>NC_053392.1:559973589-569973589 GCF_905171765.1 Bufo bufo | reverse complement strand
TATGCCTCCTCTTAGCCAAAACTCAATTTCTAGACCTCGAACCTCCTTTTTCGAACCTGTCTAGTAAGGTGTAAAATGTGTCTAAAACACATAATAAATCTGGTGCATGTCAGGTCTGCCTGTTTTCTGGTACTGTCACGGATGTAGTAGGGGAGAACACCAAAAGACAACAAGAAGGAAGGGGAAAGAAACTAAGCCTCACCGCTAGAGAAGGAAAAGGGTCACCACCTAAAAAACCCTGGCCTGGGCCTAACTCCTATCCGTATGCGCACCTCTTGATGGTAGAGATGCCCATACACAGGAACCTAGAAAACCCTGGTGACCCTCGGATGCCCTAAAGGTAATGACAGGCCAGAGACAACCCGTTCCTTCCCTGGTGAAGGAACCAGCGTCTCGCTGAGGCCTAGTAAACAACCGGGGGGGGATGGGATACAAAACACAACAAGCGGAACACTTAACTTCAGAGGATGATGGATGAACAGGACTTCAACAAGAACCACACTCCAGCTCTTCCAAAACCAAATAAAGATATCCAGAGCAAGGAGTGATGGGTAAAGTCAGACTAAATAGGGATAGATAAAGGTCACATGATCCACACCTGAACAGGAGGTGTGGACATACCAGCAACACACAGACATCCTGTCCTCTGGTCCGTACCCTCTCCAATGAACGAAATCCTGGAGGGATCCCCGGAGAACTCGGGAGTCCACAATCCTGCTGATCTGAAATTCTAAATTGCCGTCCACCATTACAGGAGCGGGAGGTAAGGAGGAGGCGCTCAACAGGTTCGACACATTTCTTTAACAACAATTTATGAAATACGTTATGGATTTTCAAGGCCTGAGGAAGTTCAAGACGGAAGGCTAGAGGGTTAACAATGGCAGTGATCTTATATGGACCAATAAATCTTGGGCCCAACTTCCAATAAGGTACCTTAAATTTAATGTTTCTTGTAGACAACCACACAGAATCACCCACTTTCCGGTCCAGACCACTCATACGTTTCCTGTCAACCGCACGCTTATACCTGTTCCCCATCTTTTTCAGGTTATTTTTGGATTTTCCGCCGAATAGAAGACAAAAAAGAGGAAAATTTTGAGCACCAAAAAATGTACTAAACTAAGGATGGAACCCATATGCCCCACAAAACGGCGACTTATCAGTTGATTCCTGACTACGGTTATTTATAGCAAACTCAGCTAACGACAAAAATGAAGACCACTCTTCCTGATTCTCTGAAACAAAACATCTCAAGTAAGTCTCCAGATTCTGATTAGTGCTCTCCGTCTGTCCGTTCGACTGAGGACAAAAAGCCGAAGAGAAGGACAATTGTACACCCAGACGAGTACAGAACGCTTTCCAGAATCTGGAAACAAACTGAGTCCCTCTATCGGACACCACATCAGAGGGAATGCCATGTAGTTTCACGATGTTGTCGACAAACACTTGTGCAAGAGTTTTAGCATTGGGTAGACTAGGTAATGCAATAAAGTGTGCCATTTTACTAAAACGATCGAAAACCACCAAAATCACGTTTTTTCCCGAAGAATTCGGTAAATCCGTGATAAAATCCATGGACAAATGGGTCTAATGGAAGCAGAGATCCGGAAGGCCGAGTATGTGTCACCTTAGCACGTGCACAGGTTGACACATAGTCCTCAACACCCTGGCCTCGAGATCAGGATAAAGAGCGGATATGACTACCCCTTCAGATAAAATGGGACTAGGGTCATTAGACTCACCCCCCCCCCCTTACCCCCAGGAAAGCTACGCGACAAAGCATCCGCGGTGAGTGACGCTGAAGTTAAATCTGGTGAAAAACAATGACCATCTGGCCTGCCTTGGGTTCAGTCGCTTAGCCGACTCCAGGTAGGCCAGATTCTTGTGATCCGTAATTATTGTAATAGGATGAATTGCTCCTTCCAACCAATGCCGCCATTCCTCGAACGCCAACTTAATGGCCAGCAATTCCCTATTCCCCACATCATAATTCCTTTCAGCAGTCGAGAGTTTTTTTGAGAAAAATGCACATGGGCGCCATTTACTGGGTGAAGGACCCTGCAACAAGATTGCTCCTACCCCTACCTCGGACGCGTCAACCTCAACAATAAATGGCTGAGACGAGTCCGGTTGCACCAGAATAGGGGCCAAAGCAAAACATTCTTTCACAGCAGAAAAGGCCTGTAATGCCGCATCAGACCAGAAATATCAGCACCCTTCCTAGTCATGTCTGTTAAAGGTTTAACCACCGATGAATAGTTCAAGATAAATTTACACCATCTATACACTCCAGCCCTTCCAAAAAAAATGAAGCTATCCAGAGCAAGGAGTGATGGGTAAAGTCAGACTAAATAGGGAGAGGTAAAGGTCACATGATCCACACCTGAACAGGGGGTGTGGACATACAAGTAACACACAAACAAAGTGAAACCAAAAGAGGCTGTAAGATCACTAATGTGCAGATAATCTTTCAGACCTTCTAAGACCTGTCACATGTGTGACCGGTACAATTTTCACCACAATTCTGGCGCACTTGCTCAGTATGAGTATGCTTACATGTTGAGGATATGCTGCAGACTGTCTGCTGTACAACTGCGCCGTAGAAACTCCAAATATATTAGAGCGCTGGCAATGTGGATGCAATTTTACCAAATCTCATTGATACCAGATTAGTGTGGGGGTTCAACTCCCAGCACCCCCGATGATCAGTTGTGTGAAAGGGCCACGGCATTCAGAAACAAGAGCTTCAGCCTCATTATAGTATACCACACACACAGCGCCACACTTGGCGCTGCGGCTCAATCCCATTCACAGAAACAAGACTGAGCTGTACAAAGGCCACGTGACCGATGGACGTCATATCACAGGCAGAGGAAGAGGGCACAGAACTCATCTGAGAGCAGTGGACCCTTCCAAGAGCTGATCGGCAAAAGTGCTGGGAGTCGGACCCGAACTGAATAAATATCGATGACCTATACTGAAGACAGGTCCTCAATATTTAAGTCCTGGAAACCCTTTAAATTCCATATAATACAAAAATGACAGTATAATAGGCAAAATAAATTGTAAAACTGTAACTCAACTGACTTGAAAGAAGGTGAAACAGGCAGAGGAACTCGCCGCCAGAGTATCCAGTACTGCTCTAATACCATAAATGTATATATTCTATCCGGGTCATTATTATCACAGTAATGAAACACTACTACTACAACAGCTGCCTGCCTGCATTCCTCTTCTGTATCTATGGAACAGAACCGCGTCGACATAATAATGTCTGCTGTAGAACTGCGTGGTAGAAACTCCGAATATATTACAGCACTGTCAATGTGGATGCAATTTTACCAAATCTCATCGCACGCAAAAATGGAAAAATCCAAGGTACAAATTGACCTGTGGTATGGATTTTAAATCCACAGCAAGCCAATTTACACTGGAGATTTTTATTGCGGATCTGCATTGCAAAGGGTGAAATCTGTGGAGAGATCTGCGTGACGATTTTGCTGTGGGATTTTCACTGCAAAAAAAATATCCCTTAATGTGTCTAGTGAATTTGTGAGCGAGAGCCCCATTACGAAGACCCAAATGACTGTGAGCCCCTCTGGGAACGGGGACTGATGTGTACAGAACCGTGGAATATGTTGGCGCTATATAAATATCGTAAAATATCCAACTGATTTCTAATCATACCCTCAGGATAGGCCATTTATACCAGATCAGTGTGGGGGTACAACTCCCAGCACACCCAACGGTCAGTTGTGTGAAGGGGCCACAGCACTCAGAAACAAGAGCTTTGGCCTCTTCATAGTCTACCAAACACAGCGCCATACTTGGCACTGCAGCTCAATCCGATTCACAAGAACGAGACGGAGTTGTAGAAAGGCCACTTGACCAATGGACGTCATATCACAGGCCGATGAAGAGGGCACAGAACTCATCTGAGCGCGGTGGACCCTTACAAGAGCTGATCGGCAAGGGTGCTGGGAGTTGGACCCTCACTGAATAAATATTGATGACCTATCCTGAAGACAGGCTTTAAGTTCCATATAATACAAAAATGACAGTATAGTAGGCAAAATAAATTGTAAAACTGTAACTCAACTGACCTGAAAGAAGGTGAAACGGGCAAAGGAACTCGCCGCCAGAGTATCAAGTACTGCTCTAATACCATAAATGTATATATCATATCAGTATCATTATTATCACAGTAATAAAACACTACTACTACAAAAGCTCCCTGCCTGCATTCCACTTATGTATCTATGGAACAGAACCACGTCGGCATAATAATGTTGATATAATATTTATACTGGGTGCATTTTTCAAGTAACAGAAGTCAAACACTGCGGGGACATTAATGTACACAAGCGTCTATGAAACGTTACACTGTAGAATTAAAAGGCCGTCGAATATATATAAAATATCTTTTAAAGAATCATAACAATAAACAGTTTACGGCTGCATAAAAGAAGCCAAATGGCGGTCGTATCTGATGGCTGCCCCCCCCCCCCCCCCCCCCATCCCCACACACATTTAACGCAGGACGGCCAGCTCTGCCACATCTGGAAATTTCCCAGTTGAAAATGTGAGGAAATGTATTCAGCTAAAATGTAGTAAAAGACTTCAAAGGCTTATTATGCCAGGTACGGGCTGCTCTTCCCCTCCAAAGAGTGATCTCTTGTATTTTATAAATCAGAAAAACAGTGGGCATAACATTTTCGGCGGATGTTATTTCACGAGGCTGTAGTCACAGCTGCGATGTATTAAACCTGCTAAAAAAGAAAAAAAGTCAACACCAATGAATCTCTTAAAAAGCAAAAAGTCTAAAAAAAAGTCTTCGATATTGAGAGGGGAAAAGTGGCTTTTGAAGTACAATCAGCAGAAAAGTTGAAAGGTGTTTTTCATGGAAAGTGGTGAACGGTTTAGAGCTCACTGATAATATAGTATTACAGCAACATATTCGTGAATATAGAATCAGCGGAGGAGGAGGGGGGGGGGGAATCATCCGTTTTTCTAGATGGAGGATCAGAGAAGTGGAAATCTGGTATTTTGATCTAAGCTTCACATAGCACTCAAGTTACTCCATGCTGAAGACTCCTTTACATGGCCTAATGATTGGGGCCACTAGTAAGAAGGCGCATTCTTCCTGATAACTTCTCTGTGTAAGGGCTCTTTTTTTTTTTTTTTTTTTTTGCGGCCCATATACGGAACTATTCACTTCAATGGGTCCGCAAAAAAAAATTGCATTCCGTATGGCCGTTCTGCAAAGAGGATAGAACATGTCCTATTCTTGTCCAATTTAGGGACAATGATGTCACACGGATGTCATCCGTTGTTTTGCAAATCCGTGATTTGCGGACCGCAAAATACATACGGGTCGTGTGCATGAGCCCTAAAGCTTCTGAAGCAAATGCATTGCTCATGCGGACACCTAAGCCATCGTTTCCGGGCGGCAGATTATTCTGTGTAAGCAAGGATCTGCTGCCCAAGTTGTTTCCCCATGAGGATGAGCAATCGCTCATCCATTTACAGAGGAGATGATTGCTGCATGCAAACGCAGCTCTCAACTACTTTAATAACCAGGCAGTTGTCAGGAACAGATCGTTCCCCATAATTGCCTGCTGTGCTGGCCTATATAAAGGGGCCTTCAAGGGATTGTCTGGGTTCAGCTCTGGCAGCCCCCTGATGTTAGCATCGGAGCATTTCATGCTCCGATGTTCTCCTTTGCTCTGCGTCGCACAGGAAAAAGGCATTTTATGGAGTTCCGATGACGTATCGGGCAGACCGCTAGGAGGAGGCTTTTGCCCAGCAGTGAGCCCGATGATGTCACCGGCACTAATGGGTAGGCTTAACAAGGCAGAACATTAAAGCATAAAATGCTCCGATGCTAACATTAGGGGGGGCTGCTTGGGTGAAAATGCGGATATGTTCGGGTTCAGCTCTGAACCCGGACAACCCCTTTAAGGAGAGCATCTATGATGTTGCCTGTAGATAGGATAATACTGTTGGATGTTGTCTCATCAGGTTAAGGGCCATCCACTGCCAAAATAAAATGGAGCGTTCATTGAAGTTGGGTAGATAAACCCTGAGGTTTCACTCATATATGTAACAACTTTCCGTCTCACCTATAGTGGTATCCAATGTCTAAGTCCCTGTCACCACCATTCTCCTGCATTGCGCCACTCTGCACATGGGTAGTGCGCATGCACCGGCTCCCTGCCAATGGCAGTGTCCCATTTATAAAGATCCTCCCCACAGTGCTCTGTGCCTGAGCAACAGTTTCCTTTAGGTTCCTTCTGTGTTGGTGTATGTTTGTTGCTGCTATCTTCAATTACAACTCAGTTCATGATCCAGACTACATTTTCCTGTCTGCTGGCTGCACTGCCCTCTGCACAAGACTGAATACGTCCGGCCTTGACCCTTGCACCCTCTGCTTACAACTCCAGCTGGTCTTGCTAGCGTAAACTGAGAACACCATCTTGCCTAAATGTCAGATGATGTTAAGGACACAACGGCAGGGGTAGCAATCTCAAGATTTTCTTTTGCATTGTCCACAAATCTTTGCAGGGGTCAGGGGTGAAGAACTTACAGTCTCTAAGACAAGGACTACATCTAGACTTTGCTGGAGCAATTTTATCGCTAGAGAAACGACTGCTAAATTTGCAAGAGATTTTAAAGCGACTACTTTTTGAGGCTCAAGCTATGAGAAGACTTTGCTGGAAATATAAATCATTGTGACATTGCTGTCCATGGGAATGCACTGAGTAACTTGGAACCCCCTGCAAAACCACGAGTAGCTATCAATTTGTTTAAATTGCCGCACGCTGCGATTTCAGAGCAATGTCACTTGAATGCAGAGATTTTATGATTTTTTTTTACTCAATGTAAGTAGCATATAAAATGAAAATGGTATGGCAGACGGTGATCCAATTTTAGACACAATCTGTGAGGGAAGGGGGATACCTGTTGTCACCAACGTGGCAGCCATCTTGTATGCCGCCATCTTGGATTCAGCTTCAGTTTTTTAAATGGGAGGATAGGCGTGTGACTCATCAAACTGGTAGAGAATTTTATCAGAAAGACAATGGTGTGCTTCACACTAACGTAACTTTATTCATCCATTTTTTCATTTTTACAGGCAGTGTGAAGGATGCCGTTATCCCAAGTTGAACGAGTTGAGATCATCCTAATTTCTGGTCAACGAAGCACACGTGTCATCGCAGAAGATTTTAACCAGCACCACCCGAGGCCTCGCATTACCCACAGTGGAGTTGCCAAACTTTTGAGACAACGTGGACAGTGATATCATCGCGATTCATCTCTCCAGCAAAGTCTAGTCATAGTCCTACCCAAAAAGTTGCTTTCAGATCTCTTGCAAATTAACCAGCGATTCACCTCAAGTAATTAACCCTTTGTCGATAGGGCGATTTTCAGTTTTAGTTTTTTACTCCCTGCCTTCCAGGAGCCATAATTTCTTTTTTATTTGTCCCGTAGCCGTATGAGGTCTTGTACTTTTTACTGGCTCCATTTTATATTGCATAAACCATAGTGGGAAGCTGCAAGAAAATTCCATATGGGGTGAAATTGAAAAAAAACTAAAACGCAATTCCGCCATAGTCTCATGGATTTTGCTTTTACGGCGTTCCCTATGCGGTAAAACTGACCTCTTAACTTCATTTTTTGGGTCAGTTCAGTACCACATTTACATTTTTTCTTGAGTTTTAATACTTACAATTTGGAGGGAAAAAAAACATTTTTCCTTTGTACTCTTTAAATTTATATCTATTGAGCTGTGCGAGGGTTAATTTTTTGCAGGGCAATCTGTCGTTTTTATTGATATTATTTTGAAGTTTGTATGACTTTTTGAGCACTAAATTCCTTTTTTTTTTTTAACAATGAATCACGATGAATCAGCCACCATAGTGGTTGTACCTCATTCACTCTATTACTTGCTGAGTTGGGAAAATCCCTTTAAGTGAATCTGTCATCACACTTACAAGACTAATTTGCTGTACAGTGGAAATCCTGGCATTATTGCCCCTTACTGGCATTGGTGTGTTTCACTACAATTATCCCCTGCCATTTTCCACTGCCACATTTGCATACTCATACTCATAAGGGTACTTTCACACTTGCGTTGTTTGATTCCGGCAGGCAGTTCCGAAAAATGCCTGATCAGTCAGAAAAATGCATTGCAATACCGGATCCGTTTTTCCGGTGTCATCGGGCAAAACGGATCCGGTATTTATTTTTTTCTCATTTTTAAAGGTCTGCGCATGCGCAGACCGGAAGGATGAATCCGGCATTCCGGTATTTTGAACTAATACATTCCTATGGAAAAAAATGCCGGATCTGGCATTCAGGCAAGTCTTCAGTTTTTTTTGCCGGAGATAAAACCGTAGCATGCTGAAGTTTTATCTTATGCCTGATCAGTCAAAAAGACTGAACTGAAGACATCCTGATGCATCCTGAACGGATTAGTACTTTCACACTAGCGTTTTTCTTTTCCGGCGCTGAGTTCCGTCCTAGGGGCTCAAATCCGGAAAAGAACTGATCAGTTTTATCCCCATGCATTCTGAATGGAGAACAATCCGTTCAGGATGCATCAGGATGTCTTCAGTTCAGTCTTTTTGACTGATCAGGCTTTTCAGAAAACCGTAGAAAGTAAATCCGAAAACTGATCAGTTCTTTTCCGGATTTGAGCCCCTAGGACGGAACTCAGCGCCGGAAAAGAAAAACGCTAGTGTGAAAGTACCCTTAGGCAATGGAACTGCGTGCCGGAATCAAACAACGCAAGTGTGAAAGAACCCTAATATGTAGCAGTGCTACTCATGTAGAAAGCACTGTCCTTCTCGGAGATCGTATGAAAGTCACCAAATAGCAAAAACATTTCCTATTTTTGACTCTTGCTCTAGTTTTAGGCCCTTCTGGATAAAGGATTTATAGACCGGGGATCAAATAGCTGTAAATGCCTTCAGAGACAAAGTTTCTTAACACATAATACACGTTCTTGAGTATTAAGCTGGCTTCACAGAGCCAAACTCTAGATGTGAAATGCAGTGATGCTAGCCTTACTGATATAACATGAGAAAACCACAAGTAAATAGACAACCCCCCCACCCCATTACTCCTCGTAATAGTCATCCCTCACCAGCAGGTGCCCACAGGAGGCTGGCGGCCTACAATACTATATGCTACATTATGTATCAGGATTCACTGAAAGTCGATTAGAAGACAGAAGAAACTCCACCATTTAACACCATTTCAATCCATCATTTCTTAATATATCTTTAAAACAATCCGATGTACAAATCCTCTTCCTTCGGCAGAGTTAAATGGAGTCTATCACCAGGAACATCACTGAAAAAAATGCCTCGTAATGCTAGCTCAGCTGAATGTAATGATACACGTCACTTAGCTATCGGTTACTGCATTCTGGAGAAAAAGTAATTTTAATCTATATGCAAATGAGCAGTTAAGTGCACCGAGGGCGGGCCCAAGTCAATCTGTGCACACTTGCTCTTCCTGCCTCCTCTGCCGGGCCCTTCCTCTTGATTGACAGGACCAGGCAATATGACCTTCAGTGGTCTGTCACTGATTGCCCGGTACTTTCAGTTTAATGCTGGCAGTGCATTCTCGAGAACAGTCATGAGCTGCCAGTGAAGAGTCCGGCTTATTCATGAGTTGCCCACCTAAGTGACGATTCTATCATTAGTTTTCTCCCTAAGATAAAATTGTCAATGACTGGAGGGTGGGCAGAGAGAAGGGGGAACTCATCAATAAGCCGGACTCTTCATTAGCAGCCCATGACTCTTCTCAATCGCGTGCTGACAGTATTAAAGGGTTTGTCTCATGATTAATGCAAAAAAATCCGACACAATATAATACATGACAATCTCTTTCTAACAAAGCTAGAAACAGCCCAGTACCTCAAGGGGAGTGTCCTTTATGCTGCAGGTCAGGGGGGGGGGGGGCGTGTCCATTCGGCTACAGCTCTCTTCCAATCACAGCTCAGAAGGCAGTTGAAGGATGAAACTTCTGGACAAAGAAATAAGAAAAAAAAAAAAAAAAAGGTGGCGCTATACAGATACATTTTATTGAATAACTCAGTGGCTATGCTAAATTTTTAATTACGTGCATTTACAAAAGTATTCAGATCCAGCTGCTGGTTTGAAAACAGTAGAATATTTTTTGTGGGAAAACCCCTCCAAAGGGGATTTCCATCTTCAGAGGTCTTTTCGACAGACGGCCATAAGTGGCTAGACCTGCGAAGGCAAGCATACTTACCTGCTCCCCGATCATCATCATTACAGAGCTCCGGTGCCCACGTGCCAACGTCCGGTTTGATAGCTGATGCAGCCAACTACTGGCAGCAGAGGCAATGCGCTCCCCCTGCGTCACGTCAATGAGACAAGTGATGCAAGGGGGATGTGTAACCACTGCGGCCATTAAACTGGATGTTGACACGCGCAGCCTAGAGAGCGAAGGTGAAGGAAACCAACGGCGGGGAGCAGGTAAGTACACTTCCCTCCACAGTTCTAGTCATGTAGGGGGGGGGGAGGAGGGAGGGTCTGCCTGAAAAAGTCCCTGAAAATAGAAAACCTCTTTAAATTGTAAGTACTAAGCAACCGCCCACATTGGCACATGTGTCAGAAATCAATATGGTGTGACTTGAAGGGAAAAGGCTGTGGCTTAAAGGGGTTCTTCCACGAAAAATAGTCTACAGTTTTCAAACCAGCACCTGGATCTGAATACTTTTGGAATTGCATGTAATTAAAAATTTTGCATAGCCAATAAAATGTAGCGTCACCTTCTGTTTGTTTTTCTACTTATTTCTTGGACCTGCTTACTGAGATGGCCGCACATGCTCAGTTTCATCCTTCTACTGCCTCCTGAGAGAGAGACAGAGCTGCAGCAGAAAGGACACGCCGCCTTAGCTGCAGAAGACAAGACCCTCTCCTTGAGCTGTCCGCTTGATATAAACCTAGCAGAACAATGAATGGGGAGATCTCTGGATCCATGTGAGGTACAGGGCTGGTTCTAGCTTTGTTAGAAAGAGATGGTGATGTACTATATGATGTCTGATTTTTATTTTTTACATAAATCATGGGATAACTCCTTTAAGATGCTCCAAAACAAGCAAAAATTTTGGCATAAGTATGCCAAGCAATAGGTGGCGAAAAGATAGACAGAAGTGTCAAAATTTGTGCCAAATATCATCCGGCCGGAGACATTTTGATAAATTGGGCGCAGTCTTAGTAAATCTCCCCTTGTCTTCTGCTTTGACTTTCAGGAATGAACCCTGCAATTTCTTACAATTTCTAGACAGTGTTTATATCAAATGTTAAAGCAATATGGAGCAGACGCAACACTGAAGTAATCTGCTGACACCTCCCTGCCAGGCCGGGCGATGTCAAATAAACTAGAGAAGGCTACGAGCAGTCCATCCCTCCGCGGATAGAGCAGAAGCCATCTATGCAGGAAAACAAGCGCGGCTACGGCAATTAAACATATATTGCGCAGTAAGCGGGTTAGGTTAAATCTCGGTATGATCAGGTTCAAAAACGCATCACAAGTTAAAGTGTAAGAATTTTTTTTATATTTTTTTTTCTCGGTGGACTTTACAGCATTATTAAATTCAGATGCAAGGTCCTGTTTATATTGGACTGCCCCCAACAGTAGAACAAAGTGAGTCTGTCTGAGAGCCATAAGTGAATTCTACAAGTTAACAGCTATTCATGAAAAGCTGCCATTTCTAGACGTCAATCAAAGGTGGCCATAAGTGGGAACTCCTGCAGACCTAACCAGCTGCAGGTTTGAAAAACACATTTTTTTTTCTTTTTATTTCACCAAAAGTGGAAACACAAATGATGTTTGAACGGGATCCTTTTTCATTTGTGAAACATAAGACGGCCACCTCCCCCCCGTCCCCCGTCCCCCCCCCATCCGCCGACTTCAATGACAAAACAGAAGATGAAATTGCAAATCGTTACTTGAAATAACACTGTGCAAACTGATAAGTCAGGCTGGAAGAAATGGCAATAAAAGCCCTGCCGGTTCTAAAGGCGAGGGACAATCAGGCAGATTTAGGAAAAGTGTGTGAAAAAAATGTCTGTGTTGCCAAAGAGAAATGAGAAATGCAAACTGAGCTGTGATTGGTTACTATGCTAAAGAGGGGGGAGATTTATTAAAACTGGTGTAAAGGAAAACAGGTTTAGTTGCCCACAGCAACCAATCAGCTTCCACCTTTCATTTCCCAAAGAAGCTCTGAAGAATGAAAGGTGGAATCTGATTGGTTGCTAGGGGCAACTAAACCTGTTTTCCTTTAGACCTGTTTTGATACATTTCCCCCAAAGATGTCCTCAATGTCTTCATTTGGATAGGCAAAGACAATAAGATTTTGGGTGATCAGGTGAATGTTTGGATATTTATTGGAACCCTTTTGACAACAAACATGAACATTTTCATTAGTCCATATGACAAATTATTTAGTGACTATTGTGTTACACGTCAAAGAAATGCCTAAATCTGGGCGTGAACCTGAGAAAAAGGTATACTTGACCCACCTACTTCAACGATTTCACGAAAATTGGTCCCTTGACATAAGTCAGAAGGTGGAGGATTGGGCATGTTGGAGTTTAACATATCTGATCCAATGTCCTCCTGGGAGACACGCCACTGCCAGGCTCCTGTCGCCAATTAAATAAATATTTCGGGGGACGTTAATCAAGACCAGAGTTTTCGTCATCAGTCATGATTGCCCCTGCGCAGCTGGAGGATGCAGCAAAGTTATGGTGTAGCGCGTGGTGCATCCCCCCGCAGGCCGTGCGAGACAGTAAAATCTATGGTGAATGAAGATTGGCCCTGCTGGCCACGCTCCCTCCCGCCCTCATCAGATGACCCTTTCCAGAAAAGTTATGCTGCAAAAATGGTGTGCAACATAAACTGTAAAATTGTAATGCCACAATAGTGGAGTAAATAGCATGATAAATGTCCCCCTTTAGGATAAGAGATAACTATTAGATCGGTGGGGTTCTACTGCTGGGACCTCCACTGATCAACAGAACAGGGGCCCCGAACCCTGTGCAGCCCCCAAAATGAACTGCGCAGCATTAGGTGGTGGTTTTTGTCTTTATAGATTCATTTATAAAACACTATATGCTGGAGCTCTTGTGTTTTTTCATGTATTTTGCCATCACTTTCTCTATAGGGGAAAAAAATTCCATGAAGAAAACACTTATGGGCAAATACTCGGAGGATCATTTATCAAGGGACTTGTGATGATTTTAGAAAAAAAAAAAAGCTTTTTGGGTCTATATATATACAAAAAAAATGTCTAATCAATGTATAATAAAAATTATGAAAACTCTGTACTTCAATTCCTCAGCCTTTATCAGAGCTCTGCTTGCTGTCAAAGAATGGAAACACTAGCTTGGCTGATTATGGGGCTTACTGTCCTTTGTAAACCTGGCCTTCATCTATCAGTATATTAGTAAGGGCTCATGTTCGTATTGGCATCCGTTCCCCATTTTGTGCGGCTCGGGTGCGGACCCATTCACTTCAATAGGACTGCAAAAGATGTGGGCAGCACTCCGTGTGCTGTCCGTAGCCGTTTGTCCTTTCTGTTACATCCGCAAAAATATAGAACAGGTTCCATTCCCCAAATGCAGAAGGCACAAGGCAGATATCCGTGATTTACAGCCGTGTGCATGAGCCCTAAGGCCCCTTTCACACGGGCTAGTATTCCGCACGGGTGCAATGCGTGAGGTGAACACATTGACCCCATTTACTTTATTATTTTCCATTATAACATGGTGATAATGGAAAATAATAGCATTATTTAATACAGAATGCTAAGTCAAATGTCAATTGAGGGTTCAAAAATAATAAAAACATTACTTACCCCATCCACTTGATCGCGCAGCGATGACGTCAGGAAAGGTCCTTTTGCAGGGCCTTCAAGAAGAACAAAGAAGAGGATCCCGACTGCGCGATCAAGTGGATGGGGTGAGTAATGTTTTTATTATTTTTGAACCCTCAATTGACATTTGACTTAGCATTCTGTATTAAAGAATGCTATTATTTTACATTATCACCATGTTATAATGGAAAATAATAAAATCTACAGAACACCAAACCCAAACCCGAACTTCAGTGAAGAAGTCCGGGTTCGGGTCTGGGTACCAAACATTCAATTTTTTATCACGTGCGTGCAAAACGCATTGCACTCTCCCTGAAAAAACTGAAGAACGCAACGATTTTCCCTGAACACAGCCGCATTCTATCCGTCCCGCGACACCCGTGTGAAAGAGGCCTAGGGCACCTTTCACACAAGCGAGTTTTCCGAACGGATGCAATGCATGACGTGAACGCATAGCACCTGGTCTGTGTATATGAGCATTTTTTTTCACGCATTAGTTCTGCGTTGCGTGTTCTATATTCTGCATTTCTCACACAGCCCTGGCCCCATAGAAGTGAATGGGGGTTCAGTGAAAAAAGCATTGCATCCGGAAGCAAGCGCGGATGCATTTTTTACTGATGGTTGCTAGGAGATGTTGTTTGTAAACCTTCCGTTTTTTATCACGTGCGTGAAAAACGCATCAAAAACGCATTGCACCCGTGCGGAAAAAAACTAAACAACTGAACGCAATCACAGACAAAACTGACTGAACTTGCTTGCAAAATGGTGCGAGTTTCACTGAACGCATCCGGGGCCAATCCGTCACGCTTGTGTGAAAGAGGCCTAACATAGTAAAAGAGAAACAGCTAGTCAATTACTAAAAAGTGACAATATGGCTGCATTTCCTGTTGTCACTGCTACAAAAGGGGTGCCACAATAACAAAAGAAATAAAATAATTTATTAAAAATAATACTAATAATTATATATATATATATATATATATATATATATATATATATATACTGTGCACTGCCTGTCCAAAAAAAAAGTCGCCACCTGGATTTAACTAAGCAAATAGTTATGAGCCTCCTATTGGATAATTACTGCATGGGCGATTATCTTTCAGCTGGCAACAAGTTATTTAACCCCAACTGGTGCAATGAGTTGCTTCTCATTTACTAAACAACCATGTCGAAAGACACATCTCGTGGTCGTGGACAAGATGTTAGTCTGTTTGAGAAGGGTCAAATCATTGGCACGCATCAAGCAGAGAAAACATCTAAGGAGATTGCAGAAACTACTAAAATTGGGTTAAGAACTGTCCAATGCATTATTAAAAACTTGAAGAATAGTGGGGACCCATCGTATTCGAGGAAGAAATGTGGCGGGGAAAAAATCCTGAATGATCGTGATCGGCGATCACTTAAACGTTTGGTGAAATCAAATCAAAGAAAAACAACAGTAGAACTCAGGGCTATGTTTAATAGTGAAAGTAAGAGCATTTCCACACGCACAATGCGAAGGGATCTCAAGGGATTGGGACTGAACAGCTGTGTAGCCGTAAGAAAACCACTAATCAGTGAGGCAAACCAGAAAAAAAGGCTTCAATTTGCTAGGGAGCATAAAGATTGGACTCTGGAGCAATGGAAGAAGGTCATGTGATCTGATGAGTCAAGATTTACCCTGTTCCAGAGTGATGGGCGCATCAGGGTAAGAAGAGAGGCAGATGAAGTGACGCACCCATCATGCCTAGAGCCTACTGTACAAGCCTGTGGGGGCAGTGCTATGATCTGGGGTTGCTGCAGTTGGTCAGGTCTAGGTTCAGCAACAGTATGTGCTCCAAGAATGAGGTCAGCGACTACCTGAACATACTGAATGACCAGGTTATTCCATCAATGGATTTGTTCTTCCCTGATGGCACGGGCATATTCCAAGATGACAATGCCAGGATTTATCGGGCTCAAATTGTGAAAGAGTGGTTCAGGGAGCATGAGACATCATTTTCACACATGGATTGGCCACCACAGTGTCCAGAACTTAAAAGGAGTCTGTCATCAACATTTCACCTTTGTAACCCTTCCCATAGCTTTCTAGCAGCCTTACAGTTAATAAAAACGTTACCTTTATGAGCAATCCTGGACTTATAAAACCGGCAAAAAACATCTTTGTAGCATATGCAAATGAGGGCTCGCAAGTGCCCAGGGACGGCGTTACCCTCGTAGGTGCCCAGCTAGCTCAGCCTTATCGTCGCTTCCCCCCGCCCCTTTCTTCCCTCTGCCTGCCCATCCTTTCCCTGTGACCGCCCATCTACTTACTTCTTGTTTCGCCGAGATCCCGCGCCTGCGCACTTAATCCGTCGGCTGGCGCATGCACACTGTGATGCCCATTCCTTGTACGGCATCACAGTAATTAATGCACGCGCGCCGGCTAACGGCGCGAAAACACAATGAAGGAGGCGGTCCATGGGCGCATGCGCCAGCAGACGGACTGAGTGTGCAGGTGCGGGATCTCGGCAGAAAGCTATGGGAAGACTCCCTTTAACCTTATTGAGAATCTTTGGGATGTGCTGGAGAAGGCTTTGCGCATCATCCGTGATTTACAGCCACATCTTTTGCGCATCATCAATGCAAAAATTAATGCAACACCGGATGGAAATAAATCTTGTGACATTGCAGAAGCTTATCGAAACAATGCTACAGCGAATGCGTGCCATAATCAAAGCTAAAGGCGGTCCAACAAAATATTTTTGGTGGTGACGTTTTTTTGGGACGTGCAGTGTATATCACCAATACTTTACATTTTGGGTGGAAATTCACTTTAAGTACCCTCATCATTTGAGGGAATAACTCACTCCACCTAGGTATTATGACCGCACGGTATACCGCCAGTCAGGTAGCCTAATATAATCAGCATCAGGTTTTGTTCGATTCCACTTCAGAACGGGCTAAATATGATAGCTTTCAGAGGTTTGAGATGCCGCACAATCAGGACGGCTTGGCCTGCAGGTTCTACGTTTCGTATCGGTCGCCAGCGCTGTGTACATAAAGCAGGGAGACAGATGAAATCATTAAAAATTAAGCAGAAGTGAGCAAGGACCCAGGGGATCCCTACATCAAATGTGTAAAATGTTAAAGTCAATTCCAGAACTTTTTAAGCAAAGGAACAAGAAATCCTTTCTTAAAGTCGTGTCGTTTTGGCAGGCGCCTTGCAAGAAGCCTCTCATAAATCGGCAGCTACAAAATACAGACAAATAAAATGGCTGATTTACTCCTACGCTTTACAAGTCGGCCGCAATTAGGCTCCTTATTAATGTACTCGTAAAAACTCGCTGGGTTACATAAGTGTAGTAAAGAAAAAATATGTCATGGGGAATAAAAAACAACGGTAAACAGAGCTAAGAAAATTATAACCGATTATAACTCTCCACTGACGTCTTTGGGATGGGAGAAACTGCCGAACAAGAGTGCAAGAGCGTCCTCATACCTCTCACAGGCTTCAGTGGAGCGAGCCAAGCACACATGCATCCACCTTTACGTTTGGTCTCCTGCTGTATGCCACTGCCAACTTGTAGAATGGGGTTTATAAGGACCCCCATTCTCCCAATGCAAGTCGTAGAAGTGGGACCACTACTCATCATTTATGGCATAACCCATGGACATTCAATAAAGTAGTCATGTGACTGATGTATGTGATGTCATTCCTGTAGGACTAGTGAGGACCTCCAGATCAGCTGCGCTGGAGCGGCAGGAGATTTAAAGGGGTCTTCCCATCTGGGACATTGATGGCATATCACTAGGATATGCCATCAGTGTGAGATAGGAGTGGGTCCCAGATGTGGGACCTGCAACTATCTCCAGAACCCCCAAAGTGAACAGACAGCAGTTGTGCATGAGCGGCCATCCAATTTCTACCGCTATGGAAGATCTGAAATTAGCCAAGCGCTATAATTTAAAAATAGCGTTATAGCTCGGCTATTTCCTGCAGTCCCATAGTGATGAATAGAGAGGTGGCTGTGTTTGCACAACATGCTCTCCCTTCACCTCTATATGGGACTTCTGAAATTAGGCAAGTGAGCTCACTCGGCTATTTTCCGAATTCCCATATCTATAAATGGAGAGCACACCATGCTTCGAGTCCCTGTTCTCCAGATGGGAGCGGGTCCCAGAGGTGGGACCCATACTTATCTGACATTGATGAAGCACCCTAGATAGGCCTTCCCCTTTAACACGAGTAATATTTAAAAAATTTAGAGTTATACCATTACCTGCTCTTAGTCAAGCTGCCTAAAATCCCTTTAACTCCAACTCTTCTAAACCTTACATTCTTTTCAATAAATATATTTTCATCTGGAATTTCAGGCTAGAACCAGGATGAAAGGAAGTCTATTAGGCCAAATGGATATCTTACAAAATAGTTCACCACTTAGGAACCCTCTATAGTCCAGAGAGGAGAGCTTCCGGCAAGGAGCTTCGGTTCTGATGGACTCAACCTGTCCATGTAATACTGTACATTTGCATGGCAATTACATTTCCCCAGTTGGGATGTGGTATGTATGGCCGGCAGCAGCTGATTGCTGGACCAGCTTCAATTAAAAAAAAGTTGTTAAAATGACTAGGTAATTGAATTTTTAACAACTTTGGTGATTATTATGTTTTATACATTTTTTTTGTTATATTTTTTATAATAAATTACCTCATTATAAAGAAAGTATTTGCATAGTGTGCCCGATTGCATATGTGTTAGTACACATCCATTAACATTGTGTCACTGACATTTTGATTCAAATTACATTAAACATCATAAATCCCCCAACAGTTTCACAAATTGTGGTTGCGGCGTTTTCAATAGGTAAAAGCTACAGTACAATAAACCTGCTTCCTACTAACTATTGAAATTGTAAGATCAGTTTCAGCAAACTCATGACCCAAAAATCCCGCCTTTTAAATTTCCTGTGCCCCAATATATACCTAACATTAGCACATGACATACGAAATCACATGGACCAGCGACAGGAAACGGCTTTTAAGAGTTTCAAATTAATTCTAAAATTACACTTCCAAAACTAGGAAAGTCATGTAAGCCCTGTTCACGCTATTACGGACAATACGTTGTGGAATCATTGTGCCACCCAATAGATTTGGCTTTCGGCTAAACCTAAGGGCATTATACCGGCAGCTCCACTGGTATTCAGCGTTTATACAGGGATCTGGTCTTTGCTGCAGGGAATGCACCAGCCACTACCTCTTGGGGTAGCCTCCGTGTGGTTGGCTGCAGAACAGACACCGATGCTTGGCACAGAGGGAACAGGCAAACACGCAATCAATAACAGGTCGTGGTCAGGGCCGGCAGAGTTCATAGGAATCTGTGAAACAGACCAAAGCTCAGAGCAGACGGCACAGGAACAGTATAGAGAACAGGCATGGGTCAGGTCAGGCAGCAGAGGAACAAAGTCCGGGAATCTGGCAGGTCAGTACACAGGCAAACAAAGAGATTATAGCTCTTTTACAGACTCTAGTGAGCTACATAAACCAGGCAAGATCCATTGCTCAGGTAAGGAATGAAAGAAACAATAGGTCAGAGCAGATGGCACAGGAACAGTATGAAAAACAGGCATGGGTCAGGTAGCAGAGGGGCAAAGTCCGGGAATCTAGCAGAAGTCGGTATACAGGCAGACAAACAAATTATAGATCTTTTACAGGCCTAACAAAATCTATTGAGACCTACTGCTCAGGCAGGGGATGAGAGAAACAGAACAGCTTACAGGCCCCAGGCTGATGAGCAACTAGAATCAGCCCTAGCATCAGCATATAGAGCAAGGAGAGGTTAATTCTTGCAGTACTGCAGCCGATTAGAGATATAATCGATAAAAGCCAAAAACAATCGAAACCACCCCATCCTCTGGGCTACAGATCATGTGTTACTCAGGCTACTTATATTTAAGTAGTTCACACAGGAAACTCCTTTATTTATGTCTTTCCCATATAACAGAATCATATAATAGACAATTCACAGATTATTTTTTTTAAAGGGATTTTCTGGGATTTTAATACTGATAACATATCCTCAGGATAAGTCATCAATTTCAGATCGGTGGGGTGCCGCATGTCGTGTGCATAGGAGTGAATGGGACGGCATGTGATTACTGTACACCTGCTCACCGCGGGGATGTCGACGGTGAGCACGTAAAACAATGAAGGGAAGGATGTGCTCGCACTGAGTGCAGCCTTCTCTTCAACCAGCTGATTGCTGGGGTGCTGGGTATCGGACCACGCCGATCTGATATTCTGATCTGATATTGTTGGCCTATCCTGAGGATAGGTCATAAGTATTAAAATCCAGGAAATCTTCTTTTATATGTAACATGGCTTGAAGCAATTATCCAGATTTGGAAACCGGATGGCCTATCCTCAGGATATTAATATCAGATTGGCAGAGGGGGAGAGGGGATCCATCTCTCAAGTCATCCGCTGATCAATGAACCAGGACATTCATGCAAACACTTCCACTGGTCCATACTGCACAACACCAAACTTTTCACAGTGGCTTTGCTTAGTATGACAGCTCTGTTCCATTCAAGGAGATGGAGGTAAACCATGAAGAGGCAAAGATAAATAATTTCAGAACATTTCCACCTTTAATGTGACCTATAAACTGTACAACTCAATTGAAAAACAAACTGAAATCTTTTAGGTGGAGGGAAGAGAACAAAAAAAAACTAACATATTGTGGTTGCAAAAGTCTGCACACCCTCTTATAACTGGGGATGTAGCTGTGTTCAGAATTAAGCAATCACATTCAAAATCATTTTAAACAGGAGTCAGCATACACCTGTCATCAATTAGGCTACTTTCACACTTGCGTTCGGGGCTCCGCTTGTGAGTTTCGTTTGAAGGCTCTCACAAGCGGCCCCGAACGGATCCGTACGGCCCCAATGCATTCGGAGTGGATGCGGATCCGCTCAGGATGCCTCAGTCTGTCTCCGCTTGGCCTCCGTTCCGCTCAGCAGGCGGACACCCGAACGCAGCTTACAGCGTTCGGGTGTCCGCCTGGCCGTGCGGAGTCAAACGGATCCGTCCAGACTTACAATGTAAGTCAATGGGGACGGATCCGTTTGAAGTTGACACAATATGGTGCAATTTCAAACAAATCCGTCCCCCATTGACTTTCAATGCAATGTCTGGACGGATCCGTCTGAGTAACTTTTAGACTTAGTTTTTTTTCTGAAATATAATGCAGACGGATCCGTTCTGAACGGATCCCATCGTTTGCATTATAGGAGCGGATCCGTCTGTGCAGATACCAGACGGATCCGCTCTGAACGCAAGTGTGAAAGTAGCCTTAAACTGCCTCTGATTAACCCCAAATAAAGTTCAGCTGCTCTAGTTGGTCTTTCCTGAAGTTTTCTTGGTCGCATCCCACAGCAAAAGCCACGGTCCAGAGAGAGCTTCCAAAGCATCAGAGGGATCTCATTGTTAAAAGGTATCAGTCAGGAGAAGGGTACAAAAGGATTTCCAAGGCATTAGATATAGAAACAGAATGTGTCGGCAGATAAGAACCATTTGGCCCATCTAGTCTGCCCAATATACTGAATACTATGGATAGCCCCTGGCCCTATCTTATATGAAGGATGGCCTTATGCCTATCCCATGCATGCTTAAACTCCTTCACTGTATTTGCAGCTACCACTTCTGCAGGAAGGCTATTCCATGCATCCACTACTCTCTCAGTAAAGTAATACTTCCTGATATTACTTTTAAACCTTTGCCCCTCTAGTTTAAAACTATGTCCTCTTGTAGAAGTTTCTCTTCTTTTAAATATTCTCCTCTTTTACCTTGTTGATTCCCTTTATGTATTTAAAAGTTTCTATCATATCCCCTCTGTCTCGTCTTTCTTCCAAGCTATACATGTTAAGGTCCTTTAATCTTTACTGGTAAGTTTTATCCTGCAATCCATGTACCAGTTTAGGAGCTCTTCTCTGAACTCTCTCCAAAGTATCAATATCCTTCTGGAGATACAGGGAGTGCAGAATTATTAGGCAAGTTGTATTTTTGAGGATTAATTTAATTATTGAACAACAACCATGTTCTCAATGAACCCAAAAAACTCATTAATATCAAAACTGAATATTTTTGGAAGTAGTTTTTAGTTTGTTTTTAGTTTTAGCTATTTTAGGGGGATATCTGTGTGTGCAGGTGACTATTACTGCGCATAATTATTAGGCAACTTAACAAAAAACAAATATATACCCATTTCAATTATTTATTTTTACTAGTGAAACCAATATAACATCTCAACATTCACAAATATACATTTCTGACATTCAAAAACAAAACAAAAACAAATCAGTGACCAATATAGCCACCTTTCTTTGCAAGGACACTCAAAAGCCTGCCATCCATGGATTCTGTCAGTTTTTTGATCTGTTCACCATCAACATTGCGTGCAGCAGCAACCACAGCCTCCCAGACTCTGTTCAGAGAGGTGTACTGTTTTTCCTCCTTGTAAATCTCACATTTGATGATGGACCACAGGTTCTCAATGGGGTTCAGATCAGGTGAACAAGGAGGCCATTTCATTAGATTTTCTTCTTTTATACCCTTTCTTGCCAGCCACGCTGTGGAGTACTTGGACGCGTGTGATGGAGCATTGTCCTGCATGAAAATCATGTTTTTCTTGAAGGATGCAGACTTCTTCCTGTACCACTGCTTGAAGAAGGTGTCTTCCAGAAACTGGCAGTAGGACTGGGAGTTGAGCTTGACTCCATCCTCAACCCGAAAAGGCCCCACAAGCTCATCTTTGATGATACCAGCCCAAACCAGTACTCCAACTCCACCTTGCAGGCGTCTGAGTCGGACTGGAGCTCTCTGCCCTTTACCAATCCAGCCACGGGCCCATCCATCTGGCCCATCAAGACTAACTCTCATTTCATCAGTCCATAAAACCTTAGAAAAATCAGTCAGAGATATTTCTTGGCCCAGTCTTGACGTTTCAGCTTGTGTGTCTTGTTCAGTGGTGGTCGTCTTTCAGCCTTTCTTACCTTGGCCATGTCTCTGAGTATTGCACACCTTGTGCTTTTGGGCACTCCAGTGATGTTGCAGCTCTGAAATATGGCCAAACTGGTGGCAAATGACATCTTGGCAGCTGCACGCTTGACTTTTCTCAGTTCATGGACAGTTATTTTGCGCCTTGGTTTTTCCACACGCTTCTTGCGACCCTGTTGACTATTTTGAATGAAACGCTTATTTGTTCGATGATCACGCTTCAGAAGCTTTGCAATTTTAAGAGTGCTGCATCCCTCTGCAAGATATCTCACTATTTTTGACTTTTCTGAGCCTGTCAAGTCCTTCTTTTGACCCATTTTGCCAATAATTATGCACACCTGATATAGGGTGTTGATGTCATTAGACCACACCCCTTCTCATTACAGAGATGCACATCACCTAATATGCTTAATTGGTAGTAGGCTTTCGAGCCTATACAGCTTGGAGTAAGACAACATGCATAAAGAGGATGATGTGGTCAAAATACTCATTTGCCTAATAATTCTGCACTCCCTGTATGGTCTCCAGTACTGAGCACAATACTCCAAATGAGGTCTCACTAGTGCTCTGTAGAGCGGCATGAGCACCTCCCTCTTTCTACTGGTAATGCCTCTCCCTATACACCCAAGCATTCTGCTAGCATTTCCTGCTGCTCTATGACATTGTCTGCCTACCTTTAAGTCTTCTGAAATAATGACCCCTAAATCCCTTTCCTCAGATACTGAGGTTAGGACTGTATCACTGATTTTATATTCTGCTCTTGGGTTTTTACCCCCAGGTGCATTATCTTGCACTTATCAACATTGAATTTTAGTTGCCAGATTTCTGACCATTCCTCTAGTTTTCCTAAATGCTTTTCCATTTGGTGTATCCCTCCAGGAACATCAACCCTGTTACAAATCTTTGTGTCATCAGCAAAAAGACACACCTTACCATCGAGGCCTTCCGCAATTTCGCTGATAAAGATATTAAACAATATGGGTCCAGAACAGATCCCTGAGGTACCCCACTGGTAACAAGACCATGGTCTGAATATACTCCATTGACTACAACCCTCTGTTGTCTGTCCCTCAGCCATTGCCTAATCCATTCAACAATATGGGAGTCCAAGCCCAAAGACTGCAATTTATTGATAAGCCTCCTATGTGGGACAGTATCAAAAGCCTTACTAAAGTCTAGATAAGCGATGTCTACTGCACCTCCGCCATCTATTATTTTAGTCACCCAATCAAAAAAATCAATAAGATTAGTTTGACATGATCTCCCTGAAGTAAACCCATGCTGTTTTTCATCTTTCAATCCATGGGATTTAAGATGTTTCACAATCCTCTCCTTAAGTATGGTTTCCATTAATTTCCCCACTATTTATGTGAGTCTTACTGTCCTATAGTTGCCCGGTTCCTCCCTACTACCTTTCTTGTGAATGGGCACAACATTTGCTAATTTCCAATCTTCTGGGACGACTGTTAATGGTTTTGCTAGTTCACCGCTGAGCTCTTTTAATAGCTTTGGGTGTATCCCATCAGGTCCCTGTGACTTATTTGTATTAATTTTAGACAGCTGACTTAGAACCTATTCCTCTGTAAAGACACATGCATCAAAAGATTCATTAGTCTTCCTTCCTAACTGAGGTCCTTTTCCTTCATTTTCCTTTGTAAAAACTGAACAGAAGTATTCATTGAGGCAGTCATCTAGTTCTTTATCTTCTTCCATATACCTTCCTTCTTTTGTTTTTAATTTGGTAATTCCTTGTTTTAGTTTCCTTTTTTCATTTATGAAGAATGTCTTATCGCCTTTTTTCACTGACTGAGCTAATTTCTCTACTGCCTGTGCTTTAGAAGCTCTTCTAACTTGTTTGGCCTCTCTCTGCCTAATCTTATAAATTTGCCTGTCATACTCGTTTTGGTTTTCTTTATAATTACTAAATGCTATCTTTTTGTTTTTAATGATTTTCGCCACTTCTGCTGAGTACCACAGTGGTCTCTTCCTTTTTTTGCTTTTACTGACAAGCCTAATGCAATTATCTGTTGCCTTCAATAGTGCCACTTTTAAGTAGTCCCATTTCTCCTGGACTCCATTGAAACTGTTTCAATCTGATAGGGACTCGTATACCACTAATCTAATTTTAGAAAAGTCCGTTTTTCTGAACTCTAAAACTTTTGTTTTTGTGTGGTGTGACTCAGTCACTGTGCTTATAGTAAACCACACTGACTGGTGATCACTAGATCCCAAGCTTTCCCCTACAGTAATATCAGATACCAAAATCCCATTTGTGAATACTAAATCTAAAATGGCCTCCTTCCGGGTTGGCTCCTCAACTACTTGCTGTAGAGATAATCCCAGTAGGGAATTTAGAATATCTGTACTCCTGGCATAACTAGCTATTTTGGTTTTCCAGTTTACATCAGGAAGATTAAAGTCTCCCATAATGATAACTTCCCCTTTCAATGTCATTTTAGCTATTTCCTTAACTAGTAGATCATCTAATTATTTGACTTGGCTAGGTGGTCTATAAATCACACCTACACGAGTTACCTTATAATCATCAAGCTGCAAGGTAACCTAAACTGACTCTATATTGGTCTTGCTAACTTGTATTAAATTAGATTTTATGCTATCTTTCACCTTCAGACTTCTGCTAGAAAGCTGAACATGAAGAGGAACTTCATCTTTCACCAGGACAACGACCCAAAGCATACATCCAAATCAACAAAGGAATGGCTTTACCAGAAGAAGATAAAAGTTTTGGAATGGCCCAGCCAGAGCCCAGACCTGAATCTGATTGAAAATCTGTGGGGTGATCTGAAGAGGGCTGTGCACAGGAGATGCCCTCGCAATCTGACAGATTTGGAGTGTTTTTGCAAAGAAGAGTGGGCAAATCTTGCCAAGTCAAAATGTGCCATGCTGATAGACTCATACCCAAAAAGACTGAGTGCTGTAATAAAATCAAAAGGTGCTTCAACAAAGTATTAGTTTAAGGGTGTTGTAACGGTCGCGTACACACACACACAGGGGGGAGGGAAGTGACCACTGCGCTCCACCCTTACCCCTGGCCCTGCCTACTTGCCTCGCGAGTCCTAATGACAGGGGACAACTGGACGGCAATCCCTAGCTTGTAATAAGTGCAGGGATGACAGACAGACAAACAACAGAACGTGAACGGACCGAGTCAATACCAGGAAAGCTACAAAGTACAAATGGAGCAAGCAGAGAATTGTCAGGAGAAGCCGGGGTCATAAATACCAGGAGAGTCGTGAAGTACCAAAGGAGTCAGCAGAGGATCGTCAGGAGGAGGCCGGGGTCAGAATACCAGGAGAGCAGCAAAGTACACAAGGAGCAGGAAGAGGATCGTCAGGAATTCAGCAGAAGGTAAGTACGCCAGGAAAGACAAAATCACAGGTGGAACCTAAATTAACAGGCAACCTGTGGCCAGCAGGCTGCCTGTATTTATAGTGGGGAGTGAGGGTCATGTGACGTGGCCAGCGTCACATGACCGACAGACCAACCAGTCGAGCACCGAGTGATCAGCTCGGCGCTCAAGGCAGACTTAGGAGCAGGGGGCCTCAGAGCTAGCAAAGCCGCCCTGGGAACGAGGTCAAACACAGATCCTCGCTCCAGAAGCTAAGCAGCAGGTCTGCGGCTGATGGGAGACCAAGTGTGCCTTCGGAACCCCGTTACAGGTGTGCACACTTCTGCAACCATATTATTTTATTTTTATATTTTTTCTTCCCTCTACCTAAAAGATTTCAGTTTGCTTTTCAATTGAGTTGTATAGTTTATAGGTCACATTAAAGGTGGAAAAAGTTCTGAAATGATTTATCTTTGTCTCATTTTTTACAGCACAGAAACCTGACATTTTAACAGGGGTGTGTAGACTTTTTACATCCACTGTATAAAACCTAGATAACCCCTTTAAGTCTTACTTACCTCCTGCAATAAGGCAGCTACCAAGACACGACAACCTTTAGTAGCTGGTTGTACTGAGCTGTACTGTATAATGGAAATTATAGCTAAAAAATAAAATGTTGTTTGTCGTAAAGTTTATTTGACCGCTTGCAACACTCTACTACCAAAACTCATTTAAGCCATGTCTGTCCTGAATCAATGGAGCTCACTATCTAATCCTTTTACATATATGCACACCATCAAAGGTTCAGAGAATCTTTGACTGGAGAACATAATTTCTTTATAGCAGACCTCCATAAGCTTATTTTTAAGCTCCAGAGCCAAGTTCAGATATAACAGGTGAAGGTCATCAGTATCTGATTGGTGAGGGTCTGACACCCTGAACCCCTGCCGATCAACTGTTTGAGAAAGCACCAGCGCTCCTGTGAGCGTGGCCAAGGCCCAGGGCCTTCTCGAACAACTGATTGGTGAGGGTTGCGGGTGTTGGACCGCCGGTCATCAGTTCCAAAAAATCGGATAACCCCTTTAATGGTATTAAGTATAGACCATTAGTAGCTTGCACATACAAGCCACAAAAGGGTATTTAAATATGCATTGTCTAAAAAAAAAAAAAAAAAAATTAAAGGGGTTGTCCTAATGATATGAAGTCATCTTTGGATCCCTTTTGTACGTCAGAATTGAGAGCTGCTAACAACAAGGGTCTCTCGCTCTGGAAGACTTGGGCCCTGCCTGTATCTTATTCTAATAGACACGTAATACTACATTTCACCTGTAGTGGCCACTGCAGGGAAAATCAGGAGTCTACAGTATATATTAAACAAGATGGCCGTGATAAGACAACACGTTTAAATAAATCTGCATCGCATATTAGAATCAGTGGTTTCTTCATCCTATCTGCCACTTTAAAAACGTCTAAGTATTTTAGGTAGAAAAGTTTTTTAAATTCAAGTTTACCTTTAAAAGACAGGCAATAATGTGTGATGCAGTAAATGATGACTCCAGCTGCATGTAGACACAATAGGATCACTTGTTAAACATTGATACTGTCAATCACCGGACCGGCGCACACTCCAAGTGACCCCGAAGGGAGTTACTAAGTGATAATGCCCCAATTGACACAATCACAGTTTGCCGGGGAACCTCGGAGTGCTCGTCAGCAATCTCTGTTTATTGAAATGAAATATGCGGTGACTTGATGTCCACCGTACCTATGCTGTGTTTTTAATAACTGCAGATTTTACAAGCACATTATTCTTTCCATTAGGATTAAAAACCTCACCGAATAGCAATTTGTGAAAGAATTCGAGCAGGGCCCCGAGCCCAGAACCCTGACCTCTGATGAGATGCTTGGCAGAGAGAAAACTTTGGGTCTCCGCAGGACATCTGGTTTGCATTAGATTCCCTGAAAAAAATAGCCCCCGTTCAGGGGAAACTGGTATTCACTTGGCTTTGTCTATGTACTTAAACTGACTTTAGGATTCAGAAAGAAAAACTCCACCGAATAAGTGTCAGTTCTAATAGACTTCTTGGTGGCCTCTGCATAGCTGGATATACGTCCAATTGGGCACTTGTTAGCGCAA
Source organism: Bufo bufo (assembly GCF_905171765.1). Classification (NCBI taxonomy): domain Eukaryota; kingdom Metazoa; phylum Chordata; class Amphibia; order Anura; family Bufonidae; genus Bufo; species Bufo bufo. The sequence goes on along the minus strand of NC_053392.1, from coordinate 569,945,164 downwards.
ATTACTCTTGCATTATCTCTACGCCGTTACAGCTAAGCCCTCGTGAGCAGTTTAGTACAGTCCGTACAATACCGTCAAATCTATGGGAATCAGCAGCTGAAATTTGCGTTACTTGGCAGATTTAAAGAACTGTAAGGCTCCATTCACACGTCCGCAAAACACGGACACCGGCAATGTGCGTTCCACATTTTGCGGACCGCACATTGCTGGCACTCTCCTAGAAAATGCCTTTTCTTGTCTGCAATTGCGGACAAGAATAGGACATGTTCTATTTTTTTTGCGGAACGGAAGTGCGGATCCGCAAATGCAGATGCGGACAGCACATTCCGGCCCCATTGAAAATGAATGGGTCCACACCTGTTCCGCAATATTGCGGAACGGATGCGGACCCATTTTGAGGACGTGTGAATGGACCCTAAGTGAGCTAATCATTTCATGAAACTAATTTATAATGTCACATTAATACTTTAAGGTACACATACTAATAAAAGAAGACATCAAATGTTCTAAAAAGAAACACTAGCATGCATAAATGAAAGAAAAACAAAACAAAAAACAAACAAAAAATAGATATTAAAGGGGTTCTCCACGACTTAAACATTGGTCATCATTGTTAAAGGGGTTGTCTCATGAAGGCAGTCCATGTCCCTATGCCTTACTGGGGCATAAAGACATCATTTGGCAGCATGGTGGCTCAGTGGTTAGCACTGGTGCCTTGCACCGCTGGGGTCCTAGGTTCAAATCCGACCATGGACAACATCTGCGTGGAGTTTGTATGTTCTCTCCATGTTTGCGTGGGTTTGCTCCAGGTACTCCGGATAGGGAACTTAGATTGTGAGCCTCACTGGGGACAGGTTGATGCTAATATTTGTAAAGCGCTGCAGAATATAGCGTAAAATTAAAAAAAATTAAAAAATAAATAAAAGGGACATCTCTAACTGTAACTGTAACCTTTGGAGGCAATTTTTGTTTCTGATTGCATTTCATTCATTTTTGCCTAAAAATCATATTTTCAATTTGTCTTTTTTTAAAATATTGAGCCGTTTTGTCACAAAAGGTTAACTGTTTTTCTAACTATGTGAATGGTACTTTCATTTTCTGCCGGTCATCTAATAACCCTTATCTCTAAACTAATAAGAGGTCATAAACACTTATCAGTAAGATAAGGATTGAGATTTGATGAGTGTTTATAATCTCAAAGAGCAGAGATAAGGAGCCCTTCTGCTATGGACGCCTTTGTGAGCATTTTTATGATTGCATGTGACTAATTTTGAGCTAAAAAAAATTATTCATTTTTTCTATTGGTCTTTATGAAAAATGTTTAGTCATTTCTGAGACACAGGGTTAAAAATCTGTCAGTTTTCAGGCTGTCAGTTTTTGTTTTCATTGACTCCTGTCTCCAAAGGCTCATGTGTAGTTCTTATCGATGATCTCCTGACCTCATAAACAACTATTTAAGTCATATTCGTATCAGTTTGATAAGAATTGAGCTATAATGAGTGTTTATGAGGTCAGGAGATCATAGATGAGAGCTACACATGAGCCTTTGGATGACAGGATTCAAATAAAACAGAAACTGACAGACTGCAAACTGATTTTTGTGTCTCAGAAACAGCTTAACATTTTTAATAAAGGCCTATTGAAAAATGACTTTTAGCCCAAAATGAGTAAAATGCAATCATAAAGAAAACTTTAAGATACGAGTTGTTCAAATGAAGAGATACCTATTATGTACAACATTTTGTTCCAATTAAAATATAGAACATTAGATTTTTTTTTGCCCCAGAAATGAAATTTTAATTATTACTTTTTTTATTATAAAGAATTGCAATACCTATGTATTTCTATTAACTCCTGTGCATGTAACATACACTGTATGGAAGATATTATATTGGAGAAACAACGCAAAGCAACCAATCAGATTGCAGCTTTCACAACACGGTATACAGTTAATGTATTTATGGTTATTAATTTATGGTGGTGGTTACTAAACCCTCCCTCACATTATTTGTAAAAGTGCTTCATGTTAGCAAACATTTTCCCAAAAATGGATACTTGGAAAAACAGAAAATAATGAATTTAAAGGGGATATGCCATAACAGATGTAAAAAATGAAAATCAGACATCATATAGTACATGACAATATTTTCTAACAAAGCTAGAACCAGCCCTGTACCTCACATGGATCCAGAGATCTCCATTCAGTGCTTCAATTGCCCTGTTAGATTATCTTCAGCCTGACAGCTCAGGGGGCGCGTCCTTTCTGCTGCAGCTCTCTCCTTGTAATTGTCACAGCTTCTAACAGAACATATGACTGGTGGCTGTTGAAGATTTAAACTGAGCATGTGCGGCCAGCTCAGTGAGAGGGACAGCAGGTGCCGCCATACAGATACATTTTATTGAATACATTTTTAATTACATGCAATGACAAAAGTATTCAGATCCAGGTGCTGGTTTGAAAAATGTAGAATGTGTTTCATGACACAACCCCTTTAAAAACTTAACAGAAGAGGTCGACTGATGCTCTTACATTTACTGGAGATTTATTTTGGCCCTTTATTGCATTCTATATTAAGGATCAACTAGAACATTAACCCCTGCCTGGTCTTCGTCTGAGTTCTTGGTGTGTTTGAGGCTCCGGGTTCTGGAAACACCAGCAACGGTCTGTCCTGTGTTAATGTGACATGCGTGTGTGCTGAAAGAAGGAACTCTTTACATGTATAGAAACTGACACACACTTGTGTAGCACATATAATATACGATGCCGAGACCCTTAAAAATAAAAGGGGTCACAACCCCCATGTAATGCCGCCACACAATACAGGTCAGTGAGTGCTAAAGTACTTTTTGAACTGGACTGTTACTTTACACCACCACCGACGGGTCTGACTTAAAATTGAATTAACAACTGAAAAAATTGTTTTATTTGTTCATATCTGGCAAACGTAAGACATTATAATGTGTATAATTTGTTCAGGCGGCAGATTTCATTACATGCAGCTACATAAAATAGAGCAGGCAAGTTCCATCTGCCATACAATATAATGCGTCTCTGTGTACTGATTTTACAAAACATATTCACTCCTGGCCATGAAGCCTCGTGGGAGCGTGTTCAGCACATGCGCAGTAAATGGATGGAGATTACCCATCTGCCGGGCGGTCTCCATGCTTTTACTGCGCATGTGCCGAATGACTGTGAACAACATTGAGCAGCTTTCTATGTAGTGTAATACATGTAATCTGCAGATGCCAAAAGATGCAAAAAATTTTATAACCACTAATTGCAAATGGTTTCGATCACACAATAGACGCAATGTACAGTAAAAATACAACCATTCTTACAACGGTGATCATAGTGCTTAAAAGGAACACTAAACACGAATTACACCATTAATCACCATTGCTTCCTGGTCCCATTTTGCCTCACAGTACAATTAAAGAGTGAGAAAAATATAAAAAGTTCTTCCGTATAACAGGAGATCAGCAATGTCTCCCATCCTCCTGCTAACAGCCCTGTGTCTAGCTGTAAGACAACTGGCTGCAGCAGCAGTCTCTCCCTCTGGACTCTGCACCCTCTCTGCTAAGTCAGCCGCTAGCAAAACATGGAACAGATCAGCAGGAAATTAAAGGGGTTTTCCAGGACTAAAAAAACACGGCAGCTTTCTTCCAAAAAACACTGCCACACCCTCCATGAATTGTAACTCCATTCCACTGACATGAATAAAAATGAGGTGCAATACTACATACAAGGGGCAAAGCACTGTTAGGCTACATGCACACGACCGTATGTGTTTTGCGGTCTGCAAATTGTGGATCCGCAAAAAAAAAACGGACGATGGTCCGTATGGCATCCGTTTTTTTGCGGATCCATTGTAATAATGCCCATCCTTGTCCGCAAACTAGAAAAAAATAGGACATGCACTATTTTTTTTTGCGGGGCAACGGAACGGACATACTGATGTGGACAGCACACGGTGTGCTGTCGGCGTTTTTTGTGGACCAATTGAAATGAATGGGTCCGCATCCTATCCGCAAAAAAAAACTGAACAGTATGTCCGTTCCGTAGCCCCGCCCAAAAAATTGTGCATGTCCTATTTTTTTTCTAGTTTGCAGACAAGGATAGGCATTACTACAATGGATCCGCAAAAATAACGGGTGCTATACTGAACGTCATCCGTTTTTTTAGCGGGACCGCAAAACACATACGGTCGTGTGCATGTAGCCTTATTGAGAGAAATCAGCCAGGATTTCTACAGAACTGTCAGGAGCATGCAGAAAACGCTGCAGACTGACAATCAGTGGGTACAAAGAGATTTGTTATTTACTTTTAACATTCATTTCTAGGCTTAATGTTCCATTAACCCTTTAAGGACCCTGAGATTTTCCTTATTTGCATTATCATTTTTCACTCCCCGCCTTCCCATAGTCCTCATTTTTCCATTCACATAGCCTTATGAGGGCTTTTTTTTTGTGTGACAAGTTGTACTTTCTAATGGCACCTTTTACGGTTGCATACAATGTAGTAGGAAGCGGGAAAAAAAATCCAAATGGGGAACAATTGGGAAAAAACGTAATTCTAAAAAAGGTTTTTATTTTACACTGTACACTATGCGGTAAAATTGACCTGTTATCTTCATTCTCCAGATCAATATGGTTACAACGATACCAGTTGTATAATTTTTCTTGCATTTTAATACTGAAAAAAAAATTAAAACCCTTGAGGGAAAATTTTTTTTTTTTTAAAACCATATTCTAACTCCTACACCTTTTTTCTATTTATGTGTACGGGGCTAATTTTTAGCGGGATAATCTGTACCAATTTGAAGTGTGTGAGACTTTTTGATCACTTTCTATAAAAAAAATTATTGGGTAGTTGAAATGACAAAAAATGGCGAATTGGCTGTTTTTATTTTTCTCCCCCATTACGCTATTTGCCGTATGCCATTAATATTGTTATATTTTAATTGCATGTGCACACAGCGATGCCCATGGTGTTTATTTTTTTTATTGGTTAAAATTTTTATTTTAAAGGGCTTCTGTCACCCCCCTAAAGTCATATTTTTTTTTTTTGGGCTCCTTAAAATCCTTATGCTGCGATTTATCAATATATAGGGCTCTTACTCATTTTCGTTCAGTAGTTTCTTCAAAAAACAGACTTTTATAATATGTTAATTACCTCTCTACCAGCAAGTAGGGCGGCTACTTGCTGGTAGCAGCTGCATCCTCCTTTCATAATGACGCCCCCTCCACATGTTGATTGACAGGGCCAGCGAACGCGCTCGTCCTCTGGCTGGCCCTGTCTGCGTTTTAAATCTCGCGCCTTTGCCGTACCGGTCTTCAGTCTGATAGGAGGACGCTCGCTCGGCCGCTCCTTCCTCTGTGCGCCTGCGCCGGGTGTAGATGTGACGTCATCAGTGCAAGCGCATTGAGGAAGGAGCGGCGAGCGAGCGTCCTCCTCTCATTGCGCCTGTGCCGACTGAAGACCGATACGGCGCAGGCGCGAGATTTTGAACTCAGACAGGGCCAGTCAGAGAACGAGCGCGTCCGCTGGCCCTGTCAATCAACATGAGGAGGGGGCGTCTTTATAAAAGGAGGATGCAGCTGCTACCAGCAAGTAGCCGCCCTACTTGCTGGTAGAGAGGTAATTTACATATTATAAAAGTCCGTTTTTTGAAGAAACTACTGAACGAAAATCAGTAAGAGCACTATATATTGATATATCGCAGTATAAGGAATTTAAGGAGCCAAAAATATATATGACTTCAGGGGGGTGACAGAAGCCCTTTAAGGAAAGGGGAGGTGAAAGCGGCTATGACGCACGTATGAGCAGGCACCATGTTTAAAGACCGGACATCTGCTGTACATGTACGGCGGAGGTCCTAAAGGGGTTAATGTCAAGAGCCTGCAATGATGTGAAGAACACCGCCAGTGGTTTCATAAACTGTATCCCTCCTAAAGGGCGGTACATAAAACTAGTTCGAAGAGCTTGGTTTGGAAAATCTATCTATCTGATTATCTATCTATCTATCTATCTATCTCATATCTATTTAATATCTATCTGATTATCTATCTAATAAAAAAAAAAGAAGGCCAGCAGCACACCAAGGATTTCAAAGGAAGCGTGTGGTTTATTCACCCAGAGTCAGCAGCTTGAGAATGCTGCTGACTCTGGGTGAATAAACCACACGCTTCCTTTGAAATCCTTGGTGTGCTGCTGGCCTTCTTTTTATTACATTGGACCTAGGTGCCGGTCCACACTGACCTGACCTGCACCCGCATTCTTGGTGTGCTGCATCCTCATTTTCCTAATGATTATCTATCTATCTCATATCTATCTAATATCTATCGGATTATCTAAAGTAGCAAAAAGGCAGCACTCCAAAATCAGTAAAAAATTAAGAAAATGCTTTTATTCACCCATGTGGACACGATCTATCTATCTAACTATCTATCCATCCATCAATCTATCCATCCAGTATGTAGAACCAGTCTAAAGTACTTAGACTGCCAAGAAGAGTGGAAGGAAATAAAAAACAGCTCATTTTTTTATTCCAATCAAGGTAGAAAATGCAGCATTTCATGCTGTTATAATGGAGCAGAACACAGTAGACAGGAGAGGTGTACAGGATTAGAAACACCGCCACAGCTGTCCATGGGTTGGGTTTAATGTGGCAGCTCACCTGCACTAAAGGGACTGAGCTGTAATACTATAAAGCCTGTGGACAGGAGTGGCATTTTCTGGAAAAAATAAAGTTATGATTTTCTAATACAGCCTAGGCCTTCTGGATACAAAACAAAGTCAAATAACCGGCTGCAGTATGGTGCTCTTTGATCTCCACTACGGCGGTACTAGATGTGTTAGGCTGGGTTCACATAACCGTTTAGCAGAAAGATTTAAAAAAAAAACAAAAAAAAAAAACAGATTAGTTATTTTGAGCATCAGTTATAATCAGTTTGCGTCAGTTCCGTCAGAGATAAGTTATGTTTGACAGGAGAAAAAGTCCTGCCATCAAAAATAACAGAACTCATCATAACTGATGCTCAAAATAACAGATCTTTTATTTATAATTTTTTACGGATCAGAAGAACAAAAAGCTAAACAGTGATGTGGATTAGTCGGTTGACATAATAGGTCTCATGCACGCAGTAATTCAGTGTGTGCACTATGGGCAGTACAGGTGACGCGGGGTGGTGCCATGACTTTAGGGGCGAATGCTTCTGGAAGGCTACCTGCACATGTTGCATATTACGCACGTTTTCTTGTGCTGAAAAAACGCAGCATAAGGTTCCATTCACACATCCGTAGAATGGGTCCAGATCCGTTCCGCAACATTGCGGAACGAATCCGGACCCATTCATTCTCTATGGGGCCGGAAGAGATGCGGACAGCACACAGTGTACTGTCCGCATCCGCATTTCCAGAGCACGGCCCCGATTTTCCGGTCCGCGGCTCCCGAAAAAAATAGAACATGTTCTATTCTTGTCCGCAATTGGGGGTCCCGGCCGGGTGTATTGCGAATCCGCAATACACTACGAACTTGTGAATAGACCTTAATACAGTAACAGCATGTATGAGTGTATGAGATTAGACCAATCCCATGTACACTTTGGGGGTCATTTAGCCCCTGAACTGGCGGTGGATCCGCCGGAGTTATGCAGAGGTGGCAGCCTCTACATAACTTCTGCGTATTCACCGCCGGTCTAAATGTAAGATAGCTTCTGAGTTGTCTTACATTTAGACCATTTTCTACGCCTAAAACAGGCGTAGAAAATGATGAATGAGACGGGCATGCTGGTCCGTCCCCTTCCCATGACACATTCCCTTTTTTTAGACCTGGCGTGAGCGGGGAAAAGTCGCAGATTGCAGCAGAAATACGCCTAAATTGCATCCTCCATATAGGCATATGTAAGAAGCCGTCACACAGTTTTGTAAATGACAGAACTTCATATTCTACTATACAGTGAGCCTCTAGTGCACCGCCAGGGAATATGCATATGGCAGTGTAGTTTATGCAGATTTTAATCCAGTTTTCGCTGCATCTCCACATCAAATTTGTACCAAAATCACCATGTATTTGTGGATTACGATGTGGATTTGCCCAAAAATTCGCACATAAAATTGACACACTGCAGAGTTCAAAATTTGTGCCTGGAAAATGTCCGCACCGTGCAGATGAGAATTAGAAAATCTTATCTACTTAGCTGGTAGTGTATAATGCTGCGCACTTTCCACACGAAAGTCCAAGTGTAATACTGGACATGAGAAATATACTCCTATATACAAGAAACCGATCGTTTCCTTCTGTGACCCTCTGGTGCCACCACCAAAAACGCAAGAATGTAAAGAAAAGATCTTTCATTGTGGTTTGTAAGTATCTCGACAGCAACAGAAAAAAATCCAAATTAATTGGCCTGGGACATGCATCAACTCTAGTAAAGCTGTACGAGGTCCCCAATAAAACATCAGCTTTCACTATGGTAATAGTATGTAAATGTAAACCTCCAGCAAAGTGAAGGGCAAGTGCAAGATTAAATTACCAGATAAAACGCTTTGCAGACCTAAAGATAAAAGTCTACGTTTCAGAGATCACGACTGCAAAGAACAATCTGCTATTGAATCACCTTATGAAAGGATGTTCTGATATTAACATTTCCAAACTATTAGCAAAACAAATTACCATCAAAATAATAATAATTTAAAGAGGACCCGTCACCTCTGCCGATATGTCCGTTTTAAAGCGCATCTGATTTGTACCTATGACACTGGCTGACCTGTTACTTGTGCACTCGGCAGCTGAAGACGTCTGTGTTGGTTCCATGTTCATATGTGCCCGCATTGCTGAGAAAAATAATGTTTTAATATATGCAAATGAGCCTCTAGGAGCAACGGGGGCATTGCTGTTACACCCAGAGGCTCTGCTCTCTCTGCAACTGCCACGCTCTCTGCTCTTTGATTGACAGGGACAGGCAGTGAAAATGTGATCACAGCTGGCCTTGACTTCTCCTAAAGTCAACCAAAGTGCAGAGGGCACGGCCAAAATTCAGGGGGTATCCGAATTTTATATTTTTCAACTCATCTTACAGCCCATGATGTGTATTACAAGTATTGCCCTATAATGATTAACATTACCCTATCGGACGAGCACTGCGCTCCCTGGTCTAATTAGATAGGGTGTGGGCTTTTCTAGGATCACATCCTGTACATGTAGACCCGGGACTCCTACCAATCAGCTGTGTGAGAAGGCACCGGTGCTTGCAGTAGCGCCGTAGCTTTCTTGCAGCCTCTACCTAGGCAGTTCATCGATCACGTGGCCTAGACTCAGCTCAGCACCTTTGAAGAAAATGGGGCTGAGCTACGATACCAGGCACAGCAAATGTCAAATGGATGGCGCTGTGCTTGGCGAGCTAAGAAAAGGCTGCGGAGCTACTGCGAGCACCGGTGCCTTCTTAAACAGCTGATCGGTGGGTGTCCCAGGCGTCGATCAGTCTTGGAAAACCCCTTTAAACTATCTCCTAGAAAGGTCTAATTGGCTTCTAAAATCCAAAAGAATTGCCCCCCCCCCCCCCGACTGTGCAGATACATCTGAAAAGCTATTACTAGTTGCCTGAAGCCAAATTGTGTTGAGAGGCTTTAATATCCTACAAACCTCGTCAAGTGATTTCTGGAGACTTATACAATCCTCGAAAGAACATAATCTTCCCAGAATTTGTCAAGCTTGCACTCAACCCACAACTTTTTAGCAGGAGATGACGGGCAAGTGACATGATGCACAAACTTCTCCTCCAAACCACAAAACAAAGGTCTCGTAGACTTTCCAACGGCAAGAATAACAAACACCAGGAACGCCTGTACTAAAGCCTTGACTGACAGATCTCTATGGCGTTTTCTATCATAACAGAAAACAAAACAACCATTTCCTTGCAGGTTGGAAGTTCAATCCTTGGGTTTACACGTCACTGGAGAAATCATATTTTTTTGGATGGTAAAAATAAAGACAACGTTCATCTGGAATAAGAGGGAATTATTCGCCGTTGAAGTCGTGTATATTTGTTTTGATGTTGAGGCCAAAGTTGAGGCCAATGCGCAGAAGAAAAATATTAACCTATCTAATGCCCTGGGTCAACAAATGATGCTACTGGGAATGGTAACCCAACAAATTCTCCAACCAAAATGAATTACTTATGATTTACAGTTGTGAAAGCAAACAATGCAGGACTGGATTAAGAGACTTTTAATTTGTACTCCGAGTAGCTGATTTCATCAAAATCGCGCTATGTCATGGAAAGAAGGGCAAAGATGAAACCCTAGACAATGAGTGACATAGAGGAGTGTGTGTTTATAGAGCAAATGAGGGGAAAGGTCGGAGATATTAATCGTTAGCTAATAAAATATGAATTCCCTTTCTAAAACAATATTTCCCATCGTTGCGGAGAGAACTAGGCCGTTCCAAATTTCTGAAAGGAAAGAAAAATCCTGCCTCGTACAACAGGGTTCCTGGTCACATGAAGAGATTATATATAGAGTCTAAAAATGTGTAAAAGACTACTAGGAAAAACATGCAAATGTCATAGGAAATTAAAGAGGCTTTAGTCATTCGCACAATTTCTATTCATTGGCTTGGCCTTCTTGGAAAGTTCTCAGCATAGCTTGCACTATATGTGGTCCTTTCAGTGGCTTTCATACACAACACAGTGGCACTAAGATGTATATGTTGATGCCCAGCTTTGAAATCTTTTTTTTTTTTTTCTAACGTACACGTCAAACGGAGGCATAAAATGTGATGTGAACACTTCTGTCTAGAAAAGCTACTCCAGCTTTCCTACTGGAGAGCGATTGCGACTTTTTAAGAATGTCTCAATGATAAATCTGGAATAAAACTCCATAGTTAACATAGCTAACCATGCCTACTTTAACATCCACAGTTCAAAACTAGAGTGAATGGTGTAAAAATGCAAAAAGTCACAAGATTTTTGCGCAAGCAAGTGCAAAAAGTTGCATAAGCCCTATTTTGTGACTTTTTGAAGACAGAATTCTGGAGTGAAGGAATGATAAATCAGGGACATAGTTTTTATTTATTTATTTTTATTTCATTTGGCCATCCGTAGTTTAGTTTTTTTTCGGTGTTTACGTTCCAGCTTGGAACACTGACGTCATATTTGGCCTTTTGCGTCCTTACAAGCTATGGAAGTGACATCACAAGATGGCAATATCCAACTCCTACTTAAAGGGGTTGTCCGAGTTATTTTTTTGTTCTTTGTATGTTTCTAACTAATGAAATGTAAGAGGTTTACAGTGCACTTCCTTCATCTGCAGTGGCCTTTTTCTCAGATTTCACTGAGGGTCACGTGACCTGTGATGTCAGCTTCTGTCCCTGCTCTGATGAGGTCTGGTACACAAGCCTGAGGGAGCAGGTCAGTCTTCACTGTGCTGGCCACGCCCCCTGCACTGCCATCTGCTGCTGCTGTCTGCCCTGTCTCTCCACTCCCACTAGATCCTTATGGACAGATTAACCCTTTCTGCAGCACAGACTCAGGGCTAAAGGCTTTGCTGAACAGCTGCAGGCAGTGAAGAGACACAGGATCTTCGCTCCTCATCCTGCAGACACAGACCTGACAGACTGGAGCAGTTCTGCAGAGCACTGCACAAGAACAGGTAGGGGGAAGATCCTGTGTGTATCGGCAGTGTTAGTGTACAGCTAGGACTTGTAGTCCTTCACATACAACATACTGCTGAGTATCCCAGCAGTCAGACATTTAACTCAGGGCAGCACTTTGATTCACTCCACAAATATTCATGAGGAAAACCTCAGAGATTGTTGTTATTGCAGGTAAACAAAAGGCCAGAGGAGAACCAGGGAAATGAGGAAATAGAATTTTTTTTTTTTTGCCTAAAACTTGCTTAGCTTATGTACATATTGCTGACCATCAGATTTACAGTGCTATATATATATATATATATATATTTTTTTTTTTTCAGAACTCAGAAAACCCTGTTAAAGTTAGTGATCTAAATGCATCTCACAATTGAAGTTTCACTATTCTCACCACTGATATCTTTACTCCTCTTGTTCCTCAGCAAAAATAAGGTGTTCCAAAAAGGTCAATGTTAGAAATGTCACACGTTGTTTTTGCCTTTCAATGACGTCAATAAAATTCACCTTTGCATCACATTTGGAGTTCTACGGCACCCACCAACAATACTCAACATAGCGCCTCCGAACCACACGAATGTTCTAAGCTATTTATTGTTGTTTGTTACTCTTAATGAAGGGGAGAAGTGAGCTCCCCCAAATGCTTTCAGCTAATTTAAGGTATCCTATGACTGGATCTGCCACCCGCTTGCCATCTGTGTGGTTACACCTTGGTGTGAGAGGTGTGTGACACCGGTTGTGTGCTTCCCCTGATAGTCCCCCCCCTCTCAAGTGTTGTAAGTAACACCATTTCTGTAAGTTTTATAATAGTCACACTTTGGTCGAGCGACTCTCTACCCATTTTTATTGTTCCTTATATGTTGTTGCATGGCTCCTGGGACGAATGTTGGAACTGGGGTCTGGTGTCGTATAGAAGGCTGCTGACCCGGGACTTCTGCTAACTACTCATTTGTCTGGATTCTATAGCTTGTTTCAAACAGCTACCTCCAATTGGTGGGTAATCCCCAGATTGGGCTCTTTCTCCTACATCCAATCCCTTTGGTGCCTTCCCTTTTTCCCTTCTTATTCTATATTTTCATTTCTTTATTCCCTTTTCGTTCACCTTTTTTTTACCAGTTTCTTCTTTTTGTCTCTTTTTTTCTTCTGGGACATTGTTTAACTCTAAACAGGTGTAAAACTTTGCGCTGTCAAAATTCTTAACATACTTTTACAGTGGTGGCAATATAACCATTCTGGAACACCCTTTCTTAGAACATTGCATTGTGCTGTTCCTATGTAATTCCTGATAACTGTGCATTCCCATATTTCTCTTGTCAACAGAAGTGGAACACAAATATTAAGATAGACATTAAAGGAGAGCTAGTAGGTCCTCTTTAAGCTTTATTACTTAAATGGGTTGTCTTAAAGAATAAAAATGATCACCTATCCACATGACAGGTGATAAGTGTCTGATTGGTGATGGTCCGACCACTGGGATGCTCTGTGATCAAGAAAGCAGTGGTCCCATGTCCCCCATTTGATAGGACCGGTGGTCAAACATGCGCTGCATTCAAATCTATGGGAAGGGAGAAAATAGCCGAGTACAGTTCTCAGAATTGTCAGTAGTCTGTGTGCATGCTCAACCACCCCTCCATTCAAATTGTGAAAAGGAGATCCCCTGCACTCGGGTTCGGTGGAGTTCCTAGTAGTCAGATCCAATCACAAACGTACCGCCTTCCTTATAAATAGGTGTCCTGTTTAAGCTGGAAATTCACATTAAAGCGGTTGTATCATGAAGCATATTCTACATTTTTTCAAACCAGCACCTGGATCTGAATACTTTTGTAATTACATGTATTTAAAAATTCAGTATAGCCACTGGGATATTCAATAAAATTTATCTGTACAGCGCCACCTGTTGTTTGTTCTTTTCCTTATTATTTTGTCCGTCTCTCTGAGCTGGTCGCACACGCTCAGTTTTAATCTTCAACTGCCACCAGCCATATGTTCTGTTAGAAGCTGTGGCAGGAACAGGGAGAGAGCTGCAGCAGAAAGGACTCGTCCCCTGAGCTGCCAGGCTTAAGATAACCTAGCAGAGCAAATCGAGCAATGAATCGGGAGATCTCTGGATCCATGTGAGGTACAAGGCTGGTTCTAACATTGTAAGAAAGAGCTTGCCATGTTCTATAAGATGTCCGATTTTCATTTTTTACATCAATCATGGGATAACCCTTTTAAGCAGAAATATTACAATAATGGTGTCAGTCCATGGATAATCTAAAATACATCACTTTTACAAATTTGAACCGTCCTCCTGCATTACATACAGAAGTCAGTGATACCGGGTTCCTAAGGTTCTTGTGACTGCCGTAAAGCATATCTTTAAATGCTGTTAACAGCAGCTCAGGCAAGATGGTAATCCCTACGATCATGTACAGAAAACAGAAATTTAAAGAAATCTATAATCTGATAATAAAAGAGATATTAAAAGGAATCTCAATTTTTTTTTATATATATATATTTTGTTATTTTTAATGTTTTTAATTAGTAAAAAATCTAGATGACATATTTCCTTTAAGAACGACTAACTAGCCCATGTTTTATTTTTTTTCCATGCATGTAATTTTTTAAGACACAAACAGCGACCGTGTATTATAAAAACAAGCTTCTGATCCACACAGAAACTCATCACTGCCCGGTAATAATTTATTGCTTCACAAGTTCATTAGGAGAAGCAGAACACGTGCAGATCTGCAAAACCGCCTGACCGCTGGTGTTTTCCTACGACACTGCGCTGTAATATCAAGTCCCCTCTATGCATTCCTGAAAGGGCAACATTCATCAATAGCTAAGGGGTCTGAAAGCCTGAATATTAAGTTAACAAAATTAATAACCCCTGTGAACAAGTATGCCATTTAATGCTACAAATGACTGGTGTAAATATATATAGAATAAATATGCGAGCAACTGTGCGGGATTACAGGAAAGTGTCCGGCCATTAATCAATTAGCATTAGTGAACATCACCACAATATCACATGTCTACAGCTCAATGAAACCAGACACCGACTACAAAAGTACATGGACATGATATAGACATCCAGCGTCTGCATTTGATCAGATAACTATATGTATATATATATATATACACACACACTGTATATTTATATATTATAGATATGGTATATCTTTCATTTGTTTATATATATATATATATATATATATGCACGCATACCTTAAATTTATATGTATAATTTACCGGCCTTTACAGTAAATTTATAGCTGTAAATTTACATATAATTATAAATGATATAAGAAATAAATATATAAACAAATAATATAAAATGTAAAAATCTATAAAAGATCTATAACATAAAATAAATTTGTATATCTTTTCAATTTTTTCAGTTATTTCAATTCATTAAATCTAATTTAGACCCCATGTACACGACCATATTTGTGGTCTGCATCCGAACTGTATTTTTTACGGATCGGATGCGGACCCCTTGTATGGATTATACTTACCTGCTCCCCAGCACCCGTGTCGCTCCAGATCCCTGCACGGCCGCCACTGCATCTCAGACAAGCCCCGCTTGAGGCTAGCCACCGTCACGGCCTGCTATTAGCAACGCGCCCCCCCCCCCCCCCCCCTCGTCGCCGGATGTTTTGATCCGAGCGTCGGTGAGATGCAGGGACGGCCATGCAGGGATCCGAAGCAACGTGGTTGCCATGTTGCAGGTAAGTGGGTAAGTACATTATATACGAGGGGCCCAGGCATTGTGGGGGATATTTTAGATATCGGATAACCCCTTTAAAAGTGTTATCCAATAATATATTATGATGACCTATCCTCAGGATAGGCTTGAGCGAATCGAGCTTTGCATCATAGATCTGAAGTCAATTAATTCAAAAACTTCTTAGTTAATGCTGTTTCTGTACAGTAGCATTAAAGGGAACCTGTCACCGGGATTTTGTGTATAGAGTTGAGGACATGGGTGGCTAGCTGGCCGCTAGCACATCCGCAATACCCAGTCCCCATAGCTCTGTGTGCTTTTATTGTGTAAAAAAAAACGATTTGATACATATGCAAATTAACCTGAGATGAGTCCTGTACGTGAGAAGAGTAGGGACAGGGCTCATCTCAGGTTAATTTGCATATGTATCAAATCGGTTTTATTACACAATAAAAGCACACAGAGCTATGGGGACTGGGTATTGCGGATGTGCTAGCGGCCATCTAGCAACCAATGTCCTCAGCTCAATACACAAAATTCCGGTGACAGGTTCCCTTTAAAATGTATTGGCAACAAAGTTTTTAAATGAATCAACTTCAGATCTATGATCCGAAGCTCGATTTGCTCAAGCCTAGTCATCATTATTAGATCGGTGAGGGTCCGGCATCCCTGACGATCAGCTGATACAGGGAGCCACAGCGCTCCCCAAAGCTATGGTGAGGGCAGCCGGCTCCCCTGATCTCTCCCAAGCAGAGTGCTGTACATAGTATAGTGGCTGTGCTTGGTACTGCAGCTCAGCCGCATTCACTTCAATAGAGATGAGCTGCAGCTAGGCCACGTGACTGATGAATAATGATGTCACATGGCCTAGGAAGAGGCCACGGAGCTCACTGAGAGCCTGACTTATTCTAACAGCTGGATAGGTCATCAATATCAGATTGTAGAGGGTCTGACAACATGGACCCCTGCCAATCTGATATTGATGAACTATCCTGGGGATAAGTCATTACAATGTATTACCGGATAACTCGTTTAATTTTAATGGGGCCTCAAACAATGTGGACAGCACACCATGTGCTCTCGGCATCCGTATCTCTATTCCACCAACCCGCGAAAAAGATAGAATGTGTCCTTGTCTGTTTTGAGGACAAGAATAAAACTTTTCTATACACGTGGGGGGAAAAAATGGCAACATGCACACGGCCAGGATCTGTGTTTTGTGGAGTGCAAAACACATATGGTCTTGTGTAGGAGTCATTACATATACCGTATTTTTCGCCCTATAAGACGCTCCGGTCCATAAGACGCACCTAGGTTTTTGAGGAGGAATTTAAGAGGAAAAAAAATTTGAACCAAAAGGTGTGCTTTTGGTGGGTTTTGAACTAATGGTGGTCTGTGGATGACACTATTATGGGGATCTGTGGCTGACACTGTTATGGGGGTATCTGTGGCTGACACTGTTATGGGGGGGATCTGTGGCTGACACTGTTATGGGGGGATCTGTGGCTGACAATGTTATGGGGGTATCTGTGGCTGATACTGTTATGGGGGGATCTGTGGATGGCACTGTTATGGGGGCATCTGTGGATGGCACTGTTATGGGGGCATCTGTGGATGGCACTTATGGGGGCATCTGTGGATGGCACTGTTATGGGGGCATTTGTGGATGGCACTGTTATGGGGGATCTGTGGATGACACATATAGCATCTTATCCACAGATCCCCCCCATAACAGTGTCCCTGTGTAGTGTGAATGACCCCCAATACAGGGGGTGGGGGCCGGCATCTAGTTTTGTAATGGCAGCGGGGCCCGGTGCAGTCACTGTATTCTATTGCACCGGGCCCCGCTCACTGTAGTAATCCTATCTATAAGTGTAGGCATTGTTTAACTATAATCTTCAATACAATCCATTAATCTTCACTTACTAACGTCCGTATCAGGCAGGAGGGCGGGCGGACACTGGCAGCATAACTTACTACGCTTGCTTCATTCATAAAGTGGGCGGAGCAGGCGTGTGACGTAGTGAGTTACGCTGCCAGAGACTGCTCGCCCAGCCTCCTGCCTGATACGGACGTTAGTAAGTGAAGATTAAAGGATTGTATTGAAGATTATAGTTAAACAATGCCTATACTTATAGATATGATTACTACAGTGAGCGGGGCCCGGTGCAATAGAATACAGTGACTGCACCGGGCCCCGCTGCCATTCAAAACTAGATGCCGGCCCCCAGCCCCTCCTCCCTCCCCACTGATATACCCGCCGACCGCGCTGTGCGGCATGCGGTCGGCGGTGTATCAGTGTAAACTGCAGAATTCGCCCCATAAGACGCACTGCCATTCCCCCCCACTTTTGGGGGGGGGGAGTGCGTCTTATAGGGCGAAAAATACAGTAAATATATAAATATATATATATATATATATACACACTATATATACAGGTGAAACTCGAAAAATTAGAATATCGTGCAAAGTTCATTTATTTCAGTAATGCAACTTAAAAGGTGAAACTATCACATGAGAGAGACTCATTACATGCAAAGCAAGATATTTCAAGCCTTTATTTGTTATAATTTGGATGATTATGGCTTATAGCTTATGAAAACCCCAAAGTCACAATCTCAGGTCCCCTTTGCTCAGGGGGTATGGATTAATTAGCTGACTAGAGTGGGACACTTTGAGCCTAGAATATTGAACCTTTTCTCAATATTCTAATTTTAAGTTGCATTAACGCAACTCCTTTTAAGTTGCATTACTGAAATAAATGAACTTTGCACGATATTCTAATTTTTCGAGTTTCACCTGTATATATTTATTATTATTACTATATATTATATAATTTTTAATAGGTAAGTATATACCACATACATACTTTTATTATAATAATATAAAAAAGTATGTATGTGTTATATATACGTACCTATTAAAAAAAAAATCTAAGATATATATATATATATATATACCATATAAGACGCACCGGCCCATAAGACGCACCTAGGTTTTAGAGGAGGACAATAGGAAAAAAATATTTTTCATTAGACCTCAGAACAGACCCCCAATGTTAATCAGACCTCAGCTGACAGCCCCAATCAGACCCACAATGTTAATAAGACCCTCAATCAGACCCCCATGTCTCAGATCAACCCCCCAGCCTCATGCATGCAGCCCCAGCCTCATTGGATGCAGCCCCCAGCCTCACTGGCTGCAGCTCCCAGCCTCACTGGATGCAGCCCCCAGCCTCATTGGATGCAGCCCCCAGCCCTTATTGGATGCAGCCCCCAGCCTCATTGGATGCAGCCCCCAGCCTCATTGGATGCAGCCCTTAGCCTCATTTCAGATAAAATTAAAAATCCACTTACCTCCCCTGCTCCTGGATGCCGCCGCTCCTCACCGCCTGCGCTCTTCTTCCTCCTGCTGTCGGCTGTGCTGTGAACTGGTGCGCACAGCGTGAGGTCACAATGCGCTGTCACGGTGTGTGCAGCCACTGCACAGCCGACAGCCGAGGACCAGGAAGCGGTGAGTACAGAGTTTTCACCGCTTCCAGGTCCGCCGCTACTAATGAGCGCTTCCATTAGTATTCACCCTATAAGAAACAGGGACATTTTCCCCCAACTTTGGGGGGTGGGGGGGATTGTGTCTTATGGGGCGAAAAATACAGTATATATATATATACACACACTAAATTTATGGAAAACGTAAAACGTTCACGCTACAGTGATATTAAATCACAGGCATTTAAGTAGAAGCAGCAATGGTGATTTCCTCATCTCAAATAATTTATATAAATACACATATAAAAATATATAAAATACAAGCATAAAATTATTATTTTTTTCTATACAAAATATATATTTACAAAAAATAAAATTTTTCATTTCCAACATACGGATTAATACTTCACAAAAAACACATAATATTAATAGATCAAATTTTTGACACATTTCTTAAAGATAGATTTGCTTTAAACTGACCAAAGGTTGTTATTGTAAAAATACAAATGGTGCATTCCACACGTCAAACGCAAAGAGAGATAGTGGCCGGGATGAAGAGTGATGAGGATATATATAAGTGTCTTTGAACTTGGAGACCTCACAGGATCAGGTTACAAACCCAGACTTGTCTTGTTAATAGATTATGAATTGGTCTGGGTGCAAGCTTGGTTATATTTATTCATTTTGGTATATATATATACACTGCTCAAAAAAATAAAGGGAACACAAAAATAACACATCCTAGATCTGAATTAATTAAATATTCTTCTGAAATACTTTGTTCTTTACATAGTTGAATGTGCTGACAACAAAATCCCACAAAAATAAAAAAATGGAAATCGAATTTTTCAACCCATGGAGGTCTGGATTTGGAGTCACACTCAAAATTAAAGTGGAAAAACACACTACAGGCTGATCCAACTTTGATGTAATGTCCTTAAAACAAGTCAAAATGAGGCTCAGTAGTGTGTGTGGCCTACACGTGCCTGTATGACCTCCCTACAACGCCTGTGCATGCTCCTGATGAGGTGGCGGACGGTCTCCTGAGGGATCTCCTCCCAGACCTGGACTAAAGCATCTGCCAACTTCTGGACAGTCTGTGGTGCAACGTGACTTTGGTGGATAGAGCGAGACATGATGTCCCAGATGTGATCAATTGGATTCATGTCTGGGGAACGGGCAGGCCAGTCCATAGCATCAATGCCTTCGTCTTGGAAGAACTGCTGACACACTCCAGCCACATGAGGTCTAGCATTGTCTTGCATTAGGAGGAACCCAGGGCCAACCGCACCAGCATATGGTCTCACAAGGGGTCTGAGGATCTCATCTCGGTACCTAATGGCAGTCAGGCTACCTCTGGCGAGCACATGGAGGGCTGTGCGGCCCTCCAAAGAAATGCCACCCCACACCATTACTGACCCAATGCCAAACCGGTCATGCTGGAGGATGTTGCAGGCAGCAGAACGTTCTCCACAACGTCTCAAGACTCTGTCACGTCTGTCACATGTGCTCAGTGTGAACCTGCTTTCCTCTGTGAAGAGCACAGGGCGCCAGTGGCGAATTTGCCAATCTTGGTGTTCTCTGGCAAATGCCAAACGTCCTGCACGGTGTTGGGCTGTAAGCACAACCCCCACCTGTGGACGTCGGGCCCTCATATCACCCTCATGGAGTCTGTTTCTGACCGTTTGAGCAGACACATGCACATTTGTGGCCTGCTGGAGGTCATTTTGCAGGGCTCTAGCAGTGCTCCTCCTGTTCCTCCTTGCACAAAGGCGGAGGTAGCGGTCCTGCTGCTGGGTTGTTGCCCTCCTGTGGCCTCCTCCACGTCTCCTGATGTACTGGCCTGTCTCCTGGTAGCGCCTCCATGCTCTGGACATTACGCTGACAGACACAGCAAACCTTCTTGCCACAGCTCGCATTAATGTGCCATCCTGGATAAGCTGCACTACCTGAGCCACTTGTGTGGGTTGTAGACTCAGTCTCATGCTACCACTAGAGTGAAAGCACCGCCAGCATTCAAAAGTGACCAAAACATCAGCCAGGAAGCATAGGAACTGAGATGTGGTCTGTGGTTACCACCTGCAGAACCACTCCTTTATTGGGGGTGTCTCGCTAATTGCCTATAATTTCCACCTGTTGTCTATCCCATTTGCACAACAGCATGTGAAATTGATTGTCACTCAGTGTTGCTTCCTAAGTGGACAGTTTGATTTCACAGAAGTGTGATTGACTTGGAGTTACATTGTGTTGTTTAAGTGTTCCCTTTATTTATTTGAGCAGTGTATATATGTATATACACTGCTCAAAAAAATAAAGGGAACACTTAAACAACACAATGTAACTCCAAGTCAATCACACTTCTGTGAAATCAAACTGTCCACTAGGAAGCAACACTGAGTGACAATCAAGTTCACATGCTGTTGTGCAAATGGGATAGACAACAGGTAGAAATTATAGGCAATTAGCAAGACACCCCCAATAAAGGAGTGGTTCTGCAGGTGGTGACCACAGATCACTTCTCAGTTCCTATGCTTCCTGGCTGATGTTTTGGTCACTTTTGAATGCTGGCAGTGCTTTCACTCTAGTGGTAGCATGAGACGGAGTCTACAACCCACACAAGTGGCTCAGGTAGTGCAGCTTATCCAGGATGGCACATCAATGCGAGCTGTGGCAAGAAGGTTTGCTGTGTCTGTCAGCGTAGTGTCCAGAGCATGGAGGCGCTACCAGGAGACAGGCCAGTACATCAGGAGACGTGGAGGAGGCTGTAGGAGCGCAACAACCCAGCAGCAGGACCGCTACCTCCGCCTTTGTGCAAGGAGGAACAGGAGGAGCACTGCCAGAGCCCTGCAAAATGACCTCCAGCAGGCCACAAATGTGCATGTGTCTGCTCAAACGGTCAGAAACAGACTCCATGAGGGTGATATGAGGGCCCGACGTCCACAGGTGGGGGTTGAGCTTACAGCCCAACACCGTGCAGGACGTTTGGCATTTTCCAGAGAACACCAATATTGGCAAATTCGCCACTGGTGCCCTGTGCTCTTCACAGATGAAAGAAGGTTCACACTGAGCACATGTGACAGACGTGACAGAGTCTTGAGACGCCGTGGAGAACGTTCTGCTGCCTGCAACATCCTCCAGCATGACCGGTTTGGCATTGGGTCAGTAATGGTGTGGGGTGGCATTTCTTTGGAGGGCCGCACAGCCCTCCATGTGCTCGCCAGAGGTAGCCTGACTGCCATTAGGTACCGAGATGAGATCCTCAGACCCCTTGTGAGACCATATGCTGGTGTGGTTGGCCCTGGGTTCCTCCTAATGCAAGACAATGCTAGACCTCATGTGGCTGGAGTGTGTCAGCAATTCCTGCAAGACAAAAGCATTGATGCTATGGACTGGCCCGCCCGTTCCCCAAACCTGAATCCAATTGAGCACATCTGGGACATCATGTCTCGCTCTATCCACCAACGTCACATTGCACCACAGACTGTCCAGGAGTTGGCAGATGCTTTAGTCCAGGTCTGGGAGGAGATCCCTCAGGAGACCGTCCGCCACCTCATCAGGAGCATGCACAGGCGTTGTAGGGAGGTCATACAGGCACGTGGAGGCCACACACACTACTGAGCCTCATTTTGACTTGTTTTAAGGACATTACATCAAAGTTGGATCAGCCTGTAGTGTGTTTTTCCACTTTAATTTTGAGGGTGACTCCAAATCCAGACCTCCATGGGTTGAAAAATTTGATTTCCATTTTTTAATTTTTGTGTGATTTTGTTGTCAGCACATTCAACTATGTAAAGAACAAAGTATTTCAGAAGAATATTTAATTAATTCAGATCTAGGATGTGTTATTTTTGTGTTCCCTTTATTTTTTTGAGCAGTGTATATATATATTATTTATTTTTTCAGAGAAATTTTATGATGAAAATATTATGACATGTAAAATGCTAAAAATTATCAATCATATCATATTACATTTTATAAAATATAAAAATAAACCATTTGCCACTTTGCGATTCCAGATGAATGTTTTGCCGCTGCCTAAAGACAAATGGTGGTTTACCAGGACCGACTGGTTGGCACAGTCTTACCTGATACATTCCTACGCCAATGTGTTTGGGCTCAATTTTCACCAGCTCAGCTAATGGATCTTGTACACGTCTTGCTATGGAAACTGAAAGACAGAATGGAAACACAAATGTTTTATGTAGAGAACCTGCAGCATACAATTCTAGCCGAGTGAGATATCCACGTCCAGACTACTTTATGTCACATTGATGCAGAAGGTTTTAAGGAGAAAAGTTTGTGGCGTGGTGCGGTGATACCTCGTACGCGTACTTTCAAATGTCTTGCGTTCCAAACTCTGAGCCGGTTCCGACCTGGGTATGTGTTTCAGTCTGGTAAGACATTCCTCTTCTGAGGCAAACTAAAAGAACCCTCTTAAAAGCGTTGTCCCATTCGGGCATTTATGGTATATCGATAGCATTTGCCATAAATGCCTGATACGTGCGAGTCTCAGCTCTGGGACCTGCTCCTATCTCAAGAACATGGCCTTAAAGAGAATGAAGAGCATGTGCAGAGTCCTCACCAGTCAATGTAATGGGACTGCTGAAAAAAGGAGAGCCAGCACTTGGCTATTTTCAGAAGTCCCCTACCAATGAATGGAAAAAGACGTACATGTGCAGCGCGCTCTTCATTCGCTGTGAGACTCCGTTCTCAAGGCTCCCGATATGCCATAAATGTCCACAGGGGAATACCCTTTTATGAGTGTTTTTACTATCTTTTTGGGCTTGTAAAAAAGGCAATGAATTTCATGCTTTTTTTTCCTAGCCTACTTTTGCGTGTTTTTTTTTGCTATTTTCTCTACTTTTTGGTCACTTTTTATTACATTTTTTGTAGGAGGTGATGCGACCAAAAAATAGCAAATCAGCTATTTAGACTTTTTTTTTGCCATTTTGCCGTATGGGAAGAATATTTTTATAGCTTAATAGTACGTGCATTTTCGCACGTTGCAATACCCATGATGTGTAATTTTTTTTTTTATTGTGTACATATTTTTATTTACATATCGGTGGAAGGGAGGAGGATTTGAATTTTTTTATTTTTACATTTAAAAAACAAAACAAAAATCACTTTTTTTTTAAATGCCCGGCCGCCGATGTAAACGTACGTTGGACGGTTGGGAAATGGTTAAAAAACACCACACTGGCCCAGATTTAAAGGGAACCTGTCATCACCTTTAAGCTGCCCATACTAACGGTAGAATAAAGTAGAGACAGGTGAGTTGATTTCGGCGGTCTGTCATTTAAAAGTTTAAAGTAAGTGGTTGCCGAGAACCGACATCACAAACATTGCAGATTAGGCCTGGAGAAGAGTCATGGCCACCTGAGAAGAGTCCTGGTTATACATGAATTCCTGCTCTCCTGCCACCTGCTGATGACTGACAGTCTCCTACCTAGTTTTCTCCCTTTCTATCTAGGAGAGAACTGCCAATCATCAGCAGATGGGCGAGAGAGCAGGAGATTATGAATAACCAGGACTCTTCTCAGGTAGATTCGACTCTTTTCAGGGCCTGGGCTGCAATGATTATGATGCTGGTTCTCAGCAACCACTTACTTTCAGCTCATTAGTAACACAGCGCTGACATCAGCATTTCTGTCACTAATTTATGCTGCCCTCAGTGAGATCACTATAAAGTTGATGACAGGTTCCCTTTAATAATGTGTCTGTCTATAAAGTAGTATAAAATGGCGCATGTAGTGTTTTTACACTATTTTCCGACATGCTGGATGAGAGATCGGGCATGGCAGAAAAGGGTGGGAAATCGGCAAGGTCTAAAATATGCCTTTTTGCGCAAAAATGGCACTACAATTCTGGCTTAAAAATCTGTCTCAAAGTAAGACATCCAGTAGTTGGTAAAGAGTCAGAGAAAAGTGTCTGTCCCTGCGCCACATGTATCATCCAGCCTGAGCGCCTGTGATAAATCTGGTGCAGGCCTAGACGGCCGATCTAAGCTTACGCCATCTATAAGATTAGGAAATCTGCCCCATAGTGTTTTCTTGAAGAACACTTGGAGGTCATTTATTAAGACACACGATGGATGGCGCCGTGCTTGGCATACAATGAGCACCACAGCCGCTTCAAATAGTTGATCAACAGGGGTGTCGAGAGTTGTACCCCCACAATCAGATATTGATGACCTATCTTCAGGACTTAAAAGCTAGAACCAGGCCCGTACCTCACCTGGATCCAAACCTCTCCCGATTTACTGCTCCGATTGCTCTGCTAGGAGGCTTGTCCTTTCTGCTGAATCTCTCTCCTTGCAACTGACACGGCTTCTATCAGAGCTTCTATCCGTAGACATGGGTAGTGGCAATTGAAGGATGGAACAGCATGTGCGACCACCTCAGAAGGTAGAAGTGCACATTACTATACAGATTAAACTTAAGGGGGCGCTATTAAAATAAATAAAAAAGACTCTCTCACAACTGGAGCAATTTTGTAACAGAATGTAAAATGAAAGTAATTAGTGTTTCATGCTGAATTATATTAAAGTGACATTTAATGGTGGCATACCCCCATTTAAGTCCTGGACAACCCCTTTAAAAAAATTATTTTCCTGCCCTTTTCAATATTTGATTAAAATATTTTACTAATTGAAACCTCAGCCACGAAATCCAAAACTCATCTGGGAATGCATCATTGGCGGCAATTGTAACGGAAAAGTACATTTTAAACAGGAAAAGATGTGAACAAGAAATTTAAAGGGATACAAATGTAACAAAGCTCACAAAAAAAAAACCATCCCCTCAATGAATTTTCTGTACATAGGCCGTTCCATATGCAATCCAATTCAAACAAATAAGATTCTTGTCACGTATTGGAAGCCATGATTAATAAAGTGTTCCATTAAAGAAATCCCTGTGTGCAATATCTGTTCTAATCCAGAACTAAGAGCTTCACAGAATATTTGGAAAAATCAATAAATAAGCAAAACCCAAGAACTTTTACACTTTCCTCCTATTGTGTAAGCAACGAGCGGTTTTATTGTGCAGCCTACTGCCCTACAGTACTCGGCGCTTCACTGTGCAGTGACTATGGGGGGAACATATGAATTGTTCTAAACTTTACCAGATGTAAGATGATGTTAGATTAAGTTATTTAGTGTGTGCTACATGATTTTAGATTACATTAAATTAGCATGTTTGGAAGGAGCGCGGAGTAACGTGAGCGGTTCCAGCTTACACAAGACTGAGACTCTTTAACTCTCTAAGTCGAATATAGCAGAATCCGTCTCATTCGGAAAAGAGACCTTCATACATGGTCGTAGAAAAAGTTTAGCATTTCAAAAAATTCCCTTAAAATTCATTACAAAATTACCCTCAAGAGAGAATCATATCCCCCACACCCATTGCCCTGTGCTATAATGAAAGTCCATCATCCTTTTGGAAACCTTGATGTTCTCCATGGTCCATCAAATATTGGCCAGGACAGAAGAAACTCAGAGAACCACCGACTTGTATACAGCAAGGTCAGCGGCCATGGCTTTTTTTATAGGTAAAATTTACGATATTAGCAATGAACCTATAGCCCTCACTATCTTTGCCGAGTGGGCGGCAATCAAAGTAGCAGGAGGAAACCCAGACACAGGGAGAACATACAAACTCCACGCAGATGTTGGTCATGGTCAATGTTACCGTTTTGTCCAGGATCTGGGTCAGCTCTTATACATCTCTGGCCCACACCTGACTCCATGATGGCATGGGCAGCACAGTTAAAACCAATACCTGGTCTGCAGACTTTGTCTGATTATGGCCTCTTTCACACGGGCGTTGCGGGAAAATGTGCGGGTGCGTTGCGGGAACACCCGCGATTTTTCCGCGCGAGTGCAAAACATTGTAATGCGTTTTGCACTCGCGTGAGAAAAATCGCGCATGTTTGGTACCCAAACCCGAACTTCTTCACAGAAGTTCGAGCTTGGGATCGGTGTTCTGTAGACATGGTTATAAGGGGAAATAATAGCATTCTGAATACAGAATGCATAGTAAAACAGCGCTGGAGGGGTAAAACAAAAAAATTGAACTCACCTTAGTCCACTTGATCGCGTAGCCCGGCATCTCCTTCTGTCTCCTTTGTTGAACAGGACCTGTGGTGAGCATTAATTACAGGAACAGGACCTTTGATGACGTCACTCCGGTCATCACATGATCCATCACCATTGTAAAAGATCATGTGACGTACCATGTGATGACCGGAGTGACGTCATCAAAGGTCCTGTTCCTGTAATTAATGCTCACCACAGGTCCTGTTCAACTAAGTAGACAGAAGGAGATGCCGGGCTACGCGATCAAGTGGACTAAGGTGAGTTAAATTATTATTTTTTTTTTTTTTTAACCCCTCCAGCGCTGTTTTACTATGCATTCTGTATTCAGAATGCTATTATTTTCCCTTATGATCGGGTCTCCATCCCGGTAGTCTCCTAGCAACCGTGCGTGAAAATCGCATTGCATCCGCACTTGCTTGCGATTTTCACGCAACCCCATTCACTTCTATGGGGCCTGCGTTGCGTGAAAAACGCAGAATAAAGAGCATGCTGCGATTTTCACGCAACGCACAAGTGATGCGTGAAAATCACCGCTCATGTGAACAGCCCCATAGAAATAAATGGGTCGGTATTCAGTGCGGGTGCAATGCGTTCACCTCACGCATCGCAACCGCGCGGAATACTCGCCCGTGTGAAAGGGGCCTATAGGTTTCACGCTAGTCTCTCTCTGTTGAGCCAAGCTGCTTCCTGATTGCCTTATTCTTGCTAATCTTTAGGCTACATTCACACGAACAGGAAAAACGCTGTGTGACGGACATTTTCAGAATCAATAGAGATATATGGGGTGTGGCGAAACCAACCTCGCCACTGGGTTTTGGAGGGGCCTGGCTACTAGCCTTTTGCCCCAGGATTATGGGCCCTCTCATCAGCCAGGCCTCATTTGTTCACAAAGGACTTGGACTAACTTGAACCCTGGTCTAATTCGTGCCATTTTGGGATGTTAAATGTCTATGTGTATTGAAAAGGGTGGGACATGGTATACGTTGAGTAGGGAGGTCTGTTCCATTGTCTCTCTGTGTGTATTGGCGATGTCCTTTGTCCTGAGAGATAATTGAATTACTTCTCGGTTGTCTCCAGGACAGAGGATATTGTGTATTCGCCTGCCTGTGATGATTGCATCAACCCAGTGTGAGGTAATCCTAACACGGGCAGAGGGGAGGATTTTGTATGGGAATGTCTGAGTGTATTGTACGTGGTTATTGGCTGCTTGTACAAAACCCTGTGGGTGGTAACGTTGTTGGAAGATGTGTATAAAATGCTTGTGTGTTAAAATAAAGAGAGTTCCTGTTTTATACCTTCATGAAGTCTTGGCTCATGTTTGGGGGATGGAATAACTACACTCTTGGGGATTGCTATATCACAATACTCCCCTGAGTATAAGCTCTTGTAAGAGCTTGCTCCTGGTTCCTGTCTCTGGATTTAGGAGAGGTTCACCCACTGGAGCCTGGAGCCTTGTCGTAGGTCCAGGGTGGGTAGGAGACAGCGAGACCTCCACCAAGCTTCGGCGGTTCGTGGGGTCTGCAGTGCTGACGGTGTCAAGTGGAGTGCTTGGAGTCCTCTGGAAGCACTAGGAGCAGCTATCGATGGAGGTACCCGGTCGGGGTGCTAGGCGTTCCGTTACATGGGGCTATTCACAAGGCCATATTTTTGAACAGCCAGTGAATAGAATCCTCAAAAAATAGGACATGTAGTATTTTTGGTCGTTTTCACAGCCAGACAGACCCTATTGAAATCAATGGGCCCATTTTTAACAGCCGTTTAGACCAGGAATGCCCAACCAGTGGCCCTCCAGCCCTTGCAAAACTACAACTCCCATCATGCCTGGACAGCCTACAGCTATTAGGGCATGCTGAGTGGTTTTGCAACAGCTGGAGGGCCGCAGGTTGAGCATCCCTGGTTTAGACAATGCAGAAGGACCTGCGCTCCCAGTGTGATGATTTAACCATGCTCTCCCAGCGTCTGAGAGCGCAGATCCTTCTGCATTTAGAGAGGAGCGACTGTCCCTGCGAGTGCAAGTGGATGAGGTGAGTACATTTTTTCTTTTAAACACAAGCAGAACTGGGGGGGCACTAATGGGGGCACTATTAGTACTGGTAGCCACTAATGGTGCAGTCATTATACTGGGAGGCACTAATGGGACCATTCTTTATACCGGATGCGCACTATGGGGGTCACTATTCACAGTGGGGGGCATTATGGGGGCTATATGACGTCCAGGGGGCACTATGGGGAGGCATCATGCATACTGTGAGAGCACTGCAGGGGTTGGGATATTAAAAAAGACAATGAAATTTACCAGTTTTTAATGACGGCCATTAAAAACAAATGTGAAGCGGATTCAAAATGGCTGAAAAAAAAAAAAAAAGACGGACAGGAAATGGATGCACACTTGGATGCAAAATGGCCATGAAAAGCTGGCAGTGTGCCCATTTTTAATTGCAGTTTTTTCATGTGTCTGTTTTTTGCTTTTCTTCTTGGACTGCTGAAAGCGGGGGTTCCACGGCTTAGACTCCGGCTACTGCAACTGTCTCTGCTCTTTGGATTGCTAACACCAGTGGTTCCACGGCTCTAACCCTGAGTTGTTCAAGATTTTGTTACTCTCTCTGCCCTTGGATCGCCGGCACTTGTGGTTTCACACCTCTGATCCCGGCTTGCTTTGAACTTTGTCATTTTCTTAGACCCTGGTACTTCAGTCGACCTCCTGTTGCTGACCTCTGCCTGTTGCTGGACGCTTGCAGCTGCTATATCACCACTGCCAATCCGAGTAAGCGTGACATGGAATTTCACTGCAGGAAAGTCCATCCCATCTTACAGGCACCGTGCGTGAAATGTCTTAAAGTGGTGCTCTACAATGCATAATCCCTTAGACCCAATGTTCCAGCTTAGCTTGTCCAAACTGGATCCATCACCACACTTAAAAAAAAAAAAAAAAAAAAAGGGGTTGTCCCACAAAAAATATTCCACAAATTTACAAACCAGCACCTGGATCTGAATACTTTTGTAATTATAAGTAATTAAAAATGTATTATCGCCACTGAGTTATTCACTGAACTCTATCTGTATAGCGCCACCTGCTGTTTTTTCTTTTTCTAATCTCCCTGTCCTGCACATGCTCAGTTCTATCCTTCCACTGCCTCTAGCTGCACTAGACAGGACACGCCCTCAAAGAAAGGACACACCTCCTAAACTGTCAGCTTGAAATAAATCTAGCAGAGCAATGAATGGGGAGATCTCTGGATCCATGTGAGGTGCAGGGCTGGTTCTGAGGTTGTTAGAACAGGGCTGTCATGTACTATAGGATGTCTGATTTCATTTTTTACATTACTCATCTTTAAGGCAGAATACAGGCTGCAATAAACAGTGGTCTCTATTCTGCAGGTATATGATATAAATGCTTGATAGGCAGTGCAGTCAATGCAGGAAAAACAAATGGGATAGAAGAAGCATATGGCACGAGACCCATATCTTACGCACCCAGCCTTTACGACACGCTAGATCCCGCATACGCTTATATTTCCCCCAGTGTTCGTATACATTACAGCCCTGGAAGTCACAGGCAGTTACATGTAAGATACACTGAAATTGGAGAAACTGATATTGACCTGTGGAGAAAGTGAAGGAAATCTTAGCTGAACTCCACTCGCCGAGCCTCCGCTTTAACCCCTGAAGTCGTTTACGGGCCATGAGTTATGTATCTCCTCTTCTGTTCAATCACTTCATGAAGTGCACCTAAGGCCACCAGACCCTGAAATGTCTAAAAGCAGGCGCTCCACAACCACAGGACTCACAGAATGTTTATTTTCTCCTAAAAGGGACCAACAAATAAGTGACTACAGAAAACATGTATTTTTCTAAATGTTTACCTGAATATCATTTCTACCACTATTTACATACAATTTAAAGGGACACTTTCATCAATTTTTTCCCTACAAAAAAATGGGCGGATGGTTTTCTGGATATAATTATTTTTTTTCCCTCTATGTATTCTACTTACTGTCCAGTTTTCAAACCAACACCTGGATCTGAATACTTTTGTAATTGCATGTAATGAAATGTAGTACAGCCAGTGAGTTATTCAATAAAATCTATCTGTACAGCGCCACCTGCTGTTTGTTCTTTTTCTTATTTCTCTGTCCACCTTGTTGAGGTGGACGGACATGCTCAGTCCCATCCTTCAATTGCCTCCTAAGCTGTAATAGAGAGAACCGCAGCAGAAGGTAGACACCCCTTGAGCTGGAGCAGAAAGGACAAGCACTCTGAGATGCCAGCTTGAAATAGTATAGCCATTGAGTTATTCAATAAAATCTATATCTGTATAGCGCCACCTGCTGTTTGCAGTTTTTTTTATTTCTCTGTCTACCTTATTGAGGTGGACAGACATGCTCAATCCTATCTATCAATGGCCTCCTAAGCTGTGATAGAGAGAGAACTGCAGCAGAAAGGAGATACCCCTTAAACTGGGGCAGAAATGGCATGCCCTCTGAGCTGCCAGCTTGAAAACAAATCTAGCAGAGAAATTGGATCAATGAATGGGGAGATCTCTGGATCCATGTGAGGTACAGGGCTGGTTCTAGCTTTGTTAGAAAGAGATTGTCGTGTACTATCCGATGTCTGATTTTTACATTAGTCATGGGATAACCCCTTTAGCTTTCTCAGTCAGATCATTCTCTGCAACGAGAAAGAACCCCCTGTAGTGACTTCAAGGGGATTTCCTTGATTTTGATGGCCTATCCGCAAGATAGGTCATCAATATCAGATCAGCGGGGATCCAATACCCGATACCCCCAAACTAGCTGTTTGAGAGGTCCGTGGCGCTTCTGTGGGCGCCGTGGCCTCCTTGCAACTTACCAAGCACAGCGCCATCCAATAGGTCAGCCCTATTCACTTAAATGGGATTGAGCTGTGCCTAGGCCTCATGAATGTGGCATGGGTTCTGGGAGTCACACCCCCGCTGATCTCATACTGATGACCTATCCTGAGGATAGGTCATCAATATTAAAATCTCGGACATCCCCTTTAAATAGAGTATAAAACATTTAATGAATTAATTCAATGCTCTTCTGTGGACATCTTTATCCAGGCCTATCAAGGGAACAATAGAGCTGTCATACTGTTATCCCTATTCTACACCTACTATTATCACAAGGATTACCCTTCAGATAACATCTTCCCCTGACAGTTACGGTAAACTGGCAAGGGACTACCTATCTATATTGGGGTTTTATCTCTCTGAGCTGACTTCTACCATATTTTGTATTTAATTTTAATGGCATAGTACTGCTGAAATGAAAAAAAGCCAACAATTAAAATCTGAGTTAAAAAAAAAAAATCTTTCTGATGGAAGGGTCTATTTAACCACCTCAGCCCCCAGTGCTTAAACACCCTGAAAGACCAGGCCACTTTTTACACTTCTGACCTACACTACTTTCACCGTTTATTGCTCGCTCATGCAACTTACCACCCAAATGAATTTTACCTCCTTTTCTTCTCACTAATAGAGCTTTCATTTGGTTGTATTTCATTGCTGCTGACATTTTTACTTTTTTTGTTATTAATCGAAATTTAACGATTTTTTTGCAAAAAAATGACATTTTTCACTTTCAGTTGTAAAATTTTGCAAAAAAAAACGAGATCCATATATAAATTTTGCTCTAAATTTATAGTTCTACATGTCTTTGATAAAAAAAAAATGTTTGGGTAAAAAAAAAAAATGGTTTGGGTAAAAGTTATAGCGTTTACAAACTATGGTACAAAAATGTGAATTTCCGCTTTTTGCAGCAGCTCTGACTTTCTGAGCACCTGTCATGTTTCCTGAGGTTCTACAATGCCCAGACAGTACAAACACCCCACAAATGACCCCATTTCGGAAAGTACACACCCTAAGGTATTCGCTGATGGGCATAGTGAGTTCATAGAACTTTTTATTTTTTGTCACAAGTTAGCGGAAAATGATGATTTTTTATTTTTTTTTTTCTTACAAAGTCTCATATTCCACTAACTTGTGACAAAAAATAAAAAATTCTAGGAACTCGCCATGCCCCTCACGGAATACCTTGGGGTGTCTTCTTTCCAAAATGGGGTCACTTGTGGGGTAGTTTGTACTGTCCTGGCATTCTAGGGGCCCAAATGTGTGGTAAGGAGTTTGAAATCAAATTCTGTAAAAAATGGCCAGTGAAATCCGAAAGGTGCTCTTTGGAATATGGGCCCCTTTGCCCACCTAGGCTGCAAAAAAGTGTCACACATCTGGAATCTCCGTATTCAGGAGAAGTTGGGGAATGTGTTTTGGGGTGTCATTTTACATATACCCATGCTGGGTGAGAGAAATATCTTGGCAAAAGACAACTTTTACCATTTTTTTATACAAAGTTGGCATTTGACCAAGATATTTATCTCACCCAGCATGGGTATATGTAAAATGACACCCCAAAACACATTCCCCAACTTCTCCTGAATACGGAGATACCACATGTGTGACACTTTTTTGCAGCCTAGGTGGGCAAAGGGGCCCATATTCCAAAGAGCACCTTTCGGATTTCACAGGTCATTTTTTACAGAATTTGATTTCAAACTCCTTACCACACATTTGGGCCCCTAGAATGCCAGGGCAGTATAACTACCCCACAAGTGACCCCATTTGGAAAGAAGACACCCCAAGGTATTCTGTGAGGGGCATGGCGAGTTCCTAGAATTTTTTATTTTTTGTCACAAGTTAGTGGAAAATGATGATTTTTTATTTTTTTTTTTTCTTACAAAGTCTCATATTCCACTAACTTGTGACAAAAAATAAAAAATTCTAGGAACTCGCCATGCCCCTCACGGAATACCTTGGGGTGTCTTCTTTCCAAAATGGGGTAACTTGTGGGGTAGTTATACTGCCCTGGCATTTTCCAGGGGCCCTAATGTGTGGTAAGTAGGTAAATGACCTGTAAAATCCTAAAGGTGCTCTTTGGAATGTGGGCCCCTTTGCCCACCTAGGCTGCAAAAAAGTGTCACACATGTGGTATCGCCGTATTCAGGAGAAGTTGGGGAATGTGTTTTGGGGTGTCATTTTACATATACCCATGCTGGGTGAGAGAAATTTCTTGGCAAAAGACAACTTTTCCCATTTTTTTTATACAAAGTTGGCATTTGACCAATATATTTCTCTCACCCAGCATGGGTATATGTAAAATGACACCCCTAGATGCGCAAAGGTGCCCAAATTCCTTTTAGGAGGGCATTTTTAGACATTTGGATACCAGACTTCTTCTCACGCTTTGGGGCCCCTAGAATGCCAGGGCAGTATAAATACCCCACATGTGACCCCATTTTGGAAAGAAGACACCCCAAGGTATTCAATGAGGAGCATGGCGAGTTCATAGAATTTTTTTTTTTTGGCACAAGTTAGCGGAAATTGATATTTTTTATTTATTTTTTTCTCACAAAGTCTCCCTTTCCGCTAACTTGGGACAAAAATTTCAATCTTTCATGGACTCAATATGCCCCTCACGGAATACCTGGGGGTGTCTTCTTTCCGAAATGGGGTCACATGTGGGGTATTTATACTGCCCTGGCATTCTAGGGGCCCTAAAGCGTGAGAAGAAGTCTGGAATATAAATGTCTAAAAATTTTACGCATTTGGATTCCGTGAGGGGTATGGGGAGTTCATGTGATTTTATTTTTTGACACAAGTTAGTGGAATATGAGACTTTGTAAGAAAAAAAAAAAAAAAATTCCGCTAACTTGGGCCAAAAAAATGTCTGAATGGAGCCTTACAGAGGGGTGATCAATGACAGGGGGGTGATCAATGACAGGGGGGGTGATCAATGACAGGGGGGGGGTGATCAATGACAGGGGGGGTGATCAGAGAGTCTATATGGGGTGATCACCCCCCTGTCATTGATCACCCCCCTGTAAGGCTTCATTCAGATGTCCGTATGTGTTTTGCGGATCCGATCCATGTATCCGTGGATACGTAAAAATCATACGGACATCTGAATGCAGCCTGACAGGGGGGTGATCAATGACATGGGGGTGATCAGGGAGTCTATATGGGGTGATCACCCCCCCTGGAAGGCTCCAGGGAGACGCCTGTATGTGTTTTGCGGATCCGATCCATCTATCAGTGGATCCGTAAAAATCATGCGGACATCTGAATGGAGCTTTACAGGGGGTTGATCAATGACAGGGGGGTAATCAATGACAGGGGGGTGATCAGGGAGTCTATATGGGGTGATCACCAGTCATTGATCACGCCCCTGTAAGGCTCCATTCAGACGTCCGTATGCGTTTTGCGGATCCGATCCATCTATCAGTGGATCCGTAAAAATCATGCAGACATCTGAATGGAGCTTTACAGGGGGTTGATCAATGACAGGGGGGTAATCAATGACAGGGGGGTGATCAGGGAGTCTATATGGGGTGATCACCACAGTCATTGATCACGCCCTTGTAAGGCTCCATTCAGACGTCCATATGCGTTTTGCGGATCCGATCCATCTATCAGTGGATCCGTAAAAATCATGCGGACATCTGAATGGAGCTTTACAGGGGTGTGATCAATGACGGGGGGTAATCAATGACAGGGGGGTGATTAGGGAGTCTATATGGGGTGATCACCACAGTCATTGATCACGCCCCTGTAAGGCTCCATTCAGACGTCCGTATGTGTTTTGCGGATACGATCCATCTATCAGTGGATCCGTAAAAATCATGCGGACATCTGAATGGAGCTTTACAGGGGGTTATCAATGACAGGGGGGTGATCAGGGAGTCTATATGGGGTGATCACCTCCATCATTGATCACTCCCCTGTAAGGCTGCATTCAGACGTCCGTATGTGTTTTGCGGATCCGATCCATCTATCAGTGGATCCGTAAAATTCATACGGACCTCTGAATGGAGCCTTACAGGGGGTTATCAATGACAGGGGGGTGATCAGGGAGTCTATATGGGGTGATCACCTCCGTCATTGATCACTCCCCTGTAAGGCTGCATTCAGACGTCCGTATGTGTTTTGCGGATCCGATCCATCTATCAGTGGATCCGTAAAATTCATACGGACCTCTAGATGCAGCATTACAGGGGGTTATCAATGACAGGGGGGTGATCAATGACAGGGGGGTGATCAGGGAGTCTATATGGGGTGATCAGGGGTGATCAGGGGTGATCAAGGGTAAATAAGGGGTTAATAAGTGACAGGGGGGGGGGGGGGGAGTGTAGTGGTGCTTGGTGCAACATATTACTGAGCTACCTGTGTCCTCTGGTGGTCGATCCAAACAAAGGGGACCACCAGAGAACCAGGTAGCAGGTATATTAGACGCTGTTATCAAAACATGACGCGTATATGCGTGATTGTGCGCAGCGCTGCCACCTCCGGAACGCGAATCTGCGTTAGGCGGTCCGGAGGTGGTTAAAGGGCATCTGTAAGCAGATTTGTACCTATGACACTGGTTGACCTGTTACATGTGCACTTGGCAGCGGAAGGCATCTGTGTTGGTCCCATGTTCATATGTGTCCTTATTGCTGAGAAAAATGAAGTATTCATATATGCAAATGAGCCTTTAGGAGCAACGGGGGGCGTCACCATTACACCTAGAGGCTCTGCTTTCTCTGCAACTGCCGCGCCCTCTGCACTTTGATTGACAGGGACAGGCAGTGTAAATGTCATCACACCTGGCTCTGTCAAATAGAGTGCAGAGGGCGCGGCAGTTGCAGAGAAAGCAGAGCCTCTAGGTGTAAAGGCAACGCCCCTGTTGCTCCTGGAGGCTCATTTGCATTAATTAAAACATCATATTTTTATTTTTTTCACATGTAACAGGTCAGTCAGTGTCATGGGTACAAATCTGCTGACAGATGCCCTTTAAAAGGACACTGATGTATATAACTGGTGAAGGGGAAAATGGAGGAGCTGCTCATAGCAAAAAAAAAATTCTGGTACACTAGTTCACTGCATGGAATAGTTGGCTCCCGTGGGCTTGTTATGGCATCATATAAACACACCAACACTAAAGGGGTTATCTCATTACAGACATTGAAAAGGTTATTCAGGACTTGCCGTACATGTATGACATTAGTGGGCAGAGGATGTATGGAGCAAGCTCACAAGCTGAACTCGCTCCATGCTTGGCGGGTGCCAACTGTATAATACAACAGGCACTCACTGGCAGTGGCCAGGATCATCGTCATTTAACCCCTCAATGGCAACCACAGCATCTGCTGGGTTAGACAAAGCGAGGAAGCTCCCACACTGCCCTCCAACAGGTTTCTGTGATAGCATGGGGCCTTGTGAAGGTTCCCAGGCCTGTCATGGCTAACTGCACAGCTTCTCAGGCAGCCTGATGGCACAGCAGTGATGGTACATCCTCAGGCTAGGTCATTAATATTACATCGGTAGGGGTCACATCACCTCAGCACCCTTGCCGATCAGCTGTTTGAAGGGGCCGCCACTTATTCTTTACCATACTCTGTACTTTTGGTAGCGGCTGTGCCTGGTAATTGCAGCTTGAATAGGATGAAGCTGCAGTGAGCTGCAATTCCAGGCGCAGCAGTCACTAAATGTACAGAGCTGTGCCTGGTAAACAATGAAGGGGAACAGCACCCGCTGTAGAGCTATGGCCTCTTGGTGGGAGTTCTGAGAGTTAAACACCCTACTCCCCCCACTAATCTAATATTGATGGCCTATCCTAAGTACAGTGATCCCTCGCTGTGATACAATGGCCTCAGGACACAATATCTTCATCATACAGTGGTCTTTTTGACCCATCGTAAGTTAAAACCAGACTCAACATACAAGGTCTCAGACTCAGATCCAACCAGTCATGGTCACTTCTCTGGTAAATTAGTTGGATCAGTTGCTACTTAGCAGCTAATCCTGACTCTTATATGTAAGGACTTGCTTTATCTGTCTTAGTTATCTGCTTATCTTTCTAAAATCTTCATTTCCTCTTACCTTGAAAGACATTTTGGGTCTTTGGAACCAATTACTCAACTTACAATGGTTTCAACATAGAATGGTCTTCCTGGAACCAATTAATGTAACTTGAGGGACCAGTGTATAGGCAATTCATTTCATATTCCTGGATAACTCCCCTTACAATCACTAGAATGAAGTGGAGGTGATGCTGGAAAATGGGACTATAAATTGTTGACTGAGCGACCTCCAAAAAAGGTGAACAAGATCCGGTGTGCCCCCCCCCCCCCTTCCCCCATTCACTACAGTCAGTTCTTTCCAGAGACAGTCATCACTATCAAAATTTACACGTTTATTTAGCCACATAAGAATGCATACATTAATACATAAATGTCCAGAAAATGAGGGGTTAACCTATATAAATCATCTGTGGATAGATGATAAATATTGGATAGTTGGAGGAGGTGCAACTGCTAGAACCCCCCGTGATCCTAAGAACTAGGGGTCTTCAAGTCCCCTCTCTGAATAGGGCAGGAGTGTGCATGTTGGTCCGCCATTCCATTCATTTCCATGAGGCTGATGTAGAGATTGTTCCATGAGTCCCACAGAGAGTGAAGGGGTTTCCCGAAATTTTTATTCTGATAACCTATCCTCAGGATCTGATCGGCAGGGGTTCGACACCCAGGGCCCCACACTGATCAGCTGTTTGAGAAGGCACATTTGCTGGCAGCTTTTCTTAGGCCAGTGATGGCACATTCATCGGTTACGTGCACTAGGAGCAGCTCAGCCCCATAGAAGTAAATGGGGCTGTGCTCTGATACCAAGCACAGCCGCTATACCATGTACGGCGCTGTCGTTTGTGAGCTGCGAGAAGGCCGTGGCGCACATAGCAGCCCCGGTGCCTTCTCAAACGGCTGGCTCGGGTGTCGGATTTCCAGAGGACAGGTCATCAGTAATAAAATCTTGGAAAACCCTTTTAATGAAGGGGTGCACCGTAAATCAGAGAAGGACTCAAGAACCCCTCGTTCTAAGGATCGTGGGAGGTCCCAGCAGTTGAACCCCCCCCCATCTGACAATTGTGGACAGGTGATCAAACACCCCTTTAATGGCAATGTGTAGTGATCTCGCAGGACTGTGGCAAAAGCAGAACTGACAATCTGTTAGAACTACAGCTCTGCCCCAGTAGGACTGCTTAGTTCATCGCCATTGAGCTGCACTGACTGTTAATAAACCTCTAAAGAACTCCTTTTAGGAAGAAAAAAAAAATCAAAACTGGTCCCGGTAGAGAGGGAAAAAAAATAAAGCTTCCTCCCTACATAATGTCCGAAAGAACAAACCGTGAAATGTTAGCGTAAAAAGGCGTCCTGCTTCACATACATTGCAATGAGCCTAGGCTTGGATGCTTATCCTGTTTAAGAGCACTTTGCAGCGCAATATTCATTTAAAAAAAATCCTCAAAACTTTTAACTCCCTAAAAACATTCATTTTGTTTTTCGGCGTTTAATACAATTTTTTACCTATCAGTTTCCTATGAACCTCTATTACTGAAATGAATGGAGTGCTGTATTAACCCTTTAAGGCAACCGTATGTATTTTGCGGTCCGCAAACCAGCGAGTCACATAATACAGATACAGGCTATGTGCATCCCGCAATTTCCGCGGGCCCCATCGTCACAAGGCCTATTCTGGTATGCAAACCGGACAAGAATACGACATGTTCCACTTTTTTTGCGGGGCCACTGAATCGTCATACGGATGCGGACAGCACACGGTACGCATTTTTTGCGGCCGCACTGAAATGAATTGGTCCCCATCTAACCCTCAAGAAATGCGGATCAGATGCAGAATAAAAACAGTGCATGAGGCCATAGGATGAGACCTATCTTGAGCGTCAGAATGCAGTGATTTTTTTAATCTCCGCATTTCAAAAGCCATAACCTTTTTATTTTTCCATATGGCCTGTTTTTATTTTTGCAGGATGAGCTGTATTTTTTAACAGCACTATTTTCTTGGAACACCACTATTGTTTGGGTTTTGTTTTTATGTCATTCATCGAGAATGATGATAACTTTTCCAGGTCAGTACGATGACAGAGATACCAAATTTCTGTAGTTTTTCTTTAAGCTTTTTCGACTTTTGTCCAATAAAAACAGCTAATTTTTAAAAAAATAGTATGTGTCGCTGAATTCAAAGACTTTTATTTTTTTTATTTTTGCGTCTACAGAGCTGTGTGACGGCTTGTTCGTTTTTGCAGGACAAGTTGTAATTTTCATTGGTTTATTCGGGGGCACATATGACATTTTGATCACTTTTTATTGCGTTTTTTGGGATGGACGATAGAACAAAAAAAACACGCAGATAAAGGGCGACTGTACTGTGCTACTTCAGCTTTTAACTATTCTGATTAGCAGGTAAGATGACACGGGAGAGATAAAATTGTGCCTCAACTTTAAAGGGGTTGTCTAGCTTGTCTTACTTTTTATTTTATTTCAGCAGTGATGTTCCACTTGGGGACAAGCCACCACTGTGGGCAGTTATTGGCACGTGACCCCTCCAGTCCTGAAGTTTACAGGACGTGGACCGGAAGACCAGACACCTGGAGGGGGGCGGAGAGCAGCAGATGAGCATGGTTTTTACAGAGCTTCCGCAGACTGGGTTGAAATTTTTAAAAAGTAAAAAAAAAAAAAAAAAAACAAACCTGGGCAACCTCTTGAAGCCTATTTCAAGGGTTAGTACAAACAGATCAGGATGTTGGTTTCAAAGACACACTGAGACATTCCAGGATGTCCGAGACAGAACGTTTCGCTCCATTTCATGAGATTTTGTTTGGACAATTCTGCTGTGAACAGATCCAGTATTTGACCCAATTGTGAAATATGTTTTTGACTGTTTCATTTGCATTCCTTTGACCACTGCCCATAAAAATAGACGCTTGTATGAGG
Organism: Bufo bufo; assembly: GCF_905171765.1. Classification (NCBI taxonomy): domain Eukaryota; kingdom Metazoa; phylum Chordata; class Amphibia; order Anura; family Bufonidae; genus Bufo; species Bufo bufo. The sequence goes on along the minus strand of NC_053392.1, from coordinate 569,904,382 downwards.
CGCTTCCTGAACCCCTAAGGAGCTTCTGTATAACTACACCCCCCCATACATTTTTAATAACGCTCATAAATAATGTTTGTTTCTTAGAAAAGCAGAACAAAAATAAAAACAAGCACAATAAAAAAAGACGATGGCCGTCAGAATGTCGCCTCGTATGTTTCATCACCCCGGTCTGCCAGCTCCAAGAATATGGCGTGTTTGAATGGTTTAGTACCATCAGGGGGTACAGCTGCCAGGATAAAATACATTCCCAACATAGGGACAGGAACATAACGAGGCAGCATTGAGATGACTTGTTTTCTCCCTCTGATGGCTCGCCAGGGCAAACATTTAACAGGTTTGGCAGGCTTGCGCAGCGCTGGCCGGTATAACTGGCATATTGTATGAGAGCGTGAAGGAAATCTTACTAAATAAAGAGCGCAACTTTTATTTGCTTCATGTATGTAATTACTGGAAAAATTGATCCCACTTCCAAAATGACTCCGAAAGAAAACACCAAACCTGGCCTGTCAGTGGTCCCTTACAAAGGGCTGTTTTCTATTTTCAGCATGCAAACCTGATGCAAAAATACACTTCATGAGTGCCTTTAATTGAAAGTGCTACTCCAAACGGGGCCGTCCTCTAAGATTTAACTCTTATCTAGTAAAACCGGACTTGCAGATATTACATACACTAAAAAATTACACCACAAAAGCCACAAGGCTAGAAACAATTTAGTCTGTGCGTTCTGAAATAGAAGACTCTTAGGCTCCAAGATGATGATGGGATTCAATGCTCTCTACGTCAAAGGGAACATGCCACAAAACTGAAAAATCATCCTTCCGATGTTGGAAAGATGTGTACCCCTAGTAATCATTTCACACTAGGTAACCCCCCCCCCCCCCCCCCGCAGATCCATCTATAAGGAATGTTGAGGAACCATGACAGACTTGAGACCATAACCTCCTATTTCTTGAGAAGTTTCTACTCGTATTGGAACGCAAGATCCATGAGATGAAAGGGATGGTTTAAAAAAAAATATGGGTTTGTGAAGATGACAACCCCTATAAATCAAACACATGACAATAGGTACTTCTTGTGCCAATTTTCTCCTCCAAATATAACTTATAGGGGTTATGCACTAATATCCAGACGTCTCAGACTGGCGGGACGGCCATTGGTGATCATACCTACCCGATTCATGGTGTTGGATCCCAGCTCGTTCACTCCCCGACCTCTGCTTCTTGTCCTGGGTCCCTCCATGTAAACTTTCTGTTTGACGTCGCTGCAGCCAATCACTGGTCAATGCTCTCTTTGCGTCATGTCAAATAATCACACGACGCAAGGGGAGCAGACCACCACTGCAGCCAGTGACAAACTGGAAGTTTACAAATAGGGACTCAAAAGAGACAGCGGAGGCTGGGTAGTGAACAAGCTGGGACCCAGAACCAGGTAAGTGTGTGGGTCCTGCCAGTCTGAGCGGTCTGGGAATTAGTACACAACATCTTTAAATTATTATTTTTTTTATATTGATGGCCTGTCGTTAGACCATCAATATTAGATCACTGGGGATCCGACTCCCGGCACCTCTGCCGATCGGCTGACTGAAAGGGCCATGCACTGTTTACCAGGTACAGTCAATACATGTTGTAGTGGCAGTTCCCGATGCTGCAAGGGTGCCCTCCTATGAACAAAGGCCATCAATATCAAAGTCCAGGAAAGCCCCTTTAAAAAGTAATAGATCCTTGCTTCATTTTGGCACCATATTAATGCTTTTTAATTAGACCTATAAACATTTTAAAAAAATAATAAAAATCAATCATACTTTGGGTTACTAATTTTGCATGAAAGGCCATCAGTATCATGTCAGTTGGGTACCTACAGCTGATTGGTAAGGGGGCCGAGGGTCAGCCTCCCACCGATCTGATATTAATGAATTATCCTAAGGACAGGCCATCTCGGAAGGCCCCTTTAAGGCTGGGTTCACATGGGCGTTGCGGGAAAATGTGCGGGTGCGTTGCGGGAACACCCGCGATTTTTCCGCGCGAGTGCAAAATATTGTAATGCGTTTTGCACTCGCGTGAGAAAAATCACGCATGTTTGGTACCCGAACTTCTTCACAGAAGTTCGGGCTTGGGATCGGTGTTCTGTAGATTGTATTATTTTCCCTTATAACATGGTTATAAGGGAAAATAATAGCATTCTGAATACAGAATGCATAGTAAACTAGCGCTGGAGGGGTTAAAAAAAAAGAAAAAATAATTTAACTCACCTTAGTCCTCTTGATCGCGTAGCCCGGCATCTCCTTCTGTCTCCTTTGCTGAACAGGACCTGTGGTGAGCATTAATTACAGGTAAAGGACCTTTGGTGACGTCACTCCGGTCATCACATGATCCATCACCATGGTAAAAAATCATGTAAAAGATCGGAGTGACGTCACCAAAGGTCCTTTACCTGTAATTAATGCTCACCACAGGTCCTGTTCAGCAAAGGAGACAGAAGGAGATGCCGGGCTACGCGATCAAGAGGACTAAGGTGAGTTAAAAAAATTTAATTTTTTTTTTAACCCCTCCAGCGCTAGTTTACTATGCATTCTGTATTCAGAATGCTATTATTTTCCCTTATAACCATGTTATAAGGGAAAATAATAATGATCGGGTCTCCATCCCGATCATCTCCTAGCAACCGTGCGTGAAAATCGCACCGCATCCGCACTTGCTCGCGGATGCTTGCAATTTTCACGCAACCCCATTCACTTCTATGGGGCCTGCGTTGCGTGAAAAACTATATAGAATATAGAGCATGCTGCGATTTTCACGCAACGCACAAGTGATGCGTGAAAATCACCGCTCATCTAAACAGCCCCATTGAAATGAATGGGTCGGGATTCAGTGCGGGTGCAATACGTTCACCTACCGCATTGCACCCGCGCGGAAATCTCGCCCGTGTGAACGCAGCCTAAAGGGAATCTACCACTAGTTGCACGCTGCCCTAAGGCTAAATTCACACGTTGCTGATTTTTGTGAGGATGAAACCTGCATCAAATCCTCACGAAAATTTGCACGTAAATACGCAATGAAATGTGCAGATTTTCTAGCAAAAGTGACGATTATGGTTCGGATTTCATTGCGGATCGGCAACAAAATCCAGAAGATGCCCATTCTGTCATGTGGATTTAAGTGGAAAAAATATGCGTCAAATCTGCACGCTAACCGCAAAATAATAAACACGATGCAGATTTTAAATAGAGTGCACAAGAAAAAATCGTCACGAAAAATAAAATCCACAACATGTTCACAATGTAAGTAAAACTCCACTGACTTCATAGGAATTCTGCATCTTAAATCCGCACTGTGTGAACTTAGCTTGAAAATGGTGACAAATCCCCTTAACAAAACCGTGGGTCACTTACTTGAAAGGACCCCGGCGTTTGATAAAATCTGTACTGAACAGCTCCAGTGTGACCCTATGCTGGAGTCCGCTCCAATACACAGCACAAGCTTAGAAGTCCTCATATACGTGATCTACCAGCTCTACCTTCCCACCTGTCGCTGATCACTATAGGATTTACCGTAGGTGCCTCAGAAATACCGACCATATACCTAAGAAAAATTCTTAAATGAAAATGCATAAAATACTGTAATTATGTAGGATAATAAAATATGATATAGAGTAAGGCAGAGCTAGCCCTTCCTCATCCACTGGGCGCTGCAGGAATAGCTGTAGATACGGAATATCTGGAGGAGATCCATGCTGCATGTCAAGCCCTGAAGTCCATGTTGAACACAACTAGGTTACCCAACCTCCGGGGTCCTAAAGAAAATTTCTGGGATCCATACGGAGTCCTGTCTATTTTAAACCCCCCATTTGCTGTATTAAAGGAACGTAAGAGCAGACCGACCACAAGGAGCCTATCGGTGAAAACGCTGTGCGATCTACAGGTGTCCTGTGGTAGAGCAGGAGGAGCTGAGCCGATTGATATATAGTTGTATGGGAGTCAGTAAAACTTGTAATTTTTTTTTTCATTTTAATTTCTACTTTTTTCTGTACTTAGGAGTCATGTGACAAGTTGTCAATTACTGAGTAAGACCGCCCACTGGACTCCTGAGGCCAGACTGAGCAGAGATTTCAATAAATAGTGGAGTTGTATTAAATCTTTCCCCACAAAACTATATATCAGTCTGCTCAGCTCCTCCTGCGCTATAACCTGCTGCCTGCAGATTAGACTGCACATTCAATGTGACAGGGGCCCTATAAATCTATGACATGCTCCATAAACACACACTTCTGAGAACATTGACTAACCTAGTGGTGTTCAACATGGGCTTCACTTGCAGCATATAACTCCACCAGATAGTCCGCATATACATCTATCCACACAATTATTCACCCCTCTACGCATACACTATATGTACCCATATGCAATAGATAGGGTATATACACATTGACGCGCAAATATACACACGTGTGCTGACATATAACAAGTGTCACTCATTGCTGACATATTTTGGGAGTGATTGGTTGTGGTGCAGGACAGAAAGAACAGAGGAACCATCCAAAAACCAGCTCTCCTGTTCTCATCGGGAGAGTTCGGTGGGATGTCTCATGAAGACAGTCCCTTTCTGTTCTCTAACCCCCAGCGATCACCTCTGGAGAAAGCTGCAGCGGGCCAAACCCTTTTATTAAATGTGTTTTATTGAGAAAATGCAGTTTACAAAGTACACAAGGTAAAGAAACCAGGCCGTGTACATATCCGCACAGAGTAATTGATAACGGGGCAACTGTAAGTATCCAAACAGAGTCCGGAAATTTCCAGGAAACGTCCATTTATTATTATAGCGCACAGGATTAAATATTTAACATGGCATAATCAGCAAGGCAAAGGTGGTTCACACGAGGTGTCATAGGCCGAGGTCAGAGGTGAGACACACCGATGTCCCCAGACCTCATGACACTTCTCCGGGCGTTCTCTATTTTTATATAGGGCATCTGTCAGCAGTTTTGTACCTATGACACTGGCTGACCTGTTACATGTGCACTTGGCAGCTGAAGGCATCTGTGTTGGTCCCATGTTCATATGTGACGGCATTGCTGAGTGGAGTTTTAATATATGCAAATGAGCCTCTAGGAGCAACAGGGGCGTTGCTGTTACACTTAGAGTTTGTGCTCTCTGTGCGACTGCTGCGCCCTTTGCACTTTTATTGACAGGTTCAGGCAGGGTAAACGTCATCACACCTGACCCTGTCAATCAAAGTGCAGAGGGCGCAGCAGTTGCAGAGAGAGCAGAGCCTCTAAGTGTAATGGCAACTCCCCCGTTGCTCCTAGAGGCTCATTTGCATACATTAAAATATCATTTTTCTTAGCAATACAGGCACATATGAACATGGGACCAACACAGATGCCTTCAGCTGCCAAGGGCACATGTAACAGGTCAGCCAGCGTCATAGGTACAAATCTGCTGACAGATGCCCTTTAATAGAAGTCGTAATAAAAATATCTTTTCTCCATGTGAATGTGTCTGGTACTGCAACTCAGCCACAGGTCGGCAACTTGAATGGAGCAACAATAGACACAGCTGCGCACACTTGGGCAGCGCTGTGTCGGGTACTGCAATGAGGGGACTATAGTAATGAAAAACTCATTCTGCAGCTCAGACCCCACTGACCAAGCATTAAAGAGGTTGTCTCCTCTCAAACATTGGTGGCATATCGCTAGGATATGCCAACGATGTCAGATAGGCGTGGGTCCCACGTCTGGGACTCGCTCCTGTCCCCAGAACAGACCCCTGAATGTGAAGAAGAGCACACGGTGCAAGCTTGGCCACCCTCCATTTACTTCTACAGGAGTTCCAAAAATAGTTGAGTGCTGGTTCTGCTATTTCCGGCAGTCCCATAGAGGTGAATGGAGAGGCGGCCATGAATGAACAGTGCGCTCTCCACTTCTATGGGACTTTCGAAAAGAGCCGAATACACCTGCTCGGCTATTTCCGGAACTCCCCTAGAAGTGAATGGATAGTACATTACGCATGCTCGGTGCGCTCTTATTCGCTTTGGGGGCCCCGTTTTGGAGATGGGCGTGGGTCTCAGAGTTGGGACCCGCACCTATCTTACATTGGTAGGGATATGCCACCAATGTGCGAGATTACACAATCCCTTTAAATCACAGAGGTTTGCGTAAAAAAGATTTTTGTCAAAAGGGCTAGGATGGGTTAAAAATAATCAATACTCTCTTCACCAATCCCCCACTACTTATGCTGCAACATTGCTCTAGTTCCCTCTGCTCTTCACTTCCTGATCCCAGCTCGACACATATGATATTGCAGGGAATGCCCGGTCAGCCAATCAGTGACTGAGGTGAGACACTACTGCAGCCATTGATTGGCTGCAGCGAGTAGATAGTTCTAGACATTTCCTGTGTCAAGCCGGGACCAGAAAGAGAAGAGCAGCACCGGAACAGAAGAGGCGAGGGACTGGTGAGTGAGCAATGACACATACTATACAAACCACCGGCATGGGCGAGTGACGGAAGCCAACAAGTTAGCACATTTTAATGTTACCTGCACTTCGTAGATTAGGGTCTAGGTCTGGCATCTCCTTGGCAGCTTCCGGGCTTACGCTGTAGATTGATGCTCCTGCTTCATTAGTAATGCTGTAACATGAAGGAAAACGGTGCATTAGTTAACATGGCTTCTATAGGACACATGAAATGGTTTCTGCGCGGCCCTTTCAGACCCAATCTCTTATCATCGTCTTGTTCTGGACCTGTGAAACCACTTGTGGTCATCAGGGAGGGAAGGTGTTACTGTTCAGCTATTTTCCAGGTTTCTGGATTTAGGGTGGTCCATTACAGACAGGAATTCACCCTCTAAACTGAACTGATTTGTTTGTACATGCTAAAGAAAAGTCTACAGACATAGAAGTCAAATATAAAACATAAATAATGATAATGCAATAATATTATAACAAATTACAATATAAATTAAATAATATTTATAATAATCGAAATAATATGAATGATAACAATAAGCTCCATAAATTACAAAATAATATGTACTATAATAAATAACATACATAATAATATCTAACAATAAACAATATAAAAAATAGACTTTATATAGTACATAATAATAAAATATGTATAGTAATACATAGACAAATCTATATAAGAAATAATAAAATATCTAAAATCTAATAATAATCATAATAATATACCAAGTAATGGATGTTATTAAATAATATATAATAAAAACTATAAAAATGTTTAATGTATAATAGAATTAATTATATATATCATATATAAAACTATAATATAGCAAATCTAGTAAATAATATACATACAATATTATAATACAATAACCTATATAATAAATTATATATCTAAAATATAATAATACAAAAATTAATACAAATCACTTGTCTACACTAACATTAAATATATGTAATCCAAGTAATAGCAACCATCAATTACGGTCATATAATATAAGAAATAATATACATAATAACAACATTTAAAAATAAATTTAAATCTAATTTAAAAAAAAAAAAAAATATATATATATATATATATATATATATTATAAATAATAGTAATAAAATACATATAGTAATATATTAAAACATTAAAAATCTAAATAAATAATATATCTAAAATGTAATACATTATAATATACAAATGTAAATATATAAAACAAAATCATATAAAACAATATAAATAACATATCAAATCAAATATCATACATCTAATTAAAAAAAAATCAACATAAATAATATATCTAAAAAAATTTATATACAGTATATCATTTGCCTACAGTAATATATTAAATATATATAATACAGGTAATACCAAACATTAATCACTGTCAGCCTTATCAAAAATAAGGGTTATAGCCACACGTTCAGGTTTCCTGTTAAAATTTTGGAAGCCAAAATCTGGAGTCAATTCAAAAAAAAAAGAAGTCGTATCTGTCCTTTATACTTTCTCTCCTTTTATGATTCACTCCATATTTTTGCTTCAAAAACTGCATCAGGAAACCTGACCGTGTGTCTGTACCCTTAAAATGTCCAATTCTCCTAGCTCCAGGCACGTTATATTAGGTTATAAGACATCAGGCAAGGAACTCCGAGCTGCAATAGACATTATTGTCAGGGCACCGATCCAGACTCATGTAACTAGCATACGGGGATCAGTATTCCAGATATATGGACACCGGCATCTAGTAAAGTGCTGTATGTGATGAGATGTGTAAAAATCTACGTTGTGAGGATCAAAAACAAGAGAAAATGGAAACACTGTAGAAGTGTATTAAAAGGCACTGGTTCAGGCCGCTTTCACATGGCAAAATACAACATCTTTCAACCCTTGACAAGTGACGCCGATCCTCAGGATCTGACATCCCGTACCCCCACCGATCAGCTGTTCTGCACAGCTCCATTCACTTCAATGGGTGAAGGGTTGGAAAATCCCTTCAAGCTCCATAATACTCTTCAAAAACAGCTTCCCATTGTTTTCAGTGGGAAATATGCACCATAATTCACATGGCGTTTATTTTTACGCCGCTATTTTCAAATACATGTCACATGCCTGGAGATTTAGAAGCTGATTTTACCAAAATACTCTCCGTATACCATTGTTTGCTATTTGTAGGTACTTTACGCAGCTGGAGATGGAGAAAGAAGAGTGCACCAAAAAACCTGCCGGGGTTCCAGAGGCCGATTTCTCTTCCATAATTCATATTTTTCAGCCTCAAAATAATGCTGTGTGAATGAGGCCTTAGGCCTCTTTCACAAGAACGATACGGATTGTATCAGGATGCGTTCAGTGAAACTCGCACCATTTTGCAAGCAAGTTCAGTCAGTTTGGTCTGCGTTTTTATTTTTTTGCGCGGGTGAAATGCGCATTGATGCGTTTTTCACGCGAGTGATAAAAAACTGAATGTTTACAAACAGCATCTCTTAGCAACCATCAGTAAAAAACGCATCGCATCCACACTTGCTTGCGGATGCGATGCGTTTTTCACGCAGCCCAGATTCACTTCTATGGGGCCAGGGCTGCGTGAAAAACGCGGAATATAGAACATGCTGCATTTTTTCACGCAACGCAGAACTGATGCGTGAAGAAAAACGCTCATGTACACATACCCATTAAAATGAATGGGTCAGGATTCAGTGCGGGTGCTAGGCGTTCACGTCACGCCTCGCACCCGCGCGGAATACTCGCTCGTGTGAAAGGGGCCTAAGAGTTGCTAGGTCTCTGTAGTAGACAAAGGAATGTAAGGGGGGGGGGGGGGGTTCTGGTTTAGCAAGCTGCCTCCCAGCCATACACCAAGCTGCACAGGTAAAATAAGCACTATGAAAGGCGCACAGAAGACAGGCAAAAGACCTGACAATTTCTGTACGTACGTCTGCTGATATAGACCTACAGCTGTTTTTTTTTTTATTTCTGTAACCTGTTGGCATTCTTCAAAAAAACAAAAAAACGCCCCAGCACGTGTGTGGTATTGCAGCACAACTCCATTCACTTCAATGAAACTGAGTAGCAATACCAGACACAACCACTGGACAGGTGTGGTGCTGTTTTTGAAACAAAGCAGCTATGCTTTTTTTTTTTTTTATCCTTGCCTATTTTGAGCCTTAAAGGGGTTTTCCGGTAATAATTATATTTTATCTAAAGCCTGCAGTCTGCCTCCTGAATAAGAAGCGTCATACTTACGTGCTCCTGCCGCTATCTTCCAGTCTCCGCACTGCTTACATCCGGTTGGCCATGGAATGGTCACATGCACTGCTCCAGCCAATGACATGCTGCGAGTGACTATGCCCATGGCCAACCGGATGTAAACAGCGCAGGGACCGGAAGACAGGGGACAGGACAGGCGTGGAGCAGGTAAGTACGACTCTTCTTTTTCAGGAAGCAGGCTGCGGGCGTTACATGATATCTGATTGTTACTGGAAAACCCCTTTGAGGGCTGAGCATGTTTTTTTTCTTAATTTTTTTTTCAGGCCATATTTCAAGAGCCATTAACTTTTTTTTTTTTTCCTATCAACATAGCCATATGTGGGCTTTTCTTTTGCGGGACAAGATGCTGTTTTTTTGCCGCCATTTTAGCGCCATTTTTGGGGGAGATTTATCAAAACTGGTGCAAAAGAAAGATGGCTTAGTTTCCCCTCGCAACCAATCAGAATTCACCTTTTATTTTCCAAAGGAGCTGTGAAAAATGATTGGTTGCTATGGGCATCTAAGCCAGTTCTACTTTATACCAGTTTTGATAAATCCCCCCCTACATCTTTTATTCATATTTGGGGGAGATGGGGTAAAAAATGCAACTTTTCCTTTTTTTTTTCTTCTTTGCAATTTCTTTATGCACTTTTTACCAGTCGTTATAAAAAACAAGCTACAGTATAAATACACCAAAAACAATTATATCTTTTTTTTTTTTATTTGTTAACTTTTTTATGGGGGGGGTGGGGGGGGGGGGGAGTCCTTTTTTGTGCCGCCTCATACTGAGAGTCAAAACTTTTTAAATTGTCCATTTAAATTGCCGTATGGGCTTGTTGGTTTGTGAGATAGGTTGTAGTTTTTATTTTCACCATTTAGGGCTCATGCACACGACCTTATGACTTTTTCAGTGTTTTGCGGGCCGTTTTTAACGGATCCGTATTTCCGTTTTAGTAGTGTTTCCGGTTCCATTCCGTTTTTCCATATGGCATGTACAGTATACAGTAATTACATAGAAAAAATTGGGCTGGGCATAAAATTAGCAATTGATGGTTCCGCAAAAACAAAACGGATACGGAAGACATACGGAGTACATTCCGTATGTGCGCAGTTTTTTTTGCGGACCCATTGACTTGAATGGAGCCACGGAACGTGATTTGCGGGCAAAAATAGGACATGTTCTATCTTTGAACGGAAAAACGGAAACGGAATGCACACGGAGACACTTCCGTTTTTATTTATTTTTTGCTGACCCATTCAAATAAATGGTTCAATATAAGTAACGCATACTGAACGGCCAGTATACTGAACACAAAAAAAACGTTTGTGTGCATGAGCCCTTAGTGGTACGCTACACACAATTAATTGCTTTCTATATTTTGGGGGTAATGAGCTTAATGTGCTTTTTACTATGAGTCGTTATATCTATTTTCTTTGTTTGCTATTTTTGAAACAATAAACTAATTTTAAATGCAAAAAAGATTTTTATTGGAGACTTTTTTTTTTTTTTTTTTAGCTTTATACCATTTTACTGTAAAGAAAATGCATTGTCCCACTTGGGGACTTTTGAAGCTGCGATCAGGACTTGATCTCCGTTGATCCCAGAACTGGTAATAAATCATGTCCTTTAAATTTGGATGTTGCCCTTCCTATAAGAGCCAATCTCATTTGTAAAATCCACAGATGAGCTGTAAAAGTTGTGACATTCAATTCAGAAGTATTGGTTCCCAATGGTGCACATCTCTGCACATGAGCAATGCATTGGATCCAGCAAAAAAAATGAATAAAAAAAAGTCAAACTACATTCATTTTAGGAACCGTAGTGAATTCCTTGCTCAATGCGCTTTCCGGACGACTTTCCGTATAACTTGCCACAGCTCTGGGAAGTAACCAAGAGATTGCAACTGGTTAATACGCTATGCGGCTTAATAACTTCAAGTGTAACACTACCACCACCTAGTGGGCACTCGCCTGAACAACACCAGAATCGCAAAAAAAATAATGTTCCATCTCCTAGACAATTACATAGTGTCAAGAAGAGGATGCCAGGTAATGACTTCCAAATGAGTGGCTTAGACAAAATCTACCTGCTACAAAGTGACAAGTCACTCAGTCCCTGGTAATTTCATTTCACCTTCTTGCGGTGTCAGGCTTCCAGACTACTCTCAACACATGACTATTATTTGCTTGTGCACAAAAGGACAGAACAATTTCAGTAGAAGCTCCAAAAAAAAAAAATGGCTATATTTAAAGTGAAAACCTGAACCTGAAAAGGTTATTGCCGTGTGAAGAAAGTAAAATAAAATGTCTGCACAGATTCAATGGAAAGTGGCCGTTTACAGGTTCAGGATTTGAGGAGGATCTTACTGCGCCAAAATCCTCATCAAATCCACTAACATTCTGCATAAACTGGGACTTCTGTTCCTTTCACGAGTCCTTCTCTGACTATGAGGGTCCTATGATTGTAAGGGCTCATGCGCATGAACGTAGGCGGGCAGCCCGCAAAACCGTCCGTGTGCGCACCCTATCACGGATGTGGACCAATTCGCTTGAATTGGTCCGCAATCCGGGAGATACGGTGCACTACTTTTTTACGTTGTTGACCGTCAGATGCAGATCGCAGACCCCATTCAAGTGAATGGGTCCACATCTGCAGACGGCGAGCAGGCGGTCGGTGCCCACACATTGCAGACCGCAATTTGTGCACCAAGGGGCAAGGCCAGCAGCACCTCGGGATAGGTAATCAATATCAGATCAACGAGGGCCGACTCCCGACACCCCCGACAATCAGCTGTTTGAAGAGAACGCAGTACTCGTACGAGAGCTGCCTTCTATTCACTGTTTACCTGCTTGCTGTCAACATTGCAGCGGTAATCAATGTAATTACAGCTTCGCATTCTCTTCAAACAGCTGATCAGCATGGGTTCTGGGAGTCGGGCCCCTGCCCATCTGACACTGATGACCCATCCTGAGGGTAGGCCATCAGAATCAGAAACCGGAAAACCCCTTTAAATATTGATGCCCTATGCCCAGGACAGGTGAACAATATCTGATCAGTGGGGGCCCCACCCCCTCACTGTCCCCCGGGGGTCCCTGCCATTCTTCATTTGCCTGGAGCGACTGCAGTGCATTCGTGTGACTGTCACAGCCAATCACCAGCCTCGGTGGTGACGTTGACATGTATTGCGTGTCATTACTCTAGGAAAATGAACTATGACTGACATGACCATCAGAGCAGTAAAGGAATCCCAGCGGACAACGGCTTCTTCAATGAATATACTTGATATTTATTCCATCATGATACAAGTCGAGTGCCGATCTTCTCTACTCGCATGACCATCAGAGCGTCAGCACTGTAATCCGTTTAATATGGTAAACCCTTGGACAATCCCTTTAATTTCTAATTCCACTTGAAAGCATCTACTATCATAAAATACCACTCAGGGCTCCAGACTAAAAAAAAATATCAAGGAGCCATTGGCTCCTAACCTGAAAAATTTAGGAGCCAAATTGAAAATACATATAATTACGGTATAATTAAAAAACAAACGAAAAAAAAACCACACACGTCTTACCTAGGGTTGTCACGATACCAAAATTTTGACTCGATTTCGATACCATAAAAAAGTATTGCGATACTCGATACCACGTGAAAAAAATAAACTTAAACGAAGAGCAGCGGCGCATTCATGGCCACCCTCTGTTCACCGTTATGGAAATGCTCCGAAGATAGCTGAGTGCTGGCCTATTTCCGGTCAGTTCTATAGCAGTGAATGGAGGGGTGTTGAGTTTTCTAACCAAACCCTAACATCCCAGAGCTGGAATCCACATCTATCTGACGCGGATGGCATATCCTAGCAAATGGGAATACCCCTTTAAAGACACCAATGGTTGCGGCGTGCATGCATATGCACCTGCACAGAGCACCACTGGTGGAAGCATCTACTGGAAACAATAACTAAGGACTCATTCAGACGGCCGTATGTTGCTTTCCGCATCTGATCCGCAATTCTGCGGATTAGATGCGGACCCATTCACTTCTATGCGGCCCTACTCTGTGTGCTGTCCGCAACTTTTCTTTAGTTCCACGGCCCCGCCGTGTCCTATACTTGTCAGTGGAAATCAGGACATGGCCCCATTGAAGTCTATGGGTCAGGAAAAAATGTGGTATGCAATCCGTTAGTTTTTTTTTGGCAGACATGTCGAACTGACCGAAAAAAAAAAACGGATCTGCATTTTTGCGGACCGCAAAAAGCATACGGCCGTCTGAATGAGCCCTAACAAGGAGGTTGTCCCTACATGCATGCCATACTATAAAGTAAAACGCATTTTGTTTGCAATTCGCAAAATATTCAACTGCTCATGCTGAACTGATGCAATCTTCATAGATTCAGCCATATACTGTACCTCCTCTACCATGCTACCATTCAGGGTATGTCACCGAGCATCCGTGCAACTCTAAAGAAGACTAACTTAATATCAAGTGTAACGTAACAGGAGAACGTATTTAATATTTAATCATTTTTTTGCTAAAAAGGTGAAAAAAAATAAAAGATAATAATAATAATAATAATAAAAAGTTTACAATATCTTGCAAAATCTAGAAATCTGCTAAAACTATATGGGAGCTCTGAGCGCACTTTGCCGGCTCTAACACCTGTCATCCTCAGCATATCTGCCAGTCTTGATAAAGGTTGACGTTACGTGTTCTGTGACAGGTGAAGCCGACATTCACTGGAAAGCCCAAATCACACGACACCAAGGTTAAAAGTGAAGCTGGTAGTGTGGCGGAGCAGAGGCAGGTAGATTGCCTTAGATCCGGACGCCCTGTCCACGGCATGCCGAGCCTATTCGTCTATGAAGCACATGCCCCCAGAACATCCTTACGGAAGACAGCAATCAGATATCCGTCTTTAGCTTGTCGGAAAAGGATGACATTTTTCAGTAGGAAAAAGGTTCAAATGGCAGGTGTCAAAGAGTCTTAGCTTCATGTATGATGCTAGGAGGCAGGCAAAGTGCGCTCATGTCACAGCCACGCAGGGCTCTGCGCGGAGACTGCACGTCTGAAAAGAGCAAACCTCACAACCTGTTACATCAAGCCGGTGCCATTGTCTGTTACCAGAGCAGAGCCGCTTCCTGCACATTCGTCCTGGGGAGAAATGAGCGTCCTCACACACCGACGAGAGGAGAGAAAAGCCAGTTTGACACCTCTCAGGCCTAAAGGTGACGGTTACCTGTGGGTGCTTCCCCCTCCGTACACTCTGAGTATTGACAGGATGTGGAAACAGGTTATGTCAGGGTGATTCAGGTGAGAAGACGTCTTTGGAAGTAAAAAAAAAAACAAAAAAACGTCTAATAAAACTTTCAGCGGCCAGGGAGCGAGTCACTTTATATAAAGATAAGGCGAGAAGAGCGGAGGCGAGATGTGCTAGAGAGAGTGCGTGCGCTCAGGTCTACCCTGATATCCCACATATATCTGCCTACAAACAGCTGATAAAATTATAGAGTGCCTCATCAGAAAAAAAATATAAAAAATCTCCTGTAGAGTCCTCGAGTCATTGTCTTTCACTTAAAAGGGTTGTCCATAAGTTTGATAGGCCATCAAAATCAGATCGGGGCTGGTCTGACACCCCCAATTCCTGACAATCAGCTGTTTTGTTTTCGCTCTCGCACCGAAAGTCAGCGATGGAGCGGGTAACTGCAGCACTGTCCCCAATTAAGTGAATGGGAGCAATGCTGCAGTAAGCAACTACATTCATTACACAATGAAACAGCTGTACAGCGAGGGTGAGAGGGGTCAGACTCTGTCGGTTTGAGACAGATGGCCTATCCTGAGGATGCGCCATCAATATTAAAATTATGGACAACCCTGTTGGGGGGCAGTACTAAGAGGAACATTTGGGATAATTGTGCGTTAAAGTGGTATTCCTATCATATAATGCTATGGCATATCGCTATGATATATCATCACTTTGTGGTCAGTGGAGGTCCAACTACTGGGACCCCAGCCCATTTTCAGAATGAAGGAGCAACAGTAATAATTAAAAGGATTCTCCACTTTGGACAACTCTGCATCTTAGGTGGGTCCTTTGACAATAAAATGATCACAAAGTGCCCCTTTGCTAAGATCTCCAGTGATCAGCTGTAATCTGTGGGTAAACCTGGCAGTAAGTGTTCGATTTCCCTGCAGCGCCACCACAGGAGAAATTATGCATTACACAGTGTCCACATTAATACACTGTCTGGGTAATGTAGGGCAGGACAGATTCTTCAGAGGGATGCTCTTTGTAGCTGCTAGATGAGGATCCTGAACTAATTAACTAATTTATCATTAGATCCACGATCAGACAAAAACTGACTGTATCATAAATCACTATGATGGAGCCGAGGTTGGTCTGGGAAATGTGCCCGACACATTGGCTGTGCTTTCCGGACCGGGTACGGTCTTGTGAATCAGACCTTATGTCTGTTTTGCGTCTAGGTAGACCCAGCAGCAGCCTTGCAGAACCGGCTAGTCACATGACCACTGCGACAAACAGAGGCAACGGCAGCTCTAAACCATACAAATCATAAATTAAGCGCAGAGTACGGGAAAGTAGAAAAAACAGAAGAGGTATAAACCATCCCTCTCTTGGCTCCCCCGCAGAGTTTGATGAACCAGCATTCAGCTCGGTCGCTCCGGCAGACGGCTAAATATACTATGGCACAGGCTTCAGAGACCTGGACCGCCCGCTGTAAGGTCCTAAATCTTCAAGAGCATCTGACACTGGCTGACCTGTTACATGTGCGCTCGGCAGCTGAAGGCATCTGTGTTGGTCCCATGTTCTTATGTGACCACATTGCTGAGAAAGATTATGTTTTATATATGCAAATGAGCCTCTAGGAGCAACGGGGGCGTTGCCTTTACTCCTAGAGGTTCTGCTCTCTCTGTAACTGCCACACCCTCTCCCGTTTGATTAACAGGGAGTGTAAATGTGATCGTCCCTGTCCCTATCGTCAATTGCAGAGAGAGCAGAGCCTCTAGGTGTAATGGCAACGCCCCCATTGCTCCTAGAAGCTCATTTGCATATACTAAAACATCATACTTCTCAGCAATGCGGGCACATATGAACATGGGACCAACACTGATGTCTTCAGCTGCCAAGTGCACATGTAACAGGTCAGCCAGTACCAGGTTCACATGGCTAATTAAGAAAATTTGCCCAAAGTCTCACATTAAAGGGAATCTGTCACCATAATCTCCAGCTATTATCTGCAGTAATACATGAGTAGTACTACAGATAAGGAGTCCAGATTGCTGTCTTTTATTTTCCTACTGCCCCCTGTTCTCTTGCTGCTAGTGTTTAAAGTTGCCCTGCAATGCATTGTGAGGACTGCTGTGCATGCGCACATGAGTCCTCTCCATTATGTTAGCACAGCGCAGCAGTCCTGATTGTGTAGTTAAGCGCAGCCTTGAGTGCTGACAGCGGGGGAACCGGGGCAGTAGGAAAATAACTAATGGCAATCTGGACTCCTTATCTGTTGTAGTACTACTCATGTATTACTGCAGATAATCGTCCAGAATCGCGCTGAACGGTTCCCTTTAAAGGATGTGTTTTCTTGCTAGTTAAAACAAGATAGCGAAACATATCCTTTTTCTAATCTCTTTTTGTTTTCTGATTGCAGATTTGTTTTAAAATTTAATTTCCTGCCCATGATGATGGGGGCGGCCATCTTGCCTGAGCTGTTTTTAACAGCACTTAGAAAGCATAAAAAAAAAGTTGCTTTACGGCAGCCCCATGGTCCATAGACACAATAGTCTGGAGGGGACCTCAGTGACTTCTATGGGAGGGTCTCCTAGGCATGCTCTGTGACCTGTGCGGAGGTCATTGTACAAGGAAAGAATAGATAAGCTCTGACAGTCACCTACTGTGAATGGAGGGTCTTATCTTATCTATACACAGAGGTGATATCATTACAGGCAGAATGACCGATAAGCAGATAACTACAGTAAAGTGATCTGTATAGACAAAGATTAAGCCTATTATTAGGCTTAGTGGCCAGTGCGAAAACTGCAGGATTTTATGTTTTTTTTTTTTCTTTAAATATAGATATTGACATGGAAAATTGAAAAGTAATAATTAAAAATTCTATAAAAATATGTTTAAAAACGTAATTTAACCAGTAGGTCATTTTTTGATGACACATAACCCAGACATCCCAACCTGCAAAAACTCATTTCAGGGAGGTGCACTTGTCATTTCAGGGAGGTTTTCTTCTTTTTTTTTTTCACGAACTTTTTATTACATTTTCCAGACATCTGCAGTATCTGCACACTGTGCTCTATGGTGTGGAGGACGGGGCACATTACCCTGCCCCAAATTATCATATTTATATATATGATTAAAGCATCCAGGGGGTGTGAATTTAACACTGGGGTAAATAATATAATTAAAATGGAGGGTTAAATGTGTAAATGTATTTTTAAAAAAATGCATCTCTCTCAATAGTTCTATAGCTACTGGATGAGACAGAAGAAGGGATGCCTTTAACATATATATCTCCTTGAGAAGCCAATTTGACCCTAAAGGGTTAATTCAACCTGTAATCTAAACTTTGTGCTGTCACTTCTCTTATCTCTCTGCTCTGCTATCTGACTGAGATAAACCTTTCCGGGATATATTGTCTCACATGCGGGTGTCAGGGAGCCGCTATCTAATAGCGGGAGACTCCCTGAACTTCAGGGAGACTTGAGATCCCTGCATAACCTTTAAGCATTACATTAAGCAACTATTATGGCTGCCGTCAAGAGGAAGATTCGTGCTTAGATTGCCACCCAGTTTCCTAGATTGCAGAGATACAGAGGTGGGTGACGGATCACATATCTAAGGAGGTTTGCCTGGAAACAGCCACTACTGAAGCTGAACTGGTGGCCACACTGGTTGTCACCCAGCTTTTGACAACCACATGGGGAAATTTATCAAAACTGCTGTAAAGGAAAATTAGCTTAGTTCCCCATAGCAACCAATCAGATTCCACCTTTCATTTTCCAAAGGAGCTCTGTAAAATGAGACGTGGAGTCTGATTGGTTGTTATGGGGAACTAAGCCAGTTTTCCTTCACAGCAGTTTTGATAAATCTCCCCCCATGGACTATGAAATGACAATGAAAAATTGTAATCCACATCACAAAAGATGACAACTCAAGGACACTTTTTCCCCTTTCTGGAACACATGCTGCACAATTATCCCTGACATATGGAGGAACTTTGGTGCGATTAGTGTGAAAATAATCACAGGGAAAGCGGCCAAGGAGCGTCAGCTCCTGGAGCACATCCCCATCTCCTGGAATGACTTAGCAGCAAAATATAAAAATAAATAAGGACACAGAAAAGACGGGGAGAAAATCTACAGGTGTTTGTTCTGGCCTTAAATACAATAAATCAAACTGCTTAAAAAGGAAAAGAAAATATAGCTGCATAAATGGGGTCATTTATCAAACTGGTGTAAAGTAGGACTGGCTTAGTTGCCCATATCAACCAATCAGATTCCTCCTTTCATGTTCCAATGGAGCTGTGAAAAATAAAAGGTGGAATCTGATTGGTTGCTATGGGCAACTAAGCCAGTTCTACTTTACACCAGTTTGATAAATGACCCCAAAAATGGCTACGACTTCAATCACAGCCTTCACTTCCATCCAGCATTTTCACTCTAATGCCAGCATTGAAAGAGGTCCTGACAACTGGATTCATTAAAGGGGACATCCAACATTTTGATATTGATGGCCTATCCTCAGGATAGGTCATCAATATCAAATCCGCGGGAGTCAGGCTTCTGGTAACCCCGCCGATCAGCTGTTTAAAGAGCGCTGCAGCCTATCCCTAGGCCAGCAAAGTCATATTCATCAGTCACGTGGCCTAGGTGCAGCTCAGTCCCATTTAGGTGAATGGGGCTGACCTGCGATACCAAGCACAGCGACTATCCAATGGACGACGCTGTGCTTGGCAAGCTGCAAAGAGGCTGCGGCGCTCTCCAAAGCCAAGCAGGGATTATTCGCCAATCCATCACGCCAATCTGATAATGATGACCTATACTGAGGACAGGCCATCAATATTAAACCCAGAAAACCTGGTTTTCCGCTTTGGACGGTCCCTACTTGGGTTCCAAGACAATAAGATCACAAACCAACCCCCTGCTGGGACCCCCAGTGATCAGCTGTAGAGGTAAACTGCCAGTATGGTTGCGTTCACATCTGTCCTGTGAACAGGCTGCTGGAGTTCATTGTATCTGGCATAGCTGGATCCCACCATGCACCGCCGATTCCCAATCACCATAATGGGATCTGGCTGTTTCTAGCATATATGCCGGCTTTCAGCCTGTCAAAAAATGCTGCATGGAGTATTTTTTGTCCAGTCAAAAGCCGGCACATATGCCAGATACAGTGACCGAGTCAGAGTGTCGAAGTTCACAACGCAGCTGTGAACCTGGCCTATGTGCTCTATTTCTCTGCAGTGCCACCACAGGAGAAAATAAGTATTACACGGTGTCCATTCAAATCAAGCGGCTGACAGTGTAATACAGTACAGGACAGGTCCTCCAGAAAGAGAGACGCTCTTTAGAACCACTTTCAAGTCAAGGTATGAGAATTCTGAAAAAAGAACGCCCCCTCTCAGAACTACAGGACACATGGAAAAAAGTATTCTTAACTAGACAATCCATTTAAGTTGTTCAAAATGATTCAAAGTAATCACAGATTTGTGTATTTCTGGCATCATTCATGTAATACATTTAATTCGGTTAATACAGAATATGGCTGAAAACACCCTAAGCAACATGACTCTGCAAACATTAAAGGGAGTCTGTCAGCAGTTTTGACCATGCTAACTTGCTGACAGCACCTAGGTGGCAGCTATACAGACATACCTTTTGTGGAGCTTTTATTATTAGGAGTAGTGAGATTATGAAGTTTTATTCTGCTAGATTCTGCTCCTCAATTGGAGGCAGGGTGCTCTCTGCGTTGAGCTGCTTCAGAGCCCCTCCCCATTGCTCTGAGTGACAGCTGCAGTGCTCTTCTGGTTGGATGCAACAGCTGTCAATCGGAGGGGAGGGGTTGTGAAGAAGCTCAATGCAGAGAGCAAAGAACCCTCCGCACTGGGCACTTACAGGAGCTAACCCTGGCAGAATAGAGGATAGCAGCACCACAAAAATGATGTTTATACTGCTCTCCCCAGCCAGCGCTGTCAAAAGTTCAGCGTGGTCAAAATTGCTGACAGATTCCCTTTAAAGGGGTTTCCAGCACTTAAAGGGGTTGTCCAGTTACAAATACTTATCTCCTACCCACAGGATAGGAGATAAGTGTCTTATCAGCAGGGGACTGACTAAGGAGGCCATTGCTGATCGTAATAATAGGGGCACTGTGTTCGCCCATTTGAATGAACCAGCGGTCATGCATGTGCGGTGCCGCTCCATTCAAATCTATGAGACTTATGGAGATAGTAGAGTACAAGCACTTAGGTTGTACTCTGGCAGTCCCATAAAGTTGGATGGAGCAACAGCCTGAATGTGTGAACCATCACTGCAGTCAAACACAAGGACCCAGCAGTCAGTCCCCTGCCAATTAGACACTTATCCCGTATCCTGGTAATTTTAGTGTAGGATCCCATCTATATGAGGTTACCTTGCTGGGGAAGATGGGCTCATACAATTTGATCAAAATGTATGCCAAATAGTTGACATACATGTGAAAAGTGAATATAGCAGTGATGCAATATAAAATTCATAAATTTAGGGTTTGCTGTGCCCTCCCTTTCACCTACTAAGCCTCAGATCTACCAATTCCAGACACAACACAGCCATGACTTAGCAGCTAACAGAATATATCTCACCCCAAGTGCTTTATTCACATCTACTCCACTCAGTACTTATCTACAATGTCCTATAGTGATTCTGAGTAAGTGCGTGAGTTAGGAAGCAGAATCTTCTGTTTCCATGTGCTTTTCCATCAAATGTGAAGGAATTACCAACTGAGCCTCTAACATAAATATGAACAGACACTTTCAAAATTCTCTTTATTGGGACATTTTTTTAATTGAAAAGGGGTGGGAGTCCCTCGTTTGAGACCTCCACCGGTAACTTTAGTGTAGGGTTCCATCTATACAAGGTCGGTATTCTTGGACACTTTCTGCTTATCCAGCGCAGCTTTAGAATTGGCCAATGCTGCTCATGTAAGCAGCGCTGGTCGATCCAAAAGCAGCAGGGAGTGTCCCGGACTACCATAGAACAGTGAGCATCAGGTCGTCTGAGAAGTAGTGCAGCCATCTTGGGTGCCAGAAAAGTGGCCCAAGAATTGAGGGATCGATGGGGGCTTTAAAAAGAAGAAAAATAAAAGTCAAAAACAGGCAGGACTTACCAATAGACCACACTAAGCGGTGCAAAAAACCTCCTTTGGATGAGATCAGCAAAATATCTTTCAGTTTCCCTGCATGCTGTTCCATTTCCAATAGCAACTGTATAGCAGCTGGAAATATAAGAGACAGGATAAGTGATTATTTTTTTTAATTATAATCTGACACTGAAATATACAGTATGTGACTACCACAAGGAAATATTATAGTAAAATACATGATTCTCTTAAAGTATCTCTAATGAGGCATTTTAAAGGTGACCATACAGTCCTTTGGCCAACAGCAATTCCTCCCCTGCCCCTACACATGCATGCTGGACTCCACCACGCGTGCATGTGTTCTCAATAATTTACTGCCTCTGGTGGTGAGTTACCTTTGCTGAGAAAAAAAAAGGATCGGGTACGCTGAATTCCAAAATGCCCGATCCTTTGTTTCCCAATATCTGTCATCAAAGTAAAGACAAGACAACCCATACACATTAGATGGTCTCCCCTGTATGGGCACCATAACAGGTCACTTTCACACTATGTTGCATAAATCTAAAGCGCGGGCGAATATAAGAAACTTTGTGATAGATCTTATCAAAGAAAAATCCCTTGTCCTAGAGTTATCAGCTGTTTCTTTCCCTATCTCCTTTTCTAAATCAAATTTCTTTTGGCAATTTGCGACAAATCCTTGTTAAAACCAACACAGGCTGCCTGTATACTGAAGGATCAGATTATATCACCCCATAAAAGTCTATGGAGAGGGGAGGAAGCGCAGAGAGAAACAAAGAATAATAGTAAATAGCTAATAGTATATCTCACTCCAAGTGCTTTATTCGCATCTATACTGCTCAGTATAATAATGTCCTATATGGTGATTATGAGTGAGCGATAGTAACAAAGCAGAATCTGTTGTCTCCAAATCTGAAGGAACTGCCAACAGAACATCTAACATAAATGTGAAGGTAGCCATAGACACTTTCAAAATTGTCCTTATTGGGGCATTTTGCACTGAAAAAGGGGGCGGGTTTGAGACGTCCACCAGTTAGTCAGAGTTGAGAGTAGCTATAAAGAGGACCTCTCTGTCCGAAAGACCTAACACATCAGTGGTTTAGTTGGACGGCCTTTTGATTTTATCCTAATTTCTCTGTAGAAGAGGTGCTAGGGAAATAAATACATACTACGGGAGATCTCAGGCAGGTTTTACTGTAAATTATAATGGATTGCCAGAGGTCTCAGTAACCAGATATCCTGCAATCATCTTATTGTGGGACTGTCAAAAGTGGCGATTATCTGGTTTGACACAACTTTGCAAATCAAAAATAAAAAACTACTTTGCAATCAGAGAAAAATGCCTTGTTCTCCGATTATTAGCCCACCCCTTCCTAAACCAACATTCACTCTGAATCTGTGATAAATCTGTCTCGAGATACCAAGACGGACTGTCAGCTCACTGAAGGATCATATTACAGTTGTCCACAGAAGTCTATGGAGAGGGGAGGGGATAGGAGCAGTGAGCAGCACAGTTGGGCCATTTATATGGATACACCTTAATAAAATGGGAATGGTTGGTGATATTAACTTCCTGTTTATGGCACATTAGTATATGTGAGGGGGGAAACTTTTCAAGATGGGTGGTGACCATGGCGGCCATTTTGAAGTCGGCCATTTTGAATCCAACTTTTGTTTTTTCAATAGGAAGAGGGTCATTTGACACATCAAACTTATTGGGAATTTCACAAGAAAAACAATGGTGTGCTTGGTTTTAACGTAACTTTATTCTTTCATGAGTTATTTACAAGTTTCTGACCACTTACAAAATGTGTTCAATGTGCTGCCCATTGTGTTGGATTGTCAATGCAACCCTCTTCTCCCACTCTTCACACATTGATAGCAACACCGCAGGACAAATGCTAGCACAGGCTTCCAGTATCCGTAGTTTCAGGTGCTGCACATCTCGTATCATCTGAAGGCAATTGTCTATGCTGTGAAGATATGAGATGTGCAGCACCTGAAACTACGGATACTGGAAGCCTGTGCTAGCATTTCTCCTGCGGTGTTGCTATCAATGTGTGAAGAGTGGGAGAAGAGGGTTGCATTGACAATCCAACACAATGGGCAGCACATTGAACACATTTTATAAGTGGTCAGAAACTTGTAAATAACTCATGAAAGAATAAAGTTACGTTAAAACCATTGTTTTTCTTGTGAAATTCCCAATAAGTTTGATGTGTCACATGACCCTCTTCCTATTGAAAAAACAAAAGTTGGATTCAAAATGGCCGACTTCAAAATGGCCGCCATGGTCACCACCCATCTTGAAAAGTTTCCCCCCTCACATATACTAATGTGCCACAAACAGGAAGTTAATAACACCAACCATTCCCATTTTATTAAGGTGTATCCATATAAATGGCCCACCCTGTATATAATGCGTTTTTTACGCAGCCCTGGCCCCATAGAAGTAAATGGGGCTTCAGTGAAAAACGCATTGCATCCGGAAGCAAGTGCGGATGCAATGCGTTTTTCACTGATGGTTGCTAGGAGATGTTGTTTGTAAACCTTCCGTTTTTTTATCACACGCGTGAAAAAAACGCATCAAAACGCATTGCACTCGCGGGGAAAAAACTGAACCACTGAACGCAGTTGCAGACAAAACTGACTGAACTCGCTTGCAAAATGGTGCGAGTTTCACTGAACGCACCCTGAACGCATCCAGAGCCAATCCGTCACGCTCGTGTGAAAGGGGCCTTAAGGTCAGTGCTATCATTTATGTATAAACACATGGCAGCCTATTCTGAAAAGCTACCTGAAAATGTAAGTTAAGTTATATTTCCCCAGCGCACATTTCTTAAAGGTGATGTGAACACTTCCCGATCCTCCTTGCTGGCCGCCTGATGACACCAAAGTTCTGCTTTTTGTTTTGCAAAAAGTCCTATTATAAATTATAAATGCATGAAACTTTCACCTTCATAAACAAACGGCGACGCAAAATCATTAAGTGCGTTCTTCATCTTACACACTGACCTAGCTTTCATGATCGCGCTCGGCAAACACAATTACCCAGGATTGCAGCCGACAAAACGACAGGTCAATGTAATTAACATATAATTGATCAATTAGCCTCTGTCCAATTATCCCTGCAACAACTTTTCCTTTGATAGGTATTGCCCTGAAAACATGATAATTAGCTCCGATTTAATTATTACTGTGCGATCTATTATGTATTGCCCTGCAAATTAACCTATTTCTAATTATCAGACAGACGACGTGCTCAGGCGCTCGCTGCCACTTCTAGGCTGCCGTGTAATTGCGGAGATGTCTTTTCCTGCTGAATGGAGATATAAGCCCAGTGACTCAAAGGGATGATCAATCACCTACCGAGAATGATTGCTAAGCAGCCATCACTATCGGAAGATGATCGCTGATATTACTTCTGTCTACAGCGAGTTCTTTATAAATCAGGACAGCGCCGCCCCTGTGCTTAATATTGCAGCTTATCACAAGATTTCTGGCAAGCGGATTCTGTGCTGAAAACCGCGCCGAATCTGCGCTGAAACTGTCTCCTGTTGTTTTAAATGGGAGGTCGCGCAGCAGTTTATATGTCAAGGATTTTTCATGTGTGGCTTTCCAGACCGCGCCAAGAATGTACATGTCCAGCTTTGACATGGTTACCGCATGGACACCCCGGAAAGCCATGGCGTGAGCCTGCTCGCAGATTAGCTCAATTCAATGGGGCTAGACGAACTGTAGAAATAAAAAAATAAAAACACGAAGCAACCGCAGCTGCTTCTGCCACGGCGGATTTTGTCATCGTTAAAATCTGTCGTGTGAACATACCCTATATCTACTGAAGTGCAGGGAACTCAGCTGCAATACCACACACAGCCAGATGGCGCTGTTTTTAGAAGAAAGCTGTCATGTTTTTCTAGTTCAGGACAAAAAGTTTAAAGGGCATCTGTCAGCAGTTTTGTACCTATGACACTGGCTGACCTGTTACATGTGCGCTTGGCAGCTGAAGACATCTGTGTTGGTCCCATGTTCATATGTGTCCGCATTGCTGAGAAAAATTATGGTTTAATATATTCAAATTAACCTTTAGGAGCAACGGGGGCATCGCCATTACACCTAGAGGCTCTGCTCTCTCTGAGACACCCTCTGAACTCTGATTGACAAGTCTAGGTGGTGTAAACGTCATCATGCCTGACCCTTTCAATCAAAGTACAGAGGGTGGTGCAGTTGCAGAGAGAGTAAAGCCTCTAGGTGTAACGACAACGCCCCCGTTGCTCCTAGAGGCTCATTTGCATATAGTAAAACATCATTTTTCTCAGCAATGCGGGCACATATGAACATGGGACCAACACAGATGCCTTCAGCTGCCAAGTGCACATGTGAGGGTACAAATCTGATGACAGATGCCCTTTAACGATAACGATTCCTGTGGGATGACCATCTTTTTTAAAGCCAGCCCTTTCCCAAAATCTAAACCCCCTGGACAAGGCAGAGTTCTAGGATCCATCACCACATAATCTGCATGCTGAAGAAAGGAGGTTCCATCAAAAATAGGAAAAATGTGTCAAATGTCTGACAGTGAAGTCTCAATATCAGAAATAAAAGAATTCATGGCGTTTTTGCCACTGAGTCAACCTAAAGGTTATGAAAATTATAATAAAAGGGTTTTTCCGGGGAAATATATAAAAAAAAAGGCAAAATAGGTTAAAAATTAAAAATAGGTATTACCAACCTCACTGATCCCCACACCTGCCATTCTGACGGTGCTCAGGTCCCAGACGCTCTTTGCTTCCTGATCCCAAGCTCAACAAACAGCAAACGGCTTTGACTGTCCGCTCAGCCAATCACTGACTGAGGAGTCACCATTAAGGGGCTGACTACCGGGAGCACCAACCCTCCTCCCAGCACATGTATGGAGCAACGGTCGGGAATGTACAATGCATTACCCCCTATGGGACCGTCAGAGATAGCCAAGTACAGAGCTATCTCTGCCAGTCCCATAGAGATACTGTAAATGGAGCAGCAGCCAGCGCACGCTCAACCTCTGCTCCATTCATGTGCTCCTGTGTCACAACCCTGAGGATAGGCCATCAATATAAAAGGACCGGAGAACCCCTTTAACCACCTCAGCCCCCAGTGCTTAAACACCCTGAAAGACCAGGCCACTTTTTTCACTTCTGACCTACACTACTTTCACCGTTTATTGCTCGGTCATGCAACTTACCACCCAAATGAATTTTACCTCCTTTTCTTCTCACTAATAGAGCTTTCATTTGGTGGTATTTCATTGCTGCTGACATTTTTACTTTTTTTGTTATTAATCGAAATTTAACGATTTTTTTGCAAAAAAATGACATTTTTCACTTTCAGTTGTCAAATTTTGCAAAAAAAACGAGATCCATATAGAAATTTTGCTCTAAATTTATAGTTCTACATGTCTTTGATAAAAAAAAAATGTTTGGGTAAAAAAAAAATGGTTTGGGTAAAAGTTATAGCGTTTACAAACTATGGTACAAAAATGTGAATTTCTGCTTTTTGAAGCAGCTCTGACTTTCTGAGCACCTGTCATGTTTCCTGAGGTTCTACAATGCCCAGACAGTACAAACACCCCACAAATGACCCCATTTCGGAAAGTACACACCCTAAGGTATTCGCTGATGGGCATAGTGAGTTCATAGAACTTTTTATTTTTTGTCACAAGTTAGCGGAAAATGATGATTTTTTTTTTTTTTCTTACAAAGTCTCATATTCCACTAACTTGTGACAAAAAATAAAAACTTCTATTAACTCACTATGCCCATCACGAAATACCTTGGGGTCTCTTCTTTCCAAAATGGGGTCACTTGTGGGGTAGTTATACTGCCCTGGCATTCTAGGGGCCCAAATGTGTGGTAAGGAGTTTGAAATCAAATTCAGAAAAAAATGACCTGTGAAATCCGAAAGGTGCTCTTTGGAATATGGGCCCCTTTGCCCACCTAGGCTGCAAAAAAGTGTCACACATCTGGTATCTCCGTACTCAGGAGAAGGTGGGGAATGTGTTTTGGGGTGTTATTTTATATATACCCATGCTGGGTGAGAGAAATATCTTGGCAAAAGACAACTTTTCCCATTTTTTTATACAAAGTTGGCATTTGACCAAGATATTTATCTCACCCAGCATGGGTATATGTAAAAAGACACCCCAAAACACATTCCTCAACTTCTTCTGAGTACGGAGATACCAGATGTGTGACACTTTTTTGCAGCCTAGGTGGGCAAAGGGGCCCATATTCCAAAGAGCACCTTTCGGATTTCACAGGTCATTTTTTTCTGAATTTGATTTCAAACTACTTACCACACATTTGGGCCCCTAGAATGCCAGGGCAGTATAACTACCCCACAAGTGACCCCATTTTGGAAAGAAGACACCCCAAGGTATTCCGTGAGGGGCATGGAGAGTTCCTAGAATTTTTTATTTTTTGTCACAAGTTAGTGGAAAATGATGATTTTTTTTTTTTTTTTTTTTTTCATACAAAGTCTCATATTCCACTAACTTGTGACAAAAAATAAAAACTTCCATGAACTCACTATGCCCATCAGCGAATACCTTGGGGTCTCTTCTTTCCAAAATGGGGTCACTTGTGGGGTAGTTATACTGCCCTGGCATTCTAGGGGCCCAAATGTGTGGTAAGGAGTTTGAAATCAAATTCAGTAAAAAATGACCTGTGAAATCCGAAAGGTGCTCTTTGGAATGTGGGCCCCTTTGCCCACCTAGGCTGCAAAAAAGTGTCACACATCTGGTATCTCCGTACTCAGGAAAAGGTGGGGAATGTGTTTTGGGGTGTCTTTTTACATATACCCATGCTGGGTGAGATAAATATCTTGGTCAAATGCCAACTTTGTATAAAAAAA
Source organism: Bufo bufo (assembly GCF_905171765.1). Taxonomy (NCBI): domain Eukaryota; kingdom Metazoa; phylum Chordata; class Amphibia; order Anura; family Bufonidae; genus Bufo; species Bufo bufo. The sequence continues at coordinate 569,875,424 of NC_053392.1, read as the reverse complement.
TGGGAAAAGTTGTCTTTTGCCAAGATATTTCTCTCACCCAGCATGGGTATATATAAAATGACACCCCAAAACACATTCCCCACCTTCTCCTGAGTACGGAGATACCAGATGTGTGACACTTTTTTGCAGCCTAGGTGGGCAAAGGGGCCCATATTCCAAAGAGCACCTTTCGGATTTCACAGGTCATTTTTTACAGAATTTGATTTCAAACTCCTTACCACACATTTGGGCCCCTAGAATGCCAGGGCAGTATAACTACCCCACAAGTGACCCCATTTTGGAAAGAAGAGACCCCAAGGTATTCGCTGATGGGCATAGTGAGTTCATGGAAATTTTTATTTTTTGTCACAAGTTAGTGGAATATGAGACTTTGTATGAAAAAAAAAATAAAAAAAAAAAATCATCATTTTCCACTAACTTGTGACAAAAAATAAAAAATTCTAGGAACTTGCCATGCCCCTCACGGAATACCTTGGGGTGTCTTCTTTCCAAAATGGGGTCACTTGTGGGGTAGTTATACTGCCCTGGCATTTTCCAGGGGCCCTAATGTCTGGTAAGTAGGTAAATGACCTGTGAAATCCGAAAGGTGCTCTTTGGAATGTGGGCCCCTTTGCCCACCTAGGCTGCAAAAAAGTGTCACACATCTGGTATCTCCGTACTCAGGAGAAGGTGGGGAATGTGTTTTGGGGTGTCATTTTACATATACCCATGCTGGGTGAGAGAAATATCTTGGCAAAAGACAACTTTTCCCATTTTTTTTATACAAAGTTGGCATTTGACCAAGATATTTATCTCACCCAGCATGGGTATATGTAAAAAGACACCCCAAAACACATTCCTCAACTTCTCCTGAATACAGAGATACCAGATGTGTGACACTTTTTTGCAGCCTAGGTGGGCAAAGGGGCCCAAATTCCTTTTAGGAGGGCATTTTTAGACATTTGGATACCAGACTTCTTCTCACGCTTTGGGGCCCCTAAAATGCCAGGGCAGTATAAATACCCCACATGTGACCCCATTTTGGAAAGAAGACACCCCAAGGTATTCAATGAGGGGCATGGCGAGTTCATTGAAAAAAAAAATTTTTGGCACAAGTTAGCGGAAATTGATTTTTTTGATTTTGTTCTCACAAAGTCTCCCTTTCCGCTAACTTGGGACAAAAATTTCAATCTTTCATGGACTCAATATGCCCCTCAGCGAATACCTTGGGGTGTCTTCTTTCCAAAATGGTGTTATTTGTGGGGTGTTTGTACTGCCCTGGCATTTGAGGGTCTCCGCAATCATTACATGTATGCCCAGCATTAGGAGTTTCTGCTATTTTCCTTATATTGAGCATACGGGTAATGAGATTTTTTTTTTCCGTTCAGCCTCTGGGCTGAAAGAAAAAAATGAACGGCACAGATTTCTTCATTCGCATCGATCAATGTGGATGAAAAAATCTCTGCCAAAAAAAGAAAAAGGAGGGGAAAGGCGTCTGCCAGGACATAGGAGCTCCGACCAACATCCATACCCACTTCAGCTCGTATGCCCTGGCAAACCAGATTTCTCCATTCACATCAATCGATGTGGATGAATAAATCATTGCCGGGATTTTTTTTTTTATATATACAAAGTGTTTGCCAAAGTATATGAACACCGCCACCTCCTCAGCTCATATGCCTCGGCAAACATATCTTTTACTGCAGAGGAGAAATCTCGTCTTGCAGCGCCGCATACACCGACTTGCGTGTAATCTGACAGCAGCGCAATGCTTCTGTCCGAATGCACATCAGTGCTGCAGCTGGTCGATCGGTTGGTCCACCTGGAAGGTAAAAAAAACAAAACAAAAAAGAAAAAACCAGGCCGCAAAGCAATAACTTTATTAACTGTTGAACAGAACATAGAAACTTTTTTTAAACTTTTTTAACTGAACGTTTAACTTTTTTACTTACCGGTATTTTTTTTTTTGTTTAGTTTTTTTTACCTTTATAGAGCAAACCTCTCCTTCCCCATGGGACAATGTGCAAAGCGCAAATCGCCCAAAGATGTGGCGAAGTACGTTATGCACTTTATCCCAGGTGAAAGGAGAGGTTTGCAGCAGCTGTGAGAGAAAGGGCCCTAATAGCCCTGTGTGCCTGTCCTGGTGAGATGTGATCCCTATGCTAGGTGTACCTGTGTGTGGTACTTCCGGAAACACTCTCCATAGCATAGGGCAGGGTGGTCCGGACAGTCAGGACAGAAATAGCGGGTGTCACGCCTTATTCCACTCCTGCTACAGACACGACATTTTTTTCGGGGTGGCGGTTGGGTTGAGGTACCAGCAACGACACTGGGGAAATGTCGCTCGTGTAGACGGCTAACTACACTGGTGGATGGGGCCACGGAACCTCCCGGATAAATGAGGTTCTCGATGATCTCTTCCTGGAATTTGAGGAAGGATCCTGTTCTCCCAGCCTTACTGTAGAGAACAAAACTATTATAGGCAGCCAATTGAATTAAATATACAGACACCTTCTTATACCAGCGTCTGGTTCTGCGGGAAACTAAATAGGGAGCCAACATCTGGTCATTGAAGTCCACCCCTCCCATGAGCGCATTATAGTCGTGGACTGAGAGGGGCTTTTCAATGACACGGGTTGCCCTTTCAATTTGGATTGTCGTGTCTGCGTGAATGGAGGAGAGCATGTAAACGTCACGCTTGTCTCTCCATTTCACCGCGAGCAGTTCTTCGTTACACAAGGCAGCCCTCTCCCCCCTTGCAAGACGGGTGGTTACAAGCCGTTGGGGGAAGCCCACGCGACTAGTTCGCGCGGTGCCACAGGCGCAAATCCGTTCTAGAAACAAATGCCTAAAGAGGGCCACACTTGTGTAGAAATTGTCCACATAAAGATGGTACCCCTTGCCGAATAAGGGTGACACCAAGTCCCAGACTGTCTTCCCACTGCTCCCCAGGTAGTCAGGGCAACCGACCGGCTCCAGGGTCTGATCTTTTCCCTCATAGATCCGAAATTTGTGGGTATAGCCTGTGGCCCTTTCACAGAGCTTATACAATTTGACCCCATACCGGGCACGCTTGCTTGGGATGTATTGTTTGAAGCCAAGGCGCCCGGTAAAATGTATTAGGGACTCGTCTACGCAGATGTTTTGCTCGGGGGTATACAAATCTGCAAATTTCTGGTTGAAATGGTCTATGAGGGGCCGAATTTTGTGGAGCCGGTCAAAAGCTGGGTGGCCTCTGGGACGGGAGGTGGTGTTGTCGCTAAAGTGCAGGAAACGCAGGATGGTCTCAAATCGTGTCCTGGACATAGCAGCAGAGAACATGGGCATGTGATGAATCGGGTTCGTGGACCAATATGACCGCAATTCATGCTTTTTAGTTAGACCCATGTTGAGGAGAAGGCCCAGAAAAATTTTAAGTTCGGAAACTTGGACTGGTTTCCACCGGAAAGACTGGGCATAAGAGCTTCCCGGGTTGGCGGATATAAATTGTGTGGCATACCGGTTTGTCTCTGCCACGACTAAGTCCAAGAGCTCCGCAGTCAAGAACAGCTCAAAAAATCCCAGGGCCGAACCGATTTGAGCCGTCTCAACCCGAACTCCAGACTGGGCGGTGAAAGGGGGAACTACAGGTGCGGCTGAAGTTGGTGACTGCCAATCAGGGTTTGCCAGCACCTCAGGGATTCTAGGGGCTCTACGGGCCTGTCTGCGCGGTGGCTGCGACGGGGTAACTAGTGCACGTGCCACCGTACCAGCTTCAACTGCCCTTCTGGTGCTCGCCACGTCACCATGTTGTACGGCAGTGCTGGTACTAGGTCCAGGAAGGGCTGCGCTGCTGGTGTATGCCTCACCACGTGATCCGGCAGCGACAGCCCCACTCTGCTGCTCTTGAAGCGGATCCTGCATAACCTGTGGTCTAGCGACACGGGGCCGGGTACGCCTGGTGCTGCCAGGGACCTCCACCTCCTCGTCCGAACTTTGGGTCAGAGAGCCACTGCTTTCCACAGGTTCATATTCTGACCCGCTAGATTCGTCAGATGAGGGTTCCCACTCCTCATCCGACTGGGTCAGAATCCTGTAGGCCTCTTCAGAAGAATACCCCCGTTTGACATTTTGGACTACTAAATTTAGGGGTATTCCCTGAGACTACCCAAGAAAAAAAGCAAGCCTGTCTTACAAAGGGGAGGCTAGCAAAGTACCGGAGGCCGCTGCGGTTGATAAAAAATATCAAAACTGATTTTTTTATCGCCGCAGTGCGTGTAAAGTGAATGTGCAGTGATCAAAAAACAAATTTTTTTTTGTCACTGCGGTGGGGCGGGCGTGGGTGAACGCACGTGTGGGCGACCGATCAGGCCTGATCGGGCAAACACTGCGTTTTGAGTGGAGGGCGAGCTAAGGTGACACTAATACTATTATAGATCTGACCGTGATCAGTTTTGATCACTTACAGATACTATAAAAGTACAAATGCTGATTAGCGATACGCTAAACAGCGAATAAAAGTGACTGCGGTGCGGTGGGCTGGGCGCTAACTGACGCTAACTACCTAACCAAGGGGCCTAAACTATCCCTAAAACCTAACAGCCAATACTAGTGAAAAAAAAAATGACAGTTTACACTGATCACTTTTTGTCTTTCACTAAGTGATTGACAGGGGGCGATCAAGGGGTTAATTAGGATGATGGGGGTGATGGAAGGTGATCAGGGGCTAAGGTGTAGTGTTGGTGGGTACTCACAGTGAAGTCTGCTCCTCTGCTGGATCCAACCGACGAAAAGGACCAGCAGAGAAGCAGAGAAGCCATATAACAGATCATATTTACTAATATGATCTGTTATCTGGCTTCTGATTTGATTTTTTGAAAATCGCCAGCCTGCCAGCCAATGATCGTGGCTGGCAGGCTGGTGACGAAATACTTCTTTAACTTTTGCCGGCCCGCGATGCGCATGCGCGGGCCGGCAATGCACGAAATCTCGCGTCTCGCGAGAGGACGCACCGGCGCGTCCACCCAGAACAACAGGACCGCCGCAAAGACGCAATCCTGCGTACGGCGGTCCTGAGGAGGTTAAAGGGAACCTGTCATCACCTTTATGTTGACCTCACTGAGGGCAGTATAAAGTAGTGACAGAAATGCTGATGTCAGCGGTGTGTCACTCATGAGCTAAAAGTAAGTGGTTGCTGAGAACCAGCATCATAATCATTGCAGCATAGGCCTGAGAAGAGTCAAATCTACCTGAGAAGAGTCCTGGTTATACATAATCTCCTGCTCTCTCACCCACCTGCTGATGATTGGCAGTTCTCTCCTAGAGAGAAAGGGAGAAAACTAGGTAGGAGACTGTCAGTCATCAGCAGGTGGCAGGAGAGCAGGACTTCATGTATAACCAGGACTCTTCTCAGGTGTCCGTGACTCTTCTCCAGGCCCAGTCTGCAATGATTGTGATGTTGGTTCTCGGCAACCACTTACTTCTAACTTATAAATGACAGACCGCTGAAATCAACTCACCTGTCTGTACTTTATTCTGCCGCTAGTATGGGCTGCATAAAGACGATGACAGGTTCCCTTTAAGATAAATAGAGAACAAGCACCATCCAGAGCAGCAGGCAATGCAGAGAGCTCTGTATGTGTAACGCATCTATCAGACTCGGTTTGTCATTGCCCATTCCACCGCTTTGCTGTAAACAGAGGACTCTGACTGTAATGTGGGGCCCATATGTGAAGCCAAGGGCCACATCTGAGGCCCTTTAGACTTACTGAGAGGCAGAGCACATCGACTGTATATAGAGCATGCTTCACGTCAGCATACAATCAGCCCGTCAGTAGAAAAACAGAAGAATAAAGCATGCATACTTGAAATTCAGCAGGAGTTGTCTGATTTTCTCTGCTTCATGCATTCCGCGCCCGTGTCCTGTGTGCAGATACACCACATCTGTATGAAGAATCTGATCTGAAAAAAATATATATACGGAAGACATTTTATACGCCATTCAATGTGAATTAAAGTGTTCCTCCAGTTATAATGATGCACGGGAATCACAATCCTATGTGTATGGGCATCTTTAGGACGGTCCTTCTCCACAGACGCATATTGGAAGGCTTGCAAGGCCAGCAGCTGTCTCTCCCGACTACCCTAAAAACATGAACAGTCTGACAACGCAGCAACAAAGCATCCTTCTTACCCCTCAACATCTTTCATCAGGAGGACATACATCTTAAAGGGGGTTCTCCCATGATTAATGTAAAAAAATAAATTCAGACATCATATAGTACACGACAATCTCTAACAAAGCTAGAACCAGCCCGGTACCTCACATGGATCCAGAGATCTCCCCGTTCATTGCTCTGCTAGATTTATATCAAGCTGACAGCTCAGGGGGAGTGTCTTGTCTGCTACAGCTCAGGGGGCGTGTCCATGCTCTCCCTATCACAGCTCAGGGGGCGTGTCCATGCTCTCCCTATCACATCTCAGGAGGCAGCTGAAGGATGGAACTGAGCATGTGCGACCACCTCAGCAAGGTGGAGAGAGAAATAAGAAAAAGAAGAAACAGCAGGTGGCGCTATACAGTTAGATTTTATCGAATGACTTAGTGGCTATTACAAAAGTAGTCAGATCCAGGTGCTGGTTTGTAAACTGCAGAATTTTTCCGTGGGACGTCCTCTTTATATTAGTGTCCAGTACCATCTGTGGGGGCTTTGATCTAATATGTATTGTCAGCTGCAGACTGATAGTGACAGTTATAGTGGTGGTCATATCGGTCACCAACTTTTACCAATAATTTTTAGATATTTTTTGGCACCTGCAGACTCGTTGGGTGGCGTACGGACACGTACATCATAGAGTAGAACACAATGCAGCACCTCCATTGTCTAGGAGAACTGGGAGATAGGATGCACTTACTGGTGGCTGAAATGATGGCCAGCTTACAGCCATGCTTATATCCAGGGTCAACACCCATTATAGTTCGTCCTCTAACTGGATTTGCAAGCAGCAGCTGGCGCAGGTTTCTTCCAAACATCATAATGGATTCTTTCTCTGCGTCTGACGTGAGCTTGGAACTGTTGGAATACAAAACAAATGTGGGACAGCAGTCAATCAACGCAAACTGTGTATGTACAGTATATATACATCTATCTATCTTCTTTTTTTAAAACCCCTTAAAGGGAACCTGTCACCTGGATTTTGGGTATAGAGCTGAGGACATGGGTTGCTAGATGGCCACTAGCACATCCGCAATACCCAGTTCCCATAGCTCTCTGCGCCTTTATTGTGTAAAAAACCCGATTTGATACATATGCAAATTAACATAAAAGAGTCATATCTTACTTGTGTGACCAGAGAAGAGTCATATTTTCAAGCTCTGACTCATCTCACGTACAGGACTCATCTCAGGTTAATTTGCATATGCATAAAATCGTTTTTTTTACACAATAAAAGCACACAGAGCTTTGGGGACTGGGTATTGCAGATGTGCTAGCGGAGCTCTATCAACCCATGTCCTCAGCTCTATACCCAAAATCCCGGTGACAGGTTCCCTTTAAGGACAGGCCTACTTTGGGTCTTCATTTTCTTCCCTCATAGCATTCTAAAAGCTTTATCTTTTTTATTTTTCCGTTGACAAAGCTATATGTAGGCTTTTTTCTTTTTTTGCAGACAAGTTGTAGTCTTTACTGGCAACACTTTAAAGGGGTTATCCGAAGTCTAAAAGATTCCTTCCCCCCCCTTTCCCAATGCCCAGGCCCCTTGTATACATTATGCTCATCTGCTCCTCGGCACCAGCGTTGCTCCGGATCCCTGCGCGGCATCCCACTGGCTGCTCCCCCCTATTGCCGGATGTTTTGATCCATGTGATGGGGAAATGCAGCAGCAACTGTGCAGGGATCCGGAGCAAAGCTGGTGCCAGGGAGCAGGTAAGTATAATGTATACGAGGGGCCTGGGCATTCAGGGGGAACTTTTAGACTTCGGATAAGGAACATTTAAGGAACATTTTTTAAAAATAACTATATGTGTCTGAGTGCTCACCAGATAATAGCAGCATTATAGGTCAGAAATAGCTATCGATTCTTTTCACTATCTTGACAAGATCTTTGCTACACCTTTGTTTTGATTCTGCCAGGGCTTGCTGTGGGTGAAATTATTAATGCGAACAGCTACAGTTCCCTTGATTCCTCTCAGCTCTCACAGACTCAGCATCAATTTACAGTGTCAATTGGGACATAATGGGATGTTTGTGGGAAGGGGTTATAGATCCTGAGACGTTATGGCCTTTTCTAAAATTCTCATTCGTTCCAATGGAGAGTGATCATACATCAGATCTCCAAGAATGGACAGAACCTAAACTGCCCCATTCTTGGATAAGTAGAAGTCATAGATAGTTGGTAGATCTTAAAGGGCATCTGTCAGCAGTTTTGTACCTATGAAACTGGCTGACATGTTACATGTGCACTTGGCAGCTGAAGGCATCTGTGTTGGTCCCATGTTCCTATGTGTCCAAATTAATGAGAAAAATTATGTTTTAATAGATGCAAATGAGCCTCTAGCAGCAATGGAATGCCATTTGCACTTTGATTGACAGGACCAGGCAGTATAAACGGCATCATGCCTGGCCATGACTTCTTCTAAAGTCAATCAAAGTGCAAAGGGCATGGCAGATACAGAGAAAGCAGAGCCTCTAGGTGTAATGGCAACGTCTCACGCAATTGTCTTACTTCAAAAAACGGCATTTATCATGTAGACAGAGTTACTAAACAGCACTTACTAATGTATTGTGATTGTCCATATTGCCTCCTTTGTAGGCTTGGTTCATTTTTCCATTGCATTATACATTGCTTGTTTCCAGGGGTTACGACCACCCTGTAATCCACAAGTGGGGGTCATGCTTGCACAACTGGTGGCCAAGTCTATGAGAGCACGCACAGACATGCATGCGCAGCAGCTTCTTTCCCGGCCCCCTTATATCTGCACTGCAACGATGGCCGTAACCCCTGGAAATGAGAAGTGTATAATGCGATGGAAAAATGAATCCAGCCAGCAAAGGAGGCAATGTGGACAATAACAGTACACTAGTAAGTGCCTTGTATTAACTTTCTCTACATGATAAATGCTACTTGCTGAAGTGACACAACCCCTTTAAGGGGGTAGTTCATATTAGCAAGTAGCTACACCGTTCCTTGGGCGGCATTGTGTAGGGAAAAATTGAGAAAGAGCTAAAGTGTCCCACACGCCACCATGGTCACCTTCTTCTAGTAAGCCATGGCATAGCCCGTATTTTGGCTCTGTACAACCGTTGGGTCGTGAAGAGCCATAACTGTCCACTGATGGACATTTATGGGACCCTGCTCTACATTGGCTTCTAGGGAAGAGTATATCTGACATAGAGCACCACATGGAACATGCACCTGTCGGATCTTGTTGTGCCTTTTCATAGGTATATGTATTGATATCCAATTATTCTAGTCAAGATGAATGTTCATTGCCTTTAAGAGCCACGCTCGACTATAGTTACAATTTTGTATGCCTTGAGTAGGCCAAAGTAAGGTCGCACAAAGGTTTCTGTGTAAAAAGGTTTCTACTCTTCAGTGTTATTCTTCTCATTAATGTACCAGTCTGAGAAGAGGCCTCTCCTTGTCTACTTATAAATTTATGACTGAAGATAAAGATAAGCTCTATGCAGCTGGTGATAATTACCTATACATTTAGGTAATTATTAATGAAGCAAAATATATAATATGTATGTATTCATTTAATGAGCCTTAGTTAGTCCTTAGCATAAGACAATCAGTAGGACATATATATATTTGTTTATATTATATTGTTATATGTTACGAAGACAACATGTATCCAGTATATTATATATATTTCTCATTAGGAGAATATTTGTCTCTAAAAGAGTGTCTGTAAAGATGTGTGTTTTGTAAAAATTAATCACATCTTTGGTTTGACAGGAGGTACTGATATCTCTGTGAGAAAACAAGGCCATTCATATCATTATGATCCATAAATCAACAGTGTGAGAAACATTCAGAGAGACGCCTAGAGGTCTGTCTCTAATTGCTACAAGTGTCAGAATTAATCCCTATAGCTTTGAATTAAAGCTTCTAAGGTCAAATGTATAAAATACATTTTATTTACACTTACATAAGTTAACCCTTTATACTATGATGCAAATAGCTTATACAGCAGTGCCACCTAGGTATCAGTAGGTGACATTACAACAGTAGCAAAAGTGCATTCTGGGTAAGGTTATGATGTCACATTTTTTATCAATGGTCACACCCATCCGACAATGATTGTAAAGTTCCAAACTAGGAAGGTGTGTCTAACTGATAAGTTTGTGGTCATAAACCATACACAGAGGGAGGAGAAAGAGGAAGAGAAGTTGAGCTCTCTAGAGGGGTCTATCAAGATGAAAGCCACGGTGAGATGCGCTATGATGGACCACCCAGCTTTCCTAGGAGCAGAAGTGAGATTACTACTAGGACTTGGTAAGAGACATAGAAAATGATATTTCATTTTATTAAGACTAATTTGATAGTGTGGGTGAAATTATACCATCTAGATTGGCGAATAAAAAAATAATTAAATTAATTGATAATCTCCATATTGAGATGTAGTCTTAGGATATTGTGAGGCTTCATTCTACCTGCAGAAGAATCTAGACTCATAATCTAGCAAAGCATTAAATAATTGCTTTTATATATTTATATATATATATATATATATATATATATATATATATATATATACACACACACAGTATATATATTTATAGAACATTCTTCGCCAAGCTAAGTGATGGATTCCCACAGGAAAGACTTATTTCAAGTCCTTCCCATTTAAGATATGGTCTAGCAAAGATCCTAGATCCCTGTTATTTGTCTTAATATTCTTACCAAAGTTATATGTGTGAAAATAGTCCAGGATGGGGCGGAAGGATACAGTTGTCTCTTCTAGGTTATATCCTTGGATGGATTTGCCCATCTTGAAGTCATGTGATGTGCAGTTGGTTAGAGGGGGGCAGAATGTATTTAGCATTCTATATTGATGTCTAGGATTAGACATGCCCATCCTGATAGCATGAGGTTTTCTCTGAACAGAAGTAATATATATAACTTATGTTCATATTTTGATATCCTAACCTAATGATAGCTTGGTAATAATGTGACAAGTTATTTCCACTCACATGTATTGTTAAGCTTGTAATGCTTTTTATTAACGCTATATATATTCATTTGCATGTATCATTGTGTTTATTTTATTTACTTATATACGTGTCTAACCTTGTAACCAATAAACCTGTGTATTATTGTATAATGCAGAACTACATGTTTATCATTAACGTCATCTCACGTCAAAAGAACTTATTTATCTGAGGAAATAGTCGGCCTCAGATGTGAATTGTATCAATTAGGTTGTCTACAATTCACCAGCTCATGATTTTAAGAATTTATGACAAATTTTATAAATTAATTTTTTTTTATGGTTAATTATTTTTATGACCATAATTAATAATTCTTAATTGAATTATTACCCCCCCCCCCCACGACAATCTGTAGCGTGGTGCCATGAGGGACTCCCATGTAGTGTTACACATCCTCCTGTTCAATGCACTAAATTTTAAAGGATAACTGTCATATTTTTATTTATTTGCTACTTTATTAGAGCTAGGCATGTATACCTGAGTTAGTCTGTCAATGATTGCCAAAATATCTGTAATTACCTTATAATAACAGCTTTCATTAATGTCTCCTGTCTCTTTCCACTGCTCCCTTACAAGACCGTTGCTATGGCTTGTCTGTCTCCGGCTAGGGGCGCTCCTTCACACTGCATGCATGCATTAGGCTTCAGAGTGAGGAGGCGTGTCTCCCAGTAATCCAATCTGATTGGCTGGCAGGAAGCTGCTGGCTACAGCAAGTTTGTATGTTACCGGAGGGAATGCAGTTTTGGCCTCAGAGAACTGGCAGAGGAGCCATCTTGAGAAGATCCTTATAATGTAGGATTCAAAACAGCCGTAAGTAAGGGTGAAAACTCAAGGAAAACAGTGGTGAGTAAAAAAAAAATAACTAAAGATTGCTTTATGCATAATGCTGCTTCAGCAGTAACATATGCTAAGATAGATTTTTTGATGAAAATATGACAGTTATCCTTTAAGGAAACAAAAATGAGACACAAAGTTGTCCTTTTTATTCTCCGTTTTTAGTCTGAAGCCGCCATAGCTGCAAACTGCTCAATAAAGCTTCAACCCAAAAATTCAACCCGTCTCCCATAACGCCAGTATTGACACAGCAAACGTCATTACATGGCAGGCTATGACTAGCTAAACGCCAAGATATTTCAGCATAAACTTCATCGTCCTATCTGCATAAAAATCCTACAAAAACACCCCAGATGGTGCCAAGGGCAACAATCTCAGGTTTTCAGAGGTGAAAGACAATATGACTTGTAGAATGCGGGGTAAAGAAATGTAATGAAATAACAGGCCCAGTCGTTCCACAAATCTATGGGAATATTTCCTCACCTGTCACTAAATAATAAACTATTTCTCTGGCACGAGAGAGGGTGGGAGCGTGTCCTGGAACTGTGCATTCACCAGAAGGCTCTCAGAACACCACATGGCGGAGTTACAAATGTCTGACTTGTAAAAAAGAATATTTGGTCAAAAAATACAGAGGAAGCCAAATCTGAAATCTACCAAAGCTGTAAATCTGCAAGGTATGGAATGGTAAGAATGCTGTAAGGAACGATATTCTCGTTTTACTTTTTTACATGTTACTTGGCGTACGGTTTATTTTACAGGATGCTGTTTTTGTAAGTAACCTGTAACCTTACCGCACATCACCTGCTGCTATGGTTTAAGGCCGAACGGATCCTAATTATGGTGCCTATGAAAATACAGGAACCTGCGATGTCTTGCTATGGAAAGGGAAGAGTTAAAACAAGCCTCGCTTCTGCTCTTTAAAGGGGTTATGCCATGATTGATGTAAAAAATTAAAACCAGACATAGTATAGAACATGCCAATACCTTTCTAACAAAGCTAGAACCAACCCTGAACCTCACATGGATCCAAAGGTCTCCACATTCATTGCTCTAATTTATATCAAGCTGGCAGCTCACAGGGCGTGTACTTTCTGCTGCAGCTCAGGGGACATGTCCTTTCTGCTGCAGCTCTCTCCCTGTAACTGCCACAGCTTCTAACAGAACATATGGCTGGTGGCAGTTGAAAATTTAAATTGAGCACGTGCGACCAGCAAAGTGAGACGAACAAAAAAAATAAGAAAATGAAAAACAGCAGGTGGCGCTATACGAATACATCTTATTGAATAGCTCAGAGGCTATGTTAAATTTTTAATTACATGCAATTACAAAAATATTTAGATCCAGGTGCTGGTTTGAAAAATGTAGAATATCCTTTGTGACACAACTCCTTTAAAGGGGTTTTACCAAGTTTTAATCTCACCCCCTATCCAGAGAAACTGATTGATGGGGTCCAACCGTTGGGACCCCCAATGATTACAAGAACCGAGGTCCTGTGTACTCTTGTATAAATGAAGTGGTAGTTGAGCATCCGCGCTGCCACTACATTTATCTCTATGGGACTGCTGGAAACTGCTTAGCCCTGTACCTACCTCCAGCAGTCCTATGGAGATAAATGGAACAGCAGCGCACATGCTCCGCTCCATTTACAGGGGGACAACGGGACCCCAAGTTTCAAAATTCCCAGCGGTTGAACCTCCACCGATCAAACTATAATCTCCAATCCTGTGGACAGGCAATATGTTTTAAACTTGGCACAAACCCTTTAATGTCTGTAGTGCCTGTGATGTTTCAAAAAACGTTTGATGTCATAGCGACATACCAAAGGTTTTGATTGGTAACCGTCCGAGTGCTGAAACACCCACCGATCCCTAAAACGAGGAAAGAGAAGCACATATTGCACTCTCCTTAATGCAGGAGACAGTCCCATAGACGTTCTATTGAGTTTGACTTGCATCTTCTCCTCCAGAGAGTAGAGAGAGACAGTGTGCTCTGTGAGTGCTTCTCTCTCCTCGCTCTAGGGATCGGTGGAGGTCGCAGCACTCAGACTCCCACCAATCAAAACCTTAGATATGTCGCTATCATGTATAAAATGTTTTGTGAAACTCAGTGACCCTTTAAGTTAAAAGGCTTAGCCTATCCTGCACTTTGGTGGCATAGCGCTAGGATATGATACCATTGTCCCATAGGTGCAGGTCCCACCCCTGCAATCTGCAACTATCTCTAGAATGAGGCCCCCCAAAGCGAAGGAGTGCCCATCACGCATAAGTGCCATGCTCTCCATTCACTTCTATGGGAGTTCCGGATCTAATCCAACCGGCTATTAGGCTAGGCAACCCCTTTAATCCTGACTGTCCAGATTACATTCGGCCGAGATAGCCCTACGAGGCATTGGGCCTGGGGTAACAGTGAATTTCCTGGTGACAGACTCACTTTAAAGGAATTCTGCCGTGCTGATACAAGACATACACAATTTCTATATGGACTGACATACCGGTACTCTCTACAGAGGAGAGGATAAATGAGACGCTTGTAGGAGTCTTCTACAGAGCTTTGCAGGATTTTCATGAACTCAGGTCTTGCAAATTGCTTTGGTCTCCACCTTCAAAAACACACCGAAAGATGAACATTAATGATGGTTATTGGTAAGTGCTCTGAAGAGTACTGCACATTGCTAAAAGATCCTCCTAAAAAAAAAAGGCAAATGGGCACCTAGGTCTGCCATGCTTGGTGTCACCCAGCTTTAACAAAATGTATATAAACACATGTAATGCAAAAAACACTTAAAGAAGCACTCCAACAAAAATCTTTATTCTCTGGCCCATTAGAAAGGTACATTATGTAAACTGTAGAGAAGGTAAACTTATAACCGGTGACTATTTGTGAGTTATAACCTCTCTTCTGATCCTCAGCAGTGTCATGTGACCAACACTTTGTCTCTCCAACTGACACAGGACAGGAAGTCGTTTACTTCTCTGTTCATTCCTATGAGACTGATATTAAGGCTCCCGTAGGAATACATAGAGAAACCGGCTCCCTGTCCACACATAAGATGCTGTGTTATTTGTAAAGTCAGAGTGCTGTTCACATGACACAGCTGAGGATCAGAAGGGAGGTTATAACTCACAAATACAGTCACTGGTAAGAAAATTACCTTCACCACAGGTTACATTGCGTACCTTTCTAACAGGTCAGAGAAGAAAATAGAAAAAAATTGTGGGAGTGCTTCTTTAAAGGGATGGTTCACTGCATACTGACCTATGTGTGCAAGGACTGGAACTGTGTAAACTCCCATGGCGTGAGCTCCCTCTAGTGGCAGCTATAGCTGGACAGATTTTGAACATCTAAGGCTACTTTCACACTGGCGTTTTGGCTTTCCGTTTGTGAGATCCGTTTCCGGGCTCTCACAAGCGGTCCAAAACGGATCAGTTTGCATTCTAATGCATTCTGAATAGAAAAGGATCCGCTCAGAATGCATCAGTTTGCCTCAGTTCCGTCTTCATTCCGCTTTGGAGCGTTTTGGTGTCCGTCTGATGAAACTGAGCCAAACGGGCTGAGTCAATGGGGGCGGATCCGTTTTCACTGAAACAATCTGGCACAATAGAAAACGGATCCGTCCCCTATTGACTTTCAATGGTGTTCAAGACGGATCCGTCTTGGCTATGTTCTGAACGGATGCAGACGGTTGTATTATCTGAACGGGTCTGTCCATGACGGATCGGCACTGAACGCGAGTGTGAAAGTAGCCTAACTGTGAGACAAGGGTTTTGGAGCGTTGCATCATTAAAAAATGAGCTCCAATCTTGATACAGAATTATGAATCTACTGTATTTAGATTAAAGGGGGGGTTTACACCCACCGCAGCCAGTGACTGATCTCAGTGGTCACCCACCGCAGTCAGTGATCAGCTGAGCGTCCACTTCCTGTGTGTCAAAAAGGACTGAAAAGTAGAGATCAGCAGTGGAACGGGAAACTTTGTAGAAGGAGCGGCAGGGTTTGTAAACAGATTATAACATATTTTATTATATTACATCGTTTTGAGTTGGATTAACCCTTTAAAATATTGAATTTGTCACTTGAGGATCCATCACATGAACTGGACAGATTTTATGACAGTCTAGGCACCGTCTACCAATAATCTAACCCAGTTAAAATGTTAGATATGTAAATAGACAAAAAGACAGATAGCTATTAGATAAATACATAGATAAGTAGATAGATACTGTAGATAGATGATAGATAGATAATAGATAGATAATAGATAGATAGATATGAGATAGATAGATAGATAGATAGATAGATAGATAGATAGATAGATAGATAGATAGATAGATAAGTAGATAGATAAGTAGATAGATAGATAAGTAGATAGATACTGTAGATGATAGATAGATAGATAGATGGACGATATATAGATAATAGATAGATAGATAGATAGATAGATAGATAGATAGATATGAGATAGATAATAGATGATATAGATAGATAGATAGATAGATAGATAGATAGATAATAGATAGATAATAGATAGATATGAGATAGATAGATAGATAGATAGATAGATAGATAGATAGATAGATAGATAGATAGATAGATAGATAAGTAGATAGATACTGTAGATGATAGATAGATAGATGGACGATATATAGATAATAGATAGATAGATAGATAGATAGATAGATAGATAGATAGATATGAGATAGATAGATAGATAGATAGATAGATAGATAGATATGAGATAGATAATAGATGATATAGACAGATAGATAGATAGATGATAGATAGGAGATAGATAATAGATATATAGACAGATAGATGGAGTAGAAGATAAATAAATAGACAGATTTTCTATACACAAAAAGAAGTCAGACATCTGCGGAGAATTGTCTTCCCTCCGACCCTAACACATATGACATTGCCACAAAACACATGCAGCAAAATCAGTCAATCTCCTAAAACCCTGGCGATTCCAGCAGATAATATTAACGTAACCCGGGAGTAATCGGCTTGGACAGTGAAGAAGCAGCAGGAGCTGAAGAAAAGTAATTCTGGGAGAATGTATACAGACCTTTCATTCACACACCACCTACAGAACGCATCCTTCACCCTGTCAGGAACGGTGACCTTTGCTGTCAGGACTTTCAGATTTTCCCCACGGTTAATGGCCAGAATCTGAGCACAAACATAAATGGCAAAGACAGATGACACACAAATACCCAAAAGATAAACCTATGGAGTCAGTCTGTGACATTCTCAGGGAGCTCTCCTGGGTCACAGTCATATGGATAACAATGATATCAACATACGGAGAAGACAACATTATAATAATCTTATTAAAGAGCAGAATACAATATTACAATAACGGTAATAATCAGTATAAAAAAACCTGAATGAAATATGTATTTTCTATAAAAGTATTAGCAGTAATTAGTATCATAACAGGGACATTGCTAACACACCCGTCCACTCTCGGACATGTTTTGGCCGGCCACACCTTAACCCTGTACCCCTCAGCTGGGAATTACGGGCAAGTTTGCAAGATCCTTATTTCCAGCCTTAGATTCCGCAGAGAGAGAGACTTTGGAGAGATAGGGGAAAGGAGTACTACAACCCCCATACTTGCTGACATCCATACATCGCTATCTGGGAAGATTTACACTGTGAATTGTTTGGAACTGTGTTAGATCCCGTAGGATGTACTACAACCCCCATTCTGCTCAAACATCAGGGTGTGCCCAGAGGGAAGATAGGATGTATCACTGCCTTGCCCCCTGGAGATCATCGGTGTGAGGACTGCCACTTAGTGATGTCGCGAACATAAAATTTTCAGTTCGCGAACAGCGAACGAGAACTTCCGCAAATGTTCGCGAACTGGCGAACCGGGCGAACCGCCATAGACTTCAATAGACAGGCGAATTTTAAAACCCACAGGGACTCTTTCTGGCCACAATAGTGATGAGAAAGTTGTTTCAAGGGGTCTAACACCTGGACTGTGGCATGCCGGAGGGGGATCTATGGCAAAACTCCCATGGAAAATTACGTAGTGGACGCAGAGTCGGGTTTTAATCCATATAGGGCATAAATCAACTAACATTCCTAAATTGTTTGGAATAACGTGCTTTAAAACATCCAGTGTGTGTATACGATCAGGTATGATGTTGTATCGATCAGGTAGTGTAAGGGTTACGCCCGCATCACAGACATTGACAGACCAAACTCCCCTTTTAATGCACCGCAAACAGTTCATTTGGACAACCGCAAACTCCCCATTTGCACAAGGTTGGATACCAAGCTAGCCACGTCCCGGTGATGTCATTGAAGGTTTCTTCCTCCACCCAGCCACGTACAACACCAAGGGTCCCCGAAAGGTCAATTGAATTGATTTTTCGAACGGGGAGATGGTTAAAAAAACGCTGGCTCCCTCCCCTTTGTTTTTATCCACGGTGACTGCGTCTGCGCCGTGCAATTTACTGTCACACCCGATATGAGTGGTATTTTCTGTAGTACTATTCTCATCAGTTTAATCCCTCTAACGTCCCCGACTCCCCAATCTGGGGGCCATTTATTAAACAGATTTTTGGACGGGGAGATGGTTAAAAAAACGCTGGCTCCCTCCACTCTGTTTTAATCCACGGTGACTGCGTCTGCGCCGTGCAATTTACTGTCACACCCGATATGATAGGTATTTTCTGTAGTACTATTCTCATCAGTTTAATCCCTCTAACGTCCCCAATCTGGGTGCCATTTATTGAATAGATTTTTCGAACGGGGAGATGGTATCAGTGGTTGGCACTGGCAGTGGGCACACTACAGTCAGTGGAAGAGGGCCTGACACACACTGGCAGCAGGCAAGCAACTGAAATTACACTAAAGTGTAAAAATTAAATGCCTTATTTATCGGCAAGCTACTGTGCCACCCGGTATGAGTGGTTGGCACTGGCAGTGGGCACACTACAGTCAGTGGAAGAGGGCCTGACACACACTGGCAGCAGGCAAGCAACTGAATTTAGACTACTGTCTAAAAATTAAATGCCTTATTTATCGGCAAGCTACTGTGCCACCCGGTATCAGTGGTTGGCACTGGCAGTGGGCACACTACAGTCAGTGGAAGCGGGCCTGACACACACTGGCAGCAGGCAAGCAACTGAATTTAGACTACTGTCTAAAAATTAAATGCCTTATTTATCGGCAAGCTACTGTGCCACCCGGTATCAGTGGTTGGCACTGGCAGTGGGCACACTACAGTCAGTTGAAGTCGGCCTGACACACACTAGCAGCAGGCAAGCAGCTGAAATTACACTAAAGTGTAAAAATTAAATGCCTTTTTTATGCAAAGTCCTGTGCCAGCCGGTATGAGTGGTGGGCACTGGCAGTGGGCACACTACAGTCAGTGGAAGTCAGCCTGACACACACTGGCAGGCAACTAACCTTAGATTAAAGTGTAAAAATTAAGTGCCTATTTTTTAAGCAAAGTCCTGTGCCACTCGGTATGACAGGGGTGGGCACTGGCAGTGGGCACACTACAGTCAGTTGAAGTCGGCCTGACACACACTAGCAGCAGGCAAGCAGCTGAAATTACATTAAAGTGTAAAAATTAAATGCCTTTTTTAAGCAAAGTCCTGTGCCAGCCGGTATGAGTGGTGGGCACTGGCAGTGGGCACACTACAGTCAGTGGAAGTCAGCCTGACACACACTGGCAGGCAACTAACCTTAGATTAAAGTGTAAAAATTAAGTGCCTATTTTTTAAGCAAAGTCCTGTGCCACTCGGTATGACAGGGGTGGGCACTGGCAGTGGGCACACTACAGTCAGTTGAAGTCGGCCTGACACACACTAGCAGCAGGCAAGCAGCTGAAATTACATTAAAGTGTAAAAATTAAATGCCTTTTTTAAGCAAAGTCCTGTGCCAGCCGGTATGAGTGGTGGGCACTGGCAGTGGGCACACTACAGTCAGTGGAAGTCAGCCTGACACACACTGGCAGGCAACTAACCTTAGATTAAAGTGTAAAAATTAAGTGCCTATTTTTTAAGCAAAGTCCTGTGCCACTCGGGATGACAGGGGTGGGCACTGGCAGTGGGCACACTACAGTCAGTTGAAGTCGGCCTGACACACACTGGCAGGCAACTAACCTTAGATTAAAGTGTAAAAATGAAGTGCCTTTTTTTTAAGCAAAGTCCTGTGCCACACGGGATGACAGGGGTGGGCACTGGCAGTGGGCACACTACAGTCAGTTGAAGTCGGCCTGACACACACTAGCAGCAGGCAAGCAGCTGAAATTACACTAAAGTGTAAAAATTAAATGCCTTTTTTATGCAAAGTCCTGTGCCAGCCGGTATGAGTGGTGGGCACTGGCAGTGGGCACACTACAGTCAGTGGAAGTCAGCCTGACACACACTGGCAGGCAACTAACCTTAGATTAAAGTGTAAAAATTAAGTGCCTTTTTTTAAGCAAAGTCCTGTGCCACACGGAATGACAGGGGTGAGCACTGGCAGTGGGCACACTACAGTCTGTGGGCCTGCAGCTCCTCACACACAGGCAGGCCAGGCAACTGCAATATGTATATAAAGGAAAAAAAAAAAGCAGACTAATGTTGCAGCCCTAAAAAGGGCTTTTTGGGGTGCTGTCAGGACGCTGTCCTTACAGCAGAGATCAGATGAGTCTTTCAGGACTGGAGTGGACACTGAATTCACTAGCCTAGCTATCGATTTCCCAATTAAATCAGCAGCAGTTACAGTCTCCCTCCTCTCACTAAGACTGCAGCTTCAGAATGAATCTAAAATGGATGCTGTGCAGGAGGTGGGAGGGTCTGGGAGGGAGGGTATGCTGCTGATTGGCTGGAATGTGTCTGCTGACTGTGAGGTACAGGGTCAAAGTTTGCTCAATGATGATGTATAGGGGGCGGACCGAACATCGCATGTGTTCGCCCGGCAGAGGCGAACGCGAACAAGCTATGTTCGCCGGGAACTGTTCGCCGTCGGATAGTTCGGGCCATCTCTACTGCCACTGTCATTTATGGGAATGACTCTTGCCACCAGAGCAACTACTACTCAAATCCTCCGCTCCTCTTGGAGCTGCGGCACAAAAAAGTGATTGTAGAGATTGACAATCAAACAGGCTAAATGAAGGGCGGAATGAAAACGCTATACGAAAAAGCCATGTAATAGAAAGATGACGCTCCAGATACCATGTGCTGTACCTGAAGTGGTTTTTCACTTTAGTCTGAATGTGGTCAGGCACAATGCCTATAAAGCTCGCTCATTTTGAAAAAAAACATTTAAAAAAAAACTTTTTGAAATTTTTTTTTTTTTTTTTTTATGGAATAGAAAATGAGATTTTCGACAAAAAGTCCCTGTGGATCCATCTATTTCTGCACAATGGCATTGCGTGCTGCCAGGGAGATCTTATGAAGCAATTTCTGGGCCCGGGATGGTATTGTTTAGGATCTACCCAAAAGAACAAAGGCCAAAGGGCATTGAAGGGATCCGTGTCGGTCTTACACAGTCCGGGGGGGTAACAAGCAGAGGCCATTGATATCAGATCGGAGGGGGTCTGACACCTCGCACCGCCAATGATTAGTTCTTCCAAAGTGGCTCCAGGACACCAGAACTCCACAGCTCCCCCCATTGCGCAGTGGACAGAGCTGGTCACTGCAGCTAAAGTGAGAGCAGCGCTGCAGTAACCAGCACCATCCACCGGAGCTGTGCACTTCTGCCGACGGAGCTACTTTGGAATTGATCGGCGGGGGTGCGAGGTGTCAGACCCCCTCCGATCTGATATTGGTGGTTCATTCTGAGGATAGGCCACCAGTATACAAATCCTGGACGACCCCTTTAAATGATGGACGTAATGTAACTTCTGGATTTGCCCTATTTTTTTAGCTAATTTATTTGTGTTTTCCTCTCTATTTGCTTATGGTCTTATACAAAGAAGTCTCTGTAAGAAAAACACACACTTTACTGGAGAGAGAATATTGGTGGCGACATTTACTTACGAAAACAGATTTCTATAAATGAGGAGCGGATTGGTTTTGGCCGCCATCATAAATGAATGTGAGGTAATCAGGGCTCTCGCACGTTCCCATCAATGAGATTTCTGACCAATTAGGGATAACATCTATAAACGGCCTGAAGTGAAAAGGTTCCTGTACGCGGCGGGCGTGAAATATGGAAGAAGAAAACCCCTGGCTGAAGCAAGGCCCTTACCGAGGCTTAACGCTGCGGCCGGGAGAACACGGAACATTTATCATCAGGTTTAAGAGCTCCTTCATTTAGAAATGTTCTGTGTCCACAAGGGGAAGAGAAAAGGGACACGTTCACAGGGAGGGAAATGTAGCACATGAAGAACAAACACTACCTGCCGGTGGATGGACAGACAGATAGATAATTATGTGTTATCACTTATTATGAACATATTGTTTATTAAAAAATCTGATTTAAAAAAAATACATTTCAGATCAAAAAAAGGAATCTGTCACCAGTGACCTCCCTATCTAACTGTCTGCGTAGACACATAGCTGTGGTTTAACTGACTAAAAGACTGGTTTTCTTTTCTGAATATACGGCTCCGTTCCTGAGTTATGATACATTTTCTATGTATGCAAATTTGGCCTTGGTGCAATGGGGGCGTCACTATTGCTCTCGTTGCACCCAACCTCAACTCCTTTCTCTGACCCACCCCTCCCTTGCTGCTTTGATTGACAGGGCCAAGCAGTGGCAAAGAAGCCAGGGTGGGACTGGCCACAGAAAGGAGTGGAGCTTAGGTGCAACGAGAGCAATGGTGACCCCCGCATTGCACCAAGGGCAAAATGAAAACAGCGTTTCATCAGGTGAACCACATCTATGTGTCTAATGTGTGTAATAATCAATCATCTACTGATCCATCTAGTTATGTATCTCCTATCCATCAATCATTTACTCACCTACCTCTCTGTCTATCTATACATCCATCCATTTAAAGGGGTTAACCAACACCTATAATGACACCCCAATGCCCGCGTCACTCCTGTTGCTTGGATCAAAACATCCAGCAATGGGGGAGGGGGGTGACCAGCCAATAGCAGACCGCGACGAGAACGAGCCTCCCTAGCATCATGGGTGACGCTAAGGAGGCCCTTGGCGGTCTGCTATTAGCTGCCGCCCCCCCCATCACCGGATGTTTTGATCCAAGCGACAGGGAGATGCAGCGGCCGTATGGCATCAGAAGCCACGCGGGTGTCGGGGAGCGGGGTAAAGATAATCTATATGAGGTCCCCGGACATTGGGGGGGGGGGGGGTCATTATAGTGGTCAGATAACCCATTTAACTATCTATCCACCGATCCATTGCTCTATCTGCCCTTCCTATCTTTTATCTATCTATCTCATATCTATCCATCTATCATCTACTCACCTACCTGTCTGTCTATCCTCTATCCATCTATCTACCTACCCTCCAATCCATCCATCTATCTACCAATTCATCTATCTATCCACTGATCCATCTATCTATCTCATATCTATCTATCTACTCACCTATCAATCTATATCTATCCACCGATCCATTGATCCATCTATCTACCTACCTATCCATCTATCTAACTTTCTACCTATCTCATATCTATCTATCTATTTATCTATCTACTCACCTATCAATCTATATCTATCTATCCACCTACTTATCTATCTAAATAAAAGGCTCCATTAACTTTCCCTAAATTCTCACTTGGTTTAAAATACCCGTTAATGATTGAGAACAGACCTGTGGAGGTGATTACAGCCCCAGCTATGAGAAGAAGCACCGAGCTCTCGCTCTCTGGCGGGCCCTGCTGGTGACGCTGCGGCGGTGCACATAGGCCCAGAGCACTGTCACGCTCCACCATGCTCTGTCAATCAAGATGTTTAATTCAATCACTGGCGAACTCAGACATGTCACATATGTTAAATGCAACATTTTAAACCTCCTCGGGACATAGTAACAATTTATATTCCTCAACTTTACAGTGCGAGTGACAGACTAAGCCTGACATATCACTAAACAAGAAAGTTAGTAAGAAAAATCTCTTCTGAAATTCTACAGAGCGTGCGACCAGCATTTCCAGGCCCAACGTTTTCAGGGAAAGACTAGAAATGTGATATGTACATCTGGAGTATTCCTATATAGCGGTGTGTGTATAAATACGGTATGCGCATATACATTACATACATGGAAATGGTTATATGGACATGGAAATGGTTAATAAAATTATTTACATGCAAAAAAGGCTGCATAGTTTGTATTATTTCTTAGTCTTTGTATTATTTCTGGGGGGGTTTTATTATACTTTTTATATAACGTTTATTTCATTTTACAGATAGGCAGAGCTTGTTAGGCAGGATATCCAAGGTCCAGGGTAGATACAAAAAAAAGGTGCAGAGGTACAGTAACATCCAATCAGAGGTGAACAAACAGCATCCTCTCAGTCCTATCAAAGGACATAGATAGATAGATAGATAGATAGATAGATAGATAGATAGATAGATAGATAGATAGATAGATAGATAGATAGATAGATAGACAGCGCACCACTTCAGGTCAGACTATGCCAAGTGGTGAGGATACATAGCAAAACAAGGCTATAAAACATCCACAGCAGTAAAAATTTACAGTGAGTATTTTCCTGCTACATAAAAAACATTTTTCGACTCCAGATACAATATGTTTCATCTTGTCTAAACAATTTAAAAACATAAAAAAGGGCATAAACATGCTGCAGACATTGATGTGAAAATAACTGACATTAATAGGACATAGAAAAAGCACTAACAGAAAAAACCTACTACACAACTATAAGATAGCTCTGGTCTCTGGATAAATCAATTAAAATATTTTTAGTTTTTTTTGTACAGTAATGATTTTTTTGCAGTGTATGTAAAAGATCCACAATTAGAATCTAAACCGCTTTGCTCCTTAAAATTAAATCTAATCAGAATTTCTAATACTGAGGTCATGTCTGAGGTGAGCAGTCTGAGAAAAACAGCTCCTTACTATAAGCTAATACCGCAAACTAATGAGTCAATACTATTAACACCTGCACATTAAATGTATTTCAGTTGGCAGCGTTCCCAGACAAAAAGGTGAAATGTAATATAGCGAGGTCGAGAGAGAAAAAAGGCGCTCTGAAGGGTAATTAGAAAGCTCTCTTTTGTGCCGCTCTCAGACTAAAATGTTTGCCACTGCAACCAAACCTAATGCTTTAAGCCAAGCAACTTGGCACCTACTTGAAAGATGATGGGTCTTGACACCAGAAACACTTGACTATGCCAGCGAGGAGAGAAGCGAGGACAGGGAGGGCGACCGGGTATTAAGACAGGGTCAGATATAAAGCACAAGGAATTCAGAGTCCATTTCAATGTCTGGAAGAGACAGCCGCTATGTCCCAAAGGTCTCATCTGTCAATGTTATAGAGGCGGCTGCAATTTAACCCTTCCTTTTAATGTCTGGACATCCTGGCATAAATGAAGGTTTGTGTCTGTCAGTGCCTTGAAAAAGTATTCATACCCTTTGAACGTTTCCAATTTTTTTTCACGTTACACCCATAACCTTAAATATATTTTATTGGGATTTTATGTGACAGACCAAAGTAGTATGTGTGAAGAGAAAAGAAAATAATAGATGGTTTTTAAACCCTTTAATAAATAAAAATCAGAAAAATGTGGCGTGCATTTGTACTCAGCCCCCTGTACTCTGATACCCCTAAATAAAACCTAGTGTGACCAAGTGCCTTCAGAAGTCACCAAATTAGTAAACAGAGTCCACCTGTGTGTAATGTACAGTATAACTACAGCAGTTCTGTGAAGGCCTCAGAGGTTTATTAGAGAACATTAGTGATCACACAGCATCAGGAAAACCAAGGAACACACCAGACAGGTCAGGGATAAAGATGTGGAAAAGAGTAAAGCAGGGTTAGGTTATAAAAAAAAAAAATATGCCAAGCTCTGAACATCTTATGGAGCACTGTTCAATTCATCATCAGAAAATGGAAGGAGTACGGCACAACTGCAAACCTACCAAAACATGGCCGTCCATCTAAACCGACTGCCCAAGCAAGGAGAGCACTAATGAGAGAAGCAGCCAAGAGCCCCATGGTCACCCTGGAGGAGCTGCAGAGATCCACAGCTCAGGTGGGAGAATCTGTCCACAGGACAACTATTATTTGTGTACTCCACAAATCTGGCCTTTATGGAAGCGTGGCAAGAAGAAAGACATTTTTGAAAGTAAGCTATAAGATTTCTCGTTTGCAGTTTTCCACAAGCCATGCAGGGGACACAGCAAACACGTGGAAGAAGGTGCTCTGGTCAGATGAGACCAAAGTTGAACTTTTTGGCCTGAATGCAAAACTAAAACTGCACATCACCCTAAACACACCATCCCCTATCATGCTGCGGGGATGCTTTTCTTCAGCAGGGGCAGGGAAGCTGGTCAGAGTTGATGGGAAGATGGATGGAGCTAAATACAGAGCATCCTGGAGGAAAACCTGGTAGAGGCTGCAAAAGACTTGAGACTGAGGCGGAGGTTCACCTTCCAGCAGGATAAGGACCTTAAATATACAGCCAGAGCTACAATGGAATGGTTTAGATCAAGGTATAATCATGTGTTAGACTGGCCCAGTCAAAATCGAGACCTAAATCCCATTGAGAATCTGTGGCAAGACTTGAAAATTGCTGTTCACAGACGCTCTCCATCCAATCTGACTGAGCGTGAGCTATTTCGCAAAGAATGGGCAAAAGTTTTAGCCTCTAGATGTGCAAAGCTGGTGGGAGACCTACCCCAAAAGACTTGCAGCTGTAACTGCAGAGAAAGGTGGTCCTACAAAGTACTGAATCATGGGGGGCTGAATACAAATGCACGCCACACTATCCAGATTTTTATTTATTACAAATTTTGAAAACCATGTATCATTTTCTTCACTTCAGACATGCTCGCTACTTTGTGTTGGTCGATCACATAAAATCCCAATAAAATACATTTAAGTTTGTGGGTGTAAGGTGAAAAAATGTGAAAAAGTGCAAGGGTTATGAATGCTTTTTCAAGGCACTGTACATCACAGGGGTCCTTGCAAGATTCACACTGTGAAGTTTAACATGTAGGTTATTAAAAACAGGTGCACATCAACACATATGTGAAATCGGTGCATTTCCACCATGTAACCTAATCCCTCTGGTTGGTTGCCATCTTGTATGTAGCACTTCCTGTTGCTATATCCAACCAAACCCATGATGCACTTCTCCTTTCTCTGCCATAGATCCAGCATCTCCCCTAGCAACCCTCAGCTACTTTATAGCTCCTCCCACCCAGTTAGTTACATAGACACTCCCCTATCACTGCCCCCTGGAAGTGACATCACAGGAAATAAGAAAGAGCTGCATGGACATAGTCATGTGACCACAGCCCAGAAAAGGAGATAGAGGCAATAAAGGTAACAGAAATACATTACAAAATGACAGCGACCTTTATACATTTTTAAAGGATGTTGATGCAAACTGCAAAACTTCTTTAACCCCTTAAGGACCCATGACGTACCGTACATGTACGTCATCTCTAGCCGTGACTTAAGGACCAGAGAAGTACATGTATGTCATGGTGATCGGGCGGGAGCAGGAACTGCGCCCGCCCGATCAGCAGCAGGGGTCCGACAGTCACTGATAGCCGGACCCCTGCTGCATGCGCCAGCATCAGTGAAATCACCGATGCCGGCGCATTAACCCCTGCACAGCCGCGGTCAGCGCTGATCGCGGCACGTGTGATGTCCGTGCAGGGAGAAAGCAGCCATCGGATCCCCGCGCTGCTGTGACGTGGACCCGATGGCAGGGAAGGCAGCCCGATGCCTTCCTTAGGCATTGTGGCTGCCTTCCGTGACAGCCTGTGAGATCCAGCCCCTTGGATCTCACAGGAAGCAGGCTGCAAGTGTATTACATTCAGTAATACACTTACAGCCAATGCATCACAATACAGAAGTATTGTCATGCATTGTAAAGAGGATCAGACCCCCAGAAGTTGAGGTCCCAGAGTGGGACAAAATAAAAAAGTGAAAAAAAAAAGTGAAAAAAATTAAGTTTTCAAAAATAAATGAAAAGTTTCAAGTAAAAAAAGAAAAGTAGACATATTAGGTATCGCTGCGTCTGTATCGACCGGCGCTATAAAAATATCACATGACCTAATCCCTCAGATGAACACCGTAAAAAATGTAAAATAAAAACTGTGCAAATAAACCATTTGTTTGTCACCTTACATCACTAAAAGTGCAACACCAAGCGATCAAAAAGGCGTATACCCCCCAAAATAGTACCAATCTAGCAGTCACCTCATTCCGCAAAAAATGAGCCCCTGCCTAAGACAATCGGCCAAAAAAAATTAATAAATATGGTTCGGAATATGGAGACACTAAAACATAATTTTTTTGGTTTAAAAAATGCTGTTATTGTGTAAAACTTAAGCAAATAAAAAAAAGTATAAGTATTAGGTTGCCGTGTTCGTAACAACCTGCTCTATAAAAATACCACATGACCTAACCCCTCAGATGAACACCGTAAAAAAATAAAAACAGTGTCAAAAAAGCCATTTTTTTGACACCTTACTTTACAAAAAGTGTAATAGCAAGCAATCAAAAAGTCATACGCACCCCAAAATACTGCCAATCAAACCGTCATCTCATCCCGCAAAAATGATACCCTACCTAAGACAATCGCCCAAAAACGAAACACTAAAACATGATTTTTTTTTGTTTCAAAAATGATATTATTGTGCAAAACTTACATAAATAAAAATAAGTAGACATATTAGGTATCGCCGGGTCCGTAATAACCTGCTCTATAAAAATATCACATGACCTAACCCCTCAGAAGAACACCGTAAAAAAAAAAAAAACACGGTGTCGAAAAAGCCATTTTTTGTCACCTTACATCACAAAAAGTGTAATAGCAAGCGATCAAAAAGTCATATGCACCCTATAATAGTACCAATTAAACCGTCATCTCAGCCCCTAAACAAGACAGTCGCCCAAAAAAAAAAAAAAATTCAGAATGTGGAGACACAAAAAAACATTTATTTTCAAAAATACTTTATTGTGTAAAACTGAAACAAACAACCAAACATATTTGGTATTGTCGCGTCCGTAACAACCTGCTCTATAAAAATACCACATGATCCAACCTGTCAGATGAATGTAGTAAAAAACAAAAAATAAAAATGGTGCCAAAACAGCTATTTTATCTTGCCTTACAAAAAGTGTAATATAGAGCAACCAAAAATCATATGTATCCTAAAATAGTACCAACAAAACTGCTACCTTATCACGTAGTTTTCAAAATGGGGTCACTTTTTTGGAGTTTCTACTCTAGGGGTGTATCAGGGGGGCCTCAAATGGGACATGGTGTCAAAAAACCAGTCCAGCAAAATCTGCCTTTCAAAAACCATATGGCGTTCCTTTCCTTCTATGCAATGCTGTCTGCCCGTACAGCAGTTTACGACCACATATGGGGTGTTTCTGTAAACTACAGAATCAGGGCAATAAATATTGAGTTTTGTTTGGCTGTTAACCCTTTTTTTGTAACTGGAAAAAATTGATTTAAATGGAAAATCTGCCAAAATCTGCCATTAATTCTTGTGGAACACCTAAAGGGTAAACAAAGTTAGTAAAATCAGTTTTGAATACCTTGAGGGGTGTAGTTTCTAAAATGGGGTCGTTTTGGGGTGGTTTCTATTATGTAAGCCTTACAAAGTGACTTTAGACCTGAACTGGTCCTTAAAAAGTGGGTTTTGAAAATTTGGAAAACCTTTTAACGTCCCCAAAAAATAAAATGGCATTCACAAAATGATCCAAACATGAAGTAGACATATGGGAAATGTAAAGTAATAACTATTTTTGGAGGTATTACTATCTATTATAAAAGTAGAGAAATAGAAATTTTTCAAATTTTTGGTAAATTTGGTATTTCTTTTATAAATAAAAAAAAATAATTTTGACTCAATTTTACCACTGTGATGAAGTACAATATGTGACGAGAAAGTAAAAGCGTTTTAAAGTTATCACCACATAAAGTGACACATGTCAGATTTGCAAAAAATGGCCTGGTCCTTAAAGGGGTTGTCTCATCATGGACAATGGGTGCATATCGCTAGGATATGTCCCCATTGTCTTATAGGTGCGGGTCCCACCGCTGGGACCCGCACCTACAGGGAGTGCAGAATTATTAGGCAAGTTGTATTTTTGAGGATTAATTTTATTATTGAACAACAATTATGTTCTCAATGAACCCAAAAAACTCATTAATATCAAAGCTGAATATTTTTGGAAGTAGTTTTTAGTTTGTTTTTAGTTTTAGCTATTTTAGGGGGATATCTGTGTGTGCAGGTGACTATTACTGTGCATAATTATTAGGCAACTTAACAAAAAACAAATATATACCCATTTCAATTATTTATTTTTACCAGTGAAACCAATATAACATCTCAACATTCACAAATATACATTTCTGACATTCAAAAACAAAACAAAAACAAATCAGTGACCAATATAGCCACCTTTCTTTGCAAGGACACTCAAAAGCCTGCCATCCATGGATTCTGTCAGTGTTTTGATCTGTTCACCATCAACATTGCGTGCAGCAGCAACCACAGCCTCCCAGACACTGTTCAGAGAGGTGTACTGTTTTCCCTCCTTGTAAATCTCACATTTGATGATGGACCACAGGTTCTCAATGGGGTTCAGATCAGGTGAACAAGGAGGCCATGTCATTAGATTTTCTTCTTTTATACCCTTTCTTGCCAGCCACGCTGTGGAGTACTTGGACGCGTGTGATGGAGCATTGTCCTGCATGAAAATCATGTTTTTCTTGAAGGATGCAGACTTCTTCCTGTACCACTGCTTGAAGAAGGTGTCTTCCAGAAACTGGCAGTAGGACTGGGAGTTGAGCTTGACTCCATCCTCAACCCGAAAAGGCCCCACAAGCTCATCTTTGATGATACCAGCCCAAACCAGTACTCCACCTCCACCTTGCTGGCGTCTGAGTCGGACTGGAGCTCTCTGCCCTTTACCAATCCAGCCACGGGCCCATCCATCTGGCCCATCAAGACTCTCATTTCATCAGTCCATAAAACCTTAGAAAAATCAGTCTTGAGATATTTCTTGGCCCAGTCTTGACGTTTCAGCTTGTGTGTCTTGTTCAGTGGTGGTCGTCTTTCAGCCTTTCTTACCTTGGCCATGTCTCTGAGTATTGCACACCTTGTGCTTTTGGGCACTCCAGTGATGTTGCAGCTCTGAAATATGGCCAAACTGGTGGCAAGTGGCATCTTGGCAGCTGCACGCTTGACTTTTCTCAGTTCATAGGCAGTTATTTTGCGCCTTGGTTTTTCCACACGCTTCTTGCGACCCTGTTGACTATTTTGAATGAAACGCTTGATGTTCGATGATCACGCTTCAGAAGCTTTGCAATTTGAAGAGTGCTGCATCCCTCTGCAAGATATCTCACTATTTTTGACTTTTCTGAGCCTGTCAAGTCCTTCTTTTTACCCATTTTGCCAAAGGAAAGGAAGTTGCCTAATAATTATGCACACCTGATATAGGGTGTTGATGTCATTAGACCACACCCCTTCTCATTACAGAGATGCACATCACCTAATATGCTTAATTGGTAGTAGGCTTTCGAGCCTATACAGCTTGGAGTAAGACAACATGCATAAAGAGGATGATGTGGTCAAAATACTCATTTGCCTAATAATTCTGCACTCCCTGTATATCGAGAACGGGGCCCCGCAAGTGAAGGAGGGCGCACTGTGCATGCGCAGCCGCCCTCCATTCATTTTCTACGGGCCGGCGAAAATAGCCAAGCGCTGTCTCGGCTATTTCCGTCAGCCCCATAGAAATGAATGGGAGTGGGGGCCACGCATGCACGGTACGCTCCCATTCACTTCTATGGGAAGCCGGCTTGGTGGTGCCCGGACCGGAGTCCTCCAGCCACCACCTTGCGGGGCTCCGTTCTCGATATAGGTGCGTGTTCCAGCAATATGCCCCCATTGTCCATGATGAGACAACCCCTTTAAGGTGAAATATGGCAGGGTCCTTAAGGGGTTAATCCCCCTTTGTACTCTGCTCCTCTCTGTTCCCATCTCCGTCCTTCACCTCTTTGGTCTCTCTCTTCTCCCACGTCTCTCGCTCTAGTTTACCTGTATCAGGGCACTGCATTTTGCATTTTATATTAGGATATGTTCCCGTCACATATGCTGAATTTATTTTATATCATTGATATCTATGGCAAAGGTATATTGTGGATAGGGAATAACTTAATCTAACTGGAGTATCCCTTTAAGGTGGCAATACACATGCAGAAGTTGAGGTGGCCATACATATTAGACTGGCCAACCATCTGATGTGTATAAATATTTCTCTACTCTTCCTAAAAGCAGATGTAGGGTTGGACTCCTGGATTTCAACATGCCCAATCCTTCAATGGAGAGAGGTTGACACTGCAGTCTCTCAGCAACTCAATCCCCTTTTCCTATATGCTGTCGGCCGAGCATGCATGTGTATGGGGAGCTTACAAGACATATCAGTCAGCCAAGGTGGGGGGCACCCAAAGTCAGAACGTCTCTTTCGCTATAAGCAGCAATCATTTTTGCTGTTCATACTGAAATTTCTTGTACAGAGCATTTTATATAGAGATGACAAACCCCGCTGTGAACGCTACTTATTTTTATGTCACGGCAATGAAGATAAAAATGAGAGGCTCCATGTTCCCATACAGAGGTCTTCATGCAGCTAAAAAAAATCAATGACTTCATAAAAGTGCCTTGATCGCAACCAGAATTTCAGAAATAAAGTTTTCGTGTTATTAGTCATTGCCCCAGGGACTGGCTCTAGGGCAGAAATGTGCTCGTAGACTGGTATCTTCAATACACTGGAAAGGTCAGGATATTGATTCATGTACAGGTCTGAAAAGGGCAAGGCTGGATCAGCAATAGTCTGGAGTAGTAGGAGATCAAGAAAAACGAAATATCAAGTATCACGGTGATCCTTTACAGCACAGCATGTAGCTACTCATTCCCTGTACCGTATGAATGGCTCGGGGATGGGGAACACAGTCCCGGCCTGTACATCGTATGCAGGAATCACTATCATACGCAGGAATCTGTCACGGGTAGAGTCACGGGAATCAAGATAGAGCGGAGGTGCACCCCCTGAGCTGCCACCCGGTCCCCTGTCCCTGCCTACTTGCACCACCCGCCCTAGGTGACGGAGCGCAACTGGGTGACAGTCCCTAACCTACTAAGTGCAAGC
The DNA here is from genome assembly GCF_905171765.1 of Bufo bufo. Taxonomy (NCBI): domain Eukaryota; kingdom Metazoa; phylum Chordata; class Amphibia; order Anura; family Bufonidae; genus Bufo; species Bufo bufo. The sequence continues at coordinate 569,842,130 of NC_053392.1, read as the reverse complement.
AGAGAGAAAGAGACAGCAGGGAAGAGGACAGCCACTGAGAAGTTACAATAAGCGGACAAGAGGTAGAACAAAAACAGAAGGCGAGGCGGGTCAACTAGCCGAGGTCAGTCCAGGAGGTCACGTCAGAACAAGGGAAGAGGCAAAGACAAATCCGTAAACTAGCCGAGGCCAAAATCCGAGAGGTAGCGTCAAGGTACAGGGAGCAGGCAGGAGAGGTGTCAAGAGGCGGATCGAGGTTCAATTCCAGAGGTAGCTTAATAACAATAAAGTACACAGCCTATAGGACGAAAATCACAGGCATCCTGTAGCCAGCAGGCTGCCTGTATTTATAGTGGGGAGTGAGGGTCATGTGACGTGGCCAGCGTCACATGACCGACAGACAAATCGAGCACCAAGTGATCAGCTCGGCGCTCAAGGCAGACCTAGGAGCAGGGAGCCTCCCAGCTAGCAAGGCCGCCCTGGGAACGAGGCCAAACACAGATCCTCGCTCCCGAAGCTAAGCAGCAGGTCTGCGGCTGATGGGAGACCGAGTGCGCCATCGGCGCCCCGTTACAGAATCACTATCATACGCAGGAATCACTATCATACGCAGGAATCACCATCATACGCAGGAATCACTATCATACACATTTATGTTTATACAGGAAAACAGCTCAGCGCTGCTATACCTTCTACTTAAAGGGGTTATCCCATCTTAGACAATGGGGGCATATCACTAGGATATGCCCCCATTGTCTGATAGGTGCGGGTCCCACCGCTGGGACTCGCACCTACATGTAGAACAGAGCCGGGGAGATTCGTGGCTGGCAGACGCCGGGTTTCCCGGGGTCCATCCACCACTATGTGCAGCTCCCCGCCCCTCCCATTGAAGTGAATGGGAGCGCACCGCGCATGCGGGGCCACCGCTCACATTCTTGTTAATGGGGCCGACTATTTTCGGCGGCTCCATAGAAATAAATGGAGGGCGTCTACGCATGCACAGTGCGCCCTCCTCAACTCCCTCCTCAACTTTTTCCGCTCCATTCTCCTTGTAGGTGCGGGTCCCAGAGGTATGCCCCCATTGTCTAAGATGGGATAACCCCTTTAATCATCCTGTGGGATCCAGCGCATGCGCAGATGAAGCCGGGCTCGATACGCCTCACTTTACTACATATGCCCGGAGAGTACAAGTATTTTGCGTTATGAAATTCCGTTAACGGAATTTTAGGATGGAATGCAAAACGGAATCCTTTAAGAGGCATTCCGTTTTTTCTCCATCCTAATACATATCTGATATTGATGACCTATCCTGAGGATAGGTTGTCAACAGTAAAAGCCTGGACAACTCCTTTAACTTCCATTTTACCATGATGTCCCTGTGCCTTTAACTCATCTCTATCTTACAAGAGAAACTCCCATCTAAAAACTGATGCTTCCATCTACTATAAAGGTCTCAATGTCACCTCTGCTCCAAAATGGGGGTTCCAGCGATCATATACAGGTTATATGCAATGGATGTACAGTACAGACCAAAAGTTTGGACACACCTTCTCATTCAAAGAGTTTTCTTTATTTTCATGACTATGAAGGCATCAAAACTATGAATTAACACATGTGGAATTATATACATAACAAACAAGTGTGAAACAACTGAAAATATGTCATATTCTAGGTTCTTCAAAGTAGCCACCTTTTGCTTTGATTACTGCTTTGCACACTCTTGGCATTCTCTTGATGAGCTTCAAGAGGTAGTCCCCTGAAATGGTTTTCCAACAGTCTTGAAGGAGTTCCCAGAGATGCTTAGCACTTGTTGGCCCTTTTGCCTTCACTCTGCAGTCCAGCTCACCCCAAACCATCTCGATTGGGTTCAGGTCCGGTGACTGTGGAGGCCAGGTCATCTGGCGCAGCACCCCATCACTCTCCTTCATGGTCAAATAGCCCTTACTTTCAAAGTTTTCCCAATTTTTCGGCTGACTGACTGACCTTCATTTCTTGAAGTAATGATGGCCACTCGTTTTTCTTCACTTAGCTGCTTTTCTTTTCTTGCCATAATACAAATTCTAACAGTCTATTCAGTAGGACTATCAGCTGTGTATCCACCTGACTTCTCCTCACCGCAACTGATGGTCCCAACCCCATTTATAAGGCAAGAGATCCCACTTATTAAACCTGACAGGACACACCTGTGAAGTGAAAACCATTTCAGGGGACTACCTCTTGAAGAATGCCAAGAGTGTGCAAAGCAGTAATCAAAGCAAAAGGTGGCTACTTTGAAGAACCTAGAATATGACATATTTTCAGTTGTTTCACACTTGTTTGTTATGTATATAATTCCACATGTGTTAATTCATAGTTTTGATGCCTTCAGTGTGAATCTACAATTTTCATAGTCATGAAAATAAAGAAAACTCTTTGAATGAGAAGGTGTGTCCAAACTTTTGGTCTGTACTGTATATCATGTCATAACCACTAGAAAATGTCAAGTTACTTCTCCTGACATGTCTATTTTAGTGCATACTTGTATTCCCCGTGAAGTAACAATTGTGGGGCACCTTTTCTTATAACTCTGTATTGGGACATTCCTCTATTATTCCAGCTAGAAATGTATAAATAAATTAATAACTGGGTGTTACTATCGTCCTTGTCAAAGTGGTGTGTCCCTACACAGTCCGATACGGTCAGATCTGATAGGACAGTGTAGACATACCCCCTCCCAATTGGTAACTCCCCGTTTTCAAATGACCCATACATTTCTAGAAGCGATAATAGAGGAATAGCACAATACAGAGTTCTAAAAATAAAAAAAAAGTTTCAGAATGGTTATTTTTATGCGGAATACAAGCATCTACTACAACAGACAGGTCCGGGGAGGCAAAAGATCCACGTTAAAATGGAGAGCGTGTAAACATAAAGACGGAGGATGACATTTATCAGGACTGGCGTTTTCTTCGCCGGTCTAAATTCCTCCTAGGCCATTGGAGGATGCAGCAAATTTATGTAGAGATGAGCGACTCTCACAGATTTGGCGCGTTGCGATAGTCTAAAATCTCCGGCAGCCTCCAGGCAGTGAGGCGTGAATAAATATAAATGTGGCAGACCAGCGGCAGCGACGTCCCCTCCCTGCCCTAGTCTCACCACTTCTGAAAAGTGCCGCTATTGTGGTGTAAATCACGTTGTAAATGTCCCTCAAAGGCTTTACCTGGTGATGCTGGACTCGATTTATATTGCAGGTGAAGTTGTGATATAAATGGAATTTGTCGACGTCTTTCACGTTTCCTTCCTTTTCCTTTCCGGTTGACTTAGCCAGTGTGGAATGGAGGGAGACGAAGTTCTGTTTGCAGCTGGAAGTAAAATAAAACAATGGCTGGATGACGCAATGTGATACAGTGCGCAGCACCAGTGCCCTGGACCTGGTCCTGCCAGCAATGTGCTCACGTCCAGCAGTTCTGCGCAATCAGATTTAAAGGAGAGCAGGCATACTGGCGCTCTAAACGTCACTGCTAGCCAAACTAAACATTCCCTCCAAGTTCAGGCCTGGGGCTAAGCACTGCTGCTCCTCTGCTGCAAGAAGCGTCGTCAGGATAGCTCATCGGTTTTAATGTGGAAGCAGAAGGCTTCCAGCGCCGGCGTACTGCTGCGCAGCTCCCATTCACTTGAACAGGAGCTGAGCCACAGTACCCTGGCACGCCCACTATGGATCTGTATACGGATCTGATATGGATGACCTATCCGGAAAATAGGTCATCATTACCTATACCCGAACAATTCCTTTAAAGGTAATCTGTCAGCAGTTGTTTTGACCATGCTAAACTGCTGACAGGACTCAGTAAGGGCTGGAGAAGGCAGGACAAACGTAACTTTTGTGGAGCTTTTCTCATCAGGAGTATTGAGAATACAAATTTTTATTCTGCCAGATTCTGTTCTTGCAAGTGTCCGGAACGTAGTTGTGACAACTGTAGTGGTCTCCTTGGTTGGATGCTACTGCCGCCACTCACAGCAGAGGGGAGCGGCTGTGAAGCAGTTCAATGTAGAGAGCACTTGACAGTGAAGCTCCACAGCTTGGGCACTTCAGGAGCAGAATAAAACTTAATATTCACACTACTTCTGAGGATAGCTCCACAAAAGGTACATTTGCCCTGCTCTTGCTGTCGTGTGGATAGGTCATCAATATCAATTCCTGGATAAACCAGTGAAAATGTTAGATTTTTTTTTTTTTAATAAAGACTAATTGAAAAAATGATTTTTAGCCCAAAACAAGTAAAATACAATAATTATTTAAAAAAATGCCCCAAAAGTGTCCATAGCCTTTAATGACTAAAACTCTGGTGACAGGTTCCCCCTAAAATGAACGGCTCCCAACTCCATTTTTTTATATTCTTCTTAAAGAGGTTTCCTTATCGTAGGCAGAACATTTAACACAAGACCCTGGCAAATAACTAATTCTGCTGGTGGAAGATGAAGCTGGCAGCACATTTCCTCTACAGTGGCCACTACAATAGACAATTTTAAAGTTAAAGGGCATCTGTCAGCAGATTTGTACCTATGACACTGGCTGACCTGTTACAGGTGCGCTTGGCAGCTGAAGGCATCTGTGTTGGTCCCATGATCATATGTGTCCGCATTACTGAGAAAAAAGGAGACTTTTGTATTACTTACCAGTAAAGTCTCTTTCTCGCTCTTCCTTGGGGGACACAGGAAACCATGGGTATAGCTCTGCTCCCTAGGAGGCGTGACACTAAGCGAAAGCTGTAAGCCCCTCCTCCATCAGCTATACCCTTCAGCCTGGAGAAGAGACTGCCAGTTGCGTGTCCAAGTAGTGAAAGATAACCACCAACCGGAAAAAGAACCGTCGAGCCCCAACGGGGGCAACCAAGCCGGAACCACAACTGTAACCCAATGAAGGGCGGGTGCTGTGTCCCCCAAGGAAGAGCGAGAAAGAGACTTTACTGGTAAGTAATACAAAAGTCTCCTTTTCTCGCCCATATTCCTTGGGGGACACAGGAAACCATGGGACGTTCCAGAGCAGTCCCAGAAGGGAGGGACCAGAACAAACTCAACCAACACCAGAGGCATCAATCAACTGCCGCCTGCAACACCAGACGGCCTAAAGCAGCGTCAGCCGACGCATGAGTATGCACCCTGTAGAACTTGGTGAAGGTGTGCAAGGAGGACCAAGTGGCCGCCTTGCAAATCTGCTCCGAAGAAGCCCGATTTCTCTGAGCCCAGGAAGCCCCGACCGCTCTAGTGGAGTGAGCGGTAACACCAAGGGGAGGAACCCTGCCCTTGGCGAGATAAGCCTCAGTAACAGCCATCTTGACAAAACGAGCGATAGCAACTTTGGATGCCGCCATCCCTCTGCGCGACCCTTCCGGGACCACAAAGAGCGAGTCAGTATGCCTGAAAGAGCTGGTTACTTCCAGGTAAATCTTGAGCGCCCTGACAACGTCCAGGCGATGAAGCTTCCTCTCCCGCGGATGGGAAGGGGAAGGACACAAAGAGGGGAGAACGATGTCCTCGTTCAGATGAAAGGCGGAGACCACCTTAGGAAGGAAGGAAGGGACCGGACGAAGAACCACCTTGTCCTGGTGGAACACTAGGAAAGGTTCCAGACAGGAGAGTGCAGCCAATTCGGACACCCTCCGAAGAGAGGTGATGGCTACAAGGAAAATAACCTTGCAGGACAGAAGTCGCCAGGAAACCGTCCGCAGAGGCTCGAAAGGAGAAGCCTGGAGCGCTGAGAGAACCAGGTTCAGGTCCCAGGGCGGTACCGGAGGGCGATACGGGGGAACCGCGTGAGCCACGCCCTGAAGGAAGGTCTTGACAGGACCAAGGGGGGCCAGAGGGCGCTGAAACAAAATGGACAGCGCAGATACCTGACCCTTCAAAGAACTAAGGCCTAGACCTTGGGCCAGTCCGCTCTGCAGGAAGGACAAAACGGTGGGGAGAGAAAAGCGGAGCGGAGGAATCCCCAGATCGGCACAGAACCCCAAAAAAGTCCTCCAGGTCCTATAATAGATCCTAGAAGAGGACGGCTTACGTGCGCGGATCATGGTGCGGACGACGTCCGCAGAAAAGCCCCTACGTGTCAGGATGGTGGTCTCAACAACCACGCCGTCAAACGTAGGGACCCTAAACGCGGGTGGAAGATCGGTCCCTGAGAGAGAAGATCTTCCCTGGCGGGCAGTGGCCAGGGCGCGTCTGCCAGGAGCAGCATGAGGTCGGCATACCAAGACCGGCGGGGCCAGTCCGGAGCGACCAGAATCACCGAGACGCCTTCCGCCGCGATCTTCCGAAGGACCTTGGGTAGGAGAGGGATGGGAGGGAATATGTATGGGCGCGCGAAGCCTCGCCAAGGAAGAACGAGGGCGTCGGCTCCGCAAGCTCCCGGATCCCTGGCCCTGGACAGATAGGCGGGGACCTTGTGATTGAATTTTGAGGCCATGAGGTCCACGTCCGGAATGCCCCAACGAAGGCAAATGGCCTCGAATACCTCCGGGTGAAGAGACCACTCGCCGGGGTCGACGGTGGTGCGACTGAGGAAGTCCGCCGCCCAATTGTCCACCCCTGGAATAAAAATTGCAGATAGGGCCGGGACGTGGGCTTCCGCCCAACGGAGAATGCTGGTGACCTCCCGCATCGCTGCAGCGCTGCGAGTGCCCCCCTGGTGGTTTATGTACGCCACGGCCGTGGCGTTGTCTGATTGTACACGAACTGGATGACCCTTCAGCAGATGAGTCCAGTGTCGTAGAGACAGAAGGGCCGCTCTCAGTTCCAGGACATTGATCGAGAGTTTGGACTCCGATGGAGACCAAATGCCCTGGACGGATCGGGGAGGAAACACGCCTCCCCAGCCCGAGAGACTGGCATCGGTTGTAACCACCAACCAGTTGAGTGGCAGAAAGGACCTGCCCAGAAGAGGGGACTGTAACCACCAGCGGAGAGATGACCGCACCGGAGGCGAAAGATGGAAGGGATGATCCAGAGACTGCGGCGATTTGTCCCAGGAGGAGAGGATCGCCCGTTGGAGAGGGCGGGAGTGAAACTGCGCAAATGGGATCGCCTCGAAACAGGCAACCATCTGCCCCAGTACCCGCATGCAGAAGCGGAAGGACGGTCGACGGTGGAGAAGGAGACCCCGAACCGCCCCACGGAGGATCAGACGTTTTTCCGAGGGAAGACGTACCTCCGCCGCTCCCGTGTCTAAAAGCATCCCCAGGAAGACGAGTTGTCTGGAGGGGGGAAGGGAGGACTTGGGGAAGTTGATGACCCAACCGAACCTCGCCAGAGTCTCTAGAGTGAGATCCACGCTGGCAACCGCTTGAGAAAGGGACGGAGCCTTGATGAGGATATCGTCCAAGTACGGTAGCAGAAAAACACCCCTGGAACGGAGTAAGGCTAAAACCGGGGCCAGGACCTTGGTGAACACCCGGGGGGCTGTTGCCAGTCCAAAGGGAAGGGCGACAAATTGGAAGTGGAGGTCCCCCACGGCGAATCGAAGGAAGCGATGGTGACACTGGGCTACCGGAACATGGAGGTAGGCATCCTGTATATCGATGGAAGACATGAAATCTCCCTGCTCCAGGGAGGCCACCGCGGAGCGGAGGGACTCCATCCGAAACCGTCGAAGGAGGAGAAAACGGTTGAGCTTTTTGAGGTCCAAAATGGGCCGCACCGAACCTCCCTTCTTGGGAACTACAAAGAGGTTCGAGTAGAACCCTTGGAATCTTTCCTCTAGAGGAACGGGGGTAATCACCCCCCTGTCCAGTAAGGCTTGAACGGCCGCGGAGAACGCAGCCGCGTCTTTCGGGTCTCGCGTGGGGCGGGAGCGAAAGAACCGATCCGGAGGGAAGGATGCAAATTCGATTTTGTATCCGGAGGACACAATTTCGAGGGCCCAGGCGTCCGAGACGTGAGCCATCCAGACGTCCTTGAAAAGGAGGAGCCGGCCCCCCACCCGGGTGGGTGGGGGCGCGCCTTCAGGCAGAGGACTGTTTTGCTGCGGGTGTGCGGGCAGCCTGCGGCTTGCGCCAGGAGGGCTGCGCCCGAAAAAACGGCTTCCTACGCTTGTCCTGGGGAGGAGCCGAAGCGGCAGCTGTGGTGGGAGCCCCAGAGGCCCTGCGGGAGGACCGAAAACGAGACGCACCAGGGCGTCCGCGGGGGGCGCCCCTGGCTTGGGGTTGAGGAAGATGGGTGCTTTTACCACCCGTGGCCTCTGAAATAAGTTCGTCTAAGCGGACCCCGAAAAGGCGGGAACCCGCAAACGGTAGCCCCGCCAAGGAACGTTTGGAGGCAGCGTCCGCTTTCCAGACCTTCAGCCAGAGCTCCCTCCTGACGGCAACTGCCAGGGCGGAGGAGCGTGCAATAAGGGCTCCCGCATCAAGGGAGGCCTCACAGACAAAATTCCCGGCCCGAATAATAAGCTGGGCCAAGGAACGTAGGTCCTGGATGGGGATGTCCGAGTCCAACTCCTGTTCCAGCTGTGTACCCCAAGCAGAGATTGCTTTCCCTGCCCAAGCAGAGGCAAAAACCGGTCTGAGGGCAGAACCGGAGGCAGCAAAAATGCCCTTGGACAGGGTCTCCATGCGACGGTCCTCCGCTGACTGAAGAGAGGACCCGTCGGGAACAGGGATGGCCGTGTTCTTTGACAGCCGGGCCACAGGGGGGTCCACCTTGGGTGGGGAGGACCATGTGGCCACGACATCGGCTGGAAAAGGATAGCAAATGTCCAGCTTCTTTGGGTTGACAAAACGGGCGTCCGGGCGAGCCCAAGCCTTAGACACCACGGAGGAGAAATCAGAGTGGATTGGAAAGACTTTTGAGGCCTGCCTGGTCTGATAAAGGAGACGCTAGCTGCGTCCGAGCTAGGGGGGTCATCCTGCACCTTAAAGGTGTCACGTATATCAGAGATGAGTTGACCCATCGCTGAGGCTAGCTTGGACGGCAGGGCCGAGTCCATTTCCAAATCTGAAGCCGCCAATTCACCTTCAGAGAGCGAATCCTTTGGAGAGGAGAGGCTCGTCTGGGTGCGCACGCGTGGCGGGGAGAGGGAGGCATCCGAGGAGGAGGCTCGCTCTACTCTAATACGCTTCTGAGAGTGCCTAGCTCGGGAGGGGTCACTAGGAGAGGGTGAACCCGCTGCAGCGGCAGAAGCAGTGGACCCGGAGGGCGCGACAGTCAGAGTGGCGTCCTGCGGGGTAGGTGGCCTGTCTATTAGGCGGCCCACGACATGAGTGAGGCTTTCCACGGCCTGGGACAGGGATCTAGCCCAGTCAGGCGGGTCAGAGGAAGCAGGGAGCGACACAGCGGGCGACTGAGGCTGCGGTGGAGCTCGGCATGCAGTACAGTGCGGATCAGACTGCCCCCGGGGAAAGGGTTCCCTACAAGCAGTACAGGCATGGTACCATGGCTTGGCGGCTGCAGAAGGGTCTGACATGGTGGAAAGATGTTGCACTTAAAAGTGAGAACCAAGCAACAGTACTGTGGCACGGAGGGGGTTAAACAGTCCTACCAGACCCGGAGATACAAGCGGCAGCTGTAATGGGGAACAGACTGAGGAGGCTGTGGAGGAGAGGCAGCGGCACGGAGCTGAATGGCTTCAGGATCGCACGGCAGAGAGATGAACCCGGAAGTAGCGGAGCGCAGCAGCACGGAGCTGAATGTGTAAGGAAGCTCCGCCCCCCCTCTGCCGCGCTGAAGCCGAAGCAGAGCCGCGCGCGCGCGCGGCAAAATGATTTTAACCCCCAAGGATGTTGAAGTGCCGGCCATGACATGGCGCCTCAGGAAAACGGCTCCCACCGCGCCTAGATGTAGCAGACGGCTTGCAAGTCTGCAGCCGTCCCCTGTAAGGCAGCGTTCTAGGACTTGCCCAGATAAACTGCCCTCCAACCAAGCCCGGTAACGTCCCGATATGCGGGGGGGGGGGGGGGGGCGGAGGTTGTCCGGGATCGTAGCAGTGGCCATGTAACAGTGGCCATGTTGGTAGCAGCGGTGGGAGGGAGGAAGGGGAGGCTGGAGCAGCCACTCTCACCATACGCTGTCTTCGCCCTCAGTCCATCCAGCGGGGGTCGCCCCTTCAGCTCCTGGCACCGCGGTGGCAGGAAGCCGGGGGAGGGACTTGGCGTGCGGGCGACCCTGAGCTGGCGGGACGCAGGGGAGCGAGGCTGCCCTGGTCCACCTTGTCTTCTGTGGGGGAGGCGGCAGTGCGGAATTACCGGCACTGGCGCAACTCAACCCCGGGAGAAACAGAGGGGTCTAATGCGCCTCTGTTGTCCCTGTAGGTAGAAAAAAACCGAGTTAAAAACAACAAATACGTAAAAATAAAAATCATAGGATAACAACCCTGCATAAGCAGGGGGTGTCTTGCCTCCTTGGACACTAAGCAAAAACTGGCAGTCTCTTCTCCAGGCTGAAGGGTATAGCTGATGGAGGAGGGGCTTACAGCTTTCGCTTAGTGTCACGCCTCCTAGGGAGCAGAGCTATACCCATGGTTTCCTGTGTCCCCCAAGGAATATGGGCGAGAAATGAAGTTTTAATATAGGCAAATGAGCCTCTAGGAGCAACGGGGGCGTTGCCATTACACCTAGAGGTTCTGCTCTCTCTGCAGCTGACGCACTCACTGCATTTTGATTGACAGGGCCAGGGGTGATGATGTTTTCACTGTCTGGTCCTGCCAATCAAAGTGCAAAGGGTGTAGCAGTTACAGAGAGAGCAGAACCTCTAGGTGTAACAGCAACGCCCCCGTTGCTCCTAGAGGCTCATTTGCATACATTAAAACTTTGTTTTTCTTATCAATGCTGGTACATATGAACATGGGACCAACACAGATACCTTCACTGCCAAGCGCACATGTAACAGGTCATAGGTACAAAACTGCTGACAGATGCCATTTAATACAAGACACTTACTAATGTATTGCGATTGTCCATATTGCCTCCTTTTCTGGCTTGATTCATTTTTCCATCACATTATACACTGCTCATATCCAGGGGTTACGACCATCCTGCAACCTAGCAGCAGTGGTCGTGCTTACACACTATAGGAAAAAGCTCCGTCCTATTTGGTGCCCAGGACCGCGGGAGTGCGTATAGGCGCGCATGCGCAGCAGCTCCCATCCCAGCCACCTTGTATCTGCACTGCAGCAGTGGCTGTAACCCCTGGATATGAGAAGTGTATAATAATGTGATGGAAAAATGAATCCAGCCAGCAAAGGAAACAATATGGACAATCACAATACATTAGGAAGTGCCTTGTATTAACTTTCTCTACATGATCAATGCCATTTGCTGAAGTGTGACAACTGCTTTATAGACAAGTGGCACAAAATGCACATAAAATAGTTTTGAGAGACACTTAAAATCTATCAGGTCTTAGCCTTAGAAAAGCTTGTTCTGGAGTGAAACAGGAAAATTGTTGTGCTCAGGTATTCAGCAACAAGAAGGACAATTAGTGTGTAATGCCCAGTGTTTGTAAGCTGAGCAGCTGGATGCGGGTGGGACTGTCTGCTGCAGTGTGACTGGGACTGTCTGCTGCAGTGTGACTGGGACTGTCTGCTGCAGTGTGACTGGGACTATCTGCTGCAGTGTGACTGAGACCCGCTGCAGGTCCTTTAGAACAGGGACCAGCAACTTTCGGCACACCAGCTGTTGTGAAACTAAAATTCCCAGCATGCTCCATTCATTTCTACGAGAGTTCTGTGAAGAGCAGAGGAAGTATGCACGCTGGGTGTTGTAGTTTCACAACAGCTGGAGTGCCGGAGGTTGCCTACCCCTGCTTTAGAGGGACGGACAGACAGATATACCATAAGACTATGATCTGGTGATGATCTGACCTCTGGGACTCTTGCTGATCTGTAGAATGAAGGAACTAAGGCCTCATGCACACAGCCGTTGCCTGACCGTGCCAGTATTGCGGCCCGCAAACAGAAGGTGCGCAATATGTGGGCACTGGCCGTGTGGTGACGGCATCATGAATGCAGACTCATTCACTTGAATGCAGAACGTAGGTTTGCCTCCACAAAAAATAGAACGTGTTCTGTTTTTGTTTTTTTTGCAGTGCGGACGGATCACGGACCCATTCAAGTTAAATGGGTCTGGATATGTCGCGGCAGCCACATGGAGACTGCCCGTGCATTGGGGACTGCAAATTGCAGTCCCTATCCCCAATGCACGGAACAGCCAAGCAACGCCCGTGTGCAAGAGGCCTAAGGTCTCTTCTGCATTTCTCTGCAGAGAAGCGCCCCTGGCCAGGGAAAAACCTGCACTGCTCTCCTTTCATCCTGAAGACCCCCATACCCATCAGGGTATTGTTGGCCAAATCTGCCCACAACAGCAGGTCCGGCCGACAGTCCAATGTGTGTGGGGAGCTCTCAGCTCTTCTCTGACAGATGATGTCAAGGCAGAAAAGTACTGGGCGAAGTGGGCATTTTCGCCTGATCCTTTAGTTTTCCTCGGAGATAAGCCAGGAGTGCTGGATGTCTCTCTTCGGAGAAATGATCCTTACGGGTGTCAACATCTAAAATACATTAACACGTAAAACACCTTGCACAGAATGACAAGCGCCGGATACGGACGGTACCATGTGTCTCTACTTACAGATTTCTAATGTGCTCCAGCGAGTCCTTATCTTTGGCAATCATGTCTGCTAAGATGTGCTGCACGCCCGTCTCTATGTCCTGAAGTGTTGATAGGCCTTTAATGGAAAGCGGAATACAGGTAATAGGTTATGGTCATATATCAAAAAAACATGCCCAATGTTAAGACCATACATAATAGGGCAAAAACACAACGTCTACACGTATGGTTTCAGGATCGTTGTGCAATAAAATTGTGCTGTATACTTCGCACGATGCAGTAGAGTGTATGGATGTCAGCACATGAAAGCTGTACTACACACAAACGCCCCAAATCAAAAATCCCAATTATTGAGTTTAATTGGAGGTGATTAATTGGGTAGAAGGAAGACTGGATCTCTGGGAAATGGCAGATCATGCAATCAGAAGAGATTAGCCACGAGATCTGTTGTGTTACACTGCCCTCTAGTGGTATTACACTGCGCTTGTGCAGTTTATTAAGAAATAACAACTATTACCGTATTCTTCTTTAATTCCTGTTAATTACACAACGGCCCAGATTTACTAACCCTTTAAACGGTGTAGATGGCTGTCTAGACCTGCACCAGATTTATCACAGGATAAACCTGGTGCTGGGATGGACACTTTTGTCTAACTCTATACTAATTATTGGTTGGCTTACTTTCAGACAGATTTGAACACCAAAATTGTAGTGGAACAGGTCACACTTAGCCCATGCCCCCTTAAAATACACGCGACCTTCCCATGAAGCTAAACCCCCTTTGCACCATAACTGATAAATATCAGATCTTGGGGGGATGGGGGGTGGACTGGCCACTGGGACCCCCAGCAATCACCAGGGGACCCCCAGCCCCTTTTCGGAATGGAGTGGTAGTGCACATTGCTCCACTCACTTCTAAGGGACTGATGGGAGCACTGTCTGTCTACATGTGCACTACCGTTCGGTTCAGAGAGGGGCTTCAGGGACCCTTGGTACCTGTGATCACCGCAGGTTCCAGCATTGGACAACCCTAAGTAAAGATAGATAATTACCCAAAAATGTATTCATACTGAAAAAAATATACTTGAAAAATACTTTTTAAAGGGAACCTCCACAGCTAATGTAACTACAGACTTTTTGAATAACCCGTTTCTTTACAGAAGTCTTGATATTACAGTCTCATAGCCTCACATGTCCCTAGGACAACACTACTTGTCACAGGGACTCTTATGTGTACCCAAATTACCATCCAAACAGATCCACGCATCCACTATTCCAGTGATTTAGGATGTCTGGAAGGTGATTTGTAAGACAAGTGAGTTGTCACGAGGATTGGAGAGTTTTCAGGCTTCAGACTCTTGTGTCTACACACGCCAGTTGTCCTCAGCCTGGGTGCTTCACCTCCCCGGCTGGCACCGCATTGTTTGGGTGGCTGTAATTCGGCATACTCATGATGATCATGTAATCTATAACTGCAATTCCTGATGGACCCACTATTTTAACATTTATCTACAGGACCGGTAATACATGTGTGATTGCTGGGGGTCAAACTGCTGGGACCCCCAGCAATCACAAGAATAGAGGTCCCTGAATCCTCTGTGTGACGGAGCAGCAGTGTCTATGTGTGACCAGCAGTCTATGCGACTGCCGAAGCTGAGCACTATATTTTCCAGTCCCATAGACAGTGAAACGACTGGTGGTCACACATTCACACTACTGTTCTGTTCACACAGGGGACTCAGGGACCCATGTTCACATGATCCAGTGATCGAACATTTATTATCTGCTTTGTGGCTAGGTGGTTCATGTTGTCCATGGGTCAACCCCTTTAAGACATATCCCATTTCAAGCTTACCTTCTGTGTTCGGATTTATGTACATATGAAGGTTAAGTTGTTGGGGGGACTCAATCAGTCCTTTGGCAGCAGCTTCCAGTCCCAGCTGCCGGGCTCTCTGAGCTTTGGTGCCTTTGCTTCCAGTTTTGTAAGGTGTGTACTAGATCGAAGATAGGAGAGGAAGTTACTTCTATAGTCAAGTCCTGTCCTTATCTGTATATGCATATAGGTAGTTGGCACATCTATATGGAAAAAAGTATTGGGACACCCTCACATTATACCTACAGGATCTTTGATGACATCTCATTCTAAATCCATAGATATTAATAGGGGGTTGGTCGCCTCTTTGTAGCTAAAACATCTTCTACTCTTCTGGGAAGACTTTCTACAAGATTGTGGAATGTGTCTGTGGCAATTTTTGTCCATTCATCCAGAAGAGCATTTGTGAGGTCAGACACTGATGTTGGAGGAGAAGACCTGGCTCACAATCTCCCTTTTAGTTCACCCCAAAGTTGTTGGATGGGGTTGAGGTCAGGACTCTGTGTGGGCCGGTCAAGTTCTTCCACACCAAACTCACCCAACCATGCCTTTATGGACCTTTCTTTGTGCACTGGGGCACAGTCAGGCTGGAACAGGAGAGAGCCTTCCCCAAACTGTTCCCACAAAGTCGGAAGTGCAAAGTCAGAAGGACAATGCAATTGTCCAACATGTCTTGGCATGCTGAAGCATTAAGATTTCCATTCACTGGACCTAGGACAACCCCTGAAATACACCCCACAGCATTATCTCTCCTCCACCAAACATTACAGCTGGCACAGTGCAGTCAGGCTGGTAACGTTCTCCTGGCATTCACCAACTCCAGACTCATCAGACTGCCTGATAGAGAAGTATGATTCCTCACTCCGCAGAGTACAGTATCGTCACTTTTTACACCACTCCATTAGACGCTTGGCATTGTGCTTGGTGATGTGAGGGTTGTATGCAGCTGCCCGGTTATGGAAACCCATGTCATGGAGTTCCTGGTACAGCACAGTTTTTGTGCTCAGGTTAATACCAGAGGAGGTTTGAACTTTGCAGTTATGGAGACAGCAAAGTGTTGGTGACTTATATACACTATGGGAGTCATTTATTAACCTGAAATACGACTATATTAGGCATATTTCAGGGGCAGAGTGCTAACTGTTGAGCCGCAATCTGCGACTTCTCCCACGTTGCGCGCGGCCCTGGCAGGGAAGGGAACCGGCCGGCAGAGCCATCTTATTCATCATTTTCTACTCCTGTTTTAGGCGTAGAAAATGGTCTAAATGTAAGCCAGCTCGGAAACTGTCTTACATTTAGGGGCAGCGGTGGATCCGCCGAAGTTATGAAGAGGCCGGCGCCTCTTCATACCTCCAGCGGATCCACCGACAGGTGTAGGGGTTATTAAGACAGGCGTCTAAAACGGCAGTCTTACTAAGTGTGCCCCTATGTGTCTCAGCACGTCTGAGTTATTGTGGTTGCTAAACGCTTCCGCTTTGTAATAATACCGCTCACAGGTGATGGTGGAATATTTAGGAGGGAAGAAATGTCAGGAACTGACTTGTGGCAGCGGTGACATCCTATTACAGGACCACGCTGGAATTCAGTGAGCTCTGTAGAAGGAGCCATTCTTTCACAAATGTGTGTAAAGGCAGACTGCACGGCTAGGGGCTGGATTTTATACACCTGTGGCAATGGGACTGAATAAAACACCTGAATTCAACTATTAAGAGGTATGCCCTAATACTCCATACATATACATACATGGCACATCTATATATGTATACAGGCATATACTAACCACATGCTCGATTTCATCCATTGTTCTGCAGTTCAGCATGGCGGTGTGTAGGCTGGAGTTCAGTTTCCCTTCTTTCTTCAGTTTTTCTACCAGATTGTGAGCTTTTTTTGAAACTGACCTGATCAAAGCAACATAAAAAAATTGCTAAATTTGGTTTTAGACAATTGCAAAAAAAAAAAAAAAAAAGTCAGTTTCTCAGACACAAAAGATTTGGCTAGCTTTGTTACTTATCAACTTCTCGTCTATCCTCCATGGGAGTGCACTATACTAGAAGAAGCCGGACAGGACAAATGCTCTTTCTACAGACCCTGCTTTCTTCTTTATAATTAGTTGCCATTGGAGAGGACCACATTATATGGATGAATCCATTGGACGGGCATCTGCAGTACCAGTCATGGCCAAAGCGCCAGGGCTTAGTGGTCTCATGTACTGTTCTGCAGGGGTGGCAGGCGAAAGATGACATTGGCATTGCCAGTCCTTTACACTCCCTGCGGCTGTCCGCTCTGAAAGGAGCGAGCACAGGAGAACAATAGGGAGGAAAGGATCATCACGTAACCCACTTTAACCTTCTCACTGCCAAAGACATATGCCACACATCACAGCTTTAGGCTACATGCACACGAACGTTGTTTGTGTGCTATCCGTATGTTCATTCCGTAGCCCCGCAAAAAAAATAGAACATGTCCTATTCTTGTCCGTTTTAGGCATTGTTACAATGGATCCGCAAAACAAAAAACGGATGGCATACGGATGTCCACAATTTGCGGACCGCAAAACACATACAGTCGTGTGCATGTAGCCTTAAGCACTTACTGCAAATTGAATATAAGGGGTAGGTCTTGGCATCCTATTAAAGCCCCAAATCTTAGCTTCCGAATGAGACCCAACCTAATATGCTAGGTGCAATGTTTGGGTGCAGAATAAAGATGGTGGCAGCACAAAACGTTTTAATTGCTGGTTCTCTGTATCTGTATAAGGGAAGGGGAGCTGCAGGAGACACCGGGAAGAAGGATCACTCCCCGTTACTGTCATCTCTTCCCCCTGCACAGTCTCCCACGACCCCAGGGGGGATACAGGAACCGGTCTTCATGTTATTACCATTCTTACCCATCAGGGATTATATGTGCTCTCTGCCAGACACATATGGCGGTTGTTTTTATCTCCTAATGGACAGCATGGAGGCTCAGCAGTTAGCACTGCTGCCTTGCTGAGCTGTGTAGTAGGCATGTTGGTCCCCAGTCCATTCATTTTTCTGGGACTTACGCTCCATCAGTCCCATAGAAGTAAATGGAGCAGTGGACTAATTTGCACACTACTACTCCATTCAGACAGGGGACTCGGGGAACACTCGTTCTCTGGATCACAGGGAGTCCCAGTGGTCAGACCCCCCTGCGATCCCCCTGCTATCCACTATCCCAGGGCTGGCCAACCTGCGGCTCTCCAGCTGTTGCAAAACTACAACTCCCAGCATGCCCAGTCTGCCTACAGCTATCAGCCTACAGCAGGGAATGGTGGGAGTTGTAGTTTTACAACAGCTGGAGAGCCGCAGGTTGGCCAGCCCTGCACTATCCTATCTGCTTTTCAATGGATAACCCCTTTAAAGGGGCTGCCAGCTGATCACCATTGGTTCTAGTTTAGAAAACGCCAAAACAGGGGGAAGCTGCTAGTAGAAATACATTTCCCATGGCCACGGTACAACCAGCCTTGGCAGTTACAGCTCTTGCACTGCTATATTTGTTACCACCCTGGTTTATTATATAGAGCGAGTGCGCAGGTAATGCTAATCTGTCACTGTAATATGCCCTCCTATTTAACAGCTTCATATGACAGGGACAGGTCAAATGTACAGAACAAAGGCCTCATGCACACAACCGTATTTTGGGTCCACGTCCGATCCGCATTTTTTATGGATTGTACATAGGACCCATTTATTTCTGTGGGTTTGCCAAATACAGACAAACGCCGGCAAATGACATCAGTGTGTGCTGTCTGCATCCATCTGGCCATCCCACAATTATCGAACATTTCCTATTCTTTTCCGTTTTGTGGACAAGAAATAGGCCAATTCCTAGTGAAAAAATCGCAGGAATGCACACAGCCAGTACCCCTATATTGGTAGATCCGCGATCTGCGGACTAGCAAAACATGTAAAGTTGGAGTAAATGAAGCCTAAATGAGTAGAGTGTTACGCGTTTAGCCACTTACAGCTGCAGTGTATACAGTAAGATACCTGTAAGATACACGAGCAGCAGTTACTTAAAGGGGTATTCCCATCTCTGACATTGGGGGCATATTGCTAGGATATGCCCCCAATGTATGATGGGTGTGGGTCCCACCTCTGGGACCCGCATCTATAGTTAGAATGGAGCCGGCAAAGTGCAGGAAGGGGCACCACACATGCATTCCTATGGGAGCACTGAAAATAGTTGAGCACTTGCTTGGCTATTTCCATCAGCCCCATAAAAGTGAAAGGAGCAGTGGCCGCGCTTGCACAGCACGCTTCCCATTACTTTGAATGGAACTTCCGAAAAAAGCCGAGTGTGACACCACTCCCATAGGATCGAATGGAGGGTGGCCGCGCATGTGCAGTGGCGCCATCTGGTACATTGTGGGATCCATTCTAAGTGTAGGTGCGAGTCCCAGGGGTGGCTAGCAATATGCCCCCAATATCAGAGATGGGAAAACCCCTTTAATGCTGAGCGGAAGGAAGGAGGTGAGTGCGCTCCCCTCATAGTGGACTCTGTAACTATGAATCTTCTGTATTACTGGTCATACAGTGCAGCAGACCGCATACAGAGCAACATAGTATGGTGACAGACCTGCTTTAACTGTGAAGAATCCTTCCACTCCACAGGCTGCGATCTCACCTTAATTCCTCTAGGCTTTGCTGTACTTCTCTCAAGGCTTCTGCATCCAGGTTTTTAATGAGCTCCTTCCTGTACCGAGCGATGAAGGGTATGGTGTTATCATCCTGAAAGAGCTGGATGAGGTTGGAGCAAACCCAGGGCTCAATATTTGTTCTATCTGATAAAACCTGAAGAAGAAAAAGCCAAGATGAGAAAATATGACGCATAACATAGTGGTCCCACTGCAACCATCAACAAAAACAGAACTTTTATTGGATCCAACATTAAAGCATCCACGTTCAGACCAAGAGTGACCAGGAGAAAACATTACAATAAGCTTTCTTCTTGGACAGGTAACATATGAGCGGAAGGCACCGTCTTGAAGACTTTGATGGTATATCGCTAGGATATATCAGTAAAGTCAGATAGATGCAGGTCTCAGAGGTGGGACCCAAACCTATCTCTAAAATGGGTCCCTGAAAGCGAATGAGAGCACACCATTCTCCATTCATTTGTACGGCAGTTCCGAAAATAGGCTCCATTCACTTCTATGGGACTGCCGGACATAGCCGAGCTAGTGTTCTGGTATTTTCGGCAGTCCCATAGAATTGAATGGAGGACGGTTGTGCATAGGCGGCTGCTCTCTACTCACTTCAGGGGTCCTGTTCTGGAGATAGGTGCAGGACTCAGAGGTGAGACCCGCATCTATCAGACATTGGTAGCACATACCACCGATATGGCACCAATGTCTCAGATGAGACAACCCCTTTAAGCCTCAAGGTAGGAGTACCTCTGCACATATCATTACTTATCAGTCCTATGTTGTAGTCCAGAGCTGCGTTCATAATTCTTCCGGGGATACAGCAGGACAGTTGGGTATGTTTAAATGGCATTTAAGTAGAGGCTGAAACTGGCCTCCCAAATCCTAGTGTTCTTCCCAATGATTTTGGATGTACCTTGATGATGGCACGGTGCATATTTTTTCAGCTTCACAATTATTTAAATGGGAATTTCAGAAGCTGTTACTGCCCCATGCCTTTTCACAATCAGCCTGAAAAAACACCATGTGAACATACCCTTAGCTGCTCCTACAACAGATTACTGTACTGACCCTGGTGTAAAGACTGGATTTACACCGCACAAACAAGGCAAACGTGTGCAAAATGACAATTTGCAATTCTGGGAGATTTCAGCTCTGGAGCTCGCAGAATTGTAAATGTAACTCTGATCTACAAGGAGTTCCTCAACTTTTTATACAGTCCTCCAAAGTCCACGGCAATTCTGTATCTGTGCTGTGTCCTAATGGAATAATAACGGCTTTATTTTTACAGGATACTTGGTGCTTTGGAAACTGTTATGACTTTGGAAACTGGCACTGGTGAAACAGAAATATGGATCCATGGCCTCCAAACATTGGCCTGCTGGGAGTTCTGGTTTTGCAACAGCTGAAGACCCCCAGGGTCCCCCCACCAAAACCCACGTGTCCGTCCAGCGCTTACCTCAACAATGTTCCAGTTCATGTCAGAGCCATCAGAGCCTGAAGTGGTGCCCTTATATTTCACCACCTTCCCCGCAGGATCAGCAGACGTCTTCATTTTCTTGACCGGTGGACCACCAAATGTGAAATCATCTGGCGGCTCTTCTTCCTCCACCTTGGAAGGAAACTCATTCTTTACTTTCACTCCCATGTCCAGGCTGCTAGTAGAGGGGAAATCTTCAATGCCAATGCTTCTCCGTTCTGCCTTTATTGGAACCAGCTTCAGACTGCTCTTCCGCTTTGCTGGGCTTTTTGGATTTAATTTTATTGCCTTTTCCTTTTTAATGGGTTGAACAATAGATAACGTCTGTAAAAAAAAATAATCCGAATTAGAAAACAATTTGTTAAAGACTTATATCCTTATATCTCATTCCGGGAGAAAGATTCTCACTTAAAGGGGTTGTGCAGCGATTTATATTGATGACCATAGGGGATCGTCAGGGGTCCGACACCTGGCACCCCCGCTTCCTAGTCTTTACACTAGGCGCCGTCTCCTGTGGAGCGGCGGCGTACTGTAATTACAAGCACTCGCTCCATTCACTTGTTATTACATTGCACTTCCGAGACTAAGTGCAGTGCAATGAACAGCAATCGGAGAGCCGCCTCCTCTTCAAACAGCTGATCAGCGGGGGTGGCGGGTGTCAGACCACAACCGAACATATATTGATGACCAATCCTCAGGATAGGTCATCAATATAAATTGCTGCACAACCCAGCGTTGCTTCCCCTTCATTATCATAGGACAGATCTCCACTGTTCATAAAGTGATGGTATGAAAAACCCCTTTAAAAATCTACGCTAAACTAAAATGCATTTCCAGTCTCATGAGAGATTTGGGTTGCTACCCTATCACCACCATGATGATCACGGCAGCCTGGCTTGTCCAAGAAACTAAAGCTGGATTTGGATGGGGCAATTGTTGGGCCGATTATCGGGAATGAATTTTACTACAAACGCTCATTCCCGATAATTAGCCTGTGTAAATGTGCGGCAAATCACCTGATGAACGGGGAAAAAAGCTCATTCATTGGGTGAAATGATTGTTGATGCGGACACCCCAATCATCATTTCCGGGCAGCAGATCAGGCAGCACTGGATGGTGATCACTGGATGCAAATGCTGCTCCTCACCTCCACTGATCAGCAGGCAATTATCGGGAAGGAACGGTACATAAAAATGCCTTAAAGGGGTTGTCTGACTTCAGCAAATGGCATTTATTATGTAGAGGAAGTTAATACAAGGCCCTTACTAATGTATTGTGATTGTCCATATTGCCTCCTTTTCTGGTTTGATTCATTTTTTTCATCGCATTATACACTGCTCGTTTCCATAGTTATGACCACCCTGCAATCCAGCAGCGATGGTCGTGCTTGCACACTATAGGAAAAAACATCAGCCTATGTGCGCTCCCGCAGTCCCGGCCACCAGTGAGGCTGGCGTTTTTCCTATACTGTGTAAGCACGACCACCGCTGCTGGATTGCAGGGTGGTCGTAACCCATGGAAACGAGTAGTGTAGAATGTGATAGAAAAATGATTCCAGACAGCAAAGGAAGCAATATGGACAATCACAATACATTCTAAAGGGAACCTGTCACCTCCCAAAACCATCCCAAGCCGCCAGCAGTGTCTGCGTGTAGCCAGCAGTGTGTTTCTGATGATGCCTTTCTTCCTGAAGGCAGATGCAGCAAAAGTACTGTAAACGTTGTTTTATCCCCTGCCCGGCGCGCTTCTCCACACATGGTTATAGTCAAGGGGGCAGCGGCCTCCTTGCTTCAAGTGACGGTAACCACGCCCCCTTCCCCGCCCCTTCACTGTGACTGACAGCCGGCTGTTTGGCAAAGGCAGCCGAACTCTCGTGCATAAGCGCTGTCAGTCACAGCAAAGGGGCGGGGAAAGGGGAGTGGTTACCGTGACCTGAAGCAAGGAGGCCGCTGCCCCCATGACTATAACCATGTGTGGAGAAGCGCGTCGGGCAGGGGATAAAACAACGTTTTCAGTACTTTTGCTGCATCTGCCTTCAGGAAGAAAGGCATCATCATAAACACGCTGCTGGCTGCACGCAGGCACTGCTGGCGGCTTGGGATGGTTTTGGGAGGTGACAGGTTCCCTTTAAGATACAATAATAATTGGTTCCAGGACCATTCTATGTTGAAACCATTGTAAGTTAAGCAATCGGTTCCACATCCCCAAATTGTCATCCAAGATAAGAGAAAATGAAGATTTAAGTAAAATAAGCAGATAACTGAGACAGATAAAACAAGTCCTTCCATATAACAGTCAGGAATAGCTGATAACTAGTAACTAATCCAGCTAGTCTACCAGAGAAGTGACCATGACTGGTTGGATCTGAGTCTGGTTTGAACTTATGATGGGTCAGAAAAGACCACTGTATGATGAAGATATTGTGTCCTGAGGCCATTGTATCTTGAGGGATCACTGTAGTAACTTTCTTTACATGATAAATGCCACTTGCTGAAGTGAGACAACCCCTTTAAGGAATAAAAACATAAAAACACAGCACATTCCATACACACCGCGGCTCAAGAGGAGAAGCATAACGTTCCTGTTGAATTCTGTACAAAGTGATATATTTAGATGGACATTGGGACTCCCTAAATGTCCTCATGGACGACACATCAATGACACTGAAATACCTCTTGTTCCCTTGAAGCCTCAGTCATATGAACGTCATGGTCCTGAGTGGCTTCTCCATCCTCTTCAGCAGCGCTCAAAGTTTTGGTTATTTTCTTTGCAGCGACCTAAGGCAAATAAAATGTACATATCTGTGAAAAGTCTGTTTAATTGAGGGCCGTTTTGCAAATGGTAGAATTTAAAGGGGCGTTCCAGCCGACGGTACCATAAATGCTGATAGGTAGGGATCAGAGGAGTAAGACCCCTGTCTGTAGAGTCAGTGTACAGTAGGTCTCCTGACTCCAGGGCTGCTGTAGACCTCAGACATTGAAAAACACTAACGGGAGGCGAAGCTGGAAAGGGCTGTACACTGACAGATATTCCGCAGCACTGACATTCTCCTCCCTTGTTGTTCCCAATGGGGCTCACAATCTAAGTTCCCTATCAGTATGTCTATGGAGTGTGGGAAAAACCCAGAGGAAACCCACAAAAACACGGGGAGAACAAAGAAACTCCATGCAGATGTTGTCTTTGGTTGGATTTGCACCCCGGACCCCAGCGCTGTGCACGTGCAGCCTCTCTGACCTTCTATTAAAGAGGTTGGCCACTATATGTGTATTACTGAACATGTGTAGGGAACAATACTTGGAGCAGCAGGCTGATGTCCGAAGCATTGTGCACTAATTACTTACCGGCACTGCAGTCCAGAAGGGGCCACTGATGGAGGGTCAGGTGACCAGTCCCGTCCATCAGTGGCCTCCTTTGACTAACACTGTATATGGACTGTTCATATGCTAGTTCGCTTGTCCATCCGCAGTGGTAGTCAGTGGAGACCGCTGATGGACAGGACTAATCACCAGACCCTCCATCAGAGGTCAAGTTGTGACCGGAGCGCAGGTAAGCAATAAATGCAGTACACGATGATTAAGCATATTAAACCATCAGACATCAGTGCCAATGGTTCAATTAAAGTATAAAACCATTATTCGCAGCCTTTGCGTGCTCTTCCCAGCACTTTCGCTGAAATACTCATATAGTGGACAATCCCTTTAATGTTGTACTGGGGATGTAATCAGCTCAGCCGAAACCTTGCTGTCTCATGTCTATTCTTCACTTTTCTGTTTTTCCTGCCAACAGTCACCACTAGGGGGAGCTTAGGAGCTCACCGACTTATCATCAAGATTAATGCGATCTGTGTGAATCCACATCAGTAAGCGCCTCCTGAAAATGGCTGCAGGAAGGCAGAATTTCAACTCTATGGCTTTGAGAAGGAAAGCAGGGGAAGAAGAAAGCTGTATAATATGAAATGATTCTGCACAGAAGTAGTTACATATACCGGTGGAAACCCGCCATTCCCTGCACCCACCTTTCTAGGTTTGGGGGCAGCAGCCTTCCTTGGTTTTGCTGCCGTTTTCTTCACAGCTGCTTTGGCGGCTGTGATTTGTTTTTTAGAGGGTTTTTCCTCCGGCATCCATTCCTCCTCATCTTTAGACTCTTCTTCTGAATCTGACCTAATAAAAACAGTACAAGATGTCACAGCGCCGATCATATGTCTGCACGCTTCCAATAGGCCCCTGTAAAATCTGACAACAGAGGTCACCCCCCCCCCCCCTGATATTCTGCAGATTCTATACAATTTCCCTTTGTATTAGGATATAGCAATGACCATAGAGATCATCAAATCGATGTATACGATGCTGCGCATGAACAGGAGGAGAATCAAACCCTCTGCGCTTGCGCTGTTAATCAGGTTGCAGGGGAGAGCTTCGTCAGCAGTGGGGACGGACGGCCCTTCGCAGGTGAAGAACTCTTTTTGATGTACTAATCGGCTCCCTCATCACTAGCCCTAACTCTTGGATCTGACCTTATGCAGCCATTACTCCTTTTAGGCCGGTCTCACACGCAGCGGGGGAGGTTCACTAAGCTGATTTCTGACTCAATCTGCACCAAAAACCGGCATGCATGCCTTCCATCGCATTTTATTATATGTGTTTTGGACACTTTTTGCCCCCCACTAGAAAAGAGGGTGTGGCTTAGAATAAAACAGGTGTGGCTTAGCAGGAAGGGCGTGGCTTGTCATCTGACACCATGCCCCAAAACAGCAAAGTAAGCCAACCAACGGGTGGTGTAAAAGCGTCTAACGCATCTAGCAAGATGCTCCGAAATTCACCAAACCGCGTGAGCCAATGTCTTCTCCAGTGTTTTAACATATTTTTTCCACCAATTTTTTTTTTTTTTTTTTTTTTTTTTTTGGAGGGGCAAAAACAATGTGTTTAGATGGTAGTTTCAGGGTATTTATTGTAATCATGCGTCCCATCAATGCATCAAATACTCACATTCCACTCAGGAAGGGATCAGCTCCGGCTTAGGGGCCACAGCCGTAGTTCTTGGCCCTACTCGTAGGCCAGACATCTAAGAGACAGATTAGAAATATTATGTGTACCAAATGTAAAAGGGAAAGCAGTCACTGTGCGTAAACATGCATCGACACACAGCAGGTTACCATGCACAAGTCCATTACTAATTATTTGGAACCCATGCCCGATACCCGCTGGGCATTGCACCTGTTCCCTGCAGCTCGCAGCTGTGTCTCTCCACATCTGAGGTCACATCGGGCAGGAGGGCACGCCCCGCACAGCCTTTTTAAAAGCACAGCCGCTCAGGACGCAATTTGTGCTTTGGATTTGCTGCAGATTTCACCCCATGCAGTGCAATGAGTGCAATCTGCAGCGTAAGATTGACAAACAGTGGATTTTCTACTGTAGGGTTTAAAATCTCAATCCCATTGTGGGGGAGGCTGCATCAGAGGTCGCAATAACGGAAGGAAACTTACAGTCTTAGGGCTCATGCACACGAACGTGCCGTGTTTTGCGGTCCGCAAATTGTGGATCCAAATAACACGGATACTGCCTGCGTGCCTTTCCGCAATTTGCGGGGAGGAACAGGCGGCCCATTATAGAAATGCCTATTCGCTGTCCGCAAAACGGACAAGAATAGGACATGGAGCTATCATTTTTGCAGAACACCAAAACAGAGCAACGGATGTGGACAGCACACGGAGTGTGTGGCCCCATTGAAGTGAATGGGGTCTGCATCCGACCGCAAAAAAATGCGGGCTCAGATGCGGAACCAAACCGCGTTCGTGGTGAATGCACCTTATGTGTATCTCTGCATGAGACTCTGCATCAGCGCAGCTTGTGAGGTCTAATCCTGGCGCAAGTGGCAGCAACTGGGCAGACGTCACAGGCTGCGCTGATGTAGCGCTGCGGGGCACCACGGGAGCCCAGTACTGACTGAACCAGGGCTCCTGCTGGAACGGCTGGGATTTGAGATAACTCCAATGCCAGCCACTTAACTCAATAGCGACCGCAGCATCTAGGCTGCCATAGGGAGAGGGCTCCCTCTGCTATCATCAGCGTACCCATCAATGGCATTGCCATGGCGGCCAGGAGCCTAACAAAGGCCCCCTGACATGTCTATTAGACCGTCCCACAGGCTCAGCTATTTAAAACATGCAGATTGGATGTGGAACAAAAATACAGTCGCGTGCATGAGGCCGTCCAGGAAGCCTTCAGTTATCCTCCCAAACTATTACCTGCACAGGTAGAATTAGGGGCCTCAAGCGTAGCGCGCTATCAATGAAGTGAGGCACAATGCTTATATATATATATATATATATATATACACATAAAAAAGAAGATGTAAGAAAAGACATACAGTAACACAAGGCACAACAGATTTTTTAAAATAAAAAAATAAACCAGAAACCTAACACTCACGTGGATAGGTATAGGCTCCGGCGCGGGGCGGACAGAGACCAGGAAAAATCTTTCACTTCCAGTGCCCCAAGAAATGACCCCCAGCCCTGTTCTTCATACCTTTTCAACCTCTCTTCCTATATCCATCCCCCCATCCTCTGATGTCCACTGCCAGGACCCAGGTCCAGCTAATTGTATTCATGACCTTCTTCTATGGCTCTGGCCCTGTCTTATCTGGTTTGCTGAGGTGTGAATGGCGACTTCAAAGGCCCCAAAGCCGAATTTACACAAGCCAATAATCGTCCAGATTATGAACGGTCATCTCCAACAATCTGTCCGGGTAAATGGGCGCGCCTCTCGTTCATGCAGGCACCACCGATCAGGACTTCTGGGCAGCAGATCCTGAGGTATAAACATCGATCTGATGCCCAGAAACCATGATTCTGCAGGAGGACGAGGGATCGCTGCATGTAAATGCGTCTCCTTCACTGAACGAGCAGCCGACTGTTCCTTCCCGACAATCTGCTGCAGAATCGTCCCGTGTAAATCCACCTTAACAGGGTTATCCAAGTCTAAAACATGCCCCCAATGCCTGGGCCCCTCATATAGGTTATACTTACCTTGCTCCCCAGCACCCACGTCGCTCCTGATCCCCCACACGGCGGCGCTGCATCTTCCTGTGCCGCAGATCAAAACATCCGGCGAGGGTGGCAGCCAATAGCAGGCTGCAACAGGGACAGCCGGACATCACGGGTGATGCTAGGAAGGCTCCTCCCGGTTGCGGACAGATTTTTTTGATCCGCGTGACGGCGAGATGCAGCGGCAGCCGTGCAGGGATCACGAGCAAGGCGGGTGCCGGGCAGCGGGGGAAGTATAATCTATATGAGGGGCACGGGAATTGGGGGGCATGTTTTACACTTTACATAACCCCCTTAAGGCTAACTGCAAATGTTGCAGAATACGTGTGGTTTTTACATTTTCCATGAAAGGGGTTA
This sequence comes from Bufo bufo, assembly GCF_905171765.1. Lineage (NCBI taxonomy): Eukaryota > Metazoa > Chordata > Amphibia > Anura > Bufonidae > Bufo > Bufo bufo. The sequence goes on along the minus strand of NC_053392.1, from coordinate 569,814,161 downwards.
TCCAAGGCTGGAAAGGCCCCCCCATATGCCGGGCCCCTCACACTGATTCAACTTACCTGGCCCCCACACTGCTGCAGCTGCTTTTTCCCGTGCGCGGATGAAAACATCCAGTGTCAGGGGGTGGGGCAGCCAATGGCAGGCGGGGACGGAGACGAGACTCCCTAGAGTCACCCGCGATGCTAGGGAGGCTCGTCCCCGTCCCGTCTGCCATTGGCTATTCCCCCAGCACCAGATGTTTTCATCCGCACACAGGAAAAAGCAACGGCGGCCATGCAGGGACCAGGAGCGGCGCAGGAAGCGGGGAGTCTGGTAAGTAGAATCAGTGTGAGGGGCCCGGGCGTATGGGGGGCCATTTCCAGCCGTTTAATCATAGAATAACCTCTTTAATGGTTATAATGGCTATACACGTATAGAAGTTAAAGAGATTGTCCAGACCAATTAAAAACTAACTGCAGACAGCATTGTGAAAAGTAATTTAAAAAAAAAAAGTCTTTAACCCGAAGGGGGCTGTGCAGATTTAGAATAATTTACCAGAAAACAGCGCCACACCTGTCCATGGGCTATGTCTGGTATTGCAGTTCCGTTCAAGTGAATGGTTTTATGTTGAATGTTTTACGTTGGCACACTGTTTTTTCCCAGTTCCTGTATGAATCTGTAGCAATACACAGTATATGGGCTCTTGCGCACAGCCAAGGTCGTTTTTGCGGTGCGCAAATCACGGATACCGGATGCATGCGTTCTGCATTTTGCAGAACGGAACATCTGGCCCATAACAGAACAGTCCTATCCTTGTATGTAACACGGACAAGAATAGGACATGTTCTGTTTTTTTACAGGTGCCACGTAAAGGACAAACGGATGGGGACAGCACACACGGTGTCCGCATCTTTTCAGTCTCCAGTGAAATTAATGTGTCCGCATCTGATCCGCTAAAAATATGTTCATGTGCATGAGCCCTATTACTGAGGAATGTTCCACTAGGGACACTGGTTCTAGGGATGGTGGTGGCCAGAGTGCCTATGGCTCTGTAAGGCTGGTTTCACACATAGATTTTTTTTGGGGGGAAAAATGCACGGTATTTGGGGCAACTTTTTTTAAACCGCTGCAGCCACATGTTTTGCTGAAAGACAATGAGAAATAGACTACAAACAATGCTGCCTTCCTCACATTTGTTTTAGCGAATTCCCATAAGTTTCTCTTGAAAAATGTGTTAAAAATTACAATGTTAAAAACTACATTGACTAAATTTAAAAAAAATGCTACATAAGCCACTAAAAACACTAAAAAACTAAAAAGGAAGCCTCAAGGTACGTGCAGATGTTGGGAACATTTTCATGAGCAGTTAGCGCTGCGGCCTCTTCCTAGGCTAGTGATGTCTCGGGCATCGGTCACACGGCCTATGTGCAGCTCATTCCTATTGACGTGAATAGACCTGGGCTGCAATACCAAGCGCAGCCACTAAACAATGTACGGCGCTGTGATTGGTGAGCTGTAAGGCAACCGAAGCGCTGATCCTGATCAGTTATGATGAGCAAAGTGAGCTTCGCTTCCTAGATCCAAAGTCACTTCGCTCAAATCTTTGGATTAGGGGCTCATGCACACGACCGTATGTATTTTGCGGTCTGCAAAAAACGGATCCGCAAAAAACACGGATGACATCCGTATGCATTCCGTATTTTGCAGAACGGAACAGCTGGCCCCTAATAGAACAGTACTATCCTTGTCCGTAATGCGGACAATAACAGGACATGTTCTATTATTTTGCAGAACAGAAATACGGACATACGGAAACGGAATGCACACGGAGTAACTTCAGTTTTTTTTGCGGACCCATTGAAGTGAATGGAGATCTGTCTCCGTACAGCATTAAAATGTACGGCCTCCGATGAGGCGAACTCAGTTATTCTCGAAGTCTAGCAAGACTTAGGTGAATAAATTCAGTATTGGATTTTTAAACTGGTAAACCACTTTAAGGGTCCATTTACACGTCCGCACTTCCGGGTCCGCAATTCAGTTCCCGAAAAAATAGAACATGTCCTATTCTTGTCCGCAATTGCGGACAAGAATAGGCATATTCTATTAGTGCCGGCGATGTGCGGTCCGCAAAATGGGGAACGCACATTGTCGCTGTCCGTGTTTTGCAGATCCGCAAAACACGTTGCGGACGGGTGAATGCCGCTGAGGAGAGCACATAGTGTGCTCTCCGCATCCATTCCGTCCCCACAGAGAATTAATGGGTCCGCACCCGTTCCAAAGAATTGCGGAACGGGTGCGGACACATTCACGGACGTGTGAATGGACCCTAAAACTTGGATGAAAGGCTCCTTCATTGACCCAGTTACAGCGGAAATAGTGCAAACTAAAAAAAAAAAAAAAAAAGTGTCAGTTTCCCCCAGAGGTCTTTGAGGCTACTTTCACACTAGCGTTTTTCTTTTCCGGCGCTGAGTTCCGTCCTAGGGGCTCAAATCCGGAAAAGAACTGATCAGTTTTATCCCCATGCATTCTGAATGGAGAGTCCGTCCTTCAGGATGTCTTCAGTTCAGTCTTTTTGACTGATCAGACTTTTCAGAAAAACGTAGCATGCAGTATTTTTACCTCCGGCCAAAAATCCTGAACACTTTGACTGAACGCCGGATCAGGTCTTTTTCCCATTGACTTTTGCATTAACGCCGGATCCGGCGCTGTGTGTTCAGTCAAACCGGATCCGGCTTTTGCATGTTAAACCCGAAAAATGTGAAAAAAAAGTCCATAAATGGCGGATCCGTTTTTTCCAATGCATTTTTTCATTGTGATCAAAATCCTGATCAGGATTCAAATGTAATCCGTTTTCACACGTTTTTCCGGATCCGGCGGAATTGAACGCCGGATTAAAACAACGCTAGTGTGAAAGTAGCCTAAAATATATAAAAAAAATAAGCAAAAATTATTAAAAATAATTATAAAACAAAAAAGTAACAAAATTCTAATAAAATAGTAAAAAATGTAAAAATATAAAAGAATAAAATTAAAAAGGAATAAAAGGAAAACAAGTGCTAAATTGAAAAATAATAAACAATGTCATTGTCCCCCAGAGGTATTTTAATGATCTCTTGGGAGACATAGTAAGTGGCAAAAATATATATATTAAAAAAAAAAAATACAAATGAAAGAAAAAAATCTAAATGTCCACGCCAGCCAAAATTATTCAGAGAAAAAATGACATTTAAAAAAATGTTTTGCACAGTTTTCCCCAAATAAAATTGTTAAAAAATGTATTAAAAAGCCTAATGTGTCACGTAAAAAAGAAAAAAAAAGCTAAAAAATGATTTTGCCAGTCCAGCACATAAATAAGCGGCAGGTTCAGACCTGGTCATTGAAGGGTTAACCAATCAGCTTGTTCTCCTCTGGTAAAGAAAACTTCTTACTGGTTATTGCAGGGCACCGGTCACACCGATATAATCTATAACTCGGGCGCAGGAGGCGGTAATAACCGACGAGCGCCGTCCTCTGCAGTGAAGGAAAGCGCTGGTTTATGAACAGGAGGCAGGAAATGTCGCCACTTACGGCAACCCCCCTTCTCCCAGACCTGTAAAGGGAACCTTACTTAGGCTACTTTCACACTAGCGGCACGGCTGTTCCGTCAAGTGCACATGATGCAAGGGGATTCGGTCTTGGCCGCGGCCTGTGATCGGCTGCGGCAATGTCACACCGGGTGTTGACATCGTTGGTGCCCAGAGGAGCATCGCAAGCCTGGGGGAGGAGCGAGGAGCCGGTAGGTAAGGCTACTTTCACACTAGCGGCACGGACCTCCGGCAGGCTGTTCCGTCGGGTGCACAGCCTGCCGGATCCGTCCTGCCGCTAATGACCGTGTGCCCCCGAACTGCCGCTCCGTCCATATTGACTAAAATGGGGGGCGGAGTTCCGGCGAGAGGCTGCCGGAATAAATGTCGGACATGTCGTAGTTTTATTCCGGCAGGCTCTCGCCGTGCCTCGTCAATATGGACGGAGCGGCAGTCCGGAGGCACACGGTCATTAGCGGCAGGACGGATCCGGCAGGCTGTGCACCCGACGGAACAGCCTGCCGGAGGTCCGTGCCGCTAGTGTGAAAGTAGCCTTACCTACCGGCTCCTCGCTCCTCCCCCAGGCCTGCGATGCTCCTCTGGGCACCAGCGATGTCAACACCCGGTGTGACATTGCCGCAGCCGATCACAGGCCGCGGCCAAGACCAAATCCCCTTGCATCATGTGATCATTTGTCAAGACGCAAAAGGGGCCTGAAACCGCTGCGGCCTGTGACTGGCTGCAGCGATGTCACACCGGGTGTTGACATCGCTGATGCCCAGAGGAGCATCGCAGGCCTGGGGGAGGAGAGAGGAGCCGGGAAGAAGGTAAGTAAGCTTTCATTTACAGGTCCGGCCAAAATTAGGGGGGAGGGGGCTGCCAAAAACCCTCCCATTCTTGCACAATCCCTTTAAGCCCCTATGAGCAGTCACTTGTTTGGCCCAGACGTCCGACCATCTGCAGCACATCTCCCCGTGTAATCTGCTGAGATTCAATACAACTGTACGGGAGAAGAACGACTGCAGTAGCGATCATTCCTCCCCATTCACTTTGCATCGGCCTGTGTAATAGGCTACTGCAAACGAGCACCGATCAACCATTTTTTTGGTGCCCCTTGAAATAGAGCAACGTGAGAATGTGGCCCCCAGACCAAGAAAACACTGTGCACCCCTGATCTAGGAGATAACTGCCGCACTCCACTATCTCCGTCAGTCCTATTGACCGTGAATGGAGTGGCAGCGTGCCGTTCAGAGGAAGCAGGGCCCCGTCCTTGTGAGCGGTGGAGATTTTTTATTTAAAGGACATCTGTCAGCAGATTTGTACCTATGACACTGGCTGACCTGTTACATGTGCACTTGGCTTCTGAAGACATCTGTGTTGGTCCCATGTTCATACGTGTCCGCATTGCTGAGAAAAATTAGGTTTTATTATATGCAAATGAGCGTCTAGGAGCACTGGGGGCGTTGTCATTACACCTAGAGGCTCTGCAGTGCAGAGGGCCTGGCAGTTGCTGAGATACCAGCAGCAGGTGAGAAAGGAAGAATTCCTATGCAGTGCATTACACTAGCTCCTGGACTGTAAACACTGACCACCCCTGTAATGGACTGTACCATAACATTGCAATACCTAGGCGTTTTACTTAAAGGGGGCGTGGCCAGTGGTATCACGTGACATTTGTTAGCCAGTGAATCCCGTCACAATAAACTACTGACTCACGTGACTCAAGCATCCCCCTTCCCCTTGCTCTATGACGTGGTCTGCAGCTGCAGTGAGACTACATCTCCCAGCATGCCTCAGCAGCCTGCCGGAACTCGTAGACTCGTCACAGCTGGAGAGAGCCATAGGTTGCAGACTACCGAGCTGTTGTGCGGCGTGCCCCGTGTGTGTGTTGTAGCACTGGGGTCGCCGCTTAGCGAGAGCTGCACGCAGACTGTGGCCCGGCTCCGGGCTGTTATCAGTGCTGACCTCGGAATACAGTAGACACGTCCAGTGTGGGCAAGCGATGCTTCAATCTTCCAGCGCTCAATTTGGCCCCGCCTCCTCTAGCTTCACCGGCTACGGGGCGCAGAGCGGATCAAAATACCTCAAGAATATCCTTATGTGTGACTGAATTACGCATGTGCAAGAGATCTGTCGTTTAGGGGAAATCTCTCTGTGCTCTGGGACTTGTTCTCACTATAGAAATAGCGTTTAGGTCTTGGGAAGACGTTTACAAGTTATCAAAAATATCAATAAATGTATTTAGTTTGAGTTTCTTTACACGCCGCGGTTTTGTAGCGTTTCTGGCGTTGCGGTTATAGTAAGTTTTTAATAACATCCCGTCCGTGAAACATAACTCCCAACATTTACATTCTGATTCACCGGACTGTACTGCCTTCACTCCCTTTGTGAAATTTTAAAAAAAATGGCAGCCTGCCCAATCATGTGGTTACGGTGCGCCCCAATGAATTCAATATAAAAATCCGTAGACGCTGTATTTACCTGCCCCCAATCACGAGAATGGCGGTCTGTGTTCCCCAATTTGAATGGATCACGTTTTTTGTTCCAGGGCCACTTTACGTTCCCAGTCTGCCCCTGTTTCTGGTGCATAGACCGCCAGAAGATACGCCAAGGTCACTTAGAAAGGTGCGCCTCTTAATAAATCTCGCCTCTCTTGCTCCAGCTTAGGGCTCATGCGCACGACCATTGCCTGTTTTGCGGTCTGCAAATTGCGGATCCGCAAAACACGGATACCGGCCGTGTGCATTGCGCATTTTGCGGAACAAATTGGTCGGCCCCTAATAGAACAGTCCTATCATAGTCGTCCATAATGCGGACAATAATGTGTTCTATCTTTTTGCGGATCACCCATGCGGACACAAAATGCACACAGAGTCGTTTCCGTTTTTTATGCGGACCCATTGAAATGAATGGATCCACATACGGGCTGCAAAAAAAAAAAGGCATGGAAATAAGTAAAAAAAAACTTCATGTGCATGAGCCCTTACCTGATTAAACACCAGTGTTAAGCCTCTGCAGACGTCCGTGGAACACGGTCCGTGAGATACTGGACTGGCATGGCAGGAGCGCACGGCGTCATAGCAACCAATCGCTCCTGCAATGCCAGTCCAGTATCTCACAGACCGCGTTCCACGGACGTCTGCAGAGGCTTTAAGGCCAGACATAAAGTCGCAGCTTGTGTCAGTGGCAGATCCCGTTCTGACCTCCGCTCCTCTGACAGGATAACACAGCACTACACTGATTTATAATGCTGTGTCATCCTGAGAGTCCTGGAATCTACTGAATTAGAGCCCATTCAGACAGCCAAATTTTTTGTTCCGCACCCGTTCCGGAATGACCCATTCATTTCAATGGGACTGCAAAACATGCGGACAGCACACCGTGTGCTGTCCACATCCGTAGTTCCATTCCACGGTCCCGCAAAAAACATAGAGCATGTCCTATTCTTGTCCGCAATTGTGGACAAGAATAGGCATTTTTAATGAGAGTGGCGGCCATGTGCGGTCTGCAAATTGCGCAACGCGCACTGGCCGGTATCCTTGTTTTGCAAATCTGCAATTTGCGGACCGCAAAACACATACGACCGTCTAAATGAGCCGCAATGGGTCCGCAAAAAAATGGAACACATACGGAAATGCATCTGTATGTCTTCCGTTTCCGTTCCGTTTTTTGCGGAACCATCTATTGAAAATGTTATGCCCAGCCCAATTTTATCTATGTAATTACTGTATACTGTATATGCCATATGGAAAAACGGAACAGAAACGGAAGCACAACGGAAACAAAAAACAGAACAACTGATCCGTGAAAAACGGACCGCAAAACCAAGCCATACGGTCGTGTGCAGGAGGCCTTACACTGACATAATGCTGCGAGCATAATACAACAGATTCCAGAACTCAGAGACACACAGCCTTATAAATAAGTATAAGACCTCTTGCACACGAAAGTTGTGTGCCCGTGGCCATATGGCAGGTCCATAATACACGGGCACCGGCCCGTGTGCACTCCGCATCACGGAGATGCGGAACGGAAGCACGGATCGGAACCTCACAGAAGCACTACGGGGTGTGAATTTTTTTGTGGTGTGGACAGATCACAGACCCATTCAAGTTGAATGGGTCTCGATCCGTCTTGGCCGCCGCACGGACACTGCCGTGCATTGGGGACCGCAAATTGCAGTCCCCAATGCACGGAACAGATGCACAACGTTCGTGTGCAAGAGGCCTAAGAGCTCATGCACACGACCGTGTTTTTTGTCCGCATCTGATCCGCACTTTTTGCATATCGGATGCTGCCCCATTCATTTCAATTTCAAAACTTCATCCGAAGTCGATTCGCTCATCCCTAATATTGATAACTAGGTATGAGTGAATCGATTTGTACAAAATGATTTGTTCATCAAAAAGAATTCTTCCCCTGTGAGCTGAAGGTTCTCCCTCCCTGCCACTTGATGGACAGGGCAGGACATCTCACCCAGCCGTGACAATCTCACACCTGCACAGCGGCTCTGAGTAGCAGCGACTGTGCATACACTGCTACATGACTACATGAACAGTCCCTGCTCCAGAAGCGGTAGCAGAGCCTCTGCACTTGCACCACTACTAGGAACGATTGTCAGGGCCCATAGAAATGTCCGGCCTGTCAATCAAGAATCAGGGGGGCGAATCTTCAGCCCCCCCCCCTCCCTCCATCCACAGGTGAAGAACTAGATCATCCATTTCAGTGGACAATACAATGTACAGAAGGCTCCATTGCACTGCGTAGTTCCTGGTGGCGGCAGATTGAAGCACAGGTCCCGTTCATATGAATGAGATCTCAGCTGCAGTACCTGGCACAACCACTACCTGGGACCCCATCTCTGGGACCTTGTGCTGTCTCGAGAACAGTGCCCAGCCATGAATAGAGGGGTCGCCACAATTGCGCAGCTTTCTCTGTTCACTGCTAAAAGACTTCCAAAATTAGCTATGTAAGCGCACTCTGCTATTTTTGGAAGTACCATAGCAGTTAATGGAGAAAGCAAGGCATGCACTGCATCCTCTCCATTCACGGCGGGGCTCCGTTCTTGAGATAGGAGCATACCCTGTGGATTAAAGGGATTCCCCAAGATAAGGAAATGAACAGCCTATCCTTAGGGTAAGCCAGCAATATTTGATTGATGGGTGCCCGATTCATGGCACCCCCAATTGTGATCTGATTGACGGGGACTCACCAGACCCACTTACCAGACCCACCTCCATACCTGTAGTAGTGGCTGAACCTGGTATCATAACTTAAAGCCTTGAATGGGACTGAGCTGCAGTACAAGGCACAGCCTCTACCAAAAGTACCAACCGGGTAAACAATGAAGCGCCACACTCTGGAGCACCGTGGGTCAGTAAAAAAAAATCAGAGACATTCACTACTTTGATCCATGATGCGGACTAAGCACGCCCATTGAAGTCTATGGGTCTGTGAAAATCCCTGACCCATCCATGTTGTCTCCGTGTTGCGTCCGCTTTTCACTGAAGATTAATAGGAGATTCTTTGGAAATTTATTTTCAGCTGAGCAACTTCAGTGAATTACGGATGACACACGGATGGTAAAAATGGACACAAAGATCAACCACGGATCCTTCATGGATGAAACTTGTACGCTTTTTTTCACAGACGTGACACGGAAAGGTGAACGAGGCCCTAAAGTTTTGGTAAAACAGCTGTGATACAGCAGCATACAGCTTCACAGGAACGACCGACCAGGTTGTGTCTAAGTGTGGATGGTGTATTCCCCTCACAGCAGTAATGTCTATGGTTTTTAATAGCAGTGTACCTTACTGACTCCGTCTGCTCTGCTGTTACAAATTCTGAAACTTCCTTTCTCTCTAGAAGTATTACAATTAGGGATGACCGAATCGATTTCGTATGAAACATCTGAAGTCGATTCGCATAAAACTTTGTTCTAATACTGTATGTAACAGGAGCTCCGTACAGTATTAGAATGTATTGGCTCCGATGAGCCGAAGTTATTACTTCGCGAAGTCTCGTGAGACTTCGCATAACTTCAGAAATCAATTTCTACTGTAAAAAAACATTTCCCGAACTCAGGTTCGGTTCCAACCGTCTTAGGGCATCATGGGATATGTCATTTTCATTGCATTTCTGAAACTACTAAAGCAGCGTTCACATCTGTATTGGGGCACTGTTTGGAGCCTCTATTACATGTCAGTGCAGCAAGCTCTAGAGGAGTCGGAGGATGGGAGTGGTAGTGGCTCTGGATGCAGAAAGTCTATCACAGTGGCTCTCCTCACACCGTTGCCCCGTAGGGTCAGTGCAGTGAAAGGAGGGCATACCCTTTCCTCCCCGGTGTTGGGGCTCCTGCCGGATGGTAGTTTGGAGAGTCCTTGCTGTTAACCTTTGTATGGCGGCAAGGCAGGGTGTGCAATCACTGTTGGACTAGCTTTCTAGAGGATCCTCCAGTGGGCCCAGGATCTGATATCATAATAGGCCCCAAAGGTTCAGAAGAAAATATTCATTTGTATCTGCCAATCTCTTGCCACTAGGGTCTATTTCTTTAAATCAAAAGCTATTATACTTTATTGTTCATATGGTGTTTGGGCCCTGAGGCCCTGTTCTGGTGGGTCCAAGGAACCCCAGCCCGACCCTGTGTGTAATGGCCAGCATATGGCGCAGGAGTCAGTATCCAGGCCAGATTTAACAGAATAATCTCTCCTTACTGTAGTGCAAAATGAGGGTTGTAGTACTTCCAACAGTCTCAGAACACAGTTTAAACCATGTACAGTGCAAATCTTCCCCCAGATGGTCTTGTATGGTGTGATAAAGTGTATGGAAACGTCATGGAAGGGGTGTATATCTCACCTAGGTTCCTCAACTGGGTGAGATAAGTAAAATTCAGAAAAGCTAAAGTGGTTTCAGCAAGGTATAGCTTGCTGAGACAGTTTTGTTAACTGTTCAAGGGATGGATTTTATTTGGACTGGGAAGGTAGGTTTGGTTGTGGGACCTACCCAGTCCACCCCCATTCCGGTGCAGATTTTTCCCCTAACCTGGCGGATCCTCGGCTGTAGCCAGCTGGGATCATTAGGGGGAAATAATAGCACATCCCCGGCTGTCAGTGTGGGAATGTGAAGCCTGGAAGAAGTCTAGGAAGCTGGCTAGAGACGCCGGAGTCTCTGTGTGTGACCTGCGCTCAATAGGTGAGCTAGAAAATAATCTGTATTAAGTCTCGTTCACAGGAACGTATTTTGTGTTCCATATACGGGCAGTTTTCTGCGTTCCACATACGGTCCGTATACGGAACCATTAATTTCCATGGGTCTGCAATGTACGGCGCTGTGCTTGGTGATCAGAGAGAAGGCTGCGGTGCTACTGCGAGGGCTGGTGCCTTCTCAAACAGCTGATCGGTGGGGCTCTCGGGTGTCAGAACCAAACGATCAGATACTTATCCGGAGGACAGGTCATCAGTTAAAAAGAACCTCAGAAAATCTCTTTAATTCTGATGCAATTCAGCATCTCCACCAGCAAGTGGCACCAAAGACTTACTATTTTCCTGCACATATGCATGTACCATAGCTTAGTCTCTATTCACATCACCCCAGAGCTCCACATTTGCAGGCATTAACTCCAAATCCATAGGGTGCTGTACACCCAACAGATGCCCAAAGAGTGTGCTTTATTACATCCCCTCCATTACATTGGTATCATCATATAGGTTATATGGCAAGAACTTTTCTAAAGCAGGAAAACCACGTTGTGGCTGAAATGTTCAGGTCCGGCTGAAAGATGATGAGCTCTTCACAGACAAAAATTATTATATTAATGGTAAACTGAAAATAAAATACAAAGATTTTTATTTTTTTATAGAGCATGTATGTTTGCACCCGGACGGCAGGTTATATGGTTTGGGTAAAAACCTTGGACTGTCTAAGGGCAAAAAAGCACATGGATTTCTGTAAGCTCCATCCAGATGAATGGAACAGACTTTCAGTCGCAGAAATTTTCTGCAACAAAGGCCTCATGCACACAGCCGTTGTTCTGGTCCGCATCCGAGCCGCAGTTTTTGCGGCTCGGGTGCGGACACATTCACTTCAATGGGGCCGCAAAAGATGCGGACAGTACTCCGTGTGCTGTCCGCATCTGTTGCTCCGTTCCGTGGCCCTGCAAAAAAAAATATAACATGTCCTATTCTTGTCCGTTTTGCGGACAAGAATAGGCATTTCTACAATGCCCCACAAAAATTATGAGTCCTGTTCTATTCTTGTCCGTTTTGCAGAAAGGAATAGGCATTTCTATAACGGGCCTCCTGTTCCGTTCCGCAAATTGCGGAAGGCACACTGGCGGCATCCGTTTTTTGCGGATCCGCAATTTGCAGACCGCAAAAAATGGCACGGTCGTGTGAACGAGCGCTTAGTTAGAGCCCAGACAGGCAGGAGTTTATTTTGTTTGGGTTTTGTTTGGTGATGCTGGAACTTCACTGTACCCAGAGTGTCATAAAAATAAAGCATCAATCCTGTGTAGAGTTGAGCGAACCTGAACTGCAAAGTTCGGGTTCGTACCGAACTTTGGACTTTTTCACTAAAGTTCGGGTTCGGTGTTCGGGTGATTTTATTTTCCGTTATAACATGGTTATAACGGAAAATAATAGCATTTTTAAAACAGAATGCTAAATAAAATGTATACTGAGGGGTTAAAAAAAAAACACCTCATTCACTTGATCGAGCAGCCGGTATCCTCTTTTCTTCAGGACCTGCAAAAGGACCTACGGTGATGTCATCGCAGGTCCTTTTGCAGGTCCTGAAGAAAAGAGGATACCGGCTGCGCGATCAAGTGAATGAGGTGGGGGGGTTTTTAACCCCTCAGTATACATTTTATTTAGCATTCTGTTTTAAGAATGCTATTATTTTTCGTTATAACCATGTTATAACGGAAAATAATAAAGTGAAGTTCGGGTCCCGAACCGGAAGTTCGGCCGTACCCGGCGAACTCGAACTTCCAGGGGTTCGCTCAACCCTAATCCTGTGGTCTGCAAACAAATCTGTCACCGCCGTCCTGCTTGAGAGAGCAACCCCTTACAATGGGTATAGGCCAGGTTTGGATTCAGTTTACTTCTTTACTCTTCCTCTGCAGAATCTGGGGCTGACAATAAGACCTTGTTCACATTTCTGTTTTTCACTGACGTGTGCTGTCCGCATTTTCCGTGGACAGCACACGTACCCATTGATTTAAATTTGCCTGTTCACATTTCAGTATTTTTTTACTGACCGTGGGTCAGTAAAAAAATCTGAGACATGCACTACTTTGATCCATGATGCAAACTAAGCACGCCCATTGAAGTCTATGGGTCTGTGAAAATCACTGACCCATCCATGTTGTGTCCGTGTTGCGTCCGCTTTTCACTGAAGATATATAATAGGAGATTCTTTGGAAATTAATTTTCAGCTGAGCAACTTCAGTGAATTACGGATGACACACGGATGGTAAAAATGGACACAAAGATCAACCACGGATCCTTCACAGACGTGACACGGAAAGGTGAACGAGGCCCTAAAGTTTTGGTAAAACAGCTGTGATACAGCAGCATACAGCTTCACAGGAACGACCGACCAGGTTGTGTCTAAGTGTGGATGGTGTATTCCCCTCACAGCAGTAATGTCTATGGTTTTTAATAGCAGTGTACCTTACTGACTCCGTCTGCTCTGCTGTTACAAATTCTGAAACTTCCTTTCTCTCTAGAAGTATTACAATTAGGGATGACCGAATCGATTTCGTATGAAACATCTGAAGTCGATTCGCATAAAACTTTGTTCTAATACTGTATGGAACAGGAGCTCCGTACAGTATTAGAATGTATTGGCTCCGATGAGCAGAAGTTATTACTTCGCGAAGTCTCGTGAGACTTCGCATAACTTCAGAAATCAATTTCTACTGTAAAAAAACATTTCCCGAACTCGGGTTCGGTTCCAAGTGGTACAGTATTCAAACAAAGTATTATGCGAATCGACTTCGGATGTTTCATCCAAAGTCGATTCGTTCATCCCTAATTACAATGTAAAGATGGTTCTGTCTTGGTAGATCATGCAGAGATGGTTAGTCTCTGTAGCTTAAGGCCTAGTACTGAGGAATGAAGCACATGGACTTTGCCTCCTCACTCCTTTCCTGCTAACACTAGACTCTGGCTTGGCTAGACTAAACTGAGCTAGGGGTGGAGCTAACAGTCCACACCTCCGCTTCCCTAGGGGCTGTGTCAGAGTTGGTTAACTCTGTCACTCCCATACATTACCATACTGGATATACAGAGCATAAAATGACATAACATAAATGAAAGGTATCTCCTGCCCTCGGGTACTGCACCAGACAAAATAGAGCAGAAGTTAAACTATTTTGTCGGAGCAGAGCAGCAGAAATACTGCAGATGTGAACAGAGCCTAACACACCTGCTCCATGAAGTGGAGAAGTGACACAGTGACGTGAGCAGGTGATACAGGTTAAAAAAGGCAGTTTACAAAAATATTGCATAGTCTACTATGCCACTATTCAGCAGACGTTTGACATGCCATGTGATGTCATGTTTATCGATCACAAGGCCCAGGCACAGCTCAGCCCCATAGAAGTGAATGCTATACAATGTACGGCGCTGTGCTTGGTGATCAGAGAGAAGGCTGTGGCGCTACTGCGAGGGCTGGTGCCTTCTCAAACAGCTGATCGGTGGGGCTCTCGGGTGTCAGAACCCCACGATCAGATACTTATCCGGAGGACAGGTCATCAGTTAAAAAGAACCTCAGAAAATCTCTTTAATTCTGATGAAATTCAGCATCTCCACCAGCAGGTGGCACCAAAGACTTACTATTTTCCTGCACATATGCATGTACCATAGCTTAGTCTCTATTCACATCACCCCAGAGCTCCACATTTGCAGGCATTAACTCCAAATCCATAGGGTGCTGTACACCCAACAGATGCCCAAAGAGTGTGCTTTATTACATCCCCTCCATTACATTGGTATCATCATATAGGTTATATGGCAAGAACTTTTCTAAAGCAGGAAAACCACGTTGTGGCTGAAATGTTCAGGTCCGGCTGAAAAATGATGAGCTCTTCACAGACAAAAATTATTATATTAATGGTAAACTGAAAATAAAATACAAAGATTTTTTTTTTTTTTTATAGAGCATGTATGTTTGCACCCGGACGGCAGGTTATATGGTTTGGGTAAAAACCTTGGACTGTCTAAGGGCAAAAAAGCACATGGATTTCTGTAAGCTCCATCCAGATGAATGGAACAGACTTTCAGTCGCAGAAATTTTCTGCAACAAAGGCCTCATGCACACAGCCGTTGTTCTGGTCCGCATCCGAGCCGCAGTTTTTGCGGCTCGGGTGCGGACACATTCACTTCAATGGGGCCGCATCTGTTGCTCCGTTCCGTGGCCCCGCAAAAAAAATATAACATGTCCTATTCTTGTCCGTTTTGCGGACAAGAATAGGCATTTCTACAATGGGCCGCTTGTTCCGTTCCGCAAATTGCGGAAGACACATGGGCGGCAAAAAACGGAACGGTCGTGTGCATGAGGCCAAAATCTGCCGTGGGTGAAGGAGTCCTCAGTGATCACATTACCATTATTTCCATGTTGACCCCACTATCTAAGGGCATTCAGGTCCGACTCCTGCTCTGTGCAGCCTGTGAGGGGTTACGGGTGCCCGCAATGGGTGCACAGGGAGGCATTATTTTAACACGGTCATTGTGCCATGTGGCTGCTGTATGAAGGGGCGCCAGAGTGCAGGACTGCACTGGGTGCAATGAAAAAATCTTTACTGGCGCCTGGACAATAAGAATGAAAACACCACAAAACCTGACGACGGCTGTAGTAGGACTCCCTTGCAGTTCGCAGTGTTTCTCGCTGTTGCTGTAATCACACACTGTTCTTAAAGACACTGAATTTCGGATTCACTTTTTCCCACGAGAATCTCTGTTCTTGTGGTTTTTGCAGGAAGCAACAAGTAGTAACGTAGACAAAGTGGCGGTAAACAGTGGAGCAACGCTGACTGCTGCAGCACCGAGAAGGTGCCCGGCCTGAGGAAACTGTGCACACGAGCCGGGCAGGTCCGGACAGCCACAGGCAGACACCGCGGTGACATATAGGTCGCACTCAGGTTGTCTACAGATATACCTGCTGAGTGGAGGTTATCTTCAGTCTGATCCTTCTGCTTGCCAGAAACACATGAACTAGCTGTCAGACAAACGCTGGCCTGGGGACCAATATGTTCACATGACGGGGGTCATTTATCATCTTGTTTGCACCTTTTTTTTTGCCTCATTTTGAGTGTTGAGTGTCTCATTTGTCTCATTTCCTCTTTGTTTTTTGTCTCTTTTATCTTGTTCAACTGCTATTTGTGTTAGACTGACTTTTGGGCTTGTGGTTTAATTGGCGTGTATGTTTTAGGGCTAGTTCACACGAACGTAAGTGCTCCGTGCCCGTGCTGTGGACCGCAAATTGCGGTCCGCAATGCACAGGCACCGACCGTGGGGCAACCACATGCGGATCGCAGACCCATTCACTTGAATGGGATCCGTGATACGTCCGTTCCGCAAAAAGAAAGAACAAGTTCCATCTTTTTACGGAACAGAACACCACAGAAGCACTCCATAGTGCTTCCATAGGGTTCCGTTCCATGCTTCTAGGGAACCGTGTATTGCGGAACCGCCGTATGCGGCCCGCAGCATGGGAACAGAGCCCTTAAGTTCGTGTGAACAAGCCTTTAGACTGATATACAGTTGCAAGAAAAAGTATGTGAACCCTTTGGAATGATATGGATTTCTGCACAAATTGGTCATAACATGTGATCTGATCTTCATCAGTCACAACAATAGACAATCACAGTCTGCTTAAACTAATAACACACAAAGAATTAAATGTTACCATGTTTTTATTGAACACACCATGTAAACATTCACAGTGCAGGTGGAAAAAGTATGTGAACCCCTAGACTAATGACATCTCCAAGAGCTAATTGGAGTGAGGTGTCAGCCAACTGGACTCTAATCAATAAGATGAGATTGGAGGTGTTGGTTACAGCTGCCCTGCCCTATAAAAAACACACACCAGTTCTGGGTTTGCTTTTCACAAGAAGCATTGCCTGATGTGAATGATGCCTCGCACAAAAGAGCTCTCAGAAGACCTACGATTAAGAATTGTTGACTTGCATAAAGCTGGTAAGGGTTATAAAAGTATCTCCAAAAGCCTTGCTGTTCATCAGTCCACGGTAAGACAAATTGTGTATAAATGGAGAAAGTTCAGCACTGCTGCTACTCTCCCTAGGAGTGGCCGTCCTGTAAAGATGACTGCAAGAGCACAGCGCAGACTGCTCAATGAGGTGAAGAAGAATCCTAGAGTGTCAGCTAAAGACTTACAAAAGTCCCTGGCATATGCTAACATCCCTGTTAGCGAATCTATGATATGTAAAACACTAAACAAGAATGGATTTCATGGGAGGATACCACAGAGGAAGCCACTGCTGTCCAAAAAAAACATTGCTGCACGTTTACAGTTTGCACAAGAGCACCTGGATGTTCCACAGCAGTACTGGCAAAATATTCTGTGGACAGATGAAACCAAAGTTGAGTTGTTTGGAAGAAACACAGAACACTATGTGAGAAAAAGAGGCACAGCACACCAACATCAAAACCTCATCCCAACTGTGAAGTATGGTGGTGGGGGCATCATGGTTTGGGGCTGCTTTGCTGCGTCAGGGCCTGGACGGATTGCTATCATCGAAGGAAAAATGAATTCCCAAGTTTATCAAGACATTTTGCAGGAGAACTTGACTTGCATTGTGGGTCATGCCGGATCCGTCTTTCTCCGCATACCAGGACGGAAAGAAAACCCCAGCATGCTGCGGTTTGCTCTCCGGTATGAGAATGGGACAGAATGCATTTTGGAGCATTCCGTTCTGTTCAGTTACATTTTGTCCCCATGACAAAATGAAAATGAATGGGAACAAAACGGAAGCGTTTTTTTCTGGTATTGAGACCCTATGACGGATCTCAATACCGGAAAATATTAACGCTAGTGTGAAAGTAGCCTTAGCTGTGTTTTTACTTTTTTCCATCAGGCAGCTCAGCTATGGCTCCTTATCTCTGATCTGTGGCCTTATTGACACTCATTATAGCTCAGTTCTTATGTTGCCAATAAGAATGTGGTTTAAATAAGTGTTTTTGAGCTATTAACAAATTTATAGATAAGTTATTAGATGACCGATACAAAGTTAAATACAATTCTCATAGCAAGACAGGAGTTAACCTTTTATGACAAAGCTGCTGAATTTTTTCATAAAGAGCAATTGAAATTATTTTAAGCCCAAAATGCGTAAAATACAATCATAAAAAAAAAAATATTCCGAAGTTGTCCAAAGCCTTTAAAGCTCCATGCACATGTATCCGCTTTGTGGTCCGTGGATCAGCAAAACGCAGACACCGGCTGTGTGCATCCCGTATTTTCCCCTTCTGCAGGTCCATGAAACGGGCATACAAATGCGGACAGGGCACGGTGCACTGTCCACATCTATTGTGGCCTCATTGGAATGAATGGGTCCGCATCAGATCTGCCAAAAATTGCGGATAGATTGCAGACCAAAAATATGGTTGTGTGCAAGAGGCCTAACTTTTACATGGAAACTTGCAGGTGCAGATTTTACATTTTACACTTTGCAAAATCTGCAAAATTGTTTCACCTCCCGTTTGCCAATGGTGTCGCTGGCATCCCGCCATTTTGGATGAAGACTTGTTTGCTGTAGTTGGCGTCTCACTGTTGCTGTGCCCTGAGCCCGAAGCAAGAGATTGCACTCACACTGTGCTGAACCGAGCACCCGCACACAACTCTCCCACACAAGCCCGGAACACACTACTTGTCTGGATCCAATCTGGACTGAATCTCCTTCCCGAAACACCGCGGCTACGGTTAGGGGGGCCAGACATCCGGTTTCATGCCGGACAGTCCAGTTTTCTGGCTCCCTGGACGAACACAGGGATGTCCACCCTTTCAGTCCCTCACGCTCAGACAGCAGCACTGCGCTGTCTGAGCGTGAGCTGCAGCAACTGGCTGAGGCCTCATGCAAACAGCGGGTCCACAATATGCAGGAACCGGCCGTGTGTTTCCCACATCACGGATGCGGATCCATTCACTTGAATGAATCCGCAATCCGGAGCTGTGGTGTGGGACGGAGGCACGGAAACCACGGGAAGCACTACGGAGTTCTTCCGTGGTGTTTCTGTCCGTGCCTCCACACCGCAGAAAAAATAAAACATGTTCTATTGTTTTGCGGCGCGGACGAATCACGGACCCATTGAAGGTGAATGGGTCTCGATACATCCCGTCCGCCGCGCGGATGTTGCCCGTGCATTGGGGACCACAAATTGCGGTCCTCAATGCACGGAACGGCCGTGTGCATGAAGCCTGAGGCTTTTCTCCACAGACATGGCTCACTGTGGCTGACTGAGGGAGAGAGAAGCACCCCGGCTGCCCCCATCTCACCTTCCATTCAAAAAGTTGTCCCCTCTAATCAGACCTAATCAGGTTTTGGGGCGTGGCCGGTGAGGTCCGGCTTTCTGGGTTGAAGCCAGTGGCCACCCTAGCTACGGTCCCAACACGCCCTGTTGTGCATTACAGGTATTATAATTTATTATTACAGTATTTCATCCAGCTTAAAGGGGCATTCCTATCTCTTAAAGTTACAACATACTTAAAATCTTTAGGGGTCCACCATCTGGGATTCCCCACCAATCTTGCCCAACACAGCAGTGTCCCTGCCACACGCTGTATCAGTGCTGGGGCCCCTTCAGTCTCAGGATCAGTAAGTGTCTCCTGCATCGATGTGCTATGTAGATCTTTTAGCGGAGCGAGTGGGCACAGGCAGGAGCTCCGAATAGCACATCACTGATCCTGCCTGTGCCCGCTCCACTAAAATCTGGCATGATAGCATATCCGATGTACTATGCCAGGCTTTAGCGGAGATTGCACAGGCAGGAGCAGTGATGTGTGCTCCTGCCTGTACATCGCTCACTGAGGCCACAGAGGAATCCGTACACCGCTGACATGTACGGATTTCAAAGTGCTACAGGCACCCGAATTTCAGGTGCCTATCTGAAGTAAAATAAAATAAGCAGGGGCGTAGCTAGAAATGACTGGGCCCCATAGCAAAAAAATTTTATGCCCCCTCCCGGATCTTCAACCCCCACATACCTCTCGGACCTCGCCGCCACATACGCAGCTCCTCATGCACTTGCGACGGTTACGCGTAGGACTGAGCACAGACAGTTGGTCACTGGCAACGCATTTGTGCCAGTGTAGGAAATGTCTGAATCTAAATGTCTGTGTATTAAAGAAGATTGTTAAATTGTACAAGGGTCTGTAACACAAGAAGGTGAAAGTACATATCGTGGGGTGTGTATGTGTATTAGACAGAAGGTAGGGATATGTAACTTGTGTAGTTTGGGTATTAGGGAGAGTAAGGGGTATATATCTAGTGCTGATACACGTGTAGGTGAAGAGCCGCTTTGACATAATTCGTCTATTTCATATTATAAGCTCCCCTTATATATAATTTACTTACAGTTCTGAAGACTCAGGGGTGCTGGCTGGCTTGGCCTCAGGGGTGCTGGCTGGCTTGGCCTCAGGGGTGCTGGCTGGCTTGGCCTCAGGGGTGCTGGCTGGCTTGGCCTCAGGGGTGCTGGCTCGCTTGGCCGGGCAGAAGGAGTGTGGGAGACTGTGAGGCCTTTTTTCTCCAAGCTGCTCCAGAAAAAAAAAAAATTTCATTATACCTCAGGTCAGACCCCCAATGTTAATCAGACCTCAGCTAAAAGCCCCAATAAGATCCCCAATGTTAATAAGACCCTCCCCGTTATTATAATCATTGGTGGGCAGTGCATCCCCCTCCCCGGTATTAAAATCATTGGTGGGCAGTGCACCCCCCCTGGTATTAAAATCATTGGTGGGCAGTGTATCCCCCCCCCCCCCCCAACCCGGTATTAAAATCATTGGTGGGCAGTGAGCCCCCCCCCAGTATTAAAATCATTGGTGGGCAGTGCGCCATCCACCTTCCCCTCCCAAGTATTAAAATCATTGGTGGGCAGTGCGCCCTGCCCCCCCCCCACCCCCCGGTATTAAAATCATTGGTGGGCAGTGAGCCCTCTCCCCCCAGTATTAAAATCATTGGTGGGCAGTGAGCCCTCCCCCCCAGTATTAAAATCATTTGTGGGTGGGCAGTGGGCCCTCTTCCCCCCCCCCCCCCCCCCCATTATTGGTGGCAGCGGCAGTTCCGATCGGAGTCCCAGCAGGGGCTCGGATCGGTTACCATGGCAGCCAGGACGCTACTGAAGTCCTGTCTGCCATGGCCAGTTACTCTGCAGCAGCATACTTACATGCGCTGTGGCCGCCCATCGCTCCTCCTTCTTGTAACTCGTCACAGGTCTGTGCGGCGCATCGCTATAAGCATAAGCAATGCACCGCACAGACCTGTGAGTTGCTGGGACTCTGATCGGAACTGCAGCTGCCACCAATGATGGGGGGAGGGTTGGTTGGGGGGAGAGGCTGCCCCCTATCGCACCGCCACATGATTTAAAAAAAAAAATCCTCAGCCCGCCGGCCAGGGATCTCACTGCACTTACTATTATCCCTGGTTGCCGCTCCGTTCTCCCGTTATGTCCTCCGGTATGTTCGAGGACTTGGTTATAGTAGGCGGAATCTGCCCTTCTTCTGTGGGCGTCTCCTTCTCCTAGGCTGTAGCGCTGGCCAATCGCAGCACAGAGCTCACAGCCTGGGAGTTTTTTTGCCTACTATAACCAAGTCCCGGAACATACCGGAGGACATAACGGGAGAACGGAGCGGCAACCAGGGATAATAGTAAGTGCAGTGAGATCCCTGGGCGCCGCTGTATATGTCATGATACTTAATTCACAATGTTTAGACCGATGAAAGGTCCTCTTTAAAGCCTCAGGAGCCAGGAGGAAAGTTCCCTGGCATAACCTAGAGTCAGACTACATTGAAGACGTGCAGCATACAGAAGAAGCTGAGTTATACAGCCAGCCTGTCAATATAGCAGAGTCAGAGAGAAACAGATATAGCAGAGTGGAGTTTGCCTGCCAGTTTCATGCTAAAGCCTGCTGGACCCAAGACAAATCCTGTAAACTGTTTTGGAGAATGTTTATTCAATGTAAAGCTGCCATTGAACTTCATCTCAAGGTCTGGACTCAAGTTATTCTTTAATCCCTCAATTATTCCCCCTATTTATTGCTTTGGAGCCAAATCCTGGGGTCCAGCTGTATCCAGGTAGAAGCACCGTGACACACATAAAGAGACATTTTAGGCCGCAACATACCACTCAGCATTTCCTACACCTGGGACGCGTTATAGGAGGGCCCTGGGGGAGGCGCCCGTGGCACCTGTCAGACTGATGGATTCAGCCCAATGTGCACGCTCAGATTTGAGCTTTAACGTCACTGCTGTTAGTCAGAACAAGGCTACCTGTACACGGGTGTAGGTTTAAAAACATAATCTGTGCGGTTTTTCATTTGGATTCCTTTGCGTTTATCCAACAAATCATGACCAAAAACTGCTTGAGTTACTTTGTTTTTTGGTGCGGATTTGATGCAGATTTTCTGCATATCTCATCCTTGCATTGAAAAGCATGAAATCTGCACACACAAAAAAAAATCACACAATTGAACATGCTGCAGATTTTGAAATCCGAATGGCAGGTCAATTTCCGCACCTAAGGAAAAAGCAGGGGCGTATCTATGGGGGAAGCAGGGGAAGAGGCTGCTTTAGGGCCCGAACTCAGAAGGGGCCCACTTAGGAGGAGGACTATAAGATTTTATTGTCAGGGCCCCTCAACAGTATTATAAAATGACATTATATACGGTGACACTGTAGGAAACGAACGGAGCCGCTACGGGGCTTCATCTGAGAGAGCGATCTGGACTAGCCGTGTACATGAGATTGGTAATCTCAAAAAAACTATGGGCTAAATATATTCCACAAATTTTTTTTTTATTAATGCATAAATTAAAAACAAGAATATTTCCCACAAATGTATGTACTATGGATACAGGACATGGCAAAATGGGCTCTACAGTCAATGAAATTAGGGATGTGACATGATAATGTAAAGAGAAGCCCAATTACCTACAATTGAAACACCATCCCTTTAAATAAAATATGGCAATAACATCATTGGGGGTCATTTATCAAACTGGTATAAAGTAGAACTGGTTTTGTTTCCCATAGCAACCAATCAGATTCCACCTTTCATTTTTCACAGCTCCTTTGGAAAATGAAAGGAGGAATCTGATTGGTTGCTATGGGCAACTAAACCAGCTTAATAAATTCTCAATTGAATCTAAAAAATTCAACAGGTCATGGCACTCTCTAGTGTAATATTAGGGTGCTGTATCCAAATTAGTTGCACAGCACTGCCCTGATAATAGTGCCCTGTTCGAGACCCCCCAAATAAGCGCACTAAGCGCAGTACTCTGTCTGAACTGCTTATAATGACCATGGAAGCAATGAATAGCCAGTGACAATGGAATACTAATAACAGAAAATGCAAGGTAAATGGCCAGTGAGAAAATGTATTCTTACCCCTATTTAGACTGGAGCCCAGAAATTTCGACGTGTTTCGCGTGTACTGCTTTGTCAGGCTAATCTCATGCACTTGTACTGTATTACGCTGCGGCTTTTCCGCACAAAATTAGCACGTCATTGTATGCGAGCACCCTAAAGAAAAGAAATCCTCTTGCTAGAGGCTCAGCGGGTCCACAATATACGGGCACCAAATGTGCGCTCCACCTTGAACGGATCCGGATCTGCAAATGGCAGGCACACGGCTATTTGAGGTCCGCAGCATGGGCACGGGCTGCACACATTAAAAGCATTTATGATTTTCTGTGCAAAAAAGGAGGTGTGGCGAGGGCAGGGAAGCGGTGGGGCCAGCCGGCCAGGCACAACTGTCTACATTTAAGACTTAAATGAAGACTGAAATATACGGTACTGTAGCTCTGAGCTGCCATAAATTTCAGTTTAAGCACACTGACTGTCGGAGGATGCGCCTTATATTTGATAAGGTCTGTGTAGTGACCGGGCCACATGTGTGAGTGTGGGTGGCCTGATGGGTGTAGTAGTAATCACCGTTCTGCTCCCTGGGCCGGCATGCGGTGATGGAAAGGGCACACTGACTTGTGCTTTAGCCCCCAGAAGTGAGGTGAAATACTTTACATTAAGCAGTATCTTGCAACCAATAAGGGCATTCCCCTCCGGGACAGGCATACACTTCTGCTACATTAATTGTTCAGGTTGCTAATCCACTCTGTAATACCCCAGAGTGGTATTGCCACCTCTTTGCGCCCCCTACTTTCTTGTATGGTTGACCCAATGTCATCTTACGCATTTATTTCCAGATCCTGCAAAAATGTGTATTCATTTCTATGCGACTGTTGTGTTTATATGTAATGTGTCTGGTTCACCAGCAGATGGTGGAAATAATGGCAGAGCTACCTTGTCTGGAATGGAACCTTTCTTTCCATTCTAGCCCTCTCTAGAGAGGGAGGAGTTTAGCTAGTGAAGGTCAGTCTGGCCTAATCCCTGTCCAAGGGAGGTTGTGCTGCAGAGAGCCCGTCCCTTCTGGGTGAGCCCTGGCTCAGCCTGCAGAGCACCATCAGCTCTGTGGGGCATAGAGGCCTAAGCTCCAAGCTTCACACTCCAGAAGTATAGTTCCCTGGATGAAGATAAAGATAGACAGACTACAGAAAGTAATCTTCAGCAGAAAGGAAAAGTTTCCATTTAATCCTGACAGCACAGCAGAGCTAGAGAGCAACTGATGTAGCATAGCCGAGTGTGTTTGCCTGCCAGAATTTATGACAAAGCTTGCTGATGACCAAGATACAGTTGGAAGATTGTTGCTTGAAGAAAGTTTATTCAAGTAAAGCGGTTATCAAGTTCATCACAAGGTCTGGACTCAATTTATTTCTTCATCCCACCATTCAACTACCCCCATTTCCCTGCAGCGGACGGCCACGATTGGGGTTCCAGTGTATCCAGGTAGGAGAACTGTGACACGTGCTACACCACTAAGGGACATTAGGCCACCCTTACACCACTCTGGCATTCCTATCCTGGGTGCCCACCAACACCATCTACTTAAGGGGACTCCGTCCCTCGTTGCTGAAACGCAACTGGCATCATGATAAACAACACTTTCACCTTAAGAGACCCCAAGTAGTGAACAACAACACCACCTGCCTGCTGCAACCCTTCCACCTTAGGATGTGGAAAACTATACAGGTGCACCAAACTGTGTGGAGTATACCGAAGGCTTCTCTGGAACACAGGTGCCTTAGGGTCAATAAAGTCCTTTTTAAGACTGGTCACCTCTACAGGTCTCTTTGCACCTCTCTTGTATCTGGTCTGCTTTCTGGAGATGTTCTGGCTCTATTCTGTGTGGTAGCTGACTCTAGAATGTTCTGCCCTCTTTTATATAAAGGGTGTCACCAGCCTCTTCTAGTGGTGACTATAAATATGGCCTGTGATTACCATGTGCAAATACATACATATGCAGGTATTTTGTTAACCCTCTCCAGATTGCACTATATGGTGACTCTTAGGCCTCTTTCAGACGGGCGTTGCGGGAAAATGTGCGGATGCGTTACGGGAACACCCACGATTTTTCCGCGCGAGTGCAAAACATTGTAATGCGTTTTGCACTCGCGTGAGAAAAACGCGCATGTTTGGTACCCAAACCCGAACTTCTTCACAGAAGTTCGTGTTTGGGATCGGGGTTGTGTAGATTGTATTATTTTCCCTTATAACATGGTTATAAGGGAAAATAATAGCATTCGGAATACAGAATGCATGGTAAACTAGCGCTGGAGGGGTTAAAAAAAATAAATATATTTAACTCACCTTAGTCCACTTGATCGCGTAGCCCGGCATCTCCTTCTGTCTCCTTTGCTGAACAGGACCTGTGGTGAGCATTAATTACAGGTAAAGGACCTTTGGTGACGTCACTCCGGTCATCACATGATCCATCACCATGGTAAAAGATCATGTGATGACCGGAGTGACATCACCAAAGGTCCTTTACCTGTAATTAATGCTCACCACAGTCCTGTTCAGCAAAGGAGACAGAAGGATATGCCGGGCCTCGATCAAGTGGACTAAGGTGAGTTAAATTTTTTATTTTAACCCCTCCAGCGCTGTTTTACTATGCATTCTGTATTCAGAATGCTATTATTTTCCCTTATAACTATGTTATAAGGGGAAATAATAATGATCGGGTCTCCATCCCGATCGTCTCCTAGCAGCCGTGCGTGAAAATCGCACCGCATCCGCACTTGCTTGCGGATGCTTGCGATTTTCACGCAGCCCTATTCACTTCTATGGGGCCTGCGTTGCGTGAAAAACGCAGAATATAGAGCATGCTGCGATTTTCACGCAACGCACAAGTGATGCGTGAAAATCACTGCTCATGTGCACAGCCCCATAGAAATGAATGGGTCGGTATTCAGTGCGGGTGCAATGCGTTCACCTCACGCATCGCAACCGCGCGGAATACTCGCCCGTGTGAAAGGGCCCTTAGAGCAGGATTTTACACCTGCGCCCCACCATAAAGCGCATCTTCCGGCACCACGGGGGAAATCAAGACCAGCGCAAATAATGCTAGTCTTGATAAATCTCCTTCAAAGTTCTATTATGATCTGTATATGGGCAAGATTACCTATGGGTGCTATTATTCTATGATTCTGTGTATTGTACCAAACAATCAGCAATCAGAACTGTGCTGTGGAAGTCCTGACACTATAAAACAAGCATTTTCTAGCTGGCTACACAGTTATCATTAAATATTTCAGGAAGCTGCTCAGTAATTTACTGCCTCATTCAAAGACTGAAGTAGGAGGGTACTGGCAAGGAAAGGTGGGGACAGTGCTGGCTATTGTTTTAGGTCTGGTGCTCTTTGATTGTTTTATTGCTTACTGAATAGCGTCAACAGGTCTGTAGTAGAATAATTTATTACTCAAGCATATGAGATCATTGCAAAGGAGTTTCACTGTGAGTGAGGGTAAAGGGCAGCGCTGGGTATTAACTGCTCTAAGAAGGTACAAAGAATCATTGTGGCTGATAGGTACGTGTCATCGAGGTTCCTGGCCTCAGTGGAGTAAGAGACGTTTTTTATGTGTCAGCAGCAGTTGCTGTTTCACACCTTAATATTTAGTATGGCTGTATAGCTGATCCAGGACGGCTCTTACTAGGAGTAGTCAAAGTGCTGGGTGGGTGACTACTCCCCATGTTCCAGGTCGGGTTTTGCCAAGCCAGCACTGCCAGGTGAGGGGGATTACCTCCGTCTGACAGTGGAGCTCAGGAGGTGTGTGTGCTGGGATCTGAGGCTTGTGCCGTGCTGGAGGGCTGAGACCCATCTGTAAGGGAAACAGGCCCCCTAAATGCCTGCTATAGACTTCTGGAGGCAATACTGCCAACAAGGTGATTTCTTGCTATGTGGACTTTCCATTGTGTGTGAACTAACACCAAGACTGCAAAGTGACGTTTTGTTTTTGCTTTGTGTGAATAAACACGGAAGTTTGATTTAGGAACTGGTAATTTGCCTCTGTACTGCGTCCGCACACCCTGTCTACCAGAGCGAATTCCCACACTGCATTTTATATGTTTATTGTAATATATCCTGTTCATTTTTTTTGTTATTGCACTACATCTGCGCTGAAGTGTGGAAAGGGTTAATGCACAGCCAGCTTAGGCTAGCTTCACACTAGCGTTCAGAGATCCAGTAGGAAACAACCTGCCGGAGCTCTCTCAATTCGGTGTTGCCAGATGCTGCCTGAATGCCCGCCAGCCCCATTAACTATAATGGAGACTGGCAGAGGTTCGGCTGCATCCTGCAAACATGCAGAGAATCAGCTGGACTAAAACCACTGACACCGGGTTGCAGCTGGATCTTTGAAGGTCCCCATTGTAGTTAATGTAGCCATCAGGCATTCAAGCAGCATCCGACAATGCTGGATCCAGAGAGCTTCGGCAGGTTGTTCTCTGCCGGATTTCTAAATACTAGTGTGAAACTAGCCTAATACTGAGAGACTTTTTGGAGGGGAAAAAACAGACACCCTGACTTTCTGACTGTCTGGTTTAGCTCTGTTATTTATGTTTGAAGACTTGCTTACATCTGGAAAAACAGATTATTCTTTCCCTTAAACCTGCATTAGAGGTCTATACAAGTATGACAGATAAAAATTGTAACATTGTTTATGTTTAGGATGTGCTTCTCCTCTCCACCCTTCCTACTAACATAGACTAACAAGATTCCACGGAACTTCCAAAAATATGTTAAGTTTATTTCACCATTAAAAACACCCTTTCTACTAGAAACTGGATATAAGGAGAGCAGTCAGAGCCCATAGTTGTCTGCAGATAGGGACCACTGCTTAGTAGTAAAGATTCTGCCAAACTGCGTGAGTGAACAGAAGAAGACGTTAGGATCGGGATGCCGAGCCACAGCAGACCCCGTGATACCAGCCCATTTACCAGGGCTCCAGCCAGACGACTGATCCACAGACCCTGGGCCACCATTCCTGAGAGAGATAGGAACAGCTAGCTGTGGCCTTTCCTCAATGTGAAACCTTTGAGGCCACTGCAATTATACACTTAAATCAACACCAACATTAGAATGAACTACTCAAGCTAGATGGCTGCTGTCATGTGTTGAAGGAGCAGGAACTACACAAGTTGGCAAGTGATGGAGGTGAAGCCAACACTAGATTAATGCACAGCGTTTAGCTCCACACAGTAAGTCAGAGTGAGGACTTTATGTGTATGGATAGTTCTTCAACTCATCTGTCATCGGACTATATACCCCAATGTTAGGGCAGCATAGTATGGAGACATGTCCACACGCATTTAAAGCTGTGTACACCACTGGGGGGCAACTTTATTTTTTATTATTGCATTGTACTCATTTTGAGCTAAAAATCATTTTTTCAATTGGTCTTTATTAAAACTACGGAGTCCTTTTTTTCTGTACAAAGCTTAGATGCTATAGTAGCAGCCTGTGAATTTTCTCTCTTTTTCGTCAGTTGGGGAGCAGACAGACTGGCGGCTGCCCGACTGTCTAGGGAGGGTAGACAGGGACTGGTGGTCCCCCCCCCCCCCCCCCAGGCTTCCTGCGGTGTTATCAAGCCACTGGCCCCTTTGGCATGTCGTGTTGGGAGTGAAGGGATCGGTAGGGGTTAATATGGGGATCCGGCGGCAGGAGAAAGAGGCGGATAGCCAAGCAGGGTACTTAAACCCTTGTTCCGCCTATTCTCTCCCTCTTTAGCAGAAGCGCGGTGTCTGGTGAGTTACATCAGCGCTCTGTCCGAAAAAGAGGGAGTGATGGCCGCTGGCAATGCTCGTCTTACAGAGGTTTTGCTGGCAAGGATGGCGGAGGGAGGCGAGGGATGGCTGCGCTCCTTTTTAGGCAGCCTCGGCTCTCCCCTGCCCTCATCTTCCTCTGGCCTTGCAGATGCTGCTGGGGATTCAGCTCTGTTGGAGAGCGAATCCAGAACTTCTGCAGAGGACAGGCGATCCGCCCCCCTGTGAGGCTCGGACATAGTCCCCCCCCCCTTCTCCACTTACCTTGGGCGCTGGTAATAGCTCAGGAGTAAATCCGCCGCCGGGCTTGAATACTGCCGGCCCGGCGTCTGGGGTGGTAGCTCCGCCCCTGGCATTTCCAGTGGCCTCGTGCGTGCAGGGGGGGATATTTGATTGTGCAGGTGGCAGGATGGGGACAAATGCCAGTAGTGCCTCCCCACAGGGTCTCCCCCCCCTACCCCCCCCCCCCTTCAACTGAGCCCATAGAGCCCCCTGCCATTCAGAGCCAACAGGCTGGTATGGATCCCATGGCTCCTGCCATGGCCATACAAGATAATGTGAACCCTGGTAGTGTGAGTCGGACGCTTGCGTGCCCTCCCACGGTGCTTGCTCAGTCAGTTGCACCCCCTCCCCCCCCCCCCCCCCGCAATCACGCACACGCAGGGGGCAGTCTAGCTCATCATCCTCCTCTCATGGAAGCCGGAGGCGGGGGCGTCACGGATCACGCAGGCTTCAGTCCCGTCGCAGGTCCGGTGACTCGGCTTGGAGTAGGCGATCCAGATCTTCCAGGTGGCGGTCTCCATCGTCCTCAGAGGGGTCCTTGGCCGCATCAAGAAAGTCTGGGCGGCGGTCGCGGGTCAAGCGCAAAGGGTGGATGCCTGGCCAGTCTTCCAGGGCCCAGAGCCTGGTTCCCGTGTCATCTCTTCAGCCCGAGGTTCCTGTGCCTGGTCCTTCAGTGGCGCCTGTACCGTCCACGTCCAGTGAGTACCAGTTTACAGGTGCGTGGGGGGCGGGTAGTGGGGGTTCAGACACGTCTGCTCTGTTAAAAATGCTGTTAGAACGTTTGCAGCCTACTCATGACCAGTCCCACCCACCTCCTCCTGTTAAGCCAGCTCCTGTGTTAGCAGGGGTAGATAAGGAGTCGTGCTTTTGCGGGGTTAGCTTCTTGGGCACCCATTTAGACGAGGTTATGCGTGAAAAGGTTTGGGCTAATCAATACGTTGATGTCTGGTCCCTCATATCAGTGGATCAGCATACAGTGGATAAGGAGAGGCTTTTTTTCGGATAAACCTTACGAGCACAGGCCCAAAGTCGCCAAGACCATGAACAATTGGTTGCAGGCTTTTTCGGTTTTGGGTTGCATAATGGGGCAGCGTCACCCTGAACATTGTTCTGAATTTTTTATTTATCAGGACATCATCTATAGCGCCTACAAATCTTATGGGGGCAGCACCTGGTGGCTTTATGCTGAGAAATTCTGGCGTCGTTTAGCGCTGCAACCTGAGATAGGTTGGGGGGTAAAAGCCACAGATGTTTGGTTGAGACTGATGGTGGCGCAAAGACCACCCCCCTTTTCAGGGGCGGTCACTTGTTCAAGGAGATCTCCTTCCCATGGACCGGTGGCCATCCGACGACCCAGGTCGTGTTGGCTGTTTGATGAGGGTAACTGCAGGTTTGCCGGTTTGTGCAGATTTAAACATGAGAGCTCAGCTTGCGGCGGCCCCACCCTGCAAATAAGTGCCCTCACCCTCCCGTTAATTCCAAACAGTTTGAACAAGGGGGTCAGAAGGACCCTGGTGAGCGTGGTAGAGATGGGCCCTTGGTTAGACAAATACCCCAATAGGCAGGCGGTCGCCCAGCTTCGTGTGGGTTTTTCTTTTGGGTTTTTCATTCCTTTTGTTCTCAATCGTCCCACGTTTTTTTCGGATAATCTGAAATTGGCCCGCAACCTACCAGAAGTTTTCAGGGAGAAGGTCAATAAGAAGGTTTCCCTGGGCAGGATCAGAGGTCCGTTTTTTGATTTGCCGTTTCCTAATCTACGAGTTTTTCCCCTGGGCGTGGTCCCTAAAAAGGAGTGTTGGAAGTTCCGGTTGATACATCATCTCTCTCACACGAAGGGTTCGTCAGTAAATGACGCCATTACTCCTGAGGATGCGTTGGTGTTGTATGTGTCCTTTGACCGGGCGGTTGCGCTGGTCAGGGAGGCGGATAGAGGGGTCTCCTGGCTTTTTGGCTTCTCCCCGTTCACCTTGATTGTTTCCATTTGTTAGGTTGCTGTGTGGATGGCCGCTTTTATTATGACACATGCCTTCCCATGGGTTGTTCCATCTCTTGCCAATATTTCAAGATGTTTGGGTCTTTCCTGGAGTGGGTTGTCCGTTATGAGTCATTATTTGGATGATTTTCTTTTTGTTTCCCCCGGGGGTGGTAACGGTTGCTTATCCCTGTTAAATATTTTTCTGCAGAGAATGTCTCAGTTTTGGGTTCCCATTGCGGAAAAAACTGAGGGCCCGGTCACACGGCTTTCGTTTCTGGGTATCGAAATCGACACAGTGGACATGGTCTTCCAGTTGCCCTGGGAGAAGTTTCAAAAGCTCCTTGGGTTAAATGATGGGTTTTTATCGGTCAGAAAGGTGACCCTTCTCCAGGTTCAGTCCCTGTTAGGCCTTCTATGTTTCGCATGCAGAGTAATGCCCATGGGTCGAGTTTTTGCGCGGCGCTTGTCTTTGGCCACACGAGGAGTTAAAGCTCCGCTGCACCACATTCGGCTCTCCAAGTCCCTGAAAGAAGACTTGGGGATCTGGAGGGCGTTTTTGTTATTTTACAATGGCCATACATGCTATATGGCCAAGGAAATCCCTAACGCTGAGTTGTCCCTGTTTTCAGATGCGTCTGGGTCATGCGGTTTTGGGACCATTCTTGGGAAAGAATGGTGTGCCGCTTCATGGCCCGATTCGTGGCGGTCAACCGGGTTATGTAAGAATCTTACTTTACTCGAGTTGTTTCCCATTATTGTGGCGTTGGAGCTATGGGAGGACAGATTGTCCAACAGGCAAGTTTTTTTTTTGGACGGACAATTTGGGAGTGGTTTGCTGTGTCAACAGCTTATCTTCCTCTTCCCTCCCGGTCTTGGCCTTGCTGCGGTACTTGGTTCTTCGATGCCTTAAGTCCCGTCACGTTCCAGGGGTTGAGAATAAGGTTACTGATGCCCTTTCCCGTTTTCATTGGCAGGATTTCTGGTCCTTTCTCCCGGAAGCGGAGCAGGAAGGCAGGGAATGCCCGCCGCACCTGTGGTGTTTGGTGGGCAGCAGTTGATGTCGTTGGTCAGATCCTCAGTTTCCCCGGCTACCTGGCAG
This sequence comes from Bufo bufo, assembly GCF_905171765.1. Lineage (NCBI taxonomy): Eukaryota > Metazoa > Chordata > Amphibia > Anura > Bufonidae > Bufo > Bufo bufo. The sequence continues at coordinate 569,781,874 of NC_053392.1, read as the reverse complement.
GCGCACGTTAAGGCATGGGATGAATGGTGGGGGATGGTGGGTGCCAGAGACGTTTGCTCTAGAGATGATCTGCGCTTGGAGGTCACAATCGAATGGTTGTTGCATTTCGGTCCATGCGCTTTTCTGCAGCAGTTGCGCAGCGACGGCTGTCGGGCATCGCTTTTCACTTTCAACTTCTAGGCTGGCCAGACGTTACCAAGCAGTTCGTTATCCGTCAGGCGTTACAGGGTTGGAGGAAGGAGTTTGTTTCACGGGACAGTCGGCGTCCCGTCTCATTCAGCCTACTAGGTAGGCTTATTGCCAAGCTTTCCGATGTTTGTTCATCCCCCTTTGAGGTTGCGTTGTTCTCAGGTAGCTTTAGTTTAGCCTTTTTTGCGGCACTAAGGGTCAGCGAGTTGGTAGCCCCCTCCGGTCGCAAACCGGGGGGTCTTGCTGGTAATGTTGTTCTGGGTAATGACTCGCTAAGGATCTGAGTCAGTCGTTCCAAGACGGACCAGTTCGGTAGGGGCACCTGGATCCCTCTTCATCCGGTTCCTGGCGGGTCATGCCCGGTTCAGCTGATATCTCATTATAGTTCCCTTCGCGTTCCTGGTCATAATTTCTTTGCGCATGCGGATGGCTCCCCTCTTACCAAATTTCAGTTTACCACGGTTTTTAGGGCTTGTTTAGCGCTGTCTGGGATTGATCCCAAGGAATTCGGCACCCACTCATTTCGAATTGGGGCTGCTACAGAGGCCACCAGGCAGTGGCGTCGCCAGAGGGGGCCACGGCCCCCCCTACATCACGCTGTGCCCCCCAACAAAAATGCCCCCCCAAGTGAGTCGCCGCAGTCGGGCACAGGGAGATGAGCGCTTCCATTGCGCTCATCTCCATAGTCATCTGCCTGTGCTGTGCTGCGGCAGGGGAGGGAGAGGTGTGTCCCTTCCCCTTCCTCTGATAGGCTGCAGGCACTAGGCCGGCAGCCTATCAGAGGCCGGCGCAGGCAGAGGTCGGCAGCCATACAGCGCGGGACACAGGCCAGAAGAGGCCTGCATCGCATCGCTGCCAAGGAGGTAAGTATAAGTGTTTTTTTATTTATTTTTTTACAATAGTTTTACAGGCATACTAGGGGGGCTGTTGTTACTGGCACATTGGGGGGGCTTATTACTGGCACATGATGGGGGGCTTATTACTGGCACATGATGGGGGGCTTATTACTGGCACATGATGGGGGGCTCTTGTTACTGGAACATTGGCACTATAGGGGCATCTACTGAGGCCACAAAGAAGGGGTATTTTATATGGGGGGCTCTGTACATTAGAATTTTATACTGGGACACATTATGGTGGGTACTATGGGGAAGGGGGGAGAGGAGTACTATGGAGTCATCTACGGGGGGGACTAAGAAGGGGTATTTTATACTTGCAAATTATGGGGGACACTGAGGGCATCTACTGGGGCACGATATATGGGGCATTTTATACTGGTACATTATGGGGGGCACTAGGAGGAAGGGGGAGAGGAGCACTATGGGGGGCATTTACTGGGGGCACTATATAGGAGTATTTTTATTTTTATTTATTTTTTTAAATATCTTTTTATTAAGTTTAAGAGATTCCATACAATGTCAAGTAAATTACATATATCGGGAAATTCGAAGGTATAACAATATCCTCCTTTCATCATTGCATTGCATCAATCAAAGTATAGCAAAGATCAAATCAAACAATACATTTGGAATCTCATTTTCAATTTTCTCCCCCCCCCCTCCCCCCCATTAAACTGGTATACCTCCTGATCTCCTCTCCCCCTCCCCCCAACCTATCTGATGCATATCCATTGTCCTAGAAATATCCCAAGGAAGCTCTAAACGCAATAGAAACATCTGCCCTTACGTGGTTTTCTCAGTAAACTAGATCGTTTCTCCCCCTTCCGATCACACAAATGCTTGGCCTCCTAGTGAGTCTGAAAGTGACATCTGAAATTTATCTGGTTACTTTCAACGGACCTAGACCACCCTTTCAACGGACCTAGACCACCCTTTAAGTCTTCTTTTAGATACCATGTTGTCAGTCTGAATGGGCTCATAATTTTCATGAACTCTGTGCTTGGAACATAAGACAAAACAAACAGTTTCCATGTCCGAAATAGACGCTGTCCAAGCACCTCTTTGCAGTTTAATGCTTCTAACCATTCCAAATGAAATAAGTTACCCATTTGGACTACCACCATTGCAATAGTGGGGACCTCGGTTGATAGCCATAACTGAAGCAAACATCTTTTAGCAACCATAAATAGTTTGTGACCCACCAATGGTATTTTAGAAAGATCACCTTCTTTTTCCCCTAAGATTTGGGCATCTGGATGATTATTAGCTTCACAATGTAGTATTGCTGCCGATGGCGAGACAGCAGCACGTATTCTGCTAATCTTCCCCAACATCTGGCCAATTTCTTCCCAGTACCCACCTAACTTCGAGCACTTCCACAAACCATGATATAGATCTGTCTTGGGGGTGTGACACTTAGGGCAAGCTGTAAGTCTCCCTGGACTAGTCGGGGAACTAGGGATATCAAATCCATATATAGCGTGATGCAGGATCTTTGCATGTGTTTCCCTCCATGTTTCATTTATTATGGCCTTGCGCATTGCTGATATCCCTGACCAAATTGTTTCATGCATCTCCACCACCCCTAATTCTTTAGCCCATTTTTTTAATATTCCCCTGGGATCTTTAGTTCTCCACCTATCCCTCAGCACATGGTGTAACATCGACAATGACCTCTTCGTTTTGACACTGATGAACGAATCAAAATCATTGGGTTTCCATTCCATTGACAAATCTTTACATAGATTCCTGCAATAATTTTTTACTTGAGAATACTGCATAAACGAGGAACTTCCTAATGCCAATTTACTTTTTAATTCCTGCAAAGTTGCCCATCTCCCCTTAGACTCGTGGAACAGATCCCCTATTTTATTCAACCCCTTAAGGGCCCATTCTTTGAAAAATATATTTTCACTACCTGATCGAAATGATGGGTTCCCCCGTAAAGGAAGGTGTTTGGATATCTGGTATGGGAGATGAAAATGGGTTCTAAGGGCTTTCCAGGCTATCGTCGTGTCCCTTATTATAAGAGAGGATTTAATGTAAACCGGTAAATTGGGCCTCTTAGCATGTAGCAAAGCCACCAGGTCCCAGGGCCGCACCAATTCCCGCTCTAAGGCCAAGTTTGAATAGTAACTCTTCCCATTGACCCAGTCTAAGATGTGTCTACTTATACACGTTAAATTATAGCCTCTGATGTCGGGCAAGTTCAACTCTCCTTCCTCCTTCCTCAGCTTTAGTTTGTCCAGTGAAATTCTAGGCCTTTTTCCCTGCCAGAGAAAGCGAATGAATCTACTTTCCAGTAATTGAACATCTGCGTGACGAATAAGAAGCGGGATAGTCTGGAGTGGATATAAAAGCTTGGACATACTCATAATTTTAATGAGATGACATCTACCTACCAAATTTAGTGGTAATCCCTGCCATCTGTCCAATTCTTGCACTATCTTGGTTATGAGAGGGGGACAATTCAAGGTATATAATGAATGCGGGTCTCTGCCAATATGAATGCCCAGATATTTGATACTCCCTTGCGCCTTTGTTATATTCAAGTGCTTCGGTATCTGATATCCCCCCACATCATTCTGGGATAGGGCCAACATCTCGCATTTTGACGCATTTAATCTATACCCCGAATAGGAACCAAAATGATTCAGAGCCTGAAAAATTTTATCTATGTGCTTTCTCGGGTTGGCTATGAATAACATTATGTCATCCGCGAATAATGCGACCTTCAGTTGCCTATTCCCAATCCCTACTCCCTCATATAGATCTGACTGACTTAAGAACCTAGCTAGTGGTTCAATGGAAAGGTTAAACAAAAGGGGTGATAAGGGGCACCCCTGGCGTGTCCCTTTTTGAAGATAGAAGGGCTTGGACAAGAAACCCGGTGTAGATATCCGTGCCCTTGGCAATCTATATAATTGCGTGAGAAAAACCCTAAACGTCCCCGAGAACCCCATCTTATCCAGCACTGCCTCCAGCGATGCCCATCTCACATTGTCAAAAGCCTTCTCAGCATCTAAGGTGAGCATGGCTGGAGCTTCCCCATGTCGCGGTCGGTGGCGAACTCTATCTAGGACCGTTAATACTGTACGAAGGTTTGTTACCGCTGAACGACCCTGCACAAATCCCACCTGTTCTTTGCCAATGAGTGAAGGTAATATAACCGCCAAACGGTCTGCAATAATCTTTGATAGAATTTTGGTATCTACATTGATTAATGAGATCGGTCTATAGGACCCTGGTGATAAGGGGTCTTTACCCGGCTTGGGAAGTAACTTGATATAGGAGATATGACAGATTGAAGTTCTTCAAGACCTATCTCTCTATTAAGGAGTTGTAATTGTTCCGTGCTAAGACATGGTAATTTGACCTTTTCCAAAAGAGAATCCTTAAGATCAGGTTCAGTGGTATCTTGGTAAAGTTTCTCATAATATTCACCTAGCATTGAATTTATCCTAGAAGGCAGTGCTTGAAGTGGGCCGGAACGCGGCGGTACTCAGTACCGCCACTTCCAAAAATTGCCCTGGAGAGTACCAGCACCTCTCCGTGCGCCCAGTACGTGGGTTTCCGGTACCGGAGCGCAGCGGAGAGCTGGCAGTATCTCCTCCCTAATGTCGTTGGCTGGGCAGCTAGTGGAGGGGGGCGGGTCGTTGCAGAGTACGGCTCAGGCTGGCGCAGGCAGGGAGTTGACCTCACGTTAGGTGACGTCAACTCCTTCCCGCGCGCCTGTGACTGAGGAGCGATCAGTGCGGCGACCAGTGACTGGTCCTCCTTGGAGTCAGGAGTCGGACGGTGCAGCAAAGAACATCGACTTTGCTTTGGAATCCAACTTCTGAAGAGTACTGGTGAGTGACAGGCACCCCCCCTCCCCCCACACACATTAGTTCCTCTCTGTACCAGTACCCCCCCCCCCCCCCCTGGCAGGGGGGTACTGGTACAGAGAGGAATTACTGTGTGTGATGAGGGGGGGGGGGGGTCTGATGTGCAGGGGGGTACTGGTACAGAGAGGAACGAATGTGCGGTGGTGGGGGGGGGGGGGGTACTGGTACATAGAGGAACTAATATATATGTGTCTGATGGGTGGGTCTGATGTGTAGGGGGCCCCTGCACATCAGACCCCCCCATCACACACATATATATTAGTTCCTCTATGTACCAGGACCCCCCCCCCACCACCGCACATTCGTTCCTCTCTGTACCAGTACCCCCCTGCACATCAGACCCCCCCCCCTCATCACACACATTAGTTCCTCTCTTTACCAGTACCCCCCCCCCCACCACCACCACACATTAGTGCCTCTCTGTACCAGTACCCCTCTGCACATCAGACCCCCCATCACACACATATATATTAGTTCCTCTATGTACCAGTACCCCCCCCCCCCCACCACCGCACATTCGTTCCTCTCTGAACCAGTACCCCCCTGCACATCAGAACCCCCCCTCATCACACACACACACACATTAATTCCTCTCTGTACCAGTACCCCCCTGGCAGGGGGGTACTGGTACAGAGAGGAATTAATGTGTGTGTGTGTGATGAGTGGGGGGGGGGGTCTGATGTGCAGGGGGGTACTGGTACAGAGAGGAACGAATGTGCGGGGGGGGGGGGGGTACTGTACTGGTACATAGAGGAACTAATATATATGTGTGTGATGGGGGGGTCTGATGTGCAGGGGGGGGGAGCATCGGCGCCTAATAGAGTACCGGCACCTCTTTTGGCCCACTTAAAGCACTGCTAGAAGGGTCAGTAACAACTTGTCCTTTTTGCTCCTTAAGGCCAGTTATGAACTGAGGGGCTCGCCTGCCTTTAGCTAGATTAGCCATAAGACGCCCAGATTTGTTTCCAAATCTGTGCAACGTTGCCGTAAGTTTAGTATTATTTAGCATCTCCCTGTTTTTTTCATTAGCTTCAAAAGCTCCCCTGGCATCTAGCCACTTTTGTCTATTGAGGACTGTGGGGTTCCTCCTATATTCCTGGTAGGAATCTCTTACTAATAAACTTGTTTGCTCAAATTTAGCTTGAGTTTGTTTCCAAAGCCCAAAAACATAGCTCATAATTTTCCCCCGTATGACTACTTTAGAGGCGTTCCACAACAGCTCAGGTGAATCCGTATGCACCTGGTTGTCACCCATGTATTCCTCCCACCATGCAATCAACTTGTTAGTAAAATCCTCATTTGTTACCAGATTTGAAGGAAATCTCCACAAATAGTCGAGTCCCTTGGGGTAAGTATCTCTCACTTGTATCCAAATTGGGGAGTGATCTGATATCACCAGGTCGCCAATTACAGCCTTTTCCACCCTTCTCATCAGATCAGAGCTGGTCAGTATATAGTCTATACGTGACCATGAATCCTGCGAGTGAGAATAAAAGGAATAGGATCTTTCGTCAGGGTGCAATTGGCGCCATGGATCAACCAATACCACCCCCTCCATCAATCTACCTAATGCTCTGTCATGGTTGCTTGTAGCTGCCTTTGGGGAGTTACTACGCTGCCTATCCTCAGGCTCTCTCGCCGCCACCGAATTGAAATCCCCCCCCACTATTTTATTCTCGCATGGATCAGTCAATAGTTTGGATTCTAGATCTTTAAAAAAATTCCCATTGTTTTTGTTAGGGCCATACACATTATAAATGCTATATTGTGTTCCTTGAACTGTAACCTGAATTTGGATAAGTCGTCCCCCTTCGTCCGAAAATGTTCCTAGAACCTGACAATTTAGATTCTTGTTAATTAGGATTAGTACCCCAGCTTTTTTTTCTACCGAGGCCGATCCATACACTTTCCCTACCCACAGTTTATTCATCCTTGTAAAATCATTTACTGCGAGGTGCGTTTCCTGAAGTAGTACTATATCCGGATCAACCTTTTTCAGATGACGCAGCACCATCCATCTCTTGTGGGGTGATCTTAGGCCCTTAACATTCCAGGATATAACTTTCATACTCCTAGTCTCCTAAGTGCTATACCAGCTCGAAATCCTTATCTCCTATTCGATTAGAATATACTTCCCTGAGAAATAGAACAACAAATCTCCAGCAAATATAACTAGATCCCCTCCCCCCCTTCAAAAAATAACTGCAGAACTATGACCGTCAACACCAACGGTTAAACCAACCCCACCTCCCACCATATATACTTTCTGTTATTAGGGCTTCCTTTTTTCTGAGCTGCCAAGGCACTCCCACCCCCCACCAACTGTGTATTTGCCTGTTATTACGTTATAACACATCTTATACCATGTGGCGTTAGTGACCTACACATTCCTATAAGATATTAGTGGCTTGGTTCTGTTGGAACACCTTTTAAACATATTAAACATATCAGCACCAGAGCTCATGATAATCTAACATCATTACCTCTCTTGCCCTTATGCTAACATTACATTGCAGTTAACTATATCAGGTTTATCTAGAGTCCTTAACTGACACGTGGCACGCGGACCCTTCCAGGAGGCTGCTCTCCGCCTCTACGACCACGATCCCTCTGAGGAAGCTGCTTCTCCTCCAGACTGCTTGATCTCTCCCAACTCTTATATTTACCCCTACCCCGGTCAGCCAAGTCCCGTGTATCTTCAGCGGCCAGCAGATCTTGCAGGGATTCCGTCGCTACTGAGGGGTCACTAAATACAGCAGAAGTTCCATCTGGCATGGCCACTCTCAGCGTAGCCGGGTATTGTAGCTGAAATTTAATCTGACAGCGGTATAAAGCCGAGCATAAACCGCTAAACTCTCTTCTTTGTTTCGCGACTTGAGCAGAATAGTCCGCAAATAGCAGTATTACCTGCCCCTTAATCCTGGTTCTGTGGGCCCTAAGAATCGCCTCCTTATCGCAATAGTCCAGGTACCTCATGATTACTGGACGGGGTCTCTGCATTGAGTTGTTGCTGCTCCGGCCAGGTGAACTGTTCTGGTCTGGTGGCGTTCCGATCCGGTGTGCACGCTCAACCTTGTGCTTTCCATCTAGCCCCAGGGCCCGTGGCAGGTCAAATTCGCATATCTCTTTGAGGGCTTGTGTTTTCACCGCCTCAGGTAAACCCAGGAGCCTTAAATTGTTCCGCATGGAACGGTTCTCTAAGTCCTCAAGACGGTCTTTTAGTATAATATTGTGGTTCTGTAGCTCTTGAATGGCCAGGTTGGATTTAGAGTTCTCCTCCTCTAATGCTGAACATCGCTGTCCTACGTCCACTAGGCACACCTCATGCTGCCCCACAGTCTCATGTAACTGCTGCAGGGACGCCGCCAGCGTTTTGGAGAGCGTCTCCTTGATATCCGGCGCCAGGTGCCTGGCCACTTCTATTGCCAGTGATTTTATAATTTATTCTGGCCCCCTCCGATGGGTCACCGAGTGGCGAGTCAGGTAAGGCATATATAACGCTCTCAACATCGCTCGACGGAGACGCAGGAACTAGATCCTCCATCTTGCCTGTTATCTTGTTGTCGGCCTGTGTAGCGCCGCTCCGTACAAGCTTTTTACCGCTCCGGAGCAGGTATCTGTCCATGGGTCTCTTGCAGGGCAAGCTTGAGAGATCGGGGACAACAAACCCGACTCCCACACTGCCGGTTTATAGCGTCCGGAGCTTGTTATGGGTGAGGGATGGACGGAGCTCACTTACTCCTCGCCTTCCATCTCAGTGCCGGAACCGGAAGTCGTCTAGGGGTATTTTATACTGGCATATTATGGGGGACATTAGCTCAACTGGGGGCATTACAAGGGGGTATTTTTTGCATTGTCACATTATAAGGAGAATTATTTCTACTGGGGGGCATTATGGTGGGCTTTATTACTCCCCCATGGTATGACCCCCTAGTAGCAGCACCAGCCTCTCCCTGCTCTGCTATCCCTTTGCCCCTTCTCCAAATCCTTATTATGAAATCTTTCTCATTAGGATAAAACACAACATCAGCTCCGCCGAGCCCCCGGCCAAAGTGTTGAAGTGGCGTCCGAGATCCCCAAGGGCCAAGTAATTGTAAGTTTTCATGTGAAATATGTTTATGTTATACACGTATAGCATACACTGTGCCACACAATATACAGTATACCTCTACACTGTGCCACACAATGTACAGTATACCTCTACACTGTGCCACACAATATACAGTATACATCTACACTGTGTAGTCTGTTATATAAGCACCCTTGTTCTGTGGTGGCGAACAGAAAATAATCTGGAAGTGCCCCTCCCGAGACCAGGCTCTGGATCCGCCACTGGTCTGGACCGCTCACAGGAGTGTACATTTCCCCAGTCGTCTCCATGACACCAAGTCCTGAGATTGACTTCCTTCTGATTGGACAGGAAAAACACAGAGAGGTTAAAACCCCCACCCCCTCCTCACATCACCAGTGTTTTTCCTGTCCCATCAGGATAGGAAGCAGGAGAGGTGCACGGAGCTCGTTTGGGCTCACCTGGAGTTATTTTTTTCATCTGGGCCGAGGTCGGATCTGCAGTGCAGCTCTCCCTCCTCCGTTTGGTTAGGCCTGGGCTCGGGCACATAGGTAGTGCCCCTGCGAATATTCCCTCTGCGGCGGTCCCGGAGGGCTTGATGCAGAGGGAAGGAGGAACACGGCGGATCGGCACTGTGATGTGTCCCGGCCGGCAGGCGGATGACGTCAGACGCCGGGGGCGGAGCTAAGCGCGCTGACGTCATCAACATGCGCCACAGGTCCTGCAGCATGAGAAGCACATGGAGACACTATAAAAACGCTCAGGACCTGTGTAACGGCGCCCTGCATAGCGCGGCTCACATATTTTGGTGAAGCATCTCTGAAGCGGTCGGGAGTCAAGATGAGCACCCCCCTCACGCCGGGCTCTGGAACCGAGCCTGCATCAAACCCTGGGACAGTGAGTAACCTGTTCTCAGGTACATGCCTTGTATGGTGGGTTCAGTCTGCTCATCCTTTCCTCCCTTACCATTTCAGGGAGAAAAGGATTCGGCTTCTGCAGCCAAAAAAACTAGAAAATGTGGTATTTGCTGCAAAAGATTGTCTAACACTGGATCCAAGCCCCTGTGTAAAGAATGTACTGCCAGTGTCATCAAGTCTGAGTCTTCTAGTCTAATTGAAGACATTAGAAAAGTGGTAAAAGAAGAGGTTCAGCTAGCCTTAACTACCAGAGAACCTACTCCCCCCAAAGTTCCCCCCACTCAGGACGCCCGTAGTGTTAAATCACTTATCCTGGATTCCGACTCTGAGGGGCTGGCGGTCTCAGACTCCGAATCTGTCCAAAAACACCCGGCATCTTCAGATGAAGAGGGCGAATATAAGCGCTTCCTGTTCAATCCTGAAGATATTGATGAACTTATCAGGGCCATCAGGGCCACCATTCAGATGGAGATGCCTAAAACCCCTAGGTCTACCCAGCAAGAAATTTTTGGGGGTCTAGGTGAAAGGAAGAAGGCCGTTTTTCCAGTCCCTGATAGTGTCCAAAAATTAATTAGGTCTGAATGGGAAAAACCGGATAAAGGATCCTTTATCCCAAGAGGAATTAAGAGGCGCTACCCCTTTAGCCAAGAGGACTGTACGGATTGGGAGACCATTCCCAAAGTAGACGCGCCAGTGGCCAAGGTAGCAAAACATACGGCCCTACCGTTTGAAGACTCAGCACAATTGAAAGATCCTCTAGACAGGAAAGCGGAGAGTCTCTTGCGAAAGACCTGGGAGACTACGGCGGCCCTTCTCAAACCGGGCGTTGCCTCCACATGTGTGGCCAGAACACTGAACCTTTGGCTAGACCAGCTAGAGATACATCTGGTCAATAAGACACCACGGGATCAAATTCTAGAGAGCTTGCCTCTATTAAAGATGGCAACCTCCTTTCTAGCAGACGCAGCTGCTGAATCAGTTAAACTGTCCGCCCGTACAGCTGTTCTCTCAAATACAGCGAGAAGGGCACTATGGCTTAAAGCGTGGTCAGGAGATATCACATCTAAAAATAAATTAATCGCACTTCCCTTCCACGGTCAGTACGTTTTCGGAGAAGATCTAGATAAAATCCTAGACAACGCGACAAATAAAAAAAGAGGGTTTCCAGAGGAAAGATATAAACAAAAAAGGCAGCCCTTTCGTGACCGATTTTTTCAACCCGAAAATAAAAAAGATAAAGGGAAGACTGGGAGGTGGAGCTATGCGAAGGGAGGCAGGGGGAGAAGCTTCCTCTTCAACCCAAATCGGGCCGAAGCCTCCTCATCCAACAACAAACAATGACGCCATACCAGTGGGGGGAAGACTCAGCTCCTTTCTAAGATCTTGGGAGCATGTAACAAACAGCCGGTGGATCTTAAGTATTATACAAGAGGGTTATCTGATAGATCTTCTCTCTTCCCCTCCACAGAAATATGTGATCACTACCCTTCCCCCATCTCAAACTGCGACCTTAAAAAACGACATAAAAAACCTATTAACCTTGGACGCCATAGAGCCCGTCCCGGAAAATCAGACAGGACTGGGATTCTATTCCCGCCTCTTCATTATAAAGAAACCAAACGGGAAATCCAGGGTAATTATAAATCTGAAACATCTAAACAAATACGTAAGATATCAAAAATTCAAAATGGAGACCCTGAAGTCAGCAGTGAAACTCTTAAAAAAGGATGCAGTGATGGCCACAATAGATTTAAGCGACGCCTATTATCACGTCCCAATTCACAGGTCATCAAGGGAATTCCTAAGGTTCGCAATAGAATTGGAGGGAAACATTCAGCATTTCCAGTTCAGGTGTCTCCCCTTCGGGATCTCTTCTGCCCCAAGGGTTTTTACCAAAATAATGGCGGAAGCCTTGACAACCTTGAGAGAAAAGGCAATTTGTGTGATCCCCTATCTGGACGACCTACTGGTAGTGGCGGACAACATAGAGACCATGGGAATCCATCTCGGGTTAGTCCTGGATCATCTACAGAGCCTAGGTTGGCTCATCAATTGGAAAAAATCGGATTTAATCCCATCCAAACGGAAATTTTTTCTGGGCATTACTCTAGACACAGTCTCCCAAAGATCCTTTCTACCACCTCAAAAGATAGTAAAACTTCAGACAGCTTTGAGGAAGTTCAAGAAGGAGAAATTCTGTTCAATAAGACAGGCCATGAAGGTACTAGGGAGTCTGTCCGCTTGCATTCCAGCAGTTGCCTGGGCACAGTTCCATCTAAGACCACTCCAGAAATTCATCTTAGACAAATGGAACAGATCGCAATTAACCCTAGAGAGGAAAATATTCTTAGATGCAGAGACCAAAAAATCACTAACTTGGTGGCTCAGCAATTCGAACCTAGAAAACTGGATTTTCTGGGCACAAGATCTCCCTCTAGTCATCACAACAGATGCCAGCCTCCACGGGTGGGGAGCGGTCGTCCAGGGGAACTCCTACCAGGGAACATGGGGGAATTACGTGAGCCAGCAATCCTCAAATTTCAAGGAGCTGAGGGCAGTGTGGGAAGCACTGAAACACACAAGTCAGCTGGCAAAGGGTCGTCACGTCCTAGTCTACTCGGACAACGCTACAGCCGTGGCCTTTATCCAACACCAGGGAGGCACAAGGCATCGCCTGCTACAGAACCTGGCAAACAAAATCTTTTCCTGGGCAGAAGGCAACATTCAATCTCTTTCAGCGGTTCATTTGAAGGGAGTTTTAAACATTCAGGCCGATTACCTAAGCCGGCACAGACTAGACCCAGGGGAATGGATGTTAGCTCCAGAAGCCTTCCATTTAATCACAAAGAAATGGGGCAGGCCGACGATAGACCTGTTTGCATCCAGGAGAAATCATCAGCTAAACCAGTTCTTCTCCCTCAACCCCAGGGATCATCCTCGGGCAGTAGACGCCCTCAACCAGAGTTGGACAACAAACTTAGTCTACGCCTTCCCCCCATTTCCGCTTATCCCCAGAGTGTTACAGAAGTTCCTAAAAGAAAAGTGTACACTAATCCTGATAACCCCCTTCTGGCCCAAGAGAAGTTGGTTCTCCCTCTTGAAAGCCCTCAGCGTGGAAGCTCCTCTCCTTCTACCTCAGAGGCCGGACCTTCTAAGTCAGGGGCCCATTTCTCACCCAGACCTGAAAATACTAAAGTTAACAGCCTGGATTCTGAAGAATCCAACTTATTAAACTTTGGTCTATCAAAAAAAGTAGTGAACACCTTACTCCTTAGCAGGAAACAGAGTACCAACGACAAGTACCAAAAAATATGGAAGAAATTTGCTGATTGGTCTGGGACCTCCTTCAACCAGTTTAGAGCCAACATCTCACTAATCCTGGATTTTCTTCAAGAAGGGCTAGATTTAGGTCTATCCCCCAATACCCTTAGGGTCCAGGTATCGGCTTTAGGAGCACTATATAATACCAAGCTAACGGAACATCCCTGGATATCCAGATTCCTTAAGGCGGCAGATAGGATCAGACCTACAATTAGAAACATGGTGCCACCATGGAACCTTAATACGGTACTAGGGGGTCTAACCTCCGATCCATTCGAACCTCTGGACTCTATCCACATCAGATGGCTTACCATTAAAACGATTTTTCTGGTGGCAATAACCTCAGCCAGAAGGGTCTGTGAGCTGCAGGCCTTGTCCATCCAAGAACCATTCCTTGCAATATTTGAGGACAAATTAATTTTCAAATTAGATCCGACTTTCCTCCCCAAGGTAGTCTCGACCTTCCATAGGTCTCAGGACATTGTTCTCCCCTCGTTCTGTGACGATCCGAAAAACGATCAAGAAATCACTTACCACACATTAGATGTCCGGAGAGCGGTCTTAAAGTACCTGGAAGCTACCAGCCTTTGGAGAAAAGACAAAAATCTGTTTGTCCAATTTTCAGGTCCTAACAAAGGGAAGAAAGCGGCAAAAAGTTCCATCTCCAGATGGATTAAGATGGCAATCTCCGAAGCATATAAAGCTCAGGGAAAAGACGTCCCTGCTTCCCTAAAAGCACATTCTACGAGAGGCATGGCTGCCTCCTGGGCGGAAAAAGCCTCAGCCTCCTTACAACAGATTTGCAGGGCAGCAACATGGAAAAGAGTTCATACTTTCACTAAGCACTACAGACTAGATGTAGCTGCTAATGACGACCTAAGATTTGGACGTAAGGTCCTGTCGGCAGTTGTCCCCCCCTAATTGTATCTTTGATATTGTCTCAGGACTTGGTGTCATGGAGACGACTGGGGAAAAGAGTATTACACTCACCGGTAATCCGGTTTCCTGGAAGTCTCCATGACACCACATATATCCCACCCTTTTTTTCTGCTATTAGCTATTATCCTTTCATCCTGGGGTTCTTCGTTAAAATACACTGGTGATGTGAGGAGGGGGTGGGGGTTTTAACCTCTGTGTTTTTCCTGTCCAATCAGAAGGAAGTCAATCTCAGGACTTGGTGTCATGGAGACTTCCAGGAAACCGGATTACCGGTGAGTGTAATACTCTTTTCTTCTAAACTGTAATCCGTATGCTCTGACCTGCAGAAATCAGCACTCGCTCGGTAACAACTAACAGGCAGTGCCTGTAGGCTGTAGCCTGGCCCTGTTACTGAAGCTAGCCGAGTGGTGTAAGGTTAAGGTACTAGTAGAGATGAGCGGCTGCTTAATCCGAGTGATTGTTTTTTTTTTTTAAAACCACAGACAGCAGGACTTTTCTTCCCTGTTGCGGTTTTAGGTATTGGGTAAAGTATCGCAGCATTTCTAAGCGTACTTGTGTAAATGTATCGTTGTTATAGCTGCCCCCCTACTTTTGTCCTGGGCCCCCAGTGTGCTCCCCCAAAATTTGAAAGCTAGAGACGCCACTGCCGCCAGGGTGGGTTTACCTGAAGCAGAAATTATGAGAATAGGTAGATGGAAGTCAGCCTGTTTTGCAAGATATATCAGACCGGACCTCTTGTTATAAAAAAAAGAAAATATATTGTTAGTTACTAGCCGCATGAGACTCATTGGGGGTTGAATTTTGCAATAAAAGACGTTCTGTTCTAACAGTTTTTTCTTGCAGGTTCTGTCAAGCCGGCCCTATGGATGATCGGCCATTCCTATATTTTTGGGGGCGGCGCAGCGAGCCGAATGCAGACCTGGCGGGAGATCCCTCGGTTTTCGGGAAGTGGATGTGTCATGGAGAGGGATTTGTGGCCTCAGATGGTCGCAGCTCCTCTCGCAGGTTGTGGAGATAGGTTTTCAAGCGAGTGGTCCAGTGATCCTGGTCGTTCATGCCGGGGGTAACGATATTAGTTCCATGCCCTTAATGGAGCTGTTGACCCTGATGCGGTCGGATTAAGAGCGGTTCCCTTCCTTTTTTAGGGAAGTTGTGCTGGTTTGGTCCGAAATCGTTCCACGGGCAGTTTGGCAAAGTGGTAGGGACGGTGAAGCAGTTGAAAGATGCAGGCGCACAGTGAACTTGCGTATTTTCCGTTTTGTCAGGTCCCGGGGGGGTGTTGTGGTTTGCCACCGGCAGTTGAAGTGGGACAACTGCTCATTAATGAGGCCTAAAGGTGTCTACCTATCCGACATTGATTTAGACATCTTCCTTTCGGGCCTTCAGGATGGGGTGGAGCAAGCCATGTTTTTGTTGGGTGGTGGTCGGAGCCCTGTTTGAGGGCGGGTCTCCACCATGGCGGCAAGTTAATGCAAATAAGAGGTGTTAAAGGAAAGAATTGGCGGAACTGCCCAGATCGCATGGTTTATATGGTTGTCGTTTTTAATAAAATAGCTGTGGCCGACTACCATCCAACAATAAAGAGTTGAAAAGAAAGTATGTGTTGAGTGTCCTTATTGGCGGGGATGGTTTTGTATGGGGCCTGTGAGTATAGGGGGTTAACCCCTTCCCTCCCCACCCCTTCAGGTTATTACCAACAGTCTCCTTATCTCTGCTCTCTAAGGCAACCAAAAAGTAGTAGAACCGCAGCACTCTCTTGTCTCATTGATTCCTTTATTCCATCAAATACATGCGACGTTTCGACCTGAACGGTCTTTCTCAAGACTTGAGAAAGACCGTTCAGGTCGAAACGTCGCATGTATTTGATGGAATAAAGGAATCAATGAGACAAGAGAGTGCTGCGGTTCTACTACTTTTTCGGTTGCCTGCTTGGAGGGACGCTACGGACTGGCGTCCAACACCACGTGCACCACCACATTAAGGCCAGTATACCCTTTAGTGCTGCTACACCGTCTATCCTATGTTATCTCTGCTCTCTGACATTATAAACACTCATTATAGCTCAGATCTTATCCTACTGATAAGAATGTGGCTTAAATAAGTGTTTATAACCTCTTAGTAGTTTAGAGATAAGGTTTATTAGATGACTGCACAAAGTAAAAGTGAAAGTACCAGTCACATAGTTAGAAAAATAGTTAACCCTTTGTGACAGAACATCTCAACATTTTTAATAAAGGCCAATTTAAAATAATATGATTTTTAGCCAAAAATGAGTAATATGCATTCATAAACAAAAATTGCCTCCCTCCAAAAGTGTAATGGGTGTTTTCCAACATTTTTTTTAAATTCTCAAGGCAGCAGAGGGGGTTATAATGGAAAAAAAACATAACTCACCTGCTAAATGTCCTTCTGTTCCCATTACTGCTGGTTCTGTCCCTGTTGGACTGGCAGTGATGATGTCATGTTCATCTTTCACTTGACTCCTCAGTCAACCATTGGCCTCACATGTGCATAAACAGCATAGAACTGCCGGGAACAGTGATTGGCTGAGTGGTCACGTGAATGATGGGGACCAGACCCACAAGAAGGACCTTTTAGCAGAGGAGTTAAAGGGGTTGTCAAGGATTTTTATATTGATGGCTTATCCCCCCCGAATGAACATCAGTATCTGACTGGTGGTGGTCCGACACCCAGCACCCTCACTGAGGTGCCGGAAATACACAGCTCTGTATGTGGTGTAGTGGGCAGGGCTGGTTACTGCAGCGCTGCTCCCATTCACTTTATTATTTGAGGGGGGGAGAGGGAGTCTCTCTCCCTGCCAAAAGTGACAGATGAGAGAGCAGAGCTGGGTCCATGGGAGAAGAAGCATTTGGGAGCAGGGCTAGTGCCAGCAGGCCTGAAGAGGAGCCTTCACCCTGGTAGATACAGTGGAACAGAGCTTCAGTAAAGAGACCCTGAGCGAAGGCACTTGAGGCCTAGAGAGGTCTGTAACACTGCCCCTGTCATCAGCCTCGATCAGGGAGATCCCCCTAGGGACTAATAAATGATCTATAGTTAAAGAACTGTACATTTATGTGAGTTATGTGCCTTTAAGAGAGCACGTCTACTATAACTATACAAATGTGGTACACATTTTGCAACAAAAAAGCCCCATCAATATAAGAACATGGGGGTCATTTACTAATCTGAAATACGCCAACGGTTAATCTGCGACTTCTCCCTGCTCTCTCCAGGTCTAAAATTGTGGGCGGGGAAGGGAGCAGATTGGCAGGCCCGTCTCATTCACCATTTCCTAGGTCTGTTTTAGGTGCGGACACTTGCGCGCAAGAATAGGCATTTCCTATGGTAGCAGCGGCCATGTGCGGTCTGCAAATTGTGGAACGCACACCGGACAATATCCATGTTTTGCAGATTCGCAAAACACTACAGTTGTGTAAATGTAGCCTTACATTTAGAACTTGCACTGGATGCCTCTTCATAACTTTGGCAGATCAACCGCCAGCGCAGGGCCTTTATTAAGACTGGCATCTAAAACGCCAATCTTAATAAATGTGCCCCATGATGTGGATTTGTATGCAGGAAATCCGCATTAAAAATGCACCTAAATTGGTACTATGTATTACGTTTTTTGTGTTTCTTTGTCTGGTTTTTCTGTCGTTTTGTTGCAGATTTTGGTGCTCCATTGTAGTGTTATGGGGAAAACCACTATAGATAATGCACAGAATTGCACAAACAGTTGACATGCTGCAGATTTTAAAATCCACACAGCAGGTCAATTTCCATGCATAAAGAATATGCAAAGTGTACAGTCGTGGCCAAAAGTTTTGAGAATTACATAAATATTGGAAATTGGAAAAGTTGCTGCTTAAGTTTTTATAATAGCAATTTGCATATACTCCAGAATGTTATGAAGAGTGATCAGATGAATTGCATAGTCCTTCTTTGCCATGAAAATTTAACTTAATCCCAAAAAACCTTTCTTTCCACTGCATTTCATTGCTGTCATTAAAGGACCTGCTGAGATCATTTCAGTAATCGTCTTGTTAACTCAGGTGAGAATGTTGACGAGCACAAGGCTGGAGATCATTATGTCAGGCTGATTGGGTTAAAATGGCAGACTTGACATGTTAAAAGGAGGGTGATGCTTGAAATCATTGTTTTTCCATTGTTAACCATGGTGACCTGCAAAGAAACACGTGCAGCCATCATTGCGTTGCATAAAAATGGCTTCACAGGCAAGGATATTGTGGGTACTAAGATTGCACCTCAATCAACAATTTATAGGATCATCAAGAACTTCAAGGAAAGAGGTTCAATTCTTGTTAAGAAGGCTTCAGGGCGTCCAAGAAAGTCCAGCAAGCGCCGGGATCGTCTCCTAAAGAGGATTCAGCTGCGGGATCGGAGTGCCACCAGTGCAGAGCTTGCTCAGGAATGGCAGCAGGCAGGTGTGAGCGCATCTGCACGCACAGTGAGGCGAAGACTTTTGGAAGATGGCCTGGTGTCAAGAAGGGCTGCAAAGAAGCCACTTCTCTCAAAAAAAAACATCAGGACAGATTGATCTTCTGCAGAAAATATGGTGAATGGACTGCTGAGGACTGGGGCAAAGTCATATTCTCCGATTAAGCCTCTTTCCGATTGTTTGGGGCATCTGGAAAAAGGCTTGTCCGGAGAAGAAAAGGTGAGCGCTACCATCAGTCCTGTGTCATGCCAACAGTAAAGCATCCTGAGACCATTCATGTGTGGGGTTGCTTCTCATCCAAGGGAGTGGGCTCACTCACAATTTTGCCCAAAAACACAGCCATGAATAAAGAATGGTACCAAAACACCCTCCAACAGCAACTTCTTCCAACAATCCAACAACAGTTTGGTGAAGAACAATGCATTTTCCAGCACGATGGAGCACCGTGCCATAAGGCAAAAGTGATAACTAAGTGGCTCGGGGACCAAAACATTGACATTTTGGGTCCATGGCCTGGAAACTCCCCAGATCTTAATCCCATTGAGAACTTGTGGTCAATCCTCAAGAGGCGGGTGGACAAACAAAAACCCACTAATTCTGACAAACTCCAAGAAGTGATTATGAAAGAATGGGTTGCTATCAGTCAGGAATTGGCCCAGAAGTTGGTTGAGAGCATCCCCAGTCGAATTGCAGAGGTCCTGAAAAAGAAGGGCCAACACTGCAAATACTGACTCTTTGCATAAATGTCATGTAATTGTCGATAAAAGCCTTTGAAATGTATGAAGTGCGTGTAATTATATTTCACTACATCACAGAAACAACTGAAACAAAGATCTAAAAGCAGTTTAGCAGCAAACTTTGTGAAAACTAATATTTGTGTCATTCTCAAAACTTTTGGCCACGACTGTACATGAGATATGGCAAATCTCATTCACTTTGCTGGTACTGTATTATGCTGTGTTTTTAGTGCACACAAATGTTTGCGGAACAAGCGTGCTTAATCCGCAATGTATGAATGTACCCTGAGCGATATACAGTACAAACATATGGCATACACATAATCAATTCCCAAGAACGATATTTTTCTTTTTCCAATTTCTTTTAAAGAGAACCTGTCACCATGAATATGCAGTGCACTTTGCAGGGAGAATGTTATAGAGCAGGAGGAGCTGAGCAGATGGATATATTGTTTTGTGTGAAAAGATTCATTAAAATTTGTAATTTATACATTTACATATCGGCTCTTTCTAAGCTTAGCTGTACATGGGGCCATCATTATCAGTGACTGACAGCCTTCTATGTACACGTATATGCACTTAGCAATCACTGGTAAGACGACACCCATGTATAACTGAGCTCAGAAAGAGCAGAGATTTAAATGTATAAATTACAAGTTTTGCGTAAAGCGGTTTTCCGAGACTTTTATAGTGATGACCTATATTCTGGATAGGTCATCAGTATCTGATCGATGATGGTCCGACACCTGGGGCCCCCGCCTATCAGCTGTTTGAGAAGGCATCGGCGCTCGCTTGGCCTTCTCTCAGCTCACCAAGCACGGCACCATACACTGTATAACGGATGTGCTTGGTATCACAGCTCAGCTCCATTCACTTCTTTGGGGCTGAGCTGAGCCTAGGCCATGTGACAAATGAACTTGACATCACATGGCCTAGGAAAAAGCTGCAAGAAGGCCACGGTGCTACAGCGAGTGCCGGTGCCTTCTGAAATAGCTCAATGGCACGGTTCCCGGGTGACGGGAAAAAAAAGCAAAAAAAATAAAGTATCTGATCGGTTGGGGTCCGACACCTTAGACCCCTGCCGATCAGCTGTTGCACCAGTGCTTGCAGTAGTGCCGTGGGCTTCTTCCTGCTTACGAAGCACCGCGCCATACATAGTATAGTGCAGGGGTGGCCAACCTTACAGACACAAAGAGCCAGAAAAAAAAAAACATATGACTGCCAGGAGCCACAAGCTATACATTTACAGAAATATGCATGCACACGACAGTATTACTACAATTGAGTTATCAAACATGTAAAAGTGTATTTAAACCACTTTTCCTACCTGTAATATAGACAGCTTTAGTGAGACTTCTGGCAATCTTTGTTTTTCACAATGTGTTTCAAGATTTCTCAGATGACCGCCCCACGCTCAGATGACCGCCCCACGCACGCACAGATGACCGCCCCACGCACGCACAGATGACCGCCCCACGCACGCACAGATGACCGCCCCACGCACGCACAGATGACCGCCCCACGCACGCACAGATGACTGCATGCCCAGCCCAGCACACCGAGTATTTGAACATCAAAATGGTGGATTACTATTGATCCTTCTCCTCACGCAGGCCCAGCCCTCCGAGTGTTTGACCATCAAAATAGTGGATTATTAATCCCTGTATCATACAGGGATTAATAATCACCATTTTGATGTTCAAAAATTTGGTGTGCTGGGCTAGGCACCTGTGCAGAGAAGGATTAATAATAATCCACCATTTTGATATTCTAACTAACACTTGGTGTGCGATTAATAATCCACCATTCTGATGGTCAAACACACTTGGTATGCTGGGCAGTGGCCCCTGTGAAAAAAAAGGCAGAGCAGCAGTGGCAGAGAGACTGAGGCCAGCAGCAGCCATTTCATCAGATTAGAGGTAAAGCTGCAGAGTGGCTGTAATCTGACTAAAATGGCAGTGAGTCTCTCTGCCACTGCTGCTCTGATTGAGTGCCCACTGCCCTTCCCTGCTGCCCATCATTAACATTCATTGAAATTTACTATGGATGGAGACTGGAGCTTTGGCTGCTGCTGGAGCAGGTCCTCCTTGCTTTCTGCGCCACTTCTTGCCGCCCCCACAGACCCAGCCTGTGGTCTGATGAATCTGGCTGCTGGGCTGGCACTGAGAAGACTGGGGACAGGCATTAGGTCACACACAGACACACTCACAGATGGTGGCGTGGGGCAGTGGGCAGGCACATCGGTGGCTGGCAGCGGGGATAAGCACTGCAGCTTCGCCTTCTGTGCCGGAGGAGGAGGCGGAGCTGCAGTGAGTGACGTGCCCACTCTCGGCACTCTGAGTCCTCTCCACTCTTCCGCCTCGTTCCAGCCTTCCACCGTGGCGCTGACGGGGGTGGAACCCGGGCCAGCTGTTACTGTCTGCAGTAGGCAGTACGTAAGTGAAGCGCTGCTGCTGCAGATTATTAATTTGCTATATGTTACTGGTGGCGTAAAATGGGCTTTTGGGATGGCAAATCGGCATGGGCCCTTCACTCACCCTGGGCCCGCGGCTGCCGACCCAAACGTCCCAATTATAATCCAACACTGATGTACACAGAGCGCTGCAGAGCGAGCCGCAAATGAAGGTGAAAGGAGCTACATGCGGCTCGCGAGCCGCGGGTTGGCCACCCCTGGTATAGTGGATGTGCTTGGTATTGCAGCTCAGCTCCCTTCACTTCTATGGGGCTAAGCTGCTCCTATGCCACGTGACCAATGAACGAGTTTAGGGCTGCAAGAAAGTAAATAAATTACAAAGCTACTGTGTTTATTATCTCTGTACTGTGACATCACTGTGTGTATTATCCCTGTACTGTGACATCACTGTGTTTATTATCCCTGTACTGTGACATCACTGTGTTTATTATCTCTGTACTGTGACATCACTGAGTTTATTATCCCTGTACTGTGACGTCACTTTGTTTATTATCCCTGTACTGTGACATCACTGTGTTTATTATCCCTGTACTGTGACATCACTGTGTTATTATCTCTGTACTGTGACATCACTGTGTTTATTATCCCTGTACTGTGACATCACTGTGTTTATTATCTCTGTACTGTGACATCACTGTGTTATTATCTCTGTACTGTGACATCACTGTGTTTATTATCCCTGTACTGTGACATCACTGTGTTTATTATCTCTGTACTGTGACATCACTGTGTTTATTATCTATGCTCTGTGACATCACTGTGTGTATTATCCCTGTACTGTGACGCCACTGTGTTTATTATCCCTGTACTGTGACATCATTGTGTTTATTATCCCTGTACTGTGACATCATTGTGTTTATTATCCCTGTACTGTGACATCATTGTGTTTATTATCTCTGTACTGTGACATCACTGTTTAATATCCCTGTACAGTGGAATCACTGTGTTTGAAAAATATATGAAAAAACTGCACTGAGCGCTACATAGGATGGTACAGTATGGCCTAAGACTGGTATTACACCATTAGATGAGGCAGACGATTGTCGGAAAGGAAGCATTCCTTCCCGACAATCGCCTGCTCGTCAGTGGAGCAGACCTCTACATGTAGCGATCTCCTCCACAGTACCTGGAGGAGTGGTCACTAATGGGATATCCCGTCCTCATACAGAGTCATTATTTGCCGTCAGCAGACCGTGATTAGACCGCAATATCTGCCGTCAGCAAACAATTTTTAAGCCTGCTGAAAGATTGCGATCTGCAGATGAACGAGCATTTGCTCCTTTATCGGGTACACAGGCAGATCATCATCACTAACAAGTATTCCTATGACTATAGCTAGGTCTAATACAGGCTTAAAAATGGATGAGACAATTGCAGAGCTAAAGGTAATGCTCTCACCTTTTGTGGTTGTGAACAGTCACAACCACTGTAGTTGCATGAAAAGTTGGGTGGCCCCGTTACAGATTTTGCATTGGGCCACATTAATGAATCTAGCAGACTTGGGCAAATTACGAAGTAATGCTTTGGAGTAAGATGCATCATGGTCCCCAGACTTTTTGAAACTTATCTGGGCATTTCCCATTTTGTACTGTAAGATATGTTCATATGATATTGGCTGATTAACTATATATATTTTGTGGTCCACAAAATGACAAAATAAGGATGACGTCCATGTGATGTCGGACATGATCTGTATTTTGCGGATATGATTTTTGTGGACAGCAAAATACATAGGATTAGTTTTCAATCTAACAGGCCAAACAAGCATATAGTTTAATTCAGTTGGACAGGAAGGTCAAAGAGCGTAGAGAGTAGATCCAGTGCACATCACTACAGGGAATGCTGAGAGGGCTCCAGATTATACACCAGAAATCATCTAGGGTATTATCATGCAGTACCCCAGACCCGGGAGTACTGCAATTGTATACAGTTACATTATGTATTGTATTGTAAGGAATGGAATAGAATGGTTTGCAAGGCATAGGGCTAACCACCCTGGTCCTTCTCTCTTGGTAAAATTGGGCTAGTCCTACTTCCTGACTGGAGGGGTAGGTCCTGTGAAACCAGAGAAGGGAGAGGAAGCTCACTTCTGAGCTCCTGTGCCTAAGAAGGATTCTCCAAAGAGAATAACAGCTAAAGAAAACATCAAGTAAATCCTTGAGAGGACAAGCAGCAAAGTGACCTGCTTAGACCAGCATTTAAAGACTCTGCTGTGAGGTTAGGAACTACAGCTAAGACACCCATCAACCAGACTACTAACAAGCCAGTTCAATAGTCAGACCACACATGGAGTACTGTGTACAGTTCTGGGCTCCTGTGAACAAGGCAGATATAGCAGAGCTGGAGAGGGTCCAGAGGAGGGCAACTAAAGTAATAACTGGAATGGGTAGACAACAGTACCCTGAAAGATTATCAAAATTAGGGTTATTCACTTTAGAAAAAAGACGACTGAGGGGAGATCTAATAACTATGTATAAATATATCAGGGGTCAGTACAGAGATCTCTCCTATCATCTATTTATCCCCAGGACTGTGACGAGGGGACATCCTCTGCGTCTGGAGGAAAGAAGGTTTGTACACAAACATAGAAGAGGATTCTTTACGGTAAGAGCAGTGAGACTATGGAGCTCTCTGCCTGAGGAGGTGGTGATGGTGAGTACAATAAAGGAATTCAAGAGGGGCCTGGATGTATTTCTGGAGTGTAATAATATTACAGGATATAGCTACTAGAGAGGGGTCGTTGATCCAGGGGGTTATTCTGATTGCCTGATTGGAGTCGGGAAGGAATTTTTTATTCCCCTAAAGAGGGGAAAATTGGCTTCTACCTCACAGGGTTTTTTTTTGCCTTCCTCTGGATCAACTTGCAGGATAATAGGCCGAACTGGATGGACAAATGTCTTTTTTCGGCCTTATGTACTATGTTACTATGTTACTAATACAATTGCTAAACTGCAGCCTTTCATAATCCTTGCTGATGCCAGAAAATTGCACTTGAAATCCGCTGTTATTGAATGTTCTACGCTGCACTTAGTAAAAGGGACTTTTATATGTTTAATGCTGGCCTTAATTCTTCAATACTACATTTCAACTGCACCGATCCCTAGGGAGCAACGCCCTGAGGGAGTACACCACGACACAACACTTCATCGGGGCCTCTATCACTCCCATCCTCTGCACCAGCTCCTCCAGGGCTCGCTGCAATCTAGACAAGAAGGGGCCTTTCTAGGCAAGAAGGGGTAGGGGTTTAACCCATTCTATAGAGTAAACTAGATGAATAATGTTTAGTTGAATAGGTTTCTTATAAGTAACAGGTGAGACATATTAGTTTGAATCTAAGGGTGTGGTCCCTTCCGTATCTTGCTGCAATACTACAGTTTTTGCAGGTAAAACTAGCATCATGTGGCCAATTACTGACTTATTTGAAAACTCCATCCACCACATGTGGCTGTGATTTTCGACCCTCGCAAGCAGCTGCTCAGACCATACCCCTTACATATCCAACCATAAATCATCAGTCACATGAATAGTTTTGCTTTATTTATGCTGCACTTGTAATGTGGAGTGTGTCAGCTTTCTATTCGTTATACAGAAGCATTTCCTCTGAGAAACGGAAAAGACGCGGCAGCTCCAGGAGCAGCCGGCTCACAACACCAGGGATCCCTCAGTATACCTGAAGGAGCAGAGAGAGAAGTAAGACTGAGCATGTGTGTCCACCTCAGAGCATTTACTAAGTGGACACAGAAAAGCTGAAACAGCAGGAGGCCCTGTACTAATATTATTCCTGGGAAATCTGGGGAGAATCAGAATTTTTAAAATAAGTGTAAATACAAAAAGTTTATAACTATGGGCTATTTAACTCTAAGCAACATTTTATGTGGGATAACCCCTTTAAAGGAACATTAGCATAATTTTTAACAGCCTATTAACAGTCTATTTGTGAATATTGTGTGTAATGTTTTTTCATTTTATTTTATAAAAAAGGAGCGGATGGTTTTCTGGGTATAATTTTTTGAAGTCACTCCATGTATTCTACTTCCTGTCCTGGCTCTTTAACTTCCTCTTTTGTTTGGAGTTCATGGAGCTTATTATTAATCAAGAGGGTCTGTCAGGTGCCGCTGCTATTCATCGCGTGACAGATCAGGCAGCCACAATGTAGATGTGAACTGAGCTGTAACTGAAAAATGCAAGGAGTGAAAGAGGAACACAATTATCTTCCATTGAACTTTTCTGTTAACATCAGTAAAGTTTTTTTTCTTGAATTTCTACAGATTTTCCCCTCGAAGTCCTTGTCATGCAATGTTGTTTCCTTTTTGTAAGAAGCAAAAATAAAAATAGACTTTTTAGGTAGACCCTGCGAGGTAGCTGAACCTTTGTGGCCTGACCGCATCTTATTTCACAGTTTTCTTAGATATCTGCTAGAAACATGAATGTCACATAGATGTGATAAGATCAGATTTGGTTTGGTTTAGAATTTATTTCTTATTTTATAGGCAATAGAAAAGGAAATAATGTTTTAATCATTTTTGCGAGTTTCCCTTGCAAAGCCCAGAGGAAGCGCAAGTGTGCGAAATGGCTGTCGCCTTTCCATATACCCTATGTCCTGTACCACAATGGCGCTATTAATCGTTATTCTGGAATAAAGAAGATTTTCAGTGGTGAGTTCCGCAATCTTTTTTCTATTTTTACTGATAATAAACACAGTGATGTCACTGTACAGGGATAATAAACACAGTGATGTCACAGTACAGGGATAATAAACACAGTGATGTCACAGTACATGGATAATAAACACAGTGATGTCACTGTACAGGGATAATAAACAATGATGTCACAGTACATGGATAATAAACACAGTGATGTCACAGTACAGGGATAATAAACACAGTGATGTCACAGTACAGGGATAATAAACACAGTGATGTCACAGTACATGGATAATAAACACAGTGATGTCACAGTACAGGGATAATAAACACAGTGATGTCACAGTACATGGATAATAAACACAGTGATGCCACAGTACAGAGATAATAAACACAGTGATGTCACAGTATAGATACAATAAACACAGTGATGCCACAGTACAGAGATAATAAACACAGTGATATCACAGTACAGAGATAATAAACACAGTGATGTCACAGTACAGAGATAATAAACACAGTGATGTCACAGTACAGAGATAATAAACACAGTGATGTCACAGTACAGAGATAATAAACACAGTGATGTCACAGTACAGAGATAATAAACAGTAATGTCACAGTACAGGGATAATAAACACAGTGATGTCACAGTACAGGGATAATAAACACAGTGATGTCACAGAGCAGAGATAATAAACAGTAATGTCACAGTACAGGGATAATAAACACAGTGATGCCACGGTACAGAGATAATAAACACAGTGATGTCACAGTATAGATACAATAAACACAGTGATGCCACAGTACAGAGATAATAAACACAGTGATATCACAGTACAGAGATAATAAACACAGTGATGTCACAGTACAGAGATAATAAACACAGTGATGTCACAGTACAGAGATAATAAACACAGTGATGTCACAGTACAGAGATAATAAACACAGTGATGTCACAGTACAGAGATAATAAACAGTAATGTCACAGTACAGGGATAATAAACACAGTGATGTCACAGAGCAGAGATAATAAACACAGTGATGTCACAGAGCAGAGATAATAAACACAGTGATGTCACAGAGCAGAGATAATAAACACAGTGATGTCACAGTACAGAGATAATAAACACAGTGATGTCACAGTATAAGGATAATAACACAGTGATGTCACAGTACAGGGATAATAACACAGTGATGTCACATTAAAGGAGTAATAAGCTTCCCCTATAGCTGAACATTTTGTATGCTTATAACCAGTATTATAATTTGGTGATTATCCAGCAGGCATCATTACTTTCATGTGGCCCTTGGTTCACAGAGCAAGCTTCAACATGATGTAGTTGACTATTTTGGGAGGGATGAAAAATAAAGATGACTATTTGCATGATGTAAGACTTTATGCAGAAACTCCTCGTGACTGGAAATTGTACCAAAAAAGTTGCCATACCCTGAGTTCTCAAATTAAGTATTTGTCATCATAAGGATATCAAAATTCATCCTCTTCAGTTCTTGTGAATACTTGTAAGATGAAAGGTCTACATTGAATCGTGACATTATTTCTATTTGCTTTTCTCATTTCTGCTTTTATTCTTTTACGCTGATCGCACTGCCCTCACTGATAAAAACACCAGCACAGACATTACATAATCTATTATCCGTTCCCACACATTTGTGTTCTCCCTGTGCCTTATTAAATGACACACCTGTGCTGTAATGAGTCTTCCGCTGAGCTACTTGTGTGTTCTAGGCGAAAGAGCTTCACCCACTAAGTGTAAACATAGACCAGACAGAAGGGGTGCCAGATTTATACAAATGGCGCACACTGTGTGATAGATATGCATACCTCCAAGCTTCAGGAACAGGCAATTTTCCATTTTTGCTTTTCCGTTTTTGACTCCAAGCCTTCCTGAAATGTTATAATTTTACCATTAACATAGCTCTATGTTTTAATACCTAAAAAAATTAAAACCATGAAAAAAAATTTTTTGCGTCACCATATTCTGACCCCTATAACTTATTTTTTTTTTTATACCTGACGACTCCCTGCTTTACTATTGCATTCAATTGTACTGCGGGACAGGCTCCAAAATCCGGGACCGCCCCCCTGGATCGGGGAGATTTGAGAGTAATGGATATGACTCGTCTTTCTAGATTTGTTAGAAACTTTTCTGTATCTTTGGTTCATAGCTGGCTTACTTTATAGCACAAATACCTGGTGCACAGCATTAGTAAGCCTGGTGCATTTTCCAAATCTTAGCAATGGCCCATTTTCTAGACACTGTACAAAAATGTCTAGTAATGCACAATAAGTGTCTTAAACACTTTAAAATGGCCCAAAATTATAGGACTGACCTATAATTCCACCCATCCTCCAGCCGATCCCACTCTGCTGCTGGTTCTGCAATTGATCCAAGCATTTCCTAGGGAACTTCACAAATCTAATAACTCCAGATAGGGACTAAAATGATGGGTAACTAAGAACTGCCTGAACCGGTCCATCCATGTATTCATCATTTGAATGTCATGTAACACTTCATGGCCATAAATATTGCAGTTTTCACATTGTGTCTGCATCTGTATGAGGTTTCCATTGATTTCTTGACAGAAACCTCCAGCCACCGTGAACCACTACTACTCCTATCTGTGCCACCACTACCACACCCATAGTCTTCACAGCTCTCCGCCTGCGAGTTGCTGCAATATCATCTTTTCAGTCATCCATTAAAAGGTATCGATGACTGAGGACTCTCAAGCTTTGCCTTCCCTAATTACTGACTAAAGATGGGTTTACGCCTGCAACGGAGGTTCAAACAGAAATAATGGTACATGTGCAGCAAGCCACTAAGGAGCCGGAGAGGAGGATGGAAGTGATAGTGGCTCCGGCTGTCACAGTCAATCATGACAGCTGTCCTTACACTGTTCCCACGATTTTAAAGGCATGTCTGGCCAGGACATGGCCAAGTGTGAAGAGTGTGTTAACAGTGTCCCTTAATGCAGCAAAGTCTGAATGGCTGTAGTAGCAGGTTACCTTACTGACCCCTATGCTTGACATTGCAGATTCTAAGTTCTCCTTTATTTTTTGTCTCTTTTTCTTCTCCTAACCTCCTGCAAAAGGCAGAACTGGGAGAATTAACCCTGGTTGTGCCACCTATACACAGCTGTGCTTGGTTTAATACATGACATACCGAATACCAGAATTTGGCTGCAGATTTGTTCACTGTAAATATGCACCTATTATTATATTTTTTTACAATAAAAGTTAATTTTTAGTACAGTAATTTAGCAGAAGGTTCATATATTTTTGGGCCATGGGATAGGGCCTATTGGAATTAAACTTTTTAAATCTACAGTATCTCTATAGAACCTAAAAAAAATCATTTGTGTGCCTATGGGTCCCAAGTCTCAAAAATGTGGGCCAAATTATAAAAAAATAATGATTTTCCTATAGCAACCAATTAGATTCTCACTTTTACTATTCGAAATCCCTTTTAAAAAAATTAAAATTGTACAATATGTTTGGTTGCTATGGGCAACTACTCCATTTTTAATCTGCATCACTGTTGATACATCTCCCCAATGAGTTGATAAATATATCACAATATTGCAAATGCTCAGCAGTGGCCATTTCCTAGAAAAAAAAAGATAAGGGTTAGTCAGTATATGGGGTCATGTGATGCCATAAAATGACACTGACATGCACATTTCACTTGGCATATTTTTCTACATATTATTTTAATCTTGCCAAATCAAGGACGTACGTACAATGCCAGCAAGGAATACTGTTGCTATGGGCTCCTGAAACAGGAGGGCCATGCTCCAGTTTGCTCTTTTCTCCTTTTCAAGGGAGGCTTGTGCCAGAGAGGGGTGTATTATTTTTTAACTCAATAGTCATAGAAAATGTTTTTAGCATTTTAGCTGTGCTTCTTTTTTATTTGGGTAGTACAATTGAAAATGATACATCCACAAAAGAAGACCCTATCTGGGTATAGGCATATTTACATAATAGACCGCAATGACCTTACGGACTAAATGCCAACTTGACCCAGACAATAGTGTTAGAATAAAATGTAACTTTTAATCACTATTTAATAAAAAATATATCAAGTCAGCCAAACATCAAACGTCAACATAGTAGCAGCGTCAATACTAAAGCAGACACATGTGAGACAATACTGTGATGGTCACAACAAATGTCTTAAGTTTTGGGGAATATGTAAAAAGTTCCTGGGGGGTGAGAAAAGGTAACCTAGACAGAATTCTACTGCAAGAAGAGACTGGGTGGATTTATAGACTGGACAGTTCGAGTCCAAAACCCCTAAATGAAGGTTTCACTTATTCCTCATTTTTATAATTGCTGATACACTTTATGATACAAGTTGTTATATCAATCACTCAAATGTGAGCTGAAGAAACACCAAACACGGCAACGTTATCATATTTATTGTTAAAACATCTCATATTCCTGTTTTTCAATACAATCATATTCACCATTGAGTGGTATCGCTTTCTAGCATAATCATTTCCTGCTCTTCCAGATAGGATGGGGTATCCCTGGTCCATCCTATCTCTTATATATATGCAGCATACGGGTAGGTTACCCGACACTGCTAGAATGTAATGTGTGTTTCCCTTTAAGCCAGTTAGGCCTGGTGCAGGCAATCTTTATTCCAGCCAGCAGAGGGAGCCCCCCCAGTTCAGTATAAATAGGCTAGGGCCTAGGCAGGAAGGGAGTTCAGAAGTTTCTAGAGCCTGAGGAAGCTGAGAGAGAGACAGAGGCAAAGCTCAGAAAAGCAAGAGGTACTCAAGACAACAGAGGAGGTACTTGATAAAGATAAAACCAAGGATATACGCCAGAGCTAGGGTATTGGGCCTTGGAGAAGATTTTCTATGTTCCAGGATCAGTCAGGAATAGAGTGCAAGCTGCCTGTACTGCAAGTCCTGTGTTTAACACTCTGAAGTCACCTTGCTATACATATATTGCCTGCATCAACTGTATTGAAAATCAACTGTCTGCAAAGGAACTGCGTTTCCGTTAATGTCCCTATATGATGACTACTAAAGTTTGAGTTCTGCTTTAACATCACGTGGTTCCTCAGTTATTCCTGCTATCAGCAAACGGCGTGCCACCGTTTAATTGGCACTGGCGTCACGAACATTTCTCATTATCACCTGCTCTTGCAGAGAGTCAGCCGTCTCAGGTTAGTGTCTATTGCACTACAACACCCAGGAACATTTCTACACCTAACTTGAGTACGCTGCACCTCTCTTTTGGCGTCACGAACAGGATACGCACGCTTTCTAGTGCAAGAAGCGTGAACTTTGTGCCTTATACAGTTGCCCTGTGACCAAAGTGACATATTGCCTGTTTTATTAAAGTGGACTTTGTGGACTGAAAAACATACTAAAAGTGTCCCTAAAACCTCCAAAAAGCGCTATGCAGTGTTGCGCTATCAAGAGGAAAGAAATCGCCACATCGGAGTGTGGTTTTATGGACTTTTTACAACCCTGCTTGCTGTCAGGGAATGGTGACCAAGATGGCCACCGGCCGCCTGGAGTAAAGTTTCCCGCGCTGCTGAGGACCTTCGTGGGCGGATCCCTTCAAAGACACAGAAAATCCCGCCCCTCGTCATCATCGCACCGCCGCGGCCCGTTTTCTTCTACGTCACCGCGTACTCAGGACGTCCGGGATCTCTCGAGACTTGGCCTGCGCAAGCCCGGCGATACCGGTAAGGACTTGTAACCGGAGGGAAGGGGATTGTTCCGGCCCCATTAGTCGCCAGCGGCCACATCGTAATAAGCTAACATGTCAGAACCGGGAGTGCCTGAGCAGCCGGCCCCGGGAGAGCTTGCGGCTCCGAATCATCCTATAGCCCCCAGCATGATGCCCTTTACCATGCCTTACTATTTTGGGGCCCCATGGTTTCCCCGCTATAAAGGAGAGACCCATACCCTAAGAGACTTTAAAGAAAAGTTGCTGGCATTATTCAAACTGTACCCCATAAATGCTGATCAGCAAATGGAAATCCTGCTAGCGCAGCTGGAGGGAGCTGCCCGCAGGGAGGTATTATCCTGGCCTGCTGCTGAGCGGAGTACTCTAGAACAGATATTCACCCGCCTCAGGGCCACTTTTGAAACCAGGACTGCCTCAGAGATAAAGATGCACTTCTTTGGCAAGAAACAGAAGTCCGGTGAGTCCCTCCGTGACTATGCCCTATCACTTCAGGAGGCTTTAGGGGCTGTAATTCAGATAGATCCCAAAGAGGCTGATAATCAGGACCAGACCCTAAGAGAACAATTTATCACCGGGGTGTCTAGTGAGCAAATAAGAACCCAATTAAAGATGCTGTCCGCCCAGCACCCTAACAGTACCTTTCTGGACTTTAAAGAACTGGCTATAAAAATTCTGGGGTCAGCAGTATCTACGGAGTTGAGCACCCCACCTGAGTCATCAGCCTGCAGGCCAAAACCGCTTATCACTAACCAAGCTGAGGCCGGTCAAGCTGTTCAAGCTTTAGCTACCGATACTATCGCCATGCTGACAGAGCAAGTAAATCACCTCACTAAAAGTCTAGAGAGAGTGTGCAGAAAAATAGAGGAATGGGAAAAACCCATAATGTCAGAAGAAGAGTTCCTGTCAACTCTTAGGCCGTTCCCACCTCCATACCAAGAGACTCACCCCAGGGATCCTGGGAGGCGTAATAGAGGTCGCAAGAGGCCCGTGTGTACATACTGCAAAAAGCTGGGACACACAGAATCCACGTGCTGGCAGTTAAACGGGCAACCCCTGAGGCTGAGGACCATCCCTCGGGAGGTAGAACACTAGGTCCAAAGGATCCAAATTGGATGCCACGGTATGTAGGATCCCATCCTAAAATCAACATAGAGATCACTACTATTCAGCTGCCCGCCTTTGAAAGATTCTGGGACACCGACCAATTAACCCAGCCGCCTGAATCCTGGGTAGAGATTATCGCCAGCAATGGCAAACCAGTAAAGATTCACGGATACTGGGAACCCACCCTGCAGGTGGGAGAAGTAACCTTACCGCAACAGGGGGTGATAGTAGTACAGGCCGGCGACAGAGGAGGACATCCTGTCATTCTAGGCACCAATGTCTTCAAAAACTGTTATTCAGAAATACTTGCCATATTACATCAGACTTTGCCCACTGCTTCCTCTGAATCCAAGAGGGTGATTCAAAAGACTATTACTGTGTTAAGTGCCCAGGAGAGGTTTGCTAATAGGAAAGGAGAAATTTGTACTGCCAGGATTAGTGATATTAAGCCTGTGACTTTGCCTCCTAATTCTCAAACTCTTTTATGGTGTCGTGCTGTCCTGGGAGTCCAAGGCCGAGATTATCCAGCCCTGGTGGAACCAATCCAGATGGAGGATTACCCTTATGTGTGAGCTGCCAAGTGCCTGGTGAACGTCTCCCAAGGTAAAGTACCTGTCCGTCTGATTAACCTGAGTGATCATCCTGTGGCGCTTACTAAGCATTGCCGTGTTGCCCAGCTCTCTCAGGTGTCCTTCCAAGACATCATTCGTCTTCCGGTGACAGAAAAGCCGCCAGCTGCAGGCAGTGGACGCCCGTCAGTGACCCAGCCACAAGTGCCCTGGTGGGAAGAGCTCCATGTAGGGGACGAGACTACCCCCCAACATCAACAAGAAGGGATCCTACAGCTTGTCAAAGAGCACCACCAGGCCTTCAGTAAGCATGCTACTGATTATGGAGAGGTTAGTGCCATACAACACACCATACCTACTGGCGCTCATCCTCCTATCAAGGAAAGGTACAGACCTTTACCGCCTACTTCATATCAGACTGTAAAGGAAATGATCCAAGAGATGAAAGACTCTAATGTAATCCGGGACAGTCGTAGCCCGTGGGCGGCACCCCTGGTCCTTGTAAAGAAGAAGGATGGTGGTATCCGTTTCTGTGTGGATTATAGGAAAATTAATCAAATAACCCACAAAGATGCATACCCACTGCCCCGCATTGAGGAGTCACTAACTGCTCTGGGCTCCTCTGCCTATTTCTCCACATTGGACTTGACCAGTGGCTACTGGCAAGTACCCATGGCCCCTGCAGATAGGGAAAAGACTGCTTTCACCACTCCCATGGGCCTGTTCGAATTCAATTGTATGCCGTTCGGGTTATGTAATGCCCCAGGAACTTTCCAGAGACTAATGGAGCGGTGTTTGGGACACAAAAACTTCGAAACAGTGCTGCTGTATCTAGATGACGTCATTGTGTACTCAAAAACATATGAAGACCATCTGAAACATTTAGCAGAAGTATTTGAAATCCTTATCAAATATGGCTTGAAAGTAAAGCCATCCAAGTGTCACTTGCTCAAACCTGCGGTAAAATACCTGGGGCATATAGTAAGCGGAGAGGGAGTGCAACCTGACCCTGATAAGTTAGCGGCTGTCCGTAATTGGCCGGTTCCTACTACCGTCAAGGAAGTGAGGGGTTTCCTTGGTTTTGCAGGCTACTATAGACGTTTTATCCCCCATTTTGCTCAAATAGCTGATCCTATCCAGGAACTCCTGAGGGGACAACCCAAGAAAAGTCCTAGAACTCCTGTGCCCATTGAGTGGAATGAGGAAAGAGAGATAGCGTTTCAATTGTTAAAAAAGAAACTGACCGAGCCTCCTGTGTTAGGTTATCCAGACTACAGCAAGCCCTTCCATCTTTATACCGATGCTAGCAAGCGAGGCCTAGGAGCTGTGTTAGCCCAAATCCAAGAGGGAAAAGAGAGAGTGATAGCATATGCAAGCCGCTCCCTGAAAGGAGCTGAGAAAAATGACCAGAATTATAGTTCCTTCAAACTAGAGTTCCTGTCATTAGTGTGGGCAGTGACAGAAAAATTCAAAGATTATCTAGCCGCCACCCCGTTCATTGCATTCACTGACAATAACCCTCTGGCACATCTAAATACAGCTAAATTAGGGGCCTTGGAGCAGAGATGGGCCTCTCGCCTCGCCAACTATGATTTCTCTGTAAAATATCGTGCTGGACGTACTAATGATAATGCTGATGCTTTATCCAGGCTTCCCACAGAGACAGCTCCTGATGATGTGCGAGATGCTTGGGAAGATGTAGAGATGCCGGCCTTCTATAACAAATTTGCTCAACAGGATCAGGCTCGAGCTACCAATGACAGAGCTGCAGTTCCTTCACCCTCCAGTAGGCCTGAACCTAAAGAAGAAAGGTGGGTGAAACTACAGTCTGAAAGTAGAGTGCTGGGTGAGTTGTTGGACTTCATTACTAGTGGCAGAGCCCCTGAGAGGATTCGGCGTAAGAGTGCAGATCCTGAGCTCATCAAACTGTGGAGACAGCGCCATCAACTCTTCATACAAAAGGGCCTATTGCTACGGAGAAGCCTAGACCCAGTGTCCAACGAAAGAGTACACCAGATTCTCATACCCCGACGAGATGCAGGTATGGTGTTGGAGATGTACCACAATTAATCCGGTCACTTTGGGGTCCAAAAGACTGAGGCTAATATCCGCCAGCGGTTTTACTGGGTGGGCATGAGAGAAGACATTGAGAAGTGGTGTCGGGAGTGTGTAGCCTGTGCCTTAAAACGAAGTGAGCACCATGATCAGAGGGCACCACTGAGACCCATTGTAAGTACCCGTCCTCTTGAACTTGTCGCCATCGACCATGTGAAGCTGGAGCCTAGTCGCTCAGGGTATGCTTATGCCATGACTATTATTGACCATTTCACTAAGTTTGTTGTAGCGGTGCCTGTGAGAGACCAGACAGCCAAGACTACAGCCGAACTGTTCTGGAAGCATTTCCTCCTGCCCTACGGATGTCCAGAAAAGATCCTCACCGATCAAGGACCTGCCTTTGAGTCCCATCTGTTCCAAGAACTGTGCCGCTTACACAACTGTAAGAAGATCCGGACAACGGCCTACCATCCTCAAGGTAATGGATTATGTAAAAAAATGAATCAGACCTTGATAGAGATGCTGAGGGCCGTACCTCCTGAAACCAGAGGAGATTGGCCTAATCTGTTGCCACAGCTCATGTTCACGTACAATCATACCATCCATTGTTCCACTGGGTATACCCCTTTTTATTTGATGTTTGGGCGCCAAGGGACATTGCCTGCTGATCACTCCTTGGACATACATGTACCTGATTGCATCAACCCATTACCTAATACCGACTGGGTTGCTGAGCACCAAAGGCGATTGAATGCAGCCAAAGCCATTGTTCAGGAACGGATGGACAATGTTAGAGACCGACAGCAGAGAGACTATGATCAGGCAGCCCATGCAGAACCCTTGACAATAGGGGCTGTGGTATGGTTAAAAAATAACCGTCGTACAAGTAAACTGGACAGTAAATGGGAGCAAAGTCCCTATGTTGTCACTGCAATCCCAAAT
The DNA here is from genome assembly GCF_905171765.1 of Bufo bufo. Taxonomy (NCBI): domain Eukaryota; kingdom Metazoa; phylum Chordata; class Amphibia; order Anura; family Bufonidae; genus Bufo; species Bufo bufo. The sequence continues at coordinate 569,744,937 of NC_053392.1, read as the reverse complement.
GTTGGGACTCATACTTATGAGATCACCCGGGAAGACAAGGGATCCCAAATTGTACACAGAAACCGGTTAAAGCTCTGCCTGACACCAGAACCTAGTGCCGAGAGTTCTAGATCTGAATCCCCTGTGTCAGAGTCATCAGTACCGCCCGAGGATCCTATGCAGGCTGTCAGTAATCTAAGGTATGACGCTGATCCCATGCATTGGCTTCTGACACCGTGGCTGAACTTGTTGGTACCCGCTCCTACTGTATCTTCACCTCCAGAAGAGCCGGTTCAAGATGCCCCGGATCCAGTTTCCCCTCTAGTGGATCTAGTTGTTCCTGTTGTTCCTGTTGTTCCTGGAGACCCTCCTGTTGCTCCTCTCTCTTCTACCTCGTTGCTAAGGGAGGAGGAGACCCCTGTATTGAGAAGGTCCACCCGGATGACCAGGGGACGTCCGCCAGTCCGTTTAGGAGACTTTGACTTTGCTGGTGGTGTCTCCTCCCGAGCAGTTGCTACTGGTAATACCTTGCTTGACATTTGTGCGCAAGAATGGACTCCTCCACGTGAGCCCTTGCCTGTGATACACCCACAGGATACTCCTGGGTAGTTCCGTTATTATACTGCCACCAAAGAAAATGGACTAACCTGGTTCACCCTAAGTCCGCTGTGCCAGGTCAGCGGCCGTGCCTAAGAAGCAAGAAGACGCCCCTTTTCCTTACGTCATTTGTTCATGAGGTTATTAATGTTATATTTTGCTGTGTGAAATAATTATCTATTATATTTATAATGTAATGCTTAAGGTATGTACTATGTTATGCCGGTTCAGGAAGGTGTGTGAGTACGAGGCCTTACTCACGTTAAAGTCTGGGGGTGTGCAGCATACGGGTAGGTTACCCGACACTGCTAGAATGTAATGTGTGTTTCCCTTTAAGCCAGTTAGGCCTGGTGCAGGCAATCTTTATTCCAGCCAGCAGAGGGAGCCCCCCCAGTTCAGTATAAATAGGCTAGGGCCTAGGCAGGAAGGGAGTTCAGAAGTTTCTAGAGCCTGAGGAAGCTGAGAGAGAGACAGAGGCAAAGCTCAGAAAAGCAAGAGGTACTCAAGACAACAGAGGAGGTACTTGATAAAGATAAAACCAAGGATATACGCCAGAGCTAGGGTATTGGGCCTTGGAGAAGATTTTCTATGTTCCAGGATCAGTCAGGAATAGAGTGCAAGCTGCCTGTACTGCAAGTCCTGTGTTTAACACTCTGAAGTCACCTTGCTATACATATATTGCCTGCATCAACTGTATTGAAAATCAACTGTCTGCAAAGGAACTGCGTTTCCGTTAATGTCCCTATATGATGACTACTAAAGTTTGAGTTCTGCTTTAACATCACGTGGTTCCTCAGTTATTCCTGCTATCAGCAAACGGCGTGCCACCGTTTAATTGGCACTGGCGTCACGAACATTTCTCATTATCACCTGCTCTTGCAGAGAGTCAGCCGTCTCAGGTTAGTGTCTATTGCACTACAACACCCAGGAACATTTCTACACCTAACTTGAGTACGCTGCATATATACTTACCTCTTCTATTATGTTGATAGTGATCAGTTTAAGTGTAGTACTTCAGATACAGTACATAGCTCCTACCTGACACCATGTATGTGATATTCAACATCAAGTATCTCAGGGTTCCTTTCAGATACAGAGATAGATTTGTCTGATGCTGGTTTATCTGTATCTGCCCATATTTCAGTACACGTAGAGCTAAGTCCTGGCGCATCCATTTGTTGCGCAGCACATGCGCTCGCTGTGTGGAGTACTCAGATTAGTCTATGTTCCTGCGCTTCCAGGACATGCGCAGTAGGGTACGTTCACTCTGCGGCAGTGTTTAAGTTCTAGCACAACCGCAGTGAACTCACCACAGCATTCAGCCTCAGAAGTCTGTGCGCATCAAGCGCGTGCGCTGCACGTCACGATAGCCAATCCCCTCCAACACAGCGATTGGTCAAGACTAAGAGGTGTATTATGTATGTATAGAGATTGGCTGGGCACAAAGTGAGTTGACACCCACCTAGATGACGTCTTGCAGATCCTTCTGGCTGACCGAGGTGGCAATCACATTACAGAGGTTATTTATACCTCGTTTGTGACGTTCCTTTTCCAATGCTGCCCCAACCCCTGAAGAAGCCAGGTTAGCTGGTGAAACATGTCGGGGGGCCAGTTCCTAGGTTTTAGATCTACCGTCAGCCTGTCTCTCTGAGATAAATTCAGTGTTACATTCAGTCTCATTAGTGGTAGTGATGCGCCAAATAATAACCAAATGTGTAGGCACATTCAGTCACTTTCAATAGCCAGTGTTGCAACTGGTAACAAGTGATATGCCACCAGTCAGTGACGTCACTGTCTAAATGCTTTGTTGGAAGGTTTTGTGATTGAATAGGTATGCTCGTGTAGCATGCATTGTGATGTATAGTGTAGGTTAGCCTGTGCTTTACATAACAATGCCATGCTCGCAAAGAAGACTGTAAGTAATTTATTAAGTGCTGCCTCGTGGCCTGAACTAAAGTATCTATGTCTGACGATTGATTGTAATAAAGGGGTTTTCAATAAAATAAAAAAATCAGCCAGTGACCGACAGAGGTGGGGAGAGTGCACATCCCTACTGGTGTCAAGAGCAATCAAACACACACACGCGCCAGCCACTGAGACAGGAAACCGTTTATTTTTAATTTCTTTTCTGTTTGGCTGACTTGATATGTCTTTTATTAAATAGTGATTAAAAGTTACATTTTATTCTCACACTATTGTCTGGGTCAAGTTGGCATTCAGTCCGTAAAGTCATTGTGGTCTACAATTGAAAATGAAATACAAAATATTGCACTTTAACAGTCAGCACAAATGATAATGCTACAGCGGTGACTGCTCACTTACCCTGCCCAGCGGCCTTGACCCACCTCCCCTTGGTTTACACAGGATGATCTGTTGCCCAGAAATGACGATTTCGGTGCCTGCATCAGTGAAGCTTTCACCCAATGAAGAACCAAACGGATAATAAGGTGAGTGAAGGACCCCCTATGGCAATTATGTTTTGAGACCCCGTGATTACCATTTATGTTCCATCCTATCGGTTAGATAAGTGTAGTACCTGGGGATACTACAAATTGTTTATTGTTGTGCGTTGTATATTTTACTGTTTGCTTCTGTCCGTAGCTACCAGCCATAAAAAAGGTTGGCAGGAACAGGGTTAACCACCCTGTTCCTCCCCTCATGAGAGGAGTGGGCTGGACCTGCTTCCTGCCAAGAGGGGGAGTTTCTATCCAGAGAGGAGAGGAAGGATCCTGAATAAGCTCCTGCTACCAAATTCTCCAGAGAGAACTATTCCAGTAGTCCTCAAGTAAAGCCTTGAGATTCCAGACGGCAGCGTGGACTGCTACATCAGCATCTATGGACACTGCTGTAAGGAGAGGGACTACAGCCAAGTCACCCATTACTAAACAACCCCTAGGCCAGTATCACCTAAGTGCTGAATAGCCACCAACCAACCAGCCTCCAAATTCCTTGCTGGTGCCAGAGAAGTTTTGCACTTGAAATCTGCTGCTACTGTATGTATTTTAAATTCTCCATTGCACGTAGTAAAAAAGACTGTTACTTTGAACTCTGGTCTCATTCTTCAGTTCTATAATTCCACTGCACCGATCACCAAGGAGCAACGGCGTGAGGGAGTTCAACGTCACAGAAGACTTCATCAGGGCCACTACCACTCCTATCCTCTACACCAGCTCTTCAGGGGGGTCGGTACTCAAGCAACCAATCAGATTATGTCTATACATTTGGTATTTTAGGTTATCTGCAATCTGATTGGTCGTTATAAGTAACAAGTCTCCACTTTTGTCAATCTCGTAAATGAAAGGTCCTGTATAACTTTACAAATCCTTACTTCTCTGAGCCTACCTCACCCGTTTCCATAGCTCAGGCTTCAAAACAAGAAATATCACCTTGTTTGACCAGTGAACTCTTGGCGCCAAAAAAAGTGTAATGCTGTCGACAGTGATTCCAGTCATCTGAATGGAGAAGAGAAGGCAAGACAACTGATGAAAGGGGAGATGTTTTGGGGTGAGGGGATTAAAAGCGCAATATTGACAAGGATGGTGAAACATGATTCAGAATAGCGTAACTCAATTATGGCAGTCTTAGCGGTAAATGTGTACGTGAGCTGCCGAGGACAGAGGGCCATTCATCTCACCTGGCACGGGTGCCAGGCAGGTGTTCACAGATAAACCTATTATCGCCCAAGAGAAGAAACTAGTTAATGGCCCTGTAAGTGATTTTGGCATCTACTGCCAAACAAGTATGTCAAAATGTGGAATAACTTTAATGTGTACATAGCGATCGTCAGTCATCAAAGACCAAAGTAACAACAAAAACTAGACGCTTGCCCTCGGAGACAAATCTGCAAAGTGGGTAGGAAAACATCCTTTGGGCACAGCTCCATGATTCACAAGTTGGCATGCAAAGCAATGGGGTGAGCCAACCAGTTCTTTGGCGGGATAATCTCCTCTGGATTGTGGATGATGAACCTTCAGGCCTTTCCCGCTATGAGTAGGAGATAATATCTCAGTTCTCACTATCAAACTTTGGTCTTGGCCTCTCAAACATACCACGTTTATTACTGCGTTTTGGGCGTCAAATGAATGAAGTGTTAACACATGTCTTGGATAATGTCAGAGCTGATAAGAAAATTGCTCAATAAAAGTTTATTCAGGATTCATTGTCTTCACAGTCTGGTGAGGAATGAGCTTTTTGGGATGGATCACTTCTGCACTCCTAAGGCTTATGCACCTAGCCTTGTCCAGAGAGCTGACTTATTCCGCAGCGCTTTACAGACATTAGCATCAAGCTGTCCCCAATGGGGCTCACAATCTAAGGTCCCTATCAGTAGATAGAAGTGTGGGAGGAAACTGGAGAACCAACGCAAACACAAGGAGAACATACAAACGCCATGCAGATGTTGTCCTTGGTCGGATTCGAACCCAGGACCCCAGCGGTGAGCCACCATGCTGCCCATAGCAACCACAGCACAGCTTTAATTTCGTATAATGCTCTTCAAAAAGCTGTGCTGTGATTGATCTCTATGGGCAATAAAGATGTGGGTGTTTTTTAGACATTCATTGTCATTCATGTACCTCCATACATCACAGTATCAGAGGTCCATGACTACATAGAGTAGGCTACCGTATGATCCTGGAGGCATGGTCAGATACAGTAGGCTCCTATAAATTTATTTGAGCAGAAAATACCCCAGGTCTGTAGGGGAATATTCTGAGACCGGAATTTCATATTGGGAATGTTATAAAACACACCAAATTTATAATAATAAATTTTGCACAACTTTGGCCTGCCCTCGGTGCACTTCAAGAGATTGGGAGAGAGTTCCAGCAGAAAGGACACTCCTCCTGAGCTGTAATAGGGAGAGAACCGTAGCAGAAAGGACACTCCTCCTGAGCTGTAATAAGGAGAGAACCGTAGCAGAAAGGACACTCCTCCTGAGCTGTAGCAGAAAGGACACTCCTCCTGAGCTGTAATAAGGAGAGAACCGTAGCAGAAAGGACACTCCTCCTGAGCTGTAGCAGAAAGGACACTCCTCCTGAGCTGTAATAAGGAGAGAACCGTAGCAGAAAGGACACTCCTCCTGAGCTGTAGCAGAAAGGACACTCCTCCTGAGCTGTAATAGGGAGAGAGCCGTAGCAGAAAGGACACTCCTCCTGAGCTGTAATAAGGAGAGAACCGTAGCAGAAAGGACACTCCTCCTGAGCTGTAATAAGGAGAGAACCGTAGCAGAAAGGACACTCCTCCTGAGCTGTAGCAGAAAGGACACTCCTTCTGAGCTGTAATAGGGAGAGAACGGTAGCAGAAAGGACACTACTCCTGAGCTGTAATAGGGAGAGAACCGTAGCAGAAAGGACACTCCTCCTGAGCTGTAGCAGAAAGGACACTCCTCCTGAGCTGTAGCAGAAAGGACACTCCTCCTGAGCTGTAGCAGAAAGGACACTCCTCCTGAGCTGTAATAGGGAGAGAACCATAGCAGAAAGGACACTCCTCCTGAGCTGTAGCAGAAAGGATATTCCTCCTGAGCCGTAGCAGAAAGGATATTCCTCCTGAGCTGTAGCAGAAAGGATATTCCTCCTGAGCTGCCATTTTGATATAAATCTAGCAGAATCGGGGGGTAAGAATCTCTGGATCCATGTGAGGTACAGGGCATGTGCGATCATCATGTACTATATAATGTCTGAATTTAATTTTTTAGATTAAACATGGAATAACCCCTTTAACTGCTCATTTGCATATGGATTCAAAGTAACAGAATAAACAGATCGCAAAGTGAAACGTATCATTACATTCAGCTGAGCTAGCCCCATGAGGTACAGACACCATTTAAAATGCACAACCCCAGTAAATCATTGGTTTTATTTTATATCAGGTGGTTCTCAGAGCTTCACGATCTTCATGGACGTTGTTTGCAGCTTCAGAGAGAATGTCCTTTATGATATATATATATAACGCCATTTCCATATGAATGTTATACGTAACGCGACACCCAGGGCCGGCGCTACCATAGAGGCAAGGGGGGCAATTTCCCCCGGGCCCCCGACTCCTTAGGCTGGGTTCACACGGGCGAGTCCGGATTAGGTCCGGATGCGTCCCGGTGTATTGCGGCAAACCCGCGCGAGTAGGAACGCAATTGCAGTCAGTTTTGACTGCGATTGCGTTCCGATGTTCAGTTTTTATCGGGCGGGTGAAATGTGTTTTGCACGCACGTGATAAAAAACCGACTGTGGTACCCAGACCTGAACTTCTTCACAGAAGTTCAGGTTTAGGTTAGGTGTAGTGTAGATTGTATTATTTTCCCTTATAACATGGTTATAAGGGAAAATAATAGCATTCTGAAAACGGAATTCTTAGTAGGTGATCAATTGAGGGTTAAAAAAATAATAATAATAGTTAACTCACCTTCTCCTCTTGATCGCGTAGTTACCGGTCTCTTCTTTACTTCTTTAATGATGAGCTGCGGGCTAAAGGACCTGTGGTGACGTCAGATCACATGGTCCAATCACATGATCCATTATAACCATGTTATAAGGGAAAATAATACAGTGAATAGACTGTCATCTAGCAACCATGTGTGAAAATCGCACTGCATCCGCACTTGCTTGCGGATGCTTGCGATTTTCATTCAGACCTATTCACTTCTATGGGGCCTGCGTTGCGTGAAAAACGCAGAATATAGAGCATGCTGCGATTTTCACGCAACGCACAAGTGATGCGTGAAAATTACCGCTCATCTGAGCAGCCCCATTGAAATGAATGGGTCGGGATTCAGTGCGGGTGCAATACGTTCACCTACCGCATTGCACCCGCGCGGAAATCTCGCCCGTGTGAACGCAGCCTTAGGGGCCCCCAGCGCCTGAGCATGTGATGGGTGAGATGGTGCCTGGGATGGATCCGATCCAGTTTAATCAACCAACCTACCAGTGACTGGTTGGTTGATTAAACTGGATCGGATCCATCCCAGGCACCATCTCACCCATCCCAGTGCCAGTATACTAGCCCGCCCTGGTTCTGTTTGGAGTCAGTTGGACTGGAGAAATGTGCATTTGTTTACAATACGGGACGTTAAAGTCCGCAAGTGTCATGTGGGGGGGGGGGGGGGCGCCTTATTGTTTTCCGCCCCAGGGCCCCATTTCCCCTAGAACCGGCCCCGGCGACGCCCGGAAGAGAAGCTCCTAATAGACAGAGCGTCACAGTGTCCTATATTACTCCTCCTGGTGTGATACAAGTACATGTGATCTGAATCTGGAAAGGTAATAGATTTGCAGGGATTTGGATTGCACGGCTTGAGCTGCCAAAACAACACAAAGGCTTTGTTACCAGTAAACCTCATTAGTCCAATTATGCGCATGGAATAATGAAGCTGAACCTGATGAGAGATGACAGTAATAATAAATCCTACTTCTGACAGAGGTGGAGCCAGTGATTAGAAGCCCTGCCTGGCAGACAGGTAGAAGACACCATGTACAAACAAGTGATATCCAGGACTGGACCTAATGGTCATCATCATCATCATCATCATCACAAAGGTAGAAGCTTTTTCTTGTGTGAACATTTTGGAAACAAACATATGCTGATGATCGGCTTATCCGTGGCTATGTTGTACGGTGGTTTCTATTTCATGTTCTAAGCGTTTTATGATTGGGATTAATAACACTACTACGTAACAGCTGCACTGTTCTGTTAGGACACTACAAATAATCTGTTTCAGAGCAATTAAAGGGATGCTCCACCTTCACCACTTTTTATTTTTTTCTCCAACACACACACAAATATAAAATAAAGCATCTTTGTAAATACAGTTGTGATGATTGGATATGTCCTATAGTTTTGTGTTTATAGTCCCTGTGCAGACATATGTATCTCCATAGGGTTCCAAGCCCCAATGCATATGTGCGAAATTCTCAAAGTACCTGCACCCCATCACAGACTATTACTAAAAACATATTTTACTAGGATGGATTAACACTACCAAATATACAGGGCTATACAGCCCCAGGTACCTACCAGTGCCTCCCAGGTGACCTCTCCTCTGATGTAGACATTCTCTTTCACATCTTCTCTATTCAGCCCATGACAACTTTCTTCAGCTGTATTTCGTCTCTGCATTGTTTAGCACAGAGACATCTTAGGTTCCACACTTTTCCATCATCCTCCCCACCCTGGTGCCCCAACAGTGTTATCCTGCTGCAGTAAACCAGTTTGCTTCATTACTGGAGGAACTCAAAAGCAAAACAATACAGGCAAGGCACTGAGTTGACTTCTCTGGTCTCTTCCCGAGCAGAAGGTTTCATGCTGAGGAAAGGCTTGAACTAGCTATCCCTCTCTCTCCCCGAGGTTAGTACCCTGGCCAAAGGGCTGGTGACCCAGGGTCTGTAGCTTACTCATCCGGCTGGTTCCCTGATCAAAGGGCTGCTGACCCAGGGTCTGTGGCTCAGTAGTCCCATCTCAGAATCTTCTTCTGGTCACACATGCAGTCTACAGTCTCTTCTAATAAACACTGGTCCATATCTGCATACAACTAGTGCCTCTAACTGCTCTCCTTATATACAGTTTCTAACTGAACCTACTAGACTAGTGTTTATCAACTCCAGTCCTCAGGGCCCATCGGCTGGTCATTTTTTCAGTATTTTCTTAGCATTGAGTAGGTTATATAATTTGTGCCAATACATCAGGAATTAACACATGTTTTCTTCTGTGGGATATTCTTAAATCATAACTGGCAGGTGGGCCCTGGGAAATGAAGTTGAGGAACACTGTTCTAGTGGGAGGTGTGGAGTGGAGAAACACAGACAAAACAGAAACAATGTTGCAATTTCAGTCTGTCATAGCCTTGTACAGAGTTTCAATACAAGTCTATGGGAAAGACTAGGCAGTTTTCCGTGACCTAAACTACAGCACTAAACCAGTCAGTGTATTTGTTATTTTCCTTCCAAAATTTTGCATAGCCCCTTATAGTAGATAGCCCCTTATAGTAGGGTTACTATATTTTGGTTTTCAAAAAGGAGATGTGGGGCAGGATGGTGGCATGGGGCAGTCAGACACCTGCACTTGGCGGAAGGTGGGGGGGGGGGGCGGTAGAGTGTAATTTTAAGTAATTGGTATCACTATGTGAATGTGTATGGGGTAGGCATGTAAACAGTTGCTGTGGAGTTGCTGCAGAGGCTGTGTTCACATCACTGTTTTTAAGAACAGAAAAACAAAACCAAAAAAAGCAGATCATTTATTTTGAGCATCCTATGTGTTCATTTTGCATCCGTTTGTGTCAGTTCCGTCAGATATGTGTTATATTTAATGGGAGAAAAAGTGCTGTGAGGAGGGCCCCCATTAGTGGCTCACAGTAATAATAATGCCCCCATTAGTGGCCCCCAGTAAAATTAATGCCCCCATTAGCACCCCTAGTATTATTCAGCCTCCATTAGTGGTTCCCAGTATTAACAATGCCCCCGTTAGTGACCCCCAGTATTATTAATGCCCCCTTTGCCCCCACCCATTCAGCTTGTGTAAAAAAAAAGAAAAAACCTCACCCCACCCATTTTAATGTGCTGCGGGGAACACCAGGGGGTGCTATTGCCCCCATTAGCACCCCTCTAGTATTATTCAGCCTCCATTAGTGGCCCCGAGAATTAATAATATCCCCATTAGTAGCCGCCAGTAAAATGAATGCCCCCATTAGCACACCCCCCTCCTATTTTTTATTTGGCCTACATTAGGCTACTTTCACACTAGCGTTCGGAGCAGATCCGTCTGATGTTTCATCAGACGGATCCGCTCCGATAATGCAGACGTTCGCATCCGTTCAGAACGGATCCGTCTGCATTAAAACTTAGAAAATTTTCTAAGTATGAAAGTAGCCTGAGCGGATCCGTTCAGACTTTACATTGAAAGTCAATAGGGAACGGATCCGCTTGAAGATTGAGCCATATGGTGTCATCTTCAAGCGGATCCGTCCCCATTGACTTACATTGTAAGTCTGGACGGATCCGCTCGCCTCCGCACGGCCAGGTGGACACCTGAACGCTGCAAGCAGCGTTCAGGTGTCCGCTCACTGAGCGGAGCGGAGGCTGAGCGCTGGCAGGCAGATGCATTCTCAGTGGATCCGCCTCCACTGAGAATGCATTGGGGCCAGACGGATGCGTTCTGCTCCGCTCGTGAGCCCCTTCAAACGGAGCGCACGAGCGGACACCCGAACGCTCATGTGAAAGTAGCCTTAGTGCCGCCAAGTATATTATTATTGTCCCCTTTTGCCCCTCCCCCTTTCTGCTTGTGTAAAAAAAAAAAAACTCACCTCGTCCATTTGAACGCACTAGACTGGACCTGCACTTCCAGTGTGATGATGTTTTGCAGGTCCTGCTGCCTCCAGTCAAGCGGACACTTACTCCTCACAGGATGTAGCAGCAAGGACCTTAGCTCCCAGAGTGATGATGTCATCATTGCTGCTCATTAGTAATAGTGCTCGCCCAGTGCCGCCTTCTTCCCCCTAAACTTGAGAATCCCGGCCATGTCTACTTATTCATAAATCCCAGCCAGACCATTTTTTTAGGTCCAAAAAGAGGACATTTCTGGGAACAAGAGGATATATGGTCCCCCTACGTTATAGTAACTATGGAAGATTTCTAACTTCTCAGTGCATAGGTAGAAAGTCCCAAAGCATCTCAGTATTAGCTGGCTGTGCATTAATGCTATCCTTAGTGCAGTGCAGATATAGTGCAGATGAACAGGATGTATTACAATAAACATATAAAATGCATTTCGACAATATAAAACTGTATAACAGATCTTGGATTGAAATAGCTACAAAAGATGCAAAATGAGCATAACAGATGCTCAAAATAAAGGATCGTTTTTTTGTTTTTTTTTCCGACGAATCAGAAAAATGGAAAACAAAACTATGATGTGAACCTTCCCTAAGGAACCTTTATAGTGCCCCCAGTAGCTATAATATCCCCTATAGTACCCCCAGTTGTTACTGTCGTGGACATTTTTACTAACATAGGTTGACTATAGTGGACTTTCTCTTTAGCTTAGGAATGTTATGTAGGTTTATTTTGTATATGCCTCCCTGTGTAAAGTCTGACCGGATTATGGTTATAAGAGAGCGTGATCGGTTCAGGACCGTACCAGGGAAATTCTATAGATCAGCACTCAGGTTCCTACTCCCCCATGTGAAAGACACCACCGTTGGTTTGAGGGGGATCTAATGGCTGCTGACTCTGAGAGCAATGTTCTTAGTGAAAGCTACCAGCAGGTCCTCATCAGCAACGGTGGGGTATAGCACACTGCTGCCGGTCTCACTGAACCATTGGGGCCCCAACATGCTGCTAAACATTGAATGGTGGGACTGGTGTCCATGTGAATGCTATATCACCTTTCTTGGTCGACCCTGTTTTAAAAGACCTTCCTCAGGGACTGATCCCCCCTTCAGGAACCATGTCTAACAGAGGTCAGTAGGAGATTTGTACTGGATTAAATGGATGTTGTCCGATTTGGGCAATATCTGTTTAAGTAAAGGCTGATTCATTTAGAAGCATTTGCACATGTCCTGGGTGTGGTGGTGAATTGTGAGCAAGTTTGAGCTCCACCCACCGGCACTTTCAGGGGGTGTCCAAATGTGTCCCTTCCAGTTCTGAAATGTATTCCTATTGGTCAAGGCATGAGGTGGATTGTACCTGCCTATCTGTAATATTATTGGGTGGCTATGTGCCATGGAGGGCTGGGTTTGCCCAGTAAAAGGTCTAACACATGTTAAAAGAGACACAGAATTTCTTGTAAACTAAGCAGACTGTACGCGGGTCTTCTTTCATCGGTGCTGGTTGCTTACACTTGCAAGTCTCCATATATCTAAAAGAGCTAATAGTACTTCGCAAGGATCAGGATTCAACAGTACCAAGGGACCTGGCCCACTACTACATTACTGTATAATGCTCCCCTATAGTTCCCCAGTAGTTATCATGCTATCTTTAGTGCCCTCACTAGATGTAATGCTCCTTATAGGGCCCCAGAAGTTAAAATGCCCCTTATAGTTCCCCAGTGGTATAATGTCCACTGTAGTGCCCCCAGGAGTTATATGACCCCTGTAGTTAGAATGCCCCCGTAGGTATAAGGTTCCCTATAGTGCCCCCAATAAGTATAATACCCCTATAGTAGTTATAATAGTCCCTGTAGTGCCCCTAGTGTTATAGTGAACCCCTGTAGTGCCCCCAGTACTTATAGTATCTCTGTTGCATCGACGGTCCCAATCCCCTCTTCTCCTTGGTGTGCGCAGCTGCTTCTAATTGATAATCAGCTTTCTGTTATAAGACTGTGGTGCTGACCTCATTTCCTTGCCAGAACAATTAGGGAGGAGGAGTCTCCTTCTCCATGGCTGTGACGCTCTCCTCTGCGATTGAACCATGCTACAGCCGGGGAGAAGGAGATGCCCACTGAGAAACAGGGCAGTCTCCTCCTCCCTGTGCCAATGCAATTCATTAGCATACCAGCCGGGAAAACTGCAGGGGGGCACAGTGGGCGAATGGAGCGACGCCCAGACAAACTAGTAAGCAATATTACATCCGTGCACAGTGCCCTACATAACCTGCTAGTTATTTTATAATGTCTGGACCCATAAAAGGTCCCTTTTAAGGGGCATTTTACTGTGTGGGGACAATCTACTGTGTGGAGGCACTAAGTGGGCAGCACTAAGCCTGTCCTGTGGATAGACGATAAATTGCCATTCTGGGACAACACCTTTATAAAGCGCAATGGATTGAATTTTTCTCTTTTTGGAAAATCCCCTTCTCTGACTACAGCATACAGTTGCAAGAAAAGTATGTGAACCCTTTGGAATGATATTGATTTCTGCACAAATTGGTCATTGTGGCGAAACCAACCTCGCCACTGGGTTTTGGAGAGGCCTGTTTACCAGCCTCTTGCCTCAGGATTATGGCCCATACTAACTTTAAAGGAGAAGACAGACCGGCCGCACAGCTTAAATCTGTCTTTGGAATTGTATTTTGTTATGTGAGGGTACCCAGATAGCTAATATTATTGTATTTGTGTATTCTGAGTGCCATTCACCTAATGATATGCACTCAGACTTGAGCTATCTGGGATATAGTAAATGTCTGTGTTTGCTGTGGGGGTGTGACATTGTGTGTTTGGGTGGTGATTTCTGTCCTGTTGTATCCAGATGTGTATTGGCGATTTCCCTTTGTCCTGAGAGATAATTGATTTGCTCCTCGGGTGTCTCCAGGGCAGAGAGGAGGAAACCATGATGCATTGTGGGGATGTATTGTGTCTGTGTATCCTGAGTTGCTACGTATCTGTCCTGTGTCACAGTCTTCCTTCTGGTCCCCTAAGGGCGTGTCCACCAGATGGGGACATGCATAAATACGGGCGGGTAGCCCTCAATAAAGAGTGCTGCTTTATACCTTCATTAAGTTTTGGCTCATGTTTGGGGAATGCAATAACTACACTCTTGGGAATTGCTATATCCCAATACTCCCCTGAGTAGAAGCTCTTGTAAGAGCTTGTTCCTGGTTCCTGCTCTCTGCATTTAGGAGAGGTTCACCCACTGGAGCCTGGAGCCTTGTCGTAGGTCCAGGGTGGGTAGGAGACGGCGAGACCTCCACCAAGCTTCGGCGGTTCGTAGGGTCTGCAGCGCTGACGGTGTCAAGTGGAGTGCTTGGAGTCCTCTGGAAGCACTAGGAGCATCTATCGACGGAGGTACCCGGTCGGGGTGCTAGGCGTTCCGTTACATTGGTTGCAAGCAGTGGGATGGCGCCCTAGTGCGAGGAGAAGCAGCTCAGAGACACCGGTAACGTGTGGAGTTACAAATTGAGGGCAACGCTAGCACTCGTGCAGCGCCCCTGGGAGCAGAGGTATCCAGCGACTTGGAGCAGACAAGTATGGAAGGCTCTGAAGATGACTGGCTGGCCGAGGTGAGGCAGAGAGTGGCCCAGTATGGAGATAATGTGTCCATGGATATATTCCAGGCCATCTGGAGCCAGGTCACAGCCAAGCGACACGCAAGAATGGAACGAGAATTCCGACTGGCGAAAGAGAGAGAAATTGCCCAGCGGAAGGAGTGTTACAGCAGCCGAGCAGAGGCTGCATCCGAGGAGGTAAGTAGTCTTCCCCTGAGGCTGCCAGAGGAACCCGAAGTAGGGGTCCTCATAGACTGGTCCTGTGAGGAACCACAACAGGCAGGTGGAGATGGGACCGAGGTCTCTCCACCTGGATGCTGGGCAGCTGGCCCAGACCCTCAGCAGCAGCCGGAGTTGCCAGGTGTGGACGCAGGTGGTCCTTACTCGCAAATGTTGAGGGACCTCACAGACTGGTCCTGGGAAGACCCACAGATGGCAGGTGGAGATGGGACCGAGATCTCTCCACCAGCCCTACAGGGATGCTGTGCAGCCGGCCCAGATCTCCAACTCCAGATGGAGGTAATACAGGGAGAGAAGTGTGTCGTCCTCCCTCCCCAGCGGCAGTGTACTTTGAAGGGAGAGGAGACAACCAGTCTCTCTCCCCAACCACAGGGGGACAGCACCCCTAACTCCAATGATGCAGATGAGACCGCAGTCTCTGCACCAGGCCTACCGGGATGCTGGACGGCCGGTACAGAGTCCCCACCAACCCCGCAAGAATGCCAGGAGGAGGAGGTAAGCGATCCCTCCTGTCCACAGCTGATACGCAACAAGGTCCTGGGGGTAGGATTCCCTGACCCCATCCCAGCGGAAGAGCTGGCATCTGGGCAGAGCGCAGTTGGCCTCTGCCCTCTATCCTCTTCTCCAGAGGCTGACTCCACACCAGCTTCCCCAGCGGAAGAGCTGGCATCGGGGCAGAACACAGTTGGCCTCTGCCCTCCCCTATCCTCTTCTCCAGAGGCTGACTCCACACCGGCTTCCCCAGCGGAAGAGCTGGCATCTGGTCAGAACACAGTTGGCCTCTGCCCTCCCCTATCCTCTTCTCCAGAGCGGGACTTCCCACAGGCTACCCCAGCGGAAGAGCTGGCATCTGGGCAGAGCGCAGTCGGCCTCTGCCCTCCCCTATCCACTTCTCCAGAGCCGGACTTCCCTCAGGCTGCCCCAGCGGAAGAGCTGGCATCTGGGCAGAGCGCAGTCGGCCTCTGCCCTCCCCTATCCTCTTGTCCAGAGGCTGACTCCCCACTGGCTACCCCAGCGGAAGAGCTGGCATCTGGGCAGAGCGCAGTCGGCCTCTGCCCACCAAGTACCTACAGCTCCAAGCTAGAGAACCACAAGGAAGCAAGGAGTAGCAGATGCCCACTCAACAGCTGGGGACATACAGAACAGAGCCAGGCCCCAAGATTCAACAGGTCCCATATTGGGTTGTGGTTGGACTGCCAGACTAACTCAGGTACTGACCGTGAGATCAGGTATCTGGTTAGTCTTCCCTGGGAGGGGGAGATGTGTGGCGAAACCAACCTCGCCACTGGGTTTTGGAGAGGCCTGTTTACCAGCCTCTTGCCTCAGGATTATGGCCCATACTAACTTTAAAGGAGAAGACAGACCGGCCGCACAGCTTAAATCTGTCTTTGGAATGGTATTTTGTTATGTGAGGGTACCCAGATAGCTAATATTATTGTATTCGTGTATTCTGAGTGCCATTCACCTAATGATATGCACTCAGACTTGAGCTATCTGGGGATATGTTAAATGTCTGTGTTTGCTGTGGGGGTGTGACATTGTGTGTTTGGGTGGTGATTTCTGTCCTGTTGTCTCCACATGTGTATTGGCAATTTCCCTTTGTCCTGAGAGATAATTGAATTGCTCCTCGGGTGTCTCCAGGGCAGAGAGGAGGAAACCATGATGCATTGTGGGGATGTATTGTGTCTGTGTATCCTGAGTTGCTACGTATCTGTCCTGTGTCACAGTCTTCCTTCTGGTCCCCTAAGGGTGTGTCCACCAGATGGGGACCTGCATAAATACGGGCGGGTAGCCCTCAATAAAGAGTGCTGTTTTATACCTTCATGAAGTTTTGGCTCATGTTTGGGAATGCGATAACTACACTCTTGGGGATTGCTATATCTCAATACTCCCCTGAGTAGAAGCTCTTGTAAGAGCTTGTTCCTGGTTCCTGCTCTCTGCATTTAGGAGAGGTTCACCCACTGGAGCCTGGAGCCTTGTCGTAGGTCCAGTGTGGGTAGGAGACGGCGAGACCTCCACCAAGCTTCGGCGGTTAGTGAGGTCTGCAGTGCTGACGGTGTCAAGTGGAGTGCTTGGAGTCCTCTGGAAGCACTAGGAGCATCTATCGACGGAGGTACCCGGTCGGGGTGCTATGCGTTCCGTTACAGTCATAAAATGTGATCTGATCTTCATCTAAGTCACAACAATAGACAATCACAGTCTGCTTAAACTAATAACACACACAGAATTAAATGTTACCATGTTTTTATTGAACACACCATGTAAATATTCACAGTGCAGGTGAAAAAAGTATGTGAACCCCTAGACTAATGACATCTCCAAGAGCTAATTGGAGTGAGGTGTCAGCCAATTGGAGTCCAATGAATGAGATGAGATTGGAGGTGTTGGTTACAGCTGCCCTGCCCTATAAAAACACACACCAGTTCTGGGTTTGCTTTTCACAAGAAGCATTGCCTGATGTGAATGATGCCTCGCACAAAAGAGCTCTCAGAAGACCTGCAATTAAGAATTGTTGACTTGCATAAAGCTGGAAAGGGTTATAAAAGTATCTCCAAAAGCCTTGCTGTTCATCAGTCCACGGTAAGACAAATTGTCTATAAATGGAGAAAGTTCAGCACTGCTGCTACTCTCCCTAGGAGTGGCCGTCCTGTAAAGATGACTGCAAGAGCACAGTGCAGACTGCTCTATGAGGTGAAGAAGAATCCTAGAGTGTCAGCTAAAGACTTACAAAAGTCTCTGGCATATGCTAACATCCCTGTTAGCGAATCTACGATACATAAAACACTAAACAAGAATGTATTTTATGGGAGGATACCACAGAGGAAGCCACTGCTGTCCAAAAAAAAAACGATGCTGCACGTTTACAGTTTGCACAAGAGCACCTGGATGTTCCACAGCAGTACTGGCACAATATTCTGTGGACAGATGAAACCAAAGTTGAGTTGTTTGGAAGAAACACACAACACTATGTGTGGAGAAAAAGAGGCACAGCACACCAACATCAAAACCTCATCCCAACTGTGAAGTATGGTGATGGGGGCATCATGGTTTGGGGCTGCTTTGCTGCATCAGGGCCTGGACGGATTGCTATCATCGAAGGAAAAATTAATTCCCAAGTTTATCAAGACATTTTGCAGGAGAACTTAAAGAGGACCTTTCACTAGATAAAAAAAATCTAAACTAAGTATACAGACATGGTATACTTAGGCGCCGATCTACATGTCTGTATACTTAGTTTAGATTTTTTAATCTAGTAAAAGGTCCTCTTTAAGGTCATCTGTCCACCAGCTGAAGCTCAACAGAAGATGGGTGTTGCAACAGGACAACGACCCAAAGCATAGAAGTAAATCAACAACAGAATGGCTTAAACAGAAGAAAATACGCCTTCTGGAGTGGCCCAGTCAGAGTCCTGACCTCAACCCGATTTGAGATGCTGTGGCATGACCTCAAGAAAGCGATTCACACCAGACATCCCAAGAATATTGCTGAACTGAAACAGTTCTGTAAGGAGGAATGGTCAAGAATTACCCCTGATTGTTGTGCACGTCTGATCTTCAACTACAGGAAACGTTTGGTTGAAGTTATTGCTGCCAAAGGAGGTTCAACCAGTTATTAAATCCAAGAGTTCACATACTTTTTCCACCTGCACTGTGAATATTTACATGGTGTGTTCAATAAAAACATGGTAACATTTAATTCTTTGTGTGTTATTAGTTTAAGCAGACTGTGGTTGTCTATTGTTGTGACTTAGATGAAGATCAGATCACATTTTTATGACCAATTTGTGCAGAAATCCATATCATTCCAAAGGGTTCACATACTTTTTCTTGCAACTGTATCTAGTTCAAAATGTGACAAACCTGATGAGTCAACATTCTCAGCATTTCTGATCTTTTACTTCTTTTGTATTCACACTACCTTCAGCTGAGATTTAAAGTGGCGCTTCAGGCAATCCTTTAGCCCAGCGGTCCCCAACCGCCGGGCCGCGGCCCAGTACCGGGCCCTGGAAGATGGTTTGCCGAGCCGTGGCGATCAGGGCAGTCTTTAACTCTGTACTAATGAAGCGCTTCCATTATGGAAACGCTTCATTAGTACAGAAGTACCAGGAAGCGGTGAAGGATCTGTACTCACCGCTACTTGGTCCACGGCTCGGCTATCGGCTGTGCAGGGCTGCGCACAGCGTGAGGTCTCTCTGTGACCTCACACTGTGTGCCGCTATACACAGCCAGCCGACAGCAGAATCAAGAGGTTTTTTTTATTTTATTTTATTTGCACTAGGGGCTGATGGCTGACCTAGGTGACATATGGCAGACATGAGGGGCAGACATGAGGGGCAGACATATGGCAGACATGAGAGGCAGACATGAGGGGCAGACATATGGCAGACATGAGAGGCAGACATGAGGGGCAGACATGAGGGGCAGACATATGGCAGACATGAGGGGCAGACATGAGGGGCAGACATATGGCTGACATGAGGGGCAGACATGAGGGGCAGACATATTGCTGACATGAGGGGCAGACATATTGCTGACATGAGGGGCAGACATGAGGGGCAGACATATTGCTGACATGAGGGGCAGACATGAGGGGCAGACATATGGCTGACATGAGGGGCAGACATATGGCAGACATGAGGGGCAGACATGAGGGGCAGACATAAGGGGCAGACATATTGCTGACATGAGGGGCAGACATGAGGGGCAGACATATGGCTGACATGAGGGGCAGACATGAGGGGCAGACATATGGCTGACATGAGGGGCAGACATGAGGGGCAGACATAGGGCAGACATGAGGGGCAGACATGAGGGGCAGACATATGGCTGACATGAGGGGCAGACATGAGGGGCAGACATATGGCTGACATGAGGGGCAGACATGAGGGGCAGACATATGGCTGACATGAGGGGCAGACATGAGGGGCAGACATATGGCAGACATGAGAGGCAGACATGAGGGGCAGACATGAGGGGCAGACATATGGCTGACATGAGGGGCAGACATGAGGGGCAGACATATGGCTGACATGAGGGGCAGACATGAGAGCAGACATATGGCTGACATGAGGGGCAGACATGAGGGGCAGACATATGGCTGACATGAGGGGCAGACATGAGAGCAGACATATGGCTGACATGAGGTGCAAGTGCAGTAATCCTGATTGGTCATCAGTAAAAAGGTGTATTACACCTAACCACTATGGCTCCAAACTACATATACGACCCATATGCATATATTGTACAACAGATACCAAAGTTTGTGGGTGAAAATACACACGTTTAGCTTGAAACGTGCGTTGGGGAGCGGACCGGTGGTGTTCCTGTGTGGTATACTAAAGTTCGTTGGTCAGTATTTTCTATGTGCCTATTATATTTTTAGTTATCTTATTGCCTCAGTTAGCCTTTGTGGTGTGTATTTTCACCCCCAAACTTTGGTATCTGTTGTACAATATATGCATATGGGTCGTATATGTAGTTTGGAGCCATAGTGGTTAAGTGTAATACACCTTTTTACTGATGACCAATCAGGATTACTGCACTTGCACTTTATTAATATATACCAGCAGTCCACCATCGGTCCTCTTGGTTTTTAATACGTTTATGTATTGTGACATGTTTTAAATGTTTTTTTGTGATTTGTGTCAATCATGTCTTATTTTTTGACTACCTCAGTATTATAAGTGTTTTTGTACTTTATTGACCCACTCCTTTTGGTCGGTTTTCATGCTATAATCAGGGGTGGGCCCTGAACTTTGGGCTATATATAGGTTCCTTGACATGAGGGGCAGGCATGAGGGGCAGACATGAGGGGCATCTTATAGGGCGAAAAATACGGTACAGTGCAGCAGAGACCAGTGCAGCAGAGACCAGTGCAGCAGAGACCATAGTCAGTTTATATAGTCGTTATATAGTGTTATATATTTTAATATGCACCTTGTGTTTTGTTATGCGCGTGAATCAGTCAGCCCCGTCCCCCCCTAAGCCCCGCCCCCAAACCACCCATAAATGGCCCCATTGTAGAAACTACACCCCTCAAGGTATTCAAAACAGATTTTACAAACTTTGTTAACCCTTTAGGTGTTCCACAAGAATGAAAGGAAAATGTAGATGAAATTTCAGAATTTTCCATTTAAATTTTTTTTTCCCGGTAACAAAGCAAGGGTTAACAGCCAAACAAGACTCAATATTTATTACTCTGATTCTGTAGTTTACAGAAACACCCCATATGTGGTCGTTAACTGCTGTACGGGCACACGGCAGAACGCAGAAGTAAAGGAACGCCATATGGTTTTTCGAGGGCAGATTTCGCTGGGATAATTTTAAGTTGCCATGTCACATTTGAAGACCCCCTGATGCACCCCTAGAATAGAAACTCCAAAAAAGTGACCCCATTTTGGAAACTACGGGATAAGGTGGCAGTTTTGTTGATACTATTTTAGGGTACATATGATTTTTGGTTGCTCTATATTACACTTTATGTGAGGCAAGGTGACAAAAAATAGCTGTTTTGGCACAGTTTTTATTTTTTATTTTTTACATTGATCATCTGACAGGTTAGAATATGTGCTATTATGAGCAGGTTGTTACGAACGCGACAATACCAAATATGAAAACTTTTTTTGGTTGTTTGTTTTACATAATAAAGGATTTTTTTTTTAAATATTTTTTTGTTTCTCCATATTCTGAAAGCCATATATATATATTTTTTTTTCGGTGACTGTCTTATGTAGGGGCTCATTTTTTTCGGTATGAGATGGTTTGATTGGTGCTATTTTAGGGTGTATATGACTTTTAGATCGCTAGGTATTACACTTTTTGTGCCCAAAAAGTTTTTGACACCGTTTTTATTATATATTTTTTACGGTGTTCACCTGAGGGGTTAGATCATGTGATATTTTTTACAGCAGGTTGTTACAGGCGCGGCAATACCTAATATGTATACTTCTTTTATTTATTTAAGTTTTACACAATAAGCGTTTTTAAAACAAAAAAAATCACGTTTTAGTGTCTCCATATCCTGAGAGCCATAGTTTTTTTTTATTTTTTGGGCGAATGTCTTAGGTAGGGTCTCATTTTATGCGGGATGAGATAACGGTTTGATTGGTGCTATTTTGGGGGGCATATTCGTTTTTGGTTTTTTTTCCCTACGGTGTTCACCTGGGGGGTTAGATCATGTGATATTTTTATACAGCAGTTCGATACGGAAGTGGTGATACTTAATATGTATACTTTTTTTTATTTATTTAAGTTTTACACAATAAAAGCATTTTTAAAACAAAAAAAAATTATGTTTTAGTGTCTCCATAGCCTGAGAGCCATATTTTTTTAAATTTTTTGCCAGATTGTTTTATTTAGGGGCTCATTTTTTGCGGGATGAGGTGATGGTTTAATTGGTACTATTTTGGGGGCATATGCCTTTTTGATCGCTTGATGTTGCACTTTTTGTGATGTAAGGTGACAAAAAAATGGTTGTTTTAGCACAGTTTTTTCTACGGCGTTCAGGTGAGGAGGTGGATCATGTGATATTTTTATAGAGCTGGTCGTTACGGATGCGGCAATACCCAATATGTCTGTTTTTATTTTTTTTTCTATTTTTTTTCTATTTTATGTGTTTTATTTTGGGAAAGGGGCTTTTTTTTTTTTTTACTTGAAACTTTATTTTATTTTAGTATGAAAAACACTTTTTTTTTACTCTATTTTTGTCCCACCTGTATTTTAATGCATTGGCTGTCAGCTTTTATGCTCACAGCCTGCCTGTGAGACCTAGCCTAAGGCCTCTTTCACACGGGCGTCATGGATTTGGGCCGGATAAGATGCGGGTGCGTCGCAGGAAAATGCACGAAAAATCGGCATGTTTGGTGCCCAAACCCGAACTTCTTCACAGAAGTTCAGGTTTGGGTTAGGTGTTGTGTAGATTTCCCTTATAACATGGCTATAAGGGAAAATAATAGCATTCTTAATACAGAATGCTTAGCAAATATTCCTTTGTTAAATCCTTATGTCAGCAGGGCCCTGCATGAACTTAAGCAGAGTTGGACAAAGAGGCGTGTGATGGACCCCCATAGCGGTCCCCATGCTTATTCATGTCTAATGTTTACTGTTTATTTCAAAACCAACTTATGACATTCGGATTCTGAATTGGATTGGCCTGACCCTGCTTTCTTGTGCTATTTTCTGCATTTTTATAGATGGTCAATTATAAATACAAGAACAAACAAGACTGTGGGGGACATTTATCAAAGGAGATATGCCAGTTTTTTTGTCTTTAAAATGTTGCATGTAATGCCGATTGCAACATTTTCTGCGTCATTTGGTCAAATGTTGGTGTTCCTCGCCACCTTTCAAAGGGGTCTATGTTTAAGGGCTAAAGGTGAGATTAGACCTGGATTATGGCACATTTACTATATGCAACTTTTGC
This sequence comes from Bufo bufo, assembly GCF_905171765.1. Taxonomy (NCBI): domain Eukaryota; kingdom Metazoa; phylum Chordata; class Amphibia; order Anura; family Bufonidae; genus Bufo; species Bufo bufo. Next base: position 569,721,799 of record NC_053392.1, on the reverse strand, counting down.
AAAAGGTGCACCGTTTCATAAATTTGCTGAAGGCACACAAAGCAAAGACAGACTTAAAACTGACACAAAAGCAACCTCAAATGATAAATGTGTTCATATTAAAAACCTGAATTAAACAGTATGCCATTTTTGATATTTAAGATCTCTACATTGACTGCAATTGACCAATTTTGCCTTGATGTGAACACTCAGTAAATCAGGTTTAACTCTTTTATTATATGTGGTTGTGACATGGAGTCAGGTGAGTTCTGAGTCCTACCGGTAAGATGGAGGCCCACAACAAGCCTATTCAGGCCCTGGAGGGGTGTCCCATGAACTAGAGGGGCTCTTGGTCTGGAGGACCCCAGTTTGCATGTAAGTAGATCATTGCAGTGAAAATGAGCTCCTAACAGGACGTCATTATCCCCATAATCTCATGTAAGGCCAAGTTGTTGCACTGGGTCCTTCTTAAAAAGTCAAATTAGGAGTCCCCTGCAGCAGGAGATCTTATTTCTCCCAACTACTATGGCCTTTTATGTTGGCCACAGTAAACATTTTTAAAATGTAGAAAATTTCTATATACATGCATGAACATCTTGTTTTCGTGGCTTTGATAATGATAAATATAGTAATAACTCTCTACTCACTTCTCTATCTTTCTTTACTGGATTGGATCACCTAGTCATCAGGGATAGTGGCTGTTGGAGATCCCCAAGGGCATATACCACACTTGCCCTCCATACAATCCTGCACTTTACCCTCTATAAATTCTTTAAACCCTAATAAGGAATTTTCATTAAAAAAAAGTCATTATATACAGTGCATTTGGAATGTCTTAAGAACCTTTTATTTTTTTCACTTCATGTTACGTTGAAGGCTTGTGCTAAAAAAAAAAAAAAATCAAGTTTCCCTCCATTATTCTGCACTCAATACCCCATAAGTGATAACAGAATTTAAGATTTTTTTGCAAATTTATTAAAAATAGAAAAACTTAAATTTCACCTGAACATAAGTATTCAGACCCTTTGCTATGACACTTGAAATTTATCTCTGAGGGCCTCCCATTTCTCTTGACCATCTTTGAGATGTTTCTACACCTTGATTGGAATCACCTGTGGTAAATTCAGTTGATTGGACATGATTTGGAAAGAGACATCCATGTCTATGTAGGGTCTCACAGCTGACAATTAGTGATGAGCGAATCGAGCTTCGGATGCTACACCCGAAGTCACTTCGCTCAAAACTTCAGAATAATACTGTACTGAGATCCGTCTGTTTACAGTATTAAAATGTACAGGCTCCGAAGTACTGGTACCTCGGAACCGAAGGCGAGTTTGGTTTCAAGTTTTAAAGTGGTTTTCCACTTTAAAAATCAACTACCGAAGTTATTCAGCGACGTCTTGCTAAACTTCGCAAATAACTAACTTCGACTCATCGGAGCCCATACATTCTTATACTGTATGGAGATGGATCTCCGTGCAGTATTGTTAAAGCTGCTCTCAATCAGAGCCAAAGAGGTTTGCTCTGCTGCTCCAAATTAGTAGCTTAATCCTAGGATTTTACATGCATGGAAGAAACAACACTGACACCAGGCAGGGTCAAAGTAGTTCTCGTTAATTACAGGAAGTTAAGCAGTATATATGTACATCAGAGGGGGCACCCCCCCCCCCCCCCCCCCCCCCCCGAGGCTTGTGGCATTGTTCCATTGGCTAGAATACATAAGCAAAGAAAGAGATAACACTTAGCTTCTGTGCATTGTGCCATATTGTAATGGCTTCACATTAACATCAGTACAGCATACGTCATATATGACACATCAGGGAGGAGGGTCCTTTTAGATAGGCAAACCCTATTTACAACTTGAGTTAAAAAAAAAGGCGTTGTTCGTGAGCCAGAGGAAATGGGGGCCATCTTGACTTCTGAAGAAAGATATCCACATCTCCATCAGTATTATTCCGAAGTTTTTAGCAAGTTGACTTCAGATGTAGCATCTGAAGCTCACTTCGCTCATCACTACTGACAATGCATATCAGAGCAAAAAACAGGCCATGAAGAAGAAAGAACTGCTAGTAGAGCTCAGAGACAGGATTGTGTGGAGGCACAGGTCTGGAGAAGGGGACAAAATAATTTTTGCTGCACTGAACATTCTCAAGACAATAGTGTCCTCTATAATTCTTAAATGGAAGATGTTTGGAACAACCAGGACAACTAGAACTGACTGCCTCACCAAAGTAAGTAATCGGGGGAGAAGGGCCTTGGTAAGATAGGTGACCAAGAACCCAATGGTCCCTCTGGCTAAACTTCAAAGATCCAATGTGCAGGACAAACTTCCAGGTCAACCATCACAGCAGCACTCCACCAACCTGGACTTAGTAAAAGACACGTGAAAGTAAAGGGTCTGAATACTGCATGTCAATGCAAGATTTTAGTTTTTCCTTTGCAATAAACTGGTAAAGATTTTAAATATTTTGTTTTCACTTTCTCATTATGGGGTATTGAGTGCAGAATGAGGGAGGAAAACTTGATTTTTAAAATGTTATTTTAGTACAAGGACTCAACATAACAAAATGTGAAAAAAGTGAAAGGGTCTGACGACTTTCCAAACGCACTTTATGTTAGGCCTCATGCACACGACCGTTGTGTGCATCCGTGGCCGTTGTTCCGTTTTCCGTGATTTTCTGCGGACCCATTGACTTTCAATGGGTCCGTTGAAAACTCGGAAAATGCACCGTTGTTCATCCGCGGTCGTGATCCCTGTTTCCTGTCCGTCAAAAAATATGACCTGTCCTATTTCTTTGACGGACAACGGTTCACGGACCCATTCAAGTCAATGGGTATGTGAAAAAACACGGATGCACACAAGATTGGCATCCGCGTCCGTGATCCGTGGCCGTAGGCTACTTTCACACAGACGGATCCGCAGATCCGTCTGCATAAAAGCTTTTTCAGAGCTGAGTTTTCACTTTGTGAAAACTCAGATCCGACAGTATATTCTAACACAGAGGTGTTCCCATAGTGATGGGGACGCTTCAAGTTAGAATATACTACGAACTGTGTACATGACTGCCCCCTGCTGCCTGGCAGCACCCGATTTCTTACAGGGGGCTGTGATCCGCACAATTAACCCCTCAGGGTTAGAGATCAGGTGCTGCCAGGCAGGAGGGGGCACACCCCCTCCCTCCCCAATTTTAAATTCATTGGTGGCCAGTGTGCCCCCCCTCCCTCCCTCCCCTGTATTTAACTCATTGGTGGCCAGTGCGGCCCCCCCTCCTTCCCCTGTATTACTGTACATTCATTGGTGGCCACTGTGCCCCCCCTCCCTCCCCTGTATTTAACTCATTGGTGGCCAGTGCGGCCCCCCCTCTCTCCCCTGTATTACTGTACATTCATTGGTGGCCAGTGGGCCCCCCTCCCTCCCCCACCTAATTAAAATCCCCCCCCCCTATCATTGGTGGCAGCGGAGAGTTCCGATCGGAGTCCCAGTTTAATCGCTGGGGCTCCGATCGGTAACCATGGCAACCAGGACGCTACTGCAGTCCTGGTTGCCATGGTTACTTAGCAATTTTAAGAAGCATTATACTTACCTGCGATGTCTGTGACCGGCCGGGCGCTCCTCCTACTGGTAAGTGAAAGGTCTGTGCTATGAGCAATGCGCCGCACAGACCTTTCACTTGCCAGTAGGAGGAGCGCCCAGCCGGTCACAGACAGCGAAGGTAAGTATAATGCTTCTAAAATTGCTAACTAACCATGGCAACCAGGACTGCAGTAGCGCACTGGTTGCCATGGTTACCGATCGGAGTCCCAGCGATTAAACTGGGACTCCGATCGGAACTCTCCGCTGCCACTAATGATGGGGGGGGATTTCAATTAGGAGGGGGAGGGAGGGGGGACCAAAACGACTTTTTTTTCATGTCCGTGGACCCTCCAAAAATCAAGGAAGACCCACGGACAGAAAAACGGTCACGGATCACGGAACGGAAATCCGTTTTGCGGACCGCAAAAAAAACGTCTGTGTGCATGAGGCCTTACCGACATGTAGGAAACCATGGACCTTAGAGTCCAAAATTGCGTAATGGAAAACATCTTATATGTCAAAGCTGAAGAGCTTGGTTATCTGCGTGCACTTACCTACTCTGTAGGGGAAAGAAAATAACATAGGCTGGGTCTGAGCCATCCGCAGAAGTGGGAGATATTAGATATCACAGCCACAAGTTGCTACAATGTAGAAACCATATTGCAACTACCAATACAAGGCTGTAATATGGAGCAGATATGGAGTGCATAGAAACAGGGTAAGAGATTATTTTTCATTCTTGACTTGAGTTTCATATTTTTAGTTCTTCTCATGAAGGAATAGATGGTGTCCTTCTCCCAGGTAAATAGGTGTTGACTGAACAGGTGTATTGTTTTTTTTCTGGTTTGATAAAAGTGTCACAGATAGAAAAGCATTTTCCAGACAAAACTTAGTAATTTGCAGCCTTTCCAAAAGTGAAGAAAGCCGGCACTTGTGCATTCACGTGGCTCTTCTGTGTGCTGAGATCTGCTTATCAATTCACAGAGCTAGAACTGGCATAGGAAACACTGAATGAATTGTCTTCTCAGCCATTCCTCATGACCCTCACTGCGTGTATGCTAATGCCAGGCGAGAACTAGAGCAAGATACATCTCATCATTTAACCAACTGTCACCCTGAGCTCATTCACACCGGGGCAGTCTATATCATACAGACATGTGTCTTCCGGCTGGTTGTCTCACATGAAAGGGATTCAACAAGGTGTTAATGGATAATAATGAAATAAATAAGTAGCACATGAGTGGGTGTATATGAGGTAAGAAGATGGATAGATAGATAATAGAGAGATGATAGATAGATAAGATATAGATAGATATGAGATAGGTAGATAGATATAGATAGATGATAGGCAGATAATAGAGATATATTACATTGATAGATATGAGATAGAAACATAGAATGTGTCGGCAGATAAGAACCATTTGGCACATCTAGTCTGCCCAATATACTGAATACTATGAATAGCCCCTGGCCCTATCTTATATGAAGGATGGCCTTATGCCTATCCCATTCATGCTTAAACTCCTTCACTGTATTTGCAGCTACCACTTCTGTATTTGCAGCTACCACTTCTCTCCTCTTTTACCTTGTTGATTCCCTTTATCATATCCCCTCTGTCTCGTCTTTCTTCCAAGCTATACATGTTAAGGTCCTTTAATCTTTCCTGGTAAGTTTTATCCTTTTTTTCTAGGGTTAAACCGCCCTGTTACCCAATAACGCACAGGCGCACATACGCTTGGTACCTTCCAGTATGGCGATCCACCATCACAGGTCTGTCTCTATCTTCAACAATGCTTGAAAAAACCTGCGGTCCATATCCACACCTGGGTGAGCACGTTCCTGTTTATTTATATCCTTTTTTCCATACTGTTTGTGTATGTTCAGTCTAGGCCCCTAGGGCTGTCTTCATGTTGTTTGTTACAGAGGTCCATCCTCTAGTGTCCACTTATTTTAGAACTACCGTTATTAAATGTTAAGTTTTACCCCTCTGTCCCCTAGGGGATCAGTACATTTGCCACATTAATTTTGGGAGTAAATAGGTCTGGTCATCGAACCTGGCCTCTCTGTGTTTTTTCTGCAATCCATGTACTAGTTTAGTAGCTCTGAAAGTATCAATATCCTTCTGGAGATATGGTCTCCAGTACTGCGCACAATACTCCAAATGAGGTCTCACTAGTGCTCTGTAGAGCGGCATGAGCACCTCCCTCTTTCTACTGGTAATTCCTCTCCCTATACACCCAAGCATTCTGCTGGCATTTCCTGCTGCTCTATGACATTGTCTGCCTACCTTTAAGTCTTCTGAAATAATGACCCCTAAATCCCTTTCCTCAGATACTGAGGCTAGGACTGTATCACTGATTTTATATTCTGCTCTCGGGTTTTTACGCCCCAGGTGCATTATCTGGCACTTATCAACATTACATTTTAGTTGCCAGATTTTTGACCGTTCCTCTAGTTTTCCTAAATCCTTCTCCATTTGGTGTATCCCTCCAGGAACATCAACCCTGTTACAAATCTTTGTGTCATCAGCAAAAAGACCCACCTTACCATCGAGGCCTTCTGCAATTTCACTGATAAAGATATTAAACAATATGGGTCCCAGAACAGATCCCTGAGGTACCCCACTGGTAACAAGACCATGGTCTGAATATACTCCATTGACTACAACCCTCTGTTGTCTGTCCCTCAGCCACTGCCTAATCCATTCAACAAAATGGGAGTCCAAGCCCAAAGACTCCAATTTATTGATAAGCCTTCTATGTGGGACAGTATCAAAAGCCTTGCTAAAGTCTAGATAAGTGATGTCTACTGCACCTCCGCCATCTATTATTTTAGTCACCCAATCAAAAAAAATCAATAAGATTAGTTTGACATGATCTCCCTGGAGTAAACCCATGCTGTTTTTCATCTTTCAATCCATGGGATTTTAGATGTTCCACAATCCTCTCCTTAAGTATGGTTTCCATTAATTTCCCTACTATTGATGTCAGGCTTACTGGCCTATAGTTGCCCGATTCCTCCCTACTACCTTTCTTGTGAATGGGCACAACATTGGCTAATTTCCAATCTTCTGGGACGACTCCTGTTACCAGTGATTGGTTAAATAAATCTGTTAATGGTTTTGCTAGTTCACCGCTAAGCTCTTTTAATAGCTTTGGGTGTATCCCATCAGGCCCCTGTGACTTATTTGTATTAATTTTAGATAGATATCTATAGATAGATGATAGGTTTTATGAAGGGTGTTCTGTCTTCATACACGTTCACACAGTGTGCAGTCTGACATTCAGCATAAACCATTCCTGTCTTCCAAATAAGAGGACTGTTCTTTGTAGTCTAACTTGTTTATTGGTCAACAGGTTGTACTCTCTGCATGGTGCGCGTGAGTGAGAGATTGTACAGGTGAAACTCGAAAAATTAGAATACCCTGCAAAGTTCATTTATTTCAGTAATGCAAATTAAAAGGAATTGCATTAATGCAGCTTAAAATTAGAATATTGTGAAAAGGTTCAATATTCTAGGCTCAAAGTGTTACACTCTAGTCAGCTAATTAATCCATACCCCCTGAGATTGTGACTTTGGTGTTTTCATAAGCTGTAAGCCATAATCATCCAAATTATACCAAATAAAGGCTTGAAATATCTTGCTTTGCATGTAATGAGTCTATCTCATATGTTAGTTTCACCTTTTAAGTTGGATTACTGAAATAAATAAAATTTACAAGATATTCTAATTTTTCAAGTTTCACCTGTATATGTGTGGGAAAACAGATATGCTTTTGCAAGGATAGTGCAGTTTGAGAAGGAGACATGCATAGGACAGCTCTGTACTTTGTCCTGGAGACTTCTCTTTCCCAGGATGCTTTGCAATAACCCACAATGCAATGCACTACCCACAATGCAGTAACAGGAAAAGAAAGTGTAATACAATTTAACACCGCTAGATGGTGCTGTAACCACACTGAACACTTCTAAAGTACCCTGACTCTGGCAGAAGTTATCTATGATTATTTTCTAACCCTGCTGGGCAGAACAAAGGGGTTGTCCAGTATTGGCAGAAGGAGTCTGCTCTTCTCCAGAATCGGCTCCACGTCTGTCCGGGGGCTGTGTACGGTCTTCCATTTAATTGGGAGAAGGGTGTAATACAAAGCTTAGCCTATGGGCAGACATGGCGCCTTTCCTGGAAAACACACATCAGCCTCTCACCAGTCATCGACGAAACTCTATGAAAGACTCAGAAGACGCCTCAGTGAAAGATCAGTAGAGTTTAATGATGCATCAGTGTCAAAATACATTTCTGTATCAATCACTTTCCACACAGCGAAATAGCATCAGATCCAGCCAGATAGTGTTAAAAAATCATGAGGTCTGACGTCAGGGCCGGTTACCACGAGGCCCTTTCGATTGTCTGACGTGGCTTTGTGGACTGCTATGGCTATCAATGCGCCCTACGCTTTGCTAAATAGACGGCAAAACCACATTATTCAAGTGCGATTAACCCTTCAAGTGCTTTACACCAATAGCCCCACCGACCTGCTAAGAACACTATACAATTCGGCATACAGAGCGTTACACAGAATTCATTTGGTTTTCATGTCACAAAAATTCTTTTTCAGGAGAGAAAGGCACTAGGGCGTTTCGGACGCAAAACAGTGTCAACAGAGATTCCTATGGTTCAGGGCATATAAGACGCCAAAAGTAGATGACTGAGTGATGTAGTATAGTACATGGCACCTGCCGCCCTGCATACAGTGGAGGTACAGCTACCATAATAGTGAACAACGTACGGCTGATAACATGGAAATCAGAGAAATTGTAGGGAAAATTATAGGTATTGGTCCCCTTATCCATAAACATCTACAAAATATTGTAATATTATCAGACCTGGGCAAAGAGACTCATTTATGTCCAATTTAAAATTAATGAATTCACTATATTATGCCTAGTGCATGGCAAGTCTTAAAGAAGGCCTGTCACCACTCTTAACGTGTCTGTTTCAGTATATACTCTATATGAAATAATAATTCTGGAGCATTTATTTTTCTGACTCTATATCATGCCATTCCTCTATTATTACTAATGGAAGTTTATGAATCAAGGTCCAGCTGGGTGTTACCCCTGAACAGTCTAAGGCCTCATGCACACGACCGTATGTATTTTGCGGTCCGCAAAAAATACGAATGACATCCATTGTGCATTCCGTATTTTGTGGAACGGAACAGCTGGTCCCAAATAGAATAGTCCTATCCTTGTCCGTAATGCGGACAATAATAGGACATGTTCTATTTTTTTGCGAAACGGAAATACGGAAACTGAATGCACACTGAGTAACTTCCGTTTTTTTTGCAGACCCATTGAAATGAATGGTTCCGTATATGGTCCGCAAAAAAAAAAAACGGAGCGGACACGGAAAGAATATACGTTCGTGTGCAATGAGGCCTAACACTGGCAGCGGTGATTGGATAGTGTCTGGTAACACCCAGGTGGACCTTGATGCGGGAATAATAGAGGAACAGCTGAGCATACAGTTATAAGAAAAGATTTTCCAGAATTGATATTACCTGGAGGGTGCAGACATGTCAGGAGAGGTGACAGCTCCTCTTCAAGGTCAACATTTTAAGGCCGTGTTCACATTTCGCATCAGAAAAGCCTGATGGAAAAACAATGGACAACTCAATGGGGTGTCCGAGAGGTGTAGGTGGCACGGAAAATTGGGGGAACTGGAATGCACTAAAGGACCAGGGCCCGTCCCTCGGTGCACCAAAGCCTTAATTTGCATAAAGAATACTTTAAGTCTTTTTTTTTTTTCTTGGGAGTTTCACAAGACAGGTATTGTTTTAAAATAGGCAGGATCAACCCCACCAGACACATTGCAGGATTTAATAGGGTTAATCCTGCTGATTTTTTTTATAAAAAATAATCTTGGTGTTGCCGATTTCAATCTTTCTTTTGTCCATAAGCTGGCTGCCCCCACCGTGTGCAGCAAACAGGTGTCATGAAAAGTGAATTACACATTTAAATCCTGTGGATAATATTAGACTTCGCTGACCTTATTCTATGGGTAGTTACCTGACTTTTGAAACCCGGCCTGAGAATGGAGATATAAAGGCGGAGATAGCGAAAAATGCAGCGCAACCCATAGCAGCCAATCAGACGTTGTGAGCGATTGCTTGCCTGCTACGGGGGAGGCATCAACCCTCTACCCCTTACACATGTTATCAGATTAGCCCGCAGTTTCCTCTTGACCAGGTAGTGCATAAAACGTATTGCTAGGAAACCAATCTCATCGCCCTCCCCTTGCTTATATCACCTGAAGGCAAATACTACAAAGTCAAAAAAAATATATATACATTTTAATGGAACAACATAAAAAATAGGTAGATTAACATCAAGACACACAAAACAATAAGCAACTTCTCAGGTTTCCACAACTGTCCAAAAATGCTACATAATAAACGTGTTAAATGGAACCGCTCGGGGGGGCTCCCAACTACGGGTTTGCCACATCCGCCAAACTATGGGTTTACACTTGGAACTGATGTTTAAATGATAAGGCCTTATCCACACAGTCAGGCCTCGTTCACATTTCCGTGTCAGTGTCACGTCCGTGAAAAAAAGCATACGTGTTTCATGCGTGAAGCTACCCATGAAGGATCCGTGTGTCCGTTTTTACCCTCCGTGTGTCATCCGTAATTCATTGACGTCGCTCAGCTGATAATGTATTTCCAAAGAATCTCCTATTAGTCTTCAGTGAAAAACGGACGCAACTCGGATGTTTGTCAGTGATTTTCACGGACCCATAGACTTCAATGGGTGTGCTCGGTCCGCATCACGGATCAAAGTAGTGCATGTCCCCGTGATTTTTTAAGTAAGAAAATACTGAAATGTGAACGGCCACATTTAAATCGATGGGTACGTGTGCTGTCTGCAGAAAATGCGGACAGCGCACGTCAGTGAAAAACAGAAATGTGAACAAAGCCTCAGTGTTCGGTCAGTGATTTTGAGCTAAAACCTGATGTGGCTCTAAACACAGAACAGGTGCGAACCTCGCCCTTAGGCCTAATCTCTGTGTAGGCTCCAGCCCTGGTTATATAGTGGATAATATAGGACGCTGAAAAAGAAACCAAAATCTTTTTTTTTTTTTATTCTCAAATGTCAATATAAAAAATGGGCTCATGATGAGGTGGACATTAGCCCCCGAAGTGATATTGGGTGTGGGCTCCCTTGTTTTAGCCCATTTTTGAAATTTACATGTTGAGAATAAGGCTCCATTCACACGTCCGCAACCTGTTTTGCGGATACACGGAGCCACGGATCCGCAAAACACGGAAAGCGGCAATGTGCGTTCCGCATTTTGCGGACCGCACATTGCCGACACTAATAGAATATGCCTGTTCTTGTCCGCAATTGCGGACAAGAATAGGACATGTTCTATTTTTTTGCGGAAACGGAAGCACGGATGCGGAAGTGCGGATCCGCAAATGTGGATGCGGACAGCACATTCCGTCCCCATAGAGAATGAATGGGTCCGCACCCTTTCCGCAAAATTGCGGAAAGGATGCGGACCCATTTTGCGGACGTGTGAATGGAGCCTAAAGAAGTTTTGTTTTCATTTTAAGCGTCCTATATTATCCACTATAAATTTGCTTGAGAAGTGTAACGCGAACCTCTAATATATTTTTACTGTGATGGTCCAGTCCTGGTTTTGGCTCACAATCACTGATGGAAATCACTGACCAAACACTGACGTGTGAATAAGGCCTCATGCACACAGCCGTGCCGGTTTTTTGCCGTCCGCAAACGGCGGATCCGCATAAAACGGAAGCCGCCCGTGTTGCCTTCCGCAATTTGCGGAACGGGCGCCGGCAATATAAATGCCTATTCTTGTCCGCAAAGCGCGGACAAGAATAGGACATGTTATATTTTTTTTAACGGGGCCGCGGAAGGGAGCCACGGATGCGGACAGCACACAGAGTGTTATTACAATGGATCCGCAAAAAAAACGGATGCCATACAGAATGTCATCCCTTTTTTGGCGGATCCGCAAAACACATATGGTCGTGTACATGTAGCCTTACTTGCATTGCTTCCCCTATGTCTTCCTGTGCAATAACTGATCAAATGCCACAACAGTACCATTGAAGGCCTCATGCACACAACCGTATCCATTTTGCGGTCTACAAATAGCGGATCTCAGCTGCTGTAGAAAAGACTCATATCCTTGTCTGCAAAACGGACAAGAATAGGACATGTTCTATTTTTTTTGCGGGCCCACGGTGTGCTGTCTGCATCTTTTGCGGCCGCATTGAAATGAATGAGTCCGCACATGACCCGCCCAAAAATGCGGAATGGATGCGGATCGAATATACAGTCGTGTGAATAAGGCCTAAAGGAGTTGCCTATTAGAGCACACAACTTTCCTGGAGGTAGAGGTCCACCATTTGCAGTATTAGCCAGAGCGTACAACCGCTCACAAAGAGCCCACCCATGTATTATTATGGTTGGCCATTAATTTTAACGGGTAGTACTATATTTGCTGGGTGCTTTCCATTTCCATTGATTAGAACTGATAATTTTTTGAGTAACGTGAGAGCTGCTGCTTGTTAGCGGGCTCTCCGCTCTGGCTCATAGAGTGGTTCCCTAGCTGAAGACCCTCCTCTAAAATGTCCATAAGTCCATCGGCACTCGTTGGCACCGCCCCTGATTACACTGGCTGATGCAAACAATGCGGGGAGTAACAATTCTGTTCTAATTCATTATCGGATTACACAAGGAGACCTCTGCCGATAATAGGGCATCTTTTTATCCTGATGAAGGATGGCTATCAAGTGGTCCTCAATCAGTTGATTGCTCAATTTTATGAGCCAATTAATCGGGAAATTATTGTTCCCGATAATTTGACCGAATCTCATGCGGTCTAATAGGGGCATTAGCGATCCTGTTTTGGTTCACCCCCTCCAAACCAGGTGAAGCAGTGAAGACAAAGGTGATGCCCACAATATGGGCAGTCAAGGCAGCTCCCTGTAGTATTTGTATTCTAATATTTGTTTAGTGAATTGAAAAAAAAACAACATCGTTTTACAAAATGATGACCTGGGACAGTAGAAGGTAACCCGCAGCTTTCTAAGAAATGTGAAACTACATCTCAAGATGATGGTAACTCATGGTAGGTTCACCTAACTAGACCTAAAGAAAGCAGTAGTACACAAAAGAAAATTTTTTTGAAAAAATAATCTCAATATAAAGCAATTAAGACATGAAAGTGCAACAATATTATTAACTACTAATCTGTTTATTCGACAATTTGAACTAATATATATATATATATATATATTTCTTATGTATCATATGGACAGGTTATCGGACAAAGAATTGATGTTATGAGAGCAAATTTGAATTAGGATTAATTAAGATTCTACTATGCCCTTTATTTAGGCAAATACAGGGAGACTGAAACCATGGCAGAGAAAAACGGTAAGTGGCCTTAGTAAAATGAGAGTTTAACCTCATTGGTCACTATGGAGGACTCCTGTCCTCATCTTCCAATCCTTATCTCCGTGTTATAGTTTGATTGAGAGATGGAAGAAAGTATGATTGTACAATCTGACTACACAGAGTTTGTTTGTTGTCTGTTACCATGGAGACGTAAAGATCTATTTAGTTGTTGTTGCTTCATTTTGTATTTTAGATGCATTGGAGCAATAAAAAAAAAATTAACGGCAGTTGACTAAATGGATACCTGCATAGGTTTATAAACACAATGTAATACAAGCAATTGTTTTGAAAGCCCGTTATATAACTCAGTAACCACAATGCTTCCCGGGAAAGCAGTATATCATCAAACTGAAGAAATAATTGGACTGTTCATTTATTCCCTGGGGTTCTCTGGGACTACAAAATGAATGACCTATCCTTAATAAAAGTCATCAATATCAATTAGGAGGGGATCCGCCTCTTGGCTGGAATTTCATGTCCCCCTTCATTGTCTACCAGGCGCAGCTCCATACTTTTAGTAATGGCTGCACCTAGAGCATCTCCAAGCCATTCAAGTGGGTCATTCCCTGAGTGTCAAGACAAGATCGGCAACTGGAGAGCAGTCGGGACTGGTAAATGTTGGAACTGCACTGGCAGAGGATCGGTGAGTTATTTTTTTAACCCATTCTGAGCCCTATATAAAAAAAATATGTATCCCACTGGACAACCCCTTTAATATTTTACACGTTTCTGCTGAAGCTTACAATAAGACATAAGAGCCCTGAGGACGAACATGAATTAGATCATGCGGAACTGAGAATCGGGCATACTATTGCTTTATACATTGGCACGTTGACTGGGTAAGACCAAGTTCTGGCCAGTTCCTGAGAATGGCAAGTCCCCATCACGATGTCTAGGAGTTACGCCACCGTTGAGCCACTGCATTGACGTTCCACTGTACTAGTAAGAATTGCTGGATACAATGCCCTTGCTAAAGTATTGCTCTAGGACCCCAACTATTTGCACTTGAAAGAGCTATCAACTGACACAGGATAAGCCATAAACAGTTCTAAGACCCTGAATCACTGCATATAGATAGATAGACTTATATAGACTGATAGCGTAACGCAGTTGAAACAGAATTCACCATATGGTATGGAACGGTAAGTCCTTCCCTGACAAAGAGGGTGGTCAGCCAATCCAACAGCTACACCTATAGCTCCACTGATTTCTAGTGGTTAGTTGGATTGGACCCAGCCAGTGGCTGCCCTTGTATTGTTAATGAAGGACGCGTTGTAGTGCGTGGTAGACAGAAAGGCCGCCATTATAACATGCGATTAATGCTATTAATAAATTGCTTTGGATAGACTGTGTAATGCCTCGTGTATCAGCCGAACAAATAGTCGCCGCCGCGGCGACGGCTGCTGCTACATTTACGAAAGTCAAAACGAAACATCTCAGCAAGAATCATGAATGCATGAAAAATAAAATTTACAAACAAACAAACAAAAAACAAAAACAAAAATGTACTGTACCAATATAAATGAAGCCTTAACCTAAAAGATTAATGGTTTTAAACCGCATTGTTAACTGCCTACACATACAGGTCATATCAGGATAGTTATGGTAAATTGTGCAACATTACATGTCCCCGGTAGTTCATCATTAACCCTCCCGTAGACCGTAAGATTAGTACAGTGGCATAACATCTACATAGTATATACCGTTTATATAATAAAACAAAACAAAACAAAACACAGGACTGTAAATGAGAATCATATATAGCAGAGTGATTGGTCATTTCTTAACTTTTCTCAACTTAAAAAAATAACAACTAAGCCTAGGGTTTTATGACGTGACAGATGCAGATTTTTATTGCACTTTGCCATTTATAAAAATTGGTGCAAAAGAAGAAGTGGTCAAGGTGGACATAGCAAGCAATCACTTTGCAGCCTCCATTTTACTAAGAGTCACTAAGAGTTAAAGGGGTATTCCAGGATTTTTATAAGGGATGACCTATACGTCAGCACTATCTAATACTTGTGGGTCTGACACCCCGGACCCCCACCTCGATCCAGCCGTTCTGCAGTAACCCCGGCGCCGGTGGACAGACCTGGTTACTGCATTGCTGCTCTCATTCACTTCAATGGGGGCAGAGCTGCAGTAACCAGTTTCATTTACTACGCAGCGTGTAGCCGGGACAGCTCATTGAGGCGGGTCTAGGGTCGTCGGACACCGCCGATTTGATAGTGATGGCCACCATTTGTAAAATCCTGGATACCCCTTTAAGAGGTGGCATCTGATTGGTTGCTATGGGCAACTTTTATTTCACACTAGTTCTGATACATCTCCCCCAATATTCCTATGTATTAGTCAGTTGTATACTGTAGTATGTGTATGTGTGTGCTTGTGAATTTCCGACAGATACATTTACATTACAAGTGTTGATATTATATGAATTCTGTTCTCCCCTCTAGATACGATTTAGTGTTATTATTAGGCTACTTTCACACTAGCGTTTCTATTTTCCGGTTTTGAGATCCGTCATAGGGTCTCAATACCGGAGGAAAAATGCTTCCGTTGTGTCCCCATTCATTGTCAATGGGGACAAAACGTAACTGAACAGAACGGAATGTTTGGTTGCGTTCCCAGACCGGAGAGCAAACAGCAGCATGCTGTAGTTTTCTTTCCGTCCTGGGATGCGGAGCAAGACGGATCCGCCATGACCCACAATGAAAGTCAATGGGGACGGATCAGTTTAACTCTGACACAATAGAAAACGGATCCGTCCTCCATTGACTTTCAGTGGAGTTCGTGACGGATCCGTCTTGGCTATGCTACAGATAATACAACCGGATCAGTTCATAACAGATGCAGGCGGTTGTATTATCAGTAACGGAAGCGTTTTTGCTGAACCCTGCCCGGATCCAGTAAAAATACTAGTAACGATGACTTCAATAAACTGCGCTTTCTTAAAGAAGTTCTCCGCTTTGGACAATCTCTACTTGTTAGAAGGGTCCCTTGAAAATAAATGGACCAGAAAGTGTCCCCATACTGGGACCCCCATTATCAGCTGTTCTCTGTAGGGAAACTTGGCATTAAAGGGACACTTCCAGAGAAGGGGATTTTATTGAACTCACTTTTTCTTTTTTAGATTTTTTGCCTCTTTTTCTCATCCAGTTCAGCAGTATAATATATCATCAAAAATTAAATGCTAAATATTGTCCTTCTGTAGCCGTCAGCAACAAATGATAAGACTTCCTTATAGTTAGGTAATCCTTGGTGAGTTCACTGCTGCTGTCAGGGGAAGATGCTATCTGATGGATAATCCTCATGATAATAGTAGGTATAAAATCAGGATGACAGCATGACAACTCTATTCTTCTCTCCATCGTTCTAGCTAAAGATATCCACAGAAGAGCACTGAACGGAGGAGTGTAATGTTTGATGTTCTAATTAAGTGACTACGGGGGGGGGGGGGGGCTCTCTCTGGCCGCAGCGAATAGTATGACCGAGAAAGTTAAATGAGGTTGTCTGCTGTGCGTGTTGGGACAGGGAGTAGTATACATGGAGTAAGTTAGAAAGATGATATCCACAACAAAAAAATTACAGAAAAGTCACATGTAGGTTGATAATATGTGATCACAAATTTTGGATGGAAGTGTCCCTTTAAGTGTTCGTATTCCCTGCAGAGGTACCACTGGAGGAATGAAGCATGTATTACACAGAGTCCGTTCTCATTAGGCCTCATTCAGACGGCCGTATGCTGTGCGTCAGTTCTGCATGTCCGTAAAAAAAACGGATATCATTCAGTATTTTTGCGGAACCCTTAGACTTCAATGATGCCATGTCCTGATTTTCACGGACAAGTATAGGACATGCTTTATTTGTTTTGCTGAACCGTGGAATAGAAAAGGGGCCCCATAGAAGTGAATGGGTCAGCATCTAATCCGCAAAAAAAAAACGTCTCCGCATTTTTGCGGTTAGCATACGGCCGTCTGAATGAGCCCTTAATGTGATGTCTGCCTAATATACGAATATGGGAATGGCTTTTCTAAACTAGGCAACCCCTTTAAAGTGGATCTATCCCATAATGATATAAAGGATCGAACATTACATATTCTTCCTCCTGCCCCAGCTATAGCCTAGCCACTTCAGCCGATTCTTAAACCAAGGTGGAGGCTACAATTAGGAGACTAACTTGTGATTTTTCAGCCAAATTTTGGGGAAAAATTTCAGAAAGTGGCAAACAAGTCTTTGATTTCACCCTTTATCTTAGTGGGTCAGTTGGCCCTTATAGATAACCAGTTCCCGATCCCTTACCATACTAGAAGTATGAAGCAGGTTACATCTCGCATTGGTATTCCAAGGTGAAAGAGTCATTGCTTGCAGTCCTTACATATTTGTTCTCAGAAATTATTGTAACCCCCATAAAATAACAGTTTTGGAGTACGTTTTTGTTAGAACTCTAAGTTATCCAGTTTCTCTCTTATTCCTCCTAGAAATGTGTGACTTCATTTGACCACTGGGTGTTACCAGTTAGGGGTTTGTCCCACACTCTCAATCAGGGGCTGTCCGTATCAGACTGTGTCCTTTTGACGAGGGAAATGGTATGGGTGTGTCAATTTATTAATACGTTTTTAGGAGGAATAACAGAGGGACGTCACAATGTAGTGTTCTAAGAGAAGATGCTCCAAAATTGTTGTTTAATGTGGGATTTAGTAAAACAGAGGTGTCAGGGGAGGTCTAGGCTGCCATTTTCGGTAACATAGATAAGGATATGATCCTGGTGGGGACTTCAACCACAACGCGACTGATTTCATTGGTCACAATTGTTATGGGAATGTCAAGTTTGCTATATCTCTTTTATGGCATTTGAAACTCAAAAAGAAACAATACATGGCATTGCAAAATATAGGTCACTTAGAATTTTCCTATTTGCGACAGTAACAAATCCCATGATCTTCTCTATGAATTCGGCACGATAAACAATATATATGCACCATACGATCCATTGTGGCCACTTACAAAAATATAAGTAATTTTTACACGGGTATAAGCGTGTGTAAAACATTGTCTATACTATACAATTTGTTATTAAAATAAAGAAAAATACAGCAGGTAAAACATATATGCATTTATCTTATCCTTTAATATGATGCCATCTCAATAAGGCCACTATTTGGTAAGGTGAAGAAAAAAAGTCCCATAGGTGAGTAAATTCGGTAAAACTCTTATCAGTGATAAAACTTTCTACTCGAAAAATAGATTTAGAAAACTGAGCCTTGTATGTGAACAGTTACAAGTCAAGAGTAATTTGTCGCTGTCTTTCAAGTGGTCTGATCCAGCGCTCTGAGGAGGTCGCTGCCTTGCAGGAGGTTGGAGTTACCCAGTACTGGCACATTGACCTCACAGTCATATCTGGTCAGTTCTGGCAACAGGTAAGGTTCGTAGGATGGCCCGATGAGGCGGTTGGTCAGAGCTGTAATGGGACACGGACACAAATTGTTAATAGTGACTCCGTTCCAGTGATCCATAAGAGACAGAAGGTTATGAGATCTTATATATGATAGATATGTTAGAAGCAGCGGCATAGCTAGAGGGGTTATAAATCGGAGTGCCCATAAGCCTAAATACGGGGGGGGGGGGGGGGGGGGGGACAGGACATGGAGGGAGAGGGAATGCAAAAAGCAGCTGAGACAGGTTGCAAACTTTGCTTTACTTACCCACGGGTCCTCTCCACTGCTGGGATGTCACAGCAATCTGCAGGAAAAGTAAGTATGTATACATATAAGTATGTATATCGTCGTGTAATGTGGATATGTGTATGTGTAGTGTATGTGTGTAATGTATATATTATTGTATCTAATGTGTAAGTGTGCGCATAATGTGCATGTATGTGTGTATGTTATATATGTATATGATGCGTGCTGGCTATGTATCTATATATAGTACATATACAGCCTATCAGACAATTCACCCTCAGCTCTTTGTGACCCATTTATTTTTAACATTAGGCTATTCCCCTCTTTAGTGATTCTCGGTAAGCTGTGGGGAGACCGCTGCGTCATGGCCCTCCTTAAACAGGTGATCTGCTGCGGTGCCACTAGGCGGACCCCCACCAATCAGATATTGATGACCTATCCTGGGAATAGGCCATCAATATCAAAATTTCAGACAGCCCCTTTAATATATGTTTTATAACGATTGGAGCTTCACTTTTCTGATACAGAGCTCCAAATCCAACTATCAAAACTTTCATGGCCAATGTACAGTACATAAGAACTATTCAATTACAATTGCTGATGGTGGGCCTTCAGAATCATTCCCCTAGTGGGCCCTTCAAGTACCCGAATAGTCTAAATATTTTCTTAGACTTAACAGTGAAGGGAACCTACTATTCAATTCAACCAAAACTGAAAAATCACTACAATCTCATGTGGAAATGAAGCATCAAGAATTTACCTTTAGCTTTTTGGACTGTGGCATGTTGTATTCGTGGTAATTACAGCTATAGAACGTGCCTGGGTAAGGGGCTTTCCTTCCGTCTTTTGAGCTTGATGCACAGTGTGATTGTGACCGTGACTGCTGGGCCATATGAGGACTTAACCCCCTGTGCCTATTACAGATGTAGTCATCTAAAATCGTAAAAGCATAGCTTGACATTAATAATAGATTGCATAATTCATGGACCAAAACAGGGCAAGTCACTTGAGGCATATACTATTACTGTCCAGACAGGAGCACAACAGAACCAGGCACAGCAGGTATATACTGCTACTGTCCAGACTGGGGCACAACAGGACAAGGCACAGCAGGTATATACTACTACTGTTCAGACTGGGGCACAACAGGACAAGGCACAGCAGGTATATACTGCTACTGTCCAGACAGGAGCACAACAGAACCAGGCACAGCAGGTATATACTGCTACTGTCCAGACAGGAGCACAACAGAACCAGTCCACAACCAGGTATATACTACTACTGTCCAGGACTGGGGCACAAAAGGACAAGGCACAGCAGGGTATATACTACTACTGTCCAGACTGGGGCACAACAGAACCAGGCACAGCAGGTATATACTGCTACAACCAGACAGGAGCACAACAGAACCAGGCACAGCAGGTATATACTACTACTGTCCAGACTGGGGCACAACAGGACAAGGCACAGCAGGTATATACTACTACTGTCCAGACAGGTGCACAACAGGGCTGAGAATTCCAGGTATAAATTGCTACTGTCCATATTGGAGGACAACAGGGCCAGGCACACCAGAATTATACTACTACTGTCCAGACTGGGGCACAACAGGACCAGGCACAGCGGGTATATACTACTACTGTCTAGACTGAAGCATAACAGGACAAGGCACAGCAGGTATATACTACTACTGACCAGACTGGAGCATAACAGGACAAGGCACAGCAGGTATATACTGCTACTGTCCAGAGAGGAACACAACAGGACCAAGTATAGAAGGTATATACTGCTACTGTACAGAGAAGAACACAACAGGACCAGGGACAGCAGGAACTGTATATACTGCTGCTGTCCAGACTGGAGCACAACAGGGCTGAGCATTCCAGGTATATACTGCTACTGTCCAGACTGCAGCACAACAGGACCAGGCACAGCGGTACATAGGATATCTCTCTTCAGGTATATACGGTGGAGATTTTTCCCTTACCAGTTAGAACACTTGTACTCAGGGATTTCTTTTCCGAAACAAGTGGAGACATTTCTTCCTTGAGAGATTTCATACGTTTCCACATTATTGAAGGTATGTTGTTATCTGTTAACTCCCCCTAAAAAGAGACACAAAATGAATACAATGGAGCACAATCGCGCAACCTGCAATACAGTGATGTGTCATACATCATGTCCAAATGACAAGTGGAATGGTCATGCATTTCTAGGGGTAATAACTGAAGAATGGAAAAAAATATTATTCAGGTTTGCTATTTTATTTGGAAATACAAGTAAACTCATTGACCTAAAAAACACACCAAGAAGAACTTGTTGTGATGATGATATATGGAAGTGATTACAATATTAGAGCGAAAGGAGAAGTTTATTGGGGAAAATTGTGCAATTGAAAGGAGACTCAAGGACCTTGTTGGGCCACCTCTAGCCTGGATACAAGATGAGATACGGCCTCTAGCCTGGATACAAGATGAGATACAGCATCTAGTCTGGATACAAGATAAGATACAGCCTGTAGCCTGGATACAAGATGAGATAAGATGGGCATGGAGGCATACAGGTTCTGTTATGGTATGGCAACACACTTGCCCACAGATGTTACAGCTGGGCCTGTAGATCTTGCACTCTCCTGGGTTGCTGAAGCTGGTGTCCCAGCTGGTTCCATAAATGCTTGATTGGCAATAAATCTGGTGATCGGGTAGCCAAGGAATTGGGGACATTCCTGGGAAACCCTTTCCATGTGTGGGCAAGCATTATCCTGCTGATAAAATGCAGTTGGAAGCCATGCCATGAGAGGGAACACATGTGGCTGCAGGTTGTCCTGCACATATCACTGAGCTGTTAGTGTCCCTCGTATCACTACTAGGGTTGACCGTTTGTCATATGTGATGGCTTCCCCAGGTCATTACACCAGCAGTTTGCGGCAGTGTCTGGCTCCACATCAAGGAAGGATTGGCTGCACTCACCATGAAGCCTCCATACATGAAACCCAGGAAGCACAGATACATTCAAAGTGTAGAGGCCGTGCTAGGTTACCATTGAAGTAAATGGGAGCTGAGCTGCAGTTACCTGTCACGGCCACTACACTATGAATGGGGCTGTGCTTCCTGCTCCATTCAAGAGCTAGTTCCAGAACTGGAGGCTGCAGGAAACAGGTGATCGGCAGGGGGTGCAGGGTGCAGACTGTCTATCGGATAGTAATGACTTATCCTGAGGATAGGTCATCAATATCAGGAGCTTGGAAAAAATCCCTTTAATAGGGTTGTCCAGAATGGAATTACCCTGTCGATCAGTTGACCATTGCAAGTCAAGCTTCTTAAATAGCATTATCTATCGGTGGTCACTCATTTCAATTGGTGGCCCCCCCAGATCAGGCGGTGCTCATTCTGAAAGATCTCCTTTCTGGCTTATAGAATGAGGCCCCAAATGGGGAACACCCTCTAAGACGTTCAGATACTCTAACAGACTGTATGGAAAGGGCTTGTCCAGATAGATATCCTTTCAAAATCATCACTAAATATAATTCCTTGAGTTATTTCTTGCTTTTAACCCTTTGCTTGCCTTCTTTGTTGCTTACCACATTGACCTGTGGAAATCCCCGATCTCCATAGTCATGCTGCAGCTTCCTCTTCATGCTGTTGCAGAACGCTATTTCATTGGGGTGTAAATCTTTGCCCCGCTGACCGAAACTCTCAAGCGATCTGTAAACAAGAGTTCCAGATGTATTTACTCTCTGCCGTTTTGCTATTTATTAACATGTTACATTGATAAGTTGTGTTTATTGTATAATCTTATAAATGCTTGTAATTCTCTTTTAATTGATACAAAAAGACCTTAAATATAATTATATCATTTTAATTATAAGACAGGAAGAACTTTCTATTAAAATACAAAAAAAAAATCCTCCATAAATATAAGTGCTTAAAAGGGTATGTTCACCACTGTGCGTCTGGCCACTCTGTGGGGTCTGTAAAGAGACATCATAAAGCTGAAGAACCACTTTTAATGGACTGCCTGAGTTTAAAAAATAGAACTAGTTTTCTTTTTTTTCTGAAAACAGCGCCACTCCTGTCCATGGGTTGTATCTGGTATTGCAGATATTGGAGTTGGGCTGCGATACCCGATATCAACCTTTGACAGGAGTAACGCAGAGTTCTACTTTCTGATCTCACACAGTCCGTTTAAAGGGGCTCCAAGAATATGGACTAATCAATACAGAAAATCTTATTCTAATGGGCTGATACTGCTTTTGATAGATATTAAATGGATAGATCGATAGATAGATCGATAGATAGATAGATAGATAGATAGGAGATAGATAGATGATAGATAGAACATTGCACAGATTTATAGATGGATAGATAAGAGATAGACAGACAGATAGATGATAGATATAGACAGATAGATAGATAGATAAATAGGATGCAACAGAAATGTGTAGAACTACAAGAAGCAGCACACTGCTTAATGCACAAAGACACAAGATAAATAGATACATGTGACATGCATAGATTTATTGATAGATAGATAGATAGATAAATAGATAGATATGAGATAGACAGACAGACAGACAGACAGAATCCTTTACCCTTTTCTCACCTTTGCTTATATAATGGCATGTTGTGTAAAGCACCCGGGCGTCCTGAAGCTGAATTGTTTGGATTTTCGTTGTACTGATCCATCAGTCGCCATTTCGCGTGCAAATACTGACCGGTGGATCTGGAGGCCAATGTACGTTAGGCCGCCCACCCATTGAGGACAGTGGTGTAGTAGCACCGGTTTTGATATGCTGAGGAAGGTGGTGACTTTCTCCCGCTATTATACAGCCCGTTGGGCCAGGGCGTCCTGGCTTGGAGTACTACCTTTAGCTGCCATCGGTTGACAAAAGTTCTGATGAAGAAACTGGCTTTGTGAAGGAGGAGCACTGGACTGGAATAGGGGATTCATGCTACTCAGGTTCTGCTGGGGGGGTTGTGCGTTTTCACTGGGGGGACACTCATCTTGAACAGATAGGATTCAATTGGAAATCTTCACCATCCATGGGAATGTATGGAGCAAGGGTCTCAAGATCCAAGTCATTAAAGTCATTCTAAGGAAAAAGGATACAAATAATTTTATGTTATTGCAGCAAATGCACGCTGCACCTCTGTTGCGTCTTCTACAGATATGGTATAGGTTTACTCTGGCTCAATCTGTGCTATAACCCAGAGCTGCATTCAAAATTGGTCCACCAGCTACTGAGGAAGAGGTCAGAGACCTTGAAACGCGTATAGCGGATGGGATCCTTATATTGAAAGAGACACCTCACCATACCGGAATCACCAGCTGATCAGCATGCAGAGTTATGGACACAACCGCATAGACGATAACTGATATTATTCCTGACTCACCATAGGAGCCTCAAACTGATTTACAAGCGAGGACTCCCTGACGCCCTGACCTCGTGGAGTGCCGGTAAAACACAGGACGCCAGCTACACGTGGGGCGCATAGAAGTAGTTGTAAGCAGGTTTTTCATCTACCATAACGACACTGCAGAGTGGAGCTATTGGAAGCTATCTTATAGCGCTATAAAGAAACCGGGTGAGTGCACTGACCTGTGGTGGGACGCCACCACGGACTGATACGCACAAGCGGACCCCAAATAGTGAGTAATATTGAACTTTATACTCACGAAGATACCGTATGAAATTGTGAGCCTTTCCTCCCAGCATAGATATATGACTGAGACTTTGTAGCGCTGCAAACACAGGTTTGTAGCGCTTATAAAGATACAATAAGGATTTTCTATATTTATTTATTTTATATATTATATATCTATAACTATATTTTTATAATAAGTTTAATTTTTAATTTTTTAATTTTTATTGATATATATCTGGAATAACAAATTGCGATATTTTATATCAGACTGAGCTATATAATATACTGTTCAATTTTAATCTAATTTCATGTAATATATGCTGTATTGTGACTTAATAAATAATTTATATAAATCGGACCAGATGTATAGCAGCAGATATTGAGTGCTCACTATACTATATCATAATTTCTAAACCCCCCACTGTGGTTAGGGTGAACCACACCTTAGTTTGAGCACCTACCTTAGCTGTCTGAAGGGTGAGCCACTATAAACTTATACCATTTAATCATCCACATGGAAGGAGCCAGCACTGTGCAGACCCTCGAATCACTGATCTGTGTTTTATAATGTGGTGCATACTTAGTCTATAGTATTTGGAAAAATGACTACATCTCCCAGCATGTATACACATAGAGCATACTCTGTACAGTAACTGAAACAGCAGGTGTTCATGGGGTGATGTGAGCTCAGTGCCTAAAGATTTGTGAATGCAGACATGGAGGAGAATAGCTATGAGACCCACCAGAGGTTTAAATTGATGCTCCTGGATCTCCCACCTGCTATGTATCTGGTGTTTTCTCTTGCGGTTGAGGGGGTCTTTGAGCCCCCTCAGGCATCAGGGCCCTTTATGTCTATTTCACTGACAATCACTGCCACTGGACCATTACAAAAGATAATGATGTCAAAGTATGTCATGATCCCTTCATACCTCCTTCCTTATACTTTCATTAAAGAGACTCAGCAGTGTGTGGAGCCTTATTTTCAGGCAATGCTCCATGGGAAAAGAAAGTCTGCAAATGTAGTGACCCAGTGGTCGACTGATAAAGTTGTCAAATGGTTCACTGTTAAAAGGTTAATGTTCTAATACAAGGGTTAATGTACTGAGTATACACTACCAGTGATAAAAATAGCTAGTGTGACTTTACTATGCACTCGGTATTCCAAAAGGATGTATATGGGTAGGAACTAGTTAACTGTCAGTCCTTAATGATAGTTGCCAGCTAGTGGGCTGGTCCCATGTCCCCTGGCTAGTAAGCCAAGGAAGTAAGCCAAAAGGGAAGAAGCGTTAGTGGGTTCCTGGCAAGTAAGCCAAGACAGAGGATAGAGTTGCTGGTGTGTAAGCCACAGAAGCTGTTACTGAAGTAGAGACTGTCCAGGAAAACACCCTCCCTATGAGTGAAAAGTTTCCAGAAAAGCAACTGGACTAAGAGCCATCCCTTGAGGAAGAAAGGAACAGACTTTTTACAGAGGGTTGAGGACCATTAAAATGGGACGGTGCTTGGACAAGAAAGTCAGTGAAAGGTCACACACATCTGTGATTGTAGACTTCACTGACCACTAGTTGCAGGGTAGTGATCTGGTCCCATGTTCCCTGGTTACTGAGTTCCTGGCAAGTAAGCCAAGAGGGAAGACATGTATGCAGTTGCTGCCAGAAAAGCAATTGGACTAAGAGCCAAACACCGAGGAAGAGAGGAACAGACTTTTTACAGAAGTTAGAGGACCATTAAAAAGGGACAGTGCTTGGATAAGAAAGTCAGTGAAAGGTAATGCACATTTATGGCTACAGACTTCACTGCACGTGGATTGAGGTATTTGCTTCTGCCGCCTGCTACAATATTGAGATGGACCTGACATCTGTTTCAGGACTGCACCCCACAGTCAGGCATTGCAGACTCAGGGAGGACCATCATAGTAGCCATCCCCCTATACACAGCCTTTGGAAACATTATAGTCTTTGATATATCTGAGGACTGTGCCACCCATCATCCACTCATTAACAGAGGGATTACATTTTACTATAACTAAGCCAGTCTGGTCATCTGTCTCCATATCCAACCCGGGCCCTTGTTCTATTGCCTTGCATCCTGGCTGATCATCATACACCAAGGGTACCTCAGCCACCACCAGGCAGGAGACCCCAAAATCCAGGGTGTTCCCCCAGGGACAGAAGCGTTGCACCCCTCCTAACTCTGCACCACACCACCAGGTTGGAGCGCTGGAGGGAAGCGCCATTGTGAGTACTACAACCACCCTCAAGGTCACCACCGCCACTCCCATCCTACACAAGTTTAAGTGGGGGCCCTGTTATAGATTTTGCGTCTGGGTCTGAAAGCTATATTTATATGTACTTATGTAGTGCTGCTGTTCACTTAGTACATTTAGGTCTCCAGAAGTTAGGATCTATTGCCCAGTTGCAACTACTACCCCACTATAGTTATGCTACTGCTTCCATCACTCCAAAACCTTCATAACGCACATACTTGTGGGCATAATAATGAGCTCTGTGGTACTATGCCAACTGGTTCTTCTCCATGTATGGGCATAAAAACTGCTCATTACTGCTAGAAGCAAAAATTCCTTGGTGTAATGTAATTCACATACCTGGGTAGTACTGCATTTATTCTTTGCCTCTGTGTCCATAGCAAATAGCTTTCGATCAGCTCGATCTTCAGACCCTCTTCTAAAGTAGTGTAGTATTCTCCTGGACTGCTTGGCTGTTATAAGAATGAGATAACGATTACCGCTTAAAACGCTTGCTTCATTTTATGTCGATGAATTATATACTTGAACTGTAAAATGGCGTTTAAGCTGGACATACACTTTGCACACTTGGCAGTTGCCTGCTGCCTATTGTAAAATGTTACGGTCAAGTGTTGACACAGATCCTAATGCAAATATTGTTAATGGATATGTCAATTTACTGAAACAAAAACACGAGAAATCCTTTAAAATGATATCACTAAACTGCCCTTGTGGCTGTCAGGTGTCCTGTTTGATCAAATCGGGGGTGGAACCTTCGAAGAACATTGAGTCCATGGCATAGTCACAGGTACATCTGCAAGGACGCCTCTCCTGCCAATCGTGATTTTAACCTGTTAGCCTTGATCCATTTAGTTACAAGTGAAATGCCCATAGACTTTGGAGCAAACATTTGGCATCAGGTATGTGTTTTGGGCAACCTTCCCAGAAAGTGTCAGAGGTAAATTTTGATGTATTTTTCTCTGACAGTGTTTTGGAGACTACATAGCAGACTCTTGGCACACTGTCCATCAGTTTTCTTACTATCTTAATTTGGGTCAAACTGCTTGAGGCATTCCATAAGCTAATGACAGCTACACATAAATTGAAAGGGATTATAAACTTTTAGATAAAAAATGTTTTTTTCGGGCATCTATTACTTCACTGGGACCTCATCAGGGTTGGACTGGTCCACCAGAGTACCATAGGTTCAAACACAAAAATAGGCCCAAAATGTCCAGGAGAAGACAACTCAATTGTGGAGGTGATTTGGAGCAAATCTCTTGCCACTAGAGTCTGATTCCTTTTGTGCCACCTTCACAAAATACCTATTAGACCTTATGAAATAAGTGTCCCGTGAGAGAACATCAAAAACATTATGATGCAATTAAAGAGCCTTTCGCAAGGTGCTTATCACCCAGCCAATGATGACTGTTCCCCATAATTGCCCAGTGCAAATAGGTCAAGTGATCCAATGGTGAACTATACTAAATTTGTCATTCACTGTATCTTCTATGAACACGTAAAATAATCATTTGTTGGAAGCACATGCCCTTGTGTAACCGGGAATGTGCGTTCGCTGGCAAAGGAAACGAATGGCCAAATCAAAAAGTTGTCACCGAACCTTCATATGGCCGTTCATTCCAGATAATTGCCCAGATAATGAGTTCTTTTGTACAGCATATAACAACCCTTACTTCACTGGGACCTCACCAGGGGTGGACAAGTCCACGAGAGTACCAGAGTTCTAACACAAAAATAGGCCCAAAAACCAGGAATGAGCTACTAGTTGTAAAATAAATGAATGGCCAAAAAAACAAGTTGTGACCGATAGTTCATATGGCCATTCAATCCAAATAATTGGCCAAACCCTAAAACGATCAGCAAATAGAATTTCTGTATCGCGGATCAACGCTGATACTTAGCAATTTATCTGCCCAACTCAAAAATGTTGACATGCATATGTTTTGTATAGATGGACGGCCATCAGAGTCATTTCATCTGGTGGCCCAAGGAACCTCAGTCTGACACTGGACCTCCCCAAAGTCCATGAATAGTCAACAATAAAGCATCATACTCAATTAGTTACCCTAGGTGCCGGAGGTTAGCCATCACAGCCCTAGGCTTTGTTGCAGATAACCTGCATGATAATTAAAAATAGAGAATAAAAAGCACATCTTCTCAAAAATCAAAACTCCCTATAGTGGGAATTCTTCCCGTTCTATCACTGAGCGCTATGATCGCTACCTATCTGAATCACTTATGCTTTTGACCTCTATAGCTGGATACTGGAGGTAACAACTATGTAATAGCGGCCATGTTTAGCAACCATGGAGCCATCACTCTGTCATAGGGTCACAGGTACTTCACAGAAATGAACAGATTATTCCCTTGCCTCCCTGGTTAGTGGTTATCACCCATTTAGGAGACTGTGATAATTGATAAACATCTGCACAGAGTATTTGCAGCTATTGCATAGGAGGATGGTTCAGAAGCTTTTATGTCTGAGACTTCACAACTAAAAGAGCCCACAATCCGCTGTCTCTTACCGTAGAGCAGCCACTGTTACTGCTGCCGCTCGGAGTACTGTTTCCTGGGAGCCACCTGAGGTGCTGTGAAAGACGGAAGGCTAACAATATCAGCCTGGGAATTGTGGCTCTTGACTTCCAGTGGCCATTTGCTTGGGCTGCTCTGAGCACCACTGTTATAAGTTGTTGGTTCCTCATACGGTTTGAGCACCTGCAAAACATAAAACAGTATTAACCAAGTGTGAAAGGGTTCCGAAAAAGTAGAGGGAAGAAAGCAAGGCATTTGACAGAAGGGCATGTTGAAAATCAACAGCTGAACTTTCTTTACGGTGAAAACTTGGGGCATGCCATACACATTAGATGGACAAATCCGCCAAAATTGGTGAGTTGGGTTGACATTAATTTAATGTGTATGGCCAGTTTAAAGGGGTTTCCGACTTTTTTATACTAATGATCTATCCCCTGGATCAGCGGGGTCCAGGACCCAGGACCCCTGTATGATCAGCTGTTTTGAATGCTAGTGAGCGCCGCTGCCTCCTTACCAAGCATAGCGCCATACATTGTGTAGTGGCTGTGCTTGGTATCGCAGCTCAGCCTTATTCACTTGAATGAAACTGAGTTGCCCATAGGCCATGTGACCGATGAATGTGATGTCACTGGCCTAAGGTAAGCTGCGAGAAGGTCACGTGCTCAAAGGAGAACAGTGGCCTTCTCAAACAGCTGATCGGCGAGAGTTCTGGGGACCAATCAGATACTAGTGACCTATCCAAAGAAGTAGATTTGAAATCTGCATCAATAAGTGATGCAGCAGAAGAAGTGACCACGCACTAATATTCTTGCAGATCTGTGACATATAAAAGTACAAATCCACTGAAGTAATCTGAGGTCAAAGGGGCATTTACGCAACCGTCTCCTTTTTGCAGTCCACAAAAGGCAGATCCGCAAAACAGGGATACTGGCCGCGTGCATCCATCGTTTTCCCCTTCCGCAGGTCCTGCACTATATAACAATTGCGTAGTTTTGTCTGCAAAATGGAAAAGAATAGAACATGTTTTATATTTTTGGGGCCTTGCATCTTTTGAAGCCCCATTGAAATGAATGGGTCCACATCTAAACCATGCGGTCATGTGAATGCACCCTATACTGAATATTTCTGCCGTGGATTCCTTGGTGAATATTTCCTTAGGAATCATAGATTATAATTATCTGCAGCTAATTAGTGAGAGGCCGGCATTAGGTTTTGTGTCCCTTTAAAAGAAAAAAAAAAATGTAATTATTGCTTTGGAAACGTTAAGCCTCGTTAATTTAGGATTACAACAAAGAAGCAGTGTAGTAGAGCCAACCAAGTCTGAGGATAGCATAAAAAAAAATAAAAAAGTAAGCACAAGGCTATACCCTCTTACCGAAATCCAAAGAGATAATCTCATCTCCTGGGGTGGGTGCGAGCTGTGCCAGCTCTTCTGGTTCTTCCTTAAGTTTGGCAAACAACAAGTCACTGGTGTTATCAGACACAGCACTGCTGAAGATGGAGTTCATGGTCATCTTATGTGGTTTGAACAGAGACTCAGTCTGGTCCATGGAGAACACAACATTGGTTTTCTCAATCTCACTGCAGAGAATGAATCAAAAGGCAAATGAAATAAGACGAGCTATACCTTTAATTTACTTACAAATAATTATTTGCTGCAGGAAGTCTCAACACAACGATTTTAGCAAAAATTTGTAATTCTTTGTGATTTGTTCCGTCTGGCATGTGAAGATTAGGGTTAAATTGAAGAATGCAATCAAAAGGAAAAAAAATAGACAAAAATACAAAAAAAAAACAGAGCTGCTTTCTTTCAAAAAACAGCGCCACAGCTCAGCACAGGTTGTGGGTGGTGTTGCGGCTCAGCTCCATTCACTTCAGTGGAGCTGGGCTGCAGTAACAGACACGACCCATGGGAAGGTGTGGTGCTGCTTCTGGAAAGTGAAAAAACATTCACTAAAGGGTTTGCCAAGGCAAATACATAGGGTTATGTAAGAGCAGACACCCTGCACAATATCAGATATGACTAATAGCCGTTATATTAATAATAATAGCAAAAAGAATGCACATTTTAGGCCTCACACACCGTTTTTTGATTTCCATTGTTCTGCCTCCATTATAGGAGCAGAACAACAAAAATATCAGGCACAATCTTCCCAAAAATGTAGGGGCCATATTGTGTATTTGCCACTGATTTACCCCAAGGCAGCTTTTTCTGTTTCCTTTTTGATGACGTAAGACTATTACCAACCAATAATATCCTCTTTTCTCTGAAATAGGCTGGAGGGTGCACACTGCTTGTGACATGCATGCTGCTGCACAGGGCACATTCAGCAGCCTCTCTGTGCATGTACCTGAGCCCTAGATTATTGACGCTCCAGCATCCTGAAAATAAGTTTAAAATTGGTCTATATAACAATATCTTCTCATAGATGTTATCTGGTCACATCTCCCAGCGTGGTGTAACGGCAAGGCATCATGGAGAGCTACTAGCATTTTTATAATCAAGAAAGCTGGATAGATGTCTTCTACAAATCCAGTTAGAGGAGGTATGGGAGAACATACAATCTCCTAAAGAATTATTAGGAACACCATACTAATACGGTGTTGGACCCCCTTTACCTTCAGAACTGCCTTAATTCTACGTGGCATTGATTCAACAAGGTGCTGATAGCATTCTTTAGAAATGTTGGCCCATATTGATAGGATAGCATCTTGCAGTTGATGGAGATTTGAGGGATGCACATCCAGGGACACGAAGCTCCAGTTCCACCACATCCCAAAGATGCTCTATTGGGTTTGAGATCTGGTGACTGTGGGGGCCATTTTAGTACAGTGAACTCATTGTCATGTTCAAGAAACCAATTTGAAATGGTTCGAGCTTTGTGACATGGTGCATTATCCTGCTGGAAGTAGCCATCAGAGGATGGATACATGTTCTCATTCTGTTTACGCCAAATTCGGGACTCTACCATTTGAATGTCTCACAGAAATCGAGACTCATCAGACCAGGCAACATTTTTCCAGTCTTCAACAGTCCAATTTTGGTGAGCTCGTGCAAATTGTAGCCTCTTTTTCCTATTTGTAGTGGTGATGAGTGGTACTCGGTGGGGTCTTCTGCTGTTGTAGCCCATCCGCCTCAAGGTTGTGTGTGTTGTGACTTCACAAATGCTTTGCTGCATACCTCGGTTGTAACGAGTGGTTATTTCAGTCAACGTTGCTCTTCTATCAGCTTGAATCAGTCGGCCCATTCTCCTCTGACCTCTAGCATCCACAAGGCATTTTTGCTCACAGGACTGCCGCATACTAGATGTTTTTCCCTTTTCACACCATTCTTTGTAAACCCTAGAAATGGTTGTGCGTGAAAATCCCAGTAACTGAGCAGATTGTGAAATACTCAGACCGGCCCGTCTGGCACCAACAACCAGGCCACGCTCAAAATTGCTTAAATCACCTTTCTTTCCCATTCTGACATTCAGTTTGGAGTTCAGGAGATTGTCTTGACCAGGACCACCCCCCTAAATGCATTGAAGCAACTGCCATGTGATTGGTTGACTAGATAATTGCATTAATGAGAAATAGAACAGGTGTTACTAATAATTCTTTAGGTGAGTGTAGAAGAACAATTTTATAATGTAGACTGGGTTATGGGGAAGAGGTAAAACTAGAATTTTGCATTTTTATTTTATTTATGTTCATACCCCCCTACCAGGGAATGGCTGGATAGTGGTTGGAGTCGTTGTTTATCACCAAAACTGATCAGAAAAAAAGACCCTCCTTACTGTAGAAAAGAAATGGATTCTAAAGATTCAGATTTCAAAAATTCCAAAAGAAGATCAATCACTTTGCTTTACAAGATGACAACCAATTGGTGTTGATAAGTAGTAGCTGATGATTAGTACAGATGATTGTATCTGAAAACAATCCACCATGGAGACACCACGCTATAGTAGATCCAGTACACGTTTTTGAATTGACCTGACATGCTCCATAAGAATGCTATCTAGAAATGATGACATTTTGGCTTCCTCACCTCAGGACATAGTTCACGCAGACAATGCACTGTGGTTGAGAGTTTCGTGTGTTGTAAATGACTGTGCCGTGACTCTCCACCCAGACATAGCCACCATGCTTGGCAAGCATCCGATACTGACCAGTGACCACTTGACCCTTTGCGCACACTGTAAATCAAAGTGAAACATTATTACATCAATACTTTTATCTAAAAGTGAATGTAATAGCCTCCACAGACTGACAGAAGATACAGAAGGCCTGCTAAATGTGCTATAATGCTAACCAAAAGTGAAGAACCAAAAGTGAAGAACCACTCAAGAACCTGTAAAACACTTATTCTCATCATTTGTTTTAGGTATCTGACCAGTAGTTGTATATGTGGCATCCCTCTGTTGTGTCTTACAGATATTTTGGTGCTTCTTGACTTTTGACAAGGGATGACATCAGGGCAGTACAGGGTCTACTGGTTTCGGGGATCCAAGCAAATAAAGAACCCAAGTTCATATGCAAGCTGACACCCAGCTCTGTGTAAATACATAGGACTCATTCACTTTTCTGTATCTGCTCTGCCACGAACCCACTAAATATATGGTATGAACCCAATGGGCTACATAAAGATCATACTGTTGGCCAAGAATGAGGTTGATGGACATAATATGGACATAACGAGGAACTGACCACTGTGATGGCTTTTCCAGGGTAAGTTCTTCGTATAACAATGGACCTATACTTGTAGCAAACATTACCCTGATACATTGATGGGCATCTAGTAATGGCTTACACTTCAATGATTGACAGCTTTCCCTATATAAGTGGTCATACAGAGATATTGATGACCTATCCTGAGGATAGGTTTTCAATGCTGTACTTCTGGAAAACCCCTTAGTTTTTTCAGCGCTGAAAAAAAAGTGTGTTTTTAGATGCGGCTTTGACGTGGATTTTCATTCCTGTCCATTTTAATGGGAACTGAGGACACGGAGTCCGAGTGGACAGGTTGCTTCCTTTTTTTGCGGTGCATTTTTTTTAAAACGCAAACAGAGAAAATAGCTTACTACAATTTAACCTGCAGATTCACCACTGAAATCATTGGGGAAGATCTATTTGCGTTTTTTGGAGTATTTTTCCATTTTTGTCCAGGAATCTGCGCCAAAAAAAAAGCTCATTGTGAACATATCCTCAAGGTCTGCCGCAGCTGTGTATTTAATATGTTACGTGTCAAGTTAAGGTTTGCTACATCTGCACCTGTGTTCTTATTACTGTGGGTATCCTCCATAAACACTTTGAACATTTTTATTATTTATTATAATAGAACCTTTTTATTACACTTTGATTGATACATCTATTCTACCCCAGCTCCGACCACGTCAGATAAACCTATTTGTGTCTAGCGCCATAACCTGCAAATCACATTATAAGAAACCGTCTACGACGTCATGTGTAAAACCGCAACTTAAGCCTTCATCAGGAGGGATTTCCAATCGTTTAGCAAAGTAAATGTTAAGCATTGCGCGTACTGTACCAGTAATAACAGATAAATTAAACCCTGTCTCCTGCACACAAGAAACACTATGTACCTCGTCCTCTGCCAAATTAAGTACTTAACTTCCAAATGATCTCAGCCCAATTAAGGATTTAGATGCTAGAAATCCACACTTCAATAAGGCATCGCTGGGACTCTTCAGGACAATAACCTCACCTCGGTGTGAAACATTACAACATTGTGCAAATGTAATGGAGTGTGATGACTTCAGTCTCCATTGACTAATTACCGCGGCCAGCTTATACACGCTCGTTACGACACTCGGGAATGCATACATTACAATTGTCGGGTCACATCCTAGAATGGGTCAAAGTTGGGCTGCCGAACTCTACTCTCAAGTCTTGAAGGACTTTTCCGATTTGTACAATCCCTTCTTGTTAAAAGGATCCCTCGCCCAAGAACTAAACAGGGTATCCTGCTGCTAGGACCGCCAGTGATCGGCTGTTGTCTATGGTAGATCCTGGCAGCAATTCCCTGCAGCGCCACTACAGGAGAAATTAAGTATTACAAACTGGCACAGATATACTAATCCTGCAACGTCTAGACCTGCACCAGATTTATCATAGGGGCTCAGGCTGGATGATAAATGTGGCGCAGGGATAGATGCTTTTCTCTGACTATATACTAACTATTGGTTGGCTTACTTTGAAGGCAGATTTTTAATGCCAGAATTATGGCGCAATTTTGGCACAAAATGATGCATCTTACACCCCTCCCTTTCCCGTGAAGCCCCTTTTCCACTAAGCCCTACCCACTTGCCAAGTAAGTTAGATTTTTTTTTTAGAAACCCTAGATATGCCAAAATTGCCCCAAAATTGCTCTAATTTGAGTAAATTTTTTGACAGATTTTTGCCACAGACACATTAGTAAATCTGGCCCACTGTTTGAAATCATTAGGCTTTTCATATATTGCACATATGTGCTGGGTCCTCCAGAATAAAACACTCTTTGTAGCTGTTCTCCTGCTGGACACTGGACAAGGGTCCTAAATAAGATATCCTTTTCTATTAACAGAATTATATATATATTTAAAATATTCTTTAAAGGGGTTGTCCAGTTTAGAAAACCTATTCTCATATACTTGATTAGAGAATACTGAGTTAGTATTGGGTAGGGGGGTTCTCGGTCTATGATCCTCATCCCTTCGCCAAACTAAAGAGCGGTAACAAAGAACATCTCTCGCTCCTGAGGACCTGTCCTGTCCTTGACATTGATTTAAATGCGCACTGTGTAATGCTTCATTTCCCCTGTGGTGGCGCTGCAGATAAAATGAATACTTACTGGCACAAGTTACAGCTGATTGCTAGGGGTCCCAATAGTGGGAAACCGTGATTTGCTTATTGCCAGGGGGTCCTTCTAATAAGTTAGGCCGGGTTCACATCACTGTATAGCTGATCCGTCAGAAGAACAGAAAAATGTTTAAAATCTTGGATCCTTTATTTTGTGCTCGCTTTGCATCCGCTTTCTCTGTTATTTTAGATGGGAGAAATAGTAGTGCTTTGAGGACTCTTTCTCCAGTCTAAA
This sequence comes from Bufo bufo, assembly GCF_905171765.1. Lineage (NCBI taxonomy): Eukaryota > Metazoa > Chordata > Amphibia > Anura > Bufonidae > Bufo > Bufo bufo. Next base: position 569,685,556 of record NC_053392.1, on the reverse strand, counting down.
ATAATGGATCTCTGACAGAACTGACAAAAACAGATGCAAACTGATCCTAACCGATGCTCAAAATAAAGGATCCATTTTTTTTGGTTCTTCTGATGGAACAGAAGAACGGAAAGCTAAACGGTGATGTGAACCTGACCTTAGTATTGTCCAAAGTGGAGAACCACTAAGTAAACAATCCAGTCTTCCTGCTAAATAAGTGAAGACTTAACTAAGGTTAGGCCTCATGCACACGACCGTTGTTGTGTTCCGTTCCGCAAAATGGGGTTCCGTTGTTCCGTGATCCGTTTCCGTTTTTGTTTCCGTGTGTCTTCCTTTATTTTTGGAGGATCACCAGACATGAAGGAAACAAAAAAAAATCTAAGTCAAGTTTGGCATGCAAATGATAGGAAAAAAACGGACGCGGACGACAATCTTGTGTGCCTCCGCGTTTTTTCACGGTCCTATAGACTTAAATGGGTCCGCGAACCGTTTTCTGTGAAAAAAATAGGACTGGTTATATTTTTTTGACGGACTGGAATCACGGATCACGGACGCGGATGGCAAACGGTGCATTAGCCGAGTTTTCAACGGACCCATTGAAAGTTAATGGGACCCATTAACTTTCAATGGGTCCGTTGAAAACTCGGCTAATGCACCGTTTGCCATCCGCGTCCGTGATCCGTGATTCCAGTCCGTCAAAAAAATATAACCAGTCCTATTTTTTTCCTATCATTTGCATGCAGAAAATCACGAAAAACTGAACAACGGACACGGAATAAAACAACGGTCATGTGCATGAGGCCTTAGGCTAGTTTCATTCTAGCGTTTGTGAGGTTACAGTCAGATTTATTACAGATATTATAGTTCATGGGGCCGGATTCATGTAGCTTTCGGCAAAAAAAACTGTATGTTATATGCAAGCCAACAGGAAATTATAAAAAAAATTGTTTTTTGTAGTGCCATTTCCTGACTTTTTTTTTTTTAATTGCAGCATGGTATACACGTGGTATTTTTCAGGCATTTTCCAACAGACTTCTCTATAGGAAAAGAAAAATAACAAAAAATCCAAGGAAAACTTTATGTGTGACGGAAAATGCCACACTGAAAAAAGTTTGCAAAAAATGCATGAATTGCATGCCTTTTTTTTACAGGCCAAAGAAATCACATATATTACCAATCTTCAACAATAATAGAGGGTATATATGTAAAAAAATAAAATAAATCACTGTAAATCCAAATAAACCCCCTTTTTTAACTTTTAAACATAACTTTTACTAAATTCCTCTAAAAAAATTCAACAAAAAATCCTCTTTAATCAGTTACAGGGGTTATCCGAGGCTGGAAATGGCCACCCATATACGCCCAGGCCTCTCACACTGATTCTACTTACCTGGCTCCCTGCACCGCTCCTGGTCCCCGCACCGCCGCAGCTGCTTCTCCATTTGCGCGGATGAAAACATCCGGAGTCAGGGGGGAGCAGCCAATGGCAGGCGAGGACGAGCCTCCCTAATGTCACCCGCAATGCTAGGGAGGCTCATCCCCATCACCACAGCGAAGCAGCTGCGGCATTGTGGGGACCAGGTAAGTAGATAGAATCAGTGTGAGGGGCCGGGGGTAAGGGGGGCCATTTGCAGCCTCGGATAACCCCTTTAAAGCCCTATGTCAGAGGTACAGGGAACACAAATATATGTCTTGAAGGTCGGGACCACTGTGCAATTTTACACGTGATCCATCTACAGTATGTTGTTCTTCACATCTTGTACCCAGATAAGTCCTCACAGAACATCTTGATTAATACTTACAGTTCTGGTGGCTTTTAGTCATGCTTTCTGAATCCAAGGCATGATAAAACTCATAAGCCGATCTCCCATGCAACTCCTCTGGATGGTATCCAATCAATTCAGTAATTCTTCACATAGAAAATATATTTAAAAAAAGTTTTGTATGAGGTTTATGCGAAAATAATAATAATAAAAAAAAATTGTATGACAGGGTTTGTGCCACCAGTAAATGTTATTTTTAATATAATACAGGATGAAAAACTAATTATTTTTGTAATTTACTTTCTGCCTCAGTTGTGAGACATTCTCTTTATTTTATTATAACGGCGTCCTCTGGTGTTTAATCTGTAGTAATGTGCACGTTCTCCTGCTGAGGTGGTCGCACATGCTCCGTTCTGTCTTTCAACCGCCACCAGCATTATCTACTGTTAGAGGCTGTGACAGGAAGAGAGCTGCAACAGAAAGGACATGCCCTATGAGCTGCAACAGAAAGGACATGCCCTATGAGCTGCAACAGAAAGGACATGCCCTATGAGCTGCAACAGAAAGGACATGCCCTATGAGCTGCAACAGAAAGGACAACTGGAGCAATGAATGAGGAAATCTCTGGATCCATGTGAGGTACAGGGCTGGTTCTAGCTTTGTTAGAAAGAGGTTGTCATGTCCTATATGATGTCTAAATTTCATTTTTTACATTTATCATGGGATATCCTCTTTAAGGCTACAATTAAGGCTACAATTGCTTAATGTTAATACACGGAGCCCTCTTATCAGTGATTGATAGCATAGTAAGTGTGTATACAGAGAATGGCGGCCTTAAAGTGTGCATAAACGTTCACATAAATTTTATTAAAACCTATTGTAAATTTTTGTAATATACTTTAATTCTTTTTTTTCATTTTTCCTTGCAAATTAGTGCCCACATGGCTGCTCCTGCCTGTACCAGCTCCGCTCCGCTCAACACCTGCGGTATGCAAGGGTTATAGCCGTGCGAATGGGTGAGCCGAGGCAGGAGCTCTGCATTCTCCTCAAACAACTAATCGGCAGGGTGCCTGTTGTCGGACCGCCGCCAATGTGATACTAATGACCTGTCCTGAGGATAGGTCATCAATACTGGAAACTGGACAAGCCCTTTAAGGGTTTCCGGACTCTTATGGCCTTGTTCTCAGCTAAATGTTCAAAAAGAGGCTTTCTAGTTTACTAAGAAACAGAGGTACTATGTTAGGGCAAATCAAATGTTTACATGGTGCCAAGCCACCACATTTGTTGAAACACATACAGGCGTGAAAACCATGTCGATTATAAATCTTATTAAAATGTCTTCTGCACATGATGTAGCCCTGCGGTAAAATCAAGCCCACAGTGAGGACAGATGGAACAAACTCAACAAACGCGGCTCCAGTTTGGTGCATTTTATTCAACTATACTCTTCAACTCAATCTGGGGGGTGACTTGGTGACACGAGGGGCTTCTTCTAGATCTCTCTTTTAACTAGGTTGTTCGCTTTTTAGAAAACCTTTTATTTGGAAGAGTCTCCTTAAAATGAATTGATAAAAGGTTAATCTGCAGAGGAACCTGGCAGCCAGTGCCCCCGCAGGTTAAAGGGGTTGTCACATCTTGGATATTGGGGGCATATTGCTAGGCTATGTCCCCCAATGTCTGATAGGTGCGGGTCCCACCTCTGGGACCCGCACCTATCCTTAGTACAGAGCCCACAATGTGCAGGAGGGTGCACCGCACATGCGCGGCCGTCCTCCATTGATTTCTATGGGAGCACTGAAAATAGGGGAGCGCTGGCTCGGATATTTCCATCAGTCCAATAGAAGAGAATGGAGCAGTGGCCGCACTTGCATGGTGCTTTTCCCCTTCCCCTTTGCATGCTCCGTTCATATCCTAGCAATATGCCCCGAATGTCCAAGATGGGACAACCCCTTGAAATCAATATACTGCCCACCTAATATATGGGTCCTTCCAGAGAGAGAGTAGCCACTCTCTGTGCTAACGAATCTGTTTTTATTTTTTGATTGTAGCTTTTTTTTCTGTACATGATTACGGGGGACAGCCATCGTGTTTGAGCTGCCCTTAACAACATTTAGAGATATGCCTTACAGCAGCCATATGGTCCATAGGCACAGCGGACCTGAGATGTTCAATGACTTCTATGGGCGAGTTTTCGAGAAATGCTCTATGATCTGTGCAGAAGTCATTGTACAGGGAGGGGAAGTAGATAAGCCATGACATCCCCAATTGTGAATGGTGCAATCTTGTGTTATCTATTTATAAATGTTATCTGTCAGTGTAATTCTGCCTGTTATGATAATGAGATGACTGCTGAAAAGTGATCTGTACCGATCAAGACCTGGCGCCTTTTATAAGGCTTAGTGGCCAGTGGGAAAAAAATTAAATAGGGTTTCTTTTAAATATACTTACATGGAAAATTAAAAATACCATCACCAACATTCATTCTTTAAAAAATATGTTTAACATAAAAACGTGATTTAAACTCAGGTCAACGGTCCTGAAAGCTGTAAGACGTGTAGATAAGACAACACGTTTTAGAATCTGTCTGACATAATAACGACCGGATCACTGATCCCTTATTAACCCATCTGAGGTATTGTCAAGGTTTTAACAATAACTACGCATCGAGGAACTTAAGGTCTATACTCTGTGAAAGGATTCTATACGAGCTGGAAGATGCGTAGAAAAGAAACAGTCCTCCTGCTTGGTCTTGAAAATGAATTTCTTTAGCAGGACATAAGTCGGGAACAGGACATGAATATGTGAAGTGCTGTATATATAAGACATTCCAGTCCAACGCTCGGGTTCGCTCAGAGCAATGGTGGCAACACGTGATCAAGTCCAAGGTAGCTTTAATATGAAAGAACTATGGAAACCCAGCGACAAATGGAAGCTCACTACTCAGGAAGTGTAAAATGGAGATTTCTAATCATTTATGAACCTCAGTTGCATAACCACTGACCCCATACATGGTTATCACATCCATATTCATGTCATCTCTGGGCTGAATTCACAGATCCTAAGATAAAATGACCATAATTGACTGTAAATTCAAAGGAAACTGTCACCATGAAAATGTGCAGTCAGCACAGCCGGTTATAGAGCAGGAGGAGCTGAGCAGATTGATATATAGTTTTGTAGGAAAAGATTTAGTATAACTTGTATTTTACTCATTTAAACCTCTGTTCTTTCTATGCCTAGGAGTCCAGTGGGCGGTGCTACTTAGTGATTGGCAGCCTTTATTGTGTGCATACAGTTCTAGCTGTCAATCATTGAGTAGAGCCACTCCCACTGGACTCCTTAGTGTAACTAATAATGCAACGAATAAAATGAATAAATTACAAGTTTTACTGAACCTTTTTACATAAAACTATATCAGTCTGCTCAGCTCCTTCTGCTCTATAACACATGTCTACATGCTGCACTTTTATAGTAACAGATTCCCTTTAAAATGAATGTCCAGCCTTGAATCCTATTTTTAATCTTAATACATACAGATATCTGCAATGCTTAATTTCGTAATATATTTTTATATTAGTTGGTAAAATTGGGGCATCTAAGTCCCGGCCCTGAGAATGCCTCAACTGCACAGGAACGGCCACTTACAAGGCAGGGTTTATGTTAGCGCCGCCAAGTTACAGCTCAGGACAGCCCGAATTTGCCGGGACTGTCTCTGAATATGAGGACAGTTGGCAACTATGAGCTACCAGCGCTTTTTTTTTTCCTGGTGCTGAACGCCAATCCCCTTGCATAGTAAAAAAAATGTAAAACATTACTTACTGATTGCCCGCAGCCACCAACAGAGGGAGCATGCGGCACACTGAGTATGCAGTATGCACTAAGCTCCCTCTAGTGGTGAATGCAGGTAGCCAGGATGTTATGATTTGAAGCTATGTCTATGCAGGGGATTTGCAGCTGTGTATAAGAGAAACAAAGCTTCAACCACTATAGAGATATATTAAGAAATTAATTGCCACACAATTTTGGACCTAGAAATGACATGATGATAAAATGGGAAGGATTCCCATAGAAGTCAATAGAGCGGTGGTCACACCTACACATTACTGCTCCACTTATACCAAGGACTTGTGGATCCCTGTTCTCGTGATCACTGGAGGCCCTAGCAGTCAAGACCCCCAACAATTAGATATTTATCACCTATCTTGTAGAAAGTGCATGGAACTCTAGGGCCCATTCTTGTATACATCGTGGATATTTTCCGTGGTACATGCAAAAGTAGTGTGAACCTAGCCTAAGTCTTTGAGTCGTCGTCTCCTGTCCAGTTGTGAAAATTTTTAGTCTACTTTCACATCAGCGTTTTTACTTTCCGGTATTGAGATCCGTCATAGGATCTGAATACCGGAGGAAAACGCTTCAGTTTTGTCCTCATTCATTGTCAATGGGGACAAAACGTAACTGAATGGAGTGTATCAGAATGCATTCCATTCCGTTTGGTTGCGTTCTCAAGCCGGACAGAAAAACACTGCAAGCAGCGTTTTTGAGTGCGTCATGGGATGCGGAACAAGACGGATCTGGCATAAAACACAATGTAATGTAAGTCTTTTCCTGAAAAATAAAACATTTTGTTTAAAAAAAAAAAAAACACAATGTAGGTCAATGGTGCCAGTTCTGTTTTCTTGGACACAAAAGAAAAACGAATCCGGCGCCCATTGACTTACAATGGTTTTAGTGCATCCGTCATGGCCATTTTAGAGATAATACAACCAGATCCGTTCATAACGGATGCAGCCGGTTGTATTATCCTAACGGAAGCGTTTTTGCCGATCCATGATGGTAAGTTGCAAGCTCGTTCAACACTACTGTTTAACAGTGGCGGTCAACCAGCTCTGCCTAGTTTTGCATCAAGACGCCATATTTGCTCATAGCGATGTATAACTAGGCAGATATGACATTCAATCCACTAAGAAATTTGGGTTAACAACTCCTGTCAGAGCTGTAATGGCCGCCATACCGGTTGTCACCCATAATGAAATAGAAAAGTGAAAGTATGCGGTAAGGTAGGCCGTCGTATATGGTAGCGGCTGAGCTCATGACATCAGGTTCATAGGTCGTATTTGCTCATAGGCCGTACACGTGAGCTTAAACCGTCAGCGTGTCAAATGTCAGCGTATTACCCAATAAGTCATAAACCTGCACATTGTAAAGCTGGGCCTGAACGGAGTCTTTATGGGCTGCTTACAAGCGGCAGCTCAGAGCCGTTCACTATATCTTTATAGGATAATTTTGGTAATAAAGAGTTGTGGTTGACTTTCCCTAACGCAGTGCATTGTGGGTAGATTAAAGAAAATCATTATAAATGTCATTTCCTTGTTATGTACGTGAAAAAGTTCAAGTAATTTCAGAAACTCATCTTCGCTATCTAACATGGCGGCGTTAAGAAAAAAAGACTTGAAGAGGACCTGTCCAGACATGTCAGGAGAGGGGACAGGTCTTTAAAAGACATCTGTCAGCAGATTGTACCTATGACACTGACTGACCTGTTATATGTGCACTTGGCAGCTGAAGGCATCTGTGTTGGTCCCATGTTCATATGTGTCCTCATTGCTGAGAAAAATGAGGTTTTATTATATGCAAATGAGCCTCTAGGAGCAACGGGGGCGTTACCATTACACCTAGAGGCTCTGCTCTCTCTGCAACTGCCGCGCCTTCTGCACTTTGATTGACAGGGACAGGCAGTGAAAATGTGATCACACCTGGCCCTATCAATCAAAGTGCAGTGGACACAGCAGTTGCAGAGAGAGCAGAGCCTCTAGGTATAATGGCAACGCCCCCATTGCTCCTAGAGGCTCATTTGCATATATTAAAACACCATTTTTCTCAGGAATGTGGACACATATGAACATGGGACCAACACAGATGCCTTCAGCTGCCAAGGGCACATGTAACATGTCAGCCAGTGTCATAGGTACAAATCTGCTGACAGATGCCCTTTAACGTATGTATTTTGCGGTCTGCAAAACGCGGATCCGCAAAAAATACGGATGCTGTACGTGTGACGTCCGTGTTGCACCTGTTTTTTTGCAGACCCACTGTAACAATGCCTATTCTTGTCCCTCAAAACGGACAAGAATAGGACATGTTGTATCTTTTTTGCGGAGCAGCAGAATGAACATACGGATGCGGACAGCATTTTGCGGTGCAGTTGAAATAAATGGGTCTGCGTCCGATCCGCATGAGGACCAAAAATATGGTCGTGGGAATGGGGTCTTAAGGCACTCATACTGAAGTTGTTATCAGGGTTACTTGTTACGCCCCTACTACATAACGAAATTTACAGTACACATAATACACTGGAATTAAGAGAAAAAAAATCCAGGTTCTGCTGGTCACCTGTAAGAAAGCCTCACCTGTCGTCGCAGTAGGTGAACTTCATGTCCATGCTGTGGCGGCTCAGGAATGTTTTGCTGTCCAGCGGGATGTCAATGTTGGAGGGGTGCTGTATGGGCTGGCACATCATCACCAGGCAGTTGAGCATAGGCTCCTTGTAGCCACAGAGGGCGTGTGGGTTGAAGGAGTTGTACGTCTTGACATGACCAGTGCAGTGCAGCACCTGAAAGGGGTGGACAGAAGATGAGAATCCCACAAGATGCACCCAACCTTCCCCGCCATCACTCTGACGTGTTCACAGCTTTACCTTCCACGTTGCAGATTTGAGATTGACGGTTCTGCCCCTGTTGGTGACGGTACATTTCATCCTCATGAAAAAATCCCGCTCGGTGTTGGCCTCCTTGTTCTTCTTTCCGATGCTGGTGCCTTAGTAAAAAAGAGACGCATAATACCGATAAGTAATAATGGCTGCATTTGGGATCCACAGAAGTGTCAATGAGTGGAGAGTACAACCTCGCGGGCTGTGCAACTACGACCCCCAACATGCAATGACATGTGCATATACCTAGCAAGATTTAGAGGTCCCATGTTAGCCCTGATCAATCATATGGAGCAATACGGTCTATAGACTGCATCTGCTTCTATGGGTATGCTGAGCGTAGTAGTTCATCCAAAACTGGTATGGCTACAGGTCAGTGATAACTACAGTACTCTACTTAAGTGCCATGGTGGCTCACAGAGTGGTCACCTAAGTCTCTCTTTCAGTATGCCTTAGGAGTGTCACATTGAAAATGCAGCATGTTATAGAGCAGGAGGAGCAGAGCAGAGTGATATGTAGTTTTATGGGAAAAGATTCAGTAAAACGTGTAGTTTCTTGCTCTAAACTGCTACTATTTCTAGGCTTAGGAGTCCAGTGAGCGGTCCAGTAGTCCAGTAGCAGAAATGTAGAGCAAGAAACTACACGTTATACTGAATCTTTTCCCATAAAACTAGATATGAATCTGCTCAGCTCCTCCTGCTCTATAACATGCTGCCTGCAGATTACATTTTCATGGTGACGGGTTCCCTTTCAACTGATTACTCTTTCATAGGCTGGAGAGAAATCAAATGCAATCAGCAAAATACAAACTCTATTTGAAAAAAAGTATAAAGGGGAAGATTTATCAAAACCGGTGTAAAGGGAAACTGGCTTAGGGTACTTTCACACTAGCGTTATTCTTTTCCGGTATTGAAATCCGGTAAAGGGTCTCAATACCGGAAAAACATGCATCCGTTTTGTCATAATGCATTCTGAATGGAAAGGAATCTGTTCAGTATGCATCAGGATGTCTTCCGTTCCGTCCCTTGTATGGTATTTGACTAGACAAAACACCGCAGCATGCTGCGTTTTTTTTCCCGGCCAAAATCCCGGAACACTACCGTACTTAGCGGATCCGGCATTAATTTCCATTGAAATGTATTAATGCCGGATCCGGTACCAAGTGTTCCACCTTTCAGTCTTCAGAGCGCCTGCCGCAATGTGTTGGTGGTAAACACGATACCAAAAGGCCACAAATTCCCATTTGGACCATCCCTTCACTAAAAAATAAACCATAACATTTATTGTTAAACTATTATAAAGGAAAAGACATGCCACAGTCGGAATTAAAACTATCAGCCTGTCACTAGGTCATCCGTGCTTTCTATTTCTAAGAACTTTTATCAGATCATATGGATGTGATATAATTGACGCCTCATCTATTATATCTCAGTTATTGACTATACAAATAATTTGGGTCATTTATCAAACTGGTGTAAAGTAGAACTGGCTTAGTTGCCCATAGCAGCCAATCAGATTCCACCTTTCATTTTCCAAAGGAGCTGTCAAAAATGAAAGGAGGAATCTGATTGGTTGCTATGGGCAACTAAGCCAGTTCTATTTTACATCAGTCTGATAAATGACCCTTAGACAGCTTTAGGGCTGTGGTTTTAAAGGGCCAGTATTTGTAAATAACCAGGAGCTCATGGTGTAAAGTGCCAGCATATAACTAGTTCTGCGGTGCTGCGCAATAATCCAAAAGCAAACTGAGCTAATTGTGCAAAGTGTCAACGGCATCACTGTTTAGTGGCGTCGCATAGTGACCCAAAAGGGATCAAGGGGTTTTTATTACTAACCACCTTCTATTTCAATACGCACTCTTTATCAGCAGATAGCAGACAGTAGCATACTACGTTATAAACAATAACTGAGCTATAATAGAATACTGAGCAACCAAAAGACCAAGAAAACCGCAAAAAATTGCACATCCAATAATGATAAAATCTATAAAGCAATTTTATTGTACAGGACAAACAAACAAACACTTAAAAATTGTATACAATAAAAGATGTGCCGGTATGAATAAAACCAGGCACAGACAACCAGCCCACCAAAGTCCACAAATATGGACCAAACATGTAAGGTCCGGGACAATACACAATCAGATCTAATATCAAAATAATAATAATAATAATAATGCAGCATCAATAAATAGGAGACAATATTTGCAGAAATAAAATATGAATCACATAGATCCCAGACCTGTATGTGGGCCTATGTCGGAAGGACTTCCCCACGCCTATAGCCGCAAACACCCAGCTTCCCTGAGGAGTGTGCCCCTCGTGTCTATCGTTATTCTAATAGAATGCTGAGGCATTCCCCAGGCGTCAATCATCTCACACCTATATAATCTGGTGAAAGTTGAGATATAGAAATTGTACTGATGACCTAGTCACAGGCTGAGGCTACTTTCCCACTTGCGCTGTGCTGTCCGTTTTTCAGATCCGGCACAGGCTTTCAAAACCGCAGCACAACGCTTCAGAACATTAAACTGTTGCAAGCAGCATTTTTGTGTGCAGCATTGGAACCTGAACACCACCAAAAACCATGTAAGTCACTGGTGCCAGATCCGGGGTTTTTTTGGACACGAAAAAACCCCGTATCCGGCACCCATTGACTTACAATGGTTTTCTTCATTTTCGATATAATACAACCGGATTTGAACAGATGCAGCCGGTTGTATTATTCAAACGGATGCCTTTTGCTGTCGTTTTGAGATCCCATGTCGGATCCCAAAACCGGACAGCAAAAACGCATGTGTGAAAGTAGCCTGATAGTTTTATTCCTAACTGTGAAGTGTCTTTTCCTTTAAAATAGTTTTCCAATATACATGTGTAGTGTCCAACATATGTGTGTATGGTCCACTCCAACACTGTTATGTATAGTATGATGTCATTTTGCACTATTCCTTTGTCTATGCTGCTAAATCCATATTACAGGCTGGTAACATGCACTACATGTTTCCACCACTAGTGGTCACTACCACACCCATTTATATATTGCAGCCACAGGAAGTTAGAAGTGAGTTGAGATTAGTAAATGAGAGACTAGGAGTTAGGCCTCTTTTACACTGCTATGTGCACCCCGTTGCCGTATTGCGACCCGCAAAATGCTGGCCGCAATGCACGAGCACAGTCCGTGGGGCAGCCGCAGCGGATCACAAAAAGATAGGACATGTACGGGACGAAACCCCACGGAAGCACTCCGTACTGCTTCTGTAGGGTTCCGTTCCATGGTTCCGTTCCGCACCATTCCGCATCTCCGAATTGGTGAATGGGTCTGCATCCGTGATGCGGAATGCCCACGGAACTGCACCCGTGTAATGCGGATCCGCAATACGGCAACGGAGCGCACACGCCAGTGTTAAAGAAGTCTTAGGAGGAAGGAGAGGAGACAGTTTTGTCTCTGTTCTCCTGGGCCTAGCCCAGGGGAACCAATTTATCTCAACCTTGAAATCCAAGATTAGGAATATCTGATCCTACACTGTAGATTACCCTTCCGGGGTATAAAATGGATTATCACTTTGAGGACCGCAACCTTTTCAAATAATGAAGCAGAGAGTTTGCCTGCCGTGAGGGAAATCGCCCTTGGGTTGTTGGATCACTAAACTATAGACTATTGACGAAGGAAGATAACTGCTGTCTATCAGGTTTTAGTCACCTTTGAATTAGGTGGAGAGTTTCTAAGCTACCGGCTGCCCACCATAACTAAGGACAGAAAGGCCATCTGTCAGAATACTTATTTACAGAGGATCTAAACTACTATTGAAAGGTTGAGTGATCAGAGCAAGATCAGGAACCAAGTACAAGTAAGAACATCACCTTTACTAAAGTGAGCTGGAGTTAACCTCTACACTTCACCTAAAGGAGCCTGCTAATTTGGATTTGCAGCTTTACCATTTTTGCCATCTGTATGCAAGACAAAGTGATGCTATTGGATGCCTTCATACATCTGACAAGTAAAGTTCCTGTTTGGTTTAACTACTGCTTCATTCTTCATTCTTCTGCTCCATCTCTTAATTGCACCTTACGGTGCTGGCGTCACGAACACAGGGGCCCAGCAACCAAAGGACATTAAACACCTATAACATCAAGGGCACTTCAACTTCCATCTGGCTGGTGCTCCCTGCAATAGAACGTGCCCCGGAGGATTTAGTGCTGTCTTCCCATCCACTGCACTGCCGGCCCAGGGAGGCTCTGCTAACCGTGAGTACAAACAACTACTACCCCCATTGGCCCACCGTAGCCTCACGTGTTTACCCTGCGGTCTGGCTCGCTGCACATGTTATGTTTTATTATTTGGAGAAGGGATGGTCCAAATGGGAATTTTTGGACTAAGGGCTGCATTTAGTAATCGATTAATTTCCCGGAGATCTTCCTTGAGGGAGTCTAATGTGTTAATAATGTGTTGGTGGTCATCTGATGAGCTTACAGAATATAGGCCGCCATAAATAGAACCCATACGGAATTACCTGGGGTTCTGATCTCCATGAAGGCTTATTTGGCTTGGGCTACACAGTGAGTTTGGCCACGACACACATCGTGCCACCAAAGAACATTGTGTAGCAGTCATTGAACTTAATAGGGTTGCTGCACGACCCACAAGTTACTGTGACCGTAAAACCACAAAATCCAGCCTTATAGGAGATGCAATACTATTAGAGACATTAGGCAAATGCTTGTTATACCTACTCATTCTTTTTGTTATATTTGTTACTGGGAAATCTGCCGCTACTACTCCTACCAGGCTCGTCAACCAGATTTTCAGGAGCCAACTTGCCAATACTATATATACACTAAGCAGTTCTCATGCAGGGAATTAGGAAAACTGGATGACTGCGCATGATAAAGTGTGATTTATGAGAAAAAACTGTCATACAAATGTAGTTATATAATTCTCTCCCTATGTGTGTACAGAGGAGCAGGTTGTGTGAGTGCATGGCTGTACGGATTAATGGCTGTGCTACAGAATGTAGGCGCAAGGTTAAGTCCTTTTCTGAAAGAATTCAGATTGTGGAAAGAGATGAGACGACTTCATACAATAGAAGGAAATTACATGGAAAGCGATGTGACAAACTAAACTAAGCACACAAATAACTGAGACATCTTAAAAAAACATACGTCATTTATGATTTTTATGGTACGTAGAGAATGAACATCTAGTGCACCTTTTCAGAAAGTGATGGCAAGACGTCTCCTGAGCTAAGACTCGAACAGCAACATTACAAAAAATTTTTGCCATCGTGGATACCCGGCAGGCTGCCCGTATTCACCAATATCTCTAGAGGGAAAAGGTAAGCTGGCCAAGGACATGAGACATGGGTCAGAGGATACCAACTCAACAACAATCTCATGAGCATGAGAAATGCCTACTTGTCCCCTTATGTATCTTGAAGGGGTTGTGCAAGAATGTGTGGGGGGGGGGGGTCAAATCGCACCGCCTGGGCAGACTTGTGAAGGGAAGCTTACTTACCCGCTTTCTGGTGCTGGCTCCCCGCTTCCCTGCTCTTTCTCCTCCCAGCCTTAGATGCTCTGTTGGGCTCCCTTGCTGTAAACTTCCGGTTTGACATTGCAGCAGCCAATCACTGGCCACAATGGAGACGGTATCCCCTTCCGTCATGTGATCATTTGTTATGGCTCAACCAGAGTTTGTCAATGGCGGATGTTTACAGCAAAGCGGGCCCAATGGAGCATTACAGGCTGGCAGAAGAAGTAGTGGGGAGCCACGGATGGGAAGCAATTAATTAAAGGGGTTATCCAAGACAAAAAAAATTCCCATATGCCTGGGCCCCTCACACTGAATCTACTTACCTGGCTCCCCGAGCCGCTCCTGCACCGCCGCAGCTGCTTCTCTCCATGCGCGGATAAAAACATCCGGTGTCGGGGCAGAACAGCCAATGGCAGTTGGCGACAGGGACGAGCCTCCCTAGCATCACAGGTGACACTAAGGAAGCTCGTCCCCGCCTGCGATTGGCTGCTCCCCCCTCGACACCGGATGTTTTCATCCGCGCACGGGGAGAAGCAGCGGCGCAGGGAGCCAGGTAAGTAAATTCAGTGTGAGGGGCCCAGGCATATGGGGGACATTTTTTAGTCTCGGATTACCTCTTTAACCTTCCCTTTACAGTCTGACCAAGTAGGGGGGTTTGCCCAAACCCCCATACTTGCACAACCCCTTTAAAGGTCATGCCCAACTTTTCAAAACCTTGTAAAAAAAAATGTATTGTTCCATTGCATCCAAATAAAAAAAATTGGCAAATAATGTTAAAAAATATCCTTTCATTTTGTGTCTACACTCCTATGGAGATCTAGCTGTCTCCATAGTAACAGACTACCAACAACCCCGTAGTCTGGTTCTGCAGGCATATGCCATCTGTCTCTTACGAACCTACCAAATGCTTTTGTAGGAAGCAATGGGAGATTGCAGGATCAGACAACAAAGAGTTTATTTGTAGTCTGTTACCACGGACACACATGGAGGACTGTATAGAAGCTGTAGACACTAAACTATAGGAGATTTTGATTTGCAAATCTGGACAGCATAGTAGGATGACAGATATGCTTTAATGTAAATTTTCCAAAAAACACTCTTTCTACTTATTGGAGACAGTTATAGGAAATAGTGTGTAATACAAGGAATGCGCCACAATGAGTAAAATTGGATTTCAGAATGATTTCTTACCAGACTTCACATTTAAATTCTCTCTGATTTCATCATGATCACAGGGGTGGGTGAAGTCAAAGATGCTGTGTCCTGTGAGTTCAACCTAAAATGAAAATGATAACATCATTTGGGCTGCAAATATGCATAAAAATAGCTTCCAAATGTTTAATGAAATTTAATATCATTTTGTGCAACTGTTGGGCAAAAGAGACTGTGTTAAAAGGATTTTTCCATTGTAAATCGCTAAGATCTGTCATCACTTTATGATCATGGGGTCTCGACCTCTGAGACCCCCCACTAATGTTGAGGATGAAGCGGCTGAGGAACAATGTAGCAGTAAATTTCTCTGAAAACAGAGGCACTACCAAGCACCCAGCTAGGTAGGGAAGTACACCATGGCCCCACTTAAAGGGGTTATCCCATGATTGATGTAAAAAATGAAAATAAGACATCATAAAGCACATGACAATCTCTTTCTTACAAAGCTAGAACCAGCCCTGTACCTCACATGGATCCAGAGATCTCCCCATTAATTGCTCCAGTTGCTCTGTTTCAAGCTGGCAGCCCATGGGGGGTGTCCTTTCTCAGGGGGCATGCCCTTTCTACTGCAGATCTTTCCCTGTAACTGCCACAGCTTCTAACAAAAGATATGGCTGGCGACAGTTGAAGATTTAAACTGAGTGTGTGCGACCACCAAAGTGAGGTGGACAAGAAATAAGGAACAGAACAAACAGCAGGTGGCGCTATACAGATACATATTATTGAATATTTTAGCAGCTATACAACATTTTTTAATTACATGCAATTACAAAAGTATTCAGATCCAGGAGCTGGTTTGAAAAATGCTGAATATTATTTGTGGCACAACCCTTTTCAGTGGGGATGCCCCTGTTCAGGGAAAAATAGTGAAGGTGACGTAGCAATGTGGCCATTTATTCTCAGCATCACTGGGGGGCAGTCATAGAGGTCAGACCTTCTGTTTTTAATATGAGTACCCCTCTAACACTAAGCTTACAAACTAACTGGATGTAACCAGCTGGCAGTATTCAGTCAGTAACAACACGGGACAATCTGCCATTGTATGGCTGTTGGCTAGAGACCCATCCAATAGCCGCAGTCAATCAACTGTAGCTCTACCTGCCATAGATGTAGACATTTTCCCCTAGGACTTTTCTACATACCATACCAATAATTTACATGGAAGTATTAAAGAGTTTATCCCATGAAAAATATTCTACAGTTATCAATCCAGCACCTGGATTTGAACACTTTTGTAATTGCATGCAATTTACACTGACCAAAAATATAAAACGCAACACTTTAGGTTCTGCTCCCATTTTGCATGAGCTGAACTCAAAGATCTGAAACATTTTCTACAGACACAAAAGACCCATTACTCTCAAATATTGTTCACAAATCTGTCTAAATCTGTGTTAGTGATTACTTCTCCTTTGCCGAGATAATCCATCCCACCTCACAGGTGTGGCATATCAAGGTGCTGATTAGACAGTATTAATATTGCACAGGTGTGCCTTAGACTGCCCACAATCAAATGCCACTCTGAAATGTGCAGTTTGGTCACACAGCACAATGCCACAGATGTCGCAACGTTTGAGGGAGCGTGCAATTGGCATGCTGACTGCAGAAATGTCTACCAGAGCTGTTGCCAGTGCAATAAATGTTCATTTCTCTATCATAAGCCGTCTCCAAAGGCGTTTCAAAGAATTTGGCAGTACATCCAACCGGCCTCACAACCGCAGACCACGTGTAACCAGCCCAGGACCTCCACATCCAGCATGTTCACCTCCATGATCATCTGAGACCAGCCACCCGGACAGCTGCAGCAACAATCGATTTGCATAACCAAAGAAGTTCTGCACAAACTGTCAGAAACCGTCTCAGGGAAGCTCATCTGCATGCTCGTCATCCTCATCGGGGTCTGGACCTGACTGCAGTTCGTCATCGTAACCGACTTGAGTGGGAAAATGCTCACATTCGATGGCGTCTGGCACATTAGAGAGGGGTTCTGTTCACAGATGAGTCCCGGTATTCACTGTTCAGGGCAGATGGCACACAGCGTGTGTGGCGTCGTGTGGGTGAGCGGTTTACTGACGTCAGCATTGTTATGGTGGCGGTGGGGTTATGGTATGGGCAGGCGTATGTTATGGACAATGAACACAGGTGCATTTTATTGATGGCATTTTGAATGCACAGAGATACCGTGACGAGATCCTGAGGCCCATTGTTGTGCCGTTCATCCACGACCATCACCTCATGTTGCAGCATGATAATGCACGGCCCTATATTGCAAGGATCTGTACACAATTCCTGGAAGCTGAAAACATCCCGGTTCTTGCATGGCCAGCATACTCACCGGACATGTCACCCATTGAGCATGTTTGGGATGCTCTGGATCGGCGTATACGACAGCGTTTTCCAGTTCCTGCCAATATTCTACAATTTCGCACAGCTATTGAAGAGCAGTGGACCAACGTTCCACAGGCCACAATCAACAACCTGATCTACTGACTGGTTTTCTAACCCCCCCTTCCCCCAGTAAGGCAAAACTGTGCACATTTCAGAGTGGCCTTTTATTGTGAGCAGTCTAAGGCACACCTGTGCAATATTCATGGTGTCTAATCAGCACCTTGATATGCCACACCTGTGAGGTGGGATGGATTTTCTCGGCAAAGGAGAAGTGCTCACTAACACAGATTTAGACAGATATGTGAACAACATTTGAGAGTAATGGGTCTTTTGTGTCTGTAGAAAATGTTTCAAATCTTTGAGTTCAGCTCATGCAAAATGGGAGCAAAACCGAAAGTGTTGCGTTTATATTTTTGGTCAGTGTATTATAGCCACTGAGTTATATAATGAACTCTATCTGTATAGCGCCACCTGCTGTTTGCACTTTTTCTAATTTCTCTGTCCACATCTCTGAGCTGGACGCACATGCTCTGTTCCATCCTTCAACTCCCACCAGCTGCCGCAGACAGGACACACCCTCTGAGCTGCCAGTTTAATATAAATCTAGCGGCACAACTGGAGCAACAAATGTAGAGATCTCTGGATCCAGGTGAGGTACAGGGCTGGTTCTAGCTTTGTTAGAGATTGCCATGTACTATATGAGGTCTAAATTTAATTTTTTGCATTACTCAGAGGATAACTTCTTTAAATATTATTATTTTAGTATTCTAACTGATTAGTGTTCCCACTAATGGTATAATCACATAGACACAGGGGCGTAGCTAAATGCTCACGGGCCCTGGTGCAAGAGTTCAACTTGGGCCCCCATTCCGTTAGTGCTTGTTGGCAAGGGGCAGGGGAGCACATATCCTTCCTGCTGCCAGAGGCAAACATTGAAAGGGCACCCCCTCATGCCAAATTCTTGACCTAACCCCTGCCCTCCAGCCAGAGGTGTAAATTGACCAGCATGCACTTTCTATAATGCCAGTGTCTTATGTGGCACAAGGGTTTTTGGGCCCCCTCAGGCTCCTGGTCCCGAGACATGTGTTGCACGACAATAAGTCACGTGACAAAAAGGGTACAACTACATTGAGACATGTGTTGTACCAACGTCGTTCAACATTTTTTATAATGATAATCAATGGTTTTGCACTGCGAAATGCTGCGACTGCGACACGACAGTCGCACAGAAATCCAAGTTGGATGGATTTTATCGAGACCGACGTGTCGCAGTCGCAGCATGTCGCAGTGCAAAACCATTGACTTTTCTGCGACACATCTCGCCATGTAACCCTAACCTAACACTCCCTATACATGAAGATTCTGGATCCATGTGAAATGTCAGATTGGACATGTATCGTCTGATGCTGCCATCTCACCTGTGTGAGACCCATGTACTTGTTGATGTTTTCGGACAGGAAGACCATGTCACCATCTTGAGTCACGACAGCGACGAATCCTTCCAGAGCTTTAAGATACAAATTATCTATCTGGGTTTCAGTGTCTGCGTCCAGGTCGGCTTCTGAACACACTGTAAAAAAAAATATGGGACGCAGGTTTACATAAAACACGGCATACTTTATACAATTCACATCATATGTTCAATCAGTTGTGAAGCGCATGAAAATGCCGGAACAATAAAGTGCAATTTTATCCAATAATAATCAACGTGACAATAATTGACTGTGACAATTTTGGCAGAGCTTCAGCTGAAATATAACTGGACTCCCCCCGGGTTGAAGATTGTGTATATGACATATATGTTACTCAATTTCCTAAAATCATATCTGTCAGCTATGAAGATCCTGATAAAATGTTATAAAGTTGGTATAGATGGGCACCTATCATTTTCATTTTCACAAACTTCTGACATGTCCCAGAAGCTTGGTCGGGGTTTGGGTGCGGAGACGCCCATTGATCACTAAAATGAGGAAACAGTAGTCCACATCTGAGCATCATGCTCCTTCATGTCTGGTCCGCTCTGCTCACCTCTCCTGGGAGAGTGGAACAAGCTGTGCATGGACTCATAGAAAGTCTATGGATGAACCCATACCCCACCCACTAGGATTGCCAAGCAGAGCCAAACAGATATGAAGTGACAAAGCAATCAGCTCAGAGTTCCTCGACCTTGTTGTAGTGATAGATGGAAGTCTCAGCACCTGGAACCCCACCGATCAAAACTTCTGATGCGTTACCATGTCAGATCAGACATCTGTGATCACAGATATTTATCACATATCCACAAGATAAGCTATATATATTTCACAGGTAGGGGGGAGGGTATCATCATTGAAACCCCCAACCATTAGAAGCATGGGGATCTCCTTACTCTTGTTCTTGCAGGTGAATTAGATTTCGCATCCATGGACACATTGAATGGAGATGTTGCTACACAAAGGATGGCAGGTGACCCCCTTTCTTCTAAGATGGCAACCTACCTATCATAAGTTTATGTGGGTGTGGATGCAGAAATCCGAATTGAGAATCTACCATCAGGAGATCATTCAAAGATGACAACCAATATGGCTGCACTTCCTGTTGTCACATTTTAAAAAATGGGAATATTTCTTTAAAGGGATTGTCTCATCTCCTATCTCCAGAACAGGGCCCCTAAAGTGAAGGGATGCGCACCGCACATCCACGACCACCTCTCCATTCACCGCTATGGGACTGCCAAGAACAGAACTTGTTCTATTCTTTGATGCCCAATGGAACGGTCCAATGGATGTGGACACATCTTTTGCTGCCCCATTGAAATGAATGGGTCTGCATCAGATCTGCAAAAAAATGCTATTTGATTGCGGACTAAAAATATTGTTGCGTGCATAAGGCCTTACTAATATATGGATACTTTTTCATCTTGGGTAGAACTCCACTTTAACTTATCTAGAATGTCCTAATATTTAATGGGAAGTATAGATCCAATAGAAGCAGGTGGGATACAATTGGCTACATAGCATCTGGGCACTAATCTTTACTTTACGGCAGCGTCTTAAATTTTTTTTTTCTTATTACAAAGATTGTAACCCCTAAAAAAAGATTGAACGGAAACAGTTTGCTGAATGGACATGTGGACGGTTACAGCATGGTGATCTGTCTCTTTAACTGGATGTTATGCTGGGAGATTGATAGTCTTGGTTATGAATGTGACCTTCTCCACTCCCAGGGGATTATTATTAATTGCTCTTACAAAACTTCAAGGACGTTTACTGTTTCCAGAAGAAAATGACAGTGCTGCTCAGCTCAGGTCACTGCCATGACCTCAAATGAAGCGATCTGCATCCTGCTTCCCATACCACATTGAGGTCTGTAGTGCGAGCTGCACACAGGAACATGTGGCGTTCTCCAATTATCAACCCAAGTTTTCCGTATTATTCATATAATATATTTTTTTAAATGAAGCAACCTTGCTGTTCGGCAGCGAGTATGGATCCACTGTGTCAACTGAACAGATTTAACTTGGGACTACTACTAAGGGTATTCTCCTGGCAGTCCCCTGGTTTACACCCTTTAACCTCTATACAGGGATCAGGACTTCACTGCAGGGAAACCACCGGGCCACTACCTCTTGTTGTAGTCTCTGACTGGTTTAGAGTGGACCCACGGGGGTCAATAGTCACTGATGGGAATCCCAAGGGAACAGGCAAAACCATAGTCAGGGACAGGATGAGGTCAGGGCAGGCAGAGTATGTGCGATTTAATAAGCAGTCCGAGGTCATGGCAGGCAGTTCAGGGTCAGTAAGGAGACCAGGCAGAGGTCAGGTCAGGCAGTGAAGGGTCAGATCCGGAAAACTGGAAGAAATCGGTACAAGGGCAGACAAACGAATAACAGCACACACTGGCAAGACAACGGTAAACCAGCTAGGTGTGGATAAGGGTGCGCACACACTTCCCTTTAAAGGCTGGAGGAACCAAGCGTACAGTTGGGTTGGGTGACAACTGGAGCGGAACTGGTCCCTTCACTGGTTGTCAGATCCCAACCTGCCTAGTGGAGGAGGTAAGTCGGTAAGGGATAGCTTGTGCCTCCAGCAAATATTATTTTAACACGGATGAGTTTAAATTCTTAGAAGAGATTACATCATTTACTGTGTAACCATGGGTGGCAATGGCTCAGTGGTTACTTATTATAAAGAGTTTAGGATAACTTAGATTTTGCTGAATCTGATAACAATGATAATTAGGTGTATATATACCGTATAATGCGCTAAATTATACCAGCAGAACCCCAATAGTAATTAAAGCTTTTCTTCTATGTAACACTTAGACTTAAATGCTTCTCAAGCTAAAAATACACCCGACAAACAGGCTTTCATTAATCTTCAATGTCAGGATGAGCTGTGTACTCAGCCCTGCCACCTCTCCATACATGTCTCTACATTCCCTTTAAAATGACACAGCACTGGTATCAACTCAGAAATGAGAATCTGAACGCACCTTTCCCTCTAAAATACAGAATACACATATGACTATATGAAAGTAAAAATATATATCTAGAAAAACTGAGTGACAAACACTTACAGCTGTTCTCTGTGTCTCTTGTGAATTAGGCTAAGTCTGAGGAGACCTCAGAAGAACTTCCTGGACCCCAATGCAAAGGGCCTCTACACCTACCATGCTCTATAATAGTTTTAGGTCCCCTCTGGCACCAGGTGAGATAACTGCCTTTACACCACCCATAGCTATACAACTAGCTTCTGGACAATATAAGAATATAACCACACCCGTTTATGGGTTTACAAAAAGGATAAACGTCCTATTTTTGTAATCCTGGACAATTCTTTCAAAAGAGCATAATCATACCCTTCTGGACTAAGACCATATATTGCAACTTAAGCAGAATGTTAAACCTTCCATGTTCTCTGCTGTATAGCTGGTCAGCTGATTCAAAAAAATGACCAAGTAGTCAATGCAAGGTTGAGATCCTTGGGCCACCAGAGAAGATTCTTCTGATGGCCCACCCTCCATGTATACAGAACAGGTGCACATCCACTTTTAACTGCATCATAATCTAATGGGTTATTTGTGAATCAGCCTAGATGAAATAGACTCTAGTGCCATGAGATTGGCTCCAAATCAGTCTCAAAGAGAGTTGTCTTCTGCAGGACCTCTGTGACCATTACTGCATCAGAACCTGGGCTCCTAGAGGATCCTGCAATACTCTTGTCAGCCAGTCCAACGCTGAAACTATATGCATGAATGGGTATCTTTGATGATGTAATATTAAACTTTATGGTCAATATGTGTTAAAGATTATGGAAATGCACATTGGCAGCACTGGGTTCAGCCCAGACAAGGGTTCACATATCATAAATGTACCCCTGGAGCTGATATGACACCCATAATGAGGGTACCCAAGTTTATGTTGGCAACACCCCCTTCCCTATGGCTGGCCCGATCCTGCACAGGTAACTTGCTCCACAGGAACCACAGAGGCTGCCTATACATGCAAGATTGTCCAGCTATCCTCCATGATTCCTTCATACACGTGCAGCTTGACTAACAGCCATGTTATTTCACTAGGCGAAGAGAAAGAGGCAGCTGCCAGACTCCGCTTATCTCTCAGGCAGGTTAAAATCCAATATAAGGGCTATTCCCGTTCATATAAGATTATTGGTACAGTTTATATAAATGAATTCGTGTCCAGAGGTTTCTCTGAAATTTCACAACGTCATCAGAGCAGAATGAGGAACAGAAGACTTATTGCATAATCCCTGATTCCGCTCTCCGCTTGAGACAGGTTTAGTAATTTACCATATTACAGACACTGCCAAACTTATATTAATATGGAGCCACACTGTCTGAAATATTCCATCCCTGTCCATAACGAGCTTCATAGGCCTGTCTCCCCTATATGAAGACCTTTCCTTTTACAATAAAGGGGAATGTGTAAGAATGTACCATTTCATGGTGGACAACTCAAGCGCCTGCCATATTGTGAGGGCATCTATGGGCAGCTTTATATCTAGCCAGTAAATATCTACAGGCAAAGACCAATGTGCACAGCTCACAGATCAGTCTGTAAAATTACTCACCGTAAAAAGCCAATAACATTTTCTCTAGACCTTACACCATATTTTATTGACTGTTGTAAAGACTGATATGAAAGATAATGAACTTCCATTCTATATCTCACTACACTCTATGCCAAGCAGTAGTAGGCAGTATCCTCTATTAATTGTTAACACTGCCTATCTCCATTCATGGGTACCGAGATATGGATGAACATGAGAGAAAAGGAGCAGATCCTGACACTAGTCCCAGAAAAAGTTTGACAAATTTTTTAAAATGTTCTTCTTGTTCTTCTAACACCAACACAACCAAAAGTGTATTCAGCTGTTGTGACTCAAAAGCCTCAAGTGCTCCACCCTTTCAGTGGAGCATGATCCCTAAGATCTCTTCTCTGTGTGTAAAGCCTAGGCTGGTTGGTGCCCTTCTTCTTTATGATAGGTCTTGTTGGACTTAAATAATACAGCTATACATAACATTGCCGTATGGCAACCAAACAAGACTGCCCAGGAATACAGCTACATCCTGAGCTGCAGTCCTTGTATAGGTTCAGCAACCAAGAGTTGGGTTTGGGGGAACAAGCTCTGGGAGCCTAGGCCCCCAGAATTACAGTTCTTGTGGTCACTTCAGTAGTAACTGCATGGGTAGCATTAACCTCAGGCCTGCCCTAGCTCTCTGTAAGGACAGTCTGATATCTAGCAGTGAGAACATTTGTGTTTTATTTTTTAAGAAGTAATACGGGGTTAGTCTAGAAGAACCTGCAAGATGATCAGGGTAGCAGGCAGGGCAGCTGCTATGGGACTCTGCATATAAAGAGGAGATTTCCTATTGTGGGTGAGCAACAGTTACTGATAATAGTGGTCGACGGAAGTGGGAAAATAAAGGCAGATCACTGGAAGATCCAGGAAAGGAGGGAAATATACAGGGGACTGAAGCCTTCCATGTCCTGATGGAAGGAACCCCATTCCAAGTTTTCTCTGGGGCCAGTGGTTTCTTATTTCTGCCCTGATCGTTTTCTCTTAATCCAAGCAAGGGCAAAAATTAAAAAAATAAGTTCCACTTGAAACAATTTTCAGATTTTACCATATATTTAAATATACCATATACAGTACACGGTCTTATACATGGTCCTCTGGATCACTGTACAATAGGTTTAATTGGCACCTGTAAGCAATCACAAATTACTCTATCAATGGACACCCTCATAAATTTTATAACTGGCCAGTTGCCTGGTAGAACAACCTCCACACCCTGGCATAAACTATATTTTTTCATTTGTTCTGTTCCTCATTCTGTCCAAATTGATCTTGTAATAATGGTGAAAGTTCGTTGAGAACATCCTTGTAAACAGCATCCATGACATCACTGCCACCGATGATGAGGAACATAAACCCTGCCATACGTCTCACGCTCAATGTTGTTTTATCTGCTCATATGAGAACTTCTCCAATTCTTGCATAAAAAGTGCAACAGAAGTGATTTTCTTATTTCTTCCAGAAAAAGTGTTGAACTCATGTGAAACAGTGACACAATTCATCCCTTAAAGGGCTTGTCCACTTTTTTTTCTTCCAGAAGTAAAGGGAGCTGGGTAGCAATACTGCACAAAAAAACTGATTTTGGAAAAAACAATCGTGTTTATAAAGGACAACTCCTTTAAAAAGTATCAGCCATCAGCATCAATCCTATGAAACCAGGCATAATGCCTGGTAGTGTTGATCCTAATGAGTAAAACAATACCCTATTTATGTGACTCCCCAGCAGCGCAGATAAAAATACTTGTCAGGATCAACCTTCCAGGAATTATGCCTGGTTTCATAGGGTTAATCCTGATAAAAAATGCTCTTCAAGGAACAGCTTAGAATATTCTTAAATAATGTTTTAAGAAATCAGGAGTAAATATTATTTTAGCTTTGGACTATTGATTTTTTAAAGAAGGGTCCCCTATTGCTTGAACCCGTAGCAATCATGTGGGTTTTGTAAAGGAACAGTGTGAAAAGCTTTCAATTTTCCAACAGCGCCACCACAGGTGAAATGAAGCATTACACCATCCATATTCAAGCGACTGGGCTGTCTGTGAACTGCACACACAGGCCAGGTCTACGGGAATGAGAAACACTCTTTGTTATCACCCAGCTTCCTCTGAAACCAATATAATACTTCACAGAAGACAACTGAAGAAACAATGCTCACTATTTCTGATGGGGGAGATTTAATTGTTTTGTTTCCCATGAAGTAAAACAATTAATTAATTTCTTTCAAATTTGTAAGGAAAAAAAAACGCAATCGGAAATACTCTTTAATGTAACAAAGATCTATCTTAATGAGTGATTTGTATAATACATTCACAAGGGATGAGTAATGACCCGTTAGCCACTGGCAACAATCCCATCTGCTCTGAGAACAATATTAGGCCTCGTTCACATCACCGTTCAGCATTTCCGTAACGGAGCAGGAAAACGGAAAGGACGGATTCGGCACATTACTGAGCCGAACGGAACCTAACGACCCCATAAACCAGGGATGCCCAACCTGCGGCCCTCCAGCTGTTGCAAAACTACAACTCCCAGCATGCCTGAACAGCCTACAGCTATTAGGGCATGCTGGGAGTTGTAGTTTTGCAACAGCTGGAGGGCCGCAGGTTGAGCATCCCTGCCTTAGACTATAATGGGGTCCGTTAGGTTTCCGCTCAGAAGAAGATTTTTGAAGCAGAGACAAAAGTCCTGCATGCACTACTTTTGTCTTTGCTTCAAAATCTTCTTCTGAGCGGAAACCTAAAACGGATCCCATTATAGTCTATGGGGCCCTTAGGTTCCGTTCGGCTCAGTTATGTGCTGAATACGTCCTTTCCATTTCCCTGCTCCTAAAAGGAGCAGGAGAACAGAAATGCTGAACAGTGATGTGAACGAAGCCTTACTCATGGTTTTTTGGCTCAGTGGTTAGCACTGGTGCCTTGCAACGCTAGGATCCTGGGTTCGAATCTGACCATGGACAACATCTGCATGGAGTTTGTATGTTCTCCCCGTGTTTGTGTGGATTTCCTCCAAGTTCTCCGGTTTCCTCCCACACTCCAAAGACATATTGATGGGGAACTTAGATTGTGAGCTCCATTGGAGACAGCTTGATGCTAATGTCTGTA
The DNA here is from genome assembly GCF_905171765.1 of Bufo bufo. Lineage (NCBI taxonomy): Eukaryota > Metazoa > Chordata > Amphibia > Anura > Bufonidae > Bufo > Bufo bufo. Next base: position 569,658,801 of record NC_053392.1, on the reverse strand, counting down.
AAGTGCTGTGGAATATAGTGCTGCTATATAAGTCCATAAAATAAATAAAAATAAACAATCCTGGTACTCATCATCTTTTGTTCCTTTCTATATCATAAACAGTACAGTAGAATAGAACTGGTGGAAATAAGTCAATTGGGTCGGTCCAAAAAAAGGACAGCTCTACCAGAAAGAGCAAGGACTATGTCAACACCAGCCCTAGACCTATGCCCAGATAATGATGTTCCATCTCTAGAGATCCTGAGGGAGAACCCTTTTATGACCAGTCTGTCTACCTTTCATTTGATGCACTTTAGTAAATATATGAAAAAACACCTAATAGGGTTATCCAACACCCCAGAACACTCCCTTTTTGAAAAGTTAGCTTTACAGGTCAAAGAACCAAAGGGCAAAATTTCAAAGCTGTACAATCTCATATTATCTCTAATGGGTTACGACACCCAACCTTGTATTACCCGATGGGAAAAAGATTTAAACATTACACTCACCCCCAATGAAGTCAAAACTGCATTATCAAATCCATCCAGGGTGTCCAGGTGTGCCAAACTACAGGAAAACAGTTATAAGATATTAACACAATGGTACTACACTCCGTTTCGTCTTGGCAGCATGTTCCCTGACTGCACTACAGAGTGCTGGAGGTGTCGGGGGGAAGTGGGTACCCATGGTCACATTTGGTGGTCCTGTGATAAGATAAAGCTTTTCTGGCAAAGTATATGTGAAACCATTTCTGACCTCAGTATGACTACTGTTACGCCATCCCCGAAATTGTGCCTTTTTGGGATATACTGTGGTATTCAGTGCTCAAAACACACCCGCACCCTTTGCAACATTCTGTTAGCGGCGGCTAGGTTATTAATTGCAGTGAATTGGAAATCTATAGATCCACCCACGAAGCCACACTGGATACAGAAATGTGACCAGCTATACCGCCTTGAACAAATAGCAGACTGGGACTCCCGCACTACTCTTATATTTGAAAGTATATGGGGACCATGGGAAAATTACAGGAAATTCTCCAACACCTAAAGATAGATAAAATAGAGAGTAGACTGACCTCTACGCTTTATATCTTTTGGTATAAAACTTAGACCCTTTTTTTATTAACACCTGCTAAGTATTGGACTACTAACTCTAGTCTAAAGTATTCCCCCCTTTCTTCTTATTATACCGTCTATTTCCCCAGGCGAAATGACTTAAGTAGTGCAGTACCTAAGAAACTATTATACGCTCAAGCAAAACTAGCCTTCGATCGCCCACTCCTGCGATTCCCTTTTCGCCCCTTCCCCCTTTCACTCCTGGACGTTACCCATTATTGTTCATAACTGTTTATGATATTGTAATGTAACGCTATGTTGTATAGATTTGTACAGCTATCTATTATGGTACTTTGTCATTGCACTCGGATACCTTGCTGTATGAATACCCAACTGTAACACTAAGTACCCAATTGTTAGAATGAACGATGTAACAACTCATTGACTTGGTGTAATGTCTAAGATGGAAGATAACAATAAAAATAATTTTACAACAAAAAAAGGACAGATTTCTATGTTCAGGTCTATTTTTATACAGTTTTTGAAGCCAAAGACAGAAACAGATCATAAAAGGAGGACACATATAAAGGAAAAAGCTGAGCCTTGTCTTCTTTTACTAATCTACTGCTGGCTTTGGATTCAAAAACTACATTAAAAACCAAGCACTTGCGAATTCAGCCTTAGGCCTCTTTCACACTGGCGTTTGCGCCCTGTGGTCGTGCTGCGGCCCGCAAAATGCGGGCAGCAATACACGAGCACCGTCCATGGGGCAGCCGCAGCAGATCAAGTGAATGGGTCCGCGATCCGGCCGTTCCGCAAAAAGATAGGACATGTTCTATCTTTTTGCGGAACGGAAGTACGGGACGAAACCCCACGGAAGCACTCCGTAGTGCTTCTGTAGGGTTCCGTTCCGTGCTTCGGTTCCGCACCATTCCGCATCTCTGGATTTGCGGACCCATTCAAGTGAATGGGTCCGCATCCGTGATGCGGAATGCCCACGGAACGGCACCCGTGTATTGCAAATGCGGTCCGCAATACGGCAACGGGGCGCACAAGCCAGTGTGAAAGAGGCCTTATAATTGAGCAAACTGGGGTCATGGACACCATACCACCAAGTGCAACCTGTGCAACCACACAACGGCCCACTAGGTAAAGGGCTTCCACTGCCACCATAAAAGCAGCCACCAGCTTATGACTGTCCATTTCATGGCTGGGAGGGGTCTGAGCAAATTACTTTCATGGCTTAAAATGATTGGTGGATTGTTAGAGACATAAGGGTGTAATCTGAGCCAATGGAGAGCAGGTGGCCCACTTCTGTCTTATCAGTCTCTGAAATAAAGGAGATAAATCATACCCAAGTGAAAGTGCTTACTAAATGCTTATGGGACATCCTCCCATGGCTTCAAGCTTCTAAGTGCGGGGTAATTAACTACCACTTGTCTAGAGTGTCTCTGTAACTTTATGTCTCGTGTTGACTTGCTCAAGCATCACATGGGTCTGGTTGGATCATATCTATCAGAAGCTAAAGTTGTACAGATCCTACCAAATTTTGAGCAAGATATTAGAAAGGCACAGACGTAGATTGAAAGCACACGAGAGGCTGCAGGCTGCGCACTGTGCAGCAGCATGCATGGCACATGCAGTGTGGAAACTTCAACCCCTACAGGGAGGGAAGAAAGGATTGGTTAGGTTGGAAATAGTCTTACATCATCTACTGCTAGCAAGCAGGGTGGATAAGATGGACTTGTGAATGCTACAACTGATTTTCACAAGACAGGTATCATATTAATTAGCAGTGTCAACCCTACCAAACAGAATACATACTTAATAGGGTTGATCCTCTTGACATGTGCTCTTTAAAGGGAACTAAATGTTCCTCCTTCTCTCTATATAATCAGCCTTAACCAAGTGTATGACTGTATTGAAGACATGCATTAATTGTTTCACTCTGACAACTGACTTAGAAAAAATGTTCTTTGTCAAGACCAATATCACTGTACATCCATAATATCCTGTGATAACCCCTGAATTTGCAGTAATCTGCCCCATCACTTGGCATCACATGTGCGCAGACTGTTTGGACTTGGGAAATGTTTTTTTTCGGCTCGCTGCTCTAATGCCCAAATGTTTAGCTGTCTTTGATTTGAACCATACTTTGGTCTTATCTGACAGCAAGTCTCTGGGAAGCATCAGAGATAAATAGCTACTAGCTATCTCCGATCTGAATAACGAGCTTATAATTTGGATCCATTATATTTACTAAACAAACCCAATTAATCTTTTGCAAAGCCGCGACTTGGAAAAGTCTGGGACAGATGATGAACCACAAAGAACGTATCAGGATAATACTTTGAGAAAACATTCATTTTACATGGTTCATAGGCAAAGTGACTAACAGATTCACGTCAGCAGATCCTGTTCTTGCTTATTTACCATGTTCGAGAAAAGTTAGTAAAAATAATTAGTATAATATAATAACTGGTAGAAAATAACACAAAAATACAATATTGCGTGTTTATCTATATAGTGACTCATGATATATCGTATATTTGGGGCATGGCTAGATACTTTTGGATAATTTTAATTGGCTTAGTTTGTGGCAACATGAAATTTTGCCAGACATAAATGCACAATTAGTCACACCCTTTCCATTAAACCACTCACCCTTGCCAAATCAGAAACCTGAAACAGGTGAGATAGGCATGGTGGATTTTCCTTTTTGCCACTTTTGCTTCATAAATAGGTCTAAAACTTGATATGATATTATGAGCCAGAAACGGTGCATTTTACGACTAAATCTAGGAACAATGACAATAGTGAATCTGTCTCAATAAGTATTAAAATAAGCAAAAACGGACAAGGGATTGCCGCAGTAGGCAGCTGGCTAGGGCAACATTAAGGTAGGGGGTAATTTTTCTGGATGAGCTTTGCGCCCTATTACAGGTAGGTGGTAGAGTGGCAGGCCAGTTTTGCACTGAGAACTGCACATGTAGTTGAAGTGCTGTATGGAAATGGTATGTGTTATGAATAGGAATATTAGAGCCAGTCCAAAAGATATCAGGAACTTTTGTGATGAAGGGGAGGGTGGAGGGGTGCCATAATCTGGAAATCCTGCTTTGGGCACCAAAACTGTTTGTCCCACCCATGGACATGAGGCAAAGGTCTGATTCATGCCTTCTAAAGTTCCACCATGGGCTGATTATTGAGTTTCCGGGTTGAGTCTAAAGGCTGCAGGTCTAATATAGCCCATTTACATGGCCAGAGGATCGAGCTGATTATCTGGAATGACCATTCCTAGGAACGGTTGTTCCCGACAATATGGCCATGTGAATGTGCCGCTGATCTGCTGCTCAGAAACCATGATTCTGTATGCAAATGCAGCAATCTCCTTCACTGAACAAGCAGCCGACGCTTCGTTCCCGACAATCAGCCGCTCAGTCGGTCCGTGTAAATCCAGCTTAACTCACCTGGTACAAAGCAAACACATACATGTAAAAACAGGTGCAGACCCAAAGAGTAGGGTAATAAGGATAATTTCATTATTCAGTCCTTGAAAAAAACAATTAAAACCAGAAACATGCGTGGAGACCAATAATAACAATACTTAACAGGTGCCCACCACAATACAGGCCCTTGATAAGGCCAAACAAGGTCACCTAGATAAGTAAAGTCACAAGACAATAAAAAAAAAGAGAAGTCAAGGAGTGTACTGCAAACTGCTGAATAAGCACAAGCCTAGTCAATGCAAACCATAACATGACCTGCAAAATGTGCAACTACAATAACTAGTAGCGATAAAGCAACAAAATACAAAGTACAAAAGCATAGTGCATAGATATAAAAAAGTGCTAATGTGCTAAAGTGGTACGTAAAACATACAGATGTGTCCCAATATGTATTGCCGCTACCAGGGGGCACTGATGTAGGTGTGCACCTGTTCTTACCATACATGTATCTGCTTAGTTCCTTGGTACCCCTTGAGCCCAAGATTAAGGTGTCCCCATCTCCATACTGGAGCTCCAGTTTGTCTCAACATGAAAACACTTCTCATCACCACATATTTTAAAACCGAGTATTTTAAGTGTCAAGAAGCGTCCTGTAGGCTTTGCGGGTTGTAGACCAGTGTTTGTCAAAGGTCCTAAGCCAAATACTGTTTACTCAAATAACATCAAAGTACCCCAAGGCAATGAGCATACACTAGCTCTACCTATTTAAATCACAGAATATTAGGACAATGTGAAAACTCAAAAGAGACATGGTATAGTGGGATCCTCAGTGATGCTTTCATGGTGGATGTATCTTCTGTTCATCTACACAGGAACCTACAAGACAAGAATGCCCGTTCTGTAGCAGCACAAGGGGAATATGAAAAGTTGGCCATTTCCTATAATCTTGATACAGTCAGATGAGGACACAAGGAGATCATGGAAATACAATTTCCTGTAGTAAGTGGTAGCTGCAAGGATAAGAAGGGCAGTGACTTCACAGGGGGGGAAAAGTGCAGAAGAAGGAGAAGATAAGTGGTGACTGCGTCAGCAGTACCATGGCAGTGGAGGAAAGATAGTATTTGCACCATAGCTGCCATTACAACTTGTATGGATATAAAAAGGGGGTCACAATTTGTTTAGTTATTTTTTCCAGAGCCCATTTTTCCCCAAATCCAAACTATAAAGACCATTGTCCATTCTAAACTTGAAATATCAATTTTCTAAACGGCAAAGGGGGTGGGGTGCAACAATCTGGAAATCCTGCTTGGACACCAAGATTGTTTGTCTCACCCATGGACATGAGGCAAAGATCTGATTCATGCATTCTTAAAGGGAATGTGTCACCAGAAAATAACCTATTGTTTAAATCATGTTTTTTTGTTTCACAGATTTTTAAAGAATTTTTGGTGGTTATTTTTAATTTTCCAAGTCAATATCTATATTTAAACAAAAACCATAAAATCCTGTCGTTTTCCCACCGGCCACTAAGCCAAATAATTAGCACCACCTTTGGTCTGTCTATACCTCTGTGTATAGATAAGACAGGATCCACCATTCACAATAGGTGATCGTCAGGGCTTATCTATTCATTTCTTGTACAATGACCTCTGTACAGGTCACAGAGCATGCATAGAAAACTCTCCAATAGAAGTCAATGAGGTCCCCTCATGTCCATTGTGTCTATGGCCCTTGGGGGCTGCCATAAAGCATTTTTTTTAATGCTGTGTAAATGATGTTAAGAACAGCTCAGGCAAGATGGCTGCCCCCATAATCATGTTCAGCAAACAGAATAGAAAAATCTGCAATCATAAAATAAAAACAGAAAAAACAGAAATATGCCACTATCTGGTTTTAACTAGCAGAAAACATTTTTGGTGACACATTTTCTTTTACTTCAGAGTAGGGGTGTAAAAGCTCCACCATAGGCTGATTTTTTATTTTCTGGGTTCAGTCTAAGGTCCCCATAAGCATTAGTGTATTGTCGGCCAAATTTGCAGAGAACGGCAGGCCTCAGAAGAAAGTCTACTGTGTGTGGGGAGTTCTCAACTCTCCACGATAGATGAAGTCGGGGAAGAGAACGATCGGACGAAGTGAATAGTTTTGTCCAATCCTTTTGTTCTTCTGGGAGATAAGCCACTGCAAGAAGTGTCTAGCAGTGGTTTTCTCCCATCTCCCAATTGAATACATAGATGTTTGGTCAAGCTGAAAGTATTTGTGTATGGGGGTGCTGTTAAGGAGACGGGAGAGACAGTTGGATGATCGGCTAATGAATGTGTATGGCTGCCCTAAGTCACCTGGTACAGCTGGTAAGTTGCCTATAAGACAATGTTTAGGGAGGACTTTCAACTGTCTCCCGACATCTTCCATTGAGGGTTGGACATGTTCGAGTTCAACATGGCCAGTCCTTTGTTCTGTCTTACGAAAACTGGGGGAGATAGAGGTCAATCAAGGTTTTGGTCAATGAGGTTTTGGCCAACAGCTCTATCACATGTATGGCTAGCTTTTGTAGAACACAAACACACACTAAAGTGTTGTACAAAGCATGACTCACACAACCTACTTTCAAACTATTTCACAAACGAGCACTGATCAATAACCAGCACAAATTTAAAGTAAAACAAAGTACCTAAAGGAAAATGTAAATGAAAGCAAATTCTTAGCAGATGCTGACCATGCGAATGGAGAGACAGATCATTATCTTGTAGTTGGTCTACATATAGTCTCTACATTCATAGGGGGGAATTTATAATTTTGTTTGAGGCTACTTCTTAGACTGGAGTTGCTTAGAGCACCTGCGCCAAATTTAAGAGGATGGCGCTTGGTTTTGTTCAATTTGGAGCAAGTAGTTTCTTCACTGTCAATGAAAGTACACCTGTCTGGTGTGGGGATGCCACTTTTTGAAAACGTACACATCATAATTGAGACATAAAAGTGTAATCCTGACCAACTCTGTACTCCACTTTTGAAAGTGCCAAAGCTCATCAAAAGTCACCAAATTTCACCAAAAGTCCCAAAAAATGTTGACCGTGACATGACTTGCAACATTTTTATACAACAAATCTGGCATAGCATTTATATATTTAGCTACAATTTCGAAGAAGTGCAAAAATATATGCAAGCAGTTTCCAGCAAACCCCTCAGGCTACCCCGATCTAAAGGAAAGGTCAAGCACTCTATACAAGAAAAACAAATAAGCATAAATGGAGATAGCAAGACCGAACCAGGAACGTAATAATCCTCATCTGCTCCAGACAGAATACAAAAGTCTTTCACTCTGGGCTACGGTCAAACATGCAAATTTTTTCATTCAGTTTTTGAAGCCAAAATCAGGAGTGGATCATAAAAGGAGAGAAAGTGTTAAGGACTGATACTTCTCCATTTTTTTTGAATCCACTCAGTTTTTTCTTCAAAAACTGTATGAAAAAACCCAACACATGTGTCTACCCTTTGAGTAGGCAACAGCCGACACAGAAGAAGGTTGTTACCCTGCAGTACGTGTCCTACAAAAGGTACATCGGCTACAATTGTTTGGTAATTGGGTTAGTGTTTAGTTAGCTGTTGGCTGAAAGTACAGGACTGTTTCTTTGCTAGGTGGGTGGAGAGCACAGATGGTCACTTATTGCTTGAATACTGTGGGAAATGTTAATTAGGAAGTGTACTTTCAACAAATTTTCCAAAAACCAATAGTACATCTTTTTAATATAACAGAATAAAATGCCTCTATCTTCACTTATGAGCCACATATTCCCCTGCCTCCTAAATTGATCATTTACTCTCAATTCACAGCTAAAATCCACCTTGGGAGATGAGATGAACTGAGGGATCAGGTTACATGCCAACCATAGAAGTCAATGGATAGAGGAGTGGGAGAAGGAGGGAAGAGTTAATGGAGGGAAATAGAGGCACAGATGTACAGAGATGCCTCTGCAGCATCTAGTTTTCAATCTCACCTCACTGCTGGATTCACATCTACACCGCTCACTGCTGTATAATGTCTACCATGCTGCTGCTTCTGACGGTGTACTACAGAGAGATAGGAGAACAGGATCTCCTCTTCTCCATGTGTTGTGTATGAGGAACATCACAATCATTAGTCATATAATAGTGTTATTTCTCAAAGTCACCAGAAACAACAGGTAGTCTTTACATTTTTTATTTCTGATTGTTCTCTGCAATTGATGTCCATCTAGTGTAAAATATGGATGTTAGGTCATTTTTGTTGCACCATTTAATTGGTGGCATACTGTCTTATCACCTGTGTTTGAAGTCGGAATCAATGTTTGGGAATGATGCTGCCTGCATCTGAATCCTTACTGGCTAAATCTTGTTGGGTTCTGCTTTTGTTGTTACCTGGTTCTCAATTCAAGTCATAAAGAGTCAAGAAATAATATTAATTTATTAGTCATAATCAGGGGCATAACTATGGTGGGTGCAGTGGTTATGGCTGTACCCAGGTCTCGAAGCTTGATGGACCCAAAGGTCCTTCTGCCTCATATGGGAAGGCCAACATTATAAAGTGTTATGAATCATAGTTGGAACCCTGTGACAGATTTTGTACCTCTCTGGTCATGGTGTCATTATCTTAACTAATGAATACTCAATTCATCCAAATCTCAAGAAGTTAGAAGAAGAAGTTGGCCTCAACAACAGCGCCATCTACATTTCTATAACAATGAAAATAAAACAGTCCTTAGGTCCTTTAGAACATTGCACTGATGCAAACAAAAATAAGGATACCTGAGGATAATAGCTTTTGTGTGCGGAGGAAGCTGATCGTCAGACGCATGATGGATGCCTTGTCCAAATGTGAGCTGATGTTCTGAGGCAATGGAAGCTGATGAGCCAACTCGTAGAACACTTCAGTCTCCTTACTTCTTCGACATCTTGCTGCATCTCGAGACTTCTCCTTCCTTCTTTCTGAACTGCTCCTTAAAAAAATAAATTTACACTTTAGGAATGGGATTAGCAAATGTAAACAATGATTTACTATAGCTTTAATAGGATAATGTACAGTATAGACATAGAATGGATGAGTATGTCTATCTTTGAACATCACTGTGTTATAGCCTCTGTTATAGTCCAGAGCTGCATTCACAATTCTGCTGGGTGATACTAAAAACAGTTAATAAGCTGCGAAAAGAGGTATTCTTATATTAATGCCCCAGGAGTAAAAATTGGCAAAATAATAGGGGATTCCAATGAAAACCAGGCCCCTATATCATCAGTACCTGAGGCAGCAGCACTATTAGTTCAGAGGTATACTATACACCACAATGACTTTATACATAGGAACACAGTATTTCATAGATGCTTCACATTACTGATTTGATTAGGCTGGGGAGATGGTGAATGGTCAGGTAGACTAGTAGTGCCCGTAGCCAGGGGCCAGCAGCTAAGGAAGTCCTTAACAAGCAGTTGGGCCCAGTAGAAAGAGCTTCACAGAGCCAATGTCTAGCAGACTTTGCATGATGTTACACAACAAAAATCCCATAACTATAGATATCAAGTATACATGACATTTTGGGAACCTCCTCCTGTGAGCCAGAACTGAGATCTGGTCTGCCTACTTATTACATCGTCAGCCATTCATCTCCACTTGGCTTGACATACCGTACTGTATCCCAAGAACAGTGGTGTTAGATAACCAGCTTTGCAAAAAATAAATTTTGTGATACTCTGTCTGGAGTTGTCTATTCTATATGAGTCTACGTCAGGCCACCCAGTGGTTGTGATATGAACTGCAGCCTGCTGAGGTTTATGTCTGCATGTAGCGATAATATATTGAATTCGTATCGTGAGAAAATTGAGTATTTAATGAAATTTGAGAAAGGGGGACAAATATGTAAAAGCAAGTTTCTGAAAGTTGCACACATTTCCAGATTCCTCAAGTTTTTTTCCGTGCCTCTATCCAAAACATTTCTTGAACCAAGAAAACAACTGCATTCTTAAGTGACATAAGTCAATTCTAACAATTCCCTGGGAAGACGCACTGTACCCTCAGCCTGATGAAAAATATGAATTCTTGTCCATGGGAGTCTATTATATAACTGACAGCTCAATTATATGTTGCCCTCCAGCAACACTTACCTGCTTTAGTAAATTACTTTGCATGTTATCTCAAAAGTTTTTCTCCACTTAGGCCCTGCCTCAAATACTCCGTGGCTCCATATTCCTGGCCAGTAAGACAATAGTTAGGCTGAATTGATTAATTTCTTCCTATATTAGGTATATCGGTTACAAGTAAACTAAGCAGCGGTGCTCAATGTCAGGCGCTGCTGCAAAAGCAAACAAGATTTTAGGGTTTATAGAAAAAGAAAGCTAAAAACCTGCAATCCCAATGTAATATAAGCCCCCTATAAATTCCTTGTAAGGCCACAACTTGAACATTAGATTCAATTCTGAGCCCCACATTCTAAAAATATTTAAGAAAAGAGGAAATTGTCCAAAGGTGTGCGACTAGATAAAAAAAAATTGGGCTTTTTCAGATTGGTAAAAGATACTTCAGAGATGATCGTATTTCCATGTATAAATACTGTAGATGTGTAGTCCATAAAAAGAACTGGCACAGTACAGGAAAGGGTTATTTACAGTAAGTACAGTGAAGCTGTGAAATGCCCTAGCCCAGGAAGTAGTAAGGACAGATACTGTATAAAAGGGCTAGACGCTTATTTAATTACAAATGACACTGAGGGTTATGGGTTATAATTCATCTAATACTTAATATTGTACTGAAAAAGGTTATACTTGATGGACCTGTGTAACTGAGCTTTTATAGCAGTTGAAGCAATGTTTTACTGACACAGAGCTCCAGATCCCCTGTATAGTTTTAATATGCTTTCTGAAGATGCGACTAGAGGGAGCTAAGGAGCTTACTGCCTACTGTTTATACATTCAACCCAGTAAGAACACAGTATGCAGTAAGCTCCTGAGCTCCCCCTAGTGGAGATACCCTGCTTGTTGCATTTCACATAAATGTCTCGTCAGAGGATTTAGAGCTCTGTTTTAGAAACATAGGTCCAATTTCTATAAAGATATATTACGAAACTAATCAGTACATCATTTTTGCCTTTGTGCCCAATGGCAGCCTTCGTACAGAGCCTACAGTGGCCATACAGAGTGAATTCCCCCACAAATAGACCTGTACTGTGGTCTCTCAATGCGCCCACACGCTGCATTTCTTGAAAGCTAGATAAGCAATGTAACTGAATATGCCTAGAGTGCCCCCAAAAGGCACAGATGCTCCTTAGCAATGGCCACGAAGCCCCCATAATGGAGTCAGCACCAATAATTCATAACTATACCTAGGGTCATAGTAAACCTATCAAATCTATTGTAGTCATCCACATAATCATAGTCATATAGACAAAGTAACATTAGAAACTCATCAATATGAATGGTGCTTCTGCTGCAGTGCCCCCACAATGACATCCTCAGCTCCTCATGATATGGTATCAGAGATTACAAATAAAATAAAGACCCTTATAATGTACGACAGACCACTCGTGCTTGACAGCTACAGACCTCTGGCTGTGCAGGAACTTTCTTATCAACTGTTCTTTTATCACCCCCCCCCCCCCCCCCCCACTAGGGAACTATCAAAGTAAGGGCACAGAGGTGTCCATTCATGAGATTTTCTTACTATTAAATTCATTTTAATGATGACTAGCACCCCAGGTTTATTCAAACTCACAGCATGAAGAGACAACCAAGAAAACTATGCAACAAAGTCAATAAAACTTACAGACCTATATGGCCACATGGAGCTCCAAGTCCCTGCATGGTCCTTGCTCATGGACTATTCAATGTGCCTATTTAAAGTCACCTTACTCACACTCTTTGATTGTGTTTCTCAAATTCCTAAGCCAATTAAGTCCAGGGCGATGAACATACACCACACTGCACCTATCAACAGCACAATGTCATTTAAAGGGGTTTTCCAGGTCTACAATAATAATGGCTTACACTTAGAATAGGCCATCAATATCAGTTTCAAAAGCAATCAATTTCAATTTCCCTTGTCATGTCCCACGCCTTCTTAAAAAGTCAAATTCTGATTCTTAGGGAGCCCGTTCCACAAGGTGGGGCTAGCGAGATGGTTCTATTTTCTTAGGAGATACCTCTTTGCAACACAAGCTGGGGCAAGTGACAAGCTCCACATCTGTCTAACTCAGCTCGGCTGCAACTGTATCTGACTACTCATAGGTGGCCAAATCAGACAATGCCCAATCTATGGGATGAAGAAAGTTGACCCCATTATTGTTAGAAATTAGAGTTGTTTTCAGACCAACTGAATTAAAAAAATTTGCACTTACTTATACATGTTGTGTAGAATAGCTCAATGTTCCCCTACACGCACTAGTTCCGCACTTCTGGTTTGGTTTTGACTAAGGCAGGGATATGGGGATGTACAGTACAGACCAAAAGTTTGGACACACCATCTCATTCAAAGAGTTTTCTTTATTTTCATGACAATGAAAATTGTAGATTCACACTGAAAGCATCAAAACTATGAATCAACACATGTGGAATTATATTCATAACACACAAGTGTGAAACAACTGAAAATATGTCATATTCTAGGTTCTTCAAAGTAGCCACCTTTTGCTTTGATTACTGCTTTGCACACTCTTGGCATTCTCTTGATGAGCTTCAAGAGGTGTTATTTCATAGTTTTGATGCCTTCATAGTCATGAAAATAAAGAAAACTCTTTGAATGAGAAGGTGTGTCCAAACTTTTGGTCTGTACTGTAGACAAACAAATGTCAAATAAGAAATTAAAATGCCTCCCTCACCCTCAGTATTGATTTATAACACCTCACTGGGGCAACTAGGCCCACCAGAAGATCCTTTAGGCTCTCACACTATAATGTGTCCCACCAATACATATGGGGCATGCACTTAGTCTACATACCTGGACGGCGGGTTCTCAGAATCATTTCTTCTGTTGGGCCTAATGTACTTCAGTCCAACTTCTACTTTTTCTCCCTCCCCTTTCCATCCCTTTGTGGGAGAGAAGAATGGTCCTTCCCATGTTTGCTAGTTCTGCAGTTCTGTCACGGAACCATGAACCAGACGTACAACAAGGGATAAGTGAAAATAAGAAGGCTTTATTGAAAATAAAGCTGTAAAGCAAAAGTCCAAACGGATGGCGAAACCGAAGCAGAGTCTTTGCGAAGCCAGAGGTCAGGAATCAGAAGGGTAGTCAGACGAAGCCAGGATCAGGAACCAGCAGGGTAGTCGGACGAAGCCAGGATCAGGAACCAGCAGGGTAGTCGGACGAAACCAGGATCAGGAACCAGAAGCAGCAGCAGTCTAGAAGCATGTGAACACAGGAGGACCAAGCGAGGAACTGAAGCCACAGACCTCCTATATATATGAGCTAGGCATCCAGCTGCTCCCAGTGGGAAGGAGGAGCCGCAGGGTGGGAGGCTACAAGAAACCCAGAAACCAAGATGGCCGCCAGCACATGTCAAACGAAGGAGAACAGCAAGAAGGTAAGACCATGACAGTACCTCCCCCTCAAGGGCCCCTCCTCCGCGGAGTAAAGAACGGTTTCTGAGGGAAGCGTGCGTGGAAGGCTCGGAGCAAGGCAGGAGCATGGACATCTGCGGAGGGAACCCAGGAACGCTCCTCTGGACCATAACCACGCCAATGGACCAAAAACTGCACCCGACCGCGGACCAGGCGTGAGTCCAGGATATTGCTCATCTCATACTCCTCACGATTACCCACTTGGACCGGACGAGGCCGAGGAACCGAGGAAGTGAAACGATTACACACCAGTGGCTTCAACAGGGAGACATGAAACACGTTGGAGATCCGCATGCCCGGAGGAAGCGCAAGGGCATAGGCTACCGGGTTTACCCTGCGAAGCACTCGGAAGGGACCAACAAAGCGAGGCGCCAGCTTGGGAGTGGGCACTCGAAGGTTGAGGTTGCGGGTGGACAACCATACACGGTCTCCGACCTGGTAGGAAGGAGCAGGCGCTCGTCTGCGATCAGCCTGGAGTCTCTGGCGCTGCGCAGAGACCTCAAGGGACTTCTGGATCAGTACCCAAGAAGCACGTAGGACGGAAAGGTGATCCTCCACAGCCGGAATATCCTGGGGAGAGAATACCTCCGGTAACACGGCAGGTTGGAACCCATAATTGGCCATGAAGGGAGACGTCCCAGAGGAAGAGTTCACCGCCGTGTTCCTGGCAAACTCAGCCCAAGGCAGGAGGTCAACCCAATTGTCTTGGTGATCGGAGACATAGCAACGAAGGAATTGCTCCAAGGCCTGATTGGATCGTTCTGCGGCCCCATTGGACTGAGGGTGGTAGGCCGAGGAGAAGGAGAGATGAATCCCCAACTGGGAGCAAAAGGCGCGCCAGAACCTGGACACAAACTGACTCCCCCGATCCGACACAATCTCCTTGGGCAAACCGTGCAACCGGAAGACCTCCCTGGCAAAAATCGTGGCCAACTCTTGTGCAGAGGGTAACTTCTTGAGAGGAACACAGTGGCACATTTTGGAAAACCGATCCACAATCATGAGAATGACCGTATGGCCTCGGGATGCAGGGAGGTCCACAATGAAATCCATCCCCAGGTGTGACCATGGGCGCTCCCCGGTGGCTATGGGTTGCAGAAGGCCCAACGGAAGGTGCCGAGGGGACTTACTCTGGGCACAAACGGAGCATGCCGCTACATATGCGGCGATGTCGGAACGTAGGGAAGGCCACCAGAACAGACGTGAAACAGCCCAGGACAGCTGATTCTTTCCAGGATGCCCCGCGGTCTTGGAGTTATGGTAGGTTCGCAACAACCGAGTGCGCAACTCCTCAGGCACAAAACATCTGCCGTTGGGTCTCCCAGAGGGAGCACCAGATTGAGCCGCCAAAATCTGCTCACCCAGGGGAGAGGTCAGGCTGGTGCGAATGGCGGCCAAGATCTGATTCGGAGGTATGACCGAAGTCGGAATCGACTCCTCCCTGGACAGCTCGGAGTACTGCCGTGATAAGGCATCCGCCCTGATGTTCTTGGAACCGGGTAGGTAGGAGACCACGTAATTAAAACGTGACAAGAACAGAGCCCATCTGGCCTGACGTGGTGTCAATCTCTTGGCCTCAGAAAGGTAGGTCAGATTCTTGTGGTCCGTCAGGATGAGAACCGGAACCACCGAACCCTCGAGCAAGTGCCTCCATTCTTTAAGGGCCTGCACGATGGCCAATAACTCCCTGTCACCAATCTGATAGTTGCACTCCGCGGAAGACAGTTTCCGGGAGTAAAACCCACAAGGAAGCAGAGGACCCTCTGGTGTTCTACGCTGAGACAGAAGGGCGCCTACTCCCGTCTCAGACGCGTCCACCTCGAGGACAAAGGGCAACCCAGGGTTGGGATGCGACAGAATCGGAGCCGACACAAAGGCGGACTTTAGAGCCTCAAAAGCTCGGATGGCCTCGAGCGGCCAGACCTGGGAATTACTGCCCTTCCTGGTCAGATCCGTGAGAGGCTTGGCTAGCATGGAAAAGTCCCTGATGAACTTCCGATAATAATTGGCGAAGCCCAAAAAGCGCTGCAGGGAACGAAGACCACTGGGCTGGGGCCACTGTAAGACAGCCGAAACCTTCTCAGGATCCATGGAGAACCCCTCAGCGGAAATGATGTAACCTAAGAAGGTTACCTGGGATCGGTGAAATTCGCATTTCTCAAGCTTACCGAACAGCTTGTTCTCTCGTAACCGTTGCAACACTCGTCTGACATCCAGAATGTGGGCCTCCATGGATTCAGAATATACCAAGATGTCATCCAAATAGACCACCACACACTGCTGCAACAGGTCACGGAAAACATCGTTGATGAATTCCTGAAAGACTGCGGGCGCATTGCACAACCCAAAGGGCATAACCAAGGATTCATAATGACCGTTCCTGGTGTTAAACGCGGTCTTCCACTCATCGCCCGCCTTGATCCTTACCAGGTTATATGCCGCCCTCAGGTCGAGTTTGGTAAAGACCGTGGCCCCTTTAAGGTGATCGAACAGCTCGGAAATCAAGGGTATCGGGTAAGCGTTCTTGATCGTGATGCGATTGAGACCCCTGTAATCGATGCAAGGCCTCAACTCACCGCCCTTCTTTTTCACAAAGAAAAATCCAGCCCCTGCCGGGGACGAGGATTTGCGAATGTGTCCGCGTGAAAGCGCCTCCCTCACGTACTCCTCCATGGCCTCATTCTCCGCTACCGACAGTGGATAGACTTTGCCACGAGGAGGAACGGCACCAGATTGTAACTCTATGGCACAATCGTATGGGCGGTGCGGAGGTAGGGCAACCGCGCGCACCTTATCGAATACATCCCGGTACTCCTCGTATTCAGGAGGCAACAGAGAGTCCGAGGAAGTACACAGCAACTTGACAGACCCATGGATGCAACTAGCCCCACACTGCGGTGACCACGAGAGGATCTCGGCCGATCTCCAATCGAAAGTCGGATTATGCTTCCGGAGCCAGGGGTACCCCAAGACCACCGAGTAGTGTGGAGACGAAATAACCTGGAGGCAGACCGACTCTCTGTGAACGGCACCAATGGCTATCCCCACTGGAAGGGTCTCATGAGTCACGTGTGGCGGCAGAAGGGGTCTGCCGTCTATCGCCTCAAGAGCCAGTGGGGAACCTCGAGCCTGCAGAGGAATGGAATTGGCGGCAGCGAACACATTATCAATGAACAAACCACCAGCACCAGAGTCCACCAACGCCTGGGTCGTCACCGAGCCCCCGACCCAGGAGAGGACAACAGTGATCAGTGGTTTGTCAACACGGGAAACCGGGGACGAGGAGACTCCACCCAAGATCTGCCCCCGACAGGATCTCAGGTGCGAGCGTTTCCCGGACGGTTCGGACATGCCAACCGAAAATGCCCACCGAGACCACAGTACATGCATCGGCCCTCGCGTCTCCGGAGTACCCTCTCCCCCTCGGACAGGCGAGCAAACCCCAGCTGCATGGGTTCACCCCCAGACAAGTCATCCCCAGGAGGCGTGGGAGGAGAGGGAGGCACGGGTGGGACAGCAAACGTAGGCGCCAATCTGTTAGAAAACCTCCGCAGGCTCTCCTTAAAGGAAGGTCTCTCCCTGAGTCTGGTGTCAATCAAAATCAGGAAAGAAAAAAGAGACTCGAGCTCCACTGGTAGGTCCTTAGCTGCAACCTCATCCTTCAAGGCATCCGAGAGACCATGAGAGAAAGCAGCGACCAGAGCCTCATTATTCCAGCCCACCTCTGCTGCCAGGGTACGAAACTCAATGGCGTATTCAGCTACGGATCGTGAACCCTGTCTGATGGACATAAGGAGCTTCGCAGCAGAGGCAGCACGAGCCGGCACATCGAATACCTTCCGAAGAGAAGCAACAAAACCGGAAAACTCGGCAACCACCGGATTGTTGTTCTCCCATAAAGGGCTGGCCCAGGCCAAGGCCTTGTCCGAGAGCAGCGAGATCAAGAAGCCCACCTTTGATCTCTCAGTGGGAAAGGCATGTGGCAGCAACTCGAAATAAATGCCCACCTGGTTAAGGAAACCTCGGCACTGAGTTGGCTCTCCCCCAAAGCGCTGTGGAAGAGGGGCAGAACCGGTCATACCCCGAAACACCGCAGGTGCAACAACAGGTGTCGGGGTAGACTCTGGCGCAACAACCGGAGCGGCAGTAGGAGCGGGCCCAGGAGCGACAACCGACCCATCGGCAACGGGAGCGAAATGAGCCGTGCGTTCAAGCAGGGTTTGCAACGCCACAGCGAACCGACCCAACAGGTGATCCTGCTGATCAAGTCTGGCAACCAGCGTGGGTAGCGAGGATGGCCCTGTACCGTCAGAATTCATGGCTTGGTCCTAATGTCACGGAACCATGAACCAGACGTACAACAAGGGATAAGTGAAAATAAGAAGGCTTTATTGAAAATAAAGCTGTAAAGCAAAAGTCCAAACGGATGGCGAAACCGAAGCAGAGTCTTTGCGAAGCCAGAGGTCAGGAACCAGAAGGGTAGTCAGACGAAGCCAGGATCAGGAACCAGCAGGGTAGTCGGACGAAGCCAGGATCAGGAACCAGCAGGGTAGTCGGACGAAACCAGGATCAGGAACCAGAAGCAGCAGCAGTCTAGAAGCATGTGAACACAGGAGGACCAAGCGAGGAACTGAAGCCACAGACCTCCTATATATATGAGCTAGGCATCCAGCTGCTCCCAGTGGGAAGGAGGAGCCGCAGGGTGGGAGGCTACAAGAAACCCAGAAACCAAGATGGCCGCCAGCACATGTCAAACGAAGGAGAACAGCAAGAAGGTAAGACCATGACAAGTTCCCATAGAGAGAGGAAGCCCCAAGTAAGTTCACAATGGATGGGAACACTCTGAGCAGGAGTTCCCTCTACATGGAGCTGCTGTTATGGTATGTACACCTTACGTGCACTGTGATGAAGTCTATATACTATCACAGTTTAGTAGGGGCCTCCTAGGTGTATTTTACTCTTGTAAAAGTCATGAAAAAAACCTATTATGTCTTAACTGTGGTATTTTTTTAAATATGAAATTGAACTTTATCATGGAGCCCAATATAAAACATGTTTACTTTATTCAAGAAGAGGAAGCAAATGTTTCTTAAGGGAGGCACAACAGGAAAAGCCTGCGACTCATTGATCTGCACAGTGTGTTCTTATGAAGGCATCAGAAGTCCATGGGCTGAAGTACAATATTATATTACCAAGGGAGCTATATACTGTAGCCAAAAATAATACACAGTGTCATGAGAACATGCCCTGGAGATGCTGCTGGCCAGTTACGGCCCATGAGCCAATGTCTTCCTATCTGCAAATTGTCTTCCTGTATCCTGAAGTCGTATTATGTTCTCTTCTACTAATGTGTGACCCAACATTATGAAAATCTAATAAAACCTTGTATAGGGTCACCTTATAAGGTTTTCTAGACTGTAACAAGCCTAAGATCACAAGTTTATAAATTTGGAAGGCTGTAAATTCTTCTAAAGATAGTCAAGACCAAGTAAAAAATGGAAGCCATATCACATAAGCAGAAAATGTGACTGAAGAGAAGATGCAAATATTTACCGGGGAGACAGGAACCAGGTTCTAGCAATATAGAAAAATGAAGATCCAATGTTAATAATGACTGACCAAAAATATGGAGGGACGGAAAAGACCAGAGACGGGTAGAGAGGTGGAGGGAATGAAAGGGACGAGGGATGGAGTGGGGTGAAATTTGGGTGGCAGTAATGGATATATATATATATATACACTCACCTAAAGAATTATTAGGAACACCTGTTCTATTTCTCATTAATGCAATTATCTAGTCAACCAATCACATGGCAGTTGCTTCAATGCATTTAGGGGGGTGGTCCTGGTCAAGACAATCTCCTGAACTCCAAACTGAATGTCAGAATGGGAAAGAAAGGTGATTTAAGCAATTTTGAGCGTGGCATGGTTGTTGGTGCCAGACGGGCCGGTCTGAGTATTTCACAATCTGCTCAGTTACTGGGATTTTCACGCACAACCATTTCTAGGGTTTACAAAGAATGGTGTGAAAAGGGAAAAACATCCAGTATGCGGCAGTCCTGTGGGCAAAAATGCCTTGTGGATGCTAGAGGTCAGAGGAGAATGGGCCGACTGATTCAAGCTGATAGAAGAGCAACGTTGACTGAAATAACCACTCGTTACAACCGAGGTATGCACCAAAGCATTTGTGAAGCCACAACACGCACAACCTTGAGGCGGATGGGCTACAACAGCAGAAGACCCCACCGGGTACCACTCATCTCCACTACAAATAGGAAAAAGAGGCTACAATTTGCACGAGCTCACCAAAATTGGACTGTTGAAGACTGGAAAAATGTTGCCTGGTCTGATGAGTCTCGATTTCTGTTGAGACATTCAAATGGTAGAGTCCGAATTTGGCGTAAACAGAATGAGAACATGTATCCATCCTCTGATGGCTACTTCCAGCAGGATAATGCACCATGTCACAAAGCTCG
Organism: Bufo bufo; assembly: GCF_905171765.1. Taxonomy (NCBI): domain Eukaryota; kingdom Metazoa; phylum Chordata; class Amphibia; order Anura; family Bufonidae; genus Bufo; species Bufo bufo. The sequence continues at coordinate 569,638,269 of NC_053392.1, read as the reverse complement.
AATCATTTCACTTTGGTTTCTTGAACATGACAATGAGTTCACTGTACTAAAATGGCCCCACAGTCACCAGATCTCAACCCAATAGAGCATCTTTGGTATGTGGTGGAACGCGAGCTTCGTGCCCTGGATGTGCATTCCTCAAATCTCCATCAACTGCAAGATGCTGTCCTATCAATATGGGCCAACATTTCTAAAGAATGCTATCAACACCTTGTGGAATCAATGCCACGTAGAATTAAGGCAGTTCTGAAGGCAAAAGGGGGTCCAACACCGTATTAGTATGGTGTTCCTAATAATTCTTTAGGTGAGTGTATATATATAGAGGGATCACAAGATGAAGGGAAGGAAAGAAAGATTTGGAACAACAAGTTCAGAAGAAGACAGAGATGTAGGAAAAAAAAAAAAAAAGGAAGAGATGAGAGGACATAGAAATAAAGGGCAACCTCTGTCAACCTTACTGAGGTGGTCGCACACGCTCAGTTTAAATCACCAACTGTTACCAGCCATATCTTCTGTTAGAAGCTGTCACAGTTACAGGGAAAGAGCTTCAGCAGAAAGGACATGTCCCCATAGATAGGACCCACCCCCTGAGCTTCCAGTCTGAAAGAAACCTATCAGAACAATACAGCAATGAATGGGGAGATCTCTGGATCCATGTGAGGTACCGGGCTGGTTCTAGCTTTGTTAGAAAGAGATTGTCATGTACTATATGATGTCTGATTTTTTTATATATCAATCATAGCATAACGTTTTTAAGAGTGCAGAGGGCATAAGAGATGAGAGGACAAGAAAGAAGCAGGGCATGAAAGAGAAGAGGGCAAATTGGAAGACAATATAAGACAAGAAAAGTAGAAATGGCATATAAAAGATGGTAGGGCAAGAAATAATGCAAGAGGTATAGGAAGAGAAGAGAAAAGAAGGCATAAAGGGAAGAGATGGCAGGAACAGAAACAGTGCAAGAGGGATAGAACGAGGAACAGAGGGCAAAGTATTCCTAAGGCGAGAGAATAAATGAGAAGAAAAGAAAGAGTGCAAGGGACATACAGTAGGCGGACACAGCAGAAGACGAGAGAGTCATTGAGAAACATAGATAAGGGGCAGAGAGATGACACATAGGAGATAAGTGAAAGATCAAAGTGAATAAAGGTAGAGGAAACTACTGAAATGCGCTGTGCACCGATCACAGAACCACGCAGTCACTTACTGTACTACGATAAGTGGCGTCTACATTGGTCCGGCTTATATTTGGCCTTGTATGACTGACACTGCCGTGGTTGGCTGATATTCACATTCCACGCAGCATTTTGAGCACTTCCCTGCACATTCCAGCTAGTGTTTTGAGCATAGCAGAAATGTTCTTTTTCACATCCAGATCATTATTTTGAAGACAGAACGGGCTATTTGTACATTCCAAGTGCTGTTTGGACAATGTACATGTATCTGTGCGTGAGAAAAAGTGTATCTGATAACGCAAAATGCATACACAAATATAAGCATGTCCACCCTGGAACAACACGCTTTTTCTATATATACCTTTTATTTGTAACTTTATAGCAGTCAGTGCATTGTTTCTCACATGCAGAGCTCAAAATCCCCTGCCCAGTGATACAGTAGACTAAAATGAAAATCCTGGCTTCCTATAGTCACTATTAGGGGGAGCCTAAGAGCTTATCGCATACTGTTACTCAATAATAAAATCACAGTATGTAGTAAGCTCTTGAGCTCCCTCTAGTGGTGACTGTAGACAGACTAAATTCCGTGCACTGTTTACTTCCTGGAACTGCTGATCAATGGGGGTGTCGGGTGTTGGACTCCCACCAATCTCATAATGATGACCTATCCTATGGATAGATCATCAATATTTTAGTCCCAGAAAACCCATTTAAAGGGGTTATCCAGGAAAATATAATTATGACTATCCTCAGGATAGGTCATCATTATCACATCAGTGGGGTCCAAGTCCCGGCACCCAAGCCGATCAGCTGTTTCAAGGAGCCTATGTGCTCACCGGAGTTCTGGTGAGCGATGCAGGTTCCCAGCTGCTTTCCAAGGACTGGGCCGTACATCGTATAGTGGCAGTGTTTGGTATTGCAGCTCAGCCCCATTGACTTAAATGGGACTAAGCTGCAACTAGGCCAGGTGATTATGTACGGTGATGCCACTGGCCTAGGAAAAGGCTGCGGTGCTGAAGGCCTCTTCTAACAGTTGACCAGCTGGGGTCCCTGGTGTCGTGCCCCCGCAGGTCTGATACAAATGATCTATCCTGAGGATAAGTCCTAAATATATTTTCCTCGATAACCCTTTTATTATTATTTGCTGTTGTTATAAGGTTGCAGATATATGAATAATAAAAAACAGAACAAATACGTCCATGTGAACTATGCAAACATGGAACCTGTGTCTAAATTCAACCAATTGACTTCCACCAGCTAAAAATTGTAGCAATACAGATCCATTGGAACATGCATACTAAAAAAAAGTGCATGTGCATAAAAAAACGCACATATAAAAAAAACTGAAATTGGAATAAAACAATATAAGGTCAGGTTCACCTTACTATTTTGTTTTCCATTTTTCTGGATCCTTAATTTGAGCATACGTTATGCTCATTTTAGCCATTTTCATCTCAGATCCACAAGGTACATTTTTCCGTCTAAAATAACGGATCTCAGATGGAAATGGCTAAAACGGATGTAAAATTAGCATAATAGAGCATAACAGATGCTCAAAATATTTTTTTTTTTTTATCAGAAGAACGGAAAACAAAACGGTGAAGGGAACCTAGCCTAAGGGTACGGCCACGCGGTCAGGTTTCTGGTTGCAGTTTTAGAAGCCAAAATCAGTAATTGTTCATAAAAGAAGAGAAAGTATAAAGAAAAGATTCCACTTTCCACTTTTTGAATTAATTCCTGGTTTTGGCTTCCAAAACTGCATCAGGAAACTTGACCGTGTGACCGTATCAGTAAAGATACTGAGAACCTCTTTTTTTTTTTATTAAATAAAAAAGAGAATTAATAAAGATCCAAATTATGCCAGTGTCAATAAGCCCTAAGTGAGCAGCCCGATGGGCAGTTCTGTATACTCGTGTAGGAGACAGATGAATCATTCTGATCAGAGCTAAAAATGTGACAATATAGCGGCACTGAGTTCACTCTGGACGGCCATAAAACACCGGATCTATGGACAATTCCTCACCTCATGTGCCTCCTATTATGGGGACTTGTTTCATCTGCTCAGTACTTGTGAGCCAAGTCATGAGACCAAACTAAATCATGTAAATGCCACGGATAAATCTCTAAGGAATGTTTGTATCCGACTAAAAAAGTGTTCCTCCGATCCACCACATGGCACAGCAGGGCTTAAATGGGTTGTCCCATTACTACAACTTACGGTACCTCCTGTCTGCAAGTGTCTGATCGTAGGGGGTTCGTCCGCTGAGGCCCTCGCCGATACCTATATTGGAGGTCTGTGTCCGTCTGTATGCATGGCTGCCACTCTATTCAGCTCTATGGGTCTATCAGAGATAGCCAACACTGCTCCTCTGCTATCTCTGGAAGTCCCATAGGCCTCTTTCACACGGGCATTGCGGGAAAAGGTGCGGGTGCGTTGCAGGAACATGCACGATTTTTCTGCGCGAGTGCAAAACATTGTAACGCGTTTTGCACTCGCGTGAGAAAAATCGGCATGTTTGGTACCCAAACCCAAATCCGGTCATCACATGGTCCATCACATGATCCATCACCATGGTAAAAGATCATGTGACGGACCATGTGATGACCGGAGTGACGTCACCACAGGTCCTTTTCCTGCACACAGCAAAAAAGGAGACAGAAGAGATGCCGGCTGCGCGATCAAGTGGATTAAGGTGAGTTAAATTTATTTTTATTTTTTTAACCCCTCCAGCGCTATTCTACTATGCATTCTGTATTCAGAATGCTATTATTTTCCCTTATAACCATGTTATAAGGGGAAATAATAATGATCGGGTCTCCATCCCGATCGTCACCTAGCAACGTGCGTGAAAATCGTACCGCATCCGCACTTGCTTGCGGATGCTTGCAATTTTCACGCAACCCCATTTATTTCTATGGGGTCTGCGTTACGTGAAAAACGCACAAAGAGGAGCATGCTGCGATTTTCACGCAACGCACAAGTGATGCGTGAAAATCACCGCTCGTGTGCACAGCCCCATAGAAATAAAAGGGTCAGGATTCAGTGCGGGTGCAATGCGTTCAACTCACTCATCGCATCCACGCGGAATACTCGCCCGTGTGAAAGGGGCCATAGAGTTGAATGAAGCGGTGGGCACGTATACGTGTCTGCCGCTCTGTTTAAACAGGGGAACATGGGCCGCCATTCTATCGTAGGGGCTGTTCTGGCTGCTGGAGCCTCGTCAGTCAGACACTAAAGTATTGCAGTGTATGCTACAAGATATCCAAAGGTCATGAGGAAGGATCGCTACTGTCTCTGATCCGAAACATGTAGACTGGACTGTAACTGGCTTTTATCTGCACTGAAAAATAAAGGTAACATTTTAACCGAGCTGGACCTTTTTCTCTTTTTACACAAGATATCCAAAGGTTTCATGTTCAAATACCCAAGGGCGACTATAAATATAAGTTAAGAAAGGTAAAACATTTTTACAAAATATATGAAGAAGTATCACAAATTCTAATCACCCCATTCCCCAAGTTTACAGGTAATAATAAATAAACAATTAGCATTATTCTATCCGAACTATTCAAATAATTTATCCTGGACAGTGAACGCCATAATGAAAAAAATATATATAAAAATATATATATATATAAATTCTCATATTGCCCCTTTTTTCGGTCACCTTTCCCCCTTAAAAGAATTAAAAAATCATGGATAAAAAAAATTTGCACGTACCTCTGCAGCCCTAACACTGCAGATGGACATTTAAAAGGTAATGGGTGTCAGAATATGGTGATGCAAAGCATAGGTTAAACTACATACATTTTGTATCACTGGAATCGTACTGACTCACAGAATAAAGGTAACAGATCACCTTTAAAGCACAGCGAACGCCGTGAAAACGAAACCCAAAAACAATGATGAAATTGTTGTTTTTTTTTGTTGTTTTCAATTGCACCCCACAAAGGTTTTTGTTCCCCGCTTTTCAATACAAGATACGTTAAATTAAAGCACGACTTGTCCCACCAAAAACACAGCTATGGGAACGGAAACGTAATAAAGGAGTTACGGTAATTAATAACCACTCCAAAATATATTGGGGTAGACTGAGAAACAAAAGGCCCAAAACACCTCAGGTCATAAAAGGGTTAAGCTCTATTTGCATAAAGCAGGAAATGCTAATTCTTTATCTACCTGATAAGCATGGGATTTCACAACTGTAATGATGTGAGGGAAATGGTTACTACATATACCTGTCCATGCAATGGCGTTACAGCCAGGTTCTTCACCTCGGGGGTTACAGGCCACCCCCGCCAACCAGTAAAGATTGGAAGTGGGTACAACGGTGAGTTCATACCATACGTATAGACATCGGTGGAATTTACCACCGCACAAACCAAGCAAATGCAAGGACCCCTGCTGTTCACAAGCGATTGGCTGAAAAAACCCGATAAAGGGACATCCCACCTGTGCAACTGGTTCCACTGCACAGGGGCCCGGGGGGGGGGGGGGGGGGGCCTTTCCAAATGTAGAGCAGTAGCTGAAGTGCCCAGGCTGCACTGCTAAGCTGAGAATGGGGCTTGGTGGACCGATGGGGTTGGACCATGGCATGGCAATGTGGGTGGAGCTTATTTGTGTGATCAGGGCGGAGCTTATCAGTGTAACGGGGGCCCCCAGACATAACTTTGCTTGGAGCCCAAGAAATGCCAAATCTGGGTCCATGGTGGTTTTGGGAAAAAATAAATCGCAGCGAGCATGATAAAAAAAAAAAACATGTAAAAAATATGTGAGCCACAAAAACATAAAAAACGCAAGGAGGTTTTTACAATCTCCAAAAAACTGCGTGAAGGAAGCCTCGGGGCTCTGCATACTGCATGTTACTAGTGTAAACTTCTCAGCCCTTTTCCTTTTCTACATTTGTGAAATCACTGAACACAAATGAATGAACAGAAGTAAATCATAAATCAAGTCAAGGTATTCCACAATTCCATCTGCACATCTTCAAAAAGCCCTTTGACCCCAGAGTATGACATAACTCCGACTCCCATCTCTAAGTGAAGCACTTATCTGCCTAACTACACAAGTCCTCTGAATTCTGCAACAGATTGTAAAAGTTACGTAAGTGCCTACGACATAAACTAATACCAATAAAATAACCATTACGCTGCAGAAAACAACATGGTTTACAAGCATTTTTCAGACTTTGATTGATCATTTTTTAGGCTTGTGGATGCCCTCCTGCAACTGACTGTTTCCAGCACAAATTTAAAAAAATAAGCCATATATTCTGCACCGCCTATGCCTGTTGGGACACTTATAGTGGCATATCTGTGGCTGAGTCACTTATGGGGAACCTGTTGCTCAGGCAAATACAGGGGAATATTTATGGCTGACAAACATATTAAAAATATTGCTGCTTTCTTCCCGAAAACAGCACCACATCTGTCCATTGGTTGTGACTAGTAGCGCAGCTCAGCTCCATTGAAATTAATTGGACTGAGCTTCAATACCGCACACAACCTGTGCACAAGGGGTGGCGCTCATTTTAGAAGAATGCGCTAATTTTTTCAAATCATGGAAACCCAGCTAGGGTATTTTCAGACAGAGTTTTTTGGGCGCTGGTTTCAGTGCAGATTCGATGCAGAACATGAGGCCGAATCTGTGCTGAAACCGCCTCCTATTGTTTTCAATGGGAGGCTGCTCCACAGTTCGTGTGCCCAAAGATATACGAGTCCTTACCGGGCACGGTTACTGTGCGGACCCCTCGCAAAGCCACAGCAAGAGCCCGCTTGCGGTTCAGAACCATTCAATGTTTGGTCTGCACCATTCAAAAGGCAAACTGCAGTGGTTTCTGCCATGGGATACGAGGCAGATTTTGTCAGGGACATACCCTTAAAGGTCACCTGCACTTGAGTGCGGCTGAACGCACATAAGATCCGCGCAAATTTCTGTGCGAATTTTGGTGCGGATTTGATGCGGTTTTGCTGCAGATCTCACTGTTCCACTGAAAAGGGTGAAAAACGCAGTTAAAACCACAAACATCATTTCAATTTCCGCATGGGAAAAATCTGCAAATTGTACATGAGATTTGTGTGATCTCATACACTTTGCTGGTATTGTAGCACGCTGCGGTTTTTCTGCACAGAGAAAAATCTCACGTATTCCGCAACATGTGCAGGTGGCCTAAAGGGGCACAGTCCTTGCAGCAGCACTTAAAGGGAAGCACCTTTGGAAAACAGCTGTAAAGTTGCAGTCAGCTACACATTTCCTCCATGGACAGGCTGTATATGCCAGATTGAAGCTGCTCCATCCCGGCAAATATAAAGGGTTGCATGTAGGGAATATGGCTGTTACAGACTCCTTAAAGGGGATGCTAAGGGAGCTTCTGATCATTATTTTGGGGCCCAATCATGTGTCGTATAAGAGGTTGCTTTAAAGTATCTATTTTCTATATTCAAGAGCAGGATGGTCTATAATTACATGTACAGTTGCAAGAAAAAGTATGTGAACCCTTTGGAATTATATGGATGTCTGCACAAATTGGTCATAAAATGTGATCTGATCTTCATATAAGTCACAACAATAGACAATCACAGTCTGCTTAAACTAATAACACACAAAGAATTAAATGTTACCATGTTTTTATTGAACACACCATGTACACATTCATAGTGCAGGTGGAAAAAGTATGTGAACCCCTAGACTAATGACATCTCCAAGAGCTAATTGGAGTGAGGTGTCAGCCAACTGGAGTCCAATCAATGAGATGAGATTGGAGGTGTTGGTTACAGCTGCCCTGCCCTATAAAAAACACACACCAGTTCTGGGTTTGCTTTTCACAAGAAGCATTGGATGATGTGAATGATGCCTCGCACAAAAGAGCTCTCAGAAGACCTACGATTAAGAATTGTTGACTTGTATAAAGCTGCAAAGGGTTATAAAAGTATCTCCAAAAGCCTTGCTGTTCATCAGTCCACGGTAAGACAAATTGTCTATAAATGGAGAAAGTTCAGCACTGCTGCTACTCTCCCTAGGATTGGCCGTCCTGTAAAGATGACTGCAAGAGCACAGTGCAGACTGCTCAATGAGGTGAAGAAGAATCCTAGAGTGTCAGCTAAAGACTTACAAAAGTCTCTGCCATATGCTAACATCCCTGTTAGGGAATCTACGATACGTAAAACACTAAACAAGAATGGATTTCATGGGAGGATACCACAGAGGAAGCCACTGCTGTCCAAAAAAAACATTGCTGCACGTTTACAGTTTGCACAAGAGCACCTGGATGTTCCACAGCAGTACTGGCAAAATATTCTGTGGACAGATGAAACCAAAGTTGAGTTGTTTGGAAGAAACACACAACACTATGTGTGGCGAAAAAGAGGCACAGCACACCAACATCAAAACCTCATCCCAACTGTGAAGTATGGTGGTGGGAGCATCATGGTTTGGGGCTGCTTTGCTGCTTCAGGGCCTGGACGTATTGCTATCATCGAAGGAAAAATTAATTCCCAAGTTTATCAAGACATTTTGCAGGAGAACTTAAGGCCATCTGTCCCCCAGCTGAAGCTCAACAGAAGATGGGTGTTGCAACAGGACAACGACCCAAAGCATAGAAGTACATAAACAACAGAATGGCTTAAACAGAAGAAAATACGCCTTCTGGAGTGGCCCAGTCAAAATCCTGACCTCAAACCGATTGTGATGCTGTGGCATGACCTCAAGAAAGTGATTCACACCAGACATCCCAAGAATATTGCTGAACTGAAACAGTTCTGTAAAGAGGAATGGTCAAGAATTACTCCTGGCCGTTGTGCACGTCTGATCTGCAACTACAGGAAACGTTTGGCTGAAGTTATTGCTGCCAAAGGAGGTTCAACCAGTTATTAAATCCAAGGGTTCACATACTTTTTCCACCTGCACTGTGAATGTTTACATGGTGTGTTCAATAAAAACATGGTAACATTTAATTATTTGTGTGTTATTAGTTTAAGCAGACTGTGATTGTCTATTGTTGTGACTTAGATGAAGATCAGATCACATTTTATGACCAATTTGTGCAGAAATCCATATCATTCCAAAGGGTTCACATACTTTTTCTTGCAACTGTATGTGTCCCGTGGCCATATTGCGGCCCGCATACGGCATGTCCCCATTACACGGGACACAGGCCATGTGCATTCCGCATCACGGATGTGGACCCATTCACTTGAATGGGTCTGCAGTCACGGAGATGCGGAACAGAACCCTACGGAAGCACTAGGGAGTGCTTCTGTGGTGTTCCATTCCGTGGTTCTGTTCCGCAAAAAGATAGAACTTGTCCTATCTTTTTGCGGAACGGATGGATAGCGGACCCCATTCAAGTGAAGATCGGTGCCCGTGCATTGCGGACCGCAATTTGCGGTTCGCAGCATGGCCACGGGCAGCACCCGTTCGTGTGCAGGAGGCCTAAGTATGAGCAGTGCAGATCAGCACAGGCAGCTTCTTCCAGGTCTCTGGAAACTCTCCCAAACTCTTATCAAGCTCTCTGTGAAAAATGCAGCAGCATTCCAGCCAGAGTTTACGGAAGATGTCACCCTGCAGCCAGCGCGCACTCCCCCTCCATAAAGCAGCGCTACTGTACTCCCAGAGATGTGACGATCTCACGCCAGTCGATGATTAACCCACATAGTGCGCAACTGGAATTGCGACAGAGCACCAGGGCAGAAAACAAGAAGAAGAAAAAAACATAATAACAACACATACAGAAAAGGAGAACGCAGCCTGACGCCTCTGCCCTGGATTTGAGTTTTTGGACCCTCAAAGCCCGATTAATTTTAGAGTTTTTGGCTTTAAGGCCTTCTGCACACGACCGTGTCCATTTTGCGGTCTGCAAATCACAGGTCTGCAAAATACAGATGTGGTCTGTGTGCATCCTGCAATTTTCTCAGGGCCTATTGTAAAAAAGCCTATTCTTGTCTGCAAAATGGACACGATGATCCGTGTGCTGTCTGTTGTTTTTTTGTGTGGACTCATAGAAATTAAAGGGTCCATGTGCAATCCAAAAAAATGCGGATCGGACACGGACCAAAAAATACGGACGTGTGCATGAGGCCTAACTGTGACTGCAGGCAATGAGCATGCTCACATGGAGAATTGCCATGCATGGGCTACTGCCTCTTCACCAGGGGCGTAGGTATAGGGGGTGCAGAGGTAGCAGTCGCTACCGGGCCCAGAAGCCTGAGGGGGCCCAAAGACCCTTGTGCCACACAAGAAGACACCAGTATTATAGAAAGTGCATGCTGGTCAAGTTACACCTCTGGCTGAAAGGAAGGGGTTAGGTCAAGAATTCCGCATGGGGGGGAGCGTTTTAATTTTTTCCTCAGGTAGCACGAAGGCTATGTTCTTCCCTGTCCCTGCAAACAAATCACTGACGGAAGGGGGCCCAAGCTGAACTCTTGCACCAGGGCCCATGAGCCTTTAGCTACGCCCCTGCTCTTCACCAACCATGGCAACCTGGTAGACCCTATTCTAGGGATTAGTGTGTGTTCCAGTAGTCATACCCCCACCAAGCACAGTTTTATGGCATATCTAACTGATATATTAATAAAATTAAAGGGGTTTAGCCTTCAGGACATTCCGTAATTTCATACGAACCTGCAGGAAATCATCTGATCACCAGAGGTCCTGCAGAAGAAAGTTGAAACCATGGTGAAATGCTGATAGTTCTGGTGGAACCTACAGGGGAAATGTGATGTGGTATAACATGTAGTAATAGACATGGAGTGGGTTGTCCACACATAGATGGTACCCTAGCAGTTTTAACCTTCTCTCATCCACCAGCTGGGCATGACCCCATACCCTGCACGTTTCCCTGCACAGACGTTGGACTTAGCAGTATGCCATCAGATTCAGTGATGGGAATGGTGGTAAAGCCTTTTCCAGAAACAGCGCCTCTCTCATCCATAGGCTGGTACTGTAACTGGTACTGCACTTCAATCCTATCCTATTGAATGCAAAAACTGCACACAGAAGGTGTATTTTTAGTAACATAAATGCAAAAACACTTAATCTGCAAGATACTAAGTAAATCAAGTTCTCCACTCTGAGAAGTCTCGAGCAAAATGTCAAGAGAAGAAAACATCCTCTAGGACAAGAGGAAATCCTCCGAACTGTGTGAGGCTATAGAGAAACAGAAGTGTGCGGGAACCGCTGCTGAAACAATTAGGCCGCCTGCACTAACAATGACTCTCGGCAGAAAAACAAGCCGAGCATTGTTCCAGCATTGCCTTCATCTTCTGAACTGACCTAACATGTGAACGTCCAACTAGAAAGCAGCAAGGCCCCTAAATGATAGCAAAGTAACTTTATTTTTAGCTACTTTGCCTGGTTTTACGCCAATTTTAAGAAATTGATATCTTGTTTCCAATTATAAAAATAACTGCAGGTTTGAAGGTTGCCATTGGAAACAGACAACTGTTGAGCCTCACCACGCTGTCAGTCATGTGACTTAATGGCGCTAGCTATCTATGTATTCATCAGTTTCCACAATACAAAGGCATAAATGCACCAACCTACAAATGCACATTTGCAAATTCTCACTCTTGTCACAGATTTTTTCTTTTTTTTTATAAATATATATTTTTATTTTCCAGATCATAGTATTAATACATAAAACAATAATAATCACAACGGTATGCCTAGCATCTTGTCACAGATTTCGACAATAAATTTCACCCTTGGCACCGAAATGTGTCACATGTAACACATTTGCGGGAAAATCTGAGGAGGTCAATATCCTCCGTGTCTAGCCTTGCCCTAAGAATGACACTTCCCAGAATACAAATTGTAAGAGGAAGCTCTGTGCAGACATTGAACCATCACGGAAGAATTGCGAATGCAGCTCTGGAGTATAATACAGGTTCTACTGGACTATAACTCAGGATCAGTACAAGATAAGTAATGTGATCTATGCGTAAAATCAATCAACTTTTTATGAATATTGTATTAGGAGGTCATCACGCATAGGGTCTGTTCTCTTAATAAGGGTGCATTCACATGAGCAAAATGTGGATCCGCAAAAAATATGGATGATATCCGTGTTGCATCAGTTTTTTTTGTGGACCCATTGTAACAATGCCCGTTATTGTTCTTTTTTGCGGGCCTGCGGAATGAACATACGGATGCGGACAGTGCATAGTGTGCTATCCGCATTTTCTGCGGCCCCGTTGAAATGAATGAGTCCGTATCGGACCCGCAAAACACGTGGATCAGATGTGGAGCAAAAATACGGTGGTGTGAATGGGTCCCAATAATCTGAGCAACTGTTAACAGTCGTGTGGTAGCTCGCCTGTTTCTGAACCCCCCCGTACATGTAGGTTGTAATAGGTGGGCATATGCCCTGGGCAGCTTTATTTGCGGCCTCCACCATCCTGTTGATTCTGCATAGCATTATCATGAAAGGTAGAAGTAGGACCCCCACATATCAGGCATTTATAGCATATCCTAAGGTCATGATATACATACTTACCAACATCGCTGTTGGCAAATTTGGTGCAGGTAAGCTCCACCCCCAAATCCAACTGGAAACACCCACTTTTAGGTGTGGCTTAAATAAGCCCTGCCCATTTTTTGTTGTTGCCTGGGACAACCCGAATTTCGCCTGGACTGTCTCTGAAAATTAGGGACAGTCCTGCAAATTCGGAACTGTTGGCAATTATGGATATAGTTGTCTGTCACCAGAATACCCCTTTAATGGGCAGCCCCATTGATTTTAAGGTAATGTATAATTAACAGGAGACCCTCGGTTGAACCTGCCCAAGTAGTGAATGTAAAATCCAGCACCAACCCGTAGGGAAGATCAGTACGTTACGTCACCGATCCATGGCACGTTCATGCCTAGAAAACAGTAGACAAAGGATCCAGCGCACTTGATAAAAATATTTTATTCCATAAATTGCATTTGCAGTCTTGACGCGTTTCAAGCGATTGACGGTCTTAATCATAGACAGTCTATGAATTGGTCGAAACGCATGAGGCCTGTCTTGAAGAAGTGCGTTTTTGAATGCAACTTATGGAATAAAGTTGCATTTTTATCAAGTACGCCGGATCCCTTTGCTACATCATACAAGAGCCTGTCATTTTAACACGGCAATGAGATTTTTAAAAGGCTCCAGTACAGTTATACAAGAAAAAAACATTTCAGTCAGATTTTTTTTTTTTTTGCTTGACGCCCTATACTGTTGGTGCCAGGCCCTTTATCTTTACAAATCCTCGAGTTCACTTAAGTGTAAAATGTGTTTTCACGAGTTAAAGCCGCAGACAAGGGAAAATGGAAAAGGGCAAAGAAAATCAGAACGCAGCCAAGAAACTTTATGACAGGTTTTTAATGTCTACAGAGCATGACGGACCTGAGAATACAGACGTCACATGAGCCGTTCTTAGAGCTACAGGTCCCCGGCGGACAGACTGCACCGCAGATTTCTTATGGTGCTCCGTATAGATAACCTACACACGTCACATGCCCATACTTACCAAGGTTTAGGTTGGTAAAATTGGGCATACAAAACCTTGCTCCTGAGAACCCCCCAACTCCATCTAGAAATGTCCACATATGGTCTGGGTTATCATTAGCCCCATCTGTTTTTGGCCCGGGACTGTCTCTGAAAATTGGCAACTATGCGTACCATAAACCGGATTTATTAAATTGTCCAACAGAACAGATGTCCATAGTGACCAATCACAGTACAGCTTTCACTTTTCAAGAGCACTATAAGAGATGAAAGCTGAGCTGTGATTGGTTGCTAAGGGCAACAAACACAGAAACATGGGCAACGGAGTAAAAAACAATATGGCCGACATTACCGCACTCAAAAGGGCTGTTGTGACCCTGCTTTCCTATCATATCTATAGGAATGAAATACATACAGTTACAGAATTAAAGAAGCAACTCTGACAAGTGCCCCTGAAAGCCCTACAGACACACTTACAATAGAGCCAATGAGGCGAATTGAAGGGGGTCTTCCTATATCCATAGCTGAGATTGAAATTCCCACAGTTGCCATCAGTCCTGGATTTGCAGGTAGTGTCCCTAATTTTCAGAGACAGTGCTTGAAAATTCAAGCTGTCCCAGGCCCAAAATGCGTGAGGCTTATGCAAGCACTGCCCATAATTGGACAGTTCTGGCTATTTAGGGGCGGGGATTACATGCCCGGAATTTACCAATTACAACATTGGCGAGTATGGAACACAAATCTTATGCAGCAAAAGGTGGCTGGGTTATAGACATAGCCAAATCGGTTGAGCTACACTGAGTACTTCTCCTATCTGGTGGTGAGGGCCATGGACACAGCCAAGCGGGCTCCAATTTACTTCTGTAGAAGTTATGGAAGCAGTGTAGCTCAACCCATTGTGGGAGCCTGCTTGGCTGCGTCCATGGCCCTGACCACCACATAGGACAAGTACTCCGATCCCGGCCATGAATGATAGAATTACCTCTTTGACCCGAATTCTTTTTTGGTTTGCAAGAAAAACAGAGAACTGAAAATAAAGCGCATAAACCATAAAAAAGAGCATGCAAGCAGTTTTGTAGTACAAAACGGACTTTCTCAGCACAAAATATATAAGTGAATGTTGAATAAACCCGTCAAAAATGTGCCCGAAAATAACAAGCTTCACAAAATGGCCATATTTACCCAAAACAACAATTCATGTCACAAGTTATAATTTATCAAAAAATGCTAATAAGTTGCAACCGACTGATAGATCCCTAATCATTGTCTACCACAAACTGAGTCCTACATATTGAAATTATTTAGGGGGGCCCGTCAGTCGCTTTGACCATGCAAAACCTCTGATGCTAGGTAGGGGCTGGGGAGAGCAGTACACATATACTATATAAAAAGCTTTTATCATCAAGAGTAGTGTGAATATGAAGTTTTATCCTGCCAGGTTCTTTTCCTGCACTGTAAAGTGCTCTCTGTATTGAGCTGCTTCACAGCCCCTCCCTTCTCCTCTGCTTGCCAGCTGGTTGGATGCTACAGCTGGACTGTGAAGCAGCTCAATGCAGAGAACACTTCACAGTGAAGCTCCGCCATTGGCACTTCCAGGAGCAGAACCTGGCAGAATAAAACTTCATATTCACACTACTTCTGAGAAAAACTCCACAAAAGTTACTGTATGTTTGTCTTGCTCTCCCAAGCCCCTACCAGGTGCTGTCAATAGTTTAGTATGGTCATAAGTGCTGATAGATGCTCTTTAAGCTAGCCATACATAAAAGATAATCATCAGCCGGAATGATGCCAATCAGTCATCTTTTCGATTGTTCATATTAAGGATCCGACTATCAACATAACAGAACAGAGAAGTAAAAAAAACACTTAAAAAAACACATTGCACACAAAGTGGTCAATGATCAGTCGCATTTAGCTGGTCATACCATATACTTCCAAAATCCAACCTGACAGATGGCAATCTGCCATCACATTCGTGTTTAATACATAATTGACTGCCGGTTGACATGGTCTCAGTTGAGCCATTTTGTCCCACATTTTTCTTTTGCGTTTGTGCAGCTTTTAACCTCTCTATATCACTAACCTGGGGCAGACTTCCCATTTTATAGCATTGCATCCTTACAAGATAAGAATTTCCAGCTATCTGAGCCTGGACCGAGTTCGCGGAGATCGCTGCAGATATCTTATCGTCAGAAACTGTTGAAAAGTTCTTTCATCTGGACCTCTAGGCAATGTTGTCAGTAAGGAGCTCGCTAATCGCTCATCTGATGTTTTGGCCGATAAAACACTTTCTGACATTTACAAGCTCCGAGCAGAAAACGACAGAGAGAAGCTCCAGAGTGATGAGTAGATACATCATACAGATATATTATATTACCAGGGATAAGTTTACTATCTTCTTACAAGGCTTTGGTGAGCATTTCCTCCTGCCTCTGAAGGACCCGCATGAACCCCAAACCTTTAGTACATGTTACTTTCTGCTTCTTCTAACCATGATCTGACACCTCGTAACCTTCTATGACCATAGACAATAGACTTGTAACAGGAAACTCCACCAATTTCTATGGGATCCAGTGACAATTTCAGACGTCCTTGATGTCTAATTACCTAGGCTTTGGTGTCTCAATGGAGATAAGCAGCGCCACAGTTGGCTGATAGGGGGGGTAGGTAGCTGACAGCCAAAGCTTAAAGGGGTTCTCCAGGCTATAAAAAAAAATCAGGCAGCTTTCTGACCTGTTGTGAGAACATAGTCTTACTCTCTACTCTGTACTGACTCTCTACTACTGTATGTTGAAAGTGTTCTGATGGAGGGGTAAGTACTGTAAATGCAGCTTAAAAAGCTTTGGTACATGTTAATTTCTACTTCTTCTAACCATGAACTGACAAGATCGTCTGGCAAGTTCTTACTCCTCTGTCGAAGGTGTTTCAAATGAGGTGTATGCAGCTTAAAACTTACTAAAACCTACTAAGGGTTCATGCACATGGTTGTGTTTTGTGGTCCACAAGTCGTGGATCCGCAAAACACGGATGCCGGCCGAGGGTGTGCTGTCATTTTTTTTTTTACTCCTGCAGAAATGTTCTATCCTTGTCCGAAAAACGGAGAAGACTAGGACATGTTCTATTTTTTATGGGCCGCGGAATGGACTTAAGGATGCAGACAGTACGTGTGGCCCCATTGAGATGAATGCATTACGACCACGTGCATGAGCCCTAAAACAGGAAGACTCAGGAACACGTTCAGTCGGGATCAGAGTGGAAAACCCCCCAGCCAGTCAGAGCGCAGCTGAGGTGGCGGAATTGGCAGCCTGGCGGAGAGGTAAGTACTGACCAGACTATCTTCCCGCAACAGGTCAGAAGGCTGCTGGATTTTTTCTTTTTAAAACCTGGAGAACCACTTTAAAACTCAATTCTTACATTATTATTCTTGTGCTTTTTTACTGTTCCTTTTTTATTTTCTTTTTCTTTTTTTTTAATCAGTCCAAAAACCGGAAAATAAAACAACAAACCATGGTCAATTCAATGGCTTTGAAACACATGATTTTGGCCGCGGGTTTCAGCACTGATTTGGTGCAGAAAACAGGCCGAATCTGTGCTGAAACCGCCTACCATTGTTTTCCACGGGAGGCCACATCGCAGTTCTCGCGGTCAAGGTTTTTAGCCATGCGCTAAGAATGTACAGGTCCATGCTCAGCGCTGTTGCTGCGTGGACCCCTAGCCAAGCCGCAGTGGGAGCCTGCTTTTGTTTTAGCTCCATTCAATGAAGTTAAAATTATAGCGGGTCTGCATGTAAACACACAGCACAGCGGATTTTATCGCAAACAAGACCCTCCATCTGAACATACCCTTACTTTTCCAGTTTTTAAATATTCAGTGGGGACCGGATTTTTTTTAAAACAGGGCTAAAAAGGCTACATTTTCTAGTCAAGTAAAAAAAAAATTAAGAAATGAAAAAACAAAAAAAACGTGTTGCCTTGATAAACACAGGAAAATAATATTTGAAAGCCATTTTGTAATTCCGTTTTTTTTCTGTATCAGTTGCTCCATCCATTATTGTTGTTATTAATAGCAATAATGACAATAATAATTTCTAAAAAATGCCCTCTCTGCAAACCCAGCTCTGTTTGAAATACACCACCAAGGATGATGAGAATTATAGCTCTAGGCTCTAGCTATCTTCTTCAGAATTTTCTGCCGATCCACTACGTGCACACAGCGCAGGAGAGACAATGGTCTGGATTTCACCATCAGGCGGCTGAGCAGCACTTTTCTCTCCTCCTTCAATTATAACTGGGCAGTGAGCAGGCTAAATACACAATAATTCAAGGAGCAAGGAAATATTATCCAAGACCACAGGAAGTCAGAGGAGACAGCGTTCTGGGCAGGCCTGGCAAACAGTCTGTGTTTGTACTGCAGCGAGCGAGCACAACCTGGTCACTGAGGCCAAATTCATCCCAGAGCTTTCTCACTGCTGCGGAGGATAAGACGGCATATGTTTTCTTGATAGCGTCCTTTCCTCTAGAACGCAATGTACTTGATGGACAACAGATAATTCCAAATCAACTTTATTTGTTGCCATCACATTAACTATTTTAATAGGGTCAGCGCCGGTGTAAGTCAAAGGGTCAGAATTTTTTAATTACTTTTCTGTATAAACCAAGTAAGTGAAATCCTTGATGGTCAATTTGAGATTCCTCGTGCACACTGCTGCTCTACTACATACTACGACACCTTCTTCCCATAGCTCCCACTGTACTGTGTGCATGCTTGGCCTGCTCTCTCCTTCTCCCCTTCTGCCAAAGGCGTGCAAGTCCTTTCTTATATTTCTGCTATGTCCAACCGTGAGGGTAGCCCCAAACGGATGTCTGGTCCATCTCAGTAGTGTACTGGGAGCCAGAAGCAATCTCACCCAAATAATGTGCAGTAAAGTCTAAAGCCGTAACATGGATTACCTTTACTGACTTTTAAATGGTCCTCAACCTTCTGAAGAATATCAATACTTCTTTATCAGAGGTTGGTTCTTAGCACAGTTGCTTCTCTGTCAGCTTTTCATTCACAGGGATGGAGTCTCCCTGGATAAGAATCCTTTTCTCCTGCCTCAGCTCATCTGGCATACACACCAGCAGTTGCATTCAAGCTTTCTCTCTTGGCTTACTTGCCAGAAATTCAAAAACATATTTTACCCTAGTCTGATCTCTTTAGCCGGGGGAAATAGGACCAGCCCACTACCCAGCAACTAAGAACTTCCAGTTAACTAATTCCTACCCATATGCAGCCTTTTGGAATACAAAAAGCCACATTCGCCATTTGTACCACCAAAAGTGCAAAGTTAGCATCACAGTAAACATTTTAACAATTTTAGCAGTGAACCAATAGCATTAACCCTTTAGCAGTGAACCACGGCATTAACCCTTTACCAGCGAACCATAGCATTAACCCTTTAGCAGTGAACCACAGCAATAACACTTTACCAGTAAACCACAGCATTAACCCTTTATCAGTGAACCACTGGGTTACTGCAGATGGTATTGTGCTGGTATACTATGATTAAATCTGGCCATAGACAAAAAGATTTGTCACTGATCCAAATATTTTTGCCATTTAAAGGGGCATACATTAAAGCTATGTTCTATGATAGGAATAATTTTCCATATGGTACGTTCATTGCTGTGGATCATACTGACTAAAATGTTAGTGTCAATGACCATCTTTATAAGGTACTACTTAAAGTGAGGTTCCTCCCCCAAACTGGTCACCCGACAAAATGGCTGCCCATATTTGTTACCTGAAGTGAAATCATGTGCAGCGACTGTACATTCAGAAATAGATCAGTAGCTGATGAATCTGCATATTTCAGACATTTCACATGCTGGGAACCTCACATTCTTTCCAAAACGTCTGTGCACTGTTTAACTAACCAGCCACGAAACAAAGGCGAGACAGACTATAACCAAACACATAGTACATACAGATAGGGTAGTAGATAGCATGCTAAGGAAACCACATCCACACAAGCTCAATAACTCACAGGCTTTATTATAGAAGTACAGATGTAGCAGAGCTGACTTTGCCATTTGCTCTCATATTTTCTTTTATTTTTTACATTGCAAGCAAATTATTATATAATTGTTTTAACTCAGACAGTTATCACAATGCATGAGCAATGGGGGGTGTACATAGACAAGAGAAGCATCATACTAGAGATCAAATTAGGTCATTTTCCGGTGCTACACCTCTATTCACCTTGGTCAGGAAAATTTGGTGCTTGTTGCCCCCGTCACCATTCCATGACACTTGGGTCTACACCTTTTTCATAAGATCAAGGGGCGGACTGGGCATAAACCGTAAAGAGAAATTTTCTTGGTGGGCCAATGCCCAGGGGGACCACCTAAGCCCTCCTCACAGCCACCGGCCGGGTACATAGCAATCTGATGCTCTCACATTTACATAATGCTTGGAGCATCAAGACTTATGCATCTGGATGGCAGCAGAAAGTGCTCTCCTGAATTCAACTGTATTGCCTTCCTCAGGATGGCAATACAGTTGAACGCTGCAGCTGGGGTAGCAGTATTTTGTGATGCACTGTGCTATTTGGTTCTGCTAGGGTGGTATTTTCTACTGAACTACAGTACTGCTGGCCCCTCCTACTTATGTTTCCCTGCCTTCTGTCAATTTAGACCCACCTACAACATGGGGCCACTTTTATTTTATTTTTTTGCAGGGCTACTTTAAGTTTCCAATCCACCTCTGATAAGATCTGTGGACAGGGGTTCCCCGACAGGTTAGGGGTGCAGCCAGCCTTACCTGGGCACCTTTTCTCTAGGAGCCCCATAGCATATTCTGCCTTTATGGTACTCCAACCCATGTAAACTACTCAGTCACAAAGACCTGTATGGGATAGAAACTAAATAAGAATGCTTCCATTCACTGACAGAAAAGAGATCTTGAAAATAGTTAGGAATCATAGAGCACAGTATGTTGGAAGTCAATAAACTTCATTTATATAAAAAACAGAAACCCTCTTTAACCCCTTCAACCACTGTGATGTACCAGTACGTCACAGTGGTTGAAGTAAGGTATGAAGCGGGCTGCTTCGGTGAGCCCGCTCCATATGCGGCAGATGCCAGCTGTATCATACAGCAGACACCCGACCACAATGACGGGGAATGGCGATCACACCTAACCGCATCATTTAACCTCTCAGATGCCGTGATCAACACCGATTGTGGCATCTATGATGCAAGGCAGAGGGATGCAGCTCCCTCTTCCTTCCAATCGAAGTCCCCGCAGTGAGATCACGGGGCTCTGATTGGTTACAATGGCAGGCTGAATGCTTCTGAAGCCTCCCAGGCCTGTCATGGTAAGCTCCCTGCTAAGCTGTGCATGAAGCACAGCTCAGCAGGGAGCATGTCAGAATCCTGTTCAACCTAATAGATCACTATTAGGGTGAATGGGGCACGAGATCAAAAGATCCCAGGTTCTAGCCCCCTGTGGGGGTTAAAAGTTATAACTATAAAAAAGTTATAACTATAAAAAAAACATTAGAATATTAAAAGTTTAAATCACACCCCATTCCCAATTTTACATATAAAAATATATTAATTTTTTTTTAATTCCTGTGTAGTGAACTGAAAAAAAATTAAGACTACTCGATTCGCTATTTATTAGTCAACCCCCCCCCCCAAATTTTTTTTTAATTACAGCGATCAAAAAGACTAACATACCACAAACATTTTACCAATAAAAACTACAATTCGTTCTGCAAAAAACAAGCCCTCATACAGCTCTCAAGTTATGACTGACAGAACATGGCGATGCAAAGAAAAGTTATATTTTTTCCAATATTTTTTTTTTTTTAAAGTAGCAAAAAAAATATATAAAAGTTTGGTATTGCTGTATTTGTATTGAGACCGAGAATAAAGACATCATGTCATTTTTAGCAAACAGTGAAAGCTGTGATGTAAAAAAAAAAAAAACCTTGGCGGAATGTTTTTTTTTTTCATGGAATGGGTGCAATTTGAGACCACATCTTTCTTATAGTGGCCACTTCAGGAGAAATGTGGTATTACATGGCGACCATTCTAAGTCCTTCAGAGCTGGAGACGATCTCTGTAGACATTTTCTGCTCTGGCTGATAGAGAGGGTGCCGAGAAGAGGACAACCATTTAATTGTTAATTTATTCCTAAATTAATTATTAAATAACATTTTTTTAAACAATTATGTTTATAATATTTCTTTAATAAATGATGGAGAATGATTAATTTCTTTTCTTCAGTTTCTAGTCTTGACACAAGACTGAAAGAGTAATCAGTTTTACTTAAAACTAGGGGAGGAAATGTCTCTTACATCCTCGATTGCCTGGAACCACCTTTTACCATCTGTAAACATCTGCCCAGTAATTAGGGTACAATCCGGTTTGGACAAATTGTTGATGTTGTCTGAACCAATCCCCACGAAGCAGAAGGGGACAAACCTTCGACAAAAGACTAATTGGTATAGGGGATTAGTCGTTACACTTCCTATTTCTGCTCCTGATGCCGTAAGATCCCTGGAACCACCCATCATAAATATTGTCCACATACAGTAAACACGTAACTTGTGCAAAGGCAAGATAAGATTGGCATCTTTCTCCTGTCACCACCAGCTTCATGGCGGGTAAGCCCAGGCATCGTCCTGTTCTAGGAAACAGCCTTCATGTGTTTCATCAACCCTCTTAAAACTCAACGATACAAAACAGTACATGAAAA
The DNA here is from genome assembly GCF_905171765.1 of Bufo bufo. Lineage (NCBI taxonomy): Eukaryota > Metazoa > Chordata > Amphibia > Anura > Bufonidae > Bufo > Bufo bufo. The sequence continues at coordinate 569,615,878 of NC_053392.1, read as the reverse complement.
GGCATGTAATAACTCCAAGTACCAGGTTAGATGTTGGCTGGCAAATAAAAATATACTTTAATTATTGAAATCGTACATTTCTACGAGAAAAATAGCTCTAAAGTCGCCCATTTTGAGTCTTCTGTTTACAAAACTGTTACATAACACTGACTGTGTTATGTAAACAGAAGACAGAGGAGCATTGCTAAGGCTCAAAATGGGCCACTTTAGAGCTATTTTTCTAATAGAAATGAACGATTTCAGTAATTAAAGTATATTACAAAAATGGTCAATATCACTGCCCCTATACATTTTAAAAATAAAAAAAAAGAATGAAAGTTACACTTTAAATTCAGCTTTGACCGCTCTATGTAAATTTACGTCATAGCATTATCTTTAAAGGAAATCTGTCACCAGCGACCTCACTATCCAACTGTTTGCATGGACACATAGCTGTGGTTCACCTGATTAAAAACCTGTTTTTCTTTTGTTGATCTGAGTTACTGTACTTTTTCTTAATATGCAAATTAGGACTTTGGTGCAATGAGGGCGTCACCTTTGCTCTTGTTGCCCCCAAACTACGGTACTTTCTCTGGTCAGCCCCTCCCAGGCTGCTTTGATTGATAGGGCCAGGCAGTAGCAAAGCAATGAGTCAGTGGAGAAGAGCTTGGGTGCAACAAGAGCAATGGTGACACCCTCACTGCATCAAAGGCACCTTATGTGCACCTAATTTGCATATTAAGAAAAAGTACAGTAACCAGAGAACAGAGCCTCAGATCAACAAAAGAAAAACAGCGTTTTAAATCAGGTGAACTACAGCTATGTGTCTATACAGCTGGATAGGGAGGTCGCTGGTGACAGGTTTCCTTTAAAAAATGAATTCCAAGTCTGGACATTTAGCATTATGCAGCAGTACTCTGACTAACCTTTTACTTTCTGGCCTTTTTTGTTTGTTTTAATATTTTATTTTTTATTTTCTATTCTTTTAAATTTATTTTTACCTTTTTATTTCAGAAGTTTAAACCATAAAAAGCATAAAAAATTGATTATTCTCTAAAGGAGATGTGACACTTTGATTTTGTTGTATGATTTGCGGTTGGTATGTTATTGAGCAGGAGGAACTAAGCAGAGTGATACATAGTTTTCTGGGGGGAAAAAACAGTATAACTTGTATTCTAATAAGGTTAGGAGTCCGGTAGGCGGAGCTATCAGTGACTGATAGTTATCAAACAATGGCACAAAAAAATAATCACTTTTCCTAAAAAAAGTTATGCATGGAACCAATCTAAACTAGTAAAACAGCAGCCATGGAACACAATAATGTAATGATAATCCAGAACCACCAACAAACGTAGATGAAAAGTGGTGAAAAGCAACAGGAATGTAGATTGTAGTAAGAGCCGCATTTCACATAGACAGTAGGAACAACAATATAGTCTGCAGGTCTGTCTGTGACGCTAAAGGTGCTGGGTTCAACGGGTGTTGTGGTTAGAATAAGTTTCCCCTATCCACTGGATAGGAGATTAGTGGGGGTTCAAAAGCTGGGACCCCCAAGATAATAAGAACAGAGGACACAATTCCGTCATTTAAATGAAGCATTGTCGAGCATGCGCACCACCATTCCATTTAAAGTCTATGGAACTGCCGGATATAGCTAAGCGCAGTATTCGGCTATCTCAGACAGTCCCACAGACTTTGAATGGAGAGGTGGTGGGCATGGTCGACCAGTACTTCGTTCAAATGCCAGGTCCTTCGTTCTCATGATTGGGTGGATATCAGCAGTTGGACCCCCACCAATCTAACATTTGAAGGGGTTGTCTCGTCATAGACAATGATGGCATATCGCTAGGATAAGCCCCCATTGTCTGATAGGTGTGGGTCCCACAATGTAACTCTCTGCATAACTGCATTAGGGTACTTTCACACTTGCGGCAGGACGGATCCGACATGCTGTTCACCATGTCGGATCCGTCCTGCGGCTATTTCGCAGTGCTGCTGGACCGCCGCTCTGTCCCTATTGACTATAATAAGGACGGGGGTAGAGCTCCGGCGCAGCACGGCGGTGCACGGCGAAAGCCGCCGGACTAAAAAGCCTGACATGCAGTAATTTTAGTCCGGCGGCCTTTCGCCGTGCACCGCCGTGCTGCGCCGGAGCTCTACCCCGTCCCCATTATAGTCAATGGGGACGGAGCGGCGGTCCGGCGGCACGGCGAGATAGCCGCAGGATGGATCCGACATGGTGAACAGCATGTCGGATCCGTCCTGCCGCAAGTGTGAAAGTAGCCTTAATATGAATTATTATATTATTGGGAGTGTCATGAATAGAGGCGTATAACTCCACTGGACTAGATGAGGCGTATAACTCCACTAGACTAGATGAGGCGTATAACTCCACTGGACTAGATGAGGCGTATAACTCCACTGGACTAGATGAGGCGTATAACTCCACTGGACTAGATGAGGCATATAACTCCACTGGACTAGATGAGGCGTATAACTCCACTGGACTAGATGAGGCGTATAACTCCACTGGACTAGATGAGGCATATAACTCCACTGGACTAGATGAGGCGTATAACTCCACTGGACTAGATGAGGTGTATAACTCCACTACACTAGATGAGGCGTATAACTCCACTGGACTAGATGAGGCGTATAACTCCACTGGACTAGATGAGGCGTATAACTCCACTGCACTAGATGAGGCGTATAACTCCACTGGACTAGATGAGGCGTATAACTCCACTGCACTAGATGAGGCGTATAACTCCACTGGACTAGATGAGGCGTATAACTCCACTGGACTAGATGAGGCGTATAACTCCACTGCACTAGATGAGGCGTATAACTCCGCTGCACTAGATGAGGCGTATAACTCCACTGCACTAGATGAGGCGTATAACTCCACTGCACTAGATGAGGCGTATAACTCCACTGCACTAGATACAGATACAATTAATCACTTTGAAGAACCTGTTTATTTCTCTTCTTGTAACTCTTACCCTTCCACTATATCCTGCAGGGTGAAGCAGGTCAGGTTGCTAGGTAACCACTTAGTTTCCTGTCTGAGTGACCACCTGTTCTGTACATGAAAGTGATCACAGGACGTTCTACCTGCCGTACAAGAGACTATCTCCTTATATGATACTTCTTCTCAGCACACAAAAAAAATCTCTGAGACAGTATGAGAAAAACAAGCAAGATAAAGGGAGAAACAAGAAGAGAGAGGGTTTCCTTCACCCGGGGTAAAGATTCAGTTTGGCACTTTAGTCCTAAATCTAAATATCCTAGCTAAGGTATGTAGGTGCTATGGGCTGCACCCCCGCACCAACCACCTTGGGCTCTTGCTCCACCACCCTGCTCGCAGATACACACCCCTGGTTAACTGGACTCCTCCATGACCACTATAGTCATACCTCCCAACTCCCAAACTTTAATTTTAAGTCCCTCTCTGCCTAGGAATGCCCCCCAAACCTAGAAATGCCTCATTTATGCAAATTTGCACACTGAACATAGTTGCCAACAGTCTTGAATTTGCAGGGACTGTCCCTAATTTTCAAAGTCAGTCCTTGCAAATTTGGGTTATCCTGCACCTAAAATGGGCAGGGCCTATGTATGACCTACCCATTAATGGGTAGTCCTGCAGTTTGAGGTGGACCTTAATTTACCAACTGCAATGTCGGTAAGTGGATTGTATTTGTTTTATATGGCGGAGGTATACATCAGAAGTATTCGCCGAAAAAAACCTCTGACGCATGCTAACATATAGCCATATGTTGTGCTGTGTACTTTTCTTTGGCCCACCGTATAAAAAAATTAAAAATAACAAAAAACAGACAGAGGCCAAAAAGACACTAATGGGGCCTAAGGCTACTCTCAGTTTTATGCGCCGGGAGCTTTGCTGGGCATCTGCTAAATGAATTCACCATAACGCAGTGTGAATATAGACTAAGCCATGCAAGTTATGGTTTGCAGGACAGTCATAGAGAAACCGTATGACTATGGCCCTTGCTGACACTGTCCACTAGAATGCTGGGATTGTCATTCTGACTGTCTCCCCATCAGGAAAATAGAATGGCAGCATAAAAAGGTAAAGTGCTGGGGAAATAAAAGGACATTGTTATTCTTCACATTGTAAAGGTCTCTTGACACGACCTGATGTAGCAAGTGATTGTTGTAAAGGAAGTGTTCCTTCCTGACTGTCTCCTGCTCATCAGTGGACGTGAAGCACTGGATTTACATGCAGTGATCTCCTCCACGGTATGGGGAGGAGTGATCGCTAATGCGATTGCTCGTCCCCATACAGCATCATTGGATGCCGGCAGCAGAGGCTGTTTAGATGACGCAATCTGCTGCCGGCAAATGATGATTTAGTTGCCCTATTAGAGAAACGCTTGTTCATCACGTACTTGGTGGCACTTTTACATAGGCATTGTAATCGAACATTAGGCATTGTAAAGGGGTGAGCCCCATAGAAGTGAATAGAGCAGTGCGCTTACCATTCATTTCTATGTGTGCGCTGCTCAGCTATTTTCGGCAGTCCCAGAGAAATGAAAGGATGGTGGCCGCGCACGTTTTTCTTCACTTTGCGGGCTCCTTTCTAAAGATACGTGCAGGTCCCAGAGGTCCTAGCTGTAGTGTCCCACTAGATAGGCGTGGGCACTACACAAGGGTCAATTGGTGTGTGCGTTACTCATCCTCACTAGGGACAGAAATGTCATATTTAATTGTGCATCTTTTGTATTTTCTAATGTGTTTTTATATGCAATGTTCCCCTGTATGATGCAATAGCAGGCCTAGTTGGATGCAGTTAGTCATCCCAGACGTTAGAGGGAGTTAGAGAACCCCTAGTATAACGGTCCAGGCCCAGACAGGGAGTTCAAGGTCAGGAGTCTGCAGAGGCAAGTTAGAAGGCACAAGCCAGAGCCTCCTCCTGACATGCAGCTAGACAGCCCAGGCTTCTAGTTGTTATCAGGAGGCTAGTAGAGGGATCCTAGCCTACCTGCTGATCAAGAGAGCCATGGTTAGCTCAGAAGATTCACCCCAGGGGAAGAGTTTGCTTCCTGGGAGAAAACCTGCAGTTTCCACCAAGTCAAGCAGAGTCAGCATGTCCAGCTAGTACAAGTAAGCTGAAGGGCAGAAAGGGTAGTAATGTAAAGCAAGGATGAGTACCTGAGGAAGATTGTTACCAAGGATAAAAGCCAGCATTGAGGCATCCGGGCCTTGGGATTGAAACCAGACAGGAGTTCTAAGGAACAGTGTACACTATCTCCGAGGAGACGGTACAGCCTGATTCTGAGTGTGTTGTTGTTTACCCTCTGAGTATCTTGCAAGGAAACAGTATACCTGCCATAATTGTGAAAGCCTGCTTGCGAAGTGATATGTGGAACTGAGTTGACATCCAACTGTATAAAGTTGAATTGATCACAGTAAAGCAAAGTTTGGTTCACCATACCATCTGTGTACCTCACTTATTAATACTACCAACCGGTGTGCCACCGTTACAGGCACTGGCGTCACGAACCTTAAAGGGACCTTGCCGCAGGCACATAAAACACCTGCAACATCCAGGGCACCTCATCCACCACCAGGCCTGGTCCCTAAATACAGAGCGTGCCCCAGAGGACTCCTGTGCCAGCCTCTCCTTCACTGCTGTACGCCTGCCCAGGGTTTCCCTCCAGAACTGTGAGTAACCCTCGCTTGCCATTAACCGTGACCTCACAATCGCAATACCCTGCAGGTCTGGCGTACTGCATAGCTATATGCCACCAATGTATGAGATGGGCCAACCCCTTTAAGCAAAAGCAGTCCGATATACGACTGTCGCCTTAAACTTCCCTTAGATCTGGGCATTGGTGCCACCACCATCACAAGAAGAAGCAGAAGCAGTGAAGCAGTCTGATCAGTAGTCTCCAGCCTTCCCGTTTATAAAGACGCTGATGAAACAGAGACACGCTACTAAAACTGCACAGCTTTCATTTAGTGGGTAAGAGGTTAAGATAATAAAACCGAGTTATGCGTGTACTAAATATTTACTGTCTCTAAATGAAGGAATTAGCTAAAGGGGTTCGACGGTTTTGATATGTTGTACCAAAGCTTTAAAGGGCACCTCTACCCTCTCCTGACATGTCTTATTAACTACTTGATTTCCCCAAGTACCCCCAAACTGGTAACACCCAGCTGGACCTTCACTGAAAACTGCTAGCAATTCATTCAGAACTTCTAGCAGCAATAATAGAGGAATGGCACATCTTAGAGTCATAAGAATAAATGCTCCAGAATTGTGATTACATGGGGAATGTAGTTACATGTGAGGAGAGGCGACAGATCCTCCTTAATTACAAGCAGGACCTCAGGGATCCATGTGGTATTGGTGGTGTGCACGGACAACTCTCTCTATGGACTTTGGTGTCATAGAGATCAGTGCACACAGCTCGTCCATCGAGTGTGGTGTACTGACCATGCACAGCCAGTCCAGAGATCAGAGTCCAGTTGTAAAAATTTCTTCCACGGATTTGCTGCGTGCGATTATCCCCCTAAAGCAATTTAAAGTGAAGTGTCATGCCCAGGAAATTCACTGTTAAAGCCTCATGCAGACGTCCGTGGAACGCGGTCCGTGAGATGCCGGACTGGCATTGCAGGAGCGCACGGCGTCATAGCATCCAATGACGGCGTGCGCTCCTGCAATGCCAGTCCGGTATCTCACGGACCGTGTGCCACGGACTTCTACATGAGGCTTAAACCAGACAATGCCTTGTAGGGCCAGCTCAGTGGAATGTAATGATAGCTTTAACTTAGTGATCCAATGCTTTATTTTATAGAAAATGTGCTTTTAATCTATATACAAATGAACAGTTAAGTGCACTAAGGGCGGGCCCAAGGCACTCTGTGCACCCTAGCTCCTCCTGCTTCCTCTGGTACCCCCTCTTTCTTCTTCCAGATTGGGTTCCTGTGTAGTCATCTCAGCTGACCTTGTCAATCAAAGAGGAGAGGGAGGAGCAAGGGTGCACAGAATGCCTTGGGCCCGCCCTCGGTGCACTTTACTGCCCTTCTCCATATAGATTCAAAACACTTTTTCTCCAGATTGAAGTGAAAGGTATCATTACATTCAGCTGAGCTAGCCCTACGAGGCATTGTGCCTGGTTTATCATTGAATTTCCTGCTGACAGATTCCCCCTAAAAGGGGTTGTCCCACAAAAATATTTTTTCAAACCAGCACCTGGATCTAAGTTATTTTGTAAGTGCATGTAATAAAAATGTAGCATAGCTACTGAGTTATTCACTGAACTTTATCTGTATAGCGCCACCTGCTGTTTGCTCTTTTTCAAAATTCTCTGTCCACCTCACATGCTCAGTTCCGTCCTTCAACTGCCATCGGCTGCAGCAGAAAGGACACGTCCCCTAGGCTGCAAGCTTGAAATAAATCTAGCAGAACAATTGGAGCAATTATCGGGGAGATCTCTGGATTCACGTGAGGTACAGGGCTGGTTCTAAGTTTTTTTTAGAAAGACACTGTCATGTACTATACGACATCTTATTTTCATAACCCATTGATTTATTAACCAAAGTGGCCGGCATCTACAAAGAGTGTTTATCTGGAAGACCAGCGTCCTCCTCTGCATTGCCTGGACATCCCATTGATTCAATAAAAACCATGTAATGCTTCATTTCTCCTGTGGTGGCACTGCAGGGGAATTGAACATTTGATCGCAGGGTCCCCTTCCCCCATATTACAGCCGATTGCTAGGGGTTCCAAGCAGCGGGATTTCCTATGATCCGCTCAACTGGAATTTGGCTTTGAGCACTTGTGAAACAATGCTGAGAATAAGAAATTCTTCCAAAAATAGCCGTGTTCTCACGTGCGCTATGAGCAGAGATATTTTTAGTGCCGTCAATACCTCTCTTGCTTTTTTTTTTTTTTACATTTTTCCATTGTTAGGATAGAGAGGTGATCCAGTTATCGCCAGAGAGATCCAGTCTGGGGGCATTGTCGTTCTCCCACCTGTTATTTACCTGTCACTCACTGCGTGGATGGACTGTAATGCTTCAAGTGTAGGAATAAAATGTACTGTATCCTCACTCACCGGCCACTTAAGGATCCCGAAATAGCGCTGGCTCGGCAGAAGTAAACCAGGATCGAATCCTCCGCTCATTCATTAATATTATTACTGTGTTATTATTAGTGTTAATTCTTTTGATCCCACCCTTATATTATTATTATTTTTTATTTTTTATTTTACACTGTATTATTGCTGTCAGATGCCGCGATCAGCCATGAACCCGGCATCTGAGGGGTACAATGACGGGGAGCGGCTCCCTGTCACTGCGCCCACTACTTACAAAGAAATGCGCTACAAGATGAATTAATTTTGGTAAAATTCTGCAAGGCAGCAGAATCGAATTTTTCATCACTAATAATAATAAGTACCAATATACAATAATGCTACACGAGGAGTTACCCCTGCCCATAAGAGATTAAAGGGGCTGTCCAACTTCATCATATCATTTTTGAAATACCTTACCCTGTCGGGGGAAGCATACTTACCTGCTCCCCGATGCTCGTTTCTGGTTGGTTAGGTTCGCCTCTGTCTTCACTGTTCTTCAGTCCTCGCGTGTAAACTTCTGGTGTGGACCGGGTGACGTGAGCCTCTGCAGTGAATACCTGGCCACATTTCACTGCTGGGTCAAGTGCCGCTGGGGGACACATCACCAATGCGGCCAGTCATTGGCTGCAGAGGTGCACGTCCATACCGGAAGTTTGAGGGGACTGAAGCTCAGTGAAGAAAGAGGCATACCCACTGAGCCAGAAACCAGCATCGGGCAGCAGGTAAGTATGTTTCCCTTAACAGGTCCTGCTGGGTGGAGGACAGGGGTAGTTAAAAAACTATATGAAGTTGGGCAACCCCTTTAAGAGTAAAAAATGCTGCCGTTTTTGTGCAGTTTTTCAGCCAAAGCTAGAAGTTGATTCAAAAAGACTGGGAAATATAATGGAAGGGCTACTACTTCAAAAACTGCAGTATAGTTTTATAAAAAAAAATATTTCATGTGAGACCACCCTAAGGCCATGTTCACATATAAAACACGCAGCATATTTCTGAACATGAAACGTCCATTTTATGTATCATAGTATGCTGCTGAAACATTGATAATATTTCCATTGTTTTCAATAGAAAATATGCACCTTTCTTGAAATACACGAACACGGTTGAAATACACTTCCAGAAGTAACGCGTTACTTGTTTGAGGCATATTTTACGCTGCATATCCCATTGTCAATGGAAAAGACCTAAAATAACGTTTGAGCACATAAAACACAATTCATTAAAATTCAAATACCCATCCAAAACAAGTCAACCAATAAGAGGATGCCTAAAAAAATAAATAAACACATTGAGCCGCTGATTTTTCAGCATGACCGTTTTGCTGTGTGAACATAGCCTAAAGGTACATCCGCACGGAACGGATACGTTATGGATTTTCTGCTGTAGAATTACAGGCAGAAAATCCGCAGTATTTTAGAGGAGCAGCAAAAATGAGACAAGAAATTGACATGCATTGTGGGCTTTAAATCTACAGCATTTGGGTTTGCCCGCAGATTTCACTCTTTGCCAGGCAATCTATGGCACATCTGCAGCAAAATGAGCAACAAAATACGCGCATAACTGAGAAAGATTTTGTCCACAGCTTTTTATGTCCTACGTGGATGTACTTTCAAAGGCATATGCCATTTTAACAATCCTTGTCCATAAGGCATCTGGGCGAAACATTTCATAAATGAATAGTGCATGCGAATATAACAAACTTTGTAATGTACCTTATTAAAGGGAACCTGTCACCACAAAATGCAGTGCAATCTGCAGGCAGCATGTTATAGAGCAGGAGGAGCTGAGCAGATTGATATATAGTTTTGCAAGAAAAGCTTGAGGAAAACTTGTAAGTTATGCCTTTGAATCTCTGCTCTTCTTATGAAAAGGAGTACTGTGGGCGGTCCTACTCAGTGATTGACAGCCTTCCCTGTATGCTTAGTCATGCAGAGTTAGCTGTCAATCACTGAGCAGGACCGCCCAAATGACTCCTATGCATAAAGAGATGTTTATGTGCATAAATTACACATTTTCCTGAATCTTTTCCTGTAAAACTATATATCAATCTGCTCAGCTCCTCCTGCTCTATAACATGCTGCAGGCAGATTGGGCTCCATTTTCATGCTGACAGGTTTCCTTTAAAGAAAACAGCTTCTGACTGCTTTTTGTCAGGCTTTGCTCATTCCTGCTTTCAACATTGAAGTTTATGGAGAGAGGAGAAGGAGTCTGCTGGATGAGAAACATACAGTATAAACTGAAGTGTTTTCGCTCTACTACACTTAGCACTTTTAACTCTACTATATCTAGTAGGATAAGGCTCTACCACTGTGGTAATAAATCACTTACTAGCAGGCAGCAGCCTCCTCTGGTGATGGATAAGAGGCTGGGTGAGGGGAAGGAGGAGGAAAGCAGCCTGAGAAGCCCATGAGGAAGCATAATTCTTTAATAAGATATTTTACAAAGTTTCTTATAGTCACCTGTACTTGTTTATAACTGGAGGTACACTTGAAATTATTAGAAACATATCTGGAAAACCTGAACTTCTCACTATCGAATTCCCCGACGGAAACCCGTATTCCCACATCGATTTTCTGCAGCTTTCCCAAACTGTTGAAGAGCAAATATTGTTACTCAATGATACTATGTTGTATCATCAAACAACTAGTTAGATTTGCCATTGAGGATTTTTGGAGAGCTGGATGATGACCCCTTGTGCACCATAATCGAGCCAAATATGGCCACAATCAACTTAAAGGGACTCTGTCACCACTTTCTAACCCCCCCTTTTAAAAGTATTGTTATCTCCATGGCGCCCTTGTGATTACAAAGGTGTTGTTATAACATAAATTCGCCGTCTCGTTTTGATAAAAATACCTTTTATCTAACCTGTCAATCTTGTGGATAAGGTGCCCAGGGCGTTTCTGAAGGTCTGAAGCTGCCGCCCGCCGCCGTTGGTGCCCAGCTCCTCCCCTGATCCTTTCAGCGCCGCCTGAATGTAAAGAAATCCGCCTCCGGCTCCGGCTCTCGCTCAGTGCCCCCTCCTCCTTTTCAAAGATCCCGCGCGTGCGCACAGGCCTGTGCTCGTCTTATGAGGAGGTTGAGCGAAGTGCGCGCATGCGCACTTCGCTCAATGAGGCTGATTCTAAATGTCCGCACGGGCGCATCAGGCACAGGCCTGTGCGCACGCGCGGGATCTTTGAAAAGGAGGAGGGGGCACTGAGCGAGAGCCGGAGCCGGAGGCGGATTTCTTTACATTCAGGCGGCGCTGAAAGGATCATGGGGAGGAGCTGGGCACCAACGGCGGCGGCGGGCGGCAGCTTCAGAGCTTCAGAAACGCCCTGGGCACCTTATCCACAAGATTGACAGGTTAGATAAAAGGTATTTTTATCAAAACGAGACGGCGAATTTATGTTATAACAACACCTTTGTAATCACAAGGGCGCCATGGAGAGAACAATACTTTTAAAAGGGGGGGTTAGAAAGTGGTGACAGAGTCCCTTTAATGGAATTCAAGCAATTTGAAGTTCTAGATTTCCTAGTCCAATCTTGTTCCAAGCAGTTTACTACTCTACGTCTATCACCCTACCCAATTATCCTATTTGTAGGTGTTGTGTATACAGTGAGAGCCCGCAGTACAATACTTTGCGTGGTGTAATTTCTGCTGATGGGCAGCTGATCCGTTTTACATACCTTAAGACTCCTGGCAACCAGACCTGTTCTTCAAGTCAATGAAATGCACATTCCATAAAATTTCCACTTGTACACAACTGTTTACCTTTAAATTCCTGACCTGAGCCAGAAAAACAACTCCAAAAAAATTGCCCGGAGCAACATCTCTCATTAATGGATCCCAGGTCGAATTAGTCAGGTACTCAAACACTAAAACGCCTTGTAGCTCAACATTATTCTATAAATCAGGGATTGTATAAATTGTAGCTGACCCTTGTCGAAGCTGCTCTGATATACAGATAATTTAAAATACAATTCACAAAAAATTACAAAAAGTTAATCCTGATCTGCATAATATACCAACTAAGGGAAATTCAGAAGAAATCACCTAAGGCTGGACTGCAAGCCTCTTCGACTTCTTAAAGCACCGCTGTACTTTCAACAAACATTTGATATGGTGAAGATTGGTGAAGGTCTGAGCGCTGAGACCCCCACCGACCTCTAGAACGAGGAGAGAAAAGCACTCGCTTAGCACGTCTTTTCGCTGCAGGACAGGAAGCAAGACGGATTCAATAGAAAGTCTATGTCCCCTCTTACTCCCATCTCGTGCAGTTCTAGAGATTGGTGGGGGTCTCCATATGACATCAAAAGTTTACTGAAAGTACAATGCCACTTTAAGGAGGTATTCTGAGACCCTCAAAAATTGAGCCGGCGTCAGCGGTCAGATGGGGCAGTTGGGTACTTTATTGCTGTAGCAATGGTCTCGGTGCATTGATGACATACCCGAATACCCCACATGATTGCTGAGGCCAGCGATTGCCTGTAGATGCCACATTGAGAGGCACGGCAGAGGATTGAGCAGGTGAGTTTTTGTTCTTTTTTCTTGTTCGAACAGTTCCAGCCTTCAGCTCAATTTTTTGGGGTCTCTTAAAACCCCTTTAAGGTCTGTACTACTGAAAAGCATGCCCCTAAAAATACTGGGATTTTGTCTTCTGTTAACTATCCATTTCTTTGTTATATCTTATTCTGGAAAAAACTTCCTGGAAAACAGTAGGAGCACCATTTTAACTCCCAGAAGGTCATTCAGGGTGCTCTATTTAAGACCACCAGAGTAGTGGTGGCTACAAAGAGGATCTCATGCTCTGGAGGACCCAGCACATCCATGTATTATAGAGATAGCTCTTTAATGTCAATGCGAACCATGTAATACTTAATTTCTCCTGTGGAGGCACTGCAGGAAAAATTAATATTTGTTTACAGAATACATTTGATTGCTAAAGGTCCAAGAAGCAGGATAGCCTGCAATCATCTTAGGATTGTGATGGAAGGGGACAAGCTATGGAGGTGCTGTTGGTTCCTTGCTCTTCTAGAAACATTTGGGCAGGTCATCTGTCATTGATTACAGCTTATGATGAATAGCCACTTCCCTCACGCTCTCTCACTTCTATGATACACTGGAATGTTAATTAAATGGTCTCTACCGCTTCAGGACACCTAATTCTTTCAAATACTTTGTCCTTCAGACTTTGCTTCTACTTTTTTTTTCATTACCCCAGAGATATTAACAAGATTCATCAAATGTACAAGACATTTTGGAGACTTTCCCTTTCCGCTTAAAGGGGTTGTCCAGTTTAATCAAAAAACAATTCCCAGACAATGGTGGGAAATTGCATAAAATAAAAAAACTGTACATACCTAATGGATCCACAGCCACCGCTCTGGTTCTCCCAGCCAGGCTTTGTTTACCCGGCTGCAGAGTTGACATCCAATCTATAGTGATGTAAAGTCATGCATTTATAGCATTCAGATCATTAGGATTAGCTGTAAAACTACAAGTGATCACAAAATTTCTGGTAAAGTTGTTTGAGTCCCCCCTCCCCCCCCATAGGGAACAACTGAAGTTCCAATGCAACACGGTTTTACGGTGTTCATGTGAGATATCAGTGCCAATATTTCTTTCATTGTGGACCCTAATACGCAAGTTTCCAAAGTGTTCTCTAGAATAACACCACAGAAAAAAAAACAAGATGGCTGCATGTTTCTGACATCACTTCCTGCTCTGCAAGTATTAGCTGAAGCTGCTCCTTACATACTTCCTGCTCTGTATGCACCCTGAACAGAACACTGAGATATATCTCTGCTCCATTTCATGCAGTTCTTTCGAGTTTCTGGTCCGAATGCCGATAGACGTAGCTACAGAGCTACTTCCATAAAAGGTCTAAGCATGGTGGAACCAGTAGTGATCAGTGTGGTTGGACAGTGATGGGCCAGATCCACTGTCCTGGTTAGGAATGGGACCACCTGAAGCTGCCACCTGGAGGACATTCTGTACCATGTGACACAACGTGTGCACCATATCAATCCCAGGCCCCGGGCACTTTCAGCCCATTAGTGGTTCTCCGAAATCTAACTTATGGAATGGAGCAAGCATCAGTCAGTGCATCCTGCTCCTGTCACTGGGAGGAGAACACAATAGTTATTTATCCTGGTGATGTGCCATGGCAGATGGTAGACAAACTGTAGTATTTCCATAGCTGCCACCAACTATCTACCTAGTTTGGATAATTGAGAATATCTTTGGGCGCACTTTCTGTATTCACTTTATTCAGACAGGTGGAACATTCTGTAAATGTCACAAGGGAGATGGCGACTATATTACCACAATAAGGGCAAGTGCATCAAAGAGGTCTATAACATTCCGCATTTTAAATCTATTTTAATACTCTCCTATAGTGATGGCGTATTGTTTTCTTCTCTGGTCAGGCAGAAAGTTACATTAAAAATTCTGCTGTATTCTTGTTAGCGGGGATTAGTGCATTGCCGGAGCTCAGATAAACCGCATAGATGAAATCCGCAAAATTGTTCTCACTTAGGGCTCATGCACACAAACCTATTTTCTTTCTGCTTCCGTGTGCATTCCGTTTCCGTATTTACTTATTTACGTTTCTTGTTAGCGGGGAGCAGTGCATTGCCGGAGCTCAGATAAACCGCATAGATGAAATCCGCAAAATTGTTCTCACTTAGGGCTCATGCACACGAACCTATTTTCTTTCTGCTTCCGTGTGCATTCCGTTTCCGTATTTACTTATTTACGTTCCGCAAAAAAGTAGTGCATGTCCTATTATTGTCCGCAAATCACAGTCCGAGGCCTGATTCAAGTCATCCGTATTTAGCGGATCCTTACTGTAGAAATGCTATGCCCATCCCATATTGCTCATGTGTTTGGTGATTAATAAGTTACTGTTTCCGTTTTCAACCAGGAAAAAAAAAAAGGATCGCATACGGAAACCATACGGATATGTTTTGTGGAATAACGGAACGAAAGAGGGCTCAAATCAGAGAAGAAAAAAAAACCTCAGATACGGAACAACGGATCCGTGAAAAACAAACCGCAAAAGAACAATGGTCGTGTGCATGAGCCCTTAGGCCTCTTTCACACGGGCGTCACGGAAGAGGTTCGGATGCGTTGCGGGTGCCTTGCGGGAAACCCGTGTGAGTGCGCACGCAATTTCAGTCAGTTTTGTCTATGATTGCATTGCATTGTTCAGTTTTTTCCACGCAAGTGCAAAGCGTTTTAATGCGTTTTGCACGCTCGTGATAAAAAACTGAATGTGGTACCCAGACTCGAACCCGGACTTCTTCACTGAAGTTCGGGTTTGGGTTCGGTGTTCTGTAGATTTTATTATTTTCCATTATAACATGGTTATAAGGGAAAATGATGACGTCAGCGCCGATGACGATGCAATGCGATTTTCACAAAGCCCCATTCACTTTTATGGGGCCTGCGTTGCATGAAAAACGCAGAATATGGAACATGCTGCGATTTTCACGCAACGTACAAGTGATGCGTGAAAAACATCGCTCATGTGCACAGCCCCATTGAAATGAAATGGGGCAGGATTCAGTGCGGGTGCAATGCGTTCACGTCACGCATTGCACCCGCGCGGAAAAGTCGCCTGTGTGAAATATAAGTAAATGATTTATAAACTAAATTCACATTAGGCTATTGTCACCCAAAACCGCCATTTTCAGTGGGAGCACTCTAATGGCTCTCTTCCAACAAATGATGTCGTGGGAGACAGAGTCGCATGTTGAGCCTCAACGCCAGGTCCTTTTGTTCTCCCTGGAGGTAAATTTGCCATCAAAGGTATATGGCACTGGCACCCCTCTCCCCATGCTCAGCCAAGTTGGGAATTTGGAGAAATAGCTGTCAGACAAACGAACATTCAGTTGACAGCTATGGACGGTGTATGGGCGCCTTTAAAGGGGCTGTCCCGTGAAAAATATTCCACATTTTTTAAACCAGCACCTGGATCTGAATGTTTTTGTAGTTGCATGTAATTAAAAATTTAGTATAGCCTCTGAGTTATTCAATAAACTGTGTCTTTATAGCGCCACCTGCTGGTTTCTCGTTTTCTTATATCTCTGTCCAACATCGCTGAGGTGGTCGCACATGCTCAGTTCCATCCTTCAACTGCCACCAGCCCTATCTACTGTTAGAAGATGTGACAGTTATAGCGAGAGAGCTGCAGCGGAAAGGACAAGCCCCCTGAGCTGTGATAGGAAGAGAGCTGCAGCGGAAAGGACACACTCCCTGAGCCTGATATGAAGAGAGCTGCAGCAGGAAAGACACCATTACTGAAAACGGACATGCCCCCTAAGAAAGCACACACCCCTGAGAAAGGACCCACTCCCTTAATTGGCAGCCTGAAATAAATCTAGTAGAGCAGTTGGAGCAATGAATGGGGTGATCTCCAGGTCCATGTGAGGTACAGGGCTGGTTCTAGCTTTGTTAGAAAGAGAATGTCATGCACTATATGATGTCTGATTTTCGTTTTTCACATTAATCATGGGATAACCCCTTTAGGCCTCATGCGTATTATCGTATTTGGGAATGGTATTGCACGTGCTTGCTATTAAGGGCACTAAAGGTACGGCCAGATGACCGAAAACCGTGATGGTCCTCACTGACTTTATGTGAGTCTGTCAAATTTTACATAATTTTTGAGTAGAAGTCCTAACTATCTCCTATATCGGGGAATATCATATAAAACAGCACAATAACGTCACAGGGGATTCTTGCTCTCCATGTCAGGAGCTTAATAACATCCGTCAAACGTCACACAACTATGCCTATGGAACGACTCAAATAACAATATATTCCATAGCCGCGACCACATTACTTCATTAACCCCGTCAGACTAATGACCTCTGAGGAAGTTATGCAACTGGATCAAGAAATAAAATTAAGTAAATGTAAGAAAGGACAGAAGTCAAGGGGGTCATCAAATCTACATGATGCCTAATCCTCGTATCCTGAAAGTCTATGCAATGCACTAACCCGCACACCGTGTTTCCATCTCTGCTTTCAATCAGTGAATGAAATAAAAGTTGTTTCCATTACAGGCTGAAAAATCTGCCCTGGCTTCAAGACTTTTTAACTGATGACCTATCCTCTGGGATCAGCTGTTTAAGAAGGCACCGACGCTCGCAGTAGCAACGTGGCCTTTTCCAGCTTCTCGTACGCCGGTGACGCCATGTTCATCTGTCACATGACCTAAGCGCAGCTCAGCCCCACTGAAGTGAATGTGGCTGAGCTGCAATACAAAGCACAACCACTGTACAATGGATGGCGCTGTGCTTGGTGAGCTGAGAGAAGAATGTTGTGCTACTGCGAGCTCCAATTCCTTCTCAAACAGCTGATTGTCGGGGTTCCCGGATGTCAGACACCCATCGATCCACAGGAGAGGTCATCAGTAAAACACTCTCCGTAGACCCCTTTAGTACTTCCACACAAAGCTTAGATCACAGTGCCACGTAGTGCCTGCATATTAGTGCCAAAAGGTACCAGCAAAATTGTGCCACGTAGAACATCCATAATAGCGCTATACACTGCGTGCAGAATTATTAGGCAAATGAGTATTTTGACCACATCATCCTCTTTATGCATGTTGTCTTACTCCAAGCTGTATAGGCTCGAAAGCCTACTACCAATTAAGCATATTAGGTGATGTGCATCTCTGTAATGAGAAGGGGTGTGGTCTAATGACATCAACACCCTATATTAGGTGTGCATAATTATTAGGCAACTTCCTTTCCTTTGGCAAAATGGGTCAAAAGAAGGACTTGACAGGCTCAGAAAAGTCAAAAATAGTGGGATATCTTGCAGAGGGATGCAGCACTCTTAAAATTGCAAAGCTTCTGAAGCGTGATCATCGAACAATCAAGCGTTTCATTCAAAATAGTTAACAGGGTCGCAAGAAGCATGTGGAAAAACCAAGGCGCAAAATAACTGCCCATGAACTGAGAAAAGTCAAGCGTGCAGCTGCCAAGATGCCACTTGCCACCAGTTTGGCCATATTTCAGAGCTGCAACATCACTGGAGTGCCCAAAAGCACAAGGTGTGCAATACTCAGAGACATGGCCAAGGTAAGAAAGGCTGAAAGACGACCACCACTGAACAAGACACACAAGCTGAAACGTCAAGACTGGGCCAAGAAATATCTCAAGACTGATTTTTCTAAGGTTTTATGGACTGATGAAATGAGAGTGAGTCTTGATGGGCCAGATGGATGGGCCCGTGGCTGGATTGGTAAAGGGCAGAGAGCTCCAGTCCGACTCAGACGCCAGCAAGGTGGAGGTGGAGTACTGGTTTGGGCTGGTATCATCAAAGATGAGCTTGTGGGGCCTTTTCGGGTTGAGGATGGAGTCAAGCTCAACTCCCAGTCCTACTGACAGTTTCTGGAAGACACCTTCTTCAAGCAGTGGTACAGGAAGAAGTCTGCATCCTTCAAGAAAAACATGATTTTCATGCAGGACAATGCTCCATCACACGCGTCCAAGTACTCCACAGCGTGGCTGGCAAGAAAGGGTATAAAAGAAGAAAATCTAATGACATGGCCTCCTTGTTCACCTGATCTGAACCCCATTGAGAACCTGTGGTCCATCATCAAATGTGAGATTTACAAGGAGGGAAAACAGTACACCTCTCTGAACAGTGTCTGGGAGGCTGTGGTTGCTGCTGCACGCAATGTTGATGGTGAACAGATCAAAACACTGACAGAATCCATGGATGGCAGGCTTTTGAGTGTCCTTGCAAAGAAAGGTGGCTATATTGGTCACTGATTTGTTTTTGTTTTGTTTTTGAATGTCAGAAATGTATATTTGTGAATGTTGAGATGTTATATTGGTTTCACTGGTAAAAATAAATAATTGAAATGGGTATATATTTGTTTTTTGTTAAGTTGCCTAATAATTATGCACAGTAATAGTCACCTGCACACACAGATATCCCCCTAGAATAGCTAAAACTAAAAACAAACTAAAAACTACTTCCAAAAATATTCAGCTTTGATATTAATGAGTTTTTTGGGTTCATTGAGAACATGGTTGTTGTTCAATAATAAAATTAATCCTCAAAAATACAACTTGCCTAATAATTCTGCACTCCCTGTACAGTGCCTACCTAATAGTGCCATGCAGCTGACACCTGACTGCGCGATACAGTGCCTAAATAATACCTAATTCATACCTCAGCTTGTACATAACAAGTAGAGATCAGCGAATTTCCGCTTATGAAATTCGTTCACACTTCATTTGTTGGTAAAAGGTGAATTGCGTTATGGATTCCGTTACCATGGACCATAACGCAATTCTATGACGGAATGCATAACGGAATGCCTTTAGAGGGATTCCGTTATTCATTCCGTCATAATAGAAGTCTATGGGCTGCAAAACGGATCCGTCCCATTTCGGTTATGCAGGGGAGGGCTCTCCCATAATAGTGTCATACATTAAACACATAATACTATCACATAGTGAACACATAATACTGCCATACAATGAACACATTATGTCATACAGTGAACATACAAAAGTGCCATACAGTGAACTCATAATACTGCCATACACTGAAGCCATAATAGTGCCATACAGTGAACACAAAACAGCCCTTAATTAATACTACTACACAAAACCTACATAATAGTGGCACACATAGTTTACACCAGGGGAGTACAACTTGCAGCCTAGGAGCCTGCATATGGCCTGTGATGTCCTTCTATGAAGCCCCCAGTACCTGGACATAGACCCAGTACCTGGACGTAGACCCAGTACCTGGACACAGACCCAGTACCTGGACATAGACCCAGTACCTGGACGTAGACCCAGTACCTGGACCTAGACCCAGTACCTGGACGTAGACCCAGTACCTGGACGTAGATCCACTACCTGGACCTAGACCCAGTACCTGGACCTAGACCCAGTACCTGGACCTAGACCCAGTACCTGGACCTAGACCCAGTACCTGGACGTAGACCCAGTACCTAGACGTAGACCCAGTACCTGGACACCTGGATGGCTGTCGGAAAAATCCAGACTAAACTGTTACTGTGTTATGCAGTATTGAGGGGGCTTCACTGGTATTCTCTGCTGTGTTCTTTGAATCCCTGTGGTTGGGTGTTCCATCTCTGGGACCCTCTTATATCTGGAGATTGGAGTTCCCCTGCTGAGCCTCCCAGTGAGCAGCAGATGATGGTGGCCATGCATGCATGTGGAAATCTCCATTGTAGTCTATGGGAGTTGCAAAACACTTGTGCTTCTGTATCTCCCATGAACTAGGAGAATGATCTCCTCCTTTCTGAGGTGACAAACAGGGGACCCCCTTTCTGCCGATAGGTGGGAGTCCCAAAAGTTGAACCTCCTGATTAGGGAGTAAAACAATCTGACTATTTGGCCCTTGAATCAGAAAAGGTTGCGCACCCCCATAATAGTGCCAAACAGTGAACACATAAAACCCTGCTATATAGCTCATAACCCCACAGGAATTAAATGGCCCCTGAATGGAGGAAGCCATTGCCAACACTATAGTTTAACCCTATGATTTATAAGTAAAAAGGCAGAAACCATACCCCCACACACACAAACACACAACAAACCGCCAGATGTCAAACTTTTCTAGCAAGATTCCAAGTAAGTTATGAGACTAAACTTTGGTGAAGATGCTGGTCTTATCTCACACCAAGGTGTACAAGAATTCCAGAGTACAAATAGATGTTAGCCAAAACATGCATGCTGGCTCTTGTTGTCAGGATGCTGTTTACCACCTTTATGGGCTTCTTTTTCTTTCTCCTGTTTTAGATACTTCAATACAAGTTTTTTCTTGACTGAAGAATTGCAAACAAAGAGCGCGAGGCATTAAGCCCGAGGCTGTTGTGACAATGCGGGATGGCAGAGTACTGGCTGCTGACCAGGTATATGTAAGACTACTATGAGGCAGGCTGGTAGGATTCTGCAATGTACTTAAAGCAGCACTGAGCTTTTTCAACAAACTTTACATTAATCAATAGTCCAGTGTGTGTACATGAGGGATAACACTATTTCTGGCCACTATACCACTTATATCTGGCATTTTTTGGCAGGTTTCATCAGTGCTTGCTGAATATCTGGTTGGCAGCTATCTCAGACATGGTGAGTGAAGACTAGCTTCCATCCATTGCACACACAGAAAGTAGAGGAAAATCTCCTTCCTAACTGTCTCACAGTCACTCAGAAGCAGCCCCGGGAATATGGAGGTCATTACAAAGAAGTACTGACTTGTATTTTTGTAAATTAAGCAGTTGTGATGAGTTTTAAAGGGGTTGGCCCATCTCATACAATGGTGGCATATCGCTAGGAAATGCCACCAACGTCTCTAGAACGGAAACCGCAAAATGAAACCCATCGGGAGTGCAGAAAATAGCCAAGAGGCACGTGCTCCTGTCCTAGTGATTATTTGATCGCTGGGGTCCGGGTAACTCCAGGAGTTGCTGGGTCTTAACAGACCAAGATAAGTTCTGCAATGAGGATCAACAGCCTTGTTAAATATGTCAGAAATCAGCAATAAAAAATGTACTCTTATAATGCCCCCCAAAGGTCGTGTATATGGACTTATGGGGGCACAAAGTGTAAAAGAAAAAATAATTAATTAATATTTAAAAATAAAGCAAATAAAAAAAAACACAATAATAGCCCATACTGCAGGGGCACCCCCTGTTAACAATATATTTCCTATATTAAAACTACTGTAACAGAAAGGGGCTACAATTAAAAAAAATTATTTTTGTGTTGTTTAGTATAATTTAAAAAAAAATTGAAAAATGTGAAAAACAGATTTTGTTTTCCTTTTTTTACCCTTAGTATAAAACAACTAAATAAAAATAAATAAAAAAACTAAACTAAAATAATAAAATAAAAAAATAAAAAATAAACGAAAAAAAGTTACGTCTCTCAAAGCCGCGTTTACTTTAAAAAAAAAAGAAAATACATTTGGTCAGAAAGGGGGCAAATGGCACAGTCTTGAACTTGGTTAACAAATTACGAGCCTGGTTTAAAATAAAATCTTTCTTTGCCAGACAGCCCCTTTAAGAAACCGAAAAATAAGTAAATTTACGTACGGGGATATGGAGCCTCAAGGAGGAACTGTTAATGGGCACATATATCTCATTAAACCAATGGGACCTAAGTTTGCTGTGTGTACCAGCATTGACTCTGTGTAATCAATTCTATTTCCAAATCACTTGTGACAAAAAGGATAGGATGATGGAGTAGTAGTCATCCATGTGTCTTTTAAAACAATATTGCTATATCCCATCACTAAGCCACTGTCACCACCACCCCGAAACAGGAGTCAGTGGTGCCCCCCTGCCTGATGCTGTGAAGTGCCTACTGTAAGTGCCACCATATCACATTAAAGGGGTTGTGCCACCCAAAAAAAGAATTTTAATATAACTGTACATGAAAAAAGCTGTACTTTTGTAATTTACTTTCTGTTACAAAATGCTCATTTTGTGAGAAACTTTATTTATTTTATTATTAGGTCGCCCCCTGGTGTTTAATCTGTAGATTAATGTGTAAGTCCAGCTACTGAGGTGGTCGCACATGCTCAGTTCTTAATATCGTTATCGTGGGAATATTTTTGATATCGTCCAACCCTAGGTACAGGGTTGGTTCTAGATTTGTTAGAAAGACTGCCATATGATGTCTGATTTTCATTTTTTACATCCATCATGTCATAATCCCTTTAAATGACATCATTGTGCGTTATCATCAGTTTCGTCCCGCCCTCTGAGATACCTATCAGGCAATTCAGTTTGAATATTTTGTATGAAAAATTAAAATTTATAGCTTGAAAATTAAAAGAAAAGCACAATTAACCCAGAATTTTCCTCTTTAGAACAGGCCATTCGTCTAAAGCCTGACGAGGACTGACCCTTTGCATGCAGAGATGGGTAGGGAGATGTGATGCATTGCATCTGACACGAGGCTTTAACTTGGCGGTTTTTAATCCCATAAATTACACACGTAATTAAAACACACAACTGTTCCTAGACATTACTGAGGGGACTCCCACAACATTTGGTTAATCATAATGCTGACTTCACACATTCATACAAGCAGGGAGGGTGAAGACTGGGGCACCTCTTTGACTGAAGTACAGACAGAAAAATTCTACTAAAGCAACTTTGCTTCTTCTCAGACGAGCCGTCCAATAGGTTTCTATAGGGTGGGGGGGGGGGGGGGGGGGGGTGTAGAACATTTGCTGTGTCATGTAACAGGCCAGCACAATGACCGCTCCGACGGGCCGAGCGTTAGACACATTCTCCATCAAATATTTACACAGACCCCAGTGTAACATGACAATGATACAATATGCAGTGAAATGAAATATGAAATTTTCCTAGGGATCAATAAAGTGTATTGTATTGTATCGTAAAAAGAAAATTAAAAAAGAAAATTAAAATTTAAGCTAAATTCGTTTTTAATACGTTTTCGATGTTCAAAATAGTTGGAGAGTCGGAGTTTCATAAAACTGGTTCTGTGACATATTACTGGGTCAAGAGATGGGCTTAAAGGGATTCTGTCATCAGAATTTAGGCCTATAACCTAAACATATGGCGAGGTCCCTACTAATACACAGAATCCTAAAGTGACCTTATCAAATGCGCCTGTGGCTCTATAATCATATAAAACAGGTTTATATAACCTGTCACTCACGTCAAAATGTGTCCAAGGGGACGTCTCTCGATGCAGGGTGCCCGGCTGCAGCCATCTCCTTTCGGTGTCCAGCGCCGCCTTCTGAATTGAAATCTCCGCCCTCCCTTCCATTAGAGCCGCCTACCTCAGTTCATTGTTCATTCCTGGCAGCGGCCTCGTTATGCGAAGTGCGCATGCGCCGGCCGGCGCATGCGCACTTCGTTGCTTCAATTGCTTTGCTAGATTTATTTCAAGCTTGGAGCTCTGGGAGTGTGTCCTTTCTCAGGGGGTGCGTCCTTTCTCAGGGGGTGCATCCTTTCTCAGGGGGCATGTCCTTTCTCAGGGGGCGCATCCTTTCTCAGGGTGCATCCTTTCTCAGGGGGCGCGTCCTTTCTCAGGGGGGCGCGTCCTTTCTCAGGGGGTGTGTCCTTTCTCAGGGGGTGCGGCCTTTCTCAGGGGGGCGCATCTTTTCTTAGGGGGCGCATCCTTTCTCAGGGGGCGCATCCTTTCTCAGGGGGTGCATACTTTCTCAGGGGGTGCATCCTTTCTCAGGGGGGGTGTCCTTTCTCAGGGGGCGCGTCCTTTCTCAGGGGGCGCGTCCTTTCTCAGGGGGCGCGTCCTTTCTCAGGGGGTGCATCCTTTCTCAGGGGGGGTGTCCTTTCTTAGGGGGGGTGTCCTTTCTCAGGGGGGGTGTCCTTTCTCAGGGGGGGTGTCCTTACTGTTGCAGCTCTCTCCCTGTAACTGTCACAGCTTCTAACAGTAGATACGGCAGATGGCAGTTGAAGAATGGACGGATAATAAACTGTATATTGAGAAATAAGTGCACACATTGGCCTAGATTTACTATGGATTCTGCACCTTGATTTTGTCTACAGCGTGCTGTAGCATTTTGGCATGTTTTAGACATTTTTATTGCAAGCTCAACAAGGGGGTGTAACTAAGCATGAAAGGAGGCGTGGCCTAATATGCTAATATTAGATGAACCAGATTTATCATACAGCCTGAGCCAGAGGTAATAATCCTGGTGCATCTTTGGAGTTCAATGTGCCATAAAATAAAATCGGATCAGGTGAAGATTATGCCTCCTGGGATTATTATTATTTTTTATTTCACTCAATTTGTAAATAATATATAAAATCAATAAACAACGTATGTCAATCATTCATTATCACAAAAAAATATTGGCGGATGCTAATAAATTTAATCAAATAAATTAAAGGGGTTTTCCAGGTGTTATTGACTGATGACCTATCCTCAGTAGGTCTTCAGTATATGAGCGGTGGGAGTCCAACTCCAGGGACCCCTGCTGATCAGCTGGCAGTAGCGTCATGGCCTTCTCCAGCTTTCCCTAGGCCGTGTGACGTCACATCTGTTATGTGGCCCAGGCGCAACTCAGCCTCCTTCAAGTGAATGGGGCTGAACTGCAATACCAAGCACAGCCACTATACAATGGACGGCGCTGTGCTTGGTTAGGACAGAGAAGGCCGCTGCGTCACTGCAATTACCTGTGCCTTCTCAGACAGCTGATCAGGGGGGGGGTCTCGGGGGTCGGACCACCAAAATCAGATACTGATGGCCTAGCCAGGGGAAAGGTCATCAGTAAAAAAACACTTAGGACACCCCTATAAAATAAATAATCCCACAAAGCGCTAACATAAATGGTCTTCACTTGACCCATAAAATCTACGCCACCAGCAAGAGAGCTGGCATTGTTTTCAGGTGTAATGTGCCCCATTTTTCTGGCACACATATTGGTAAATGCGTTGGGCCACAGGTGACCCGCCAGAGCCAATTCTCGCCCACTTTTTTTAAACTTCTGCTGCAAAATGGCACTTGTGCCAACATTTTTGACTTCTGTCTAGATGCCTACCCTGTGTAACTAAATCTGGGCCACTGCTTCCGTTGTCTGTCCAATTATGTGGGAGATGAAATCAGAAGGAATCAGTAAGGGATTTTTTGAAAATTCTTTTCCACTTTAAAAACAAGCTAACAAAGAAAAATCCCTAAACATGTTAACCCTACAAGTGAATACACATGAACAGGGGTGTACATATGAGATTAGGTTCAAATCTGCGCTGTAAGTAATACAATTAAGTAAGTAAGTAAGTAATACAGTAGATAAAAGTACCTGCTGCGCATCTTTTTTTCCGGGTAAAATCATATATGCCATAACAGAAAACCAACAGACCCCATTATAGTCAACAGGAACTATCAGGAACCACTGATGTCAGCCAAGTGGCATCCAGCTGTGCCGTTATTTTCATTTTTCTGTTCCCAAAATAAGGCAGAGGGGAGCAGACGTTGCCCCGGACCCCGAGGACGCCCAAACAGTCCCACTGTCCTATAGAAGGGGACTAGTATTATAATTGTAAGGGACATGATACAAAAATGTTGATTTGGGGCCTAGAAGCTTCAAGTCAGAAATAAAATGCTTCATTTTAACAATAAAAATAGATAGATAGATAGATAGATAGATAGATAGATAGATAGATAACAAATAGATGATAGATATGAGATAGATAGATAGATAGATAGATGATAGATAGATAGATAGATAGATAGATAGATAGATAGATAGATAATAGATAGATGATAGATAGATAGATAGATAGATAGATAGGAGATAGATAGATAGATAATAGATAGATAGAAGATGGATAGATAGATATAGATAGATTTGCTCCCCTGTATATATATGCACAACTGCATATGGGTTTGAGCACTTCCTGCCTGTTTAACACCACGCCATTTTTGTCAGTTTGCTTGTATATGGAGGTGTATAAACTCCAATTTAAATGTGCCTGTTTTCCATCCACAAGCTACATTTAGGTGCACCTGTGAGGCCTGGGCCATATCAGCCAGTCTTGAGTGGGACTCGCAGACTCCTCCCTCCTCCCATTGCTGGCATGGTAGATGCTGGAGGTAACTGGTGAGTGGTCTGTGAGTCGGTCCTCACACTCCTGTAATTCGCCCACTGGCCCCTGGTATTGCCCATACGGCTCAGGTAGGTGAGCGTTAGGAACCGAGCTACTTGAGAAACCTTGGCGCGGTGCTCGGGCTCAGACATGTCCTACACAGTAGGATATGTTGGCTAATTCTCAATTTTCACACCAGTTTGAGGGTTAGTAAGAACGCAGAGTGCACCTGTCCTTGTTATTAGATAGGTAGATAGATAGATAGATAAATAGATAGAAGATAGATAACAGATGATAGATCAACAGATAGATAGATAAAGAAAAAAAATCCACGGCACATCACTGCTTGAGAAAGGTCCCAGCAAGTGGACCGAAACGTCGCTGTCTGGTGAATAAAGCATCTACTTGGATTTTGCGCCTTGGATGTGCCATGAAATTTTTTTCTTTATTTTGAATATATTTTTCGGTGTGGATCGTCCTCACAGCTGTTGGCCCTCTATATATACAAGCTATACTGCGGTGCTGCCCAGTCTTTACTTTTTGCTAGATAGATATCAGATAGATAGATAGACGGACAGACAGATAGATAGAAAGACAAAGAGAGATGAGATAGTTAAATAGATAAATGATAGAAAATAGGTAGATGGATAGATAGATAGATAGATAGATAGATAGATAGATAGATAGAAAGATAGATATGAGATAGATAGATAGATAGATAGATAGATAGATAGAAAGATAGATATGAGATAGATAGATAGATAGATATAAGATAGATAATAGATAGATAGATAGAGGATAGATAGATATATAAATAGATGATAGATAGATAGATAGATAGATAGATAGATAGATAGATAGATAGATAGATAGATAGATATGAGATAGAGATAGAGAGAGAGATAGATAGATAGATAGATAGATAGATAGATAGATAGATAGGAGATAGATAGATAGATAATAGATAGATAGATAGATAGATAGATATTAGATAGATAGATAGATATTAGATAGATAGATAGATAGACGATAGATAGATAGATAGATAGATAGATAGATAGATAGAGGATAGATAGAT
Source organism: Bufo bufo (assembly GCF_905171765.1). Taxonomy (NCBI): domain Eukaryota; kingdom Metazoa; phylum Chordata; class Amphibia; order Anura; family Bufonidae; genus Bufo; species Bufo bufo. The sequence continues at coordinate 569,588,141 of NC_053392.1, read as the reverse complement.
AGATAGATAGATAGATAGATAGATAGATAGATAGATATGAGATAGAGATAGATAGATAGATAGATAGACGATAGATAGATAGATAGATAGATAGATAGATAGATAGGAGATAGATAGATAGATAATAGATAGATAGATAGATAGATAGATAGATAGATATTAGATAGATAGATAGATATTAGATAGATAGATAGATAGATAGATAGACGATAGATAGATAGATAGATAGATAGATAGATAGATATGAGATAGATGATAGATAGATAGATAGATAGACGATAGATAGATAGATAGATAGATAGATAGATAGATAGATAGATAGATAGATAGATAGATAGATAGATATGAGATAGATAATGATAGATAGATAGATAGATAGATAGATAGATAGATAGATAGATAGATAGATAGATAGATAGATAGATAGATAGATATGAGATAGATAATGATAGATAGATAGATAGATAGATAGATAGATAGATAGATAGATAGATAGATAGATAGATATATTAGATAGACGATAGATAGATAGATAGATAGATAGATAGATATGAGATAGATGATAGATAGATAGATAGATAGACGATAGATAGATAGATAGATAGATAGATAGATAGATAGATAGATAGATAGATAGATATGAGATAGATGATAGATAGATAGATAGATAGATAGACGATAGATAGATAGATAGATAGATAGATAGATAGATATGAGATAGATAATGATAGATAGATAGATAGATAGATAGATAGATAGATAGATAGATAGATAGATAGATAGATAGATATGAGATAGATAATGATAGATAGATAGATAGATAGATAGATAGATAGATAGATAGATAGATATATTAGATAGACGATAGATAGATAGATAGATAGATAGATAGATAGATAGATAGATAGATAATAGATAGATAGATAGATAGATAGATAGATGACACAGATAAGAGATCTTCAGACATGGATAGACTCTATAGAACGGTGTCTTCTGGAAGCCTCACGTCTTCTCTCTGCATTTGAAAAAAAATCTTCTTCCTGTCTGTAAATCCTAAATGCTATTTTTCGTTCTCCGGATCCATCTAATGGAGGAGCCGCCATCAGGGCTCTCGGAGCAGCTGCGTTCTGTCACACGTGTGTGGCGCAGGCCAGGGTCACCTGCGCTGTGTCAAAGTGACGACTCCATTGAAGGAACATTTTAAAAATCAAACAGATTTAATTAAATACGTGTCCTGGGAAACACTTTGCCTCCGTATTACTGCAAATGTAAATTAAACACTAAGCAGTTCCCTGTCATAAGTCAATGCAGCGCAGCGTCAATTAGCTCCATAAAGCCATTACGGTGAGCTTGAAAAGTGACAGCAGCTCCTATTAGTATCATGGTCCCTGCAGATCATTTTGTCCTAAGACACAAAATAAGCGCAAAACAGAGAGTGCTGAAGAACACGGAAAACTGAAAATACAGGAAGACTAGGAACAAACGGCAACGATATAAAATAATCTAGAAGTGAGGATCGGCCTCAGAGGCCTAATACAGGAGGAGTGCGTCGCTGTCCTACACCGCCAGAGAAAGTTGCACATTTCGTTACAAAATTTGTGACTTTTCACCCTTCTCCAACATTTTTAGAGGTTTTGCAAAAAGTGGGTGGACTGAGGGTAGAAGGGGCAGTTTGTGGATGTGGCCTCCATGGTGACGCATTTAACAATATATCCCCCCAAGTCTTTCATGAAAACAAGGCTTGGACTTCCAAGGTGAAATGAACACAGATAAGGTAGGGAGGTCAGGGGCCCTGAACAACTGCCCGTATAGGGCCCAGATATTTCTCATGGAAGCTATGAGCAGGTCATCCTGGTCTTAAAGAGCGCCTGTCAGCAGGATCACAACTATTAAACCAGTAGGGTTGGTGGGGTTGATCCTGCTGATTAAACTGATACCAGTCTTGTGGAGATCAGTCACAGTGTTCCAAAGAAAAAAAAAAAAGACTTTATGAAAATGAGGACGTGGCCAGCACTGGAAAGCTGAGTAGCTGGGGTGCACGGAGGGGAGGAGCTAGGGCCTCATTTGCATAAAGAATGGCTGTTTTGATGGGGTTGATCCTGCTGACAGGTGCTCTTTACAGCAGAGCCACAACACAAGGCCTCCCGGGCTAACTGGTTTCACAGCTCGCAGTTTTCTGCGTCCCCTGCAGGGCAGACAAGCGAGGCTTGTACAGCAGACTCCACACGGGGGGCAGATCAGCCATGTGTCTGGTCTGTATTCACACAAGGCGCTTACATAACTCTATCCCCCTGATTAAAGGATCAGCAAATGTTTTACTGAGGATTTACTTAGCAACACGAAGGACGTTCTTGCAGGAGAAAAAAGTTAGTGAAATGTTGATTATTCCAGAGGTCAGAAATAAAATGCTTCATTTTAAAAATGAAAATAGATAGACAGATAAATAGATGGATAGATAAAAAGGCAGCACACTCCAAAAAATTTATAAAAAATGAAAAATGTATTCACCCATGTGGACGTGACGTTTCAGCTCAAACACTAGAGCCTTTCTCAAGCTCTAGTGTTTGAGTCGAAACGTTGCGTCCACATGGGTGAATACATTTGTTATCCATTTTGGAGTGTGCTGCCTATTTACCCTTTTTTGATACTTTGGACATTGGTCTAGCTCCACTGGGCTTTGCACCTCATCTTTTTGCTGATCTAATTTTTCTGGTGCTGCCATTTTTTGCTACAAGATAGATAGATAATAGATAGATAGATAGATAGATAGATAGATAGATAGATAGATAGACAGATAGATAGATAAATAGACAGAGAGATATAGTCCTGATCAAAAGTTTAAGACCACTTGAAAAATGGCAAAAAATCTTTTTTTACATTGTTGGATCTTAACAAGGTTCCAACTAGAGCTTCAGCATGCAACAAGAAGAAATGGGAGTGAGACAAAACATTTTTTGAGCATTCAATTAATTGAAAATAACGATTAAACTGAAACAGGCTGTTTTTCAGCTGATCCAAATTTTATGACCACATGCCTTTAAAAGGCCAAATCTGTGCAAAGATGTGGATTCATTGTCATTTTCTGTCAGGTAGTCACATGTTGTGATGGCAAAGGCAAAAAAACTCTCCCTTTTTGAACGTGGTCGGGTTGTTGAACTGTAAAACAGTCTTTTGGAATTTCTTAAATGATCCTGAGGGTTATGGAACAAAAAAGTCAAGTGGAAGACCCAAAAAAATTTCACCAGCACTGAGCCGGAGGATCCAATTGTCTGTCCGTCAAGACACTGGACGATCCCCGACCCAAATTAAGGCCCTTACTGGTGCTGACTGCAGCCCCATAACCATCAGACGGCATCTGAGACTGAAGGGCTTCAAAAACAAAAAACGTCTTCAAAGACCTCGTCTCCTTGAACGCCACAGAACTGCTTGTTTGGACTTTGCAAGAGAGCACCAAACATGGGACATTCAAAGGTGGAAGAAAGTTTTATTCTCTGATGAGAAAAAAATGGAACCTCGATGGTCCTGATAGTTTCCAACGTTACTGGCATGACAAGCAGATCCCACCTGAGATGTTTTCTACGCGCCTCAGTGGAGGGGGCGCCATAATGGTCTGGGGTGCTTTTTCCTTCAGTGGAACAATGGAGCTTCAGGAAGTGCAGGGGCGTCAAACGGCCGCTGGCTATGTCCAGATGTTGCAGAGAGCATTCCTCATGACTGAGGGCCTCGTCTGTGTGGTAACGACTGGGTTTTTTAACAGGACAACGCTACAGTACGCAATGCCTGCAGGACAAGGGACTTCTTCCAGGAGAATAACAACACTCTTTTGGCCCATCCTGCGTGTTCCCCTGATCTAAATCCAATTGAGAAGTTTACAAAAATGGACAACAGTTCCAGACAGTAGATGGCCTTCATGCGGCCGTCTTCACCACTTGGAGAAATGTTCCCACTTACCTCATGGAAACGCTTGCATCAAGCATGCCGAAACTAATTTTGGAAGTAATAAACAATAACGGCGGAGCTACTCATTACTGAGTTCATGTTTGGAAGTTGGATTTATGTTTTGTGGGGGTTTAGTTTTTTTTTGGAGGTGTGGTCCTAAACTTTTGATCAGCTTATTCGTTGTTTTCATTAAATTGAATGCTCAAAAAATGTTTTGTCTAACTCCCATTTCTTCTTGTTGCATGTTGAAGCTCTACTTGGAACCTTGTTAAGATTCAGCCATGCTAAATATGATTTTTTGCCATTTTTCAAGTGGTCTTAAATTTTTGATCAGGACTGTAGAAGATAGATAGATAGATAGATAGATAGAAGATAGATGACACAGATAAGAGATCTGTAGACATGGAGAGATTTTATAGAACTGTGTCTCCGGATTTACACCCCTTGTACAGTGTCTTCACCTTTTACACATAACGAGTCATAAGATGCCGCAATAAACGTCTACAGTAAAACCGCAGTCTTACTGTTTTATATGAGGAGAACGCTGTCCGTCTGTCCATCAGCAGAAACATCAGACGGACTTGCAGGAGCACAAAAAACTGAGAGGAGGAGACTCAGAATATGAAACCACAATGCTGGACAGCGGGGCACGTAGTAGAGAGGGGGGCCATAGCAAAAGATCAGAATGGACCCCCAATTATGGTGAAGGGTTTTACTACCGAGGGCAGAAGGGCTCGGCCTTCGTTCCGCCCCCTGATTCCCTTTCCATGACCCTTGGGCCAATTCTCCACCCCATTGTTTACTAGTAATTCAGTTCCTCCGAAGAGGGGAGTACTGGACAGGTTTGTATCCCTCGGTAGCAGAGAGGAGGGAGGAGGACTAACCGGGGCTGGGTCCCCTCCCCCCAAGGGCGTCATTGCAGCTGCCTGGTCTGCCTCCATGTTATGTCCAGCCTTGATGTTGTGCTGGGTGGACATATAAAAGTAACAGCAGCCCCGTGAGTTACCTTCCAGTGGCGACCGGCGTATTTTCCCAGTCCTCAGAAGCAAAACATAAATCCTTTTTGCCACCAATTACATGTATCTAGCGCCACGTGCGTATAGGAACATATAGCATTACAGATGTAGCAGAGCTGTCTGCTGAGGTTAATAACATGGCCGCGTCCCAGCCACCACCCAAAATTAAAAATGACAATACAAATAGTACTTATCTGACTGTTGTAATCATACACAAAGGTGGGGTCCGGTGGAAAATAAGTGTCCGGGTGATTATGCCACCCGCTCTACACGGAAAACATGGCTGGTTATACATGTCACCTCCTTGGTTTCCTATGCATTTTACTGTTCCGGGTCAGTGGTCTCCAACCCGCGGCTCTGAAGCATACTGGCCTTACACCCTACCCGATGACCAGGGGGCCACACGCCGCAGTGAATAATAATCTGACGCTCCTCTCCTGACTCCTGTATCACCATCCGAGGGCATCTGGAGTAGGGGGACAGAACGTGGCAGTCGGCCACCACAGGGGGGCAGTATTTTGTGACGCACTGTAGTATTAGGCTCTGCTGGGGTGGTATAATGTGCCGCAATATGGTATTTCTGGCCCCGCCTTCTGTCAGTCTGGGCCCCACTACAAAAATAGGGCCACATTTAGTTTTTTTCCCAGGACCACTTTAAGTTCCCACTCTGCCCCTGCTGAGAGTTGGAGACGAGAGCTATAAAACAAGGACAGATTTCTCCTCTTCTCCAGAGCCTATAAAGTCCATATTATGGAGCTGCAGAAATGTGCCGCCATATGGTGCCTGCCTATGGCACTGCTGTCTCCCCTAGAAGCAATGATTTTAGGGGACAATAACTCTGTAAGACGTAGAGGGCAAAAAGGTCCTGCCCGACACCTCGGGCGATTAAGCATGCTCCATTTCTAGTGACTAGTCAATACAGGAGAAGCAGAGCTGAGTTTGTAATTCGGCTTGCAAAAACAAACATTCAACATGATTATGCAGCGCAACGTAGTTGATTTCCCTGCAGATCAAAGTTAAAGCAGACATAAGGTGGGCATTGTGAAAGACTCTGCTGCCACAGGGGTATTGTCACACCGCAAAATATAGTTACCCCGACCCTTGGGGCAAACTTCATGGGGCCAACTGCAGGTGAAACGTGGTGCCAAATCAAACAAATGGGCAACCATATAATCAGGGTCGCGTGGAAGCTAGTGGGATTCAATCAGTGTGCACCTGCTCTGTAACATCCATATGGACTTGTAGAGCACGAGGAGGGGGGGGAAGGGGGGTAGCCGACAACCTCTTTAAGTTCATGTTCCATCTGAAATTACTAATAAGGGTCATACTGTGTGGGGAAAAAAATCATATTTTATACATACTGATGTAGCTCGGTAAATTGTCAGATGTGGCAGAGTTGACTTTGTCATGGTCGCACTTCACAAACAATTCAACAACCAAAAAATGACATGACAGATTCGGCTCTGCTACATCTAATTAACACTAATCGAATTGTTTTATAATTAGATTTCCTTTTTTTTACAGCATCCAGCCAATACGGTTTATGTTCCTGGAGGCTCCAGCCTTAATCACTTCTATCAGGATCTCGTTCAGCTGGAACTGTCCCATCGACACTGTCCAAGTTTTTATAAGGACGTGCGTTAGTCACACGGTCATCGAGCAGATTCCATTCAAATAGATCTTACAGGGAGTAATGATATATAGTAGTACAATAGTACAGAGTATATAGTAGTCTAGTAGTACAGAGTATATAGTAGTACAATAGTACAGAGTATATAGTAGTACAATAGTACAGAGTATATAGTAGTACAATAGTACAGAGTATATAGTAGTACAATAGTACAGAGTATATAGTAGTACAATAGTACAGAGTATATAGTAGTACAATAGTACAGAGTATATAGTAGTACAATAGTACAGAGTATATAGTAGTACAATAGTACAGAGTATATAGTAGTACAATAGTACAGAGTATATAGTAGTACAATAGTACAGAGTATATAGTAGTACAATAGTACAGAGTATATAGTAGTACAATAGTACAGAGTATATAGTAGTCCAGTAGTACAGAGTATATAGTAGTACAATAGTACAGAGTATATAGTAGTACAATAGTAGAGTATATAGTAGTCCAGTAGTACAGAGTATATAGTAGTACAATAGTACAGAGTATATAGTAGTACAATAGTACAGAGTATATAGTAGTCTAGTAGTACAGAGTATATAGTAGTACAATAGTACAGAGTATATAGTAGTACAATAGTAGAGTATATAGTAGTCCAGTAGTACAGAGTATATAGTAGTACAATAGTACAGAGTATATAGTAGTCTAGTAGTACAGAGTATATAGTAGTACAATAGTACAGAGTATATAGTAGTACAATAGTAGAGTATATAGTAGTCCAATAGTACAGAGTATATAGTAGTACAATAGTACAGAGTATATAGTAGTACAATAGTACAGAGTATATAGTAGTCTAGTAGTACAGAGTATATAGTAGTACAATAGTACAGAGTATATAGTAGTACAATAGTACAGAGTATATAGTAGTACAATAGTACAGAGTATATAGTAGTACAATAGTACAGAGTATATAGTAGTACAATAGTACAGAGTATATAGTAGTACAATAGTACAGAGTATATAGTAGTACAATAGTAGAGTATATAGTAGTCCAGTAGTACAGAGTATATAGTAGTACAATAGTACAGTATATAGTAGTCTAGTAGTACAGAGTATATAGTAGTCCAGATAATTGTGTCGCAGTACAATAGTACAGAGTATAGTATATTATAGTAGTATAATAATACATAGTTCGATGGGGTGGTACAATAGTACATAGTAGTTTAATAGTATGATAGAACATAGTAGTGTAGCATAATAATACAGTGTAAGGCCTCCTGCACACGACCGTATTCCTTTTTCAGTATTTTGCAGTCCGTTTTTCACGGATCTGTTTTTACGTTTTTTGTTTCAGTAGTGTTTCCGCTTCCGTTCCATTTTGCCGTTCCATTTTTCCGTTTGGTTTCCATTTGTGATACGTTGTTTGCGGATCGCAAACGGAAACGGAAGCATACAATAATGTTTAAACAGTAAGTACATAAAAAAATTGGGCTGGGCATAACATTTTCAATAGATGGTTCCTCAAAATCGGAAACGGATACGGAACGCAAAAAATGGAACATAAACTGAAAAAAAACCTTAGTGTGCAGGAGGCCTAATAGTACATACAGAATTCCTTACACACTATAGGAAAAAGCACCGCCCTTTGTGTGCTCCCATGGTCCTGGCTACCAGAGGGGCTGGCGCCTTTTCCTATAGTGTGCAAGCACGACCACCGCTACTGGATTGCAGGGTGGTCATAGCCATGGAAACGGGCAGTGTATAACGTGATGGAAAAGTGAATCCAGCCAGCAAAGGAGGCAATATGGACAATCACAATACATTAGTAAGTGCCTTGTATTAACTTTCTCTACATAATAAATGCCACTTGCTGAAGTGAGACAACCCCTTTAAGTACCAAAGAATGGAGCGTCGTATGATAGCTCTGTAATGCTGAGTGTGGCCCTTGTAGGTGGCCCCTCGTTTCTGGGACTGAGCGACGCAGCTGTTTACCAGACTTTAAAGGGGTTCTTCCGCAACAAACACATCACTTATCCACAGAATAGGTGATAAGTGTTTGATCTCCGAGGGTCCCTCACCAATCATGAGAACGAGGATCCCACGTCTCACACTTGAAGGGAGCACCGGTCACATATGCAACGGCTCAACACAAGTGTAAAGACTCGAGCATAAGCTGCCATATCGCCGCTAGCACATCCGCAATACCCAGTTCCCATAGCTCTGTGTGCTTTTATTGTGTAAAAAAAACGATTTGATACATATGCAAATTTCCCTGAGATGTGTCCTGTCCCTGAGATGAGTCCAGCGTGAAGGAGCCCAGCACCGCCCCGCATCCTCCGAATCTCCTCCTTGCTCCCCGACGTCAGAAAGCTAGAGCGCCGTAATCTCGCGATGCGCGAGCTAGCACATGCGCAGTGTCATCATAGTGTTTCTTCCCTGTGCTGGCATCAGCCTCAGGGAATGAACTGCGCATGCGCTAGCTCATGCATCGTGAGATTACGGCGCTCTGGCTTTCTGACGTCGGGGAGCAAGGAGGAGATTCGGAGGATGCGGAGCGGTGCTGGGCTTCTTCACGCTGGACTCATCTCACTCATCTTTTTACATAATAAAAGCACACAGAGCTATGGGGACTGGGTATTGCGGATGTGCTAGCGGCCATCTAGCCACCCATCTCCTCAGCTCTATACACAAAATCCCGTGACAGGTTCCCTTTAAAATTAGCATTTTGTGAAAAGGTTCAATATTCTAGGCTCAAAGTGTCACCCTCTAGTCAGCTGATTAATCCATACCCCCTGAGCAAAGGGGACCTGAGATTGTGACTTTGGGGTTTCATAAGCTGTAAGCCATAATCATCCAAATTATACCAAACTAGACATTAAGCCCGTTACAATAACGGGCGCTAGAACAGTAGGAACAGTCTATATTAGGCCTCTTTCACACAACCGTTTTTTTTTTTCCATTTGCGGGCTGTTTTTTGCATTCCATATACGGTCATTCATTCCAATGGTTCCGCAAAAAAAACAGAATGTACTCCGTATGCATTCTGTATTTCCGTTTTTCGGTTCCGTTGAAACATAGAACATGTCCTATTATTGCCCGCAAATCACGTTCCGTGGCTCCATTCAAGTCAATGGGTCCGCATAAAAAACAGAACACATACAGAATGTACTTTGTATGTGTTCCATATCCGTTCTGTTTTTGCGGAACCATGCATTGAAAATGTTATGCCCAGCCCAATTTTTTTTCTATGTAATTACTGTATACTGTATATGCTATACGGAAAAACGGAACAGAAACGCAACGGAAACAAAAAAAATAGAGCAACGGATCTGTGAAAAACGGACGGCAAAATACTGAAAAAGCCATACAGTCGTGTGAAAGAGGCCTTAAATGGCACTGACTGGTGGCTGAGACGCTGGCACTGACTGGTGGCTGAGACTGCTAGCAGCGACTGGTGGCTGAGACTGCTGGCACTGTGACTGGTGATGAGGCTGGTGGCACTGACTGATGGCTGAGACGGCTGGCACTGACTGGTGGCTGAGACTGCTGGCACTGTTACTGGTTGCTGTGGCACTGACTGATGGCTGAGACTGATGATGTGGCTGGTGGCACTGACTGATGGCTGAAACAGCTGGCACTGACTGGTGGCTGAGACTGCTGGCACTGTGACTGGTGCCTGTGGCTGGTGGCACTGTGACTGGTGGCACTGACTGATGGCTGAGACGGCTGGCACTGACTGGTGGCTGAGACTGCTGGCACTGTGACTGGTGCCTGTGACTGATGGCTGTGGCTGCTGGCAGCGGCTGCTGTCTGTGGCTGAGACTGCTGGCACTGTGACTGGTGCCTGTGGCTGGTGGCACTGTGACTGGTGGCACTGACTGATGGCTGAGACGGCTGGCACTGACTGGTGGCTGAGACTGCTGGCACTGTGACTGGTGCCTGTGACTGATGGCTGTGGCTGCTGGCAGCGGCTGCTGTCTGTGGCTGAGACTGCTGGCACTGTGACTGGTGCCTGTGGCTGGTGGCACTGTGACTGGTGGCACTGACTGATGGCTGAGACGGCTGGCACTGACTGGTGGCTGAGACTGCTGGCACTGTGACTGGTGCCTGTGACTGATGGCTGTGGCTGCTGGCAGCGGCTGCTGTCTGTGGCTGAGAGTGCTGGCACTGTGCGGCTGTTTGATGCACGAACAGTAATGGCGGCGCTCCGACGTGGAGAGCACACCATAACCTGCGAGCCGCGGCGATTTGCCTGGCCGGCACGCAGGTGCAGGCGGCGTGTGGAGCGTCGTGTGATGATTGGTCGGTGCGCCGTGCGTGCTGGTGTGGGCGGCACGGTTGCGTGTGGGGCGGCGGTGATTGGGCGGCACGTGCACAGTTCAATTATCGACACACGCATGGACACGCAGCCGTGGGCATGCACACAGGGCTTTTATTATAGTAGATATATATAATCTATAATAAAGTCCGCGTGTGCGACCGTGCGCGTGTGACGATTAGTTAAGTGCGCATGCGCGGCGGGCAATCAACACACGGCACTCCGCACGCACCGCCCACCCCTGCGCATCGGCCCGCTGCTGTGCCCAGCTCCACCGTGCCTCCTCCTACCCCTCCGGTTTCCTCTGCAGCTGACTGACACCCCGGGATCTGGGCCCAACAACCGCCGCCTGCCACAACGTCTCCTACACCGACACCCTTATGCACTGCCCACACCTGCGCACCGGGCAGAGAGTGGCCCGTACCTGCTGCAGCATTGCATCCTGGAGTTCATAGAACTCCCAAAGAGCCTGGGAGGACAAAGCTGGGAGCACTGGGGATGGGGACCTCCGATTCTGGACCCCGGGTATCTGTCAGCACAGGGGGCACATGTTAGTCCCCGCAGCGGCCGCATCCTACTCGCTCCTATCTCACCCTAACCCCGGCCACCAAAGTCAGGGAATGGCCGCACAGTAGCAAGTGAGGGAAGCTATCACAGGCGGAGAGCATTACACATGTATTACACTCCAACCCCCATCATTACACTACAGCCCTCATTGGAGTGTAATATGTGTGTAATGATGGGGGTTGGAGTGTAATATGTGTGTAATGATGGGGGTTGGAGTGTAATATGTGTGTAATGATGGGGGTTGGAGTGTACTATGTGTGTAATGATGGGGATCCTGGGGTGTAAGGCGTCTGCAGATGAAGCTGGAGGGGGAGGAGGAGTCACGGCGGAGCTGGGCGCAGGTGGCGTGTGGATCGCTGTGTGCTGATAGGTCCAATGAGGGCTGTAGTGTAATGTGTGTACAATGATGGGGGTTGGAGTATAATATGATGGAGGTTGGAGTGTAATATGTATACAGTACAATGTATTTCCTCCTGTATCCCCCTGTATCTCTACAATATATTGCCTGTAGCCCCCTCCCTAGCTCTCTCTAATGTCATGGCCGGAGTGTTCAGATGTGGTCAGAGTAATAGGGGGAGGATGGGGGCAGGGAAGTTTCCCCGCGTCAGCTGCCTGCAGCTCGGGATGACAGGGGACGGCACATAGGGATGGATGTGGCCTCTCACCTCCACTCACAGAGACTGCCGCCGGACGCACATGTATGGGCGCTGCAGGCGGTGTCCGTACGCGCGTGCCGAGTGGCCAACGCGCCGCGCATGCGCACTTAACAAATCGGCACGCGCGCGCGGACGCGCACGCACATAGAGATTTTATTATACAGGATAAAGGCTTGAAATATCTCGCTTTGCATGTAATGAGTCTATCTCATGTGTTAGTTTCACCTTTTAAGTAGCATTACTGAAATAAATGAACTTTGCACAATATTCTAATTTTCGAGTTTCACCTGTATAAAGATACCACCTTCTAGGCCAACAGCTAGGGGCTAATGCGTTTACATCCACGAGCCTCCCCCCCCCCCCCCCCCCAGATCAGGGCGGAGGGAACGTTCATTCTGTGCTAATGCAAATGACATGAAAGCAGGTTTAGCAGAGAGCTGCCGGCTGCACTTTTACTTGGCAGGTCTGAATAGGAGGAAATAAGCCATCGGACGGCTCAGCTAAGTCTTCCTGCAGCCGACTTCAGTCTCTGTGAAAGAAACTGCCCCAAAGGAAAAAACTTCTAGAAGTCAGCTTCCTTTATTATGACTACAGGGGTGCGGGGTTCGCCCTGTATTTTGTTTTTAAGACATTCATCAGAAAACTATTCCAAAAAGACTAAAGTGACAGTACTGTTTTTTCAGAGGTAGCAGAGTTGGATTTGTCATTTAGCCTTTTTGAGGATACATTCTTTTTGGACAGAGTAGGTATAGGTAGTCAGTCCTAACGTTAAACCAGACCATACCTTGCGATGTCAAAATCGGCTCTGCTACATCTGAGACACATGGTCGCGCTAGAGTTTAAGCCGTACACATAAGGGACGGAAATGCTGGGATCTTTTACCGTCAGATTTGCGCAGGTAAAATCCACAAGGATTGCAGGCTTTAACAAGTCTCATCCACGTGCTACCGAATATTTGGGGGATTGACCAGCGGATTTGTAAATCCACAGCAGGATAAGTGGGGTAAAATCCATGGTGAATCCATAGCAGTCTACAGGCAGATTTTCACTACTCCATATGGACGTACTCATAAAGTCACATACATCCTTAAAGGGGTTGTCTCACTTTAGTAAGTGGCATTTACCATGTAGAGAAAGTTAATACAAGGCACTTACTAATGTATTGTTATTGTCCATATTGCCTCCTTTGCTGGCTGGATTCATTTTTTCCATCTCATTATACACTGCCCGTTTCCATGGTTACGACCACCCTGCAATCCATCAGTGGTGGTCGTGCTTGCACACTGTAGGAAATGGCCTTTCTGGTGGCGGGACCGTGGGAGTGTGCAAAGGCTGGTGCTTTTTCCTATAGTGTGTAAGCACGACCACCGCTGCTGGATTGCAGGGTGGTCGTAACCATGGAAACAAGCAGTGTATAATAAGATGGAAAAATTAATCCAGCCAGCAAAGGAAGCAATATGGACAATCACAATACATTAGTAAGTGCTTTGTATTAACTTTCTCTACATGATAAATACCATTTGCCAGAGTGCGACAACCCCTTTAAGGCCTCACGACCATATGTATTTTTTGGATCTGCAAAATACAGGTACTGGCCTTGTGCTTCCCACAATTTCCAAGGGCCCCATTGTCAAATTGCCCATTCTGATCTGCAAAACGGACAAGAACACAGAATGCTAATCTCTGTAAAGTGCTGCGGAATATAGCAGCGCCAGATAAGTGCATGAAATAAATGAAAAAAAATAAAAAAACAGGACATGTTCTATATTTTTGTGGGACGGACAGGCGGACATGCGGATACGGACTGTACACGGTGTGCGCTGTCCAAATTTTTTGCAACCCCGGTGAAATGAATAGGTGCGCATTTTTTGCGCATTGCATGGTCGTGCGAATGAGGCCTAAAGGTCGATGCCGTCTCAAAGGCCTAGGCTTCAAACAGAACTTCTAGGAGCAGCACACAGACTGCTAAAATGACACATAAAGAAAAATCCGTTACCTCATAGCATTTACAGAGGTAGCAGAGCTGAATTTGTCATGTGTCACTGTAGGAAGTATAGGAAAGGATATTTCCTTCTTTCTTTTTTTTGGCGAATGCTCTGTTTCACGCTTTTACGTGTGACTGTAGGTCAATGTAAAGCAGTATCGTAGCTCAAAGGTATCACACAACGCAGCCCGAAAAGACAAATGACAAATTCATCTCTGCTGCATCTGCAGGTTAAGATAGTGTACTAACTTTAGTGGCAGTCCTACATGAAACCATAGATAACAACTGATGACGAACCCTGCTATCTGTGTAGAAGAAGATGGGAGTTATAGTATGTGTCACTTGGACCTGCATAGACTATAAGAAGAAGGAAGGGCTCATGCACACAAACGTATTTCATTTTTTTTTTTTTGGCGGACTGTATACGGAACCATTCATTTCAATGGGTCTGAAAAACGGAAGGTACTCCATGTGCATACCATTTCCATATGTTCGTATTTCCGTTCCACAAGAAAATAGAACTTGTTCTATTATTATCCGCATTACGGACAAGGATAGGACTGTTCCGTTCCGCAAAATACGGAATGCACACGGGCATCATCCGTATTTTTTGCAGATCCGTTTTTTTGCGGACTGCAAAATACATACGGTCGTGTGCATGAGGCCTAAGTGATATTTTTACTCTGGTCTCATCTCGCCCTCATCGTAGCAGAGTCTCCCACATATTAGTAAGTTGCCCTCATGCACCTTTTGTCAGGGAGGAATCAGCCCCATCAAGAAAGAACTTGTCCGTGCAGATAACAATCACCTCTGACAGAAACAAATGAGCGCGGTCACAGCAGCACAACCAGCACCTTGTGAGCACGGATAGCAGGAGGCCCATCCATGTGTCGTCTCCCTTCCAAACTGCAACTCTTCTCTCCAATTTCTTCTCCCCATCGCCCTTCAGTGCAGTATATATATATATTTTAGCGTATGAGCCGTTCTGTGCACAGATGTAGCAGAGCTGAATTTGTTATTAAAATATCCGCCGCCGGCATCCGCCTCCTCGAAGAGTTGTGCCAGATGACAAACTTAGCTCGTCTACGCACATAAACGAAAAGATTAGTGTTTGCTTGTGAAATGTAATAAATGACGACGACGTAACGCAGACGAGAACGTTGCACTGTTATACACCCTGCAAGGTCCACAAAACCTCAGATACGCAAATTAAGAGGGGAAAAAACAAATGCATGAAAATTCACATTTTTGTGGCGTAAAAAAAGACAAACGATTATTTTGCAAGACAAACCAGCGGAGTAATGTCATCGTATGGGACGAGGGAGGCAGGTGGAGAGCTTAGGTCTAATGTAATGACATAACACCGCCACTATACAGTGGTATATACTGCAGACGGAGGGATGGTCACCACTGCGTTATCCACAGTGCGTTTTCTATAGAGCGCAACAATTAATATTTCCTTATTTATACTTGTATATTATCTCATACTTAATTGTATACAGTTTATATACAGATATATAGCGCCATATCGTGTATTATCGTTTAATATGGTGTAGTATATGTATAGTGCACTATAAGAATGGTCCATTAACCATAATATGTAATACATAAAACAACAGTGATTTATTGTGCTTTATATATAGTGTATTATATGTATAATCTTTATATATATCTATATACTGCATGTATAGTGCTTTATACATAATGCATTATATACGGCATAGAGTATTTTATGTACAGTGCTTTATAGCGTAATATATACAGTATAAGGTACATAGTGCTTTATATATAGTGTATGATATGTATAATGTATAGTGTATATACTGCATGTATAGTGCTTTATACGTAGTGCATTATATACAGTATAGAGTATTTTATGTATAAAGCTTAATACACAGTGCTTTATATATAGTGTATTACATGTATAGTGCATTACAGTATGTATAGTGTATTACATGTATAGTGCATTACAGTATGTATAGTGTATTACATGTATAGTGCTTTACAGTATATATAGTGTATTACATGTATAGTGCATTACAGTATGTATAGTGTATTACATGTATAGTGCTTTACAGTATATATAGTGTATTACATGTATAGTGCTTTATATATAGTGTATTACATGTATAGTGCTTTATATATAGTGTATTATATGTATAGTGCTTTATATATAGTGTATTACATGTATAGTGCTTTACAGTATATATAGTGTATTACATGTATAGTGCTTTACAGTATATATAGTGTATTACATGTATAGTGCTTTACAGTATATATAGTGTATTACATGTATAGTGCTTTACAGTATATATAGTGTATTACATGTATAGTGCTTTACAGTATATATAGTGTATTACATGTATAGTGCTTTACAGTATATATAGTGTATTACATGTATAGTGCTTTACAGTATATATAGTGTATTACATGTATAGTGCTTTACAGTATATATAGTGTATTACATGTATAGTGCTTTATATATAGTGTATTATATGTATAGTGCTTTACAGTATATATAGTGTATTATATGTATAGTGCTTTACAGTATATATAGTGTATTACATGTATAGTGCTTTATATATAGTGTATTACATGTATAGTGCTTTACAGTATATATAGTGTATTACATGTATAGTGCTTTACAGTATATATAGTGTATTACATGTATAGTGCTTTACAGTATATATAGTGTATTACATGTATAGTGCTTTATATATAGTGTATTACATGTATAGTGCTTTATATATAGTGTATTACATGTATAGTGCTTTACAGTATATATAGTGTATTACATGTATAGTGCTTTATATATAGTGTATTACATGTATAGTGCTTTACAGTATATATAGTGTATTATATGTATAGTGCATTACAGTATATATAGTGTATTACATGTATAGTGCTTTACAGTATATATAGTGTATTACATGTATAGTGCTTTACAGTATGTATAGTGTATTATATGTATAGTGCTTTACAGTATATATAGTGTATTACATGTATAGTGCTTTACAGTATATATAGTGTATTACATGTATAGTGCTTTACAGTATATATAGTGTATTACATGTATAGTGCTTTACAGTATATATAGTGTATTACATGTATAGTGCTTTACAGTATATATAGTGTATTACATGTATAGTGCTTTACAGTATATATAGTGTATTACATGTATAGTGCTTTACAGTATGTATAGTGTATTATATGTATAGTGCTTTACAGTATATATAGTGTATTATATGTATAGTGCTTTACAGTATATATAGTGTATTACATGTATAGTGCTTTATATATAGTGTATTACATGTATAGTGCTTTACAGTATATATAGTGTATTACATGTATAGTGCTTTACAGTATATATAGTGTATTATATGTATAGTGCTTTACAGTATATATAGTGTATTACATGTATAGTGCTTTACAGTATATATAGTGTATTACATGTATAGTGCTTTACAGTATATATAGTGTATTATATGTATAGTGCTTTACAGTATATATAGTGTATTACATGTATAGTGCTTTATATATAGTGTATTACATGTATAGTGCATTACAGTATATATAGTGTATTACATGTATAGTGCTTTACAGTATATATAGTGTATTACATGTATAGTGCTTTACAGTATATATAGTGTATTATATGTATAGTGCTTTATATATAGTGTATTATATGTATAGTGCTTTACAGTATATATAGTGTATTATATGTATAGTGCTTTACAGTATATATAGTGTATTACATGTATAGTGCTTTACAGTATATATAGTGTATTATATGTATAGTGCATTACAGTATATATAGTGTATTACATGTATAGTGCTTTACAGTATATATAGTGTATTACATGTATAGTGCTTTACAGTATATATAGTGTATTACATGTATAGTGCTTTACAGTATATATAGTGTATTACATGTATAGTGCTTTACAGTATATATAGTGTATTACATACAGTATGCTTTGTCTAGTGCTTTATATGCAGAGTACTATATGTTTAGCCAAAGTGCAGTATACATTATATCTAGTGTATGACACTTATAATGCATTAGTACGGTGATTGAGCGCCATGTTTTATACCCAGCACATTATGTTACCTGCAGTGCATTCCTTATAGAGCATTATAGACTGAGCATCATCTGCAGTATTATTCATAGAAGACTGTAGAGCGTTATACATCCATAGTATATTATACTTAGACCATCATGCGTTATCCTTCATACCATACATGTAGTGCAGTAACCAGAAAGTTTTATTGATTCTTCTCCAAATGTAGCAGAGCTGAGTTTGTCATTTGCAGCACATTCCTGACATCATCAGCAGTGATTTACACAGGACTGTTTGGTATGCCCATCATGATAAATCTTAGTGAATTTTTTCAAATCCCTAATAAAAGAGCTACATGACAAATCCAGCTCTGCTACATATGCTAAGTTTAGCTTTATGTTTGTGACATGGGGCCTGTAAATGAACTACATGTACAAGAATAACTATAGGCAGTCGTCATACTCCATCGATATTGCAGCGTACATCTGACAACCACCAAATACACATCATGACCAATGCTTGTATCACTTCTACACCTATGGTCTATCAGGGTGACACTGTGGCCCCCCTGCTTCACCTAAACACCCAAAAGGCACCCCAGGAGGTGACACCCCACAGGACCTTACCTTTTCCTCTCCTTGTCAGCAGTCATGATGACTTGTCAGCTGCTCAGATAGTCTCAGTGGTACAGATAGCTCCTGGAGGTGCAGCACCTGCGGTCTGGAGGGAGGAAGGTGTCCGGGGAGGAGAAGGGGTTAACGTAGTGCAATATGGAGAAAAAATTACTAATAATATAATAAAATAAAGGAAACAAAAATAGAAAAGCAAAAGAGAGCGAAGTGAAGTGTCGCCCTGTGCTGGGGCTGGCTATACAGTCTCAGGTCACTGCTGAGGATTGTATAGCCGCCCGGGGGGGGGAGGGGGCTCACAGGGGGAGCAGGAGGAGACCAAGGCTCGGTCTATCCTGCCGGCTGCAGGCTGGGAGCTGAGCTTGGAGCTCCCACAGGTCTTCGGGTGGGTGGAGGATCTCTGGGGCTCCGCAGCTTGCCCTGTTCCAGGAGAAGAAGCAACTTCACGTGTGAGAGCCCGCCCTGCTGCCTGCAGCCGCCACCCCCTCCCTCCCTCTGCCGGCCGCCCGGCTCGTTGTCAGGGTCAAGCAAGTTGACAGCGGACGCGAGAGAAGCCTGAATATCCCTCCCGTTCGTGGGCGCGGGTTGAGGAGTGAACTTAGTGGCTGCAGAGGTCACAGTCCACCCCATGCTGTCTGCAGAAGTCCTGTGTGCACACCTGTAACTACCTGTCCAACAGGCTGCGGTACCGCGACTGGATTATACTGTGTGGTCACCTAATGTGACCGAAACTGATCTGCACCTGTCCATTTATCATCTATATATATATATATATGTCATCTATCATCTACCCATAGATCAATCTATGTAGGGATCTCATATCTATCTATTTCATACCTACCCGTCATATAGCGATCAATCTATGTATGTAATCTCTCCATCAATCTCTATCTATATCTCATGCTTACCTATCAGCTATCAATCCATCAATATATCTATCTAGGCAGGTCCATAAATATTGGGACATCGACACAATTCTAACATTTTTGGCTCTATACACCACCACAATGGATTTCATCCCTAAGGGCTCATGCAGACGAACGCATTTTCTTTCCGTTTCCGTTTTTTTTTCTTTTTTTGTGGTTCCGCGGACTGTAAAGTACATCCGGTCGTGTGGAGGAGCCCTAACCCCCAGGACCTTTTAGTTTATAGATATATTTCATTGTATGAGGCCCCTCATTCAGCGCCCCCTTTATTACCCCCTAATTATTTATTTTGTGTGCTTGTTACATCTTTTTTCAGGATCCTTGCCCTTTAAGAGTGGGAGAAGTAGATCTGTATATAAATTAAATGAGTTATCCTATTTCGATAGCCCCCCACCGATACACATACAGTTGGAATTGGGGGGACACATTTTTCTACTGCATTAGGGCTCGTTTACACGACCGTGTCGTGTTTTGTGGTCCGCAAATTGCGGATCGGCAAAACACGGATGCCGCCCGTGTGCCTTCCACAATTTGCGGAGCGGAACGGCCCTTTATAGAAATGCCTATTCTTGTCCGCAAAACGGACAAGAATTGGACATGACATAATTTTTGCGGGGCCACGGAACAGAGCAACGGATGCGGATTGAAGTGAATGGGACCGCACCTGAGCCGCAAAAAATGCGTCTCGGATGCTGAACCAAACTACGAGCGTGTGAATGAGCCCTTACTCTGCGTATTACTTGATCAAAGGGTCATGGTCAGCAGCAGAATCTTCATGGCAGCCTGTATTCTGTGAATAGATGGGTAGAAGAGCCCAGATCAGCACTTGCTCCTTGTGTACTCCATTCACAGCAGCTGGAGCCTGGGTGGGGACCTTACCTATGGTTGTAAAGCTTTTGCATAAATCAGTCCTACATGTGAATACATGAAACTTTGCCATAGATTTTATTGGAGGAGAATTGCAATTTCCTCATCTTCACAATAAAACATTGTCATAATAAAAAAATGTACCTTCCCTCTGCTGTTGCTAGTAATTTGTTGCTAGGACTGTGCACTGACCCAGTCCAGTATCTCCCCGTAGCAGCTGTTATGGGCCCGTAGGCTGAGGCTATCTGTAGGCTTGAGTGTATATAGCTCATAGGTATACCTGGAGGTAGCAGTGTAAATATAACGGGTATACCTGTATACAGTCAGGTCCATAAATATTGGGACATGGACACAATTCTAACATTTTTGGCTCTATACACCACCACAATGGATTTGAAATGAAACGAACAAGATGTGCTTTAACTGCAGACTGTCAGCTTTAATTTGAGGGAATTTACATCCAAATCAGGTGAACGGTGTAGGAATTACAACAGTTTGTATATGTGCCTCCCACTTGTTAAGGGACCAAAAGTAATGGGACAATTGGCTTCTCAGCTGTTCCATGGCCAGGTGTGTGTTATTCCCTCATTATCCCAATTACAATGAGCAGATAAAAGGTCCAGAGTTCATTTCCAGTGTGCTATTTGCATTTGGAATCTGTTGCTGTCAACTCTCAAGATGAGATCCAAAGAGCTGTCACTATCAGTGAAGCAAGCCATCATTAGGCTGAAAAAACACAACAAACCCATCAGAGAGATAGCAAAAACATGAGGCGTGGCCAAAACAACTGTCAGATCAAGAACACTCTCCAGGAGGTAGGTGTATGTGTGTCAAAGTCAACAATCAAGAGAAGACTTTACCAGAGTGAATACAGAGGGTTCACCACAAGATGTAAACCATTGGTGAGCCTCAAAAACAGGAAGGCCAGATTAGAGTTTGCCAAACGACATCTAAAAAAGCCTTCACAGTTCTGGAACAACATCCTATGGACAGATGAGACCAAGATCAACTTGTACCAGAGTGATGGGAAGAGAAGGGTATGGAGAAGGAAAGGAACTGCTCATGATCCTAAGCATACCACCTCGTCATGGCGTGGGCATGTATGGCTGCCAATGGAACTGGTTCTTTTGTATTTATTGATGATGTGACTGCTGACAAAAGCAGCAGGATGAATTAAGTGTTTTGGGCAATATTATCTGCTCATATTCAGCCAAATGCTTCAGAACTCATTGGACGACTCTTCACACTGCAGATGGACAATGACCCAAAGCATACTGCAAAAACATGGCCAAGTCAATCACCGGACCTGAATCCGATTGAGCATGCATTTCACTTGATGAAGACAAATGGGGAAAATGCCCCAAGAACAAGCAGAAACTGAAGACAGTTGCAGTAGAGGCCTGGCAGAGCATCACCAGGGATGAAACCCAGCGTCTGGTGATGTCTATGCATTCCAGACTTCAGGCTGTAATTGACTGCAAAGGATTTGCAACCAAGTATTAAAAAATAAAAGTTTGATTTATGATTATTATTCTGTCCCATTACTTTTGGTCCCTTAACAAGTGGGAGGCACATATGGGATTTGGATGTAAATACCCTCAAATTAAAGATGGCAGTCTGCAGTTAAAGCACATCTTGTTCGTTTTATTTGAAAAACATTGTGGTCGTGTATAGAGCCAAAAATGTTAGAATTGTGTCGATGTCCCAATATTTATGGACCTGACTGTATGTCTGAAGGTAGCAGTGTATTTATAAAATTGGTATATCGGTAAATATCCATGTGTAAAGAACATGGGTATATCCCTATATGGGTGTCAGTGCATCTGTAGGTAGCAGTGCATATATAACATAGGTATATATGCATATTTGTTATATTTGTGAACACATTTCTTGCTAAAAACTTGGTTGTCATACTTCAATCCATTGACCTCACAAACTAAGTTTAAAGGGTATCTGTCAGCAGATTTGTACCTATGAAGCTGGTTGACCTGTTACATGTGTGCTGTGGGGTTTCGCTCTGGTAGATAGGGTAAGCGGGCACAGTACAGAGGCAAAATACAAGTTCTTAACTCAAAACATCAGTGTTTATTAATACTTCAGGCAATTGCACAAAACAGCACATAACTTTGCAGACTTGGTGTTAATTCACAGACAATGGAAAGATCATATAACATAAGTCACCTTGCTGGCAGTTCTGCCTCCAGTAGTCCACAGCAGGATTTAGGGGCCTGCTCTCAGACCTACAGCATGGCACAAAGCCTCAGATCCCCAAAAACAGAGAGATCTCTGCTGAGCCCAGCTACCTATTTAAGGACAGCCAGGTGCTGCCAAAACCCAGACCGGCACTTAAACTCCGGTCCGGTATTTGACCTCACCTGGCTGGAAACCAGCACATGCTGGGAGGAAAATACCTGCCTTGCCAGACACAACCCCTCACTGTGTCACATACGGGGTGAGGGGGTGGACACACGCCAGACAATGTACAGGGCATCCACGTTTTCCTGCAACCGGCCTGCTCTGTGTTCTACCAAGAACTTAAAGTTCTGCAGAGACAAAAAACATCTGGTGACCCGGGCATTTCGGTCTTTGGCCTGGCTCCTCCACTTGAGAGGGTAGTGGTCGGTCACCAGGCGGAACTTTCTCCCCAACAAATAGTAGCGGAGAGACTCGAGTGCCCACTTGACAGCCAGGCACTCTCTCTCAACTATACTGTCCTTGGTTTCGGCTGGGGTGAGCTTGCGGCTTAGGAAGACAACGGGATGCTCCTCCCTGTTGACTTCCTGAGACAGTACAGCACCGAGGCCTACATCGGAGGCATCCGTTTGTACCATGAACTCCCTCTTGAAGTCGGGCATCACCAAAACCGGTGAACCACACAGGGCCGACTTCAAAGCGGCAATAGCCTCTATCGCCCGATCATCCCAGCGAACCATCACTGATTTTTGTCTCTTCAAGAGCCCTGTCAAGGGCGTGGCTAGAGTAGCAAAGTGGGGAACAAACCTCATGTAATAGCCCACCATTCCCAGGAATTACTTTATTTGCCTAGTGGTGACAGGTCGGGGCCAATTCCGTATCGCCTCTATTTTGTTCACTTGGGGTTTGATGACTCCGCGCCCAATGACATACCCCAGGTATTTAGTCTCTTCTATCCCTATCGCATATTTTTTTGGGTTAGCGGTTAGGCCAGCTTTCCGAAGGGAGTCTACTATAGCCTGCACTTTGGGTAGGTTACTTTCCAAGTCGGTACTGTGGATGACAATATCGTCCAGGTAAGCCGAAGCGTACCGACGATGTGGACGAAGCACAATGTCCATTAGTCGCTGAAAAGTGGCAGGGGCACCATGCAGATTAAAGGGTAAGACCTTATATGGATACAGCCCCTCAGGCGTGATGAAGGCAGTTTTCTCTTTGGCAGCCTCCGTTAAGGGCACTTCCCAGTACCCTTTCGTGAGGTCCAAAACAGAAAAATACCAGGCTTGTCCTAACCTCTCAATGAGCTCATCCACCCAGGGCATGGGACACGCATGGAATTTGGAAACCTCGTAAAGTTTTCGAAAGTCGTTAAAAAACTGCAATGTCCCGTCCAGCTTGGATATCAATACTATAGGACTGGCCCACTCACTTTTTGACTCCTCGATGACGTCTAGCTGCAACATTAGCTGCACCTCCTCCGATATGGCTTGTCGCCGAGCCTCAGGTACCCAGTATAGTTTTAACCAGACTTTTGCCTGAGGCTCAATGACAATGTCATGCTGGATTATGGAAGTGCGTCCAGGAAGGTCCGAGAACACATCCGTGTTCCGACTAACGAACTTCCTGGCCTCCTGAGTCTGTTTAGAGGAGAGGCTGTCAGCAATGTTTACTGTGGCAGCCGCCTCTCTTGCATCAGACAGAGGGGCCGGTACCTCTTCTAGAAAACCCGGTCGCGAGCTGTCTTCTGTACAGGTTTCCCTATCTTTCTACAGTTTGAGTAAATTCACATGGTAAACCTGCTCTGGCTTTCGCCGCCCTGGCTGGTGTACCTTGTAGTTTACATCTCCAATTTTCTCGATTACCTCGTAGGGGCCCTGCCACCTAGCTAGGAACTTACTGTCCACGGTCAGCACCAAAACCTGATCACCCGGGTTAAAGATCCGGACCCGAGCCTGCCGATTATAGACCCGACTCTGGGCTCGCTGAGCTGCCTCTATATGCTCCCTAACAGGAGGCAACACTGTCTCTATCCGATCTTACATCTGGGTAACGTACTCAATGACACTTTTATGTGGAGTGGGTTGTTCCCACGCCTCTTTGGCCACGTCCAAGAGACCGCAAGGGTGTCTGCCATATAGCAGTTAGAAGGGCGAGAACCCAGTAGAGGCCTGGGGTACCTCTCGCACTGCGAACATGAGATAGGGCAGAAGGAGGTCCCAGTCCTTCCCATCTATAGACACTACCTTTTTCAACATATTTTTTGATGTTTGGTTAAACCGTTCTACCAGACCGTCCGTTTGCGGATGGTAAACGGACGTCCGTAGTTTTATGTGCAGCAACTTACCGAGTTCCCTCATCACCTTAGACATAAAAGGGGTCCCTTGGTCGGTCAGAACCTCTTTAGGTAGTCATACTCGGGAAAACACCTCCATTAACTCCTTTGCTATGAGTTTGGCCGAGGTATGTCGCAGTGGCACCGCCTCCGAGTAACGAGTAGCGTAGTCTAGAATGACTAAGATGAGTTGATGCCCTCTGGCGGACTTTGGTACTGGGTCTATGAGGTCCATAGCTATTTGGTCAAACGGAACTTCAATAATCGGGAGAGGTACTAGGGGACTACGGATATGTGGCTGGGGGCTAGTTATCTGGCAGATCGGGCAAGACTTACATAACTCTTTCATTTCTTTTAATATGCTGGGCCAGTAAAACCGCTGTAGAATATTATCCTGAGTTTTCTGCAGCCCCAGGTGACCCCCGAGAACGTGTTGGTGGGCTAGATCTAACACAAGCTTGCGATAAGCCTTGGGGACCACCAACTGTTCAATAGGCTCACCCCGTAGTTGGTTTACCACACATATCCAACATATCCTCATGAACCACAAAACGGGGAAACACTGACTCTGCCCCAGGTTGTTGTGGTTCACCATCTACTATGAACACATTTTCCCAGGCGCGGGATAGGGTTGGGTCCCGATGTTGGGCGGTACCAAAATTATCCCCGAAGACATTGAGGTCTGCCAATTCAGGACCCGGTGGCAAGTCCTCCACTTCTCCCACCATCACACTTAGCGGGGTTGTCTACCCCTCTTCCACCGAAGTGGCGGTCACCCCTACCGCTGGCCCTTCGGTCTCAGGTTCCCAGGATTCTGGTCTCCCCCCTGAGCCGGGCCACTCTGCTAGGGATAACCCTGTCTCATGGGTATCAGTCACTCTCATAGCAGGCCACAGTACCGGGAAGTCTCTCCCTATTATAAGTTTGTAGTGTAGATTTGGGGCAACTGCCACTTCGTGAGTCCATCTGCCAGTCCCGGTGTTTAGAGACACCAGGGTGGTGGGATAGTCTTTTAAGTCTCTATGGATGCGCATGACCCCGACTTTCCGGCCAGAATACTCCGCTGACCATACCAGGGGAGCCCTTACTAGGGACACCAGACTCCCTGAGTCCAGCAGAGCCTCCGCTGGAGGGTCTCCTACCTCCACCTGGCACAGGTGGTTTAGTGTTTTTGGGGTACCTGCTGCACACAGCTTCCTGGCATATAGCGACTGACGGTAGCCATAGTTAGTATCCATAGGTTCCACCTGATGGAGACAGTCAGCTCTTACATGGCCCAGCTCCTGACACTGCCAGCAGACTATCAGAGCCAGGTCCGTAGAGGGTACACCCCGGGTGGGTTTGGTTGACACAAGTCGCCGGGTCTGGGATGGAGATTTATGGGGTTTGACTGCCCCCCTTCCAAAAGAACCCTCTGTAACATTCTTAGTAGCCTCGTAGCACTCCACCAGGTCCACCATTTCTAGGGCGTTGCCAGGAGACACCTGGCCGATCCAGTGCTGGAGAGGGGGTGACAGAGCCCTTCAGAACATATCAGCCAATGGTCTATCCAGCATAGCAGTGGGACTCAGCACATCAGGCTGTAGCCACTTTTGCATAAGGTGGAGTAAGTCATAATACTGGGTCCTCTCAGGCTCAGCCGGCCTAAACCCCCACTGATGTACCCGTTGGGCCCGGACCAACACATTCACCCCCAGTCTTTCCAAAATCTCACCCTTTACTTGTTGGTAGTCGGCCGATTGATCGTACGGCAAGTCGAAATACACCAGCTGGGAATCGGATGCCAGAAATGGAGCGACGACCTCAGCCCACTGGTCACAGGGTAGCTTTTCCCTGATGGCCACTTTCTCGTACATCGCCAGGTAGGTTTCAATGTCGTCTGCGGGGGTCATCTTAGGAATCCCGGCACGGACTGCTTTCCGGGCATCCTGGATGCTCTGGGTTGCACCTGCTGTCTGCAAAGCCATCATCACATGTTGTAGCAGCAACTGGTTAGTCTCCTGCTGCTGCTTATTAGCCTCGTGTTGCTGCAGGTTTGTCTTTTGCTGCTGCAGATTAGCCTCCATGAGGGCCTTCACAACAGCCTCCATTTTGTCATGGGGCACTGGTTGTAACACAGCTGGTTTAATGTACGACATACAACCATGCCTGAAAAATGCAGAAACCAAAAATATCGGCGTTCACGCAAGCCTCACTGCTCTTGCCCGTATCCTCCACCAATTGAGGGGTTTCGCTCTGGTAGATAGGGTAAGTGGGAGCAATACAAAGGCAAAATACAAGTTCTTAACTCAAAACGTCATTGCTTATTCACACTTGAGACAATTGCAAAAAACAGCACGTAACTTTGCAGTCTTGGTGTTAATTCACACACAATGGAAAGTTCATATAACACAAGTCACCTTGCTGGCAGTTCTGCCTCAAGTAGTCCACAGCAGGATTTTGGGGGCCTGTTTCCCCAGCGTGCGGCTCTCAGCCCTCCAGCACGGCACAAAGCCTCAGATCCCCAAAAACAGAGAGATCTCTGCTGAGCCCAGCTGCCTATTTAAGGACAACCAGGTGCTGCCAAAACCCGGACCGGCACTTAAACTCCGGTCCGGTATTTGACCTCACCTGGCTGGAAACCAGCCCAGCCGCACATGCTGGGAAGAAAATACCTGCCTTGCCAGACACAACCTCTCACTGTGTCACAGTGCTTGGCAGCTGAAGGCAACTATGTTGGTCCCATGTTCATATGTGTCCGCATTGCTGAGAAAAAGGAAGTTTTAATATATGCAAATGAGCCTCTAGGAGCAACGGGGGCATTGCCATTACACCTGAAGGCTCTGCACCTGCTGCACTCTCTGCACTTTAATTGACAGGGCCATGTGTGATGATGTTATTACTGCCTGTCCCTGTCAATCAAAGTGCAAAGGGCGTGGAAGTTGCATAGAGAGCGCAACCTCTAGGTGTAATGGTGATGCCCCCGTTGCTCCTAGAGGCTAATTTGCATATATTATAACATCATTTTTCTCAGCAATACGGGCACATATGAACATGGGATCAACACAGATGCATTCAGCTGCCAAGTGCACATGTAACAGGTCAGCCAGTTTCATAGGTACAAAACTGCTGACAGATGCCCTTTAAATTTTAAATCTGTTCACAGCTGATAACTGCAGTGCAGCTCCCAGATATCTGAAAAAGTAGGAGAATATTTCTAGCTGAGTGGAATTGTTCTTCATATACAGTACAGACCAAAAGTTTGGACACACCTTCTCATTCAAAGAGTTTTCTTTATTTTCATGACTATGAAAATTGTAGATTCACACTGAAGGCATCAAAACTATGAATTAACACATGTGGAATTATATACATAACAAACAAGTGTGAAACAACTGAAAATATGTCATATTCTAGGTTCTTCAAAGTAGCCACCTTTTGCTTTGATTACTGCTTTGCACACTCTTGGCATTCTCTTGATGAGCTTCAAGAGGTAGTCCCCTGAAATGGTTTTCACTTCACAGGTGTGCCCTGTCAGGTTTAATAAGTGGGATTTCTTGCCTTATAAATGGGGTTGGGGCCATCAGTTGCATTGAGGAGAAGTCAAGTGGATACACAGCTGATAGTCCTACTGAATAGACTGTTAGAATTGGTATTATGGCAAGAAAAAAGCAGCTAAGTAAAGAAAAACGAGTGGCCATCATTACTTTAAGAAATTAAGGTCAGTCAGTCAGCCGAAAAATTGGGAAAACGTTGAAAGTAAGGGCTATTTGACCATGAAGGAGAGTGATGGGGTGCTGCGCCAGATGACCTGGCCTCCATAGTCACCGGACCTGAACCCAATCGAGATGGTTTGGGGTGAGCTGGACCGCAGAGTGAAGGCAAAAGGGCCAACAAGTGCTAAGCATCTCTAGGAACTCCTTCAAGACTGTTGGAAGACCATTTCAGGGGACTACCTCTTGAAGCTCATCAAGAGAATGCCAAGAGTGTGCAAAGCAGTAATCAAAGCAAAAGGTGGCTACTTTGAAGAACCTAGAATATGACATATTTTCAGTTGTTTCACACTTGTTTGTTATGTATATAATTCCACATGTGTTAATTCATAGTTTTGATGCCTTCATAGTCATGAAAATAAAGAAAACTCTTTGAATGAGAAGGTGTGTCCAAACTTTTGGTCTGTACTGTACATCATAAGATATTTTTTTTTGCAGAGACTGTCTGATTATTGTCAAGAGGTTCACCAAATCAAATAACAATCAATCAATTTCTTAAAATGATATAACAGGAGATTCTTCACTAGAGCCCTTCAAAGACCTTTCACAGTTTAGCAGTTCAGACGACCACACTATGACTGGAAGAAAGAGAATGAAGGGAGGTTAACCCATTCTTGCTCATAAAGGAGGGCCCCCATTGGTGTGTCTAGTAGGGTTGCAGGCATAGCAGCTGTTATGGGGCCCATTTGTACCCAAAGGAAAGGTGCAGGTAGTGATGACTATCAATGATTGAAAAACATATGGAGAATTTAATGTGGCCCCATTCTGTGTTTTACTATGGAGCCAAAGGTTATTCCCGATACAGAATGTGAATTATCCTAAGACTATGGCATAATATGTTAATTATACTTGCATGTAGTATTATATGTTTTTTCCTGTGTTGTGATTTCACAGTGGATATGGTGACTTTTTTTGTATGTATTATCCCTGTTCTATGTGTTTATTTTTCCTGCGCTGTGATGTCACTATTTATTCTCTGTATACCATGACATCGCCATATTTGTTATGCCTCTGCTATGACATCACTATGTTAACTCTATACTGTGTTGTCATTTTGTTTATATATCTCAGTAATGTGACATCACAGTGTTCATGATCTTTGCACTGTGAGATCATTATATTCATTTTCCCTGTACTGCGAAATACAGTCAGGTCCATAAATATTGGGACATCGACACAATTCTAACATTTTTGGCTCTATACACCACCACAATGGATTTGAAATGAAACAAACAAGATGTGCTTTAACTGCAGACTGTCAGCTTTAATTTGAGGGTATTTACATCTAAATCAGGTGAACGGTGTAGGAATTACAACAGTTTGCATATGTGCCTCCCACTTGTTAAGGGACCAAAAGTAATGGGACAATTGGCTTCTCAGCTGTTCCATGGCCAGGTGTGTGTTATTCCCTCATTATCCCAATTACAATGAGCAGATAAAAGGTCCAGAGTTCATTTCAAGTGTGCCATTTGCATTTGGAATCTGTTGCTGTCAACTCTCAAGATGAGATCCAAAGAGCTGTCACTATCAGTGAAGCAAGCAAGACCAGGAAGACCACGGAAATCACTGTGGTGGATGACCGAAGAATTCTTTCCCTGGTGAAGAAAACACCCTTTTACAACAGTTGGCCAGATCAAGAACACTCTCCAGGAGGTAGGTGTATGTGTGTCAAAGTCAACAATCAAGAGAAGACTTCACCAGAGTGAATACAGAGGGTTCACCACAAGATGTAAACCATTGGTGAGCCTCAAAAACAGGAAGGCCAGATTAGAGTTTGCCAAACGAAATCTAAAAAAGCCTTCACAATTCTGGAACAACATCCTATTGACAGATGAGACCAAGATCAACTAGTACCAGAGTGATGGGAAGAGAAGAGTATGGAGAAGGAAAGGAACTGCTCATGATCCTAAGCATACCACCTCATCAGTGAAGCATGGTGGTGGTAGTGTCATGGCGTGGGCATGTATGGCTGCCAATGGAACTGGTTCTCTTGTATTTATTGATGATGTGACTGCTGACAAAAGCAGCAGGATGAATTCTGAAGTGTTTCGGGCAATATTATCTGTTCATATTCAGCCAAATGCTTTAGAACTCATTGGACGGCGCTTCACAGTGCAGATGGACAATGACCCAAAGCATACTGCAAAAGCAACCAAAGAGTTTTTTAAGGGAAAGAAGTGGAATGTTATGCAATGGCCAAGTCAATCACCTGACCTGAATCCGATTGAGCATGCATTTCACTTGATGAAGACAAAACTGAAGGGAAAATGCCCCAAGAACAAGCAGGAACTGAAGACAGTTGCAGTAGAGGCCTGGCAGAGCATCACCAGGGATGAAACCCAGCGTCTGGTGATGTCTATGCATTCCAGGCTTCAGGCTGTAATTGACTGCAAAGGATTTGCAACCAAGTATTAAAAAGTGAAAGTTTGATTTATGATTATTATTCTGTCCCATTACTTTTGGTCCCTTAACCCCTTAAGGACTCAGCCCTATTTCACCTTACGGACTTGGCCATTTTTTGCAAATCTGACCAGTGTCACTTTAAGTGCTGATAACTTTAAAACGCTTTTACTTACCCAGGCCGTTCTGAGATTTTTTTTTTCGTCACATATTGTACTTCATGACACTCCTAAAATTGGCTCAAAAAAGTTAATATTTTTGAATAAAAAAATACCAAATTTACCAAAAATTTGGAAAAATTTGCAAATTTCAAAGTTTCAGTTTCTCTACTTCTGTAATACATAGTAATACCCCCAAAAATTGTGATGAATTTACATTTCCCATATGTTTACTTCATGTTTGTATCATTTTGGGAATGATATTTTATTTTTTGGGGATGTTACATAGCTTTGAAGTTTAGAAGCAAATTTTGAAAATTTTCAGAAATTTTCCAAATCCCACTTTTTATGGACCAGTTCAGGTTTGAAGTCACTTTGTGAGGCTTACATAATAGAAACCATCCAAAAATGACCCCATTCTAGAAACTACACCCCTCAAGGTATTCAAAACAGTTTTTACAAACTTTGTTAACCCTTTAGGTCTTCCACAAGACTTCATGGCAAATGGACATAAAATTTAAGAATTTCGATTTTTTGGAAAATTTTCCAATATAATCAATTTTTTCCTGGAAAAAAACAAGGGTTAACTGCCAAACCAAACTCAAAATGGGTTGTTCTGATTCTGTAGTTTGCAGAAACACCCCATATGTGGTCGTAAACTACTGTTTGGCCAAACGAGAGGACATAGAAGGAGGGGAACGCCATATGGTTTTTGCAAGGCAGATTTTGCAGGACTGTTTTTTTTTATACCATGTCCCATTTAAAGCCCCCCGTTGCACCCCTAGAATAGAAATTCCAAAAAAGTGACTCCATCTAAGAAAGTACACCCCTCAAGGTATTCAAAACTGGGTTTACAAACTTTGTTAACCCTTTAGGTGTTCCACAAGAGTTAATGGCAGATGGAGAAACAATTTAGAAATTTCTATTTTTTGGAAAATTTTCCATTTTAACCCATTTTTTCCAGTAATAAAGTAAGGGTTAACTGCCAAACAAAACTCAATATGGGTTGCCCTGATTCTGTAGTTTGCAAAAACACCCCATATGTGGTCGTAAACTACTGTTTGGCCAAACGGGAGGACATAGAAGGAGGGGAACGCCATATGGGTTTTGGAAGGCAGATTTTGCAGGACTGGTTTTGTTTATACCATGTCCAATTTCAAGCCCCCCGTTGCACCCCTAGAATAGAAATTCCAAAAAAGTGACTCCATCTAAGAAAGAACACCCCTCAAGGTATTCAAAACCGGGTTTACAAACTTTGTTAACCCTTTAGGTGTTCCACAAGAGTTAATGGCAGATGGAGAAACAATTTAGAAATTTAAATTTTTTGGAAAATTTTCCATTTTAACCCATTTTTTCCAGTAATAAAGTAAGGGTTAACTGCCAAACAAAACTCAATATGGGTTGCCCTGATTCTGTAGTTTGCAAAAACACCCCATATGTGGTCGTAAACTACTGTTTGGCCAAACGGGAGGACATAGAAGGAGGGGAACGCCATATGGGTTTTGGAAGGCAGATTTTGCAGGACTGGTTTTGTTTATACCATGTCCAATTTCAAGCCCCCCGTTGCACCCCTAGAATAGAAATTCCAAAAAAGTGACTCCATCTAAGAAAGCACACCCCTCAAGGTATTCAAAACCGGGTTTACAAACTTTGTTAACCCTTTAGGTGTTCCACAAGAGTTAATGGCAGATGGAGAAACAATTTAGAAATTTTAATTTTTTGGAAAATTTTCCATTTTAACCCATTTTTTCCAGTAATAAAGTAAGGGTTAACTGCCAAACAAAACTCAATATGGGTTGCCCTGATTCTGTAGTTTGCAAAAACACCCCATATGTGGTCGTAAACTACTGTTTGGCCAAACGGGAGGACATAGAAGGAGGGGAACGCCATATGGTTTTTGCAAGGCAGATTTTGCAGGACTGGTTTTGTTTATACCATGTCCCATTTGAAGCCCCCCCGTTGCACCCCTAGAATAGAAATTCCAAAAAAGTGACTCCATCTAAAAAAGTACACCCCTCAAGGTATTAAAAACTGGGTTTACAAACTTTATTAACCCTTTAGGTGTTCCACAAGAGTTAATGGCAGATGGAGAAACAATTTTGGAATTTCTATTTTTTGGAAAATGTTCCATTTTAACCCTTACTTTATTACTGGAAAAAATGGGTTAACAGCCAAACAAAACTCAATATGGGTTGCCCTGATTCTGTAGTTTGCAGAAACACCCCATATGTGGTCGTAAACTACTATTTGGCTAAACAGCAGGACATAGAAGAAGGGGAACGCCATATAGTTTTTGGAAAGCAGATTTTGCTGGACTGGTTTATTTACACCATGTACATTTTCAAGCCTCCTGATGCACCCCTAGAGTAGAAACTCCATGAAAGTGACCCCATCTAGGAAACTACGGGATGAGGTGGTTGTTGTTTTGGGACTATTTTAGGGTAAATATGATTTTTGGTTGCTCTATATTACACTTTTTTGAGGCAAGGTAACAAAAAATTTTAATTCTAAAATTGTTTCTACATTCGCTATTTAGTTTTGTGGAACACTTAAAGGGTTAACAAAGTTTGTAAAGTAACTTTTTAATACCTTGAAGGGTGTAGTTTCTTAGATGGGGTCACTTTTTTGGAGTTTCTAGTCTAGGCTACATCAGGGGGGGCTTCTAATGGGACATGGTGTCAAAAAAAACAGTCCATCAAAATCTGCCTTCCAGAAACTATATGGAGTTCCCTTCGTTCTATGCCCTGCCGTGTGGCTATATAGCCATTTACGACCACATATGGGGTGTTTCTGCAAACTAAAGAATCAGGGCCATAAATATTTAGTTTTGTTTGGCTGTTAACCCTTGCTTTATTACCGGAAAAAAAGGATTCAAATGGAAATTTTGCCAAAAAATGGGTGTTTTGGCACCGTTTTTATTTTATATTTTTAACGCTGTTCATCCAAGGGGTTTGGTCAAATGTTATTTTTATAGGGCAGATTTTTACGGACGCGGAAATACCTAATATGTCTACATTTTAAAATGTATTTAAATTTTACACTATATTATCATTTTAGGAACCAAAAAAATTATTTTTGTATCTCCATAGCCTGGGATCTACAGTTTTATTTTTTTTGTTGGGCGACTATCTAATGTAGGGGCTCATTTTTTGCGGGATAAGATGGCGGTTTTATTGGCACTAATTGGGGGTGCATATGACATTTTGATTGCTCGCTATTACACTTTTTGTGATGTTAGGTGACAAAAAAATTGCTTTTTTTACACATATTTTTTTTTTTTTAACGCTGTTCTTCCGGAGGGGTTGGGTTACATGTTATTTTTATAGAGAATATTTTTTCGGACGCGGCGATGCCCAATATGTATGGCTCTCAGACTTTGGAGACACTAAGCAGGCATCCTCAAACTGCAGCCCTCCAGATGTTGTAAAACTACAATTTCCACCATGCCCTGCTGATGGCTGTAGGTTGTCTGGGCATGCTGGGAGTTATAGTTTTACAACATCTGGAGGGCCGCAGTTTGAGGATGCCTGCACTAAAACTAATATTTTTTGGGGGGGAAAAAATTGTTTCCGTGTCTCCAAAGTCTGAGAGCCATAGTTTTTTATGTTCTCTAGAGGACTGTTGGGGATTATAAAAATTTTGTACTCCATGGAAGTGTGATACTCCCTGAAGCAATCGATAACGCAGAGGCCCGGATGATCGGGGCAAGTGTCACATTGAGTTGTGGTGTCCTTTCGTATCCCCCTCCTGTGACACACTCTGCACTTTTTTTGGGTTCGTCCTTCTTTCCAGTATGGGGGACCACACCTGGAAAATGTTGGCCATGGACGATCCGGGCGCCTCCAATTCCCAAGGTACTCCGGCCTGCTCTGTCCCGGTCAGAAAAGATCAGGGCCTTGAGGACTGCCTCATAGAACTGGAGGAATGTCCCTGTGCTGCCAGCGCTTCGGGATAGTACAAAAGAGTTGTACGTGGCAACCTGTACCAAGTAGACCGCAACTTTTTTGTACTATGCCCGGGTTTTGCGCATGGCATTATATGGTGTGAGGACTTGATCAGAGAGATCAACTCCTCCCATATACCGATTGTAGTCGACGATACAATTGGGCTTGAGGACCGTTGCCGCGGTACCTCGCACAGAGACGGATGTGGTGCTGTTACCGTGGATTGTGGACAGCATAAGGACATCCCTCTTGTCCTTATACCTGACCAGCAACAGGTTTCCACTCGTAAGGGCATGGGTCTCACCCCTGGGGATAGGTACCTGGAGGGGGTAGGCAGGGAGGCCGCGTTGATTTTTCCGCACGATCCCACAAGCGAACGTGGATCTGGCGGCAAGGGACCTGAACAAGGAAAAGCTAGTATAAAAGTTATATACGTAAAGGTGGTAACCCTTATCTAGCAGTGGGTACATAAGGTCCCACACGAGTTTCCCGCTAACACCCAGAGTGGGGGGACATTCTGGGGGTTGAATATGGGAATCTCGCCCCTCGTTCACACGAAATTTGTAAGTGTACCCTGAGGTACTCTCACAAATTTTGTATAGCTTCACGCCATACCTCGCCCGCTTAGTGGGATTGTATTGGCGGAAACTGAGTCTCCCCTTGAACGCAACGAGAGACTCATCAACCGCGACCTCCCTTCCAGGTACGTAGGCCTGCTCAAATTTGGCCCCGAAGTGATCGATGACCAGCCGTATCTTATACAGACTGTCATGGGCAGGATCACCTCGGGGGGGAAATGCTGCATTATCGGAATAATGCAGACATTTCTGGATGGCCTCAAACCGGGGATGTGTCATGGCCATACTGTAGAGTGGGGTCTGGTAAAGGACGTCCCCACTCCAGTATTGCCTGACACTGGGTTTTTGCACTAGACCCATATGCAGCACGAGGCCCCAAAATGTCCTCATCTCGGCTGCACTGACCGGCGTCCAGCCACCGGGTCTAGCCAAAAATGAGCCCGGGTGCTGAGCAACGAACTGTTGGGCGTACAGGTTTGTCTGCTCCACCATCAGATTCACAAATGGGCTACTGAAAAAAAATTTTAAAAAGTCCATTTCAGTAAACCCCACTGTGGGAATCTGGATTCCTGGATTGCCAGCAAAATCCGGAATCTCGGGCTGAAAATCCACTGGGGGACACCAGCTAAGTTCACCGGCAGGGGGCTCCGGTGGGCTTATTTGGTGGGCCGGGAAACCAGTATGAGCCCCAGGGGCGCTCGTACTAGGGTGGGCCACAGGATCCCTAGCATGTGGGGCCCCTGGCTCTGCCTGGCGGCGTCTCCGCCGCCTTGGGGGCTCATCGTCATCAGATGATGATGAGGAGGATGCGGATGACAAGAGGAACGTGGGGTCATCCTTATCCTCACTGGGGCTCTCGGAGTCGGAGGCAATCTGGGCGTATGCCTCCTCCACCGAGAACATCCGGCGGGCCATGGGTATGTGTGTGCGTGTGTATAAACCTTTATTGTATGTGCGTGTGTGTGGGGGCACGGGTGTTCGTGTACTAAAAAGTGAAAAAAAAAAAAAAGTTCAAACTTGCTGATCAGCAGTACAAGTGGCAGGGGGGGTCTAGGGTCTGAAAGCTGAAGCAAAAAAAAGTTTAGAATAAAAGTGCTTTTTTTTTTTTTTTTCCTAACTAACTTTTCCCTTCTATTCCTGCCTAACGGTGCCTCTCCCTCACTGACCCTAACCTACCTGGAGGGCGATGGGTGCAGGAGGGTGATGGATGACGATTAGGGGGGACTCAGGAGCTGGTGCTGGACGGTGCTGCAGGGTGCTCGTTCAGAACAGGAAGAGGAGGGGAGAGAGGAGCGCAGGAAGTTTGAATCTCGCGCCTCTCTCTCCTGCACCAATGAGCACCCTGGACAGCAGCATTCAGTACCACGGCCAGCACCGCCTCTCCAAATCTTCGTACTGCGATTGGTGGTGTGTAATCACGCCACCGATCGCAGTTTTTTTCCGGTTCATTGGGTCACCGGAGACCCGAATGGACCGGAAACGCAGCAAACCGCAGGTTTGAATTGACCTGCGGTTTTCTGCGATCGCCGATACGGGGAGGGGGGCACATGACCCCCCCTGGCGTTGTGACAGGATGCGGGCTGAATGATTTCAGCCGGCATCCTGTTCGAATTGACCCCCGCGGTGCCGCAATAACGATTTAAATTTAGGACGTACCGGTACGTCCTGAGTCCTTAAGGATTCGGGAAATAGGGGCGTACCGGTACGCCCTAAGTCCTTAAAGAGATTCTGTCACCTCGTATAACACAAATTCTGATTTTAAACCAGTCATGCTCCACAGCTTACCTTGAATCGGCTGTGCTGTTTTTTATTGTAATCCGTCCAGCAGTTTTGCAGAAAAACTCTTTATAAAACCCTGAAGGTGCCCAGAGGGGCGTTATGTTCCCCTTTGTGTGCCCAGTAACATAGAAACATAGAAACATAGAATGTGTCGGCAGATAAGAACCATTTGGCCCATCTAGTCTGCCCAATATACTGAATACTATGGATAGCCCCCGGCCCTATCTTATATGAAGGATGGCCTTATGCCTATCCCATGCATGCTTAAACCCCTTCACTGTATTTGCAGCTACCACTTCTGCAGGAAGGCTATTCCATGCATCCACTACTCTCTCAGTAAAGTAATACTTCCTTATATTACTTTTAAACCTTTGCCCCTCTAATTTAAAACTGTGTCCTCTTGTGGTAGTTTTTCTTCTTTTAAATATGCTCTCTTCCTTTACCGAGTTGATTCCCTTTATGTATTTAAAAGTTTCTATCATATCCCCTCTGTCTCTTCTTTCTTCCAAGCTATACATATTAAGGTCCTTTAACCTTTCCTGGTAAGTTTTATCCTGCAATCCATGTACTAGTTTAGTAGCTCTTCTCTGAACTCTCTCTAGAGTATCTATATCCTTCTGGAGATATGGCCTCCAGTACTGCGCACAATACTCCAAGTGAGGTCTCACCAGTGTTCTGTACAGCGGCATAAGCACTTCACTCTTTCTACTGCTTATACCTCTCCCTATACATCCAAGCATTCTGCTGGCATTTCGTGCTGCTCTATTACATTGTCTTCCCACCTTTAAGTCTTCTGAAATAATTACTCCTAAATCCCTTTCCTCAGATACTGAGGTCAGGACTGTGTCAAATATTCTATATTCTGCCCTTGGGTTTTTACGCCCCAGGTGCATTATCTTGCACTTATCCACATTAAATTTCAGTTTCCAGAGTTCTGACCATTCTTCTAGTTTTCCTAAATCCTTTTCCATTTGGCGTTTCCCTCCAGGAACATCAACCCTGTTACATATCTTTGTGTCATCAGCAAAAAGACAAACCTTACCAGCGAGGCCTTTTGCAATATCACTTATGAAGATATTAAACAAAATCGGTCCCAGTACAGATCCCTGTGGAACCCCACTGGTAACATGACCTTGTTTTGAATGTTCTCCATTGACTACAACCCTCTGTTGTCTGTCACTCAGCCACTGCCTAATCCACTCAACAATATGGGAGTCCATGCTCAATGACTGCAGTTTATTGATAAGTCTTCTATGTGGGACAGTGTCAAAAGCCTTACTAAAATCTAGATATGCGATGTCTACTGCACCTCCACCGTCTATTATTTTATTCACCCAGTCAAAAAAATCTATAAGATTTGTTTGACATGATCTCCCTGAAGTAAACCCATGTTGTTTTTCATCTTGCAATCCATGGGATTTTAGATGTTCCACAATCCTATCCTTTAATAGGGTTTCCAATTAATTTGCCTACTATTGATGTCAGACTCACTGGTCTATAGTTGCTCGATTCCTCCCTACTACCTTTCTTGTGAATGGGCACGACATTTGCCAATTTCCAATCTTCCGGGACGACTCCTGTTACTAATGATTGGTTAAATAAATCTGTTAACGGTTTTGCCAGCTCACCACTAATCTCTTTTAATAATTTTGGGTGTATCTCATCAGGCCCCTGTGACTTATCTGTCTTCACCTTAGACAGCAAACTTAGAACATCTTCCTCTGTAAAGATACATGCATCAAACGATTTAATAGTCATTCTTTCTAGTGGAGGTCCTTCTCCTTTTTCTTTTGTAAAAACTGAACAGAAGTATTCATTAAGGCAGTCGGCTAGCCCTTTATTCTCTTCTACATACCTTCCGTCCTTTGTTTTTAATTTAGTTATTCCTTGTTTTAATTTCCTTTTTTCATTTATATATCTGAAGAATGTCTTATCCCCTTTTTTCATAGACTGAGCTAGTTTTTCTTCTGCCTGCGCTTTAGAAGTTCTTATAACTTGCTTGGCCTCTCTCTGCCTAATCTTGTAGATTTCCTTATCTTCATTGCTCTGGGTTTTTTTATAATTACAAAATGCTAGCTTTTTATTTTTAATGATTTGGGCCACTTCTGCTGAGTACCACATTGGTCTCCTCCTTTTTTTGCTTTTACTGACGAGTCTAATGCAATTTTCTGTTGCCTTCAATAATGCACCTTTTAAGTAGTCCCATTTCTCCTGGACTCCATGTAATCCGTTCCAGTCTGATAAGGACTCATTTATGACTAATTTCATTTTTGAAAAGTCTGTTTTTCTAAAATCTAAAACTTTTGTTTTTGTGTGGTGGGACTCTTTCACAGTTCTTATATTAAACCACACTGACTGGTGATCACTAGATCCCAAGGTTTCGCCTACAATGACATCATATACCGAATCCCCGTTTGTGAATACCAAATCCAAAATGGCCTCCCTCCGGGTTGGCTCCTCAACCACTTGTTGTAGAGATAACCCCAGTAGGGAATTTAGAATATCTGTACTCCTGGTAGAACTTGCTATTTTGGTTTTCCAGTTTATATCTGGAAGATTGAAATCTCCCATAATGATAACTTCTCCTTTCATTGTCATTTTAGCTATTTCTTCAACTAGTAGATCATCTAGTTCTTTAACTTGACCAGGTGGTCTATATATCACACCTACACGAGTTACTGCATGGTTAGCAAACTGCAACGTAACCCAAACTGACTCTATGTTGGCCTCACCAACTTGTATTAGGTTAGATTTAATGCTATCTTTCACATACAAGGCCACTCCTCCTCCATTCTTGCCTTCTCTGTCTCTTCTGTATAAAGAGTACCCTGGTATGGTTATGTCCCAGTCATTTCTTTCATTAAACCATGTCTCCGTAACAGCCACTAAATCTACATTCTCAGATGCCATTATTGACCCAAGTTCATTGATTTTTTTACCTAAACTGCGAGCATTTGTAGACAGGACTCTGAGCTTATCATTTCTTAACCTCAGTGCTTCTGGCCTGTTCTGGCATTGTTTCGGGGGGCAATTGGACTCTTTTATTTTCACTCTTTTGCCCCCCCCTTCCTAGTTTAAATACTCTTTCGCAAATTCTTGGAGTTGTTCACTAAGTACATTTGTTCCTTTGAGAGAAAGATGCAAACCATCTTTTTTGTACAGTTCCTTTCTATTCCAAGTAGAGCTATCATGAGAAACAAAGCCAAATCCTTGCTCTTGACACCATTTACCAAGCCATATGTTGAACTCCTTTATGCGCCTCTGCCTATCATTCTGAACATTATGCACAGGCAGAACTTCAGAAAATGAAATGGTGGATGCAAAATCCTGTACGTCATTACCAAGTGTGATAAAAGATTTTTTCACCTCTGACACTTCATTGCAAGCCAGGTCATTTGTCCCTAGATGGACAAGAACTTCCACATCCCCTTCCTGCTTTGCTTGCTTAACAATATTAATAATACGTCTTCTATCTCTTCTAGCAGTAGCCCCAGGGAGACATCTCACAAAACCATTTTCTTTAAGCTCCACACTTCTTATGATTGAATCACCCAGCAACAGCTGCATCCTTTGAGACTTCACTTTATCTTTTTTGTTGCATACATTAGACATAGGAGTCGATGGTTTCTCACCCTCTGTGCTTGAGTCCATATCCATGTTGTCCTTACATTCTGAGAGTGCTGCAAATGAATTATGGAGAACCACCGACTGTGGGACATGTCTTCTATCCACCACTCTAAGACTTCCAGAACCTACATTAACCCATCTGCCATTTCTGGGGGTCCTCTGTGGCAGTGGCATTGCAGCAGTCCTAGCTGGAGTTTGTTTAACAGATAATTTAAATATTTCAGCTTTCAAAAATGCAATTTCCTGCTGCAGTAAGGAGAACTGTCTACAGATCTGACAGCATCCGAATCTCCAAAGAGTGGAACATGAAATAAATGCACAACAATTCCTGCACTGAACCAAGTCTGCCATTTTAAAGAGGAGAAAAAAATAAAAAAATAAATTTGTAACTTTAAATCAAACAAATCTTACCTTTTTTTTTTTTGTATTGTTTCCACCTTCCAGCCTACCTCCTGACTATCTCCTGCAATATCTCTTTACTAGTACTTAATGTAGTACTTGAAGCTAGTACTTTCAGCTAACGCCCCTCTTACAGTGCCCAAAACGCCCATCCCTCTCCTCCCCCTCCCTGACGGCCGAGCGAAGTCTCGCGCAGACGCAGTACCCACTGAGGGCTGCGCCAGTGCCATTTGCTGGAGACTGACGGCAGGAGCTTCATCGTCGTCACTGGGCATGCGCGAGACTTCGCTCGGCCGTCAGGGAGGGGGAGGAGAGGGATGAGACGCTGTGGGCGGTTAGGGATTCTGGAGGAAGGCGTTTTGGGCACTGTAAGAGGGGCGTTACTGGGCAAACAAAGGGGAACATAACGCCCCTCTGGGCACCTTCAGGGTTTTATAAAAGTCGTTTTTCTGCAAAACTGCTGGACGGATTACAATAAAAAACAGCACAGCCGATTCAAGGTAAGCTGTGGAGCATGACTGGTTTAAAATCTGAATTTGTGTTATACGAGGTGACAGAATCCCTTTAAGGGATTAACAAGTGTGAGGCGCATATGCAAACTGTTGTAATTCCTACACAGTTCTCCTGATTTGGATATAAATGAAAGCTGACAGTCTGCAGTTAAAGCACATCTTGTTCGTTTCATTTCAAATCCATTGTGGTGGTGTATAGAGCCAAAAATGTTAGAATTGTGTCGTTGTCCCAATATTTATGGACCTGACTGTAACTGTGTTTATTATTCCTGTATTGTGACATAGCTATTTATTATCTCTGTACTGTGATATCACTGTGTTTATTATCCCTGTACCATGACATCACTGTGTCTATTATTGCTGTACTGTGACATCATGGTGTTTGTTATCCCAGTACTGTGACATCACTGTATTTATTATCTCTGTATTGTGACATCACTGTGTTTATAATACCTGTACTGTGACATCACTGTGTTTATTATCCCTGTACTGTGACATCAATGTGTTTATTATCCATGTACTGTGACATCACTGTGTTTATTATCTCTGTACCGTGACATCACTGTGTTTATTATCCCTGTACCATGACATCAATGTGTTTATTATCCCTGTACCATGACATCACTGTGTTTATTATCCATGTACTGTGACATCACTGTGTTTATTATCCATGTACTGTGACATTACCGTGTTTATTATTCCTGTACCATGACATCACTGTGTTTTTATTGCTGTACTGTGACATCACTGTGTTTATTATCCCTGTACTGTGACATCACTGTGTTTATTATCTCTGTACTGTGACATCACTGTGTTTATTAACCCTATACTTTGACATCACTGTGCTCATTATCCATGTACTGTAACATCACTGTGTTTTATTATCCATGTACTGTGACATCACTGTGTTTATTATCCCTGTACTGTGACATCACTGTGTTTATTATCCCTGTACCTTGACATCACTGTGTTTATTATTGCTGTACTGACATCAATGTGCTTATTATCTCTGTATTGTGACATCACTGTGTTTATTATACCTGCACT
This sequence comes from Bufo bufo, assembly GCF_905171765.1. Taxonomy (NCBI): domain Eukaryota; kingdom Metazoa; phylum Chordata; class Amphibia; order Anura; family Bufonidae; genus Bufo; species Bufo bufo. The sequence goes on along the minus strand of NC_053392.1, from coordinate 569,544,833 downwards.
GTGACATCACTGTGTTTATTATATCAGTACTGTGACATCACTGTGTTTATTATCTCTGTACCGTGACATCAGTGTGTTTATTAACCCTATACTGTGACATCACTGTGTTCATTATCCATGTACTGTGTCATCACTGTGTTTATTATCCCTGTACTGTGACATCAATGTGTTTATTATCTCTGTACTGTGACATCACTGTGTCTATTATCTCTGTACCGTGACATCACTGTGTTTATTATCTCTGTACCGTGACATCACTGTGTTTATTAACCCTATACTGTGACATCACTGTGTTTATTAACCCTATACTGTGACATCACTGTGTTCATTATCCATGTACTGTGACATCACTGTGTATATTATCCATGTACTGTGACATCACTGTGTTTATTATCCCTGTCATGTGACATCAATTTGTTTATTATCTTTTTACTGTGACATCACTGTGCCTATTATCTCTGTACTGTGACATCACTGTGTTTAATATCTCTGTACCATGACATCACTGTGTTTATTATTGCTGTACTGTGACATCACTGTGCTTATTATTCCTGTACTGTGACATCAATGTGTTTATTATCTCTGTTTTGTGTCATCACTGTGTTTATTATATCTGTACTGTGACATCACTGTGTTTATTATATCTGTACTGTGACATCACTGTGTTTATTATCTCTGTACTGTAACATCACTGTGTTTATTAACCCTATACTATGACATCACTGTGTTTATTATCCCTGTACTGTGACATTACTGTGTTTATTATATCTGTACTGTGACATCACTGTGTTTATAATTGCTGTACTGTGACATCACTGTGTTTATTATCTCTGTACCATGACATCACTGTGTTTATTATCCCTGTACTGTGACATCACTGTGTTTATTATTCCTGTACTGTGACATCACTGTGTTTATTATCTCTGTACTGTGACATCACTGTGTTTATTATCCTAGTACAGTGACATCACTGTGTTTATGCTCTCTGTACTGTGACATCACTGTGTTTATTATCCTAGTACAGTGACATCACCGTGTTTATGAAGGGGGACGTGGCTTGCTCATGGCGGAGTAGGACGTGCACTGCAGCAGCTCTCCCGCCACTCCAGCTCTATTAGCTATCTCCCTGCTATAATACCGCCACTGACCCGACCAAAATGGGACGGAAAACGGCCAGAGGGCAAGCGGAGCCCGACCAGCAAGGTGACGGAGCCAGCATCCAGAAGTTTTTCGGCTCCCAGCCGATCACAGCGGGGCAGCATGGAACTCCCAAGATGGCCGCCGGCACCTTCACTCCGCTTCCAGACCGCGGCATACGCTCCTCACCCTCAGAAAAAGACTCCAGGAGTCCCCCCTCGTGTGCCTCTGATAACGGTTGGGACCTCCAGGCCCAGCTACGGGCTTTGCCAACTAAAGAGGACCTTGAGCATTCGGTCTCCCGACTAGAGAAGACCTACAAGACAGAGATGGAGGTACTAAAGGGGGAAATCAAACACCTGGGGCACCGGGTAGAGGCCTCTGAAAAGACACAGGAGGTCGTCTTTGAACATTTAGAAGACCACCAAAAGGTGCTCTCTGCACACTCCATGCAGATCTCTCATCTAATATCCCATCTAGACAACATTGATAATCGTCACTGGAGAAATAACCTCCGGCAAGAGGGTTGGCGGAAACCATTTTGCCTACTGACCTGGAATCCACCATCCAGACGCTATTTGGCTCGCTGTTAAAAGGGTCAGCTAATATCCCCATCGAACTTGATCGTGTGCATAGGGCTCTGGGGCCTAAGTCAGCGGACCCTAACAGACCGTGTGATATCGTTTGCAGCATGCATTTTTATAAAGTTAAGGAGGACATTATGAAGGCCGCCCGTCAGTCTGAGGATTTAGCTTTTGAAGGCTCTCAGATCTAGATCCTGCCGGATTTATCCAGAAGAACCCTACAACTCCGCAGAGCGGTACGTCCCATCCTTGCCCTGCTGAAAGAAAGAGACATTACATACCGTTGGGGATTCCCGTTTCAACTACATGCCAGGAAAGATGGAAGAATGGCGATGTTCCGGGACTTAGACGACCTCCCTAAGTTACTAGAGACATTCTCCTTGCCCAAGGTCTCCCTCCCGGATTGGCCGGTGATGACTTCTCCAACACAGCTGCCAGACAGAGCACAGTGGTCTCAAGTGTCTCCGTGGTCAGCAAAAACGAGGAAGACGCCGTGATGTCCTCAGTATCTCATATATGTCCGTTATATACATGTTCACTTTTCAGGTGTTCACTTGCAATTAAATTGTAATCACCTGGTTTTTCTGTCCAGTTACATATCTCTAGTACATAGCTAGGTACCTCTACTTCTCTTTGTACTTATGCGGGTTTATGTATTCCGTTCATGGTTTCACTTATTTCGCCCTTGACTTTTCTGATAGGGTAGAGGCGGTTGATCTCTTATTAGATAGCTTACTGCCAGTTCTAGTCTGTTGTAAGAGTGGCGAGGGAAGTGCTCGTTCAGCCTGGGCTTTCATCTCTCCTGCCTGTTTTGTTTGGGTGGCCGAGACACCCCTTTGATGCTTAGTTCTCGGGTAGAGTGCCACTTGATGTTGGCTTCTGTTTCCCTTGTGAGTCACAGTTTTGTCTCCCCAGTCATGTTCTGTCTTTCCTTTTGTACTCTCCCTCCCCCTCCCTTTCCTGATTAGATCATACTAGAGTCGATAGCCTCTATTACGCATGATGGCGGCTATCAGAGTTAGCTCCTATAATGTAAATGGCCTCAACGAACCTGCCAAACGTAACCAAATCCTGTACAACCTGCATAAGCAGAAAATTTCAATAGCTCTTTTGCAGGAGACCCATTTCAAAACTGGGCATGCGCCCTCCTGCAAAAATAGATATTACATGACTTGAACGCACTGTACGCACCCAGAGTCTAAATCTCGGGGGGTGTCCATTGCCTTCCACAAGTCAACCCCATGTGAAATCATAGACACAGTGTCAGACAACTTTGGCCGCTACCTTTTCCTCAAGGTCTCTTTATTCTCCAAGCTTCTAATAATTGCAAATGTCTATTTCCCTAATACAGGTCATTCTCGGTTCGCCTCTAAGATGTTTTCCGCCCTTGCCGACTTTGCTGAAGGCCTGCCGATCATCCTTGGTGGAGATATTAACTTCCCCCTGGAAGCGTCCATGGATGCCTCCTCCGGTAGGTCCTCTGTTTCTTCTGGGGTAGCCCGTAGTTTCAAGAGACACCTTCAGACCCTTAGGTTGGTAGACATCTGGCGAATATTATTCCCCACTACCAAGGACTACACGTTCTTTTCTGCCTCACACAATACTTACCACCGCCTTGATTACATCTTCATTTCTCACTCCCTTCTCGATACACGACCCTCTAAGTGGGTATTGAACCCGTTTTATTCTCAGATCACTCCCTTACCTGGGTTGCATTAGATGTGGGGGACTCTACCAGGTCTTTCGGTTTTTGGAAACTTAATGACAACATACTTAGAGACCCTATCTGTGCTGCAGACATTAGATCCACCATCTCTGATTTTGTAGAGATCCACGGTTCCGACCCCACTAGCCCGACTATCCAATGGAAAACTTTGAAATGTGTAGTACGAGGCAGACTTATCCTACACGCCTCTAGACTAAAGAAAGTGAGATCTGGGGAGGTAAAGGCACTACTGCAGAAATTGGCTGGTTTGGAGCAAAAGCATAAAGGGTCACTCTCCACTACGGTTTACCATGAGCTCTGTGAAACACGCAACGCTCTTAGGAAAATAATTGATCAAAAGTACCTGGACGCTAGGGACAAGCTGCAAAAGCTTTTTTATGGTCAAGGAGATAAAAGTGGCAGAATGCTGGCGAGAATGTTGTGGCCGAAACTGAACTCCTCTTATATTCCCTCCCTGAACCGTAGGGTAGGTGGACGAATACACGCGACTGGGGACATTCTCCAGGAATTTCGCTCCTATTATGAAGAACTATATAGTCTGCGAGGGAAGTTTGCTGATTTATCTCTAGATGCTAAAACTCTGAAGATCAGAGAATACATCTCGGGTTTGCTAGGCCCTAGTTGTCCACTGACCAAAGGGAGGGTTTGGAGGGAGAGATAACGAAATTTGAGGTCCACAAAACTATAAAAGAGCTGGTAGTCGGTAAAAGCCCCGGCCCAGATGGCTTCACGTCACGCTTCTATAAAAGTTTCCTGGATGACATTTCTACCCCCTTCACCGGGATGTGTAACTCCCTGGCAGGTGGCTCATCCTTCCCTCCTCAGGCTCTGATGGCTCACATATGTTTCATACCTAAACCGTGTAAGGATCCCCTGGCCTGTAGTAACTACGATCCAATCTCTCTGATTAATGTGGATGTAAAGACAGACAGACAGATTGAAGCCATTTATGTCCTGTTGATCCACGTAAATCTGGCAGGTTTTGTCCCGGGAAGGGAAACCAGAGACAATACCATACGCTCTCTGGACATCATAAACAGGGCTAACAAAATGGGGTTCCCCCTCTGTCTTCTCTCGATAGATGCAGAAAAAGCGTTCGATCGCGTGGATTGGACCTTTTTGGGTGAGTCCCTTAGGGCATTCGGTTACGGCCCTAGCATGATTACTAGAATCCTTGCTCTGTACCGAGACCCTAGCGCCCAGGTACAAGTCAATGGCTCACTATCGACACTCGTCCGTATCCGTAATGGTATCCGACAGGGGTGCCCACTTTCCCCTCCTGTATATTATGGTTATGGAATTCCTGGCCAGAGCTCTCAGAGCCAATGAGTCTATCAGGAGCCTGAGACTGGGAGAACTGGAGTCGAAAATCGCCATTTATGCAGATGATCTCCTTATTTATTGTACGGATCCAATGGTCAGCTTTCCTAATATTCTGAAGGAATTTTCAACCTTCGGAGACCTTAGCAACTTTAAAGTTAACCTCCATAAGTCAGAGGTACTCATAATTACACTGCCTTCAGTCCTGGTCCATACTCTGCAATCCTCATTTCCCTTCCCTTGGGCCCAAGGACATATTGTATATTTAGGCACTGTTATTCCCTCTAACTCCTCAGATCTCTTTTCACTAAACTTCACTCCCCTTATTGAGGACTTTAGAAAGGATTTGCAGGTATGGAAGAATATACCGATATCCTGGTTTGGTAGGATTTACGCGCCTAAAATGAATATACTCCCACGAATCTTGTACCTCTTCCGTACCATTCCTATAACGTTGCCGAGTGGTTTCTTCAGGGCTTTTAGATCCATGTTCCTAAAATTCATCTGGGCAGGTTCTAATCCTAGGCTGAGAATGAGATTCCTGGTCCACCACAGGTTGAGGGGAGGCGCAGGGGTCCCAGACCTCCCGAAGTATCACAAAGCCGCAATCCTTTCATATATTTTGGACTGGTTCCACAGTGGACATTCCAAAAGATGGATTCAATTTGAGAATCAGGAGGTAGGATTTCCAGTTCAGAATCTGCTCTGGATCTCTTAGACTAAAAGACCTCTGCGGCTTCCTCTAACGACCTCTGGTATTCTACGTATATGGGATAGAAGTGCAGTATCCCTAGGCCTCACCAAATTCCCTAGCCCCCTGACCCCTCTCTTTGATAACCCTGACTTCCCCATGGGCAGAGGTCGAAATTCATTTTTGGGTATCGAACGGGCAGACAACCCTACTGTATCTCAAGTCACAGAGAAAGGCTCTATACGTCCGCTGTCTTCCTTCCCGGGTGGTTTGGCTAGAGGGGCATGGCTCTGTTACGGCAGTCTGAAAACTTTCCTAACCTCCTTAGGCCCCAGGGAAGGACTTTCTAGGGACCTCACTGTCTTCGAATCACTCTGCCTCCAATCATCTCCCCCCACACATTTAGTGTCTCTGGTATACGGGCTGCTCCAGAGGGAAGACGACTCTATTTCTGTCCTGCCTTTTGTAAGAGCATGGGAAAGAGAACTAGGGAAGTCATTCTCTTCAGACCAATGGGAGAAGGCGTTTGTGTTATCGCATAAGTCGTCCGTCTACACTCCTATTACCCTTCGTGCCCTAGTACATGTTGGCGGTGTGGACAGGAGGTGGGCAACATGACACATATTTGGTGGTACTGTAGTAGACTAACACCCTTCTGGAAGTCCCTGAATGACCTTTATGGCCAGGTCAGCGGTAGTACAGCCAGATGGACTCTAGAAGGGGCGCTGTTTTTTAGGTTTCCTGGTTCTATCTCCACGCTGAAAAAATGCCTTCTGAGATTCTTTGTACAAGCCACTCGCCTGGTCATACCTAGATACTGGAAATCCACTATAACTCCTCAAATTAAAGACTGGCTCAACACTTTTGAGAAAATCCATAGAATGGAGGAGCTCCGGGCGGAAGATACAGGCAATGCTAACAAGTACTTAAAAATTTGGACTCCTTGGATTTTGTTCAAGGGTTCCAGTGAATTCCAATTATGGTTGAGCAGGGTTGATGCCAGTATTTAAAGGAACCATTTTTCACCACATTGCTTATCAGGACTCCTTGGATTTTGTTCAGGGGTTCCAGGGAAATCCAATCATGGTTGAGCAGGGTTGATGGTAGTATTTAAAGGAACCGTTTTTCACTATATTGCTTATCAGGAAATAGTCCCTACCCCACTTCCTCCTTATGTGTCTCCCGTCTTGTATTGGTGTATCATTGCACTCTGTTGGGGATTCATTACGCATATATATTTGATGCTGTATACTCTTCGCTTGTCCTATTTCTCAACAGTGTTCATCATCTCTCAAATGTGAAGTCCTTACGATTGTCTGTTCATTTATGTACTTAGCCTCGACCTGCAATCGAGGTCTGATTATGTTGTATCACATAATTTTCTCTGATCTTACTAATAAAAGTAATTGAACAACATCACTGTGTTTATTAACCCTATACTGTGACATCACTGTGTTCATTATCCATGTACTGTGACATCACTGTGTTTATTATCTCTGTACTGTGATATTACTGTGTTTATGATCCCTGTAGTGTGTCATCACTGTGTTTATTATCCCTGTACTGTGACATCACTGTGTTTATTATCTCTGCTTTGTGACATCACTGTGTTTATTATCTCTGTACTGTGACATCACTGTGTTTATTATCTCTGTACTGTGACATCACTGTGTTTATTATCCCTGTCATGTGACATCAATGTGTTTATTATCTCTGTACTGTGACATTATGTGTCTATTATCTCTGTACGGTGACATCACTGTGTTTAATATCTGTGTACCGTGACATCACTGTGTTTATTAACCCTATACTGTGACATTACTGTGTTCATTATCCATGTACTGTGACATCACTGTGTTTATTATCTCTGTACTGTGATATTACTGTTTTTATGATCCCTGTAGTGTGACATCACTGTGTTCATTATCTCTGTACTGTTACATTAGTGTGTTTATTATTGCTGTATTGTGATATCCCTATAAAAATACAACATGCAAAGAACCATAGGTGCAACACACATAAGCAAGATCAAACATATATGTATGTAAAAAGACAGTAATATGTAATGGTAATCATCTTGTTAAGGTCATCTGGAAATAATGTATTTAACCCTTTCAGGACCCTGCCATTTTTCACCTTAAGGACCAGGCCATTTTTTGCAAATCTGACATGTGTCACTTTATGTGGTGATAACTTTAAAATGCTTTACTTATCCATGCCATTCTGAGAATGTTTACTCGTCACATATTGTACTTCATGACAGTGGTAAAATTGAGTCCAAAAAATGTATTTTTAGTTATAAAAAAATGCCAAATTTACCAAAAATTTTGAAAAATTTGCTAATTTCCAAATTTCAATTTCTCTACTTTTATAAAAGATAGTAATACCTCGAAAAATAGTTATTACTTTACATTTCCCATATGTCTACTTCATGTTTGGATCATTTTGTGAATGTCATTTTATTTTTTGGGGACGTTACAAGGCTTAGAAGTTTGAAGCAAATCTTGAAATTTTTCAGAAATTTTCCAAAACCCACTTTTTATTCACCATTTCAGGTCTGAAGTGACTTTGTGAGGCTTACATAATAGAAACCACCCAAAAATGACCCCATTTTAGAAACTACACCCCTCAAGGTATTCAAAACTGATTTTACAAACTTTGTTAACCCTTTAGGTGTTCCACAAGAATTAATGGAAAATAGAGATAAAATTTCAAAATGTAACTTTTTTGGCATATTTTCCATTTTAATCAATTTTTTACAGTTACAAAGCAATGCTAAACAGACAAACAAAACTCAATATTTATGGCCCTGATTCTGTAGTTTACAGAAACACCCCATATGTGGTCGTAAACTGCTGTACGGGTACACGGTATTGTGCAGAAGGAAAGGAACGCCATTTGGTTTTTGGAAGGCAGATTTTGCTGGACTGTTTTTTTGACATGTCCCATTTGAAGCCCCCCTGATGCAACCCTAGAGTAGAAACTCCAAAAAAGTTACCCCATTTTAAAAACTACGGGATAAGGTGGCAGTTTTGTTGGTACTATATTAGGGTACATGTGATTTTTGGTTGCTCTATATTACACTTTTTGTGAGGCAAGGTAACAAGAAATAGCTGTTTTGGCACCATTTTTATTTTTTGTTATTTACAACATTCATCTGACAGGTGAGATCATGTGGTATTTTTATAGAGCAGGTTGTTACAGACGCAACAATACCAAATATGACTACTTTTTTTGTTTGTTTGTTTCAGTTTTACATAACAAAGCATTTTTGAAAAAAAAAAGATTTTTTAGTGTCTCAACATTCTGAAAGCCATAGTTTTATTTATTTTTTAAGTGACTGTCTTGTGTAGGGGCTCATTTTTTTCGGGATGAGATGACGGTTTGATTGGTACAATTATAGGGTGCATATGACTTTTTGATCGCTTGCTATTACACTTTTTGTGATGTAAGGTGACATAAAATGGCTTTTTTTACACTGTTTTTATTTTGATTTTTTTAAGGCATTCATCTGAGGGGTTAGGTCATGTGATATTTTTATAGAGAAGGTTTTTACGGATGCGGCGATACCTAATATGTCTACTTTTTTTATTTATGTAAGTTTTACACAATGATTTCATTTTTTAAACAAAAAAAAATCATGTTTTAGAGTCTCCATAGTCTGAGAGCCATAGTTTTTTTCAGCTTTTGGGTGATTATATTAGTTAGGGTATAATTTTTGCGGGATGCGATTACGGTTTGATTAGCACTATTTTGGGGTGCGTATGACTTTTTGATCACTTGCTATTCCACTTTTTGTGATGTAAGGTGACAAAAAATGGCATTTTTTTCACAGTTTTTTTTTTTTACAGTATTCACCTGAGGGGTTAGGTCATGTGCTATTTTTATAGAACAGGTTATTATGGACGCGGCGATACCTAATATGTATACTTTTTTTTATTTACTTAAGTTTTACACAATAAAAGCATTTTGTAAACCAACAAAATGATGTTTTAGTGTCTTCATATTCTGAGCCATAGTTCAGGGGGCTGGATCTCACAGGCTCTCGACCGGAAGGCAGCCACGATGCCTAAGGAAGGCATTGCGCTGCCTTCCATGCCATCGGGTCCCCGTCACAGCAGCACGGGGACCCGATGGCATCTCCGATACCCGCGAGGACATCGCATGTGCCACGGTCAGCGCTGACTGCGGCACATCAAGGGTTAATGTGCCGGCATGCAGCAGGGGTCCGGATATCAGTGACTGCCGGACTCCTGACGCAGATCGGGCGGGCGCATCTCATGCACCCGCCTGATCACAGCGCCGTACATGTACGCCGCTGGTCCTTAAGTCACGGACATCTGCGCCATACGGGTTACGGACGCGGCAATACCTAATATGTGTACTTTTCTTTTTTGCCCTATTTTTTACACATTTTTTCCCTTTATTTTGACAAAGGATATTAATTTATTTATTTTTTCTTGAAACTTGACTTTTTTTTTTTTTTTAACTTTTTTTTTTCACTTAGTTTTTTTTCTTACTCTGGGACCGCAACTTTTGGCGGTCTGATCCCCTTTACAATGCATTCCAATACTTCTGTATTGGAATGCATTGGCTGTATGTGTAATCAGATGAAACATCCAAAGTCGATTCGCATAAAATTTCTTTCCAATACTGTACGGAGCAGGAGCTGTATTGGCTCCGATGAGCCGAAGTTATTGCTTGTGGTACCTTGGAACCAAACCCGAGTTCGGGAAATGTTTTTTTTACAGTACAAATTAATTTATGAAGTTATTACGCGAAGTTTTACGAGCAATAACTTCGGCTCATCGGAGCCAATACAACTTCGGATCATCAGAGCTTCGTACAGTATTGGAACGAAGTTTTATGCAAATCAACTTCGATTGTTTCATTCGAAGTCGATTCGCTCATCCCTAGTGATCAATGACCACCAGTCGAAGGTCACTGGGATCCTTCTTATGTGCAAGAGCGAAGTGTCTGGATACACTTTGTATATGGAGGTGTTTTATACCAGCGTTTGTTTAACCTGGTTCTAATGGATGTGTAGTGTGGGCTACATACTGTATATTGCAACTGCATGAAAGTAGGTAGACCACAAAGCTGCTGGCACATGTGAAATGTTGCTTAAAGTGGTTGAGTTATGTAAAAAAAAGTAAAGCTTTGCAAATCTGATGGTCAGCAATATATACATAAGCTAAGCAAGTTTTAGGCAAAAAAAAACATATATTTACTCATTTACCTAGTTGTGTTCTGGCCCTTTGTTGACATGCAGTTGCAGAGCTGTGAGGGCATGTAACAACAATCTTTGAGGTTTTCCTCATGAATATACACTCACCTAAAGAATTATTAGGAACACCATACTAATACAGTGTTGGACCCCCTTTTGCCTTCAGACCTGCCTTAATTCTACATGGCATTGATTCAACAAGGTGCTGATAGCATTCTTTAGAAATGTTGGCCCATATTGATGGGATAGCATCTTGCAGTTGATGGAGATTTGAGGGATGCACATCCAGGGCACGAAGCTCCCGTTCCACCACATCCCAAAGATGCTCTATTGCAGGCATGCTCATCCTGCGGCCCTCCAGCTGTTGTAAAACTACAACTCCCACAATGCCCTGCTGTAAGCTGATAGCTGTAGGCTGTTCTGGCATACTGGGAGTTGTAGTTTTGCAACAGCTGGAGGGCCGCAGGTTGAGCATGCCTGCTCTATTGGGTTGAGATCTGGTGACTGTGGGGGCCATTTTAGTACAGTGAACTCATTGTCATGTTCAAGAAACCAATTTGAAATGATTCGAGCTTTGTGACATGGTGCATTATCCTGATGGAAGTAGCCATCAGAGGATGGATACATGTTCTCATTCTGTTTACGCCAAATTCGGACTCTACAATTTGAATGTCTCAACAGAAATCGAGACTCATCAGACCAAGCAACATTTTTCCAGTCTTCAACAGTCCAATTTTGGTGAGCTCGTGCAAATTGTAGCCTCTTTTTTCTATTTGTAGTGGAGATGAGTGGTACTCGGTGGGGTCTTCTGCTGTTGTAGCCCATCCGCCTCAAGGTTGTGCGTGTTGTGGCTTCACAAATGCTTTGCTGCATACCTCGGTTGTAACGAGTGGTTATTTCAGTCAACGTTGCTCTTCTATCAGCTTGAATCAGTCGGCCCATTCTCCTCTGACCTCTAGCATCCACAAGGCATTTTCGCCCACAGGACTGCCGCATACTGGATGTTTTTCCTTTTTCACACCATTCTTTGTAAACCCTAGAAATGGTTGTGCGTGAAAATCCCAGTAACTGAGCAGATTGTGAAATACTCAGACCGGCCCGTCTGGCACCAACAACCATGCCACGCTCAAAATTGCTTAAATCGCCTTTCTTTCCCATTCTGACATTCAGTTTGGAGTTCAGGAGATTGTCTTGACCAGGACCACACCCCTAAATGCATTGAAGCAACTGCCATGTGATTGGTTGACTAGATAATTGCATTAATGAGAAATAGAACAGGTGTTCCTAATAATTCTTTAGGTGAGTGTATATGTCCCTGGAGAGGACTATGTTTTTGTTCAATTTTTTTTCTTTTTTATTTAACCCCTTAAGGACTCAGGATGTACCGGTACGTCCTAAGTTTAAAAGTACATTGCGGCGCGGGTTAATAGGAACAGGATGCCCGCTGAAATAATTCAGCGGGCATCCTGTCACAACCCCCCCGTATCGGGAATCGCCGCAAACCACAGGTCAATTCAGACCTGCGGTTTGCGGCTTTTACCTGCGGTTGCGGCGGCGGGCGGTGCCATCGGGTCCCCATGCGGCTGTGGGGGGGACCCGATGGCATGGAAGGCAGCGCGATGTCTAAGGAAGGCATCGCGCTGCCTTCCGGTGATGAGCCTGTGAGATCCAGCCCCCTGGATCTCACAGGCCGGAAGCTGTATGAGTAATACACACAGTATTACTCATACAGCCAATGCATTCCAAAACAGAAGTATTGGAATGCATTGTAAAGGATTAGACCCCCAAAAGTTCAAGTCCCAAAGTGGGACAAATAAAAAGCGAAAAAAAAGTTGAAAAAATAAAGTTTTCCCCCAAAGAAATAAAAAAAATTTTTGTAAAAAATAGGGGGGAAAAAAAAGTATACATATTAGGTATCGCCGCGTCCGTATCGACCGGCTCTATAAACATATCACATGACCTAACCCCTCAGATAAACACCATAAAAAATAAAAACTGTGCTAAATAAACCATTTTTTGTCACCTTACATAAGAAAATGTGAAATAGCAAGCGATCAAAAAGTCATATGCACCCGCAAAAAATGAGACCCTACCTAAGATAATCGCCCAAAAACTGAAAAAACTATGGCTCTCAGAATATGGAGACAGTAAAACATTATTTTTTTGTTTCAAAAATGATATTATTGTGTAAAACTTACATAAATAAAATAAAAAAGTATACATATTAGGTATCTCTGCGTCCGTATCGACCGGCTCTATAAAAATATCACATGACCTAACCCCTCGGATGAACACTTTAAAAAATTTCAAATAAAAACTGTGCTAAATAAACCATTTTTTGTCACCTTACATCACAAAAAGTGTAATAGCAAGCGATCAAAAAGTCACACGCACCGCAAAATAGTGCCAATAAAGCCGTCATCTCATCCCGCAAAAAATCATACCCTACCCAAGGTAATCGCCCAAAAACTGAAAAAATTATGGCTCTCAGACTATGGAAACACTAAAACATGATTTTTTTTGCTTCAAAAATGAAATCATTGTGTAAAACTTACATAAATAAAAAAAAGTATACATGTTAGGTATCGCCGCATCCATGACAACCTGCTCTATAAAAATATCACATGATCTAACCTGTCAGATGAATGTTGTAAATAACGAAAAATAAAAACGGTGCCAAAACAGCTATTTCTTGTTATCTTGCCTCACAAAAAGTGTAATATAGAGCAACCAAAAATCATATGTACCCTAAACTAGTACCAACAATACTGCCACCCTGTCCCGTAGTTTCTAAAATGGGGCCACTTTTTTTGAGTTTCTACTGTAGGGGTGCATCAGGGGGGCTTCAAATGGGACATGGTGTCAAAAAAACCAGTCCAGCAAAATCTGCCTTCCAAAAACCGTATGGCATTCCTTTCCTTCTGCGCCCTGCCGTGTGCCCGTACAGCTGTTTACGACCACATATGGGGTGTTTCTGTAAACTACAGAATCAGGGCCATAAATATTGAGTTTTGTTTAGCTGTTAACCCTTGCTTTGTTACTGGGAAAAATTTATTAAAATGGAAAATTTGCCAAAAAATTGAAATTCAGATTCCCTTACGTCCTAACCAGTGGCACAAATGGGGGGTATTCTGCCCCTGTGGACTGGTTAGGACAGGTGGAAGTTTTAATGAAACAATAAAAAAACACTGGCATGCACACGCCCTCCCTGCCCCCAATAAAGAGGGGTGTGACCCTCCGAACCCTGTGTTTTTTTCTGTCCTGCGGACAGGACGGGACGGGTGGTGCACTCCTCCATCCCTGCAGTGGAGAGAGTGTCTTTTCCCTTTCTTTATTTTGTTCCTTGGGAACTGGGCCGCTCCTCCTATGCGGCCTGAGGATGTCCTCCGGCCTTAGCTGTTTTATGCTCCCTTGTACAGAGCCCTGTCACTGTGGGGCTTACCTCATTCACGGAGGCTGGAGTTGCTGGAGCGGCGGTAGCGGCGTCCCGCATGTTCGGCTGGGCGCCGCCGTCTTGCGGAAGTGACGTCAGGTGACGTCACTTCCGGGTTTCTCTCCGGCCGATCGGTAACGTCGGCTGGAGGTGTATTTTGATGGTCTAAGGCCGTGGGGGGCCTTTAAATGTTTCAGGGTCCCTCTCTGGGTCCATAGTATAGAGTTTTGTCTTTTAGTTCTAAAGATATAAACTTAGAGGTTTACCCCGCCCCTTTTGTGGGCGAGGCTTTCTTTTTGGCGCCAACAACCCTATTTAAACCTGGTGAAGCTTCAGGTTCAGTCTCCTGGAGCGCAGCTTGCTGTTAACCTTGAGTGTGGTTTGGTGCTAGAGTGTTTGCTAACCTCTGTGTGCTGAAAATCTTTTTTGCTTATTATAAGAGCTTGCTAGGATCTTCTGGGTAAAGATCCTGAAGCTTGCGATTAAGCTCTGTTTTCTTGAATTTTGCTAAATTCATGTCTCTTTAATTTTCAGCCATGTCGTCTACCGGTGACGGTGAGCGAGAGCCCAGCAGGAAGTCCGCGGGCAAGAGGCGCCACCTGCAGTGCCATGACTGCCAGATCGTGCTGGAGGACTCCTATGATTTCTCCCGGTGCCCATCCTGTAGGGCCAAGACACTCCCCCAGCTGGAGCCATCTGTCCACGACGTGGTCGATTGGGTGAAGGGGTACATGGAGTCCAACATGAGCCAGGTCAACGCCTCCATACAGGAGCTGAAGAGTACCCTGGTCTCCAAACGTCATCGTCCCTCCTCCCCCCATCGTGTGATGGAGGTCTCGGGGGGTCAGGAGGCGAGAGAGGGTTCAGCCTCTTCCTCCTTGGATGAGGAGGATGTATTCTCATACTTTTTTCCGCTGGAGAAGGCCCAGCGGCTACTAAAATCGGTCCGGTCGGGGGACCAGGACGTTGATCCGGGGGAAGCCTCATCCTCTGCCTCTAGGGGGCCTAGGGCCTTTAAAGCAGATGATTCTCTCCTGTCTCTGATGAAAACAGAGTGGAGAAAGCCAGAGAAAGGTCCAGTGTTGACCAAAAGGTTCAAGGCTGTGTTTCCGGTCAAAGAGGATCAGGTATCGTCCTGGGGGCCTGTCCCCAAAGTGGACATGGCGATCGCGAAATTATCTAGAAGGACCCTGATCCCATCAGACGACGGGTCAAGTTTGCTGGACCCAATGGACCGGAAGGCGGACTGCGCCCTTAGGCGCGCTTATTCCTCGGCCTCCGCCTCAGTCGCAATTTCCTCGTCCGAAGTGGCGAATTTTCTAAAATCTAGATTTTCCCAAATTCAGTCTGACCTGGACCAAGGGGTCTCTAGGGACGACATTCTGGCCTCATGTAAGACGGCCAGCCTTGCCATTGACTTCTTGTGTGACGCAGTTCCACAACAATTGAAGCTGGCATCCAAGACCATGGCTCTTTCAACTGCGGGCAGGCGTCCGCTTTGGTTGAAACCTTGGAAGGCCGATACGACCTCAAAACATAATCTTTGTGCCATGGCATATGAACCCAGCAAACACTTTGGTGCAGAGCTTGACCACATAATGGAGGGGCTGTCGGACAAGAAGGGCAAGTCCCTTCCCCAGCAGTCTTTTCGTGGTCGGGGCAAGGGTTATAGTTCCAGAGCGGAACCGCAACCCAGACCCCAGAGGAATTGGGGTTCCCATAGAGGAGGGAGATCCTCTCGGGGTTCTAGACCCCCCAAGAAGTCCTCGGCGCTCTGATTGCGGGCCTCCTCGAGGCTCTTGGTATTTAGCCGGTCTGACTGGAAATCTCGGGCTCCCTTCTCCCCACATTCCCGTTGGCGGTCGCCTACAGCACTTTCTACCTTGTTGGCAGGATCATATCCAGG
This sequence comes from Bufo bufo, assembly GCF_905171765.1. Lineage (NCBI taxonomy): Eukaryota > Metazoa > Chordata > Amphibia > Anura > Bufonidae > Bufo > Bufo bufo. Next base: position 569,528,809 of record NC_053392.1, on the reverse strand, counting down.
ACAGTTGGGTCCTGCGTGTAATTTCTCAGGGCTACCTTGTAGACTTGAGCAGTTTGCCTCTGGACAAGTTTGTCCAAACAAGGCTTCTTCCCAGCAACAAGCAGAAGATTCTAGAAAGTTACGTGCTAGAATACTTCCAGAAGGGGGCCTTAGAAGAGGTTCCTCTCCAAGAGAGGGGAACAGGTATCTACTCCCCAGTTTTCCTGGTACCCAAGAGTACCGGAAGTTGGAGGATGATTGTAGATCTGAGGTTCTTCAACCGTTTCATAAAACAAAAGAAGTTCCGTATGGAAACTATCCAGTCAGTGACCAATCTTCTTATGCCGGGAGATTTCTTGGCAACCTTAGACCTCAAGGATGCTTATCTCCATATTCCCATCCATCCTGGGTCCAGAAGATTCTTAAGGATCGCAGTAAACATCGGGGGGGTCCTAAAACATTTTCAGTAGTGGTCTCTGTGGTGGCCGCACTAAGGCTTCAGGGCCTGAGTATAGTTCCATACCTGGACGACTGGCTCCTCAGAGCTCCTTCCCAAGCGATCCTGTCCCAACACATCCAACAGGCTGTTACATTCCTACATCAGTTAGGATGGATAATCAATTGGGACAAATCCCAACTTCAACCAGCCACCTCGGTAAGGTTCCTGGGGTTCATGGTGGATTCTGTCAGGATGACGATTCATCTCACTCCCGAAAGAAGGCAATCCGTGCAACAGACAGCCCGTTCTCTCTCTGTACCAAAACAGGTAACGATTCGAACGTGGATGAGGATGTTAGGACTAATGTCTTCAACCGCAGAGGCATTATGGCATCTACGTCTGCTCCAGTCGGAAGTATTAGCCAAGTGGAATCACAGTCCAGTGGGACTCAATTCCATGCTCTCCCTGCCTTACAAAGTCCGATCCTCTCTGAGGTGGTGGTCCCACCTCACGGACGGCAAGTCCCTGATCCAGCCCTCCTGGATCATACTTACTTCAGACGCATCCCTAGTAGGCTGGGGTGCGCATCTTCAGGACAAGACAGTCCAGGGAACTTGGACACCTCAGGAGAGGTTATTGTCATCGAATCTCCTGGAGATCAGAGCAATCAGACTAGCTCTTCTTCATTTTGCTCCCGTCATTCGAGGGAAGGCAGTGAAGGTACAGTCAGACAGCATGACCACTGTACTGTATATCAACAAGCAGGGAGGCACGAGGTCACAAAGTCTCCTGAGAGAGATAGGGGTGATTTTGGATTGGGCAGAACTGAACCTCACCCACTTATCAGCCGTTCACATTCGCGGAGTTCACAATGTGATTGCGGATCGCCTGAGCCGAGGTCTTCCAACCGGAGAATGGTCACTTCATCCAGAGGTCTTCAGGGAGATAATGCTCAGGTGGGGCATGCCAGAGATCGATCTCAAGGCAACGAGGTTCAACACCAAGGTGGAGAGGTATTGCTCCCTTTACAGGGAGGACAACCCGGTGGCAATAGATGCACTGTCAATCCCATGGAGGTTCAGGCTGGCCTACATCTTCCCTCCAATTTCCTTGATACCAAGGGTCTTGATGAAAGTCAGGCAGGACCAAGCGTCAGTTATCGCCATTATCCCATACTGGCCGAAAAGAGCTTGATTTACCCAACTCTTACAGATGAGTCGGGGTCAATTTCTGAGGCTTCCCCCAGAGAGAGTACTGGTGTCGGGGGGCACCCAGGTCTCCTCAAATCTTCAAATGTTCAACCTGACGGCCTGGAGGTTGATCAGTCCCTTCCAAGAGTAGAAGGGCTATCGGGGTCTGTCTTGAGAACCCTGGAGCACTCCAGATCAGAAGCTACCAATAAGGCCTACTCCAGAATCTGGAAGATCTTTTCATCCTGGTGTACAAGGCGTCAGCAAAGATCCGCTGAAGCTTCCATCCCGATGATCCTCCAATTTCTTCAGGACGGTCTGGACAGGGGGCTATCACCAGCTACCCTTAAAGTGCAGATTTCAGCAATCTCTGCTTGTCTCAACAGAGCTATTTCTCAAGACCCCCTTATCAAGAGATTCCTGAAGGGAGCCTCAAGATTAAAGCCTACAGTAATCAGACCTATCCCGGTTTGGGATTTGTCGGTCGTGCTCAGGGGGTTATCATCTCCCCCCTTTGAGCCCCTAGAGGAGGCGGGATTCAGGTTCCTGACCTGGAAGATCACCTTCTTGTTAGCTGTTACCTCTGCAAAGCGAGTTGGGGAACTCCAGGCTTTTTCTGCCTTTGAGCCATATACGAAGTTCCTACCGGATCGGGTACTTCTAAAATTTTTACCTACCTTCATCCCAAAGGTTCCTTCCTTTGACAATATCAATCAGGTGATCTCCCTACCAACATTGGCTCCACCCCCCTCCTCTGAGGAAAGAGGGCTCCATACCCTTGATATTGCGAGATGTCTTAGGATTTACCTGGAACGCTCCAAGGTATTTAGGAAGGATGAAAACCTCCTTATCCTTTTTTCCGGTACCCATAAGGGGAGGAAAGCCTCTAAGCCCTCCATCAGTCGCTGGATTAAAGAGGCAATTCGGGAGTCTTATATGTCTCAGGGCTCGGAGCCCCCTGAATTTGTAAGGGCCCACTCTACTCGAGCAGTGGCCACTTCTTTTGCAGAGAGAAGCTCGATCCCATTGGACGTGATCTGTAAGTCAGCTTCTTGGAGTTCTCACTCCACTTTTATCTCACACTATAGAGTGGATACCAGAATACATAGTTATTCCTCATTTGGCCGGACAGTGTTATCTTCCGCCAGGCATGAGGACCCTCCCATGGGGGTTTCTACTTGCTAAATCCCCATTTGTGCCACTGGTTAGGATGTAAGGGAATCGTTAATTTCTAACGATAATTTGTTTTCCCTTAGTCCTAACAGTGGCACACAAATTTTCCCCCCTATGTTTATTAATTGTGGTTATGTTTGTCTACTTGTAATTACACAGGGTTCGGAGGGTCACACCCCTCTTTATTGGGGGCAGGGAGGGCGTGTGCATGCCAGTGTTTTTTTATTGTTTCATTAAAACTTCCACCTGTCCTAACCAGTCCACAGGGGCAGAATACCCCCCATTTGTGCCACTGTTAGGACTAAGGGAAAACAAATTATCGTTATAAATTACCGAAATTTCATCTCCATTTGCCAATAACGCTTGTGGAACACCTAAAGGGTTAACGATGTTTGTAAAATCTGTTTTGAATACTTTGAGGGGTGTAGTTTCTTAGATGGGGTCACTTTTATGGAGTTTCTACTCTAGGGTTGCATCAGGGGGGCTTCAAATGGGACATGATGTAAAAAAAAACAGTCCAGCAAAATCTGCCTTCCAAAAACCGTATGGCATTCCTTTCGTTCTGCGCCCTGCCGTGTGCCGGTACAGCTGTTTACGACCACATATGGGGTGTTTCTGTAAACTACAGAATCAGGGCTATAAATATTGAGTTTTGTTTGGCTGTTAACCCTTGCTTTGTTACTGGCAAAAATGGGTTAAAATTGAAAATTTGCCAAAAAATTGAAATTCTGAAATTTCATCTCCATTTGCCAATAACTCTTGTGGAACACCTAAAAGGTTAACAACGTTTGTAAAATCTGTTTTGAATACCTTGAGGGGTGTAGTTTCTTAGATGGGGTCACTTTTATGGAGTTTCTACTCTAGGGTTGCATCAGGGGGGCTTCAAATGGGACATGGTGTCAAAAAAAACAGTCCAGCAAAATCTGCCTTCCAAAAACCATTCAGCGGGCATCCTGTCACAACCCCCCCGTATCGGGAAACGCCGCAAACCGCAGGTCAATTCAGACCTGCGGTTTGCGGCTTTTACCTGCGGTTGCGGCGGGCGGGGCCATCGGGTCCCCATGCGGCTGTGGGGGGGACCCGATGGCATGGAAGGCAGCGCGATGTCTAAGGAAGGCATCGCGCTGCCTTCCGGTGATGAGCCTGTGAGATCCAGCCCCCTGAAATTTTGAAATTGTATCTCTATTTTCCATTAATTCTTGTGGAACGCCTAAAGGGTTAACGACGTTTGTAAAATCTGTTTTGAATACCTTGAGGGGTGTAGTTTCTTAGATGGGGTCACTTTTATGAAGTTTCTACTCTATAGGTGCATTAGGGGGGCTTCAAATGGGACATTGTGTCAAAAAAAACAGTCCAGCAAAATCTGCCTTCCAAAAACCGTATGGCATTCCTTTCCTTCTGCGCCCTGCCGTGTGCCCGTACAGTAGTTTACGACCACATATGGGGTGTTTCTGTAAACTACAGAATCAGGGCCATAAATATTGAGTTTGGTTTGGCTGTTAACCCTTGCTTTGTAACTGGAAAAAAATTATTAAAATGGAAAATCTGCCAAAAAAGTGAAATTTTGAAATTGTATCTCTATTTTCCATTAATTCTTGTGGAACACCTAAAGGGTTAACAAAGTTTGTAAAATCAGTTTTGAATACCTTGAGGGGGTAGTTTATAGAATGGGGTCATTTTTGGGTGGTTTCTTTTATGTAAGCCTTGCAAAGTGACTTCAGACCTGAACTGGTCCCTAAAAATTGGGTTTTTTAAAATTTCTGAAAAATTTCAAGATTTGCTTCTAAACTTCTAAGCCTTGTAACATCCCCAAAAAATTTAATATCATTCCCAAAATGATCCAAACATGAAGTAGACATATGGGGAATGTAAGTAATAACTATTTTTGTAGGTATTACTATGTATTATAGAAGTAGAGAAATTGAAACTTGGAAATTAGCAATTATTTACAAATATTTGGTAAATTTGGTATTGTTTTATAAATAAAAATGAATTTTTTTTACTTCATTTTACCAGTGTCATGAAGTACAATATGTGACAATAAAACAATCTCAGAATGGCCTGGATAAGTCAAAGCGTTTTAAAGTTATCAGCACTTAAAGTGACACTGGTCAGATTTGCAAAAAAATGGCCAAGTCCAGAAGGTGAAATAGGGCCGAGTCCTTAAAGGAACCTGTCATGTGGATATTTGATTATAATCTAACTAATTATATACAATTATTAACTACTAAAAAGTACCTTAGATGTATTCACTTACTGGTGTGACAGATGGTTATCTCATAATATACACACAAGAGGCCGCATGCCGCATGCTAATGAGCTGATTCGAGTCCGGCGTGATGTCATTGAGTCCAGTGTATATTTAATTCAGAGCTATAGCCACTCCCCTGCCCACCTGCTACTGGTTCATATGGAAACAAACTGTCATTCAGCAGCAGGTGGGCGGGGAGAGTCAGGAGCTCATGAATATTCATGACTCATCATTATCAGCTGGAGCTTTTCAATACAAGATGTTGGCAGATTGACTTGGTCAATTAAAGAAAGTGACCCAGCATTGTGCTAAGAGAATCAGTCACTTATTTATGTTGCCCTTAGTTAGGACACCATAAAACTGGTGACAGGTTCCCTTTAAGAGGTTAAAACCATATTAAAAGGCTATACTATAATAAATAATATGTAATTATATTATTATTATAATAATAATAATAATAATAATAATAAGGCCTTACTATATTGAGAATAGTGGTTTTTTTTTCTGAAACCTGTTACTGCTTTATTCATAAACACAATACATGATTATGAAGAAACCAGTGATATTTATTAGCTTTCTAAAAAAACATTATTCTCAATATAATAAGGACATAGACTTTTCTTATGGGATAAATGTGGAAGAAAAAAAAAATCTGAAGACAAAAAACTTCAGTCTCTACTTAGATTCAAACCTGGGATCTTCACATTGCTTAACCTCTAAGGCTACCTTCACACTAGCGTTTTAGTTTTACGGTACTGAGATCCGTCATAGGGTTCATTGTCAATGTGGACAAAACTTTACTGAACATAACAGAATGCTCCAAAATGCATTCCGTTCCGTTCTCATACCGGGGAGCAAACCGCAACATGTTGTAGTTTGCTTTCTGTCCTGGGATGCGGAGCAAGACGGATCCGGTATGGCCCCCAATGCAAGTCAATGGGGACTGATCCGTTTTATCTGACACAATAGAAAACCGATCCGTCTTCCATTGACTTTCAATGGAGTTCATGACGGATCCGTCATGGCTATGTTAAAGATAATACAACCGGATCTGTTCATAACGGATGTAGATGGTTGTATTATCAATAACAGAAGCGTTTTTGCTGAATCCCGCTGGATCCAGTAAAAACGCTAGTGTGAAAGTAGCCTTAGCTTATAATTAGGGATGAGCGAATCAGGATGAAACATCCGAAGTCGATTCAAATAAAACTTCGTTCTAATACTGTACTATTAGAATGTATTGGCTCTTATGAGCTGAAGTTATTGCTTTGCGAAGTCTTTTGCGAGGCTTCGCGTCAGGGCCGGGCCGACACAGAGGCTGGGGAGGCTCCAGCCTCAGGGCGCAGCCTGGGGTGGGCGGAAAAACGAACCTCTTTTTCTTTTTTTTTTATCACTTACTTGCTGCCGGGCGCCCTCCCCAGCCAGTGTTCACTCTAAGCTGCGCTTGTAGATAGGAGCAGGAGGCTGCTGATTGGCCAGTATCAGCTAGCTGCCCTGCCATTGGTCCATCCTTTCACACCCCCTTCTCTCTGGAGCTGAACACAGCAGGAGGGTGTGAACTTTGAAGACAGGAAGCCTGCGTTCTCACAGTGGATCATGTGACCATGAAGGAGCATGTGACCAGTGACGTCACAGACCTCCTTCTAACAAATCCATTCTAGCATCTACCCAGCATGTATGGCAGGACTCTGCTGAGCAAAGACCATGTGCCCAGGTGAGGTGACCACAGAAGTGCCCTGGCATCTGTCTGCTGCTGGAAGCTCAATGTGGAGCTTTATGAATGTAAAAACTAAGATACCCAAGAGGCTAAAGAAACCCCTGCTTGTCTGCTTCTGACCCTAATCTAAACACATAACGTTCATTTGATTGCAATTTACTCTAACACCTAAAGGGATTTTTTTTTAAAGCCTGCTGTTTCTCTAGAAGATGACCTTATGTTGATAGTAGTGTTAATAGAGTCTCAAAGGTCTGTAAAAATAGGGTAACTGCTTTTATAGACCCTTGAGACTCTATTAACACTACTATAAACATAAGGTCACCTAGAGAAAGAGCAAGTTTTTTAAATTATCTTTTTCCTTTAGGTGTTAAAACATAACTTATTTGATTGCTTGAACACCTAAAGGAAATCAAATTAAAAACCTGCTGTGTCTCTAGATGACCTTATGTTGATAGCAGTGGTAATAGAGTCTGAAAGGTCTATAGAAGCAGTTACCCTATTTTTACAGACCTTTGAGGCTCTATTAACACTACTATCAACATAAGGTCATCTAGAGACACAGCAGGTTTTTAAAAAGATTTTTCCTTTAGGTGTTACAGCAATCAAATGAAAGTTATGTTTTAACACCTAAAGGAAAAACATAATTAAAAAAACATGCTGTTTCTCTAAATGACCTGATGTTGATAGTAGTGTTATTAGAGTCTCAAAGGTTTGTAAAAATAGTGTACCTGCTTCTATAGACCTTTGAGACTCTATTACCACTACTTTTAGCATAAGATCATCTGGAGAAACATCAGGTTTTAAAAAAAATAAAATAATTTCTTTAGGTGTTAGAGCAATCAAATGGAGGGGGAGAAATGTGACATGGGTGAGGATGGGGTTACATGATGGGCCGGAGACAATGTCTGTAGTCTGTCTGTGCCATGGACGGGGAGAAATATGACATGGAGGGCTGATGGCTGACATGGGGGTCTGATCTGAGGCATTGGGGCTGTGCCTGTGAGCTGGGGTCTGATGGCTGGTCTGACCTCAGGTGGAATGAAAAATATTGTTTCCTATTATCCTCCTCTAAAACCTAGGTGCGTCTTATGGGACGAACCTACATTTTGGCGCACCCCCCCCCCCCCCCTCCCCCAGGTGAGCTGAAGGGGGAGGGGGGGTCGGGGGCGCCAAAATGTAGGCCCTGCTTGGTGGTGGACCTTGTCCCAGCCCTGCTTCGCGCAATAACTTCATAAATTAATTTGTACTGTAAAAAACCATTTCCCGCACTCGGGTTCGGTTCCAATGTACATCCGAAGTGGATTCGCTCATCCTTACTTATAATCATACATTCTGCCTGTGAATAAGGCCCCTTTCACACGGGCGAGTTTTCCATGCGGGTGCAATGCGTGAGTTGAACGCATTGCACCCGCACTGAATCCGGACCCATTCATTTCTATGGGGCTGTGCACATGAGCGGTTATTTTCACGCATCCTCCTCTTTGTGCGTTTTCCACGCAACGCAGGCTCCATAGAAGTGAATGGGCTGCGTGAAAATCGCAAGCATCCGCAAGCAAGTGCGGATGCGGTGCGATTTTCACGCACGGTTGCTAGGAGACGATCGGGATGGGAACCCGATCTTTATTATTTTCCCTTATAACATGTTCATCACATGGTCTATCACATGATTTATCACCATGGTAAAAGATCGTGTGATGGACCATGTGACGAGCGTAGTGACGTCATCAAAGGTCCTATTCCTCACAGATCAAGACTATGTACTATGCATTCTGTATTCAGAATGCTATTATTTTTCTTTATAACCATGTTATAAGGGAAAATAATACAATCTACACAACCTTGAACCCAAACCTGAACTTCTGTGAAGAAGTTCGGGTCTGGGTACCACATTCAGTTTTTTATCACGCGCGTGCAAAACGCATTGCACCCGCACGATAAAAACTGAACAACGGAACGCAATCGCAGTCAAAACTGACTGCAATTGCGTACCTACTCGCGCGGGTTTGCTGCAATGCATCCGGACCTTATCCGGACACGCTCGTGTGAAAGAGGCCTAAAGCAGTAATATGTAGATCAGCTTTCTGAGCAGATCCCAGTGTGGTGAAGCTGTAGTACATAGTGTGTATAATACACATATATACAGTAGATATGTATAAGCCAGGACACAGCTCTGCCCTCAGCCTGATGACTAGCCCTGTCAGTCAAGGGAAGGGGGGCGTATGCAGAGCACAGGGGGTGTTACATAGCAGTGCTCAGAATATTCAGCCCCGCCTCTGAGTGCTCGAATTGCTCATTTGCATATGAATAAAAACTGTGATATCTCTGCAGCCGTTTAACATACAGACAAAAGAAAGGTAGTTTTAATTAGCATGATGAGCCCTACCAGCCAGTATGTCTGGTTTAATAGGGTTGATCCTGGTGACAGAGCCGCTTTAAAGGGCTTCTGTCACTCCACTAAACTCTTTTTTTTTTTTTTTTTGGCTCCTTAAAATCCTTATGCTGCGATTTCTCAATAAATAGGGCTATTACTCAGTTTGGTTCAGTAGTTATATTAAAAAAACTGACTTTTATAATATGCAAATTACCTCTCTAGCAGCAGGTAGGGCGGCTACCTGCTGCTAGCAGCCGCATCCTCCATTCATAATGACGCCCCCTCCTCATGTTGATTGACAGGGCCAGCGGACGCGCTCGTTCTCTGCTGGCCCTGTCTGCATTCAAAATCTGGCGCCGGCGCCGTACCTGTCTTGAGTCGGCGCAGGCGCACTGAGAGGAGGACGCGCGCTCGGCCGCTCCATCCTCAGTGCGCCTGCGCCGATGACGTCACATGTACACCCGGCGCAGGCGCACTGAGGATGGAGCGGCCAAGCGAGGTCCTCCACTCAGTGTGCCTGCGCCAACTGAAGACCGGCGCGAGATTTAAAACGCAGACAGGGCCAGCAGAGAACGAGCGCGTCCGCTGGCCCTGTCAATCAACATGAGGAGGGGGCGTCATTATGAATGGAGGATGCGGCTGTAGCCGCCCTACCTGCTGCTAGAGAGGTAATTTGCATATTTACAAAGTCAGTTTTTTTATATAACTACTGAACCAAACTGAGTAATAGCCCTATATATTGAGAAATCGCAGCATAAGGATTTTAAGGAGACAAAAACAAAATATGAGTTTAGTGGAGTGACAGAAGCCCTTTAAGGACTGTATTGCTTGTCTTTACTGAAAGGTCAGATTCAGTTTGGTTTAAGGGTCAGATTTTAATGTTTTGAATTGATTAGAAATGAGTGAAAAAATGTCTCCAAGAAACTATCCCTAAGTTGTGAGGGCACATGTACATGAGGATCAGTAATAGATACAGGCACAGATGGGTTAGGGAGGCTGCCCTGTTTTTCCAGAATAGCAAAATGCCTTTTGCTGGTTAATTTGCTTATGAATTCATTTAAATCTAAAAGTATTTGGAGAGAACCAGGGTGGGCAGTGGGACAATATGAAAGGTCTTTTTGTAAAACAGCAGTCTCGTAAGCATTTAATGCATATGAGGACAGGTTAAATATTTGACCTCAGTGCTGTTAGAGGGTTAAAGGGTTATTAATCTGAGTATTTTGTGGTTTGTGCATAGATCTCCCTCCCCTACATCATCTCCTCTGTCTTTTTTTTGGGTGGGGTTAGGTGGACAGAAGGTTGGATGTCAGGGGAGCAGGGGAGGGAGGCAGGAGGGAGTGTGCAGGGGAGGGGCACAGAGCCTGATGAGCCTTTCCCCCAGGGAACGAACAATGCATTTATCAATGTGGACCAGAATTTAAAATCTGTGTAAACAGAATCAGAAACTTGAGCATGTCACATATTGTAACATTACGGATCATACAGATGCTGCAGATGTTATAGCTTCTTTTGTGCACAATGGAGTAACTATAGGGGGGTGCAGACAAAGCGGTCACCTCCAAGCTCCCCTACCCCATAAGAAGACACCGGCACTAGAAATAACACATGGGGCCAAGTTACAATGATTTTGCATTGGAGCTTCAAATTAAAGGGGTTTCCCAGGCTTTTTAATATTGATGACCTCAGGATAGGTCATCAATATCTGATCGGCGGGGGTCCAACACCCGGCAACCCCGCTGTTCAGCTGTGCGCCCGTGCCATCTCCTGTCTCTCTTCCTGCTTGCTATTGACATAGTAGCGGTGAGCAGGAAGAGAGACAGGAGATGGAACGTGCACATGGTGCATGCCTTCTCTTTATTCAGCTGATCGGCGGGGGTAGCGCGTGTCGGACCCCCACCGTCCTGATATTAAAGACCTATCCTGAGGATAGGTCATCCATATTAAAAGCCTGGAAAACCCCTTTAACATACCTTAATCCCAGTTGGCTACCCAAATAGGAAATGGCAATCCCTAATGCTGAGAAATATCTCCCCTAAACCCCCCTTACGCACAAGCACAGCCAAGTATACGTATGCTGTGAATGGGATGGAGAACACCGTTGCAAGACTCCTCTGCAAATAAACGAGTTGGGCATGTTGAAATCCAACAGCCTGATTCTTCTCTTCTGGGAGGCCCCATACACATTAAGATGGTTGACCAGTCCCCCTGAAATTGGCAGGCTTGACCGACACTTCTGTAATCCATATGGCCAGCTTTAGCACTGGGGATCCAAGCTATGCCGAGTAAAGGCCTGTTTCACACTTGCGTTGTTAATTCCGGTACTGAGATCCGGCAGAGGACCTCAATACTGGAATTTAACGGATCCTTTTTGATTTTGCACCGTTAGGATGCGGTTGTGTGAAATTAAAACGGATTCGTCACTAAATATATTGAAAGTCAATGGGTGATTTAAATACTGACTTACATTGTTTTAGTGACGGATCATTTTTTTAAACTTTTTTTGACCGGACACAAAACCGCAGCTTGTAGCTTACAGCATCTGTTTTTCCTCTCTCTATTTTTCTGTTCTTTAGAAGAATGGAAAAATAACAGTGATGTGAACTCTCCCTAAGGCTAAATGCAGACGACCATATGTGTTTTGCGGTCTGCAAATTGCAGATCCGTAAAAAAAAAATAAAAAAGGATGACATCCATTTTATTTATTTTTTTGCGGATCCATTGTTACAATGCCTAAAACGGACAAGAATAGGACATGTTCTATTTTTTTTGCGGGGCTACGGACCGGACATACTGATGCATTTTTTGCGGACCCATTGAAATGAATGGGTCCGCATCCTATCCGCAAAAAAAAAAACGGACACGGAAACAAACAACGTTCGTGTGCATGTAGCCTAAAGCATCTTTAGCTGTGGTCCTATGGACATGCACCAATGCACTGCTGCACCGGGTACCAAGTAATGCGCACACTTCCTACATATACAGCTGTCAAAGTAAACCAAGCAGAGGATTCTTACATATGATATATATCACTTGCTATATTCTCTAGGACAGAAGCTAGAGTGACTCATTCATCTATTCCTCCTTGTCCTACAATCTTCTCACAATACAAACTTTTCCTATCTTTCTTACAATGAACCGTTTCTTTGTAATCTATATAAAGTTAGATTTCCTGCATCTATTTCCTGTTTTACTATAATGATAAAAGTTCAAATCTCTTTCACATGCGAGAAACATTTCCCTCCCCTATTATATTTGGCATAGACTGAAATCCTGACCTTCCTGTCCGTCAAACACTGCCTTGACTTCGTCCATTTGGATCATAGACTTTTAGGTGTTCACCTGAAATGGCCCCAGCAGGGATTGTCCAGGATTTTCATATTGATGGCCTATCCTCAGGAAAGGTCATCAATGTCACCTGCAGGGTCTTAGGCCTAGCATCCCCCACCGATCATCTGTTCAGAGAGGCCATATCGCTTTGTGAGTGCTGCAGCATCTTCCTAGGACAGTGTGCAAGGGGCGCCTCCCCCTAGGTCCCTCTATACCACACGTCCCAGGTGTAGGAATGCCGAGTGGTATAGTGCGGCCTAAAATTTCTCTTTATGTGTATCACGGTGCTCCTTTGTGGATACCGCTGGACCCCAGGCTTTGGCCCAGAAGCAATAAATGGGGAAAAATTGAGGGACAAAAGAATAACTTGAGTCCAGACCTTGAGATGAAGTTCAATGGCAGATTTATTGAGTAAACGTTTTTCCAAAACAGATTTCAGGCTTTAACTTGGTTCCAGTAGGCTTAAGCATTAAAATTGCAGGCAAACTCAAACCTGCTATATCTGACTCTGCTGCACTGACAGGATGGCTGTATAACTCTGACTCTAGGTTATGCCAGGGAACTTTCCTCCTGGCTCCTGGCTGCTCTGGCTGGCGTGGGCACATCCAGTAGAGACGTGCCCCTGCACACCCTTCCCCTAGCAGGGGGTGCACTAGACTAACTCTAACTGGCCCCCACCCTTCCTGCAGGAAGTAGGACTTGCCCACCTCTCTCCAGATGGGGGGTTAGAATGGAATGGAAGGTTCCATTCTATCTAACTGTAGCTCTGCCAGGCGCATTACAAGAACAGTTACATAACATTATAAATGCACAGTGTGGAGGACCTGAAATAAATGCAAAGGATGACATGAGGTTAGACCAATAAAGACAGTAGCCAGGTGCAGAAGTGGTAACACCACTCTGGGGTGTTACAAGTGGTGTCACGTTCATTGTCACGTGGCCTAGGTGCAGCTCAGTCCGACTGAAGTGAATAGAGCTGAGCTGCAATACCGAAGACATAATGGATGGCTCTGTGCTTGGTAAGTTGCAAGAATCCTGTGGCCTCCTCAAAGAGGTGATCAGCAAGGCTGCCAGGTGTTCGACCCTGGCCAACCTGATATTGATGATCTATCCTGAGGATAGGTTTGGCTTCTCATGACAGGTAGTAAGTGGAAAGGTATAGGTTACTTTGTTCCATTGAGCAGATTAGTGACCTACAAGAAGAAGAGGTGGCAGGTATGTAGGTACCTGGTATACAGTGGAGCAAGAGAACAGAAGGTAGGTGACCAGGTTTCTAGTTGAGAGGAAACTGTTGTCCTGTTCGAGTTCGGTAGGGCTGGTGTCTACTGAAATGAGGTAGACAGAAACTTGTTTTCTTGCAGGGTGTAAGTGGGTCTAGTGTCTCAATAGGGCCCTGGTGTTTAGTGGTTGATGGTAGATAGCCCTGATAACCACTATGAAAAGCAGGTAGCCATAATGACTTGTGTGCACAGAGTCAGACTAGTCTGTATCCACTTTCCCCAGAGAACTGCCTTCTCGAAGTCACTGCATGGACCCCATAATCAGTCACCTTGCTGTTTCTCCCACCGCTATGTGATCTGTTAGTATTCGCAGGTATCTTTACAGTGGGCTCCCAGAATGAATTTTACTGGTGGGCCCTAGGCACCACAGTCTGAAACTGGTTACATAGAAACTCAAGAGTTACTACTCTGCTTTTTGAGATCTGTAACACTTGCTCATCTTAGATATTCTATGTGTGCTGACATGTACATAAGAAAGGATAATGAAGACCTTTTCTTTCCAAGGTACTAATTTGATAATTAGCTGTGCAGTTCATTAGAGGGCATGAGTCTATGTCCAAAACCTGTATATCCTGAAAGACCACAAAGGTGGAGAAGAGAAAAGACCTATGGTCTATAGCAACCAACCTATGTTCTGTAGCAAATATGTCCATTCTAAATATACAATATACACACACGCCACTTCTACTACCAGTGTCCTAGTGAAAAAACCCAAAAGTCTTTTTAAGGTCGATATTACAATGGCATTAGCTTCACTGCTAATTGGCAGGCTGCACCAGGGCTTGCCATTGTTTCAAGCTGCAAGTCCAGGAGCAGCCTGAAAATAAGAGGAAAATTCCATACATACAAAGATGTTTCCATCGTTCATAGTATATTTCCCATTTTAACATTTTTGACTGGGTATTGGTCCCACAAGGCACAAAAAGCTTGAAGCTAACTTCTGAGAAAAGTGTTGATAATACAGAAGCCACGGCATTGTATGAATCATTCTACCGCTACTGTTTGTCTATGGAGATTTCATGGTTGTATATTTGACTGTGCTCCCAATAGCCATGGGTGTATCCAAATTAGTCAAGTCCACAGAACACCCATATATTATGGGCTATACATTCTACAAATCTTACCAATGACTTTTGTCTACATCAGTGACTTCCACACGTCCATGACCTCATTCCAAGACAGGATATTTAGCATAATGGTTTACTGTCTATCAACGTTTTACTCTTTTTGGTTATTTCACTTTTAACTATCTTATTAATTCTTTCATTGCCTAAGTTTTTTTACAAAGCTACTAGTTCGTAGCGTGAAACGAATACAGACAAGAACCAGATGGTCGACATCAGCAGCATCGCCCTCTTTCAACACCCAACTTGTTGTATATTGGACTGTATTAATCTCCTTGGCCGAAAGGTGACATCTGTTCTTCCAGGAACCAATAAAACCATTCACTGCATTTCTAAATTTAGACCCATTCCAAAGGATAGTAGGACATGCAGTTTGCTAACATAAGTAAGTATCAACTTCAAGGTGAATTTAGGGATCAAGATGCTTATGTGTCTTAGAACCTAAATTTCCAGGGAGAAATGTTTGGGGTGAATCCCTAGGATGGCTCATAAATGTGTGATTTGGGATGATCTGACATACGACACCCCACCAGTCAGCAGTACAAAGGGGCTGGGCTGCAGTATCAGGCAAAAGTGCATGTACCAACAAGCCAGGGTGCCTCCATAAACAATGAAAGGGTCACACCTACAATGACATTGATGGCCCAACCTAAAGATAGGCCAAGGTTTTCCCCGAAAAAAGAGTAAAACTATTTTAACATATCACATATGAAAAATTTTAATTGATGGAGGTGCAGGTGCTGAGATACCCCCACCAGTTCATAAAATGAGGTGGCACGGAAGCACTCGAGCGCCGTTACACCTTGCAAGGCCATAGAAAGTCTGGGCACATCTTCAGCTAGCAAAAAAGAAATTGTTTTCTAGAAACACATCTCTTACCCATGGGTTGTTGGGGGGAGGAGGGATCGGTATTGAGAACAATGATCATGGCCCACCCATCACATGTGCTTGAAATTGTTCCATATGCATTATAATAATTATAGAATGATTACATATTATTAAGGATTATGCAAATAGTCTGATGATAGACCTGTCATATTATTGCATTTATATAATCCGAGGCTTCAAACAATCAAGTTGCTGATATTATGACACTAATCTCTTGGATCCTTTCATTGTACACAGCCATCAGACGTAGAAAAAAATCTAAAATATAATCAGTTTTAAAATGAGATTTCAGGCCCAGGCATTGGGAACAGCGAGGATGCTTCGCCCTGAAATATAGTGTATGCGCCATCGAGATTTCGGTTTGGTGCAATTCAGATCTTAAGAGTGGCGGACTGCCGAATCAGGTCTACCGCATGTGCGCCAATTGCATCCGTAAGATTTCAGGGATAGACGTCGGAACAGTGATGATGCCAGGCCCTGAAACTGAAAAGCGGATATGAAGCGGCTCTCGAAGGAACTAGGCCTATCCCTTGGTCCTCCGAGCACCTCATTAGCATAAACATGAAAGTACTATTTCTTACAAAATGACAGATCGCATTGCTACAGTTTGCCTAATTTACTAGGTTTGATCATGCTGACAGACCCACTTTCATTTCCCCTGCGACACGCTTACAAATAATATGATAGGTTGGCTTACCATGAGATCTTCTAACAAAAGGATTACCTAGAGAAGACATCCCCCTTTGTCTAGTGTCAGATTCCTTTTAACCAGTTGTATGTCTCGGCCGAGTGTCAGTCTTTGGGAAAACACCATAGAGAACTTAGACACCTCAGTCAAACCTTTTGTGCATACCTCTCAACTTTTTGGATGGTCAAAGAGGGACACTTATGGTTTATTGTGTGAAAGAGCCACTTTTCCTGCATATTTATATACTTCGATCGTTTTTTTTTTTTACACAATAGCCAAAAATTATCTGAATGTAGAAACTTATAAAATCCAAATTGCATCAAATAAGGAAATGTAAGGTGGGCTTTAATATATAGCTAGGAACCAGGGAAACACTTTCTGGATCAATATTGTAAATGTAATAATGCAAATCTGTACCTCAGGCCTAAAAGAGGGACATTTAAGGAGCAAAGAGGGACAGAGGGACTTGGGTCAAAAAGAGGCACTGTCCCTCCGAAAGAGAGACACTTGGGAGGTATGCTTTTGCGTATTAACAGAATAGTTTTAATTTACTTCTTCATATAAAAGAGAGCGGTTCCCAGGAGTTGATTTACCGTCTGGTAACGTGACCCTGAAAGATCTTTTGTGAACACCCTTGGAGGTGCCAAGTTCTGAGTGTTGGCACATCGCTCTGTAATACAGCACAGGCTGCTCCTTCTTGATTTAGTTTCATAGGCTGGTGGTGATGACACCAATAAATTAACAGAGCAGCCTTTGTCAGAAATACTTTACATATCGTTGTAATTTATGACTCTTCTATCCACGTGAGGACTGACTGAGCCTCGAACTGTAAGCCGAAGTCATTATATAACATTATCTAGTGATGTGTCAGGTTATTACATTACAAAAAACGATTTTAAGTGAACCCCCTCTGCTAAAATATTCAGACAGGTTTTTCCAGTTTCCATTTGTAGCCTTTATAATAACCATTTATGAAGGTAGCTGTAATTTACTGCTCCTATCTCCTGTTCTGGGCTGTGGTCACATGATCATGTCCATGCAGCTCTTTCTTATTTCCTGTGATGTTATGTCCGTGTGCGGAGCAGTGATAGGGGAGTGTCTATATACCTATGTGGTGGGAGGCGCTATAAACTAGCTGGGCGTTGTTAGGGCCGGTGCTGGAGCAGTGGCAGAGAAAGGAGAAGTGCATCATGGAATTATGGGTTTGGTTGGATACAGGAACAGGAAGTGCTACCTACAGGGTGGAAACCAACCAGAGGGATTGGTTTACATGATGCGAATGGGCCAGAACTATTTAAACTGAGAAAAAAGCATGGAGAAGATGCACACGAGCTAAGTAACTGCAAAAGCAAATGTTAAAAACTTTATACTCAAAGGTGGTGGCTCACTCTAGGCAAAATTCTGGAATAGGTGCTGCTAACCCAAGATAGAGGGACACCCACCCTCTAGTAATGAATAATTAATTAGAAAACCAAAATTATGGGTGAGCACACTACATCTGGACTTCAATAAAATTGGTTAAAATTTTATTAAACCACAATATACACTCACCTAAAGAATTATTAGGAACACCTGTTCTATTTCTCATTAATGCAATTATCTAGACAACCAATCACATGGCGGTTGCTTCAATGCATTTAGGGGGGTGCTCCTGGTCAAGACAATCTCCTGAACTCCAAACTGAATGTCAGAATGGGAAAGAAAGGTGATTTAAGCAATTTTGAGCGTGGCATGGTTGTTGGTGCCAGACGGGCCGGTCTGAGTATTTCACAATCTGCTTAGTTACTGGGATTTTTACGCACAACCATTTCTAGGGTTTACAAAGAATGGTGTGAAAAGGGAAAAACATCCAGTATGCGGCAGTCCTGTGGGCAAAAATGCCTTGTGGATGCTAGCGGTCAGAGGAGAATGGGCCGACTGATTCAAGCTGATAGAAGAGCAACGTTGACTGAAATAACCACTCGTTACAACCGAGGTATGCACCAAAGCATTTGTGAAGCCACAACACGCACAACCGTGAGGCGGATGGGCTACAACAGCAGAAGACCCCACCGGGTACCACTCCTCTCCACTACAAATAGGAAAAAGAGGCTACAATTTGCACGAGCTCACCAAAATTGGACTGTTGAAGACTGGAAAAATGTTGCCTGGTCTGATGAGTCTCGATTTTTGTTGAGACATTCAAATGGTAGAGTCCGAATTTGGCGTAAACAGAATGAGAACATGTATCCATCCTCTGATGGCTACTTCCAGCAGGATAATGCACCATGTCACAAAGCTCGAATCATTTCAAATTGGTTTCTAGAACATGACAATGAGTTCACTGTACTAAAATGGCCCCCACAGTCACCAGATCTCAACCCAATAGAGCATCTTTGGAATGTGGTGGAATGGGAGCTTCGTGCCCTGGATGTGCATCCCTCAAATCTCCATCAACTGCAAGATGCTATCCTATCAATATGGGCCAACATTTCTAAAGAATGCTATCAGCACCTTGTTGAATCAATGCCACGTAGAATTAAGGCAGTTCTGAAGGCAAAAGGGGGTCCAACATCGTATTAGTAGGGTGTTCCTAATAATTCTTTAGGTGAGTGTATATTTCCATGGAACAAATCTTCTTACCTTCCTTTCAATTTTCCGTTTGCGTCTTTCTCTTAGGCGAGGGTCGAGAGGCGCGGGACACTGCCGGCGTCTCGCTGCGTACTCCTCCAGTCCACTTACCCGGGATCTCGCGGGAGTTGCAGCGTTGTCTCTACTTTACCTGACCCACGTGATTTGCGTCCGACACGATAGGAAGGCAGGTGTCTTTCTTGATTATTTTAGTTATAATCGTTTAGGCGATCCTTTATTTCAATATTTCAGCATGGCCATGCTTGTAGGTGCGGAGGTGCTTCTTTACAGGTGTGCGATCCAGCTAAAATTTTAAAAACCACAGTAATCCTAGAAAACCCCTTTAAGGAATACACAAAAATTTTTGTCAGATGTCCAAAGTATTGTCATACGGGGATGTCCACAAACCTAGGCATATTTTGCCAGTGTACTCATAACTGGTGACAACTTGTTGGGAGGGCAAAAGAGACAATTGTTCTAGGGCACTTCAGCTTCTAGTTGGCACTCCCTTAAGCAAGACCTTTGGCAGCAGAGGAGAATATTTTAAAGAGCATCTGTCAGCAGATTTGTACCTGTGAAACTACTTGACCTGTTACATGTGCGCTTGGCAGTTGAAGACATCTGTGTTGGTCCCATGTTCATATGTGCCCGCATTGCTGAGAAAAATGAAGTTTTCATATACAAACCGAAATCCAAAAAAGCTGGGACACTAAACAAATTGTGAATAAAAACTGAATGCAATGATGTGGAGATGGCAAATGTCAATATTTTATTTGTAATAGAACGTAGATGACAGATCAAACGTTTAATCCGAGTAAATGTATAATTTTAAAGGAAAAACACGTTGATTCCAATTTTCACGGTGTCAACAAATCCCAAAAAAGTTGGGACAAGTAGCAATAAGAGGCTGGAAAAAGTAAATTTGAGCATAACGAAGAGCTGGAAGACCAATTAACACTAATTAGGTCAATTGGCAACATGATTGGGTATAAAAAGAGCTTCTCAGAGTGGCAGTGTCTCTCAGAAGCCAAGATGGGTAGAGGATCACCAATTCCCACAATGTTGCGCAGAAAGATAGTGGAGCAATATCAGAAAGGTGTTACCCAGCGAAAAATTGCAAAGACTTTGCATCTATCATCATCAACTGTGCATAACATCATCCGAAGATTCAGAGAATCTGGAACAATCTCTGTGCGTAAGGGTCAAGGCCGTAAAACCATACTGGATGCCCGTGATCTCCGGGCCCTTAAACGACACTGCACCACAAACAGAAATGCTACTGTAAAGGAAATCACAGAATGGGCTCAGGAATACTTCCAGAAACCATTGTCAGTGAACACAATCCACCGTGCCATCCGCCGTTGCCAGCTGAAACTCTACAGTGCAAAGAAGAAGCCATTTCTAAGCAAGATCCACAAGTTTAGGCGTTTTCACTGGGCTAGGGATCATTTAAAATGGAGTGTGGCAAAATGGAAGACTGTTCTGTGGTCAGACGAGTTACGATTCGAAGTTCTTTTTGGAAATCTGGGACGCCATGTCATCCGGACCAAAGAGGACAAGGACAACCCAAGTTGTTATCAACGCTCAGTTCAGAAGCCTGCATCTCTGATGGTATGGGGTTGCATGAGTGCGTGTGGCATGGACAGCTTGCATGTCTGGAAAGGCACCATCAATGCAGAAAAATATATTCAGGTTCTCTCTCTTTTATTTCTTGGCATAGAGCATGTACATACACCATATAGACCCATGGTGGGACATGTCTTACTGAGCGCCAAACTAGTCATAACCCGCCATTGGAAAAAAGTGACTCCACCAGATTTCTCAGAAGTGGTAGTTGAACTGAATAACACATGTCGTTATGAAAGGATGATTCCGCCCTCAATGCTCTCCCCTGTGAAATATAGATGTATATGGAACCCCTGGATGGCTCACCCGAAATTCTCCCAGTAAATGGCCCTCACAGTTCGGGCCCATTATAAAAAGTAGTGGTCAAATATACCCCTTTTAAGTCCCTATTCTATAGGTTCCTCTTGTAGCTAAGCATCCTGAATGGACAGACCAGTGTTCAAAATTTGTTACTTATGGTTTTTGTGTTTAATTGAAGATCCTTAATACCTAATAAAGCAGAAAAATAATTCACTCTGATCATAACTGGTAAAGCTGTGAATATTCTAGGCATTATAAAGATTAAGAAGATAATAAATCTGACGCAAATACGGCTTACTGTATGGGCAATATGTTGCTAAAATTACTAGTTACGATCCTAATCCACGATGTACCTATGTCACTGTTAAACCATGTCTTCAATAGCAATGTAAGATTATTATTAATGGAACTATACCTATTATTGGTGGCTGCGTCCACCCCAAACTGTTTATGTGATGTCATGCCTTGCTGATCTTTAAACAAAAAATGTTTTCAATAAAAATGTTGAACTCTAAAATATATTCAGGTTCTAGAACAACATATGCTCCCATCCAGACGTCATCTCTTTCAGGGAAGACCCTGCATTTTTCAACAGGATAATGCCAGATCACATTCTGCATCAATCACAACATCATGGCTGCGTAGGAGAAGGATCCGGGTACTGAAATGGCCAGTCTGCAGTCCAGATCTTTCACCTATAGAGAACATTTGGCGCATCATAAAGAGGAAGGTGCAACAAAGAAGGCCCAAGACGATTGAACAGTTAGAGGCCTGTATTAGACAAGAATGGGAGAGCATTCCTATTTCTAAACTTGAGAAACTGGTCTCCTCGGTCCCCAGACGTCTGTTGAGTGTTGTAAGAAAAAGGGGAGATGCCACACAGTGGTGAAAATGGCCTTGTCCCAACTTTTTGGGGATTTGTTGACACCATGAAATTCTGATTCAACATATTTTTCCCTTAAAATGGTACATTTTCTCAGTTTAAACTTTTGTTCTGTGATTTATGTTCTATTCTGAATAAAATATTAGAAGTTGGCACCTCCACATCATTGCATTCAGTTTTTATTCACGATTCTTCATATATAACACTGCCGCCTCCGCAGCAGATAGTCCATGTACAAAACACGTGTTGCATAAAGATTCATAAAATGGTGATATGCATAATATGGTGGTTCAACTGTTCAATCTTGTCATTCAACATAAAATGGTGGATATATTTCTCTCTTCAGTATCTGTACTCTCACTTTAAGTTATTTAAGCACTTTATGATCTCTCTGAGAGGTATATCTGAGGTCTAACTAATAGTTCTACTTGCTGAATTTGGTGGCAATTTGTAATATGCAGTTAGCAGTAACTATTTGCAGATTGGTTGAGTATGATCTGGTATGGTTGTATGCAATTTGGATTGCAATATGGAATTTGAATTTAGATTCTGAACTTTGTAGTTTGCAATTGTATGGAACTGTAAGTAAAAAACACATATATAACTGGTTCAGTATACAGTTCTAATCACTATATTAGCAGTAGGAACATTATATAACTGTTTTTAAATACCTATTTTTGCATCTCTGCTTCCATAAAACACAGCTCTTAGTGGAGTGAATGTCTGTTCAGCTTCTCTCTCTGTTGAATAATAATTTCTAGCAGCTTCTGCTAGGGAATTTCCCACAAAGGCTGTGTGTGAGGCTGGCTGTGATTGGCCAAGACTCCTGCTGTGTGTGAGGCTGGCTATGATGGGTCTATACTCCTGCCCAGCAGCAACAGTTTAACTATATGCTTTCTGTTGTTTCTGCTGTGTCATTAAGCTTACCTCACATCCATATAATGAATCTTAAAGGCATATTATCTTTTCTGCTTCTGTGAACACAATATATATAACAGTTATATGACATCCAAACATGAAGTCACTGTAAATAACTCTGCTTTTGTCTTTAACACACAAACATAGGAACTGTATAAAGGTTATTGGCAGGTCTAGCTATATAAACATATAATCTATGTTAGCAACCTAGGACAGGTCTTAGCTGGCCAGCTACACTCCCACCAACATTACCTATAATTCTATGTTCTCAGTAGTAGGACTTAAACTTGAATTTTCCATCATTTTCTCAACTCTCAAGTGTCTTTTATCACTATCAAGTAGAACAACTAACTTCTGTATAGGACATGCCAACTTGAGTGGAGTAGTGAGACATTTTCCTTTTTTGTCAAGTTTTGTGTCTTCTATTTGTAACAACATTCTTCTTACTAGTTTCTCTTCATATTTTTCAACTTCTAGAACTTTGGCCTCAAATTTTCAGGTATGGACTCGTCCCTTCCCAACTTCTGTCTGCATAATTATTGGAGTATTTATTTTGCTCTGTGGATTACTGGGGCCAAGAATCCTAATGGATCATATATAGAAGCCACTGCAGAAAGAATGGCGCTTCTAGTTGCAACTTTCTCTTCAATAGATACTTCAAAGAAGAACTTGTCATTCTCTAAATTCCATCCCAATCCAAGTACGTTCTGAACTGGAAGATGATCATAATTGAGATCTACATTCTTCTTTGTTGCTGCACGTTCAGAGTCACTGATGGATTCCTGTACCTCTCTGTTGTTTGAGATAAATTTGTATAAGGCGCAAGTTTCCTCTTGCGCATAACTCTTGGCTTTCTTTCACTAGTTTCCACAGATTCTGTGGACTCTAGACTTATATGACCATCATCTACATAACAGTTTTTCTTCATAAAATTTGCTGCTGATGGGCAATCCTTTTCATTCTGATTGGCCAGGTACTTCATACCATAATTGGCGCAACCTGGAGACGATGCTGCTCCAAACAAGTGTACTTTCATTCTGTATTCTGCTGGCTCTGTTTCTGTATCTCCGTCCTCCCACCATAGAAACCTCAGGAAGTCACTATCTTCATTCTTCACATGAAACTGGTTTAACAATTTTTCAACGTCACACATGACCGCTACGGGATACTTTCTGAATCTACAGAGTACTCCAGGCAGAGTGTTTTTAAGATCTGGTCCTTTTAGTAGGTCATTCAATGCAACATCATTGTACTTTGCTGAGCAATACAATACTACTCTAATCTTATCTGGTTTCTTTGAGTGGTAAATACCTTGATGTGGGATGTACCACACTTCTCCTTCTTTAGGTTGGTTATTAACATTCTCTGCATGTCTTCCATGAATTTCTAATAATCATTCTTGAGTTTGGGATCTCTTCCCATCCTTTTCTTCAAACATTTCAATCTTGCTAGGGCAAGATTTCTGTTATTTGGCAGACTCTTAAAGGTAAGGGCATTTCAAGATGACCTTGATGATTCTGCTAAATACTTTCTTCTAGGGTTTTCTAGCTTTATGTCTTCTTGGGATACACTCTTTTCTTTAGAACTTACAGTGGATATAAAATGTCTACACAACCCTGTTAAAATGTCAGGATCCCCGGAAGAAGCCAGGTTACTGGCGAAACGGCATTGGGTCAGGAGGTGGCTGAGAGATCGATACACCATTCAGGGTATGCTTATTTTGTTCATTCACCAAGCCTTATTGTCCTCACATTTGCCTCCATTGCAGCTTGTCAGGGGCTTTTCGTTCAGAGGCGCCTTGGTGTTTTTCATTTTCTATACTCCTTCCCTGTTTTCTGGTGTGCTGACGTCCCGTCCCCTCCTTGGGTCCTGTTTCCTATCTGTGTGTCCCACCTTTGTGCTGCCTTTTATTATTATGCATGTATTGTATATCATTAATAAAGCTTTTTGATTTTCATAACCGTGAAAGTCATGGTCCATTTTTTGGCGACATATGAAGAATATGGGAGATTGTTATCAGATGTACTACTTGCCAGATATTCCTGCAGCTCCTTTATTGTTGCTTTAGGCCTTTTGGTAGCTTCCCAGACCAGTTTTCTTCTCGTCTTTTCATCAATTTTGGAGGGACGTCCATTTATTGGTAATTTTACTGTTTTGCATTTTCTCCACTTGAGGATGACTTCACTGTGTTCCATGGTATATCTAATGCCTTGGAAATTCTTTTGTACCCTTCTCCTGACTGATACCTTTTAACAATGAGATCCCTCTGATGTTTTGGAAGCTCTCTGTGGACCATGGCTTTTGCTGTGGGATGCGACTAAGAAAATTTCAGGAAAGACCAACTAGAGCAGCTGAACTCTATTTGGGGTTAATCAGTAGTGATGAGCGGGAGGTGCCATATTCGATTTTGACGAAATTCACGAATATTCGCTAGAATATTCGTCTCATATTCGTCGAAATCGAATATTCGTCATTATTCTAGTTATCGCGATTAATATGCGATTTAAATAATCGCGTATTGCTATTTTAACTTAAGGTAACTTCCCTATTGATTTGATATCTAGAATTATTGAAGATGACGAATATGACGAATGTATTCGTCATATTCCTCAAAACGAAGATAACGAAGTATTCTCCATCTTCGTTTTAGCTCCATATTCGTCAACTTCGCTAATTCTAGCAATCAAATAGGAAAGTTGACTAGAGACAGCTAAGTTTTTAATTCGCTATGCGATAATATTACTTAGCTTTTTTTTTAAATAAATAAAATAATTATAATACTGGATAATTATTATAATTATTCTATTAATAAAATAAAAAAAGCAAAGTAATATAGTCAACTTTCCTATTTGATTGCTAGAATTAGCGAAGTTGACGAATATGGAGCTAAAACGAAGATGGAGAATACTTCGTTATCTTCGTTTTGAGGAATATGACGAATACATTTGTCATATTCGTCATCTTCGCTAATTCTACCAAGCCAACCATAGTAAACCAGGTCTAAGTTGAAATCGCAATGCGATTACTTCAAGTTATAATAATCGAATTGCGATTTCAACTTAGAGCTGTGTTTCT
The DNA here is from genome assembly GCF_905171765.1 of Bufo bufo. Taxonomy (NCBI): domain Eukaryota; kingdom Metazoa; phylum Chordata; class Amphibia; order Anura; family Bufonidae; genus Bufo; species Bufo bufo. Next base: position 569,502,970 of record NC_053392.1, on the reverse strand, counting down.
AATGGGTCTGCTTGCTAGAATTAACGAAGTTAACGAATATGGAATATAGCAGTGCTAACTTGAAATCGCAATTCGATTAATTCAAGTTATAATAATCGAATTGCGATTTCAATTTAGAGCTGTGTTTCTAATGGGTCTGCTTGCTAGAATTAACGAAGTTAACGAATATGGAATATAGCAGTGCTAAGTTGAAATCGCAATTCGATTAATTCAAGTTATAATAATCAAATTGCGATTTCAACATAATTCTCAAATCCGACAGTACATTCTAGTATGCAGGCATTCCCATGGTGATGGGGACGCTCCATGAGCACGGAAGTCGTCAGAAGCGGCAACGGGCACTGACTGGAGCAGCCAGGAAGCCAGGAATCCTCAGGACAGGTAAGAACTACTTTTGGGAAGTGGGAAAGAAAAAAATATAATAAAAAAAAAAATAATATTCGAAAAAGCGAATTTATAGTGCTATATTCAAAATATTCGCGAATTAGCGAAGTGCCGTTATTCGCTAAAAAAATTTGATATTTGAATATTCGCGCTCAACACTATTAATCAGAGGCACTTTAAATGATGGCAGGTGTATGCTGACTCCTATTTAACATGATTTTGAATGTGATTGCTTAATTCTGAACACAGCTACATCCCCAGTTATAGGAGGGTGTGCAGACTTATTCAACCACATTATTTTAGTTTTTTTTTGTTTTCTTCCCGCCACCTAAAAGATTTCAGTTTGTTTTTCAATTGAGTGGTACAGTTTATAGGTCACATTAAAGGTGGAAAAAGTTCTGAAATGAAGGGGTGTGTAGACTTTTTATATCCACTGTATGTCTGCAAAGTCGGATTCAAGGATCTTGATTACTTTCACTGGACTTACAGTTCGTAACTCTTGGACAGATATTCAATGACACAATACTGTCACCTGTCTTGAGTTTACGATCTGCTGTTTTCCTCCAACAACACCCCATCCTAGATCAGTTTGAACAGCGTAGGGTTAACCCTTTCCTCCTGTGATTACCTTATATGGTACCAAGGCTTCGGGACAATCGTAGCCTATCAACAGTCCAACACCAAACTCCTTCAGCGGGGACATTTCATGAGATATGACATAGAAGTGCTCCCATTCATTGGCTGTTTCACAGGTAGGTATGTGATCTCGATCTAGAGGTATATCGTCTTTTGTATAAGCTGAAGGTATATCTAATGTGCAGTCCTCTAACTCTCAGTCCTTTGACCTTTGACTGTTTACTAATGTGTCTCTTCCCGTCATCGTGGTGAGTTTGAGCTTCACTGGTTCTGAAGCCACTTGTAATTTCCTGCAGATTTCTTGATCAATGAAGGTGACGTCACTCTGGGCATCCAGTAGCGCATAGGCGTATACCTTCTTGTTCCTCCTTTTAGGATTTGTAATGCAAACTGGTACAACCATTGATGTGCCGTTGCTTTCTCCTTCCCTCACTCTGCAAGAGAATACCGATACTTTCTTTCCTTCCTCAGTATCTTTAGGTATTCAGAATTTATCCATCTTTGGACGTTCTTCATGTAGTGGTGTAGGATGGCGTCCTTTGCAAACGCTGCATGTGGCCTTTTTCTTACACTTCTTAGTAACATGGCCTTTCCTTAGACAACCGAAACACAGTTAGTTTTCAAGTACAAACCTTTTCTTTTCATCTGGGGACTTCTCCTTCAATTGTTGGCACTTGTGTATGGAGTGGTTCTCTCCACAGAACATACATTTGAAAGTAGTCTGAAGATTTGTTGGTTCTGTTTCTCTACTGATCCCAGTAGTAATTTTGAACTTGCTCTAGTAGGTATCTGGACCTTTAGCTGCTGCGTTGGTTGCAAAGCTAGTTGCTCTTGCATGTCTTATCTCTCTTGCAGGCCTTTCTTCTAAGGATTTTAAGACGTAGGATGCTGTTACTGGATTACATGCTATCTGTGCTTCCCCATTGACGAACTCAGAGAACTCTTTAAAACTTGGGAAGTTCTTACCTAGATCTAACTGTTTAGTCACATAGTGATTCCATCTAGAAGCCACTTCTTCAGGTAGCTTAGTTAGCATCTTATGATTTTCTAGATAGTCGTTAAGTACTTCCAGTCCTTGAACATGTGGGATGGCATTGCTGCATGCTTGCAGGAAGTCACCATACTTTTGGAGTCTGAAGTGTTCTTTAGGACCTATTTTAGGCCAGTTATTCAGTTTCTCTCTAAAGGCTCTTTGTACTAAGAAAGGATGACCATATCTTGCATTAAATTTTTCCCAAGCTTGCTTTTAGGCTCATTCATCTCTTCTATAGACGTTACCTTCAAGAGCTTCCTTGGCTTTTCCACCAACATATCACTGAAGGTAGAATAACTTGTCGACTGGACTGAAACAATGATGCTCAATGATCATTTCAAAGCTTGCCTTCCACTCTATGAACCTCAGTACGTCTCCTGAAAATACAGTAGGTTCCGGAACGGGAAGTCTAGCGAGGACTGTTCTCTGTGGTCTTGATGGGACAATGGTTGTAACATTCTCCTGACCGTTGCAGTGACATCTAGGAATAGACTCACCCAGTTCTATTTTCTCATTTAGTTCTGAATTAGGGGAGTCCTCTTCTTCATTTTTTCCGTTAGAGATAGAAGGTAAGTTCACACACCTTTTTCCTAACACTGGACTAGGTCTCTCTTTGTCTTTCTGAGCAGGGATGGTAGTATAATGACTTATTTCCTTACTAAGTGCTAGAGATTTCCTTCCATTCTCCTGGGAGTATGGAGGAAAATAGGAGTCCGTTTCTTCACTTAGTACAGATTTGAACCTAAGACTACTCTGATTCATTTCCTCTTCGTGTACTCTGAGTCTGGCTTCTATGATTTTAACTTCTTTTTGCCTTTCCAGACTTTTCATCTGTTGGCGCTGTGCCTCGATTTCAGCTTCCTTTTCAGCCACCAGTTGGCGCTGCGCCTCGATGTCAGCTTCCATCTCAATTTCTGCTCTCTTGACAGAAAGTTGTTCAGCTAATTCCTTTCTTTTGGCTAAAGTACTTGAGAACTCTGATACGGGGGCGGCACTTCTGCTAGCGAAGGAAGTCCCACTTGTAATTGTGGTTCCACCTAAGGACCTAGCATTGTCTCTCATAAAGAGCTTGTTCATTCTCCTTCTTGCTTTAACTTCATCATAGCTTTCTGCAGATAATAGTTCTCTCATGAGCTTTACCAAATCATTAGTGACCGCTGTACATGTGTCCATGTTCCTTACAATATCCTGGGAAGGCGTCGTAAGCGACCGCAGGTTGACATATGCTGCCATAAGCTCTGATGCAGATTCTTCTACCGTTTCTACCATATCACTCAAGTTCCCTTTTACACTTTCTTATTTTAACTTTCCACGAATGCCTTTAATGTATAATTTCCACTTCTCATACATTCTGGCGTACTTTTTTCCTTTTAATGCTGCTTCTTGCTCCAAATTTTCCAGCATCTTTGGGGTCAGTTTTCTGGCACGTGATGAACGTTTTAGTTTATCTGTTTGGGCTATATTTGTTTGAGGCAAGACTAATGCTGCATCAGACTCTTCTAACTCAGACAGGTTTTCTTTCTCTTCCCCCTCTACTCTATCTATCTTTGCATCCTCTAACAGTGGCATAGTAATATCAGGTTTAGACATTTTACTTTAAATGCTATAACAATCAATATGAAAATTAAAGAACCTTTCACTTTAAATGCAATACTGACAAATGCAGAAATAAATGACTTTCACTTTAAATGCAATAGCAATAGATGCGGTGTGGGCACTCTAGCTCTGGACTTTGACCTCCCACCATGCATCTCTTTCTCTCTCTAGGGATCGCAGGAGGGTTGGCGATCTTTCTTTGACTATTTTGCCTTTGCCGTTCTGCCACTTTAAGAGTCGGCTGCAGTTTGACTAATACACACGTTTTATGGCCTCTATGGTAGCTCCGCTGAGGTGTCTTTGCTTGCTTACTCATGGATCAGTTGCTGCGCAGTGATATATGCTGACGCTCCGCTGCTCTAATGCTCTCTTTTCTGTGCAAGTTGAGGAGCGCTCTCACTTCGCCCTCTGAGGGTAATAGTTCCACTGTAGCAGGCGCAGCACTATGAAGTGCCTTTTGCGCTGTGGCATTAGAAGAATTCTGATATCTCAGACTGTTAATCTAACCAGACTGTCTGTTACTCTGAAATTCCTCTGGTGCCGTTTTATGGAAACAGTAGGTTTAAAGAGCACACCGAATGCTTGAAATAACTTCTTTATTAACTTCAACTTATCTTCATATAACACTGCCACCTCCGCAGCAGATAGTCCATGTACAAAATACGTGTTGCATAAAGATTCATAAAATGGCAATATGCATAAGATGGTGGTTCAACTGTTCAATCTTGTCATTCAACATAAAATAGTGGATATATTTCTCTCTTCAGTATCTGTACTCTCACTTTAAGTTATTTAAGCACTTTATGATCTCTCTGAGAGGTATATCTGAGGTCTAACTAATAGTTCTACTTGCTGAATTTGGTCGCAATTTGTAATATGCAGTTAGCAGTAACCATTTGCAGATTGGTTGAGTATGATCTGGTATGGTTGTATGCAATTTGGATTGCAATATGGAATTTGAATTTGGATTGTGAACTTTGTAGTTTGCAATTGTATGGAACTGTAAGGAAACACACATATAACTGGTTAAGTATACAGTTCTAATCACTATATAAACAGTAGGAACATTATATAACTGTTTTTAAATACCTATTTTGGCCTCTCTGCTTCCATAAAACACAGCTCTTAGTGGAGTGAATGTCTGATCAGCTTCTCTCTCTGGTGAATAATAATTTCTAGCAGCTCCTGCTAGGGAATTTCCCACACAGGCTGTGATTGGCCAAGACTCCTGCTATGTGTGAGGCTGGCTGTGATTGGTCTAGACTCCTGCCCAGCAACAACAGTTTAACTCTATGCTTTCTGTTGTGTCATTGAGCTTACCTCACATCCATATAATTGGCAGGTCTAGCTGTATAAATATATAAGCTATGTTAGCAACCTAGGACAGATCTTAGCTGGCCAGCTACATGGGGTAAGCCTCTTAACAAATGTGGTGCAACTCAGGAGGTCCAAGAGCCATTATGTGATATACTGTACAGACCAAAAGTTTGGACACACCTTCTCATTCAAAGAGTTTTCTTTATTTTCATGACTATGAAGGCATCAAAACTATGAATTAACACATGTGGAATTATATACATAACAAACAAGTGTGAAACAACTGAAAATATGTCATATTCTAGGTTCTTCAAAGTAGCCACCTTTTGCTTTGATTACTGCTTTGCACACTCTTGGCATTCTCTTGATGAGCTTCAAGAGGTAGTCACCTGAAATGGTCTTCCAACAGTCTTGAAGGAGTTCCCAGAGATGCTTAGCACTTGTTGGCCCTTTTGCCTTCACTCTGCGGTCCAGCTCACCCCAAACCATCTCGATTGGGTTCAGGTCCGGTGACTGTGGAGGCCAGGTAATCTGGCGCAGCACCCCATCACTCTCCTTCATGGTCAAATAGTCCTTACTTTCAAAGTTTTCCCAAGTTTTCGGCTGACTGACTGACCTTCATTTCTTAAAGTAATGATGGCCACTCGTTTTTCTTTACTTAGCTGCTTTTTTCTTGCCATAATACAAATTCTAACAGTCTATTCAGTAGGACTATCAGCTGTGTATCCACCTGACTTCTCCTCAACGCAACTGATGGTCCCAACCCCATTTATAAGGCAAGAAATCCCACTTATTAAACCTGACAGGGCACACCTGTGAAGTGAAAACCATTTCAGGGGACTACCTCTTGAAGCTCATCAAGAGAATGCCAAGAGTGTGCAAAGCAGTAATCAAAGCAAAAGGTGACTACTTTGAAGAACCTAGAATATGACATATTTTCAGTTGTTTCACACTTGTTTGTTATGTATATAATTCCACATGTGGTAATTCATAGTTTTGATGCCTTCATAGTCATGAAAATAAAAAAAACTCTTTGAATGAGAAGGTGTGTCCAAACTTTTGGTCTGTACTGTATATGCCAGCTAAGTATAAGTAATGTAAGTACTGTTACATTTCTTCAATCGACCTTCCTCTTCCACCCAAACTCTAGACATAAAATAAAAGCCCCAGTTTTTTTTTTGTGTCTCCTGTTTCTGAAAGCTATATTTCTTTTATTTTTCTGCCGATTGTCTTTTGTTGGGGCTCATTTTCTGCAGGATGAGTTGCCATTTTTATTGGTACTATTTTGGGATACATATGGTTTTTGATTTCTCGATATTACGCTTTTTGTGAGGCAAACTATCCTCAAAATGGCTGTTCTGGCACTGTTTGTTTTTAGTTTTTTTTATTGCGTTCTTCTGACAGGATAGATCATGTGTTAATTTTGGGTACATATGATTTTTTCATCATTTAATATTACACTTTTTTGGGGAAAGGTGACAAAAAAATGGCCATTTTATCACTGTTTTTATTTTTATTTAGTGTGGGGATTCGCTTTGGTAGACACGACAAGTGGACGCAGTATAGAGGCAAAGACTAGTTTGTAACTCAAAAAAAGTCAGTGTTTTATTCACACTTATGGCAATAAAACAGTACTACATACCATTTGCAGTTTTGGTGTTCGTTCACACCTAGACAGTTCATACAGCAACACAGTCACCTGTTATCCTAAGTGTTAGTTCACACCCAATCGGCATTGCTCAGGACAGAGCAGACCTCCCAAACTCAGGCCTCCCGCTTAGCACACGGCTCAGATCCCAATGCAGTGATTGCCAGAGCTCCTCTGTCAGAGAGAGAGGTAATCACACCCAACTGACACTGCCGGCTGGGTTTTTTATAGGCCAGTCAAGACCCGGCCTGGAACGTGGGGAGTAGTCACCCACTCAGAACTTTGACTACTCCCAGTAAGAGCCGTCCTGTATAAGCTATACAGCTATACTAAATAGCTAGGTGTCAAACAGCAACTGCTGCTGACAGATGAAAACTGGCTCTTACTCCCCCGAGGCCAGGAACCTCGGTGACACATACCTTCCGTCAATGACGGACCCTTGTGCCTTCTTACATTAGTTATATTAACAGTGTTCACCTGACAAGGTAGATCATGTGACCAGGGGCGTACATAGAAATCATGGGGCCCCATAGCAAAACTCAGAATTGGGCCCCCCCAATAAAAAGTTTAATAATTAAAGCTGATTAGTGAAGGTGCGGGGTACATTAGGAGCTAAATAAAAGGTTAGGCTGTGGTCACATCACGTTTTTGCAATCCGTTTTTACTTAAATGTTGTGGGGGGGGGGGGATAAAAAAGTGCTGCACCCAATGCTTTTCTATCCTGCAGAGTCCAGTAGAAAAAACGTATAGGTTAACATATACATTTTTCTTTCAAACTCTATGATGAAGGATGCCACTGTATGTACATGAAACGGATGGAAAAAACGGGACATGAACTCGGCCTTACCCTTTAAGTTTTATTTATTTTATGATAGGTGTAAATCAGAGGAGAGCCTATAGGGTTAATTACTGCAGCAGGACTGTCCACACTGGTCAATGTGACCCCTGGGACAGATCTTCTGTAGGTCCACAGCATTAGATCTCTGTCTCACAGCTCAACTTCTCCCTTTGTTATTAACAGGGAGAAGAGCTGAGCAATTTTAGTCATGTCCCATCCTTCACTCAGAGGTAGTCTATCTGGAGCATCCAGCACATGCCACAGGTCCCATATGAAAGAATGTATGCACTACAGTGACCAGAACAGAGCCTCCTGTCTGACCCTGACAGCTGTAAGTACAGTCCCACTGCTCTCACCTCAGCTCTATCATGCAGAGCGCTTCTGCTTCCTTCTGCCCTCTCACACAGCCTAGGAATAGTGAAGGCAGTGCTGGGGGTTAACAAGCATAGAGAAGGCAGGAGGACCCAGAGGAGGGTCAGCATGTGGGACATCACTGCTGATAACAGTAAATGCAGGGCTGGTACTTACCGCACTGCTAGCTGTGGGAGCAAACTTCCACCAAAGACCTCACAGAGGGGCGGGCACATCAGGCAGTGAGCTGCTTCCTGATTGGAGGAATCGTCTGCTCACTCTCCCTGCTCCTTCCCTCCTTCCAGCCCAGCCTGCTGTTGTCAGCGCAGCACTAGCGCTGTGTATAATGCCAAATGTAAATATGTAATGGCACTGGGGCGTTTGGGGTGGCAATGTACACCCCTCATTGACACTGGGCCCAGGGCTGCCGACCCAAACGCCCCATTGCCAGTATTTATCTCTCTACTGTTAACTAATGCAGCGTGTATTCAGGTCGGAAAGGGGGCGGAGCCATGCAGCCTGGCCGGACCCCCTAACCTCACGGGCCCCATAGCCAGTGCGTGGTCTGCCTCTATTGACGGTACGCCACTGGATGTGACATTTCTATAGAGCCTGTTGTTAAGGAGGCGGCAGGGGCGTACCTAGAGCATTTGCCACCCGGGGCGAACCCTTTGTTTGGCACCCCCCCCAAGAAAGTTAAGAAAACATGCACAAACTTTTTTCAATGTTTTCAATAATATTTATAAATAAAAATAAAAACCCTTAATAAAATAAACCTCTGCACACCCTCTTAACGAAATAAACCCATTAACCCCCCTTAATAAAACCCATTAACCACCCCTTAATAGACCCCCTAACCCTTCCTTAACCGCTTCACGTCCGCCCATAGGATATAAACGTCTATTTCTGAACGGACGTTCCAGAACGTCTTTTCAGAAAGTGCAGCTGCACGCTAATCGTGCAGCTGCTGATCGGGTTGCCCGCTGTCAGTGATAGCAGGGCAACCCTAAGACAAGGCAGGGACAGTGCCCAGGTGTCCCTGCCTTCTAGATCGCTGCAGACACAGCGCTCACCGAGCGCTGTGTCTGCAGAGAAGGAAGCGCTGTGCGCTTCCTGTTCCGGCCCGGCGGTCATGTGACCGCCGTGACCGGAGTGTGCAGGAGCTGTGTGAGGTCTCTCAGAGACCTCGATCAGCCCTGCTGTGAGGCTGTACAGCGCAGGATTGCTGCTGTACAGCCTCTATAGGGGTGCATTTGTCCTGTAACTGGGGCTACTATGTCAGCCCCAGTTACAGGAGAAATCAACTGTGAAAAAAAAAAAGAAAAAGTGAAGCAAATGTCCCCCAGAGGTCTTGTATGACCTTATGGGGGACGAAAAGTGTAAAAAATAAATAAATAAATAAAGGGTTGAAAAAATAAAATAAAAAGTTTCATATGTAAAAAAAAAAAAAGTTACCAAGTAAGGAATAAAAAAAAAAAAAATTAAAAATAGAAAAAATAAAATAAAATAGACATATTTGGTATTGCCGCGTCCGTAAAAACCAGCTCTATAAAAATATCACATGACCTAACCCCTCGGGTGAACACCGTAAAAAAAAAAAAAAAGATACTGTGTCAAAACAAGCAATTTTTGTCACCTTGCATCACAAAAGGTGCAACACCAAGTGATCAAAAACGCGTATGTCCCACAAAATGGTACCAATAAAACCGTCACCTCATCCCGCAAAAAATGAGCCCCTACATAAGAAAATCTCTCAAAAAATAAAAAAACTATAGCTCTTAGAACATGGAGACACTAAAACATCATTTTTTTGGTTTCAAAAATGCTATTATTGTGTTAAAGTGAAACAAATAAAAAAAAGTATACATATTAGGTATTGCCGCGTCCGTAAAAACCAGCTCTATAAAAATATCACATGACCTAACCCCTCGGGTGAACACCGTAAAAAAAAAAAAAAAAAACTGTGTCAAAACAAGCAATTTTTGTCACCTTGCATCACAAAAGGTGCAACACCAAGTGATCAAAAATGTGTATGTCCTACAAAATAGTACCAATAAAACCGTCACCTCATCCCGCAAAAAATGAGCCCCTACATAAGAAAATCTCTCAAAAAGTAAAAAAAACTATAGCTCTCAGAACATGGACACATTAAAACATAATTTTTTTGTTTCAAAAATGCTATTATTGTGTAAAACTTTAATAAATGAGAAAAAGTATACATATTAGGTATCGCCACGTCCGTAACAATCTGCTCTATAAAAATGTCACTTGACTGAACCCCTCAGGTGAACGCTGTAAAAATAAATATATAGAAACTGTGCTAAAACAACCAATTTTTTGGTCACCTTGCCCCATAAAGTGTTATAATGAATGATCAAAAAATCATATGTACCCAAAAATAGTACTAATAAAACTGGCACCTTATCCCCTAGTTTCCAAAATGGGGTCACTTCTTGGGAGTTTCTACTGTAAGGGTGCATCAGGGGGCTTCAAATGGGACATGGCATCTAAAAACCATGTGGAGTTCCTTTTCTTCTGCGCCCTGCCGTGTGCCCATACAGCAGTTTATGACCACATGTGGGGTGTTTCTGTAAACCGCAGAATCTGGGTATTAAATATTGAGTTTTGTTTGGCTGTTAACCATCGATGTGTTAAAGAAAAAAAAATATTAATTAATGGAAAATCTGCCAAAAAAGTGAAATTTAAAAATTTGATCTCCATTTTCCTTTAATTCTTATGGAACGCCTAAAGGGTTAACAAAGTTTGTAAAATCGGTTTTGAATACCTTGAGGGGTGTAGTTTCTACAATGGGGTCATTTATGGGGGTATCCACTATGTAGGCCCCACAAAGTGACTTCAGACCTGAACTGGTCCTTAAAAAGTGGGTTTTGGCAATTTTCTTAAAAATTTGAAGAATTGCTTCTAAACTTCTAAGCCTTCTAACGTCCTAAAAAAATAAAATGACATTTCCAAAATGATGCCAACATAAAGTAGACATATGGGGAATGTTAAATAATAAATATTTTATGAGGTATCACTTTCTGTTTTAAAAGCAGAGAAATTGAAATTTAGAAAATTGCGAATTTTTCAAATTTTTGGGTAAATTTGTTTTTTTTTCATAAATAAAGGTGAAATATTTTGACTCAAATTTATGACTATCATAAAGTACAATGTGTCACGAGAAAACAATCTCTGAATGACTTGGATAAATAAAGGCGTTCCAAAGTTATTACCACATAAAGTTAGATATGTCAGTTTTGCAAAATTTGGCCTGGTCAGGAAGGGGGCAAATGGCCCAGATGGGAAGTGGTTAATAAAATAAAAACCTGCACCCCCTTAAACCCCAGTATAATAAACATTGGTGGCGCAGTGCGCCCCCCCCCCAACATAATAAACATTGGTGGGCAGTGCGCCCCCCCTCCCTAGCATAAGAAACATATAAACATTGGTGGTGCAGTGCGCCCCCCCCCCAACACCTCAGTATAATAAACATTGGTGGCACAGTGCGCCCCCCCCCCCAACATAATAAACATTGGTGGGCAGTGCCAATGAGGGTTAAAAAAATAAATAAAAATTAACTCACCACCTCCAATTGATCGCGTAGCAGCCGGTCTCCTGTACTTTCTTCAGGACCTGTCAAAGGACCTGTGGTGATGTCACTGAGCTCATCACATGATACATCACATGATCCATCACCATGGTAATGGACCATGTGATAGAGGCTGGAGCTCAGTGACGTCACCACAGGTCCTGAAGAAATTACAAGGAGACCGGCAGCAGCTACGCGATCAATTGAAGGAGGTGAGTTAATTTTTTATTTTTTAACCCTCATTGGCACTGCCCACTGCCCACCAATGTTTATTATACTGGGGGGGGGCCGCACTCAATGTTTATTATACTGGGGGGGGGGGGCGCACTCAATGTTTATTATACTGGGGGGGCCGCACTCAATGTTTATTATACTGGGGGGGGCCGCACTCAATGTTTATTATACTGGGGGGGGGGGCCGCACTCAATGTTTATTATACTGGGGGGGGGGCCGCACTCAATGTTAATGAAGATATCTTTATTGGTGGCGCAGTGGCCACAGCCCCTTCCCCGGCCCTGTCCCTCTTCTTATTGGCCGCGGCGGCAGCAGCACAGGGGGAGGGAGAGACCATCTGGAGCCCTGCCCCTATCACAGCGCCACGCCTGGCCCACTCGCCACATTTATTTATTTTTATCCTCAGTCGCGGCGGGCCCCCAGTGGCGTAGGGCCCCATAGCCATTGTTATGGCTGCTATGGCGATCCCTACACCACTGGCACCCCCCTTGTGAGTGGCACCCGGGGCGGGCCGCCCCCCCCCCCCCCCCCCCCCCCCCCCCCCCCCCCTGGTACGCCACTGGGAGGCGGTGATACCTAATTTGTGTATTTTTTTATTTTTGTTTTACACAGTAAAAGCATTTTTGAATAGAAAAAATATAGTTTTTGTGTTGCCATTTTCTGAAAGCCAAATATTTGTATTTTTAAAGTGATTATCTTATGTGGGGTCTCATTTTTTTGCAGGATGTGTTGATGGATTCATTGGTACCATTTTGGGGTGCATACAACTTTTTGATCGCTCACTATTACACTTTTCATGAGGCAAGGTGAAAAAAATCGCTATTTTGGCACAGTTTTTTTTTGGGGCGTTCAACTGACGGGATATATGTGACATTTTTATAGAGCCAGTCATGACTGACGCAGCAATGCCTAATATACCAGTTTTTTGTTCATTTCTTTTTTTATTGTACATGATTTTATGGGGTGAAAGGGCTTTTTTTTTTTACTTTAAAGGGTTTCTACCACCAGAAATAATGTTATGTAGCTGACTGACATTAGCGATGCGCTAATTTCAGCACTACATAACAGTATGTTTCTAACGTTAGTCCCTGCAGCCGTTTTTGTTAAAAAAAGCACTTTTATAATATGCTAATGAGCCTCTAGGTGCTATGTGGGCGTAAAATCAGCACCTAGAGGCTCCGTCCACTCACCTATTATCCCGCCCAGGTCCAGTGTTGTGCCCGCCCAGCTCCTCTTGATTGATGGCACGGTCCGCCGCATCGCTGCCGAAATCCCGCGCCTGCGCCGTTCACTTCTGTCTTCAGCGCAGGCGCAGTGAGTGAATGATGCGATCCTGGTGCCCTCACTGCGCCTGCGCCGACTACGTCACAGTGAGGAAGCCGGCATCAGGAGAGCGGCCTTCACTCACTGCGCCTGCGCCGAAGACAGAAGTGAACGGCGCAGGCACGGGATTTCGGCAGCGATGCGGCGGACTGTGCCATCAATCAAGAGTAGCTGGGCGGGCACAACACTGGACCTGGGCGGGATAATGGGTGAGTGGACGGAGCCTCTAGGTGCTGATTTTACGCCCACATAGCACCTAGAGGCTCATTAGCATATTATAAAAGTGCTTTTTTTAAACAAAAACGGCTGCAGGGACTAACGTTAGAAACATACTGTTATGTAGTGATGACATTAGCGCATCGCTAATGTCAGTCAGCTACATAACAGTATTTCTGGTGGTAGAAACCCTTTAAACTTACTTTTTTTATTATTAAAAAAACCCTTTTTTTTTCCTTTTTATTTTTATCCCACTGTGGGACTTCAACTTTTCAGGGTTTGATGCCTGTTTCAATGCAGTACAATACATGCTGTATTGTGCCGCATTGACTGTCGGAGTAATACAATGTAAGATGATTACAGTTGCCTAGGGGACCCAGCCTAGGGGCCATAGAAACCATCGGCCCTCTGGCAGCGCGGGGGGCCAATGGGGTCAGAGAGGGTCTGTAAACCCCGCATGAGCTGCAGTCGTCGTTGACCATGGCATGTGAAGGGTTAATCCGCTGACATTGCCGGATATGGCAGGGGCCCGTCTGTCAGTAACAGCAGGGTCTGTGCCGCTGATCAAGTGGGCTCAGCTCCTGCACCTGTCCAATCAGATCATCTACATGCACGTGGAGATGCGGCAAGAGAACACATTCCCCCACATACATGTACGTGAAAATGCATTAAAGGGAGTCTGTCACCTCCATATGGCCATATACAGTGCTTACATTGTCCTATCGCACACCTATACATGAATGTAATGGTACCTTTGTCTTTTTCTTTACACTTGCAGAAGATGGAAAAACAAACTTTGATTGATATGCAAATGAGCACTCGCAAGTGCCCAGGGGCGGCGTTCACTGTTTTGGAGCCCAGGCTGCTCTCCCTTTTTTCATTGTTTCCCCACCCCAGCCTCTGCCCATGCCCGCCCTCCTATTCCCTTGCGTCATCCTTCGGTCCGGCCGAGATCCCGCGCCTGCGCACTGCCTCACCGGGTTGGGGCATGCTCACTGTGATGCCCATTGTTGGCACGGCATCGCTTTAACTACTGCGCATGCTCCGGCGAACGGCGCAAAACCAGCGGCAATGTGGCGTTTACCGGCGCATGTGCAGTAGTTAAAGCGATGCCATGCCACAATGGGCATTGCAGTGCGCATGTTCCGGCCAAGCGAGGCAGTGCACAGGAGCGGGATCTCGGCCCGACCGAAGGATGACGCAAGGGAATAAGAGGGCGGGCATAGGCAGAGGCTGGGGCGGGGGAAACAATGAAAAAAGGCAGAGCAGCCTGGGCTCCAACACCATGAACGCCGCCCCTGGGCACTTGCGATTGCTCATTTGCATATCAATCAAAGTTAGTTTTTCCAGCTTCTGCAAGTGTAAAGAAAAAGACAAAGGTACCAATACATTCATGTGTAGGTGTGCTATAGGACAATGTAAGCACTGTATATGGCCATATGGAGGTGACCGACTCCCTTAAAGGGATCAAAGGAGTTATCCCATGAAAAGTAGTACTATGTAATGAATAGAGCTTTCCAAATATAGTATTATTGTGATATAATCCAATAAAATATTGTTATTTTTAATGTACATTACAGTTTCCTATTTTTGTAGTCACCCCTGCTGTTTATCCTTTTTGTCCACGTTCTCCAGCATTCAGAGGTGGTCCAACATGTTCAGTAGCTTCCCTGCTCCATTCACCTCCCCTCAGTGGTGGTGTTGGGATCTCACAGAGAAGCAGGTGAAGCAGTCCCTACTTCTAAGCCCATATCTCTTTAGAAAGTGGAGAAGGAAGTCGTAGGAGGGCATACCATACTATAGGTATCTCTGGGGCTATATGTTATGGACCATTTCCTCTGCAGGGGAGGAAGATGTTAACAAGAGCTAAGTTCAGTTAATCCTAGGAGATGTAGGTGCTTGATGAACTGCTGCCCACCGACACAGAAAGGGAAGAAATTCCTCCAGATATGTGAGTAGAAAAGGTTTTCAATTGGTGGGATAACCTCGTACCTTTCAGTAAAGGAAATGGTTGGTAAAAGGTTGGCAGGAACAGGCCTAACCACCCTCTTGGTAGGAGTGAGCTGGTCCTTCTTCTTGCCAGGAGGGGGGTCCCTGTGCAGACACAGAGGGGAGAGGAAGCATACTGTAGAGCTCCTTCTCCTGTTAAAGGTTCTCCAGAGACCAGTTTGATTCAGCTTCAAGAACATACCTGAACGGCAAGACAACAGAGCGAACAGCTGAAAACCTGCATAATAGAGACTGCTTTAGGTGAGGTACTACTGCCTACGACTATTACTAGGGTAGTTGCAATTCAAGTTGAGATCTCATGGTGGACACCTATACCACAAGGACTAAGTTGCAGCCATCAAACCTGCCTCCCTATCTCCTTTACTGGATGCCAGAAATTGCACTTTAAATCCACTGCTATTGAATGTTCCTAAGGTTATATGCCGCATTTAGTAAAAAGAGATTGTTCACTTCTGGCCTCATTCTTCTGCACCAACCCCCAGGGAGCAATGACCTGAGGGAGTAGAGGGGTGGGCAGCCTGCGGTGCGTCAGCTGTCATGACACTACAAATCCCAGCATGCTCCATCTATCTCTATGAGAGTTCTGAGAAGAGCAGAGCAAGTATGCATGCTGGGAGTTCTAGTTTCACAACAGCTGCAGTGCCGCAGGTTGCCCAGACCGTCGCACAACACTTCATCAGGGCCACTTTCACTCCCATCCTCTGTACCAGCTCCTCAGGTGCTGGGTCTTCAATCAGTGAATTGTAAAGATTGAAAGCCATGGCCCAGGCAAAACACCCAGCATAAAGTGACATGCTGCTGGTTGAGAATATGAAGCACAAGTCAGTGTACACTGTGCGACAAACCACAGAATTCATGCCACATGTGGCCCTGTCATTTGAGTGGAAAGTAAATGTCCCCCCAGGATGTTGAAAATAAGTCCAACACCATAGAGAACCTTCCCTACCATAATACTGCCCCTACAGACTGTACTGTGAATCTGAACCTATGAGCTCATGCACACGACCATATGTATTTTGCGGCCCGCAAAAAAACAGATCCGCAAAAAAATACGGATGACGTCCTTGTGCATTTCGTATTTTGCTGAACGGAACAACTGGCCCCTAATAGAACAGTCCTATCCTTGTCCGTAATGTGGACAGTAATAGGACATGTTCTATTTTTTTTTTTTTTGAAGAACAGACATACGGAAACGGGATGCACACAGAGTAACTTCCGTTTTTTGCTGACCCATTGAAATAAATGGTTCCGCATATGGTCCGCAGAGAAAACGGAACGGACACAGAAGAAAATACGTTTGTGTGCATTCGGCCTATATCTGAGAGTTTTTGCCCTTCATTTTTATAGAACTGCTTCTCTGTCAGTCTCTGATAATCTCATTATAACACAAATCCATTTGACCCACACGTCCACATTTTATCCAGAACCCAAAGTCCAGCTGTGAAGCAAACCTTGGCCAGATGCCAAATGTCAGTATCCCACATGAACGAATGATCTGCTATTTCCTGCAGAGTTTGCTGGGAGCAGACCACATACGTACATGGAAGGGAGGAATCTGCTTGTTACATATACAATGTGGGCTTCAGTTTATACTTTATCATAAGGGTCACCTCGGATTCTCTCATCGGTTACGGCTTCATTTTTTTTCTGCTAACATTTATTGAAAAGTTATTGTTCCAAAAACATTCACTTTCAGCGTCTTCACTCTGTTTGACCGAGGATTTACAGCATCACGAGCTGGTTCCCCTCCACTGCCGAGTTTTACATTTGTTTGAAAAGGAAAATGCACAGTCATACTCCAAATATTGGAGAGTCATGCGTGGCCGCAGTGAAGCCTGAAGAGCAGGCTCTACATGCTGATGGCAATTTTCAGCTTTCACTGAGTATAATGCCCTCGGCGTTACCGTCAGATCATACCGTGCTATGGATTATTAATGGTACTGCCTGGTGAAAAGTCAGTACTTACTGGAACGCGTTCTGATTATCTTACTTCAGCATATGGAGCCTACAGGCAAGGCCGCCCATAAACAAAAACTGCAGTTCTTCCTAGTGTCTACTAGATTTCATATACAGCAGTGTGCTAAAGGGTTATTGCCATTAGCTAGGATATTCCTGCTCAATAGGGGTCCGACTACTGGAATACCCTCCAATCCTGACATTTAAGAGACCACGGTGTTAGTTTAGTGCTACGCTCTCTTCGAAGTTTTCCCTAGTGTGCAGGGAGCTGGCTCCATTCACTTGCTCCAGTGGTGGAAGGTGTTAACGGCCCCTGGAGTAGTGCTCCTCCATCTACTCAATGCAGATTGAGGCTTGCTTCTTGTCTGCAGTGCACTACACTGCCTCTGGCTTTTAGCGGGTCCACACACACTCTTTAGTCTTCTCCAGCTTATAGCTGTCAACCCCACAGTATTTAAGGCACATTCTCCTGCGGAAGGTGCCTGAGCAATAGGTTACCTAGTTTGCTAGACCCTGCAAAGGTGTGCTGTTATATCGTGTGGCTACTCATGCTTGACTCCTGCCTGACCACCACATTTGACCTTATGCTTACTGGCCTAACTACTGCCAGACCTTTGGATTTGAACTGATGCTGCCTGCCTTCACCTTGGACCTATTTCCAGATTGGATATACTCTGCCCGTCCTGATCTCACCTTGTCCCAGACCAGCCAAATGAGCAGAGACTACTGCAAGAAGTAGAAGCCTGGTGGTTCACCTGCAGTGGAGTCCAGATCCATGTATAGGGGTTAAAGGATGAAGAGAAGGGGCTGCCAAGAAAACGTCCTTAGGAGTAGCCCAAGTCGAATGTGTTCAGTAGCACAGTGGATCCACATCTGCTTTTTTAATCTTGCAATGGTTGAGGTCAGAGCTCTGTGTTCTTCCACACCAAACTCACCCAACCATGCCTTTATGGTCAATGTTTAGTTGCTATAGTTTCATATTTGGCAGAACACAGAGAAATTTCATCTTGACATTTCCTCTCCCTCACACCAAACCATTTAATAGGGATTCTGTCACCAGATTTAACCCTATTAAGCTAGCTGACATTAGCGATGTACTAATGTCAGCTAAACCTATGCCCCCGTAACACCAGAAATCTAACTTTTATAATATGCTAATTAGTCTCTAGGAGCAGGGGGGGGGGGGGGGGGTTATTCCTGCTTTCTCCCACCTTTGTTGCCTCCCTCCAAGTCCTGAGTCCTGATTGACAGGGCCAGGCAGCGCTCGCATCTGTCTGCCAGCCCTGTGCTCTGGTGAAATATCACGCCGTTCAGTACGGCGCAGGCGCGGTGAGGAAGCTGGCAGCCTGCGAGCGTCTTTCCCTCACCGCACCTGTCCTGTGCCGAATACTGAACCGATTTCACCAGAGCACAGGGCTGGCAGACAGATGCGAGCGCTGCCTGGCCCTGTCTATCAGGACTTTGAGGGAGGCGACAAAGGTGGGAGAACGGAGCCTCTAGGAGCAGGAACAACGCCCCCCTGCTCCTAGAGGCTAATTAGCATGTTATAAAAGTTAGATTTCTGGCGTAACGGGGGCATAGATAAAAGAAGGAATAGGCTAGTTAGGTTTAGCTGACATTAGCACATCTCTAATGTCAGCTAGCTTAATAGGGTTAAATCTGGTGACAGAAACCCTTTAAGAAAGTTTCAATGATTTTGAAAAATGCCTGAACAAAATAGTAAAATAACTTACCAATGAGACCTCATCTGCCTTAGATAAAGACAATTAAAGCCACATAGCAACCCCAAGTCCGGCATGGCACATTAAAAGTTGTTGATTTGGGTCCTTGCATTCCAACAGGTCCCTTGATACCTGAATCCCCAGATATTCAAAGGTGTCTTCTACCAGAAGCACGCAATAAAGGAGAAATGAGGCAACCTTGACGTGTGCGTCTACATAACAAAAGCAAATTACTTAAGCCCTATCTACGCAAATACGTGCACTTGGATAAAAATAAAGATTTACCCAATTTATGAAATAATCCCCAGTGCCAAAACTTTTCACGATCTTCCACAAAAATTGCCACTCCTCTCTGTCAAAGGCCTTAGTGGCATCAGTTCTCTTGACCTATCTGAATATTGGCTTACAATCTCTGAACATTACAGGCTCTTAATTTATTGGGCAGAAACCCAATAAATCGTGATCTTCATTCATCAAAGATGATATTGCCTTAGGCCACGTCCACATCTGTGGCAAGCCGATCTGGCTGCCTGATCCTGTACAAATGCTGGCTGTCGACCGGCCAAAGAAATGTTGCACGCAACGGTTTTTGTGTGGCTGAAACCTAACATTTATGCCTGAAAGTGGCCAAATCACCGTTGGCGATGGGGATCCAGTTGTGAACTATGGAATCCAGCAATGCCGGATCCAACGAAATCAGGTTGCTCTCTGCCAGAGATGTGAAGGTGGCCTTACCCGACCTGACCATTTCCCAACCGCCCATTGACTATAAACGTCCTGGGCGGTCAAGTTTATCTCTGATCGGACGTTTCTGAACGGCCTTTCAGAGATGGCAGCTGCACGCTAATCGTGCAGCTGCCGAGCAGAGGGCCCGCTGTCAGTGACAGCAGGGCACTCCAGAGAGAAGGCAGGGACTGTTCCTGGGTGTCCCTGCCTTCTAGATCACTCTATACATATGTAACATCCCAGAATTATGTTACTAAACTCTTTTTCACCGCTACTATTTGTTGGTAACATGTGCCTTGTCATCTAATGTGAATTTATTTAATATTCCTCACAAATGTGCATTTTCTAAGCCTGTTACATGTATTTGCTGTAATTTCCATGTACACCAGCAGGTTGCAGCAATGTGTTAGCAAGGTCTTAGGTCAGTTTAGCATATCTAGACTGGAATAGTACATTCCAGTTTAGCACACCCCTCTTTGAGGAGATGTGGATACAGCATAAAGCCACCCTTTAATTTGCGGGCATTTCATTACACCATGGTGGGACTACAGAGTAAAGACACCCCCAGGCTTCCTTTGGTATTGGTGGACAATACCTCCAAAAGTCAGTCAGTAATGTTTGCTTAGTGCAGTATTTGGTTCACTGGTTATACCAAGAGAAGGAAACTGTGTAGTGGACACCTTACTCTAGCGGGCAGGAACCTGGGGATAGCCGTTTCATGTTTGTCTTTGTATGTCATATGTGTAATGCATGCAGCACTTTGAACTTTATTGGGTACCCCAGAGCTGATTCTTCTCCCTCCTAAGCATAAGCCGAGGGCGGCTTAACTCGAAGTAAGGGGGAATGTAACATCCCAGAGTTATGTTACTAAACTCTTTTTCCCCGCTACTATTTGTTGGTCACATGTGCCTTGTCATCTAATGTGAATTTATTTAATATTCCTCACAAATGTGCATTTTCTAAGCCTGTTACATGTATTTGCTGTAATTTCCATGTACACCAGCAGGTGGCAGCAATGTGTTAGCAAGGTCTTAGGTCAGTTTAGCATATCTAGACTGGAATAGTACATTCCAGTTTAGCTCCCCCCTCTTTGAGGAGGTGTGGAGTGTTCCCACATCCTGCCTCATGGGGAAGGAAGGAAGTTCAGTTTAGTGTGTGCCAGCAACCTCTGCTAGGGGAAGGTTGTGCTGGTAGGAGCTCCCAGTTCTAGGGATCCCAAACCAGGATCTTGTCTCGGTTGAGACCAAAGATCTTCATTCCCAGTCTGAGCCCTTCAGCCTCAACTGGTGACAAGCAAGCAGCCACCTCCAGATCTCCAGGAAGAGCCATTCCCTGTGAGCTAACTGTGAGTAACATCCAGAGACCAGGAGAAGCCAAATTCCTCCTCAGCTAGTCAGTCCCATACACAGCAGAAGATAGACAGAGCAGAAGATATAGATTCCTGCCATATTCTCCAGGCATATGAAAGAAGCAGAAGAGATAGTAATCCCTGCCATATATTGCCTATACCTGCTGGGACCCAAGACTATTGCTGTATCTCATGTGGATTAATGCTGCCTCCAGTAAAGACAAGTTGAATTATATTTCAAGTCTGGATCTCATTCATTGCTACCAAGTTCCTCAATTACTCCTACTAGCAACACTCATTTTATTGCAAGTGAGCCAGGATCCAGGAGTCCAGCCGTACCAAGGTAGGAGACACCGTTGACACTATTACTACTGCTACACAGAGACATTATACCACTCTGGCATTCCTAACCTGGTACGTGAGTTGCAACACCTTAAAGGGCCCTGAGACTGTACCCTGTGCACGCTGCAATTGGCGTCACAAAAAAAATCATAGACTATTATACATATATCCTGACCCACTGCATAATTGGTGTCCGTGTAACCGTACCACGGTCCTGCTCATTGCACATACCGCTCAATGAGCGCTGTGTATACATATCAGGAAGGGCTATGCTGCTTACTGTCCCGGCCTGGTGGTCATGTGACACCGGGGTCGGGGGAGTGCAAGAGCGGACGGGTCTCCCATAGACCTTGATCAGCCCTGCACTGAGGCGGCTGTACAGCACTGTATACTGCTGTACAGCTTCTCTGAGGGGTGTATTTCCACTGTAACTGGGGCTACTATGTCTGCCCCAGTTACAGGAGAAATCAATAGTAAAAAAAAAAATTAAGCTAAATATCCCCCAGAGATCTTGTATGACGTTATGGGGGTTGCAAAGTGTAAAAAAAAGAAAAAAGTTTCACATTTAAACATTCCCCCCCAAATTCG
The DNA here is from genome assembly GCF_905171765.1 of Bufo bufo. Classification (NCBI taxonomy): domain Eukaryota; kingdom Metazoa; phylum Chordata; class Amphibia; order Anura; family Bufonidae; genus Bufo; species Bufo bufo. Next base: position 569,481,114 of record NC_053392.1, on the reverse strand, counting down.
TCATTTAAAAAAGGTTAAAAACAGAAGAAAAAAAAAAAAAATCGACAGGTTTGGTATCACCACAACCGCAACGACCGGCTCTATAATAATATCAAATGATCTACCCCATCAAGTGTACGCCGTAAAAATAAATAAATAAACATTGCACCAGATTTTTTTTTTAGTTAGCTCAACTCCCAAAAAACATAATATCAATCAATCAAAAAGTCATATGTACCCCAAAATAGTAGCAATAAAAATGTCACCTCGTCCTGCAAAAAAATAAGTTGGTAAGGATCTATAAAAATATCAAATGATCTACCCCATCAAATGAACTGTGTAAAAAAAATTTTTTAAAATGACACCAAACAGATTTTCTTTTACTTCACCTCCCAAATAATGAGATAAAAGCAACCAGAAAGTCAAATGTACCCCAAAATGGTGCCAATAAAAACTACAGCTTGTCCAGCACAAAATAAGCTCTCACGCAGCTCATTCAGCAAAAAATAAAAAAAGTTATCGCTCTTAAAAACCATAACAGAAAATTCCATGTCAGAAAATCCAGATGCCACTCCTTCCCTTCTGAGCCCTGGCGTATCCCTAAATAACAGTTTACGACCACAATTGGGGTTTACTGTATTCAGGAGAAAATGGGTAGCAAATTGTGGGGTTATATTCTCCTGTTATCTTTTGTAAAAAAGAAAGTTTGGGCCTTAAAGCACCATTTTCTTGCAAAAAAATACTTTACATTTTCACATCCAAGTATTAAAAATTCTATGAAACAACTTCGGTGGTATAGTTTACAAAATGTGGTCACTTTTTGGGGGTTTTCACTGTGGGGGCGCCTCAGGGTCTCTTCAAATGCAACATGGTGCCCAAAGACCATTCCAGCAAAATCTGCCCTCCAAAAACAATATGGAAAATCTGCAAAAAAAAGTGAAATTTTGAAATTTCCCCTCTATTTTTCTTTAATTCCTGTGGAATATCTAAAGGGTGTCAAGTCTAAAATGAGGTCATTTATGAGTTGGTTCTATTATGTAAGCCCCACAAAGTAGCTTCAGAACTGAAGTGGTCCTTAAAAAAGTTGACTCTGGAAATTTTTAAAAAAAATAAAAAAATTGCTTCTAACCTCTTCCGGACACAGGGCGTACAGGTACGCCTTTATGTCTTGGGACTTAAGGACACAGGGCGTACCTGTACGCCCTGTGTATTTTCAATCACCGCCGCGCAAATCATTGAGCAGGCACCTGGGGCAAATGCGCTTAGGGGTCCTGTGACCCCCCCATGTAGGCGATCGCAGCAAACCGCAGGTCAATTCAGACCTGCGGTTTGCTGCGTTTCCGGGTTATTCGGGTCCCCAATGATCGGTGGTGTGTTTTTACCCCACCAATCACCATCCTGCGATCCTGAGAGGTGATGTCACCATCACCTCTCAGGATCGCCTCTGATTGGTAGGTGGGCAGGCGGGCGGGAGATTCAAATGTTGCCAGCGCTGCTCTCCTCCTCCTTTTGTGTCCGGATGGATCTGAGCCAGCATCACCCCATCTGTGCCCCAGCACCCATCCTTGCCCCCAGGACCCGATCTGTACCCCAGCACCCCCCATCTGATCAGCAGGTAATTAGGGAAAGGTTGGGCTAGGCAGGGATAATAAAGGGAAAATTAGTGTGAAAAAAAGTTTTATTGCATCACCCTAAGTAGGGTGTCTGGGGTCCACAGCACAGCTGTGTGACCCTAGACCCCCCAGGGGTGCAGCCGCTTGCCCCCTGCCCCCCTCTCCCCCCCCCCACACATTTTTTTTGGGGCGCAGGCATTTTTATTTTTTATTTTTTGTGTGTACACTGACTGTGACCGGCACTCTTAGCGTCCGGCCACTGTTAGCGCATCGCACACCCCACCGCTGATCAACAGTTGATCAGCGGTTTTGAATTTAAATTTTTTATTTTTTTCACATTTTTCCCCCTTTTTTTAGTTAGTCTTTTTCTTTTTTTCTGTTAGTTTTAGGGATAAGTACGTGAACACCCGTGCCCCCACACACACACACACACACACTGAATAAAGATTTACATGCACGCACACACACACGCAGACACACACTCCCCTATGGCCCGCCGGATGTTCTCGGCCGAGGAGGCATACGCCCAGCTTGCCTCTGAGTCCGAGAGTCCTAGTGAGGATGAGGATGACCCCACTTTCCTGTTGTCATCCGCGTCCTCCTCCTCATCTAGCGATGATGATGAGCCCCCAAGGCGGCGGAGACGCCGCCAGGCGGACCAAGGGGACCTCCATGATAGGGACCCTGTGGCCCACCCTAGTACGAGCAGCTATGGGGCCCACCAGTTAAATCCACCGGAGCCCCCTGCCGGTGAACTTGTCTGGTGTACCCCAGAGCGATTTGAGCCCGTGATTCCTGAGTTTGTAGGCCAATCAGGAATCCAGATTTCCACAGGGGGTTTCACTGAATATGACTTTTTTTGTCTTTTTTTGAGTGACCAACTGGTAAATCTAATGGTGGAGCAAACAAACCGGTATGCACAACAGTTTGTTGCTCAACACCCGGGCTCCTTTTTGGCTAGGCCCGGTGGCTGGACCCCGGTCAGTGCAGCCGAGATGAGGACATTTTGGGGCCTCGTGCTGCACATGGGCCTAGTCAAGAAACCTAGTGTCAGGCATTACTGGAGTGGGGACGTTCTCTACCAGACCCCACTTTACAGTACGGCCATGACACGTACCCGGTTTGAGGCTATCCGGAAATGCCTGCATTATTCAGATAATGCAGCATGTCCCCCCCAAGGTGATCCTGCCCATGACCGCCTGTACAAAATCAGGCCGGTCATCGATCACTTTGGGGCCAAATTTGTACAGGCCTATGTACCTGGAAGGGAGGCCGCGGTTGATAAGTCTCTCATTGCGTTCAAGGGGAGACTCATTTTCCGCCAGTATGTTCCCTCAAAGTGGGTGAGGTATGGCGTGAAGCTGTACAAACTTTGTGAGAGTACCTCAGGGTACACTTACAAGTTTTGTGTGTACGAGGGGCGAGATTCCCATATTCAACCCCCAGAATGTCCCCCCACTCTTGGTGTTAGCGGGAAACTTGTGTGGGACCTTATGCACCCACTGCTAGATAAAGGTTATCACCTGTACGTGGATAACTTTTAGGCTCCTTTCACACGGGCATGGTACAAAAAAGTTGTGGTCTACTTGGTGCAGGTTGTACAACTCTTTTGTGCTCTCCCGAAGCGCTGGCAGCACAGGGACATTCCTTCAGTTCTATGAGGCAGTCCTCAAGGCCCTGATCTTTTCGGACCGGGAAAGAGCAGGCCGGAGTACCTCGGGAACTGGAGGCACCCGGATCGTCCATGGCCAAAACTTTCCAGGTGTGGTCCCCTATACTGGAAAGAAGGGACGAACCCAAAAAAAGTGCAGAGTGTGTCGCAGGAGGGGGATACGGAAGGACACCACTACTCAGTGCGACACGTGCCCCGATCATCCGGGCCTCTGCATTGACGGTTGCTTCAGGGAGTACCACACTTCCATGGAGTACTAAATTTATATCCCAATGTAGCCACTGACAGACGGATAAAAAAACTGGTTCTCAGACTTGAGACACCAAAAAAAATTGTAAAAACTAAAATAATTTTAAAAAGTATACAAATTAGGTATCACCGCATTGGTAATAATCTCCTCTATAAAAATACCCCATGACCTAACCCCCCAGATTAACACGGTAAAAAAAAAAAAAAAAAAGGTGCAAAAAAATAACTTTTTGTCACCTTACATAACAAAAAGTTTAATAGCAAGCGATTAAAAAGTCATATAGCCCCCAAGATAGTGCCAATAAAACCCTCCTCTCATCCCGCAAAAAATGAGCCCCTACATAAGATAATCGGCAAAAAAAAAAATTAGACTTTAGAGATACCAAAAATTTGGGGGTATCAAAAAGGATAATATAGTCTAAAACCTAAATAATTGTAAAAAAGTTGACTTATTAGGTATTGCCGCGTCCGTAAGAATCTCCTCTATAAAAATACCCCATGATCTAACCCCCCAGATTAACAGGGTTCAAAAAAAAGGTGCAAAAAAAGAACTTTTTTTTGTCACCTTACATAACAAAATGTTTAATAGCAAGCGATCAAAAAGTCATATAGCCCCCAAAATAGTGCCATAAAAACTGTCCTCTCATCCCGCAAAAAATGAGCCCCTACATAAGATCATCGGCTAAACAAAAAAAAAAAAATGACTCTTAGACTTTAGAGATACAAATAAATGTTTTGTATCAAAAAGGATAATATAGTCTAAAACCTAAATAATTGTAAAAAAAGTAGACTTATTAGGTATTGCCGCGTCCGGAAGAATCTCCTCTATGAAAATACCCCATGACCTAACCCCCCAGATTAACATGGTCAAAAAAAAAACAGTGCCAAAACAGCTATTTTTGGCACTTTTCCATTTCAATCCGTTTTTTCCGGTAACAAAGTAAGGGTTAACAACCAAACAAAACTTAATATTTATTACCCTGATACTGCAGTTTACAGAAACGCCACATTTGTGGTCGTAAACTGCTGTATCACTAAAAGGCAGGGCGCAAAAGGAAAGGACCGACATGGTTTCTGGAAGGCCGATTTTGATGGCCATTTTTATTGACACCATGTCCCTTTTGAAGGCCCCCTGATGCACCTCTAGAGTAGAAACTCCCTAAAAGTGACCCCATCTAAGAAACTACACCCCTCAAGGTATTCAAAACTGATTTTACAAACTTTATTAACCCTTTAGGTGTTCCTCAACAGTTAATGGCAAATGGAGATGAAATTTCAGAATTTCAATTTTTGGTAACCTTACCTCACAAAAATGTAATATAGAGCAACCAAAAATCATATGTACCCTAAAAATAGTCCCAACAAAACCGCCACCTTATCCTGTAGTTTCCAAAATGGGGTCACTTTTAGGGAGTTTCTACTCCAGGGGTGCATCAGGGGGGTTGAAACAGAACACGTTGTAAATAAACCGGTCCATAAAAATCAGCCCTCCAAAAACCACACGGCACTCCATTCCCTCTACGCCCCGCCGTGTGGGCGCACAGTAGTGTACGACCACATATGGGGTGTTTCTGTAAACGGCAGAGTCAGGGCAATAAAGATGCAGTCTTGTTTGGCTGTTAACCCTTGCTTTGTTAGTGGAAAAAATGGGTTAAAATTGAAAATTTGGCAAAAAAATGAAATTCTCAAATTTCATCCCTATTTGCCAATAACTCTTGTGCAACACCTAAAGGGTTAACAAAGTTTGTAAAATCAGTTTTGAATACTTTGAGGGGTGTAGTTTCTTAGATGGGGTCCCTTTTATGGAGTTTCTACTCTAGGGGTGCATCAGGGGGCCTTCAAATGGGACATCGTGTAAATAAACCAGTCCAGCAAAATCTGCCTTCCAAAAACCATATGGCGCACCTTTCCCTCTACGCCCTACTGTGTGCCCGTACAGTAGTTTACAGCCACATATGGGGTGTTTCTGTAAACGGCAGAGTCAGGGAAATAAAGATACAGTCTTGTTTGGCTGTTAACCCTTACTTTGTTAGTGGAAAAAATGGGTTAAAATGGAAAATTTTGCAAAAAAATGAAATTCTCAAATTTCATCCCCATTTGCCAATAACTTTTGTGCAACACCTGAAGGGTTAACAAAGTTCGTAAAATCAGTTTTGAATACCTTGAGGGTTGTAGTTTCTTAGATGGGGTCACTTTTATGGAGTTTCTACTCTAGGGGTGCATCAGGGGGGCTTCAAATGGGACATGGTGTAAATAAACCAGTCCAGCAAAATCTGCCTTCCAAAAACCATATGGCGCACCTTTCTCTCTACGCCCTACTGTGTGCCCGTACAGTAGTTTACGGCCACATATGGGGTGTTTATGTAAACGGCAGAGACAGGGCAATAAAGATGCAGTCTTGTTTGGCTGTTAACCCTTGCTTTGTTAGTGGAAAAAATGGGTTAAAATTGAAAATTTGGCAAAAAAATGAAATTCTCAAATTTCATCCCCATTTGCCAATAACTCTTGTGCAACACCTACAGTAAAGGGTTAACAAAGTTTGTAAAATCAGTTTTGAATACTTTAAGGGGTGTAGTTTCTTAGATGGGGTCCCTTTTATGGAGTTTCTACTCTAGGGGTGCATCAGGGGGCCTTCAAATGGGACATGGTGTAAATAAACCAGTCCAGCAAAATCTGCCTTCCAAAAACCATATGGCGCACCTTTACCTCTACGCCCTACTGTGTGCCCGTACAGTAGTTTACAGCCACATATGGGGTGTTTCTGCAAGCTAAAGAATCGGGGCAATAAATATTGAGTTTTGTTTGGCTGTTAACCTTTGCTTTGTTACTGGAAGAAATTGATTAAAATGGAAAATTTGCCCAAAAATCTAAATTCTGAAATGTTATCTCCATTTGCCATTAACTCTTGTGGAACACCTAAAGGGTTAACGACGTTTGCAAAATCAGTTTTGAATAGCTTGAGGGGTGTAGTTTCTAGAATGGGTAAGCCTTCTATTATATAAGCTTCACAAAGGGACTTCAGACCTGAACTGGTCCCTAAAAATTGGGTTTTTGAAAATTTCAGAAAAATTTCAAGATTTGCTTCCAAACTTCTAAGCCTTGTAACATCCCAAAAATATAAAATATCATTCCCAAAATGATCCAAACATGAAGTAGACATATGGGGAATGTAAAGTATTGTAGGTATTACTATGTATTATAGAAGTAGAGAAATTGAAACTTGGAAATTAGCAAGTTTTTACAAATTTTGGGTAAATTTGGTATTTTTTTATAAATAAAATTTTTTTTTTTTTTACTTCATTTTACCAGTGTCATGAAGTACAATATGTGACGAAAAAACTATCTCAGAATGGCCTGGATAAGTCAAAGCGTTTTAAAGTTATCACCACTTAAAGTGACACTGGTCAGATTTGCAAAAAATTGCCTGGTCCTTAAAGTATAACTGTCGTATTTATTTTTTTTGGAGTATTGGATTGTGGTGATTAATATCACCTTGGTGGCCCTATTTCAACTTTTCACTGTGTATTCAATTACCCCTTAATTCCACATTTTTGTCCCCTGTACTGCCTACTTTTACATGTGCTTAAAATAGGGTTGCTAGGCATGGTCCGTCCTCTGTTGAAGGCGCAGAAGCAGGCTGCGTGCAAGGTCAGATTACTGACAGCCAGGGACTGTAAGTAAATGATTAAAGCCAGGTCCTCCCCAGCAGCTGATAACAGTGCCTGGGCTGTGTGCACTTCTCGCTGTCCCTGCACTTGGCAGACGCTCCCTCACTCAGCAGAGCTGGAGAAGTAGAGCTGCTCAGTGTATAAATGAAAGCAACATGTGGTAAGAGGACAGGGGCGGGCTGGGCCAGGGGGCAGGGAGGCAATTGCCCCCCAGGCCGCCCTAAATAAACGGCCGCTGGGCCGCACCGCCGATCACCACAGGCGGCGCGGCCCTGGATGTAATTGCGGCCGTGCTGTGTGCTGTGGGGCAGGGGAGGGAGAGGCGTGTCCCTCCCCTGTTCTTCTGATAGGCCTCAGGCACTAATGCCTGCAGCCTATCAGAGGCCGGCTCAGGCAGCGCGATGACGTCATTATCATCACGACGCCTGAGCCGGGCAGCACACAGCAGGGACACAGGCCGGGAAGAGGCTTGCATCGCTGCTGATGGAGGAAGGGGGGCTGGCACTATAGGGGGAGCTTGCACTATGGGGGGGGGGCTGGCACTATGGGGGGGATCTGGCACTATGGGGGGAATCTGGCACTATAGAGGGGGCTTGCACTATAGGGGTGGCTGGCACTATGGGGGGGAGCTGGCACTATGGGGGGGATCTGGCACTATGGGGTAGCTAGAACTATGGGGGGGCACTATAGGGGGAGCTGGCACTATAGGGGGAGCTGGCACTATAGGGGGGGCTGGCACTATGGGGGAGCTGGCACTATAGGGGGGGCTGGCACTATGGGGGGGCTGGCACTATGGGGGAGCTGGCACTATAGGGGGGGCTGGCACTATGGGGGAGCTGGCACTATAGGGGGGGCTGGCACTATAGGGGGGGCTGGCACTATGGGGGAGCTAGCACTATGGGGGGGCACTATGGGGGAGCTGGCACTATAGGGGGAGCTGGCACTATAGGGGAGCTGGCACTATAGGGGGAGCTGGCACTATAGGGGGGCTGACACTATGGGGGGGGTGGCACTATAAGGCGGCTGGCACTATGGGGAAGCTGGCACTATGGGGGGGAGCTGGCATTATGGGGGGGCTGGCGCTATAGGGGGGGCTGGCGCTATGGGGAAGCTAGCACTATGGGGGGGCTGGCACTATAAGGGGGCTGGCACTATGGGGGGCTGGCACTATGGGGGGCTGGCACTATGGGGGGTCTGGCACTATGGGGGAGCTGGCACTATAAGGGGGGTGGCACTATGGGGGGGGCTGACACTATGGGGGGGAGCTAGCACTATGGGGGGGGCTGGCACTATGAGGGGAGCTGGCACTATTGGAGGAGCTGGCACTATGGGAGCATTTCTTACTAGCACATTATGGGGGGGGGCACCATGGGGGAGAGGAGCACTATGGGGGTATCTGGGGGCTCTAAAGGGGATTTTTTTAATTATTGGCACATTCTGGGGGGCACTTTAGGGGAGAGCAGCACTATGGGGCATCTGGTGTTACTATAGGGGCATTATTTGGGGGCACTATGGGGAAGTGGGGGCTCTAAAGGGGCCTTTTGTATTGGAACATTATGGGGGCACTATGGCATTTGGTGGCACTAAGGGGGCATTTTTTACTGGCACATTATGGGAGGCACTATAGGGGAGAGCGGCACTATGGGGCGATATTTGGGGGCACTATGGGGGAGTGGAGCACTATTGGGGCATATGGTGGCACTAAGAAGGGGTATTTTATTACTGCCACATTGTGGGGGAGAGGAGCACTATAGGGGCATCTGCTGGGGGCACTAAGGGGCATTTTTTTACTGGCATATTATGGGGGACACTATGGGGGAGGGGGAGAGGAGCAGTATGAGGGCATTTACTGGGGCACTATATAGGGGTATTTTATACTGGCATACATTATGGGGACATTAGCTCAACTGCCGGGCACTAAGCGGGGGTATTTCATGTACTGTCATATTATAGGGAAAATTAGTACTACTAGGGGGTATTATGGGGAGCTTTACTACTACTGGGGGGCTATGAGGAACATGATTACTAGGGCACTATAGGGGCATTATTAGTACTAAGTGTGCTCTGGCAGAGAATTATTTCTATTGGTGGGATTTTGGGGAGCACTGTTACTTTGGGGGCACCCTGGCATAGTATCAGCTTAGCACAATTATTTTTGGGGGACATTATCTTTATACTATTAGTGTCTGGGCGCAGTTATTTTTTAGAGCACTGTGTGCCAATAATTGTTTAAGGGGGCACTATCTGTGTGGTAGTAGTATTTCCAGGGGGACTGTTTCTGCAGTATAGTATTGGGGGCATAGCGGGTACAGTATTGGGGGCACTATCTGTGTGGTAGTAGTATTTCCAGGGGGAATGCAGTATAGTATTGGGGGTGGCAGGAAACTAATGTCTGTTTCTCAATCTTTGCAGAGATGGCGGTCTGGTCTGAATGGAGAAGATGAGGAAAGAGAACGTCTACATCAAAGGTGACATCACTGGATGTAAGAGGTATGTGGTGCTATGTAGGAGAGGAGATCCTCCCCTGCCATTTGCAGAAGGAGGATTCAGAGCTGGGTGAGGACGACGAAAGGGGGCAGCAGGCCATGGGCGGGTGGCAGATGGTGGGGGGGAACCACAAGCCTTGAGCAGGATCAGGGGAGGGAGGAGAGCGGAGGAGCTTCCTGGCTGTAGCTTGTTATATAAGCAGGCAGTGCAGCCACGACAGGTCCCCCCTCTCCGTATGATGTGTAGAGACAGGCCGCAACTATAGAATGTCAGCTGTACAGTGTGTGTTGGGAGTGGCCTATTATATGTAGGAGGGGCTTTTAATAATGGGCGGGGCTAAAAAATGGGCCACTTGACTGGATTTGCCCCCCAGGACTAAGGCTGCCAGCCCTCCCCTGTAAGAGGACCCCTTTGTGCTGCAGGAGATTAACCCTGTAGGGGGAGGGCTCTGGTTACTGACACTTTTGGGGGGCTATTGTTACTGGCTAGTGAGGGCAGGTGGGATTAGCCTTAGGGTGAGGGCAGTGGCGGCCATCTTAACTGAATAGTGAAATTGCAGTTTTATGCAGACTGGTTGCTAAGGGCTGAATCTTATTAAATATGGGGTAAGTCAGTCTAATAGTAACTGATTCTGGAATATCATGTTATTAGTAACTACAAATATGAAAATTGAAATTAGGGTCTAAATGTGACAGTTATCCTTTAAGGTTATATAAGGCTGTGTCCTTAAGGAGTTAAAATTCTAAACCTTCTAACGTCCTAAAAAAATAAAATTACATTACTAAAATGATGCCAACATAAAGTAGACATGGGGAATGTTAATGAATAATTTATGAGGTATCGCTATCTGTTTTAAAAGCAGAGAGATTCAAATTTAGAAGAGAAAACAGTAAATTTTTTCAAATTTTCGTTAACTTTTGGATTTTTTGAAATAAATAAAGGTAAAACATATTGACTCAAATTTACCATTAACCTGAAGTACAATGTGTCACAAGCAAACTATCTCTGCCTCTGCCTGAGGAGGTGGTGATGGGGAGTTCACTAAAAGAGTCCAAGCGGGGCCTGGATGAATTTCTGGATTTGTAATAATATTACAGGAATTTTTTTCCCCTTAAAACCTCATTCACACGTTCGTGAAACACGGATCGCGTTATACCGGCCTGGATTTCTTCTGAGTGCAGGAGCGCACGGCGTCATTGGTTGCTATGACGCTGTGCGCCCGCTGCTGTACAGTAATACACTGGTATGATCTATACCAGTGTATTACTGTACTGCGGCAGCAGCAGGAAGCGCACGGCGTCATAGCAACCAATGACGCCGTGCGCTACTGCACTCAGAATAAATCCAGGCCGGTATAACGCGATCCGTGTTTCACGAACGTGTGCATGAGGCTTAAGTGGGGAAAATTGGCTTCTACCTCAGAGTTTTTTTTTTTTGCCTTCCTCTGGATCAACTTGCAGGATAACAGGCCGAACTGGATGGACAAATGTCTTTTTTCAGCCTTATATACTGTGTTACTATGTAATGGCTTGGATAAGTAAAAGCGTTCCAAAGTTATTACCACATAAAGTGACACATCTCAGATTTGCAAAATTAGGCCTGGTCAGGAAGGTAGTAAATGGCCCGGTTTGTAAGTGGTTAATGTCCGTTTTAAGAAGGCATATAGGCTGGTACTTCTCTATACACCATACTTCTTTTTCATTCTTGGAAATCTGAATAATTGTAGCTTTGCAACCGGTGATTTTCAACTAGGAACTTGCAGAAAAACCTTGATAATTCTTCATATCGTCTACATACTTCATAGCATAGGGTATGCCATCAACCCCTAGTGGTTGGACTTATCGATGTTTGGCAAGTGAAGAATCCCTTTAAAAATCATTTTCCTGTTATGGCAGCATCTCTAGATTCAGTGCCCATTGGATGTCAATTATGGATACTCTAGACAAAATTCTCAAAGATACCCCTATATAATTCCCCCAGTAGATGCCCCCATAGTGCTCCTCTCCCCCACTTCTCCATATTACCCCCATAATGTGTGCCAGTATATAATCCCAATATACAGTGGGGGAAATAATTATTTGACCCCTCACTGATTTTGTAAGTTTGTCCAATGACAAAGAAATGAAAAGTCTCAGACCAGTATCATTTCAATGGTAGGTTTATTGTAACAGTGGCAGATAGCACATCAAAAGGAAAATCGAAAAAATAACTTTAAATAAAAGATAGCAACTGATTTGCATTTCATTGAGTGAAATAAGTATTTGAACCCCTACCAACCATTAAGAGTTCTGGCTCCCACAGAGTGGTTAGACACTTCTACTCAATTAGTCACCCTCATTAAGGACACCTGTCTTAACTAGTCACCTGTATAAAAGACACCTGTCCACAGAATCAATAAATCAAGCAGACTCCAAACTCTCCAACATGGGAAAGACCAAAGAGCTGTCCAAGGATGTCAGAGACAAAATTGTAGACCTGCACAAGGCTGGAATGGGCTACAAAACCATTAGCAAGAAGCTGGGAGAGAAGGTGACAACTGTTGGTGCGATTGTTCGAAAATGGAAGGAGCACAAAATGACCATCAATCGACCTCGCTCTGGGGCTCCACGCAAGATCTTACCTCGTGGGGTGTCAATGGTTCTGAGAAAGGTGAAAAAGCATCCTAGAACTACACGGGAGGAGTTAGTTAATGACCTCAAATTAGCAGGGACCACAGTCACCAAGAAAACCATTGGAAACACATTACACCGCAATGGATTAAAATCCTGCAGGGCTCGCAAGGTCCCCCTGCTCAGGAAGGCACATGTGCAGGCCCGTCTGAAGTTTGCCAATGAACACCTGAATGATTCAGAGAGTGACTGGGAGAAGGTGCTGTGGTCTGATGAGACCAAAATAGAGCTCTTTGGCATTAACTCAACTCGCTGTGTTTGGAGGAAGAAAAATGCTGCCTATGACCCCCAAAACACCGTCCCCACCGTCAAGCATGGGGGTGGAAACATTTTGCTTTGGGGGTGTTTTTCTGCTAAGGGCACAGGACAACTTATTCGCATAAACGGGAAAATGGACGGAGCCATGTATCGTGAAATCCTGAGCGACAACCTCCTTCCCTCTGCCAGGAAACTGAAAATGGGTCGTGGATGGGTGTTCCAGCACGACAATGACCCAAAACATACAGCAAAGGCAACAAAGGAGTGGCTCAAGAAGAAGCACATTAAGGTCATGGAGTGGCCTAGTCAGTCTCCGGACCTTAATCCAATCGAAAACCTATGGAGGGAGCTCAAGCTCAGAGTTGCACAGAGACAGCCTCGAAACCTTAGGGATTTAGAGATGATCTGCAAAGAGGAGTGGACCAACATTCCTCCTAAAATGTGCGCAAACTTGGTCATCAATTACAAGAAACGTTTGACCTCTGTGCTTGCAAACAAGGGTTTTTCCACCAAGTATTAAGTCTTTTTTTGTTAGAGGGTTCAAATACTTATTTCACTCAATGAAATGCAAATCAGTTGCTATCTTTTATTTAAAGTTATTTTTTCGATTTTCCTTTTGATGTGCTATCTGCCACTGTTACAATAAACCTACCATTGAAATGATACTGTTCTGAGACTTTTCATTTCTTTGTCATTGGACAAACTTACAAAATCAGTGAGGGGTCAAATAATTATTTCCCCCACTGTATAGGGCCCCCAGTAGATGCCACCAGAGTGGTCCTCCCCTGTCCCCATAGTGCCCCTTATAATGTGCCAGTACAAAATGCCCCTATAGAGTGCACAAAGTAGATGCCCCCATAAGGCTTATCTCCCCCCTTTCCCATATTGCCCCCATAATGTGTGTCAGTATAAAATGCCCTTCAGTAGATGCCCCCATAATGCTCCTCTCCTCCCTTCCCCATAATGAAAAATATAAACACATACTTACCTCCATGCTGCTTTCAGAGATGCAATGCAGGCCTCTTCCGACCTGTGTCCTGTGCTGACACCTGCACCGGCCTCTGAAGCCAGAAGCCTATCAGAGGAGCGGGGAAGGAAGAAGCCTCTCCCCTGCCCCACCACAGCATTCAACTGCATTGCCGTCCTAAGAATGGTGATACAGTTGAATATAGAGAGCATAGGCATGCGCAGCCTATTGCATTAGGATGTGAACCCTAAAGCACAAACACACACGTATATATACATAAATACACTCTGCATACATACATACATACCCGCACTCATATAATTATCAATATAAACAAAAATAAAAGTTAGATAACCCCTGTATAATAATGTACCCTGATACCCCTAGTTATATTACCCCCTGTATAATTTACCCCTCGGGAGGGGCACTTCCAGATTGTTTTGTGCTGGCGGACAAAAAATAATGTGGTGCTTACTTTTTTTTTTTTACAATGTGCAAATAGTATTGTACCCCTCCATCCTCGTCACAGAGCAACTCACCATGTGCGCAGCCCTGCACAGCAGACAGCCGAGGACCAGGAAGCGTTGAGTACAGATCCTTCAACGCTTCCCGTTCCTCCGGTACTAATCAGCGCTTCCAAAATGGAAGTGTAATGACCGACGTCACGCACAGGGAGGAAAACAGGGAAAGCCCTGCCCAAGGGAGAGGGAAAGGTGGTGACCCCTAACTCACCTTGCGGCTGGCACCTGACTGCCCTGACGTCCCTAGACGGGTTCCTCACCCGTGCGGCGATCACGTGCCTAAACCCTGGCTTTCCCTAATATGAGCCCTGGATAGTGAACAGGCCGGTGGGATCGCTAGTCCACACCACTATCACTAAGAGGGAAACACCAGGGAGAGGACAGACAAAACATACAAACACATACACCCAGGTGGGCGACCACAATAAACCAAAAAGGTCCAACAGGGATCCGGAGGGTAGCGTTCTGGACCAACTACCAGCGAACGCAGCAACACAGCTCCAGAAGGTCAGAATAGATGTCCAGGCAGGAAGCTCTATCTCTGGCAACCAGAGAAGTGTGAGAGAGGAATATAAGGAGGTCTGGGAGTGCTGGACAAGGAACAGCTGAGGAGAAGGAGCTACGGATCCCTGAGTGAGCCAAAAGGGTTTGCTAAGCAAACCCAGAAAGCTACCACAAGGAAAACAGCCCTATCTTAAATAGAGCGTGCAGCCAACCGCTGCGACTTCCTGACCCCGGGTATAACGGAGTCAGGCGTGGTCCTCGACACCCTCGTGACAGTACCCCTCTCTCTACGAGGGGCCTCCGGACACTCAGGACCAGGTCTCTCAGGATGAGAGGCATGAAAAACCCGAACTAACCTGTCGGCGTTTACCTCAGACGCAGGCACCCACATTCTTTCCTCGGGACCGTAACCTCTCCAATGCACCAGATATTGAAGAGAGCGGCGGACCCGACGAGAATTAACAATTTTGGATATCTGAAACTCTAGGTTACCATCCACGACAACAGGAGGGGGTGGCAGCGGTGATGGTTCTAGAGGTGGAACATATTTTTTGAGTAACGACTTATGAAAAACATTATGAATTTTAAAAGTCTTAGGTAACTCCAGGCGAAAAGCCACGGGGTTGATGATGGCTACAATTTTGTAAGGGCCAAAAAACCTAGGACCCAGTTTCCAAGAGGGAACCTTCAATTTAATATTCCTAGTAGACAACCACACATAGTCATTCACTCCTAGGTCCGGACCTGGCGACCGTCTCTTATCAGCCATGCATTTGTATTTACCTCCCATATTTTTCAAGTTAGCTTGCACCTTCTGCCATACCGATGAAAGAGATGCCGAAAACCGTTCCTCTTCGGGAACCCCAGAAGACCCCCCCTCTTTGAAAGTACAGAATTGGGGATGAAAACCATATGCACCAAGAAATGGTGACTTGCCAGTGGATTCCTGACGACGATTATTTATGGCAAACTCAGCTAACGGTAAATATGATGACCACAACTCTTGGTTTTCAGACACAAAACATCTTAGATATGTCTCCAGGTTTTGGTTGGTACGCTCAGTCTGTCCATTCGACTGAGGATGGAAAGCTGAGGAAAAGGACAAGTGTACCCCCAAACGGGAACAAAAAGCTTTCCAAAATTTAGAAATAAACTGGGTACCCCGATCCGAAACAACATCGGAGGGGACCCCGTGAAGCTTCACGATTTCACTGACGAATACCTGAGCAAGAGTCTTAGCATTAGGTAGTGCGGGTAACGCAATGAAGTGTACCATTTTGCTAAACCTGTCCACTACTACCAAAATAACTGTTTTACCCGCAGACAAAGGTAAGTCAGTGATAAAATCCATCGACAGATGTGTCCACGGTCTATTGGGAATGACGAGTGGTAATAGAGACCCTGCAGGACGTGTATGTGAAACTTTTGCGCGCGCACAGGTAGAACAAGAAGACACAAAATCCAATACATCCTGATGCAACCTTGGCCACCAAAAACGACGAGACAATAGTTCCAAGGTTGCTTTACTACCCGGGTGCCCAGCAAGTGCCGAATTATGATGTTCCTTTAATAATTCGAAACGTAAGTTCAACGGTACAAACAATTTCTCTGAGGGGCAAGAGACCGGGGCGTCCCCCTGGGCCTCTAGCACCTTCCCCTCCAAAACAGAGTGTACCGCAGAAACAACCACTCCTCTTTGAAGAATGGGTACCGGATCACTCACATTACCCCCTCCAGGGAAACAACGAGATAGTGCATCAGCCTTGGTGTTCTTTGCCCCAGGACGATAGGTAATCACAAAGTTAAACCTGGTAAAAAATAGCGACCACCTAGCCTGTCTAGGGGTGAGACGCTTAGCTGATTCGAGGTACAGAAGATTTTTGTGGTCCGTAATCACAGTGACGGGGTGGACTGCCCCCTCTAAGAAATGACGCCACTCCTCAAACGCAAGTGTAATAGCTAATAGTTCCCTATTGCCAATATCGTAGTTCTTTTCTGCTGCAGATAGTTTTTTAGAAAAGAAAGCACAAGGACGCCATTTGCCAGGAGACGGACCCTGAGACAGCACCGCCCCCACTCCCACCTCTGACGCATCAACTTAAACAATAAAAGGCTGAGAGACATCAGGTTGGACCAGTACAGGTGCTGAGGTAAACCTCTCTTTTAGAGAGGAAAAAGCAACTTTAGCGGCGTCAGACCATTTAGAAAAATCAGTCCCCTTCCTAGTCATGTCAGTAAGCGGTTTTACAATAAGTGAATAATTTTTAATGAATTTCCTATAGAAATTCGCGAAGCCCAAGAACCGTTGTAGTGCTTTGAGGTTCTCAGGAAGATCCCAATCTAAAATTGCCTGGACCTTCCTAGGATCCATACGGAAACCTGACGCAGATAAAAAATAACCCAGGAATTGTATCTCCTGAACGGCGAAGACACATTTTTCAATTTTAGCATATAATTCATTCGTCCGTAGGACCTGCAGTACTTGTCTGACATGCACCTCATGTGTTTTCAGATCAGACGAATAAATTAAAATATCATCTAGGTATATTACCACAAACCTGCCGGTTAGATGACTAAAAATGTCATTAACGAAATGTTGAAAGACGGCAGGAGCATTGGTCAGACCGAAAGGCATAACTAGATTTTCATAATGCCCCTCAGGGGTGTTAAACGCTGTCTTCCACTCATCCCCCTCCTTAATACGAATCAGATTGTAGGCACCCCTAAGATCAAGTTTGGAGAACCACCTAGCACCCGCAATCTGATTAAACAGGTCAGGAATGAGAGGAAGAGGGTATGGGTCTCGGATGGTTATCTGATTTAATTCGCGAAAATCTAAGCAAGGACGCAGGCCCCCATCTTTCTTTTTAACGAAGAAAAACCCTGCAGCCACGGGTGAAGAAGAGGGTCTGATGTGTCCCTTAGCCAAGCTCTCGGAGATATAATCTTTCATGGCTTGTCTCTCTGGACCCGAAAGATTATATAACCTGGTCTTGGGTAATTTTGCGCCGGGAATAAGGTTAACCGGGCAATCATAAGGACGATGAGGTGGTAACTTCTGACAACCCTTTTCAGAAAAAACATCCTCAAAGTCCGAAATAAATGTAGGTAGGGTAGTTATGGAGGCGACTAAGCAATTGCTATTTAAGCAATTTTCTCTGCACTGCTCACTCCACTCCAATATCTCCCTGGCCTGCCAATCCACCACTGGATTGTGCGCTACCAACCAGGGAAGACCCAGCACTACCGGAGTGGGAAGCCCCTCCAGAACATAACCTGAAAGCATCTCGTTATGGTGGTCCCCTACCCGAAGGTGTAAATTATGAACAATGTGGGTGAGGTTTCTCTGAGACAGGGGAGCAGAATCAATAGCGAATATGGGAATGGGTCTCTGTAAAGTACAGAGAGACAAACCCAAAGTGCGGGCAAAATGGGCATCTATCAAATTTACCCCTGCTCCACTGTCTAGAAAGAAAGAAATAGTCTCCGTCTTATCACCAAAAATAATAACCGCTGGCAACACAAATTGCGATGTACGTATGGAAGAAACGTATACCCCCCGGCTGACATCCTCCACACAGCCTGGGGTTAGTAGTTTTTCCGACGGTCTTTTGTTTCTGAGGAAAGAAGGACAGACATTAATGAAATGACCCCTCTCCCCACAAAAAAAACAAACCCCACGCCTACGGCGGGCCTCAGGAGGACGGACCTGACGAGTAGTTCCTCCTAGCTGCATAGGCTCGTCTAAGTCCGTACAGACTAACGGCTGCTTGGGAGGGGTTACCAATTGCTCCGGTTTTTTCAACCTGTCCCTAAGGCGTCTATCTATTCGGATAGAAAGGGACATAACCGCATCAAGGGAAAAGGGGGTCTCATATAATGCAAGCGCATCCTTAACCCTTTCGGATAACCCAGAGCAGAACTGACTCCTGAGAGCCGGGTCGTTCCATTGGGTATCCGTAGCCCACCTACGGAATTCAGAGCAATACTCCTCTACCGGCCGCTCTCCTTGTAAGAGTCTCCGTAATCTTGATTCAGCCAGGGCGACTCGGTCAGGGTCATCATATATGAGACCCAAGGCCCCGAAAAACTCATCCACTGACCGAAGAGCCTGGGAATCAGTAGGTAAAGAGAACGCCCAGGACTGCGGATCCCCCTGCAGCAGGGAAATAACAACCCCCACCCGCTGATCTTCATTACCAGAGGAGTAAGGGCGCAGTTTAAAATATAACTTACAGGCCTCACGGAATGTCAAAAACTTGTCCCTTCCCCCAGAAAATCTGTCAGGGAGAGGGACCTTGGGTTCCGCAACAACCTGGTTACCAGTAGCAACCGCTGGGCTTGCAGTCAGTTGTAATTGCTGCTGTTGCTGGAGGACCGACGCCTTCAATCCTGCCACCTCAAAAGACAGGCCATGAAATTGTTTGGACAGAGCAGCAATTTGATCCATACTGGATTCTAAGTAGGTAAAAAAAAATATATATATTTTTTTTTTACCTACACAAAATAAGGGCCAGAGATAATGTAATGACCGACGTCACGCACAGGGAGGAAAACAGGGAAAGCCCTGCCCAAGGGAGAGGGAAAGGTGGTGACCCCTAACTCACCTTGCGGCTGGCACCTGACTGCCCTGACGTCCCTAGACGGGTTCCTCACCCGTGCGGCGATCACGTGCCTAAACCCTGGCTTTCCCTAATATGAGCCCTGGATAGTGAACAGGCCGGTGGGATCGCTAGTCCACACCACTATCACTAAGAGGGAAACACCAGGGAGAGGACAGACAAAACATACAAACACATACACCCAGGTGGGCGACCACAATAAACCAAAAAGGTCCAACAGGGATCCGGAGGGTAGCGTTCTGGACCAACTACCAGCGAACGCAGCAACACAGCTCCAGAAGGTCAGAATAGATGTCCAGGCAGGAAGTTCTATCTCTGGCAACCAGAGAAGTGTGAGAGAGGAATATAAGGAGGTCTGGGAGTGCTGGACAAGGAACAGCTGAGGAGAAGGAGCTACGGATCCCTGAGTGAGCCAAAAGGGTTTGCTAAGCAAACCCAGAAAGCTACCACTAGGAAAACAGCCCTATCTTAAATAGAGCGTGCAGCCAACCGCTGCGACTTCCTGACCCCGGGTATAACGGAGTCAGGCGTGGTCCTCGACACCCTCGTGACAGGAAGCGCTGATTAGTATTCACAGTGTTAAAGGGGAATCAGCGGGGGGGGGGGCACCCGGGAGCACGGACATGACAGGCTTGATTAGGGTGTGCCCAGGCCACAATGGAAGCGTCCATTTACCTTGGCCCTACCACCGCTGCCACGTAGAATGGGCCCACCTCCCACGCTGGGCCCCTGTGCAGCTGAACCGGCTGTATGTCCGCCCCTGTATTCACTCATGTGGTTTGGGATACACCAAACGCTTTTTAAATGTTATTTAGAAAAAAAATGTCCCGCCTTCACACAACAAACACAGGGACAGAAATAAACTTTAATAAAAGTGAGGAAACAGACATGAAAAACAGGTATCGGGAGCATAAATATGCAGTGTCTGGGGTGTTTGGAGCAGATTTTAAAAATAGTTTTTGGGGCAGGAGAACTTCCCCTTTTAGCAGATGATGCCATTTTTATAACATGCTGCTGTCAGTTTTTATGCATTTTCTTCTCTGAAATTTGACAAGTTTGCTACTGGTGTCTATACAGAAATTTGAGGACTGTGATATAAGCACAGGTCCCCTTTCATTTGACCCTAGTCCAAGTCCACTGTTGGTCTTTTACAAGAACCTGTTGTGTATTTTCCTGACCCCATGTGAGCAGTGACATCCACAGTTAATAGGCTTAGCCATAGAGATAGGATAGTTATGGATGTACATTCTTGATGAAGCAGAAACTCTCCCCCATCCAGTTGTATTGTATCCTCTAACACACTATGCAAATCCTACTGGACTAATCTGGTAGTTTCAGTAGAACTTGCTTTTCCAAATCATAATGTCAGCCATGATGTCCAGCAGGGGCAGGGGCGTGACAAAGAAGACTGTGCCTCATAGCAAACTTTTGAATAGGCCCCCCTCCATTGAGCATTAACATTGCATGCACAGTACTGTATGCATGAGGCCTAAATATGTCAAAGGAGTTTCAAAAAGTAGCACTGTCGAGCCTCACAGCTTAGGAAGAGGACTGTGGAGGATGTGCTGCATACACTGTAAATAAGGCTACATTCACGCAACAAAAATTCCCATTAAAAATGGACACACTGTCAGTTTTTCATGCCCAATTTGCATCCATTTTATGGTCGTGTATCCATTTTTAGTGGCTGTTTTGCATACATTTTGCATGAGTTTTTAATGACCAATAAAAATGGTGTAGTTTATTGGCTTTTTTTTTTTACATCCCAACATCTGCAGTGCCCTAAGTATATTGTATGCCCCCCACAATAGCCCCTGGATATCAAATGGCTTCATAGTGCCCACAGGATGAATAATGGCTGCATGGTATTCCCTCAGTATAAATAATGCCCCCATAGTGTCCCCCTAGTAGGAACATTGGCCCCATAGTGTCCCCTCAGTATAAATAATGTCCCCTTAGTTCCCCCCAGTATGAATAATTGCCCACATAGTACCCCCTCAGTGTGAATAATGGCCCCCTCGTGCCCCTCATTATATATATATTTGTGCCCCATTGTGTCATAGTCCCCCAATATATATATATTGCCGCTCCCCCAGCCCTGTTAGTGTTGGCAGATCCATTTAAAAAAAATACTCATCCACTTCCATGTGCGGGGACACTCGCTACAACAGTGAGCCCCTGAGGAGGCGGTGCAAAGAAAGTGGTAATGGCCCGGAAGAGAGGTTGTGTCACGGTGCACTCCCTCGGGCCGTTTGGTGCCGAGAAAAGGTGATATGATAGGATCAGGCAGACATGGAAGAACAACAAACATTTCACTGTACTGAGTGCAAAGGATGAATTACAGTACATCCAGCTGTCATCTGTACAAGATCCAATGTCTCTATCCCCAGCTGATGAGGTATGGTGGCAGGCAAGATGGCATACAAAAGCACTCTAGAGTAGTCCTTCTCTGTCTCCTGATTTCCCTTTCCGCTTACAAAATCATCAAAATAAGCTGACACTTTTGAGTGTGCCTGTCCTGAACTGTGGTGATGGTGTCTTAACTTGTTATCCCTCACCCTGCAGTGGAATCTGTATAGCCATAGCTATAGTGCTGCTCACTCTGATGATTGTAAACGCTGTAACTTGCAGATCTCCTGGTGTCCTGCAGTCTTCCTGGCGTAGTGTCCCTCAAAGATGAGCAGTATGACTGGTCCCAAAGGCATTGACATGCTACCTCATGCCAGACTTGCTAAGCTAATTATCTTCAGAACTCCTTTCCCTTGCAGGAAGTGGAACAACACCACTCCCACCAAGGGGGAGGAATGGAATGGTAAGGTCCTAAAGCCTGCAGTGAGAAACGAGTGTCCCCACGTAAGCAGATGAGGTATTTTTTTTATTTTAAGCCCTGAATTGCTTTTGATGTACCCATTTTTCAAAGCCGTTAGACGAGCAGTCCTTTCTAAAAGGTCCCATTGGTATCAAAATGGCCAAAAATAGAACATGTCCTATTTTTTTGACGGCCGTGTAACGTCCGTTTTTCATTGTCATGTAGTGTACATCCTCCACTCTTGATTGATTGTGTGCCAAGTGGGACCCTCCTAACAATGTGGACCCTGTAGCAGCCGCTCTGGCTGCTATTGTGGTATTTATGGCCATAAGTGAAAAAAGAAAATGACAGGATGGCCGGGATCTGTGTTTTGCGGAGCCACCATTTGCAGACCACAAAACACATACGGTCTTGTGCATGAGCCCTAATTTTAAAACATTGCTGATGACATAACGGCTGTAAATGTTTGTAATACTCTGCTGGCAGCAATTAAGTATTTTCCACTTTCTTTTACCTGAGTCATTGTTTTTCTGACATTTCATAATTTTTCCATCATCCTTGGAGACACAAAGAATTTCCCAGGGGCTGAAAATCACGTTTGTGAAGCGTGCACCTTAACAAAAACCCGATCGTCCACTTCTTCCAGGCGAGATAAAGATCTTCTTTAACCAACAGACATAGTTCACTTGTTCCTTCATACGTATTGTACAGGCTTACTAGAAGAATGAAGTTATAATAAATAATGGTTCTGCTCTCATATTTTGGAGGTTCAGATGTCAAGGTCTATAACATCTCATATCTCTTTAATATTTCTCTATTTTATATGCTTGTCTATCTATCTATCTATCTATCTATTTATCTATCTATCTATCTGACATTAATGCTTATGAAAATGGGCTGGTCCCTCTGCCTTCCGTTCGGAGCCCACACAGTGAAATCGCAGGGCTCTGATCAGTTACCATGGCAGCCTGGATGCTTCTGAAGCTTACCAGGCTGCCATGGTAAGTTCCCTGCTAAGTTGTGCACAAAGCACAGTGCAGCAGGGACAGTGTAAAATCCTATTCACCCTAATAGATCTCTATTAGGGTGGATAGGCCAAGGGATGAAAACATCTCAGGGTCTAGCCCCCTAAGGGGGTTAAAAGTCATTAAAAAAGTAACAAAAAAGAACATTTAAATAACCCCCCTTTCCCAATTTTACATGTTAGAAGGCTGAGTTTTCTCAGCCTGCATTTGTGGGAGGGGCGTTTGCTGGCCGCGTGCGCAACACATGACTCGCATCCCGGAAGGAAACACGGCCGTGTGTTCCACGCTGGAGTGCACAGCCGGCAGGCCCGAACTAAAGTGCGCTCCAGCATGGGGCGGGCGAGCCCTGAGCACTCCAGTGATACAGAAACCAGTTGCCGAACACACACAAACGCATCATAAGCACATTTACTTTATCATCAGAGGCATATTAAAGAAAGTTTAACCCATGATTGTTGCGATTCGTCTCGGGCATCGCAAGTGTCCCTGCCTCGCAGACTCCGTGTTCCTATCCTCGCCGCATGCTGCCGAGCCGGGCCCGCTCCGCTCCACTTGGCTCTGTCTCCTGCTTGCCGGCGCCGTGGGGTCACGTGGGCCGCGGGCTCTGACTCTCGCTGCCCGGGCTTCCTGTTTCCCCGGCAACAGAGCTCTCGTCTCCGCAGCCACGTGATCCCGGCGCTCACCTGCCTTCCAGCTAAACTAAGTGGCGGCAGGTGACCGACCACAATGCAATAAGATTCACTTAATCTTAGGAAAAAATGGGTCATATATATATATACACTCACCTAAAGAATTATTAGGAACAGCATACTAATACGGTGTTGGACTCTATTGGGTTGAGATCTGGTGACTGTGGGGGCCATTTTAGTACAGTGAACTCATTGTCATGTTCAAGAAACCAATTTGAAATGATTCGAGCTTTGTGACATGGTGCATTATCCTGCTGGAAGTAGCCATCAGAGGATGGATACATGTTCTCATTCTGTTTACGCCAAATTCGGACTCTACCATTTGAATGTCTCAACAGAAATCGAGACTCATCAGACCAGGCAACATTTTTCCAGTCTTCAACAGTCCAATTTTGGTGAGCTCGTGCAAATTGTAGCCTCTTTTTCCTATTTGTAGTGGAGATGAGTGGGGTCTTCTGCTGTTGTAGCCCATCCGCCGTTGTGCGTGTTGTGGCTTCACAAATGCTTTGCTGCATACCTTGGTTGTAACGAGTGGTTATTTCAGTCAACGTTGCTCTACTATCAGCTTGAATTAGTCGGCCCATTCTCCTCTGACCTCTAGCATCCACAAGGCATTTTCGCCCACAGGACTGCCGCATACTGGATGTTTTTCCCTTTTCACACCATTCTTTGTAAACCCTAGAATTGGTTGTGCGTGAAAATCCCAGTAACTGAGCAGATTGTGAAATACTCAGACCGGCCCGTCTGGCACCAACAACCATGCCACGCTCAAAATTGCTTAAATCACCTTTCTTTCCCATTCTGCCATTCAGTTTGAAGTTCAGGAGATTGTCTTGACCAGGACCACCCCCCTAAATGCATTGAAGCAACTGCCATGTGATTGGTTGACCAGATAATTGCATTAATGAGAAATAGAACAGGTGTTCCTAATAATTCTTTAGGTGAGTGTATATATATTGTTTATCACAGCAGTCCCGGTATTATCTATGCTTTTTTTCTGGATCCCTCTCTTCCATTGCCACCCGCAGAGGCTGGAAAGAGAGACTTGTTGGAGCCCATTCTTGTTAAAGTTTTTCCACGTATTTAGCCTAGCACGTCCTAATATGTATTTTTCCTGTGCCTTGCTTATCGCGTTCAGCTGTTGTGGCCTTCAGTCATCTCACCAGTTTCAACGAACCCCTCTCTTGCATCCTTGTTTTCTGTCTAGGTAAAAGGTACGGTCCTCTGCTTTTCTGCTCAAGATTTACGTTAGAACCTTCTGCATTTACAGGTTTTTCCCCCCAACAGGTGTAACGGGGTGCCGAAGGCGCACTCGGTCTCCCATCAGCCGCAGAACTGCTGCTTAGCTTCGGGAGCGAGGATCTGTGTTTGACCTCGTTCCCAAGATGCTTTGCTAGCTGGGAGGCTCCCTGCTCCTAGGTCTGCCTTTAGCGCCGAGCTGATCACTCGGTGCTCGACTGGTCGGTCTGTCGGTCATGTGACGCTGGCCACGTCACGTGACCCCCACTCCCCACTATAAATACAGGCAGCCTGCTGGCCACAGGTTGCCTGTTAATTTAGGTTCCTGGCGTTTGTTGGATACCTGTATACTTACCTGATCCTGTTCCTTGACGATTCTTTGCCTGCTCCTCCTGTACTGCGCATCCCTCCTCGTATTTTGACCTCTGCTTCCACCTGATTATTCTTTGCGGACTCCTTTGGTACTTCTCGACTCTCCTGGTATTTATGACCCCGGCTTCTCCTGACCATTCTTTGCTTATCCCTCTGTACTGCGTTGTCCTCTTGGTTTTGACCCGGTTCGTTCACTATCCGTTATTTGTCTGGTCTGTCCTTTCCGCACGTATCCTAAGTTAGGGACTGCCGTCCAGTTGTCCCCTGTCATCAGGACTCGTGAGGCAAGTAGGCAAGGCCAGGGGTGAGGGTGGAGCGCAGTGATCACTATCCTCCCCCCTGTGTGTGTGTGTACGTGACCGTTACAACAGGTCATAGTTCTCCTTTCCTTAGGGTCAGCCTGCCACGTCGGCCAGGTTTACATTTGTTAATGTTTTACCGCCTGCCACGTTATCCAGGCCACGTAGTAACAATTCGTCTTAGGGTCAACCTGCCATGTCGGCCAGGTTCACGTTTGTTAATTTTCCACTGCCTGTTACGTTACCCAGGTCACGTAGCTCAAATAGTTCAGGGCCAACCTGCCACGTCACCAGGTTAAGTTTGTTAATCTTTTACCGCCTGCCACGTTACCCAGGCCAAATAGTAACAATTCGTCTTAGGGTCAAACTGCCACGTCGGCCAGGTTCACGTTTGTTATATTTTGCACTGCCTGTCACGTCACTCAGGCAACGTAGCTCAAATAGTTCAGGGCCAACCTGCCACGTCGCCAGGTTATGTTTGTTAATGTTTTACCGCCTGCCACGTTTCCCAGGCCACATAGTAACAATTCGTCTTTGGGTCAACCTGCCACGACGGCCATGTTTACATTTGTTAATTCTCTACCGCCTGTCACCTCACTCAGGCCACGTAGCTCAAATTGATCAGAGCCAACTCGCCACCTCACTCAGCTAACGTTTAAAAAAAAATAAAAAAGCCTGCCACATCGGCCAAAAATATGTTTGTTAATATCCACTGCCTGTTCCAGGCCATCTAGCTCAAATCCATCAGGGTCAACCTGCCACGTCGGCCGGGTCAACCTGCCACGTCATTCAGACCGCAGCACAATTTTGCTCAAGGCCAACCTACCACTCCGTCAGGTTTCGCCTTCAGGTCATTAGTCTGGTTCATCACCCAGGCCACACAGTCCATCTCACAATCGGGCCTCTGCCTGGCAGGTCGTTGTTCAAGTTCCACTGTCTATTAAGTAGCTGGCTGTACTCGTGTCTACATGTCATCGCAGGTCCCGTCATTCAATTCCTTCTATGGTTATTTGCATTCGTGTTTTTTTTATTTTTTTCTCCAAGTCTCAGCTAACTCCGGTAACAGTGCACCCAACACCCAACACTTCCCTCTCTTCGCCTTAATTTCCTACTTCCACGTCCTCCCGAGTCGCTCTCCCGCAGTCTTGCTGGTTCGCTACCGTCTGCTCTTAGCTATCAACCATCTCATTTCTATTCTTTTGCACATTTCAGGTGGCTCTGCTTAGTTCAAGGTCACGGCTAGGCTTAACATTTTTCTTGCTTCACAGTTGCAGTCATGTCGCACACATCTGATATCGAGGACGCTGTCTCAGTTCCGGAATCCCAACCCTCCGATCATGCTAGTTGCATGTCCCTGCGAAGCTGGACTGTACCTAGGTTAATTGCGGAACTAAATCATCGAGTCATTCGCCATCCAGCTTCCGCTCGGAAGGCTGAACTATACAGACTTTTGGTTACCAGCACACCAGCTCCTGCTGAGGATCAAGTGTCGATGTCCACTATCCAACTCAGTTGCACGCATCCATAAATAGCATCTCCAGCGCGGTATCAGATATGCAGTCTTGCAGTCATATCATTTATGTCAAAAATTTACTTTTATTTACTTGTGATATTTCAATAAAAATCACTTTAACAGATATGCAGTCTTGGCTGCTTGCCGTCGAGTCCCACACCTCCACGGCCGATACTTCATTCCCACCTGCTTCAGTTTCCTCCACTTCCCGCTGCCTCTCTCCAGGTAGGGTTCCCAGTACCCCTGCCATCGCACCTTCCCATTTTGTTCCCGAGAATATTAAGAAGGATATTTTGGCAGGGAAGGACGTCAACCTAGCCTCCATACTTATCGCCACCCACGATACCATGGAGAATAAGACAATCGCCTGCGCCTAAGTGTCCATAATCCTCAAGTCTAAAGACGCCCGTCTAAATAAGAAGCTGTCTATACCAGAATTTGTTCTGGCTTTCAGCCTCTTCAGGGACATTGTTTGCTCTGCCCAGCCAGAGAGACGGGAGGAACTGGACATTTATCTCTACAGGGTCACCGACCTGGGGCATAAGTATGGTGGTTTCGCTTTCTACGACTACCACCGCTCCTTCTCAGCCAAAGTCACCGCCACCTTAGCTCAGTTCAGGCACGTCACCAACTGGGCCGTATTAGACATGGAGCTTTTCTGCCGGCACTTCGCAGGTCTCAAGGCTCCCTCCTGCGCTTCTTGCCAGTCCATTCTCCATTCGTCCGACTGGTGCCCCAAGTTAGCCTCCGCTTCCTAAGATAGGCCCGTCCCTGGTCCATCTGGCCTCCAAAGGCAGGCTCCAGCAGTGGATAAGTTGGGTAGACCCATAGTTTTACTAGGCAAAAGTCAAATCTGCAATAACTACAATCTTGCAGTTTGCAATTATAACAAATGTCAATCTCTCCATGTCTGCTCAGTTTGCTTTAGGGCCCACCCCCAAACCACCTGCCCTCATAGATCCTCAAAGGAGTCCTGACTAGTCGGGGTCAATGTAGAGCTGTTAGCATCCCTTCTGCTGAATCACCACGATCCTTCCTTCGTCCAATTTTTGGTTTCTGGCTTCACGGGGGGGGGGGGGGGGGGGGGTGGTTCACACCAGGCTTGTAGCCCTGCCCCAGTCCACCTGGGAAGGAAATAATCTTCTCTCTGCAGTTAGGGATCCCGATTCTGTAACTAACCTGCTCCAGTCCGAGCTCCGAAAGGGCTTTCTCATCGGTCCTTTTTCTACAGTTCCTTTCAACCACTGGAGGGTCAGCCCCATCGGAAATTGTTACGAAGAAATTTTCAAATAAAAAAACTATTAATTTACGACCTTTCAGCTCCTCACGGTTCTCATATACCCAGCCTTAACTCTTTGATCCCATCCGAAGTATTCCATGCAGTATTCCTCAGTAGATGAAGATACCCAGTTGATCCTGCTGGCAGGAAGAGGTGCATGGTTAACTAAAGTAGACATCGCTGAATTTTACGGTTTTAAATGGATGGATAAATATTACTTCGCGAACAGGTTGACTTTCGGATCCAAAAGTAGTCCTTGGTTGTTCGACCAATTTGGTTAACCATTGCCACTGCCCAATGGTTATTCACTATCTAAATGACTTTCTTTTGATAGAAGAGCCAGGTTGTGAGCCTGACAGGCTAGCGTCCCTACTGCAACTTTTTTCTAAACTCAACATCCCAGTCGCAGACTCAAAAACAGAGGGTCCTTCCACGATCGTCACATTCCTGGGTATCGTTCTGGATTCTGTCAAGATGGAAGCTAGGCTTCCGGAAGAAAAGTTGGAAATAATTAAAGTCACCATATCCAAATCAGTGACATCTAATACCCTCACCAAGGCAGATTTGCAGTCTTTATTAGGTATGTTAAACTTTGCCACGAGAGTCATGCCCCAAGGCAGAGCCTTCATTTCCAGGTTGCTCCAGTTACTTCCCACAGCCGCCGAACAGGACTCTCCCATTCATTTGGATTCCCAAGCTTTGGCCGACCTGGCAATGTGGGATAGATTTTTGTCCCAATGGAATGGTGTTTCCTTGTTCGTTCCACACTGGAGCCCTGCTTCCCCCACTGTTTTCTCGGGTGCAGCCGCTTCCAGCGGCTTTGCGGCAATCTTTGATAGACAGTGGTTCGCAGGTCCTTGGCCACCAGAAATACTGTCAGATGAGTAGCCCTAAAATCTTCACCATTGCTAGAAATTTATCCCATCGTAGCAGCAGCCCAAGTTTGGGGTAGGCACTGGGCCAATTCCCCAGTCATCTTTATCACCGACAACCAGTCTATAGTTGAAATACTCTCCAAGGGAAGATCCAGATCCCCCCTAATTATGTCTTTTTTGCGCAAGTTGGTCTGGCTTTCTATGGGTTATCATTTCCATTTTTTCTGCAGACATATTGTCGGGAAGTAATAATTCAATTAAGAATTATTAATTATGGTCATAAAAATAATTAACCATAAAAAAATATTTTTTTATAAAATTTGTCATATATTCTTAAAATCATGACCTGGTGAATTGTAGACAACCTAATTGATACAATTCACATCTGAGTCCGACTATTTCCTCAGATAAATAAGTTATTTTTGACGTGAGATGGCGTTAATGATAAACATGTAGTTCTACATTATACAATAATACACAGGTATAAAAATATGCAGATTTATTGGTTACAAGGTTATAAACATATATAAGAACCCACCTGTTCGAAACGCATAGATTGCCAACAGGACCTGTTCATAAGTTTTATTGCTGTCTCTTTGTCACTGAAAATAAAGAAAATGTGGTGCTGGAAAATTCTTCCCTATTGCTACTACCAAGGCCTTACCTTCACTTCCGTGCACCCGGGGTGGAACATCTACATCATCACAAAATAAGGGTGAGCTGGATATTTCCATTATCTATAAACATATATAAGTAAATAAACACAATGATACATGCAAATGAATATATATAGCGTTAATATAAAGCATTACAAGCTTAACAATACATGTGAGTGGAAATAACTTGTCACATTATTACCAAGCTATCATTAGGTTAGGATATCAAAGTAGGAACATAAGTTATATATATTACTTCTGTTCAGAGAAAACCTCATGATATCAAGATGGGCATGTCTAATCCTAGACATCATTATAGAATGCTAAATACATTCTGCCCCCCTCTAACCAACTGCACATCACATGACTTCCAGAATGGGCAAAGCCATCCAAGGATATAACTTAGAAGAGATAAGTGTATTCTTCCGCCCCATTCTGGACTATTTTCACACACATAACTTTGGTAAGACTATTAAGACAAATAACAGGGATCTAGGATCTTTGCTAGACCATATCTTAAATGGGAAGGACTTGAAACAAGTCTTTCCTGTGGGAATCCATCACTTAGCTTGGCGAAGAATGTTCTATCAATATATATATGAGCAATTATTTAATGCTTTGTTAGATTATGAGTCTTGATTCTTCTGCAGGTAGAATGAAGTCTCACAATATCCTAAGACTGCATCTCAATATGGAGATGATCAATTAATTAATGTATTTCTTTATTCGCCAATCTAGATTATATAATTTCACCCACACTATCAAATTAGTCTTAATAAAATGCAATATAATTTTCTGTGTCTCTTACCAAGTCCTAGTAGGAATCTCACTTCTGCTCCTGGGAAAGCTGGGGGGTCCATCATAGCGCATCTCACCATGGCTTTCATCTTGATAGACCCCTCTAAAGAGCTCAACCTCTCTTTCCTTCTTCCCATGTGTTTCTCCTTTGTGAGTTTATGACCACAAACTTATCAGTTAGACACACCTTCCTAGTTTGGAACTTTCCAATCATTGTCGGATGGGCGTGACCATTGATAAAAATTGTGACATCTTAACCTTACCCAGAATGCACTTTTGCTACTGTTGTAATGTCATCTACTCATACCTAGGTGGCACTGCTGTGTAAGCTATTTACATCATAGTTTAAAGTGTTAACTTAAGTAAGTCTGAATAAAACATATTCTATACATTTCACCTTAGAAGGTTTAATTCAAAGCTATAGGGATTAATTCTGACACTTGTAGCAGTTAGAGACAGACCTCTAGGCGTCTCTTTGGATGTTTCTCACACTGTTGATTTATGGACCATAATAGTATGAATGGCCTTGTTTTCTCACAGAGATATCAGTACCTCCTGTCATACCAAAGATGTAATTAATTGTTACAAAACACAAATCTTTACAGACACTCTTTAAGAGACAAATATTCTCCTAATGAGAAATATATATAATATACTGGATACATGTTGTCTTCATAAAATATAACAATATAATATAAACAAATATATATATACAGTACAGACCAAAAGTTTGGACACACCTTCTCATTCAAAGAGTTTTCTTTATTTTCATGACTATGAAAATTGTAGATTCACACTAAAGGCATCAAAACTATGAATTAACACATGTGGAATTATATACATAACGAACAAGTGCGAAACAACTGAAAATATGTCATATTCTAGGTTCTTCAAAGTAGCCACCTTTTGCTTTGATTACTGCTTTGCACACTCTTGGCATTCTCTTGATGAGCTTCAAGAGGTAGTCCCCTGAAATGGTTTTCACTTCACAGGTGTGCCCTGTCAGGTTTAATAAGTGGGATTTCTTGCCTTATAAATGGGGTTGGGACCATCAGTGGCGTTGAGGGGAAGTCAGGTGGATACACAGCTGATAGTCCTACTGAATAGACTGTTAGAATTTGTATTATGGAAAGAAAAAAGCAGCTAAGCAGCTGAAAAATTGGGAAAACTTTGAAAGTAAGGGCTATTTGACCATGAAGGAGAGTGATGGGGTGCTGCGCCAGATGACCTGGCCTCCACAGTCACCGGATCTGAACCCAATCGAGATGGTTTGGGGTCTGGACTGCAGAGTGAAGGCAAAAGGGACAACAAGTGCTAAGCATCTCTGGGAACTCCTTCAAGACTGTTGGAAGACCATTTCAGGTGACTACCTCTTGAAGCTCATCAAGAGAATGCCAAGAGTGTGCAAAGCAGTAATCAAAGCAAAAGGTGGCTACTTTGAAGAACCTAGAATATGACATATTTTCAGTTGTTTTACACTTGTTTGTTATGTATATAATTCCACATGTGTTAATTCATAGTTTTGATGCCTTTAGTGTGAATCTACAATTTTCATAGTCATGAAAATAAAGAAAACTCTTTGAATGAGAAGGTGTGTCCAAACTTTTGGTCTGTACTGTATATATATATATATATATATATATATATATGTCCTACTGATTGTCTTAAGCTTAGGACTAAGGCTCATTAAATGAATACATGAATATTATATATTTTGCTTCATTAATAAATACCTAATTGTATAGGTAATTATCACCAGCTGCATAGAGCTTATCTTTATCTCCCGTCATAAATTTATAAGTAGACAAGGAGAGGCCTCTTCTCAGACTGGTACATTAATGAGAAGAATAACAATGAAGAGTAGAAACCTTTTTACACAGAAACCTTTGTTTGACCTTACTTCGGCCTACTCAAGACATCCAAAATTGTAACTATAGTCAAGCATGGCTCTTAAAGGCAATGAACATTCATCTTGACTAGAATAATTGCATATCAATGCATTGACCTATGAATAGGCACAAAAATATCCAGGGCTCTAAGAACCTGGCCACAGACGCCCTTTCTCGAATTAACTTCCCCACTTTTTTCCAGGTAATGCCAGAAGTGGACCGAACAGGACTAACCCCGCCAGCCTTCCATACCCTGACAATGGACTAAATTCCCACATTGCCTCCGCAAAGGCTCTCATCCACAGGTCACTGTCAGCCAATACCGCCAGGAACTACGGATCCGCATGGAAAATATTTAACAAATTCTCGCTTTCATATCCCGGGGCCAACACTGATAAAACTAAATACATTCTGGCGTTTCTGGCTTACTGTCACACGGAGCTCAAGTTCTCCTATAATACTGTAGTGTCCCACTAGGTAAAGGTGGGCACTACACAAGGGTTAACATGTCTATTGCATTAATGTGATGTTCAATGTGCATTTCCCTGTGTTATCTGGGTGTCAGGCCTGTTAGGGTGTAGTTCAGCCTCCTAGACGTTAGAGGGAGCTAGAGAGCCCTGAGTATAAATAGGTAGGCCCAGACAGGGAAGAGCTAGTTCAGTCCAGGTGGCTAGAAGTGTAACCTAGTCAGCCTGAAGTTCCTGAGTCTAAGATTAGCTCAGAAGAGTCACCCCAGAAGAAGAACTTGCCTCCTGGGAGAAACCTGCAGTTACCCTCAAGCCAAGCAGTGCCATTGCATCCAATTAAGATAAGTAAGCTGAGAGGCAGAGGAACTATAAAGTTAATGCAAGGAGACATACGGGAGGAAGATTATTTACCAAGGATAAAAGCCAGCATTTAGGCATACGGGCCTTGGCATACAGCCAGCCAGAATAGCTGTGAGATAGTGCAGCCTGGTCTGAGAAGCATTGACCGTTTATCCTATGAGTATCTTGCAAGATTATACCTGCCAGTATTCGAAATAAGCCTGCTTGTGAAGCATATGATATAAGGGACTGCATTACCATCTTGATGTACAAAGTTGGACTGTTTTAAGTAAAGCAACGTTTGGTTCACTATACCACCTGTGTACCTCACTTATTGCTACTGGAAACCGGTGTGCCACCGTTACAGGCACTGGCGTCACGATCCTTAAAGTGACCTTTCCCCAGGCACTCAAAACACCTGCAACATCCAGGGCACCTCATCCACCATCAGGCCTGGTCCCTACATACAGAGTGTGCCCCAGAGGAACTTTGTGTCAGCCTCTCCTTCACTGTCGCATGCCTGCCCAGGGTTCTCCTATGAACAGTGAGTAACCCTCGATTGCCCATAACCGTGACCTCACTATCGCAATACCCTGTAGGTCTGGCGTGCTGCATAAATTGGCGTCCCCGAACAGGATACGATCATTCCTGCGCCATTGTTGGAATACAAAAACTGTGTGCCCTTATCTACCTAAAAAGTGACCAAGCCCTACTGTTTATTAAAAAATTTCTGGGCCAAAGAACTCTAATAATAGCGGTGTGAAAAATTGTATATTGCATGGACTGTTTTCTGCTTATTTAGAATTATTGCTGCGTCATCTTCATACTTTGCTGGCGGGAAAAATTGGCGCCTTCTGCTGAAAGTGCGGGAAAGGCTGTATGTCCGCGCCACCGCCCTGTCTACAAATTAGCATGTCTGCTTTAATGGACTCCGCCTCCCCTATGCTGGAGTACCTGGGGGGCGGCCTCCCGGAGCAATGGGAGGATCTGTCTACAATTATTGGTGCCGCCCTGTCGCTCTCCAGAGAAGGATCGAGCATATTGACCAGTGAAGACTGCTCTGAAGAAATGTCAGCACCGGGTGGATTAAAAATGAATCCTACTGATTTGGAGCAAGAGGACGCTCCACCGGCCTACTCTCCGGGACCGGAGAGACCCACCTGCCCGCCACCGAGGACGCAGCCTGAGTCCTACTATGGCTCATGGAGAGACTTTTACCAGCCCTTGTTTAAGTGGTCAGCATTGATGGCAGAGATACGGGAGGCCGCGATAAAGAGGACGACCAGAACCAAAATTTACTTTGAAGAACTGGCCAAGACCGTGCATGAGCACCACGCCGACAACCAACCCCACCTGGAAAGGAGAAAGGGGTTGGTAGTGGCCTTTGATAAAGACAGAGGATTCGGCTTCATAAAGGATTATACAACCGGCAGGGATCTCTATGTTAACCGGAGGTCCGTCAAGAGGACCTACCTCCCGGAACACGTGGACAACCTCCGCGAGGGAGAGGAGGTGGAATTTACCCCTGCCGAGGGCCTGCAAGACCCTTACGCCACTGCTGTGACCCGTACTAAAAAGAAGCCGGAGGACTGGGAAGAAGACGAGGACTATACTGGCTGCGAGCGCGGACCTGAGCGCTCTCCAGAACCGGCCCATAATGCCTTTCAAGAGCGGGGCTCCTTCATTGGCCCGAACGTCTTTTGGCAACCAACAGTGGTGGAAAAGTGGGTAAGCCCGTATCCTTCCCCTGAGCTGCCCCGCCGGGAAAAGACTATAAAAGAGTTAGAAAACTTGGAGCGATTCAATGCTACCCTGGATAACATCCGAAAAGGGAAAAGAGCAGACTCCCCACCTGAAACTGCAGCGGCTGCGCCGGATGCACCACCTTCTCCACCTGTGCCGGCAGCGTCATCGGAAGACAGCGACGCTGAGCCCGAGAGCCTGGATGACTAGATCGTCCGACTAGAGGAACAGCTGCGAGGCCTGCGCCGGCCTGCTACCGCCAGGATCCGGACTCCACCTAGGAAGGAGGAAAGGAGACTCCAGTACTCGGACATCGCTGGGTCCGAGGTAAGGGTACCTGTCCCTGCCAGTCGGCCACCTATAGTGTCTGCAGCTGCAGTAAGGCCCCCAAGGAGGCCCTCTTATACCATATACCGCCGCATAGAGTCAGTCATCCCTGAACCTACAGAACCGCTTGCAGCGGCGATGCTCAGACCAGTGCAGCAGCGCACGATTATTTTTTCTGGACCGATGTGGTCACCAACTGTAATTACCCATAGGCCTATGGGGCCAATACCAATTAGGGGTCCTTTTATGCTGCAGTTTCCCCCCAATACCGTTTTGTGGGCCCATCTGTCTGTCGAATCCCAATACAGGCCCAATTTGCAAATGGAATCAGGGAATACCACTGTTATGCCAAGTGGATTTGACATGCCCCTGTGAGTAGGCCTGCCAGGCCACTACGTGATTACTTTTTGCCAAGGGACCCTATCAAAGTGGATTAACCCTTTCAGGACAGGAGTCCTTTGTTTTGGCCCATGTTGCTGCTGCCAGTTTCCCACGGCTCAGTGGTAGTGGTCAGCCACTGAAAATACCAAAGGTATCAAGGCCATATTGTTAACAGGATTTCCTACCTGCTTCCAGAACTAAAAAAGCCAAGTTGTGCTCATTTTTGTTTGCACCTTTAACCCTTTTCAACCCCCTTTTCAGGTTGATTAAGGGACATTGCAGCACTTATTTTATACACCATTTTTAATAATGTGAACTTTTATTGTGCTGTGACTTTTATATGCAACTTACGCTCCAAGGAAATGTGCCCAGGGATAGACTGTAATGTACGTGAGCCTCTGAGATTTTTGCTACTTTAAAGAAATGTGCCCAAAGATGACTCTAACGTATGTGGGCCTCTGAGAAGCTGCTTTGCTATTCTGTCTTGGCAATCCTCCAGTATTTATCACTTGCACTATCTATTATAAGAAGGAAACCTGGGTACGGACTCATTTATATACCTTGAGCCTCCAAGAATTGTTATTTGATGTTTGCATTTTCTATGGGACTACTGTTTTATTATGGACTATCCTGGTATTATTGATACGCTGCGCCAGGTCAGCACCCCTGTTCCCTTATATTACCCTGAGAAAAGAGAACGACGCCCCTTTTCACCGCATTTTCTAGTGAAACTGTTTGTTATATTTATATTGCTAATGTGGTGGTTACTGTATATGCATGTTCTCCATTTTGTCTTTCAGGTTACAGCTGGGCGGACCCCTTATGTTGCGCCGAGGACGGGCAACGTCATAGCATGGGGGTATGTAGTGTCCCACTAGGAAAAGGTGGGCACTACACAAGGGTTAACATGTCTATTGCATTAATGTGATGTTCAATGTGCATTTCCCTGTGTTATCTGGGTGTCAGGCCTGTTAGGGTGTAGTTCAGCCTCCCAGACGTTAGAGGGAGCTAGAGAGCCCTGAGTATAAATAGGTAGGCCCAGACAGGGAAGAGCTAGTTCAGTCCAGGTGGCTAGAAGTGTAACCTAGTCAGCCTGAAGTTCCTGAGTCTAAGATTAGCTCAGAAGAGTCACCCCAGAAGAAGAACTTGCCTCCTGGGAGAAACCTGCAGTTACCCTCAAGCCAAGCAGTGCCATTACATCCAATTAAGATAAGTAAGCTGAGAGGCAGAGGAACTATAAAGTTAATGCAAGGAGACATACGGGAGGAAGATTATTTACCAAGGATAAAAGCCAGCATTTAGGCATACGGGCCTTGGGATACAGCCAGCCAGAATAGCTGTGAGATAGTGCAGCCTGGTCTGAGAAGCATTAACCGTTTATCCTCTGAGTATCTTGCAAGATTATACCTGCCATTATTCGAAATAAGCCTGCTTGTGAAGCATATGATATAAGGGACTGCATTACCATCTTGATGTACAAAGTTGGACTGTTTTAAGTAAAGCAACGTTTGGTTCACTGTACCACCTGTGTACCTCACTTATTGCTACTGGAAACCGGTGTGCCACCGTTACAGGCACTGGCGTCACGATCCTTAAAGGGACCTTGCCCCAGGCACTCAAAACACCTGCAACATCCAGGGCACCTCATCGACCATCAGGCCTGGTCCCTACATACAGAGTGTGCCCCAGAGGAACTTTGTGTCAGCCTCTCTTTCACTGTCGCATGCCTGCCCAGGGTTCTCCTATGAACAGTGAGTAACCCTCGATTGCCCATAACCGTGACCTCACTATCGCAATACCCTGTAGGTCTGGCGTGCTGCAATACCATCAGACTGTATCTGGCTGGAGTCCAGCATTATTTTATGCTCGAGCATCCCGATAGTGCTTAGGTTTTTTCATCTCAGGCGGTAAAAGCAACCCTCAGGGGTATTCAGAAAAATTTAAGGGTTCCACCTCCGTTAGACAGCCAGTATCAGGCGACCTGTTCAGAAAGCTATCTAATTCACTAGACGGGAATCCTTTTGCGCCATATCCTAGCACCATCATTAAGGCTGCCATGTATTTAAGTTTTTATGGTTTCTTAAGACCCGGGGAGATTACCAGCACCTCACTCAGGAATAGAGGATTGACAACGGACCAATAGGAATGGCAATCCGATCACTTTGTTCTCCATCTTGTATCCTCCAAAACTTCCCACACCGGTCCCCCGCTAGCCCCATACTTCCATTCAAAAATGTCTCACTCACATCCTCACAGTTCATCTCGCATATCCGATCCTTAGCTTCCAGTTTAGGTTTTGATCCTAATGTCATATCCGGGAATTCCTTCCGAATCAGGGCGGCTTCTGCAGCTTCCAGGCATGGGGTGCCTGGGCACGTCATCCGCAAGATGCGTCGCTGGAAATCCTCTTGTTTTGTCCGCTATATCCCTAACCCACATGCAGAAATATCCAAAGCCTTCTGTCATTTGGCTCTCTGAGCATGCATGTATAATAATAAAAATAAATAAATATATATATATCCTACGCTTGTTTTTTTGTCCCCTTATAGGCCTACCCACGCACTTGGCTAAGGGCACACCAACAGCTATTCAGTCAGTTTACTTGGCTACCCAGCCATTCCTTTCACCACAGTGTCTCATCTTCCAGCCACGACCACAAATAAAAATATATTAACAATAAAAAAATAAACATATCAGGTATCACAGGTAAATCATCAGGTATCAGGTATCCTGTGTGGTGAACGCTTTAACGGAAAAAAAAAAACCATGAAAGCCAATGTTTAGTCAACTTTCCCCCCCCCCAAAAATTGAATAACAGTGATAAAGAAGTCGTACATACCACAAAAAGGATACCAATAGAGACTATAGCTTGTTCCACAAAAAATAAGCCCTCATACAGCTCTCTAGAACAAAATATAAAAAAGTTATGGCTGTCAGAAAACGGCGATGCAAAGAAAATGTTTATTTTTTGAAAGTTTTTTTAAAAGTAGTAAAAGAAAAAAGAAAGAAAAAAACACTACTACAAGTTTGGAATCACTGTATTCGTATTGAGCTGCAGAATAAGGCCCCTTTCACACGGGCGAGATTTCCGCGCGGGTGCAATGCGTGAGGTGAACTTATTGCACCCGCACTGAATCTGGACCCATTAATTTCTATGGGGCTGTGCACATGAGCGGTGATTTTCACGCATCACTTGTGTGTTACGTGAAAATCGCAGCATGTTCTATATTGTGCGTTAATCACGCAACCCAGGCCCCATAGAAGTGAATGGGGCTGCGTGAAAATCGCAAGCATCCGCAAGCAAGTGCGGATGCGGTGCGATTTTCACGCACGGTTGCTAGGAGACGATTGGGATGGGGACCCGATCATTATTATTTTCCCTTATAACATGGTTATAAGGGAAAATAATAGCATTCTTAATACAGAATGATTAGTACAATAGGGCTGGAGGGGTTAAAAAAATAAAAATTAACTCACCTTAATCCACTTGTTCGCGCAGCCCGGCTTCTCTTCTGTCTTCATCTTTGCTGTGCACAGGAAAAGAACCTGTGGTGACGTCACTACGCTCATCACATGGTCCGTCACATGATCAATCACCATGGTAAAAGGTTGTGTGATGGACCATGTGATGAGCACAGTGACGTCATTAAAGGTCCTATTCCTCAAAGAAGAAGACAGAAGAGATGCCGACTGTGCGAACAAGTGGATTAAGGTGAGTTAAATTATTTTTTATTATTTTAACCCCTCCTTCACTATTTTACTAAGCATTCTGTATTAAGAATGCTATTATTTTCCCTTATAACCATGTTATAAGGGAAAATAATACAATCTACACAACACCTAACCCAAACCCAAACTTCTGTGAAGAAGTTCAGGTCTGGGTACCAAACATGCCAATTTTTCTCACGCGTGTGCAAAACGCATTACAATGTTTTGCACTCGCGCGTAAAAATTGCGCATGTCCCAGCAATGCACCCGCATCTTTTCCCGCAACGACCGTGTGAAACCAGCCTATGGGCGTCTTGTCATTTTTAGCACACAGTGAATGCCATGATGTAAAAACCCCAAAAACCTATCTAATTTTAGTGGATTATTTTTTACAGAACAATATTAGTCAGCTTTTTCCATATAAGAAAAAATGCCACCAACTAGAAAAGAACACCTCTAGGCAAAAAAAAATATACAAAAAAAATGCTTTCATATTTCCCCAGAGACCTTCCGCTAACATTTGAGGTTGGTGTTTTTACTACAAAACTTCACCAAATACCACAAGTGGCACTAAACTTTCTAAGGCCTCTTTCACACTTGCGTTGTCCGGATCCGGCGTGTACTCCACTTGCCGGAATTACACGCCGGATCCGGAAAAACGCAAGTGTACTGAAAGCATTTGAAGACGGAACCGTCTTCCAAATGCTTTCAGTGTTACTATGGCACCCAGGACGCTATTAAAGTCCTGGTTGCCATAGTAGGAGCGGGGAGCGGGGGAGCGGTATACTTACAGTCCGTGCGGCTCCCGGGGCGCTCCAGAATGACGTCAGAGCGCCCCATGCGCATGGATGACGTGATCCATGTGATCACATGATCCATGCGCTTGGGGCGCCCTGACGTCACTCTGGAGCGCCCGGGGAGCCGCACGGACGGTAAGTATACTGCTCCCCCGCTCCCCGCTACACTTTACCATGGCTGCCAGGACTTTAGCGTCCCGGCAGCCATGGTAACCACTCTGAAAAAGCTAAATGTCGGCTCCGGCAATGCGCCGAAACGACGTTTAGCTTAAGGCCGGATCCGGATCAATGCCT
This sequence comes from Bufo bufo, assembly GCF_905171765.1. NCBI lineage: Eukaryota > Metazoa > Chordata > Amphibia > Anura > Bufonidae > Bufo > Bufo bufo. The sequence continues at coordinate 569,440,406 of NC_053392.1, read as the reverse complement.
TTCAATGGGCATTAATTCCGGATCCGGCCTTGCGGCAAGTGTTCCGGATTTTTGGCCGGAGCAAAAAGCGCAGCATGCTGCGGTATTTTCTCCGGCCAAAAAACGTTCCGTTCCGGAACTGAAGACATCCTGATGCATCCTGAACGGATTTCTCTCCATTCAGAATGCATTAGGATAATCCTGATCAGGATTCTTCCGGCATAGAGCCCCGACGACGGAACTCTATGCCGGAAGACAAGAACGCAGGTGTGAAAGAGCCCTGAATAAAATGCAACAAAAATAACCTTAAGGGTCCATTCACACGTTTGTTTTTTCTTTCCTTATCTGTTCCGTTTTTTGCGGAACAGATCAGGACCAGATCTGGACCCATTAATTTTCAATGGGTCCTGGAAAAAATCGGACAGCACAATGTGTGCTGTCCGTTTCCGTTGTTCCGTTCCGCATGTCCGTTTAAATATAAAACATGTCCTATTCTTTTCCTGAAAAATCGGATCCTGGTACAATACAAAGTCAATGGATCCGCAAAAAACGGATGACATACGGATGTCATTCCGTATGTCATCCGTTTTATACGGAATCCGTTCCTGGAAATTACATTTTAATTTTTTATTTTTTTTTAAAGAAATCCAAACAACTTTATTTGCTTATTGAAATTTATACATGTTTCTGTTTTTTGCGGATCCGAAAAAAACGGATGACATACAGATGACATACGGAAACATTTTCAGGAACAACGGATCCGCAAAAAACGGACAGAAAATCGGATTAGAGAAAAATACTGACGTGTGAATGTAGCCTAATAGTGTTTTTTGTATGTCTTGCATTTTTTATATAAAAAAATACGAACCCCTCCACCCCTCTCTTTTATTGTCTGTACAGCGGTATGGAGAAAAAACAATGGTGCAAAAAATTCCATTGAAACATTGCACATTGCACGTCCATTTTTTTTTCCTAAGCTATGAAGAACAATGGCAGTCTATGGGAGACAAATGTCAGGCATGCCAGAGCCAAAGCATGTCGTGTTCTTAAAAAAATGCTATTGACCCCCCAAAAAACAGGTCAAGAGTGAAAAAAACACCAATTAAAAAATGCCTGTTTATCCGGTATTTCAAAGGATTTTTTTTTACTAAGGACATCATCAGTATCTGATTGGTGGGGGCCAATCAACTGGGATCAACTGTTTTGAGAAGGCAGAAGCACTCCTGTGAGCGCCTCTGCCTTCTTGCAGCTCAGCCCCATTCACAGGAGCGCAGTGCCTTCTCAAACAGCTGATCGGCGGGGGTCCGTTCCGTTTTTTTTTTTACCAAAAAAGTACTGGGAAAAAAAATTTCAAAATCTCAAAATCCTTCAAAAATGCTAGAAAAAAAACCTGTGTGACACCAGTCTAAGTAGAATTGGCCCTGTTGTCCATGGCAACCAATCACAGTGCAGCTTTTATTTTCCCAGAGCAGTTGATGAAATGAAAGCTGAGCCCTGATTGGTTGCTAGGGGCAACAGGGCCATTTTTACTTTTAGTTTTGGTAAATGTGGCCCAGTAGGTTCCACAATATCATGGAGCCATGTAAATATCCTCCCTATGTAAATCCCAAAGGACCGAAATAAATCTTAACAATAAATTTAGGTTTAGCGGACATTCCTTTTCCTTTCAGCTTATAAACGCAGCCCTCGATGTGAATTTCTAGCCGCGGACAGGAAGCAGCCCCTTCTGAAAGTTCCTCTCGGCATATTTTCTAATATTGTATGCAATGACTTATAGAGAATAATAAGAGTGATACTAAATATAAAGCTTTATTACGTTGTCGCTCGGAGACGGCAGGAAACCTGGATATAAAAATAAGACGTCTGGATATTGACGTGAGGAAGCCATGCTGTATTATTTATAGCTACGGACTAGCCAATAGAGAATCACATTTTTTTTGTAAAAATTTGAGTTGTGAATCTGAATAAAAATTTTTGGTCATCCAACTCAGGTGAATTTTTCTTTAATTTTTTTGAGGGAGGAGAGAGAGGAGAAAAAAAAAAAAAAAAAAAAAAAATATATATATATATATATATATATATACACACACTCACCTAAAGAATTATTAGGAACACCTGTTCTATTTCTCATTAATGCAATTATCTAGTCAACCAATCACATGGCAGTTGCTTCAATGCATTTAGGGGGGTGGTCCTGGTCAAGACAATCTCCTGAACTCCAAACTGAATGTCAGAATGGGAAAGAAAGGTGATTTAAGCAATTTTGAGCGTGGCATGGTTGTGGGTGCCAGACGGGCCGGTCTGAGTATTTCACAATCTGCTCAGTTACTGGGATTTTCACGCACAACCATTTCTAGGGTTTACAAAGAATGGTGTGAAAAGGGAAAAACATCCAGTATGCGGCAGTCCTGTGGGCAAAAATGCCTTGTGGATGCTAGAGGTCAGAGGAGAATGGGCCGACTGATTCAAGCTGATAGAAGAGCAACGTTGACTGAAATAACCACTCGTTACAACCGAGGTATGCAGCAAAGCATTTGTGAAGCCACAACACGCACAACCTTGAGGCGGATGGGCTACAACAGCAGAAGACCCCACCGGGTACCACTCATCTCCACTACAAATAGGAAAAAGAGGCTACAATTTGCACGAGCTCACCAAAATTGGACTGTTGAAGACTGGAAAAATGTTGCCTGGTCTGATGAGTCTCGATTTCTGTTGAGACATTCAAATGGTAGAGTCCGAATTTGGCGTAAACAGAATGAGAACATGTATCCATCCTCTGATGGCTACTTCCAGCAGGATAATGCACCATGTCACAAAGCTCAAATCATTTCAAATTGGTTTCTTGAACATGACAATGAGTTCACTGTACTAAAATGGCCCCCACAGTCACCAGATCTCAACCCAATAGAGCATCTTTGGGATGTGGTGGAACGGGAGCTTCGTGCCCTGGATGTGCATCCCTCAAATCTCCATCAACTGCAAAATGCTATCCTGTCAATATGGGCCAACATTTCTAAAGAATGCTATCAGCACCTTGTTGAATCAATGCCACGTAGAATTAAGGCAGCTCTGAAGGCAAAAGGGGGTCCAACACCGTATTAGTATGGTGTTCCTAATAATTCTTTAGGTGAGTGTATATATATATATATATATATATATATATATATACAGTATATATTTTTTTATGTGCAAGACTAGAGAGAAAAATATAAGTCCTAGAATGACTGATAGTAACATACACAAATTTTTAGGTCAGCTGGAGGACTTTCGATTCAGGTAAATTCTAACCCAAATCAAATCGGTTGACAAATTTGGCCAAATTGAATTCAGAGCAGTTTGTTCATCTCCACTAGCCAATATCTGGGACTCTTCTGAGCCCTGGATCAATGGAGGCAGAACACGTGACTGCTACAGATGTCTACAGCTTCCTTTTCAGTCAGTCATAACTGCATAAATTCCTATGCACTGAGCTCCCCCTAGTGGTGGCAGCAGGCAGACAGCTTTGTAATAGAAGCGAAGTAGGAGATTTAGGGCTCTTTCACACTTGCGTTCTTGTCTTCCGGCATAGAGTTCCGTCGTCGGGGCTCTATGCCGGAAGAATCCTGATCAGGATTATCCTAATGCATTCTGAATGGAGAGAAATCCGTTCAGGATGCATCAGGATGTCTTCAGTTCCGGAACGGAACGTTTTTTGGCCGGAGAAAATACCGCAGCATGCTGCGCTTTTTGCTCCGGCCAAAAATCCGGAACACTTGCCGCAAGGCCGGATCCGGAATTAATGCCCATTGAAAGGCATTGATCCGGATCCGGCCTTAAGCTAAACGTCGTTTCGGCGCATTGCCGGAGCCGACATTTAGCTTTTTCAGAGTGGTTACCATGGCTGCCGGGACGCTAAAGTCCTGGCAGCCATGGTAAAGTGTAGCGGGGAGCGGGGGAGCAGTGTACTTACCGTCCGTGCGGCTCCCCGGGCGCTCCAGAGTGACGTCAGGGCGCCCCAAGCGCATGGATCATGTGATCACGTCATCCATGCGCATGGGGCGCTCTGACGTCATTCTGGAGCGCCCCGGGAGCCGCACGGACTGTAAGTATACCGCTCCCCCGCTCCTACTATGGCAACCAGGACTTTAATAGCGTCCTGGGTGCCATAGTAACACTGAACGCATTTGGAAGACGGTTCCATCTTCAAATGCTTTCAGTACACTTGCGTTTTTCCGGATCCGGCGTGTAATTCCGGCAAGTGGAGTACACGCCGGATCCGGACAACGCAAGTGTGAAAGAGGCCTAATGTGTTTATGCCAGTTGTCTGGCGTGAAAACATTGAGAAATATGGTGGTCAGAATGGGCGCCATATTTTTGAAGCACCTGTTCCAATTTACTGACATAGAAATCAGATAAAGCGGGTGAGGCCAGTTGCGATATTTCTTTTAATTACAATTTTTTTAAATTACAATTGATCTACTTAAATGGCTTGTGTCATGAAACATATTATACATTTTTCATACCAGCACCTGGATTTGAATACTTTTGTATTTGCTTGTAATAAAAAAAATTGTTTAGACACTGAGCTAAATAGCACCACCTTCTGTTTGTTCTTTAACTTATTTTTTTGTCCACCTGACTGAGCTGGTTGAACGCGCTCAGTTTAAATCTTTAACTGCCACCAGCCATATGTTCTGTTAGAAACTGTGGCAGTTACAGGGAGAGAGCTGCAGCAGAAAGGACATGTCCTCTGAGCTGCAGCAGAAAGGATACTCCTGTTGAGCCGCCAGCTTGATATAAATCTAACAGAGCAATTAATGGGGAGATCTCTGGATCCATGTGAGGTACAGGGCTGGTTCTAGCTTTGTTAGAAAGAGATTTTCATGTAGCATATCATTGTCATGGCATAACCACTTTAACCACCTCCCGTCACACTAACGCCGATAGGCGTCAGGACGGTGGTGCTCTCAGGTCTCGATGACGCCAATAGGCGTCATCTCGTGAGACCCGAGTTTTCCTTTGAACACGCGCTCACAGGAGCGCGCGTTCACAGGATCGCGAAGTAAACAAGTTGAACTACAGCCTGCCATCGCTGATCATTCGCTGGCAGGCTGTAGATGAGATTTTTTTTAACATCAGAAAGGTATATTACATGCTGTTTTGTTAACAGCGTCTGATATACCTGCTACCTGGTCCTCTGGTGGTCCCTTTTGCTTGGATCGACCACCAGAGGACACAGGCAGCTCTGTAAGTAGCACCACACTACACCCCCCCGTCACTTATTAACCCCTTATTAACCCATGATCACCCCATATAGACTCCCTGATCACCCCCCTGTCATTGATCACCCCCCTGTAAGGCCCCATTCAGACGTCTGTATGTGCAGGGCCGGACTGGGACAAAAAATAGGCCCGTGCATTTTTGACTGAGCAGCCCAATCACATGACCCCCAACAGGCCCCATCCCCTTGCAGTCTAGGGGCGGAGCCAAAACCGGAAACACAATTGAGAGGCAGGGCCAGCCACCAGTAAGATAGGAAGGCTTCAGCCAACACACAAGCTTCTTTGGGGGTCCCCAGGTGACATTAGGGGTCTTAGTACGTTCCGGCCACCTAATCCGGCAGAAAATGCAAGGAATCGACTGGACACAAAGCACAGCATGCAGCGGTTTATGTCCCGCTGATTCTCTGCATTTTTCCCAGATTGTGGCCGGATCTCTGCCGTACCCCATTATAGTTAATGGGGCTGGCGGGCATTCTGTCTGCATCCAGCAGTGCCGGATCCAGTGAATTCTCAGCTGGAACAGCCTGCCAGGATCACTAACGCAGATGTGAAAGTAGCCTAATACAGCGCCCCATACCTCTTATATCCAGTGACGTCTCCTCTGATGTAGATGTTCTCTTTCTTCATCTTCTCCATTCAGACCAGACCACCGTGATAATTTCTTTCAGCCATCTCACGTCTCTGCAGAGTTTGACAGACATCTTAGTTTCCTACTTTTCCATCATCATCCAATTAACATCCCATCATGCACCCCCAATACTGAGAAGCTGTGCTCCCCAAAACTATACTGCAAAAAGAACTGTGCTAAGCTGATGCTGTGCCAGGGTGCCCCCAAAGTAATGGTGCTCCCAAAGTCCCAACAATAGTAATTATTTCTTTGCCAGAGTGCATTTAGTAGTAATAGTGCTCCTACAGTGCCCCCAACAGTAATTGTTTCCCACAAGTAATAATGCTCCCATAGTCCCCCAGTTGTAATAAAGCCCACCATAATGCCCCGATAGTAATAATTCTCTTTATAATGTGTGACAGTAGAACCCCCCCCTTATAATGTGCACCAGAACAAAAAATGCCCCGTTGTGTGCCCCCAGTAGAGCCAATGTCCCCATAGTGCTATCATATGTTCCAATGACCCGTACTGTGTGCCACTACAAAAAACACTTAGTGCCACCAGTTGAGCTTAGGTGCCCATAGTGACCTTATAATTTGTGCCAGTATAAAATACTCCTATATAGTCCCCCCAGAAGATGCCCCCATAGTGCTCCTTCCCCGTCTCCATAGTGCCCCCATAATGTGCCAGTATATATGGCCCCATAGTGCTTCCCCTCTTCTCCATAGTGCCGACCCCGTACCCATATTGTGCCAGTATATAGGGCCCCATAGTGCTTCCCCTCTTCTGCATAGTGTCCCCCCCATATTGTGCCAGTATGTAGGGACCCATAGTGCCCCCCCCCCATGTTGTGCCAGTATATAGGGCCCCCTAGTGCTTCCCCTCTTCTCCATAGTGCCCCCCCATATTGTGCCAGTATAAAGCCCCTCCCCATATTGTGCCAGTATATATGGCCCCATAGTGCTTCCCCTCTTCTCCAAAGTGCCGACCCCCCCCATTGTGCCAGTATATAGGGCCCCATAATGCTTCCCCTATTCTGCATAGTGTCCCCCCCATATTGTGCCAGTATATAGGGCCCCATAGTGCCCCCCCATATTGTGCCAGTATATATGGCCCCATAGTGCTTACCCTCTTCTCCATAGTGCCGACCCCCCCCCCCCCTATATTGTGCAAGTAGTATATAGGGCCCCCACCCCCCTTCTTGCCACAGTATAGTATAAAATGAAATAATAAAAACAATAAACTCATATACTTACCTCCATGCTGCTGTCAGCTATGCGATGCAGGCCTCTTCCGGCCTGTGTCCCGCGCTGTACGGCTCGGGCGGCGCGCGCGCGATGACGTCATCGCTCCGCCTGCAACGGTCTCTGATAGGCTACAGGCCTAGTGCCTGTAGCCTATCAGAGGAATGGGCAAGGGAGACGCCTCTCCCCTGCTCCATTCATCTGTATCACATCCGTACCCATAATGTGCCAGTATATAGGGCCACCATAGTGCTTCCCCTCTTCTCCATAGTGCCCCTGTATTGTGCCAGTATATAGGCCCCCATATTGTGCCAGTATATATGGCCCCACAGTGCTTCCCCTCTTCTCCATAGTGCCGACCCCCCCCCCCTATTGTGCCAGTATATAGGGCCCCATAGTGCTTCCCCTCTTCTGCATAGTGTCCCCCCCATATTGTGCCAGTATATAGGGCCCCATAGTGCTTCCCCTCTTCTCCATAGTGCCCCCCCATGTTGTGCCAGTATATAGGGCCCCATAGTGCTTCCCCTCTTCTCCATAGTGCCCCCCCATATTGTGCCAGTATATAGCCCCCCCATATTGTGCCAGTATATATGGCCCCATAGTGCTTCCCCTCTTCTCCATAGTGCCGACACCCCCCATATTGTGCCAGTATATAGGGCCCCATAGTGCTTCCCCTATGCTGCATAGTGTCCCCCCATATTGTGCCAGTATATAGGGCCCCATAGTGCCCCCCCATATTGTGCCAGTATATATGGCCCCATAGTGCTTCCCCTCTTCTCCATAGTGCCGACCCCCTCCCCTATATTGTGCCAGTAGTATATAGGGCCCCCACCCCCCTTCTTGCCACAGTATAGTATAAAATTTAATAATAAAAACAATAAACTCATATACTTACCTCAATGCTGCTGTCAGCGATGCGATGCAGGCCTCTTCCGGCCTGTGTCCCGCGCTGTACGGCTCGGGCGGCGCGCGCGATGACATCATCGCTCCGCCTGCAACGGCCTCTGATAGGCTACAGGCCTAGTGCCTGTAGCCTATCAGAGGAATGGGCAAGGGAGACGCCTCTCCCCTGCTCCATTCATCTGTATCGCTGTCCTGAGGACGGCGATACAGATGAATATGGAGATGAGCGCTTCCACAATGGAAGCGCTCATCTCCACTCCTGCCCGGCTGCTGCCACATTAATAAAAAAATAGAAAAAACTCAGCCGGCGGCCCGGGCCCCCAATGGCCCCATAGCCATTGCCCGGCCGAACACAATCAGGCTAACGCTAAGCTGATTGTGTTCGGCCCGGCCCAGCAGGCGGCCCGGCCCACCGGGCAAATGCCCGGTCTGCCCTATGGCCAGTCCGGCCCTGAACATCTCTATACAAACATGTGACAGCCGGTGATTGGCTGCAGGGGTCACATGTCCATATCGAGAGGGACCGGGATATGTACATGTGAATGGAGCCTTAGTAGTGAAAGTGGGCAGAAGGGAGCAGATAAGAGCGTTTCTTGTTTCATATATGTCATATTCCAGAGCCTAATTATAAAGGGGGTTAAAGCTGGAAATCCCCTTTAAGGTCTGGGGCAGTGGTCCTCTGTACAGCTTATTTTCTAGAGTCTAGAACCAGCTGGAACAATGCTAGTAGCAGATCTCTTATTCATGTCAGTAGATCCTGCTGTACCGCTTGTATGAACTAAGTAACAGAGCCAGTCACTGATTCCGGATGGATCATTCCAACCAATAGTGTAGATATTGTTGGGATCGGTATATATGGGATGGGGGTTAGCAATGACAACATTCAGAGGCTTCAGAGGTTAAAAATATAACTTGGCTTTATTTTGTCCAGCAACAAAACAGTGACATCACATAGAGACCAGTTCACAGATAACAGTATTCAGAGCACAGACGTTCCATTGGGGCTACTGTGCCTTCCTAGACTCAGACCTTGACTGGGCTTATCAACAGTTTTATGCACCAGTAAGGAGTCCAGCAGCATTGCCTGGGGTAATTGGGGGGAAGGGGGGGATGTACTGGAGGGGGAGGGAATGGCAGGTCCCACTACCAACCTACCTGCCATTCCAAAGAAATCCAGGCCCGGAAAACAAAGGTACTAAAATCCTCAGTAACGAAAATTTACCGAGGAAACCCAACTTTCCTGGATTTTTCATCTCACCTACATTTAAAAAATGTAGATGAAATGTACACCCCCTCCAGGTGTCGCCAATCTACCTATGTATTCTACGATAGATAGACAGACAGGGGGACAGATAGAGGGGAAGACAGACATACAGAAAGACAGACAGACAAACTGAGAGACAGACAGACAGATATGGCCACTGTAGATGTTGTTCCAGGGCTTACGGACTAATGGGCATGATGGTACTAAGCTAACTCCATTTAGTCCATGGACCGGCAGCTGCAGCAGGTGTTCTTCTTTTGGGTCCTTTTTTTAATCCATTTACAGAACCGGTTCAGGCGGGATGTTCTCATAGTGATCTTCTCCTTCTCTGTTTTGGATGTTCTCTTTGTGATCTCCTCCTCTGTTTTAGATGTTACCTTCATGATTTTCTCCTCCTCTGTTTTGAATGTTACCTCCATGATCTTTTCCTCCTCTGTTTTAGATGTTCTCTTCATAATTTTCTCCTCCTCTTTTTTAGCAGCTTTAAGTTTTTTAATAATCGGCATTTCTTTCTTGATGTTATCCATTTGTGGTCTGATGTTGTTTTCCTTAATTTTCACTACAGGTTTTTGATCAACTAATAAATGAGAAGGAAACCATCAGCAGGTAGTAGATATAACAGAATCTATCCTTTTAATATTGTGAGCAATGGAGTAATATAGCGATGCAGCTAATCAGCAGACATGAGGTGTCTCATCTCTGAATTCTGGGGTAAAAGAAGGACCCCAATCTGTGTGATGAGCAGATATGAGAGGTAACCCTAAGCTCTGCCTGTACCCGGCTTATATATGTTATTATATAGAAATTATTACCTGGCTTCTCCACTCGAACCATCGCTAGATCAGTTGCCTGTTTTTGTTCACGCCGGCGCCAGGCCTTGTACTTGTAACTGTGAGACAGAGAAATGTCCTGACATGAGTCGGTACAGATGACAATCTTCAGTTCCCCATCAGAATATACCCATGAACCCCCTCCCCCACTACAGGGGGTGAGTTATAAAGGTTCAGTATGTAACAGGCAGGAAGGATATAGTGCCATAGTCTATATCACATCATAATACAGCACCGGGAAAGGGGGGACAGCGGTTACCTGATTATATCCCTGCCCCATCCGGCCCCTGTATTATAACCTTGCTGCAGTAGTTACTGCGCCCCCTGTAGGTCAGACAGTACAGTGTATAGAGAATAATGTGATGTGTAGAGTAGAAAAAAATTGGAAACTCACCAGCAAAAGATGATAATCGCACCGGCAACCAATAGAAATATGCCTAGAGGCAGGACAACGCGGTACATGACTGGTAATAAAGACACAAGATGCTCGTTATCAATTCTTATCATAGAGAACATATTCTACAAGACATTGTCCAACATCTCTAGATCCTCCTGATGCCAGCAGTGCCCTTCATGAGGACTTCAGCAGGTAGGCACTGGCAGCTTGGATGGGCATGGAGGGGGTAATTGCTGAACTGTGTGCTGGTAACGTCTGGATAAGGGGCACATCATTATATGTTCCAGCATCACTTTATAGGACTGATCCCCCAAAGGAGCAGCTTAGTGGCTGTTCTCCTCCACTACAGTCAGGGCTTGGTAGAGGATGATGAGAGTAGAATTAGGAGAGGAAGGATTTGACTACTCACTGTTATTTGCACCGGCGCTGTCAGGACCGGGGGTTGTCCTCTCTGATCCTGGGAAAGTCACTGTCGATGAAAGAATGAAGGAAAATAAAGACATGAAAACAATAATAGCGGCAGCTGAACCCCAAAACGGGGACACGAGGAGACAGAAGATAACAATAAATCAGTATTTAGTAAGTGCTCACTAGTGGTGGCTACAGAGAAAATGTCATCATTTAAGGCCATTGAATAAGATTAGAAACCTTGCAGCTTTCTTTCTGAAATATCTTCCCTCTTGTCCAGGGGTTGTGTACGGTATTGCAGTTCAGCGCCATCCAAGTAAATGGGGCTCAGCTACAATGCCGCACACAGCCCACTGTCCTATAACCTGAGCTCCAAGCCACAGAGATACCAGCCAGGTTTGCCTCTAGGACCCGTAATCATGTAAGGATAAATACAATATATAAACCCCCAGTGATAATATCCATTACCTGCAGGTGTTTTTGTGGGCTTTCCATGAACATAAAATGTAAAAAATAATAGCAATAGAAGAGCAATTCTTCTCAAATCCATTGTCTCCAACAACTAACCCTCAAAAGAATCCAGTGCACCCCAACACATAGAAGCCTCTACACAGCATTGTGATGTCACACAGCTTCAGTATTCTAAGGGGGCGGGGCTTCTTTCTACTGCTGATGTCATCCGAGATCTAGTCTGAATGAAGAACTGTATATAGAGCAGTAATGTTTAAAGGGGAATGCCACTTTTAGTAAAACTTTAATAAAGTCATAACCCCAAGGATTTTGGGGTTATTTATAATAACTGGTGTAAAGTTGAACTGGCTTAGTTGTCCATAGCAACCAATCAGATTCCCACTTTTCATTTTAGACTGCTCCTTCGGAAAATGAAAGGAGGAATCTGATTGGTTTCTATGGACAACTGAGCCAGTTCTACTTTACACCAGTTTGATAAATGATCCCCATTATGTATATTATAGCATCAGACTACACAATTATGATACAGAATTTATACATTCAGAACTCCTAGGTGGCAATGACGACTCTCCTTCCCTCTTTTTTTTTAAAGTCTATGGAGGTCATTTATTAAGACCGGCATTTTAGACACCGGTCTTATTAACCCTATAACTGGCAGTGAATCTGCCGAAGTTATGAATAGGCGCCGGCATTTAACAAGAATGATAGTCCTTATAAATCTTCAGCCCCAATGATAGGACAGTGTAAAGGGGTCCTTAGTCTGGGCCTGTGCAAACCAACCTTCATGTCCAGGATAGCTACCAGAACCTTACAATACAACACTACATAGAGTAACAGAGTAAGGCCTCATGCACACGGCCGTTGTCCGGCCGTACCTGTATTGCACCATCTGGATCCCTCTGCGGAATCCGCACGGATGTTGCCCGTGCTTTGGGGACCAAAAATTGCTGCCCTACATGCACGGAACGGCCTTGTGCATGAGGCCAAAGAGGGAATAAGCAGAGTCAAAAACTTTTATTCTGTATATTTATAATTAGAAATATGTTATCCTGCCAAAATATTACTATGCAATGTATAGGACAATTTAAATAGTACTTAAATATACATAAAATAAAAATATACTCATTGCTAAAAAAAACATAGTGCACCAAAAAGGAGTTGTTGGAATGGAATGAAACTTTGTATGTGTGAATGTAATGATGATAAATGTAAGTGATCCTAATATTAGAGGGAAAGGATAACTTTATCGTGGAAGAGGAGACTCTAGGACCCTGTTAGGCTTCCTCTAGCCAGGATACAGGATGAGATACAGTTTGGTATGGAGGCATACAGATTCTGTATGGTATCCTGTGGCACATTTACCTACAGATGTTGCGGCTGGGCCAGTAAATCCTGCACATATGTAGGTTGCTGAAGCTGACATCCCAGAAGGTCCTATAAATTCTTGAAAAATCAGGTGACAGGGCAGGACAAGGAAGTGTTGTTATCTGGAGGAGACCTGTCAAACCCTTGCTGTTTGCTGGCATTATCCTGCTGAAATATGGCAGTTGGAAGCCCTGCATGAGAGGAACACATGTGTCCGCATGATGTCCTGCACATATCGTTCTGCTGTTAGTGTCCCTCGTATTACTGCAAGAGTTACCGTCGTATGCGATAGCTCCCCAGATAATCACACCAGCAATTAGGACAGTGTGTTGCTCCACAGCAAAGGTAGAATTGAAGAGCTCACCATGAGGCCTCCATACTCAAACTTAACTATCATGGGTTCTCAAACAGAACCGGGTTCATTGGTTAAGACAGATGATACAGTTCCAGTCCATAGCAGTACAGGTTTCTTATTAATGCAAACAAAGTGATGGTGGCTGGCTGTTAATGGCAGGACATGTAAAGGGCGTTTTGACACCAAATTTCCTTCTGCTAAGCATCTGGAAATGTTCCAGGTGTAGTTCTCAAGACCTGGGAGTACTAGTATTTTAAATGGTTGTAGTGTAATGCAATGTAATGACATGTTATACACCTTGTACACCAGCAGATGGGGTATTATTGGCAGTGTTTGGCAACAGAAATGGGGCTTACCCTCCCATTCCTCCCTTATTGGTAGAACTTGGCTGGTCCAACTTCATGTCAATGCTCATCTAGGCCATGAGGACCACAGAGGCAGAGTGATCAAGCAATTAAACTATGCACACTCTCCTGCAAGGTGAGGGGAAACACGTTAAGACAGCACCACCACAGTGCAGGTGTAACACCCCACAGTGGTGTTACCACTCCTGCACCCTGCTACTTTCTTTATTGGGCTAAAACAATGTTACGTATGTATTTTGTCCAGGTCCTCCACAATGTGCATTCCTAATATCTTTCTGCAACTGTTATGCTCATGCCTGGTTCACCAGCAGGTGTCAGCAAACACTGCAGAGCTGTATTTAAGTAGAATTAAACTCTCCATTCCATTCTAGCCTCCCTCTGGAGAGAATTGGGCTAGTCCTACTTCCTGCAGGAAGGGTGGGGAGCAGATAGTTCCAGTTAGTACCAGCTTACCCCCTGCAAGGGGAAGGGTGTGCAGGGGCACGACTCTGCTGGACATGCCCATGCCAGTCAGAGCACCTTAAGATCTGCTGGCCATGGAGGCCAAAGCTTGAAGCCTCAGGAGCCAGGAGGAAAGTTCCCTGGCATAACCTAAGACTACAGAGAAGAAGTGCAGCATACAGAAGATGCTGAGTTATACAGCCAGCCTGTCAGTACAGCAGTGTCAAAGAGAAGGATAGAGCAGAGTTGAGTTTGCCTGCCAGTTTAATTCTAAAGCCTGCTGGAAACAAGACAAAGCCTGTAAACTGTTTGAAGAAACGTTTATTCAAGTAAAGCTGGCACTGAACTTCATCTCAAGGTCTGGATTCAAGTTATTCTTTTCAATCCCTCCATTATTCCCCTTATTTATTGCTTCGGAGCCAAAGCCTGGGGTCCAGCGGTATCCAGGTAGGAGCACCGTGACACGCATAAAGAGACATTTAGGCCTCACTACACCACTCGGCATTCCTACACTTGGGACGCGGTGCATAGGAGGGGCCTGGGGGGAGGCGCACATTGCACAGGACAGGCATAGCCCCCTCATAATGTGCCAGTATATAGGGCCCCCATAGTGCTTCCCCTCTTCTCCATAGTGCCCCCGTATTGTGCCAGTATATAGGTCCCCCCCATATTGTGCCATTATATATGGCCCCATAGTGGTTCCCCTCTTCTCCATGGTGCCGACCCCTCCCATATTGTGCCAGTATATAGGGCCCCATAGTGCTTCCCCTCTTCTGCATAGTGTCCCCCCCATATTGTGCCCGTATATAGGGCCCCATAGTGCCCCCCCATATTGTGCCAGTATATAGGGCCCCATAGTGCTTCCCCTCTTCTCCATAGTGCCCCCCCATGTTGTGCCAGTATATAGGGCCCCATAGTGCTTCCCCTCTTCTCCATTGTCCCCCCCCCATATTGTGCCAGTATATAGCCCCCCCATATTGTGCCAGTATACACTCACCTAAAGAATTATTAGGAACACCTGTTCTATTTCTCATTAATGCAATTATCTAGTCAACCAATCACATGGCAGTTGCTTCAATGCATTTAGGGGTGTGGTCCTGGTCAAGACAATCTCCTGAACTCCAAACTGAATGTCAGAATGGGAAAGAAAGGTGATTTAAGCAATTTTGAGCGTGGCATGGTTGTTGGTGCCAGACGGGCCGGTCTGAGTATTTCACAATCTGCTCAGTTACTGGGATTTTCACGCACAACCATTTCTAGGGTTTACAAAGAATTGTGTGAAAAGGGAAAAACATCCAGTATGCGGCAGTCCTGTGGGCAAAAATGCCTTGTGGGTGCTAGAGGTCAGAGGAGAATGGGCCAACTGATTCAAGCTGATAGAAGAGCAACGTTGACTGAAATAACCAATCGTTACAACCGAGGTATGCAGCAAAGCATTTGTGAAGCCACAACACGCACAACCTTGAGGCGGATGGGCTACAACAGCAGAAGACCCCACCGGGTACCACTCATCTCCACTACAAATAGGAAAAAGAGGCTACAATTTGCACGAGCTCACCAAAATTGGACTGTTGAAGACTGGAAAAATGTTACCTGGTCTGATGAGTCTCGATTTCTGTTGAGACATTCAAATGGTAGAGTCCGAATTTGGCGTAAACAGAATGAGAACATGTATCCATCCTCTGATGGCTACTTCCAGCAGGATAATGCACCATGTCACAAAGCTCGAATCATTTCAAATTGGTTTCTTGAACATGACAATGAGTTCACTGTACTAAAATGGCCCCCACAGTCACCAGATCTCAACCCAATAGAGCATCTTTGGGATGTGGTGGAACGGGAGCTTCGTGCCCTGGATGTGCATCCCTCAAATCTCCATCAACTGCAAGATGCTATCCTATCAATATGGGCCAACATTTCTAAAGAATGCTATCAGCACCTTGTTGAATCAATGGCACGTAGAATTAAGGCAGTTCTGAAGGCAAAAGGGGGTCCAACACCGTATTAGTATGGTGTTCCTAATAATTCTTTAGGTGAGTGTATATGGCCCCATAGTGCTTCCCCTCTTCTCCATAGTGCCGACCCCCCCCCCCCTATATTGTGCCAGTAGTATATAGGGCCCCCACCCCCCTTCTTGCCACAGTATAGTATAAAATTAAATAATAAAAACAATAAACTCATATACTTACCTCCATGCTGCTCTCAGCGATGCGATGCAGGCCTCTTCCGGCCTGTGTCCCGCGCTGTACGGCTCGGGCGGTGCGCGCGATGACGTCATCGCTCCGCCTGCACCGGCCTCTGATAGGCTACAGGCACTAGGCCTGTAGCCTATCAGAGGAATGGGCAAGGGAGACGTCCTGAGGACGGCGATACAGATGAATATGGAGATGAGCGCTTCCACAATGGAAGCGCTCATCTCCACTCCTGCCCGGCTGCTGCCACATTAATAAAAGAAAAAAAAAAAAAAACTCAGCCGGCGGCCCGTGCCCCCAGTGGCATAGGGCCCCATAGCCATTGCCCGGCCGAACACAATCAGGCTAACGCTAAGCTGATTGTGTTCGGCCCGGCCCAGCAGGCCACCGGCCCACCGGGCAAATGCCCGGTCTGCCCTATGGCCAGTCCAGCCCTGTGTATGTGTTTTGCGGATCCGCAAAACACGGACACCGGCAATGTGCTTTCCGCATTTTGCGGATCAGCACATTGCCAGAACTATATAGAAAATGCCTTTTCTTGTCCGCAATTGCGGACAAGAATAGGACATGTTCTATATTTTTGCGGAACGGAAGTGCGGACCCGGAAGTGCAGATCCGCAATTCCGGATCCGAGCGGGACAAAGTCTGTCCCCATAGAAATTAATGGGTCCGCAATTCCGTTACGCAAAATGCGGAACAGAATTGCGGACGTGTGAATGGGGCCTAAGGGTCCCTTATCACCGCCAGTTAGTTAGCTACTTGTTAGTTAGCGCCCAGCCCACCGCACCGCAGTCACTGATTAGTCGCTGATTAGTGTCATCGCTGTCGCTAATCAGCACTAGTACTATATAGTATCTGTAAGTGATCAAGACTGATCGCAATCAGATCTATATCAGTACATTAGGGTCACCTTAGGCTCTACAAAAAACGCAGTGTTCACCCGATCAGGCCTGATCTTGTGCGCACACTTGCGTTCAGTCCGCCCCCTGCAGTGACAGAATTAATTTTTTTCTGATAACTGCAAAAACACCGTAAAAACGCTGCGGCGCTATAAAGATCACTTTTGAGCTTTTTGGATCTTTATTAGCGATCGCAGCTTCTTTTTTTTTTGCACATTTTTGGGCCGAGATTTTTTCATCCACATTGATCGATGCGAATGAAGAAATCTGTGCCGTTATTTTTTTCTTTGAGCCCAGAGGCTGAACGGAAAAAAAAATCTCATTACCCGTATGCTCAATATAAGGTCTCATGCACACGACCGTGCCGTTTTTTGCGGTCTGCAAACCGCGGAACCGCAAAAAACGGAAGGCGCCCGTGTTGACTTCCGCAATTTGCTGAACGGAACGGGCACCGGCAATATAAATGCCTATTCTTGTCCGCAAAGCGGACACCCCAAGGTATTCGCTGAGGGGCATATTGAGTCCATGAAAGATTGAACTTTTTGTCACAAGTTAGCGGAAAGGGAGACTTTGTGAGAAAAAAAAAATAATAATTTCCGCTAACTTGTGCCAAAAAAAAAAAGTCTTCTACGAACTCGCCATGCCCCTCACGGAATACCTTGGGGTGTCTTCTTTCCAAAATGGGGTCACATGTGGGGTATTTATACTGCCCTGGCATTTTAGGGGCCCTAAAGCGTGAGAAGAAGTCTGGAATACAAATGCCTAAAAATGCCCTCCTAAAAGGTACTCGTTGGACTTTCGGCCCCTTTGCGCATCTTGGCTGCAAAAAAGTGTCACTCATGTGGTATCGCCGTACTCAGGAGAAGTAGGGCAATGTGTTTTGGGGTTTATTTTTACATATACCCATGCTGGGTGAGAGAAATATCTCTGTAAATGACAACTTTGTATAACAAAATGGAAAAAGTTGTCATTTACAGAGATATTTCTCTCACCCAGCATGGGTATATGTAAAAATACACCCCAAAACACATTGCCCTACTTCTTCTGAGTACGGCGATACCACATGTGTGACACTTTTTTGCAGCCTAGGTGCGTAAAGGGGCTGAAAGTCCAACGAGTACCTTTAGGCTTTACAGGGTTGCTCACAATTTAGCCCCGCCCAAAATGCCAGAACAGTAAACACACCCCACAAATGACCCCATTTCCGAAAGTAGACACCCCAAGGTATTCACTGAGGGGCATAGTGAGTCCGTGGGAGATTTTTTTTATTTTTTTCCAGAAATTAGCAGAAATGGAAACTTTATTATTATTTATTTTTTCCTCCGAAAGTGTCATTTTCCGCTATCTTGTGAAAAAAAATTAAATCATACATGAACTCACCATGCCCCTCCGCGAATACTTCGGGATGTCTTCTTTCTAAAATGGGGTCATTTGGGGGGTATTTATACTATCCTGGCATTCTAGCACCTCAGGAAACATGACAGGTGCTCAGAAAGTCAGAGCTGCTTCAAAATGCGGAAATTCTAATTTTTGTACCATAGTTTGTAAACGCTATAACTTTTGCGTAAACCAATAAATATACACTTATTGGATTTTTTTTTTATCAAAGACATGTAGCACAATAAATTCTGACATAAACTTGTATAGAAATTTAATAATATTTGAACAATTTTACCAGAAAAAGTTAAAAATACACTTTTTCTGAGAAAATTGCAGTCTATTTTGATTAATATCAGAAAAACGAAAAATCTCAGCAGCAATCAAATACCACCAAAAGAAAGCTGTATTTGTGAGAGGAAAAGGAGGTAAAATTTATTTGGCTGCCAAGTTGCATGACCGAGCAATAAACAGTTAAATTTGTGAAGTGCCGATTTGTAAAAAAGGGCCTGGTCACTAGGGGGGTATAAACCTGTGGTCCTTAAGTGGTTAATTTAAAAAACAAAACAAAACGTAAATTCATCAGAAATCTGGGGCATTGAACTTTGCATTCTGCATTTCCTGGGAGTGATTGACGCGTGTGTACTGGAAAACTGGGTGGGGCCCAGGAGCCTATACAAAGTTCTGCCATGGGCCCTATGAGATTTGTACGTCCCTGGTACTACTGCCTTAGACATATAACATTTGAAAGGAATTTGTTCTTTTTCCTGACATGTTTTAGTAAGGCCCCTTGCAGACGAGCGTGTCCGGATGCGTCCCGTGCATTGCGGAAAATCCGCGCGTGTAGGTACGCAATTGCAGTCAGTTTTGACTGCGATTGCGTTCCGTTGTTTAGTTTTTATCGCGCGGGTGCAATGTGTTTTGCCCGCGCGTGATAAAAAACTAACTGTGGTACCCAGACCCGAACTTCTTCACAGAAGTTCAGGTTTGGGTTCAAGGTTGCGTAGATGTTATTATTTTCCCTTATAACATAGTTATAAGGGAAAATAATAGCATTCTGAATACAGAATGCATAGTACAATAGGGCTGGAGGGGTTAAAAAAAATAAAAAATTATTTAACTCACCTTAATCTACTTCTTCGCGCAGCCGGCATCTCTTCTGTCTTCATCTGCGAGGAAAAGGACCTGTGGTGACGTCACTGCGCGCATCACATGGTCCATCACATGATCCATTACCATGGTGATGGATCATGTGACGGATCATGTGATGAGCGTAGTGACGTCATCAAAGGTGCTTTTCCTCACAGATGAAGACAGAAGAGATGCCGGCTGCGCGAACAAGTGGATTAAGGTGAGTTAATT
This sequence comes from Bufo bufo, assembly GCF_905171765.1. NCBI lineage: Eukaryota > Metazoa > Chordata > Amphibia > Anura > Bufonidae > Bufo > Bufo bufo. The sequence continues at coordinate 569,420,683 of NC_053392.1, read as the reverse complement.
TTTTATTTTATTTTTTAACCCCTCCAGCCCTATTTTACTTAGCATTCTGTATTCAGAATGCTATTATTTTCCCTTATAACCACGTTATAAGGGAAAATAATAATGATTGGGTCCCCATCCCGTTCTTCTCCTAGCAACCGTGCGTGAAAATCGCACCGCATCCGCACTTGCTTGCGGATGCTTGCGATTTTCACGCAACCCCATTCATTTCTATGGGGCCTGCGTTACGTCAAAATCGCACAAAGAGGAGCATGCTGCGATTTTCACGCAACGCACAAGTGATGCGTGAAAATCACCGCTCATGTGAACAGCTCCACGCATTGCACCCGCGCGGAAATCTCGCCCGTGTGAAAGGGGCCTAACTACTCCCCATAAAATAACAACTTTGTAGATTAGTGCCTTTCCTCTATTATTCCTCCTGTGAATGTATGAATAAACTGACAACTAGGTGTTCCCATTCCCCATATCAACGGGACTAGTCCCTACACTTTGTGACAGTGTCCAGTCAGCAGTGATAGTGTCTGCCTGTGTATGAACACGACACACCATATTGGCAAGGGGAATGGCATCATCCTGTTGTCAATTTACTCACACATTTCCAGGAGGAATAACAGAGGGAGAGAACAACGTAGAGTTTTATAGGGAAAGATGCTCTATTATTATTTCATAGGGAAAATAAGGCAATTCTTCCTCTTCAAAACTGCAGCAAAAATCACATTTCATTCATGAAGTACTCAATGAGTATTTTTTTTCTTATAAGGGTTGTGTCATTTCACACATTAGTGGAATATCGCTAGGATATGCCATTAACATCTGATAGCTGCGGGTCCCACCAGTCTCTACAACGGAGCCCATAAAGTGAAGGAGAGAAGACTGCGGCTATTTCCATCAGCCCCATAGGAGTGAATGGAGCGGTGGCCGTGCTTGCGCAGTGCACTTCCCATTCATTTCTATGGGACTTCCAAAAATAGCCGTCTATTTCTGGCACTCCCATAGAAATAAGTGAATGGGTCCGTGTTCCGCATGCGCCTGCCCCACAGTCAGTGCCCGTGCATTGCGGACCACAATTTGCGGTCTGCAGCACGGGCACGGAGCCCTTACGTTTGTGGGCAAGAGGCCTAAGGGCTCATGTACGCGGCCATAGTTTCTGACCTCATCCGATCCATATATTTTGTGGATTGGATGCGGACCCATTCACTTCAATGGGGCTGCAAAACATGCAGACTGCACACCATGCCCTGTCTGCATCCATATGTCCAGTCCACGGCCTCACAAAAAAAATAAAAAATTAAAATAGAATATGTCCTAGTCTTGTCCATTTTCTGGGCAAGGATAGGCCATTTCTACAGAAGTTTAAAAATAAATGGCGGCATTCTCTCAGCCAGGATCCTTGTTTTGCGGATCCGGTGTTTGTAGACCGCAAAACACTTACGGACGCGTGCATGAGCACTTTTCCTCATGGAAGCATGCATGTTACAGAGCAGGAGGAGCTGAGCAGATTAATATATAGTTTAGGAAGAAAATTCTGTCTTACTTGAATATTATTCATTATAATCTTGTCTTCTACCTTAGGGCTCATGCACACAAACGTATTTTCTTACAGTGTTTGTTCTATATATTTTTTTTGGGTCCGTATGCAGAACCATTCATTTCAATGGGTCCACAAAAAACCCGGAAGTTACTCCGTGTGCATTCCGTTTCCGTATGTCTGTTCCGCAAAATGATAGAACATGTCCTATTACTGTCCGCATTACGGACAAGGATAGGACTGTTCTATTAGGGGCCAGCTGACTCAATGTGAACCGTAGACGTCCAAACAACTCGTGCTACAATCTCAGCCTGATAATGAACGTTTAAAATGAAAGCAAAAACTATCTTCATTAATACACAAATGCTAAAAACTGTTTCTGGCACAATTTGTGGGTACTAGTGCCCCAGTTTTTAGCATTTGTCTATTAATAAAGATAGTTTTTCATTTTAAACGTTCATTATCAGGCTGAGATTGTACTGCAGCGCAGGGGGATACCTTGTGAGGTGGACAGTGTACCGAGGAATAATAAATAGTTCTTTACTCACAGTTTTGGCGCTCCCTGGGCCGGGCTGCAGTGAACGGGAGAACAGCACTAGATTCTCCGGGGCACACTCTATTACAGGGGATACCGGCCAGGTGGTGATCGAGGTGCCCTTGATGGTGATTGGGTTTCTGAGTGCTTGTGCGGCTGGGCCCCTGACTTAGGTAATGTCGTGACGTCAGCACCTTGATGGTGCAAAATGATGAGAGTGGTTGTAGTATGGAGATAGAAGAATGAGGCAGGGTTTGAATCCAACTGAGAACTTTACTGTAACCAGGATCTTGTCAGCAATTTTACATCCAGTTATAAAACAGTATCTTATGAACATGTAAGTTGAATGTGGTAAATCCCAGTATCAGGCTGTATATGTGGTTATGTCTCAGGCTATAGTAGGTAGTTGTGTACTCACTGATATTCAGCTCTTTTCCTGGCTTTAGTCTTAGTAAAGGTAGTTCAAGTCTTTGTCTTCTACACACAAGTGATGTAACAAATGTACTATCTGTCCTTGAAGTAACGGTGAGGCTGCCGGAAGCTAATAAACCTTCACCGTATTACAAAGGTGCCTAAAGCCTAGAATAATGGCTATTGTCCTTCCTTTGTCTTTCCACGATAAACTTAGTAAAATCCACTTGACACTCCGGAAGAGTAGATGGTAGAATACAGACTTTCCCTCTGCCTGTTTTCCTGGCTTGATAATGAGACCATGAATTGGCTCCTCTGGGCCGTGGAGCCCAAGAGAGAGCTGAGAGGATAGGGGTCCTCTCCTTCCCCCTTGCTCCTCACTCCATCTCCTTCTTCAACTCCCACACTCTAACTCCAAATACATAAGTAGGCCTGAACTGTGCTATATATACTGTGGTGCTAACCCATATAGTGGTGGAATGTGTGAAATGCACCTAACAGCCTGGTAACAGGGATTCCACATAAGAATGAAATGACATATGACATAATAAACTTTTGCAGTGCCTACGTACACTAGTGGGACGCTGCAGTACCAGCTGTTCCATTCCACAAAATACGGAATGCACACGGACGTCATCCGTATTTATTGCGGATCTATGTTTTGCGGACTACAAAATACAGAAGGTTGTGTGCATGAGCCCTTATGAGTTTTTTTTGTCTTCCTTTGGATCAACTTTGCAGGATAACAGGCTGATCTAGATGGACGGATGTCTTTTTTCAGTCTTACAAACTATGGGGGCACATTTATCAAAACTGGTGTAAAGGAGAACTAGTTTAGTTGCCCATAGCAACCAATCAGATTATGTAACCCCCCAGAGTTGTGTTACGAAACTCCTTTACCCCGCTACAACCTGTTAAGAGTATTTGCCTTGTCATCTTGTGTAATTTCACATAACATCCTAACAAATGTGCATTGAAAGCCTTGTTACATGAATATTGCTGTAATTTCTATGTTCACCAGCAGGTGGCAGCAATGTATTAGCAAGGAGTTAAATTCAGTTTAGTGTTTCTGAGCTGGAATAGTACATTCCAGTTCAGCTCCCTCCTTCTGTGAGCAAAGTGGGCTGCACCCATATCCTGCCTCATGGGGAGAGAAGGAAGTTAGGAGTAGTGTGCCAGCCTCCCCTGCTAGGGGAAGGCTGTGCGTGTAGGAGCTTCCAGATATAGGGATCCAAAGCCAGGATCTTGTCTTGGCTGAGACAATTGATCATCATCCCCAGCCTGAGCCCTGCAGCATCAGCTGGAAGAAGCAAGCAGACCACTCCAGAATTCCAGGAAGAAGCATACCCTGTGAAGCTAACTGTGAGTCAAAGACCAGAGACACAGGAGAAGCCATATTCCTCCTCAGCTAGTCAGTCCCCATACAGTAGAAGATAGAAAGTGCAGAAGCCAAATTCCTGCCACAGTTTTGAGCTAACAACCAGACGTCCTTTCCTGCAAAGCTCCAGGTACATGATAGAGCAGAAGATATATTCCTGCCACACATTGCCAATACCTTCTGGGACCAAATTACTAATGCTGTACCTTGCTTGGATGAAATCTTCAACCAGTAAAGACAAGTTTGAACTTTACCAAAGGTCTGGATCTCAGTTACTGCTGCAAATTCCTATATTACTCCTACTAGCACCACACTCAATTTATTGCAAGTGAGCCAGGATCCAGGTGTCCAGCCGTACCCAGGTAGGAGACACCGTTGACACTATTACTACTACCATACAGAGACATTACACCACTCTGGCATTCCTAACCTGGTGCGTGAGTTACAACACCTTAAAAGGCCCTGCGACAATACCCTGCGCATGCTGCAATTGGCGTCACGAACAAAACTATAGACTATTATACTTATATCCTGACCCACTGCATAATTTAGCGTCCGTGTAACCATACCACGGTCCTGCTCATTGGATAAGTGGCGTCACGAACAGGATTCGAACCGAATTGTGTGCCTATCCCTGTCAACCGGATCCAACTGTGTGCCAGCAGATCCGGATCCAATTGTGTGCCAACAGGATTAAATTGCATGTTTTACAGTACTGCAAGATCTGATAATTGTGCCAAAACCCTGAAAATTGACTTAATTGCTTTGTTGCTGTACCAGAAAGCGCTATGCGGTGCGCACCAGCAGTCAAAGGGTTAATTCGCCGTATTCGCAAAATGGCGCCACTTCTTCATGCCTTTCTGAAGCGGGAAAAGTCAAGAACGCCCTCTCAAGAGCGCGAAGATGCCGAATACGCCCCCCTAGAAGCGGGATCTCTAAAGCCTACCCACCAAGAACTTTGCAATGCGAGCCAAGGGAGTGCAGACTCTTCACTCTGGGCTCCACCCTCACTTCCTGAACGCACCCCGACAGATGAGCCAAGGAAGATGGCGCTCCCTTCACCAAAATGGAACCAAATGGTTATCGGAGGAGAGCCTGTTTACGAAGACCACCAGCAAGAGATTCAAGTCTCCCAACTGGTGAAGAGAAGTGGTCCCTCCGTCTTTGCCGCGATCCCGGAGGCAGTGGATCCCTCCGCGGCTACCAACCCCGCAACCCAAACCGCTGCCAGCGTCGAGGACAAGATGGCCACCGCACTCCAGCCCGCTCCTGCGGAAGCAGATGCCACCCTGCTCAAGACACTGGAGGAGACGACTGCACCAACCATCTTACCTGCTGCCCCAGCGACTGACGTCCTGGCCCAGAAGCAAGCCACGATTCCTGCAGACCGGACTACAGCTTCGGAGACAGCCATGATGACGTCACCTATCACGGAGGCCCCCGCGCACCACCAGGAGGCACCGGAATCGGCCACCCGGCCGCGACATCAGGTAGGAGCAGACACGCTTCCTGAGGCCCAGGCCCGGTCCGAAGCTGCCCCTGCACAGTTCCCGGTGGGTCCCGTTACCCCTGATAGGCCCAAGCCTGCTCCGCCAAGCACACCTACTGGTGTGGCGGAGGCGGCCGGAACTTCCACTCCGCCGCCCAGAGCCAATACTGCCAGAGCGGGATGTTTGAACCCAGAGGTCCCCACAGAGATCACTACCCATGCCCAGATGGCCTGGGAATATAAATCGGCCGTTGAGGAATGGGTGAAGCAAGTTATAGATGATCCCCAGCCAGGAGACCCTAAGCTTACCAGACGTACTGGGACTGTGCTCTGGTTCTCAGTTGAAAGAGGAGTGGGCTTCCTACAAGACAATCATTCCGGTGCTGAGATATTTGTGGGCCGCCGCTTTGTTAAGCGTCACTACCTACCACAGGCCCGTCACAACCTGTACGCAGGGGATCAAGTGGAGTATACCCCTATGCACTCCATTCAAGGCCCATTTGCTGCCGGTGTGACCCTGCTGGCCAAACCTTTGTCACCTGCAGTTACCCCAGAGTCCTGGCAGGAAGATCCAGGCTCTGCAGGGAAAGTTAGATGTCTTCAAGAAAACACGGATGGCAGATTACGTTTCAGGGAACAGCCGCAGCCTGAGACACTCATCCCTGACCTGGCTGCCCCACCAATGCTGCGGGTGGGCCAGATAAATAACTCGGTTCTCACTCTTAACCCCAGAGTGCAGCCATATGTGTTACCATGGAAGCAGCCCCAGGCACCCTCTGTTTGCCTTCCAGAACCCCTTCAGCCGGAGGTTTTACCCACCTCTGCACCGACTAGGATCCCGGCTTGCAGCAGGTCACCGCTGCTTTCAACAGGCTGTCTGCACAGCCACCACCAAAGGACACCACTAGAGGGCAGTGGCGTACCACTACAGCTGCAACCCTGAGCTACCAGAAGCAGGAGCACCCCCTAATGCGCTTTAGTAGCTCAAGCAGCGAGGAGAACCTGGACGTCCTTCTCTAAATTCCTTTCTTTTCAAAAATAAAGGACTAATGGGAGACACGTCATGGACTGTTCCTGACGGGTGAGGACCCGCTGGCATTGTTTTAATGTTTTCTTTTACAGGTTGCCCTATTTCGTCCTCACGCTAATGGTCATGTTCTGTAAGGACTCCCCCCATCATCATTTAACCCCTCATGTCCAAGTTCACAATGTTTTATCCCCTTTCTCAGGTTACTTGATAACCTCATGGAACTATGGTTCTAAATTATGCTACTATTTCATGTTTTTTTATGACATTTTATATCTCCCATTGGATTACAATTAACTTTTATTATTCCTGTGGATTATAATTGACTTTTACAGTTTCCAGAGGATTCTACATCAAGTACTTAAAGTAAAAGGACTCAAGTATTATTTGAACATATTATTGCACTCATTTTACCAGTTTACAGTTTATGCAACGTTTAAGTATTATATGCCCATTGTGTGTATTCTCTTTTAGGTGCCGCAATGTGACCTCATGCACTTATTGTGATAATTGCACTTAACTTTGCACTTAATCAGAAATGTAGCAACTTACTCCAGTGTGCCTTACTTTACAGCTCTTGTTCTCTCCCCCCTTTAAACGGACTGCCAATGCGGACGCTTAGTACTAATGGCCTACACCTGGTGTTATATACCCATAGGTACCCAGGGTAAGACCAAGTGGTAAGTCCTGGCAGGTCTAGTAACTACACGGGTAACCCCGTTGCTTTGGGGATGGTTAGAGGAGTTTTTGACCCCTCCTTCCTGCTGGTTATTTATTTAGGATTGCTCCCATCCTGAGGTGTCTTCCAGGAGTTTCATGGGATTATTATACCCTCCTCCTGTGGCATTGCCAGAAGTGCATGGAGACGCTAATACCTCCCCTTCTGTGCCTTTACCTAAGGTACAGCGCCTCAAACCTTAGAGCCATTTAGCTACCCATAGTCACCATAGTGATCGTGCTATAAGCCTTATATTTTGACTTTGGTGCAGGGAAGGGAATACAGGATAATGCCACCCTTCCATTTGCGGGCACTTCATTACATAATGGCGGGACTACAGAGTAAAGACACCCCCATGCTTCCTTTGGTGTTAGGATCCGGAACACTTCAAAGTTGTCAGTAGTGATTGCTCAGTGCAGACCTTGGTTCACTGGTTATACCGAGAGGGAAACTGTTAATTAAGGACACCATACTCATGTGGGCAGGAACCTAGGGTAGCCGTTTTATGTTTTGTCTTTGTATGTCATTATATGTAAAACATGCAGCACTTTGTATTAATTTGGGTCCCCCAGAGCTGGTTCCTCTCCCTCCTAAGCATAAGCCGAGGGCGGCTTAACTCGAAGTAAGGGGGAATGTAACACCCCAGAGTTGTGTTGCAAAACTCTTTTAACCCGCTACAACCTGTTAAGAGTATTTGCCTTGTCATCTTGTGTAATTTCACATAACATCCTCACAAATGTGCATTGAAAGCCTTGTTACATGTATATTGCTGTAATTTCTATGTTCACCAGCAGGTGGCAGCAATGTATTAGCATGGAGTTAAATTCAGTTTAGTGTTTCTGAGCTGGAATAGTACATTCCAGTTCAGCTCTCCCCTTCTGTAAGCAAAGTGGGCTGCGCCCATATCCTGCCTCATCGGGAGAGAAGGAAGTTAGGAGTAGTGTGCCAGCCACCCCTGCTAGGGGAAGGCTGTGTGTGTAGGAGCTCCCAGATATAGGGATCCAAAGCCAGGATCTTGTCTCGGCTGAGACAATTGATCATCATCCCCAGCCTGAGCCTTGCAGCCTCAGCTGGAAGAAGCAAGCAGACCACTCCAGAATTCCAGGAAGAAGCATACCCTGTGAAGCTTACTGTGAGTCAAAGAACAGAGACCCAGGAGAAGCCATATTCCTCCTCAGCTAGTCAGTCCCCATACAGTAGAAGATAGAAAGTGCAGAAGCCAAATTCCTGCCACAGTTTAGAGCTAACAAGCAGACGTCCTTTCCAGCAAAGCTCCAGGTACATGAGAGAGCAGAAGATATATTCCTGCCACACATTGCCAATACCTGCTGGGACCAAAGACTAATGCTGTACCTTGCTTGGATGAAAGCTTCCACCAGTAAAGACAAGTTTGAACTTTACCAAAGGTTTGGATCTCAATAACTGCTGACAATTCCTCTATTACTCCTACTAGCACCACACTCAATTTATTGCAAGGAGTCCAGCCATACCCAGGTAGGAGACACCGTTGACACTATTACTACTACCATACAGAGACATTACACCACTCTGGCATTCCTAACCTGGTGCGTGAGTTACAACACCTTAAAGGGCCCTGCGACAGTACCCTGCGCACGCTGCAATTGGCGTCACAAACAAAACTATAGACTATTATATCCATATCCTAACCCACTGCATAATTTGGCGTCCATGTAACCGTACCACAGTCCTGCTCATTGCAATTCCACCTTTCATTTTTCAGAGCTCCTCTGGAATATGAAAGGTAAATTCTGATTGGTTGCTATGGACAACTAAACCAGTTCTCCTTTACACCTGCTTGATAAATCTCCCGTGTTACTATGATACTGAATCTTTTCCCACAAAATGGTCCAGTTACAGTATATAATCTGCTCAGCTTCTCCTGCTCTATAACCTGCCGCCTGCAGATTGCACTACAAGTGGAAACATGACTGGTTCCCTTTCACCAGGTGAAACTGGTTTGAGTATATGTAGGATGTTGGTGCAGAGGTCACCTTATTACATATGCACGCGTTACAAAACTAAATCCACTGACTGGTATACATCAGGTCAAGCCGTAGCTGAGGGACCACATTCTAGCTCTTATTGATGTCATCCTTGTGATCTGAAATGTCCGTAACATCTCATGTGCAAAATGCAGACACCAGCCGTGTGCATGCCGCATTTTTTGCCCAATAGTAGAAAAGCCTATTATTCTCTGTAAAATGGACAAGCGTAGGACATGTTCTATAATTTTCTGTGACATCACATGGATGCGGATAGAAGATGGATGAGATCAGTGCGCTGCCCGTATTTTGTTGCAGCTCCATAAAAAGAATGGATCCGCAACCGAACTGCGGATTGGGCGCGAACCAAAACTATGGTTGTGTGCATAAAAATGGTTAACACTCTTCAATGCATTCTATCAAATCTTCAAACCAGTTTTATTCCAGACCATGTTGTCTAATGTCTCATCGGGTCTGAAGCCTCATTTAAATTCCAGACACTTTCAAAGCAGAAAACAGCAGAGAAGGTGGAGGTGCTGTAATTACCCAGATCGTTCCTTTGTGTAACTTTGTTCTTCAGGGGATGCTTTGAGCGGTGGACATGTCATGATTCTATCTTTTCTTCTTTGCTGCCTTTAAGGCCGAGATGGGAATAACCGCAGTAAGTGCCAGTCGGGGTGTTACGGAACTATGTAAGCAGATGGTGCTCCGCCGTTTCCGTATCTTCCATAGAAGTGAATGGGAGTTTCTCATCCAACATAGCACAGCAAGCTATGGTTCTCCTGTAACTCCCAGTGTAACCTCCTGTGTTGTGCTGTGTGAATAGCTCCTATTCACTGTAATGAAAGTTACCGAAACAGCAGAGCACCAGCCGCTTGGCCATTTCCATAACTCCACCTTTCCTGTCCAGTGCTTACTCCCATTCTGACCATGAAAGGCCAAGATGGAACACTTGTTCTTCTGGTGGTTGCATCTTTAATGTGACACATAATATCATCAAACAATGAATATGTATGGGGATGAGCGATCGCAGCAGAGATTGTTTGCCATACAGAGATGATTGCTGCAGCTATCACCATGGCTCAAAGCAGTGGCGTACCGCCAGAATAGGCAGACCACGCCGTTGCTACGGGGCTCGCGGCACAGGGGGGCCCAGAGCGCGTGGAAGGCCCCGTCCCCTACATCTACTCTGCACCGACAGTTTATTTTTCATAGTTAATATGGGCCGGCATTGAGGCCCGCCCACTTGTATTCCTTCCCACTGCTGGCTGCGCGTGTTCCTGCGCTGCGATCAGACACCCACTCACTTTTAAGTTACTGTCTGCTGTGGCCAAGACATCTAAGGCAGAATCGGGATGCTGCTTGCTTGCAGCCAGGATATGCTGCCCGCCCGCCCTGTTATCTCTGCGGGACTGGCGAGTCACATGACAAACACACTTACCTGCTCACTGCCAGTGCCGCCATTAGGGAGACTTCGTGGGGGAGTGCAGAGAGCCAGAAAGCATCTGAGCAGTGAGCAAACCGCATTGACTGCCATCAGTACTACTAGTGCCAGTAAGTTTTGGGGGTAAATAATGACGGACTGCTGCTTGGACATAACGTAAGATGAAAAATAAGTGATTCGGTGGAGTGGGCATTATAAAATAAAAATAAAAAAAATATACAGTGCCATATAATTAAAGGGGTTGTATCATCTCAGACAATGAGGGGATATCGCTAGGATATGCTCCCATTGTCTGATTGGTGCAGGTCCCACCTACAGCGAGAACAGAGGCTTGAAAGTCACGGAGGGCACAGGGCGCTTGCGCGGCCACTGTTCCTCTTCATTTTTATGGGACAACGAAAATAGCCGAGCCAGCGCTCAGCTATTTCAGCAGCCCCATAGAAATGAATGGAGGGCAAAAAAATTCCAAATGGGGTGGAATTTGAAAAAAAAAATGCAATTGCTCCACCGTTTTACGGGTTTTGTTTCTACAGCATTCCCTTTACGGCAAAACTGACCTGTGCCCTTCATTCTCTGGGTCAGTACGATTACAATGATATCACATATGTATATGTACTATCAAGGGTTTTCATGTCTAAATAGTGTAAAAACAAATTAAAACTTTGAATTTTTTTATTTATTTACATCACAAGTAGGTCATGTATACATTTCTTTATTGGCAAATGGTGATGTGGCAGGGGAGGAGCCAGGAGAGGAGGTGGGATGGGCCAGGGTGGGTAATGGGCAGGGTTAGGGGGCCCAATTCAGATTCTTGCTATGGGGCCCAGTGATTTCTATGTACGCCCCTGGCTCAAAGATCAGACAATTTTCAGGAAGGTCAAGGATGTTTCTGATAATTGCCTGTACATTGGCTCATGTAAAAGATGGGAAGAAGCAGATAGGAATGGCCTTAGTTTTTCGTACTGATGTGACAAAACTGGAACTTAAGAGTAATGTAAATAACCACTGGGAACAATGAAACTGGACACAGTACCGGACTGGCCTACCAGAGTACTAGACTTGCCTAACAGGGTGCCGGACTGGCCTACCAGAGTACTAGACTTGCCTAACAGGGTGCCGAACTGGCCTACCAGAGTACTAGACTTGCCTAACAGGGTGCCGGACTGGCCTACCAGAGTACTAGACTTGCCTAACAGGGTGCCGGACTGGCCTACCAGAGTACTAGACTTGCCTAACAGGCTGCCGGACTGGCCTACCAGAGTACTAGACTTGCCTAACAGGGTGCCGGACTGGCCTACCAGAGTACTAGACTTGCCTAACAGGGTGCCGGACTGGCCTACCAGAGTACTAGACTTGCCTAACAGGGTGCCGGACTGGCCTACCAGAGTACTAGACTTGCCTAACAGGGTGCCGGACTGGCCTACCAGAGTACTAGACTTGCCTAACAGGGTTCCGGACTGGCCTACCAGAGTACTAGACTTGCCTAACAGGGTGCCGGACTGGCCTACCAGAGTACTAGACTTGCCTAACAGGGTGCCGAACTGGCCTACCAGAGTACTAGACTTGCCTAACAGGGTGCCGGACTGGCCTACCAGAGTACTAGACTTGCCTAACAGGGTGCCGGACTGGCCTACCAGAGTACTAGACTTGCCTAACAGGGTGCCGGACTGGCCTACCAGAGTACTAGACTTGCCTAACAGGGTGCCGGACTGGCCTACCAGAGTACAAGGGGATCAAAGCTCTGATACCATAAAGGGCTCCAAAGGTCCAGGAGAAAAAAAGACATTTGGCATTACGTGGGGAATGTAAGTAGTTGTTAAAACAGTCATGTCAGGAGAGGTGAAAGATCCACTTTAAAGTCCGCACTACAGGTCAATCTGTGCCTGGATTCCACATAAATCTTTTCTGCAAAGTGCAGATGACATTGTAATTAGGTGCAACTCCGGCCCTGCGGGCAACAGAAACTGAAATCTATGTCAGCTAGAAGCCGGCTATAATTGATCTTTTTCTGTCTGTCTCATTATAACCTCGGGTATTTCATATTCTTCATGGAGAGCAGTCACACAGGTATCCATTTAATATTGTTGTATTTATTGGGTTCTGAAACAAATACACATTCACATCCTCTTGAGTACAGTACATTTGGCACAGTAATAATGTTTACAATGAAGTAACACAAATGAATGGCAATAGATTTAAAACACATCCATAAGAAAAAAAAAAGTGTCCTGTACAAATAAAGCATCACAATACAAAAACGGAATACCTTTTCTATTTATATATTTATATATAGCCAGAACTATTTGCACATAGTTTATTAGAGGTAATTTTCAGCTCTGTTTGGAATGGTCCTGGATTTTTCTCATGACACGGGATTCCATTATAAATCTCTAGTAACACGTGTGACAGGCTTCAGCTCTTTATTTTTTTGGCAGTTTAATTAAAATGCATCTATACATGGCAGGTAAAAGAAAGGAAGGAAATTGAGATTAGGTGTAACAGCACATCCATCAAAAGCCACCCCCCCCCCCCCCCCCCACACACATATACATGGGTATAAACAATTCCTTTAATCTGGCATTCAGAAGTCCATCAACTTTGATAATTCGGCACTTAGTCCTCATGCACCCGGCCGTTGGGCGGCCATATTGCGGCCCGCAAATGGCGGGTCAGCAATCCACGGCCGTGTGCACCCCGCATCACGGATGTCGACCCATTAACTTGAATGGGTCAGCAATTCCGGAGATGCGGAACGGAGTCACGGAACACCGGAAGCACTACAGAGCGCTTTCGTGGTGTTTCTTTCCGTGGTTCTGCACTGCAAAAAAATATGACACGTCATATTTTTTTGCGATGCGGACATACTTGAATGGGTCCGGCCCGCTGCACGGATGTTGCCCATGCATTGGGGACCGCAATTGCCGCACAACGGCCACAGAGTCCACAATGTCATGTAGAAGAGTGAGGCATGTATGGTATGGTCTTTGCTCATGTCAAATAGCTTTATAACTACATTGTATTTCATAATACTGGTTCTGACTGAGTTATGTCCTGTGATTAAATTCTGCTGATTGCGATAGGAAATTGTCGACAAGCTTGTTGACAGACACACCCCAACATCTTGGCTGAGCTCTTGTAACTCAGTGAGGGGGGGGACACTTTCTTCTTCATCAGATTACTGTATAGGTCCTAGGGTGGAGATGACACCTCCTTAAATGTTCAGCTCATGTATCAAGCTGGCAAAGAAAGGTGGAAGATTTCAGCTCTGAAGCCAGCAAAATTGTAAATACTGTAACAGAGGATCAGTACCAGACTTTTTTTTTTTGAAGACCAAAGGTGGGCATAAGCTCCGTCATGGCAGAAGGAAAACTTTATTTCTTAACATGAATCTACAGTAGAAATGAGAGTCCATGTGTTGATGGCCTCCAAACCCTTATCTATTCCTTATACAAAGGAGCAATGCCTCGTAAGAAATTGGTCATTTCTATAGGTCATCAATATCAGAATCTTGGAAAACCTATTTAAATCTTATCTTGGTTCTTTCTACTTGTCCAGAGGTCCGGAAAGTTTGATCATCTGACAGGTACTCTGAATGCTGGATTAAAGGAACAGTATGTATCGTTCATATTTTATAACGGCCTTACCTACAATATGCTTTTTATTTATTTATCTTGGCAAATCCAATGGTATAAAAACCTTGTATAAACCTGAAAGGAGGATGGCATGAATACCTGTCAGGCTTGACCTGTAGAATATACCAATCCTATAGAAATGAATGTTACAGCATCCGCAGGCAGGAGCGGGTGGCCACCTCAAAGCCCAGCAACGAAAGTCCAAAAACTAATGCAGCCAGTAGAAACACATTGGTATCTCCATTTTTGTTTGTTAAAGGGGATGTCCAATTTCAACAACCCCTGTTCAGATAGGATACCCCCTAGGGAAAAGCAAATCATGGGGTGACCGACTGCTGGGAACCATTGAGATCAGCTGTGACTACTGGGGGGAACTGCCATGTATATGGTCATTTTCCATGTCACCCAATGAATCGCCCAATGGGCATCCGACGATTTCATTGAATATCAACGGCCTAAATGGCAGACAGCCACGTGGCTCTGAGCTGGGAGACAATCCATGACCACTTCTTTCCCTCTCAATGAGATGATACAATTTAATTGATGTTTCTGGGATGACCCTCCATCGCAGAAACAAGTCGTAAATTAAATATTTCTTGATGAATCATAACTCACCCCCCAACCCATCTACCAACTCAATAAATTCATAAACTGAGTAAAATATTCAAGATTTAAAACCATAATAACAACAAATAATTACACCTGAGTTTCTAAAAAAAAGTTTAAAAAAAAAGTATATCAAACGGAATGTTTTATCACTGCCCACCCCCAATGTATGGTCCATGTGGGTATTTACCCTTGTAACATGCCTCCACTTAGTAACACACCAGCTTGATAATCGCCCTAGGATAGATACCAGTTAGGGCCCATTTACACGACCGTATCCGTTTTGCATTCCGCAAATTGCGTATCCGCAAAACACGGATACTGGCCATGTGCACCCAGCTTTTTGTAGTGCCTATTCTTGTCCTTCAAAAAATGCAGATCGGATGCAGATCAAAAATACAGTCATGTGAATAGGTCCTTAGTCTGCACCTACCCAATGTAATTGAAAAGCGTAGAGGATGGCGAAGAACGGGGAAGAGTATAAGCTTTTGTTTTCCTCTGTTCTTCCATTGGGAAACCCCAACACAACGGTGGAGTGGGAACAGAGGGAAATAGCCTAATGCATTAAAGTCAGAGCATATAACGGGTAGGCGGTCATTAGATAGGAGGGAATTGTCAGGCAATTGGGATTCCTTGGGCCAATCAATTTGCCATGTTTGAGATTCAATGATCTTGTACTAATACTAAAAATGCCCAAGTACTACCACCCTACTGCAGGCCATGATATAAGTGGGCCACTGTACCATTTATGTGCAATAATAAAACTTTCCTATTAATACATCTTAAAGGACATCTGTCAGCAGATTTGTACCTATGAAGCTGGCTGACCTGTGACATGTGCACTTGGCAGCTGAAGGCATCTGTGTTGGTCCCATGTTCATATGTGTCCGCATTGCTGAGAAAAATGTTTTCCATCAATGCAAATGAGCCTCTAGGAGCAACGGGGGCGTTGCCATTACACCTAGAGGCTCTGCTTTCTCTGCAACTGCCGCGCCCTCTGCACTTTAATTGACAGGGTCAGGCAGTGTAAATGTCATCACGTCTGGCCCTGTCAATCACAGTGGAGAGGGCGCGGCAGTTGCAGAGAGAGCAGAGCATCTAGGTGTAACGGCAACGCCCCTGTTGCTGGGTAGCAATACATGGATGGAACACCTTTAGGCTCCATTCACACATCCGTAATAATGGGTCCGCATCCGTTCCGCAAATTGCGGAACGGGTGCGGACCTATTCATTCTCTATGGGGACGGAATGGATGCGGAGAGCACACTATGTGCTCTCTGCATCCGCATTTCCGGAACGCGCCCCCGATCTTCCGGTCCCCGGCTCCCGAAAAAAAATAGAACATGTTCTATTCTTGTCCGCGATTGCGGACAAGATTAGGCATTTTCTATTATAGTGCCGGCACTATAATAGAAAATGCCTAATCTTGTCCGCAATTGTGGACAAGAATAGAACATGTTCTATTTTTTTCGGGAGCCGGGGACCGGAAGATCGGGGGCAAAATGCAAAATGCGGAATGCACATTGCCGGTGTCCGTGTTTTGCGGATCCGCGGATGTGTGAATGGACCCTTACTGCCCCATCTGCCATGGTTCTGCTAGACTGGACAACAACAATGGTTCTGCCATAGCCTCAGTACTGTGAGCAGATTACAGCCAACTCCCACTGGCCACGGTGTTGCTTTGGCATTGCCTGAGGTTATAGATGGGTAGTACACATTAAGAATTTGCAGCTTGGGATGTTGTATACAGCTATACGCCAACATCACATCCCAATAGCCCAATCCCAATCTCATCATCTGTTGGGATGCGATACTATAGCCAAGATTAGGTTGATGGTGGCACTGCAAGGTCACATAGCAGACAGCATTCAGTTTCATAGGTGCCATTGTATGAAAATTTGTATGAAAATTTAAATTGTATGAAATAAAAAATAATAATCAGCTTTTTTTCCCCCAGCCACTCCTGTAGATGAGCGGTGTTGGATATTGCAGTTCAATTCCATTAAAATTGAATGGCACTTTTAGTCTCATAAAACTCAATAAAACTGAATTTGAAATTATTATATAATAATTATAACATATTTTATATGAATAATTATATATGTATTAATATTAAAAATTATTCTATATATTTCTGATACAGTGCTCCATATTCATAGCTCAGATATATATAAATTATTTCTGGCTACCTGCAGCCTCCACAAGGAGGAGCTGATGAGCTTACTGCATGCCGTTTATACAGTACATTAAAGTGAATTACAAAGCAGTATGCAGTTAGCTCTTAAGCTCCCTCTAGTGGCGAGTGCGGTCAGCCAGAATATTATCATTGATGCCCCCCTTATGTAGCTGGGTGCGGGCCTTATTCGTTGTGATAAAAGGGAAGATATTGAATGACACTACATGTTCTTTCCATGTTTGCATTGGGATTCCTACAACTAACATCAAACCCAACCGTTCATCAAGGAGCAATAGAAAGATGGGAGTTTCTAGCCTAGTACATTAAAATACGTTGTATAAATAGCCCACCAGGGAGCGTAGATGAATGTCATAGAAATAAAAAAGGCCTAAAAACACAAAGAAACGAAACCGATGCTGTGTGTGCTAGCACTGTTGCTTCAAGCCAATATTCCTTCCTATTTCTTTAGTTACAAAGTTCTGAAATACTATACAGTCGATCGAGAAGAGCGTAATATCTGTGTACATCTCTTACGAAACCAATAATATTAATAATAATAATAATAATTATAAAAAAAATAATAATCTCTCACAGAAACTTGAACCAATACACATACAGAGTATTGCACATTGACCTTATTATAATAAATTCTTTATGGACTAGCATTTTATAATTTTTTTTCCGGTACATGCAGCAGTTGATACCTTTATAATGAATAAGACTCCACAGGCTTTTGCCGCAAACACTATTTACAAAAATCTCACCTGTACAAAAGGCAAATAAAGCTTCCTTAGTGCCACTTTGTCACTCACAAGTATTTTTGACTTTTTTTTTTTTTTTCTCTCTCCAAGAAGCAGCGGATTCATATCTGTCACTTCAAATGAATCCCGGTCGCCGCTTTAAAAAATAAAACTCAGTCCAGTAAAATACCTCAGAAATGGCAATACAGGTCTACACAAATACACAGGGTACTTCTGCAAATGAAAACGTAGGTAACACTGTCAGCACGTCTACAACAAGGTAACTGAACTATGGTGGTTACGGTTTTGCCTCAGTTGGCGCAATTTTTATTTTTTTGTTTGTTTCCAAATGAATACACAAACTAAATGTAGAGTTCTCGTGAATGTCAGTCATCATCCACACGCTTCTCCCCAAAGTGTGATCTATCAGATTTCATCCTGCGTGTCACATTGTGATAGTAGACAAATCGAAGAAAAAACAGGACAGTAGTGCTCCGGGTTCATAAACGTGCGCAAGGGCAACATGGGTGCAGGAGAAAGGTTTCAGGGAGCCGAGTGAATTATAATTCTAACACTGCTAAGGCTGGTCTCAGACGGGGAAGTGTGGTCACTGCTGCTGCTTGATAGCTAAAGGGGAACTCCTACAAATACTAAAAGGCCTCATTATATGGGTATATCATATGGCAGCCATGGAAGCCTATGATTTCATATAGATTCTTACAGATTTCAAGAAAAAATATAGCGCCAAGTTCTACTTGTCGCCAAAATACAGAGATAGTCACCCCTATCAGGATTGTTCTAGATGAAAATAATTCCGTAATGTGGTGCAGCTTCATAGTATGGAATGTAGGAATGCCGTGGGCTACACGGCAGAGAGGCTTAAGGGAAACGACAGCATGTTATAGAGCAGGAGGAGCTGAGCAGATTGATATATAGTTTTAAGGCTACTTTCACACTGGCGTTTTTTGCATCTCCGTCATGGATCTGCAAAAACGCTTCCGTTACAATAATACAACCGAATGCATCATGAACGGATCCGGGTTGTATTATGTCTTATATAGCTATGACGGATCCGTCATGAGCTCTATTGAAAGTCAATGGGGGACGGATCCGTTTTCTATTGTGGCAGAGAAAACGGATCCGTCCCCATTGACTTACATTGTGTTTCAGGACGGTCTACTTGCAGCGTTTTTCTGTCCGCGATGGGGATTCAACTAAATGGAACGGAATGCATTCTGGTGCACTCAGTTTCGTTCAGTTCAGTTTTGTCCCCATTGACAATGAATGGGGACAAAACTGAAGCGTCTTCTTCCGCTATTGAGATCCTATGAAGGATCTCAATAGCGGAATTGAAAACGCTAGTGTGAAAGTAGCCTAAGGAAAAAAGATCCAAAATAATGTGTATTTCATTCAATTAAGGCCCCTTTCAGATGAACGCATGGCCTCAGTGCCCATGTTGCAGCATGCAATGGGTATACAATCTGCAACGTACGGCAAAAGTTAAGACACTCAGAAGCCCATCCGTGGGCTTTCTGGTCCATTCCTCCGCACCGCAAAAAATAGGACATGTCCTATCCTTTGCCGTATGTTGTGGATCGCAGACCCATTCAAGTAACTCACTGAGTTCATGCAGCCAGTGCCTGTGTATTGCAGACCCGCTGTTTGCAGTCCGCAACACGGGCACAAGGCTATGCGTTCGTATGAATAGGGCCTTAATCCGCTGTCTATCTAAGCTTAGGAGTCCAGACCTAGATTGAAGTTGATCAGTCACTGCACAGACCTACAATGAAGTCAGTCAATCACTGAGTAGAGCCACCCACTGGACTCCTATGTACTGAGTGGGGCGGTCCACTGGACTCCTATGTACTGAGTAGGGCCGCCCACTGGACTCCTATGTACTGAGTAGAGCCACCCACTGGACTCCGATGTACTGAGTAGGGCCGTCCACTGGACTCCTATGTACTGAGTAGGGCCGCCCAATGGACTCCTATGTACTGAGTAGGGCCGTCCACTGGACTCCTATGTACTGAGTAGGGCCGTCCACTGGACTCCTATGTACTGAGTAGGGCCGCCCACTGGACTCCTATGTACTGAGTAGGGCCGCCCACTGGACTCCTATGTACTGAGTAGGGCCGCCCACTGGACTCCTATGTACTGAGTAGGGCCACCTACTTGACTCCTAAGCTCAGAACTTACAGGAACAGCAGTACAAGACAGGATATGTTAAAATGGGGACAAATAAGGTTCAGGACTTTTTGTATCACATTTGTAGGAGTAAAGATATCAGTAGCCACCACTGATGGGGCATGCTGGGGCCTATGGCTTCACAATGGATGAAAGACTACTGAACGGCTACTGAATCCAGCCTAGTAATACATTCCTTTAATCTTTGATCCTGGGGTCGGAGGATGTTCCATTTTTACAATGATATAATCTTAGATGCTATTGTATAGTACAGTTCTAGAAGATTTGAGGTGTGGAATAAATCAGACCATGAATGATCTAATGGGGAAGATTCATAAGTTGTCACTAAACCTTAGCTAACTGCTAATATAAATTAGCCCTTAAATAGCTGGTGACTACCACACAAGTGCCACATCGGAAACACATGGCACCGACATTCACACCTTTATATGCGTCCTCTTCAAAATACAGCCCCCTACTTCTATATCTGCATTGTGGGGTGTTCTCATCCACTGGAACACCCTGCAGAGGAGCTGAAGACTCAATGGAGGACCTAACATTCAGAGCAAAACACACTTAAAGGGGTTGTCCACAATTAAAAAAAGATGTTTTCTCCCAAAACAGCGCCAAACCTGTCCTGTGTGGTATTGCCGCTAAGCCTTCTTCACTTCAATGAAGCTGAGCTTCAAAATACCAGACACAACCTATGGACAGCCGTGGCGCTGCTTTTGGAAGAAAACCAAACGGTTCTTCTAATTTTAGACAATCCCTTTAAAGGGGTTGTATAAAGTAAGAAATGCATGACTGCTATCTGCCAGAAACATTTTTTCTTTTTTTTTTGCTATGGGCTATATGTGGCATAGCAGCTGATCACCATTCACTTGACTGTAGTACCATACATTGCCCATGGACAAGAATGGCACTATTTTTGGAAAAAAAAAAGCAGCCATGTTTTCTAAATTTTATACATGCCCTATGTTCTGAAGGCCCATGTTCTGAAAGGAAGACGCGTGAAGACAGGGGCTCTGTAAGACAACATGTCCATGGTGGTGCATTAAAGGGGTTCTCTAGGATTTAACAGTTCGATGGCCTATCCCTAGGGTAGGACATCAATCTCATATCTGTTGGGATCCAATGGTCTGCACCCCCACAATCCGCTGTTCTGAAATAGGCGCCATGCTACACAGCGCCATATACTGTGTAGTGGACAGAGCTGATGAATGGAAGTGAATGGAAGCAGCACTGCAGTAACCATCTCCCTCTGTTGTGCAGCTCCAGCACCTATTTCTGACACCGGAGTTACTCCGGAACAGCTGGGGATGCGGGATGTCGGAACCCTGCCGCTCTATCTAGGGATAGACCATCAATGGTTAAATCCTGGAGAACCCCTCATATATTTACAGCGTTTGCAGACTAACCCTAACCTTATATTTTTTATTTATTTATATTTTTTCAGACGGCAAGTCAAGTCCATCTGTCTCAGTGGTTAAAAGGAACAGTGTCTAAGCAGGAAAGGGTTAAAATAATTTAAAATACTTAAAACTCACCCTGCATTGCTTTCCTATTGTACACTTTCAGTAAGTAAAAAAAATAAAAATAAAAAGTATAAAATAAATAAAAAGGTTTTTCTAAGATTGTCTAGTATTTTGTGGTCTCCGACCAGGCAGAATGTTACAGCTACAGGTACGAACGGCAATGCTGCATTGCTCCATATAACAGAAAATAGGAGTGCCGTTAGTTAAAAAACAAAAATTTTTTAACAATAGCAACAATAAATAGTATCTTTACACAAGTAGCAGGCTCATAATAAAACAAGTTTGTAAGGATCCACTGAATCTCAGTCACGTATTAAGTCTCCATAGGACTACTGCATGAGGGCGTGATTCCACCGCGCCGTTACTTCAGGCCAAAGATTCTTCTCCAAAATAGGAGAATCCTTCAAATTCGCCCTGATTGATTTGTTTGACTATGGCTTCATCCACCAGTGTCAGAACGGGTTCTTCTCGTGTAAAATCCTGATCAAAGTTGTTGACATCACGTTTGGTTTTCTGAAAGAAAAAAAAAAGGAAGGTGATAAGCTGGTTGGTTTTCAAAGGGACAATTAAAAAAGTTATGGTGTTTCTATAGTGAGGTCTGAAATTCTGTGAGGCATTTATTTCATAACATATTTTATACACCACTAGGGGGAGCCTTACTGAAGAAGATTTTACACAGTTCCCATTGAACTCAATGATAGATCTGTATCCAGTAAGCTTATAAATCCCCTTGTGGTGGTTGGAGGAAGACTTTGTGAAGAGCTCTGTAACAGAAAAATGGAGCTCTATAAAGAAACAGTAGGTTATGAAATTAAAGGGATTTTCGAGGAGTATAAAGGGGTTGTCCAGGCTACAGATAATAATGACTTATCCTCAGGATATCTCTTCAATAAAAAATAATAATAATAATAATAAAAATGAAAATTAACAAAAGTCAAATGAAAAATAAATAAAAGTAAAAGTTCACCACTGTGTTTTCTTTTTCTTCTTTTGGCGTCGCAGACCACCGTGTGAAGCGGCTTATTCACATTCAAACTTCAAATTCAAATTCAACGAAGGAGTCGCGCTGCCCCACGGGCGGTGTTATACCTACGGACAACTTTATACCTATTGATTTTATACTTTTGTGAGTATAATAAAACCAATTTTTATCTGGAAGATTGGTGGACCTTCACTATGTGCCTTAACCTTTATATCTACAGAAGGGTTGTTTTGTGATAAAGACTATCCTCTTGTGGAATCTCGTTGATTGGCATTACCAAAAAGCTGATGTATCCTATCCTTATCAAGACTCAGGAAATATAGCCAAAGTGAGGCAGTGCGACTCCTTCAATGAATTATCCTCAGGATAGGTCATCAATATCAGATTGGTGGGGGTCTGACAGCCAGCACCTCCTGCCACCAACTGTTATGGGTAGGCATGGTGCCAGAAACTACAGTGTATGGGGAGGAAGCAGAAGGCTGTGTACACTGTGTAGTTTCTGGCACTGGCAGCTCAGCTCCCATTCACTTGAATGGTAGGCAAACTGCAGTATCTCATCACCATGTACAGAGCTGTCCTCCATACACAGTATAGTTTCCAGACCGGTGCCAAGGCTGCCCGAAACAGCTGATCAGTGAGGGTGCTGGGAGTCAGACACCCACCAATCTGATAATGATTACCTATCCTAAGGATCCCTTTAAGTACACAATTCATCAGTACATAATTATCAGACGGATCATTTTTACTAATGCTGTAATAAGATATGCAAAATGTCCACATCACTATATAGCATATAGGAAACCACGCCATACATCTACACATGACGATATAATATAAATCAATTACCAGACAGTGTGCAGAATAGCCTAGGTCCTGTTACATCACATCACAATATACAGAAAGTCGGCCCAATATACTATTGGATTTTCATGTCTAGATGCTATACTTTCTGTACTTTCACTTCCACAGTCAATTTATAAAGACACAAAAATTATTATTAATGTCCACAATGGCGCTTCAATCAAGAAATGATTTTTCCTAATACACTGTACAGTACATCTAGACGAGGCATCGGGTCTTTATGGCAACCACAAAAAAAAAAGTCAGCCTTGAAGGTCAGCTTTATCGGCCGGGATCTATGACCTCTCTGTGTGCTCCTTCTGCATCGGTGTGGGCACCACAAGGAAACAGGAAAATCTCCAAAACCCTTTCACCCCCCAGATTACAGATATTTTCTGGAAAACAAATAAAAAAAATGAACAATCCCTTTCAATTGCAGTCCCCTTACGTCGGCTACGGCATTACCACTGCTGAAGACCCACGCTGCGTTTCCAACCTAGGCTGGAGGTTAGGTAACCAGAGTCAGAAACCATGCTACAGTCTAATAAATCATCAGCAGGGTAAACAGCACAGGCACTTTGTCAGCTTGTTTGCGGAATAAGGGAAGTGTATGTACCCACAAAGTCAAGCCTACTGTAAATACAAAAATAGGAGTCGCTGTACTTCAACGTAGCTTCTACACATCAAAGAGAGGTACGGTAACAGCCGGAGGAATCAAAATGTTATGCTTGGCATTCTTCCACTGGGTTAATAGATGGTGATATTTGAGGTCTCTATCATTTATTAATACAGTAATAAAGGAGACTTCGGGAGGACCAGCTGACCGATGTGTATGGAGGCCTCCCAACTCTCGGAGGAGAGAAGGATCAAGTTCATGCATTTCAACACAGATGATACTTCTGTCTCGGAGAGACTCCCCATTCAAAATGCATGCCTGTGGGGCCAGTGTCGGACTGGGATACCTAGGGCCCACCAGTAAAATTTATTTTGGGGGCCCACAGTACGGATACATTCCAATATAATAAATAATCTAACAAGTTTTTTCATATGAACATAAGTTGGTGGAGGAGCTGTACATTGGATATATGTATGTAGTGCAGTAAGTCTAATGTGTTATGTGCCACTTGTGCAGGGGGTGGGAGACTAGGGGCCCACTTTGCCCAGGGGCCCACCAGGGGATTCCTCTGTACCCCTCTGGGCCAGTCTGAGCATGTGTGGGGCGGCCAGGGGAGATCAAACCGTATGGCCAGCTTTAAGGAAAGTTGTTGCTGGTGACCATTGCAAAGGAAATGTAGTATTACACTTCAGCAATTCAAATGAAAGCCTGATTATGTAATAGGCTCCAGGACATGTCTACTGAACCAAAGCAATAGTCACTCCACGATAGCAGCTGTCCGTGGTCAACAGAGGAAGATATGGAGGGGTAAACCTCTCTGTCCATATGTTCTCATAGGGCACATGGAAAAGGATAGTCTTGGGTAGTCTTAGTGCAATAACCCCTTTAAAGTTAATGAGTGGAGATATGAACCTGTGATATTAATACTTAATCTATATATATATATATATATAAAGAAGGACGTATGTATGTATGTTCCACGATCACTCAAAAACGCAACCATCGATTTCAACGAAACTTGGTGTACACATCCCTTGCTACCTGGAAAGAAATCCTGTGGGGGTCACAGCTCTCTAGGACGTACCGTTCCTGAGATATTGCCAAAAAATTACCTGCATTAGCCAATACAAGCCTGCAAGTCTTTCTCTTCATATCCCAACTGCCATACACACGGTCACATGTCCCTTATCAGCCAATAGAAGCTCTCAGGCCCTGAGTCTCCACATACACACAGTTTTACTCCAGGTTTCCATAACAACCCAGCCATTTTTCTTCACTGCTGTAGGTCAGCTTTAGACTAGGGCTACATGACAACATGTGTCGCGCGACACCTATGGCACAACTACACTGCTACATGAGTCGATGTCGCACCAATGTCGCGTGACAATTTTTATAATGATAGTCTTGGATGGATTTTTTGCAACTGTCGTGTCGCAGCATGTCACATGTCGCAGTGCGACACCATAGCCTATCATTATAAAAATTGTTGAGACAAAATGTTGCGCGACACATGTCGTCATGTAGCCCTAGCATTAAAGGCCCAGGGCGCTGTGGAGGTCACTGTTAAAGAGGTGTTCACTGTGGATGTTACTGTTAAGGGGGCAGGCCGCTGTGGAGGTCACTGTTAAAGGGGCGGGCACTGTGGAGGTCACTGTTAAAGGGGCGGACACTGTGGAGGTCACTGTTAAAGAGGTGTTCACTATGGATGTTACTGTTAAGTGGGCAGGCCGCTGTGGAGGTCACTGTTAAAGGGGCGGACACTGTGGAGGTCGCTGTTAAGGGGGCAGGTGCCACTATTAAAAGGGCAACTGCTGTGGAGGTCATTGTTAAGGCAGCAGGGTACTGTGAGGTCACTGTTAAGGCAGCGGGGTACTGTGGAGGTCACTGTTAAGGGGGCGGGCCTCTGAGGAGGTCACTGTCAAGGGAGTGGGGTGCTGTGAAACTCACAGTTAAATGGGCGGGCTGCTGTGAAGGTCAGTTAAGGGGATGGGCTGCTGTGGAGGTCCCATTTTAAAGTGGTGTGGCACTGTGGGGTCAGTGATAAGGGGTGGGGGACTGTGGAGTTCACTGTTAAAGGGGCAGGGTGCTGTAGAGGTCACTGTTATAGTGGATACTGTCGATATCTTTTAACGACACACACAAACTTTAAATGAAATAGATGAAATGTACCCGAGCGAAGCCGGATCCTTCTGCTAGTACTATATATGATATGAACCCAGTAGAGTTGAGTACATAAAAGACGTTTCCAGGTAAATCATTTTATCTAAAATATGAGTTGGAATGAGTTCAAATTGACCAGCAATTATTACTAATCCCACCAACCCAACTCCGCTACTGCTCCATCACTGCTCCGGTTCCCAATTTACTGGTCTCGGCCTCAAAAAGCAGAGCATGGCTTGGGCTGCCCACTCTGCCAGTCACTTGCTGAGGTGGGTCACCGCTGCATCCAGTGATTTACTTAATGGGCAGTTCAAGCCATTCTCTGCAAGTCAAGTCCAGAAAAGAGCAGCGATAGGTGAGGTGAGCAATGATTGGATTTAAAAAAAAATATATATAATTCCCCTGAAAAACCCTATTACAAAAATACAAAACAAATGTAACACAGCAAACGCATAAGAAATAAAGAAAAGATACTAAACAAACAACAGATGCTAAATATTAATGCTGAGCAGTGCAGAGAGGCACCAAGGCTTAGCACACAGAACAATATTGAGCTGCTGCAGAGGATGAATTAATCATGGAACTTGGAGACTGAATATTTTATGTTAGTGACAACTGGATTTAATACAGAATGTGCTACATTCATAAAGCAATATTAAGTACAGACAGGTGAGTACGATGACATATAACTGCAGACAAACACATTCATATATTTCAACACAAACCATTTGCATCTAAGATTAAGGTCCTCACCTGGTGTTAGGGCTCATTTACCAGGGTTTCTCTCCTTTTTTTTTTTTTTAAACCAAAAATAGTATAATACATTATAAATAGAAAACGTTGCTTTAGGGAAAAGCTGAAAAAAGACATCAGTCCATCCAGTTTAGCCTGTTATCCTGCAAGTTGATAATTTCTTATGTTTGAAGCAAAATAAAATAAAATGTGAAATCTGCACATACAGATGTGTCCACCTTTACCTTTCGGCAGATATCATTAAGGACTACCAATTTCTCATGATACAAATTCAATTCATTATCTCCACACCCTAGCAAAGCTCTTGACATACTGCAATGCACATCACAACCCCTGGGTGGCCACACATGGACATCTCACTCCACCCATCTGAAGAAATCTGGAGCCATCAGAAAAGGTAAGGAAGGACACATCTGTACAACCGAGCAGCACCAGAACCTGTCATGAATGATGTGAATTTACCAATGATAAATACCAGTATGTATTACTGTATAAACCTGCATCAGGAAGGTTTGTATTCAAGTAGGTAGGGTTGTATATAAGCTGGGAGGCAGTGAGGCTCAGATCTGTTGCCACTAGAAGATCCTTTGCCTTTCCTAAAAGTGATTAGGTGAAGTGATTATATATACATATAGAGAGAGAGATAATAATGCCTCCATATGTAGTTGGAGTACACTAGAAGCCTCATGTACCTCTATGGAAGACAAAACTGAGCCATACTATAATAATGATAATAATAATCTTTATTTATATGAGTCCTGAGAGCAAGGATGTTCCTGAGCATACATACGTTTTATTATTTGATAGAAGATACTTAAAGAGGACCTTTCACAGGTCCAGACATTATAAAGTAAGTACAGTAGCACGTTATATAGGGCATAAAGCAGGGATCTAATAGCACTTACTATTTTTCCTGGGCGCCGCTCCGTTCGCCCGCTGTGCCCCTGTTAAATTCTCCCGCCTGGTATGCTAATTAATAGCATCAGAACAGGGAGGAGGAGACGCCAGGGTTTCTCAATAGGCGTCTCCTGCCTGGCTGTAGCGCAGTCCAATCACAATCAAAGGAGAGCGTCACAGCCAGGGAGAAGGTCAGTTTTTTTTTCTCCCTGGCTGTGACGCGCTACAGCCAGGCAGGAGACGCCCATTGAGAAACCCTGTCTCCTCCTCCCTGTTCTGATGCTATTAATTAGCATACCAGGGGGGAGAATTTAACAGGGGCACAGCGGGTGAACGGAGCGGCGCCCAGGAAAAATAGTAAGTGCTATTAGATCCCTGCTTTATGCCCTATATAATGTGCTCCTTATTTTATAATGTCTGGACCCATGAACGGTCCTTTTTAAATGAGTGTTTATGAGGTCAGGAGATCAAAGATAAGGCTTCACATGAGCTGTCAGCTGATGGGACTTAGAAGTGAAAGAGACTGATTTTTTTAACCCCTGTACCTTAAAAACGACTGAACATTTTTAACAAAGACCAATTAAAAAAAATATCTTTAGCCTGAAATAAGTCAAATGCAATCATAAATAAAATTGACCCGAAGGTGTCCATAGCCTTTAGTAAATGTTTTAATGTGAACCACACAGTATATTCTTGGATGTTCCAGTAATACAAACCCATTAAGCATAATTAACGCCAAAAATATTCTCTTCTTATGTAAGATATTGAGCAGATGAGAACAAAGGCCATAGGGTGCTGGTGAAATTTAGGAAGTCACTGCCCACTCACTGGCCCATTGGAGATGGGGCATACGGTACTAACTAACTGATCAAATTGACTATGTGTTGGTATTTTGGGCTGATACTCTGTGGGATGTCATTTTTTCTACTGATTAAAATATTCAAAACAGTTTTTGG
This sequence comes from Bufo bufo, assembly GCF_905171765.1. NCBI lineage: Eukaryota > Metazoa > Chordata > Amphibia > Anura > Bufonidae > Bufo > Bufo bufo. Next base: position 569,392,073 of record NC_053392.1, on the reverse strand, counting down.
TAGTCATTAAAATCATATTAATTTGCACTGGAAAAAAATTTGAAGTTAACTTTTCTTGATTAATTGACCACCAGCATGTTTAGGCATGCGACTCCTTCTTGAGGACCAGCATATTAGATATATGGATTTACAACAAACTGTTTTCATTTTACTCTGTAATCACTGAGAGGTGGAGATTTCCTTTACAATTTTAGAAATAATATGATAAATACATAAATTGTGTTAATTAGAAAAACACATGAAAGTGCCATTTTTTTCTTAAAAGGAATCTGAAACTCAAAAGCCCTATTTTTATTCTTATTAACAACCAGAAATCCAGAGCTGCGTAATGTGCCACAAGGGGACAATTAGAGACATATTTCTGTCTTGGGAGAGAAAGAGCATTGTTCTGTCGGAATGAATTTGCCTTCAGACTCCTGGGACAGTCCTAAAAGGACTGTACCGTATCATACGCTTCACAGACATATGGAATGGATATTTTGTGGGGTACATATGACAATGGCTTTCTGTATGGATCAAACCGGGTCCAAGTCATCTCACCTTAATATATGATAGAAGGAAGAGAACAGTCATAAGCACCACTAAGGTTTGCAGGTAAACTCTTCAGCCAACACTGACTTGTTCACAGCCGAGGGAGAATTGCAAAGGTCTACGAGCTATCAGACCCTGTGGCACTGTGGTCTAGGCATGAGCCTCAGGAAGAAAAAGTTTGGCATCTTCTGTATAAAAGTGGCTTAAATGGGAGCTAAGCTACAGCATGTTGGGCATAGCCACTACACAGTGGATTGACCATCCTGCTTCCAGCTCTGTCCACTGTTATGTTTCTGGTGTCACACACCCACTAATTTGTGGAGGTGCCAGGTGTCGGACCCCGCTGATCTGGTACTGATGACCTGTCCGGAGAAAAGGTCATCCAGGGCTCCAGACTAAAACAAAATATCAAGGAGCCATTGGCTCCTAACCTGAAAAATTTAGGAGCCAAATTTTAATTTTTAGTCGCCAAATTTAAAATACATAAAATGACAGTATAATAAAAAAATAAAATAAACAAAAACACACATGTCTTACCTAGGGTTGTCACGATACCAAAATTTTGACTCGATTTCGATACTCGATATCACGTGAAAAAAAGAAAACACCAAAAAACCTTCGTGCATTCCACATTTTATGAAACGTCTCGATCATAATACAACAGTCCTAACCTAATTTTTGTCGGGACAATGTGACAATTTTTTTTTAAATTGCACGTTTTTTATTATTTTTTTCTGTTATTGCGTTCACCGCATAGGAGATATTTTTAAATATTTAAATAGTTCGCACTTCTTTGGGCGTGGCGATATGTAATTTTTTTTATTGTTTATATATTTTATATGTAAAATTGGGCAAGGGGGTGATTTAAACTTAATATTTTGGTGTTTGTTTTTTTTAACCTTTTTTTTTAACTTTATATTTAATAATTATTAACCCCCTTAGGGGCTATAACCTGGATCTTTAATGCCTTGTCCTATTCACCCTGATAGATCTCCATCAGGGTGAATAGGACCTCACACTCTCACTGCTGCTCTGCTTTCTGCACACAGCATCAGTGGCTGACTATGGCAGCCAGGGCTTCAGTAGCGTCCTGGCTGCCATGGTAACTGATCGGAGCCTCAGGCTTACACTGCTGGGGCTCCGATCAAAAGATACCACTGCCACCAATGATTATAATACTTGGGGGGGGGGGGCACACTGCGCCACCAATGACTCTACTTTATAATACTGGGGTTGGGGGGGGGAGGGTTCGGTGCATTGTGCCACCATGAATATAGTTTATGCTTAATACAAACGCAGGCTGCGCTGCGGGTGCCGGACATATCCCTTACCCAGCACCCAGCCTCTATGACTGCGCGCTGCGATCCGCCGCTATTAACCCGTCAGGTGCGGCACCTAAGGGGTTAAAAGCAGCGGATCACAGCGCACAGTCATAGAGGCTGGGTGCCGGGTATGGGATATGGCCGGCACCCGCAGCCTGTGTTTGTATTAAGCATAAACTATATTCATTGGTGGCGCAGTGGCCACAGCCCCTCCCCTCCTCCTCCCTGCTATCAGCCAATTGGTGGCAGTGGCAGCAGCGGTGCAGGGGGGAGGGACTGCCTCCTTCTCCCCTGTGCTGTTAAGAAGAACATGGTACGCGCTGACAGCAGGGCGTGCCATGTCAGTTTAATGTAAAAAAGCGGCAGAGCAGCAGAGGGTCTAGACGCAAATGGCGACAAGACTACAAAGTCTTGTCGCCATTTAGCAATTCTAAGTCGCATTGGCAACCATTTTGGTCGCCATCTGGAGCCCTGTCATCAATATCCAAAAGCTGCAAATCCCCTTTAACCGAGCAAGGAGTCATTCAGATCCAGATCAGGGTGATTACTATTGTATTGTACCAGGCATCACAAATGATCATGTCTTTGTAATGATGCTTCTACCAAGCACAGCACCATACATTGTATAGTGGCTGTGCTTGGTATCACACTGTGCTCCATTCACTTCTATGGAGCTGAGCTGCGCCTAGGCCACGTGACCGATGAACGTCTTGTCACTGGCCTAAGAAAAACTGAGAGAAGGCTGCGGTGCTACTGTGAGCACTGCTACCTTCTCAAACACCTATCCTGAGGACAGATCATCAATATTAAAAGTTTCTGAAACCCCTTTGATGCTGTGAACATCAGATCGTTATGTACCTAGCTGGCAGCCATAAGGAGGGCTCAGGTGGCCCCATGGAATTCGGCCCACCAGGAAATTTCCCTGTATGGTCTATGGCCAGTCCCCACCTGTTTGGTTCCCATCTATCAACTTCCGCATTGACGTGCTCTCATGTGCCACTGCTGCTGCCAATGACTGGCTTCCATGGTGTCAAGTCCCCAAGGAAAAACGTCAATGCTTGGTCCCCTGCCAATCGGGGACATGTCGTCGTTGAGGTCCGACATTGGCTGCAGCAGTGCACGTGACCCTGTTCATGCAGAAATTGTCAGGTAGGGACTGGAAAACCAGTGAAGAGCAGCAGAGAGCGCTGAAATGGAGTGGTGTGAATCAGGCTGGGGGGCGCAAAGAAAAAAAAAATCATGGATAACCCCTTTAAAGAAGGTGAAATATAAACACTTCATAGCCAATCAAATCATGAAAATAAGGACAGCAGCAGGAGAGGAATGTGTTGATCTTGTGAGAGGCAGTGACCTGACCTCTGGTGAGATTGACGGGGCTGCATGTTAGAGGGGTATTTTTGTGATACATGATAAAACTGTGTATTTTCTATCAAATTGGTGCAGGAAAGTTGCATCACTAATATCCACGTGAAACAGTTTATATAGTCCTCCTGTTTTATCACGTGCCATCTACAGATGTTTACAATAATTCACAGTATTCACCTTCTTAGAATACATGAAGAGTCTTGTTTTTGTAGGCTGGGAAGCAGCCTTGGAGCCAGTATACAAAGGTGTGGAGGCCGTTGCAACACTGTACAACTCTCATTGATACAAACACCAAAGCTGACCCAGATTTTATAGGTTTATGTTCACGTTGCTTACAGACTATAAATACTGTTGGGTCTAGAGGTAGCTAACATGTGATGTACGTTCCCTGCCTACGTTATTTTAATTATCTTGGATTAAGTATTAATATCAGTAATTTAGAAATATTTGAATAATACCTTAAGATGCAATAGTGATCCTTTGTCTTCTGCTGGTCTACAACAGTTGCGTATGGTCAGCGGAACCACTTTCAAGTTTGAATCAACTTTAATTTGTTTTTTTTAAATTGCAAGGAAATAGTCACTGAGGGTCAAAAACCCTGCAAAATCCTGACCACAAATCAACAGATCACCCATGAATCATTAAAAAGGGGGGAAAGGAAGACAAACTGGTGGATTTTACAATAAATTAACAAACCCTATTTGACCACTTGAAGCTCTAAAGACCAAACTGAAGCTATGCTAGATACACCACATCCAAAAACAAGATAGTTTCCATCATTGTCAAATAAACTCATCAAACCTGAAGACCCAAACAAAAGACCAAGCATTCAAGAGAAAAAAGAAATCATATGGACAATGTCTTATGTGAGATTATGTTGATATAAGGGAGTCATAGTGTTGTGTCTTGTAGACTTAGCCAGAAAGTTCAGAGCACTACTACTGTCTGTAAATAAGGATCACAGCAAGTGCGATCAATTTTAATGACTTTCTCAAAGTGACCTACACATTTGAACTTAACAGAAGTAAAACAGGTGCAGAAATCTGAAAAGCATAAAAAAAACCCTCATGGGCAAGTCCTAAAAGGGTTGTACAGGGTTAAAAAAATCACAGTGCTTTATCTAAAAACAGTCAACACCTGTCCACAGCTTGTATGTGGTTCTCCATTCTCTTTAACAGAGCTGAAATGCAATATGTGACACAACCCATGGACAGATGGGGTGCTCTTTACAAGTAGAGGTATTTGGAGGTGGTTCTTAGATTGAAAGATGCACTTCAGGAACCAAAAATCTTAAAGGGGTTTTCTGGGAGTTCAAAATTGATCAACAATTGTTAGGACGGGTCATCAATATCAGACTGGTAAGGTCCCGACTTCTGGCACCCCTACTAATCAGCTGTTTGAAAGGGCTACAACTCTTGGACCAGCACAACGCGCTGTATAGTGGCTATGCTTGGTACTGCAGCCCAGGCCCACTGACTTTAATGGGAGTGAGCTGCACATAGGCTATATAACCAATGAATATGACATCACTGGCCTAGAAAGGAGTTCTTCAATATTTCACTCCTGTGTAACCGCTTAAAAGGGGGTTGCTGAATCTAGAAAAAAAAACATCTACTTCTTCCTCAGAAAGTAAGCCACTCATAGGCAAGAGAAAATAATTCTAAACCTTTTTTAAGTTTCAGACAACTCCTTTGATCTGCACCATAGAATATCCTTCACCAGCACAATGGCTGCTTACATGATATGGATTTCATAGATTTATAAAGTACAATGCAAATGTAGAATATTGTAAAGTTAAAACAATATATAGATATTTGCAAAACAGAAACTTTATGTGCCAGGCATCCAAAACCTGCCCAAGTGGACATGGCACATAATAATACGGCAGTCGATGCAGATATATAGCTCTAGCAATGCAGACATGTATGAGCAGGCATGACATGTGCATCAGGTTCTAGTTAACATGTTCTATTTGAATTGCTTATTTCTAAAAACGTGATCTATTTTTTATCAGTCTCATAAAAAATAAGCTTCCTGAAGTAGTTCAGGCTGAACACTTAGAATATTATCATAATGCAACTATATAGTGTAACACTGTGTATGGTAAAGTACTGAAGGGGGTGTATATCCCACCCAGATTGCTCAGATCGGCGAGGTAAAAAGAATCCAGGAAAGCAGGGTGATTTAATCAAAAGTATAGTTTACTGAGGCACTTTTCTTTAAAGCATTTCATGGGCCTGGATTTTTATGGAATGGTTGATAGAGGGATCTGCCATTCCCTCCCACTTCCCACTTCCCTAGCCTGAGATGAGCCCAGGAGAATCTGCCTGGCTTTTTACTGTGGGGATAAAGACAGGGCGGCACTAACTACATACAACAGCCCACATTTACTAATATGATTGCGCCTTGACCTGGTCGTAAAATGCACCACAATTTGGTGCAATTTGGCAAAGAGTACATATTTTATAAAAATCCACTGCACCTACTAGTAGCTCACCAATGGGCCTTGGCTTAGCAAGAATGGAGGGTGGCTTATTGGGAAAGGAAAAATTGTCAAAATGTGATATTTAGCTCCAAAAATCAACTGCAAAGTAAGCCAACCAAAAGGTGGCATAACCTTTTGCTGTCTATATTTTAGACAGGATTAGTAAACTGCCTGAGTGTGTTCTCTTAATTTTTAAAGTGATAATCACTAAAGGCAGTGACTACTACAAAGGGTTAATTACTATCAACAGAGTTAGACTACTTTCACACTCGCGTTTGGTGCGGATCCGTCATGGATCTGCACAGACGGATCAGTTCAGATAATACAACCGTCTGCATCCGTTCAGAACGGATCCATTTGCATTATCTGTAACATAGCCAAATTGTGTCTTAGAAAACGGATCCGTCCCCATTGACTTACATTGTGTGTCAGAACGGATCTGTTTGGCTCAGTTTCCTCAGACGGACACCAAAACGCTGCGTCCGCCTCCAAAGCGGAATGGAGACGGAACGGAGGCAAACTGAGCGGATCCTTTTCCATTCAGAATACATTAGGGCAAAACTGATCCGGTTTGGACCGCTTGTGAGAGCCCTGAACGGATCTCCCAAACGGAAAGCCAAAACGCCAGTGTGAAAGTAGCCTTAACGTACTATATCTTGAGTTAAATGTTGTAACTTTTATGTACGTGCATTTAATAGCACAGTACGAACAGCATATGGTTAACAATTTGGCAAACCGTGTTAGGTTGTCAGAGTGACTGACCAGGCCTGCCACCTGGCTAGTCACAGAGAGAGAGAGGGAGAGAGAGAGAGAGAGAGAGAGAGAGAGTCTAATCTGAGGCAGCTTGGAGGAAAGGCGTTTGCGAGAGACCGCCTGCACAACTAGTCCCAAGTTCAGAAAATCCTCCCAACTGCCCAGAAAGCAGCCATACTACCAAAGCAGTCCAGAGATAAGAAGATTAGAAGGTCTTGAACCCACAAGACCTTGAATTGGACTCAGACAGCAAGGTATTGTGCTCAGAAAGGCTTTGCTGCTGTAGCGAGGGAATATTGTTAAAGGATCCCCCATACTTTGAGACAGACTGATGACCGGTATCTCAGTTCTGCACCCCTCAGCCTGGGAACTGCAACAGAACTTCACCAGAACCTTATTGAAAAACTGTGGTTCTGCTGAGAGACTTCAAAGTGGCTAGAGAGAGGGAGTACTAAAACCATCATCATTGTTGCTGTCCATATGGTGCTATTGGGAGAATATTGCACTGTGATATACTTTATATTTGTACTACAATCCCCATCATCAACCTAGTAAAGAGATACTTCATTTATGACAACCAACAAGCCTGATTGTTGTCTCCAATATCCACCAGTCATGCCTTTCCCCCAACCAATCCATCTACCATCAAGAGCACCACAACTACCACCATGTAGGAGGGTGTGTAATGTAGTCACTGCACGGCCCTAGTCAGCACCAGAGGGGAGACTGCCACTGTGATCGAGAGTACTACCACTACCCTCAGACCATGACTACCACTCCCAACCGCCATGCACCCCTCCTGGCCTGCTGCAAATATATCAGGAAAGGGCTTACAATTACAAGTTAGTACAAGTTAGTAGCGTAGAGGCCACGCACGGGCAGGACATTTCTTTCAAAGTGACTGGTGCACCCTCCTGAGTGACGGATAGGCAGGGCATGCTGTGGAAGAGGGTAGGACAGGGTGCGTAGTCTAGAGGAGCCTGACCCGGCGTTTACGAACCCCGAACACATTTTAGAGGGAATGCTCAGGTATGAGTTTATATCTCACTTTTTAGGTGAATGCCTAGTAGAGTCCAATGATTTCAAAATCTGTCAAAGGCAAAATGCAATTAAAAGCAACATTAATCATATGTAGGGCACTTAGCCAAAACAATCCCTGGCAGTGCCTACCTGAAACTGGCATGCTTTGGGCTGTTCTCCTTCATGAACAACAGTGGAGAAGAGTGTAGGATATCAAGAGGATTAAGGGTACAATAACTTGAATATTACATCATGTGCAAAGCACTTCTGATTATATCATCACAACAAGCATAATAGTAAATGAATGGCCACTTGCACAGTTGAAACATGTTGCTTACGACAACAAAAGAAGACATTGCCATGGAGATGCTTCTTAATCTTGCTGTCTTGTATCAGGAAGTCACAGAAGGACACTGCTATATAGAACTTGTATTTCCTATATTCTGCCATTCAGGCCTATCACGCCGTGGAAGGTATGGGTCACCTGGTTGTCCATCTCAAAGTCTTCCCACAACAGGACATAGAGGATCAATGAAACACGTTATAGCTGATGTTGCGTCTGCCACTCAAGACTGCCATGTCAAGACTGAACTAGTCCTGAAAACAGTTAAGGAGTTCAATATTGATGTCCTAACCTCACAATAAGACGTCAATATCTGATCAGTGGCGGTCCTGTGTAAATGCTGCCGGCAAGCAACAAATCTGTATGGGGATGAATGATCGCAGTAACTCTGCTCAGTGATGGGCAATTATTGGGAATGAATGTTTTTTTTTCCTCAAATACTGCCTGCCAATCCGTCCCACATACATCTTCACATTACAGCAATTTGTTTTCCACAGCTGCATTTCCTACAATAACGAGGCAGAGGAAGTTGAAACCTTTTTTCGGGCATTTTTTTAAATTAGGTATTGGAATCCTTAAAGGGGTTTTATATTGAAGACCTATCCTCAGGATAGATCATGGACATCTCATCGGCAGGGGTCCGACACCCTCCTGCCGATCAGCTGTTTGAAGAGGGAGCGCAGATTCCTCTTCATTACACTGCTCGTCGTCTCCCCTGTAGCAGAGGCGTAGTGTAATTACAAGTTAGGGTGCACCACCAATGAGGCGAGGTGAGGCGATTGCCTCAGGCAGTACCAGGTAGGGGCAAGAGGGCGGCAGCAGAAGGGAGATTATCTGTTCTTGCAATATAGTATTGGGAAGCACAATGGGCACAGTATGTGGTGCTGTATTACTCTGTATGTTTTGTAGCTCTATATGTAATGTTTTCCAAGTATGTCTTTAACAGTAGGGCTGGAGGAAAGGGGTTAGGTTAAGAAATTGGCATTGGGGGGTGCCATTTTAGTTTTCAGCCTAGGGGAGCATAAAGGGCTAGGTGCACCCCTGCCACAAGTTCTCGCTCCATTCAAGTCGGACCCCTGTAGATCAGATACTGATGACCTATCCTGAGGATAGGTGATCAATACAAACAGGCTGCACAACCCCTCTAAGTCACCCAAGCACCAAGCCTGAGGACAACTGTCCTTCTATATAGTAGACACTTCAGTCTTACAGTCTGGTCCATGAGCCTTGTATAAATAAAATGGAGGAATGATCTGGCATAAAATGGCCATAATATAAGTCCTGCCGACCTGTAATCCATAGCGTCCATTACAGACCACTCTGCTTCTACTTACAATTCTAGGTTTGAATGGTGGTTTGATTTTCCTCTGCTCTAGAAGTACCCAGTCAATTTCTTTGAAGAACGGATGCTGTTTAATGGCTTCTTCTAGGCCCTGGGACGGCACACATCCAAGTCTCTTGTTTGGATTCTTTGTCATAAACTATAGACAGAAAATAAAATAATTAGTCAATGTATATCGGGTTTTCTGGCTCAGTCTGGCTATAAATAATGTATATAGGAACGGAACACAAACCTCTTCTCATAGAACCGGGATACACTGTGTACACCCAAACACTCACATATATATATAGTCTACTGGCATTCTACATATATCATCCATGGATGTGATATACACCACATAAAGAGAGTCTGTCAGCAGTTTCAACCCCTCAAAACTGCTGACAGCACTAGATGGCTGATGTGAAAGCAGTTAACCATACCTGAGCTGCTGGTTATACTTCCTCCATGGGTGACAAATACATGTTTTAACACATTGTTTGCAAGCGGTATGTTAAAATTATATTTCTTACCTATGGCTCAAGTGCAAGCAGCACCTCAGATATAGTTAACAGCTTTTCCATCACCTGTCTAGTGCTGTTATCAGTTTTGAGGTGTCAAAACTGCTGACAGACCCCCTTATGGAACATTAAGCTTAAAGGCAGCAGTTAAAATTAAAACAGCTTATAAAAAGAGCAGCTAATATCATTGACACATACAGTTAAACATAAATTAACATAAGAACCTCTCAGAATTGAATATGTGTCATACAAAGTTATGTCCATGTGGGAGGGATGTTTCTAAACCTAAAGTTCAAAAAAGCAAAAATGACCTTCCGAATTTTTATTCCTCCACCACCCAGTCCCTACCAAACATAAACCCCTCTTCTGATTCTTGCTATATATGTACGTCACAGTTCCAGCACTGGTATTGCTTGGACATTATATAGCGGTATTATTGGTATGTAGCATTTTTGTCCATTGTAAGGTAATACTATATGTTCAATGTATAAGAGATTTATTAGTGTAGTATTGGAAGCATTACAGAAGCATTTTAGGAGCATTATTTGTACATTGTTTGGTAGTATTAGTTGTGCACTGTATAGCGGCTTTATTTAAAATGAATGGTTGCAAATGGGATTTTGAGTTAACAAAGGTACAGCATGGGGCCCCTATTTATAACCCAGAGCAGAGAGCAGCTACAACGCCCACCCATATCTCTGGATAGCCCAGCATGTTAGTCCACACCTCATGGGGCAACAAACACACATAATGCTTCATTTCCCTGTAGTGGCTATGCAGATAGCAGTATTATGTGGTCATAGTATAGTGGCATTATTTCTGCGCTCTATGGCAGTATTATGAGGGCACTGCATAGTGTTATTCATTTTCACACATACCAGAGCTTCTTCTGTGGGATTCAAGCATGTAATAGATTAATTACTGGTATATAAAATGGAAATTACATATTGCATCACAAATACTAATTGAAAACTGCACTTCTACAAAAGACAAAGCTTGGCAGTGGCACTGCACTGATGCAACTCCAAGGTTCTGCAAAACGCAGCTTCCTTACTCCAACAGTATACAGCAGGAAATGTCTACATCCCGAAAGGTGATGACAACTAGCAAAGCAGGGCTACTCTTCCCTGCTGACTTGACCTGGCAGCTTTACACCACAAAAGCCATTAGAAAATACTTTTATAATAGGTAGCAGCTGTCAGAAATGCTGGTACTCCAAAATGAGAAGAAGAACCAAACTGCGTACAGTACAAGACAATAATATTTAAAAATATGCTTAGTGCCTAGTATTGATAATACACCTGAAAGCAAATCATCAGAATATGTTCCATACAGACACTGAACCAGCAGGGAATGTAAGAAGATATAAATGCAGGACTAATAAGAAGCTCTGCCATAAGACAAGGAACCAGGATCAACACAAAATGCATACATTTGCAAAGTTAGGGTACTTTCACACTTGCGGCAGGACGGATCCGACAGGCTGTTCACCATGTCGGATCCGTCCTTCCGCTATTTCGCCGTGCTGCTGGACCGCCGCTCCGTCCCCATTGACTATAATGGGGACGGGTGCGGAGCTCCGGCGCAGCACGGCGAAAGCTGCCGGACTAAGGCTACTTTCACACTTGCGGCAGGACGGATCCGACAGGCTGTTCACCATGTCGGATCCGTCCTTCCGCTATTTCGCGTTGCCGCTGGACCGCCGCTCCGTCCCCATTGACTATAATGGGGACGGGTGCGGAGCTCCGGCGCAGCACGGCGGTGCACGGCGGTGCACGGCGATAGCCGCCGGACTAAAAAGTCAGACATTATAGTCAATGGGGACGGAGCGGCGGTCCGGCGGCACAGCGAAATGACGGATCCGACATGGTGAACAGCCTGTCGGATCCGTCCTGCCGCAAGTATGAAAGTACCCTTACTCAACTTCTTTTAAAGTGAGTGGGGGTCCATCCTCTGGTACCCCTGACAATCTTTAGGGACATAGGTCCCTTTAGCATTTCTTTTGCACAGTAGTGCTCCCACATTGGGGCTATGTTGTAATTCCCAGCAATCGGTAAGGAATGGCATATTCTAGCGATATATTATCTCTTACTCACAATAGTGAAAATCACCTTTAACCTTATCCTCTATATCAGCAACCTTCAGCACTCCAGCTGCTGTGAAACTACAACTCCCAGCATGCACACTTACTCAGCTGTTCTTGTAACTCTCAGAGAAGTCAAAGGAGGATTCTGGGAGTTGTAGTTTCAAAACAGCTAGAGTGCTGGAGGTTGCTGATCAATACTTTACATAGATATAAATAAAAATGGTGGTCAAGCATAAAGCTACACAATTGGGAGACTTAAAGGGGTTGTGCAAGAATGTGGGCGGGGCATACTAGGCCGGAAAGATTACCCGCTTCCTGGAGGTGGCTCCCTGCTCCTTCCTCTTCAGGCCTGTGATGCTCCGCTACATCCTGTTTGACATTGCTGCAGCCAATCAGTGGCCGCGGCGGTGACCAGCTCCCCATACGTCATGACAAATGGAGATCGGCTGCGGCGATGTCAAACCAGATGTTGACATGGAGGGAGCCTAGCGGAGCATCGCAGGCCGGGAGGAGAAGGAGCGGGGAGCCGGTGTCGGGAAGCAGGAAAGTAATCCAAGTGTGTGTGGGAAAGGGGGGTACCAACAAAAAACATTTTTGCACAACCCCTTTAAGTTTAATACATAAGATATTTTACTGACTACTTATATATCTATAACATGGAGGTCTTTTGTCCCCTATTTTCCTACACCATGCAGAAGCATTTATACTGATATAACAAAAAACGCGGAAGGGCATGGTGGATACACACACGAGTTGGCAGTAAGCAATCCTCTGCCCAAATGCAATTTTGCATTGCAAAAATTCTGCCTTATATGACTTGTTTCTGGCTAACGTAAGTCAAACCAGTGTCTGCTAGCACAATGTAAGGAAATCAAGTGTTCCAAGTCTAATCCCTTGTTAGCATTCTCCAGTAAATTGCACAGACGCCTTCCAGCTTCCGCTGCCTTTCCTGTAAAACACAACAACATAACTGGCCTATGTGACTTGGCTCACAGACTGATCAACTCCACTGCTATTAATAATTGGGAGACTTACAGACGTTTAAAGGGGTTGTCTCATCTCAGACAATGGGGGCATATCGCTAGGATATGCCTCCATTGTCTGATAGGTGTGGGTCCCACCTGTGGGACCAGCACCTACACCGAGAATGAAGCCCTGAAAGTTGTGGAGGGTGCACTGCACACACGCAGCCGCCCTCCATTCAGTACTTAGAGGCTGCCGAAAATAGATGAGTGCTAGCTTGGCTATTTCTGTCGGCCCCATAGAAATTAATGGAAGCGGTTGCCGACACAAGCGCAGGGCGCTTCCATTTTTCTACTATGGGGAGAGTGCTAGGTGGTGGCCGGACCCGGGGATACCCGTGGTCCTCCGGCCACCACCTTCCCAGCTCAGTTCTCGGTGGGACCCACACCTATACCCCTTTAAGGCTAAGTTCACACGAGCGTGTCCTGGCCATATTTCCCCAACTGAACCCTGCTCCTCCAACCCAAACTCTCAGCATGATAATGACTTGTGATGCTGTGGATTCTTGCCCACCCACTGGTCTTAATACCGTGAGTACAGTAGACCCGCAGTCAGTCAGGATCTCACAGCATCCTAAGTCATTATGATCCTCTGAGTTCGGATCACCATTTGCGCTTTGTACCATTGTAAAATATGGGCAGGGGTGGAACTAACGCTGCAGTAGCAGGGGGAGCCCGGGTCTCACCTGCCAGACGAAACAGCCGGACTTGGTTGCATCCCCAGGCCTGTGCCCTCTCCTGCTCACCTGAATAGACTCAATGATGTCACTGCATCACGTCTGCTGCTGAGGATAGTCCTCCAATCATTACAGGAACAGAGCTAGGTGAGTATTACTTTTTTATTTTATTAATACTACAGGGGCAGCACTACTGTAAGGGGCCAGCACTATTGTAACAGGGGCACTAAGGGGGCATAACTACTGGGTGGGGCACTAAGGTAGCATCACTACTGTGTAAAGGGCATTAGGGAAGCATTCTACTATGGGAGGACTAAGGGGGAATAACTACTGTGTGAGGCAATAAAGGGGTTGTCCGGGTTCAGAGCTGAACCCGGACATGTCCCCTTCGTCCCCCACTCAACCCCTCTGACATGTATCATGCAGGGCAAGGGAGAGCATTGGAGCATGAAATGCTCCGATGCTAATGTCAGAGGGGTTAGGTGGAGGAAGATGGGGATATGTCTGGGTTCAGCTCTGAACTCGGACAACCTCTTTAAGGGGGCATAAAGGGCCCGGGCAGCATACTGTAAAGTGAGCTAGCCATGGGAGGGAGGGGTTGTGGGGAAGTTACTACAGGGAGGGGGGCCCTTTCAAAAATTTGCTATTTACTTTAAAAAATAAATAAATAATGTTTTCTTTTTATCGCCATATACCCCCATAACTTTTTTACAATTAAAAGGGTTTTCCGAGATTTTAATACTGATGACCTATCGTCTGTATAGGTTCATCAGTATCTGATCGGACCCCTACTGATCAGCTGTTTGAGAAGGAACTGCCGCTCACAAAACTGCGGCCTTCTCCCTGCTAACCAAGCACAGCGTCGTACATTGTATAGCTGCTGTGCTTGGTTTCATGCTCAGCCCCGTTCACTTCTATAGGGCTGAGCTGTGCCTAGGCCACGTGACCAATGAACGTGTCATCACTTGGCCTAGGAAAAGCAGCAAGAAGTCCTACTGCGAGCACCGCTGCCTACTCGATCTCGGATCCCCACCGATCAGATACTGATGACCTATCAGAGGATTGGTCATCAGTATTAAAATCTCAGAAAAACCTTTTAAGTCTATGGAGCTGTATGAGGGCTTTTTTTCTGCAAAGCAGTCTGTAGATTTCAATGACAACATTTTTGGTTGTGTATGACGTTTTGATAATATTTTATTAAAATGTTTTGGGTGTGTATGACGTTTTGATCACATTTTATTTTTTGGGGAGGTGAAACACTGAAAAAAAAACTGCAAATCAGCCATGTTGATATTTTTACAGCGTTCACCGTACGGGATAAATACATTTATATTTTAATAGTTTTGGCTTTTTGGGATATGGCAATGCCTATGAACTTTATTTTAATTTTATTTTTATTATGTGGAAAGAGGGGTCTTTTATTATATTCTTTTTGTCTTTTCTAATATATTTTCAAACTTTGTAAACTTTTTTTAAGCCCCCAAGGAGGCTTGATTATGTTACCTTCAGACTCCTTATTACTTACATTGCAATGATTTATCATTACAATGAATGGCGAATTTACTTTGTTCTTATGGAGCCCTGCAACTTGCAAGTCTCCATAAGAGTTACATCTGTAATAGCATGGGTTTCTTCAGAAAGAGACCCAGGCTATTGCAGACAATGAGCAGCGACCCGATTGCCCGGTGAGGGAGCCGCCCTGTCCCCGGGAGCGCATCTGAGTGGTTTAATGTCTGTGATCGGCATTATTGGCAATCGCAGACATTAGCCTCGGGTGTCTGCTGTGTGAAATGGCAGAAACTCAGCAGCTATCATGCCCACTATGCACAGGACCAGCGCCATCTTTACATGTACGGTAGATGTCGTGAAGAGGTTGAAGAGGACCTGTCACCTCTCCTGACGTGTCTGTTTCCGTAATTTCCCATGAAATAATCATGTTTTCCCATAACCAAGCTTTGTACTCTTCCTCTGTTATTCTTCCTAGACATTTATGAATATATTGACAACTGAGTGTTACCATTCCATTGTCAAAGGGGTGTGTCCCTACACAGTCTGACACCGGCTGCACTGATTAGACAATGACAGACTGTGTAGGGATGCCCCCCAAATTAAGTTGTCAATATCATACATTTTTAGGAGGAGTAAAAGATGAACAGTACAATGCAGATGTCTAATAAAGGATGTTCCAGAAGTCTTATTTCATGAGGAATACAATTATTTAGTAAAGTAATCATTTCCATGGAGCCTCAATTTATAATGATCTATCAAATAAATATTAATATAACATGTAATGGTGGGAAAAAACTTTAAATTTTCTCTAGTTTTAATCACCATGGCAGCAATGTGAACAAAAATGTAGCACCACCCTGATACTGACTTCAGCTATCACTGATTATTATTATTATGAAATAGATTTTTGCAACCTACTCTATGATATATACAGTGGATATAAAAAGTCTACACAACCCTGTTAAAATGTCAGGTTTCTGTGATGTAAAAAAATGTAAAAAAGATAAATCATTTCAGATTTTTTTTCCACCTTTAATGTGACCTATAAACTGTACCACTCAATTGAAAAACAAACTGAAATATTTTAGATAGAGGGAAGAAAAAAGGCCGAGCTATGAGCTGTGCGCTGCGATTGGCCAGCGCTGCAGCAAGGGACACGCCTCATACAAAAAATTAGTCCAGTGAGCGCAGACACCGGAGCCTATACCGGGCGAACGGAGCGGCGCCCAGACATACTAGTAAGTGCAGGGGGACCCCTGGGCGCCGCTCTGCCCACTGATATACTTAGCATAGCACATTTTGACTTGGAAAGATTTGCCCAGTCTTCTTTGCAAAAACACTACAAATCTGTCAGATTGCGAGGGCATCTCCTGTGCACAGCCCTCTTCACATCACCCCACAGATTTTTAATCGGATTCAGGTCTGGGCTCTGGCTGAGCCATTCCAAAACTTTAATCTTCTTATGGTGAAGCCATTCCTTTGTTGATTTGGATGTATGCTTTGGGTCGTTGTCATGCTGAAAGATGAAGTTCCTCTTCATGTTCAGCTTTCTAGCAGAAGTCTGAAGGTTTTGTGCCAATATTGACTGGTATTTGGAACTGTTCATAATTCCCTCTAGCCTAACTAAGACCCCAGTTCCAGCTGAAGAAAAACAGCCTCAAAGCATGATGCTGCCCCCACCATGCTTCACTGTGGGTATGGTGTTCTTCTGGTGATGTGCAGTGTTGTTTTTGCGCCAAACATACAGTACAGACCAAAAGTTTGGACACACCTTCTCATTCAAAGAGTTTTCTTTATTTTCATGACTATGAAAATCGTAGATTCACACTGAAGGCATCAAAACTGGGAATTAACACATGTGGAATTATATACATAACAAACAAGTGTGAAACAACTGAAAATATGTCATATTCTAGGTTCTTCAAAGTAGCCACCTTTTGCTTTGATTACTGCTTTGCACACTCTTGGCATTCTCTTGATGAGCTTCAAGAGGTAGTCCCCTGAAATGGTTTTCACTTCACAGGTGTGCCCTGTCAGGTTTAATAAGTGGGATTTCTTGCCTTATAAATGGGGTTGGGACCATCAGTGGCGTTGAGGAGAAGTCAGGTGGATACACAGCTGATAGTCCTACTGAATAGACTGTTAGAATTTGTATTATGGCAAGAAAAAAGCAGCTAAGTAAAGAAAAACAAGTGGCCATCATTACTTTAAGAAATTAAGGTCAGTCAGTCAGCCGAAAAATTGGGAAAACTTTGAAAGTAAGGGCTATTTGACCATGAAGGAGAGTGATGGGGTGCTGCGCCAGATGACCTGGCCTCCACAGTCACCGGACCTGAACCCAATCGAGATGGTTTGGGGTGAGCTGGACTGCAGAGTGAAGGCAAAAGGGCCAACAAATGCTAAGCATCTCTGGGAACTCCTTCAAGACTGTTGGAAGACCATTTCAGGGGACTACCTCTTGAAGCTCGTCAAGAGAATGCCAAGAGTGTGCAAAGCAGTAATCAAAGCAAAAGGTGGCTACTTTGAAGAACCTAGAATATGACATATTTTCAGTTGTTTCACACTTGTTTGTTATGTATATAATTCCACATGTGTTAATTCATAGTTTTGATGCCTTCATTGTCATGAAAATAAAGAAAACTCTTTGAATGAGAAGGTGTGTCCAAACTTTTGGTCTGTACTGTATCTTTTGGAATTATGGCCAAAATGTTCAACCTTTGTTTCATCAGACCATAACACCTTTTCCCACATGCTTTTGGGAGACTTCAGATGTGTTTTTCTTCGCAAGAAAAGGCTTTCGTCTTGCCACTCTACCCCATAGCCTAGACATTTGAAGAATACGGGAGATTGTTGTCACATGTACCACACAGCCAGTACTTGCCAGATATTCCTGCAGCTCCTTTAATGTTGCTGTAGGCCTCTTGGTAGCCTCCCAGACTAGTTTTCTTCTCGTCTTTTCATCAATTTTGGAGGGATGTCCAGTTCTTGGTAATGTCACTGTTGTGCCATATTTTCTCCACTTGATGATGACTGTCTTCACTGTGTTCCATGGTATATCTAATGCCTTGGAAATTCTTTTGTATCCCTTCTCCTGACTGATACCTTTCAACAATGAGATCCCTCTGATGCTTTGGAAGCTCTCTGTGGACCGTGGCTTTTGCTGTGTGATGCGACTAAGAAAATTTCAGAAAAGACCAACTAGAGCAGCTGAACTTTATCTGGGGTTAATCAGAGGCACTTTAAATGATGGCAGGTGTATGCTGACTCCTATTTAACATGATTTTGAATGTGATTGCTTAATTCTGAACACAGCTACATCCCCAGTTATAAGAGGGTGTGCACACTTATGCAACCACATTATTCTAGTTTTTGGTTTTCTTCCCTCCACCTAAAAGATTTCAGTTTGTTTTTCAATTGAGTGGTACAGTTTATAGGTCACATTAAAGGTGGAAAAAGTTCTGAAATTATTTATCTTTGTCTCATTTTTTTTACAGCACAGAAACCTGACATTTTAACAGGGGTGTGTAGACTTTTTATATCCACTGTATAAAGTATGTAGTTTTGAATTTGCATTACTTTTTATACATTACTACAGTAAACTGTAATTCCTTTATAATACATGTATAAAAGTCTACCACACAGTATATACAATGTTTTCTTATGTTTACTGCATACTATAATGCTATATAATACTATATATATATATATATATATATATATATATATATATATATATATATAAAACAATAAAACTATTATACCATACATTTGTACCCTCGGGTATAATGAGCATTTTTCCATCTCAGAATGAAGTACTTAACTTAAAAATGGCCTTTTATTTCTCCGTTAAGGAGACCTGAAATTTCACAACCCATAAACCTGAAGATTACATTGTATTTTGGCTTAATTCCAAACCCCAGGAGTCCTAAATATTCAATGGCTTTAAATCCAGAAATAATCCTCTTGTTTACATGTTCCATGCATCATTACTGTGTTATTCTGTCCACACCTTTCTTTCATCAGGGAGTCATATTTACTTGTATGACAAACACTTTTCTTTTTAAGTTATTAGGCTGCTGTGTGAGTATCTGGCATTTGCCAAATAATTTTGGAAGCTAATAGCAACGATATATTAGACATTGATGGATTTTTATTCTCAGTAGCTACTCAGGGGTGTATCTAGACATCACAGTGTCCAATAGCAGAGCATCATCTAGGCCACACCCCTTCCAGTTTCCTCATATGCTCCTCTCTTCTCAGACACTGGCAGCACTGCTATTAGTTACAACCCAATGACTGACAAAGTAAGAACAGCTGAACTGATTGTGGCACAATATGAAGACAGACAGTTTGGCTTTAGATCTTCCAATGCGTAAGCCTAACAGGAATACTCAAATACCTAAACCTGCAAGTATAGTACACTGGGGGAGGGGAGCTGAAAGAAGAGATATAAACTGATTCTGCAGTATGTAGTGTATGCTGTGAACCTGGGCTTTAAAGGGAATGTATATTACCCTAGGGCAGTGATGGCTAACCTCTGGCACTCCAGCTGTGGTGAAACTACAACTCCCAGCATGCTCCATTCATTTCTATGGAGTTCTGACAACAGCCAGGCAAGTGTGCATTTTGGGAGTTGTAGTTTTACCATAGCTGGAGTGCCAGAGGTCAGCCATCACAGCCCTAGGGGATGCCATACTGAAGGTACAAACCGCCCACCTGAGCTGTTTCTAATGACAGGGCAGCAGGATGAATGTGCTTTCTGGCTGCAATGAATGAAAGCAAAGAGACAGAACCACTGATGGGCTACTGACCAGGGAGTGGTAGGGAAGATGCATGCAGAACTGTATCTGGAGTTGCTGTCCTGCCTTATCTAGCTGTCCAGCAGTACAATAGAGATGTTACATGTCATTTAATCCTCTGGCCTCAAATGAAATGTCTGTGCTGTCTCTGTCCCAGTCTACACAGCAAAGCAGAAAAGTGAGCTCTGTAAAGCAGAAAACCGAGTTCACTGGTCAAAATCTGCATGCGTTCTATTCTCCAGTGGCCAGTGCAAAAACTACAATATTTCAGGATGGACTGTCACAAAAAAAGTTTATGACAAAAGCCTGTTTTTATTTCATTTGTTTTTATTACATATTCCATTGAAAACCTTACACTGTTGGAGACTCAAAGGGTTATTCCCATATTGTAAAGTGGTGGCATATTGTTAGGATATGCCAACATTTTATAATCAGTGGGGGTATGAACTATGGGGCCCCCACAGACCCTGAGAATGAAGGGGCCACAGTGCTGATTTAGCCATTTAGCTCTGCTGGGAACTGTAGCCAAAGTGCTGTACGGATTAAAGGGGACGAATTGATGAATCAGTTCTGCTGCTCCTTCATTTTCTGGATCAATGGGGTTCCCAGAACTCAGACCCCAACAGATTATAAAGTGATGCCGCATCCAAGTGATATGCCATCACTTTACAGAATCGGAATACCCCTTTAACTTTTTTTAGATTCCCAAGATATATCTTCTATTAATTTGTTTAGAGATGAAGTTACTTGAGTGAAGGTTTTGATTTATGTCTTGGACTAAATAGGAACAGAAATGACTTTGCTAAGCATGTTATTTCTGTCCATGAATAAGCCTAGTGATGAAAAAATACTGGACAGATTTATGTCTCTTCTCAGTTTCATTCAATCTTATTATCTGATGTGGGATAAAATGAACAGATACAGATTTTGACCAATGAACCAGTTTTCATTAAAGGGGTATTCCGGTTATATCAAGTTATCCCTTATCCATAGGATAGGGGCTAACTATTAGATTGCTGGGGATCCTACCACTGGGACTCACAAGAATGAATGGAGCGGATGGTCGGAAATGCCATCGGCCACTACATTAATTTCTATAGGGGTTCCAGAAATATCCGAGTACATCGCTCGGCCGTCGCTGGAACTCCCATAGCAATGAATGGAGTTGCCAAGCACATTTCTGACCACCCAGTTCGTTCATGTCAGTGAGTTCCACTAGGTGTGGAGCCTCCGTTCTCGTGATCGGTGGGAGTCAGCATCAGCCAGTTTGACCAAAAAGAGACTCCAGTGAATCCCTGAGACTGTGTGCAACAGAAGAAACAATCAGATTGTTGAGCAGCTAAAGACGGAGGGCAAGGTCTTCATCTGGGAGGGTAATGCACATCTATGGCTGATAGACATCATAGCTAGGGGTGAGCAAACTTCTGTTTTCAAGTTCGGCGTACAAGGCTCGGGATATCTAAGAATTCCTTATGGTCCGTGGTAGTGCAATCCATAACGGAATTCTTAGATAACACAAACCCGAGCTTAAAAAGAGAAGTTCGCTCATCCCTAGTCATAGCACTTGCTTGGGTTTAAAAGCCTCTGGCCTCCCACTCATATTAGATTGCAGATTGCAGTGTTGCTTTGTAGGATTTGCACCACTGAAGAAATTGCAGGCAGGCGGGAATTGCTATGTAAGGAATTGCATTTCAGATCGACTTGGTCCAGCCAGAACTTGTTGAAACTGCTATGCTAAGACTTTATGCCTCTGTCCTGTGTGGAAGTGTTTTGCATTTACCGTTCAAGTAAAGCCTGCTAGTCAGCTAACCTCCATCCAACTCCATTCTGGTCTCCTGCCTGTCATTCTGCACCATGCGCACCCCACCTTCCAGGAACAACCCCCCTGGGAAACCTCTCCTTACATCCTTATTCTCCTTACATCACTGTGCCAGCCTTGGAAGTGAGGGAGAGGACCCAGCCACTCAAAGTACTGTGACCATTACCACTCTCATCCTCCTCTTTTCATTCTCGTCAAGATGCTGCTGGGAAGTTGCAAAGTATGCTTCCCTTCACAGGTCCGGTGGGGACGACAACCGCTTTAAAGTCCCTAATGAAAAATGCATAACAGGGTCCACCCACCTACGATGTGCTAATCGTAATACTGGGGTCTTTGGGTCACTTCAGCATCAGGACATAGGGCTATAATTTACAATTTACTACAGCAGTAAGGCCCTAAATACACAGCAATATTGGGTCACTACACAAACTCAAAGGCATCGGTCAGTGTAAATGTCTGAGCCACACTGATTAAAATCAGCTATATGGGTAGAGAATATAATTCTAAAATGTACATGGTTGGTGGTGGGTCTTGTGGGCCCTTTTATTTTGCACAATGCCCCAGGAGCTCACAGAGGTGTACATGAAGTTGTCATGTATAATAGGTTAGCATATCTAGCACATGGTTCAGTTCTAAGAATGCAACACTATGTGCAGCTGAGACTATATTCTGTACAAAGAGCACCATGTGGTTTCACCTACACTTCATGGTGACTACTACAATAGGACCTTACTAAGTCCAGTCACTGTGTGTGAGTCTTGCAGCCTGGCAGGGGCACAGCAAAGAGTCGGGCAGAAATAACAGATCTACTTTGCAGAATTTTCCTGTTTAATACAATTCTACAGTGCTTCTGGTTCATACTTCATACAACTGCACAGAACACAAACATTATGTTCCTTTCCCACAAGAAGTGCAATTTATCCCAGGCTCCATTATCCAACCAGTGCCACTATGAACTGCGTTTGAACTCCCAGAGGGTGGCTGTTCTCTATTAGTCAATTTCAGTTTTTGGGAAAAAATAATAATAAAGAAAAAAAAAAAGGAACTCAAGACTTACTGATTTCAAAATGCTGACGGCTTCCTTACTCAGCCACACAGGGTACAAGACATCATCGTGGAGGATGGATTCAAAGAGGTCATCTTCATTGTCTGCCTCAAAAGGTGGTTGACCCGCCATCATTTCGTACATTAAAACACCCAGGGCCCACCAATCCACCGAGGGTCCATATTCTAATTCCTGTAATATCTGAAACAAGAACATAACTCTTAGTTCACATATTAATACATCTCTACAATCACCCACAGACCAACCCCTACGAAATCCAGATATGGTGAAATGTTCCTTAGGCAGAGAACTACCTACCTCCACTTTTATTTAACCTTTGCAAAGAAAGCTAATGTAAAATCATAAGCCAGAACTACAGTAATACACTGGCTGAACCCTTTCCTCTATGATGGTGCTGTCTTCTTTCTTCTTTTTTTGGAATGTGGTCAGAGTCTTGGTAGATTCAATCATCCACATAGACTTCCAGCATCAAACTTGCCCACCAGAGTACCAAAGGATCCTCTAGTAGGCCAAGGCTCTGATACCAACATGGGCAACAAAGATTCAATAGGGAAAAAAACAACATTTGGCTGCCTTTGGAGCTAATCGCTTGTGACTAGGGTCTATCTCTTTGATTTAAAAACTATTAAATATTGATTATATCAGGGGGTTAAGCCTTCAGACTTCCCATTAAACCCCCTAATCTACCTACTAAATGTCCTTCTACCTCCAAAGGTATAAGTAAAGGGTCCTTTAAGCGGCTCCTATAGATTCTGCCTCCAATTATCTCCCTGCAAGCTATTGGGAACAAACTACCCCTCTGATTGGAGCTCATCTTCTTCTACGTACTATATATACGACATGGGACTACTTTTGGGCCCAACAAAATTCATGGCCATTGCCTCTCCCCTGCCTTCTCTCTCTCCCCCTCTTTGTCTATGTCCTGTCGCTTTACTGCTAAATTTAAATTTTCCTTCTTCTTTTATTACTACTTTGCTATGCCATTCACGCTTAAAATGTTAGGAGAGTGGCTGAGCTTTGTGATACTGCCGGTAGCAATATGGAGAATATCTCTGTAATACTGATCGAGACACAAAACTATATGGTAAGGTCCAGAAGGACACCTGTACTCATTTATATGACCAGTTCCTATGTAAGGGGTGGAGGAGCACCTCCGTTCTAGTTATGTAAATGACAGATATGTTTTACATTGTCATATGTTAGCCTTCTGATTTTACCGGCACAGCAGTGTTGGGCATGTGAAAGGGAAGGTCATTCAGTGCCATATTTGTAAGATGAGGAAGGCGCTGCCATTGCTCACTGCCGGTGTGGGCACTTTTGGACATTTCCACAAACATAGCTGGGTGTGGCACAGGAGGTAGAGTGTGGCTTGAGTGTGCACATTGTGCCTGGTACATAACAGCTATGTAGACTTTAAGTAGAAACAGGAACTGTGTAAGAAAGACGGCGCCAAACCAAGCTGTAATTAACGCCACCACCGCTGACCACCAACGCCACCATTTTTGGTCTCTGTTGAGAGGACTTGTTACCCTGTAGGCTGGTCCCCCTATTTATGTACTGTTGACCGTAATCACCTCTTCATGTCCGGTTTCTGTTATTTACATTAAACAACGCACCTCCAGGACCATGTCATTACACCTACCTCAGGAGCGATGTAGTCTGGTGTACCACAGAAGGTCGTCGTAGTTACTCCATTCAAAATTCCCTCTTTGCACATCCCAAAGTCAGCCAGTTTACAGTGGCCTTCTGCGTCCAAAAGGATGTTGTCCAGTTTAAGATCCCTGTAAAAGAATAAAGATAATAAAAATATAACGTAATAATATATAATTGTTCTCGTTGAATGAATTAATTGACAACTGGGCGCTACCCTTCTCTATGTCAGCAGGATGCACCTGATCGGAGTGTGTAGGGATACACCTTATTTGCAAAGCTGTCACTTTTATTAATACATTTCCTGGAGGGATAACAGAGGATCTGCACAAGGCAAAGTTCTAGGTGCCCTTGAATTGTTATCTTAAATATTTACTCATGGCATGTCAGGCGAGCTGACACATACACCTATGACAGCAGCCAAAAAGCAGCAGTAAGGGTACTTTCACACTAGCGTTTTTCTTTTCTGGTATTGAGTTCCGTCCTAGGAGCTCAATACTGGAAAAAAAATGATCAGTTTTATCCTAATGCATTATGAATGGAGAGCGTTCAGGATGCATCAGTTCAGTCCCTCTTACGTTTTTTGGACGGAGAAAATACCGCAGCATGCTGCAGTTTTATCTCCGGCCAAAAATACTGAACACTTTCCGGAAAGCCGGCATTAATTTACGTTGAAGTGTATTAGTGCCGGATCCAGCATTAAGTGTTCCGGCAAAACGGATCCGGCTTTCCCGTCTGCGCATGCGCAGACCTTTAAAAATGCAAAAAAAAATTATACCGGATCCGTTTTTCCGGATGACACCGGAGAGACGGATCCGGTGTTTCAATGCATTTGTCAGACGGATCCGCATCTGGATCCGTATGACAAATGCCATCAGTTTGCGTCCGTATTGCCGGAAAGGAACTGCCTGCCGGAATCCTCTGCCGCAGGTGTGAAAGTACTCACTGGCATACAACTTTTTCTTAACCCATGTCTTATTCTTTTGATATTTTGTTCCAAGAAGAAAATTGCATGAAAGCGTCTTTATAACATATATGACAACCAGGCAGGATATAAGGCTTTGTTCACACAGCACACATTTTAAATATTATTTTCTTAACAAAATAACAGAATTGGGCCCATGAAAAAATAAGACAAGCAGTGTATAAAGCTGGCCCAACTATTCCCTGACGGCAGATCCAGGTATTCAACATACCCGTTACTTTGCTCTGCTAACAAGGGTTGACTGATGAGACAAACCCCTTTGAAGGCTACGTCCACAGTCAAAACAATATTTTTTATTATGCCACTTCATCTAAAATACAAAATGAAGTAAATTTGCAAAAAAGTCTAAAATTACAAATTTGGTATTGCTTTGCCAATTATGTGTCTCCATGGCAAGAAACAAACCCCTATAGTCTTATGGTACGCCATCCTACTTTCTTCCAGCCGTCTCCTTCTCCATGGTACACTACTGAATGTATGATAGCATAAAGTTGGGAATATATACAGTGGAAGAAAGCATGAGGGCAGGATCAGACTACAAAGATATACGTGTAGTCTGTTACCATAGTGATGCATAGAGCTGTAAATATAAAACAATAGGAAATGTTAAAATGATTGCAAAGTTACTTACGGTAATTTTTTTTTACTTTAGCTGCACTGGAATAGTAAAAATTGGTTGTGAAAGTTCATGGAGACTTTAGGACTTTACATACACTAGCTAAATTCAATTTTAACAGTGATGGTAAGGGCATATATTTTTTCGTGAAATACTTGTGTTTTTTGTGACTAAATGTTTTTTCATCCAATAATTAAACAAAAAAACACAAACATTGTGAGCTCAAAAAGCCCCACAAACCCCCCAACAGTCACATATGTGGTGATGCTATAACCCCATGATATCTTCCATACAGGGATCCTTTAAGACCAGCTGTGCCTAGTAATTCCTCTGCAGGTTTCAGGATCCTTTTTCTTGGCAAGTTGGACGTTGGCAAATGTTTTGACCTTTTGTGCCCGCGCAAATGCAGAAATGATGAGACGGAACACATTGGCTCTTCTGTGTGATCCAGCTCACAGCCGTGTCTTCAAGAGAGCACAGTCTTACAGTATAAGCCAGTGCCGAGGAGCCCATTGAATGGGACACCTGCCGGCATAGTTCATTTCCTACTAAGGGACTTGATGATGTGCTTAATTACACATAAACTCCAGCACCAGAAGTTACAATATCATTTCTCAGTACTGGTAACACAATAAAATGAGCTACATATACCTACACTGTATCGTCAGTAACAAACTATATGGCCGCTATATCTGCACCCAAAGGGGCTGGCACCCAGCTTTTCTCCCTAGCTATGTAGTCAGATATAACTATATAACTAGGAAGATTAGCCATTAGGGGTCCTTGGAAAGCTCAGTCACAACCCCAATAGCAGCTGTCATATAGGCTATTGTCACCCAGCTTTCCCAAAAAACATATATAACTTTGAATAAGATTTTGAGAACCCTTTCAGGATGTAAGGAAATGGCCGGACTGGAGGGGGGGAGAAAGGGGGGCCCCTAAGGGTAGGCCCACATGACGGGGGGTTTGGTTAGTGAGCCCCAGGGAGATTAGGATTGGGGTAGCAGGGGGTGGGGTGGATGCAGGGGGGTCGTATTGGTGGGTTTGAGCAGGAGGGGAGGAGCGTAGGGGTTAAATAGAGTAGGGGGACAGTGGACGGTAGCCATTTTGGTTACCTGAGAAAGCTGGCCAGACCTGTTGCAGAGATGGAGCAGTTGGAAGCGGCGATTCAGGAGCTGCGGGCGGCAGCAGCGGTCCACGGATCGGCATGGGCCCAGGAGCAGGTTCGGTTGTTGCTGAGGGGGGAGGCTGAGGCTCCTGTCTTGCCTCAGCCACCTTTAATACGGCCGCGGCGGGCAAGGCCGCCGGCGCGCTTTAGTCCTTCTTCATCCCCCCCTCGGGCTCAGCGCCGTGTCCGGAGCCCTTCACAGGACCCTTCACGTCGGGCGCCTCCGGTGCCAGCTGCTTCAAGGCCCCGACGTGGAAGGAATCCAATTGGTAGGCGGAGCCCCAGGGGTGGCCGGGCCCGGCCATCTCCTTCATCCAGCGGCAGCGGCGGGGGTTCTGGACCAGGTGCGGCGGGGGCCCCCCTAACTCCTGGCAGGGGGGTGACCGCCCGGCGTGGGAGGAATAGGCTGCAATACGGGGCTGCTGCAAGGGAAGGAGAAACGAGCAGCAGGCCCTCCGTTCAGTGTGTGAGGGGTAGCTCCGCCCACAGTAGCTCCGCCCACCGTGCCTCAGTTAACCCTAGCGTCCCTGGTCTGAGGCTGGCCAGGGGACAGGGAGAAGAGAGAAGATGCAGCAGGATGGATCCGGATTGCCCTAGAGAGTGCTGCCTTGCTGCTGACCCCAGCTCTGCCAGGAGGCAGAGTGAAGAGGAGAGCTCTGCCCCTCAGGATCCAGTCGTGGAGAGACGCATCGTCCCTGGTACCAGTGTTTCCAGGGGACAGTATGAAGATGGATTGGCGGCGGGATCCGAAGATCTGCCTCAAGGGACGGTTCGTCTGGAGTCAGGAATCGCGGCTGATGGGGACACAGCACCCAGGCAGCCAGGTGAGATTACTTGGGGACCGTTAGCGCAGGTAATGCAGGGCATGGGGGTTGGGGGAGGTAGTGGCCCGCAGGCGGATGTCAGCAGGGGTTTAGGGCAATTGTTGGGGGGTTTGGCGGGATTGATGGCTAGTTGGGGGGTGGCGGGGGGATCCCCTTTACAGGCGTGGGGTGTACAGGGTCCGTCGGGAGGTTTCGGGGTGGGGGGTGAGCCTCGGCGGGCATTGCCGGGAGTGGGGGTGTCAGTGCAGACGCAGGCGGGGGCTGAGGTGGAGGAGGAGACGGTGCGGGTGGACGATAAGGCAAAGGGAGAGGTGTATGTTTGCTTTGAGGGGCCTTTGGGGGCTCATTTGAAGGCGGAGGTGCGGGAGCGGATTTGGAAGGGGGAGTATGTAGAGATTTTTTCTTTGCTCCCCTTGGAGAGGTTTAATCTAGATAGGGCAAAAAAGGACGAGGGTAAAAAAGATGAAGAGGAAAAACGACGGTTCAGGTTGATTCCACGGACGTTTGCTAATTGGTTGCAGGCGTTCGCTATTTTGGCGAGTGTGATTGGGGAGAAGGCGCCGGAAAATTGTTCGGCGCTGTTTTGTTATCTTGATGCTATAGGCGAAGCGTATAGGGTTTACGGGGGGGTTGCCTGGTTGCGTTACGATGAACAATTCCGGCAGAGAAAAGCGGTGCGTCCAGACATAAGGTGGGATCACAAAGATATTGCCTTATGGCTGAGGGTGACGGCACCTGTTAGATCTGGGCAGCCCTTTCGGGGGGAAGGAGGGAGCGGGGGGTCTTCAAGCATGGCGTCGGCCTCAGCAAGAGGCTTGTGCTTTGCCTTTAATGAAGGAAACTGTAGATTCGGGGTTAAATGCAAATTTAAACACGAATGCTCAGGTTGTGGGGGGAACCATGGAGTGGCAAGATGCTTTAGGGGCGGGAAGCAGAAAGGGGACGCCAATAGCAAAGGGGGCGACGCCGGTCAGACTGGAAAGGATGGTGCCTTTTCTCGCTAGGTATCCGGATAGGGCAGCGGCGGTATTGCTTGAGGCAGGGTTTGGGGAGGGGTTTAGGATTCCGTTTGTACCAGGGGGGGCAGTGTTGTTAAAAAAGAATTTGCGTTCGGCTAGGGAGCATTCGGAGGTGGTGACGGATAAACTAAATAAGGAAGTGTTGTTGGGTCGGATGGCGGGACCGTTTCAGGAGCCGCCTTTTGCGGATTTGCGAGTGTCACCGCTGGGAGTGGTCCCTAAGAAGGAGGTGAATAAGTTTCGGCTTATTCATCACCTGTCTTTTCCAAAGGGTTCTTCGGTCAATGATGGTATTGACCCCGCACTTTGTACGGTGGTGTATACGTCATTTGATGCAGCGGTCGCGTGGGTGAAGCGATTTGGGGCGGGGGCACTCCTAGCAAAGACGGATATTGAAGCGGCGTTTAGGTTACTGCCGGTACATCCGGATTGTCACCATTTGTTAGGCTGTTTTTGGGAGGGGGGTTTCTTTGTGGACCGATGCTTGCCCATGGGGTGCTCTTTGTCATGTGCCTACTTCGAAACGTTCAGTTCGTTTCTGGAATGGGCTGTGATAGACTCATCAGGTTGTGCATCTCTGATTCACTACCTGGATGATTTTTTGTGTATAGGCCCCCCGGGTTCGCGGGTGTGTTCCTTGTTGTTGGAAACGTTACGTTCGCTTTTTGGTTGGTTTGGGGTTCCGTTGGCGGCGGAAAAAACGGAGGGTCCGGTAACGGTATTGAGTTTCTTGGGGATTGTGATTGATTCCGAAAAGATGGAGTGTAGACTGCCAGTAGATAAATTAGAGGATTTAAGAGGGAATTTGGTGAATGCCCAGAGGAAGAAGAAGTTGCAGCTACGGGAGCTTCAATCATTGTTAGGGAAACTTAATTTTGCTTGCCGGGTCATGCCTATGGGAAGGGTTTTCTGTAGACGACTGGCTAGGGCGACAGCAGGTGTGGTTTCGCCTCGTCACTACATTCGGCTGGGGAAGGAATTGCGGGCGGACTTAAAGGTGTGGTTGTCATTTTTGGAAAAGTATAACGGTCGCTCGTTATTTATGGGGGATGTGATGGACTCGTTTGACTTTGAGCTGTTTACAGATGCGGCGGGTGGTTCCGGTTTTGGTGCATTTTGTGGTGGCCAATGGTGTGCTGGACAGTGGCCGGTAGGGTGGTTTGAGCGCGGTTGGGTGAGGAATTTGGCGTTATTGGAGCTCTTCCCAATTGTGGTGGCGGTGTTATTGTGGGGGGACCGTTTTCGGAATAGGAAGATTCGTTTTCACTGTGATAACATGGGGGTGGTGCAGGCTATAAATGGTTTGTCGGCATCTTCGCCTTTAGTGGTACGGCTTCTTCAGCGGTTGGTGTTGGAGTGCCTGTCGCTTAATGCCTGGGTGGTGGCGGTGCATGTCCCGGGGGTGGAGAACTGTATTGCTGACGCCCTCTCTCGTTCACAGTGGGATCGTTTTCGTCAGTTGGCTCCGGACGCGGAAGCTACGGGCCTACCTTGTCCGGCTTGCCTGTGGGATCTGCTGGAGGAACCGTGAATGGGCTCATTCAAGCGTCGTTGGCGCCCGGTACGTGGGCTATGTATGTCAGAGCTTGGGATCATTGGGAGGCTTGGTGTGTGGATCTGGGGGCTATGATGGAGGATTTGGAGGTAGCGTTGTTGATGTTTTTGGGCCATTGTAAGGAAGAGGGATGGTCAGTTAGTAAAATTAATGGTTGTATGGCTGGGCTGGCTTTCGGTTTTAAAATGAGACGGATGTTTGATTTTACTAAGTCGTTTCTGGTGGTGCAGGCGTTAAAAGGATGGCGTAGGCTGCGATCAGGGGTGGACACCAGGAGGCCGGTATCGTTTGCGTTATTGTTGGAATTGGGGGAGCAGTTGAGGGGTGTGTGTAATTCAGTGAAGGAGGTCCGTTTGTTTAGACTGGCTTTTTCGCTGGCGTTCTTTGGGGCGCTTCGTTTGGGTGAACTAGTTTGTCCGTCGGTGTATAGACCGGGGGGGTTGATGAGGGATGATGTGGATTTGTTTCCGGATAGGGTGGAGTTCGTTATCCGTAGATCAAAGACCGATGTGGAGGGTCGGGGTCATAGGGTGGTGTTGTTTGCGGTGGAGGATTGTGATATGTGTCCGGTCAGCTGTCTTCGGGAGTATGGTTCACGGGTGGAGGTGGGGCTAGGTCCACTGTTAGTTCACGCGGATGGGTCCTATTTGTCCCGTTTTCAATTTTCGGCAGTGTTTGCAAAATGTTTGCAGGGGTTGGGGCTGGATCGGGAGGGGTACTCCAGTCATTCGTTTAGGATTGGTGCAGCCACTGAAGCAGCAAGGCTGGGTTTGGGGGATGAGGTCATAAAACGCATAGGACGATGGGAATCTACGCGTTTTAGGTCATATGTTCGGCTGAATCGTTTATAAAAAAAAAAAAAAAAAAAAGGGGGGGATGATATTTTGCTTTATGTTGGCAGTGTTGTTCTTGCATTATTTTTCTCGTTTCAGGTGCAGCACCCGCCCTGGTGTGGATTTTGGGACACTCCTATGTTTTCTGGGGGGCCGTTCGGGCAGCAGTTCGGCCGGACGGTCAGCAACTAGGTTTCGACAGGGCGTCGGTGGTGGTAAGATGGATAGGGCGCAGGGGCATGATTTGGAGAGGGGTGCTGCCGGAAGTGCATCGTTTTGCTCGGATGGATAGGGCACCTGACGTGTTGGTGATCCACGCGGGTGGAAATGATTTGGCTGCGAGACCTATCAGGGAGCTGGTGAAAGATATAAAATGGGACATGTTGCGGTTGTGGTCATTGTTCCCTGGGTTGGTGACCGTGTGGTCAGACATAGTACCGAGGCGAGTCTGGAGGGAGGCGAGGTCGTTGGAGGCAGTAAATAAGGCTCGGGTTAAAGTTAATCGGGCGGTTGGGCGGTTTATGGCACGGAACGGGGCAGTGGTGGTCAGGCATAGGGACTTGGAGAGCGGGGTTGGTTCCTTTTGGAGAGCGGATGGGGTGCACCTGAATGCAGTAGGGGTGGATATGTGGAGCCTGGCGCTGCAGGAGGGTATTGAGGTGGCCCTGAGGATGTGGAGGAACGCACAGAGTTGAGGAGTCTAATCTGTGCGTTGGTGGCGGTGGGGGGTCCTTGGAGTTGGTTACGGTGGAGCTGGAGGACATTGGGAGGGCCCCCACGGTTGGGGCTGGACTCCCATGGTGGCCCAGCTGTTGAGGGGGGGGCCATTCTGTGGTGCTTCCGAGCTGGGGGTCACGGCTGGAGGCAAAATGGCTCACCCCGGATCAGCAGCTGGGGGATTTGTGGGGCTCTAAGGACCTCCCCCGTTAGGAGGAGTCATTGTTATGGTTTATGTTATGTTGTATTTATATTAATAAACGGCTGCTGTGGCCAATATATTCCAACAGGTGTCTGAGTCTTTTTGGGGATGGTTGGGTATGTTGGTATATGGTGGGGGCGGAACAGGTAAGAACAGTTAGTTGTAGTAGGGGCGAGCAAAATATGACCAATACCCCCGTCAGGAAATGGCCGGACTGGAAGGGGGGAGAAAGGGGGGCCCCTAAGGGTAGGCCCACATGACGGGGGGTTTGGTTAGTGAGCCCCAGGGAGATTAGGATTGGGGTAGCAGGGGGTGGGGTGGATGCAGGGGGGTCGTATTGGTGGGTTTGAGCAGGAGGGGAGGAGCGTAGGGGTTAAATAGAGTAGGGGGACAGTGGACGGTAGCCATTTTGGTTACCTGAGAAAGCTCCCTCCCACCCTCCCTTTTAAGTTTGGATGGGGGGGGGCGAGGCAATGTGTGCAGGGGGAGATGGGATCGGTCTTGTCACAGTGGCGTTGGCGGTGGGGGGTCCTTGGAGTTGGTTACGGTGGAGCTGGAGGACATTGGGAGGGCCCCCACGGTTGGGGCTGGACTCCCATGGTGGCCCAGCTGTTGAGGGGGGGGCCATTCTGTGGTGCTTCCGAGCTGGGGGTCACGGCTGGAGGCAAAATGGCTCACCCCGGATCAGCAGCTGGGGGATTTGTGGGGCTCTAAGGACCTCCCCCGTTAGGAGGAGTCATTGTTATGGTTTATGTTATGTTGTATTTATATTAATAAACGGCTGCTGTGGCCAATATATTCCAACAGGTGTCTGAGTCTTTTTGGGGATGGTTGGGTATGTTGGTATATGGTGGGGGCGGAACAGGTAAGAACAGTTAGTTGTAGTAGGGGCGAGCAAAATATGACCAATACCCCCGTCATGTCCTTTAACGTGAAGCCCCAGTGCTATGTCATTACTGGAATTGCTCCCCTCACAGCTTTCCAAAATTAACCTAAAGAGCTCCCAGGTGCCACATGTGAAATTTCCTCGTCCGCACACATTCTATTACTACAAGGATATTTTTTTTTGTGACAGCAGGGGTGCAAAAGCTGGTTAATGTAAGGACACTGTAACATAAGCTATCACAGTGCCCCCTACTGGACATTCAATCCATTGCTATTAAGCTTGTTGCATTCCTAAATGCAATTTATATGACACTGACCTCCACTTATTAAAATTGTGCATTTCAATATAGATTCTTTAGTAATGATAGTCACATTCTATGATAGCAATTATTATTATTATTATTATTACTATTATTATATTTTCTTCTCATTGATTCCGTTTTTATTTGTCCACACACAACCCCATTTCAAACACGTACTATCAGGGACTGCGCTCTACGATTGTTCATCTGAACTTGGTTCATGAGTGACTTTACACAGGCATAGCAGCAGGGAGTACTTGTGAGTATTACAAATGTATATGCAGTTTAGAATCTATGGAAAGATGAGCGACAGACCCATTGTAAAGCCTGGTATTAGACGCAGCCATTTACATGCAATGAGCCTACTTCAGGGTCTAAGTACGTTATCGGCCAGCAGCCACTGAAAGCATTCTCCTATATAGCACACATACAAAACTAAAAAAGTTTTAAGCGGGACATGCTTTGCATATTCTGACAACAATAAGGATCTGATTTTTAATTGCTCCAAGTACTAAATGTTTATTTATTTATTACACACACTTATATAGTGCTGACTTATTCCGCAGTGCTTTACAGACATTAGTATCACACTGTCCCCAATGGGGCTCACAATCTAAGTTCCAAGTGCTAGTGCTAACCACTGAGCCAATGTTGAGCCATTTATTATTTCCATTTCCAATATTTATTACCATTCCTGGTAGCTAATTATTACATGGAAATTTAGTTCCAAGACGGTTCATAGCAGAGATTAAAGGGTTATTCTAGAGATGAGCAAAGTGATTCTACTGATTCAGAATTCCTCCTAAATCTCTTGTGATTTGTTTTGGGCGAATGAGTAAGAACCCATGCATAATATTTCTCTAAGTTCAAGGCAGTTCTTCCATAAGAGGTCTGGTGGTAGACTCAAACTGTCTAGTGGGTACTTGTTCATAATAAGATTTTCCCCTGGTGGTAGCCTCTAACTGTTCAGTGGTGCTTTTTCATAAAGGAGATCAAATTTGCATCCCTTCGGATTTTTGGAAAGATATTCAAATTATCTTTTCTTCCAAAAAGAAAAATAAGCCTATCTGATGTCAGTAGAAGTAAGATATGGTAATTTGGATATATATTTTTCCAAGAAATGCAAAGCAGCATTGGCTGGACTACAATACTTCTCATGCACACTAGATGGTCTCCCTAATAAGCAAGAGCACCCTCCAAAGCAGGGGCGGATTGGGAACCTAAAGTGGCCCTGGAAAAAATACTTAAAAGTGGCCCCCCATGTTGTAGGAGGGTCTAAATTGACAGGAGGTGGGGCAACAAAGTAGAGAGGTCAGCAATACCATAACGCAAAATACCATATACCACAGTGCCGTTCAATGTACTGCCCCAAAAGCTGTCCCACTGAGTTGGCCATTAATAGCGGCTATATTCTGTCCTCCTCTTCCAGTTGTCTCTGATTAAGATATGGAGAAGGGGGCTTAGGAGGTATGATGTGGGACATAGTTGAATTCACAAGGGCTTGTCTCTGGCCAGGTACATGAGTACCTGTTTCTCAAAGCGTTAATTAACACAGAGTTTACTGTATACTCAGCCAGTGGAAGTAATGGGGGCTTGGGCATCGGCCCACTGGGAAATGTCCCTGTAAGGTCTATGGCCAATCCACCCCTGCTCCAAAGCCACTCAGCTAACCAGGGCAATTTTCTCTTGAGACAATCAGTATTCTTGTCTTTCTTTCTTTCTCTCTCACTTATATATTTCTCAGTTTTTTGAAGAGAATAAACATGAGTTCTAGGAAAAATTTGTGTTATGAACCAATTTTCAGGGCAACTAATATCTGATTTTGGTAGAATCGATCTGGGCCCGGTTCTATTTTTTTTTAAAAAATGTGGCGCATCAGAGAGAAAACGAATTTCAAGAAATTTGCTCATCTCTAGGTTATTACATCTCAGAAATTAACGATGTTTGACAGTTTCTGACCGTTTCTGACAGCGCTGATTTAGAGAAATAGCCACTTTACTGTTATTTTTTACATTGCAATGCTCTTGGCCACATGGCTGTGTGGGGAACTAAAGCCAGCTCAATTTACTGTACTTGCACAGGTCTGTACTGCCGGTGGCTAGCGCCGTTCTGCAGAGGAAAGGATGTAAAGGGGATGCAGTGCTCCATTCTAAGGTCAGTAAAAGTTCTAGAGATCAGACCCCTACCAATCATAGTCTAGCAATACACTATTGTTTTACGAGATGGAAAATAACTTTTCAATACACAGGGTTACGTTGTCTACATCTCTGAAGCTGCAAGAAGCCATGCTTTGTGCGTTTCAACCCCTTTTTTTTTTATAAACTCATAACAGAAACCAAGGTATTATTGACCTAGACCAGGGGTGTAGCTACCATGGAAGCAGGGGAAGCGGCTGCTACGGGGCCTGAACTCAGGAAGGGGCCCAGGAAGAGGACAAATGGATTTATTTTCAGGGCCCAGGGAGTGGTGAGTATGGTGCTCCTAGTCCTAGCACTGGTATTACTCACCGATCCCAGTTTTTTTTCTCCAGGTGCCTATACTGCACTAAGTCCTGGCACTGCACAGCTTCAGGACGGGACGTAGTGTGCATAGGAGTGCACTATGACCTCACACAGTGCTGCACAAAGAGCAGAGGTGCCCACAGGAGAACGGTGAGTTTTTTTTTGGTCAGGTCTGCATTAATTGAGGGAGAGTGGGGCCCATTCAAAAGTTTGCTGTGGGGCCCATTCAAAAGTTTGCTGTGGGGCCCAGTAAGTTCTTGTTACGACACTGGCCTAGACTTTCAAGTTCGAAACTATAACATATTCATCTATGTTCACCATACTGTGTATAAGGTAAGTGCTGAATGAAGACTACAGCATTGACTATGTATCGACTATTAAACATTCTTGACTCTAAGTACCAGGTAACCTTACCTACAAGGCCATCCAGAGGCACATGCCACTTGTGCCTAATGGAAATCTGAGCTGAATACAGTTTTGGAATGTTATCTATTGTACACTGATGAGCAAAAGGGTAACAATGTTTTGAACTTTTGGCTTTCAGGCTCCATTTCTCACCATCCACTACAGCTTCGAATATGAGATATTAATCTTGGCTATCTCATACATAAATTGGACTTGCAACTATTTAGCATATGATTAGTCACTGTATGCAGATTCTTTTCATGTAACTGCATTGTTACTGTTTTGCTCCTGGTGGTGAAACAATCTTTTTCTTCTTGTATACTACAAATTACAACCTGTTCTCACATTCCCTAATAGCTCAGTATGTTGATTCCCAAGCGAAAGGTCACTGGTTCGAATCCAGGTGCAGCCATGAAGCAGATTTTCCAAGAAAAGATAAACAGCATAAGCCAGCTCATCGACAGCGGTATCTCTGCCAAGAAAATTGGCAAACTGCATCATATGAGTTCCATAATAGTTGGAAGAATACAAAATGAAGTCCATCCATCCATTTCAAGGCCAAGAGGTGGACATCCAGGAAAAATATCGGAGTCAACAAGTTGGCTTATCACAAAGTCTATTAGTTCTGGTGTAACAAACGCGGCAGTAAATGTGACTCATATGCTTAGTAATAGTGAGATCACAGATGTTCATTCAAGAACCGTGCAACGGGCACTACACAAGTCTGGAATAAACTCATAACACTACACAAGTCTGGAATGGTGGCCTGAAAATAGTGAAGCGCCGACTGGAGTTTGCAAAAAAGTACGAACAATGGACAGTAGAAGATTGGAAACGGATGTGTCACAACCAGACAGCTGAGAAGCTCTGACAGAAACCGTTCAGAACCTCCTCCTTGAGTTTTCCTTGTTTTGGTTTCAGTTCCTCACCTCGTTAGCCTATCTCAGCTGTCATGCAGTTGGACTGATTGCTTCCCTTTAAATTCCTCGCCATAATGCAGTAGTGTGCGGCTTATACAACTTCCTGGAGTGTGTGTGCATGCTGTTCTTAGTTCCCAGTCGTCTGCAAGATAAGTGCTGTATATGTATTTGTGATTTTCTGTTTGCTGGATCCAGGTGACCCTGTCTCCCTCCGTGTCTGTGTAGGGAGCCGGTGGTCGTGTCCCCTCACTATTGTAGGGTCTTCAGGTGTTAGATAGTCGAGGTACGTGGATATGCGACCATTCACCTTTGGGGTGTTTGCATAGGCTGAGCAGTCAGGGAGAGTCTGTCAGGTCCATGCAGGGCTCTCCCTTTTGTTCCTTAGTTGTGGATCCAGTGAGTCATTGATTATATTGCATTGTCTTGTTTCCTGTACACCATCCGTGACATTATAAGCCGCCAAAACCGTCTCAAGCATGGATCCGGTTTCACTTTTGGCTGAACGTTTCCAGGGTCTTTCATTGGAGGTAGCTGATCTCCGTAAGACTTTTTCTCAGTTTCAAGTGACCGGTTCAGCTTGCGTTCATGGAGTTTGTTCTGAGCCTAAGATCTCGCTCCCGGATACGTTCTCCGGGGGTAGTGAGTATTTTGTGCGTTTTAGAGAGGCTTGCAAACTCCATTTTCGCCTTCTTCCCCATTCTTCTGGTGATGAGGAACGGAGGGTGGGGATCATTATATCGCTGCTCAGGGGTAACGCTCAGTCCTGGGCCTTTTCGCTGCCGGAGGGGGCACGGCCCCTCCGTTCATTGGATGAATTCTTTTTAGCCCTGGGTCAGATATATGATGATCCGGATCGTATTGCTCTGGCTGAGTCTAGACTACGTCTGTTATGCCAGGGTAAACAATCCGCAGAGATATACTGCTCAGAATTTCGGAGATGGGCAGCTGATACTAGTTGGAATGATGCTGCACTCCGAAGTCAATTTTGCCATGGTCTTTCAGAGGGATTGAAAGATGCATTTGCCTTTCATGAGAGACCTACCTCCTTGGATTCTGCTATGTCTCAGGCCGTTCGTATTGACAGGCGTCTTAGAGAGAGAGGAGAGATCTCTCCTTCCTGTCATACTCAGTCCCGGGACAATGCAGCGGTCTCATTCTGTGCGCAGGGGTCTCAGTCGCTGTCAGCCCCTTCTGAGCAGGAGCCCATGCAGCTGGGGTTGATTGCCTCTGACAGTAGAAGATTCAGCCTGCATGGGAGGGTTTGTTTTTGTTGTGGAGGTATAAATCATTTGGCAAATGTTTGTCCCTCTAGGAGATTCAGGCAGTCTTCTGGGAGTAATAAAGAAACAAAAAGGAAAAAATCTTTTAAAAATGTTCCGTCTGTTACTATTGGCAGGGTTGAGGCGGAAATTGAAGGTTTTCCGTTTGCTTGTAGTTCCCGTTTTGTCCTGCCTGCTAGGGTGGCGCTAGAGAGCAAGAGCATTTTTTGTGAGATTTTTGTGGATAGTGGAGCAGCTGTCAATCTCATTGATAATCAATTTGCAATAACTCATGGTTTCCAGGTATGCACTTTGGGGAAGGATATTCCTGTTTTTGCTATTGATTCCGCTCCACTTTCTCAGAAATCATTAAAGGGCATAGTTCACAATATCCGTTTAATTGTGAGTGATGCTCATGTTGAGGATGTGTCATGTTTCGTCCTTAGCGGTTTGCCTACTCCTCTAGTGTTGGGGCTACCCTGGCTCACTAAACATAACCCCACCATTGATTGGCAAGCGAGGCAAATAAATGGTTGGAGTGACTTTTGCAGAGAGAATTGCCTCATGACATCTGTTTCTGAGGTTTCTACTAAGACTGTACCACCTTTCCTCTCTGAATTTTCGGATGTCTTCTCTGAGAGTGGAGTTCAGGATTTGCCTCCGCACAGGGAGTACGATTGCCCTATTAATCTCAACCCAGGCGCCAAGCTGCCTAAATCTCGTTTATACAATCTTTCCCAACCTGAGAGGGTCGCTATGCGTGCTTATATCTCTGAGAGTCTGAGAAAAGGACACATACGACCCTCGAAGTCACCTGTTGCCGCTGGTTTTTTCTTTGTTAAGAAAAAAGATGGTTCTTTAAGACCTTGTCTGGATTTCAGGGAGCTAAACAGTATCACTATTCGTGACCCTTATCCGCTTCCTCTGATCCCGGACCTGTTTAACCAGGTTGTTGGGGCTAAAATCTTTTCCAAATTAGACCTAAGAGGGGCATACAACCTGGTCAGGGTCAGAGAAGGAGACGAATGGAAGACGGCTTTCAATACCCCTGAGGGCCATTTTGATCATTTGGTTATGCCTTTTGGTTTGATGAATGCCCCAGCCGTTTTTCAGCATTTCATGAACAGCATTTTTTATCATTTAATGGGAAAATTCGTATTAGTGTATTTGGATGACATTTTGATTTTTTCTCCTGATTTCAAAACTCATAAGGAACACCTACGTCAGGTCTTGCTCATCCTGCGGGAGAATAAATTATACGCGAAACTGGAAAAATGTGTGTTTGCGGTTCCAGAAATTCAATTTCTGGGGTTTCTTCTCTCCGCTTCTGGTTTTCGCATGGACCCCAAAAAGGTCAGCGCTGTGCTTGAGTGGGAGCTTCCTGAGAATCAGAAGGCACTGATGCGTTTTTTGGGCTTTGCCAATTATTACAGGAAGTTTATTTTGAATTATTCCTCTGTTGTTAAACCACTCACTGATATGACCAGAAAGGGGGTAGATTTTTCTTCCTGGTCGGTAGAGGCGCGTAAGGCCTTTTCTAATATCAAGGAGAGTTTTGCTTCCGCTCCCATCCTGGTACAACCTGATATTTCTTTACCCTTCATAGTTGAGGTTGATGCTTCTGAGGTAGGGGTGGGTGCGGTCTTGTCTCAGGGTTTCTCTCCTGCCAAATGGCAACCGTGTGCCTTTTTCTCGAAGAAACTCTCCTCCGCAGAGAGAAATTATGATGTGGGAGATAAGGAATTGTTGGCCATCAAGTTGGCTTTTGAGGAATGGCGCCATTGGCTAGAGGGAGCCAGACACCCTATTACCG
Source organism: Bufo bufo (assembly GCF_905171765.1). Classification (NCBI taxonomy): domain Eukaryota; kingdom Metazoa; phylum Chordata; class Amphibia; order Anura; family Bufonidae; genus Bufo; species Bufo bufo. Next base: position 569,351,783 of record NC_053392.1, on the reverse strand, counting down.
TGTTTACTGACCATAAATATCTGGCCTACTTGGAGTCAGCCAAGCGTCTGAACCCGAGACAGGCCAGATGGTCTTTGTTCTTTTCAAGGTTTAATTTTGTTGTCACGTTCCGCCCTGGGGTTAAGAATGTGAAGGCAGATGCCCTGTCACGTTGTTTTCCGGGAGGTGGGAATTTTGAAGACCCGGGTCCCATTTTGGCTGAAGGTGTGGTGGTCTCTGCTCTTTTTCCTGAATTGGAAGCAGAGGTGCAGGCAGCCCAGTCAGAGGCTCCTGATCTTTGTCCTCCTAGGAGGTTGTTTGTGCCTCTCGCTTTGAGACACAAGATTTTTAAGGAACACCACGATACGGTCCTTGCTGGGCACCCGGGGGCAAGAGCCACACTGGATCTCATCGCTCGGAGATTCTGGTGGCCTGCGCTTCGTAAGTCGGTTGAGGGTTTTGTGGCAGCCTGCGAGACTTGCGCTCGTGCCAAAGTCCCTCATTCACGGCCATCAGGTCCTCTCCTTCCCTTACCCATTCCTTCCCGTCCTTGGACACATTTGTCCATGGACTTTATAACGGACCTGCCTCGTTCCTCGGGGAAGACTGTGATTCTGGTGGTGGTGGACCGTTTTAGCAAAATGGTGCATTTCATCCCTTTTCCTGGTATGCCCAATGCTAAGACGCTGGCGCAGGCATTTATTGACCACATTGTCAAATTGCATGGTATTCCTTCAGACATAGTCTCTGATAGGGGCACACAGTTTGTTTCCAGATTCAGGAAGGCTTTCTGTTCTCGCCTGGGGGTTCGGCTGTCATTCTCTTCTGCTTTCCACCCGCAGTCGAATGGCCAGACAGAGCGCGTCAATCAGAATCTGGAGACATATCTGCGCTGTTTTGTGGCGGAGAATCAGGAGGATTGGTGTTCTTTTTTGTCCCTTGCTGAGTTTGCTTTAAATAACCGTCGTCAGGAGTCCTCTGATAAGTCACCATTTTTTGGTGCATATGGGTTTCATCCGCAGTTTGGGACTTTCTCGGGAGAGGGGTCTTCTGGTTTACCTGATGAGGACAGATTCTCCTCGTCTTTGTCATCTATTTGGCCAAAGATTCAGGATAATCTAAAGAGCATGAGTGAGAGATATAAGCGTATGGCAGATAGGAGACGTGTGCCTGGTCCGGACCTGAATGTTGGTGATCTGGTGTGGTTGTCTACCAAGAATATCAAATTGAAGGTTCCCTCCTGGAAGTTGGGTCCTAGGTTTATTGGGCCTTACAAGATCCTGTCTGTCATCAATCCTGTTGCCTACCGTCTTGATCTTCCTCAGACTTGGAAGAGCCATAATGTTTTTCATAAGTCCTTATTGAAACCTTATGTTCAACCCATTGTACCCTCGCCTTTGCCTCCGATTATGGTTGATGGGAATCTTGAATTTCAGGTCTCTAGGATTGTGGATTCTCGTCTTGTCCGCGGTTCTCTCCAGTACCTCGTTCATTGGGAAGGTTATGGTCCTGAGGAGAGGATGTGGGTCCCAGTGACGGACATTAAGGCCATTTGTCTCATCAGGGCTTTCCATAGGTCCCATCCTGAGAAGGTGGGCTCTGAGTGTCCGGAGTCCACTCGTAGAGGGAGGGGTACTGTCACAACCAGACAGCTGAGAAGCTCTGACAGAAACCGTTCAGAACCTCCTCCTTGAGTTTTCCTTGTTTTGGTTTCAGTTCCTCACCTCGTTAGCCTATCTCAGCTGTCATGCAGTTGGACTGATTGCTTCCCTTTAAATTCCTCCCCATAATGCAGTAGTGTGCGGCTTATACAACTTCCTGGAGTGTGTGTGCATGCTGTTCCTAGTTCCCAGTCGTCTGCAAGATAAGTGCTGTATATGTATTTGTGATTTTCTGTTTGCTGGATCCAGGTGACCCTGTCTCCCTCCGTGTCTGTGTAGGGAGCCGGTGGTCGTGTCCCCTCACTATTGTAGCGTCTTCAGGTGTTAGATAGTCGAGGTACGTGGATATGCGACCATTCACCTTTGGGGTGTTCGCATAGGCTGAGCAGTCAGGGAGAGTCTGTAAGGTCCATGCAGGGCTCTCCCTTTTGTTCCTTAGTTGTGGATCCAGTGAGTCATTGATTATATTGCATTGTCTTGTTTCCTGTACACCATCCGTGACAGGATGATTTGGAGCGATGAGACAGAAGTCAATAGACTGGGCTCTAATGGGTGCAAATGGGTCTGGAAGAAACAAGGGAAAAGGAGGCTAACGTATTGAGGAATTAAGCTTGATGATATCAAGTTGTGTGTGGAAACTTGGCCAGGATCGATGGTGGTCTCAATGCTGAGCTGTATGTGAGTATCCTACAAGACGAGTTACTTCATACACTCGAGTACTTTGGGTATGAAAAGAAGGACATAGTGTTCCAGCAGGATAACGTCTCAAAGCATACATCCAGATTGGCAAAGAAATGATTCAATGGCAATGAAGTAGTGGTGCTGGATTAGCCCCCACAGTCCTCAGACCTCATTCCAATCAAACACTTGTGGGTAGAGTTGAAGAAAAATCAGTATTCTTACCCAAGTGAGCCGACCAGTATGCACCAACATTGGGAACGTGTAGAGGAGACCTGTAAACAGATTTCGGTCGAGACATGCTTAAATCTGATCTAGAGCATGTCCAGAAGGATTCAGGCAGTGTTGGAAGCCAAAGGCAAATTTACAAAATAATAAAAATTCAAATTTAGAAACAAAACAGTAACAATGCAGTTACATGACAACCTGCATAACTAATCATATGCTAAATAGCTGAAAGTCCAATTTAAGTATGTGATAGCCAAGATGATTGTCTATAAAATGATGGTAGTCTCACGTTTGAAGCTGTACTGGATGGTGAGATATGGAGCCGGAAAGTCAAAAGTTCAAAACATTGTTACCCTTTTGCTCGTCAGTGTATATCTGGCTTTAAAGGGAATCTGTTTGCTCCAAAACACTCCTCAAACTGGTTTGTGGGAGCACAGCGTGAGACTTCAAGTGATTTACTGCTGTGCGAGAGCCAGAAAAGGCCACTTCATTCAACAGTATGAAATAGAGAGAGATGATTCTCTTTTATATATTTTTCCAGTGTTTCAGCTGTTTACAGTCAGGATTATTATCTTGTCCATCAAGTTTTTATATAAAGGGGTTGTCTCATCACCAGCAGGAGGAATGTACTGAGCTGGAATACATCTCTTATGGAACAGCTCTGCCAAGAGGGCCTCATCCTTTTTATGATGTCCATACGGCATAAGAGTGTCTGTGGACAAGGGAAATAACCTACCTACAGTATCTGTACACAGATGCAGGTTTACAAACAGAAAGTTCGCACAGATTTCCGTGCAGTTTTCTGTGGGTTTCACCAAAATCGCACAAGAACCACATTTTTTACTTACGGTTTTGGTGTGGATTTGATACGTCTTTGCTGCAGATCTGACCCCTCCATTGAAAAGGATGAAATCCGCACAAAAGAACCATACCAACAGTTGATATGCTGCCGATTTCAAAATCCACACGGCAGGTCAATTTCCACACGGAAGAAAAAAGCAAAATGTACATGAAATTTGTCTAATCTCATACACTTTGCTAGTTCTGTATTACGCTGCATTTTTTCCACATGAGATTCCTTGCCAAGGGTCAGCAACCTCTCAGCTGTTGTGAAACTACAGATCCCAGCATGCTCCATACACTTCTATGAGATTTCCTAGAACAACAGTGGAGGCAGCTGTAGTTCTATGAATATTGCTAAGGAAAAGGGGATTCAAAAGATGAAGATCATAATTACTAAAAGTCTGTGTAGACCTTAAAAATATAACATGTATAAGGCAGTAAAGTCGGGTACGTGCATTTGAGAACATGTTCCCCACCGTGGAGGCCATGCAATCTTCTGCTAAAAGTTTATGCTGGTCATTTGAATGTCTTATCAGACTTGATCCCACATGATACTTTATTCTGCACGTTTACTGTTTTAATGGCAAAAGAAGCAAAAGAAAACAAAATATTAAGAGAACAAAAAAATAAACTGGCCTTTGTACAATCGGCAGTGAACTATGAATGTAAATGTGGACCTTCTGTGTGTGTTCATAATCCTCTTAAGTAAAATAATTTATTAGATACAATTAGATAAAAAACGGAACCAATGGCATTAGGAGGCCTCGAGTCAGATCAAGCCTTGATGGTTGAATGCTTCAAAAATGTCAACAAGTTGCTGGTGATGTCATTTTCCCTTAGGCCTTTTGTGTATACTTAGGTTCATCTAAGTTAAATATTATGCTTTCACATATCAGTTAAGGATTTGCATCACTTCGAAATTATTTTTAAAGGAATACATCCGGCACATAATATATCGGTCTAATGTACATGTGCAGTGAACGGTGCCACCATGCCATGACTTGAATGAAGGCCCTATGGGTCATGGATATGAGGGAACAGGTTTGATTTCACACATTAAAAGGGAAATTAAAAAATTATGTCTTCCTTTTTTGAGCCAGTTTTGACATTTCACAATACCAAGTATGAAAATGAAAAAAATATATATATATTTAAATGATATTAAAATTAAATAAAAACATGCCTTCTCTCTGTTTCCTACAGGACATCCAATTTTACTCCACGTACTTTTCCTCCCTTCAATTAAAGCCACGGGGTTTGATAAAGGGGCAAGGTTTAGAGCGTCCCGCTGACCCACTAGACGATTGAAGCCACATCCCTTCACCTTGACCATGTCATTACAAGGATCATCAAAATCCAGGGAGAAAATAGAAGATGAACTGCTATTTTCTCTTGATTACATGTCTTGTGTGTTTAACTAAGAGTGGACATCTTCTGGTGGACCTCAGAGTAATTTCCACTGGTGGGCCAGGAAAACTGTTAGGAGACAGTTTTTTTGTTTGAATAAATATCAAGTAGAAAATAATGCACGCTTTCGGTACACCCTGAAATTTACAGTTTGTGAACATCCACCACCCGTGCCAACTTAAAATAAAATATTAACACCGCTAAAAATGTACGGCAAAAGTCCAATCTTTAAAAATGATGTTCGCTTACCTCAAACAGCAGACATCTGGGGCTAATGTCAGCGATCGGCAACAATGCTGATCACAGACATCTAACCCCTCAGATGCCATGGTCAATTGTGACCACGGCATCTGAGACGGCTTTCCCTGGGAGCGCTGTGCTCCCAGGGCCTGAACAGCTTCCCTGTGCGGCTATCAGGGAAGTCGCTCCTGGACCCCAATTAAGAATCCCAGGCTGCCATAAGGCTGGGTTCACACAGGCGTTGCGGGTGACATGCGGGAAAAGATGCGGGTGCGTTGCGGGAAAATGCACGATTTTTCCCCGCGAGTGCAAAGCGTTTTAATGCGTTTTGCACGCACGTGAGAAAAATCGGCATGTTTGATACCCAGACCCGAAACCGGACTTCTTCACAGAAGTTCGGGTTTGGGTTAGGTGCAGTGTAGATTTTATTATTTCCCCTTATAACATGGTTATAAGGGAAAATAATAGCATTCTTAATACAGAATGCTTAGTAAAATAGGGAGGGAGGGGTTAAAAATAAATAAATAATTTAACTCACCTCATCCATAATTTAACTCACCTCATCCACTTGTTCGCGCAGCCCGGCTTCTCTTCTGTCTTCTTCTTTGATGCCCAGGAGGAAAAGAACCTGTGGTTTGACTCGCCTGGATGACTTTGCAGAGGGCACCCTGTTGGTCGGGGGGGATCTCAATGTGGCATTAGACCCTGTCGTAGATGTTTCTAGAGCAGGCATCCTCAAACTGCGGCCCTCCAGGTGTTGCAAAACTACAACTCCCAGCATGCCCGAACAGCCTACAGGTATCAGCCTACAGCAGGGCATTGTGGGAGCTGTAGTTTTACAACAGCTGGAGGGCCGCAGTTTGAGGATGCCTGCTCTAGAGGGATCTCTCACCTTGCCCACTCATATCTCTGGGACATCAAAAAGCTTCTCCATACCCATCAGTTAGTAGACGCGTGGCGGGTTCTTAACCCTGAGGTCAAAGACTTCACGTTTTATTCAGCAGCAAGGGACACTTATTCCAGACTAGACTATTTTTTACTGAGACACTCGGCGGTATCCCTTTTAGCTTCATCAGTCATAGACCCGCTGACCTTTTCGGACCACGCGATGGTCCTTGTTTCCTTGAAATCCCCCCTCCCTGCTCCGAAATCTTGGCAGTGGCGATTAAATTAATCTTTACTGCAGGATCTGGAGGTAGCTCAGGAGGTTCATACGGAGATCTCTCAGTACTTTGAAACCAATCAAACTGACAATATGTCGCCGATCTCGGTTTGGGCAGCCCACAAATGTGTAATCCGTGGGGAATTCATCAAGTATGGAGTGAGACGTAAGAAAGAAAAGGCAGTTGAAATCTCTCAGCTTTTAGCGGAAATAGTCACCCTTGAATAGGCCCATAAAAAGTCTCACGCGATGCCGCAGAAGTAAGCTCAAGGAGAAGTTGGATATACGTACGAAAACCATTCTAGCTAAGGGCCGTAGGTACTTTTTTGAGTTCGGAAACAAAAGTGGTAAATTGCTAGCCAGATTACTCAGAGAGCAAAGAGCAAGGAATTATGTTCCCCGTATAGCCACTGCCCGAGGGTCCCTTCTTAATGACCCCGCAGCTATTGCAGCCTTTGCTCAGTACTACCAATCCTTATACAATCTCTCACAGCCCAACGCCACTAATGGGTCTCTGCGCTCGGCGATGGACAAGTATCTTGCTGACTCGGGTATGCCGAAGATACCTACAGACTCCCTCCTAGACTTAGACAGACCGATCTCTGCCGAGGAAATAGCAGAGGCTTTAAAAACTATGCAACCCAGTAAGACCCCGGGTCCTGATGGCCTCCCTGCCTCTTACTACAAGAGATTTTTACATCTTCTCCAGGCCCCACTAGCTAAAGCACTTAATGTACTCAGCACAGGGAATTCACTCCCTGCAGACATGTCACATACTTATATCACAGTAATACATAAGGAAGGAAAGGACCCCACCCTCTGCGGCAACTATCGTCCCATTTCACTTTTAAACGTGGACCAGAAATTGTTTTCTAAAACTCTGGCCACACGTCTGGTTCCGCTGCTATCTAATCTCATACACAATGATCAGGTGGGTTTCATTCCGTCGCGTGAGGAGAGAGATAACACCACTAAGGTTCTCAATCTGATTCACCACGCCAAGATCCGAGACGCCCCCTCTGTCTTTTGTCCACAGATGCTGAAAAAGCCTTTGACAGGGTGGGGTGGCCTTGGTTGTTCGCGGTGTTGCGCTATGTAGGCATCACTGATCCTCTGGCGACATGGATCCGAGCTCTATATGAGTCTCAGTCTGCGGCCATGAAGGTGAATGGTGTTCTCTCTTCGTCTTTTGCGATACAGAATGGGACCCGCCAGGGGTGCCCCCTCTCCCCACTAATCTTAGTTCTTACTTTGGAACCACTCCTGAGGTCGATCCGACAGAATCCGAATATATCTGGACTCTCGGTTGAGGGGAAAGAATTTAAGATAGCAGCTTATGCTAATGTTGACGCTTACTAACCCCAGGATTTATTTTCCGAACTTGATGGCGGAATTTCACACATTTCACGGCCTCTCTAATCTGAAGATTAACTTTCAGAAATCAGAGGCCTTGAATATATCACTACCGGATACTCTTGTATCCGACCTGGTCGCTTCCTTCCCATTCAAGTGGCTACTGGAGCAGTGAAATATCTGGGCACTCATATCCCCTCAGATCTGAAGGAGGTGTACCACAGGAATTTTATCCCTCTCCGGGACCGGATCAGGGAAGATCTTAAGAGGTGGTCGAAGTGACTAGACACGTGGTTTGGAAGATGTGCTATTTTTAAAATGAACAACCTCCCACGGGTATTATACCTCTTTCAGACCCCCCCCCCCCCATTAGACTCCCCTCTAGCTTCTTCGATAGCATCCATGGGGACTTATTCAGATATATCTGGGCTAGGGGTAGCCCGAGACTTGCTAGATCTCTCTTACACATCCCAAGGGACAAAGGAGGGTTAGGTGTACCTGACTTACGTAAATATTACTCAGCCTCCTTGCTTCAAAGGATAGTGGACTGGTGTCGACACACACTGTTCAAACAGTGGGTCTCGATCGAACAACTGTGCTGGAGCTCTCCTCTGGTCTCCTTGCCCTGGATAGATATGAAACTCCCTTCAGCTCTTTCTAACCACCCCACAATCGGTCCCACCGTTACACAATTTCATAAGGTCAAAGAAAATCCCTTGATCTCACACTCTCCCTCACTGTTGTTCCCCGTTATAGGAAATCCCAGTTTCCCGGCGAGTTGTCGGGAAGGACCGTTTTTGCAATGGCAGGTAAATAGTAGGTCCCGTGCTCCCTTTTTTAGAACCTCGGGCAGATGGTTTACGTATGACGAGATATTGAAATTGACAGTTCCCTGCCCCCTGGGATTCTGGAGATCCAGACAACTGACACACTTTCTATCCTCTATTCCGGCTTCCGCAGGGTTTGACAGGTCTCTTACCTCTTTTGAGAAAGCATGTGTTGGGTCGGGCGCATATAGACATTCCCTATCTGAGTGTTACCAGACCTTGGTTGCTCCTCGACAGGACTACCTGCCCCCATATGTGACGAAGTGGTCTCAAGACCTGGGAGTAGACGTCCCCCCTGACCAATGGTCAAAACTATTCTGTCTGCTCTACAGGTCATCTATGGCGAGTAGGTTCCAGGAAGCCGGATATAAGATAATGTCCAGATGGTACTATGTTCCGGTCAGATTACAGAAAATGCTCCCATCCGCGTCCCCTGTTTGCTGGCGTTGTGACTCAGCTATGGATTCAATGCTACACATTTTTTGGGAATGCCCCCCAATTTATAAAGCGCTGTCCTCAATTTTTCAGTTTACGGTACCAAATACACCTGGTTTATTTTTATTATTCTTATCGGATCTCCCAATGAGTGTACTTCGTAAGTCTTGTCTGTGCTCCTTGGTGATAGCGGCTAGGTCGTGCATCCCTGAGAGGTGGAAGCTCTCCTTGCCTCCGACAATTGGCTGCTGGATCAAAAAGGTGGAGGAGATCCGGAGAATGGAGGAACTTACTTCGCAGTTACGAGCTAAGCATAAAGCTTTCCTTGATGCATGGGCCCTGTGGTTTTCCTTTCAGGAATCCCAGGAATTTCGGAGCCTACTGTCGTGAGAAGCTGAGCGTTTCAATCTTTGCATTCTTCTGTGCTCCCCCCCTTCCTCTTGTGTTCATTGTCCGTCAGAGTTTTGTTTTCCCTGTCTCCCTATATGTTTGTTGGATGCACCTTTCAATATGTTTACAAGTGTGTCAATGCATTCTTCCTGGTCATTTTCGTTTCTGGTGCCAGGATTACATATTTATCAGTATCTCCCTACAGAGTACCTGCTTAGACAAATCAGATCTGTTTTCAACGGGGTACTTCACCCCACACTGCAGTTACCATTATACTTTATTAGGATGACTGTAACATGATGACCTCTCATTGTAGTGCATTGTCTTTGAAGTACGCAATGTACTGATGCAAATAAAGAATAAAAAAAATAAAAAAAGAACCTGTGGTGACCTCACTGCGTTCATCACATGGTCCATCACATGATTCATTAGCCATTTTTTGTCACCTCCCAAAAAAAGTGGAATAAAAAGAGATCAAAAAGTCATGGCATTAACATAAACTACAGATCACCCTACAAAAATGAACCCTCACACAGCTCCATAGACATAAATATAAAAAAGTTAGTGGGTCAGAATATGGCAATGAAAAGAAAAAATTTATATTTTTCAAAGATTTTACTTTACAGTATTAAAACACAAGAAAAACTATTGTACTGGTAGTACATTGTATTGTACTGGCCTGGAGAATGAAGAATTTTAGTGCATAGGGAAAGCTGTAGAAACAAAGCCCATAAAGCTGTGGCAGAATTGAATTTTTTTCCAATTCCACCTCATTTTGTGTTCTTCTTTATTATTAATGCAAAGCTTTTTTCAGGACAACATACAGTCAGGTCCATAAATATCGACACAATTCTAAAATTTTTGGCTCTATACACCACCACAATGTAATTGAAATTAAACAAACAAGATGTGCTTTAACTGTAGACTGTCAGCTTTAATTTGAGGGTATTTACATCCAAATCAGGTGAACGGTGTAGGAATTACAACAGTTTGCATATGTGCCTCCCACTTGTTAAGGTCCAAAAGTAATGGGACACAATAATAATCATAAATCAAACTTTCACTTTTTAATACTTGGTTGCAAATCCTTTGGAGTCAATTACAACCAGAAGTCTGGAACGCACAGACATCACCAGATGCTGGGTTTCATCCCTGGTGATGCTCTGCTAGGCCTCGACTGCAACTGCTTGTTCTTGGGGCATTTTCTCTTAAGTTTTGTCTTCAGCAAGTGAAATGCATGCTCATTTGGATTCAGGTCAGGTGATTGACTTGGCCATTGCATAACATTCCACTTCTTTCCCTTAAACAACTCTTTGGTTGCTTTTGTAGTATGCTTTGGGTCATTGTCCATCTGCACTGTGAAGCGCCGTCCAATGAGTTCTGAAGCATTTGGCTGAATATGAGCAGATAATATTGCTGATAATTTTGTCAGCAGTCACATCATCAATAAATACAAGAGAACCAGTTCCATTGGCATCCATACATGCCCACGCCATGACACTACCACCACCATGCTTCACTGATGAGGTGGTATGCTTAGGATCCTGAGCAGTTCCTTTCCTTCTCTATACTCTTCTCTTCCCATCACTCTGGTACAAGTTGATCTTGGTCTCATCTGTCCATAGGATGTTGTTCCAGAACTGTGAAGGCTTTTTTAGATGTCGTTTGGCAAACTCTAATCTGTCCTTCCTGTTTTTGAGGCTCACCAATGGTTTACATCTTGTGGTGAACCCTCTGTATTCACTCTGGTGAAGTCTTCTCTTGATTGTTGACTTTGAGACACATACACCTACCTCCTGGAGAGTGCTTTTGATCTGGCCAACTGTTGTGAAGGGTGTTTTCTTCACCAGGGAAATAATTCTTTGGTCATCCACCACAGTTGTTTTCCGTGGTCTTCCGGGTCTTTTGGTGTTGCTGAGCTCACCGCTGCGTTCCTTCTTTTTAAGAATGTTCCAAATAGTTGTTTTGGCCACGCCTAATGTTTTTGATATCTCTCTGGTTTGTTTTGTTTTTTCAGCCTAATGATGGCTTGCTTCACTGATAGTGACAGCTATTTGGATCTCATCTTGAGAGTTGACAGCAACAGATTCCAAATGCAAATAGCACACTTGAAATGAACTCTGGACCTTGTATCTGCTCATTGTAAATGGGATAATGAGGGAATAACACACACCTGGCCATGGAACAGCTGAGAAGCCAATTGTCCCATTACTTTTGACCCCTTAAAGCTGACAGTCTGCAGTTAAAGCACATTTTGTTTGTTTTATTTCAAATCCATTGTGGTGGTGTATAGAGCCAAAAATTTTAGAATTGTGTCCATGTCCCAATATTTATAGACCTGACTGTATATTTTAGGGCTGCAACGATTAATCGACTATATCGATAATATTCGATAACGGGATTCATTGTCGACAAATACTGTTATCGAATAATCGCAGATTCGTTGCTATGCGGGTGGTTTACTTTAAATCAGCGCATCTTTATTTTACCTTACAATGAAGCTCCAGTAACAGGCAGAGTGGGCGGCGGCGTAACGTCACTTACTCACGTGACGCGCCTGCGTCATTCATAAAGTGGGCGGAGCAGCCGCGTCACGTGAGTGAGTGACGTTACGCCGCCGCCCGCTCTGTTACCAGAGCTTCATTGTATTTGATTTTGTAAGGAATTAAAGATCAATTCACAGCGCTGATTTAAAGTTTAAGTAAAAGTTACTGCAGGGTAACGGTTAAGGAATACTCTTTAGATATTGCTGTAAGCGGCGGGGCCGGTGTATTGGGACTCGGGAGACATAGTTATGGGGGAGATCTGTGGATGACACATATAGCATAAGATGCTATATAGTGTCATCCACAGATCCCCCCCATAGCAGTGTCATCCACAGATCCCCCTCCCCATAACAGTGCCATCCACAGATCCCCCTCCCATAACAGTGCCACTGCCATCCACAGTTCCCCCTCCCCATAGCAGTGCCATCCACAGATCCCCTCCATAACTGCGCCATCCACAGATCCCCCATAATAGTGTCATCCACAGATCCCCCATAAAAGTGTGCCATCCACAGATCCCCCATAATAGTGTCATCCACAGATCCCCATAACAGTGTGTCATCCACAGATCCCCCATAACAGTGTGTCATCCACAGATCCCCCATAACAGTGTGTCATCCACAGATCCCCCATAACAGTGTGTCATCCACAGATCCCCCATAACAGTGTGTCATCCACAGATCCCCCATTAAAGTGTGCCATCCACAGATCCCCCATAATAGTGTCATCCACAGATCCCCATAACAGTGTGTTATCTACAGATCCCCCATAAAAGTGTGTCATCCACAGATCCCCCATAAAAGTTAAACTTGCAAGATCATACTTGTCTATCCCAAGTACATCCACACCATGTAAGAAGAGAGCTAGCCTCAGCCCTGACCATGTGGACATGTTGTCTTTTTTACTTTGTAATGCAAAATATTTATAATTATGTAACTCCTAAATTTGTTTTAATATGGCCTTTGAACAGAATTTTTCAAGTAAAATCATATAAACCCGTTTTTTTGTCATTTTGGTCTTTTTTCCCGATTAATCGATGAAATTATCGACAACTAATCGATTATTCAAATAATCGTTAGCTTCAGTCCTAATATATTTTGTGTTAACATTATGAATGAAGACAGCAAATATTTTCAAACATAGAAATCCAGTTATACAACTCTGTGAAATTTGCTCACGTCTAATCAGGACAGAGACTTCAAACAAAATGCTTAGATTAAGGCAGGAAACTCCATTGTGCCAACTCGAGAACCATAAATTATGTCTTTGGAGCAGGATGTGTTTTAGCAAACAAGCAGATGGCGTTTCCCTTTCAAGTGACGTTGCACTTGGATGAATTTTCTAAAGGACAGTGACATAATTCTGCTTTCTTGGAGGTTACATTATGTACATTACATAAGCAAACCATACAGATACATTTCAGGCATGGAGACCGCACGTGCTGCCCTTCTGATCTACGGCATGATGTCAAATACCCACTTCTAGTACTTGGTACTAATGTGTCAGATGAAAGTCAAAATCCTGAGGTTCTAGTCTATTAAATTACCACGACATCATGTGCTTTGAGAATACCTTCTTCAAAAATGTATGGGCGTCATGTGTAAGCTTTGTGGGCTATATATGGGTAAGGCCTCATGCACATGAATGGATACGTTTTACCATCCGAAAATCACGAATCCGCAAAATACACATGCGGCATCTGCATTTTTTGCAGACCCATTAACTTCAATGGGTCCCCGGTCCACATTTTGCAGACAAGTATTGGGCATGTTCAATATCTTTGCGGAATGGACATGTGGAGGTGGAAAGCATACACACCATGGACCCTTTGAAAACAATGGGTCTGCAAATAAAATGCGGACAGCACATGGAACGCATCTGCATTTTGTGGACTCCCGAAAACAGATACAGTTGGATACCTAAGACCTAAGGCTGGGGTCACATCTCATTTTAGCCCTCCATGGGACTTTCCAAAGGATCTTGTATGTCTAAATACCCGAAAAACATATGCAACAGTATGCCGCCAGATAGAACGTCATCGAAGACTGCGCTATTCTGTGCAGCGAAAAAACTGGAAACTAAAAGAGAACAGGCCAAACGGAGACCAAAGATGAATCCTTTTCAATTCTGTTCGACCCATTAAAGTATATCTAATACCCCTGCTTGACAAAGGCCCCATTGAGTGGGCTGAAACGTTGCCTGGGAATAAACGGGTCATCACCTTTTTTCACCATACTTGGAGTGCTGCCTATTTTTTGGATATATTGTATAAAGAGGAAAGGTTGCCTACCTTCCATGAGGACTTGCACCCGATTTACTTTTTTTCACTGTGCTGTTGTTGCTCTTTGATTAGAGATGAGCAAATCTATTTGCAGATTCAGAGATTCATTCCAAATATCCGATTTTTTAGGCACTGAATCGAATCTGAATCTTTTCTGGTTCAATTTGCACAAATCTTGTAAAACGGAGCCCAGCGCATAAGCAATCAATAGTGTTGTCACCACCAGGCAGGAGGTAATTGCAGTCAGTTGTGGCCAAGCAATAACTGTAGTTTGCGGCAGCAACGATAAAAGTAGATACATTTACACCTGATCCTCAAAAAATTTATGAAACAAGCTTTTTATTTAAAAAACTATGTGTTTTAGAGAACTAGTGGGGGTTATATACCAATTTCCAGGGAAATTAGAGCAACTTTGGTTCAGAACGAATAGATTTGGACTTGAACCAAACTTTTTGAAAAATTCGGCGAATCAGAAACCAACCAAATCTTGGAATATTCGCTCATCTCTACCCCTAATGGAAAACCCTGCGGAGAGCTAAAACACAGGGTTAACCCAGCCTAATATGTGGGCACAGTAAGCTATATTCAGGTTGAGTGGGTCTTATATGGGTAATATTTGTGTGCTGTATGTGCAGTATATTTAAGTTGTTTGGGTTCTCTATATAGTTGCCAACATATCCCTAAGCCCCGCCCCATGATCACCCCGAACCATCCAGGAAACTCCCATAAATCAACCCCTTTGGGATAAATTTGCACTAACACTGCTCCCTTTGCAGTCAGCCTCTCCCCTTTCCCAGAACTGTTGACAACTAGTATGTGTGCTATATACTGTATATTCAAGCATTGTGGGTCATTTACGGGTACTGTTTGGGTGCTATATTCAAGTTGTGAGGGTCATACTGTATATGGGTACAGTGTGAATGCTGTATGTGTACATGCGGGTCTTACATTGGCACAGTGTGGGTACCGCAACATACATTATTCAAGCCTTGTGGGTCATATATGGATATAGAGTGGGTACTGTATGTATACTGCATTCCAGTTGTATGGATCATAAATGGCTCCAGCGGGGGTGCTGTATTAATGCTGGCTTTGTACTGTAGTAATGCTGTATGTTTGCTATGTAGGTGTAGTATTTAGGCAAACGCATATTATATATGATGTGATTACAGCTAAGGCTTGGCTTCGGTACTAGCTGTGAATTTCTGTAGAGATGCAATGCTTTTGGCTATAGACTGCAATGAGAGATTGAGCCAACAGATTCCTTCCACATGACCTTAATGAGAAGAATACCTGGGTCAAGACTGGGAAAAGCAAATACGAATGTCATAAACACTCTCTTTATAACAGGAATGATGCAGTTCATATTCTGACCTGTTCATACATGTGAGCTCTCCTGTAGTAACTAAAAATACCTTTGTTGTCAATGGGTTTCTTCATGACCTACGCTGGCCAAGGAACGTGCACAAACTACAAATGCCAGCTGATTGAAATGAAATGGAGCATGGGATCCAAGAACAGAATTATGTGTAGAAATTGGCACATGTACAGTATATTGTTGATCAAACATTAAAAGAGAATAAAATGCTTAATAACAAATTACATAGGAAGGGATCAAATAGAGTTCAGGACCAGCGATGGCGCAAGGGCTATTATGTAGATAGTATTACCAGCACCGAATAATCAATACAAACATAATGAGAGACAATTATTTCTTCTCTAAAATAAGAAAATAAAACATAACTATGTGATAAGTGGAATGCTTCAGTTAAATATTAACCTTTTAACACCATGCAGTCTTAAGATCCAAAACTCTGTGCTGCCACTAGAGGGAGCTGAGGAGCCTACCTGCACATTCTTTTAATAATGTATAAACAGGAAGCTCCAAGGCGCCCTCTAGTGGCAGCAGAAAGCGGTCTGAATCTATTGTCTTAGATCTAGTTCCCTACAGGGGATTTAAAGCTCTGGATCGAACAAAGCTCCAGTAGCTATGAAGCTATATTAAGAAATGAATCGGACAGAATTTTTAACCTATCATATATAAAGATTATATTTTTTGTATAAAAACTGTATATCTTAGCATCTTTTCACCCAGGACTTGCCCTTTACTTAATAGAGTGGATATCCAAAGAAGAGTTTTAATTCACCAGTGCCAGACATACATTGGCATTCCTACTGCCTTTCATCACTGTACTAAATACAGCCGTCATAGGAGCCACAGGGGTATGACTACGATATTAAAAGAGTGGCAATAGGGAGGAGAGAGCAGCTGAATCGGTGTACACCTGTACAGAGTTTAAATGACGAGTGACCAAAGACAGTTCTTCACAGTCTTAAAACTCAAGAACTCCTTCATCTCTTTCTGACGAGAAAACACTGCATTTTCATGCAACCACCACTAGGGGGAGCTCGGTGCAAACAAATGATTACAGCTTCCATTTCAGTCAATTGTAACTGCAAACATTTCTATGCACTGAGCTCCCCCTAGTGGTGGCTGCAGGCATCCATCTTTGTAATAGATGGGAAGTAGGCGATTTATCAATGCATTTATGACGGTTGGCGAGAATTTGAATACATGTTCCACTTTAGCGACACAGAAGTCAGATAAAGTGGGTAAGGTCAAGGGTGACTTTTTTATTAAAATATTTTAAATTAAAATTTCTTCCACCTAATTAAAAAAAACATAACTTCATCAGAAATCTGGGGCATTTTTCGTCACATTCTGCATTGCCCGGGAGGGATTGACACATGTGTCCTGGGCAGGGGTTGGAAAAAAAACTAAAAGTGGCACCATGTTGTAGGTGAGTCCAAATTGACAGAAGGTGGGGCAATGCAAGTAGGCAGGGACAACAGAAGTAGATGGGGTGGGAATACCATAGTGCCGCACTAAATACTGCCCCAGCAAAATAAAATACCTCAGTGCAGCATAAAATACTGCCCTTAATTAATGCTGAGGGCATCAGATGGTTATGTACCTGGACAGCGACCGTGAGGAGGGCTCGAGTGACCCCATGGGTTTCAGCCCACCGGGAAATTTTACTGTAGGGTCTATAGCCAATCCTCCCCTGGTCCTGGGAAATTGGGTGGGGCACATGAGGCCCACACTAAGTTTTGTGTGGGGCCCTATAAGATATGTTTATGCCACTGTTTGTATTTATTTATTTATTTATTATACTCACTTAATTAGGGTACTTTCATACTTGCGTCAAAGTTTTCCGGTATTGAGTTCCGTCCTAGGGGCTCAATACTGTAAAAGAAGTGATCCGTTTTATCCTAATGCATTCTGAATGGAAAGCAATTCGTTCAGGATGCATCAGGATGTCTTCAGTTTGTTAGTATTTGGACGGAGAAAAAACCGCAGCATGCTGCATTTTTCTCTCCGGCCAAAATTCCTGAACACTTTTCCATTAGAATGTATTAGTGCATTAAAATTGCCGCATGCGCAGACCTTTAAAAATGTAAAAAAAAAATACCGGATCCGTTTTTCCGGATGACACCGGAGAGACGGATCCGGTATTACAATGCATTTGTGAGATGCATTTGTGAGATGGATCCGCATCCGGATCTGTCTACAATATCCGTTTACATACAGATTGCCGGATCCGGCAGGCAGTTCCAGCGACGGAACTGCCTGCCGGAATCCAGCAACGCAAGTGTGAAATTAACCTTAGCGCTACTATATTCCGCAGCACTTTACAGACATTAGCATCGCTTTGTCCCCAATGAGGCTCACAATCTAAGGTCCCTATCAGCATGTCTGCAAAAAAATGGCCAAATCACTCCTCCGTGCAAAGACTATGGAGGTAATTTATTATGTGTTATATGCCACTTTTTGGCGTATTTACATAGTAGATTTTAATGCAAAGGTTTTTTGCGACAGAATCTGTGACTTTACCCTGGTCATGCCACTTTTGCGAAGTGGGGGGAAAGGGGGCTTGGCATGGGCGGG
The DNA here is from genome assembly GCF_905171765.1 of Bufo bufo. Lineage (NCBI taxonomy): Eukaryota > Metazoa > Chordata > Amphibia > Anura > Bufonidae > Bufo > Bufo bufo. Next base: position 569,333,804 of record NC_053392.1, on the reverse strand, counting down.
AAAGATAGCCGCCCAGCCCGTCTCGTTGATAATTTTCCATGCTAGTATGACGTTATGGGGGACACAAAGTGTAAAATAAAAAAACAAGTGTTTAAAAAAAAAAAATTCCCCCGAAATCCGTCATTTTAAAAATATTAAAAATATAAGAAAAAAAATAAAATAGACATATTTGGTATCACCGCGTTCACGATCGGCTCTAAAATAATATCATATGATCTACTTCATCAGGTGAACGCCGTAAAAAAATAAATAAACATTGCGCCAAAAACAGATTTTTTAGTGAGCTCACCTCCCAAAAAACATAATGTTAATCAATCAAAAAGTCACGTGTACCCCGAAATGGTAGCAATAAAAATGTCACCTCATCCCGCAAAAAATGAGCCTCCACACAAGACCATAGCCAGAAAAATAAGAAAATATGACTCTATGAAAATTGCAACACGAAAACATGATTATTTTTTTCTAACAATGCTTATTGTGTAAAATGTAAAGAAAAATAAATAAAAAATAGACATATTTGGTATCGCCACGTCCGTAACAATTGGCTCTACAAAAATATCACATGATATACCCCACTAAGTAAACGGTGTAAAAAAACAAAAATAAATAAAAATTATGTCAAAACAGCTTTTTTTAATCAGCTCACCTTACAAAAAACATAATATCAATCAAAAAGTCGTATGTACCCCAAAATGGTAGCAATAAAAATGTCACCTCATCATGCAAACAAGCCCTCACACAAGACTATAGCCAGAAAAATGAAAAAAATATGGCTCTGAGAAAATGGCAACAGAAAACATGATTCTTTTTCGAAAAAATGTTTTTGTTGTGTAAAAAAAAAAAAAAAAAGGAGACATTTGATATTGTTGTGTCCGTAATGACCAGATCTATAAAAATATCACATGATCTACCCCATAAAGTGAAAGGTGTAAAAAAAAAAAAAGAAAAATGACACCAAATTCCTTTTTTTGTGATTTCACCTCCCAAAAAAATTAAATAGAAAGCAACCTGAAAGCCAAATGTACCCCAAAATGGTGACAATAAAAACGACAGCTTGTCTCGCACAAAATAAACCCTCACGCAGCTCATTCAACAAAAAATAAAAAAACATGACAGAAAATTCCATGTTAGAAAATCCAGATGCTGCTCCTTCCTTTCTGAGCCCTGGCATATCCCCAAATAACAGTTTACGACCATAATTGGGGTCTTACTGTATTCAGGAGAAAGTGGGTAGCAAATTGTGGGGGGGGGATATTCTCCTGTTATCTTTTGTGAAAAAGAAAGTTTGGGCCTAAAGCACCATTTTACTTGTAAAAAAAAAATATTTTTTAATTTTCACACACAAGTATTAAAAATTATATGAAACACCTGTTGATTGAAGTGCTCACTACACCCCTTAAAAATTCCTTGGGTGGTGTAGTTTACAAAATGTGGTCACTTTTTGGGGGTTTTCACTGTGGGGATACCCAAAGACCATTCCAGCTAAATCTGCCCTCCAAAAACCAAATGGTTCTCCTTGCCTTCTGTGCCCTGTGGTGTGCCCAAACAGCGGTATACAACCACATATGGGGTGTTTCTGCCAACTGCAGAATTAAGGTAATAAATATTGAGGTTTGTTTGGTTGTTAACCCTTGATGTGTTCCAGGAAAAAATGTATTAAAATGGAAAATCTGCAAAAAAAGTGAAATTTTGAAATTTGACTTCTATATTGCTTTAATTCCCATGGAATACCTAAAGGGTTAACAACATTTCTACAACCAGTTTTTAATAGCTTGAGGTGTGTCGTTTCTAAAATGGGGTAATTTATGGGTTGGTTCTATTATGTAAGCCCCACAAACTGACTTCAGAACTGGACTGGTCCTTAAAAAAGTTGACTTTAGAAATTTTCTAAAAAATTTCAAAAATTGCTTCTAAAATTCTAAACCTTCTAACGTTCTAAAAAATAAAATTACATTGCTAAAATGATGCCAAAATAAAGTAGACATATGGTGAATGTTAATTAATGAATATTTTATGAGGCATCACTATTTTTCTTGCCGCCCGAGTGCCTTCCGCAATTTGCGGAACGTCACAGACAGCCTTTTATAGAAATGTCTATATTCTTGTCCACAAAACGGACAAGAATAGGACATAACTCATAATTTTTGAGGGGCCACGGAACGGAGAAAAAGATGCGGACAGCACCCGGACCCAAATTACCCACCGTGCAGCAGTTCACATCCGTACCACATTGTGAGGAAAATAACTCTTAATGTATGTTTGTCACAGATGTGTAAATTCATCCCATGATCATGTACGGTGAGATTTACATTTTCAAAATTGACTAAATTCTCGAAAGCTCTGAAAATATTCAATAAAACTGCAATATCATTTTTCACGTTTCAAGTGGAACATGTCTGCAGTTCAAAAAAAGATGTTAGATAAAGTGAAGGCAGATAAGTCACAGACGGAGGAACAGCCAAACCAAGCAGCTAGAACAAAAATATTAGTGTTTGGCTGCCTAAAAAACAATTCTATCACAGTCACGTTATAAAGCTTTAACTTCTGTCCCACACTGCTTTCCAGGAAAGATGGATAGGAGCGTTCCAGCTAATCAGACTCTATTCATCAGCTAGTAAAGACCGTGAAAGAGGGGGACAAACAAAGGGACATTTCTCCAAATTAGGTATTAAACAAAGGGGAAGATTTACCATGAGGGACATTTTTGCTGGATTCTGTGTTGCAGTAATTTGCACCAAATTTGATGCATCTTTAAGTCACATGGTGCAGTTTTGTCTACAGAAAATCCACATGGAAATCTGCACCGAAACCGCATTAAAAACCACACATAAATCTGCCACGGTCTTAGTGCGATTTTGTGCGGGTTTTATGCGATTTATGTTGTGGATTTTGGTTAGGGCTCGTTCACACGACCGTGCCGTTTTTTGCGGACCGAAAATTGCGGCCCCACAAAAAACGGATGCCGCCCGTGTGCCTTTCGCAATTTGGGGAATCGAACAGGAGGCCCATTTTTAGAAATGCCTATTGTTGTCCGCAAAACGGACAAGAATAGGAAAGGACTCATAATTTTTGGAGGGGCCACGGAACAAAGCAACGGATGAGGACAGCACACAGAGTGCTGTCTGCATCTTTTGCGGACCCATTGAAATGAATGGTTCCGTAGACGGACCGTATGCGGAACGCAGAAAACGGCCAGTATACGGAACGCAAAATACGTTCGTGTGAACGAGCCCTTAGGATAAGGTCCGCGCGAGTAGGTACCCAATTGCAGTCAGTTTTAACTGCGATTGTGTTCCGTTGTTCAGTTTTTATCGCGCGGGTGCAATGCGTTTTGCACGCGCCTGATAAAAAACTGACTGACTTCACAGAAGTTCAGGTTTGGGTTCGGTGTTGTGTAGATGTTATTATTTTCCCTTATAACATGGTTATAAGGGAAAAAAATAGCATTCTTTAATACAGAATGCTTAGTAGGTGGTCAATTGAGGGTTAAAAAATAAAAAATAATTAACTCATCTTCTCTTCTTGATTGCGTAGTTGCCAGTCTCTTCTTACTTCTTTAATCATGAGCTGCCGGCTAAAGAACCTGTGGTGACATCACATTACATGGTCCAATCAGATGGTCCATCACCACGGTGATGGATCATGTGATTGGACCATGTGATCTGACGTCACCACAGGTCCTTTAGCCGGCAGCTCATGATTAAAGAAGTAAGAAGAGACTGGCAACTACGCAATCAAGAAGAGAAGATGAGTTAATTATTTTTTAACCCTCAATTGACCACCTACTAAGCATTCTGTATTAAAGAATGCTATTATTTTCCCTTATAACCATGGTATAAGGGAAAATAATACAGTGAATAGACTGTCATCTTAGCAACCATGCACTTGATTGTGGATGCTTGCGATTTTCACTCAGCCCCATTCACTTCTATGGGGCCTGCGTTGCGTGATAAACGCACAATATAGAGCATGCTGCGATTTTCACACAACGCATAAGTGATGCGTGAAAATCACAGCTCATGTGCACGGCCCCATAGAAATGAATGGGTCCAGATTCAGTGCGGGTGCAATGCGTTCACCTCACGCATTGCACCCGCGTGGAAATCTTGTCCGTGTGAACTCAGCCTTACTCTTTATGTTAACAACTCCACTGAAGTCTGTGGAGAAAACCAGTATACTGCGCAACTTTCTTGCTGCGAATATTGAAATCCGCACAGCAGGTCAATTTCCACGCATAAAAAATATACAATGGGGGACACTTATCAATAATGGCGTAATTTGCACCAAAAAAATACTAACATTACAAATCAAAAGTGGTGATTTGTTTCACCTCATATGTCAAAAGGTGCACGCCACTTTTAAAATATGACTTTTTTAAAATATAAACTTGATCATACTCCTATTTCTCTTGATTTGCGACATTTTAATGCCAATAGCACTAAAATGCAATTTTTTTAAAAACTGAAATGCGCCATTTTAGCCACATTTCCACTGGTAAATTGCGACTTTTGCCTCGGACTCTGGACTTTTTTGTTATTGTTTTGGTCACTTTACTGACAGAATAGTTTTTTTTAGCTCATTTATATTAGATAAAATTAAATGCATCCTGTTCCAATACTCACCTATCACTTGTTCCCACAATGGGTTGCTTTTTCTTTTGATAAATGCGAATTTTTGACAAAAAGTCGCATCTTTCTGCCATAAATGCGACTTTTTACACAAAACACCACCACATAAGATGGCTTAATTGTCAGCAACAATTGGAGCCACTTCTGCCGATAAGAGGATGATAAATGACGCGTAATATGCGTCAAGTTTAAAGCCCCACCCACTTTGACATTTATAACTCATTTCCGGCATGATGTATTTTTTATGGTGAAAATTCTGGAGAAAACAATTGATATATTTGGCGCAAATCAAAATGCCCTTCTTTTTGGCGTCTTTTATGTTATAATTTTGGCGCAACATGCTTAGTAAATGTCCCCCAATGTCTACATGACATTTTGGCAAATCCCATTCACTTTGCTGGTACTGTATTAGGCCTATTGCACACGACCGTATGGCTTTTTCAGTGTTTTGCGATCCGTTTTTCACGGATCCGTTGTTCCGTTTTTTGTTTCCGTTGTGTTTCCGTTTCTGTACCGTTTTTACGTTCCGTTTTTCCGTATGGCATATACAGTATACAGTAATTACATAGATAAAATTGGGCTGGGCATAACATTTTCAATAGATGGTTCAGCAAAAAACGGAATGGAAACGGAAGACATACGGATGCATTTCCGTATGTGTTCCGTTTTTTTGCGGACCCATTGACTTGAATGGAGCCACGGACTGTGATTTGCGGGCAATAATAGGACATGTTCTATGTTAAAACGGAAAGGAAAAACGGAAATACGGAAACGGAATGCATACGGAGTACATTCCGTTTTTTTTTGCGGACCCATTGAAATGAATGGTTCCGTATACGGACCGTATACGGAACGCAAAAAACGTCCAGTAAACGGGAAAAAAAAACGTCCGTGTGCAACAGGCCTTACACTGTGGTTATTCCGCACATAATCCGCAACGTGTCCAGGTAACGCTTCCGTATTGAGATCTTACTCCGCTTTCTAATCCACCCTTTACTGGAGTAAGATGGTGACAATTTTTGTGACTTTTTAAAAAGCTGTAGTTAATAATAATACTTTAAATTAGCTTGACAGACTAACGACGACAGCTTTCCCACCCACTTGCCAAAACTGGAGTGACTGGTGTAAAAATGCAAAATGTTTGAGCAAATGGGCCAAAAAGTTGCAAATCCCTATTTTGCAACTCTTTGTAGCCACAATTCTGGAGTGCAGGGCGTGATAAAATTTTATCATTTAAAGGTGTTCTCTTACCACAGAAAATGCCATAAATGTTTGATAGATGTGGATCACACTTCTAGAACCCACACCTGACCCCCATTCCACAGGGTGAGGCTGCCACTGTAAATTAAGAGGTGGTCGCACCTACAGAATGTGGCTCTCTCTATTCACAGTTACTAGCCCACCAGGGGTCACCCCCATTCTCGAGGCACGTGAAGGTCCCAGAGGTAGGACTTAGGGCTCATTCAGACAGCCGTATGCTAGCCGCAAAAATGCGGATCCGTTTTTTTGCGGATTAGATGCTGACCCATTCACTTCTATTGGGCCCTTTTCTATTCCACGGTTCCGCAAAACAAATGAAACATGTCCTATACTTGTCCGTGAAAATCAGGACATGGCCCCATTGAAGTCTATGGGTCCGCAAAAATACTGAATGCTATCCGTTCTTTTGCGGATCCGCAAAAAAACGGATAGCATTCAGTATTTTTGCGGACAGCATACGGCCGTCTGAATGAGCCCTAAAGGACAGTGAAAACCAAATGAATTTACAATGTGGGAAAGGATCACCTACGGAGCTACCGAATGGTTCCCTGGTATAATGTGATAGACTCTCTCATATTATCTAAGGGTACTTTCACACTAGCGTTATTCTTTTCCGGTATGGCGTTCCGTCCTAGGGGCTCAATACTGGAAAAAAACGCTTCCGTTTTATCCTGATGCATCCTGAATGGAAAGCATTCCGTTCAGTATGCATCAGGATGTCTTCAGTTCAGTCACTCTTAGGGTATTTTCCCGTAGAAAATACTGCAGCATGCTGCAGTATTTTCTCCGGCCAAAATTCCGGAACACTTGCCGGGACGCCGGATCCGGAATTAATTTCCATTGAAATGTATTAATGCCTGATCCGGCACCTAGTGTTCCGGCAAAACGGATCCGGTTTCCCGGTCTGCACATGCGCAGACCTTTAAAAATGCGAAAAAAATAAATACCGGATCCGTTTTTCCGGATGACACCGGAGAGACGGATCCGGAATTTCAATGCATTTGTCAGACGAATCCACATCCGGATCCTTCTACAAATGATATCCGTTTGCATACGGATTTCCGGATCCGGCAGGTAGTTCCGGCATCCTCACAACGCAAGTGTGAAAGTACCCTGAGGTAGGCAATTCAATGGTTGATCTGTATACCCTTTAGAAGGCGCTCATGCTCCTTTATGGCAGCCAATAACTGGGGATCTGCAGTGGCAGGACAATTGGGCACTGACCCATCAGGAGAGCATCAGGAGACTCACAACCCCCACTTAAAAACAATACCATATATTTTTATGGGGGGGGGGGCAAAGCTTTTTTTTATACATTGGAAAATGCTAAAAATAATAATTTTAAAGATACAATTATAATGTTAAGTTCTATGGGAGTTTTATAAATCTGCATGAGGTAAGCATGACAAGCAGTGGCTGTATGCAACCAGAATTTTATCATTTAAATGTGTTTTTCAGGATTTTTCTCCAGTAGTGCCGAATGGCATTGTCAGTGCTCAGCGAATCGAAGTCCACTCGATCCGAATCTCAGGATAAATTCGGTTCGCTGTGAAGCCGAATTTGCTTGTGCTTTGTGTTAGCGAATCGATTTAACATGAAATTGTGCAAAAAAAGAAAAAAAAAATCATACTTACTTGCTTCAATTGATAGCAACGGGCCGGCTGCTGCCATCTTGCTTGGAGATCTCAGCCGAAATCCTGTGCATGGCGACGTATGACGTCACCATGCCGGCCAGCGTGATGACGTAATCTCAGGCGTGCGAGATTTCGCGCCAGATCTTCGATCTTCGACTAGTGGCCCGTCGAGAGCAAATGGAGGCGGTAAGTATGATTTATTTTTCTTTTTTAATTTTACACCAGATTATTGCTATTCGTGTATGAACGCATCTGAGGGGTTCAATGACTGGAAGCGGCACAATCGCCGCTCCCTGTCATTGCGCCCACTATTTACAAAGAAATGCCTCTTCACACTCAAATGGATAAGGTAAGTAGAATAAAAAAAAAATGTTTTTAACTGATCAACCCCTGAATGGCCTTAATATTAATCTCAGATGTTGCGATCAGCAGTGAACGTGGCATCTGAGGGGTTCAATGATGGAGGGGGGCGCAATCACCGTCCCCCGTCATTGCGCCCGCTACTTACAAAGAAATGCACTTTGTGACTAAGTCATTTATCACAAAGCAAATTTTTTTGCAAAATTCGGCAAAGCCGACGATTCAAATTTTTAAGACCTTCGCTCGTCTCTAATCACCAATTTTAGAAGCACTTTAAAAATTTTAAAACTTCATTCAAATTAGACATAAATATGTGTCTGCTGATAACAATGTGATCCTTGTTCAAAAACTATAAACTCAAAAGGGGTGTTCCCCCAAAAAATGTTTTCTGCCAGTTAAAACCTGAGAGCGACACGTATCCTTTTTTCTAATCTGTCTAATCAGATTTTTTTATTCTATTTTCCTGAAAATGATTATGAGGGCGGCCATCTTGCCTAAGCTGTTCTTAACAGTATTTAGAGATGCTATCACGTGTCACAGACACAATGGACAGGAGGGAACTCAATGGAAGTATGCTTTGTGACCTGTTCAGAAGTCACGAGGGAGTAGATAAGTTGTGATATCATCTATTGTGAATGGTAGAGCCCGTGTTATCTATTATATAGGCGATATCTATCATTCCAATCTAATCCTGCCTGTAATCATATGCAGATAATTGCAGTAAAGTGTAAAGAGCAAGAAGGGTCACCTATTATTAGGCTTAGTGGCCAGTGCAAAAACTGCAGGATAATATGTTTTGTCATATAGATATTGACATGGAAAATAAAAAAAGTCTTTAACACATGACACATTCCCTTTAAGCCCAGATTTAAAATGATGGACATTTTTGCAGTGGGTCAACGCTAAGAAAATTAGGGGACATCTCTGAGAAATGTCTTGAGACAAGGATAGAGAAGAAGTGTCTGATTGGAGAAAGCCAAGTGCAGAGCTCATCTATCTCAGTCAGTCTCATAGCGTTGAACAGCTAACATGCACAACCACCGCTCTGATGATTGTTGGAGGTCCTAGCCGTTGAACTTCCAATGATAAGAACCTCTCCCCTATGCTATGAATAGTTGATTTAGTATTTGACTTAGAAGGACTCAAAGACAACTGGGATCCCTCACCATGTTCTTCATCCTTTTTAATATGACCAACGTCTTGATACCCAATGGCTTTGGGTGTGTAGATACTTATCAATGTTTCCCTCTGATCAGCTGGTACAACTGATTTGAATGTTTCGTGATATGGCATAGCATCAATATTACATAATTCCCGGGCCATCCTTGTGGTATAATTAGCTTGGTTTATGTTAAGTTTATTGAAGATGAGCCACGACGGTGGACCGCCCAACTTCCCCCATTTAGGAAACATTGTATTAAAGTCTTATAGGAACAAACCATCCAGTAATGGTGAAACAAGCCTGTCTGTCGACAGAAGAGCCTCTTCCTGTACAGGACTCAAGAGTGATGGGAGGAAAGGGCACAGACTTGAAAGACTCCCATCTGCTGCCCATTTACTCTGGAGACAAGCGAAACAAAGTCAGGAAGTGCCAACGAGTTAGAGACGCAAGAGCAGAAGCGATTGCCTTGATCTCGGCAGGGTCATTTGTGGGCCACTCTTTGCCAGCCATTTCATAACCCTGTGTTTGGATTAAAGTATTGGCACACAAAGCTGGTGAGGGCTGCAGGCGCTGTTGAAACCTCAACACTCAGAAAAGGTAAACAGCCTAAAGTGCTTGAGTAAGCAAACTGGAACGAACACAAATTCTGCATGCTGTATTCGTGATAACACCTGCTGGTTTACACTAACAGTTCGGTGTGGAAACCGTTCATGAGACCCGGCTGATGCAATAGATGTAAACAGCATCAATCTATGGGTCAATCCCCTGTACAAAGGCAGAGACCTATTTGGTGCAACACCATGTGCCTTGTCCCACTGAAGCAAATTGGGGTGATTCTGGCCGGGCAACTTTATTGAACTTTATGTCAATCTCAGTGCTCAACTTCTAGCTTTTTCTACAACTACTGAGTGCAACTGACATGCCACAATGTTTTTTTTAAAGTTTTTTTATGGTTTCCCCAACTACATGAGTATTTATAACACTACATGAGTGATTATAAATATCTCTATCTAATGTGTGTCTCGTAGACTTGCATAGACTTGCTGCAGGACTCAGGTCATCATAATGTGGGTCACGTTATTTAATGGTGGATTGGAAACTGATTCTGTAGGGTAAATTAATTTAATACTCTATCCCTCGGGTAGTTCAGAAATGGGGTAACCATAATAAAAATCCCAGACTGCTTCTTTAAGAGTCGAGTGTTAGATCTCCTCACCCCCCCCCCCCCCCCATCACTGTTAAATCCTCGGGACATGGCTCCTAAGCATAATAGATCCACAAAAGGTTACTCAGTTTTAACATTTCAATTCTCATTTCGTTACTAACACAAATATAAATTTAAAATAGTTACTGATGCGTTTTGAGACAGTTATCACTCTTAGGCCTCATGCACACGACCGTTGTGTGCATCCGGGGCCGTTGTTCCGTTTTCTGTGATTTTCTGCGAGCCCATTGACTTTCAATGGGTCCGTTGAAAACTCAGAAAATGCACCGTTGTTCATCCGCGGCCGTGATCCGTGTTTCCTGTCCGTCAAAAAAATATGACCTGTCCTATTTTTTTGACGGACAACGGTTCACGGACCCATTCAAGTCAATGGGTCCGTGAAAAAACACGGATGCACACAAGATTGGCATCCGCGTCCGTGATCCGTAGGCTACTTTCACACAGACGGATGCGCAGATCCGTCTGCATAAAAGTTTTTTCAGAGCTGAGTTTTCACTTCGTGAAAACTCAGATCCGACAGTATATTCTAACACAGAGGCGTTCCCATAGTGATGGGGACGCTTCAAGTTAGAATATACTACGAACTGTGTACATGACTGCCCCCTGCTGCCTGGCAGCACCCGATCTCTTACAGGGGGCAGTGATCCGCACAATTAACCCCTCAGGTGTATTTACCTCCCCTGTATTTAACTCATTGGTGGCCAGTGCGGCCTCCCCTCTCCCGTCCTCCCTAATTAAAATCACCCCCCCATCATTGGTGGCCAGTGCGGCCTCCCCCCCTCCCCTAATTAAAATCACCCCCCTATCATTGGTGGCCAGTGCAGCCTCCCCTCTCCCCCCCCCCCCTAATTAAAATCACCTTCCCCCATCATTGGTGGCAGCGGAGAGTTCCGATCGGAGTCCCAGTTTAATCGCTGGGGCTCCGATCGGTAACCATGGCAACCAGGACGCTACTGCAGTCCTGGTTGCCATGGTTACTTAGCAATTTTTTGAAGCATTATACTTACATGCGATGTCTGTGTCCGACTGGGCGCTCCTCCTACTGGTAAGTAAAAGGTCTGTGCTATAGGCAATGCGCCGCACAGACCTTTCACTTACCAGTAGGAGGAGCGCCCGGCCGGTCACAGACAGCGAAGGTAAGTATAATGCTTCTAAAATTGCTAAGTAACCATGGCAACCAGGACTGCAGTAGCGTCCTGGTTGCCATGGTTACTGATCGGAGCCCCAGCGATTAAACTGGGACTCCGATCCAAACTCTCCGCTGCCACCAATGGGGGAAGGTGATTTTAATTGGGGGGGGGGAGAGGGTAGGCCGCACTGGCCACCAATGAATATAATACTGGGGAGGGAGGGGAGGCCGCACTGGCCACCAATGATGGGGGGGAGAGGGGAGGCCGCATTGGCCACCAATGATGGGGGAAGGTGATTTTAATTAGGGGGGGGGGGAGAGGGTAGGCCGCACTGGCCACCAATGAATATAATACTGGGGAGGGAGGGGGGCCGCACTGGCCACCAATGATGGGGGGGGGGTGATTTTAATTAGGGGGGGGGAAGAGGGGAGGCCGCACTGGCCACTAATGATGGGGGAAGGTGATTTTAATTAGGGGGGGGAGAGGGGAGGCCGCACTGGCCACCAATGAGTTAAATACAGGGGAGGGGGGCTGCCCCCTCCTGCCTGGCAGCACCCGATCTCTTACAGGGGGCTATGATACGCACAATTAACCCCTCAGGTGCGTCACCTAAGGGGTTAATTGTGCAGATCACTGCCCCCTGTAAGAGATCGGGTGCTGCCAGGCAGCAGGGGGCAGTCATGTACAAAGTTCTTAGTATATTCTAACTTGAAGCGTCCCCATCACTATGGGAACGCCTCTGTGTTAGAATATACTGTCGGATATGAGTTTTCACGATCTAACTCAAATCCAATGGTATATTCTAACATAGAGGCGTTCCCATGGTGATGGGGACGCTTCAAGTTAAAATATACCATCGGATTGGAGAAAACTCCGATCCTATGGTATATTAACTCCTGACTTTACATTGAAAGTCAATGGGGGACGGATCCGTTTGCAATTGCACCATATTGTGTCAACGTCAAACGGATCAGTCCCCATTGACTTGCATTGTAAGTCAGGACGGATCAGTTTGGCTCCGCACGGCCATGCGGACACCAAAATGACTTTTTTTCATGTCCGTGGATCCTCCAAAAATCAAGGAAGACCCACGGAAGAAAAAACGGTCACGGATCACTGAACAACGGAAATCCGTTTTGCGGACCGTAAAAAAAAACGTCCGTGTGCACTAGGCCTTAATCATAGCATGCTATCTTAGAGAGCGCTAACTGGATCAAAACGTGGAAGCTACTGTCTTGGATTTCTAAATTTACACTTGTGCCTATAATGGAATTTTTTTAATTGAGGCTGGATACTTTCCTTTTGAGTTTCTTTAACCCCTTAAGGACCTCCGCCATATATGTACGGCGGAAGTCCGGTCCCTAAACATGGCGCCCGCTTGTTCGTGCTGCGAGCGCCATAGCTGCGGGGTTTCTGCTATTATAAATAGCAGAGATCCACGGCACATGTATGCGATCAGCCATAAGGCTGATCGCATACATTTTACCCTTCAGATGCCGTGGTCAAATGTGACCACGGCATCTGATCACACCGAAAGCGGAAGTCGCGCGCTTCCGCTCCGGTAACAGCTTTCCCAACTAAGATCGGGGAACCTGCTACATTGCGCTAATAGACTGAATCCTCAAGCAGGCTTCAAAGTCCATTACATAAATATACCAATACAGGCCACTAGGTGGCAGTATTGTATTGCTATAGTGCAGGGCTGGCCAACCTGAGGCTCTCCAGCTGTTGCAAAACTACAACTCCCAGCATGCCCAGACAGCCTATAGCTATCAGTCTACAGCATGGCATGGTGGGAATTGTAGTTTTACAACAGCTGGAGAGCCGCAGGTTGGCCAGCCCTGCTATAGTGCATATGAAGTCTTCAATGATCGCTATTTTGCCATCAATGAACACAATGGGCAATCTAATCAAGGTGACTTAAAAAAAGTAAAAAAAAAAAGGTTTTTACAAATATATAAAAAAAATAAAAGTTCAAATCACCCCCCCTTTCCTTTATATAAAAATAAAAATACTTAACCAATAAAAAAAATAAACATCATGGTCATTGCCGCATGTGAAAAATGCCCATACGATTAAAATATAACAATATTAATGGCATATGGCAAAACGGGGAAAAAAATAAAAACAGCCAATTTGCATTTTTTGTCACTTCAACTACCCAACAATTATTTTATAAAAAGTGATCAAAAAGTCGGAGACACTTCAAATTGGTATCTCTGAAAAGAACAGATCGTCCCACAAAAATGAGCCCTCACACAGTCCCGTACATATAACTACATAACTACAAAAAAATTATAGGGGTCAGAATATGGTTATAAAAATATGTTTTTTTTTTTCCTCAAAGGTTTTAATTTTTTTTCTCAGTATTAAAACGCAAGAAAAATTATAGTGTGGTATCGTTGTAAGCGTACTGACCTGGAGAATGAAGATAATCGGTCAATTTTACAGCATAGTGTACAGTGTAAAAAAAAATAAAAAATAAAAACCTTTATCAGAATTGCAATTTTTCCCAATTCCTACCCTATTTGGAATTGTATGCAACCGTAAATTGTGCCATTAGAATCTACAACTTGTCCCGCAAAAAATAAGCCCTCATAAGGCTATGTGAATGGAAAAATAAAAAAGTTAGAGCTATGGGAAGACGGATGGTGAAAAACAAAAACGCAAAAATTGAAAATCTCAGGGTCCTTAAGGGGTTAAGAACCAACCAATTTTTGACGTTCATTGACCAAATGATTTTCTTCATTCATTAAGGTCCCTTTCACACGGGCGAGTATTCCGCGCGGATGCGATGCGTGAGTTGAACGCATTGCACCTGCACTGAATCCTGACCCATTCATTTCTATAGGGCTGTTCACATGAACGGTGATTTTCACGCATCACTTGTGCGTTGCGTGAAAATCGCAGCATGTTCTATATTCTGCATTTTTCACGCAACGCAGGCCCCATAGAAGTGAATGGGGCTGCGTGAAAATCGCAAGCATCTACAAGCAAGTGCGGATGCGGTGCGATTTTCACGCATGGTTGCTAGGAGACGATCGGGATGGAGACCCGATCATTATTATTTCCCCTTATAACATGGTTATAAGGGAAAATAATAGCATTCTGAATACAGAAGTAAAATAGGGCTGGAGGGGTTAAAAAACAAAAAATAAATTTTTAACTCACCTTAATCCACTTGTTCGCGCAGACGGCATCTCTTCTGTCTTTAACTGTGAGCAATAGGACCTTTGATGACGTCACTACCATGTGATGAACGCAGTGACGTCATAAAAGGGTCTATTGCTCACAGTTAAAGACAGAAGAGATGCCGGCTGCGAGAACGAGTGGATTAAGGTGAGTTAAAAAAAATTATATTTTTTTTTAACCCCTCCAGCCCTATTTTACTATGCATTCTATACATTACAGAACACCTAACCCAAACCCGAACTTCTGTGAAGAAGTTCGGGTTTGGGTACCAAACATGACGATTTTTCTCACGCACGTGCAAAACGCATTACAATGTTTTGCACTCGCGCAGAAAAATTGCGCATGTTCCCGCAACGCACCCGCACCTTTTCCAGCAACGCCCATGTGAAACCAGCCTAAATGACACATACCCGTAACTTTCTTATTTATGAGGGCTTGTTTTTGTGCGACAAGTTGTAGTTTTTTTTTTATAGACATGTGTTAAGGCTGGCCGCAGGCTAGCCTGGATTTGTGGGAGGGGCCGGTACCTGTCTTAAGCAGTCCGGCTCTCCCAGGCAGCACGTCGGCATTTGGACGTCTGCTACTTCCGGGTGTGACGTCATCAGCAAGCATCCTGCACGAGTCGGATCTCAGAGAAGCCGGGTGTACCTTTCCCTTCAGTCTGCAAGCTGTTCAGATCGTTTTCCAAGATAACTGGTTTGTTTGGGGAGCGTGGCAACATGGAGGAGGGTAGGAGGGTGTGTAGAGAGGGGGAAGTGTGCCGGAGGATCGCTTCTCCTCACTGCGTTCAGGCACATGCAATTCAAGTTTTGGCACCAGGGGGCAGCATTGTCACATGGTTGGAGCTCATTGCCTGTTCAGCACTTTCAACATAACCTGTATCTAAGTTCATACAGGGGCTGCGAGTCATCTGGGCTCAGCAGGTTAAAGGGTTTCTGTCACCCCGCAAAACTCTTTTTTTTTTTTTGGATAGTTAGATTCCTCATAGTGCGATATAGGAGAATATAATGCTCTTACTTACTTTCATGCGGCCGATTCTTTATAAAACGAACTTTTATAATATGTAAATGAGGGCTCTACCAGCAAGTAGGGCGTCTACTTGCTGGTAGCTGCTGCAGAAATCCGCCCCCTCGCCGTGTTGATTGACAGGGCCAGCCGTGATCTCCTCCTCCGGCCGGCCCTGTCAGTAATTCAAAAATCGCGCGCCTCGCGTCATTCGGCGCAGGCGCTCTGAGATGAGGAGGCTCGTCTCCTCAGCACTCCCTCAGTGCGCCTGCGCCGATGACGTCTTCTCTTTCGGTGATGTCATCGGCGCAGGCGCACTGAGGGAGTGCTGAGGATACGAGCCTCCTCATCTCAGAGCGCCTGCGCCGAATGACGCGAGGCGCGCGATTTTTGAATTACTGACAGGGCCGGCCGGAGGAGGAGATCACGGCTGGCCCTGTCAATCAACACGGCGAGGGGGCGGATTTCTGCAGCAGCTACCAGCAAGTAGACGCCCTACTTGCTGGTAGAGCCCTCATTTACATATTATAAAAGTTTGTTTTATAAAGAATCGGCCGCATGAAAGTAAGTAAGACTATTATATTCTCCTATATCGCACTATGAGGAATCTAACTATCCAAAAAAAAAAAAATGAGTTTTGCGGGGTGACAGAAACCCTTTAAACTCTGGTAGCTGGGTCCTGGTGCCATTACTGAGTTGATTACTTACAAGGTTGCTGCTTGTGCACATGTTTGACACTCTTCACATACACTACATACATACCTTAGACACATTGTTCGCACATCAGGCAGTTTGACGAAAAAAAAAAAAAAAGGGTACAAGTGGATTGTTAAATAAAGTAAAAAAAAAAAGAGTGGGTTGTTCAAATAAAGAAAAAAAAAAAGAAAAAAATTCTTCCCACGTTCCAAGTCTCAACTTGTTGATTCCGTCCGAGGAATTTTCCTTGAAGTATACTTCCGTAGACCAGGCTATCCAGGTCATTCTTCAGACAGGCATGGGGGCTTGGCTGTCCAAATCAGATGTCTCTGATGCGTTCAAACTGCTGCCATTAGCCCATCTCTCTGGCAGTGGCATGGCATCAAATGGAGAGATGCGTACTATTTCGCCACCAAGTTGACGTTTGGTTCCTAGAGCAGCCCCAGTCTGTTTGACAGGTTAGCGCAGGCACTGGAATGGATTTTGTTGGAACAGGGTTGCCAGAATGTCATTCACTACCTGGATGATTTTCTGTTGATCGAAGAACCCTCACAGGCGCCTGTTGACTTGCAGGTTCTCTTGCAGGTCTTCAAGGAGTCAAACATTCCAGTGGCCGAACACAAAACAGAAGGGCCTGCGCAGGTTGTCACGTTCTTGGGGATCTCTCTGGATTCACGCGCCATTTCAGCCAGTCTGCCACAAGACAAACTCGACAGAATCAAATCAGGTGTCCGTTCCTTGCTCATGTCTCAGGTTTGCACCAAGAGAGAATTGCAGTCTCTGTTGGGCATGTTAAACTTTGCCATGAGGATCATTCCTCAGGGTAGATCATTCATTTCAAGATTGCTAGTCTTATTACAACAGACCAGTGATTTGGACGCATCAGTGCATCTTAATGCGAACGCCCGAGCAGATCTGTTCATGTGGGACAGATTTCTCAGCGGGTGGAACGGCATTTCCATGTTTATTCCGAGGGCCACTTCTGATTCTCCACACGTATTTTCAGACGCGGCTGCCTCGGTAGGTTTCACGGCCATATTTGGCTCACATTGGTTCACATCATTAACAAGGGCAGATCTAAATCGTTACTCATCATGTCTTTCATGCATAGATTGACCTGGATAGCTCTGGAACAGGGGTTTCATTTTCATGCCCTGTTTTTGGACGGGGTCAGCAACGTTGCAGCTGATGCTTTATCTCGTTTAGATTTTTCTCGCTTTTTCTTACAGAACCCAGAAGCAGACTCAGTGGGCACCCCGGTACCGGACTGGCGGCTGCTGGTCTTGGATTAGACTCTCTGATGGTTGTCGCCAGTTCACTCATTACCAAGTCTTTGTCGGCCAGTACGTTGCGGTCGTACCGCCGAGCGTGGGTGGTTTTTTCGAACTTTCAGTTGGCATATCCTAGAGGTGACACAGGTCAGGTCAAGTATATGGTGGCTTTCGTGTCTTATTGTCATTCGGTATTGGCTTTATCCTACAACACCATTAGGCTATATTTGGCTGGGGTGCAGCATTTTTTGGCACTTCAAGAGCCAGACAGACCCTCTATATTTTCAGCTCACCCGATCAAGGCCATCCTCAGAGGCATTCAAAAAAGCCAGGTCACGGTCAAGTCGGTCCGTCGACCTATTACGGGGGTCACGTTTCGTGGCCTGTCGGAAGTTCTCACATTGTCACCATTCGGAGTCCTTCCCAGCCTGGTGATCAAGGCGGCGATGTACTTGGCGTTTTACAGGTTTTTAAGACCAGGTGAAGTGACACAGGCCAGACAAGGGGCGGTGGCTCTCCGCAAGGGAGATTCAGTCAGGATGGGCAGTAACTTTCATTTGCAGTTGCCTCACAACAAAACAAGGCAGGTAGGTCCCGGCCATGTAGTTAAGTTCTTCCAGACCACAAACGCATGGTGTCCAGTGACAGTCTTGGACAACCTCTTGTTGGCCCTTAGTCTTCACAGCCCCACCGACCCGTTACTTCCATTCCCTGTTGGTCCACTGACGTCCAGCCAGTTCATCAAACATATTTGCATCCTGTTGACCAGTGTAGGATTGAATCCGGCTCAATTCTCGGGGCATTCTTTCCGCATCGGTGCGGCATCCGCAGCGTCCAAGCATGGAGTCCCTGTGCATATCATCATACACTTGGGGCGCTCAGGGTGCTTTGTACGGTATATCCCGGAGCCACAAGCGGAGCTGGTCCAAGCATTCAGTACATTGGCAGAGTAGCACCTCAGGCCAATCCTTCCCTCACTGGTGGGTTTTGCCCCCTTTTTCAGGCATACCGACCTAGTGAGGCCAAGGCACACCTCAGGCCAATTAGGTAGGGGGGTGGTGGTTGGGCATCTTCCACTCGTTTAGGTCCTGACCACAAGTGTTAAGGCTGGCCGCAGGCTAGCCTGGATTTGTGGGAGGGGCCGGTACCTGTCTTAAGCAGTCCGGCTCTCCCAGGCAGCACGTCGGCATTCGGACGTCCCCTGCCCACCCATTCCCATTCTTCATTCAGTCATTAAACAATCAGGGTATGTCCCCTTTTTCAGGCATACCGACCTAGTGAGGCCAAGGCACACCTCAGGCCAATTAGGTAGGGGGGTGGTGGTTGGGCATCTTCCACTCGTTTAGGTCCTGACCACAAATGTATAATTAATTAATTCACTTTTACTTTTGGGAGGAAACGGAGGGAGAAGAACTGCAATTATACCATTATTTTTATTTCTTTATGGCATGAACTGGACAATATGCTAACTTATTTCTATGGGTTGGTACAATAGTGATAACAAATATATATAGTTTTATGCGTGTTTTGTTTGAAAAAGAAAAAAATAACAATTCTAGGAAACTTTTTGATTTTTTTTGCGGGAGGGTACTTATTTTTTTCAAGACCGGTTGTTTTTTACACCAAATGGTTTTTACCCCATTTTGGGTTACATATAATTTTTTGTTTGACTTTTATTCATTTTTTTGTATTTGACTATATATAAAAACATTTTAATGATCACTTCCAGAATGCTCCAATACTGTAATTAGGAAGCAATGGTACGTCTTTTTGCACAAAGGGGTTGCCCACTTCAACAATAGGTTTATTACATGGTTTTCTGCTGCTCAGCTCTAACCTGTTGCAGAAAATGGGAGGTAGTAGCCTGTAATTCCACAGCAGCAACACCACAGGGGAAGTGAAGTACTACACAGTTCAAAGCAATACGCTTTCTGTATAAGGGCTCATTTTGCGGCCCCCAATGCACAGGCAACATCCGTGCGGATTCCACAGATGGATCCAGACCCATTCAACTTGAATAGGTCGGTGATCCGTCTGCACCGCATGTAAGTATAGTGATTCACCATGGTAAAAGATCATGTGACATACCATGTGATGACCGGAGTGACGTCATCAAAGGTCCTTGACCTATAATGAATGCTCACCACAGTTCCTATTCAACAAAGGAGACAGAAGCAGATGCCGGGCTACGCGATCAAGTGGACTAAGGTGAGTTAAATTTTTATTTATTTTTTAACCCCTCCAGCGCTGTTTCAGAATGCTATTATTTCCCCTTATAACCATGTTATAAGGGGAAATAATACAATCTACAGAACACCTAACCCAAGCCCGAACTTCTGTGAAGAAATTCGGGTTTGGGTACCAAACATGCACGATTTTTCTCACGCGAGTGCAAAATGCATTACAATGTTTTGCACTCACGCGGAAAAATCGCGGGTGTTCCCGCAACGCACCCGCACATTTTCCCGCAACGCCCGTGTGAAAGGGGCCTAATACAAGGGTGGCCACCAATGTAGCTACACTACCTGTTGTCACTTGGCTTCTGATTTACTAATACATGATTATTTTTAATTTGGTGGAAATTCTCTTTAACAGCAACTTACTTTAAGGGTACATTCACATGACCGTGTGTAAAATCCTTTCCGTTTTGCAGTCCGCAAATAATGGAACCGTGTGTCCGCATTTTGCGGACGAATGTCTTCTGTTTTTTAAGGTCCACAAAAAACGGAAGGGAAAAAAAAAAAAAGAGAGAAAAAAAAAAAAGAATGAATTCATAGTTGTCAAGGAAATACGGAAACGGATCCGCAAAAAACGGATGTCATCCGCAATTTGCGGATCCATTGACTTGAATGGGGCTGTGGACCAATCTGTGCGGACAATAGTAGTGCAAGCTTCATATTTTTGAGGACTAGAAATGCGGAAACACGGAAGCGGACAACATACTGAATGCTGTCCGCACATTTTATTCACCCATAGGAATGAATGGATCCGTATCTATTCTGCAAAATGCGGATCGGAAGCCGATAAAATTATACGGTCGTGTGAATGTACCCTTAGTGAACATTTTGTCAGGCTCAATGCATTGCTAAGGAACCAACCATCATGTTTCACCTCCTAAAAGGTGGCAACCTATAGCAGAGCAACAGTCCAGTAATGCAATATACAGTATTTGCTGCTATATGATAAAATAGTGAATTCCTCAGTTTTGTCTGTTTTATACACAGCCTGTCCAAAAAAAAGTCGCCACCAAAACAAAAAGGTCACACACTCTAATATTTCGTTAGACCGACTTTAGCTTTGATTACGGCATGCATTCGCTGTGGCATTGTTTCGATAAGCTTCTGCAATGTCACAAAATTTATTTCCATCCAGTGTTGCATTAATTTTTCACCAAGATCTTGCATTGATGAAGGTAGAGTCTGACTGCTGCGCAAAGCCTGCTCCAGCACATCCCAAAGATTCTCAATGGAGTTAAGGTCTGGACACTGTGGTGGCCAATCCATGTGTGAAAATGATGTCTCATGCTCCCTGAAAAACTCTTTTACAATTTGAGCCTGATCAATCCTGGCATTGTCATCTTGGAATATGCCCGTGCCATCAGGGAAGAAAAAATCCATTGATGGAATAACCTGGTCATTCAGTATGTTCAGGTAGTCAGCTGACCTCATTCTTGGAGCACATACTGTTGCTGAACCTAGACCTGACCAACTGCAGCAACCCCAGATCATAGCACTGCCCCCACAGGCTTGTACAGTAGGCTCTAGGCATGATGGGTGCATCACTTCATCTGCCTCTCTTCTTACCCTGATGTGCCCATCACTCTGGAACAGGGTAAATCTGGACTCATCAGACCACATGACCTTCTTCCATTGTTCTAGAGTCCAATCTTTATGTTCCCTAGCAAATTAAAGCCTTTTTTTCTGGTTTGCCTCACTGATTAGTGGTTTTCTTACGGCTAACCAGCTGTTCAGTCCCAATCCCTTCAGTTCCCTTCGCATTGTGCGTGTGGAAATGCTCTTACTTTCACTATTAAACATAGCCCTGAGTTCTACTGTTGTTTTTCTTTGATTTGATTTCACCAAACGTTTAAGTGATCGCCGATCACGATCATTTAGGATTTTTTTCCCGCCACATTTCTTCCTCAAATACCATGGGTCCCCACTATCCTTCCAGTTTTTAATAATGCATTGGACAGTTCTTAACCCAATTTTAGTAGTTTCTGCAATCTCCTTAGATGTTTTCTCTGCTTGATGCATGCCAATGATTTGACCCTTCTCAAACAGACTAACAACTTTTCCACGATCACGAGATGTGTCTTTCGACATGGTTGTTTAAGAAATGAGAAGCAACTCATTGCACCAGTTGGGGTTAAATAACTTGTTGCCAGCTGAAAGATAATCGCCCATGCAGTAATTATCCAATAGGAGGCTCATAACTATTTGCTTAGTTAAATCCAGGTGGCGACTTTTTTTTTTGGACAGGCAGTGTATAATTTAAAGGGGGTTTACAAGACTCTTACTGATGACCTTTCCTCTGAATAGGTTGTCAGTATCTGATCTGTGGAGGTGCCAACCAGCAGTTTGAGAAGGCAACATGTTGAACCTGAAGAGAATCCAGCTATATCTTCTTAGTAAAAAATTTATCAGACCAGAACTCCTCAGTAACTTGTCCACAATGCTGCTCCCTTTCTTGTTCTTGCACCTTTGTCTATGGTCTACTAGTGAACAAAAAAGTAGCAAAAAAGAAAGCTGTACTAGCTTTGTACCTGTATATGACCCCATGTTGATGAAGGAACATGAGAGCGGAGGTTACTTCTGCAGCATAAAATCGTGACCGAGGCTCATCAAATTTTCGTGAACGCTGGATCTGGAACATCAAGTCTCCACCATTTACATACTCCATGACGAAAAAGAGACGATCCTAAAAGAAAAAAAAATATATTATTTCAAATTTTTTGCCTCTTGTTTTTACAGATAGTCTGAAACGTTTATGTTTTACACTTTTTATTTATTAAAAGGTTTAAAAACATATTAAAACATTCATATTCAATGTAACTCTGAACAAATCAAAAGCATTTACCCTAAAAACAGATCCAGTAGTTCCCTGTCTACCAAGAAGTGCTCTTATTACAGAAATTAAAGGGATTATCCAACGAAAAGAATTACCATGCAATGTATAGAGCACTTTACATTACACCTGGAAACGTTTCTCCTCTGTGTCTGTCTCTCTGACTTCTGAATAATATCGTTGGCACCTGCGCTGCTCAGTAAGCAGGAGAAGATGGAGGGCGCAAGTGCCAAGTTTATGCTCAACAGCGCAGGCGTGAGAATAAAGCACTAGACGTGATGTCTAACGCTGTCAATCAAAAGAGAGACAGGAGTGTAGTGAGCACTAGGGGCGTAGCTGTAGAGGTGCTTGAAGTGCCACAGCCGGCCCCTCGGTGCTCCAAATTCCTAATTTGAATAAAAATAGTAGTCTACATAACTCAGCAATGCTGCAAGCTACAGAGAAAAGTAATATATTCATCAGCATGATCTACCCTACCAGGCAATACAACTAGTTTAATAGGGTTGATCCTGTTGACAGACTCTTTAACCCTATTGGCAACATAAGCCCAGTAGTAGAACTTTTCACTTACACAGCAGTTACATTTTATTTAGATAAACCTCAAAATGTAAAAATGGCCGTATATTAGCAAATCATAATGGAGAAACCAAAGTTTGACAATTCGGTGTGCAATTTTTATACTTTCATTGTAATGGATATTTTGGAAAAGTGACAACTTTATAAATAACTTGAAAACTGATGGTTAAACTGTAATTTTGCAAATAGCTTATTCAAAAGTGACAATATGGCTGCACTTCATGTAGTCAATTTTGCAAAAATAATGCCTAATTGCCCATACCTCTGAAAGTTAAATGAAACATTTAAAAAAAGCATTGACTTTTTCACTGATTTCTGATATATGGCAATGTTACAGTTTTGGTGGAAACCGGCTACTTTCACACTAGCATTCGGAGCGGATCCGTCTGATGTTTCATCAGACGGATCCGCTCCGATAATGCAGACGTTCGCATCCGTTCATAGGTGAAATCCAATGTTGGACCATTTGCTAATGACTGCTGTGTCTATGTAGACAGTCCAACTATGTGTGAGTATGACAGTGATAGTAGAGCTCTAACCAATTCTATTGTTTCATCCAGTGGGATACAGAAATAACAGTAAACGGACTAAAAATCTAATATCTAGGCCCAGTTTCAAATACTCCATATTGGCAGCTCTCACCAGGGGGTTCATGACACAAATTCAGTGCAAGTGTTCATACAGTCACAAATCATCTGAAATAATACGGGAAGATGCAGACATGGAGAAACCCAAGTAAAAAACAGCTAACGGTACACTTGCATTAAAAAAATTTTTTTATTACATACTGTACTAACAGCCTGTAAATTGTTTTTTTTTTACAAGTGGTGGGTGGATGGTTTTCTGGATACAATTTTTAAAGATACTCCATGTATTCTACTTCCTGTCCTGGACCTTTTAACTTCCTCTTTGTTTAGACTTTTAACACAGTAGACAGTCTCACTTAACTCTCTCAGTCAGACCATCACTGGGACCTGAGAACCGCCCCTGTAGTGACTCAATTAGGGCATCACAAATCATACTCATCAATGCAACATTCTTCCGTGGGCATCTTTATCTAGGACTATCAAGAGAAAACTATTATCCCAACTCCACACCTACAATTATTATTAGGATTACCCTTCAGATAAAATTTCCCCCTGACAGCAGCAGTAATTTGACAATGGATTATCTACAGTATATAGGAACTTTCTCTCTCTGTGCTGACTGCTACAAAAGGACAATGTTTGTATTTAATTTTCAATGGCATAGTAGTCCCACAATGAAATAGAAAAACTAAAAATTTATAAAAAAAATAGTTTTCTATAAATGTTGAGTTTAAAAAACACTCCTTACTGAATGGTGTCCCTTTAAGTGTTTCTTGGTACTGAACAGGTCATAGGAACCCCTTTATATCTCCAGGAACCCACAAATAATTGTGAGGCATAAAACCCATTACTTTAGTCCCTCAGTGTGCCCTAATAGACAGTAGAAATGTATGGGTGTCATGCAAGGGCGTAGCCATAGGGGGTGCAGAGGTAGCAGTCGCTACTGGGCCCAGGAGCCTGAGGGGGCCCAAGGACCCTTGTCGCACATAAGAAGAAACCGGTATTATTGAAAGTGCTGGTCAAGTTATACCTCTGGCTGGAGGGAAGCGGTTATGTCAAATTTGGCATTGGTGGGGGTGCCGTTTCAATTTTTGTCTTGGGCAGCGTGAGGGTGATGGTCTTCCCTGCCCCGGCCACAAAGCACTGAGGGAAGGGGGGCCCAAGCTGAACTCTTGCACCAGGGCCCAAGAGCTTTTAGCTACGTGTCATGTACATGGGTGTCACATACATAGTACAAGACAGAAAGTTGGTCAGGCATTGGTGACAAGAAGTATTGTCATCAGGAAGAAGGCCCAAAAAGATCCTCACATGAACTGCTAACTTGGTTGAGTTTTCCTTTAAAGGGAATGTGTCATAAAAATGAACCTATTGTTTAAATGAAGTTTTTAGATTAAACATTTTTACAGAATTTTTATTGATGTTATATTTAATTTTTCATGTCACTATTTATATATATATATATATATATATATATATATATATATATATATATATAAATCTGGCAGTTTGACCACTGGCCACTAGGGCAAATATTAGGCAACACTTCTTGCTTTGTTCAGATCACTTTTCAGCAGAAATCTGATTACCACAGGAAGGATTACAAAAGCAGATATCCCCTATATACACAGGATCCACCATAGACAATAGTTGATAGTCACAGCTTATTTACTTCCCCTCCCTGTACAATGACCTCTGCACAAGTCACAAGAAAACTCTCCCTTAGAAGTCAAAGAACCCCTCTAGACTATTGTGTGTATGGCCCATGGTGGCTGCTGTAAAGCATATCTCTAAATGCTGTCAAGAACAGCTCGGGCAATATAGCCGCCCACCATAATCATGTTCGGGACATAGGATAAAAAATATACAATCAGAAAATAAAAACAGATTCGAAAAAAATAATATGGGTCACTATCTGGTTTTAACCAGCAGAAATAATTTATAGGTGACACATTCCCTTTGACTCAACATCCGCACTAAGCTGAGTCTACACTTGTCCTCTACAAAATCTCCTGAATCATACGGGAACGCTGATACGGTGCTACAGCAGGATATGAAAAACTCTATGATGGGAAATGTGGAGTGGCAAGAGAAATCTCAGATGATCTGCAACTCACACATGTACAGTATATTTATTCTCCCAAGACTGGAGTGCACTTCATAAGTAAACACATGGAAGAAGCAGTTCAAAGCTGACAACTGTTCCCATGCTTTAGCAGACTTGTGCAATTACATAAAATACCAAGCCATGCCAACACCATGAAGGAATAACAGCTCAAAGAAAACAACACTTAGCTCCCTGGCTAGATTTGCACAATCTTGGCAAGATACAAGATCACATGCTTTAGTCATAGTCGTTTATAATGTGTCTTGAGTTCCAGTTTTATCCTATGTACATCCCATAAGGGCCACACACATTTAAATTGACACTTCAACCTAGGGTGACCCTAAACTAATATATAAGAGAATTACATAAGTAGCAGCTCTGCAATACACAGGACAAGAATCCCTCCCATGAGCAACTTCTAACGCCTACCAATCAGATTACAACTCTAATTTTTAAAGGCTAGTCATGAAAATTATCAGCACACCAAGTGAATAGGTATGATTCCAGTAATGGGTAGTAGTAGGTGCTGTTTAAGCAATTCCTTAAATGGACACCTCTTTTAGAAAGTGGTATTTTTTCATTCATAGAAAAAAATTGGTTTTAGAATTTTTTTCTTTTACTTTTACAGTACTATACCATTGTAAATTAAATTCTAAATCTCGCCATTGTGTAGCAGTCAGCCCAGAAAGATAAAACTGCCATATAGATAGGGGTTGCATTTTTAGTTCACTGCTGATGTGAGGGAAAGATGCCATCTGTTAGTATAATAGTAGGTGTAGAATTAGGATAACAGTATGACAGCTCCATTCTTCTTTTGATAGCCTATATAGATGTCCATGGAAGAGCACTGGATTAATTAGTGAAATGTGTGATGTTCTAATTGAGTCACTTCTCTGGGGGTGTGAAGTTAGAATGTCTGTTGTGCTAAAAGTCCAAACAGAGAGGAAATTAAAAAGCCAGGATGGGAAATAGAAGACATGGAGTGACCTTTAAGAATTATATCCAAAAATGATATCCAAAATACAATCCACCATTTTTTTTTTGTAACAAACAATATATTAAATTAACATCCTATAAAAAAATATATATATACCGGTAGATTATGCAGGCAAATAATTTGATGGTAATGTTGTGTTTAATGAAATTTCCCCCAAAAACTTAAAAATGGTCTTATATTGGGAAATCAGACGGAAAAGCAGTGGTCAAAGTTTGGTTCTTAGTTTAACCTTTCAGAGATATCTCCACCTTTCTGTTTTATCGCTGCAGCCATTTTTGAAGTGGAAATGCAGCCGTATTGGATGTCACCTTTTGGATTAACGTCGTGATAGATTTTCACTTTTGCAAAAATGGCGACTGCAACAAAGGATAAGGATGGTGCTTTGAGGTATTTACTGCTCATTTTTACTTTTATAATATACACTCACCTAAAGAATTATTAGGAACACCATACTAATACGGTGTTGGACCCCCTTTTGCCTTCAGAACTGCCTTAATTCTACGTGGCATTGATTCAACAAGGTGCTGATAGCATTCTTTAGAAATGTTGGCCCATATTGATAGGATAGCATCTTGCAGTTGATGGAGATTTGAGGGATGCACATCCAGGGCACGAAGCTCCCGTTCCACCACATCCCAAAGATGCTCTATTGGGTTGAGATCTGGTGACTGTGGGGGCCATTTTAGTACAGTGACTCATTGTCATGTTCAAGAAACCAATTTGAAATGATTCGAGCTTTGTGACATGGTGCATTATCCTGCTGGAAGTAGCCATCAAAGGATGGATACATGTTCTCATTCTGTTTACGCCAAATTCGGACTCTACCATTTGAATGTCTCAACAGAAATCGAGACTCATCAGACCAGGCAACATTTTTCCATTCTTCAACAGTCCAATTTTGGTGAGCTCGTGCAAATTGTAGCCTCTTTTTCCTATTTGTAGTGGAGATGAGTGGTACCCGGTGGGGTCTTCTGCTGTTGTAGCCCATCCGCCTCAAGGTTGTACGTGTTGTGGCTTCACAAATGCTTTGCTGCATACCTCGGTTGTAACGAGTGGTTATTTCAGTCAACGTTGCTCTTCTATCAGCTTGAATCAGTCGGCCCATTCTCCTCTGACCTCTAGCATCCACAAGGCATTTTTGCCCACAGGACTGCCGCATACTGGATGTTTTTCCCTTTTCACGCCATTCTTTGTAAACCCTAGAAATGGTTGTGCGTGAAAATCCCAGTAACTGAGGAGATTGTGAAATACTCAGACCGGCCCGTCTGGCACCCACAACCATGCCACGCTCAAAATTGCTTAAATCACCTTTCTTTCCCATTCTGACATTCAGTTTGGAGTTCAGGAGATTGTCTTGACCAGGACCACCCCCCTAAATGCATTGAAGCAACTGCCATGTGATTGGTTGACTAGATAATTGCATTAATGAGAAATAGAACAGGTGTTCCTAATAATTCTTTAGGTGAGTGTAGAAGTGTTGGTTCATCAAAGATGATTTCTGGCAGCTGTATAATTGCTAAAACAACAAAAAACACATACCCAAGTGTTAAATCCCTAGATGATCCAGCACTAATGGACTGCTGCTCCCCCCTTGGCAATGACGTGAACCAATAACTGCCAAGTAGTCACATGTTGAACATACTGAGGAGCTATTGGCTGCAGCATTGATGTACCTGTATGACTGGCATGTCTTCAATGCTGTGCCATAAAGCAGGACTCAGGGAAAAAAATTTACCATCTGTGTTGGATTGGCTGGGATATACTGCCTGCAGGAGGATTCAGCAGCTGGGGGAAAGAACATTGCTGGCCATATACTATATATACAGTGGATATAAAAAGTCTACACACCACTGTTAAAATGTCAGGTTTCTGTGATGTAAAAAAAATGAGACAAAGATAAATCATTTCAGAACTTTTTCCACCTTTAATGTGACCTATAAACTGTACAACTCAATTGAAAAACAAGCTGAAATCTTTTAGGTGGAGGGAAGAAAACAAAAAAAAAGAAAATAATGTGGTTGCGTAAGTGTGCACACCCCCTTATAACTGGGGATGTAGCTGTGTTCATAATTAAGCAATTACATTCAAAATCATGTTAAATAGGAGTCAGCATACACCGGCCATCATTTAAAGTGCCTCTGATTAACCCCAAATAAAGTTCAGCTGCTCCAGTTGGTCTTTCCTGAAATTTTCTTAGTTGCATCCCACAGCAAAAGACATGGTCCACAGAGAGCTTCCAAAGCATCCGAGGGATCTCATTGTTAAAAGGTATCAGTCAGAAGAAGGGTACAAAATAATTTCCAAGGCATTAGATATACCATGGAACACAGTGAAGACAGTCATCATCAAGTGGAGAAAATATGGCACATCGGTGACATTACCAAGAACTGGACGTCCCTCCAAAATTGATGAAAAGACGAGAAGAAAACTGGTCTGGGAGGCTACCAAGAGGCCAACAGCAACATTAAAGGAGCTGCAGGAATATCTGGCAAGTACTGGCTGTGTGGCACATGTGACAACAATCTCCCGTGTTCTTCATATGTCGGGGCTATGGGGTAGAGTGGCAAGACGAAAGCCTTTTCTTACGAAGAAAAACATCCAAGCAAGGCTACATGTTGCAAAAACACTTCTGAAGTCTCCCAAAAACATGTGGGAAAAGGTGTTATGGTCTGATGAAACCAAGGTTGAACTTTTTGGCCATAATTCCAAAAGATATGTTTGGCCCAAAAACACCACAGCACATCACCAAAAGAACACCACACCCACAGTGAAGCATGGTGGTGGCAGCATCATGCTTTGGGCTATTTTTCTTCAGCTGGAACTGGGGCCTTAGTTAAGCTAGAGGGAATTATGAACAGTTCCAAATACCAGTCAATATTGGCACAAAACCTTCTGGCTTCTGCTAGAAAGCTGAACATGAAGAGGAACTTCATCTTTCAGCATGACAACGACCCAAAGCATACATCCAAATCAACAAAGCAATGGCTTCACAAGAAGAAGATTAAAGTTTTGGAATGGCCCAGCCAGAGCCCAGACCTGAATCCGATTGAAAATCTGTGGGGTGATCTGAAGAGGGCTGTGCACAGGAGATGCCCTCGCAATCTGACAGATTTGGAGTGTTTTTGCAAAGAAGAGTGGGCAAATCTTGCCAAGTCAAAATGTGCCATGCTGATAGACTCATACCCAAAGAGACTGTAATGTTGTAATAAAATCAAAAGGTGCTTCAACAAAGTATTAGTTTAAGGGTGTGCACACTCATGCAACCATAGTATTTGGTTTTTATATTTTTTCTTCCCTTTTACCTAAAAGATTTCAGTTTGTTTTTCAATTGAGTGGTACAGTTTATAGGTCACATTAAGGCCTCATGCACACGACAGTATTTTTTCACGGTCCGCAAAACGGGGTTCCGTTGGTCCGTGATCCGTGACCGTTTTTTCATCCGTGGGTCTTCCACGAACATGAAAAAAAAGTTTTGGTGTCCGCCTGGCCGTGCGGAGCCAAACGGATCCGTCCTGAATTACAATGCAAGTCAATGGGGACGGATCCGTTTGACATTGACACAATATGGTGCAATTTCAAATGGATCCATCCCCCATTGACTTTCAATGTAAAGTCAGGAGTCCCTATTATACCATCGGATCAGAGTTTTCTCCAATCCGATGGTATATTTTAACTTGAAGCGTCCCCATCACCATGGGAACGCCTCTATGTTAGAATATACTGTCGGATATGAGTTAATTCGTGAAACTCAGATCCGACAGTATATTCTAACACAGAGGCGTTCCCACGCTACTGCAGTCCTGGTTGCCATGGTTACTTAGCAATATTAGAAGCATCATACTTACCTGCTGCGCTGTCTGTGATCGTCCGGAAGCTCCTCCTACTGGTAAGTGACAGGTCTGTGCGGCGCATTGCTTAATGATCTGTCACTTACCAGTAGGAGGAGCTCCCGGCCGGTCACAGACAGCGCAGCAGGTAAGTATGATGCTTCTAATATTGCTAAGTAAGGGGAGGCCGCACACTGTGCCACCAATGAAAATAATACAATAGAGGGAGGGGGGGCCAGGGGGGGGGGGGCCGCACACTGTGCCACCAATGAAAATAATACAATAGACTGAGGGAGGGGGGGCGCACACTGTGCCACCAATGAAAATAATACAATAGAGGGAGGGAGGAGGGGCCGCACACTGTGCCACCAATGAAAATAATACAATAGACGAAGAGAGGGGGGTCCGGGGGGGGGGGGGCGCACACTGTGCCACCAATGAAAATAAAACTGGGGAGGGAGGGGGGTCTGCCCCCTGCTGCCTGGCAGCCCCTGATCTCTTATAGGGGGCTATGATATGCACAATTAACCCCTCAGGTGCAGCACCTGAGGGGTTAATTGTGCGGATCACAGCCCCCTGTAAGAGATCGGGTGCTGCCAGGCAGCAGGGGGCAGTCATGTACACAGTTCGTAGTATATTCTAACTAGAAGCGTCCCCATCACTATGGGAACGCCTCTGTGTTAGAATATACTGTCGGATATGAGTTTTCACAAAGTGAAAACTCATCTCTGAAAAAGCTTTTATGCAGACGGATCTTCGGATCCGTCTGTATGAAAGTAACCTACGGCCACGGATCACGGACGCGGATGCCAATCTTGTGTGCATCCGTGTTCTTTCACGGACCCATTGACTTGAATGGGTCCATGAACCGTTGTCCGTCAAAAAAATAGTACAGGTCATATTTTTTTGACGGACAGGAAACACGGATCACGGATGCGGCTGCAAAACGGTGCATTTTCCGATTTGAAACTCAATGGGTCCGGAAAAAAAAACTGAAAACGGCACAACGGCCACGGATGCACACAACGGTCGTGTGCATGAGGCCTTAAGGTGGAAAAAGTTCTGAAATTATTTATCTTTGTCTCATTTTTTTATATCACAGAAACCTGACATTTTAACAGGGGTGTGTAGACTTTTTATATCGACTGTAATAGATAGTCATGAAGAGTTAATTTTTTAAGCTGTACAACCCCTTTAAAAAGCAAAGAAAAAGTTTGAGTAACATTTTTTTTTAGGTCAATTAAAGACCAGTTTTTACTAAGCAATGACTATCTTCAGGACAGGCTATCAACAGCTGCTCAACAGGGGTGTGGGGTGTCAGACCCGTGCTTATCAGGATAGATCATCACTCAGTAAAGGCTGGGCGTCACCTTTAAAGCTAGGGCTCCAAGACGACATCCAATCACAATAAAATTGAGGCATTAATGTGATGCAACTTCAATATTTTTCTATGGGGAAGAAGTTGCACTAGAATTCCGACCATGTTGCACCAGTAGCTTTTTCACTTGTAGGGAACAAAGGTTCCACAGGAGACATGATAAATCCACTATTTTGCTTCAACTTAAGGGGGACGCAGTGTTGCCATGGAGTTGTAGCATTAGAGGGTTAAAACTGGTCATACTGTATCTGGCCCCAAATTTAAAGGGGCTTTCCAAGAGAGCACAGTTCTATACAAAGTCTAGTGGCCACTCCTGGTACTGCACATCTTGCAAGTGAATGGTAGGCTGCAATGCCACCACAATGCTGTGCCTGATAAACAATTAAAGGGACACAGTGCTCGCCACAGCCCCTCAGTGAGCCGATTGTGAAGGTGCCGGTCATCAGACTCCCACACTGGTTTGATACTGATGGCCTATCCTAATGATAGGCCATTAGTATCAAAGTCCTGAAAGACCTCTTCAATTTTGGTTTAATAATCAGTAGTATAGAAGTTAACGTTGTCATAGTAAAGATATTTCCCACCATGTCTATTGGCTGGCCATAAAAAGTGCATTGGTCAGCAGGGGGAGATATATGAGCAATATGAGTATGCCCCTGCCAAGGCTAAAGGAGTTTGATATCTGTCCGCAGTCCTATTATAAGTAGCACAATGACACCTATCTGTCCACATAATAACTGCCTGTAATGACAGCTCTAAATTATTAGGTATAATGGATTGTATTGTTACTATATGTACTTATTACTACAAGCATAAAGCAAACTCATCTCTTCATCCTGAGTCTAAACATTGGTGGTTTCAAACGGATTTCCATTGTTTCTGAATGAACGCCAGAGTAGCCAGGTCTACTACTGTATCAGTCAACAGGAATGCTACACCCCGGGCACATTTCTAACGACTTCACCTTTTGTCCCCAGTGGTTTGTTTTACCTGCTCAACAAAGAAGGCCTTTGGCTGAACCCAATATCCTCTCCATACATGGATTACCACTCATCGTCGAATGCTCTAATGCTTATAGATTATGATTTATACTGGTTTATCTCCCATTATTCAGGTAGCGCCAACCTAGTTATAATCCCCCATAATACAGTGAGTTTTATAATCTAATATTACGGCTGTATCATGGCTCTGTACAAGTCCCAAGTCATATAGAGCCACAATATGACACGGATACAAGTCTATAGGGACATAAGGTATAAGGGACCCTAGGCCTCCGATTTCATTTTCTTTCTGCCTGATTTTGAAATTTGATGGCAATACGGAACATATGTGCCACAAGGCACAATATGGTGGCACACATATTTAATACTAAGAAGCTGTGGGGATTCCATATGCCACTATAAAAGCTTCATCCATGGGCTTATCATGTGAATGAGACGTTGTCTGACATTACTATAGTCTAATATTACTATGGTCTTTAACAGGTTTGCTCACGTACAGTACATCTTCTCCTGACCCATGTTTACCATGTAAACCAGTCACTCTGGTTGGTTTCCATCCTGTATGTAGAACTTCATGTTCCTGTATCCAACCAAACCCATGATCCACTTCTCCTTCCTCTGCCACAGGTCCAGCCCCACCCCTAACAATGTCCAGCACCTCCTACCCAGAAGAAAGGGGGGAGTATGGAGAGCAGCATGTGAGAAAGGGAGGCACATGAGGAGAAGTATGTGAGATAGTGAGGCGCATGGGGAGCAGAATGTGAGAAAGGGAGGCACATGAGGAGGAGTATGTGAGAAAGTGAGGAGCATGGGGAGCAGAATGTGAGAAAGGGGGGAACATGGGGAGAAGTATGTGAGATAGTGAGGAGCATGGGGAGCAGTATGTGAGAAAGGGGGGAACATGGGGAGAAGTACATGAGATAGTGAGGAGCATGGGGATCAGTATGTGAGAAAGGGGGGAACATGGGGAGAAGTACATGAGATAGTGAGGAGCATGGGGATCAGCATGTGAGAAAGGGGGGAACATGGGGAGAAGTACATGAGATAGTGAGGAGCATGGGGAGCAGTATGTGAGAAAGGGGGGAACATGGGGAGAAGTACATGAGATAGTGAGGAGCATGGGGATCAGCATGTGAGAAAGGGGGGAACATGTGGAGAAGTACATGAGATAGTGAGGAGCATGGGGAGCAGTATGTGAGAAAGGGGGGAACATGGGGAGAAGTACATGAGATAGTGAGGAGCATGGGGAGCAGTATGTGAGAAAGGGGGGAACATGGGGAGAAGTACATGAGATAGTGAGGAGCATGGGGATCAGCATGTGAGAAAGGGGGGCACATGGGGAGAAGTATGTGAGGTAGTGAGGAGCATGGGGATCAGCATGTGAGAAAGGGGGCACATGGGGAGAAGTATGTGAGATAGTGAGGAGCATGGGGATCAGCATGTGAGAAAGGGGGGCACATGGGGAGAAGTATGTGAGATAGTGAGGAGCATGGGGATCAACATGTGAGAAAGGGGGGCACATGGGGAGAAGTATGTGAGAAAGGAGGGAGCATTGCGGAGCAACATGTGAAAAAGGGAGGCACATGAAGAGAAGTATGTGAGAAAGGGGGGAGCATTGGGGAGCAGAATATAAGAATAAGGAAACATAGGAATCAGTCTTTGAGAAAGAGACATGGGATTGGTCAACGTGAGAGTTGGATTGGTCAAGGAGAGGCATGGTGGAGCAGCCTCTAGTGCACTGGAGGCACATGGGGAGCTCTGGGATGCTTGCTAATTGTATGTAGTAAGTAGTGTGTGACTGTAAGATATGCATCTAGAGTTTTTCTAGTGTAGGGTTTATGCGTAGTGTATGTAGTGAGTGTGTGAGAGGTCAACAGAGGGGTCTGTTCTTCTGATTTTTTTTAACTTGATCTGGTCGGGGGTCTGAGTAGTGAGGGGTATAACTGAGTAACCAAGCAATTATATTTTTCAGTAATATAAGCAGGAGGTGACATTGTGCTTTTTAGATCTGGTCCAGCCCTGCGAATCTTATGCAGCCGTTTTATCCAAAACATCTCCCTGTAGCCGTGCCTCAGTATTTTGGCAAGTAATGGTTGGGATAATGGGAGGATGTGGCAGTCACAACCTCTGCAGAGATTGATGAGTTATCTCATTAGTCATGTAGTACACACAGTCCTGCCAGCTCGCTCTGTTTAGATGAACATGAACCATATTGGAGATTTTGCTGTTTATAAGTGGGAAGAAGGCATGGAGGATAAACACGACTGAAAGCACGGCTTTGATGGTTTTTTTTTGTTTTTTTTATTACAAAGATGTTGATGAAACCCTGTGACATTGATCAGGACTCCATGTAATTGAATCATTTAGATTAACAGATATGAGATAAACACGTGTGTGACATGTGATCGTAACAAGGTCAGTAGCAGTGTGCACAGATACATACAGTACATACACACACGTGGACAGGTATTTCATCATTTTGGTGATTAGAGCTGTGGCTTCCAACATGTGGCTCTCAAAGGGCCACTAAAGCCAGAATTAAAACCCCAAAAAAGAACAGCCAACTAATTCTAACATAATCTCTTTATGTGTCTTTGTTATTTGGTCTTGTTTCATCAGATATCACATTTGCAGACCATGAAAAATACAACAGTAAAGGAGTGTATTGTTTTCTCAGGCTGTAGATATGTCTTCTCTCCCTCCCTCCTCTCTTCTGATGCTAGAGCACATGAGTCAGAATGCTTAGACTGGATTTAGTCCGGATAATTTTTGTCTACACAGTGAGCATGGCCATTTTGTTGGAAGAAATCTACTAGTTAGTAATAGCACAAAATTAGGTAACTGCACCAGCCATAGTACCAGCTGTAGTATATACATAGTACGAGCTGTAGTATATACATAGTACCATCTATAGTATATACAGCTGAATAGCTAATATGTCCAGTTACGCAGTGAAAATTCCTCCCTGCATAGTTGCAGATTTGCCTTTCAGCTTTCTTGGAAAGCTGGGGGACATATGGAAGTATGCTGGAGATCAAACCATATATACAATGTATACTCATGGTTGTCATGATATTATACAGTCAGGTCCATAAATATTGGCACATCGACACAATTCTAACATTTTTGGCTCTATACACCACCACAGTGGATTTGAAATGAAACGAACAAGATGTGCTTTAACTGCAGACTGTCAGCTTTAATTTGAGGGTATTTACATCCAAATCAGGTGAACGGTGCAGGAATTACAACAGTTTGCATATGTGCCTCCCACTTGTTAAGGAACCAAAAGTAATGGGACAATTGGCTTCTCAGCTGTTCCATGGCCAGGTGTGTGTTATTCCCTCATTATCCCAATTACAATGAGCAGATAAAAGGTCCAGAGTTCATTTCAAGTGTGCTATTTGCATTTGGAATCTGTTGCTGTCAACTCTCAAGATAAGATCCAAAGAGCTGTCACTATCAGTGAAGCAAGCCATCATTAGGCTGAAAAAAACAAAACAAACCCATCAGAGAAATAGCAAAAACATTAGGCGTGACCAAATCAACTGTTCGGAACATTCTTAAAAAGAAGGAACGCACCAGTGAGCTCAGCAACACCAAAAGACCTGGAAGACCACGGAAAACGACTGTGGTGGATGACCGGAGAATTCTTTCCCTGGTGAAAAAAACACCCTTCACAACAGTTGGCCAGATCAAGAACACTCTCCAGGAGGTAGGTGTATGTGTGTCAAAGCCAACACTCAAGAGAAGACTTCACCAGAGTGAATACAGAGGGTTCACCACAAGATGTAAACCATTGGTGAGCCTCAAAAACAGGAAGGCCAGATTAGAGTTTGCCAAACGACATCTAAAAAAACCTTCACAGTTCTGGAACGACATCCTATTGACAGATGAGACCAAGATCAACTAGTACCAGAGTGATGGGAAGAGAAGAGTATGGAGAAGGAAAGGAACTGCTCATGATCCTAAGCATACCACCTCATCAGTGAAGCATGGTGGTGGTAGTGTCATGGCGTGGGCATGTATGGCTGCCAATGGAACTGGTTCTCTTGTATTTATTGATGATGTGACTGCTGACAAAAGAAGCAGGGTGAATTCTGAAGTGTTTCGGGCAATATTATCTGCTCATATTCAGCCAAATGCTTCAGAACTCATTGGACGGCGCTTCACAGTGCAGATGGACAGTGACCCAAAGCATACTGTAAAAGCAACCAAAGAGTTTTTTAAGGGAAAGAAGTGGAATGTTATGCAATGGCCAAGTCAATCACCTGACTTGAATCCGATTGAGCATGCATTTCACTTGCTGAAGACAAAACTGAAGGGAAAATGCCCCAAGAACAAGCAGGAACTGAAGACAGTTGCAGTAGAGGCCTGGCAGAACATCACCAGGGATGAAACCCAGTGTCTGGTGATGTCTATGCGTTCCAGACTTCAGGCTGTAATTGACTGCAAAGGATTTGCAACCAAGTATTAGAAAGTGAAAGTTTGATTTATGATTATTATTCTGTCCCATTACTTTTGGTTCCTTAACAAGTGGGAGGCACATATGCAAACAGTTGTAATTCCTGCACCGTTCACCTGATTTGAATGTAAATACCCTCAAATTAAAGCTGACAGTCTACAGTTAAAGCACATCTTGTTTCATTTCAAATCCATTGTGGTGGTGTATTGAGCCAAAATTTTTTGAATTGTGTTGATGTCCCAATATTTATGGACCTGACTGTATATTACCACCGTATAATGCCTGATAGGCCTCTTGAGTTATATTACCCCTGTATAATAATGTACCCTGATACCCCTTAGTTATATGACCCCGCCGGGATCATATAACTAAGGGGTATCCGGGTACATAATTATACAAGGGTAATATAAGTTACTCAGGAGGCCTATCAGGCATTATACGGTGGTAATATAAGTTATATTACCCCCTGTATAATGTACCCTGATACCCCTGGATTATATTACCCCCTGTATAATGTACCCTGATTACCCTCAGTTATATAACTGAGGGGTATCAGGGGACATTATGGGTAATATTATAACTAAGGGGTATCAGGGTACATTATACAAGGGTAATATAACTGAGGAGGACTCAGTGCTATCAGGGGACATTATACAGGGGTCCTCAGTTATATTACCCCTGTATAATGTACCCTAAAACCCCTAAGTTATAGGGGTATCAGGGTTGAGGAGGGGCTGGGCGCAAGCAGGCAGGCCATGAGGCGAGGTAGTGGGGGTACATACTTTTAAAAAACTTTTTATTCTTACTTTGTTTTCTTCTTAGCTTGCCTGGGGGCCGACCGTCCGGCCAGGGCAGGGCCAGGCAGAGTTCTTGGGAAGTTGCCACACACAGTCCTCCTCTGGACCTCTCCTGTCCGAAGCTGGGGCCTGGGCTGGGCACAGACAGGCTCACTGACACTAGCAGACGCAGTAGCAGAGCTGGGCTGCAGAACAGAACAGAAGCAAGAGTTCGCACGGGCGGGCAGGCACGCAGCTTTACGCGGTGAGTCTGTGACGTCAACTCTGCGGCTGCCGCACTCCCAGCCTGTGCCCGCCCCCGAACGCTCTGCCTCCGCTGGGTCCGAACACTGCCCCCACTCCCATCTGTCATGTCTGTCACAGACAGTCTGTGTATGTTGTCTGTGTTGTGATTTGTGAATCACTCACTCAGTAGTGCGGGCGGCCGGGCGCAGCAGCGAATCAGCGGGGTGGGCACCTGGGGGGGCAAAGAATGACCTGTGGGGGGCCCCCCTTGCCCCCCTGTAGCGACGCCACTGCACTCTGCACTCAATACCCCATAATGAGAAAGTGAAAACAGAATTTTAGAAATGTTTTAAAATTTATTAAAAAAGGAAAAAAATAAAATCTAGCATGTACATAAGTATTCAAACTCTTTGCTATGACACTTGAAATTTAGCTCCAGAGCCTCCCATTTCTCTTGCTCCTCTTTGAGATGGAGTCCACCTGTGGTAAAGTCAGTTGATTGAACATGATTTGGAAAGACACAGCCCTGTCTATATAAGGTCTCACAAATGACAATGCATATCCAAGCAAAAACCAAGCCATGAGGAGGAAAGAACTGCCTGTAGAACCCAGAGACAGGATTGTGTGGAGGCACAGATTTGGAGAAGGGTACAAAAAAGTTCTGCTGCGCTGAAGTTTTTCAAGAGCCTGTGAAATCTATTCTCCAGATCCCTGGACTTTGTTTTTAAGTCTGCGACTGAAGAACAGTTGCGACGAACACGAAGGTACTGCCCTTTTGGGATTCCTCTTTTCAGAGGGAAAAGATGGCGGCTATCCCAGTGAGAGAGGCCTCCATAATTCTTAAACTGAAGACATTTGGAACAAGAGCCAGCTGCCCCACCAAACTAATTGGAGAAAAAGGGCCTTGATAGGAGAGGTGACCAAGAAGCAAAGGTCAATCTGGCTGAGCACCAAAAATCCATTCTGCAGCTGAGAGAAACTTTCAGAAGGTCGACCATCACTGCAACAATCACTCAATCTAGGCTTTATGGCACAGTGGCCAAAAAGAAGCTTCAACCTCAGTAAAAGACACAAGAAAGTTTGCAAAAGTGTCCATTTGGCATTTTTTTCACAGGTATAAGAAAGTCTAGTTTATTACGCTTTCCTATTAATAGAGACACATTAAAAAGTAGTATCCCGCCCTATTTACCATGTTGTGTAGTGGACAGAATTGGTAACTGAAGTGCTACTCTCATTGAAGTGAATGGTGAGGTGTGAGGTGTTGGACACCTACAGATCTGATATTGATAGCCATCAATATCAAAATACTGGATGACCCCTTTTAGCCCTAGATCACACTTCAGTGATTTTGTCAGTGTTTTGTTAGTGATTTCCATCAGTGATCGTGAGCCCAAATCATATGCGGGTCAAAAACACATAACAGGTGCAAATCTTTCCATTATACCTTATTTCTGTGTAGACTTCACTTCTAGTTTTGGTTTAGAATCTCAATCAAGGCCTTAAGATTCCATGAACTGGGCCTTAACGTTCCCTACATAGGCCACATTCACACGACTGTCAAAAACCATCACACGGCCGTTTTCAGAACCAATTGAAGTAGTCAATGAGGCCACTGGGGGATATTCCAGGTTACTAATGGGGACATTAAAAATCCTTGGGGGCACTAATGAGGGCCATTCTTTATACTGGGTGGCCCTATGGGGGCAACTATTCACACTGTGGGCACTGTGGAGACCATTATTCATAAGGGGGGCACAATAGGGACTATGTAATATCAGGGGGAGGGGCATAATGTATACTGTGAGGTCACTGCAGGGATTGGGATGTTGAAACAAGTCAAAGAAATTCATCTGCATTTCATAGCCGTTTTTTAAAGGCAATTAAAAAATGGATGCAAAATGGAGGTTAAAAAACGGACAGATGGCCAGAAAATTGATACACACATGGATGAAAAATGGCCATGAAAAACAGCTCTTTTCTGTTTGTGTTTTTACTGTCGTGTGAATATAGCTTTACTTTATATCCCTGTAGTCTAAAAGAGCAACAGTGTACACATTTAATAAAGACTTGTTTAGGAAAATACGCTTCAGCCCATCAAATAGACTTCATATTCTCCCACTATCATTAAATTTTATTAGTCAATTATGTTTCCACAGGATGCTTTGCTTAAATTGTTTGGCTAGAGATATACAGTACTGCATTGGAAGTCCCACCCAGTCGTCAAATACGAATGGACATTTCCTGACCAAAATGTCCTTGTCTGCACATACAGTCCTGCCCCTTTATTGTCTGTGCTGTGCACCATTTCTCAGCGTTTGACAAGATACATGTTTATTAATGCATCTTATCTTGCTTCCAACACTATTATCAATTTCTATTTAAAATATCCAAAAGTATAAACTATCCACAAAAAACATAGAGATAACCAGAAACAGATTAAATGTCGCTAGTTCTTTTCCAATGTGAAATTCTTTAAGGGGTTTATTGGCCTGTTGAGGACCCTCAGGGGCGGACTGGGAACATAAAGTGGCCCTGGAAAAACACTAAAGGTGGCCCCAAGTTATAGATGAGTCCAAATTAACATAAGGTGGGGCAACAGAAGTAAGCAGGGCCAGTAGAAAGCCACAAGTAGGCAGTTACAATACAAGTAGGCAGGGTCAGTAATGCCTCAGTTCTGCAAAAAATACCGCCCCAGCAAAACCAAATACCACATTGCAGCATAAAATACTGCCCTATCACCATACTGAGGACAGTGATATAGTTGGATTCAGGAAGGCACCTGTGGCTGCTGCCTAGGTGCATAAGATTGTTATGTACCTGGCCAGTGACCATGAGGAAGGCTCGGGTGGCCCCATGGTCATTGGCCCACCAGGCAATTTCCCTGTAGGTTATATGGCCAGGGGCAGACTGGGAACTTAATGTGGTCCTGGAAAAAATAATAAAAGTTGCCCCGTTTTGTAGTTGTGTCCAAATTGATGGAAGGCAGGACCAATGATACTATATTGCGGCACATTATACCACCCCAACAGAGCCAAATACCACAGTCCATCAGAAAATACTGCCAAAAGCACAAAATACAGCCCTAAAAACTTCCACTGGCTGGCCGTGACGAGGGCCCAGGGGCCGACTGACAACTCATGGGGCCCCCGGGCAATAGGAGATTATGGGGCCCCTGTGTCCCTGCTCACCCTCAAGCCACACCCACACACAGCCCCACCCACATATCGCGCCGCCCACATCACCTACACTTGGTACAGAATTTCTCTTCACTATGTTCAAAATAAAAGTTAATTATAGTTAATGGGGCCACCAGGCATTCTGTCTGCATCCAGCAGTGGCGGATGCAGTAAATTCCGGCAGGCTGTTCTCAGCTGGAACAGCCTGCCAGAATCACTAAGGCATATGTGAAGGCAACCTAATACAGCACCTCTTACATCCAGTGACGTCTCCTTTGATATAGATGTTCTCTTTCTTCATCTTCTCCATTCAGACCAGACCACCATGATGATTTCTTTCAGCCATCTCTCATCTCTGCAGAGTTTGACAGACAGAAATCTTAGTTTCCTACTTTTCCTCCCACCTTCTCAACATCCCGTTATGCACCCCCAATACTGAGACGCTGTGCCCCCCAAAACTATACTGTAGAAACAGATAAACCCCCTGAAAATACTAGTTACACACAGATAGCGCCCCCTTCAATAATTATTGGAACACAATGCTCTAAAAAATAACTGCACCAAGCAAATAGTGCCCCTGACACTAATAGTGTAACCATAATGTCCCCAAAAAATAACTGTGCTAAGCTGATACTGTGTCAGGGTGCCCCCACAGTAATAGTGCTCCCCAAAATCCCAGCAATAGTAATAATTCTGTGCCAGAGTGCACTCAGTAATAATAGTGCTCCTACAGTGCCCCCAACAGTAATTGTGTCCCAGAAGTAATAATGCTCCTATAGTCCCCCAGTTGTAATAAAGCCGCCTTATAATGTGCGACAGTACAAAAAATGCTCCGTTGTGTGGCAGTAAAAAAAAAAAAATCCTCTTAGTGCCCCCAGTAGAGCCAATGTCCCCAGAGTGCCCTCATGTGATCAAATGATCTGTACTGTGTGCCACTTCAAAAAACACTTAGTGCCCCCAGTTGAGATAAGGTGCCCATAGTGTCCCTATAATTTGTGCCAGTATAAAATGCTCCTATATAGTGCCCCCAGAAGATGCCCACATAGTGCTGCTCCCCATCCTATATAGTGCCCCCAGAAGATGCCTCCATAGTGCTCCTCCCCCGTCCCCATAGTGCCCTTCATAATGTGCCAGTATAAAATGCCCCTATAGACTGCCCCACATAGAAGCCCCCATAATGCTTCTCTCCCTTCTTCCCCATAGTGGCACCAAAATGGGTGCCAGTATTAAATGCCCCTATATAATGCCCCCATAGTGCTCTTCTCCCCCACTTCTCCATAGTGCCCCCCCATAATGCATGCCAGTATATAGGGCCCCCAGTAGATGCCCCCATAGTGCTCCTTTCCCCCACACTTCTCCATAATGCCCCCCTTAATGTGTGCCAGTATATAGGGTGCCCAGTAGAAGCCCCCATAATATTTGCCAGTATATAGGGCCCCCAGTAGATACCCCCATTGTGATCCTTCCCCCCCTTCTCCATAGTGACCCCCCATAATGTGTCAGTATATAGAACCACCAGTAGATGCCCCGATATTGCGCCTCCGTTCTTCATAGTGCCCCCATAATGTGCCAGTATATAGGGCCCTCATTAGATGCCCCCATAGTGCTCCTTGCCCCCCTTCTCCATAGTGCCCCCCATAATGTGCAAGTATATAGGGGCCCCCAATAGATGCCCCATAGTGCTCTCCCCCACCCCCTCTTCTCCATAGTGAACTCCCATAATGTGCCAGTATATCGGGGCCAATAGATGGGGACT
Source organism: Bufo bufo (assembly GCF_905171765.1). NCBI lineage: Eukaryota > Metazoa > Chordata > Amphibia > Anura > Bufonidae > Bufo > Bufo bufo. The sequence goes on along the minus strand of NC_053392.1, from coordinate 569,290,285 downwards.
GGGCATTGTGGGTGTGCTAGTGGCCATCTAGCAACCTATATCCTCAGCTCTATACACAAAATCCAGGTGACAGGTTCTCTTTAAATATAGGTTTGCACCCGCACCAAACCCACAACACCAAGGACACACTAACTGCCATTAGGCAGGAGCCGCAACATTGGGGTGTGCCCCAAGGGAAGAAAGGGTGCGCCCTTCTATCACAGCCCTGGACCTAGGGAGTATTGGCGTGAGGACTGCCAGATTATTTCAGCTAGATAGATATGAGATAGATAGAAGTTTTTTGTCCAGCAAAAATGTTAATATTACATCCATCTTAGAATTAAGCTTTTACTAGTTAAATTGCCCCTGAATTCAAGCGATTCTGCTGCAGAGCGAGGAAAACAGTTTCTAGTATGCAAAGTGTCCCAGTAATGTTCCCACGTACTTCTAAACAAAGGTCATGCAGTAAGAGAGTGACGACGTCGATCTCAGTGTGGGGAAAATACACAGGATAATATAGCAGCAGTCGCCGCAGCTTCTTGCCAAAATGTATTATTATTCATAGCATATCTGAACAAAATGTTCCAAGTTACGCAAAATCCTGGAAAGTCGCTGGATACAAAATGTTTCAGCAAACCATAAGTCAGTGAGCTAAAACAAATTGCACAGCGTGCGTGCATGACATTGTACCCAATCAGAGCCTGACGTGGACGACACAACAGGTTTTGGATGTCGTCCAATGGAGGTTAATATGTTATGTAGGAAAAGAAAAAAGGCTTCTAGATATTCAAATATTGGGTCACCAAAAAATTATATCAAATATAGCCGAAGGTTGAAATGGTGATCTTATTAAAACGTAACTTTTAATTAATATCAAGATAGAAAAAAGTCCCTAAATATAAACAAAATACAAATGGGTGCAAAAATTACACATGAAAAAAATTGGTACGCGGCGGCACCTGAGAGTATAACCGGTTGTCCTACCATAACCCAGGTGTCATCCGGTCGTTGTGGATGTTCAGAAGATGTTCGTCGTACTCAGGGCCGTCTTTAATATTGATTGGACCCTGGGCAAAAATTTACTTGGGCCCCCTGGATCCCGCCTTCCCACACCTTAGGCAATCACGCCCTCCACCACAACACACACACAAAAAATCCACACATCTGGTAGAGTACAGTGAATGACTGTAAATACTACCAGTTCTGAAGACTTCAGCGGCTCAGGATCAGTGCTCGGGGTAGCTGGGCTCAGGCTGGAGGTGGGCACCGCTCTCCAGGAAGGAGACCAGGGCTCGGCTCACCCTAGTGTTACAGTGCACCCCACAGTATGCAGTATAGCACCCTATAGTATACAGCACCCCACAGTATGCAGTATAGCACCCTATAGTATACAGCACCACACAGTATGCAGTTTAGCACCCCACACTATACAGTACCCCACAGTATATAGTAGAGCAGTATAGCACCCCACACTATACAGTACCCCACAGTATATAGTAGAGCAGTATAGCACCCCACACTATACAGTACCCCACAGTATATAGTACAGCAGTATAGTAGCCCACAGTATACAGCACCTCACAGTATACAACACCTCACTGTATACAGCACCCCAAACTATACACGATACAGCCCCCCCACACTATACAGTACAGCAGTATAGCACTGCACACTATACCGCACCCACAGTATACAGTATACAGACCCCCACACAGTACACAGGCCCCCACACAGTACACAGGCCCCCACACAGTATATAGGCCCCCCCACAGTATACAGCCCCCACAGTATACAGCCCCTACAGTATACAGCCCCCCACACTATACAGGCCCCCCACACTATACAGCCCCCCCCACAGTATACAGCCCCCCACACAGTATACATCCCCCACACAGTATACAACCCCCACACAGTATACAACCCCCACACAGTATACAACCCCCACACAGTATACAGCCCACCACACAGTATACAGGCCCCCACACAGTATACAGCCCACCACACAGTATACAGCCCCCCCCACAGTATACAGGCCCCCACACAGTATACAGCCCACCACACAGTATACAGCCCCCACACAGTATACAGCCCCCCACAGTATACAGGCCCACAGTATATTAACATAACAGCCCCTGTGACCTTTTTCTGATGCAATCTTCACACAAAAAAGCTCCACAGTTAACTTCTGCAACACTCCTGGTAGGACCTGTGATGACCTCATAGCCATGTGACCAGTAATTGCTAGGTTACTGGTCACATGGTGATGATGTCATTAAGGTCCTGATCACAACTTTAACACAGTACGATCATGATGCCTGGACTCAGTGCAGGCAGGCATGGCAGCACCCCCTGTGTAGCTGACAGCTTGACACCCAGGGCAGTAGCTAGCAGGGCTCAAGAGGCAGCTGCCCCTTTTGCCCCTTGGTAAAGACGGCCCTGGTCGTACTGAAAATAAATTCTTAGTGGTAGGCACCGGACATGGAAGATAGAGGGCTCTAAGTCCCTAATTCATCCTAGGATAGGGATACTGATTTGTCCCTGGTGTCCTAACCACGGAGCACTCGTCCTAAAAAGAACGACCCCGTCCGGAACCTTACCCTTACACTACTTGGCCCTGTTGTGCCCTAGTTCAGCTAATCCCTACATGCATGTTTCATGTACAAATCATCAGGAGAACTGCTGTGCAGTCGAGCAGGGCATGAATCACCTGGAATGTTACTCCAAGTTGGTTCTAACATTTACACTGAAGATATTCAGGTATAACAGAGTGAGTGGAGGACACTTACAAATAATGAGTCCCTGGTGTGGGATCCATTGTGTATCAGGGCTGAAACAGGCCTAAAGAGGTGGGGCCATATATCAAGATAGGGAGATCTGCTGATGTGCAGGTCCCTGTAAAACAGCGCCGTGGTATGTCCTGAGGTTATGGTACAACCTGCCCGAGGACGCCCGCCCGTGCTGTTTTTAAATCTTATCATGCCTCAGAAAGAGGCTTGGAGCGCAGCGCGGTGACGTGATGGGGCGGCCACGCACCCGCGCATGCGCAGTCCGAGCTGGAGATAGCAGCGCTTCCAGAACTATGTCTTGCTTTCTAGCGCAGCCAGGCAGGCGTCATTCGCAAGGAGCCAATTGGGTGTGTCAGCTGCCCCAGAGATGGTTACTCTATTGGCTTGTGGTGAGAGTTGTTGCTATGCAACCGGGATTGTTTACAGCAACTATCACCAGGGCGGCGCTCTCCTAAATTTAAGGAGGCGCTCCAAATATATTCATTTCATGGCAATTACATAAAGTAAAAGGATTCGCTGATTATAGAGGCCCACTCACAGGGGCATGATCCAGGAAAGGCACAAAGGACATGTCCCATCTTAGACAGTATACAGGTGGGACACTATGCATTGGAAGGGGAGGCTTTATCTTACTAGAGAAAGGTGTATTCATGGTCCTACACGATGATTAAATGAAACAGCTATAACAGAGCTGTTCATTCCATTGCCCTGATACTTTGGGGGTCCCCATGATGGTACCCCTGTACATGGCGTGATACAGCTGTGTCTCTCTTATTGGAGACATCCCCCAAGTGCTCCCCAATACGTCTATGTAGTTCTCTCTTTGTTTTCCCTATGTATTCCATAGGACATTCGCATGTTAATTTGTAAATAACGCCTCGTGTTCTGCAATTAACAAAATCCTTAATTGTAAAGGATCTCTTTAGATTAACACTCCTGAATGTTTTGCCTGTCTGCATGGTGCCGCAGGCAACACAGCCACTACATCTAAAGCAACCCAAGGGCTTACGATCTAGCCATATATTTCTCCTTGAAGGTGGATTGTAGTGGCTGTGTACCAGCAGATCTTTGAGGCTGTTTCCCTTCCTAAATGTTATTTGTGGGTAGTCATGCATCTTGTCTTTAATGTCTGGATCCATGAGTAAAATCGACCAGTGTTTCTGTAGGATGTTCCTAACACGGTTGGCAGCCTCATCAAATGTACCTATTAGCCGGATTTTTTGTTGGGTTTGAGGTTTAATTTTGGGTACCAGTAATTCATTACGTGTTGCTGTGAGCGCTGTCTGATAAGCTGGTCCTAGAACTGCGTCAGGGTATCCCCTGGAGAGAAATCTGCTCCCATAAGTAATGTAATCCCATAAGTAATGTAAAAAATGAAAAGAAGACATTATATAGTACATGGCAATCTTTTTCTAACAAACTCAGAACCAGCCATGTTCCTCACATGGAACCAGAGAGCTTCCCATTTATTGCTCCAATTGTTCTGATAGATTTATTTCAAGCTGGTACCTCAGGGGTGTGTTCTTTCTCAGGGGATGTGTCTTTTCTGCTGTAGCTGGTGGCAGTTGAAGGATGGAACGGAGCATGTATGTCAACCTCAGTCAGCTGCCCAAAGAATTTGCAAGAAGAGCAAACAGCAGGTGGCGCTATACAGATAGATTTCAGTGAATAACTCGGTAGGTGTGGGTTTGAGAAATGTAGAATACTTTTTATGGGGCAACCCCTTTAACTCATAGTGTCATACGTTTAAGGCATTGTGATCGCTCGAGCACAAAAGTAGTGCCCACATGATCACCCGCCAGGAAGGCATTTGTAAATGATGTTCCCCTGTGTCAAAGGTCAGGATCAGAGAAAATTCAGATCCTGGCCGTTTTACCCATATGATGCTGTGATCAATCATGGCAATAATTGATAGCTCTCCTTGCATACAAACCTAAGGTCAATCACTGTTTATAGCGCTCTTTTGAGGTGGAGGGAACAGGCTCGTAGGTTTTCCCAATGTGTCCTGCTAGCATTTATAACAATATATCGCCATGTATCCTATACTTCCATCTTACATAGTAAGACAAGACTGGACAGATCAGCATTGAATACCATTCAGAGTCCATAGAAGGTACATGACAACTTCTATGGGCTCTGTAATATAGGCCATTAATGGTTGTTGTAGGATATTACAGTATCAGATCTGCTGTAAACATGGGTAGAAAGCTTCCCCGGCCTTTCCTCGACTTCTGCATACATAGAAGCCAGCCATCAATCTATGGGAGTAGGGTGGGGGAGTCAAGAAGAATTGTGGGGACCACTCCCCTTGTGAATACAGCAGACTCATAACTATGAGCAGTGTTGGACTGGCCCACCAGAGTACTTTCGTGGCCCCAAGCATTCATACTATAGAGGGCCCCAAAGGTCTAGGAGAAAGATTCCATTTGGAGCCGCCTTTGGAGCCAGTCACTTGCCACTAGGGACTATTTCTCTGATTCTTTGAGTGGTTAGTCCCCAATAATTTACTCTGGTAGGCCCAAAGAACATCAGTCTAACACGGACTATGAGTCCACTGTATTTTCACAGCTCTTATTAGCAAATATTTTTGTGCTACATGGGGCTAATAGTAGAGCTGACCCATTCCTGTATATTGCTACCCTTACATAGAGCTGCACAATCAGGTGATAGATCCGCTGTAAGGAGTTATACTTCCAGGTATTTTTCTTGTAATATTGGGACTCAGACCAACATTGTTAGAGAAAAATACAATTTTGTTATTCTTAATGATGGCGACTTCATATTATGACACACCAAAGTCCACTTAAAGTCTTAAGAATAAAAAAAAAAAATCCAGGAGCATAAAACAACTTTAGAAGACTGAAGATAAAATAAATTCCATTACACTTCAGGTGGACTTCCCAAAATAGAGCCAATGAAAACATATAGGCAAGTCCAGTGGATGAGAAGAAAACAATGAAGAATTATTTCTACTGCTGGAGTCCAGGAAGTGAAATGAAAGCGACATGAAAATTCAAGTCTCTGCTATTAATCTACTTTATTGTGCTCTGCTATAATTAAGAATGGGAACTAAGCTTTTTATCCAAATATCGGCCCAAAGAATGCAAATGCATTTGAGAAAATATTCCGAAGATAGACTGAGCTGGAAATGTGGATTTGGAAGGTCACCAGGAACTTAAGAGTCATTGACAAATACATGAAAAACGCAAATATATGTATATTTAGCGAGACAGACATGCCGTCTTATGATGTTCTCCAAGACTTGGAGAAAAACGATGGCCAATCCTTGGTTGATCGGTGGAGGTCACTTGAACGGGATGAGATGCAGTACCAGGCACGGTTGACTGTAAGGACAAGCTAATGTGCCTGTATATTCAATGATTGGACTGTGGACCTTGCAGAGAATGGAACTAGCTGTAGTACCAAGCATACCTACCTTTACAGACTGCCAGTTAAGGTGCTTAAAGTCAGACCCCCAACAATCCTAAGGCTACTGTAATCCATCAAAGCCCTGGAGAACCCACTTAGCCTTCCAATAACAAATGGTAAAATTGCTCTTCACAAGAAGGTGCCTAGAGAAGATAAAATTGCTCCCCATATGTAGGTGCCTATTGTGGCATTCCGATAGAAGATGTGGATGGATGGGGTATAAGCATGCTATACACACCCGACTGTGTGATAACATAGGCTAACACTAGGATCTGGATCTGATATTACAGATGAGGACAGCCAATTATACCAGATTATTCTGGATTGGCCAAAACTGGCAGTTTGGGTATTTAATTTTACGTTGCTCTATTGAGGTCAGAAGTTGTAAATGATGTGTAAAATGTCCTTCTGTATTGGAAAGAAATTGTATGCTTTATCAGTGAAACAGTGGATGGGCCTATAAAGTGTGCCCAGGCTAAAATAACGGGTACCTAGGGGCAACAACAGCAGTCTATAGTTCCCCTTTCCAAGCCTATGAATCTACAATAACATAATAAAATACGGGTTGGAGAACAGAGGAGGAGGATACAGCTTTTGCCCTCAAAGGGAGTGAGGCTTATGCAGTGAGAGGGAAGAAGGGAGCAGAAGAGGGAAGACTTTTGTCAGGAAATTACTTAGCCATGATCCAGCGTCGAGCCAATCAGCCGTCTGGTTTGATGTCCACTCCCAGAGTTAGGCAGAGGATTTAAGACTTGTGCTCACTGTGCTCGCCTGTGATTTTGTATCCCATTTCCTGCACATTGTGCTGCTCATTTCTACTGCATTTGAACTTCTGGTAATCTGACTGTGGCTTGTTTTCTGGGTTAGCCACATGGCTGCTGATTTGGCTTCTACTGATTATCCTGGTATTCTGACTGTGGCTCGTTTTCTTTATTTACCCCTGAACCACTGACTTGGCTTCTACTGATTTTCCTGGTATTCTGACTGCAGCTATTTTCTGGATTAATCCCTTGTTCGCTGTTTTTGCCCTATTTGTCTCTCCTGATTTTGACCCTGCTTGTCTACTACTTCCAGCGAGGTTGCACCAGTTTTTTTTCTACCTTACTATGCAGATGTAACCTGGGTCCTTAGTAACCAAGTCCATCCAGCCTTGTGGCAGGCTCTGGTGACAAACCTAGAGGTACCAGTTTCTGAGTTTTCTGTCTGTAGTTTTGGACAGTGACCATAGTTTTTCTGACAACTTGATTTGATTGGTATTTCATAGCACATATCACAGCTTTTACATCACACCAGGAAAAGCCTGCCCACGCTGTAAGTGCAGAAAGAGTAGGAGCACAATTACAGAAACTAGCAAAGGGAAAGCATAAAACTGAAATATGGAGTAGATACAACATTTCTAGCTATATTAAATCTACATCTGCCTAAAATAGACTGATTTTCAACTGGGGGGATGGAAGTAAAACAATAATAATGGGGACATCATCATGATCAATATCCTAACACATTATCGTTATACTGTTCATATGTTTTTAGAAAAATGAAATTAGGAGCCATCATAGAAATCAATGTGCTAAAATGGAACTAATACAAAATCCTAATCTATTAAATCTACCTCTACTCATATCTACAGTATGAAACGGTGGCTCACTGGTTAGCAGTGCTTGGTCCAAGAGATGAAATGTGGCCATGGACAACATCTGCATAGAGTGTACTCTTTCTGAAAACATACCTGAAAACATACCTACTGGTCATTTAGCATCTGTGTTGTATTTGTTTCATTGAAAAATAAGAATTTATGAGAGTCCTACTGATAGAGACTACTATTCTTTGTGTGGCACTGTAGAATATGGTGGTGCTATATGACTAATCGATGAAGAAGAATTGGTCATACATATATGTATCTCAGTAAAACTATAGTAAAGGGCTATAGCCCAAGTATTTTCAAAAACTAACTTTCATAAAGGGGTAGACAGAGCATTCGGACAACTGGGCATTCAATGTTCAGTCATCTGGAGATTTAAAGGGAATCAGTCACAATTTGACATTCCCCTATCTGAGGGCAGCACAAACTGGTAACAGATAATCTTAGTAAAATGCCGGGTCACTTACTTGAACTAACCCAGCCATTTTACTGAAATCTGAACATCTCCAGCACAAGCAGAATGCTGGAAGCCCCTCAATGCAGAGCACATGTGCAGTGGGCCCCTGAGGAGCCGATGCAGAGGATGGGAGTGGTAGTGGCTCTGATGAGATGTTGTGTGCGGTGTACTCCTCAGGCCATTGCTCCCAGGGTATCGGTGTGGTGAAAAGGTGGTTTGAACAATCAGGCCAGGAGTAAAAGTATAAATGTCTCTCTTTACTTAGTGCAGTCGTAGGTACAAAGTGCAATTTCTGTCACCAGATGATGAGGTATAGTGGCTGGTAATGTGGGAATTAAGTGGCACTTGCAGTCACTTGTGGGTATAGGTGTCCACTGTGTAGTACAGACCTGGATTTAGACTGGCCTGGAAGTGGTCTATGTGATAGGTGTCTGAGCCATAGTCCATCCCCTGCAGCAGGGTCTGTAAAGCTGTTTTGCTGGTCATTCTGCTGACTAGGCATGCTGAAGCTTTTTTGGAAAGCAGTGTTCTTGAATCTGCAATTCCCTGGAGTAGAGGTTTCACTGGAGAACTAGTTAAGGTCCCTTTGGGAATGAGCTCTGGAAAGTGCTTCCTTCCTCCTCTCAGTCTGGGATGGACAAGCCCACTCCTATCAAGAGGGGAGGAATAGGGTGGTTTACCCTGTATCTGCCAATCATACCACCTCTCCTGGAGTACACGGCAGAACAAGGAATAAGATATAACAGAATACAACAAGCAATTGCAGATACGCCAAGGTCTGGGGTACTGCACATGCCAGATCTAACCATATAGACAAAAAAAAAAATACAAAAACGCAAATTGTGCAAATAACTAGAATGATGAAGAAACAATGCTAATGGTAATTAAAAGTTAGTTAAGAAAAGCTTTAAGAAGTGTCTCATTTGCTGTCAGGCCACCGAGATTAAGTTATTAAAATTTGCAGTTAATTCGGATAATTGGTCCATGAGAGCTTTTGCTCGTTCAAGCTGCTTAAGATCATGAGATGAGAAAAAATATATAACCTAAGAGTATCACGAAAAAGATCGCCTTGATCATCGTGTTGGCAGCTCAGTTTTCTGTATTAACAATTACTGAAAGCATTCCTAACATGAGCTCAATCATAATCAGTATGTTAGTATAAAAGTTTCCTATTTCTTATAATTTGAATGGCACTTAAAACAAAGGCCATGGGTGTAGGCTTTGCAACACAATGAATATATTCAATCTGCTGACAATACTTACTGAAACCCAGATGACCCCAAATGGTTCTCCTCTAGTACACCACTTTGATTTTCATGTAAGGTTCATAGACCATTACATTAGGGTGACTACTTAGCTTCTAGAAAGGTGGACTTGTCAAGCAGGCAACGCGTACTGCAGGCAGAGGCAGACTGACTAGTAGGGCATGGCTTGAGGGCTTATAGCCAGTGGGGTCCCACTCCTCTTTAGCTGTTATCTTATTCATTTATTTAGCACCAATATATTCCTCAGTGCTGTGCGGAGACGGTCATCACTTGGGGTTCACAATCTAAATTCCAAACTAACCTCTCAAAATGTTTGGAAGGAAACCCACAAATACAGCGAGAACATACGAATATCATATTATTAAAGGAAATGCCTATTCTTGTCCAGATAAGAATAGGACATGCTCTATATATTGGAGGGGCCGCGGAACAGAACTACGGATGCGGACAGCACACAGTGTGCTGTCTGCAACTTTTGCGTTCCCATTGAAATAAATGGGTCCGTACCCATTCCGCAAAATTGCAGAACGGATGCGGACCCATTCAATATGGTAGTGTGAATGGACCCTAACTCAGTGGGTATTCTACGTTTTTAATTACAAGCAATCAGAAAAGTATTCAGATACTGGTTCTGGTTTGAAAAATGTAGAATATTTTTTGTGGGACACTTCTTTAAAGGAATATATGGAAATAGAAAAAAAATGAATTGCTTTCATAGTGGTGTTTTATATTTAGCTAATCCTCGTTGAAGATTGACTGTTTTTGGGGAAAAAAATAGTCCCCTTTTCTAACAATTTAAAAAATGTCCTAAATGTCTGATAAAAGGGGATCTTACTGATAGGACAGCCACCTATTGGAAAATGAGGGTGCAATGTCAATTGTTGTGCCTTACAGTCTAAAAAAAAAAAAAAGTGGAAGGATATGTGGGTGTGAGTTGGGCATGTACAGTATTTGTATATCACTCTCTATTATCGCTCAATGCAACTTTTTAACCTAACCCATGACTTTAATGGTTGGCCAGGGAATCATGATCATTAGTGCCTAGGGGTCTAGACAGAATAGAACTCCTGTTCCTGCACCAACAGTGTTGGACTGGCAATGGGGTCACCCCACAGCCCACATAATCCAAACACATGAAGTGCTGTGATGACACCTCTGGTAAAACACCTCAGGGTGTATACTGGGTGACAAGAAATAAACTGGAAACAACAAATAGCATCTACGTTTTCGCATAAGTCTATCAATGTCTGTATTAACCTAATATGTATAACCTATTTACAAGACCATATGCCAAGAAACTTAGGGACTCAGAAGCTCAACCGACTTTGCATCAATTGTATCCTGGCTGCTATATTCACCGGTTGCCAGATAATTGTCAAATTCTTACTTTATTTAATTAGCAGTCAATCAATTATGTTTAAAGCACTGAATGTTTTAATATTCACTGTCATGAAATCCTGGCTTTGTAAATAAGAAGTAATGAGAGAACCTGAAAGCCCTAATTATGCGGCTTATAACCCTATGTTCTTTTTGTAATGACAGTTCTCTCAAGAGAATCTAATTAAAGTTTCCATTAACATTAATGCAAGCCTCTGAATGAAGGGTGTATGTGTCTAAACATGGCAGCTGGGCGCAAAGAAAGCATTCGAGGCTCCAATCAATGCAGATTGATACCGTCTTCCCTATACATTATGCTTATGAACAGTGATCAGATATGTCGAACAGGGTTGCCATTAGGCAACCCATGTGGGCCTCCTCTTGGCCCATCTCACATTCATAGCCATTACAGCCATCACTTTTTTTTGTTTCAGGCCATTTTGCCATACAATTGACTGGGAGTGATACCAAGACACAGGAGAAAAGTATGAAACTTGGGAGACGTTCGTAAACATAGAAGAGGATTCTTCACAGTAAGAGCAGTGAGACTATGAAACTCTCTGCCTGAGGAGGTGGTGACGGTGAACTTACTAAAAGAGTTCAAGAGGGGCCTGGATGTATTTATGGAGTGTAATAATATTACAGGTTATAGCTACTAGAGAGGGGTCGTTGATCCAGGGAGTTATTCTGATTGCCTGATTGGAGTCGGGAAGGAATTTTGTCCCCTGAAACAAGGAAAATTGGCTTCCACCCCTTGGAGTTTTTTCCCCTTCCTCTGGATAAACTTGCAGGATAACAGGCTGAAATAGATTGACGGATGTTTTTTCTCAGCCTTACAAACTATGTATGTTATCAGGGGGTCTGAAATGAATAAAGGAATGAAGACTGTAGTCTGAAAGTAATAGCAACATTTCTTTCACTTACAGATATTGAAGAACATTCATTAGGTCCTTAATGCCACTATTGTGGCTTTAAAAACTCACACATTATAGTGCACGTCATAAGTGCATCATAATTGGCGACGTTTTAGGATTCTCAACACTTTTCTGAAGTGGTGAGCGGAAAAATGTTGGGGTGTAGTGGAAGGGGTGGGGCTTTGCACGGCCACCAGGACTTACTATAACATATGCCCCAAACTGGTGTGAGTTATAGCAGATGTCTGTGCCAGCTTCTGCAGGGTAGAGATGCACCTAATTTATAAAGAGGTAATTAGGCGCATCTCACGCCAGCACAGGAAAATCAAGACCAGTGTTCGGGTACACCAATCTTAATAAATGGCCCTCAATGTGGGAACTTAAAGTGGCCCTGGAAAAAATATTAAAAGTGGCCCCATTTTGTAGTTGGGTCCAAATTAATGGAAGGCAGGACCAGCAATCCCATATTGTGGCACATTATACCACCCCAACAGAGCCAAATACCACAGCCCATCTCAAAATACTGCCAGCAGCACAAAATACATCCCCAAAAACTTCCACTGGCCGGCCATAAGGAGGGCCCTGGGGGTCCCCTGGGCATTAGTCCAAGGGCAATTTCCCTGTAAGGTCTATGGTCAATCCGCCCCTGCCAATGTGTCACTGGAAAATGTACAAAAAGAAGTGTCCAGAGTCTTGAGAATCCTAAAATTGGGGTTTATTCAGACATAAATCTATAACCGTACAAGCAGACAAAAGACAATTCAAACAACACTTATGAATTTCGTACACGCACCATTTTTTTCAATGAGGTTTTTATGTTGAACATATTTTTTTTTAGAATTTCTGATGATTTTTTAAACAGTTTCCTTGTTACTATTTTTTTTATCCTAAAATCCTGCAGTTTTCACACTGCCCGCTAAGTCTAATAATATGTAGAGATTATGTTCTATAGAGATTACTTCTCATCATTCATCTTATCATCATAATTAGGATTTAATGAAAGATATTACCTATATTTAGATAACACAAGATACACCATTTACAATACTTCATGTGACATCTACTCCCATTGCCTTTACAGTAACCTCGGCACAGGTCATACAGCACTTCAAGAGAACTGCCCCAAAGAGTCCTCTCTGGTCTTTTTGTCTGTGAGCCATGTGGCTGCTGTAAAGTATATCTGTAAATGCTGCTAACAACTCAGGTAAGATAGCCGCCTCATCAGCCTACAGAATCTAGTATAAAATCTACAACTAGAAAATAAAACCAGGTTAGAAAAAAAAATAATCTGTGTCACTGGTTTAAATTTGCAGAAAAAAGGGCATAACTTGCTGCCACATACAGTTGCAAGAAAAAGTATATGAACCCTTTGGAATGATATGGATTTCTGCACAAATTGGTCATAAAATGTGATCTGATCTTCATCTAAGTCACAACAATAGACAATCACAGTCTGCTTAAACTAATAACACACAAAGAATTAAATGTTACCATGTTTTTATTGAACACACCATGTAAACATTCACAGTGCAGGTGGAAAAAGTATGTGAACCCCTAGACTAATGACATCTCCAAGAACTAATTGGAGTGAGGTGTCAGCCAACTGGAGTCCAATCAATGAGATGAGATTGGAGGTGTTGGTTACAGCTGCCCTGCCTACAAAAAACACACACCAGTTCTTGATTTGCTTTTCACAAGAAGCATTGCCTGATGTGAATGATGCCTCGCACAAAAAAGCTCTCAGAAGACCTATGATTAAGAATTGTTGACTTGCATAAAGCTGGAAAGGGTTATAAAAGTATCTCCAAAAGCCTTGCTGTTCATCAGTCCATGGTAAGACAAATTGTCTATAAATGGAGAAAGTTCAGCACTGCTGCTACTCTCCCTAGGAGTGGCCGTCCTGCAAAGATGACTGCAAGAGCACAGATCAGACTGCTCAATGAGGTAAAGAAGAATCCTAGAGTGTCAGCTAAAGACTTACAAAAGTCTCTGGCATATGCTAACATCCCTGTTAGCGAATCTACGATACGTAAAACACTAAACAAGAATGGATTTCATGGGAGGATACCACAGAGGAAGCCACTGCTTTCCAAAAAAAACATTGCTGCATGCTTACAGTTTGCACAAGAGCACCTGGATGTTCCACAGCAGTACTGGCAAAATATTCTGTGGACAGATTAAACCAAAGTTGAGTTGTTTGGAAGAATCACACAACACTATGTGTGGAGAAAAAGAGGCACAGCACACCAACATCAAAACCTCATCCCAACTGTGAAGTATGGTGGTGGGGGCATCATGGTTTGAGGCTGCTTTGCTGCGTCAGGACCTGGACGGATTGCTATCATCAAAGGAAAAATTAATTCCCAAGTTTATCAAGACATTTTGCAGGAGAACTTAAGGCCATCTGTCCACCAGCTGAATCTAAACAGAAGATGGGTGTTGCAACAGGACAACGACCCAAAGCATAGAAGTAAATCAACAACAGAATGACTTAAACAGAAGCAAATACGCCTTCTTGAGTGGCCCAGTCAGAGTCCTGACCTCAACCCGATTGAGATGCTGTGGCATGACCTTAAGAAAGCGATTCACACCAGACATCCCAAGAATATTGCTGAACTGAAACAGTTCTGTAAAGAGGAATGGTCAAGAATTACTCCTGACCGTTGTGCACGTCTGATCTGCAACTACAGGAAACGTTTGGTTGAAGTTATTGCTGCCAAAGGAGGTTCAACCAGTTATTAAATCCAAGGGTTCACATACTTTTTCCACCTGCACTGTGAATGTTTATATGGTGTGTTCAATAAAAACATGGTAACATTTAATTCTTTGTGTGTTAACAGTTTAAGCAGACTGTGATTGTCTATTGTTGTGACTTAGATGAAGATCAGATCACATTTTATGACCAATTTGTGCAGAAATCCATATCATTCCAAAGGGTTAACATACTTTTTCTTGCAACTGTATCCTGGAATCTCAGATGAATTAATTCCTGGAATCTAGCTTTATTTATTTGTGGCCTATAGTATAATTAGAGTTTAATTACAGAACATGCAAGGTTATCCGAATAAATTAGTTGAGATAATTTAAAATCATATATAATTGGTTACAATTTTACAAGATAATCATCAAGCAACTCTTTCGGCACCAAAACATTAAGTCTTGGGGCTCGACAAATGATATTTACAAAGGTAACCCTCATTGAAGGTCAAGTGTTATTCTCGTGAAATTGCCTGGGACTTCTGAGAAGGTGCTCTATTAATGACAGCCCTCTTTGACCGTGATTTTGAAATTTTGACATTGGTTGTTGGATGACCGCCCAAGAGATGTATAAATAGGAGATTGCGTGGTATGTGATGAAGCCATCTATTTACTAGAAACATGTCAGCGCAAAGTAAACTCGACAAAAACAAACTAAATGTTTGGTTCTCCAACACCAAGTAAAAGAGAGAAGGCACTTAATCTACAAATACAGTAAATATGGCACAGGTAACAATAGTGGGGGGTATCGCCAACACTCCTGTCATTTTTATCTTTTGACCGTGAAAGTGACCTGCAGGACTCTCGTTTTCCACAGTGTTGGTCTGGGTCTTGGTACTTCGTTGGGCCTAGGACAGTGATGGCTAACTTCCGGCACTCCAGCTGTGGTAAAACTACGACTCCCAGTATGCTCTATTCATTTCTTTTTTTTGATAAATCTTTATTTTATTGTTTTAAAAAAAATAGATTTACAACAATAAAGACAAAAACCATAATACTCCAAATACAAACAATGGTCTTCAAAGCAAATTATACAGCATTAAAATGCAGGATATCGACATCGTCAATATATCTAGGCGTCAGAATCACATAGTGCATCATTCAATTATTATGGCATCGCACACTTTGCTCCATATCTTAAATCAAAGCCAGTCATTGGACCTGGTAAGTAACATTTTTTTTTTTATTTAACTCTCTCATTTATTCCCTAACCTCAATATGATGAGTCTCTGAGGTGCCTGCATTATTTCCCTCTATTCATTGCGCTTCTTATACCAATCCACCCATCTAACCCAGGTCAGCAAAAACCTGTCATGTGACAACGATTCCCAACTTGTCAGCTCTTCTAGTTGGCATATCTCCTGGACTTTATTTATCCACTCCTGAAGACTAGGGGCGTCTTTAGATAACCAATACTTTGGAATGAGCAGTTTCGCTGCAGCTATAAGTTGTGCTGACAAAGAATGTTTGGCAAGTTTATAGTTGCTGTCGGGCAAATTCAAGAGAGCTACAGTTGGAGTGATAGGGAAACTTACTAGGCAAATTTCTTGTACTATTTTGGATATCTTATCCCAATATCCTGTGATAAGTGGGCAAGACCACCATATATGGTAAATGGTACCTTTGCTCCCGCCATACCTCCAGCAATCCGCAGAATTTGTGGGTGAGATAAAGAGTGTCATTTTGCAGGAGTTTTATACCATCTGGTTATTATCGATGAATCGATCTCTTATAGGCTAGCCTAGGTCGAGCCTGATTCCATATAAACGCTGAGAAGGTTTTCCTGACCTGTGTCAAAAAGTGATGGGGTATTTGCACTGGTAGAGCCTGCATTAAGTATAGCAACTTGGGAAGTACGTAAGTTTTTAAAACGTTTTTCCTCCCCAACCAGGACAAAAAAGGTATCTTCAGCTCTTTCAACTGAAGTTTAATGTCTGCTAGCAATTTTGGGTAGTTTTGGGAAAATTTTTTGTCTGGATCTCTAGTAATTTTGACCCCTAAATAATTGACGTTGTCTTTTTCCCAATGAAAGGGATAATTCTTTTTTAGATGGGCTATGGTCGTTTGGGGGATATTAATTCCTAGGGCTACACATTTGGCCAAATTTATTTTGAAGTTGGACACATATCCGAACTTGTCAAATTGCAGTAACAGGGCTGGAAATGCCACTCTAGGGTTTGATAGTAAAAGGAGCATATCGTCAGCGAATGCAGCTATAGTGTGCGACTGAGGGCCGATATGTATTCCTTGTATATCTTTGTCTTGTCTAATAGCTTGTAAGAGTGTTTCTAAGCAAAGTATGAAGAGGGTAGGAGAGAGCGGGCAGCCCTGTCGGGTCCCATTTTGTATTTCAAAGTGAGGCGTGAGAGCACCATTTATGCAAATTCTTGCCGTGGGGCTGGAGTACAGGGACAGCACAGCAGTCACAAATTGAGGTGGAAACCCAAACTTGTGTAAGGTGGCCTCCATGTAATGCCAGTCGACTCTATCGAATGCCTTTTCGGCGTCTGTGCTTAATAGGGTAATTTTCTGACCATGAGTTAGAGCATATTGCTGTGCCTGTAAAACTCGAAAAGTGCTGTCCCTGCACTCCCTGCCACTCACAAACCCCGACTGCTCCAGTGAGACCAGATCACCCAAGGGTACTGCGATACGATATGCCAATATGTTTGCCCATAACTTGATATCTGCGTTAAGCAAAGAAATTGGGCGGTAACTAGATGGGAGGTTTAAGTCTTTACCAGGTTTAGGCAAGACTGTGATGTGGGCCTCTAGTGACTGCTTGGGGAGTGTAGTGCCATTCATTAAGGAGTTGAACAGGGATACTAAATGGGGGCCTAATGTGGTGAAGAATTTTTTGTAATAGGCGACCGTCAGACCATCCGGTCCTGGGCTCTTGCCTTTGAGGGTCGATTTTAAGGCTTTCTTGACTTCTTCCAGTGTCACCGGGGCCACTAGTGCTTCTTTATTGGTGTCAGATAGGACTGGCAAATTAAAGTTGTGCAAGTAGGAGGATGTCTTATCCTGACGGTCCTTAAGTACTTCGTTAGAATCATCTTTCCTTATATTATACAAGTCGTGATAATACGTGTTGAATACCTGAGAAATGACCTTGGTATCTGTGGAAAAAGTACCTTCAGGTGTCTTCATCTGTCTAATGTAAGATTGTTCTGCCCTCTTCTTTATTAGCGCCGTCATGACCTTACTACCCCTATTGCCATGTATGTAATGTTTTTGCTTAACCCTCATGTATGCTTTGGCTGCCCTAATGTTGAGAACTGACTTGAGTTCTTGCCTGAGCGATACAAGCTTTTCGAACTCTTGCTCTGCTAAGGACCTTTTGTGCATTCTTTCTAATTGGGAAATACTGGTTAGAAGTTCTGAAATACGTTTTGTCCTCTCCTTTTTAATGTGCGAACCTAATGAAATGAATTCTCCTCGAATTACCGCCTTATGCGCCTCCCAAGAGACAGCCGGAGAAGTAACGGTATTAGTATTTAGTTCGAAATAGTCTTGCAGCTTCTTTGAGATCAACTCGACATGAGCTTGCGTGTCTAGCAATGTGTGATTGAGTCTCCAAGACCACTCTCTTTTAACTAAGTCAGGGAATTCACTAGAGACAAGACATTTTCTGGGAACATAAGATAATCCAATCTTTGATATGTCCTATGTGGATTAGAATAGAAAGTGTAGTCCCTTCTATCTCCATGTACAGACCGCCAAACATCAACTAGGTGTAGTGCCTTTAATCGCACTTGTAATGATTTCAGGGCCCTAAATTAAATAGCTGAACGCTGAGTTGAAGAGTCTAACATGGGATTTAAGGTTAAGTTAAAATCCCCTCCTAATAAGATCTTACCAAATGCAAAAGCAGAGATTTTGTCTAATGACTCTAGTAACCACTGGACCGTTTTAACGTTTGGAGCATATAAGTTGCATATTGTAAATTTTGTATGTCCTAATTCACAATTACCCTCTGGGTCTATCAACTGGGAGTGAAAAGTAAAAGGGACATGTTTCTTTATCCCAATGCTAACCCCTTTGGACGCAGTTTTATCAGAGCATGAGTGGAACCAATAGTGGAAAGCAGAGTTACCTAAATTGGGGACATGATTAGCTGAGAAATGTGTCTCCTGCAGCATAATAATGTCCACTGATGTTGTCTTAATGGAACGAAAAATACGACTTCGTTTCACTGGGCCTTTGCAACCATGCACATTAAAAGTTGCGATATTGAGAACTAGAGGCGTCATTCATGCTTTTTATAAAAAGGGTCTCCCTGCATATACCTATTAAGACCAATTATGGAGTATAAAGCATATACTATTTCAAGAAAAACACAAAGCAAACAATGCATAATACAAGTAGTAATACTCATGAGCCAGATTCCTAGATAGGACTCTGTGCCTTGGGGGGTGAATATTTGTATCATGAACCTATCCTGATCGGCCTAGATCCTTTCTATATACCCGACCATTCAGGTTCGAATCCTAACAGTGGTAATACCCACTTTTACATATGACTTCAACAATATAATGCAAATATCAGCAATATGAAAGAAAATGACACCATAGAGCGCCAGTGCGCACCTAATTCACTCACTTGACAAGAAAACGGGTGCTATATGGATATGGAAAAAGTGGGTTAAACAGAGTGAAAGAATAATACTTCTCTAATGAGCGCTTAAAACAAAAGGAACCAACCCTTTTATAGGTATGATTATGCGCTATGGCTAATTATGAGGGGTCAGATGTCAATATCTCTGCTAGTGGCTTTCCTGTGACGCCTGTTTTTCTGATGGTTCGGCTTCATCCATGGAGATATTGTTGGCAAAGGCGGTAATTCTTCTTCCGAAGGAACCGGTAGCCATGAGGGAATCTCCACAGGGGCAATGTCCACCATTTCCCAGGAGGGGACTAAATCTGCAGGAGCTCTCACGGTAAAACGGCGGTTTCCAGCTGTTATCATTATCCCAAACGGGAACAACCACCGATATGGGAACTTCGAGGTGCGTAGAAGATCTGTTAATGGTTTCAATAATCTCCTCTTTTGAAGAGTAGATGCTGCCAGGTCTTGAAATATTTGGACATTTCTGCCCTGCAGCGACACTTCTTTCAGCTCCCTTGCTTTTTGTAAAAGTTCCTCAGTATCCCTGAAGCTCAATAAGCCGCATATAATATCTCTAGGATTCTCTGATGTGCTTGGCTTGGGTCTCAGTGCACGATGAACCCTTTCTACTATGATATTCTGGGCTCTCTCTTGGCCCAACAGAGATGTGAACAATGAGTCCATTGTCTTCATCAGGTCTTCCTTGTCGTCTGCTTCAGGAAAGCCCCTTATCCTGATGTTACAACGGCGACTTCTATTTTCTTGGTCCTCCATTTGTAACAACAGGCTGTTCATGGCTCTAGTGTGGGAACCTAAGGAGCTCTTGACTGCCGTATTGAAAGAGAGCATAGCGTCCTGTACTTGCTCCAAGGACTCAACCCTATCTCCGATATGGCGGACATCCGTCTTTATGGCGGCTAAATCTGCTGCGATAGGTGCTAGGGCTCTTTGTAATGCCTGCTCTATGAAGTCTCTAGTGAGCGTTTCTGCTTGTGACCCGCTCACCTCATTTGCGTCTTCATGAGTAACTTCTGGACCCGAGGCTTCTCCGAGGTCTCCTGTTCCTTGCCGCTTCAGCGCCATCTTAGGTGTGCGAGCGGGAATCTGAGGAGCTGATTTCTGGAAGAACTTCTCCATGTCAGATTGCTTCGGTGAGTCCTTCTTTTGTTCCGAGGCGAGTCTAGTCAGTTCCTTAGACTGGATCTTCATACCTGTGGTTCGGGTAATGCTATTACCAGGCTTATTCAGGATCTAGTGGCGGGAGCTCCGCTCTCAAGCAGCCGCCATCAAGCTCGGTCAGGCCACGCCCCCCTGCTCTATTCATTTCTATGGAGTTCTGAGAACAGCCAAGCAGGTGTATATCTTGGGAGTCGTAGGGAGCATGCTGGGAGTTGTAGTTTTATTACAACTGGAGTGCCTGGAGGTTAGCCATCACAGGTCTAGGCCCAACAAAGTACTAAGACCGAGAAAAACACTGTGGAAAACGAGAGTCCTACAGGCCTAGGACTCTGGTAAGGATTCTTAAAACTTTTTATTTTTGTATTTTTACAGCATTTTTAACAGTGTTTTTTTCTACTAACACTGGAAACTACAGAGCACTAATGAGACCTCATTTGGAGTATTGTGCTCAGTACTGGAGACCATATCTCCAAAAGGATATTGATACTTTGGAGAGAGTTCAGAGAAGAGCTACTAAACTAGTACATGGATTGCAGGATAAAACTTACCAGGAAAGATTAAAGGACCTTAACATGTATAGCTTGGAAGAAAGACGAGACAGAGGGGATATGATAGAAACTTTTAAATACATAAAGGGAATCAACAAGGTAAAAGAGGAGAGAATATTTAAAAGAAGAAAAACTGCTACAAGAGGACATCGTTTTAAATTAGAGGGGCAAAGGTTTAAAAGTAATATCAGGAAGTATTACTTTACTGAGAGAGTAGTGGATGCATGGAATAGCCTTCCTGCAGAAGTGGTAGCTGCAAATACAGTGAAGGAGTTTAAGCATGCATGGGATAGGCATAAGGCCATCCTTCATATAAGATAGGGCCAGGGGCTATTCATAGTATTCAGTATATTGGGCAGACTAGATGAGCCAAATGGTTCTTATCTGCCGACACATTCTATGTTTCTAAGTTTCTATGAAACATGGATTTTTTCTGATATTTTTAAAGTTCTATAGAGAAGCTTATGGAAAAATGCCAGAAAATATATAAAGCCCCCTAAAAACAACTCTCTGCATGTAGTGAATTTAGAATGCACTATAGAGTTTAAAGAAACATCTGTCCTTGTGGCACTATAATTAAAAAAATAAACACTGTTAAAAACAGAGGGGGGAAAAAAACAAACAAAAAAAACAGTGATACCACCATTAAAGATAGTTCTTCAATTAATTAGGAAATGAGGTAGGAAAACTCGCAGGAATGAATGATTGCCAGAGGCAAAGGATAAGTTGCAATCTTCTTCTTCTTAATGAAGTACTTAAAGCCAAATTCAGGAGTAAATCATAAAGGAAGTGAAACTATCTTGGCCAGATACTACTCCTCAAATTTTTTTAATTTAATCCTGGTTTTGGCTTCCAAAAACTGCATAAAAAAACCTTGATTGTGTGGCCACACGTGCAGGTTTTATTATGCAGTTTTTGAAGCCAAAACGAGCAGTGTACAGAGTTTTAAAAGTAAGGAGAAGTCCTATCTGCCCTTTACACATTCTCTTCGTTTATAATCCACCCCTGATTTTGGCTTCAAAAAGTGCATCAGAAAACCTGAAAGTGTGGGTACCTAAGTTTGTTAATAGTCAAGCATAGATGAATACTGGTCTGGTAGGTTGGAATAGCAGAAGCACAAAAAGAGGTATGAAAGGATCCATACAAGGAAGTAGGGTCTGGCCTCCAAAAGTCAGCAATTAGTATAACACTAGTTAAAGTGCATGACCCAGTATACATGGTACCACGCAGGTGCCAGTAACAGGTTCTTGGTGCACAGTGGTTCGGATTCATAGAAGGCACTAGAAAGTAGAAAAATTATTTCTTTACAATTGAACTTCCACTGCATGCAATAAAAATGTGTATCCTGTGTCATACTCACTTATAGCTTATCATTAAACAGGTTGTACAAGATTAGAAAAACATGGCTGCTTTCTTACAGAAATGGCGGCCCACCTGTCCATGGGTTGTGTGTGGTATCACAGCTACGCTCCACTGAAGTGAGAGATGTTGGGTTGCAATAACACACACAGACGGAAGATGGGCGAGGCACTGTTTTTGGATGAAAGTAGACAGGATTTTCTGATCCAAGATAATGCCTTTAGGCTACCTACACATGTTGTGGATTATGTGCGGGTTTTCCAAGCAGATTCTCAAGCGCAAATAATGCAGCGTAATACAGTACCTGCAATATGTATGAGATCAGACAAATCTCATATACAGGTGAAACTCGAAAAATTTGAATATTGTGCAAAAGTTATTTATTTCAATAATGCAACTTAAAATTTGAATATTGTGAAAAGGTTCAATATTCTAGTCTCAAAGTGTCACCCTCTAGTCAGCTAATTAATCCATACCCCCTGAGCAAAGGGGACCTGAGATTGTGACTTTGGGGTTTTCATAAGCTGTAAGCCATAATCATCCAAATTATACTAAATAAAGGCTTGAAATATCTCGCTTTCCATGTAATCTATCTCATGTGTTAGTTTCACCTTTTACGTTGCATTACTGAAATAAATTAACTTTGCACAATATTCTAATTTTTTTCACCTGTATAATTTTATTTTTATTTTTCGTGTGGAAATTGACGTGCATTGAGGATTTTGAAATCTGCAGCACATCAAGTCTTTGCGCACTTTTTTGTCCTTTGCAATGCAAGGATAAGATCGAGGAGTAACAGCATAGGCCCCAAAAAACACAAGTTATACATGTGCTTTTTGGTGCGCAAATCTGTGCGGATTTCCTTTTTGTAAACCTGCCCCCATGTACAGGTAGACTTAAAGGGGTTAACCCATGATTAATGTAAAAAATAAAATCAGACATCATACTGACAATCTCTTTCTAACAAAGCTAGAACCAGTACTGTACCTCTCATAGATCCAGAGATCTCCCCATTCATTGCTCTGCTAGATTTATATCAAGCTGACAGCTCGAGGGGAGTGTCTTTTCTGCTGCATCTCAGGCGGCCTGTCCATTCTGCTGCAGCTCTCTCCCTATCGCAACTCAGGAGGAGGCTCCCAGAGCTAAATATCAAGTGTCATAGCAAAGGATCTGAATACTTATGTCAATGCAAGAATTTAGTTTTTTCCTTTTGATAAATTTAAGATTTCGAACATTCACTTTGTCATTATGGGGCACTGAGTGCAAAATGATAGAGGGAAAACTTGAAATTCTTTTTATTTTAGCACCAGGTGGCAACATAACAAAATGTGAAAAAAACGTAAGGGTCTGAAGACTTTCCGAATGTAAAATCACTAAAATAAAATGGCCTAAATGGGAGGAAATGCTCAAAAAACCCAAACACTGTAGCGTGCATACAATGGAGGATGTCGGCAGCAGACCACATGCGCCGCAAGGCATCCTACACAAGATGGAGTAGTGTGTGGATGAAAATATACAAATACATAAATCGCTGCAAAAGCTTCACCACAATGATATGCAACTGTCAAGGTATCTCAGTGTGGCATGTGTCCTACCATTAGACTACCTATGGTGTGTGAACACGTCTGAGAGGTGCTAAGATCTAACTTACAGCCTGGTAGCCTGTGTCACATGGCCTGTTATAGGTGGGGCTTGCAGCCTTATCCCTTCTCCCACTACCTGAGTGATCTCACTATGGAGGTAAGTGGGAGCTTGGCTGTGAGTTGGATCTTAGCACCATTCAGACCGTGTTCACACTCCATAGGTAGTCTAGTGGTAGGACCCATGCCACACTGAGATACCTTGACGGTGGTGCAAAATGGCTCCGTTGTGTTCCTGACTGGAATACATTGGCTAAAGTCTCCGTTTTTAACATCAGCTTGAAGGATTAGCCAGTGTTGTCAGTTGCATATCATTGTGGTGCACCTTTTGCAGCTATTTAAGACTTTCCGAATGTATTGTAATTCATGAGAGGTGACGGGGCTTCTTTAATAGATTTATGCTGAACAGAAAACAATTACAATAGAATACGCATGGTTCTCACAATTGTTAAAAATGTTTAGGTCTATTATGGAAGGAAGACTCGTAAATAAAGTATGTAATCTGCAATAATCCTACTTGACTGAAGTCTGTAAGTAAGAACATGACAGCTGGTGCCAGTTGAGGTCATGCCTCTTCACAATGGAGGGCATTGAATAAACAGGTGTGTCTCCTTAAAGCATTAATAAAAGACAAATTCCCCTGGTAAGTGTTGGCTGAATACTAGCATAGATTATGCTTTTCCCAGTATCTTCCCATTTACTAAATCCAACCTACAGGGCACGTCCCATAAGCAAAGACGAGCTGATCTACGGGTTGTTCTGGATTAAAAAAATAACAAGATTGCACTAAACATAAAATACACAAGTCAGTTCATAATATTTAAAGGGGCTTTTTCATGAAAACAACTCCTGCCCAAATTGCCTCGTATGGCATATGGACAAAAGGAAGTTCTCCAGGGAAGCCCCTCCATGACCCAGAAGAAAGAACAGCTCATCTGTAGTGACCTATCATTTTGTGTCCACAGCTTTTGTGCAGACTTATGTGTCTCCATGACTACAGACAAACCTTATGTAGTCTGAATCCGCAGAGAGAATACTTTTTGCCTGTTCCCAATTTCTACCTAACAAATAAAAAAGTTTGGTTTCATTTACACATCAGTGAATCATGGACGTGTGCTGTCTGTGGTCTACACAGACCGCTCATGCATCCATTGACTTTAATTACCAATCAATTAGATTATTTAGAAGATTCCTTATCACATAGATTTATAACATATTCATTTATTAAGTTAGTGACTTTTAAAATTACCTTTATTAATCAACGTGCGGGTATAGGTATGTATATACCAACAGACAATGCTACGATTCAAAAGAATTATATATAAGTTACTTTTGATTGGGGAGTAGCAACCCCTCAACATTCATTGGTGACACAAAGATAGTCTAGATGCTTAGTAGTTCGAGGAATGAAGACATGTACTACGGTAGGGCAGGGCAGACAAATG
Organism: Bufo bufo; assembly: GCF_905171765.1. Lineage (NCBI taxonomy): Eukaryota > Metazoa > Chordata > Amphibia > Anura > Bufonidae > Bufo > Bufo bufo. Next base: position 569,264,900 of record NC_053392.1, on the reverse strand, counting down.
CTTACCCTTGAGGCCCTAACGTCTGCTCAGCCCAGGGTCGCCCCCTGATGGTGGAAGTTCCCTGTCCCCGAACCTAGGGCTAACAAATCCCTAGATCGACCCTAACCAGGGAAAGAGTATTAGATACCCAAAAACTGTTAAAAAAGGCCCATCCATTGACTTTACCCTCTTCCCAGGTTTTTGAAGATGGTGCACACTTCAGAGCGCCATAGCTGCCGGGTTTCTGCTGTTTTAAACAGCAGACATCTGGGGCTAATGACGGAGATCACCGATAACACCAATCACAGACATTTAACCCCGTAAGATGCCATGGCAGCTGAGGAACCTTTTCCAAGGAGCATCTCAGGAGCTTTGCTTTGAATGACATCACTAGTCTCTCACACTGCTCTGGTGTGATTTTGGTCCACTCTTCTTCCAGTCTCTTCAACAGTTCTGTGACTGTTGTGGGTTTCTTGACCATAACTTTGTCACCAAGGATTTTCCAGAGGTTTTCTATTGGGTTTAGATCAGGACTCTGGGCTGGCCATTTCATTGTTTCAATGTTTGCAGTTTCAAGGAACTGCTTTACCCGTTTTGCTGTGTGACAGGGGGCATTGTCCTGCATGAAAATTGCTGGCTGATTGAGTGATGAACGCAAGGAAGGAACCATGTGTTGTTGAAGAAGGTTCTGATACACACTTGCATTCACTCTGCCATGTAGCTGTATGAGAGGTCCAACTCCTGCTGCAGAAAACATTCCCCAAACCACGACACTTCCTCCTCCACCTTTCACTGACTTCTTTACACACTTTGGGTTCAGTCTTTCCCCAGTTTGTCGACGAACATAATGTTTCCTATCAGACCCAAATAAATTAAACTTGCTTTTATCACTAAAATGAACTCTGGACCACTTCTCCTCTGTCCACACAACATGCTCCTCAGCAAAGGTGAGTCTAGCCTGTTGATTCTTTATGCTAATGAGAGGTTTGGTCACTGCAGAGTTTCAGTCCAAATGCTCTTAAAGGTCGAGACACTGTATGACGAGACAGATCCTTACCCTGTTCAGTGCAGAACTGGCGAGCAATTCCAGCTGTAGTGTTGAAACGATTACCCATGGAGATTCTCCGCATTATCTTGTCCTCTCTTGCATTTGTTTTTTGAGGACGAGCAGCCTTCTTGAGGGACTTAAATGAGTTTGTGATGTTGTAAAGATGCAATATTCTAGAAATCACAGACTTGGAACGACCAACTTCTCTTGCTATGGCTGATAGGGTCACCCATTTGGACCTCATCTGGACAACCTGCTGACGGAGGGTTTCAGTCACTTTGGAATGGCAAACTATTTTGGCAAAGTCAATGAAAACTGGAAAGTTAGGCTGCCAGTTAAATAGGGTTTGTCAGATCATTAAGGAAATTAGCACCAGTTGCCAGATTAACACCAATAACTTGCAGGTATCTGAAAGTGTTCTCTAATTTTGATCAGTGTTCTTTTTCAATTATCTCATTTACATTTTTATTGTGTGCTTTAAAATAAATACAATTTATGAAATAATCTTAAAATACTGCTATTTTACTCATGTTAGGATATATTCACATAGGACTATACTATGACCTTGACATTTCGGAAATTGTGTGTTGTTCTCTAATTTTGATCCAACTGTAGGTGCATCTCAGGACTTCCGTGCGACAGAAACTCAAGCATACGTCAGCCAGATTCTGCCATAAGTTATAATTAAACCGCTGCTTCATTCCTCCCACTAAGCCCCACCTCTTTTCTAAAGTGGCAAGAAGCTCAAAAAGTTGCTTATTTTTGCGCAAATATGGTATGTGTAATAATTTGGGACTTTTTGACGGCACAATAGTGGCTTAAATACGTTGATAAATGCCCCTCATGGGCTCCAGGAGCTTTGCCTCTGTCATCAGGGGTGCACCACCAATGAGGCCAGGTGAGGTGATCACCTCAGGCAGCACCAGGTAGGGGCAAGAGGGGGGCAGCAGAAGGGCCATGGGAAATGAGCAATTTCATTGTGGCAAAGGGGTTAGGTTAAGAAATTGGCATCGGAGGGGGGGCGCCGTTTCAGTTTTCGCCTTAGGCAGCAGAAAGGCTAGGTGCACCCCTGTCTGTCATCCATTCTCACCCTTCACTAAGTACATGGTTGGACTGTAAACTAACTGGTATCCAACATGGCTGGCTGCCTGAAAATGTCAGAATAATCTGGCAGGCAGTGCTGCACTTCATAGTGTCAGCGTCATTGCTTCATTTTCACACAAAGTAGTGTGAAGGCATGAGGAAAGACAGAAAGCAGAAGTCATGAGGCTCAAGTGGCCAACAAAATCTAAGTCTCCTCTATTTATTTAAAGGGACCCTGTCACCATGAAAATGCAGTGTAATCTACAGGCAGTATGTTATAGCACAGGAGGAGCTGAGCAGATTGATATACAGTTTTATGGAAAAAGCTTCAGTAAAACTTGTATTTTATTCATTTAAATTCCTGCTCATTCTGGGTTTTCAAGTCCCAGAATGAGCAGGAATTTAAATGAATAAAATACAAGTTTTACTGAAGCTTTTTCCATAAATCTATATATCAATCTGCTCAGCTCCTCCTGCCCTATAACATGCTGCCTGTAGATTGCACTGTATTTTCAAGCTGACAGGTTCCCTCTAAGTGTAGTCCGGGTCACAAAATCATTTTACACTTTAAATCTAAATAATATGTTTCCGAACTCTGCAAATATTTTGCTTTGTTATCTTTGTACTGATGTTCAATTATCCCATGTTGTTTTCTCCACTCACATCCAAAGCTGATTTAACCTTTCTGTCAGTTGCCTTTGGAATGGTTTAGCTCCTCATCACACGTTAGATGGCCTGCCGATCCTGCCAACATTAATGGCCTTGACATTAAGGCCCCTTTCACACGGGCGAGTTTTCCGCGCGGGTGCAATGTGTGAGGTGAACGCATAGTACCCGCACTGAATCCGGACCCATTCATTTCTATGGGGCTGTGCACGTGAGCGATTGTTTTCACGCATCACTTATGCGTTGCGTGAAAATCGCAGCAGGGTTAATATTCTGCGTTTTTCACGCAACGCAGGCCCCTTAGAAGTGAATTGGGCTGCGTGAAAATCGCAAGCATCCGCAAGCAAGTGTGGATACGGTGCGATTTTCACGCATGGTTGCTAAGAGATGATCGGGATGGGGACCCGATCATTATTATTTTCCCTTATAACATGGTTATAAGGGAAAATAATAGCATTCTTAATACAGAATGCTTAGTAAAATAGGGATAGAGGGGTTAAAAAAAAAAATTGTTTAACTAACTTCATCTACTTTTCGCGCAGCCCGGCTTCTCTTCTGTCTTCTTCTTTGATGACCAGGAGGATAAGGACCTGTGGTGACGTCACTGCATCCATCACATGGTCCATCACATGATCCATCACCATGGTGATGGATCATGTGATGGACCATGTAATGGACGCAGAAAGAAGAAGACAGAAGAGAAGCCGGGCTGCGCGAAAAGTAGATGAAGTCAGTTAAACAAAATTTTTTTTTAACCCCTCTATCCCTATTTTACTAAGCATTCTGTATTAAGAATGCTATTATTTTCCCTTATAACCATGTTATAAGGGAAAATAATAAAATATACAAAACACCTAACCCAAACCCGAACTTCTGTGAAGAAGTCCAGGTTCAGGTACCAAACATGCCGATTTTTCTCACGCGCATGCAAAACGCATTAAAACGCTTTGCACTCACGCGGAAAAATCGCGCATTTTCCCGCGACACACGAACCCGCATCTTATCCGGCCCTCACACAACGCCCGTGTGAAAGAGGCCTAAAAGAATTTTCCGAGATATTTTAACTGAGGGCTAAGCTGTAATACCAAGCACAGCCATTATACAATGTACAGCACTCTGCTTGGTAAGCTAAGAGAAGGCTACGGCCCTACTGCGAGCATCGGTGCCTTCTCAAACAGCTGATCGGTGAGGGTCCCTGGAGTCAGACCCCTACCGATCAGATACTGAAGACCTGTCCAAAGAAAAAGGTCATCAGTAAAAGAGTCTCAGAAAAGCCCTTTAATCTAATGTTTATGGCCTATGATATTGTCCTCTCACCTCTCACAAAAAAAATACTCCATGGTTTCAGTTAACCAGAGAAACTCTCAATGTAGCTGTGGACACGAATGGAAGACTGAAAGTTAGTACAAGATGAGGAATTCAAATCATCTACAAGGTCACGCATGTTTTTATGTAAATTTTCACTGTGGAATGCTGTTATTCAACAGGTGAGTTTATTATATTATATGGTCACTGACTAACTGTACACACCTGTCTACGCAGTGGCGTAACTAGAAATGACCGGGCCCCACAGCAAATTTCTAAACGGCGCCGCCCTACTGCAGCAAATACTTCTTAATCCCCTCCTTCATTGCAACTCCCACTCCTGTGGCTAGTCAAAATCTCTCTCTCAGACGAGGTCCAGCGGCCACTCAGGCCATTTTCTACACGTATATACCGTACCGTATGTCATGTCATGGTATGTCATGTCATTGTATAATACTGTTGAGGGGGCCCTGACAAAATATTTTAATCCTCATCCTAGGTGGGCCCCTTCTGAGTTTGGGCCCTAAGGCCCCTTTCACACGAGAGAGTTTTCCGCGCGGGTGCAATGCGTGACGTGAACGCTTAGCACCCGCACTGAATCCTGACCCATTTATTTCAATGGGTCTGTGTACATGAGAGTTGTTTTTTACGCATCAGTTCTGCGTTGCGTTAAAATCGCAGCATGTTCTATATTCAGCGTTTTTCACGCAGCCCTGGCCCCATAGAAGTGAATGGGGCTGCATGAAAAACGCATCGCATCCGCAAGCAAGTGGGGGTGCGATGCGTTTTTTTACTGATGGTTGCTAAGAGATGTTGTTTGTAAACCTTCAGTTTTTTATCACGCGCGTGAAAAACGCATCAAAACGCATTGCACCCGCGTGGAAAAAACTGAATAACTGAACGCAATCGCAGACAAAACTGACTGAACTTGCTTGCAAAATAGTGCGAGTTTCACTGAACGTACCCTGAACGCATCCGGACCTAATCCGTCACGCTCGTGTGAAAGGGGCCTAAAGCAGCTGCTTTCCTTATAGCTATGCCCCTGGGTCTACGGGGACATCAGACAGCACTGGCATCTTATCTCAAATGTAATAGTGATTCATAATTTGTTATAATTTGTAATCCATTTAAATAACGCCAACATATTCCACAGTGCTGTACAAACAGTGTTATCACTCACATTGGTCCCTCTGAATTACAAAACCTCTGTGTTTTTGGAGTGTGGAAGGAAACTAAAGAGAACATACAAACTCCATGCAGATGTCAGATCCGAACCCACGACCCTAGTGTTGCAAGGCATTTTGGTTGTTGCATTATTCTTTTTCAATAATAATTGGTCTTACCAAGCTGTCTACATACCTACATGACAGATCATAAAGCTTCGACCAATAGGTTTTTATTGTTTCTAATATATGCCAACACTAGAGCTCCTGAGCTCCCTGCCTGCAAAGACATATACTTACATGCTTAGGCAACCAATGTGTGTATGCTTACTGAAAGATATTTTGGGAGAGCTTTCAACAGACAGAACATCTTGTCATCTAATGCCTATGATTTACACCAAACACAAGTGGGAGATAATAAAACAGAACATCTTTGCAAACAGTTTTGATAACTAATTTTATTTCTACAGCTTCTACAGGGAGTGCAGAATTATTAGGCAAATGAGTATTTTGACCACATCATCCTCTTTATGCATGTTGTCTTACTCCAAGCTGTATAGGCTCGAAAGCCTACTACCAATTAAGCATATTAGGTGATGTGCATCTCTGTAATGAGAAGGGGTGTGGTCTAATGACACCAAACACCCTTTGGCAAAATGGGTCAAAAGAAAGACTTGACAGGCTCAGAAAAGTCAAAAATAGTGAGATATCTTGCAGAGGGATGCAGCACTCTTAAAATTGCAAAGCTTCTGAAGCGTGATCATCGAACAATCAAGCGTTTCATTCAAAATAGTCAACAGGGTCGCAAGAAGCGTGTGGAAAAACCAAGGGCGCAAAATAACTGCCCATGAACTGAGAAAAGTCAAGCGTGCAGCTGCCAAGATGCCACTTGCCACCAGTTTGGCCATATTTCAGAGCTGCAACATCACTGGAGTGCCCAAAAGCACAAGGTGTGCAATACTCAGAGACATGGCCAAGGTAAGAAAGGCTGAAAGACGATCACCACTGAACAAGACACACAAGCTGAAACGTCAAGACTGGGCCAAGAAATATCTCAAGACTGATTTTTCTAAGGTTTTATGGACTGATGAAATGAGAGTGAGTCTTGATGGGCCAGATGGATGGGCCCGTGGCTGGATTGGTAAAGGGCAGAGAGCTCCAGTCCGACTCAGATGCCAGCAAGGTAGAGGTGGAGTACTGGTTTGGGCTGGTATCATCAAAGATGAGCTTGTGGGGCCTTTTCGGGTTGAGGATGGAGTCAAGCTCAACTCCCAGTCCTACTGCCAGTTTCTGGAAGACACCTTCTTCAAGCAGTGGTACAGGAAGAAGTCTGCATCCTTCAAGAAAAACATGATTTTCATGCAGGACAATGCTCCATCACACGCGTCCAAGTACTCCACAGCGTGGCTGGCAAGAAAGGGTATAAAAGAAGAAAATCTAATGACATGGCCTCCTTGTTCACCTGATCTGAACCCCATTGAGAACCTGTGGTCCATCATCAAATGTGAGATTTACAAGGAGGGAAAAACAGTACACCTCTCTGAACAGTGTCTGGGAGGCTGTGGTTGCTGCTGCACGCAATGTTGATGGTGAACAGATCAAAACACTGACAGAATCCATGGATGGCAGGCTTTTGAGTGTCCTTGCAAAGAAAGGTGGCTATATTGGTCACTGATTTGTTTTTGTTTTGTTTTTGAATGTCAGAAATGTATATTTGTGAATGTTGAGATGTTATATTGGTTTCACTGGTAAAAATAAATAATTGAAATGGGTATATATTTGTTTTTTGTTAAGTTGCCTAATATTTATGCACAGTAATAGTCACCTGCACACACAGATATCCCCCTAAAATAGCTAAAACTAAAAACAAACTAAAAACTACTTCCAAAAATATTCAGCTTTGATATTAATGAGTTTTTTGGGTTCATTGAGAACATGGTTGTTGTTCAATAATAAAATTAATCCTCAAAAATACAACTTGCCTAATAATTCTGCACTCCCTGTATTCAGACCTAGGTGTCTCCATGGTAACAGACTACAAACTTGTGTAGTCTGATCCTGCAGTCACACTCCATTCCAACTGACTCAGAGTCATTACTTACTAACCTATCAATCTACCAAATTTTATATATATATATATATATATATATATATATATATATATATATATATCTTATATAAATGAGTTTCTGTTGGTCTGGACATCTGTCTGTTCTTTATGCGGGACCAAATGACTGGACCGATCTTCACCAAATTTGGCACACAGGTACATCAGGTGTCCGGGGAGGTTTTAGACCGGGTCTCAGCTCTCTAGGACGTACCGTTCCAGAGATATTCCCAAAAAATTACCTGCATTAGCCAATACAAGCCTGCAAGTGTTTCTCTTCATATGCCAACTGCCATACACACGGTCACATGTCCCTTATCAGCCAATAGAAGCTCGCAGGTCTCCATAACTATTGATCACAGGTTTTAGCAGTTCGCAGGTCCATAAATATTCTGTCATATGACGTGTCAGGATTAGATACACAGCTCAGCAGACAGTATCACACATGATTTGATTAGATACACAGCTCAGCAGACAGTATCGCACATGGCAGGATTAGATATACAGCTCAGCAGACAGTATCACACAGGATAGGATTAGATACACAGCTATGCAGACAGTATCACACAACATAAGATTAGATACACAGCTCAGCAGACAGTATCACACAGGATAGGATTGGGATACACATCTCAGCAGACAGTATCACACAGGATAGGATTAGATACACAGCTCAGCAGACAGTATCACACATGACATGATTAGATATACAGCTCATCAGGCAGTATCACACAGGATAGGATATTAGATACACAGCTCAGCAGACAGTATCATAAAGGATAGGATTAGATACACAGCTCAGCAGACAGTATCACACAACATAAGATTAGATACACAGTTCAGCAAACAGTATCACACAGGATAGGATTAGATACATAGCTCAGCAGACAGTGGGGCGGGGTGCTGTAGAGGTCACTGTTATGGGGGATACTGTTGATATGTTTTAACGACACACAGAAACATTAAATGAAATAGATGAAATATACCCGTGCGAAGCCGGGTCCTTCTGCTAGTATATATATATATCATACCTTCACAGTCATCTGTTAAGTAAGAATGTTCTTTGTTATTATTCATGCTGCTCTAGCTTCATCTAGTGGCCATTTATGCTAATAGTTTCTAGGTAGTTAGCATTTACTATAAGAATTGTCTTATGCGAGCCACTGTAGTTGTTGCCTCTGACCCTGCTGACATCATCAACACAGCTCACGGCAGCACAATCTTTTTCAAAATCAGCCCAAGGACAAGCAGCATCCATCTTCATCCTTCTCGCCAGATTTAACGTGGCATCGCTGGTCTGTTTCATATTGTTAGATTGGTATTGCAGGATGTGTATTCATGTAGATTGATATACTGTATTGTATATATCCTGTATTTCATGCTCATGTCGTACAGTAATGTGTTAGAACAACCAGTAAGAGAACTCCAGTACCATACATATAATGCACTGGGGTCTAGCGTGCAATACTATTACCAAAAAAAGACCAACCAATAACCCCAAAGGAAGTAAGGAAACCACTCATATAAAATATATGCAGTTTTATTAATACGCTGCATATATATTAATAAAACTGCATATATTTTATATGAGTGGTTTCCTTACTTCCTTTGGGGTTACTGGTTGGTCTTTTTTTGGTTATAGTACAGTAATGTGTTAGCATATTGTCACATGCTCATTTACTATAGTAAGCACATTCCTTTGTTACTCTCTGCTGTATTTTACCATGGAGCCACAAAGGTCTTCTTCAGAGCTGTAAACCCAAAAGGGGTAGGAGATACCCGTCTATGAAGCTTTTTCTTGGAAATTCCAGGTCAAACGTGATAATGCGTTCAGATGTTTTGTTCCCACATTTGTATGTTTTCCCGTGCAGGTATGTAACTTCAAATTATAATTTTGTATCAGAAGTGAATGACAGAAAAACTTTCTGTTAATGAAAGGGATAACTACATGCCCTGACTCCTCTCCTGTGCCACCGCTGAACTGTGTGAGATCCCAGCCTTGCCAAACAAACATGTCTATAGGCAGTCTAAACAAGTTCTCAGAGTTATGTAACATTTTTTACATTTTTTAAGGGTCTACAAAGAGAGTGATAAGGTTATGGCACAGATCCGAGGACAGATAAGAGACACAACATCACAGTGAACATTGGGTCATATGAAGTGCATATCCCAAGCTACTCCCCATTTTTTGCTAAACATTCACTGGTATTTATAAATGGAAGCATCCTCTCTAAAACATTTCAAGAAATACCAGGTTCGTGCTACATGAATATCTCTCGTTTGACATAACATACAGTCTATATACATGCAGTGCTGTGATAAAGTATTTGCCCCCTTCCCAATATCTTCAGTGTTTCTATATTTGTCTATTTTTAATATCAGACAAAGATAACACAAAATGCTGTTTTTAAACAATGATTTCATTTATTCAAGGAAAAATGGTATTCAGCTCTACCTTGCCTTATGGGAAAAAGTAATTTCCCCTTGAGGTGACGTTAACATATGAAGTACGAAATCCGGTAGTCTTTACAAATCAATCAATAACACATGACACAATCCTGTGTTATTGATTTGTAAATAAACTTTATATTTTACTCTATGTTGTATGGGCATTACTGTTTGCACCTTTGAGGAGCATTTTTTGTAGGCTGCTTAGTATATTTAGGTATGCCTAGGTCATTGTTTGGAGGCTTTTTTCGTTTTTTGACATTTTCCATGGTAGATTAAGATGGTCATGGATTGATATTTAATATAATTAGAGGTCTGTTTAGTGGTAATGCCTCTTTCACACGGGCGTTGCGGGAAAAGGTGCGGGTGCGTTGCGGGAACATGCACGATTTTTCCGAGAGTGCAAAACATTGTAATGCGTTTTGCACGCGCGTGAGAAAAATCGGCATGTTTGGTACCCAAACCCGAACTTCTTCACAGAAGTTCGGGTTTGGGTTAGGTGCTGGGTAGATTGTATTATATTCCCTTATAACATGGTTATAAGGGAAAATAATAGCATTCTTAATACAGAATTCTAAGTACAATAGCGCTGGAGGGGTTAAAAAAAAAAGAAAAATAATTAATGTCACCTTAATCCACTTGCTCGCGCAGCCCGACTTCTCTTCTGTCTTCTTTTTTGCTGTGTGCAGGAAAAGGACTTGTGGTGACGTCACTCTGGTCATCACATGGTCCATCACCATGGTAAAAGATCATGTAACGTACCATGCGATGACCGGAGTGGCGTACCACAGGTCCTTTTCCTGCACACAGCAAAAAAGAAGACAAAAGAGATGCCGAGCTGCGCGAGCAAGTGGATTAAGGTGAGATTGATTATTATTATTTTTTTTAACCCCTCCAGCCCTATTTTACTATGCATTCTGTATTCAGAATGCTATTATTTTCCCTTATAACCACGTTACAAGGGGAAATAATAATGATCGGGTCCCTATCCCGATCGTCACCTAGCAACCGTGCGTGAAAATCGCACCGCATCCGCACTTGCTTGCGGATGCTTGCGATTTTCACGCAACCCCATTCATTTCTATGGGGCCTGCATTACGTGAAAAACGCACAAAGAGGAGCATGCTGCGATTTTCACGAAACGCACAAATGATGCGTGAAAATCACAGCTCGTGTGCACAGCCCCATAGAAATGAATGGGTCAGGATTCAGTGCGGGTGCAATGCGTTCAACTCACGCATCGCATCCGCACGGAATACTCGCCCGTGTGAAAGGGGCCTTAGGGTTTCTCCAAGACAGAGACATGTCCCAGGAAGGGTGCAAAAGTGAAAAAGAAAAATCTCACCTGTCACAGGTGCTTTAGGACCAGACTTAGCTCCTGTTTCTTCCTCTGGTCTGGAGGTATGATGTGCAATCTGAATGCACGTTACTTTTGTCAGCCAACTGCTGGACTCAGTGGTGGCCGCGGCCACGCGCCCTGCTTGAACATGTCACGAGTGGAGACCAGAAGTGGAGGAGAAAGGAGCTTGGTGCTGGATCCAGAGCAATGTGAAGGATAGATAGATAGCTAGATAGATAGACAGACAGATAGATAGATAGTGTAGACAGTTTCACGTTTCTTATTGCTTTGACCAATGTGGTAAGAACACAGGATTTTTCCCCCGTTAGTCACTTGTCCTCGATGAGTTTATAAATGCTGACACTCTACACAAAGTCATGAGCTCATTGGAGGTTATCAGTTTAAGCAAACATAATGCTGTAATATATACAGCCGCATACTCTGGACACTTTTATAATTAAACTAATGAAGCAAACATTATAAATGCCTTTAAGAGTGCAGGCCAGATGACGATGGGCAAAGATAAAGACAGGAAGAAAGAAGTCAATTCAGGTCATCTAAAAATTGTTCCTAAATCTATTGTATTTATATGGAGTATATTGGTGTAACTATATCCACAACAACCACAACACTTGCTGTGTGGCGCAGAGGTGTGTGGCTTCACATAAACCAGGGGCCCGCAGTACACTAGACGTGGGGTTATCTGCAATTGCTGGTTATGTTATGTAATGTATGTACACCAGCATGACAAGGTATGGTTGGCAGGGACAAGGTTACCCACCCTGTTCCTCCTCTCTTGGTGGAAGTGGGCTGGTCCTGCTTCTTGTCAGGAGGGGACACTGTAGTGTAGCTAGTGCTGGGTAAGGGAGCACATCCAATGTCTCCTGCTCCAAGGGTCTTACGGACCAGTATTAGGCTACTTTCACACTCATGTTTTGGCTTTCCGTTTGTGAGATCCGTTCAGCGGTCCAAAACGGATCAGTTTTGCCCTAATGCATTCTGAATGGAAAAGGATCCACTCAGAATGCGTCAGTTTGCCTCCGATCAGTCTCCATTCCGCTCTGTAGGCGGACATCAAAACGCTGCCTGCAGCGTTTTGCTGTCCGCTTGACGAAACTGAGCCAAATGGATCCGTCCTGGCACACAATGTAAGTCAATGGGGACGGATCCATTTTCTCTGACACAATAGAAAATCCTTCTCCTATTGACTTTCAATGGAGTTCATGACGGATCGATGTTACAGATAATACAAACGGATCGGTTCATGACGGGTGCATGCGGTTGTATTATTGTAACGGATCCGTTTTTGCAGATCCATGACGGATCTGTCCAAAACGCAAGTGTGAAAGTAGCCTTACATCCAACACTCCTGTGAGACCACTACTCCAGAGAAATTGCAAGAATACAGTACAGATAACTTCACAGCTACAGTGTTTAAGGTCAGCAGAGTGACAAGCAAGGCACCGATTTAAAGACCCTGCTGCAGGTTAGGGAATATGGTTCATCCATCACCTAGATTACATCTAGGCCAGATCAGCTCAAAGCCTGCACTGCACAGTGGACATCGACAGTCACAAATGCTAGCTTAGAGATGTTAGGCAGACGTTCAACGGAAAGTCATCGGCAAGACAGCAGATCAGAGGTGCCATTAACTACCACTTATCCAGCCATCATACCTCATCATCTGGGGATACAAAATTGCACTTTGTACAAACGACTGTTGGATGTCCTACACGTTATGTTTTGCACTGAATACAGAAAGATTTCTGCCCTGAGTCTTTTAATCACCTTTACACTGCACCGATTCCCAGGGAACAACACCCTGAAGTAGTGCACCATGACAACATCTCATCAGGGCCACCACCACTCCCATCCTCTGCACCAGCTACTTAGATGGAATGCCAGAAGTTGCATACCCCTGGCAAAAACTAACCATAATAAAGTTGCATTGGGCAGTTGACACAACAGAAAGCAAAAACCAACATATGAGAAATCATGGGAGAGATGTTTGTTTACTTATGTCTGCCAGTCCATGAGATATACATATCACCCTTTTTTACCATTTTGATCCCCCAAGCCACAGAACCCCCTGAAAGAAGACTGACACAAAACATTTCCATCATAATCATTCATAAAGGCAATCTTGACACAGTTCTTGAACAAGAAATGACTTTTAAGGAACATTTGGAGGACATCACAGGTCAATTGTGTCCTACAAACCTGAAACCTTGTATTTCCTCAAAAAACTGGATAGGAATTTGTTCCATGTGCTTAAACATCCATCCAGCGTCATTGCCTGATAAGTTAAACCAACATTGTACAACAACTTTCCAGCTATTGGTCACGTATAAAGTGCTAAAATCCAACAAAACCACTACTATTGATCATGTATATACTGGAAAACCTCTCTAAAAAAACATCTCTTTGAGAAGACCTACCCCTTATCAGATTTTCAGTTCCAATATATCCTATGCACACTGAAATCATCTTTGAGAGGTCCACCCCACCAGAAAACAATTTTTTAGGCTGGGTTCAGACCTGAGCGTATTTGAACGCGCGTTTTTGTCGCGCGTTTTTATGTGCGTTTTTTGCAATAGTAAACGCGCGTTTGACGCACGTTTGTGTGATTGACTGCAGTGTCCTATGGCCACAAACGCGCGTCAAAACGCCCCAAAGAAGCTCAAGAACTTGTTTGAGCGTAGGGCGTTTTTCAGCGCGTTCAAACGCTCAAGTGAGAACCAGGGCCATAGGGAAGCATTGGTTTTCATGTGTTGAGCGTTTTACAGCGCGTTTGAACGCGCTGTAAAACGCTCAAGTGTGAACCCAGCCTTAATGCTATTTGAGATGAAGATCTCAAAGAAGTTTCTCTGTATATTATATTTCAATTAAATAAAGCAAGAGGCTATGTTAAAATGGATAATTTGCCAGAAGAAATAATTTCAACCTAAATGATAAGATCGGGGGAGCAGTTTTCATAGTTAAGATTTCTTTATTAATTCTCCGCCTAGTCCTTGCCAAGACACAATGTTCTAGCTATGTCTGGGAAACCGCTTGAAATCTTGAAACTTGCCATTGATTCAGAAAGCATTTTTTCCCATTGAACCAAACAATGTCAACTGTTTAATAAGGGAATACCTTAATTAAGAAAACATAAGCCTACAAGGTCCCAAGGAAGATTGTAACCAGGAATCGGTCTGCCTGCCTTAAGCATGTTATTGTCTTAGGTTTACAGAACAGATTTGATGTCATGATTTGTCGGACACAAGAGGCACCAAACAACATCTGTTTTCCAAAGCACAACATGACCGTAGCGTGGCACAGATCAGAACATTACGTACGAGGCATTACTGTGTCTGTATACAAAAAACAAAATTTCTGTCAAAACATGTCCCACTAAATCAACAATCAACACGGAAAAAGTATGTTTCACACAAAAGATACTACAAGTATTTTATCTGGTTTCTCGGCTGTAAAAACTGCGCAGATATCTGCAAGAATTTAAATGAGGGAGGTTCCCGACTTCTATTTCTAGAAATGGATGAACATAGCAAAGATAAGTTCCTAAAACAAAGTCCTGCTGTCAAGTTCACGCCTTCTTTAGCAAACTTTAGGTTGAGCCATATCAACAAAACTGGTGTTGAGCGAGGAGAGGGCTTTGTGTACGATGTGAACATTTAGGCGCTGTTCACTACTATGTCACAAATTTGAAAAATAGGAATGCATGCAGTTCTATATCTATATGAGGTACAGGGCTGGTTCTAGCTTTGTTAAGAACAGATTGCCATTTACTATATGATGTCTGGTTTCCATTTTTTTCACTAATCATGGGATAACCCCTTTAAGCTTGCCATACACATTAGATTAAAGTTGGAAAGACTTGACCATTTAAGGTATGGGACCTCCCGACATTCCCCTGATGGTATACATCCTTTTGTTCTCAGGGAGATAAACTGTCACCTGCTGACTGGAAGCACCTTACTCCCCTGTCCCCATCCAGAAGACATGCATGCTTGGCCAAGCCAATCCGAATGTACATATGCATGAGGTGGTCGGGAGAGATAGCTATCTAAAATGCATGGCCAGCTTTAGGAAGAAGCTAGTCAAAGCTGCATAATCTCCAATTCGGCAAAATATTAACACTTTGGTTTTCCTTGTATTTGTACTCACTCCTGTGGTATGGGATTATGAGTGAAATGATTGGATGAATGGGGGGGGGGGGGAAGCTTAGGTGATGGAGGCTCCCAGGGAATTGCTCCTGTTGCCTTGGCGGGATGATATTACATCCAAAGAGTTGTTGTTTTGCCTTTGGTGGATCCAGCTCAGCCAACTGATTTTAAAAAGAAAATTAAAAAATGAAGACTTTCCAGCTCCTTCCCTCATCAATAGTGGTTGATTGAGGGAAGATACTGGCATTTGTGAGTAAAACTAGTCAATTTAGGAATATACAGTATACTGCTTGATGGATGATAATATAAATTGCGAGGGGAATGGCTATTTAACAAATCAAAACAGACAGGAGCAACTACAGCAATTAAAAATTTCCCTATCTCGTAAACCCATGAGTATCTGAAGTCGTCCTCTAATTGTCCTCTTCGCACATTCCATGTCACACACAGACTGTATATTCCCTTTCTCAGACAAAAACAATCCACCTAATTTCAAAACCACGTCCTCTACCCAAATAAATCAGTTTCCCATATCATGCAGCTGGCAATATAAATTCCTTACCCAAATATTCTCAATGCCAAAAAGATGCCAGGACTGATCTATGTGCAAAGCTATCTAAAAAATGTTTTCCAGACAAAACCTTGTGAGGAATAATCTTTCAGTAAAAAAATGTATTTATAAATTCAGAAAACCAAAATACTACTTCACAAGGAACAGTGATAAATGAAACTCCCAGAGACGTCTGCAGAGTGGATAATTCTGATAATTAGTCCTGGCATATAAATAGGTAGATAGGAGGGACAATTCATTAATCTTTCTGTTGGTGATGCTGGTCAAGAAAATACACAATTACACTATAAAATGAATATAATCTACTTTCTGCCCCACGTCAAAATCCAAATAGCAATAGTAAAGAATAAATGTGTCCCCAGGTGGTGCTTGGTGAAGAATACATCTAGGAGAAAAGGGATGGCTTAGGCTATGTTCATCTCTGCATTGAAGGCTGTTAATATTCCAAAATGATAGACATCATGGAGGAGCCTGATGGACCATTGTAAGCAGGGGCGTAACTAGAAGTGACTGGGCCCCACAGCAATTTTTTGTATGGGGCCCCCCACCCGCGCACTTCGCAACTCAGGTACCAAGGGGGGCATAGACCAGGGCAGCATAGACAAGGGCTGGGGAAATGAAGGGGGGGGGGGGAGGGTTGCTGCAGAATTGTGCTTTCCTGTGTAATATAACCGAAGAAGTGAATATGACGTCACACTACATTGTATGTACAGCACAGTATGACCCCTGCTGTAGGATAGGTGCCCATTCTATGTATTGCTGTAATGCTGCAGGGCTGACACCGACTGTCCCAATGGTCTGAGCCCCTAATAACCACAGCGCACTGTCTCCATACATAAGGGAAGCCTACAAGTAGCTAGGTTTTAATGGATTTACACCTGTCGCAAGAACTAATATTCTGGGACTTGTAGTTCTCCAGAAGCAGTACAGGAAAGGCAGGGGGCTCTGGTTTTCTGAGACCCTCGTATCTACATCAGTGCTGGAAATGCTCCATTCACATGTCCTACGGCAATGGCTAAATACTATACTTGGCACTCCCAGATCACGTGGATCAGAAACAGGAGAGTAACGTGCTTTTTCACATGGATCATGGAGTTCGCGAGTGTCAGCAGCGCGGGAGAAGTATGCGGAACCTACTCATGTAGTAACTTATTTTGAACTGAGATGTGGGGGGGACTGTACGCTGAGATGTGGGGGGGACTGTACGCTGAGATGTGGGGTGGACTGTACGCTGAGATGTGGGGGGACTGTACATTGAGGTATGGGGGGACTGTACACTGAGGTATGGGGGGACTGTACACTGAGGTATAGGGGGACTGTACACTGAGGTATGGGGGGACTGTACACTGAGGTATGGGGGACTGTACACTGAGGTATGGGGGACTGTACACTGAGGTGTGGGGGGACTGTACACTGAGGTGTGGGGAGGACTGTACACTGAGGTATGGGGGGGACTATACACTGAGGTATGGGGGGACTGTACACTGAGGTATAGGGGGACTGTACACTGAGGTATGGGAGGACTGTACACTGAGGTGTGGGGGGACTGTGCACTGAGGTGTGGGAAGGACTGTACACTGAGGTATGGGGGGGACTGTACACTAAGGTATGGGGAGGACTGTACACTGAGGTATGGGGGGACTGTACACTGAGGTATGGGGGGACTGTACACTGAGGTATGGGGGGACTGTACACTGAGGTATGGGGGGACTGTACACTGAGATGTGGGAGGACTGTACATTGAGGTATGGGGGGACTGTACACTGAGATGTGGGGGTAATTTGTACACTGAGGTGTGGGGGGACTGTACATTGAGGTATGGGGGGACTGTACACTGAGATGTGGGGGGAATGTACACTAATATGTGGGGGGGACTGCACACTAAGATGTGGTGGGGGGACTGTAAACTGAGGTGTGGGGAGGACTGTACACTGAGGTATGGGGGGGACTGTACACTGGGGTATGGGGAGGACTGTACACTGAGGTATGGGGGGGACTGTACACTGAGGTATGGGGGGACTGTACACTGAGGTGTGGGAGGACTGTACACTGAGATGTGGGAGGACTGTACATTGAGGTATGGGGGGACTGTACACTGAGATGTGGGGGGAATGTACACTGAGGTGTGGGGGGGACTGTACATTGAGGTATGGGGGGACTGTACACTGAGATGTGGGGGGAATGTACACTAATATGTGGGGGGGACTGCACACTAAGATGTGGGGGGGGACTGTAAACTAAGATGTGGGGGGACTGTACACTGAGGTGTGTGGGGGGGACCAACTAACTGTGAACTGGCTATATACTATTTCAGTTACATGTCCTACCTCAGGAGATGCGAGTCGAGTTCATAGTGAGCAAAAGGACCTTTCATGATGTCAGGAGCACGTGATCAGTCACATGAGTGGGCGGAGTCAGGCTTCGGGCTGTGCTGGAGACTGTGTTGCTGCTCACATTTGGTCACACAGGGGGCGGTGTTTGGTGATGTACAAGCTATTAGATAATTAGGAAACTTTGTGCTTCACGCTGCTGGGCACCGGGCCCTTGTCAGCCCGGTCCCCGAAGCAGCTGCTTCCCCTGTAGTTACGCCACTGATTGTAAGTCAGCGGGGTCTGTCTGTCACCTCCGGGGCCCATTGTGTGATGGATCTGACACTGCATTGAGGTTTCTGCTTATGATGGAAACCATGACACATATGTGAGTCTAAGTCAGCTTGGTCTCTTCAAGGGAGGGAGCTTGCTGCAGCAGAAACCTTCACTCAATTTGTCTACAGTTTTTCTTATTTAATTCCAAGGCTAGCTTAGACAAACCCTTTTCAGATTGAAGACACCATGGCGATCAGCTGATCACTACAGCTGCACCCTTTAACGAAGCTTTAATATACATGGCATTATTATTAAAGGGGTTGTCCAGCTACATTACTTTTTTCTTAAACCGCTTATGATGCTATAATACATATACACTCACCTAAAGAATTATTAGGAACACCATACTAATACGGTGTTGGACCCCCTTTTGCCTTCAGAACTGCCTTAATTCTACGTGGCATTGATTCCACAAGGTGCTGATAGCATTCTTTAGAAATGTTGGCCCATATTGATAGGATAGCATCTTGCAGTTGATGGAGATTTGAGGGATGCACATCCAGGGCACGAAGCTCCCGTTCCACCACATCCCAAAGATGCTCTATTGGGTTGAGATCTGGTGACTGTGGGGGCCATTTTAGTACAGTGAACTCATTGTCATGTTCAAGAAACCAATTTGAAATGATTCGAGCTTTGTGACATGGTGCATTATCCTGCTGGAAGTAGCCATCAGAGGATGGATACATGTTCTCATTCTGTTTACGCCAAATTCGGACTCTACCATTTGAATGTCTCAACAGAAATCGAGACTCATCAGACCAGGCAACATTTTTCCAGTCTTCAACAGTCCAATTTTGGTGAGCTCGTGCAAATTGTAGCCTCTTTTTCCTATTTGTAGTGGAGATGAGAGGAACCCGGTGGGGTCTTCTGCTGTTGTAGCCCATCCGCCTCAAGGTTGTGCATGTTGTGGCTTCACAAATGCTTTGCTGCATACCTCGGTTGTAACGAGTGGTTATTTCAGTCAACGTTGCTCTTCTATCAGCTTGAATCAGTCGGCCCATTCTCATCTGACCTCTAGCATCCACAAGGCATTTTTGCCCACAGGACTGCCGCATACTGGATGTTTTTCCCTTTTCACACCATTCTTTGTAAACCCTAGAAATGGTTGTGCGTGAAAATCCCAGTAACTGAGCAGATTGTGAAATACTCAGACCGGCCCGTCTGGCACCAACAGCCATGCCACGCTCAAAATTGCTTAAATCACCTTTCTTTCCCATTCTGACATTCAGTTTGGAGTTCAGGAGATTGTCTTGAACAGGAGCACCCCCCTAAATGCATTGAAGCAACTGCCATGTGATTGGTTGACTAGATAATTGCATTAATGAGAAATAGAACAGGTGTTCCTAATAATTCTTTAGGTGAGTGTATATATATATAGTAATACTCCCACTGGCGAGAAGTAAGGGGAAAGCTGAAATGGAGGATGACTGCAAGATCAGACTACACTGGGTATGTTTGTAGTCTGTTACCATACACTATAAGAAATGGCTACTTCCAAGATGGTTTAGTTTTTATTGTGGATGTCTTCCGGCAGGTGTACCCTTTATAAATGGTGTTTTATAAAAGCAGTAAAAAACAACCTTAATACCATTGGTAGGTCAGCTGTCTATGTCAACCACTGCCCTGCACTACCCTGCGGGTATGATACCCCTGCTACTCACCATGCTGCTGCCTTGTGCTCCAGCCTTAGTATGCATGTGCAATCACCTCCAACCTCTTAAATGGTCGGTGCACGCACTTCCAAATACTTCCTGGGAATCCCTGGGTATTTATGCACCCTCCTGGAGAGTGCCTGAGCATTAGGTTCCCTCGTGACCAGCCAATAGTCTTGTGCTATTGTGATTTACTGCATTTAACCTGCATTTGTTCCTGTCTGTGCTCAAGCTTGGTGCATTTTCTGCATCCTGAGCTTCTGGTGCTTGCACCAGAGTCCATGACCCCTGTGGTTCAGCTGCCACCTACACCGGGACTATCCCAGGAGGTAGCTGTCCGGTTGCTTCTTGCAGTGAAGACCAGATCCCTGTATAAGAGTTAAAGGCTGAATACCAGGGGAGTACAGGAATAATGCCCTCAGGGTTTAGCCCAAAAAACCAAGGTTAGTTGGCACCGTGGGTCTACACTCGCTGATCCGTAACAACTATACACTCAAATTTTGGATTTTATCCAACTTTTGCCATAATCCTTCCCGAAATCAGTGATCTTTACAAATATTAGGTAATACTCGTAAACAGCATGTGACCATCATTGCATTTACATGAAGAATTAAGGCGCAATCTGATCTGTTTTCTTCACTTTGGTAAACAGATCTGTCTGCTTTGAAAATGAGGTTGAATTGTCTTCTTCTAATCTCTAGACAAACACCTTTTATAAAACATTTGGTATGTATATACTCCTGTTACTAATATTAAGCCCGCACAGCGAAGGGCTTCTAAGCCTTCAAGTTTTTATTAAAGGGGTATTCCGGTCTCAGAAAATTAAGCTTATTTAGTGTAATAAAATGTTGTAGAACTTTCTTATATACCATGGGGGGGAATTTATCACAGATCTGCATTATACCCCAGACTACGATATCCCCTGCGCTAATGGTGAAGGCGCCTAATTTATGTAGAGGCACGCACCTTGTCATATATTAGGCACATCCTCAGACAGTTCATGCTCCTAGACAGAAATCTTCTGTAGCTGCTGTAGATTTCGGTCTTCATTTATGGCAGAAAACTGGTGCTCAACTGCCGCTTATGTCCACATTTAGGAGCAAGGGTGTTTAAAAAGTCAACGTTTGTGACTTTTTTACACCAGAAAACTGGCATAGGGCAAATTACAAATTCCTTCCAGTTCAATATTTTAAGTGCCCTTTACACGGGCCAGGAATCCCAAAGATAATTACTAACGTTACCGATTTTCTGGCGGTGTAAATGTAACGCCGATTTTGCTTGTTCACCGTGTAATCATACTGGCAGCAGATTGTACTGTATAAACACGATCTGCTGCTGGCAAACGAGTCAGTATGGGAAAGAGCGATGGCATTGCAAATCCCCATACTGTGGAGGAGATCGCTGCATGTAAATTCACTTTCCTCCGCTGACGGGCAGACGATTGTCAGGAAGGAACGCTTCCCTTCCAATAATCTGCTGCTCTGTCGTCCTGTATAAAGGGACCTTAAGAGTTTTTAAAGATCCCTGCATCTAGTTATTGAATTGGAATCTTCTTAGTTTATCTTCCAACATGGTCATGGGTAATTAGGCTCTATAGACACTTGTTTTAGTATCATGTTTTTGTTGCTTTTTGGCAGCCAGAATAGTGTTGTAAACTCTACCTAGTAACAAAAAAAATTGGAAACCTGTTGGAAACATTACAAAAGGAAGGCTCAGAATGGACATATCAGGACAACAAAATATCTGTGTGAACAAAGCTCTATAATTACATGTGGGATCTCTCATATAAAAAACCCATGTGTGTGATTATCACGTGACCAAGACAGATTTTTATCCATTGTAAGTTAACCTTGGTGGTAAGCAGAGATGATGAGTACCAGGAGCAATTGATGCACAAAGTACAGAAGAAAATTGCATACAATTTCCTTATACAATTAATCTGATTTATTAGCTAAAAACTGAAAAACACCTTTAAATGGAATTAGAATTTTTGAGGTTGAATGTTTTGAGTAAATTTGCTGGACCCACCAACAAACTAACCGGTTTTGGGTCTCACAAATCTTAACTAGTGATGACCGAAGTTTTCAGAAATTAGTGTCGACAAGAAATTAGAATTTATTACAAATTACTTCATAACGAATCGCATTCCATTGTATAGAGCGGGAGCAATGACGGGGAATGGCGATCGCGCCGCCCCCATCATTTAATCCCTCAGATGACGTGTTCAAAACTGATTGAAGCATCTGAGAACCTATCAAGGGGTTAATCAGGGGTTAAAAAACAAACAAAAAAAATAAAACCATATATATATATATACACTCACCTTATATATTTGATTGTGGCGAGGCCGTCACGCCCATCTTGATTGACGAAAACACACCAATTCTTGGGCACATTGACTTGATGACGTCACCACGTCCTCACACTGGGCAGGCACGGTGACGTCATCCCTGATTATAAGGATGCCATGGGAACATGACCATGAAGCTTGTTGCCCATTGGGCGTTAGCTGGCGCATGCTCACACGAGGAGTAGTGCAGGAAATGCACAGTCCGCACGGAGATGCTGAGACATGCGCAGAGTACAGCCGGCACGCTGTTACAGCCATCTTGCAGTTCACTGGTCCATTTTAAACAAACGTCATCTAAGAAGTTCTGTTTTGTATGGAGGATATTTTAATCCACATTATGCAAATACTTGTGATTGGTATTGAGATAATAGGAATTATACACAGCATGTTGATTGGTGGAGGATTCCATACACCCCTTTTTTGTATGTATTTAAATCTGTTAATGTGTGACATACAATATGGCTTGAGAAAGGCTTGATATAAGCCGAAACGTTGCCTTGTGTTATATGTGAACTGGAATAAAACTTGTGGAAAAGAGAGACGATGCTGGTAACGATTCCTTTTAGTCATCACTGATTATGTCACCACGCCCGCCCAGGGTGATGACGTCACATGTCAGTGTGCAAGAGAATTGGCGCGTTTTCTTCAATCAAGATGGCTGCGACAGCCTCTCTGCGATCAAATGGATGAGGTATGTATTATTATTTTTTTACCGTCATTTCAGGAAACATTTATTTGCTACCACGAAGCGCCAAGAAATTCGGATTCGTGGAGAATTGAATTTTTCCTGAAATTCAGATCAAATTCCATTTTGTTAACTTCGATTCCCTAAACAGTAATCCTAACCAAATGATTGATGAATAGTGCAGGATGGATTTACCAAGTCCTTATATAGAGTGACCAATGAAAAAGTAGCCCGCCTCTAGCGATGATATGACAATATGAACGAGCAAGTGGATTGTTTATTTTTTTTTTTTTATTAGCCACAAGTCACAAAAGATGCTGAAAGTGGTCCCCAGTCAGGTCTCTGCACCTTTGGGCACATTGGATTATGTTGGCTGATACTACTTGCAGCTCTTCAGCAGTGATGCTGCAGAAGAAAAAATGTCCTGCTTTTACCAACAAGATGGGGCAACATGCCGCACCGCACGGAGCTCACTGGCACAGGTTCACTCACCACGTCAAGGTCGCCTCTATTGAGTGGTCCCTAACACTAGTTCCTACCTGTTTATGGGCTTATTACGCTTTGGCCAAAATGTACACCAATGCCTCATCCAGCATGGAGGCAGGGCAGAATGCTGGATGCAGAGTGCTATCACATTTGTATTTTCCGTTTGTATATGTATTTCACCATAGTGATGTGCATCTACATACAGGTTGTGCTGACTCAATCCCCCACAGGTTCACTCACGACCTGTGAGCAAGGGGTTATGGTCGGCACGTTCCCCAGACTTATCCACATGCGATTTTACCTGTGGGGAAATTTAAAACAAAAAGTGTCCGCTAACAATCTACAACCCCTGCAGGAAGTCAAGGAAAACATCACAAATGCCGTCAGCATCACAAGCCGTATCAGCCGACAGAATCCGACGTGCCCAAAGAATGACACACGTGACCGGGGACCACTGTCAGCATCTTTTGTGGCTTGTGGGTAATAAAAAAAATAATAATCCACTTGCTCGTTCATCTTGTCATACTATCGCTGAAGGCCGGCTACTTTTTCCTGGGCCATCCTGTATATTATTTTTTCTGATATAACCATTGAATGACTGAGCACCAAGCTTTCTTAACCTGGAATAAAGGTTTTGGTGGCATCAACCAACACCATAAAGGGGCGCCATTCTGATTTATTTTTCCTTTGTGTCCTGTCATTTTTTTTTGGCTGCCATTTTAGACACAAGGACTTTATACACACGGTGCCATTATGTGAAGGATACTCACTGGAAAGCAGTCTGCATTTAGGAGCTATTGTCCTAATAGATCCAAAAGCCATTCAAACAGTTAAACTAGAGCCTCTAGTACATAGCGATGCTGGTACTCTCTGTAGCTACACTGGCTGTACTCTGTCGAGCACTTGACAGTGACTTCATAATCCATTTATCCTGGTCGTATGAAATATCAGATGTTGTTGTGTCAGTGCTCCATATGTGAGAGGATAGCAATATCTCACACATACAGTGGCGATCAAAATTAGAGAACAACACACAATTTCCGAAATGTCAAGGTCATAGTATAGTCCTATGTGAATATATCCTAACATGAGTAAAATAGCAGTATTTTAAGATTACTTCATAAATTGTATTTATTCTAAAGCACAGAATAAAAATGTAAATGAGATCATCGAAAAAGAACACTGATCAAAATTAGAGAAAACTTTCAGATACCTGCAAGTTATTGGTGTTAAACTGGCAACTGGTGCTAATTTCCTTAATGATCTGACAAACCCGATTTAACTGGCAGTCTAACTTTCCAGTTTTCACTGACTTTGCCGAAATGTTGTGACGTTCCAAAGTGACTGAAACCCTCCGGCTGCAGGATGTCCAGATGAAGGCCAAAGGGGTGTCCCTATCAGCCATAGCAAGAGAAGTTGGTCGTTCCAAGTCTGTGATTTCTAGAATATTGCATCTTTACAACATCACAAACTCATTTAGGTCCCTCAAAAAGGCTAGTCGTCCTCAAAAAACAAATGCAAGAGAGGACAGGATAATGCGGAGAATCTCCATGGGTAATCGTTTCAACACTACAGCTGGAATTGCTCGCCAGTTCAGCACTGAACAGGGTAAGGATCTGTCTCGTCATACAGTGTCCCGACCTTTAAGAGCATTTGGACTGAAAGCCCACTCTGCAGAGACCAAACCTCTCATTAACATAGTAACATAGTACATAAGGTTGAAAAAAGACATTTGTCCATCCAGTTCGGCCTGTTATCCTGCAAGTTGATCCAGAGGAAGGCAAAAAAAAAACCTGTGAGGTAGAAGCCAATTTTGCCCACTTTAGGGGAATAAAAAATTCCTTCCCAACTCCAATCAGGCAATCAGAATAACTCCCTGGATCAACGACCCCTCTCTAGTAGCTATAGCCTGTAATATTATTACACTCCAGAAATACATCCAGGCCCCTCTTAAATTCTTTTATTGTACTCACCATTAGCATAAAGAATCAACAGGCTAGACTCACCTTTGCTGAGGAGCATGTTGTGTGGACAGAGGAGAAGTGGTCCAGAGTTCATTTTAGTGATAAAAGCAAGTTTAATTTATTTGGGTCTGATAGGAAACATTATGTTTGTCGACAAACTGGGGAAAGACTGAACCCAAAGTGTGTAAAGAAGTCAGTGAAGGGTGGAGGAGGAAGTGTCATGGTTTGGGGAATGTTTTCTGCAGCAGGAGTTGGACCTCTCATACAGCTACATGGCAGAGTGAATGCAAGTGTGTATCAGAACCTTCTTCAACAACACATGGTTCCTTCCTTGCGTTCATCACTCAATCAGCCAGCAATTTTCATGCAGGACAATGCTCCCTGTCACACAGCAAAACGGGTAAAGCAGTTCCTTGAAACTGCAAACATTGAAACAATGAAATGGTCAGCCCAGAGTCCTGATCTAAACCCAATAGAAAACCTCTGGAAAATCCTTGGTGACAAAGTTATGGTCAAGAAACCCACAACAGTCACGGAACTGTTGAAGAGACTGGAAGAAGTGTGGACCAAAATCACACCATATACTAGTGATGTCCTGTGGCCGCAGATGTGCTGAAGTCATTCAAAGAAAGGGCCTGGACACTTCCTACTGATTGGTGACTGTTGTAACCTTCAGAAAATTTAGTTAGAATCTTTCTCTGTGCTAGAGTCATTGCTGTTCTCTAATTATGATCATCAGGTTTTTTGAAAAATTAAGGTTTTTATGTTGATATACTGTACTTTGGTTATTTTGGAAAACACTGTTCTAATGGCATGGTGTACCCCTTACAAAAAATCCTTCAAATGATGATTAATGTAGATTACATTATTTCTGAAAAAATCAAGTGTTCATAAATTGTTCTCTAATTTTGATCGCCAGTGTATATTGCTTCCATGAATTTCATTATGTGCCACCGCTTAACTGGGCCTAACACTCCAAAACGACATTTAAAAGGTCTACAAAAATAGGGATGAGGTGTACTACCAGACTCAGCCCATAGACATGAGTGGCGCTGTTTCTAGGAGAAAAATAACCCACAGACCCTTCTTTTTAACCCAGAACAGCGTCTTTAACAATGTAAGGTAATGGAAAATGTGAATTTAAATAACGTGGAAGGGAGAGAACCCATTTTCATATACCATTTGCTCATTGATTGCAATGAGCACTGTGTAATACTTAGGGGGTCATTTATCAATCTGAAATACGCCTAAATTAGGAGTATTTCAGGCAAAGATTGCTCCGCAATGGTTAGGCCTCTTTCACACGGGCGTCATGTTTTTGGCCCGGATAAGATGCGGGTGCGTTGCGGGAAAATGCGCGATTTTTCCGCGCGAGTGCAAAACATTGTAATGCGTTTTGCACGCGCATGAGAAAAATCGCCATGTTTGGTACCCAGACCCGAACCCGGACTTCTTCACAGAAGTTCGGGTTTGGGTTAGGTGTTGTGTAGATTTTATTATTTTCCCTTATAACATGGTTATAAGGGAAAATAATAGCATTCTTAATACAGAATGCATAGTACAATAGGGCTGGAGGGGTTAAAAAAAATAAAAAAAATAATTTAATTCACCTTAATCCACTTGCTCGCGCAGCCGGCATCTCTTCTGTCTTCTTCTTTGAGGAATAGGACCTTTGATGACGTCACTGCGCTCATCACATGGTCCATCACCATGGTGATGGATCATGTGACAGACCATGTGATGACCGCAGTTACGTCACCACAGGTCCTTTTCCTGTGCACAGGAACTTCGGCGATCCACCGTCAGCTATAGGGCTTTATTAAGACTGGCATCTAAAACGCTGGTTTTAATAAATGTGCCCCTTAATTTTTCGTGTGGTGGCGCTGCACAGAAGTTGAACACTATTATCTGGTTGCCCCACAGTTCTCGGCAAGTTCAGTTGACAAATCACTAATGTGCATGAGTGTCTTAAAGGAAATCTGTCAGCTACAAAACACTTCCCAAACTAGAGTAAGCATTGTATAGTGTAAGTGACACTGAGTCCAGGTATGTAATTTTTATTTTCATATTGATTTGCAATCTGACACTGTGCCCCCACAAACCAGCAGTAAAATGCATAGAGAGGACTCCTCTTAGAGTCCTCTCCATTATGTGCATGAGAACAGGAGTCCTCTCAATGCATTTTACTGCTGGTCTGTCAGAGAACAGCGTCGGAATGCAAGCGAGTAAGAAGATAACAATTACCTGCTCTAGTTTGGGGGGATGTTTCGGAGCTGACAGATCCCCTTAAGAAGTATGGACTGTCCACAGAAGAGAGACATTTTATGGAAATTTATTTAAAACATACAGGGTGACATTTAACTAATCTGCTATGCCAGTCGCATGTGACATGCCAGTTGCAAAGTTTGCAACTTCTGATAAGCTTCGCCACTTTCAAAAGTGGTGTGAAAAGTTGGTCGGGATTACACAATCTCATTCATGATGTGCGACTATTTAAAAAGTTGCAAAAAAGTCACACCTCCGCACCAGGCAGCCCCCTGGTGTACTCTCACTGACGATGCCAAAACCACATCAAACTAATGCCAAATTTAATAAAACCGAGCACCATCTTCGCAAAGCAACTCCAGCCTAAAACATAGTTTCAAAAACACCTACAATGATAAATTCCCGCTACAATGTCCATTTACCAGTTAACCTCCTCATATGATTGTCATATAACAAAGTGTCAGGAACCCATCAAATACGATCCTGTGGACGGTTGATTTTCAGACTGAAAAACAGTTCTGATCCAGTGTTTACTACAACCTCCTAACTGTAAGGAAAAGATTTTGCTGTGCCACCAATTCATTTCTGTTTTGTAATACAACTAACATCTGTCTCCATTCATTCTGTCCCAAGACAGCACAACCTGCCACATTTCTGATCCTATTTCAGAGCCATTAAATTAAATGGGACTAGATGGAACATAGAGGATAACAAGCCACAATCGGTTTCACATTTGAGTCCAATTTTTCATTGAAGATGGGAAATGAACCACTCAGACTATGGGTTTGTGTAGAATTTGGGAAAAATGGATTAGAAACAGAAGACAAGTAGAAAACTTCTCCAATGGATCATGAGACATATTAGTACAGAGGAGAAGCGGTTGGAGTTGATAAAATAACAACACATCTCTGCATGTTGTGCGAATCTCTGATCCAACAATTTTTCTACACCTAGAGGGTAACAAAACATGGTTGACAGGTCCTCAAACAGACCTCTGTACCACATTACTATTGATTAAGATCCTTGACCAACTTGGTCTTCTGGAGTGCACAGCATGACATACAGAGCATGATAGTAAGTCCATATCAGGCATGTTTTGTATCTAAAGGGCCACAAAGCATGGCTGACATTCCCTCAAACAGAATTCTTCACCAAATTAATATCTATTGACAACTTTCTGACCTGTTTGGTCCTCTAGAGAACAAACCATGACATAGAAAACACAAGGAGACCACACAATGTTTATATCAGCCATTCTTTGCATCTAAGGGCCCACAAAGTATGGTTGATATGTGCCAAGTTTTGGTGTCCTAGTAAACTTGAACTTTTGGATAGCAGAGCATGAAAAAGACCACGTGGAGACTACATGTTCTAATAAGAAGTATAGATCTTCTGTAGATAATTACCAGTAAAGAACATTTACCAAAACATAAACTTCTCTGAAGCTTGTAATGAATGTTTGTGGAGCATCTTGAGTTCACAATATATTTTCCACAATCAAATATCTGTATTTGTTTGCATTTACAATAAGTCTGATGCAAACAATAAACCCGAGGACAGCAACGTACAGCTCCAATCCCCTCACTGAGTGATATGGTTATTTATTTAAAGGACACCAAACACATTGGAAAATATAAGTAATCAGGAACTCCTTCAGCAGCAAGATCTATGGGTGGAGATACTGACAATAATGTGACGCTCATGTGAAGTAGTTTATGGACAGGTTAAGTGTACACGGTGTATCACATTCAAGATGCATTGATTAAAAGCTCAAATCTGAAGCTTTTCTTAAAGTTACTCACAGTTCACATCTGTTACATCACTCTAGTGATACAGAAGACTGATTCAACAGAGCTTAGTAGGATAAGGTTGATGTACTGTAGTACAAGCAGCATTTATTTAGACAGTTTAATCAAAACTGTCACCGCTGCTTTCATGATTTGGAACCTGCTGATGAGGTCAACCTGAGATCTCTTAAAACTTTATTTCAGGAAAAGCTGGACATTGATATTAATATTCTATCCTCTGGATAGGTCATCTGTATCTGATCGGTGGGGGTCCGACACCTGGGAGAAAGCTGTTTGAGAAAGCACCAGCACTCTCTCAGCTTCTCCTAGGCCAGTGACGACACGTTTATCGGTCACGTGGCCTAGAAGCAGCTCATCCCCATTCAAGGGAATAGGGCTGAGCGCGACACCAAGAACAGCTGCTAACAATGTGCTTACTAAGCTAAGAGAAGGCCACGGAGCTGAGTATGGGTCATCAGTATAAAAATCTTGAAAACCCTTTTAACATTTATGGAGGAAGTCAAGGCTGTCAGATGAACAATTATTCAACCAAAACACGTCTGTGGACAGCGTAAAATTTTGATGGACGGGAGATGAATTCTTATTCTAGTTATGGAAAGGTTGAACTTTTGGACAACTGGAAATTTTCTTTATATTTATTAGGGTCCAAATAATTTTGTCATTGTGTTATATTTAAAGGGGTTTTCCAGGAAGAAACGTAAGGAAAGAAAACGGCCATACAATATTAAAAATAACAAAGAAGCATTATTTCCTCTACACTGATCCACGTTCACTGCCAGTATGATGCTACTCTGGTCCCTGCTGATCTCCTCTTCTACCTTGACATGCCATACATGCCAAGAAAGCTCCATCAATCACTATGTGAGGTGGGTCATGGCTAGGGCCAATGATAGACTAAGTGGATAGGCTGCGTGTTGTGGTAGGACAGGAAGGGGAGAGAAGAAGTGGCATGCCAGTGTCAGAAAGACAGCAGTGGAGGAACTGATGGAGGTGACGATTGCCAGTTCTCTCCTAAGGAGTAAACCGACAATTATCAGGAAGTGGGTGGGGAATGCAGGAGATCATGAATAACCATGACTCTTGTCAGGCAGCCATGACTCTTTTCTAGGCCCGGTCTGCGATGATTAAAATTACCCACCTACTGATGAATGTCAGTTCTCTCCTAAGGAGAAAGCTAAGAAGAAAACTCACAATTATCAGCATATGGGTGGGAAGGGGGGGCAGGAGATCATGAATTACCATGACTCTTCTTGGGCGGCCATGGCTCTTTTCCAGGCCGATAATTATAATGCTGCTTCTCAGCACCCACTTACTTTTAGCTCATGAGTGACAGACCACTGAAATTAGCATGCATGTTTACTTCTTTATGCTGCCATCAGCGGAGGCGGTATAAAGTGGATGAGAGGTTCTCTTTAAATCATCTTCTGATTAGCAATGGGTTGTTCACATGGAAGGCAGGTGACTTACAATGCTGTGGCAGATCTCCAGTAATGGATATTTATATGCTAAACCAAATATTTCTCTACAGTGACTTCTCTATGGGTCTCAGTGGTGGCATCAGATCCCAGAATTTACTCCTATTCTATTTATGTCACAGAAGGCGAGATCTAATCTCAGAGAGTTACAGGTTGGAGACCACTGGGGTACAAGTAACAAGGGACATGAGGTTCTTTTTTATTTCAAAACATCAGATTCTAAATAAACAATTACAAATAGAATTTAAAAAAAAATGTAAAAAAAAATTTCTAGTTTATTTTGGGCAACACATGCCTTTTTAATGAGCAGCCCAAAGAGCCTCAGTAAACAATGGGACCTCAGAGAACTATCCAGGCTTCAATAATGACCACTAACAGCGACTAAGTGTAGATGGAGTATTACAGCAAGATCTTCCCCAAAACCAGGTCATGCCACTGGACAGAGACTCTAGTGTTCGGTAAAGAGGCGGCAACCAAGCAAACGCTTCTTTCAGGAAGTGCGACCCTGATTTCGTATAATCTCCGTGCTAGAATGCAAAGGTCCAATTATCATGTGCACCGAATAATAGGCAACTCAGCTGCAGAACGGCTTTACGGGTGACTGACCATGTTGGGAAAGATTTCCCAATTTACCACTGCAAGAACTGTCCGTGCACTATTACCCAGAATGCATTGCAGTGCTATGCAGGATTGTTACTGTCGTGTAACTATACTGCACAAACAAACATGGCCATGGCAGAATTAATTATATCATGTTTTCTTAATGAAAGAAGGAAATAGCAAATTCCCAAGAAGATTAAATGGGTTTTCCTGTGTTACAAAGGCCAATAAAATAATTTAAAAAAAATCACTGTTTATATGTGGTGTGGGGGACTAAACTAAACATTTTAAAATGTTTACATTGCAAAAGATGGGAATGAGTATCTGGTCTGTCACTGTCATTCAATGTAACCATCACATATAAACTGTGTTTAAACAGTATAGCAATATGGTATAAGAATTAGACCGGTTTACATTTAGTGCTTTTTACTGCAATTTTCCTTTGAAAGTTTTATTTTAATGGGGTCTTCTGTTTTATAAAAGCCATTAAATATAATAGCCAGAGCACAGCATGGTTACAAAGAGTGTCTCTCATTCTGGACGTCCTTGCATGTAGATTCATTACGCAGACGGCCCGATCATTGCAGTACCTCATTTCTCCTGCAGAGGTGCCCGATTCCTGCACTGATCATACTGTAAATAATCGAGGGGCGTGCCTTGTGATCAACACAATTATTATCATCAAGAAAAGCTAACAAATCAACAAAAAAAATTTGTCCACAGAGCACCCCCCCCTCCCCCCTTTGAGATAAACCAGAAATTGATTCCAGAATGGAGAAAAGGATAAAATTGGCTATTTTTGCAGAAGCCTTCCCTCAGTCTAACTACCCGACCTGATCCAGAACATCCATATCTAGGAACATTTCTGTGTTAGGACGGTCCTGCTTGCTACTGTCCATATCTACCGATAGGGTTCAACAATCTAGAGCAGGATAAGAAACCTCCGGCACTCCAGCTGTTCAGAAACTACAACTCCCAGAATGCTTCATTAACTTTTATGGGAGTTAGAAGAACAGCCAAGCATGTTTGCATGCTGGTAGTTGTAGTTTCAGCACAGCTGGAGATCTAGAGGTTAGCCATCACTGATCTAGAGCCTAGGGGGCACATTTACTAATCCTATTGATGGCGTTAACTTAAAGGGGTTTTCTGGGATTAAACGTTTATGTTCCATTAAACATACCCTGGCCATACTAACATATAAAGTTGCAAGAAAAAGTATGTGAACCCTTTGGAATGATATGGATTTCTGCACAAATTGGTCATAAAATGTGATCTGATCTTCATCTAAGTCACAACAATAGACAATCACAGAATTCAATGTTACCATGTTTTTATTGAACACACCATGTAAACATTCACAGTTCAGGTGGAAAAAGTATGTGAACCCTTGGATTTAATAACTCGTTGAACCTCCTTTGGCAGCAATAACTTCAACCAAACGTTTCCTGTAGTTGCAGATCAGACGTGCACAACGGTCAGGAGTAATTTTTGACAATTCCTCTTTACAGAACTGTTTCAGTTCAGCAATATTCTTGGGATGTCTGGTGTGAATCGCTTTCTTGAGGTCATGCCACAGCATCTCAATCGGGTTGAGGTCAGGACTCTGACTGGGCCACTCCAGAAGGCGTATTTTCTTCTGTTTAAGCCATTCTGTTGTTGATTTACTTCTATGCTTCGGGTAGTTGTCCTGTTGCAACACCCATCTTCTGCTGAGTTTCAGTTGGTGGACAGATGGCCTTAAGCTCTCCTTCAAAATGTCTTTATAAACTTCGGAATTCATTTTTCCTTCGATGATAGCAATCCGTCCAGGCCCTGACGCAGCAAAGCAGCCCCAAACCATGATGCCCCCACCACCATGCTTCACAGTTGGGATGAGGTTTTGATGTTGGTGTGCTGTGCCTCTTTTTCTCCGCACAGTGTTGTGTGTTTCTTCCAAACAACTCAACTTTGGTTTCATCTGTCAACTTTGGTTTCAACCATGGTTATGGTCGTGACTCCTTATCCGCATGCAGTTGCCTGCGGTTTTGGTTTTATTGTCAACCACATGGTGAGGGCTGCTTGTATGTTGCCTCACGTGTGGTTGCCGCTGGCAACATGTTTGTTTTTATAGGTGTGCCTTTTCTACGTGTGGTGTGCACTTTCCCGGTGTGTAGTGCACGAGGTTGTATGTGTGCATTGTGACACTTTAGGTCACTTGCGGTTGTCCGTGGCAACGTCTGGTGTTTTATACATGTGGTGGCAGTGTCTCGGCCTCCTGGCTGGTTCCCAGGACATGGTTGCTATGCATGTCGTTGCCGGTGGTAACAGCTGCACTTTGATTGTTGTTTGTACACTTCCCCTTTAAGTGGCAGTCTTCCCTTGCCTGGTGTAGGAAGGGTTAACTCCCTTCTTTGTGTGTGAACACTGGGTGTGTCTGTGTGTGGCTGTGACCACTTGGGGCTATTTAGCTCCGGCTGGATGCCAGATTCTGAGGGGTACTTCAGCCATGGTTAGCTGGAGTCATCCTCCTGGTTATATACCATCTGCCAGTGAGGGCCACCCTTGTGGTCATAAGTTTACGTATGGTGTTATGAAGATGTTTCTTTGGTCTCTTTGTTTATTGCAGCTATGGTTTCCTGGGTTCCTATGTGATGTGTGGTGTGTGCTGTGTCCGTTTGTATTGTTGTGGACAGCAGCACTTGCACATAGGTTCCAGGCTGTGTGTCTGTGGCAGGTAGGTGTTGTACTAGTTGCATTTACCTGCCATTGCCATAAGCTGTTTATGTTCCCCTTTCTTTGCAGCTTGGCCAGTGAGACTCCTGTTTGTCCGTATCTAGGAGGAACAGTTCGTCTTACCCTGCTCCTAGTTCAGGGCCACCCTGAGGGCTAGTAGGGACCCCAAGGTTCCGGAGTATGAGCCCTCCTACCATAAAGGTCGGATCATACAGCTAGGAGTCAGGGTCAGAATTAGGGACGTAATAGGAGGTGACCTGCTCCCTGATTCCTGTCATGGCCTAGCAGCGACCACCATCTTCAGTCATTGCACGGCTGAGGGTTTTCCCCATCCTCAGCCGTGACAGGTATCCTCCCATGAAATCCATTCTTGTTTAGTGTTTTACGTATTGTAGATTCGCTAACAGGGATGTTAGCATATGCCAGAGACTTTTGTAAGTCTTTAGCTGACACTCTAGGATTCTTCTTCACCTCATTGAGCAGTCTGCGCTGTGCTCTTGCAGTCATCTTTACAGGACGGCCACTCCTAGGGAGAGTAGCAGGAGTGGTAAACTTTCTCCATTTATAGACAATTTGTCTTACTGTGGACTGATGAACAGCAAGGCTTTTGGAGATACTTTTATAACCCTTTCCAGCTTTATGCAAGTCAACAATTCTTAATCGTAGGTCTTCTGTGAACTCTTTTGTGCGAGGCATCATTCACATCAGACAATGCTTCTTGTGAAAAGCAAACCCAGAACTGGTATGTGTTTTTTATAGGGCAGGGCAGCTGTAACCAACACCTCCAATCTCATCTCATTGATTGGACTACAGTTGGCTGACACCTCACTCCAATTAGCTATTGGAGATGTCATTAGTCTAGGGTTTCACATACTTTTTCCACCTGCACTGTGAATGTTTACATGGTGTGTTCAATAAAAACATGGTAACATTTAATTCTTTGTATGTTATTAGTTTAAGCAGACTGTGATTGTCTATTGTTGTGACTTAGATGAAGATCAGATCACATTTTATGACCAATTTGTGCAGAAATCCATATAATTCCAAAGGGTTCGCATACTTTTTCTTGCAACTGTATCTAATATGGTCGTATTACCTATTCCGCCCCATTTGCTCACTTTACAAACCAGCCATGTGACCTGTGAAGATGCTGTTTGCTTCCCACCCCTCTTATCTGTTGTTTCACATAAGCCAAGCTCAGTCCGGTTTGTTTATTTCTGGGTTCTGAATAAATAAAGTCATTCTTATATCTAAACATCCGCCCCTCATCTAGAAACATCTTCTGTTTCATCTCCATCAGTCATGGTTCTTTTAAGAGATCACTTCTTCCTGGACATGTTATTCGAAGAAAATTGTCTTAAGGAAATTAAAAATGAGATCAGACTGTAGAATTAAAAGTTGAGATAACCTATTCTGGGGTGGTAGGTGTGATATATTTTGAAGGTAATGATAGGCAATTGTACATTTTTTAAATCCCTAGGTGTCACCCATGACATATAGATTTTTAGACAAATTTTTGTAATTTATAATAATTCCAAGGATTCACTCTAAATGGCCATAAAAAAAAAAATACTTTATACTAATTTTGGTAAGACTGGCTGTTCATATAATGTATATGGGAGTTTCCTAGTTCGACCACCTGTATAGTGAATGATGGCTTGCAACATGTTCAATACTTTGTTCTCATGGAAGATTAGCTGCCACCAGAGATGAGGAGAAAAAGCTTACTCCCCTTTTACCCTATTGAGAACTCGTTGAAGCCTAGCGTCATATTAGCAGACGAGTCCTTATATGAACAGCAATTAAATAGACTCAAGTATATCTTAATGCAAGATATTTGTGAAACTGTGGTTGGAGATGATACAAACTGATAAGCATAGGAGATATAAGTAATATATATATAAAAAAAAAGGGGGGGAGAAAAAGGGGGGGGAGAGGGAAGGGAAGAGGAGAATGGGAGAGCTCAGCATAGGGAGTCCGTCTAAAAGGTCCGGTATGTTCCAGAGGTACGAAAGTAGTCCCAGGGGCTCCATACCTTCAGAAATTGGGTAAAGTCATGAGGGTTGTGGGCAATCAGTTCCTCATCACTTCCTCAAACCATTCTTCAAGTGTAGGAGGTGCAGTCGATTTCCAGTGATGTGAAATAACTGCCTTCGCTGCTTGAATAAGATACTTAAGAAGTGATTTTTTTGTAAGCTGGGATAGCGAAGTCAAATACATATAAAAGAAAGGATTCTGGGGCATTCAGTATCAGGATGCCAGTCACCTCACAAATAGCTTTATGTATTGAGTCCCAAAAGCTGCATAAGGCAGGACATTGCCACCAAATGTGAAGCAGTGTGCCCTCCTCTGCACCACATCTCCAACATCTGTCTGAAACCAAGGGCAACCATTTCAAGCGCCCACTCTTATTTCCATATTCATAGAATTTACTACGACAAGTTTGTCATTCGCTTATATGAGGCGTCTAGCAAACACTTGGCTTCCAAGCGGGCTTTTTGGAGATCAAGTAGAATGGACTGGGAGAGTGCACGGTTGTGGGCCATCTCCAGGGAGGCAACCCTCTGGAGGGCAAGAGAGAGGGAATGAGCCTTCTCACGCTTGAGATGGGTCCCGTGTTTGATGAAAGTGCAACAGAGGACACAATTAAGGGCCTCCCATTGTAATGGCAGGGAAGTTTCATTGTTTGAGAAATATCAGCGGCACACACAGAATCAAGAAGGAGAGACTCAATCAGCCTCCAAGTCCATTCCCCTTTGGTAAGAAAAGGAAGTTTCAGGGAACAGTACACTGGGGCATGGTCCGACCCTAGAATGGTGCCAATGCTTGGAAAGGGCATGGTGCTGAAGTAAGATATAGTCAATTCGACGGTAGGAAAAGTGGGGCGGGGAAAAGAAGGTATAGTCTTTGTCTGTAGGGGGTTGTTTGTGCCATGAGTCTCTCAACTGTAATTGTAAAAAGGCCCTCTTGACTTTTTTAATCGCCTGGTATGAAAGGGCAGAGTGGCCAGAGGAATTGTCAAGCGTGGGGTCCAGCGTGAGATTTAAATCCCCACAGAGTATGACCATGTTGCGCACGAGGGGTAGGACCTTGTCAACAAAGTCCACTAGGAAAGAGACCTGGTTCTGGTTAGACGCATAGACATTAAGGAACATGAAGTCATGGCCACTAATAAGTAGAGAGAGGACCAGATACCTAGCGTCAGCATCAACTGTACAACTAAGCACTTGATGTGTCAGGGATTTGTGGATTGCTATGGCGAACCCCCTAGACTTATTTAGTGCATTATTACTATAATGCCAAGTCGTATAATATTTATGCCGAATGCTAGGGGCAGATTCCTCTTTGAAATTAGTTTCCTGGAAGCAAATGTGTTCTACCTGTTGGCGATGAAAGTAATGCAAAATTTGTGCCCGTTTTTCCGGAGTGTTTATGCCCTTCACGTTGAAGGATGCAGTCTTTAAATACGTCATGGGGAGGAACGAAGAAGGAGTACAAGAGGGACGGTAGAAGAAAGGTAGACCAGAAGAAAGAGGGGAGAAAGCAAAAAAAAGATAAAAAAGTTAGTGGGGGGGGGGGGGGGAGACAAGGGAAAATAAGAAACAAGTTAGAGCTACAAAACTGCTGATAACAAAACCAATCTGTTGAGCTGTAACCACAATATACTAAAGAAGGGACCAATAGGTCAAAAGAGACAGAGACAGTCACCAGGAATAGTTAACCCCAAGGGAGTATTTCACACTACGTGGGGAAGGTGGCAGTCAGGGAGAAGAGAGCCCGCCACTATCCCTTTAAGTACAAATAATTAAGAGAAATCAGCTGCTAAAAAATAAACCATCACAAACCCACAAGGAAAAATACGTTACGGAAAGTTATGTCAGACTCCACAACAAGTTCTCAGGTAAGGAAGTCCTCAGATTGAGGGTGTTGATTGCCAATTCCGCAGAAGGCCAGTTGGGCATTGCCGTCGTCCTCATGATGGCCGGGAGGGCAGTTCAGAATCCCCACTCCGCGAAGCATGAGGCAGTGGTAAACGCTGGCGAGGCAGAGGAGCAGGTGGAAGTATCAAAGGCCATGGACCCAGCACCACTAGGGGCAGGTCAAGGCTTTGGAAGAAACAGGGAGGATCAGCTAAACAACGTAGAGTAGCGGCGTGTCCCTTACAACCAGCAATTAGAGCAAAAGGGAATCCCCAGCGATAATGGATTCCTCTATCTCGGAGAAGGTTCAGGAGAGGCCTCAGAGCAGCCCGCAGGGCAAGAGTATAGCGTGATAAATCCTATAGCAACAGAATGGGAGTCCCTTCAAAGGACATTGAAGATTGCTGGCTGATTTATTCAAAATCTGCTCTTTAACAGCATAGAATTGGATCCGGCAGATGACGTTGTTGGGTCTGGAACCGTCGGGGGCTGGAGTCCTTGGGAATGCTCCAGGATACCATTAAATATCACAACAACAGTGGGCAGTTGTCACCGCCAGTTCTGTGAGAAGGTCTGTTAGACGTTCTTCTCTACCTCTTGCATGAGGTTCTTTGTTTTGGTTTCACTTTGTCATCTCCTTTCCTTCTCCCAGCTGTCACCTATTTACACTAATTGTCTCCCTTTATATTCCCTCCCATACTGCCTCACTTTGCGGTTTATACTACTTCCTGGATGAGTTTTTCACTGCTGGAGGCTGCTACTGCTGATTCTTCAGATAAGTCCTTTTCCTTTATTTGTGTTTCCTTGCTGGCTTGATTCTTGGTGACCCAGACTCCGTCCGTATTAAGTGCAGGGAGCCGGTGGTCGTGTCCCCTCACTATTATAGGGTTTTCAGGTGTCACACATTATAAGGTACGTGGGCATGCAATTGTCTACCATAGAGACCTTTGCATGGGCATAGCAGTCAGGGAGAGCTCTAGGGGTTTTATAGGGCTCACCCATATGCTCCTTAGTTTGTGATCAAGCCAGTCAGATGTTTATTTATAAGTTCCAGCTTTCTGCAACACCATCCGTGACAGCAGTAGATCAGCAGTAGAGTCTGATTCCAGGAGGCCCTTTATGCAGAGACTGCTGCGACGTCCGCAGTTTTCCACATCGTCCAAGTGTTGTTGAGGGGCGTATATATGAGCCTCATGATATTGGGCCACAGTTTGTAGGGTCTTTACATCCCCGCCAGTGTCGCATGGTCCTGTGTCATAGAGTCTACACAGTTAGTAAGGTTGGATAGATCCATGTGGAATTGAGAGAATTCCTGTCTACATTCTTGCAAAATATTAGCCGCAAAACAGGACAGATCTTTCGATGGTAAAGAGCATATAAGAGCACGTAAATCCGCCATAGTAGGTGGTCTAGAGTCCTCATCAAACATAACAGCGGACTGCATGGTACCCACGGCTAGTTGCCGTGTTAGAGTCTGAGGAGAGCAAGTGGAGGCTAAAAGGAGTGGGACCCTCGGGCCAGGCAAGGGGACAGTTGTTACATGACCAGACCGGGTGGATGAGATCCGTCCCATGAGGACCTAGTGGACCAGTGGGGTGAGGCCGCCAGGTAAGGACCAGGAGAGGGAGGCGGGGAGAGGAGGCCCCTTTCCCGTGTCACAGAAAGATGGGTGTCACTGAGAGGGCCTGGGTTCCGCTGCAACTTTAAAGGTATTGATCCCTGTGTGTGGATCTCCCCGCAGGCCCAGGGGCTCATAGTGTGGGGCTTGTGATTGTGAGGGAGTGGAGCCCAATGAAGCAGGGAGAGTTCCCTGTGTCCAGAAGGGGCTGGCAGTGGGTCTCAGGGTGAAGTCTGGGCTGCTATGTGGAGTAATAGATGGCAAGGCGGCTGGAGGAGAGGATACTTGCAGTAGTCTTGGCAACTCCATGAGGCCTACGCCTGAGGTAGGAGTATCCATGCAAGCCGGTGAGGCAGAGGCCGTAGCCATATGAATCGCCTGCTGCGGCATGTGGAGTGGGTCGCTGTGCTCGCAGTGGCCCGCCTCTTCCGCTGGGATCGGTGTCTGCAGCTCAGTGCCTGGCAACATGGGGCTCTCAGGTAAAAGCAGAGAGAGGACGGAGTGAGAGCGGCGTCCCCGCAGCCGTAGGTGTGAGGCTTGAAGAGAAGGACATGCGGTGCACCTTATGGTAGAAGCGTTGCCACCATTTTGTGAGCGAAGCAGTGTGTCGCTTGTTGAGACGGACTACCTGGGGAAATAGGAGTCCAGGTCACCTTGTGAGAAGGCCAGGGGAGCAGGTGGGCGAGCTCGACCCTTTTTTGCATTTTTCCCCATGATCAGCAGCAGGTAGGCAATAGATAGAATCAGGGATACAGCGGAGCTCGTTCAGAGCACATCCTCACTCCTCCATGACCGGCAACGCCCCCGGACTACAGCTTTTTAAGGTGTATGGTCACCTCAAGAAGGTCTTGGTGACACCAGACAAGTGTCCATATAGCTTAAAGGGGTTATGAAATAATTGATGCAAAAAAATAATAATTATGAAAAGCAAAGCAAACATCATATGGCACATGACAATCTCTTTCTAACAGCCCTGTACCTCACATGGATCCAGAGATCTCCCCATTCATTGATCCAATTGCTCTGCTAGATTTATTTCATGCTGGCAGCTCAGGGTTGTGTCCTTTCTCAGAAGGCATGTCCTTTCTGCTACAGCTCTCTCCCTGTAACTGCCACAGCTTCTAACACACTATGTTTGTTGGCAGTTGAAGATGTAAACTGAGCATGTGCTACCACCTCAGTGAGGGGGACAGAGAAATAAGGAAAAGAACAAACAGCAGGAGGCGCTATAAAGATACATTTCATTGAATAACTCTTTTTAATTACATGCAATTACAAAAGTATTCAGATCCAGGTGCTGGGTTGAAAAATGTTTTTTCGTGGCACAACCCTTCTAAGGCCCCCCATGCACATTAGTTTATTGTTGGCCGAACACACCAGTTCTGTAGCAGGACCTGTCGACAATTTTGACAGCAACTGAAGGTGTACGGGTTCCTTTAGGGTAAATGCACACATTCAGGATTTATGTGTGGACAATCCGCACTGAAATCCGCGCGGTCAATCCGCATCAATTGGTGCAGATTTACATGCAGATTTGGTGCAGATTTTCCGCATGTGGATTTTACTCTCCCCTAAGAGAATTAAGTAATGTCATAGCCAGAATCTTATTTCTGATATTTGCAGACTCTATACTGACAGGGAATGTTCCACAGGATTGGCGCATGGCAAATGTGGTGCCAATATTCAAAAAGGGTCCAAAAACAGAGCCTGGAAACTATAGGCCGGTAAGTTTAACATCTGTTGTGGGTAAACTGTTTGAAGGTTTTCTAAGAGATGCTATCTTGGAGTATCTCAATGAAAATAAGCAAATAACGCCATATCAGCATGGCTTCATGAGGGATCGGTCATGTCAAACTAATTTAATCAGTTTCTATGAGGAGGTAAGTTCTAGACTTGACAGCGGCGAATCAATGGATGTCGTATATCTGGACTTCTCCAAAGCATTAGACACTGTACCACATAAAAGGTTAGTATATAAAATAAGAATGCTCGGACTGGGAGAAAACGTCTGTATGTGGGTAAGTAACTGGCTGAGTGATAGAAAACAGAGGGTGGTTATTAACGGTACACAGTCAGATTGGGTCACTGTCACTAGTGGGGTACCTCAGGGGTCAGTATTGGGCCCTATTCTCTTCAATATATTTATTAATGATCTTGTAGAAGGCTTGCACAGTAAAATATAAATTTTTGCAGATGACACTAAACTGTGTAAAGTAATTGACACTGAAGAGGACAGTATACTACTACAGAGGGATCTGGATAGATTGGAGGCTTGGGCAGATAAGTGGCAGATGAGGTTTAACACTGACAAAGGTTATGCACATGGGAAGGAATAATGCAAGTCACCCGTACATAGTAAATGGTAAAACACTGGGTAACACTGACATGGAAAAGGATCTAGGAATTTTAGTGAACTGAAAAACTAAGCTGTAAAAACCAGTGTCAGGCAGCTGCTGCCAAGGCCAATAAGATAATGGGTTGCATCAAAAGGGGCATAGATGCCCGTGATGAGAACATAGTCCTACCACTTTACAAATCACTAGTCAGACCACACATGGAGTACTGTGTACAGTTCTGGGCTCCTGTGAACAAGGCAGACATAGCAGAGCTGGAGAGGGTTCAGAGGAGGGCAACTAAAGTAATTACGAGAATGAGGGAATTACAGTACCCTGAAAGATTATCAAAATTAGGGTTATTCACTTTAGAAAAAAGACGACAAAGGGGAGATCTAATAACTATGTATAAATATATCAGGGGACAGTACAGAGATCTATCCCATCATCTATTTATCCCCAGGACTGTGACTGTGACGAGGGGACATCCTCTGCGTCTGGAGGAAAAAAGGTTTGTACACAAACATAGAAGAGGATTCTTTACGGTAAGAGCGGTGAGATTATGGAACTCTCTGCCTGAGGAGGTGGTGATGGTGAGTTCACTAAAGGAATTCAAGAGGGGCCTGGATGTATTTCTGGAGTGTAATAATATTACAGGCTATAGCTACTAGAGAGGGGTCGTTAATCCAGTGAGTTATTCTGATTGCCTGATTGGAGTCGGGAAGGAATTTTTTTCCCCTTAAAGGGACACTGACAGGCCAAAACAGCATATATAGTTAGATATATCACATTACAGGTCTTATACAGTCTTTTAAAAGCATATAAGTATCCCCCCTGTCCACCTTATAAAGAGCGAAATATAAAGTTTTATAACCTGCTTCTCCGGTCAGCAATCTGCCCAAGGGGCGGCGTTTCATGTGAAAATGCGCCCAGCCAGCCTTCCCAACTGCCGTTTGAAGCCCCGCCCAGCTCATCAATATTCACTTCGCTGGGCGGCGGCTAGAACTCTCCCCAGTCCCGATCCTGCGCAATTCAATCCTCCGGGCATCGTTCATGCCCAATCTTCTGCGCCGCCGCCCCGCCGTGCCGTTAGATCGCGCCTGCGTACACACACCAGCCTGCGTCTTCGAGGCAGCTTCAAACGGCAGTTGGGAAGGCTGGCTGGGCGCATTTTCACATGAAACGCCGCCCCTTGGGCAGATTGCTGACCGGAGAAGCAGGTTATAAAACTTTATATTTCGCTCTTTATAAGGTGGACAGGGGGGATAGTTATATGCTTTTAAAAGACTGTATAAGACCTGTAATGTGATATATCTAACTATATATGCTGTTTTGGCCTGTCAGTGTCCCTTTAAGTGGGGAAAATTGGCTTCTACCTCATAGTTTTTTTTTTGCCTTCCTCTGGATCAACTTGCAGGATAACAGGCCGAACTGGATGGACAAATGTATTTTTTCGGCCTTATATACTATGTTACTATGTATGTTATATTGAAGTGAATGGAGAAAATCTGGACAGGAAAAAAAATAAATGAACATGTTGTGGACTTTGAAATCCGCATTGTAGGTCTAAATCCGCACGGAAAAAATCTGCATCGTGTGCATGAGAATTTTGAAATTCTCATAGAATACAATGTACATGACCCACAGTGCAGATTTTTTGCACGCAAATCCGCGCTGAAAATCCGCACGCAATCCTGATCGTGTGCATTTACCCTTAATGTACAATAGGTGCAAACCTTCTTGGTTACGTTACACTGAAATGGTCCAATCGGGTTCATGTATCTGGAAGTTCCAGTCGTTTTTCAGCATATGAATCGTGGACCTTAAAGGTATAGATGCAATTTTAACCTGGTCAGTGGACTACAGGCATCATTTAGATTACATTATGTAGAGAAGACAAAGAACAGGGCTGCAAAGCAAATAAACAATTTATGTAATGAGAGGTGAAATGAGAAGAGAATGTTAATCCCGTTGACCACAATAGAGTAGTAAATACCTTGGAGCACAAACACATACAGCTCTGATTTCTTATTTTACCTGGCGTAATCACAAAAAATACAAATAAACTATGTGTTGGATTAATGTGGCTTCTGAACTGACAGTAGAAG
The DNA here is from genome assembly GCF_905171765.1 of Bufo bufo. Lineage (NCBI taxonomy): Eukaryota > Metazoa > Chordata > Amphibia > Anura > Bufonidae > Bufo > Bufo bufo. The sequence goes on along the minus strand of NC_053392.1, from coordinate 569,220,404 downwards.
GCCTACCTAATGTGTCAACATTTGCCTACAATGAGCACATGAACATCAGAACTGGACCATAAGTCAACAGAAGGAGGTGGCCCGGTGTAATAAGCTGCTTTGTCTTGGACGCCATGTGCATAGAAGTTGTGTTATATAGATGGTTGGAGAAGAGGTGGCACCAGCATACACTATGGAAAGAAGGTCAGCTGGTGGGGTGTACTGCGCTGGGTGATGTTCTGCTGGGAAATCCTTGGGTCATGGTATTTGATGTCCCATATTAGGGTGAATTTGAAAATACTCATTCGAGGCCAGGCTAATTTGTATTAGGTAAATAAAAGAATGAGCACCTTGTATAACTACAGATGTTTCCTTGGTTAATCTAGTGCATCAGGAGAACATATTCTTCTGCAGGTGTCCAGAAACTGCAGTCATTTGCAAGGGAACTGAACTAGCTCTGCGGCTGCAGAATGGACACAAGTTACAAGGCCCAGACTTCAGGATGCTTGTGCCTTATTTTCCGGCAGGTAATACACCAACTGAGCCACACTTTTAACACTCGCTCATCATCCTATATAATAAAAGCGCAGTGTGAGTGCGCTGTGTCCATGTGTGTGTCACCAGTTTTGCATTGGGCATGCGCGGCGGGGCAACCAATCAGCACACAGCGCTCCACACGCGGCTGCACCGCCCACAGCATCACGCTTGCCAATCAGGACACGGCACTGACACTCTGCTTCAAATAACTGTTTAACCCCTTCAATGCGCCGGCCCGATGCTTGAAGGGTTAATGCCCCCCCGCACACAACACCTCGCCCCCCCCTTTCAAGATGGTAGAGCGCGCAGCACCCCCTCCCCTCTTCCTTTCAGGATGGCAGAGCGGCAGCGGGGTAGACTGTTAGCTGTAATGTGTACAGCTGACACTCTGCTTAAAACGGCCGACATCGGTGCTGGCACTGATGTCGGCCGTTTAACGCCTTCCATGCCGTGGTCCTTAGGGACCGCTGTATGGAGGGTCTAACCATGGGGTCGCTGCTCTGCTGTGGCAGCGGCCAATGCTTGAAGGGTAAACTGAGGGAGGGAGCTCCCTCCCCCATCCATGGCAAGGCTTGCCGTGGTATATCTAAGCCTGATCAGGCTTAGCGTGAGTTCAATACACTGCAGTACACTATATAGTGTACTGCAGTATATTGTAAGCCACCAGACCCACTGGATCTTGAAGAACAAAGTGGGTCTGGGTCCAAAAAATGTAAAAAAAAAAAAGGGCAAAAAGTTAAAAAATAAATACAAATAAACCTTCCTATATCCACACATAATTGGTTAAAATGTAAAAAATAAAAAAACACTAAACATGTTTGGTATCGCCGCGTCCGTAAGGACCTAATCTATAAAAGGATCATGTTACTTTTACCGCATGGTAAACACCATAAAAAAATAAAAAATAAACATTGATGGAATTGCAATTTTGCCCACCGCACTTCCCAAAAATGGTATAAAAAGTGATAAAATAAGTCATATGTATCCAAAATTTACACCAATCAAACCGTGACCTCATCCCACAAAAAATGAGGCCCTGCATAAGCCAATCGTCCAAAAAAATAAAAAAAATATGGCTTTCAGAAAATAGACACAAACATGATTTTTTTTTCCAAATATGCTTTTATTGCATAAAATAAAGTTAAAAAAATGCACATATTGGGTATTGTCATGTCCGTGACTACCTGCTCTATAAAAATAGCATGTGATCCAACCCATCTGGTGAAGACCATAAAAAAAAAAGTGCCAAAACAATAACATTTTTTATCACAAAAAAGTGTAATACCAAGCGATCAAAAATTCATATGTGATCCAAAATGGTACCAATCAAACCATCATCTCTTCCAGCACAAAATGAGACTCTACCTAAGACAATCTCCCAAAAAATAAAATAAAATATGGCTTTCAGAAAATGGAAACACAAAAACATGATTTTTTTAAAATAATTTTTTGTGTAAATCCAAAATTACATTAAGAAAATAGACTTATTAGGTATCACCGCATCGTTACGACCTGCTCTATAAAAATATCACATTATCTACTCTGTCAGGTGAACATTGTAAAAAAACTAATAAAAACTGTGCCAGAACAGCCATTTTTTGCTTACCTTGCCTCATAAAATAGTAATATTTAAATATATATATAATATAATATTATATATATATATACACATATACATACACATACACACAATGCACAACTACCTTTAACAAAAGATTTCTATACTGCAGGAATAACCCTAATAATAACATGCCCCCCGTGCCGCTCACACCAGTGCGCCGACCAATCAGGACACGGAGCTCCACATGCCGCCTGCACCGCTCACACCTGCGCGTCGGCAAGCAGGTCGGAGCATCACCATTTCTGTTCGTAAGTCCCAGCCGCCATTTCTGTTCGTCAGTCCCAGACGCTATTTCTGTTCGTCAGTCCCAGCCGCCATTTCTGTTCGTCAGTCCCAGCCGCCATTTCTGTTCGTCAGTCACAGCACTCTCAGCCATATAGAGAGGAGCCCCTGTCAGCAGTCTGACCTACCAGTCGCTACCAGCAGTCTCAGCACCAGAGGTCAGTGCCAGTCGTACAGCCACCAGTCACAGTGCCAGCAGTGTCAGCCACCAGTCAGTGCCAGCAATCTCAACCATCAGTCAGTGCCACTAGCCACAAGTCAGCACTCAGTGCCAGCAGTCTCAGCCACGAGCCGCAGATAGCAGTCTCAGCCACCAGTCAGTGCCTGCAGTCTCAGTCGCAGCCAGCAGTCTCAGCCACAGCCACCAGTCAGTGTCAGCAGTCTCAGCCATCAGCCGCAGTCAGCAGTCTCAGCAAAAGCCCGCACTCAGTGCCAGCAGTCTCAGCCACAGCCAGCATTCAGTGCCAGCAGTCTCAGCCACAGCCAGCATTCAGTGCCAGCAGTCTCAGCCACAGCCAGCACTCAGTGCCAGCAGTCTCAGCCACGAGCCGCAGCCATCAGTCTCAGACACCAGTTAGTGCCATTAGTCTCAGCCACCAGCCACAGTCAGCAGTCTCAGCCACAGCCAGCAATCTCAGCACAGCCACCAGTCAGTGCCAGCAGTCTCAGCAACAGCCGCCAGTCTCGGCCACAGTGGTCAAGTTACCTTGCCATTTATTATAGACTGTTCCTACTAATGTTTATGCACTACTGTTCTAGTGCCCGTTATTGTAACGGGCTCAGGCTCGGACTGGCCCACAGGGGTACAGGGGAATCCCCCGATGGGCCCCTTAGCAAGGTGGGCCCCTAGTCTCCCACCCCCTGCACAAGTGGCACATAACACAGTAGACTTACTGCACTACATACATATATTCAATGTACAGCACCTCAACCAGCCAATTTTCATAAAAAAAAACTTGTTAGATTATTTATTATATTTGAATGTATCCGTAGAGTGGGCCCCCAAAATAAATTTTACTGGTGGGCCCTATGCACCCCAGTCCGACACTGAACGGGCTTAATGTCTAGTAATACATAAGTTTCTAACTATGTTCAGCCAGCAGCCGGCAGGACATGTCAGGTCGTGGATTTCGGCAGCTGTCCCGCGACAACCAAGGAATGACCCACTTTTGGCCGTCTCTGCATGTATTGGTGTAAGCCCACATTTCTGCCAGATCCCCGTCGGATCCCTTTATTTTCAGTGGGGATCTGGTGGTGCCCCTCAGTGTGTAGCAGTATCTGGCTATGCTGGATAAGCCTAATCGTACTGACTTGCAGAATAAAGGTAACAAGTTATGTAGTTCTAGTGCATAGTGAACCTGAAAAACAATGGCGAAATTTGATTTTATTCCCCATTTCAACCCACTCAGAATTTTTGCTACAGTTTCTCAATACACTATATGGAACATTAAATGGTGCCATTATAGAATAAGACTTGTTCCATACAAAACAAGCCTTCATACAGCTATGTTGATGGAAAAAGTTATGTCTCTTGAAAGGTGGGGACGAATTATTTTTTTTAAAGTTCTGCGATGGCAAGAGGTTAAGGTGTTGGGAATGATCAGTTTCAGTTACAGTTTAAGCTACTTTCACACCTGCGTTTAGGTGCGGATCCGTCTGGTATCTGCACAGACGGATCCGCACCTATAATGCAAACGCTTAGATCCGTTCAGAACGGATCCGTTTGCATTACCATGTAAAAAAATAAAAATAATAATAATTTTATGTATACTGTGTCCATGACATTAGATATGTGTATTATTACATAACAGTCCTTACGTATAGCGCTGGTATAGTCCCTGTGTGGTAGCCTTAGACTATAACTAGTTCCAGGCATCCGGGATACTAAACGTGCTTGGACGATGTTTAAATCCTGTGGTTTCTAATATTTTCTATATCCCTCTGGAGAGAACGGGCACTATATTTAGATTTATTTTTTCATTCCTGGAATAGATGTTCCTAAAATGCACATAATGCATATGCATGATAGCCATAAAAAAGGATTATGCCGGATGGAGCTGCCTCAGTGACCCCACATTTACAAGTTTCATTATTTGTATTGGGTTGCAAAAAGGTCAGTTCAAACATTTAACGTACCGGCAAATCACCATTGGTTTACCTAAATTTTGGTCATTTAGGGGAATCCGATGAGTTATTTTAAATAACATGCTTAAATAAGGGGTTTTAGGGGCTTAAAGGGGTTGGCCCATCTCACACATTGGTGGCGTATCACTAGGATACGTCATCAATGTCAAATAGGTGCAAGTCTCACCTATGGGACCTGCACCTACCTGTAGAAAGTGGCCCCCAAAGTCAAGAACAGTGCACCGCACATGTGTAACGTGCTCTCCATTCACTTCTATGGGAGATCCGATAAAAGCTGACCGAGCGTGATCGGCTATTTCTGGAACTCTCATAGAAGTGAATGAATAGTGCAACACGATTCACATCCATAGGAGGTCAGGAAATAGCCAGAGCTCACCTATTTCCGGCACTCCCATAGAAGTGAATGGGGGGTGGTCCACCACACTCGCGTGGTCAGCCATCGTTCACTGCAGATAGGTCAGAGATGGGACCCGCACCTATCGGACATTGGTGGCCCACCCTACCGTCGTCCCCGTATAAATGATGATGACCTATCCTTAAACATTACAATAGGCTCTCTTTAGTTTTAAAAGGGAACGTGACATATGAATATGAGCTTTTTATGAGAAGTTTTTATGTTTTTAATGAACTTTTGGTACATGTCACCAGCTATTTTAAAAACAAATCCTAAAATTCAGCATTTTTCACACCAGCCACTAAGCCTAGTAATAGGTTGAAAATTATTGTTCTGCAGAGATCAATTGTCAGCAGTCATTTCATTATTATCAAAGATAGGATAACAATGACAGGTGATATCTACATATAGCTCACACAGGATCCACCATTAACAATAGGTAATGGTCACAGCTTATGTACTTCCCCTCCCTGCACAATGACCGCTGTACAGATCACAGGAAATGTCTAGAAAACTAGGAGGCAATGAGTCCCCTCCTGCCCAATGTGCCTATAATCCAGGTGGCTGCTGTAGAACATTTCTCTAAATGTTGTTTACAGCAACTCAAGCAAGATGGCCGTTCCCATTAACAGGTACAGAAAAAAAAAAAAAAAAAAAAATAAATATATATATATATATATACAACCAGAAAAAAAATATTATTAAAAAAGAATATGTTTCACTATCTGGTATTGATTAGTAAAAACTATGTAAGTGATGCATCCCCTTTAAGTAAAGTATTCTTTATTGACTTTTATTGCTATTGCTAGAGATCGGGTTGGTCTGACGTTTTCTACCACTTGAAATCCTTACATGCAATGCAGAATATAGAAAGCTAAAAATGTTTAGCTATATTTGCTGTTTTGAGCATGGGGGCTCAAAACTGTCAACATCTATTTTATATCTTGAGGATATGTTTGCCCAGAGAGAACTTCACATTTTATATAAAGCCTGTCAAGCGCTCTGCTGCCACCTTGTGGCTTTCTAGAATAAAACAGAAAAGTAATGATGAAATTAAAGGGAAAATGTAATGTTGAAAATGGAGCCCAATCTGCAGACAGCAGGAGAAACTGAGCAGATTGATATATAGTTTTATGGGAAAAGATTCAGTATAACTTGTACCTAATTCATTTAAATCTCTGCTCTTTCTATGCTTAGGAGTTATGAGGTTGGTCCTATCAGTGATTGCTAGTAATCTTTGTATGAGCTCTCTCATAAAAGTGAGGCTGCCCATTACTTATAGTAACGCCCACTGGACTCCTAAACTCGGAAAAAGCAGAAATTTAAACGAATGAAATACAAGTTTTACTGAATCGTCCCATAAAACTATAGATCAATCTGCTCAGCTCTTCCTGCTCTATAGCTTGATGTCTGCAGATCGGACAACATATATAACGTGACAGTTTCCCTTTAAAGTAACTGAAATCTCCTTTGGAGTTACTTTACAGATTATATTTAGGACCTACGGAAGGGACGGCCAACCTGCGGTTCTCCAGCTGTTGTAAAACTACAACTCCCACCATGCCCTGCTGTAGGCTGATAGCTGTAGCCAGTGTGGGCATGCTGGCAGTTGTAGTTTTGCAACAGCTGGAGAGCCTCAGTTTGGCCATCCCTGACCTACGGGGACAACTTTTCCCTATTTGGGGTTTAAAGGGGTTGGCCCGGATGGGACATTGATGTCATATTAGTGCAGGTCCCACCTCTGGCACCAGCTCATGTCACTAGAATAGGATCCCCAAAATGAACAGAAAGCAGCTGCACATGCACAGCCACTCTCCGTTTACCACTATGGGAGCTCCGAAAATAGGCAAGCGCCAGCTGAGCTATTTCCGGTAGTCCCATAGCGGTAAATGGAGAGGTGATTGAGCATGGGCAGTGCACTCTCCATTTTCGTGCATCACATGGCATAGGCAAAGCTACTGCGAGCACCGCTGCCTTCTCAAACAGCTGGTTGACTGGTCTCATACCACCAGACTGGTCCCGGGTGTCAGACCACCACTGCTCAGATACTGATGACCTATACAGAGTATAGTGATAAATATAGGTAGAAGCAGCACCACACGGTCCTTGGTCGATGTAACAATTCGATGCAACAGCCTCACCGTTGACCCACGATCCAACAGGCCATATAATAAGTAGAAAATAAGAATGGCACCGGCAGCATCTCACATCATCCAATCTTTATTGCGACCTTAAGACAAGTACAGCAGATTAAGCTATTTTCTGCTGACTGTTTTGCAAAACTAAATGTTTCACTTATAGGAGTTGACCCATTTCACACATTGGTGGCATATCGCTAGGACGGGGCCCCAAAAGTGAAGGAGAGCCCATCATGCATGCACATTCACTTCTAGGAGAGTTCTGAAAAGAGCCGAGTGAGCACTATTTTCGTCACTCCCATTGAAGCGAATGGAGGGTGGCCGCGCTTGTGCGGTGCGCCCTTGTTCATTTTGGAGGTCTCGTTCTACATTTTACTAATTTTGAGCTAAGAATTATTTTTCTAAATTGGTCTATATTACAAATATGGAACCCTTTTCTCTGTACAGAGCTGAGATGCTCTAATAGAGGGATCTGAATTTTCTCTCTGCTCTGTTAGCCAGCTAATCTGACAGGTCCCTTAACTCTGCTCCCTGACATTATAGCTCAGTTCTTATCTTACTGATAACAATGTGGCTTAAAGGGCTTCTGTCACCACACTAAATTAATTTTATTTTTTTGGGCTAGTTAAATTACTTATATTGCGATATATGAAAATATAATGGTCTTACTTACTTTGATTCAGCAGTTTCTTCTAAAAACGAACTTTTATAATATGTAAATTAGGTCTCTACCAGCAAGTAGGGCGGCTACTTGCTGGTAGCAGCTGCAGAAAACCGCCCCCTCGTCGTGTTGATTGACAGGGCCAGCCAGGATCTCCTCCTCCGGCCAGCCCTGTCGGCATTTCAAAAATCGCGCGCCTGTGTTCATTCGGCGCAGGCGCTCTGAGATGAGGAGGCTCGCCTCCTCAGCACTCCCTCAGTGCGCCTGCGCCGATGACGTCTTCTATTTCGGTGATGTCATCGGCGCAGGCGCACTGAGGGAGTTCTGAGGAGGCGAGCCTCCTCATCTCAGAGCGCCTGCGCTGAATGAACACAGGCGCGCGATTTTTGAAATGCCGACAGGGCTGGCCGGAGGAGGAGATCCCGGCTGGCCCTGTCAATCAACACGACGAGGGGGCGGTTTTCTGCAGCTGCTACCAGCAAGTAGACGCCCTACTTGCTGGTAGAGACCTAATTTACATATTATAAAAACGAGATTTTTGTATAACTTACCAGTAAAATCTCTTTCTCGCTCTTTCCTTGGGGGACACAGAAGACCTTGGGTATAGCTCATCTCCATAGGAGGCGTGACACTAAGTGAAAACTGTTAAGCCCCTCCTCCTCAGCTATACCCTCAGCCTGGAGAGAGAGACTGCCAGTTGCGTGTCCAAGTAGTGAGAAAAGGCAAAGTCCAAAAGTGGAACCAATAAGCCAACTACCCGATGGGTAAAACAAACTCGGAAACCGTGTAAAGAAAAAACAAAGAATGGGTGGGTGCTGTGTCCCCCAAGGAAAGAGCGAGAAAGAGATTTTACTGGTAAGTTATACAAAAATCTCGTTTTCTCGCCCAGTTTCCTTGGGGGACACAGAAGACCTTGGGACGTTCAATAGCAGTCCAAGAGGGGAGGGACCACAGCACCAAGGCGAAGCACCCAAAGGCATCAAGAAACCGCCGCCTGCAGACCAGGCGGCCCAAGGCAGCATACGCCGAAGCCCGAGTATGCACCCTGTAGAAATTCGGTAAGGTGTGCAAGGAAGACAGAGACCACCTTGCACAAATGCATGGCCGAAGCCCAATGCCTCCGGCCCAGGAGGCACCGACCGCTCTGGTGAAATGATCGGTGACACCAAAAGCAGAACCCTGCCCTTGGTGCGGTAACCACAGCAATAGACACTCTGAGAAAGCGGAGGAAGCCACCCTGGAGGCCATCAACCCTTTGCACGGACCTCCTGGAAACACAAGAGACCGAACGCCGACAGAGTCGGAGATCTCCAAGTAAAAACTGCAAGGCCCAACAACCTCAAAACGGTAAAGCGTCTGTTCCCGGGGATGGGAGGGAAAGGACGAAAGCCTCGTTGATAAGAAGGCAGATACCACCTTCAGAAGGAAGGGACAGGATGGAGAACAGCCCTGTCCTGGAAAAGGACAGAAGGCACAGAACACGAAGGGCCGCCAATCAGGCACCCGTCAGAAATGATGGCAACAGAAACACAACTGTACAGGACAGAAGGAGTAGGGAGAACTTCTGCAACAGCTCCAAGGGGAAGATTGGAGCGCCGAGAGCTCAGTATGTAGTTCCCAGGGCGGAACCAGGGAACGGTACAGAGGAACCAAAGAGCCACTCCGTGGAAGAAGGTCATGACAGGCCCAGAAGGGCCAGGAAACGCTGGAAGGGGAAGGACAGCGCCGACACTTGACACTTCAAATAACAGAGTCCCAGTCCCAGGGTCAGGCCGGACTAGAGAAAGACAGAACCAAGGGAGAGAAAGGCAGAGTGGGGGAATGCCCCGCTTCCCACAAAACCCCAGGCAAGAACCCTAAGTCTGACAACCAAACCTGGACGAAGCACGGTCGGGAGCGAACACTAGCGTGCTCGCAGGAATCACCTGGCAAGCGGGAGAAAACCCAATGTGATCAGGCGCAGACCAGTAACACGGCAGAAGGGTCGGAAAAAAACGGTCCTGTCAGCCCCCGAACAACATAGTCCGTATCCAACCGGAGTGGGGGAGCAGAAGGACAGACGGAAGAAACCGGAAGGGTCCGCCCAGCATCCGACAGATGCCCGGACAAGACAGGCCAAAGTCCAAATCGATGTAGCCACCACAGAAAGGAGTTCTACAGTCCCGGTGTGGGAGATCCAAGGACAAACTTGACCGAAGGGTAGTCCTCCCAAGTTACCGAGAAAGTAAGTCCAGCAGGACAATATGCCCAGAAAGGCAATCTGCACCCAGCGGGAGGATAAAATGCGGTAGGCCCGGCAAACAGCTAGTACTGCCAGTGAGAACGAGGGAGATGGTACGAGACCGCAAGTAACACCGGAACCATCCAAGTGAACAACCATGCTCACCCCCGAGGGAGGGGGGGGGGCGCAATGACGGAACAGCCTCTGAGGCCTGGCCAGGGCAGAAGCCACATTGGAGCGACAAACCCAGAGCAGAAGCCAAAAAACCGAGCCGGCGAGGAAAAGCAGAGCCGAATCCCCGCTACTCTGTGAGACGACCTGCACACCGCCTCGCAGCAGGCGAATGCCCTGAAGAAACCAAAAGTGGAGGTCCCCCGGACCTGGATAATCAAGCACCCAAGAGGAGTTGGGTGACCTACCCGAGAGGAGCGGTCTGAACCTGGTAGCAGCAGACCGAAGCGCAGAGGGTGCCAATAGGAAGGACCCATACCACACTGCATCCGAGAGAAGGAAATGGTAGTAGGCGAGAGAACCGTAGTCCCGCCAGAGCCAACGTAGAAGTCGAGCGGCACTGCAGACAACACTCTCGACCCCGACCGGTTGCGCAGGGAAACAATGTCACGGGATGACGAATGGGTACGCATCAAGGAACCACGAACACTCCCCAGGTGGAAGGGCCAACGAATATGGTGGGTACTGACACAACGGGACCACACCAGAGAAAAAGTACCACTCAGCTCGGTGCAGTAGCGAGCCAGCAGAGCCCGTCTACGTATATACAAGATATACAGCTGTGAATACATTGAGCATTCATTGTTGTGTGTTTGACAACAACACCTTAGGCTCATACAGGTGGACAGAATGATCTCCTCAGAGAAGAGTGCAAAGCTTGCGACAAGCAACCTTACCCCAAGAGAAAAAAGTATGTCGCAGGAGGAAGGGAGGCGTACGTACTAGCAACCCTGCAGGCAGTAAGAAGGCCAACCCACCCACGGGAGGAGAAGGCATACACGGCCCAAACAACGCACAGAGCGCACAGCCACAGCGTCCCACAGTATCCACGGAAGTGTAAAGTGCAACCTGAAAGGGAGTTATGCACAAGACCAGTACAGGCATGCGATGGAACGCAAGCAGTCCGCCCAGAAAAGGGGGGAAAAAGTTACCTGGCAAACTCTGCAGATGGCAAGAGTGCAAAGGCCCGCACCAAAAGGACCTAGTGAAAGGGTGCATGCACCGGATTATCCTAGCATTAAATGATTGTGCAATAATCCACCCAACACCGAATTTTGTGAGAGTGCAACTACTCCGCCCATGAAAGGGGAACGTCCAGTACAGCATATACAAGGACCGCCGTGAATCTCGTGAGCGTGCAAATTTCCGCCCATGGAATGAGAAGTGGTCATGCACAAGGCCAGCACCATTTCCAATGGGAGTGCAAGTAGCGCACCCATGTTAGAGAGCCATGCTCACAGCCAGCAACGTATTCGGTGAAAGTGCAATGATCCTCCCAGAAGGGAGGGGGGGGGGGGGGCACATGGCCAGCATCGCATCCCAGGAGAGCGCGAGCATCCCGCCATGGATGGGGGTCATGCACCCGCAATAACAAACCCAGTCAGTGAAAGTGCATGAATGTCGCCAGAGGAGAGGAGGCATGCCCACGCCGGCAGCAATCCAGCGAGAGTGCGGTACACCGCCCACGGAAGGGGGGCCATGCATATGGCCGGCAGTGGATCCGGTGAGAGTGCAAGCACCCAACCATGGAAGGGGGTCAGGCACGTGGCCAGCAACCTACCGCGAGAGAACAACCTCAGCCAGTAAGAGTGTATGTATGCCGCCTGAGAGAAGGAGGCATGCTCAAGGCCGGCAGCAAAACCAATGATAGTGCAGCATACCGCTTATGAAAGGGAGTCATGCACATGGCCGGCAGTGAATCCAGTAAGAGTGCAGTGTTCCGCTTATGGGAGGGGGACGTGCACATGGCCAGCACCGCATCCAGCGAGAGTGCGGAGTTCCTCTTATGGAAGGGTTTCATACACATGGCCGACAGCGAACCCAGTGAGAGTGCAGCGTACCGCCTAAAAAGGGGGTTACACACATGGCCGGCAGGGAATCCAGTGAGAGTTCAAATATTCCGCCCCAGAAGGGGGTCATGCACCTGTCCAGCATTAAATCCAGTGAGAGTGCAGTGTTCCCCTAAGGAAGGGGGGTCGTGCACATGGTCAGCACCGATCCGGTGAATGTAGTATTCCACCTATAGAAGGGGGTCATGCACATGGCCAGTCTCCGGCCAGGGAGAGCGCAGAATTCCACTTAGGAAGGGGGTCATGCCCATGGCCAGCACCATAACTGGAGAGGTGACGTGCTGCCTATAGAAGGGGCGGAAGAGGGGCGCCTACACTTGGCCAGCGCCGTATCCCGGGAGATGGCAAGGGTCCGCCTAAAAGGGAGACATGCAGCTGGCCAGCACCGCAGCCGGGGAGCGCGGCTTGCCGCCCACGGAAGGGGGGCATAGCGTGCGGCCAGCACTACTGTATCAGGCTGCAGCGTCCTGCGCAGCCATTCCGTTATTTATTAACTCCGCCATGGAAGCCCTTTTTTCTTTTTTTTAAAAACACAGCCACTCTGAGGCAAGAAAGGGGCCACCATACAGGGGCACAGCCTCGTACAGGCCTATTAGGAAGCCCAGAACATAGAGGGTGTCCTCTAGATGGGAGCCGGCCCCTGGAGATGGCCGGTACCCAACAGGTTAACAAAGATCCGGCCTGGGGGGCGGCGCTCCCGCCCCCTCCAACCGAGGCCGGAATTTTGCGGCCTAGTAGGTCGCGAAGCCGGGGCCTAGATTTTTGCGGCGCCCGGCCGGCCAGGAGGTATCGACGGTTGGCCGGGACCTGGAGGGAGCCGGGCTGACACATGTACTAACGGCCGCGGGTGCCCACCCCGCGGGCCGGCAGAGGGCCGGATTGCGGTCGAGCAGGCCAAAGCCTGGGTCAAAGTTTGCGGCATCCGGCCGACCGGAAGCATCAACAGTCGGCTGGGGCCTGTTGGAGCATCGCGCTCAGCACATGCAGGCCGCGAGGTCCTTGCGTCCGGCAGCGTCTGGAGCGGGCCCTAACGCACCGGTAAGGAGGGGGACCCTGAAGTCCAGCACTGCACCCCCTGCCCTAATGGACAGGCACCCGCAGAGGAGGGACAGGGGCAGCTAGTGCGGGCCCCCTGCACTGAATCTGCGACCGGTAAGGGGGAGGGCCGGCATAACCCCTGTGTCAGGGGCAGCTAGGAGCGGGTCTCCGGCCCTATAGCAGAATTCCTCCACAGCAATGCCATGCTCACCCCTGTGCAATGCCCTATGGAGGGGCAGTGTATTGTCGCCCTGCGGTCACCAGTATGGTGGTGGTGTGGGGCTATATGATATATTGAGCAACAGCTGGATATGAGAGACAGCCCTGGAGTCAGAAACATGGCTGTTCACCTACGGCACCCCAGGGGCCAGCCTAGGTCCAGCAGGGACCAGCATGGGGGTCCAGCACGCAGGAGACCGGGGACGTAGGGCTGGAGAAGCCACTATCTTACCACAGCAGTCTTCACCCTCGGTCTGTTCCAGCAGGGTCGCCCCTTCAGCTACTGGCACCGTAGTGGCAGGACGCTGGAAGAGGGACTTGGCGTGCGGGCGACCCTTGCACTGGCGGCATGCAGGGGAGCTGGGCTGCCCTGGTCCACCTTGCCTTCTGTGGGGGAGGCAGCAGTGCGGATGACCGGCACTGGCGCAGCTCAACCCCGGGAGAACAGAGAGGTCTAGTGCGTCTCTGTTGTCCCTGATGATCTGAAGAAAAAGAAAAAAGGTAAAAATCAAAATTAAAAACCAAACAGGAGAAAAACAGCCCTGCAGAGCAGGGAGTGTCTTGCCTCCTTGGACACTAAGCAAAAACTGGCAGTCTCTCTCTCCAGGCTGAGGGTATAGCTGAGGAGGAGGGGCTTAACAGTTTTCACTTAGTGTCACGCCTCCTATGGAGATGAGCTATACCCAAGGTCTTCTGTGTCCCCCAAGGAAACTGGGCGAGAAACTTCGTTTTTAGAAGAAACTGCTGAATCAAAGTAAGTAAGACCATTATATATTCATATATCGCAGTATAAGTAATTTAACTAGCCCAAAAAAAAAATAATGACTTTAGTGGGTGACAGAAGCCCTTTAAATAAATGTTTATAACCACTTAGTAAATTAGAGTTAAGGGTTATTAGATGACTGGCGCAAAGCGAAAGTAAAAAGTACAATTCACACAGCTAGACAAACAGTTAACCCTTTGTGACAGAACAGCTCAATATTTTTAATGAAGACCAATTGAAAAAATTATTTTTAGCCCAAAATGAGTAAAATGCAATAATGAAAAAAAATTGCCTCCGAGGTGTTCATACCCTTTAACCACCTCCGGACCGCCTAATGCAGATTCGCGTTCCGGAGGTGGCAGCGCTGCGCACAATCACGCATATACGCGTCATCTCGCGAGACGCAAGATTTCCTGTGAACGCGCGCACACAGGCGCGCGCGCTCACAGGAACGGAAGGTAAAAGAGTTGATCTCCAGCCTGCCAGCGGCGATCGTTCGCTGGCAGGCTGTAGATGTGTTTTTTTTAACCCCTAACAGGTATATTAGACGCTGTTTTGATAACAGCGTCTAATATACCTGCTACCTGGTCCTCTGGTGGTCCCCTTTGTTTGGATCGACCACCAGAGGACACAGGTAGTTCAGTAATATGTTGCACCAAGCACCACTACACTACACCCCCCCCCCCTGTCACTTATTAACCCCTTATTCACCCTTGATCACCCCTGATCACCCCATATAGACTCCCTGATCACCCCCCTGTCATTGATCACCCCCCTGTCATTGATCACCCCCTGTAAGGCTGCATTCAGAGGTCCGTATGAATTTTACGGATCCACTGATAGATGGATCGGATCCGCAAAACACATACGGACGTCTGAATGCAGCCTTACAGGGGAGTGATCAATGACGGAGGTGATCACCCCATATAGACTCCCTGATCACCCCCCTGTCATTGATAACCCCCTGTAAAGCTCCATTCAGATGTCCGCATGATTTTTACGGATCCACTGATAGATGGATCGGATCCGCAAAACGCATACGGACGTCTGAATGGAGCCTTACAGGGGCGTGATCAATGACTGTGGTGATCACCCCATATAGACTCCCTGATCACCCCCCTGTCATTGATTACACCCCTGTCATTGATCAACCCCCTGTAAAGCTCCATTCAGATGTCCGCATGATTTTTACGGATCCACTGATAGATGGATCGGATCCGCAAAACGCATACGGACGTCTGAATGGAGCCTTACAGGGGCGTGATCAATGACTGTGGTGATCACCCCATATAGACTCCCTGATCACCCCCCTGTCATTGATTACCCCCCTGTCATTGATCAACCCCCTGTAAAGCTCCATTCAGATGTCCGCATGATTTTTACGGATCCACTGATAGATGGATCGGATCCGCAAAACACATACAGGCGTCTCCCTGGAGCCTTCCAGGGGGGGTGATCACCCCATATAGATTCCCTGATCACCCCCCTGTCATTGATTACCCCCCTGTCATTGATCACCCCCCTGTCAGGCTGCATTCAGATGTCCGTATGATTTTTACGGATCCACGGATACATGGATCGGATCCGCAAAACACATACGGACATCTGAATGGAGCCTTACAGGGGGGTAATCAATGACAGGGGGGTGATCACCCCATATAGACTCCCTGATCACCCCCCTGTCATTGATCACCCCACTGTCATTGATCACCCCCCCTGTCATTGATCACCCCCCTGTCATTGATCACCCCCCTGTCATTGATCACCCCTCTGTAAGGCTCCATTCAGACATTTTTTTGGCCCAAGTTAGCAGAATTATATTTTTTTTTTCTTACAAAGTCTCATATTCCACTAACTTGTGTCAAAAAATAAAATCTCACATGAACTCACCATACCCCTCACGGAATCCAAATGCGTAAAATTTTTTAGACATTTATATTCCAGACTTCTTCTCACGCTTTAGGGCCCCTAGAATGCCAGGGCAGTATAAATACCCCACATGTGACCCCATTTCGAAAAGAAGACACCCCCAGGTATTCCGTGAGGGGCATATTGAGTCCATGAAAGATTGAAATTTTTGTCCCAAGTTAGCGGAAAGGGAGACTTTGTGAGAAAAAAAAAAAAATATCAATTTCCGCTAACTTATGGGAGAGGCTTAACTGTGATGAGAGGGTGAAGCTCTTCCCCTGACCTAGCTGGCTGTGTTGTGCCGGAAGCCAGGAGCGAGGGTAAGCCTAGTAGTGGGCGTACCCTAAAGGGAGTGTTTGAGAACAGGGGGGGTGGGTGGGTGTGAACAGAAGCGCCCTGAGGAGCTGGGGGCTGGAGCTTAAAAAGGTAATATGCCCCTCCCACAAATTCAGGCTGACTTTTCAGCCTTCCACTTATGGGAGAGGCTTAACTGTGATGAGAGGGTGAAGCGCTTCCCCTGACCTAGCTGGCTGTGTTGTGCCGGAAGCCAGGAGCGAGGGTAAGCCTAGTAGTGGGCAAAAATAAACGAGGAGAGTAGCGAAGTGACCAAAAGCCTTTAATACCACCCAGAGAGCAAGATTACAAAATGCCAGGGAAATCTCAACATGCGGGTTCGGGATGTATCTCGTGAAGCAAGAAGAGCGCCACCAACCCATGCATTTAATCACGTGCGCCGGGACCCCGTTTTGATGCTGAGGACGCGGCTCCGGTTCAGAGCGAGTGTCCTGTGAAGGCCAGCGGGTTATAACCGAGACCTGAGGCCAGCGATCTGATGTGGGACACAAACTAGATTGACGACAGGGGGGCCCCCCCCATGCCAGGGAAGCAGCGAGGCCTCTGGGAAGGCATCTTGCAACAGGGCCAGCAATTGACAGGGACCATGACTGGCCACCAATCGTTGGAGGTTTTAAAACCTGGCCTCGGAGGGAGGTCCATGCTGATTGGCCTTCGTGTAAGGGAGCCAGAGGATGAAATGGACACGGGCCCAGGACAACTGTCGCGCCTGCGACCCCTGACGTTTAGGGGAGGTGCTGGTGAACTCACCTGGCCTGAGGAACCCGTAAAACCCGAGATACATGGCTGCCTTAATGATCAACTAGGAGAGTGGCCAAAAAGGAAATCCATCCAGCGCGGACGAGAGTCGCCTGAACATCTCGCCGGAGACAGGCTGCCCACGGGCGGGAGGGACGTCCCCGCACTTCTGGATCCCCCTAAGGGCAGCTTTTACCGGCTGCACTGAAGAAATGGAAACCTCCATACGGGTTATGAAGCATTGCGCAGTGCTGTCCCCCCGCTAGGTACAGCTTGATGGTGTTGAATGACAGCCTGAGATTGCGGTGACAGTGGCCTATAAACGCCAGGGAGTAGGAGATATCGTCCAAGCCACCACGGGTGGGACCTGGCGAAACCTTCGTAAACCCTGACACCGGCTTGGTAGTTCCTGATGGTGTAGGGGGAGAGGGAGAGCTGAACCAGGTTCCTGGCGTGAGCAATGAGGGATATGAGATCAGAACGTAGTACGACTGGTGCCTACGAGAAGGTTTGAGTCGGTCTGGGCAACGTACCTGGCTTAGAGGTTACTACCTGTATCGATGTGTTGGGTCACCTGACCTTGATCCAAATGTCGCATGAGTGAATGATCAGGACACGTTCCTGAGAGGGCAAATCCTAAGGTTCGGAAGGAAAAAGAGAACATAACTGAGGAGGGTGACGGGACTGGGTGAACCAGGAGACAGAGGTAGGTATGAGCCTGGTGATCCAGGAGACAGAAGAAGGTGCGTGTCTGTGCGATCCAGGAGACAGAAGAAGGTGCGTGCCTGTGCGATCCAGGAGGCAGAGGTAGGAATGAGTCTGGCGGTCCAAGAGGCAGAGGTAGGAATGAGCCTGGGCGATCCAGGAGGCAGAAGAAGGTGCGAGCCTGGGCGATCCAGGAGGCAGAAGAAGGTGCGTGCCTGGGCGATCCAGGAGGCAGAAGAAGGTGCGTGCCTGGGCGATCCAGGAGGCAGAAGAAGGTGCGTGCCTGGGCGATCCAGGAGGCAGAAGAAGGTGCGTGCCTGGGCGATCCAGGAGGCAGAAGAAGGTGCGTGCCTGGGCGATCCAGGAGGCAGAAGAAGGTGCGTGCCTGGGCGATCCAGGAGGCAGAAGAAGGTGCGTGCCTGGGCGATCCAGGAGGCAGAAGAAGGTGCGTGCCTGGGCGATCCAGGAGGCAGAAGAAGGTGCGTGCCTGGGCGATCCAGGAGGCAGAAGAAGGTGCGTGCCTGGGCGATCCAGGGGGCAGAAGAAGGTGCGTGCCTGGGCGATCCAGGAGGCAGAAGAAGGTGCGTGCCTGGGCGATCCAGGAGGCAGAAGAAGGTGCGTGCCTGGGCGATCCAGGAGGCAGAAGAAGGTGCGTGCCTGGGCGATCCAGGAGGCAGAAGAAGGTGCGTGCCTGGGCGATCCAGGAGGCAGAAGAAGGTGCGTGCCTGGACGAACCAGTAGACGAGACAGCAGCAGGATATAACGTGAAGTACCTACCTATAACACATGGCACTGTTGCCACCATAGAATAGATGACTGCAATGAGCATTTAGTGACCGCTGAATGGGTATGGCGGGCAATGACGACCTGGCCTACTCGTGGTGAGCCCCCGGTTTCTTTGAACACCGCGCTGAAACTAGGTTCCTTCCACCCAGCAGGGGCCCCGGGGCCCTCCCCCTAAATGAGGAACCGAGGATGACTTGCCTTCCTCCTGCTACGGCACGGCAGGAGTGCGTATGAAATGGCTGGTGATTGGAACCTACCGATTTCACTGTATATATATAAAAAAAAAAAATTGTTTTTTATTTTTTATTTATTTTATTTTATTTTTTTATTTTTTTTTTTTTTTTTTAGAGGTAGGTATGAGCCTGGGCGAACCAGGAGACAGGGGCAGGCATGAGCCTGGGCGAACCAAGAGACAGAGGCAGGTATGAGCCTGGGCGAACCAGGAGACAGGGGCAGGTATGAGCCTGGGCGAACCAGGAGACAGAGGCAGGTATGAGCCTGGGCGAACCAGGAGATCGGGGCAGGTATGAGCCTGGGCGAACCAGGAGATCGGGGCAGGTATGAGCCTGGGCGAACCAGGAGACAGGGGCAGGTATGAGTCTGGGCGAACCAGGAGACAGGGGCAGGTATGAGTCTGGGCGAACCAGGAGACAGGGGCAGGTATGAGACTGGGCGAACCAGGAGACAGGGGCAGGCATGAGCCTGGGCGAACCAAGAGACAGGGGCAGGTATGAGCCTGGGCGAACCAAGAGACAGGGGCAGGTATGAGCCTGGGCGAACCAGGAGACAGGGGCAGGTATGAGCCTGGGCGAACCAGGAGACAGGGGCAGGTATGAGCCTGGGCAAACCAGGAGACAGGGGCAAGTATGAGCCTGGGCGAACCAGGAGACAGGGCAGGTATGAGCCTGGGCGAACCAGGAGACAAGGGCAGGTATGAGCCTGGGCGAACCAGGAGACAGGGGCAGGTATGAGCCTGGGCGAACCAGGAGACAGGGGCAAGTATGAGCCTGGGCGAACCAGGAGACAGGGGCAGGTATGAGCCTGGGCGAACCAGGAGACAGGGGCAGGTATGAGCCTGGGCGAACCAGGAGACAGGGGCAAGTATGAGCCTGGGCGATCCAGGAGACAGGGGCAGGTATGAGCCTGGGCGGACCAGGAGATAGAGGTAGGCATGAGCCTGGGCGATCCAGCGGAAAACAGCGGTACATGAATAAAAGCACATACACATACCGCATGGTCCTGCCGCCCCTACAAATCGGTACAGGTAACGGCAGGCAAATGATCAGTGACCGCGTATGGAGTTTGGTCCAAAGCTGCGAGTTTCCAAGCCGGTGGGTCGAGCTTATGGCAATTGGACTTTCTAACAATCTGCTGCGTCCGTGCGTATGAAAGAGGACCGATTTAATTGTATGTATCTATTTATTTATTATTTTTTGTATATATATATATACATATATATACATATATATATTTTATATTTAATTCATTTTATTCATTTTTTTATTATTTTAACTTAAGTTTTTTTTTTTTTTTATTATTATTATTATTTTTTTTAACTGTTTATGAGCATGGCCGTCGTTGCCCAGGGGCTAGATACCCCTGCTTGCCGCGTGTGGCCTGTTTCGACGGGGGTGCCGGTCTGGGGGCCCTAGACCTAATAGTGAGGCCAGAACCAGGCTGTAATGGGAGAAGGGACCCAGAGTGGACAGGAATGGCCCAGGTAGGAGCCAAGGCACCGGAGCCGTCATGGCATGAATCGGCCGGGCCTGAATGGCGACCCCGGCGTGCGCTCCACGCTGGAACGCACGCCGACCACGTGACCCGGCCCATGCCCGGCGGCGGACTTCCGGCGTGCGCTCCACCCTGGAACGCACGCCGAACATGTGAGCCCAGCCCAGGCCCGACGGAGGCACTCCGGCGTGCGCTCCAAGCTGGAACGCACGCCGCATACGTGACCAGGCCCAGGCCTGGCCGAGGGACTCCGGCGTGCGCTCCACGCCGGAACGCACGCCAACCAGGCACAACACATCCCATCTGGCAGCTGAGGGACGATTTACCCACAGGTTTTGTCAACGTTTCTGGGGGGGGGGTGAACTGAGGGACGAGCCGTGTGTGGGTAGCGGGGACCGGGTCTGAGAGCCGGTATCGGCGTGCGTTCCACGCTGGAACGCACGCCGAACCCGCGACCGGAAGCCTGGAACATGGGGGCCCAGGAAGGAGGGCTCCTGTGGAGGGGTAATAGCCTGCGGGGACAGCGCTTACCTGACCTTAAGCCGCCTGATCTAGAAGAGACTGCCGGGACTAGAGTGAAATTCCGGCGTGCGCTCCACGCTGGACCGCACGTCGACCTCGTGACCGGAAGCCGGAGCCTGTGCCGCTGCTCGGGGAGCCCAGTGTAGGGAACAAGAACTGCCCGCATACGATACCTTCCCTGGGGCGAAACCTGCGACGTACAAGGCGGCAGCAGCTGTGGAACCAGCAGGCGTCTTCCTATTCAGCGTGTGAACAGAAGCGCCTTGAGGAGCTGGGGGCTGGAGCTTAAAAAGGTAATATGCCCCTCCCACAAATTCAGGCTGACTTTTCAGCCTTCCACTTGTGCCAAAAAAAAAAAAATTCTATGAACTCGCCATGCCCCTCATTGAATACCTTGGGGTGTCTTCTTTCCATATATTCTTTCCGTATTCAGGAGAAGTTGGGGAATGTGTTTTGGGGTGTCATTTTACATATACCCATGCTGGGTGAGATAAATATCTTGGTCAAATGCCAACTTTGTATAAAAAAATGGTAAAAGTTGTCTTTTGCCAAGATATTTATCTCACCCAGCATGGGTATATGTAAAATGACACCCCAAAACACATTCCCCAACTTCTCCTGAATACGGAGATACCAGATGTGTGACACTTTTTTGCAGCCTAGGTGGGCAAAGGGGCCCATATTCCAAAGAGCACCTTTCGGATTTCACTGGCCATTTTTTACAGAATTTGATTTCAAACTCTTTACCACACATTTGGGCCCCTAGAATGCCAGGGCAGTATAACTACCCCACAAGTGACCCCATTTTGGAAAGAAGACACCCCAAGGTATTCCGTGAGGGGCATGGCGAGTTCCTAGAATTTTTTATTTTTTGTCACAAGTTAGTGGAATATGAGACTTTGTAAGAAAAAGAGAAAAAAAAAAAAATCATCATTTTCCGCTAACTTGTGACAAAAAATAAAAAGTTCTATGAACTCACTATGCCCATCAGCGAATACCTTAGGGTGTCTACTTTCCGAAATGGGGTCATTTGTGGGGTGTTTGTACTGTCTGGGCATTGTAGAACCTCAGGAAACATGACAGGTGCTCAGAAAGTCAGAGCTGCTGCAAAAAGCGGAAATTCACATTTTTGTACCATAGTTTGTAAACGCTATAACTTTTACCCAAACCATTTTTTTTTTTTTACCCAAACATTTTTTTTTTATCAAAGACATGTAGAACAATAAATTTAGAGCAAAATTTATATATGGATGTCGTTTTTTTTTGCAAAATTTTACAACTGAAAGTGAAAAATGTCATTTTTTTGCAAAAAAATCGTTAAATTTCGATTAATAACAAAAAAAGTTAAAATGTCAGCAGCAATGAAATACCACCAAATGAAAGCTCTATTAGTGAGAAGAAAAGGAGGTAAAATTCATTTGGGTGGTAAGTTGCATGACCGAGCAATAAACGGTGAAAGTAGTGTAGGTCAGAAGTGTAAAAAGTGGCCTGGTCTTTCAGGGTGTTTAAGCACTGGGGGCTGAGGTGGTTAAAGTATGCCCCCAGTGAGAAAAACTGAGAATTTGACTTTGCAGTAACTGTGTGCAGTTCTGTCATTGTTAGCGCAGTGGTGTCCTGCCTTCAGTTTCTGCAATAATAAATATACAGCAACTCAAGCTGTATGCAATAATAAATATAACATTGATAGCCATATTTGCTCTCCTGAAGCTGCGTGTTCTGTCACCCAGTCACCCTGAATTTCCATCTCCCCTACACAGCTCTCCCTGAAAGTCAATCACATGGAGAGAAGCCTCCTATTCCACGCATCAGACAGAAGGACAACTTCACTCTGACACCAAGGCTACAAAGTTACCAATTCTACTAATATGTAAATAAGAAAAACACAAATATATAAAGACAGACCCTCAGGTGTATCATTCCTTGTCCTACAGATTATGTTTTTTGTATAAAATAAATAATTTAAAGGGGTTATCCGATGAATAATGTAAAAAAATGAAAATCAGACATCATAAAGTACATGACAATCTTTCTAATAAAACTAGAACCAGTCCTGTACCTCACATGGATCCAGAGATCTCCCCATTCATTGCTCCAACTGCTCTGCTAGAATAATTTGAAGCTGGCAGCTCAGGGGGTGTGCACTTTATCGAGGGACATGTCCTTTCTGCTGTAGCTGGTGGCAGTTGAAGGATGGAACTGAGCATGTACTGTATGTCAATCTCCGTGAGCTGGACAGAGAATTTTGAAAAAGAGCAAACAGCAGGTGGCGCTATACAGATAGATTTCAGTGAATAATTCACTGGCTAGACTAAATTTTTAATCACGTGCAATTAGAAAATTAGCAGATCCAGGTACTGGTTTGAAAAATGTACAGGGTGAGTCAAAAGTCTCAGGACACCTTTTTATTTCAGAAACGAAAGGGAAAATAAAAAAATCTGAATACCCTGCATGATGTAATGGGTGAGGGGGCCTATCTTTTAGGCTATGTCCGGAACATTGCCGTCATCCTGAAAGCCGCAATATTAGATAAAGGGCCAATTTTTCCAATGGGATGAGGGTCATGTAGCATATCAAAGAAGACAAGACTTTTCTCAGAAATCGATTGCCACAATCACATTTACAATATCACTTGTGGTTCAAAAGTTAACACAGAAAGTTCAAAACTTCAAAGTTCAAAATTCAGCACCAGGGTCAACACATTGAACACAACAAATAGCTGTGCATCGCAGGGAACGTTCCCGGCTATTGTTCAACTTTCTGTGTTGATAAGGTTTGAACCACAAGAAATATTGCAAATCTGATTGTGGCAATCGATTTCTGAGAAAATCCTTCTCTGATGGTGGCCATGTTCTGGACATAGCCTCAAAGATAGGCCCCTCGCCCATAACTTGCTAAGGTATTCAGATATTTAATTTTCTCTTTCAATTCTGAAATAATTGAGGTCACTCCTGGCCTCTGGTCTGTATTGCTCTCTTATGCTACTTTTTGCACTTATTCCTCAATTGATGATGGTTTTGTCCTTACCAGGGTATGCGGGATAGTATTCCAACTTATCAGGTTAATTCCTGTTGGGACTTCTCTCTGCAAGGTTATAGTAGCTACTGGTATGGCTGCTTATGGGACTTGTGCAATATTTTTGTAGCTAGATGGGTACATAGGTGCACTTTTAAAGATTTTAGTGATATGTGTATAACTTATTACTGGCACAGTATACCCTATGTAGATGTGACAATGCGGCCTTGAATGACCAGGGTGAACCAATACTGTCATAGTACCTTCATGTATTGCTGCTAATTATTTTATTTATGATATGTTGTTTGTCGTATGATTTGTTCTACTAATAAATTTTTGTGTAATATCATATGTGCGTTTTTGAATTGGTGTTTTGTTATACATTTCACACATTTTGCAGTCCCCTTGGATTGCTATATTTGGTGGTTCTATTTTATATCTTGTAACAATTTTTGAATGACCGACACTTGAGAGATTGCTACAGGCTACGCTTATGAATATAGATGTAGCTGGGCCTGTTTACAAGTGTCCGCTCCAGTCTTATCTCAGCAACATATTTCTATTGTTTCCTGTAGGGAGAGTAAAAAATAGCATAACTGCTGGAGCGGGCATAAATAGAAAGCAGCAAACAAAAAAATGCTTTGTAGCCAGTTTCTGAAGCTTTCTAAGATCCTGTTTATGTAATACCGAGATGCTGGTATTTCCCCTCACTTCACAATGAAAATCAATCTTCTTTTTTTCTATGACTATGTTGACATGTTTGGTTTGCTGAGCTACAGCCTTACGTATATACATAGGTAGGTAGACAAGCAGACACAGGCAGAGAGCAGATAGATATAGACAGATGGATACATAGATTAGAAAAGAGATGGATAGATAGATCTGTGACGAGGGGACATCCTCTGCGTCTGGAGGAAAGAAGGTTTGTACACAAACATAGAAAAGGGTTCTTTACGGTAAGAGCAGTGAGACTATGGAACTCTCTGCCTGAGGAGGTGGTGATGGTGAGTACAATAAAGGAATTCAAGAGGGGCCTGGATGTATTTCTGGAGCGTAATAATATTACAGGATATAGCTACTAGAGAGGGGTCGTTGATCCAGTTATTCTGATTGCCTGATTGGAGTAAAGTGGGGAAAATTGGCTTCTACCTCTCAGTTTTTTTTTGCCTTCCTCTGGATCAACTTGCAGGATGACAGGCTGAACTGGATGGACAAATGTTTTTTTTTTCAGCCGTATAAACTACGGTATGTTACCATGTTACTATATAGATAGATAGATAGATAGATAGATAGATATAGGAGATATGGTTTATGGTGCTGTTAAGCTCTACCTAGAAGGAAGAATCAAATAGATTCACATTTGGGAGAATCACTACTCCTTAGGTATCCGTTACCTCTCCACTAGTGCCACTTCTTATTAAGGCACTACCCATAGCTTTAAAGGAGCACTCCAGACAAAACTGATAGATTGTGCTATGCTTAATACAGTGCTTGAGGGTACATTGAAAGCCAGGTATACCGCCTCAGGCTCTTGCAATAGGAATACCACAGCAATGGACCTATCTGCAAACACATTGCTGTGGATGATGGCTGGGACAGCCTTTATTGACAGAGAGCATATTTCTACAAAGCGCATAGTTGCTGAATGTCAGTTCAGCCCCAGTACTACTCACATCCCAGTGATCGCATTACCTTAGTCTGAAAACAGCAGTAAAGTTGTGTCAGATACGGATGTTTTCTTGCCAGAGCCAAAATCCTCTTCTCTGTCATAGTGCAATCGACATCATCATCTTGTAATATGACGTCCTTCTTCAGGACCTTCACAGCATATACTTCATCTTTACCTTTCAGCTCAGCAAGCATAACCTGGAAACAGAAGACACAGACCCTGTCATCGATGAGGTATAGATCCTGGAGTCCTGGAATATTGGCATACATTCAAATATTCATTTTTTTCTCTCAATAATGCAGGCATATTTGAACATGGGCCCAACACAGACCGGCACTGATGGATGGCTTTAGCGCTGCCCTAGCCATTTTACAGGCTAAAACATGTCCATTAGTGCCAGTGACATCACCGGGCTCACTGTCAGGCGGAAGCCACCCCCAAATAGTATCCTCAGTGGTAATAAGGCTCCCTATAGGGCACCTCTTATAATCTATAAGGCACTTCTATAGAGCCCTCAGTAGTAATAATGCCCTCCACCACTGCCCACAGTATTTATAATGTTCCCTGCAGTGCCCGCTGTAATTATAATACCTCCTGCCGTACCCCCCGGAGTTATATTTATTTCTGTAGTGCCCCCATAAATATGTCTCGGAGGGCATACGGTAGTGTGCAAGAGGCCTTAGTGAATATGAACCTGTCTTACAAGAAAACAACCACTAGAGGTCAGACTTAAACCAAACAGGAAAAGAAAAACCTGATTTATTAAGGGACAATAAGGCCTAATTCACACGGCCGTTGGGCGGCCCGCAAACGGCTGATCGGCAATCCACGGCTGCCGGCTGTGTGCACCATGCATCACGGATGCGGACCCATTCAAGTGAATTCCAGAGATGTGGAACGGAGTCACGGAACACCGAAAGCACTACAGAGTGCTTCCATGGTGTTTCTTTCCGTTGTTCCGCACCGCAAAAAAATAGGACAAGTCATTTTTTTTTGCGGTGCGCACAGACCACGGACCCTTTCAAGTTGAATGGGTCCGGCCCGCTGCACGGATGTTGCCCGTGCATTGGGGACCGCAATTGCGGTCCCCAATGCACAGAACGGCCGCACAACGGCCGTGTGCATGAGGCCTAAATGAGGAGAAAATTAAAGACAAGTGTTGCCAATACGTCTGTTTTTTTTAACTCCAAAAAAAGGGGAGCTTGATAAATGTGCCCCTATATTTGTCGGTTCTGCTCTCCTTAATTTAGATGCCAATATAGCACATGGATAGGTTTTAAATAGAGACGGTTCCTGCCTGGACTGAGGTCACTTTACCGGGCACAGATATATTTTGGATCAAAATATATTTGCTAAGAACCTCATATTTATTTATCATATCAAATGCGGTATTAGTTTATATAGATATTTTACATTTAGTGCTTTTGTTTGTTTTTTTGTTTTGTTTTTATTTTCTTTTTATCTATTAAACATATTGTGCAAGATGTGTATATTTTTAACTCTACTATATAGTGCAGCTTTTCTGTCTCTCTGCACTTGAGGTCATTCTTCTGTCTACTGCTGATGTCATGTTGAGACATACAGTACAGACCAAAAGTTTGGACACACCTTCTCATTCAAAGAGTTTTCTTTATTTTCATGACTATGAAGGCATCAAAACTATGAATTAACACATGTGGAATTATATACATAACAAACAAGTGTGAAACAACTGAAAATATGTCATATTGTAGGTTCTTCAAAGTAGCCACCTTTTGCTTTGATTACTGCTTTGCACACTCTTGGCATTCTCTTGATGAGCTTTAAGAGGTAGTCCCCTGAAATGGTCTTCCAACAGTCTTGAAGGAGTTCCCAGAGATGCTTAGCACTTGTTGGCCCTTTTGCCTTCACTCTGCGATCCAGCTCACCCCAAACCATCTCGATTGGGTTCAGGTCCGGTGACTGTGGAGGCCAGGTCATCTGGCGCAGCACCCCATCACTCTCCTTCATGGTCAAATAGCCCTTACTTTCAAAGTTTTCCCAATTTTTCGGCTGACTGACTGACCTTCATTTCTTAAAGTAATGATGGCCACTCGTTTTTCTTTACTTAGCTGCTTTTTTCTTGCCATAATACAAATTCTAACAGTCTATTCAGTAGGACTATCAGCTGTGTATCCACCTGACTTCTCCTCAACGCCACTGATGGTCCCAACCCCATTTATAAGGCAAGAAATCCCACTTATTAAACCTGACAGGGCACACCTGTGAAGTGAAAACAATTTCAGGGGACTACCTCTTGAAGCTCATCAAGAGAATGCCAAGAGTGTGCAAAGCATTAATCAAAGCAAAAGGTGGCTACTTTGAAGAACCTAGAATATGACATATTTTCAGTTGTTTCACACTTGTTTGTTATGTATATAATTCCACATGCGTTAATTCATAGTTTTGATGCTTTCAGTGTGAATCTACAATTTTCATAGTCATTAAAATAAAGAAAACTCTTTGAATGAGAAGGTGTGTCCAAACTTTTGGTCTGTACTGTACATCGGTCAGAGAAGCATACGCCACAAGACGCATTACCTGTACACGGAGGATGTTCAGCTACATACTAAGGGCTCATGAGCACAACCATTGCCTGTTTTGTGGTCTGCAAAACCCAGATACCAGCTGTGTGTGTTCCCCATTTTGCAGAACGGAGCGTCCAGGCCACAATAGAACAGTCCTATCCTTGTCCGTAATGCGGACAAGAATAGGACATGTTGTATATTTTTATGGATGCTACGGAACAGACATATAGACTCAGACAGCACAAGGTATGCTGTTCTTTTTTTCTGTCCATAGTTTGTGTCTGGTATTGCAGCTCGGCTCCATTGAAATAAAGGGGGCTAAGCTGCAATACCACACAGAGACTGTGGACAGGGGTGGTGCTGTTTTTGGAAGAAAGCAGACGTGTTTATAATCTTGGACAACCCCTTTAATAACATCACAGCTCTTACCTTTCCAAAACTGCCTTTTCCTAATACTTTGATGAAGTTGAAATCCTCCAGGCCTGTCTTCTTTGTCTGGTGAGTTTTGATCTCGCCGTTCTCTCCGTTTTCCCCGGTTATCGTTAGCTGACTGTCCGTTGTCGAAGTGGCTGCCGCTTTGTGCTCTTCTCCTCTTTTGTCAAATGAAAGTGCTTTCCTGATGTTATTTTCAAGTTCCTTAATTTCTAAATGAAGGCAAACGAAAAACAATAAGTATTTAACTCCTTAATGAACATAGGTTAACGAGGACCTGCCACAGCTCCTGACATACCTCATTTAGTAAACCGCATTCGGCATGAAATAATATTTTTGTTACTCTGCATTGTGCCGTCCTCTGTTATTCCTTCTGGAAATGTATGAGTAGGGCTTCCTGCACACGAACGTGTGTGCCCCGTGGTCGTGCTGCGGCCTGCAAATCACCATCCGTGGGGCAGACGCGGCGGATGGCGAACCCATTCACTCTAATGGGTCCGCGATCCGGCCATTCCGCAAAAAGATAGGACATGTTCTATCTTTTTGCGGAACGGAAGTACGGGACGAAACCCCACGGAAGCACTGCGTAGTGCTCCCGCAGGATTCTGTTCCGTGCTTCCGTTCCGCATCTCCGGATTTGCGGACCCATTGAAGTGAAAGGGTCCACATCCGTGATGCGGAATGCCCACGGAACGGCACCCGTGTATTGTGGATGCGCAAATGCGGTCCGCAATACGGCAACGGGGCGCACGCGTTCGTGTTCGTGTATTTTGCGGTCCGCAAAAAATGGATCCGCAAAAAATACGCATGACATCCGTGTGCACTCCATGTTTTGCGGAACGGAACAGCTGGCCCTTCATAGAGCAGTCCTATCCTTGTCCGTAATGCGGACAATAATAGGACATGTTCTATTTTTTTGCGGAACGGAAATACATGCAATTACTGTATACTGTATATGCCATATGGAAAAACGGAATAGAACCAAAAACACTACTGAAACAAAAAATGGAAAAACTGATCCGTTAAAAACAGCCATACTGAAAAAGCCATACGGTCGTGTGAACGAGCCCTTATTCAGACAGTTCCAGGAGAAATAGCAGAGGAACAGTACAGGGCAGAGCAAAAAAAAAAAAGGCATGTGGAATAAAATTATTTTCTGAACTAGCTGACAGATCCTCTTTAGGCCCTTTTCACACGAGCGAGTTTTCCGTGCGGGTGCAATGCGTGACGTGAACGCATAGCACCCGCACTGAATCCTGACCCATTCATTTCAACGGGTCTGTGTACATGAGTTCTGCGTTGCGTGAAAAACGTAGCATGTTCTATATTCTGCGTTTTTCACGCAGCCCTGGCCCCATAGAAGTGAATCGGGGCTGCGTGAAAAACGCATTGCATCCGCAAGCAAGTGCAGGTGCGATGCGTTTTTCACTGATGGTTGCTAAGAGATGTTGTTTGTAAACCTTCCGTTTTTTATCACGCATGTGAAAAACGCATCAAACCGCATTGCACCCGCGCGGAAAAAACTGAACGCAATCGCAGACAAAACTGACTGAACTTGCTTACAAAATGGTGCGAGTTTCACTGAACGCATGCGGACCTAATCCGTATCATTCGTGCGAAAGAGGCCATACACAGCATATGGAATCCCGCTATTATATCAATGGGAGCGTTATGTGACCACAGTCCTGATACACACAAGACTGTCAAGCCAACAAGGGAATGGGGAAGTGGTTAATACAAATCTGCCTTCGGCCGGTTTCATATGGCTCTGTGCAGTCCGGGAAAAAACTGTTCCTGTCATATTTCCCAGAATGAAGACATTCCCCCCAGCGATTTTTGGTGCGGAATCTGCAACAAATTCAGTGGACAAAATGGGCATTTAAGCTCTTTAGGAATCGTTTTTCACTCCCTGCCTTCCCGAAGCCATAACGTTTTTATTTTTCCATTCACATAGCCATATGAGGGCTTGTTTTTTTGCAGGGAAAAGTTGCACTTTCTAAAGGCACCGTACACGTTTGCATATGATGTAGTGGGAGGCTGGAACAAAAATTCCAAATGGTGGGGAATTGGAAGAAAAAATTAATTCTGCAGTTAGTTTTCTAAGGTTTCCGCATTGCCTCTGTGGTAAAACTGATCTGTTACCTTATGGCCTCATGCACACGACCGTTTTTCGGGGGCATCCAAGCCGCAGTTTTTGCGGCTCGGGTGCGGACCCATTCACTTCAATGGGGCCTCAAAAGATCCGTTGCTCCATTCCAGGGCCCCGCAAAAAAAATATAGAATGTCCTATTCCTGTCCGCACCCGAGCCGAATGGGTCCGCACCCGAGCCGCAAAAACTGCCTAAGGCCTAGTTCACACGAACGTTTTTTTGCGAGTGTACGGGCCGTTTTTTTGTGTTCCGTATACGGTCCGTATACGGAACCATTCATTTCAATGGTTCCGCAAAAAAAACTGAATGTACTCCGTATGCATTCCGTTTCCGTATTTCCGTTTTTCCGTTCCGTTGAAAGATAGAACATGTCCTATTATTGCCCGCAAATCACATTCCGTGGCTACATTCAAGTCAAAGGGTCCGCAAAAAAACAGAACACATGCGGAAATGCATCCGTATGTCTTCCGTATCCGTTCCGTTTTTTCTGAACCATCTATTGAAAATGTTATGCCCAGCCCAATTTTTTCTATGTAATTACTGTATACTGTATATGCCATACGGAAAAACGGAACGGAAACGGAAACACAATGGAACTCAAAAACTGAACAACGGATCCGTGAAAAACGGACCGCAAAAAACTATAAAAGCCATACGTTCGTGTGAACTAGGCCTCAGCCTAATACCTCATTCACACGTCAGTGTTCGGTCAGTGATTTCCCTCAGTGATTGTGAGCCAAAACCAGGTGCGGCTCTAAACACAGAACAGGGGCAGATCTTTCCCTTATGTCTGTGGGGGCTCCAATCCTGGTTTTGGCTCATAGTCACTGATGGAAATCACTGACCGAACACTGACGTGTGAATGAGGCTTAACGGCAATTTGGGTCTGCAAAAAAACAGAAGTTACTCCGTGTGCATTCTGTTTGTGTGTCCGTTCCGCAAAAACATAGAACATGTCCTATTATTGTCCGCATTACGGACAAGGATAGGACTGTTCTATCAGGGGCCAGCTGTTCCGTTCTGCAAAATACGGAATATGGAATGCACATGGACGTCAACAGTTTTTTTTGCGGACCCGTGTTTTGCGGATCGCAAAATACATGCGGTCGTGTGCATGAGCCCTTACGCTAACAGAGAAGTTCCATATTGCTTGAAACAGCTGGATATAAATAAATATATATATAAACTATGAAAAGATAAAGTCTCAAACCTTGATCACACGGAGACGTGGGTGCTGATTTTGACCTTTCATCTTCCACTGTTGGAGCCCCTGGGACTGGAGGCTGGGTCTCAGCGCCTGCATTTAACTAGGAGAAATATATAATATTAGTCACATAGAAAATAATGCATTTATCCTATGCACATGTAATAAATCTGCATAAGGGCTCGTTCACACATACGTATTTTGCGTTCCGTATACGGACCGTTTTATGCGTTCCGCATACGGTCCGTATACGGAACCATTCATTTCAATCGGTCCGCAAAAGATGCGTACAGCACTCTGTGTGCTGTCCGCATCCGTTGCTCCGTTCCATGGCCCTGCAAAAATTATGACTCCTGTCCTATTCTTGTCCGTTTTGCGGACAAGAATAGGCATTTCTATAATGGGCCTCCTGTTCCGTTCCGCAAATTGCGGAAGGCACACGCTCAGCATCCATTTTTTGTGGATCCGCAATTTGTGGACCGCAAAAAAGAGCACGGTCTTGTGAACAAGCCTTAAAACACAGTAAACAAAACTTCCCGCAAATACAATACTATTTTCAGGATCACCATTTGCTGTCATTGAATGGAAATATTCTTGCATTCACTCCAGATAATAATTTGTACATATAATTGTATCCATTTAGGCTGGGTTCACACGGGCGTTGCGGGAAAATGTGCGGGTGCGTTGCGGGAACACCCGTGATTTTTCTGCGCGAGTGCAAAACATTGTAATGCGTTTTACACTCGCGTGAGAAAAATCGCGCATGTTTGGTACCCAAACCCGAACTTCTTCACAGGAGTTCGGGCTTGGGATCGGTGTTCTGTAGATTGTATTATTTCCCCTTATAACATAGTTATAAGGGAAAATAATAGCATTCTGAATACAGAATGCATAGTAAACTAGCGCTGGAGGGGTTAAAAATAAAATAAAAATAATTTAACTCACCTTAGTCCACTTGATCGCGGCCCGGCATCTCCTTCTGTCTCCTTTGCTGAACAGGACCTGTGGTGAGCATTCATTACAGGTAAAGGACCTTTGGTGACGTCACTCCGGTCATCACATGATCCATCACATGATCTTTTACCATGGTGATGGATCATGTAATGACCGGAGTGATGTCACCAAAGGTCCTTTACCTGTAATTAATGCTCACCACAGGTCCTGTTCAGCAAAGGAGACAGAAGGAGATGCCGGGCTTCGCGATCAAGTGGAATAGGTGAGTTAAATTATTTTTATTTTATTTTTAACCCCTCCAGCGCTAGTTTACTATGCATTCTGTATTCAGAATGCTATTATTTTCCCTTATAACCATATTATAAGGGAAAATAATAATGATCGGGACTCCATCCAGATCGTCTCCTAGCAACCGTGCGTGAAAATCGCATCGCATCCACACTTGCTTGCGGATGCTTGCGATTTTCACGCAACCCCATTCACTTCTATGGGGCCTGCGTTGCGTGAAAAACGCAGAATATAGAGCATGCTGCGATTTTCACGCAACGCACAAGTGATGCGTGAAAATCACCGCTCATCTGAACAGCCCCATTGAAATGAATGGGTCGGGATTCAGTTTGGGTGCAATACGTTCACCTACCGCATTGCACCCGCGCGGAAATCTCGCCCGTGTGAACGCAGCCTTAGGCAAATTTCTTTTAAGGCCTCTTGCACATGACCGTATGCATTTTGTGATCCGCAAAAAATACGGATGACATCCGTGTGCATTCTGTATTTTGCGGAACGGAACAGCTGGCCCCTAATAGAACAGTACTATCCTTGTGCGTAATGCGGACAATAATAGGACATGTTCTATTTTTTTGCGGAACTGAAATACGGACATACAGAAACAGAATGCACACGGAGTAACGTCCGTTTTTTTTTTTTGCAGACCCATTGAAGTGAATGGTTCCGCATATGGTCCGCTAAAAATAAAAAACGGAATGGTCACGGAAACAAAATACGTTCGTGTGCAAGAGGCCTAAGGCCCCTTTCACACGGGCAAGTTTTAGGCGTGGGTGCAATGCGTGACGTGAACGCCTAGCACCCGCACTGAATCCTGACCCATTTATTTTAATGGGTCTGTGTACATCAGCGATGTTTTTCTACTCCAACAATAATTTTTATTGGTTTTTGATACATTTTAAAGTTATAGTTATTTTCATTCATGTGTAAAATATATATTAATAAACATAACTTTTACATCAATTTTCATACATCAGTTTTATTGGTTTGTTAGTTATGAATTAAAATTATTAATAGATAATAAAAGGGGTTGGACAGAATGATGATGACGTCAGTGCAGGTCCTGCAAGAAGAAGAAAGAAGACAATAGCGGCTGCGCGATCAAGTGGATGAGGCGAGTAATTTTTTAATTATTTTTTAACCCTCAAGGGACATTTTACTTAGCATTCTGTATTAAAGAATGCTATTATTTTCCATTATCACCATGTTATAATGAAAAATAATAAAATATACAGAACACCTAACCCAATCCCGAACTTCAGTGAAGAAGTCCGGGTTCGGGTCTGGGTACCAACATTCAGTTTTTTATCTTGCGCGTGCAAAACGCATTAGGCTGCGTTTACACGGGCGAGATTTCCGCGCGGGTGCAATGCGGTAGGTGAACGCATTGCACCCGCACTGAATCTGGACCCATTCATTTCAATGGGGCTGTTCAGATGAGCGATGATTTTCACGCATCACTTATGCGTTGCGTGAAAATCGCAGCATGCTCTATATTCTGCGTTTTTCACGCAACGCAGGCCCCATAGAAGTGAATGGGGTTGCGTGAAAATCGCATGCATCCGCAAGCAAGTGCGGATGCGGTGCGATTTTCACGCACGGTTGCTAGGTGACTGTCTATACACTGTATTATTTTCCCTTATAACATGGTTATAAGGGAAAATAATAGCATTCTGAATACAGAATGCTTAGTAGGTGATCAATTGAGGGTTAAAAAATAAAAAAAATTAACTCACCTTGTCCTCTTGTTCGCGTAGTTCTCCCGGTCTTTAGTTCTTTAAAAAGATGAACTATGGGCTAAAGGACCTTTGGTGACGTCAGATCACATGCTCCAATCACAGGGTCCATCACCGCGGTGATGGACCCTGTGATTGGAGCATGTGATCTGACGTCACCAAAGGTCCTTTAGCCCATAGTTCATCTTTTGAGAAGTAAAGAAGAGACCGGGACTTACGCGAACAAACGGAGAAGGTGAGTTAATTTTTTTTATTTTTTTTAACCCTCAACTGATCACTTACTATGCATTCTGTTTTCAGAATGCTATTATTTTCCCTTATAACCATGTTATAAGGGAAAATAATAACATCTACACAACACCGAACCCAAACCTGAACTTCTGTGAAGAAGTTCGGGTCTGGGTACCACAGTCGGATTTTTATCACGCGCGTGCAAAACACATTGCACACGCACGATAAAAACTGAACATCGGAACGCAATCGCAGTCAAAACTGACTGCAATTGCATTCCTACTCGCGCGGGTTTGCCGCAACACACCGGGACGCATCCGGAACTAATCCGGACACGCTCGTGTGAACCCAGCCTTAAAACCCCTTGCACTAGCGTGGAAAAAAACTGAACAACGCAATCGCAGACAAATTGCGTGCGAACTCGCACTGGTTTCCCTGAACCCGCCCGCAACGTATCTGGACTGAATCCGGCACGCTCGTCTGCAAGGGGCCTAAATCCTGACCCATTCATTTCCATGGGTCTGTGTACATGAGCTTTATTTTTCAAGCATCAGTTCTGTGTTGCGTGAAAATCGCAGCATGTTCTATATTCTGCGTTTTTCACGCAGCCCTGGCCCCATAAAA
The DNA here is from genome assembly GCF_905171765.1 of Bufo bufo. NCBI lineage: Eukaryota > Metazoa > Chordata > Amphibia > Anura > Bufonidae > Bufo > Bufo bufo. The sequence continues at coordinate 569,184,738 of NC_053392.1, read as the reverse complement.
GAGATGTTGTTTGTAAACCTTCCGTTTTTTATCACGTGCGTGAAAAAGGCATCAAAACGCATTGCACCTGCGCGGAAAAAACTGAACGCAATCGCAGATAAAACTGACTGAGGCATTTTTCACACTACTGTTTATTTTTTCTGTTTTGCGGGTCGTTTTTTGTGTTCCGTATACGGTCTGTATACGGAACCATTCATTTCAATGGTTCTGCAAAAAAACGGCATGTATGTATTCCGTTTCTGTGTTTCCGTATCTCTGTTCCGTGCAAAGATAGAACATGTCCTATATTTGGCCGCAAATCACGTTCCCTGGCTCCATTAAAGTCAATGGGTCCGCAAAAAAAAACGGAATGCATACGGAAATGCATTCGTATGTCTTCCGCATCTGTTCCGTTTTTTGCGGAACCATCTATTGAAAATGTTATGCCCAGCCCAATTTGTTCTATGTAATTACTGTATACTGTATATGCCATACGGAAAAACGGAATGGAAAAACGGAACCGAAACGGAAACACAACGGAAACAAAAAAATTGAACAACGGATCAGTGAAAAACGGACCGCAAAACACTGAAATAGCCATACAGTAGTGAGAAAGAGGCCTAAACTTGCTTGCAAAATGGTGCGAGTTTCACTGAACGGACCCTGAACGCATCCGGAGCCAATCTGTCACGCTCGTGTGAAAGAGGCCTAAGGCCCCTTTACTCGGGCGAGTTTTCCGCACGGGTGCAATGCGTGATGCGAATGCATTGCGCCAGCACTGAATCCGGACCCATTCATTTTAATGGGTCTGTGTACATGAGTGTTGGTTTTCACGCATCACTTGTGCATTGCGTGAAAATCGCAGCATGTTCTATATTCTGCGAATTTAACGCAACGCTGGCCCCATAGAAGTGATTGGGGCTGCGTGAAAATCGATTTTTCACGGATGGTTGCTAAGAGATGTTGTTTGTAAACATTCAGTCACGCGCGTGAAAAAACGCAGTAAATCGCAACGTGCCCGCGCTATAAAAAGTGAACAACTGAACCCGACCGCAAACAAAACTAAATGGCTATGCTTGCGAAATAATTTTCACTGAACGCATCCGGACATAATCCAGACACGTTCGTCTGCAAGGGGCCTAACTGTCCTGCTTCCAAAGTGATGCTGTCTTAGCTGCTTTCACACAGTCAGGCCTCGTCCACATTTCCGCTTTTCACTGATGCGTGCTGTCCGCATTTTCTGCGGACTGCACACGTACCCATTGATTTTAATGTGTCTGTTCACCATGGGTCAGTAAAAAAAAAATCACAGAGACATGCACCACTTTGGTCCATGATGGGGACCAAACAAGCCCATTGAAGTCTATGAGTCCGTGAAAATAACGTAATTTTCAACTGAGCAACGTCTGTGGATTAAGGATGACACACGGATGGTAAAAGCGGACACACGGACCAAACAAAGATCTTTGCGGATGAAACAGGGACGCTTTTTTCACGGACTTGAAAATGACATGGAAAGGTGGACGAGGCTTCAGTTTTTGATCAGTGATTTTCATCAGTGATTGTGAGTCAAAACCAGGACAGGTGCAAATCTTTCCATTATAAATATTTGTATTCTCCCTGTAACAGCAGTTCTTAGGTACTGTGCCTCTGTTATTTCTACGAATACATTTCCATCTGGGTGTTACCAGAGATACGGCACAGCACAGAGTTCTAAGAAAAGATGCTCCAGAATTGTTATATTACCGGGATTCCAAGTACTAAAAAGAGATGTATCCGGAGAGGTGGCGGTGCTCCTGAAGCAGAGGGGAGATCTGGGCCCCATCTACGCAACATATGCAGCCTTTGCACCAATGTCGGGGGTCCTATATATCTCTAAATTTGTGGAAATTTCCGTTGTTTCACTATGGTAAGTAAAAGATAGACCACTCTGCATATATTAAAGATCAGATTGTACCTTTTTCCTCCTCTGGCCCGCGGCGGTGATTTTATCCGGCGTAACTCCCAGGTCAGCCAGTACTTTAGCTATGCCTCGAGAATCCACTCCACAGTTTGGTGCTACATTAGATTCACAGCGTCTATGTACGTTCATTTTACAAACTGGGGAAACAATAAAGAAGCATTAGAATACAGTGTGCAAAGGGTTAATACACAGACTCCTGTCGGCACTGTCTTCCCCCTCTTTTAGTTTGTGTACCTAAAGCCAACGTAATAAGGGGGTATTCCCGCTACTGGCAATTATTCCAAAGCTACAAAATATGCCCCAGATGTCGCACCATTAGTAATTCCATAATTTTAAGTGGTGGGGCGGCTGACACATTAGACTACTTTCGCACTGGCGTTTTGGCTTTCCGTTTCTAAGATACATTCAGGGTTCTCTCAAGCGGTCCAAAACGGATCGGTTTTGCCCTAATGCATTCTGAATGGTAAAGTATCCGCTCAGAATGCGTCAGTTTTGCCTCCGTTCCGTCTCTATTCCGCTCTGGAGGCCGACACCAAAATGCTGCCTGCAGCGTTTTGCTGTCCGCCTGACGAAACTGAGCCAAACAGATCCGTCCTGGCACCCAATGTAAGTCAATGGGGACGGATCCGTTTTAACTGACACAATCTGGCACAATAGAAAACGGATCCGTCCCCCATGGACTTTCAATGGAGTTCATGACGGATCCGTCTTGGCTATGTTACAGATAATACAAACGGATCTGTTCATGACGGATGCATGCGGTTGTATTATTGTAACGGATCCGTTTTTGCAGATCCATGATGGATCCACCCAAAACGCGAGTGTGAAAGTAGCCTTAATTGCCTATGGCGGAAATATCCCTTTAAGGCCTCATGCACAGGCTGGGCCCGTATTGCGGCCTGCAAACATTGGGTCTTCAATATACGGGCACCCGTTCGTGTGCACACCGCATCACAGATGTGGACCTATTCACTTGAATGGGTCCACAATCCAGAAAGAGCGGTGCGGAACGGAGGCACGGAACCCCACGGAAGCACTACAGAGTGCTTTTGTGGGGTTTCTCTCCGTGCCTCCGCACTGCAAAAAAAAAAATTAGAACATGTTCTATTTTTTGGTGGTGCGACCGGATCACGGACCCATTCAAGTGGAATGGGTCTGGATCCGTCTGCGGCAGCTGCACGGATGGTACCCGTGCATTGGGGACTGCAAATTGCTGCCCCCAATGCACGGAATGGCCGGGTAATGGCCCTGTGCATGAGGCCGAAGGTTTAATTTGGAGCATGTTACTTCAATAAATAGATAAGCAGATGCCAGTCCTCTATAGCGAAACTTATCTCTGAAGGAAACGTAAGACCTCACTAAATACAGTCTGCCAACAGAAACCTAAAGGGTATGGTGAAAAGTCCAATCACACCGAAATCTACTGGAAGCCACAGCTTCACCTCTATTACGATACTGCCCTCTAGTGGCAAGTCATGATTATTATTTTTTATAATAAAGAATAGATGACATTTTGTACAGTATGCTGAAAATAGTAAATCATGAGAAAAAAAACATCTGGAAGAGAAAAACAGCAGAGAAGTTTTTGGGCTTTTTAGATACCTAGACGTACTTGAAATTTCCTTTCACAGTGATTGAATGCAAGGCATTAAAACCTTGTCAGTGTCTCTATAGCAGCAAAACTATACTTTTTAAGGCAGAATCGCTCCTTTCAGAAGTTGGAGTGTCCCCTTGACTCATTTTGGGCTAACAATAATATTTTTAATGTTCAGTCGAATGCACTGTTTTATGGAAGAGATCTCCAGAAGCAGGTTCCTGCTTCCTCTGGCCAGACGAGATGACTATGCCTGAACCTGGTCCTGTCAATCAAAAAGGAGAAGAAGCAGGAGGAACAAGGGTGCACAGGGTGGCTTGGGCCTGCCCTCGGTGCACTTACCTGCTCATTCACCTGAGCTTGCCCTACAAAGGCATTGGGGTAGATTTATCAAAACAGGTGTAAAGGAGAACTGGCTTAGTTGCCCATAGCTACCAATCAGATTCCACCTTTCATTTTTCAGAGCTCCTTTGGAAAATGAAAGGTGGAATCTGATTGGTTGCTATGGGCAACTCAGCCAGTTTTCCTTTACACCAGTTTGATAAAACCAGGCACAATGGGGGAGATTTATCAGTGATTTTCCTGGTGACAAACTCCATTTAAGGCTACATCCACACGGCTGTAGTGTGTTTTGCGGTCCGCAAATTTCGGATTCGCAAAACACGGATGGCGTCCGTGTGCATTCCGCAATTTGCGGAACGGCACGGACAGCCATTGATATAACTGCCTATTCTTGTCCGCAAAACGGGCACGGAACGGAGCAATGGATGCGGACAGCACACGGAGTGCTGTCCACATCTTTTGCGGCCCCATTGAAGTGAATGGGTCCGCATCTGATGCGGACCAAAACAACAGCCTTGTGCATGAGGCCTAACACAATTAGGTGAAAGTTCTGAGAGAGAATCAAAAGAACATCAGGGGGCATCATATCTAGTGAATAACAACCATATCTACACACAGGAGCATTTTTTATTTAAATTATTCAGACTGAAAATGTATATGTATTATATAATCTAACAGAGAAATGTAATATTTATTCACAGGGCAACAAATTTAAAGTCAGATTCATTATTCCGATTGACAACCATTGCCCAACACTGGAAGAGACAGAAAAGTGTGTAAGAGAAAAATCAGGCCTCGTAACCCATAGCAACCAATCACAGTGCGGCTTTCCTTTTGTCACAGCAGTAAGACATGTAAGCTGAGCTCTGATTGGTTGCTATAGGTAGAGAGGCGGGATTTCCTCTCCGGTTTGATAAACATGGCTCACCTTTGCATTGTAAACCTTGCCTCATGAGACCCCATAGTAATGAACCACAGTGATCACAAAACGTAGGGACTTTGTAGTTGTGGATGCTAAATTTGTGGGGCATATTGACACTAAAACGTTGGGAGCCGACCTGCGAAAAGGAGACAAAAAATAAAAAATAACCCCAAAACATTCTTTTTTTGACAAATATCTCCTAAAAACACATCGGGAAGTTACATCCAGCAATGATCTGAGACAGGATGGAACAATCCTCTGGATAGGGCATCAGTATCTGATCGGTGGGGGTCCAACAGCTGGGACCCCGCTGATCAGTTGTTTTGAGAAGGCAGCGGTGCTCCTGCTAGTGCCGATGCTTTCTCTAACAGCTAATCGGCGGGGGTCCCGGGTGTGGGAACCTTACCGATCAGATACCGATGACCTATCCTGAGGATAGTGGTAGATAGCAGCATGTCCAGTGTGACTGTTTAATGGGAGCCAACAGTGCACACACATAGGATAGGTCATTGGTAAAAATATCTCGGAAAAGGTATTGTTTCTTCCATAAACAGCGCCACACCTGTCCACAGGTTGTAGGTGGTATTGCACATCTTCTCCATTCATCTCAATGCAGCTGACCTGCAATACCAGCTACAACCCATGAGAAACTGTGGCACTGTTTATGTAAGGAAGCAGCCATGTTTTTTTTTAATCCTATACAACAATCTCTTTAGACAAGCTCTGGTAGCACTAAATATTGTGTCAAATCTTTGGCTACCTTAAAGGGGTTTTCCTGTACTTAGCTATTGATGACCTATACTCAGGATAACAATATTCAGAGCAGCACTCAATACCGCAGAGACATAAACTGGAATGCATCAGCCCATCACGACCTCAGATCCACTTTGGTCCTCCGATCAAGGAAGAAAAGCAAATTCACGGCAGCATCTCCAGAAGTGAAATCTATTTACAGTGGGTCCATGAAAAACATGTGAAAAAAATCGGCAATAAGGTGCAACGTCTCGGCTAAGAAGTAGCCTTTATCAAGCATTTACTTGACGTTGCACCTTATGGGCGATTTTTGCACACGTTTTCCATGGACCCACTGTAAATAAATTTCACTTCTGGAGATGCTGCCGTCAATTAGCTTTTCTTCATCTATACTCGGGATAAGTCATCAATATCAGATTGATTGGGGTCTGGTAAGCGGTACCCTCACCAATCGGCTGTTTTGGGCAGCTATCATCCTGAAAATTATACAGTGGAAGCTGGTATCATAAGGTTTGGTCCACTGAGTGAGGCCTCCTGCACAAGAACGTGTGAGCCCCATAGCCATACTGCGACCCGCAAAATGCGGGCCGCAATGCACGAACACTGACCATGGGGCAGCCGCAGCAGATCGCGGACCCATTTACTTTAATGGGTCCGCGATCCGGCCGTTTCCACATAAAGATAGGACACGTTCTATCTTTTTGCGGAACAGAAGTATGGGCCGAAACCCCACGGAAGCACTCCGTAGGTTTCCGTTCCGCACCATTCAGCATCTCTGGATTTGCGGACCTATTAAAGTGAATGGGTCTGCCTCCGTGATGCGAAATGCCCACAGAACAGCGCCCGTATATTGCGGATCCCCAAATGCGGTCCGCAATACGCCAACGGGCAGCACACGTTTGTGTGCGGGAGGCCTTAAGGCTCTGCTCGGTACGGCAGTTCAGTTCCCATTCAAGAGAACGAAAGCCGAGCTGCAGTACGCCAGTACTGCAAACCACACACTGGACAGAGCCTTCCATCCACTGTATAGGTGGAGATCAGTGCATAGGAATTTTTACAGTTACCACTGACTGTCATGGAAGCTGTATAAATGTCTGCACGGAGCTCCCTCTAGTGGCGGCTGCATACAAAATGCAGTGTTTTCATGTTGGAAAAAAGGAAAGAGTTCAGCGCAGGACCTCCCTGGGCCTAGAAAGTACACCACCGGGTATGGAAGAGAAAACAAGTAACGGGCCCCGATTATGGCATCATAACTGGAGGCCCATTGTGCACAATCAGTCTGGTCCATGAGGTGCTTTCTATCAAGAATCTTTTAACCACCATCCCACAAACAACAGAAGAATGACGGCCCATAAGGCAGAGGAGGCGCCATGCTGGAGATATTCTCCAATAAAGCTGGAACGTTGTGAATCTGGACATTTACCTCGTCAGGAGTTTCCTGCTTCTTCAGACCGGCGCACTTCGTTATGATAAGCTCGTGGCATCTCTTGTGAACTACGCAAGTGCAAACTGCAAACAAGGAACAAGAAAATCATGATCTGCTCGACCAAAATGACATTCTAAAGTCCAACAGATTATCTGACCAATTTCTGTCCAATCAGACTAAGGCCCCTTTCACACGAGCGAGATTTCCGCGCAGGTGCAATGTGTGACGTGAACGCATAGCACCCGCACTGAATCCTGACCCATTCATTTCAATGGGTCTGTGTACATACGTGTTTTTTTTTTCACGCATCAGTTCTGCTTTGTCTGAAAAACGCAGCATGTTCTATATTCTCCGTTTTTCACGCAGTCCTGGCCCCATAGAAGTCAATGGGGCTTCAATGAAAAACGCATTGTATCCGGAAACAAGTGCGGATGCAATGCGTTTTTCACTGACGGTTGCTAAGAGATGTTGTTTGTAAACCTTCCGTTTTTTTATCACGCTCGTGAAAAACGCATCAAAATGCATTGCACCCGCGCAGACAAAACTGACTGAACTTGCTTACAAAATGGTGCGAGTTTCACTGAACGCTCCGTCACGCTCATGTGAAAGAGGCCTAATAGTCGGTGTGTATAACAAAAGATCTGTGTGTTTAACCGTCCATCTGACCAATGATTGGTCAGAAAATCTGTCCGATAATCTGTGGGTGTAAATACCCCCCTTAGGCTCTGTTCACACATGTGCCATGATTTCTGTTTATGGTGAAAATCACATTGCAGTTGTGGATCCGTCACAAGACATTGCTAACAGCCCACGATGGACCTCACTGACTACTTTCACACTAGTGGTTTTTGCGTCATGGATCTGCAAAGACGCTTCCATTACAATAATACAACCGCATGTATCTGTCATGAACGGATCCATTTGTATTATCTTTAACATTGCCAAGACGGATCCGTCTTAAACACCATTAAAAGTCAATGGGGGACGGATCCGTTTTCTATTGTGCCAGATTGTGTCAGAGAAAACGTCCCCATTGACTGATATTGTGTGCCAGGACGAATCCGTTTGGCTCAGTTTCGTCAAGCGAACAGCAAAACGCCGGAGGCAAACTGACGCATTCTGAGCGGATTCTTTTCCATTCAGAATGTATTAGAGCAAAACTGATTCGTTTTGGACCGCTTGTGAGAGCCCTGAATGGATCGCAGAAACGGAAAGCCAAAAACGTGAGTGTGAAAGTAGCCTTAGAATACGGTATGTCGGGCTCCATTTTTGACATTTTGATTAGAAGAACAGAGCTGTATGCAGCCCTGGTCTTCCTGTCAGGTCTGAACGGATCTGCGTCGGATACACCGTTCTAATGTGAACATAACCTTAAAGTGGTATTCCCATCTTGGACATTGGGGGCATATCGCTAGTGATTTTCCCTTCAGAGATCCAAACAATGATCTCCTCTAGAAGAAAGACGAATGTCTACCCTAAAGCCTTTCTGACAGAAGATGACAATGAAGTAGAGGAGAATCCATCAGATCTGAAAGGATCAGATGAGTATATTTCCTCAGATACAGATGTAGTATTTCATAGGAATATAGTTATTGTGGATTCAGTGAAGTGATAAGTTCCCAGAGCACAGGATATCACAATGCAGAAATTCTGAAGGGTTCGCAAACTTTCAAGAACCACTGTCTCTATCTACATATCTATCTATCTCCTATCTATCTATCTATCTATCTATCTATCTATCTATCTATCTATCTATATATCTATCTATCTACATATCTATCATCTATCTATCATCTATCTATCTATCATCTATCTATCTATCATCTATCTATCTATCTACATATCTATCTCCTATCTACACATCTATCTATCTATCTATCAATCTATTATCTATCTATCTATCTATTATCTATCTATCTATCATCTATCTATCTATCTATTATCTATCTATCTATTATCTATCTATCTATCTATCTATCATCTATCTATCTATCTACATATCTATCTATCTATATATCTATTATCTATCTATTATCTATCTATCTATCTATCTATCTATCTACATATCTATCTATCTATCTATCTATCTATCTATCTATCTATCTACATATCTATCTATCTATCTATCTATCTATCATCTATCTATCTATCTATCTATCTATCTATCTATCTATCTATCTACATATCTATCTCCTATCTATCTATCTATCTATCTATCTCCTATCTACATATCCATCTATCTATCCATCCATCCATCTATCTCTATCATATCTATCTATCTATCTATCTATCTATCTATCTATCTATCTATCTATCTATCTCATATCTATCTCCTATCTATTATCTATCTATCATATCTATCTATCTATCTATCATCTATCTCCTATCTATCTATCTATCTATCTATCTATCTATCTATTATCTATCTATCTATCTATCTATCTATCTATCTATCTATTATCTATCTATCTATTATCTATCTATCTATCTATTATCTATCTATCTATTATCTATCTATCTATTATCTATCTATCTATCTATCTATCTATCCATCCATCTATCTAAGATAGAAATGATGAGGCAGCACTCCAACGTAGGAAAAAGATGTGGGACCCTTTTATTACCCCTTTAGCAATTTACCTACTGTATTTTTCGCCCTATAAGACGCAGAGGTTTTAGAGGAGGACAATGTTAGTCTGACAGCCCCAATCAGACCCCTAATGTTAATAAGATCTCAGATCAGACCCCCAATTTAAATGACCCCCATTCAGACCTCAGATAAGAGCCCCATGCCTTTCATCAGCCCCCATGCCTCTTATTGGCCCCCATATCAGTCCTTATGCCTCTTATCAGCCCCCATTATGCTTCTCATCACTCCCATTGCAGCCCCCCCCCCCCCCCCCAAATCAGATCAGCCCCAAGCAGCCTCATGTTTTATAAAATAAAAAAAACACTTACCTCTCCTGCTCCTGGACGCCGTCGCTTCTCACCGCCCGCGATCTTCTTCTTCCTGCCACCGGCTATGCTGTGAACTGGCGCGCACAGCGCCTTCACCGCTTCCTGGTCCTCCGGTACTAATGGGCGCTTCCATAATTGAAGCGCTCATTAGTATTCGCCCCATAAGATGCAGGGGAATTTTCCCCCCACTTTTGGGGGGGGAGGGAAATGCGTCTTATGGGGTGAAAAATATGGTATCTATCTATCTATTTATGTCTATTATCTATCTATCTGGAGATCACGTGCAGCAACAGTGAATATACCTTCTGCCAGAGACTAATTCTAGGCTGAACCTGGCAGCTCTTAATACTAAACAGATAAAAACATAACCTAATAAATAAAGGCCACAGACAGGCAGACCGGGTGGAGATAAGATACCCAATACGGAGCATGAGAGATAAAAACTGGCAGACACAAACATTTTCCACCCTGTTCTCATGTCAAACCGGAGCAAGTTTACAAAGATGAAGCAAGACTTCCCAGAGAGCAACTCCCTATTCTTACACAGGATGGATAGATAGATAGATAGATAGATAGATAGATAGAGATAAATAGATAGATAGATAGATAGATAGATATGAGATAGAGATAGAGATAGATATAGATAGATAGATAGATAGATAGATAGATAGATAGATAGATAGATATGAGATAGAGATAGATATAGATAGATAGATAGATAGATAGATAGATAGATAGATAGATATAGACAGACAGACAGATAGAGAGTATATGTAGATAGATACAGTGGTGCTTGAAAGCTTATGAACCCTTCAGAATTTTCACTTCACTGAATCCACAATAACTATATTCCTATGAAATACTAGATCTGTATCGGAGGAAATATACTCATCTGATCCTTTCACATCTGATGGACTCTCTGCTTCACTGCGATGTACGTGTAGTCAGGAAGGATATTTGTCTTTCTTCTATTCTGCATACTTAGAGAGATGGACGGACAGACGGGTACAGACAGACAGATGATAAATCATACTTCTGATTTCTATACTCCTACCTTGACATTGGTAACCCTGTTTCCCTATAACGCCCCTGCAAATAAGAAAAAAAATATACATATTAGCACAATGTCAAAATAATGCAGTGCTTTTCGGATCAAAGACCCCAGGTTACAGCTGTATAAGGAGATGAGAGATACATTTCTATATTCTGTGATACAAACGTTCTTTTTTTACTACAAAATTGATGAAAACTATTTTATAAATACAAAATGAATAACAAAACTGTAAAATATCTCACGTGTTCACAGCAATGTACTTTGTACACAAAACCACACACTGCCACTTAAAGGGAATGTCACCTGGATAATCAATATTAGGCTGAGTTCACACGAGCGAGATTTCCGCGCAGGGGCAATGCGGGAGGTGAACGCATTGCACCCGCACTGAATCTGGACCCATTCATTTCTATGGGGCTGTGCACATGAGCTGTGATTTTCACGTATCACTTATGCGTTGCGTGAAAATCGCAGCATTCTCTATATTGTGCGATTATCACGCAACGCAGGCCCCATAGAAGTGAGCGGGGCTGAGTGCAAATCGCAAGCATCCGCAATCAAGTGCGGATGCGGTGCTATTTTCACGCATGGTTGCTAAGATGACAATCTATTCACTGTATTATTTTCCCTTATAACATGGTTATAAGGGAAAATAATAGCATTCTTTAATACACAATGCTTAGTAGGTGATCAATTGAGGGTTAAAAAATTAAATTAAATTAACTCACCTTCTCCTCTTGATCGCGTAGCTGCCGGTCTCTTCTTACTTCTTTAATTATGACTGCCGGCTAAAGGACCTGTGGTGACGTCAGATCACATGGTCCAATCAGATGATCCATCACCATGGACCATGTGATTGGACCATGTTATCTGACGTCACCAAAGGTCCTTTAGCCGGCAGCTCATGATTAAAGAAGTAAGAAGAGACCGGCAGCCACGCGATCAAGAGGAGAAGGTGAGTTAATTATTTTTTATTTTTTAACCCTCAATTGACCACCTACTAAGCATTCTGTATTAAAGAATGCTATTATTTTCCCTTATAACCATGTTATAAGGGAAAATAAGAACATCTACACAACACCGAACCCAAACCTGAACTTCTGTGAAGAAGTGCGGGTCTGGGTACCACAGTCAGTTTTTTATCACGCGCGTGCAAAACGCATTGCACCTGTGCGATAAAAACTGAACAACGGAACGCAATCGCAGTCAAAACTGACTGCAATTGGATACCTACTCGCGCGGGTTTGCCGCAACGCATCCGGACCTTATCCGGACACGCTCGTGTGAACTCAGCCTTAAAGGAAACGTCCTCACAGCACTTCAGACCTTCATCCATAAGTTTTCTTTTTCCTTGAAGCTCGTTTTATATCTTTATAAAAATCCACTTCTATCCTTATGCAAACGAGGCATTAAGGTGCCCAGAGGGGCATTATTTTCATTCAAAAGGTGCCCAGGAATGCCTTCCATCGAGTGCCCAGGCCTGCTCCCCCCACAGTGCCAACACCTGCGCTCTTCCAGTTTAACTGAGGGCATCAGCCTCAACAGTTTCACTGGGCATGCGCCGAGCCCAGTGACGTTTTCGGCGCATGCCCAGTGAAACAGTTAAGGCTGATGCCCTCAGTAAGGGTCTATTCACACTACTGCATGAATGGGTCTGCATCCGTTCCGCAATTTTGTGGAATGGGTGCGGACCCATTCATTTTCAATTGAGCCGGAAAAGATGCGGACAGAACACAGTGTGCTGTCCGCATCCGCACTTCTGTTTCCGCAAAAAAATAGAACATGTCCTATTCTTGTCTGCAGACACGGACAAGAAAAGGCATTAAAGTGCCTGGCAATTTGACGACCGGGAAACACTTGCGGACGTGTCAATGGACCCTTAAACTGGAAGAGAGCAGGCACCGGCACTGTTTGGCACTGCGCCTGTTGGTGAAGTTGAAGCGAAACGGTGGGTAGGGTTATCGGCTACTAGTGACGTAGCTTGCGGGGGGGTAAGGGTGACGGCAATGGCAAAGCTGGGGGTGTAGTGTATGAGCGGAAAGAGAGAGGCATGATTGGGCTCTGTAGGGGGGAGCAGGCCTGGGCACTCGATGGAGGGCGTTCCTGGGTACCTTTTAAATGAAAATAACGCCCCTCTGGGCACCTCAATGCCTCGTTAGCATAAGTATAAAAGTGGATTTTTATGAAGATATAAAAGCGAGCTCCAAGGAAAAAGAAAACATATGGAAAGAAGGTCTGAAGTGCTGTAAGGACATACGTGTTTGCTTTAATATTTCCAGGTGACAGATTCCCTTTAACGGTATTACAATATATTAAAAGTGTAGAGGGAAGTGCCAGATGTGTATATATATCCCCCAATAGGTATCCTTGTGTTGGAGTGTATGTTTATGTATGCCCCTGATGTGTATAAATATATATATATACACACTGGATATAAAAAGGCTACACACCCCTGTTAAAATGTCAGGTTTCTGTGATATAAAAAAAATTAGACAAAGATAAATCATTTCAGAACTTTTTCCACCTTTAATGTGACCTATAAACTGTACAACTCAATTGAAAAACAAACTGAAATCTTTTAGGTAGAGGGAAGAAAAATATAAAAATAAAATATTATGGTTGCATAAGTGTGCACACCCTTAAACTAATACTTTGTTGAAGCACGTTTTATTACAGCACTCAGTCTTTTTGGGTATGAGTCTATCAGCATGGCACATTTTGGGTATGAGTCTATCAGCATGCCCACTCTTCTTTGCAAAAACACCCCAAATCTGTCAGATTGCGAGGGCATCTCCTGTGCACAGCCCTCTTCAGATCACCCCACAGATTTTCAATCGGATTCAGGTCTGGGCTCTGGCTGGGCCATTCCAAAACTTTAATCTTCTTCTGGTGAAGCCATTCCTTTGTTGATTTGGATGTATGCTTTGGGTCGTTGTCATGCTGAAAGATGAAGTTCCTCTTCATGTTCAGCTTTCTAGCAGAAGCCTGAAGGTTTTGTGCCAATATTGACTGGTATTTGGAACTGTTCATAATTCCCTCTAGCTTAACTAAGGCCCCAGTTCCAGCTGAAGAAAAACAGCCCCAAAGCATGATGCTGCCACCACCATGCTTCACTGTGGGGATGGTGTTATTTTGGTGATGCGCAGTGTTGTTTTTGCGCCAAACATATTTTGGAATTATGGCCAAAAAGTTCAACCTTGGTTTTATCAGACCATAACACCTTTTCCCACATGCTTTTGGGAGACTTCAGATGTGTTTTTGCAAAATGTAGCCTGGCTTGGATGTCTTTCTTTGTAAGAAAAGGCTTTCGTCTTGCCACTCTACCCCATAGCCCAGACATATGAAGAATACGGGAGATTGTTGTCACATGTACCACACAGCCAGTACTTGCCAGATATTCCTGCAGCTCCTTTAATGTTGCTGTAGGCCTCTTGGTAGCCTCCCAGACCAGTTTTCTTCTCGTCTTTTCATCAATTTTGGAGGGACGTCCAGTTCTTGGTAATGTCACTGTTGTGCCATATTTTCTCCACTTGATGATGACTGTCTTCACTGTGTTCCATGGTATATCTAATGCCTTGGAAATTCTTTTGTACCCTTCTCCTGACTGATACTTTTTAACAATGAGATCCCTCTGATGCTTTGGAAGCTCTCTGTGGACCATGGCTTTTGCTGTGGGATGCGACCAAGAAGATTTCAGGAAAGACCAACTAGAGCAGCTGAACTTTATTTGGGGTTAATCAGAGGCACTGTAAATGATGGCAGGTGTATGCTGACTCCTATTTAACATGATTTTGAATGTGATTGCTTAATTCTGAACACAGCTACATCCCCAGTTATAAGAGGGTGTGCACACTTATGCAACCACAATATTCTAGTTTTTTTGTTTTCTTCCCTCCACCTAAAAGATTTCAGTTTGTTTTTCAATTGAGTTGTACAGTTTATAGGTCACATTAAAGGTGGAAAAAGTTCTGAAATGATTTATCTTTGTCTCATTTTTTTTACATCACAGAAACCTGACATTTTAACAGGGGTGTGTAGACTTTTTATATCCACTGTATATATATTGTATGGCCAGTAATGTTCTTTCCCCCCAGCTGCTGAATCCTCCTGCAGGCACATTCCAGCGAATGCCCCCCGGATAACTGGGCAAATGTGTCCAGCTGCGGGCACATTAAAAGACAGAGGATCAAATAGATCAAATAGATCCTCTGCCTTTTGCTAAACACCTTCGGCATAACATGTTTGGCATAACAAGGACAGGGGAACAATGAGATCCTCTGCCCTTGTATGCCATGTACCTCTGGCGCTGTAATTACAGCGCCAGAGGTACGTGGTCACTTCAAAGACAGGAGGATCAAAGTGATCCTCTGCCTGGAAGCACCGGGATGCGCGGGCTGGTGCTTGCAGGCTAAGTAAAAATAAAGTTTTAAAAAAATATTTAAAAAAAATTAAAATCACCCCCTTTTCTCCAGAATAAAAATAAACAACAAAATAAACATCATAGGCATTGCTGTGTCTAAAAATGCCCATACTTTTAAAATATAAAAATATTCCACACAGCGTATGCCTGTTTTCTCTATGAGATCACCAAACCAGCATTGCTGAGCGGGGAGCAGAGAAGCTACTGAGCATGTGAGTCCATCTCTGAATGCAGGAGAAGGTGGACCAGAGGGAGAAAAAGCAGGGGGCGCTACCAGAGAGAAAAATGTGCATAAAAATATGGCTGGGCTCATATCATGTTTTTCCCACCTGTTTAACGTATGCTAAAAACGTATACATTAAACGGATGCCTCAGACTGATGACATACAGTGGCATCCGTTCACCATAGAATTACTTTGTAAAAAAACAATGAATATGTTTTTTTACCGGACTGTGCAGGATACAAGAACTGCAATGTGCTGCATTTTGTTATCCTTTTTGTTTTCTAACGAATACATCAAACGGAGGCATAAAACGTGATGTGAACCCAGCCTTATGCTTCATTTGAAATGCACTGTAATACTTCTTGTGGGATAGCCCTTTTAACCCCTTTCTGTACAGAGAATGTTGGGTCTTTAAAGATGGTGTCCGCTCAGCAGCGGAGCGAGCGCCATGGCTACAGGCAGATAAATGATGTTAGAAATGTATCATACAGATTATCATGGCTGTGGTAATAGCTAATTTTTTAATATTTTATGTTTATTTAATATATTTTATTCTATTTTATTTCATATATTTTATTCTACACACATTTTTTGTAACTAATGTTTTTAAGAAAACTTTTTTTTTATTGGTTTATATTTTTTTAATTACCAAAGAGGAATTCTTCTATTTATGTCTATGATTTTTATTAGCTGTTTATTAATACTAAATAGATAATTGTTGGGGCAATAGGAAATAAAGGAAAACTGCTAGCCCGGTGCTGGGGCCCCCAATATTCATGAAAATAGGGGACCGGTATGCCCTGTTGGAATGGAGTGCTGGCTGAGCATGCACATTACTGCTTCATTCAGTCTATGGGACTGCTGGCTCTCACCCACGGAGCTAACAATTATCCTCTATCCAGTGGACAACTTGCTGCAACTGGAATAGTTACTTACAAGGTGTTTCTGGGATCAAAACAAAATTAATTCTATAAAGTGGATCTACAAGATGATAATTAGGGTTGAACGCATCGAAGTATCCGAAGGGGACTTCGATCCGAATTTCGGGGAAAATTAAATTAACTGGGAAGCCAAATTTCCTCGTGTTTCGTGGTAACAATGGGGGGGGGAGTATACTCACCTCATCCACTTGATCGCGTAAAGGCCACCGTGGCCATCTTGGTTGAAGATCCCGCACGAAATTTAGCACGCGGTGATGTATGACATCACCATTCTGGCTGGCGTGATGATGTCTTCTTCAATCAAGATGGCCGCAGCGGCCTCTATGCAATCAAGTGGATAAGGTGAGTATTTTTTTAATATAATTTTTTCCACTGGATTGAGGCCTAGTTCACACGACCGTATGGCTTTTATTGTTTTTTGCGGTCCGTTTTTCACGGATCCGTTGTTCCTTTTTTGAGTTCCGTTGTGTTTCCGTTTCCTTTCTGTTTTTCCGTTCCATTTTTCCGTATGCCATGTACAGTATACAGTAATTATATAGAAAAAATTGGGCTGGCCATAACATTTTCAATAGATGGTTCAGAAAAAACGGAACGGAAACGGAAGACATACAGATGCATTTCCGTATGTGTTCCGTTTTTTTTTGCGGACCTATTGACTTGAATGGAGGCACGACCTGTGATTTACGGCCAAATATAGGACAAGCTCTATCTTTCAACGGAACGGAAAAACTGAAATACGGAAACGGAATGCATACGGAACACATTCAGTTTTTTTGGCGGAACCATTGAAATGAATGGTTCCGTATACGGACCGTATACGGAACACAAAAAAAACGGCCCGTAAAAAACCTAGGCCTTAACCCCTGAAAGCCATTAATGTTCATCTCAGATGCCGCGATCAGTGATGAATGCAGCATTTAAGGGGGTTCAATGACGGGGGGGCTGTGCAATCACCGTTCCTCGTCATTGCGCCCACTTATTACAAAGAAATGCTCTTTGTGACTAAGTAATTCTGATAACTTTGCTCATCACTAATGATGACATACCAAAAATGAATAAGATATAACCCGTCCTACCATATAAAGTCTCTGCAGTGTGAACAATACGTAGGTTGTCTAAGGTAGGTTGCCATAAACTTGTGCCCGTTTACTTGATGAACCCTACGTCGTACGGCTCCCTGACGTTTTCTGGGACCCACTCGCTCTCTGAACACTCGCTCTTCATTTTCTTTGGGAGCTGAAAAGAAAGGGAAAAAAAAACATAAATGTCAAATTATACATCGTCATAACAGAGTCACGTGCTGCGGCCGTACTGCCATCTGTCCCCGGCTATCATACAAAATGTGCCCTTGCAAGGTGTAGAGGACAGATGGAAGGGAGTATGACTGCAAGATCAGATGCACTGGGTCTGTTTGCAGTCTGTTACCATAGAGCAGGCATGCTCAACCTGCGGCCCTCCAGCTGTTGTAAAACTACAACTCCCACAATGCCCTGCTGTAGGCTGATAGCTGTAGGCTGTTCGGGCATGCTGGGAGTTGTAGTTTTGCAACAGTTGGAGAGCCGCAGGTTGAGCATGCCTGCCATAGACACACATAGTTCTGGATAAGCGCTGTAGACACAAGGCAGTTGGAGACTTTGCAAACTTGTTTTGTTTCTTTTATTTTACATGTATTGGGCCTATAGATGAGCAATGTTCGAAAAATTCCATTCAGCAGCTTCGTTGAAGTTCTGCATTAATTTCGTTATGAATTAATTTGTCACAAATCACTATAAATCAGGTATTCCCAGGCCACTCTGCCTAAAAGTTCTCTACAGCTAACAGAACGGATTAACTACGTATATTGGTGCACTGCACACTTATGTACACGGCGATAAATTAGACCTGCCTGTAATACTGATGCACCGTAACTCTACAGCTATCAGAATGGATTAGCTATGACTCTTGGTGCACTGCACAGTTATGTACACGGCTATAAATTGTAGCAGATCCTGTAGTTCAGCAGTCTCCTACTCTCTATCTCCACACTCCCTGCAGTCTCCGTGCACTCTCCCTCTCCATTACTGTCCTACACTCTCTGTTAAGAGTTTGCAGCAACATTGTCCCTAGTGCATGAGCGCTTGCCACGTCTCTCCCTATGCTCAGCTCACAGGACAATGGCGGAGACCGTGCGGGATCAGGGTTTTATAGGGCTGTGATATCAAAGGAGAGGGCTATCTGCGGATTTGCTGGTTGCATAGCATTATGAGTGATCTAGCGTTTCCATGCTTGTCTCCTCTACACTTCTTTTCACTTTCTAACACATGCAGCCGCTACTTTAAGAAAACGGATTCCTTACCACGAAGCACGAGATTTCAGATCAATTTAGAATCTAAGTTTTTCTAAACTTTGAACAGAATTCTGCTTCGGATACTTCACTTTGCTCAACACTAATTGGAACAGTAAAAATGTATGTATTCTAAAAGTGTTAATGGTATTGCCACTTAAAGGTATCTTGTAATGAATAAAATAGGTCAGAATATGTCAGAATAGGACCGGAGGAAAGAGACATCCCTATGATCTGTAATGCTGTCCAGACTAAAGGGGCAGCTGTGACCTGCACCTCTATCTATCTTATCATCCTTCAGGCAGCACACACAAAGGGATACAGTAGATGTGCTGCCTCTGGACTCAAGGAAAGATAAATTTCGGTAAGCAAATTTATTCTATCTACCAAATATTTATCTATTCAATATCTTTTTATCTATCTATCTATCCAATTGTCACGGCTTCGGTGTTGTGCGCGTGACACGTTGCCGTGCATGCCGGTTGCCAGGGGCAACACGTTGATGTCGGCTTGTATGTGCTTTTCCCCCCTTCTCCTGGTTCCTCCCCTGTCTGGTGCTTGAGGGGTTAACTTCCTGGCTGGGTGTGGCCACTAGGGTTTTATCTCCTGTGGCTCTCTGGCTGGGGCAGTTGTGCTTCAGCTGTCGTTTGTGTCCAGTCCTTGAGGGCCACCTAGTGGGACATCGATGTCTCCAGCGATGTCTTCCTTATGTATCTTCCATGTTCCCTACCTTACCTGTGTTGATGTTTAGTGTGGGTTTATGTTCAGGGTGTCGTGTACGTCTTGTTGTTGTTTCATGTTTGGGCAGTTGGTGTATTATGTTGGTGTATTATGTCCGGCATGAATGCAAGGCGTTTTCCTGTACGTTGAACCTCCGGAGTTACTGGAGTGCTGGTTCCTATGTGTGTCAGTACGTACTAAGTCCGGTATGGTGTTCGGATGTCAGTACGTTTGCATGGGTTCCAGTTCACGTTGGTGTGGTCTTCTGTTGTGCCGTCCAGCAGCTGCGACAGGTAAGTTACCATGCATTCCTGGGTTCTTGGTTCAGTGGTTATCCCTGCCATTGGATACTTACCTGCCGTTCCACTTGGCTTTTCTTTCTTTCCCGTATTTGCTGCTAGGTCGGTGGAGACTCCTGTGCTTCCATGTCGTGGAAGAACAGGTCGTCTCTCCCCTGCTCCTATGTGAGGGATTATTAGGGCGACTCAGGGTCCTAGGTTATCTGGGTATGAGTTTCCCCCACTCCGCACCGTGACACCAATATCTATCTATCTATCTATCTATCTATCTACTGTATCGGTCTATCACTATCTATCTATTCAATAACTTTTTATCAATCTATCTCATTATCTAGCTATTCAATATCTTTTTATCTATCTACTGTATCTGTCTATTATTATCTATATATAAAAAAAAAATAGAAAAATGGCAGCACCAGAGCAAACAAAAGAGACAAATTGTGGTGCAAGCCCAAGGGGACTAGACTATTACCCAAAATGTAAAAAAATGCAAAGAGGCAGCACTCTCCAATAATGAAAAAAGAAACAGAAGTTTATTCACCCATGTGGACTTCTGTTTCTTTTTTCAATATTGGAGAGTGCTGCCTCTTAGCATTTTTTTTAATCTATCTATCTAATATTTATTTATCCAATATCTATCTATCTATCTAATATATTTCTTTTAAATATCTTTCTTTCTTTCAAATATATTTCTTTCTTTACGCCTCTCTATAATATCTTAAATTCTTTGAAAGAGAACTGGCCAGTCATCTAACCACATTTTCATGCTAAACAATGGGATGAAGTATAGAGTTCCCCTTTAAGAGTAGCTGGAGCTGTAATCCTTCAGCAGACTCTGTCTTTAGTGTACAAGGGCAGGTCGCTCGGGGGGAACATCATGTCGTGTACTGTCTCAGGGTATATTGATCATTTACAATAATAATCAGCGGGACAGAAAAACCAACGAGCGTGAAGTAGACCCCAAGGTCAGAGTATCATTATAATGAGGGATAAAACGCAGGCCGTCATCCATCTCCATGCCGGCTGCATAGAATTATTCTAAGGAGAAATATCACAAGGAGAGGGACCTTCTGCATGAATCGGCCAATTCTAGCACAGTAAGAAGTGCCCGACAATAAATCCTGCAGTAAGTACCTGCTGACAGTAAAAGTCAACTGAGAAGAGAAGCGACCACCCTGATAATATTCGATGATAAACCTCTGACACACGCAGGTCCGTAACATCATTACTAGCCTGAGCGAGCCGTCGCCATCACACGTCATACCAAAGGAACTGTAGGACCACAAACCTAATAAAGAAATGTAGTTGTTCTCATATGAAAGGGTCACTCCAACAAAAGGTTTTAATATCTCATTTGATGTAAGGATAATCAGGTCAATAGATGATATGCACCTTAACCCCTTAATCACCAGGTTTCTTGGGCCTATATAAACAACTTTTTTTTTTTCTTTTTTTTTATCCTTGCATTCCTCTTTAACTTTTATTAACTATTTCTAAGGGGAATGTAAAAAAAAAATATTCTAGTATGCAGGAGGCATGGAGAATGGTCAGTGTAGCGCTATTAGCTCTGTCTGCACTCACCTCTCCCTGGTCTTCCTCTGGGCGCTGTGCTGCACTGACCTGTGTACAACGTCAAAACGTAGTGTGAACACATTGACCTGCCGCTGTAGGCAGTCAGGTTACAGTGTCGCAATGCGTCCGGAGAAGACAGAGAAGAAGAGTAGCAGTTGAGCAGGAGAGGTAAGTTCATTTATTTTAGCTTTGATGGGGCCTGATCTGAGGTCTGACATGGAGGTCTGATTTGAGGATCTGATATGGAGGCCTGACCTGAAGATCTGATTTGGGGGTCTGATCTGAGGATCTGATATGGAGGTTTGATCTCAGAATCTGATATGGGGGTCTGATCTGAAGATTTGATATGGGGATCTGATCTGTGGTCTAATATGCAGGTGTGATGAAGATTGTGGGTCTTATTTGGGGGTCGGTTCTGGCGTCTGATATTGAGGTTTGATCTAAGGTCTGATATTGGAGTATGATCTGAGTCTGATACTGGGGTCTGATATGGAGGTCTGATCTGAGGTCTGATATTGGAGTCTAATCTGAGGTCTGATCTAAGGTCTGATTGAGACAGGTTGAGCAAAATCAGCAATTCTGCCATTGTCTTTTTTTTTTAAATTTTTTTATTACATCATTCACCGTGCAGGTTAAATAAAATAATTTAGTCGTTTGAGTCGTTACAAATACAGCAAAGCAATTATGTGTGCTTTTTTTTAAATATTTTTAACACAAGAAAGAATTTTTAATGGGGAAAGGTCCGTTAACATGATTTTGCTATTAACACTAAAATAAAAATCCACCTTTTACTGTATGTATTATAGTCTCCACACCTGGACCTTCATTCACACTAAAGGACCCGGCTTTAAATGACACCTGTTACACCTGTCTGGCTGCAAATCCAAGTAAATCTGCCCCTAAAAATATTAGGTTCTGTCATGTTAACAAGTTACCAGCAGAGGGCGCTCAGACATGAGAAAACAATACCTAAGAAAACCGTTCCCTATTAATAATGCATTATTAGATGCTGAGAACAATTCTGCCCACAGAGCTAAATTATAATATGTTCTGGAATTCAAAAAAACATATCCGCAGTTAGTAAAGAAAAAAAGTTACTACATAATAAATATTAATAAATATTAATTTGCACCACAATAAAGCAGCAGTGCTTCCTGCAGTAGTTCTCATTAGCTGAGTTCTCCAAGTACTTTAAAGAAAACCCATGGAGGCTAATTTAAATAATCGATAATGCATAGCAATAAGGAGATTATTGGATTATAAATATGAAAATTGTATATATGACATCACATAGAACAGGCTGCAACATCTGGTGGCTGGAGAGCAGGGTCCTAAAATGACTGCCCTGGTCTGAAAGCAGACTGTGTAATCTCAGGAAACTGGAAGCAATGGCTCTCGATGGGTTCCAGGTAAGGCCAAGTTCACACTTCAGTTATTTCCATCAGTTATTGTGAGCCAAAACCAGTAGTGAAGCCTACACAGAAATAAGGTACAATGGAAATATTTCCTCCTGTTTTGTGTTTTTGACCCATTCCTGGTTTTGGTTCCCAATAACTGATGGAAATAACTGACCAAATAACTAAGTATGAACTTGGCCTAACCTGATATGTTAAGCATTACTGCACAGTCCATCTCCAGCTTAGGGTATGTTTACACATCACAGATTCACTTCTGGCAAATCCGACGTGTATTTTACAAGAGGATCTTCTACAGAAATCCTAGGCTGACACTTGGATGTCTAGGAGTTGTATCATTAAAGGGGTTGTGCAACTTCGGGAAGGGTTATGGCGAGCCTCCCCCCTTGCCAGCACATGCCCCTGGCTCCTTCTCACTTTGGCCTCAGCTGCTTCGCTTGGCTTCAGATAGAAATGTTGGACAGCTGCAAAACTCTGCATGCAGATATGTCTCAGGCTGATAAGTAAATTATTACAGGTGTGGTCTGATTAGACACTGGGTCCTGCCACAAGAGGGCGTTAAAGTACTTTCCCCGCTGTCCTATAAAAAGTCTCTCAGAGTTTATTTTAGGGTAGTGTACCTCTTGGTGAGAGATCACTGACTGCTAGACATGCCTCTACAATGCACTCAGACATTTTGCCCAGATGACAGAATTGAGACTGAGAGGTGGTGCATCACTGGCCTGAGAGGCGCAGCATGGTCATTCTGACCTAGCTGTTAGGAGGTGTTGGGAGCAACAGGTATGTGAAAGAATGCACACTTGGAGAACAGGCTCTGGATGGCCTAGCAGACCACCTGTAGAGAAGATTGTTAGATCCGCTACAAGCACGAGCAGCTCCTAGAGGTTCATTGTCCACAATTGAGACACAAGTGTGGCCTTCATTACACATCCCTGTCTCTGCCTGGACCATTTCCAGGTACTTAGCAGAAGAAAATGTGTCACTGTGCCCATTACATATCCTTAGCAGCCAGCCACCGTCGCATTTGTTTGCAGTGGTGTCAGGCTTCTATTTGGGATCTTACAACAGTCAGTATGGAGGCCTGGTGGTGAGCACTTCAATCCTGCCTTTCCTGTGGAGCAACACACTGCCCCAACTGATGGTGAGATGATCTGGGGAGACATCTCATATGACAGTCGGTCACCCCTAGTAGTGATAGGAGAGACACTGACAGCTCAGTGATATGTGCCGGACATCCTGCCACCACATGTGTTCCTCTCATGGCAGGACTTCCAAATGCCATTTTTCAGCAGGATAATTGTCGCCCACACACGGAAAGGGTTTCCTAGAAATGTCTCCGGCAGATTACAGAACTTCCTTGACTGCCCGGTTACCAGATTTATCGCCAATCATGCATTTATGGAATCAGCTTGAGCAACCTAGGAGTGTGCAGGATCTACAGGCCCAGATGCATCATCTGGGGTCAAATGTTCTTCTGGATACCATACAGAACCTGTATGTCTCCATGTCCAACTGTATCTCATCTTGTATCCAGGCTAGAGGCTGTATCTCATCTTGTATCCAGACTAGAGGCTGTAGCTCATTTTGTATCCAGGCTAGAGGCTGTATCTCATCTTGTATCCAGGCTGGAGGCCATTTCTCATCTTGTATCCAGGCTAGAGGCCGTATCTTATCTTGTATCCAGGCTAGAGGCCGTATGTCATCTTGTATCCAAGCTACAGGCTGTATCTCATCTTGTATCCAGGCTAGAGGCCATTTCTCATCTTGTATCCAGGCTAGAGGCCGTATCTCATTTTGTATCCAGGCTAGAGGCCGTATCTCATCTTGTATCCAGGCTAGAGGCCGTATCTCATCTTGTATCCAGGCTAGAGGCCGTATCTCATCTTGTATCCAGGCTAGATGACCTATCTAGGACATAAATCTTCAACTCCTTGAAACCGCCCCTTAGGCTACTTTCACACTAGCGGCATGGACCTCCGGCAGGCTGTTCCGTCAGGTGAACAGCCTGTCGGATCTGTACTGCCGCTAGTGAACGCTCCGTCCCCATTGACTATAATGGGGGCGGGGGCGGAGGCACGGCATCGCACGGCGAGAGGCTGCCGGAATAAAACTACGACATTTCCGACATTTTTTCCAGCAGCCTCTCGCCGTGCGTTGCCGTGCCTCCGCCCCGCCCCCATTATAGTAAATGGGGACGGAGCGGCAGTCCGGGGGCACACGTTCACTAGCGGCAGGATGGATCCAACAGGCTGTTCACCCGACGGAACAGCCTGCCGGAGGTCCGTGCCGCTAGTGTGAAAGTAGCGTAACTTTGACATTTTGTAATCTTGGAATTCTGCAGAAGTATTCAATTTTCCTGCAGCGCCTCCACAGGGGAAATTACGCATTACACATTTCTCATTGAAGTCAATGACATGACCTCTCCAGTCAGGCTAATAGATACAGGAGGTTGTGCGATCTACCTCCGTAAAATAAGAATTTCCTAGTAGGGTATTTGAAAACGGGTTTGCTAATCCAGGCAACCTCTTCTTCCCGAACAGCCATAAATAATCTCTGTATTACACCACATTCCTTTTCCAAGTATTCATGCTGTAAATAATAAAAAAATGCTTAAATAGACATTTCAGCTTTCAATATCTCACAAAATAATAATAAAAAAAAAATCTACTGAAAAGGGAACCAGGTGCAGATCAACTCAGGAGAATGGAACTCCGCCAACCGAGCCAATAGAATGTGTTTAGTTATTATAGATGTGCACTAAAGCTCACCAAGAAACGTATTCCAAGCAAATGGAAACTTCAGAACTCGCCAATAACGGAACATTAACAAGTAGAAAAATCCCAAAACCTTCAATACTCGAGAGACGATTGTGCAATGATAAGAAAACTGTATAATCGGCAAGTGTATGGTGTGGACAGGGGGGAGGTCAGGAGGAATAGCTTTTGGCCGCACACTCAGATACATTATTTAGGGTGACCATACGTCCTCCCAGACATTACCTCTTTCTGAGACCTAAAAAATTGCCAGGCCAGGATTTAGAAATGACCAAAAATGTCTGGGATTCTCAATGGGGGCGGGGAAGAGGGGCGTCTGAACTGCTGGGCGGGTACTTTGATCTGTTACAATGCATGAGCTGAAAGACTTGTGATGATGTTACTATAATGTGATCAGTGCAGGAGGTGCCAGAGCTCAGGAGAGGAGAAGTAGTAAGGACCTGTGATGATGTCACCATCATGTGATCAGTGCAGGTGAAGCCAAAGCTCAGCAGTGGAAAGGAGAAGTAGTAAGGACCTGTGATGATATCACCATCATGTGATCACCATCATGTGATCAGAAGCCAAAGCTCAACAGTGCAGAGGAGAAGTGGTATGGACCTGTGATGAATTCACTGTCATGTGATCAGTGCAGGTGGGGTGGAGTTCAGGAGTGAAGAGGAAAAGTGCTAAGGACCTGTGATGATTGTAGTGTCCCACTCCAGTTGGATGGGAACACTCCAAATTGCATTTCCTTTGCATTTCCTTTGCTAAATTCCTATTTCAGGCTGGTGAATGTATTACATACATTCAACACTAGAGGTCTCTGTAAAATCATTTATATAGGTCAGACACAGGAAGTTAGAGAGAGATTAGGGGTGAGGAGTTAGGAGGAGAGGAGACAGGAGGAGACAGACTTGGCTCTGTTCTCCTGGGCTTAGCCCAGGGGACCATACTACTGCAACCTTCGTAGTCCAAGACTAGGACTTATTAATCCTTTACTGTAATCACCCTTCCAGGGATCCCTTCCGGGGATTAAGAAAAAAATTGCTGTATCTTGTGAACCTTTTCAAAGAATGGAGCAAAGAGTTTGCCTGCCATGAGAGAGATCGCCCTTGGGTTGCTGAATCACTGAAGCACTGAATATTTCTGAATCGCTAAGTGCTGAATATTTAGTTACAGAAGATCCACACTATATTGAAAGGCTGAGTAACCAGAGCAAGATCAGGAACCAAGTATAGTAAGATCATCACTCCTACACAGTTGAGCTGGAAACCTACCTACACCACCTCACTGAGCCTGCTATTGGGATTTGCATTTCTACCATCTTGATGTATGACAAAGTGCTGTTATTGGATGATGCTTATTGCAAGATTACAATTTACAAGTAAAGTTCCTTTTTGGTTCAACTACTGCCTCCCTCATCATTCTACTCTACTCTATCTCCTAATTGCACCTCACGGTGCTGGCGTCACGAGCACAGGGACCCAGCCACCAAAGCGTACCCATTACCATCAAGGGCACCTCAACTTCCATCTGGCTGGTGTTCCCTGCAATAGAGAGTGCCCCGGAGGATTTAGTGCTGTCTTCCTCATCACTGCATGCCAACCCAGGCAGCTGAAAAACCATGAGTACAACTACTACCCCCATCACCCCACCGTCACTCACATACTGCCCCTGCGGTCCGGTCCGGCCTGATGTCACCGTCATGTGATCAGTGCAGGTGGGGGTGGAGTTCAGCAATGAAAAGAAATGGTAAGGACCTGTGATGATGTTACCATCATGTGATCAGTGCAGCAGGGGCTGGAGCTCAGCAGTGGACAGGAGAAGTGGTAAGGACCTGTGATGATGTCGCCATCATGTGATCAGTGCAGCAGGGGCTGGAGCTCAGCAGTTAAGAGGAGAAGTGGTAAGGACTTGTGATGATGTCACTGTCATGTGATCAGTGCAGGTGGGGGCAGAGAAGTGGTGATCCTGAGAAACTGTCATGCCCTGCTCAGGTTATGTGCGGAGGTCTGCCAGGTTAGCAGCACATGTGTAGCCTTTTGTTTTTGTCTTGAGTTGAGCTGTATCCGCCTCCCTTCAGGTGCACTGAGTGGGGTCGTTGGTTTGAGTTTAAATTACGCCCACTTCCAGTGTCCTGTGCGGGTTATAGCTTCTGTCTGGCTCAGAGGAAGGAAGGATTTGCTGTTCCTGCTCAGTAACAAGATAAGTTGGTTTTGCTTTCTTGTGGTTGTCTGTCTAGGCTGTTTGAGAGACGCCTGCCCCCTCCTGGTCCTGAGGGAGCAGGCTGCCTCTTTCCCCCTTTCACCATCTTAGGAATTTTAGGGAATATTCAGCCCAGGCACGGGGACACGTTTATTCCCACCTTCAGGGTCTGAACGTGGGCATAGAAGTCTAGGGAGAGCAGGCAGGGATTTGTCAGGAGGTGACCTTTATCCCCAGCTTCTTGCCTAGACACTTGTATGGTGGTATTCTGTGTATCTTGTATCCTGTCCACCGTGACAGAAACCTTGGAAGTTGTGGTCCTCTACTCTTATATGTCACCGCAAGATCTCTGAGAAGTTCTGATAGATGTTCTTCAGTACCTCCTGCATGATGTTTCTTTTTGCTTTCGCTTTGAGATCTCTTCTCCCTCTCCCAGCTGTCATCTATTAGCAGTGATTGCCTCCCTATATATCTCCTCCCATACTGCTTCACTTTGCGGTTTATACTACTTCCTGGATTGGGTTCACTGCTTGAAGTTGCTACTGCTGGTTCCTCAAGATAAGACTATTTCTGTATTTGTGTTTTCCTGTTGGCTTGATTCTAGGTGACCCTGACTCCCTCCGTATTGAGTGCAGGGAGCCGGTGGTCGTGTCCCCTCACTACTATAGGGTTTGCAGGTGTCACTCAGTCTAAGGTAGGTGGACATGCAACTTTCTATCATTGAGATCTTTGCATGGGCTGAGCAGTGAGGGAGAGCTCTAGGGCATTAATTTGTTCCTTAGTTTGGGATCAAGTCAGTCGGATCTTTATTTGTTACTTATTGTTAACTGCAACACCATCCGTGACATTATATCCTCTTCCCTTAAATATCCTCTAATAGCCCATAATATTAGAATGGATATGCTGGTTTCCATTCTGTGTGTTGTACTGTCACCCACTGTCCCAGGTATGGGGTCCTTCTTTTTTCACCCTATATTACTATAATGTTGGCCACGGTCAGTAAAGTGGTGTTCACAGGTGGATACATCTTCTTAACCAGTTCACGACTGAGCCGGTACTACCTCTTTAAAGTCTTGGCGATGGGCTCCCTAACAGGGGACCTGGATTACCATCTGTATCAGAATAGAAGGTTACTTTGGCAATCTCAGGACTGACTCTGGCGCCTAAATAAAGGTTCCCCCCAACCTCCACCATCACCATGCCTATACAAAACCCACACCAAAAACCCCACCAATATTTTAGAGAAAATAAGTGCACTGATAAGGAGCATGCATTCACCTTTTGCAGCCAGAAGTATTCTTGCAGGAGTCGTTCTCTGAAGCTTTCACATTGAGATGTGGAGCACTTTGTATCACGCTGTTCACGACTATGAAGTGGCGAGGCAGGAGGTGCTGCCGATTAGCAACTCGCGGCGTTATTTTGGGGAACAGAAGCTAATTGACGTTGCTGGTATTTCAATGTCTTTAATCAAATAGGAGTTTGCAAGAACAGTGTTTCGCTCAAGCCCATTCCATTTGAAGATATAGCAGAGCCGAGTTTGTCAGATAAAGCAAAGCTGCAGCAAAGTTTGTCATTTGGCACGGCTGATACCTCATTGCACTATGTGTGCTTTATGGGGGGCTGTGCCCCTTATCTACACTCTGCGGCCTTTAAAGGGAATATGTCTCCTATAATTTAATCTGCCAGTGAAAACCAGATAGCGACATGTATCTGTTTTTTTCTAATGCGTTTTTATTTTCTGATTGAAGATTTATTTATTCTGTTTCCTGGACATGATTATGGGGGCGGCCATCTTGCCTGAGCTGTTCTTAACAGCATTTAGAAAGCATTAAGAAAATTGCTTTACGGCAGCCACATGGTCCATACACACAATGGGCAGGAGGGGACCTCATTGACTTCTATGGAAGAGGTTTCCGGGCCTGCTCTGTGCCCTGTGCAGAGGTAAGGAGGGAGTAGATAAGTTGCAATATCACCTATCGTGAATGGTGGATTCTGTGCTGTCTATATATCTGTCATTGTAATCCTGACTGTGATAATAGTGATATGACTGCTGAAAAAAGATATGTACAGAACAAGAAGTGGCACCTATTATTAGGCGCAGCGGCCAGTGCGAAAACTGCAGGATTTTTATTTTTTTCAAATATAGATAGAGACATTGATAATTTAAATAATAAAATAATAATTTGAAGATGTATTTAACATAAAAACTTATTTAAACAATAGGTCATTTTCTGAAGACACTGAAGAGTTAAATTCAGCTACGCTGCATCAGTATGCTTTATCACTTGTTATAATATAGACTAATGATCTATATTATCTCTGCCGGATATAAAAATTTCTATGAAATAACATTGACACTTTAGAAAATTACAGCTAGCATAGCCGGGACTACATTGGATTTGGTCACATTTAGAGTTAAGTCATTTTAAAAACGGATTACATTACTTATCTGTGCTGATCCTAAATTACAAGCTGTATTATAGTCTAGAGCTGCCTTTGTAATGCCCCAGAGGTGCATTACCACTTCTGCACCCTGCTACTATCTCTAATGGGCAAAAATAATGTCATCACATATATTTATTTCCAGGTCCTGCATCATGTGTTTGTGTTCACGTGTAATGTGCCTGGTTTACCAGCAGATGGCGGCAAACATGGCAGAGCTACAGGTACCTAGAGTGGAATCTTCCTTTCCATTCTAACACCCCCCTCTGTGTTGTGGCGGGCTTGTCCCACTTGCTGCAGGAAGGGTGGGGACCAGTTAGTTCCAGTTTAGATCTTCCCTAGACAGGGGGAATTTGTGCAGCAGGTGGACGTCCCGGTTGGACGTGCCTTGCCCTGGCCAGCTGGAGCACCTTCAGCTCAGCTGGATATGGAGGCAGAAGCTTAGAGCCTTAGGAGCCAGGAGAGAGAGACTCCCTGGTATAGCATAATTCTGAGTCAGACTACAAAAGAGAAGTTGCAGCACCCAGATAAAACTAAATTATACAGCTATCCTGTCAGCACAGCAGAGCCAGAGAGCAACAGACGTAGCAGAGAGGAGTTTGCCTGCCACAGTTAATGCCAAAGCCTGCTGGAACCAAGACAAAGTCTGAGTCTGTTTGGAGAACATTTATTCAAGTAAAGCAGGTCTGGACTCGATTTATTTCTTCATCCCCTTCAACACCTACCCCCTTGCTCTGCTTCGGACGACAACGCCTGGGGTCCAGAGTATCCAGGTAGGAGCACCGTGATACGTGCACCAACATTAAGGGACAATATAGGCCACCCTATACCACTCTGGCATTCCTACACCTGGGTACCATCCACAGTATCACTAAAAAAGGGGCCCTTTACTGCAACTGGCGTCACGAAAAACATTTACTTTAAGGGACCCCTGGCGGTTGCCGTGCGTTGCACATTCACTGTCCTGCAAAATCCAGAGCGGAGAGCTCCCAGTATACCTCGCAGGATCAGTTTCTACACAGAGCTTTCTCTGGTAATTTGCATTCTTGGACATGCGCAGTAGTCTGTATACACAAGGCACTGTACAGGTAATCTAATGTAAGAAAAACGTACTGACACACTGTATTACAGGAGCTCAGCCTGGATATGTCGACAAGCTTCTCCTCAACTGTTTCCGCTGACAACATGCTGAACAATGAATGCAGCTCTGAAGTAGAATACAGGCTGTAACTCAAAATCAGTGCAAGATAAGTAATGTATTGAATATAGAAAGTTACTAAACACGGGTTCTATAAATAATAAAATAGTGTTCAACAATGGACAGACCCTTTAAATTAGTCAATGAGGGTTATTTTGAAAAGCTGACACAAAAGAAAATAATAATGTAGTTACCGTTTTATGAACAGTATTATAAATTAAACTGCGACTGATTTTGGACTCATGTGTAGAAATGCCTTGTTTATCTATGGTTAGCACTGGGGTCCTGGGTTTAAATCCGACCAAGGAAAATATCTGCTTGTACTTGAATGATGTCCTCTTGATGACTCTTACAGTCCAAAGGCATGATTAAAGGGCCTTTTGCGCAGGCCATGTGACCAATGAACATGATATCACACGGCCTGGGAAGAGGTCTTAGGAGCACTCATGGAGCGTCACGGCTTTTTCATACAGCTGATGGACCCCTTTTAATCTGATATTGATGATCTAATCTGAACATAGCACATCAATATCAAAATCCTGAAAAACCTCTTTAACCCTGCGCATGCACCGGTGAATATTGAGTCGGCACATGCGCAGTTTGGATGTCAGCATCATGGAAAACCCACTGAGATGTACTTGCGCATGCCCCGATTCAACATTCACAGGGCAAGTCAGGAAGACAAAAGGAGGGGTAAAAGGGGAAAAGCGATGTGGAAGCAGTGCTCTGAGGGGCGAGGCCCACTACTGGGTGCTCTGAGGGGTAGACCTGCCACTTGGTGCTCTGAGGAGCTAGGCCTGCCACTTGGAGCTCTGAGGGGGTAGGTCCGCCACTTGGAGCTCTGAGGGGCTAGGCCTGCCACTTGGTGCTCTGAGGGGCAGACCTGCCTCTTGGTGCTCTAAGGGGCTAGACCTGCCACTTGGTGCTCTGAGAGACTAGACCTGCCACTTGGTGCTCTGAGAGACTAGACCTGCCACTTGGTGCTCTGAGGGGCTAGACCTGCCACTTCGTGCTCTGAGGAGCTAGATCTGCCATTTGGTGCTCTGGGGGGCTAGACCTGCCACTTGGTGCTTTGAGGGGCAGACCTGATACTTCGTGCTGTGAAGGGCTAGACATGCCACTTGGTGCTCTGCGGGGCTAGACATGCTACTTGGTGCTCTGAGGGGCTAGACCTGCCATTTGGTACTCTGAGGGGCTAGGTTGCCACTTGGTGCTCTGAGGGGCTAGGCCTGCCACTTTGTGCTCTGAGGGGCTAGGCCTCCCACTTGGTGCTCTGAGGTCCTAGGTTGCCACTTGGTGCTCTGAGGGGCTAGGCCTGCTACTTGGTGCTCTCAGGGGCTAGGTTCATCACTTGGTGCTCTGAGGGGCTAGGCTCGTCACTTGGTGCTCTGAGGGGCTAGGCCTGCCACTTGGTGCTCTGAGGGGCTAGGCTCGCCACTTGGTGCTGTGAGGGTCTAGGCCTACCACTTGGTGCTGTGAGGAGCTAGGCCTACCACTTGGTGCTCTATATGCCTAATTAACATATGAAATAAAGTGCAAATGTCTCTACCACGGGCCGACCGATTTAAACTACAGAGGGATCATTAAACTCTGCATAAACAACCCTAAGAGGCAGTATGTTTGATTTAATAGGGTTGATCCTGCTGACAGATGCTCTTTAACACAAAAGCCCATTTGACCAGATATCACTTTACAGAGAGAGAACCTAAAAGATTCATAGGTTTTGATGTATTCCGGACCCTATTTTGCAGCCGTTACTGACTTACACTTTGAGCTATGGCAGCTCTGAAATGAGTCAGGGAACGTGAATCATTATTCCATTTTCATGTTGAAAACAAATGGTGCGTGGTTCATATTGTTCTGCCTGGATTAGCCAAACTACATCTGGCATGGTATGCTCCTATCTGGGTACCATGCCAACATCATGAACTTGTATCAGTCCAATGGAGAAATTTGCCTATAAATGGATTTTTGCTAAATAATATACAAAAGTAATGTTCCTGGCAGGAAATATATTTATGTAACTGAAATCCTCATTTGCATGGATATTAATGCCATGGGTGGCTGTTTGGAACGTCTATCATCAAATCCCATATCAACCCAACAATGAGACCTTGTGTCGAGAGAAGGAACAAACTCCGATAGCAGAAGCGATAAAACCAGTGCGTAAAATTTGGATGGCTGAAATGAGTCCATTCATTAATTAGCAAATTATTTTGCTTGTCGAGTACGGCCAGGTCATTATCATATAAAAGAGCAGAGCTATGAAAATGTCACGGGCTAAGGTATTATAATGTAGACACCTCATCAATGGTTCGCTCTCAGAATACGTGTGCATAGAAGAAAGAATCTGATGTCATCATAGTAGTATACCATACCCCACATACAGGGCCCCCTGGAGAGAAAGGAGGGGGCTGATCGTATAGTGTCAGATTGTGCAGGGACATGCCCCCAACTGGTAATGCCCAGTTAGACCTTTATGTAGCTATAAGCTTCTAGTAGGAATAATAAATGAATGGCATATCATAGAGTCATAAGAATAGATGCTCCTGAATTGTTATTACACGGGGAATGCAAGTAATTACTTAAACAGACATGTCAGGAGTATGAATGCTAACTTTTATATGGGTGTGGACATTGCCACTTTATCAAGATTCCAACTAGAGATGAGCGAATTTCATATTTTGAAATTCGTTCACACTTTGAGTCCTCCCCTGCATAACGGAAACGGGACGGATCCGTTATGCAGGCCATAGACTTCTATTATGACGGAATGAATAACGGAATGCCTCTAAAGGCATTCCGATATGCATTCCATCATAGAATTGCGTTATGGTCCGTGGTAACGGAATCCATAACGCAATTCACCTTTAACCAACAAACGAAGTGTATACAAAATTCGCTCATCTCTAATTCCAACCCTTTCCTGGGCAGGTTTTGTGATATGTCACGCCCCCTTACGGCATGTATAGGGAATATGGCTGCGACGCTACATACAGTTAGAAATCATGAAGGGCTAATTTCCGGGATCATCTAAGCGAGAGATTTGACAGCTGGTCCAGGAAGTCTCCTATTTGTCTGGGAATCTCCCCCCGATGCCACCGTCTCAGCTGCACTGGTGCATGTTGCAGGCTCATCTGCCCAGGTCCCGACCGGATGTGGCCGCATCTTTTCCTGTTCAGCTGCATTAACCATAATGCAACCTTACAAGAAAAGAAGCAGCCAGATCCTATAGTGACCCGGGCTGAAGAGCCCGCAACGTGCGCCAGTGCAGCAGAGATGGCGGTGTCGGGATAGCAAAGGAGGGTAGGTACTACGTAAAAAAGCTTCCCTCCATAGTTTAGGCCATACAGTAATTAGAGAAAATGCCCAGAGAACCCCTTTATTATTACAAATGCTGCAGTAAACCAACATTGTGGTTTTCGTTGCTCTACTGCCTCTAACAGAGCCTTCAACGTAGATGTGAATGCATCCGTACACAATGCATAGTATGTACATGTGTGTTTATATGTACAGTG
The DNA here is from genome assembly GCF_905171765.1 of Bufo bufo. NCBI lineage: Eukaryota > Metazoa > Chordata > Amphibia > Anura > Bufonidae > Bufo > Bufo bufo. Next base: position 569,149,714 of record NC_053392.1, on the reverse strand, counting down.
CCTTGCAAAAGTGTTCACCCCCTTGACTTTTTTGTGTTTTGTTACATTACATACAGCCTTAAGTTCAATGTTTTGTTAATCTGAATTTTATGTGATGGATCAGAACACAATGGTCTAAGTTGGTGAAGTGAAATGAGAAAAATATATAAATAAAACTATTGTTTAGAAATTGGCATGTGCGTATGTATTCACCCCCTTTGTTAGGAAGCCCATAAAAAGCTCTGGTGCAACCAATTACCTTCAGAAGTCACATAATTAGTGAAATGATGTCCACCTGTGTGCAATCTAAGTGTCACATGATCTGTCATCACATATACACACCTTTTTTGAAAAGCCCCAAAGGCTGCAACACATAAGCAAGAGGCATCACTAACCAAACACTGCCATGAAGACCAAGGAACTCTCCAAACAAGTAAGGGACAATGTTGTTGAGAAGTACAAGTCAGGGTTAGGTTATAAAGAAATATCCAAATCGTTGATGATCCCCAGGAGCACCATCAAATCTATCATAACCAAATGGAAAAAACTTGGCACAACAGAAAACCTGCCAAGAGACGGCCGCCCACCAAAACTCATGGACCGGGCAAGGAGGGCATTAATCAGAGAGGCAGCACAGCGTCCTAAGGTAACTCTGGAGGAGCTGCAGAGTTCCACATCAGAGACTGGAGTATCTGTAGATAGGACGACAATAAGCCGTGCGCTCCATAGAGTTGGGCTTTATGGCAGAGTGGCCAGAAGAAAGCCATTACTTTCAGCAAAAAACAAAAAGGCACGTTGTGAGTTTGTGAGAAGGCATGTGGGAGACTCCCAAAATATATGGAGGAAGGTGCCCTGGTCTGATGAGACTAAAATTAAACTTTCTGGCCATCAAAGAAAACGCTATGTCTGGCGCAAACCCAACACATCACCCAAAGAACACCATCCCCACAGTGAGACATGGTGGTGGCAGCATCATGCTGGGGGGATGTTTTTCAGCAGCCGGAACTGGGAAACTGGTCAGAGTTGAGGGAAAGATGGATGGTGCTAAATACAGGGATATTCTTGAGCAAAACCTGTACCACTCTGCGTGATTTGAGGCTAGGACGGAGGTTCACCTTCCAGCAGGACAATGTCCCCAAACACTCGGCTAAAGCAACACGAGTGGTTTAAGGGGAAACATGTAAATGTGTTGGAATGGCCGAGTCAAAACCCAGATTACAATCCAATAGAAAATCTGTGGTCAGACTTAAAGATTGCTGTTCACAAGCGCAAACATCCAACTTGAAGGAGCTGGAGCAGTTTTGCAAGGAGGAATGGGCAAAAATCCCAGTGGTGAGATGTGAGAAGCTCATAGAGACTTATCCAAAGTGACTTGGAGGTGTGATTGCCACAAAAGGTGGCTCTACAATGTATTGTCTTTAAGGGGGTGAATAGTTATGCACATTGACTTTTTCTGTTATTTTGTCCTATTTGTTGTTTGTTTCACAATAAATAAATAAAAAAATCTTCTGTTCTGTAAATTAAATGATGCAAATCCTTAAACAATCCATGTTAATTCCAGGTTGTGAGGCACCAAAATACGAAAAAAGTCAAGGGGGGTGAATACTTTTGTAAGGCACTGTACATGTGTATGTGTGCGCGTATACGTGTAGTGTGAATGTATGTACATTTATTTGTACACATATTTGTATATGTATTATGTATAGGAGAAACGTATTTAGTTTGTATGTGTGTGTGTATATATATATATATATAGAGAGAGAGAGAGAGAGAGAGAGTAAATGTATGTAGTTTATATGTATGAGTGCATGTATATATGTATAGTGTAAACCTATTATGTAGTTTATGTATGTATGTGTGTGTATATATATATATATATAGAGAGAGATAGTGTAAATGTATGTAGTTTATATGTTGTACATGTGCATGTATAGTGTAAATGTATGTAATGTATATGTATGAGTGCATGTGTGTATATATATATATATATATAAATATATATATATAGTGTAAACCTATGTAGTTTATAGGTATGTGTGAGTTTATGTACATATGTATAGTGTAAATGTATGTAATGCATATGTATGAGTGCATGTGTATATACAGTACAGACCAAAAGTTTGGACACACCTTCTCATTCAAAGAGTTTTCTTTATTTTCATGACTATGAAAATTGTAGATTCACACTGAAGGCATAAAAACTATGAATTAACACATGTGGAATTATATACATAACAAACAAGTGTGAAACAACTGAAAATATGTCATATTCTAGGTTCTTTAAAGTAGCCACCTTTTGCTTTGATTACTGCTTTGCACACTCTTGGCATTCTCTTGATGAGCTTCAAGAGGTAGTCCCCTGAAATGGTTTTCACTTCACAGGTGTGCCCTGTCAGGTTTAATAAGTGGGATTTCTTGCCTTATAAATGGGGTTGGGACCATCAGTTGCGTTGAGGAGAAGTCAGGTGGATACACAGCTGATAGTCCTACTGAATAGACTGTTAGAATTTGTAGTATGGCAAGAAAAAGCAGCTAAGTAAAGAAAAACGAGTGTCCATCATTACTTTAAGAAATGAAGGTCAGTCAGTCAACCGAAAAATTGGGAAAACTTTGAAAGTAAGGGCTATTTGACCATAAAGGAGAGTGATGGGGTGCTGCGCCAGATGACCTGGCCTCCACAGTCACCGGACCTGAACCCAATCGAGATGGTTTGGGGTGAGCTGGACCGCAGAGTGAAGGCAAAAGGGCCAACAAGTGCTAAGCATCTCTGGGAACTCCTTCAAGACTGTTGGAAGACCATTTCAGGGGACTACCTCTTGAAGCTCATCAAGAGAATGCCAAGAGTGTGCAAAGCAGTAATGAAAGCAAAAGGTGGCTACTTTGAAGAACCTAGAATATGACATATTTTCAGTTGTTTTACACTTGTTTTTTATGTATATAATTCCACATGTGTTAATTCATAGTTTTGATGCCTTCATAGTCATGAAAATAAAGAAAACTCTTTGAATCAGAAGGTGTGTCCAAACCTTTGGTCTGTACTGTATATATATATATATATATATATATATATAATGTATATAGTGTAAACCTATGTAGTTTATAGGTATGTGTGAGTTTATGTACATATGTATAGTGTAAATGTAAGTAGAAGAACGTGTATGAATGCATGTACGTGTCCGTGTTCCTCAGGATGCCAGAACCCCAGAGAACTCCAATCAATCTGAAAGCTATTTTACTCCATCAGCCCCGTCCCTCCTGCCATTTAGAGTTCTGACACTCTGTTATTTCCACCAAGAATACAAACAGTATGGGATTTTTCGTTCCTATACAACTAAAAGGTCATTATACCGTTCCCATGGCTACCAATCACAGTATGTAAAATTACACCTCAAATACGATTTCTGAGAAAATGAAGTTACTGACTGGTAATGACTCCGCTTTAGCAAAGTGAGTCAAGGGAACAGATGGTGCGAATAGCACATAATACCATAGAAGAGCAAATATAATATCAAGCATTCCCCATCATAATGCGCGGTGTACATCACAGATCTATACATGATGCAACCATTCTGACATAACAGCATCACAGAACACGCTCCCGTAAATGTCAACACCTACAGAGGCAGTAGAGCTGAATAATTTGGCACAACTAAGGGTCCATTCACACGTCCGCAAAATGGGTCCTGATCCGTTCCGCAATTTTGCGGAACAGGTGCGGATCCATTCATTTTCAATGCGGCTGAAAAAGATGCGGACAGCACACAGTGTGCTGTCCGGAACCGCACTTCCGTTCCGCGGCCCCGCAAAAAATAGAACATGTCCTTTTCTTGTCCACGGACAAGAAAAGGCATTTCTTTTTTAGTGCCGGCCATGTGCGGTGCGCAAAATGCGGAACGCACATGGCCGGTGTCCATGTTTTGCGGATCAGCAATTTGCGAACCGCAAAACACTTGCGGACGTGTGAACGGACCCTTAGGCTGTATTCACACTGCAGTATGTGCATGGGGAAAGCACTAAGGCCCTGATGACCCGACAGAAGCCAGAGGAGCGTCCTTGTGCATCCGCAGGAAGGGTATGCGTTGGTATATCTGTTTTTTCACTGACAACTACGCTATTTAAAGAGGACCCGTCCCCTCTCCTGACATGTCTGTTTTAGTAACTACTTGCACTCTCCATATAATAGCATTTCTAGAGCCTCTATTCTTATGACTCTATGTTGTGCCGTTCCAGTATTATTCCTGCAAGAAGCTTAGAAATAAATTGCCAGCAGACTGCAGTAAAGGTACTGCTGGGTGTTACCAGTAGATGGTGTGTCTGACTCTGTCCAATCAGTGCTGCTTTAGTCAGACTGTGCAGGGACACACCCCCAACTGGTAACACCCATCTGTACCTTTACTGCAAGCTGCTGACAATTCATTTACAACTTCTAGTAGAAATAACAGAGGAACGGTACAACACAGTCATAAGAATAGATGCTTCAGAATCATTATTACATGGGAATGAAAGCAGTGGAGACAGGTCCTCTTTAATACCATAAAAAAAGGGAAAACTGGTGCATAACGGGCCGGCAAATTCCTAAGCATCACTACAGGCATTCATATAGATCCATGCAACGCAATGTGAACAGAGCCTAAGGGGGCATATACACCAACAGATTATCTGACAGATTTTCTGACCAATCACTGGTCAGATGGCCGTTTACACACACAGATCTTTTGTTATACACAACAACTACTGGTCAAATTGGTCAGATACTCTGTTGGTGTAATAGATCCCTAAGGGTGAATTCACATGTGGCAGATTTGCTGCAGATTTTACTAGTAGCATTATTATAAATGGACACTGTGTAATGCTTCATTTCTCCTGTGGTGGCGCTGCAGGAAAACTGAACACTTACTGTCAGGTTTACCCAGAGATAACAGTTGATGGTTGGGGGTCCCGGCAGCAGGACACTTTGTGATCAACTTACTGTATTATCAATGGATCCTTCTAAGGGTTGTTCACAGAGGAGAACCCCTTTATAAGGGTTGTCTCACTTCAGCAAATGGCATTTATCATGCAGAGAAAGTTAATACAAGCCACTTACTAATGTATTGTGATTGTCCATATTGCCTCCTTTTCTGGCTGGACTCATTTTTTCCATCACAATATACACTGCTCGTTTCCATGGTTACAACCACCCTGCATTCATGCTTGCACATGATTCGAAAAAGCGCTGGCCTGTTTGGTGGCCAGGACAGTGGGAGCGCACATAAGCTAGTGCTTTTTCCTATAGTGTGCAAGCACGACCACCACTGATCAAATGCGGGGTGGTCGTAACCATGGAAACGAGCAGTGCATAATGTGATGCAAAAAAAAATTCCGCCAGCAAAGTAAGGAATATGGAGAATCACGATACATTCATAATAACTTCCTCGACATTATAAATGCTATTTGTTGAAGTGAGACAACTCCTTTAAGGACTCAAATTTCTCATGACACAAATTCTATACAAAATCGCAACCTGCTAGTAAACCTCCTGACAAACCGTAATTCACATGACAACCATACAGTGTCCACACAACTTATATAGGATAGACAAGACCACGAGGACCAATGGAGGTAGCAGCAGCGGCATTGTTCAAAATAGATCATTAATATCTAATTGGAGGGGTCCAGTACCTGGCATCACTGTCAATCCGCTCATCTGAAGAGGCCACGACACTCGGGTGAGCACCACGGCCTCCTTAGGCCTCTTTCACACGGGTGTCATGTTTTTGGCCTGGATAAGATGTGGGTGCGTTGTGGGAAAATGAGCGATTTTTCCACGCGAGTGCAAAACATTGTAATGCGTTTTGCACGCGCGTGAGAAAAAACTGCATGTTTGGTACCCAAACCCGAACCCGGACTTCTTCACAGAAGTTCAGGTTTGGGTTCGGTGTTGTGTAGATTTTATTATTTTCCCTTATAACATGGTTATAAGGAAAATAAGAGCATTCTTAATACAGAATGCATAGTACAATAGGGCTGGAGGGGTTAAAAAATAATTTAACTCACCTTAATCCACTTGCTCGCGCAGCCCGGCTTCTCTTCTTCTTTGAGGAATAGGACCTTTGATGACGTCACTGTGCTCATCACATGGTCCATCACCATGGTGATGGATCATGTGACGGACCATGTGATGACCGCAATGACGTCACCACAGGTCCTTTTCCTGTGCACAGCAAAGATGAAGATAGAAGAGAAGCCGGGCTGCGCGAGCAAGTGGATTAAGGTAAGTTAAATTATTTTTTAACCCCTCCAGCCCTATTGTACTATGCATTCTGTATTAAGAATGCTATTATTTTCCCTTACAACCATGTTATAAGGGAAAATAATAAAAATCGGGTCCCCATCCCGATCGTCTCCTAGCAACCGTGCGTGAAAATCGCATCGCTTGCGGATGCTTGCGATTTTCACGCAGCCCCATTCACTTCTATGGGGCCTGCGTTGCGTGAAAAACGCAGAATATTGAGCATGCTGCGATTTTCACGCAACGCACAAGTGATGCGTGAAAATCCCCGCTCATGTGCACAGCCCCAAAGAAATGAATGGGTCTGGATTAAGTGCGGGTGCAATGCGTTCACCTCACGCATTGCACCCGCGCGGAAATCTCGCCCGTGTGAAAGGGACCTTACAGTTTACCTAGCACAGCACCGTACATTGTATAGTGGCTGTGCTTTGTATTGCAGCCCAAGCCCATTTACTTGAACAGGACTGGGCTGCTCCTGTGCCATGTGGCAGATGAATAGGACGTCACTGCTCTAGGAAGACGCCAAAGCACTCCTAAGAGCACTATACTGTCTTTAAACAACTGATCGGTAGGGCGCTGGAGGTCGGACCCCAGACTGATCTGATATTGATGATCCACCCTGAGGATAGGTCATCAATATCTAACCACTGGAAAATCCTTCAAAAGTGCTCCACTTTGCTCTCCTCCTAAACGTCTAATCCTTACTGAAAAGAGAGAAAAGCAACATAAATCACCTGCACGCAGGATCTTAGAGTGTCATTGCCATAAACCCCCAGAGGGACCATGTCTGTAAATTACATTCTTCTCTGAGATGTCGTTGGCTCGGCATTCTCTTGGCAGACTCTGTCTCTGCTACTCCTCTGACCTCAAACAACCCTTTGTCATTGGACTGATGGAAGCTGAGCACACTATACTGTAATCAATTTATATCAGTCCTGCCCCTCCGCACAATGCTGAGCCCTGATAAATGGCCTCCTGAGAGTTAAACGGAAAGATGATTGCTATGGAGGCTACAAGAATCTGGTAAGCGGGCACAGACTGAGTGCGCTGAATACAGTGGTGCTCAGAGATGACTGTTTTGGGTTGCTAAAGTGGCACAAAGCAAACAAGAAAAACACAATCACATTCTTTCGAGTATTTTTGTTTTAAAAAAGGTTCTAAGAGACTTAAGAATTGATGAAAGTTTGATCGGTGAGGGTCTGACCTCCAGGACCTCAATGTAGGGGTAGTAGTGCTCCTGTGCTTGGTACTGCAATTTGCCCCGTTCACTAAAATATGACTAGATAGGAAGTGATATAATATCAAACACAGGCAGAGGTTGGACCCCATGGAACTAACATGGTAGCCTAGCAAAATGTTGTGATGAATCCATCTAAAGACTGACATTGGCCGCGCCTAACAGACCACATTGATCTTTAGCGGGGCCATGAGTTGCCAAGGTGTCCATCATTAATTTAAAGGAAAAATAGCGCTTTGGCTGTGCTCCAATTTTCTGTATGCCATAGTATGACGATCAGTAGAAGCAGGGGTGCACCACCAATGAGGCCAGGTTAGGCGATCGCCTTAGGCAGAACCAGGTAGGGGCAGGGGCAAGAGGGGGGAAGCGGAAGGGCCATGGGCAATGAGTGCTTTCATTGTGGTAAAAGGGTTAGGTTAAGAAATTGGCATGGGGGGGGCGCCATTTCAGTTTTCACCTCAGGCAGCAGAAAGGCTAAGTGCACCCCTGAGTAGAGGTCTCTTGTGAGTCATGTGTGCCTTTGTGGGAGCAGAAGACTTTAAAGAAATTTCCTGACTTGATTAGGCTGAATATTCCAATAAATCATCCATCTCAAATTCTACACAAATCAGATCCATTACCGAAAAAGTCTAGCAAACCCTGTTCGAAGACGTCTAGGCAGGGGCGGAACGCCCTATGACTGTCCGCAAGGAGCCATTTTGCATACGAAACTAAAGAGAAATCACAATCAACTATAAGCTACATGAAGAAAATAACCCTCAAATTTTAAAAATTTTATTTATGAGATTTTCTTTCTAAAATCGAGCTGTTATTACAAGTGTTGTATCATCACAGAGAATCACTTTAATCACTTCTTAGATCCATTAAAGAATCAGTTAATCACCGTAGGTCTAACCCATCAAGGAGCCGATTTTGCTATTATGTAATACCAGAGAAATGTAGTATATACAACACCTATCTGCACTGGCTCAAAGGTGGGCCAACATCCATGCTGTTCATTTGCCCCAACAGGGCATAAAGAATGGGATTGTCCACAGAGGAGACAACCCCCATTTGTTTTTGGCCACCGGCTTGGGGATTCAAGGTAGGTATGGCTTCTCCTTGCCTACCCTGGTTTTAGATTGCTTACATGAACCAGAAATAACGTGACCTCCACTGGTAAAACTTGACAAGAATCTAAAAATGACCTCATTGAACAACAGTTATCGTGTGATCTTTGCCAAGATCTTCAGACGATCCTTAATGTGAGCAAGCTTCTTGTAAGCGCTGTCTGAGCCACGGAAGTCCCTAATGACTTTCACAATATTGCAGGATGTGAGTTGCCTAAAATCCAGTCTGCTGTGGCCATCAAAAGCCAATTTTCCAGTATCAAAATGGATTTGTGTTCTCTCTGAAGACCGTCTCCGAGCAATCAGCTCATCAATAAACATAATAGTCAGATGCTTGTTATTGATTGCCGCATCTAATGGACTCATTAAGCAGAAGGTTCATTATGACTTTAAAACAATTCCGCACAAGTATCAAGATTTATCCAAATGCAGCACTACAATTTGGATAATGGGAAATATTAAAACTCAGGCCGGATGTTCCTGGTAGTAGTTCATAATTAGCCTTCAGAGCTGGAGTAGTTAATGCTTTCCATTTTTGAAGACAAGAAAGTGTATTCCCAGGCCTGAAATCGCACCAAAAGAAAGCATTTTACATTCTGCAGCAAGTAGCGATGTGACTTGTGTTGAAGATAGATGTCATTGTGTCCTTTGCACAACCCTGACGTAGAGAAGCAACTGTCTGATTTCTTACCTGAATGAATTTAAAGGGGCTGTTCATTATTTTGATATTGATGGCCCATGCTCAGGAAAGGTCATTGATATCAGATCGGTAAGGTCTGACACCAAGCAACCCCGTCGATTAGGTCTGGCCCTGGAAGTAGGTGTCAAATATACGCATCTCCTCTCAGCTCTCCTCTCATTCAGTACAATGGGATCAGCGTTGAAATAACTAGCTCTATCCACTACACAATAAATGGAGCTGTGTAGTTCTAGAGGGGACTTCTGGCACTGGAGCTACTTTGGAATATGATGACCTATCCTAGATATCAAAATAAAAACCATGGACAGCCCCTTTGAAATGAATGCTGTTTTTTTTTTGTTTTTCCCATCTAGCCTCTCAGACAACCCCTTTAAAGCGTACATGCATTTTCCAAAAAAGTTTGCATAATGCCTGTGCTTCTTTGCACAATCATAACTGCAAAGGAACAGATGTTTTTTGGTCTTCCTTAAAGTCTTTTTAGCCATATTATTCCCTTTTTCAAGCTACACAGCTAGATGCATTTCACTCAGAAGCAAGGGTGTCTCCCTTCTGTCTGCACTGTACTGCTGTGACATCCTTTCTCCTCTCTGGAGCTCACAGAACAGATAAGGAGGGAGATATCACACTTACAGACACACAGGACGCTCCTATAATTTTCAAAAGCTGTTTAGAAGCAGTTCTTTTATCAGACTCAGGATCAAAGCTAGCTCTGACATGCCTTCATTTCCTCTCTGTCATCTTCTGAATCTCTACTACCTAGGGTTGTTGCGGGTATCGAATTTTCGATACCCAATCGATACTTTTGTCCGGTATCGACCTCGAAACCAGGATTTGACAATTTTCGGTACTAGGCTTCACTATTGCGCAGCCTAATATCACAGCATGGAGCGTGCTGCTGTCAGCGAGCTCCGTGTTCTCCTCAGCAGCACAGGGGAGAAGGAGTCACTCTCTCCCTCCCCCCTGTGCTGTTGCTGCCACCAATGAGGAGAGAGGGGGAGGAGGAGGGGCAGGCGCACTGCACCACCAATGAAAGTTAAATAGGACCTTTCATCGGTTCGAACATTGTAAAGTAACCATCAGGCTGTGTAGAGGGGCGCCCCGGGATTGCACTGCACTTACTATTATTCCGGGGCCGCCGCTCCGTTAGCCCGCTGTGTCCCTCTGTATTTTCGGTCTCTTGGTAAAACTGGGAGGAGCCTGCCCTTTTTCTCCCTGGGCGTCTCCTTCTCCTAGGCTGTAGCGCTGTCCAATCGCAGCGCAGAGCTCACAGCCTGGAACACAGACGGACACAGCGGGCTAACGGAGCGTTGCCACGGAATAAGTGCAGGGAGATCCCTGGGCGCCACTCTGTGTAGCCTGCTAACTTAAAGTCCGAACCCATGAAAGGTCGTCTTTAACTTTTAATACAGGAGGCAGGTGCCGGCAGCAGAATCACCTCTGACAGGGAGCTGTGATCAGCAGCAATTAACTCCCCCTCCCCTTCTCATGGGTGGCAGTGGCAGCTTCTGATCGGTGCCCTAGCCGTGTAATCCTGGGGCTCTGATCGGTTACCATGGCAGCCAGGACGCTACTGAAGCCCTGGCTGCCATGGTAACATCCCTGATGCTGTGTGGACAGAGCACAGGGCAGCAGGGACAGTGTAAGGTCTTATTGACCCTAATAGAGCTCTATCAGAGTGAATAGGACAAGGGATCAAAAGATCCCAGGTTCTAGCCCCTAAGGGGGGAAATAGTTATTAAACAAAAAGTATAAAAAAAAAAAGTAAAAAAAAACAAAACACCAAAATATAAAGTATACATCACGCCCTTTCCCAATTTTACATATAAAATATAAATAAATAAACATATCACATATTGCCACGTCCAAAAAGTCCAAACTATTATAAATATAAAAAAAATCTATGTGGTGAACGCCGGAACAGAAAAATAATCAAATAATTTTTTAAAATGCGGAATGCACGTGGCTTTTTTGGCATTTTTTTTTACGTGGTATCGAATAGTATCGAGTATCGCAATACTTTTTTATGGTATCGAGATCGAATGAAAAAATTTGGTATCACAACAACCCTACTGCTACCAGGGATGGATCTTGCCTGACAACAGGTAGTGGACTGCAACTTAGGTGGATGTGAGACCCCTAGTGGCTATGACTTTACAGCATTTTTTCAGGTGGATGCAGGCATATTTTTTAAATGAAGTTATTTAGAAATGTGTTAGTTACACCACTCTCTATAAAATTTTATGAAACTAGGAGAAAGTACAGTGACTCTTTAAGGTGTTAGGATCAGGGTTGCCAACCGTCGACAAATTTCTGGACAGTACGTAAAAGTAGGTGACTTTTTTCCTGTGTCCGTGAAAAAAATAGATGTGTCTGTGATTTTTGTGAGGCTGGTGATACCTGACTAGATTATTTTGGTGATAATTATTTACTGTGGTGCACACAGTAAATGCTGGTAATTAGTTCTCATCAGTATATTGAACTATAGAAATGTATTACTTGTAATCTTTATGATTTATTACGGTTTTCCAATTTGTCTGTCCATGATTTTGAGAATTAAAGAACAAAAATTCACAGAAAAGGGCTCATGTACGTGTGCGTATTACGGCTCAATTTTCTCCAATGCAATAGTAGGTCTAACATACGATTCCCTCCTCCTGGTAATATAGCCCTTATACAGGAACTCTAGCAGGCGCATGAAATGATTCCATCCTCCTGGTAACCTAGCTCCTATTATAACACATTATTGGGGTAATTTATCAAACTGGTGTAAAGTAGAACTGGTTTAGTTGCCTTTCACTGCCTTTTTGGACAACTCCTTCGTAAAAATGAAAGGTGGAATCTGATTGGTTGCTAAGCCAGTTGAACTTTACACCAGTTTGATAAATGACCCTATACATCTTTTATTTTCCCCCATGGATTTTTTTAAAGCAATAATCAAGCATATGTCCATTGTTCTTACTGTGGAAATTTGGTAGTTCAGTAGTTATTGTAGATATTTGGCAGTTCTCAAAATCACATTAAATTGTGAGCAGGATGGTGAAGAGCCACAGATCTATGAGTATAGCCACACGGTCAGATTTCTGCATGCAGTTTTGGAAGCCAGAATCAGGAATGGATCATAAAAGGATAAAAAGAATACAGGACAAATACGACTTCTCCTTTTTTTGCTATTCACTCCTGACTTTGGCTTCCAAAACTGCATGCAGAAACCTACCCTAAGCCACTTTAAAACTCACAGGAGAGGCTCCAGACTATGTGCAGCAGCATGCATGTCACAGGCAGCGTGCAAACTCCAGCCCACTGCAGATAAAGTGGTTGGCAAAAACGAGAAGCATTGGAGGAGACACAATGACAACAGCAGAATACATGGGACTACAGAGATTTGCAGTTGTCACCCAGTGCATTCTTGGACTATTGCTATGTTAATGGTTTAGACCCATTCTTGGAGTTGTCTCTTTGGTAAGACTGTTTTGCAGTCAGATTTGCAAAAATATTTGGCAATTGAATTATTGAAAGGTATGGAATATGAAGATAACATTAAGCAGGAGGAAAACACTTAAAAGGTAAGTGAATATCTGCTCCAGAACACAGTGCAGAACATTTGTTTATCCTGGCAAGTGAAACATGTTTCTCAGAATGTATCTGTACTCATTAAAAAGGACATCTGATGGAGGGGGGCACACTGTTTTCTGCATTCTATGACTGAGTAGGAATGTACTGCAGTAAAGCATCATTCCACTTTGCTCAGGCCTTGTTCACACCGTGCATCATTATTTATGTGGGAAATACTGTAGCTATAAAGGAAAAACATAACACTTTTTTTTTTTTTTTTTTTTTTTTTTAAACCTGGCAGCGGCTTAAAAAAGGACCAGGTGCCTGGGAGCCCACACTGACAAGCTCCCTTTTTTACAAAAATGCAGGGTAGAATATATTTATCATATGTGCCTACTTTTCTAAATGTCTTGAAATAGGGTAGACCTTCCCCATAAATTAAGCCAGGCAAAGAAGACATTCTGGAAGCTGCCACTAGGGGGAGCTTGCTGCATATGTATTCTATATTCCTCCAACTTTGGCGGGAGCTGTATAAATATGTATGCAATGGGCTTCCCCTAGTGGTGGTTGCAGGTGGCCAGAATGTTATCACTTACAGTAACTGTCTGTCACAGTGTAGGGGGAGGGGAGAAACACCAGAATGACAACAGAAGGAAAATGACCAGGAACTAGGCCTCAAGGCTAAGGGAAAGGGAAATGGTGACCACCTTCGGAAACCCTAAACCTAGCCCTGACTCCTGTCAGTACGAATAGACCATGAAGGTGGGAATATTCATACACCATAAACCTAAGCCCTAGGAACCCTGAAAAGCCCTAAGATTAGTGACAGGGTCTGAGACTATTGGTTCCTTCCCAGATGAACAAACCAGCGTATCCCTGAGGCCTAGTAAACAACGAGCAAATGGGAACTACAAAATACCAAGAGAAGTAGCAGCTTGGGAAAACCGCAATTACCAAAAATTCTGAACTACCAGGGAAAACTGGGAACACTTCAGGAATTTCAAGTGTTTGAAGCATTGCCCCATCATAATCATATTATTTCTCACTGTTGTTATTGTATACCAATATAATGCGAGACATTCACTGTATACTTCTGTTAACTCTCATGTTAATTTTAAACGCTGTTACAAAAACTTGATGTATGCTATAAAGCTTTCTAATAAAGCTCTTTTGAAAATTAAAAAATATAAATAAATAAATAAATAAATACCAAGAGAAGTACACTTATCTTCAATAGAAAATGGATGAGCAGGAACTCAGATGAGGACCACACACCAGCTCTTCCAACTCCAGGCAGAGAATATCAACCGCATGGTATGAAGTGTGAGTCCAGACTAAATAGAGGAGCAGTAATGACCACAAGCTACACCTGAGACAAGAGGTGTGGTCATTACCAACAACAACACTGCAACAAGTGAAAACAGATAGGCTGTCAGATGACCAGACATGCAGCCAGTCTTTCAGATCGTCTAACCTTTGTCACTGGAGGGACGTGACACTGTCTTTATGACAAAAAATTAAAGAGTCACTGTACTTTCACACAATTTAATTTAATAGAGAATGGTGTATTTAGCACATTTCTATTTCACTTTATTTAAAAAATCTGCCAGCATCCATCTGAAAAAAAAAGCTGTAAAGTCATGGCCACTACGGATCTCACTTCCACCTACGTTGCAGTCGGGCAAGATCTGTCCCTGGTAACAGAGACTCAAAGACGGCTAAGAGGAAGTGGGGGCGTGTCATAGTTAGGCGAGATACTGAGCCTGATAAAACAATTGCCTCTACACTGCTTCTGAACATCACAGGAGCCTCTTGCCTCTCTGTAAGTGTGATTTATCCCTCCGGTTCTGGGAGTTCCAGAACTGAAAACAAACATAATGGGAAGTAAGGGAAAGGATGTCACAGCAGTACAGTGCTGGCATATTCCACAGAAGGGAAACGCCTCTTGCTTCTCAGTAAAATGCATCTAGCTGTGCAGCTGAAACAGGTAATATGGCTGAAAAAAAACCATTAAGTAAGCCCAAACATAACTGTTCCTTTACAGTTATGATTGTACAAAGAAGCACAGCCATTGTATAAACTTTTTTAGAAAACTCAGGTATGCTTTAAGAGCCAGTTCATATATACATATAATGAAATAAAGCAACAAAACAGAGTATTGGACTTATTTATAAAATGATACACCACTGGTACAATTTATCTAGGACATTCTGCTGAGTACTATTAATCTGGGACACTCTTTTGGAATAGTGTTATAATGGCAGTTTGTGGCTGCTGCTGTCACATGCTCCCAGGCGGGCACCAGGGCCGCTCCACTCACCCTGTGTCTGTCGCAGTTCCAGTCCTCTGACAATGGTCCCGGGCGCAGGTTTCCTGTGTATGTATTAGAGATACTATTCATCAAACATCACCTCACCCTGCAGTACTGCAAAGGTTAATTTTCCTTTTGCTCTGTGTGCAGCTGCTTGACTAATGAGCTAATCAGTTTTCCTACATATGCTGGGCTGTTTTTTCCACCTCTTGCCTGAGCAGTAGGTTTCTATAGCTTGGTCGACTCTGTAAAGGTGCTATAATCTGCTTGTCTGCCCAGTGTTGGACTAGGGTTCCTTGGGCCCACCAGAGGAAATTATTTTTGGGGCCTATCCCCTACATCATTAATAAAGTCTGATAGGTTTTGATTAAAATAAATAAACCCTAGAGGCAAGCAATTAGTTCCAACAGCAGCTCCAGATAGTTTTTCTTCTCCTGAACTTTTGGGGCCCACTATGGTATCAGAGTCTGGGCCCACCAGAGGATCCTCTAGTGGGCCAGTCCGACGCTGTATCTTCCTATGTACTGACCTCTGCCTGACTCCCGGATTCTGACTCTCTCTACCTGACCTGACTCATACCTATTCACCGTACTGATCTGGGGCCACCTACCCTGACATTTGAACTTTTTCTCAGATTGCTGTTTAACTGGGACACTCTTTTGGCATAATTTATCTTGCACACGCTGTTGGCTCAGTTTATATGGGGCATTCTGTTGGTACAGTTTATTTGAGACACTGGCACTATTTATTTGGGACATGCTGTTGGTACTGTTTATCTGAGAAACTCTGTTTGGCACTGTTTATCGGGAAAACTGTAAGTATTGTTTATTAGGGACACTCTCTTAGTGCTGTTTATTTGGTTTACTCTTTAGGAGGAGACAGCTAGTTAAAAAATAATAATCTATACAAATTAATAAACCATACAGTCCCAACAAAAAAAAAAAAACTGCAGCAAAGCTACACTGTCTGTGTAAAAATCAGGCTTACATTTAAAAAAATCTTAAAGGAAAAACAAAAACATGAATTTGCTTTTTTTAATAGAAGACTTCAGCACAACAGGGAAGGAAGTCTAATTTCCTCCTGTGGCATCTGTTAGAGAACAATTGGAGTAAGAGGATTATTTAAAAATGCAAAGTAGCGCAGAATGACTCTAAAAATAAAGAGTAAACAACATGAGGAATAGAATTACTACAAATGAGAATCGGGAAGTGGCTTTATAGATGACATTTTGGTATTCTGGAGCACAATCTTTAAAATGATTTTCAAGGTTTTATGAATTGGTAGCAGTGATCCCAATCCATTCCTCTATTTACGCCAGTGTGTTGTGATTTCACATGATTTGACTGCTGACACGAGATCACTTCGATTTGCCACTGTGGTCACGTGATGTTTACACTTAGTGGTGGGTATGGACACCAGCAAAGAAGAAAAGGTAAGGAAGAGACTGAAAACCCCTATACAAAAGCAATATAAAATATCTGTGTTAAACTCGTGCAAATCCATAAAAAAGTAGAAACAAGTAGAACAACTTTAGTTACATTCAGATTTATCATGCTGGGATCAGAGTATGCATGAGGCAGCTTACTCTTCCTCTACCCCAGCATGAAATCCCAGTAAGAACTCACATCACCATGAATATATACTAAAACCTGTCTGAGAAGCCAAGGAAACATCTTTAGTGGTAGTTATCAACTTACTAAAACATTTCAATTATAAGAAAAGTTACTGCTTTATTTAAGGTATTCAGTAATATATATAAAATTTTCATGCGCCACTAAAAGCTAATTGAAATTTAAGTGATTTTTTCCAATTTGATGTTGACAACTACTTCCTGGTCTGGAAGAGTTTTCAGGCACCCACGTGACCACAGAGAGCCATCCCAGGAGCTGTTTTAATGATTTACCTATGTTATTGTAATAAAAAGTAGGAGACAGGCAATACTCGTAGTCAGGAAACAGGTAGAGGTCAGGGAAGGTGGAGTTTGTGCGTATGCGTGAAACAGGTCCGAGGTCTGGGCAGGCAGCTGAGGATCAACACGATAAACAGGCAGAGGTTCGGTACACGGGTAGACAGGAAGAATAGCAGACCTTCACTGAGTAAACTAGCTAGCTAGGAACCTTAACCTCAGACACTCTTCCACTAGGGAAAGTGCCTGATATACCCAGGGACAGCCAGTTATAGGCTGGGGAAGAATTTAGATGTGAACACGCTGGCCCTTTAAGAGGGAGTATGCATTTGCCATAAGGGAAAAAGAGAGCAGGCCGTGGTGGACCCGCTGGCGTTGGCAGATGAGAGCACACGGGGTCGGCCACTGATAAGGTAAAATGTAGGACAGGGTAAGAAACGCAGCGCCCCGGCCAGGGGATCAGGGCAGCGATGGGCACGGGCCGCCATCTTAACGGTATTGTGCAGGGAGAGAATATCATCTGGCAGAACCGGGCCGGAAAAGAAGCACTACAAAGGCACAATTACCAGCTGTGTGCATCACTAACGGCCATGTCCAGTAGTAATAGAAGATAGCAAAGGAGCCCCATTGAAAACAGGTCTAAAATTGATTATATTTTAATTTAACTTTAGATATGCAAATTAGTTCTCCTACATAAGAAAGAAATGTCTCTTTGGTGCTATCTATATTTTTCAAAGCTCTTAAAGGGTTGTTAATTGATTTATAGGGCAGCTACCTATAGGTGGCACTAGAGACAAATTTCTTTCACACTAGGGTGTTTGTTTTCCGGTATTGAGTTCCGTCACCGGAGCTCAATACCGGAAAAAAACTGATCAGTTTTATCCTAATGCATTCTGAATGGAGAGCGTTCCGTTCAGGATGCATCAGGATGCATCAGTTCAGTCACTCTTACGTTTTTTGGACGGAGAAAATACCGCAGCATGCTGCAGTTTTCTTTCTGGCCAAAAATACTGAACACTTGCCGGAATGCTGGCATTAATTTACATTGAAGTGTATTAGTGCCGGAACCGGCATTAAGTGTTGCAGCAAAAGGGATCCAAGCGCAGACCTTTAGAAATGCAAAAAAATAATAATACCGAATCCGTTTTTCCGGATGACACTGGAGAGATGGATCCGGTATTTCAATGCATTTGTCAGACAGATCCGGATATTACAGGTTATATATAAAGTGACGGAATATCCTAATGATGAAATTGAAATATCCTTATAATCCCTCCACTACCCTAGGCCACCAGGGAAGTCTTTTTTCCTTAATGTTTCCTGTCCCAGCTTGGATGCATTTTATAGAAACTCCTTGTATTGCCCCACTATGTGAAAGGATTTCATTTTTTTGTGTTATCTTTTACTCTAATACTGATGACAGATGTAATGTGAAAAAAATTAAAGAAGCACTCCAAGGAAACAGTTTTTTGTTTTCTCCGGTCCACACATACGGTAAGAGTGTCAGAGGACGGTCATGTGGGATCAGATAATTCAAAGCACTCTAAAATAACACACTATAAAATAACGAAAGTCACTACTACTTAGGCCACTTTCACACTTGCGTTGTTGTTTTCAGGTATTGAGATCCGGCAGATCGTGCATTCTGCATGGAAAGAGATCCGTCCAGGATGTCTTCCGTTCCGGCAGCATTCCGTTTTGTGACCGGACAGAAAACTGCTGCAAGCTGCGGTTTTGTGTCCAGTCATAAAAACAGAAATAATCGGATCTGGCACTGAAAACCATGTAAGTCATTGGTGATGGATCTGTCTTTTGAGGAGCCTAAAAAAACTGATCCGTCACCCATTGACTTCCAATGTATTTAGTGATCCTCTGCCGGATCTCAATACCGGAATTAACAATGCAAGTGTGAATGTAGTCTTAGTCATGGACATTACTATTGATGGAAAATGGAAAAGATTTTGCTGGCAGTGGTTCTTTATTGGAACCCAATTAAGGCTACATTCACACGACCATATGAATGAGTCCGCATCCGTTCCGTAATTTTGCGGAATGGGTGCGGACCCATTCATTTCAATGGAGCCGCAAAAGATGTGGACAGAACACTGTGTGCTGGCCGCATCCGTAGTTCCGTAGGCGCAAAAAAAAGATAGAGCATGTCCTATTCTTGTCCACAATTGCGAACAAGAATAGGCTTTTTCTATAGTAGTGGCGGCCATGTGCGGTCTGCAAATTGTGGATCACACATTGGCCAGTGTCCGTGTTTTGCAAATCCGCAAAACACTACAGTAGCGTGAATGTAACATAAAGGTAAGGCTACATGTAGCAGCTGTGGGGCAAGCAAGATGTGGTCGTGATGTGGCAAAACCAGTTTTAACTGCAAAATTTCATGGCCATTAGTAATATATTTGAAAACCGCTGCATTAGTAAAACTGCATGTCTATGAGGTCACAATGTTGCCAAATCTAAGTGCATGTTCACATGAAGCAGATTTGCGGCAGAAAGGTCTGTAACTGAAAATCCATTGAATATAGTACATATGTATTTGGTTGTTGCTTCACCATGTGCATGGATTCCTGTAAGCCCCACCGAAATTAATGGTACATTTGCCCAAATATATACCGCCCATTCACATGAATGGTACAGATGCACCATCCTATTATACACCGAGTGGCATATACTGTGCATATTACATTCTCTAACAAGACAGATGTAGATGCCTTTCAGGATTTATAGGTTTTGATGCTTTTTTTTTTGCCAAATCCAGAAGCCGATCCAGGAAAAAGTCATTCTGTTACAGTACATTCCCCAGCCCTTTTGGATCCACTTCTGGTTTTGACTCAAAAACAAAAACCTGCAGTGGCGTTTTTTCCCAAAAATTCTGTGTGTGAAACCAACCTTCTAAAAGACTAAAACAACACATACAGCTGAGTTTACATGTGCGATGACTTTTCCGAAACTCAGCTTCCTCGGGCTGTTACTGGCTTCCAGTAGTTCAGCGCAAGAGCTGAATGGCAAGTGGACGCCTCCAGCGCATGCGCAGATATAGAACGCAAAACCCTTGTATCTGCACATGCGCCGAACACTTCCACTTGTTAACAGCATCTGCGCTGAACTACCGGAAGCCAGGAACCCAGGAACAGCCCAGGGGAGCTGTCACATAAACAAGATGTCTTACAGCCTATGGATGCGGAGTATGTTTACTCTGCCGATACCGAGAAAGTCGGGGGCCTTCACTATCACAGCTGGGGAACAGTAAAACAAAGTCAGATCCTGCCTGATGTGCTCCTGCTTTCAGGAAAGTACTGAGCTTTGCCATTGGAAATCTTTCACTTGAAAACATTTTGACATTTCAGGCATCTAGAGGAACACTGAGTTGTTCCCATAACTATATCCCAGCCATTAGAGACAAACTGAAAGCAGACCTTTATTGTCCGAAGAAACGTTTATTCCCCTGATTAACGACCTAGTAGTCATTCTGCCTTCTATTTCAAATCATGTTTGTGTACACGAGGAGTAACTCTATCTCAGGCCATTATTTGACTTGTGGCCTGCATTTTTTTTAACAGTTCTCCCCTCAGCAGGATCCATCTCTAATTGTCAGGTTCCCTGAGCTTGTGGATGTAGACTAGCTGCTATGATGTCTCCCATATACTGCAAACATAAAGAAGATGAAATTCTGCTCCCCTGTCAGCAGCAGGATGGAAGATATTGTACAGCAATACTGAACAGTGTAGCTGTGAATCCGGGACTAGGGTGAGATAGAAAACTTACTACAGCCAGCAGCAGCATTTCTGTGTGTTTGTCTATCTTTCTCCCTCCGGCAGCTTATATGGCAAGGTTTATTTTAGTGGTTCTTTCCCTTTAATTCCGTGTAATGTAGTTGGTGAGTGGTACCAGGTACCAAGCCACATTTCTGAGGTCGGAAGTAATGGTATACACGTACTGAAAACTGAAGACCTTTTTCGAAAAGGCCAGCTAGAAAACATCTAGGCATGTAACAAACAGCTTAGCTCCACTAATGATATTGATTGGTTAAGTGTCTTGTGGCTACCACCTGTCGTTGGCATCTGGCTGAGGCCCATATGATACATGTTGGGAACTGGTCAACGGAGAGCCTGATCATTTGTTCATGGCATAGGTGACTGTTACTTACTTTACTCTGTATGATATATATATATATATATATATATATATATATATATATATAGTTTAGTAAACCTTTTATGCACCTAAGCCAAGTAAAGCCTATTTTATTTCCAGATCTCAGAAATCACAGAAATACACAAATTCTCCTCTGTCCACTCTCCATAGACTTCTATGGGCAGCATAACCCGAACCTTCAGTGAACTGATAGTCCATTTAAATTTTAGCTATGAATTGAGGATGAATGATCAGTTGGAGGAGAAGTGGCTTATAAGTAGAACTAGAGGTCTTATTGTCACTTGTACTATTCATTCATGCAAATTTTCTTTTAAATATACTACACCCATTTAAATAAGGTATTCCCAACTTAGACATTTATGACATATCCACATATGTGAAAGATGTGGGTGTCAACTTTGGGACCCACAGCTGTTTTTAGAACTGGGGTCCCCTGACCCTATCCCACCACCATCCAGGATGGAGAATAAATCAATAAGGTGACTGCACATGTCCATACCTCTCTCTATTCCCCTCTGCTATAGACAGCACAGTAAACTACACTTTCCATAATCCTGGCCACCTCTGCACTGAATTGCAACCTAGATGCTATGGCAAGCGAAGCTTCTCTAGGAGGGATGGGGATGGCGGCACTTCATTCTCGAGATACAGTAGCTGCATGTCCCAGAAGTGACACCTGCACCTTTCCGACATTTATGGCATATCCAGTGTATATGTCATTAATATCTAAGATGGAAACTCCTCTTTAAGATAATAAGAATGTCCACCCAATTGTTTTTTTTTATTTTTATTGCTCATGCATCACCAACATATGCCGTAGCAGCGTACAGATATATTGTCATCACTCGCATTAGTTCCAAATAGGCTCACCATCCAATTTGCACAACATTTACAAGTAAACACTGGTAGAAATTACAACTCCCATGCAGATTTTTCCTTGATCTGATTTGAATTCACATCCCAGGGCCACCACATAGCTTACTGCTTTTCAATGCTGTCCTATCCTGCCTTAATTATACAATGACGATAAACCTGGCAATGATCCTAGGCGATCCATGTCCGACCAATCAAAATAGCTCAAAATCTATAGAAATCCACTTTTGGCACCATTACGGTTCCCATCGTAGTTCTTAAATTAGCCCCATTTGGTAGTGACTTTTTGACCTCAAACAGTTTCTAATGACCTAGCTCAGTATCCTTCTGTATCTCATGAATATTATGCCTTGGTGACCATCAGCCTGGATGTGAATATTTTCTTTCTGGCATGTTGCAATGGGCAACTGCTAGCCTTAGAGTACTTTCACACTTGCGGCAGAGGATTCCGGCCGGCAGTTCCGTCGCCGGAACTGCCTGCCGGATCCGTCAAAACGTGTGCAAACTGATGGCATTTGTCAGACGGATCAGGATCCTGATCCGTCTGACAAATGCATTGAAATGCTGGATCCATCTCTCCGGTGTCATCCGGAAAAACGGATCCGGCATTTATTTTTTTCCACATTTTTTGCGGTCTGAGCATGCGCAGACCGCAAAAACTGATCCGTTTTGCCGGAACACTCGGGGCCGGATCCGGCATTAATGTATTTCAATAGGAAAAAATGCCGGATCCAGCATTCAGGCAAGTGTTCCGGAATTTTGGAGGGAGATAAAACCGCAGCATGTACAGTATTCAGGAAAAAAAAAGAGAAACCACATCACATTTTGGTTGAGGGCCCCAGAGCATACCCTACCTGTGACTCTAAAAGAAATCTGCAAAGAAGAGACTTCTTTAGGTGAAATGCCAAATAAATTGGGCCTTTTCTCTAGATACCTAATGTTTCTGACCACCGACATATCATATACCGCATACTTTAGGTGTAGTCCAGTTCCAGCCATCTTTCTACATCCGTGAATTATGAACGTGAAATACCTATGCGCTGACACTATAAACCAAAGTGTTCTCACATTAATCGGATACTGACATCAGGCACGTGTTCTGGCAGACGTTTCATCCTGAAATATCATGACGTGATATCTAAAACAATATTCGTAAGCTGAGATACTTCTACAGCTGTGATTCAGCTTTCAGGGCCTTCAGGTCAGCACGGATCATGCAAATTCTACATCATATACTCCATTTATAGAGATTTCAAAAGATTTGAGCTATAATATTCTTACAGCATCTCTTCAATGTCTTCTTAAATGCTGAGACACAGGGAAGGCATCTTAAATATCCACCCTTTGAAACCAGATTGTTTTTAAGTTAAATATTTTGTGCTGATTAATTTCTTGAAGAAAATCTGTCAGTTGTTTTGACCATGCAAAACTGCTGACAGCATTGGGAAAGGGTCAGTGAGAGCAGTAGAACATATATTTTACCAAGCTTTTATCATCAGGGGTAGTGTGAATATTGACTTTTATTCTGCCATGTTCTGTCCCTGCAAGTGCCCCGGAGGCGGAGCTTCACCGTGAGCTGCTTCACGGCCCCTCCCCACTGTATGCCAAATGTAACGGTCTCCTGGTTGGATGCTACAGCACTCAAAGCATAAAAGAAGAGGATGTGGAGCAGCTCAATGCAGAGGACACTTCACTGTGAAGCTAGGCCTCCACTGAACTTAAGGAGAGAAATCTGGCAGAATAAAAGTTCCTATTCACACTACTCCTGATAATAAAAGATTCACAGAATGAATTTTTGTCTTGCTCTCTCCAGGCGCTATCTAGTGCTGTCAGCAGTTTAGCATGATCAAAACAACTGCTGACAGACTCCCTTTAATATATTTTTAGAACGGTATGACATTTGTCTTTTTGATACATTGCTTCTCTGAATAGCCCAGTAGTTAAATGGTTCATTCGGGTTGCCTGCAGCCACCACTAGATGGAGGTTACAGGCTTTCTGCATACTATTGATGTACTGAACTTACACAAAATCAAGTAATCTCCTAAGCTCCCCCTAGTGGTGGCTGTTGGTAAACACAATTTCATCATTTTTCGCTGCAGCAAAGTCAGGGCGGGTTTATGTGTGACAATCTTCTGGTCTGGGTCCGATGGAAAGGGTAGAGTTGTTCTTCACCTCCACTACATGATTTGGGGGGAAAAACATACTAGAAGCTTAGTGGTTCAGTGGTGATAATCATTTCTGTCCAATGACAGAATAATTTTATTATAGGGACTGGCCATAATTTTATTTTTTTTAGGAAAATGTGAAAAAGCCTAATTTGGTTATAGCTCATGGTGAGTAGTAACTTTGGGTCACAACGAGTATAGACAATTACCTGAACAATGTCTAAATTTACAAGCAGAACTTATTAACTAGTGGCAAAGGACAGCAAATTGTTAATAGGCTTAGTTTGCATGTCCAGCCCTGGCATCATATTACTCATTTATAGAACATAGCACCTCTAGGTACCTTATATTTCACTATTTTTTTGCATTACTTTCTAAAAAAAAAAAAAAGAGGAAGCGAGGCGAAACGTGCATCGGGGTTGGTGTCCCTCCCTTACTCCTGGTTTGTACTGGTTTTTGTTATGCTATTTTGTACTATTGTCTATGTGTCACTATTTTTTATGCTGGTGATTATATGAGTACATGGGAGTATTTCTTAGTGAGACTCCCAGTACAAGTTAACAACCTTAGCACTTATATTATAGTAGTGAGATAACCACTGTTTCAATGGCATAATATACCATGTGCAATTTGCACTTTTTTTTTTACACTGGTCTTGTACAATGATGATGCATAGATTTTGCACAGATTTTTTCAGACGTTGTAAAATTGATAGCGGGAGTTTAGGGGGGGGGGATTCTTTCTTGTCGCAGTATTTGTCCTGCATTGCTGCCATTATATGTATTTTGTCTATTATTATGTATTTATATTATTTAAACAATAAAGAATGAATTTATATTATATGTGTGTGTTCATTTTTTTGGTGAGCTAGCCTTTCCATTAGCAAACCTTTAACATAATATATGGCACACAGATCTACCATACTGAATAGAAAAGTCTGTGCTAAATCCAGCAGGGGGCGGTGTTGTGCACAGACCGGGCCTGGCCATGGCTCCGGCATACTGCAGAACAGATCATCTTCCTAGTGAAGCAGAACATTAATAATTGACTTCCTCGCTGTAAGAGAAGTTCCTCTGGCGCAGACAGCTAACTTCAGGAAATTCCCTATTCTTTTATTTTTTTTGTCTTTTTCCAAAATAATAAGAATCCCAAAGCCAAATAATATTCAGAACTGAGTAAATGTGTACAAGTTGCTGACGTTATGTAAAGGCAAAGACATCGGAGTGTGCAATCATAAACTACCAATCTGTCAGATTACGGAAATGAAAGCCTACAGATGTAGCAGAGCTGAATGTGAGATGTAGCTATTTGGAACATCGGGATCAGAAAACTCAGTGGATCGACCTGAAGATCATAAATTTCAAATATAAATGGCTATATCGAGAAACTACTGTAATATTGTTGTTATGAGACTGGGCACCTCAAAGGGGAGCATCTACAAGGTGTTCATGAAGAGTAAATGGAGTTTTCTGGGATGTCTAATTAGTGGGGACCCTCTGTGACCCCGTCAATTACTACATCAAAGTGACAGTACCTCAAGTACCTTTACCCCCAGTCAGCATCACTTAGTTTTTGGATGCTTTATGGTCAGCTACTGACAATAACAGGCCAGACAAAAAGCCATGGGGCTGTTTTCTACCAGCGGTGAGTGGCCGACATGCCATCAAAGTCAGTTCTCAGAGGTGGGACCTGCACCTATCTCCAGAATGGGCACCAGAAACTGAAGGACAGCATTTTGCACATGCGTGGCCTGCTCTCCATTCACTTCTATGGGAGTTCCAAAACTAGCTGATCGTTCATGCTTGGCTATTTCTGGATGTTCATAGAGACGAATGAAGAGCATACTGCACAAGCGTATGCCACCGCTCCATTCCCACCTACAGGAATGCCGAAGAAAGCCAAGCCGAGAGAAACATAAGGAAATACTGTGGTCGCCAACCAGTATCAGAGCCAGCAAACTCAGAAACTGGGTAGGAAGCTAATGCTACCCCTTGGTTCTTCACCAGAGCCTACCGCAAGGCTAGATGGACCCAGGTTACATCTGAGGAGTAAGGTTGCAAAAAACTAGTGGGAGCTGACAAAAGGCAGACTCTGACCTACCAGGATGACTGGGGTGTAAAGACTAGTAGACAAGCAGGGTCAGAACCAGGAGAGATGGATACAGCCGAAACAGCGGACAAGGGGGTTAATCCAGACAATAGCCACAGTCCGAATACCAGGAGAATCAGTGGAAGCCAATTCAAAGACGAGAGGTTAATCCAGAAAAGACTCAATGAAGTCAATGGGAGCAGTGGTGAGCTCAGTCCACCCCACAGTAGACAGTGCTCTGTAGCACCACTGCTGACGTCCAAAGCTACACCCAAATAGCTGATTGGGGGTGCTGGGTGTCATACTTCCACTTAGCAGATAGTGACGGCCTATCCTTAGAATAGGTCAAAACTTAGTAAAAGCTGGACAACCCCTTTAAGGCTAGGACTACACAGCAACTTTGGTTGCATGACTTGTAGTCGCACAAAGGTGACAATGGAGTCACATTGGAGTCATGCAACTATTTTAGCGTGCAATTCGGCTGTGAAGTGAAGAAATGGTGGAATTCTTCTCTAAGTCTCACAGACAAAGGGAGTCCTACAACTTCTCAAAGGATCAGCATTTCAAAGGGCGTCCATCTGATGGTTGTTGCACTATTACTAAGCAGACATGGAATGACAATGTGAAGCAAGTCCTTAACAAGCACATCTAGTACTAATCAGCAGTCCCGGCCATAAGGGTTTCCATGCAGAACATATTCCGGTGAGTCATGTATAGACAGATATCTTGTAGCCCCTGCAGGCACCACAGATGCATCTATGTGTCACACCAGCTGGCTGTTAGGCACCCTCCAGAACTGAGCGGTGTGATGCCAGCCATGCAGCCACCTACATCTGGCAAAGGCAGCAGGGTCCATACAAGTCACGAATAAGATGCCAGAAGCAGTCACATACTAAACACAATTTCTTAGATGAACTTCCAAGACAATAAAATAGGAAGTGATATATTAAAGGTTCTCACACTCAGAGGTGTACTCACATGGGTCGCATCAGGGCACCCATATCTAGGGAGGAACTGTGCTATCTCTTCACAAGGGGCCGTAGGGGTGTCCATCCATCACTCAAAGGTTATACCCTACCCCTGTATAACTCAGACCATGCCTTCATACAGATATACTGTATATATGGAGACATGTTTCTTCATATTGCCACATTATGGAGGTCTCTCCTCTAGGAGCAAGATATAATGGTGTACACACGCTACACATGGAGGGCCTAAGGCTCCATTGGATGCACTCATAGGGACTCCGTGTGCCACTAAACTGGCTCTGCGCCGATGGCTCTGCCATGTCATGACTCTTAAAGGGGTATTCCTAGCTCAGACATCCAGCCCCTATCTCTGAAATAGTGTCCTCTGACATCATTCTGCCTGGATACAGCAACCAGAGGTGGTCCGGAGTACGAAAACGCCAAGCGAGCTGTGCTATTCTTTTTCCATTTTCCAGTGACAAACACCATGTTGGCATGCCCTTTACAATTTGCAGCTAGTGCAAGATATGGTCCTAGATGCCATGCTTGGTGAGGAACACAGAGTTAGTCCTTAGCAGCATGGGCGTGCATAGGCGTAGATACACCGTTTGGTAGGTTAGCTGGGGATAGATGAGACCAAAAATCTTCACAAAAACTAAAGGCTTTCACGCTAGCGTTTTTCTTTTCCGGCATAGAGTTCTGTCCTAGGGGCTCAATACCGGAAAGGAACTGATCAGGCATATCCCCATGCATTCTGAATGGAGAGTAATCCGTTCAGGATGCATCAGGATGTCTTCAGTTCAGTCGTTTTGACTGATCAGGCAAAAGATAAAACTGTAGCATGCTACGGTTATATCTCCAGCCAAAAAACTGAACACTTGCCTCAATGCCGGATCCGGCATTTTTTCCATAGGAATGTATTAATACCGGAATGCCGGATCCGTCCTTCCAGTCTGCGCATGTGCAGACCGAAAAAAAAAAAATGTCGGATCCGTTTTTTCCGGATGACACCGGAAAATCAGATCCGGCATTTCAATGCATTTGTCATACGGATCAGGATCCTGATCAGTCTTACAAATACCATCAGTTGGCATACGTTTCGACGGATCCGACGGATCACTCTGCCGCAAGTGTGAAAGTGCTCTTACACAGCGCAATTTGGCAGACGATTCCATCAATCGCCTGCTCGCTGGTGATGGGAACCGCTGCTATTACATGCAGAGATCTCCTCCGCAGCATGGGGAGGAGTGATTGCTACACCATCGCTCGTCCCCATGCTGTACAGTGGTTTGCCGGCGGCAGATTGTTATTAGACACCACGATCTGCCGCCTGCACACAATAATTTTTCAACACGTCAAAAGATTTGGATAGCCTGATGATCGAGCGTTTGCTTGTTCATTGGGCAATCACCGGCAGTATTACACTGCAAGATGATCACTAATGAGCGTTCATGCGTACGCTCGTTAGCAATTATCTGCCGCAAATCGGGGAAATGTAAGGCTAGGTCTACACGACGACATTTGTCGCTCGACAATAAGTCGCGCGACAGATAGGGCACAACTACACTACAACATTTGTCGCACGACATTTTGTTGCACCAATGTCGCGCGCCAATTTTTATAATGTCAGTCTATGGTGTCGCACTGCAACATGCGACATGCTGCGACTGCGACGCAACATTCGCAGAAAAATCCATCTCGAATGGATTTTCTGCGACTGTCGCAGTCGCAGCATGTCGCATGTTGCAGTGCGACACCATAGACTGCCATTATAAAAATTGTCGCGTGACATTGGTGCAACAAAATGTCGCGCGACAAATATCGTCGTGTAGACCTGGCCTAATAGAGGCTTCAGTAAGCGGCTCATGTGAACAGTTATTAGAGGACAGTTAGCATGATATAGAATTGTCCGTTTTTGCCACTTGCTAAATATGTATATAAAATATAGCTTGATTAAAAAAAAAAATGAATAGTTCAATTAAATCTGCCAATATTTTCTCACCATGAATATAATTAAAATTCAGCTTTAAGAAACAAAATCATTAGGCACTTCTGAAACTCCATTGTATTTCTGTGTTCTCTCTATAAAAGCTTTGCGCACTTGAAAGTGATTAATAAAATTTACACAGCCGGCACAATGTTACAACATCAAAGCCGGTCTCTGACTACAAGACGTATGTGGATCAGTTAGTGAAATTCTAATTACAGCAGTTGAAAGCATAGTGAGCATACAAAACCCCCGGCATAAACAGAGCTTATTATTTCACGTGTCACAGATGATATAATAGTCATAGATTTGGTCTAACATGAGCATTGCCACATGGGCGACACATCATCATCTTATGGTGAGACGTACGGGACAGAGCAGAGCAAAGCAGAGCTTCCACATGGAAAAATAATGACGTTGACAAGCAAAAGAGGTTAAGGTCTCATGCACAAAATAAGGTCCACAAAAATATGGAGACCGTCTGTGCTGCATCTGCAATTTTTTGGTGGACTGCAATGGGTCTGTGACCTGCATTTTGTGGCCAACTATGTCAGCACCAAACAAAACTACTGACAGCACTAGGTAGAGGCTGGGGACACCAGGACAAACATACCGTACCTTTTTCCATCAGGAGCAGTGTGAATATGAATTTTTATTCTACCAGATTCTGCTCTCCCAAATGCCCATGGTGGAGCTTCACTGTGAAGTGTTCTCTGCATGGAGCTGCTTCACAGTCCCTCTCCTCTGCAGCATCCAACCAGGAGACCACTACGGCTGTCACTCAGAGCAGACGGAAGGGGCTGTGAAGCCTCTCCATGCAGACAGGACTTCACAATGAAGCTCCACCTCCTGGACACTTAAGAGAGCAGAATCTGGCATATTCACACTATTCCTGATGGAAAAAACTCTACAAAAGGTATATTTTATGGCTCTTCCTAGCCCCTACCTAGTGCTGTCAGCAGTTTAGCATGGTCAAAGCTGCTGACAGACTCTCTTTAATATATTTTTAGAACGGTATGACCTTTGTCTTCTTGATACATTGCTTCTCTGAATAGCCCAATAGTTAAATGGTCCATTCTGGTTGCCTGCAGTTTAGAGGCTTTCTTCATACTATTGATGTACTGAACTTACCCAAAATCAAGTAATCTCCTAAGCTCCCCCTAGTGGTGGCTGTTGGTAACCACAATTTCTTCATTTTACACTGCATCAAAGTCAGGAAGGGTTTAAGCGTGACAATCTTCAGACATACAGCACCATGTACTTCTGGTCTGGGTCCAATGGAAAGGGTAGAGTTATTCTTCACCTCCACTACTTGGTTTTGGGGGAAAACATACTAGAAGCTTAGTGGTTCAGTGGTGATAATCATTTCTGTCCAATGACAAAATAATTGTAATTATAGGGACTGGCCATACATTTTTTGGGGATTTTAGCATGGTCAAAGCTGCTGACAGACTTTTTATATCAGGTATAGTGTGAATATGAAGTTTTATTCTACCAGATACTGCTCTCTCAAATGCCGAGGATGCAGCTTCACTGTGAAGTGTTGTTTGCATGGGACTACTTCACAGTCCCTCTCCTCTGCAGCATCCAACCAGGAGACCACTACGGCTGTCACTCGGAGCAGATGGAAGGGGCTGTGAAGCCGCTCCATGCAGACAGGACTTCACAATGAAGCTCCACCTCCTGGACACTTGAGAGAGCAGAATAAAAATTCATATTCACACTAGTCCTGATGGAAAAAACTCTACAAAAAGTATGTCTCAGTCCCTACCTAGTATTGTCAGCAGTTTAGCATTGTCAAAACTGCTGACTGACTCCCTTTAAGAAGATCTGTCTGGATACTTGGTAACTAACACACGGCTGTTGAATCCTTTTCGAGACATTTTATTTCAGCAGTACCCGCTGAAGTGATATGAAGCCAGGTGGTGTCATTAATCTTATATAATAAACTAAAACCCACTCACACTTTCATATGATCAAAACTCTGTCAGACAACAGTCATTGATCTTTGCTCTGAAATCACAGGAGCTGCCAGATGTTCCATTAGGTAACTGGGTTTACGCCAAATGAGCTCTGTGTAGCCACAAAGGGCCAAGACATTGTTCAAATGATTTTAAGACATTTTAAAAAAGATTTATGAAAACAGACAACTTGAAGGCTACTTTCACACTGGCGTTTTGGCTTTCCGTTTGTGAGATCCGTTCAGGGCTCTCACAAGCGGTCCAAAACGGATCAGTTTTGCCCTAATGCATTCTGAATGGAAAAGGATCCGCTCAGAATGCGTCAGTTTGCCTCCGATCAGTCTCCATTCCGCTCTGGAGGCGGACACCAAAACGCTGCCTGCAGCTGCCTGTCCGCCTGACGAAGCACAGCCAAACGGATCCGCCATCCAATATAATGATTGTCAATGGGTGACGGATCCATTTGTAGTGGCTCCGTTTGAGGCGAATCCGTTTAAAAAACGTTTTGCTCACTGAGCATGCTTAATATTTGTCCCCTCCCCCAGCAGCCATATTAGGATTGGCCATCTTGGAAGACCAACTTGGCAAACAAACTGGTAAGTATAGAAATTTTTAATGTCTATCTATCTCTCTTTATCTCTTTCTATCTAACTATCTATTATCTATCTATCTATCTATCTATCTATCTATCACTAGGGGGGAGCTGATGGCACTGATGGAGGGGCTGATGCATGGGGGTAGCTGATGGCACTGGGGGCAAGCTGATGGAACTGGATGGGCTGATGGCAGGGGGGAGCTGATGGCACTGGGGGGCTTATGGCATGGGGGAGCTGATGGCACTGGGGGGCTTATGGCATGGGGGGAGCTGATGGCACTGAGGGGGGGCTGATGGCATGGGGAGAGCTGATAGCGCTGAGGACTAATGGCATTGGGGGGTGATGGCACAGAGGACTGATGGCACATGGGTCTGAAGACATTTTATAAAGGAAAACGTTATTTTTTATTAGTTCTTTCTTATTAGAGTACTCGATTAATCGTTGGAATATTCTATAGATTACTTGATTACTAAAATAAACGATAGCTGCAGCCCTAATATATATACAAATATAGATAGCTATACTATTCAATTTTTTTTCCCGCCCCAGAATCAGACCTCTGCTAAAGCCCAACAAGACCTCAGATCAGACCCACAATCAGACCTCTGCTCAGACCCTAATGTGAATGGCCCCCATTTAGACCTCATTTTAGAGCCCCATGCCTCATATCTGCCACCGTGCTTCTCATCAGCCTTCATATGCCTCTCCTCAGCCGCCGTGCCTCTCCTCAGCTGCCGTGCCTCTCCTCAGCCGCCGTGCCTCTCATCTGCCGCCGTGCCTCTCCTCAGCCGCCGTGCCTCTCCTCAGCCGCCGTGCCTCTCATCTGCCACAGTGCCTCTCATCTGCCACAGTGCCCCACATCTGCCGTCGTGCCCCACATCTGCCACAGTGCCTCTCATCTGCCACAGTGCCTCTCATCTGCCACAGTGCCCCACATCTGCCGCCGTGCCTCTCATCTGCCGCCGTGCCTCTCATCTGCCACAGTGCCCCACATCTGCCGCTGTGCCCCACATCTGCCACAGTGCCTCTCATCTGCCACAGTGCCCCACATCTGCCGCTGTGCCCCACATCTGCCACAGTGCCTCTCCTCAGCCGCCGTGCCTCTCATCTGCCGCCGTGCCTCTCCTCAGCCGCCGTGCCTCTCCTCAGCCGCCGTGCCTCTCATCTGCCACAGTGCCTCTCATCTGCCGCCGTGCCTCTCATCTGCCACAGTGCCCCACATCTGCCGTCGTGCCCCACATCTGCCACAGTGCCTCTCATCTGCCACAGTGCCTCTCATCTGCCACAGTGCCCCACATCTGCCGCCGTGCCTCTCATCTGCCGCCGTGCCTCTCATCTGCCACAGTGCCCCACATCTGCCGCTGTGCCCCACATCTGCCACAGTGCCTCTCATCTGCCACAGTGCCCCACATCTGCCGCTGTGCCCCACATCTGCCACAGTGCCTCTCATCTGCCACAGTGCCCCACATCTGCCGCTGTGCCCCACATCTGCCACAGTGCCTCTTATCTGCCGCCGTGCCTCTCATCTGCCACAGTGCCCCACATCCACACTCCCTTTTTTTTTCTACTTAAAAACATTAGCATCTTCAAAAACCCATAAAAAAAAATAAAAAAAAAGACGATAGGAAGGATTTTCTGTGGTGGGCAAGCACAAGCTTATCTACTCCAAAGTAACTTCTTGAAATAAATAATTTATAAATGTGATATCTCTGTTAATGGTGCTCATATAGCCAAATAACGGAACAGCACCTCCAGAGACAATCGCAGGTGCAAGCTACCAGGCAACAATGTAGCAACCAAATAAAGTAGCAGCACACCACTGAGTGCACTAAGACTGAGTGAACAGGTGAATGTGTGAACAGGGTCAAATACATGGCGCCAATATTACTATTAAGCAGTGAAGAAGCGCATATTATTGATCAAAAATATGTCGGGCCCATCTACCAGACGACATTGTTGCCTGGTAGCTTGCACCTGCGATTGTCTCTGGAGGTGCTGTTCCGTTATTTGGCTATATGTATATTATAGAGGACCACGCATCCACTTGAGAACTTAGCACTTCTCGCCCATCCCCCACCCCTTGGTGTTTTTAATCAGAGTAACAATGGAGCTGGACCCTCCGTGTTAGAGTAGGTCCCACCTGATAAGAAGCTACCTTGTCGTCTGGTAGGTGGGCCCGACATATTTTTGATCAATAATATGCGCTAAGAGCTTCTTCACTGCTTATCAGTAAGTATTGGCGTCATGTATTTGACCCTGTTCACACATTCACCTGTTCACCCAGTCTTAGTGCATTTAGTAGTGTTAATGGTGCTCTAAACATGTTCATATACCGTTTTTAATCTGCATTTGGTCTTGTATTATGTCTTGTACAGATGTCTTCACCATCTGGATCCGAGAATCTAAGCCAGAAGTGGGCAAACTTTTTGACTCGTGGGCCACAATGGGTTCATATATTGGACCCAGGGGCTGGACCAAGAGTAGATGGATGGGGCGTTTGTGTGAATTAATATAAATAAAATTTTAATTTCGTAACATTAATGGTTTAGTTTAATTCAAGGTAGAAAAGCATAAAAAGAGTTATTGTACAAAACTTTTATGCAATGTATTTCTTTCATAACATAGTATGTATAACTTACCTTCAATTTTAGTGGGAACAGTGTTGTTGGTCTCCCTTTTTTGCTACGGCATCAAAGTCTGGAGTTAGCTTTGTTGTTGCAATTCACAGAATAGATATGTGCCAGTATATAGGGCCCCCATAGTGCTTCCCCTCTTCTCCATAGTGCCCCCCCATATTGTGCCAGTATATAGGGCCCCCATAGTGCTTCTCCTCTTCTCCATAGTGCCCCCCCATATTGTGCCAGTATATAGGGCCCCCATAGTGCTTCCCCTCTTCTCCATAGTGCCCCCCCATATTGTGCCAGTATATAGGGCCCCCATAGTGCTTCTCCTCTTCTCCATAGTGCCCCCCCCCATATTGTGCCAGTATATAGGGCCCCCATAGTGCTTCTCCTCTTCTCCATAGTGCCCCCCCATATTGTGCCAGTATATAGGGCCCCCATAGTGCTGCCTCCTCTTCTCCATAGTGCCCCCATAATGTGCCAGCCAGTATATAGGGCCCCCATAGTGCTTCCCCTCTTCTCCATAGTGGCCCCCATAGTGCTTCACCTCTTCTCCATAGTACCAATCCATATTGTGCCAGTATATAGGGCCCCCACCCCCCTTCTTGCCACAGTATAATATAAATAATAAAAACAATAAACACATATACTTACCTTATGCTGCTGTCAGTGATGCGATGCAGGCCTCTTCCAGCCTGTGTCCCGCTGTGTACGGTTCAGGCGGCGTGCACCAGCCTCTGATAGGAACGGGTAAGGGAGACGCCTCTTCCCTGCTCCTCCGCACCATTCATTATTTATATATATATACATACACATCTATACATTGTTATATTTTTCTGGAATAAAAAAAATATAGTTTACTTGACTGTGTGTGTGTTTTAATTGTCCAGTACAGGGGATCAGCAACCTTGGGCACTCCAGCTGCTGTGAAAGTATAATTGCCATCGGCTCACTACTCTGCATTTATTGGGAGTTTTAGTTTCAATACGGCAATGGTGCCAAAGGTGGCTGAACCCTGAAAATTTCATGTTGCATAATCAATAACAGGCTATCTTTTAGCTTCTTATTGATCATATTCCCTATTATTGGCACATGAACAAGCAAATGCTTGTTCATCAGTCAATCTTGTGCCTTTTCACATGAGCCCTTGTGGGAGTCACGGTCCATGTGAATCAGCATCATGCCGAATTTATTAGCTACTGTCACGAACCAACGGTTGTGAACCCACTGTGCCACGTGTCCTACCTCCTCTAAGTGAACCCCTCAATTCTTCACAGTACCCCTGATGGTGGGGATAAACTTTCCCGAGGGGAACACCAGGTCGCTACCTCTTGAGGAGGATAGGCACAAGAGGCAGCTGGCCCAGGCGGATCAGGAGGTACCGGAGAAAGGTACCAGAAGTACAGGCGATGTCAGCAGGCGAGGTCGTTACCAGGAGTAACAGTGCAGGACCGAAGGATAAGGCAGAAGCGTAGTCAGACAGGCAAAAGGGCAGGCGGCATAGGTACAGGTCAGGCAATCCGGATCGGCAAAAGGATAGTCAAGGCAAACAGGCAGGGATCAGACGGGTAGCAGAATCCACAGGAACACAAGTGGTTATCAGGAACCTTAGCAGGATAAAAGGACCTTGACACTGAGGAATCTAGGGAAGGGGGCTGATCCACTTATATATGAGCAGGAGGGCTAGGATTGGTCAGCGAGGTTACATGACCTAACCCATAAAGCCCAGGAAGTGACGCGCGCTGGCCCTTAAGGAAGCGCTGCAAGAAACAAGCAGCAAGCATGCTGTAGCCAGGGCTGGGAGGAAACTGTGGAGCGGATCCCAGAACCACAGTACCTATACAGACAGAACCCAGGACTGCAGTAGTAAATGGGAAGCACTGGCCACAGATCACTGCTGAACACGGCACCCGGGAACCTCCCAGGCTAGGTGTTAGAAGGTCGGAGAGGCTGTCTGCACGTGATGTCATCTGACAGCCTCTTTTAATTTCACTTTGTTGTTGATGGTAATGACCACACCTCTAGTCACGTGCAGGATAGTTGTCATTACTATTTAAGTCTGGCTACTCTCTTCACTCCTTGCGGTGTATAGCTTCATTTGCAAGTGAAAGAGTGTCATGCTATGCTCAGGTTATGTGCGGAGGTCTGCCAGGTTAGCAGCACGTGTGTAGTTTTTTTTGTTTGTTTTGGGTTTGGAGTTGAGCTGTATCCGCCCCCCTTCAGATGCACTGGGTGGGGTCGTTTGTGTGAGTTTAAATTACGCCCCTTCCCAGTGTCCTGTGCGGGTTATAGCTTCTATCTTGCTCTGTGGAAAGGTGGATTTGCTCTTTCTGCTCTGCTACAAGATTGTTTTGAGGTATCTGTGTGTTTATTGTATCTTGTATCCTTCCCACCGTGACAAAGAGCTGGTGTGTATTGTCTCCTCTGGTGTTGCTGCTCTTTCTTCTACTTCAGGAATTAACTGTCTCATTCCTTTGTATTTGTTTTGTGTTGTTTCCCCTGCCTTATGGTATCTGGTCTGAGTCTAGAACCCTGTTCCTTCTGCTTAAGGAACGGGTCGTCTTTGGGTCCTATCACTATCTCAGGGCATTACAGGGTAAGTCAGGCTTTAGGTTCCAGTGAATAAATGGTCCTACCACTGAGGTCCGTTCATTCGGTTAGCAGTCAGGGCTAGGGTTAGGATTCATTAGGTGGTGACCTTTTCCTCTCCCTAGCTTCTAGGCCAGATACCTCCCCCCCTCTTGTGTTTGGTGTGGTGTTCCCTCCCACACCTCGTCGTGACAGGTAAGCATGGGAACAGCGGCGCACAGCAGCCACTGTTACAGCTACAAAGCGATGAATTTCAATTTCGCTCCATAGTTAGTGATTTCCAGATGACGCTCTCATATACAGTTGGGTCCATATATATTTGGACACTGACACAAATTTAGTTTCTATTACCTGGAATATTCGTGAATGGCCAAGAACCCAATAGAGCATGCATTTCACTTGTTAAAGACTAAACTTCAGACAGAAAGGCCTACAAACAAACAGCAACTAAAAAACGCTGCAGTAAAGGCCTGGCAGAGCATTAAAAAGTACAAAGGGTTTTCAACTAAGTATTAGAAATTAACATTTTATTTACAATTATTTAATTTGTACAATTACTTTTGAGCTCCTGAAATGAAGGGATTGAGTTTAAAAAATGCTTTAGTTCCTGAAATTTTTATGCAATCATTTTGTTCAACCCACTGAATTAAAGCTGAAAGTCTGAACCTCAACTGCATCTGAATTGTTTTGTTCAAAATCCATTGTGGTAATGTACAGAACAAAAATTAGAAAAAGGTTGTCTCTGTCCAAATATATATGGACCTAACTGTAAGTAGCGTGACTGAGCTGAACCCGGACATACCCAAAATTTCACCCGGGCAGCCGCCTTGATGTTAGCAAGAGAACATTTCAAGCTCCAATGCTATCCCTTGCCCTGAGCAGGATCGGGCAGAACAATTCCTTTTTTTCTTTACAATAACACACTGCTAGGTGGAGGCTTCTGCCAAGCAGTGTGATGGGTGACGTCACCTTTTCTGATGGCCCTGCTTTAGCGCTGCCATAGCCATTTTAAAGGCTAGGGCAGCGCTAAAGCCCACCCATCAGTGCTGGTGACCAGGGCCGTCTTTACCAAGGGGCAAAAGGGGCAGCTGCCCCGGGCCCAGTTGCTCCTGGGGGGCCAAAGGCAGCTGCCTCTTGAGCCCTGCTAGCCACTGCCCCGGGTGTCAGACTGTCAGCTACACAGGGGGTGCTGCCATGCCATGCCTGCCGACACTCCAGCCAGTGAACTGTGTCTGTGAGAGCTGCGAGTGTGATCTAGGACCTTAGATGACATCATCACCATGTGACCAGTAACCTAGCAATATTACTGGTCACATGGCTATGAGGTCATCCCAGGTCCTATCAGGAGTGTTGCAGGAGAAGTTTGCCTTAACTGTGGAGCTTTTTTGTGAAGATTACATCAGAAAAAGGTGACAGGGGCTGTTATGCTAATATACTGTAAACTACTGTATAGTGGGGTGCTGTATACTTTGGGGGGCTGTATACTGTAGGGGGCCTGTATACTGTGGGGGGCCTGTATACTGTGGGGGGGCTGTATACTGACTGTGGGGGCCTGTATACTGTGGGGGGGGCTGTATACTGTGGGGGGCCTGTATACTGTGGGGGGCCTGTATACTGTGGGGGGTTGTATACTGTGGGGGCTGTATACTGTGGACGGCCTGTATACTGTGGGGGGCTGTATACTGTGAGGGGGGCTGTATACTGTGAGGGGGGCTGTATACTGTGTGGGGGCCTGTATACTGTGTGAGGGGCCTGTATAGTGTGGGGGGCCTGTATAGTGTGGGGGCCTGTATAGTGTGGGGGCCTGTATACTATGGGGGGCTGTATACTGTATACTGTGGGTGCTGTATATTGTGGAGTGCTATACTGCTGTACTGTATACTGTGGGGGGCTGTATACTGTATACTGTGGGTGCTGTGTAGTGTGGAGTGCTATACTGCTGTACTGTATAGTGTGGGGGGCTGTATAGTTTGGGGTGCTGTATACGGTGAGGTGCTATACTGCTCTACTGTATACTGTGTGGTGTTGTATACTGTGCGGTGCTGTATACTGTGGGCTGCTATACTGCTCTACTATATACTGTGGGGTACTGTATAGTGTGGGGTGCTATACTGCATACTGTGTGGTGCTGTATACTATAGGGTGCTATACTGCATACTGTGGGTTGCTGTATACTATAGGGTGCTATACTGCATACTGTGGGGTGCTGGGGTGCACTGTAACACTAGGGTGAGCCGAGCCCCGGTCTCCTTCCTGCAGAGCGGTGCCCACTTCTAGCCTGAGCCCAGCTGCCCAGAGCACTGATCCTGAGCCGCTGGAGTCTTCAGAACTGGAAGTATTTACAGTCATTCACTGTACTCTACCAGATTTTTTTGTGTGTGTTGTGGTGGAGGGCGTGATTGCCTGCTAAGGTGTGGGAAGGCGGGATCCAGGGGGCCCAAGTAAATTTTTGCCCAGGGTCCAATCAATATTAAAGACGGCCCTGCTGGTGACATCACTGATGGGTACAAGCCTCCGCCTGGCAGTCCAATGGAGAGCCCGGGACATCACCGGATCGCCATAAAATGACTTTGGCCGACATGGGTATTATGTCTGGGTTCAGCTGTTAACCCTGAAAACCCCTTTAACTAGCATTACCGTTCGTGACAAGGTAGATCGTGTGATTTTCTCAAACAACAAAAGCACAATGGTGCCATGCAATATTGAGGAAGGGCCAATAGCTTAAAGGGGTTGTCTCAACACAGACGATGGGGCCATATCACTAGGATATGCCAGCAAATAGTTGCATATCCCAGCACATCACTGTATCGTGAACATGAAAGTGCTGGTGAGTGCACAGCTCAGGCACATCCTCCCTACATTCTTTTTCTATGGGTCCTCTAAAACTAGCCGAGCGCTGGATAGGCTGTTTCCATCGGGCCCATAGTTATGTGTGGCTACTACCCTTCACGTTTATTTCACAAAAGCTTATGCCACCCATGAGGATCAGGACAGTGTGCATGTTTACAAGAGTGATGCAGCAACGTGAACTATGGCAT
This sequence comes from Bufo bufo, assembly GCF_905171765.1. NCBI lineage: Eukaryota > Metazoa > Chordata > Amphibia > Anura > Bufonidae > Bufo > Bufo bufo. The sequence goes on along the minus strand of NC_053392.1, from coordinate 569,109,598 downwards.
GGGGTGGCATTAGCTTGTGTGAAAAAAATAAAATATATAACTAGTGACTGCAGCAGAAAAGTGAATGATGATGTCACATACATCAATGTGGAACTGGCATGAATGGCATTGATGTGGCACTGAAGGCATGGGGCATCTGTCAGCAGTTTTAACCATGTTAAACTGACAACACTAGGTAGGGTCTGGGGACAGCAGTACACATATCATTTGTGCAGCTTTTATCATCAGGAGTAGTGAGAGTGTGATCTTTTAATCTGCCAGGTTCTTCTCCAGCAAGTGCCCAGGAGGTGGAGCTTCACTTTGAGGTACTCTCAGACATCTCCACTGCGCCTGTTCCTCGGAGCACTATGACGTCATCGGCGCAGGCGCAGTGGAGATGTCTGAACAGGGAAGCGATCAGACATTCACTGCGCATGCGCCGAATACGAGGAGCATCGCATTCCGGAGGAGATGGGCGGGCTGGAGAGACGCGCTGGGCGGCGGCAGTTTGTTAAGGTAGACGGAGCCTCTAGGTGCTAATCACGCCCCCATAGCACCTAGAGGCTCATTTGCATATCTATATAAGTTATTTTTTTAGCTAAACGGCAGGACAATAAGCTCTTATATTAGGATGGTTAGATAAAGCAGACACTAGCGGATCGCTAGTGTCTGAAAGCTAAATAGGTGAAACGAAGTGATAGAAACCCTTTAAAGATCAGAGGGAGCTTGGGACACAATGTGTCACATGACCCTCTTCCCATTGAAAAAACAAAAGTTGGATTCAAAATGGCCGACTTCAAAATGGCCGCCATGGTCACCACCCATCTTGAAAAGTTTCCCCCCTCACATATACTAATGTGCCACAAACAGGAAGTTAATATCACCAACCATTCCCATTTTATTAAGGTGTATCCATATAAATGGCCCACCTTGTACATTAAGTTCCGTAACAGAGAGGAGGGAGGAGGCAGGCCGGGAGGACGGGCGGGTGGCGCGTCACTCACTAAGTCACGTGCCTGCGTCGCCCACTTTATGAATGAAGCAGGCGGCACGGGCGCGTGACGTAGTGAGTGGCGCACCGCACACCCGTCCTCCCTCCACTCTGCTACGGAAGTTAATGTTGTAATGTAAGTAATACAGATGGATTATTATATCTTAACAATGCAGGTTAGATCATAAGATTATACTACAGTGAGTGGGGCCGGGGCATTTGAATACAGGGACTGCACCGGTCCCCGCTGTCATTCCTAAACCAGATGTCGGCCCCAAGCCCTTGTATTGGGGGTCATTCACCCTGCAGGGGCACTGTTATGGGGGGGATCTGTGGATGGCACATAGCATAAGATGCTATATATGTGTCATCCACAGATCCCCCATAACAGTGCCATCCAGAGATCCCCCATAACAGTGCCATCCACAGATCCCCCCATAACAGTGCCATCCACAGGTCCCCCCATAACAGTGCCATCCACAGAACCCCCCATAACAGTGTCATCCACAGATCCCCCCATAACAGTGCCATTCAGATCCCCCATAACAGTGCCCTCCACAGATCCCCCATAACAGTGCCATCCACAGATCCCCCATAACAGTGCCATCCAGAGATCCCCATAACAGTGCCATCCAGAGATCCCCCATAACAGTGGCATCCACAGATCCCCCATAACAGTGCCATCCACAGATCCCCCCCATAACAGTGCCATCCACAGATCCCCCCCATAGCCGAGTCATTCACAGATCCCAAAGTGTTTGGATCACTTTGTTTCTTACACCGTTCATACAATTCTTATGTACGTAGGATTCCAGATTCGAAAGATTCAATAGATTCAAGAACCTTTTCAGATTCGGATTCGAATAAAATTGGATTTGTCCCACCTCTAGCTTTTAATCTGTGACAATGCAGTGGATTTGGAGCTTCGATATCAGGAAAACAGAGCTCAGACAGCTATCAAATTATATATTAAGAATTTAATCAGCAAAAGGATATTCATTTTCATGTCAAAACAGAAAATATTATGAATAATTTTTACATGAGACAAGAAATGGGCTAACCTTTTTAGCCTAATTCGAGTTTTGCCGATTCCCTAATTTGGTCATGATTCCCGGCCATTAGGATGCACTCAGCAAATCAACCCTGCAAACTTTTCTAATCATCATTGTTAATGTAGATGGAAACTTTCCTACATGTTTTGTCCTTATAGCACCTTGGCTGCGGGTAGAATGGCTGCAGGTGGCTGATCTATGACAGAAATGCTTTTAGACATGTTGTGTATTTTTACTGTGGCAGCGAGCTGGGGGATCTTGGCAGATCAGAGAGAGCTTAGACAGGGCATAATTAATAGACCTTGTATTTTTTTTAGCCCACATGATATACAAGTAATAGGTCAAGACTCAAGAACACTTGACATGGATTCAGAATATTAAGATTTTCTTTTTATGGCATTATGATATTTTTCAAACCTAGCCCTGCTTTTAATTCATATACATATTTTTAAGTGTAAGAAGTCAAAATTCAAGATGCTCAAAAAGTTTCTACAAGACTGTTTGGACCATGGAGAAAATTCTGCAGACTGACAAACAGCGAGGGCAACTATATTTCTTGCACTACTTCTGGGCAGAAGAAATCACAAATTAAGCCACGCACATAATAATGTTTGAAGAGTCAACAACCTGTTTAAAGTTTACATTTTGATGAGTCGACATCAAATAACAAGTCTGAAATTACTGTGATCGCTCAGCATTGGGAATTCAGTTACAGATGTAGCAGAGCTTAGTCTCGGACAGATTTATTATGGCAAATATGCAAAAATACTTGAGTACATGCTTATGCGCTAGATTTGTTACATGTTTTAGACACATTTTGTGCCTCACTATATACTTTGCTGAATTGGGTGCGAGGAATCTTAGAGGAGTCTTAAAATTCACCAAATTCAATAATGTAGTGTGCCACAATTCTTGACACAAAATACTGGTCTAAAAAGTAAGCCAACTAAGAGGTTGTTAGATATGACACATCCTGATGGACATGTTAGACAAGTTCCTCTATCTAACTATGCACACCACTCTGATACATTTAGTGCATGTTCTGCCTGTCTCTTCTATGTTCTCACAGTTTTTTTTTTTACACAATATTAATAAATGTGCCCCATTGTCTTCTCTGATTTTTCATATCACTGCAGGTATATAAAGATAAATGAATGTCCTCTCACTCTACAAGACTTCTCCTGTGTTCCACCCTTTTTGTGGAACTCTCTGCCCTGGACCATTAGCCTTAGGGCTCATGCACACAAACATATTTTTTCCGTTTCCGTTCCGTTTTTTTACAGGTCCGTATGCGGAACCATTCATTTCAATGGGTCCGCAAAAAAAAAATGCATTCCATTTCCGTATGTCCAAAAATAGAACATGTCCTATTGTCTTGTCTGCTTTGTGGACAAGGACAGGCATTGTTACAATGGATCAGCAATCCTTTTTTTGGTGGATCTGTGTTTTGCGTACTGCAAAATACATACGGTCATGTGCATAAGCCCATGGATGCCTAAAAAACCGGGTGACATCCGTGTAATGTCCTTGTTGCATCAGTTTTTTTTGTGGATCCATTGGAACAACACCTGTCCTTGGCTGCAAGACAGAGAAGAATAGGACATGTTCTATTTTTTTTTCCGAACGGACATGCGGACATACAGACACGGAATGCTCACGGAGTCATTTCCATTTTTTTTAAGCCCCATTGAAATTAATAGTTCCGCATATGGACCTGTAAAAAAACGGAACCGAAACGGAAATAAAAATATGTTCGTGTGCATGAGCCCTTATTCTTAACCTTCCTAGTTTTATAAGGGGTTGGTCACGTTTGGGAATTCCGCTTCCCCCCTCCCCTCCAGCCTCCCTAGGCAGATGTTCAAAGGAAGGCATACTCTCCTCCTTCCCAACTCTGTGTCCCGAATCCTTCTCTCACTGACGTCAGCTGCCTCGCTCGGGTCTCCCACCGTTAACATCCACTTTTACACCGTTACAGCCAATCGCTGCAGTGACCCTTGCGTCATGTCAATTGGTCATGTAAAGCAAGAGGAGCAGGTCACCGCTGCGTGCAGCGATTGGCTGCAGCGTTGTCTAAGTGGATGTTGACAGCAGGGGACCCGAGCAAGGCAGCAAAGGAGCCAGGACCCAGCGGTGGTGAGCAGGTAAGTATGCTTCCCTTTGAAGGCTTGCTCAGGTGGGGACTTTGCCAAAATCCTCCCAAAAGGTGGCCAATCCCTTTAAGCAATTAGAAAACTGGTGGGCATTGAGATGGTAGGCATTACATGGTGGGCATTGAGATGAATGGCAGTCCTTGTAATACAAAGATGGCTCAAATCCACCAGAATGACAGTGGCTCAACGAGAGGGATCCCATGTGGTGTATCCTTTCTATAATCTCCATATGATCTAATTGGGCATGCAATGGTTGCCTTCAAGAGATAACTCCATTTATGCCAGAATCTTCTTCAGCCAGCCCTTAGCTTGTACACAAATTAATAAACAATTTTCATCATCTAGACCAGTGATCTCAACTCCAGTCCTCAGCACCCACCTACCAGTCGTGTTTTCGGGATTTCCTTAGTATTGAGCAGGTGATACAATTAGTGTCGGTGCATCAGGACTTACCACAGTTATGTGGGATATTCTCAGATCATGACCGGCAGGTGGGCCCTGAGGACTGGAGTTGAGGAACACTGATCTAGATTATTCTGTATAACATGGGTTAAAGGGTCCATAATCTAAGCAATAGTCATCTGGCTTCTTACAGTTACAAATACCTCCCATTAAAAACTTTGAAGAACCAAATCTGGAATTTCGCCAATGGTTTAGGGTTGTGCTTTTCTAACACTATCTAGAAAAGCACGGAGAGGCTTAGCACTGTCAGCTGGACCTAGAAACAGCAGGAATTATTCAGCATCCTCCTGACATGAAGCTGCTAAAATGGGCAAGGAAGCAAATGTCCATAAACACTCGCTGTCAAAGTCAGGAAAGCAAAGCCCATTGATGTTAGTGGAGATTACTGTTAACTATTTGTTAACAACTTTGCAGAGTATTAAACAAGGGTGTAAAAAATTCCACCAAAGGCCGGGAGAGACGTGCAGAGCGCACCGCACACCCGTATAAGCAAGCCAAAGAGCTGGCACAAACATTTCTACCGCAGCAGATGGAGGCTGTGAATCAACCACATTACATAACAATTGCTTTTCTAATTATGTGTTACACCACTAACATCCAAATCAGGAACTATAAGGAATCGCCAAAACAAATACCTCAAAAATAATTAGCATGAGGAACAGGGACAAAAATTCCAGTGGCCCCAAATTTTAAATGGAATTTTTACTTTACCAAAAAGGCTTATCAGCTTTATGAGGTTAGGACATAATTATACTTTCATGCATCTTAAAGGTCATCTTCACATTTGTAACCATGTTATTACTCTGTTAACACACATACCAGCGTTGCAAATAGTCCTGAAAAGTCTTATCGCCTGTCAGCAGCTCCTCTCCAGACCGATGTTTCTCCACGGTTACAGACTACAAGACATGTGCACTCCGATCCTGCAGCCATACTTCTTTCCATCTGTCCTCTACTCCATTTTAACATGCCATATGTACGGCAGCAAGGAGTAGAGGACATATGGATGGAAGAATGACTGCAGAGTCAGACTAAACAGGTTGTGTTTGTAGTCTGTAACCATGGAGACGTAAAGGTCCGCATAGGAGCTGTAGACAGAAAATTAGATATTATTTCTAATCAAGGCTATTTGCAAAGTTTCTTTAATTTGTATTTTACATGCACGGGAGTGATAAATATATGTTGGTTGTGACGGTGTCCATGGCTTTTGGAGAAATCCAAAATGTGTTAATTTTAACCACTTAAGGACCACAGGTTTATACCCCCCTAAAGACCAGGCCCTTTTTTACAAATCGGCACTACACTACTTTCACCGTTTATTGCTCGGTCATGCAACTTACCACCCAAATGAATTTTACCTCCTTTTCTTCTCACTAATAGAGCTTTCATTTGGTGGTATTTCATTGCTGCTGACATTTTTACTTTTTTTGTTATTAATCGAAATTTAACGATTTTTTTTGCAAAAAAATGACATTTTTCACTTTCAGTTGTAAAATTTTGCAAAAAAAACGAGATCCATATAGAAATTTTGCTCTAAATTTATAGTTCTACATGTCTTTGATAAAAAAAAAATGTTTGGGTAAAAAAAAAATGGTTTGGGTAAAAGTTATAGCGTTTACAAACTATGGTACAAAAATGTGAATTTCCGCTTTTTGAAGCAGCTCTGACTTTCTGAGCACCTGTCACGTTTCCTGAGGTTCTACAATGGCCAGACAGTACAAACACCCCACAAATGACCCCATTTCGGAAAGTACACACCCTAAGGTATTCGCTGATGGGCATAGTGAGTTCATAGAACTTTTTATTTTTTGTCACAAGTTAGTGGAAAATGATGATTTTTTTTTTTTTTTTTTTTTTTTCATACAAAGTCTCATATTCCACTAACTTGTGACAAAAAATAAAAACTTCCATGAACTCACTATGCCCATCAGCGAATACCTTGGGGTCTCTTCTTTCCAAAATGGGGTCACTTGTGGGGTAGTTATACTGCCCTGGCATTCTAGGGGCCCGAATGTGTGGTAAGGAATTTGAAATCAAATTCTGCAAAAAATGACCAGTGAAATCCGAAAGGTGCTCTTTGGAATATGGGCCCCTTTGCCCACCTAGGCTGCAAAAACGTGTCACACATCTGGTATCTCTGTATTCAGGAGAAGTTGGGGAATGTGTTTTGGGGTGTCTTTTTACATATACCCATGCTGGGTGAGATAAATATCTTGGTCAAATGCCAACTTTGTATAAAAAAATGGGAAAAGTTGTCTTTTGCCAAGATATTTCTCTCACCCAGCATGGGTATATGTAAAATGACACCCCAAAACACATTCCCCACCTTCTCCTGAGTACGGCAATACCAGATGTGTGACACTTTTTTGCAGCCTAGGTGGGCAAAGGGGCCCATATTCGAAAGAGCACCTTTCGGATTTCACAGGTCATTTTTTACAGAATTTGATTTCAAACTCCTTACCACACATTCGGGCCCCTAGAATGCCAGGGCAGTATAACTACCCCACAAGTGACCCCATTTTGGAAAGAAGACACCCCAAGGTATTCCGTGAGGGGCATGGCAAGTTCCTAGAATTTTTTATTTTTTGTCACAAGTTAGTGGAAAATGATGATTTTTTTTTTTTTTTTTTTTTTCATACAAAGTCTCATATTCCACTAACTTGTGACAAAAAATAAAAACTTCCATGAACTCACTATGCCCATCAGCGAATACCTTGGGGTCTCTTCTTTCCAAAATGGGGTCACTTGTGGGGTAGTTATACTGCCCTGGCATTCTAGGGGCCCGAATGTGTGGTAAGGAATTTGAAATCAAATTCTGCAAAAAATGACCAGTGAAATCCGAAAGGTGCTCTTTGGAATATGGGCCCCTTTGCCCACCTAGGCTGCAAAAACGTGTCACACATCTGGTATCTCCGTATTCAGGAGAAGTTGGGGAATGTGTTTTGGGGTGTCTTTTTACATATACCCATGCTGGGTGAGATAAATATCTTGGTCAAATGCCAACTTTGTATAAAAAAATGGGAAAAGTTGTCTTTTGCCAAGATATTTCTCTCACCCAGCATGGGTATATGTAAAATGACACCCCAAAACACATTCCCCACCTTCTCCTGAGTACGGGGATACCAGATGTGTGACACGTTTTTGCAGCCTAGGTGGGCAAAGGGGCCCATATTCCAAAGAGCACCTTTCGGATTTCACAGGTCATTTTTTACAGAATTTGATTTCAAACTCCTTACCACACATTTGGGCCCCTAGAATGCCAGGGCAGTATAACTACCCCACAAGTGACCCCATTTTGGAAAGAAGAGACCCCAAGGTATTCGCTGATGGGCATAGTGAGTTCATGGAAGTTTTTATTTTTTGTCACAAGTTAGTGGAATATGAGACTTTGTATGAAAAAAAAAAAAAAAAAAAAAGCAGCATTTTCCACTAACTTGTGACAAAAAATAAAAAATTCTAGGAACTCGCCATGCCCCTCACGGAATACCTTGGGGTGTCTTCTTTCCAAAATGGGGTCACTTGTTGGGTAGTTATACTGCCCTGGCATTTTCCAGGGGCCCTAATGTGTGGTAAGTAGGTAAATGATCTGTGAAATCCTAAAGGTGCTCTTTGGAATGTGGGCCCCTTTGCCCACCTAGGCTGCAAAAAAGTGTCACACATGTGGTATCGCCGTATTCAGGAGAAGTTGGGGAATGTGTTTTGGGGTGTCATTTTACATATACCCATGCTGGGTGAGAGAAATATCTTGGCAAAAGACAACTTTTCCCATTTTTTTATACAAAGTTGGCATTTGACCAAGATATTTCTCTCACCCAGCATGGGTATATGTAAAATGACACCCCAAAACACATTCCCCAACTTCTCCTGAGTACGGCGATACCAGATGTGTGACACTTTTTTGCAGCCTAGATGCGCAAAGGTGCCCAAATTCCTTTTAGGAGGGCATTTTTAGACATTTGGATACCAGACTTCTTCTCACACTTTGGGGCCCCTAGAATGCCAGGGCAGTATAAATACCCCACATGTGACCCCATTTTGGAAAGAAGACACCCCAAGGTATTCAATGAGGGGCATGGCGAGTTCATAGAAAAAAAATTTTTTTGGCACAAGTTAGCGGAAATTGATATTTTTAATTTTTTTCTCACAAAGTCTCCCGTTCCGCTAACTTGGGACAAAAATTTCAATCTTTCATGGACTCAATATGCCCCTCACGGAATACCTGGGGGTGTCTTCTTTCCGAAATGGGGTCACATGTGGGGTATTTATACTGCCCTGGCATTCTAGGGGCCCTAAAGCGTGAGAAGAAGTCTGGAATATAAATGTCTAAAAAATTTTACGCATTTGGTTTCCGTGAGGGGTGTGGTGAGTTCATGTGAGATTTTATTTTTTGACACAAGTTAGTGGAATATGAGACTTTGTAAGAAAAAAAAAAAAATAATTCCGCTAACTTGGGCCAAAAAAATGTCTGAATGGAGCCTTACAGAGGGGTGATCAATGACAGGGGGGTGATCAATGACAGGGGGGTGATCAATGACAGGGGGGGTGATCAATGACAGGGGGGTGATCAGGGAGTCTATATGGGGTGATCACCACAGTCATTGATCATGCCCCTGTAAGGCTTCATTCAGACGTCCGTATGCGTTTTGCGGATCCGATCCATCTATCAGTGGATCCGTAAAAATCATGCGGACGTCTGAATGGAGCTTTACAGGGGGGTAATCAATGACAGGGGGGTAATCAATGACAGGGGGGTGATCAGGGAGTCTATATGGGGTGATCACCACAGTCATTGATCACGCCCCTGTAAGGCTTCATTCAGACGTCCGGATGCGTTTTGCGGATCCGATCCATCTATCAGTGCATCCGTAAAAATCATGCGGACATCTGAATGGAGCTTTACAGGGGGGTAATCAATGACAGGGGGGTGATCAGGGAGTCTATATGGGGTGATCACCACAGTCATTGATCATGCCCCTGTAAGGCTTCATTCAGACGTCCGGATGCGTTTTGCGGATCCGATCCATCTATCAGCGGATCCGTAAAAATCATGCGGACGTCTGAATGGAGCTTTACAGGGGGGTAATCAATGACAGGGGGGTGATCAGGGAGTCTATATGGGGTGATCACCACAGTCATTGATCACGCGCCTGTAAGGCTTCATTCAGACGTCCGGATGCGTTTTGCGGATCCGATCCATCTATCAGTGGATCCGTAAAAATCATGCGGACGTCTGAATGGAGCTTTACAGGGGGGTAATCAATGACAGGGGGGTAATCAATGACAGGGGGGTGATCAGGGAGTCTATATGGGGTGATCACCACAGTCATTGATCACGCCCCTGTAAGGCTTCATTCAGACGTCCGGATGCGTTTTGCGGATCCGATCCATCTATCAGTGCATCCGTAAAAATCATGCGGACATCTGAATGGAGCTTTACAGGGGGGTAATCAATGACAGGGGGGTGATCACCACAGTCATTGATCATGCCCCTGTAAGGCTTCATTCAGACGTCCAGATGCGTTTTGCGGATCCGATCCATCTATCAGTGCATCCGTAAAAATCATGCGGACATCTGAATGGAGCTTTACAGGGGGGTAATCAATGACAAGGGGGTGATCAGGGAGTCTATATGGGGTGATCACCACAGTCATTGATCATGCCCCTGTAAGGCTTCATTCAGACGTCCGGATGCGTTTTGCGGATCGGATCCATCTATCAGTGCATCCGTAAAAATCATGCGGACATCTGAATGGAGCTTTACAGGGGGGTGATCAGGGAGTCTATATGGGGTGATCACCACAGTCATTGATCATGCCCCTGTAAGGCTTCATTCAGACGTCCGGATGCGTTTTGCGGATCGGATCCATCTATCAGTGCATCCGTAAAAATCATGCGGACGTCTGAATGGAGCTTTACAGGGGGGTAATCAATGACAGGGGTGTAATCAATGACAGGGGGGTGATCAGGGAGTCTATATGGGGTGATCACCACAGTCATTGATCACGCCCCTGTAAGGCTTCATTCAGACGTCCGGATGCGTTTTGCGGATCGGATCCATCTATCAGTGGATCCGTAAAAATCATGCGGACGTCTGAATGGAGCTTTACAGGGGGTTGATCAATGACAGGGGGGTAATCAATGACAGGGGGGTGATCAGGGAGTCTATATGGGGTGATCAGGGGCTAATAAGGGGTTAATAAGTGACGGGGGGGGGGTGTAGTGTAGTGTAGTGGTGCTTGGTGCTACTTTACTGAGCTACCTGTGTCCTCTGGTGGTCGATCCAAACAAAGGGGACCACCAGAGGACCAGGTAGCAGGTATATTAGACGCTGTTATCAAAACAGCGTCTAATATACCTGTTAGGGGTTAAAAAAAACACATCTCCAGCCTGCCAGCGAACGATCGCCGCTGGCAGGCTGGAGATCAACTCTCTTACCTTCCGTTCCTGTGAGCGCGCGCGCCTGTGTGCGCGCGTTCACAGGAAATCCCGGCTCACGCGAGATGACGCCTATTGGCGTTAGTGTGACCTGGGAGCGCCGCAGAAATGACGCCTTTCGGCGTTAGCGTGACGGTAAGTGGTTAAATCAGATATAAATACAAATTTAAAAAAATGAAAATTCTACTAATAACACCAATGGTGATGTGTGATAGAAGCTGTCTCATGAAGATAATTCCTGTCCATGTACTCCGTAAGCGCAAGTGGTCATAATAGTGTGGTCCCCTTATGGGCGGACTGGGAACTTGAGGCCTCATTTTGCTCACTTGACAGAAGACGGACCAACACATATAAGAGGGGCCTACTGTAGTGCGGCACAAACAAAAAAGCTTCCGCAGAACCAAATAGCACAGTGCGTCAGAAAATACTGCCTCTGCAGATGCAAATACCACAGCGCAGCACAAAATACTGCCGCCTTCACCACAGTATTGAACTATCCTGAGGACAGGGCTACAGTTGAGTTCAGGAGGACACATGCGGCCATTGGCCGGGTGAATAAGTACCTGATGCTTCTAGCATTAATTATGTACCCAGCTAGCAGGCATGTGGAGGGCTTGGGTGGGCCTCAGAGCATCGGCCCACCAGATAAAATTCGCTGTAGGGTCTATGGCCAGTCCACCCCTGGGTTTCCCCAAAGATAATGTATAAGAATGTCTTCCACTGTCTTGTCCATGTGCATCCAGGCAGGGGTCAGAGAAGCTGAACGCAAATTGTATACAGGTTATCTTTATGAGACAACACATTAATAAGAAATTCTTGCTAAGATCAAAATCTCATACAAACAACCGCACCAGTAGCATGTCAGACTAAACTGGCAGATCAGCAAGTAAAAAGAATAAATCATGGAGGAGACCAAAAATGCTAATAATGGCTTAATTTGAACAATCATGCAACAATCATCACATTTGTATTTTCAGTCAACCATGGCTGAAGAAATCCAACCTGGCAGATCATATTTTTGGCAGTCATTAGCCTGCCGCTGGCCATGGGGAGTGATCGTTTGTGTATAATTTGTGTAAAATTGGCCATTTTGGTTGACAATTATCTTATGTATATGGGCAGTTTTACTTTCCTAGAGATTTACTGAAATGATTGAGAATGTTCTTACCTTCACCTGAAGAGCCAGAGAGATCTATCACCACATATACCTTTCCTTCTGGTTCCAAGTCAATCTGCAAATAAAAAGGAAATGTTAAATGTCATATATGCATGGAAAATACTAACAGATTTCTAGAATAAAACAAACAAAAAAGTAAGTTTTGTACGTGGCCAAATGGAGAACTGCCTTTTGCTCTCTTATAAGCAGTTGTCATGATGAGATGAGCTTAAAGTGGCCAAAGAAGATGCTAGGGAAAAAATGTGGAACATGAGGATAGCATGAACATACGTGAATTACGGGTTACTATGACAAGACAAAGTAAAATAATTTTTAGTGTATGTTTTTGTGTGTCTGAGAACTACCAGCGCCTAGATGGACATGTGCTTTCAAGTCAAACATCATCAGCCCAGCAGTTTTCTCTGACTGCTCTTTGTTTTCAGTCTTGGAAAAGACTGCAAGAGAACATCTTCTGCTGATATTCTCAAATAAAAAATTCTTTCAACAGGTTGTCTGCCCAGTTCTCAAAAAGACTTCTCCAGCTCCAACACTTCCCGGTCACCTGAAGCCTCTCGAAACACCATCAGTCTGGACATGACCATTTAGTCAATGGTAGTGCAGGTCACCACTGTGGCCTGTGATTTACTGAGCGATCTATGGGACTGAGAAGTACAGACTGGCAGGGGATCGGGAAGCGTCTGAACGGGAGCAGAAGGAGATCTGTATGGTGGATATGACTTATTTTATTATTTGACACCCTTGACAAATCCTTTAATACGAATTAGATTTAATAAATGTATAATTGTAAACTTCCAAAGGGAGAAATACATTTTCCTGTTATAAAACAGTGTTGAATGATGGATGACAATTGTGTAAGGTCTGATGCACACTACTGTATTGTGGCTTTGTACAAGACGCAAGGTGTATGTATCCATATAATGGTATATGGCAGCAATGTCATCTTAGGGGGGTTTCTGTACCTCCATGTGCTAAGAAATTTTTGTATGGAGGATTTTTTTTTACAAATTCTGCAGCCTGAAGAAAAAGTATGGATGCCATTTTTTCCCATGGAAGCCAATGGATACTAAAGCACATCTATGTAAAAGTCTCCATAGGAGTACCCATTTTCTCCCCTACATTTCTGGTAAGACAGACTGGTTTTGAAGAAGGAAGAACCCATGGAACCCATGGAACATCATCTATAGCATATGGAACCCCTATGTTAGTATAGGGAACTGTAGATTGTAGAACTGTAGTACTGTAACTGTATGTAAATCATACAGAACCCAGTTAAAGGGGTTGTCCGGGATCACAGTCTTTTTAACTAACATTAGTATTCACCGTTAAATGTATCTGTAAGGTCCCCCTGAAGGTGCCCAGTTTTTTTTTTCACTCCTCCGGGTCCCCAAAGCTGCGCTCGGTAATGTTTACATTGCAGCGCTCCCTCTATGTCATTTCCTGCCGCACTGCCTTATGGGTCCCGCAAGGCAGTGCGACTCTGTAGATTGACGTCTCGATCCCAACCATGGGAGGCGTGTCTACAGGACATGGGAGGCGTGCTTACCGAATTCATGCGGTGTACATGCAGATGAGAGGCGTGCACTATGCTAAACAGCAGCGTTCCCTGCCTCCAAATCAACCTCCTTCAGCCCAGAATAACGCCCCTCTGTGCCCGGTGTCGTAACCGAGGGGCGTTCTTTAGCGATGCCAGTTCCCTCCTACAAAACAGCCTCCTTGAGCACTCCAGAACGCCTCTCTGTGCCGGTGACGTCACCGGGCTCTCTGCTAAGCGGAAGACGAGGCTTAGCACACCAGTAAGGAGTCCGGTACGTCACCAGCTGAACAAAAATAACACTTCCGGTCCGCAAATCCAGTCTGAGGAATGGGGGCATCAGAATAAAGAAATAAAGGTAGAACCCACATATATGTAGGCTGTTAGTGAAAAGCAGCCTATTTACTAATAATCACCGAACCCGGACAACCCCTTTAAGCCAGTACTCTCTGTTGTGCACTGATGAGAGGCAATCACCCTGAAAAATGCTGTCTGCAGATGAGATGCTGGCTTATTTATTATCCGAGTCATGTCTCAAGGCCTATTTAACGGGTCAAACATTGACTTATAAGATATCTGCCTTAAATATGGTGGCATCAGAGGCAGAGCTTGTTAAGAGCTCATAGCCTGTATGGCCTATAGGTCTCCTCATTCCGATTAAGGTGCTCTCTCCTCAAGAAGAGATAGTACCCCCCAAATCATACAGAACTACATACAACTCATACAATACCTGTATGAAACACCATATGAAAGCCATATGGAATTACAATGGACTCAAATCATAGCATAGCAAGAGAATATATAGAGCACCTACATATATACAAGGAACTAGACTGGATATTGTACCTGTAAGTAAAACCATATAGAACTTGTATGGAAATACCGTACATGAGACTCATACAGTACCCATATGACCCAGCATATGGAAGTCATAGGAAGTACAAGGAACTCAAATCATACCGTACCATAGCAAGAGCATATGGAACCCCTATGTAACTACAGGGAATTGTAGACTGGATACTGTAAGTAAAAGCATATAGAACTTGTATGGAAGTAAATAAAACTCACACAGTACCCGTATGAACGACTATATGGAAGTCATATGGAATTACAAGAAATTTAAATCATTGGGTCCCTTATGTAAGTACAGGGAACTGTAGACAATACCCTGTACCCATAAGTTAAACCATATAGAACGTGTACTGAAGTATATGAAACTTATACAGTATCCATATGAAACAACATATGGAAGTACAACAAACCCGTATTGCACCATAGCATATGAAACTCATATTCAAGTAGAGGGAACTGCAGAATGGATACTGTACCCTTAACTAAAACCATAAAAAACTCATATGTAAACACCTAAACTCATACCGTACCCGTATATAACACCATATAGATTTCACACACAAGTACAAAGAACTCATACAGTACCATCAAGAACACTATATTCAACTCATACTGTCAAAAATACATGACTATGGAGGACTTTACAGTATGCGCATCCCGTATCATACCAGCTTTTCATACGTTCATGTGTACAAAGCCATAGTCGGAGGTATTCTAATGCTGTATATGTAATTCCCTAATGTAGAACATGAAATTAAATAAAAACAATTATTTAACGTGTGCATTTTAGTTTTATCCAGGCTCTTCTATATCTTTTAGGTTCCTCCAACGTTGTATTTTAGCAATGCAAAACCCTTCTATAAAGAGCTGGAAACCTTACAAGCTCTCCCAGGCCCTTACATTTTATTCCCAAAAAACAAGTTAACCCATTCTCGTTGGTAAGAGGTGCTAAATATAGAGAAAGCCTCAGCTTAGATGTCTTGTCTCGGTATTACAGCACAGACTTGTAATGCTGCAGGAGAAATTGGACTTGTTAATAATAGTTTGCCGCTTCTGAACGCCATTCATTTCGATGATGCGGCAAAGGCTGCAGCGGCCCCAGAGAGGACGAGGGCTCAGGTTTCAGTCATTTCAAGGCACTGAAGTGGAATAAACACAAGGATAAAAATCATTCAAGATGCAGATCACCACAAGAAACATACTGATGAATTTATGAGAGCCTCGCTGACCCAATTTAAGACTGAGGCTAAACAGCGGCACAGTTTTTGCAACACAACTGTACTGTACATTGCAGCATAGTGAAAGAGAATGGGGACACATTGCGACTCGCAACCCAACAATCTCCAGAAATCCAGCCCACATCAAGGCGATTGTGTAGCCCCAGCCTTACTATTAGAACATTTTCTTTATTTGTATTAATTTGTATTCATTCAGCCTCATCAACTGATCCTGTATGGATGCGTCCACATGGGATCCATAGCAAAATATGCGCTGGATTTTCCAACCGTGAATTACAATACGTCCCGGGTGGACGTATACTAAAACAGAACGATGCGAGGGATTGGTGAAAAATTTCCAAATCCTCTGGCGTACAATCACTTAAAAAGGCAAAACCACATTACACATGCGCCAAAATTATAAAAGCCGTGCAGCACAAGAAGACCAAAGGCAGACTTAAAAGGGGCTGTCCCACAAAAAATATTCTACATTTTTTATATTAGCACCTGGATCTAAATCTTATTGTAATTGCATGTAATTAAAAATATAGCATAGCCACTGAGTTATTCAATAAAATGTTTCTGTATAGCGCCACCTGCTGTTTTCTTTCTTTCTTATTTCTTTGACCTGCTCACTGAGATGGTCGCACATGCTCAGTTTTATCCTTCACCTGCCTCCTGAGCTGTGATACGGAGAGCATGGACACGCCCCCTGAGCCGTGATAGGGAGAGCATGGACACGCCCCCTGAGCTGCAGCAGAAAAGACACTCCCCTTGAGCTGCCAGCTTGATATAAATCTAGCAGAGCAATGAACGGGGAGATCTCTGGATCAATGTGAGGTACAGGGCTGGTTCGAGCTTTGTTAGAAAGAGATTGCCATGTACTACATGATGTCTGATTTTAATTTTTTACATTAGTCATAGGATAAACCCTTTAAAAGTGACAGAATTAAAAGAGTTGTCAAATGCCCCTCATATTTTATCCCTGGGACACTGGACATTTTTTAAGCCCATGCAGGATGCCCTAATAAAACATAACGCAAAACCTAGGGAGAAATATAGTAATGAATCCCAGCATCATTTTTTCCAAAAAAATGACAAAAAATGTACCGTAATTTAAAATAAATAAATAAAATCTTTAAATGTTTTTTTTTTAAACAATTGAACATATTTCTTAAATAATATCAATAATATGGTTCCGCGTGACAATACCCCACACTCCCTACAATACCATAAGCAGAGGTAAACGTGCATTTACAGCATCAATCCGAATATGTATATATGAACCTGTTTGAACTTTGCTGTTACTTTTCTGCACGTCCCGATCCTCTTTTGTATGCGGGTACTTGTATATAGAGTGGGATAGGGAGCCCTATGTAATATGTGAAAAATGAGCCATCTGTATTTTTTACTTCTGTATTTCTTCCAGATTTTTTAGTAATTTTTAACCTTTTGCACACCCCACATGTTCCACATGGAAAAAAAAACTTTTAATGGTTGCTTTATTTTTGTATTATTCACCTGTATATTTATGCATTTATTTGTTGGTGCCACCATATTCCCCACATTTCTAGCCTTCCTATATATAAATTTGGGGCACTTGGGGATATAATCACCTACTATTTTATCCTCTTTCAAAATGCCCCAGTGTTTTTTGATAATGTTTTTAAACATCTTAGTCTGACGGTTATATTGTGTAATAACAGGCGGTATTTCAATTTGTTCCCCATCATTCATCTCTCCATTTTCATTCTCACATCTTTTGTTCTTAATTAATTCCTGTCTTTCTAATTCAGCTATTATTGTTTTTTATTCTATTTATCTATCCCTACTGTAAACTTTTGATTAAAATTTTTGTTGTAGTTCCTCTGCTTCTTTCTCATAATCCTCCCTTTTTGTACAGTTTCTTTTTATTCGCATGAATTGGCTCTTAAGTATATTTTCCAGCCACTGGGGGAGATGACAACTATCTCGTGAAATAAAACTATTCACATCTGTGGGTTTGTTATATGTCCTTGTACATATTTTATCCTTCTCTATATAAGTAGTTAAGTCTAAAAAATAAATCTCCTTTGTCGTTGTAAATTCCAAATAAAATTCATTTTTATTCAATTCTTTATCGGTGCACCTGATGTAAGAGTCGAGGTGTTGTGCATGATATAAGAGACTATATCACATGTTATTTACTCCTTACCTTGTCCATGTAATAAGATATATATAGGACGTACAAAAAGGTCCTTAAATAAGAGAGTGGGGGAACATATTTATAATATTCACCGAAAATACGATGGCCACCCCTTAGGGTCCATTCACACGTCCGTAAGTGCTTTGTGGACCCGCAAATTGAGTTTCCAGCGGAACTGGGCAGCAGCTCCCTTCACTTTACATGTCTGTTCGTCAGATTATTGTGGCCCCAGCACAACACCACAAGGTGAGTGGTACCAACGCCCACCCCCTTAGGGTCCATTCAGACGTCCGTAAGTGTTTTGTGGTCCGCAAATTGCAGATCCGCAAAACACGGATACCGCCCATGTGCATTCCGCATTTTGCAGACAGCACATGTTTCGACCCCATGAAAGAAATGCTTAATCTTGTCAGCGATTGCGGACAAGAATAGGACATGCTCTATCTTTTTTGTGGGGGGGGGGGCGGAACGGAACTACGGATGCGGACGGCATCCACATCTTTTGCGGCCCCATTCAAATGAACGGGTCGGCACCCGTTCCGCAAAATTTCGGAAGGGATGCGGAGCCAGAAATACAGATGTGTGAATGGATCCTTACTCTGATTTACCTAAAGGTACTGTGTGCACTGTACGTGTATTTTAACTAGACACTATTTGGAGAATGGTATCCGTGAGGCACTGCTGGGGTCTGTCAGAGGACGGATCCAGCTCTCTGATAGTTTGACCTTTCTGTTCCTATGTTACAGTAGAAAAACGGAAGCTTTAACAGCAGTGTGAACAGAGCTTTAGCTCCAATTCGAAGCATTAAAAAAAACATGGATGCCACGTACACCACTAAGTCATGACCCTAGGGTGAAAAGAGTCAAAAAATAAATAAAGCAATAAAGCTTGAGACAGAAGCCCCCCCCCCCCCCCTAAATAAATAATTAAATAAATAAAACTGAAAATAAATAAAGTAAATACATGAATACATTTGCCATGGGCAGACTAGATGGGCCAAATGGTTCTTATCTGCCGACACATTCTATGTTTCTATGCAAAATTTTCTTTCTGGCTCTGCCTTTCAGGCAATGGATGGGAATGAACAATAAATTTAATATATAGGGCTGATCCCTACTCTGTGTATTGGTGAACTTGTGACTAGTTTGCCTTTATGAAATATATAACAATTTATGCAGGAATCTGAATAGAATGAGCCTCACATTTGTTAATAATTTTTTATTTTTATTTTTTACTTCGATCAGTCCTAGTATTTTTTGGTATAATAATGTAAAACATATATTTTTATTAACGTTTTCTGTAAAACATATTTTTATTAAGGTTTTCTAACTACCCGTTGTGTAAGCGTAACAGTTATTAGATCCCCAGTAGTATCTCCAGAGTGGAAGATACAGCTTTTCAAATACTTTCTGAATTGGATCATCTTCCTAAAGCACCACAAAGCTCCACTCCCTATTACTATGGTAACCTAAACATAATATAGAACTAACATGGAAGGCCAGAAACCATACGTACTAAAAACCACATACAAATAAAATCCTTTTTTTTTTTTTAACTTTTATTAAATGGAGTGTAGAAAAAGAGTTTTGCTAATTGGCCGAGAAACAGCGCCACTCTTGCCCGCACCTGGTACTCCAGTTCATTCCTATTCACTGTGAAGTGTGTTGCCTTTTTAGGGAAAATAGCTAACTTTTTTTTTTTTTTTTTTTAAACATTCAATAAATGTGGAAGGCCATGTATAAAAGATTTGTGAATTAAAAAAATAATATGAATAGATCATGTGTCTAGGACAGAACGAATCAGTATCCAAGTTGTTCAGGTTCCAGCAAAGTTATGCAGGGTTCCCACTTATGCACATGACCATGTTTTTCATCCGCATCCAATCCGCATTTTTTGCGAATCTTGTGCAGACCCATTCATTTCAATGGGGCTGCAAAAAATGCAGAACGCGCCGTGTTCTGTCTGCCTCTCTATGTCTGGTCCACGGCGCCGCAAAATAATAGAACATGTCCTATTCTTGTCCATTTTGCAGACAAGAAAATACATTTCTTACATAGTGCAGAAGGAAAAAATACAGGAATCACCTGGCCACTATCTGTGTTTTGTGCATCTGAGATTTTCGGACCGTAAAACGCACGTGGTCGTGCGCATGAGGCCTTATCTGTAGCAGAATTTGCACGCAGGTTCTGCGGAGCCTGCCTTATCTGTTACCATGCATCACACTGCCACGGGTGTAAGATGCCGCCAAAGTTTTACTATCCTTCGCACAGCATGTACAAAATTGAAATAAATCAAGCTGGTTACATGGTTTTACTTTTGTTGACAGCTACACTTTCCTCCTTAGAACATTTTTACATGATGGCAATGAATTGACTGCAAATTCCCTTTCAAAATTGGTCAAAGGGGAACCGGTGAGCAACGTCTCCAAAATGTAGAAACTTTTACAAAAATGTAAAAATATATATATTTATTATGACATATTTGCCCAATTTTCATGTTATTGCTATGATCCAAAATAAAACGTAAAGAAAAATGGCTTCTCCTAAATTTCATGTGCAGAAGCTTCAATTGTTACTACTTTATGTAAAATCCCCTTTGATGGGAAGAATGGCATAAAGCTCTTAGGCTTCCAGAACACTATTATTAGACATAAAGGCTCTCCTGGAGATCCTTTTAAGCCTTATAATGACAAGCTGAAATTGTAAATATGCTGCATGAAGCTAAACTGAAAAAAGATGAAGGAGACATATTGTAAATCCATCCACGGTGTGTGTAGGAGGCCTAAATCCTAAATTGTACAGGAGAATCTCACTTCCTTTATGAAAAAATAAATAAAAATAAAGATATAAAAATGTATCTCCCTGACTCTTCAAGGGGCAGACTGTCCGCTATATAACTTAGAAATGTGTCAAGGGTCAAGGAAAAGAGAAGAGGAAGGGAAGAAGACTACTAACCAAAACTACCCATTGTAATGACTTGAATCTTCATAACATTTATTCCATGGACCACGCTGTAATTGTACCATCACTGTACAGGGTGGGCCATTTATATGGATACACCTTAATAAAATGGGAATGGTTGGTGATATTAACTTCCTGTTTGTGGCACATTAGTATATGTGAGGGGGGAAACTTTTCAAGATGGGTGGTGACCATGGCGGCCATTTTGAAGTCGGCCATTTTGAATCTAACTTTTGTTTTTTCAATAGGAAGAGGGTCATGTGACACATCAAACTTATTGGGAATTTCACAAGAAAAACAATGGTGTGCTTCGTTTTAACGTACATTTATTATTTCATGAGTTATTTACAAGTTTCTGACCACTTATAAAATGTGTTCAATGTGCTGCCCATTGTGTTGGATTGTCAATGCAACCCTCTTCTTCCACTCTTCACACACTGATAGCAACACCGCAGGAGAAATGCTAGCACAGGCTTCCAGTATCCGTAGTTTCAGGTGCTGCACATCTCGTATCTTCACAGCATAGACGATTGCCTTCAGATGATACGAGATGTGCAGCACCTGAAACTACGGATACTGGAAGCCTGTGCTAGCAACACAATGGGCAGCACATTGAACACATTTTATAAGTGGTCAGAAACTTGTAAATAACTCATGAAAGAATAAAGTTACGTTAAAACCAAGAACAGCATTGTTTTTCTTGTGAAATTCCCAATAAGTTTGATGTGTCACATGACCCTCTTCCTATTGAAAACACAAAAGTTGGATTCAAAATGGCCGACTTCAAAATGGCCACCATGGTCACCACCCATCTTGAAAAGTTTCCCCCCTCACATATACTAATGTGCCACAAACAGGAAGTTAATATCACCAACCATTCCCATTTTATTAAGGTGTATCCATATAAATGGCCCACCCTGTATAACAATATGGATACTTGTGCCTATTTGATAGTACAGGCTGGGGTATCTTCTCTAAATCTTCATGGATGTGAAAATGAACACAAGAAGAGGCTGGTGTAAAGGAAAACACTTTTCATTTTCAGTTTTCCTTTACACAACTTCTGATAAATCTCCCCACCCTCCCAACGTCTATGAACATTTTCGTTAATAACAATTTTTGAAAGTACTGTGGACGACGAGGGAACTTAGATCACCATGGCGTTCTAGGTTTGGTAGAACTGGTTGTTGCTGTGATAGTAAGAAGAACACTAAAATATGACCCCATCATAGTCATCAGAAACCAGCCTCAGACTCAGAAACCATGAACACATCATCGAGGAGCCAACACTGCTGAGGGACAACTCACATGGCCACATAATGGTGGCTCATGGCCATCACGTCTATCATTCACAGCTTTTGAGGAGCATAGTTTAAATTTACCATTTTCTTTTTCAACTTTTGTAGTGTATTTTACGTTTTATGTTTTATACTAAATTGAATATATGACTAATAAGGAAACAGTAATTCTAACTGCAAATAATCCTCTGGAACAAGTGTATATTTGTATCGTTACCATGAAAATCAGAAACTAAACAGCTACTATTCATGACCTGTCATGTCTTATATAAAGTCCATGTGCAACCTGCGTGTTGAATTTGCATAAATCAATTAATTATCCTGTAAAAAGTACACTATTGCTACATTTTAGAGAATTTTTACAGACATGGAGATCATTATAATTTTCATTTTTGACAAAAAATACCAGGAAGAGATACCAGTATAGACATGGTGTTTTCCAATGAATCTATGACCATATTTTTAAAATTATACACAGAAGCATATTTTTTTTTCCCATTTTCTGTACTATATTTTTTTCTATTTTCTTTGCATTATGATGACTGCAGCCATCTTGCCTGAGACAGGCATCTGGACATCAGAAAATGAAGACAGAATACCGATTATTAACTTTCATGGTTCAGTGTTGTGAGCATGCTCTGTGTCTTGTAGTGGTCGCTGTGCAGCTGTCCCTATGATATAGTCAGGGGCGCACCACCAATGAGGCCAGGTGAGGTGATCGCCTCAGGCAGCACCAGGTAGGGGCAAGAGAGGGGCAACGGAAGGGCCATGAGCAATAAGCGCTTTCATTGTGGAAAAGGGGTTAGGTTAAGAAATTGGCATTGTTTTAGTTTTTGCCTCAGGCAGCAGAAAGGATAGGTGCACCCCTGGATATAGTAAACAAGAAATGGTAAAGGGCTTACCTAGCCTTTTTTTAAGTGATGGCCTGTCCTCAAGACAGGCCATCATTAGCTGATCGGCAGGGGTCCGGTAACCCGCACACTCGCCAATCAGTTGTTCTGTGAAGTGCTTCTCCTGTCACAGATTCACCGAATTTTCCAGCAGCCACCATCTATGGTAACTGTATCAATTCTGAATCATTGAGCTCCACCTAGTGGTGGCTACTATTAGCCAGTTTTATACTATACTGTGGGGAGGGAAGCAGAAGATTTACCTTTGTATTTATACCAGCTGTCTGGTACCAATAGACTGAGAAATATGGTCTTCAGAACAAGCGCCATACTTTTTCCAACAAAAAAATTGACTAACGTGAGTGTGAAGGAAGGCAATTTTTTTTTTCATCAAAAATGTACTTTATAAAAAATAAAAAAAAATTGGCAGAAATCGGGGGAGTCATGATTCGCATTCCATCTTTCTTGGGAGTATTTGACATATGTATATTGGGAAATTGTATTGGACGGAAGGGGGAACATACTAAGTTCTGCGGTGGGACCCTATGAGATCTGTATATAGCAGCTAATGTGATCTAATCTTACTGTCCCCTAAAGTCTTCTGATGTGTCTGGGATTCGAACCCACAACCTCCAATGTATCAGTGGCAAAGCATTTACCCTCACAACCATAAAGGCTGCAATACAACTGATTGAAAAAATATGAGACTTCTACTGTTATAGCTGGCTAAGTGTACATCTATACACATGACAGCTGCCCCAACACACCCAGCACTGCTATATCTCTATATGACAGCTGTCCCAGCACACTCAGCTCTGCTATATCTCTATATATGAGCAGCTGTCATGTGTATAGATGTACACTTAGCCAGCTATAACAGTAGAAGTCTCATATTTTTTCAGTCAGCAGGAAGGCAGCTGTTATGGTCTTGTGGTTAAATGCTTTGCCTCTGATACAGAAGATCATGGGTTCGAATCCCAGCAGAAACTTTTCTTAAATACAAGCATTGACTCCATATATGGACATACAGGGCGGGACACAGGAAGAGGCTGACATGGAGGTAAGTAGAAGTGTTTATTATTTTTTTTTAATACCCGACTGTTACTGCCATGGGGGGAGCGGGGGGCACTTGATACTGGCACATGGGGGGAGGGGGGGTTGGCACCTGATACTGGCACATGGGGGGGAGAGAGGCACCTGATACTGGCACATGGGGGGAGGCACCTGATACTGGCACCTGGGGGGGGAGGGGGGTTGGCACCTGATACTGGCACATGGGGGGGGAGAGGCACCTGATACGGGCACATGGGGGGAGGCACCTGATACTGGCACCTGGGGGGGGAGGGGGGGTTGGCACCTGATACTGGCACATGGGGGGGAGAGGCACCTGATACTGGCACATGGGGGGGAAAGGGGTTGGCACCTGATACTGGCACCTGGGGGGGAGGGGGGTTGGCACCTGATACTGGCACATGGGGGGGGAGAGGCACTTGATACTGGCACTTTTTTTGTGGGGGGGGGAGATGGCACTATGATACTGGGACATGTGGGGGGGAGGAGAGAGGCACTTGATACTGGCACATGATGGGGGGGCATCTATGGGGACACTTACTGGCACATTATTGGGGGGAATTATGGGGGACACTAGGCCAGCAGCCTATCAGAGGCCGGACACTGAGGGGCATCTACTGGGGCACTATATATGGGGCATTTTATACTGGTACATTATGGGGGGCACTAGCAGGAAGGGGGGAGAGGAGCACTATGGGGGAATTTACTGGGGGCACTATATAGGGGTATTTTATACTGGGACATTATGGGGGCACTATGGGGACATTAGCTCAACAGGGGGCATTACAAGGGGGTATTTTAGCACTGTCACATTATAAGGAGAATTATTACTACTGGGGGGGGGGCATTATGGTGGGCTTTATTACTCCCCCATGGTATGACCCCCTAGTAGCAGCACCAGCCTCTCCCTGCTCTGCTATTCCTCTGCCCCTTCTCCAAATCCTTATTATGAAATCTTTCTCATTAGGATAAAGCACAACATCAGCTCCGCCGAGCCCCTGGCCAAAGTGTGGAAGTGGTGTCCGAGATCCCCAAGGGCCAAGTAACTGTAAGTTTTCATGTAAAATATGTTTATGTTATACACATATAGCATCCACTGTGCCACACAATATACAGTATACCGCTACACTGTGCCACACAATATACAGTATACCGCTACACTGTGCCAAAGGAGTGGGGTTTACACAGGAGGAGGGAGGTGCGAAGCGCGCTGGAGGGGCCCTTACAAATATTTGCTGTGGGGCCCAGTCACTTCTAGTTACACCCCTGACAAGGACCATGACATTAGCACATAAGGGAGGCAGAACGAGTATAAGGGATATTTTACCATTCACTCCTATAAGTGTCAGGACCTTGGGGTTGTGATAACCAGAGCTGCACCAGAAAGGGAGATGGCTCATTTTGGATTTCATAGGCTCTCTTTCCTATGTACATCCCTAATGATGAGAAGATCTATATAATTAATCCCATAAGGATAAAAACAACTTTTCCTCAGGATAACGCATTTGTGCCAAATTTTCATGATTTCACTAGGGCAGGGAAGGGGTGGTGGAGAGGAAATGTCAAAAGCAACCTTGTGGCCATCAGAAAAAATCTGACTATTTTGTGGCATGTGGTGGCCACAGTAATTAGACTATTTTACCAACAGATTTGTGGTTACTGAGATCTCATTGACAGGTTTATGAGGATTATTTTCTAGCTACATAAATGTTACAATTATTCTTTTTATTAAAAGATATCATTTTTGCATAATTTTGGAAAACAAAAATATTAGCATCAGCAAATCACCAATATCACCATCACAGAATATCTCACTGCCCATAACCGCCGGTAACAGATTGGACTTTCTATCGCAGACCGCAAAAAATAAGAGATTAAATTATCAGACTGAAGCATAAAAGAGAGATTAAATGATTAGCTGAGGGAACACGAGGAGACCATTATGCTTATTACAGTCATCATTTATTGGAAATTAAATTCATTTAAAAAAGCTTCATCATTGACGACATATTCATGGAGGAAACAGATAAAATTGCTTTAACAAAGATATTTTCTGTTAAACAAGTTGATTAGAATATTTATTTTCTGTCTGGTGGCTGACTATCGCTTATGAGGATTTATTTCATGAGCCTTTTACAGGTTTATTTTTCCAGTTTTCAATCCTTTTAAAAACACAGAATAGACAAAATATCTGCTGTTTTCTGTGCAGATATAATAATGTGGCAAAATAACAAAAACGCATAAAACTAATGTATTCAGGCTTATACACAATCACTTAAAGGGCACCTATTTCTCCGTTTTTTTTTTAAAGTTTCTGTAACAAATGAGGGTCCACCTTTTTCTCTGGTCTCTTTCATAGGGGGTAGAAGTTAGCTAAAGAGTGAAGCCTAGACTGTCTGGTCCTAACTGCAGACAGATCTTCAGTGCAGTCTAATCCCCTTCAATTTCACAAAAATTTAAAGGGGTGGCGCCATGAAAAATGTTTTACATTTTAAACCAGGACCTGGATCTGAATACTTTTGTAATTGCATGTAATTAAAAATTTAGTGTAGCCGCTGAGTTACAGTATTTCATAAAAATGTACAGTATCTGTCTAGCGCCACCTGCTGTTTTTTTTCTTTCTTCATTTTCTTTGTCCACCGGGGTAACATCACTGAGATGGTCTGCATGCTCATTTCCATTCTTCAACTGTAACCAGCTGTATTTCCGTTAGGCTACTTTCACAGCAGCGTTTTTTATTCGTATAAGGAGTACAGAGGAACATTGCCAATAGAGCAATAGCAACATACAAAGAAGGACCAGGAAGTAGAAGCGCTCCCCTAACATCATTACCACTCTGAAACCGGCCCGGCAGATCCCGATCACGTGACCAACACCAGGTCACGTGCACACCTAACAACAGACGCGCGCGCTTGGATACCACGTGGGACGCCAACAGCCGGAGAACAGAGCTGCAAGCAACATCTGGTTGGAGCACCGACGGAAGACATCACCGCGTGGTGGGTAAGTGATCTCTGAACCCAAGACAGTACGGGACGCCGTACCGAGGTCCAGAACACCAATTCCCCCACAGGTTGTTGTTTCTTTTTTCCACAAGCATAAGCTTCACATCGTATATTATACAGGATAGTGCTTTTTCATCCATTTTTTCATTTTTCCTTTTAGCGCTACCTTTATATAAGCTAAAGTCCCACAAGGGACCATACTGTGTATGATTATATTTTACAAGACTTGACAACTCCTTCTTTTTATCGCAACCTATACATCCATCTATTTATAAAGGGACATAGACTGATCACAAACTGCTGGGAAAGGATATTATATCCACAGAAGCCCACCAGAAAAGATCCAACACATGGTCATTAGCACCAGTAGTACATCTTATTGACTTTTCCAACCTTTTTTTCATCCTGGAAAAGTATATTATTTTTCACAGATTTTTATTCCTTATTTCTATGTCCTAACACTTTTTTTTCCCACTTTTTTCCCACCACTCTTTATACCTTTTATCCTAATGGACTAGACACCACTAATTTTCTCACACGGATCCATCTTAAAAACTGGTACCAGCCACCCCTTATCGGGCACCCACCACAAGTGCCCAGATTCCCCCACTCACTCACCTATGCTCCAAAAATCCCTACCTTATTTTTAAACTAGTATTTTAAATAAAACTACCATATTTAATCCCATTTATGAGTGTGCCTGCTATCTCCTTATTGTAAACTCTCTTTCTTTGACTGGGTGAGTCAAACCAGCAGTTCAGCACCTCAGTCATTCTATTGAGCAGTTGAGCCGCCTTATCTCTCTCGTTTTTTATTCATCTTTTGACATCCGACACAGGATCTTAAAACCTGAATAAAACGCTTCCGTTTTATTTAATACATTCGGATGCATCCATTTTGTCCGGATCTGGTTGTATTAAATACAGTCAGGTCCATAAAAATTGGGACATGGACACAATTCTAACATTTTTGGCTCCACCACAATAGATTTGAAATGAAACGAACAAGATGTGCTTTAACTGCAGACTGTCAGCCTTAATTTGAGGGCATTTACATCCAAATCAGGTGAACGGTGTAGGAATTACAACAGTTTGCATATGTGCCTCCCACTTGTTAAGGGACCAAAAGTAATGGGACAATTGGCTTCTCAGCTGTTCCATGGCCAGGTGTGTGTTATTCCCTCATTATCCCAATTACAATGAGCAGATAAAAGGTCCAGAGTTCATTTCAAGTGTGCTATTTGCATTTGGAATGTGTTGCTGTCAACTCTCAAGATGAGATCCAAAGAGCTGTCACTATCAGTGAAGCAAGCCATCATTAGGCTGAAAAAACAAAACAAACCCATCAGAGAGAGAGCAAAAACATTAGGCGTGGCCAAAACAACTATTTGGAACATTCTTAAAAAGAAGAAACGCACCAATGAGCTCAGCAACACCAAAAGACCCGGAAGACCACGGAAAACAACTGTGGTGGATGACCGAAGAATTCTTTCCCTGGTGAAGAAAACACCATTCACAACAGTTGGCCAGATCAAGAACACTCTGCAGGAGGTAGGTGTATGTGTGTCAAAAATCGAGAGAAGACTTCAGCAGAGTGAATACAGAGGGTTCACCACAAGATGTAAACCATTGGTGAGCCTCAAAATCAGGAAGGCCAGATTAGAGCTTGCCAAACGACATCTAAAAAAGCCTTCACAGTTCTGGAACAACATCCTATGGACAGATGAGACCAAGATCAACTTGTACCAGAGTGATGGGAAGAGAAGAGTATGGAGAAGGAAAGGAACTGCTCATGATCCTAAGCATACCACCTCCTCAGTGAAGCATGGTGGTGGTAGTGTCATGGTGTGGGCATGTATGGCTGCCAATGGAACTGGTTCTCTTGTATTTATTGATGATGTGACTGCTGACAAAAGCAGCAGGATGAATTCTGAAGTGTTTCGGGCAATATTATCTGCTCATATTCAGCCAAATGCTTCAGAGCTCATTGGACGGCGCTTCACAGTGCAGATGGACAATGACCCAGCAACCAGAGTTTAAGGCAAAGAAGTGGAATGTTATGCAATGGCTAAGTCAATCACCTGACCTGAATCCGACTTAGCATGCATTTCACTTGCTGAAGACAAAACTGAAGGGAAAATGCCCCAAGAACAAGCAGGAACTGAAGACAGTTGCAGTAGAGGCCTGGCAGAGCATCACCAGGGATGAAACCCAGCATCTGGTGATGTCTATGCGTTCCAGACTTCAGGCTGTAATTGACTGCAAAGGATTTGCAACCAAGTATTAAAAAGTGAAAGTTTGATTTATAATTATTATTCTGTCCCATTACTTTTGGTCCCTTAACAAGTGGGAGGCAGATATGCAAACTGTTGTAATTCCTACATTGTGGTGGTGTATAGAACGAAAAATGTTAGAATTGTGTCGATGTCCCAATATTTATGGACCTGACTGTATATGAAATAATTTTTTTATCTTTTCATCTATTATGTAAAAACATGAATCCCCATAGTGGAAGAGATCTGGAGGTCACTTTTTCATCTACTGTAGGATATGAATGACCTTCAGCACGACTAATCTTAGTATATCTGTAGGTATAAATAAGCACATCTAAAGTTTGAATAATATCCCTTGTAGATATTTTTGAAGCTTGGCTTGCAGTGTGTACAGTCAAAGCACGGCCAGTGGCTATCTCAACATCACTACTAGTGTTGGGTGCGAATGTTCGAATCGCAAATTTTTATCGCGAATATCGCCACTTCGAGAATTTGCAAAGATTTAGAATATAGTGCTATATATTCCTATTCGCGAATATTCTCGATTTTTTTTTTTATCAGTAACCTCCCTTCTTGCTTGTGGGCCAATGAGAAGGCTGCAATGTCTTTGTCTGAGCTTAGCAACATCCCTAGCAACCAATAGGAAAGTTGCCTACCTCTTACTATATAAGAACCTCCCCAGCAGCCATTTTCTGTAGTTTTATGGAGTTCTGAGAGAGACAGCAGTGTCGTTGCTGTGCTCTGTGCTTTCCTGTTTAATTACATTAGATAGTTACTTAGTAGCATTAGGTTCCAGTGCAGGGTGTTAGGTAGTGTGGTAGGTTCTGCTGTCCATACATACATGCATAGTGCTGTAATGTCACAAGTTCACAACAATACTTAGTGCACCAATCAGTAATAAGTAGTCAGACCTGCTAAAATGTGAAGTTGCACGTATTGCGCCAAAATATGCGCATCATTAATTGTCGATTTGCGCAATCGCGAATATATTGGAGCACTCTATCTGCATATAAAGCTATTGTGATGTTCTGCCGTGCCAACCATTTTCTCCAGTCTCAGGAAACAGCTTCTAGCAGCTTGAAACATGTAGCAACAGTGACCCACGCCTGTTTTGTGTGCGCATAACGCACATATTACATTGCCGATTTTCGCAATCAAGAAAATAATCGCGAATTCTCGAATTCGCGAATATATGACGAATATTCGCAAATTTTAATATTGCCCCTGCCG
The DNA here is from genome assembly GCF_905171765.1 of Bufo bufo. Lineage (NCBI taxonomy): Eukaryota > Metazoa > Chordata > Amphibia > Anura > Bufonidae > Bufo > Bufo bufo. Next base: position 569,078,841 of record NC_053392.1, on the reverse strand, counting down.
CTCATCACTAATCACTTTGGGTCAGGATTACACCTTGATTATGAAGCCAGGGTAGATAACACATGATCACACTGCTGATTGACGAACTCAGCTCCTAGCACTGCCTGCAAGTCACAGAGCATGCTCACTACACTCTCCCATAGACGTCTCTTCTGGTCCATTCTACCTTCAGCTGGCAGAGGCAGCTGCAAAATCTGATACGGACGACGAAAGAGAAAAAAGTTAATTTTTTTTTAAATGCATTTCCTAACTTAAGTGTCCCCTAAAAGGGAGATGAAACGATCAATCATCATCTGTCGACTGCAGATACATTTTAACCTAGATCACCAAAACCTTACATTGAAAGGTTGTGGGAAAGATATGTACTTTACCATCAGCGCTGAAGTGGAAAAAGTTCAAAAATGTCTTAGTAAAGACAATAATATAAAGTCAATAAACACTGAATGCGGCCTAATGTATGACAATTTAAAAAAAAAAAGTCAATGTTTTTTCTTTTACAATTTATTTATGGATGGAAATTTATAATGTTTTGATAGTGATGTCACCAAAGCAGCTTGTATAAAAAAAGATAGCGGACATTAGCATGGAATCCTTATTAGAAATACTAGTGGACTGTTATGTGGCAAAAAAATCTGTTGGCCCTAAGGCACCTGGTGTGACTCCAACATCTACAACCCCTTTATTGATGTCTGTCCATTTTTCATGCTTTTGAGGGTTTTTTTTAAGGTCAAGTTTTAGCTGAAATTCCTTAGGATAGGCCCTCAATATTTGATTGGGGGGGGGGGGGTTCCAACACCCGTACGGCCACTAATTATTTGTTCTCCATTAGCTCTGGCACTGGAAATCGGCACTGTAACTAAACAGCTCTGTCTACTGTGTTACTGCTGGTTTCTCCCACTGAAGCTGTGTAGATCCGGTGTTGACTTGTGGTGCAGTTGATCGGTGGCAGTGCGGGTGATCAGATATTGATGGCCTATCCTGAGGATAGGTAGTGAATACTAAAATTCTAAAAACAAAAATGAGCTCCAAAACTGCACCAAACTTTTGGCACAATGAGGCTAACCAGTCAGCAGTTAGACAAATGTGTCTACATATGCTCTAAATGTGTCCTATGGCACATCTTTTGGCTGCCAGGTCTAGGTTTACACCATCTAAATATTACAAAGGATTAGTTGGTAGCCTAAAGGGCATTCCAGCCATAACAAATGATAGCTTATGGCGTTCTGTAATTTCCAACATGGCCCTGGTAAGAACAGGAACTTGACTAAAGTATTGTCGAGTCGTTCCTCCCTACCACATCTCTCCAGCCCCTCCCCAATAAATACATGACTACTGTAAGTGGATTTTATTGGCCACAGCAGACATTTAATTAAACAAAAAAATATATAATATAAAAAAAAAAAATAACATCCCTCCCAAGGCCTTCCCACCTAAAGGCCCCTCCCAGACCCTTACTAACCCCCTTAAACATTCCCTGAGTAGCTTAGAAACAGGGGAGGATCCTTAGAGCCCCAAAAACCTGCCAGATAACTGCCCCACCCCTCGCGTAAATTACCTCTAGCTGAAAATCGCCAGCTCAGAGGCAGAACTATGTAACCATGGGCAACCCGCCATATCACACACCAGAATCCACTACCTGGGGAGTCCAGAACCCCCTTTGGCTTCCTTCTCACCACACCAGAGCCACCATTAACACCAACTGCAAGGACCCCCCACCGCGAGGAAAACCTTTCACTGCCCGGAAAATCCCCAAATCCACCTAACCCCAGATACTCACCTCCAAAACCCCACAGCCTTATGGGCCGGTGGGTGGGGGCTGCTGGTACTATTGCTGTTTCAACAAAATGGCCCCTTTCCCACACCCCTACACCCCTCATAAGCCCGTCACCCCACCCACTAGCCAAACCGCCCCCTTTCCTCCCTATGAACCCTTTATGTCTCCTTATCCACACTCTCTCCATACCTAGACATGCCAGGCCTCCCACCAGGCTTGCAGCCCTAGATCCGGCCTGAACTGTTGAGATACTAAAAAAGGTAACACCTGACAGCGTCCATCAGAGTGATCCCATAAACAGAGCCAGACGATTGAACCCCGGAAATCATTTAAAAATAAAGGAAAATGATGGGGAACAATCTAGATACAGAGATGAGTACAGTATTTATAGTATCCAGGCAAACTGGTGGCCCAAGGGGACTGCCTGCAGAAGAAAGGTCTCAGATGTAATTAGTGTGAAGTAACCGTATCTATACAGACGCATTCGCCTGGCAGCCGAGGAGGGTTGTAAAGTGCTTCATGTCTGGGTGATGTCATAGATTTCTAATTAATGCATTTTACGCATTAGTAAAAGAGCCAACAAGATGTCTTCTCCAGGTTCTGAAGGCTCCAGGAACACTTTAAGGGGAAAAAAAAATTAAAACAAACTGAACCCTTATTTTTTCACGAAGCACAATTTGCAGTCCCAGCGGACAGAGATCAGCGCACGCATTATCTGTATCACTTTGCCTCCGTTCTCATAGATAATTCATGACACCACAAGCTTCCTGTGAGATTGCAGCAAGCCGGTTCGATTTTTTTTCTTTTAAGAGCCCCGTAATACAACACCACATAGAAAAAGAAAAAAAAATTGTCACCTCTTCACAAGCAACACAGAGGCGACCAGAAAGGGCACCACTTCTCCAGACCCATAGGCCACGGTTTTTCAGTGTTTATTTAGGACTGACATCTTTGAATGTTCTTCATACCTTGTAGTCCAATTCATTTCTCCTGGGACCCATTCAAGAAGAACAATGCACGTTTTCCAGACTGCCAAACATCTGCATTGTTAAAGGTGCATTGTAAGACTATGCATTGCAGGTGAAATCAAAGAGGCTGCATTATTGATGCCTCCGAATATAGCTCCGAGAAGCTGCCCTAGGGGTCTACGGATCATTAAATTAAGAGAATGAGGTAACTGCCTTAGAAATGCCAATGGCGTTGTTTAAAAACTGCAGATGGACAAATGGGAGCAGAAATAAGCTGAACCAGTCACTTAGATCTGAAATTTAAAGGGTCACTCCAGCCACATCAGAAAATGATCTTATATTATATTATCCGAATTATCTTATTTTCTCAGGTTAGGTAAGTCTTTTGCCATTAGAAAAAGGGTGATTTTTTTTTCTAGACACAGCGCCACTCGTGTTCATGGTATTGCGCTATTCACTTGAAGGGGACAAAGCTGCAATGGTGAACTTCAGCAAATCAGCCAAATCGAATTTCTCAAAACTTTGCTCATCTCTATTCAAGTACAACTACAAAACACTTGAACAACTCCATAGCAAATTACATAAATAACCTTTATTGAAATACACGCAGAATATAAACAAGACTGGTAAAATATACAATGTACAGAGCAGCAGGAGGAGAGAGAGGACAGACCACGGGGGGCGCTGCAGGGTCAGCCACAACCACAGTCACCAAGAAAAGTAGAAAGGGGAAACAGTCAGCAAAAAGAATAGCACCAGTGAAAAATCACCATAGTGCAAATAACCAAGGACTGCCAAAAACTCCACGAATAAGGAGACATAAACAAAAAAAGGTAACATAATACCAAGTGCCGTGATGCCGACCCTGCAGCCGCCTCCCGCCCAACGCCGTTTCGCCTGTGAAGGCTTCTTCCGCGGCATCTCTATTCAATAGAAAGTCTATGAACCTTGATTCCATCTAAAACAGCAAACAGAGAAAGCGCCTCTCTCTTCTCATTCTAGCAACTGTTGTGGGTCTCAGCACTCGGACCCCCACCAAGTGCTGATACTAAATAAATGATCATCATTTTGAGAGGAGTCTCATAGATGGTTCCCATTATGATTATCAGAAGCTAGAATAAAGGGTTTTCTTGATAGAAGGACATTTGTAACGGTCGGTATTTGTCTGCAGCATTGAAAATAGGCCTTCAAAGTAATGAAGCTCCTATATGGAGATAGGTAGATAGATAGATAGATAATAGATAGATAGATAGATAGATAGATAGATAGATAGATAGATAGATAAATATGAGATAGACAGATAGATAGATAATAGATAGATAGATATAGATAGATAAATATGAGATAGATAGGAGATATGAGAGATAGGTAGATAGATAAATGATAGATAGATAGATAAATATGAGATAGATAGATAGATAGATAATAGATAGATAGATAGATAGATAAATATGAGATAGACAGATAGATAGATAGATAGATAGATAGATAGATAGATATAGATAGATAAATATGAGATAGATAGATAGGAGATATGAGAGATAGGTAGATAGAAGATAGATGATAGATAAGAGATAGATAGAGAGAGAGATAGAGATAGATAGATAGATAGATAGATAATAGACAGATAGATAGATAGATAGATAGATAGATAGATAGATAGATAGATAGGAGATAGATAGATAGATAGATAGATAGATAGATAGATAATAGACAGATAGATAGATAGATAGATAGATAGATAGATAGATAGGAGATAGATAGATAGATAGATAGATAGATACTGTCATGGTAGCAACCCGTGCCCTCCGGCGTTCTGCTCTCCCTGAAGGGCGTGGCTCTGTTCACTGGCAGGCTCGGCAGAAAGAATAGCAGTCTCTTTTAACAGGCTGCAGCCTGCATGTGGGCACTCCCTACAGGTCTTAAAGGGCCAGTGCACGCACCCTAATTTTTACCAATCAATGGCTAGTCACGTAGGGGGTACTTAAGGCACCTTCCACCGAGGGAAGGTGCCTGAGCAATAGGTTCTGGTTTGCTAGGTTCCTGCCAAGGTGTGTTTATTACGTTTATCTGTCCTTGTACCTATATCAGCCTGTTTCCCAGTTTTGGCCCTTCACTGCCTGACCTGACTGTTGCCTGATCTCCGTTCTGACCCTGAACTGCCAGCCCTGACCTCGGCCTGTCCCTGACTACAGTTTTGCCTGATCCCTCTATGCTCCACACCAGAGTCTCTTGGCCCCTGTGGGTCACCTAAACAGAGACTACTCCAAGAGGTAGCGGCCTGGTGGTTCTTCTGCAGATGAGTCCAGGTCCCGTATAAGGGTTAAGGGATGAAGGCCAGGGGGGGCCACTTACATAATGCCCTTGGGAGTAGCCCCAAGTCAAATCTGTACAAGTGACACAAAGATTCCACATCCGCTAACATATGTTTTTTGTTGTTTTTTTTGCAACCTTTCTACTAAACTGGCCTCAAAAAATATCCAACAAATTGCTGATGGAAAAATCCAACATAGAAAACAGAATATTGTGCATTGTTAGCAGGAGAGCTGAAAATCCTGAGCTAAACTAGGAGTGAATGAAGAAGCAGCTGACACGAGGAAGGGAAGGCGAGCCATCTTGTTTCCATAGATAAATCAATAACAGGATGGAGATATCCAAACAACTTCCTCGCTAACTCACCCAGATGTACATTGCTGCAATGCAGGTCACAGTCCAGCCCGGGACATATATCACTGCATTCACCAAACTATTCCCTTCTACTCCAGCCAATATTAGTGAAGGCAAACCTACACCAACTTTTACTTTCCTACCCAATGCAAAAATAAAGCCTTTGTCTCCTATCTTCTAGAACTGTGATGGATTTTGTCTGCAGCAGAGCTTACACTCTAGAGAAATCAGGTCCAGCTCTTCCTCTCCTGTAGAGCTCCCCAAATCCAGACATAAATATGGACTCTCCAGATTACATCATTTTGTGTCCATATAACTATATGTCCTTAGGAGACGCGATCAGTGGTCCTTTTGTATATGCAAACCAAACCCCACTGAATTAAATGAAGATGCACTCAGGATGAGCTGCAATACCATTTACAGCCTCAAGGGGCTGCCATCCTCCAATAAGCACTGCAGTCCCTTTTTTCTGCTAATTGTGGGTCATAACCCCACTAATGGATGGAACCGTTTGAAAAAACTGACGTCAAACCATGTATCGGGAGTCTGTGGAGGTGGTCGTCATATAGACTGTGATGTTCTTCAAACTGGTTGGTTTATTACATAGGAACCCTACTTTGTGTTGCTTTACTATTTCTTTTCTATTACAGTTTTTAATTACCGATACTTGTTTTTCCATTGTGTTTTTACCAATTCTTGATGACACTGTCCCAATTTGGACTTAAAGGAGTTTGTCCCATGTGGACACATGGCACGTTCACAGGAAATGCGATAAATGTCTGACAGGTGTGGAAAATGGAAAGGACACCGTACATGCACGACTTTCTTCAATCACTGCTATAGGACCTACAAAAACAGTGGTGCGCGTTTCCGCGGCTATTTTTGGAAGTCCCATAGCAGTGAAAGGAGAAATTTACGTATGTCATTTTTCAAAGAATAAACTGAATTCAGACAAACTCCCTTTGAATAATGGCATTTGGACTGCCTGCAACTGCCACTAGAGGGTGCTTACGGCATACGGTTTGATCTTAAAAGGGAACCTGTCATCAACTTTATAGTGACCTCACTGAGGGCAGTATAAAGTAGTGACAGAAATGCTGATCTCAGCGCTGTGTCACTCATGAGCTAAAAGTAAGTGGTTGCCGAGAACCAGCATCATAATCATTGCAGCCCAGGCCTCGAATAGAGTCACGGCCACCTGAGAAAAGTCCTGGTTATACATAATCTCCTGCTCTCCCTGCCATCTGCTGATGATTGGCAGTTCTCTCCTAGAGAGAAAGGGAGAAAACTAGGTAGAAGCCTGTCAGTCATCAGCAGGTGGCAGGAGAGCAGGAATTCATGAATAACCAGGACTCTTCTCAGGTGGCCATGACTCTTCTCCAGGCCCAGTCTGCAATGATTGTGATGTTGGTTCTCGGCAACCACTTACTTTTAACCTATAAATGACAGACCGCTGAAATCAACTCACCTGTCTCTACTTTATTCTGCTGTTAGTATGGGCAGCACAAAGTTGATGAAAGGTTCCCTTTAAAGGGATTTTCCATTAATAATGATTTTTTAGCAAGCGCCCGCAGCCTGCCCCTTAAAACACTTAAAACCGAAGATTGATACTTAGCTGCTACCTGTCATTCCGGTCCTCCGCGCTGCCTCCACTGTCTCCATCTTCCGGTCCAGGCACTGTCATCCAGCGGTGCATAGGCATGGTCACATGCACCGCTCCAGCCATGACTAGCTTCAGCAGTGGCCAAAAGCAGCACGTCACCGCTGATGCCAGTCATTGGCTGGAGCGGTGCATGTGACCATGCCTATGCACCGCTGGATGACAGTGCCTGGACCGGAAAATGGGAGACTGCGGCGGCAGCGTTGAGAATCGTAGCGGCAGTGAGCAGGAAACCAGGGGGCAGGCACATGTTAAAAAATCCATATTACCGGAAAACCCCTTTAATATTAACATTATTCAGGAAGCACCAAAGCTCCACCTGGTGGTGGCAGCAGGCAGACACAGTTTAGTTTAAAAAAAAAAAAAATTCTATGCAGCAGTACAGAAAAATACAGATCTCCAGCCATCCTAGATATATATAAATAGGCACAGAATTTTGTATAGAATTAAATTGAACTAACAAAATGATATTAAATAGGTGGAAAAATATGTTTATTATGAAATTCGCAGGCTGTAGGCGAAATACTAGCACCATACAGATATATGGAAAAACGGCCGCTGTTTTTCACATAAACAACCTGCTTTAATGAAACACTACAGATTGCCCCACAATGAACCGTGCACAATGGCTATCATTCAGACACACAATCCCATTACTCTTATAGGGGGGTGCCTATAGAACTCCTCCGGCACGCTCTCCTGTCGGTCCTCCCTACCTGCACAGACACAAAAGACTTGTGATTGCAGAAGTCAAATCTGTTTTTCTTTCCGAAGCAGACGTTAATCTTTCGTGTTTCTGACAGTGAGTACATTTCTCCCTGCCAGCGGAAATGGAGGCAGGAGAGAAGAAGGAGAGCACTGGCAGATAGAACATCAATGTCCTGCCAAAAACAGACGCCCCCCCCCCCCCACCCCGAGTTCACTTGCTAAGGCTAGAACCGTGAGCACCGGCAATGTAAAATAAAAGCATTTCACCTTACAATGTGAAATTACAGCGACATTTCTGCAGTGAAAGTTCATACTTTACTGGTCAGTATAAAAATCTTACCTGTTCATGGATATATGAAAACTTAAAGGGGTACCCAAACAGCACAACAAAAGAGATGTACTAAGCATCCTTTCATTTCTCAATAAACTGCTGCTCTAGGAGATACTGTAGGGCACATGGCTCTTATGAGGTCCTTGGTTGGACGGGGGCTAGACACTTAACTGCTTCCCTTTCTTGAAGTGACCATTATGGTGGTTAATTGTAATCGCCACTAGGGGGAGCTCTCTGCAACCAGATTTCTACAGCTTACAGTTAGCTCCCTCTAGAGGTGGCGGCCTACAACTAACATTATATAATTTAACAAGTCAGAAATGCAGTAGTCCTCTATCAGCCTACAATTTTGGACATGCATAATGGTGATACATTTGCTATAGGGCCCAATTTACTCTCTGTACGCCCCTGATCTCAGGGGTTTGTTTTTGTAAGATGGGTAGGGAGGATTGCTTATATATTCATTTAGGGATACATGCAAACCTTATGTTTATGGGCCTTTGCATTTTTGCCTTGCATAAAACGGCCATAAACAATCCAAAGTCATTGGGCTTAACTCAACCCTCTCCAGCATTTCCAGAGCTCCAAGGGCTGATTCTGCTTGCTCCACTTATTATCAGTATCGATTGTAGCAGAAGCAGAGCAAACACCACTCACAGCAAACTCCCCCCTCCAGATTGTATTGGGAGTTTGCCAGGAGCCATAGAAAAATACATTTTAATATGCATGGATACCCACAGTTGCTTTTTGCAGGGCACCGCCCTAGGCACTGGACCTTCTGTTATGGGTCCAGATATAGTCCTGCAAAATTAGGTGGATATCCCCCCTTTCTAAAGCATGTCTAAAGCATGGGAAAAAGCTCTTTGATAATCACTGAGCAGAGTTAAAAGGGTTTACCAGGGTTCATATATTGATGACCTATAAAACCATGAATATCAGATCGGTGGTGGTCCAACTTCCGGTACTCCCACTGATCAGTTGTTTAAAAAGGCCATGGCGCTCCAGTAAGCGCTGCACCGTTTTCTTAGGCCAGTGATGTCACGTTCATCAATCACGTGGCCTATTTGCAGCTCAGTCCCATTCAAATAAAAGGGCTTGAGCTGCAATACCAAACAAAGCCACTATCCAATGTGTGGCGCTGTGACTGGTTAGCTGTGAGGAAGCCACAGCAGTCGTTGCGGCCACTTCAAACAGCTGATCGGCGGAAGTGTCGGGTGTCAGACTCCCACCAGATACTGATGACCTATCCTGAGGAAAGGTCATCAATATAGCGGTCCCGGACAACCCTTTAAAGGGGTTCTTCCTGGGATAGATTATCCATGTTTGAAACCCCTGCTGATCAGCACAAGCTACAGTATCCTACGGATAGGCCATCAAGGTAAAAGGTAGTTATAAGGCGTTATGGGTGTTTTTCTTATTTTATGTTAGGGGCTTGTGCCCTTTAATATTGGAGAGCCTAAACGTCTGAACATCCCAATAAAACCTATGATGCCTGATGTAAGCAGGCTCAGCTCTGGTGCTACTAAAGATAAGCCATGGTTCTTCTGGGATTTGTTTGATGTTTCTCAGCAGTGATATTATTGCGCTATTTACTTTTCTCACAAAACATTCCTTGGCAGCGCCAGGCAATATGATTTTAGAGCAATCATTTACCATCCCCAGAGACCACAGAGAAAACATTGGGTTACATAACGGAGGATGGAAATGAGCCTGCTCCTAATAGGTCTGCATCCCGACCCATCATCCCGTCTAAGTTATGTTTTTATCACTGCTGCGGTAATGCACCAATTCTGTGTGGTTTTCATGTTTCCAAGAATTATAGCTCAAGCTTCAAAAACAAAATGGAAAAAAAAAGGTTTATTTTATAAGAATTTTATTAGATTTGTAAAAGCTTTCTACAAACATAAATAAATGTCATAAATAAATATCATAAATAGGAAAATAAAAAGACCATTCTCTTTGTAAGGAGTAAATGGACTCTATCTGGTGATTCATGCTATGAAAAATGTTGCCCTCCCTGCTGCTCCTCCTCCGGGCATTTGAGCGAAACTGCAGCTTCATCCCCCTCTTACCCTCCCCTCGCTGTCACCAATTTACTGCTGTCGTCTGAGGATTTCTAAGCACATAAAGAGAGCAGTGAAATCAGCTAAATGAAGCACTATATCATAAAGCCAAAGGTCGGAAAGAGAGGCTGAACTGACCTCATCACATATTGTCAATGAGTTAGAATAGAGATGTTACTGCTGTGATGATAATGAGATGACTGCTGACCCTTTCCTCAGTGTTCACCTATGGTGCCCAGTGACCAATGTGAAAGCTGCTATATTTCAGTGGTTATTTATTTTTATATTTTTTATATTGTAAGATGGAAAACTAAAACAAATATGTGAAACATGACATTTTTATTTAACCACCTCAGCCCCCAGTGCTTAAACACCCTGAAAGACCAGGCCACTTTTTACACTTCTGACCTACACTACTTTCACCATTTATTGCTCGGTCATGCAACTTACCACCCAAATGAATTTTACCTCCTTTTCTTCTCACTGATAGAGCTTTCATTTGGTGGTATTTCATTGCTGCTGACATTTTTACTTTTTTTGTTATTAATCGAAATTTAACGATTTTTTTGCAAAAAAATGACATTTTTCACTTTCAGTTGTAAAATTTTGCAAAAAAAAACGACATCCATATAGAAATTTTGCTCTAAATTTATAGTTCTACATGTCTTTGATAAAAAAAAAATGTTTGGGTAAAAAAAAAATGGTTTGGGTAAAAGTTATAGCGTTTACAAACTATGGTACAAAAATGTGAATTTCCGCTTTTTGAAGCAGCTCTGACTTTCTGAGCACCTGTCATGTTTCCTGAGGTTCTACAATGCCCAGACAGTACAAACACCCCACAAATGACCCCATTTCTGAAAGTACACACCCTAAGGTATTCGCTGATGGGCATAGTGAGTTCATAGAACTTTTTATTTTTTGTCACAAGTTAGCGGAAAATGATGATTTTTTTTTTTTTTTTTTTTTTTCTTACAAAGTCTCATATTCCACTAACTTGTGACAAAAAATAAAAAGTTCTATGAACTCACTATGCCCATCAGCGAATACCTTGGGGTCTCTTCTTTCCAAAATGGGGTCACTTGTGGGGTAGTTATACTGCCCTGGCATTCTAGGGGCCCAAATGTGTGGTAAAGAGTTTGAAATCAAATTCAGTAAAAAATGACGAGTGAAATCCGAAAGGTGCTCTTTGGAATATGGGCCCCTTTGCCCACCTAGGCTGCAAAAAAGTGTCACACATCTGGTATCCCCGTACTCAGGAGAAGTTGAGGAATGTGTTTCGGGGTGTCTTTTTACATATACCCATGCTGGGTGAGATAAATATCTTGGTCAAATGACAACTTTGTATAAAAAAATGGGAAAAGTTGTCTTTTGCCAAGATATTTCTCTCACCCAGCATGGGTATATATAAAATGACACCCCAAAACACATTCCCCACCTTCTCCTGAGTACGGAGATACCAGATGTGTGACACTTTTTTGCAGCCTAGGTGGGCAAAGGGGCCCATATTCCAAAGAGCACCTTTCGGATTTCACTCATCATTTTTTACAGAATTTGATTTCTAACTCCTTACCACACATTTGGGCCCCTAGAAGGTAGGTAAATGACCTGTGAAATCTGAAAGGTGCTCTTTGGAATGTGGGCCCCTTTGCCCAGCTAGGCTGCAAAAAAGTGTCACACATCTGGTATCTCCGTACTCAGGAGAAGGTAAGGAATGTGTTTTGGGGTGTCATTTTACATATACCCATGCTGGGTGAGAGAAATATCTTGGCAAAAGACAACTTTTCCCATTTTTTTTATACAAAGTTGGCATTTGACCAAGATATTTATCTCACCCAGCATGGGTATATGTAAAATGACACCCCAAAACATATTCCCCAACTTCTGCTGAATACGGAGATACCACATGTGTGACACTTTTTTGCAGCCTAGGTGGGCAAAGGGGCCCAAATTCCTTTTAGGAGGGCATTTTTAGACATTTGGATACCAGACTTCTTCTCACGCTTTGGGGCCCCTAAAATGCCAGGGCAGTATAAATACCCCACATGTGACCCCATTTTGGAAAGAAGACACCCCAAGGTATTCAATGAGGGGCATGGCGAGTTCATTGAAAAAAAAAAATTTTGGCACAAGTTAGCGGAAATTGATTTTTTGGATTTTGTTCTCACAAAGTCTCCCTTTCCGCTAACTTGGGACAAAAATTTCAATCTTTCATGGACTCAATATGCCCCTCAGCAAATACCTTGGGGTGTCTTCTTTCCAAAATGGTGTTATTTGTGGGGTGTTTGTACTGCCCTGGCATTTGAGGGTCTCCGCAATCATTACATGTATGCCCAGCATTAGGAGTTTCTGCTATTCTCCTTATATTGAGCATACGGGTAATGAGATTTTTTTTTTCCGTTCAGCCTCTGGGCTGAAAGAAAAAAATGAACGGCACAGATTTCTTCATTCGCATCGATCAATGTGGATGAAAAAATCTCTGCCAAAAAAAGAAAAAGGAGGGGAAAGGCGTCTGCCAGGACATAGGAGCTCCGCCCAACATCCATACCCACTTCAGCTCGTATGCCCTGGCAAACCAGATTTCTCCATTCACATCAATCGATGTGGATGAATAAATCATTGCCGGGATTTTTTTTTTTATATATACAAAGTGTTTGCCAAAGTATATGAACACCGCCACCTCCTCAGCTCATATGCCTCGGCAAACATATCTTTTACTGCAGAGGAGAAATCTCGTCTTGCAGCGCCGCATACACCGACTTGCGTGTAATCTGACAGCAGCACAATGCTTCTGTCCGAATGCACATCAGTGCTGCAGCTGGTCGATCGGTTGGTCCACCTGGAAGGTAAAAAAAACAAAACAAAAAAGAAAAAACCAGGCCGCAAAGCAATAACTTTATTAACTTTAGAACAGAACATATTAACTTTTTTAAACTTTTTTAACTTTTTTACTTACCGGTAATTTTTTTTTTGTTTAGTTTTTTTTACCTTTATAGAACAAACCTCTCCTTCCCCATGGGACAATGTGCAAAGCGCAAATCGCCCAAAGATGTGGCGAAGTACGTTATGCACTTTATCCCAGGTGAAAGGAGAGGTTTGCAGCAGCTGAGAGTAAAAGGGCCCTAATAGCCCTGTGTGCCTGTCCTGTGAGATGCAATCCCTATGCTAGGTGTACCTGTGTGTGGTACTTCCGGAAACACTCTCCATAGCATAGGGCAGGGTGGTCAGCACAGTCAGGACAGAAATAGCGGGTGTCACGCCTTATTCCACTCCTGCTACAGACACGACATCTTTTTCGGGGTGACGGTTGGGTTGAGGTACCAGGAACGACACTGGGGAAATGTCGCTCGTGTAGACGGCTAACTACACTGGGGGATGGGGCCACGGAACCTCCTGGGTAAAGGAGGTTCTCGATGATCTCTTCCTGGAATTTGAGGAAAGATCGTGTTCTCCCAGCCTTACTGTAGAGAACAAAACTATTGTACAGCGCCAATTGAATTAAATATACAGACACCTTCTTATACCAGCGTCTGGTTCTGCGGGAAACTAAATACGGAGACAACATCTGGTCATTGAAGTCCACCCCTCCCATGAGCACATTATAGTCGTGGACACAGAGGGGCTTTTCAATGACACGGGTTGCTCGCTCAATTTGGATTGTCGTGTCTGCGTGAATGGAGGAGAGCATGTAAACGTCACGCTTGTCTCTCCATTTCACCGCGAGCAGTTCTTCGTTACACAAGGCAGCCCTCTGCCCCCTTGCAAGACGGGTGGTTACAAGCCGTTGGGGGAAGCCCACGCGACTAGTTCGCACGGTGCCACAGGCGCAAATCCGTTCTAGAAACAAATGCCTAAAGAGGGCCACACTTGTGTAAAAATTGTCCACATAAAGATGGTACCCCTTGCCGAATAAGGGTGACACCAAGTCCCAGACTGTCTTCCCACTGCTCCCCAGGTAGTCAGGGCAACCGACCGGCTCCAGGGTCTGATCTTTTCCCTCATAGACACGAAATTTGTGGGTATAGCCTGTGGCCCTTTCACAGAGCTTATACAATTTGACCCCATACCGGGCACGCTTGCTTGGGATGTACTGTTTGAAGCCAAGGCGCCCGGTAAAATGTATTAGGGACTCGTCTACGCAGATGTTTTGCTCGGGGGTATACAAATCTGCAAATTTCTGGTTGAAATGGTCTATGAGGGGCCGAATTTTGTGGAGCCGGTCAAAAGCTGGGGGGCCTCTGGGACGGGAGGTGGTGTTGTCGCTAAAATGCAGGAAACGGAGGATGGCCTCAAATCGTGCCCTGGACATAGCAGCAGAGAACATGGGCATGTGATGAATCGGGTGCGTTGACCAATATGACCGCAATTCATGCTTTTTTGTCAGGCCCATGTTGAGGAGAAGGCCCAAAAAAATTTTAATTTCGGAAACTTGGACTGGTTTCCACCGGAAAGGCTGGGCATAAAAGCTTCCCGGGTTGGCGGATATAAATTGTGTGGCATACTGGTTGGTCTCTGCCACGACTAAGTCCAAGAGCTCCGCAGTCAAGAACAGCTCAAAAAATCCCAGGGCCGAACCGATTTGAGCCGTCTCAACCCGAACTCCAGACTGGGCGGTGAAAGGGGGAACTACAGGTGCGGCTGAAGTTGGTGACTGCCAATCAGGGTTTGCCAGCACCTCAGGGATTCTAGGGGCTCTACGGGCCTGTCTTTGCGGTGGCTGCGACGGGGTAACTAGTGCACGTGCCACCGTACCAGCTTCAACTGCCCTTCTGGTGCTCGCCACGTCACCATGTTGTACGGCAGTGCTGGTACTAGGTCCAGGGAGGGCTGCGCTGCTGGTGTATGCCTCACCACGTGATCCGGCAGCGACAGCCCCACTCTGCTGCTCTTGAAGCGGATCCTGCATAACCTGTGGTCTAGCGACATGGGGCCGGGTACGCCTGGTGCTGCCAGGGACCTCCACCTCCTCGTCCGAACTTTGGGTCAGAGAGCCACTGCTTTCCACAGGTTCATATTCTGACCCGCTAGATTCATCAGATGAGGGTTCCCACTCCTCATCCGACTGGGTCAGAATCCTGTAGGCCTCTTCAGAAGAATACCCCCTGTTTGACATTTTGGACTACTAAATTTAGGGGTATTCCCTGAGACTACCCAAGAAAAAAAGCAAACCTGTCTTACAAAGGGGAGGCTAGCGAAGTACTGGAGGCCGCTGCGGTTGATAAAAAATATCAAAACTGATTTTTTTATCGCCGCAGTGCGTGTAAAATGAATGTGCAGTGATCAAAAAATATATATTTTTTGTCACTGCGGTGGGGCGGGCGTGGGTGAACGCACGTGTGGGCGACCGATCAGGCCTGATCGGGCAAACACTGCGTTTTGGGTGGAGGGCGAACTAAAGTGACACTAATACTATTATAGATCTGACCGTGATCAGTTTTGATCACTTACAGATACTATAAAAGTACAAATGCTGATTAGCGATACGCTATTCAGCGAATAAAAGTGACTGCGGTGCGGTGGGGTGGGCGCTAACTGACGCTAACTACCTAACCAAGGGGCCTAAACTATCCCTAAAACCTAACAGCCAATACTAGTGAAAAAAAAAAAGTGACAGTTTACACTGATCACTTTTTTTCCTTTCACTGGTGATTGACAGGGGCGATCAAAGGGGTGATCAAAGGGTTAATTGGGGTGCAGGGGGGTGATCTGGGGCTAAGGTGTAGTGTTGGTGCTACTCACAGTTCAGTCTGCTCCTGTGCTGGATCCAACCGACGAAAAGGACCAGCACAGGAGCAGAGAAGCCATATAACAGATCATATTTACTAATATGATCTGTTATATGGCTTGTGATTGGATTTTTTAAAAATCGCCAGCCTGCCAGCCAATGATCGTTGCTGGCAGGCTGGTGACTAACTTGTTCTTTAACTTTTGCCGGCCCGCGATGCGCATGCGCGGGCCGGCTTGGAGCGAAATCTCGCGTCTCGCGAGATGACGCGTATATGCGTGACTGTGCGCAGCGCTGCCACCTCCGGAACGCGAATCTGCGTTAGGCGGTCCGGAGGTGGTTAAAACATAGGTCTTTTATTATTAGGTTATTTATTCTCCAATCACTTTTATGCAATATAAAGTGGTGAACATTTTTTAAATACTGTGTTTCAATTCACCAGCTACAACTATTAAGCTTTATTTACATAAAACTGCCAATCCCCTTTAAGCTGGTGGTCACCATATTTTGGTGCGCATTCGCTGAAAGCAAGCAGAGGTCTTGTAAACAGCTAGGGACTGAAAACTGAAACTGCAGAATGTTTCATTATACGGGAAACAAGATTTATTTATGTATAACTAAAAAATAAAAACTTTAAAGAGGACGTCTCAGCACAGACTTGGGGCCACACTTCTAAGAAAGCACCATGTCACTTCGCCTCCTAATGCCTCTGATCAGTTTTTAACTTTTTCCAGCGTAATCACTTCTGACTGTAAGGCTGAGTTCACACTTAGGCTACTTTCACACTAGCGTTTTTGCTGGATCCGGCAGGGTTCAGCAAAAACGCTTCCGTTACTGATAATACAACCATCTGCATCCATTATGAACGGATCCGGTTGTATTATCTGTAACATAGCCAAGACGGATCCGTCATTAACTCCATTGAAAGTCAATGGAGGGCAGAACCGTTTTCTATTGTGTCAGAGAAAACGGATCCGTCCCCATAGTCTTGCACTGGGCGTCTTGGCAATGTTAAAGATATGTTACAGATAATACAACCGGATCCGCTCATAATGGATGCAGATGGTTGTATTATCAGTAACGGAAGCATTTTTGCTGAATCCTGCCGGATCCGTCTTGCTCCACATCCCAGGACGGAAAGCAAACTACAACCTGTTACGGTTTGCTCTCGAGTATGAGAACGCAACTAAACGGAACGGAATCTATTTTGGAACATTCCGTTCTGTTCAACTCAGTTGTGTTCCTATTGACAATGAATGGGGACAAAACTGAAGTGTTTTGTCCCGGTATTGAGACCCTATGACGGATCTCTGAGTCGGCTTCACAATCACTGATGGAAATGACTGACCAAATAACTGAAGTGTGAACTCAGCCTTATAAGATGAACATGCAGTCTTTGGAGAAAGCTTTGCAAAGAGACAGCCGCCACCATCTTGATTGAATATCTCGCGCAAAATCCTGTGCGCGGGTTGACGTATGATGACGTCATCAAAGACGGCGGGAAATTTCTCACTGTATCTTCCATCAAGATTGGGGCGGCCAGCTCTTTGTGATCAAATGGATGAGGGTAAGTATGATTTTAATATATATTTTTATTTTATTTTACACTGTAATATCAGCTATGAACGCGGCATCTGAGGGGTACAATGGCTGCCTGATATACAGTTCGGTCACGCCCCCTGTACTCAGTAATCAGCAGCACACTGACACGCCCTTTGTTTCGCAAGACATTTAGCTAGAGAATTGATAGCAGCACACTGAGCATGCTCGACCTAACAAAGGCTCGGAACTACAGGTCGATGCCATGGTGATTTATGAGGAAACAGTGGGTAGCAGAGGAAGAAAACTACTGAACGGTAAATATGAGAAATTTACATTATATTAGTTAATTATTGAGGATGAATTAGTCTAAAACATAAGTTCCATTTACCCCTTCAAATGTTGCTAAATGCTGCGTAAAAAATTCTGTGTAGGATCCATTCATAAGGGTCCATTCACACGTCTGTAAGTGTTCTGCAGATCCGCAAAACACGGACACTGGCGATGTGCATTCCGCAATTTGCGGGCCACACATCACCGGTACTATAATAGAAAATGGCTAATCTTGTCTGCAATTGCGGACAAGAATAGAACATGTTCTATTTTTTGGCGGAAACGGAAGCACGGATGCGGAAGCCCCATTGAAAATTAATGTGTCTGCACCTGTTCCGCAAAATTGCAGAAACGGATGCGGACCCGTTTTGCAGACGCGTGAATGGACCCAAACACTGACACGCAGTGAGGATTTTAAATCTGCAGCACGTACATTTATGTTGTGGATTTCCACTTCAGATTTCACCCTTTGTGATGCACAGGGTAGGAATCGGCAGCAATTCTGCCTTTAACCTCGGCTGATTTTGTAGCTGATTTTTCCCACTGCAAAATACATTCCGAGAAGACCTACCCTAAAGATGCCAAATGTTTTTATACCCTGATGTTATACAACACACACGGCTGGCAAAATTTTTTACCCATTTTCTGTACAAATAAATATTTCAAACAGAAATAATTCCCCCACAAGACGGCAGCATTGATCATTTTACAAAAATACAACAGCAGCACAGTTAGAAAAAAAGTAAATCGGGTGCAAATCCTTTCAGGGAAGGTAGGCGACCATTCCACTGTACAATATTTCCAAAAAATGAGACAGGACTCCAGTTAATTAAAGTGAAAGGTGATGACTGGGAATAAATTGGGTCATCCCCTTTCACTTTTATCTTGAGTGCTGCCTCATTTTTTGGAAATATATATATATTTATAGTAAATTATAATATGATTCAATAGTCCGGCATTTTTTCTGACAGTGCTGCAAAATACACCAAACCTCCACAGAATCAGAAGCAGATGTCTGAGGAGAGATGAACAATTATGAAGCTCCTTCGCCTAAAAGGGTTTTCAGATTGGTAAAAGTTATCCAATATCCACTGGATACCCCCAGCTGGAACTTCAAGAAGAGGTCCAAGCTGTATACTTGTATAGATGCCATACATATTCATGGGTCCTCCTAACTGCTTACGCATATGGGAAAGCCTCTCCCAAATCCCTGGCACTGTCATCCCAATGTGGCAGTAGAGAAATGCAAAGATTTGGGTGGGGAAAATAAGGAACTGTGCATCATAGTGAAATCCAGAGCAGTATATTAAATATTCAAGACAACATTTGTCACCCCTCCAATCTAAAGGGGTACATGTTATCGGCTGCAATATCCCTTTATGTATATTACAGACACGGAAAAATGATTTTGCATAAGCTAGTACCGTAGTTATTCTGAGTTAAACAATAGGTTGCACTACATTTCAATATGCAATCTACACTTCCTATTTTATTTTCAGACCTCCTGATATTTAGGCTACATGCACACGAACGTGGTTTGGTTCCGCATCAGAGCCGCATTTTTTGCGGCTCGGGTGTGGGCTCATCCACTTCAATTGGGCCGCAAAAAATGTGGACAGCACTCCGTGTGCTGTCCGCATCCGTTGCTTCGTTCCGTAGTCCCGCAAAAAAAAATAGAACATGTCCTATTCTTGTCCATTTTGCGGATAATGATAGGCATTGTTACAATGGATTAGCAAAAAAAAGATGCCATACGGACCGCAAAACACGTATGGTCGTGTGCATATAGGCTTATTCTGCAACCTGCTTTTAGTTTCAGACTTTTCAGACCTGCTCCTAGTTTAACACTTTGCTGGATCTGTGTGTCCAGGATGCAGCTGTCTTCACTAGCTCTCATGTACTACCTCTGCTTAAATCCTGAACTGCTTTCTCTTTATCCAGCCCATGAGGGATCTCTTCTATCTTGTGTTGACTGACAGTGATGCTGAGGAGTGTGTGATTTACACCTGCTGAGTCTGCTGTGGGTTCTATCCTCTGTCTGTACTCGGATACATAGGCTGTGTGATTCACCCCTCATGCACAGACTGCCCTAGTGCTATACCCTCCCTCAAGACATGGATGTTTCCCCCGTCTTCAAATTATAATATGCCATGTACAATCTCCCCTCCCTGCCTGGGCGAATCTATGTCAGAAGAATAAGGACAGCCAGCTATGTGAAGAAGTTTGCACAGACTTGCACAGACAAAATGGGTGGAAATTTTTAATAATTGCTCAGGTTTGTATTTAGGAAGGAAATGGATGATAAAAATAAAATTACAAGCAAAGACATGAATAGCATAATGTAAACTGCTGCTCCAATTTCCAATGAAAAGTGTGTCCTAGTGGTTCCAATGCATTGCAGGTATACAGCAGATATCCGGGCTGTGTCATTTACCTTCCATGTTCAGGCACTATCAGTACTAAGAACTCCTTCATGAATATTTGATACTAGCAAGAAGTAACAATATAAAAATAATGAGGCAGTATAATCTGAGGGATTCATTACAGCATGTGAACACGGGACACCGCAGAGTGGAAATGTTCCTGCAGCTTCAAAGAGATCACAACGTGGGGTTTCTGGCATCTCCACAAGTAAAAGACCAAAAAAAAAAGAAAAAATGACACAAGCACTTCCTGGAGAGCCCGGGCACCGGCCGCCCCTTCTCTGGTGAAGTGCACACGTAAGTAGCTCCGTCTTTGGTATAATAAGAATTATTATGGCACAGTAATTCTCATACATTTAAAGTTACACTTTATGTGACTTAGGCCTCTTTCACACGGGTGTTGCGGGAAAAGGTGCGGGTGCGTTGCGGGAACATGCACGATTTTTTTTTGTAATGCGTTTTGCACTCGCGTGAGAAAAATCGCGCATGTTTGGTACCCAAACGCGAACTTCTTCACAGAAGTTCGGGCTTGGGATCGGTGTTCTGTAGATTGTATTATTTCCCCTTATAACATGGTTATAAGGGAAAATAATAGCATTCTGAATACAGAATGCATAGTACAATAGGGCTGGAGGGGTTAAAAAATATATAAAGAAAAATTTAACTCACCTTAATCCACTTGCTCGCGCAGCCCGGCTTCCCTTCTGTCTTCTTTTTTGCTGTGTGCAGGAAAAGGACCTGTGGTGACGTCACTCCGGTCATCACATGGTCCATCACATGATCCATCACCATGGTAAAAGATCATGTGACAGACCATGTGATGACCGGAGTGACGTCACCACAGGTTCTTTTCCTGCACACAGCAAAGAAGAAAACAGAAGAGAAGCCGGGCTGCGCGATCAAGTGGATTAAGGTGCGTTAAATTATAATTTATTTTTTTTAACCCCTCCAGCGCTATTGTACTATGCATTCTGTATTCAGAATGCTATTATTTTCCCTTATAACCATGTTATAAGGGAAAATAATAATGATCGGATCTCCATCCCGATCGTCTCCTAGCAACCGATTTTCACGCAGCCCCATTCATTTCTATGGGGCCTGCGTTACGTGAAAAACGCACAAAGAGGAGCATGCTGCGATTTTCACGCAACGCACAAGTGATGCGTGAAAATCACCGCTCGTGTGCACAGCCCCATAGAAATGAATGGGTCAGGATTCAGTGCGGGTGCAATGCGTTCAACTCACGCATCGCATCTGCGCGGAATACTCGCCCGTGTGAAAGGGGCCTTAGGCCGCTTTCACAAAGTCAGTGTTTCGTCAGTGATTTTCATCAGTGATTCTAAGCCAAAACCCAGGGGTGATCAAGAAATAGAACAGGCACACATTTTTCTATTATACCTTATTTCTGTATAGGCTTCACTCCTGGAAATCACTGACTGTATGAAAGTGGCCTATTCTCTGGAGCTAACATATATAGACTACTGATTCTTTAAGGAACGATCCATGGGTGTTTCCATATTGATAGACACTTGACTCGGGCATGTATAATATGTGCATTAAAGGGTTAAACTAGTGATTAGAGCTCCAGTGCCTGTCATCCAGCTAAAAAGGACTGGGAGGAGTATTGTAAGGAAAAAAAACTTGCGTTAGCTGCTCCCGGCCAATCAGAACACTCCTAACCATCATAGCGGCTAGACAGCAGCAGGTCTGGTTACATTTTAAGTCATTTATTTCTGTTCTTCACCTTATAGATAAGCAGTGTCAGAAGTGTCCAAATAACCATGTCTATGGGCAGTGGTTGTGCCAAATATTTAAGTTCTCCGCTCTGACCGCTGGGACTGTCACCGATTGTGAGAACGGGGGTCCCATTCCCTAGATTTGATGGAGCGGGAGGACCATTACCTCTCTATGGGACTTCCGGAGACAGGCAAGTACAGCCCTTGGATATTTCCGGCGATCCCATAGAGAATGAATGGAATAGCTGGGCAAATGCTCGACCTGCCCCTCCATCAGATCTGGGAATGGGATTCCTGTTCTCAGGAACAGTGGGGGTACGGGTACCAAAGATCAGACCCCCAATGACCAGTTAGTTATCCCTTTTCCTTTGGATAGGAGATAACTTCTAAACTTGGCACAACCCCTTTAAGTGATGTAAAGAAAGGGCTACATACAGCTAGCCATACACCTTGAACAGCTGTTGGACGAGCGATCTCCTGACTCTGCCATACACATACACCTTTGGTGGGCGTGTAAGTGTTATCAGCGGGAAGAGAGTCGCTGCCAGACACCTCCGGCATCAGCTTATCGCGTGAGAGAACAAAAGGATAGGACAAAAACAGTTCAGTCTGTCTGATGTTTCTCTCTCCCCTATGTAAGGGAACAATTAGAACCTCCAGATATATATTAGATTGTCCGCTGATGTGTATAGGGACATTAAATGTTAATGTGACACCCCAGAGTTGTGTTACGAAACTCTTTTACTCCGCTACAACCTGTTAAGAGTATTTGCCTTGTCATCTGATGTAATTTCACATAATATTCTCACCAATGTGCATTGAAAGCCTTGTTAAATGTATATGTTCACCAGCAGGTGGCAGCAATGTGTTAGCAGAGATAGTTCATTCCAGTTTAGCTCCCCCCTCTGTGAGCAAAGTGGGTTGCGCCCACATCCTGCCTCATGGGGAGGGAAGGAAGTTAGAGTGTGTGTAGCCCATCCCAGGCTAGGGAAGGCTGTGCGTGTAGGAGCTCCCAGATATAAGGATCCAAGCCAGGATCTTGTCTCGGCTGAGACATTGATCATCATCCCCAGCCTGAGCCTTGCAGCCTCAGCTGGTAGAAGCAAGCAGACAACTCCAAAATTCCAGGAAGAAGCATACCCTGTGAAGCTAACTGTGAGTCCAAGTCCAGAGATCCAGGAGAAGCCATATTCCTCCTCAGCTAGTCAGTCCCCAGACAGCAGAAGATAGACAGCATAAGCCAAATTCCTGCCACAGTATAGAGCTACAAAGCAGACGTCCTTTCCTGCAAAGCTCCAGGTACATGAGAGAGCAGAAGATATATTCCTGCCACACATTGCCAATACCTGCTGAGCCCAAAGACTAATGCTGTATCTTGCTTGGATGAAAGCTACAACTAGTAAAGACAAGTTTGAACTTTACCAAAGGTCTGGATCTCAATTTCTGCTGCAAATTCCTCTATTACTCCTACTAGCTCCACACTCATTTTATTGCAAGTGAGCCAGGATCCAGGAGTCCAGCCGTACCCACGTAGGAGACACCATTGACACTATTACCACTACCATACAGAGACATTACACCACTCCGGCATTCCTAACCCTTAAAGGGCCCTGTGACAGTACCCTGCGCACTCTGCAATTGGCGTCACAAACAAAACTATAGACTATTAAACCCATATCCGGACCCACTGCATAATTTGGCGTCCGTGTAACCGTACCACAGACCTGCTCCATTGCATTTACTGACACGAGCAGTCATTGACTTGCATTTAGTGGTCAAGAGTTCATGACCTGTCTCCATTCATCTTTTATAAGGGGCTCACCTGTCAAAACAATGGATGAAAGGTGATATCACGTTCAAGGAAAAACAAATGAAATTCCACAGACCTGCAGAGGTCAGGTAACAGATCAAGCCAGCAAAGCGTACAGAGCCATGCTGCACTGGCCCATTGATATCTTAGTTGGGACTATTCATTTAGAGGGAACCTGCCACCATGAAACTGCAGTACAATCTGCTGGGAGCGGGCTATAGAGCAGGAGGAGCTGAGCAGATTGATATATCATTTTATGGGAAATGTACATGTTAAATCTCTGCTCTTTCTGAACTCAGTAGTCCAGTGTGTGGTCTTATCAGGGATCTTCCCTGTATAAGTGTGTATACACTGATAGCCAGCATAGGGACCACCAGTAAAATAAAATTAATTCTGGGGGCCCTCTGTACAGAGACATGCAAATATTACCTGACCCCCGTTTGCAAATCCTTAAAAGTGCACCAACACACTTGTGTTTTTTTCCTGTGGTAGCCTGTCCTGAGAACTTGTCAGTATCCTCTTCATTGGCTCCTACCTTGGACTAGGGCTCTCCCACCCTGCAGATAGCTTTCAATCACCAATAGGACCGCCCACTGGACTCCTAAGCTCAGAATGAGAAGAGATATAAATGTATAATTTACAAGCCTTACTGAATCATTTCCCACAAAACTAAATATCAATCTGCTCAGCTCCTCCTGCTCTATAACCTGCTGCTTGCAGAGTGCACTGCATTTTTATGGTGGCAGGTTTCCTTTAAAGAATTAAGGGGGTTATTTCCTTTTAGGACCAGCCTATGTTAGGCCTTTAAAACAAAGCATTTTTTTCCGTTTTCCATTGTTGCATTCCAAGAGCTATAACAGGTTACTATAAAAACGGACGTTAAAGAGGCTCTGTCACCAGGATCAACCCTATTAAACCAGGTAGTGTTGATCCAGCTGAGTAAAACAATACTTGTCTTTTTTTTTTACTTACATTGTGTTTCATGCCGGATCCGTCTTGCTCCGCATCCCATGCCAGACAGAAAAAAAAACGTTGCTTGAAATCTGAAGATATGAACCCAGTATAATTATCTATAATAAATAGTATCATGTTATGCTAAGGCTACTTTCACATTAGGCCTCTTTCACACTTGCGTTGTTGGGATCCGGCATGCACTTCCGTTGCCGGAGGTGCCTGCCGGATCCGGAAAAACGCAAGTGTACTGAAAGCATTTGAAGACGGAACCGTCTTCCAAATGCTTTCAGTGTTACTATGGCACCCAGGACGCTATTAAAGTCCTGGTTGCCATAGTAGGAGCGGGGAGCGGGGGAGCGGTATACTTACAGTCCGTGCGGCTCCCGGGGCGCTCCAGAATGACGTCAGAGCGCCCCATGCGCATGGATGACGTGATCCATGTGATCACGTGATCCATGAGCTTGGGGCGCCCTGACGTCACTCTGGAGCGCCCGGGGAGCCGCACGGACGGTGAGTACACTGCTCCCCCGCTCCCCACTACACTTACCATGGCTGTCAGGACTTTAGCGTCCCGGCAGCCATGGTAACCACTCTGAAAAAGCTAAATGTCGGCTCCGGCAATGCGCCGAAACGACGTTTAGCTTAAGGCCGGATCCGGATCAATGCCTTCCAATGGGCATTAATTCCGGATCCGGCCTTGCGGCAAGTGTTCCGGATTTTTGGCCGGAGCAAAAAGCGCAGCATGCTGCGGTATTTTCTCCGGCCAACAAACGTTCCGTACCGGAACTGAAGACATCCTGATGCATCCTGAACGGATTACTCTCCATTCAGAATGCATTAGGATAATCCTGATCAGGATTCTTCCGGCATAGAGCCCCGACGACGGAACTCTATGCCGGAAGACAATAACGCAGGTGTGAAAGAGCCCTTAGCGTTATTCTTTTCCGGCATAGAGTTCCGTCACAGGGGCTCTATACCGGAAAATAACTGATCAGGCATATCCCCATGCATTCTGAATGGAGAGTAATCCGTTCAGGATGCATCAGGATGTCTTCAGTTCAGTCATTTTGACTGATCAGGCAAAAGAGAAAACTGTAGCATGCTACGGTTTTATCTCCGGCGAAAAAAACTGAAGACTTGCCTGAACGCCGGATCCGGAATTTTTTTTTCCATAGGAATGTATTAGTGCCGGATCCGGCATTCAAAATACCGGAATGACGGATCTGTCCTTCCGGTCTGCGCATGCGCAGACCTTTAAAAATGAGGAAAAAAAATAATACCTGATCCGTTTTGCCTGATGACACCGGAAAGACGGATCCGGTATTGTAATGCATTTTTCTGACTGATCAGGCATTTTTCAGACTGATCAGGATACTGATCAGTCTGAAAAATGCCTGATCAGTCAGAAAAAATGACATGCGTTTGCATACAGTTTGCCTGATCAGGCAGGCAGTTCAGGCAACGGAACTGCCTGCCGGAATCAAACAACGCAAGTGTGAAAGTACCCTAAGGCCTCTTGCCCACGACCTTATGCCCTCTGAGATATACGGTCAGTGAGCAGGCCATATGTCCCGAAGCAGCATTGATCGTGCGCACGGGAGCGCACAGCATCATAGATTACAATGATGCTGTACACGTCAGGCCGCCCGCGGGGCTATTGTCTCGCACTCATATGATTTTATGAGTGTGGGACAATAGTACGTGCGCACGATCAATGCCTCTCCGGGACATATGGCCCGCTCACGGACCGTTTATCTCAGAGGGCCTAAAAATGTAGTAAGTATTCTGAGGGTGGTTTATATGTGGCTTTGTGAGGTGCTCCACTCGTTCTGTACTATGCACCTGATGGGATTAGGAAGTGCAATGTAAATCTCAGGGACAGTAGGGCTGAAGACACGGATTTACAATCCTTCTAATACCGAGATAACCTCTGTGAATTGTAATGAGGTCATGAGCCCCTCCTCACCGGTTTTACCTTTAGCTCTGCCCTACACATTCCCAGAAACACATATCATCACCATCACCATCTCTACAGGAGTTAGAGGTTGGTGCTTGCAGTGTATTCGTTTTTAGTTTTTTAATTTTCTGTCATTATCTATACTAAGCTCAGCTCCCCCTCCCTCTCACTGCACAGGGCACGTCAGACCCAGCATGCCCAAAACAATCCTTTTAAAAGTGAAAGTATCAGGACACAGGTCAGTTCAGGGAGAGATCTTGATCTTTCCTGCCAACATTATATCACCCAGTCCCATTAACAGGATTAAAATCAGAAATGTCCCCAGAAAGCCATCACAAATGACAGGAAAGTGATGTAATTTTTTCTGTATCATGCCTGTTTACCATGTAAATAATATATACATAGCATCACTAAAATGAAGTGAAATATTTTATCAAAAGACAGAAATAATAAACCACATACAATTCAGCAGTCACATGAACTGGACACAGCCTCTCCATTATTCACAATAGATTACTCATGACATATCCCTCAGGCCGAAGGAAAAATTAGCGGACAGAATACCAGACCCTAGTCCTGATATAGCTGTCCAAAATGTTCTCCTTTCTACCATGTTGGAGAAGACAGTCACTCTGTCACCGCTCAAAACCAATTTCACACCACTGCTGTTGTAATGTGACATGGCTGGACGAAGATCCAGAGCTGAGGAGCCAAAAATGTATCCAGCTGGTTCCTAAATTTGACAACTGCCAAAGAACATTCCTGTCCTATAAGATAATAGCATATCTAATAAAGATATTAAAAGCATTTATTATATCCACAATATCCAGAGACAGAGCCTGTCTAAACTAGACTGTAGTGGTCAGAATAAAAAAAAATGTCAATCTAAAGAGAGGGACGGGTGTGGGGGGGCGACGCCATAGTGGAGGCCCGGATATGACTGGGTTTGTCAGCATTGTAGGACAGGAAAGGGTTAATCGGGGTGGTAAGGTGGGGTAAGTGCAGAGCAGGAAGAAGAGATAGGGGGAATTAGGTAGGAAAGAAAGCGTAGGTTCCTTTATTAACAGAAATGTGTCACCAAAAAGTTTATCTGCCAGTCAAAACCAGATAGCTACATCTCCTTTTTTCTAATCAGATTTTCTTTTCTTTTTGCAGATGTATTTTTTATATTTCCTGAACATGATTATGGTGGCGGCCATCTAAGCTGAGCTGTTCTTAACAGCATTTAGAAAATTGCTTTACGGCAATGGTCAAGAGAGGACCTCATTGACTTCTAAGGGAGAGTTTTCTGGGCATGCTCTGTGACCTGTGCAAAGGTCATTGTACAAGGAGAGAACCGATAAAGCTGTGACAGTCACCTATTGTGAATGGTGGATCACGTCATATCTATACACAGAGGTGATAACATTACAGGCAGGATTAGAATGACAGATAAGCAGGTAACTGCAGTAAAGTGATCTGTACAGACCAAGAAGTGGTGCCTTTTATTAAGCTTAGTGGCCAGTACGAAAAATGTAGGATTTAATTTTTTTTTTTAAATATTAATATGGATATGGAAAATTAAAAATAACATCAACAAAAATTCTTTAGACATATGTAAAACGTAAAAAGGTGAACTATAGGTCATTTTCTGATAACACATTCCCTTTAAGGGAGTCCTGCTCCCCCATCTAAATGGAGAGGCAGGTTGAGCATGTTTGTAGCGGGTCCATTCATCTTCTACAGGACTGCTGGAGATTTCTAAGTGCTGTACTCAGCTATCTCTAGCAGTCTCATAGAGAATTAATGGAGCTGTCAGGATCAGCGGGGGCCCCGAGGTCCACAGGATAAGCGATAACTTTTAAACTTGGCACAACCCCTTCTAGTTGAAGCTTCAGTATACCACCGACAGACAAATCACATTTTACAATGTCCACTGGCCATAAGATCGGATTCTGAAACCCCAAAAGAACAGCTGACACGAAAGTTTAAAGGGGTTATCCAACAATAAACTCGTTTCTTGGACCTCTTCAGAGTGGCATGGACCCCCGCTGATGGATTCCAGCTGCATCGCTCCATGGCCACCTCCGCAGGTCCTGATTCTCTGGGAATCAACACCCTGTTGACAAGAGTCACGTGACTGCAGTGGTGACCAGTCACCCGTGCAGCACATGACCCAGTGACGTACTGCGGTGCCTGGCCGCAACGGTCAGGTGATGCCCCTCAACGCGATGTTGATTCCCAGAGACCGTGGACCTGCGGAAGTTGCCGCGGAGCAATGCAGCCGGAATCGAGCGACGGGGAACCGGGTAAGTATGAACCCCATGGTGGGTCCAGCCACTTTAAAGAGGTCTGTTAAAAAAGTTTACTGTCATATAACCCTTTTGAACTAGCCATACAATTGTCCTGCAGGTGAAGTGTGGTATTACAAGCTGGCTGTTCAAACATATGGCCCCGCCGGCCAGAGTGAGAGCTACTCTCTGTTAGCAGCTATCCTCTCTGGTTCACACAGGGGGCGCTGAGCAGGGGATCCCTCTCTATGACGTTCATATGCCATAACTGGATATCTTGAGGAGATGTTCATAAGACAATTAGAGGCTTCTGGGAAGTTTTCAGCGTGCTTGTGATATTTTATCAAATTAAATTTATCAAAACAATAAATACAAGGATTAAATGTTATTTACACAGTTACACAATATGTCATAAAACGCTTACAAAACCGAGAAAATAGGGTTATCTCGTGCAATCCCATCAATCACTTTAACCTCTATTCTGCCAAACAAAGCTTTATTTGATGAAAACGCTGTAAGGGACAGGCACCTCTGACCCAGAAGCTTGTAAACACGTGTCAAGGCTGCGGCCTGGCTTGTTTAAACACTTATATAATACATCTAAGCCTCAGAAACAAGCACATACAATAGCAACACAGGGCAAGGCAGAAAAAAAGACTAAAGCAAATAAAACTATACTAAAATAATGATGTAAAATACTATAAATGATTGAAATAAATAAGTCTGATAGATGATAAATTGCAAATTAACAAATAAAGTATTGCTATTATTAAATAACACACAAAATTCCTTAAAGGGGTTATGCAATAGTAAAAATACACCCCACGATGCCCGGTCCCCTCCTATAGACGATACTTACCCGGTCCCTGCCACCCGCGTCCCTCTGGTTCCCTGCATGGCCACAGCTCCATCTCCTGGTCGCTCACATCAAAACATCCCGCGACGGAGGGGTTAATAAGCAGCTAATAGCAGGTTGTGACCGTGACCAGCCTCCCTAGCATCGCGGGTGACGCTAGGGAGTCTGGTCCCTGTCGCGGCCTGCTATTGGCTGCTCCCCTCGTCGAAGGAGGTTTTGATCCGAGCCACGGGGAGATTCAGAGGTGGCCGTGCATAGATCGGAGGGATGCGGGTGCCAGGGACCAGGTAAGTATCGTCTATAGGAGGGGCCTGGCATTGTGTGTGGGGGGGGGGGGGATTTGTACTATTGGATAACCCCTTCTTTGATCTTGGACTGTTATCTGCACAAGTAGTACTACGGATAAGGAGTCCAGATTGCATTGTTTTATTTTCCTACTGCCCCCTATTCCCCAGCTTGTCAGCATTTAAAGGGGCTTTCCGAGTTTTTAATACTGATGACCTATTATCTGTATAGGTCATCAGTATCTGATCGGTGGTGGTCCGACACCCGGGACCTCCGCCAATCAGCTGTTTGAGAAGACAGCGGCATTCCCGTGAATGCCGCGTCTTCTCACAACTTTTCCTAGCCAAGTGACATGTACATCGGTCACGTGGCCTAGGCGCAGCTCAGCCCCATAGAGGCACTACTGCTATAGAATGTACGGCGCTGTGCTTAGCGAGTTGAGAGAAGGCAGCCGCCAGAGGTCGCACTACATTTTTTCCAGAAGAGTGAAAATACTCCTCCAACTATTTTTGAGGAGTATTTTTACCCGAGGAGGAGTATGAAATTTGCAGTAATTCAAATACATAATATATCGTCCTCCACTCGCTCACATCTGCATTTGGAGCCTATGTTGCAGATTCTGTCTAAAGACCAGACAAAAAAGCCTTGTATGCAGCACATTTTTGGTCTGGTAAAGAGACAGGCTCGTGAATGGAAACTGAACGGACTCCATCATAGTAAGCGGGGTATGTTCAGCTTCTTCCCTGTCAGTTAGGCCGGGTTCACATGACATTTTTGCCATATATTAATTGAACACACAAAAAACGTATATACATTAACAGACGCCTCAGACAGACGCCATACTGTGGCATCTCTCACCATAGAATTCCATTGTAAAAGAAAAAAAAAATTTGTCTACGTGTTTTTTTTTGCTGGACTTTGCAGAATGGAAAAACATGGTACACTACACTTTCCCATCCTGCAGAATCT
Organism: Bufo bufo; assembly: GCF_905171765.1. Taxonomy (NCBI): domain Eukaryota; kingdom Metazoa; phylum Chordata; class Amphibia; order Anura; family Bufonidae; genus Bufo; species Bufo bufo. Next base: position 569,047,816 of record NC_053392.1, on the reverse strand, counting down.
TCCCAAAAAGTACTTTTTTTTTTACTATGGAACTCCATGGTGATTGATGTCACAGTGCGGCATCTGTTGTGTATGTTGATCATATGACAAAAACCCAGCCTTACGTGCCCGATCCAGCACTTCCGTTATTTTGCTCCATTAGATGAGCAGAACAACAGAAATAAATAGTGGTGATGTGAATGGGGCCTAAGAGGGGGGGGATTTATGAAGGGGACCATTACTGGTCTAAATAACATCAAGCTATTATAGCGAAGTTATAAAGTCCAGTCTAATATGGCGGATCTTCCCTGTACTTTACCACTTGGCGATAATAGCCTAGTCTGCATTCACTACATACTGCACCACATACATGTGTATGATGTATGTAGTGCAGCGTGTTAAGTATACATATGATGATCTCACACTGCACTACATACATCACACACATTGTTACGTTACACGCTGCTGTCACCTTGTTCTGCGTCCATCTTTATGTCCGGGCCCAGTCTTTAGTTCCACCGCCGCCAGGGTCCCTGTGCAGCTCGCCCGGCGCTGCATATTCAAACATCCCCCGAGAGCCGGCCCTTCCTCCTTCTAGCGCCCGCCGGCTTCCCCTGATGCAGGACCTGTATCGCTCCTGCATCGCTGCGCTGCGTGTGCCGTTCACAGCGCGACAGACGTTGATGATAAGCAGGGAAAAGTCTAAGGCCTCTTTCACACGGGCGAGAATTCCGCGCGGGTGCAATGTGTGAGGTGAACGCATTGCACCCGCACTAAATCCGGACCCATTCATTTCTATGGGGCTGTTCAGATGAGCGGTGATTTTCACGCATCACTTGTGCGTTGCGTGAAAATCGCAGCATTTTCTATATTCTGAGTTTTTCACGCAACGCAGGCCCCATAGAAATGAATGGGGATGCGTGAAAATCACATAGCATCCGCAATCAAGTGCGGATGCAATGCGATTTTCACGCATGGTTGCTAGGAGATGATGTTAGTAAATTGATAAAAGTCAATTTACTGTATTATTTTCCCTTATAACATGGTTATAAAGGAAAATAATAGCATTCTTAATACAGAATGTTTACTAAAATGTGGCTTAAGGGGTTAAAAAAATAAAATAAAAATTAACTCACCTCATCCTCTTGTTCGCGCAACCGGCATGTCTTCTTTCTTCTTCTTTCAGGACCTGCAAAAGGACCTTTGATGACGTAATCGCGCTCACCACATGGTGAGTGCGGTGACGTCAGCGCAGGTCTTGCTGAATGAAGATAGAAGATTTCTATCTTCATTCAGCAGGACCTGCGCTGACGTCACCACGTGGTGAGCGCAATTACGTCATCAAAGGTCCTTTTGCAGGTCCTGAAAGAAGAAGAAGAAAGAAGACATGCCGGTTGCGCGAACAAGAGGATGAGGTGAGTTAATTTTTATTTTATTTTTTTAACCCCTCAAGCCACATTTTAGTAAGCATTCTGTATTAAGAATGCTATTATTTTCCCTTATAACCAGCGCAGGGGTATTAAGACCGGAGGAAATGCTTTACAATATTTATTTTAAATATGAAAATACATGAATATTACCTCAAAATTGAAAGTAATGTAATGAATGAATGCAGCTATTTTTACCATGTAAAACAGAATTTCTCCAGATGTTTCCACAGAAATTCTCCGGGCTCTATAACCTGGCTGACCTCACTATCCTTGGACGAGCATAAAGACCACCCGCTATCCCTGCATGTGATTTTATAGAGACTAGAGGTTCGGATACAGTACTTCAGAAATGTCATCGGCATAAAGAAAACCCGTGGACTACCTCACATGCTACATGCCATACATTCCTCCAGCTGTATAGAAAAAAACGTTTTCATGTCTCTGAGTTCGGAGCTGCGTGGCCCACACAATCATCGCTTTGCTATGTCTGCAGGCCGGTATAGATAGATGAAGAATTATATTACACTATAGCAATTCTATACTTTTTCCAAGTCATTTACAGACATATAAAGTATTCATTAAAACCCAGACCCTACTAGACGTTCTCAGGAAGACCTTGACCATATACATAGAGTCCCCTGGACACTCACCCATGGAGATGGCTTCAATGCAAGGCAATACTGCATCCATGCAGACAAGCGAAGTGGACACAGAAGTCAGAGGGGCGGCATTATACCAGAAACGTATAGAAGTATAAAAGATATAGAGAGGACAAAGGGAGAAGAGAAGTGCTGGGATATTCTTGTGGGTGACCATAAAATATCACATCATAACACCCACATGTATAACGATGGCTGAAACGATTACTCAACTTAATCGATTAACTCGACACAAAAAAAATCTTCGATGCAAATTTTTTGCATCGATGATTCGTTTGTGTCATGTGACCATAGAGCGGGAGTGAAGCGCTTGCTCACGCTCCACGGTCACCCGCCTGCCCGCGCTGCGCTGGATCCTGACGTACGCACATCGTCAGGACACTACGACCTGATGCTGTGTGATGTCAGGTCCCAGTGCAGTGCGTGAAGAAGAGGATGGAAGATCTCTTGAGTGTCGGAAGCACCCCTACAGGAAAGGTAAGTATTTTAGTTCACTGGCGCTGCGGCTGGGCACTGATGGCTAGGAGCAAGAGTTGGGGAACTGATGGCAGCGGGGGCAGCTGGTGGCCCTGGGGGCGAGCTGATGGCATGGGGGAGTTGGTGGCATTGGGGGAGGAGCTGGTGGCACTGGGGGGAGCTGGTGGCATTGGAGGGGGAACTGATGACATTGGAGGGGGAACTGGGGGGGGAGCAACTGATGGCTCTGGGGGAGGGACTAATGGCACAATGGAGGGGGAACTAATGGCACTGGGGGGCGAGCTGATGGCAGGGGGGCTGATGAGTTTTTATAGAAAACGTTCTTTTAATTAGTTTATTCTTATTAGAGTACTTGATTAATCGTTGGATTAATCGGTAGAATACTTGATTTACTAAAATAATCGATACCTGCAGTCCTAGTTGCAAGTAAGAAGAGCAGCTCTGAAGCACAAACCGCTGCTCTGACATGTAAAATACTAGATATAATAAGACACAATGAATATTAATGAGCACATATAAGTTTTATTATTGGTTAGAGTTGCAGTTTAAAGGGGTATTCCCATCACATACAATGGGGGCATATCGCTAGGATATGCTCCCACCGTCTGATAGGTGCTGGTCCCACCTCTGGGACCCGCACCTACATCGAGAACGGATCCCTGAAAGTTGTAGAGGGCGCACTGCTGGCTCAGCTATTTCCATTGGCCCCAAAGAAATGAATGGGAGCGGTGGCCATGCAAGCGTGGGGAGAGCGCTTGGCAGTGGCAAAACCCCGGAAAACGGGGTCCTCCGGCCACCACCTTCCCCGCCCCGTTCTCGATGTAGGTGCCCCCATTGTCTGAGATGGAAAAAACCCTTTAAGCCTCAGTAAAAATGTATAGAGCACCTTTTATGCACATTTCACTTTAAGTAAGAACTTCCTAAGTGAATAGTGCAGAAATACTCAACGTCAATCAGTTTACATTCAGGGTTTATGTCTAGCTATTTGTACTTTTTTTGAGAGTCAAGAGATCATGCTACAAATACCTCTGATAACTACTCTAAAATGGGTACTTCCATAGGACCAAGGGAGAAGGCAGACCCCAACTCAGGGCTGCATCCATGTTTAAAAACTGGTGATAAGAATTTAAAGGGGTTATACGGGATTATTTAACTGATGACCTATCCTCTGGATTGGTCATCAGTATCTGATTGATGTGGGTCCGACACCCATGACCACCGCCGATCAGCTGTTTGAGAAGGCATCGGTGCTCACAGTAGCGCCACGGCCTTTTCCAGCTTTCCATAGGCCAGTGACGTCACGTTCATTGGTCACATGGCCTAAGAGCAGCTCAGCTCCATTCACTCCAATGGGGTGCGATACCAAACACAGCCGCTATACAATGTACGGCGCTGTACTTGGTCAGCACAGAAAAGACCGCGGTGCTACTGCAAGCGCCAGTGTCTTCTCAAACAGTTGATCGGTGGGGGTCACAGGTGTAATGAAAGGGGGCGACTCAGTTCATTGGCTAAGCCCACTTCTCTGTTTCTGCGTTAGCCGTGATGGAGAAGGGGCTGGCCTAGATACTGAACTGCCAGCCCCTTCATCACGTCATTGACACCCATGAGGGAGAAGAAGCAATAGTATCCTAATAAATTAAGAATAAGGCAGTTTTGATAAAAGGTGGTATCTGGAGTAAGTGATATGTATTCGTGGCACAACCTCTTTAATCTTGGTTCCATTAGGTCAGTCTAATAATTCTTGACACTAGTCAACGTGACACATGTTGCTATCCAAAAAAACAAAAAACTCTCTATAATATTATGTGACGGTAACAAAAGGATTAAAGTGTTTTACGTGAAGATATTAACAAGTGCTCCCCTTAATCTGGCATCCCGACAGAATACAAATGACCGCTAATCCATTTAAAAAGGGGTGTGGACAATTTTCCATCATCGTAGCTTCAAGTAGTGCCGGACTCCGAGCAGGAATCAGATACTTAGTAAGAGCCTCAGCTATTCTTTTCCTGGGTAAAGGCCAAGGCACATGGGAGATTCGTCATTTCTTTTGTTGATAAGTACATATTAAACCACTTAAACCGGCAGAAGCGTTTAGATCTAGAGACATCAGCAACGGTTATGTAATAAACAGTCATTAATAGCCCTGTGCTGCGTTTCTTCTGGTACTGCGCCACTTTAACTTTTATTTCAGGTAATTACATTATGAAATCACCAGTCTTTACTGTAATGTTTTAATTGGCATTGCTCTACAGACAAGCGTCTTAGATTAAAGAGGTTCTCTAGCCATTTCACCCAAGCCATAGTTGTAGGTTCATATAAACCTTTTGTGTTCCGTTCTTCTGATCCATAAAGAACAGAAAACAAAACAAGAAAAACTGATCCTTTATTTTGAGCATCCGTTATGCTCAGTTATGCAAATTATTTATCCTTTTTAGCTATTTTTGCCAAGATCCTTTATTTAGACAGAAAAATAAAAAATAAACCATTTTCCGTCATGTAAATGGCTGAAACGGATGCTCAAGATAAAAATGATCCATTTTTTTTATTTATTTTGTTTTCTGCTCTTCTGACGGATCAGAAGAACAGAAATCAAAATGGTGATATGAACCTACCCTAACCTGTGGAAGGAAAATCTTTTAAACAGTACTTACCCATCCCTGGCTCCGCTGATTAGGCCATCCACGCTGCAGGCTCTTTGGCCTGGGTCCTGATCAGATGTGGCTGCTTATTTTCCTGTTCAGCTGCATTAGAATAAATGCAGGAAAACAGGAAAAGAATAGGCCACATCTAGTCGAGACCAGGGCAGAAGAGACTACAGTGCGGACAGCGTCATCAGCAGAGCCAGGGAAGGGTAAGTACTGTCTAAAAGATCTTCATTCTACAGGTGAATAGCAACTACGGCTTTGGTAAAATGGCTGGAGAACCCCTTTAAAGCTGACTACACAGCCATTTGACCAACAGCTCTTCCTCCTGACCTCCTCATATACATACAGGTACACGCTCCACTCGGCTGAAAATACACGCGTTTCCAATAGAGACAGTGGAGTAAGCAACTGACAGACATACAGTGGATATAAAACGTCTACACACCCCTGTTAAAATGTCAGGTTTCTGTGATGTAAAAAATGAGACAAAGAAAAATCATTTCAGAACTTTTTCCACCTTTAATGTGGCCTATAAACGGTACCACTCAATTGAAAAACAAACTGAAATCTTTTAGGTAGAGGGAAAAAAAAATATAAAAATAAAATAATATGGTTGCATAAGTGTGCACACCCTTAAACTAATACTTTGTGGAAGCACCTTTTGATTTTATTACAGCACTCAGTCTTTTTAGGTATGAGTCTATCAGCATGGCACATTTTGACTTGGCAAGATTTGCCCACTCTTCCTTGCAAAAACACTCCAAATCTGTCAGATTGTGAGGGCATCTCCTGTGCACAGCCCTCTTCAGATCACAAACTAAAAGGCCAAGCATACAATAAATGGCTTAGCCAATTCCTCCCAAAATACGGATTGCAAAATATACTGATCCCCTAAGAGACAAAGGGGGTAAAACTTAACATTTAATGAATATGTTTAAAATGAACCGCGCTGGCCACGGATAGAACCCTAAATATCAAACAATAGACAAGCCCTAACTGGGCCTAAACATACAAACCCTGAATGGTAACAGTATATGAAGCCATAAATAAGGAACGCTCTCACCCATCAGTAGCTGTAGATGTTGATGGTCGAAACTCTTCCAATGAGGTGGGATTCCAAGCGATGGGTTCCCCGGTTTGGTGGAGATGAAAAATCAAGTAGACTGAAGTACCATTCAGAGAAAATGCCAACAATTAGCTTCAGCGTAGATAAGAGTCAGGAGCATAAGTCCCTAATTCACCCTATCAAAGGGGCAGGGACTGATGTCACCCTGCCTATCTATACGAAGTACTTGCCCTGCAATGGGCGACCCCGTCCGGATACCTTTCCCTAATGCCGGGCATTATCCCTAGTACACCCTACTGAAGGTAAACTCCCGACGTGTCACGTTTCGTTCCACATGAACTCATCAGGGGAGATGTACAATTATGGTAGCAAACAAGAAGGGCTTGCATTAAAAAAAAGGGGTTAATATAAACAAAAAATTGGCAGTGGCTGGAGCTTTCACATTAAAAGAGAGAAAAGCTCCTAGGGAAAAGCCAGGCCAGTGGGACCAAGGCCACCCAAATACCACAAACGACCTTTGCGCCAGCACACCAGTGGGTGAAGCCGGCTTAAAGCAACTGTAGGTCCAGGTGCGGCCCAGAGTATGGAGTCAGAATAACAGGGCTGTCAGCAAGGAATGCCTACCTGCCAGAGCTTTTTGAAGGCAACAATCGGCGCGCCAATAGTCCAGGACCACCCTATTGCAGTCACGTGATGCAGTGTGATGCAAATCACGTGACCGGTGGACTATAGGCACGCCGATTGTTGCCTTCAAAAAGCATTGGTGGGTAGGCATTCCTTGCTGACAGCCCTGTTATTCTGACTCCATACTCTGGGCCGCACCTAGACCTACAGTTGCTTTAAGCCGGCTTCACCCACTGGTGTGCTGGCTCAAAGGTCGTTTGTGGTATTTGGGTAGCCTTGGTCCCACTGGCCTGGATTTTCCCAAAAGGGAGTTTACCTTCATTAGGGTGTACTAGGGATACTGCCCAGCATTAGGGAAAGGTATCTAAATGGGGTTGCCCCTTGCGGGGCAAGTACTTTGTATAGATAGGCAGGGTGACATCAGTCCCTGCCCCTTTGATAGGGTGAATTAGGGACTTATGCTCCTGACTGTTATCTACGCTGAAGCTAATTGTTGGCATTTTCTCTGAATCGTACCTCAGTCTACTTGATTTTTTATCTCCACCAAACCGGGGAACCCATCGCTTGGAAGCCTACCTCATTGGAAGAGTTTCGACCATCAACATCTACAGCTACTGATGGGTGAGAGCGTTCCTTATTTATGGCTTCCTATACTGTTACCATTCAGGGTTTGTATGTTTAGGCCCAATTAGGGCTTGTCTATTGTTTGATAATTAGGGTTCAATCCGTGGCCAGCGCGGTTCATTTTAAACATATTCATTAAATGTTACGTTTTACCCCCTTTGTCCTCTTCAGATCACCCCACATATTTTCAATCGGATTCAGGTCTAGGCTCTGGCTGGGCCATTCCAAAACTTTAATCTTCTTTTGGTGAAGCCATTCCTTTGTTGATTTGGATGTATGCTTTGGGTTGTTGTCATGCTGAAAGATGAAGTTCCTCTTCATTTTCAGCTTTCTAGCAGAAGCCTGAAGGTTTTGTGGCAATATTGACTGGTATTTGGAACTGTTCATAATTCCCTCGAGCTTAACTAAGGCACCAGTTCCAGCTGAAGAAAAACAGCCCCAAAGCATGATGCTGCCACCACCATGCTTCACTGTGGGTATGGTGTTCTTTTGGTGACGTGCAGTGTTGTTTTTGCACCAAACATATCTTTTGGAATTATGGCCAAAAAGGTCAACCTTGTTTTCATCAGACCATAACACCTTTTCCCCACATGCTTTTGTGAGACTTCAGATGTGTTTTTACAAAAGGTAGCCTGGCTTGGATGTTTTTCTTCCTAAGAAAAGGCTTTCGTCTTGCCACTCTACCCCATAGCCCAGACATATGAAGAATACAGGAAATTGTTGTCACATGTACCACACAGCCAGTACTTGACAGATTTTCCTGCAGCTCCTTTAATGTTGCTGTAGGCCTCTTGGTGGCCTCCCAGACCAGTTTTCTTCTCGTCTTTTCATCAATTTTGGAGGGACGTCCAGTTCTTGGTAATGTCACTGATGTGCCATATTTTCTCCACTTGATGATGACTGTCTTCACTGTGTTCCATGGTATAGCTAATGCCTTGGGAATTCTTTTGTACCCTTCTCCTGACTGATACCTTTTAACAATGAGATCCCTCTGATGCTTTGGAAGCTCTCTGTGGACCATGGCTTTTGATGTGGGATGCGACTAAGAAAATTTCAGGAAAGACCAACTAGAGCAGCTGAACTGTATTTGGGGTTAATCAGAGGCACTGTAAATGATGGCAGGTGTATGCTGACTCCTATTTAACAGGATTTTGAATGTGATTGCTTAATTCAGAACACAGCTACATCCCCAGTTATAAGAGGGTGTGCACACTTATGCAACCACATTATTTTAGTTGTTTTTTTTTCTTCCCTCCACCTAAAAGATTTCAGTTTGTTTTTCAATTGAGTTGTACAGTTTATAGGTCACATTAAAGGTGGAAAAAGTTCTGAAATGATTTATCTTTGTCTCATATTTTTACATCACAGAAAACTGACATTTTAACAGGGGTGTGTAGACTTTTTATATCCACTGTATCTGCGTAACTCCCCGGAAAACAAATGATCATGCACGTTGAAGGGATGGTCCATCAGCCATCGAGGAGAGATGGGACATAATAAATATTAGTCGGTCGGATGGTCACAGGGCGAGGCAAAAGTCTGGAGTCATTTGTAGAAAATTGACTACCAGTGTGTGAAAGTATTAATTGGGAGGGAGGATGCGTTATTTGGTTGAGGAAGTGTTTTCGGCCACTGTTTTGAAGTCTCCCATACTGAATTCAGCTCAGGTTTTTCCAACGGGGAGGAGGTCATGTAATATATCAGTCTTGGCTAGAATTTACTAACAAACACATTGGAAGTGTAATTTTTTTATCTATCTTTACTTGTTTAGGAGCTAAGCGAGGTCAGGGTTTCCTAAAGTGCTTTACATGACGTGTTCTATGTGTCCACCATTTTGCCATATGCACATGGTGAAGCGATTAATCCAATCTTCGTGAACACGTTGAAGAATCTCAGGTGATACTTCTTCACAGCACTGTAGGGTTCGCCGTTACCAGTGAGCCATATTGCTTATTTTCCCTCATACACAAGGGACTTTAAATGACCCCAGAGATAAAACTCCAAAGGCGTTAACGGACCTTGGTGGGGACAGGATTGGACCTCTATGTCCCTACAGTGCCCAGGGAAGGAAGTGCAGACGGAGCAGCAGTTGAAGAGAGAGCAGAGCCTTTAGGTGTAAGGGCAACGCCCCCGCTGCTCCTAAAGGCTCATTTGCATATATTAAAACCACATTTGTCTCACCAATGTGAGCACATATGAACATGGGCGCAGGCAGAGAAGTGCCCTACGATCGCTCTGCTCTGCTAATAGCCTGTACTGATGTGGTGCAGGCTATTAGCAGAGAGAGGGCAGGAGCTCCACAGCACATCACTTCTCTGCCTGCGCCCATGTTCATATGTGCTTCACATGTAGAAGAGGTGGTAATAAAGTTTACCTGAAGGTTTAGATACACTTTAACAATGTGCATCCGACAGAATGGCGGACATACAGAACCGCCATGTAAAGCACTTTTGGAGACTCTAACCTCGCTGCAGACTTTAACCAAACAGGTAAAGCAGCGGGTTTCCGAGCAGATTTTATGTAATTCTGATATAACATTCATATTCATAATGTTTAATCACTTGTAGGTGGGGGGGAGGGTAAGTGGATAAGATTTATACAGTAACTTACAGTAAATATTTTTTTGTATTTCCACTGCAGAAAACTAAAAATAAGTATTTTATTTTTGGATGAACTTTTTACTGCTATTTCCAGAGAATAGTCAAACAAGTGTGTCCTGAAATAGAGCGTTCTTCCCAGCCTGAAGTGCGGGCCGCTTTCCTGTGATTTGAATTACAGAATCTATATTACGGGGTCAGTGTTAACTTTCTATAACGGCCATCAAGTAATGTTAGAGGGTCCACTTTAAATGCATTATCCCTTCATTAAAGTAAAAAGTCAGACATGATATAGTACATGACATTCTCTACCTAATAAAGCTAGAACCAGCCCTGTACCTCACATGGATCCAGAGATCTCCACATTCATTGCTCCAATTGCTCTGCTAGATTTATTTCAAGCTGTCAGCTCAGGGGGCTTTCCTTGTTCAGGGGACATGTCCTTTCTACTGCAGCTCTCTCCTTATTAAAGCTTAGGGGCATGCCCTTTCTGCTGCAGCCCTCCCTATTACAGCTGAGGGAGCATGTACTTTCTGCTGCAGCCCTCCCTATTACAGCTGAGGGAGCATGCCCTTTCTGCTGCAGCCCTCCCTATTACAGCTGAGGGAGCATGCCCTTTCTGCTGCAGCCCTCCCTATTACAGCTGAGGGAGCATGCCCTTTCTGCTGCAGCCCTCCCTATTACAGCTGAGGGAGCATGTACTTTCTGCTGCAGCTCTCTCCCTATTACAGCTCACAGTGTGTGTCCTCTCTGCATCAGCTCTCTCTCCCTATTACAGCTTGGTGGGGAGGGGTGCCCTTCCTCCATCAGCTGTGTCTCCCTATTACAGCTCAGGGGACATGGGCTTTCTGCTGGAGTTCTCTCCCTGTAGTCACAGCTTCAAACAGTAGATAGGGCAGATGGCTGTCGAAGGCTGGAAATGAGCATGGGTCCACCTGGAAAAAGAGATAAGGAAAAGAAAGAACAGAAGGTGGCGCTGTACAGGTATTTTTTATTGAATAATTCAGACCCTGGAGCCGTTTTTGAAAATTGTTGAATTTCTGTTGTGGGACAACCCCTTTAAGTGCCCCTGCCTATAAACATACACATTTGTCTTGCTCGTGAATTCATACTTATTTCAATGCAAAGCCAGAGACAAGCCACGGCCAGAACCTTCTTGAATCCAACATGCCTGATTCTCGTATCCCTGACATCTACAAGGGGGTTTGAAGGAAGCCAATATATATACTAGATTGTTGGTTGTTCCAGCTGATTTTGGCGGGATTGACTGACATCAGTGTAATTAAAGAGGCTGTCTGCTCAGTGCGATCCATTTTAAGGAGTCGGTTCCCCTGACAGTGATCTGTTCACCGGGGGATCCACTGCAGTGACCCCCAGACTTCAAGGAATAGCAAGTGTTCAATTTTCCTGCAGCGCCATCACAGGCAAAATCAAGCATTACACAACGCCAATCGAAGTCAACAGTCTGCAACGGATGAGGATCCAAAGCACGGGACTCACTTTACTACATTCATGGCACCACAACTGAGGTTGTCTAAGGCAGACATCCCCCTAAAGGGGTTGTGCCACAAAACGTATTCTACATTTTTCGAACCAGCACCTGGATCTCAATACTTTTCTAATTGCATGTAATAAAAAATTTAGTACAGCCACTGAGCTATTCAATAAAATGTATCTGTATAGCGCCACCTGCTGTTTGTCCTTATTTTTTTGGTCCATCTCACTTTGCTGGTCGAATGCGCTCAGTTTAAATCTTCAACTGCCAGTTACAGGGAGAGAGCTGCAGCAGAAAGGACCCGCCCCCTGAGCTGCAGCAGAAAGGACCCACCCTGTGAGCTGCCAGGCTGAAGATGATCTAACAGAGCAATGAATGGGGAGATCTCTGGACCCATGTGAGGTTGTCATGTACTATATGATGTCTGATTTTCATTTTTTACATCAATCATGGCATAACCCCTTTAAGACGAGAAGCATTTTATTCATCTACACATCTTTAAGGGAAGGAAACACGTCTTCCTTTATAGTAGTCTTATGTACTTTCCAAACCTGATCTTTCAATTATTATTTTTTTTATATATATATGTCTTAGGTACATCATGGAAATTATAACACGTCTGGAAAGAAGCACTCGGTGACAATGGCTGCTGTTCCCAGGAGCCTCGCTATCTAATTTCCCTCTATCAGTCATACACACATGCGAAGAGTTACAGCGTACGTTTTCTCACCATAAAGCCACATTACAGAGACAGTTTCCATTGACTTGCATCATTCATGCGTCACTTTTACATCATGCAAACGTTTCAGTCGATGGTAGCATTGGCCACAAGGTGTGATTCGTTGCACCTTCCATAGATCCCAAGGACAGATCCACGTGAAAATATTACAAAAACAACCATAATACGAACGTGAGACTCTGGCCTAAGGCAGATGCTGCAAGACAAAGGATGTAGTTTGGCATTGGTCTTAAAGGAAATGTGTCACCAATTTTTTTTTCTGCCAGTTAAAGCCAGATAGCGACGCATATCATTAAATTATAATCTTTATTTTCAGATTTTTTGAATTCTGTTTCCTGAACATGATTATGGGGTAGACCGTCTTGCCTTAGGCTTGTTTCACACTTGCCTGTCAACAGTCTGTCATATCCGTACTTGCCAGGCGCAGCCATGAGATGCCGGCTTTCCGTCCGGCCCCACTGACTGTAATGGGGACTGGCGGAGATCCAGCCGATATGCCGAGGAGCAGCTGGACAAATACTGCTGCATGCATATTTGCAGGGTTGCGGCTGCATCTCCGCCGGCTCCCATTATAGTGAATTGGGCAGGACGGAATCCCGCCTGCGCCCCCGGCAAGGATGGATCCGACATTCCCAGCTGGATCTGTTTCACGCAAGTGTGAAACAAGCCTTAGCTGTTCTTAACAGCATTGAGAAAATTGATTCACGGCCGCCCCATGGGCCATAGACACAATGGTCTGGAGGGGACCTCACTGACTTCTATGGGAGGGTCTTCTGGGCATGCTCTGTGACCTGTGCGGAGGTCATTGTACAAGGAAAGAATAGATAAAGCTCTGACAGTCACCTATTGTGAATGGTGGATCCTGTGTTATCTGTACACAGAGGTGATATCATTACAGGCAGGACTAGAATAACAGATGAGCAGATAACTGCAGTAAAGTGAATCTGTATGAGACAAGAGGTGGCACCTATTATTAGGCCTAGTGGTCAGGGCGAAAACTTTATGGTTTTTGTTTAAATCTATCATTAAAAATAACCACCAAAAATTCTTAAAAAATATGTTGAACATAAAAACATGATTTAAACAACAGGTCATTTTCTGATGACATGTTCGCATTTAAGTAACACTAAAACGCTATTGACAAGATTGGGGATGTGTCTGAATACTGGGACCCCCAGCGAACACAAAAACTGCATTCCCAATGAGAATGGAGCAGTGGTGCCCACCGCTCCATTTACTTCTAGGGGACTGCTGGAGCGCCAAGGGCACCTCGCCAACTATCACTCGAACCAGTTACACAATATCTTTGACCTGCAATTATTATTTGTTTTTGTTGCAGACCCTGCACTTTTAGGCGACCATACACTTTAGATTACCGTCAGATGACTCATCAACTAGGCTGACTCATGTCCGGTCTTTTTGTTCTGGCGGGAGATAAGAGATGTCTGGCCACAGCTTTCTCCTCTCTCTCCATTGAAGTCTCATGCATGCTCAGAGCAGCCAAGCATGCATGTGTACGGGTGAGTGGGGAGTAACAGCCGCGTGCCCCTCTAATAGACAAGACCCAGGTGCTTTCAATCTATTGCCCACATGACAAGACCCCTTGAAGTACAAAAAAATAAGTAAAAAGTAAATAAATAAAATTCATATTTTCTAGTTTAAAAAAATATATTCTGATGATTCATGGCAGGGGTGAGCTGTAATCCAGCGGCTCCCTGCAGTCTGAAGACTTCTTGGCTGGGAGAAGACACGTACTCTGCTCTACCAGGACACCTTCACATCAGTGAACACTATGTGGGAGGAAGGTGGGTTCTGCATGATGGAAGCAGTGCGGCAGCTGCAAGGAGCCGCGGAGGGTGATGCTGGAGACGTCAAATTGAAACTGTGCATGTGGTTTCCGCAGAAAGCCTCAAAAACTGCCACGTGTGGGTTCTCGTTTGGTGAAACTGACCTTGGATGTTATGCAACTGCATTCAAACCAAAGCCCTGATGCCTACCTGACCTCCTAATAATCAAACAGCAGGGCAGCCTGGGAATTTCGCATAACCTGCGGCCTATGACCTGTTTTACAAGCCTGTATGTGCCGCTCCATATACTGATTACAGGCTGCCATAAATGGCCCAAGTTCATCAAAGATAACCCTACAAATATCTAGTTTAAGATGAACACAAAGGTCTCTTTGCTGACTAGGCAAACCCATAGACTTGGACAAGAGTCTTAAAAGGCGCCTATAATTTCGGAAAACAAAGAAGCAGAAGCTCTCAGCTGAGCACATCCCGAACCTTCATTTGTAGGAGATGATGCGCATTCCAGAATAGATGCACATGGCAAGTATTATGCACAGATTTTCCATCTGGATTTTTGTGCCGAAAATCTGCTGCATAATACCGTACCAGCTTTGTACAGGAAACTGACCTGCAGTGCGTCATGTCAGCTGTTTGTGCGGATTTTCAGTGCAGACTTCCCTGCAAAGGGTGAGATCTGGGGCCGATCTGCGTCAATATCCCCGCCATACTCATGCAGATGACCGTTGGCTGTTTTGCAGTCTGCAAATTGCGGATCCGCAAAACACGACCGTCCCCTAATAGAACAGTCCAATCCTTGTCCGTAATGCAGATGGCACGGAATGGACGTGCGGATGGGGGGTGGTTTGAAGCCAATAGCAGGCAGTGATGGGGATGAGCCCCCCTAGAGTCACCCGCGATGCAGCCGTGCAGATGGCACGGAATGGACGTACGGATGGGGGGTGGTTTGAAGCCAATAGCAGGCAGTGATGGGGATGAGCTCCCCTAGAGTCACCCGCGATGCAGCCGTGCGGAGATCAGGAGGAGCAGGGTCAGTATAACCTATATGAGGTGCACGGGCATTGGTGGGGTCATTATAGGGGTTGGATGACCCCTTTAACAATGCAGGTCAATTTCTGCAGGTCAATGTACATAAGATTTTCAAAATCTCATCTACTTTTGCAGCTTTACATACTGCGAAAACTGTTGAAATACCCTTGGCAGCAAAAGGGTTATAGAGCGTGTCCATCCAAGTAATATTTTCCAACGATCAATATGCATGTATCAGCGTAGGTTCCCCATCCTCCCGCACTGTCCTGTCCATTCTAGGAAAATTCTGTCACCGATCACTGACATGTGAGGAAAAGAAAGTGACAAGTGAAATATGCTCACAGCCAGAGCGCTTTTGGTAACCTGGGGGCAACGCAATGAAAAAGGACTTTCTGGTTCAGATTAGGGATGAGCGAATCGACTTCGGGTGAAACATACAAAGTCGATTCGCATAATACTTCATTTGAATACCGTACAGTATAAGAATGTATTGGCTCAGTTGAGCCGCGAGAATAACTTCATAAATTAATTTCGACAGTAAAAAAACACTTGGCACTGAACCCGAGTTCGGGAAATGGTTTTTTATAGTAGTAATTAATTTATAATAACTAACTAATAACTTTGGCTCATCTGAGCCAATACATTCTAATACAGTACGGAGCGCTCGCTCCGTACAGTATTCAAACAAAGTATTATGTTTATTAGTATGTTTCATCCGAAGTCGATTCGCTCATCCCTAGTTCAGATCTTTCATATGACTAAGTAGATTGAATTTTGCTTTTAGTGGGTTATCTGGAGTTATATGTTCTGCTTTTTTATTATTTTTTTCAGAAACAGTGCCACCCTTATCCATAGGTCATGTCAAGTATTGCAGCTCAGCCCTCTTCACTTTAATAGCAATGGGCTGCAGCACCAGAAACAGCCTATTGCAGGAGTGGCACTGTTTCATCCAAAAGAAATGTTAATTTGGCTTCATCCGGTGTCAAATACACTTAATGGATGCAACCAACAAGTCTCTTTTTTTAAAGGGTTTTCCAGGAGTAGAATACTGATGACCTATCCTCAGGAGTTCATTTGAGAGACGTTACATATAGAGCAGACACAGTATACATGTAGGGCCTGCTCTCCCTAAATTAATTTGAGGCCAGCTGGCACAGAGGGAGGTATCATATAGGGTAGGTTTTCCCCCCAGAAAGAGGTCACCTTGCTGTGGTGGATGGGCACTAATGATTTTGATTAAAATACATTTGCTAAGGAAGTATCTCATATTAGTTTATATAATGAATATCACATTAGTTCATATTTTCTATGCTTGAGGAGTGTTGTTGCATTGTGTTTGCTATTACTTGGATATTTATGGTTGGACTGGCTCACCAAGGGTTCTTCCCAGCCGTGACAGACCCAAGACCCATACTTGGGCCTACGGATGGGATTTCCTCCAGTTTGCCCAAGCTGTTTCAGTCTTGTTTATCGGCGTTAATGATATGGAACCTATTTCGCGCTGTCACACAGAGTATTGAGTCACGCTGAGTAAAGCTAGCATATTGAGAACTTACAGTGCCTGGAGGAAATCTACATGAACATAAGGATAAGATGCAAGCTGAGAGCAGATGGTATCCTACTGGGACCACAAGGACTGAAATACGTAAGGCACCCATACATTATACTGTGCTACCCACCTGACAGCACGCTTTTCCTTCCATTTCCCATTACTTTCTTCTCCTAAATCCCAAATACTTGTCTTGATTTAGAACTTCTTTGAACAGATACCATTAGATTTTTTGTCCACATGAGAATGGAGTCATTAGATTTTTCCATTCAACGGATTGTGCTCCAAATGTCACCTGTCTTCTTCTGGCCACTAACTCTGCCTGGTGTCTTATCAACTGCTTTAAGATTTATCTGAATGGTGTATCATCCTTAAAGGAGAATGGTAGAAACAGTGTTGGAGCCTGGTAACAAGTGTTCAATCTTCCTGCAGCGCCACCACAAGGAAAATAAGGCGTTAATCTAATCTCTGTAATCAAAGGGATGTCCATGTAATGCATGGACATGCCGGGTCCTCCAGACCTAGTGACGCTCTTTCTAGTGCCTCGCGATTCTGAGGCTTGGTCAGGGATCTTTGTAGAATATTTGAAAATAAATTTTTTTAACCACACAACCCATTCAACAATTTGTCTTTTGGAGGACTAACTAAAAGGATTCTGTCAGGTTGAACATGATGTCTGAGCTGCAGGCAGCATGTTATAGAGCAGGAGGAGCTGAGCAGATTGATATATAGTTTTATGGGAAAAGATTCAGTAAAACTTGTATTTCATGTATTTAAATTCCTGCTCATTTTGGGCTTTGAAGTCTAGTAGGCGGTCCTATCAGTGATTGACAGCTCTCTCTGTATACACAGTCATAGAGGGAAGGCTGTCAATCACTGATAGGACCGCCTCCTGGACTTTAAAGCCCAGAGTGAGCAGAAATTTAAATGCATAAATTACAAGTTATACTGAATCTTTTCCCATAAACCTATATATCAATCTGCTCAGCTCCTCCTGCTCTATAACATGCTGCCTGCAGCTAAGACACCATGTTCAATGTGACAGGTTCCCTTTAAGCACTGTGTCTTCTGAAAGACAACTTAAGTTACATGGGCATGTATAGTTTTCCCTTTGGAGAATACTTAAGTATCAAAGGGATTGTCCAGTTTTCAGATACTGATGACCTATCCTCTGGAAAGGCCATCTATATCAGTTGAGCGGCACCCCCACGATCAGCTGTTTGAAGGGGTTGCGGTCGTCGTGCGAGCGCTGCATCTTAGTCAGTGTTTACCTGCACGCTGTCAACATTGTAGCGGCGGTGCAGCGTAATTACAGCTTACTATACTATTCGAATGAATGGTTGAAAAATGTGAGCATTGCTGCCCGTTTAAAACAGCTGATGGAGGTGTCGGGAGTCGGATCCCTGCCGGACTGATATTGATGCATCAATATCAAAAAGACAGACAACTCCTTTAAGTGGAAACATAAAAGAACACATAAAATCAGTACATCTGGCAGAGATGAAATTCAAGGCCCCAGGACTGCAAAGCAAACCATTACTGTATATCTCTGTGCCATTTACTTCAAACACTGACGGACAGACCGTAAGTCCTGGGCTCAACCGTCTGCTTGCAGATTTTTAAGGACTTAATTACACATGACATGAACTTGAAGATGGATATGAGATTCAATTCACCAGCAATTAAATACGGTGAAAATGTTGTATAGATCTCAGGCTATTTTTACCCGCGTTCGTCCTCTTCTCTGCTGTGTATTGCTGCAGAGGACATTATCGTTGGTTTTAATTAGCGGAACTTGGCAAATACACAGAGATATCTGTGCATGACAGAGCACAATCTGAATATCCAATTGTTCACTGTGGCCTACTGGATTGAAATGCGTTTCTGGATACAATGCTTAAAGGGATTTTCCGAGATTTTGATACTGATGACCTGTCCTCCGGATAGGTCAACAGTATCTGATCGGTGAGGGTCCGACACCTGGGATCCCCGTCGATCAGCTGTTTGAGAAGGCCACGACCTTCTCTCAGCTATTCCTAGGCCAGTGACGTCACTTTCATCAGTCACGTGGCCTAGGAACAGCTCAGCCCCATTCAAGCGAATGGGGCTGAGCATGATACCAAGCACATCCACTGTACTCACAGGAGCACCCATACCTTCTAAAAACAGGTGATCGACAGAGGTCTCGGGTGTCGGACCCCCACGATCAGATACTGATGACCTATCCAGAAGATACTTGAGAACGGCTACTGCGTAGCCGAAACGTCGTGTATTTGTGTGTGCACTCTTGGTCCCCAAATAAAAGTCACACTGGATATGCTGCTGTAAAATCCTTTTAATTGAAACAGTTTGGAAAATGATACACATGCATCCCCTGAAAGTCCCATTATCTACAGAAGGCCTCTTGCACACGACCGCATGGCTTTTTTAGTATTTTGCAGTCCGCAAAAAACGGATCCGCAATAAATGCGGATGACGTCCGTGTGCATTCCGTTTTTTACGGAACAACTGGCCCCTGATAGAACAGTACTATCCTTGTCCGTTGTGCGGAAAATAATAGGACATGTTCTATCTTTGAACGGAACGGAAAATCGGAAACGGAAGGCATACGGAGTACCTTTGTTTTTTTTTGCGGATCTAGTGAAATGAATGGTTCCATATACGGTCCGTATATGGAATGCAAAAAACGGAACGTAAACAGAAAAAAAAACTTGTGTGCAAGTCACGGACAGGATATGAAAGTCCAACCTAAGGCCTCATGCACACGAACATTTTTTTTCTTCCGTTTACGGGACGTTTTTTGCGTTCTGTATACAGTCTGTATACGAAACCATTAATTTCAATGGTTTTGCAAAAATAAAAAACGGAATGTACCCCGTATGCATTCCTTTTCCGTATTTCAGTTTTTCCGTTCAGTTGAAAGATAGCACATGTCCAATTATTGCCCGCAAATCAGGTTCCGTGGCTCCATTCAAGTCAATGGGTCTGCAAAAAAAAAACGGAACACATACGGAAATGCATCCGTATGTCTTCCGTTCCGTTTTTGCGGAACCATCTATTGAAAATGTTATGCCCAGCCCAATTTTTTCGATGTAATTACTGTATACTGTATATGGCATACAGAAAAACAGAACAGAAACGGAAACAAAAAACGGTTCAGTGAAAAAATGGACCGCAAAACACTGAAAAGGCCATACGGTCGTGTGCAATAAGCCTAATTGTGCATCTAAGGTCTCATGCACACGAGCATGTGTGCCCTGTGCCCGTGCTGCGGACCACAAATAGCGGTCTACAATGCACCGGCTACAGCCGTGTGGCCGCCATTTGCGAATTCACTTGAAAAAAATAGAACATGTCACCAAGGGCTCATGCACACGAACGTATTTTCTTTCTGTACGTTCTGTTTTTGTTTCTGAAGTTACTCCGTGTGCATTCCTTTTCCGTATGTCCGTATTTCAGTTCCGCAATAAAATAGAACATGTGCGGCCCTCCAGCTGTTGCAAAACCACAACTCCCAGCATTGCCAGACAGCCTACAGCTATCAGCCTACAGCAGGGCATGATGGGAGTTGAAGTTTTACAACAGCTGGAGGGCCGCAGGTTGAGCATCCCTGCACTATTCAATTAGGGGCCAGATGTTCTGTTCCTCAAAATACGGAATGTATAGATATGTCACCTGTATTTTTTGTGGATCCGTTTTTCACAGACCGCAAAATATATACGGCCGTGTGCATGAGGCCTAATAAGAAGATTACCTTTACTACAGTTTACATCATGCACATTTCTAACAGAGAATAAGGCCCCTTTCACACGGGCAAGTATTCCGCGCGGGTGCAATGCATGAGTTGAACGCATTGCACCCGCACTGAATCCTGACCCATTCATTTCTATGGGGCTGTGCACACGAGCAGTGATTTTCACGCATCACTTATGCGTTGCGTGAAAATCGCAGCATGCTCTATATTGTGCGTTTTCCACGCAACGCAGGCCTCATAGAAGTGAGTGGGGCTGCGTGAAAATCGCAAGCAAGTGCAGATGCGGTGCGATTTTCACGCACGGTTGCTAGGAGACGATCGGGATGGAGACCCGATCATTATTATTTTCCCTTATAACATGGTTATAAGGGAAAATAATAGCATTCTGAATACAGAATGCATAGTACAATAGGGCTGGAGGGGTTAAAAAAATATTAATAATAATTTAACTCACCTTAATCCACTTGATCGCGCAGCCCGGCTTCTCTTCTGTCTTCATCTTTGCTGTGTGCAGGAAAAGGACCTGTGGTGACGTCACTCCGGTCATCACATGGTCCATCACCATGGTAAAAGATCATGTGACGGACCATGTGATGACCGGAGTGACGTCACCACAGGTCCTTTTCCTGCACACAGCAAAGAAGAAGACAGAAGAGAAGCCGGGCTGCGCGATCAAGTGGATTAAGGTGAGTTAAATTATTATTATTTTTTTTTAACCCCTCCAGCCCTATTGTACTATGCATTCTGTATTCAGAATGCTATTATTTTCCCTTATAACCATGTTATAAGGGAAAATAATACAATCTACAGAACACCGATCCCAAGCCCGAACTTCTGTGAAGAACTTCGGGTTTGGGTACCAAACATGCCGATTTTTCTCACGCGCGTGCAAAACGCATTACAATGTTTTGCACTCGCGCGGAAAAATCGCGCATGTTCCCGCAACGCACTCGCACCTTTTCCCGCAACGCCCGTGTGAAAGAGGCCTAACAATTTTTGTGGGAGTGCTTTTTTGATTACTCTCAGGCTATCCTCTGTACCTGCGGTGTTCCCAGTTTAGCTGGTGATTTTGGATTATTTTAGTGGGTAACTCTCAGGCTATCCTCTGTACCTGTTGTGTTTTCCACTTTGCAGGTGATTTAGGATTGTTTTAGGGGGTAACTCTCAGACCATCCTCTGTACCTGCAGTGTTTCCCACTTAGCTGGTGATTTTGGATTATTTTAGGGGGATCACTCTTATGCCATCCTCTGTACCTGCCATGCTTCTTGTTTAGCTAGTGATTGTGGATTATTTTAGGGGGATTACTCTCAGGCCATCCTCTGTAGCTGCTGTGCTCATTTGGCTGGTGATTTTGGATTATTTTAGGGGGTAACTCTCAGGCTATCCTGTGTACCTGCAGTGTTTCCCACATAGCTGGTGATTTTGGATTATTTTAGGGGGGGGGGGGTGTTCACTCTTAGGTCATCCTCTGTACCTGTTGTGTTTTCCACTTTGCTGGTGATTTTGGATTGTTTTAGGGGGTAACTCCCAGGCCATCCTCTGTACCTGTTGTGTTTTCCACTTAGCTGGTGATTTTGGCTTATTTTAGGGGGATCACTCTCAGGCCATCCTCCGTAGCTGCCGTGTACCCAGTTTGGCTGATGATTTTGGATTATTTCAGGAGGATCACTCTCAGGCCATGTACCTGGGGTGTTCCCCATTAGTACACTGTTTTCCTCCTTGTTGATCTGCACACAGAGCTCCGTCCTTCGCTCAGCGTGCTTCCTCTTCTTAGAAGTTATATCAACAGGAAGCGCTCTGTGCATCCTCAATCCTAATCTGGAAAAAAGTTCTCCATAACACCAAGGCACATCAGCATTTTACCAGCCTTGATGAATGGGATTAAACAAAAAAGAAATCATGACGTTAAGTGTCCTTGCTGTTTTGGAAACAAGGAAATCTTTAATGACCCATGAATGACAAAAACTTCAAAAACAGGCAAAACAAGGGGAAAGTGACTCGTGAACTGTTGTGCCGATTTTTAAATTAGAGCGAGCTGCCAAATGTAACTGCGTGTTAGAATAGCGTCCTTTATGTGAACAGGTAGGATAAGTACATGCTACAGGAGAAAAAAAAGTTCTGCATTGAACCTAGAAACGGCGCCTCCTTTGTCCCTGGCCTGTGCATGGTATTGCAGCTCATCTTTATTCAATTGAATGCATCTTGGTTGCAGTACCAGACATGACCCATGAGTGGTGCTGTTTCTGGGGCAAAAAACAGACCCTTATTTCTAATCCCATATAAAATGTAATGTTGTATAGGCTTAAAAGGGTTGTCCCATGAATAATTTTTTTTTACGGTTTTCAAACCAGCACCCGGATCTGAATATTTTTGTAATTGCATGTAATGAAATATATGGCATAGCCGCTGAGTTATTCAATAAAATGTATCTGTATAGCGCCACCTGCTGTTTGTATTTTGTTCTTATTTCTTTGTCCGGCTCATTGAGATGGCCGCACATGCTCAGTTCCATCCTTCAACTGCCTTTTGAGCTGTGATTGGGAGAGCTGCAGCAGAAAGGACACGCCTCCTGAGATGAGGCAGAAAAGACACTCCCCTTGTGCTGTCGGCTTGATATAAATCAGAGCAATGGATGGGGAGATCTCTGGATCCATGTGAGGTACAGGGCTGGTTCTAGCTTTGTTAGAAAGAGATCGTCCTGTACTATATGATGTCTGATTTTAATTTTTAAATCATGGGTGAACCCCTTTAATGCATTATGTTACTAGTTACCCATAGCAACCAATCACAGTGCAGCTTTAATTTTTAAAGAGCAGACTATAAAATTAAAGCTGAGCTGTGTTGGTTGCCATGGGCAACAGACAGCGTTTCTTTTCGATATATTAATCTGCCTTGATGGGTTTATACTTTACCGCCTTTAGTTTTACATGGAGGGGAATTCTTGTGAATTCCTGGTTGTAATCAGGTCTACCAAAACAATACAGGTAGTAGGTACTGCTTTCAGGGGCCCAAGAAAAAGAGCCCAAAACAGGGGTTTATCCTGTCAACTACCATTTGATACCTTATAGTCTATCCCACTGAACTAGTATTATGGCCCTATTATTAAAATTGCCCTAATTGCTTTTTTTACCCTTGTAATTGGTGTTTTTTTGTTTTAAATAAACACCATGGGAGAGCTTTATCAAAATTGGTGTAATGGTGGAAAACTGGCTTAGTTGCCCTTAGCAACCAATCAGATTCCACCTTTCATTTTCCAAAGGAGCTCTGAAAAATGAAAGGTGGAATCTGATTGGTTGCTATGGTAAACTAAGCCTGTTTTTCTTTACACCAGTTTTGGAGTTGTGTTTTTTAGTCTTTTACTTGTTTTATTTTAACCTGAAAGATGCCTGAAAAAAACGCCTGCGATTTGAAGGACAAAAATGTGTCACCTTAAAAAAATAAAATAAATCAGTGTGCAATCACCTACCCCATTCACACGCCATCAAAATTCCACACCAAAAAGCTTGTGGCAGGCATATAGAATCTGCCTCCGATTGTTAGCGCTCATTCACACGACCGCATCTGTTTTTATGGACCGCAAATAGTGGATCCTCAAAACAAGGATACTGCCCGTGAGCCTTCTGCATTTTGCGGAACGGAACATCCGTCTCCATGATAAAAATGCCTATTCTTGTCTGCAAATACGGGCAAGAATAGGACCGGTTCTATCTTTTTTTGCGGGGCCACGGAACAGACATACGGATGCGGACAGCACACGGTGTGCTGTCTGCATCTTTTGCGGCCCCACTGAAATGAATGGGTCGACATCCGATCCGCAAAATTGCGGGACGGATGCGGACAGAAAAATACGGTGGTGTGAATGGGCCCTTATCAACTGGAAGCTACAATGTCATTTGCGTGGCCAGCAACCACTCCAGGAAAAGACATGACGGCTTCTCATGGCTGCCAATGCTTGATGTGAAGGGGCGGGGGGGTGGCTTGGCCACATGCGACCAGTCGTACAGTGGGGCCGTGCCCTTATGCATAAACAGGGCCCATTTATTTTACAAAAAGGAAACTGCACAAGCATCATTCCACGGGGTTCCACCTAATATGTAGCATGAAACCTGTAGACCCATGGGTCCTCATGTGTGGGGAAAAGGGGTACAGTATTATGTAATATCTAAAGTGGGCACCAAAATGAAACAATGAGGTTCAAGAACAGGAGTAAAGTAGGCCATGGGGCACTAAATATTTGTCTGCATGGGGCCCGGATACTACTGCTATCCTTACTTTATCTTCCAGATAATAAGAAACAAGCTGAAGGCATTCTAACTGCTATATATGTACCCAGTGCTCACATATCTTTTTGGGGGACAATCTGCTTTCTAAATCCCCCCTTTAATCTATCTTTACCAAAAACATATAATTGAAGAAAAGCATTTTTATAATAACCCAACAGAAGTTTTTGTGGCTCATAAATTCAGTTAACTGAACACAGCTGGCTGCACCTGACCGGCAAACTGCTGCAGCGGCGCACGACCCGCCAACACATCTCAAAACCTCAACAGACAGTTCTCCTTTTCCTCTCTCAATGGTGACAGCGAAAGCTGCAGATGAAATAAAGATGAGTGATTTTACCGAGCCCCATGGGCTGTGCTGAGAGCAGGGGTCGGAAGCTTAACCACTCCATGCCCGTATTTTATACCACTGATCAAGACTAGCTTGTATTGTTCTGGTGTGGGCTGATTTACTGGCTATATATGTTTTATATTACAGTGCGAGTCAATGGCACACGCAACAAGGCAAAAATGTTAGCGCATACGGTTGTCTGAACTCCGCAAACCGTCCCCAGACATGGTGTGCACCTAGGGTTCAGCAATAGGAGGGTGCTGCCCACTACATTTTTTCTTGATGTTTTTTCGAAACACCATGTTTCAAGTGGTGTTTTTTTTTGGTATTTTAATTTTTTTAGTTACACAACTTTACTTTCACACTTGCGCTTGATCGGATCCGTTCTGAACGGATCCGATCATATTAATGCAGATGGAGGCTCCGTTCAGTACGGATCCGTCTGCATTAATAACTTAGAAAAACTTCTAAGTGCGAAAGTAGCCTGAGCGGATCCGTTCAGACTTTCAATGTAAAGTCAATGGGGGACGGATCCGCTTGAAGATTGAGCCATATGGTGTCATCTTCAAGCGGATCCGTTCCCATTGACTTAGGCTACTTTCACACTAGCGTTCTGCTGTCCGCTCGTGAGCTCCGTTTGAAGGGGCTCACGAGCGGAGCAGAACGCTTCCGTCAGCCCTGATGCAGTCTGAATGGATGCGGATCCGCTCAGACTGCATCAGTCTGGCGGCGTTCAGCCTCCGCTCCGCTCGCCTCCGCACGGCCAGGCGGACAGCTGAACGCTGCTTGCAGCGTTCGGGTGTCCGCCTGGCCGTGCGGAGGCGTGCGGATCCGTCCAGACTTACAATGTAAGTCAATGGGAACGGATCCGCTTGAAGATGACACCATATGGCTCAATCTTCAAGCGGATCCGTCCCCCATTGACTTTACATTGAAAGTCTGAACGGATCCGCTCAGGCTACTTTCGCACTTAGAAATTTTTCTAAGTTATTAATGCAGACGGATCCGTACTGAACGGAGCCTCCGTCTGCATTAATATGATCGGATCCGTTCAGAACGGATCCGATCAAGCGCAAGTGTGAAAGTAGCCTTACATTGTAAGTCTGGACGGATCCGCACGCCTCCGCACGGCCAGGCGGACACCCGAACGCTGCAAGCAGCGTTCAGCTGTCCGCCTGGCCGTGCGGAGGAGAGCGGAGCGGAGGCTGAACGCCGCCAGACTGATGCAGTCTGAGCGGATCCGCATCCATTCAGACTGCATCAGGGCTGGACGGAAGCGTTCTGCTCCGCTCGTGAGCCCCTTCAAACGGAGCTCACGAGCGGACAGCAGAACGCTATTGTGAAAGTAGCCTTGTGTTTTTTGGACATTTTTTTTTCTATAATGAAGTCTATGGGAAAATGCCTGAAACAGGCACACCCAGAACATGCTGAAATTTGAAAAAATGCCAAGGGACCAAAAAAAAAAACAACAACAAAAAAACGCCAGGAAACAGTATTAAATTCCATTACAAAAAAAAAGCAGTGTGTGTAGGGCGTTTTTATAATCTCCTACTGGCCATCAAGTACCATCCAACCGTAGTTTTTTTTCACTCAAAAAAAAAATGGCAACAAAAAAGGTGGAATTTTTGAAAAATACATTTATGTGAAACCACACATGGTTTCACACATACATTTTTTGCGGTATGTTTTGCACGTTTTTGGCTGAAAAAACACCAGCTCTAGATGTTAGCTGGGGATCTTGATGAAATATAAAATGTAGGACATACAAGTGTTTTTGTTTTTTTTTTGCTACTGGATTTTTTGTTTGTTAGGTGGTGTTTTTTTGTCTTTCTTTTCCAAAATGCAGCATGCTAGAGCTCTTGATGTTTTGTCGAGCATTTTGCCATCAACCTCTCTATAGGGAAAAAACAGTCCCAGGCCGAGGTTGATGTGCTGTGTTCATCAGGGGAGTTGGGCTAGGTCAGCAGTGCTTTTTTATTTAATTTAAACAGCCGGGTAGCTCTTTTGCAAGGGGGCAGCACTATGGGGGCAGCACTATTCTGGAGGGGCTCTAAGGGGATAGCATTACTGTGAAGGGGCACTAAGGGGGGCAGTACTACTAAGATGGCCCTAAGGGGCAGCACTATTGTGGAGGGGCTCTAAGGGGGCAGCACTACTGTGAAGGGACACTAAGGGAGCAGTACTGCTAAGAAGAGCCCTAAGGGGGCAGCACTATTGTGAAAAGGCACTGAGAGGTCCGCACTATTGTGGAGTGGCACTAAGGAGGCAGCAATATTGTAAGGTGGTCTAAAGGAGCAGCACTACTCTGAAGGGACACTAAGGGGACAGCACTATTGTGTGGGGGAGCTAAGGGGGATTTCTACTTTGTGAGGGCACTAAGGGGTAATAGGTACTCTGTGGGAGCATAAAAGGGACTGGGCTGGACTGCGAAGGTATAGTTTTCGTGTTAGGGGACAGCCACACAAAGCGGCCGTGATACGGTCAGGTTGCAGTCATGCTGCGGTCAAGAACCCCGGGCCAATTAGCCACAGCTGATTTTCATTTAACTAATAAAGACCGCACTGTAGTGTATAGTAGGTCTTCATTGTTAATGGCCCAGCGGTATTGAAGGTGTCACGCGGCCATTAACAATGAAGACCAACTATACAGCGCAGTCTTCATTAGTTAAATGAAAGGCAGCTGCTGCTAATTGGCCCCGCGGTTCTTGACCCAACCGGATCACAGCCGCTCCTCGTGGCCGTACCCTTATAGTTTTACATCTAATGATGCAATGCTCCGTGTAGTGCCACAGCGGTTCAGATTCAGTGGGCATACTGTATATCCCCAAAGCATCAATTACATAGGATGGACCCTGGCCAATGTTCATTTGTTACATATCTCTAAGAAAGAAGATACCTTCATGTGCAGGTTTCCCATAGAAGATGTATATAGTTTTTATGATTGAAAACTATACGTTTCCAGGCATTATCAGATAATATATAGCATACACCAGGGGCTACAGATATCTCCGATAACCTACAGCTACAGAAAATTCCCTGGAACCTAGAGTAGGCCATAATCTTGACAGCCCGTTATATATGTTGTGAACAAGTGAAGTCTAACAGGGACACTTATTACTTGCAGTGCTGTGCTGAGGGCAATGTGTCTGCAACATCATATTTGTTACCGATGAAATGTGAAAGTGTTGACTTTGTATAAGGTCCCTGAATAGCAGGAAAGCATCCTTTCCTCCTGGGCGTCAACCAATTAGAGCATTTGTAAAAAAATCATAAATTTAAGACATAAAAGCCATAGATTAGGAGCAATGAGACATGGTGGCTCACTTTTGCCTTGCAGCACTGGGGTCCTGGGTTATAATCCAACCAACGACATCATCTGTATGGAGTTGGCATGTTCACCTGTATTTGTACTTTGACTAGGCAGTGTCTGAGGAGGTCCAATTGACAATCTGCCACACAGCAAACCATGGGCTTCAAGTTAGACCTCTTGAGGTAAGAGTATACGGTGTTTAGATATTGCACATCATTTCATATCCAATGAAGCACCAACCAGAGGTTGAAACGAAGAACACACTAGGGAATTAGAGCATATCCATAAGTGGCCCCTGGTCCCTCATCCAGTCAAAACTGCTAGTGGGGCTTACTAGTCATTTTTCATGCTCAACCTGCAGCCCTCCAGCTGTTGCAAAACTACAACTCCCAGCATGCCCGAACAGCTTACAGCTATCAGCCTACAGCAGGGCATGGTGGGCGTTATAGTTTTACAACAGCTGGAGGGCCGCAGGTTGAGCATGCCTGCCTTAGACGAAGGCGATGCCAAAGAGTCAATTAAAGAGTTTTTCCGGGTTCGGACTATTGATCACCTATCCTTAGGATATGCCATCAATATCAGATTATAGTGAGTGTGTGTGCGGGGGGGGGAGTCAGACTTTTGCACCCCACCCCACTGTTTGAAGACACCACAGTGGCCTCTTCAAATTGTACCTGCACGTGTAGTAGCGGTGGTGAAGCAGCTTTTTTTCATGCAAATGCATGACGATGCCAAATTTATCATGAGGGCAATATTTGAAGTAAATGGGGAGGCGTTGTCATGCACGCCACAATTCCAGCTTCAAAAAGGTGCTAAATTGGCTTTGAGACTCCTTGGGGGGTCACTTGGGCAAAAGTTTTGTGACTTTTTACATTTTTAGTTATATATATGAATTTGTTTCACTCCCAATTTATCTCTGCAAATTTTTTAAAAAGTCCTAAAAAGAGTCACAAAGTCACAAAAGTGTCACAAACAGAAAGAGTCCCAAAAGGCCCAAAAAGCGTCACAAAGCTATAATAATTAGTTCCACTCCCAATTTATCTCAGCAATTTATTTTTTAACATATGTTTTATTGTTTCCAATAACAAAATAAAATATTACATACAAGAAATGTGTATTGTGTTACTTTTTTCCAACACCAATCTAATCTTGCATGACCCGTAGGTGTTAGATGGGTCCTCTGAAAATAAGCTCATCACAGTGCATCTCACCGAGGGATCCCCCGACCACCCACCCCCGTGAACAGCTGAGGGAACCTGGCGGGAAGAGTTCAATTCCCCGTCCAGGTATTTATGCCCGAAAGCGGATGGATCACTGTCGGACATCATTACAGTCAATGGGGCTGTGCGGGAACAGCCTGCCGGATCTGATTGACAGAAATGTGAACGAGGTCTTATCCACAATAGCATCAGTTTGCACTAAAAATAACTGGTCCGTCTTTTTTGGAGCATCAGTTTGTGTCACTTCCGTCAGAGATCTGTTATTTTTCATGGGAGAAAAAGTACTTTTTGCAGGACTTTTTGTTCCGTCAAAAATAATTGCTCTATGACGGAAGTGACACAAACGGATGCAAACCGACCATAACTGAAGCTCAAAATGACGGATTCATTTTTTTTCCTTCAGACGAATGGAAAGCTAAACGGTGATGTGAACCTGACCTCACATGGTGCCCATTGAAATCAAGTCCCCCAGTGTCCCCCACCAGTGAATATGTATACGGTATTTGGATAGGGAAAACTGAAAAAATATATATATATATATCGCCACATCTCGTGTTGCATGGCATGTAGTGCTGACCAGAATTCTGGCCGGGGGACTCCTGTCTCCTCTCATGTGGTTCTGTACACTCTGTTACCTGATATAACACTAAAGAGAGCCTTAGTATGTTTTCACAGGCCAGCACAAGGCAAATATTTGCAGATGTTTATTAGTGGTGAGCGCAGCTAGAAATATATAAAACAGCACAACGTAAATGTTATCTGGCATGGAGGCGCTATGAAACCTGCTGAGATAGCAAAGCAAATGTGAGATCGAATATAATACTGAGTTGAATTGGCCAAAATCTCCTTCCTCATGGGCAGTTTAGATCATCTCTCTCTAAGCCCCCCAGTGCAAAATGTATAACAGGGGCCAAGGCACTATCTTCTTCTCACGTGTTAAAGGGTTTCTGTCACCCCACAAAACTCTTTTTTTTTTTTTTGGATAGTTAGATTGCTCATAGTGCGATATAGGAGAATATAATGCTCTTACTTACTTTCATGCGGCCGATTCTTTATAAAACGAAGTTTTATAATATGTAAATGAGGGCTCTACCAGCAAGTAGGGCGTCTACTTGCTGGTAGCCGCAGCAGAAAACCGCCCCCTCACCGTGTTGATTGACAGGGCCAGCCGTGATCTCCTCCTCCGACCGGCCCTGTCAGTATTTCAAAAATCGCGCGCCTCTGGTCATTCGGCGCAGGCGCTCTGAGATAAGGAGGCTCGTCTCCTCAGCACTCCCTCAGTGCGCCTGCGCCGATGACGTCTTCTCTTTCGGTGATGTCATCGGCGCAGGCGCAGTTTTGTGGGGTGACAGAAACCCTTTAAAGGGTGTCAGACACCAGGGCTGACCATACAATTCTGATAGGTGTAGGTCAACAGCTATCTCTCCTGACCCCAATATGGAGCCAGGAGATTTACGTGGACCAACTAAGCAGGCAATGATCGGGAAGGAACCATGCGTTCCCAATCATTGCTTGCTCATCAGAGGAGGTGAGAGCTTAATTTACATGAAGCAATCATCTCTACTGTATGGGGACAAGGGATCTCTACTGCTATCAGTTGTCCTTATACAGCAGATCCCTGTTCACACAGCTCGATCTGCTGTCCAGATATTATGAATTAGGCGTCTGCACAATGATCATTTAACCAGATGAATGAATGCTTGATTGTTCATCAGGTGATCGGCGGCACCTTTACCTAGGCCATTACTGGGAACAAATGTTCATATGGACATTCATTCCCGATAAACTGTCCAGAAATAGTCCGTCACGGAGGAAAGGTAAGAGTGCAGCCCTGGACTCCACCCGCACCTCTGTCCCTACCTACTTGCACGACCCGTCCTATCTGACGGCGTACAACTTGGCGGCGGTCCCTAGCTTAAATACATGCAGGGGCTTAAAAGCAAAGGAAAACTGTGAACAGAGTGAGGGAAGCAAAAGTCAAAAACCAGGAGGTCACGCAGTACATAGGGAAAAACACAATAGCAAGGTCACAAACAAAGTCGAAGTCGGAAGCCAAGAGGTCACGTCAATACAAATGGATGTAGGTTGTGTGCGCGGCCCCCGCTCCCATTCATTTCTATGGGGCTGACGGAAATAGCCTCGGCTGTTTTCAGCGGCCCAATATAAATGAATGGAGGGTGGCAGTGCGACCTCCACTACTTTCCCGCACCTATCAGACAATGGGGGCATATCCTAGCGATATGCTCCCATTGTCTGTGATGGCAAAGCCCCTTTAACTCTACTCCACCCTTTTTCCAGGCTCTAGGTTGTTCACAGTCCAATGTTCTTGCCACCTTACCATGGATGGGAATAAGAAGAGGTGACCAATCCTGGCATCGATGAACGGCCCCCACTCTGCTAAGTAATCCTGAAACCTTTGATTACACAGGGTAATAAAGGCTTGTTCACACGACCGTGCCGTGTTTTGCAGTCCGCAAATTGCGGATCCGCAAAACACGGATGCCGCCCGTGTGCCTTCCGCAATTTGCAGAACGGACGGCCCTTTATAGAAATGCCTATTCTTGTTCGCAAAACGGACAAGAATAGGACATGACTTATAATTTTTGCGGGGCCACGGAACGAAGCAACGGATGCAGACAGCACACGGAGGGGCTGTCCGCAACTTTTGCGGCCCCATTGAAGTGAATTGGTCTGCACCTGAGCCGCAAAATATGTGGAACCAAACCACGGTTGTGTGAATGAGCCCTAAAGGGGCAAATACGCCTCCACCGTGGAAGCTGAGAAGCCTGTAATTTCCAAGGGACCACTCCTATAAGACACAGGTCAGCCGAATATCTGATAAAAGACAGAAAATGTTCCATCAGTTAGCAGAAATACTCCCGCAGGGAGGGCCAACTTTTAATGATTTCCCTCTGCTACTACAAGCGTCTGACTTTGGAGTGCTGGATCAAAGTCTTTTCCCCCCCTCTCGGGCTCGCCAAGAGCACATGTGACTCCACCAGTTCAGCTCTGGAAGATCTCTGCGACCGACCCAGCCCACCCTCTACTATCTATCTCCTGCCTATTTGACTCCCTCTCCTTCCAGATTATTCATGTCTCGCATCGCTTTTAGGAGGAAATGCAGCGAAGAGAGTCCACATTAAACATAAAGGCAATTACTATCGGCTTTTTTGAACCGCGCGGAAATAACAGAAAAGGCGATACGTGCG
This sequence comes from Bufo bufo, assembly GCF_905171765.1. Taxonomy (NCBI): domain Eukaryota; kingdom Metazoa; phylum Chordata; class Amphibia; order Anura; family Bufonidae; genus Bufo; species Bufo bufo. The sequence goes on along the minus strand of NC_053392.1, from coordinate 569,014,994 downwards.
AGCCATTGATAACGGGAGCGATTAGCCGCCGCTCTGGATTAAACAAAGACAGCTTGTTTTTTTTCTCCCAATTCCCTATTTTTTTGGCTTGTGTATCAAAAGCCATTATTTTCTCCTCAGTTTCTGAGCCCTTTCTGTATTCCTCCGTCACATGCTCTTCAGAGACACAAGACAGCCTTCCAGAATGTGCGCGCTATAATGTTAGCCGTGCGGCTGACACGTATTTACTTATTCGTATGGGAAAGACGTTCTTTCTCTTTACCCACAATGCACGGATCCAGTTTATTTAGGCGCTTATCAGCGTTGTGTGTGGGTGGTAGTGCGTGCAAAATATTCCGCTTTCTTCTATTTTATGTTTTTTTCTTTCTACGCTAGTCATCACTATCTTTATTTTTTACAGCTTAGGCGTTAGGGTTGTCACCTTTTCCAACTAAAAATACCGCTCATGTTTTAGATGTATTTACATGCGCAGCTTTGTGGATTATTTGCAGCAATTTTCATAGCACAAAAATGCCACAAAAACAATATATACACCCTGACGGTACTTTCACACGGATACGGCAATCTGCATGCAAACGGATACCATTTGTAGATGGATCCGGATGCGGATCCGTCTCTCCGGTTGTGAAAAAAACGGATCCGGTATTTTTCTTTTCCACATTTTTAAAGGTCTGCGTATGCGCAGACCGCAAAACCGGATCTGTTTTTCCGGAACACTTTGGGGCCGGATCCGGCACTAATGCACTTCAATGGAAAATAATGCCAAGTGTTCCGGAATTTTGGACAGAGCACGCTGCGGTATTTTCTCCGTCCAAAAACCGTACAGAGACTAAACTGAAGACATCCTGATGCAGACTGAACGGATTGCTCTCCATTCAGAATGCATTAGGATAAAACTGATCAGTATCCCCTAGGACGGAACTCAATACTGGAAAAGTATTGCACACAATGGTTACCGTATGGCTTGGCTTGGGCCGCCCCTAGGGCTGAGCAGGAGCAGGGTTGGCAAAATTAGAAATGTGCAATACAAACTGTACATAACCTCCTTGTGCACTCATTGGTTATACGAAATGATTAGATATTGCCAGTGAAACATTTTTACTGGCATCCGCCTCCCAGTATGGATACTTGCCAGACCAGTATATACGCAATACGCCCACGGGCACACAACGTTCGTGTGCAAGAGGCCTAAATTAAAGGGGATCTGTCACAACACACCTCTTAGTAAAACCATCAGTCTGTGGAGATGTGCGTTTGACAGTAGATTCTAATGCTCCTTTCCCCATCTTCATTCGAGCCCCCAATTCAGAGAAATAAGCTTTTTTCGTTTTATGCAAATTAGCCCCTTGGCGTAACAAGGATCTTGATGTTGCACCCGAACCTTTGCTCGTTTATTTTCCAGACCACGCCCCCACCACTTTGGCTGACAGGGACTAGACTCCAACTGCCCAGCGATTTCCAGACATGTACTGCGCGTGCGCCGATTGTGCTGCAATGAGTCCTCAGGGCGAGGCGTGATTACGTCTACACTGCCTGGTCCTGTCAGCCAAAGTATTGGGGGAGCGTGGCCTTTAAAAAAGGGCGGGGCTTCTGAATGAACATCTAGCTAGGCTGATGGTTTTATTTAGAGGTATTTGGTGACAGATTCCCTTTACACAGTCCCTACGCAGTCACCCGGTCTGCCCTCCAGTGGTTCGTTTTCAGTACGGCAGGTTTATATTCACTAAGACTGGTCTAATTAGTATTGGAATGAAAATGTGGAGCAAGTGAGCGTGAAAGTAGCCAAAATGTGATACAACTCACCACAAAAACAGATGCAAAAAAGTACGCCAGCCCTGAAGTGGAAATTAGACTGTGGGTTTGCGGCTCAGGTGCGGACCAATAGGTCGGACAATAGGTGGAAAAGTTAGTAAACTTCTGAATTAGTCAAAAAAATCAAAATAGGCAAACGAAGCACAAATGCCTCCAAAACAGGCGCATTTTCAGTAAATAAGTCTAAAACAGCATTTTTACGCAGACACTATAGTAAATGTACCCAAGTGAGTACCAACTGGGTAAGGGTCCATTCACACGTCCGTAAGTGTTTTGCGGATCCGCAAAACACGGACACTGGCAATGTGCATTCCGCAATTTGCGGACCGCACATCGCTGGCACTATAATTGAAAATGCCTAATCTTGTCCGCAATTGCGGACAAGAATAGGACATGTTCTATTTTTTTGCAGAAACGAAAGCACGGATGCGGAAGTGCGGATCCGCAAATGCGGATGCAGACAGCACATTTCGGCCCCATTGAAAATGAATGGGTCTTCACCTGTTCCGCAAAATTGCGGAATGGTTGCGGACCCATAAGAGGAACGGTAGCATGAAGCTGGCAATTTACGTATGCATTTCCATGAGGAACAGTAGAGGGATGGCATAATGCAGGGTTCTGAGAAAAGCTGCTTGTGAATTATTTTATGGGGAATACAAATATTTAGGGAGAGCGGAGAGGTTCTCTATAAAGCCACAAGACTCTAAACCCTCACAGTTCAACTGAACCAAACTTACTGTGGCTCAACCTGGACTCCGACAGTGATTTATGTTCTGTCCTGAGGGGTTAATGACTGGGTTTAGTGTTAGGGTTAATAGCAGGAGGTGGAGGGCAGCATTTATATATCTATATATATTTAGCTGATACTATATGGCAGGGATCAGCAACCTTCGGCACTCCAAGTGCTGTGAAATTACAACTCCCAGCATGCCCACTTAGTCTGCTATTCTTGTAACTACCATAGAAGCGAAAAGAGGATTCTGGGAGTTGTAGTTTCAGAACAGCTGGAGGTTGCTGATCCCTGCTATATGTGATCATTCCTTTTCCGAGCGCAGCAGTCATCTCATTCTCGTTTTCTCTCCAACCCTTAATGAGATTGATTAGACTGATTAAATGCCGGAATCGCCTAGACAAGACTCAGCCTGCAGTACTCTGGGAATACTCGCTTGTAAACCTCCCCGTCTCACTGTGAGCACTGTGATGAGCCACTACAACCTGCGGACATATATGTGCTCCTGCCATGTGAGTACAAGCATGCGCCCTATGTGAACCTGGAAAAGGGTTAGCTTGGAAGGATGTGCATATCTAAAATGTTCATGCACTTAAAGGGGTTATCCCAAAAATTATTGAACACCATTATTTGAATTATATCAATACAATCTGTGTTTTGCTGATCCGCAATTTGCGGACCGCAAAACACATACGGTCGTGTGAATGCAGCCTAAAGGGGTTTTCTGAGACTTTTATACTGATGACCTATCCCCTAGATAGGTCATCAGTATGTGATCGGTGGGGGTCCGACAACTGGCAGCCCTGCCGATCAGCTGATTGAGAAGGCACCAAGTGGCTGTGCAGCTCAGCCTCATTCACTTCAATGGGGCTGAGCCATGTGATTGATGAACGCGATGTCACTGTCCTAGGCTAAGCTGTGAGGTTCCCAGGTGTCAGAGCCCCACTGATCAGACACCGATGACCTATCCCAGTGGTCGGCAAAGTGCGGCTCGCGAGCCACAAGCGCCTCTTTTGATCCTTCACTGCGGCTCTTTGGTGTGGGCTGGCGGGTGGGCAGCTGCGCAGCCATATTATCGCGCCGCTCAAGCTGCTTGTAAAATGTCCGTCATGCGCCTGCTGCCCCGTCTGTCTGCTCCTTCCACTTTATGAATGAAGCAGGCAGGCGGGGCAGGAGGCGCATGACGGAGGGAGAGATGTCACGCTGCGCACAGCAGCAGAAGGGCGGGCAGCAACGCTCTAGTTCGGCTGCCCACTGCCGGCCATGTGACGAGTGGTGAAGAGGCCGCCGCTCAGGAGGAACGAAATGTCCTGCAGCAGAAAGGTAGGAGCTGCCCCCGGTGTGTGCACTGCACCGGCCCCGCCGCAAGTGTCCCTGCCTCCTTCCTTCCCCCCACTAATACATTACTTTAGGGAGGGCACTTATGGGGGATATCTGTGGAGGGCACTTATGGGGGATATCTGTGGATGACACATATATAGCATCTTATGCTATATATGTGTCATCCACAGATATCCCCCATAAGTGCGTCATCCACAGATATCCCCCATAAGTGCGTCATCCACAGATATCCCCCATAAGTGCGTCATCCACAGATATCCCCCATAAGTGCGTCATCCACAGATATCCCCCATAAGTGCGTCATCCACAGATATCCCCCATAAGTGCGTCATCCACAGATATCCCCCATAAGTGCGTCATCCACAGATATCCCCCATAAGTGCGTCATCCACAGATATCCCCCATAAGTGCGTCATCCACAGATATCCCCCATAAGTGCGTCATCCACAGATATCCCCCATAAGTGCGTCATCCACAGATATCCCCCATAAGTGCGTCATCCACAGATATCCCCCATAAGTGCGTCATCCACAGATATCCCCCATAAGTGCGTCAACCACAGATATCCCCCATAAGTGCGTCAACCACAGATATCCCCCATAAGTGCGTCATCCACAGATATCCCCCATAACTGCGTCATCCACAGATATCCCCCATAACTGCGTCATCCACAGATATCCCCCATAACTGCGTCATCCACATCTGCAGACAAGTTTAATAAAAGTAAAAAATGATAAAGATAAAATGAAATAATAATCAACATCCAAATAAAAGAAAGTACATATAAAAGTATGTAAAAACACACTCTGGACTCATGCCCACGAATGTAAGGGCGCCGTGCCTGTGCTGCGGACCGCAAATAGTGGTCCGCAATGCACGGACACAGACCATGGGGCAGCTGCATGAGGATCGCGGACCCATTTACTTGAATGGGGTTCGCGATTCGCATCCGACTGCCCGCACCGCAAAAAAGTAGCGCATGCTGAAGTGAATGGGTCCATGATGCGGGCTGCACACGGCCGTGTGCAGCCCGCATCATGGACCCATTCACTTCAATGGGTCCAGGATCCGGGATATGAGTGCTAGTGTGCTTCCGTGGTGCTTCTGGCTGTGCCTCCGCACCGCAAAAAAGTAGTGCATGCGCTACTTTTTTGCGGTGCGGAGGCACAGCCAGAAGCACCACGGAAGCACTCATATGCCCGGATCCTGGACCCATTGAAGTGAATGGGTCCTTGATGCGGGCTGCACACGGCCGTGTGCAGCCCGCATCATGGACCCATTCACTTCAGCATGCGCTACTTTTCTGCGGGCACACGGTCGTGTGCATGCGCCTAATAGTCCTCACTGGTACTGTTGACGCAATATTTTAGGTTTTAAAAATGTGGCTCTCGAAAGAAATTCCAATCGTGGTTTTGGCAATATTTGGCTCAGTTGACAAAAAAGTTTGCCCACCACTGACCTATCCAGAGGATAGGTGATCTGTATAAAAATCTCAGAAAACCCCTTTAATCCCTTCCTCCTAGGCACAGAAAATAGTCTCACACAGCCCCGATTCCACGAATAAATAGCCCTATGGTATGTTACGCCCTCCAATTTTCTTCTCCACTGTCTAGACTCTAGAGAGAGAGATGTAGCTATATATTTCTAAGATTTTAAAAGTAGGGCTGAATGTATGAAAGGTGACTCAGGGCGCTTCATCTGCTTCTCTATGAGATCGCTATACTGGCATCTGAGAGGAGGAAGAGAGCAGGAAAGATAATGAGCATGGTAGTCCACCACTGAAAGCGGCAGATGGTGGACCAGAAGGATAAACAGCAGGGGGCGCAACCAGAGAAGAAAATGTAATGTACATCAAAAATCTAACAACATCTTTAATGAACGTACAGTCTTGATCAAAAGTTTAAGACCACTTAAAAAATGGCAAAAAATCATATTTAGCATGGCTGGATCTTAACAAGGTCCCAAGTAGAGCTTCAACATGCAATAAGAAGAAATGGGAGTGAGACAAAAAAAAATTGAGCATTCAATTTAATGAAAACAACGAATAAACTGAAACAGGCTGTTTTTCAGCTGATCAACAGTTTAGGACCACACCTCCAACAAAAACTAAACCCCCCCAAAACAGAAATCCAACTTCCAATCATGAACTCTGTAATGAGTAGCTCCGCCGTTATTGTTTATCACTTCAAAAATTCGTTTCAGCATGCTTGATGCAAGCGTTTCCATGAGGTGAGTGGGAACATTTCTCCAAGTGGTGAAGACGGCCGCACGAAGGCCATCTACTGTCTGGAACTCATGTCCATTTTTGTAAACTTCCCTTGCCATCCATCCCCAAAGGTTCTCAATTGGATTTAGATCAGGGGAACACGCAGGATGGGCCAAAAGAGTGATGTTATTCTCCTGGAAGAAGTCCCTTGTCCTGCGGGCATTGTGTACTGTAGCGTTGTCCTGTTGAAAAACCCAGTCGTTACCACACAGACGAGGGTCCTCAGTCATGAGGAATGCTCTCTGCAACATCTGGACATAGCCAGCGGCCGTTTGACGCCCCTGCACTTCCTGAATGTCCATTGTTCCACTGAAGGAAAAAGCACCCCAGACCATTATGGCGCCCCCTCCACTGTGGCGCGTAGAAAACATCTCAGGTGGGATCTGCTTGTCATGCCAGTAATGTTGGAAACTATCAGGACCATCAAGGTTACATTTTTTCTCATCAGAGAATAAAACTTTCTTCCACCTTTGAATGTCCCATGTTTGGTGCTCTCTTGCAAAGTCCAAACGAGCAGTTCTGTGGCGTTCAAGGAGACGAGGTCTTTGAAGACGTTTTTTGTTTTTGAAGCCCTTTAGTCTCAGATGCCGTCTGATGGTTATGGGGCTGCAGTCAGCACCAGTAAGGGCCTTAATTTGGGTCGAGGATCGTCCAGTGTCTTGACGGACAGCCAATTGGATCCTCCGGCTCAGTGCTGATGAAATTCTTTTGGGTCTTCCACTTGACTTTTTTGTTCCATAACCCTCAGGATCATTTGAGAAATTCCAAATGACTGTCTTACTGCGTCCCACCTCAGCAGCGATGGCGCGCTGTGAGAGACCCTGCTTATGCAGTTCAACAACCCGACCACGTTCAAAAAGGGAGAGTTTTTTTGCCTTTGCCATCACAACGTGTGACTACCTGACAGAAAATGACAATGAATCCACATCTTTGCACAGATTTGGCCTTTTGAAGGCACGTGGTCCTAAAATTTGGATCAGCTAGAAAACAGCCTGTTTCAGTTTAATCGTTATTTTCAATTAATTAAATGCTCAAAAAATGTTTTGTCTCACTCCCATTTCTTCTTGTTGCATGTTGAAGCTCTACTTGGAACCTTGTTAAGATCCAACAATGTAAAATATGATTTTTGTGCCATTTTTAAAGTGGTCTTAAACTTTTGATCAGGACTGTATATTGCTAAAATATTCTCTATTCACTGCATAGTAATACTTTTCATGGGATAACTCTAAAAAGGTCTCACAAATACCCTAAGCACCAAAACAGTACTGGATGGGCAGTATCAATCACTGGCTCCAGTCTGTGGCTCTCCTGTAGCGGCACATAGCGATGAGCGAAGCGAGCTTCGGATGTTACATCCGAAGTCGCTTCATTTAAAACGTCAGATTAATACTGTACGGAGATCCATCTCCATACAGTATTAAAACGTATGGGCTCCGATGAGCCGAAGTCCGTTATTTGCGAAGTTGCGCGAGACTTTGTTGAATAACTTCGGTAGTTAAAACTTGGAACCAAACTCGGCTTCGGTTCCGACTGGTACCTCGGAACCGAAACCATGTTCGGTTCCAAGTTTTAAAGTTGTTTTAAAAATCAACTAACAAAGTAATTCAAACGAAGTCTCGGTAAATGGTAAAAGCATTACAGTGGATGGTATTGAAGAGAGTGTCCAGGTGACTACATTCTACAGTTGACATGCTCCTGAGACCCAAACCACACACAGGCTAGCTGCTTGTAGGGAATACATTAAAGGGTATGTGTCATTAGAAAATTTACTATTTTTTAAATCACTTTTTATGTTAAACAATATTTTATATATATATTTTTTTTGTTTCCATGTAACTGAAAAAAATACATATAATCCTGCAATTTTCACACCGGCCACTAGGCCTAATCATAGGTTATGATTTCCTGTTCCGTACAGGTAACTTTTCAGTAGCCAACACCATTTACACCACAGGCAGGATTACAATGACAAGTATCACCTCCATATATATAAGACAGAATCCAACGTTCACAATGGGAGATATCACAGCTTATCAGCTCCCTCCTGACCTCTGCACAGGTCACTAAGCATGCCTAGAAAACTCTCCCATAAAAGTCAAAGGAGTTAGCTCTTGTCCATTGTGTCTATAGCCCATGTAGCTGCTCTCAAAAGACAAAAAGTCTCAACATATTTTAGGCCTAGTGGCCAGTGTGAAATTGCAGGATTATATAAAAAAAAAATAGAATTCACCAAAATTATAAAAAATAAATAAATATATGTTTAACATAAAAAACATGATTTAAGCAATAGGTCATTTTTTTGGTGACACATTATCTTTAATGGAGCTGAAGATGAAAGATACGTCCATGGTTGGTTAGTGATACCACTACAGACAGCGGAAAAGTAACAATAAACCAGGTCCCAGTTCCAAACAGAGACAGAGACGGGCGGGAAATCCTAACTTCTTCTATGTTCTCTGGACCCTAGGACCTGTGGAGCAGACATTAGCAGGAACCATGATGGACCACTACCAGTGTCCTAAAGGGATTTTGTCACCAGGCCACCTAGGTCAGACCTTGATTAAAATGCTGGGTCACTTATATTGACCCAGTCCTCTTCTTAAAATCCCCGTCGAGCAGCTCCAGCACTAGCTGTCACGAGGGTGTCAAGAGCCACGCCTGACTCCTTTATACCCGGGGTCAGGAAGTCGCAGCAGGTGGCTGCGCGTTCTATGTCTAAAGACAGTGCTGTTTATTAATGGTAGCTTTCTGGGTTTGCCTTGCAATCCTTTTTGGCTCACTCAGGGATCCGTAGCTTCTTCTCCTCAGCTGTTTCTTGTCCAGCAATCCCAACCTCCTTATATTCCCATCTCTCACTTCTCTGGTTGCCAGATATAGAGCTTCCTGCCTGGACTTCTATACTGACCCACTGGAGCTGTGTAGCTGTGTTCCCTGGTTGTTGTTCCAGAACGTTACCCTCCGGATCCCTGTTGGGCCTTGGTGGTCTGCTGTTGTCGCCCACCTGGGATTATATGTTTGTCTGTATTGTCTGTCCTCTCCTTGGTGTTTTCCTCTTAGTGTCAGTGGTGCGGACTAGTGATCCCACCGCCCCGTTCACTACATAGGGCTCATCTTAGGGAAAGCCAGGGTTTAGGCACGTGATCGGCGTACGGGTGAGGAACCCGTCTAGGGACGTCAGGGCAGTCAGGTGCCAGCCGCAAGGTGAGTCAGGGGTCACCATCTTTCCCTCTCCCTTGGACAGGGCCTTCCCATTTACCTCCCTTTTGCGTGACGTCGGTCATTACACTAGCCCAGGAGTCCACTCAGTAGAGTGCAGGAGCTCAGGAGTCCGAGTATTCTTTAGCTCTCGGCCAAGCTGGATTCTCAGAAGACTCAGTGACAACCCCCGATGGAGCTGTATAGGCATCCACACTGGTTGTCACCCAGCTTTGCTAAGAAGGTCTTAAAAGGCAGCATAGAATTTTTGGCAACTATTCAGATGAGGACGACTGGAAGAACTAAAAATATTTATATATTTTCTTTTTTAGTTTTATGGGGTCTATGAGACTGACAGAGATAGAGAGAGTACAGCGCTGGGCTGGTTCCGTCATCCCTATAGACAATTAGTGAGGCAGCAAAATGCATGCTCAACACCCCTCCATTAAAACTGAGTGAGGAGGAAGGGGAGGCCCTGTTCTAGTGATTGGTGAGGACCCCCGCGATAAAGACATTTGTCAGCTATGCTGTAAAAATAAATGCCATTTGTTGGAAAACCCCCTTAAAGCAATATAGTGACAAATACTGCAGTGACTAATCAAAAATCTAATTTCAAAAATTTGAAAGGGGTTATCCCATGATTAATGTAAAAACTGAAAACCAGATACCATATAGTACATCACAATCTCTTTCTAAAGAATTTAGAACCAGTCCTGTACCTGTCATGGATCCAGAGATCTCCCCATTCATTGCTCTGCTAGATTTATAACAGTCTGGCAGCTCAGGGGCATATCCTTTCTCGGTGTGGGGGTCCTTTCTCTGGTGGTGTGCCCTTTCTGCTGCAGCTCTCACCATATAACTGTCACAGCTTCTAACAGTAGATCCAGCTGGTCCCAACTGAAGCATGGAACTTAGCATGTGCGACCACCTCAGAGATGAAACTGAGGAGGATGGAGAAATAAGGAAGAGAACAAACAGCAGGTGGCGCCATACAGATCCATTTTATTGAATAACTCAGTGGCTATAATATATTTTTAATTACATGCAATTACAAAAGGATTCAGATGCAGGTGCTGGTTTGAAAAATAGAATTTATTTGTGGGACGACTCCATTAAGGCAGTCCAATAACATTATTTTTCATTGGTTATTTTGGAATACAGTCATTTTAAAAATAACATTTTAGCCGGTATTGGAATTTTATACAACTCCGTGGATCATTTTGCACTTGCTACCACCCTAAGGCTACTTTCACACTAGCGTTCGGGGCTCCGCTTGTGAGTTCCGTTTAAAGGCTATCACAAGCGGCCCCGAACGGATCCGTCCAGTCCTAATGCATTCTGAGTGGATGCGGATCCGCTCAGAATGCATCAGTCTGGCTCCGTTTGTCCTCCGCTCCGCTCAGCAGGCGGACACCTGAACGCAGCTTGCAGCGTTCGGGTGTCCGCCTGGCCGTGCGGAGGCAAACGGATCCGTCCAGACTTACAATGTAAGTCAATGGGGACGGATCCGTTTGAAGATGACACAGTATGGCTCAATTTTCAAACGGATCCGTCCCCCATTGACTTTCAATGTAAATTCAAAACGGATCCGTTTGCATTATCATGAACAAAAAAAAAAAAAAAAATTATTATTTTTTTTTGTTCATGGTTATGCAAACGGATCCGTTCTGAACGGATGCAAGCGTTTGCATTATAGGAGCGGATCCGTCTGTGCAGATACCAGACGGATCCGCTCCTAACGCAAGTGTGAAAGTAGCCTTAGATCTCTGAAACAAATAGTGAGCACAGATAACACATGTTCCTCTAGGCGACGTACAGAATGAGACAGATCAGTGTTTTCTATTCTGCTGGCCGTCCCTAAGGAGGTCTCAATAAATATTGCTTTTGGAAAGTGCAGAAAACATAAAAACATCAGTTGGCTCTAATTGTAGTAACTCGTGCAAACAACAAAAGCTAAAACATCAATTAGAAGGAAACAAGTGGGGCTGAGTAATGCAACATGAGATTGTGCCTGGGCTTTGCCTGGAGGAAACATGTATTTTTGCCATTGGCCAGAGGCACGACTAGAAGGGCATGACCACATGGTCAGGTTTCCTGAGGTGAAAATCAGGAGTCAATCATAAAAGAGAGAACTTTTCCTCTTTTTTAGTTCATTCCTGGTTTTAGCTTCCAAAACTTCATGCAGAAACCTAACCGTGTGGTCATACCCTAAGGCAGGGATCAGCAACCTTCCAGCAATAATGCATGCTGGGAGTTGTAGTTTCACAATAGCTGGAGTGCCGGAGGTTGCCTATAGGCAATAGTTGCCTATATTGATGAGCTATGCTCTGGATAGGTCCTCAGTATCTGATGGGTGGGAGTCCGACACCCAGGACCCCCCCGCCGATCAGCTGTTTGAAAAGGCACCAGAGCTTGCAGTAGTTTCCCTAGGCCAGTGACGTCACGTTCATCGGCCACGTGGCCTAGGCGCATCTCAGCCCAATAGAAGTGAATGGGGCTGAGTGCGATACCAAGCACAGCCGCTATACAATGTACGGCGCTGTGCTTGGTGAGCATGGAGAAGGCAGCGGCGCTCCCAGCTGATCGACAGCGATTCTGGGTGTCGGACCCCCACCAATCAGATGCTGATTACCTATCCAGAGGTCTCAGAAAACCCCTTTAATAAGAGCTGACTCCAGTGCACTCCTGGAAGATGCAGGTGTTTGATGGTCACATGGGAGGAGCTGCTGCCCACCCACAGGAAGTAAAGAAACAGAGGCGCAATGGGGTGAGGAAAGAAGCTAAAAAGGGTGAAAACAACATTGGAGAGTATTTTCTTTTTTGTGTTGATATAATTAAAATAATGGTGTTCAATAATTTCATCAGAATTAAAATCTCAGAAAACCGTTTTAAATACAGAAAATACATTTTAAAAATCTCAGCAACTCCTCCCCCAATCACCTCTTTGTTGATGGTTTTCTGTTTCATAATGCAGTCATAATAGTGAGAAACATATAAAGAATTCATCTCTGCGTATGGTTCCCCTTCGAGGCCTCCTGCACTCAACCCTATCCGTTTTTGTGGATCCGCAAAATATGGATGCAGTCCGTGTGCATCCTGCACTTTCCTAATGATTATTGTTGTCTGCAAATGGACACAAATAGGACGCGTTCTATAATTTGCGGCACGGCCCCATGGATGCGGACAGCACGCAGATGACATGCCTATGCTTCCCACTTTTTATGCAGCTCCATAGAAATGAATGGGTCCATATTTGATATGCAAAAAATGTGTCTCTGATACAGACCGAAAATACATTTGTGTCCATGAGGTCTAATTCTTACAAACGTAAAAAATCCTCTCCATTTTTTAAAGCAGCACCTGGATCTGAATACTTTTGTAACTGAAAATTTAGTATAGCCGCTGAGCTAGTCAATAAAATCTTTGCTCTTTTACTCATTTCTCTTTCCATCTTAGTAACCTTTCTAAGGCCTCCTGGACACGGCCGTCGTTTGGGTCCGCATCCGAGCCGCAGTTTTGGCGGGCTCGGATGCGGACCCATTCACTTCAATGGGGCCGCAAAAGATGCGGACAGCACTCCGTGTGCTTTACGCATCCGTTGCTCCGTTTCGTGGCCCCGCAAAAAAAATATAACATGTCCTATTCTTGTCCGCGTTTTGCGAACAAGAATAGGCAGTTATATTAAAGGCTGTCCGTGCCGTTCCGCAAATTGCGGAATGTGCACGGACGCCATCCGTGTTTTGTGGACCGCTAAAAAACCCACTACGGTCGTGTGCATGAGGCCTAAGGTGGTTGAACATGCTCACCTCCATTGTATATAAGTAGTGTCCCCGTTGGATATATGACCATTGAGTGACTGAGGTCCACCATGGATGATGTTGATGTTTTTTGCATCTTTCCAGCACCACAAATGGACTGGTGTAGCTTGGGCTTTATAGTTTTATCTCCTTTCACTGAGTTAGATGTTCACGATCCCAAACTATGGGAAAAGCTTGGGAAATTTTGGAATTTAGGTCACAAAAATAACAATATAGAGACAAAAAGGTTTTATGACAATTCTCACATGTACTGTGAATATTCTGAAACTAAAAGAAAATGAACAATGCGAGCTGCTGTGTACAGGTCTGTTCAGATTATTTTCAGAAAAGTACCGGTTGTTTAAATCATGTTTTTATGTTATACAATATTCATTTGAATTTTTAGTGATTTTTAATTTATTTGTTTTTTACATTTTGCTTACAACTTTTTTTTAAAGAAAAATTCTACAATCCTGCAGTTATTGCGCTGGCCAGTGAAGGTATCTTCACACAGTGGAATTTTTGCATAGGTTTCAGAGTAGATTCTGTGCCAAAAACGGTGCCGTATCTGCTCTGAAACTACCACCCAACGTTTTCTATGGGAGGCCGGGCTGAGGCTTTTTCATGAGCAGTCTTCCAGAGAGCACAAAAAATGTACTTGTCCATTCTTGGCATAGTTACCGCAAAGACACCTCGAAAAGCAGCAACGGGACCCTGCCTGCAGTTTAAGGCTTCCTGCAAACGAACGTATGTGTTCCGTTCCGTGCATTGGGGACCGCATTTTGCTGTCCCCAATGCACGGAGAACGTTAGTGCGGCCTCCGGGACAGAACCAGTCAACTTGAATGGGTCCGTGATCTGCCCGTTCCACAAAAAGATAGAGCAAAGTTCTATCTTTTTGTGGAATGGAAGTACGGAACGGAACCCCACAGAAGCACTCCATAGTGGTTCCGTAGGGTTCCGTTCCGTGCTTCCGTTCCGCATTTGCCAACCCATTCAAGTGAACGGTGTCCGTTTATTGCGGATCCGCATATGCGGTCCGCAATACGGAAACGGAACACATACGTTTGTGTGCAGGAGGCCTAATTCCATTCTATGGAGCTAAACCGAAAGTAAGACAGCAGTATCCAAAATAAAAAACCACAGCAGAAACCGCAGCAGTTTTTGTCGTGCGTTATGTTGCGGATTTTGACAAGGTAAAAATCCGTTGTAAACGTACACTTAGCCCAATATTACGATGGAACTTCCTGTTCTGTCACTTTTCTGCAGTCATTGCATTATCATCATAAGCAGGATAACAATAACAGGTAACCCATAAAAAACATAGGATCTGCCATTCACAATAGGTGATGTCACAGCTTATCTACTGCCCCTCCCTGTATAATGACCTCTGCACAGATCACAGGGAATGCCCATAACACCGTCACACGAAAGGCATCTCCTAACCACTGTGCTTACCATGTGGCTGCTGTAAGGCATATCTCTAAATGCTGTTATTAATGACAGCCCAGGCAAGATGGTAGCACATGCAGTTTATGGGGCGGAAGTGCACAGAAATCTGCATGCAAATTTGTGCGGGTAACCTTAAGGTGGCAGAACAAATATTTTCTTCCTTACACACGCCACAAAATTTTCTACCAATCAAAAACCTGAATAACTGGTTTGGAGTGAGAGGAGGTGAAGTTATTAATCACGTTATAGTGAATCATCACTTTATAATCTGCGCACACTGACAAAATATATTGTGTATGATAATGTCCACATCTCCTATTTAGATATCGATGGGGTGTGTGTTTTTAAGAATGAGTAAGGCTCAATTCACACCTGAGCGTTTTACAGCGCGTTCCTACGCGCTGTAAAACGCTCAACAAGGAGAAACCAATGCTTCCCTATGGGAATGGTTCTCACCTGGGCGTTTTACAGCGCGTACGATCGCGCTGTAAAACGCCCGACGCTCACACAAGTACAGGAGCGTTTTTTTGGGCGCTTGTCGCGCGTTCCCGTACATAGACTTTCGGGAACGCGCGACACTGTGTGCACACTTGTCTCTGTATGCGCGCTTGTAAACGTCCGTACAATCGCGCATACAGAGCGCTCCTTTCAGAACGCTCAGGTGTGAATTGAGCCTAAGGCCTCTTTCAGACGGGCGTTGCGGGAAAATTTGCGGGTACGTTACAGGAACACCCACGATTTTTCCGCGCAAGTGCAAAGCATTGTAATGCGTTTTGCACTCGCGTGAGAAAAATCGCGCGTGTTTGGTACCCAAACCCGAACTTGCTTGGGATCGGTGTTCTGTAGATTGTATTATTTCCCCTTATAACATGGTTATAAGGGAAAATAATAGCATTCTGAATACAGAATGCATAGTAAAATAGGGCGGGAGGGGTTAAAAAAATAAATAAATAATAATTTAACTCACCTTAGTCCAGTTTATCGCGCAGCCGCCATCTCCTTCTGTCTCCTTTGCTGAACAGGACCTGTTGTGACGTCACTCCGGTCATCACATGATTCATCACATGATCCATCACCATGGTAAAAGATCATGTGATGGATCATGTGATGGATCATGTGATGACCGCAGTGATGTCACCACAGGTCCTGTTCAGCAAAGGAGACGCCGGGCTGCGCGATCAACTGGACTAAGGTGAGTTAAATTATATATATATATTTTTTTTTTAACCCCTCCAGCCCTATTGGACTATGCATTCTGTATTCAGAATGCTATTATTTTCCCTTATAACCATGTTATAAGGGAAAATAATAATGATCGGGTCTCCATCCCGATCGTCTCCTAGCAACCGTGCGTGAAAATCGCACACCGCATCCGCACTTGCTTGCAGATGCTTGCGATTTTCACGCAACCCTATTCACTTCTATGGGGCCTGCGTTGCGTGAAAAACGCAGAATATAGAACATGCTGCGATTTTCACGCAACGCACAAGTGATGCGTGAAAATCACCGCTCATGTGAACAGCCCCATAGAAATGAATGGGTCGGGATTCAGTGTGGGTGCAATGCGTTCAACTCACGCATCGCATCCGCGCGGAATACTCGCCCGTGTGAAAGGGGCCTAAATGAAATTGTCACAAGTCCTACAAAGCAGCTACTTTTACACGTGTCATGCGACAGCAAGCCTCCGTGACCAAAAACAATTGCGCGACTTGTCTACCAATTTACTGCTGTGATATGGCCATAAAAACACGGAAAATCACACACTACTTGTATGGTCGCGTGCAACTTATGACCTGCCACAAAAATATCCAATAAAGTTTTGGATTTTTTTGTGACTGTTGTGTCGCAGTCGTTGCAAGTCGCATCGCGTCCCCATTCTCAATAATCAGATGTGAAGACACTGCGATCTTCATGTTGCGTGATGCAGGTCGCTGTGTAGCCGTAGCCTAAAAGGTAATCTGCGTTATCATCTCCAGACATGTCTATTTTAGTACCTACCTGAACCCCCCCAAGTAATAACAGTTCTGGAACATCTATTCCCATGACTCTATGTTGTACCGTTCCTTTATTATTCCTGCTAAGAAGTTATGAATTAATTACTAGCAGTTGGTAATGAAGGTCCATCTGGATGTTACCAGTTGGGGGGGTGTCCCTGCACTGTCTGAAACTATGGAATCAGTGCTGCCAGTGTCAGACTGTGTGTGCAGTGACACAACCCCAACTGGTGACACCCATCTGGACCTTCATTGCAAACTGCTGTTAATTAATTCATAACTTCTATATGAATGGTGGATCTTAGAGTCATACGAATAGATGCTCCAGAATGGTTATTACATAGGGGGATGCAAGTAGTTTCTAAAACTGACATATTAGGAGAGGTTAGAGCTCCTCTTTAAAGTTGATAGGATGAACAAAAATCAGTACAGCTATGGCTATAAAAAAGGAAATCAAAAGGTAGCATACACTACCCCATTATGTGCATAGGAGTTTTCATATGTAAAATACTGCACCAAGTACGACACAAACAGGCCTTAAAGGGGTTGTCTCACTTCAGCAAATCGCATTTATCATGTAGAGAAAGCTAATACAAGGCACTTACTAATGTATTGTGATTGTCCATATTGCTTCCTTTGCTGGCTGGATTAATTTTTCTATAACATTATACACTGCTCGTTTCCATGGTTACGACCACCCTGCAATCCAGCAGTGGTGGTCGTGCTTGCACACTACAGGAAAAACACTGGCCTCTCTGGTGGTCGGGACCGTGGGACCAAACATAGGCTGGTGCTTTTTCTATAGTGTGTAAGCACGACCACCGATGCTGGATTGCAAGGTGGTCGTAACTATGGAAACGAGCAGTGTATAATGTGATGGAAAAATGAATCCAGCAAAGGAAGCAATATGGACGATCACAATACATTGTATTAACTTTCTCTACATAATAAACTCTGTTTGCTGAAGTGACACAACCCCTTTAAGGCCTCCTTAACACGTAACTTTTTTGTGGCAGTTTTTATTTTTTTGGGGAGCTTGTAATAAACACCATAAAATTGATGCATTTCTACAAGGGTTTTTTCTCAGCTCTTCCCTTTTTTTTTTTTACTCTTCAGTAACCATCCAGTTTCTGGAGAGGAAAGGGGACCGTGTACAGGTTTATGTCACCTTCTCTCCAAGAAGCCTCCAGCCTCCGCATGTTCTACCGCTATGGTATCCACGTCCTCACCTTGTATTTATTTATTTATTATATATTTATTATTATTATTTATTTTCCAAAAGCAGCCGTGTCCAAATGATACAAAATTCATCCTTATTGTATATCAATCGCGCGGCATTATGATCAAAGTCTGCAATGTTATAGCTGACAGTGTAATAAACTGTAAAATAACAAAAATAAGAAAAAATAAGAAAAAAAAATATAAGGTCCTCATCTTATATTTATAACATCTTGAAATGACACGTCAGGATTGGAGAAGGTGTTTGTTCACCTGAACATCACAGGTTACACGCGAGGACACGGCTCATACCACGGCGCTAATTACGCAGACTGTAAATGACGCTCTGTAACGGAAAAGTGTAATCGCAGGTATAGGCCCATCAATATTTTATCTTATGTCAACAAATCTAAAGGTCTTTGAATGCACAAGTCAACATCTCCCTATGATAAAATCCTGCAGTGCAGCAGGGAAATGTCATCGGGGCATGTAAACGAGGAAAATCCTGATGAAAATAGAAAATTCTGTTTGCGTTACCTCCCGGGCAAACAATGTGAACAGCGTATTAACGCGGCGTCTGCCCCCAGGTAGTCACAATTTTAATGATTGATGAATATTTCCAACATTTAAAACAAGGAAGAAAGGAAATCTAAAAACGGTACTGAAAGTGGTTTACTCTGTATTACAGGTTGGGCACCTAGCTATCGCACTGAGGCTACATGGGCACTCAGTGATGCGTGGCATACAAACTTACACAGTGAATACGCCAATGCTATACAACGTTACACATCACAGACAGAGGCGAAGATATTGAGGTTGGAACAATGGCAAAATTGACTAAAAGCTGTAGCGGGCCCATAGTCACCATACACCTCCAATGATTGCCAACCGGTAGGCCAATACATGCACAAAATAAGGGCAGCACCAAACCCACACACAAGGGCCTATGATCCACAAGCCCCAAACTAGGGAGTATAAAATCCACCACTAGGCTACTCAAAGATGTACAGAGGGAATTCACCCTCCCGGAGGTACTGTGGGATCCCAAAATCTTGGGGATTATATGAATACAGTTACCATAACTCAACAGTTGCACAGATGGTATTAAGAGGCTGGGCTAGCCGGTCGTCCAACATGAACCACAATCGGTGTTGGCGGACATGCAGGCAGGTAATTACTGGAGTGGCTGAGGTTTGAGGAGTGGTGGCCTGGGTCAGTCCAGCATTGTCAAGGGGCTTTGGGGGCCTGTGATCATTCGGTTCTTATTTTTCAATGATTGTCTGTGAGGTCCTCAATGAGCTAAACTACAGGTGAAACTCAAAAAATTTGAATATTGTGCAAAGTTCATTTATTTCAGTAATGCAAATTAAAAGGTGAAACTAATATATGAGATGGACTCATTACATGCAAAGAGAGATATTTCAAGCCTTTACTTGTTATAATTTGGATGATTATGGCTTACAGCTTATGAAACCCCAAAGTCACAATCTCAGGTCCCCTTTGCTCAGGGGGTATGGATTCATTAGCTGACTAGAGGGTGACACTTTGAGCCTAGAATATTGAACCTTTCCTAATTTTAAGTTGCATTAATGCAATTCCTTTTAAAGGGTAACTGTTATATATATATATTTATGTAATTGGATTGGTCTGACTAAGTTTACGTTAGTTCCCTAGTTAATACTTTTGTATAGGTATTGAATCACCTAGTAATTCCAGCATGTTCTTTCTTCCCCCAGGCATTTCAGTGGTGAGGCTAAAACAGGTGTCCACCGTCTCCTATATTCTATATAGAGTAGACGGAGGACGTAGTAGTGGGCAGTCCCGAACACTACGTGCGCGCTCCCGTCGGACCGGGATAGTGCCGATATTCGCGATAAAAATTTGCGATTAGAATATTCGCGATCAACTTCTCAGCAGGAAGAGGGCGTGTTTAAGTCTGGAGAAAGCCGATTGGTTGGGGTGAGGCTGCGCGTTCCCGAGATGAGCCGAATGAATTCTGGGTAGTTAGGGAGGGAGGTCTTAGCCTCAGGGTAAGGGCATCGGCGGCCATCTTGAGAAGATAGTCAGAGAGAAGTCTTGTGAGGAGCGTTTGCTATGGACGGAATCTTATTGAACACGTGGTATGTGAGCACAATAATTAGTGATTATGGATTATCACCACGGCAGCAACAACATATATGAAAATTGAATTTTGAGTGAAAATATGAGAGTTATCCTTTAACTTGCATTACTGAAATAAATGAACTTTTGCACGATATTCTAATTTTTCGAGTTTCACCTGTAGACATGGCTATCAATTATTTGCACTTGTGCTAGATGATAGATTAGATAGATAGACATGAAGATAGAATAGATAATTGATAGATATGAGAAATAGATAAATCACAGTAGATAGATTTTACATATTCCAGGAACAACCTCTTTACAGTGAAAGAACTATAAACTCTTGTATAATAATCCCTTATGACTGAACGCCTGGGACATATTTCCACATATGTGTTATTTTAACTTACATCAGATCGCCCAATATGTGTTCATTTATTTAGACAATTACGCAAATCGTGTCTAAAATAACTCCCTCCTTCATGAATCAGCCTCGATAATGAAGGCTACAAATGAAGTGATATGATTTACCGATGCCAGGCCTTCTGGTCTGACAGCACGGAGGGGGCTCGCTCTTATCTCCAGCACACCTGTCATGTACGGAATCTGGCCACGGGTCCCCATTTTATTCCAACTCCCAATGTTTGCTACCACTGCCACGTGTTCCCCATTAAACCTTTCAATCACAACTCTACATAGATGACATATCAGCAGTTTTCAGATCCTACAGATTTATTATATAGCAGCATATACTTACCAATATTACTTATTTCAATCCACCTGAGACTGAGTTCACATCATATTTGTCAGAAAAAATTACAGAACCATGAAGGACCCCCCCATTATAACTCAGTGGAGTCCACCGGCTACCGTTGATGCCCATCATGTACCTGATCCGTCATTTTTGTTTTTCTGCTTCTATAATGGAAGAGAAATGTCAAGGTAGATGTGAACTCGACCTAAGCTTTGTACTTTGTACTTTTGCTTGTGTTTGATTTTTTTTTTAGAGATGGGTGAATCAATTTCAAAATTTGGAAATTCCACCTGAATTTCTCCAAAAATTCTAAAGAGAAATAGAAATAGGGAGAAAGAGAGAGATAGAGAAGAGAGCACTTTCAGGCAATCAGGGCACTTTTCATTTGGGTAGATGTTTCGGACCGAATGGAATTAGACGGGTGATTCGGCCAAATCAGACCAGAATGTGATTTTAGGAAATTTGCTCACCTCTAATTTTATTGCAATAAATTTATTAGTTCAAGGCTACATGCACACAATGACGTTCCGTATGGCATCCGTTTTTTTTTTGAGGATCCGTTGTAATAATACCTATCCTTGTCCGCAAACTAGAAAAAAATAGGACATGCACTATTTTTTGTGCGGAGCAACAGAACGGACATACTGATGCGGACAGCACATGGTGTGCTGTCCGCGTTTTTTGCGGACCCATTGAAATGAATGGGTCCACATCCTATCCGCAAAAAAAAACGGATCGGACACGGAAACAAAATACGGTCGTGTGCATGAGGCCTTACATGGTAACTACAACCATATCTGGTCAAGGGGACTGAGGGTGCAAGACTTGTCTCTACTGAAAGCGCCATCATTGGTCATGATGGCCTAGGCACCTAGAGCTTATGATATCGACATGCTCCTCTTCTCGCAGGCTGAAGTCTGCTTGTCTGGTAGGCCACACTTCCAGCACCCATAGGGCATCCTATTGGCTCGTGACCAGTTTAGGTCTCTTCTTCTGTTTGTCTGCCAACCTCTGCCTGTTTTATGATTCTGACCCTCCACTGCCTGTACTGACCATAACCTGTTTGCCATTTGCTGCTTGCCCTGACCTCAGACTAGTTTTTTGGATTTGCACGTACTCTGCCCGCCCTGACCTCAGCCTGTGTTTTGACTACAAGTAATGCCTGCTTTACACCGGTGTCTCTGACCCCAGTGGATCAGTTGCCAGCCACACCAGGACTATACCAAGAGGTAGTGGCCTGGTGTCATCCTGGCAGTGAAGTCCAGATCCTTGTATAGGGGTTAAAGGGTGAATACAAGGAGACTGCCAGGATAACACCCTTAGGTCTAGACCAAAGTCAAACTGGTTGGATGGCGTAGTGGTTCTGCACCAACTGCTCGTAACATAGTCCCTTAACTCTTTCCTCTACTTCTTGCTAACCTATTTAATGTACGCAAAAAGCAGTGGCCAAATGACGACAGAAAAAGACAAAAATATACAAAGATTACTCAACTATACATGTGTATCCTGGATTTTACTTATTTTCAAATGATGGGAGGATCAGACTACACAGGGTTTTCTCGTAGACTGTAACCATGAAAACATATAGGAGCTGTATTAAGGATATGGTAGGATATTTTTAATCAATCATTGTCAAAGTTGCCTCTTTTTCATTTTAGATGCACTGGAGTGATAATAAAATGACTGAACGATCAATGTAAAATGTTCAGAAGCAAAAAACAAAACAAAAGAAATGAAAGTTTTCCTTCCCAGCAAAAAAAAAAAAAAAGCGACTTATTATGGGAATGAATGAACATAGAATAGAATCAGCAGAATAAAAGGCCAGCTGAGTGAGAAGACAAGATGCTTGATTAAGCAATGAGGATGGCTTAAGAGAAGCCTGTCAGTTAATTATGGTTAGATCATGTACCAGCGCGGTAATACGCAGCCTCTTACATGGCAGCCTGGCAATTTAACTGTACTTAACCGAGAGTTACAGTGCGGCAGATTTCTCATGTATTATTTACAGTCTGTCATTTTGGTTGGTTTATCTTGAAGAAAGTCTGAGAGTTACTCAATTAAGCGCCTGCAAGTCTACCTAATGGCTGCTTATACCCGGCGATTCAAATGGTTGGAAGAACCAGGGATTTTTTGGGACTATAATAACAGATTGTTGGGGGGTCCGACTCCTGGTAACCAGCTGTCGGAATGGGCTGCTGTGCTCCAACTATTGCCTATCCCCCCAAACCTCTGCGTTAAAAGGGATTGCTCATCCCTGGGGACATTTTCTGCAGTGTGGCTGGACCCAAGGTGGGAATCCTACTCCCCCGATCCCCGGCGCTGTGTTCCGGCTCCATCATTCCCCCGATTTGAACGGCTGCAGGCTCTTTTAAGGAGTACCTGCAAGTTCATCTGACATGTCTTTTTTTTTGTAAATACTTCTATTCTTCATAAAATAACATCTTTTCTTAAGAGCGCAACTTTGTGCTGTCCCTCTGTTATTCCTCCTGCACATTTATGAATAAATTGAAAACTGGGTGTTACCAGTCTACACAATCTTGACACTGTCCAATCAGTGCTACCAGTATCAGACCGTTTAGAGACACACGGCCATTTTTAAAAGGGAATGGTAACACCCAGTTGTCAGTTGATTATAAATATTTAGAAGGAATAATAGAGGAACGGTAAAATGCAGAGTTAAGAGCAAAGATGGGCCACAATTATTGTTTCATGGGGAATAAACCTATGTACTAAAACAGGAGAGGTGAGAGGTCCTCTTTAATGGGGTTGTCCCACGTAAATAAGGGTGGCATTAAAAGTATCATAGGTGGGGGTCCAACCTCTATGACCCCCCCCCACCCCCACTATAATGTGAACAAGGAGCCCCAAATTTCTGAGAGTTGGCTGTGCTTGTTAAGCCACTCTCCATAAAAAGTGAAAAATCAAGAAAAATGCAGTCCGCAATGCACGGGCACCGACCGTGGCCCAGCCGCATTGGGATTGTGGACCCATTCACTTGAATGGGTCCGCGATCCCTCCGTTTCGCAAAAAGATAGAGCATGTTCTATCTTTTTGCGGTGCGGGGGCATGGAACGGAACCACAGGAAGCACTCCGTAGTGCTTCCATAGTGTTCCGTTCCGTGCTTCCGTTACGCATCTCCAGATTTGCGGACCCATTGAAGTGAATGAAGTGATCTGGAATGCACATGGAACGGTGCCCGTGTATTGCGGATCCGCAAATGCGGTCCACAATACGGCAACGGGCAGCACACGAGCCCTTAGGAAGAGGATTCATGCCACATACACACTAAATTGGATTAGAGTTTCTAAATCTTTGACGAGAAAGGATTTGGCAGAAAAAGTGATCGTCAGAAGCAGCATCAAATGAGGGTAACTAAAGCCACTTAAGTGTATTACAAAAGGAGGAACACTGGAGAAGAATACAGTCTATTCTCTTTCATTAGTGATAACTACTACCCCAGGAAAGAGATGGAACACGGGCAATGACACTGTCAGTTCAGGCCATGGCGCAGATCCGCAAAATACCGATGTGGTCCATGTGCATCCCTTATTTTTTGTGGGCCCCATTAGAACAATACCTATTCTTGTCTACAAAACAGACAAGAATAGGACATGTTCTATTTTTTTCCGGGATGGCGGAATGGACAATATGGATGCAGATAGCACAAGGTGTGCTGTCCTCATTTTTTTGATGCCCCATTGAAAGGAATAAGTCTGCATCCAATCCGAAAAAAAATGTGGAATGGATGCAACCAAAAAATAAGGTTGTGTGAATGGGACCTTGAGATTAAAAGGGTTTTTTTTCCTATCCACAGGACAGGTGATAACTGTCTGATCACTGTTGGCCCCACTGCTGAGACACCCATCAATCACTAAAATGAGGATCTTGAGGCTATAACGTAAAATGACCTTTAACTGGACTATGCCGACCTATAACAGGTGCACAGCTACAGTGGCATGCAAAAGTTTGGGCACCCCTAGTCAAAATTACTGTTACTGTGAACAGTTAAGCAAGTTGAAGTTGAAATGATCTCCAGAAGGCATAAAGTTAAAGATTAAACATCTTAATTAATATCAGTGTATTATATTGGTTTTCTAGAACATTACAGTGAAAAAAGGAAAGGTGTACCTTGCAAAAGTATGGGAACCCAAGGAGATTTGAGTGCTCAGATAATTTTGTCTGAGGTCTCAGTCCTTAAAAGGCTTGTTCCCCATCATCCTTAGGAAATGCCAGGTGATGCAAATTTCAAAGCTTTAAAAAAAAAACTGAATCCTCTAACCTTGTCCCAAAAAACAGCAGCCATGAGTTCTAAGAAGCTGCCTAACACTCTGAAAATAAAAATAGTTGAGGCCCACAAAGCAAGGATATACGAAAGTAGAAAAGCGTTTTCAGGTTGCCATTTCCTCAAATCGAAATGTAATTAAGAAATGGCAGTTAACAGGAATATTGGAGGTCAAGAGAAGGTCTGGAAAACCAAGAAAAATTTCAGCGGCAACAGCTCGTAGGACTACTAGAAAGGCAAATTAGGACCGACCCGCCTTGACTGCAAAAGACCTTCAGGAAGATTTAGCAGACTCTGGAGTTGTGGTACATTGTTCCACTGTAAAGTGACACCTGCACAAATATGGTCTTCAAGGAAGAGTCATCTGAAGAAAACCTCTCCCGAGTCCTCACTACAAAATTCAGAAGTTTGCAAAAGAACATCTAAACAAGCCTGATGCATTTTGGAGACAAGTCCTTGTGAACTGATGAGGTTAAAATAGAACTCTTTGGTCACAATGAGCAAGGGTATGTTTGGAGAAAAAAGGGCACATAATTTCATGAAAAGAACACCTCTACAACCATTAAGCATGGGGGTGGATCAATCATTATTCGGGGTTGTGTTGCAGCCAATGGAACTGGGAACATTTCACAGATAGAGGGAAGAATGGGCTCAATGAAATTCCAGCAAATTCTGGAAGATAACACCAACTGTAAAAAAGCTGAAGTTGAAAAGAGGATGGCTTCTACAAATGGATAATGACCCTAAACACACCTCAAAATACACAATAGACTACCTGACAAAACACACAAGCTCAAGGTTTTACCATGGCCCTCACAGTCCCCTGATCTGAACATCATTGGATAGACCTCAAAATAGCAGAGCATTCAAGACAGCCCAGGAGTCTCACAGAACTGGAAGACTTTTGCAAGGAAGAATGGATGAAAATCCCTCAAATAAGAATTGAAAGACTCTTGGCTGGCTGCAAAAAGTATTTACAAGCTGTAATACTTGCTAAATGATACTAGGTAGGTACTAACCATGCAGGGTGCCCAAAGTTTTGCTTCAGGACCTTTCCCCTTATTGTTATTCTGAAAATGAAAATAGTTTTTGCTTAAAATACAAAGGGAATATGTCATCTTTAAAGGGGTTGTCCGGGTTCAGAGCTGAATCCGGACATACCCTTATTTTCACCCAGGAAGCCCCCCTGAGGCGATCATCGGAGAATATCATGCTCCGATGCGCTCCCTTGCCCTGCGCTAAATCGCGCAGGGCACAGGCTCTTTTGTTTTCAATAACACACTGCCGGGCAGAGGCTTTCGCCCGGCAGTGTGTTCGGCGACGTCACCGGCTCTGATGGGCGGGCTTTAGCGCTGCCCTAGCCGTTTTACTGGCTACGACAGCGCTAAATCCCACCCATCAGTGCCGGTGACGTCACCGGGGTTCTTGGCAGCCCCATGGAGAGCCCCGGTACGTCACCGGATCTAAAAAAAATGCCTTTGCCCTGAGCGATTTAGCGCAGGGCAAAGGAGAGCATCGGAGCATGAACTGCTCCGATGCTCATGTCATGGGGGCTGCCGGGGGGGAAATGGAGGTATGTCCGGGTTTAGCTCTGAACTCGGACAACCCCTTAAACTGTATGGCTTTTGGAGATCATTTCATCTTCAACTTGATTAACTGTTCACAGTAATAGTATTTTTGACCAGGGGTGCCCAAACTTTTGCATGCTACTGTATATACTAGCAGCCTAGCATCTCCTCTAATGGCCAGGATCAGCGGTTGAACCCTTGATGTTGAGGTCAAGAGGGACTGCAGCATGATTGAAGGGGACTCTATCATTTGTCCACAACAAATAATTTAAATAGGTCCTGTCCTGGCCTCCTCTGACAGGATCCTACAGCATACTGATTTATAATGCTGTGTAACACTGAGAGTCCTGAGAGTATTACACTTACAGCATTGTCAGGACTCTAAGGGTTACACAGCATTATAAATCAGGGACCTCTCATTGAAACTCGCTTGGGTGTGTCTGGCCTAATTTACATTTTCTTGTGCAACCATTACATAAAAACAAAAAAACACATGTATTAAAGAGGTTGTCTCATCATGGATAATGGGGGCATATCGCTAGGATATGCCCCCCATTGTCTTATAGGTGCGGGTCCCACCTATATCAAGAACGGAGCCCTGCAAGTGAAGGAGGGTGCACTGCGCATGAGCAGCCGCCCTCCATTCATTTTCTATGGGGCAGGCAAAAATATTTCCGTCGGTCCCATAAAAATGAATGGGAGCGGCACTTCTATGGGGAGCCGGCTTGGTGGTGGCCGGACCGGAGTCCTCCAGCCACCACCTTGCGGGGCTCCGTTCTCGATATAGGTGCGGGTCCCAGCGCACCTATAAGACAATGGGGGCATATCCTAGCGATATGCCCCCATTGTCCATGATGAGATAACCCCTTTCAGTATTCATTGTACGTGATTGAACATTGTCTGTAAAACATAAATGGTTTAAAAAAAGTTTAAATATATCCAAGCTTAAAAAATGCCTAAATTACATATTTCTTTAGATCTACCGACAAACAGCATCTAAAAAAGTGCATTTTCTCCCACACAGAAAAGACATGCCAAAGAAAAAATAATAATAACGTCATTGAGAGGAAAAACAAAAATTAAAATGACTGCGTCATTAAAGCCGGCCGTATCCACCAGATGTGTATCAGCTTGAAGATTTCAGATGGTTTGGACAACCTTCTAATGTGTATGGGGCCTCCGCCTCTCCCGACAGCTGATATTGGGGTAGATAAGGATAGGGCATGTTGGATTTCAACTACCTGGTCCTTTTGTTATCAGGAGCTAAGTAAAGGATTGAGCAGAGGCTTCATACACCTATAGGAGGCACCGACGTCAAATCCACAAACCCATAACAATAGCAGAATAAACCAAATGAATTCGGCCACAACCCAATTACAGAATACTTCTCTGCACAATGTCCAGCAGCAGACGCGCAGCCACTACAAAGCCTGTGAAGTGTTGCGCAGTGTTACTTAATGGTTGCGTAACAATCCTAATCGAATTATAGGTCTAACTCTTCAAAAAACAAATGTTCATGCCGAAAGGATTGTGCCATGAATGGGCGCTCTTGTTCTCATAGAGAAAGGAGACTTTGCTAAGCCTCTTTACAGTAGGCTGGCTGATCGTCAGTCTTAAGCAAGCACAAGGACTACACGCTGTGCATGATGCCTTCTGACAGTGGCGGGTAAGGTGGCATCCCTCCTTGGAGTAAAGACCCATTTACACGGGGCCGAGGGAATGTTCCTTCTTGATCATTACCCTTTGTAAAACATGTCTGATGAACAAATTTAAACTGATTTCTCATTGATCACACGCTTTACGCAGACCTAAAAATCATTGTCGGCAGCGCTTCTCATTGTGCGCACCAGGGATGTGCTGCCAACAATCGTACCAGCGATCATTCATCCGAAAATACTGATATTATACAACGGCTCTGCATAAATGGAGTGTTTGAACATTAAAGAATTACGGGGACTGTTCACCCCTGGGGGCCTTTCAGGGCCAGATCCCCAATGCTTGGTTCCAGCTTCTTCATCCCCCTGCAGTTCTCCGGTCTCTCCACCTCAACGTCCTGTTGGAAGTGGGTCATGTAGCCGCAGCAGCCAATGAGTGGCTGCAGCAGCGACTTGTCCCTCACGTATCATGTGACTCAGTGACATGACGCATGGGGGACACATCAACGCTGCAGCGGCCAGGTGACCTGCGTCAAACAGGATGTTGATGTGAGTAGACCTGACAGCTACAACGGCGAGCATGGAAAGAAGGAGCAGGAACCCAGTGGCAGGGACCAGGTAAGGCCCCATGTACAAGACCGCATGTATTTTGTGGTCTGCAAATTGTGTACCGTCCGTGTTGCATCTGCATTTTTTCAGGACCTATTGACTTCGATGGGCCCGTGGTCTGCATTTTGCAGACAATTATAGAACATGTCCTATCTTTTTGTGAGTCAGACATACGGATGCAGAAAGCACATGGTCCATCTTTCTCATGTCCGTTCCACAAAAAGATAGAATATGTCTGCAAAATGCTGACCACGGACCCATCGAAGTCAATGGGCCCACAAAAAAATGCACTTGGCACACAGACAGCATCCATATTTTGTGTAAAACGGATATGATCATGTGCATGGGGCCTAAGTAGAATTCTCTCTACATGTCCAGCCACCCTGGGGTGGGTCTGCCCAAAAGGCCTACAGGGGAAAACAACCCCTTTAAGACATTAAAGGGAACCTGTCACTGGGATTTTGTGTATAGAGCTGAGGACATGGGTTGCTAGATGGCCGCTAGCACATCCGCAATACCCAGTCCCCATAGCTCTGTGTGCTTTTATTGTGTAAAAAATTCAATTTGATACATATGCAAATTAACCTGAGATGAGTCCTGTCCCTTTTTTTTTTACAATAAAAGCACACAGAGCTATGGGGACTGGATATTGCGGATGTGCTAGCGGCTATCTAGCAACCCATGTCCTCAGCTCTATACCCAAAATCCCGGTGACAGGTTCCCTTTAAAAAGGCTCTAGTGTTGTGTATCCACATGGGTGAATAAAAGCATTTTCTTCATCTTTTACTGATTTTGGAGTGCTGCCTTTCTGCTACTTTGTGTATTGGGCTATAGTCTAGTCTCTTTGGGCGTGCACCATTTTTGTTCAAGTTGAATGTAGTGCTCCCAGAATTTTACTTTAGATAGATAGATAGATAGATAGATAGATAGATAGATAGATAGATAGATAGACATTAGATAGATAAAATAGATAGATAAATGTTTCATAAATGGGAATCGGTTTATACCCGGCTCGGTATATATGCTCTTTGGATACACAATGTTCACATACTGATACACTGTAACAAGACACAAATCCCGAGGCTGAGCGGTTCCGTCAGACACCTGAAGCTCGGCTTGTTACTTTCATACCCTGGAGAGCCTGTGGCGGATTCCATCTGGAGTTCGGTATCCGCCATCTGCCCCTGCACACCACATGTGATCGGTGACAGCATTAATGATAATATAAGAGTCACATAGCGGAGTGACTAATTCCAGTGGACAGAATGGATGCATGGGCTCAGCAATTGTGACTGCATAGAACAGTTTGTCTTTGAAATCTAAAATTGAACACATTGAGGGGGAGGGCGATTAGTATATTGAAGGCTTGCAGAAACCATAAATCTGAGGCTGGGATTACAAAAAAATAATAAAGTATATGGAGCAGAGGAAGGCAATCTGTAGAGCTGCAGCTGGCGTGACAAGCCAAGCAGTTGGCAGGATAAACTGGGACTAGTGGCAAAGTGTGGATCTATACGCATGCTCCATATACACTGCAATATCAAAAACGACGCCGGTTGTTAAAGGGGTAATCTATTGATAACCTATCCTCAGGAAAGGTCATCAATGTCAGATCAGTGGGGTCTGGCTCCAGCTGTTTGAAGAGGGTGCAGTGCTCCGGTAGGCGCTGGGGCCTCTTCCTACGGCAGTGACGTCACATTCACTGGTCACATGGTCTATGTGCGGCTCAGTTCCATTCAAGTGAATGAGCCTTAGTTGGAATACCAAGCACGGCCACTATACAATGTGCGGCGCTGTGCTCGGTATGCGGCAAGGAGGCAGCATCACTCACTGGAGCAGTGTGGCCTCTTCAAACACCTAATCAGCAGAGGTACGAGGAGTCGGACCCTAAACGATCTGATACTGATGACCTATCCAAATTATAGAGTCATCAATGTTTTACCCCAGGGGAAAAACTATATTAAAGGGGTACATACATAGAGATTTTTGTCACTGGATGACCTACCCGGGGAACAACTGAAAGGTTAAGTTGAACTCCAACATGAGCGGTGGTCCTTCTTCCTACCAACGTCTGCCACTCGGAGAATGTTCACTCCCAAACATATGAAACCTTAAAGGGGTTGTCCGGACAACACCTTTAATCCAATCAGTGGGTTCGGAAATATAAATCAAGCGGTGATGTGCCCCAGCAGTAATGTGCCACTTGGGGAAACAGCACCATTGACACCAGTCACCGGCTGCAGAGGCACACGTGACCACATCTGTACCCTGAACGGAACTAAACAAGTGGGGACCAGAAGATCGCAGAACAGAGCCAGAAAAGTGCTGGAATGGAGCTGTAGGGACAGGTGAGTATGATTTTTTCATTAGGTATCACACGTTACGGGGGATAATTTTTATAAAATCTTACAAAAACCTCTTTAAGATCTTAAAGTAACAAAAAATCCCACCACTTCCTGCCTTAATCTCCTCCTTTCACATGATCATTTTGTATTACATTTAAGACTAAGGTACTTTCACACCAGCGTTATTCTTTTCCGGTATTGAGTTCCGTCCTAGGGGCTCAATACAGGAAAAAAACTGATCAGTTTAATCCTAATGTATTCTGAATGGAGAGCATTCCGTTCAGTATGCATCGGGATGCATCAGTTCAGTCCCTCTTACGGTATTTGGCCGGAGAAAATACTGCAGCATGCTGCGGTATTTTCTACGTCCAAGCTGGCCAAACAGAGGTTGATGGTTGAACAGCAGTTGAACGATTGTTTGGCAGACACGGCCATACACATTTTACTCCATAGTGACCGTTACAGCTGGCCATACATGTTCAATGAAACCGGGTGGTGGATGAAGGATCATTCTGGGAAGCTTCATTCAGAGAATGATCTTTCATTCACAAACTATCTTCCTTGGAGTGAAAGATCTTTAGTTGACTTTTCTCGAGCTGCACCTACTCTCTGGAATACTCTGCCCCGGAATACTAGGTCGATCCACAACTTCTCCACCTTCCAACGTGCCTTAAAAACACATCTTTTCAGGCAGGCTTATCAAGCTACCTAAACTGACTATTCCCCGACTAAACCTCTCCCCCACCAACTCCTCTGGCCTAAACTCGATCCTCTAGTAGTCCCAAATCCGAATCAGGTCGGCCGGCACCACTCCTGTCTGTTCAATAATGGCTCAAATCCTACTTATCAACTACCTTATGTGTCACCCCCAATTCCTCATAGATTGTAAGCTCTTGCGAGCAGGGCCCTGACTCCTAGTGTTTCAGTTGCATCTTAGCCAGTTATTTTTGTTTCGTACATGAACCCTATGAATTTGTAAAGCGCTGCGGAATATGGTGGAGCTATAGAAATACATTTTAATATTATTACCGGTATTATTTTGTCCGACTATTGGACAAAAATATTAAACACGGTCGACTTCTTTTCAGATGATAATGGTCCGTCATTGGTCAACTGTTTGTGATTAAATTTCAACTGACAAATGCTCATTTTGGTTAAAATTATCCATTTTACGCACCTTAAGAAATCTAAAAAAAATCAAAAAAAAATCTGTGTGTTCCAGGAGATCAGTCAGTCATGTCCTCCCTCCGTTCTGGCTGTAAGACAGCTGGCTGCAGCAGGATTCTCCCCACTTTGTCCTGTCTACTGTTTCCCAGGTGAAAATGTAACATAATGAAGACATTGAAGACAAGACTATCTCCTGTTTACTTGTATTATTTCTTTCTAGATTTAGTCTTCCTTTCACCGAAGATGACAGCTGTAATGGGAAATGTAGAACTTCATGGCATTCGTTCGGCTAGGTAATACATGGACATCCGAATTCCAGGCAGTGTAAACGTGATCACACCTGGCCCTGTCAATCAAGGTGCAGAGGGGGGGCGGCAGCTGCAGAGAGAGCTGAGCCTCTAGGTGTAATGACAACGCCCCCGTTGCTCCTAGAGGCTCATTTGCATATAATAAAACCTCATATTTCTCAGCAATGTGGACACATATGAACATGGGACCAACACAGATGTCTTCAGCTGCCGAGCGCACATGTAACAGGTCAGCCAGTGTCATAGGTACAAATCTGCTGACAGATGCCCTTTAAAAGTGACTAGTGGAGCGTCACCCTATAGGAGGCCTATACGCACTAACAGGACATATGGATAGGCTTCATTTAACAGTCATCAATGACCTGACATAAATGGGGTGAGACTAGAAAATACCTCTGCTCCTCCCGATCCTCCTTCTCCACCAGCAATCGTTACCATTTATTGAACCCACTGATCTTTCCAGTTTCATGTCATAATAAAAGGTAATGGATAGAAGGGAAGTAAAGCACCATAAAACTTTATCAGCAATAAACCTGATGAGTCTGGATTAGTCGCCAGCCATTGTACATACAGATAACGATAATGCTTTTATTTGACCACTCAGAATTAGCGCAGGGATTGGAAAACATAATCAATGCCATGACAAAGAATAAACTACCGTGCAACAGGGCGGCGCAGACCTGCCGGGATCTGAACCTCCTCATCTCCAGTGTCCGCACAGCAATGGCAAACAGGTATCAGAAGCTCCCAGGATTTTACAGTGGAAAAATCAACATAAAGTTATCAGCGCATTGTGCATCTGTATAGTTCACTGGGATTATAGAGTGATCCCAGATAGCAGAAAGTATTAGCGCTCAGGTGAACGCTGCCAAAAGCAAGGGACAAGTCTTATCCATAAAGTCCTTCACAGCCTCGCTCTTCTGTGCACGGTCCAAACCTTTAAAGGGAATCGGTCACCGTGATCTCCGGCTATTATCTGCAGTAAGGGGTCCGGATCACCACTTCTAATTCTCCTAAATCCCCCCTGTTCTGGTACTGACAGCACTCAAAGCTGCACTGAAAAACACACTGCAGCTATCTATATATATCTCATATCTATATCTATCTATCTCCCATCTATCTATCTAATATCTATATCATATCTATTATCTATTATCTATCTCATATCTATCTATTATCTATCTATTATCTATCTATCTCATTTCTATTATCTATCGAATTATCATTGTCTGTCTATCCATCAATCTATCTATCTGTTTCATATCGACCATTGTCTATCTATCTATCTTATATGTATCTATTATCTATCTATTTATGGTATCTCATATCTATCTATCTATCATCTATATATTATATCTATTATCTATCTATCTATCTATTATCTATCTCATATCTATCTATCTCTCTATCTCCTATCTATCTATCTATCTATCTTTCTATCTATCTCATATCTATCTATCTTTCTATCTATCTATTTCTCTCTATAAGGCCTCATGCACACGGCCGTTTTTGTGGATTTGCATCTGAGCTACATTTTTTGCGGCTCGGGTGCGGACACATTCACTTCAACGGTAACGCAGTACACTCTGTGTGCTGTCCGCATCTGTTGCTCCGTTCCGTGGCCCCGCAAAAAAAAATAGAACATGTCCTATTCTTGTATGTCTTTCGGACAAGAATAGGCATTTCTACAATGGGCCGCCCGTTCCGTTCCGCAAATTGTGGAAGGCACACAGACGGCTTCCATTTTTTGCGGACCGCAAAAAACGGAACGGTCGCGTGCATGAGGCCTAAGAGATAGCAGCCCCTTAGTAAACGCATTGCATGGCTGATGTGGAGAACTTATATTGAAGAGAAGACTTCACATGTGTTGATCACAGTTCGGGCTAATGTGCATCATGCAGCGGGCAGTCTGTGGGTCTTGGATAGCAGAAGAGAAGCCCCAGATATTGGCGGATCTGCAGCTAAAAAAAGGTCACCAGGTAAGTGGTCGGTTCATTCCGCATTTAATGCAAAGTTTTTTTCTTGAACCACAAGGTTGCTTTAAACGGATTTTCCGGGGTAGGTCATCAATATCAGATTGTTGGTCTTGATCCAACACCCGACACTCCCGACGATCAGCTGAGAAGGGTGGGTGAGCCGCGGTACCCTGACACAGCCGCTATACAGTGGACAGGACCTTCTGCTTCCGGCTCCATCCACTGTATAGTTTTCAGTGCCGGCTGTTATACGTAAAACCACAGAGAATTCAAAAGTCCTATTTAGAGATGATTGAATGGGTTATAGGCAAATCAAACTCCTTACAAATTTCCCAAAAGATTCTCTGCAAATCTGGACTTTTGTGACTCAGTAAAAATGTCAGCCTCCATTTTACAAATCAGAGGACAGAGGAGGCATCTGCCACCAAAAGAAGATCATTTTTGGACCGACAGTGCAGTGTGTTATTAAACAGGCTATCACCGGCATCCATTTACCCATAGCCATATATGACACTGACATTACTAATGCTTGGCGATAAAGAGCTTGAAATGGTTTGGATGCAGTCCTAGGGGACCTCAGAGTGTCATACACCATCTTTCAGGGCACTTTCAATTTGGGCCAATTTCGACTTAATTGACTCGTCACAAAATTTGTCTATTCCTATTCACACAAGACTGTTAATAGGATTTTCCCACTATACACATTAACGACACAGAGATAGGATCTCTGGAAATCTGACTTTGGGGACCCCCAATTCCCAGGAACATGGATCTGTATTACCAGTATAGAGGCGGCTGCACATGAACAGTAATGGTGATACCTTCTACCTGCCCATAGCATGGGGATCAGAGTGAGTGACTCCACCTGGAGCCTGGTTTATCTACATCAGGGATGGCCGACCTGCGGCTCTCCAGTTGTTGCACCACTACAATTCCCACCATGCCCTACTGTGGGCTGATAGCTGTAGGCAGTCTGGGCATGCTAGGAGTTGTAGTTTTGCAATACCTGGAGAGGCGCAGGTTGGCCATCCCTGATCTACACCATGCACAGGCATCACATCAGTCTCCCTACCTGACTCTCCTGTGATTTGTCCTGTGCACTAGCATCCCCGGAGGCTCCACTATACACATTTCTCTAGTTGACGGTATTATTTATTTATTATTTATACCAAAGGACTTAAATGTGTTTTATCTTTTCTTTTTGTGACGTGCATAAAGGTTATGCTTTACATATGTTTGCTCACGTGGCTGGAGTGAAGGCCTTGTTTTATGGCCAATTTTTAGGAACAAAAGTTCATAGGAACCCTAGTTCTAAGTGTCCCGTATAATCGTGCTGTCGGCTGGTTTGCCTCTTTTAACAGGATGAAAGATGCCTGATTATCGGAAGAGTATCCTCCCAGGGATGTGCTCCTGAGATTCAATAGAACTGAATAGGAGAAGAACAACTGTAGCAGAAATCGTTCCTCGCCCGTATACTTGGCATCAACCCAATAGGCCAATGCAAACGAGCGATAAACAGGATTGGCCCATAAAACATTGGACAGTATAATAGCCCCTCACCAACTGGATTACCATTAGGCTACTTTCGCACTAGCGTTTACATTTTCCGGTATTGAGATCCGTCATAGGATCTCAATACCAGAGAAAAAACGCTTCCGTTTGTCCCCATTCTTTGTCAATGGGGACAAAACGTAACTGAACTGAATGGAGTGCGCCAAAAAGCATTCCGTTTGGTTGTGTTCCCATACCGGAGAGCAAACTGCAGTGTGCTGCACTTTTTTTCGGTCCTGGGATGCGGAGCAAAACGGATCTTGCATGACACACAATGCAAGTCAATGGGGACGGATCTGTTTTCTCAGACACAACAGAAAACGGATCCGTCCCCCATTGACTTTCAATGGTGTTTATGACGGATCCGTCTTGGCTATGTTACAGATAATACAACCGGATCCGCTCATAACAGATGCAGATGGTTGTATTATCATTAACGGAAGCGTTTTTGCTGATCCATGACGGATTGGGCAAAAATGCAAGTGTGAAAGTAGTCAGTAATATGTGAAGCGCTCGGGCGAAGTCACGGGTCGGCTCTAATGTCCCTATAACGCAGTAGGTTGAGCCACATTGTTTTGGTGCAGTTTTTGGATGCAATACTTTTCATCGTACTCAATATCCCTGTGTCAGCCGGGTCTATTAGACTGTCCTGGAGGCTTTACATCAGCGTCAATGAGAAGGTAGAACTACTAATCTCACTGTATTAATCATGTAACGATGTTAAAGAGGAAGCTGGCAGCAGGGCCGTGTCCTACTTTCCCGTCTACAGCCACATGCACCGGTTGAAATAGGAAGTATAGGTAAATAAGTACAATGCTGTTACCTGACGACAGCTCGCTAAAGGGAATACTGTCCCCAGGAAATTCACCGATAAACCAGACGCAATGTCTTGTAGGGCTAGCTCAGCTGAATGCAATGATACTTTCACGTAGCGATCTGTCGCTGCCTTTAGGAGAAAATGAGCAGTTAAGTGCACCGAGGGTAGGCCCAGGTCACTCTGTGCACCCTTACACCTCCTGCTTCCTCCTGGATTGACAGGACCATGCGTAGTCATCTCGCCTGGTCCTGTTCTTCAGGAAGCAGGAGGGTCTGGCAGAGGAAGCAGGGGGCACAGAATGTTTTGGGCCCGCCCCAAGATTCCACATTCATGTACTGCGTTACCATATGCTGAATACAAACTGTTGCTTATCATCTGTACCGTCCACTTTGAATAAAGTAATGCCAAACCTTAACACAGAGAGTATAAAACTGCCAGAACACAACTGAGGTTTATCCTTGTGAGAGAAAGAAAGCTTTGACTTTATACAGAAGGTTGTGCTTGGACTGAGACACTAAGGTAAACGCACGTTTATGGTAACAGACTTTACTGCTTGTGGTAAAGGTTGATTGCTTTTGGCGCCTGCAATACTTCTGAGATTGACTGGCCGTCTGGCCATCCATTGAAGGATCTGCACTCTGCAACTGGGAACTGCAGAAATTAGCCTGCGAGTGATCGCACACATGTGGTTCTGTACTCTACTGCATAGAGTATCTACACAGGGACTCAGGAAGGACTACTACCAGCATTGTCACCTCCTATATAGAGCCTCTGCAAAAAGCCTGCTGTGCGACATACCTCAGAACTGACCTACTGCACATACAGTACTTGTACCACAACTCCCATTAGCCACTCAGTATAGAGAGACTTTATTTTTTATAACCAAATGAGCCTGGCCATTGCCTCCGCCATCAGCCAGTCCTGCATCTGTCCTCCTGCTTTGCACCTAACTACTCTGTCAACATCAGGCAGTAGCCTCCCAAAAGTCCAGGGTGTGCTCTGAGTGAACCAGGGTGTGCCCTTCCTTCACTGTACAACAAAGGGAGCGCCAGAGTGAGGACTGCCACCGTGGATACAACTACCACCAACATAGCCATTGTCACCAGTCCTGTCCTCTACGCTGCCCACTGCAATGGCAATGGATAGAAACTATCATACGGGGACAAATGATCATTAATACGATCATTCATCCCATACATTACATGCAGAGAAACTATCATTATGGGGAAGAATGATCATTAATACGATCATTCATCCCATACAGTCTTCATACACATTCACTGTGTATACAGAGCAATGTGCTGCCAACAAACAATGATTTTTAATGCCACATAAAACATCCACATTTGTTAATTTTTTGGGTGATCAGCGACATGTTTACAAGCGCCGATAATTGGGTAAATGAAAGTTCATGCAAATGTTTGATCATCCCGTCCATGTGAATGGGCCCTCAGATAGTTTGATGACAAACTCTGTCATAGTAGCCATATTGGTTGTCACCAGGTTTCCCCCATTCAGACTACCTAAACCTAT
This sequence comes from Bufo bufo, assembly GCF_905171765.1. Taxonomy (NCBI): domain Eukaryota; kingdom Metazoa; phylum Chordata; class Amphibia; order Anura; family Bufonidae; genus Bufo; species Bufo bufo. Next base: position 568,976,521 of record NC_053392.1, on the reverse strand, counting down.
GGTTTTGCCACATGAGGTAAAGAAAAAGCTATAATGACATCAAGGAAGCCAAAGTGGCTGAGAGTTTACCGCCGGGCCTGGTCTGAGAGTCGTGTCTACACGGAGACTGGTGGATTTACTGCAGGGTAATGTAAACTCACATTGATGGTACTTACAGGGTTACCTGCGATGACCCCAGCTATATGGCAAACTGGTTTGGAATGTGTCTGAAAGTCATGTGATAGATTAGTAGATTATGATAAGGGATCTAAGCACCGACACTGAGATTAACCCTGCAGCTGCTGTGAAGTTCTTTCGTTTTCATAGGCTCCTCATGAAGAGGTCAGTCCGGGGCAGGACATTACTCTGGATACTTAGGGGCAGGACATTACTCTGGATACTTAGGGGCAGGACATTACTCTGGATACTTATGTCTACCATTATTTATTGCAGACATGTTCAACCCTGACTAGATAATGAATTAGTTAACAAGATCTATGGTGGACCAGACTTTATAGCCAATAACACAGAGGTGCAGACATCTACCCAGATGAAGGGAACGAGATGAGAACGGATTGTGGGATGTGTGTGAGCGTCAGCTGAAAAGAGTGGTCATCATGTGGTTATAAGAACTATGTACTGTATATCCATGATGTATGATATATGGGGTTTTGGGGTCCACATCTCAGATTAGTTTTACGCCTTTGATGACCTCCCTAAACCCAGGAGAAGCGCAACCTGACGGTACGAGAACGAGGCACTGTCGCGTCGCAGTTACAATGCAGCCGTGCCGCCATACAGGACGCAGCTAGCGGCTTTTAAACTAATGAATACCGCACTGTTTAGTCGGTCTGCATTGTTAGGGCGCCACCACATGAGTCGCCTGTGACGTGACCAAGCTACTGTCGAGTACAGCACCGCCGTACGGGCCGCAGCTGGCTCTTGTTAAACTAATGAGACCTCACCGTTTAGTCGGTCTGCATTGCTAATGGACAAATTGCATCTTCAATACCGCACAACCATTAACAATGCAGTCCGACGAAACAGTGTGATCTTCATTAGTCAACAAGAGCCAGCTGTGGCCCGTACGGCTGTATTCGCGTCACAACAATGACATAGTAGTGATGCCGCGCGGCCGATAACAATATAGACCGACCGCTCAGCCATTAAAGGGAACCTGTCATCGTCTTTATGCAGCCCATACTAACGGCAGCATAAAGTAGAGACAGGTGAGTTGGTTTCAGCGGTCTGTTATTTATAAGTTAAAAGTAAGTGGTTGCCGAGAACCAACATCACAATCATTGCAGACTGGGCCTGGAGATAAGTCCCGGCCACCTGAGAAGAGTCCTGGTTATTCATGAATTCCTGCTCTCCTGCCACCTGCTGATGACTGACAGTCTTCTACCTAGTTTTCTCCCTTTCTCTCTAGGAGAGAACTGCCAATCATCAGCAGATGGGGGGAGAGCAGGAGATTAGGAATAACCAGGACTCTTCTCAGGTAGATGTGACTCTTTTCAAGGCCTGGGCTGCAAGGATTATGATGCTGGTTCTCAGCAACCACTTACTTTTAGCTCATGAGTGACACACCGCTGACATCAGCATTTCTGTCACTATTTTATACTGCCCTCAGTGAGGTCAACATAAAGTTGATGACAGGTTCCCTTTAACAATGCAGATTGACCGCGCTGTAATTAACAATGCAGTCCAACTATACAGTGTGGTCTTCAATGGTCAACAAGAGCCAGCTGTGGCCCGTACGGCCAAGTGGTACTTAGCCGCATCACAACAATGACATGGTAGGTATGCCGCCCGGCCAATAACAATACAGACCGACCACACAGCTATTAACAATCTTGACTGAACCCACCACCGTTAACAATGAAGACCGACTGAACAGTGCTGTCCACATTAGTTTAACAACTGTGACATGACTGCGTTGTGACATTACCCTCGGGGCCATCCTACCTTTTTTCATATTTTTCTTTTAATACAAAAAATATTTTTGAAAAGTTACCAAAAGGATGGCCACATTTAGACTGACACACCGTAGATTTTGATGCCGAAATTTCTGCAGCTGACAATCAGTTCCATTCATCTGAATGGGATTCTTTTATTGGCAAGCCCATGAATTTCTGCAGGTCCCACTCAAGTGAATGGAACTGATTTTCAGTAGCGGAAATTTCTGCAAGAAAATCTGTCATGTGTGAAGGCGTCCTGAGGGTACGTCCACACGTGCCTGAATATACTGCGGGAAAGGCAACTGCGGTTTTTGCTGTGGTTCCACGTCAAAAAACGTGCAAAAACCCAATGTACTACATGCGTTTTTTGCCAGGTAATGGGCTGTGGATTTTACTGTCTCCATTGCAAAGGGTGAAATCTGCTGGGGAGATCGGCAGCATATATTGACATGCTGTAGATTCCAAATCCGCACCGCAGTTCAATTTAAGCTGCAGTTTTCTTACGTTTTCTCATAACGTCATCCACTTGGATAGCACTGTACAGCGCTGAGGATTTGCTGCATGAAAATCTGTGATGAATTTCGTAGCAGTTCAGACACGTGTGGACATAGCCTTAGGCCTCTTTCACGCGAGCGTGACGGATTAGGTCCGGGTGCGTTCAGGGTGCGTTCAGTAAAACTCGCACCATTTTGCAAGCAAGTTCAGTCAGTTTTATCTTCAATTGCGTTCAGTTGTTCAGTTTTTTCCGCGCGAGTGCAATGCGTTATGTTATGATGCATTTTTCACGTGCTTGATCAGTGAAAAATGCATTGCATCCACACTTGCTTCAGTACACAGACCCATTGAAATGAATGGCTCAGGATTCAGTGCGGGTGTCAGTATGCTTTCAAGTCACGCATTGCACCCACGCGGAAAACTCACTCATGTGAAAGGGGCCTTAGGGTAATCGCACTCAATGCACTTTTTCCATTTTTGTGCAGAAAAACCACAGTGTAAGGCCTCCTGCACACGAACGTGTGCACCCCGTGGTCGTGCTGCGGCCCGCAAAATCCGGGCCGCAATGCACGAACACCGTCCGTGGGGCAGCCGCAGCGGATCGCAAAAAGATAGCACATGTTCTATCTTTTTGCGGAACGGAAGTACGGGACGAAACCCCACGGAAGCACTCTGTAGGGTTCCGTTCCGTGCTTCCGATCCGCATCTCCGGATTTGCGGACTCATTGAAGTGAATGGGTCCGCATCCGTGATGCGGAATGCACACAAAACGGTGCCCGTGTATTGCTTATCCGCAAATGCAGCCCGCAATACGCCCACGAAGCGTACACGTTCGTGTGCAATAAGCCTAAGGGCTCATGCACACGACCGTGGTTCTAGTCTGCATCCGATCTGCATTTTTTGGAGGATCAGATACGAACCCATTCACTTCAACGGGGCTGCAAAAGATGCGGACACAGTGTGCTGACCGCATCCGTAGATCTGTTCTGCAGCCCTGCAAAAAATATAGAACATGTTCCATTCTTGTCCATTTTGCGGAAAAAAATGGCAGCAGGCTCTCGGCCAGTAACCGTGTTTTGCAGATCGCAAAAACGGCAACGGCCGTGTGCATGAGCCCTAATACAGTACCAGCAAAGTGAATGGGATTTGATATATTATTTTCTACTGTGTTCAGACTGACCTGCTGTGCAGATTTAAAAATTCACAGCATACCAATTGTTTGTGCGATTCCGCACCTTCTGTAGAGTGGTTTTACCCATAGTCTTAAATGGGGTTGTTAACATAAACAGAAAATCGGCAACAACCAAAAAAGCATAAAAAAACACACAAAACTCAAAAATTTAATTTTGTCGTACGGGCGTTAAAAAGTCACAAAAAGGGGATTGCAACTTTATGCCAAAATCAGGCTTTTGGCTGTTAGTAAATGACCCCCATCACGTTGTCAGCAGAATCCCAAACACATGGCTGAATCAGCCAAGAAATATCTAATGTCTACGGCCACATTACCGACCTAAAGGACTTGATAATCAGCAGCAATCCACATGGATCCATTTACCGACCATTCTAACTGCTAGAAACACCCACCATCAGGAATAAAACAGCTCCTGCCCATATCTACGTGGTCACATTTCTGCGAATATTCATGATTTTATTCCAGGCTTTGGACATGTCCTGCAGCAGGCGGCCTGGCTTCTACTTTGCTTCATAATTAGTCATATGCAGTTCTCAAACCCCAGGGAAGAAAATCTATGGCCCGTGGGCGTCTAACACAGCAAACAAGTCCGACTTAAAGGCGTCCTTGAAATACAAAGATGACTCGATGAGGCCAGAATGTTCTGGTTCCCAGATCCCCCCCAAAAAAAGAGGAATGTCAATTTTTCAAATGGGAATTAATCTGCATGTGCACGGCAGGTACGACTGAAAATCCCCGTCAGAAATTCAAGGGTCAGCCACAAATTTAGGGCTCTTGCACACAAAAAAACGGAACATGTCCTATTCTTGTCCGTTTTGCAGATAAGGACATGCATTGTGACAATGGATCTGCAAAAAAACTGATGTAAGGGCTCATGCACGCGAACGTATTTTCTTTCCGTGTCCGTTCCCTTTTTTTTTGCGGCCCGTATGCGGAACCATTCTTTTCAATAGGGCCGCAAAAAAAACAAAAAACATTCTGTGTGCATTCCATATCCGTATGTCCGCATGTCCTATTCTTGTCCGTTTTGTAGACAAGGACAGGCATTGTGACAATGGATCTGCAAAGAAACTGATGTAAGGGCTCATGCACACAAACGTATTTTCTTTCCGTGTCCGTTCCGGGTGTTTTTTTGTGGACCGTATGCGGAACTATTCATTTCAATGGGTCCGCAAAAAAAAAACGGAAGTTACTCCGTGTGCATTCCGTTTCCATCCGTCCGTATTTCCGTTCCGCAAAAAAATAGAACATGTCCTATTATTGTCTGCATTACAGACAAGGATAGGACTGTTCTATCAGGGGCCAGCTATTCCTTTCCGCAAAATACGGAATGCACACAGATGTCATCCGTATTTTTTGCGGACCGCAAAATACATACGGTCGTGTGCATGAGCCCTTAAAGGGAAACATACTCTATGTGAACATACCTTATATAAAGAGCATTGCATTGCACTTATCTGTTAAGGCGTGGGATGCAATGCAGGTCATCCTGTAGCCATGGCAGTACTTATGTTGCTGTAAAATTAAGGGGGTTGGCCCACAAAAAATATTCTATGTGTTCATTAAACCAGTAATTGGATCTGAATACTTTTGTAATTGCAAGCAGTTAAAAATGTAGTACAGCGACTGAGTTATTCAATAAAATGTATCTGTATAGCGCCACCTGTTGTTTTCTTTTCCTTAGTTCTCTGTCCACTTCACTGAGGTGGACGCACATGCTTAGTTCTATCCTTCAACCGCCACCAGCCCTATCTACTGTTAGAAGCTGTAACAGTTAGGCCGAGTTCACACGAACGTTGTTGTGTTCCGTTCCACAAAATGGGGTTCCGTTGTTCCGTGATCCGTTTCCGTTTTTGTTTCCGTGTTTCTTCCTTTATTTTTGGAGGATCACCAGACATGAAGGAAAGTAAAAAATAGTCTAAGTCAAGTTTGCCATGCAAATGATAGGAAAAAAACGGACGCGGATGACAATCTTGTGTGCCTCCGCGTTTTTTCACGGTCCCATTGACTTGAATGGGTCTGCGAACCGTTTTCCGTGAAAAAAATAGGACCGGTTATATTTTTTTGATGGACTGGAACCACGGATCACGGACGCGGATGACAAACGGTGCATTAGCCGAGTTTTCAACGGACCCATTGAAAGTCTATGGGTCCGCAGAAAAACACGAAAAACTGTAACAACGGACACGGGATAAAACAACGGTCGTGTGCATGAGGCCTTAGGCCGGGTTCACACGAACGTGTGTGACCCGTGCCTGTGCAGCGGCCCGCAAATAGCGGGCCGTAATGCACGATCGCCGGCCGTAGGTCAGCCGCATCGGATCGCGGACCCATTCACTTTAATCCAGCTTGCAAGAAATACTCTGTAAAGGAAAGAAAGACGAATGAAATAAGCCTGTCTAATTGTATGGGCAAAAACAGGCGAGCTTGATAAATGTCCCCCTTGTCTTCGCTGTTTTGTGCTCTTGCAGTACAATGTATGTATAAATCTCCAGCTTGCACTGTCTATCATATGACTGCTGGGACCCCTTGTGATCAGCTGAATGTGGCTAGAGAACTTGACAACGATTCCAGTTAATGGATCTCTAGACATTTCCCAGCACTTCCTTAATCTCCTGCTCCCATTTCACCTGATTCTACAATTCAAATTAAAAAAAATATAAAGAATTTCTATGTTTCAAGGGAGATCAGCTATGTCCCCCCCTCCTCCTCACAGTCCTGTCTGGCTGTAAGCGAACTGCCTGCAGCAGTAGCCTCCCTCCTCTGCACTGGCTGCAGCAGTAGCCTCCCTCCTCTGCACTGGCTGCAGCAGTAGCCACCCTCCTCTGCACTGGCTGCAGCAGTAGCCTCCCTCCTCTGCACTGGCTGCAACAGTAGCCTCCCTCCTCTGCACTGCCTGCAGCAGTAGCCTCCCTCCTCTGCACTGGCTGCAGCAGTAGCCTCCCTCCTCTGTACTGGCTGCAGCAGTAGCCTCCCTCCTCTGCACTGCCTGCAGCAGTAGCCTCCCTCCTCTGCACTGCCTGCAGCAGTAGCCTCCCTCCTCTGTACTGGCTGCAGCAGTAGCCTCCCTCCTCTGTACTGGCTGCAGCAGTAGCCTCCCTCCTCTGCACTGCCTGCAGCAGTAGCCTCCCTCCTCTGCACTGGCTGCAACAGTAGCCTCCCTCCTCTGCACTGCCTGCAGCAGTAGCCTCCCTCCTCTGCACTGGCTGCAGCAGTAGCCTCCCTCCTCTGTACTGGCTGCAGCAGTAGCCTCCCTCCTCTGCACTGCCTGCAGCAGTAGCCTGCCTCCTCTGCACTGCCTGCAGCAGTAGCCTCCCTCCTCTGCACTGGCTGCAGCAGTAGCCTCCCTCCTCTGTACTGGCTGCAGCAGTAGCCTGCCTCCTCTGCACTGCCTGCAGCAGTAGCCTCCCTCCTCTGCACTGCCTGCAGCAGTAGCCTCCCTCCTCTGCACTGCCTGCAGCAAGTAAGACCTGCACCTTGGCTATGAAAATGAAGCAGATCCGCAGCAGATTATCCCCCCTGTTCTCTGCAGGATTTCTACAAGATCATTTCAGGGACATGCATAAAATCCTGCAGAATGACACAGAGGAGACAAGATTATCTGAGGTTTTCTTTTTCTTAAATTATTCATTTCTAGGTTAAAGCGACCCCCTCCAGGCTCCCCCTTACTAAGGCCTCATGCACGCGAACGTATTTTGTTTCCGTGTCCGTTCCGTTTTTTTTTTTTTGCGGATAGCATGTGGACCCATTCATTTCAATGGGTCAGCAAAAAATGCGGATAGCATACCGTTGGTGTCTCAGACTACCTCAGCCTCCCTGTGGTCAAAGATCACAGCACTGCCCTTACAGAGTTGCGCTAAAAGGCAGTAAGATCCGGGAAACACATATACTGTAGAACAGGCATGGCTCACCTGAGGCTCTCCAGCTGTTGTAAAACTACAACTCCCACCATGCCCTGCTGTAGGCTGATAGCTATAGGCAGTCTGGGCATGCTGGGAGTTGTAGTTTTGCAACAGCTGGAGAGCCTCAGGTTGGCCATCCCTGCTGTAGCCAACCTCCATTCACCCCCGAGCCCTAGCTCGGCTAGAGGTGATCAATAGGGGTGGCTTCGCTTGCTGGGCATTTACTGCTATGGGACTTCCAAAAACTGACGAGCTCAGCTATTTTCGGAAGTCCTACAGCAGTAAATGGAGAACACACCACGCATGCGCAGTGTGCCCTCCGTTCACTTTGGGACCTAGGAGTAGATCTCATAGGTGGGAGCCGCCCCTATCTAACCTTTTAATGACATATCCTATCAATATGCCATAAATGTCCCAGATGGCACAACCCTTTTAAACTGTCTGTGTAACGCAGACGTGTCGGGTCCTCCAACAGCTGACGGAGAATAAACGAGAGCCCTGAATTTGGAATTTCCCCTCTATTAACTCAGAATTCCTTAAAGGGGTTGTCTCACTTCAGTAAGTGGCATTTATCATGTAGAGAAAGTTAATACAAGGCACTTAGTAATGTATTGTGATTGTCCATGTTGCTTCCTTTGCTGCCTGGATTCATTATTCTATCACATTATACACTGCTCGTTTCCATGGTTACGACCACCCTGCAATCCATCAGCGGTGGTCGTGCTTGCACAATATAGGAAAAAGCACCAGCCTACGTGCGTTCCCATGGTCCCAGCCACCAGACAGGCTGATGCTTGTTTCCTATAGTGTGCAAGCACGACCACCACTGATGGATTGCAGGGTGGTCTGTAACCATGGAAACGGGCAGTGTATAATGTGATGGAAAAATGAATCCAGCCAGCAAAGGAAGCAATATGGACAATCACAATACATTAGTAAGTGCCTTGTATTAACTTCTTCTACATGATAAATGCCACTTTTTGATGTGAGACAACCCCTTTAAGGAATTCTGCTTTAATGTTGCAATTAGCAATAGTCCGAGATTATTTCCAATGGGAATATTCAAATGCATTGACTGTTACTGTGATTGCAAGGAGTTTCCATAGGAAGATCATTCAGATCACAGAATATCTGTGTAGGCAAATATCTGAAGAAGAGAGAGAGTCTGGCTTACAAGCCCATTGTAAAAAACCGCATTACAGAAATCTGATTTAAAGGGGGGGAGAGGGTGATTTTAGTCGATAGCAGCTACAAAGCACATCTCTCGTGCGTTACAAGGATAGCACATTGATGTCAGTGGAAACTGTTTAATTCCCCTTTGGTGGCGCTGCAGGGAAATCAAACACCGAATGCCAGGCTTCCCCAACCATTACAGCTGATTGCTGGGAGCACAGAACCAGAATATTACTTATTTTATATTAATACGTATTGAATACTTTTTTTTAATCGATAACGTAATCCTCGACCGTGAACAGCAATTGATAAAAATAGTTGCAGAAGGGTTAAATTAGTCCACATGCTACAACTAGTAAAGCAGTAGGCAGATCCATGATCCCATGTAGAAAAGAAAAAAAATGGAAATTGTTATTGATGAAAAGCAAATTAGAGATGTAATTACGATATATGTACTATGCTATGATATGGTATCCGTCTGCATCACAGACTTAATATGAGAGAAACATGACTTGTGTAGACAGCCGTGAAAGGTACATACGTCCCTGTCTTCACATACATGATCATAAGAGATTACAAGTCACTGCCCCACACAAGTTCAGCATCCTCTTCTTCTGCTGCTGTTAGGATTCCTGTGATCTAATCAGTTAGAGGATGTTGTATCTTCACCCACTTCATGACACCGTCCTTAGTACATACAGTATAACAACAGGAGTGGACAGGTCACTGCCTCCCGCAAGATCAGCACACTACTCTCCCTCTGCAGTCATACACAGGAGGTCCTATTCCCGCCCACTCCACAACATCGTTAACATAATGACATGGACATCCTCACTAAAAGGCATCGGTCAGCAGTCTTGTACCTATGACACTGGCTGACCTGTTACATGTGCGCTTGGCAGCTGAAGGCATCTGTGTTGGTCCCATGTTCATTGCTGTGAAAAATGATATATGCAAATGAGCCTGTAAGAGCAACGGGGGCATTGTCATTACACTAAGGCCTAGTTCACACAAAAGTTTTTTTTGCGAGTGTACGGGCCGTTTTTTTGTGTTCCGTATACGGTCCGTATACGGATCCATTCATTTCAATGGTTCCGCAAAAAAAAACTGAATGTGTTCTGTATGCATTCCGTTTCCGTATTTCCGTTTTTCCGTTGAAAGATAGAGCTTGTCCTATATTTCGCCGTAAATCACGGGTCGTGGCTCCATTCAAGTCAATGGGTCCGCAAAAAAACGGAACACATACAGAAATGCATCCGTATGTCTTCCGTTTCCGTTCCGTTTTTTCTGAACCATCTATTGAAAATGTTATGGCCAGCCCAATTTTTTCTATGTAATTACTGTGAACTGTACATGGCATACGGAAAAACAGAACGGAAAAACGGAAAGGAAACGGAAACACAACAGAACTCAAAAACGGAACAACGGATCCGTGAAAAATGGACCGCAAAAAACAATAAAAGCCCTACGGTCGTGTGAACTAGGCCTCAGATACTCTGCTCTCTCTGCAACTGCTGCGCCCTCTGCACTTGGATTGACAGGACCAGGTGTGATGACGTTTACACTGCCTAGCGCTGTCAATCAAAGTGCAGAGGGCACGGCAGTTGCAGCAATAGTAGAGCGTCTAGGTGTAATGGCAACGCCCCCGTTGCTCCTAGAGGCTCATTTGCATATATAAAACATAATTTTTCTCAGCAATGCGGACACATATGAACATAGGACCAACACAGATGCCTTCAGGTACAAAACTGCTGACAGATTCCCTATAACATGATGATATAAATGGGCAGTCACTTTCCCCACAAAATAAAATACTTGTCTCCTTCTCACGTCCACATGACAGACAATGATCATAAAGGGGGGGTCTAGCTTAATGAGGACCACTAATTCCAATACATGTCTGTAGCATCAAGAGCCATTTGTGGAGCTGGAAAACAAGACTCCTAGCTATAGGGGACCACATTTATTCTCAGGTCCAATGGCTGCAAAAATTATAGATTTTGTGTCCGTTTGTTGGTTTTTTTGTTTCTTCTTACTGCACAGTGGCGTTTCTGGGTCCGCTTGTGAGATCCGTTTCAGGGTTCTCACAAACGGTTCAAAACGGATCAGTTCAGCCCCAATGCATTCTGATAGGATAAGGATCCGCTCAGAATGCATCAGTTTGGCTGCGTTTGGTCTCCGTTGCGTTTTTTAGACGGTCACTAAAACGCAGCTTGCACCGTTTTGGTGACCGTCTGACTATGCGGAGCCTAACTGACCCGTCTAGACTTATAATGTAAATCAATGGGGACGGATCGTTTTCACACAATATGGTGCAATTGAAAACGGATCCGTCCCCTATTGACTTTCAATGTAAGTCAAGATGGATCTGTTTTGACTTTTTTTTTTATGAATAATGCAATCGGATCCGTTATTACCGGATACAAGCGTTTGCATTATTCGTGTGGATCGGCACAAAACGCGAGTGTGAAAGTAGCCTTACATGAAAGGAAAGCTACCAGAAGATGTTACCAGCCAATAGTAACTGCTCTATGGGACATCTATCACAAGGGGCTGTCTGACCAACCCCGTGACAAATTATAGTCCAATTGTTTTGACATGGAAACTTTCCAATGTCAACACCACTTTGGGTGTAAAATAAAACTTTACGGCTCCCCGCTGACACTGAGTACTCAAACCCACAAAGAGTGGTTTGGGTCACAGGAAGCTATAACCAACAGACGAGATTACACTGACCAAACCACAAGTGTGAGACACGACAAGAGTGTTACGAGACGATCTTGCAGCCTTGCTTTCGTTTCCACATTTAATACAGATTTGCCGCGATCCCCTTTTTTTTTTTTTTTTTACTATAGAGAAATTTGGCAGAATGTAAGCAATAAACACTGTGTGACGGACTCCCAGGTGTCAAGCAGTCGATAAGCCAAAAAATGTACTACTGGCATCTGATATTTATGATGCTCAGCCTTTAAAAATGTTAAAGGGCATCTGTCAGCAGTTTTGTACCTATGACACTGGCTGACATGTTACATGTGCACTCGGCAGCTGAAGGCATCTCTGTTGGTCCCATGTTCATATGTGTCCATATTGCTGAGAAAAGTGATGGTTTAACAAATGCAAATGAGCCTCTAGGAGCAACAGGGGCGTTGCAGTTACACCTAGAGGCTCTGCTCTCTCTGCAACTGCCACGCCCCCTGCACTTTGATTGACAGGACCAGGTGTGATGATGCCTTCCCTGCCTGGCCCTGTCAGTCAAAGTGCAGAGACAGCAGCAGTTGCAGAGAGAGCAGGGCCTCTAGGTGTAACGACAACGCCCCCGTTGCTCCTAGAGGCTCATTTGCATATAATAAAACATCATCTTTCTCAGCAATGAGGACACATATGAACATGGGACCAACACAGATGCCTTCAGCTGCCAAGCGCACATGTAACAGGTCAGCCAGTGTCATAGGTACAAAACTGCTGACAGATGCCCTTTAAATTGTCTCCAGCATAGTCTGTCTAACTTACTCCTGAAGTCCACCATATCTTGTCCAATCCTAGGCTCAGCAGTACATATCATCCCATAAATCTCTCCCGCTCCCCAAATAAAAAATTTCCCTTGGAATTAATTAGTGCCTGAAGACCTTCCGAGGATATACTTGTAGTACCACCTCCAATACACATTACAGTTTTTTTTGGCGTTGACCTTTTTTGGTACCATCTACGCTTATCGATACCAGATCCAGACGACAAACCTCTATTGTGTATGGTCAGATTAGGGTAATTTCACACTAGCGAGCTTCGCGTCCAGATGCATTCCGTTTTGCGTGCAGTCAGCATCTGGACTGAACCCTGACCCATTCATTTCAATGGGTATGTGTACACGAGTAAGGGTATGATACATTTTATATACATATTATCTCTGCGTTAAGGAAAAATCGCAGCATGTTGCACATTGTCCCTTTCTCAGTCAACCCTGGCTCCATAGAAGTGAATGGGGCTTGCCGAGAAAAACGGAAGGCATCCGGATGCCATGTGTTTTTTCCCTGATGGTTGCTGGGAGATGATGAGTGTTATTGTTCAGTGTTTCTTCATGCGCGTGAAAAACAGACGGAAAAAAACTAAAAGAATAAATGCAGTCGCAGATAAAATTGATTGAACTTGCATGAAAAACCATGATTTTTTTCCACTGAACAGACCCTGACACATTCCATATCGCTTGTGTTAATGGGGTATTCCAGAAATACTGGGTGGGGAAAACTACAAGATCATAGGGGCTCAGACCGATCACAGCCATCTTTATCAGTGCCATAGGCAGTGAATTGGGTGGCAGCCCGCATGCTCGACCCTCACTCCATTCAGCTCCTCCAGGCTCTTTAATCAGCTGGTGTTGGACACCCATCAATCAGATATTAACCACTTATTCTGAGGACAGGCCATCAATATCGAACTCCTGGAAGCCCCTTTAATCCTCTTTTTACATTTTTTCCTGGCTAGTAAAACAAGTGAAACTGGTCCCCGTCAGTCTGTCTGACCGCTGCCGCACTTCATGCTTCCTTGGTATATGAAGAGCATGCTAAGGCATGTATAGGAAAGCGTGCCTAGAGCTAAAATCAGAAGACAAGAGTCCATCAAGTGACAGAGGCCTACCAAGTCAAACCCCACTAAATGAAAAGAAAGAATTCACAACGCCTTTATACCTGCTAGACGTAAGGAGTAAGGAAGAAAGTAATACTAACAGTGGGATCTAATTACCGGAGATCAGTAATCAGTGGTTAAAGGGGTGATCTCATAAGTTTAAAACCAGTTTTTATCAATTATCTGGAGGACTTTATTCCCTTTTTGTGGGTGGGAAGCAGCTCCCCAGATGCACTACAATTAACTCTTGCTAGCTCCTTCCTCCTTGTGAGAGTAGTTCAATTTTCAGGTACAAAGTAATTTAAATAATTAAGTCGGCCGACACGGAGACACAATCAATAATAGATGTATCTGCGGAGATCTGAGTGACCACCCCAGAAACCTTTATTTTATACCCTTGAGATAATAGGAGTAACTGGGTGTTTCAAGGCGGTTACACACTACATATAATTGGACAATATAGAGAAAATAGTCCCTCACATACGGCCCCAAAGATACGTATGGTTTATAATACCCCTACTAATTCCTACTCCACTGTCTAGAGAGAGATATAGCTATACGTGTCTCTGAATTTAGAAGTAGGGGCGAATGAATGGAAGGTGTCTGAACCGCTTCACAACGAGATCTCTACGCCTGAGGGGGGAGTGAAGCTACTGAGCATATTAGTCCACCACCGAGGACAGGAGAAGGTGGACCAGAAGCATGAACAGCAGGGGGCGCTACCAGAGAAGAAAATGTAATGTACGTTAAAACCGAATAATATTTTTATTGCATTTATATTTGTACTAATACAATGTCTTAGGCCATTGCATAGTGGGACAACCCCTTTAAACGTATGATCAGCAGCACAAGAAGTCGTCAAGAAATAATGTGACATCTAATAATCCAGAAGAGTTGTCACCCTACTTTATCAGATGTGTGAATGGCAAACCTGACAGGTTTACAGAGAAGAAGCACTAGGGTTTGTATGACTCCATAACCAGGCAGACTGGATGTTCAGCTGTCAACCTTGTGGGAGTTGGAATGACATTATCACAAGTATAATATATATATATATATATAATCTGCAAATACAATGCAGGATATCACATGGTCTCTATAATACTCCAAACCAAAGATGTCAACTCCCTTACGTTCCTCTGCTTATTACACAGGGCAGAGGGTCGCAATCGTGTCCTCAGTGCCCTCAACACATCTTTCCAGGGAGCATACGGAAGAGGCAAGACATCTGTCATCACTTGATAGAAGGATTTCCTTTTACAACCGGGCTGGAGAAAGCAAGCGCATGTAACCACTGGGCCACCACCTGACAGACCCATCACTAGGAATCGTCCTCTGATGTTCTCGTATCAACTCCTCCATTTACACAGGAAAACTACATTTATTGATGAACCCCACTAACACTTCTGTTTGTCTAGAGGTTCCGCATCAGCAGATGACTTTAATCTTAGCCCATATTTAATAGAAAGCAATCCTCTTGTATTGTCCTCTTCTGTCTACGTTCAACCCATTATAACTACCATTCTAGTTCCCAGATGGGTTGTCACCCAGCTTCCCAAGACTCCTGAATGACAAATCTGCCTAGATGTGCATTAATACCTTTTCCCCAGCCCTATAACTGCAGAAATCTCTAAAAGTAGGGGAAAACTGCATAAGTACCCTCATGAGAGCCTACGACGGCCATGCTGGTAGCCACCCAGCTTCTCCAAAAACATACATGACTGAATACAATTTAAATGAACTTGACAGAAGAGGCAGACAGTGGGAATAATACATATCTATTACCTTTTTTTTTATATATAGGGCCTACAGACCATCCATGCATCTGTGGAATACCAGATTGGAGGTAGGTCAGAAAAAGAATATCTGAGGATAATTTTGTGTCCCGTCATCAATAAATCTCAGGACCATGATATATTTTTTGTAATTCTGATCAAATATTTTTTTTTTTAATAATTGGTTGCTGTCAAATAATTAGTTGCTGTCAAATTATGCAATGTCATTCCTCTTTTCTGTCTACAGTCATCAAAACAACCCATCCTACAGCGCCCCATTTTTGTCAACATCAATGGTGCTGGTACAAGATTTAAAGGGGTTGTCTCATCTCAGACATGGATGGCACATCACTAGGATATGCCATTAATACCAGATAGGTGCGGGTCCCAACTCTGGGACTTGTTCCTATCTCCAGAATGGATCCCCCGAAGGGGAGAGCACATGGTGCTTAGCTATTTTCAGAAACCCCAGAGTGGTAAAAGGAGGGTGGCCGCATTGCGTTCTTTTCGCTTTTGGCCCATTCTTGAGATAGGGGTGTGTCCCGGATGTGGAACCCACACCTATCTGACATTGATGGCATATTTTCGGGATATGCCCTCAGTGTCCGAGATGGAAATACCCCTTTAAAATATCATTTCTATTTTTAGTGAATTTTTGGAGACTGAGTGGTGTTATACCCACCATCACCTGCATTGAGTTTGTATGTTCTTCTGGAGTTCTTTTCAGGTAAACCCTACCCAAATGCTGTCTATTTTTTAATCCCAGGGAAAGGAAATAAGATTGTGGGCCCTCCCGAGACCACACTTTGTACAGTGTTGCAGAATAGGTTGGTGCTATGGAATTGAAGGGCTGTAATCAATCAGCCCTCTGATCTCCACAGTGGACCAGTCTGCAGACTCATGAACAGTATGGCCCTGGTGTCCCCCTCCCCCCATGGATCTTCTGTGCTGATCTCTGGGAGATGTGGAGTGTGCAGAAGGAAGAGCAGGGATGTGTGGCCGTGTCATTCCTCACTAGAGGATTTCCTCCACACTCCAGCAGTAAAACAATAGCTTTTTGGCCATGTGTGGGACAATAAAGCCTCCTACTACAGCAGCAGCAGCAGCAGCAGCTTCAGGCATCATCTCTCTTACCCAATCCTCAAAGTGCCGGCTCCCATTCTGCAGAAGATCCTCGAACTGGATGGTGCAATTAGCCACAAAATCATCGTACCCTATGGGGGCATCGTGAAAAACTGCCAGCTCGATCTTCCTGCCATTGCAGACATCCGTGGAGAAGTCATCATGCCAGGCTGGGCTATTGGTCTTCTGCTTGGTGGAGGTCTGCCCTATCCTGGAGTCATCCACATTGACCGCAATGTATGGGTCCAGCTGGAAGGTCTGGGGTTTGGGTCCCACCGCATGTCTCAAGGACCAAGCTGTGGGCTTCAGGTTCACAGCCTCGCAGATCTTAATCTTCAGCAAGCCATTGAAGACCACCATGGCGAGCGAGGGGTTAAGGAGAGCCGATCCACCTCTGGAGTGTAAAAAAAATAAAAAATCAATGGAGATCCAATGTGATCTGTCGGCTCACTCCCACTCAAATCCAGGGATTTCTAACGGGAAAAACAAGGACGGTGGGGGGGTTGGAGGCGTCGTCTTCTTGCAAGGCTGAGAGCTCTGGAGATCCTCATGTAAATCCCTGCTCCGGCCTGGTGGAAGGGTGCTGTCCTCTACCTACCGTCTGGGATCATCCATGCAGATGGGTGGCTGCAGCCCAGAAGCCTCCTCGAGCGCCCTACAGGAGGGAACTGGAGCAGCCGCAGTCCTCCACTGAGTCCGCGCACAACACTGCACGGCCGGGGAGCTCACATCCGCACCAGGACGGGGGTCCTGCTCACATCCCCAGGGACGGCTCCAGCTGCTCCCATGTAATATACATGAGCCTGGGCTGGCAGGAGCTGTGGGCAGATTCCCTGGTGAAGGCTGGTGCTGCTGTAGCTGTTGGTGCTGCTGATGATTAGTAACACCCCCCCCCCCCTTCTCCTCCCCTCTCCTTGTAATGCAGGAAATGCACAAAAGACGTCACAGTGTGTGTGCCTGGAAGTGTGTGAGTGTGTGTGAGGCTGCTGACACATCCAGGCAATGGAGGCTTCTCTGCAATCCATGGGCAGGAGGCTGCAGATACTAATATGACCCTCACCCAGGGGCCACACAGCAGCACAGCACTGCTTATGTTCTTCATAGGTTTGTTACTTCTTGGCACAGCAGGAATTACAGGCTGACTGCTGAAGAGCAAAGCAAAAGCAACATAATAACCAAATGAATAATAATATTACATCAATAATTCATGTTATATTAACACTGGTCATTAGTGTTAATAGTCATAGTAATAATTAAAGGGCATCTGTCAGCAGTTTTGTACCTATGACCTGTTGCAAGTGCGCTTGGCAGCTGAAGACATCTGTGTTGGTCCCATGTTCATATGTGCCCGCATTGCTGAGAAAAATGATGTTTTAATATATGCAAATTAGCCTCTAGGAGCAACGGGGGCGTTGCCATTACACCTAGAGGCTCTGCTCTCTCTGGAGCTGCCACACTCCCTGCACTTTGATTGACAGGGCTAAGCAGTGAAAACATTATCACACCTGGTCCTGTCAATCAGAGCCCCTAGGTGTAACGGCAACGCCCCCGTTGCTCCTACAGCCTCATTTGCATATAATAAAACTTAATTTTTCTCAGCAATACGGGCACATATGAACATGGGACCAACACAGATGTCTTCAGCTGCCAAGCGCACATGTAACAGGTCAGCCAGTGTCATAGGTACAAACCTGCTGACAGATGTCTTTTAATTATTACTATGACTATTAACACTAATGACCAGTGTTATTATAACATGAATTATTGCCACCTTAGATATAATATTATTATTCATTTGGTTATTATGTTGCTTTTGCTTTACAGGTCAGCCAGTGTCATACGTACAAATCTGCTGGCAGATGTCCTTTAGTAATATCGTAATTAAAGCCTTGCGCACATGGCCATGTCCACTTTGCGTTCCGCAAACTACAGATCTACAAAATACGGATACCTTCCATGAGCACTCTGCATTCTTGTCACTCCCGTCACTAGATATTATCATCTGCAACACGGACAAGAATAAGACATGTTCTGTCATTTGTAGAATGGGCATGTGGATGACATCCATACGTCGTTTTTTTGTTTCATTCAGACTCATAGAAATGTATGGGTCCCTGTGCCGTCCGTGCGGATCAGAAACAAGTGCCAAATAGTTGTGTGCATGAGCCCTAATAGCAATAATGAATGTGATAATAGAATGATAATAACACATCATTTTTGTTAATAGTCATATTACAAATCTATTTAGGAATAAAGTGTCTCATTCTTTTATTATCTTTTGCTGCACATTTTGCTGTATTCTTCTTTTCTGCCGGCGCTTCATCTGTATAACGTGTGACATCTGATAATGTGAATAATAAATAATCTGGTTACATATACAGGGCAGCAGGGTGGCTCAGTGGTTAGCACCACTTCCTTGCGCCACTGGGATCTAGCATTTGACCAAGGCGTGGAGTTTGTATGTTTTCCTTGTGTACTCGACACGACACATGTCACCTTGTCGCCCTAGCCTTTCATCTGTGAACACCAATGAGGACAGAAAGTGTTGTGAGTGATGACAATTTGTGTACAGTGTTGCGGAATATTTCGGCACTATATAAATAAGATAATAAAAATAAAGCTCCGTACTAGCTTTAGGTCTGTGTGCTGCCATATGGTGCCTTCATATAGCACCCTATTTTCCCTAGAACCAGGGCTTTTAGCTGAGTGGATGTTTGTAGAACGGCATCTGATACATTTTAGCGCATTGTATTTTGTAAGATTCTGTATGATTCCATCAAAAAAGGTCGGTGTTCAAGGTCATGTGCATGAGGCTTAAAGGGTTCTCCAGGGATTTGATATTGATGGCCTATCCTCAGGATAGGTCTGCAATATCAGATCATCAGTGATCTGACTCCGGACACCCCTGACGATCAGCTGTTAGAAGAGGCTGCTGCGCTCACCGGAGCTCCTGTGAGTGCTGCGGCCCCCTAACAGCTTACCAAGCACAGCGCCATAGGCGTCGCTACAGGGGAGCAATTGCCCCCCCCCCCAGGTTATTCCTTGCCCCCCCGCTAATTCCCCTTTAAAACGCTATCCGCCGCCGCTAGTACAGCAGCGATCTGTAAGTTTTGCCAAACTTTAAGTACTGCCCATGCTGCTCACCCGCTTTACTACGGGCTCCTCGGCAGTCGGTAGCCAAGTGAATCTTCCCCCGCCCACCTCAGCTGCTATTGGCTGGGAGGGAGAGGGCAGCACTGCCAATGGCTGCCTGTGTATTTCAGCCTAGCGGGGCCTGCAGAGGCAGAAAAGAATGCGGCTTGGGGATTTGACATCAGGAAACATTGTTGCGCGCCCCTCCCCCTGCCACCACGCCTAGGAGAGGAAGAAGGCATGAGGACAGAGCACATCAGAACTGTAAGTACCTTTTCTATCTGCAATGCACCCCTGACCAGCCCCCCCTGCGTTACATGCACCCCTGACCAGTGCCCCCTGCGTTACATGCACCCCTGACCAGCCCCCCCTGCGTTACATGCACCCCTGACCAGTGCCCCCTGTGTTACACGCACCCCTGACCAGTGCCCCTTGCGTTACATGCACCCCTGACCAGCGCACCCTGAGTTACATGCACCCCTGACCAGCGCACCCTGCGTTACATGCACCCCTGACCAGTGCCCCCTGCGTTACATGCACCCCTGACCGCCGCACTCTGCATTACATGCACCCCTGACCAGTGCCCCCTGCGTTACATGCACCCCTGACCGCCGCACTCTGCGTTACAAGCAGAATAAGTAGTATTAGTTGCACACACCAACACCACCCAGAGGGTTATTTCATAAAAGGGTGAAGAGTTTGGAGAAGTCAGGAGAAGTGAACAATATAGGACAACATACCGTAGCTGATTTGAAAAAAATTCTCCTATTCAGCTCACTTTCCTATTCAGTTATGTTGTCCTAGATTGTTCCCTTCTCCAAACTCTTCACCCTTCTGTGAATAAGGCCTCATGCACACGAACGTTTTTTTTCACGGTCCGCAAAAACAGGGTCCGTAGGTCCGTGATCCGTGACCGTTTTTTCGTCCGTGGGTCTTCCTTGATTTTTGGCGGATCCACGGACATGAAAAAAAAGTCATTTTGGTGTCCGCCTGGCCGTGCGGAGCCAAACGGATCCGTCCTGAATTACAATGCAAGTCAATGGGGACGGATCCGTTTGACGTTGACACAATATGGTGCCATTTCAAACGGATCCGTCCCCATTGACTTTCAATGTAAAGTCCGGAGTCCCTTTTATACCATCAGATCGGAGTTTTCTCCAATCCGATGGTATATTTTAACTTGAAGCGTCCCCATCACCATGGGAACGCCTCTATGTTAGAATATACTGTCGGATATGAGTTAGATCGTGAAACCTCATTTCCGACAGTATATTCTAACACAGAGGCGTTCCCATGGTGATGGGGACGCTTCTAGTTAGAATATACTACAAACTGTGTACATGACTGCACCCTGCTGCCTAGCAGCATCCGATCTCTTACAGGGGGCCGTGATCAGCACAATTAACCCCTCAGGTGCCGCACCTGAAGGGGTTAATTGTACTATCATATCCCCCTGTAAGAGATCAGGGCTGCCAGGCAGCAGGGGGCAGACCCCCCCCCCCCCTCCCCAGTTTGAATATCATTGGTGGCCAGTGCGGCCCCCCCCCCTTCCTCCATTGTAATAAATCGTTGGTGGCACAGTGTGCGCCCCCCCCCCTTCCTCCCTCTATTGTAATAATTCGTTGGTGGCACAGTGTGCCCCCCCCCCCCCCCCCCCCCCCCTTCCTCCCTCTATTGTAATAATTCGTTGGTGGCACAGTGTGCGCCCCCCCCCCCCTTCCTCCCTCTATTGTAATAAATCGTTGGTGGCAATCATTGGCCCCCCTCCCTCTATAGCATTTTCAACATTGGTGGCCAGTGTGCGGCCACCCATCTTGCGCCCCCCCCCCCCCCCCCGATCATTGGTGGCAGCGGGTTACTAGCAATAGTACAAGATTCATACTTACCTGGGAGCTGTGATGTTCGTGTCCGGCCGGGAGCTCCTCCTACTGGTAAGTGACGGTTCATTTAGCAATGCGCCGCACAGACCTGTCACTGTCACTTACCAGTAGGTGGAGCTCCCGGCCGGACACGAACATCGCAGCAGCAGGTAAGTATTAATCTTCTACTATTGTACTATTGCTAAGTAACCATGGCAACGAGGACTGTAGTAGCGTCCTGGTTGCCATGGTTACCGATCGGAGCCCCAGCGAATAAACTGGGACTCCGATCGGAACTCCGCTGCCACCAATGATGATGGGGGGGAGGGGGGGGGAGATGGGAGGCTGCACACTGGCCACCAACGTTGTTAATGCTATAGAGGGGGGGGGCAATGGGGGGCGCACACTGTGCCACCAACGATTTATTACAATAGAGGGAGGAAGGGGGGGGGCGCACACTGTGCCACCAACGAATTATTACAATAGAGGGAGGGGGGGGGGGGCCGCACTGGCCACCAATGATATTCAAACTGGGGAGGGGGGGGGAGGGTCTGCCCCCTGCTGCCTGGCAGCCCTGATCTCTTACAGGGGGATATGATAGTACAATTAACCCTTTCAGGTGCCGCACCTGAAGGGGTTAATTGTGCTGATGAAGGCCCCCTGTAAGAGATCGGGTGCTGCCAGGCAGCAGGGGGCAGTCTTGTACACAGTTTGTAGTGTATTCTAACTAGAAGCGTCCCCATCACCATGGGAACGCTTCTGTGTTAGAATATACTGTCGGTTCTGAGTTTTCACGAAGTGAAAACTCAGCTTTGAAAAAGCTTTTATGCAGACGGATCTTCGGATCCGTCTGTATAAAAACTAAACTACGGCCACGGATCACGGACACGGATGCCAATCTTGTGTGCATCCGTGTTCTTTCACGGACCCATTGACTTGAATGGGTCCGTGAACCGTTGGCCGTGAAAAAAATAGGACAGGTCATATTTTTTTCACGGCCAGGAAACACGGATCACGGATGCGGCTGCAAAACGGTGCATTTTCCGATTTTTCCACGGACCCATTGAAAGTCAATGGGTCCGCGAAAAAAAACGGAAAACGGCACAACGGCCACGGGTGCACACAACGGTCGTGTGCATGAGGCCTAAGCCTGTGAGCGTCTGTTCATTGGTCTTCTTTAGTGACATGTTTAACATATGGGATTATTCACACAGCCCTGGTGTTTGCTGAAACTGCTTTAAACTATAAAGAAAAGTTTCCAGAGTGTGTCTCTCTTTCTCAGGTCTGAAGCAAAACCGAGAAAGAAAGGAAAACTCTGGAAAGCTTGTCTTTTGAGGATTAGGTTAGTACAATAAAAAGGTATCCCTGTATACCGCAATACTCTCGTATCTTGTAATCTTATTTACAGTCAGGTCCATAAATATTGGGACATCGACACAATTCTAACATTTTTGGCTCTATACACCACCACAATGGATTCGAAATGAAACGAACAATATGTGCTTTAACTGCAGACTGTCAGCTTTAATTTGAGGGTATTTATATCCAAATCAGGTGAACGGTGTAGGAATTACAACATTTTGCATATGTGCCTCCCACTTCTTAAGGGACCAAAAGTAATGGGACAATTGCCTTCTCAGCTGTTCCATGGCCAGTGTTTGGCTGCAGCGGTTTTTTGTGTTATACACACAAAGGCTGGAGGGGAAGATGGAGCAGTGGCGCTAGAACAGAGGGGTTCGAAACGGCAAGTATAATTTTTTTTTTATTATTCTGATTTATAATTCTGATAAAAAAGGACAAACCCTTTAACAATATATTCATAAAATAGTAATATCTATCATCAAGAAATTATAAATTAAAATAAACCCAGTATACCAGTCTTTATTTGCAGCTGTCTTAAAGGGCTTCTGTCCTTTTTTTTTTTGTTTACTAATAATCCCTATACTGCGATCTCTGCATACATAAGTTAAATAATCATTTCTGTTCATTAG
Source organism: Bufo bufo (assembly GCF_905171765.1). Lineage (NCBI taxonomy): Eukaryota > Metazoa > Chordata > Amphibia > Anura > Bufonidae > Bufo > Bufo bufo. The sequence continues at coordinate 568,953,323 of NC_053392.1, read as the reverse complement.
AATTTGCTAAAAAGCGATTTTTAAAATATGCAAATTACCTTGCTACCAGCAAGTAGGGCGGCTACTTGCTGGTAGCAGCCGCATCCTCTGACCCTAATGACGCCCCCTCCACATTGTGATTGACAGGGCCAGGGAACGGAATCGTTCTCTGCTGGCCCTGCCTGTTAGCATTCAAAATCTGGCGCCTGCGCCGCGGCCGTACCTATCTTCAATCTGCGCAGGCGCACTGAGAGGCGGCCACTCGCTCAGCTGCTCCATCCTCAATGCGCCTGCGCCGATGACGTCACATCTACACCCGGCGCAGGCGTATTGAGGAGAGAGCGGCCGCCTCTCAGTGCGCCTGTGCAGATTGAAGATACGTACGGCCGCAGCGCAGGCGCCAGATTTTGAATGCTAACAGGCAGGGCCAGCAGAAAACGCCCTACTTGCTGGTAGCAAGGTAATTTGCATATTTTAAAAATCGCTTTTTAGCAAATTCTAATGAACAGAAATGATTATTTAACTTATGTATGCATAAATCGCAGTGTAGGGATTATTAGTAAACAAAAAAAAATATATGGTTTAGTGGGCTGACAGAAGCCCTTTAACCACCTCAGCCCCCAGTGCTTAAACACCCTGAAAGACCAGGCCACTTTTTACACTTCTGACCTACACTATTTTCACCGTTTATTGCTCGGTCATGCAACTTACCACCCAAATGAATTTTACCTCCTTTTCTTCTCACTAATAGAGCTTTCATTTGGTGGTATTTCATTGCTGCTGACATTTTTACTTTTTTTGTTATTAATCGAAATTTAACGATTTTTTTGCAAAAAAATGTCATTTTTCACTTTCAGTTGTAAAATTTTGCAAAAAAAACGAGATCCATATATAAATTTTGCTCTAAATTTATTGTTCTACATGTCTTTGATAAAAAAAAAATGTTTGGGTAAAAAAAAAATGGTTTGGGTAAAAGTTATAGCGTTTACAAACTATGGTACAAAAATGTGAATTTCCGAGATATTTATCTCACCCAGCATGGGTATATGTAAAATGACACCCCAAAACACATTCCCCAACTTCTCCTGAGTACGGAGATACCAGATGTGTGACACTTTTTTGCAGCCTAGGTGGGCAAAGGGGCCCATATTACAAAGAGCACCTTTCGGATTTCACTGGTCAGTTTTTACAGAATTTGATTTCAAACTCCTTACCACACATTTGGGCCCCTAGAATGCCAGGGCAGTATAACTACCCCACAAGTGACCCCATTTTGGAAAGAAGAGACCCCAAGGTATTCGCTGATGGGCATAGTGAGTTCATGGAAGTTTTTATTTTTTGTCACAAGTTAGTGGAATATGAGACTTTGTATGAAAAAAAAATAAAAAATAAAAATCATCATTTTCCACTAACTTGTGACAAAAAATAAAAAATTCTAGGAACTTGCCATGCCCCTCACGGAATACCTTGGGGTGTCTTCTTTCCAAAATGGGGTCACTTGTGGGGTAGTTTTACTGCCCTGGCATTTTCCAGGGGCCCTAATGTGTGGTAAGTAGGTAAATGACCTGTGAAATCCGAAAGGTGCTCTTTGGAATGTGGGCCCCTTTGCCCACCTAGGCTGCAAAAAAGTGTCACACATCTGGTATCGCCGTATTCAGGAGAAGTTGGGGAATGTGTTTTGTGGTGTCATTTTACATATACCCATGCTGGGTGAGAGAAATATCTTGGCAAAAGACAACTTTTCCCATTTTTTTATACAAAGTTGGCATTTGACCAAGATATTTATCTCACCCAGCATGGGTATATGTAAAATGACACCCCAAAACATATTCCCCAACTTCTCCTGAATACGGAGATACCACATGTGTGACACTTTTTTGCAGCCTAGGTGGGCAAAGGTGCCCAAATTCCTTTTAGGAGGGCATTTTTAGACATTTGGATACCAGACTTCTTCTCACGCTTTGGGGCCCCTAAAATGCCAGGGCAGTATAAATACCCCACATGTGACTCCATTTTGGAAAGAAGACACCCCAAGGTATTCAATGAGGGGCATGGCGAGTTCATAGAAAAAAAAATTTTTTGGCTCAAGTTAGCGGAAATTGATTTTTTTCGATTTTGTTCTCACAAAGTCTCCCTTTCCGCTAACTTGGGACAAAAATTTCAATCTTTCATGGACTCAATATGCCCCTCAGCGAATACCTTGGGGTGTCTTCTTTCCAAAATGGTGTTATTTGTGGGGTGTTTGTACTGCCCTGGCATTTGAGGGTCTCCGCAATCATTACATGTATGCCCAGTATTAGGAGTTTCTGCTATTCTCCTTATATTGAGCATACAGGTAATGAGATTTTTTTTTTCCGTTCAGCCTCTGGGCTGAAAGAAAAAAATGAACGGCACAGATTTCTTCATTCGCATCGATCAATGTGGATGAAAAAATCTCTGCCAAAAAAAGAAAAAGGAGGCGAAAGGCGTCTGCCAGGACATAGGAGCTCCGCCCAACATCCATACCCACTTAGCTCGTATGCCCTGGCAAACCCGATTTCTCCATTCACATCAATCGATGTGGATGAATAAATCATTGCCGGGTTTTTTTTTTTTAGATATACAAAGTGTTTGCCAAAGTATATGAACACCGCCACCTCCTCAGCTCATATGCCTCGGCAAACGTATCTTTTACTGCAGAGGAGAAATCTCGTCTTGCAGCGCCGCATACACCGACTTGCGTGTAATCTGACAGCAGCGCAATGCTTCTGTCCGAATGCACATCAGTGCTGCAGCTAGTCGATCGGTTGGTCCACCTGAAAGGTAAAAAAAACAAAAGAAAAAACCAGGCCGCAACGCAATAACTTTATTAACTTTAGAACAGAACATATTAACTTTTTTTTAACTTTTTTAACTTTTTTACTTACTGGTAATTTTTTTTTTGTTTAGTTTTTTTTACCTTTATAGAACAAACCTCTCCTTCCCCATGGGACAATGTGTAAAGCGCAAATCGCCCAAAGATGTGGCAAAGTACGTTATGCACTTTATCCCAGGTGAAAGGAGAGGTTTGCAGCAGCTGTGAGTAAAAGGGCCCTAATAGCCCTGTGTGCCTGTCCTGTGAGATGCAATCCCTATGCTAGGTGTACCTGTGTGTGGTACTTCCGGAAACACTCACCAAAGCATAGGGCAGGGTGGTCAGGACAGTCAGGACAGAAATAGCGGGTGTCACGCCTTATTCCACTCCTGCTACAGACACGACATCTTTTTCGGGGTGACGGTTGGGTTGAGGTACCAGGAACGACACTGGGGAAATGTCGCTCGTGTAGACGGCTAACTACACTGGTGGATGGGGCCACGGAACCTCCTGGGTAAAGGAGGTTCTCGATGATCTCTTCCTGGAATTTGAGGAAGGATCGTGTTCTCCAAGCCTTACTGTAGAGAACAAAACTATTGTACAGCGCCAATTGAATTAAATATACAGACACCTTCTTATACCAGCGTCTGGTTCTGCGGGAAACTAAATACGGAGACAACATCTGGTCATTGAAGTCCACCCCTCCCATGAGCGCATTATAGTCGTGGACACAGAGGGGCTTTTCAATGACACGGGTTGCTCGCTCAATTTGGATTGTCTTGTCTGCTTGAATGGAGGAGAGCATGTAAACGTCACGCTTGTCTCTCCATTTCACCGCGAGCAGTTCTTCGTTACACAAGGCAGCCCTCTCCCCCCTTGCAAGACGGGTGGTTACAAGCCGTTGGGGGAAGCCCACGCGACTAGTTCGCGCGGTGCCACAGGTGCAAATCCGTTCTAGAAACAAATGCCTAAAGAGGGCCACACTTGTGTAAAAATTGTCCACATAAAGATGGTACCCCTTGCCGAATAAGGGTGACACCAAGTCCCAGACTGTCTTCCCACTGCTCCCCAGGTAGTCAGGGCAACCGACTGGCTCCAGGGTCTGATCTTTTCCCTCATAGATCCGAAATTTGTGGGTATAGCCTGTAGCCCTTTCACAGAGCTTATACAATTTGACCCCATACCGGGCACTCTTGCTTGGGATGTATTGTTTGAAGCCAAGGCGCCCGGTAAAATGTATTAGGGACTCGTCTACGCAGATGTTTTGCTCGGGGGTATACAAATCTGCAAATTTCTGGTTGAAATGGTCTATGAGGGGCCGAATTTTGTGGAGCCGGTCAAAAGCTGGGTGGCCTCTGGGACGGGAGGTGGTGTTGTCGCTAAAATGCAGGAAACGGAGGATGGCCTCAAATCGTGCCCTGGACATAGCAGCAGAGAACATGGGCATGTGATGAATTGGGTGCGTGGACCAATATGACCGCAATTCATGCTTTTTAGTTAGACCCATGTTGAGGAGAAGGCCCAGAAAAATTTGAAGTTCGGAAACTTGGACTGGTTTCCACCGGAAAGACTGGGCATAAGAGCTTCCCGGGTTGGCGGATATAAATTGTGTGGCATACCGGTTTGTCTCTGCCACGACTAAGTCCAAGAGCTCCGCAGTCAAGAACAGCTCAAAAAATCCCAGGGCCGAACCGATTTGAGCCGTCTCAACCCGAACTCTAGACTGGGCGGTGAAAGGGGGAACTACAGGTGCGGCTGAAGTTGGTGACTGCCAATCAGGGTTTGCCAGCACCTCAGGGATTCTAGGGGCTCTACGGGCCTGTCTGCGCGGTGGCTGCGACGGGGTAACTACTGCACGTGCCACTGTACCAGCTTCAACTGCCCTTCTGGTGCTCGCCACGTCACCATGTTGTACGGCAGTGCTGGTACTAGGTCCAGGGAGGGCTGCGCTGCTGGTGTATGCCTCACCACGTGATCCGGCAGCGACAGCCCCACTCTGCTGCTCTTGAAGCGGATCCTGCGTAACCTGTGGTCTAGCGACACGGGGCCGGGTACGCCTGGTGCTGCCAGGGACCTCAACCTCCTCGTCCGAACTTTGGGTCAGAGAGCCACTGCTTTCCACAGGTTCATATTCTGACCCGCTAGATTCGTCAGATGAGGGTTCCCACTCCTCATCCGACTGGGTCAGAATCACAGTAATATGCCTAGGATCGTGCCCCCTCACAGTAATATTCCCAGGATTGTGCCCCCTCACAGTAATATGCCCAGCTGTGCCCCCTCACAGAAACAAAAACAAAAACAAAAAAAAAGACTTTACATACTCACCTCCTTTAGAAGCAGCAGGATACACTTCGGCTGCTCTGGTCTGTGTAGGAGGAGGAGCAGAGGCTGACTGCTGGCCGGCCCCACCCCCTGCCCCACCCACCGCCCAGACCAGCAGTGTGGAGCGCTGGCAGGGGGCGGAGGAATGATGGAGCAGGGAGCTGATGGCTTTCTGCTTCATCATTACAGGCAACTGTCTCTGCTGAAGCAGGGACAGCTGCCTGAGAGCGGGACATACCTCCCCATACCGGGACAGCCACTGAAATCCGGGACTTTCCCTCAGGATCCAGGATGGTTGGGAGGTATGTGTTTGGCTGGGCTATTTTCTGAAGTGAATGGGGAGGCAACCACGCATGTGCGACGTCCTCCCGTTCACTGGTATGGGGCACTGAAACAATAGATGAGCATACCCGCAGGGCTATTTTCAGGAGACCCATAGCAGTGAATGGAGAAGACACTGTACTTGTGCCACTTGCTCTTCATTCACATTGTGGCCCCATTCTTGAGAATGGAGTGGGTCCCAGGGGTGGGAGCTGTACCTATCAGACATTTATGGTATATCCTATGGAATGTCCATAGTAAGCCATTGTAGAGGTATACAGCAACATACGTCGCACATAGGACCCTATTATATTCCATAAGCAGCATAGTGTAAGCTTGTTTGCAGGCTGCTTTATACATGCCATAGACTACACCAGGGATCAGCAACCTTCGGCACTCCAGCTTCTGTAAAAACTGCAACTCCCATCGTGCACACTTACTTGGCTGTTCTTTTAACTCCCATAGAAGTGAAAGGTGGATTCTGGGGGGTTGTCATTTCAGAACAGCTGGAGGGCCCGGAGGTTGCTGATCCATGGACTACACTTTTCTGTTCTGTAGAAAAAGGCATGTCGACATATACCGGCCCCCAAGGACACTCTTTTGATATCCTTCGAGAGAATGGGGCCCTATATATATGTTCAGTCTCAGCGCCAGGGTGGATTTTCTGTACATATACACTGCGTGCAGAATTATTAGGCAAATGAGTATTTTGACCACATCATCCTCTTTATGCATGTTGTCTTACTCCAAGCTGTATAGGCTCGAAAGCCTACTACCAATTAAGCATATTAGGTGATGTGCATCTCTGTAATGAGAAGGGGTGTGGTCTAATGACATCAACACCCTATATTAGGTGTGCATAATTATTAGGCAACTTCCTTTCCTTTGGCAAAATGGGTCAAAAGAAGGACTTGACAGGCTCAGAAAAGTCAAAAATAGTGAGATATCTTGCAGAGGGATGCAGCACTCTTAAAATTGCAAAGCTTCTGAAGCGTGATCATCGAATAATCAAGCGTTTTATTCAAAATAGTCAACAGGGTCGCAAGAAGCGTGTGGAAAAACCAAGGCGCAAAATAACTGCCCATGAACTGAGAAAAGTCAAGCGTGCAGCTGCCAAGATGCCACTTGCCACCAGTTTGGCCATATTTCAGAGCTGCAACATCACTGGAGTGCCCAAAAGCACAAGGTGTGCAATACTCAGAGACATGGCCAAGGTAAGAAAGGCTGAAAGACGACCACCACTGAACAAGACACACAAGCTGAAACGTCAAGACTGGGCCAAGAAATATCTCAAGACTGATTTTTCTAAGGTTTTATGGACTGATGAAATGAGAGTGACTCTTGATGGACCAGAAGGATGGGCCCGTGGCTGGATTGGTAAAGGGCAGAGAGCTCCAGTCCGACTCAGACGCCAGCAAGGTGGAGGTGGAGTACTTGTTTGGGCTGGTATCATCAAAGATGAGCTTGTGGGGCCTTTTCGGGTTGAGGATGGAGTCAAGCTCAACTCCCAGTCCTACTGCCAGTTTCTGGAAGACACCTTCTTCAAGCAGTGGTACAGGAAGAAGTCTGCATCCTTCAAGAAAAACATGATTTTCATGCAGGACAATGCTCCATCACACGCGTCCAAGTACTCCACAGCGTGGCTGGCAAGAAAGGGTATAAAAGAAGAAAATCTAATGACATGGCCTCCTTGTTCACCTGATCTGAACCCCATTGAGAACCTGTGGTCCATCATCAAATGTGAGATTTACAAGGAGGGAAAACAGTACACCTCTCTGAACAGTGTCTGGGAGGCTGTGGTTGCTGCTGCACGCAATGTTGATGGTGAATAGATCAAAACACTGACAGAATCCATGGATGGTAGGCTTTTGAGTGTCCTTGCAAAGAAAGGTGGCTATATTGGTCACCGATTTGTTTTTGTTTTGTTTTTGAATGTCAGAAATGTATATTTGTGAATGTTGAGATGTTATATTGGTTTCACTGGTAAAAATAAATAATTGAAAAGGGTATATATTTGTTTTTTGTTAAGTTGCCTAATAATTATGCACAGTAATAGTCACCTGCACACACAGATATCCCCCTAAAATAGCTAAAACTAAAAACAAACTAAAAACTACTTCCAAAAATATTCAGCTTTGATATTAATGAGTTTTTTGGGTTCATTGAGAACATGGTTGTTGTTCAATAATAAAATTAATCCTCAAAAATACAACTTGCCTAATAATTCTGCACTCCCTGTATACAGAAAATTTGTCCCATCTGCGAGACCAGATATAGTCTGTACACACTACCGCTATATCCACAACTTAACTCATAAATGGCAGTAGTATTCATAAAACTGAACTTTTACTATAAATCCAATAAAAATGGGAGAAGTAATGGTACATTCCCCTCTTCGTACCGGCCCCACACAAACAGATGCCTATTATTCTAAACCCCAGTCAGAAATCAATATCTCTTACCAGTGAAGAAACAGCAAAGTGTGCCCATGACTTGTGGTGGGACGAGGCAATCAGTCGGACGTTTCTACGATCTTGATTCTGGCGGGTTCTCTCTCTCACCCCCCAGTATAAAAAGATGGGGTACTGGAGTAGCTCACTTGTCGCGGTAACACACGTTGCCCTAATTGTAGAGTCAGTGTGTATTTTGTTGTAGAGATACAGATACAAGAACAAGGGGTACTAGAACCCAACCACTAAAGATAGTAAAGAGGGCACAGAAAACGATAAAGATGTGCTTAAAAAAGGATGTATGTGTCACATATACCAGGCTCTTATTTTTCAGAAGTATTTTTTGAAAATAGCCGACATGAATCTTGCCGAATGTGTCTCCTTACCATAGCTGTGCGGCGCACCATTGAAGACCTACATGGAATAGAACATACATGTGGACATCTCAGTATTTGCTGACTGGTATCTGTCATTATGTTTCGCATCCGCTGCAGTGCAGCGTTCAGTACACATGGATCTACACTACATGCAAATGTATGCTCAGGTCTTATGCTGTGTACACACTCCTCGCCGTTACATTTGCTATACAGAGACATTGTAGCGTGAAGGTTTGTTATCTTTGGACCTTTGCCAGACTGATTGTAGGAAAACAGCAATAGGATTCTTAACACGGACATAATATCTGTCTCCTGCATAATGATGTGATTTGCATATACAGTATATACTGTTATAGGTATGCTCAGTCTATAGAGCTGTTGAGATTTTCTTGGCCTACAAACTGTCTCAGACATGGACATAAATAGAGGTGAGGTAGCCTAATGGCAAAAATTTAAGAGGGGTCCATTTCTGGTGGCGGATCACACCGCTCAACCACAGTAGGACATTGCTGATTGTTTGGTTGACTCCATCTCTTTTCTATACTCTCCATCTCTTTTCTACAATCCCTTAAAGAAGTTATGCCATGATTGATGTAAAAAATGAAAATCAGACTATACAGATCATTGTATAGTACATGACACCCTCTTTCTTACATATCTAGAACCAGCTCTGCACCTCACATGGATCCAGAGATCTTTCCATTCATTGTTCCAGGTACACGATTTATTTCAAGCTGGCAGCCCACAGGGTGTGTCCTTTCTGCTGCAGCTCTCTCCCTGTAACTGCCACAGCTTCTAATAGAAGATATGGCTAGTGACAGTTGAAGATTTAAAGGTGGTAAAAAGTATTGAGCTGTCTGTCACAAAGGGTTAACTGTTTGTCTAGCTGTGTGAATGGTACTTTCATTATCAATTTGTGCGTGGGTCATCCAATAAATCTTATCTTTAAATTACTACGAGGTCATAAACACTTATTTAAGCAACATTCTTACCAGTAAGATAAGAAATGAGCTATAATTATACCAAGACCTACTGACACAATAGGCACTTATTCCCCCCGCTAACCCTTCCTTCCCCCCTTCTGTCTAATCTCCCCCCCCCCTTGTTTTTCCGTCTTTGTCTGCTTCTTCTGTTTGTTTGGTTACTCCAAATACTGTCAAATACAGATCGAGTGCTCTTAATAGTATATCTGATCTGTTTCAATGGAACACACCTAGCGATTGTACTTTATGGTGTCATGTTCACGAAAATACTTATATGGGACAACTTTTCCGCTAAATTCCCTTCACATGTTTTTATATTGTTCATTCTCTTTATGATGATGCCATATGAAAATGGTAACCCGTTGGGTTGCTTCACTATTGGTGATTAAATAAAGAAGAAAAAAAGAAAAAAAAAGGAACCCTCAGCTTAGCTGCCTGATGGAACAGAGTGAAAATTTAGATCCTACTACTAGAGAATCTCAGCCCTGTACAGAGAAAAAGGCTCTACATTTTTAATAAAGACCAATTGAAAAAATTATTTTTTAGTTCAAAATTTGTGCAATGCAACAATTAAATAAATTACCTCCAATGGTATACATAGCCTTTAAACTGAGCACATGCAACCACCAAAGTGAGATGGACAAGAAATAAGGAAAAGAACAAACAGCAGGTGGCGCTATACAGATACATTTTATTGAATAGCTTAGTGACTATAGTAAATTCAGATCCAGGTGCTGGTTTGAATAAAATGTAGAATATTTGTGGTGCAACCCCTTTAATTAATTTCAAGATTAAAGAGGTGTTCTCACAAATGACATTTATCACCTATCCACACAATAAGTGATACATTTATCATTGCTGAGGGTCCCATGATAACTAAAACCGAGCACTTTGTTCTTCCTTGACCGCAGTGAGAAGGAGCTTGTATAGAGTGGTGGTGAAACGTGTTCATTGTCTACAGGACTCACAGAAACAGCTAAATAAATCCCAAAGTCCCCCTTCCATTCAAAGTCCTCCTCAACAGGGTGCAGGAACATGGGGGGGGGGTTGACGTCCCCTGTTCTAGTGATCGTGGGGCCCCCAACAATTAGTTATCACCTATTTTGTGGCAACCAAGTGTTGGCCCAGAGTTATCCCTAAGCCACTCCTGTGTTGTCTTGGCTGTGTCCTTAGGGTGACTGCCTTATTGGAAGGTGGACCTTTGGCCCAGTCTGAGGTCCAGAGCACTCGGGGTCAGCTTTTCATTAGGAATATCTCTGTACTTTGCTCCATTAAGCTTTCCCCCATCCCTGACCAGTCTCACTGTCCCAGCAGCTGAAAAACGCCTCCATGACATGAATCTGCCACCACCATGCTTCACTGTAGGGATGGTATTGGGCAGGTGATAAGCAGTGCATAGTTTCCTCCAGACATGACACTTAGAACCGAGGCCAAAAAGTTCAATTTCGGTTTCATCAGATGAATGAATTTTGTTTCTCACTGTCTGAGCCCTTAGATGCTTTTTTGAAAACTTCAGGCTGGCTTTTACAAAGAGGCTTCTTTCTGCACTCTGCATAAAGCCCTGATTGGTGCAGTGATGACTGACCTTCTGGAAGTTTGTCCAGTCCCCACACAGAATCTTTGAGGCTCAGGCCACCTCTCTTTCCAAGGCTCTTTTCCCCCACTTACTATGGATACTTTCACACTAGCGTTTTTCTTTTCCGGCATTGAGTTCCATCACAGGGCCTCAATACCGGAAAAAAACTGATCAGTTTTATCCTAATGCATTCAGAATAGAGAACATTCCGTTCAGTATGCATCAGTCCCTCTTACGTTTTTTGGCCAGAGAAAATACAGCAGCATGCTGCAGTTTTCTCTCCGTCCAAAAATCCTGAACACTTGCCGGCATTAATTTCCCGAAGTGTTCAGCCAAAACGGATCCGGATTTCCGCTCTTCGCATGCGCAGACCTTTAAAAATGCAAAAAAAAAAAATACTAGATCCGTTTTTCCGGATGACACCGGAGAGACGGATCCGGTATTTCAATGCATTTGTCAGACGGATCCGCATCCGGATCCGCCTGATAAATGCCATCCGTTTGCGTCATGATTGCCGGAATCCTCTGCCGCAAGTGTGAAAGTACCCTTACTTTGGAGGGGTGGCTAGCTCTAGGAAGAGTCCTGGTTGTTCTAAACTTCTTCCATTTAAGAAATATGGAGGCCTTTGTGCTCTTGTGAACTTTCAGAGCAGCAGAATTTTTTGTCCCCTTCTCCAGATCTGTGCCTCCACACAATCCTGTCTCTGAGCTCTCCATGCAGTTCTTTTCTCCTCATGGCTTGGTTTTTGCATGGATTTGCATTGTCAGCTGTAAGACCTTATATAGACAGGGCTGTGTCTTTCCAAATCAGGTCCAATCAACTGAATTTAGCACAGGTGGACTTCAATTAAGGTGTAGGAACATAGCAAAGGGTCTAAATACTTATGGCCATGTGAAATTTCAGGTTTTCCTTTTTTTTTATTTGCTAAAATTTTCTAAAATTCTGTTTTCACTTTCTCATACGGTATTGAGTGCAGATTGATGGGGGAATTTTTTTTTTCTTTAGCACAAGGCCGCAACAAAATGTGAAAAAAGTGAAAAGGTCTGAAGACTTGCATTGTAGTCAGTTGCTCTGACCTTGATCTCAGTCATGGCTAGCCATAGAGAAGAAAACATTTTAATGTACCTATAGCATTTTAGATAAATGCTTGCTGAAACAAATGATTTCCTAGATGACCTGATATCAATATATGACTGGTGTCTGGTATTAAAGAGGAATACCCATCTGGATATATCCACAGGATTTGCCATACATGTCCGATAAGTGGGGGTCCCACCTAAAGAAAGGGGCCCTTCTCATTTCCTCTGTGAATGAAGAGGTGGACATGTATGTGTGGCTTTCTCTGTTCATTACTATAGATGTTCCAAAAATACCTCAGCACGATTATTTTGCTATTTTCAGAACTCCAACAGAAGTGAATGGAGAAAGCTGCACATTCATAGCATCTGCAAAACGGGGGCCCCAGAGTGGTGGCCCATTTGCCCTTCAAATAAACCATCCCTGTTATAATGCGCCATCAGATTACACAGGGCCATCTACAGAATAGTGGGGATACAAATGTAAACCAAGACAGAAAGTAGAAGAAGTGGATCTTGCCTTGATGAGGATGAGATAAAATTGGGTTCTGACTGGGTCCTGACCTCTGCTTTGTTCCTGGAAATCTACATATGCATTCATCCATGTATCCACACACATTTACACCTGTCACGGGATATGGGGATGTTTCTGTGGATTCCAAACATTTCCACATCGTCTCCTGGGATGTGAGGATGCGTCCATGAATGTATCATAGACATTTGCTTGCACTTGGAAATGAGGATAATGTAGGATCGAAGCAAGAATACTGGGAAGTAGCTTCATCTTTTAGTCTAATTGTAAAACCAAGAAAACAGATCAAATTTCACCAAAATTCTTTTTCTTAGCGAATCCCAAGTTTTGGCAATTTGATTTGGACGAATTTCACTTTTAACTTTTTAAAATGCAGTACACTAGTGAGGGAAACAGGGCAAGGAAGATGAAGACAGAGACACATGACCTTGGGCGGGGAACCCGGCCAGCTGGATTGGTTCAGTCACCCTGACAGCCAGGGGCGCACATAATCATTGGGCAAAGTGAAATTCTGAATTGGGCACCCATGTATAGTCCTGTATATTATACTGCACCACATGTAAAGTCCTGTATATTATACTGCACCCCATGTATAGTCCTGTCTATTACACCGCACCTCATGTATAGTCCTGTATATTATACTGCACCCCATTTATAATCCTGTATATTATACTGCACCCCATATAGTCCTGTTTATTACACCACACCTCATGTATAGTCCTGTCTACTACACCACACCTCATGTATAGTCCTGTATATTACACCGCACCTCATGTATAGTCCTGTATATTATACTGCACCCCATGTATAGTCCTGTATATTACACTGCACCACATGTATAGTCCTGTATATTATACTGCACCTCATGTATAGTCCTGTATATTATACTGCACCCCATGTATAGTCCTGTATATTATACTGCACCCCATGTATAGTCCAGTATATTATACTGCACCCCATGTATAGTCCTGTATATTATACTGCACCTCATGTATAGTCCTGTATATTATACTGCACCATATGTATAGTCCTGTATATTATACTGCACCACATGTATAGTCCTGTATATTATACTGCACCACATGTATAGTCCTGTATATTATACTGCACCACATGTATAGTCCTGTATATTATACTGCACCACATGTATAGTCCTGTATATTATAGTGCACCTCATGTATAGTCCTGTATATTATACTACACCACATGTATAGTCCTGTATATTATACTGCACCCCATGTATAGTCCTGTATATTATACTGCACCTCATGTATAGTCCTGTATATTATACTGCACCACATGTATAGGCCTGTATATTATACTGCACCTCATGTATAGTCCTGTATATTATACTGCACCCCATGTATAGTCCTGTATATTACACCACACCCCATGTATAGTCCTGTATATTATACTGCACCCCATGTATAGTCCTGTCTATTACACCACACCCCATGTATAGTCCTGTATATTATACTGCACCCCATGTATAGTCCTGTATATTATACTGCACTCCATGTATAGTCCTGTATATTACACCGCACCTCATGTATAGTCCTGTATATTATACTGCACCACATGTATAGTCCTGTATATTATACTGCACCTCATGTATAGTCCTGTATATTATACTGCACCACATGTATAGTCCTGTATATTATACTGCACCTCATGTATAGTCCTGTATATTATACTACACCACATGTATAGTCCTGTATATTATACTGCACCCCATGTATAGTCCTGTATATTATACTGCACCTCATGTATAGTCCTGTATATTATACTGCACCTCATGTATAGTCCTGTATATTATACTGCACCACATGTATAGTCCTGTATATTATACTGCACCTCATGTATAGTCCTGTATATTATACTGCACCACATGTATAGTCCTGTATATTATACTGCACCACATGTATAGTCCTGTATATTATATTGCACCACATGTATAGTCCTGTATATTATACTGCACCCCATGTATAGTCCTGTATATTATACTGCACCACATGTATAGTCCTGTATATTATACTGCACCCCATTTATAATCCTGTATATTATACTGCACCCCATATAGTCCTGTATATTACACCACACCTCATGTATTGTCCTGTCTACTACACCACACCTCATGTATAGTCCTGTATATTACACCGCACCTCATGTATAGTCCTGTATATTATACTGCACCCCATGTATAGTCCGGTATATTACACTGCACCACATGTATAGTCCTGTATATTATACTGCACCTCATGTATAGTCCTGTATATTATACTGCACCCCATGTATAGTCCTGTATATTATACTGCACCCCATGTATAGTCCTGTATATTATACTGCACCCCATGTATAGTCCTGTATATTATACTGCACCTCATGTATAGTCCTGTATATTATACTGCACCATATGTATAGTCCTGTATATTATACTGCACCACATGTATAGTCCTGTATATTATACTGCACCCCATGTATAGTCCTGTATATTATACTGCACCCCATGTATAGTCCTGTATATTATACTGCACCCCATGTATAGTCCTGTATATTATACTGCACCACATGTATAGTCCTGTATATTATACTGCACCACATGTATAGTCCTGTATATTATACTGCACCACATGTATAGTCCTGTATATTATATTGCACCACATGTATAGTCCTGTATATTATACTGCACCCCATGTATAGTCCTGTATATTATACTGCACCACATGTATAGTCCTGTATATTATACTGCACCACATGTATAGTCATGTATATTATACTGCACCCCATTTATAATCCTGTATATTATACTGCACCCCATATAGTCCTGTATATTACACCACACCTCATGTATAGTCCTGTCTATTACACCACACCCCATGTATAGTCCTGTCTACTACACCACACCTCATGTATAGTCCTGTATATTATACTGCACCCCATGTATAGTCCTGTATATTACACTGCACCACATGTATAGTCCTGTATATTATACTGCACCTCATGTATAGTCCTGTATATTATACTGCACCCCATGTATAGTCCTGTATATTATACTGCACCACATGTATAGTCCTGTATATTATACTGCACCCCATGTATAGTCCTGTATATTATACTGCACCTCATGTATAGTCCTGTATATTATACTGCACCATATGTATAGTCCTGTATATTATACTGCACCACATGTATAGTCCTGTATATTATACTGCACCCCATGTATAGTCCTGTATATTATACTGTCTTCATGTATAGTCCTGTATATTATACTGCACCCCATGTATAGTCCTGTATATTATACTGCACCCCATGTATAGTCCTGTATATTATACTGCACCACATGTATAGTCCTGTATATTATACTGCACCACATGTATAGTCCTGTATATTATACTGCACCACATGTATAGTCCTGTATATTATACTGCACCACATGTATAGTCCTGTATATTATATTGCACCACATGTATAGTCCTGTATATTATACTGCACCCCATGTATAGTCCTGTATATTATACTGCACCCCATGTATAGTCCTGTATATTACACTGCACCTCATGTATAGTCCTGTATATTATACTGCACCACATGTATAGTCCTGTATATTATACTGCACCCCATGTATAGTCCTGTATATTATACTGCACCCCATGTATAGTCCTGTATATTATACTGCACCACATGTATAGTCCTGTATATTATACTGCACCACATGTATATTCCTGTATATTATACTGCAACCCATGTATAGTCCTGTATAATTCGCTGCACCCCATTTATAATCCTGTATATTATACTGCACCCCATATAGTCCTGTATATTACACCACACCTCATGTATAGTCCTGTCTATTACACCACACCCCATGTATAGTCCTGTATATTATACTGCACCCCATGTATAGTCCTGTATATTATACTGCACCCCATGTATAGTCCTGTATATTATATTGCACCACATGTATAGTCCTGTATATTATACTGCACCCCATGTATAGTCCTGTATATTATACTGCACCACATGTATAGTCCTGTATATTATACTGCACCACATGTATAGTCATGTATATTATACTGCACCCCATTTATAATCCTGTATATTATACTGCACCCCATATAGTCCTGTATATTACACCGCACCTCATGTATAGTCCTGTATATTATACTGCACCCCATGTATAGTCCTGTATATTATACTGCACCCCATGTATAGTCCTGTATATTATACTGCACCTCATGTATAGTCCTGTATATTATACTGCACCATATGTATAGTCCTGTATATTATACTGCACCACATGTATAGTCCTGTATATTATACTGTCTTCATGTATAGTCCTGTATATTATACTGCACCCCATGTATAGTCCTGTATATTATACTGCACCCCATGTATAGTCCTGTATATTATACTGCACCACATGTATAGTCCTGTATATTATACTGCACCACATGTATAGTCCTGTATATTATATTGCACCACATGTATAGTCCTGTATATTATACTGCACCACATATATAGTCCTGTATATTATATTGCACCACATGTATAGTCCTGTATATTATACTGCACCCCATGTATAGTCCTGTATATTATACTGCACCTCATGTATAGTCCTGTATATTATACTGCACCACATGTATAGTCCTGTATATTATACTGCACCCCATGTATAGTCCTGTATATTATACTGCACCCCATGTATAGTCCTGTATATTATACTGCACCCCATGTATAGTCCTGTATATTATACTGCACCACATGTATAGTCCTGTATATTATACTGCACCACATGTATATTCCTGTATATTATACTGCAACCCATGTATAGTCCTGTATAATTCGCTGCACCCCATTTATAATCCTGTATATTATACTGCACCCCATATAGTCCTGTATATTACACCACACCTCATGTATAGTCCTGTCTATTACACCACACCCCATGTATAGTCCTGTATATTATACTGCACCCCATGTATAGTCCTGTATATTATACTGCACCCCATGTATAGTCCTGTATATTACACCACACCCCATGTATAGTCCTGTATATTATACTGCACCCCATGTATAGTCCTGTCTATTACACCACACCCCATGTATAGTCCTGTATATTATACTGCACCCCATGTATAGTCCTGTATATTATACTGCACCCCATGTATAGTCCTGTATATTACACCGCACCTCATGTATAGTCCTGTATATTATACTGCACCCCATGTATAGTCCTGTATATTATACTGCCCCATATATAGTCCTGTATATTATACTGCACCCCATGTATAGTCCTGTATAATACGCTGCACCCCATTTATAATCCTGTATATTATACTGCACCCCATATAGTCCTGTATATTACACCACACCTCATGTATAGTCCTGTCTATTACACCACACCCCATGTATAGTCCTGTATATTATACTGCACCCCATGTATAGTCCTGTATATTACACCACACCCCATGTATAGTCCTGTATATTATACTGCACCCCATGTATAGTCCTGTCTATTACACCACACCCCATGTATAGTCCTGTATATTATACTGCACCCCATGTATAGTCCTGTATATTATACTGCACTCCATGTATAGTCCTGTATATTACACCGCACCTCATGTATAGTCCTGTATATTATACTGCACCCCATGTATAGTCCTGTATATTGTACCCTACGAATAGTCCTGTATATTAAAATGAACCCCATGTAGAGTCCTGTATATTACACTGCACACCATGTATAGTCCTGTATATTATACTGCACCCCATGTATAGTCCTGTATATTACAGTTCACCCCATGTATAGTCCTGTATATTACACTGCACACCATGTATAGTCCTGTATATTACACTGCACACCATGTATAGTCCTGTATATTATACTGCACCCCATGTATAGTCCTGTATATTATACTGCACCACATGTATAGTCCTGTATATTACGCTGTACCCCATGTATAGTCCTGTATATTATACTGCACCCCATATATAGTCCTGTATATTACACTGCACCCCATGTATAGTCCTGTATATTATACTGCACCCCCATATATAATCCTTTATATTACACTGCACCACATGTATAGTCCTGTATATTACACAATAATCCACCGTAAAGTATCGAAAATATCTTTAAAAAGTTGTTTTATTGTGAAAATGTTACATTATACAGTAGATAAATATCTGTAAGCGCTCCCATCATGTCACACACAATGCATCTCTCTCGTCATGCATAATTTATCACTCCCACCATCTCACAATGTATTACTCCCATCATCTCTATCTCATGCACAATGTATTACTTCCATCATCTCACAATGTATTATTATTATTATTTATTATTAAAGCGCCATTCATTCCATAGCGCTGTACATATGATAAGCGGTGCACATACATAATATAGACAATTGCACTAAGCATGAACAAGATGAGTTACAGACTGGTACAGAAGGAGAGAGGGCCCTGCCCGTGAGGGCTTATAATCTACATGGTAAGGGAGAAGGACACAGTAGGTGCGGGTGAATTTGGTCATGGTGGTATAGAGGCAGCAGGGTCACTAGTTGTAGGCTTGTCTGAAGAGGTGGGTTTTTTGAAGGATTCCCATCATCTCGCACATTAGGTCAGATTAACATTGAAACTGTCCTTGTTGCCCTTAGCAACCAAACACAGCGCTGCTTTCATTTTTCCACAGCAATTTTAGAAATTAAAACTGAGAGGTTGACATATTTAGATGCAATGGGGCAGATGTAGTGAAATAGGCAAAAAGAAAAACTGTCTTTGTTGCCTGTAGTAACCGATCACAGCGCAGCTTTTATTTTCCAAGAGCTGAATACATAAAAGCTGCTCTGTGATTGGCTGCTACAGGGACCAAAGTTCTACTTTTAGACAGTTTGATAAATCTGCCCCCTAATTCCACTTCTTGGGTCATATATCCCACCACCAAAATCTTTGTGAAGAGAATGAAGAGACATGAAAAGAATTTCAGGCAATGTGGATGCTATGATATGAATAAAAATTGTCCCAAGAAATCCCCTGAGCACAAAGTGGGAACCCATTACATTCAATATGGCCGCTCTCATGCTAAGGCATTTCTTGTGATGTCATCATTGGAATGGCATGGTCATGCTTGCCTTCCGCTGCCTAACACAGTTCCTTTGGTGAATGCGGTAGAGAGTATGGATATCGGCCCTCGGCAATATCCAGATGATATAGAGATGGATTCTGTTCACAATGATGATGATAGCAAGATGGATGTCAGCCCTCACCAATATCCTGATGATGTGGAGATGAAGGACCTTCTTGGGGCCACCACAAACATCAGGGCCTCTAACCCCCGGAAGAGAAAGCGGCCATCTTGTACCATCTGCCGCCAGCCATAACATCTGCCCCTTGGCCACCTAAATACCATCTGCTGTTTGGTTCCCATTTACCAATTGCCGCCTGGGCCCATTTACCATATACCCATTTACCATCTACTCCTTGGGGCCCATTTACCATCTACAGATGGTTTTTACCATCCCAACCATCTGAAATTCCCTTGAAGATGAGCAGAGCTCCACCAGGTCTGGTAAGTTTGGCCACTTCCCTCTGTCTTCTCCTTGTGTTTTTGTAAACTGTTTTTCTTATTTGGCTATTCTCTTCTAGGATCCGACTACAAAACAACATGAGGAACCTCTCGTGACACTATTCCATCCCTAAAAATCTGCCAGAGGTGCGGCCCCCAACCTCCTCTGAACAAATTAGTGGACCTGAATCCAGCCAATCCTGAAGACGTGTGAATGGACCCTTAACAATATGTTCATAAAGTGTCAGCCCATTACATTCAAGTTGGCCGCTCTCCTGCTAAGGCACCGCTTGTGATGTCACCATTAGAATCCTGGCACGGTCACACTTTTTGTGATGTCACCATTAGAATCCTGGAACAATAATGCTCCTTGCTTCTTGTTTCTTTATTTGAGACAGATCTTCACAGCACTGGACTGGAGTCTGGATTGGTGACGCTGCTGAGGTCAGGTCCGGACTGGTCAGTCAGGTCACGGTAACGCGTGCTGCCAGAGGAACAAGGCCGGGACAAGGTGCTTTGGTGCACTAGGCAGATTAGGCAAATGGTGCCCCCTTTGTAGAATCTATTAAAAACTACCTTACTTGCTAATAAAAATACATTTAAAAACATTTTACAAAGTTACAGACTCAGAATACTAAAGGATTTAATGCTGCCACGACTGATGTTCCTCTACTGGAGTCATTCTTTTTTTCCTTCTCTATTTTCCCCAGACCGCCATAAAAAGTTCTCCCAAAGAATGCAAAATCTCTATGGCCAGTGACATCTGCACATCTAGGCCTGTGGGAACAAAAAACCCTCTGCCATATAACAATACACCAGTATTATAATATAATACACACCTCAGCTGGTGCAGAACCTTATAATACACACCTCAGCTGCTACACAACCTGATAATACACACCTCAGCTGCTGCAGAACCTCATAATACAAACCTCAGCCTCTGCAGAATACAATAATACACACCTCATCTGCTGCAGAACCTTATAATACACACCTCAGCTACTGCAGAACATAATACACACCTCAGCTGGTGCAGAACCTTATAATACACACCCAGGGGAGCACCCAGGAATTTTGTCTAGGGGGGGTCCGAAAGGTAAAAAATGGGGCACGTGTAGTGCACTGTGCCAATTCTTTTGCCCGCCCATTTTTCCAAGCCCACTTCATATTTAAAAATGCGGAGCACGTAGCGTGCTGTGTTGATTCTTTTGCCTGTAGATAACTTAACCGGAATTGTTACCAGTCATAACAATGATTATAATATGGCACGTATATGTATTGGAAATAAACTGAATAGTAGGGTCACCTAAAAAGTAACTTTTAATAGTCAATATTAAAATAATAGGCCCAATAATTTATCAAACAAGAGACTACATACATCAATAGTCATTTACCACCAACTAGTAAAGTGTGGTAGAGAGTAGAAGCAGTTGTGAGATATACACGCTTGCTGAGAGGGTGAGTTTTAGAAACATAGGGATACAAATAAAGAGGGAGACAGGTGCTGGGTCTCTTCCCCTACTTTATCCCGAGGTTCTAACTCGCAAATGAAGCCCTCACTGTATGTCCCTTGGTGTCCCTTTAAAGCAGTGACAGTGACTGCCCAGCTTCGTCAGAATACAAAGACAACACTCACCAGGGAACATCCTGCGTATGGAGAGGAGCGGACTCTGGATCTCGTACACATGGCGAGCTAAGTACTTGTCTTAACTGCAATACTGTTATTTCCTTGTTCGCCCCAGCATATCTGGAAGCGCCTTGGATTGGACGTTTGTCCACTATGTCTACTTGTATATCCTTCGGTATCTATCGTTCCCCTGATGACCTGGCTGACTGCCATTGAAACACGTCGGGACTTTTTTCGCTTTAATATGGTCTGTGTGTTCCCTGGTGAGTGTTGTCTTTGTATTCCGACGAAGCTGGGCAGTCACTGTCACTGCTTTAAAGGGACACCAAGGGACATACAGTGAGGGCTTCATTTGCGAGTTAGAACCTAGGGATAAAGTAGGGGAAGAGACCCAGCATCTGTCTCCCTCTTTATTTGTATCCCTATGTTTCTAAAACTCACCCTCTCAGCAAGCGTGTATATCTCACAACTGCTTCTACTCTCTACCAGACTTTACTAGTTGGTGGTAAATGACTATTGATGTATGTAGTCTCTTGTTTGATAAATTATTGGGCCTATTATTTTAATATTGACTATTAAAAGTTACTTTTTAAAGTGACCCCACTATTCAGTTATATTTCTGATTCTTTTGCCTGCAAAGAAAAGGGGGTCAGTCAGCACCTCCCAATGCGCAGTTGCACGCTGCCATGGCTAAAAACATAGAGGAAAAAAAGACAATGCAACAGCACTCTGCAAAGCAGATAAAGTACAATAATACCATAGTCACAAAAAATATTATAGTGCTAATGCTATGCTTATTTATAAAGTGAGATGCTTGGCAATTGAGCTCGTCTGCCGAACGTCAAGGCGGTAGTATTTAGTGTTAGGATCCGTCTTACAGAGATCGCCTTGACGTTCGGCAGACGGGCTCAAATGGTTTTGTACAAAATGCAAAATGCATTTTCCAAGCATCTCACTTTATAAATAAGCATAGCATTAGCACTATAATATTTTTTGTGACTATGGCATTATTGTACTTTATCTGGTCTGCAGAGTCCTGTTGCATTGTCTTTTTTTCCTCTACGATTCTTTTGTCTGGCCATTTCTAAAAGCCCCTCCTATATATAATAGGCCACTCCCAACGAAAACTGTACAGCTGACATTCTATAGTTGAGGCCTGTCTCTACACATCATACGGAGAGGGGAGGCCTGTCCTGGCTGCACTGCCTGCTTCACATTATACAATAAACAGCCGGCTACAGCCAGGAAGCTCCTCCGCTCTCCTCCCTCCCAGATCCTGCTTAAGGCCTGTGGTTCCCCCCACCATCTGCCACCCGCCCATGGCCTGCTGCCCCCTTTCGTCGTCCTCACCCAGCTCCGAATCCTCCCTCTACAAATGGCAGGGGGAGGAGCCAAAGCATCTCCTCTCCTACATAGCGCCTCATACCTCTTACATCCAGTGATGTCACCTTTGTTGTAGACGTTCTCTTTCCTCATCTTCTCTATTCAGACCAGACCGCCATGATGATTTTTCAGCCATCTCCCATCTCTGCAGAGATTGACAAACAGACATTAGTTTCCCACATTTCCATCATCTTCACATCTTCTGAACACCCTTTCCTGCCACCCCCAATACTATACTGCAGAAACAGTCCCCCTGGAAATACTACTACCACACAGATAGTGCCCCCTTCAACAATTATTGGCACACAGTGCTCTAAAAAATAACTGCACGCAGACACTAATAGTATAAAGATAATGTCCCCCAAAAATAATTGTGCTAAGCTGATACTGTGCCAAGGTGCCCCCCAAAGTAACAGCCCTACCCAAAATCCCACCAATAGAAATAATTATCTGCCAGAGCACACTTAGTAGTGATAATGCCCCTATAGTGCCCATACTAGTAATCATGTTCTTTGTAGCCCCCCAGTAGTAGTAAAGCTCCGCATAATACCCCCTAGTAGTAATAATTCTCCTTATAATATGACAGTACATGAAATACCCCCGCTTGGTGCCCGCAGTTGAGCTAATTTCCCCATAATGTATGCCAGTATAAAATACCCCTATATAGTGCCCCAGTAAATGCCCTCATAGTGCTCCTCTCCCCCTTCCCCATGGTGTCCCCCATAATATGCCAGTAAAAAAATGCCCCATCTTAGTGCCCCCAGCAGATAACCCTATAGTGATTCTTTCCCCCATAATGTGCCAGTAAAAAATGCCCCTTCTTAGTGCCCCCAGCAGATGCCCCTATAGTGCTCCTCTCCCCCATAATGTGCCAGTAAAACATGCCCCTTCTTAGTGCCACCAGATGCCCCAATAGTGCTCCACTCCCCCATAGTGCCCCCAATTAATGCCCCATAGTGCTGCTCTCCCCTATAGTACCTCCCATAATGTGCCAGTAAAAAATGCCCCTTTAGTGCCACCAGATGCCATAATGCCCCTCATAATGTGCCAATAAAAAAGGCCCCTTTAGAGCCCCCACTTCCCCATAGTGCTCCCAAATAATGCCCCTATAGTTTCACCAGATGCCCCATAGTGCCGCTCTCGCCTTTAGTGCCCCCCATAATGTGCCAATAAAAAAGCCCCTTTAGAGCCCCCAGATGCCCCCATAGTGCCCCCCCATAATGTGCCAGTAAGAGATGCCCCCATAGTGCCCCCCCCAAAATGGGCAAGAAATAAATGCCCCCAAAGTGCCACCCCCCAAAAAATAGGGCTGTAAGAAATGCGAGCTGCCCCCTCCCAAAAAAAAGCACAAAAAAACAACAACACACTAATATTTACCTTCATCAACAGTGATGCGATGCAGGCCTCTTCCGGCCTGTGTCCCCTGCTGTGTGCTGCCCGGCTCAGGCGACTTGATGATAATGACGTTATTGCAGCGCCTGAGCTGGCCTCTCATAGGCTGCAGGCATTAGTGCCTCCGGCCTATCAGAAGAAGGACAGCGATACAAATTAATATGGACAGCGATACAAATTAATATGGAGATGAGCGCTTCCACAATGGAAGTGCTCATCTTCAACTGCCCCCCCACCGCCGCCGGCAACTAGAACCAGGGCCTGTGGTGATTCGCGGTGTGCGGCCCTGAGGGATAAAAAATAAATAAAAAATATTCGCTGGTTGTTCTAGGGGGGGTCCAGACCCGCTAGACCACTCCTGTTGGTGCTCCACTGGAGCCCTCTATATGTACAGTATGTGCCTGATACATGTATGATGGTGTGCAGCTTCCGGGCATTTGTGGATTGTACTAGATTTCATTGAGTTTCAGCCTGCAAGTGCCAAGCTCCGCAGAGCGAGTGTATAGTGGAAACTTCCAGATCTGCTTAAACTTGGTCCAAACACAAAGATATAATCAATCTGGATTTGGAACAAACACAGAGATATGATCTGAGTTTTCAGAGTCTGTCCACATTCTTGTGTGTGCACAAAACGAACACTGTACGCTGAGTTATCAGGCACGTGTTAGCTGGGAGAGAGATGGCCACGGAAATTCAAGGGGCTCTTGACTATGGAATACAGATGTCCATGGAATTATTGGATTCTCAGTCATTGATTTTAATGGACAGCGAGTAGTGCGCTCAAACAGCGTTCCTCCACGGCAGGGGTTTTAAGTAGCAAAAAACTTGACAAAAGATTTCCTATTTTAACCCCTTGAAGACCTCTCTATTTTTGGCTTTAATGGACCCAGCATCTTCTTTTTTTTTTGTTGCATTTCAAGAACCATCATTTTTTTTGTTACATATGAAGCCCTTTTAAGTGTCAAGTTATATTTTTCAATTGCGTCATTTTGGGATACATATTAAATATTGATTAACTTTTTTTTATTTATTTATTTATTTTCTCAGGGGGTGAATGAAAAAAAAAAAGTTCTGAAATGTTTTTTTTTTGTTTTTTTTTTGGGGGGGGGGGGGGGAGATACCAAACATATATATTGTATATTTTGTTGGTTTTAGTACCCTTTTATAGAAAGTAATTTTTTTTGTGCCACTGCTTCCCAAGACCCATAACTTGTTTTATGGACTAATACAGGGATCAGCAACCTCTATTACTCCAGCAATTCTGAAACTACAACTCCCAGAATCCTCCTTTCACTTCTATGGGCGTTGTAGTTTCACAGCAGCTGGAGTGCCAAAGGTTGCTGATCCCTGGACTAATATGTCGACATACAGTTAGGTCCAGAAATATGTGGACAGTGACACAAGTTTTGGCATTTTAGTTGTTTACCAAAACATATTCAGGATACAGTTATATAATCACTTTGGGCTTAAAGTGCAGACTCGCAGCTTTAGGGCTCATTCAGACGACCGTATGCTGTCCGCAAAAATACTGAATGCTATCCGTTTTTTTGCGGATCCGCAAAAAAACGGATCTGCAAAAAAACGGATAGCATTCAGTATTTTTGCGGACCCATAGACTTCAATGGGGCCATGTCCTGATTTTCACGGACAAGTATAGGACATGTTTCATTTTTTTTGCGGATCCGCAAAAAAACGGATAGCATTCAGTATTTTTGCGGACAGCATACGGCCGTCTGAATGAGCCCTTAATTTGAGGGTATTCATATTCTATTTGGAGGAAGGGTTTAGGAATTACAGCGCTTTAATATGTAGCTGCCTCTTTTTCAAGGGACCAAAGGTAATTGGACAATTATCTCAAAAGCTATTTAATGGGCTGCATGGGCTATTCCCTTGTTAATCCATCAATTAAGTAAGTAAAAGGTCTGGAGTTGATTCCAGGTGTGGCATTTGCATTTGGAAGCTGTTGCTGTGAACCCACAGCATGCGGTCAAAGGAGCTTTCAATGAAAGAGAAACAGACCATCATAAGGCTGAAAAAAAGAAGAAATCCAACAGAGAAAAAGCAGAAATATTAAGAGTGGCCAAATCAAGAGTTTGGTACATTCTGGTAAAAAAAATGAGTGCACTGGTAAGTTCAGGAACTCAAAAAGGCCTGGAAGTCCATGGAAGACAACAGTGGTGGATGATAGCAGAATCCTTTCCATGAGTGAAGAAAAACCCCTTCACAACATCCACCCAAGCAAAGAACACTCTCCAGGAAGTAGTTGTATCAGTATCTAAGTCTACCAAGTGAAGAACACTCTCTAGGAAGTAGGTGTATCAGTATCTACAGTAAGTCTACCATAAAGAGAAGACTTTATGAAAGCAAATACAGTAGGTTCACTACAAGGTGAAAACCATTAATCAGCCACTATATAGAAAGGCCAGATTAGACATTGTCAAAAAACATCTAAAGAAGCCAGCCCAGTTCTGGAACAGCATTCTTTGGAGACCTCTACCAGAATCATGGTAAGAAGAAAGTATGGAAAAGGCTTGAAATTGCTTATCATCCAAAGCCCACCACTTCATCTTTAAAACATGGTGGAGACAGTGTGATCGCATGGGCATGCATGTCTTCCAGTGGCACTGGGTCACTAGTGTTTATTGACTGGTGTACAGGGATAGACTTACTGCTCAGATTCAACCAAAGACAGCAAGGTTGATTGGATGGTGCTGCACAGTAAAGATGGACAATGACCCAAAATATACTGCGAAAGCAACCCAGGAGTGTTTTAAGGCAAAGAAGTGGAATATTCTGCAATGGCCAAGTCAGTCAGTAGATCTCAACCCAATCGAGCATGCATTTCACTTGCTTAACCATTTCCAGACCTGGCCATTTACCCTTTTCCTGACCAGGTCTAATTTAGCAAATCTGACATGTGTCACTTTATGTGGTGATAACTTTGGAATGCTTTTACTTATCCAAGCCATTTTGAGACTGTTTTTCGTGACACATTGTACGTCATGTTAAAGGGAGTCTGTCACCACAATTTCACCTTATACATATGCAGCCGGCCACCCCCTGGGGCCCTATTAGATGTTAATATCCCCTAGGATGATTAAAACTAAAATAAAAAATAAAAAATAAAAAATATATATATGTAGTTAAGGCTGACGTGTCAGCCTGTATTTGTGGGAGAGGCGGAGGTGCCTTTAAAAGCCAAGGCGCGCTACCCTCAAATGCCTGTGAGCTCGCTGTGAGAGGAGGAGTATACTTTCTGCAATCCCGCCAAGCTCACGTCGCCAGCACACGCGCCGATTCATTCATTCGTAAGTATGCAGGGGCCACTGCCCCTTACAACCTGCAAAAGCTCCGGAGCGCTTCAGCCGAATGCTCCTCAGGTAACACTGTCAGCCCTGTACCGGCTTCCTGTATTCCATCCCCATCTGCTTGCCCCCTCTACCTTGCCGCGGTCCGCTCCCTCACAAGCGCTGCATGCCTGGGCTCATCGATGGAGAGCCTGGGCGTCGGGTCCCGGTCCATGCGGAAGTCTCCCCCGTCGCAGCGTCTCTCTCTCCCTCACATGTGCCCGCAAATCTCCTCCTCCCGCTTATTCCCCATCCAGGTTCCGGCCTCCTTCGTCCCCCGCACGTCGGCTGCTGGCAGTCACAGATTCACTCTCAATCTTTCAGCATGGCAAAAATAAAAAATAAAACAGGGAAAAAATAAGAAATACGAGGGGGCCAAATAAAGTTTTAAAGTTATACAAAAAAAAAAAAAGGGTTTCAAATAAAGTTTACAAAAAAAAATTAAATGTAAAGGGGCCCAAACAAAAAAAAAAAACATCAAATACACACCTCAGCCAGTCAACCCAACCCGTCAGGCGGATTTTACATTCACCCTACCCTCCATCGTCCACGGCTGGTAGCGTCACCCAGGCTCTAGTATAATTAGGGGGCCTGGGCCTTTATTTATCATGCCAGTTCACAATTTCAGTCACTCAGGGGCCCAACGTAGTTCAGGCATGGTCAGCGTTAAGTATGCCTGGTGCCTCCTGCGTCATTCAGCCCCAAGCTTTCCTTCAAGGTCTGCGGCCAGCCACCATCTCCATAGGTTACAGTCGCAACGTCCTGGCTCACGTTTTTTATTTAGCATATTGTTGCCGGCCTTGTTTTTCCAAGCTCACGTTCAATTTCATTTCATGTTGTGGCCTGGTCCGCCACCATGGCTGACGTTTTTTAATAAATTCATGTCCGTTGCCCGGTACGTTATCCAGGCTTACGTTTTTTAACTCCAAATGCATAAATTCTGTTGCCTGGTACGTCATTCGGGCTCACGTCTAAATTTTAAGTGTATGTTGCCTGTCACGTTTTCCAGGCTTACGTTTTTAACTCGCAATTTATTATTTTTTTTTGCCAGGTACGTCATGCAGGCTTACGTTTTTAAAAACCCATGTATGCTTAAATTCTGTTGCCTGCTACGTCTTCAGGCTTACGTTTTTAACTTAAATATGCTGCCTGTCACGTTCATCCAGGTTTACGTTTTTAACTCTCTGATTATTAATTCTGTTGCCTGATACGTCATGCAGGCGTACGTTTTTAATTCTTTGATTTCTGTTGCCTGGCACGTTTCCAGGCTTACGTTTAATTTGTTAATTTCTGTTGCCTGGTACGTTTTCAGGCTTACGTTTTTAATTCGTCATTGCCTATCCGTTCACGCTGGCTCATGTTCTAATTCGTTAATATCCGGGACCTGATGTAATGGTCAGGTTTACATCCTTCCTGTGCTTGTCACTACACCCAGGCCAGGAAAAAAATAAAAAATAAAAATAAAAAATTATTATATACATACACAACTGCAATGTTCTCGGTACGCCACTGCCAGGCTCATGTGTACTAACTTCATCGTCCTGTACAATTCAGGTCCAGGGCCAGTTGTTGTTGCATCTTTGTTTGTTCCTGGGTCATTCCTCAGGTACCGTCTAGTCATTATCACTTCGGTGCGCACCTTTTTTAACAGTCCACCCCCTCTTTTTTAAGTCACGTAATCGTCAGCTGTCACTTTCTTTTCTGGTCCACACAGGTAAGCGCTCACACTCTGGTCTTCACCAGCACCACCACTTCTTAAATTTGTTCACTTCACGGTCACGGGTCTCTCTTTTGCTCCAGGGCCGTCCGACCATTAATTCTGTTATCATTATCTCACACTCACAGTATGTCTCACCTGTCAGACGTTGAGGAATCCCTTTCAATCCCTGAGTCTTTCGCTTCCAGCCATGGCAGCTCCATGTCGCTCAGAAGTTTGACAATACCAAAACTGATTAAGGAACTCAACAGCCTAAGGATTCGTTACCCAGCGTCGGCTCGGAAGGTGGAGCTATACAGACTCTTGGTGTCCGAGCCAATGGCTCCTCTGGCGGAACAAGTTCCCTTGTCAACCATCCAGTTGTCTTTGGCACAGTTACATGTCACAATTAACAACATCGCCACCTCTGTGTCAGACATGCAGGCTAGATTGATCTCTCCGGTTCCAGTGGCCTCCGCTTCTTGTTCTCATTCCCCAGGTAGGGCCTCATACACGCCTGAGGTAGCTCCGGCACATTTTGTCCCGGACAACATCAGGAGGGATATCCTAGAGGGCAAGGACATTAATTTATCTTCCATTCTCATAGCTACCCATGACACCGTCGATAATAGGACCATTGCTTGCGGCGACGTTTCCATCATTCTAAAGGCCAGGGACGTCCGCCTCAACAAAAAATTGTCCATCCCGGAATTTGTTCTGGCCTTCAGTTTATACAGGGACATCATCTGTTCTGCCCACCCTGGGAGACAAGAGGAACTGGACACCTTCCTGTATAGGGTCACGGATCTGGGCCACAAGTATGGCGGCCACGCCTTTTACGACTACCACCGCTCGTTTTCTGCCAAGGTGGCCGCCACTCTGGCCCAGTTTCACCACACCACCAATTGGGCGTCCATGGATATGGAGCTCTTTTGTCGCCATTTCGCTGGTCTCAAGGCTCCAGCATGTGCTTCTTGCAACTCCATCCTCCACTCGTCAGATTGGTGCCCCAACACTGTTCCTCCCGTCTCTCAGGGCAGATTCCTTCCCAGCACCTCTGGTTTCCCGCAGAGACCCGCTCCATCCACCGATAAATTACGCCGCCCCATAGTTTTCCTGGGTAATAGTCAAATCCGTAATAATTACAACATGGTCATCTGTAATTACAATAAATGTAGAGCCCTGCACATTTGCTCTGGTTGCTTTAGAGCCCACCCCCTGACAACTTGCCCACAGCGTTCATCTAGGACCTCATGACTAGCCGGGGTCAACGTAAATCTCCTGGCAGCTCTCCTCCAAGACCATCCCAATCCCCCGTTCGTCCAGTTCCTTGCTACCGGGTTTGCCGAGGGGTTCCATATGGGTCTGGTCGCTCTTCCCCAGTCCACTTGGGAGGGTCCTAATCTCCTTTCAGCCGCCAAGGATCCCGACTCGGTAGGAGTCCTAATAGAGTCTGAGTTAGAGAAGGGGTTCCTCATAGGGCCATTTTCCACTGTCCCCTTTGATTCTTGGAGGATCAGCCCTATCGGCATTGTGGCTAAAAAGTTCTCCAATAAAAAACGTCTTATTTACGATCTTTCTGCGCCTCATGGTTCCGGCATCCCGAGCCTAAACTCTCTGATTCCCTCTGAGGAATTCTCCATGCGGTACTCCTCAGTCGATGAAGCTATCCATCTCATCCTCCAGGTAGGCAGAGGGGCTTGGCTATCCAAAGCGGATATCGCGGATGCGTTCCAACTGCTCCCCATCCACCCGCAGCTCTGGAAGTTTTATGGCATCAAATGGCAAAATCTTTATTATTTTGCTAGCCATCTGACCTTCGGGTCCAAGAGCAGTCCCTGGCTGTTCGATCAATTTGCGCAGGCCCTGCATTAGATTTTAGTCAACTGCTGCGATTGCCCGCTGGTCATTTATTATCTGGATGATTTCCTGTTGGTTGAATCATCAGGCTGCAGACCCAGCAAACTCAGGTCCCTTCTCCAGATCTTCTCTGAGCTCAACGTTCCCGTCGCTTCTTCAAAGGTAGAAGGCCCTTCAACGGTAATCACCTTCCTAGGGATAGTTTTGGATACCATCAAAATGCAAGCTAGGCTTCCGGAGGAGAAGCTCGCCAAAGTCAGGGAAGAGATATCCAAGGCAGTGGGTTCCTGAAGTTTTACTAAAGTAGAATTGCAATCGTTGCTGGGTATGTTGAACTTTGCCACCAGAATCATGCCACAAGGCAGGGCCTTCACCTCCCGGTTGTTACAGTTGCTTCCATCAGTCCCCGAGCAGGATAGTCCCATCTGCTTAGACAGCCAAGCGTTCACTGATTTGGCAATGTGGAACACTTTCCTCGCCAGTTGGAACGGGGTCTCCATGTTTGTTCCTCAATGGGGTCCCACATCGGCCACGATCTTCACGGACGCCGCGGCCTCTGCAGGTTACGCAGCAATCAGCGGGAATCAGTGGTTTGCTGGTTCCTGGCCCAAAGAGGTGTCTTCAGCACAGCGGGCTTTGAAGTCTTCCCCTTTGCTAGAGGTGTACCCAATTGTAGCAGCGGCCCAAGTTTGGGGCAGTCAATGGGCCAACTCTTCAGTAGTTTTTGTCACCGATAATCAGGCGGTGGTAGACATCATCGCCAAAGACAGATTCAAGTCACCTTTCATCATGTCATTCGTCCGCAGGTTGGTCTGGCTTTCCCTGTGCCACAATTTTCATGTAACATGCAGGCATATCCAGGGTACACAAAATATCGCCGCAGATGCCTTGTCACGATTTAATTTTCGCAATTTTTTCCAGGCAATGCCAGAGGCGGACCAAGTGGGTTTATCCCCTTCAGCGTTCCAAACATTGGTCATGGATTAAAATCTTACATTTATTCAGCAAAAAGTCTGGTGCAAAAATCTTTGTCTGTCAACACATCCAGAAACTATAGAACCAGCTGGAATATGTTCCACAAATTCACACTCCTTCACCCAAGACATGATACCGGCAAGACTGCATACATCATTGCTTTCTTGGCATACTGCCATTTGGAACTCAAACTTTCCTACAACTCCATAAAGGTATAACTGGCATTTCCTCACGTTGGAAGATCCAGACTGTAGGTCGATTTTTTTGTCACAGGCGATAAAAGCCACCCTCAGGGGCATACAAAAGAGCAGCGGGGGGACGAGCACTCGTAGACATCCGGTATCAGGAGAACTCTTTAGGAAGTTATCCACCTCCCTAGATGGCAATCCTTTTGGGCTCCTTTCTAGTACCGTTAACAAAGCGGCCATGTACCTCAGCTTCTACAGTTTCTTAAGGCCAGGGGAGTTCACCAGCTCCTCTGCCAGAGTCAAAGGTTTAACCAGGGGCCAACTGGTCCGGCGCAACGACCAGTTCATCCTGTAACTCGCTTCTTCCAAAACATCCCAAGTCGGTCCACCAGTAGAAATCAGGTACTTCCCGACTTTCAATGAATGGTGCCCGGTTCAGGTCTTCCAGCAGCTATTGGCGGTGTTGGGCGATTCGGCCCAAGAGAGCCCTTTGCTCCCGTTCAAGGTTAGGTCCATCACGTCATCCCAGTTCATTTCGCACATCCGTTTACAAGTGGTGGGTTTAGGGTATGACCCGAAAACCATTTCGGGACATTCCTTCCGCATTGGGGCTGCATCCACAGCTTCAAAGCACAATGTCCCAGCTCACATCATCCAAAAATGGGTCGCTGGCACTCTTCATGCTACGGTCGGTACATTCTGAACCCTCACATGGAGATATCTGAGGCTTTCTGTAGTTTGGTTTTATGACGTGCTGCGTGTCTAATAAACTCCTTTCTACGCTACCTGGCTTACTCTTTGCCCCCTTATAGGCCTACCCTCGTTCATGGCTAAGGGCACACCACCAGCCATTCAGTCCAGGTCTGAGGTAAGTAAACAGGTCAGGCCTGTTCCCCACTTCTCACACAAGGTCCTCTCATCCGCAGCCATGACCACAAATATATATATATCATATCATCAGAAAACTGAATAAACTGATCCAAAAATGACAGCACAAATAAAAACTACATCTCAATCAGCAGAAAACCCTCGAACATCTCAATACAGAAAATATAAAAGAGCATAGCAATGAAAGGAAATTTTGTTGTCTCTCAGAATTTTTTATTTTTAAAAAGTAGTAAAACATAATAAAAACTGTCAAAATTTGTAAATTGCACTGACCCACAGAATGACCCACATAATGTTATCATTTTTAGAGCACAGGGAACGCCATGAAAGCAAAACTATTGTGGAATAGCATTTTTTTTTTTTTTCACCCAGCAGAGATTTTTTTTCCAATCATTCAGTACATGATATGCTAAAATAAATGTCAGAGGGTTGTGCCACTATACAGTCTGACACTATCAGCACTGACTGGACAGTATCAGACTGTGCTGGGACAGCCACAACTGGTTAAACTCAGCTGTCAACAGGTGCACGGTGCTGTTTTTGGAAGATCACAGCCATTTTTTTTTAAATCCTGGACAACGTATTTAAAATGAATGGTCTAGAACTGTGGTGCCCAACCATTTTTTGTCTGAGGGCCGCACTAGACATGGTATAAATTTCGCGGGCCAGAACCAGGTAGCTTTGCCATAAAGAAATGCAAACACTGTGAGGGGGCATGTGTGAGCATTACTACTGTGAAGGGGTAAATATCTGGGCATTTTTTCTTTGGAGGGGCACATATGGGCATTTTTACTGTAAAGGGGGCGCATCTGGGCATTTTTACAGTGAAGGGGGCACATGTGAGCATTACTACTGTGAAGGGGGCATATGTGAGCATTACTACTGTGAAGGGGGCACATCTGGGCATTACCCCTGTGAAGGGGGCACATCTAGGCATTACCCCTGTGAGGTGGGCACATCTGGGCATTACCCTTGTGCAGGGGGGCACTTCTGGGCATTACCCTCGTGCAGGGGGCACATCTGGGTATTACCACTGTGAAGGGAGCACATCTGGGCATTACCACTGTGAAGGGGGCACATCTGGGCATTACCACTGTGAAGGGAGCATGTGAGCATTACTGTGAAGGGGGCACATCTCTGGGCATTACTACTGTAAAGGTGACACATTTCTGATCATAGCAAGACTAAGGAGTGGAATGCAGGAAACTCTCTCTAGAAATGCCTTGTGGTGCAATATTATGAGTCCTCTCTCCCTCATTAATATTGCTAAGCGCATCCTGAGGAGCAACCCAGGCGGCCCACACTGGCACCAGACATA
This sequence comes from Bufo bufo, assembly GCF_905171765.1. Classification (NCBI taxonomy): domain Eukaryota; kingdom Metazoa; phylum Chordata; class Amphibia; order Anura; family Bufonidae; genus Bufo; species Bufo bufo. Next base: position 568,918,630 of record NC_053392.1, on the reverse strand, counting down.
GTGATCACATATTAAGAAATAGGCTCAGGTCCAATCACTTCCACCACTACCACACCTCGCCAGTCACATCCTTCATAGACCTCCTGCTTCCATCTGACTTGTCCTCACCTTCTCCTTCAATGTGCTCTGATGCCTGGCTGAGAGTCCAGAGGTGGTCTGTACGGGCTGGTGTGGGGAGATGGGGTCTTCAGTCACCGCAGAACTAATAATAGTACTGCCCCACAGTATAATTTTTTGAACCTACCACCCTGTAAAACATTTTGAATTGTTGAGGTGAGAAAGACACTGCCAGACATCTTTGTTGGTGGTTTATGTCCACAAAAATAAAAAGATCAGGCAATGTGAAATCCAACCGCCAATCCTTCTCGCCCTGACATCTGTCATCCGGAGAGTGAGATACACATTAGATGGACGGTAGGTCCCAATGAAATCATCGGGTTCAGGCAACATTAATCCAATGTGTATGGCTACCTTAACAAAGCTTTCGTAAAAAGCTACTGAACCAGTTATATCTTTATATAATGAAATATAAATGATATGATATAGTATACTATAATAGCTTTCCTTAGGCTGCTTTCACATCACCGCTTTGTATTTCTGTTCTTCTGCCTTCTGCTCCATTATAGAAGAACGAAAATAACGGTAGTACCGGATTCGGCATGCAATTGACAGGACTGGAGCCTAACAAATCTCATTGACTATAAAGGGATCAGTTACGCTTCCATGCAGGACTTTTTTCTCTGCTATTTTGACAAACTCTGTGACGAAGCCTCCAACGCAGATGTGAATGTATTCCTTTAGGGTGGCTTGGTAACTGATGCCTGACTGTCTGGGTGACCAAGTAGTGACCAACATTTCAGTACATGTAACCACACATACCAAAGCAGTCAGAGGAAATTCTCTGTGTTATACCGCTACAATGCAGCTCTACTGTAAATAAATTTTAGGTCTCTTCTATAAAGGAAGCAAGAGAGGAGAATGGGGACAGGAAAGGTTTTAAGTTATGAAACCGAAAATTTTTGGTATTTGGAGAGGTTTACGAAATTGTCTAAAAGAGTATCTGTCTTGGTTGTCTATAGCAAGCAATCAGAGCATTTTTTTTAGACAGTTTTTATAAATCTGCCTCATTGTGTAGAAAATGAACCTGGGTTCCACAATCCTATAATTATGTTTCCAGGGAGCCAGACCAATAATTTTTCCTGATTTACTGAAACCTATGAGTCACAGCCAAAGGACTCTGGTCCCTAAATGCTTTGACTAGTTAAAGAAGTGGTCTGGTGGGGTTACATTCTTTTAATGTGGGACAGAATACATAAAAAAAAAAAAAAAAGAAGCATTACTTCCATTCACCCCAGAGAAGACAATCAGCATGTATGGGTGTATGTGATCAGCAAGGATGGATTCATACCAAAATTTGAGAGTGCCTTTCACATAGATGAGTGGCCCAGAGAATGTCAGAAAAACATTCCCCAGACCATACCGCTGCCACCACCAGCTTGTGTCCTTCCAGCAATGGCTGCAGGGTGTTTGTTCTTTGATGTTTCTCACCTGACTCTCCAACCCCCATCTGTTCCATGAACCAGAAAATGTGGCTGATTGGAGAAGGCAACCCTTTACCAATCAGCAGAGGTCCAACTCAGATACTGCCATGAAAATTAAGCTTCATTAGCAGAGGTGCAGTGATCATCCATCTACTCCAGAGCCCCATACACAGTAAGGTTCTCTGAACTGTTGTGTTACACACACGTCTGGTAGCTCCTGGTTCATTATGGTGGGGAGCTGCTCCACTGTGGCATCGGTCCGTCCTCGTGCACCTTCATAGGTGACGTTCACCTCTCACATCGATGGCACCTGGTGCTCCGCAGTTTCCACGTTGCTTATTCACAATGGTGCTATTTGTCCACTCACCATACAATTTCACCACAGCAGCACGAGAACAGTTCACACATTGCGCAGTTTCAGAAATACCGCCACTCTTGGCCTCAAAGCCAATAATTGTCCCCTTTTCGCAACTCTTATAAATCTCCAATTTTACCCATGACAGCAACAAGGGATATGTGTGCAGACAGCCTATCACACACCTTACATACCCACCGAGCCAGCTCAGCACACGTGACTTCCTTCATGAGCTACGCACTGTCGACATCAAAAGTAGGAAGTGGTCCTCGACTGCGTTACCTGTAGATTGCCGGTTACACACTGCTTGCATCATATTCCATATCACAAAAGAAACAAAATTCTAATATTCATAGCAAATGCAAATCACTATAATATGCTGCTATTTTTCGCCATTGGCGCCTGTTTACACAGGAGATTTTGTAGCTTGCGCAGCACTAACATTAACACTATTTTCATAAATATTTGTGCAGCTCGCAGCACAGGAGACTCCGCTGTGTATAGGTGAGAAGTACACTTTGATCCTTCACAAAAATTCAGCTTATGTTTGCCACACAAGTGAGTAGACGAGTCTTTTCATAAAGAGCAGATGTAAATGCGTTTAAGTAAAAAAAGAAAAGCCCCGCAGGCATATTGCAATGGGGGGCCTCCACCCAGGGCCCTACTATAAATCGCTTCCCAGGTGTAGGAAATGCAGAGAGGAGTAAGGGTGCGGCCCAAATGTCTCTTTATGTGTGTCACGGTGCTCCTACATGGATACCGCTGGACCCCAGGCTTTGGCTCCGAAGCAATAAATAAAGGAAATAATTGAGGGATTAAGGAAGAACTTAAGTCCAGACCTTGAGATGAAGTTCAATGGCAGCTTTACTTGAGTAAAAGTTTTTCCAAAACAGATTTCAGGCCTTATCTTGGTTCCAGCAGGCTTTATCATTAGAATGGCAGGCAAACTCAACTCTGCTATATCCTGCTGTCCTGACAAGCTTAATTAGTGTCTTTGCTTTCTTTGTGATGCTGTGCTTCACTCTTTGGTCGGACCTATGTTCAGCCAAGGGATGTGGTAGAATTAGTTGAGCTCCAACATGGAGTCTATACCAACACTACCACTAGCACTAGAACTAGAACTAGAACGAGTTCTAACTGGTCCCCACCCTTCCTAGCCCACTTGACTACAGAGGGGGGTTAGAATGGAATGGAACGCTCCATTATATCTAAGTACAGCTCTGCCGTGTTTGCTGCCACCTGCTGGTGAACCAGGCATATTACATGTTATAAACAGTTGCAAACATTATTATACAGTTAGGTCCATATATATTGGGCAAAAAACTAATTTTTGTTCTGTACATTACCACAATGGATTTTGAACCAAACAATTCAGATGCAGTTGAATTTCAGACTTTCAGCTTTAATTCAGTGGGTTGAACAAAATGATTGCATAAAAATTTGAGGAACTCAATCCCTTCATTTCAGGGGCTCAAAAGTAATTGGACAAATAAAATAAATGTATATAAAATTTTAATTTCTAATACTTGGCTAAAAACCCTTGGTTGGCAATGACTGCCTGAAGTCTTGAACTCATGGACATCACCAGACGCTGTGTTTCCTCCTTTTTAACCACCTTCTGTCTGCCCGTTGATTATAAACGTCCGGGAGGTGGATCTCTATCTCTGAATGGACGTTTTTGAAGGTCCATTCAGAGATGGCAGCTGACAGTTCCCAGGCGCTATGCCCTTCCTGTCCCAGCCCGGCGGTCATGTGACCGCCGGGGCCGGAGGAGTGCAGGAGCTGTCGGGTCTTATACAGACCTCGGTCAGCCCTGCACTGAGGCTGTACAGCGTTGTATAGTGCTGTACAGGCTCTCTATTCGCTGTAAGAAGGAGAAAAGTCACTGCTGTGAGCCTGTGGATTCTGAGGCAAAGGATTCTGCAGTACTGGTAAGTATATAGGTGGGCGAGGGTGGAACATGTACTATTCGTGCAGATCTGACTGCTGAGGCCTGTCACAGGCCACAGCAGTCATGGAACTAAGCCACTTCCTGGTCCTATGGGGATCAGCTGGAAAGTGGGAAACACATGGGCACGGTGGGACTACAGACAGATGAGTAATTATAAAAAAAAATTGGGGGGGGGGGGGGGACCAATTTGAACCTTTTGGGTTCTAGGATTATAGACTAGACAACCTCTTCAAAAAGAGGACCTTTCACCACTCCTGACATGCCTGTTTTAATAGCTACAGGAATTTCCCATGTAATAACAGTTCTGGAGCCTCTATTCTTATGGCTCTATGTTGTGCCATTCCTTTATTATTCCTGATAAAAGTTATGAATGAATTGCAAGAAGTCTGTAGTAAGGGTCCAAAGGGCTGGTAACAAGTGTGTGGGTGTGTGTGTGTGTGGGGAGGGGGTACCTGCACAGTATGACAATGGCAGCACTGAGTGGATAGAGTCAGACTGTGCAGGGACACACCCTCAACTGGTTAACACCACTCTGTACCCTTACTGCAGACTGCTAGAAATTCATTCATAACTTCTCGCAGAAATAATAGAAGAATGACACAACATAGAGCCATAAGAATAGATGCTCCAGAATTGTTATTACATGGTCAATGCAGGTAGGTATTAAAACAGGCATGTCAGTCGGTGAAAGGTCCTCTTTTCAGGACCTGTCTTATGTTGAATAGTGTCCTGTGCAGTACCTTCAGTTGATAGCTACAGTACTGCACTTATTGTTCTTACGGTACACCATATAGTGTCTAAATAATACAGTCAATAAACGTCCCATACAGTATATTGACCAGTCAATAAACTGGAGAATGTAGCTGCATCCTGGGACACTGCGGAGGCTCAAGCATAGTGCAAGGGTGCAGGTTTAGGGTTCTCACCCCATCAGGGTCACTGGGTAGCTAGAACATAATACAAAATATAATAAACTTCATGTGTATTTTCTGTTGGGTATGGACCCCGCCACTGTATAAAAGAGGGAGGCCGGTGACATTTGCCTTGTGCCAAGCAGTTACAATGCTCATATTGTAACACCCCCGAGTGGTGTTGCCACTCCTACACCCTGCTACTGTCCTTAATGGTCTAACATAAAGTCATCTATGCATTATGTTCCCGGTCCTCTCCATAACATGCATCTACAGTTAGGTCCATATATATTTAGACACTGAGACAAATTTTGTTTTGTTTTACCTGTTTACTAAAACATATTCAAGTTATAGTTATATTATGGACATGGACATAAAGTCCAGACTTTTAGCTTTCATTTGAGGGTATCCACATCAAAATTGGATGAAGGGTGTAGGAGTTTCAGCTCCTTTAGGCTCCATTTACACGTCCGCCAATGGGTCCGCATTCGTTCCGCAATTTTGCGGAACGGGTGCGGGCCCATTCATTTTCTATGGGGACAGAATGGATGCAGACAGCACACAGTGTGCTGTCAGCATCCGCATTTGCGGAGCGCGGTCCCGATCTTCAGCTCCGCAAAAGATAGAACATGTCCTATTCTTGTCCACAGCTTGCGGACAAGAATAGGCATTTCTATAGGGGTGCCGGGCGGGTGTGTTGCGGATCTGCAATTTGCGGGTCCGCAACACACCACGGACGTGTGAATGGAGCCTTACATGTGGCACCCTGTTTTTAAAGGGACCAAAAGTAATTGGACAATTGACACAAAGGTTGTTTCATGGGCAGGTGTGGACAATTCCTTAATTATTTCACGGAAGACAACAGTGGTGGATGATCGCAGAATAATTACCAGCACACTTCTGGAAGAACATTCTTTGGACAGATGAAACCAAGATCAACCTCTACCAGAATGATGGAAAGAAAAAACTATGGGGAAGACATGGTACAGTTTTATGATCCAAAGCATACCATATCATCTGTAAAACACGGCGGAGGCAGTGTGTTGGCTTCAGCATGCATGGCTGCCAGTGGCACTGGGTCCCTAGTGTTTATTGATGATGTGACACAGGACAGAAGCAGCCGGATGAATTCTGGGGTTTTCAGCGACATACTGTGTGCTCAAATCCAGCCAAATGCAGACAAACTGGTCGGCGTTTCATAATACAGATGGACAATGACCCAAAACATAAAGCCAAAGCAACCCAGGAGCTTATTAAAGCAAAGAAGTGGAATATTCTTGAATGGTCAAGTCAGTCACCGGATCTGAACCCAATACAGCATTTCACTTGTTAAAGACTAAACTTCAGACAGAAAGGTCCACAAACAAACAGCAACTGAAAACCGCTGCAGTAAAGGCCTGGCAGAGCATTAACTACTTCACATCCGGGCCATTTGCCCCCTTCCTGACCAGGCCTAATGTTGCAAATCTGATATATGTCACTTTATGTGGTAATAACTTTGGAACGCTTTTACTTATCCAGGCCATTCAGAGATTGTTTTCTCGTGACACATTGTACTTCATGATAGTCATAAATTTGAGTCAATATATTTCCCCTTTATTTATGAAAAAATCCCAAATTTACCAAGAATTTTGAAAAATTCGCAATTTTCTAACTTTTAATTTCTCTGCTTTTAAAACAGAAAGTGATTCCTCATAAAATATGTATTACTTAACATTCCCCATATGTCTACTTTATGTTGGCATAATTTTGTAAATATCATTTTATTTTTTTAGGACGTTAGAAGGCTTAGAATTTTAGAAGCAATTTTTAAAATTTTTAAGAAAATTGCCAAAACCCACTTTTTAAGGACCAGTTCAGGCCTGAAGTCACTTTGTGGGGCTTAGGCTACCTTCACACCTGCGTTAGGTGCGGATCCGTCTGGTATCTGCACAGACGGATCCGCACCTATAATGCAAACGATTGTATCCGTTCAGAACGGATCTGTTTGCATTATGAAGAACAAAGTCAAAACTGATCCGTTTTCAATTGCACCATATTATGTCAGTGAAAACGGATCCGCTCCCATTGACTTACATTGTAAGCAAGCAGCGGTTTGGTGTCCGCATCCAGAGCGGAATGGAGGCGGAACGGAGCCAAACTGATGCATGTTGAAATGGATTCTTATCCATTCAGAATGCATTGAGACTGAACTGATCCGTTTTGAACCGTTTGTGAGATCCCTGAAACGGATCTCACAAACGGAATTCAAAACACCAGTGTGAAAGTAGCCTTACATAGTGGATACCCCCCATAAATGACCCCATTGTAGAAACTACACCCCTCAAGTTACTGATTTTACAAACTTTGTTAACCCTTTAGGTGTTCAACAAGAATTAAAGGAAAATGCAGATCAAATTTTAAAATTTTACTTTTTTGGCAGATTTTCCATTTTAATCCATTTTTTCTTTAACACATCGAGGGTTAACAGCCAAATAAAACTCAATATTTAATACCCAGATTCTGCAGTTTACAGAAACACCCCACATGTGGTTGTAAACTGATGTAAGGGCACACGGCAGGGCGCAGAAGAAAAGAAGCGCCATATGGTTTTTGGAAGGCAGATTTTGCTGAACTGGTTTTTAGATGCCATGTCCCATTTGAAGCCCCCCTGATGCACGAGCGAGTTTTCCGCGCGGGTGCAATGCGTGACGTGAACGCATAGCACCCGCACTGAATCCTGGAGACCACGTAATTAAAACGTGACAAGAACAGAGCCCATCTGGCCTGACGTGGTGTCAATCTCTTGGCCTCAGAAAGGTAGGTCAGATTCTTGTGGTCCGTCAGGATGAGGACCGGAACCACCGAACCCTCGAGCAAGTGCCTCCATTCTTTAAGGGCCTGCACGATGGCCAATAACTCCCTGTCACCAATCTGATAGTTGCACTCCGCGGAAGACAGTTTCCGGGAGTAAAACCCACAAGGAAGCAGAGGACCCTCTGGTGTTCTACGCCGAGACAGAAGGGCGCCTACTCCCGTCTCAGACGCGTCCACCTCGAGGACAAAGGGCAACCCAGGGTTGGGATGCGACAGAATCGGAGCCGACACAAAGGCGGACTTTAGAGCCTCAAAAGCTCGGATGGCCTCGAGCGGCCAGACCTGGGAATTACTGCCCTTCCTGGTCAGATCCGTGAGAGGCTTGGCTAGCATGGAAAAGTCCCTGATGAACTTCCGATAATAATTGGCGAAGCCCAAAAAGCGCTGCAGGGAACGAAGACCACTGGGCTGGGGCCACTGTAAGACAGCCGAAACCTACTCAGGATCCATGGAGAACCCCTCAGCGGAAATGATGTAACCTAAGAAGGTTACCTGGGATCGGTGAAATTCGCATTTCTCAAGCTTACCGAACAGCTTGTTCTCTCGTAACCGTTGCAACACTCGTCTGACATCCAGAATGTGGGCCTCCATGGATTCAGAATATACCAAGATGTCATCCAAATAGACCACCACACACTGCTGCAACAGGTCACGGAAAACATCGTTGATGAATTCCTGAAAGACTGCGGGCGCATTGCACAACCCAAAGGGCATAACCAAGGATTCATAATGACCGGTCCTGGTGTTAAACGCGGTCTTCCACTCATCGCCCGCCTTGATCCTTACCAGGTTATATGCCGCCCTCAGGTCGAGTTTGGTAAAGACCGTGGCCCCTTTAAGGCGATCGAACAGCTCGGAAATCAAGGGTATCGGGTAAGCGTTCTTGATCGTGATGCGATTGAGACCCCTGTAATCGATGCAAGGCCTCAACTCACCGCCCTTCTTTTTCACAAAGAAAAATCCAGCCCCTGCCGGGGACGAGGATTTGCGAATGTGTCCGCGTGAAAGCGCCTCCCTCACGTACTCCTCCATGGCCTCATTCTCCGCTACCGACAGTGGATAGACTTTGCCACGAGGAGGAACGGCACCAGATTGTAACTCTATGGCACAATCGTATGGGCGGTGCGGAGGTAGGGCAACCGCGCGCACCTTATCGAATACATCCCGGTACTCCTCGTATTCAGGAGGCAACAGAGAGTCCGAGGAAGTACACAGCAACTTGACAGACCCATGGATGCAACTAGCCCCACACTGCGGTGACCACGAGAGGATCTCGGCCGATCTCCAATCGAAAGTCGGATTATGCTTCCGGAGCCAGGGGTACCCCAAGACCACCGAGTAGTGTGGAGACGAAATAACCTGGAGGCAGACCGACTCTCTGTGAACGGCACCAATGGCTATCCCCACTGGAAGGGTCTCATGAGTCACGTGTGGCGGCAGAAGGGGTCTGCCGTCTATCGCCTCAAGAGCCAGTGGGGAACCTCGAGCCTGCAGAGGAATGGAATTGGCGGCAGCGAACACATTATCAATGAACAAACCACCAGCACCAGAGTCCACCAACGCCTGGGTCGTCACCGAGCCCCCGACCCAGGAGAGGACAACAGTGATCAGTGGTTTGTCAACACGGGAAACCGGGGATGAGGAGACTCCACCCAAGATCTGCCCCCGACAGGATCTCAGGTGCGAGCGTTTCCCGGACGGTTCGGACATGCCAACCGAAAATGCCCACCGAGACCACAGTACATGCATCGGCCCTCGCGTCTCCGGAGTACCCTCTCCCCCTCGGACAGGCGAGCAAACCCCAGCTGCATGGGTTCACCCCCAGACAAGTCATCCCCAGGAGGCGTGGGAGGAGAGGGAGGCACGGGTGGGACAGCAAACGTAGGCGCCAATCTGTTAGAAAACCTCCGCAGGCTCTCCTTAAAGGAAGGTCTCTCCCTGAGTCTGGTGTCAATCAAAATCAGGAAAGAAATAAGAGACTCGAGCTCCACTGGTAGGTCCTTAGCTGCAACCTCATCCTTCAAGGCATCCGAGAGACCATGAGAGAAAGCAGCGACCAGAGCCTCATTATTCCAGCCCACCTCTGCTGCCAGGGTACGAAACTCAATGGTGTATTCAGCTACGGATCGTGAACCCTGTCTGATGGACATAAGGAGCTTCGCAGCAGAGGCAGCACGAGCCGGCACATCGAATACCTTCCGAAGAGAAGCAACAAAACCGGAAAACTCGGCAACCACCGGATTGTTGTTCTCCCATAAAGGGCTGGCCCAGGCCAAGGCCTTGTCCGAGAGCAGCGAGATCAAGAAGCCCACCTTTGATCTCTCAGTGGGAAAGGCATGTGGCAGCAACTCGAAATAAATGCCCACCTGGTTAAGGAAACCTCGGCACTGAGTTGGCTCTCCCCCAAAGCGCTGTGGAAGAGGGGCAGAACCGGTCATACCCCGAAACACCGCAGGTGCAACAACAGGTGTCGGGGTAGACTCTGGCGCAACAACCGGAGCGGCAGTAGGAGCGGGCCCAGGAGCGACAACCGACCCATCGGCAACGGGAGCGAAATGAGCCGTGCGTTCAAGCAGGGTTTGCAACGCCACAGCGAACCGACCCAACAGGTAATCCTGCTGATCAAGTCTGGCAACCAGCGTGGGTAGCGAGGATGGCCCTGTACCGTCAGAATTCATGGCTTGGTCCTAATGTCACGGAACCATGAACCAGACGTACAACAAGGGATAAGTGAAAATAAGAAGGCTTTATTAAAAATAAAGCTGTAAAGCAAAAGTCCAAACGGATGGCGAAAACGAAGCAGAGTCTTTGCGAAGCCAGAGGTCAGGAACCAGAAGGGTAGTCAGACGAAGCCAGGATCAGGAACCAGCAGGGTAGTCAGACGAAGCCAGGATCAGGAACCAGCAGGGTAGTCGGACGAAACCAGGATCAGGAACCAGCAGGGTAGTCGGACGAAACCAGGATCAGGAACCAGAAGCAGCAGCAGTCTAGAAGCATGTGAACACAGGAGGACCAAGCAAGGAACTGAAGCCACAGACCTCCTATATATATGAGCTGGGCATCCAGCTCCTCCCAGTGGGAAGGAGGAGCCGCAGGGTGGGAGGCTACAAGAAACCCAGAAACCAAGATGGCCGCCAGCACATGTCAAACGAAGGAGAACAGCAAGAAGGTAAGACCATGACACGGACCTAATCCGTCACGCTCATGTGAAAGGGGCCTTGGGCCCCTTTCACACGAGGGAGTTTTCCGCGCGGATGCGTTGCGGGAGGTGAACGCATTGCATCCGCACGGAATCCTGACCCATTCATTTCTTTGGGGCTGTTCACATGAGCGGTGATTTTCAAGCATCACTTGTGCGTTGCGTGAAAATCGCAGCATGCTCCTCTTTGTGCGTTTTTCATGTAACGCAAGCCTCATAGAAATGAATGGGGTTGCGTGAAAATCGCAAGCATCCGCAAGCAAGTGCGGATGTGGTGCGATTTTCACGCATGGTTGCTAGGAGACGATCGGGATGGAGACCCGATCATTATTATTTTCCCTTATAACATGGTTATAAGGAGAAATAATAGCATTCTGAATACAGAATGCAAAGTAAAACAGCACTGGAGGGGTTAAAAAAAATTAAAAATCATTTAACTCACCTTAATCCACTTGATCGCGATGTCGGCATCTCCTTCTGTCCCCTTTACTGAATAGGACCTGTGGTGAGCATTAATTATAGGTCAAGGACCTGTGGTGATGTCACTCCGGTCATCACATGGTACGTCACATGATCTTTTACCATGGTGAATCACCATGGTAAAAGATCATGTGACGTACCATGTGATGACCGGAATGACGTCACCACAGGTCCTGTCGCTGCACAGAGATCAGATGAAGCCAGAAGGAGATGCTGGGCCGCGAACAAGTAGACTAAGGTGAGTTAAATTTTTTTTTATTTTTTTTTAACCCCTCCAGCGCTGTTTTACTATGCATTCTGTATTCAGAATGCTATTATTTTCCCTTATAACCATGTTATAAGGGAAAATAATACTATTTACAGAACACCGATCCCAAGCCCGAACTTCTGTGAAGAAGTTCGGGTTTGGGTACCAAACACGCGCGATTTTTCTCACGCGAGTGCAAAACGCATTACAATGTCTTGCACTCGCGCGGAAGAATGGCGGGTGTTCCCGTAACGCACCCGCACATTTTACCGCAACGCCCGTGTGAAAGAGGTCTTACAGTAAAAACTCCCAAAAAGTGACCCCATTTTGGAAACTAGGGAATAAAGTGCCAGTTTCATTGGTACTATTTTCTGGTACATTTTTAATTGCTCTATATTAGTTTTTTTTGTGAGGCAAGGTAACCAAAAAATGGCTTTTTGGCACATTTTTTTTTTTTTTTTTTTTTTTATTTTTTATTTTTTTACAACATTTATCTGACAGGGTAGATCATGTGCTATTTTTATAGAGCAGGTTGTCACGGACGCAATGATATCAAATATGTCTACTTTTTTTGTTTGTTTGTTTCTTTCAGTTTTACATAACAAAGCATTTTTGAAAAAAAATTATGTTTTTGTGTCTCTATATTCTGAACGCCATATTTTTTATATTTTTAGGCCAATCGTCTTGTGCAGGGGCTCGTTTTTTGCAGGAAGAGTTGACAATTTTATTGGTGCCATTTTTGGGTACATATGATTTTTTTGATTATTCATTATAACACTCTATGGGGCAAGGTGACCAAAGAATTTGTTGTTTTAGCACAGTTTTTATTTATTTAATTTTACAGCGTTCACCTGAGAGGTTAGGTGATGTGACATTTTTATAGAGCAGATCGTTACAGACGTGGCGATACCTAATATGTATACTTTTTCTTATTTTTTGTTTTGTTTTACACAATAATAGCATTTTTGAAACCAAAATGATGTTTTAGTGTCTCCATAGTCTGAGAGCCATATTTTTTTCTGTTTTTTGACCGATTGTCTTAGGGTACTTTCACACTTGCGGCAGAGAGATCCGGCAAGCAGTTCCGTCGCCGGAACTGCCTGCCGGATCAGGCAAAACGTATGCCAACTGATGGCATTAGGAAGACTGATCAGGATCCTTATCAGTCTTAAAAATGCCTGATCAGTGGAAAAAATGCATTGAAATGCCGGATCCGTCTTTCCGGTGTCAGCCAGCAAAACGAATCCGGCATTTATTTTTTTCACCTTTTTTTCAGTCTGCGCATGCGCAGACTGGAAGGACGGATCCGGCATTCTGAATGCTGGATTCGGCACTAATACATTCCTATGGGAAAAAATGCCTGATCCGGCATTCAGGCAAGTCTTCTGTTTTTTTCGCCGGAGATAAAACCATAGCATGTTACGGTTTTCTTTTTTGCCTGATCAGTCAAAATGACTGAACTGAAGACATCCTGATGCATCCTGAACGGATTACTCTCCATTCAGAATGCATGGGGATAAAACTGATCAGTTATTTTCCGGTATAGAGCCCCTGTGACGGAACTCAGTGCCGGAAAAGAAAAACGCTAGTGTGAAAGTACCCTTAGTTAGGGTCTAATTTTTTGCGAGATAAGGTGAAAGTTTGATTGGTACTATTTTGGGGGTCATACGCTTTTTTGATCGCTTGGTGTTGCACTTTATGTAATGTTAGGTGACAAAAAAATTGCTTTTTTGGCACAGTTAAATTTTTATTTATTTTTTACGGTGTTCACCTGAGGGGTTAGGTCATGGGTTATTTTTATAGAGCTGGTTGTTACGGACGCGGAAATACCTAATATGTATACTTTTTTTTATTTATTTCACTTTAACACAATAATAGCATTTTTTAAACAAAAAACAATTATGTTTTAATGGGTCCATGTTCTGAGAGCTATAGTTTTTTTTTTTTTTTTTAGATATTTTCTTATGTAGGGACAATTTTTTTGCAGGATGAGGTGAGAGTTTTATTGGTACCATTTTTTGGGACATGTGCCTTTTTGATCACTTGGTGTTGCACTTTTTGTGATGTAAGGTGACAAAAATGGCTTTTATTGACACAGTTTATACATTTTTTTTATGGTGTTTATCGGACTGGGTGGATCATGTGATATATTTATAGAGCCGACCGTCACGGACGCGGCAATACCAAATATGTCTTTTTTATTTAATTTCTTTCTATTTTTAACACTTTTTTTTTATTCCTTAGGCTATTTTCACACTAGCAGCAGGACGGATCCGACAGGCTGTTCACCCTGTCGGATCCGTCCTGCCGCTATTTCGCCGTGCCGCCGGACTGCCCCTCTATCCTCATTGACTATAATGGGGACAGGGGGCAGAGCTCCGGCAGAGCACCGCAGTGCACGGCGAGAGGCCGCCGGACTAAAAGTTTTAGTCCAGCGGCCTCTCGCCGTGCACTGCCGTGCTGTTCCGGAGCTCCGCCACCGTCCCCATTATAGTCAATGGGGACGGAGCGGCAGTCCAGCGGCACAGCGAAATAGCAGCAGGACGGATCTGACAGGGTCAACAGCCTGTCGGATCCGTCCTGCCGCTAGTGTGAAAGTACCCTTACTTGGAGATTTATTTATTTTTTACATTTTAACACTTTATTTGAATTTTATTTTTTTACACTTTGCGTCCCCCATAAAGTCATACAAGACCTCTGGGGGACATTTAACGTCACTTTTTTCCCCCCCACTAATGATTTCTCCTGTAACCGGGGCTGACCTAGTAGAGTGAATACCGACCCATTCATTTCTATGGGGCTGTTCACATGAGCGGTGATTTTCACGCATCACTTATGCGTTGCGTGAAAATCGCAGCATGCTCTATATTCTGCGTTTTTCACGCAATGCAGGCCCCATAGAAGTGAAGGAGGTTGCGTGAAAATCGCAAGCATCCGCAAGCAAGTGCGGATGCGGTGCGATTTTCACGCACGGTTGTTAGGAGACGATCGGGATGGAGACCCGATCATTATTATTTTCCCTTATAACATGGTTATAAGGGAAAATAATAGCATTCTGAATACAGAATGCATAGTAAAACAGCGCTGGAGGGGTTATTTTTAAAAAAATAATAATTTATCTCACCTTAGTCCACTTGATCGCGTAGCCGGCATCTCCTTCTGTCTCCTTTGTTGAATAGGACCTGTGGTGAGCATTAAGTACAGTTACAGGACCTTTGATGACGTCACTCCAGTCATCACATGGTACGTCACATGATCTTTTACCATGGTGATGAATCATGTGATGGATCATGTGATGACCGGAGTGACGTCACCACAGGTCCTTTTGCAGCGTACTCAAGTTGTGTGTAGTAGGTGTTTCTGGGTGATGTAGTGCAATATACACTAACCTGGTACAGCTGACTCTCTGCAAGGGCAGGTATAGGTAAAGATAGTTCGTGACGCCAGTGCCAAGTAAACGGTGGCACGCCGTTTGCGGATGCAGGAATAAATTGAGGAAACGTAGTATTAAAACAGAACTCCAACTTTAGTAGTTTTCCAAGCAGAGACAATAATGGAAATGCAGTTCCTTAGCATACAGTCGATTTTGCAATTCGGTCGATGCAGGCAATTCAGTTACAGCAGGGTAATTACAGAGTGTTGAACACAGGACTTGCAGCACAGGAGCTTGCACTCTAATTCTGTCTGATCCTGGAATACAGCAATTCTTCACCAAGGCCCATTAACCTAATTCTGGCTTTATATCCTTGGCTATGGCTTCTATAAGTACCTCCTCTGTCTTTCTGAGTACCTCTGGCTTTCCTGATCTTTGCCTCTGTCTCTCTCAGCTGCTGGAAACTTCCTCAGGCTCTTGAGCTAACATATTCCTGTTTCTGCATATGGGAATTCAGGAGGGAATCTTCTCCTGGACAGCAGGCTTCAGGCCTGGACTTGTCTCAGACATTGTCTAATCTCCAACTGTAGATTACAGACACTAGACTCCGTCTGCCTTGCACTTCCCTGACTGGGCCTTATATAAACTAGGGCTCCCTAGCTCCCTCTATTGACTAGAAGCTGGAATGACACCCCTAGCAAGCCTGTACATGCAAGTGTCATAGTAACAGGGAAACACATAGCATTACATTACATGACAATTTATAAAACTGACATATACCAACTTCTCCATAACTAAGGAGGGACGATAGCACACCAAGTGACACTTTGGTAGTGACGGGTATTACAGTTCCCGTACACTACATACCCCACTGCTTTAAGCTGAGTACGACCTCGTACTCCATCATGGGTCGCCCAACTGGAATCTCTACCTGAAATAGAAAATAGAGACATGCAGGCATACATACATGTAATTCATCTGCATTTACATTTACATCAGGTCCAATTGGCAAAGGTGAAGGGTAGTGACAAGGGGCGTCGTTCTCTTCTCTCAGGATAGTGAATGAAACGGGGGCGCTGACCTGGCACAGCGTAACATTATAACCAGGATAGTCCATGACAATGAATAAGTCCATGATAGAACAGCAAAATGGATAAAACAGTATAAAAGTTCTTGGAGGCTCAAAGAACAAACATGAGTCCGTACCCAGGTTATTTCTTATTAAATCACAGAGGCTCTCATGCAGTGGAGTCCATCTCTGGGCACATTACTTTTTAAAAGAATAAGAATCTCAGAGGCTCAGGTACTTTTGAGTCTGTCTCCGGGCACGGTTCCTTAGTATGAAGTTGCACAATAAAAGGACAGCAAAGACAAGTGCTGTAATACCCCTGATCAACCTGAAAAGGGGGTGAAGGATAAAAGGTGCAACAAAGGAACAGGCACAACTTGGCGTGGGGTAACAAAAGCAGGCAGGAGGTCCTGGAAACAAACGTGGCCTTGTTAGCTTTGTTATTTCAGTGGTCAACACCTACCACTGAGCCGTGGACAAACTGGCAGCTGCAACAAAGGACCAGAAACATAGGACTCCTGTCCTGAAAGGGTTAACATCACTTCTGGTGAAATCAATCAAAGGCCTAGCAGGCTGATTCACAGTGAAATATTGTAATCACTTGGCTCCGCTGGCAAGTACCGTCTGTAGTAGTCCTCTACAGGAGGATGTGCCCACATAACTGTATCAGGGGGCAGCTGTAAGGTTAAGGGGCCCCTAATAGGTATTGGCCCCATAGGCCTAGGGGTGAACCCTCTGATGGACCGTGCCGGCCCTGGCATGATCACTGCAGGGTGTGATGGGCTTGGCACCGCCGCAGCAAGCGGTCCGGTGCTCTGTGTGCAGCAGTTTACGGCAATCGCGGGTCCGGTCTGGGACACTGACGGAGCGGTGGCAACAGAAGGCGGTCTACGGGTGGTGACAGGCACCCTTACCTCATCCTTCCTCGGCGGTGTCTGGATCCTGGCGGTGTACCTCTTGCGCAACTCCCGCAACTTCTCCTCCAGCCGGACGATCTGCTCACCGATGCTCTCTGTGTCGGAGTCGCTGTCCTCTGCTGGCGCCGCCGGCGCAGGTACAGTCACCGATGACCCGGACTCGGCCTCTGCAGGTTCTGGCGATGCGTCTGGTCTCCGTCCCATCCGGATGTTCTGAAAGGTAGCACTAAGTCCTTTTAACTGCTCCAGCTCCGATATGGTCTTCTCCCGACGAGGCAGCTCGGGGGAAGGATAGGGGCTCACCCATTTCTCCAACACGGTTGGCTGCCAGAAGACGTTTGGCCCAATGAAGGAGCTCCGCTCCTGAAAGGCGTGATGGGCCGGCTCTGGAGAGCGTTCCGGTTCTCGCTCGCAGCCAGAGTAGTCTTCTCCTTCTTCTGCCTCCCAGTCCTCAGGAACTCGCTTGGGACGGGTCACGGCAGTTGCATAAGGGCCTCGTAGGCTCTCGGCAGGGGTGTACTCCACTTCCTCTCCCTCGCGGAGGCTGTGCTGGTACGAAGGGAGGTAGTCTCTTTTGACAGACCTTCGATTAACATAGAGGTCTCTGCCAGTTAGATAGTCCTGAATAAACCCGTAGCCACGGGGTTTGTCAAATGACAGCACCACTCCCTTTCTCCTTTCCAGGCGGGGTTGGGTGTGCGTATGCTTCTCATGTATGGTCTTGGTTAGTTCCTCATAGATGATTTTGGTCTTTGTATTCCGCTTGATAGCGGCCTCTCGGATCTCCGCCATCAGGGAGGACCATTTAAAAGATGGTTGGAAAAAGTCCTTCCACGAGCCATAGCAGGACTCGGGTTCTTTCTCCCTTGGGCGGCAGGCGGGTTGCTCCGGTCCCGGAGCGTAGGCCGGTGGAGCCTCCTCCGGCTCTACACCAACATTAGACATCTGTGCAATTTCAGGTGCGGACATTGCAGCAACGCTCTGTTCACAATCCAACATGCTCGATCCTTCTGAGGAGAGCGATAGGGTCGCGTCAATTAGAGTAGCCAGCTCCTCCCACTGCACTGGGGAGCCGCCCCCCAGGTATTCCAGTATATGGAAGGCGGTGTCCATGCTGGCAGACATGCAAATGTCCAGATAAGCCGTGGCGCCTGCCCTTGACCTTCTTTCCGCTTTTTCCTCAGAAAGGCGCCAATTTTTCCCGCCTTTTCGGGATGAAGGTGACGCAGCAGTAAATTCAGCAAGCCCAGCAGCCATCTTTGGGTATAAACGCTGTCTATTCACTGACAGCAAGCGGGATTGTAAAAAGTCCACAAAACCACACTCCAAGGCGGCGATTTTCTTCCTCTTGGTAGCGCAACACTGCACAGCGCTTTTTAGAAGTTTTGGGTACACTTTGGGTATGATTTTCAGTCCACAAAGTCCACTTTCAATAAACAGGTAATTTGTCACTTTGGTCACAGGCAACGGTATAAGGCACAAAGTTCACGCTTCTTGCACTAGAAAGCGTGCGTATCCTGTTCGTGACGCCAAAAGAGAGGTGCAGCGTACTCAAGTTGTGTGTAGTAGGTGTTTCTGGGTGATGTAGTGCAATATACACTAACCTGGTACAGCTGACTCTCTGCAAGGGCAGGTATAGGTAAAGATAGTTCGTGACGCCAGTGCCAAGTAAACGGTGGCACACCGTTTGCGGATGCAGGAATAAATTGAGGAAACGTAGTATTAAAACAGAGCTCCAACTTTAGTAGTTTTCCAAGCAGAGACAATAATGGAAATGCAGTTCCTTAGCATACAGTCGATTTTGCAATTCGGTCGATGCAGGCAATTCAGTTACAGCAGGGTAATTACAGAGTGTTGAACACAGGACTTGCAGCACAGGAGCTTGCACTCTAATTCTGTCTGATCCTGGAATACAGCAATTCTTCACCAAGGCCCATTAACCTAATTCTGGCTTTATATCCTTGGCTATGGCTTCTATAAGTACCTCCTCTGTCTTTCTGAGTACCTCTGGCTTTCCTGATCTTTGCCTCTGTCTCTCTCAGCTGCTGGAAACTTCCTCAGGTTCTTGATCTAACATATTCCTGTTTCTGCATATGGGAATTCAGGAGGGAATCTTCTCCTGGACAGCAGGCTTCAGGCCTGGACTTGTCTCAGACATTGTCTAATCTCCAACTGTAGATTACAGACACTAGACTCCGTCTGCCTTGCACTTCCCTGACTGGGCCTTATATAAACTAGGGCTCCCTAGCTCCCTCTATTGACTAGAAGCTGGAATGACACCCCTAGCAAGCCTGTACATGCAAGTGTCATAGTAACAGGGAAACACATAGCATTACATTACATGACAATTTATAAAACTGACATATACCAACTTCTCCATAACTAAGGAGGGACGATAGCACACCAAGTGACACTTTGGTAGTGACGGGTATTACAGTTCCCGTACACTACATACCCCACTGCTTTAAGCTGAGTACGACCTCGTACTCCATCATGGGTCGCCCAACTGGAATCTCTACCTGAAATAGAAAATAGAGACATGCAGGCATACATACATGTAATTCATCTGCATTTACATTTACATCAGGTCCAATTGGCAAAGGTGAAGGGTAGTGACAAGGGGCGTCGTTCTCTTCTCTCAGGATAGTGAATGAAACGGGGGCGCTGACCTGGCACAGCGTAACATTATAACCAGGATAGTCCATGACAATGAATAAGTCCATGATAGAACAGCAAAATGGATAAAACAGTATAAAAGTTCTTGGAGGCTCAAAGAACAAACATGAGTCCGTACCCAGGTTATTTCTTATTAAATCACAGAGGCTCTCATGCAGTGGAGTCCATCTCTGGGCACATTACTTTTTAAAAGAATAAGAATCTCAGAGGCTCAGGTACTTTTGAGTCTGTCTCCGGGCACGGTTCCTTAGTATGAAGTTGCACAATAAAAGGACAGCAAAGACAAGTGCTGTAATACCCCTGATCAACCTGAAAAGGGGGTGAAGGATAAAAGGTGCAACAAAGGAACAGGCACAACTTGGCGTGGGGTAACAAAAGCAGGCAGGAGGTCCTGGAAACAAACGTGGCCTTGTTAGCTTTGTTATTTCAGTGGTCAACACCTACCACTGAGCCGTGGACAAACTGGCAGCTGCAACAAAGGACCAGAAACATAGGACTCCTGTCCTGAAAGGGTTAACATCACTCCTGGTGAAATCAATCAAAGGCCTAGCAGGCTGATTCACAGTGAAATATTGTAATCACTTGGCTCCGCTGGCAAGTACCGTCTGTAGTAGTCCTCTACAGGAGGATGTGCCCACATAACTGTATCAGGGGGCAGCTGTAAGGTTAAGGGGCCCCTAATAGGTATTGGCCCCATAGGCCTAGGGGTGAACCCTCTGATGGACCGTGCCGGCCCTGGCATGATCACTGCAGGGTGTGATGGGCTTGGCACCGCCGCAGCAAGCGGTCCGGTGCTCTGTGTGCAGCAGTTTACGGCAATCGCGGGTCCGGTCTGGGACACTGACGGAGCGGTGGCAACAGAAGGCGGTCTACGGGTGGTGACAGGCACCCTTACCTCATCCTTCCTCGGCGGTGTCTGGATCCTGGCGGTGTACCTCTTGCGCAACTCCCGCAACTTCTCCTCCAGCCGGACGATCTGCTCACCGATGCTCTCTGTGTCGGAGTCGCTGTCCTCTGCTGGCGCCGCCGGCGCAGGTACAGTCACCGATGACCCGGACTCGGCCTCTGCAGGTTCTGGCGATGCGTCTGGTCTCCGTCCCATCCGGATGTTCTGAAAGGTAGCACTAAGTCCTTTTAACTGCTCCAGCTCCGATATGGTCTTCTCCCGACGAGGCAGCTCGAGGGAAGGATAGGGGCTCACCCATTTCTCCAACACGGTTGGCTGCCAGAAGACGTTTGGCCCAATGAAGGAGCTCCGCTCCTGAAAGGCGTGATGGGCCGGCTCTGGAGAGCGTTCCGGTTCTCGCTCGCAGCCAGAGTAGTCTTCTCCTTCTTCTGCCTCCCAGTCCTCAGGAACTCGCTTGGGACGGGTCACGGCAGTTGCATAAGGGCCTCGTAGGCTCTCGGCAGGGGTGTACTCCACTTCCTCTCCCTCGCGGAGGCTGTGCTGGTACGAAGGGAGGTAGTCTCTTTTGACAGACCTTCGATTAACATAGAGGTCTCTGCCAGTTAGATAGTCCTGAATAAACCCGTAGCCACGGGGTTTGTCAAATGACAGCACCACTCCCTTTCTCCTTTCCAGGCGGGGTTGGGTGTGCGTATGCTTCTCATGTATGGTCTTGGTTAGTTCCTCATAGATGATTTTGGTCTTTGTATTCCGCTTGATAGCGGCCTCTCGGATCTCCGCCATCAGGGAGGACCATTTAAAAGATGGTTGGAAAAAGTCCCTCCACGAGCCATAGCAGGACTCGGGTTCTTTCTCCCTTGGGCGGCAGGCGGGTTGCTCCGGTCCCGGAGCGTAGGCCGGTGGAGCCTCCTCCGGCTCTACACCAACATTAGACATCTGTGCAATTTCAGGTGCGGACATTGCAGCAACGCTCTGTTCACAATCCAACATGCTCGATCCTTCTGAGGAGAGCGATAGGGTCGCGTCAATTAGAGTAGCCAGCTCCTCCCACTGCACTGGGGAGCCGCCCCCCAGGTATTCCAGTATATGGAAGGCGGTGTCCATGCTGGCAGACATGCAAATGTCCAGATAAGCCGTGGCGCCTGCCCTTGACCTTCTTCCCGCTTTTTCCTCAGAAAGGCGCCAATTTTTCCCGCCTTTTCGGGATGAAGGTGACGCAGCAGTAAATTCAGCAAGCCCAGCAGCCATCTTTGGGTATAAACGCTGTCTATTCACTGACAGCAAGCGGGATTGTAAAAAGTCCACAAAACCACACTCCAAGGCGGCGATTTTCTTCCTCTTGGTAGCGCAACACTGCACAGCGCTTTTTAGAAGTTTTGGGTACACTTTGGGTATGATTTTCAGTCCACAAAGTCCACTTTCAATAAACAGGTAATTTGTCACTTTGGTCACAGGCAACGGTATAAGGCACAAAGTTCACGCTTCTTGCACTAGAAAGCGTGCGTATCCTGTTCGTGACGCCAAAAGAGAGGTGCAGCGTACTCAAGTTGTGTGTAGTAGGTGTTTCTGGGTGATGTAGTGCAATATACACTAACCTGGTACAGCTGACTCTCTGCAAGGGCAGGTATAGGTAAAGATAGTTCGTGACGCCAGTGCCAAGTAAACGGTGGCACGCCGTTTGCGGATGCAGGAATAAATTGAGGAAACGTAGTATTAAAACAGAACTCCAACTTTAGTAGTTTTCCAAGCAGAGACAATAATGGAAATGCAGTTCCTTAGCATACAGTCGATTTTGCAATTCGGTCGATGCAGGCAATTCAGTTACAGCAGGGTAATTACAGAGTGTTGAACACAGGACTTGCAGCACAGGAGCTTGCACTCTAATTCTGTCTGATCCTGGAATACAGCAATTCTTCACCAAGGCCCATTAACCTAATTCTGGCTTTATATCCTTGGCTATGGCTTCTATAAGTACCTCCTCTGTCTTTCTGAGTACCTCTGGCTTTCCTGATCTTTGCCTCTGTCTCTCTCAGCTGCTGGAAACTTCCTCAGGTTCTTGATCTAACATATTCCTGTTTCTGCATATGGGAATTCAGGAGGGAATCTTCTCCTGGACAGCAGGCTTCAGGCCTGGACTTGTCTCAGACATTGTCTAATCTCCAACTGTAGATTACAGACACTAGACTCCGTCTGCCTTGCACTTCCCTGACTGGGCCTTATATAAACTAGGGCTCCCTAGCTCCCTCTATTGACTAGAAGCTGGAATGACACCCCTAGCAAGCCTGTACATGCAAGTGTCATAGTAACAGGGAAACACATAGCATTACATTACATGACAATTTATAAAACTGACATATACCAACTTCTCCATAACTAAGGAGGGACGACAGCACACCAAGTGACACTTTGGTAGTGACGGGTATTACAGTTCCCGTACACTACACTTTACCCAGGTCCTGAAGAAAGGAGACAGAAGGAGATGCCGGCTCCGCGGTCAAGTGGATTAAGGTGAGTTAAATTATTACTATTTTTTTTTTAACCCCTCCAGCCCTATTGTACTATGCATTCTGTTTTAAAGGGTTTCTATCACTTCGTTTCACCTATTTAGCTTTCAGACACACTTATTGTCCTGCCGTTTAGCTAAAAAAATAACTTATATAGATATGCAAATGAGCCTCTAGGTGCTATGGGGGCGTGATTAGCACCTAGAGGCTCCGTCTACCTTAACAAACTGCCGCCGCCCAGCGCGTCCCTCCAGCCCGCCCATCTCCTCCGGAATGCGATGCTCCTCGTATTCGGCGCATGCGCAGTGAATGTCTGATCGCTTCCCTGCTCAGACATCTCCACTGCGCCTGCGCCGATGACGTCATAGTGCTCCGAGGAACAGGCGCAGTGGAGATGTCTGAGCAGGGAAGCGATCAGACATTCACTGCGCATGCGCCGAATACGAGGAGCATCGCATTCCGGAGGAGATGGGCGGGCTGGAGGGACGCGCTGGGCGGCGGCAGTTTGTTAAGGTAGACGGAGCCTCTAGGTGCTAATCACGCCCCCATAGCACCTAGAGGCTCATTTGCATATCTATATAAGTTATTTTTTTAGCTAAACGGCAGGACAATAAGCTCTTATATTAGGATGGTTAGATAAAGCAGACACTAGCGGATCGCTAGTGTCTGAAAGCTAAATAGGTGAAACGAAGTGATAGAAACCCTTTAAGAATGCTTTTATTTTCCCTTATAACCATGTTATAAGGGAAAATAATAATGATCGGGTCCCCATCCCGATCGTCTCCTAGCAACCATGCGTGAAAATCGCACCGCATCTGCCCTTGCTTGCAGATGCTTGCGATTTTCACGCAGCCCCATTCACTTCTATGGGGCCTGCGTTGCGTGAAAAACGCACAATATAGAACATGCTGTGATTTTCACGCAACGCACAAGTGATGCGTGAAAATCACTGCTCATGTGCACAGCCCCATAGAAATGAATGGGTCCAGATTCAGAGCGGGTGCAATGCGTTCACCTCATGCATTGCACCTGCGCGGAATACTCGCCCGTGTGAAAGGGGCCTAAAGGCTTGCTTCTGGAAAAGCTGGGTAAGGCTACTTTCACATCTGCGTTTTTGCTGGATCCGTCATGGATCAGCAAAAACATTTCCGTTAGAATAACACAACCGCCAGCATCCGTTATAAGCGGATGCGATTATATTATCTCTAAAATGGCCATGACGGATCCGGCACTAAAACCATTGTCAGTCAATGGGCGCCGTTTTCTTTTGTGTCTTACATTGACTTACATTGTGAGTCATGACGGATCTGTCTTGCTCCACATCCAATGACGCACTCAAAAACGCTGCTTGCATAATTTTTCGGTCCTGCATGGGGACGCAACCAAACGGCATGGAATACATTTTGATGCACTGCGTTCCTTTGAGTTTTGTCCCCATTGACAATGAATGAGGACAAAACGGAAGCGTTTTCCTCCGGTATTGAGATTCTATGACAGAACTCAATAACGGAAAGGAAAAACACTCTTATTAAAGTAGCCTAAAAGAAAAAAAAAAATTGCCCCCTTCCATTACAGCGCCCCTAGGAGCATCATTCTATAGCTGGGATTGCGTGTGACTTTTCGGAATGCAGGTGGGTTATTCGGGGACTTTTGTAAACCCTCTTTGCCCAGTGAAGCCGCATAACCAGCTGTTGGGAGCTGAGGACCAGAGCTGTGACATTCCATCTGCTGGTCTTCTTCGCCTCGGGCAGTCTTCGAGTAGAAGGGCGGCTCGTTTCTCTGAGCCTGAAGGACTGAATTCTTGCTGACAAGAACACTGAAGACTAGATTCATGACAGTGTTATTGTTCTGCCATGTGAACTGAAGCCTGCACTAACTTCAGGCACGTCTTACTATATATACAATGCTGAGAATCTACAGCCACTTACTTACAGGAGAAAATGATGGTTTGATTAAAATATGGAATTTATCTAATGGACTATGAAGGGAGAATTTCTTCTGTACCATAAATCAGTCTCAGATTACAGCAGTGTCATCATAGCAATAGAAAGTTCAGTACATGCAAGTCCACGGGTTCCCCTGCCACAGGAAGGAAACGTCCGGGGCTTCTTTACGCTTACGCTTTACGCATATACGGATCCAATACAGATTTGCATTCTGGATGAATTCTTTGTTTGTTTGTTCTGTTTTTTGGTCCTGTATTGTACACATTTTTTGTTCTGTATGTCACTCTGTTGTCTGTCTTTGTTATGGCTTTTTTTTGCTAAGCTATGGACACCTTTGGGAGTTTTGTTTATCATTGCATTTGACACATTTTGGGCTAATAATCATTTTTTTCAAATGGTCATTATTAAACGTTTTCAATAGTCTTTCTTCTACAGCTTTCACTTTCTCTGTATCTGTAGACACTTGCTTTCTCCTTCACAGTAAATCCATCAGAAAGCAGCTTTAACGGCTGGATGTATAGCCTTTATGTGTACTTTCCTAACAGCTCATAATTAACCCTCATTAAAGCTGAATTCGTATCAGTTAGAGAAGAATGAATGTTGCTGCAGAGCTACTGTATAAACACATCGACACAGCTTCAAGCTCTGTGTATTTCCTACTGAAGGGTGTGTTTGTTGTCAACAAAGGTACCAACAACGTACCAGATGTGTCCATCCTTACCTTTCTGCTGATTTCATTAAACACTATGAACACCTTTGGGGACAATTTTTCTGATTGCATTTTACTAATTTTGGGATAAAAATCTTTTTTTCAATAGGCTTTTATTAAACATTTTCAACAGTTTTTGTCATACAGGGTCAAGTTTCAGTCTATCTACAGAGTATCTTGCTTTCAGTTTTACACTGAATCCGTCAGGTTGCTGCTCTGACGGCAGGATGTATAGTCCTTATCTCTAAACTCCTGGCAGCTCATAAACACTCATTGAAGCCAAATACTTATCAGTTTGATAAGAATTCAGCTGTTATGACTGTTTATGCACTGTCAGGAATTCAGGGATAGATAAAGGCTACTGATCCAGCTGTCAGAGCAGCAACCTGATGGTTCAGTGTAAAACTGAAATTTAAACCTGCAGAATAAAAACTTTTGATTTTTTTTTATAAACACCAATTGAAAAAATGAATTGTAGCCCAAAATGAGTAAAATACTATCATAAAAAAATTGACACCCCCATGATGGTGTTCAAAGCCTTTAACCACCTCAGCCCCCAGTGCTTAAACACCCTGAAAGACCAGGCCACTTTTTACACTTCTGACCTACACTACTTTCACCGTTTATTGCTCGGTCATGCAACTTACCACCCAAATGAATTTTACCTCCTTTTCTTCTCACTAATAGAGCTTTCATTTGGTGGTATTTCATTGCTGCTGACATTTTTACTTTTTTTGTTATTAATCGAAATTTAACGATTTTTTTGCAAAAAAAATGACATTTTTCACTTTCAGTTGTAAAATTTTGCAAAAAAAACGACATCCATATAGAAATTTTGCTCTAAATTTATAGTTCTACATGTCTTTGATAAAAAAAAAATGTTTGGGTAAAAAAAAAATGGTTTGGGTAAAAGTTATAGCGTTTACAAACTATGGTACAAAAATGTGAATTTCCGCTTTTTGAAGCAGCTCTGACTTTCTGAGCACCTGTCATGTTTCCTGAGGTTCTACAATGCCCAGACAGTACAAACACCCCACAAATGACCCCATTTCGGAAAGTAAACACCCTAAGGTATTCGCTGATGGGCATAGTGAGTTCATAGAACTTTTTATTTTTTGTCACAAGTTAGCGGAAAATGATGATTTTTTATATATTTTTTTTTTCTTACAAAGTCTCATATTCCACTAACTTGTGACAAAAAATAAAAAGTTCTATGAACTCACTATGCCCATCAGCGAATACCTTGGGGTCTCTTCTTTCCAAAATGGGGTCACTTGTGGGGTAGTTATACTGCCCTGGCATTCTAGGGGCCCAAATGTGTGGTAAGGAGTTTGAAATCAAATTCAGTAAAAAATGACCTGTGAAATCCGAAAGGTGCTCTTTGGAATATGGGCCCCTTTGCCCACCTAGGCTGCAAAAAAGTGTCACACATCTGGTATCTCCGTACTCAGGAGAAGGTGGGGAATGTGTTTTGGGGTGTCATTTTATATATACCCATGCTGGGTGAGAGAAATATCTTGGCAAAAGACAACTTTTCCCATTTTTTTATACAAAGTTGTCATTTGACCAAGATATTTATCTCACCCAGCATGGGTATATGTAAAAAGACACCCCAAAACACATTCCTCAACTTCTCCTGAGTACGGGGATACCAGATGTGTGACACTTTTTTGCAGCCTAGGTGGGCAAAGGGGCCCATATTCCAAAGAGCACCTTTCGGATTTCACTGGTCATTTTTTACTGAATTTGATTTCAAACTCCTTACCACACATTTGGGCCCCTAGAATACCAGGGCAGTATAACTACCCCACAAGTGACCCCATTTTGGAAAGAAGACACCCCAAGGTATTCCGTGAGGGGCATGGCGAGTTCCTAGAATTTTTTATTTTTTGTCACAAGTTAGTGGAAAATGATGATTTTTTTTTTTTTTTTTCATACAAAGTCTCATATTCCACAAACTTGTGACAAAAAATAAAAACTTCCATGAACTCACTATGCCCATCAGCGAATACCTTGGGGTCTTTTCTTTCCAAAATGGGGTCACTTGTGGGGTAGTTATACTGCCCTGGCATTCTAGGGGCCCAAATGTGTGGTAAGGAGTTTGAAATCAAATTCAGTAAAAAATGACCTGTGAAATCCGAAAGGTGCTCTTTGGAATATGGGCCCCTTTGCCCACCTAGGCTGCAAAAAAGTGTCACACATCTGGTATCCCCGTACTCAGGAGAAGTTGAGGAATGTGTTTTGGGGTGTCTTTTTACATATACCCATGCTGGGTGAGATAAATATCTTGGTCAAATGACAACTTTGTATAAAAAAATGGGAAAAGTTGTCTTTTGCCAAGATATTTCTCTCACCCAGCATGGGTATATATAAAATGACACCCCAAAACACATTCCCCACCTTCTCCTGAGTACGGAGATACCAGATGTGTGACACTTTTTTGCAGCCTAGGTGGGCAAAGGGGCCCATATTCCAAAGAGCACCTTTCGGATTTCACAGGTCATTTTTTACTGAATTTGATTTCAAACTCCTTACCACACATTTGGGCCCCTAGAATGCCAGGGCAGTATAACTACCCCACAAGTGACCCCATTTTGGAAAGAAGACACCCCAAGGTATTCCGTGAGGGGCATGGCGAGTTCCTAGAATTTTTTATTTTTTGTCACAAGTTAGTGGAAAATGATGATTTTTTTTTTATTTTTTTTTTCATACAAAGTCTCATATTCCACTAACTTGTGACAAAAAATAAAAACTTCCATGAACTCACTATGCCCATCAGCGAATACCTTGGGGTCTCTTCTTTCCAAAATGGGGTCACTTGTGGGGTAGTTATACTGCTCTGGCATTCTAGGGGCCCAAATGTGTGGTAAGGAGTTTGAAATCAAATTCAGTAAAAAATGACCTGTGAAATCCGAAAGGTGCTCTTTGGAATATGGGCCCCTTTGCCCACCTAGGCTGCAAAAAAGTGTCACACATCTGGTATCCCCGTACTCAGGAGAAGTTGAGGAATGTGTTTTGGGGTGTCTTTTTACATATACCCATGCTGGGTGAGATAAATATCTTGGTCAAATGACAACTTTGTATAAAAAAATGGGAAAAGTTGTCTTTTGCCAAGATATTTCTCTCACCCAGCATGGGTATATATAAAATGACACCCCAAAACACATTCCCCACCTTCTCCTGAGTACGGAGATACCAGATGTGTGACACTTTTTTGCAGCCTAGGTGGGCAAAGGGGCCCATATTCCAAAGAGCACCTTTCGGATTTCACAGGTCATTTTTTACTGAATTTGATTTCAAACTCCTTACCACACATTTGGGCCCCTAGAATGCCAGGGCAGTATAACTACCCCACAAGTGACCCCATTTTGGAAAGAAGAGACCCCAAGGTATTCGCTGATGGGCATAGTGAATTCATGGAAAAAAATTTTTTTTGTCACAAGTTAGTGGAATAGGAGACTGTATGAAAAAAAAAAAAAAAAAAAAAATCATTTTCCACTAACTTGTGACAAAAAATAAAAAATTCTAGGAACTTGCCATGCCCCTCACAGAATACCTTGGGGTGTCTTCTTTCCAAAATGGGGTCACTTGTGGGGTAGTTATACTGCCCTGGCATTTTCCAGGGGCCCTAATGTCTGGTAAGTAGGTAAATGACCTGTGAAATCTGAAAGGTGCTCTTTGGAATGTGGGCCCCTTTGCCCACCTAGGCTGCAAAAAAGTGTCACACATGTGGTATCTCCGTACTCAGGAGAAGGTGGGGAATGTGTTTTGGGGTGTCATTTTACATATACCCATGCTGGGTGAGAGAAATATCTTGGCAAAAGACAACTTTTCCCATTTTTTTTATACAAAGTTGGCATTTGACCAAGATATTTATCTCACCCAGCATGGGTATATGTAAAATGACACCCCAAAACATATTCCCCAACTTCTGCTGAATACGGAGATA
This sequence comes from Bufo bufo, assembly GCF_905171765.1. NCBI lineage: Eukaryota > Metazoa > Chordata > Amphibia > Anura > Bufonidae > Bufo > Bufo bufo. Next base: position 568,889,040 of record NC_053392.1, on the reverse strand, counting down.
CCACATGTGTGACACTTTTTTGCAGCCTAGGTGGGCAAAGGGGCCCAAATTCCTTTTAGGAGGGCATTTTTAGACATTTGGATACCAGACTTCTTCTCACGCTTTGGGGCCCCTAAAATGCCAGGGCAGTATAAATACCCCACATGTGACCCCATTTTGGAAAGAAGACACCCCAAGGTATTCAATGAGGGGCATGGCGAGTTCATTGAAAAAAAAAATTTTTGGCACAAGTTAGCGGAAATAGATTTTTTGGATTTTGTTCTCACAAAGTCTCCCTTTCCGCTAACTTGGGACAAAAATTTCAATCTTTCATGGACTCAATATGCCCCTCAGCGAATACCTTGGGGTGTCTTCTTTCCAAAATGGTGTTATTTGTGGGGTGTTTGTACTGCCCTGGCATTTGAGGGTCTCCGCAATCATTACATGTATGCCCAGCATTAGGAGTTTCTGCTATTCTCCTTATATTGAGCATACAGGTAATGAGATTTTTTTTTTCCGTTCAGCCTCTGGGCTGAAAGAAAAAAATGAACGGCACAGATTTCTTCATTCGCATCGATCAATGTGGATGAAAAAATCTCTGCCAAAAAAAGAAAAAGGAGGGGAAAGGCGTCTGCCAGGACATAGGAGCTCCGCCCAACATCCATACCCACTTCAGCTCGTATGCCCTGGCAAACCAGATTTCTCCATTCACATCAATCGATGTGGATGAATAAATCATTGCCGGGATTTTTTTTTTTATATATACAAAGTGTTTGCCAAAGTATATGAACACCGCCACCTCCTCAGCTCATATGCCTCGGCAAACATATCTTTTACTGCAGAGGAGAAATCTCGTCTTGCAGCGCCGCATACACCGACTTGCGTGTAATCTGACAGCAGCGCAATGCTTCTGTCCGAATGCACATCAGTGCTGCAGCTGGTCGATCGGTTTGTCCACCTGGAAGGTAAAAAAAACAAAACAAAAAAGAAAAAACCAGGCCGCAAAGCAATAACTTTATTAACTTTAGAACAGAACATATTAACTTTTTTAAACTTTTTAAACTTTTTTACTTACCGGTAATTTTTTTTTTGTTTAGTTTTTTTTACCTTTATAGAACAAACCTCTCCTTCCCCATGGGACAATGTGCAAAGCGCAAATCGCCCAAAGATGTGGCGAAGTACGTTATGCACTTTATCCCAGGTGAAAGGAGAGGTTTGCAGCAGCTGAGAGTAAAAGGGCCCTAATAGCCCTGTGTGCCTGTCCTGTGAGATGCAATCCCTATGCTAGGTGTACCTGTGTGTGGTACTTCCGGAAACACTCTCCATAGCATAGGGCAGGGTGGTCCGGACAGTCAGGACAGAAATAGCGGGTGTCACGCCTTATTCCACTCCTGCTACAGACACGACATCTTTTTCGGGGTGACGGTTGGGTTGAGGTACCAGGAACGACACTGGGGAAATGTCGCTCGTGTAGACAGCTAACTACACTGGGGGATGGGGCCACGGAACCTCCTGGGTAAAGGAGGTTCTCGATGATCTCTTCCTGGAATTTGAGGAAAGATCGTGTTCTCCCAGCCTTACTGTAGAGAACAAAACTATTGTAGAGCGCCAATTGAATTAAATATACAGACACCTTCTTATACCAGCGTCTGGTTCTGCGGGAAACTAAATACGGAGACAACATCTGGTCATTGAAGTCCACCCCTCCCATGAGCGCATTATAGTCGTGGACACAGAGGGGCTTTTCAATGACACGGGTTGCTCGCTCAATTTGGATTGTCGTGTCTGCGTGAATGGAGGAGAGCATGTAAACGTCACGCTTGTCTCTCCATTTCACCGCGAGCAGTTCTTCGTTACACAAGGCAGCCCTCTCCCCCCTTGCAAGACGGGTGGTTACAAGCCGTTGGGGGAAGCCCACGCGACTAGTTCGCGCGGTGCCACAGGCGCAAATCCGTTCTAGAAACAAATGCCTAAAGAGGGCCACACTTGTGTAAAAATTGTCCACATAAAGATGGTACCCCTTGCCGAATAAGGGTGACACCAAGTCCCAGACTGTCTTCCCACTGCTCCCCAGGTAGTCAGGGCAATCGACCGGCTCCAGGGTCTGATCTTTTCCCTCATAGACACGAAATTTGTGGGTATAGCCTGTGGCCCTTTCACAGAGCTTATACAATTTGACCCCATACCGGGCACGCTTGCTTGGGATGTACTGTTTGAAGCCAAGGCGCCCGGTAAAATGTATTAGGGACTCGTCTACGCAGATGTTTTGCTCGGGGGTATACAAATCTGCAAATTTCTGGTTGAAATGGTCTATGAGGGGCCGAATTTTGTGGAGCCGGTCAAAAGCTGGGTGGCCTCTGGGACGGGAGGTGGTGTTGTCGCTAAAATGCAGGAAACGGAGGATGGCCTCAAATCGTGCCCTGGACATAGCAGCAGAGAACATGGGCATGTGATGAATCGGGTGCGTTGACCAATATGACCGCAATTCATGCTTTTTTGTCAGGCCCATGTTGAGGAGAAGGCCCAAAAAAATTTTAATTTCGGAAACTTGGACTGGTTTCCACCGGAAAGGCTGGGCATAAAAGCTTCCCGGGTTGGCGGATATAAATTGTGTGGCATACTGGTTGGTCTCTGCCACGACTAAGTCCAAGAGCTCCGCAGTCAAGAACAGCTCAAAAAATCCCAGGGGCGAACCGATTTGAGCCGTCTCAACCCGAACTCCAGACTGGGCGGTGAAAGGGGGAACTACAGGTGCGGCTGAAGTTGGTGACTGCCAATCAGGGTTTGCCAGCACCTCAGGGATTCTAGGGGCTCTACGGGCCTGTCTGCGCGGTGGCTGCGACGGGGTAACTAGTGCACGTGCCACCGTACCAGCTTCAACTGCCCTTCTGGTGCTCGCCACATCACCATGTTGTACGGCAGTGCTGGTACTAGGTCCAGGGAGGGCTGCGCTGCTGGTGTATGCCTCACCACGTGATCCGGCAGCGACAGCCCCACTCTGCTGCTCTTGAAGCGGATCCTGCATAACCTGTGGTCTAGCGACACGGGGCCGGGTACGCCTGGTGCTGCCAGGGACCTCCACCTCCTCGTCCGAACTTTGGGTCAGAGAGCCACTGCTTTCCACAGGTTCATATTCTGACCCGCTAGATTCATCAGATGAGGGTTCCCACTCCTCATCCGACTGGGTCAGAATCCTGTAGGCCTCTTCAGAAGAATACCCCCTGTTTGACATTTTGGACTACTAAATTTAGGGGTATTCCCTGAGACTACCCAAGAAAAAAAGCAAGCCTGTCTTACAAAGGGGAAGCTAGCGAAGTACCGGAGGCCGCTGCGGTTGATAAAAAATATCAAAACTGATTTTTTTAATCGCCGCAGTGCGTGTAAAATGAATGTGCAGTGATCAAAAAATATATATTTTTTGTCACTGCGGTGGGGCGGGCGTGGGTGAACGCACGTGTGGGCGACCGATCAGGCCTGATCGGGCAAACACTGCGTTTTGGGTGGAGGGCGAACTAAAGTGACACTAATACTATTATAGATCTGACCGTGATCAGTTTTGATCACTTACAGATACTATAAAAGTACAAATGCTGATTAGCGATACGCTATTCAGCGAATATAAGTGACTGCGGTGCGGTGGGGTGTGCGCTAACTGACGCTAACTACCTAACCAAGGGGCCTAAACTATCCCTAAAACCTAACAGCCAATACCAGTGAAAAAAAAAAAGTGACAGTTTACACTGATCACTTTTTTTCCTTTCACTGATGATTGACAGGGGCGATCAAAGGGGTGATCAAAGGGTTAATTGGGGTGCAGGGGGGTGATCAGGGGCTACAGTGAAGTGTTTGGTGTACTCACAGTGATGTCTGCTTCTCTGCTGGATCCAACCGACGAAAAGGACCAGCAGAGGAGCAGAGAAGCCATATAACAGATCATATTTACTAATATGATCTGTTATATGGCTTGTGATTGGATTTTTTAAAAATCGCCAGCCTGCCAGCCAATGATCATTGCTGGCAGGCTGGTGACGAACTTGTTCTTTAACTTTTGCCGGCCCGCGATGCGCATGCGCGGGCCGGCTTGGAGCGAAATCTCGCGTCTCGCGAGATGACGCGTATATGCGTGACTGTGCGCAGCGCTGCCACCTCCGGAACGCGAATCTGCGTACAGCGGTCCGGAGGTGGTTAAGGACTCAAATTTCTAACGATAAAAATGTTATGCATTCATGCACAGACACATATATACAACGCAGAGTAACGCAATTTATTTTTTCTCCAGTGAAGAGGAAACATCTACAGTATTATTTCCATCTACTGTGTATTGACCTGAACATCCCTTATCATGACTGAAAATGCAAAATGAACTCTAATCAGTCTAAAGACTAAGTGACTTTAAATGCTTTTAATGGAGAAATCCAGGCTGCTGACTGTCCAGACGGCGCTAAAGACAAGCGCCTAAATGTTCTGGATGTAGAAAGCAAAGTGCATCCGTTTCAGTAAAAATAAAATGTTTGTTTTATCCAGGAAATGCCATTCAGGGATTATGATTGAAAAAACACGAGCATTCCCAAGATTGGTCAAAGTAGCCTGGTGTATAAGTGATCCATTGTTTGTGCGAATACTAGAGATGAACGAGGGGTTCTTGAAAATTTGATTTGGTTGCTTCCCAAATTTTACAAAAAAAATCGCTTTGTGACGAATTACTTTATCACAAAGCACATTTCTTTTTAAGTAGCGGGCGCAATGACGGGGAATGGCGATTGCTCCACCCCCCGTCATTGAACCCCTCAGATGCCACGTTCATCGCTGATCACGTCATTTGAGATGAATATTAAGGCCATTCAGGAGTCAATAAAGAAAAATTTATTAAATCATACTTACCTTATCCACTTGAGCGCGTAGAGGCCGCGGCAGCCATCTTGCTTGAAGATCCAGCATGAAATCTTGCGCGGCGTGTGATGGCATCATCATGTTGGCTGGCATGGTGACATCATACGTCACCGTAGACAAGAATTTGCACAGGATCTTCAAGCAAGGTGGCCATGGTGACTTCTTTGCGTTCAAATGGATAAGTTAGTATGATTTTTTTATATTTTTAACGCCATTTCAGGGAAAATTGCAGCGAATTGAATTCCCTGAAATTCGGATCACTTCGGATATGCTCAATACAAGCGCATACCAAAAGTTACCTTGTTTTGACACAACGTATTAATATCTGTTACACAATGCAACTATGTTTCATTCAATTTTGTGAGACGGATAATCACTTGATGACATTAGGTGACACAGAATACCACGTTGTCACATAGAAGGCAATTTTGAAGCAAATTCGATTTTTGCGACACAGATTTATATTTCATGGCATAGAAAGATTTTGTGACAAAAAATATAAAGTAACATAGAATATAGTTTTGTGAGAATATGCTTCCCTGCAGTTTGGATTACATTATTGTGGCTATTATTTTGTGGTGACAGCTGTAGTTTAAAGGGGTTGTCTGACACCATCAAAAAAAACCACTCCTGGTCTCTTCATCTGTCCCCTCCGCTTCTGGTCCTCTGGTCCCTGTCTGGCTATAAAAATGTGACATGCACGTCACCGCTAATGGCCAATCAATGCCTTCAAGGGTGATGTGTGTAGGCACAGCAATGTGGCTGCTGAGGCCATTAATAGGTCGCTAACCGGTGACATGTAGATGGTCAGATCTTTCTGGCTAGGCAGAGATGGAGCCACCCTGCAGAAACCAGGACCACCAGACTAGGTTCTTTTTATTCACTCACCATGTCCAGCCATCCCCAAATTATTTTTACATTCTCCGGCAAGGCCTCTAAGCTGTGATATCACACCCATAGACATCTATGAGACAATACTGTTCCTCTGCATATGTCACGGTCCCTCAGGTGACTGATGTCAGGAAATCAAGGAGATTGGCTGAGCGTGGAGGAATCTAACAGCCTCCTTGATTTCTCTTGATTCAGTGTTGATAGGGTTAATGACCACTTCCCTTTTCTCAGCTGTTGCTCAGTGGTCATCACTTCTACCCTTTATAGTCTGACCCCACCCTTCTGACTATGAGGTAGATAGCTTCATTTGGGTTTGGCTGAGCTGGTGTGAGTTTGTCTCTGGTGTTCCTGCTCATCCGTCTCTACAGAAGTTATGTGTCGTGTTTGTTTGTGTTTGGTATATTCCCTGTTGTTGTATCTGGGCCTGAGACAGAGACTTCCATTCGTCCATATGGGGAGGAATGGGTTGTCTCTGGTCCTATACTTATTCCAGGGCCTTATAGGGAAATCAGGGCCTAGATATCCTGCATATGAATATTCCTACCTTCAGAGTCTATTCATATTGATAGATAGTTAGGGCCCGGATTAGGGTTGTCTAGGAGGTGACCTGTTTCTTCCCTAGTTTCAAGGCCCAGTTACTGTTCCTCTTTCCTTCTGTGTTCAGCGTGTCCCCCCCCCCCACTGATTGTGGCAGCATACTTCTGATTTCACATGGTGGTATACAGATTTTTTTGTCCTATTTATATGGATTAAAAAAAAAAAAGTGTCATTCTCAATTAGGGTATATTTACACGACCGTATAAATTTTGCGGTCCGCAAAACTTAGAAAAAAATGTCCTTTTCTTGTCTATTTTGAAGACAAGAATAGGTATTGTTACAATGGATCTGCATAAAAACAGATGTAACACGGAAGTCAAACGGATGTACTATGTATTTTTTTTTTTTTTGCTCCGTTAAATGAGCAGAAGAACAGAAAGGACAGATTCAGCACATAACTGAGATGAATGGAGCCTACAGACCCCATAGACTATTTGTCTTTGCTTCAAAAATCTTACTCTGAGTGGAAAGCTAAAGGAACCCATTATCGTCTATGAGGTCCGTAGCTCTGTTTGGCTCAGTTATGTGCTGAATCCGTCCTTTCCGTTCTGCTCCTATAACGGAGCAGGAGAACGGAAAGGCTGAACACTAATGTAAACTCAGCCTTATGCAGGACAACTCTAGAAAATACTTCATCTGATTGCAATAGTTTATACTGTATACTCAAAATAATGTACAGTGCATGTACATACAGTACTTAAAAAAATTGACACCAGCTGGCAGTAGTACAAACAAATTAGGGATGAGTGAATCAATTCTAACGAATCTATCCTGTGATGGGCTGTCCCCTAGTGTGAAGAAGAGCCCACCTGCCTATTGATTGACAGGGCTGGACAGCTAGCCGCTCGGAGTGGCAGCACAGGAGATGATCGTGCACGCACCTCACCACAGTGTTGGTGTCTAGAATCCTAGAGACTGAGACCAAGCTTTTAGTTAGTTAGATAGTGTTGCTGTTTGTGTCAGGCCACAAGTGTTGCTGGCTGTTCATTGCAAGGACTCCACAATTTAAAGTCACATTTCACACTGGAGAGCTGATAAACTTCCCTACAAACTCAAGCCAGGCTGGCGTTTTGCTCACAAGGAATACTCAGGCACATGCTACAAGACCAGTTATGGTAGGGGGAATACTGTAGAGCACTGTAAGTTTGTAAGCTGTTGTGCTGCACCGCAGGCTAGCCCGTACCTCCCACCCAAACAGTTGTTCTTGATTTTTAGGGTAATAACAGGTAAGGCGTGGCTGTTAGTTGTGCCCGCCAGTAGGTAAATTACCGTACTTTCTTCCAGCATCCATCGGAGGCAGCCGCGCTGTGCAGCACAAAGGTCTTAGCCTTTGGGCTGGGTGTATGTAAATGTATTGTGTGTTCCCAGCATTTGTGGTTGTGCTCATTTCCACGTTTAAGTAAAATACTGTTTTGGCAAAAGCTGGTGTTGAAGATGCTTTCCTCGTTCGTGACTTCGCTGCATCCTGAAGAGCCCACCCCGGTACACGGCGTACAGCAGCACAAGCGCAGTCGCTGCTGCCGAAGCCAAATTTGTACTTCAGCTCCTGTAGTATTCCAACACATTTAATGCACCATTTATGGTATATAGATTTCAATGCTAAAAATTAATTATGTCAACATTTCTTCTATGCAAACAGAAGACTAAAAGTCAACAATCGTATGTGCGCACATTTATCACTATTATGAATCTGGAGAAAAGGATTCTGTCCTCAATTTTATGGTACAACCTCCCAGCTGAACCTTGAGTCTTGCTGCCACATATGAACTTCTAATGAAAAGCAGGAATTCTGGAATTATCGGAAGTTCTTATATGTCTCCCTGTAGTATTCACACCTTCTGCTAGCTAAAAAAGACACATCAAAAACAGCATGTGTGAACCTGGCCTAAGGGTATGTTTAGCTTTACTGGTTTTCATTACCTTCAGGACATTTTTGCTTTTAAATACCCATTTATATGGATTTAATGTTAACTCCTTCAGCTACCGTGACTTACCCATACATCGGGTTTGTATGGAGCAGGCGGCTGCGTTGTGCCCGCTCCATACGCTGCGAATGTCGGCTGTATAGTACAGCAGCCATCCGGCTGCAATGATGGGGAATGGCAATCATGCAGTACTCCGTCATTTAATCCCTTAGATGCCTGTTCAACAGCGGTCGCGGCATCTGTGAGGTAAAGCGGAGGGATGCGGCTTCCTTTGCCTTCCGATTGGAGCCCCCGCAGTGAAATCGCTCAGCTCCAATCATTACCATAACCATAGCTGCTGAAGCTTCCCAGGGCTGTCAGGGTGAAAGCTTTCTGCTAAGCTCTGCACGAGACGCAGTTTGTCAGGGACTACATCAGAATGCAATTCACCCTAATAGTTTGTTCCACAAATAATAAGCTCTCATAAACCATAATCATATTGAGCTGCATAATAAAGCTGTCATGTTATTTTTGGTGCGCAGTGAATGCCGTAATATCAAAAAACAAAAAACCTTGGTGGAATTGTGCCATTACAAAAATACAACTTAGGCTACATGCACATGGCCGTGGTTTTGGTCCGCATCCGAGCCGCACTTCAATGGGGCCGCAAAACATGCGGACAGCACTCCGTGTGCTGTCCGCATCTGTTCCTCCGTTCCGGGGAAAACAAAAAAAATATAACATGTCCTATTCTTGTCCGCACTTTGCGGACAAGAATAGGCAGTTATATTACAGGCTGTCCGTGGTGATCCGCAAATTGCGGAACGCGCACGGACGCCATCCGTGTTTTGCGTATCCGCAATTTGCGGACCGCAAAACACACCACGGTCATGAACTGGCTATATGAACGGAAAATGAAAAATGTTATGGCTATTGGCACGTGGGGAGGAAAAAAATGAAAATGCAAAAAATGAGCCTGGTACTTAAGGGGTTAATGCAGGGAACAGTGGGTATCTGAAAGAAAAGACTGAAGGTGAATATTACACAGAGATGATGGATATCAATGCAGGCTGTGACCTGAAAAATAAGCAAGATTTTGATACTATTTATATGTTTCATTTTACTATGTTTATAGCTTGAGCTAAATCTATATGTGTAGCATAAATACAGATTTTATTGATAACATTTTAATTGCTTACTGTCGCCACTAAAGGTAACCTGTCACCATGAAAATGCAGTGTAATCTACAGGCAGCATTTTACAGAGCAGGGGGAGCTGAGCAGATTGAGATATCGTTTTATGGGGGAAAAAAATCTGTAAAACGTGTAACTTATTGACTGAACACCTGCCCTTTCTAGGCTTAGGAGTCCAGTGGACGGTCCTACACAGTGATTGACGACCTTCCCTATATGAGCATGCCTATAAAGATAACAATCAATCGCTGCTTAGGACCACCTACTGGACTTCTTACTATAGAAGGAGCAAGGACTTCAGTCAATAAGTTACAACATACTGTATACTGAATCTTTTCCCACAAAACCATATATATATAAATCTGCTCAGCTCCTTCTGCTCTATAACATGCTGCTGATTTATCAGACTGCATGGTCAACGTGACAGGCACTGTTACATACATTTTCTTAGGTCTACTATGTCATTCTGCTTAGGGTTAGCGGGGTAGCGCCATCCTGGTTGGTACAATACACTGTCACTATTAGGTGAGTCTCTGTTTTATTTTGGCCCTATTGGCATTGAGTATAGGTGATTTCTTATACCTGGCTATCATTGTGAATTCATTCCTAGTCTATGCACTTTAGTACATGTACGTGGTTTTTAATACCTCACCCATGTGGCCAATGTCATTGAGACTCATCTTGTATATTCTTCATATGTACAATTCATTGTATATCTAACTGTTTGGTAATTATATTACATTTAGATACGTTTGTTACTTTTTTGACATGTGTGCAGCGCCAGGATGGCATTTTTTCTGTCACTCTCCTTTATTTTTTAACGGCTTATTATATATATTTTAATCATGTTACAATAAAATTATATTTTTATAACGGTACTGTGTGAGCTTATGTCATTCTGCTGTACGATTGATAAGGAACCCAACATAAACCCAAAATAAAGTTGCATGTAAAAATAGAAAAAAAACAACCCAAAGCAATGTTCAAAAAGAGACTGCATCCAATATAGTAAAGTAAAACTGCCATGTTTTCATAAAAAAAAGAAGCAATTTTAGCATATGTTACTGCTGCTGCAGCATTATGCATAAAGTAATCTTTGGTTTCTTCACATACCTGTCACGACCGCTATCCCAGCAGCAGTCGTGTTGCACCAGACGGAGGGGAAGGGGGACCCTTATCTACGGATGAGAAATAGAATGGCCACCCCTGACTAACCCTAAGCTGGCACCTGTCTGCCCTGATACCCTAGACGGGGTGTGAACCCGTGCGGCGAGCAGGATGCCTAAACCCTCAGTCACCCTAACAAGACTAGACTGGGGAAAGGCCGATGGGAGCACTAGTCACCATCACTCGCGTCTAGGAGAACAACAGGGGAAGACAGCAACAAACAAACAATCAAACAGCAGAGATAGACTTATCCAGTCACGAGCAGAGAAGGCGAACCCAATCACGACAGTCCACGCCGGACAAGAGCTCCACAGCAATACCGTCAAACGATCTCCTTCAAAGGTCAGAATAGCACTGGAAGTAAGGACTATATCTGGCAATGACTGCAAGTGAAACTGAAACTAATATAGTAGCTGGGAGTGGCAGACAGGACTCACCTGAGAAGGATGCCTACAAACTCCCAGTCAGGACAAAAAGGTTCACAAGGCAAAACCAGGATGACATACCCTGAACCACGGAGCAAACTCACAAGCTATCGCGAGTAGCAAGTCGCTGCGACCTTCTCCTCCCAGACCTGTCTGGATCAGTCACAGTCGTGACAATACCATTGTTTTCCTTGAGTTTTTCCCTTAGTTACGGCTGTTTAAACATTTACAATATGAGGACCTTCTCAAGATGGCTCCTCTGCTAGTTCTCTGAGGCCAAAACTGCTTTCCCTCACTTGCAATACACACTTGCTGTAGCCAGCAGCTCCCTGCCAGCCAATCAGATTAGATTACTGAGAGACACGCCTCCTCACTCTGAAGCCTAATACAGGCATGCAGTGTGAAGGACCGCCCCTCCTTCTTTCTGTCTTCTTAGCCAGAGACAGACAAGCCATAGCAACTGTCTTTTAAAGGATAACTGTCATTTTTTTTTTTTAGGCTACTTTCACACTACCGTTCAGAGCGGGTCCGTCTGATGTCTGCTCAGACGGATCCGCTCCTATAATGCAGACGTTTGTATCCGTTCAGAACGGATCCGTCTGCATTATAGCTTAGAAAAAATTCTAAGTGTGAAAGTAGCCTGAACGGATCCGTCCAGACTTTACATTGAAAGTCAATGGGGGCGGATCCGTTTGAAGATTGAGCCATATAGTGTCATCTTCAGGCGGATCCGTCCCCATTGACTTACATTGTAAGTCTAGACGGATCCACTTGCCTCCGCACGGCCAGGCGGACACCCGAACGCTGCAAGCAGCGTTCAGGTGTCCGCTTGCTGAGCGGAGGCTGAACGCCGCCAGACTGATGCATTCTGAGCGGATCCGCGTCCACTCAGAATGCATTAGGGCTGGACGGATGCGTTCGGGGCCGCTTGTGAGCCCCTTCAAACGGAGCTCACGAGCGGACACCCGAACGCTAGTGTGAAAGTAGCCTAATTTGCTAGTTTATTAGAGCTAGGTATGTATACCTGAGTTAGTCTGTCAATGATTGTCAAAAGATCTGTACTTACCTTATAATAACAGCTTTCATAAGATACCACAGTAAAAAATGGGGGTGCACTAATAATTTTTACTACTTAATCATACTACTGAAAAAAACGAAATAAGTATATATAAATAAGATTACAAGATACGAGAGTATTGCGATATGCAGGGATACCTTTTTATTGTACTAACCTAATCCTCAAAAGACAAGCTTTCCAGAGTTTTCCTTTCTTTCACTAAAGAAGACCAATGAACAGACGCTCACAGGCTTATTCACAGAAGGGTGAAGAGTTTGGAGAAGGGAACAATCTAGGACAACATAACTGAATAGGAAAGTGAGCTGAATAGGAGAATTTTTTTCAAATCAGCTACGGTATGTTGTCCTATATTGTTCACTTCTCCTGACTTCTCCAAACTCTTCACCCTTTTGTGAAATAACCCTCTGGGTGGTGTTGGTGTGTGCAACTAATACTACTTATTCTGCTTGTAATGCAGAGTGCGGCGGTCAGGGGTGCATGTAACACAGGGTGCGCTGGTCAGGGGTGCATGTAACGCAGGGGGCACTGGTCAGGGGTGCATGTAACTCAGGGTGCGCTGGTCAGAGGTGCATTTAAAGCAGGGAGCGCTGGTCAGGGGTGCATCACAGATAGAAAAGGTACTTACAGTTCTGATGTGCTCTGTCCTCGTGCCTTCTTCCTCTAGGCGTGGTGGCAGGGGGAGGGGCTCGCAACGATGTTTCTGGATATTAAATCCCCAAGACGCATTCTTTTCTGCCTCTGCAGGCCCCGCTAGGCTGAAATACACAGGCAGCCAATGGCAGTGCTGCCCTCTCCCTCCCAGCCAATAGCAGCTGAGGTGGGCGGGGGAAGATTCACTTGGCTGCCGACTGCCGAGGAGCCCGTAGTGAAGCGGGTGGGCAGCATGGGCAGTACTTTCAGTTTGGAAAAACTGACAGATCCAGGGCCGTCTTTAATATTGATTGGACCCTGGGCAAGAATTTACTTGGGCCCCCTGGATCCTGCCTTCCCACACCCTAGCATGCAATCACGCCCTCCACCACAACACACACCAACACATACACACTCGTAGAGTAGTAAACTTTAATAATGATGAGAAGACTGAAGCCACTAGAGCTGCTCCTTGGCAGTAATGTAAATACTGCCAAATTGCGTATCCGCAATACACCCGGCCGGCACCTCCTATAGAACTGCCTATTCTTGTCCGCTATTTTTTGCGGAGCTGTGGACCGGAAGTTCGGGCCGCGGCACGGAAATGCGGATGTGGACAACACACTGTGCGGACGTGTGAATGGAGCCAACATAACGTCCCCCAAAAATAATTGTGGTAAGCTGATACTGTGCCAAGGTGCCCCCACAGTAATAGTGCTACCAAAAGTCCCACCAATAGGAATAATTCTCTGCTAGAGCACACATGGTAGTAATAGTGCTCCTACAGTGCCCCCAACATGTCCCCACTGTGCCCCAGAAGTAATAATGCTCCCATAGTGCTCATACTAGTAATCATGTTCCCCATAGACCCCCAGTAGTAATAAAGCCCATCATAAGGCCCCCAGTAGTAATAATTCTCCTTATAATGTGCCAGTGCAAAAAATACCCCCTTTTAATGCCCCCAGTTGAGCTAATGTCCCCATAGTCCATAGTGCCCCCATATTGTGCCAGTATAAAATACCACTATATAGTGCCCCCAGTAAATGCCCTCATATCTCTGAATGGACATTCTGGATTGTCCATTTAAAGATGGCAGCTGCCGAGGAGCGGGGGGGGGGGGGGGGGGGGGGGGGGGGGCGCTGTCAGTGTCAGGCCACCCCAGAGAGAAGGAAGGGACAGTTCCCAGGTGTCCCTGCCTTCTAGAGCGCTGTAAACACGCTGTGTATACAGATCAGGAAGCGCTATGCGCTTCCTGTCCTGGCCCGGTGTTCATGTGACCACCGGGGCTGGGAGAGTGCAGGAGCTGTCGGGTCTTCCATAGACCGCGATCAGCCCTGCACTAAGGCTGTACAATGTTGTATACTGCTGTACAGCCTCTCTGGAGGCTGTATTTCCCCTGTAACTGGGGCTACTATGTCAGTGAGAAATCAATAGTGAAAAAAAAGTTAAATGTCCCCCAGAGGTCTTGTATGGCCTTATGGGGGACGCAAAGTGTAAAATAAAAATAAATTAATAAATAAAGTGTTTAAAAAAATAAATAAATAAAGTTTCACATGTAAAAAAATAATAATTCCCCAATTAAGTAATATATATTTTTTTATATATACAGTCTTGTGAAAAAATTAGGACACCCTTTGAAAGCATGTGGTTTTTTGTAACATTTTTAATAAATGGTTATTTCATCTCCGTTTCAACAATACAGAGAGATTAAAGTAATCCGACTAAACAAAGAAAACTGAAGAAAAGTCTTTTCAAGATCTTCTGTAAATGTCATTCTACAAAAATGCCTATTCTAACTGAGGAAAAAGATAGGACACCCTTGCCCCTAATAGCGAGTGTTACCTCCTTTGGCTGAAATAACTGCAGTGAGACGGTTCTTGTAGCCATCTACCAGTCTTCGACATCGGTCTGAGGAAATTTTACCCCACTCCTCAATGCAGAACTTTTTCAGCTGTGAGATGTTTGAGGGGTTTCTTGCACGTACAGCCCTTTTCAAGTCACCCCACAGCATCTCAATGGGATTCAAATCTGGACTTTGACTTGGCCATTCCAGGACTCTCCATTTCTTCTTTTTCAGCCAATCTTTGGTTGATTTACTAGTATGTTTTGGGTCATTGTCATGTTGCATGGTCCAGTTCCGCTTCAGCTTTAATTTTCTAACTGATGGTCTCACATGTTCTTCAAGCACCTTCTGATACACAGTAGAATTCATCGTGGATTCTATGATGGTGAGCTGACCAGGTCCTGCTGCAGCAAAGCAGCCCCAAACCATGACACTTCCACCTCCATGCTTCACAGTTGGTATGAGGTTCTTTTCTTGGAATGCTGTGTTTGGTTTACGCCAAACATGTCCTCTGCTGTTGTGTCCAAATAATTCAATTTTGGACTCATCTGTCCAAAGAACATTATTCCAGAAGTCCTGGTCTTTGTCAACTTTATCGCTGGCAAATGTCAGTCTGGCCTCGATGTTTCTCTTGGAAAGCAAAGGTTTCCTCCTTGCACACCTCCCATGCAAGTTAAACTTGTACAGTCTCTTTCTGATTGTAGAGGCATGTACTTCTACATCAACAGTAGCCAGAGCCTGCTGTAGTTCTCGAGATGACACTTTAGGGTTTTTGGATACCTCTTTTAGCATCTTGCGGTCTGCTCTTGGGGTGAACTTGCTGGGGCGACCAGTCCTGGGCATGTTGGCAGTTGTTTTGAAAGCCCTCCACTTGTAGACTATCTTCCGGACAGTGGAATGGCTGATTTCAAAATCTTTTGAGATCTTTTTAAATCCCTTCCCAGACTCATAGGCTGCTACAATCTTTTTTCTGAAGTCCTCTGACAGCTCTTTTGCTCTCACCATGGTGCTCACTCTCACTTCAACAGTCAGGAGCACACCAAACTAAATGTCTGAGGTTTAAATAGGGCAAGCCTCATTCAACATGCAGAGTAACGATCTACTAATTATGTGCACCTGGTGTGATATACCTGTGTGAGATCTGAGCCAATTTAAGAGGGAATACATGTGAGGGTGTCCTATCTTTTTCCTCAGTTAGAATAGGCATTTTTGTAGAATGACATTTACAGAAGATCTTGAAAAGACTTTTCTTCAGTTTTCTTTGTTTAGTTGGATTACTTTAATCTCTCTGTATTGTTGAAACGGAGATGAAATAACCATTTATTAAAAATGTTACAAAAAACCACATGCTTTCAAAGGGTGTCCTAATTTTTTCACATGACTGTATATATATAAAAATATATACATATTTGGAATTGCAACGTCCGTAACGACCGGCTCTATAAATATATCACATGATCCACCCTGTCCGATAAACACCATAAAAAAATAAAATAGAAACTGTGTCAAAAAAAGCCATTTTTGTCACCTTACATCACAAAAAGTGCAACACCAAGTGATCAAAAAGGCGTATGTCCCTCAAAATTGTACCAATAAAACCGTCGCCTCATACCACAAAAAATGAGCCCCTACATAATAAAATCGTTAAAAAAATAAAAATACTATAGCTCTCAGAACATGTAGACATTAAAACATACGGTAATTTTTTTGTTTCAAAAAGGCTATTATTATGTTAAAGTGAAATAAATAAAAAAAAGTATAGCTAACCACTCAGGTGAACACCGGTAAAAAAATTAAATGAAAACTGTGCCAAAAAAGCCATTTTTTGTCACCTAACATGACAAAGTGCAACACCAAGCGATCAAAAGGGCGTATGCCCACCAAAATAGTACCAGTCAAACAGTCACCTCGTCACGCAAAAAATTAGATCCTACCTAAGACAATCGGTCAAAAAATTAAAAAGCTATGGCTCTCAGACAATGGAGACACTAAAACATCATTTTGTTTAAAAAATGCTATTGTGTAAAAGTTAAATAAACAAGAAAAAGTATATACATATTAGGTATTGCCACGCCTGTAATGATCTGCTCTATAAAAACGTCACATGACCTAACCCTTTAGTTAAACACTATAAAAATAAATAAATAAAAACTGTGCTAAAACAACCAATTTTTTGGTCACCTTGCCCCATAAAGTGTAATAATGAATGATCAAAAAATCATATGTACCCAAAAATGATACCAATAAAAACTCTTCCTTCAAAAAACGAGCCACTGCACAAGACGATCGGCAGAACAATAAAAAAAATATGGCGTTCAGAAAATGAAGACACAAAAAGATAATTTTTTTTTTCAAAAATGCTTTATTATGTAAAACTGAAACAAACAAAGTAAGTAGACATATTTGAAATCATTGCGTCCGTAACAACCTGCTCTATAAAAATAGCACATGATCTACCCTGTTAAATGAATGTTGTAAAAAATAAAAAATGAACAGTGCCAAAACCGCCATTTTTTTTGGTTACCTTTTTTTGGTTACCTTGCCTCACAAAAAACGTAATATAGAGCAATAGAAAATCATATGTACCCAAAAATAGTACAATTAAACTGTCACCTTATCCCCTAGTTTCCAAAATGGGTTCACTTTTTGGGAGTTTCTACTGTGAGGGTGCATTAGGGGGGCTTCAAATGGAACATAGCATCTAAAAACCAGTTCAGCAAAATCTGCCTTCCAAAAACCATGCGGCGCTCCTTTTCTTCTGCGCCATGCTGTGTGCCCTTACATCAGTTTACGTCCATATGTGGGGTTTTTCTGTAAACCCCAGAATCTGGGTAATAAATATTGAGTTTTGATTGGCTGTTAACCCTCGATGTGTTAAAGAAAAAAATGTATTAAAATGGAAAATCTGCCCAAAAAGTTAAATTTAGAAATTTTATCTCCATTTCCCTTTAATTCTTGTGGATCACCTAAAGGGTTAACAACGTTTTTAAAATCTGTTTTGAGTAACTTGAGGGCTGTAGTTTCTACAATGGGGTCATTTATGGGGGGTTTCTACTATATAAGCCCCACAAAGTGACTTCAGACCTGAACTAGTCCTTAAAAAGAGGGTTTTGGAAATTTTCGCAAGAATTTAAAGAATTGCTTCTAAAATTCTAAGCCTTCTAATGTCCTAAAAAAATAAAATTACATTTACAAAATGATGCCAACATAAAGTAGACATATGAGGAATGTTAAGTAATAAATATTTTACGAGGTATCACTTTCTGTTTTATAAGCAGAGAAATTGAAATTTTGAAAATTGCTAATTTTTCAACATTTTTGGTAAATTTTTGGAATATTTTATAAATAAAGGTGAAATATATCGACTCAAATTTACCACTGTCATAAAGTACAATGTTTCACAAGAAAACAGTCTCTGAATGGCTTGGATAAGTAAAAGTGTTCCAAAATTATTTCCACATAAAGTGACACATGTCAGATTTGCAAAATTAAGGCTGGTCAGGAAGGGGGCAAATGGACAAGATGTGAAGTGGTTAAGGGAGCAGTGGAAAGGGACAGAGGACATTAATGAAAGCTGTTATTATAAGGTAATTACAGATCTTTTGACAATCATTGACAGACTAACTAATGTATACATGCCTAGCTCTAATAAACTGGCAAATAAAAAAACATATGACAGTTACCCTTTAGGAGAGAAAAATACTAGGACAAAGTTTAAAAACAATTGAAATCCACAGAAAAAGAGTGTCAAATAATTCCTGACCCCCCAATATAGTCGGGGCTCCCCCCACTAGGTGACCAGAAAAAAATGACCCCACGTGTATCACTGGTATACAGATACGTATGGACTGGAGTCATTTCCCCACTGGTGCCTGCATGGACACATGGTTTATTTGGTGTTGATTCATTTATTTTTACTTTTTCACCTGTGCTCAGTATAAATACTTTGGGGGGTCATTTACTTATAGAAATTTTAATATTTTTGTCATATTTCTGGTGCAGATTGCGACTCAAAGGTTATTTGCGCCGCAATCTGCGACTTTTCCCCCCTCACACCAGGTCTAAAAAAGGAGCCGTGGCATGGGCGGGTTGGCCTGTCTCCTTTATCATTTTCTACGCCTGTTTTAAGAGTAGAAAATAGTCAAAATTTAAGACAGCAAGGAAGCTGGCGCAGAGTTAGTCCAGCGGTGGATGTGCAGAAGTTATGTAGAGGCCGGCGCCTCTTCATAACTTCGGCAGATCCACCGCTAGCGCATGGGGTTATTAAGACCGGCGTTTCAGATAAATAATAATAATAAATAACCTCCTTAATATTTTACTGTATTTTACGGATTATAGCACTTTTTCAGTAATGTTTCTAATGCACTAATGTGAGTGTAGTTACTATTTACTTATCTTTTGATCCACTTGAAGTCACTCCAGAACTACATAGCTCCATCCGCCATGTCGTGGATGGAATTGGTAACTGCAGCGCTGCTCTCATGCACTCAATATAAAATCCTGGACAGCCCCTTTATTATATTGTGAAGTCTTTAAAGGGAACCTGTCACCTGGATTTTGTGTATAGAGCTCCGCTAGCACATCCGCAATATCCAGTCCCCATAGCTCTGTGTGCTTTTATTGTGTCCAAAAAAACATTTGATACATATGCAAATTAACCTGAGATGTGTCCTGTCCCTGAGATAAGTCCAGCGTGAAGGAGCCCAGCACCGCCCCGCATCCTCCGAATCTCCTCCTTGCTCCCCGACGTCACAAACCTAGAGCGCCGTAATCTCGCGATGCACGAGCTAGCGCATGCGCAGTTCCTTCCCTGAGGCTGATGCCAGCACAGGGAAGGAACACTATGCCGATACTGTGCATGCGCTAGCTCGCGCATCGCAAGGTTACATCGCTCTAGGTTTGTGACGTCGGGGAGCAAGGAGGAGATTCTGAGGATGTAATATTTCCATGTTCTTGATATTACGTGCTGCCGAGCTTGCCGCCTGGTACCCACCCACATCTTTTCGGAGCCAATAAAGTTGCATGCGACATGAGGCAGTATGATCTGTGCATCTCTTATTATTCTCTCTCTACTGTATAACCCTTAGGCTAGGGCTACACGACCACATGTGTCGCGCGACATTGATGTTGCACCAATATCGCGCGACAATTTTTATAATGATAGTCTAATGAGTCGCACTGCGACCTGCGACATACTGCGACTGCGACACGACAGTCGCAGAAAAATCCATTTTGGACCATTTTTATAAAAATTGTCGCGCGACATTACTGCGACAAAATGTTGCGTGACAAATGTCGTTGTGTAGCCTTAGCCTTAAACTAATTGAGCAGATCTTTTGGAGATGAAAGCGTTAATTGCTGATTTAGAAAACTGGTCAATTATTAGTGCTGTGCCTCTGTTTCAGAATATAATAAAATGTTACACTGTGAAACCTGCCACTTACTCTTTGTTATAGAGCGCAGCTGTATAACTTATGTGGGAGTGAGAAAAAATTGCTAACACAGAAGGGAATATGTGTTACATTGTAAAGTAATCCAGTTCTGCAGCTTCGTGTAGCGCAGGTACCTGATGATTGGAACGGATGATCGCAGGAATACTTGTCTTTTTTTTTTTTTAGCCCGTGACCTTTATGTGCCCGGAGAATTCCATAGGTTTTACTGTAGAGAAACTGTGCAGCCTAGTGGCAGCAATGTGCAGCTGCAAGTGCTTGGTGCAACTGATTCTCTGTTAGGCACATCTGCCATTATACTGACTCTAGATCTGGGATCAGCAATCTTCAGCACTCCAGCGGATGTGAAACTACAACTCCAATCATGCACACGCTGTTCTTGTAACTCCCATAGAAGTGAGAGGAGGATTCTGGGAGTTGTAGTTTCAGAACAGCTGGAGTTGCTGATCCCTGCTCTAGATGGAACATTTTGCACTCCCATCTTCTAGCTATCCGTCGGTTCTTATACTTTTCCACTTAGCCTGCTGTATTCAAAGCATATGTAATTGTATGCCGTACAGTTCAATATGTCTGTCTAGTAATGTCTATTCCGAAATGAAAGGTGTTTCTGGGATTTTTATTTTTTAATCCCACCTCTAGCCATTGGGACCTGAGAACAGGGCTGCATCAGCCATGAGGCGAGATGAGAGTCTTTAGTATTCAATCAATATAATATACTATATAGTATAGATCTACCTTTTATTCACAACAGCATAAAATAACCATTTCACATGATAAAAAATAAAAAATACAACCTAAAATGACATTATAAAAGTGATATATAGTAAATATCCCTTAATAGCATGTATAATAGCAAGTTAAAGTCGCAGTCCCTCTTCCGGTTCTTATTGCGGAGCTCACAGAATTTTCTAGAACCAGTACTAATATACAGCGGTTTTTATTTGTGCATCATGGTCCTCCAATTATTATATTTGTTCCACAGAATGTTCTTTTATATCAGTGCATTAGAATCTTAATGTCTCTTATGTTTCCTTATGTTATGCAGTTCATGTGTCCTTAAAGGGAACCTGTCACCGGGATTTTGGGTATAGAGCTGATGATATGGGTTGCTAGATGGCCGCTAGCACATCTGCAATACCCAGTCCCTATAGCTCTGTGTGCTTTTATTGTGTAAAAAAACCCAATTTGATAAATATGCAAATTAACATAAAAGAGTCATATCTTACTCGTGTGACCAGAGAAGAGTCATATTTTCAAGCTCTGACTCATCTCAGGTTAATTTGCATATGTATCAAATCGGTTTTTTATACACAATAAAAGCACACAGAGCTATGGGGACTGGGTATTGCGGATGTGCTAGCGGCCATCTAGCAGCCCATGTCCTCAGCTCTATACACAAAATCCAGGTGACAGGTTCCCTTTAACTGCGATACATAGTATATTTGTATCTCTTACCGGCATTCAGAAGTCATTATGCAATGTTCGCCTGCAATGATTTGTACATACTGTACGTGGCTTCTCCCTATGTATCTTTTGCTCTCCGAGGCTGCTATGCCTCCCCGCTAGTTTATGCGCACGTTCCGGCACTTTTGTTTCAGCGCATGCGGGTCAGGAATACCGGGAGAGTCTTGCCTCATGTGGTGCAGTTTTACGGTGCGGCACGGCATCCTCTGGCTCTCGTCCTCGCCGCTCAGTCTCATAAGATGCAAGCAGTTTTTTATATTTTTTTATATACATTTATGTTGGAACTACTTGGGGGAAAGGGGACTATATAAGGGGTATACTACAGGGGTGCATTATACTATGCGGGGACTACAGGGGTGCATTATACTATGCGGGGACTAAAGGGGTGCATTATACTGGGGGGGAGTCACAATCTCAGGTCCCCTTTGCTCAGGGGGTATGGATTAATTAGCTGACTAGAGTGTGACACTTTGAGCTTAGAATATTGAACCTTTTCACAATATAAAAATTTTAAGTTGCATTACTGAAATAAATGAACTTTTGCACGATATTCTAATTTATCGAGTTTCCCCTGTATACTATGGGGGGGCCACAGGAGGGCATTATACTACAGGGGGACTACTGGGGCATTATATTACAGGGGCGCATTACACTCAGGGTTGTCTACCAGAGTTTTTCTTTTTTCTGGACAACTTATCCAAAAATCACGGTTAGCCAACATTTTGACAGACAAATTGGAAAACCATAATGAATTAGAAGTAAAGCATGTCTATAGCTGAATATACTGATAAGAACTGATTACTACCATTTACTGTGAGCTGTAAAATGATGATAATTATCACCCAAATAATCTAGTCAAGAACCACCAGCCACAAGAAAATCAAAGACACATCTATTTTTTTCATGGACACAGGAAAAAAAGTCGCGTATTTTTGTGTACTCTCCAGAAATTTCTGGACGGTTGGCAACCCTACATGGGGCACTATGACATTATACAAAATGGGGAGGGGGGATGAGAGCACTATACATGCTAGCACTACAGAGAGGCATTATACTAAAGGGGAGCTGGGAGTATTATACATACTAGCACTATAATGGGCATTATAATACCAGGGTCACTACAAGGGGGTACCATTATACACACTGGCACTACATGGAGAAAAGGGGGGTCATTTTAATACAGGCCGGAGTACTACAGGGGACATTATAACTACATGGGGGCACTGAAGTGGGATCTTATAAACTCTTCACACACTGATAGCAACACCGCAGGAGAAATGCTAGCACAGGCTTCCAGTATCCGTAGTTTCAGGTGCTGCACATCTCGTATCTTCACAGCATAGATAATTGCCTTCAGATGATACGAGATGTGCAGCACCTGAAACTACGGATACTGGAAGCCTGTGCTAGCATTTCTCCTGCGGTGTTGCTATCAGTGTGTGAAGAGTGGGAGAAAAGGGTTGCATTGACAATCCAACACAATGGGCAGCACACTGAACACATTTTATAAGTGGTCAGAAACTTGTAATTAACTCATGAAAGAATAAAGTTACGTTAAAACCAAGCACACCATTGTTTTTCTTGTGAAATTCCCAATAAGTTTGATGTGTCAAATGACCCTCTTCCTATTGAAAAAACTAAAGTTGGATTCAAAATGGCCGACTTCAAAATGATCGCCATGGTCACCACCCATCTTGAAAAGTTTCCCCCCTCACATATACTAATGTGCCACAAACAGGAAGTTAATATCACCAACCATTCCCATTTTATTGAGGTGTATCCATATAAATGGCCCACCCTGTATAGTACTTGCGGACATTGGGGAGCACAGTGGGCACAGCATTGGAGGTAGCAGCACGATGACACTGTTGGGGCTCCAGGAGTTGGTAGGATGATGGAAAAGTAAGGAACTTAAGATGTCTGTGTGGCAAAATTTGCAGATAAGAGACGCGGCTGAAGGAAGTCTTCAAGGTGCTCTAGTTCGAATGAAGACGTTGAGGAAAGAGAATGTCTACATCAGAGGAGACACCACTGGATGTAAGAGATATGTGGTGCTGTATTCTCCTGTAAGTTTTGTAGCGCTGTATATAATCTAAATATGTCTTTAGAAGTAGACCGGGAGGGAGGGGCTGGATTGAGAATTTAAATTTTCACCTCAAATAGCAAAAAGGCTAGGTGCACCCTTGCCTGTGAAGAGAAACATACTTACTTGCTGCCTGTCGCTCGGTTCTGGATCCCGGGCTCTCTGCACTGCACTTCTGGACCCTATCTGTCAACATCTGCGTAGATGAGGTCACATGTGCTGCTGCAGCCAATGAATGGCCTTAGTGCTGACGTGTCCCCAAGCGGCACGTGACCCAGCAGTGCTCATGTGCAGAGGGGTGGCTAGACTTTCTATCACCTGAGCCAAATATGCAGATTGTGCTTTTGCGCTGCCTCTCCATACACATGGGACACATGTGACACGGGACGCTCATTCACGTGACCAGATATTAAGGGGCATCAATATTAAAATCCTGGGTTACCCCTTTAAGCATTGTAGACCCCAAAACTTGATATCTGTGGACACTTCATCATAAATAACAGCATTTGGAATAATGTCTTCCATTCTGTGTGTCTTTCTGGCTTTATTCTGGATTTCTAAAGAGAGTGGCACATTATACTGGCTTTTTCCCAAGGTTCAGGTTCCTTGCATCCAGCCCAGATTACTGTCCAGAACAGTTTACTCAGTGAATGCAGCACCCTTCCCTTATGTCCTCCTACATGCCTACTAGGTGTTGTGTCATTATTGATGGTCTCCAAAATGGTAAGAGAATGGAGGGCTACTGCTATGGCTTGCCACCATGGGCATTTGTGTATATGGCTACTGGACCCACTGGTAAGGATGGGTGTGGCAAGCAGCCTGAGTAGCTACATGCATGTAGTAGATACAGAGTTAGAGTTTTGGATCAGCAGAGCAAAGTGTACTCTGCAAAAGCCTAGGTAGCTAGTCAGTAGTAACAGCTAGAAGTGGCTAGGGAGCTAGAAGAGGACTGTGATAGCTGTTAGAAGGCTGGGACACTTGAGACATATCAACCATCTCCACCTCTGCCCAGTAAAGTTGAGCTAGCGTGCCAAGATCTTTTACTTGCTTCTGTTCTTCTGCCTTTGACCATAGTTCTAACCCTGCAAGGCAGTTGGCACTGGTAAATCTGCTCAGCCATGATTTTATAGGCTGCTGACATATAAAAACAGAATCAATGGAGGACCTGTAGTAACATCATGGTGACATGACCATGAGCACGCAGGTCCTTCACTCGAAATTCCAGAGGTAGTCTGGAGGCTAGCATGAAAGAGGAGGTCAAAAACTGCATTCTCTGCTCCCTCTACCTCTATCATTACATGTGCTTCTTCCAGTCTTGGAAGGGTGAGAAATAGATAAAATATTCCTGCCAGAGGTGAAGAGTAGTTTGGGAGAGGTGTGACAAGTGGGACAATGCTGCTGCCAATAGGAGAGAGGCAGAAAGAGAAACAATGCTGCTGCCAGTGGCAGAGGGGTGGGAATAGGGACATTGCTGCTGCCAGTGGGACAATGCTGCTGCCAGTGATTTTGCACTGTGGTATTTGGCACTGCTGAGGAGGTACTTTGTGCTGCACTGTGGTATGTGATGCTATTGAGGAGGTAACATCTGTCCTTGACCTTATAAATACACCCTGTACAGAATTATTAGGCAAATGAGTATTTTGACCACATCATCCTCTTTATGCATGTTGTCTTACTCCAAGCTGTATAGGCTCGAAAGCCTACTACCAATTAAGCATATTAGGTGATGTGCATCTCTGTAATGAGAAGGGGTGTGGTCTAATGACATCAACACCCTATATCAGGTGTGCATAATTATTAGGCAACTTCCTTTCCTTTGACAAAATGGGTGAAAAGAAGGACTTGACAGGCTCAGAAAAGTCAAAAATAGTGAGATATCTTGCAGAGGGATGCAGCACTCTTAACCACTTCCCATCTGGGCCCTTTGCCCCCTTCCTGACCAGGCCAAATTTTGCAAAACGGACATATCTCACTTTATGTGGTAATAACTTTGGAACGCCTTTATTTATCCAAGTCATTCAGAGATTGTTTTCTCGTGACACATTGTACTTCATGATAGTCATAAATTTGAGTCAAAATATTTCACCTTTATTTATGAAAAAATCCCAAATTTACCCAAAAATTTAAAAAAAATCGCAATTTTCTAAATTTCAATTTCTCTGCTTTTAAAACAGAAAGTGATACCTCATAAAATATTTATTATTTAACATTCCCCATATGTCTACTTTATGTTGGCATCATTTTGGAAATGTCATTTTATTTTTTTAGGACGTTAGAAGGCTTAGAAGTTTAGAAGCAATTCTTCAAATTTTTAAGAAAATTGCCAAAACCCACTTTATAAGGACCAGTTCAGGTCTGAAGTCACTTTGTGGGGCCTACATAGTGGATACCCCCATAAATGACCCCATTGTAGAAACTACACCCCTCAAGGTATTCAAAACCGATTTTACAAACTTTGTTAACCCTTTAGGCGTTCCACAAGAATTAAAGGAAAATGGAGATCAAATTTTTAAATTTCACTTTTTTGGCAGATTTTCCATTTTAATCAATTTTTTTCTCTAACACATCGATGGTTAACAGCCAAACAAAACTCAATATTTATTACCCAGATTCTGCGGTTTACAGAAACACCCCACATGTGGTCGTAAACTGCTGTATGGGCACACGGCAGGGCGCAGAAGGAAAGGAACTCCACATGGTTTTTAGATGCCATGTCCCATTTGAAGCCCCCTGATGCACCCTTACAGTAGAAACTCCCAAGAAGTGACCCCATTTTGGAAACTAGGGGATAAGGTGCCAGTTTTATTAGTACTATTTTTGGGTACATATGATTTTTTGATCATTCAATATAACACTTTATGGGGCAAGGTGACCAAAAAATTGGTTGTTTTAGCACAGTTTCTATTTATTTATTTTTACAGCGTTCACCTTAGGGGTTCAGTCAAGTGACATTTTTATAGAGCAGATTGTTACGGACGTGGCGATACCTAATATGTATACTTTTTCTCATTTATTAAAGTTTTACACAATAATAGCATTTTTGAAACCAAAAAATTATGTTTTAATGTGTCCATGTTCTGAGAGCTATAGTTTTTTTATTTTTTGAGAGATTTTCTTATGTAGGGGCTCATTTTTTGCGGGATGAGGTGACGGTTTTATTGGTACCATTTTGTGGGACATACGCGTTTTTGATCACTTGGTGTTGCACCTTTTGTGATGCAACGTGACAAAAATTGCTTGTTTTGACACAGTTTTTTTTTTTTTTTTTTTACGGTGTTCACCCGAGGGGTTAGGTCATGTGATATTTTTATAGAGCTGGTTTTTACGGACGCGGCAATACCTAATATGTATACTTTTTTTTATTTGTTTCACTTTAACACAATAATAGCATTTTTGAAACCAAAAAAATTATGTTTTAGTGTCTCCATGTTCTAAGAGCTATAGTTTTTTTATTTTTTGAGAGATTTTCTTATGTAGGCGCTCATTTTTTGCGGGATGAGGTGACGGTTTTATTGGTACCATTTTGTGGGACATACGCATTTTTGATCACTTGGTGTTGCACCTTTTGTGATGCAAGGTGACAAAAATTGCTTGTTTTGACACCGTATTTTTTTTTTTTTTTTACGGTGTTCACCCGAGGGGTTAGGTCATGTGATATTTTTATAGAGCTGGTTTTTACGGACGCGGCAATACTAAATATGTCTATTTTACTTTATTTTTTCTATTTTAATTTTTTTTTTTTTATTCCTAACTTGGGAACTTTTTTTTTTTTTACATGTGAAACTTTATTTTATTTTATTTTTTCAACCCTTTATTTTTTTTATTTTTTTTTACACTTTTCGTCCCCCATAAGGTCATACAAGACCTCTGGGGGACATTTGCTTCACTTTTTCTTTTTTTTTTCACAGTTGATTTCTCCTGTAACTGGGGCTGAGATAGTAGCCCCAGTTACAGGACAAATGCACCCCTATAGAGGCTGTACAGCAGCAATCCTGCGCTGTACAGCCTCACAGCAGGGCTGATCGAGGTCTCTGAGAGACCTCACACAGCCCCTGCACTCTCCGGTCACGGCGGTCACATGACCGCCGGGCCGGAACAGGAAGCGCACAGCGCTTCCTTCTCTGCAGACACAGCGCTCGGTGAGCGCTGTGTCTGCAGCGATCGTGAAGGCAGGGACACCTGGGAACTGTCCCTGCCTTGTCTTAGGGTTGCCCTGCTGTCACTGACAGCGGGCAACCCGATCAGCAGCTGCACGATTAGCGTGCAGCTGCTATTTCTGACAGGACGTTTTAAAACGTGCTGTCAGAAATAGACGTCCACCCATAGGACGTTTATATCCTATGGGCGGACGTGAGGCGGTTAATATTGCAAAGCTTCTGAAGCGTGATCATCGAACAATCAAGCGTTTCATTCAAAATAGTCAACAGGGTCGCAAGAAGCGTGTGGAAAAACCAAGGCGCAAAATAACTGCCCATGAACTGAGAAAAGTCAAGCGTGCAGCTGCCAAGATGCCACTTGCCACCAGTTTGGCCATATTTCAGAGCTGCAACATCACTGGAGTGCCCAAAAGCACAAGGTGTGCAATACTCAGAGACATGGCCAAGGTAAGAAAGGCTGAAAGACGACCACCACTGAACAAGACACACAAGCTGAAACGTCAAGACTGGGCCAAGAAATATCTCAAGACTGATTTTTCTAAGGTTTTATGGACTGATGAAATGAGAGTGAGTCTTGATGGGCCAGATGGATGGGCCCGTGGCTGGATTGGTAAAGGGCAGAGAGCTCCAGTCCGACTCAGACGCCAGCAAGGTGGAGGTGGAGTACTGGTTTGGGCTGGTATCATCAAAGATGAGCTTGTGGGGCCTTTTCGGGTTGAGGATGGAGTCAAGCTCAACTCCCAGTCCTACTGCCAGTTTCTGGAAGACACCTTCTTTAAGCAGTGGTACAGGAAGAAGTCTCCATCCTTCAAGAAAAACATGATTTTCATGCAGGACAATGCTCCATCACACGCGTCCAAGTACTCCACAGCGTGGCTGGCAAGAAAGGGTATAAAAGAAGAAAATCTAATGACATGGCCTCCTTGTTCACCTGATCTGAACCCCATTGAGAACCTGTGGTCCATCATCAAATGTGAGATTTACAAGGAGGGAAAACAGTACACCTCTCTGAACAGTGTCTGGGAGGCTGTGGTTGCTGCTGCACGCAATGTTGATGGTGAACAGATCAAAACACTGACAGAATCCATGGATGGCAGGCTTTTGAGTTTCCTTGCAAAGAAAGGTGGCTATATTGGTCACTGATTTGTTTTTGTTTTGTTTTTGAATGTCAGAAATGTATATTTGTGAATGTTGAGATGTTATATTGGTTTCACTGGTAAAAATAAATAATTGAAATGGGTATATATTTGTTTTTTGTTAAGTTGCCTAATAATTATGCACAGTAATAGTCACCTGCACACACAGATATCCCCCTAAAAAAGCTAAAACTAAAAACAAACTAAAAACTACTTCCAAAAATATTCAGCTTTGATATTAATGAGTTTTTTGGGTTCATTGAGAACATGGTTGTTGTTCAATAATAAAATTAATCCTCAAAAATACAACTTGCCTGATAATTCTGCACTCCCTGTAGTTGTTTCTATGTTCCGCTATTAATTCCCTCTTTTGTTGCTGGTAAGGGAGTACTTAAGGGACTAGAAAGGGATGTGAGCAAGTAAAGCAAACTTCAGTGCAGTGTGCATTGTGTGGCACTATTTGTCCATGATATGGGGGATGGTGATACTATATGGCGGGGTTTCTGTGCTAGGGCTGTTTTTTTTACCTCACTCTGGCCCTAATCATTATGCAGTGAAGCGCATGAATACACACCTGTCTGTGATATCACAGATGTAAACATACTATTGTGACATCATCATGAACAGTACAGCTTCATTCTCACAATATCATGATATACCTGAGACCATGCACACATACTATTGAGATATGACTATAAGAGAGCACAGCCTATAAATACATACCAGTTTGTGACAATTAAATGTGCCCAAGAACGTTTGTAACGTCATCATAATAGAAGACAAAGTTCATATAACAAATATTATTGTGACATCTTCCTAGCAAAACAAAGCTTAGACAGCTAATCAAACAGATACAAAGGGGGTCATTTTACTAAAGACCAGGGTTTCACATAGCTTTCTGGTGGACATGTTGTTATATTAGTCTTCCTCCCCTGCCAACCTTTTTGAAAAGTGGCAAAGGTGTTGGAAAAAGGAAAATGTCACAAATATTGCAGTAAAATAGTACTTGTAACAATGTTTGACTTTTCTACACTGAAGAACTAGCAGTTAGTAGATGACCCCCACTGTGTTGTGATATAATAATATTGTACCTTAGGTTCTTAATGCCACCGGAGGCGGCCAAAGATATGTACTAGATTGGGCTCTTCTGCCTTAGGACTGATGCACACGACCATAGCAGTTTTGCGGATCTGCAAAATACGGATACCAGCCATGTGCGTTCCGTATTTTGCAGAACAGAACATCCAGTCCTCTATAGAACTGTCCTATCCTTGTTCGTAATACAGACAAGAATAGGACATGTTCTATTTTTTGCGGGTGTCGCGGACTGAACATACAGATGTGTACAGCACACGGGGTACTGTCTGCATTGCCGCCCCATTGAAGTGAATGGGTCCACATGTTAGGCAAGGGCAACAGGGCTACACTGGCCGCGCGACACCTGGGATCCGTGTTGGATTTCTTGCGACTGCCGCGGCGATCCCATTCATTGTTGCGCGACCTGTGTCGCCCTTGCCTTATTCTGCTGAGCATTCAACTCAGCAAGACATAATTAAAGTGTCCAGCAGGTGGCAGCATCACACTGTGATGCGTGTAGCTGAGCTGCAATATTTTTTGAGGTCATCAAGCTGCAATGTTGAATTTAATGTAATGTGCACTACTCAAATATAGTCAAGGGACAAATGTGTGGCCTCCTTGATGTATTGGGTCACCCACCACTGCTCCAAATAAACATGAACACCATTGTGATGGAATCACAACAAAATGCAGAATGCACACAACCATGATTTTGATAGCATCACAATAGAGTTCAGCCTTAACCCCTTCAGGACCCTGCCATTTTTCACCTTAAGGACCAGGCCATTTTTTGCAAATCTGACATGTGTCACTTTATGTAGTGATAACTTTACTTATCCAGGCCATTCTGAGAATGTTTTTGCATCACATATTGTACTTCATGACAGTCAAAATTGAGTAAAAAAAATGTATTTTTATTGATAAAAATTTCCAAATTTACCAAAATTTTTAAAAAATTAGCAAATTTCCAAATTTCTATTTCTCTACTTTTATAATAGATAATAATATTTCCAAAAATAGTTATTACTTTACATTTCCAATATGTCTACTACATGTTTAGATCATTTTGTGAATGCCATTTTATTTTTGGGGGACGTTAGAAGGCTTAGAAGTTTAGAAGCAAATCTTGAAAATTTTTCAGAAAATTTCCAAAACCCACTTTTTAAGGACCAGTTCAGGTCTGAAGTCACTTTGTGAGGCTTACATAATAGAAACCACCCAAAAATGACCCCTCAAGGTATACAAAACTGATTTTACAAACTTAGTTAACCCTTTAGGTGTTCCACCAGAATTAATGGAAAATGGAGATGAAATTTCAGAATTTAACTTTTTTGGCAGATTTTCCATTTTAATAAATTTTTTGCCACTAACAAAGCAAGGGTTAACAGCCAAACAAAACTCAATATTTATTGCCCTGATTCTGTCGTTTATAGAAACTTCCTATATGTGGTTGTAAACTGCTGTACGGGCACACGGCAGGGCGCAGAAAGAAAGTAACGGCATATGAAAGCAGATTTCACTGGGATAATTTTAAGCTGCCATGTCACATTTGAAGACCCCCTGATGCACCCCTAGAGTAGAAACTCCAAAAAAGTTGCCCCATTTTAGAAATTACATCCCTCAAGGTATACAAAACTGATTTTACAAACTTTGTTAACCCTTTAGGTGTTCCACAAGAATTAATGGAAAATAGAGATGAAATTTCAGAATTTCACTTTTTTGGCCGATTTTTCATTTTAATCCATTTTTTCAAGTTACAAAGCAAGGGTTAACAGCCAAACAAATCTCAATATTCATGGCCCTGATGCTGTAGTTTACAGAAACACCCCATATGTGGTCGTAAACTGCTGTACGGGCACACAGCATTGTGCAGAAGGAAGGGAACGCCATACGGTTTTTGGAAGGCAGATTTTGCTGGACTGGTTTTTTGACACCATGTCCCATTTGAAGCCCCCCTGATGCACCCCTAGAGTAGAAATTCCAAAAAAGTGACCCCATTTTGGAAACTACGGGATAAAGTGGCAGTTTTGTTGGTACTATTTTAGGGTACATATGATTTTTGGTTGCTCTATATTACACTTTTTGTGAGGCAAGATAACAAGAAATAGCTGTTTTGGCACCGTTTGTATTTTTTGCTATTTACAACATTATTCTGACAGGTTAGATCATGTGGTATTTTTATAGAGCAGGTTGTTACGGACGCGACAATACCAAATATGACTACTTTTTTGGTTGTTTGTTTCAGTTTTACATACGGTAACAAAGCATTTAAAAAAAAAAGGATTTTTTAGTGTCTCCACATTCTGAAAGCCGTAGTTTTATTTATTTTTTGGGCGACTATCTTGTGTAGGGGCTCATTTTTTTCGGGATGAGATAATGGTTTGATTGGCACTATTTTGTGGTGCATATGACTTTTTGAACGCTTGCTATTACACTTTTTTGACACCGTTTTTATTTAGATTTTTTTACGATGGTCACCAGAGGGGTTAGGTCATGTGGTATTTTTATAGAGCAGGTTGTTATGGACGCGGCAATACCTAATACGTATACTTTTTCTTTATTTACTTAAGTTTTACACAATAACAGCATTTTTTAAACCCAAAAAACTATGCCTTAGGTAGGGGCTAATTTTTTTGTGGGATGAGATGACTGTTAGATTGGTACTATTTTGGGGGGCATACGCCTTTTTGATTGCTTGGTGTTGCACTTTTAGTGATGTGAGGTGACTAAAAAATGATTTATTTAGCTGACTGTATTTGGCTCAACCTGACTGTATTTGGCTCAATGTGAATGCGGAAGTAAATATGTTGGCAAGACCTGTAGAGCCTTCAAGAAAATAATCTTGGAGCATGTTGGGGATGTTCGTAATAAACACGACAAACCGCTCTCAAGACATGTAGTACTCCATCATGGAGGCAATGTTACAACACTGAGATTCTCCATGATCGAGACAATTAAACACTCTATCAGGGGAGGACACTCCGACAAAATTCTAAAACAAAAAGAATCCAAATGGATTGATGTGTTAAATACTATTTCACCTTTTTTCTGAATCAGAATATTGACTATTCATGTTTTTCATAGTCGGCCAACCGAGTATCCTAGTGAGTGGGTTATATATCTGTCCCAGTTATAATTACTGTTAATTGGGTATATGTGACCATTCCCAAAACTGGGCATCCTCACTCTATATATATTTTTTTCAAATTTTTATTTATTTTACCCTCTAAAACTGTTTTACCATGTAAATCGGTCTTACTAAATCATCCATAACGTATGGGCCAAACCCCCCCCCCAACCCCTCCCTATTCTTGTTTCTTTTTCTTTGGTTTATTATCTCTTTCTTACTAAATACTGTCTTATTTAATCATACAGGTGCCCTATGTCCCTATGTGGCCTATTTATGCTAACTACATCTTTATAAACATAGTAGTACGACGCAATTTTACATAGCTCGTGGAACCGGTCATGTGACCTTTATGAGATCACGTGGTTCACACTGCATGACCGCTGGGGGTGTGAGCGTGATCACGTGACCGATCTGTCCGGCGCGTGATCTTCGCCACGTCATATTTGTGGGCAGGACGCTCGTCCTGGTATTCTGGATAGCGTCCTATTAAACCTCCAGTACAAATTCTCCACGTACATCCGGCGCCCTATTTAAATCGTGCAAACCTATACCCTCCTGCTATTTTACTATACAGACCTACCATGTGACACAGGTGGGTATTTTGCTATATATATCTGAGTAGCGCCGTGTTTTCATGGCACCCCGTGCACCCTATATACTTTTGACTAAAGCCTTTATTATTTCATCATAGACAGTATGCTGCAGCGGCCCACTGATGCTACCGAACAACAACCATAC
Organism: Bufo bufo; assembly: GCF_905171765.1. Lineage (NCBI taxonomy): Eukaryota > Metazoa > Chordata > Amphibia > Anura > Bufonidae > Bufo > Bufo bufo. Next base: position 568,855,208 of record NC_053392.1, on the reverse strand, counting down.
TGGCTGATTATCTTTCCCAGCACTTCTGGTTGAATATATGGGACACTCAAGTATCTTCTACTCTGGCAAAAATTGACTGAACAGTATCTATTTTGCACCTCATGTGAGGACGTATATTATTTATCCGCACTTCAGTGGGAGGGGGATATCTGGTTAATTGGCCCAACTTCATCATTGTAGTCTATTTGTTGAATTAATGTTTCATGACTAACTGGTGTTGCAAAGAAATCGCTAGACACTAGTTCGGATTAATAAAATGAAAAACTGTTTGGATGTTTATTTAAATACTGCATAACCTTCCTGCAGAAGTGGTAGCTGCAAATACAGTGGAGGAGTTTAAGCATGCAAGGGATAGGCATAAGGCCATCCTTCATATAAGATAGGGCCAGGGGCTATCCATAGTATTCAGTATATTGGGCAGACTAGATGGGCCAAATGGTTCTTATCTGCCGACACATTCTATGTTTCTATGTGTGTCCCCTGATGAGCCCATGTAATGTATTGGGCTAAACACGTTGGTATGAAGGGACCTATACTTTGAATGTTTTGATCATTGGAAGCAAAAGGTGTCTTTTGGCATAGAACTATTGAATCCGACATGACAGTAATTGCACTGAGCGTATATTTATTGTGATGTATTCAGAATGCATCCATCTTGATGTACTCAGCATTTATTATTTTTGGGATTTATAGTAGGTCAATAAATAGACCCGCTTTAGAACACCTTATCCAGGTTTGCCGCTTAAAATCCGTTTTCAGGGCCGACCAAAGGGCTTGTAGGAGGTTCCTGAACACGGGATCGCCCCTATTGCGGAGGCTCTTCCGTTCTGTAGGCAGGGCTACATAGCGTAGGGTGAGAATCAGGGAAAGGCCCCTATCTCTATCACCGCAACCTTGCCTATAGTACTATCATATCCCGTATTGTGGAATATTTATCACTATATCTATTTTTTCATATTTGTCTTGATATATTATTTCTTTTTTTCATTTTGGTATTATTATTCTTTTGGGTAATTTTAGTGCTTATAATAAAGGCTACGTTTTAAGTTAGGGTGGTACTCTGTGAATAATCCTCTACCGAAACAGCCTGCCGCAACAGTTTAGCAATGAAGTGACGTCATCTGCTAGGCTAAGCAGAGCGCACAGGACGGTGAATAATGATCACTCCATGGCCAGTCCGCTATTTGTGCTTAGCAAGGGGGGAGGATATCACTTCATCCTGCCTGCTGCTGGGGAGAGTATAAGGTGCTCCATTCACAGGGGGAACGAGGCTAGGTGTTATTTCTTTTTTTTTTTGACCAGTAGAGGGGCTACATTCTACTGTCATTGGGGGCACTAAGGGGGCATAACTACCATGTAGGGGCATTAAGGGAAAATATCTACTGTATCGGGCACTAATGGGAGTGGGCATGTATAGAGTTAAAGGTGTGGCTTAGTGTCCCAAATAATGTCCCTTCTTGGACATTTTAAGAGTTGATCGTTATGCTGTAATTTCCACTAGGCAGTGGAGGGCAGCTGTATAAAAAGTCAATTTGTTTCTATTTCTTTTTTCTTATTATTCTAAAAAAAATCAAAAAAAAAAATCAGCTACCACCAAGCTTAGGAAATTGCTAAAGTATCCACCAGAAGGGAGGGAAGATTTGTCTAGGTGGAGGCAGTCTTTGTATATCAAACCCATGATTATGTTCCAGTTTGGTATACAGACATAGATGTCAGACACAGTGAAAAAAATGGGGTATACCTTATAGCCTTAAAGGGGTATATTTTATTACAGCTCAGTACAAAATGTAGCCATAATGCCGGCAATGTGGATGACCATAAGATATATTTTGGAATTTTGGGTGTAATATGACATTGAACACTAGAGGGCAGTGATTAACAACACTACTTTACTGACATTCTCTGATCAACTTTAGCAAAGCAAACCCAGTTCTTGCTACTTTATGTATCGTATTTTTCAGTAGTACCTGTATTCTTCGATGTGATATTACATAGCTATTACAATTGAAAAAAAAAGACACATATCCATTAATTATGCATCAGGAGCACATGCATCAATGCTTACCAACATACAGTATATTCCATCAGCTGTAACTTTTTTTATTCGAAGTCTTTTTATTTTTTTAATTTTGTTGCATTTTTATTTTGCAACTTAATTTTCATTGGTTGTTTATTTTATGACATTTATTAAAAGCTATTTTGTCTTTTTTTTAAACAATGTTGTATGTCTATATAACAATACAGTATTGCACGTAAATGTAAAATGTACAAGTATCTGCCAGTATTTATTTTTCAGTATTAAAACACAAGAAAAACTATATAAATTTGTTATTTCCGTAATTGTACTGACCTGGAGAATGAAGATAATTGGTCAGTCACGGACGTACAGAGACATATGGACGTTCCCGCGACAGGTGGCAGGAGATCTGTGAGACTGGCAACACGTGGTTTAATCTGCCATGTTTTCCTTTTGGATCAAATGACGTCTGTGTTGTTTCTGGTGCTTGCCACACCTTCTTTCCCCAGGTGTGGCTATTGTGGTCATTTAACCTTCTCTATTTATTGTTGTTTCTCCCACTATGCTATGCGGTTTATAGCTTCTGTTGGACTTGTGGTTAGCTTATGTTTGGCTCTCGGCTGAGTTCCTGGTGCTACCAAAGCTTCATTGAAGTTAAGTGTTTCCTTTCCCTTTTGTATTTTGTTTATATATTTGTGTGTGTTGCCTTTCCCTGATGTTTGTCATTAGGCCTGAGGGAGACTCCTGTTCATCCTTCCCTTTGGAGGAACAGGTAGACTCAGTCCTGACATTAGTTCCAGGGCCCTATAGGGTGAGATAGGATTCTAGGTATCCGGTGTATGAACTTGCCTACCTTTGGGGCCTGTTCATACTAGTAGTCTGACAGGACTGGAGTCAGGGTTTTCTCTAAGACGTATCCATCTTCCTTCCCTAGTTTCCAGGCCTTATTCCGGTATCCCCTTTCCCTCCTATGCTCGGTGTGTTGTTTTACTCCCACACACGAGCGTGACATAGGGAAAGTTGTAAAAACAAAACCTATAAAACTGTTTGGCATTCTTTTTTCCAATTCCACCCTATTTGGAATTGTATGCAATAGTAAACGGTGCATAAATTAATAGTACAGGTACATATAAGAAGCATTGTAATATATATTTTTCTATCAGAGAAAAATGCATCTTTCTCCATGTAGCAGCATACTCCTCCTTCCCCCTCCCCACTCCATAGACTCCTATGGTAGCATCTGATCGTTCAGTGAGCAGACAGTCCTTCTCATCTGTGAAGTTGGACTTAGATCCAGCTGAGGATCAGGCCAATCAATGAAAACAAATGTTCCTATGAACGCTTCTTCCTGATAATTATCACCCAACAAATAAGTAAAACACTCATTTGTCAGGTGATCTCATCTTTCATGTGGCATAAAAAAATCATGTTTTGCAGGCAGCACCTTGCTCTGTTGAACAGGGGAAGTGATACTGACAATATGCAAACTGAATGGGGGTTGAAGGATGATAGATCTTTTGTCCACCTTTCACATAGTATCAGACCCTATGGAAGACACTTCAAATGAGCGCCAATCGGTGATTGGTGATCACTATTGGTCTGGTATGAGGAGTATTAGGAGCCTTAGCAGAGAATTTTAGAAGCACATTTATTAAGACAGCATTTTAGACGGTGGTGGATCGGGCGAAGTTATGAAGAGGTGTCGGCCCCTCCATAACTTCAGTGCATCAAGAGCCAGTTCTAAAAGTCAGGCCGCTTCCTTGCTGTCTTACATTTAGACCTTTTTGTATGCCTAAAACAGGCGTAGAAAATGATGAATGAGACGGACCCGTCCCCTTCCTCGCCAACGCCATGCCCACAATTTTAGACCTGGCGTGAGCGGGTCAAAGTCACAGATTGCAGCACAACTAACCGTTGTGCCATTATCTACACCTGAAATACGCTTAATTTAGGCGTATATCAGCATAGTAAATGACCTACCTATTCACAGGGGTGCTTGAAAGTTTGTGAACCCTTCAGAGTTTTCTATATTTGTGCATGAATATGACCTAAAACTAGATTTTCACACAAGTCCTAAAAGTAGATAAAAAACCTCAAATCAAACAAATGCAGTGACCAGGATGCAGGTATACTGACGCCACTTTAATGCAATGGGTCAGGATATGGGTATAATAGTCCATAGTTTGTTTGTGACGCCAATTGCAGCGTGCGCAGGGTACTGTCACAGGGCCCTACAAAGATGTTATAATGCACATCCCAGTTTAGGAATGCCAGAGTGGTGTAATGTCTCTGTATGGTAGTGGTAATGATGTCAACGGTGTCCCCTACCTGGGAAGGCTGGACTCCTGGCTCACTTGCAATAAATTGAGGGTAGTGATTGTGGGAGTAATAGAGAAATTTGCTGCAGAAATTGAGATCCAGACCTTTGGTGAAGTTCAAACTTTTCTTTACTGATTGTAACTTTCATCCAATCAAGATACAGCTTTTGTCTTAGGTCTTAGCAGGTATTGGCAATTGTTGGCAGGGATTTATCTTCTGCTCTATTAACCTGGAGCTTGCATAAAAATACATCTGTTTGTTAGCTGTATTCTGTGGCAGGAATTTGGCTTCTGCACTCTCTATCTTCTGCTGTATGGGGACAGACTAGCTGAGGAGGAATGGCTTCTCCTGGGTCTCTGGATTTTAGTCACAGTTATCTTCTATGGGGATGATTTCTTTCTGGAACTGGAGTTGCCTGTAACTCTCTGCTTTGTGTCATCCAGCTGAGCTGCAGAGCTCAGACTGGGAATTTGATCAAATCTCAGCACAAGACTTGGTCCTTGCTGTCTTCCCTATGCAGGGAGAGCTAGAACTGGCTCTAACTGGGTTTTTTTCTCCCTTGCTGCAGGATGTGGGAACCTCCACTTCCCTTCAGGAGGGGGGCAGAACAGAACCGTATCGTTCCACTCTGAACGGCCATAACATTAAAACTATCCCTAACAATGATGCTGCCATCTGCTGGTCAACCTGGAACATTACAAGGAAAAAATTACTTTTAACATGGTTTTATGCACATTTGTGAATGACATAATCAAAATCACATCAAATGACAATATAATGGCTCCTGAGGGCAGTAGCGGAGTAGAGGAGTGTAGTAACACAACTCTGGGGTGTTACACAAATGAGTCCAAAATATTAGACATGGCCATTTCTTTTTTGAGGAAAACAATCCAATATCACATGTCTGTGAGTGGCAAAAATATGTGAACCTTTGCTTTCAGTATCTGGTGTGACCTCCTCATGCAGCAATAACTGCAACTGTAGTGTCCCACTACGTAAAGGTGGGCACTACTAACAGGGCCGGACTGGGACAAAAAATAGGCCCGTGCATTTTTGACTGAGCAGCCCAACAGGCCCCAACCCCTTGCAGTCTAGGGCGGAGCCAAAACCGTAAACACAATTGAGAGGCAGGGCCAGCCACCAGTAAGATAGGAAGGCTTCAGCCAACACACAAGCTTCTTTGGGGGTCCCCAGGTGACATTAGGGGTCTTAGTACGATCCGGCCACCTAATCCGGCAGAAAATGCCAGGAATCGACTGGACACAAAGCACAGCATGCAGCGGTTTATGTCCCGCTGATTCTCTGCATTTTTCCCAGATTGAGGCCGGATCTCTGCCGTACCCCATTATAGTTAATGGGGCTGGCGGGCATTCTGTCTGCATCCAGCAGTGCCGGATCCAGTGAATTCTCAGCTGGAACAGCCTGCCAGGATCACTAACGCAGATGTGAAAGTAGCCTAATACAGCGCCCCATACCTCTTATATCCAGTGACGTCTCCTCTGATGTAGATGTTCTCTTTCTTCATCTTCTCCATTCAGACCAGACCACCGTGATAATTTCTTTCAGCCGTCTCACGTCTCTGCAGAGTTTGACAGACATCTTAGTTTCCTACTTTCCCATCATCCTCCAATTAACATCCCATCATGCACCCCCAATACTGAGAAGCTGTGCTCCCCAAAACTATACTGCAAAAAGAACTGTGCTAAGCTGATGCTGTGCCAGGGTGCCCCCAAAGTAATGGTGCTCCCAAAGTCCCAACAAGAGTAATTATTTCTTTGCCAGAGTGCATTTAGTAGTAATAATGCTGCTACAGTGCCCCCAACAGTAATTGTGTCCCACAAGTAATAATGCTCCCATAGTCCCCCAGTTGTAATAAAGCCCACCATAATGCCCCGATAGTAATAATTCTCTTTATAATGTGTGACAGTAGAACCCCCCCTTATAATGTGCACCAGAACAAAAAATGCCCCGTTGTGTGCCCCCAGTAGAGCCAATGTCCCCATAGTGCAATCATATGTTCCAATGACCCGTACTGTGTGCCACTACAAAAAACACTTAGTGCCACCAGTTGAGCTTAGGTGCCCATAGTGACCTTATAATTTGTGCCAGTATAAAATACTCCTATATAGTCCCCCCAGAAGATGCCCCCATAGTGCTCCTTCCCCGTCTCCATAGTGCCCCCATAATGTGCCAGTATATATGGCCCCATAGTGCTTCCCCTCTTCTCCATAGTGCCGACCCCCTACCCATATTGTGCCAGTATATAGGGCCCCATAGTGCTTCCCCTCTTCTGCATAGTGTCCCCCCCCATATTGTGCCAGTATATAGGGACCCATAGTGCCCCCCCCATGTTGTGCCAGTATACACTGCGTGCAGAATTATTAGGCAAATGAGTATTTTGACCACATCATCCTCTTTATGCATGTTGTCTTACTCCAAGCTGTATAGGCTCGAAAGCCTACTACCAATTAAGCATATTAGGTGATGTGTATCTCTGTAACGAGAAGGGGTGTGGTCTAATGACATCAACACCCTATATTAGGTGTGCATAATTATTAGGCAACTTCCTTTCCTTTGGCAAAATGGGTCAAAAGAAGGACTTGACAGGCTCAGAAAAGTCAAAAATAGTGAGATATCTTGCAGAGGGATGCAGCACTCTTAAAATTGCAAAGCTTCTGAAGCGTGATCATCGAACAATCAAGCGTTTCATTCAAAATAGTCAACAGGGTCGCAAGAAGCGTGTGGAAAAACCAAGGCGCAAAATAACTGCCCATGAACTGAGAAAAGTCAAGCGTGCAGCTGCCAAGATGCCACTTGCCACCAGTTTGGCCATATTTCAGAGCTGCAACATCACTGGAGTGCCCAAAAGCACAAGGTGTGCAATACTCAGAGACATGGCCAAGGTAAGAAAGGCTGAAAGACGACCACCACTGAACAAGACACACAAGCTGAAACGTCAAGACTGGGCCAAGAAATATCTCAAGACTGATTTTTCTAAGGTTTTATGGACTGATGAAATGAGAGTGAGTCTTGATGGGCCAGATGGATGGGCCCGTGGCTGGATTGCTAAAGGGCAGAGAGCTCCAGTCCGACTCAGACGCCAGCAAGGTGGAGGTGGAGTACTGGTTTGGGCTGGTATCATCAAAGATGAGCTTGTGGGGCCTTTTCGGGTTGAGGATGGAGTCAAGCTCAACTCCCAGTCCTACTGCCAGTTTCTGGAAGACACCTTCTTCAAGCAGTGGTACAGGAAGAAGTCTGCATCCTTCAAGAAAAACATGATTTTCATGCAGGACAATGCTCCATCACACGCGTCCAAGTACTCCACAGCGTGGCTGGCAAGAAAGGGTATAAAAGAAGAAAATCTAATGACATGGCCTCCTTGTTCACCTGATCTGAACCCCATTGAGAACCTGTGGTCCATCATCAAATGTGAGATTTACAAGGAGGGAAAACAGTACACCTCTCTGAACAGTGTCTGGGAGGCTGTGGTTGCTGCTGCACGCAATGTTGATGGTGAACAGATCAAAACACTGATAGAATCCATAGATGGCAGGCTTTTGAGTGTCCTTGCAAAGAAAGGTGGCTATATTGGTCACTGATTTGTTTTTGTTTTGTTTTTGAATGTCAGAAATGTATATTTGTGAATGTTGAGATGTTATATTGGTTTCACTGGTAAAAATAAATAATTGAAATGGGTATATATTTGTTTTTTGTAAAGTTGCCTAATAATTATGCACAGTAATAGTCACCTGCACACACAGATATCCCCCTAAAATAGCTAAAACTAAAAACAAACTAAAAACTACTTCCAAAAATATTCAGCTTTGATATTAATGAGTTTTTTGGGTTCATTGAGAACATGGTTGTTGTTCAATAATAAAATTAATCCTCAAAAATACAACTTGCCTAATAATTCTGCACTCCCTGTATAGGGCCCCATAGTGCTTCCCCTCTTCTCCATAGTGCCCCCCCATATTGTGCCAGTATAAAGCCCCTCCCCATATTGTGCCAGTATATATGGCCCCATAGTGCTTCCCCTCTTCTCCATAGTGCTGACCCCCCCCCCATTGTGCCAGTATATAGGGCCCCATAGTGCTTCCCCTATTCTGCATAGTGTCTCCCCCATATTGTGCCAGTATATATGGCCCCATAGTGCTTACCCTCTTCTCCATAGTGCCGACCCCCCCCTATACAGGGAGTGCTGAATTATTAGGCAAATGAGTATTTTGACCACATCATCCTCTTTATGCATGTTGTCTTACTCCAAGCTGTATAGGCTCGAAAGCCTACTACCAATTAAGCATATTAGGTGATGTGCATCTCTGTAATGAGAAGGGGCGTGGTCTAATGACATCAACACCCTATATTAGGTGTGCATAATTATTAGGCAACTTCCTTTCCTTTGGCAAAATGGGTCAAAAGAAGGACTTGACAGGCTCAGAAAAGTCAAAAATAGTGAGATATCTTGCAGAGGGATGCAGCACTCTTAAAATTGCAAAGCTTCTGAAGCGTGATCATCGAACAATCAAGCGTTTCATTCAAAATAGTCAACAGGGTCGCAAGAAGCGTGTGGAAAAACCAAGGCGCAAAATAACTGCCCATGAACTGAGAAAAGTCAAGCGTGCAGCTGCCAAGATGCCACTTGCCACCAGTTTGGCCATATTTCAGAGCTGCAACATCACTGGAGTGCCCAAAAGCACAAGGTGTGCAATACTCAGAGACATGGCCAAGGTAAGAAAGGCTGAAAGACGACCACCACTGAACAAGACACACAAGCTGAAACGTCAAGACTGGGCCAAGAAATATCTCAAGACTGATTTTTCTAAGGTTTTATGGACTGATGAAATGAGAGTGAGTCTTGATGGGCCAGATGGATGGGCCCGTGGCTGGATTGCTAAAGGGCAGAGAGCTCCAGTCCGACTCAGACGCCAGCAAGGTGGAGGTGGAGTACTGGTTTGGGCTGGTATCATCAAAGATGAGCTTGTGGGGCCTTTTCGGGTTGAGGATGGAGTCAAGCTCAACTCCCAGTCCTACTGCCAGTTTCTGGAAGACACCTTCTTCAAGCAGTGGTACAGGAAGAAGTCTGCATCCTTCAAGAAAAACATGATTTTCATGCAGGACAATGCTCCATCACACGCGTCCAAGTACTCCACAGCGTGGCTGGCAAGAAAGGGTATAAAAGAAGAAAATCTAATGACATGGCCTCCTTGTTCACCTGATCTGAACCCCATTGAGAACCTGTGGTCCATCATCAAATGTGAGATTTACAAGGAGGGAAAACAGTACACCTCTCTGAACAGTGTCTGGGAGGCTGTGGTTGCTGCTGCACGCAATGTTGATGGTGAACAGATCAAAACACTGATAGAATCCATAGATGGCAGGCTTTTGAGTGTCCTTGCAAAGAAAGGTGGCTATATTGGTCACTGATTTGTTTTTGTTTTGTTTTTGAATGTCAGAAATGTATATTTGTGAATGTTGAGATGTTATATTGGTTTCACTGGTAAAAATAAATAATTGAAATGGGTATATATTTGTTTTTTGTAAAGTTGCCTAATAATTATGCACAGTAATAGTCACCTGCACACACAGATATCCCCCTAAAATAGCTAAAACTAAAAACAAACTAAAAACTACTTCCAAAAATATTCAGCTTTGATATTAATGAGTTTTTTGGGTTCATTGAGAACATGGTTGTTGTTCAATAATAAAATTAATCCTCAAAAATACAACTTGCCTAATAATTCTGCACTCCCTGTATAGGGCCCCATAGTGCTTCCCCTCTTCTCCATAGTGCCCCCCCATATTGTGCCAGTATAAAGCCCCTCCCCATATTGTGCCAGTATATATGGCCCCATAGTGCTTCCCCTCTTCTCCATAGTGCTGACCCCCCCCCCATTGTGCCAGTATATAGGGCCCCATAGTGCTTCCCCTATTCTGCATAGTGTCTCCCCCATATTGTGCCAGTATATATGGCCCCATAGTGCTTACCCTCTTCTCCATAGTGCCGACCCCCCCCTATACAGGGAGTGCTGAATTATTAGGCAAATGAGTATTTTGACCACATCATCCTCTTTATGCATGTTGTCTTACTCCAAGCTGTATAGGCTCGAAAGCCTACTACCAATTAAGCATATTAGGTGATGTGCATCTCTGTAATGAGAAGGGGCGTGGTCTAATGACATCAACACCCTATATTAGGTGTGCATAATTATTAGGCAACTTCCTTTCCTTTGGCAAAATGGGTCAAAAGAAGGACTTGACAGGCTCAGAAAAGTCAAAAATAGTGAGATATCTTGCAGAGGGATGCAGCACTCTTAAAATTGCAAAGCTCCGCCTGCAACGGCCTCTGATAGGCTACAGGCCTAGTGCCTGTAGCCTATCAGAGGAATGGGCAAGGGAGACGCCTCTCCCCTGCTCCATTCATCTGTATCAAATCCGTACCCATAATGTGCCAGTATATAGGGCCACCATAGTGCTTCCCCTCTTCTCCATAGTGCCCCTGTATTGCGCCAGTATATAGGCCCCCATATTGTGCCAGTATATATGGCCCCACAGTGCTTCCCCTCTTCTCCATAGTGCCGACCCCCTTCCCCCTATTGTGCCAGTATATAGGGCCCCATAGTGCTTCCCCTCTTCTGCATAGTGTCCCCCCCATATTGTGCCAGTATATAGGGCCCCATAGTGCCCCCCCATATTGTGCCAGTATTTATGGGGCCCCATAGTGTTTCCCCTCTTCTCCATAGTGCCCCCCCATGTTGTGACAGTATATAGGGCCCCATAGTGCTTCCCCTCTTCTCCATAGTGCCCCCCATATTGTGGCAGTATAAAGCCCCTCCCCATATTGTGCCAGTATATATGGCCCCATAGTGCTTCCCCTCTTCTCCATAGTGCCGACCCCCCCCCATATTGTGCCAGTATATAGGGCCCCATAGTGCTTCCCCTCTTCTGCATAGTGTCCCCCCATATTGTGCCAGTATATAGGTCCCCATAGTGCTTCCCCTCTTCTGCATAGTGTCCCCCCATATTGTGCCAGTATATAGGGCCCCATAGTGCCCCCCATATTGTGCCAGTATATAGGGCCCCATAGTGCTTCCCCTCTTCTCCATAGTGCCCCCCCATGTTGTGCCAGTATATAGGGCCCCATAGTGCTTCCCCTCTTCTCCATAGTGCCCCCCCATATTGTGCCAGTATATAGCCCCCCCATATTGTGCCAGTATATATGGCCCCAGAGTGCTTCCCCTCTTCTCCATAGTGCCGACCCCCCCCATATTGTGCCAGTATATAGGGCCCCATAGTGCCCCCCCATATTGTGCCAGTATATATGGCCCCATAGTGCTTCCCCTCTTCTCCATAGTGCCGACCCCCCCTATATTGTGCCAGTAGTATATAGGGCCCCCACCACCCTTCTTGCCACAGTATAGTATAAAATTAAATAATAAAAACAATAAACTCATATACTTACCTCAATGCTGCTGTCAGCGATGCGATGCAGGCCTCTTCCAGCCTGTGTCCCGCGCTGTACGGCTCGGGCAGCGCGCGCGATGACATCATCGCTCCGCCTGCAACGGCCTCTGATAGGCTACAGGCCTAGTGCCTGTAGCCTATCAGAGGAATGGGCAAGGGAGACGCCTCTCCCCTGCTCCATTCATCTGTATCGCTGTCCTGAGGACGGCAATACAGATGAATATGGAGATGAGCGCTTCCACAATGGAAGCGCTCATCTCCACTCCTGCCCGGCTGCTGCCACATTAATAAAAAAAATTGAAAAACTCAGCCGGCGGCCCGGGACCCATAGCCATTGCCCAGTCGAACACAATCAGGCTAACGCTAAGCTGATTGTGTTTGGCCCGGCCCAGCAGGCGGCCCGGCCCACCAGGCAAATGCCCGGTCTGCCCTATGGCCAGTCCGGCCCTGAACATCTCTATACAAACATGTGACAGCCGGTGATTGGCTGCAGTGGTCACATGTCCATATCAAGAGGGACCGGGATATGCACATGTGAATGGAGCCTTAGTAGTGGAAGTGGGCAGAAGGGAGCAGATAAGTGCGTTTTTTGTTTCATATATGCCATATTCCAGAGCCTAATTATAAAGGGGGTTATAGCTGGAAATCCCCTTTAAGGTCTGGGGCAGTGGTCCTCTGTACAGCTTATTTTCTAGAGTCTAGAACCAGCTGGAACAATGCTAGTAGCAGATCTCTTATTCATGTCAGTAGATCCTGCTGTACTGCTTGTATGAACTAAGTAACAGAGCCAGTCACTGATTCCGGATGGATCATTCCAACCAATAGTGTAGATATTGTTGGGATCGGTATATATGGGATGGGGGTTAGCAATGACAACATTCAGAGGCTTCAGAGATTAAAAATATAACTTGGTTTTATTTGGTCCAGCAACAAAACAGTGACATCACATAGAGATCAGTTCACAGATAACAGTATTCAGAGCACAGACGTTCCATTGGGGCTACTGTGCCTTCCTAGACTTAGACCTTGACTGGGCTTGTCAACAGTTTTATGCACCAGTAAGGAGTCCAGCAGCATTGCCTGGGGTAATTGGGGGGAAGGGGGGGATGTACTGGAGGGGGAGGGAATGGCAGGTCCCACTGCCAACCTACCTGCCATTCCAAAGAAATCCAGGCCCGGAAAACAAAGGTACTAAAATCCTCAGTAAAGAAAATTTACTGAGGAAACCCAACTTTCCTGGATTTTTCATCTCACCTACATTTAAAAAATGTAGATGAAATGTACACCCCCTCCAGGTGTCGCCAATCTACCTATGTATTCGACGATAGATAGACAGACAGGGGGACAGATAGAGGGGAAGACAGACATACAGAAAGACAGACAAACTGAGAGACAAACAGACAGATATGGCCACTGTAGATGTTGTTCCAGGGCTTACGGACTAATGGGCATGATGGTACTAAGCTAACTCCATTTAGTCCATGGACCGGCAGCTGCAGCAGGTGTTCTTCTTTTGGGTCCTTTTTTTAATCCATTTACGGAACCGGTTCAGGCGGGATGTTCTCATAGTGATCTTCTCCTTCTCTGTTTTGGATGTTCTCTTTGTGATCTCCTCCTCTGTTTTAGATGTTACCTTCATGATTTTCTCCTCCTCTGTTTTGAATGTTACCTCCATGATCTTTTCCTCCTCTGTTTTAGATGTTCTCTTCATAATTTTCTCCTCCTCTTTTTTGGCAGCTTTAAGTCTTTTAATAATCGGCATTTCTTTCTTGATGTTATCCATTTGTGGTCTGATGTTGTTTTCCTTAATTTTCACTACAGGTTTTTGATCAACTAATAAATGAGAAGGAAACCATCAGCAGATAGTAGATATAACAGAATCTATCCTTTTAATATTGTGAGCAATGGAGTAATATAGCGATGCAGCTAATCAGCAGACATGAGGTGTCTCATCTCTGAATTCTGGGGTAAAAGAAGGACCCCAATGTGTGTGATGAGCAGATATGAGAGGTAACCCTAAGCTCTGCCTGTACCCCGCATATATATGTTATTATATAGAAATTATTACCTGGCTTCTCCACTCGAACCATCGCTAGATCAGTTGCCTGTTTTTGTTCACGCCGGCGCCAGGCCTTGTACTTGTAACTGTGAGACAGAGAAATGTCCTGACATGAGTCGGTACAGATGACAATCTTCAGTTCCCCATCAGAATATACCCATGACCCCCCTCCCCCACTACAGGGGGTGAGTTATAAAGGTTCAGTATGTAACAGGCAGGAAGGATATAGTGCCATAGTCTATATCACATCATAATGTGCGGTTACATCACAGTAATTCCCAAACCACACAAAGATCCTCTTCTCCCTTCTAACTATAGGCCTATCTCACTCCTGAATATAGATAACAAGCTATTTACTTCCATCCTGGCGCGTAGACCTAATAGACTTCTCCCTGATCTGATTCACAAAGACCAGGTTGGTTTTATCCCGGGCAGGGAGGCTCCAGATAATATAAGAAAGGTGTTGGGCCTTGTCCAAGAGGCAAACAGAACCGTGACCCCAGTTGCTCTGTTAGCTCTGGATATAGAGAAGGCATTTGATACAGTGTCTTGGACCTACCACTGGCAGACTCTTTCCCATTTTAACATTAAAGGCCCCTTCCTTTCTGCCATCCAAACTTTATACTCTTCACCACAGGCTAGCCTCAAATTACCCTCTTCGCATTCGTCATCTATCCCAATTTTTAGGGGAACACGTCAGGGATGCCCCCTCTCCCCAGCCCTCTTCGCCTTAGCTATGGAACCACTAGCAATTAAGATCAGATCTCATCCGGATATAAAAGGGATCTCGGTTGGGGGTGTGGAATATAAACTAAGCCTTTTTGCTGACGATTTTTTGTTGACACTCACCAACCCTGTCATTTCATTCCCCTGCCTTTTATCAGTTCTCAAGTCCTTCTCTGCCGCATCTGGCCTACTAGTTAATCAGTCCAAATCTGAACTTTTGTTAAGTAATGTCTCCCCTAGGGATTCCGAAATTCTCCAAAGAGGATTCCCATTTCAACACAATCCACATCTCCTCTCATACTTAGGTGTATCACTGACCAAAACGCTTGACACCCTATATAAGTACAACTATCTCCCCATGTTTGCTCGGATACGGAAAGACCTACAGTCATGGGAATCCCTTCCAGTGTCCTGGGTGGGTAGGATACATATAGTGCGAATGGTAGTCCTTCCTCGACTTCTATACCTGTTCCGTGCCCTCCCTGTACCAATCCCAGCGTCTGATCTGAGGGCTCTTCAGGCGGACATCCTTAAATTTATTTGGGCCCATAAACGTGCTCGTATTTCAAAATTGGTAATGTGCCGTCACAAGGCTCATGGAGGCCTTTCAGTACCAGATTTAGCTCAATACTACAAGGCAGCCAGATTAGCGCAACTGTTCCTGACACATCTTTCTGCACAGGCTCAACCTATATGGATCACCCTTGAGCAGTCGCTGTTTGGCCCGTTCTCCTGGAGAGCCCTCATTTGGACCACATCCACTCTGCCCTCTTCTCTCCGCTCCAAATCCCAACTCTCATACTATGCTTTACTCCTATGGAGATCCATCAGATTTAAACGTGCTCTCCAATCCAAACCATCCCCCTGGAATGCATGTGGGGCAATCCTGCCTTTCCTCCTGGGCTTCAATCTAGGGCCTTCTCATGGTGGGTTGAAAAAAAATTGTGCTCCCTCCGGGACTTCCTCGTGCGGGGTAAACTACTGACTATGCCAGCCTTTATTGAGAAATTCACCCCCCCAGCTTGTGAACAATTCAATGTCCGGAGAGTATTCTCCTTCCTTCACTCCCTGAAGACTAGCCTCCACAAAGTTGAATATACATCTTTTGAAAGATTAATGTCCTTCTCTCTATATAAACAGGGTCTATTATCCCGGATATACTCTATCCTCACTGCACCTCCAGAGGACACTAAACTCCGCTATATGTTGGAGTGGGAGGCGGATCTGTCGGAAGAATCAAGCGTATCTAGATGGCACCAGCGCTCCCAGACATTAACCAAAGGGTCATGGCAAACTACCTTGGCAGAGACCTCTATTAAAATACTCCACCGGACGTATTTAGTACCGGCCAAATTACATCACTTTTACCCAGAGGTTCCCTCTACTTGCTTTCGGGGGTGTGATGAGGAGGGCACGATGCTCCATACCTGGTGGACTTGCCCTGTGGCGGCCAGGCTATGGGGTCGCATCTGTGACTTGCTCTCATCATTGCTGGGGTGCGTCCTCCTCCCCACACCCTCGGTCTTGCTACTTGGCGACAAGCCGTCGAAATTAACAAATGCCAAATTCAAATTGACCCAATTTATCCTGCTTGCAGCTAGAATCCACATTGCCTCTCAGTGGCGATCCTTGTTACTGAGCTATCAAGCAGTAATTGATAGAGTCAACAAGATTTACCAATCTGAAAGGATGTCGGCTATCCGCTCAGATACATTTGCTTTGTTTGAAAGAGTCTGGGAGCCCTGGTCGTCCTCTTCGCACTCTATTGATCTCTCCCTTTATAGGGGGCTCTGATAATTTTCATGGATGTATTGTGCACTGAGGGGGGGGGTATGCAGTTATGAATCCTTTTATTCCTGATCGCCTCCTGACACCAGACCTATGTACCTTGTAACTATAAGTCTATTACCCCTGATTTCCTGACGCTTTCCTTTTTATTTAAGTCTTATTTTATGTGTGTCTTTTTGCTTTTTATTTTATTTGTTTGGAATGTCCAAATAATTGGACTCCAAGTCCTCTGTATTAAGTACATTATTCTGTACACTTTATTATTGAGAAAATCTAATAAATACTATTGAAACATAATGTGCGGTTACCTGATTATATCCCTGCCCCATCCGGCCCCTGTATTATAACCTTGCTGCAGTAGTTACTGCGCCCCCTGTAGGTCAGACAGTACAGTGTATAGAGAATAATGTGATGTGTAGAGTAGAAAAAAATTGGAAACTCACCAGCAAAAGATGATAATCGCACCGGCAACCAATAGAAATATGCCTAGAGGCAGGACAACGCGGTACATGACTGGTAATAAAGACACAAGATGCTCGTTATCAGTTCTTATCATAGAGAACATATTCTACAAGACATTTTCCAACATCTCTAGATCCTCCTGATGCCAGTAGTGCCCTTCATGAGGACTTCAGCAGGTAGGCACTGGCAGCTTGGATGGGCATGGAGGGAGTAATTGCTGAACTGTGGGCTGGTAACGTCTGGATAAGGGGCACATCATTATATGTTCCAGCATCACTTTATAGGACTGATCCCCCCAAAGGAGCAGCTTAGTGGCTGTTCTCCTCCACTACAGTCAGGGCTTGGTAGAGGATGATGAGAGTAGAATTAGGAGAGGAAGGATTTGACTACTCACTGTTATTTGCACCGGCGCTGTCAGGACCGGGGGTTGTCCTCTCTGATCCTGGGAAAGTCACTGTCCATGAAAGAATGAAGGAAAATAAAGACATGAAAACAATAATAGCGGCAGCTGAACCCCAAAACGGGGACATGAGGAGACAGAAGATAACAATAAATCAGTATTTAGTAAGTGCCCACTAGTGGTGACTACAGAGAAAATGTCATCATTTAAGGCCATTGAATAAGATTAGAAACCTTGCAGCTTTCTTTCTGAAATATCTTCCCTCTTGTCCAGGGGTTGTGTACGGTATTGCAGTTCAGCGCCATCCAAGTAAATGGGGCTCAGCTACAATGCCGCACACAGCCCACTGTCCTATAACCTGAGCTCCAAGCCACAGAGATACCAGCCAGGTTTGCCTCTAGGACCCGTAATCATGTAAGGATAAATACAATATTCAGCCCCAGCATTCAGTAAGATGAACCCCCAGTGATAATATCCATTACCTGCAGGTGTTTTTGTGGGCTTTCCATGAACATAAAATGTAAAAAATAATAGCAATAGAAGAGCAATTCTTCTCAAATCCATTGTCTCCAACAACTAACCCTCAAAAGAATCCAGTGCACCCCAACACATAGAAGCCTCTACACAGCATTGTGATGTCACACAGCTTCAGTATTCTAAGGGGGCGGGGCTTCTTTCTACTGCTGATGTCATCCGAGATCTAGTCTGAATGAAGAACTGTATATAGAGCAGTAATGTTTAAAGGGGAATGCCACTTTTAGTAAAACTTTAATAAAGTCATAAGGATTTTGGGGTTATTTATAAAAACTGGTGTAAAGTAGAACTGGCTTAGTTGTCCATAGCAACCAATCAGATTCCCACCTTTCATTTTAGACTGCTCCTTCGGAAAATGAAAGGAGGAATCTGATTGGTTTCTATGGACAACTGAGCCAGTTCTACTTTACACCAGTTTGATAAATGATCCCCATTATGTATATTATAGCATCAGACTACATAATTATGATACAGAATTTATACATTCAGAACTCCTAGGTGGCAATGGCGACTCTCCTTCCCTCTTTTTTTTAAAAGTCTATGGGGGTCATTTATTAAGACCGGCATTTTAGACACCGGTCTTATTAACCCTATAACTGGCGGTGAATCTGCCGAAGTTATGAATAGGTGCCGGCATTTAACAAGAATGATAGTCCTTATAAATCTTCAGCCCCAATGATAGGACAGTGTAAAGGGGTCCTTAGTCTGGGCCTGTGCAAACCAACCTTCATGTCCAGGATAGCTACCAGAACCTTACAATACAACACTACATAGAGTAACAGAGTAAGGCCTCATGCACACAGCCGTTGTCCGGCCGTACCTGTATTGCACCATCTGGATCCCTCTGCGGAATCCGCACGGATGTTGCCCGTGCTTTGGGGATCCGAAAATTGCGGCCCTACATGCACGGAACGGCCTTGTGCATGAGGCCAAAGAGGGAATAAGCAGAGTCAAAAACTTTTATTCTGTATATTTATAATTAGAAATATGTTATCCTGCCAAAATATTACTATGCAATGTATAGGACAATTTAAATAGTACTTAAATATACATGAAATAAAAATATACTCATTGCTAAAAAAAACATAGTGCACCAAAAAGGAGTTGTTGGAATGGAATGAAACTTTGTATGTGTGAATGTAATGATGATAAATGTAAGTGATCATAATATTAGAGGGAAAGGATAACTTTATCGTGGAAGAGGAGACTCTAGGACCCTGTTAGGCTTCCTCTAGCCAGGATACAGGATGAGATACAGTTTGGTATGGAGCCATACAGATTCTGTATGGTATCCTGTGGCACATTTACCTATAGATGTCGCGGCTGGGCCAGTAAATCCTGCACATATGTAGGTTGCTGAAGCTGACATCCCAGCAGGTCCTATACATTTTTAAAAAATCAGGTGACAGGGCAGGACAAGGAAGTGTTGTAATCTGGAAGAGACCTGTCAAACCCTTGCTGTTTGCTGGCATTATCCTGCTGAAATATGGCAGTTAGAAGCCCTGCATGAGAGGAACACATGTGTCCGCATGATGTCCTGCACATATCGCTCTGCTGTTAGTGTCCCTCGTATTACTGCAAGAGTCACCGTCATATGCGATGGCTCCCCAGATCATCTCACCAGCAATTAGGACAGTGTGTTGCTCCACAGAAAATGTAGAATTGAAGAGCTCACCATGAGGTCTCCATACTCAAACTTAACTATCATGGGTTCTCAAACAGAACCGGGTTCATTGGTTAAGACAGATGATACAGTTCCAGTCCATAGCAGTACAGGTTTCCTATTAATGCAAACAAAGTGATGGTGGCTGGCTGTTAATGGCAGGACATGTAAAGGGCGTTTTGACACCAAATTTCCTTCTGCTAAGCACCTGGAAATGTTCCAGGTGTAGTTCTCAAGACCTGGGAGTACTAGTATTGTAAATTGTTGTAGTGTAATGCAATGTAATGTAATGACATGTTATACACCTTGTACACCAGCATTATTGGCAGTGTTTGGCAACAGAAATGGGGCTTGCCCTCCTATTCCTCCCTTATTGGTAGAACTTGGCTGGTCCAACTTCATGTCAATGGAGGGGCAGAGTTAGAGCAGTTTAAAAAGAAGAGAGTGATGAGTGATCTATATCATGCTCATCTAGGCCATGAGGACCACAGAGGCAGAGTGATCAAGCAATTAAATTATGCACACTCTGCTGCAAGGTGAGGGGAAACACGTTAAGACAGCACCACCACAGTGCAGGTGTAACACCCCACAGTGGTGTTACCACTCCTGCACGCTGCTACTTTCTTTATTGGGCTAAAACAATGTTACGTATGTATTTTGTCCAGGTCCTCCACAATGTGCATTCCTAATATCTTTCTGCAACTGTTATGTTCATGCCTGGTTCACCAGCAGGTGTCAGCAAACACTGCAGAGCTGTATTTAAGTAGAATTAAACTCTCCATTCCATTCTAGCCTCCCCCTGGAGAGAATTGGGCTAGTCCTACTTCCTGCAGGAAGGGTGGGGACCAGATAGTTCCAGTTAGTACCAGCTTACCCCCTGCAAGGGGAAGGGTGTGCAGGGGCATGTCTCTGCTGGACATGCCCATGCCAGTCACAGCACCTTAAGATCTGCTGGCCATGGAGGCCAAAGCTTGAAGCCTCAGGAGCCAGGAGGAAAGTTCCCTGGCATAACCTAAGACTACAGAGAAGAAGTGCAGCATACAGAAGAAGCTGAGTTATACAGCCAGCCTGTCAGTACAGCAGTGTCAAAGAGAAGGATAGAGCAGAGTTGAGTTTGCCTGCCAGTTTAATTCTAAAGCCTGCTGGAAACAAGACAAAGCCTGTAAACTGTTTGAAGAAACGTTTATTCAAGTAAAGCTGCCACTGAACTTCATCTCAAGGTCTGGACTCAAGTTATTCTTTTCAATCCCTCCATTATTCCCCTTATTTATTGCTTCGGAGCCAAAGCCTGGGGTCCAGCGGTATCCAGGTAGGAGCACCGTGATACGCATAAAGAGACATTTAGGCCTCACTACACCACTCGGCATTCCTACACTTGGGACGCGGTGTATAGGAGGGGCCTGGGGGGAGGCGCACATTGCACAGGACAGGCATAGCCCCCTCATAATGTGCCAGTATATAGGGCCCCCATAGTGCTTCACCTCTTCTCCATAGTGCCCCCGTATTGTGCCAGTATATAGGCCCCCCCATATTGTGCCATTATATATGGCCTCATAGTGGTTCCCCTCTTCTCCATGGTGCCGACCCCCCCATATTGTGCCAGTATATAGGGCCCCATAGTGCTTCCCCTCTTCTGCATAGTGTCCCCCCCATATTGTGCCTGTATATAGGGCCCCATAGTGCCCCCCCATATTGTGCCAGTATATAGGGCCCCATAGTGCTTCCCCTCTTCTCCATAGTGCCCCCCCATGTTGTGCCAGTATATAGGGCCCCATAATGCTTCCCCTCTTCTCCATAGTGCCCCCCATATTGTGCCAGTATATAGCCCCCCCATATTGTGCCAGTATATATGGCCCCATAGTGCTTCCCCTCTTCTCCATATGCCGACCCCCCCCATATTGTGCCAGTATATAGGGCCCCATAGTGCTTCCCCTTTTCTGCATAGTGTCCCCCCCATATTGTGCCAGTATATAGGGCCCCATAGTGCCCCCCATATTGTTCCAGTATATATGGCCCCATAGTGCTTCCCGTCTTCTCCATAGTGCCGACCCCCCCCCCCCCCTATATTGTGCCAGGAGTATATAGGGCCCCCACCCCCTTTCTTGCCACAGTATAGTATAAAATTAAATAATAAAAACAATAAACTCATATACTTACCTCCATGCTGCTGTCAGCGATGCGATGCAGGCCTCTTCCGGACTGTGTCCTGCGCTGTACAGCCCGGGCGGCCCGCAATGACGTCATCGCTCCGCCTGCATCGGCCCCTGATAGGCTACAGGCCTAGTGCCTGTAGCCTATCAGAGGAATGGGCAAGGGAGACGCCTCTTCCCTGCTCCATTCATCTGTATCGCTGTCCTGGGGACGGCGATACAGATGAATATGGAGATGAGCGCTTCCACAATGGATGCGCTCATCTCCACTCCTGCCCGGCTGCTGCCACATTAATAAAAAAATTTAAAAAACTCAGCCGCCCAGTGGCGTAGGGCCCCATAGCCATTGCCCGGCCGAACACAATCAGGCTAACGCTAAGCTGATTGTGTTCAGCCCGGCCCAGCAGGCAGTCCGGCCCACCGGGCAAATGCCCGGTCTGCCCTATGGCCAGTCCGGCCCTGTGTATGAATTTTTCTCTACATTGCCTGCACAAAGCCAGCATCAGTAACGCTCTCAACATTTCAGCCACCAGCTTCACCACCTGAGTTTGCGCTAGATCTGACAGCTTTTTAGCCTACACCAACAGCAGCATCGGCGTCATCTGCTCCTGAGCTGACTAAAGTAAAAGTGGAACTGCCCCTGGCAGGTTTTTCCGATATTTTGGCCGTACATCTGCTCTGCTCATTGCCGACACCACCCTCTACCCAGCATAACTATCTATGGATGGCACAGCCGGGATTAACAATCCTGGCTCAGCCCCTGTAGGAGGTTATGCGTTGGCTGGCTCCACCCCTAACCTTAAGTCAGTCTAGGCTAGAGTCTGGAGAGAGAAGAAGCTGTGACACTGCACCGTGGCATGTATGATGCTTTTTCATATTCTAAAGCTTCCAAAGGTTGTCCCTTATAGGGGACATATGGTGTTTAAACACACATGGTGTTATGAAGGGGGGAAAAGTGGATTGTTGGGGACCAAGCATCCACAATTTATTCATTCATGGGGTCAGAATGCCTGGCCATATGGCACACTCAAATGTTAATTGGCAGAAGAAAAAGTGACTTGTTGAAAAGAGCCTCTAAAAATTATCCCGCCAGTAGCATGATGTAGGCAGCAGCAGCAGCCATACTGAACATGATTGTAAGCAGGCAACATGATGGTAGGCAGGCAGACAGTTTCAGTGGCAAGATGGAGCACTGTCAGCAAGGCCAGATCTATTCATTGGCCGGAGGAGTGTGAAAATCCTCCCAAATCCAGGCTTGGTTTGTTTTGACAAAAGTGACGTTTTGGACTCTGGCAGAAGACGACTTGGTCCGTTTGGCTGTCACCTTCGATGCTGAAAACCCTCTCCAAGATGACACTGGAAGCTGGGTAAGAAAGAAGAATAAGAGTATGCTGTGTCAGTTTGGGCCACTGTTCCAGTCTGCCTGCCCAGAAATCCATGGGGTCAGGGAACAGGGTATGCGCCAGAGATAGGCCATAGTTTAGGTAGACCTGAACCTGGGTGCTGAGGGGGGAGGTCTCGGCTTGCTGATTTGCCTCAGCCTGGCACAGCACACGGAAAAAATGGTACACCATACTGAAGAGATTGAAATGGTTGCTGCTGCTTGTTGCTGCGGGAGGTAGGTGACTCTACAGGGGGTGGAGAGGGGCCTCCCTGTCAGACACACTGGTGGCAGGTGTCTGTTAGTCAAACGCTGTAGTAAGCGGCCTACAACATGAATTTTGTCTATACAAAATGCACTGTGAACAAATGCGCCCCATAGATAAGTGCCAGGCTGACACAATTGTGGGGAGGAGTTCAAATAGGTCTGGCCTTGTTGATGGGGTGCTGCCTCGCCACAAAAAACATTGACCTAGTGGACAATAAAAGACATGTACTGTCTCTGCCAATAACAGCTGCTCCAGGTGTCCACCATGGTGTGCACTTTGCAGCACAGTGAGAATCGCTAGCAGCGGCCCACATTCTCCACCACGTGAGAGTACATGGCAGAGATGGCGTTTTTGGAGAAATAATGCCAGCTACGTATCTTCCAGCGAAGCTGAGTGCAGCACCCCATCAACAAGGCCAGACCCTTATTACATCCTCCCCACAATTGTATCGGCCTGGCACTTAAAATAAAAACTAAAAAAAGTTGAACTGCCTGGAGATGCCCTGATGCAGATTTTGGACTAGTATTTCACATTTTCACTCAGAGATTTAAAACACTACCCTCTATATTATAAGACACATATTGCACATGTATATTATTTTCCCAAACCCCTTCCCCCTCCCCCCAAAAAAAAACAAAAAAAAGTTGAACTGTCTGGAGATGCCCTGACACAGATTTTGAACTAGTATTTCACATTAACACTCAGAGATTTCAAATGCTACCCTTTGTACTATAAGACACGTGTTGCACACTTGTATTCTGTATTGCTATATTTGGCAAAACTAAATAAAAACGTTGAACCCAAAAGAAAACTTGAACTGTCTGGAGATGCCCTGACATAGATTTCAGACTAGTATTTCACGTTTTCACTGAGAGATTTAAAATGCTACCCTCTTTATTGTAAGCCACAGGTTGCATATGTATATTGCGATTTATAAACCCCCAAAATGAACTGGAGATGCCCTGACACAGAGTTTGGTCTAGTATTTGAGGTGTTTTCACTGAGATTTCTAATAGTGATGAGCGGGAGGTGCCATATTCGATTTCGCGATATTTCGCGAATATTCGAATGAATATTCGTATTATTTTTGTCGAAATCGAATATTCTGAATTATTTTATTTTTCGCGATTAAATTAATTGTACGATTTTTTTAATTTTTTTTTTCCTGTATAAGGCAACGTTCCTATGGCTAGGCTAATATGTGTATTTTACGAAATTTCTTAATATTTCTCTAACTTCGTCTTTTAGAATATTCGTAATATTCTAAAAGACGGAGTTAGAGCAATATTACGAATATTCTAAAAGACGAAGTTAGAACAATATTAAGAAATTTCGTAAAATACACATATAGATTGTAATTCAGCTAATATAGTGCTATAATTTTTTTTTTGCCTAATTTTTTTTTGCCTCTTCTGCACTTTAATTTTGGGAAATATGTACACTATTAAAAAAAAAGAATATAGCACTATATTAGCTAAATTGCAGTCTATATGTGTATTTTACGAATATTCTTAATATTGCTCTAACTTCGTCTTCGTACGATTAAATTAATCGTACGATTTTTATTTTATTTTTTTCCTGTATAAGGCAACGTTCCTATGACTATGGCTAGGCTAATATGTGTATTTTATGAAATTTCTTAATATTGCTCTAACTTCGTCTTTTAGAATATTCATAATATTCTAAAAGACGGAGTTAGAGAAATATATTACGAATATTCTAAAAGACGAAGTTAGAGCAATATTAAGAAATTTCGTAAAATACACATATAGATTGTAATTTAGCTAATATACTGCTAAAGTAATTTTTTTAATAGTGTACATATTTTCCAAAACTGAAGTTCAGAAGAGCCAAAAAAAATTAGACTAAAAAAAAAAGGATTATAGCACTATATTAGCTAAATTACAATCTATGTGTATTATACGAAATTTCTTAATATTGCTCTAACTTCGTCTTTTAGAATATTCGTAATATTGCTCTAACTCCGTCTTTTAGAATATTACGAATATTCTAAAAGACGAAGTTAGAGCAATATTAAGAATATTCTAAAATACGAAGTTAGAGCAATAATATTCCACTTTGGCATACTGCTCCCCGACAAGCGTCCCCGTCACCATGGGAACGCCTGTGGGTTAGAATATACCATCGGATCTGAGGTTTTACGATCTCAGGGAAAACTCAAATCCGATGGTATTTTCTAACCCACAGGCGTTCCCATGGTGACAGGGACACTTGTCGGGGTGTTTGTTGTATGCTGAAGTTGATTAAATAACGATTTTGTCATGCGCTCGGGCACACATATTAACCATTACGATTTTTCTGTTGTAATATTCGTGAACTCGAATATTATAACCGAGATTATTGGTTTCAATTAGAATAGGACCGATATTCTAAAATTTAATATACAGCAATATATTCTTTATTTCGAATATTCCGTCCATCTGAAAACGTGATTCCTTCCAGCTTCAATTCAGTTGCTTGTGGGCCAATGGCTCATTGACCCACAAGCAAGAAGCAGGGAGGAATCATATATTTTTAGATGAAAAAAAATAAAATATATATATATATATATATATATATATATATATATATATATATACGAATATTCGATTTCGTGAATATATGTAACTATATTCTAAATATTCGCGAAATCTCGAAATTGCGATATTCTAGAAAAAAAATCGAAATTCGAATATTCGGGCTCAACACTAATTTCTAATGCTATCTATCCTCTGGATGGTAAAACACGTGTTATACAGTTGTATTGAGCTTATTTCCGCCCAAAAACATTTTTTTACAGTTATTTCTGTTAGAATGGGGGACAAAAAACAAATGCTATTGCAGGTGGCTGCATTTGAGGTTCTGCAACAGCAGCTGCAGCTGTGTTATAAGGCAGTAACTGCAGCTAGAAGGTGCAGCCAAGCACACCCAGCCTCAGCTGCTCACTTCTCACTCTCTAGCTGACAGCTTTCCCTGCCTTCCCTATTCTATACAATTCTTCTTCTTTCTAGCCTGATTAGGACTGTACACTGTACCTAAAATCATTTTCAGTCAGACACTGCATAGACTCATCCACCCTCATTTTTTTGTTTTTTTGTTTTTTCTTACAATGTCTTATATTCCACTAACTTGTGACAAAAAATAAAATCTTACATGAACTCACCATACCCCTCACGGAATCCAAATGCGTAAAAATGCCCTGTGAAATCCTAAAAAGAATTTGGGCCCCTTTGCGCATCTTGGCTGCAATAAAGTGTCACACATGTGGTATCGCGGTACTCAGGAGAAGTAGGGCAATGTGTTTTGGGGTCTATTTTTACATATACCCATGCTGGGTGAGAGAAATATCTCTGTAAATTGACAACTTTGTATAAAAAAAGTTGTCATTTACAGAGATATTTCTCACACACAGGATGGGTATATGTAAAAATACACCCCAAAACACATTGCCCTACTTCTCCTGAGTACGGCAATACCACATGTGTGACACTTTTTTGCAGCCTAGGTGCGCAAAGGGGTCCAAATTCCTTTTAGGAGGGCATTTTTAGACATTTGGATTCCAGATTTCTTCTCACGCTTTAGGGCCCCTAAAATGCCAGGGCAGTATAAATACTCCACAAGTGACCCTATTTTGGAAAGAAGACACCCCAAGGTATTCCGTGAGGGGCATGGCGAGTTCATGTAAAATTTTATTTTTTGTCACAAGTTAGTGGAATATGAGACTTTTGTAAGGAAAAAAAATAAATAAATCATTTTCCGCTAACTTGTGCCAAAAAAATAACTACTTCTATGAACTCGCCATGCCCCTCACGGAATACCTTGGGGTGTCTTCTTTCCAAAATGGGGTCACTTGTGGGGTATTTATACTGTCCTGGCATTTTAGGGGCCCTAAAGCGTGAGAAGAATTTGGAATCCAAATGCGTAAAAATGCCCTGTGAAATCCTAAAGGTACTCGTTAGACTTGCGGCCCCTTTACGCACCTAGGCTGCAAAAAAGTGTCACACATGTAGTATCTCCGTACTCAGAAGAAGTAGGGCAATGTGTTTTGGGGTGTATTTTTATTATATTACTATTATATACAAAGTTGTCAATTTACAGAGCTATTTCTCTCACCCAGCATGGATATATGTAAAAATACACCCCAAATCACATTGCCCTACTTCTCCTGAGTACGGCGATACCACATGTGTGACACTTTTTTGCAGCCTAGGTGCGTAAAGGGGTCGCAAGTCTAACGAGTACCTTTAGGCTTTACAGGGTTGCTCACAATTTAGCCCCGCCCAAAATGCCAGAACAGTAAACACACCCCACAAATGACCCCATTTCGGAAAGTAGACACCCCAAGGTATTCACTGAGGGGCATAGTGAGTCCGTGGGAGATTATTTTTTTTTTGCCAGAAGTTAGCAGAAATGGAAACTTTGTTTTAATTTTTTTTCCTCAGAAAGTGTCATTTTCGGCTAACTTGTGAATTTTTTTTTAATCATACATGAACTCACCATGCCCCTCCGCGAATACATTGGGGTGTCTTCTTTCTAAAATGGGGTCATTTGGGGGGTATTTATACTATCCTGGCATTCTAGCACCTCAAGAAACATGACAGGTGCTGAGAAAGTCAGAGCTGCTTCAAAATGCGGAAATTCACATTTTTGTACCATAGTTTGTAAACGCTATAACTTTTGCGCAAACCAATAAATATACACTTATTGGATTTTTTTTTATCAAAGACATGTAGCACAATAAATTCTGACACAAACTTGTTTAGAAATGTAATTATATTTGAACAATTTAACCAGAGAAAGTTAAAAATACACTTTTTTTGAGAAAATTGCGGCCTATTTTGATTAATATTGGAAAAAACGAAAAATGTCAGCAGCAATCAAATACCACCAAAAGAAAGCTATATTTGTGAGAAGAAAAGGAGGTAAAATTCATTTGGATGCCAAGTTGCATGACCGAGCAATAAACCGTTAAAATTGTGAAGTGCCGATTTGTAAAAAAGGGCCTGGTCACTAGGGGGGTATAAACCTGTGGGCCTTAAGTGGTTAATATACTGACCTGATAGCAATCCTGGCATTGCGTCTGCTACGCATTTATTAAATTAACAATGAAGTGGACAAAGCTGAATGAGAATTTTTTTTTTTTATATATTAAAACACCCACAGAGGATTTACAAGCTCTTAGAGATATAAAGTACTTGTGGGATAAAAGAGTAGGTATGTTGACACAGCAGGACCCTATTCTCATTGGACGTAGTCTTTTTTTATAGACAAACTTCTAGGAAAGTACTTTATTTTTTTTTCTATTGACTTACAGTATCTATGCTTAGAAAGCTAATACATATTACTGGTTTCTTAAGAGGCATAATATATACCTATATTTACATTTTTTCTTCAGTTTTTTAACAGATATGAGAAGCATGGTTGCACCTACTGCTTCTTCCATTATCATACTTGATGTCTAGCTCGCTCTATCAATCAAGAGGAAAGAGGAGTGTACAGAGCAAAGGGGCATTACAAGACCAGTGCTCCAAGGACTCAGTACGGCCCCCAGTGCTTGAACTTGCTTACGTCAACGTCTGCAGTAGTAGGGCATGCGAGGTGATCTCAAGTGATGGTTGGCAGTGTTAAAATTACTGGGCATGGTTGTCCATACTTCAGTAAAGCTCTGGTCCTCCTCTATTCAACCATACAATTGTAGGATTTTACTAATTTATGACGTAAAGTCATGATTTTATGAAAGACACGGAGGCGAGTATTGCTTAACTCTTTCTTTACTTGAAAAATAGCAGCAAAGAAGATAATCTGAAAAAAACATTACTACAGAGGTAACATAAGCCCCTCCCCCTTAGTCCTCCATAAAGGGACCTCCTCCACATCTCCACTTCCTCTTTCTTTGGTAACGGATCTGCAAAACCGAAACTGGAACCGCCGAGAATCAAGAAACACCGGCGTGACTTCAAACGATGCCAAACAATGGAACAATCCCCAAACGAAATCCTGGTAGGACGTGACAACACTGGGGAACATCATTCACAGACTGCTGGGCCTTGTAATCAACCTGGAAAGAAACATAAAAATAAATAGCAAGGAGCCAAGGAAGAGCTCCAAATAGTTGTACTGATACAGTAACAGACAATGCAAAGGAAAAATTGACAACTCTTAGCATACAAAATAGTACAAAATATATATAAATAAAGGGAGGGAGAAAGAGCGGGTGGGACAATACTCGCCTCCGTGTCTTTCATAAAATCATGACTTTACGTCATAAATTAGTAAAATCCTACAATTTAATATCAAGACACGGAGGCTCATATTGCTAGTTTAAAGCCGATTCACAATGGACGAAAACACATGCGGACCCGGTCTGAAGTAGAATTCCCTGAAAGTAGAAACTCGAGACCAGTCCGCCAGTCTCATGACATCCTCCAATTTAGCCCCCGATAGGGTAAGGGACGTAGCCGAGGCACCTCGAACCGAATGCGCCGTGAAGATGGAGGTGTCAATGCCAGATAGGGATAAGATCCATTTCACCCAACGCGATAAGGTGACACTGGTGACCGGAAGGTGAGGCCGACGGAAAGAAATGAACAGCTGCGAATGTGAAGTAGTCCGCAGAGGCGAAGTCCGCGCTTCGTACTCCCTAAGACATGCAACTGGACACAGGATCAAGGATTCCGGAAAAGCCGGATAATCCACAGACCTAATACTGGTCTTAGTGCGACGTGAGATATTAAAAGTCACGCCTTCCGGGGTGAACTAGCGAGCATCGTAGTCCAACGCCCGCACGTCCGACACCCTTTTACAGGAGACCAGACAAAATAAAGTAACTAATTTGGCCGAAAGTTGACGTAAAGAGAGTTCCGAATTGACCGGCCAAGACGACAGAAAGGATAAAACTATGGACACGTCCCAAGAACTCGAAAAACGAGGACGGGGAGGTCGGGTAAGGCGAGAACCTCTAAGCAAACGACAAACAAGGGGATGACGCCCCGCCGGGCAGCCTTCGAACCCCCTATGGCCGGACGAAATAGCCGACCTAAAAACATTAATGGTACGATAGGCCTTACCATCCTTGTATAAAGAAGAAAGGAACAAGATAATATTATTCACCGAGGTCGTAACGGGATCCAGATTCCTGAGCAGGCACCAACCAGACCAAGACTGCCATGCAGACTTGTAAGCTCTTCTGGTCCCGGGGGCCCATGCGCTCTCCAATAGGAACCTAGCCGTCTCCGAAACATCCGTGGGTGGATCGGGGTTCCCGAAATCCTGCAAGCCAGCAGGCGTAAGGAGTCTGAGACTACAAGAGGGTGCGATTGACCCAACGGCCCCCGTAATAGGGCCGCTGAGTGGGGCAATAACAGGGGATAGTCCACCAACAACTCCAGGAGCTGAGGGAACCACGATTGAGTGTTCCAAAACGGGATCACTAGGACCAAGTCCGCCAATTGGTAACGCACCATGGCCAGGAGCCGTGGAATCAGGGAGAAAGGTGGAAAAGCATACATCAGGCTCCCTGACCACTGTTGTAGGAAAGCATCTACCGCCTCCGCGGATGGGTCCGGCCTCCAACTGAAGTACTTGGGGAGCTGGGCGTTCCATCGAGACGCGAAAAGGTCGATGGAAAACGGACCCCAGAGGGATGACACAGAGGCGAAGATTCCCTCGTCCAATTTCCAATCGCTGGAATCGGACATGAAACGAGAGCTCCAATCGGCCCGAGTATTGTGGAGCCCTGGTAAGTACTCCGCCACCACCGAAACGTTGTTGGAAAGGCAGAAGTCCCAAAACTCCTTGGCCAGATGAGTTAACATCCTGGATCGGGTACCTCCCATGGAGTTGATATATCGGACAGCCGAGACGTTGTCCATCCGCAGACGTACACACGCCCTGGTCCTTCCGTTGACGAAACTGCGGATCGCAAAGGATCCCGCCAGGAGCTCTAGGGCATTGATGTGCAGGGATGACTCTGAGGACGCCCAAGGGCCCCCGGTGGACACTCCCTCACAATGGGCCCCCCAGCCCAGGAGACTGGCGTCGGACTCCACTACCAGGTCCGGACGAGGGCCAAAAATGGCCTCCCGTTCCAGGCTGACAGGTTGGCAATCCACCAAACTAACTCGTCCCGAGTGTCCGAGTCCAGAATGATGAGGTCCGCATAGGTAGCTCCCGCCTGCAGATGGGCAATCTTCAGGCGCTGTAAGGCCCGATAATGTAGTGGGGCTGGGAAAATCGCTTGGATGGAGGACGATAACAGACCTATCACTCTGGCCAACTGACGGAGGGACACCTGAGGTAAAGCCAACGTGCGACGCAAATCCTTGCGTATCGAACTGACTTTTACTGCGGGAAGACTGAGAGTCAGAGCCTCCGAGTCCACCAGGAAACCTAGGAACTCCAAAGTCCTGGACGGGATCAAACAGGATTTCTCCCGGTTGATAATGAAACCCAAGCTGGTGAGAAGGGACATTGCCAAATGCAAGTGACTCAGAATGGTGGAATAATCCCCGGCCATGATCAAAATATCGTCCAGATAAACTATGAGCCTCACACCGCGGCTGCGGAGCCAGGCCATGACCGGGCGAAGTAACTTCGTGAAGCACCATGGGGCGGACGACAGGCCAAAGGGAAGGCACGTGAACCGCCACAGGGCGTTCCGCCAACGGAACTGCAACAGATCCCTTGAGGATGGAGCAATCGGTACCGTAAGGTACGCATCCTTTAGGTCTAGTTTCACTAGCCAGTCCTGAGGAAGGAGCATATCCCGAAGGAGGTGGATGCCCTCCATCTTGAAATGACGGTATCTCACAAAGGAATTTAGGGCCTTCAGATTTATTACTGGTCGGAATTGACCCCCTTTTTTCTCCACGAGGAACATATTGCTGATCACTCCCCGAGGGGTCCGGGAGGCTGGCTCTATGGCTCCTTTCAGGAGCAATTGATTCAATTCCTCGTCTATGAGGGATTGGGCGGACAGGGACGCCCGAGTGTGCGGGGGAGTCCTTAAAAGATATGGGTTCGACACTAGTTCTATGTGGAAACCTAGTATTGTGGACAAAATCCACGGATCTGAAGTGATAGTGGCCCACACATTGGAAAAGAAACGGAGTCTGCCCCCTATACATAGGTCCAAAAAAGGGGGAAGAAACTGTTGACTTACCGAAAGGGCGTCGAAGGTTCGGCTGTCCACGATAGGATCTGCCTCGTCCAAAAGAACCCCGCGATGGGAAGAAGCGAGCATGTGTGAAAAAAGGAAAGTGACTTATTAAAAATACCTTTAATTAATGATCAAGTGGGTATAGGTATAAATATACCAACCGTGAAAGAGCTACGTTGGCTGAGGAAACTCAGTAAGGGAGTAGCGGTCCCTTGGACAAAAAAACAAACATAATGACACTGAAAGCACAAAAAATATATAGGAATAGGTACGCAGGAAAATAAAGGATGGATAATTAGTAGTAGTAGCCCGGATGGTGTGGGGCTAAAAATAAACACCAACTACCCCTAGGGTCCCTAGAGATCTGCTGTGCCCAGGGAAACCCCCTGAAGGTGGAGGCTCCCTGTCCCCGTACCTAGTGCTAACCGGTCCCTGGAATTCCCTAGTTACAAAAGTTCCAGGAAAAATAAAATAACGAATAACTGGTGCTCTGTATGGATGTGTGTCACCGTTATTCTCTAGTGAACAAAAACTGTTGGTCACAGTGCGTTCCCAACAGAAGGATGGTCACCAGTAAACCCCGACGCGTTTCACCTAATGCTAATCAGGCTCATCAGGGGGTACAATGAAGTGTGGTACTTAGCTTTGTAACCAGATGTTGAGACCACGATACTTTAATCCGCTGCTGGTCCCCAAGAGAAGGAAATGAACCTCTTTCCGCTCAATGGTGCCTAGAAATGAGTAAATAGAGGTGTAACTTATACAGTGGCCTATCGGTGGTAAGTCACCAAGGTGGATCCAAAAAGCCATGCACGCAGAGCCCACACAGGACTCACAGCTGGCCAATAGTCAGAAATAGGCAGCATAGTTACACATACTATAACGTTACAATGGTTAGTGAAAAAATTCCCATGTAACTATATTACTGATCCAGACCCATAGACAAGAGAAGTAAGGCCCCGTTATAACTTACAGGCGGTAAAGATGGGGGTTAGTCCAAGCAGAGGTCGAGCTTTAAGGGTCCAAAGCTGACCCCTGCTACAGTAGAGTCAACTATTTAAAGACTCCCGCCGGTAAATCTTCGCTTCCGGACGCTCAGGAACGAGTTCCGGTCTTTGGAGCGCATACTGGAACGCAACTGACTGAGAGTCACTTCCGGGATCGTGAAACGCAAGGTGGAGCGCATGACGAAACCGGAAGTGACGCCGCGTCAGTCGCCAGAGCCCGGTGGAACGCACCAATGGAGTGCAAATGCTCCACCGATGTCCACAAGCGCTGCTGGAGCCCTATTTGGAGGCCCCTCTAGGTGGGGACCACTCAGGAAGCAGCAGCTAGTGGGAGGGAACAAATAATGTCTCCCTATCCTTGAACAGAGGTCAAAAACGGGGCTAAGGGACCTTATGAAGGTTTTTCTTACATATAATGATATAAATAATTATAGGCACGAATTTAATAAATATCCGTGTAGTCTCCTAATCATTGGAACGGAGAGCGCACAAAGTTTGATAGAGATGAGGGGATCGGATGGTAGGATCACCTATATAATAAGATGCTTTACGCATCGATTAGGACAGTTAAGAGGGCAACATACCTAAATGATAAATAAAAACTAGACACCGACTGAAGATACATATTAAGGACAGGGAATTACTAGATGAAACATGTAAAATTTAATCTCTCGTTAAGGCCCAAAGGGGATTGGGACTGAAACCGATAGATCCATGAAGCCTCTTTCTTCAGAATCTTTTTGTCCCAATCACCTTTTCTTTCAGGTAGTGGAAGTACCTCTAGTACGGAAAAGCGAGCACAAGTCACATCCCCCCTATGGAAGTTGTTAAAATGATGGGCCACTGGGGTATCTTTCTGCTTCCTAATATCGTTTAAGTGCTCACAAACCCTTCTTCTGAACTCTCTTTTAGTTTTACCAATGTAGTCAAGAGGACAACTACACTGACAGATGTATACAACACCTTTAGTTCTGCAATTAACAAAAGGGACGTTGTGTCACAGAGCAGATAATTATTTTTGAGGTGTTAATGGAGCTACAGGCTTTACAAGATCCACACCTGAAGACACCCAGGGGCTTTCGATCCAGCCAGGTGCCTTCTTTTTTGGGGCCCTCATAATGACTCTGGACCAGACGGTCACGCAGGCTTCTCCCTTTACGGTGAGTCACCTGGGGGTATGCCCTGACATGGAGGAGAATACAGCACCACATACCTCTTACATCCAGTGACATCTCCTGTCATGTAGAAGACAAACTGGTGTAAAGTAGAACTGGATTTCCAAAAGAGCTGTCAAATATGTATGGTGGAACCTGATGGGCTGCTATGGGCAACTATGCCAGTTCTACTTTACACTAGTTTGATAAATTACCCCAAAGTCCCTATAGTGTCCACAGCAGCTATAATGTCCCCTAGAGTGCCCCCAGTAATAATAACACCCTATATTGTGCTCCAGGCAATAATCCCTGTATAGTGTCCCTAAAAATAATAGAATTGCCCCTACAGTGCCTCCTCAATAGCAATGCCCCATATAGTAATTTCCCCCACACTTCCCCAACATAGTAATCCCCATAGTAATTTGCCCCCACAAAGTAATTTCCCCCACATAGTA
This sequence comes from Bufo bufo, assembly GCF_905171765.1. Lineage (NCBI taxonomy): Eukaryota > Metazoa > Chordata > Amphibia > Anura > Bufonidae > Bufo > Bufo bufo. The sequence continues at coordinate 568,820,204 of NC_053392.1, read as the reverse complement.
ATTTCCCCCACACTGCCCCCACAAAGTAATTTTCCCCACACTGCCCCCACATAGTAATTTCCCCATCTGCCCCCACATAGTAATTTCCCCCACACTGCCCCACATAGTAATTTCCCCCACACTGCCCCCACATAGTAATTTCCCCCACACTGCCCCACATAGTAATTTCCCCATCTGCCCCCACATAGTAATTTCCCCCGCACTGCCCCCATATAGTAATTTATACCACACTGCCACCACATAGTAATTTCCCCCACACTACCCCACATAGTAATTTCCCCCACATTGCCCCACATAGTAATTTCCCCCACACTGCCCCCACATAGTAATTTCCCCCACACTGCCCCCACATAGTAATTTCCCCCACACCGCCCCACATAGTAATTTCCCCATCTGCCCCCACATAGTAATTTCCCCCGCACTGCCCCATATAGTAATTTATACCACACTGCCACCACATAGTAATTTCCCCCACACTACCCCACCTAGTAATTTCCCCCACACTACCCCACATAGTAATTTCCCCCACACTGCCCCACATAGTAATTTCCCCCACACTGCCCCACATAGTAATTTCCCCACACTACCCCACATAGTAATTTCCCCATCTGCCCCCACATAGTAATTTCCCCCGCACTGCCCCCATATAGTAATTTATACCACACTGCCCCCACATAGTAATTTCCCCCATACTACCCCACATAGTAATTTCCCCCACACTGCCTCACATAGTAATTTCCCCCACACTGCCCCCACATAGTAATTTCCCCCACACTGCCCCCGCATAGTAATTTCCCCCGCACTGCCCCCATATAGTAATTTATACCACACTGCCCCTACATAGTAATTTCCCCCACACTTCCCCCATATAGTAATTTCTCCCACACTTCCCCATAGTAATCTGCCCCCACATAGTAGTCCCTCCCATAATAATTTGGCCCCACACAGCCCCCACATAGTAATCCTTTCATAATAATTTTCCCCCACATAGTCATTTGCCCCCATACAGAAGCCCCAATATAGTAATTTCCCCTGATGTACTTGATGCCTCTTCACTAATATGTCCTCCTGTGTGTCCCCACCCCACATGTCCCCCAAAGTAGGCACATGAAATAAAAAAATGAAAAAAAAATTCAAAGCTAAATACTCACCTATGTCGAGGGTCAGGCGCTTGCTCGCAGAGGAAGGCGGGATGAAGCAGGCGCGCACACGTCACAGCGCTGCATCCCAGCACAGGAACGCGATGACATCATCACGCCCGCCTGCGCTGGGATTTCACTACCGCATAGGCATTAGGCGGCGATCGGCGGCAGGGTAGGGAACTATGCGCTCCCGAGCCCTGCCGCAGTATGTGGACGTTCGGGTCGGCATTGGGCACCCCATCGGTGCTGGGCCCGGGGCTACCCTCCCGAACGCCCATATTGTAATCCGCCACTGCTGGGAAGCATCACATTTGACCACAGCATCTGAGGGGCTAAATGTCTGAGATCGGTATTATTAGCCCCAGGCCTCTGCTGTGTAAAACAACAGAAACCCAGCGGTTATGGAGCCCACAGAGCTTACAAGTGGGTGCCATCTTTAAAGACCAGACTTCCGCTGTACACGTACGGCAGACTTTTGGAAAGGGTTAATTCCACACCAAAAACCACCAGGCGGCCATGCGGATACTATCTCCCATTGTTTTCAATAGAAGGCCGTGGTTTATGACCAGAATATGTCCTTTCTTGGCAGGGTCGCAAGTATAAACCATGGCTATAAACGAAAGCTATAAAACCTCACAGGGCTCATGGTCTGCCTTTGTTTAATACACCCTTACTGCCACCTGCCGGATGCTAAGATTTGAGTATTGTTGAAAATATAATAGCTCGGTCAGCCATGTGTTATGTATGTATCCGATGGACCTACATTTACAGGAGCATGCCTCTATTTTTTCAGGTACAGAGGTAGAGCGTGATTTTATAAACTTCTATGGTACCATGTTACAGCTGCGTTTAGCTTGTACACACCCGTGTGCATGGCCTATAAGGAGTGCACCTAATGAATGACGTCTTATTCATTGGTGGTATCCAATATGGGATACTACTCAGTCTTCTTAATGGAAGCAACTTCATTCAAGCTTTCCTTCTGCTATTGTGGGGACATATACAGACTGGAAGACTTAGCTGGGATGATTCATGTCTATAAGGGAATGCTTTCAAGAAATTAAAAAATTATGAACCTTAATCAAAGACCTGACTTTAGAATAAAGTCTGCAGCCCACACATTTGCTGTGAATAATTTATTTGTGTGAATAAGATGCATTGGGAGGTCTTCTTAACCCCTTAAGGACCCTGCCATATTTCACCTTAAGACATGGCCATTTTTTGCAAATCTGACATGTGTCACTTTATGTGGTAACTTTAAAACGCTTTTACTTATCGAGGCCATTCTGAGATTGTTTTCTTGTCATGTATTGTACTTCATGACAGTGGTAAAATTGAGTCAAAAAATATATTTTTATTTATAAAAAAAATTAAAAATTCACCAAAAACTTGGAAAAATTTCCAAATTTCCAAATTTCAATTTCTTTACTCTTATAATAAATAGTAATACCTCCAAAAATAGGTATTACTTTACTTTCCCCACTTCATGTTTGGATCATTTTGTGAATGCCATTTAATTTTTTGGGGACATTAGAAGGCTTAGAAGTTTAGAAGCAAATCTTGAAGGTTTTCAGAAAATTTCTAAAATCCACTTTTTCAGGACCAGTTCAGGTCTGAAGTCACTTTGTGAGGCATACATAATAGAAACTACCCAAAAATGACCCCATTTTACAAATTACACCCCTCAAGGTATTCAAAACTGATTTTACAAACTTTGTTAACCCTTTAGGTGTTCCACAAGAATTAATGGAAAATAGAGATACAATTTCAAAATTTCACTTTTTTGGCAGATTTTCCATTTGAATCAATTTTTTCCAGTTAAAAAGCAAGGGTTAACAGCCAAACAAAACTCAATATTTATGGCACTGATTCCATAGTTTACAGAAACACCCCATATGTGGTCGTAAACTGCTGTACGGGCACACGGCATTGCGCAGAAGAAAAGGAATGCCATGCGGTTTTTGGAAGGCAGATATTGCTGGACTGGTTTTTTGACACCATGTCCCATTTGAAGCCCCCCTGATGCACCCCTAGAGTAGAAACTCAAAAAAAGTGACCCCATTTTGAAAACTACGGGATAGGGTGGCAGTTTTGTTGGTACTATTTTAGGGTATATATGGTTTTTGGTTGCTCTATATTGCACTTTTTGTGCAAGAAAGAGCTGTTTTGGCACCGTTTTAATTTTTTGTTATTTACATTCATCTGACAGGTTAGATCGTGTAGTATTTTTATAGAGCAGGTTGTCACAGACGCGACAATACAAAATATGACAACTTTTTTTGGTTGTTTGTTTCAGTTCTACATAACAAAGCATTTTTGAAAAAAAAATGATTTTTTAGTGTCTTCACATTCTGAAAGCCATAGTTTTGATGAGATGATGCCACTATTTTGGGGTGCTTATGACTTTTTGATCGCTTGCTATTACACTTTTTGTGATGTAAGGTGACAAAAAATGGTTTTTTTTTAGACCGTTTTTATTTTTTATTTTTTACGGTGTTCATCTGAGGGGTTAGGTCATGTGATATTTTTATATATCCGGTCGATACTGAGGCGGCGATACCTAATATGTCTACTTTTTTATTTATTTATGTAAGTTTTACACAATGATTTCATTTTTTAAACCAAAAAAATCATGTTATAGTGTCTCCATAGTCTGAGAGACATAGTTTTTTCCGTTTTTGAGCAATAATCTTAGGTAGGGTATGATTTTTGTGGTATGAGATGACGGTTTGATTGGCACTATTTTGGGGTGCGTATGACTTTTTAATCGCTTGCTATTACACTTTTTGTGATGTAAGGTGACAAAAAATGGCTTTTTACACAGTTTTTATTTAATTTTTTTTTACGGTGTTCACCTGAGGGGTTAGGTCATGTGGTATTTTTATAAAACAGGTTCTTACGGACGCAGCGATACCTAATATATATACTTTTTTTTATTTACTTAAGTTTTAAGCAATAACCTTGGCGATAGAGCCAAATCAAGGAATGGCGCTGAAAAGAGCTCTTCGGAATATCCGAGTGTGGGATCACTTGTTTGCCCAGACTCTCCATGGTGGGAGGAAGGAGGATCAGGGGGAGGATTGGGTTGAGCAGACTCTTGGCTACTGAAACAGGACTTGGTGGAAGACAGGGTGGTGCTTAACCGACTGGAATCATTATCTGCTGCAATCCAACTGACCACCTGGTCGCACTGGTCTGACTTCAAGAGTGGCGTCCTGCACCACCCTGCAAACTGGGACATGAAGCTAGGTATCGTGGATGTTTGTTTTTGTTGTGCTCTGGCAGCAGGCACAGTTTCACCGCGCCCAGGGCCACGGCCTTTGCGTGCACCATCAGCATCACGGCCACTGTCCTGTCCCTTACTGCTCGCCTTCTTCATATTAAATGTTATATATGATTGAAAGTCTGTCACACGTATAGTAGTGTAGGATTTGGAAGTGTATGCGCAAACAAATTTAAAAAGGTATTTGGGATGTGGAAACGTCACACAGGAGATATCCCAGAGATAATGTCAATGCTGTCACCAGCGGCTAATGAAAAATTACAGGGAATGTCACAGGTATTTGGGATGAGGAAACGTTATACAGGAGAGGTACCACCGGTAATGTCATTGTCCAAACCGTCTACGTAAAAAGTACACTGGATGTCAGAGATACATTTTTCAACCGCACACATTACACTGGAGATATGCCCCTGGTAATGTCACTGTCAGAAGCGGACGCAGACTATTGAAAAAATACACTGTATGTCACAGATATTTTTTGGATGCGCACACTTTACACTGGAGATGTGGCGCAGCTAATGTCACTGTCCGCAGTGGACACCATCCACGGAAAAAGTACACTGGATGTCAGATATTTTTGGGATGAGCACACTTTACACTGGAGATGTGGCGCAGCTAATGTTGCTGTCTGCAGCGGCCTAACTATTTTATGCTATTTAGCGCAGGATGCGCTAAAAATATATATTGCTGCCACACACAATAGTCCGTAGAAGGACTTTTGGGTCTGTAAAGCTTTAGCTATTTAGCGCAGGTTGCGCTAAAAATATAGATTGTTGCCATAAAGACAATAGTCCTTAAAAGGACTTTTGGGTCTCTGAAAAGTTTTGGTGGTAATAATATTCCTAAATCACTCCCTACACTGTCTGTCCCTTCCTCAGCAGAGCTCTCCCTGACTAAGAATGAGCCGAACATGCGTCATCGCATCAGCCAACATGGCTACGGCATTACAGTGAGGGCAGTACTTAAATGCACGTTTATTGGCTGCATAGCAGCCAAGAAACGTGCAGGGCGGAGACTCGAGCATTGCGCTCAAGCACATGCGGTATTCGGCCGAATACCGCCGTGTGCAGAGCATGCTCGATCATCACTAGTTATTAGATGATCAGCACAAAGTGAAACCCTGGGATAGTTATGTGGCTGGGTCGACTCTCTGGGAAGTCAGTGGCTGCAATATAAGAGGTCAATCCCAACACACAGTACAATATTTTTGTAGGAAGCTAATTTGCCTATTTGTGGGAGGAAACACGGGGAGAACATACAAATGTCTTACAGATGTCCTTAATCCGATTTGAAGTCAGGACTCCAATGCTGCAGGGCAACAGTGCTAACCACTGAGCCACCATTCTGCACGTTACCATTAGTTTAGCATAAACATCTAGTTGTGCAGTACGCAGCTCTGCAGGGTGAGCGATGGTGAGGTCACAGGGGTAGTTACTAACCGAGGGTGTTTCTGGTACTCACAGTTTTTGTATACCCTGGGCAGGTGTACCGCAGTGATGGAGAGGCTGGCACATGGATCCTCTGGGGCACTCTCTATGTATAGGGACCAGGCCGGGTGGTAGGTGAGGTGCCCTGGGTGTTGCAGGTTTAATGTGCCGGTGGCAAGATCCCTTTAAGTTTGTGACGCCAGTGCCGGTAACAGTGGCACACCGATTTATTGTAGTAATAATTGAGTAACACAAGTTGCAGTGAACCAAAACTTCCTTTTACTGAACAGTTCAACTATTTACAGTCTTTAGTCAGTTCCACATATAAAAGGTTGTAACAGGCAGGCTTTATATCAAACGGCAGGCAAAGTCCTTGCAAGATACTCAGAGGGAATAACACTTACAGATCAGGCTGCACTTTTCCTCAGAATCCTGTCTGTATTTCTCCAAGGCCCGTATGCCCTATAGCTGGCTTTATCCTTGGGTAGGGAAAACTTCCTCTGGTATATGACTCCTTGCTGTAAAATATCCTTCTGCCCTTCAGCTCTCTGTTTGGCTGGAATAAACTTGGCTCTGCCTTGTACTTCTATAGGAACTTGGTTTCTCAGGAGGCAGCTTCTTCTCCTGGTAGCAAGCTAGGAGCTTCTTTTGCTCAGGAACCTCAGGCAGGTTAGACTGCACTAACTAGCCTCCTAGAAAATACTGCACTGACTCTTTCCTGTCTGGGCCTAACTATATATACTAGGGGGTTCCCTAGCTCCCTCTACAGCTTGGGAGGAGAAACTACACCCCTAACAGGCCTGGTAGACAGGAATTAACATGGCATTACAATGCAATACAAATACTATTCTCCCACAGGAGGTGGGAGCAACATAACCCGTCCTCGGCGCAACACAGGGGGACCGCCAAGCTGGAGACTGTGACCTGAAAGACAAAAAATGCAAAGCAGGCACATACATCTACATTTGCAATGAAATTATCAGGCAGCTCCACTGGTAAAGGAACAAGTGCGGTGAAAAGGGGCGTCGTTCTCTTCATACAGGATAGAACAGGGAACAGGGGAGCTGACCTGGTACAGCGTATCAGGAATAACCAGGATAGTCCATAATAATAAAATGCAACAATAACATAAGTTCCTGGAGGCTCAAAAGAACAAAATGAATCTGTACCCGGGTCTTGTAGACAGTTAAACAGGGGTTTCACGGGAGGAGCTACTCTGGTCCACAATGTAGTCTCCGAATCTCACAGGTGGGTGCCCCTTAGTAGGCCGCGTGGACCTTCTTACTGGCAGAGGCTTTTCCTGCCTTGGTTCAGGAGGGCCAGAGGAATCCACAGGCTCTGGAGCTCTTTCAGGTATACCCTGGGACAGGTCATCCTGGGGTTGAGGACTAGCAGGAACTGGAGCCGGTACCACCAAGTTCAACCAGGGTGTGAGGAACCAATGAAGTGGCTCTTTGTCATGTATCAGGTTCTCAACAGCCTGCATAGGATCAACAGGTGGGGCTGGCAACTCTGGCTCGGGAGACTCTGGCTCAATGTCCCCTGCTGCAATTTCTTCTTCTATGCAGGGTTTTAAACGATTCCTGTGTACAATTTGGGAGCCTTTACCTTCCCTGGAAATTTAATAAATGTGGGCCTCAGCATTAGGAATAGCAGTTATGACGTAGGGAGTCCTTTCCCACTTACTGTCCAGTTTACTGGTTCGGTGGTTATTTTTCAGCCACACCATGTCTCCTAAAGCTAGAGGTTCTGCATGAGCAGCCAGGTCATAGTCTCTCTGCTGTCGCTCTCGGGCACTTTCCATGCGCTCCTGAACAATCTCCTTGGCATTAAGGAGACGTCTTTGATGCTCTACCACCCAATCAGTGTTTGGTAGTGGGTTGATGACATCAGGCACTTGTACATCCAGGGAGTGGTCAGCAGGCAGCCTCCCTTGACAGCCGAACATCAAATAGAAGGGCGTGTAACCAGTGGAGCAGTGAATTGTATTGTTATACGTATACATAAGTTGTGGCAGCAGAGTAGGCCAATTACCCCTGGTCTCAGGAGGTACTGCTCTCAACATTTCAATGAGAGTTTGATTCATCTTTTCGCAGAGTCCGTTACCTTGCGGATGATAGGCTGTGGTCAGGACCTTCTGGCAATTATGTAGCAGGCACATCTCCTGGAACAACTGTGATTCAAACGCAGACCCCTGGTCGGTGAGGATCCTCTCTGGGCAGCCGTAGGGCAGGAGGAAATGCTTCCAGAACGCCTTCGGTCTTTCACAGGCACTGCTATGACAAACTTAGTGAAGTGATCAATAATGGTCATGGTATAAGTATACCCTGAGCGACTTGGCTCCAACTTCACATGATCAATGGCAACAAGTTCTAAGGGAGTTTTACTCACGATAGGATGGAGAGGCGCTCTCTTGTCATGGCGCTCACTTCTCCCGACGGCACAGGCAGTACATTCCCGGCACCATTTTTCAACGTCTTCTCTCATCCCGATCCAATAGAACCTCCTGCGAATGGTGGCCTCAGTTTTCTGCACGCCGAAGTTTCCGGACTGGTTATGATACATCTCTAACATACATCTCTGGCGTCTCGACGTGGTATGAGGATCTGGTACACCCTATCGCAGGACACTGGATCCAGGCTCCTTCTAAGCAACAGGCCTTTTTGAAGGAAGAGTTGGTGGCGATATCTCCACAGTTTCAATAGTTCGGGGTCTGCACTCTTCCTGCGGACTCTCTCAGGAGTTCTCCCACTAGTAAGGAAGTCGAGCAGTTCACCGAGGACTCTTCTTTCTGACTGGAGCTTAATCCACCTTTCTTGTTCGCCCCTGGACTCAGAAGTATTTGATGGAGAGGGATCAGCAGCTGAGTTATTTTCAGTGCGAACATTATCTTGCTGAGCAAATTTGTTGTAAAACGCCGGCATCTCCACTTCTTCCCAGGCATCCTTTGGTTCATCTGGTGCTTCTGTAGTGGGAAGCCGAGACAGGGCATCAGCATTATCATTGGAGTGGCCTGCCCGGTATTTCACAGTGAAGTCATAGTTGGCAAGGCGGGAGGCCCATCTTTGCTCCAGAGGCCCTAACTTGGCTGTATTCAGATGCGCCAGGGGATTGTTGTCAGTGAAGGTGACAAACGGAGTGGCAGCAAGGTAGTCCTTAAACTTTTCAGTCACAGCCCACACTAAAGCAAGGAACTCCAGCTTGAAGGAACTATAGTTCTAATCGTTTTTCTCAGCTCCCCTCAGGGATCTGCTGGCGTAGGCAATCACCCTCTCTTTGTTGTCTTGCACCTGAGCCAACACGGCTCCCAGGCCTCTTTTACTGGCATCCGTATAGAGGTGAAACGGCTTCTGATAATCCGGGTAACCCAGTACAGGGGGTTCAGTCAGCTTCTTCTTTAGGAGCTGGAAGGCAATCTCCCGTTCTTCATTCCATTCAACAGGGATAGGAGTCTTTGGACTCTTTTTGGGATGCCCCCTTAGGAGTTCCTGGATCAGATCCGCAATCTGTGCAAAATGCGGGATGAAGCGTCTGTAATATCCTGCAAAGCTGAGGAAACTTCTCACCTCCTTCACGGTGGTAGGAGTAGGCCAATTAAGGACAGCGGCAAGTTTATCAGGATTAGGCTGGACTCCTTCTGCACTAACAACGTGCCCTAGGTACTTTACTGCTGGTTTCAGCAGATGGCACTTGGACGGCTTGATTTTAAGGCCATATTTAACGAGGACTTGAAACACTTCAGCCAGATGTTTTAAATTATCCTCATATGCCTTGGAGTAGATAATGACGTCATCCAAGTATAGCAGTACAGTCTCAAAGTTCTTATGACATAAACAACGCTCCATCAACCGCTGGAACGTCCCTGGAGCGTTATACAGTCCGAAAGGCATGTAGTTAAATTCAAACAGGCCCATAGGGGTAGTGAAAGTGGTCTTTTCCCGGTCTTCCGGGGCCATAGGTACCTGCCAGTATCCACTGGTTAAGTCCAGAGTTGAGAAGTAGGCTGATGACCCCAGGGCAGTCAAAGACTCTTCAATGCGTGGCAAAAGATAAGCGTCTTTGTGGGTGATTTGATAGATTTTTCTATAGTCCACGTAGAACCTAATGCTGCCATCTTTTTTACGAACAAGAACTAGGGGCGCAGCCCAGGGACTATGACTGTCCCGGATTATATTAGAGTCCTTCATTTCCTGTATCATCTCTTTTACGGACTGATAGGTAGTAGGCGGTATGGGTCTGTATCTCTCCTTGATAGGAGGATGAGAGCCAGTGGGTATGGTGTGTTTGATTACACTGACTTCTCCGTAGTCCGTGGAGTGCTTGCTAAAGGCCTTGTGGTGCTCTTTCACCAGATTCAGGACTCTCTCTATTTGCTCCTTCGGGGTGGATTCGTTCCCCACATGAAGTTCCTCCCACCAGGATACTGAAGAGGCGCTGGCAGGGGCGCTGTTGCTCTCTGCGGTTTGGAACGTCTCCGTGGCAGGCAGACGGATAACATCCTGGAAGGATACCTGGAAAAGCTGAGCAACAGGGCAGTGCTTAGAGAGGGTAATAGGATGATCACCGAAATTAATCAAACGGACAGGCACCTTACCTTGAGATACAGTCACCAGGCTCTTGGCTGCTCGCACGAAGGGATGATTCTCAATTTGGATAGGCTCCACTAGGGCTTGATAGTCTTGGCCCTGGATCCCTAGCACAGCACGGCACCACAGGATGATCTGGGAATTCGGTGGCAGAATCACCGGCCGGTTATTCCGGATGCGGGCAGTACAGATTTCTCCTTTTCCATTTGCAAATTTTTGCTGAGCACACAGCACACTGATAGTCTTTTGAATGACTCTTTTAGAAGCAAGTGAAGCTGAAGGTATGGATTGGTTCAATGCCTCAAGCACCTCGGAGTAACAACTTTTAAAGACATAAGTCCCTAAGATCACGGGGTGTCCCCCTTTATCTCCAGCTTGCACCACAATCACACCTTGCTGTGGTAAGGTGGCTTCTCCCACCTGAAGGGTAGGTTCCCAGTACCCATGGACTTTCACCGGCTTGCCGTTGCTAGCAATGATATCCAGCCAGGATTCCGGTGGCTGGGTGAGGAGACTTGAATCCCAGAATTTGTCAAAAGTGGGTCGTTGAATAGTGGTGACCTGAGACCCAGTATCCAGCAGGGCTTCAAGAGGCATCCAACTTGGATCCTTTGGACCTACTGTTCTACCTCCCTAGGGGCGGTCCTCGGCCTCGGGGGTGGCCCGTTTAACTGCCAACACGTTGATTCAGTATGTCCATATTTTTTACAATAGTGGCAGACAGGCTGCTTGCGATTCTTAGACCGATAACTCGGTCGTCCATCAGGTTCTTTGGGGTATACCTCTTTATATGCAGGAGGGAGGAGCCTTTGAGGTAGGGGGCTTTTGTCCTCCAATAACAATAGTCTTTCCCATTCCTCTATTTTCCTGCACACCTTTTCTAGGCTCTTAGTGAGATGGTTAACTTGCTCCATTAACGCCGCCACCACATCTGTTACTGGAGCCTGGGTGGCTTGACTGGCTCCGGACGGTCTCACATTAATAGTTTTTGACTAACAGGCCTGAGGTTCAAGGGAGGCCGCCAGCCCTGTGAGCGGGTTTTGACCCAGGATACTGATGGCCAGCTCTTTAAAGTCCAAAAACGCACAATTGGGGTGTTGGGCTGACAGCATCCTCAGCTGGCCCTTTAAGTGCTCAGTGTTTACACCCGCAATGAACTGCTCCCTCAGAGTCCAGTCCTGGTCCTCAGCCTCCCGGGGGTCCACCTGGACCACAGCCCTCAGGGTCTCTTGCAGGGACAAAGCAAAATCACAGAGTGATTCACCAGGCTGTTGCTTCCTGCTGAAAAATCGCATCTTAACTTCTGACACCGTCCTGGCCTCAAACGTGGTGCCGAGGCGATCAAAGATCTGTTCCAGGCTACTCTTTTCAGAACTGGGCCATAACATGACCTCTCTGCGGGCGGCCCCTTCTAACTGTGCTAAGAGGATCTCCATTTGTTGCTCAGCGGAGATGGGATAAAGCCTGAATAAGGCCAGGATCTGGTCTCTAAAGTCCTTCAATTTGTGGGCTTCCCTGGAATATCGCGGGAACCAGGGGGCCCCGAAATAATATGGCATGGTCAGTGGCATCAGGCTAGATGCTGCCGCAGCTGCGGGCGCCCTGTTATCAGCTGCGTGCATTTTAGAAGGTATATATCGGGGCCACCTGCTCCGCTTCTACAGGCGCGGACATGGCGTGATCTCTGGAGGCAAGTTCTGTAGGCAGACATACGCTGTACTTCGCTCGCTCGAGCGTTGCTATGGGTGACCACAGAGTGGGTATGGCCCTGTAAGGAGCGGCGGAGCAGGCCAGATCTGAGTTGAATGTACTTCCCCCCGGATTAAGTCCTTTGTTACTAGTGAGGGACCTCCCCCAGTCTCTTAGCAAGGATCGGAACCTTCCCGCGGCTTTTATATAAAGGGGTCGGTGAATACAAAAGTTTTTACTCACTCCGGTGATGCGCAGTCCAAGTCTCGCGAGGTACGTGGTTACGTCATGCGGAGGTCCCACGCGCAGCGCCAGGAGATGAGCGCGGCTTCTCAGAGCTACCAGATTTGTGGTAGGCGGTATCTTTTTCCTTTTGCAGGCTGGGCGGTACCTTCTCTTCTCCTTTTTCGCGCCAAACAGACACAACGAGGTGCACCGATAATCCAGTTAGCTTAGGCGGCCATCTTTAAGCATAAGGCTGTCCATTCACTGACAGCAAGCGGTGACTTAGGACACAGCAAACAGTCCACAAATATAGTTTTCACACCGCAGTTTTTCACAGTTCTTTGGCCCAACAATTTTTCAAATAAACAGATAGGGCATTTATCACTTTATAGGCAATAACGGCACACAGTTCAGATTCCACAATGGCGTAGGAATATTCCGTATCCTGTTCGTGGCGCCAAAATATGCAGTACGCAGCTCTGCAGGGTGAGCGATGGTGAGGTCACAGGGGTAGTTACTAACCGAGGGTGTTTCTGGTACTCACAGTTTTTGTATACCCTGGGCAGTCGTACAGCAGTGATGGAGAGGCTGGCACATGGATCCTCTGGGGCACTCTCAATGTATAGGGACCAGGCCGGGTGGTAGGTGAGGTGCCCTGGGTGTTGCAGGTTTAATGTGCCAGTGGCAAGATCCCTTTAAGTTCATGATGTCAGTGCCGGTAACGGTGGCACACCGATTTATTGTAGTAATAATTGAGGAACACAAGTTGCAGTGACCAAAACTTCCTTTTACTAAACAGTTCAACTATTTACAGTCTTTAGTCAGTTCCACATGTAAAAGGTTGTAACAGGCAGGCTTTATATCAAACGGCAGGAAAAGTCCTTGCAAGATACTCAGAGGGAATAACACTTACAGATCAGGCTGCACTTTTCCTCAGAATCCTGTCTGTCTTTCTCCAAGGCCCTTATGCCCTATAGCTGGCTTTATCCTTGGGTAGGGAAAACTTCCTCTGGTATATGACTCCTTGCTGTGAAATATCCTTCTGCCCTTCAGCTCTCTGTTTGGCTGGAATAAACTTGGCTCTGCATTGTACTTCTATAAGAACTTGGTTTCTCAGGAGGCAGCTTCTTCTCCTGGTAGCAAGCTAGGAGCTTCTTTTGCTCAGGAACCTCAGGCAGGCTAGACTGCACTAACTAGCCTCCTGGAAAATACTGCACTGACTTTTTCCTGTCTGGGCCTAACTATATATACTAGGGGGTTCCCTAGCTCCCTCTACAGCTTGGGAGGAGAAACTACACCCCTAACAGGCCTGGTACACAGGAATTAACATGGCATTACAATGCAATACAAAATACTATTCTCCCACAGGAGGTGGGAGCAACATAACCCTTAGAAGTCAGGGCCGGACTGGCCATAGGGCAGACCGGGCATTTGCCTGGTGGGCCGGGCCGAACACAATCAGCTTAGCGTTTTTTTTTTTTTTTTATTAATGTGGCAGCAGCCGGGCAGGAGTGGAGATGAGCGCATCGACTGTGGAAGTGCTCATCTCCATATTCATCTGTATCGCCGTCCTCAGGACAGCAATACAGATGAATGGAGCAGGGGAGAGGCGTCTCCCTTGCCCATTCCTCTGATAGGCTACAGTAACTAGGCCTGTAGCCTATCAGAGGCCGGTGCAGGCGGAGCGATGACGTCATCGCGCACGCCGCCCGAGCCGTACAGCGCAGGGACACAGGCCGGAAGAGGCCTGCATCACATCGCTGACAGCAGCAGCATGGAGGTAAGTATATGAGTTTATTGTTTTAATTATTAAATTTTATACTATACTGTGGCAAGAAGGGGGGTGGGGGCCCTATATACTACTAACACAATATAGGGGGGGGGGGGGTCGGCCCTATCGAGAAGAGGGGAAGCACTATGGGGCCATATATACTGGCACAATATGGGGGGGCACTATGGGGCCCTATATACTGGCACAATATGGGGGGGACACTATGCAGAAGAGGGGAAGCACTATCGGGCCCTATAGACTGGCACAATATGGGGGGTATATACTGGCACAATATGGGGGGGACACTATGGAGAAAAGGGGAAGCACTATGGGGCCCTATATACTGGCACAACATGGGGGGGCACTATGGAGAAGAGGGGAAGCACTATGGGGCCCTATATACTGGCACAATATGGGGGGGCACTATGGGGCCCTATATACTGGCACAATATAAGGGGGGACACTATGCAGAAGAGGGGAAGCACTATGGGGCCCTATATACTGGCACAATATGGGGGGACGCTATGCAGAAGAGGGGAAGCACTATGGGGCCCTATATACTGGCACAATATGGGGGGGGGTCGGCACTATGGAGAAGAGGGGAAGCACTATGGGGCCATATATACTGGCACAATATAGGAGGGGTTATATACTGGCACAATATGGGGGGCACTATGGAGAAGAGGGGAAGCACTATGGGGCCCTATATACTGGCACAACATGGGGGGGCACTATGGAGAAGAGGGGAAGCACTATGGGGCCCTATATACTGTACTGGCACAATATGGGGGGCACTATGGGGCCCTATATACTGGCACAATATGGGAGGGACACTATGCAGAAGAGGGGAAGCACTATGGGGCCCTATATACTGGCACAATATGGGGGGGGGTTGGCACTATGGAGAAGAGGGGAAGCACTATGGGGCCATAAATACTGGCACAATATGGGGGACCTATATACTGGCACAATACAGGGGCACTATGGAGAAGAGGGGAAGCACTATGGGGGCCCTATATACTGGCACATTATGGGGGGGGCTATGCCTGTCCTGTGCAATGTGCAATGTGCGCCTCCCCCCAGGCCCCTCCTATACACCGCGTCCCAAGTGTATGAATGCCGAGTGGTGTAGTGAGGCCTAAATGTCTCTTTATGCGTGTCACGGTGCTCCTACCTGGATACCGCTGGACCCCAGGCTTTGGCTCCGAAGCAATAAATAAGGGGAATAATGGCGGGATTGAAAAGAATAACTTGAGTCCAGACCTTGAGATGAAGTTCACTGGCAGCTTTACTTGAATAAACGTTTCTTCAAACAGTTTACAGGCTTTGTCTTGTTTCCAGCAGGCCTTAGAATTAAACTGGCAGGCAAACTCAACTCTGCTCTATCCTTCTCTTTGACACTGCTGTACTCACAGGCTGGCTGTATAACTCAGCTTCTTCTGTATGCTGCACTTCTTCTCTGTAGTCTTAGGTTATGCCAGGGAACTTTCCTCCTGGCTCCTGAGGCTTCAAGCTTTGGCCTCCATGGCCAGCAGATCTTAAGGTGCTCTGACTGGCATGGGCATGTCCAGCAGAGACGTGCCCCTGCACACCCTTCCCCTTGCAGGGGGTAAGCTGGTACTAACTTGAACTATCTGGTCCCCACCCGTCCTGCAGGAAGTAGGACTAGCCCAATTCTCTCCAGAGGGAGGCTAGAATAGAATGGAGAGTTTAATTCTACTTAAATACAGCTCTGCAGTGTTTGCGGACACCTGCTGGTGAACCAGGCATGAACATAACAGTTGCAGAAAGATATTAGGAATGCACATTGTGGAGGACCTGGACAAAATACATACGTAACATTGTTTTAGCCCAATAAAGAAAGTAGCATGGGGCAGGAGTGGTAACACCACTGTGGGGTGTTACACCTGCACTGTGGTGGTGCTGTCTTAACGTGTTTCCCCTCACCTTGCAGCAGAGTGTGCATAATTTAATTGCTTGATCACTCTGCCTCTGTGGTCCTCATCGCCTAGATGAGCATGATATAGATCACTCATCACTCTCTTCTTTTTAAACTGCTCTAACTCTGCCCCTCCATTGACATGAAGTTGGACCAGCCAAGTTCTACCAATAAGGGAGGAATGGGAGGGTAAGCCCCATTTCTGTTGCCAAACACTGCCAATAATACCCCTGCTGGTGTACAAGGTCTATAACATGTCATTACATTGCATTACACTACAACCATTTAAAATACTAGTACTCCCAGGTCTTGAGAACTACACCTGGAACATTTCCAGGTGCTTAGCAGAAGGAAATTTGGTGTCAAAACGCCCTTTACATGTCCTGCCATTAACAGCCAGCCACCATCACTTCGTTTGCATTAATAGGAAACCTGTACTGCTATGGACTGGAACTGTATCATCTGTCTTAACCAATGAACCCGGTTCTGTTTGAGAACCCATGATAGTTAAGTTTGAGTATGGAGGCCTCATGGTGAGCTCTTCAATTCTACCTTTGCTGTGGAGCAACACACTGTCCTAATTGCTGGTGTGATGATCTGGGGAGCCATCGCATATGACGGTGACTCTTGCAGTAATACGAGGGACACTAACAGCAGAGCGATATGTGCAGGACATCATGCGGACACATGTGTTCCTCTCATGCAGGGCTTCTAACTGCCATATTTCAGCAGGATAATGCCAGCAAACAGCAAGGGTTTGACAGGTCTCCTCCAGATAACAACACTTCCTTGTCCTGCCATGTCACCTGATTTTTTAAGAATTTATAGAACCTACTGGGATGTCAGCTTCAGCAACCTACATATGTGCAGGATTTACTGGCCCAGCCGCAACATCTGTAGGTAAATGTGCCACAGGATACATACAGAATCTGTATGCCTCCATACCAAACTGTATCTCATCCTGTATCCTGGCTAGAGGAAGCCCAACAGGGTCCTAGAGTCTCCTCTTCCACGATAAAGTTATCCTTACCCTCTAATATTATGATCACTTACATTTATCATCATTACATTCACACATACAAAGTTTCATTCCATTCCAACAACTCCTTTTTGGTGCACTATGTTTTTTTTTAGCAATGAGTATATTTTTATTACATGTATATTTAAGTACTATTTAAATTGTCCTATACATTGCATAGTAATATTTTGGCAGGATAACATATTTCTAATTATAAATATACCGAATAAAAGTTTTCGACTCTGCTTATTCCCTCTTTGGCCTCATGCACAAGGCCGTTCCGTGCATGTAGGGCCGTAATTTTCGGTCCCCAAAGCACGGGCAACACCCGTGCGGATTCCGCAGAGGGATCCAGATGGTGCAATACAGGTACGGCCGGACAACAGCCGTGTGCATGAGGCCTTACTCTGTTACTCTATGTAGTGTTGTATTGTAAGGTTCTGGTAGCTATCCTGGACATGAAGGTTGGTTTGCACAGGCCCAGACTAAGGACCCCTTTACACTGTCCTATAATTGGGGCTGAAGATTTATAAGGACTATCATTCTTGTTAAATGCCGGCGCCTATTCATAACTTCGGCAGATTCACCGCCAGTTATAGGGTTAATAAGACCGGTGTCTAAAATGCCGGTCTTAATAAATGACCCCCATAGACTTTAAAAAAAAAGAGGGATTCCTCCTTTCATTTTCCGAAGGAGCAGTCTAAAATGAAAGGTGGGAATCTGATTGGTTGCTATGGACAACTAAGCCAGTTCAACTTTACACCAGTTTTTATAAATAACCCCAAAATCCTTATGACTTTATTAAAGGTTTACTAAAAGTGGCATTCCCCTTTAAACATTACTGCTCTATATACAGTTCTTAATTCAGACTAGATCTCGGATGACATCAGCAGTAGAAAGAAGCCCCGCCCCCTTAGAATACTGAAGCTGTGTGACATCACACTGCTGTGTAGAGGCTTCTATGTGTTGGGGTGCACTGGATTCTTTTGAGGGTTAGTTGTTGGAGACGATGGATTTGAGAAGAATTGCTCTTCTATTGCTATTATTTTTTACATTTTATGTTCATGGAAAGCCCACAAAAACACCTGCAGGTAATGGATATTATCACTGGGGGTTTATCTTACTGAATGGGGGCTGAATATTGTATTTATCCTTACATGATTACGGGTCCTAGAGGCAAACCTGGCTGGTATCTCTGTGGCTTGGTCACAGAGAGACCTCACGCTGTGCGCAGCCATGCACAGCCGATAGCCGAGCCGTGGACCAGGAAGTGGTGAGTACAGATCCTTCACCGCTTCCTGGTCCTTCTGTACTAATGAAGCGCTTCCATAATGGAAGCGCTTCATTAGTACAGCGTTAAAGACTGCCCTGATCGCCGCGGCCCGGCGGTTGGGGACCGCTGAGTAAACTGTCTGTACTAAAGGGGGGCGGGGCGAGGAAAGTAGGTGGCGGAACGCCGTTCCGGGGCGTTCCGCCAGAAAAAAAGCCCTGGCAATACCGTACACAACCCCTGGACAAGAGGGAGGATATTTCAGAAAGAAAGCTGCAAGGTTTCTAATCTTATTCAATGGCCTTAAATGATGACATTTGCTCTGTAGCCACCACTAGTGGGCACTTACTAAATACTAATTTATCTTCTGTCTCCTCATGTCCCCGTTTTGGGGTTCAGCTGCCGCTATTATTGTTTTCATGTCTTTATTTTTCATGTCTTTCATGGACAGTGACTTTCCCAGGATCAGGGAGGACAACCCCCGGTCCTGACAGCGCCGGTGCAAATAACAGTGAGTAGTCAAATCCTTCCTCTCCTAATTCTACTCTCATCATCCTCTACCAAGCCCTGACTGTAGTGGAGGAGAACAGCCACTAAGCTGCTCCTTTGGGGGATCAGTCCTTACCAGCCCACAGTCCAGCAATTACCCCTCCATGCCCAGCCAAGCTGCCACTGCCTACCTGCTGATGTCCTCATGAAGGGCCCTGCTGGCATCAGGAGGATCTAGAGATGTTGGACAATGTCTTGTAGAAATATGTTCTCTATGATAAGAATTGATAACGAGCATCTTGTGTCTTTATTACCAGTCATGTACCGCGTTGTCCTGCCTCTAGGCATATTTCTATTGGTTGCTGGTGCAATTATCATCTTTTTCTGGTGAGTTTCCAATTTTTTTCTACTCTACACATCACATTATTCTCTATACACTGTACTGTCTGACCTACAGGGGGGCGCAGTAACTACTGCAGCAAGGTTATAATACAGGGGCCAGATGGGGCAGGGATATAATCAGGTAACCGCTGTCCCCCCTTTCCCGGTGCTGTATTATGATGTGATATAGACTATGGCACTATATCCTTCCTGCCTGTTACATACTGAACCTTTATAACTCACCCCCTGTAGTGGGGGAGGGGGGTCATGGGTATATTCTGATGGGGAACTGAAGATTGTCATGTGTACCGACTCATGTCAGGACATTTCTCTGTCTCACAGTTACAAGTACAAGGCCTGGCGCCGGCGTGAACAAAAACAGGCAACTGATCTAGCCATGGTTCGAGTGGAGAAGCCAGGTAATAATTTCTATATAATAACATATATAAGCGGGGTACAGGCAGAGCTTAGGGTTATCTCTCATATATGCTCATCACACACATTGTCGTCCTTCTATTACCCCAGAATTCAGAGATGAGACAGCTCATGTCTGCTGATTAGCTGCATCGCTATATTACTCCATTGCTCACAATATTAAAAGGATATATTCTGTTATATCTACTACCTGCTGATGGTTTCCTTCTCATTTATTAGTTGATCAAAAACCTGTAGTGAAAATTAAGGAAAACAACATCAGACCACAAATGGATAACATCAAGAAAGAAATGCCGATTATTAAAAGACTTAAAGCTGCCAAAAAAGAGGAGGCGAAAATTATGAAGATAACATCTAAAACAGAGGAGGAAAAGATCATGGAGGTAACATTCAAAACAGAGGAGAAAATCATGAAGGTAACATCTAAAACAGAGGAGGAGATCACAAAGAGAACATCCAAAACAGAGAAGGAGAAGATCACTATGAGAACATCCCGCCTGAACCGGTTCCGTAAATGGATTAAAAAAAGGACCCAAAAGAAGAACACCTGCTGCAGCTGCCGGTCCATGGACTAAATGGAGTTAACTTAGTACCATCATGCCCATTAGTCCGTAAGCCCTGGAACAACATCTACAGTGGCCATATCTGTCTGTCTGTCTCTCAGTTTGTCTGTTTTTCTGTATGTCTGTCTTCCCCTCTATCTGTCCCCCTGTCTGTCTATCTATTGTAGAATACATAGGTAGATTGGCGACACCTGGAGGGGGTGTACATCTCATCTACATTTTTTAAATGTAGGTGAGATGAAAAATCCAGGAAAGTTGGGTTTCCTCAGTAAAATTTCTTTACTGAGGATTTTAGTACCTTTGTTTTCCGGGCCTGGATTTCTTTGGAATGGCAGGTAGGTTGGCAGTGGGACCTGCCATTCCCTCCCCCTCCAGTACATCCCCCTTTCCCCCCAATTACCCCAGGCAATGCTGCTGGACTCCTTACTGGTGCATAAAACTGTTGACAAGCCCAGTTAAGGTCTGAGTCTAGGAAGGCACAGTAGCCCCAATGGAACGTCTGTGCTCTGAATACTGTTATCTGTGAACTGATCTCTATGTGATGTCACTGTTTTGTTGCTGGACCAAATAAAGCCAAGTTATATTTTTAACCTCTGAAGCCTCTGAATGTTGTCATTGCTAACCCCCATCCCATATATACCGATCCCAACAATATCTACACTATTGGTTGGAATGATCCATCCGGAATCAGTGACTGGCTCTGTTACTTAGTTCATACAAGCGGTACAGCAGGATCTACTGACATGAATAAGAGATCTGCTACTAGCATTGTTCCAGCTGGTTCTAGACTCTAGAAAAGAAGCTGTACAGAGGATCACTGCCCAGTGGCGTAACTACCGGGGAAGCAGGGGAAGCAGCTGCTTCGGGGCCCGGGCTGACAAGGGGCCCGGCGCCTAGCAGCGTGTGCGTGTGACTGTCGGCCCCTTCACATACATCAGAGGCCGGGCCCCTTCACATACAGCGGGTCGGGGGCCCCTTCACAATTCAGTGATTCACATACAGTGCGGGGGCCCCCCCCCCTGCCAGCATCTCGCTGGTCTAATTAGGCCCGCCTACTGACCTGACCTGAGGAGGGAGCGGCGGCGGGAGAAACAAAACAGGCAAGAGGAGCTCCACGGCAGCAGCACAGCAGCGCAGTGCACATGTGCACATCAGTCACTAGGCGTTTGGGGGAGATACCTGAAAACTTTTCAGGTATGTCCCCACGTAGTGTTGTGCCTCGGGGCTAAGTAGCAGGCATCTTGTGACCTTGGTTGCTGAGCTGAGCACTATCTGCAGCCGGCCAGTGCACAGCTTCCTGTGTGATCTGTCTGCAGTCAAAGAAGGATTAACCAGCTGATAGCCGGGGAATTGCAGAATCCCTGCACCCTTTTTCCCTCAGCTTCTGTCTCCTGCCGATCTCCTGCTTAGGACTCTCTGCCAGCCTGACCAAAAATGGTGAGTCTGTGCCCCGTGCCCTGTACTATGCCCCCTGCCCTGTACTATGCCCCCGGCCCCTGCCCTGTACTATGCCCCCTGCCCTGTACTGTGCCCCCTGCCCTGTACTGTGCCCCCTGCTCTGTGCCACAAGCCCTGTGCCCCCAGCCCCGTACTGTGCCCCCATCCCTGTACTGTGCACCCTTCTCTATACTGTGGCCCCTGCCCTGTACTGTGCACCCTATGCTGTACTGTGCCCCCTGCTCTGTGCCACAAGCCCTGTGCCCCCATCCCCGTACTGTGCTCCCAGCCCTGTACTGTGCCCCCTTCTCTATACTGCGCCCCCTGCCCTGTACTGTGCACCCTATGCTGTACTGTGCCCCCTGCCCTGTACTGTGCTTACTACCATGTATTTGTCCACCACCCCGTACTGTTCCCCCAGCCCTGTACTGTGCCCCCTTCTCTATACTGTGCCCCCTGCCCTGTACTGTGCACCCTATGCTGTATTGTGCCCCCTGCCCTGTACTGGGCCCACTACCGTGTATTTGTCCACCACCCTGTACTGTGCCCCCTGCCCTGTGTCCTATTCCCTGCACTATGTCCCATTATAATACTGTGTAGGAGGCATATTACAGGAGTATAAGGAGATACCCCTGTACTTTGCCCTCTTATACTCTACACTGTGCCCCTGGTCATATATTGTACTGTGCCCTCTTATACTCTGTTATCCAGTCACTGTATGGCAGTGTTATCCAGTCACTGTATGGCAGTTTTATCCAGTCACTGTATGGCAGTGTTATCCAGTCACTGTATGGCAGTGTTATCCAGTCACTGTATGGCAGTGTTATCCAGTCACTGTATGGCAGTGTTATCCAGTCACTGTATGGCACTGTTATCCAGTCACTGTATGGCAGTGTTATCCAGTCACTGTATGGCAGTGTTATACAGTCACTGTATGGCAGTGTTATCCAGTCACTGTATGGCAGTGTTATCCAGTCACTGTATGGCAGTGTTACCAGTCACTGTATGGCAGTGTTATCCAGTCACTGTATGGCAGTGTTATAACGTTGCAGTGTTTGTTATCCAGTCATGGTATGAGCTATTATCCAATATGGTGGCATTTAGTCTCTGTATGTTGGTAATATATAGTCACTAATTGTATTATTATTCGGGGGTATAAATCATTTTTTGTTTTCTTCCAGAGGGAAGTGGAGATCTTGATGTTCCTCAACACCATAGTCATGATGAAGAACAGGCGGAATAGTAAGTCTTAGAATTTTCAATATTAAAGAGCATGTGTCAGCATGATCAACCCTAGTAAACCATATTGCCTGGTAGGGTTGATCATGCTGAGTACTAGGATCAGTATTTTATGTTTATGCTAATTAGGTTCTCGGCCCTTGTCTGAGCCCCCCTGGCCTGTGCCCCCCTTGCGCCTGTCTGCGTTCCACTGGTCTAGATCGTGAGTAGCCAAAGGAGTGGGGTTTACACAGGAGGAGGGACTTGCAAAGCACCCGGGGGGCCCATACAAAAATTTGCTGTGGGGCCCAGTCACTTATAGTTACGCCCCTGTCACTGCCCCAGACCTATATACTGGCACAATATGGGGGGGGGGGGTCGGCACTATGGAGAAGAGGGGAAGCACTATGGGGCCATATACACTGGCACAATATGGGGGGGGCTATATACTGGCCCAATACGGGGGCACTATGGAGAAGAGGGGAAGCACTATGGGGGCCCTATATACTGGCACATTATGGGGGGGCACTATGGAGAAGAGGGGAAGAAGCACTATGGGGGCATCTACTGGGGGCCCTATATACTGGCACGCATTATAGGTGGGAATGTGGGAACTATGGAGAAGTGGGGGACAAGAGCACTATGAGGGCATTATATAGGGGCATTTAATACTGGCACCCATTTTGATGCCACAATGGGGAAGGGAGGAAAGGAGCATTATGGGGGTATCTATGTGGGGCAGTCTATAGGGGCATTTTATAGTGCCACATTATGGAGGGCACTATGGAGACGGGGAAGCAGCACTATGAGGGCATCTTTTGGGGGGACTATATAGGAGTATTTTATACTGGCACAAATTATAAGGTCACTATGGGCACCTAAGCTCAACTGGTGGCACTAAGTGTTTTTTGTAGTGGCACACAGTACGGGTCATTGGAACACATGAGGGCACTCTGGGGACATTGGCTCTACTGGGGGCACTAAGAGGAGGTATTTCTTTTTTTACTGCCACACAACGGGGCATTTTTTGTACTGGTGCACATTATAAGGGGGGGGGGTTCTACTGTCACACATTATAAAGAGAATTATTACTATCGGGGCATTATGGTGGGACTATGGGAGTATTATTACTTGTGGGACACAATTACTGTTGGGGGCACTGTAGGAGCACTATTACTACTAAATGCACTCTGGCAAAGAAATAATTACTATTGTTGGGACTTTGGGAGCACCATTACTTTGGGGGCACCCTGGCACAGCATCGGCTTAGCACAGTTCTTTTTGCAGTATAGTTTTGGGGAGCACAGCTTCTCAGTATTGGGGGTGCATGATGGGATGTTAATTGGAGGATGATGGAAAAGTAGGAAACTAAGATGTCTGTCAAACTCTGCAGAGACGTGAGACGGCTGAAAGAAATTATCACGGTGGTCTGGTCTGAATGGAGAAGATGAAGAAAGAGAACATCTACATCAGAGGAGACGTCACTGGATATAAGAGGTATGGGGCGCTGTATTAGGCTACTTTCACATCTGCGTTAGTGATCCTGGCAGGCTGTTCCAGCTGAGAATTCACTGGATCCGGCACTGCTGGATGCAGACAGAATGCCCGCCAGCCCCATTAACTATAATGGGGTACGGCAGAGATCCGGCCACAATCTGGGAAAAATGCAGAGAATCAGCGGGACATAAACCGCTGCATGCTGTGCTTTGTGTCCAGTCGATTCCTGGCATTTTCTGCCGGATTAGGTGGCCGGATCGTACTAAGACCCCTAATGTCACCTGGGGACCCCCAAAGAAGCTTGTGTGTTGGCTGAAGCCTTCCTATCTTACTGGTGGCTGGCCCTGCCTCTCAATTGTGTTTCCGGTTTTGGCTCCGCCCCTAGACTGCAAGGGGTTGGGGCCTGTTGGGGGTCATGTGATTGGGCTGCTCAGTCAAAAATGCCCGGGCCTATTTTTTGTCCCAGTCCGGCCCTGTTCATACATATGTACAGTTCACAGTTGACAAAACCTTCAGTGACAAATGTAGGAACTATGGCCTTCCTTCAGCACATGAAGCATCATTACATGCTCACCTGGGGAAACTGAACTGGCCAGCAACGTCCTCAAACATAACAGTCAGATAAAACAGCTGGAACCTGTACATCACTTTCTATATTGAGGACAGGAGCCCAGGCAACATCTGAGAAAAATATATATAAATATAAAAAATAAATAAAGTCTCCCACACCTTGTGTCCAAAGGAGTCGCTTATCCTGGTACATTCAAAGAGGAGTACAGAACATGCAGCACCGTACTATGGTGTAGAGAGGCTACTAGACAGTCAACTGTGCTAACATTTTGCTTTACCAATGAAATGGCCATGCTAATTGGTTGGATCCTTCAGCCAATCACACATGGAGCAGATCTGGACTGCTCCATGTGTGATAGGCTATGGCATTGTATGCTGAAAGTTGATTTGGGTTACAATAGTCCAGGAAGGAACCCTGTATGCAAAAAATTGTGTAACTCGATTACAACTTGAGGGACTGTTTACAGTCTTAATTATTAAAAATATCCTATTATTATTATTATTATTATTATTATCATTATATTATTTTGTATCTGTATTAGGCAGACCTTTGTGTTTCCATGGTAACAGACTACAAACAACCATGTGTAGTCTGATCCTACAGTCATAGCCCCTGTCCTCTAATGGTTATTAACCTACGTCTGGTAGTATAGTAAGATGTAGGTGATAACGGGCAAGCAATATGACTGCAGGATCAGACTACAAAAAGTTCTATTGGCTGTTACCATGGAAACATACAGATCTGCGTAAGATCTGTAAATACAAAACTAATAGACATTTTTTTTTATTAAGAGGGCCCTCTTTTTTCATTTTAAATGTATTGGTATAATTAGAAAAAAATGATTGCAAAGGTGGACATTTCCTCTAAAATAGGAGGCAGTAGAGAATATTCGTCCACACAATGGAGAGGAGGAAAAGTAATAAAGCTAGTAGAAAATGTTATCGATGACTGGAAAAATAATATTCTCACTGATTCATACAGTACAATGAGAAAAGTTTTCAATAATATACTGGTTTCTATGGTACAGGTAATAGAGGTGTATTAGAGAAATCTTCTAATGCATTTGTTAATGTGGTTCCTTTGTCTGAACTATTGGGCTGCAGAATCACAACTATTTATAGCTATAATATTGTGCTGCAGCTTATTTTGTGCCTTTCAGATCTGAGTAAATTGACTCTCGACAGGTACATGCAGAACTGCCTGAATGGAGGACAGGAGGACTGTCAGTGTCCAGCCAGTGATGTGCTAGTCTTCTTAAAGGGCATCTGTCAGCAAGTTTGTACCTGTGAAACTACTTGACCTGTTGCATGTGCGCTTGGCAGCTGAAGACATCTGTGTTCGTCCCATGTGTGCATATGTGCCGGCATTGATAAGAAAAGTGATGTTTTAATATATGCAAATGAGTCTCTACAAGAAATGGGGGCGTGGCCATTACACCTAGAGGCTCTGCTCTCTCTGCAACTGCCGCACCCGCTGCACTTTGATTCATAGGGCCAGGTGTGATCACATTTACCACTGCCTGGTCCTGTCAATCAAAGTGGAGAGGATGGAGAGAGAGCTGAGCCTTTAGGAGTAACGACAACGCCCCCATTGCCCCTAGAGTCTAATTTGTATATATTAAAACATATTTTTTCTCAGCAATGCGGGCACATATGCACATGGGACCAACACAGATACCTTTAGCTGCCACGCGCACATGTAAAAGGTCAGCCAGTTTCATAGGTACAAGACTGCTGACAGATGCCCTTTAAAGTAGATCTGTCAGGATCATATTCTTCCCAAGATAAAGGGGTATCATCATTTAATAATGTTATTATATCACCAGGATACGCTGCAGTGAATCTAACCTCTGGAGGAAGGTAAGTATAAGGGCTCATGCACACGACCGTATGCCCTCCGAGACATGCGGTCCGTGAGCGGGCCATATGTCCCGGAGTGGCATACATCGTGCGCACGGGAGCTCTAAGAATCATAGGTTACTATGATGCTGTGCGCATCGGGCCGCCCGCGGGACTATTGTCTTATGATGCTGTGCGCTCCCGTGCGCACGATGTATACCGCTCCGGGACATATGGCCCGCTCACGGACCGTATGTCTCGGAGGGCATACGGTCGTGTGCATGAGCCCTAAGGCTACAGGCACACAACCGTATGTGTTTTGCAGTCTGAAAATTGCGGATCCGCAAAAAAAACGGATGACGTTCCGTATGGCATCCGTTTTTTTTGGCGGATTCATTGTACCAATGCCTATTCTTGTCCACAAAACGGACAAGAATAGGACATGATCTATTTTTTTTTTGCGAGGCTACGGAATGGAGCAACGGATGCGGACAGCACACGGAGTGCTGTCCGCATCTTTTGCGGCCCCATTGAAGTGAATGGGTCCGCACCCGAGCCGCAAAATATGCGGCTCGGATGCGGAACCAAACCACATTCGTGTGCATGAGGCCTAAGGCTGAGGCTACATGATGATCTGCAACGTCGGTTACTCGGCCAAAAATGACTGTGTGGCACTAAGGCTCTTGAACTGAATGGAATCGCAATGTGACTTGCAATTTTCCACGACCATGGCAACTTTCGAGTCGCACTGTGACATCATTTATTTCAATGGCCGTCTAGGGTACATCCACACAGGAGTGAAACACCATTTTTACACTGCAAATTATGCCCTGTGTGGACATAGCCCTAAGTTTTTCTTTTTTACTGGTCTTACTTCTGACATCACTTGGCACCGCTTCTATTGCTTTTTTCAGTTCAGCCAATCATCAGACTGCGCAGGAGTCGGTAAAATGCGATTTTTTTCACAGAAAGATTTATAGCGGATGAAACATTTTCCCAGAAAGCTCTTTCATCTATCACCCTGTACTATTGAACATGTATGGCCAGTGTGATCGACTGAAACAGGCAAAATGACCTAAAATGTGTATGGCCGTGTGTCCGAAACAATCGTTCACCAGATGATTATTTGTTCAACTGCTGTTCAGCCATCAACCAACTTGTGTCTAATGTTTAAAGGCTATGTACACCTTCAGGGGTCATTTTTTTATGATTGAATTTTACTCATTTTGGGCTCTTGCTACTTTTACTTTTAATTTGTGAATTTGTGCCGTTCATCTAATAAACAGATTATCAATGATACCTTCTGCACTAGGATGAACGTGCAGAGGTATAAGATCACACCCCAAACAATATATCAGAAAATCATGTGAACTGGGTATCATTAAAACATAACTTTTACTATGTATTTCTAAAATTGGGTATAAGTAAACCACATAAGGGTCCATTCACACATCCGCAATTCCATTCTGCATTTTGCGGAACGGAATTGCGGACCCATACATTTCTAAGGGGCCGCACGACAGGATAAATGGAAAAGAAAAAGGGTGGATCTTACCATATTCAGTAGAGGGATATACACTAGATGGCGTGAACGTCCTAATGTTAGATGGCAGAAGGAAACTTGTGACCGGCACTCTTGTAGTTTAGGGCAAATGAGGAATCTCCTGTTGTGCCCTGAAGGTAAAGCCCTACCTAAAAGGAGGGTCAGGGGCTAACCAGGTCACCTGCCTAACAAACACAGAGCACCCACCCCGATAGGGGCGACCCCATACGGAACCTGTCCCTGTATTGGGGCCTAATCCCTATATAAACCCTAATTACAAAGCCCTACATGCCATGTTTCGTTCCATCATCAGGGGACTCAATGAACTTGAAGGGAATACTGAGGAAAAAAGGGAAACACAAAATACACAAAACATTGGTCACTAACAAACCTATATGGCAGACTCCACATAGAAAGGACTGATAAATCATCAGTATAGGTATCTACTTACTAGTATCAACTATAGGAAGGTTCCTAGTAGTGTTCACTGTATGGACTTTCAGTAGCGAACATCCGTACTAAGGTGTGGGGAAGTGTCCCCTATCCACCTTCGCCTCACCGCAATTTTTGGTAATTTGGGAGAGCGCTGAGTTGCGCTACATCTCCCATTTAAATATACTATATACCCCCAAATGTCCGCCTCACTTGGCTATCATACGCGGAACTCGTGGTCCGCAGGTGGAACGCACGCCACCTTTCCTGAGGATAGGTCATCAATATTAAAAAGCACGGAGAACCCCTTTAGGCCTATTGCACACGACCGTATGGCATTTTCAGCGGTCCGCAAAAAATACGGATGATGTGCATTCCGTTTTTTGGGGAACGGAACATCTGGCCCCTAATAGAACAGTACTATCCTTGTCCGTTATGCGGACAATAATAGGACATGTTCTATCTTTGAACGGAAATACGAAAATGGAAGGCATACGGAGTACCTTCAGTTTTTTTTGCGGATCCATTGAAATTAATGGTTCCGTATACGGAATGCAAAAAACGGAACGTAAACGGAAAAAAAAAGTTTGTGTGCAAGAGGCCTTAAGGCTACTTTCACATCTGTGTTTTTGTTGGAAGCGGCGGCAGGGGATCAGCAAAAACGCTCAACGATCAATAATACAACCGTCTGCATCCGTTCAGAACGGATCCGGTTTTATTATCTCCAAAATGAAGAAAAGCACTGTCAATGGGCGCCGGATGCGTTTTTTTTTTCATGTCTGAAAAAATGGATCCGGCACCATTGACTTACATTTTGTTCCATGTCGGATCCGTCTTGATCAGTATCCCAATATCCCAAGTCACGCACAACATACGACACAAAATCCAGCATTACTGTTGCGTCGCACCATGTTGCATGTATTGTAACACCATTGCCAATGGTTACTTGAAATGTCGTCTTAAAGGGTTTCTGTCATGAGAAATAACGTTATTTTAGCTGACTGACATTAGCGATGTGCTACTGTCAGCAGTACATAACAGTGTGCTTTATAACTCCCTGCCTGCCGCCATTCTCTTAAAATAAAGCCTCTAGGTGCTAGTGGGGCGTTGCTTCAGCACCTAGAGGCTCGGTCCACTCACCCTTTGGCACGCCCAGGTACCGTTGATTGACTGGCGAGTTCTCCTCTTCGTCCAGTAAATCCCGCGCCTTGCGCCGTCCCGTTTACTATTAGGCGCCTGCGCAGTGAGTGAAGCCGGCGCAGGCACAAAGAGTGAGGCCGGCAGCAGGAGCGCGTCCTTCACTTACTGCCCCTGCGCCGAATAGTAAACGGAACGGCGCAGACGCGGGATTTACTGGACGAAGAGGAGAACTCGCCAGTCAATCAACGGGACCTGGGCGTGCCAAAGGATGAGTAGACCGAGCCTCTAGGTGCTGAAGCAACGCCCTCATTAGCATATGTTTATATTAAGAAAACGGCGGCAGGCAGGGAGTTATAAAGCCCACTGTTATGTACTGCTGACATTAGCCCATCCCTAATGTCAGTCAGCTACATAACGTAATTTATGATGACAGAAACCCTTTAAGACCTCATTCACACAACAGTATTTTCCGTCCTGGCTCTGTCCTGACTTGGGCACATAGGCGGGACACAGTTAACAAACTGGTGTAAAGTAGAACTGGCTTAGTTACCCATAGCAACCAATCAGATTCCACCTTTCATTTTTCACAGCTCCTTTGGAAAATGAAAGGTGGAATCTGATTGGTTGCTATGGACAACTGCCAGTTCTCCTTTACACCTGTTTTGATAAATCACCATTCTTGTCCAATTTCTGTCCAAATGGGTCTGCAAGAAAAACGGACGCTCTCGGGTGCCATAGGCACCTCCCGATACATCCGTGTTTCGCAGATTGAAGTCGGAAATGAGAATCAGGCCTCAGGATGCATGTGTAGAAGGTTTGTAGCAACATGCTGAGTGACATTGGGGTAGATTGGTGCAAAGGAAAACTGGCTTAGGCCTCGTCCACATTTGTTAGTGTCACGTCAGTGGAAAAAAAGCGTATGTATATCATCCAAGAAGATGTCCGTGGTTGGTCTGTGTGTCCGTTTTTGCCCTCCGTGTGTCATCCGTAATTCATGGACGTTGCTCAGCTGAAATTATTTTCAAGAGCATTTCCTATATGGCTTCCGCGAAAAACAGACGCACCACAGATGCCATCCGTGTTGTGTTTGTGATTTTCACAGACCCCTAGACTTCAATGGGTGTGCTTGGTTCGCATCACGGACCAAAGTGGTGCATGTCTCCATGATTTCTTTACTGACCCAAGGTCATAAAAAAAACTGAAATGTGAACAAATACATTAAAATAAATGGGTTTGTGTGCTGTCCGTGGAAAATACGGACAGCACACGTCTGTGAAAAACGGAAATTTGGATGAGAACTTAGTTGCCCATAGCAACCAATCCGAGTCCAGCTTTCATTTTCCAAAGGCACCCTGAAAAATAAAAGGTGGAATCTGATTGGTTGCTATGGGCAACTAAGCCAGTTTTTCTTTACGCCGGTTTTACGATATCTACCCCATTGTGTCAGAAAACTGCAATATGGACAATTCCTTAAAGTGAAGCTGCAGCTGAGCCAGTTCTTCCTCTGTGATTGATTGGTTCATGATCCAGGAAACAATGGAGATGCTCTGCAGCATGTGAGTGTTATACATTGTACCATATGCAGGATGCCCTTTAGATGGCAGCCTGCTGTGTGTGTGTATAGGCAGCAGCTGGCAGCAGTGACATGTGGCAGTCCTCCTCTTCGTCCGCGGCTGCGGGAGGCTCTTTGGAGACGGTCCCTTGAGCTGCACATTAGCAGCACTGCTCCCCCCACAGCCAAGCTAGGCTGAGACTGCAGCGCCGGAAAGTGCTGTGCCCTCACAAGTTGGGGGAGGGGGGACAAGTGCACACTTTGGAAGAAATAATCTTCTTTTACAGGAGGAGCAGGAGGAAGGCTCGGTGTGTGCCCGGCCAGCAGGGGACAGACACCGGGAGATGCGCTGCACAAACTTCCCGGCTGCTCCAGTGTCAGCATTGTGTCGTCTGTGCCGCTGCTGGGGACGGGGGCACACACTTTTGGGCTGGAGGGTATTGGGGGCTCTGTGACTTGGGGGCTGTAAGATGAGGAGGCTCCATGGCGAATGGGAGTGGAAGTAGCATGCTGAAATGCGTGGTGGTGGGCGATGGGGCGGTGGGCAAAACTTGCCTGCTCATGAGCTATGCCAACGATGCCTTCCCGGAGGAGTATGTGCCCACCGTCTTCGACCACTATGCAGGTAAGTTGAACATTGGCGCATGGACGCGGTGGGCTACGTGCCAACCTGAGTATGGCGCCACTCATTGGACAACTTTGTAGGCAGTCTTCGCAGTCTTGCATTGGCGCCTACGGCGGGTACGGAGGGTGCATCACCTGTGTGTAATATGACGATTGTGCAATTTGCCTCGAAATAAGTTATATATTTTTTTACTTTGCCGTCAGTGCCCTTCGCGCCATGTTCACCTTAGGCAATTCAATGTCATCGTTGCCCTTAGCAACCAATCAGATTGCAGCGTATGTGTATCCAGGTGTGTTGGGTGGCGAAGGGCAATGCTGACGGTTTCCTTTAGAACAGTTTTGATGGACGAGGACCTCCCTGTGGGTTACAGCGTGATGGCGATTGCTATAGGATGCAGTGGCGGCTCATTGTCAGGGTTGGATGAATGTGCGCAATTTTAGCTGTTTCCCCACTTTTGGCACAAATCGCCTGCAGTTGGCCTGGGAATCCACATCGTCCACAGACGATATGTTCTTGTTGCCTACAGAAGCCAATCAGATTGCAGCTTTTGTGTATCCAGGGCAATGCTGATGGTTTCCTTTAGAACAATTTTTATGGCTGTGGCCCTCCTTGTGTTTCTGTGGGTTACAATGTCTTCAGTAACGGACCAACGTGTGGTTCCTAGAAGGTTCCATGGCGGCTGACCGTCCATGTTGGATGCCTGTATACAATTTAAGCCGACCATTGCTCGACGAGTCACGAGGGTGCACTGAATCACCCCAAATTGGCCCGGGAATCCAAATGGTCCACAGATCATATGTCCTTGTTGCCCATAGCAACCATTGTTCAGCTTTCATTTCAAAACTGGTTGCCATGGGTACCATGGACGCCATCTATGACACTGTTTTGATCGGTGATGCCCATAGTGGGACTAATCACCCGTGGTGACCCATATAGGCACCTGCCATACACTGAACTGTGGCAGATTACTTGTAGTCTTTGCCTTCAAGGGGTTGTCTCACTTCAGAAAGTGGCATTTATCATGTAGAGGAAGTTAACACAAGGCACTTAGTAATGTATTGTGATTGTCCATGTTGCTTCCTTTACTGGCTGGATTAATTTTTCCATCACATTACACACTACTTGTTTCCATGGTTACGACCACCCTGCAATCCAGCAGCGGTGGTCATGCTTGGATATTATAGGCAAAAGCACCTCCCTCTCTGGTGGCCGAGACCGCGGGAGTCCATATAGGTTGGTGCTTTATTCTATATTGTGTGCAAACACGGCCACCGCTGCTGGATTGCAGGGTGGTCGTAACCATGGAAAGGAGAAGTATATAATGTGATGGAAAAATGAATCCAGGCAGCACAGGAAGCAATATGGACAATCACAATACATTAGTAAGTGCCTTGTATTAACTGCCTGTACATGATAAATGACATTTTCAGAAGTCAGACAACCCCTTTTAGCCAGGGTTGTGGTGCGACTCTTGGAAACTGAGTCGAGTGACTATTTCTCACATGACCGTCATGGTTGTCCGAGACTAGCGCTGAAATTAACATTGTCATCGACTGCCACCTTTTGTCACCTCATGGTGTTGGGGGGGGGGGGGGGGGGGGCAGATAGTCGGGGCACAACTTTTGAATAGAAGTCTACATAAAGAAGATTGGCAGTGAACTAGACTCGTATAACCTGGCATAGTGTACTCTGGAAGACAGCGTGTGCAGAGCATAAGGGCACATTAGATGGGGGCCTGTTGATTTCATCACACAAGAGCTTCTGCAGCAGCAGCAACTAGCGGGCTCTGGGGTTCCTTGCCATATGATGCCAGGTCAGTGCCCCCTGGGCGCTTTGAGCAGTCTCCTAGCTCTTGGCAGCTGACTCTAGCTTCCCTGACATCCCACTCCTCGCACGCACAATAGTCCTGTTGTCTGCTCTCTGCCTCCGCCCCGTGCTTTCCTGGAAAGCAGTGGGATAATCCATAAAGATGACTGTGATGCCAGTCGTGTCATCCCTGGTCCGTACGACAGATACTGTTTACGTGGCTGATCTATGCTTGAGAATACACAGAATCATGTCCTAGGTTAGGTTTGTTGTCGTCTAGGCCGGAATCAGAATAAATCTACATTTTAAAGGGGTTTTTCCACAACTTATATATTGATGGCTTATCCTTAAAGGGGTTGTCCGTTTTTTTTCTATTGATGACCTATCGGACCGGCAGGGGTCCCAAACCCGGCACCCCCGCTGATCAGTTGTTTAAAAAGAAGGCAGCCCTCCCACGATTGCTGTTTTCCATTCAAACAGCAGATCGTGCGAGTGCCGGGTTTCGGACCCCCACCGATCTAATATTGAGGATAGGTTATCAATAGAAAAAAACGGACAACCCTTTTAAGATGGTTCTGGCACCTGGCAACCGCACCGATCAGCTGTCGTGGGCAGCCGCTAGTGCCGGAAGCCTTATATTGATGACCTATCCTGAGAATATCTTAAATCCTGAAAAAGCCCTTTTAAGGGGTTTTCCGAGTTTTTTTTTTTCTTTTTTCCCCACCGGATAGATCATCAGTATCTGAATGGTGGGGGTCTGACACCTGGGACTCTTGCTGATCAGCTGTTTGAAAAGGCATTGCGCTTCCGGAGGATAGGTCATCAGTTAAAAAATCCCAGAAAAACCCTTTAATTTGGATATTCCTGCTGAAAGAACTTTGATCTCCAGAGGGTTCTGCATAAAGATGTTTCCTGATTCCTAAGGTGCCCATACACCTTCGAAAGCTGTCATCTAAACACACTATCTCTCCTGACTCCCCATAAACATACACAAAGGCTATGTACACCTTTGGGGAAATTTTTAATGATTATGTTTTACTCATAATAATTTTCCAATTAGTTTTATTACAAATGTTCAGCCATTTTTGAGGTACAGGGGTTAAAAAATCTATCTGTTTGCATAGTATCACTTCTCAGTCTCGTCATCTCACAGCTCATTTGAAGCTTTATCTCTGATTTCTTGACCTCATAAACACTCATTTAAGCCATATTCTTATCAGTTTGAAAAGACTACCATATTTTTCGCACCGATTTCAGAGGAAAATAAGAAAACAATATTTTTCATTAGACCTCATATCAGATCTTCAGATCAGACCCCCATAAATATCAGGACACTGGATCAGGCCCCCGTATCAGGACATCACATGAGACCCCAATGTCAGACCCCCATCAGACCTCAGATCAGCCCCCAATGTCTGTACACGGTTAGGACAGTTCTGTGCCGGCCCGAGGAAGGAAGACCAGGACCACCTCGATTGTTGCACCATACCCAATGGGCTTCCATACATGCGGCCGGTACTGCAGGTCATCCCACATTCGGCCGCGTGCACTTGAATAGGTTGGAGCTGCAGTACCGGGCATAATGTAAGGCTGGGGCTACGCACAACTTTGCTCAAACGACATGGTCTCAGACAATTCACATGACCAGAAAATTTGTTTGATTGTGGACTTGCTGATGTGTGACTATTCTGATTTCACTGTAAAGAAAAATCAACCGAAGGCAGACAGGCTGCAAGCAAGTCGCGCCTTGTGGTCTATTACGGCAAAGCCGCATGGGTCATGTCAAGTCGCAGGCTGCAGTGCAACCACTTTGACAATCATTAGATATGAGTTTTGCAGTGACACATTGCGATCCTGATGTCTTGCAACCCAAGTCGTCGTGTAGCCCTTGGCTTAGATGGGAGTCTCTGAGTGAATAGCTTGGGGACGGTGCAACCACACATTTCCTAGACGAATGGCCATACGTGTGATATATTGACGAATGGGGTCTGCCCGAAAGAGTGTTGCTCTTTGTTAGCAGATCCTTGCAATGGAAAATAGAAGAAAATAAAAGAGGAGGCCTCATGGGGAGACCCCATCTGTGATGTCCATGAGCACTAATAAGAATGGGGCTGCGTGACAACCAGTTGGAGAACTACTTTACCATCTCTTGAGTAAAAAGTTGCAAATAGTTGAAGATGACATTCTTGGAACATCTCCCCTTCCATGTTTCGATGCTTTTGAGGCAAAGCTTACTCTTATATTGTACTTGGCTCTTCTGAAACTTCCTCTTTCTAGGCTATATTAGGATGTGATTCCGAGCACCTTCTGGCCCGGCCATCATGGGAACAAGTGTATGACATTGAGCCAGTGTTCTCACATGCTCCGCATAAGAGTCTGATCTGCCAGGAAAGCTGTCAGCTGGCACATGGTCTGTTCTTGGAGACTTAGAAAGACAACCATCCGTTGGAATTGACTTATTTAAAGTGGATCTCTGCCTTTGGGAAACTGTACAATATGAAGGTATATTTCAATGTACATGTACACAATCAGGTGGAGCAAAGGTTAACCACATTGCCAGAAGACCAAGGTGTAACGCAGAGCATGAGGAGCAACTTCAACACAAAACACTCCAATAATCAATTGTCCTACCAAAAAAAGGCCAGCCTGTAAAGGTGTCAAATAATCTGTTTCTGTACCACCTCTCAGGAAGGTAAACAAAGCCATATGCTTGGCACGGGCCAAGTACTACAAAGGTCTTACAAGGTACGACTTGTCCAGATACCTTGTGAGCTACATTCAATTGGATGGTCGGAAGCCACATTCAATTAAAAAATGTTAACATGATCCCTCATGATCTATACATACTTAGGACGGTCGCTGTAACAAGAGGGCATCCTCTGGGTCTTGAAAAAGGAAATTTTGTACACCAACATTGAAGGGGATTCTTTACTGTAAGAGCAGTGAGACTATGGATCTGGAGGAGGTGGTGGGCATAACAGTAGTGGAA
The DNA here is from genome assembly GCF_905171765.1 of Bufo bufo. Lineage (NCBI taxonomy): Eukaryota > Metazoa > Chordata > Amphibia > Anura > Bufonidae > Bufo > Bufo bufo. The sequence goes on along the minus strand of NC_053392.1, from coordinate 568,783,338 downwards.
GCTAGTCACTAGATTTCTGGAGAAGAGTTGATGATCCAGGGATTTATTCTGATTGCCAGATTTGGAGTAGAGAAGGATTATTTATTATTATTATTATTATTATTATTATTTTTTTTTTTTTTACCCCCAAAAGGATGAAAATTGGCTTTTACCTCATGAAGGATTGGATCAACTTTGCAGGATAGGAAGTTAAACTGGATGGACATATATCTGATTCTTTTCTCCATAGATGTGCTATAGCCCCTGGTTTGTAGCTTGGTGGAGAAGGTTTTATAAAAACAGCAGGATAATAACCCAGACCTCACATCCTACATGAAGACCAAAGAGAAGCGAGTAGTGCCGACTGTCATGGACTTCCCACTGCCATAGCATAGTGACTAGATAATCTTCAAGACACTTATATCTTACTGGCATCATCAATCTTTGTACAGCTAGAACATATGCTGTTTTATTAACTATGTGTCATGTCTGATATTCTAAATTTCTGATGACAAGAGCGTTGAGTCAGTCTATGACTCGGTATGTGGACATGTAGTGTCATCTCCCACAAAAGCAGTTATACTGTGCCAAGCAAAAAAATAACTGTCAGATCAGAAATGTCTAAAAGAGATTATTATTTTAATTCTGACATGATCTGATTTTCATCTCAATTTACAAGAAAGCCTCTTATTTGCAGTTCTTAAAAAAGTAATACATTCGGATTTAAAAACGTATTCTTTTAGGTTATGTTGGGTTGACATCTTCATCAGTTGGTCATGGACAAAACTGAGGTCATCCTTTCATCTGTATGGGCTGTGCTGAGGTTTCTCTACAAGGCTAGGTCAAGATTTGGTTCTGTGTAGGAGAAAAGCTGAAGGGGGCGTCGTGCTTTGCCCAAGCCCCTTCTTTCAAGTGACCATTGGGGTCCCGGAGATGGACCCTTAACAATCAGACATTGACGTCTTATCTTGCCATCAATTTCTTGTTCCCTTCAGACTGTAAACCTGTTTAGCCATGACTTCTCTTTTACTATTATATGAATGTATATGACTTTAAATATCGTATGTGTATACTTATCCTTACCAATGGGAGTCTGTAATCCAGTAGGAGTTTGGGGCGTCCTTCCAATGTCTTTTGGCTTGATTGGCTAGGGGGCACCATGTGGTCGAAGCAACGGCAACCAAGTGGTGTCTCCCGGCTAACCAGCACCTTCAATAGCACTCACTGCATATTATTGACCGCAATGGTAAGGGTACATGGAGCAGTCAAATCTCATTCTTGCAAAGTTTTGCAGCATTTTGACCTAATTTTTTGATTTGACTACTCTGTGTGAATGTGATCTTAATGAAATCGGTAATACTGCACTGTAATGAATATATAATGAAGTGGCATAGCATGTGTCACTGTGTTCTACCTGTTTGGCAAAAATATTTTCTGCTTTTTTTTTTGGGGTTATGTTAGGTTATCTAACCTAATGTGTTTTTTTTTTTTCAGTCAGCGTCACTGTTGGTGGGAGACAATACCTCCTTGGACTTTATGACACTGCGGGACAAGTGAGTATAATACATAGTTGTGTGTGTGTGTGTGTGTGTGTGTTTTTTTTTTTTTTTTGGGATTAATATTTTCTTATTATTCTGTGGTTCTTTTTCTGTGGCAAGTGTATTTGTATTACAACCATTGACTGCAATAAATCTGTATGCAGTGAGCTCCTCTTTGTGACAGTGGCAGACAGCAAGATTTCAATTACGGTATTTACTTCTATAGCTGTGTTCTTTATGGGGGGAGTAGTGTCAGAAACTCTCACCATTCAGAACCACAGCCGGCAAACTCAGAAGCTGCTACCAGTCTTCTTTACCACTCCAGTTGGTAGGAAGCTAAGGCTACGACAAATAGTGTAAAATAGCCCTATAGGGATTAATCCAGAAACAAGCCACAGTCAGAATAGCAGGAGAATCAATAGAAGCCCAATCAGCAGACGAGGGACAAATCCAGAAAACAAGCCACAGTCAGATTTCTGGAAAATTAGATACAGTAGCACAAAGCGCAGGAGCCAGAATACACAAAACCACAGGCAAATTGTAATCACTGAGTAGAAGACTTAAATCCCTGCCTAGCTCTAGGATTCGATGCTGAGCCAGCCTCACTGATAGGTCGAACAGCCAGGGCAACCCCCACAGCACAGCCATGCACTGTATCTTGGCTGGGTAAACTCCTGATAGGTAGTATGTTGGCACTGTCAGTTCAAGAGCTGTCCCCTGCTGGCACTATTAATGGGGTCAGCAGTGGCATTGGAGGCAGTTTGGCTGTCGATATAAGTGCATGGTCGTAGTTCTGATCAAAGCTTATACAGTATAACTCCCTGAGAATTTATCTTAAACTGTTTTTCCAGATTTAGGATTTTGATGGCTATCCTCAGGACTCTCTGCACCCCTGCACATCATCTGTTTAAAGGGGTTCTCTGGGAATTAAGAAAATACAATTACTAAAATTACTTAAATATTACTTTATTATAAATATATTCCCAAATAATTAGTTGTAATGTCTCTTTTTGCCTAGGGAGCAATCATCAGGAGAAATAAAATGGCCACTGTCCTAATCACACAGGAGGACAAGTTACTTCACAACACTGAGCTAAAGAGCTGCCTCATCCTCCTCTCTGCTCTGCTGTCAGAGATTCTGATCCTGAATACAGCAGATAAGATCTTCAGCTGAATCTCTGTAGGAATGGAGTTAATGAGGAGACATAAAGTACAGACAAGCGGTGGGTACGGCTAATGAGCAGCAGCACTTGTATACAGTCTCCATTACCACAGTCTGTCCTGTCTGTTCTCTCTCTACTTCATGTCTCCCCATTAACTCCATTCCTACAGAGATTCAGCGGAAGATCATAATCCCTGACAAGCAGAGCAGAGAGGAGGATGAGGCAGCTCTTTAGCTCAGTGTTGTGAAGTAACTTGTCCTACTGTGTGATTAGGACAGGTTTTGTTTGTACTAATAAGACGGCAGCCATTTTATTTCTCCTAATGATTGTTCCCTAGACAAAACGAGCTATTATAACTAATGAAAGGTATTTGGGAATACAGTATATTTATAATAAAGTAATATTTAAGTATTTACATTTTATTAATTCCCGGAGAACCCTTTTAAGGGGCCCCGTCATTCGTGCAAGCGCAATGGACTTTTTATTGTTTACATGGGGCCTTGCACTTCAGAGGACGAAGCTGCAGTACCCTGCACCGCCACTAGTAAGCATGCAGGCAGACAGGCCAGTGTGAGCAATGAAGAGGCCGGAGTGCTCACACAAGTGCCGCGGCCCCCTCAAACTGACTGTTGCAGAAGGTGACCTCACCCACATTTCTTTAAATTATACTGCACTAAAAGCTGCCTAAATAAGGAAGACATATTACAAAAAAAACTTGGTTTTACATTTGTTAACCGTAGAACCAATGTTGGACAAAGTTAAAGCTTTTATCTCAGATAATGGACCACAAGCTGCCACCTCGGAGCTGAGACTGCAGCAGTGGCGAATTAACATTCTAGGGGGAGTATTCCTTTTAATGTCAGATGCATTTGTCACATACCAGTCCATGGAAATTAGACTCTGTACCCGCGTCCATGGTATATTGTTTAATCTGTGCCATCTGTCATTGTAGTCGCTGTATTCGAAGAATGTTTTATTACGCGCTGCAGTGGAAACGGCGATTTCAAATGCATACACGGATCTCATTTTCGTTGCCGATTACACCCTCCACTGAGCAGTTGTGCCATCGGAGGGCAGATTATACAGCGCAGACGTTCAGTCTATCTGAATTGCTGGGCTTTACATATTGAAATGCGCTGCGCTCATGTATCTCTTATGTTACAGCAGTTTCAGGATGGCAGCCGATCAGTAGTAAGTGGATTTCTCCGGTGATGTTCCTCGAAGCACTGGCATTGATTCAAGGCTGGAATATAAGTTGTAATTGCATAATGCGAGGTTGCCAATCCTCGGATATAATGAATATATATTGGAATGTACAGTATTTTTCTTGCCAGTGCAGGGACAGAGGGATTGTAAGTGCTGTAGGGTTACCAAGGGGGATGTAGAGGGGGAAAGACTTCATTTTTTTGTAATTGTCCTAGGGTCCTTTGGTACTGGAAGATTTTCAGCCCATTGATGATGTAGCATGTTGTTTCCTATTTCCATTAGTATGTAGGGATGAACGATCGTCAATACGATCGTTCATCCCCATGCAGTTTGCATTTGTTAGCTGCACATCCCTTGTGTACATGTCGAGATGTGCTACGACAAAAGATTATATATTTTTTTTTTATTCAACATTTTATTCAATATTTCTGTTCTACAAAGCCAGAATTGATAATGGATAATAATAATACATTCTTTTCTCGACAATATGTTTATGTTGTATTATCCATTTTTACAGAAGCAAGAAAATAAAAAGACATTCACCCCTTAAAAGTTTCTTTTTAATACTGCATAAAAGATGCGGTACTGATCAGGGCGAATGGTAGTTCTTCCAGACTTTCATCCTTGATCATCGCACCATGTTAAAGGGCTTTTAAGTTGGCCATAACTTTAGCTAGGTGTTGGCCCACTGCACAGCTATCTCTGCAACTGAAAAGCACATGGATATCTCTGCAAGCACATGGATTTCTGCAAGCCCCGTTCCGATGAAAGGAACTGATTTTCAGTTGCAGAAATTTTCTGCCAAAAAAATCCACCACGTGTGAAGGCGCCCTTTGATTTGACATTTAATGCTGTTTTATTCACTGTGCTTGATATGAGAGTATATCTGATAATGATTAGAGGAAACAGAAGAGGTGGTGAGGGTAGAAGGACCTTCTGCGGGTTTCTTGTGTATGTACACAAATGCTGTATCTACACCAGAAATCTGTGTATGAAGGCAGCACGGAGAACAGACAGTTTTGCACATTTGATTTCCTATTCACAATCCTAATAAAAAGTGCTAATAATACTAATATAAACGCTTGGGGTAAAGCCGCTCCTGTTTGGCTGACAGCTAAATACCAAGGAATATTTTTGTAGTTAAATTTGTTGCATTGAAGCCTCACCCATGGGAACCTCCCCAAACTCATCTGGGAAGACCCAATTTTTAGGCAGAGCTTAAAGGGCATCTGTCAGCAGATTGTACCTATGACACTGGCTGACCTGTTACATGTGCGCTTGGCAGCTGAAGACATCTGTGTTGGTCCCATGTTCATATCTGCCCGCATCGCAGAGAAAAATGATGTTTTAAGATATGCAAATGAGCTTCTAGGAGCAATTAGGCTGTGGCCGTTACACCTAGTGGCTCTGCTCTCTCTGCCGCACCCTCTCCACTTTAATTGACAGGACCAGGCAGTGAAAACGTCATCACGCCTGGCCCTGGCAATCAAAGTACAGAGGGAGTGGCAGTTGCAGAGAATGAAGAGCCTCTAGGTGTAATGACAACGCCCTCGTTGCTCCTAGAGGCTCATTTGCATATATTAAAACTTAATTTGTCTCATCAGTGCAGGCACATATGAACATAGGACCAACACAGATGCCTTCAGCTGCCAAGTGCACATGTAACAGGTCAGCCAGTGTCATAGGTACAAAACTGCTGACAGATGCCCTTTAAATAAGCCCCACCCATTTTCAGCCCAGGACAGCCCAAATTTGCTGGGATTGTCTATGCAGTTTAGAGACAGTCTCTGCAAGTTTGGGACTGTTGTCAACTACCCAGCTATTCTTCTCATGTAGCCCATGCACAGTTGGTCTGGCTAAGCGTTCATGTATTTTCAGTGTTGAGAGGGGGATAAGACACTGACAGTCACCTCTGGACAAAGGATTGGGCATGTTGACTTTCAACCTGCCCAATCCTGTATTCTCGTAGGAAAAAAGCAACCGTCAGAGGTGTCTGCCAGTGTCTTCTTCCCACCTCTCCACTGACACAACGTGCTCCCGTGGCTGACTGTTCTTCCCTCCCAACATCAGGAGAAAGTCACACAATATTATGCATATGGCCAAGTTAAAGGGGTTTTCTGGGAATGTAATGTTGATGACCTGACCTGAATGGGCTGATCGTTTGTGGGTGCTGGGAGTTGGACCCCCAGTGATCTGCCATAGGCATCAATATTAGGGTCCACAAATTGCAGATCCGCAAAACACAGACACTGGCAATGTGCGTTCCGCATTTTGCGGACCGCACATCGCCGGCACTCTCCTAGAGAATGCCTTTTCTTGTTTGCAATTGCGGACAAGAATAGGACATGTTCTATTTTTTTGCGGAACGGAAGTGTGGATCCGGAAGTGCGGACAGCACATTCCGATTCCATTGTAAATGAATGGGTCCGCACCTGTTCCGCAAAATTGCGGAACGGATCCGGACCCATTTTGCGGACGTGTGAATGGACCCTTGCAATCCTTAACAACTCGTGTAAGAAATTTTTGTAATTCCATGTGTAAATGTGTTTTTTACTGTATGAAGTTGCAGAAATCTTTGCAATAAATCTGCTGATCTGTCCCAAAAGACTATGTGTGAACCTAGCCTAAAAAAACCTTTTCAAGCTGAAATCATTGGTGTTTTGGATTACGCTTCAGTAAAGGGCCGTTTTCTATGGCGGATTCAAAAGAGTTGTCTCAATTTAGCTACATGATAAATGCTAACACAAAGCACTTACTAATGTATTGTGATTGTCCATATTGCCCCCTTTGCTGGCTGGATTCATTTTTCCATCACATTATACACTGCTCGTTTCCAGGGCTTATGACCACCCTGCAATCCAGTAGCGGTGGCCGTACTTGCACATTATAGGAAACAGCGCCGGCCTCTCTGGGGGCCAGGACTGTGGGAGCGTACATAGCCTGGTGCTTTTTCCTGTAGTGTGCAAGCACGACCACCACTGCTGGATTGCAAGGTGGTCGTAAGAAAACAAGCAGTGTATAATGTGATGGAAAAATGAATCCAGCCAGCAAAGGAAGCAATATGGACAATCACAATACATTAGGAAGTGACTTGTATTAGCTTTCTCTACATGATAAATGCCATTTTCTGAAGTGAGACAACCCCTTTAAGCTGCGGGAACCTGTGACTTGGTTTCCCTCTACTATGCCGCCACAAGTGACAATTTCCATGGTTGTAGCTCTGTGTATACCACATATACAGAGGTTTTCTGAAGTCCTCTCCGACCTTGGACACGTGGATGAGCTTGTCTGGTGATACTCTGTTTAGTTTGCAGATATTTTGCTGGCTGTGTAGGTTTCTGCTGGATTCGTCCCTCTGATGCGTGATGATCTTGACGTATGTTCCTGTCTCCTCCGCTTGTGTTCGGGTTACTCAGCATTATGGTTCAGTACGTTCTGCTGCTCCTGGTCTCTTACAGGCTCGGCACAGACTGAATTCTCCTGCACAGGGTTACCAGTCTATCCAGTCCACACAATACTGGTCATACATGTAGCACTTACCGCTGGCCTTTCATGGTTAAACGTTGGACTTGCGCCCAGCATTTATTTTCGGCCGTAGCGGATTGTGTCGCTCGGAGAGGGAGGCTAGACTTGAATTTCTCTATAAACCACACATACAGCAGATGGTCTCTGATTTAAGGATCAGAAAGTAAGAGCTGCCAGCTTGTGATGTCTTATAATCGTATAGCATTCGGAGCATGTGACAAACCAAAGAGGCATGCTGCTACATGGAAAATCACAGGCTTCAAACCTAAAAGTATTGGCGTAGCTGCAGTTAACCCAAAATCGTGCTCCACCTGCCCCCATAATGGCCCAGGTCACACACATGTGGACCAGAAGTTGAGATATGGGAAGCTGTTTGGTGGAGACCTCAACATCTGATATGGTGGAAAGTCTAAGGACCCCAGTGCTCTTCCTTTTGAGCCCTGGCTAACCTCCTGCTGGGACAAGGAGTAAAAAATGTATATTTTGACCCAGTAAACCTGTTTGCCTGTTAGGCTTTATTCGCACACAATAAGCTGCACGTAGACAGCACATGGAGAATACATTTGTGCAAATTTTGTATTCGGAATATGGACTGCAAATCTGCAGCAATTGTGAAGCATGTGAATCGTCCCTAAATCTGACTGCCAGCTTCTTTACTCGCCCTTCTGCAGCACTGGTCTCTTCACTTTCTGTGGGTGGGCAGCAGCTCGTCCCTTGTGACCAATAAAGAAGCAACTTACTCATTTAAGAAGCACTCCCACAATAATTGTTATTCTCTGACTGGTTAGAACAGTACATGATGCAACCTGTAGTAAAGGTAATCCCCTCCCTTCTGATCCTCAGCTGTGTCATGTGACCATGGCTCTGACTCTCCAAATAACACAGCATCTTATGTGCGGACAGGAAGCCAGATTCTCTATTCTTCCTATGGGAACCTCAATGTCAGTCTCGTAGAGAAGTAACTGACTTCCTGTCCTGTGTCAGTTGGAGATCAGAGTGTTGGTCACATGACACAGCTGAGGATCAGAAGGGAGGTTATAACTCACAAATTTCACAAAAATTTACATCATTTACCGTTCTACAGTCGGAGAATAACATTTTTGGTGGGAGTGCTTCATTAAGGAGTGCATTGCAGGCAGCACTTGTTAACCCCTTCCTTCCCTGCGTATAAACTGGAAGTCCCTTTTAAAGCAGGGATGCACAACCTTTTCTGGTAGGAGGCCATACAGTCAGACTCCGGGGGTGTCTTAAATACGTTTTTATGGCATATCAATCATTTACACCATAAATGTCTGATAGGTGCTGGTTATACTTGCAGAATTGCCATCTAATGGAAGAATATATATGAGAAACCGCTAGACACAAACTGGCATGTTGTGACTGGATAGTTGGGGGTTGGCACAAAATGGCAGCGAGGGCCACAGGTTGTACATCCCTGCTTTGAAGGCACCAGATGTGCTATGTGTAAGTGAGTAAAGGCGTTCCTGGCCGATCTGGGGACCCTACATCTACACGAGTATTCAGTCATCTGCCTCGGGCAGTAACCTTAGTCGTGGCATCAGTCACTGTCACTCTACAAATAGCATTCAGCTTTCCAGTCGCTTTGTCCTTGATTATTTACTGCCCATTAAAGTTCAGACTGGTTTTCTTTACAAGAGTAAACCGTAAAAATGGCCATTAAGATGCGTCCTCTCTGTTCTGTGTGAGCTGATGTCAGATCGCTGAGGCTTGATTATTGCCATGGGATGCAGACGTAATTCATGCTTCTGCTTCTGCATATTAGGTTTGTTGGCTTTGAATGGATGTTCAACGTGTGCATCCAGAATCGGAGAACCGATGCCAATCCTGGAGATCGTAGGGTGAAATGTATAACCCATCAATATATATCTTTCCCACCTTAGGGACCCGCACCTTATGTAAAGAACCCCCATTCTGGGTTCACAATGTTTGGGCTTTCTGGTCCTGTTTTCCACCATTTTCAAGACATAGTCAGTGAATGAAAACACAAACCACAAACCTTTCCATAGCTCATCCTGCTCTCAGCTGAAAAGTGGATACAGTGAGCCAACATGGGGGTCATTACAATGTATCGGTCTGGACTGGTTACAATTGCATCCACCTAAGGCTACTTTCACACTTGTGGCAGCAGGGCCTGGCAGTCTGTTCCCCCGCCGAAACAGCATGCCGGACCGTGCTGGCGCAAGTTAAAAAGTAGCCTAACGGCTGAGAGAAGGACGGGTGAATGTAAACTAGATTGTTCTCATTCACTGACAGCAAACATATCTTAAAAATGACGAGGAATTGAAACCCAAAGGGGCAAATTTATCATTAGGGAATCTTTTATGCACGTCGTTTGATAAATTTGGCACATCTTTAAAAATATCACTCCAGATGTTACTCCAGGGTTTTCCAAAACTTTATTTTTCCTATCGCCCATGACAGCACCACCGGAGAGAGGAGGATCCGCCCCACAGAGACAGGAAACCTGCAGAATAAAACGGGCGGGCATACTCCTCCTCGTCAGTGTGGTTTCCTGTCTCTGATGGGAAGCCTGCAGAGCGACATGCTGGATCCTTCCCTCCGGTGGGTCCCCCACTTACCTGCGATCCTGGAAGCTGCAGCAGAGGCACATCTGAGCTCCGGAGGGGGCGGCAGTATGCGGGGAGACGGCGGCATGTGTGGCGCCGGAGGAAGAACGCTGACCACCAGGGGGAGGAAGAGGAGCGGCTCCGGCTGTGAGTAGGCCGTGGAGCGCTCCTAAAGTCACATGACGCCGGCTGTGACGTCATCTGCAGGCGCCTATGAGAGGTGCACGAGTTGTCGGCCCGGCGTCTTTTCCGGCTAGAGCATGGAGGATGAAAGCCTTCAGAAGCGATCTGAGGATCCCACAGTTCCTGCCCCAGCTAAGCCCAAGAAAGTGGGGGCAAAGAAGAAGAATAAAGAATGTGCGTTATGCAGCAAGGGCTTGCCATCTGAATGGGATAAGAAGATGTGCCAGCCCTGTATAGATAGGACGGTGGCTGAAGAGTCTCCCTCATTTTATAAGTGTTTGCAGACGTTGGTGCGCTCTGAGATTAATGCATCCCAGGTAGCCCAGAAATGGCAGAAACCTAAAACCAGAGCACCTTCCAGAGAACCCCCATCGTCAGACGAGGGTGAGATCCCTTCTTCAGTATGTGGTCCTTCTGATATCTCGTCACAGGACTCGTCAGGGGAAGAAGAAATAGGGGGGAGACCCTGTTTTCCGGTTGAGGACACCGAGAAACTCCTTAAGGCTATTCGCTCGACTATGGGCATAGAAGAAATTCGGGAGCCCCGCTCAGTTCAGGATATTATGTTTCGGGGGGTTGGAGTCCCGGCAGCATGGTACCTTTCCAGTGCATAGGAATGTATCAGCTCTGATTAAAGGAGAATGGAAAAAACCCAATAGGAGGGTATTTATTTCCAGGAGTCTCAAGCGTAAATATCCTTTTAAAGAGGAAGATTCTGCGTCTTGGGATAAGGCACCTAGGATAGATGTGGCTATATCCAAAGTTTCCAGGAAAACGGCCCTACCATTTGACGACACGGGAATCTTGAAAGACCCGCTGGATAAAAAGGCGGATGCCTTTCTGAAAGGGGCCTGGGAGGCATCTACCTCTTCCTTTAGGCCTAGTATAGCCTCCACCTGCACGGCCCGGTCTCTTATTGTATGGTTGGATGAGCTTGAATCCCAATTAAAAAATAAATGCCCCCGTGAAGAGATATTAGCCTCCCTCCCTACAATTAGGAAGGCAGCAGACTTTCTGGCAGATGCCTCAGCCGACTCAGTTAGATTGGCGGCCAGATCAGCGGCTTTGTCAAATTCTGCACGGAGATCTCTTTGGCTGAAGGGCTGGTCTGGAGACATGTCTTCTAAATCCAAGCTTTGTGGTGTTCCATGTGAAGGGGAATACCTTTTCGGTCCAAGTCTGGACGACCTGCTAGATAAAGCGGCAGACAGGAAGAAAAAGTTTCCGGGGTTTCAAGGATCCTTTTCTAGCAGAAATAGGTTTAGTCGGTCCTTTCGTCCCTTTAGGGGTAGCCAGGAACAGGATAGGAGAACTAGGGAGGACCGATTCAGAGGTCAGAGGAAAAATAGAAATTTTTTCTTTAACCAGTCCTCCGCAGACAAGAGAAAGCCTGAACAACAATGACGCCAGGATTCCGGTTGGGGGCAGGCTGAAGGGCTTCTTAACGGAGTGGAAGAAAATTTCCCTAAGTCCGTGGGTTTTAGATACAGTCAGCCAAGGGTTAAAGTTGGAATTCCTTCAGTCCCCTCCGGCCCGATTCCTTCCAACCATAGTCCCCCCTTCAGTCCTAGGGAAATCAGTGATACAGGCAGAAGTGCTGAATTTAATAGAGAAATCGGTCTTGATCCCAGTATTAAAGGAAGAAGTAGGCAGAGGATTCTACTCTCCACTTTTTTTGGTAAAAAAACCAGACGGTTCTTTCAGGACCATTATAAATCTGAAAAGATTAAATCAGTTCATTCAGCCCAAAAGATTCAAAATGGAAACAATACGATCAACAATCAATCTTCTTTATCCATTGTGCTTCATGGCCGTTCTCGATTTAAAAGACGCATACTACCACGTCCCCATTTCAATAGAACACCAGAGGTTTTTAAGGGTGGCCATCCAGTTGAAAGGTCAACTGGAGCATTTCCAATTCCAGGCTCTACCCTTTGGCCTTTCCATGGCCCCAAGGGTGTTTACAAAACTAGTGGCGGAAGTAGCAGCCCACATAAGGGAAAAGGACATTCTCTTCGTCCCTTACCTGGACGACTTCTTAATAGTAGGTCAGACAGAAGAAGCATGCATCTGGGCAGTATCAGAGATCCGGGTTATCCTGAACAGGTTAGGGTGGATAATAAACGAGGAGAAGTCAAGACCCCGTCCATCGAGGAGGCAGACCTTTTTAGGCCTAATACTGGACTCTTCTCTCCAAAAAACCCTTTTACCTACAAGCAAGGTAGTAGTTATCCAGGACAAGATCCAGGATCTAACCCGGAGACCGGTTACTTCAGTAAGAACAGCAATGTCGGTCCTCGGCTCCCTCACATCCTGTATTCCGGGAGTAAGGTGGGCTCAGCTGCACTCCAGAGCCTTACAGTGGGAAATCCTGTCTGCTTGGAAGGAAAGCCGGTCCTTGAATGCGAAAATGGAGATCTCAGTCCAGACCTTACAGAAACTATCATGGTGGCTGGATACGGAAAATCTCGTCCAGGGGATCCCGTGGAAAACAGGAAGATTGGTGTGCCTGACTACAGATGCAAGCCCGTGGGGGTGGGGTGCCCACATTCAAGGAACCTCCTTCCAGGGTCGTTGGGACCCCCTACAAAAAGTAGAGTCCTCCAACCTGAAAGAATTAATGGCAGTCGGCCTTGCGATGAGGGCCTCCCTTCCGAAGATAAAAGGGAAGGACCTAAGGATCCTTTCGGACAACAGGACTGTAGTCTCCTATTTGAACAGGCAGGGAGGGACAAGATGCAGGGCTCTTATGGAGGAAGCCTATGTCACTCTGAGTCTAGCAGAAAGAATATGCACCTCGATTTCAGCAGTCCACATCAGAGGGGTAGAGAACAAACAGGCAGATTTTCTGAGCCGCCATACCCTGTCCCAGGGGGAGTGGTCCCTAGACCCCATTGTTTTCCAGACGATAGTAGATCTCTGGGGAGTTCCCGAAATCGACTTGTTTGCCACGTATTCAAACAAGAAGGTGGCCAGGTTCTATTCCCTAAGCAGAGCGGGATCCCCCTGTGGGATAGACGCCCTGACACAGGAGTGGAATTTCCGCCTGGCTTATGCCTTTCCCCCTCTTCCCCTGATTCCCCGAGTTTTACGGAAAATCAGGGAAGAGCGGGCCACAGTAATCCTGATCGCGCCCTTCTGGCCCAGGAGGTCCTGGTTCACGGGACTCCGAACCATGTCTATCGCCGATCCCTGGGTGCTTCCGACGGTCCGGGGCCTTCTGAGCCAGGGACCAGTGAGACATCCAGCTGTAGACAGCCTACATTTAACGGCCTGGATTTTGAAAGGTGGTTATTAGAGAAGGAAGGGTTCTCTAATGCCTTGGTTTCTACCCTGCTAAAAAGTAAAAAGGAGGTTACTATAAAGATCTATAGCAGAGTTTGGCATAAATTCTTAAATTTTGCCCAGATCCAGTTAAGGAGCCTACCTAGGGTTGCTCCCTTGCTTCCTATTCTTGAGTTTCTCCAGAAAGGTTTAGAAATGGGTCTATCAGTCAGTACCCTGAGAGTTCAGGTCTCTGCCCTGTCGATTCTGTTTAATCAGAACATAGCTGGTAGCCCTTGGGTTGCCAGGTTTTTTAGGGCTGCGGAGAGGTCTTCCCTGGTGGTAGTTCCAAAAGCCCCCCCCTGGAGTCTAGAGGTGGTATTAAAAGCTTTGTCTGGGCCTCCCTTTGAGCCCATTGATTCTATTTCGATTAAGCACCTTACCCTAAAGCTATCCGTTCTGATAGCCTTGACTTCTGCTCGGAGGATTAGGGAGATCCAGGCCATCTCCATCAACCCTCCGTATACCTTGATTTTAGAGGACAAAGTTATCATCCGTCCTGACCCGGCTTTTCTTCCAAAAGTCGCCTCCAAATTCCACCGCTCTCAGGAGATTGTTCTTCCCACTCTCTGTCAAAATCCTTCCTCTGAGGAAGAAGAATCTCTCCACTGTCTGGATGTCGAGAGCCCTTTTGGCCTATCTGTCCTCTACCTCTTCCTGGCGAAAATCTTCCTCACTCTTCTTACAGTTTCAAGGGAGAAACAAAGGTTCTGCTGCCTCAAAGAGTTCTATATCTCGGTGGGTCGTGTCAGCCATCTCCTTATCCTACCTTTCATCTGGGTTGTCTCCCCCGGGGGGCCTAAGGGCCCACTCAACCAGGGCAGTGGCTGCCTCCTGGGCTGAGAGGTCTTCTGTTCCAATGGAGAAAATTTGTGAGGCAGCGACCTGGTCTTCCCCTTTGACCTTTTTTAGGCACTATAGGTTGGACTTGAACTCTTCTGGTGATCCTTCCTTTGGTAAAGGGGTTCTTCTTTCTACTTCCCACCCTTATGGATTACTCTAGTAAATCTCCGGTGGTGCTGTCATGGGCGATAGGAAAAAATGGTATTACTTACCGGTAATTTGATTTTACAGAGCCCATGACAGCACCCTGGGTTTCCCTCCCTGATGGTTCTTCTTTATTACACGGGTGTGCAGAGAGAAAAAAAAAAAAAAAAAAAAAAAGTAATAATTTTATAAAAAAAAAAAAAAAAAGAATATATATAATATATGTTCCCTGTATACAAAATGCATGTCTAATTCATGTGGCGGCCTTCCTCCGATACTTGGAAAACTCACTGACGAGGAGGAGTATGCCCGCCCGTTTTATTCTGCAGGTTTCCTGTCTCTGTGGGGCGGATCCTCCTCTCTCCGGTGGTGCTGTCATGGGCTCTGTAAAATCAAATTACCGGTAAGTAATACCATTTATCTCTCCTCTGGACAGGTCATCAGTATCTGATCGGTGGGGGTCCAACACCCAGGACCCCCGCAGATCAGCTGTTTGAGAAGGCACTGGCGCTCTTGTGAGCTCCATGGCCTTCTCTGTGCTCACCAAGCACAGCGCCGTACATTGTATAGCGGTTGTGCTTGGTATCTCGCTAAGCCCTATTCACTTCTATGTGGCTGAGATGCGCCTAGACCGTGTGACTGATGTCACATGGTCTAGGAAAAGCTGAGAGAAGGCCGCGGCGCTACTGCGAGTACTGGTGCCTTCTCAAACAGCTGATCGGTGTTGGACCCTCATCGATCAGATACTGATGACCTATCCAGAGGATAGGTCATCAGTATAAAAACACCCTTTTAAAGGGATTATGCCACGATTGATGTAAAAATAAAAATCAGACATCATATATGACAATCTGTAACAAAACTAGAACTGGCCCTGTACCTCTCATGGATACAGATATCTCCCCAATCATTATTCCATATTTTTTAATTACATGGAATTACAAAAGAATTCAGATCCAGGTGCTGGTTTGAAAAATGTACAATATTTTTCATAGGACAACCCCTTTAAGTCACAACTGATAAATATGGAGCATACCTCATTGACCTAGCTAAGCAAGTTTTTGAGCAAAATTACATTTTGGCGCGATATTTCTTGCTCAGGGATTAGATACATTTAACCCAAAGTATATTAGACGACTGTAAAATGTTTAATTTATATACTGATTAAGCTTTCTTTATAGAAAACCTGGATTTTCCTTAAAGGCGTTGTCCAGGATTTTGTTATTGATGGCCTATCCTTCTGATAGACCATCATTATCTGATGGGTGGAGGTCACCACCCCGCACCATCAGCTGTTTTTAGGCCATCAATAGGAAATGAGTGGATCACCCCTTTAAAGCATATGAGGTCTGTGCTAAGGGGTGACCCTGCTGAATGACTACGCTTTTAAATTAGTTTATGTATACGGCATATGTATGCCATTTTCTTTACTTCACTGTAATGTTGGCTAGAGTGTAGAGTGCCTAATGTCTGGACCACAGCCCTTAAAGGGGTTGGGAAACTTTGGAAGGGGGGAGGGGGTTGCCAAACTCCTCCCCTTGGTCAGATCTGTGAAGGGAAGCTTCCCGATGCTGGCTCCCCACTTCTCTTCCAGGCCTGGGCTGCTTTGCTACGCTCCCTCGCTGTACACATCTGAACGGACGCCGCCTGCAGCCAATTATTGACTGCGGCGGTGATCTGCTCCCCCTACATGACACATAGGTGAGCCCATCACCGCTGTGGCCGGCAATTGGCTGCAGACGGCGTCAAACCGGATATTTACAGCGAGGGAACACAGCGGAGCAGATCGTTTCCCTTCACAGGTTTGGACAAGAGGCCAATCGCCTCCCAGTATACGGTGTCCTGCATGGGCAGTGGTAAGTGCATGCCCCCTTTGCTCGGGTACATGCAGACATCTCAGTAATGTGCCCAGTATTATTAGCAGGATGATCTACTCTCCAGGGCCTGGCTGACTTCTCTTGGTTCTGCTCTGAGCATTAATCATTCCTTCTCCTCCTTCTTCCAGGAAGATTACGATCGCTTGAGACCATTGTCTTATCCCATGACTGACGTTTTCCTCATCTGTTTCTCCGTGGTAAATCCGGCCTCCTTTCAGAATGTAAAGGAGGAATGGGTGCCCGAGCTGAAGGAATATGCGCCAAATGTGCCATTTTTACTGGTGGGCACCCAGGTAGGTTTTGGTGACATTTTATAGATTCAGAGCCCATTGGTGTCAGCCTGTATCCCTCTTAAAGGGGCTTTTCCACGATTGATGTAAAAAATAAAATAAATTGGACATCATAGTATATGGCATTCATTTTCTAACAAAGCTAGAACCAGCCCTGTACCTCACGTGGATCCAGAGATCTCCCCATTCATTCCTCTGCTAGATTCATATCAAGCTGACCGCTCAGGGGGCGTCTCCTTTCTGCTGCAGCTTTCTCCCTGTAACTTTCACAGTTCTAGCAGAAGATATGGCTGGTGACTGTTAAAGTTTTAAACGGAGCACGTGCGACCACCTCAGAGAGGTGGACAGAGAAATAAGGAAAAGATAAAACAGCAGGTGGCGCTATACAAATATATTTTATTGAATATCTCAGTGGGTATGCTAAATTTTTCATTACATGCAATTGCAAAAGTCATCAGATCCAGGTGCTGGTTTGAAAAGTATAGAATATTATTATGGGACAACCCCTTTAAAGGGGCTTTCCAGCTTGGGCACTCTTTTAAATGTAAAGCCTAGCCTGCTATACCTGGTGAAAAAATATACTCATCTGCTCCCGGCTGTTCCCTGTCGTGTAAACTTCCAGACGGATGGGGTTATGTGCACCACTGCAGCCAAAGATCGGCTCCAAGCAAGACATGTAATCCATCACCAGTAAGTGAAAGTCCGGGGTGGTCCTCTTGCGTCACCTGTTGTAATATCCTATTCAGCTGTTACCATGTGACAGCCCCTAAAGACCACCACTACAGCGCCTATGCCGTTTTGCCACCCAGGTTTACAAAGCCATATCAATCTGCATGGTTATGTGGTGCAAATCATAGCTCCCTCCTGTCTTCCTGCTATGTAGTGTGTCAGTGATGACTGTAGTTCTAGCATTCTGTTTATTAACAAGTTGTTCAGGATGAGCAGGGTTACTAAATTGTTTTACAGCAAATTGAATTGTAGACTCTATATATGATTATCTTCAGGTAACCCTGCCTCGGTGGCTGCAATCCTTGGGGCCTCTAGCTCTTTAAATCCATGCGGAGCGGTTTTTTATGTCAGTATAAATACTGGGTCAGGTCATTTTGCCTGGCTGCGCCCGTTTCGTGGTTCTCATTAAACGTGTTATTAAAAAAAGCCTTCACTCCAGGGGGCACGAGTGCATAGGATGTTCTGTGATATTCCTCCGCTTCACATTTTCTATTGGATTTTGCACGTTTTAGAATATTAAAAAAAAGTGTTTTTTTTCATTTTTCTGATTTGCAGATTGACCTAAGAGATGATCCCAAGACTCTAGCAAAGCTAAACGATGTGAAGGAAAAACCCATTACTGTCGAGCAAGGGCATAAGCTGGCAAAAGAGGTAAAAGCGAACGTGCCCTTTTCTTTTTCCCTTCGTTTTTCTTTTCTGCGGCTCATTATGTGAATGATGCTCTACAGATCCTTTTAGAAGCCTATGTGATTTGTGTTCCTGTAAGGACATTTTTATGCCTCTCCTGCTGCTGTGTTTCTGACGGGAAAGGGACATTATGGTGGAAATAGTCATTTCCAACAAAATAACGTGCACACTTATAGCAGAGCGATCAGACACGTCCGGGCGTTTAAATCCTGTGGTGTTTTATGTTACAGGAAAAAGAGGAAGAGGGGTGTAGGCATTTTTTTTGTGGCTGGGAGATCGCGGAATATTACTACCTTCTCTTTAGGCCTCATGCACACGACCGTTATGTGTTTTTTGGATCCGCAAAACACGAATGGTGTCAGTGTGCATTCCGCATATTGCGGAACGGCACGGACAGCCATTAATATAACTGCCTATTCTTGTCCGCAAAACGGACAAGACTAGGACAGGTTATATTTCTTTTGCGGGGCCACGGAACGGAGCAACGGATGCGGACCGCACACGGAGTGCTGTCCGCATCTTTTGCGGCCCCATTGAAGTGAATGGGTCCGCACCCGAGCCGCAAATACTGCGGCTCGGATGCGGACCAAAACAACGGTCGTGTGTATGAGGCCTTAATCTAAGGCTGTATTACATTGTATTATGTGGCAGGCGATTGTCGGGAGGGAAGCGTTTCTTCTCGGCAGTCGTCTGCTCGCTAGCGGAGAAGACCGCTGCTGTTACGTGCAGTGATCTCCTCCGCAGCATAGGGAGGAGCTATCGCTATGCCATCGCTCGTGCCCTTACTGTATAGTGGTTTGTCGCCGTCAGATGATTATTAGACACCAAGATCTGCCGCCTGCAAACGATAATTTTTTTAACATGTCAAAAGATTTGGATTGCCTGATGCTTGTTCCTCAGGCAATCGGCAGCAGTATTACATTGCAAGATGATCGCTAACGAGCGTTTGTATGAATGCTCGTTAGCGATCATCTGCTGAAAAACAGCAGGTGTAATACAGGCTTCAATACAATTTCATTATGATCGGATGTAAATCATAAGGCCCCTTTCCCAGCAAATGTTACAATTGCCCTCCCAGGAGTTTGGACTTCCTGTACACATTGCAGGGATACCTAGGTGAGATACCCTGCAGCGAGCATGGCCATAATGACTTCATGTAACGATAAGCACAGTCATTTACCAGTTTAGGAAAATGACATCAGTTTTCTTCCAGGAATATATTAGCAGGCAGATTATCAGAATGAGATCAGATCATTAGATATGACATGAGGAAACCTACAATGCATTCAGAAAGTCTTCTGACTGTTTCCCTTTTTCACATTTTGTTACATTGCGGCCTTGTGCTAAATAAAAAATAAAATCAAGTTTTTTTGCCATCAAATGCTTTGCACTTCTGGATTTGGGGATTCTCATGTTCTGTCAGATTCGATGTGGACAGCCATTTTCAGGTCTCTCCGGAGATGGCTCTGGCTGGACCACTCAAGGACATTCAGAGTTCTCTTGGCTGTGTGCTTAGGGTCATTGTCTTGTTGGAAGGAGAACCTTCAGCCCAGTCTGAGGTCCAGAGCACTCTGGATCAGGTTTTTATTAAGAATATCTTTGTACTTTGCTCCATTCAGCTTTCCCTCCACCCTGACCAGTCTACCCGCCCTCCCAGCATGATGCTGCCACCACCATGCTTTACTGTAGGGATAGTATTGGGCAGGTGATGAGCAGTGCCTGGTTTCCTCCAGACATAACACTTAGAAAATTTCAATCTTGGTTTCATTAGACCAGAGAATCTTGTTTCTCACAGTCTAAGACTCCTTTAGGTGTCCCCCCCCCCCCCCCCCCCAAACTCCAGGCTGCTTTTCCGTGTGGTTTACTGAGGAGAGGCTTCTTTCTGGTCACTATGCCATAAATCCCATATTGGTGGAGTGCTGCAGTTATGGTTGACCTTCTGGAAGTTTCTCCAATCTGCAGACATCATCTTTGTAGCTCACCCAGAGTGACTATTGGGCTCTTAGTCACCTCTTTTACCAAGGCCCTTCTCCCCCGATTACTTAGTTTGGTAGAGCAGCCAGCTCGAGGAATAGGCCTGGTAGTTCTGAACATCTTCCAGTTAAGAATTATGGAGGACACTGTCCTCATGGGAACTTTCAGTGCCTCCACGCAAACCTGTCTCTGAGCTCTACAGGCAGTTTTACTCACATCTTGGGTTTTTGCTCTTATATGCACTGTCATGTCCAGTCAAGTGAATTTACCACAGGTGGACTCCAGTCAAGGTGTAGAAACACTTCAGAGATAATCAAGTGTCATAGCAAAGGGCCTGAATACTTATGTCCATGCCAAATTTTTGTTTTTCCTTTTTATATTTGCAAACATTTCTCATTGTGGTCTATTGAGTGCAGATTGATAGGGAAATTTTTTTATTTTAGCATAAAGTTGCAAAAAAAAAAAAAAAGTGAAAGGGTCTGAAGACTTTCTGAATGTGTTCTACATTAGAGGTCAGGTGAGGCAGCAGAAATTGTGGCCCGCTTGGCTGTCTATGTAACTCCCATATGGGTGCGGCTGGAAAAAGGGTCCCCTCTTCTGTAGATATCTAATGAAAAAAGGCAGCACTTTGGAAATTGAGGCAGGGTGCCAGCAACCAGGGTCAAGATCCACAGTCACATTTCAGTCTGATCATAAGACCTTTCTCAAGCTTCTAAGGCTTGGCAAAGGTCCTGTGATAGGACTGAGACCTCACTGGCTTTACATGGGTGAATAGACCACAATTGTTTGAAATCTTCTGGAGTGCTGCTAGTTCCTCTTTGCTTCTGTTCTGTAGATAGGTCACTGATATTTTGTTGTGGGAAAATTGCTTTTAAAAAGGCCCCTTGTAAAACAGTTTTTTTTTTCCATTGTAATGTATGGAGACGTTCAAACTTCTCAAAGGGGTTACCTCATGACTGACAGCACCATCAGTGTTCGATCAGTGTTTTCCATTTTGAACCAAAACCAGGTGCGGCTCTAAACACAGAACAGGTGCAGATCTTTCCCTTATGGCCTCATGCACACAACCGTATGTATTTTGCGGAACGGAACAGCTGGCCCCTAATAGAACAGTCCTATCCTTGTCCGTAAAGCAGACAATAATAGGACATCTTCTATTTTTTTGCGGAATGGAAATATGGACATACGGAAATGGAATGCACACGGAGTACCTTCAGTTTTTTTTGCGGACCCATTGATATGGTTTCGCATACGGTCCGCAGAAAAAACTTAATGGACACGGATAAAATACATTCGTGTGTATGAGCCCTATGTTTGTGGAGGCTCCAAATCCTGGTTTTGGCTCACAATCACTGTTGGAATTCCCTGACCAAAACACTGAGGCCTAAATAGGAGAGCTGCTGCAGCAATCGGCTGGAGGTCTAGCTCTCAGGACCCCGGTCAGACAGCTGATTTGTCCTCTTCAGCAGATTGAATGGCCCCATTCACACAACCGTGTGGCCTCCGCACCCATGTTGCGTTCTGCCACACACTGAAGGGCTTCCGGGTCCGTACCTATGCACCGCAAAAGATAGGACATGTCGCAAACCCATTGAAGTCAGTGGGTCCGCACCGCGATGTGGAGTGCACATGCCAGTGCCCCCATGGTTGTGTGAATGGGGCCTCATACATGGATGACCCAAGTCCTCTGGAGCAAGAGCCACTGCTTGTTACCTTAGCATGGATTGAACTAAGGCTTATGCGCACTTCTGTGTGGGGGCCATTATCTCGGATTCAGCTATGTATGCCAGAAAAAAAAAACAGAGCCGCAAGTCCTGCAATTTGTCCGTCAGACTCTTGGACAGATCTCTTTATAGGTCAGTGGGGTCCGTCGGTCCCTGTCAGTGTTCGTCATGCAGTGGATGAGACGCCGCACATATGTGAACAGAACCTTACTGGATTGCGGACATTTTGGAAACTCGTTAGCAGCACTCTCTGTCTCCATGCTCTTATCCCAAGCATAATTCATTGGTATTACAGTCCCGGAGGGCCCCTTTAATGACTCTCTCCCAGCAGACTGACAAGGCAGAGTATGACACCGCACGTTCGCTTCCTCTTATTACGTGGCTCATTATCTGAATTCTTTTCCTGAAGCTCCTGGATGGATTTCTGCATCACCTTCCTCCCCGTTTTGTCTGAAATCTCTATTCTCCATGTATCCCCCAGTGAAGACGTATTCTGTAGAGGCGGCTGAGAACCGTCGCTTGCAATTTTTGCTGCCTACTGAACAGGAAGATAAATTGTCTTTCACAAAAGTGGTCCCATTTCAAGGACAATGTATTTCGTTTTATCTTTTCCAGGTAATTTAGCTTTAACATGGTCAGACAGTTATCCTGCACTCACGCTTGTGTCGCTTTTTATATATATTTTTTTAAATATAGCTTAAGTATTGATGCATTAGGACAAAGTGGGGGGGGGGGGGCGGCATGACATGTTCAAGCAGTTTTCTATGTATGGGGATTTAGGCTACATGCACTCGTCTGTTTTGCGGTCCGTGGATACCTTCCATGTGCAATCTCTTTTCTCAGTGCCATTAATAGAAATGGCTGTTCTCATCCACAAAACAGACGACAATAGGACATGTTCTATAATTTGCAGGATGGACATACGGATGCGTTTTTTTTTTTTTTTCCCCCTGATCCATAGAAATGAATGGGTCCATGTGCAATCTACAAAAAATGCGGATCGGATGCAGAACCAAAATCCGTTCACATGAGTTCTCGCTGCAGTAGATTTCCGTGCAGTCTTTCAGACCGCACCCAGACATGTCCTTGTTTCATGTCGTTTCTGCTCGCTAAGTGGGGCTGAAGCCAAAAAGCAGATCCACCTCAGGGTTTCTGCTGCCGATTGCGCAATTAAATCCACAGACAAAAAAAAATAAAAAAACTGCGTAAATGGTTTCACTTCACCATAATTTTCAAGAATTTATATTATCCAGTTTATATTTTCTTCTTGTTTTTAGGTCCATAATTATTTGCCAATAATATCTTAATATATTGTCATAGCGGTCAGAGCCGCAGTTTTCTTTTCCAGAGCGCCCAACAAGAGTCTGGCTGTCTGAAGCTGCCACTAGGGGGAGTTTAGTGTATATTGTGTTATTATTGCGTTTAAAGGGTTTGAGCAAGAATGGAGGGGGTACCCTGAGCTGCCCCCCCCCCCCCCCCCCCCCCCCCCCCCCCACCAAACACATACACACTCACTTGGTAGGACCTGTAAAGGGAGTATTAGTTACCTGTGCTGGCTCCTCGCCCCTTCTCCCCCCAGTCTGTGATTCCACTTGGCTCTCTCACCGAAAACATGCAGTCTGACCAGCTCCCCTTACATCATGAACAATAGTCACATGACGCAAGGGGATCTGGTCACCACCGGATTGGCTGCAGGCGGTGTCAAACCGGATGTTTTTCAGTGACGCATTGCAGGCCGGAGTAAAAGGAGTGGGGAGCAAGCACCGGGAAAGCAGGTAAGTAAGCTTCCCTGTACAGGTGCGGCCAAGGGTGGGGGTTTGCCAAAACAACCCTCCCCCCATTCTTGCACAACCCCTTTAATGTGTAAACAGTTTGCAGAGAGCTCCCTCTAGTGGTGTCTCTGGGCAGACACAGTTGTATCATTTAAAGTAGTTGTCCAAGTTATAAAAACTTGTATATGGCCTAAAATAACAAATTAATGGATACTCGCCCGTTTACTCTCCTGATTTTTCAAGCGCTGAGCTCCGGTCCTCTCGTGGCTGAAGATTCGTCTTACTGGCTGCAGCGGTGACATTCCGTGCACACAGGTCACCGCTGCAGCCAGGAAAAGAAAGGGGGTCATTTATGACCAGTTATACGCCACTTTTATGGCGTATATCGGGCGCATATTTTGTTGCAGCAGAATCTGCGACTTCTAACCCTGCTTACGCCAGGTCTAAAAAAATAAAAAAGGTGGTGTATCATGGGTGGGGAAGGGGACGGGCTGGTAGGCCCATCTCATTCATCATTTTCTACACCTGGTTTTAGTTTTTGTGTAACTTGGACATCCCCTTTGGCTCTTGCCTTTACAAGGGATTTAGAGCTCGGTATCATAAAAAAGAATTGAGCTTCAACCATATTAAAGATATACACTATCTTCATACAGTGGTCTTTTCTGACCCATCATAAGTTGAAACCACACTCAACATACAAGGTCTCAGACTCAGATCCAACCAGTCATGGTCACTTCTCTGGTAGACTAGCTGGATTAGTTACTAGTTAGCAGCTATTCCTTACTGTTAGGGCTCATGCACATGAACGTTGTTGTTTTGCGGTCTGTTTTTCACGGATCCGCTGTTCCGTATCTGAGTTTTTTTCCTCTCTGATTTATGCCTTCTTTCGTTCCGTTATTCCATAATACATATCCGTATGCGATCCAATTTTGCGGATCTGAAGCGGAAACAGTAACTTATTAATCTCCAAACACATGAGCAATATGGGCTGGGCATAGCATTTCTACAGTATGGATCCGCAAAATACAGATGACATACGGATGTGTTCCGTATTTTTTGCGGACCCATTGACTTAAATGGGACCTCGGACCGTGATTTGCAGACAATAGTAGGACATGCACTACTTTTTTGTTGAACGGAAATACGGAAACAGAATGCACACTGAGCACCTTCCGTTGTTTTTGCGGACCCATTGAAGTGAATGGTTCCACATACAGTCTGCAAAAAAAAAAAACTGAACGGAAGCGGAAAGAAAATAGATTCGTGTGCATGAGCCCTTATATCTAAGGACTTGTTTTATCTGCCTTAGTTATCAGCTAATTTTTCTTAAATCTTCATGTTCTCTTATCTTGCATAACACTTTGGGGCTTCGGAACCAATTACTTGAGTTACAATGGTCGTCCTGGAACCAATTACGGTAATATTGTAACTTGAGGGACCACTGTATTATGAAATTAATCAGCAAATAATTCTCGGTCTATTTAGGTTTGTTCCCAGAATTTTAGGAGGGTATGGATGGAAATAACGATGTGAATAAGCATGAAAATACTGAACTCGACTCAAACTTTCTTGGTAGATTTCTAACTGAAATACTGTTGAAAGCAGAATCTGTGGCCATGTACACAGCATGTGACGTCTGTATTTTCTGTCAAAAATACAACCAAATCCGAGGCGAGCAGGAAAGAACTTTTTGCTAGCTCATTAGAATATATTTGCATTCTTTACAGTGAGGCCTTCACACTTTAGCCTTAAAGGGATTCTGTCACCTCCTTTTTGGTTATAGAGCTGCGGACGTGCACGGCTAGATCGCCGCTAGCATGTCTGCAATATACCTGTCCTATAGGGCTGTGTCCTTTTTATTGTGTTTAAAAAATGATTTTAGAGATATGTAAATGACCCTGGTAAGGTGCCCAAGGGGCTGTACTAACCTTCCTGGTGCCCAACCACCCCCCCCTTCCCCTGTAAAGGAGCCCAGCACCGCCTGCGTTCTCCGAATCTCCTCCTTTCTTCACAGTTAGATTGCCGGAATCTCGCACATGCGCAGTGCCGTTATAGTGTTCCTTCCCTGTGCTGGCATCAGCCTCAGGGAAGGAACTGCGCATCGCGAGATTACGGCAATCTAACTGTGAAGAAAGGAGGAGATTCAGAGAACGCAGGCGGTGCTGGGCTCCTTTACAGGGGGGGGGGGGGGGGGGGGCGTGGTTGGGCACCAGGAAGGTTATTACAGCCCCTTGGGCACCTTACCAGGGTCATTTACATATCTCTAAAATCATGTTTTAAACACAATAAAAGCACACAGCCCTATAGGACAGGTATATTGCGGACATGCTAGTGGCGATCTAGCCGTGCATGTCCGCATCTCTATAAGCTAAAACGAGGTGACAGAATCCCTTTAAGTCTGTAAGCTCCGTACATTCCTCTGACAACTTTTTGGCATGAAGATAACACACAGACAGTGAAAGGGAACCGGTGACATTATACATGCGGTCCTATCTGCAGGCAGCATGCTATAGAGCAGGAGGATCTAGGTAGATTGATAGATAGTAGTGTATCTAATCATTTAGACCTCTGCTTTTTTTCTGCTTAGGAGTCCAGTGGGCGGTCCTAGTAAGTGATTGACAGTATTCTCTCTATGTATACAGATAGCTGTGAGTCACTGATAAGAGTCCAGTGGGTGGTCCTAAGTGTAGAATGAGCAGGAATATAAATAAATAAAATACAAGTTATACTGAATCTATCAATCTGCTCAGCTCCTCCTGCTCTATAACATGCTGCCTGCAGATTGCACTGCATTTTCAGTGTGATGACTTCCCTTTAATATGGCCATGACTGTCTCTTCATGAGCATATCACTGATATGGTATTCTGGTGGAATTACAACAGAGAGAAATTAGATTACTAGTCAGCAATACAAGCGAATTTCCAGACAGAGATGTGCAGTAGACATCTTGCAGACTACAGTGATACTATGAAGAAATCTAAACCGTTACACAGAAGAAAACTAACACTTCTCATTTTGTGGCCACTTTTTTGCCATTTAAGCTAAGCTGATGGGAGAGTCTTTTCCTGTAACCACTGCAAATAATAAAAGGCACCAAACTTCTGATCTGTCAGCGTCAGTCCTGGTGCAGAGACACCCCCCCCCCCCCTTCCTATTACTAAAACGAGGGGCTATAAGTTGTGAGCTTAGTGCTGTCCCCAGAGAATGAATCCAGGGTTGTATGGAGTTATAGGAAGTCAATGGACTTTTTTTTTTTTTTTTAAACCATTCACTGCCCACTTGGAGCGCCCACCAGAAAGAAGGGGCACTGTGCCCATCTGAGCGCTTCTGCCCCCTTGAGATAGGTGGGGGTCTTAGCCCTGGTTCTCCCACTGATCGGAACTTGATGGGTCACTGTGATGTATCAGAAGTTTGATAAAATGATTGGTTCTATAAGATTGAAGCTACAGTTTGACACACTGCATGAATAGAAATTTCCTAATATATGGTTAATTAGACGCTTTAGCTATGGAAACATTCAAACAGTAACAGAGATAATACATGCTCTGCAGACCGGTTAGGCTGGGTTCACATCACGTTTTCCCCATCCGTTTTATAAAAAACATATATGCTGAACGGATGCCTCAGACTGATGTCATATAGTGGCATCCATTCACCATAGAGTTCCATTGTAAACAAAAAACACAGGTATAGTTTTTGTTTTTTACTGAACTGTGCTGCGTTTTTGTACCCTTTTTTCCCTAACGTATACGTCAAACGGAGGCATAAAACGTGATGTGAACCCACCCTCACCAGGATGGTGGATTCGCTGGTGGTTATCATCAGAATAGTCCCATGACTATTAGGATATTAGGGAATTGCTATACATGCAGTGACCACCGCTGCTGTGCTTGGGTTTCCTGTGATTCTTCGGCTACCTCGCTAGGAAGAGCAGTTCTTTCACTTGCCTGCAAAATGATGTAAGCATAGGACAGCTCCCCCCTCCCATCCTCTAGCACACAGTGACTCACAAGCTGCAGTCTGTCATCACCAAGAAGAGGGCCATGGTGCAGCCGCGTCCCCGGAAAATACAGAAAGTCATTTAATCAGTACACAAATGATAGGGGAGGGAATAATGCAAAAAAACTGCTTGTGCCTGCAGCCTCAGGACGGGGACATAAAGCCCTAACCACAGTGCAGCAAGTCCTAGACGTCTTCACAGGCAGCACGCACATGCTGGCAGGCCTGCAAGGAATCCCGTCTTTATGGCACCTTTGTGACAATGCCAGCTGTTTAAAGGGATATTCGAGTAGGTACAAGTTATCAGATCATGAGAACAGAGGTCCCATACCGCCTGCAGGGAGCAGCACGGGGCCCTGTTCTTGTGATCGGTGGGGGTCCCAGCGGTCTTGTGGATAGGGGATAACTTGTACCCTACTGGAATACCCCTTTAATAATGTTATGTGTATCTGACATAGAGAATGGTAGACATTTAAATGCAACTTTGGATGTGAAATGGGCAAGATAGAGAGAATACTCAAGAACTTTGCAGCAATGAAAGGTGTCCCTTATTGACAGCCGGTTCTCTGACTTCCATAGGGAGGCAGCGTGCATGCTTTCCCACTTTATATATACTTTTACTACGGTCAGGTTGTTGATGCAGATTAGGGACCCCGTGGCCAGGTGATACATCGTCATGTACTGAAAGCCCCTTTAATGCTAGGCTCACAAGGAGTATTTTAGGGGAGGGAAAAAAAATAAACAGGATGAAGACTCTGCACCAGGTAATTTTTTAAACACAGATTCTGTGCAAAATCCGTGTCAAGAATGGACACTTCTTTATTCCACAGTGTATGGGTTTTAAAACTGCATTTGGAAGAAAACTACGCCGTATGGATTAGCATGCAGATACCCCATTGAAATAAATGAGGAAGTTCTGCATGCATTTTTGGAGGGGATTTCTGATGCCGAATAAACGCCAAAATCATCAACATGAAGATTTATCAAAACTGGTGTAAAGTAGAACTGGCTTAGTTGCCCATAGCAACCAATCAGATTCCTCCTTTCATTTTCCAAAGGAGCTCTGAAAAACAAAAGGTGGAATCTGATTGGTTGCTATGGACAACTAAGCCAGTTCTCCTTTACACCAGTTTTGATAAATCTCCCCCCGTGAGTTTACAGGGGTTGGGTAGTAATGAACTATCCTAGGTCATCAATATCAGATTAGCGGGGGGGGGGGGGGGGGGGGTCTGACTCCCGGCACCTCTGCGGTTCATCTGTTTAAAGGGCTTGTGTGAGTACTGCGCCCACTTCAATGTCTACCAGCACAGCGTAGCGGCGGTGCGATTCACGTGACTGAGAGCTGTACACTTAATAATGGTCGCCCTTACCAATGATTCACACAAGTTCTCTCTTTCCTGTTGACAGATTGGGGCGTGCTGCTACGTCGAGTGCTCAGCTTTAACACAGAAAGGACTGAAAACCGTTTTTGACGAGTCCATTATAGCTATTTTAACTCCAAAGAAGAACCCCATGAAGAGAAGAATAGGCTCGAGATGTATAAACTGCTGCCTGATCACGTGAGACGGGCGCAGTTCGAGTCTCCCGCACGCGACACGGCTGCACAAAAGACTCTTTATTGACCGGCTTTACAGATACGGCAAGAGCACGATCGCTCACAAAGATGCGGTTTCTCAGGGTCTACTTTATAGCGACGTTACGTGCGTGCAGCGGGGAGACCGTGCTTGGTCTACGTTCGGACTTCATGTCCCATCACACAAACAGACACGCAAGTCATCCGCCTGCTCTTACTATCTGCTTTTGTATGTTAGACGTTTCCTGTTCCAGTAAATCCAGAACGGAGCCAGAAGAAGACCGCTAACATATCCGAACGTGGCACCCAGTGAGCAGGAGATCGGCCATACCTGTAGGAGGACATAAAACAAGCTTTATTAGCACAAAGCACAGTGCATTTCTGCACAGGATATGTCAGTACATGGACTGGCTGGTTTTCATTCACAATTTTATTAGATAGTAAGAAAACATTGAATTCCGACTTTGGTGTCACCCCTATATATGAGCTCATCTTACAGATGCAGCAATAATGCTGGTAGTGAAATTGCTTTCCGTATTGGAGCCAAGTGGCTGAAAATTATATGCCCCTGGGTGATCCCTGATGGGGGTGGATTTAGTGCAATTGTGCCCAACTTATAGCGGCTCCTGATAACACTGAGTAAAGATGTATGAAATATTTCAGAAGCTTATGAATTACACAGGGGCACATCACAATTCTAATCGGTACTTTGCACCCCTTAGTTTAAAGGGCATCTGTCAGCAGTTTTGTACCTATGACACTGGCTGACCTGTTACATGTGCACTTGGCAGCGGAAGGCATCTGTGTTGGTCCCATGTTCATATGTGCCCGCATTGCTGAGAAAAATTTGTTTTAATGTATGCAAATGAGCCTCTAGGAGCAATGGGGGCGTTGCCGTTACTCTTAGAGGCTCAGCTGTCTCAGCACCTGTTGCGCCCTATGCACTTTGATT
Organism: Bufo bufo; assembly: GCF_905171765.1. NCBI lineage: Eukaryota > Metazoa > Chordata > Amphibia > Anura > Bufonidae > Bufo > Bufo bufo. The sequence goes on along the minus strand of NC_053392.1, from coordinate 568,753,268 downwards.
GACAGGGCCAGGTAGGAGGATGTTTTCACTGTCTGGTCCTGTCAATCAAAGTGCAGAGGGCTCGGCAGAGAGAGCTGAGCCTCTAGGTGTAATGGCAACGCCTCCGTTGCTCCTAGAGGATCATTTGCATATAATAAAACATAATTTTTCTCAGCAATGTGGACACACATGAACATGGGACAAACACAGATGCCTTCAGCTGCCAAGCGCACATTTAACAGGTCCGTCAGTTTCCTAGGTACAAAACTGCTGACAGATGCCCTTTAAAATCACAAAGAATGAGCTGAAAGACATAAATAATAACAGTTATATGTACGAGTCTCCGCAGCTTATCAGAACTGAAGCTGATGAGTGTCAGATAAAGCTGTGAGCTCGAGAAGATGAGCCAGACTTCCTCTTTGTAACTGACACGAGGAGAGAATTAAAGGGGCATTAAAGGGGTATTCCGGTTGTTAAAAGTTATTCCCTATCCACAGGATAGGGAATAACTATTAGATTGTGGGGGTTATACCAATCATAAGAACAGGAGCCCAGTACCCCTTGGAGCTCCCTGAGATGAATGGAGTGACAGGTCAAGCATGCACACTGCCGCTCCATTCATCTCTATGGGAGTTATGGAAATAGCCGAGCGCTCTATTCTGCTGTCTCCAGAGCTGCAATAGAGATGAATGAAGCGGCAGTGCGTATGCCCTGTGGATAGGGGATAACCTAACAATTAGAATACCCCTTCAAATGTGCCGCAGAGGTTACCAGACTCCACATTTGTTTGAGTCGTCTCTTAAAGTGGACCTGTAACCTCACCTCCTGATGTCCGTTTTTTAACTACTTGTATTCCCCATGTAAAAACTATTCTGGAGCATTTTTTGACTTGGCTCTGTGCTCTGCTGTTCCTCGTGAATATTTAAAGGGCAGATTTATTTAAACTGTCTAAAAACAAAAGCAACCAATCACAGCACAGCTTGAATTTCTAATAGTGCTCTTGAGAAATGAAAGCTGCATTGTGGTTGGCTGCTCTGGGCAATGAAGACAAATTTTCTTTTAAACAGTTTTCCAAAATCCCATCCCACTACGGGGGTCTGCAGGGAAATGGCCACAAAATAAGCTATACTCACCCTCACCAATTCCCCGCCACTAAAGATGCTGCTTCGGTCCCTGATGCTAGCTCAACACAGTGGAAAATCCAGAAAAAGCTGATTCAAGTCACCTCTATGGTCAGTAATTGGATGAGTTGGCCTTTCCCAGGGTATCGAGCCGGGTCCAGGAAGTCAACAGCAGTGGAGACTAGGTCGGCATCTGAACGGGATCGGGGAGGGCGAGTGGGACTTGATTTTAACCCTTTGTGGACATTTATAGAAATATAATTTCCCTGGAAAACCCCTTTAATAGGCCCATTAATAATGAGCACAGAAATCTATGATCATCATGATAGGATGTATATATAACCTTATAGCCATGGCTTTCTCCAGAATTGCATTATTCAAAAAAATTATATGTGTGTGAGATTATATATATATATATATATATTACACACACAGATCTGGAAATCTTATATTTGAGACTCAACAAAGTTAAAAACACAGTTGGTTGCAGCAAACTTTAACCTGACTTCCAATGGCTTTTAATTAAAATGTCTTTCTATATCTATCTATACACACACACACACACTTACGGGCCCTTTAACATTACTTATAGCGGCTCATGATAACACTGACTGAAGATGTATGAAATAGTTCAGAAGCTTATGAATTACACAGGGGCACATCATAATTCTGATCGGTACTTTGCACCCCTTAGTTCAAATGGCATCTGTCAGCAGATTTGTACCTATGACACTGGCTGACCTGTTATATGTGCACTCGGCAGCTGAAGGCATCTGTGTTGGTCCCATGTTCATATGTGTCCGCATTGCTGAGAAATATGGTGTTTTAATATATGCAAATGAGCATCTAGGAGCAATAGGGTAAACTGGTGCACCTAGAGGCTCTGCTCTCTCTGCATCTGCCGCACCTTCTACACTTTGACTGACAGGACCAAGCAGTGAAAGCATCATCACACCTGGCCCTGCCAGGGGCAGTTGCAGAGAGAGCAGAGCCTCTAGGTGTAATGGAAACGCCCCCGTTGCTCCTAGAGGCTCATTTGCATATATTACAACAAAATTTTTCTCAGCATTGCAGACACATATGAACATGGGACCAACACAGAGCTATATCGCTCTAAAACCGCAGACACCAGTTACAAGGTTGGGGGTGGGAGAGGGGGTGTAGGTTGACTTTTCAGTTTCTAGCAACAGTAACACCTGAAAGCATGATCTTTAGTGCCATGATTAAAGATCAATTTTCTCCACTAAATCAGGCAAAAACTGAAAAATGTTTAAACTGGAATCATTAAAAAAAAATGCCCCTTTGTGTAGATATTGCTATTACAGACTTTTTATGGCGACACCTGGTGTGTTTTTATTTTTAAGACCTCCACTTAATGTCTCCAGTGCTGGTGATGAGAAACCGCTTCCAGTGCTGGTTCTTATGGTCAGGAACCACCACATAACCCGTGTACTAGAGCAGGGATGCCCAACCTGCGGCCCTCCAGCTGTTGCAAAACTACCTCTCCCAGCATGCCTAGACAGCCTACAGCAGGGCATGGTGGGAGTTGTAGTTTTACAACAGCTGGAGGGTCGCAGGTTGAGCATCCGTGTATTAGAGGATCCAGTTAGTCTAACTACAATGCTGAGCATGTGTGACCAAGGCCACTGGACACAGGTGGACGTTCGTTCTGTGGGGGAATCAAAAGTACTCCAGGGCAAGTACACACAGAAGCATCTTCTTAAAGGGGGTTGGCTTCAAAATTTCAGTAACGCCATATTCTAGGGCAGGGGTCAGCAATCGCCAGTTATTGTGAAACTACAACTCCCAGCATGCGCTATTGACTTCTATGTGAGTTCAGAAAACAGTTGAGCATTGGTGCATGCCGGGAGGGGTAGTTTTTACAACTGAGGTTGCTGACCCATGCACTAGGGCAGTGATGGATAACCTTCGACACTCCAGCCGTGGTGAAACTATGACTCCCAGCATGCTCCATTCATTTCTGTGGAGTTCTGAGAACATGCAAGCTAGTGTGCAACTTGGGAGTTGTAGTTTTACCATGGCTGGAGTGCCAGAGGTTAGCCATCACAGCACTAGGGTGTAATGGCATAGGAATCTTCAAAGTGCGCGCCGAGCAAACCTTAACCTCCATATCCCCCCCACCAAAAAGGCCCATATGTAATAGTGTAAATGGGCGCTGGCATCCATAGCCTTTCCAAGACGGTGCACCCGTTTTCTACTGCGCATGCGCTGAAAACACAGGGCGTCTGTCAATACCCAGGATGTCCTGACCGGTTTCAGAGCATTCACAGTAACAGAAGCGCCATCATGGAAAGGCTATGGACATGGACACCTATTTTTTGTGCTACCCAGGGGAGGGGAGGTATAAGGTAAGCCTGGAGGCTGGGTTCTTATGCCATTACACATTAGTGTATGGCATTACTGAAATTTAAGTACAAAGTGGACAACCGCCTTTAAAATGATTCCAAATGAGCCGAGAATAGTACATGAGGCATGGTGAACTTCCACATAACGATTTGCCGATGACTGCGGATTTATATCTGAGGCACGTGTGTATGAAAGTCAAAGAGAACATGCGAGAGGGTCTATACAAGCCTTCCAGTCGTGAGGTGGACTCTTCTCTGACACCCGTGTGGCTTTTGTAGAGCTGAATTTTTTGAGATTGCTGCATGCTGTACATTTTACATAGATAATGTGTCACGGTATTTTCGAGAACTACCTATAAGGCACTACTGTGTTTTTGATATTGCTTTTTTAAATTATATTCAAGCGGTACAGAATGAAAGACTAAATGCCGGGGTTGTGTGAGGACTTTGCAGCACTGGTGAGCAGCCAGTATAAAAACAGACAAGGACTGGGAGAACACATCTTATTTCGTACACTGAAGGTTCTGTCAGTAGTATGAGGAAACCGCATTGCCTAGAGCCGAGGTGTCGTCCATGTCTTGTGAAAATGCGCGTCGCTGCTTCTTCATTCGCCGGAAAGCTTGGAATAAACTTTAGTGCGAGCCTCTGCACAACTTGATCACGCCAATGTGCCTCAGTCTGTCTCTGATGTGACGAGCAGAGTTCATTTATCATTGCCTAATAAACCTGTGCAGTGTTTACTACCAGCGTCTCGGTGTATCTATTCTAGTAAAACATGGCGGCCATCTGCACACACACTAAGGACCCTTTCCCACGGGCCGACGATCGGAAACAAGAAAAATTCGCTCACCCGATTGCCACTGTTCACCCGTTGGGTGATCGGATCTTTTATATGGCACTAAATATCGCCCAGTAGCACATCACCCTGTGTGAAAACTATTCTTCATCAGGCCCATAGGGTGTAGAGGGGAATGAGAAGAGATATTGTGCCCGGGTGGACAGCAGGGATATCGCCGCTACCGCCATTAGTGCAGACTTCTGTTTACGCCGACTGTCAGAGCCATGTAAGAGGAGCCACCGGCTCTGCAGTAATCACAACCTACTGCCCCCTATGCTCCTGGAGGACCGTGACTGCACAGTATCCAGTGGTGTGTGGGTAACGGATGACTTGCACAGTGTGCAAAACACAGACTGTGTTAAAGGGAACCTGTCTCCGGGATTTTGTGTATAGAGCTGAGGACATGGGTTGCTAGATGGCCGCTAGCACATCCGCAATCCCAGTCCCCATAGCTCTGTGTACTTTTATTGTGTAAAAAAAAACGATTTGATACATATGCAAATTAACCTGAGATGAGTCCTGTCCCTGACTCATCTCACGTACAGGACTCATCTCAGGTTCATTTGCATATGTATCAAATCGTTTTTTTTTTTACACAATAAAAGCACATAGAGCTATGGGGACTGGGTATTGCGGATGTGCTAGCGGCCATCTTCCAACCCATGTCCTCAGCTCAATACACAAAATCCTGGTCACAGGTTCCCTTTAACAGCTGCTTAACTGGTTAAGGGTATGTTCACATATGTAGCTGCCAGATCCGGCAGGGAACAGCGTGACGGAGTTCACCGGATCCCCATTGACTATAATGTGATACGGCTGCATAAACGCCAGGTTTCAGTCAGGCAAATACGGCCGACAGCTGGCATATATGCCGGAACAGGCTACAATTGTGAACGTAGCCTAAGATTGGAGATCCAGTCACTGTATGTACACTGACTGATCTGCCTGCAGTAAAAATGACCACATTAATAATTACACTGCATCCATATGTGCTAATGCGTCGCCCATTATCGGCCTCTTGCTAAAATGAATTAACATTTTTTGAGCTCCACATTACATGGAGACTGTATAAGAATCTGTCAAAGAGGTTTTCCTCTATAATGAATATCATGGAAACAAATAAGAGGTAAAATTCTTGGAAAAAAATTCACAAAAGTTCTGTCGCAGAATTGCAAAATAATCTGGAAGCGCACACGCACCTTACGTTAGCATTACGAGTTGCATTCCTACTGGTTGTGTATATAATAAAATATTAAGCCCCTCTTCTAGCCTAGGACTCAGAGGAAAGAGGCACTGCCCTTCAGCAATTAACAATATGAACCCCTCCAACTTCCTCAGACAACCGGGAAAGTTTTAGAATGAAATATTAATGTGTTTCTATTTTCTGATATCCAGACATACAATATAGGGCACTTACATAGCATCATGCTACTTGGTGTTTAAAGTTGTGTGAACATCCACTGATGAGCAGAGTGCTGGTGGACATGCAAGTTCAGTCACCCTCGCCACAACCAGGTCTCTGCACACAAATCTTATGTTCACTGAAGAGAAATCTCTGTGTTTGTAAAGGGAGGAGCAGAGCCTCTGCAGTGGCATAGCTGAGAAGACTCCTTCTGTAGAGGAAGCAAGAAGGGTCTGTATTGTCTGCTGCCAGAGGGGGAAGGAGATGGAGATTCTGTCCACAGTCTTTTAAAATTTTTCATACAAAAATGATTTGATTCATGCAATAATTAGTTTTTCACTGCTGGGGCAAGTGCGCTTTGGGACACAGCGCTGCTGAAGCCAGTCATTGGCTACAGCGACACACACAACCCCGCTGTCTGGAAGTTTACAGGACTGGGACCGGGGAGGTGGAACGAAGCAGGTGTGTATGAGGTGTTTTTATTTTAACAAGCACAACAGGCTGGAGATCAAAGTTAAAAAGATCCAAAAAGCTGGACGACCCCATTAACCCCTTTAGGACACAGCCTTATTTCACCTTAAGGACCAGGCCATTTTTTGCAAATCTGACCAGTGTCACTTTAAGTGGTGATAACTTAAAAACGCTTTGACTTATCCAGGCCGTTCTGAGATTGTTTTTTCGTCACATATTGTACTTCATGACACTGGTAAAATTAAGTTAAAAAAAATCATTTTTATTTATAAAAAAATACCAAATTTACAAAAAATTTGTAAAAAATGACAAATTTCCAAGTTTCAATTTCTCTACTTCTATAATACATAGTAATACCTACAAAAATTGTTATTACTTTACATTCCCCATATGTCTACTTCATGTTTGGATCATTTTGAGAAGGACATTTTATTTTTTGGGGATGTTACAAGGCTTAGAAGTTTAGAAGCAAATCTTGAAATTTTTCAGAAATTTTCAAAAACCCACTTTTCAAGGACCAGTTCAGGTCTGAAGTCACTTTTTGAGGCTTACATAATAGAAACCATCCACGTCGTTAACCCTTTAGGTGTTCCACAAGAGTTAATGGCAAATGGAGATAAAATTTCAGAATTTTAATCTTTTGGCAATTTTTCGATTTTAATAAATTTTTTCCAGTAACAAAGCAAGGGTTAACAGCCAAACAAAATGCTATATTTATTGCCCCGATTCTGTAGTTTGCAGAAACACCCCATATGCGGCCGTAAACTGCTGTTCGGGCACACGGCAGGGCGCAGAAGGAAAGGAATGCCATATGGTTTCTGGAAGGCAGATTTTGCTGGACTGGTTTATTTACACCATGTCCCATTTGAAGCCCCCCTGATGCACCCCTAGAGTAGAAACTCCATAAAAGTGACCCCATCTAAGAAACTACACCCCTCAAGGTATTCAAAACGGATTTTACGAACTTTGTTAACCCTTTAGGTGTTTGCACAAGAGTTATTGGCAAATGGGGATGAAATTTGAGAATTTCAATTTTTTGGCAACTTTTCCATTTTAATCCATTTTTTCCAGTAACAAAGCAAGGGTTAACAGCCAAACAAAATGCTATATTTATTGCCCCGATTCTGTAGTTGGCAGAAATACCCCATATGTGGCCGTAAACTACTGTAGGGGCACACAGTAGGGCGTAGAGGGAAAGGTGCACCATATGGTTTTTGGAAGGCAGATTTTGCTGGATTGGTTTGTTTACACCATGTCCCATTTGAAGCCCCCCTGATGCACCCCTAGAATAGAAACTCCATAAAAGTGACCTTATTTTGGAAACTACGGGATAAGGTGGCAGTTTTGTTGGGACTATTTTTAGGGTACATATGATTTTTGGTTTATCTATATTACATTTTTGTGAGGCAAGGTTACCAGAAATAGAAATTCTGAAATTTCATCTCCATTTGCCAATAACTCTTGTGGAACACCTAAAGGGTTAACAACGTTAAATACCTTGAGGGGTGTAGTTTCTTAGATGGGGACACTTTTATGGAGTTTTTACCCTAGGGGTGCATCAGGGGGGCTTCAAATGGGACATGGTGCCAAAAAAAAAAAGGCCATCAAAATCTGCCTTCCAGAAACCATACGGCGTTCCTTTCCTTCTGCGCCCTACCGTTTGGTCATACAGCAGTTTACGACCACATATGGGGTGTTTCTGTAAACTGCAGTATGAGGGTAATAAATATTATGTTTTGTTTGGCTGTTAACCCTTGCTTTGTTATTGGAAAAAAACTGATTAACATGGAAAATTTGCCCAAAAATTGCTTTTTTTTCTTGTTTTTTTTTTCTTTTACAGTGTTCATCTGAGGCGTTAGGGAGGGGGGGATTTTTATAGAGCAGATTCTTACGGACGCGGCGATACCTAATATGTCTATTTTTATTTATTTATTTATTTATGTTTTACACTATATTATCTTTTTTATAAAGAAAAAAAAAACATTTTAGTATCTCCATAGTCTAAGCGTAATCTTTTTTTTGTTTTTAGCCGATTATCTTAGGTAGGGGCTCATTTTTTGCGGGATGAGAGGACAGTTTTATTGGCGCTATTTTGGGGGGCATATGACTTTTTAAAAGAAATATAGGAAATAGCTCACCCACTCGCATCCACTATGAGGTGCTCTAGTCTAAAAGTGAAACACCCTTCACGGCTGAAAATACATAGAATATTGGAAGACTGGCACTCTCAACACATAGAGTCATAAGGTTGCAGATCACAAATTTATTGTAGGTACATAAAAGGTTAAAATCTAATAAAATTCAATACACTGTAAATAAATAAATAAACACAGTCTGGTGTCAATAGTAACAAATGAATCAAGATGATAAGTTCATTTTGTCAGTGCTACAAATTCATAGGAAATTGGCAACAAAAAAAGCGAAGAATAAACCTCCCTTTTTGTTCCTGATGAAAAAATCCAATATTGAAATATTTCAGTTATATAAACTCTAGGTATGATATTCCTTTTTCAAGCAGGCTATATATTTTAACGATTCAGAATATATCTGATAAAGTCCATTCTATAGGTATATTTCGGTGGTAATCATTCTCTTCGATATTTCAAAGTATATATAGTGTGTGCCAGCCTGGCATATGACTTTTTGATCGCTTGCTATTACAATTTTTGTGATGTAAGGTGACAAAAAATACCTTTATTTGCACCGTTTTTTTTTTACCGTGTTCATCTGAGGCATTGGGGGGGGGGTATTTTTATAGAGCAGATTCTTACGGACGCGGCGATACCTAATATTTCTACTTTTATTTTATTTTTTCAGTTTTACAAAATAATATTTTACATTTTATTTTTTTTTTCGTTTTAGTGTCTCAAGTCTGAGAACCAGTTTTTTATCCGATTGTCAGTGGCTAAATTGGGATATAAATTTAGAACTCCATGGAAGTGTGATACTCCCTGAAGCAACCAATAACGCAGAGGCCCGGATGATCGGGGCACGTGTCACATTCAGTAGTGGTGTCCTTCCGTATCCCCCTCCTGTGACACACTCTGCACCTTTTTTGGGTCCGTCCCTTCTTTCCATTATGGGGGACCACACCTGGAAAGTGTTGGCCAGGGACGATCCGGGCGCCTCCAGTTCCTGAGGTACTCCGGCCTGCTCTTTCCCGGTCAGAAAAGATCAGGGCCTTGAGGACTGCCTCATAGAACTGAAGGAATGTCCCTGTGTTGCCAGCGATCCGGGACAGCACAAAAGAGTTGTACAAGGCAACCTGCACCAAGTAGACCGCAACTTTTGTTGTACCATGCCCGGGTTTTGCGCATAGCATTATATGGCTTGAGGACTTGATCAGAGAGATCAACTCCTCCCATATACCGATTGTAGTCGACGATACAATCGGGCTTGAGGACCGTTGCCGCGGTACCTCGCACAGGGACAGGGGTAATGCCGTTACCATGAATTGTGGACAGTACAAGGACATCCCTCTTGTCCTTATATCTGACCAGCAACAGCTTTTCACTGGTAAGGGCACGGGTCTCACCCCTGGGGACAGGTACCTGGAGAGGGTGGGCAGGGAGGCCGCGTTGATTTTTCCGCACAGTCCCACAAGCGGACGTGGATCTGGCGACGAGGGACTGGAACAAGGGGATACTAGTATAAAAGTTATCCATGTACAGGTGATAACCTTTATCTAGCAGTGGGTACATAAGGTCCCGCACAAGTTTCCCGCTAACACCCAGAGTGGAGGGACATTCTGGGGGTTGAATACGGGAATCTCGCCCCTCGTACACACAAAACTTGTAAGTGTACCCTGAGGTACTCTCACAAAGTTTGTACAGCTTCACGCCATACCTCGCCCGCTTAGAGGGAACATACTGGCGGAAAAGGAGAGAACGCAATGAGAGACTCATCAACTGCGACCTCCCTTCCAGGTACATAGGCCTGTACAAATTTGGCCCCAAAGTGATCGATGACCGGCCTGATTTTGTACAGGCGGTCATAGGCAGGATCACCTTGGGGGGGGACATGCTGCATTATCTGAATAATGCAGGCATTTCCGGATGGCCTCAAACCGGGTACGTGTCATGGCCGTACTGTAAAGTGGGGTCTGGTAGAGGACGTCCCCACTCCAGTAATGCCTGACACTAGGTTTCTTGACTAGGCTCATATGCAGCACGAGGCCCCAAAATGTCCTCATCTCGGCTGAGTCCAGCCACCGGGCCTAGCCAAAAAGAAGCCCGGGTGTAGAGCAACGAACTGTTGGGCGTACAGGTTCGTCTGCTCCACCATTAGATTTACAAAGTGGTCACTGAAAAAAAGACTAAAATAGTCATATTCAGTGAAGCCCACTGTGGGAATCTGGATTCCTGGTTGGCCTACAAAATCAGAAATCAGGGGCTCAAATTGCTCTGGGGTACACCGGTGGATTTAACTGGTGGGCCGGAAAACTAGTACGAGCCCCAGAGCTGCTCGTACTAGGGTGGGCCACAGGGTCCCTATCATGGTGGTCCCCTTGCTCTGCCGCCTTGGGGGCTCATCATCATCGCTAGATGATGAGGAGGATGCGGATGACAACAGGAAAGTGGGGTCATCCTCGTCCTCACTGGGACTCTCGGAGGCAAGCTGAGCGTATGCCTCCTCGGCTGAGAACGTCCGGCGGGTGTAAGGGGAGTGTGTGTCTGCGTGCGTGTAAATCTTTATTCAGTGTGCGTGTGTGTGGGGGCACGGGTGTCCACGGACTTTACCCTAAAACTAGCAGGGGAAAGACAAAAGGCTAACCTTAAAAAGGGGGAAAAAATGTGAAAAAATGTGAAAAAAAAATCAAAAATCGCTGATCAACCGTCCGAAGTTGATCAGCGGTGGGGTGTGCGATGCGCTAACAGCCGCCGGACGCTAAGATTGTCGGCCACAGTCAGCGTACGCCCAAAAAAAAGTTGAGGGGGGGGGAGGGGCAAGCTGCAGCACCCCTGGGGGGTCTAGGGTCACACCGCTGTGCTGTGGACCCCAGACACCCGATTTAGGGTGATGCAACAAAAATTAGTTTTTTTTTTTTTTTTCACACTAACTTTCCCTGAATATCCCTGACTAACCCAACCTTTCCCTAAATACCTGGGGGTGCTGGCTGGAGATCGGTGCAGCTTTGGATCCACGTGCTATGATTTGAACCTCCCGTCGCCCGCCCACCTACCTACCAATCAGAGCCGATCCTGAGAGGTGATGTCACCATCACCTCTCAGGATCGCAGGATGGTGATTGGTGGTGTAATATCACACCACAGATCACCATCCTGTTCCGGGTTATCGGGTCCCCAGAGACCCGAATAACCCGGAAACGCAGCAAACCGCAGGTCTGAATTGACCTGCGGTTTGCTGCGATCGCCGACATGGGGGGGTCACAGGCGGTGGTGATCGGAACTGTACATGACGTACCGGTACGTCATGTGTCCTGAAGAGGTTTAAGGGATATTACAGTTTTGCAATTTTCACCATCAACTGACAGGAAACAACATATTATCACTTATAGAGAGGAGCGAATTTCAGGTTATGAAATTAGTTCACGCTTCGTTTACTGGTAAAAGGTGAATTGCGTTATGGATTCCGTTACCACGGACCATAACGCAATTCTATGACGGAATGCATAACGGAATGCCTTTAGAGGCATTCCGTTATTCATTCCATCGCAATAGAAGTCTATGGGCTGCAAAACAGATCTGTCCCGTTTGCAGTTTATATACTAGATGCAGTGTAAAACACTACATTAAACAGCTTTCCTCCTGAGCCGCTCCCAATACAATTGACATTGGCACCAGATCTACGGTCTAGTGAAGGGGTCAGCAACTTCTGGCCCTCCAGCTGCTCTGAAACTACAATTCTCAGCATGCACATTTGCTTGTCTGCTCTCAGAACTCCCATATAAGTGAATGGAGAATGCTGGGAGTTGTAGTTTCCCAAAAGCCAGAGTGCCAGAGGTTGCTGACCCCTGCTCTAGTATTTGTATAGCACCAGATCTATTACATGTTACAAATAAAAGAAGAGCTTACCTGCCAAGGCCTATCCCAGTCTAATGGTATAGGAAATGCTCCAAGCCAGGCTCCTACTATACTACAGATTGTGGTTATTTGTAGACTGTGGTCCCAGACTGACATCGCCCTTAGAAAAGCATAAGAAAAATAAAAACAATGAATAATTCAAATATATAACATACCCGATTTCCTAAGACAGATTTTAATATGATCACTAGGGCTCACAATTATCCCCTAGGCTGGGACATAATATTAGATGCTACTCAAGTCTGAAAGTCTGGCCAATCATGGTGCATTATCTCGCCCAAGAACTGGACATACAGTCCTGATCAAAAGTTTAAGACCACTTGAAAAATGGCAAAAAATCATATTTTACTTTGTTGGATCTTAACAAGGTTCCAAGTAGAGCTTCAACATGCAACAAGAAGAAATGAGAGTGAGACAAAACATTTTTTGAGCATTCAATTTATTGAAAATAACGATTAAACTGAAACAGGCTGTTTTTCAGCTGATCCAAATTTTAGGACCACATGCCTTTAAAAGGCCAAATTTGTGCAAAGATGTGGATTCATTGTCATTTTCTGTCAGGTAGTCACACGTTGTGATGACAAAGGCAAAAAAAACTCTCCCTTTTTGAACGTGGTCGGGTTGTTGAACTGCATAAGCAGGGTCTCTCACAGCGCGCCATCGCTGCTGAGGTGGGACGCAGTAAGTCATTTGGAATTTCTTAAATGATCCTGAGGGTTATGGAACAAAAAAGTCAAGTGGAAGACCCAAGAGAATTTCATCAGCACTGAGCCGGAGGATCCAATTGGCTGTCCGTCAAGACACTGGACGATCCCCGACCCAAATTAAGGCCCTTACTGGTGCTGACTGCAGCCCCATAACCATCAGACGGCATCTGAGACTGAAGGGCTTCAAAAACAAAAAACGTCTTCAAAGACCTCGTCTCCTTGAACGCCACAGAACTGCTCGTTTGGACTTTGCACGAGAGCACTAAACATGGGACATTCAAAGGTGGAAGAAAGTTTTATTCTCTGATGAGAAAAAAATGGAACCTCGATGGTCCTGATGGTTTCCAACGTTACTGCCATGACAAGCAGATCCCACCTGAGATGTTTTCTACGCACCACAGTGGAGGGGGCGCCATAATGGTCTGGGGTGCTTTTTCCTTCAGTGGAACAATGGAGCTTCAGGAAGTGCAGGGGCGTCAAACGGCCGCTGGCTATGTCCAGATGTTGCAGAGAGCATTCCTCATGACTGAGGGCCCTCATCTGTGTGGTAACGACTGGGTTTTTCAAGAGGACAACGCTACAGTACACAATGCCCGCAGGACAAGGGACTTCTTCCAGGAGAATAACATCACTCTTTTGGCCCATCCTGCGTGTTCCCCTGATCTAAATCCAATTGAGAACCTTTGGGGATGGATGGCAAGGGAAGTTTACAAAAACGGACAACAGTTCCAGACAGTAGATGGCCTTCGTGCGGCCGTCTTCACCACTTGGAGAAATGTTCCCACTCACCTCATGGAAACGCTTGCATCAAGCATGCCGAAACGAATTTTTGAAGTGATAAACAATAACGGCGGAGCTACTCATTACTGAGTTCATGTTTGAGAGTTGGATTTCTGTTTTGGGGGGGGTTTAGTTTTTTTTTGGAGGTGTGGTCCTAAACTTTTGATCAGCTGAAAAACAGCCTGTTTCAGTTTATTCGTTGTTTTCATTAAATTGAATGCTCAAAAAATGTTTAGTCTCACTCCCATTTCTTCTTGTTGCATGTTGAAGCTCTACTTGGAACCTTGTTAGGATCCAGCCATGCTAAATAGGATTTTTTGCCATTTTTCAAGTGGTCTTAAACTTTTGATCAGGACTGTATGAGTGTACAGTGTATGGAAGCATATTGGGGGAGATTTATCAAAACTGGAGCAAAGAAAAACTGGCTTAATTGCTCATAGCTCATTGAAGGGGTTCTCTAGGCTTTTACTTTTGATGACCTATCCTCAGAATAGGTCATCAATATCAGATCAGCGGAGGTCCTACACCCCCGCCGATCAGCTGTATGAGGAGATGGCGCGTGCAGTGTGCACGTGCCGCCTCCCTTCCTGCTGCTGCTTAGTCATGGATATAGCAGCAGCGGGAAGAGAGACAGGAGACGGCACGTGCACACTGCGCGCACCTTCCCTTCTTACAGCTGATCGGCAGGGGTGCCGTGTGTCGAACCCTTACTGATCTGATATTGACGACCTATCCCGAGGATAGGTCATTGATATTAAAAGCCCGGAGAACCCCTTTAAATCCTTTAACTGGTCTCCCGCGATGTCTAAAGAGAGGAAGAATGAACGGGCACCACGTCGCATCTCCGAGTTCATCACAGCAATGAGAACTCCACAAGATGGCGCCGTACCCTCACAAGACAGCCTAACAACGGCTGATATAAGTGAAGAAACCAGCAGGGGCATCAACAACAGTAAAATGCCGATATTAACTCCAAATAAATCGTCTGTTAACACTAAAAACTGGCCAGTTACTCCAAATAATAAACAAGAAAAGGAAAAAAACAAAAGAATGCTAACCTTTTCTCTACAAACTCCCACAAATGCCACTGAACCTGCAAAAAAACCTAACAATCCTTCACAAAATCCCACAAAACAATCTACAGACCAAGAAATGTCGCCAGAACAACAACCTATTACTGAAAATATATTGAAAGTAATGCTAACAACACTACAAACCAATATATGCGACAACATTGGACAAATAATGCAAAATATCCATAAAGATATAGAAAATCTATGTTCCCATACTTCTCATGTAGAAAACAAAATGGAAGAAATTATTACAGCACATAACGACCTAACAGACGCATATGAAAATGCGAACTCTGAGATAAAAGGGCTGAAAGAAAAAAAATTACGGATCTGGAAGACAGATCGCGCAGAAACAATGTAAAAATAAGAGGAATACCTGAAGAAATTGACCCCTCCAATCTAGAAAATTACATACAACAACTCATCAAATTAATCCTACCCACATATGACAACATGCTGCTCATAATAGACCAAGCACATCGGATAATCGGATACCAAAATCCAAATCTGCACCTCCAAACGCTCCAAGAGACGTACTAACCAGAATATACTTCTACCATATAAAAGACCAACTTCTACAAGAAAACAGAAGAAGAAAAGCCTTACCTGAGCCCTATCAAAATATCCAAATTTTCCCAGATCCCAGAATTTCTGCAACGACTCTACAAGCAAGAAAAGATCTGTCTAACATCACCAGTGCTCTCCGAGAAAATGAAATCAGATACAAATGGGGCTTTCCTACGAAAATAATCATCAAAAAAGAAGACAGTAGAAGGGGAAAAAATACTACAACAATGGAACCTAACGCAAGCATTCAAACAAACACCAAATCAAAAAACTTCCCAGAAAAAAATCACCCAAGAATGGAAGACCGTCGGAAAAAGAGGAAATCGCTCCTAAAACAAGAGAACTAACCAACACCACTAAATGGCGCTAATCCTCCCATCCTGATTACTCCGCCACACAGAATATATGCCTAGTATAGGCAATACAGACTATAACTCTTCATATACATTTTTGTTCTTATGTTACTTAACACTTCTTATTTTCATTTTTAGGATAAGAATTTTTAATAGTGGACATGCCGATACCTAATACCGCTCAATCTACTGTCTTGTAAGATAAGTGAATATACATCACTACATACACTGGCTAAACATATATTACATGAAGAAGCAATATGTACTTCCTTTTTTATACACTTTTTTATTATTGAAAAAACATGACCATAAAAATTACCTAAATAAATGCTAAAGGCCTAAACTGCCCTACTAAACGTTTCCTACTGTTGAACGAGGCAACATCCTTAGGCCCCCTGCACACGAACGTGTGCTTCCCGTTGCCGTATTGCGGACCGCATTTGCGGATCCGCAATACACAGGTGCCGTTCCGTGGGCATTCCGCATCACGGATGCGGACCCATTCACTTGAATGGGTGCGCAAATCCAGAGAGGCGGAATGGTACGGAACAGAAGCACTACAGAGTGCTTCCGTGGGGTTTCGTCCCGTACTTCCGTTCCGCAAAAATATAGAACATGTCCTATCTTTTTGCGGAACGGCCGGATCGCGGACCCATTCAAGTGAATGGGTCAGCGATCCGCTGTGGCTATCCAACGGACCGTGTTCGTGCATTGCGGCCCGCATTTTGCGGGCCTCCGCACGACCACGGGGCGTACACGTTCGTGTGCAGGGGGCCTTAAAATGTGATATTCTGTTCACACAAGAAACACATTTCCATAAGGATAAAACCCCAAAATGCCAACACCCTAATTTTCCACACATATTCCTAGTAGAAAAAAAAGAGGAATTATTAAAAATACCATAAATTTTTAAATGATACACCTTAAAAGTGATCAACAAGGAAGATATATAATACTGATATGAGAATTAAACAACACTAAATACACTTTAGTAAATATATATTCCCCCAATGCAAAACAAAATGAATTTATCGCCAAAATAATCTAAAAAATTAAGAAAATAGCACAAGGCCCAATAATAATAGGTGGAGATTTTAACGACATTATGTTCCCAGACTTAGACTCTACTGCCCCATCTAGACGAAACTCCAATATACATAACCTTATTGTCAAAGAAGGATACCTAGATGTCTGGAGAGGTCACCACGGAACCGAAAAAGACTACACCTTCTATTCTATACCAAACAACTCTTATTCTAAAATAGATATGTTCCTCATAAGTAGATCAGACTTACACAAAACTCATTGATTGGGAACATCTCATGGTCAGATCACTCACCAACTTCATCTGCGCCACTCTGGCGCCTACAAGATTATATTATAAATCACCTACAATATATAGATAAACATAAATCCTCCCTAAAAGAATACTTCGCCAATAACAACAAATCAGACTGCAACCCCTTTTCAATATGTAACGCACATAAGGCAGTAATGCATGGAATATTCATCGAAACAACAGCACATATAAATAAACTTAAAAAAACTAGAAATCACACGCATTACCCAAGAGTTAACAAATCTTAAAAATAAACAAAAACCTAACCAAACTGATTCTGAAAACATAAAAAAAAACTCTGCAACAGGCTCTCGCCAACCAATACGTATACATATTACTGAAATACTAAATTAATTTCTATACTAATAATAATAAACCTGGAAAATGTCTCGCAAGACAAGCTAAAACAAGAGAAGCCAAACAAGGATAGCCTACCTACTGACCGAAAACAAAAAAATAAAAAATAAACCCACAACAGATAGTCGAAAAAATTAAAGATTACTATTCCTCACTATACAACCTTAAAAATGACCCAAACATCATTCAACCAAATATCACATCATTTATTTTTGGTAAATTGATAGAACAACTCAACTATATTAATACGCCATTCAATAAAACAGAAATCCTAAATGCTATTAAACAATTAAAACTAGGCAAATCACCAGGACCAGATGGCCTCACTAATAGATACTATTAAATATTTGCAGAAGAATTAACACCCAATTTCGAAAACAATATTTAATTTAGCCGCTGAAATAAAATCCTTCCCAAAAGAAATGTTAACAGCTACAATCAAAACCCTACCCAAAGCAGGAAAAGAACCTACTACACCATCTAACTTTCGCCCAATTTCTCTATTAAACACGGACATTAAAATATATGCAAAAATTATAGCAAATAAGATTACTTAATATTCTTCCCTTGATAATAAACCAAGACCAAGTAGGTTTTATTAAAGGAAGACAAACCTTTGACGCCACACGTAGAATAATAAACCTCATACAACATTGTAAAACACTAAATATCCCTTCCTTCTTCCTATCATTAGAAGCTGAAAAAGCATTCGACAGGATACACTGGGGCTATCTAGAATCTGTATTACACAAATTTGGATTAACTGACCACATAAATTCCGCCATTATGGCATTATATTCCAGTCTATTCCTCCGGTTATCTTTCAGAATCTTTCAATATTAGCAACGGAACAAGACAAGGATGCCCCCTCTCTGCTTTAATTTTTGCATTAATAATGGAACCCCTAGCAGAAACTATTCGTATAAACTCACAAATAATAATAGGTATTAAAATAGGCACAAGAGAACATTAAATTACATTATACGCTGATGACATAATATTAACACTAAAAAAAATCCTAATATTTCGCTTAATACACTACAAACTACTATCCAATTTTAATATGATTTCATATTACAAAATAAATGAAAATAAATCACAAATATTAAACAAACATTCCTCAAAAAACACACTTGGAATTAACCGCATCATTCTCATATCAATGGAATGATAAAAAACTTAAATATTTAGGAATATATATCACATCCACTAGTCAAAATCTATATAAAGAAAACTATAAACCCTTACTATCCTCTATACCTCAAAAATTACTCACATACAATAAAATACAACTATCCTGGACTGGCAAAATAGCTATAGTCAAAATTTTCATTCTCCCTTCTATCCTATATACATTCCGCACGATTGCCATCCCAATCAAAAATAATTTTCGATACCCGAAACAACCCTATGCCATTGTGTCACTCGCATTGCCAATACACCATGATGCTTCCTTGTAATCTAGCTGCATTGATAACACACACACTTATACATCCTGGCATGCTATCAATGTCATTAATGTTTGTTGGAGGAATCTTCTGCCACGCTGAATGCAGTGGCGTCGCCAGGGGGGGGGCCAGAGGGGGCCACGGCCCCCCCTACATCATGCTGTGCCCCCCCATGTGCCCCCCCAACTAAAATGACCCCCCCCCCAAGTGAGCAGCCGCCGCCGGGCACAGGAGCGCTTCCATTGCGCTCATCTCCATTGTAAACTGCCTGTGCCAGCGGAGGTGCAGGGGAGGGAGAGGCGTGTCCCTTCCCTTTCCTCTGATAGGCTGCAGGCAGGCACCGAAGTGGAGGAGAGGCCCCGCCCCCTAATTACTCCTGTTTACCTTTCTAAAGCTAAAGGACCTTTGATGATGTCATCACAGGTCCTGTAAGGAAACTGCACAGTGTAAAGTGTAGTTCCCAGGTTAGAACAGTGCATCTGCCAGGACCTGTGATGACATCATCTTCAACATCACAGGTCCTGCAGAATCTAGCAAAGGAACTGCACCAAAAATGGTGTAGTTCCTAGGTTTCAAAGGTACATCTGCCAGGACCTGTGATGACATCATCACAGGTCCTTCAACCCCTAACAGCAAGTATTAAAAGTTCACAAGCAGCTCTGCATTGATCCATACAGACTGGAAAGGTAAGAGGAGGTCCTCCACTTTTCATCATTTACCTCCCCTCCATGCCCTGTTTTTACTCATTGCTCACTCATGTAAAAATCGAAAAAATAACTTTAAATAAAAGATAGCAACTGATTTGCATTTCATTGAGTGAAATAAGTATTTGAACCCTCTAACAAAAAAAGACTTAATACTTGGTGGAAAAACCCTTGTTTGCAAGCACAGAGGTCAAACGTTTCTTGTAATTGATGACCAAGTTTGCGCACATTTTAGGAGGAATGTTGGTCCACTCCTCTTTGCAGATCATCTCTAAATCCCTAAGGTTTCGAGGCTGTCTCTGTGCAACTCTGAGCTTGAGCTCCCTCCATAGGTTTTCGATTGGATTAAGGTCCGGAGACTGACTAGGCCACTCCATGACCTTAATGTGCTTCTTCTTGAGCCACTCCTTTGTTGCCTTTGCTGTATGTTTTGGGTCATTGTCGTGCTGGAACACCCATCCACGACCCATTTTCAGTTTCCTGGCAGAGGGAAGGAGGTTGTCGCTCAGGATTTCACGATACATGGCTCCGTCCATTTTCCCGTTTATGCGAATAAGTTGTCCTGTGCCCTTAGCAGAAAAACACCCCCAAAGCAAAATGTTTCCACCCCCATGCTTGACGGTGGGGACGGTGTTTTGGGGGTCATAGGCAGCATTTTTCTTCCTCCAAACACAGCGAGTTGAGTTAATGCCAAAGAGCTCTATTTTGGTCTCATCAGACCACAGCACCTTCTCCCAGTCACTCTCTGAATCATTCAGGTGTTCATTGGCAAACTTCAGACGGGCCTGCACATGTGCCTTCCTGAGCAGGGGGACCTTGCGAGCCCTGCAGGATTTTAATCCATTGCGGTGTAATGTGTTTCCAATGGTTTTCTTGGTGACTGTGGTCCCTGCTAATTTGAGGTCATTAACTAACTCCTCCCGTGTAGTTCTAGGATGCTTTTTCACCTTTCTCAGAACCATTGACACCCCACGAGGTGAGATCTTGCGTGGAGCCCCAGAGCGAGGTCGATTGATGGTCATTTTGTGCTCCTTCCATTTTCGAACAATCGCACCAACAGTTGTCACCTTCTCTCCCAGCTTCTTGCTAATGGTTTTGTAGCCCATTCCAGCCTTGTGCAGGTCTACAATTTTGTCTCTGACATCCTTGGACAGCTCTTTGGTCTTTCCCATGTTGGAGAGTTTGGAGTCTGCTTGATTGATTGATTCTGTGGACAGGTGTCTTTTATACAGGTGACTAGTTAAGACAGGTGTCCTTAATGAGGGTGACTAATTGAGTAGAAGTGTCTAACCACTCTGTGGGAGCCAGAACTCTTAATGGTTGGTAGGGGTTCAAATACTTATTTCACTCAATGAAATGCAAATCAGTTGCTATCTTTTATTTAAAGTTATTTTTTCGATTTTCCTTTTGATGTGCTATCTGCCACTGTTACAATAAACCTACCATTGAAATGATACTGTTCTGAGACTTTTCATTTCTTTGTCATTGGACAAACTTACAAAATCAGTGAGGGGTCAAATAATTATTTCCTCCACTGTATACTACTTCAGGCAGTTACCACTACCTCATGTACCTCACAGTGACTATAATGCATAACTGACCACATATTTCTATAAACACTGCATCTACAGTATTATACCTTCTATGTGTCACATCAATACACTGCTCTGTATATATATATATATATATATATATATATATATATATATATATATATATATAGATACACACACATACATGCACACACACTGCATATATTACACAGTATTATACATGCAATATGTACAGATATATAGTATATACCGCAGTGCACTGATATGTGAGGTACAAGGTATAATAGATGCTGTGTGTACAGATATCAGTACACTTCTGTATATACTATATATGTGAGGTACAAGGTATAATAGATGCAGTGTGTACAGATATCAGTACACTTCTGTATATACTATATATGTGAGGTATGAGGTATAATAGATGCTGTGTGTACAGATATCAGTACACTTCTGTATATACTATATATGTGAGGTACGAGGTATAATAGATGCAGTGTGTACAGATATATAGTATATACAGCAGTGTACTGATATCTGAGGTACGAGGTGTCAATACACTGCTGTATTTACTATATATCTGTACACACTGCATCTATTATACCTCGTACCTCACATATTACACTACTGTATATACTGTATACACTGCATATATTATACCCCGTACCTCACATATCAGTACACTGCTGTATATACTATATACCTGTACACACTGCATCTATTATACCCTGTACCTCACATATCAGAACACTAGGGAATATACTATATACCTGTACACACTGCATCTATTATACCCTGTACCTCACATATCAGAACACTAGGGAATATACTATATACCTGTACACACTGCATCTATTATACCCTGTACCTCACATATCAGAACACTAGGGAATATACTATATACCTGTACACACTGCATATATTATACCGCGTACCTCACATAACTGTACACTGCTGTATATAATATACATCTGCATCTATTATACCTCTTTTGTGTGCCAGGGCTGTTTTGTAATCCCATTCCGGCCCTGATGGCATAAATTATAAAACGCAGCAGCAAGAATAGTTCATGGAACAAAGGGAGGGGCTATAAAAGGGGAATGGGGGCCCAATTTAGATTCCTGCTATGGGGCCCAGTGATTTTTATGTACGCCCCTGGCTGCAGGCACTAGGCCGGCAGCCTATCAGAGGCCGGCGCAATGACGTCATCGTGCCGCCTGAGCCTTACATTACAGCGTGGGACACAGGAAGAGGCTGCATCGCATCGCTGACACTTAGGTAAGTATAAGTGTTTTTTTTTGTTTTTTTTTACAATAGTGTTACTGGCACATTGGGGGGGCCTATTACAAAACTGGCACATGATGATGGGAGGGGGGACTTTATACTAGCACATGATGATGGGGGGGACTTTATACTGGCACATGATGATTGGGGGGACTTAATACTGGCACATGATGATGGGGGGACTTAATACTGGCACATGATGGGGGACTTAATACTGGCACATGATGATGGGGGGGACTTAATACTGGCACATGATGATGGGGGGAGACTTAATACTGGCACATGATGATGGGGGGACTTAATACTGGCACATGATGATGGGGGGACTTAATACTGGCACATGATGATGGGGGACTTAATACTGGCACATGATGATGGGGGACTTAATACTGGCACATGATGGGAGGGACTTAATACTGGCACATGATGATGGGGGGGACTTAATACTGGCACATGATGATGGGGGGACTTAATACTCGCACATGATGATGGGGGGACTTAATACTCGCACATGATGATGGGGGGACTTAATACTGGAACATGGGGGGGCTTAATACTGGCACATGATGATGGGGGGACTTAATACTGGCACATGATGATGGGGGACTTAATACTGGCACATGATGATGGGGGGACTTAATACTGGCACATGATGATGGGGGACTTAATACTGGCACGTGATGGGGGCTCATTACTGGCACGTGATGGGGGCTCATTACTGGCACGTGATGGGGGCTCATTACTGGCACGTGATGGGGGCTCATTACTGGCACGTGATGGGGGCTCATTACTGGCACGTGATGGGGGGCTCATTACTGGCACGTGATGGGGGCTTATTACTGGCACGTGATGGGGGCTTATTACTGGCACGTGATGGGGGCTCTTGTTACTGGCACGTGATGGGGGCTTATTACTGGCACATTGGGGGGCTCTTGTTACTGGCACGTTATTGAGGGCACTTATTACTGGCACATTATTGGTGGGCACTATAGGGGCATCTACTGAGGCCACAAAGAAGGGGTGTTTTATATGGGGGGCTCTGTACAGTAGCATTTTATACTGGGACACATTATGGTGGGTACTATGGAGAAGGGGAGAGAGGAGTACTATGGAGTCATCTACGGGGGGCACTAAGGCCTCCCTGAGGTTCTGAAAGGGGTATTTTATACTTGCAAATTATGGGGGACACTGAGGGCATCTACTGGGGCACGATATATGGGACATTTTATACTGGTACATTATGGGGGGCACTAGCAGGAAGGGGGGAGAGGAGCACTATGGAGGCATTTACTGGTGCACTATATAGGGGTATTTTATACTGGCACATTATGGGGGAAATTAGCTCAACTGGGGGCATAAGGGGGTATGTTTTGCACATTATAAGGAGAATTATTTCTACTGGGGGGGGGGCATTATGGTGGGTTTTATTACTCCCCCATGGTATGACCCCCTAGTAGCAGCACCAACCTCTCTCTGCTCTGCTATCCCTCTGCCCCTTCTCCAAATCCTTATTATGAAATCTTTCTCATTAGGATAAAACACAACATCAGCTCCGCCGAGCCCCCGGCCAAGTGTTGAAGTGGTGTCCGAGATCCCCAAGGGCCAAGCCAAGTAACTGTAAGTGTTCATGTGAAATATGTTTATTTTATATATGTACACTCCTGTGAGAGGCGGGGAGGGAGATCTGTGGATGACACTGTTATAGGGAGGGAGATCTGTGGATGACACTGTTATGGAGGGGGAAATGGGGATGACACTGTCATGGGGTGGATCTGTGGATGACACATATAGCATAAGATGCTATATACGGTATGTGGCATCCACAGATCCCCCTCTCTATAAAAGTGTCATCCACAGACAGCTGGACTTTTCTTCCCTGTTGCGGTTTTAGGTATTGGGTAAAGTATTGCAGCATTTCTAAGCGTACTTGTGTAAATGTATCGTTGTTATAGCTGCCCCCCCTACTTTTGTCCTGGCCCCCAGTGTGCCCCCCCAAAATTTGAAAGCTAGAGACCCCACTGGCTGAATGCACTTGGGCACGTAAATCATCAAGATCCACTGCTGGCAGCTCCCTTTGCAATTGCCAACCAATGATGCCCCAGATGTGCTTGATGGAAGACAAGTCAGGAGACACTACAGGCCATGGTAGCACGTTTAGGCCATGCAGGCTGCTCCCAGTAGTACGAGCAACATGCATTGTCCTGTTGAAAAACGGCTCCTGGGACACTTTAGAGAAATGGCTGTACCACTAGTTCCACGACAAAATCAGTGTAACGCTCCGCTGTTAGTGTACCTGAAATGAAGACTAGATGGTCCGGGTACCGTACATTATGCCAACCCACACTAAAATCCTGGAAGTGGGACCGGTGTGGCGTTCCCTTGAGAGGGCCTCTTTATGGCGTTGCCCACGTGATCTCCAGACCAATCTCCAGCTATCATTGTATCCGAAACATAAGCGGGACTCATCACTGACAAGGACAGAACTCCATTCCAGCCTCCATTTCTGCCATGCTGTGCACCGTGATAGCCTTTGAAAGCGGTGGAGTGAGGTCAATGGAGCACCTGTACGTCTGGCTCATAGCCCAATGTCGTGCAAACGTCTTCTGATGCTTTGTATAGACTGTTTGCCGCCCTAGGCTTGGGATGTGATGTCCAGTTTCACCTGCAGTACAGAATGGACTGGACGCTCCATTCTTCTAATAAGTCGATCTGTCCGTGTAGAGGTTCTCCTCTGTGAACCTCCTGCTCTGATTCAAGTTCATCGTTGTTCTCTCAATCACCAGGATACACAACGTTAAACAGTCCTGACATCTCAGTCTAGGTGCGTACCAATCTGCCAGAGTTGTAAACCAAGGTCTCCGAGTTCAAGGATTCTGTCCCTCTCAGTTTGCGACAACTGGCGAAAACTGGTGATGAACAAGAGGCATCACACAATCATCACACACGACTTAATCTGATATTTGAGATTGCATGTGGCTAAAAACTTTCAATCTGGTTTTTATGCCCCGCCCACATGCTACAGATAGGAGATTGAAAATGTGATCATCTGCAGATCTTAGCGACACCTGCCACTTCCTCGATTTGCATAATGTTACTGCTTGTGTTTCTTGGTGTTGCAATTTCAATGTTGAGGAGTGTGTGTGTGTGTGTGAGTGTGTATATATATATACACACACACACACACACATATATACACACCTATGTACGCAATAGATACAGAACTTACCCATCCTTACTGAACACTCTGACCCAAGCATGAAAGTTTGGTCCTAGTATACAGAGACAACGAGATGTGGTGTAAGACGAGAGCAGGACTGCAAACAGAAAGGTTTCCCCCACTGATCTGTATGGAAAGCAGAGAAAGAATAAAGTCAGTAAATCCAACCTATGTCTGTTATAACTTAGAAGCAGAGATGTCTGCACTTATAGGGGTTGTATAGGATTAGAAAATAGATATAGTTTCGCCCAGAAACAGCGCCACTTTTATTTAGTGGCTGTGCGTCGTATTGCAGCTCAGCTTTATTCACAAAATTAGGCCCCATTCAGACATCCGTATGGTCGCCGTGCCGCGTTGCAGACTGCAAACAGCGGGTCCGCAATACAGGCACCGTGACTTGAATGGGACCGCAAACTGAAACATATGGCAAAAGATAGGACATGTCCTACCTTTTGCAAAGTGGATGCACCGATTAGAAGCAGTCGGAAGCCCTTCTGGGTCCGTGCCTCTGCACCACAAAGGATAGGACATGTCCTATTTTTTGCCGTATGTTGCGGATTGCGGACCTAATCCGCAACACTGGGGTACGGTCGTCTGAATGTGATGCCAGACACATTCAAAGGTCAAAAGTGGTGCTGATTCTGGAACAAAACAGAGGACCTTTTATAACAATTTGACAAATCCTCATGGATCCCTCCGCGTTATAATTAGGTTCATTGGGTTTCCTTTCGGGTACATTCACAGAATTAAAATCCAGCATGGATTCCGTTGCGGAAAATCCTTTTCTACCATGGAATCTGCTATCAAAACGCCACCAGCAGCCTCCCATTGACCTCAATTGAAAAAAAAAAAACTCTGGGTGCACATGGCAGGTATTTTTTCTCGCCTTAGAAGTGGCATGTTATTTCTCAGAAGCGTGTTTTTTGCATTGATGTCGATGAGACAAATGCTAGCGGTTTTACGGGAATTTTTTGCAACCTTTCTGCCACCAAAGAGGCTTCTGAATTTTCCCACCCAAGGGTTGGATTAGAAAAACAGTGGCTTCTAAAACCTCTTCCAAATCCTCAACCAAAAACGCTTCTAGAACGCTTGTAAATACTCCTTTAAACTGCTCTCAAATTACAAATCTGCCACCAAAAACCACCAGTTTTTTGTTAGCTACTGACTTTTTTGCCACAGATTTTGCTTGTGTGAACATACCCTGCGGGTTCCAGTATATCTGTCAGCATGTAAAGTGTGGCAGACTAAACTCCTTACATTGTAATCCATAACATGAAGATAACATCTTCTAGACTGATTTCAATGGCTTGGAATTGTACGATTTCCACATTGTATATGGCATACTCACTCTACGAGAGGCGCCCCGTACAGGACTATAATCCCATGGAACAGCAAGCAGGAAACAAAGAAGTAGAGACACGATCTGTACATTTTATTGACCTGAAATAAAGAAATCGGTTCAGAACGTGGTCTCTCTAATTGGAAGGATTGCTCAGTAACCCGGCACGGCCACCACACTTTGAACAGAGCTGTGCTTTCTCCAAGACCAGAGGGGATGGCTGATCGGTGGGGGTGCCGGACCCTCACTGATTGGATATTAATGACCTATCCTGAGGATAGGTAATCAATATCAGGAGCCTGGAAAAACCCTTTAAAGGAAATGTGTCACCAAATTTCTTTCTGCCAGTTAAAACCAGATAGTAACACATCTCCTTTTATTATTTTTAGATTGTAGATTTTTATTTTTTTTGTTCCGTTTCTGAACATGATTATGGGGGCAACCATTTTGCCTGAGCTGTTCTTAACAGCATTTAGAGATATGCTTTACAGCAGATACACGGGCCATAGACACAATGGACAGGCTGGAACTCACTGACTTCTATGGGAGACTCTCCTAGGCATGCCCAGTGATCTGTGCGGAGGTCATTGTACAAGGAAAGAATAGATAAGCTGTGACAATCACCTACTGTGAATGGTGGATCTTATCTTATCTATACACAGAGGTGATACCATTACAGGCAGGAGTAGAATGACAGCTAAGCAGGTAACTGCAGTAATGTGATGTGTACAGCTAAAGAAGTGGCGCCTAATATTAGGCTTAGTGGCCTGTGCTGAAAACTGTAGGATTTGATAGGTTTTGTTTAAATATAAAAATTGACATGGAAAATGAGAAATAACATCAACAAAAATTCTTTAAAAATATGTTTAACATAAAAACGTGATGTAAACAATAGGTCATTTTCTGACTAAACGCTCTTACCTTGTGTGGAAACGAGATCCTTTTGGTTGAGGTATTTGGTTTCAGCGTTAGCAGTAACAGAACATTAACAGAGATGACACAAGCGGAGCAGATGCAGAGCCACGCGAGGTGGGTTCCCAAAAGTGAGAAATCATCTAGGAGGAGCGGCGGGACACAAAGGGAGAAGAGGACGGCCAGCCCACACAGGACGTGCCCTACCGAAAGTCTCCGGAGCTCCGTCTCATTCATGATCTTGGCTTAGAAAGAAAAAAAAAAAAAAAAAGGTAAAAACAATACAACAATACAAAATACACAAACACCAATATACATGATGCCAGAAGCATAGCGCCATAAATGTAGAGTGGATGGAGTTAAAGGGTTGTATGACAGGATAAATGTTTTATACATGGGACAAAATGGTTTTAGAAAAAATAAATAATAAATCACTACTCACCTTACCTTTCTGTTTAGGGTACTTTCACACTTGCGGCAGAGAATTCTGGCAGACAGGAACTGCCTACCAGATCCGGCAATCCGGACGCAAACGGATGTGGATCCCTCTGACAAATGCATTGCAATACTGGAACCGTCTCTCCGGTTGTCATCCGGAAAAACTGATCCGGTAATTTTTTTTCCCCACAGATTTAAAGGTCTGCACATGCACGGACCGGAAGAACGGATCCGTCAATGCGGAAATTTTAATGCCGGATCCGGCACTAATACATTTCAATGGAAATTAATGCCGGATCCGGCAAGTGTTCAGGATTTTTGGTCGGAGAGAAAACTGCAGCATGCTGCTGTTTTTTCTCTGGCCAAATACCGTAAGAGGGACTGAACTGAAGACATCCTGATGCATCCTGAACGGAATGCTCTCCATTCAGAATGCATTAGGACAAAACTGATCAGTTCTTTTCCAGTATAGAGCCCCTAGGACGGAACTCAATATCGGAAAAGAATAACGCTAGTGTGAAAGCCTTACTGCTCTGGTCCCCGCTGCGCTCTACTTCCCTGCCTCGGCTCAACAGACAGGAACTGGCTGGAAATCTGGAAATGCCCCGCTCCGCCAATCACTGTGGCAGGTACCCAAAGTGGCCATTGACTGGCTAAGCGGGCATTTCCAGCCAGTTTCTGTGTCCGGCCAGGGCTTGAAAGTAGAGAAAAGTGAATAATACTTATTTTTTAACTAATTTTTGTGCTTTAAAAATAAATAAAATATATATATATTTCCCCAAACAACCCCTTTTTTTAAGCAAAAACATGTACATTCATTGCATTTATCTGATCATTATTTTCAGAAAAATAACACTAAGGCGCTTCAGATGCCTGTTCGCACTGACGACATATATGGGAGCCATGACAGGTCGTGTAGATTAGACATCCCCTTAAGGGCTGTTACAGATGAGAATGTGCAGTGCGGGAATCACGCTCCCTGTGTGAGATTGATCTTCCGCTCTGGACACTGCTCGTCTTCCAGGAGCGCATGGCATTATACTGATCTATAATGCTGTGTGTCTCTGCATGACCTTCTTTCTACAGGATCGTACTGACATAAAGCTGGCACTATGATTCTGTAGCAAAAAGGTCAGGCAGAGGCACACAGCATTATAGATCAGCACTGCACAGGCTTGTCTGAAGCAGCCCTCTTTTTTTTAAGAATGTGTAGGAGCAGTGATTCTATTAATACTTTAATCACTGAAATTGTACATTTCTATTCGAAAAATAGCTATAAAGCGACGCCCCCCGTCTTCTGTTTACATAATTGTGGAGACGCGCTCGACACTGACCGTGTTGTGTAAACTGAAGACAGGGGGCGTTGCTTTACAGCTATTCTTATAAAAGAAATGTACAATTTTAGTAATTAAAGGGGTTATCCAACCCCCATAATGCCCCCCCTGTCGCTCGGTTCAAAACATCTGGCGACAGGGGGAGCAGCCAATAGCAGGCGGTGACCAGCCTCCCTGGCATCGCGGGGGATGGTAGGGAGGCTCCCCCCACATCGCGGCCTGCTATTGGCTGCTCAGGAGAATGAGAGCCCCCTACTCTGTGGAGCTCCCTGAAACAGAGGGACCAGTTGGGCATGAGCGAAAGCGCTCGGCTATCTCCGGACCTCCAGTAGAAATGAATGGCGCACATGTCTGACATGTCCCAGCGGTAGGATCTGTGGATAACTTTATATAACCAGAATACCCCTTTAAGCCTGGGTGACAACCAATATGGCCTCTGTTCCAGCTTCCTACATGGTTGTCACCCGTGCGGCCACACTAGTTGTCAGAGGGTGACACTACAGATTATAACTACTGCTAGTTACCGGTATACCGATGAGGGGCGAGGCACAAACTGACAATAACGTGTCCTATATACACAGTGCCATCCTGCGAGGCGCAGCACATACAGGACGGAGCACGGCCAGGTGACTACCCGGGTCACAGCTCAGGAAAGGTCACCATGACGAGAGGAGACAACTCACCTGCCGCTCACCACTCCTCCTCCATTACCTGCGTCCCAGCCAGCCTGGCCCCGCCCACAACCAATGAGACAGCCAATCGGGGCGGGCAGCTAAGAGCACGTGATTCACAGATAGCGAACGGAAGTGGCGAAACCGGAAGCGAACGTTGTTTACGTTCCTCCCCTGTCTGGAGCGTTCAGAAGAGAGGATGGTGTGCGACAATTGTAAGTGTCGCCGGACTAAGAGGGGCGCGGCAGCAGCGATGTGACATGGCCGCACTTGTCCTGGGTCTTTTATCAGTGTGTTCAGGTGTTTACTATGTTACACAGTCGTGGGTCACGTTCACTGGTCATCAGCCTGTGGGTGTCACAGAAACTACAACTCTCATCATGCCGTACATGTTGGGGGTTTTCAACAGCCACAGCTTGGAGACCACTAGTACCACGCGGGCTCTGCTAAAGAGCATCAGTCACCAAGATCAACCCTATTAAACCAGGCATAATGCCTGGTAGGGTTGGTCATGCTTATAAAACGATACTGAATTTGTATGCACACAAACGTATTTTTGTCCATGTCCGGTTTTTTTTAGGCCTGTATGCGGAACTATCCATTTAAATGGGGCCGCATGGCCGCTTCGCAAAAAAATAGGACATGTCCTGATCTTGGCATTGTTAAATGGATCCGCAAAAAAAAATAGATGCAAGACGGACGTCACATGGATGTCATCCTTCTTTTTTTTTTCTGTGGATCCTTGTTTTGTGGACTGCAAAATACATACAGTTGTCTGCATGAGCCCTTATATTTATTATGTAAATGAGGGCTTCGGTGCACGGAGAAGCAGGTTCTAGCCCCTGAGTGCACCTCAGCGCTTCCCCTTTCCACTGGATAATTCGCATGTATACGTTTTGCGGATTGGAAGCGTTATTTGACCAAATTGTTCATTAGCTCTACTGCTGTATGTGGACGCCTGTGGGATTGGATAGCATTTATTGGTAGTATTCAATAGTTTGAGGCCTAAGTCCGCAAACGCTCACCCATCTGGTGATCCTGTACTACTGGCCCCAAAACCCATTGTTTCTGCACTTTAGATCCAAGCAGAGAACTGCTGCCCAGAGACAGTGACTCTGTATGGAGACGAGCCATCGCTGTGTCAGTCCCTTGTGCCCATACAGCTGAGGTGCATTCTGCATGGAAATACAGTTTTCAGGGATGTTTAGTTTATTCCCGACATATTGGTCCAGGTCAAAGGACCTTTAGCCTAAGGTCCGCATCGTGGCTCTGACCCATTCGCTTCAATGGGGCCACAAAAGATGCGGACAGCACTCCATGTGTTGTCCGCATCCATACCTCCGTTCCTCGTGTCCTGTTCTTGTCCACATCACGGACAAGGATAGGACTGGTCTATTGAGGGCCAGACCTTCCATTCTGCAAAATACGCACGGCCAGTACCTGTGTTTTGCGGATGAGCAATTCACGGGCCGCAAATCACAGTACAGCTGTGTGCATGAGGCCTAAAACTGGCAGCCGTTAACAATCAGCAGTTAATTAACACTTCATTTGCTAACCGTGCAGTGGCCTCTACATGGGACACTATGCTCCTTGTATAATATTTTATATCTATTAGGGCTAATGCCCACGACCGTATGCTCTCCGAGAGCGGGCCATATGTCCCGGAGCGGCATACATGATACTGTTACTATGATACTGTGCGCATCGGGCCGCCCGTGAGACTATTGTCCCGCACTCATATGATCATATAACCTATGATGCTGTGTGCTCCCGTGCGCACAATGTATGCCGCTCCGGGACATATGACCCACTCACGGACCGTAGGTCTCGGAGGGCATACAGTCGTGTGCATGAGCTCTTAGGCTACTTTCACACTTGCGATTTTGCATATCGGTTTTGAGATCTGGCAGAGGATCACAAAACCAGGCCAAAATGGATCAGTTTAGGGCCAATGTATTCTTGTAAATTCTTTTATTTTGAAAAATGTTAAGATTACAAACATGAGAGTAACGTCACTCTCAGTAAACATAAAGACGCATATATATAAATAATGCAAATCACATAATGCTGAAAAATGGGGAATAAGAAAAACTAGGGTGAGTGATGGGACAGTGGAAGGTCGGGAAAAGGGAGGGGAGGGAAAGGAGAAAGGGGGGAAGGAAGGAAAGAGGAGGTGAGGAGTAAGTACCAGTCAGGAACCCAATGATTATTTTTCATATTTCGGAAAAAACTCTAAACAAAAAAAAGATATTAAAGATGTTGAAAACATACGACTTAGGGCTCTTTCACACTTGCGTTCTTTTCTTCCAGCATAGAGTTCCGTCGTCAGGGCTCTATGCCGGAAAAATCCTGATCAGGATTATCCCCATGCATTCTGAATGGAGAGAAATCCGTTCAGGATGCATCAGGATGTCTTCAGTTCTGGACCGGAACGTTTTTTGGCCGGAGAAAATACCGCAGCATGCTGCGCTTTTTGCTCCGGCCAAAAATCCTGAACACTTGCCGCAAGGCCGGATCCGGAATTAATGCCCATTGAAAGGCATTAATCCGGTTCCGGCATTAAGCTAAATGTCGTTTTAGCGCATTACCGGATCCGACGTTTAGCTTTTTATGAATGGTTACCATGGTTGCCAGGACGCTAAAGTCCTGTTTGCCATGGTAAAGTGTAGTGGGGAGCGGGGGAGCAGTATACTTACCGTCCGTGCGGCTCCCGGGGAGCTTCAGAGTGACGTCAGGGCGCCCCACGCTCATGGATGACGTGTCGCATGGTTCACGTCATCCATGCGCATGGGGCGCTCTGACGTCATTCTGGAGCGCCCCGGGAGCCGCACGGACGGTAAGTATACTGCTCCCCCGCTCCCCACTACTACTATGGCAGCCAGGACTTTAATAGCGTCCTGGCTGCCATAGTAACACTGAACGCATTTTGAAGACAGATCCGTCTTCAAATGCTTTCAGTTCACTTGCGGTGTTACGGATCCGGCGGGCACCTCCGGCAAATGGAGTGCACGACGGATCCGGACAACGCAAGTGTGAAAGAGGCCTTGCAATCATAGAGTAAAGAAAACAAGCAAAAACAACTAATAACTAAAGTGGTAAAGTTTCATTGCAAACCACAATGCATTATACCAATAAACTAGTTAAATGTGACTAAAGTTCAAACAGTTGGAGTGCTTTAGTGGGAGTCAGAAAATCAGTCCATTTACTCCAAATACTCTCAAATTTCGAAGGCTTGAGTAGGACTCGCCATCTTCTCCTTTCAAATCCTTGTACTTTCTCTAAGGCTACTTTCACACTAGCGTTGTTTTAATCCGGCGTTCAATTCCGACACCGGAACTGCCCGCCGGATCCGGAAAAACGTGTGAAAACGGATTACATTTGAATCCTGATCAGGATTTTGATCACAATGAAAAAATGCATTGGAAAAAACGGATCCGCCATTTATGGACTTTAACTTTTTTTTCACATTTTTCGGGTTTAACATGCAAAAGCCGGATCCGTTTTGACTGAACACACAGCGCCAGATCCGGCGTTAATGCAAGTCAATGGGAAAAAGGCCTGATCCGGCGTTCAGTCAAAGTGTTCAGGCTTTTTGGCCGGAGGTAAAAATACTGCATGCTACGTTTTTCTGAAAAGCCTGATCAGTCAAAAAGACTGAACTGAAGACATCCTGATGCATCCTGAAGGACTGACTCTCCATTCAGAATGCATGGGGATAAAACTGATCAGTTCTTTTCCGGATTTGAGCCCCTAGGACGGAACTCAGCGCCGGAAAAGAAAAACGCTAGTGTGAAAGTACCCTAACTCAGTGAGCCATTCCCGTATCGTGGGTGGATCAGTTTGTAACCATTTTCTTGGAATCTAAGCCCCGATAAATTCCATATGGGAAGAAGATAAGATCATCTCTCGCATAGACCTTGGAAACATTATTGACAATACTTTCATCCCAGAAAAACAATACCAGATATTGAATAAAATACTGTCAAGTTACAATCTTGATGACAGTTTGTTTGTAGAAAGTAATTGGGTAACTCACCACCTCCACAGCAGAACTCCACTAACCCACTTATTATCTAAGTGGTACAAACTTATAAACAATCCAGTAGACAAACCGATCTATGTGGAAAAATGGTCTACAGAATTAAAATCACCTATGAATGAATCACAAACTCAAGGATTGATTAATAATGCTTTTTCAAATCTGAAGTCTTATGCATATCAGGAGATGCAGTTTAAACTATCTTCTAGATGGTATAAGACTCCAGTCTTATTGAATAGAATAGATCAGAACATTTCTAATCTCTGTTGACGCTGTGGAGATGGGGTTGGGGATTATACACATATATGGTTTAATTGCCCCCGAATCTCATCCTTCTGGAAAGAGCTCAATAACATCATCAATGAAGTATTCGGGTCAAAAATTAAGCCCTCTATTAATCTGGTGTTGTTTAACCTATATGATGTATATCAATCATCTGTGAAATCAGAGTTATGCACATACTTCCTTAGCGTCGCTAGGGCCAATGTATTCTGAGTGGGCTATGCTGCGTTCAGGATGCATCAGGTTGTCTTCCATTCCGGCAGCATTCCGTTTACAGTTTTGTGTCTGTTCATGGAAACTGAACAAACCGGATCCATTACTGAAAACGGTGTAAGAGGCGACGAGTCCGATTTTTTTTTTTTTTTTTTTTTTTTTTTTTTTTTTAGGATCTTAAAAAAACGGATCCGTCACCCATTGACTTACAATGTATTTAGTGGCGGATCTGGTTTGTTCCGTTTTCGATTTAACACAGCCACATCCTAACGGAACGGATTCATACTGGTATGTAAGTCAAAACGCAACCATTTTTATCCGGTTTTGAGATCCTCTGCTGGATCTCAAAGCTGGAAACAAAACCGCAGATATGAAAGTAGCCTAAGGCCTCCTGCACACGACCGTATGGCTTTTTCAGTATTTTGCGGTCCGTTTTTCTTTTTTTTTTTTTTTGTTTCAGTAGTCTTTCCGCTTCTGTTCCATTTTTCCATTCTGTTTTTCCGTTTGGTTTCTGTTTGTGATCCGTTTTTTGCGGATTGCAAACGGAAACAAAAGCATACAATAATGTTTTTAAACAGTAAGTACATTAAAAAATTGGTCTGGGCATAACATTTTCAGTAGATGGTTCCGCAAAAACGGAACGGATACGGAAGGCATACGGATGCATTCCGTTTGCATTCTGTTTTTTTTGCGGACCCATTGCCGAGCCACAGATCGTTATTTCCAGGCAATAATAGGACATGTTCTATGTTTGAACAGAATGGAAATACAGAAACAGAAGGCATATGGGGAGTACCTTCGTTTTTTTTTTGCGGCTCCGTTAACCACCTCCGGACCGCCTAACGCAGATTCGCGTTCCGGAGGTGGCAGCCCTGCGCTCAGCGACGCATATACGCGTCATCTCGCGATGGCCGAGATTTCCTGTGAACGCGCGCACACAGGCGCGCGCGCTCACAGGAACGGAAGGTAAGAGAGTGGATCTCCAGCCTGCCAGCGGCGATCGTTCGATGGCAGGCTGGAGATGTGATTTTTTTAACCCCTCACAGGTATATTAGACGCTGTTTTGATAACAGCGTCTAATATACCTGCTACCTGGTCCTCTGGTGGTCCCCTTTGTTTGGATCGACCACCAGAGGACACAGGCAGCTCAGTAATATGTTGCACCACTACACTACACCCCCCCCCCTGTCACTTATTAACCCCTTATTCACCCTTGATCACCCCTGATCACCCCATATAGACTCCCTGATCACCCCCCTGTCATTGATTACCCCCCTGTCATTGATCACCCCCCTGTAAAGCTCCATTCAGATGTCCGCATGATTTTTACGGATCCACTGATAGATGGATCGGATCCGCAAAACGCATATGGACGTCTGAATGGAGCCTTACAGGGGCGTGATCAATGACTGTGGTTATCACCCCATATAGACTCCCTGATCACCCCCCCTGTCATTGATTACCCCCCTGTCATTGATCACCCCCCTGTCATTGATCACCCCCCTGTCATTGATTACCCCCCTGTCATTGATTACCCCCCTGTCATTGATTACCCCCCTGTCATTGATCACCCCCCTGTCATTGATCACCCCCCTGTCATTGATCACCCCCCTGTCATTGATCACCCCCCTGTCATTGATCACCCCCCTGTCATTGATCACCCCCCTGTCATTGATCACCCCCCTGTCATTGATCACCCCCCTGTCATTGATCACCCCCCTGTCATTGATCACCCCCCTGTCATTGATTACCCCCCTGTCATTGATCACCCCCCTGTCATTGATCACCCCCCTGTCATTGATCACCCCCCTGTCATTGATCACCCCCCTGTCATTGATCACCCCCCTGTCATTGATCACCCCCCTGTCATTGATTACCCCCCTGTCAGATGTCCGTATGATTTTTACGGATACATGGATCAGATCCGCAAAACACATACGGACATCTGAATGGAGCCTTATAGGGGGGTGATCAATGACAGGGTGGTGATCACCCCATATAGACTCCCTGATCACCCCCCTGTCATTGATCACCCCCCTGTCATTGATCACCCCCCTTTCATTGATCACCCCTCTGTAAGGCTCCATTCAGACATTTTTTTTGGCCCAAGTTAGCGGAATTTTTTTTTTTTTTCTTACAAAGTCTCATATTCCACTAACTTGTGTCAAAAAATTCAATCTCACATGAACTCCTCATACCCCTCACGGAATCCAAATGCGTAAAATTTTTTAGACATTTATATTCCAGACTTCTTCTCACGCTTTAGGGCCCCTAGAATGCCAGGGCAGTATAAATACCCCACATGTGACCCCATTTTGGAAAGAAGACACCCCCAGGTATTCCGTTGAGTCCATGAAAGATTGAAATTTTTGTCCCAAGTTAGCGGAAAGGGAGACTTTGTGAGAAAAAAATAAATAAAATCAATTTCCGCTAACTTGTGCCAAAAAAAAAAAATTTCTATGAACTCGCCATGCCCCTCATTGAATACCTTGGGGTGTCTTCTTTCCAAAATGGGGTCACATGTGGGGTATTTATACTGCCCTGGCATTTTAGGGGCCCTAAAGCATGAGAAGAAGTCTGGGATCCAAATGTCTAAAAATGCCCTCATAAAAGGAATGTGGGCCCCTTTGCGCATCTAGGCTGCAAAAAAGTGTCACACATCAGGTATCGCCGTACTCAGGAGAAGTTGGGCAATGTGTTTTGGGGTGTCATTTTACATATACCCATGCTGGGTGAGATAAATATCTTGGTCAAATGCCAACTTTGTATAAAAAAAATGGGAAAAGTTGTCTTTTGCCGAGATATTTCTCTCACCCAGCATGAGTATATGTAAAAAGACACCCCAAAACACATTGCCCAACTTCTCCTGAATACGGCGATACCACATGTGTGACACTTTTTTGCAGCCTAGGTGGGCAAAGGGGCCCACATTCCAAAGAGCACCTTTAGGATTTCACAGGTCATTTACCTACTTACCACACATTAGGGCCCCTGGAAAATGCCAGGGCAGTATAACTACCCCACAAGTGACCCCATTTTGGAAAGAAGACAACCCAAGGTATTCCGTGAGGGGCATGGCGAGTTCCTAGAATTTTATATTTTTTGTCACAAGTTAGCGGAAAATGATGATTTATTTTTTATTTTTTTTTTTCCTTACAAAGTCTCATATTCCACTAACTTGTGACAAAAAATAAAAACTTCCATGAACTCACTATGCCCATCACGAAATACCTTGGGGTGTCTTCTTTCCAAAATGGGGTCACTTGTGGGGTAGTTATACTGCCCTGGCATTCTAGGGGCCCAAATGTGTGGTAAGGAGTTTGAAATCAAAATGTGTAAAAAATGACCTGTGAAATCCGAAAGGTGCTCTTTGGAATATGGGCCCCTTTGCCCACCTAGGCTGCAAAAAAGTGTCACACATGTGGTATCTCCGTACTCAGGAGAAGTTGGGGAATGTGTTTTGGGGTGTCATTTTACATATACCCATGCTGGGTGAGAGAAATATCTTGGCAAAAGACAACTTTTCCCATTCTTTTATACAAAGTTGGCATTTGACCAAGATATTTCTCTCACCCAGCATGGGTATATGTAAAACGACACCCCAAAACACATTCCCCAACTTCTCCTGAATACGGAGATACCAGATGTGTGACACTTTTTTGCAGCCTAGGTGGGCAAAGGGGCCCAAATTCCAAAGAGCACCTTTCGGATTTCACAGGTCATTTTTTACAGAATTTGATTTCAAACTCCTTCTCACGCATTCGGGCCCCTAGAATGCCAGGGCAGTATAACTACCCCACAAGTGACCCCATTTTGGAAAGAAGACACCCCAAGGTATTCGCTGATGGGCATAGTGAGTTCATGGAAGTTTTTATTTTTTGTCACAAGTTAGTGGAATATGAGACTTTGTAAGAAAAGAAAAAAAAAAAAAAGAAATCATCATTTTCCGCTAACTTGTGACAAAAAATAAAAAGTTCTATGAACTCACTATGCCCATCAGCGAATACCTTGGGGTGTCTACTTTCCGAAATGGGGTCATTTGTGGGGTGTTTGTACTGTCTGGGCATTGTAGAACCTCAGGAAACATGACAGGTGCTCAGAAAGTCAGAGCTGCTTCAAAAAGCGGAAATTCACATTTTTGTACCATAGTTTGTAAACGCTATAACTTTTACCCAAACCATTTTTTTTTTTTTTTTACCCAAACATTTTTTTTTAATCAAAGACATGTAGAACAATAAATTTAGAGCAAAATTTATATATGGATGTCGTTTTTTTTGCTAAATTTTACAACTGAAAGTGAAAAATGTCTTTTTTTTTTGCAAAAAAATCGTTAAATTTTGATTAATAACAAAAAAAAGTAAAAATGTCAGCAGCAATGAAATACCACCAAATGAAAGCTCTATTAGTGAGAAGAAAAGGAGGTAAAATTCATTTGGGTGGTAAGTTGCATGACCGAGCAATAAACGGTGAAAGTAGTGTAGGTCAGAAGTGTAAAAAGTGGCCTGGTCTTTCAGGGTGTTTAACCACCTCCGGACCGCTGTACGCACAGACGCGTCCTGGAGGTGGTTGATTCATTCCTCCTGGACGCGCCGGCGCGTCCTCTCGCGAGACGCGAGATTTCCTGTGAACGCGCGCACACAGGCGCGCGCGCTCACAGGAACGGAAGGTAAGAGAGTTGATCTCCAGCCTGCCAGCGGCGATCGTTCGCTGGCAGGCTGGAGATGTGTTTTTTTTAACCCCTAACAGGTATATTAGACGCTGTTTTGATAACAGCGTCTAATATACCTGCTACCTGGTCCTCTGGTGGTCCCCTTTGTTTGGATCGACCACCAGAGGACACAGGTAGCTCAGTAAAGTAGCACCAAGCACCACTACACTACACCCCTCCCCCGTCACTTATTAACCCCTTATTAGCCCCTGATCACCCCATATAGACTCCCTGATCACCCCCCTGTCATTGATTACCCCCCTGTCATTGATCACCCCCCTGTCATTGATCACCCCCCTGTAAAGCTCCATTCAGACGTCCGCATGATTTTTACGGATCCACTGATAGATGGATCGGATCCGCAAAACGCATCCGGACGTCTGAATGAAGCCTTACAGGGGCATGATCAATGACTGTGGTGATCACCCCATATAGACTCCCTGATCACCCCCCTGTCATTGATTACCCCCCTGTCATTCATCACCCCCCTGTAAAGCTCCATTCAGACGTCCGCATGATTTTTACGGATCCACTGATAGATGGATCGGATCCGCAAAACGCATCCGGACGTCTGAATGAAGCCTTACAGGGGCATGATCAATGACTGTGGTGATCACCCCATATAGACTCCCTGATCACCCCCCTGTCATTGATTACCCCCCTGTAAAGCTCCATTCAGATGTCCGCATGATTTTTACGGATGCACTGATAGATGGATCGGATCCGCAAAACGCATCCGGACGTCTGAATGAAGCCTTACACGGGCGTGATCAATGACTGTGGTTATCACCCCATATAGACTCCCTGATCACCCCCCTGTCATTGATTACCCCCCTGTAAAGCTCCATTCAGATGTCCGCATGATTTTTACGGATGCACTGATAGATGGATCGGATCCGCAAAACGCATCCGGACGTCTGAATGAAGCCTTACAGGGTCATGATCAATGACTGTGGTTATCACCCCATATAGACTCCCTGATCACCCCCCTGTCATTGATTACCCCCCTGTAAAGCTCCATTCAGATGTCCGCATGATTTTTACGGATGCACTGATAGATGACTCGGATCCGCAAAACGCATCCGGACGTCTGAATGAAGCCTTACAGGGGCATGATCAATGACTGTGGTGATCACCCCATATAGACTCCCTGATCACCCCCCTGTCATTGATTACCCCCCTGTAAAGCTCCATTCAGATGTCCGCATGATTTTTACGGATGCACTGATAGATTAATCGGATCCGCAAAACGCATCCGGACGTCTGAATGAAGCCTTACAGGGGCGTGATCAATGACTGTGGTGATCACCCCATATAGACTCCCTGATTACCCCCCTGTCATTGATTACCCCCCTGTCATTGATTACCCCCCTGTCATTGATTACCCCCCTGTCATTGATTACCCCCCTGTCATTGATCACCCCCCTGTAAAGCTCCATTCAGACGTCCGCATGATTTTTACGGATCCACTGATAGATGGATCGGATCCGCAAAACGCATCCGGACGTCTGAATGAAGCCTTACACGGGCGTGATCAATGACTGTGGTGATCACCCCATATAGACTCCCTGATCACCCCCCTGTCATTGATTACCCCCCTGTAAAGCTCCATTCAGATGTCCGCATGATTTTTACGGATGCACTGATAGATGGATCGGATCCGCAAAACGCATCCGGACGTCTGAATGAAGCCTTACAGGGGCATGATCAATGACTGTGGTTATCACCCCATATAGACTCCCTGATCACCCCCCCCTGTCATTGATCACCCCCCCCTGTCATTGATCACCCCCCCTGTCATTGATCACCCCTCTGTAAGGTTCCATTCAGACATTTTTTTGGCCCAAGTTAGCGGAATTATATATTTTTTTTTCTTACAAAGTCTCATATTCCACTAACTTGTGTCAAAAAATAAAATCTCACATGAACTCACCATGCCCCTCACGGAATCCAAATGCGTAAAATTTTTTAGACATTTATATTCCAGACTTCTTCTCACGCTTTAGGGCCCCTAGAATGCCAGGGCAGTATAAATACCCCACATGTGACCCCATTTCGGAAAGAAGACACCCCCAGGTATTCCGTGAGGGGCATATTGAGTCCATGAAAGATTGAAATTTTTGTCCCAAGTTAGCGGAACGGGAGACTTTGTGAGAAAAAAATTAAAAATATAAATTTCCGCTAACTTGTGCCAAAAAAAAAAAATTTCTATGAACTCGCCATGCCCCTCATTGAATACCTTGGGGTGTCTTCTTTCCAAAATGGGGTCACATGTGGGGTATTTATACTGCCCTGGCATTCTAGGGGCCCCAAAGCGTGAGAAGAAGTCTGGTATCCAAATGTCTAAAAATGCCCTCCTAAAAGGAATTTGGGCACCTTTGCGCATCTAGGCTGCAAAAAAGTGTCACACATCTGGTATCGCCGTACTCAGGAGAAGTTGGGGAATGTGTTTTGGGGTGTCATTTTACATATACCCATGCTGGGTGAGAGAAATATCTTGGTCAAATGCCAACTTTGTATAAAAAAATGGGAAAAGTTGTCTTTTGTCAAGATATTTCTCTCACCCAGCAAGGGTATATGTAAAATGACACCCCAAAACACATTCCTCAACTTCTCCTGAATACGGCGATACCACATGTGTGACACTTTTTTGCAGCCTAGGTGGGCAAAGGGGCCCATATTCCAAAGAGCACCTTTCGGATTTCACAGGTCATTTTTTAGAGAATTTGATTTCAAACTCCTTACCACACATTTGGGCCCCTAGAATGCCAGGGCAGTATAACTACCCCACAAGTGACCCCATTTTGGAAAGAAGAGACCCCAAGGTATTCGCTGATGGGCATAGTGAGTTCATGGAAGTTTTTATTTTTTGTCACAAGTTAGTGGAATATGAGACTTTGTATGAAAAAAATAAATAAATAAAAAATCATCATTTTCCACTAACTTGTGACAAAAAATAAAAAATTCTAGGAACTTGCCATGCCCCTCACGGAATACCTTGGGGTGTCTTCTTTCCAAAATGGGGTCACTTGTGGGGTAGTTATACTGCCCTGGCATTCTAGGGGCCCAAATGTGTGGTAAGGAGTTTGAAATCAAATTCTGTAAAAAATGACCTGTGAAATCCGAAAGGTGCTCTTTGGAATATGGGCACCTTTGCCCACCTAGGCTGCAAAAAAGTGTCACACATCTGGTATCTCCGTACTCAGGAGAAGTTGGGGAATGTGTTTTGGGGTGTCATTTTACATATACCCATGCTGGGTGAGAGAAATATCTTGGCAAAAGACAACTTTTCCCATTTTTTTATACAAAGTTGGCATTTGACCAAGATATTTCTCTGGGTGTGTACTTTCCGAAATAGGGGCATTTGTGGGGTGTTTGTACTGTCTGGCCATTGTAGAACCTCAGGAAACATGACAGGTGCTCAGAAAGTCAGAGCTGCTTCAAAAAGCGGAAATTCACATTTTTGTACCATAGTTTGTAAACGCTATAACTTTTACCCAAACATTTTTTTTTTATCAAAGACATGTAGAACAATAAATTTAGAGCAAAATTTATATATGGATGTCGTTTTTTTTGCAAAATTTTACAACTGAAAGTGAAAAATGTCATTTTTTTGCAAAAAAATCGTTAAATTTCGATTAATAACAAAAAAAGTAAAAATGTCAGCAGCAATGAAATACCACCAAATGAAAGCTCTATTAGTGAGAAGAAAAGGAGGTAAAATTCATTTGGGTGGTAAGTTGCATGACCGAGCAATAAACGGTGAAGTGTAAAAAGTGGCCTGGTCTTTCAGGGTGTTTAAGCACTGGGGGCTGAGGTGGTTAAGCTATGGGGGCTGAGGTGGTTAAAATGAATGGTTCCGTGTACGGAACGCAAAAAAACGGAACGTAAATGGAAAAAAAGTTCATGCTCCGATGCTCTCAGGCTCTCCATGGGGCTGCCAGGAAGTGATGGTAAAACAGCTAGGGCAGCGCTAAAGCCCATCCATCAGAGTCGGTGACATCACCGAACACACTGCTGGGCCGAAGCCTCCGCCCGGCGGTGTGTTATTGTAAATCACATTATACACTGCTCGTTTCCATGGTAATACCTTTATATATGCCCCAACCAGGAATTCTTGTACTGATTAGAGTAATTACCAATATAAGCCTAGGGCACACACCATAACAAAAACCTCCAAATAATTGCCAGACCGCTTATAAACAAATATCATTTTATTACATCTAGCTTACAAACATGATTCAAAGACATAGATGCAGGGAAAAAAGGCGACATCAACTGGAGGACAAACACAGCGGATAACACGTCCACAAATCGCCCGTCAGTATACACATGATTTACATAAAGTGCAAGTGCAAAGCCAAATTCATTCGCAATCAAAAGGACATAGAACGTGCCTCCTCCAGGATGGCGCCAACCCCGACACGCCTTACGGCAAACCTTCATCTGGGGGTGGCGTCATCACTGGGGGACACAGATTAAATATACCGATCAGCCAATCACTATTCAAAAATTGATGATCTTACTCTGTGGCATTAGGAGTGAGCCGCAGTTGCATCGGGCGGCGCTCAAAGGTCATGTGATCTACGTATTACCATGTGGCCGCGGTCACATGACGATGATGTCAGCACGGGATCGCGTCACATAGTATCGCGAGTCCGTGCCTCTACCATCACTTTGAAACACTGCGCATGTCAGCCCTGATAGTCATTGAAAAGGCCGCACATTCTATGTAAATGCGATTGGAATCATGGG
This sequence comes from Bufo bufo, assembly GCF_905171765.1. Taxonomy (NCBI): domain Eukaryota; kingdom Metazoa; phylum Chordata; class Amphibia; order Anura; family Bufonidae; genus Bufo; species Bufo bufo. The sequence goes on along the minus strand of NC_053392.1, from coordinate 568,708,978 downwards.
ATAGAATGGGGACTAGATATTAGAAAAACATGCTAATAAAAATGAAATGAAGGGCGGCCACCCGAAAGAAAGACATAATTGAATATACAATAATTGGTAAATTCAATGTGAATGCAGATTTCACTTTTCCTCCTTTCTTTTTTTCTTCCATAAAGACCAAATGTGTAGCTAATATGCAGGTGATGAAAACTTACATTTCATGACATCATCCAAGATAAACTGCTCATTATTAGATTATATAGTTATATGTAATTATGTAATAAAATTATACTTGTTTATAAGCAGTCTGGCAATTATTTGTAGGTTTTCGTTTCCATGGTTGCGACCACCCTGCAATCCGGCGGCAGTGGTCGTGCTTGTACACTATAGGAAAAAGCACTAACCTATGTGCGCTCCTATGGTCCAGGCCACCAGACAGTCAGATGCTTTTTCCTATAGTGTATAGGCACGACCACTGCTGCTGAATTGCAGGGTGGTCGCCACTCGGGATGAGCGAATGTTTCATCCGAAGTCGATTCGCATAAAACGTTGTTTCAATACTGTACGGAGCGAGCGCTCTGTACAGTATTAGAATGTATTGGCTCCGATGAGCCAAAGTTATAACTTCATAAATTGATTTCTACAGTAAAAAAAAACATTTCCCGAACTCGGGTTCGGTTCCAAGGTACCACTTGGTACTGAACCCGAGTTTGGGAAATGTTTTTTTTACAGTAGTAATTCATTTATGAAGTTATGTGAAGTCTCGCGAGACTTTGTGAAGTGATAACTTCGGCTCATCGGAGCCAATACGTTCTAATACTGTACGAAGCGCTCGCTCTGTACAGTATTGAAACAACGTTTTATGCAAATTGACTTCGGATGTTTCATCTGAAGTCGATCTGCTCATCCCTAGTTGCGACCACCCTGCAGCAGTGGTCGTGCCTGTACACTATAGGAAAAAGCATCTGACTGTCTGGTGGCCTGGACCATGGGAGTACACATAGGTTAGTGCTTTTTCCTATATTGTGCAAGCACGACCACCGCCGCCGGATTGCAGAGTGATTGTATCCATGGAAACGAGCCGTGTATAATGTGATAGAAAAATGAATCAAGCCAGCAAAGGGAACAATAAGGACAATCACAATACATTAGGCAACTTTCACACTAGCGTTTAAGCTTTCTGTCATAGGGTCTCAACACCGGAAAAAAACTCTTCAGTTTTGTCCCCATTCATTGTCAATGGGGACAAAACGTAACTGAGCTGAACAGAACGCTCCAGAATGCATTCTGTTCCGTTTAGTTGCGTTCCCATACCGGAGAGCAAACCGCAACATGTTGTAGTTTGCTTTCCGTCCTGGGATGTGGAGCAAGACGGATCCGGCATGGCCCCCAATGCAAGTCAATGGGGACGGATCCGTTTTCTCTGCCACAATAGAAAACGGATCCGTCCCCCATTGACTTTCAATGGATTTCATGACTGATCTGTTTTGGCAATGCTACAGATAATACAACCGGATCCACTCATAACGGATGCAGACGGTTGTATTATCAGTAACGGAAGCGTTTTTGCTGAACCCTGCCGGATCCAGTAAAACGCTTGTGTGTAAGTAGCCCCTTAGTAAGTGCTTTGTATTAACTTTCTTTTCATGATGAATGCCGTCTGCTGAGGTGAGGCAGCCTTTTGAACAATACATTGGCGAATACATAATTTATACAAGATGGGATTTCTTCTTTACAGGCGAGAAGAAGCTGGGCACAGTCATCACCCCAGATACATGGAAGGCAGGGGCCAGGAATACCACAGGTAAACCATGTGTCTTGTCTATCTGCTTTCTATTAGACATTTTCTGTGGGTTTAAAGTAGGGATCGACCGATTATCGGTTTGGCCGATATTATCGGCCGATATTGAGGATTTTGAACGTTATCGGTATCGGCATCTATTTTGCCGATATACCGATAACGTATGGGGAACACAGAACGCGCTGCTCTCAGTGCTCTCTGTGTTCCCTACGCAGCACAGGGGAGAAGGAAGCCGTGTCTCCTCCCCCTGTGATGCCGCTGCCTCCAATGACAGGACGGAAGACAAGAGGAGGGGAGGGGCTGTGGCCGCTGCGCCACCAATGAAGATGAGTCTTTCATTAATTCAAATACAGGAGGCGGGAGCTGGCTGCAGAATCACATAGCCGGCTCCCGACCTCTATGAACGGCAGCTGCGGTCCGCGGTAGTTAACCTCTTAGGTGCCGCGGATCGCAGCTACCGCTCATAGAGGTCGGGAGCCGGCTATGTGATTCTGCAGCCAGCTCCCGCCTCCTGTATGTGAAAGAGAGGTATCTTCATTGGTGTGGCGCAGAGCCCCCCCCCCTCAAGCAGTGCGCCCCCCATCCCAATAGTAAAAACATTGGTGGCGCAGTGCGGCCCCCCCCCCCCCCCCCCCCCCAGTTCTAATCATTGGTGGCAGTGGCCACAGGATCCCCTCTCCCCCCTGCTCCTCCGATCGGAGCCCCAGCAGTGTAAGCCTGGGGCTCCGATCGGTTACCATGGCAGCCAGGACGCTATTGAAGCCCTGGCTGCCATAGTCAGCTCCATGCTGCTGTGTGCACAGAGCACAGGGCAGCAGGGAGAGTGCGAGATCCTATTCACTCTGATAGAGATCTATCAGGGTGAATGGGACAAGGGTTCTAGTCCCTAAGGGGGCTAAAAGTTAGTAAAAAAAAAAAACACAAAAATATTAAGTATAAATGAAAAAGATTTACAAAAAAAATAAAATAATAATACACGTTAACAATAAACATAAATTTTCAGCAGATTTGTGTAGGAATTTATTTTTTTTTCCTCAAAAATAAAAATACCCAGAATATCGGTATAAATTATCGGCTATCGGCCTAAAAGTTGACAAATTATCGGTATCGGCCCTAAAAAATCAATATCGGTCGATCCCTAGTTTAAAGCCATGCTTCTGTGTGCCCACTTCTAATAGGGGAAGGAGGGGGTGGAAGCGCTGCCGCCATCCTGTGCTCAGACATTGTGCCGGCTGCTGCCTCTTCCCATCCTCTCCTTCAGCACTGCTTCCCTACCATGGTAAATATTTTTCATCTATATGCGGTTCTGGGTTTTTTTCCCCCCAGTCTGACGAGCATAGCCTATTTTATCCTGGGGAAAAAAGAAAACGTAGAAAACCTGATGGGCCCATTTGAAGCCTATGGAATAGAAGTGCCACATGCAAAGTGCATGTGGCGTGGCCTCCCATAGGTGTTTATAGAACCCTGTTCTGTTTGCACGTCCACACTTCCGTGTCATTATGACATAAGTGAATTAAAACATCCTTATATAATCCGTGTGTCATCTGTAATCCACGGACATTGCACAGGTGAAAAAAAATTTAATGAGCTTTTTCCATCTGGCTTGAACAACGTGATTTTCACGGAGCCATAGACATCAATGAAGTTGTGCAGTTCAGGGCACAGATGAAAGTAATGCACGCATCCGTGGATTTTTTGCAGACACACGAAACATGGACAAACATATTTTTGCACCCACTGAAACATGGACAAACATATTAAAATAAATGGACCAGTATGCTGTCCGTAAAAAATGGAAGTGTGGACAAAGGCCTAATAGATGCAAGTCCTTGACATTGCGCTTTTGAAGATTGCCAGAAGTGAAGCGTATCTCCAGGTGTCGGCACCCTCTATTCGAGGCGCAGTTTCATGATCTAAGGTTACTTTCACACTTGCGGCAGAGAATTCAGGCAGGCAGTTCCGTCGCCGGAACTGCCTGCCGGATCTGGCAATCCGGACGCAAACGGATGCATTTGTGAGACTGATCCAGATGCGGATCCGTCTCACAAATGCATTGCAATACCGTATCCGTCTTTCCGGTTGTCATCCAGAAAAACGGATCCGGTATTTTTTATTTTTCTCATTTTTAAAGGTCTGCGCATGCGCAGACTGCAAAACCAGATCCGTTTTGCCAGAACACTTGGGGCATGCTGCGGTATTTTATCCGTCCAAAAAACGTAAGAGGCACTGAACTGAAGACATCCTATTGCATTCTGAACGGATTGCTCTCCATTCAGAATGCATTAGGATAAAACTGATCAGTTTTTTTCCGGTATTGAGCCCCTAGGATGGAACCCAATGCCGGAAAAGAGTAGCGCTAGTGTGAAAGTACCGTAAGCCGGTATTTGGCACCAGCACATGAGTACATTATAGCTATTTTCTACAGATGAAACTCGAAAAATTTGAATATTGTGCAAAAGTTCATTTATTTCAGTAATGTAACTTAAAAGGTGAAACTAACATATGAGATAGACTCATTTCATGCAAAGTGAGATATTTCAAGCCTTTAGTTGTTATAATTTAGATAATTATGGCTTACAGCTTATGAAACCCCAAAGTCACGATCTCAGAACATTAGAATATTACATGAAATCAATAAAAAAAAAGCATGTTAAATAGAAAAATGTAAGACCTCTGAAAAGTATAATTATGCATATGTACTCAGTACTTGGTTTGGGCCCTCAATGCGGCGTGGCATGGATGCTATCAGCCTATGGCACTGCTGAGGTGTTATGGAAGACCAGGATGCTTCAATAGCAGCCTTCAGCTCTTCTGCATCGTTCGGTCTCATGTCTCATCTTTCTCTTGGCAATGCCCCCTAGATTCTCTATGGGGTTCAGGTCAGGCGAGTTTGCTGGCCAATCAAGCACAGTAATCCCATGGTCATTGAACCAGGTTTTGGTACTTTTGGCAGTGTGGGCAGGTGCCAAGTCCTGCAGGAAAATGAAGTCACCATCTCCATAAAGCTCGTCTGCGGAAGGAAGCATGAAATGCTCCAAAATCTCCTAGTAGACGGCTGCGTTGACTCTGGACTTAATGAAGCACAGTGGACCAACACCAGCAGATGACATGGCTACCCAAATCAGCACAAACTGGGGGGCGTGGTTTGCCGGCCGAGCAAGATGGCTGCGTGAGTTTGAGCTCCGGCACTACCTCAGCGACAGCGGGATAATATAACCCACAAACAAGATTTCAACTGCAGCCGAGAGACCACAGACGGTCCGGATGATGACTAGAGGCAAGAGATCCATGAAAAACCAGGGAAAGCTGGACTTTTACCTGGGTAAAGGCGTCCCTCCTAGAGATGCTTCTCCTCAACCCGGCCAGCAAAGCCTCGATGTTCCAGAGGCCCGGAACTGCTCTCAGGTTGACACGACAGTTGACTCAGCAGACGCCACGTTTGACCAGCTACCACCTGCCTCATTCGGATCCCCGACGGGGCATGTGCAGCCCGGAGCGTTCCGCGGATCACAAGCAGGGAGCCCACAGAAGCGCGCCAATACACCGGCGCCATCTTCAAACTCGCCTAAAGCAGGTCAAACACGAATGCAGCAGGCCAAAGAGGCACCGAACGGGGAGGTGAGTGACCACACTACCCCGGCTATACAGGCGATTCTGACTGATGATAAGCCTGCTTCCAGCAACCTATTAAAGGACATGTTAGTCCTTCTTAGTGAGTCCATGCATAAGGACTTAACCGCCCTAGTTCGTCCACTTCAAGCTGCAGTGCTGGCGGTGGAGGGCAGAGTGGATCATATTGAGACCAAGATGGGGGATTTTGCCTCATCACACAACCAGCTTATTGATTCCCACAACGATTTATCTGAAGAAATAGACCGGCTCAAAGCTAAAGTAGTGGACCTGGAGGACAGGTCACGCCGGAATAATCTTAAATTCCGGGGGGTCCCCGAGGAAATAGCACCTAAGGATTTAACCCCTTATCTACAGAGCCTCATGTCAGCCCTGATACCAGATCTTTCTCCTCATGATCCTACCTTGGATAGAGCGCACAGGGTGATGAGGCCAAAACACCTTCCCAGCACGTCGCCGAGAGATGTCCTGGTGTGGGTCCATTTCTTCCATATTAAAGAAGCCATATTAGCAGCATCCAGGAAACTAGGCGCACTGCCTTCTCCATACAGCCAAATCAAGATCTTCGCGGATTTGTCGGCCGTTACTCTTCAACAGCGGAGATCCCTCAGTGCCTTTACTTCCACTCTACGGCACAATACCATTCCATACAGGTGGGGGTTCCCGACCAAAGTCTTGATCCATCACCAGGGAGCCGTCCACGTCGTCACCTCCTTAGAATCCGGGAAGAAACTTCTGGACTCTTGGAACATCCTGATGGAGGTCCCGGACCAGGGACACAGCCCATCTGCTCCCCTGGACTCTGGTTGGCAACTAGTATCCCAGAAGAGGAAATCCCACCGTGACAGGTGATCGTGGGTTTACAGACACACTACTGATCGCGGTAGTGTTGTGCAGTCCTTCCCGGCCAGGAGCCGTGATATTTGCCCTAACGAATGTTTCGTGGCACTATATGCCGTGTTTTTGTTAGTCTCTTTTCAGTTTTGATTTTGATTTTGTTATCTGAGTTATGCAGATATGTTTTTCTTTGTATGTCCTGTTACTCAGTACACTCACATGATGGGAAGTTAATAGGCTCTACTGCTATAAAATGCCTTTATTTGCAATGCTCTATATCTTATTGGTGCGCTACCCCTGCACAGCATAGTCTTCTTCCAACATGGTCTTTAAAGTGATTGCCATCAATACTAAGGGCCTGAACAGCCCATTTAAGAGGTCTATGCTGTGGAGGGAGACGAGAGCTTTGGGAGGGGATATCATCTGCGCAACTGAGACACACCTGTTGAAAGAGGATGCCCATAGACTCAAAAATACTCATTTCCCCCATATTTTCCATTCACATTTTAAGAAAAAACAGAGGGGTGTGATGGTTGCAATCAAGGATTCGGTTGTGTTTCAGTTGTCCAGATCTATAGAAGATCAGAATGGCCGATATATTATACTGATAGCATCTATAAATAATGTGACATACACGATGGTGTTTGTATATGTCCCTAACAAACACCAATTTTTACGTAAATTAATGAATAAGGTGAACGCAGTGAAGGAAGGCTTGGTCCTCTGGGGGGGAGACTTTAATTCCATTTCAGATCCTCACTTGGATTCAACATCCAAGACCAGAGCTCACCCACAGAGTCTCAACCAGATTTTACTGAGGGAAGATCTCTATGATATTTGGAGGTTACACCATGATAGAGAAAGGGACTATTCGTTCTTCTCGAATGCCCACCAAACCTACTCCAGAATTGATATCTTCCTAGTTGATCGCCACCTCCTGCGAAATGCCACTCACTCCTCCATAGAATTAATCACATGGTCTGACCATGCGCCCATCACTTTGACTATTAGTGAAACCACCAATAGACCCCCCTACTCCCCATGGCGCAATAATACGTTCCTGTTGGAACATCCTAAATACAAACTAACACTGCTTGAAGGCCTGGAGGAATTCTTCCGCATTAACGATGGGTCTGTATCAAACCCATTCTCGTTGTGGAATGCCCACAAGGCATTCATGCGGGGACTATTTATAAAAGCTGGATACAGGGCAAAAAAAGATAGAGAGGAGCGAATTCATACGTTAACCCAACAGATCAGATCCTTAGAATCCTGCAATAAAACCAACCCTTCCGATACTGTTGGAACCCAACTGCAGAACCTGCGCCTCCAACTAAAAGAATGTCTCCTCTATAAATATGAGAAACGCCTAAAAACAGTTCGTGCGACATATTACGCGCAAGACAACAAATCAGGAAAGTTACTAGCTCGTAGATTGAAGGAGAGATCCGCTAAAGCTAAGACCCCCCTTCATTACGGAACAACAGACGGGTAAAAAGATAATTGACCCTCAGGGAATTGCGAATTCCTTCAAAAGCTTTTATGAAGCTCTCTACAACTTGAAGCCACAGCACGACACTCCCCCTCAAACAGCAGCAGCGGTTGACCAATTTTTAAGCTCTCTTGCTCTCCCTAGCCTCACCAAGACCCAACTAGAAGCCATAAACTCTCCCATTACACAACAGGAAATCCTTGGTGTCATTTCTAGGCTGCCTAATAACAAAGCTCCCGGCCCAGACGGGTTTTCGAATGCATATTACAAGAAATTTAAAAAGGAACTTTCCCCATACTTAGGCCAAATTTTCTGCCAAACTATGAACACAGGCAGTCTCCCCAAAGAGATGTTAGAAGCGACAATAGTCACTATACCTAAAACTGACCCCCCCGCAGATGACACAAAAAAATACCGCCCGATATCGCTCTTAAACACCGACACAAAAATATACGCGAAGATCCTAGCGAATCGCTTAGCATCCTATATGTCAATCCTTACCCACGCTGACCAGGTAGGTTTTGTAAGAGGCAGACAGCTACAAGATAACTCCAGACGTACCCTAAATATATTGGACTATGTACAGAGATCGAAACTTCCTACTCTGCTGGTCACATTAGATGCCGAGAAGGCATTTGATCGTATTAACTGGTCATTTGCCTTCGCAGTCTTATCGAAGATGGGATTCTCTGGGGCCATCCTGGCGGCTATCAAAGCATTATATACCCAACCTAGTGCTAGGGTGTGGGTCAATGGGGCACTTTCAGACCCATTTGACATTTCCAATGGTACCCGCCAGGGTTGCCCCCTATCCCCTTTGATATTCATTTTGACTATTGAGCCCCTAGCCCAGGCCTTGAGACAGTGCCAGGGAATAACAGGCATTAATATAGGAGACAAAGAACACACGGTCAGCCTATATGCTGACGACATTATTCTGACATTGGGGATTTGTCAAACGTCTCTTACAGCAGCTATCAATATTATATCTCAATTTGGAGACCTCTCCTTTTATAAACTTAATGCTGCCAAGTCCCAGGCCCTCCCAATAAATATTTCCCCTGAACAGGTAAAAACGCTTAAAAATACTTTTGACCTGGATTGGCAGGATAGCCAGATTGACTATCTAGGGATAAAGCTGTCAACATCATTCAAGAAGCTATATGTCATAAACTATATCCCATTCTTAGAAATATTAGAGAAAGACCTCTCCAATCTCTCCAAATACGAAATGTCTTGGGTGGGTAGAATCGCCTCGTTCCAAATGTTTATCCTTCCCAAACTTTTGTTCCTATTTAAAACATTACCTATTACTCCACCTGATAGTTTCTTTAGGAAATGCACTTCGCTGATTAATAAACTAGTATGGAAGGGACACAGGCCTAGGATTGCAACTATGATAATGCAGCGAGACAGGCGTCGTGGGGGACTTGGCCTCCCTCATATATAAGTACTTTTTGGCCTCACAAATCTCCCAGTTGAGAGAATGGTGGATAGACAACCAATCCAAACAGTGGGTACAAATGGAAGCAACTCTATCCTCGGTTGGTAGCCTTAAATCTCTCCTGTTGGCAGCTCTCCACCCATCATTCCACCGACCCTCCTCATCCTCGACACTAGTTTCCATGGCGTTAGGAAACTGGTCCCAATTCCACAAATTAAGCTCCCCGGTATCTGGACCCTTCCTACCCTTGACTCCAATAATGGTACTCAACCATATAATCCCCAACATTTCAATCTCATCCTGGGCGACAAAGGGATTGGATCTCTTCTCAAAGCTATTTTCATCTGACACCCTATGTTCCTTTGAGTCACTGCACAAGGAATTCCAGATACCAAATACAGATTTCTATAAATACCTGTGTATTAGGCACTTCCTTACAGCCAATGCTCCCATCACGCTTCTATGTAACCAGGAAGTATTCAAAATCTGGTCACTAGCTCCCCCATATTGCACACGCCTCCGGCCCCTATACAGTATGCTCAGAGATTAAGGGTCTTTTACTAAAACGTCCCCTCTGCACTCCTGGGAAAAAGAGCTGGGACTATCGTTTTCAGATGAGCAGTGGTCCTCAGCATTTGCCTTTATTTCCAAAAACCTTAGATGCACTTTACATTATGAATCTCTAATGAAAACAACGTTGAGATGGTATTACACCCCTGACCGCCTATACCATATCTTCCCAGGATCCTCACACCTTTGCTGGAGGGGTTGTGGCCAGAGAGGCACATTATATCATATTCTTTGGTCTTGTCCATTGCTGCAGGGTATTTGGGGATCCACTTTCTCCCTGGCTTCGGATCTATTGGGTAGCCAGCTCCCGCCGACTCCTGAACTTGCCCTCCTTTACATTGATTTGAATAAAAGGCCATGTGGCGTCAGGGTGGTGCTGGGACATCTCTTCCTATCTACCAAATTGGCTATCACCCAAAACTGGAAAACCCAAACTATCCCTAGCTTAACAGATATCACCCGCAAACTTAACTCCACCTACATACACGAGAAGATGTGGGCGAGGGCTGGTTGCTCATTCGCAGCGTTTGAGAGAGAATGGATTTCATGGAGCTCTTCCCCGCTTGCATTGCAATCCTCTGACTGACCTTGCTTTGACTGACCTTGCTTTGTCTGCTTGTTCAATCTAGACCTGATGTATAAGGCATTTCATAGGTACACGTTTACCCCATGGATGTACTGAGAACTTTTTGTTGTTCATTATTATTATTTGTTTGTTTTATGATTATGCAATGATGTACCGCAATACGGTTCAGTGGGCGCTGCCAATGTGGCTATGTGAAGCGCCGACTCTGTAACTGTCCATTGTTGATCAGTAATATGTCTAAAAGTCAATAAAAACACATTGATTCAAAAATCAGCACCAAACTGTGGAAACTTCACACTGGACTTCAAGCATCTTGCATTGTGCGCCTCTCCATTCTTCCTCCAGACTCTAGGTCCTTGGTTTCCAAATGAGATGCAAAAGTTGCTCTCATCAGAAAAGAGGACTTTGGAACACTAAGCAACAGACCAGTTCTTTTTTTCTTTAGCCCAGGTAAGACGCTTCTGACGTTGTTTGTTTTTCAGGAGAGGCTTGACGAGAGGAATACAACATTTGAAGTCCATGTCCAGGATCCGTCTGTGTGTGGTGGCTCTTGATGGACTAACTCCAGCCTTAGTCCACTCCTTGTGAAAGTCCCCAACACTTTTGAATGGCCTTTTCCTGACAATCCTCTCCAAGCTGCGATCATCCCTGCTGCTTGTGCACCTTTGTCTTCCACACTTGTCCCTTTCACATAACTTTCTATTAATGTGCTTTGATACAGAACTTTGGGAACATCCAACTTCTTCTGCAATTACCTTTTTGAGGCTTTCCCTCCTTATGGAGGGTGTCAATGATGGTTTTCTGCACAACTGTCAGGTCAGCAGTCTTTCCCATGATTGTGATTCCTACTGAACCAGACTGAGAGACAATGTAAAGGCTCAGGAACCCTTTGCTCAGGGGGTATGGATTAATTAGCTGACTAGAGGGTGACACTTTGAGCCTAGAATATTGAACCTTTTCACAATATTCTAATTTTCTGAGATTGTGACTTTGGGGTTTTCATAAGCTGTAAGCCATAATCATCCAAATTATAATAAAGGCTTGAAATATCTCGCTTTGCATGTAATGAGTCTATCTCATATGTTAGTTTCACCTTTTAAGTTGCATTACTGAAATAAATGAACTTTTGCACAATATTCTAATTTTTCGAGTTTCACCTGTAGGTCCGTATTGTTGTCCATGACCATATCTTGGACCGCATTCTTAGATGGAACCTGGGTCTGTTTGCCAGTGCTGTATGGGGACAGTCATGATGGTGGATCAGGGTACAGAGAGGCAGATCTCTACAATACAAATACAAGTGGATGGAGGAACAATCATATCACATGTTTCTTTCTGAGTTTTACCAGTGTAACATTGGACTTGATTTCACTGATGCGGCAGAACATATCTGTCTGTGCCGTCTGTTCAAAGGCAGGAAATATTAGATGGGAGAGATTTTCTGAGGAAGAAATCCACCAAACTGCCTTAATCGTTTTTCTAAACCGCTTTCATGTTATTTGTGTAAAATAAGTCGTGGCATATTGCGGGTTTCACATTTGCTGCCCTCTAGTGGCCATCACTACAAGGTGGTTAAAAGCTATGAAATAGATGTACAACCTTCAGTGTCTGATTTCTCGAATCGGAGGGCTCATGATAGAAGGAGGGGTATAGTATACTGCATGACCATCACCTAGCCAATAGCAAAGGGAAGACCATAGATGGTTGACTGTTTTACAGTGTAACGCGTACCCCCTTAGGCTACCTGCACATGGGTGCAGGTTTAGAAACAGAAGATCTGCTCAGATTTCCGTGTCGATCTTAGATGTGTTTCTGCACCAAAAACCGCATGTGTATAATGACCGGCGTCACGCAAAGGGAGGGAAATGGGAAGGCCCTGTCCAAGGGAGAGGGAAAGGTGGTGACCCCTGACTCACCTTGCGGCTGGCACCTGACTGCCCTGACGTCCCTAGACGGGTTCCTCACCCATACGCCGATCACATGCCTAAACCCTGGCTTTTCCTAAGATGAGCCCTATGTAGTGAACAGGGCGGTGGGAACACTAGTCCGCACCACTAACACTAAGAGGAAAACACCAAGGAGAGGACAGACAATACAGACAAAACATATAATCCCAGGTGGGCGACAACAGCAGACCACCAAGGCCCAACAGCGATCCGGAGGGTAACGTTCTGGAACAACAACCAGGGAACACAGCTACACAGCTCCAGTGGGTCAGTATAGAAGTCCAGGCAGGAAGCTCTATATCTGGCAACCAGAGAAGTGGGAGATGGGAATATAAGGAGGTTAGGAGTGCTGGACAAGGAACAGCTGAGGAGAAGGAGCTACGGATCCCTGAGTGAGCCAAAAAGGATTGCAAGGCAAACCCAGAAAGCTACCATTACGAAACAGCACTGTCTTTAGACATAGAGCGCGCAGCCACCCGCTGCGACTTCCTGACCCCGGGTATAACGGAGTCAGACGTGGCTCTTGACACCCTCGTGACAATGTGGTACTTGCCGATTTGTTGCGGTTTTGCCGCAGATCTCGCCCCTTGTGTTGCAAATTGTGAGATTTTTTTTGTGTGAATTTCAACATCGTACAAATTACTAATTCCACATGAAAAAACAAACAAAGGGGAAGATTTATCATCTCCTTTGCTCCAGAAAAGTGGCATTAAAAAGTCGCATCTGTCACTTTTCACCGTCCGCGCCACTTTTCTGAAAGGGGGCATTGTGACAAATATATCTTCATGTACACCAGTTTTCGGGCATAAATGAAGCCAGTAATCTATGGCAGCTCTGAGCTGTCGTAGATTTCTGGTTAGACGCACAGACTGCCGGAGAATGCGCCTAATTTATAAAGAGTCCTGCGCCTTGTCATAGATTAGGCGCATCCTCCATCAATGCAGGGGATATCAGGACAGGTGCGGAAATCACCAGTCTTGATAAATATCCCCCAAAGTGTACATTTTGTCTAATCTCATACTCTCTGCTAGTACTGTATTATGCTGCATAATCCACAATGTATGCAGGTAACCTTAAAGGGTTTTCCAGCTTTATTTTCTTACCCCAGTCTATTGTACCTGTTGGGGAAAATAATACTCTCGCCTGCTCCATTCCCTCGAGCTGTCTTCCAGTTCCCATCCTCTAAACTCTCAGGCAGACGGAAGTTACATGCACTGCTGCGATCGATGACCGGCCTCAGCAGTGACGTGATGCACATTATCGCAGAAGCCAGTCACTGGCTGCAGCAGTGCACGTGAACCTGTCTGACTTGGAGTTTGCAGGATGGGGACTGGAAGACTGCTAAAAGAAGCTGGAGTGGCGGGTACAACTGGTTGGGGCTGAACGTTTGAAGGGAATGTGTCATCAGAAAATGGCCTGCTGTTTAAATCGCATTTTTATGTTTAAAGGGAACCTGTCATCACCTTTATGTTGACCTCACTGAGGGCAGTATAAAGTAGTGGCAGAAATGCTGATCTCAGTGGTGTGTCACACATGAGCTAAAAGTAAGTGGTTGCCGAGATTGAACCAGCATCATAATCATTGCAGCCCAGGACTTGAAAAGAGTCACATCTACCTGAGAAGAGTCCTGGTTATACATAATCTCCTGCTCTCTCATCCATCTGCTGATGATTGGCAGTTCTCTCCTAGAGAGAAAGGGAGAAAACTCAGTAGAAGCCTGTCAGTCATCAGCAGGTGGCAGGAGAGCAGGAATTCATGAATAACCAGGACTCTTCTCAGGTAGATTTGACTCTTTTCAAGTCCTGGGCTGCAATGATTATGATGCTGGTTTTTAGCAACCACTTACTTTTAGCTCATGAGTGACACACTGCTGACATCAGCATTTCTGTCACTACTTTATACTGCCGTCAGTACAGTCAGCATTAGGGTCCATTCACACGTCCGTTTTTTCTTTCCTGATCTGTTCCGTTTTTTCAGGAACAGATCTGGACCAGATCTGGACCCATTCATTTTCAATGGGTCCTGGAAAAAAACGGACAGCTCAATGTCTGATTTTTTTTCAGGACCCATTGAAAATGAATTGGGTCCAGATCTGGTCCAGATCTGTTCCTGAAAAAACAAAACAGATCAGGAAAGAAAAAACGGACGTGTGAATGGACCCTAAAGTTGATGACAGGTTCCCTTTAACCCCTTAAGGACTCAGCCCTATTTCACCTTAAGGACTTGCCCATTTTTTGCAAATCTGAGCAGTGTCACTTTAAGTGCTGATAACTTTAAAACGCTTTGACTTATCCAGGCCATTCTGAGACTGTTTTTTCGTCACATATTGTACTTCATGACACTGGTAAAATGAAGTAAAAATTTTTTATTTTTATTTATAAAAAAATACCAAATTTACCAAAAATATTTGTAAAAAATTGCAAATTTCCAAGTTTCAATTTCTCTACTTCTATAATACATAGTAATACCTCCAAAAATAGTTATTACTTTACATTCCCCATATGTCTACTTCATGTTTGAATCATTTTGGGAATGATATTGAATTTTTTGGGGATGTTACAAGGCTTAGAAGTTTAGAAGCAAATCTTGAAATTTTTCATAAATTTTCAAAAACCAAATTTTTAGGGACCAGTTCAGGTCTGAAGTCACTTTGCGAGGCTTACATAATATAAACCACCCAAAAATGACCCCATTCTATAAACCACACCCCTCAAGGTATTCAAAACTGATTTTACAAACGTCGTTAAAACTCTAGGTGTGCCACAAGAATTAATGGAAAATAGAGATACAATTTCAAAATTTCACTTTTTTGGCAGATTTTCCATTTTAATAATTTTTTTCCAGTTACGAAGCAAGGGTTAACAGACAAACCAAACTCAATATTTATGGCCCTGATTCTGTAGTTTACAGAAACACCCCATATGTGGTCGTAAACCGCTGTACGCAGGGCGCAGAAGGAAAGGAATGCCATACGGTTTTTGGAAGGCAGGTTTTGTTGGACTGTTTTTGTTTTTTTTACACCATGTCCCATTTGAAGCCCCCCTGATGCACCCCTACAGTAGAAACTCCAAAAAAGTGACCCCATTTTAGAAACTACGGGATAGGGTGGCAGTATTGTTGGTACTAGTTTAGGGTACATATGATTTTTGGTTGCTCTATATTACACTTTTTGTGAGGCAAGATAACAAGAAATAGCTGTTTTGGCACCGTTTTTATTTTTTGTTATTTACAACATTCATCTGACAGGTTAGATCATATGATATTTTTATAGACCAGGTTGTCACGGACGCTGCGATACCTAATATGTATACTTTTTTTTTTATTTATGTAAGTTTTACACAATGATTTCATTTTTGAAGCAAAAAGATCATGTTTTAGTGTTTCCATATATTTTTTTTTCAGTTTTTGGGCGATTACCTTGGGTAGGGTATGATTTTTGGTTGACGGTTTGATTGGCACGATTTTGGAGTGCATATGACTTTTTGATCGCTTGCTATTACATATTTTGTGATGTAAGGTGACAAAAAAAATGGTTTATTTAGCACAGTTTTTATTTTTTACGGTGTTCATCTGAGGGGTTAGGTCATGTGATATGTTTATAGAGCCGGTCGATACGGACACGGCAATACCTAATATGTATACTTTTTTTTTTTTCCCCCTATTTTTTACCAATTTTTTTTAAACTTTATATGGGGAAGATGACGTTTTTGTTTATATTCACTTTTTTTTTGTCCCACTTTGGGACTTCATCTTTTGGGGTCTAATCCCCTTTACAATGCATTACAATACTTCTGTTTAGGAATGCATTGGCTGTATGAGTAATACTGTGTGTATTACTCATACAGCTTCCGGCCTGTGAGATCCAGGGGGCTGGATCTCACAGGCTCGTCAACGGAAGGCAGCGCGATGCCTTCCTTAGACATCGCGCTGCCTTCCATGCCATCGGGTCCCCCCTACAGCCGCATGAGGACCCGATGGCACCGCCGATCGCCGCCGCAAACCTCAGGTAAAGCCGCAAACCGCAGGTCTGAATTGACCTGCGGTTTGCTGCGATAGCCGATGCGGGGGTCACATGAACCCCCACCCCCGGCGTTGTGACAGGATGACATCCTGTTCCGATTAACCCCCGCCGCGCCGCAATGTAGTTTTAAAGTTAGGACGTACCGGTATGTCATGGGTCCTTAAGGACTCGGCAAACATGGCGTACCGGTATGTCCTAAGTCCTTAAGGGGTTAAAATATTTTTCAACAATTTTAGATTATTTTTCATTTTCCATGTCACTTTTTATATTTAAACTAAACCCCCAAAATCCTGCAGTTTTCTCACTGGCCACTATGTCTAATAATTTTTGCTACTTCTTGGTCTGTACAGATCACTTTACTGCAGGTACCTGCTCATCTGTCATTCTAACCCTGCCTGTAAGGATATCACCTCTGTGTATAGATAAGACAGCATCCACCATTCATAATAGGTGATTGTCAGAGCTTCTCTATTATTTCCTCGTACAATGACCTCCGCACAGGTCACAGAACTCTCCCATAGAAGTCACTGAGGTCCTCTCCTGACCATTGTGCCTATGGCCCATGAGGTGCTGTAAAGCAATTTTCTTAATGCTTTGTAAATGCTGTTAAGAACAGTTTAGGCAAGATGGCCGTCCCCATAATCATGTTCAGGAAATAAAATGAAAAAAATCTGTTTTTATTTTCTGAATACAGATTAGAAAAAAGAGATGTGCTACTATCTGGTTTTAACTGGCGGATAAAAATTTTGGTGACTAAATACAAGTCTTGTAAGTTGGACAGCTCCTTTAAAAGTGTTGGGGTAGTTACATTACACAACTGTGCTTTATGTATTGAGACCTCTTACATGTAATGTTGGCTTTTACATAACGTACTGTACATGTACAGTGACTGTAGATTTGTAGTCTGTTTGCAGTGATTTCTATTATTCTTAACTTATAAAACAGTATAATTTGTCTTCCATTTAAACTTGCAGAAAGCGGAGGCCGAAAACTGAATGAAAACAAAGCCTTGACATCAAGGAAAGCGAGGTTAGTGCCCCGAGTCCTTAGACCTTGTCTGTATACCTTCTTAGGCCATCTGCAACCAGATTCTTATCAGTGTCAGCTCACATATTCTCTTAAAGGGATAGACATGGTGACTGCATCATGGTATAGAGCAGGAGGAGCTAACAGATTGATATATAGTTTTATGGGAAAAGATTCAGTAAAACTTTTTATTCATTTAAATCCCTGCTGTTTGTCTGATTAAGAGTCCAGTGGACGGGCCTATCAGTGATTGACAGGGGAGACTGTCAGCCGGTGCACATGACCACCCACTGGACTCCTTAGCATAGAAAGAACAGAGATAGAAATGCAGTGACTAAGGCTGGTTTCACATGCACCATTTTTTTTTTTCCAGCTAAAACCCCACACCCATGCCAGAAACCCGTCAGATCCCATTGTAGTCGGTGGTGTCTAACTGTACACAGCCCTATCCGCCTGTGTAAAATACCCTTAGAACAGTAAGTTAGAGATAGTTAGAAATACATAACCCCTATTGTGCTGAGAAGGCCACATTCCTGGGTGATTATGTTGGACATACTTAGGAGGAGGGGCTGAAAGGTATAAACCTGGTGCACACAGACAGTTAATTGGAACTCCATCGAGAGCACTATCCAGGTAGGTTGTTGTAACACTATCCCTATCTCTTGTATCCCCATGGGGTGTCAGCCATGTGCAACAACATGGCAGCAGGAGTCCCCCCTCCATATTGTGTTGCAGGCCAGTGATTCATATTTACTTTTATTTCTCTGTATGTGATTTGTCTGTTTTATATATATTTTTTTTAATCTCATTCAGCAAATGCATTTATTCACTTAGCCCGCCTAAGCTTATTTATTCTCAAATCTTTTGAATTAATGTTATAAAACGCCGCCTATGCCAGATACAGTGAATTTTTATCCCAGTAAAAAAAATAAAAGTGGAGCTGCACTCATGTAGACCTCTGACCTCTATTGCAAACGGCACCCCTCATGCTAATGCGTGCCCACATTATATACAAAAAGGCACTGCGAAGGCTGTCGGCTCATCCTTCTCAGCCTGCTGATGTGGAAGCCCTGCGTGTTACTTGCAGCATCAGCTTTTCTTTTGCTACCAAGTGGAGTGCTTTTTAGTGGCTACCAATTTTTGTTGCCAAATTAAAGGGGTATTCTGATGTTGTAAAGTGATGGCATATCACTTTGGAAAGAGTCCAGCCTCTAGGACCTCCATGGGACAGCATTGGTGTAGTTCTGTGTCCCCATTGCTCCCCGGCCGCGCTCTATACAGAGAAATGCTGTGCCGCCCCCTTCAGGCGATTTGAATAGGCTGCAGCAGTGCTGTGCCGCCCCCTTGGTTACTGAGATTTGTGGGGGTGCTGGAGGCTGGATCCCCCAATATGGGACGGGAGTAACCCCTTAATGTCTTCGGTTAGCATGAGAGACCTTATCACCCTGTGAGAAAACCATTGAAAGCACTAGAGTGTATTAGTAAGGGGCTGTTCATATCACGTTTTAGTCCCATGTTAAGCATATACATTTGGCGGGGAAGGATGCAAAGCTTAGTACACTACCCCGTGCAGGAAAAAAAATACATAAGTTTTCTTTTACAGTGAAATCCTATGATGACGAATGCATGTCATCTATCAGAGGCCTCCTTTAACATATGTTATGTGCACATTAAAAATAAGACAAAGCGTGATGTGAACACAGCTTAAGGCTCCATTAGCACGTCCGCATCCGTTCCGCAATTTTGCGGAACGGGTTCGGACCCATTCATTCTCTATGAAGACGGAATGGATGCGGAGCGCGGCCCCGATCTTCCGGTCCGCAGCTCTGCAAAAGATAGAACACGTCATATTCTTGTCCGCAGCTGCGGACAAGAATAGGCATTTCTCTAGGGGGTGCCGGCCGGGTGTGTTGCGGATCCGTAATTTGCGAGTCCGCAACACACCACGGACGTGTGAATGGACCCTAACTTGTGTGACGTATGTAACAGCCCTTCACAGTGCTACTATGTGTTCAGTTGTAGACAAATGATCCCAATGTTCTTCCCGGGATGATGTAACCATGGTAACAAATAATTTTGGTGCCAGGAAAGGTTACTGCTCTTTCCAGCCCCCAGAGTAGAAGAAACCTTCTATGGTTATCCATAGCTTCATTCTACATTATGAATCTATGACACTGATTTATATTAAATCCGCATACATAGAAATATCCTATTTACAACCAACAGTCTCCCTTCTCCGGAAATTGATATTGCTGACCTGTACTCAGGATAGATCATCAATATCAGATCTGTGGGGGTTCTGACCCCCAGCACCCCCGCCGATCATCTGTTATAAGAGGCCGCAGTGCTCCCTGAGCCCTTAGGCCGGCTCCTAAGCCAGTGACGTTACCATACATCAGTCACGTGGCCTACAAGTCAATGGGGGTGAGCTGCAGTATCAAGCACAGACACTTTACAATATACAGCGCTGTGCTTGGTAAGTTGCCAGGGGATCACAGCGCTCACCGGAGCTCTGGTGAGCTCCGCAGCTTCCTAAAACAGATGATTGGGGGGGATGCCAGGACTCGGACCCCCGCCAATGTGATATTGATGAATACAACAAGCAGTTTCGGTCGGCACTCGGAGGCTGTAGCGGTGCACGTGGCAGATAAAGCCCAAATAGGATCATCAAGAAATCCCAGCACTTCCCTATCTTCAATCGGCAATTATTTTTTTGTTATCAAACAAGGACGCGTTTCGGCCCGTCCTGAGCCTTTATTTCTTGATTATCCTGATGTGGTATTGATGACCTATCCTGAAGATCAGCCGCTCGACAGGGTATGGTGTCCCTGTTCTCGTGATTGGCGGGGATCCCAGCAGTAGGACCCCCACCGATCTAACAGTTATCCCCTATCCTGTGGATAGTGGATAAAGTTTCCTAACGGGAATACCCCTTTAAAGAGAAACTGTTGGCTCTCTGTTGTGCCACTCCTCTGTTATTTCTCCAGGAAACAGATAGATAAATTGACAACCTGGCGTTATTATTCCCTTTGTCCATGGGGCATGTTTGACACTATCCAATCATTGCTGACGGTCTCCAAGTTTTAAAAGTGTTTTCCTAGGTATTGATGGCCTATCAGGATCACTCATGAATACCAGATCGGTGGGGGTCCAACACCAGGCACCCCATCGATCAGCTGTTACTTGCGTCGGTGTACTGCAGCTCTGCTCCCACACATTTGACGAGTCCCCAAGCGGCATGTGGCCACTAGGCCTCTGTGGTCATGTGCTATTTGAAGCCAGTGAATGGCTGCGGCGGTGCTTGGGATTACAAACTGGACGTCACACTTGTGGTGTCACAGGGCTGTAAGGAGCGGCGCTGAAAAGGTGACTGCATTTTTTTCTTTCTGTTACACACTTTCCAGGTTTTAGGGTCAGGCAACCCCTTTAACTTCTTGTAGCTGATTACTAATTGTATAAAGTAAAGTTCATATTTTTTGTCTTCTCTGTCTTAGGTTTGACCCATATGGAAAAAATCGATTTGCAATATGTCGTATCTGCAAAAGTTCTGTTCATCAGCCAGGATCTCACTATTGCCAAGGATGTGCTTATAAGAAGGGTAAGTTAATGAATAGAAACCTCTTGTAAGTTTGTAGAGCTGCAGATCCACAGGATAAGGGCTAAGTGTCGTATCGGTGGGCATCTGTCCACTGGGACACCCAACGATCTAGTGAACGAGGTCCTAAGTTCCCTGGACAAATGGAGTAGTGATCAATCCTGTGCTGTGCTGCTCCATTCATCTTCATGGGACTGCTGGAGACAACTGTCTCCAGCCACCCCATAGAGATGAAAGCAGTGGCAGCATGAAAGGAGATGTATGACCCACCTTCTTATGGTCAGTGGTTGTCCCAGTGATCGGACCACCACTGATCAGACACTTGGCCCATAATCTGGGTGACAACAACTGTGGAAACTTTAAGACTAAATCCCCTTGTGGCAGATATTTTCCAGCGATCGTTTTGCTGCAGATTTCTGTGCATTGCACAGGGTGGAAATACAAGCTGTGTCCACAACATAATGAGCGTGCAGTGAATTTGAAAATCCACAGTGTGCTCGTATTTCCATGTGGATATTTTATGCTACACGTGGACGGAGATTTGAAAATCCCATTCACTTAAATGGTCACAGATTTGCAGTGCATAAACTACACTACTAATCTGCAGCAATTTTGCCGTGTCTGAACATGGAAGATATCTGTACTGGTTACAACCCAGCTTTTCCAGAAGCTGATAACACTAAATAGAAACCCTTCTAATAGTTCTGTTTTATTTTTTTTCTCTAAGTGTGTTTGGCATGAGAACACATTAAGCATTAAATTAGCTCATTCTACACACTTGTCAGAGGCTGAAGTTGGAGGCTCGGTGTAGTCCTTGGCATCCAGACTCTTATTTGCGCTTTGTATGAGGTGCTATTGGCACCTGCTAGTTTTACCCTTTTATAGGAAGCCAAAAATCAAAGACCCTTCCCTAGGAAAGGAACGGCATGTGAATGATTAAAACATTATTTTGTGTGTTCTCCTAGCAGAATGATTGTCAAAATAGTTATTATTGAAGGGGTTGTCCTGTCATAACTACATTTCGCCTGTCTATAGAATAGGTGGTAAGTGTTTGATTGCTGGAGGTCCCGCCCATGGTTCTGTGCCCTGGATGAAATGGAACGATGGTCACATACAGTACAGACCAAAAGTTTGGACACACCTTCTCATTTAAAGAGTTTTCTTTATTTTCATGACTATGAAAATTGTAGATTCACACTGAAGGCATCAAAACTATGAATTAACACATGTGGAATTATATACACTGCTCAAAAAAATAAAGGGAACACAAAAATAACACATCCTAGATCTGAAGTAATTAAATATTGTTCTGAAATACTTTGTTCTTTACATAAGTGAATGTGCTGACAACAAAATCACACCAAAAAAAAATATGGAAACCATGGAGGTCTGGATTTGGAGTCACCCTCAAAATTAAAGTGGAAAAACACACTACAGGCTGATCCAACTTTGATGTAATGTCCTTAAAACAAGTCAAAAGGAGGCTCAGTAGTGTGTGTGGCCTCCACGTGCCTGTATGACCTCCCTACAACGCCTGTGCATGCTCCTGATGAGGTGGCAGACGGTCTCCTGAGGGATCTCCTCCCAGACCTGGACTAAAGCATCTGCCAACTCCTGGACAGTCTGTGGTGCAACGTGACATTGGTGGATAGAGCGAGACGTGATGTCCCAGATGTGCTCAATTGGATTCAGGTCTGGGGAACGGGCGGGCCAGTCCATAGCATCAATGCCTTCGTCTTGCAGGAACTGCTGACACACTCCAGCCACATGAGGTCTAGCATTGTCTTGCATTAGGAGGAACCCAGGGCCAACCGCACCAGCATATGGTCTCACAAGGGGTCTGAGGATCTCATCTCGGTACCTACTGGCAGTCAGGCTACCTCTGGCGAGCACATGGAGGGCTGTGCGGCCCTCCAAAGAAATGCTACCTCACACCATTACTGACCCAATGCCAAACCGGTCATGCTGGAGGATGTTGCAGGCAGCAGAACGTTCTCCATGGCGTCTCCAGACTCTTTCACGTCTGTCACATGTGCTCAGTGTGAACCTGCTTTCATCTGTGAAGAGCACAGGGCGCCAGTGGCGAATTTGCCAATCTTGGTGTTTTCTGGCAAATGCCAAACGTCCTGCACGGTGTTGGGCTGTAAGCACAACCTCCACCTGTGGACGTCGGGCCCTCATATCACCCTCATGGAGTCTGTTTCTGACCGTTTGAGCAGACACATGCACATTTGTGGCCTGCTGGAGGTCATTTTGCAGGGCTCTGGCAGTGCTCCTCCTGTTCCTCCTTGCACAAAGGCGGAGGTAGCGGTCCTGCTGCTGGGTTGTTGCCCTCCTACGGCCTCCTCCACGTCTCCTGATGTACTGGCCTGTCTCCGGGTAGCGCCTCCATGCTCTGGACACTACGCTGACAGATACAGCAAACCTTCTTGCCACAGCTCGCATTGATGTGCCATCCTGGATAAGCTGCACTACCTGAGCCACTTGTGTTGGTTGTAGACTCCATCTCATGCTACCACTAGAGTGAAAGCATCGGCAGCATTCAAAAGTGACCAAAACATCAGCCAGGAAGCATAGGAACTGAGAAGTGGTCTGTGGTCACCACCTGCAGAACCACTCCTTTATTGGGGGTGTCTTGCTAATTGCCTATAATTTCCACCTGTTGTCTATCCTATTTGCATAACAGCATGTGAAATTGATTGTCACTCAGTGTTGCTTCCTAAGTGGACAGTTTGATTTCACAGAAGTGTGATTGACTTGGAGTTACATTGTGTTGTTTAAGTGTTCCCTTTATTTTTTTGAGCAGTGTACATAACAAACAAGTGTGAAACTACTGAAAATATGTCATATTCTAGGTTCTTCAAAGTAGCCACCTTTTGCTTTGATTACTGCTTTGCACACTCTTGGCATTCTCTTGATGAGCTTCAAGAGGTAGTCCCCTGAAATAGTTTTCACTTCACAGGTGTGCCCTGTCAGGTTTAATAAGTGGGATTTCTTGCCTTATAAATGGGGTTGGGACCATCAGTTGCGTTGAGGAGAAGTCAGGTGGATACACAGCTGATAGTCCTACTGAATAGACTGTTAGAATTTGTATTATGGCAAGAAAGAAGCAGCTAATTAAAGAAAAACGAGTGGCCATCATTACTTTAAGAAATGAAGGTCAGTCAGTCAGCCGAAAAATTGGGAAAACTTTGAAAGTAAGGGCTATTTGACCATGAAGGAGAGTGATGGGGTGCTGCGCCAGATGACCTGGCCTCCACAGTCACCGGACCTGAACCCAATCGAGATGGTTTGGGGTGAGCTGGACCGCAGAGTGAAGGCAAAAGGGCCAACAAGTGCTAAGCATCTCTGGGAACTCCTTCAAGACTGGAAGACCATTTCAGGGGACTACCTCTTGAAGCTCATCAAGAGAATGCCAAGAGTGTGCAAAGCAGTAATCAAAGCAAAAGGTGGCTACTTTGAAGAGCCTAGAATATGACATATTTTCAGTTGTTTCACACTTGTTTGTTACGTATATAATTCCACATGTGTTAATTCATAGTTTTGATGCCTTCATAGTCATGAAAATAAAGAAAACTCTTTGAATGAGAAGGTGTGTCCAAACTTTTGGTCTGTACTGTATGTGAGTTGTCAATTCATTCATTCTCTTTGCCAGGGCCGGCCTTTGGGGTGTGCGGGCTGTGCGGCCGCACAGGGCGCCATAGCAACAGGGGCGCCGGGCGGCCGACCGCTCGCAATGTAATATGCGGCAGGCGAGGCGGCACTTGTGTTCTCCCTCGGGGCGGGCCCCCGCCCCCTCCATCTCCCCCTCCCCTGTATTTAGCAGGGGGCGCCCGGCGCCCGTTGCGGTCTAAAAAAAAAAAGTTGCTTATATAAGTTCCGGCGGCGCCCCTCATGCTGCGCCGCCTGAGCGGCTGAGGCTGAGCGCTTGCCGCTCTAAAGAATCCTGCCTGCGCCTGCTGTGTGCTGTTAATGTAGCGTGGCCGAGCTCTGTTCGATCCGCGGTACAGGAGCTTTTGTTTCCTGTACCCGGCCGGACTGACAGGAAGTGCTCACTTAGTGTGCACTTCCTGTCAGTCCGGCCGGGTACAGGAAACAAATGCTTCTGTACCGCGGATCGAACAGAGCTCGGCCACGCTACACTAGAGGTGGAGGTGGGAGTAGAATGAGAGTGACAAGGGGGGAGGAAATAATGAGAGTGAAAAGGGGGTAGGGGGGGGGGGGAAATAATGAGAGTGAGAAGGGGGGAGGGGGGGAAATAATGAGAGTGACAAGGGGGGAGGGGGGGAGGAAATAATGAGAGTGACAAGGGGGGGGAATAATGAGAGTGACAAGGGGGGGGAATAATGAGAGTGACAAGGGGGGGGAATAATGAGAGTGACAAGGGGGGGGAATAATGAGAGTGACAAGGGGGGGGAATAATGAGAGTGACAAGGGGGGGGAATAATGAGAGTGACAAGGGGGGGGAATAATGAGAGTGACAAGGGGGGAGGGGGGTGGAAATAATGAGTGACAAGGAGGGAGGGGGGGGAATAATGAGAGTGACAAGGGGGGGGTGAAAATAATGAGTGACAAGGAGGGAGGGGGGGGAAATAATGAGAGTGACAAGGGAGAGGGGGGGGTAATGAGAGTGACAAGGGAGAGGGGGGGGGGGTAATGAGAGTGACAAGGGAGAGGGGGGGGGTAATGAGAGTGACAAGGGAGAGGGGGGGGGAATAATGAGAGTGACAAGGGAACGGGGGGGGGGGAATAATGAGAGTGACAAGGGAGAGGGGGGGGGAATAATGAGAGTGACAAGGGAGAGGGGGGGGAATAATGAGTGACAAGGGAGAGGGGGAGGGGGGGGAGAGTGACAAGGGAGGGAGGGAGGGGGGCGGGTACGGTTAAGAGAGTGACAATGGAGTCCCCAGAGCCAGACTGCAGCCAGAGTCCAGATCATCTTATTGTCCTGGTGGTAAGTAGACAATGCAATATGTTTATTATTTAATTGTTTAGTTCTTAATACTACATTGGAAACTAATTTTCTCAGCTGGACACTGCGCATGCGCTGGGAGCCTCACCAGCGGTTAGGGTAGGGAAAAAGCACTGGCCCGTACGTAATTTTTCCCTTCCCTAACCGCTGGTGAGGCTCCCTGTGCATGCGCAGTGTCGGCCGGTGTTCAGCTGAGAACATCCATCCAATCACTGCGCCTGCACATTGGCCCATAGTTTTTCCCTACCCTAACCGCCGGCGAGGCTCCTGGCGCATGCGCACTCTGCTGTGAAATTTCCCTAACCTGTCGCTGCACACCTCCTCACGTCATGTCCGGTGCGACCGGAAGTGACGAGGGTAGGGAAATCTCACGAAGTAGGGAAGTATAACATTACACCGGCCTTTGGGGTGTGTGGGCTGGTAACTACTTGGTTGGATAGTCAGCCAGCCTATGCCATGATGCCAGCAACAAGCAGTGGGGTTTTTTTTTTTGGGGGGGGGGGGGGGGGGGGCGCCACAAGGTTAGCTCGCACAGGGCGCCTGAACACCTAAGGCCGGCCCTGCTCTTTGCCACTGGCGATGATAGCTAAGCCCTGTACTTGTCAATTTCTATCACTCCCATAGATAATAAATGGAGTGCCATAGGTGGATAGGTGATCAGATTTATGGTGGGACAACCCCTTTAAACTTTCAGGACCTGCTTAATGTTGTTTGCAGTTCGATGCTATCAGAACTGCTGACAGATTCCCATTGAATCTGCCAGTTTACAGACTCATTACATACACATGTACGCTATGTATAGATGTGCATTCATTTTCTGTCTTTTGTCTTCCAGGGATCTGTGCAATGTGCGGAAAGAAAGTCCTGGATACCAAGAATTACAAGCAAACCTCTGTATAAAACGCTGTGAGGACTGTCTCTCTGTGTCCAGACTGAGCGGACAGAGGGTGTACTTGTGTAATCTTTATGTAAATAGGTCATGTCATTCTTTTATTTTATTAAAGGGGTGTTTCCATTTGGGACATTGATGGCACATTGCTAGGTTATGCCATGAATATCAGATAGGCGCAGGTCCCACCTACGGGATCAGTTCCATTTCACCAGAATGAGGCGCATGCGCCGCCATCCTCTATTCACTGCTATGGGAGTCCCGAAAATAACCGAGTGCTGGCTCGGCTATCAGCAGCAGTCCCATAGTGGTAAACAGAGAGGTGGCCACACTTGGGCGGCTTGCTCCCCATTCACCACTATGGGACTGTAGAAAATAACTGAGCTCGCTCACGCGGTTACCTTCAGAAGTGCAATAGACGTGAATGGAGAGCAGGCGGCACATGTACATTGTGCTCTCTTATTACTTTGGGGACATCATTCTGGAGATAGGTGTAGGTCTCACCTATGGGATTCGCTCCTATCTGATATCACAGTGATATGTCATCAGTTTCCTAGATGGGAGTATATCCCTTTTAAGATGTTTATCTGAGATTTTATCCGTGAAAACCTGGGGGATGAATTCTCAGTTTATCATTTGGTGAGAGTTTAACCCTATATACATTTTTTTATTTTATTTTTGCTATAACTTTATTACTTTTACTTTGTGAGGCTCCGTTTACCATCAGGGATTCAGCACTATAACATGAATCCGATGGACGCCATTATCCATCATGTATAGCATTCAATTTATGTCTATAATGAATGAGTGACGCAGATGTTAACAAAGCCTCAGTTGTGAACATGAAATGATATTGTATTTTATTCTATCCTGTGCAGGGCCAGGCTCTGTTCACACTGGTGTCTTAGCTTCCATTTCTGAAGAAAGCCCTATGGATCCCATTGACCTATAATGGGATCCTCAGGCGTTGTTTCTTAATGGGCCGAATATTGTGGCAAAGAAGAAATCTGACAAAGCCTAAAGAGCAGTGTGAACAGAGCCTAATACACGCTGGATAACGTTGGCTGATCTACACCGTATAAACATTCTCTACGGTCCCTGGTTAAGAGTTTTGTAAATTAAAGAAACAAGACTTTTTTGAGTAGACCTCTATTTTTTAATATTTAGGAAATAGCAATTAACCGCATCAATGTTTATGCAACCAATCGGATGAGATTTCTCTGGAATGTCTCTGCTGGGCGAATATTAGCATCACTAGGATTTCCTATACAATAGCATGCAAAAGTTTTAAAATTAAATGCAGCTGTCATTCCTTTTTTTACAGAAATTTCTGTTAGGAAAAATAGCTCTGAAGTGGCCCATTTTGAGCCTTAGCAACGCTCCTCTGTCGTCTGTTTACATAACAGTGGAGACGCGCTCCACACTGACTGTGTTATGTAATCAGAAGACAGAGGAGCGTTGCTAAGGCTCAAAATGGGCCACTTTAGAGCTATTTTTTCTAATAGAAATATACAATTTCAGTAATTAAAGTATATTACAAAAATAGTCAGTATCAAATTCTCCGGGAAACTAAACTAAATAAAAAAAATATATATTATGACATAGTAAAAACATTCACAAGTACCTTTATTTATCAAAAGAAGGTCGTTTTCCCTAGGGAGTTGTGGGACCCTAAGGTAACAGCTACTGACTGGTTGAGCCAACCGCTAGCGAGACGTGACCGTGCATATTAGAGCATGCACAGTGTGCTTGGGCAGCTGTCAGTGAAGAGGAAGGGAGGACACAGGTCCCTGGAGACTGTGTCTGCGATACGTCTCAGCCCCCCGGCAGGGCTCGGAATCTACTGTTATCACAGTGTGTGCTGTGCCCCGTCAGCCTGGCAGGAGTGAGGGAGGCCGGGTCAGCCTGGCAGGAGGGAGGGAGGCCCCGTCAGCCTGGCAGGAGTGAGGGAGGCCGGGTCAGCCTGGCAGGAGGGAGGGAGGCCCCGTCAGCCTGGCAGGAGTGAGGGAGGCCGGGTCAGCCTGGCAGGAGGGAGGGAGGCCCCGTCAGCCTGGCAGGAGTGAGGGAGGCCGGCTACATGGTGTGTAAGCTGTAATTTCTGGCAACTTTCTGAGGTTATTTATCATAAACTGAACTTTCCTTGTCACAAAGTTCTGAAAAAAATGGTATGTAAATCATTAAATAAAGAAGAATTATATATAGATTACTAGACTGTACGGTGTCTGTGCATTTATTTATATACTGTAAGTTTCTATATACATTACATATGCTTGTTCGGCTGTGTTCACATAACTGTCACACAAGCAGTTGTCTCTTCCGTTCTACAATTTTGCCAGCAATCCGTTATTTTGGATGGGAATGAAGTGAAGGACTTTTTCTCCCATCCAAAATATGTGTTTTATACACGGCAGCCAATCACAGGAGGCAGATTTAAAGGGGGAGGAGAGAGCAGCAGCCTGAACCAATGATTAGGCTGACTACCTCCTTGTAGCTAAGCTGTAGTCACAGATCACAGCATCTGTGTTGGTCCCACGTTCATATGTGTCCGCATTGCTGAGAAAAAAAATGTTTTAATATATGCAAATGAGCTTCTAGGAGCCACGGGGGCGTTGTTGTTACACCTAGAGGCTCTGCTTTCTCTTAAACTGCTGCGCCCCCTGCACTTTGATTGTGATCACGCCTGCTTGGACCTGTCAATGAAAGTACAGAGGATGCGGCAGTTGCAGAAAGAAGTGAGCCGGTGTAATGGCAACGTCTCCGTTGCTCCTAGAGGCTCATTTGCATACATTAACCCGTTAGTGACCACACATTTATTTTATTTTTTTTAATTGCATTCCAAGAGCTATAACTTTTTATAATGTTTTTTCATCAATGTACTTGTATGAGGTCTTATTTTTTGCAGGACAAGTTATAATTTTTAATGCACCATTTTAACCACTTGTCGCACACGTAAAATGCGGAACAGAATTGCGGACGTGTGAATGGGGCCTAAGGGTCCCTTATCACCGCCAGTTAGTTAGCTACTTGTTAGGTAGTTAGCGCCCAGCCCACCGCACCGCAGTCACTGATTAGCGTCATCGCTGTCGCTAATCAGCACTAGTACTATATAGTATCTGTAAGTGATCAAGACTGATCACAATCAGATCTATATCAGTACATTAGGGTCACCTTAGGCTCTACAAAAAACGCAGTGTTCGCCTGATCAGGCCTGATCTTGTGCACACACTTGCGTTCAGTCCGCCCCACCGCAGTGACAGAATATTTTTTTTCTGATCACTGCAAAAACACCGTAAAATAGCTGCGGCGCTATAAAGATCACTTTTGAGCTTTTTGGATCTTTATTAGCTTTACTTCGCAAGCACTCCTATGTCCTTTCCCCTCTTTTTTTTTTTTTTGCACATTTTTTGGCAGAAATTTTTTCATCCACATTGGTCAATGCGAATGAAGAAATCTGTGCCGTTCATTTTTTTCTTTCAGCCCAGAGGCTGAACGGAAAAAAAAAATCTCATTACCCGTATGCTCAATATAAGGCCTCATGCACACGACCGTGCAGTTTTTGGCGGTCTGCAAACCGCGGATCCGCAAAAAATGGAAGGCGCCCGTGTTGCTTTCCGCAATTTACGGAACGGGCGCCGGCAATATAAATGCCTATTCTTGTCCGCAAAGCGCCGACAAGAATAGGACATGTTATATTTTTTCAGCAGGGCCGCGGAACGGAGCCACGGATGTGGACAGCACACGAAGTGCTGTCCGCATCTTTTGCGGCCCCAATGAAATGAATTGGTCGGCATCCGTGCCGCCAAAACGGCGGCTCGGATGCGGACCCAAACAACTGTCGTGTGCATTAGGCCTAAGGGGAATACCAGAAACTCCTAATGCTGGCCATACATGTAATGATTGCGGAGACCCTCAAATGCCAGGGCAGTACAAACACCCCACAAATGACCCCATTTTGGAAAGAAGACACCCCAAGGTATTCGCTGAGGGGCATATTGAGTCCATGAAAGATTGAACTTTTTGTCCCAAGTTAGCGGAAAGGGAGACTTTGTGAGAAAAAATAAATAAATCAATTTCCGCTAACTTCTGCCAAAAAGAAAATCTTCTATGAACTCGCCATGCCCCTCACGGAATACCTTGGGCTGTCTTCTTTCCAAAATGGGGTCACATGTGGGGTATTTATACTGCCTTGGCATTTTAGGGGCCCTAATGTGTGAGAAGAAGTCTGGAATCCAAATGTCTAAAAATGCCCTCCTAAAAGGTACTCGTTGGACTTTCGGCCCCTTTGCGCTTCTTGGCTGCAAAAAAGTGTCACACATGTGGTATCGCCGTACTCAGAAGAAGTAGGGCAATGTGTTTTGTGGTGTATTTTTACATATACCCATGCTGGGTTATAGAGAAATATCTCTATAAATTGACAACTTTGTATAAAAAAATGGAAAAAATTGTCATTTACAGAGATATTTCTCACACACAGTATGGGTATATGTAAAAATACACCCCAAAACACATTGCCCTACTTCTCCTGAGTACGGCGATGCCACATGTGTGACACTTTTATGCAGCCTAGGTGCGTAAAGGGGCCGAAAGTCCAACGAGTACCTTTTAGGCTTTACAGGGTTGCTCACAATTTAGCCCCGCCCAAAATGCCAGAACAGTAAACACACCCCACAAATGACCCCATTTCGGAACGTAGACACCCCAAGGTATTCAGTGAGGGGCATAGTGAGTCCGTGGGAGATTATTTTTATTTTTTTTGCCAGAAGTTAGCAGAAATGGAAACTTTTTTTTTTTTTTTTTCTCAGTGTCATTTTCCGCTAACTTGTGAAAAAAAAAAAAAAATTATACATAAACTCACCAGGCCCCTCCGCGAATACTTTGGGGTGTCTTCTTTCTAAAATGAGGTCATTTGGGGGGTATTTATACTATCCTGGGATTCTAGCACCTCAAGAAACATGACAGGTGCTCAGAAAGTCAGAGCTGCTTCAAAATGCCGAAATTCACATTTTTGTACCATAGTTTGTAAACGCTATAACTTTTGCGCAAACCAATAAATATACACTTATTGGATTTTTTTTAATCAGACATGTAGCACAATAAATTCTGACACAAACTTGTATAGAAATGTAATTATCGCGAGATTACGGCGCTCTAGCTTTCTGATGTCGGGGAGCAAGGAGGACATTCTGAGGATGCGGGGCGGTGCTGCGCTCCTTCACGCTGGACTCATCTCAGGGACAGGACTCGTCTCAGGTTAATTTGCATATGTATCAAATCGCTTTTGTTACACAATAAAAGCACACAGAGCTATGGGGACTGGGTATTACGGATGTGCTAGCGGCCATCTAGCAACCCATGTCCTCAGCTCTATACACAAAATCCCGGTGACAGGTTCCTTTTAATGTTAGAACTTTTGTCTATTTGTTAGGCCTCATGCACACGACCGTTGTTGGGTTCCTTGTCCTTTGTTCCGTTTTCCGTGATTTTCTGCGGACCCATTGACTTTCAATGGGTCCGTTGAAAACTCGGAATTTGCAACGTTTGTCATCCGCGTCCGTGATCCGTGTTTCCAGTCCGTCAAAAAAATATGACCTGTCCTATTTTTTTTTCACGGACAACGGTTCGCGGACCCATTCAAGTCAATGGGTCCGTGAAAAAACACGGAGGCACACAAGGTTGTCATCCGCGTCCGTGATCCGTGTCCGTTTTTTTCCTATCATTTTCAAGGCAAACTTGACTTTTTTTTTTTTTCACTTTTCATGTCCTGGTGATCCTCCAAAAATCAAGGAAGACACACGGAAAAAAAAACGGAAACGGATCAACAGAACCCCGTTTTGCGGACCACAAAAAACTACTGTCGTGTGCATGAGGCCTTAATGTAATGACACCATACATATTATTAACCCCTTAAAATCTCACTTGTATATACATATGCTGTATGTGGTAACCTT
This sequence comes from Bufo bufo, assembly GCF_905171765.1. Taxonomy (NCBI): domain Eukaryota; kingdom Metazoa; phylum Chordata; class Amphibia; order Anura; family Bufonidae; genus Bufo; species Bufo bufo. Next base: position 568,676,242 of record NC_053392.1, on the reverse strand, counting down.
GTAAATTGTCAACTGGAGTACCAATGTGGTTTCTGAGTTCCCATACATGTACCTGCAACGTGGGATTGGGCAGTGATGGCTTCCTTCTGCATCTTCAACAGGATTCTCTTGGATACTTGAGTTTTTCTCCAGCCCACTAGGACTGTCTCAGAAATCAGATGAAGATATACACTGCGTGCAGAATTATTAGGCAAATGAGTATTTTGACCACATCATCCTCTTTATGCATGTTGTCTTACTCCAAGCTGTATAGGCTCGAAAGCCTACTACCAATTAAGCATATTAGGTGATGTGCATCTCTGTAATGAGAAGGGGTGTGGTCTAATGACATCAACACCCTATATTAGGTGTGCATAATTATTAGGCAACTTCTTTTCCTTTGGCAAAATGGGTCAAAAGAAGGACTTGACAGGCTCAGAAAAGTCAAAAATAGTGAGATATCTTGCAGAGGGATGCAGCACTCTTAAAATTGCAAAGCTTCTGAAGCGTGATCATCGAACAATCAAGCGTTTCATTCAAAATAGTCAACAGGGTCGCAAGAAGCGTGTGGAAAAACCAAGGCGCAAAATAACTGCCCATGAACTGAGAAAAGTCAAGCGTGCAGCTGCCAAGATGCCACTTGCCACCAGTTTGGCCATATTTCAGAGCTGCAACATCACTGGAGTGCCCAAAAGGACAAGGTGTGCAATACTCAGAGACATGGCCAAGGTAAGAAAGGCTGAAAGACGACCACCACTGAACAAGACACACAAGCTGAAACGTCAAGACTGGGCCAAGAAATATCTCAAGACTGATTTTTCTAAGGTTTTATGGACTGATGAAATGAGAGTGAGTCTGGATGGGCCCGTGGCTGGATTGGTAAAGGGCAGAGAGCTCCAGTCCGACTCAGACGCCAGCAAGGTGGAGTACTGGTTTGGGCTGGTATCATCAAAGATGAGCTTGTGGGGCCTTTTCGGGTTGAGGATGGAGTCAAGCTCAACTCCCAGTCCTACTGCCAGTTTCTGGAAGACACCTTCTTCAAGCAGTGGTACAGGAAGAAGTCTGCATCCTTCAAGAAAAACAGAAAAACATGATTTTCATGCAGGACAATGCTCCATCACACGCGTCCAAGTACTCCACAGCGTGGCTGGCAAGAAAGGGTATAAAAGAAGAAAATCTAATGACATGGCCTGCTTGTTCATCTGATCTGAACCCCATTGAGAACCTGTGGTCCATCATCAAATGTGAGATTTACAAGGAGGGAAAACAGTACACCTCTCTGAACAGTGTCTGGGAGGCTGTGGTTGCTGCTGCACGCAATGTTGATGGTGAACAGATCAAAACACTGACAGAATCCATGGATGGCAGGCTTTTGAGTGTCCTTGCAAAGAAAGGTGGCTATATTGGTCACTGATTTGTTTTTGTTTTGTTTTTGAATGTCAGAAATGTATATTTGTGAATGTTGAGATGTTATATTGGTTTCACTGGTAAAAAATAAATAATTGAAATGGGTATATATTTGTTTTTTGTTAAGTTGCCTAAAAATTATGCACAGTAATAGTCACCTGCACACACAGATATCCCCCTAAAATAGCTAAAACTAAAAACAAACTAAAAACTACTTCCAAAAATATTCAGCTTTGATATTAATGAGTTTTTTGGGTTCATTGAGAACATGGTTGTTGTTCAATAATAAAATTAATCCTCAAAAATACAACTTGCCTAATAATTCTGCACTCCCTGTATTGCAAAAAGGACCCTGTTTTATGCTTCTCTGATAGACAGCAGTCGATTAGTGGTGCTGCACTTTACACATGAAATCTTGCCATTATTTTGGCTTCTGAATACTGCAATTAAGACTTTTAGCCTCCAGCCCTTGGAGCTGTGTATTCTACCTCTGGTTTTCAGGAACCCCAAATACTGCAGGTTAGTGGTGTTCACCTCTGAAGATCTTCCAGGTTGTTGAATGCAACTCACCTGTTGTACTGGGATGATTTACAGAGACATATAGGTCCACTCACTGATGACGCCGATATGCTCGCTTAGAAGGTGGCCACATTGCACTGTTTGCCAAGACTTTGTGCACACAGCTACATCAAGTAGTCATCCTCCGACAGACGGTTTCAATGTATACCACTGCATAGGTATACAGCAGCATACATCGTTAACTGACTCCTAATTGTAAGAAAGAACTATATATACTGAGGGGTATAATTTTTTATTTTTTTTGCGGTGGTCTGTTGGACATTAGAAACAAGTAGCTTCTAGATCGGACAAAACCAGCCACTCAGCATATACACAGATATAATACAAAAATGTATCTTTATTGAAATCGATAAAACAAATAAATAGATGCATAAATTGGCAAAGGCAGACACAACCACATGGAGAGTGCACACAATACGTCGGGACATCAAGTTATAGCATTTCAAGTAGTGGAAAAGGTGGGATGGAAAAACAAGTATAAATAAATACAAAATCAAACCACGTGGCTCCTCCACCTAGATAAAAAACATGATTCACAACATATACACAATACAGACCCGGCTAGTGGCGCGTCCAAGAAACCCCAACACATGTTTTGCGTCAGCTTCCTCAGGGGGAGTAGAGGCTTAGGGCAGAGAGGCCCCTTATATATTTATTGGTATTGATCGGATTCTCATTTCACAACGAGGGGGTAATTGGAAAAAACTGCTATTGCAGATGGATTTATACTCTGAATACGGTGACACCTGCGGGCTTGAATGAAAATCTGTCTTTTGCATCTTATCTTTGAGGAGTTTTTTTTATTTTCTGTATATTTACCTATCTACTTATTTTTCCCATTTTCTTTTACATTTCTTTCTCCTCTTTTTAATTTTCCTGTACTGATCCGGCTATGATCTCCTTTGGGCGATCGTCCCTCTATTTAATTGAACTTTTTTTTTTTTTTTCATTACATTTTTTATTTTATTTTTTATGTTTGTATGTTCAATTTTGTTATAGAATTACCCAGTCTTAACATCTGGAGCATTTTTCACACTCCTGTTGTGGTTGATCATACACCTGTACAGTCTTCAGCTGTGGATCTATCAACATGGAAAAAAGAAAAAATCTTTTTTTATTCCTTGTGCTGTATTGTATAAGTTCTTTAAGGTTTTAGCCTTGGCCTTCCGTGGCAGCTTTTTTTCTTGATCTCTGACAAGTGCCCGTTTTATTTCTAATTTTATTACAGATCCGGCTGGTGGTACCTCTTTTTTGTCACTATATTAGAGTGTTTTCTTTATTTGTGTTTTATATGGATTATTTTTGTAATTAAGGTATATGTGTTTTTTAACCTTTTTTTTTCCCTCCACTCTTTCTCACACTCACACTCCCTTCACAGTTGGTTTTCATACAACCATTTTGGCGTTTTTTATTTCACTTTTTGCAATCGCATGTTTTTTTTCTTTTGTTAACATGAAGGGGGAAAAAAAATTTTTAAGACATGACACACACCTTTTCACCTCCTCTACCGTTTTTTCTTTCTTTTTTTTTTTTTCTTTCTTCCGTAGTCTGTTTCTTTTTCACGACACATTTCACATTCTTCACTTTTCCTACTCTTTTACCAAAAATGTATTTTTTTATTTTTTTATTTTTAAACTATTTTTATTCGCAGAAAATGACAATATTGTACATGGCTTGACATGTCCCATCAAACAAAATATGTGGGAATAGGTCGCATATCAGTAGATACAATAAACTACATCCAATCAAAAATCAATTCCATTTCTATTTTTATGAATTGCTTGATAGACAAGACATCGGAAATAATACACAATCATTTTCTCCATTTTTGTTATTTTTTGTGCGCTAAATACCTCCCTCCCCCCCAGAATCAACATATATCCCTAACTAACAAAATTAGCTCCTTGTGGTTCACCATGTGTGTCACCTATTGTCTAAACCTGAATTTCATAATTCACAACATATCTCATCCCTCATGCCAATCACTGTCTAGTCTTCCAAGCGTACCCTTTGTTTTTTCCAGGAGATACCACTGAGTGCCTAGGAATGGGGCTACCAACTCCTTTATCTCATCTTGGGGTAGTATCTTTACAATGAATCTTCTCCATTTATTGAAGAAATTCTTTGTGGCTCTACCCTTACACTGTTCTGTGTCTAATCTTTCCATATACATTATCTGTTTTGCTATGCCCAAAACCTCCTCCAAAATGTCTCAGAATACTTTTCTTTGCGCACAATAGCATTACATGTATCCCCTTGATTCCAATCACCTGCGAAGAGTTCCCATCCGGGTCCGTCGGGATATAGTGGAAAATACATTGTTGAGGAGAGGAGAGAGATCCAATCCAACATTCCATATCTCCTTGATCTGGTCTACTACTTCACTCCATAGTTGTGATAAAGACGGACACTCCCAGAGACCATGAAGAAGGTTAGCCTTAGGTAACTGACATTTTGGACAGGCTCTGATATAATGTGCCGGGGCAACCTTGTAGGATAAATCAAAAGCATATGTCGCCTTATGAAGGATTTTGAATTGCATCTCTCTCCAGTCCTCACAGGTCATAGCCTGTCTCACTCTCTCCAGCCCCGCCCTCAGCTTTATTGTCAGCGAATCATCCTTGAGTTTTCTCTCCCAGTGTCTAAATACCTTGTTACCCAGCCCTATAGAGTGGGTACTTTGGAGTCTACCATACAAATCGGACAATGTACCAGCCGAGTTGTCCCGGCCTATCAAGCCCTCAAACCAAGCAAGTCTATCCGAGTCTCCCAAAACTTTTGCCTGGTCCATGCAATATGAACTAACCTGGGCATATGCTAGGAAATGTGATGATGGTAGCTGATACTGAATCTAAAGTTGTGTCCAGGGAGTCAATTTGTATCCCGTGGGGGTTAGAATGTGTTTCAAAGTATGAATTCCTTTCTCCCTCCATTTATGGAATAGCGAGGATTGTCTCCCGCCTGGAAAGCAGGGAGCGTCCACAGGGGCATATAGGGGGTCATATACATAGGTAATTTATACATTTTCCTGACTGCTCTCCAAGCAGCTGATGTATCTCTTATCAGGGTATATCGTTTTATTACTGGGGGCATGTCTCTAATTCTGTAGTGCAGAAGGGCCACCAAGTCTTCCGGGGCTATCAGCTCTGCTTCTAGAGCCCTATTAGAAAAGAAGGAGGTATGCCATAGCCAGTCTTTAATATGTCTTGTCAGGGCAGCCAGATTATATCTTCTAATATCCGGTAAATGGATCCCGCCCTCCCATTTTGTCAGACAAAGTTTTTCGTAGCTTATTCTGGGGCGTTTCTTTTTTTTCCACAGAAATTTTAAGAAGGCCCTTCTAATTTTGCCTACATCTTGATGTTTTATAAGTAGGGGTATGGTTTGCATCGGATACAAAAGTCTAGCAAAACTGATCATTTTCAAAAGATGCGCTCTTCCAAATAGGGATAGTGGGAGGTTGGACCATTTCTCCAGCTCCTCTCCTATTTTCCTAATCAAAGGGTCATAATTTAGAGAATAAAGAGCAGTTGGGTGCCTCCCTATTTTAATCCCAAGATATGTCAGATAGTTTGAAACAATCTCCACTCTAGGATTGGAATCTGATCGTGGAGTATGTCCCTGTAAGTATAGGAGCTGGCTTTTGCTCACGTTTATTCTATAACCAGTGGCCTCTTCATAGTAAAGGAAGGTGTCTAACACCTTATTTAGATGATCCCTTGGGGAGTCAAGAAAAATGTATATATCGTCAGCAAAGCAAATTAACTTTACCTCTTGCTTTCTTACTTTAATACCTCTGAAAACATTTGTCTGTGTTAGATATCGGACCAATAGCTCCAGAGCTAGATTAAAAAGGAGTGGGGAGAGAGGACAGCCCTGTCTGGTACCTCTCATAAGTTGGAAAGTCTCAGATAGGAAACCTGGGAAGCTGACCCTTGCTTGTGGTCTTCAGTACAAACCTTCCAGTGCAGATCGAATCTGGCCTTTAAAACCAAATACGTCCAGAGACCAACGCAGCCACTGCCAATTGACGTTGTCAAAAGCCTTTTCTGCATCTAATGACACAAGGGTCGGCTGGTCTCCGGAGGCACCACTCTGACCGAGATAGTCCTGGACAGCAAGTACTGTTCGAATATTCATAACTGCTGCTCTGCCCTTGGTAAATCCCACCTGATGACGTCCTATCAGATCCGGCATATAGTCAGCTAATCTATTAGCTAAAATCTTCGAAAAGATTTTCAGATCTTGATTAATTAATGAAATCGGCCTATAAGAGCCCACTAGACTGGGGTCTTTGCCTGGTTTTAAAATGACCTTAATATGGGCCATATTTCCCATAGGCATGATTTCCCCTCCCTGCATTATCGAGTTGAAGATGGACTTCATGGGTAAGGTTATTTCCGAGATCAGCATCTTATAAAATTCGCTCGGAAAGACATCTGGCCCTGGTGCTTTCCCGTTTGACAATGTTTTAATTGTTCTTTTTATTTCGTCTTCTGTGATCTGGGCATTAATATTAGCTAGAGCCTCCTCTGAGACCTGGGGGAGTCTAAGTTTAGATAATAACTCTTTAGCTTTATTGCTATCCCATGGGCTTTGCGAGTATAGTTTGGCATAAAATCGCGCAAAGCGATCTGTTATATTTTTCATATCCTGCAATTTCCCTCCTGACTCATCTAAGATATTGGTCAGACACAATGTACCTCTATGTGACTTAGCCAAGGATGCCAGCAGCTTGCCAGCCTTATTACCAAATTTATAAAAAGTGGCAGCTTTTTGGTTTAGAAATAGTCTGGATTGCGCCTCTACATAATGGTCATATGTGTGCTTGGCCGTCACCCAACCTGTTCTATTTTGGTCTGAGGGGTCTTCCATGAAAAGCGTATAAGCTTTCCTTACACTTTCTGACGCTAGTTTATATTGCACCCTGATCTTCTTCCTTTTGGCGGAAACGTGGGAAATGATGCGGCCTCTCAGCACTGATTTTGCAGTTTCCCAGAAGAGGACATGTTCCTCCACGTGAGCTTTATTATCTTCTGAAAATTCCCACCACCACCCTTTTAGTCTATCTAAGAAGTCCTCATCAGTAAATAGGTGGCTAGGAAGTCGCCATGTGATATCCTGACCTCTGGGGATGACATCTGCTAAATCAATCATCACTGGGGAATGATCAGATATGACCATGTCTAAAATCTCGGCCCTTTCCACCCTGCGCATTAATTGCTGTGAGGCTAATATGTAATCGATCCTGGACCATGAATTCTGTGCATGAGAGAAATGTGTGAATTCTCTCTCGATGGGATTGAAGAATCTCCATACATCTACTAGGTCTGTAGCCTGTAGAAATGGGTCAATCGAGAAGCCGCCTCTCGTAATAGATGACTGTGAATTCTGTGTTTGCCTACGATCCTCTCTTGCATCCCTAACTGCATTTAGATCTCCAGCCACCAGCAATTGACCATCTTCTTCCTGCAGTACCATCGATGTTAGTTCTTTAAAGTATGTTGCATGAGCTGTGTTAGGACCGTACACATTAATAATCTTTAGCTTCCCCACGTCCAACTCTAGTGTAACAGACAGTAAACGCCCAGAGTCATCGCTGTGACTTTCAATAATATTATGCCGTACACGTCTATGTATAAGGGTTAAAACCCCCCGCTTTTCTTCCTACAGACGAGGACCCTAGGACCTGTCCTACCCACATACGTCTCATATGCCAGAAGTCTGGTTCCTCCAGGTGGGTCTCCTGCAGGAGGGCAACATCTACATCCAACCGCCTAAGATGTCTCAATATGGAGACTCGTTTTTGAGGGTCTCTCAGCCCCTTGACATTCCATGTCACTATTTTCAACATTTGACAAAAGCACGTGGAAATGTCAAGAACCAGGCAGTAGACCCACCTGGAGGGAGTAGATTATGGTTCATCAGGTTTCTTATTAATTGGACACAATACCAGTGGAGCAAAACATAATATAAAAACATTAACCTTTCCCCCCAACACCCCCACATCTTACTCCTAGTAGGAGTTAAACAATACCAGCCAACATTCTTTCTGGACTTCACTTTTTTCGCCCATCTCTGTCTAGACTGGCTGACACCTAGAACAGCAGAGTAACACATCCTTTTTAAGAAACACATTTACCATGCTAAAGCCCCATGTGCCCCTTGTTTTTTAACTGGTACATCACCCCTCAGCATTATGATTGGAGATTCAGGTAAGTTTCATTACCCGTCTCAAGCATCCCAGGCAGATCGGCACGATATAACATAACATGAAATGCCCCCCTTTTTTTTTTTTCCACTCTCACTCTTTTCTTCTTTTTTCTTTCTTCTCCCCTCCCTCCTATCCCTCTTGCTATTCCCTAACCCCTTCCCCCTCCTCTCTATTCAGAAATTCCCCCCCTGCGTTGACCTTCTCTAGCCGACACATATCACACTTACGGACCGCCTTGGGTGCCGAACTAAACAATGATCTGCTCGCTGGGTCAGTCAACATTTGAAATCAGACGGATTTGATGGTAAGTAAGAGTCATCAGTCCCAAGTAGGGCTCGAAACTTGGCTCGGGCTCCGTCGTGGGGTGCGGGACGATGGACTCGGAGGGTTGGACCTCACCAGGCCTTGATGATGGTTGCCTCTTTGGGATGCTCTGGGACCAACCCTGCTGTCTCCCAACGTTTCCTTTGCGTCCGACGGCGTGAGGTAGGTGTCAATGGCTCCATCTTGTCTGAAGACTTTTAGGGCTGTTTCACACGAGCGGATGCCGTGCGTGACATCCGCTCCGTGAATGACAGCCAAGACCCGATGCAGACTGCAGAAGCACGGAGCATTAACATGATGGATAATGCTCTGTGCCTCTCTGTGATCTCTTTACTACGAAATCACAGTGAGATAAAGTTGTCACTGTGATTTCGTAGTAAAGAGATCACAGAGAGGCACGGAGCATTATCAATCATGTTAATGCTCCGTGCTTCTGTCCGCATCGGGTCTTGGCTGTCATTCACGGAGTGGATGTCACGCACGGCATCCGCTCGTGTGAAACAGCCCTTAAAGTCGCCGGATATAACAGAGCAAACTTGATCTTCTCTTGGGCTAAATGGGAGCAAATCTCAGAAAAGGCCCTTCTTTTTTTTGCTACGTCAGCCGAATAGTCACTGAACAGGAGGATTTTATGTCCCCAGATCTTTGCAGCATGTCCAGTTTTTCTGTATTTTGCTATGAGGGATTCCTTTTCTGCATAATTCAAGAATCTTGCAATCGTAGCCCTCGGCCTCTGTTTGGGATCTGTCGCTGATGTCTCTCTTGGCGGTCCAATACGGTGAGCTCTTTCCACAGTCATGGGACCCGGCAGTCCCAGGGCTTGAGGGAGATCTACTGCACATATCTGTGCAAGTTGGCCTGAAGGGATCTCTTCAGGGAGGCCCACTATCCTGAGGTTGTTCCTTCTGGAACGGTTTTCCAAGTCATCCAACTTGTTCCTCAGGAATTGATTTGTCTGGAGGGATTCTTTCAGCAAATATTGTGCTCGCTCCAGCTCATCCTCTATTAATCCCACTCGCTGTTCGACTTCTTGTATTTGGAGGGTATGCTGGGCAACCTCGCCTTGGATCTGCTTCAGGCAAGAGGCGACTGTGGCTTCTAAGGAGGCCTTGATATCTGGCGCCAAAAGTGTTGCTACCTCTATAGCTAATGCCTTGCAGGATATTTCTGTGCCCTGCGATTGAGGAAGGGTTTGATGGAGGGAGATTGTGGGCACCTCATTAACTGGCAAAGCAGGAGGTTGCGACGAGGAACGAGTGGGCCGCCTTTTCACGTCCGCCATGATTGGCTCCAGCCATGCTGTGTCTCTGTCACGCTGTGGGAGCGGTGTATTAGGTGCTGGGGAGCCGCTTCGCAACAGAAACTTCTCCATCCGTGATCTCCCGATCACGGGTTCTAATTCTGGAGCTTTGTTGCTCCGATTAAGCGGCGAACCCCCCTAGGATTTTCAACAGGGGCACGGAGCTTCAGCTACCTCCGTCTTCACATCGGCGCGCCGGAACCGGAAGTCCAAAATGTATTTATTTATCATTTTTTCACACACTAATAATTAAATAAAAAAAATAAAAAAATTCATAAAATGTTGCTACTTTTTTTTGCACCTTTTTAAACATGCACACCTTGTGTTATATTTAATTTACAGTCTCATTCGTCCGTTTGCACTTTTCATAATTTTTTACTCCCTTTGCCTCCTGTTCACACTTCTTGGCTTTTACCCTCTGGCAAATCACACACTTTTTTTTCACTCCTTTTTCTGGTGTTTATTTCTACTTGCCCACTTTTTTCTGCACTGTCAACGCTGTCATGAATCCCGGACATTTTGGTGGGGATTACTGGGTGGGTTTCTCTCCTTGGGTGATTTGCCCTTATCCAAGATGGTGGATCTGGCAACTGCTCTATTCTGTGCCTGCGCCACACTCCCACCGGATCATGTGATCGATGGGGAGGTGTCGCACGCCTTTTGTTTATACCGGCCGGTCTAAGTATGTGTTCAGTATTTAGTATTATGTGTTTCTGTTGTAGCCATATCTTGTCTTAAAGGGGTTGTCCGAGTTATTTTTTTATTCTTTGTATGTTTCTAACTTGGCAATTGAAAGGACTTTACAATTGACTTACTTTATCTCCAGTTGCTGGTTTCTCAGATTTCGCTGAGGGTCACATGACCTGTGATGTCAGCCTCTCTCCCTGCTCTGATGATGTTTCGTGCACAAAGCCTGAGAGAGCAGATATGAGTCTGTACACGAGACGTCACTGTGCTGGCCACTCCCCCCGCTCTGCCGTCTGCTGCTGCTCTCTGCCCTGTGTCTCCCACTGGATACTTCAGGAAAGATTAACCCCTTCAGGAGCACAGACTCGGGGCTGAAGGCTTTACTGAGTAGCTGCAGGCAGTGAGGAGACAAATGCTGGGCACAGGAGCTTACAGACTGGAGGAGTTGTGCAGAAGAACAGGTAGGGAGAAGATCCTGTGTGTATCAGCAGTGTCATTGTACAGCTGTGACCTGTAGTCCTACACATACAACATGCTGCTTAGTCTCCCGGCAGGCAGACATGTCACTCAGGGCAGCACTTACATTCACTCCCTTTGCAGAGCAGGTGGAGGGGCAGAGATTGTTGTTATTGGAGGTAAACAAAGGGCCAGAAGAGAACCAGGGAAATGAGGAAATATAAAAAAAATTTACCTAGAATTTGCTTAGCTCAAATGGGCGCTTGTGCCGAGGCTATCATACATTATTTGATGTTAGTATTAAGCGCAGTCTTTTGCAACTTTTTTTTTTCTTGTCACATGATTCTTCGGTCACATGAGCGCAATCTGCTAGACGTGCTTTTAGGAGGATACACCCTGTGTGAATGGATGTATGATGTGAAGTGGGGCTTGACTTATATGATTTTCATCATATGTGACTAATTGGTAGTACTGGGTATATATATAGGGGCCTCTCTGCCTTATGCCTCTACTCCCCCTGAGGAAGCTGACGTGAAACACAAGTCGGGGTCTCTTGGAGGTGCCATTAGCCGGGTCTGTTTTGTGTATATGTTGTGAATCATGTTTTTTTTTTATCTACGTGGGGGAGCCACATGGTTTGATTTTGTATGTATTTATACTTGTTTTTCTCCACAACGGCACCACCTGGAGGTTACCTGGCCTTCTCAGGGACAGGAAACAACTGTGAAATCAGCCAATAAAGGACCCCCTCCCTCTTACCTCTTCCAGTTGTTTCCAGTCCCTCTAAAGGCAGCATGGAGCGCAGGGCCTTAGGTTTGTTAACCTGGTTAGTCCAGAGGGCCACTGTAGGAGGAGGGGTCGCGGAGCAAGGAGGATCGCTCCTCCCTCCTCTCGGTGTAAGTCTGGCGTGTGCCGGCAACCCCGGTCATCTTTTTTGCGTTCCTGGCATAGGAACGTTGAGGCACCATTAAGGGGGCGTTCCTTTAGGCCAGGGAACGCTCGTGTATGAGCAGGCGCATGGTGATGTCATGACACGAATGCCGGCATCATGACGCAGACATCGGCGTGGATCGCGCTGACATAATCGCGCAAATCAGGAAGTGGAGTTAAAGAGGAGAACACCGGTTCCCACATGTTCTCCTTTCTATGGTGGACACAGAGCAATTCCTACTGTAAGCATGTCTCTGCAGGGGGAAAGTGATACCACCTGCAAATCTACTGATGCCTTCAGGCCCTCCAGCCCGGTAAGCCTCCTCCCCTGAGGATGATATTTGTTTTATATACAGTGATGAACAGAAGTATTTGAACACCCTGCGATTTTGCAAGTTCTCCGACTTAGAAATCATGGAGGGGTCTGACATTCACATTGTAGGTGCATTCCCACTCTGAGAGACAGAATAAATATTTTTTTCAGGAAATCACATTGTATGATTTTTAAAGAATTTATTTGTCTTGCACTGCTAAACATAAGTATTTGAAAACCTGAGAAACAGCAAGAATTCTGGCTCTCAAATATCTGTTACTGTGCCTTTACAAAGTCCACCTCTACTCCACTCATTAAAGGGCTTCTGTCACCCCACTAAACTCATTATTTTTTTTTTGTGTACTTATAATCCCTATCCTGCGATATATCTATACATTATGTTATTAATCATTTTCGTTCAGTAGATATGTCAAAAAACTTACTTTTATAATATGCTAATTACCTGTCTACCAGCAAGTAGGGCGTCTACTTGCAGGTAGCAGCAGCAAAAAACCGCCCCCTCCTCCTGTTGATTGACAGGGCCAGCCGCGATCTCCTCCTCCGACTGACCCTGTCAGCATTTCAAAAATCGCGGTCCTGTGTTGATTCGGCGCATGCGCTCTGAGATAAGGAGGCTCGCCTCCTCAGCACTCCCTCAGTGCGCCTGAGCCGATGACGTCACCGAAAGAGAAGACGTCATCGGCGCAGGCGCACTGAGGGAGTGCTAAGGAGGCGAGCCTCCTTATCTCAGAGCGCCTGCGCCGAATCAACACAGGGTAATTAGCATATTATAAAAGTAAGTTTTTTGACATATCTACTGAATGAAAATTATTAATAACATAATGTATATATATATCGCAGGATAGGGATTATAAGTACACAAAAAAAAAAATTAGTTTAGTAGGGTGACAGAAGCCCTTTAATCTAACTTAGTAGCACCTGTCTGAGCTCTTTAAAGACCCTGTCCACCCCACAGTCAGTCAAACGCCAACTACTACCATGGGCAAGACCAAAGAGCTGTCATAAGACACCAGAGACAAAATTGTGCACCTCCACAAGGCTGGAAAGGGCTACGGGGCAATTGCCAAGCAGCTTGGTGAAAATAGATCAACTGTTGGAGCAATTGTTAGAAAATGGAATAGGCTAAAGACGACTGTCAGTCTCCCTCGGACTGGGGCTCCATGCAAGATCTCACCTCGTGGGGTATCACTGATGATAAGAAAGGTGAGGAATCAGCCCAGAACTACAAGGGAGGAGCTGGTCAATGACATGAAGAGAGCTGGGACCACATTTTCAAAGGTCACTGTCAGTAGAACAATACGCAGTCATGGTTTTAAATCATGCATTGCACGGAAGGTTCCCCTGCTCAAGTCATCACATGTCTAGGCCCGTCTGAAGTTTGCTAATGACTATCTGGATGATCCAGAGGAGGCATGGGAGAAAGTCTTGTGGTCAGATGAGACCAAAGTAGAACTTTTTGGTCTAAACTTCACTTGTCGTGTTTGGAGGAAAAAGAAGGATGAGTTGCATTCCAAGATCACCATCTCTACTGTGAAGCATGGGGGTGGTAACATCATGCTTTTGGGTGTGCTTTTCTGCGAAGAGGACAGGACGACTGCACTGTATTAAGGAGAGGATGAATGGGGCCATTTATTATGAGATTTTGAGAAATAACCTCCTTCCCTCAGTCAGAGCATTGAAGATGGGTTGTGGCTCGATCTTCCAACATGACAACGACCCAAAGCACACAGCCAGGATAACCAAGGAGTAGCTCCGTAAGAAGCATATCAAGTTTCTGGAGTGGCCTAGCCAGTCTCCAGACCTAAATCCAATAGAACATCTTTGGAGGGAGCTGAAACTCTGTGTTGCTCAGCGACAGCCCCGAAACCTGACAGATCTAAAGGAGATCTGTGTGGAGGAGTGGGCCAAAATCCCTGTTGCAGTGTGTGGAAACCTGGTCAAGAACTACAGGAAATGTTTGACCTCTGTAATTGCAAACAAAGGCTTCTGTACCAAATATTAACACAGATTTTCTCCGGTGTTCAAATACTTATGTTCAGCAGTGCAAGACAAATACATTCTTCAAAAATCATTCAATGTGATTTCCTGAATTTTTTTAATTTATTCTGTCTCTCAGAGTGGGAATGAACTTTTTTCGCTTTACTATACCCCCCTCTTACAAACAGTACGCACCCAGCTCAGGTCCCTTAAACTTCCCTTCATTTCCTTGATGGGACGTAAAAATGTTCTCAAAACCTACATCTTGCCCAAATTTCTTTATTTAATGCAAGCTCTTCCTATTTGGCTGCCACATACCTTTTTCTCCGATATCAATCTTTTTGTGGGGTGGTAGATCACCCAGGATAGCTTATCGAATATTAACAAGGGAAAGGAGATTCAGAGGCTTTGGTCTCCCAGTCCTATATACAGTACATACTATAAATCAATACCAATGGGTAGATGCCTCTACCTGATGTTGTCTTTCCCTCCTACCCTCTGCACTGAACTAGAGAGACACCTTCTCACCACCAGCGAAAAAATGATACTTTGGGGTATTAAACCTCATTCCAGGGATAAATCCCGGCACATACTAATGGAGGGGGCACTGATAACTTGGTCTGGGTTATACACCACACAGATATTACAATTCCCTTCCCTCGATTTACCTCTAGACCTATTGCAACCTTTTATCCACCTAGTGTCTCTCGGCTGTCCGGAACTTGGTCTTCATTGTCAGACATTCGTCTCCGCAATATTATCTTGCAGAATGGCAAACTTAATTGGGAAGATGTCTTGGCCCTCCCTAGAGTCCAGGCATTTTCTTTTCTCCACTTAGTGGACTTCCGCAGAGACATAAAACACTTCTCCTTACCTCGTTCACTTAATAGAACACAGTCTTGGTTGGAGCACCTGTTGGAGAGGTCCGAGCTTCCATGAAGGTTGTTATCACTTACATATAAATCCCTACTTTCTTCCTCCCCGCCCGCACTATACTTTCTGGATGCCTGGGAAAAAGAACTCGCTACAGTATCTCCCTTACAGAGCCAGAAAAAGCTTTTATTCTGGCCCACTCACATGGATTCAATAGATGCATTAGGATACAGGAAAACTCATTTAAACTTCTAACCAGATGGTACAAAATTCCATAGTTTCTCCACAGGATTAACATATCTGATAAATTCTGGAGATGTGGTCACTTTCCCACATATGGTGGCTATGTCCACGCATCCAACCCTTCTGGAAAGAGTTGAATAAACTGATAAATCAAATTTGGTCTACTACTCTCTTTCTAAATCCTAAGCTGGTACTTCTATGGTGCCCAAATAACAACTTCACACCTGCTAAACACAACCTCCAGACCATGCTCATAACTGCCGCTCCCCTGCTCATACCATATATTTGGAGGAGCGACTCACCTCCCTCTATACAGTCCTGGACTGACAAAGTAGACCACCGCTTCGAAGAGCTAGCCCACTGGGAATCTCATTCACACTCGTCCTTTCAAAAGATGTGGGACCCTTAGAGATCATATAGAGGCTTTCATAAATAGTCAATCCCCGCATTTTAGACCACTGAGGGGCTTACTATGTACCTCATGTACCTCACGACATACGTACTCTAGCTACCTTTTCTAGTAGACATTAACTATTGATAAAACTTCAAATTTGTGCTCCGATTTATCTGTTGGGTGTTCTGGAGAGGGTTATACAGTCTTCACTAGTCACAGATTTTCTTTTCCCATTTTAAACCATATGTATTCTCATCAGGACCTCTGAAGTATGTAACTAACAAGTAGAAGCTCTGTTTACTTGCAAGTAAAGCTTTATTGGTGAGTTTATCTAACCTTAAACATGATTTCTCTCACATCATTGCCCTTCTCTTCCCCTCCCCCTACTGCCTTAACCCCCCTCCCTCCCCCCGTGTTTTCTGTTTTCTACTTTATCTCTTCGAGATCATTTGGATATATGTCCTGCTACTAATAATATGGTATTGGAATTTACTTTTACATTCTGCATTTCACCTGACAGTTTATTTTGTTCAGTGAATACTGTGGAGAAAAAAATATTTAATAGCTTTGCTTTCTCCTCAACACTCTGTAAAGGGCCGACACCTTCAGATTTATACTTTTTACCATTTACAGTTGTAAGAAAAAGTATGTGAACCCTTTGGAATGATATGGATTTCTGCACAAATTGGTCATAAAATGTGATCTGATCTTCATCTAAGTCACAACAATAGACAATCACAGTCTGCTTAAACTAATAACACACAAATAATTAAATGTTACCGTGTTTTTATTGAACACACCATGTAAACATTCACAGTGGAGGTGGAAAAAGTATGTGAACCCTTGGATTTAATAACTGGTTGAACCTCCTTTGGCAGCAATAACTTCAACCAAACGTTTCCTGTAGTTGCAGATCAGACGTGCACAACGGTCAGGAGTAATTCTTGACCATTCCTCTTTACAGAACTGTTTCAGTTCAGCAATATTCTTGGGATGTCTGGTGTGAATCACTTTCTTGAGGTCATGCCACAGCATCTCAATCGGGGTGAGGTCAGGACTCTGACTGGGCCACTCCAGAAGGCATATTTTCTTCTGTTTAAGCCATTCTGTTGTTGATTTACTTCTATGTTTTGGGTCATTGTCCTGTTGCAACACCCATCTTCTGTTGAGCTTCAGCTGGTGGACAGCTGGCCTTAAGTTCTCCTGCAAATTGTCTTGATAAACTTGGGAATTAATTTTTCCTTCCATAATAGCAATCCGTCCAGGCCCTGACGCAGCAAAGCAGCCTCAAACCATGATGCCCCCACCACCATACTTCACAGTTGGGATGAGGTTTTGATGTTGGTGTGCTGTGCCTCTTTTTCTCCACACATAGTGTTGTGTGTTTCTTCCAAACAACTCATCTTTGGTTTCATCTGTCCACAGAATATTTTGCCAGTACTGCTGGTGCCAGATGTTCTTGTGCAAACTGTAAACGTGCAGCAATGTTTTTTTTTTGGACAGCAGTGGCTTCCTCTGTGGTATCCTCCCATGAAATCCATTCTTGTTTAGTGTTTTACGTATCGTAGATTCGCTAACAGGGATGTTAGCATATGCCAGAGACTTTTGTAAGTCTTTAGCTGACACTCTAGGATTCTTCTTCACCTCATTGAGCTGTGTGCGCTGTGCTCTTGCAGTTATCTTTACAGGACGGCCACTCCTAGGGAGAGTAGCAGCAGTGCTGAACTTTCTCCATTTATACACAATTTGTCTTACCGTGGACTGATGAACAGCAAGGCTTTTGGAGATACTTTTATAACCCTTTCCAGCTTTATGCAAGTCAACAATTCTTAATTGTAGGTCTTCTGAGAGCTCTTTTGTGCAAGGCATCATTCACATCAGGCAATGCTTCTTGTGAAAAGCAAACCCAGAACTGGTGTGTGTTTTTTTATAGGGCAGGGCAGCTGTAACCAACACCTCCAATCTCATCTTATTGATTGGACTCCAGTTGGCTGACACTTCACTCCAATTCACTCTTGGAGATGTCATTAGTCTAGGGGTTCACATACTTTTTCCACCTGCACTGTGAATGTTTACATGGTGTGTTCAATAAAAACATGGTAACATTTAATTCTTTGTGTTATTAGTTTAAGCAGACTGTGATTGTCTATTGTTGTGACTTAGATGAAGATCAGATCACATTTTATGACCAATTTGTGCAGAAATCCATATCATTCCAAAGGGTTCACATACTTTTTCTTGCAACTGTATATAATTGAAGAACATTTTAGGGTTAGTTTTGCTCTCTTTGGCAATTAATCTCTTTGACCGCTTTTATTAGTTTTTTACATATTCTATGTTTTTCCTTATAGTTTTTCAGTGCTTCCTCACTACCCTCCTGTTTTAGTGATTTAAATGCTTTCTTTTTGTCATTTATTGCTTTCTTTACAGTTCTATTTATCCACATTGGTTTCTTCTTGTTCCTTAACCTTTTATTCCCATAAGGTATGTATCTCTTTCAATTAGATTTTAGGATGCTTTTAAAAATATCCCATTTTGTGGCTTTATTTTTTATTTTTTTGAGGACTTTGTCCCAGTTAGTTAGGCCTATGGCCTCTCTTAGTTGGCTAAATTTAGCTTTTTTGAAGTTTGGTATTTTTATTCCTCCCTGAAGAAACATTCTTTTGAATGACAATTGGAAGGTTCTTACTTTATGGTCACGATTTCCCAGGTTTTCCCCTAACCAGCACATCTGTTGTTCTGTCAGTTCTATTAGTTAATACTAAGTCTAGTATGGCCGTCCATCTCGTCGGGTCCTGAACCAGTTTGGAAAGGTAATTGTCTTTGGTTTTTGCCAATAACCTGTTTCCTTTATGAGATATACAGGTTTCAGTTTCCCAGTCTGTATCTGGGTAGTTGAAGTCCCCCATAATAACGACCTCGTTATGATTTCCCGCCTCGTCTATCTCGTTTAATAGTAGATTTTCTGTGGACTCTGGTATATTAGGTGGTTTATAATAAACTCCTATTAGTAATTTATTATTGCTTTTGCTTCCATGTATTTCTACCCACAGTGACTCCACATGTTCATGTCCCTCACTTATATCTTCTTGGAGGCTTTAGACAGGACTTTACATAAAGGCAGACCCCTCTCCCTCTCTGGTTTTGCCGATCCTTTCTAAACAGACTGTAACCCTGTACATTAACTGCCCAGTCATAGCTATCATCCAGCCATTTCTCAGTTATTCCCACTGTGAGATTGTGAAACAGCTATTTCTGCATAATGTATGTACTTAAACTGTCATTTGGCATTCCAGGCACTAGATGATGACTCATGCTGCTGCCTGTGAGTGAACCAGGAAGTGTGTTGATCTGGCATGGTGGTAGAAGGATTGTTCTGTGAGGGACTGAATCCGATTCCATCCGGGCTTACAGATGTCTGGCAGTTATTGGACACTCAGAAGAAGGAGAGTAGCTGTTATACCCTGACTGAATCCAGCTCTTCTGAATGAGAGGTTGTCCCAGGAAGACCAGTTCAGTGTGTGGACAGAAGGCCTCATCATTAAGCAAGGCCACACGGTTGCTAAGAGGTTGGTGGCCATCCCTGGTAGGCTGCATCCTCGGGCCCAGAACGGACACAGGTCAGTACACCTGGTTACTGATTGTTACATTGTGTGGCGCCTGAAGATACAGAGACTAGCCTAGGCCTAGCATTAGGTAGTTAGTTAGGATTAGATCGTTTTGCTAGGCTGTACTGGACTGCAGCGCAGTTATTGACTTGCAGGCTCTGCTGCGTTTGCCATCGGCTAGGGGTGTCCTCTGTAGCGGCACAGCACGACTTGCAGGCTCTGCTGTGTCCGCCATCGGCTAGGCCTGTCCAGTGGGCAGGGATATTGACTGTGGGTCCGGGGATATAGCGTTTTCTATGCATGTTTGTATTGTTCTTATGTTATCACTCGTCTAAGTAAAGTTTCTGTTCTTGCATAGTAAGCTGGTGTCAGTGTCGCTTTCCTTGTCTGTGACTTCGCTGTATTCTGGGGAGCCCACCCCGGTACACGGCTTACAACTTGGCGTAGTCGGCAGGATACAGCGACCGTTATGGACGGGAACGCGGCAGGAGATCGTCCCCCGGCGCCAGCGGTGCCGGATCAGGACCCAGCCCAGGGTGCACAGGCGCAAGTCCAGCTTGCCCCCAACAATATGGCTACCCCAGTAGGATACATCCCTATAGGGGCACTGCTGCGTCATCTGCCAAAGTATGACGGTAACAACATGACATTGCAGGACTGGACAGAAAGGGTGCGAAGTGCGGTTAAAATGTTTAACCTGACCCCCGAACTGCGGGCCTGAGGTTGCATTGGGAGCCCTAGAGGGCGATGTCAGGCGGACAGTGATGGTAAGGCCTGACTCTGAGAGAGATACCCTAGAGAAGATATTCTCCCTGCTAGAGAAAGCCCAAGGGGGGCGGGCCAAAGTGGTACAGTTACGGAGTCACTTATTTACTGACCCCAGCGAGAGGGCGAGACCCTGATGCAATATTCCAATGCTCTACAGGAGACACTGAATGAGATACAACAACGAGACCCTGAGGCTATGGGCGCCTTCCGGGAGGTGGACCGGCTTCTACGAGATCAGTTCATAGTGGGGCTCTCCAATAAATTCCTACAAGATAAATTACAAGAGAGTGCCCAGAACAGGTAGCGTCAGAGCCGACGTTAAACTTCCGACCGCTGCAGTAGCTGGGCGTCCTGCGGCGGTGCACCAGAAGTTAAGCCCTCTGCATGAAGAACGTGATCTGTATGCCAGCAGCCCCATATTAGAAGCCGAGCTGGAAGGCCGAAAGGTTTGCTGCCTAGTTGATACAGGGTCAGAGTGCACGCTAATGCCTTTGGAGTTCTTTGAGAGGCACTTCGGGCATATGATGGAGCTCGAAGATGGGAGCGTCATCAGGCTGACGGCTGCCGATAATAGAGAGATGGATGTTCGAGGGATAGTCTGGATGCGGGTCCGACTGTTTGGGCAAGACATTGGCAAGAAAGGGGTCGTGCTGGTGGACCATTCGTCCCGGAAAGGAATGGACGTGACCCTGGGCATGAATATACTGAGAGACCTAGATCATCAACTCTATGCCAAGGAAGGGCCGAAGTACTGGCAACGGGCCACCACACACCGGCCTACCCAGAAGGTCTTACAACAAATGGTGAGGAGCTGTAGCCTGCAAAAGAGTAACCTGTCCGGACGGGCCAGTAGAGACGTGAGGGTGCTACGTAGGACTCCGTTGAAGATCCCACCTCGACAGGAGCGAATATTGATGCTGCCAGTGGGGGCTGGACGACGACTGAATGGACTGGAGGTCCTGATCGAGCCCGCTTATCAAGAAGAAACGCAGATTCGCCCACTGGTAGCCCGGGCCCTTGCGTTGTGAAAGACGGATGCGTGCCTATACGCTGCTGTAATGTTGAGGACTGCAAGTTAACCGTCCCTGCAAACTCCCTGCTGGCCAAAGTTTATGTGTCCGAAGGGGGTATCGCTTGACGAAGGGGCTTTACGCTGCAGCCGGATAAGAGATCAGCCTGGACCTATGCTGTGGAGGTCCATTCAAGAGAAATCCCGACAGCGGAGTGGAACGGTCGAGTGATCATGGCCCGTATGGGGGTGGACTGCAGAACCGTGACCCCGGGGAAACAAAAGCTGCTGGAAGACACCCTCTGGGAATTTCAGGAGGCCTTCTCAAGACATGATGAGGACTTTGGGTGTGCTACTGCCATCAAACATGAAATCCCAACCGGCGATGCTGCGCCGATCAGGGAACGCTACCGGCAGATCCCACCTAAGATGTATCAGGAGGTGAAAGATATGGTGGCCAGCATGTTGGAGAACCGGGTGATCCAGGAAAGTCAAAGTCCGTGGGCTGCTCCGGTAGTCTTGGTGCGGAAGAAAGACGGGAGTCTCCGGTTCTGCGTGGATTATCGGAAGCTGAATGCTCAGACCGTCCGGGATGCCTACCCCCTTCCGCGGATTGAAGAGTCATTATCAGCCCTAAGCCAAGCTAAGTTCTTCTCAACTCTTGACTTGGCTAGTGGGTACTGGCAGGTGCCGGTGGCCAAGAAGGACAAAGCCAAGACGGCCTTCATTCTATCTATGGGACTCTACGAGTTCAATCGGATGCCCTTCGGCCTCTCCAATGCTCCGGGGACATTCCAGCGATTGATGGAACACTGTCTGGGGGACCTCAACTTCGAATCAGTATTGATATAACTGGATGACATAGTAGTGTTCGGGGCCTCCTTTGAAGATCACCTCCAGAAGCTGCGACAAGTCTTGGGACGGCTACGAGACCATGGGCTCAAGATCAAGCCAAAGAAATGCCAGCTGTTCCGACAGCAGATAGAGTACTTAGGACATGTGGTCACCCAGGAGGGGGTAAAACCGGCCCTCAGCAAGGTGGAGGCCGTTCAGAAGTGGCCCCGGCCAAGTACGCTACGGGAGGTACGGGCGTTCGTGGGACTGGTCGGCTACCACAGGAGGTTTATACCCAAATTCGCTCATCTGGTGGGCCCGTTAAACGAGTTGCTAAGAGGCACGGCTGGGGGCCCGAAGAAACGCCCCATCAACTGGGGGCTCCGGCAACAAGAGGCCTTTGAAGCGGTGAAAGAGGCGCTGACCAATGCCCCGATCCTGGCTTACGCACGGTTTGATACCCCATTCCTGCTGTATACTGATGGAAGCCTACATGGTCTGGGGGCCATCTTGTCCCAAGTCCAGGATGGACGGGAGAGAGTCATCGCCTATGGGAGACAGTCCCTAAGAGAGTCAGAACGCAACCCTGATAACTATAGCTCCTTTAAACTGGAACTACTGGCACTGGTGTGGGCCATGACCAAAAGGTTTGCAGAATACCTGACTGGTGCAGAAGTGACCGTGATGACGGACAACAACCCGTTGGCACCTGGAGAATGCCAAGCTCGGCGCACTCGAGCAAAGATGGTTGGCCCGCCTCTCTAAGTACCAATACCGCATCAAGTCCCGGTCCGGTAGGGAGAACGGCAACGCCAAAGCACTCTCTCGAGTTCCAGTAGGACAGTCGACTCAGAGAGCCGATGAAGAGTTAGAGGATACTGAAACTCCTGACCTTGGTCGCTTACCTCTGTTCCCGGATGTGGCACATTCAAGTGGGATGGCATCTGGAATGACGCTGGTGCTGGGGAAAACGTTGACTGATTGGGAGAGAGTCCAGGATAGCTGCCGGGATTTGTGGAAGGTGAAAGAATGGGTTCGGAGCAAGATCTGGCCTCGGCCAGAAGAACGAGCCCTCCTGACCCCAGGGGGTCAGAAGTTGTTAAGGCAGTGGGACAAGTTGACAATTACTCAGGGCCTCCTGTGCCGGATCATATACTTACAGTCAGAGCTGCAGTACCGGCAACAGATTGTCATTCCCATGTCGTTGGGACCGGAGGCCGCCAGAGAAGCTCATGAAAAGGGAGATCATTTCGGGAGCGACAAAACGTTCAAGTGGCTCCAACGGCTGGTGTACTGTCCAGATCTGGCCGACATGGTGGCCGCGGCATGTCTTAAGTGTCGATCCTATGGGTTGAGTAAGAGTACTGAACAGCGGGCTCCTGTGCAGACCATCCGCACCTCAGCGCCCCTAGAACTTCTGATGATCGATTATTTACAGATCGGATATTCTACCACGGGACACTCGTACTGTCTAGTTATGACAGATCACTTTACCAAGTATGCGGTGGCTCTGACCACCAGAGACCAAACCGCAGAGTCGGCCGCCAAAGCTGTCTGTAAACACTTTATACAGGTGTTCGGGTGTCCACGGAGGATACATTCTGACCAGGGAGCATGCTTTCAGGGTACTCTAATGAATGAACTGTACCAACTGTATGGGATTGAACGCTCCCGAACCACTCCATATCACCCACAAGGAAACGGGGCATGCGAATGCTTCAATCACACCTTGCTTCAGATGCTGCGGACTCTGGAAGACAGTCAAAAAGCTCAGTGGCCCGCATACCTACCTGAGTTGATGTGGGCCTATAATAACAGAGTACACAGTACCACCGGATACTCTCCACATATACTCATGTTTGGACGAGCCAGACGGGAGATTGAAGATCTCCACATGCCCCCACCGGAGCCCCCACCGAGAAGTACCACCGCATGGGTGCAGGAGCACCGCCGCCGGCTGAGAGCGGTACACAAGGTTGTGGGGGAGCAACTGGGACAGGTGGTACACCCTAACCCAAGACCAGTGCAGAAAGATGGGTATGTCCCTGGTGATCGGGTGATGGTCAAAGCCAAACGGCCGTCAGGAAAGTTGGATGGACGGTGGGAGGCAGTTCCATACACGGTGAAGAGAAGGGTAGACCCCGCTATTCCGGTCTATGAGGTAGAGCCAGTAGGGACAGGGGGACCCTCACGGAACTTACACCGTAATATGTTAAGACGTTGCAATTTTGATGAGCCGGTGTGCGTAGAGGGGGTGCCTCCTCACGCTCAGGGTATGGAGGAAAGTCCCTCAGACGAGGAAGAGGAGGAATGGTGGGTCGTCCCTGCTCAAGTGTCCACAGAGGTTCCGGCCGTGGCAGGTTTGCCACCCAGATGCAATGCTGAGCAATCAATAGCTCCTCTCTTGTCAAATATGCCTGATGTCCCCAGTATTTCTGAAACCCCCAATCTGAGAAGGTCAGCGAGGCCCAATGCTGGTGTGCCTCCACAGCGCTATGCTCAGGATGAGTTTGTATGGGGAGAGTTGCCGAGTGCGACAACTTCTAGTGGGGTGGCATGTGAGATTGTGAAACAGCTATTTCTGCATAATGTACAGTTGTGTTCAAAAATATTCAACCTCCACTGAAATTGAGTGTTTTGGCCAGTTTGACATTGATTTTGATCATTTCAGTCATCTTGTTTACAATTAAATCAAAGATGCACTTGTAAGTCAGACAAATATAACATAACATTTATAATGAAATAACCACAAATGTCTTTTCTGTGCTCACATCATTATCAGTTTTATTCAACCCCCAAGTGACATTCAATCTTAGTACTTAGTACAACATCCTTTTCCAGTTATAACAGCTTTTTAACGTGAAGCATAGCTTGACACAAGTGTCTTGCAGCGATCTACGGGTATCTTCGCCCATTCTTCATGGGCAAAAGCCTCCAGTTCAGTCACATTCTTAGGCTTGCGCGCTGCAACTGCTTTCTTTAAGTCCCACCAGAGGTTCTCAATCGGATTTAAGTCTGGTGACTGCGATGGCCACTTCAAAATGTTCCAGCCTTTAATCTGCAACCATGCTCTAGTGGACTTGGAGGTATGCTTTGGATCATTGTCCTGTTGAAAGGTCCAACATCTCCCAAGCCTCAGGTTTGTGACGGACTGCATCACATTTTCATCCAATATCTCCTGGTACTGAAGAGAATTCATGGTACCTTGCACACGCTGAAGCTTCCCTGTACCTGTAGAAGCAAAACAGCCCCAAAGCATGATTGACCCCCCACCATGCTTCACAGTAGGCAAGGTGTTCTTTTCTTCATAGGCCTTGTTCTTCCTCCTCCAAACATAGCGTTGATCCATGGGCCCAAACAGTTCTAATTTTGTTTCATCAGTCCACAGAACACTTTTGTGGTTTGTCCACATGACTTTTGGCATACTGCAGTCGACTCTTCTTATTCTTTGGAGACAGCAAGGGGGTGCGCCTGGGAGTTCTGGCATGGTGGCCTTCATTACGCAGTGTGCGCCTTATTGTCTGAGCTGAAACTTCAGTACCCACATCTGACAAATCTTTTTTCAGTTCCTCAGCAGTCACACGGAGACTTTTCTCCACTTTGCGCTTCAGATAGAGCACAGCAGTCAAAGTCAGCATCTTCTTTCTGCCATGACCAGGTAGCGTTTCAACAGTGCCCTTTGCCTTGAATTTGCGAATGATGCTTCCTATGGTGTCTCTTGGTATGTTTAACATCTTTGCAATATTCTTATAGCCATTGCCCTTCCTGTGAAGAGAAATCACCTCTTCTCTTGTCTTCCTGGACCATTCTTTTGACTTCACCATGTTTGTAAACACACCAGTAAATGTCTAGAAGGAGCTGAGTATCACAGTCCTTTTAAATCTGCCTAATTGGTGCTTATTATGCTTGATTGCTGCTCCTTGACATCCACAGGTGTTTTCAATACCTGATCGAAAACACTTGAATGAACCTCTGTTCTTAAGAGTGGTAGTCTTTAAGGGGTTGAATAATTGTGTCAATGAAGAAATCACAAAAAAAACATTTAATACTGTATTACAAAAACAATTGATGTCATTTTAGTTGCATTTGGTTCTTTAAAAAGTCCTTGTAAGATTTCATTCTGAACACAATTACAAATGTACACTAAATTCCCTAAAACCTTTTACAGCATTGGGGGTTGAATAATTTTGAACACAACTGTATGTACTTAAACTGTCATTTGGCATTCCAGGCACTAGAGGCCACTGTTTTGCAGCTACAGCCAGCACACTCTGAGATTTGAATATGCAAATCATGCTGATGACTCATGCTGCTGCCTGTGAGTGAACCAGGAAGTGCGTTGATCTGGCATGGTGGTGGAAGGATTGTGCTGTGAGGGACTGAATCCGATTACATCCGGGCTTGCAGATGTCTGGCAGTTATTGGACACTCAGAAGAAGGAGAGTAGCTGTTTTACCCTGACTGAATCCAGCTCTTCTGAATGAGAGGTTGTCCCAGGAAGACCAGTTCAGTGTGTGGACAGAAGGCCTCATCATCAAGCAAGGCCGCACGGTTGCTAAGAGGTTGGTGGTCATCCCTGGTAGGCTGCATCCTCGGGCCCAGAACGGACACAGGTCAGTACACTTGGTTACTGATTGTTACATTGTGTGGCGCCTGAAGATACAGAGACTAGCCTAGGCCTAGCATTAGGTAGTTAGTTAGAATTAGATAGTTTTGCTAGGCTGTACTGTACTGGACTGCAGCGCAGTTATTGACTTGCAGGCTCTGCTGCGTTTGCCATCGGCTAGGGGTGTCCTCTGTAGCGGCACAGCACGACTTGCAGGCTCTGCTGTGTCCGCCATCGGCTAGGCCTGTCCAGTGGGCAGGGATATTGACTGTGGGTCCGGGGATATAGCGTTTTCTATGCATGTTTGTATTGTTCTTATGTTATCACTCGTCTAAGTAAAGTTTCTGTTCTTGCATAGTAAGCTGGTGTCAGTGTCGCTTTCCTTGTCTATGACTTCGCTGTATTCTGGGGAGCCCACCGCGGTACACGGCTTACACCACTATGTCATAGTCCTTCTCGCACATCACTAATTCCAGTTCACCAGTTTTATTAGTCAGGCTTCTGGCATTAGTATACATACATTTGAGAGGTTTATGTATATTTTTTACCCTACACCTTTCCTTCTGAACTGTTCTAGTCCCTTTTTCCATTCCTCCCCCAGTTCCATTACTGTGCCCCCACACTCTATCTTCACTATCTTCCCCTCCTATAACGTAATTACCCCCCCCCCAGTCCCTAGTTGAAACACTCCTCCAACCTTCTAGCCATCTTCTCCCCAAAACAGCTGCTCCTTCCCCATTGAGGTGCAGCCCATCCCTACGATAGAGCCTGTAGCCGAGAGAGAAGTCGGCCCGGGAACCCAAATCCCTCCTTCCTACACAAGTTCTTGAGCCACTTGTTAACCTCCCTAATCTCCCGCAGCCTTTCTTGTGTAGGATACAGTTGCAAACCGCAAGTGTAGTTCTTAAGGAGGGTACCTGCACGGGGGTGGATTTTTCCACATGTATTATTTGTGGATTTGCTGTGGATTTCATACCTCACATTGAAAAGAATGAAACCTGCAGTGAAGATCTGCAAAAAAAAATTAAATCTGCACTGCGGACAATATCAACAGCATGCAGATGAGATTTGTTAAAATCTCATCTTACTTTGCTGGTACCATACTATGCCGCAGGTTTTCAGTTAGTAACTCAAGTGTGTGCATGTAACCTTAGGCTAGGGCTACATGAGGACATTTGATGCGCGACTATTTGTCACAGTAATGTTATCCAACATTTTTGTAATGATAGTCTATGGTGTCACACAAATATCCATCCAAGTTGGATTTTTGTGTGACTCGTGTTGCAGTGTGACACCATAGACCAGGGATCAGCAACCTCCAGCTCTCCTGTTGTTCTGAAACGACAACTCCCAGCATGCTCCATTAACTTCTATGGGAGTTACAAGAGCAGCCAAAAAAGTGTGCATGCTGGGAGTTTTAGTTTCACAGCAGCTACAGTGCTGAAGGTTGCTCACCCCTGCCATAGACTATGATTACAAAAAAAAAAAAATGTGTGACATAAATGTTGTGTAGCCGTACCCTTACCGCTGTTGTTTGCTTGTTTCCAAGCATCTGGTTCTCCAATAATTGCAGAGATCCCGCAGTCTCCTGATACTTTTAAGGAAATTGCATTGTTTTATTCGTAATTTTTTTTTATGATTAGCAAACAAATAATCTAACGTTGCATTTATAAAGTGCTGACTTTTCATTGTCTGATCAGTGAAAGGAATTCTTCTCTGGTCTTGGGGTCATCTCTGAATATGCCGTGCATTGTGCTGGTGACCGTCCTGCTGGTTATCTTCTGGACGCCTCGCATGACCATACACATGTGCCTGTGACCAAGAACACAAACAAGGCTTAATCCATGGAAGTGGATTAATTTATAATGTGTGCATCCCCCAAACAAAGGTTTTCTTGTTGATGGCTTTAAGCCTCATTCACATGTCTGTTCTTAAATCTGTGAAAAGGTGGTCCGTGAAGGCTCTGTGTGTGGTCCGTGTGTCATCCGTTTTTCACAGACAGTGTGCACCTGAAAAATAATTTTCAAAGCATCTCTTCTTAATGATCTGTGAAACACGAATGGCATCCATGTTCCATCTGTGGTTTTCACAGACCCATAGACTATAATGGGCGTGATCAGTGGCGTACCGCCCATATAGGCAGACCACACAGCTGCTATGGGGCCCGTGGCAGGGGGGGGCGGAGTGCATGGAAGGCTCCGCCCCCTACATCTGTATTATAGTTATATCAGGCATTGAGGTAGCCCACTTGTCTTCCGTCCCAGGCCCTGCTTTCCCTCTGTTCAGGTAGGTGTGTGGGCCCCTTCATCCTCCCTCCCCTGAGGGGTTAAAAATAATTTTAAAAAACTCACCTAATCCACTTGATCGCGCAGCCGTCATCCTCTTCTTTCTTCTTTCTGCAGGACCTGCAAAAAGACCTGCGGTGACGACACCACGCTCACCACATGGTGAGCGCGATTACGTCATTGCAGGTCCTGCAGAAAGAAGAGGATGGTGGCTGCGCGATCAAGTGGATGAGGTGAGTTTTTTTTTATTATTTTTAACTATTACTAATTAAAATGTGGTTAGCTGCCAAAAGTGAATATACCTAGATGGGGACTTTCACCCAGCTATGGATACTGTGCAGCATACAGTTATAGCGCTATAGCTCAGTGATATATATCGAGACACTGTCCCCATTTGTTGGAGGGTGGGGATGTCAGGTGCGCCTTATTGAGATATAGTATTCAGTAATCCCCTGAGCCTAACATACGGCTCACTGGGGTCCCGGCTTTGAGGTGTGCCATACAAAGAGGTGCCACCTGCTTAACAATCCCTATACTCTCCTTTGAGGCTGGCTACAGATAAACTGATTCCCTAACTCACGTCCTGCTCGACGCGTTTCTCTACTGGACATAAGCCAGCAGTTCCTCAGGAGTCAAGCGCGGGGAAAAGAGCACCAAACAAACAATAATGGATGCTGCACGCTGCTGATATTGAGCGTACAGCGGGGCGGCCATCATAGTGCCGGAGGCTACGCATCGCTGTACGCTCAATATCAGCAGCGTGCAGCATCCATTATTGTTTGTTTGGTGCTCTTTTCCCCGCGCTTGACTCCTGAGGAACTGCTGGCTTATGTCCAGTAGAGAAACGCGTCGAGCAGGACGTGAGTTAGGGAATCAGTTTATCTGTAGCCAGCCTCAAAGGAGAGTATAGGGATTGTTAAGCAGGTGGCACCTCTTTGTATGGCACACCTCAAAGCCGGGACCCCAGTGAGCCGTATGTTAGGCTCAGGGGATTACTGAATACTATATCTCAATAAGGCGCACCTGACATCCCCACCCTCCAACAAATGGGGACAGTGTCTCGATATACAGTCAGGTCCATAAATATTGGGACAGCGACATAATTCTAACATTTTTGGCTCTATACACCACCACAATGGATTTGAAATGAAACGAACAATGTGCTTTAGCTGCAGACTGTCAGCTTTACTTTGAGGGAATTTACATCCAAATCAGGTGAACGGTGTAGGAATTACAACAGTTTGCATATGTGCCTCCCACTTGTTAAGGGACCAAAAGTAATGGGACAGAATGTTCTGGCCACGCCTAATGTTTTTGATGGGTTTGTTGTGTTTTTTCAGCCTAATGATGGCTTGCTTCACTGATAGTGACAGCTCTTTGGATCTCATCTTGAGAGTTGACAGCAACAGATTACAAATGCAAATAGCACACTGGAAATTAACTCTGGATCTTTTATCTGCTCATTGTAATTGGGATAATGAGGGAATAACACACACCTGGCCATGGAACAGCTGAGAAGCCAATTGTCCCATTACTTTTGGTTCCTTAACAAGTGGAAGGCACATATGCAAACTGTTGTAATTCCTGCACCGTTCACCTGATTTGGATGTAAATACCCTCAAATTCAAGCTGACAGTCTGCAGTTAAAGCACATCTTGTTCGTTTCATTTCAAATCCATTGTGGTGGTGTATAGAGCCAAAAATGTTAGAATTGTGTCGATGTGCCAATATTTATGGACCTGACTGTATATCACTGAGCTATAGCGCTATAACTGTATGCTGCACAGTATCCATAGCTGGGTGAAAGTCCCCATCTAGGTATATTCACTTTTGGCAGCTAGCCACATTTTAATTAGTAATAACTAATAACGTTTTTTTGTTTTCATTTTATACCTGAGCTCTATAGATTTTATAATAGTTAGGCCTCATGCACATGGCCGTTGTTTGGGTCCGCATCCGAGCAGCCGTTTTTGCGGCTCGGATGCGGACCCATTCACTTCAATGGGGCCACAAATGATGCGGACAGCACTCTGTGTGCTGTCCGCATCCGTTGCTCCGTTCCGTGGCCCCGCAAAAAAATAGAACATGTCCTATTCTTGTCTGTTTTGCGGACAAGAATAGGCATTTCTACAATGGGCCGCCTGTTCCGTTCCGCAAATTGCGGAAGGCACACGGGCAGCTTCCGTTTTTTGCGGATCCGCGGTTTGAGGACCGCAAAAAACGGAACGGTCGTGTGCATGAGGCCTTAATTTGTCCTCAAGACTATAGATGCAAACCTTTATGTGACACACTGAGTTAATTATTATTTTTAACCCCTCAATGGCAATTTTATTTAGCAGGCACAGTTCATAAGGGGGCCTGTTGGCACACAGAAGAGCAGACACAGTTCATAATGCAAGGGGGGCTATGGTGGCACTGGTATACTATTGTGCCAGCACGATAATAGCCCCCTTCCTTCCTGAGCTGTGCCTGTGTGCTGCTTATAGTGGACAGTGCCCTCAGACAATGAATGGGGCCAATGGGAGGCGTTTTTTTCCCGGTATTGAGACCCTATGACGGATCTCGAAACCAGAAAATAGAAACGCAAATGTGAAAGTAGCCTAATACGTACCCCTATCCCCGTCACCTGCGTCGCTCCTAATGCCTACACAGCTGCCACTGCTGGGGGTATGGCAGGGGAGGAGCCAGGGCAGGTGATGGAATGGGCCAGTGGTAGTTAGTGGGCGGAGTTAGTGGGGCCCCATTCAGATTCTTGCTATGGGGCCCAATGATTTCTATGTACACCCCTGGGCGTGATGGATCTGTGAACACAGACAAAATAGAGCATTTCTTCGTGCTAAAAACACGGACCGTGGGAAAAACTGAATTGTAAATACACAGATTAAACTGTCCGTGGAGAACACGTATATCACACGTATGTGGAACACTGACGTGTGAATGAGGCTTTAAAGTAAATGTTTCCAAATCAACACAATTTTGTTGTATTTAATCTAAATTAGCGCACTGATTAATTTCTTAAAGGGGTTCTTCGGGCTTTTAATATTGTTACCTATCCTGAGGAGAGGTGATCAATTTTAGATCAGCGAGGGTCCGACACCCGGCATCCCCGCCAATCAGCTGTATAAAGAGAAGGCGTGCGCAGTACACTCGTGCCATCTCCCCTCTCTCTTCCTGCTCGCTGCTGCTTTGCCATAGACATAGCAGCGGCAGGAAGGGAGACTGCACACGCACAGTGTGCGCGTCTTCCCTTCATCCTCCTGAGGATAGGTCAATCAATATTAAAAGCCTGGAGAACCCCTTTAATAAATCTTTATTCCTGGGGGAGCCCCGTAATAGTGTGATACAGAGCTCCAAATCACCTTTGTAGAAATTCTAGTTTCCTACAGCCTCCACTAGAGGGAGCTTACTGCCATACTGTGTTATCATTGACTTTAATATATAAACAGTATGCAGTAAGCTCCCTCTAGTGGTGACTGCAGACATTTCAACATTTAACTCTGGAGAGGCTTGCGCCTCTTTATATATTTGGCACATCCTCTGGCAGGGAGAATCAAGACTGGTGAAGAATACGCCGGTCTTGAAAAATGTCCCCCATAGATCGTATAGCATTACACGCAAGGTCAAAATACCCCAAAAATGGTACTCACGAAGCTTCCATAACAACTGCGACTCCCATCGGCTGTAATGCCTCATTGATTGCAATGGCGATTTGTTTGGTCAGCCGTTCCTGAACTGTAAAATGTAGAACTGCATTATCACTACAGGTTACAGATCACAGCAGAAGAGCACAAAAAGCATTCTTGGTATGCCCCCACCCGCAAAGTACAATGTGGATTATCCGTTCAGTTGGAGTATTGAACCTTACCCCCTTGGAGGTGCGCACCCATCTCCTGTTCACCTGGAGGGCTGTCTGCATTTGACTTTTTGCTCTTAGTCATTGTATGCCACTAATGTCTGTGTGACACAAACCCTGGAACGTATGATCCATTGTATAGGTCTGCAAACGTTGTACTGGATTTCAGTGGTTGCTCTCTTGCAGACACAGTGCCACATGTCTCAATGCGTTGTGTGTGGTATTGCAGCTTCGCTTTGTAAATGCATTACATTCTGAGTCGCCGCCTGTATTCCTCCACAGCTGCATTCACCATTCTGCAGACTTCACAGCTGAAGTCTCCCAGTATTCCTGGCTGGCTCAATATTTGCACAGAGTCGGATTTGTTGATTTAAAATCTGATCTAAGACAAATGAAATGCCCCCTGCATTAAAAAGCTCAGCTAAGCTGTTAGCAATGTGTCTGAGAACAAGCTTGCTGACTGTTTCCATTAACAACGTGAAGATCTACATCTGTAAATTATACAGTAAAATGTTACTTGAAGTGGACTCACCCTTTAAAGAAAGTCTGTCAGCAGGTAAGACCATGCAGATCTGCTGACCATGCTAGTTAGCAGCTGGCAAGAGCATATATGAATGAATACATGAATATTTTTTTATAGTTTTATTCTGCCAGGTGCTATTCCTGCGAGTGCCCAGAAGTGTTCTCTGGATTAAGCTGCTTTCCAGCCTCCGCCCTGAGTGACAGCTGTAGTAGTCTCCTGCTTTAATGCTACAGCTGTCATGCAGAAGATGAGGGCTGTAGAGCAGCTCAATGTAGAGAGCTCTTCACTGTGAAGCTCCGCCTCCTGGTCAGAACTTGACAGAATAAAACTTCATATTTACACTACTCCTGATGATAAAAACTTTACAAGAGGTATGTTTGTACTGTTCTCTCCAGCGACTAGCAAGTGCTGTCAGCAGCTTAGTATGCCAAAAGGTTATGGACACCTTCGGAAGGCAATATTTTTATTATTTTATTGTACTCATTTTGAGCTACAAATGTTTTTTCTTTTTCAATTGGTATTAATTAAAAATGTTGAGCCCCTTTCTCTGTGCAGCCTTGAGATTCTCTAGTAGCTGCTCTGTGTTTATACTGTTTCCCATCAGGCAGCAGTGACCTCCGAGCTGGCATATGACGGCTCAAAGTGAAAGTAAGATGCTCACAGCTAGGCAAACAGTTAACTTTTATAACTTAGTGTAAACTTAAAAAAAAAAAAAAGAGTAAATTGCAATCATAAAAATTGTCACCAAAGGTGTACATAGCCTTTAAGTTCTATGTAAAATTTGGGCTTAAATTCCAGACATTATTAACATGTATAAATTGGTATCACTTTACCTTGTAATCTCCGGCTGAAGATTTCAACAATTCTGAAAGAAAAAAAAAGTCAGCAAATGTCTGATTACGTACAGTGTCATTTATGATGAGTCAGACATCAGACAGGCTTCAGTAGTGCAGAGGCGCTTTCTCTTCTCAGCTCAGGGCCAGTGGTAGAGGCCTATGTTATACACTGCTCAAAAAAATAAAGGGAACACTTAAACAACACAATGTAACTCCAAGTCAATCACACTTCTGTGAAATCAAACTGTTCACTTAGGAAGCAACACTGAGTGACAATCAATTTCACATGCTGTTGTGCAAATGGGATAGACAACAGGTAGAAATTATAGGCAATTAGCAAGACGCCCCCAATAAAGGAGTGGTTTTGCAGGTGGTGACCACAGACCACTTCTCAGTTCCTATGCTTCCTGGCTGATGTTTTGGTCACTTTTGAATGCTGCCGGTGCTTTCACTCTAGTGGTAGCATGAGACGGAGTCTACAACCCACACAAGTGGCTCAGGTAGTGCAGCTTATCCAGGATGGCACATCAATGCGAGCTGTGGCAAGAAGGTTTGCTGTGTCTGTCAGCGTAGTGTCCAGAGCATGGAGGCGCTACCAGGAGACAGGCCAGTACATCAGGAGACGTGGAGGAGGCCGTAGGAGGGCAACAACCCAGCAGCAGGACCGCTACCTCCGCCTTTGTGCAAGGCGGAACAGGAGGAGCACTGCCAGAGCCCTGCAAAATGACCTCCAGCAGGCCACAAATGTGCATGTGTCTGCTCAAACGGTCAGAAACAGACTCCATGAGGGTGATATGAGGGCCCGACGTCCACAGGTGGGGGTTGTGCTTACAGCCCAACACCGTGCAGGACGTTTGGCATTTGCCAGAAAACACCAAGATTGGCAAATTCGCCACTGGCGCCCTGTGCTCTTCACAGATGAAAGCAGGTTCACACTGAGCACATGTGACAGACGTGACAGAGTCTGGAGACGCCGTGGAGAACGTTCTGCTGCCTGCAACATCCTCCAGCATGACCGGTTTGGCATTGGGTCAGTAATGGTGTGGGGTGGCATTTCTTTGGAGGGCCGCACAACCCTCCATGTGCTCGGCAGAGGTAGCCTGACTGCCATTAGGTACCGAGATGAGATCCTCAGACCCCTTGTGAGACCATATGCTGGTGCGGTTGGCCCTGGGTTGCTCCTAATGCAAGACAATGCTAGACCTCATGTGGCTGGAGTGTGTCAGCAGTTCCTGCAAGACGAAGGCATTGATGCTATGGACTGGCCCGCCCGTTCCCCAGACCTGAATCCAATTGAGCACATCTGGGACATCACGTCTCGCTCTATCCACCAAAGTCACGTTGCACCACAGACTGTCCAGGAGTTGGCAGATGCTTTAGTCCAGGTCTGGGAGGAGATCCCTCAGGAGACCGTCCGCCACCTCATCAGGAGCATGCACAGGCGTTGTAGGGAGGTCATACAGGCACGTGGAGGCCACACACACTACTGAGCCTCATTTTGACTTGTTTTAAGGACATTACATCAAAGTTGGATAAGCCTGTAGTCTGTTTTTCCACTTTAATTTTGAGGGTGACTCCAAATCCAGACCTCCATGGGTTAAAAAATTTGATTTCCATATTATTTTTTTTGTGTGATTTTGTTGTCAGCACATTCAACTATGTAAAGAACAAAGTATTTCAGAAGAATATTTAATTAATTCAGA
The DNA here is from genome assembly GCF_905171765.1 of Bufo bufo. Taxonomy (NCBI): domain Eukaryota; kingdom Metazoa; phylum Chordata; class Amphibia; order Anura; family Bufonidae; genus Bufo; species Bufo bufo. Next base: position 568,640,520 of record NC_053392.1, on the reverse strand, counting down.
TCTAGGATGTGTTATTTTTGTGTTCCCTTTATTTTTTTGAGCAGTGTATAAGATGCTAACTAATGTGCTGGGTGTCATTGTAATCTCTACAATCTGTCTTTGGGCATCTGTAGCTAGGACATACCCCTTTAAATTTGGACATCTGCCAGATGGTCCGGTAGGAATAGTCCAGTGTGCAGACACTGAACATCATGGGACAGTAAAGGAACTATGGTGGTCATTTACGAACAGATATATGGCACTTTTTGGCATATATCTGTCGCAGATTGCGGTGCAGAAGTTATTTTTTGCTGCAATCTGCAACTTTTTCCCCTTTTCCGCCACTCATGCCAGGTCTAAGAAAATGGGTGTGGTGTGGGCGGGGAGGCCCATCTCATTTTCATTTTCTCCACCTGTTTTAGGAGCAGAAAATGGTCTAAATCTATGCCAGCAAAGATGCTGGCGTAGATTTAGACAAGTGTAAAGTCCACTTAAATTATGTAGAGGCCGGAACCTCTACATAAATAGGCGGATGAACTGCCAGCGCAGGAGGGACGAAGTCCGGGTCTAAATCTCCAGTCTTCATAAATGTCCCCATATGTCCTTATATTAGTGAACACTACCTCTTACTGAGCACCCTTGGCTAATCAGAAGAGCTGAGAGGACTGTTATGATGCCCTGTGGACTCCTTCTGTGATGAATATGTCTACGGGGCCAGGAAGCTGCTACATGGGATTTTTCCATGTCCTTCTCACTAGATGTGAGGGAAGGCGCATGCTATCTGCATCATATATCACATCTTAAATTTTATCTCGTGAATGGACTAATTTAAAGAGAACCTGTCACATTGAACATGGTGTTTGAGCTGCAGGCAGCATGGTATAGAGCAGGAGGAGCTGAGCAGACTGATTATATAGTTTTTGTATTTCATTCATTTATATTCTTGCTTATTCTGGGCTTTGAAGTCCAGGAGGCGATCCTATCAGTGATTGACAGCCTTCCCTCTATGACTGTGTATACAGAGAGAGCTGTCAATCACTGATAGGACCGCCTCCTGGACTTCAAAGCCAAGAATAAGAATATAAATCAATGAAATACAAGTTTTACTGAATCTTTTCCCAAAAAACTATATATCAATCTGCTCCACTCCTCCTGCTCTACAACATGGTGCCTGTAGCTTACATTGCATTTTCATGGTGACAGGTTCCCTTTAAAGGTGCCGCCCTGACCCATCATCAGATCAGCGTTACCTTGCTAGTTTGCTCAGCCCGACAACTTTTTTATTCGGTAAGTAGCCAATATGCACCTAGAAAAAAAAAAAAAAAGAGAAAAAAAGATTTACCATAATTTTCCTTTACATTGGATTATGATCGCTGGAGTAGTCATAGCGAATCTAGAGGTTTGCATTTATATATTGCTCAGTCCTACTAGATCAGGGAACAGCAACCTCTGACACTACAGCTGTTGTGAAACTACAACTCTCAGCATGCTCCATTCACTACTATGAGAGTGCAGTGCGCCAGTCCTGCAGGGTGAGCGAATGTGAGGTCACAGGGGTAGTTAACAAACCGAGGGTTGCTCTTGGTACTCAGTTTTTATATACCCTGGGCAGGCATACAGCAGTGATAGAGAGGCTGGCACATGGATCCTCTGGGGCACTCTCTGTGTATAGGGGCCAGGTGGTAGGTGAGGTGCCCTGGGTGTTGTAGGTTTAGTGTGCCTGTGGCAAGATCCCTTAAAGTTCGTGACGCCAGTGCCGGTAACGGTGGCACACCGATTTGTTGTAGGAATAATTGAGGTACACAAAGTTGCAGTGAACCAGAACTTCTTTTTACTGAACAGTTCAACTATATACAGTCTTCAGTTAGTTCCACATGTACCATGTTGAATACAGGCAGGCTTCATGCAAATGGCAGGCAAAGTCTTTGCAAGATACACAGAGGGAATAAACACTTACAGATCAGGCTGTATTTCCCTCAGATCCTGTCTGGCTTTCACCAAGGCCCATATGCCCTATAGATGGCTTTATCCTTGGGTAGAGAAACCTTCCTCTGGTATATATCCTCTTGCTTTAAATATCCTTCTGCCCTTCAGCTTTCTATTTGGCTGGATAAAAGTGGCTCTGCTCTGTACTTTGTAAGGTGCTAGATATCTTCAGGAGGCAACTTCTTCTCCTGGAAGCAAGCTAGGAGCCTGGGCTATCTAGCTGCATGTCAGAAGCTGCTTCCCAGCTATTTTCTGGTTAAGGTGCACACTGGCTTCTGACCACACACTCTGTCTCTGGTCTGGACCTGACTATATATACTAGGGGGTTCCCTAGCTCCCTCTACAGCTTGGGAGGAGAAATTACACCCCTAACAGGCCTGGTACACAGGAGATAATATGAAAATACACATCACAATGCAATGTAAAATACCATAACCATGTTCCACAGGAGGTGGAGAACAACGTGACCCAATTGACCCTTGAGTAGTGCCCACCCTTACGTAGTGGGACACTACAAGAGTTCCAAGAACAGCTGAGCAAGTGTGCATGCTGGGAGTTGTAGTTTCACAACACCTGGAGTGCCGGGGGTTTCCGGCTGCTGTACTAGATGATAATATCCATGTGGCTCCTGTATGGCTCAGAGCTCAAAAACAGAGGTAAGTGTCACTGTTATAATTTAGGTAAACACTTAGGGGGTCATCTATTAAGACTGGCGTTTAGGCTTTATAACACCTATATCTGGCGGTGGATGCTGGCCCGTCCCCTTACCTGACAGCGCCACACCCACTTTTTTACACTTGGAGCGAGCAGGGAAAAGTCACGGATTGCGTCGCAAGTAACCATTGTGCCGCAATCTGCTTCAGGAATATGCCTAATATAGGCGTATTTCTGGATAATAAATGCCCCCCTAATATTCCGAAATCTTCTAAGCACTCGGACTGGCTCACCATAGTACCTAAGGACATTTGGAGCTGCCTTAGAGGACAATCACTTGCCACTAGCGTCTATTTCTTTGATTCAAAATCTATTAGACTTTATGGATGATATAGGGCTTGGCCCCGAGAATAACTTCCTCTGGTGGGCCCAAGGAGCCCCAGTCTGACACTTATTCTAAGTTTTTGATATACGTTTTATTGGGGCCCCTTTAAATAGTAAAAATAATGTGGCTGTTGGGTATGATGTAAACCCGCTTGTTACTTGTTACCCTCCGTGGTTTTAGTACATACCTTGCCAAAAAACGGTACCAAGTGATGTTCACAGAGTGAAAAAACATCAATATCCTTTACAATGACAATTTCGTCATGGTTTTCATCAAATATGGCGTTGTTGAGTATATCTGCAACATACAAATATAAAATATAAATTTTAGGACAATTGCATCCAAATGCATTTTTTTTTATTTGAAGTTAAATTGAAAATTGTTGAGTTGTCATCTTGAGTCACACTTTAAGAGGATGGGATGGCAGCACAAGATTAAAGGGGAATTTCAGTTTCCAGTATGATGACACTGTATGCCCTGATTGGGAATTCTGAAGTAACAGAGGGATTCCTCACTTCAGGATCCTCGGCTGGAGTGGTGAGTAGTTACAAAGAACATCTTGCCTTCTCGAGGACCTGCATTGTCCTACATTACACATATGAACCACTGATTTGAACAGATGCTGTATGATGCTTCATCTCCTCTGTGGTGGCCAGAAGTCAGCACCTGAACAGCACAGCTCCATCCATTGTGTAGAGGATGGGTCTGGTACCTGAGGAGCTGCTCCCATTGAAGTGAATGAGAGCTGAGCTGCAGTGGACAACCCCTTTAACCCGCTGAGCTCTGTAATGCTTCATTTACCTAGTTTTGGCGCAGCTGAAAAATTGATCTCTTGCTCCCAGGTTCCCTCACACATTATATTTGAGTAATAAGGTTTTCCAGGAGTTACCTATTGATGACCTATTGCTATGATAGATCATCAATATCAGATTGGATAGGGACCGACTCCAGTCACCTCTGCTGATAGGCTGTTTTCAGGACCTGAACACCACGTATCCATATACTGTGTAGCGTCCGTACTATCACCTAAATGGGAGCAGCTCTGCAGCAACCAGGTGCGGCCATGGTGCACGGAGCGGTGGTGCTCCAGTACCTGGTTCTTGCCTCATCAGTTCCTGAAAACAGTTAGGCCTCTTTAACATGGGCGTCGCGTTTGAGGGCCGGATAGGATGCGGGTGCGTCGCGGGAAAATGCACAATTTTTCTGCGCGAGTGCAAAGCGTTTTAATGCGTTTTGCATGCGCGTGAGAAAAATCGGTATGTTTGGTACCCAGACCCGAACCCGGACTTCTTCACAGAAGTTCGGGTTTGGGTTAGGTGTTGTGTAGATTTTATTATTTTCCCTTATAACATGGTTATAAGGGAAAATAATAGCATTCTTAATACAGAATGCTAAGTAAATTAGGAATGGAGGGGTTAAAAAAATAAAAAATAAAAATTAAACTCACCTCATCCACTTGTTCGCGCAGTCCGGCTTGTCTTCTTTCTTCTTCTTTGATGACCTGGGAGAAAAGGACCTTTGGTGACGTCACTGCGCTCATCACATGGTCCGTCACGTGGTCCGTCACATGGTCCATCACCATGGTGATGAACCATGTGATGAGCGCAGTGACGTCACCAAAGGCCTTTTCCTCCCAGGTCATCAAAGAAGAAGAAAGAAGACGAGCCGGACAGCGCGAACAAGTGGATGAGGTGAGTTAAAATAAAATTTAAACCCCTCCATCCCTAATTTACTTAGCATTCTGTATTAAGAATGCTATTATTTTCCATATAAGGGAAAATAATAACGATCGGGTCCCCATCCTGATCTTCACCTAGCAACCATGCGTGAAAATCGCACCGCATCCGCACTTGCTTGCAATTTTCACGCAGACCTATTCACTTCTATAGGGCCTGCGTTCCGTGAAAAACGCACAATATAGAGCATGCTGCGATTTTCACGCAACACACAAGTGATGAATGAAAATCACCGCTCATGTGCACAGCCCCATAGAAATGAATGGGTCCGGATTCAGTGCGGGTGCAATGCGTTCACCTCCCGCATTGCACCCGGGCGGAAAACTCGCCCGTGTGAAAGGGGCCTCACAGGGGCTGTCCAGGACTGCAAAAAAAAATGGCTGCTTCCTTAAAAAATTAAATAAAATTTGAGCTGCAATATCAGGCACAACCCATGGGCAGATGGTTCTGGAATGAAGCAGCCATGTTTTTCTAATCCCGGACAAACCTTTTAATTGGCAGGGGAGCTGAAAGCCTGCCGATCTGAAATGGATGACTGATTCTAAGGACTGGTCATCAATAGTGAACTGCTGGAAAACCCAGGAAAGGAAAACTCCACTTTTCTAAATTTTTATAACATTCCGTAGACTAAATTTACAGATTTCTAAAACTGCATGGCCGGTCAATATCTGAACAGAAAAAAAAAAAGCAAAATGTACATGAGACTTGTCAAATGTCATTCACTTTGCTGGTACTCTAGTACGCCATACCACCCAACTTTTTGGCCAGTCACGGAGGGACAGTTATGGCTCATTGTGTAAAAGATCCAATCACTTGCCATTTCCTGCCATGTTGAGACAGTAGCCAGAAGTGGGGTATAATATAGCAAGAAGCAGGTGTAATATAGAGGTAGGAACCAGGCGATTGTTTCTGGAGCAGTTTACTTAGTTAATTAAAGAAGTGGGAGCGGCACCTATCCCTAGAACAGAGCTGGAAGTCGTACCGTACATGCGCAGCCCACCTACATTCATATCTATGGGACTGTCAAAAATAGTTGATCACTGGCTTGGCTATTTCCACAAGCCCCATAGAAGTGAATGGAGCGGTGGCCACGCTTGCGCAGTGCGCTTCCCATTCATTTTTATGGGACGTCCAAAAATAACTTTGTGATTTTTTGCATTCCCATAAAAATGAATGGAGGGCGACCACACATGTATCCTAGCGATATGCCCCAACTGTCCAAGATGGGACAACCCTTTTAATGTACATTTTTTACCAGGTCAAAAAGAGGGATATTTAAGTTAGAAAGAGGGAAAGAGGGACTTGAGTCAAGAAGAGGGACACTTGGGAGGCATGTATTACACTGCGGTTTTTCCACAAGAAAATCCTTGCAGAAAAATAAATACTTGTGATCCGCAGTGTGTGTAGTTACCCTAATAGTTCCCATTCAATGACTGTAGTCAGAGATCTTGGAAATGGTCAGCAGTTGAAACATAAAGCATAATGGAAAATTGCATAACTTTTAGTTCCTCAAAATATAAACTTTTTTGCCCGATATTACTTTTGCATTGCTCCCTTGCAGCTAGAAGGATTTACAGCATCAGAATTCACAACTCGGATTCTGCTGTATTTGGCAAGGCAAAATGGACATGTGTCACTTGCGGATTTTGATGCAGATTTGCTGTGGATTTCACCCTATGAATTGTAAACGGTGTCAATCTGCATTATAAATTGACATGCCGCGAATATAAAATCCACACTGCAGATCACTTGCTGCTGTGGATCAATTTTCTGCAGCGTGTGGATTAGATTTGCTAAAAACTCTTTCATTTTGCTGGTAATGTAATATATTACAGATTTTCCATGGCAGCAAATCTGCAGCATACCCACCATGTGTGATCATACTCCTGACCTGCAAAATTTATACCATCAGTGTTCACCCTAGTGACCTTCTCAAGCCACCTGTAGACTTGGTTTCCACTTGGCCATTGAGGTACCAGGCCAAAGTGTGACTGCAACCTTTACACCCCCTAAAGTAATGCCCTTGAAGTCTAAGGTCTAACACCAGAAACCTTCAACATCTTGCCCTAGCCATGTGTATTTGAACTCACCATGAATGGTCTCCTGATATCCCTTGGTGAAGTACTGCATGGCTTTGGCAGCTCTTAGAGGAGTCTTCAGCAAGCCTTCCCTTTCGGGATTCTCCCCCAGTTCTTTTAGGATGTTGGTGTAGGCAGTTTCTAAAGCTGGCAGCTTACTCTCTTCATGGTGCTCCTTATTGCACTGGTTCAGACTTTGCTGCAACTTTTTCATGTCCATGGTTCCATTGTAACCGGTGATGTAGTTGCAGTTGACTTCTCCGTTCATGTGGTTGTTCATGGTTGATGTTCTAGCTCTGATGGATCTGGTACCTCAGTCAGCGTTCAGACTCATTCAAGGCGTCCTCTGTATTTATACATCACCGGAGCACCAAGGCCAATCTCTGATGAAGATCTATGACGTAGAAGCCATCAGATGTTTCTTCTGCCTCAGGCTAAATTGCAGATGACTGATGCACATGAATGGAAGAAAGAGGGTGTCTGATAAACAGGTTAGCTATGCTGCTCCTGCAGATGGGCTGGCCAGACGCCCTCTCTCTCATTCTGCTTTCACTGATTCTGCAATTAACATGTGTATAATGTGCATGAAGGACATGGTCGAGTTCTTATCACCATAAGATACACCGGGTGTAGCCACAAATGTACATGAGATGGAATATTAGTAATGGAAGTAGAATTTACTTTCATGTGTGAAGTGAGGAAGGCAATAAAAGTGAACGCTCCCACATCATGCCGTTTTAGGGTTCAATATTCTGTGCTGGTTCATTTTGGCGTACATACTTTTAGTGGATTAACCCTTTATTCCTTTTTATACCCCATTTTAAATTTGTGCTGTACCTAAAGAAAAACGTACACTCACATGCTCCCCATCCCTCTCGTCCAGCATTGAGGGCCCAATCTGCTCTCCTTTCAGTCCTTGGGCCTGGAAACCTCCAGATGGGTTCACATGCAGTGCAGCAGCCACTCACTGGCCTCAGTAGTGATGTGCCCCCCAATGTCTTGTGACCCAGCAGTGAAGTGCAGCTTGAGAACACATCACCTGAATGACTGCAGCAGCGCATGTGATCCTTTTAGGATGTTTAAAGTGGCTGTCTATCTGCCATTTTTATATTGATGGTCTATCCTGGATGCTATGTGTTCGCTACACACATCACATCCGGACAGAAAACTCACCCGTGTGAAAGAGAAAAAACAGTCTTTAAGGTGTGGCATCCAAGGTTCCCATATTCCATCAATAAGGGATTGAGAGTCCTCCAAAAACAAAAGGAATTGAAATCTGGCACTGGGGGAGAGTCGGGAGGCCCCCATACACATTGGATGATTGGATCTTCAGTAGAAAACCACAACCAGAAATTTTATTAAAGCGGTTTTCTGGCCTCCTGTTATTGATGAGCTATCCTCAGGATAGGTCATTAATATCCAATTAGTAAGGGTCCGATACCCCGAACCCCCATGATCAGCTGTTCCCTGCAGCCTATGCAGGGCTCCAGACTAAAAAAAATATCAAGGAGCCACTGGCTCCTAACCTGAAAAATTTAGGAGCCAAATTTACATTTTTAGTCGCTAAATTTAAAATACATATAATTACGGTATAATTAAAAAAAAAAAAAAAAACACATGTCTTACCTAGGGTTGTCACAATACCAAAATTTTGACTCGATTTCGATACCATAAAAAAGAATTGCGATACTCGATACCACGTGAAAAAAAAACACCAAAAAAGCTGCGTGCATTCCACATTTTATGGAACGCCTGGACCATAATAGAACAGTCCTAACCTAATTTTTGTCGGGACAAGGTGACTAAAAAATGTTTTTTTCTGTTACGGCGTTCACCGCATAGGAGATATTTTTTTATTTTTTAATAGTTTGCACTTTTTCGGGCATGGCGATATGTCATTTCTTTATTGTTTATATATTTTATATGTAAAATTGGGCAAGGGAGTGATTTAAACTTAATATTTTGGTGTTTGCATTTTTTTACTTTTTTTTTTTTAATAACTAACTATTTCCCCCCTTAGGGGCTAGAACCTGGGATCTTTTATCTCTTGTCCTATTCACCCTGATAGAGCTCTATCACGGTGAATAGGACTTTACACTCTCCCTGCTGGCTTCAGTAGCGTCCTGGCTGCCATGGTAACCGTTCGGATCCCCAGGATTACACTGCTGGGGCTCTGATCGTAACTGCCACCGCAACCAATGATTATAATGCTTGGGGGGGGGGGGGGGGGTTGGGGGCGCACTGCGCCTCCAATGATTCTACTTTATAATACTGGGGTTGGGGGGGGGTTCGGTGCACTGTGCCACCAATGAATATAGTTTATGCTTAATACAAACGCAGGCTGCACTGCGGGTGTCGGCCATATCCCATACCCGGCACCCAGCCTCTATGACTGCGCGCTGTGATCCGCCGCTATTAAAGGGGTTATCCCACTTAGCAGTTTCATACTTACCTGCTGCCACCGCGCGTTCACTTCCTGGATTCTGGCTGGGGGCGGGCTTCATCTTGATTGAAGTCTTCTCCCGGCCGGGCCGCGCGCTGGACTGAACGCGCACGCTGCCGCGCATGCGCAATGTGACTTATTTCTGGCCAGTATAGTACAGAGACGGCGTGCGCGTTCGCAGCTCTGTACTATTCTGGCCGGGAAGAAGTCACCGTCGCGCATGCGTGGCAGCGTGCGCGTTCAGGACAGCGAGTGGCCCGGCCGGGAGAAAAGAAGAAGTCTTCTGGGCAAGCGCGACCATCGGGATCTTGCGGAAGAGCGGTGGTCGTAACCAGGGGAGACCGAGTCACAACAATAAGGTAAGTGGGGATGAATTTTCTCCTAATCGGTGGGAATTTGTTAATAAAGTATATTTACAAAAATGATCACTGTCAAATCATTAACAGATTTAACAGTGATCATTATGATGGGATAACCCCTTTAACCCCTCAGGTGTGGCACCTGAGGGGTTAATAGCGGCCTAGCGCAGCGCACAGTCATAGAGGCTGGGTGCCGGGTATGGGATATGGCCGACACCCGCAGTGCAGCCTGCATTTGTATTAAGCATAAACTATATTCATTGGTGGCACAGTGGCCACAGCCCCTCCCCTCCTCCTCCCTGCTATTAGCCATTGGTGGCAGCGGCACAGGGGGGAGGGACTGCCTCCTTCTCCCCTGTGCTGTTGAGAAGAACATGGCACGCGCAGGGCCGGCCTTTGGGGTGTGCAAGCTGTTCGGCCGCACAGGGCGCCATGGCAACAGGGGCGCCCGGCGGCCGACACAGCTCGCAGTCGGTCTCTTACAGCAGGCCGGCCCAAGATTGTGTGAGGCGAGCCTGGTGAGCTGAGCCGCTGCAGCTGCCAGGTCAGGTTCCGGAGCGCGGAGGAGGAGCTTAGGGGCGCAGGCGCAGCATCTAAGTGCTGCGCCTTCACAGAGAGCCGCGGAAGGATCCGCTCAATGTGTGAGGGCCGCGGCCGGTGCTCTGCAGACAGGGAGGGAGCAGAAGACTTCAAATAGTGAGTACCTGTTCTTATTGTTTTTTTTTATTTTTATCTTTTACCAAATATCTTTCCTTAAATGGGGGCAGGGTCTAATTAGGGGGGGCAGGGGACTGGGTAAAGGTGACAGGGTATGATTAAGGGGGGGCAGGAGACTGGCTATGGGTGACACTGGGTATGATTGTACTTGTTTGCACTTGCACTTAAATTATCTGTAATTAAAAAAAACTGTTTGTTACAAAATTTGTTTTCTTCTATGTGTATGTTTAGGTGAACCGGGTGTGTGGGGGGGGGGGGGGGGGCCGCCACAAAATTAGCTCGCACAGGGCGCCTGAACACCTAAGGCTAGCCCTGGGCACGCGCTGACAGCGCGTGCCATGTCAGTCTCGTGTGTGAGAGGCAGAGCAGCGGAGGGTCTAGGCGCAAATGGCGACATGACTACAAAGTCTTGTCGCCATTTAGCAATTCTAAGTCACATTTGCGATCATTTTGGTCGCCATCTGGAGCCCTGAGCCTATGGGGCTGGAACTAGCACTTTGAATAGGACAGGAAGCACAGCTCTATTCAAAGTGTAGTGGTCATGCTGGGTTACTGCAGCTCAGCTCCCATTGAAGAGAAGGAGCAGTTCTATTTGCAGTGCCAGTTCTAGCACCGGATGCCGCAGGGAACAGCTGATCAGTGGAAGTGCCGGGTGTCTGACCCTCAGCAATCGGATATTAATGACTACTTTGGGGATAGGTCATCAATATCAGAAGCCTGGAAAAACCCTTAAAGGGGTTTTCCAGTAATATTGATCTTTAACCCCTTCCCGACCAGCGCTGTACTAGTACGGCGCTGGCCAGGTCTTTAAAAATGGCGCCCGCCTTCAGCAGACACCCACGGTTTATGTCTGCGACTGGCGATAATGCCAGTCGCAGACATTTAACGCTTCAGATGGCTGTGGTCAATCCTGACCATGGCCTCTGAGTGCTGCAAACCCGGGAGTGCGCGCTTCCGGGTATGCTCCCGCTCCCTCCGGCGGCGATAGGAGGAGTCAATGACAGGAGGCTGCTGCATAGTGTTTCCCATGGAGCCCTTGTCTATAGCAGGGCTCCATAAAAAACTAGTAAATTTCTCATAGACGCCAATGCTAATGAACTATGGGAACTATAAAAAAGTGGAAAAAAAATAACGTTGTTAAAAATATAAAAATTCTAATCACCACCATTTCCCTAAAAATAAAAAAAATACATATGATGCCATGTGCAAAAAAACACCCATTGTATAAAAATATTAAAATATTTTCCTCATGCAGCAAACGGTAAATGGAAAAAAAACTTCAAAATGACCGATTTTTGGTCGCTTCATTTCCCACAAAAAATAAATAAAAAGTTATCAAAAAGTCGTACACACCCCAGAATGGTATCAATTAAAAGTACAGATCGCCCTGCAAAAAAATGAATGTTCACACAGCTCTGTACACATAATTACAAAAAAGTTATAGGGGTCAGAATATGGTGATGAAAAAATAAAACAGATTTTTTTCCAAGTTTTTTATTATTTTATCAGTATCAATGTAACAGCGTCCTCGGTGCGACACTGTCCCCCTGCTCGCCGTCATGGTTCTGGGCGCCGTGCCCACCTGTGATCATGATCTGTACTTCCCCGTCTCTGTTGCTGCTCTGGAGATTGCGCTCCGCAGTTTCCAGTTTACCTGAACGCTGCTTGTGCTCGGCTGCTGTACGCATCACTCCTTGGGCGGGGCTGTGTTGTGTCAGGTGATTCCATTGACCTACCCTGGCTCTCCTGGAGGTATTTAAGTGGCTCAGCCCTCTACCCAAGTGCCTCAGAGTCAAGGTCCTATCCTGTGCAATTGAGCTTGCTACCACTTGTGTTCCTGACTACGTGCCTTGTTCCTAGACTACGCTCTTCATCTGATCCCTGCTTGCATCACTACTCTTGTTGCCGACCCGGATTGTCTGACTTCGTTCTTGTGCTGCCTGCCCTGACCCATTGCTTGTCTCGACTACGTCTCTGCCTCATCCACCGGTCCTGTCTGGTTGCTCCTGCTAACGACCCTGCCTGTCTAACTACGTCTGTACTGTCGGTAGCCTTGCAGGTACCTCCTAGTCCGCCTAGACCAGCTGCTACCGACTCTGGGACTGCCCTGGAGCGGTACCTGGCAGCTACCCTAATGACCCAAGTCTATCCTCACCACCAGAGGCTCTAGCGAAGACCAGGTAGCTGCTTAGTCACGCCCCTCCAGGGTACAGCCAGTCTGTAGCACAGTGGGTCCACTTCCACTGATTCGTGACAATCAAAACACAAAAAAAACTATACATATAAAGGTATAGCCAGATTCATACTGACCTGTAGAATAAAGGTAACTGGTCAGTTTTATTGTACATTGAACGTAAATTTAAAAAAAACCTGTAAAACTGTGCCGGAATTGCATTTTTTTCCCAAATCCACCCCATTTGGAATTTTTTTCCTGTTTTCCACTACATTGTATGCAATAGTAAATGATGGCATTGGAAAGTACAACTTGTCCCGCAAAAATACAAGCCCTGATACAGCTATGTGAATGGAAAAATAAAAACAAGTTATGGCTCTGGGAGGGCAGGGAGCGCAAAACTAAAACGCGAAAATGAAAAAACCTCAAAGGTAGAAAGGGTTAAGAAAGTACCGGCAGCCTGCCCTCTCAAATAGGAGATTAATACCTGCTCTGCACCGCTCTGGTCCTCGAAAATGCCTCCACTGTCTATAACACCCCAGACTTGTGTTACTACACGCCTCTACCCCGCTACTGTCTTCTAAGAGCTTTTATATTGTCATCTGATATAATTTATATTACAGTATGTTTCCACAACTGTGCATTTGAAACTATGCTAAATACAATTGTTCCTTTTAATTTTACAGGTCCACCAGCAGGTGGCAGCATCATTGGTAGAGATAGTTTTAATGTTATGGCCGTTCAGAGTGGAACGATCCTGTTCTATTCTGCCCCCCTGCTGAAGAGAAGTGGAGGTTTCCAGCTTCCTGCAGCAAGAGAGGAAAAAAACAGTTAGAACCAGATCTAGTTTGCCCCCTGCATAGGGAAGACAGCAAGGACCAGGTCTCGGTCCGAGACTTGGTCAAATTCCCAGTCTGAGCCCTGCAGCTCAACTGGATGAAAAGAAGCAGAAAGCTGCAAACAACCTCCAAAATTCCAGGAAGAAAGCATCCCCTGAGAAATCATCTGTGAGTTAAGTCGTGTGACCTAGGAGAAGCCATTCCTCCTCAGCTAGTCTGTCCACACAAAGCAGAAGGTATAGAAAAGTGCAGAAGATTAATTCCTGCCACAGTTACAGAGCTACCAAGCAGACGTCCTATCCTGCAAGCTCCCCACATATCAAACAGAAGCATTTATTCCTGCCAATGATTGCTAAAACCTGCTGGGACCAGAGACCAAAGCTGTATACTGCTTGGATACAAGTTATCTTCAGTAAAGAAAAGTTTGAACTTCACCTAAAGGTCTGGACATCATTTCTGCTGCAAAATTCCTCTAATACTCCTACTATGACTACACTCAAATTTATTGCAAGTGAGCCAGGAGTCCAGCCGTACCCAGGTAGGAGACTCAGTGACACAATTCCCACTACTCTACAGAGACACTATAAGCCATTACACCACTCTGGCATTCCTAATCTGGGACGTGCGTTACAACACCTTGGAAGGGCCCTGGGGTAGTACCCTGTGCACGCTGCAATTGGCGTCACGACAAATACAGATAATTAAATACCCGTATCCTGACCCACTGCATCTCCATCTTCCGGTCCCGTGCTATTTACTTCCGGCTGACTATGGGTATGATCACATGAACCGCTCCAGCCAATGACTGGCGTCAGTGGTGATGTGACCACAAGTAACACGTCACCCCTAAAATCAGTCATGGGCTGGAGCAGTGCATGTGAGCATGAACAAGCACTGCCAGATGCAAACAGTGCGGGTGTAACGGTCACGTCCACACACACACAGGGGGAAGGGTAGTGACCACTGCGCTCCACCCTCACCCCTGGCCCTGCCTACTTGCCTCACGAGTCCTGATGACAGGGGACAACTGGACGGCAATCCCTAACTTAGGATATGTGCAGGGAAGACAGACAAGACAAAATACGGAACATGAACGGACCGGGTCAGAACCAAGAGAGCTACGCAGTACAACGGATTAAGCAAAGAATGGTCAGGAGAAGCCGGGGTCAAATACCAGGAGAGTAGCGAAGTACAAGAGGAGTCCTAAGAGAGTAGTCAGGTGGGAGCCGAGGTCACAATACCAGGATGTATGCGCAGTACAGGAGGAGCAGGCAGAGGATCGTCAGGGAACAGGATCAGGTAAATATTCAGAAGTCCAACAAATAGCCAGGAACCTAGAAATTAACAGGCAACCTGTAGCCAGCAGGCTGCCTGTATTTATAGTGGGGAGTGAGGGTCATGTGACGTGGCCAGCATCACATGACCGACAGACCAACCAGTCGAGCACCGAGTGATCAGCTCGGCGCTCAAGGCAGACTAGGAGCAGGGAGCCACCCAGCTAGTAAAGCCTCCCTGGGAATGAGGTCAAACACAGAACCTCATTTCAAAAGCTAAGCAACAGTTCTGCGGGCAATGGGGGACCGAGTGCACCTTCGGAACCCCGTGACAGTACCCCCCCTTTTACGAGGGGCCACCGGACCCAAGACTTCAGGCGATGGCTTTTCAGGGTGTTCTAAATGAAATTTACGAACCAGTCTAGGAGCATGAACCTCCCTGGCAGGTACCCAAGATCTCTCTTCAGGTCCATACCCCTTCCAGTGAATCAGGTACTGCAAGGAATTACGCACCTTCCTGACATCCACTATTTTAGACACGACATACTCGACAGCATCATTAACAAGAACCGGCGGAGGCGAGGCTTTCGATGGTACTACCGGTTCAAAATATTTTTTAAGTAGAGATTTATGGAACACATTATGAATGTGGAATGACTCGGGCAGCTCCAACCTAAATGATACCGGGTTAATCACCTCCGTGATCTTATATGGACCAATAAAACGAGGAGCAAATTTTCTAGAAGCTACCTTGAGAGATAGATTCTTGGAGGACAACCATACTTTATCCCCAACCTGAAAGTTCACCCCCCTTGAACGTCTCCTATCGGCCTTGAGTTTTTGAGAACTTTGAGCCTTTTCTAGGTTCGATTGAACCCGGGCCCAAACTGTGCACAGTTCGGAGGAGAGTTTATCAGCTTCAGGGTTAGAGGAGGAGACGGACGTCCCAGAATGAAAACGGGGATGAAAACCATGGTTACAAAAGAAAGGGGAGACCCCAGCAGAAGAATTGACACGGTTATTCAGAGCAAATTCAGCCAATGGAAGGAATTTGACCCATAATTGCTGGTCATCAGCAACATACAACCTCAGGAATTGTTCCACAGACTGATTAAGGCGTTCAGTCTGCCCATTACTCTCAGGATGGTAGGCGGAAGAAAAAGACAACGAAATTTTACATCTTTGACAGAAGGCCCTCCAGAATTTGGACACAAACTGCACACCCCTGTCCGAAACAATATTTTCCGGGATGCCATGTAAACGAACAACCTCTCTCACAAAAATAGACGTCAGGGTTTTAACATTCGGAAGTTTAGACAGGGGAATGAAATGAACCATCGACCACTACCCAAACCACAGTCTTACCCTCCGCCAGCGGTAGGTCAGTTATAAAGTCCATCGAGATATGGGACCAGGGTCTACTGGGAATGGGTAGGGGTCGTAGGTTACCAGCAGGGCGAGTCCTAGGTGTCTTAGACCTGGCACAAACCTCACAGGCTGACACGTAGGACTTGACATCCCTGGTCAGAGTGGGCCACCAATAAGATCTAGAAACCAGATCCTTAGTGCCCTCAATACCCGGATGTCCACAAAAGGCAGAATCGTGACACTCACCCAACAGCTGGAGACGAAATTGTACGGGAACAAACAACTTATCTGTTGGGGTGGATGCCGGTGCCAGATGTTGTTCAGCCTTAATGCGAGCCGAGATATCCTGGGTTAGAGCCGCTAAGAAGATGTTTGCTGGTAGGATGGATTCAGGCGGCGTCTCAGTGGGTTGAAAAGCATGGAAGCTCCGAGATAATGCGTCTGCCTTCACATTTTTACTTCCCGGCCTGAACGTAATGGAGAAATCAAAACGGGTAAAAAACAGAGCCCATCGGGCTTGTCGGGGATTCAACCTCTTAGCGGACTCGGGAAACATTAGGTTTTTATGGTCAGTGATAACAGTTACTCGATGCCTTGCCCCCTCCAAAAAATGTCTCCACTCCTCAAATGCCCATTTAATGGCCAACAGCTCCCTATTCCCTATGTCGTAGTTTCTCTCCGTGGGAGAGAATTTCCTAGAGAAGAAGGCACACGGTCTCAGGTTAGTGAGGCTAGCAGGACCTTGTGAAAGGACTGCTCCTGCGCCGTCCTCGGACGCATCCACCTCCACAATAAAGGGTCTCTCCTGATCAGGCTGGATCAGAATGGGAGCGCTACTAAATGCCTTTTTTAATGTTTCAAATGAAGAAATGGCCTTGGTAGACCAATTCTCCAAATCCGCCCCTTTCTTAGTAAGGTCGGTCAATGGCTTAGCAATTACAGAAAAATTCATGATAAATTTACGGTAGTAATTAGCGAAACCCAAAAACCGTTGTAAAGCCTTTAAGGATGAAGGCCTTACCCATTCCTTAATTGCTAAAACCTTACCAGGATCCATCTTAAAGGCGTGAGGAGTCAAAACATGCCCTAGAAACAGTATCTCCTGTACACCAAAGACACATTTCTCTTGCTTAGTGGATAGCTGGTTCTCCCTCAACACCTCTAATACTTGTTTGACATGGGACACATGAGATTCGAAATCAGGAGAGAATATCAAAATGTCGTCAAGATAGACAATAATAAATTTACCTAAAAACTCCCTAAGAATATCGTTCATTAAGTTTTGGAACACAGCTGGGGCATTGCTGAGTCCAAAAGGCATCACCTGATATTCAAAGTGTCCTATCGGAGTATTGAACGCTGTCTTCCATTCGTCTCCCTCCTTGATTCGGATTAGATTGTATGCCCCTTTCAGGTCAATCTTGGAAAACCAGGTTGCCCCCAAAACCTGGTTAAATAAATCCGGAATCAATGGGAGAGAGTATCTATTTTGGACAGTGATTTTATTTAATCTCCGGTAATCAATACAAGGCCTAAGACCACCATCCTTCTTTTTAACAAAGAAAAACCCTGCTCCCATAGGAGAGACTGAAGGTCTAATATGCCCTTTAGCAAGGCTCTCCTTAATATAATCCTCCATAGCCTTGCGTTCGGGCCCTGAAAGATTATAAATTCGACCTTTAGGAAATTCGGCACCCTCAATTAGCTCTATGGCGCAATCATAAGGTCTATGGGGGGGTAGAACCTCTGGAGTAAGGGACGAGAACACATCAGAATATTCCTTAATAACAGAGGGTAATGTATTAGACCTTACTGAAACCCCAGCCTGGACCACGGACAAGCATGAGTCACACTTAGGTCCCCATTTCACCAACTCTCCTTTGGACCAATCAATTGTAGGGTTATGCAAACGGAGCCAAGGCAACCCTAGTACCACCTCAACCGGTAGGTTCTCCAGGACTAGAAGAGAACATCTCTCAGAGTGGCACACACCCACGGACAGAGAAATTTCAGAGGTACATGACCTCACCGTACCACCAATCAGGGGAGTAGCATCAATAGCCATGACATGGATAGGTGTAGGTAAAGCAAACATTGGAATACCCAATTTACAAGCAAACTCAAAGTCAATAAAGCTGGCCGCTGAACCGGAGTCAATAAAGGCCTTACCCGGCCACTTATTAACCCCCAGAGAAATTGTTATGGGTACCAAAAGCTTACCTTTAGAAAAATCAGGGTGTACCTGGTCTTTAGGTTGTCTTGCTTTAGAAGACTTGTCAGAGAGGTCCCTCTTAGGACACTTGTTGATCCAATGGCCAGGATCTCCACAGTAGAAGCACTCTCCGCGTCTGCAACGAAGATTACCCCGGGTCATGCCAACCTGCATGGGTTCCTCGGTGGAGACCTCAGTGTTGTCCCTGGAAAAGGCCTCTGGCTGGACCACCATCTGAGAACAGAACTGTCGTTCTTGTCGTCTCTCTCTAACTCGTCTGTCAAGTCGGACAACTAGGGTCATCATCTCCTCTAAGGTCTCAGGAATTTGGTAATTGACCAATAGATCTTTTAAATTATCAGATAGACCAGACCTAAACTGACTCTTCAGGGCTGGTTCATTCCATCCTGAGGGGACACACCACCGTCTGAATTGGGTGCAATACTCCTCCGCAGGGAGATGGCCCTGAACCAGTGCCCTAAGAGCTGTCTCGGCTACCAGGGCCCTGTCTGGTTCGTCATAGAGGGTACCCAGGGCCTGAAAAAAACCCTCCACAGAAGTTAGACAACTGGCCCCAGGAGGTAACGAAAATGCCCAGTCCTGGGGATCACCCTGTAGTAGAGAAATGATAATCCCCACGCGTTGGCTCTCGGGACCGGAGGACACGGGGCGCAAACGGAAGTAGAGTTTGCAATTCTCCTTAAAGGAGAGAAACCTCTTCCGGTCTCCAGAAAAGGGTTCTGGGAGCTTGATCTGGGGTTCAAAATATGGACTGGAGGACAGAGGAGTGGAAGAACCTTGCCCTAACTCACAAGAACGGAGTTTCTCTCCTAGCTCCTGCACCCTCTGCGTCAAGTTAGAGACATGGTCAGTCAGGGTAGTAAGAGGATTCATGATACAGTGGTTATTTGGCCTGTTAATCTGTAACGGTCACGTCCACACACACACAGGGGGAAGGGTAGTGACCACTGCGCTCCACCCTCACCCCTGGCCCTGCCTACTTGCCTCACGAGTCCTGATGACAGGGGACAACTGGACGGCAATCCCTAACTTAGGATATGTGCAGGGAAGACAGACAAGACAAAATACGGAACATGAACGGACCGGGTCAGAACCAAGAGAGCTACGCAGTACAACGGATTAAGCAAAGAATGGTCAGGAGAAGCCGGGGTCAAATACCAGGAGAGTAGCGAAGTACAAGAGGAGTCCTAAGAGAGTAGTCAGGTGGGAGCCGAGGTCACAATACCAGGATGTATGCGCAGTACAGGAGGAGCAGGCAGAGGATCGTCAGGGAACAGGATCAGGTAAATATTCAGAAGTCCAACAAATAGCCAGGAACCTAGAAATTAACAGGCAACCTGTAGCCAGCAGGCTGCCTGTATTTATAGTGGGGAGTGAGGGTCATGTGACGTGGCCAGCATCACATGACCGACAGACCAACCAGTCGAGCACCGAGTGATCAGCTCGGCGCTCAAGGCAGACTAGGAGCAGGGAGCCACCCAGCTAGTAAAGCCTCCCTGGGAATGAGGTCAAACACAGAACCTCATTTCAAAAGCTAAGCAACAGTTCTGCGGGCAATGGGGGACCGAGTGCACCTTCGGAACCCCGTGACAGCGGGAACCGGAAGATGGAGAAAGCGGAGGCATCACGGAGGACCTGAGCGGCGTGGAGCAGGTGTGAATCTTCTATTTCAGAGGGCAGGCTTTTGGCACTTGCTTAAAAATCAATATTACCAGAAAACCCATTTCAGGCCAGGGTCCCACATGGCGGATTAGCTGTGGAATTGCGGTCACAGATCTTTTGGGGGGCAAATACGCGACGTGGTACAGTACCACCAAAGTGGATGAAAATTTCTATAAATTTCCTTGCAGGTTGAGGAGCCTACTTTCTTCTCATGTGATGAACCTTTCTTAATAAGTGCTAAACTCACATTTTACTGTACATTTCATGCAGCGGTCACTGGCAGGATAGGGATATCACGAGGGTGGATTGGTAATGTACCTTTACATCACATGAATATCATCTGCAATCTCTTCTATACGGTATATTGTAAATTAAGGATTCTAGAAACGTGATAACCGCCTCGTCTGCTATTTGCTGCTGCCATTAGTTAAAGGGGTTTTCTGATTCAACATTTCCCTTTAAAAACTGGGGGGGGGAAAAAGTGATTATACTTACAATAAATTGTCCTTCTGTCTGCTTATTATGTGGCACAATGCAGGCATCAGCTATTTGTCACTGTGTGCAAAAGTAGTTCACCATAATATTGCGACTAAACGGAGAACGAGCCAGATAGTGAATCTAATGTCCGACTCTGGTATATCTACCACTTTACCTCAGTGGCGTTGCTAGGGCTGGTGTCCAGTTTATTTTCTGTCCGCTGCCACAAATACAATGGTGCTTATAGCACAGACTTCACAGTGTAGAGGTATACTGTATATTGTGTGGCACAGTGTAGAGGTATACTGTATATTGTGTGGCACAGTGTAGAGGTATACTGTATATTGAGTGGCACAGTGTAGAGGTATACTGTACATTGTGTGGCACAGTGTAGCGGTATACTGTATATTGTGTGGCACAGTGTATGCTATATGTGTATAACAAACATATTCCACATGAAAACTTACAATTACTTGGCTTGGCCCTTGGGGATCTCGGACACCACTTCACCACTTTGGTCGGGGGCTCGGCGGAGCTGATGTTGTGCTTTATCCTAATGAGAAAGATTTCATAATAAGGATTTGGAGAAGGGGCAGAGGGATAGCAGAGCAGGGAGAGGCTGGTGCTGCTACTAGGGTGGGTCATACCATGGGGGAGTAATAAAGCCCACCATAATGCCCCCCCCCCCCAGTAGAAATAATTCTCCTTATAATGTGACAGTGCAAAAATACCCCCTTGTAATGCCCCCAGGTGAGCTAATGTCCCCATAGTGCCCCCATAATGTGTCAGTATAAAATACCCCTATATAGTGCCCCCAGTAAATTCCCCCATAGTGCTCCTCTCCCCCCTTCCTGCTAGTGCCCCCCATAATGTACCAGTATAAAATGCCCCATATATAGTGCCCCAGTAGATGCCCTCAGTGTCCGGCCTCTGATAGGCTGCCGGCCTAGTGTCCCCCATAATGCCCCCCAATAATGTGCCAGTAAGTGTCCCCATAGATGCCCCCCATCATGTGCCAGTATCAAGTGCCTCTCTCCCCCCCCCCACATGTCCCAGTATCATAGTGCCATCTACCCCCCCAATGTGCCAGTATCAAGTGCCTCTCTCCTTCCCACCCCTCATGTGCCAGTATCATAGTGCCAAACCCCCCCATGTGCCAGTATCAAGTGCCTCTCTCTTCCCCCCCATGTCCCAGTATCATAGTACCATCTCCCTCCCCCCAAAAAAAGTGCCAGTATCAAGTGCCTCCCCCCCCCCCATGTCCCGGTATCATAGTGCCTCTCCCCCCCCCTGTGCCAGTATCATAGTGCCAAACCCACCCATGTGCCAGTATCAAGTGCCAACCCCCCCTACGTGCCAGTATCAAGTGCCTCTCTCCCCCCCCCCCCCCAAAGTGCCAGTATCAAGTGCCTCTCTCCCCCCCATGTGCCAGTATCATAGTGCCATGCCATCTCCCCCCCAAAAGTGCCAGTATCAAGTGCCTCTCTCCTCCCCCCAAAAAAAGTGCCAGTATCAAGTGCCTCTCTCCTCCCCCCCCAAAAAGTGCCAGTATCAAGTGCCTCTCCCCCCCCCATGTGCCAGTATCATAGTGCCATGCCATCTCCCCCCCAAAAGTGCCAGTATCTAGTGCCTCTCTCCTCCGCCCCAAAAAGTGCCAGTATCAAGTGCCTCTATCCTTCACCCCCCCATGTGCCAGTATCATAGTGCCATGCCATCTTCACCCCCAAAAGTGCCAGTATCAAGTGCCTCTCTCTTCCCCCCCATGTCCCAGTATCATAGTGCCATCTCCCGCCCCCCCCTATGTGCCAGTATCAGGTGCCTCCCCCCCCCATGTCCCAGTGTCATAGTGCCATCTCCCGCCCCCCATGTGCCAGTATCAGGTGCCAGTAAGTGTCCCCATAGATGCCCCCCCATCATGTGCCAGTATCAAGTGCCTCACCCCCCACATGTCCCAGTATCATAGTGCTATCTACCCCCCCCCAATGTGCCAGTATCAAATGCCTCTCTCCTTCCCACCCCCCATGTGCCAGTATCATAGTGCCAAACCCCCCATGTGCCAGTATCAAGTGCCTCTCTCTTCCCCCCATGTCCCAGTATCATAGTGCCATCTCCTCCCCCCAAAAAAGTGCCAGTATCAAGTGCCTCTCTCCTTCCCACCCCCCATGTGCCAGTATCATAGTGCCAAACCCCCCCCCCATGTGCCAGTATCAAGTGCCTCTCTTTTCCCCCCATGTACCAGTATCATAGTGCCATCTCCCCCCCCCCCCAAAAAAAAGTGCCAGTATCAAGTGCCTCTCCCCCCAATGTCCCAATATCATAGTGCCTCTCCCCCCCATGTGCCAGTATCATAGTGCCAAACCCACCCATGTGCCAGTATCAAGTGCCAACTCCCCCCCCCTACGTGCCAGTATCAAGTGCCTCTCTCCTCCCCCCAAAGTGCCAGTATCATAGTGCCATGCCATCTCCCCCCCAAAAGTGCCAGTATCAAGTGCCTCTCTCCTCCCCCCCAAAAAAGTGGCAGTATCAAGTGCCTCTCTCCTCCCCCCAAAAAAAGTGCCAGTATCAAGTGCCTCTCCCCCCCCCCCATGTGCCAGTATCATAGTGCCATGCTATCTCCCCCCCAAAAGTGCCAGTATCAAGTGCCTCTCTCCTCCGCCCCAAAAAGTGCCAGTATCAAGTGCCTCTATCCTTCACCCCCCATGTGCCAGTATCATAGTGCCATGCCATCTTCCCCCCCCCAAAAGTGCCAGTATCAAGTGCCTCTCTCTTCCCCCCCATGTCCCAGTATCATAGTGCCATCCCCCCCCCCCCCCCCCCCCATGTTCCAGTATCAGGTGCCTCTCCCCCCCATGTCCCAGTATCATAGTGCCATCTCCCCCCCCCCTCATGTGCCAGTATCAGGTGCCAGTAAGTGTCCCCATAGATGCCCCCCCATCATGTGCCAGTATTAAGTGCCTCTCCCCCCCCACATGTCCCAGTATCATAGTGCCATCTACCCCGCCAATGTGCCAGTATCAAGTGCCTCTCTCCTTCCCACCCATGTGCCAGTATCATAGTGCCAAACCCCCCCCCATGTGCCAGTATCAAGTGCCTCTCTCCTCCCCCCAAAAAAAGTGCCAGTATCAAGTGCCTCTCCCCCCCCCATGTGCCAGTATCATAGTGCCATGCCATCTCCCCCCCAAAAGTGCCAGTATCAAGTGCCTCTCTCCTCCGCCCCAAAAAGTGCCAGTATCAAGTGCCTCTATCCTTCACCCCCCATGTGCCAGTATCATAGTGCCATGCCATCTTCCCCCCCCCCCAAAAGTGCCAGTATCAAGTGCCTCTCTCTTCCCCCCCATGTCCCAGTATCATAGTGCCATCTCCCGCCCCCCCCCATGTTCCAGTATCAGGTGCCTCTCCCCCCCATGTCCCAGTATCATAGTGCCATCTCCCCCCCCCCTCATGTGCCAGTATCAGGTGCCAGTAAGTGTCCCCATAGATGCCCCCCCATCATGTGCCAGTATTAAGTGCCTCTCCCCCCCCCCACATGTCCCAGTATCATAGTGCCATCTACCCCGCCAATGTGCCAGTATCAAGTGCCTCTCTCCTTCCCACCCATGTGCCAGTATCATAGTGCCAACCCCCCCCCCCCATGTCCCAGTATCATAGTGCCATCTCCCCCCCCCCCCAAAAAAAGTGCCAGTATCAAGTGCCTCTCTCCTTCCCACCCCCATGTGCCAGTATCATAGTGCCAAACCCCCCCATGTGCCAGTATCAAGTGCCTCTCTCTTCCCCCC
Organism: Bufo bufo; assembly: GCF_905171765.1. Classification (NCBI taxonomy): domain Eukaryota; kingdom Metazoa; phylum Chordata; class Amphibia; order Anura; family Bufonidae; genus Bufo; species Bufo bufo. The sequence goes on along the minus strand of NC_053392.1, from coordinate 568,616,381 downwards.
CATGTCCCAGTATCATAGTGCCATCTCCCCCCCCAAAAACAGTGCCAGTATCAAGTGCCTCTCCCCCCCCCATGTCCCAGTATCATAGTGCCTCTCTCCCCCCCATGTGCCAGTATCATAGTGCCAAACCCAGCCATGTGCCAGTATGAAGTGCCAACCCCACCCCACATGCCAGTATCAAGTGCCTCTCTCCTCCACCCCCATGTCCCAGTATCATAGTGCCACCCCCCCCCCCAAAAGTGCCAGTATCAAGTGCCTCTCTCCTCCCCCCCAAAAAGTGCCAGTATCAAGTGCCTCTCTCCTTCCCCCCATGTGCCAGTATCATAGTGCCATGCCATCTCCCCCCCAAAAGTGCCAGTATCAAGTGCCTCTCTCCTCCCCCCAAAAAAAGTGCCAGTATCAAGTGCCTCTCTCCTCCCCCCCCAAAAAGTGCCAGTATCAAGTGCCTCTCCCCCCCCCATGTGCCAGTATCATAGTGCCATGCCATCTCCCCCCCAAAAGTGCCAGTATCTAGTGCCTCTCTCCTCCGCCCCAAAAAGTGCCAGTATCAAGTGCCTCTATCCTTCACCCCCCCATGTGCCAGTATCATAGTGCCATGCCATCTTCACCCCCAAAAGTGCCAGTATCAAGTGCCTCTCTCTTCCCCCCCATGTCCCAGTATCATAGTGCCATCTCCCGCCCCCCCCTATGTGCCAGTATCAGGTGCCTCCCCCCCCCCATGTCCCAGTGTCATAGTGCCATCTCCCGCCCCCCATGTGCCAGTATCAGGTGCCAGTAAGTGTCCCCATAGATGCCCCCCCATCATGTGCCAGTATCAAGTGCCTCACCCCCCACATGTCCCAGTATCATAGTGCTATCTACCCCCCCCCAATGTGCCAGTATCAAATGCCTCTCTCCTTCCCACCCCCCATGTGCCAGTATCATAGTGCCAAACCCCCCATGTGCCAGTATCAAGTGCCTCTCTCTTCCCCCCCATGTCCCAGTATCATAGTGCCATCTCCCCCCCCCAAAAAAGTGCCAGTATCAAGTGCCTCTCTCCTTCCCACCCCCCATGTGCCAGTATCATAGTGCCAAACCCCCCCCCATGTGCCAGTATCAAGTGCCTCTCTTTCCCCCCATGTACCAGTATCATAGTGCCATCTCCCCCCCCCCCCAAAAAAAAGTGCCAGTATCAAGTGCCTCTCCCCCCAATGTCCCAATATCATAGTGCCTCTCCCCCCCATGTGCCAGTATCATAGTGCCAAACCCACCCATGTGCCAGTATCAAGTGCCAACTCCCCCCCCCTACGTGCCAGTATCAAGTGCCTCTCTCCTCCCCCCAAAGTGCCAGTATCATAGTGCCATGCCATCTCCCCCCCAAAAGTGCCAGTATCAAGTGCCTCTCTCCTCCCCCCCAAAAAAGTGGCAGTATCAAGTGCCTCTCTCCTCCCCCCAAAAAAAGTGCCAGTATCAAGTGCCTCTCCCCCCCCCCCCCATGTGCCAGTATCATAGTGCCATGCTATCTCCCCCCCAAAAGTGCCAGTATCAAGTGCCTCTCTCCTCCGCCCCAAAAAGTGCCAGTATCAAGTGCCTCTATCCTTCACCCCCCATGTGCCAGTATCATAGTGCCATGCCATCTTCCCCCCCCCAAAAGTGCCAGTATCAAGTGCCTCTCTCTTCCCCCCCATGTCCCAGTATCATAGTGCCATCTCCCACCCCCCCCCCCCCCCATGTTCCAGTATCAGGTGCCTCTCCCCCCCATGTCCCAGTATCATAGTGCCATCTCCCCCCCCCTCATGTGCCAGTATCAGGTGCCAGTAAGTGTCCCCATAGATGCCCCCCCATCATGTGCCAGTATTAAGTGCCTCTCCCCCCCCACATGTCCCAGTATCATAGTGCCATCTACCCCGCCAATGTGCCAGTATCAAGTGCCTCTCTCCTTCCCACCCATGTGCCAGTATCATAGTGCCAAACCCCCCCCCATGTGCCAGTATCAAGTGCCTCTCTCCTCCCCCCAAAAAAAGTGCCAGTATCAAGTGCCTCTCCCCCCCCCATGTGCCAGTATCATAGTGCCATGCCATCTCCCCCCCAAAAGTGCCAGTATCAAGTGCCTCTCTCCTCCGCCCCAAAAAGTGCCAGTATCAAGTGCCTCTATCCTTCACCCCCCATGTGCCAGTATCATAGTGCCATGCCATCTTCCCCCCCCCCAAAAGTGCCAGTATCAAGTGCCTCTCTCTTCCCCCCCATGTCCCAGTATCATAGTGCCATCTCCCGCCCCCCCCCCATGTTCCAGTATCAGGTGCCTCTCCCCCCCATGTCCCAGTATCATAGTGCCATCTCCCCCCCCCCTCATGTGCCAGTATCAGGTGCCAGTAAGTGTCCCCATAGATGCCCCCCCATCATGTGCCAGTATTAAGTGCCTCTCCCCCCCCCCCCACATGTCCCAGTATCATAGTGCCATCTACCCCGCCAATGTGCCAGTATCAAGTGCCTCTCTCCTTCCCACCCATGTGCCAGTATCATAGTGCCAACCCCCCCCCCCATGTCCCAGTATCATAGTGCCATCTCCCCCCCCCCCAAAAAAAGTGCCAGTATCAAGTGCCTCTCTCCTTCCCACCCCCATGTGCCAGTATCATAGTGCCAAACCCCCCCATGTGCCAGTATCAAGTGCCTCTCTCTTCCCCCCCATGTCCCAGTATCATAGTGCCATCTCCCCCCCCAAAAACAGTGCCAGTATCAAGTGCCTCTCCCCCCCCCATGTCCCAGTATCATAGTGCCTCTCTCCCCCCCATGTGCCAGTATCATAGTGCCAAACCCAGCCATGTGCCAGTATGAAGTGCCAACCCCACCCCACATGCCAGTATCAAGTGCCTCTCTCCTCCACCCCCATGTCCCAGTATCATAGTGCCACCCCCCCCCAAAAGTGCCAGTATCAAGTGCCTCTCTCCTCCCCCCCAAAAAGTGCCAGTATCAAGTGCCTCTCTCCTTCCCCCCATGTGCCAGTATCATAGTGCCATGCCATCTTCCCCCCCAAAAGTGCCAGTATCAAGTGCCTCTCTCTTCCCCCCCATGTCCCAGTATCATAGTGCCATCTCCCCCCCCCCCCCCTATGTGCCAGTATCAGGTGCCAACCCCCCTCCTCCCATGTGCCAGTATCAAGTGCCGCCCGCTCCCCCCATGGCAGTAACAGTCGGGTATTAAAAAAAAAACCACTGCAATGCAGCCTCTTCCTGTGTCCCGCCCTGTATGTCCATATATGGAGTCAGTGCTTGTGTATTCTAATTTAAATGAAGCACCAAAAAACAACTATATCATAAATATCTCGCATGGAGTTATTCGTATTGTCACCTACACAGCTCAAAGAGCAACCACACAGAGAGTAATTCTAATTAATTATTCTTTATTAGATATCCAACACATAGATGGTATATCGGTTAAAAAACATATACAAAAGACAGTGCATACTGGGAACACAAAGGTGTTACAATAAATGTATAAAAACAGAGTAAGCTCCAAACCAATAAGGGACTAGTATCCCCCCATACACAATAAAGCAGTATCAGCTTGGTGGGGCGCCTATAGCAATAATAGCATCCAGAGCATACATACACAAACACTCCAACCATTTAAGGGAGTGTGAGTCTGGGTGCTGCCCACATCAAGCGGAGACTGCAAAGGAAGAGGGGGGGAAAAACAACACAGTTTAAAGTGCAAATGCAATAAATACCTACTGACCCTGGTCTGAAACAGCTGGGGCAGCTGTCATATATAGAGATATAGTAGAGCTGAGTGTGCTGGTGCAGCTGTCATCTGTATTAGATGTAGCAGAGCTGGGTGTGCTGGGGAAGCTATCATATATAGAGATATAGCAGAGCTGAGTGTGCTGGGACAGCTGTCATAGTGCCACCCCCCCCCCCCCAAAGTGCCAGTATCAAGTGCCTCTCTCTTCTCCCTCCCCCAAAAAAAGTGCTATATCTCTACTATATCTCGACTTCCGTGCAAAACGGCCGTCGCCGACGCACATCGTGGCCATCCCGCTCCCCTGCCTGCGCAGCATGCTGCTTGAACTGCAATAAAGCAACCAGCAATAACCATCGGTGAGTGCCGCGTCTCTCTCTATTCATCTATTTTGAACCCTATTCACCCCGCTGAGCACCACCACTGTATGGTTTCAAAAGATGGCTGCATGTCCTTGGATCTCGAACGGATGCAAGACTTACACAGGTGTACTCACGTAGTGCCGCTGATTTTCTTTTTTCCTCTCCTTCTGTGCCACATCTGATATGATTGCCCCAGCTGAGCACACGCCAGACGAATTCTCGTCATCCACACCATCTGTCATCCAGACTGATGAAGCAGCCGTTAGCCTGCGTTCAGGCAGAGAGGGGGCGGAGGCCTTTTTTACTTTGTGCAATGTCAGAGACCAAGTTCTGTCTATGAGTACCCGTTCTTTAGAGGCGAAGATCTTTCAGTTAGCCGATCGTGAGGTCCGTCTATTCTGGACCATTAAATCACTGACCTCCTACAAAGAAAGTTGCCGTGTTCCAAGTGGGTTAAGAATCTACAAGGAGATATACCAGTATGAGGATGACCCAGAGTTTGTGGAAGCATGGAAATGAATGCATGCCGACTTCTCCATGGAGATCATGAACCTGATCTTGTCACGTGACGAGAAGGAATACCAACGGGTTAGCAAAGACCTTGAAAAGGCGCAAGCAGAAATCAAGGCCAGAATGACAGCTGCACAGTATACCAATTTTGAGAAAAAGCTCAATAATAAACTAGCTGTCACCCAAGTCGACATCAAAGAGAGAAAAAGGGATAAATTCCTTCGCGACAAAACAGATTATGAAACCGATAGAGTCTTTGATTGGAGTAAGAACCGCGGCCGCCCAAGACGCAATCCACGTCGTACCCGCAGCGACTTTTGGACCTCGGACTCTGATTCCAGCCAATCTGAAACCGGACCCACCGGACTTGCTGCACGAACCACAGACCAACCCCCTTTAGGAGGAGAATCCGGAGGGGATGAGGCCGTCGCAAGAGGAAGGAATGTCCAAGCGCGCAGGTCCACGAGGAGACGACGCCAGGTCACCTGGAGACAATGACTGTTTCTGACCAACTCCCATTTACATCGGACTCTAGCAACATAGTAATCAACCTCACGCCCCATGAGCTGTCCCCAGGCTGTATCTCACTCCTCCGTCGGGGACTGGGATACAGCCTGGTCGAACAGTTCGACCCAGTGGGGTTCGAGGTGGACCTATATAAAGCCGTACGCAAGCTCTTCCTTAGGAAATTGTTTGCAGAGAAAGGCTCCATACACCCTTCACCTTTACCTGGTGAGGTCCCGGCCCATATGACATCCGCCGAGTTCCATCTGCATCCTAGATTTGATGCAGACGAGCTGTCATGCATTCAGTTTCTGACAGGCATTGAGAATGAGGACACCACTGCTCCACAGCCCCAGACATCATTTACGGGTGGCATCAGGTCCACGTTCTTGCCCCCCATGCCGACAGGCTCCTCCATTGACCTTTTTTATAAGCAAGTTCTCAGGGATGTACGTGCACTGGTTTATCCAGTTGCACCCCCTAATATAACCCAGGAGGAGAAGACCGCCCTACAGTGGCTATGCGGTCTTGAAGACGTGGTCATTAAGCCCGCTGACAAGGGGGGCAACGTGGTCCTGATGTCTAGAGCCTACTATCTCGAGGAAGCCTCTAGACAGTTAGACGACGCAACTGTTTATCAAAAGCTTAGTGAGAACCCCGTTCCATCCATCCTTCTCAGGGTTCATTCACTCCTCTCCAGGTATGTCGATCAGCAATTCTTGCCCAAAAGTATTATAGAGAAGCTTGTCCCCAAGTTCCCTAAGTATCCAGCTTGGTACTTTGTGCCAAAAGTACACAAGTCACTATCGCGTCCCCCGGGGAGACCCATCATTGTCGGTATAGGGTCCCCGACCGAACCCATTTCCAAATATACGGATTGGCTACTTAGGCCCCTCCTAGTGGGCACTCCCACGTATCTCAAGGACACTGGGGACTTCCTCCGCGCCGTCAATGATATTGAATGGCGGGAGGAATTCCACCTTGTGTCCTTGGACGTAGAGAGCCTCTACACCCGTATCCCCCACGATGCTGGTCTTAAAGCCATTGCGTCGGTCCTTGTCCGTACGGACAAAAGCACAGTGTTCTCTCAATTTGTACAGGAGTCCCTTCACCTGGTACTCAGCAACAATGTCTTCCAGTTCAACCGCCAATGGTACCGCCAGATACAGGGTACAGCAATGGGCACACCCGTGTCATGTACCTTTGCCAACCTGTATCTGGCGGTATTTGAGGAGACTTACGTTTTCTCCTTGGGTAATCCCTTTCTCGCATACATCCATAGGTTCCTTAGATATGTAGATGATGTGTTCCTGGTCTGGTCGGGCAGCGAAGAGCAGTGTGGGCTTTTTGTGCAGTACCTCAATGACACTAACAATATGAACATGAAGTTCACTCTCAACTTCGGGGGCAGATGTCTGGATTTCCTTGACGTACATGTCTCCGTCCTTGATGGTCAGCTGCACACTACAGGTTTCCGTAAACCCACTGCCACTAATTCGCTGCTCCACCAGACCAGTTTTCATCCCCCTGCCGTCAAAGACGCGGTGCCCTATGGACAGTTTGTCCGGTTGCGTAGAATCAACAGCACCGACGCCGACTTTCTTAAGCAGGCGTATCAACTTATGGATAGGCTGCTGGAGAGGGGTTACCCAAGGAGGACCGTATTGGATGCATTGCATCGAGCGGCTTCCCGCCCTCGATCTAGTCTCCTCAGTGACAACATAGGCGACGATAAAGACGATAAATTTGCTTTCGTCTTTAAGTTCAGTCCTGCAGCGGATATCATCAAACGGGCAGTGCATAATAACTGGGACCTCTTGAAGCATGAATTGTTTTTGGGCACAGTAGTCTCTAGCAAGCCTCTCATCACTTTTAGGAAGTGCCACACCTTAAGGGACAAATTGGTCCATAGCGCTCTCCGGCTACCGAAAGGGTCCAATTGGTTACAAAGCAGAATCCCCATAGGTAACCACAAATGTGGAACGTGTTCATTTTGTCATTTGAATTCCCAAGCGAAAAGTCTGTCCCTAGGGGGCGTCACACACAAGGTCACACAGTTTATTAACTGTCGTACTCCTTTCGTGGTATACGTCATTTCATGTAGTTGTAACATGTTCTATATCGGAAAAACAATCAGGCCTTTGCTTGAACGGGTGCGTGAGCACATTAACTCCATCCGTACTGGACGAGGTTCTCCTCGCCTCATTGAACATGTTCGTTCAACTCATAATGGTGACCCCTCTGGCCTCTCCTTTGCCGGCATTGAGGCGGTGGGGCCCATCCTTCGGGGAGGTGATCGCCACCGCCTCTTGCTGCAACGGGAGGCCAGATGGATCATCAGGACCAGTGCCATGGGACCCCATGGACTTAATGACAAGAACGACATGGCTGTCTTTCTGTGACCATAACATCCCGCCACTTACCCACGGCCGCCACCTCCATCACCTCATTTCCAATATATTGGATATTTATAGCATCTTTCGACATTTTCCCATATTGTCTCCTTTCCATGTAAACCTCCTACCTTTATATGGCATTCATTTATCCCTCTGTGTCCTTATACTGGTCCGGCACCTGGAATTTGTCGCCCAAATTAAGAATGAATATCTATTTTTTGCATTGTTTTGCAATTTGTTACTTTTTGTGATACTTATACTAATGTCTTGTGTCTCTCTTTTATTTGTTCCGCAGCTGCACACAGGGGAGGTTCGGGATCACCATAGTGACGCCCGGCATTTTTCCCTTCAAAAAGGTTTGTCCGTGCACCTGCACGTCATATCCGGTCTGAAGAAGCGCGACTTCCGTGCGAATCGGCCGTCGCCGACCAACATCGTGGCCATCCCGCTCCCCTGCCTGCGCAGCATGCCGCTTGAACTGCAATCTCTATATATGACAGCTGCCCCAGCAAACCCAGCTCTGCTACATCTATACACATGACAGCTGCCCAAACACACCCAGCTCTGCTATATCTCTATATATGATAGCTGCCCCAGCACACCCAGCTTTGCTACATCTAATACACATGACAGCTGCCCAAACACACCCAGCTCTGCTTCATCTATTTATACATGACAGCTGCCCCAGCACACCCAGCTCTGCTACGTCTATATATCTCTAAGTATTGCTATACAGTAGATAGATATATAGAGATATAGCAGAGCTGAGTGTGCTGGGGCAGCTGTCATGTGTATAGATGTAGCAGAGCCGGGTTTGCTGGGCAGCTGTCATATATAGAGATATAGTAGAGCTGAGTGTGCTGGTGCAGCTGTCATGTGTATTAGATGTAGCAGAGCTGGGTGTGCTGGGGAAGCTGTCATATATAGAGATATAGCAGAGCTGAGTGTGCTGGGACAGCTGTCATATAGAGATATAGCAGTGCTGGGTGTGTTGGGGCAGCTGTCATGTGTATAGATGTACACTTAGCCAGCTATAACAGTAGAAGTCTCATATTTTTTCAGTAAGTAGCAAGGCAAATCTTATGGCTGTGTGGGTAAGTGCTTTGCCTCTGATACAGAAGGTCGTGGGTTCGAATCCCAGCAGAAACTTTTCTGAAATACAGGCTAAATTACAATACACAAGCACTGACTCCATATATGGACATACAGGGCGGGACACAGGAAGAGGCTGCATCGCATCGCTGACAGAAGGTCGTGGGTTCGAATCCCAGACACATCTTTCCCTCTCCTGAGGACGGCAATACAAATGACTCGTAAATGCCGGCCCTGCTGGTGTCACCCCATCAATGGTGTCACCCGGTGCGGTCCGCACCCCCCGCAACGCCACTGACACAAAGCACAGCATGCAGCGGTTTATCTCCCGCTGATTCTCTGCATTTTTCCCAGATTGTGGCCGGATCTCTGCCGTACCCCATTATAGTTAATGGGGATGGCCGGCATTTTGTCTGCATCCAGCAGTGCCGGATCCAGTGAATTCTCAGCTGGAACAGCCTGCCAGGATCACTAACGCAGATGTGAAAGTAGCCTAATACAGCGCCCCATACCTCTTATATCCAGTGACGTCTCTTCTGATGTAGATGTTCTCTTTCCTCCTCTTCTCCATTTAGACCAGACCACCGTGATAATTTCTTTCAGCCATCTCACGTCTCTGCAGATTTTGACAGACATCTTAGTTTCCTACTTTTCCATCATCCTCCAATTAACATCCCATCATGCACCCCCAATACTGAGAAGCTGTGCTCCCCAAAACTATACTGCAAAAAGAACTGTGCTAAGCTGATGCTGTGCCAGGGTGCCCCCAAAGTAATGGTGCTCCCAGAGTCCCAACAATAGTAATTATTTCTTTGCCAAAGTGCATTTAGTAGTAATAGTGCTCCTACAGTGCCCCCAACAGTAATTGTGTCCCACAAGTAATAATGCTCCCATAGTCCCCCAGTTGTAATAAAGCCCACCATAATGCCCCGATAGTAATAATTCTCTTTATAATGTGTGACAGTAGAACCCCCCCCCCCCCCCCCCTTATAATGTGCACCAGTACAAAAAATTCCCTGTTGTGTGGCAGTAAAAAAAGAAATACCTCCTCTTAGTGCCCCCAGTAGAGCCAATGTCCCCAGAGTGCCCTCATGTGTTCCAATGACACATACTGTGTGCCACTACAAAAAACACTTAGTGCCACCAGTTGAGCTTAGGTGCCCATAGTGACCTTATAATTTGTGCCAGTATAAAATACTCCTATATAGTCCCCCCAGAAGATGCCCCCATAGTGCTCCTTCCCCGTCTCCATAGTGCCCTCCATAATGTGGCACTATAAAATGCCCCTATAGACTGCCCCACATAGATACCCCCATAATGCTCCTTTCCTCCCTTCCCCATAGTGGCATCAAAATGGGTGCCAGTATTAAATGCCCCTATATAATGCCATTATAGTGCTCTTGTCCCCCACTTCTCCATAGTGCCCACCTATAATGCGTGCCAGTATATAGGGCCCCCAGTAGATGCCCCCATAGTGCAGTCATACACGCACTCTCCACATACATGGACACATTCATACACACACTCTCCACATACATGGATGCAGTCATACACGCACTCTCCACATACATGAACGCAGTCATACACACACTCTCCACATACATGGATGCAGTCATACACGCACTCTCCACATACATGGACGCACTCATACATGCGCTCACCATATACATAGATGCACTTATACACACACTCTCCACATACATGGACGCACTCATACACACACTCTCCACATACATGGATGCATTCATGCACACAGTCTCCACATACATGGACGCAGTCATACACACACTCTCCACATACATGGACGCACTCATACATGCGCTCACCATATACATAGATGCACTTATACACGCACTCTCCACATACATGGACACATTCATACACACACTCTCCACATACATGGATTCAGTCATACACGCACTCTCCACATACATAAACGCAGTCTCCACATACATGGACGCAGTCATACACACACTCTCCACATACATGGATGCACTCTCCACATACATGAACGCAGTCATACACACACTCTCCACATATATGGACGCACTCATACATGCGCTCACCATATACATAGATGCACTTATACACACACTCTCCACATACATGGACGCACTCATACACACACTCTCCACATACATGGATGCATTCATGCACACAGTCACCACATACATGGACGCACACATATACAATACACATATATAGACACCCAGCTTTCCTGCTGTGCCTCTCCCCCATACTCTAATGCCTCTGCACTTGTGCCATGCAGGATAGCAGGAAAGCTGGATGACATTTCATGATATAATTCACCCAGCTTTCCTACTGTACTGCAGGTCACATGTGCCAAGTCTGGGAAAGCTGAATATAACCGCAGTAGTTCCCCTGCTACTCACATCACTGGTGCAGTTGTGACAATCCAACTGATGTTCAGCTTGCTGGGCAGGGAAGGTTCAGGCTGCAGGAATCGCTTCGCGGGTAGAAAAAGGGGCATGGCTATTATAGCTCCGCCCACATCAGGCCGTCCTGTTGCTGGTCACTGTCCATCATAAGAACTAAGGAGGGGAGAGGCGGAGCAATGTCACTGGTGTCAGGAGGTCAGTGACAGAGTGCAAGTGCAGGACTCTGGACCCATGCAGGAGAAGTCAGCTGCTCTGACAGGGGCCCGGGGTGACGAAGTACAGTGACTGCTCCCGGGCCCCTTCTGAGCTCGGGCCCCGAAGCAGCTGCTTCCCTGATAGTTACCCTGAGTGCAGGATATTGGGGTCACCCTGAGTGCGCACGCGCGGTGTACGGTTTCGCGCATGCAAATTAAGTAGGTGCTTATCCCGCGGCGGTGCAATTATTTTTACGAATCCAGTGGATCTGCGCTTGCACATATCCACACACACCCTCCTCCAGCTGATTCCGGTGCCGTTGCGTCATTTCCGGGTATAGCATTCTGCCAGGTATAGGAATCTGGCAGAACACCTGCATTAGGCTTCAGAGTGAGGAGGCGTGTCTCTCAGTAATCCAATCTGATTGGCTGACAGGAAGCTGCTGGCTACAGCAAGTATGTATGTGACCTGAGGGAATGCAGTTTTAGCCTCAGAGAACTGGCAGAGGAGCCATCTTGAGAAGATCCTCATAATATAGGATTCAAAACAGCAGTAACTACGGGGAAAACTCAAGGAAAACAGTGGTAAGTGAAGAAACTAAAGATTGCTTTATGGATAATGCTGCTGCAGCAGTGACATATGCTAAAAAAAAATATTTTTTAGGAAAATATGACAGTTATCCTTTTACTGCAGCAGTGAGGGGACATGAAATGCATCCAAGGCATGGTGTACATCAAATGCAGTTTCCACAGTTGGTATATGTAATTCCCAAGACTGTATATAAGAGATGGAGGGATGAGTTGTAACACCCCAGAGTTGTGTTACTACACTCCTCTACTCTGCTACTGTCTTCTAAGAGCTTTTATATTGTCATCTGATATAATTTTGCTCATGGCTTCACAACTGTGCATTTAAAACTATGTGAAATGTGAATTTCCCTTTAATTTTCCATGTTCACCAGCAGGTGGTAACAATGGATTGGTAAGGAACTAGTTACAGTTTAGTATATCTAGGCTGGAATGGTTCATTCCAGCTTAGCTCCCCCGCTGTGGAGGTGTGGACTGTTCCCACATCCTGCACCTTTGGTGGAGAAGGAAGTTAGAGTAAGTGTAGCCTCCCCCCTGCTAGGGGAAGGCTGTGTGATAGTGTTCAGGAGTGTAGCCCACCCCCTGCTAGGGGTAGGGTGTGCGTGTGAGGAGATCCCCTGCATAGGAAAAAAAGCAAGGATCTTGTCTCGGCTGAGACATTGATCACCTCCCCAGCCTGAAAACCTTCAGCCTCAGCTGGTAGAAGAAAGCAGACAACCTCCAGAGTTCCAGGAAGAAAGCATCCCCTGAGAAACTATCGGTGAGTAAAGTCCAGAGACCTAGGAGAAGCCATTCCTCCTCAGCTAGTCTTTCCCCAAACAGCAGAAGTACAGAAAAGTGCAGAAGATTCATTCCTGCCACAGTTACAGAACTACCAAGCAGACGTCCTATCCTGCAAGCTCCCCACATATCCAGCAGAAGCATTTATTCCTGCCAATGATTGCCAAAACCTTCTGGGACCAGAGACCAAAGCTGTATACTGCTTGGATACAAGTTATCTTCAATAAAGAAACGTTTGAACTTCATCTAAGGGTCTGGACATCATTTCTGCTGCAAAATTCCTCTATTTCTCCTACTATCACTACACTCAAATTTATTGCAAGTGAGCCAGGAGTCCAGCCGTACCCAGGTAGGAGACACCGTTGACACAATTATCCCCCCCCTCTAGAGACATTATAAGCCATTACACCACTCTGGCATTCCTAGTCTGGGACGTGCGTTATAACACCTTGGAAGGGCCCTGGGATAGTACCCTGACGCCACGAACAAACTACAAACTATTATCCACCTATATCCTGACACACTGCATAAGTGGCGTCAGTGTACCCGTTCCTGGTCACTGCAGAGTCCCATTCCTGCAATCTGTACAATCCTTCCAAACAGACCAATGAGCTTTGGCTGTGTACTGAAGTATCCACAATGAAACACAGTCTCTGAACAGGGAAGCCTTCCTGACCTTTGGCTATGTTGGGAGACCTGAAGCTTGCCCCCACGACATGTAGAGATGTCTGTAACCTCAGTGTGGGCAGTAACCTCCTCTGCCAAATGCTCTGCCATCATCCTTATGGTAGCTGAACTCTCTGCTCCTTTCCTAAACTCCGTTCCCTCAAGGGCTGGCAAATATGTGGCTTGGTTATATCCAAGACAGGAAGATTCCCTGTGACTCTGCCCTATACTTCTCTGAAATATTCACTTATCGGCAGTCAATAGTAGACTAACTACTTCCTTCTAGAGAGGAAGGGTGGAGTCAGCCCGTTACAGTACCTAGGTATCGCTCTGCCTTCTCATACACAGTCTTTGGGAACATAAAATGCATTTAATACAACACATTAGCATTTTGCAGTGGGCCTTCAGGACACTGCACTAACTTCATGGGGTTTTGTTCACTACCAAGCCCTCGTGTGGGCTTTCCTCCTCCACTATGGTAATTGCCTTAACCTGCTTGCACATAGTCACCAGCCACACTGTTGTTGCAGCAATCTCTCTGCCTACTCCACTATTTGCTATCTGAACTTACAGTATGTTAGGCGAGACTGAGAAAATTCTCTAGCGCCACATACTGTATGCTACAGCCATAGGTATTCAGTACTAATATCTGATATATATGTATGCTAAAGTATGTTGTAATACTCATTGATGTAACACTCGAAAGCAATCACCATGTTCCCTCGACTGCCCTGGAGAGAAACACAGCAATGTCATTATTATTATGTCTACTCAGGCCTCCTGCACACGACCGTTGTGTGCACCCGTGACCGTTGTGCCGTTTTCCGTTTTTTTTCACGGACCCATTGACTTTCAATGGGTCCGTGGAAAAAACAGAAAATGCACCGTTTTGCAGCCGCATCCGTGATCCGTGTTTCCTGGCCGTGAAAAAAATATGACCTGTCCTATTTTTTCACGGCCAGCGGTTCACGGACCCATTCAAGTCAATGGGTCCGTGAAAGAACACGGATGCACACAAGATTGGCATCCGTGTCCGTGATCCGTGGCCGTAGGTTATCTTCAGATCCGTCTGCATAAAAGCTTTTTCATAGCTGAGTTTTCACTTCGTGAAAACTCAGAACCGACAGTATATTCTAACACAGAGGCGTCCCCATGGTGATGGGGACGCTTCTAGTTAGAATACACTACAAACTGTGTACAAGACTGCTCCCTGCTGCCTGGCAGCACCTGATCTCTTACAGGGGGCCGTGATCAGCACAATTAACCCCTTCAGGTGCGGCACCTGAAGGGGTTAATTGTACTATCATATCCCCCTGTAAGAGATCAGGGCTGCCAGGCAGCAGGGGGCAGACCCTCCCCCCCTCCCCAGTTTGAATATCATTGGTGGCCAGTGCGGCCCCCCCCCTCTATTGTAATAATAGGTTGGTGGCCAGTGCGGCCCCCCCCTCCCTCTATTGTAATTATTCGTTGGTGGCACAGTGTGCGCCCCCCCCCCCCTCCCTCCCTCTATTGTAATAATTCGTTGGTGGCACAGTGTGCGGCCTCCCATCTCCCCCCCCCCCCATCATTGGTGGCAGCGGAGTTCCGATCGGAGTCCCAGTTTAATCGCTGGGGCTCCGATCGGTAACCATGGCAACCAGGACGCTACTACAGTCCTGGTTGCCATGGTTATTTAGCAATAGTACAATAGTAGAAGATTCATACTTACCTGCTGGTGGCTGCTGCGATGTTCGGGTCCGGCCGGGAGCTCCACCTACTGGTAAGTGACAGGTCTGTGCGGCGCATTGCTAAATGAACTGTCACTTACCAGAAGGAGGAGCTCCCGGCCGGACACAGACATCGTAGCTCCCAGGTAAGTATGAATCTTTTACTATTGTACTATTGCTAGTAACCCGCTGCCACCAATGATGGGGGGGGGGCGGTTAGATGGGAGGCCGCACACTGGCCACCAATGTTGTTAATGCTATAGAGGGAGGGGGGGCCGATGGGGGGCGCACACTGTGCCACCAACGATTTATTACAATAGAGGGAGGAAGGGGGGGGCGCACACTGTGCCACCAACGATTTATTACAATAGAGGGAGGAAGGGCGCACACTGTGCCACCAATGAATTATTACAATAGAGGGAGGAAGGGGGGGGGCGCACACTGTGCCACCAACGAATTACTACAATAGAGGGAGGAAGGGGGGGGGGGGCGCACACTGTGCCACCAACAAATTATTACAATAGAGGGAGGAAGGGGGGGGCCGCACTGGCCACCAATGATATTCAAACTGGGGAGGGGGGGGCGTCTGCCCCCTGCTGCCTGGCAGCCCTGATCTCTTACAGGGGGATATGATAGTACAATTAACCCCTTCAGGTGCGGCACCTGAGGGGTTAATTGTGCTGATCACGGCCCCCTGTAAGAGATCGGATGCTGCTAGGCAGCAGGGGGCAGTCATGTACACAGTTTGTAGTATATTCTAACTAGAAGCGTCCCCATCACCATGGGAACGCCTCTGTGTTAGAATATACTGTCGGAAATGAGGTTTCACGATCTAACTCCGATCCGATGGTATAAAAGGGACTCCAGACTTTACATTGAAAGTCAATAGGGACGGATCCGTTTGAAATGGCACCATATTGTGTCAACGTCAAACGGATCCGTCCCCATTGACTTGCATTGTAATTCAGGACGGATCCGTTTGGCTCCGCACGGCCAGGCGGACACCAAAACGACTTTTTTTTCATGTCCGTGGATCCTCCAAAAATCAAGGAAGACCCACGGACGAAAAAACGGTCACGGATCACGGAAAAACGGGACCCGTTTTTGCGGACCGCAAAAAAATACGTTCGTGTGCAGGAGGCCTTACTTAGCCTCCGTTCACATCTTTAGTGAATGTATCCGGCAGGCTGCTCCGGCATTGCCAGATTCTACTATTCACCGCCGGATCCCCAAAATAATGGGCTTTGGCAGTGATCCAGACGCTTTCTGGCATAAATGCTGGATTTTGGCCAGACAAAAAACGTTGCATGCAACATTTTTGTCTGTCCAACATATGAGGTATGAGGTATAATAGATACAGTGGATACAGATACATAGTATACACAGCAGTGTACTGATATATGAGGTATCAGGTATAATAGATGCAGTGTTTAGATATATATAGTACATACAGCAGCGTACTGATGTGAGTTACAAGGTGAAATTTATACCTCGTACCTCACATATCAGTACACTGCTGTATATACTATGTATCACACCACACTACATCTATTATACCTCTTACCTCACATATCAGTACACTGCTGCATATACTATATATATATGTACACACTGCATCTATTATACCTCATATGTCATATTTCAGTAAACTGCTGTATTACAGTACATATCTCTAGCCACTGAGTTTATTATACCTCGTACCTCACATACAATATACTGCAGTATATACTATAAATTCATACAAACTGCATCTATTATAGCTCTTACTATCTGACTGTTGGCAACATGTGACCTGTGACGTCACAACTCTTTTTACCCACTCCATTCTACCTTCTACCAGAAAGCTCTCTTCCTCCAACTCCAGCCTCACTGCTCCTGTCCTGCAAGTCCCAAACAGAGGTGAGAGATTTAAATGGGGACAATGCTGCTGCCAGTGGGGGAGAAGATGTCAGAGGACAATAATGCTGGGTATTTTGTACTTCATGGTGGTATACAGTCAGGTCCAGAAATATTGGGACATTGACACAATTCTAACATTTTTGGCTCTATACACCACCACAATGGATTTGAAATTAAACGAACAAGATGTGCTTTAACTGCAGACTGTCAGCTTTAATTTAAGGGTATTTACATCCAAATCAGGTAAACGGTGTAGGAATTACAAAAGTCTGCATATGTGCCTCCCACTTGTTAAGGAACCAAAAGTAATGGGACAGAATAATAATCATAAATCAAACTTTCACTTTTTAATACTTGGTTGCAAATCCTTTGCAGTGAATTACAGCCTGAAGTCTTGAACGCATAGACATCACCAGATGCTGGGTTTCATCCCTGGTGATGCTCTGCCAGGCCTCTACTGCAACTGTCTTCAGTTCCTGCTTGTTCTTGGGGCATTTTCCCTTCAGTTTTGTCTTCAGCAAGTGAAATGCATGCTCAATCGGATTCAGGTCAGGTGATTGACTTGGCCATTGCATAACATTCCACTTCTTTGCCTTAAAAAACTCTTTGGTTGGTTTTGCAGTATGCTTTGGGTCATTGTCCATCTGCACTGTGAAGAGCCGTCCAATGAGTTCTGAAGCATTTGGCTGAATATGAGCAGATAATATTGCCCGAAACACTTCAGAATTCATCCTGCTGCTTTTGTCAGCAGTCACATCATCAATAAATACAAGAGAACCAGTTCCATTGGCAGTCATACATCCCCACGCCATGACACTACCACCACCATGCATCACTGATGAGGTGGTATGCTTAGGATCATGAGCAGTTCCTTTCCTTCTCCATGCTCTTCTCTTCCCATCACTCTGGTACAAGTTGTTCTTGTTCTCATCTGTCCATAAGATGTTGTTCCAGAACTGTGAAGGCTTTTTCAGATGTCGTTTGGCAAACTCTAATCTGGCCATCCTGTTTTTGAGGGTCACCAATGGTTTACAACTTGTGGTGAACCCTCTGTATTCACTCTGGTGAAGTCTTCTCTTGATTGTTGACTTTGACACACATACACCTACCTCCTGGAGAGTGTTCTTGATCTGGCCAACTGTTGTGAAGGGTGTTTTCTTCACCAGGGAAAGAATTCTTCGGTCATCCACCACAGTTGTTTTCCATGGTCTTCCGGGTCTTATAGTGTTGCTGAGCTCACCGATGCGTTCCTTCTTTTGAAGAATGTTCCAAACAGTTGTTTTGGCCACGCCAAATGTTTTTGCTATCTCTCTGATGGGTTTGTTTTGTTTTTTCAGCCTAATAATGGCTTGCTTCACTGACAGTGACAGCTCTTTGGATCTCATCTTGAGAGTTGACAGCCACAGATTCCAAATGCAAATAGCACACTTGAAATGAACTGTGGACCTTTTATCTGCTCATTGTAATTGGGATAATGAGGGACTAACACACACCTGGCCATGGAACAGCTGAGAAGCCAATTGTCCCATTACTTTTGGTCCCTTAACAAGTGGGAGGCACATATGCAAACTGTTGTAATTCCTACACCGTTCACCTGATTTGGATGTAAATACCCTCAAATTAAAGCTGACAGTCTGCAGTTAAAGCACATCTTGTTCGTTTCATTTGAAATGCATTGTGTTGGTGTATAGAGCCAAAAATGTTAGAATTGTGTTGATGTCCCAATATTTATGGACCTAACTGTATATTTGGTCCTGTTGGGGAGATATTTTGTGCTGCAATGTTGTATTTATATTGTGAAGTTGGAGAGGTAATTTGGCAATGCATGCTGGTATCAGATGCTGCGCAGAGGTATTTTGAGCTTTATAGTATGTGTATGTCACTGACCACATGATTAGGCACTTTTATTTCCATTCTTGTATTAATGATTTACATAGGGGCATGAACAAAGGTGCATTGTGCACCATTATTTTCATGCAATATTATATCTGCTGGTGGGGTTTGTGTGCCAGGGATGCTTTGTAATCCTAGTCCGGCCCTGATGGCACACTATATAACATGCACATTGTGGGAGGGGCTATGAATGGGGCATAGGCGCCCAATTTAGATTCTTGCTATGGGGCAAGTGATTTTTCTGTATACCCCTGTCCAAGCTCCTTTCATTCTGTGTGGTGACAACCTGTGCAGAACTTTTTTCAACAGGGGAACTGCATTATTGACAAACAAGGGGGTGAAAAAGAGGCCTGGAAAGGGCCTGGAGGGGGGAACAAACTCTAAGTCCTTCTGTTATGGGTGACAAAAGCTTGCACTATAATGACCTCTCTCTTCTATGTACTATGGGCAGCTTTAATCATAGAGCGAACGGTGCAAATGCACTGGGCAAACCAGCAGCAGGTCACATGACTGTCCATGCCTCCCAACTGTCCCGGATCCGGAGGGTCAGTTCCGGATTTTGGTGGCTGTCCTGTGGTTCTGGGAGGGATCTGGCATGTCCCAATTTTAACTGTATCTGCTTCCTGAGGATGCTGATCCAAGTGGATACAGTGCTGAAGCAGGGAGCAGTCAGTTCCCCTATTCACCGGTCTGTGCTCTCCCCATCAAGCAGACATGATGCAGTGATGTCATCACACCTGCTTTGCTGAGCAGGACAGAGAACAGGATGATGTGCTCCCTTCATCGGGGGAATGGGACTAGGTATTTTTTATTTTATTAAAACTACAGGGACTTCACTATGGTGAGGTGGCACTGATGGGGAAACACTATTGTAAGGGGGGGGGGGGGCAATAAGGGCTCATTCTTACTGTGACTGGGGCACCTAAAGGCATAACTAATGTGAGGGGGCACCAAGGGTTCATAACTACTGTAAGGGAGCACTAAGAGAGTATACTGTAAATACTGTGAGGGGGCACTAAGGGAGCATAACTACTGCGTGGAGGCACTAAGGGGGAATGACTACTGTGAATGGGCATAACTAATGTGAGGGGCACTAAGCGGGCATAACGATTGCGTAGGAGCACTTAGGGGGCATAACAAATGTGAAGTGGCACTTAGGTGGGCATAACTACTGTGAGGGGGCATAACTAATGTGAAGTGGCACTTAGGTGGGCATAACTACTTTAAGGGGGCATAACTAATGTGAAGTGGCACTTAGGGGGGCATAACTACTGTGAAGGGGTACTAAAGGGGCATAACTACTGTGAAGGATATGAACGTTTTTCAGAAGGTGGGTGTGGGGGGCCCACTTGTGAAATTTTTGCACTGGGCCCACCAGTGTGTTAATTATATATTATTCCAGCTGAAATCTTTCCCCATATCTACCATTAGACTTACACTGAAAAGAGATGGGCAAAGCTTAGCGTTTAAAGGGAAATGTGTCACCAAAAATGCCATCTGCCAGTTAAAACCAGATATCAACACATATTCTTTTTTTCTTTTTTTTAATCTGATAAATTTTTATTATTTTGTAAAAATAAACAATATCATTTTACTAAATTCTTGTGTCATATATTATGTTCAACACAGTGCAAAAATACTCATTGTACAAAACAGGATAGTCAATAAACAGGATCCTTAACATAAAGATCCAACAACCAAACTCTCCCCCCCCCCCCACTGTGAGACCTTGTTGTGAGTAGATAAGCATAAACATGTGTAAGACCTATTTGTTTTAGTAACAGACGATGACATCACCTATGCACTATAAAGCTTCAGCTTAAACAAACACAATCAGCCCCATCTCTCCCCTCCCGGGCTAGCCCAAGAAGATCCTCAGACTAGTTAGCCATGTACTACAAACTCCAGATCTGTCAATCCAGGGGCCCCAAACGGTATAAAATTTCGACATGCTATTACGCTTCATGTATACTCCTCTTTCCAATCTTATGACTGTATTCATTCTGGTAATGAACTCCGATATGCTTGGGGGAAGCGGCTGTATCCATTTAGCAGCTAGGGTTTTGCGTGCCTGATATAAGATTCTGTTGATTCCGATTGTAACATTTGGTGGCAAGTTATCCGAATCTAACATACCAAGCAAGCAAAACCCAGGATCCAGTTTATAATTAGCGCTAAAAATTTTGTTTAATAAATTGATTATATCTGTCCAATAGCCCTGTAGCGCACTGCAATTCCACAGCATATGGAGCAATCTGGCCCCTTCTTCCCCACATTTCGGACACTTGGAGTCAGATCTATATCCCACCTTCCATAAGAAGATTGGAGTTCTATATACCTTGTGTATCATATAGAGTTGAGACAGTCTAGCCGCTTCGCTAGGGGTTAGAGTAGGAATCTATGCAAGGACTTCTTCCTATTGGCTGCCTGAGATGGGGCCCACATCCCTCTCCCACTTCAACTTAACTTTGAGCGGATATTTTTTCAGCTGCTCATATAGCCAAGTATTATAAGCATCCGAAATAGCTCGTTTTACAGGACCTGGTTCTATCAGTTTTTTAAGCATGAGATGTGATACAAATTGTAGGGGGCGCACTTTATCCTGCGAACTGATAGCGTGCCTTAACTGAAGGTATTTATAGAAATGGGTAGACACTAGGCCATATTCAGTGCAAAGTTGTGCAAATTGTTTTAGGACACCTTGTGAATATAGTTGACCTAAATTCCATAGTCCTTTACGTTCCCAATCAGAAAATCCCTGCAGTTTGGACAATTCTATTAAATGAGGGTTATTCCAAACAGGAGACAGGTCCAATAGTTCCTGAACACCCAGAATTTCCCTAACTTTTACCCAGACCCTCCTCATTAATCCTACTACTGGGAGGGGTTTAAAAGAGTCAGGTAAATCTTTCTCCATAATCGAAATAGGCTGGCAGACCCCAGATGGCCACTTCACCAATTCTCCACATCTTCCCATCTCTCTCAGGGACCCCCAGCCCTTAAAGTGTTGCAACTGAGCTGCTAAGAAATATATAAAAGGGGTTAGATAACGCCAGTCCCCCCGCTTCTTTACCACGCTGTAATGTTTCATATCGGATTCTACTATTTTTATTTTTCCATAACAAGGATCTAAATATTCTATGTAACTTATAATAATAATAATGCATGGGAATCCATACTGGTGAGTTATGCAGTATGTAGAGCAATTGCGGCATCCATATCATCTTAAGATTACCTCTACCTATCATTGATAATGAAAGCTTATGCCAAGTGACCGCTTTCTGTTTAAATCTGTCCATTAGTGGTACTAGGTTATTCGCTACATAAGATCGGGGCTGTACTGAAATAGTGACTCCAAGATATTTAACCCCTTAAAGACACAGCCCTATTTCACCTTAAGGACCAGGCCATTTTTTGCAAATCTGACCAGTGTCACTTTAAGTGCTGACAACTTTAAAACGCTTTGACTTACCCAGGCCGTTCTGAGATTGTTTTTTCGTCACATATTGTACTTCTTTTCAAAGAAGAAGACCGGCACTTCGCGAAGTGCCGGTCTTCTTCTTTGAAACGTTTGTCTGGACGCCATTCCACGGACACGTGCACCGCGAATTCAAGAGGTAGTGCCGCCCTGTTTTCACTAGAATCTATATTGTACTTCTTGACACTGCTAAAATTGGGTCAAAAAGGTAAATTTTTTTGCATAAAAAAAAACCTAATTTACCAAAAATTTTGAAAAATTTGCAAATTTCAAAGTTTTAGTTACTCTACTTCTGTAATACATAGTAATACCCCCAAAAATTGTGATGACTTTACATTCCCCATATGTCTACTTCATGTTTGTATCATTTTGGGGATGTTACATAGCTTTGAAGTTTAGAAGGAAATTTTGAAATTTTTCAGAAATTTTCCAAATCCCACTTTTTATGGACCAGTTCAGGTTTGAAGTCACTTTGTGAGGCTTACATAATAGAAACCATCCAAAAATGACCCCATTCTAGAAACTACACCCCTGAAGGTATTCAAAACTGTTTTTACAAACTTTGTTAACCCTTTAGGTCTTCCACAAGACTTCATGGCAAATGGACATAAAATTTAAGAATTTAGATTTTTTTGGAAAATTTTCCAATATAATCAATTTTTTCCAGGAAAAAAACAAGGGTTAACTGCCAAACAAAACTCAATATGGGTTGCCCTGATTCTGTAGTTTGCAGAAACACCCCATATGTGGTTGTAAACTACTGTTTGGCCAAACGGGAGGACATAGAAGGAGGGGGAACGCCATATGGTTTTTGTAAGTCAGATTTTGCAGGACTGGTTTTGTTTATACCATGTCCCATTTCAAGCCCCCCGTTGCACCCCTAGAATAGAAATTTCAAAAAAGTGACTCCATCTAAGAAAGTACACCCCTCAAGGTATTCAAAACTGGGTTTACAAACTTTGTTAACCCTTTAGGTGTTCCACAAGAGTTAATGGCAGATGGAGAACCAATTTAGAAATTTCAATTTTTTTGAAAATTTTCCACTTTAACCTATTTTTTCCTGCAATAAAGTAAGGGTTAACTGCCAAACAACAGTTAACCCTGGTGGTGAGGGGGCTGGTGGGGGGGGGGGGGGGGGGGGGGGGGGGGGGGGGGTCTAGGGTCTGAAAGCTGAAACAAAAAAAAAGTTTAGATAAAAGTGCTTCTTTTTTTTTTCCTAACTAACTTTTTCCTTCTATCCCTGCCTAACGGTGCCTCTCCCTCACTGACCCTAACCTACCTGGAGGGCGATGGGTGCAGGAGGGTGATGGATGCCGATTAGGGGGGACTCAGGAGCGAGGTGAGGACGGTGCTGCAGGGTGCTCGTGCACAACAGGAAGAGGAGGAGAGAGAGGAGCGCAGGAAGTTTGAATCTCGCGTCTCTTTCCCCTGCACCAATCAGCACCCTGGACAGCAGGCATCAGCACCATGGCCAGCACCGCCTCTCCAAATCTTCGTACTGCGATTGGTGGTGTGTAATCACGCCACCGATCGCAGTCTTTTTCCGGTTCATCGGGTCACCGGAGACCCGAATGGACCGGAAACGCAGCAAACCGCAGGTCCGAATTGGGCTGCGGTTTTCTGCGATCACCGATACGGGAGGGTCAAATGACCCCCCCGGCGTTGTTACAGGATGCCCGCTAAAGGATTTCAGCGGTCATCCTGTTCCGATTAACCCCCACGGCGCCGCAATCACGTTTTAAAGCCATGACGTACCGGTACGTCATGTGTCCTTAAGGACTCGGGAAACATGCCGTACCAGTACGTCATGTGTCCTTAAGGGGTTAAAGGAGGAGACCACTTTCAGGTTAACATGATCTAAGCAAAGAGATTCCGGAAGAGGGGACAGCGGAAGAATAACTGACTTATTCCAATTGATTAATAATACTAATTAATTAATACTATTTTCCAAAGTCTGAGATTAACGATATAATGGGATCTATTGATGATGTCAGATCACCCACATATAATAACATATCGTCCGCATTTAGCAAGACTTTTTCCTCCAGACCTCGAATCAGTGGTGTAGAACGCAAATTACAAGCCAGGGGCTCTATAGCAATGGCAAACAGGAGGGGTGACAAAGAGCATCCCTGCCTGGTGCCCCTCTCCAGTGTCATCATTGGGGATAGTTTACCATTTATTCGCAGCCTAGCTTTCGGTTGACTATAGAGCAATTTTACCCAATTAATGTATCCAGGGCCGAATCCTAGTTTTGCCATAACCGCCCATAAGTATTCCCATTCAACACTATCAAAGGCCTTTGCAGCGTCTAAAGAGACCACTGCACACGTCCCATTCTGTTCCCCTCATCTGAATATTGAGGAACAGACGCCTAAGGTTTAATGACGTGGATTTTCCTGGCATAAACCCGCACTGATCTTCATGTATAATGTGGGAGATAATATTCAGGAGCCTATTAGCAAGTACCTTGGCCAACACTTTTATATCTACTGTCAAGAGTGAGATGGGTCTATATGAATCTACCATATTGGGATCCTTATCTGGTTTAGGGATCACCACCACCAATGCTTCTCTCATAGAGCTAGGTAAAATATCTGTCCTATAAGATTCATTAAACACCTGTAGTAAATGCGGGAGCAAAACTTCTTGATGTTTTTTGTAGAATTCCCCAGGCAGACCATCTCCCCCAGGTTCTTTTCCGTTAGGAAGCGACTGCACCGCCAATACCATCTCTTCCAATTGAATGTCCCCATCAAGTAATAACTTCTGATCATCAGACAGGCTGGGTATCTGGATATTATGCAGGTATTGCTCTCTGTCACTACAGTCAATTCCTAGTCTGGACTTACAGACATCTGCATAGTGCTCATGGAATATGTTCATTATGTTATCATCTCCTGATACCTGTACGCCCATTTTATTAGTGATTCCCAATATACAAGAGGGGCCCGATTGGGTCTTAATAATAGTAGCTAGTAGGTGGCCCGTACATTCCCCTTCCATAAAATAATGTTGAGTCTTAAAAAATTGCTTGTCCCCAGCCCTACTAATCAAATGTTCCTTCAGTAGATCTTGCACCTCCGTCCAGTGCGAGGAATTTTCTAAGGGGGGGTCAGAGATGTATTTAGCTTCCGTAGTCTGAACTCTATCCAGCAGTTCTGTCGTAAGTGCCCTGCTTCTAGTTTTATGGGAACTAATCCGTTTAATGTACTGTATATCCCTCTAATATAAGCTTTCATTGTATCCCAGATAATGGAGTGACTAGCTGAACCTTCATTATTGGTAAAAAAAAGTCAGTCAGAGCAGCAGATATCACAGTACCAGTATCAACTAACTGGATCCAGAAAGGGTTTAGTCGCCATGGTTGTCTCGGACCCAATAGTTCTCTCCCTAAATCCAGTACTACCAATAACGAGGGGTGGTCAGAAATACTACGGGGTAAGTACATAACATCCTGGACCTCATCTAACACTCCCTTAGATCCCACAGCGAGATCTATCCTATGTGATGACGAGTAGCAGGAGTATTGCTTCACACCCGGATTTCTGGACCTCCACAAATCATACAAGTCTACTTCAGCGAGCGTCTTGGCTAATGAGGATAGAGAAGGGCCAGAGGCCCCACTATCAGATTGGAATTTATCTAGGGATTTGTCCAAGAACATATTAAAATCACCAATTATGAGAACTGGTAGATCTGGAAATTTGGAAGTGAAGGATAATACTTTTTTGAGAACTTCACAGGAATATGGGGGAAGTATATAAACGGCCACTAGTATCATTTGGTATTGAAACACAGAACAGTTAATACATATAGAGCGACCCTCCTCATCCACATGTACCTCCCTCGATATAAAGGGAACATTTCTATGCACCAACACGCTCACCCCTCTCGATTGCGTGGAATAGGAGGAATGAAACTTCTGTGCCACCCAAGCCTTATGAATGAGATGTCTTCTCTCAGAAGTGAGATGAGTTTCTGAGAGGCACAGAATTGCCGGTTGATACATTTGCAAGGCAAAAAGACTGCATTGCGTTTAGCAGGTTGGTTCAGCCCCCTCACATTCCAGGTAATTATTCTAAGGGTACCCATTTATGTTTTTAAACCATAGCAGTACAGGTCCGTAAGCACCTCGCCCCGGTCATACACATATAACCACTGGTGTCTAGTCAATAAGGTCTCACAGTCCCTCCCCCTTCCCAACCCATACATAACAAATAAAGACATTTCACATACACGTGAAGCCCTGGAGAAAATAATTTCCTGAACTTGGGGAATACAAACAAATATGCAATAGCAAACAAGGGGAACGTTAAATAAAAACTAGCAAGTGGCATACATTCCCGGCTATGCCAGCATACAGTACAGACCAAAAGTTTGGACCCACCTTCTCATTCAAAGAGTTTTCTTTATTTTCATGACTATGAAGGCATCAAAACTATGAATTAAACACATGTGGAATTATATTCATAACAAACAAGAGTGAAACAACTGAAAATATGTCATATTCTAGGTTCTTCAAAGTAGCCACCTTTTGCTTTGATTACTGCTTTGCACACTCTTGGCATTCTCTTTATATGCTGTAGATTTTTGTATTCTGTTTCCTGCACATGAATATGGGGGCGGCCATCTTGCATGAGCTGTTCTTAACAGCATATAAAAGCATTATGAAAAATGCCTTACGGCAGCCCTACAGTGCATGGACCTAATGGTCTGGAGGGGACCTCATTTATTTGAGTTTTCTAGGCATGCCCTGTAACCTGTGCAGAGGTCATTGTACAAGCTTTGACAATCATCTATTGTGAATAGTGGATCCTGTCTTATCTATACACAGAGGTTATACTATTACAGGCAGGATTAGAATGATGGATAAGCAGATAGCTGCAGTAAAGTGATCTGTATAGACTGACTAAGGGCACCTATTATTTGGCTTAGGCTACTTTCACACTTGCGTTCAGAGAGGATCCGTCTGGTGTCTGCACAGACGGATCCGCTCCTATAATGCAGACGTTTGGATCCGTTCAGAACGGATCCGTCTGCATTCTAGTTTAGAAAAAATTCTAAGCGTGAAAGTTGTTCAGACGGATCCGTCCAGACTTTACATTGAAAGTCAATGGGGACGGATCCGTTTGAAAATTGAGCTATATTGTGTCAACTTCAAACTGATCCGTCCCCATTGACTTACATTGTAAGTCTGGACGCATCCGTTTGCCTCCGCACGGCCAGGCGGACACCCGAACGCTGCAAGCAGCGTTCAGGTGTCCGCCTGCTGAGCGGAGCGCAGGCTGAACGCCGCCAGACTGATGCATTCTGAGCGGATCCGCATCCACTCAGAATGCATTAGGGCTGGACGGATGCGTTCGGGGCCGCTTGTGAGAGCCTTCAAACGGAGCTCACAAGCGGAGCCCCGAACGCAAGTGTGAAAGTAGCCTTAGTGGCCAGTGTGAAAACTGCAGGATTTTATGCTTTTTGTTTAAATATACTGTATTTATACTGCACCCCAGGTTTTAGAGGAGTAAAATAAGAAAAAAATATTTTTCTTTAGACCTCATCTCAGATCAGACCCCTATAAATATCAGGACATCGGACCACACCCCCATAAATATCAGGAATCATATCAGGCCCCCATATCAGGACATCACATCAGAACTCAATGTCAGTCCCCATCAGACCTCAGATCAGACCTCAGTGTTAGACCCCCATCAGACCTCAGTGTTAGACCCCCATCAGACCTCAGATCAGCCCTCAGTGTTAGACCCCCATCAGACCTCAGATCAGCCCTCAATGTCAGACCCCCCAATCAGACCTCAGATCAGCCCTCAGTGTTAGACCCCCATCAGACCTCAGATCAGCCCTCAGTGTTAGACCCCCCAATCAGAGTTCCTTGCTTGAACACCATCAGACCTCAGATCAGATTAAAATAAAAAACTCCTCTTACCTTTACTGCACCGCGGCTCCTCGTCCAGACGTTGCGCTCTCCTGTCTTCTCTGGCCCGCGCTGCACTGTGCGAGCACTACATCCTGATGCTGTACTCGGACAGGACAGTGCAGCACTGGCCCCAGGAAGGAAGACCAGGGAGGGTGAGTACTGGAAGCGCTCGCAGCGCTTCACTCTCTGCTCCTGGCACCTAATGCATACTAGTTAGTGCATCCATAATTGAAGCACTCACTAGTATTCGCTATATAAGATGCACAACCATTTCCTCCCCACTTTTGGCAGAAAAAAACGGCGTCTTATAAAGCGAGAAATACGATAGATATTGACATGGAAAATTAAAAATAACATCAAAAATTCTTTAAATTATATATGTTAAACATAAAAACGTAATTAAATCAATAGGTCATTTTCTGGATTTTTTTCCCACATTGATAATACCTAATAATGGCAGAGATCGTGCACCAGATTTGTATCTAGTCAGTGCTAACACAATTAATGGCCGCCTACGTTGTGCAAGCGATGCGGTCATCAGTACTGACTCACCTACTAGTCAAAAGCTCATTAGCTAAATGTTAGCTTGCAGGCAACATATCATCTGGGAAAGAAATGGCATTCCCATTAGTGCGGTATTTAGGATGTATCCATATCGCTCTGATTATTACATATAATGGCTGTTTACATGACACTTGTATGTGAGAGGTGTCAGGGAGCCTCACCATAGTTATAATTATTCTGTGCTGTCATATTTCTTTACATTATAAACCCTATTATGTAGATAGGTCTCTCGCTCGTCACTGCCATCCTGTATCTCGGTTACCATGTTGTCCACGTTATACAGGATGGATGATTTTTAGCAGATTTCCATGTTGGTAAGACAATAGCAAACTAAAGTTTTTAAGACCCCATTTACACAATGCAGAAAACATCTGCGTGGAGTTTAGGGCTTTAGGGCGAATTTTCCAAAGTGTTGAATCCACATGAAACCCTCCTCTGGTTCTCTGTTCAGAGCACTAGACACATGACCATGGCCCGGCAGTGTGATGTTGGACCTCCAGGACCACGCCATGATTGACCCCCGCTTTGCTATGATTAGCTGCCACCGTCATATGATTTGACATCATATTACTATCTGGTGTGCTAAATCTCATTATGGCATGGACTTCACAAGAGTCTGAAGAGGTCTTGTCATATCTAGAACCAAGCTCCAGATCCTTCAAAAGGGTTTGTCCCCAGTTAACCAGGATAAGAGATAAGTATCTGATTGGTGGGAGTCTGACAGCTGGTACCCCAATTGATAGAAGAAAACGGGGTCCCAAGTTTCATGAATGAATGAAGCGGCTGTTGAGTGTTCATGTTGCCGTTCTATTCATTCTCTAAGGGACAGTCCAGGAGAAAGACAAGCACTGTAGAAGTGAATGGAATGGTGGTCATGCATGCACACTACCACTCGATTATCATGGGGCAGTCCGGGATCTCCATTTTCATGATCACTTAGGGGCACAGCAGAGTTACCCCCAGTGATCAGCCACTCATCCCCTATCCTGTGACTGGGGATAAATACTGTCTTTGGTTTAAAAATGCTGGTTGTGACTTGTTCATGAGACTGCAGAACTACCTATAGCAAACACCTTTCCCATGTCATAACTGTGGCTCATTTCAGCCAAGACAATACAACAGTACAGCAACAAACAAATCCCAAACATGGCAAGAAAGACCATGGAACTACAGATCCCAGACTACACTGAAAACACACTAGACCAGAACAAGATACAAACATATCCGGAATAGGTACATTGCAAATGCTATTACCAGCAAGTAGAATACAGTAAAGCCTGGATATATACAGGCTCAGCAATCAGCAACTCCACCCTAAGTAACCAGGTCAGGCTAGGCAATAATCAAACCTAGATTCAGATGTGTGGCATTTGCATAGCAACTACTCAAAAATTTTTTGCGATTAAGGTGAACACTCCTTTAAGTTAAGGAGTTTTTTTTCAATTTTGTGTTTTAATTTTTCTTACCAAGCTTCTTTGAGCCATAACTTTTTTATTTTTTCCATTCACATATCCATATGAGGACTTATTATTTGTGGGACAAGTTGTACTTTCTAATGCCACAATTTAATATGGCATACAATGTAATGGGAAGTGGTAAAAAAAAATACAAATGGGGTGGAATTGGAAAAGAAACGCAATTCCTCCACCGTTTTACAGGTTTCGTTCCTACGGCGTTCCCTTCGTGGCAAAACTGACCTGTGCCCTTTATTCTCTGGGTCAGTACAATTACAACCATACCACTTATGTATAGTTTTTTTATGTCTAAATAAATTAAAACTTTTTTTTTTATATCACCAAATTCTGACCCCCATAACTTTTTTATTGATATATGAGCTGATGATATATGATACTGAGCTGTGTGAGGGCTCATTTTTTGTGATGATCTGTGGTTTTTATTGATACCATTTTGGAGTGTGTGCCTTTTTAAAAACATTTTATAAAAAAATAATTTGGGTAAGAGAAGCGTTGAAAAAATGGAGAATTGGCCATTTTGACCCTTGGAAAAATATTTTCATATTTTAATAGTACAGGCATTTTCAGATGTGGCGATGCCTATGATGTTTATATTTTTTGTTACTTATGTATTTATTATTTTATTCTACGGAAAGGGGGGTGAGTCAAACTATTTTTTTTAACTTTTTTTAATAGTTTTATAGCTCCATTCAGATACATTGTACCTGCCATTTGTACTTATTCTTTTGGGAGTTCAGTGCAGGTGCAGTGTGTGTGAATGAATGAGACATCATATGGAGGTGATTTGCCTGGTCACATGAACCTCCATCATCAGCCATTTTATGGACAAGACCTCTGTGTGGACAGCACAAGACTTTGTGTGCCTTATGAAATATAGAAAATGGTGCAGAATTTCAACAAAGGCTATATTAGTAAGTGTCATATAATCATCTTATTTACACATTGGTCAACAATAATCAGAAAGTGGCCAACCCCTTAAGGACCCTTGCTGTACATATACGTCACATCTGAACGTGACTTAAGGACCAGTGACTATCATGGTGGGGAGTGGAGGAAAACTCCCCACCGAACACCGTTGGGATGCAGGAACAGAAACTAGGAAAGGACACCGGGGACAGGGAGCAGGAGACTCCTAATGCAACCCTAATACTCGCCCTGCCTTTTATCCGTACGAGCGAACCCAGATGGTAGGAGGGCTTATACACAGGAACCTCGGACCCAGAGTCACCCTGATAATCGCTGGAATAGAGACAGGGCTGAGACAACCTGTTCTTCCAAGATACGGATGAACAGGAGTCTCCACCAGCATAGATGCAATGAAAGGGCAAGACAGAGAACACTAACTGGATCGTCAGGTAAGAACCCAGAACAACAAGCACTTACCTGCCACAGCAACAATGACTGGAACCCATGCATAGGTACTGTAACCCAAACACTGAACAGGACGCAGCACAAAACAAACATGGCTGCCCTAGGCAGAGCTGCTCACTGACTTGTTGTCCCCCCTCCGGGGAACCCTGGGGCCCTCTCACCGAAGGCACATCGAACAGAGGGAAGTCTAGCATCCATGCAGGACTATCTACACCATAGACAGACCAGACATGGAACAACAACTAGACATACAACACCAACCCAAACATACCATACCAAACAAATATAAAGGAAGGATAGGTAGGGAAGGTGACATCGAGATGACATCGATGTCTCACTAAGGGGCCCTCAATAACTGGGCAGAAGGAACACCCAGGACAGGAGCATAGCTCCAGCACCAACAGGGGCTACAGGCTGCAAATGACTACAGGCTGCAAGCCACAGGCAATATAAGCATCTAGTGACCACACCCAGCCTGGTAGTTAACACCACAAGCACCAGACAGGGAAGGAACAGGAAATAAGGGACAGAGTACACATATGCTGCAACACAACACGTTGCCCCTGGCAACCAGCATGCACGGCTAATGTGTCACGGCGAACAACACCGAAACCGGAACACAGCCGTGAGAGTGATGTTCATGTACGGGACAAGGTCCGCCGGGGACTGGGAGGGAATCATGGGGGAATCGGGGACCCATGGCTGCTTTTACCAGCAGGCTGCCATGCCAGGTAAGGGCAGCATGGTCATTCACAGGCAATAGTGATTCACAAGGTATTGCGTCTCTATGATAGAAAATTCACGGAATGGGATAAAGACGCTAAAAGTACAATTTTATTAGGTATGCATTAAAATTGATTATGGAGAATAGTAAGGGACATGAGACCCCTTTAAAAAAAAAAACTTTTTGGTGACAGAATCTACGTAACCGGGGGTGGGTTACCCAGGATACAGCGAAGTCACGAACGAGGAAAGCAACTCTGACACCAGCTTTTGCAAAAACTGAATTTCACGTGGTACTTAACACAACCACAAATGTTTAGAACACAAAATAAATTTACATGCACCCAGCCCAAAGGCTGAGACCCCTGTGTTGCACAGCACAGCGCCCTCTGATGGATGCCGGAGGAAACTGTTTGCTGTAATTTACCTACTGGCGGGAACAAATAAAACTGCCTCGCCGTACCTATTATTACCCTAAAGCAAACACGAACAATTGTTTGGGTGCTTATTACGGGCTAGCCTGCGGTTTAATACAACAGTTTACAATCTCACCGTGCTCTATAGTATTCCCCCTCCCATAACTAATCTGGTAGCACGTGCCTGATTATTGCTCCTGAGCAAAACGCTGAACTGGATGGAGTTCGTGGGGGTATTTATCAGCTCTCAGATGTGCAATGTCCCTTTTAGTAATGGAAAATGAAGAGAGGTAGCAGCAGCATCTCCAGTGAATCCTTTATTGGCCGAACTTTACAGAAAGTGTGCCATAAAATCAAGCCGCTGCTTGATTTTATGGCACACTTTCTGTAAAGTCCGCCCACTAAAGTATTCACTGGAGATGCGGCAGCTACCTATATTCATTTGCTTTACGGTCGACTTCTGAGGATCTGCGTTCGTGGCTCGGCTGTTGCATTACCGGTGTGACCATTTATGTCCGTGGGTGCTGCTCTAAAAACACTTTTGTCTCCTTTTAGTAATGGAGTCCTTGTAGTAACAGTAGCGACACTTTAGGCCTGGCACAAACAGAGACCCTAACTAACTAACTACAGGCCTGGTCTCAATCTCTAGACGCCAACACTGTAATGAGGTGCGCGCACGATCTTACCTCTGAATCCGCTGGTGACTCTGAACAGAACAAATGTCTCTCCAACAAGCATGCGGTTCCGCAGTGTATGTTGCTTTGGTCCTCTGCTCTCATCAGCACTCCTAGCAGCAATCTTGCTTCCTCTGGACAGGATAAGGGTTTTGGACACGATTAGCTTCACTTAGCTGCAGCTCTGGTCACTGAGGGATGCTCTCACACCTGGATGCCGTCGGACTCTCTGCTCACACAGCTCCTCAGTGTCTCTCACAGCCTCACACTAAGATGGCTGCCTCTCCTTCCTCTCCAGACTTGTAACTCCACCTCTCTCATGAATATGGAGATATATATGCAGTCTGTAGCTATGTTTAGGAAACAGCGGCATCTTGTGGCCAAACAGCAGAATGTCAGTCCAGAACATTTAATTTAATCCACACAGTGTTCAAACAATGAGAGCTGTTTCCCCATCTCACAGCCTAACGCCATATGGTGCTCCTTCCACTCTGAAGCCTGCTGTGCGCCCATACATCAGATTTTGTTTCTGTAAATTCCAGATTCAGGGTAATAGATTTTGAGTTTTGTTTGGCTGTTAACCCTTGATGTGTTGCAGAAAAAATAGATAAAAATTTAAAATTTGCTAAAAAAAAAAGGGAAATTTTGAAATTCACATTTTCCTTTAATTCTCGTGGGGCACCTAAAGGGTTAACAAAGTTTGTAAAATTAGTTTTGAATACCTTGAGGGGTGTAGTTTCTAAAATGGGGGGATTTATGGGTGGTTTCTAATATGTAAGCCACACAAAGTGACTTCATAACTGAACTGAACGAACTTCATGCGGTCATCAGCAAACAACAATCTACACACCCTAAGGGTCCATTCACACATCTGTATGTTGTGCGGCCCCATAGAAATGAATGGGTCCGCAATTCCGTTCCGCAAAATGCGGAATAGAATTGCAGACGTGTGAATGCAGCCTGAGGCTGCATTTATTGTAGTGGGTGACTTTAATCACTCTAACCTAAAGTCAGTGCTACCTAAATTTCATTAACATGTCTCCTGCCATACCAGAGCAGTGGTGGATCCAGAGCCTGGTCTCGGGAGGGGCACTTCCAGATTATTTTCTGTCCGCCGCCACAAAACAATGGTGCTTATAGAACAGACTACACAGTGTAGAGGTATACTGTATATTATGTGGCACAGTATATGCTATATGTGTATAACAAACATATTTCACATGAAAACTTACAATTAGGCCTCATGCACAGGACTGTGCCGTTTTTTGTGGTCTGCAAACCGCGGATCCGAAAAAAAACGGAAGCCGCCCGTGTGCCTTCCGCAATTTGCGGAACGGAACGGGCGGTCCATTGTAGACATGCATATTCTTGTACGCAAAACGGACAAGAATAGGACATGCTATATTTTTTGGGCGGGGCCTCGGAACGGAGCAACGGATGCGGACAGCACACGGAGTACTGTCCGCATCTTTTGCGGCCCCATTGAAGTGAATGGGTCCGCATCCGAGCCGCAAAAACTGCGGCTCAGATGTGGACCATAACTACGGTCGTGTGCATGAGGCCTTACTTGACTTGGCCCTTGGGGATCTCGGACACCACTTCAACATATGGCTGGGGGGCTCGGTGGAGCTGATGTTGTGTTTTATCCTAATGAGAAAAATGTCATAATAAGGATTTGGAGAAGGGTTAGAGGGAGAGCAGGGAGAGGCTGGTGCTGCTACTAGGGGGTCATACCATGGGGGAGTAATAAAGCCCATCATAATGCCCCCCAGTAGTAATAATTCTCCTTATAATAGACAGTGCAAAGAATACCCCCTTGTAATGCCCCCAGTTGAGCTAATGTCCCCATAATGTGCCAGTATAAAATACCCCTATATAGGGCCCCCAGTAAATGCCCCCATAGTGCTCCTCTCCCCCCTTCCTCCTAGTGCCCCCATAATGTACCAGTATAAAATGCCCCATATATAGTGCCCCAGTAGATGCCCTCAGTGTCCCCCATAACTTGCAAGTATAAAATACCCCTTCTTAGTGCCCCCCGTAGATGACCCCATAGTACTCCTCTCCCCCCTTCCCCATAGTACCCACCATAATGTGTCCCAGTATAAAATGCCACTGTACAGAGCCCCCCATATAAAATACCCCTTCTTTGTGGCCTCAGTAGATGCCCCTATAGTGCCCACCAATAATGTGCCAGTAATAAGTGCCCCCAATAATGTGCCAGTAATAAGTGCCCCTAATAATGTGCCAATAAAATGTGCCCCCAATCATGTGCCAGTAAAATATGCCCCAATCATGTGCCAGTAAAATGTGCCCCCATAGATGCCCCCCATCATGTGCCAGTAATAAGAGCCCCCACCATCATGTGCCAGTAATAAGAGCCCCCCCATCACGTGCCAGTAATAAAAGCCCCCATCACGTGCCAGTTATAAGAGCCCCCATCCCGTGCCAGTAATAAGAGCCCCCCATCACGTGCCAGTAATAAGAGCCCCCATCACGTGCCAGTAATAAGAGCCCCCTATCACATGCCACTAATAAGAGCCCCCCATCATGTGCCAGTAATAATAGCCCCCCATCACGTGCCAGTAATAAGAGCCCCCATCACGTGCCAGTAATAAGAGCCCCCTATCACATGCCACTAATAAGAGCCCCCCATCATGTGCCAGTAATAAGAGCCCCCCATCACGTGCCAGTAATAAGAGCTCCCCCCATCATGTGCCAGTAATAAGAACCCCCCATCACGTGCCAGTAATAAGAGCCCCCTTTCATGTGCCAGTAATAAGAGCCCCCCATCATGTGCCAGTAATAAGAGCCCCCCCAATGTGCCAGTAACAAGAGCCCCCCCAATATGCCAGTAACAAGAGCCCCCAATGTGCCAGTAACAAGAGCCCCCCCAATGTGCCAGTAACAAAAGCCCGCCTAATGTGCCAGTAACAAGAGCCTCCCCAATGTGCCAGTAACAAGAACCCCCCCAATGTGCCAGTAAAACTATTGTACATATATAAAAAAAAAAAAAAAAACACCTATACTTACCTCCATGTCAGTGATGTGATGCAGGCCTCTTCCAGCCTGTGTCCCGCGCTGTACGGCTCAGGCGGCACAATGAGCCTAGTGCCTGCAGCCTATCAGAGGAAGAGGAAGGGACACGCCTCTCCCTCCCCTGCCCCACAGCACAGACATCTGTATCGCTGCCCTTAGGACGGCGATACAGATGACTATGGAGATGAGCGCTTCTACAATGAAAGCGCTCATCTCCCTGTGCCCTGCGGCCGCCGCCCCCCACTTCTAAGCAGCTCGGGAGGGGGGGGGCAATTGCCCCGTTTTTTCCCCCCTGGATCCGCCAGTGTACCAGAGGGAATAAAACCTTGGACCATGTCTTTACAAACATTGTTGGAGCCTACAAGGCAACGCCCCTCCCCCACCTGGGACAGTCTGATCACCTTTCTTTGTTTCTCACCCCCAAGTATTCACTGATTATCAACTGTGTGAAATCATCAGTGAAGATAATCAAAGTGTGGCCAGTGGGGGTAGATTCTATACTCCAGGACAGGTTTAAAGACACTGACTGGATCATGTTTGCCTCTCAGGCCACCTCTGGTTCTCACACTAACATTGACTCTTAGGCCTCTTTCACACGGGCGTCACGGATTTGGGCCGGATAAGATGCGGGTGCGTCGCGGGAAAATGTGCGATTTTAATGCGTTTTGCACGCGCGTGAGAAAAGTCGTCATGTTTGGTACCCACACCCGAATCCGGACTTCTTCACAGAAGTTTGGGTTTGGGTTAGGCGTTGTGTAGATTTTATTATTTTCCCTTATAACATGGTTCTGTACATAACTATTCCTACCTTCTACACTACCCTTATCTGTATATAACATGTTTTTATTGCACTTGCTGCTCTTTGCACTTCTGATTAGATGCAAACTGGATTTCTTTACCCTGTATTTATACATGTATAATGACAATAAAGTTGAATCAATCAATCAATCAATCAAAATCTGAACTCGTCCTTAAAAAATTGGGTTTTGGAAATTTTCTTAAAAATTTTAAGATTTGCTTCTAAACTTCTAAGCGTTCTAACGTCCCAAAAAATAAATAAATGTCATTTTCAAGATGATCCAAACATGAAGTAGACATTTGGGGAATGTAAAGTAATAACTATTTTTGGACTTATTACTATCTAAAAGTAGAGAAATAGAAATTGGGAAATTTGCAAATTTTTCCAAATTTTTGGTAAGTTTGGTATTTTTATTTATAAATAAAAATTAAATATTTTGACTCAATTTTACCACTGTCATGAAGTACAACATGTGACGAGAAAACATTCTCAGAATGGCCTGGATATGTAAAAGCATTTTAAATATATCACATAACGTGACACATGTCAGATTTGCTAAAAATGGCCTGGTCCTTCAGGTGAAAAATGGCCTGGTCCTTCAGGTGAAAAATGGCCTGGTCCTTCAGGTGAAAAATGGCAGGGTCCTGAAGGGGTTAGTGATTAACTGATCTTGGAGGCCGTCCTGCTTCCAGGACCCACAACAGGTTTCAGGTGACCCTCCTTTTATCATATGACCTAGCAGACAGATATCTCTGTCTTATTTACATGTAATGGGAGTAAAGACAATAGGGGTTATTTATTAAGACTGGCGTTTTAGACCTGGCGTGAGCGGGGAGAAGTCGCAGACTGTGGCGCAACTAACCATTGTGCCGCAATCTGTGCCTGAAATACACCTAATTTTGGTGCATTTCAGCTTGATAAATGACCCCCGATATACCATAAAATAAACACAATTGAAGCATTCCATACGGTGTAAAGGAGACGGCTGTTCCTGGTTTGAGGGCTTTGGAGACTGCATGTGTGAAATCAGCTTGCACTGCCACAATGAACCTCTGATTTTGCTCAGACACCACATCTCATAAGCATATCTAACACGATTTGATGGTGCCCCTTCTCCTCCACATTGGACTGTAATGCACAACGATCATACACATGATCTCTAAAGTGGGTCAGCCTTTGTCAGTCATTCAGTTCTCGGCTCCTTTGCATTGTGATTGCCAGAAAAATTTATAAAAGATGGTTGAAAATGAGCTGAACACTGATTATGAGCAAGGATCTCCATTCACTTAGAAGTTACAGCCAATAAGGAAAACATTTGCGGAACAAATGAAGTGTTGCTCATTGAAGACAATATACCCATTTTACTGAATAAGCCTTTACTACTAGAGCAGTAAGTTGGCATATGTTACGCTGGGGCTTGTGGGAAAGCACATGTATCCGTCACATGAGGCTCAAACCCTACACACTCCTGATACACTCTTATTAATGTATTAATTGGTATTTCCGTCCATAATCTTGTAAGAAGATGCATCAGCAGTGATCCTGTACCTGACATATATCAGTAACCATTAGTAATAGGGTCAGGCTGAGAATTTTCGGGGCCCCCCTGTAATGACCGACGTCACGCACAGGGAGGAAAACAGGGAAAACCCTGCCCAAGGGAGAGGGAAAGGTGGTGACCCCTAACTCACCTTGCGGCTGGCACCTGACTGCCCTGACTTCCCTAGACGGGTTCCTCACCCGTGCGGCGATCACGTGCCTAAACCCTGGCTTTCCCTAATATGAGCCCTAGATAGTGAATGGGCCGGTGGGATCGCTAGTCCGCACCACTATCACTAAGAGGGAAACATCAGGGAGAGGACAGACAAAACAGAAAAACACATACACCCAGGTGGGCGACCACAATAGACCAAAAAGGTCCAACAGGGATCCGGAGGGTAGCGTTCTGGACCAACTACCAGAGAACGCAGCAACACAGCTCCAGAAGGTCAGAATAGATGTCCAGGCAGGAAGCTCTATCTCTGGCAACCAGAGAAGTATGAGAGAGGAATATAAAGGAGGTTTGGGAGTGCTGGACAAGGAATAGCTGAGGAGAAGGAGCTACGGATCCCTGAGTGAGCCAAAAGGGTTTGCAAAGCAAACCCAGAAAGCTACCATAAGGAAAACAGCCCTATCTTAAATAGAGCGTGCAGCCAACCGCTGCGACTTCCTGACCCCGGGTATAACGGAGTCAGGCGTGGTTCTCGATACCCTCGTGACAGTACCCCCCTCTCTACGAGGGGCCTCCGGACACTCAGGACCAGGTCTCTCAGGATGAGAGGCATGAAAAACCCTAACTAACCTGTCGGCGTTTACCTCAGACGCAGGAACCCACATTCTTTTTTCGGGACCGTAACCTCTCCAATGCACCAGATATTGAAGAGAGCGGCGGACCCGACGAGAATTAACAATTTTGGATATCTGAAATTCTAGATTACCATCCACGACAACAGGAGGGGGTGGCAGCGGTGATGGTTCTAGAGGTGGAACATATTTTTTGAGTAACGACTTATGAAAAACATTATGAATTTTAAAAGTCTGAGGTAACTCCAGGCGAAAAGCCACGGGGTTGATGATGGCTACAATTTTGTAAGGGCCAATAAACCTAGGACCCAGTTTCCAAGAGGGAACCTTCAATTTAATATTCCTAGTAGACAACCACACATAGTCATTCACTCCTAGGTCCGGACCTGGCGACCGTCTCTTATCAGCCATGCATTTGTATTTACCTCCCATATTTTTCAAGTTAGCTTGCACCTTCTGCCATACCGATGAAAGAGATGACGAAAACCGTTCCTCTTCGGGAACCCCAGAAGACCCCTCCTCTTTGAAAGTACAGAATTGGGGATGAAAACCATATGCACCAAGAAATAGTGACTTGCCAGTGGATTCCTGACGACGATTATTTATGGCAAACTCAGCTAACGGTAAATATGATGACCACAACTCTTGGTTTTCAGACACAAAACATCTTAGATATGTCTCAAGGTTTTGGTTGGTACGCTCAGTCTGTCCATTCGACTGAGGATGGAAAGCTGAGGAAAAGGACAAGTGTACCCCCAAACGGGAACAAAAAGCTTTCAAAATTTAGAAATAAACTGGGTACCCCGATCCGAAACAACATCGGAGGGGACCCCGTGAAGCTTCACGATTTCACTGACGAATACCTGAGCAAGAGTCTTAGCATTAGGTAGTGCGGGTAACGCAATGAAGTGTACCATTTTGCTAAACCTGTCCACTACTACCAAAATAACTGTTTTACCCGCAGACAAAGGTAAGTCAGTGATAAAATCCATTGACAGATGTGTCCACGGTCTATTGGGAATGACGAGTGGTAATAGAGACCCTGCAGGACGTGTATGTGAAACCTTTGCGCGCGCGCGCAAGTGGAACAAGAAGACACAAAATCCAATACATCCTGACGCAACCTTGGCCACCAAAAACGACGAGACAATAGCTCCAAGTTTGCTTTACTACCCGGGTGCCCAGCAAGTGCCGAATTATGATGTTCCTTTAATAATTTGAAACGTAAGTTCAACGGTACAAACAATTTCTCTGAGGGGCAAGAGACCGGGGGGCGTCCCCCTGGGCCTCTAACACCTTCCCCTCCAAAACAGAGTGTACCGCAGAAACAACCACTCCTCTTTGAAGAATGGGCACCGGATCACTCACATTACCCCCTCCAGGGAAACAACGAGATAGTGCATCATCCTTGGTGTTCTTTGCCCCAGGACGATAGGTAATCACAAAGTTAAACCTGGTAAAAAATAGCGACCACCTAGCCTGTCTAGGGGTGAGACGCTTAGCTGATTCGAGGTACAGAAGATTTTTGTGGTCCGTAATCACAGTGACGGGGTGGACTGCCACCTCTAAGAAGTGACGCCACTCCTCAAACGCAAGTTTAATAGCTAATAGTTCCCTATTGCCAATATCGTAGTTCTTTTCTGCTGCAGATAGTTTTTTAGAAAAGAAAGCACAAGGACGCCATTTGCCAGGAGACGGACCCTGAGACAGCACCGCCCCCACTCCCACCTCTGACGCATCGACTTTAACAATAAAAGGCTGAGAGACATCAGGTTGGACTAGTACAGGTGCTGAGGTAAACCTCTCTTTTAGAGAGGAAAAAGCAACTTTAGCGGCGTCAGACCATTTAGAAAAATCAGTCCCCTTCCTAGTCATGTCAGTAAGCGGTTTTACAATAAGTGAATAATTTTTAATGAATTTCCTATAGAAATTCGCGAAGCCCAAGAACCGTTGTAGTGCTTTGAGGTTTTCAGGAAGATCCCAATCTAAAATTGCCTGGACCTTCCTAGGATCCATACGGAAACCTGAAGCAGATAAAAAATAACCCAGGAATTGTATCTCCTGAACGGCGAAGACACATTTTTCAATTTTAGCATATAATTCATTTGTCCGTAGGACCTGCAGTACTTGTCTGACATGCACCTCATGTGTTTTCAGATCAGACTAATAAATTAAAATAAGGAGTATTAATACAATATGGTGGCTCACTTCAAGCGGATTATGGAGTCAGGTGCTGCCAACCCAAAATAGAGGGACACCCACCCTCTAATTGTATGGTTAATAAATAAAAAGATAGTGGGTGAGCACTCAAACACTTGGACTTGATAAAATTTAATTAAATCAATTTATTAATACATGTACTAGTCATAAAACCATTTAAGATAGATATAAAACATAACATAAATTATAATCACCAATGGGAATGCATATGTTGAGTTTCCACACTTAAAATGAAGTATTCAAATTGTCCAAGCAGTGTGGACTGCCACAGCAGGTAACTAAGCACAAATCCACTGTCACAGTGTCGATTCCAAAAATGTCAATCCTCAAATATGGTTGTCAATCTTTATCCCATATATGGGACACATCAAGCACAAATAGATAGCCAAGGTATGATTAAGATAGTATTGTTTATCTCCTCCACAGGGCTGTCGGTGCAGTAGGATTAAACACAAGCTTAATGGCTATAGGTATTGATCATACCGTACGATGAAAGTCAATCCTTTGGGGAGGAATGGTATCTTACCTTCCTTCCTATTCACACAAACGGCTGACGGTACAGGTTGGTCGTGGACTCGGTCGCAAGCGGTGCAGGTTAATGCCGGCGTCACGCTCCACACTGTTCACGCTGCTAGTCCCGAACTAACGCGGGAGTTGGAGCGGGACTTGATGCGTCCGTGTGTGATAATCCTCCGGCTTGAGAGAAGACATGGATACATCTAATGTTGAGGAATTGAGGTTTGAATCCTCAAAATTGAAATCTTTAGAAGCAGCCACGGCTCTCTGAGGGATGGGCTTTGCAGACACTGCAGGCTGCCAGACTGATGACTTGTACAAGTCATCAGTCTGGCAGCCTGCAGTGTCTGCAAAGCCCATCCCTCAGAGAGCCGTGGCTGCTTCTAAAGATTTCAATTTTGAGGATTCAAACCTCAATTCCTCAACATTAGATGTATCCATGTCTTCTCTCAAGCCGGAGGATTATCACACACGGACGCATCAAGTCCCGCTCCAACTCCCGCGTTAGTTCGGGACTAGCAGCGTGAACAGTGTGGAGCGTGACGCCGGCATTAACCTGCACCGCTTGCGACCGAGTCCACGACCAACCTGTACCGTCAGCCGTTTGTGTGAATAGGAAGGAAGGTAAGATACCATTCCTCCCCAAAGGATTGACTTTCATCGTACGGTATGATCAATACCTATAGCCATTAAGCTTGTGTTTAATCCTACTGCACCGACAGCCCTGTGGAGGAGATAAACAATACTATCTTAATCATACCTTGGCTATCTATTTGTGCTTGATGTGTCCCATATATGGGATAAAGATTGACAACCATATTTGAGGATTGACATTTTTGGAATCGACACTGTGACAGTGGATTTGTGCTTAGTTACCTGCTGTGGCAGTCCACACTGCTTGGACAATTTGAATACTTCATTTTAAGTGTGGAAACTCAACATATGCATTCCCATTGGTGATTATAATTTATGTTATGTTTTATATCTATCTTAAATGGTTTTATGACTAGTACATGTATTAATAAATTGATTTAATTAAATTTTATCAAGTCCAAGTGTTTGAGTGCTCACCCACTATCTTTTTATTTAATAAATTAAAATATCATCTAGGTATATTACCACAAACCTGCCGATTAGATGACTAAAAATGTCATTAACGAAATGTTGAAAGACGGCAGGAGCATTGGTCAGACTGAAAGGCATAACTAGATTTTCATAATGCCCCTCAGGGGGGTTAAACGCTGTCTTCCACTCATCCCCCTCCCTAATACGAATCAGATTGTAGGCCCCCCTAAGATCAAGTTTGGAGAACCACCTTGCACCCGCAATCTGATTAAACAGGTCAGGAATGAGAGGAAGAGGGTATGGGTCTCGGATGGTTATCCGATTTAATTCGCGAAAATCTAAGCAAGGACGCAGGCCCCCATCTTTCTTTTTAACGAAGAAAAACCCTGCAGCCACGGGTGAAGAAGAGGGTCTGATGTGTCCCTTAGCCAAGCTCTCGGAGATATAATCTTTCATGGCTTGTCTCTCTGGACCCGAAAGATTATATAACTTGGTCTTGGGTAATTTTGCGCCGGGAATAAGGTTAACCGGGCAATCATAAGGACGATGAGGTGGTAACTTCTGACAACCCTTTTCAGAAAAAACATCCTCAAAATCCGAAATAAATGTAGGTAGGGTAGTTATGGAGGCGACTAAGCAATTGCTATTTAAGCACTGCTCACTCCACTCCAATATCTCTCTGGCCTGCCAATCCACTACTGGATTGTGCGCTACCAACCAGGGAAGACCCAGCACTACTGGAGTGGGAAGCCCCTCCAGAACATATCCTGAAAGCATCTCGTTATGGTGGTCCCCTACCCGAAGGTGTAAATTATGAACAATGTGGGTGAGGTTTCTCTGAGACAGGGGAGCAGAATCAATAGCGAATATGGGAATGGGTCTCTGTAACGTACAGAGAGACAAACCCAAAGTGCGGGCAAAATGGGCATCTATCAAATTTACCCCTGCTCCACTGTCTAGAAAGAAAGAAATAGTCTCCGTCTTATCACCAAAAATAATAACCGCTGGCAACACAAATTGCGATGTACGTATGGAGGAAACATATACCCCCTGGCTAACATCCTCCACACAGCCTGGGGTTAGTAGTTTTTCCGACGGTCTTTTGTTTCTGAGGAAAGAAGGACAGACATTAATGAAATGACCCCTCTCCCCACAAAAAAAACAAACCCCACGCCTACGGCGAGCCTCAGGAGGACGGACCTGACGAGTAGTTCCTCCTAGCTGCAAAGGCTCGTCTAAGTCCATACAGACTAACTGCTGCTTGGGAGGGGTTACCAATTGCTCCGGTTTTTTCAACCTGTCCCTAAGGCGTCTCTCTATACGGATAGAAAGGGACATAACTGCATCAAGGGAAAGGGGGGGCTCATATAATGCAAGCGCATCCTTAACCCTTTCGGATAACCCAGAGCAGAACTGACTCCTGAGAGCCGGGTCGTTCCATTGGGTATCCGTAGCCCACCTACGGAAGTCAGAGCAATACTCCTCTACCGGCCGCTCTCCTTGTAAGAGTCTCCGTAATCTTGATTCTGC
The DNA here is from genome assembly GCF_905171765.1 of Bufo bufo. Taxonomy (NCBI): domain Eukaryota; kingdom Metazoa; phylum Chordata; class Amphibia; order Anura; family Bufonidae; genus Bufo; species Bufo bufo. Next base: position 568,571,533 of record NC_053392.1, on the reverse strand, counting down.
CAGTGCGACTCGGTCAGGGTCGTCATATATGAGACCCAAGGCCCCGAAAAACTCATCCACTGACCGAAGAGCCTGGGAATCAGTAGGTAAAGAGAACGCCCAGGACTGCGGATCCCCCTGCAGCAGGGAAATAACAACCCCCACCCGCTGATCTTCATTGTCCCTTCCCCCAGCAAATCTGTCAGGGAGAGGGACCTTGGGTTCCGCAACAACCTGGTTACCAGTAGCAACCGCTGGGCTTGCAGTCAGTTGCAATCGCTGCTGTTGCTGGAGGACCGACGCCTTCAATCCTACCACCTCCAAAGACAGGCCATGAAATTGTTTGGACAGAGCAGCAATTTGATCCATACTGGACTCTAAGTAGGTAAAAAAAAAAAGTTTTTTTTTAAAATGTTTTTTAAAAAATTTTTTTACCCACACAAAATAAGGGCCAGAGATAATGTAATGACCGACGTCACGCACAGGGAGGAAAACAGGGAAAGCCCTGCCCAAGGGAGAGGGAAAGGTGGTGACCCCTAACTCACCTTGCGGCTGGCACCTGACTGCCCTGACGTCCCTAGACGGGTTCCTCACACGTGCGGCGATCACGTGCCTAAACCCTGGCTTTCCCTAATATGAGCCCTAGATAGTGAACGGGCCGGTGGGATCGCTAGTCCGCACCACTATCACTAAGAGGGAAACACCAGGGAGAGGACAGACAAAACAGACAAACACATACACCCAGGTGGGCGACCACAATAGACCAAAAAGGTCCAACAGGGATCTGGAGGGTAGCGTTCTGGACCAACTACTAGAGAACGCAGCAACACAGCTCTAGAAGGTCAGAATAGATGTCCAGGCGGGAAGTTCTATCTCTGGCAACCAGAGAAGTGTGAGAGAGGAATATAAAGGAGGTTTGGGAGTGCTGGACAAGGAACAGCTGAGGAGAAGGAGCTACGGATCCCTGAGTGAGCCAAAAGGGTTTACAAAGCAAACCCAGAAAGCTACCATAAGGAAAACAGCCCTATCTTAAATAGAGCGTGCAGCCAACCGCTGCGACTTCCTGACCCCGGGTATAACGGAGTCAGGCGTGGTTCTCGATACCCTCGTGACACCCCCTGAGCAATAAAGGTTGTGGACTGTGGACGTCTTCCCACCCACCATAGTCATCATAATTATGAGCTAGTTTGTGAGCCCTGCAGTTAATGGGGTTGGACCCTTTAGACAACCACACTGTCCATATGTCCTGGGGGGTCCCAAGGTTGTACGAGACAGAACAGAGAACCACTCTGTAATGCCAGGATTACACATAGAATAATGACCATCCACAAACCCACTAATTAATTGTCCATTGCATCATTCCTTCAAACGTTTACACCAGGAACAGCAGAGAATAAATTGGCCGGGCAGAGTGACAAATGATCCGCTGAATTCAGCGACTGTGCCATACACATAAGTAATTTTCCAACCTGAACCATTATATTTTCAATTACTTTTTTCTTACAAATGTACATGGAAAATCCAAATAGGTTTAACCAAAGAGGGTATTCCAATTAATGTCAAATATACCGTACCTGTAAGATACACCATAAATGTCGAATAGATAAAGGTCTGATGGGGAAGGAAACAGGAGAGAGCTGACCACACACTGTTAACATGGGCAGCTGACTGCCTCCTTCTTTTTATCCTTTCTTGTGCCCCTGCTGTAACACCCCAGAGTGGTGTTACCACTCCTGTACCCTGCTACTGTCTTTATTGTATAGTCTAACCTCGTGTCATCTTATGTATTTTTGTCCAGATTCTCCACACTGTGCATTCCTAATAATGTTGTTATGTAACTGTTCATGTAATATGCCTGGTTCACCAGCAGGTAGTCAGCTGCTTAATTTAGAATGGTAGAACAGTGGGTAATGGAGTGTCAAAACCAGCCGTCGTCTCATTCACTATTGAAAAATCCCAGATGCTTGTGCAACCCAGCAGGGTTACTTTTAGGATTAAATAGTGATGGTGAAATGAAGGTGGTATATTAGAAATACTATATTAAAAGTAGTATATTAAAAATAGTATATTAAAAATGCCTCAGTGGGAATTTTTCAATCAAGGTATTCCCTCTAGAAAAGAGTTTTCTAAAATGCAATATTTAGAAATGGAAATTTTCAAGTAAAAAACTTTAGAGTAAGAAAACACACTTCACCCAGGAGGGGCAGGGTGGGATAAAGCACATAACACCCACTCTGCTTCCTCCTGCGCCTGGGTCGCCTAAACGATCGTCTGGAAATGAACGGCAGTCACAGCTGGAACGTCTGGTAAATTTCCTCTTTATTAGCACAGGGTAGGGTAAAGGTAAAGGTAGGCTCAACGCGTTTCGGGGTCACCAAGGATCCCCTTCATCAGGAGCATAAGTAAATTACAATCGTTCACATGTATTTATACTTAAAAAGAGCGGCAAAAACCTGTTTGCAGGGCATCGGCAGCGGGGAGAGGAAGTGATGTCACTTCCGGTATGCGTTCCAGAGTGGAGCGCATATTGGCCGGCTGAGTTTGAAATAGTTCCGGTTTGCGTTCCAGCGTGGAACGCCCCGGAACCTAGGAGGTAAGAAGGCAAGCGCTTAGAAGGAAGTGACGTGGTTCAGAGTTGTGCTCCAGCTTAGAGCGCTTGGAGCGGCTGAGTAGTGAGTTCCGGTTTGCGTTCCACAGTGGAACGCAACGCAACTAATACAAGATAAATGCAGAATAGTACAATTTCAGGAGTGATATGGGTGGCTTGTCTGGAATGGTGATAGGGGGCATATACGGTGGTGATAATGCAAGGTTTTTTACTCTAATCCTGTATATATGGGCAAGGAGGGGAGGGGGGAGAAGGGTTGGGAGAAGGGGAGGGGGTGAAATTGCACCGATTAGTTGCTCCAGAGTAAAGAGCAATTTGAAAATTACAAATAGTACAAACAGAAGTTACATATATAAATTGTATACAGATCTGTGTTCAACTGTCATTGGACCAGGAGTGTTCCGCATGAGCTTATACAGAAATTGCGCAAGAATTGTGAACAGTAAGTATTAAAAGAACACTATTAAAAAACTGTATGGTAGAAAAATTAGATAAAGAATGAATAAAAGTGGTAATACCATATATAAATAGAAAAAATAAAAATTAAAAAATAAATAAAACAGAGTGAAATGAATGTTAGTCAGACTGTGCTTTGGCCTCTCCAAAACATAACCAAGTTTTCCGATCCAAAGGAGACACATATACACATATATATACGCACACGAACACACACCTACATACACACATATATATACATATATACGCATAAAATACATACAAAGATGGATAAAAAATATAATGAAATGATAAAAAATAAATAATAAATAAAAAATAAAATAAAATAAAATATGCATTTAGTCATGTGTAGCATTGGTAAAAGATGTGATCTTTGCCAGATCCCTAATGTGCGGTTAGATGTTTTTTCGTATGTAGGGTGCTTAGAGAGATATAGACGGAAATATGTGGAAAATAGGGAAGGTCTTGTGGTGGAGGCTGTGTCTGTGCGTGTGTGCGCAGACCGTTCATGTTGGCGATGTGGGGATATAAGTAGCTTTTTCTGTGTTTTGTTTTCAACTGCATACACATACAAAAACATATGTATACATACATGAATACATATACATACATATACATAAATTTACAAATATCTCGCACCCACACTTTCTGATTATATTCTGTTCTTGGCATAGTGGTATTTAGAGGTTCCGGTTAGTAGTTTGAGTATTCGATCGATTCATTTAATCCAAAAGGTGTTAATGTATTGAGGCGATAAATCCAGTGCATTTCTTTCTGGCAAAGTTGTTGATAAGAGGTGGTTATGTGTTCTATAGGTGAAACTCTGAGTGTGGATGGGTCCTTGTTATGTTTCTCTGAGTAATGACGGGATACGCTATGGGTTAAGACGCCTCGTCTGATGTTTGAGCGGTGCTCATTCATTCTTTCTCTGACTGTTTGTGTTGTTCTGCCGACATATTTTAATTTGCAAGGACAGGTTAGTAAATATATCACATGTTTTGTTCCACAATGTAGGTCTTGTTTGATGTTCCATGTTCCACTATGGCCTTCTTTCGGTGTATTGAGAGGCAACTCTTTGGTCCCATGGGTGATCATGGTGCAACATAGGCACTTTTTGAGTTGGCATTTTCGTATCCCTATCTTACTTGTATTTTGGGTCATCCCTAGTGGTAGGATCATTTTTTGCGTCTCTAGTTTGGGACAGGACGGGGCAATTAAATTCTTTAGAGTTTTTGCTCTTCTGAATGTAAGGGACGGTTGCCTGGGTAGGGAGTCTCTTAAGATTGGATCTTTAAGAAGGATACTCCAATGTTTATTCAGAATCTGTCTGATGTTTTTATGTTTGGCATTAAAACGGGTGATTAAGTTATATTGGTATTTCTCATTGGTTGTAATTTTTTTAGGTCGAGTGGGTTGGAGGGTGACTTTTTGGTTTAGGGTGCATACCTTCTTTGCGGTGGCATTGATTAGTCCCTTCGGATAGCCTTTTTCTTTGAATCTGTTTTTGATGATGTTTAATTGTTCCCTCATTACTTGGTCATTTGAGCAGTTTCTTCTGATCCTTTTCATTTGGCCAAATGGAATGTTGTTTTTCCATTTGGAGTAATGACAGCTGGAATATTCAAGATAGCTATTCGCATCGACTTTTTTGAAATGTGTTCTGGTTGTGATTTTGTTTGAGAGTGTTTTGATGTGTATGTCTAGGAATATAGCTTCCTGAGGGTCATATTCGGAGCTGAATTGTAAGCCCCAGTTGTTGGCGTTTAGCTCCTTGATGAAATTGACTATTTCATCTTTTCCTCCATCCCAAATTAGTATAATGTCATCAATGTATCTTTTATAAAAGATGATCTGGTTGTGGGAGAGGAGGCCTAACTTTTCTTCAAAAAGGCCTACAAAAAGGTTGGCATAAGAGGGCGCAAATTTTGTCCCCATTGCTGTCCCCTTTATTTGTAGATAAAAATTTTCGTTGAAGGTAAAGAAATTGTGGTGAAGGATGAAGTGGATGGACTTGAGAATGAAATCCTTTTGAACTGAGGGCATTTCATGATCCATGGATAAAAAATGTTCGATTGCTCGGAGGCCTAAATCATGTTGTATATTGCTGTATAGAGAGCTTACATCTAATGTTACCCAATGGTAATTGGTTTTCCATTGGACCGTGTCTAAAATACTGATTAGGTGTGAGGAATCTCGGAGATGTGAGGGAAGTTGAATGACAAATTTTTGCAGGAAAGTATCTACATAGGCCGATAGGTTGGATGTGAGGGAGTTGATGCCGGATATTATAGGTCTCCCTGGGGGATTTTCTAGGGATTTGTGTATCTTAGGTAGAAAATAAAAACGGGCTGTTGTGGGGTGATTGTTATACAGGAACACTTTCTCTTTTTTGTTTATGATTCCAGAAGAGAAACCTGAGTCTATTAGTGACTGGAGATCCTTTTTAAAAATGGGTGTTGGGTCACTTGAAATAGTCCTGTAGTAGTGGTCATCCGACAGGATTCTATTGGCTTCTGCTAAGTAATAACTGCGGTCCATGATAACGACTCCTCCCCCTTTATCGGCGTTTTTTATGATTATGTCGTTATTACTCTTTAGGGCTTTTAGGGCTCTGCTCTCATGAGTTTTGAGATTTTGAGGGTGTTTGACGGATTGAGTTTTTGTTAGAGTTTTGAAATCTTCATGAACTAAATTAAAAAAAGTTTCTAAGTGGGGGCCTCTGCTTCCTAGGGGGTAAAAAGAGGATTTGGGTTTAAGGTTGGAGGGTAAAGGGGGTGGTTCATTGGAAGAGACCAGGCAAGCCTCCTCGGGAATGGTGGGGCTAGTGGCCTCGGGATTGTTGGTTGGAGGGTCAGGGTCCCCGTCTGTGAGATTTTTGATAGAGAAGTGTCTTTTCAAGGTAAGTTTTCTGACGAACTGGTTGAGATCGACGAATAGCTCAAAGGGGTCAGGATAGTAGGTGGGGCAAAAGGAAAGACCTTTACTAAGGAGTGATAGTTCGTCTTGTTTCAAAGGATATTTGGAGAGATTGAAGATTCCATTGGTTTTTGGTGTAATGGTGCTGTTGGTGGTTGGTGGACTGGCTGAGGGGGGTGGGTTTGAGCGTTCTGGTTGGGTTGGTTGGGTGACGGCTGTAGGTTCTTTGTTCTTTTGTTTTTTGGTGTGTCTATGTCTGCCTCCTCTGCATCCCCTTGTTCTTTTATTGGTCTTTTTCGTGTCATTGGTAGTGGGCTGAAGAATTGGGTGATTCTCCGATTCTGTGTAAGGGGGCTCGGGTTGGGGGTGTGGTTGGTGGGGGTGAAAAAAGGGGTCAGCAATTGTATGCTTGAGATTACTTTCTGGGTTGGTGTGGAAAAAGATGTTGCTGGTGGTCCTGGGGAGAGTGTTCCTAAAAAAGGACTTCCTGATAGATTGGAGGGTAAGGCTAAAAAAGTTTCTGACGGTGTGCTGGAAACGGAGTGGGTTGTTATGTTGGATAGATTACAATCCGCTGGTTGGTTCGGATTTGGTGAGACAGCGGAATCGGTGGGGTGTGTGGCATTGGATGGTGTGGGCGGAATGTTGGGTGTGGAATTGGTGGGTATTGTGGAGGATGAAACTGTATCACGTGTCGCAGGTGGGGGGTGGATGGCTGGGGAGGGAGGGACGTAGAGCTTCTTCTTAGATCCTTTTTGGGTGGATGGGACGGTGGCTAATAGTATGGGAGGGGTGTTAAGGATGGACACATGAGCCGAGTCTGGGGTGGCCCTGTTGGGAAGGGGACCTGTTAGAGGGGGTGAAACCTCATGTTTAGCGTGGTTTTGAGAGGGTGGTTGTAGAAGGGGATGTATTTTTGTTGGTGGAAATGGTGTTTTCCTATGTTGGGAGAAATTGGGATTTTTATAGTGATTTTTGTTGTAGAAGGTTCTGCCTCCAATCCAAGGTTTTTCGGTGTGGGGGGCTCTGGATGGTTTCAAAGCAGCAAGAGATGGTATGGGTCTGCTGGCTAAGTTGGTATTGGGATAGAGTGGTGTGGTGATGGGACGTACTAGTGAATGGTGGTCGGTGTGGTGGGAACGTTTATTTTCCCATGATCTGATCGTGTTGGTGTGGTAGTCTGTCAGGTCCCTGAATAATTTTCTACATTTTTTTGCGGCCTCATTGTATTCAAAGATTCTTAATGTATTGGTGGTAAGGCCTGATGGTGTGTCGGGGTTTGTGTCTAGGAGGTTTTTGAGTTGTGTCCCCAAATCTTTACATATCAATCTTCTTTTATTTATTAATAGATGGATGTAGTTTAGAGAACAGATATCGCTGGCTTCCAACCATGTTTTGACAAAGAGAGGATCCCTCTCAAAGGTTGGTTTGAGAGAAATTCTCAAACCTCTTGGTATGATTTTGAGGTGGAGATAGATACAGAGGAAGAACCAGTCAATCTCGTTCCTCAAAAAATCCTTAGCGATCCCCAACAGTGTTGTTTTGAAAGTCTTACTTTGTCCTTCTGGCGCTTTAAAGTTCGTAGGGGGTTGTGGATGTTCCTTGTGGATGTTCCGCCATGTGCAGGACTGGATATTCTCCGGCATTTGGACTTCTTCTACGGTCGGCATTCTTTTGATTTCTCTTTGGAGTCTTCCGAATAAATCCGGCAAATCCCTTTCAAAGTAGGTCCGTCCTAAGTCAGCCTCTGCTCCTCTGGTCGGCCGTTGGTCACCCATCGGCCGAACAAATATAAGACAGAGATATAGGGAAAAAAGAAGAGGGGATTAGTCACAAACTCTCTGGTGTCTAGAGAGTCTGGGATATCCAGGCAGGGCGCCAAGAGGAACGGACCGTTAGGTGGTGATATGAGGTATCTAGGGTCCAAAATATATTTCGGATGAATACTTATTGATTTTTATTATTGTTGTTGTTCTTTTTTGTATATATTTATTAATATATTTTTTTGTGTGTAGGATGTTAGAGGCTGCCACAGGTGTAATGTCCAGATAGAATTAATCTAAAGTGGACATGGTGCATGAAGGAAGAGACAAAACAAAAGAAAAAAGGAACCTGTATGCGGCGCCAAATCCCTCAGAGGTAGTCAGCTGCTTAATTTAGAATGGTAGAACAGTGGGTAATGGAGTGTCAAAACCAGCCGTCGTCTCATTCACTATTGAAAAATCCCAGATGCTTGTGCAACCCAGCAGGGTTACTTTTAGGATTAAATAGTGATGGTGAAATGAAGGTGGTATATTAGAAATACTATATTAAAAGTAGTATATTAAAAATAGTATATTAAAAATGCCTCAGTGGGAATTTTTCAATCAAGGTATTCCCTCTAGAAAAGAGTTTTCTAAAATGCAATATTTAGAAATGGAAATTTTCAAGTAAAAAACTTTAGAGTAAGAAAACTCACTTCACCCAGGAGGGGCAGGGTGGGATAAAGCACATAACACCCACTCTGCTTCCTCCTGCGCCTGGGTCGCCTAAACGATCGTCTGGAAATGAACGGCAGTCACAGCTGGAACGTCTGGTAAATTTCCTCTTTATTAGCACAGGGTAGGGTAAAGGTAAAGGTAGGCTCAACGCGTTTCGGGGTCACCAAGGATCCCCTTCATCAGGAGCATAAGTAAATTACAATCGTTCACATGTATTTATACTTAAAAAGAGCGGCAAAAACCTGTTTGCAGGGCATCGGCAGCGGGGAGAGGAAGTGATGTCACTTCCGGTATGCGTTCCAGAGTGGAGCGCATATTGGCCGGCTGAGTTTGTTACCATTGGGTAACATTAGATGTAAGCTCTCTATACAGCAATATACAACATGATTTAGGCCTCCGAGCAATCGAACATTTTTTATCCATGGATCATGAAATGCCCTCAGTTCAAAAGGATTTCATTCTCAAGTCCATCCACTTCATCCTTCACCACAATTTCTTTACCTTCAACGAAAATTTTTATCTACAAATAAAGGGGACAGCAATGGGGACAAAATTTGCGCCCTCTTATGCCAACCTTTTTGTAGGCCTTTTTGAAGAAAAGTTAGGCCTCCTCTCCCACAACCAGATCATCTTTTATAAAAGATACATTGATGACATTATACTAATTTGGGATGGAGGAAAAGATGAAATAGTCAATTTCATCAAGGAGCTAAACGCCAACAACTGGGGCTTACAATTCAGCTCCGAATATGACCCTCAGGAAGCTATATTCCTAGACATACACATCAAAACACTCTCAAACAAAATCACAACCAGAACACATTTCAAAAAAGTCGATGCGAATAGCTATCTTGAATATTCCAGCTGTCATTACTCCAAATGGAAAAACAACATTCCATTTGGCCAAATGAAAAGGATCAGAAGAAACTGCTCAAATGACCAAGTAATGAGGGAACAATTAAACATCATCAAAAACAGATTCAAAGAAAAAGGCTATCCGAAGGGACTAATCAATGCCACCGCAAAGAAGGTATGCACCCTAAACCAAAAAGTCACCCTCCAACCCACTCGACCTAAAAAAATTACAACCAATGAGAAATACCAATATAACTTAATCACCCGTTTTAATGCCAAACATAAAAACATCAGACAGATTCTGAATAAACATTGGAGTATCCTTCTTAAAGATCCAATCTTAAGAGACTCCCTACCCAGGCAACCGTCCCTTACATTCAGAAGAGCAAAAACTCTAAAGAATTTAATTGCCCCGTCCTGTCCCAAACTAGAGACGCAAAAAATGATCCTACCACTAGGGATGACCCAAAATACAAGTAAGATAGGGATACGAAAATGCCAACTCAAAAAGTGCCTATGTTGCACCATGATCACCCATGGGACCAAAGAGTTGCCTCTCAATACACCGAAAGAAGGCCATAGTGGAACATGGAACATCAAACAAGACCTACATTGTGGAACAAAACATGTGATATATTTACTAACCTGTCCTTGCAAATTAAAATATGTCGGCAGAACAACACAAACAGTCAGAGAAAGAATGAATGAGCACCGCTCAAACATCAGACGAGGCGTCTTAACCCATAGCGTATCCCGTCATTACTCAGAGAAACATAACAAGGACCCATCCACACTCAGAGTTTCACCTATAGAACACATAACCACCTCTTATCAACAACTTTGCCAGAAAGAAATGCACTGGATTTATCGCCTCAATACATTAACACCTTTTGGATTAAATGAATCGATCGAATACTCAAACTACTAACCGGAACCTCTAAATACCACTATGCCAAGAACAGAATATAATCAGAAAGTGTGGGTGCGAGATATTTGTAAATTTATGTATATGTATGTATATGTATTCATGTATGTATACATATGTTTTTGTATGTGTATGCAGTTGAAAACAAAACACAGAAAAAGCTACTTATATCCCCACATCGCCAACATGAACGGTCTGCGCACACACGCACAGACACAGCCTCCACCACAAGACCTTCCCTATTTTCCACATATTTCCGTCTATATCTCTCTAAGCACCCTACATACGAAAAAACATCTAACCGCACATTAGGGATCTGGCAAAGATCACATCTTTTACCAATGCTACACATGACTAAATGCATATTTTATTTTATTTTATTTTTTATTTATTATTTATTTTTTATCATTTCATTATATTTTTTATCCATCTTTGTATGTATTTTATGCGTATATATGTATATATATGTGTGTATGTAGGTGTGTGTTCGTGTGCGTATATATATGTGTATATGTGTCTCCTTTGGATCGGAAAACTTGGTTATGTTTTGGAGAGGCCAAAGCACAGTCTGACTAACATTCATTTCACTCTGTTTTATTTATTTTTTAATTTTTATTTTTTCTATTTATATATGGTATTACCACTTTTATTCATTCTTTATCTAATTTTTCTACCATACAGTTTTTTAATAGTGTTCTTTTAATACTTACTGTTCACAATTCTTGCGCAATTTCTGTATAAGCTCATGCGGAACACTCCTGGTCCAATGACAGTTGAACACAGATCTGTATACAATTTATATATGTAACTTCTGTTTGTACTATTTGTAATTTTCAAATTGCTCTTTACTCTGGAGCAACTAATCGGTGCAATTTCACCCCCTCCCCTTCTCCCAACCCTTCTCCCCCCTCCCCTCCTTGCCCATATATACAGGATTAGAGTAAAAAACCTTGCATTATCACCACCGTATATGCCCCCTATCACCATTCCAGACAAGCCACCCATATCACTCCTGAAATTGTACTATTCTGCATTTATCTTGTATTAGTTGCGTTGCGTTCCACTGTGGAACGCAAACCGGAACTCACTACTCAGCCGCTCCAAGCGCTCTAAGCTGGAGCACAACTCTGAACCACGTCACTTCCTTCTAAGCGCTTGCCTTCTTACCTCCTAGGTTCCGGGGCGTTCCACGCTGGAACGCAAACCGGAACTATTTCAAACTCAGCCGGCCAATATGCGCTCCACTCTGGAACGCATACCGGAAGTGACATCACTTCCTCTCCCCGCTGCCGATGCCCTGCAAACAGGTTTTTGCCGCTCTTTTTAAGTATAAATACATGTGAACGATTGTAATTTACTTATGCTCCTGATGAAGGGGATCCTTGGTGACCCCGAAACGCGTTGAGCCTACCTTTACCTTTACCCTACCCTGTGCTAATAAAGAGGAAATTTACCAGACGTTCCAGCTGTGACTGCCGTTCATTTCCAGACGATCGTTTAGGCGACCCAGGCGCAGGAGGAAGCAGAGTGGGTGTTATGTGCTTTATCCCACCCTGCCCCTCCTGGGTGAAGTGTGTTTTCTTACTCTAAAGTTTTTTACTTGAAAATTTCCATTTCTAAATATTGCATTTTAGAAAACTCTTTTCTAGAGGGAATACCTTGATTGAAAAATTCCCACTGAGGCATTTTTAATATACTATTTTTAATATACTACTTTTAATATAGTATTTCTAATATACCACCTTCATTTCACCATCACTATTTAATCCTAAAAGTAACCCTGCTGGGTTGCACAAGCATCTGGGATTTTTCAATAGTGAATGAGACGACGGCTGGTTTTGACACTCCATTACCCACTGTTCTACCATTCTAAATTAAGCAGCTGACTACCTCTGAGGGATTTGGCGCCGCATACAGGTTCCTTTTTTCTTTTGTTTTGTCTCTTCCTTCATGCACCATGTCCACTTTAGATTAATTCTATCTGGACATTACACCTGTGGCAGCCTCTAACATCCTACACACAAAAAAATATATTAATAAATATATACAAAAAAGAACAACAACAATAATAAAAATCAATAAGTATTCATCCGAAATATATTTTGGACCCTAGATACCTCATATCACCACCTAACGGTCCGTTCCTCTTGGCGCCCTGCCTGGATATCCCAGACTCTCTAGACACCAGAGAGTTTGTGACTAATCCCCTCTTCTTTTTTCCCTATATCTCTGTCTCACCAGCAGGTAGCAGCTGTAGTTGGATAGAATAGAACTTTCCATTCCATTCTAAACCCCCTCTGGAGAGAAGTGGGCTAGTGCTACTTCCTGCAGGAAGGGTGGGGACCAGTTAGGTTTAGCTTAGGTCACCCCCAGCTAGGGGAAGGGTGTGCAGGGGCACGTCTCTGTTGGATGTGCACACGCCAGCCAGAGCACCCTAAGCTCTGCTGGCCATGGAGGTTAAAGCTTGACGCCTCAGGAGCCAGGAGGGAAGTTCCCTGGCACAACCTAGAGTCAGAGAAGAAGTGCAGCATACAGAAGAAGCTGAGTTATACAGCCAGCCTGTCAGTACAGCAGAGTGAGAGAAAGATATAGTAGAGTTGAGTTTGCCTGCCAGTTTAATGCTAAAGCCTGCTGGAACCAAGACAAAGCCTGAAACTGTTTGGAGAAACGTTTATTCAAGTAAAGCTACCATTAAACTTCATCTCAAGGTCTGGACTCAAGTTATTCTCTTATTCCTCAATTATTTCCCCTATTTTTTGCTTGGGAGCCAAAGCCTGGGTTCCAGCCGTATCCAGGTAGGAGCACCGTGACACACATAAAGACACAATTTAGGCCGCAACATACCACTCGGCATTTCCTATCAAACCTGGGATGCGACATAGAGGGCCCTTGGGGGAGGCGCCCATTGCAATTGGCGTCAGAAACAGGATTTACCTTTGTGTCTTTATGCTACAAGGCCTATAGATTTAAAGAGAACCCCATGAAAAATGACTTTACTATGTTTATTACGGAGCGACAGGTGCAGGACAGGTGCAGGAGGAGTTAATCCACCATCTTTGCCTGTGATGGCGTATGTTTTTCTTGTACCTCAAGAGCGGGAAAACAGGAAAAAGGCCAGCCCAAGAGCGGGAAATGTCAGCCCTGCCCACCGAGAACTGCCCAGTGCAGTTACATGAAGCGAAGACTCCACCCCTAAGACTCCTCCTCCCTTACCAGTTTGCAGTAGCCAAGAGGAAGACAAGATGGTGCGACCTCTCAGGCCTAACTGGGGAGAGATGGTCTGGGGCGATGAGCCCGAAATGTAAGCTGCCCTGGAAGAAGTACGGCTTTCCCAAGTACAGCGGAACCCGGAACGAAAGCCCGAGGTGTCCGCCATGTCGGCTGGTGCAGTGGAGGCGGCCGGAGCGTCTACTTCGCCACCCAGGAAGAGTGGTTCTTTTTCCCAATTGAACCCCATAGTCCCGCCAGAAGTTACGGCCCACACCCAGATGATGTGGTATTACAAAAAAAGCATTGAGGACTAGGTGATCCATGTCCTAGACAACCCACAGCCGGGGGATCCACAGCTAGAACGACGTCGAGGCACCGTACTGTGGTTCTCCGTTGAAAGAGGCAGTGGTTTCCTGGCGGATGATGAAGATGGCGAAGAACTCTTTGTGGGACGCAGGTCGGTAAAACGCCCCTACCTGCCCGAGGCCCATCATAGCCTATACGTCGGAGACAGGGCCGTTTTGATTATTGATTGGACCCTGGGCAAGAATTTACTTGGGCCCCCTGGATCCCGACTTCCCACACCCTAGCATGCAATCACGCCCTCCACCACAACACACACACCAAAAAAAAAATCCACACACCTCGTAGAGTAGTAAACTTTAATAATTATGAGTGGCCACTAGAGGTGTTCTTTGGCAGTGATGTAAATACTGCCTTTTTTCTGAAAATGCAGTGTTTACAATAAAAACCTTTCAGAGACATGCTATAGACACCAGAACTACTACGTTTAGCTGTTGTGGTTTTGGTGATTTTAGTGTCCCTTAATATAGAGAAGAAAAAAAAGAATCAGCACAAAAGTATCAAATAAAATGGCTGTATCAACTTCTGACACAAATATATAGTATTTAGCAAATAACTTTATTTATTTTTTACAATGTGCAGATAGTACAGTACTACTAACCCTTCCATCCACCCCTACATACAGGGTAATACAGAGCCACATACCTCTTACATCCAGTGACGTCTCTTTGATGTAGATGTTCTCTTTCCTCATCTTCTCCTTTCAGACCAGACCGCCATTTTTCAGCCATTTCTCATCTCTGCAGTTTGACAAACAAAATCTTAGTTTACTACTTTTCCATCATCCTCCCATCTTCTGGACAAATCATCCTACCACCCCCAATACTGTGCCGCTGTGCTCCCCAATACTATACTGCAGAAACAGATAAACCCCCTGATAATAGTAGTACCATGCAGATAGTGCCCTTCAATAATTATTGGCACACAGTGCCCTAAAATAACTGCGCCCAGCAAATAGTGCCCCTGTCACGATACTAGTGGAATCCAATGGCAGGGACAATGCCTGAACACAGGAAGCACCGGAGTCTTGAACAGGAGGTAGCAGGATAGAAGGATAAAGCAGAGCCAGGCAGGCGGATCCGTTACCAGTAGCAACAATGCAGGATTGAAGGATGAAGCAGAGCCGAGGTCAGATGAGCAATGTGTCATGGCAGGCGGCACAGGAACGTAGTCAGGCAATCCGGGTCGGCAACAGGAGGTAGCAGGGTAAACCGCAAGGAGGAGGAACAAACCGGAGAGCAAGTTCCAAGCGAGAGGACTGCACAGGCAGGAGCTCAAACACAATACTCAAGCAATTAGTAACAGGCTTGAGAGGTTTAAATGTGAAACAGGAAGATGGCACCCAGCTGAGACACAATCCACCATCTTAACTGAGGGAAAACTTGAGGGCAAGACAATCTGAACTAAACAGACATAGCAGGATGATTCCTGACATTACTCCCACCTCAACAGAGGCCTCTGGACGAGACCTGACTCGCTCTCCCAGGATGTCTTTGATGAAACTGTTTGATCAGTCGGGGAGCATTAATGTAACTCACAGTTTCCCAAGAATTCTCTGCAGACCCATAACCCTGCCACTTAATGAGGTATTGTAGGTGGTTCCTGAGTCTAAGATTTTCTCTACAACAAACTGTTCTTGCCCATCTATGTCAACCGCATCGGGAGGAGGGGGGACACGTCCCGGAAAAGGGTTGGGCACGGCAGGCTTTAATAGAGACACATGAAAAACAGGATGAATCTTCAAAAATCGTGGGAGTTTGAGACGAACAGCTACAGGACTAATTATCCCGATAATCTTATAAGGCCCAACAAACTTCTGTCATAGTTATGGTGAAGGAACCTTAAGTTTCAAATTTCTGGTGGTAAACTATACTTTATCCCCCACTTTAAAGATTGGTGCTGGTCTACGAAATGTATCTGCCGCCTTCTTGTAATTTTTTTGAGCCCTCTCTAATGTTCCTTTTAGTACTAAATTTTGCTGTAATGCAGAGATCCTTTCCGCGACTGCTGGAATAGGTGAAACAGTGGGGAGTTTGGAAAGAATATTTGGATGATACCCCAAATTTGCAAAGAAAGGAGTTTGCTTAGTTGAGGCATTTTGGGAGTTGGAAGCAGATCGACCCAATCATCTTGTAAATGGCAGATATAGCATCGAAGATACTGTTCCAGTGTCTGATTTGTGCGTTCAGTTTGTTCATTAGATTGTTGGTGAAAGGTGGTTGATAGATTAATATCAATCCCAAGCATGGGCGTAGGAAGCGGGGGGGACGGGGGGGACGGATCCCCCCCAGGAAATAATGCGGGGGGGACAGATTTGGTTAAATCCCCCCCAGGCTCCAGGGTTGCCACCCGTCCGAGACTCCGATCGCATATTTAAAGCTGTCAGTCACTCACTTCTGCGGTGGCCGGGTGATCAGCTGAGCTGCGCTCCCGAGCCTCCCCCTCCTCCCTCCTCCTCACAGTCAGTGATGCGGCTGCCAGAGCCAGGCAGTGCAGTGGTTAACTCACTGTTCAGTCTCCGAACTGCTCGCTCCTCCTCCTCGCTCCTCCTCTGCCTCCCAGTCCCTCCCTCCTTCTCTCTGATAAGGAAGTCAGGTCCACACAGGAAGTGACATCAGGGAGAGGGGCAGGGAGGGAGAATTGAAATCATTCTTCTTCTCCAGACTCCAGTCCAGCTCCAGCAGCCTGCCCAAGTAGTGCCCAGCCCAGTGCCCACTGTGCCCTGCCTGCAGAGTGACCAAGACAGTCCTGACACCTGTCCTAGACACTTCTAAAAAGGTATATAAAACATTTGAAGTGTGTAATGTAACAGTGTTTAAAGAGCTTCTACCACCAGAAATACCGTTATGTAGCTGACTGATATAGCGATGCGCTAATGTCAGCACTACATAACAGTATGTTTCTAACATTAGTTTAGTCCCTGCAGCCGTTTTTGCTAAAAAAGCACTTTTATTATATGCTAATGAGCCTCTAGGTGCTATGTGGGCGTAAAATCAGCACCTAGAGGCTCCGTCCACTCACCCATTATCCCGCCCAGGTCCCCTGTTCTGCCCGCCCCGCTCCTCTTGATTGATGGCACGGTCCGCCGCAGCGTTGACAAAATCCCGCGCCTGCGCCGTTCACTTCTGTCTTCGGCGCAGTGAGTGAAGGCCGCTCTCCTGATGCCGGATTCCTCACTGTGACGTAGTCAGCGCAGGCGCAGTGAGGAATCCGGCACCAGGACCGCATCATTCACTCACTGCGCCGAAGACAGAAGTGAACGGCGCAGGCGCGGGATTTCGGCAGCGATGCGGCGGACCGTGCCATCAATCAAGAGGAGCGGGGCGCGCACAACACTGGACCTGGGCGGGATAATGGGTGAGCGGACGGAGCCTCTAGGTGCTGATTTTACGCCCACATAGCACCTAGAGGCCCATTAGCATATTATACAAGTGTTTTTTTAGCAAAAATGTCTGCAGGGACTAATGTTAGAAACATACTGTTAAGTAGTGCTGACATTGGCGCATCGCTATATCAGTCAGCTACATAACGGTATTTCTGGTGGTAGAAACCATTTAAACAGGTTTCAGAATCTGTCAATCATCAGAAAAAACGTTACGTTATGTAGCTGACTGACATTAGCGATGGGCTGATGTCAGCAGTACATAACAGTTGTATAGTAAGGACCAGCACTCGCTCTAATAGTAATTTCAAGTAGATTTAATGGTCACATACAAGTGATAAGTGACGCGTTTCGGCTACTGTGAGCCTTTGTCAAACGTAATGGATACAAGTTGCAAACAATTTAAATAGCCCGCGGTGGAGCCGGAAATGACATCAGGTTACCATGACAACGTTGTAAACAGAGGACACAACAATGCAGAGATAATGATTAAACAAGTGGATGAACAGATAACTATCATTGCTTAACAGGGCACCATGCTTTGCAGTGCTACATTCTATTGATCATCATAATATTATTATAGTATAATGTTCCATACTGGATGCTAGAAACTGTACCAAACTTATACAGAAGAAAAAAGGAAAAAAAGAACATAATTAATTCTCAGTGCACCATGCTTTACAGTGCCACATTTTGCTAAACCTTATATAATGATGTAAAATACTGAATTCAGAGGTGCTACAATTTTGCGTGGTAAACTTACGCCCTGATCAAGCACTAAATGACATGGGTTGGAGTCAAGTTCTCTGTGAAAGAAAGAAAGAAAGAAAGAAAGAGGGAACATGTTGAGAGGGTTACTGCACACTGTAACTTACAGAAAACTATTTAAATCATAATCACGATTTAATCCCTTTGGTTCTAGGGTTTGGAGGCGATGAATCCAAAAGGCTTCTCGTTTTCTGAGCATCTTACACCCGTCTCCTCCTCTCCGGGGCAGTGACACGCGCTCTATTATCTGGAGGCGCAGCCGGGAGATGGCATGTCGGTGTTTCTCAAAATGATACGGAATGGGAAGTAATAGATTTTTCTTTCTAATAGTAGATTTATGTTTGCAGAAACGGTCTTTCACCCTCATGGAGGTCTCACCGACATACACAAGACCACAGGGACACTTCAAGAGATAGACCACGAAATTGCTATTACAGGTAAAGAAGCCATTTATTTTACATGTTTCCCCTGTGTACGGGTGGGTGAAGTGTTCTCCTTTAATGGCACTAGAGCAGTGTATACATTGAAGGCATGGATATGTCCCATTCTTGGGTGTTGAGAGCGTGGCCTGGCGTAGAGGGTGTCTGTCGCTACCTACATCAGCCCTGACTAGGATGTCTCGAATATTTTTGCACCTTTTGTAGCATATCATAGGTGGGGATTGAAATTCCGTAACATTGGGGTAAGCTCTGCTGAGAATACTCCAATGTTTGTTGAGGTCAGTCCTGCATTTATTGATCCAAGGGTGGTATTTCACCACGAAGGGAACTCGTGGCTGTTTATCACTAGTAGTGGTGGAGCTGTCTTTAGGCGGTTTCGCCTGTTGTGTATTTAATAGGTCTTGCGGATAACCTCTGTTACAAAATTTATCTAGCATTTCTTCCTGACGGGCTGTTTTCATATTGGTGTCAGACACTATCCTATTTGCGTGTGGCTGGGAGACATTCGAACCCTCGAACAATTCATGCAGTACATCAACTCTGTGTGGAAGGAGCTGCAGTTCGCCGTGCATTCAGATGTGTCTAAAATCTATTTCCTGGACACATGGGTTATAAAGGATGAGAAGGGGCAGATACACACAGACCTGTACACCAAGAATACTGACCGCACCAGTCTGCTGCACTTCACCAGTAACCGTCCTCCTGCGGTCAACAAATCACTCCCCTATTCACAACTCCAGAGAGTGAACAGGATAGTGTCCGACACCGACATGAGAACGGCGCGTCAGGAAGAAATGCTAGATAAATTTTGTAACAGAGGTTATCCGCAAGACCTATTAAATACACAACAGGCGAAACCACCTAAAGACAGCTCCACCACTACTAGTGATAAACAGCCACGAGTTCCCTTTGTGGTGAAATACCGACCCTTGGGTCAATAAATGCAGGACTATCCTCAATAAACATTGGAGTATTCTCAGCAGAGCTTACCCCAATGTCACGGAATTCCAATCTCCACCTATGATATGCTACCAAAGGTGTAAAAATATTCGAGACATCTTAGTCAGGGCTGATGTAGGTAGCGACAGACATACCCTGCGCCAGGCCACCCTCTCAACACCCAAGAATGGGACATATCCATGCCTTCAATGTATACACTGCTCTAGTGCCATTAAAGGAGAACACTTCACCCACCCGTACACAGGGGAAAAATTTAAAATAAATGGCTTCTTTACCTGTAATAGCAATTTCGTGGTCTATCTCTTGAAGTGTCCCTGTGGACTTGTGTATGTCGGTGAGACCTCCATGAGGATGAAAGACCGTTTCTGCAAACATAAATCTACCATTAGAAAGAAAAATCTACTACTCCCCATCCCATATCATTTTGAGAAACACCGACATGCCATCTCCCGGCTGCGCCTCCAGATAATAGAGCGCGTATCACTGCCCGGAGAGGAGGAGACAGGTGTAAAATGCTCAAAAAAAGAGAAGCCTTTTGGATTCATCGCCTCCAAACCCTAGAACCTAAGGGGTTAAATCGTGATTATGATTTAAATAGTTTTCTGTAAGTTACAGTGTGCAGTAACCCTTTCAACATGTTCCCTCTTTCTTTCTTTCACAGAGAACTTGACTCCAATCCATGTCATTTAGTGCTTGATCAGGGCGTAAGTTTACCACGCAAAATTGTAGCACCTCTGAATTCAGTATTTTACATCATTATATAAGGTTTAGCAAAATGTGGCACTGTAAAGCATGGTGCACTGAGAATTAATTATGTTCTTTTTTTCCTTTTTTCTTCTGTATAAGTTTGGTACAGTTTCTAGCATCCAGTATGGAACATTATACTATAATAATATTATGATGATCAATAGAATGTAGCACTGCAAAGCATGGTGCCCTGTTAAGCAATGATAGTTATCTGTTCATCCACTTGTTTAATCATTATCTCTGCATGGTTGTGTCCTCTGTTTACAACGTTGTCATGGTAACCTGATGTCATTTCCGGCTCCACCGAGGGCTATTTAAATTGTTTGCAACTTGTATCCATTACGTTTGACAAAGGCTCACAGTAGCCGAAACGCGTCACTTATCACTTGTATGTGACCATTAAATCTACTTGAAATTACTATTAGAGCGAGTGCTGGTCCTTACTATACAACTATCTGTGGATCTTCTCCGGGACACGCGCACCGCATCACTGAGAGCAGAAGTGCCGCTTGTATCTTCACACACACACACTTAAAATTTAACGATATAAACAACCCGCAGTTTACTGAATAAGAATATACCCGGCGAGCAAAAATGCTGTCCCCCCCAGATTAATTGGGGTTCCTACACCCATGATCCCAAGTGCTGTGCAAAAACTACACGAAAATTTTGATGTAAACTGCACCCCTCGATCCGAGATAACTTCATCAGGAACTCCATGAAAATGAAACACATTCTGAACTACAAGGTCAGCAGTATCTTTAGCAGAGGGTAGGCCGGTACATGTAATGAAATGTGCAGCCTTGGTGAGCCGCTCAACTACTACCAAAATTGTGTTTTTTCCTTTAGAGGTAGGTAGATCTACGATAAAGTCTATGGAAATAGAACCCCAGGGACGAGAGGGGACCGACAAAGGCTGTAATAACCCCATGGGTGAAGAACGTGGGGTCTTGCATCTAGCACAAACGTCACATGACATATTTCTTTACATCCTGTTGATAATTGGGCCACCAAAATAAACGGGATAAAAATTCCAGTGTCTTTTGTGACCCACGATCTTGGAATCATGGACTAATTTTAGAATTTTCAGTCTTATTGTTTCGGGTATATATAGCTGCTGCCCATGGGTCCACACCTTGTTCTTAAGCACCAAATACACATCATCAGGTGGTCAAGACAGCAAGGAGTCGGTGTCATACAGTTGCAAGAAAAAGTATGTGAACCCTTTGGAATGATATGTATTTCTGCACAAATTGGTCATAAAATGTGATCTGATCTTCATCTAAGTCACAACAATAGACAATCACAATCTGCTTAAACTAATAACACACAAAGAATTAAATGTTACCATGTTTTTATTGAACATACAATGTAAACATTCACATTGCAGGTGGAAAAAGTATGTGAACCCTTGGATTTAATAACTGGTTGAACCTCCTTTGGCAGCAATAACTTTAACCAAACGTTTTCTGTAGTTGCAGATCAGACGTTCACAACGGTAAGGAGTAATTATTGACCATTCCTCTTTACAGAACTGCTTCAGTTCAGCAATATTCTTGGGATGTCTGGTGTGAATCGCTTTCTTGAGGTCATGCCACAGCATCTCAATTGGGTTGAGGTCAGGACTCTGACTGGGCCACTCCAGAAGGCGTATTTTCTTCTGTTTAAGCCATTCTGTTGTTGATTTACTTCTATGCTTTGGGTTGTTGTCCTGTTGCAACACCCATCTTCTGTTGAGCTTCAGCTGGTGGACAGATGGCCTTAAGTTCTCCTGCAAAATGTCTTGATAAACTTGGGAATTCATTTTTCCTTTCATGATAGCAATCCGTCCAGGCCCTGACGCAGCAAAGCAGCTCCAAACCATGATGCCCCCACCACCATACTTCACAGTTGGGATGAGGTTTTGATGTTGGTGTGCTGTGCCTTTTTTTCTTCACACATAGTGTTCTGTGTTTCTTCCAAACAACTCAACTTTGGTTTCATCTGTCCACAGAATATTTTGCCAGTACTGCTGTGGAACATCCAGGTGCTCTTGTGCAAACTGTAAATGTGCAGCAATGTTTTTTTTGGACAGCAGTGGCTTCCTCTGTGGTATCCTCCCATGAAATCCATTCTTGTTTAGTGTTTTACGTATCGTAGATTCGCTGACAGGGATGTTAGCATATGCCAGAGACTTTTGTAAGTCTTTAACTGACACTCTAGGATTCTTCTTCACCTCATTGAGCAGTCTGCGCTGTGCTCTTGCAGTCATCTTTACAGGACGACCACTCCTAGGGAGAGTAGCAGCAGTGCTGAACTTTCTCCATTTATAGACAATTTGTCTTACCGTGGACTGATGAACAGCAAGGCTTTTGGAGATACTTTTATAACCCTTTCCAGCTTTTTGCAAGTCAACAATTCTTAATCGTAGGTCTTCTGAGAGCTCTTTTGTGTGAGGCATCATTCACATCAGGCAATGCTTCTTGTGAAAAGCAAACCCAGAACTGGTGTGTGTTTTTTATAGGGCAGGGCAGCTGTAACCAACACCTCCAATCTCATCTCATTGATTGGACTCCAGTTGGCTGACACCTCACTCCAATTAACTCTTGGAGATGTCATTAGTCTAGGGGTTCACATACTTTTTACACCTGCACTGTGAATGTTTACATGGTGTGTTCAATAAAAACATGGTAACATTTAATTATTTGGGTGTTATTAGCTTAAGAAGACTGTGATTGTCTATTGTTGTGACTTAGATGAAGATCAGATCACATTTTATGACCAATTTGTGCAGAAATCCATATCATTCAAAAGGGTTCACATACTTTTTCTTGCAACTGTAGTCCGCTTTTATCTCTTTAAGCAAGTCCTTATTATGGATTACTCCCACGAAATTAGACTCAGGAACAATGGTCTTGGGCGGAATCGTAGAAGTGGAATCATTGGAAAAGATTCTAGATAGAGCATCTGCCTTGCCGTTACGGGAACCGGGCCTGTACGAGATTACGAAGTTGAATTGATTGAGGAAGAGACTCCAACGAATTTGGCGAGGGGGATAGACATCTGGCAGATCTAACGAATTCCAAATTACAGTGATCAGTCAGAACTTCTATTTGCTGTGAGGTTCCTTGAAGATGATGATTCAATTGCTTAAAAGCTGCAATGATAGCTAACAGTTCTTTATTCCCCACATTATAATTTTTTTTAGCAGGGGATAAACG
This sequence comes from Bufo bufo, assembly GCF_905171765.1. Taxonomy (NCBI): domain Eukaryota; kingdom Metazoa; phylum Chordata; class Amphibia; order Anura; family Bufonidae; genus Bufo; species Bufo bufo. Next base: position 568,548,244 of record NC_053392.1, on the reverse strand, counting down.
TTGGGAGAAAAAAGCGCACGGATGCAATAAACCCTTGTCTCCCGTTCTCTGAGACAGAATAGCCCATATAGCACAGTCTGAAGCATCTACTTACACAATGAAGGCGAGTTCTGGGTCGAGATCAACTAATACAGGGGCTGTAGTGAACTTGGATTTTAGGAGACAAAAGGATTCCTGTGTTTAGGGAGACCAGACAAAAGCATTTTTTTTTCTTAGTCAACTGTGTAATAGGAGTAATTTTTTCTGAGAAATTTTTTATGAAGAGTCTATAAAAATTGGCAAAACCTATGAAACATTGAACTTCTTTTATGCTCCTGGGGGTAGGCCAGTCTACTATTGCTTTAATCTTGCTAGAGTCCATGTGTAGACCATGAGGTGAAATTATTATATAGCCAAGGATTTGGATCTCAGTCTGGTGAAATTCACATTTTTCAATCTTAATGTAAAGTTGATTCTTTCTTAGACGTTCCAAAATAAGTCTCACATGTCTCTGAAGTTCTTCTATAGCGTTAGAGAAGATCAAGATATCGTCCAAATAGATGACTACGAACTGTTCCAGAAGATCTCTGTAGATATCATTGACGAGATGTTGAAAAGTGTTCGGTGCATTGCAAAGACCAAAAGGCATAACAAGATATTCGAAATGTCCGTAATGTGACCTAAAAACAGTTTTCCATTCATCTGATACGGAGCAAGTTATAGGCGCCTCGCAGATCTAACTTGGTAAAACTTTTTGCATGTCGCACTCTCTCCAAAAGCTCGGGGATCAATGGTAAAGGATAATGGTTTTTGATTGTCATTTTGTTAAGTTCTCGGTAATCAATGCAGGGTCTTAGAGAACCAACCTTCTTCCTAACAAAGAATATGGGAGCCCCGCCAGTTAGGAAGATGGGCGGATAAACCCCGTAGCCCGATTTTCTTCTATGTAGTCCTTGAGGGCTTTTAGCTCAGGGCCTGCCAAAGGGTAGATGTTTCCAAAAGGTATAGATGCACCAGGAAGCAATTCTATAGGACAATTGTAGGGTCGGTGTGGGGGGGGCTTGTCCGCCTTTTGTTTATCGCAAACTCCTTGTATACAGAGGGTAACTCTATTATCTTATTATCTTGAGCTGGATTTTCTGAACCTTGTTCAGACTGAGCTGTCAAGAAAACATCCTCCGCTGGGAAGCTTATTTCTTCGGTTTCCCAGTTGATAACAGGGTTCTGTGCTTGCAACCCGGGTAGGCCTAGAATAACAGGGAAACGTGGAGAAGAGATCAATAGAAACAATAGGACTTCACAGTGATGGGGTGTTATAATGATTTCAAGTGGTTCTGTCTCTTGATCCACTGGCCCTTAGCTCAGTGGAAATCCATCTAAGGTCTCCATTACCACTGGTGAGAGTTTTTTCTAAAATTTAACTTCATGCATTTGAGCAAAAGAAAGGTCCATGAAATTGCCACTAGCCCCGGAGTCCACCATAGCAGAGGTGGATATCCACTGAGAATTAATCAGGAACTTAATCGGAAGGAAGCAATGGGAGTCTTTATTCTCTTTCTTAATGAGGAGCCACCGATGAAATAGATAACTGCTTTCTCAGATAATTCTGTTTCAGAAGCAATTGATTCTCCATCTGAAAAGTCTGAATCTGTAATAGCTGCCACCAACATCCGTGGACGGCTAGGGCAGTTGATAAGGAAGTGGTCAGACTTTCCACAGTAAAAGCATAGACATTCCCGGAGCCTGTGCTCCCTTCGATCAACGTTTTCACATCTTAGTATGGAATCTACTTGCATAGGCTCACTTCCTGATTCTTTGTAAATGTTTCCTTGGAAATGGAGACAGGGAAAGAGGGGGACTGCTTAATATCATAATTCAAGGTAGCCCATCTCTCTTGTCGTCATTAAGACAGTTGGGTATCGATACGAATGCAATGGTTAATAAAGGCAACCAAACCTAAAGGGACCTCCGCACGGGCAAGTTTATCTTTTAATGCGCTGCATAGTCCTTTCCTAAAAAAAATACATTTTCGCTGCGTTGTTCCAATCGGTGTCGACAGCCCACCTCTTGAAATCCATTGCATACTCTGTGACAGGGCGTCTGCCCTGGCGCAATGCTAGTAATGCTGCTTCAGCTGTAGCACCTCGATTGGGATCATCAAACATTTGACTCATGGCATCGATAAAGTCCTCTAAGTGATTTAGCCGGGCGTCTTGAGTCTCAATCAACGGACCAGCCCAGGCAATGGCTTTATGTGTTAGCAGCATAATAATACATAGGACTTTAGATCTATCAGTAGGAAACTGAGCTGAATTTGCATCAAAGTATAGCCTACATTGATTAAGGAACCCCCGGAATTTGTTGCGGTCTCCGCCAAATCTGAATAGTGGTAACTTAGGGGTCATTGCAGGCACTATAGCGGGTGGTACAGAAACTTGATTCTCCAAGTGGACTATCCGGTTGGATAATGTCTGCACGGTACCACGTAGCTCGTGAATCGTTTGTCAATAAATTTGGATGTTGTGGGAAGTCTGTCCTTTATTTTTTAAAGTCTGCATCTCGGTGCGCATATTAGCCATAGCAGTATGCAGTTGCTTAATGCGAACCTCTGAACTCCCAGTCCCGGCGGACTCCATTTTAGGCTTGAGTATTCTGTCACAATACTAGTGGAATACAGCTGGAATCCAATGGCAGAGACAAGGCCTTGAACACAGGAAGCACTGGAGTCTTGAACAGGAGGTAGCAGGATAGAAGGATGAAGCAGAGCCAGGCTGTCAGGGATGATGTTGCAGATAGCTGGAAGTTATGAATAAACATCCGACTGGCTTGATCCCAAACTAAGGAGCATATAGGTGACCCCTATAAAACCCTAAGAGCTCACCCTGACTGCTAAGCACATACAAGGGTCTCAGAGGTAGACGATTGCATGCCCACGTACCTAAGACTGTGTGACACCTGAAAACCCTATAATAGTGAGGGGACACGACCACCGGCTCCCTGCACTTCATACGGAGGGAGTCAGGGTCACCTAGAATCAAGCCAGCAAGGAAACACAATACATGAAAGGACTTATCTGAACAAGCAGCAGCAGAAGCCTCCAGCAGTGAACACTTCAATCCAGGAAGTAGTATAAACCGCAAAGTGAGGCAGTATGGGAGGGAATATAAAGGAAAGAGGATTAGTCTAAATAGGTGACACCTAGTAGAAGGAAATGAGATGAGAAAGTGAAACCAAAACAAAGAACATCATGCAAGAGGTAGAGAAGGAGGTCTGTCAGACCTTCTCACAGAACTGGCGGTGACACAGGCAGGCGGAGCTGTTACCAGTAGCAACGATGCAGGATTGAAGGATGAAGCAGAGCCGAGGTCAGACGAGCAATGGGTCAGGGCAGGCGGCACAGGAACGTATTCAGGCAATATGGGTCATCAACAGGAGGTAGCAGGGTAAACTGCAAGGAAGAGGAACAAACCGGAGAGCAAGTTCCAAGCGAGAGGACTGCACAAGCAGGAGCTCAAACACAATACTCAAGCAATTAGTAACAGGCTTGAGAGGTTTAAATGTGAAACAGGAAGTAAGATGGCACCCAGCTAAGACACAATCCACCATCTTAACTGAGGGAAAACTTGAGGGCAAGGCAATCTGAACTAAACAGACATAGCAGGATAACTCCTGACAGCCCCTGACACTAACTGTGTAAACATAACGTCCCCCAAAAATAATTGTGGTAAGTCCCACCAATAAGAATAATTCTCTGCTAGAGCACAGATGGTAGTAATAGTGCTCCTACAGTGGCCCCATAGTGCCCATACTAGTAATCATGTTCCCCATAGACCCCCAGTAGTAATAAAGCCCATCATAATGCCCCCGAGTAGTAATAATTCTCCTTATAATGTGCCAGTGCAAAAAATACCCCCTTTTAATGCCACCAGTTGAGCTAATGTCCCCATAGTGCCCCCATAATGTGCCACTATAAAATACCCCATTATAGTGCCCCCAGTAAATGCCCTATAGTGCTCCTCTCCCCCCTTCTTCTTAGTGCCCCCCATAATGTACCAGTATGCCCCATATATAGTGCCCCAGTAGATGCCCTCAGTGTCCCCCATAATTTGCAAGTATAAAATACCCATTCTTAGTGCCCCCATAGATGAGCCCATAATACTCCTCTGTCCCCTTCCCCATAGTACCCACCATAATGTACCCCAGTATAAAATACCCCTATGCAGAGCCCCCCATATAAAATACCCCTTCTTTGTGGCCTCAGTAGATGCCCCCAATGTGCCAGTAAGAAATGCCCCCATAGTGCCACCCAATAATGTGCCAGTAAGAAGTGCCCCCATAGATGCCCCCACAGTGCCCCCCAATAATGTTCGAGTAAGATATGCCCCATAGATGCCCCCCAATAATGTGCCAGTAACAAGTTCCTCCATAGATGCCCCCCAATCATGTGCCAGTAAGAAGTACCTTATAGATGCCCCCCAATCATGTGCCAATAACAAGTGCCCCCATAGATGCCTCCCAATCAAGTCCTCCGCTTCCAGGAGAAACCTCAGCCCTAGCCGGACCTACTGATCCCAGGTCTACCACTGCCTCCAACTTTCCAGCTGGGTTACCTTACAACCACCACCTTCTCTTATAACCCGACGGTGGTCAAATACCAGCTCCCATGGAAGGTGACGTTCTCTGCAGCCAGAGGTTACCGGGCCCCATCACTACCACTGGAGGTTCTCTTACCACAGCCCCTGCAGCTGGAGATCCTAAGTTCTCCTGCCTCCTAAGTTCACCTGCCCCAATGGAATGATAACCCTCTATCCTAGGTGGGGTCCCGCTGGCCGGAGGTAGTATCTGATCATTGCGGTCACGTGATCGCGAGCAGGACTGCCCTCAATATCGCGTCATTATTCGACTCTCAATCATTCTCGCGATATTACGCTCGGGGCGGCCTCGCTCGGCCTTGGTCACGTGATCGCTACGTCAGCCAAACACGCATAGTATCAAACCTCATTTGGAGATCCAAGTCTCGCAAGCCCTCGCCCATAGCGTCATCGCTCGGCCGCGGTCACATGACCGTGACGACTGCCACTAGGTCACATGATCGCACCCAAGCCGTCTCATCCACAGGTGAGACGAGATCTCAGCCACAGAGGTATAACATATCCACATATTATTGACATGGGGAACGGCACAATCGACATATAATATAATAGTATAGTAATGTGTCTTAAGTTAATAGAAAACATTGTAGGTCAGGCTGGATGTACAGCATATAAGTAAATACATTTGCTTGAATGCCCAACCTGAAGAAACAAAAAGTACTCATGTGAAATAAAGAGCATATAGTCTCATATCAAGTGAAATACCACTCCAATAGTGAAAATACCACTCCAATAGTGGTGCACCACTATTGGAATGGTATATTGGGCTATTTGCCCATGTGATCTTATTTATGTAGGGCTGACCTCACGCCCGCTCAAAAGGAGGGTCAGGGAGCATGTTCTGTCCATCAATGCTGCATGCGAGGAGGAGGATGTAACACAGTTGAAGACCCTGGCTAGACATTTTAAAGACCTACACGGCTCGGATGGAACGTTACTACGGATCAGAGGAATTGATCGAGTACTCATTCCAAAAAGAGAAGGTAATTGGAAAAAAATTTCGGCTCAGCGTGAGACCAAATGGATTTTCCTCCTCAACACGGTCTCACCATACGGCCTCAATGAGAACATCAGCTATGCGCCATTCACTTAAATAGGGTCTGTGGGATGGGGATTTCGGATTACTCTTCTGTGCCTTCTGCTCTATTTATACCGTGGATACTTGCGGCCTGGTTGTCCTAACCGACATGTAGTTGTGTGTTTTTAACTGCGTATTTTTAACATGTATTATGTTTTCTATGGCATATTTTTAACAGTTATTTACATTGACTACCCATTACTCATGACTTTCTATATTCCAGACTAGGGGACAGTTGTTGGATGGGGATGTTATTATATGGAAGAAAGAATTTTCCTCTTTCGTTCGAGATGTTGGATCCTTATGGCATGATGGGACTCTGATGCCTCTTTATATTTATCTTAGGCTTATACTTGATATATTTATAAATGCAGAATCAGCTCTTTTTATTACTGCTTCCTTGTGTATCATGCCCTATAGAAATAATTTTGTCACTGCATGGAACTTCACCAGCACTTTGCACTTTCACTGCACCTGCACTTTTAATTTATTTCTTCTAAGTTTCTCACGTTTTCACTTATTTAAGTATACCCAGTATCATATTATAATATGAATTGTATAGATAATATATAATACCTATACATTTTAGACATGTTTATTTATCAGTATGGTTTTATACCTGTGCACTTGAGATGAGATTATATGCTATTTATTTCACTTGATATGAGACTATATGCTCTTTATTTCACATGAGTACTTTTTGTTTCTTCAGGTTGGGCATTCAAGCAAATGTATTTACTTATATGCTGTACATCCAGCCTGACCTACAATGTTTTCTATTAACTTAAGACACATTACTATACTATTATATTATATGTCGATTGTGCCGTTCCCCATGTCAATAATATGTGGATATGTTATACCTCTGTGGCTGAGATCTCGTCTCCCCTGTGGATGAGATGGCTTGGGTGCGATCATGTGACCTAGTGGCAGTCGTCACGGTCATGTGACCGCGGCCGAGTGATGACGCTATGGGCGAGGGCTCGCGAGACTTGGATCTCCAAATGAGGTTTGATACTATGCGTGTTTGGCTGACGTAGCGATCACGTGACCAAGGCCGAGCGAGGCCGCCCCGAGCGTAATATCGCGAGAATGATTGAGAGTCGAATAATGACGCGATATTGAGGGCGGTCCTGCTCACGATCACGTGACCGCGATGATGAGATACTACCTCCGGCCAGCGGGACCCCGCCTAGGATAGAGGGTAATCATTCCATTGGTCCATCCACAGGTGCCCCAGTTTTGTAATCAGTGTCTGGATATACAACGTGGGTGAGTGCTCAAATAGATACGCCCCTTGAGAAAGCGGAGCGAACCGTACGTCGGGTTGCGCTCACAGCTGACCGGAGGTTGGATCCCTGGTTTGCACCATAGCCCAGGTATTATCTGTTTTTTCCTTGAGTCTACTGCTGCCTGTATGCCCACTGGTGGTTGCCTGACGGGATCTTGTGCGGATGGTTTTTATACAGAGCACAAAGGAACATCAAATTATTTTTCTGGCACTGTTGCTTTTAGCCATTGTGCCTAGTTTATTCTGGATCTTGGGATCTTATATCATGCCAGTCAGCGTGTGAGCTACCAATTGCAACATCGCCTGTATTGCTGCTTTACAATTTTGATCATTTCTTATCATGTTGTAATTATTTGTATGTAATTATTTAATAAAATTTCATATTTTGTGTATGTATGTGTGTCCCTACGGGATTGCTTTTTTCGGATTTCTCTATTAGGGGAGCCTGTGATGGTGGTCTGAATACTGTTATCCTTATTAGTCCCAAGGTCCGATTTGACAAGCATATTCCTGATATTTTTAGCCCTCTTATAGGACATTAGTGGCATTTCATGAAAAATATTGGGGAAATTGCTAGTCAGGATGTGCCAATGTTTATACACAATCTTTTTAATATCCATACTCTGATGTGAGAATGTTGTAACACACGGGATACGTTTCTGAATGGATTTTTTAGTTAGTGATTTAGGCGTCAGCAAATTACCTCTTGGCATGTATGCTTCTTTATGAGTAAGGAAATATGTTTAGCTACCTGTTTAGTCATCAAGGTGACCATGCGAAAAGCTTTATATAGACCTTGGTGCTTGAAAGGGAATACAGGATGAAGCAACCCTTCTATTTGCGGGCGTCTCATGGCATCGTGGAGGGATTAAAGTACATGACACCCTCATGCTTCCGGTGGTACTAGGGTCTGGTATCCACATGAAAAGGGAGTATTTGAGCGATTTGTGCAGTCTTTTTGGTTTTCTGTTTAAAACTGAGGGGGAAAACAGTAAATAGACAAAATTCCAGAACACTTGCCTGAATAGACATAGAAACATAGAATGTGTCGGCAGATAAGAACCATTTGGCCCATTTAGTCTGCCCAATATACTGAATACTATGAATAGCCCCTGGCCCTATCTTATATGAAGGATGGCCTTATGCCTATCCCATGCATGCTTAAACCCCTTCACTGTATTTGCAGCTACCACTTCTGCAGGAAGGCTATTCCATGCCGGATCCGTCATTATTTTCCATTGAAATGTATTAATGCCGGATCTGGTACCAAGTGTTTCAGAAAAACGGATCCGTTTTTCCAGTCTGCGCATGCGCAGACCCTTAAAAATGTGAAAAAAATAAATACCGGATCCGTTTTTCCGGGTGACACCGGAGAGACGGACCTGGTATTTCAATGCATTTGTCAAACGGATCCGCACCTGGAAACAAATAGTATCCGTTTGCACACTGATTTCCGGATCCAGCAGGCAGTTCCAGCAACGGAACTGGCTGCTGGATTCCTCTAACGCTATTGTGAAAGTACCCTTAATTGGATCTGCTTAATGATCGAACCGCACTGACACCCATCCCGAAGAACAGCACTGCCATGGGTGACCATGGACCTGATTACTTGCCACTTGTTACACAGCACTAGTGCATTGAGATTGATTGTATATCTGGAAGCTTCAAGATCCAAGCTCCATCCTCAGGTTATTCATGTTTAGTTGCTTTCTGTAATGACCCAGAGGGAAGGCAAGGATGGGAGGAGGGGTAATGGCTACGATAGTGGTAGTAGTACTCACAGTTCACAGTGGCTGTCCGTACTCTGGGCTGTGCAGTAAAAAGAAGGCACACACCATGGACTTGGGGCTCCTGCTTGATGTTAGGTGGTGTGCCCTTGATGTTGAACAGTTGATAAGGTGTGAAGACGGAGAGTAGATGTAAGGGCCCATGGTTCGTGGAGGCAAGGACCAGGCCCAGTTTATTGATGAGGATGATGAGTGGTTGCAGTACAGACAACAGCAACAGGAACAGTTCTGAGGCATACCACAGAGTTTACTTTCCCAATGGCTGTGTATAGGGAGTGGTCGCTCTCTAAATATTTTACAATCTTCTTAATTTGACCATAGGTGTGCAAAACTTTCACAATAAGTACTGCAGTTCCCATAGTGGGGTACCAATCTTCAAATGGATGGCCAATCTGTTATGTAAGTGTGGTGGGTGCTGAAGCAATATACCCTCTCCACAAGCAGCCAAGTCCATAGCTATAAACTAGCGTTACCTATGCTACCACTCACAGTCCCTTGTGATCCTCACTGCATAGGAATGTATACATTTGTGATTGAAATAAAAGCTGTAATCATCTGTTTGGACTGAACTCCACCTAGTGGTGGCTGCATGAAAATGCAGTGTTTTCAAATTGGAAAGAGAAGCCTATAGCTTATATAGGCTGGAGAAGTAAGTGGAATTAAAGGGAACCTGTCACCTCAAAAATGCATCTATACCCTCCAGCAGTACCTCGTAGTAGCCCGCAGCCTGTTAATAATCATATGTTTCATCCTGTTGTCCGATGCTGCGTAAGTTCAAAAAACAAGGTTTTATTTTCCATCAGTGCTATAGTGCCGGCCAGCTTGAAGTCAAGGGGGCAGCGGCCTCCTTGCTTCAAGTCAAGGTAACCACGCCCCTAACCGTCCCCTCTTGCCTGAGAGTGACAGCCTGCAGTGCGACCGCGATTCCCCAAGTCTCGCGCATGCGCATTGCGCCGCTGAAACCCGGCTAACAGTGGCAGCAGGAGATGGGATAGTGCATTACTACAGAGCGCACTGCGCATGCGCGAGACTTGGGGAATCGCGGCCGCACTGCAGGCTGTCACTCTCAGGCAAGAGGGGACGGTTAGGGGCGTGGTTACCTTGACTTGAAGCAAGGAGGCTGCTGCCCCCTTGACTTCAAGCTGGCCGGCACTATAGCACTGATGGAGAATAAAACCTAGTTTTTTTAACTTACGCAGCATCGGACAACAGGATGAAACATATGATTATTAACAGGCTGCGGGCTACAATGAGGTACTACTGGCGGGTGTAGATGCATTTTTGAGCTGACAGGTTCCCTTTAATAAAAAAAATAGTTGGAGGAGTGACTTGCTACCAAGTGACATGACTGGGTATAAAAAAAAACATGCTAAAGAGGCAGAGTCTCATCATATGGCCTAGGAAAAGTTGGAGAGCAAGCACCGCTGCCTTCTCAAACAGCTGATCGGCAGGGGTCCCTAGTGTCGGACACCCACCGATCAAATAGTGATGACCTATCCAGAGGATAGGTCATCAATAAAAAACACTTGGAAAACTCCTTTAAAGGGGTTGTCCGGGTTCAGAGCTGAACCCGGACATATGCCCATTTTCACCCTGGCAGCCCCCCTGACTTGAGCATCGGAGCAGTTCATGCTCCGATGCTCTCCTTTGCCCTGCGCTAAATCGCGCAGGGCAAAGGCATTTTTTGGAGTTCTGGTGACGAACCGGGCTCTCCTTAAGGCTGCCAGGCGGAGGCTTCCACCCAGCAGCAATCCCGGTGACGCCACCGGCATTGATGGCCGGGCTTTAGCGCTGCCCTAGCTTGTTAAACGGCTAGGGCAGGGCTAAAGCCCGCCCATCAGTGCCGGTGACGTCACCGAACACACTGCTGGGCGGAAGCTTCCGCCCGGCAGTGTGTTATTGTAAACAAAAGAGCCCTTGCCCTGCGTGGTCCAGCGCAGGGCAAGGGAGTGCATCGGAGCATGAAATGCTCCGATGCTAACATCAGGGGGGCTGCCTGGGTGAAATTATGGGTATATCCAGTTTTAGCTCTGAACCCGGACAACCCATTTAACTTGCATTTGTGGATTGCATGTGCAGCGGCCAGGTAGGGGGGGATAATATTCTGTATTTGTCGTGACACCAATTGCAGCGTGCGCAGGGTACTACCCCAGGGCCCTTCCAAGGTGTTATAAGTGCTAGAGTGGTGTAATGACCTATAATGTCTCTATAGTTTTGTGGTAGTTGTGTCACGGTGTCTCTTACCTGGGTACGGCCGGACTCCTGTCTCAGCCGAGACTAGGTCCTTTCTGTCTTCCTATGCAGGGGAACTCCACACACACACACACACACACACACACACACCCTACCTCTAGCAGGGGTTGGGCTACACTACTCCTAACTTCCTTCTCCACCCAAACTGCAGGATGTGGGTCCAGCCCACCTCGCCACAGAGGGGGAGCTAAGCTGGAATAATCCATTCCAGCTCAGATACACTAAACTGTAGCTTGTACCTGACAATGAGTTGCTGCCACCTGCTGGTAGCCAGGCAAATTACATGAACAATTGCATTTAACATACAGTAGATTTATATGCACATTTGTGGAAGACATGAGCAAAATCATATCTGATGACATTATAAAAGCTCTTAGAATATAGTAGCGGGGTAGAGGCGTGTAGTAACACAACTCTGGGGTGTTACACATGGAGAACTGTGCTCATAGACAAGCATTTATGCAAGTGTTCCTGAGCCCATGCAATGCTCATGGATTTATCCAGATTCTCTGAATCTTTTGATTATGTACTGTAGATGGTGGAATATTCAAAGTCTTCACTATTTTACATTGAGGAACATTTTTCTGAAATTGCACACAGTTTTTCGCAGATTGGTAAACCCCTGCCCATCTTTGCTTCTGAGAGACTCTGCCTCTTTAGCATGTTTTTTTTTATACCCAGTCATGTCACTTGGTAGCAAGTCACTCCTCCAACTATTTTTTTTATTAAAGGGAACCTGTCAGCTCAAAAATGCATCTACACCCGCCAGTAGTACCTCATTGTAGCCCGCAGCCTGTTAATAATCATATGTTTCATCCTGTTGTCCGATGCTGCGTAAGTTCAAAAAACAAGGTTTTATTTTCCATCAGTGCTATAGTGCCGGCCAGCTTGAAGTCAAGGGGGCAGCAGCCTCCTTGCTTCAAGTCAAGGTAACCACGCCCCTAACCGTCCCCTCTTGCCTGAGAGTGACAGCCTGCAGTGCGACCGCGATTCCCCAAGTCTCGCGCATGCGCATTGCGCCGCTGAAACCCGGCTAACAGTGGCAGCAGGAGATGGGATAGTGCATTACTACAGAGCGCACTGCGCATGCGCGAGACTTGGGGAATCGCGGCCGCACTGCAGGCTGTCACTCTCAGGCAAGAGGGGACGGTTAGGGGCGTGGTTACCTTGACTTGAAGCAAGGAGGCTGCTGCCCCCTTGACTTCAAGCTGGCCGGCACTATAGCACTGATGGAGAATAAAACCTAGTTTTTTTAACTTACGCAGCATCGGACAACAGGATGAAACATATGATTATTAACAGGCTGCGGGCTACAATGAGGTACTACTGGCGGGTGTAGATGCATTTTTGAGCTGACAGGTTCCCTTTAATAAAAAAAATAGTTGGAGGAGTGACTTGCTACCAAGTGACATGACTGGGTATAAAAAAAAACATGCTAAAGAGGCAGAGTCTCTCAGAAGCAAAGATGGGCAGGGGTTTACCAATCTGCGAAAAACTGTGTGCAATTTCAGAAAAATGTTCCTCAATGTAAAATAGTGAAGACTTTGAATATTCCACCATCTACAGTACATAATCAAAAGATTCTGAGAATCTGGATAAATCCATGAGCATTGCATGGGCTCAGGAACACTTGCATAAATGCTTGTCTATGAGCACAGTTCTCCATGTGTAACACCCCAGAGTTGTGTTACTACACGCCTCTACCCCGCTACTATATTCTAAGAGCTTTTATAATGTCATCAGATATGATTTTGCTCATGTCTTCCACAAATGTGCATATAAATCTACTGTATGTTAAATGCAATTGTTCATGTAATTTGCCTGGCTACCAGCAGGTGGCAGCAACTCATTGTCAGGTACAAGCTACAGTTTAGTGTATCTGAGCTGGAATGGATTATTCCAGCTTAGCTCCCCCTCTGTGGCGAGGTGGGCTGGACCCACATCCTGCAGTTTGGGTGGAGAAGGAAGTTAGGAGTAGTGTAGCCCAACCCCTGCTAGAGGTAGGGTGTGTGTGTGTGTGTGTGTGTGTGTGTGGAGTTCCCCTGCATAGGAAGACAGAAAGGACCTAGTCTCGGCTGAGACAGGAGTCCGGCCGTACCCAGGTAAGAGACACCGTGACACAACTACCACAAAACTATAGAGACATTATAGGTCATTACACCACTCTAGCACTTATAACACCTTGGAAGGGCCCTGGGGTAGTACCCTGCGCACGCTGCAATTGGTGTCACGACAAATACAGAATATTATCCCCCCCTACCTGGCCGCTGCACATGCAATCCACAAATGCAAGTTAAATGGGTTGTCCGGGTTCAGAGCTAAAACTGGATATACCCATAATTTCACCCAGGCAGCCCCCCTGATGTTAGCATCGGAGCATTTCATGCTCCGATGCACTCCCTTGCCCTGCGCTGGACCACGCAGGGCAAGGGCTCTTTTGTTTACAATAACACACTGCCGGGCGGAAGCTTCCGCCCAGCAGTGTGTTCGGTGACGTCACCGGCACTGATGGGCGGGCTTTAGCCCTGCCCTAGCCGTTTAACAAGCTAGGGCAGCGCTAAAGCCCGGCCATCAATGCCGGTGGCGTCACCGGGATTGCTGCTGGGTGGAAGCCTCCGCCTGGCAGCCTTAAGGAGAGCCCGGTTCGTCACCAGAACTCCAAAAAATGCCTTTGCCCTGCGCGATTTAGCGCAGGGCAAAGGAGAGCATCGGAGCATGAACTGCTCCGATGCTCAAGTCAGGGGGGCTGCCAGGGTGAAAATGGGCATATGTCCGGGTTCAGCTCTGAACCCGGACAGCCCCTTTAAAGGAGTTTTCCAAGTGTTTTTTATTGATGACCTATCCTCTGGATAGGTCATCACTATTTGATCGGTGGGTGTCCGACACTAGGGACCCCTGCCGATCAGCTGTTTGAGAAGGCAGCGGTGCTTGCTCTCCAACTTTTCCTAGGCCATATGATGCCATGTTAATAATTCACATGACCTAGGCGCAGCTCAACCCCTGTTACTAAGCATAGCCTCTATACAATGTACAGAGAGAAGGCCGATCACCAGTGCCTTCTCAAACAGCTCATTGACAAGGGTCCCAGGTGTCAGATCAGATACTGATGATCAGATACTGATGACCAATCCAGAGTAAAAATCACATAGAAAATCCCTTTAAGGCTGTATCATACAAAGAAGAAGTCATTTGTCAATACGATTCAGAAACGCCGCCATCTTCTCTGGGCCAAAGCTCATTTAACATGGGCTAAAGGTAAAATGGAAAACTGTTCTGTGGTCAGATGAATCAGGCCTCCTGCACACGAACGTGTGTGCCCCGTGGCCGTTTTGCGGACTGCATTTGCGCATCCCAAAACACAGGCGCAGTTCCGTGGGAATTCCGCATCACGGATGCGGACCCATTTACTTCAATGGGTCCGCAAATCCGGAGATGCGGAATGGTGTGGAACGGATGCACGGAACGGAAACCCACGAAAGCGCTACGGAGTGCTTCCATGGGGTTTCGTCCCGTACTTCCGTTCTGCAAAAAGATAGAACATGTCCTATCTTTTTGCGGAACGGGCGGATCGTGGACCTATTAAAGTGAATGGGTCCGCTGCGGCTGCCCCACGGTCGGTGTTCGTGCAGCACGGCCATGGGGGGCACGCGTTCGTCTGCAGGAGGACTCAGAGTTTGAAATTCTTTTTGGAAACCACAGACGTTGTGTTCTGTGGACTGAAGAGTAGAGGCACCATCCAGCTTGTTATGAGCATGCAGTTCACAAGCCTCTGATGGTATCGGGCTGCATTAGTTCCTATGGTGTGGGCAGCTTACACACCTGGAGAGGCACTATCACTGCTGAACACTATCTAGAGGTTTTAGAACAACATATGCTCCCAATGTCTCTTTCAAGGAAGGCCTTGCATATTTTATTAAGACAATGCTAAACCACATACTGCATCCATCTCAACAGCACGGCTTCATAGAAGAAGAGTCCGGGTGGCAATAGAAAATATTTGACGCATCATGTAACGAAAAATGCAGCTAAAATCCTACATCAGAAAAGAATGGGATAACAGACGTTTACAGACTGTTGTTAAAAGAGGGGAAGCTACACAATTATAGACACGGCCCTGCCCTAACTTTCTAAATGAGTTAGAAAAGTTCTAAATGAGTTAATTTTTTTAATGAATTAGTAAAATTTCTCACTTTCAACGTCTGGTATGTGTTCTATGATCTATTATGAATAAAAAAAATGCGTTTAAGAGATTTGCAAATCATCACATTCAGTTTTTATTTATATTTATTTACATTTTATACAGCACCCCAACTTTTGGGAAATTGGGGTTGTAAGTGCATTCATTGAGGGGAAAAATCCAGATATACGCATACACCCAGCAGGTCATTTTGTTCTTTTCACGTCTGGAAACTTTTTAATTAACCACTTAAGGACCACAGGTTTATACCCCCCTAGTGACCAGGCCCTTTTTTACAAATTGGCACTCCACAACTTTAACGGTTTATTGCTCGGTCATGCAACTTACCACCCAAATGAATTTTACCTCCTTTTCTTCTCACTAATAGAGCTTTCATTTGGTGGTATTTCATTGCTGCTGACATTTTTACTTTTTTTGTTATTAATCGAAATTTACCGATTTTTTTTTTGCAAAAAAAATGACATTTTTCACTTTCAGTTGTAAAATTTTGCAAAAAAAACGACATCCATATATACATTTTTCTCTAAATTTATTGTTCTACATGTCTTTGATAAAAAAAAATGTTTGGGTAAAAAAAAAATGATTTGGGTAAAAGCTATAGCGTTTACAAACTATGGTACAAAAATGTGAATTTCCGCTTTTTGAAGCAGCTCTGACTTTCTGAGCACCTGTCATGTTTCCTGAGGTTCTACAATGCCCAGACAGTACAAACACCCCACAAATGACCCCATTTCGGAAAGTAGACACCCTAAGGTATTCGCTGATGGGCATAGTGAGTTCATAGAACTTTTTATTTTTTGTCACAAGTTAGCGGAAAATGATGATTTTATTATTTTTTTTCCTTACAAAGTCTCATATTCCACTAACTTGTGACAAAAAATAAAAACTTCCATAAACTCACTATGCCCATCACGAAATACCTTGGGGTGTCTTCTTTCCAAAATGGGGTCACTTGTGGGGTAGTTATACTGCCCTGGCATTCTAGGGGCCTGAATGCGTGAGAAGTGGTTTGAAATCAAAATCTGTAAAAAATGGCCGGTGAAATCCTAAAGGTGCTCTTTGGAATGTGGGCCCCTTTGCCCACCTAGGCTGCAAAAAAGTGTCACACATCTGGTATCGCCGTACTCAGGAGAAGTTGGGCAATGTATTTTGGGGTGTCTTTTTACATATACCCATGCTGGGTGAGAGAAATATCTCGGCAAAAGACAACTTTTCCCATTTTTTTTATACAAAGTTGGCATTTGACCAAGATATTTATCTCACCCAGCATGGGTATATGTAAAATGACACCCCAAAACACATTCCCCAACTTCTTCTGAGTACGGCGATACTACATGTGTGACACTTTTTTGCAGCCTAGGTGGGCAAAGGGGCCCACATTCCAAAGAGCACCTTTAGGATTTCACCGGCCATTTTTTACACATTTTGATTTCAAACTACTTTGCACGCATTTGGGCCCCTAAAATGCCAGGGCAGTATAACTACCCCACAAGTGACCCCATTTTGGAAAGAAGACACCCCAAGGTATTTCGTGAGGGGCATGGCGAGTTCCTATAATTTTTTAGTTTTTGTCACAAGTTAGCGGAAAATGATGATTTTTTTTTTTTTCTTACAAAGTCTCATATTCCACTAACTTGTGACAAAAAATAAAAACTTCCATGAACTCACTATGCCCATCACGAAATACCTGGGGGTGTCTTCTTTCCAAAAGGGGGTCACTTGTGGGGTAGTTATACTGCCCTGGCATTTTAGGGGCCCGAATGCGTGAGAAGTAGTTTGAAATCAAAATCTGTAAAAAATGGCCGGTGAAATCCGAAAGGTGCTCTTTGGAATGTGGGCCCCTTTGCCCACCTAGACTGCAAAAAAGTGTCACACATGTGGTATTGCCATACTCAGGAGAAGTTGGGGAATGTGTTTTGGGGTGTCATTTTACATATACCCATGCTGGGTGAGATAAATATCTCGGCAAAAGACAACTTTTCCAATTTTTTTATACAAAGTTGGCATTTGACCGAGATATTTCTCTCACCCAGCATGGGTATATGTAAAATGACACCCCAAAACACATTCCCCAACTTCTCCTGAGTACGGCGATACCAGATGTGTGACACTTTTTTGCAGCCTAGATGCGCAAAGGGGCCCACATTCCTTTTAGGAGGGCATTTTTAGACATTTGGATCCCAGACTTCTTCTCACGCTTTAGGGCCCCTAAAATGCCAGGGCAGTATAAATACCCCACATGTGACCCCATTTTGGAAAGAAGACACCCCAAGGTATTCAATGAGGGGCATGGCGAGTTCATAGAAATTTTTTTTGCCACAAGTTAGCGGAAATTGATTTTTTTTTTTTTCTCACAAAGTCTCCCTTTCCGCTAACTTGGGACAAAAATTTCAATCTTTCATGGACTAAATATGCCCCTCAGCGAATACCTTGGGGTGTCTTCTTTCCGAAAAAAGGTCACATGTGGGGTATTTATACTGCCCTGGCATTTTAGGGGCCCTAAAGCGTGAGAAGAAGTCTGGAATATAAATGTCTAAAAAAATTTACGCATTTGGATTCCGTGAGGGGTATGGTGAGTTCATGTGAGATTTTATTTTTTGACACAAGTTAGTGGAATATGAGACTTTGTAAGAAAAAAATAAAATAAAAAATTTCCGCTAACTTGGGTCAAAGAAATGTCTGAATGGAGCCTTACAGAGGGGGGTGATCAATGACAGGGGGGTGATCAGGGAGTCTATATGGGGTGATCACCCCCCTGTCATTGATCACCCCCCTGTAAGGCTCCATTCAGACGTCCATATGTTTTTTACAGATCCACGGATACATGGATCGGATCCGCAAAACACATACGGACATCTGAATGGAGCCTTACAGGGGGGTGATCAATGACAGGGGGGTGATCAATGACAGGGGGGTGATCAGGGAGTCTATATGGGGTGATCACCCCCCTGTCATTGATCACCCCCCCCTGTAAGGCTCCATTCAGACGTCCGTATGTTTTTTACGGATCCACGGATACATGGATCGGATCCGCAAAACACATACGGACATCTGAATGGAGCCTGACAGGGGGGTGATCAATGACAGGGGGGTGATCAGGGAGTCTATATGGGGTGATCACCCCCCTGTCATTGATCACCCCCCTGTAAGGCTCCATTCAGATGTCCATATGTGTTTTGCGGATCCGATCCATGTATCCGTGGATCCGTAAAAAACATACGGACATCTGAATGCAGCCTTACATGGGGGTGATCAATGACAGGGGGGTGATCAATGACAGGGGGGTGATCAGGGAGTCTATATGGGGTGATCAAGGGTTAATTAGTGACAGGGGGGGTGTAGTGTAGTGGTGCTTGGTGCTACTTATTACTGAGCTGCCTGTGTCCTCTGGTGGTCGATCCAAGCAAAGGGGACCACCAGAGGACCAGGTAGCAGGTATATTAGACGCTGTTATCAAAACAGCGTCTAATATACCTGTTAGCGGTTAAAAAAATCGCATCTCCAGCCTGCCAGCGAACGATCGCCGCTGGCAGGCTGGAGATCCACTCGCTTACCTTCCGATCCTGAAGAACCCCTTTAAAAAAGGCACTAGAGCTTTAAAACCTATAAAGGCATTTTTGTTTTTATTTTTTTCTCCTCCATCTTCCAAAAGCCATAACTCCCCCCCCCCCCCCCCCCCCCTGTGTGTGGGAAGGAAGGGAGGGGAGTTATGGCTTTTGGAAGATGGAGGAGAAAAAAATAAAAACAAAAATGCCTTTATAGGTTTTAAAGCTCTAGTGCCTTTTTTAAAGGGGTTCTTCAGTCCGCCTTCAGTCCTGTTGTGGGAAGAGTATGGTCAGTACCCTCTGTCTTTGCTGCGGCCTGACGGAGGGCCTAAGAACTGACCAAACTCTCTTCCCACAATAGGGCAGAAGGCTGCTGGGTTTTCCTAAAATCACAGAGAGCCCCTTTAAGTCTGTAATCTGATTTTGTCAGTATACGTACATTGTCTCTATATTGATTAATAGTATTATTAATAATACAAAAAAAATGGCTGCAGCAGGAAGGAGTTATGCAAATCTAAGGGGAAAAAAAGGTAACGAATAAGCAATGCATAAGGATGAGAGCTCCACCTTGTGGTGTATTGTAGGCAGTGCATGTAGACTTCAAAGCTGACATTAGGAAAACGCTCACACTGGCAGAATACTATAAGCGTCCCTCGCTGTGAATGCAGACTTTTAAGGTGGAAATAGTTACTGTATATCAGGTAACATATCACCACGTTACATCTATTACACATGGTGCAGTCTGAGAGCATTGTCCATACCATTAATAGTTGGCTCCCCCTCATCCTACAGTCCTATTGACTTTAATGACACTTGTCACAAAACACTTAAATTATGGAGTTGCCCGTGTCCAAGAGCTGGTTCATCACTGTCCAGAGTGTGGCCTTTCCAGTTTTGTTTACTGTAACCCTACCGGGCAGCACATAGTGATGCTTGGGCCTCACCCTTGGTTGTAGCCAGGCCAAGCCAACATTTTTAAAGATTACCTGAATATATCTTAAAATTTATCTCCAGAACCCAGCAGAACATTACAATAAGCAGGAATGGAGTCAGGTCTGTCACTAAGCCAGAGATTGGTGCAACCATAGAAAGGCCTTTGCAGCGTAGGATCGCTTCTATCAAAACTGCCTCCATCGCTGTGCCTCACCAACATCTGGGGGCACCTCACAGTTGAGGAGCTCTGGTCCAGGGCAATAGTAATGTCCCTACTGTCCTAATCCCCACCTATGTTATTTTCTGTCAAGTGACAACTGAAGAATTCCTTAAAGGGATTGGAGAGATAGATATTTTTTTTAAAAAATCATCAGATGCCAGATTTGTGAACAGCTATAGAGACCCCCTTAGCTTTGGAATCAGCAAATGTGCTGTGAGACCATACCGAGAAATACTGATTCTTACAAGAGGGAACATGTCCCGATTTAAAGTGAGTCTCCTGCAGAAGGGCTATAGCAACCTTCTGTTTATGGAGGCTATACAGAATCTGGTTCCTATTAGCGGGGTCATTTAATCCATTTACATTATATGAACATATTTTGATAGAAGCCATAGTACTATATGTGATATCTTAATCACTGAGTTTGTATACCAAGGAAAGGGAAGGGGTGGAAAGAACATGAGGGAGGACAAGACGAAAAAAGGGAAATCCACACACATTTCGCACAAGCTCTGTAACACCTATAGAGTATAGTGCAAGTTTTGAAACAAACAGCAGCAGACTGGGAGAGCACCCCTCTGCTACCACTATTTAGGCAAGAGGGAAGTGAAAGCCTCAACGTAGCGAACGTCCCCCCTCCACTCCAGCATCTGGTAAAAAAGGGTAAAATGTAGAAATATCCAACATTTAACTACCAAGTAAAATGCACTCCTATCTGCCATATGAGGACCTCCCCTAGATGGTCGCCTTACAGGAAGAGAGGAGGTTCTCCCCTCCCCTCACCCCACCAACATAACGGCAAGGAAGAAATAAAGCCCCATCTCATAGGAAGCCCCCACATAGAACCTCCCTGAAAGAAGACCCTAAACCAAGCCTTCACTCATCAAACTAGGCAGTAGAACAAATATAACATTGCAGAATAAATGACTTGCTTCACGGTGTCTTCCTCTGTTTAGAAGATCGAGGGGACACCTGGGACCACTGCTCCCTCATGGGCAACGGACTTGGGGATGAAACAGTCGGACAATCAGGAAGGGAGACCGCCAGTAATGCAAAAGTCTCCAGGAACTTGGGGAGGTCTTCAGGATCCTTGAATGTTGCCCATCTTCCGTCTTTCCTTGCGTGTAGTTGAAATGGGAAGTCCCATCGGTATGTGATATATTTCTCTTTCAGGAGAGTAAGAACGGGCCTCACTGCCCTACGTAGCTGAAGTGTCCTCCTTGATAGATCCGGCAGGATCTGGATAGATGAACCCCCAATTTCCAACTTCTCTGCCTGGCGGGCAGCTCTCAGAATGTCCTCCTTTATTTTGAAAAAGTGGACCCGGCATACAATATCTCTGGGTCTAGCTGCGTCAGTTGGTCTAGGGCCCATGGCCCTGTGTACAGGGGTGGGATTAAAATTTTTAACAACAGGTTCCCTACTCAACGGCAGGCATGCAGATTCACAACACATGTTTATATATACATACACAACATATATGCAACACACATACACATAAATACACCATATACATGGTACACATACATAAATACACCACATATACACTACACACACTTTCAAAAAGCCCAAGTAGCTAAACTATCAGAGGCGTGCAAAGCTTGTCACAACAAGTTTTTTTTAAAGCGCTAGCCCACAACTCTAACTCCACATAATGTCTCCATTGTGCCCCCCACACAGTAGTTATGCCAGATCTGGGATGGTTGGGAGGTATGCATATCTAAACAGACTACATAGACACTACACTCACATAATCACATATACAATATACACCCATATAGGCCACACTTACAGTAGATTTACCTACTCCATATAACTTTCATACACATTTGTACCTGGCACTAAAGACATATTTGCATGCACATTATATTCAGTGCTATCCAGAATACAGCGCCACATACTTCTTACATCCAGTGACTTCTCCTCTGATGTAGATGTTCTCTTTCCTCACCTTCTCCTTTCAGACCAGACCGCCATGATAATTTCACCCATCTCTCGTCTCTGCAGTTTGACAAAAAAAATCTTAGGTTACTACTTTTCCATCCTCCTACCTTCTGAATAACTCATCCTGCCACATTTAATACTGTGCCTGCTGTGCTCCCCAATACTATACTACAGAAACTGTACACCTGAAAATGCCAGTACCACACAGATAGTGCCCCCAGTACTATGCCCGCTGTGCTCCCCAATACTAAACAGCAGAAACAGATAAACCCCCTGATAACACTAGTACCACACAGACAGTGCCCTTCAATAATTATTGGCAGACACTGCCCTGCAAATAAGTGTGCCCAGCAAATAGTACCCCTGACACTAAAAGTGTAAAACATTGTCCCCCTGTTACTACTGGGGTACTATGGGGAACATGGTTACTATTATGGGTGCTATGGGAGCATTATTACTTCTGGGGCACAGTGGGAACATTATTACTACTAAGTGCACTCTGACACAGAATTATTACTATTGGTGAAACTTTGGAGCAGTTTTACTGTGGGGGGCAAACTGGCATCTTAAAATGAGCACCAGTGCAAAGAATGTCCCTTGCAATGTGCCCCAGTACAAAAAATGCCCCCTAATAATGTGCACTAGTTCAAAAATGCTCCCGTTCTGTGTGCCAGTACAAAAAATTCCTCCTCTTAGTGCCCCGTGTTGAACTAATATCCCTATAGTGCCCCCATAATGTGTGCAAGTATAAAATACCCCTATATAATGCTCACATAGTGCTCCTCTCCTCTTACCCATAGTGTCCCACATAATGTGCCAGTATAAAATGCCCCTATATAGTGCCCCAAGTAAATGCCACCATAGTGATCCTTCCTTTTCCCCATAGTGCCCCCATAATGTGCCTATATAATATGACCCCATAGTGTTCTCCCCCCTTCCAACCCCATAGTGCTTCCATAATGTTCCAGTATAAGATTCCTTTATAGTGTCCCCAATGATGTGCCAGTATAAATGCCCCCAGCAGATGCCCCTATAGTGTCCCCCATGATGTGCCATTATAAATGCCCCCATAGTGTCCCCCATGAAGTGCCAGTATAAATCCCCCCGAGTAGATAGCCCAGATGTGCCAGTATAAATGCCCCCAGTAGATGCCCCATGATGTGCCAGTGTAAATGCCCCCATAGTCCCCCATTATGTGCCAGTATAATTGCCCCCATAGTGTCCCCCATGAAGTGCCAGTATAAATACCCCCAGTAGATACCCCCACATTGTCACCCATGATGTGCCAGTATAACTGTCCCCCAGTAGGTGCCCCCATAATGTGCCAGTATAAATTCCCCCGAGTAGATAGCCCAGGTGTGCCAGTATAAATGCCCCCAGTAGATGCCCCCATGATGTGCCAGTGTAAATGCCCCCATAGTCCCCCATTATGTGCCAGTATAATTGCCCCCATAGTGCCCCATGATGTGCCACTATAAATGCCCCCATAGTGTCCCCCATGATGTGCCAGTATAAATGCCCCCAGTGTCCCCGATGATGTGCCAGTAATGCCCCTATAGAGTCCCCCATGATGTACCAGTAGATGCCCCCATAGTGTCCCAAACTGAAAAGAATGGCGTGACATTAACCAGGCAGGAAATGCTCAAACCCACATGCAGTTGTGCATATATATACAGGGGAGCAAATCCTGCACTTGTGGCCCGTTGCTAATGACGATCCCCAGCAAAAATGCATACAGTGGAGGATGCCCGCAGCGAACCACAAGTACCACAATAGACATCCTACACAAGGTAGCAATTATGTGGATGTCATAATCAATATAGCAATATAACAAAATAATAGCAAAGACAGGTGCACTCTGCGGTCTTACTAAACCCTCAAACAAAAATTGAGAGATTAGCCAACATATCCTACTGTGGAGGACATGTCTGAGCCCGAGCACTGCGCCAAGGTTTCTCAAGTATCTCAGGGACCTAACACTCACCTACCTGCGTCGTATGGGCCCCATGGTGTCCCCCATGATGTGCAACTTGCAAGTAATGCCCCCATAGTGTCCACCAGGATGTGCCAGTAATGCCCCCATAGTGTCCCCCATCATTTGGCGTTATTTCCCCTAGTTGATGCCCCCATAGCGCGCCACATGTCCTGCGCAGTACAAATCTTGGTTCAGACGGATGCGATGCCTACGCCAGCCTCTGATTGGCTGCCAGAGCAACAAGCCAGCAGCAGCTGACTGCCGAGCCAAGCAACCGGTAATTACATTTCTCGGGGGCGGTGGCATGTGCAGGGAGGGGATTTGAGCTGGGGATTTGTTTGCTGCGTGCGGGGGATTGATTTATGCTGCAGGACCGAGTCAGGATTCCTGCTTCTCACCGGTCCTGCGAACCTGCTGTAATTTTAACAAACGGTTCGGCAGAACCGGAGAGAACCGGCTGGATCCCATGCCTGCCTGTGTATACGATCTAGCTCAATAGGGAGTTGTACAGTGCCATTTACCAGAGAGCCAATCAGGGCCGCCTGGATCGTGGCCTCTAGATCCCCCGACTGGACCGTTTCAGCGACCCCCCTTATTCACAAATTATTTCTGTGGCGACGGTTATCAATATCATCCAGGTGGGACAACAGTTGAGAAATATGTCGGCCTTCAGTACCTTATGATGGTCATCCAAATGCATATGCATGGCCTACTGCGTCTTTTCTGAGGCCTCAACACGGTGGCCCAAGTGTTTAATCTCCCCCTTTAGCGTCCCCATCTCTGTGCGGTATGTCCTCTACAACCTGGAAACAGAATTCTCTAGATCGTCTTTCGTGGGTAGAGCCTGTAGCTGGGCTCGGAGGTCCCATCCCGCAGCAGATGCTATCGATGTAGGGCTTCCTGAATCTCTGTCGGAGGGTGAGGAGCGCGTGCACTGGCTTGAAGCCGGGAAAGACGCTTTGGCGTAGCTGGAGGTCCCAATACTTGAGACTAGGATCCGAAAAACATTTAGATGCCGGCCTTGTCGGGTTGTTGTTCGGGCTCAGACGATCCCTTGGCCGTTTTACGACCCATCTGGCTGGTGTGCTGGTGTAGTGTACGGGGGCTGTAATGCCCGTCACTACAGAAGGGTCACTTGGTGTGCTGTCGTCCCCCCCCTTATTTATGGGGAAGTTGGTATAAGTCATCTTTATAAACTGTAATGCTATGTATTTCCCTGTTACTGTGAAACTTGCATGTACAGGCCTGCTAGGGGTGTCATTCCAGCTCTTAGTCACTAGAGGGAGCTAGGGAGCCCTAGGTTATATAAGGCCCAGTCAGGGAAAGGAGAGTCAGTCTAAAGTCAGTCTAGTCTAAAGCCAGTCTACAGCAGTTGGAGTTTAGACTATGTCAGAGTCAAGTCCAGGCCGGAAGCCTGCAGACCAGGAGAGGGTATTGCTGTCCCTGTAACGGGGTTCCAGATTCAAAGAGAAGGTTCCCCTCCTGAGTTCACCTATGCAGAAGCAGGAACACCTCAATTAAAGAGCCTGAGGAAGCTGAGAGAGAGACAGAGGCAAAGCTCAGAAAAGCAAGAGGTACTCAAGACAACAGAGGAGGTACTTGATAAAGATAAAACCAAGGATATACGCCAGAGCTAGGGCATTGGGCCTTGGAGAAGAGTTTATATGTTCCAGGATCAGTCAGGAATAGAGTGCAAGCTGCCTGTACTACAAGTCCTGTGTTTAACACTCTGAAGTCACCTTGCTATACATATATTGCCTGCATCAACTGTATTGAAAATCTACTGTCTGCAAAGGAACTGCGCTTCCGTTAATGTCCCTATATGATGACTACTAAAGTTTGAGTTCTGCTTTAACATCACGTGGTTCCTCAGTTATTCCTGCTATCAGCAAACGGCGTGCCACCGTTTAATTGGCACTGGCGTCACGAACATTTCTCATTATCACCTGCCCTTGCAGAGAGTCAGCCGTCTCAGGTTAGTGTCATGATTGCACTACAACACCCAGGAACACTATTAACCCTAACTTGAGTACGCTGCACTGGTAAGTACTGCTGGTTGGATAGCTATAATAGCAGAAGTGGAGGGAGAGCTACAATCCTGCAGGTCCTACTCCGCCATGAGCAAGCCATGCCCCCCATGGCTTCTCTTCTGTGCAGAAGGAGGGGTATGCTATGTCTTCACTACACGCCTCGCATCCGGACGGAAAACTCGCTTGTGTGAAAGAGGCCTTAGGGTGCGTCCACACAGGATGTAAATAGGGCAGAAAAAAACCACACAAATCTGTGGCAAAATCCACAAGTGTTAATATGATGCAAAACTTAATTGCAAAGTGTGAAAATCTGCAAGATAAGTTGACAAGTTGCCTTTTAAAACCCACACCGCGGGTCAATTTCCACATGGATGCTGCACAGATTTTTCCTCAGTTTGTTGACAACACTTGGTAAAATCTGATTTTAATTCTACTGTGATATACTGCAGATTTTCCACCGGCAAGATCCAGAGAGAAATTCTGCAGTGTATCCACCCCGTGTGCACATACCCTTAAAGTGCCAGAACCATAAAAATAAAACTATGAAAACTGAAGCGGACGTTTGGTTATGACAAAACTTTTTCTCTGCGATATAGGATTAGTAATGTGAATCTATACCGCCATCTAGTGTGAGTTTCCTGTAGTGTAAAAAGAAGCCTAGTTCACCTGTCAGTGTTTGGTCAGTGATTTCCATTAGTGATGTTGAGCCAAAACCAGGTGTGGGTCAAATACACAAAACAGGAGCAGATCTCTCCCTTATACCTTATCTCTGTGTAGCCTCCACTGCTGTTTTGCCTCACAATCACTGATGATAATCACTAATCAAACACTGACCAAATCAATGACTTGTAAACTACTCCTAAGACCTCTTTAACCCTTTGATGGCATGGCAATTTTCAATTTTTAGGATTTGTTCACACCTACCTTAATTTGGGTGTCTAGTACTTTTATATTGATGGCAGTGTGGGGGGAAATTATTATATGGAACAGAGCACCTGCACCATCGACGAGTGAGCGCCGACTGGGACACAGATAAGTATTAGCTTTTATTTTTTTATTTGGGGGACATTACTGGGGGGCACAGGAGACTATGACTGAAGGGACAGTGGGGGGCAAACTACTACGTGGGGAAATTAGTACTCTGGGGGCAGTGTGGGGGTCAATTAATACTGTGGGGGCAAATTACTACCATGGGGGAAATTAATACTGTGGGGGCAGTGTGGAGAAATTAATACTGTGGGGGGCAAATTACTTAATGGATGGCAGTGTTGGGGCAAATTATCTAATGGGGGGCAGTGTGGGGGGCAAATTATCTAATGGGGGGCAGTGTGGGGGGCAAATTACTATATGGATGGCAGTGTCGGGCAAATTACTTAATGGATGGCAGTGTGGGGCAAATTACTATATGGATGGCAGTGTCAGGGCAAATTATCTAATGGGGGCAGTGTGTGGGGTTATTACTTGATGGGGGCAGTATGGGGGAAAATTACTTTTTGGGGGAAATTACTACATGGGAGGCAGCATGGGGGAAATTACTATATGGGGCAGCATGGGGGAAATTGCTATATGGGGCCAGCATGGGGGAAATTACTATATGGAGCAGTGTGGGGGAAATTACTATATGGGGGCAGTGTGGGGGAAATTACTATATGGGGGCAGTGTGGGGGCGTTTCTATTAGGGGACATTATTTTTGGGGACACTAT
This sequence comes from Bufo bufo, assembly GCF_905171765.1. Taxonomy (NCBI): domain Eukaryota; kingdom Metazoa; phylum Chordata; class Amphibia; order Anura; family Bufonidae; genus Bufo; species Bufo bufo. The sequence continues at coordinate 568,520,655 of NC_053392.1, read as the reverse complement.
ACAAGCATTATTACCTGGAGCACAATATAGGGTGTTATTATTACTGGGGGAACTCTAGGGGACATTATAATTGCTGTAGACACTATAGGAACCTTTAGGGTAATTTATCAAACTGGTGTAAAGTAACTGGGTTAGTTACCCATAGCATCCAATCAGATTCCACCTTTTATTTTTCACAGCTCCTTTGGAAAATGAAAGGTGGAATATAATTGGTTTCTATGGGCAACTAAGCCAGTTCTAATTTACACTAGTTTGATAAATGACCCCAATTATGAGAAATCTAACGTGTCTGTGTAACAAATTCTGTAGAGACGAGATGTGGCTGAAAGAATTTGTCATGGCGTTCTGGGTCAAACGGAGGAGAAGAGGAAAGAGAAGATCTACATGACAGGAGATGTCACTGGAAGTAAGAGGTATGTGGTGCTGTATTCTCCTATATGTAGAGCTGGCTCATTACTATCTTCTCCTCCAAGTCTTTTTTTATCATAATCATATGTATTTTAAATTTGGCAACTAAAATTTTAATTTGTCACCTGCAGTCCTATGTAACAGCCCAGATAACAGTGATAACTTTCTGTGTGCAGATAATGTAGTAGATGTTCCATGCAGTCCTATGTAACACCCCACATAACACAATAGTTCACTGTGTTATATGGGGTGCTACATAGGACTGCAGGTAACATCTATCAAATCTGTACTCAGAGAGTTATGAGATGGTGGGGGTCTGACTCCTGGCACCCCCGCCAATCTGCCTGTTTGAGGAGACCGCGATGTCCCAGTGAGCGCTGCAGCCTCTTTGTTCTTTACCAAGCACAGCGCTGTCCATTTGATAGCACTGAGCTTGGTATTACAGATCAGACCCAATCACTCAGATGGGACAGAGCTGCACCTAGGCCATGTGAACGATGTCATATGGCCTAGGAAGATACGTTGGCGCTTACGAAGCACCGCAGCCTCTTCATACAGAAAAAAAACTAAAACTAAAATGGAGGGGGGGGGGGGGGGGGGGCCCGAGTTGGGTAGAAAGCCCCGGGCCTATCATGCACTTAATCAGCCCCTGCTCGGGAGACAACCTGAACATTTATGGGACTCCTGCCTGATAGTAGTTGGGGTGCCCTTGATGATGGATGTTTGGCAGGGTGCAAGGACAGAGTACAGATGCAGTGGCCTGTGGATGGATGGTGGAGTCAATAATCGGGCCCGTTTGTTGGAATATATAAAGTCTTTCTTTACTATATTGATGATTGGAATTGTACTACATATAGCAGCACTAAGGCACAATTACAAAGTATTTCACAGTATAGTCTCCTCCCAGTAGCTGTGTATGGCCAGTAACAATGATTTTAATAGTAGTGCTCCTTGACTCTGGTGCAGGGGTGCAGACTTTAGATTCAGATGGCCAGTCTGACTCAAAGTGTGGTAGGTGCCGGAAGCAATTAACCCTTTCCCCCGCAGTAAAATCTCTAATGTCATGAACAAGCGAATACATTACTGTCTGAATCTTGCACGACCATGCTGGTTTTGGACCTTCTAAGATGGCTGGTCTTTTTCCTTCAGGGGTACTCTGATTAAATTTGCTTCTCTGGCAGCTATAGTCTCAGAGAGAAAGGTTCAATGGACTTTAGCCTGGTCTGCAGGAGCTTTCATATGTAGGTCTTGGCTGTAGCTTCTCTAACTAGATACTTCCTAACAAGGGGACGGGCTAAGTCCATCACCCTGGTAACCTAAACAACTCTGCCAGTGTTAATAATACACTGCCTGTCCCAAAAAAAAAGTCGCCACCTGGATTTAACTAAGCAAATAGTTATGAGCCTCCTATTGGATAATTACTGCATGGGCAATTATCTTTCAGCTGGCAACAAGTTATTTAACCCCAACTGGTGCAATGAGTTGCTTCTCATTTACTAAACAACCATGTCGAAAGACACATCTCGTGATCGTGGAAAAGATGTTAGTCTGTTTGAGAAGGGTCAAATCATTGGCATGCATCAAGCAGAGAAAACATTTAAGGAGATTGCAGAAACTACTAAAATTGGGCTAAGAACTGTCCAACACATTATAAAAAACTGGAGGGATAGTGGGGACCCATCATATTCGAGGAAGAAATGTGTCAGGAAAAGAATTCTGAATGATTGTGATCGGCGATCACTTGAACGTTTGGTGAAATCAAATCGAAGAAAAACAACAGTAGAACTCAGGGCTATGTTTAATAGTGAAAGTAAGAGTATTTCCACACGCACAATGCGAAGGGAACTCAAGGGATTGGGACTGAACAGCTGTGTAGCCGTAAGAAAATCACTAATCAGTGAGGCAAACCAGAAAAAAAGGCTTCAATTTGCTAGGGAGCATAAAGATTGGACTCTGGAGCAATGGAAGAAGGTCATGTGATCTGATGAGTCCAGATTTACCCTGTTCCAGAGTGATGGGCACATCAGGGTAAGAAGAGAGGCAGATGAAGTGATGCACCCATCATGCCTAGTGCCTACTGTACAAGCCTGTGGGGGCAGTGCTATGATCTGGAGTTGCTGCAGTTGGTCAGGTCTAGGTTCAGCAACAGTGCTCCAAGAATAAGGTCAGCTGACTACCTGAACATACTGAATGACCAGGTTATTCCATGAATGGATTTGTTCTTCCCTGATGGCACGGGCATATTCCAAGATGACAATGCCAGGATTCATTGGGCTTAAATTGTGAAAGAGTGGTTCAGGGAGCATGGGACATCATTTTCACACATGGATTGGCCTCCACAGAACCCAGAACTTACCCCCATTGAGAATCTTTAGGATGTGCTGGAGAAGGCTTTGTGCAGCAGTCAGACTCTACCATCATCATTGCAAGATCTTGGTGAAAAATGTATGCAACACTGGATGGAAATAAATCTTGTGACATTGCAGAAGCTTATCGAAACAATGCCACAGCGAATACGTGCCGTAATCAAAGCTAAAGGCGGTCCAATGAAATATTAGAGTGTGTGACCTTTTTATTTTTGTGGCGACTTTTTTTTTGGACAGGCTGTGTATATTGCCTATACATTGCTATTAGTTATACACAGTGAATATAGAAATAACAATGACAAACATTTGCAATGTGCTTTTGTCACAGGGAGTCACAGCACAAGGATAGTTGTGTGGCTGGGAAGTCAGTGATAGACATACAGGAAACCCACGCAAATTACTGATGACAAGAGAGACCTAGGAGACCTCAATATGTCATTCACAACTTTTCAGAGAAATCTGAGCATTTTCAATTCTGGTAAAAGTTATTTTCCCCTGTATCAGTGGCGTACACAGAGAAGTAAGGGCCCCATAGCAAGGATCAAACCAGGTCCACCTCACGGGACAGAAGGGTTTCTGCCTAAACCCCTTTCAGTGACCCTTGGGCCATTTTTACACTGCCTCATTTGCTAAAAGTTGTTCCTTTAGAGGGTAGAGTCCTGACCAAGTTTTCACCCCAAGTAGAAGAGAAGATGATCCCAACTGGGCCCCCTCTTGCCCTGGGCCCCATAGCAGTTGCATGGTCTGCCGCTTGGTAGTTGCGCCCCTGCCACGTATTGAATCTTCAAACCGAATGGTTAAACTAGAACCCGGAATGAATATCAAGAATTTTGCTCATCTCTAGATATATGTAACCTCTATGACAGTGCATCATATGGGTAGAGCACCAGCACAAAATGTCAAGCAGCATAAAGTTGTACCATTGTACAAAAATTGCGGACGCTCACCGATTAATTGGAGCTCGGCCTGCTGGTCACCCACCAGTCTGAAAGAGTCATTAAAATGTTTCTTCCGATGTGGCATGTGCTCTAATTGTAAACAAACCAATTTTCAGAGGAGAATAAACAGTCAAATCTACAGCTAATGATTACCAATGGGAAATTAAACAACTACTCACATGTAATACTAAGGCAGTAATCTACTTGATAGAATGCCCGTGTTCTATGCAGTATGTCGGAAAAAAACAAAAGGACTCTAAAAATAAGAATTGCCGAACACATTAATAATATAAAAAAATGATATGAAAAACAGTGTATCCGATCACTTAGAAACATAGAATGTGTCGGCAGATAAGAACCATTTGGCTCATCTAGTCTGCCCAATATATTGAATACTATGAATAGCACTTGGCCCTATCTTATATGAAGGATGGCCTATTTTCTTTCTCACAGTCCAGGCATGCTTAATGCCATCAGTAGTCTTCTCCTTGCTGCCAGTGCCTAATCTTGCAACTCTTGTCTGTCTGCCTATTATTATTTATTTTTATTTTATGCACTTATATAGCGCTACTATATTCCGCAGCGCTTTACAGACATTAGCATCCAACTGTCCCCAATAGGGCTCACAATCTAAGGTCCCTATCAGTTTGTCTTTGGAGTGTGGGAGGAAACCCACACAAACACCGGGAGAACATACAAACTCCATGCAGATGTTGTCCTTGGTCAGATTTGAACCTAGGACCCCAACACTGCAAGGCCACAGTGCTAACCACTGAGCCACCATGCTGCCACTTTAAAAAAACATCACAACAGTAATCCATATGGCTTAAAATATATAGCACTTGAAAAGGTGACTGAAAACTGGAGAGGAGGTAACTTTGTTTCCCAAATGTGTAGGTGTTAATCAAAGAAAATATATCACTTCGGGTCCCTAATATCAAGAGGTCTCAACTCAGAATTGGAGATTTTTGGATTTCTCAAAAATAGGGTGGTGGTGTGAATTGCATTATCCATCGGTGCCATATCTCACTTCATCTCACTGATGGATTCTGCGTTCACACCCAATGTAACAACAGTGCAGATGATCCCATTTTTATTACTGTTTTTATTTGTATTTGTATTCTTATTTTATATATTTTTTTATTATTTATTATTTTTTATTATTTTGTATTTTTTAACCAAAAAATAACCAACAGGTAATTGTCACGAGGGTGTCAAGAGCCACGCCTGACTCAGTTATACCCGGGGTCAGGAAGTCGCAGCGGGTGGCTGCGCGCTCTATTTCTAAAGACAGTGCTGTTTATTAATGGTAGCTTTCTGGGTTTGCCTTGCAATCCTTTTTGGCTCACTCAGGGATCCGTAGCTTCTCCTCCTCAGCTGTTTCTTGTCCAGCAATCCCAACCTCCTTATATTCCCATCTCTCACTTCTCTGGTTGCCAGATATAGAGCTTCCTGCCTGGACTTCTATACTGACCCACTGGAGCTGTGTAGCTGTGTTCCCTGGTTGTTGTTCCAGAACGTTACCCTCCGGATCCCTGTTGGGCCTTGGTGGTCTGCTGTTGTCGCCCACCTGGGATTATATGTTTGTCTGTATTGTCTGTCCTCTCCTTGGTGTTTTCCTCTTAGTGTCAGTGGTGCGGACTAGTGATCCCACCGCCCCGTTCACTACATAGGGCTCATCTTAGGGAAAGCCAGGGTTTAGGCACGTGATCGGCGTACGGGTGAGGAACCCGTTTAGGGACGTCAGGGCAGTCAGGTGCCAGCCGCAAGGTGAGTCAGGGGTCACAATCTTTCCCTCTCCCTTGGACAGGGCCTTCCCATTTCCCTCCCTTTGCGTGACGCCGGTCATTACAGTAATAATTGAAGATCAATAAAAGGCCAACCACTAAAAATACCATAGTACACACACAATGGTTGATAGTATGATAAACTTGCGATATCTTGAGGCCTATGTAATCTTATATACAAACCGGATTCCAAAAAAGTTGGGACACTATACAAATCATGAATAAAAACTGAATGCAATGATGTGGAGGTGCCAACTTCTAATATTTTATTCAGAATAGAACATAAATCACGGAACAAAAGTTTAAACTCAGAAAATGTACCATTTTAAGGGAAAAATATGTTGAATCAGAATTTCATGGTGTCAACAAATCCCCAAAAAGTTGGGACAAGGCCATTTTCAGCACTGTGTGGCATCTCCCCTTCTTCTTACAACACTCAACAGATGTCTGGGGACCGAGGAGACCAGTTTCTCAAATTTAGAAAAAGGAATGCTCTCCCATTCTTGTCTAATACAGGCCTCTAACTGTTCAATCGTCTTGGGCCTTCTTTGCTGCACCTTCCTCTTTATGATGCGCCAAATGTTCTCTATAGGTGAAAGATCTGGACTGCAGACTGGCCATTTCAGTACCCGGATCCTTCTCCTACGCAGCCATGATGTTGTGATTGATGCAGAATGTGGTCTGACATTATCTTGTTGAAAAATGCAGGGTCTTCCCTGAAAGAGATGACGTCTGGATGGGAGCATATGTTGTTCTAGAACCTGAATATATTTTTCTGCATTGATGGTGCCTTTCCAGAGATGCAAGCTGCCCATGCCACACGCACTCATGCAACCCCATACCATCAGAGATGCAGGCTTCTGAACTGAGCGTTGATAACAACTTGGGTTGTCCTTGTCCTCTTTGGTCCGGATGACATGGCGTCCCAGATTTCCAAAAAGAACTTCGAATCGTGACTTGTCTGACCACAGAACAGTCTTCCATTTTGCCACACTCCATTTTAAATGATCCCTGGCCCAGTGAAAACGCCTGAGCTTGTGGATCTTGCTTAGAAATGGCTTCTTCTTTGCACTGTAGAGTTTCAGCTGGCAACGGTGGATGGCACGGTGGATTGTGTTCACTGACAATGGTTTCTGGAAGTATTCCTGAGCCTATTCTGTGATTTCCTTTACAGTAGCATTCCTGTTTGTGGTGCAGTGTCGTTTAAGGGCCCGGAGATCACGGGCATCCAGTATGGTTTTACGGCCTTGACCCTTACGCACAGAGATTGTTCCAGATTCTCTGAATCTTCGGATGATGTTATGCACAGTTGATGATGATAGATGCAAAGTCTTTGCAATTTTTCGCTGGGTAACACCTTTCTGATATTGCTCCACTATCTTTCTGCGCAACATTGTGGGAATTGGTGATCCTCTACCCATCTTGGCTTCTGAGAGACACTGCCACTCTGAGAAGCTCTTTTTTATACCCAATCATGTTGCCAATTGACCTAATTAGTGTTAATTGGTCTTCCAGCTCTTCGTTATGCTCAAATTTACTTTTTCCAGCCTCTTATTGCTACTTGTCCCAACTTTTTTGGGATTTGTTGACACCGTGAAAATTGGAATCAACATATTTTTCCTTTAAAATGATACATTTACTCGGATTAAACGTTTGATCTGTCATCTACGTTCTATTACAAATAAAATATTGACATTTGCCATCTCCACATCATTGCATTCAGTTTTTATTCACAATTTGTTTAGTGTCCCAACTTTTTTGGAATCCGGTTTGTATATTTATATTTATATCATTGTGCCAATAATGATTTGTTTTGATTATAAAAGCGCATTGTGTGAATTGGGGATTATGTGCAGGAACCTAATCATAATGCAAATAAAGGTTATGACTATGATAGGAAGATCTGGTCCATGTTTTGTATTTCACTTGAATTTATTAAAAAAATGGTCCTAATGGTGGATTTTATTTTCATTTGGAATTGTGCACCACTGAGGAAGGTACATACGTGTACCGATAAGTGTCCGGTGGCGGTTGTGAAAAGACAGTGTGTGAGGGATCACACCACAAATAAAGCAAGTACGGACATTATTAATAATCGAAGTCGGCGTCCCGGTAAGCTCAGTACGCATGCGCTGGAAAAAGCCGGCAGAAGGGAGAGCGGAGACCCGCACTGCGTAATCAAACCGATAGCAGTGAACTCGCAGCAGGGTGTGACACATACAGCGCACAGTTACGCTGAGACACCAGGAGACTAGAATATAAGCCGACAGAAGAATCGCAGGAAGCCGTGAGTAACACCAAACATCATTGTACACTCACCTAAAGAATTATTAGGAACACCACACTAATACGGTGTTGGACCCCCTTTTGCCTTCAGAACTGCCTTAATTCTACGTGGCATTGATTCAACAAGGTGCTGATAGCATTCTTTAGAAATGTTGGCCCATATTGATAGGATAGCATCTTGCAGTTGATGGAGATTTGAGGGATGCACATCCAGGGCACGAAGCTCCCGTTCCACCACATCCCAAAGATGCTCTATTGGGTTGAGATCTGGTGACTGTGGGGGCCATTTTAGTACAGTGAACTCATTGTCATGTTCAAGAAACCAATTTGAAATGATTCGAGCTTTGTGACATGGTGCATTATCCTGCTGGAAGTAGCCATCAGAGGATGGATACATGTTCTCATTCTGTTTACGCCAAATTCGGACTCTACCATTTGAATGTCTCAACAGAAATCGAGACTCATCAGACCAGGCAACATTTTTCCAGTCTTCAACAGTCCAATTTTGGTGAGCTCGTGCAAATTGTAGCCTCTTTTTCCTATTTGTAGTGGAGATGAGTGGTACCCGGTGGGGTCTTCTGCTGTTGTAGCCCATCCGCCTCAAGGTTGTGCGTGTTGTGGCTTCACAAATGCTTTGCTGCATACCTCGGTTGTAACGAGTGGTTATTTCAGTCAACGTTGCTCTTCTATCAGCTTGAATCAGTCGGTCCATTCTCCTCTGACCTCTAAAATCCACAAGGCATTTTTGCTCACAGGACTGCCGCATACTGGATGTTTTTCCCTTTTCACACCATTCTTTGTAAACCCTAGAAATGGTTGTGCGTGAAAATCCCAGTAACTGAGCAGATTGTGAAATACTCAGACCGGCCCGTCTGGCACCAACAACCATGCCACGCTCAAAATTGCTTAAATCACCTTTCTTTCCCATTCTGGCATTCAGTTTGGAGTTCAGGAGATTGTCTTGACCAGGACCACACCCCTAAATGCATTGAAGCAACTGCCATGTGATTGGTTGACTAGATAATTGCAATAATGAGAAATAGAACAGGTGTTCCTAATAATTCTTTAGGTGAGTGTATATAAACGGCCTTAACTGCAACCTGCAAGTCTGAACTGCTTCAATTACCCAATAGGGTGACTGTGCTCAGTAGCCTAATTTTGACATGCATATAAGTGCCTTAAGTTACAAACAGCATTTATGTTAATAAGATTGCAACAAATAGGCACGGACATTATATCATCTGCCCACATCAGATGAAATATTGGTGAAACCCAAAACACACGCCCAAATACTAGTATACAACCGCATTATTTTTATTTTTAATATTTTATGCGTGAGCTCTGCATTGTAGAAGGACCAGTTTTATAGATTTATGAATTTAGTGGGAACCTTATTTGGGGGATTTATAATACATTGTTTGATTACATGTGATTAAATCTTTTTATGCATACATTTTAAGTAAAAATACTTGCTAAATATTGTGAGCCAGCCATTTTTTGAGCATAAAGTTGTACCTAAAGTATAATTTGTCCAGTGTATATAACTAATTAGGAACTGCATTGTAGGACTTATGCGAGAGACACCCTGGGTATAGATATACGGGCGCAGAATTTAACTCTTTGAGTTTTGTGCTGAGCTCCATGTAAACAGCACCACTCCTTCCATGATTATAAACTACGGCAATGATGCCAGCGGTTTACACCTCGTGTGTTAATCTCCAAAGCATTCATTATACTCATAAATGCAAATCTGCTGTCGAGTGCCCACATAAGGGATCTCAAGGCTCTTTGTTAACGTCTCAAATTTCCTTGGATTTCATATTGCATTTGCATTCATTACATGGGCTTGCAGCATATCCACCTGACAGCAATTACAATCCTATTGTGTATTTACTGCGTTCAGCAGGGGAAATACGTAATACCGCACTGTTACCGCACCGCATAGCAACCAGTTGTCATTGGGCTTCTGTCACTGTAGATAACTTAAAGAACCATTATCAGATTGGCCGCTCATGTCCGAGCACTTCAGGTAATTACACTGTAATGTGATTTGAGGGATGGGTGTCAGTCCTCACTTTCCCAGAGCTGTATATTTAAGTGAAAGTTGTGGCAGGCACAGCACTATGAAGTGCCTTTTGCGCTGTGGCATTAGAAGAATTTTTATATCTCTGACTTTTAGTCTAACCAGACTGTCTATTACTCTGTAATTCCTCTAGCGCCGTTCTATGAAAACAGTAGGTTTAACCCCTTAGCGCAGAACGCCGTACATGTACGGCGGGGGATGCAATGCCAGAATGCATTCCGCCGTACATGCACGGCGGGATGATCGGGCGGGCACCAGAGCGGTGCGTGCCCGATCACTGCAGGGGTCCGGCAGTCCCTGGTAGCCGGGCCCCTGCTGTATCAGCCGGCATCGCTGTTTACAGCGATGCCGGCGGATTAACCCCTTCTATGCCGCGGTCCGTGCTGACCGCGACATCAAAGTGGTTTGCGGCAGGTGAGTGATCGCATCGAGTCCCCGCGCTGCTGTGGCGGGGACCCGATGCGTGACAAGGCAGCCAGATGCCGTGCAGAGGCTGCCCAATGCCCTGCACGGCATCGGGAACTGCCTTCTACAGGAGCCGAGGAGATCCAGCCTCAGGCTGGGTCTCGTAGGCAACCTGTTAGTGTATGACTCTGTGTCATACACTAACAGGCAATGCATTACAATACAGATGTATTGTAATGCATTGCAGAGGGGATCAGACCCCCAAAAGAGTGGGACAGAAATAAAAAAAAGGTAAAAAAGTGTTTTGAATAAAAAAATAAAGTTTCAAGTTAAAAAAAAACAAAAACGCCCCATTCCCCTGATTTTCTAATAAAAAATAGAAAAAAAAAGAAATACCGCACATATTAGGTATCGCCGCGTCCGTAACAAAACGGCTCTATAAACATATCACATGATCCACCCCATCCAATAGACACCATAAAAAAATAAAATATAAAAACTGTAAAAAAAAGCAATTTTTGTCAACTTACATCACTAAAAGTGCAACACCAAGAGATCAAAAAGGCATATGCCCCCAAAAATAGTACCAATCTAACCGTCACCTCATCCCGCAAAAAATTGAGCCCCTACATAGGACAATCGCCCAAAAACTGTAAAAACTATGGCTCTCAGAAATATGGAGACACTAAAACATGATTTTTTTTTTCTTTCAAAAATATTATTGTGTAAAAATTACATAAATAAATAAAAAAGTTATATATATTAGGTATCGCCGCGTCCGTATTAACCTGCTCTATAAAAATATCACATGACCTAACCCCTCAGGTGAATACCGTAAAAAAATTTTAAAAAACAACGGTGTAAAAAAAGCAATTTTTGGTCACCTTAGATCACAAAAAGTGTAATAGCAAGCGATCAAAAAGTCATACGCACCCCAAAATAGTTCCAATTAAACCGTCATCTCATCCCGCAAAAATCGTACCCTACTCAATATAATCGCCCTAAAACTGAAAAAACTATGGCTCTCAGACTATGGAGACACTAAAACATGATTTTTTTTTTTGGGTTTCAAAAATGAAATCATTGTGTAAAACTTACATAAATAAAAAAAAAGTATATATTAGGTATCTTTGCGTCCATATTAACCTGCTCTATAAAACTATCACATGACCTAACCCCTCAGGTGAATACCATAAATTTTTGTTTAAAAAAAACGTGTAAAAAAAGCAATTTTTGGTCACCTTAGATCACAAAAAGTGTAATAGCAAGCGATCAAAAAGTCATACGCACCCCAAAATAGTGCCAATCAAACCATCATTTCATCCCGAAAAAAATTAGCCCCTACACAAGACAGTCGCCCAAAAAATAAATAAAACTATGGCTTTCAGAATGTGGACACTAAAGAATCTTTTTTTTTTTTTTAAATGCTTTGTTATGTAAAACTGAAACAAACAACCAAAAAAATTGGCATATTTGGTAAAGTCGCGTCCGCAACAACCTGCTCTATAAAAATACCACATGATCTAACCTGTCAGATGAATGTTGTAAATAACAAAAAATAAAAACGGTGCCAAAACAGCTATTTCTTGTTACTTTGCCTCACAAAAAGTGTAATATAGAGCAACAAAAAATCATATGTACACTAAAATAGTACCAACAAAACTGCCACCCTATCCCCTAGTTTCTAAAATGGGGTCACTTTTTTGGAGTTTCTACTCTAGCGGTGCATCAGGGGTTGTTCAAATGCGACATGGTGTCAAAAAAACAGTCCAGCAAAATCTGCCTTCCAAAAACCGTATGGCATTTCTTTCCTTCTGCGCCCTGCCGTGTGCCCGTACAGCAGTTTACGACCACAATCTCAGAATGGCCTGGATAAGTAAAAGCGTTTTAAAGTTATGCACATATAAAGTGACACTGGTCAGATTTGCAAAAAATGGCCTGGTCCTTAAGGTGAAAATGAGCACGTCCTTAAGGGGTTAAAGAGCACCAAATGCTTCAAATAACTTCTTTATTAACGTCAACTTTTCTTCATACATAATACTAATGCCTCCGCAGCAGATAGTCCATGTACATTACACGTGTTGAAAAGATATCACAAAATGGCGGTATGATTAATATGGTGGTTCAACTGTTCAATCTTGTCATTCAACATAAAATGGCGGATATATTTCTCTCTTCAGTATCTGTACTCTCACTTTAAGTTATTTAAGCACTTTATCATCTCTCGGAGAGGTATATCTGAGGTCTAATAGTTCTGCTTGCTCAACTTGATTTGCAGTTTGCAGTATGCAATTGCTTATGATCTGGTATGAGCAGTTCGCAGTTTATATGCTTGCAATTTGATTTGGTGGAACTGTAAGTAAACACACATATAACTGGTTCAGTATACAGTTCTAATCACTATACTAACAATATGAACATTATATAACTGTTTTAAATACCTATTTTGGCCTCTCTGCTTCCATAAAAACACAGCTCTCAGTGGAGTGAATGTCTCTTCAGCTCCTGTCTCTGGTGAATAATGATTCTAGCAACTCCTGCTAGGGGAATTTCCAGACAGACTGTGTGTGAGGCTGGCTGTGATTGGTGAAAACTTTTGCTGTGCGAGAAGCTGGCTATGATTGGTCTAGACTTCTGCCCAGCAACAACAGATTACCATTATGCTTTCTGTTGTTTCTGCTGTGTCATTGAGCTTACCTTACATTACAAAATTTATCTTAAAGGCATATTATCTTTTTCTGCTTCTGTGAACACAAAATATAACAGTTATATGACATCCAAAACATGATGTCACAGTAAATAATTCTGCTTTTGTCTTTAACACATAGGAACTGTATTAAGGCTATTGGCAGGTCTAGCTGTATACACATGTAAGTTATACTAGCAACCTAGGACAGGTCCTAGCTGGCCAGCTACACTCCCACCAAAATTACCTATAATTGTCACGAGGGTGTCGAGGACCACGCCTGACTCCGTTATACCCGGGGTCAGGAAGTCGCAGCGGTTGGCTGCACGCTCTATTTAAGATAGGGCTGTTTTCCTTATGGTAGCTTTCTGGGTTTGCTTAGCAAACCCTTTTGGCTCACTCAGGGATCCGTAGCTCCTTCTCCTCAGCTGTTCCTTGTCCAGCACTCCCAGACCTCCTTATATTTCTCTCTCACACTTCTCTGGTTGCCAGAGATAGAGCTTCCTGCCTGGACATCTATTCTGACCTTCTGGAGCTGTGTTGCTGCGTTCGCTGGTAGTTGGTCCAGTACGCTACCCTCCAGATCCCTGTTGGACCTTTTTGGTTTATTGTGGTCGCCCACCTGGGTGTATGTGTTTGTATGTTTTGTCTGTCCTCTCCCTGGTGTTTCCCTCTTAGTGATAGTGGTGTGGACTAGCGATCCCACCGGCCTGTTCACTATCCAGGGCTCATATTAGGGAAAGCCAGGGTTTAGGCACGCGATCGCCGCACGGGTGAGGAACCCGTCTAGGGACGTCAGGGCAGTCAGGTGCCAGCCGCAAGGTGAGTTAGGGGTCACCACCTTTCCCTCTCCCTTGGGCAGGGCTTTCCCTGTTTTCCTCCCTGTGCGTGTCATCGGTCATTACATTATCTCTGGCCATTATTTTGTGTAGGTAAAAAAAATTTTTTTTTTACCTACTTAGAATCCAGTATGGATCAAATTGCTGCTCTGTCCAAACAATTTCATGGCCTGTCTTTGGAGGTGGTAGGATTGAAGGCGTCGGTCCTCCAGCAACAGCAGCAATTACAACTGACTGCAAGCCCAGCGGTTGCTACTGGTAACCAGGTTGTTGCGGAACCCAAGGTCCCTCTCCCTGACAGATTTTCTGGGGGAAGGGACAAGTTTTTGACATTCCGTGAGGCCTGTAAGTTATATTTTAAACTGCGCCCTTACTCCTCTGGTAATGAAGATCAGCGGGTGGGGGTTGTTATTTCCCTGCTGCAGGGGGATCCGCAGTCCTGGGCGTTCTCTTTACCTACTGATTCCCAGGCTCTTCGGTCAGTGGATGAGTTTTTTGGGGCCCTGGGTCTCATATATGATGACCCTGACCGAGTCGCCCTGGCTGAATCAAGATTACGGAGACTCTTACAAGGAGAGCGGCCGGTAGAGGAGTATTGCTCTGAATTCCGTAGGTGGGCTACGGATACCCAATGGAACGACCCGGCTCTCAGGAGTCAGTTCTGCTCTGGGTTATCCGAAAGGGTTAAGGATGCGCTTGCATTATATGAGACCCCCTTTTCCCTTGATGCGGTTATGTCCCTTTCTATCCGAATAGATAGACGCCTTAGGGTCAGGTTGAAAAAACCGGAGCAATTGGTAACCCCTCCCAAGCAGCAGTTAGTCTGTACGGACTTAGACGAGCCTATGCAGCTAGGAGGAACTACTCGTCAGGTCCGTCCTCCTGAGGCTCGCCGTAGGCGTGGGGTTTGTTTTTTTTGTGGGGAGAGGGGTCATTTCATTAATGTCTGTCCTTCTTTCCTCAGAAACAAAAGACCGTCGGAAAAACTACTAACCCCAGGCTGTGTGGAGGATGTCAGCCGGGGGGTATACGTTTCCTCCATACGTACATCGCAATTTGTGTTGCCAGCGGTTATTATTTTTGGTGATAAGACGGAGACTATTTCTTTCTTTCTAGACAGTGGAGCAGGGGTAAATTTGATAGATGCCCATTTTGCCCGCACTTTGGGTTTGTCTCTCTGTACTTTACAGAGACCCATTCCCATATTCGCTATTGATTCTGCTCCCCTGTCTCAGAGAAACCTCATGCACATGGTTCATAATTTACACCTTCGGGTAGGGGACCACCATAACGAGATGCTTTCAGGTTATGTTCTGGAGGGGCTTCCCACTCCGGTAGTGCTGGGTCTTCCCTGGTTGGTAGCGCACAATCCAGTGGTGGATTGGCAGGCCAGGGAGATATTGGAGTGGAGTGAGCAGTGCAGAGAAAATTGCTTAAATAGCAATTGCTTAGTCGCCTCCATAACTACCCTACCTACATTTATTTCGGACTTTGAGGATGTTTTTTCTGAAAAGGGTTGTCAGAAGTTACCACCTCATCGTCCTTATGATTGCCCGGTTAACCTTATTCCCGGCGCAAAATTACCCAAGACCAGGTTATATAATCTTTCGGGTCCAGAGAGACAAGCCATGAAAGATTATATCTCCGAGAGCTTGGCTAAGGGACACATCAGACCCTCTTCTTCACCCGTGGCTGCAGGGTTTTTCTTCGTTAAAAAGAAAGATGGGGGCCTGCGTCCTTGCTTAGATTTTCGCGAATTAAATCAGATAACCATCCGAGACCCATACCCTCTTCCTCTGATTCCTGACCTGTTTAATCAGATTGCGGGTGCTAGGTGGTTCTCCAAACTTGATCTTAGGGGTGCCTACAATCTGATTCGTATTAAGGAGGGGGATGAGTGGAAGACAGCGTTTAACACCCCTGAGGGGCATTATGAAAATCTAGTTATGCCTTTCGGTCTGACCAATGCTCCTGCCGTCTTTCAACATTTCGTTAATGACATTTTTAGTCATCTAATCGGCAGGTTTGTGGTAATATACCTAGATGATATTTTAATTTATTCGTCCGATCTGAAAACACATGAGGTGCATGTCAGACAAGTACTGCAGGTCCTACGGACGAATGAATTATATGCTAAAATTGAAAAATGTGTCTTCGCCGTTCAGGAGATACAATTCCTGGGTTATTTTTTATCTGCGTCAAGTTTCCGTATGGATCCTAGGAAGGTCCAGGCAATTTTAGATTGGGATCTTCCTGAGAACCTCAAAGCACTACAACGGTTCTTGGGCTTCGCGAATTTCTATAGGAAATTCATTAAAAATTATTCACTTATTGTAAAACCGCTTACTGACATGACTAGGAAGGGGACTGATTTTTCTAAATGGTCTGACGCCGCTAAAGTTGCTTTTTCCTCTCTAAAAGAGAGGTTTACCTCAGCACCTGTACTGGTCCAACCTGATGTCTCTCAGCCTTTTATTGTTGAAGTCGATGCGTCAGAGGTGGGAGTGGGGGCGGTGCTGTCTCAGGGTCCGTCTCCTGGCAAATGGCGTCCTTGTGCTTTCTTTTCTAAAAAACTATCTGCAGCAGAAAAGAACTACGATATTGGCAATAGGGAACTATTAGCTATTAAACTTGCGTTTGAGGAGTGGCGTCATTTCTTAGAGGGGGCAGTCCACCCCGTCACTGTAATTACGGACCACAAAAATCTTCTGTACCTCGAATCAGCTAAGCGTCTCACCCCTAGACAGGCTAGGTGGTCGCTATTTTTTACCAGGTTTAACTTTGTGATTACCTATCGTCCTGGGGCAAAGAACACCAAGGCTGATGCACTATCTCGTTGTTTCCCTGGAGGGGGTAATGTGAGTGATCCGGTACCCATTCTTCAAAGAGGAGTGGTTGTTTCTGCGGTACACTCTGTTTTGGAGGGGAAGGTGTTAGAGGCCCAGGGGGACGCCCCGGTCTCTTGCCCCTCAGAGAAATTGTTTGTACCGTTGAACTTACGTTTCGAATTATTAAAGGAACATCATAATTCGGCACTTGCTGGGCACCCGGGTAGTAAAGCAACCTTGGAACTATTGTCTCGTCGTTTTTGGTGGCCAAGGTTGCGTCAGGATGTATTGGATTTTGTGTCTTCTTGTTCTACCTGTGCGCGCAAAAGTTTCACATACACGTCCTGCAGGGTCTCTATTACCACTCGTCATTCCCAATAGACCGTGGACACATCTGTCAATGGATTTTATCACTGACTTACCTTTGTCTGCGGGTAAAACAGTTATTTTGGTAGTAGTGGACAGGTTTAGCAAAATGGTACACTTCATTGCGTTACCCGCACTACCTAATGCTAAGACTCTTGCTCAGGTATTCGTCAGTGAAATCGTGAAGCTTCACGGGGTCCCCTCCGATGTTGTTTCGGATCGGGGTACCCAGTTTATTTCTAAATTTTGGAAAGCTTTTTGTTCTCGTTTGGGGGTACACTTGTCCTTTTCCTCTGCTTTCCATCCTCAGTCGAATGGACAGACTGAGCGTACCAACCAAAACCTTGAGACATATCTAAGATGTTTTGTGTCTGAAAACCAAGAGTTGTGGTCATCATATTTACCGTTAGCTGAGTTTGCCATAAATAATCGTCGTCAGGAATCCACTGGCAAGTCACCATTTCTTGGTGCATATGGTTTTCATCCCCAATTCTGTACTTTTTTCAAAGAGGGGGGGTCTTCTGGGGTTCCCGAAGAGGAACGGTTTTCGTCATCCCTTTCATCGGTATGGCAGAAGGTGCAAGCTAACTTGAAAAATATGGGAGGTAAATACAAATGCATGGCTGATAAGAGACGGTCGCCAGGTCCGGACCTAGGAGTGAATGACTATGTGTGGTTGTCTACTAGGAATATTAAATTGAAGGTTCCCTCTTGGAAACTGGGTCCTAGGTTTATTGGCCCTTACAAAATTGTAGCCATCATCAACCCCGTGGCTTTTCGCCTGGAGTTACCTCAGACTTTTAAAATTCATAATGTTTTTCATAAGTCGTTACTCAAAAAATATGTTCCACCTCTAGAACCATCACCGCTGCCACCCCCTCCTGTTGTCGTGGATGGTAACCTAGAATTTCAGATATCCAAAATTGTTAATTCTCGTCGGGTCCGCCGCTCTCTTCAATATCTGGTGCATTGGAGAGGTTACGGTCCCGAGGAAAGAATGTGGGTTCCTGCGTCTGAGGTAAACGCCGACAGGTTAGTTCGGGTTTTTCATGCCTCTCATCCTGGGAGACCTGGTCCTGAGTGTCCGGAGGCCCCTCGTAGAGAGGGGGGTACTGTCACGAGGGTGTCGAGGACCACGCCTGACTCCGTTATACCCGGGGTCAGGAAGTCGCAGTGGTTGGCTGCACGCTCTATTTAAGATAGGGCTGTTTTCCTTATGGTAGCTTTCTGGGTTTGCTTAGCAAACCCTTTTGGCTCACTCAGGGATCCGTAGCTCCTTCTCCTCAGCTGTTCCTTGTCCAGCACTCCCAGACCTCCTTATATTTCTCTCTCACACTTCTCTGGTTGCCAGAGATAGAGCTTCCTGCCTGGACATCTATTCTGACCTTCTGGAGCTGTGTTGCTGCGTTCGCTGGTAGTTGGTCCAGTACGCTACCCTCCAGATCCCTGTTGGACCTTTTTGGTTTATTGTGGTCGCCCACCTGGGTGTATGTGTTTGTATGTTTTGTCTGTCCTCTCCCTGGTGTTTCCCTCTTAGTGATAGTGGTGTGGACTAGCGATCCCACCGGCCTGTTCACTATCCAGGGCTCATATTAGGGAAAGCCAGGGTTTAGGCACGCGATCGCCGCACGGGTGAGGAACCCGTCTAGGGACGTCAGGGCAGTCAGGTGCCAGCCGCAAGGTGAGTTAGGGGTCACCACCTTTCCCTCTCCCTTGGGCAGGGCTTTCCCTGTTTTCCTCCCTGTGCGTGTCATCGGTCATTACAATAATTCTATGTTCTTAGTGGTAGGACTTGAACATGAATTTGAGGAATTTGCCATCAGGGTCTCAACTCCTAAGTGTCTTTTATCACTCTCAAGTAGAACAACTAACATCTGTATAGGACGTTCCAACTTGAGTGGAGTAGTGAGACGTTTTCCTTTTTTGTCAAGTTTTGAGTCTCCTATTTGTAACAACACTCTTCTTACTAGTTTGTCTTCATCCTTTTGAACTTCTAGAACTTTGGCCAAATTCCATTGACTACTAGGTAAATCTTCTTCTTTCACTAACACTATGTCACCAACTTGGACATTTCTTCTGGGTGTTAGCCAATCTTATGCTAAGAAGTAAATGGCAAAGTACTCTTTCCTCCATCTATTCTAAAACTGTTCTGATAGATATTGAACTCTTCGCCATCTCCTTCCTCTTTGGTGAACTTGCCAGGGGGTGGCTGTATGTAATCATACTTAAGGTGAAGTAGATGGT
Source organism: Bufo bufo (assembly GCF_905171765.1). Taxonomy (NCBI): domain Eukaryota; kingdom Metazoa; phylum Chordata; class Amphibia; order Anura; family Bufonidae; genus Bufo; species Bufo bufo. The sequence goes on along the minus strand of NC_053392.1, from coordinate 568,501,419 downwards.
TGGGAGTTAAAGGGTCCAAACTTGTTGGATCGTTGATGTTATCAACTGTAAGTGGACGACTGTTAACAATAGACATTACTTCATAGAAAAGGGTCCTAAGGGAAGCATCATCTATTCTTCCGGCGTTCTTTTTCAACACTGAACTTAACACATTTCTTACAGTTCTTTTTGTCTTTCCCAAACTCCTCCTGTATGGCTTGCATGTGGAGCATTCATATGAAAATCACACTGTTTCTCTAACAAATACTCAGTTACTTTTTCTTTATCGATCTCTTTTAGAGCTTTCTTCAATTCATTCTTTGCTCCGATAAAATTAGATCCTTGGTCAGATCTAAGCTCTCTGACGGTACCTTTAATGGCTATGAAACATCTCAAGGCGTTGATAAATGCGTCAGTTGACATATCTTCTAACATTTCCAGGTGAATTGCTCTGGAGCACAGACATGTAAATATTAGTCCATATCTCTTGTACTCCTTGTGGTTCTGTTTGGTGATGAATGGGCCAAAACAATCCATTCCGCTATAAAGAAATGGTGGTGATGGGTTTACACGATCTGCCGGTAAATCTGCCATTCTTTGTTCTTCTGTAGGTCTATGTGCCTTTCTGCAGACTACACATTTACTTATATACTTTGCTCTAACTTTGCTTCCTTTCACAATCCAGTAACCACCTTCTCTCAAACAGCTTTGGGTAAAGCTTCTTCCTTGATGCAAGGATATGTTGCGGTTGTGATCAATAATCAATCTTGTGAAGGTAGAGTTTTTGGGTAGAATTGCTGGATGTTTCACTCTGCTAGGTAACGATGCATTTTCCAGTCTCCCTCCCACCTTCAGTATACCATCCTGCAGAACAAGATTAAGCTTGTACAATGGGTGGTTGTGTGGAAGCCTTTTAGGTTCTTGACTAAGTCTCTTCAACTCTTCACTATAGAATCTCTGTTGAGACTTATGACTGTTTCTTCAGCTTTTATTCTTTCTTCTACATTCAACAATTCCTTCTTTCTGATTCCCTTTGCCAAACGTTGAATTCGAGCTGCTACGTTTATGACTGTATTCCATTTTGAACATCTGGCTAGTCTTTCAAGTATGTCATCTTGACACTTGGCAGCAGTGCTCAATGTTTCTACAACCTTTACTTCTGGATCACCCATAGACAATTCTGTGTAACCTTTACTGGGCGTGATTTCCTTTTCCCAAAGGAACTCTGGACCGGTGAACCAGTTAGAATTTTCCAATTCTGTTACATTCAGGCCTCTTGAAGCATGATCTGCTGGGTTATGCTTTGTGTCAATGTGATGCCAATATTTCAGATTTGTTAATTCCCGAATTTTCTCAACTCTGTTGGCAACAAAGATATGGAATCTTGGTTGTTTATGTATGCTAGGACAACTTGTGAGTCTGTCCAAAATTATTCTTCATCTATTTTCAATTCCAATTCTTCTCTCAGAAACTTGCTTACTGATGCTAAAACCACGGCTGCTGTCAGTTCAAGTCTTGGTATTGTCTGAATACTGGTAGGTGAAACTCTGGCCTTCCCCATAACCAGGGCAAAGTGTATCTTTTCTTCTATTACTCTGATGTAGGAGCACTGACCATAACCATAACTACTGGCATCTGAAAAGTGATGAAGTTATATTTTCTTGTACTTTCCGAAATCATGAGGTACAAAACATCTGGGTATCCGAACTTCTCTCAAGTTTTGCAAGTCTCTTATCCAACTCTTTCTGTCTGCATAATTCTTGCAGTATTTCTTTTGCTCTGAGGATTACTGGGGCCAAGAATCCCAATGGATCAAATATAGAAGCCACTGCGGAAAGAATGGTTCGTCTAGTTGCAACTTTCTCATTAATAGATACTTCAAAGAAGAACTTGTCGTTCTCTCGATTCTATTCCAATCCAAGTACATTCTGAACTGGAAGATGATCATAATTGAGATCTACATTCTTCATTGTTGCTGCATGTTCAGAGTCACTGATGGATTCCATTACCTCTCTGTTGTTTGAGATTAATTTGTGAAGGCACAGGTTTCCTCTTGCACATAACTCTTGGCTTTCTTTCACTAGTTTGATTGCAGATTCTGTAGAATGATCTTGAGACCATCATCTACATAAAAGTTTTTCTTCTGAAAATTTGCTGCTGATGGGCAATCCTTTTCATTCTGATTAGCCAGGTACTTCATACCATAATTGGAGCAACCTGGAAATGATGCTGCTCCAAACAAGTGTACTTTCATTCTGTATTCTACTGGCTCTGTATCTGTATCTCCATCCTCCCACCATGGAAAACTCAGGAAGTCTCTATCTTCATTCTTCACATGAAACTGGTGGAACATCTTTTCAACGTCACACATGACCGCTAGGGGATAATTTCTGAATCTACAGAGTACTCCAGGAAGAGTGTTTGTAAGATCTGGTCCTTTTAGTAGATGATCATTCAATGCAACACCATTGTACTTTGCTGAGCAATCAAATACTACTCTAATCTTATCTGAGTGGTAAACACCTTGATGTGGGATGTACCACACTTCTTCTTTAGGTTGGTTATTAACTTTCTCTGCATGTCCTTCTTCGAGGATGCCTTCCATGAATTTCAAATAATCCTGCTTGAATTTGGGATCTCTTCCCATCTTTTTCTTCAAGCATTTCAATCTTGCTAGGGCAAGATTTCTGTTATTTTGCAGACAAGGTCATTCTCTAAAAGGTAAGGGCATTTCAAGATGACCTTTTTGATTCTGCTGAATACTTTCTTCTAGAGCGTATACGCACTTTATGTCTTCTTGAGATACACTCTTTTCTTTAGAACTTATGTCTGCAAAGTCGGATTCAAGGATCTTGATTACTTTTGCTGGACTTACAGTTGGTAACTCTTTGACAGATATTCGATGACACAATCCTGTCGCCTGTCTTGAGTTTGTGATCTGCTGTTTTCCTCCAACAACACCCCATCCTAGATCAGTTTGAACAGCGTAGGGTTCACCCTTTCCTTCTGTGATTACCTTTCGTGGTAACAAGGCTTCGGGTCAATCGTAGCCTATCAACAGTCCAACACCAAACTCCTTCAGTGAGGACATTTCATGAGATATGACAGATAGGTGCTCCCATTCATTGGCTGTTTCACAGGTAGGTATGCGATCTTAATCTAGAGGTATATCGTCTTTTGTAAAAGCTGGAGGTAGATTTAATATGCAGTTTGAATGAACTGCTCTAACTCTGTCCTTTGACCCTTTGACTGTTAACTAATGTGTCTCTCCCTATCATTGTGGTGAGTTTGAGCGTCACTGGTTCTGTAGCCACATGTAATTTCTTGCAGATTTCTTGATCAATGAAGGTGACATCAATCTGGGCATCGAGTAGCGCATAGGCGTATAACTTCTTGTTCCTCCTTTTAGGATTTAATATGCACACTGGTACAACCATTGATGTGCCATTGCTTTCTCCTTCCCTCACTCTGCAAGAGAATACCGATACTTACTTTCCTTCCTCAGTATCTTTAGGTTTTGAGGATTTATCTTTCTTTGGACATTCTTCATGTAGTGGTATAGGATGGCGTCCTTTGCAAAAGCTGCATGTGGCCTTTTTCTTACACTCCTTAGTAACATGGCCTTTTCTTAGACATCCAAAACACAGTTGGTTATCCAGTACAATTTTTTATTTTCATCTGGGAACTTCTTCAATTGTTGGCACTTGTGTATGTAGTGGTTCTCTCCACAGAACATACATTTGAAGGTAGTCTGAAGATTTGTCGGTTCTGTCTCTCTACTGATCCCAGTAGTAACTTTGGACTTGCTCTTGTAGGTATCTGGACCTTTAGCTGCTTTGTTAGTTGCAAAGCTAGTTGCTCTTGCGCGTCTTATATCTCTCACAGGCCTTTCTTCTAAGGATTTTAAGACGTAAGATGCTGTTACTGGATTACATGCTATCCGTGCTTCCTTATTGATAAACTCAGAGAACTCTTTAAAACTTGGGAAGTCCTTACCTAGATCTAACTGTTCAGTCACATAGCGATTACATCTAGAAGCCACTTCTTCAAGTAGCTTAGTTAGCATCCTGTGGTTTTCTAGATAATCGTTCAGTACTTCTAGTCCTCGTACATGTGGGGTGGCATTGCTGCATGCTTGCAGGAAGTCACCATACTTTTGGAGTTTGAAGTGTTCTTTAGGACCTATTTTAGGCCAGGTATTCAGTTTCTCTCTAAAAGCTCTTTGTACTAAGAAAGGATGACCATATCTTGCATCCAATTTTTCCCAAACTTGTTTGTAGGCTTCTTCGTCTTTTCTATAGAATTTACCTTCAAGAACTTCCTTGGCTTCTCCACCAACATATCTCTGAAGGTAGAATAACTTGTCAATTGGACTGAAGCAATGATGCTCAATGATCATCTCAAAACTTGCCTTTCACTCTATGAACTTCAGTACGTCTCCTGAAAATATAGTGGGTTCCGGCATGGGAAGTCTAGCGAGGACTGTTCTCTGTTGTCCTGTTGGGACAATAGTTGTAACACTCTCCTGAGCATTGCCGTGACATCTAGGAATATTTTCTCCCTTAGTTCTGAATTAGGCGAGTCCTTTTCTTTATCTTTTCTGGTAGAGATAGAGGGTAAAGTCACAAACCTTTTTCCTAACACTGGACTAGGCCTCTCTTTGTTTTTCTGAGCAGGGATGGAAGGATAATAACTTATTCTCTCACTAAATGCTGGAAATTCCCTTCCATTCTTATGGGCGTAAGTAGGAAAGTAGGAGTCTGCTTCTTCACTTAGATCAGATTTGAACCTATGACTACTCTGATTGATATCCTCTTCGTGTACTCTGAGTCTGGCTTCTATGATCTTAACTTCTTTTTGCCTTTCCAGACTTTTCATCTGTTGGCGCTGTGCATCTATTTCGGCTTCCATTTGATGGCGTTGTGCATCCATTTCAGCTTCCATCTGATGGCCTTGTGCATCCTTTTCAGCGATTAGTTGGCGCTGCGCCTTGATGGCAGCTTCCATTTCAATTTCTGCTCTCTTGACAGCAAGTTGTTCAGCTAATTCCTTTCTTTTGGCTGAAGTATTTGAGGACTCTGATATGTGGGTGGCACTTCTGCTAGCAAAGGAAGTCACACTTGAGATTGTGGTTCCCCCTAAGGACCTAGCATAGTCTCTCCTAAAAAACTCATTCATTCTACTTCTTGCTTTAACTTCATCATAATTAGTTGCAGATGAAAGTTCTCTCATGAGCTTTACTAAATCTTTATTGACTGCAGTACATGTGTCCATGTTCCTTACAATGTCCTGGGAAGGTGTCGTAAGCGACCGCAGGTTGACATATGCCGCCATAAATCTGATTCAGATTCTTCTACCGTCTCTACCATATCACTCAAGTTCCCTTTTATACTTTTTTGTTTTGACTTTCCACGAATGCCTTTAATGTATAATTTCCACTTCTCATATATTCTAGTGAACTTTTTGCCTTTTAATGCTGCTTCTTGCTCCAATTTTTCCAACATCTTTGGGGTCGGTTTTGTGGCACGTGATGAACATCTTAGTTCATCTGTTTGGGCCATATTTGTTTGAGGCAAGACTAATGCTGCATCAGGCTCTTCTACCTCAGACAGGTTCTCTTGCTCTTCCCCTCTACTCTATCTATCTTTGTATCCTCTAACAGTGGCATGGTAAGACTAAGCTCAGACATTTTACTTTAAATGCTATAACAATCAATACAAATATTAAGAGTCCTTTTACTTTAAATGCAATATTGACAAACGCAGAAATAAATGACTTTCACTTTAAATGTAACAGTGAAAAATGCAGGCAATAAATGACTTTTACTTTAAATGCAATAGAGTCCGTTTAATACAAACGGTCCTTTGTTTTACTTTAAAGTCTTTATCTGAACACAAAATTTCTCTTTATGCCAAAGCCTATATGCAATGATAAGTAATAAAAGGAAAGATCTGACCTTATTCTGAAGAGCAGGATACTGCGATCTGAAGGTTGCTGGAACAAATGTCTGTCTTAAAGGAGACTTGTCTTTTCTTGATGTGATGCTCTGTGCTGAGTTGCAATGCTCTGTGCAGACTTGCAATGCTTTGCGCTGAGTTGTGATGCTCTGTGAAGACTTGCGATGCTTTATGATGACTTGCGATGCTTTATGATGACTTGCGATGATCTGTGATGACTTGCGATGCACTGGCTTGGATACGCTGCTGCAGGCTTTGGGCCTAGTGGCGTGAAACTAGCTGACTGCAGTACGTGGTCTCTCCCTGGATACCGTTGCAGGCACTCTAGCTCTGGACTTTGGCCTCCCACAATGCATCTCTTTCTCTCTCTAGGGATCGCAGGAGGGTTAGCGCTCTTTCTCTGACTATCTTGCCTTTGCCGTTCTTCCACTTCGGCCAAAGTCGGCTGCAGTTTGACTAATGTGCACGTTCTATGGCCTTTATGGTAGCTCCGCTGAGATGTCTTTGCTTGCTCACTCAGGGATCAGTTGCTGCGCGGCGGTATATGCTGGCGCTCCGCTGCTCTAATGCGCTCTTTACTGTGCAAGTTGAGGAGCGCTATCGCTTTGCCCTCTGAGCGCAATAGTTCCATTGTGGCAGGTGCAGCACTATGAAGTTGCGCTGTGGCATTAGAAGAATTTTTATATCTCTGACTTTTAGTCTAACCAGACTGTAATTCCTCTAGCGTCGTTCTATGGAAACAGTAGGTTTAAAGAGCACATCAATGGTTCAAATAACTTTTTTATTAACTTCAACTTTTCTTCAAATATAATACTGCTGCCTCCGCAGCAGATAGTCCATGTATAAAACACGTGTTGAAAAGATATCACAAAATGGCGGTATGATTAAGATGGTGGTTCAACTGTTCAATCTTGTCATTCAACATAAAATGGTGGATATATTTCTCTGTTCAGTATCTGTACTCTCTCACTTTAAGTTATTTAAGCACTTTATGATCTCTCTGAGAGGTATATCTGAGGTCTAACAGTTCAACTTGGTTTGCAGTTTGCAGTATGCAATTGCTTATGATCTGGTATGAGCAATTCGCAGTTTGTATGCTTGCAATTTGATTTGGTGGAACTGTAAGTAAACACACATATAAGGCTACTTTCACACTTGCGTTAGGTGCGGATCCGTCTGGTATCTGCACAGACGGATCCGCACCTATAATGCAAATGCTTGCATCCGTTCAGAATGGATCCGTCTGCATAACCGCTTTTTCAGATCTGAGTTTTCACAATCGTGAAAACTCAGATCCGACAGTATATGCTAACACAGAGGCGTTCCCATGGTGATGGGGACGCTTCAAGTTAGAATATACTAAGAACTGTGTACATAACTGCCCCCTGCTGCCTGGCAGCACCCGATCTCTTACAGGGGGCTGTGATCCGCACAATTAACCCCTCAGGTGCCGCACCCCCCCTTCCCTCCCTCCCTAGTTTTAAAGGCATTGGTGGCCAGTGCGGCCCCCCCTCCCTCTTTCCCTCCCCAGTATTAAAAGGCATTGGTGGCCAGTGCGGCCCCCCTCACTCCCTCCCCAGTATTAAATTCATTGGTGGCCAGTGCGGCCCCCCTCCCTCCCCAGTATTAAATTCATTGGTGGCCAGTACGGCCTCCCCTCTCCCCCCCCTAATTAAAATCACCCCCTTCCCATCATTGGTGGCAGCGGAGAGTTCCGATCGGAGTCCCAGTTTAATCGCTAGGGCTACGATCGGTTACCATGGCAGCCAGGACGCTACTGCAGTCCTGGCTGCCATGGTTACTTATCAATTTTAGAAGCATTATACTTACCTGCGCTATCTGTGGCCGGCAGGTCGCTCCTCTTACTGGTAAGTGAAAGGTCTGTGCGGCGCATTGCTTATAGCACAGACCTGTCACTTACCAGTAGGAGGAGCGACCGGCCGGCCACAGACAGCGCAGGTAAGTATAATGCTTCTAAAATTGTTAAGAAACCATGGCCGCCAGGACTGCAGTAGCATCCTGGTTGCCATGGTAACCGATCGGAGCCCCAGGGATTAAACAGGGACTCTGATCGGAACACTCCGCTGCCACCAATGATGGGGGGAGGGGGGGAGAGGGGAGGCCGCACTGGCCACCAATGAATTTAATACTGGGGAGGGAGGGGGGCCACACTGGCCACCAATGAATTTAATACTGGGGAGGGAGAGGGGGCCGCACTGGCCACCAATGAATTTAATACTGGGGAGGGAGGGGGGGCCGCACTGGCCACCAATGAATTTAATACTGGGGACGGAGGGGGGCCGCACTGGCCACCAATGAATTTAATATTGGGGAGGGAGGGGGGTCTGGCCCCTGCTGCCTGGCAGCACCCGATCTCTTACAGGGGGCTGTGATCCACACAATTAACCCCTCAGGTGCTGCACCTGAGGGGTTAATTGTGTGGATCACAGCCCCCTGTAAGAGATCGGGTGCTGCCAGGCAGCAGGGGGCAGTTATGTACACAGTTCTTAGTATATTCTAACTTGAAGTGTCCCCATCACTCTGTGTTAGAATATACTGTCGGATCTGAGTTTTCACGATCTAACTCAAATCCGATGGTATATTCCAACATAGAGGCGTTCCCTTGGTGATGGGGACGCTTCAAGTTAAAATATACCATCGGATTGGAGAAAGCTCCGATCCGATGGTATATTAATAGGGACTCCTGACTTTTTACATTGAAAGTCAATGGGGGACGGATTCGTTTGCAATTGCACCATATTGTGTCAACGTCAAACGGATCCGTCCCCATTGACTTGCATTGTAAGTCAGGACGGATCCGTTTGGCTCCGCACGGCCAGGCGGACACCAAAACGCTGCAAAATGAGTTTTGGTGTCCGCCTCCAGAGCGCAATGGAGGCGGCACGGAGCCAAACTGATGCATTCTGAACAGATCCTTATCCATTCAGAATGCATTGGGGATGAACGGATCCGTTCGGGGCCGCTTGTGAGAGCCCTCAAATGGATCTCACAAGCGGAACCCCAAACGCAAGTGCGAAAGTAGCCTAACTGGTTCAGTATACAGTTCTAATCACTATACTAACAATATGCACATTATATAAACTGTTTTAAATACCTATTTTGGCCTCTCTGCTTTCATAAAAACACAGCTCTCAGTGGAGTGAATGTCTCTTCAGCTCCTGTCTCTGGTGAATAATGATTCTAGCAGCTCCTGCTAGGGGAATTCCCAGACAGGCTGTGTGTGAGGCTGGCTGTGATTGGTGAAAACTCTTGCTGTGTGAGAAGCTGGCTTTGATTGGTCTAGACTTCTGCCCTTCAACAACAGATTAACACTATGCTTTCTGTTGTTTCTGCTGTGTCATTGAGCTCACATTACATTACAAAATTAATCTGTATACACATGTAAGCTATACTAGCAACCTAGGACAGGTCCTAGCTGGCCAGCTACAAAAATTGTGTAATTGTTGTATTCCAGCTTCAAATGAACTACTCCCAGCTTGGTGCGAACCTTATAATTAGAAAGCGTCTGCACGTGCACCCAATAAATTCTATTTTAAATCACTTTATGTTCACTGACAGGACAAGGCTTGCATCTGCACACTATAAATAGCCAGTTGTGTAGGTTTTCAAAAATCTATGGATATTGAATCCATAGCAAAGGACGCTATGGTACTATGTCTGCCAGGATATGGGGAGAGGGGGATCGGCAGTCATAATATGAAGAAAATACTTTTTAACCCCTTACAATCAAAGCTCAGTTTGGTACTCAAAGGGGTTGTGCAGACCATTTATACTCCTCAGGATAGGTCATCAATCGGGGCGTAGCTAGAACTGACTGGGCCCCGCAGCAAATTTTTGTATGGAGCCCCCCACCAAACACACACTTCTTTTCAACCCCCTCATTCCATGAAAACCCCACTCATGTGGTTATTTTGCTCTTTTTTCAAATGTAATTTTTACTGTACTTTTTAGCGTCCAATGACTGGCCACAGTGGTGATGCGTCCTGGCTAAGGAATGAGCGAATTGACTTCAGATGAAACATCCAAAGTCGATTCGCATAAAACTTTGTTTCAATACTGTACAGAGTGAGCGCTCCGTACAGTATTAGAATGTATTGGCTCCTATGAGCCGAAGTTATTACGTGGAACCGAACCAGAGTTCGGGAAAAGTTTTTTTACAGTAGAAATCAATTTTTTGAAGTTATTACGCGAAGTCTCACGAGACTTTGTGAAGTAATAACTTTGGCTCATAGGAGCCAATACATTCTAATACTGTACAAAGAGCTCGCTCCGTACAGTATTGAAACAAAGTTTTATGCAAATCAACTTTGGATGTTTCATCCGAAGTCGATTCGCTCATCCCTAGTCCTGGCACATGACCCACTTACAAGCTTCATAGGTGACACATCACTGCTGCAACCAGTAATTGGCTGCAGTGGTCAAGTGCCCCGCTGTTTGGAGACCCAGGACCTGCACAGATGGCAGAGATGCTAATTATGGCACACTAACATATGCATGCACCCGATGTCAGCCTAGGACCATCCTACCACCGCTTGTGTGCATATGTAAGAGTGCCAAAGTAAGCACTAGTACACAGCGCAGCAGCGGGGCAGAGAGGGAAGGCTGCCAAGTACTGCATGCTATAGTACAGGAGGCTGGAAGAGGAAGGAGTGGGCAGAAGTTGGGATCGGCATGCAGCTGTCAGGTAGCCATCCCTCCCTCTGCCCACTCCTTCCTCTGCCAGCCTCCTGTATTATGGCATGCATGCAGTAAAAAATGGAAATGTGAACAAGGCCTAAGATCTCATCCCCTATCCACAAGATAGAGGATAAGTATCTGATTGGAAGGGATCTGACCACTGGAAATCAGAATGAGATTACAGTTCCTTTCTACATTTTTCTTCTGAAAAAAAAATATTATATATATATTAATATATATACACTGCTCAAAAAAAATAAAGGGAACACCAAAATAAGACATCCTAGATCTGAATTAATTAAATATTCTTCTGAAATACTTTGTTCTTTACATAGTTGAATGTGCTGACAACAAAATCACACAAAAATTAAAAATGGAATTAAAATTTTTAAACCCATGGAGGTCTGGATTTGGAGTCACACTCAAAATTAAAGTGGAAAAACACACTACAGGCTGATCCAACTTTGATGTAATGTCCTTAAAACAAGTCAAAATGAGGCTCAGTAGTGTGTGTGGCCTCCACGTGCCTGTATGACCTCCCTACAACGCCTGTGCATGCTCCTGATGAGGTGGCGGACGGTCTCCTGAGGGATCTCCTCCCAGACCTGGACTCAAGCATCTGCCAACTCCTGGACAGTCTGTGGTGCAACATGACGTTGGTGGATAGAGAGAGACATGATGTCCCAGATGTGCTCAATTGGATTCAGGTCTGGGGAACGGGCGGGCCAGTCCATAGCATCAATGCCTTCGTCTTGCAGGAACTGCTGACACACTTCAGCCACATGAGGTCTAGCATTGTCTTGCATTAGGAGGAACCCAGGGCCAACCGCACCAGCATATGGTCTCACAAGGGGTCTGAGGATCTCATCTCGGTACCTAATGGCAGTCAGGCTACCTCTGGCGAGCACATGGAGGGCTGTGCGGCCCTCCAGAGAAATGCCACCCCACACCATTACTGACCCAATGCCAAACCGGTCATGCTGGAGGATGTTGCAGGCAGCAGAACGTTCTCCACGCGTCTCCAGACGTCTTTCACATGTGCTCAGTGTGAACCTGCTTTCATCTGTGAAGAGCACAGGGCGCCAGTGGCGAATTTGCCAATCTTGGTGTTCTCTAGCAAATGCCAAACGTCCTGCACGGTGTTGGGCTGTAAGCACAACCCCCACCTGTGGACGTCGGGCCCTCATATCACCCTCATGGAGTCTGTTTCTGACCGTTTGAGCAGACACATGCACATTTGTGGCCTGGTGGAGGTCATTTTGCACGGCTCTGGCAGTGCTCCTCCTGTTCCTCCTTGCACAAAGGCGGAGGTAGCGGTCCTGCTGCTGGGTTGTTGCCCTCCTACGGCCTCCTCCACGTCTCCTGATGTACTGGCCTGTCTCCTGGTAGCGCCTCCATGCTCTGGACACTACGCTGACAGACACAGCAAACCTTCTTGCCACAGCTCGCATTGATGTGCCATCCTGGATAAGCTGCACTACCTGAGCCACTTGTGTGGGTTGTAGACTCTGTCTCATGCTACCACTAGAGTGAAAGCACCGCCAGCATTCAAAAGTGACCAAAACATCAGCCAGGAAGCATAGAAACTGAGAAGTGGTCTGTGGGCACCAACTGCAGAACCACTCCTTTTTTGGGGGGGTCTTGCTAATTGCCTATAATTTCCACCTGTTATCTATCCCATTTTCACAACAGCATGTGAAATTGATTGTCACTCAGTGTTGCTTCCTAAGTGGACAGTTTGATTTCACAGAAGTGTGATTGACTTAGAGTTACATTGTGTTGTTTAAGTGTTCCCTTTATTTTTTTGAGCAGTGTATATATATTCACTGTATATGTACACGAACACACGCTATATATATATATATATATATACAGTACAGACCAAAAGTTTGGACACACCTTCTCATTCAAAGAGTTTTCTTTATTTTCATGACTGTGAAGGCATCAAAACTATGAATTAACACATGTGGAATTATATACATAACAAACAAGTGTGAACAGCGATGGACTGGCCATCGGGAGTACCGGGAGAATCCCGGTGGGCCGATCGAATTATGGGCCGGCTGTCAATCACTGTCATTTTCTGTGTGATTTTGATTCATTTACCTGGCGGCTGGCGTCGGCGGCGCCGTCAGCCAATGACCGGCGTCCATCAAGCTGCGCTGGCCTGCCACTTCCCTCCGGCTCCGCCTCCTCCTATGTTTAGAGCGGCCCTGATCACCTCCCAGCGACGTGAGGTATCTCAGGGGTCACGCTCACGGCCGTATGCGGGAGGAGAGGAGGAGTATGGGAGGAGCCGAGCCCGTTCAAGCAACAAGAGGAGGCGGAGCCAGCGCCGCCGAGGAGGAACGAGGAGGAACGAGAAAGTGTACGAGTACAGCGATAATTCAGTGCCACCACCACAGCGTCAGCAAGTAAGGTTAACAACAAGTGTTACCTATTGCCATTAGGTGTGACTTGCAACAACAAACATGTTAAAACACAAGACTAAACGTAAGGGAGGAGCCGAGAAGTTAAGAGACAAAAAAAGGCAAGCACTTGAGGCAGATGCCACTAAATGTGTAAAATTAGATGCATTATTTGCTGGAACGTCCGCAAAAGCTGAGAGCAGTGCGGGCCTGACTGCTATGGTAAGTCAGACATTATTATTTATTCCTTCTTAAACCACATACAGATTTGTGGACTTTATGGAACATATTTAGCCTACAGTTGTGACTTACTATATGTCTATTCTCAGGCTGGGTCCACAATAGAGGAGAGTGGAGAGGAGAGGGAGCATGAGGCAGGCGATGAATGTGAAGACGATAGAGGAGATGAGCAGGAACATGAGTGTAGACAAGAGAGAGAAGTTCTGAAAAAAGACAGAGGATTAGAGAGAGGAGAAGACATAACGCATGAGATAGTAGATGACAGAGGAGATGGAAACATACTTATACTTACAGTGGAATGTTTTTACTTATGTTTTTTTTTTTGAGTGTGTTTGGGAAAAATAAAGTGGGCCGGTCTGGCTGAAGTCCAGGGCCACTTTATTGTCCCAGTCCATCCCTGAGTGTGAAACAACTGAAAATATGTCATATTCTAGGTTCTTCAAAGTAGCCACCTTTTGCTTTAATTACTGCTTTGCACACTCTTGGCATTCTCTTGATGAGCTTCAAGAGGTAGTCCCCTGAAATGGTCTTCCAACAGTCTTGAAGGAGTTCCCAGAGATGCTTAGCACTTGTTGGCCCTTTTGCCTTCACTCTGCGGTCCAGCTCACCCCAAACCATCTCGATTGGGTTCAGGTCAGGTGACTGTGGAGGCCAGGTCATCTGGCGCAGCACCCCATCACTCTCTTTCATGGTCAAATAGCCCTTACTTTCAAAGTTTTGCCAATTTTTCGGCTGACTGACTGACCTTCATTTCTTAAAGTAATGATGGCCACTCGTTTTTCTTTACTTAGCTGCTTTTTTCTTGCCATAATACAAATTCTAACAGTCTATTCAGTAGGACTATCAGCTGTGTATCCACCTGACTTCTCCTCAACGCAACTGATGGTCCCAACCCCATTTATAAGGCAAGAAATCCCACTTATTAAATCTAAAGTGAAAACCATTTCAGGTGACTACCTCTTGAAGCTCATCAAGAGAATGCCAAGAGTGTGCTAAGCAGTAATCAAAGCAAAAGGTGGCTACTTTGAAGAACCTAGAATATGACACATTTTCAGTTGTTTCACACTTGTTTGTTATGTATATAATTCAACATGTGTTAATTCATAGTTTTGATGCCTTCAGTGTGAATCTACAATTTTCATAGTCATGAAAATAAAGAAAACTCTTTGAATGAGAAGGTGTGTCCAAACTTTTGGTCTGTACTGTAATATATATATATATATATATATATATATATATACTCACAAATACCGCAGCAGCACAGTCAGACCACGTGCACTGGGTGCAATTCCTCACAGAGGTTGGCTTCTCCTCCATGATACGTACTTTGCAAATAACGAGGCAGCACTTCCAGCTTTCGGTGACAGGGTGAAGACCCCAAAACTTTATTCCCAGCTGGGAATAAAGTTTTGGGGTCTTCACCCTGTCACCGAAAGCTGGAAGTGCTGCCTCGTTATTTGCAAAGTGTATATATATATATATATATATATATATATATATCTATACACATTATATACAGAAAGACAGACAGACACGTGTGTGTATATACACTCACCTAAAGAATTATTAGGAACACCTGTTCTATTTCTCATTAATGCGATTATCTAGTCAACCAATCACATGGCAGTTGCTTCAATGCATTTAGGGGGGTGGTCCTGGTCAAGACAATCTCCTGAACTCCAAACTGAATGTCAGAATGGGAAAGAAAGGTGATTTAAGCAATTTTGAGCGTGGCATGGTTGTTGGTGCCAGACGGGCCGGTCTGAGTATTTCACAATCTGCTCAGTTACTGGGATTTTCACGCACAACTATTTCTAGGGTTTACAAAGAATGGTGTGAAAAGGGAAAAACATCCAGTATGCGGCAGTCCTGTGGGCAAAAATGCCTTGTGGATGCTAGAGGTCAGAGGAGAATGGACCGACTGATTCAAGCTGATAGAAGAGCAACGTTGACTGAAATAACCACTCGTTACAACCGAGGTATGCAGCAAAGCATTTGTGAAGCCACAACACACACAACCTTGAGGCGGATGGGCTACAACAGCAGAAGACCCCACCGGGTACCACTCCTCTCCACTACAAATAGGAAAAAGAGGCTACAATTTGCACGAGCTCGCCAAAATTGGACTGTTGAAGACTGGAAAAATGTTGCCTGGTCTGATGAGTCTCGATTTCTGTTGAGACATTCAAATGGTAGAGTCCGAATTTGGCGTAAACAGAATGAGAACATGTATCCATCCTCTGATGGCTACTTCCAGCAGGATAATGCACCATGTCACAAAGCTCGAATCATTTCAAATTGGTTTCTTGAATATGACAATGAGTTCACTGTACTAAAATGGCCCCCACAGTCACCAGATCTCAACCCAATAGAGCATCTTTGGAATGTGGTGGAACGGGAGCTTCGTGCCCTGGATGTGCATCCCTCAAATCTCCATCAACTGCAAGATGCTATCCTATCAATATGGGCCAACATTTCTAAAGAATGCTATCAGCACCTTGTTGAATCAATGCCACGTAGAATTAAGGCAGTTCTGAAGGCAAAAGGGGGTCCAACACCGTATTAGTATGGTGTTCCTAATAATTCTTTAGGTGAGTGTGTATATATATATGTGTATAAATATATATATATATATATATATATATATATATATATATATATCTATAAATAATGTGGACAGTACGGGAAGGTGTGTATATCCCACTCAGATACCTCAGTTGGGTGGGATAGCTAAAATCCTGGATGCAATAGTCTCAGCAGCATGTAGGTTGCTGAGACAAGGTTGTTTTCGGTATATTCTGGGCTGGATTTTAGTTGGATTGGCAGATAGGACTGGATGTGGGATCTGCCAATCCACACCCTTCCAGGACGTGTGTTCCCTTGGTCCAGAGAGGATCGCAGATGAGGTCTGCGATAATCAGGCTGGGTCAAAGCACCTCCCAGGGTGTCAGTCTGGGGGAGTGTGTTATCCGGTACCACAGACATGCAGAGGTTTGGAGTGGTACCAGCAGGGTAGGCTGAGGGACTACAAGGCTAAGTGACAGCCTGTAATTTGGGGGAAGCAGTGACGCCTGCGGTACAAGGGTCACAGGGCCAGAGTCGGGAGGACTGCTGGGCACAATCCCCCAAAGGGACTCGTATTTGTACAGCCTGGGGTGCTGGAGAACTGTTTGGCTGGGAAAGCCAGGCCTGAAGCCAGGCATGAATTGTAACCTGTGGTTTAGTCAGGGCTTTAGCGAATGTGTTTAGGTAGAGCCCAGATGGGCAGGCTTTTATTTTGTACTATTTTGTTGGTGCTTGTGTCACAATAAAGCACAGTTTTGATATGAAAAATACGTGGTCTGAGAAGAAGTCTGTAAGTGTGACCCTGGAAAGGGAGCTAACCCTCACAATAAATATATATATATATATCTACTAGCAGAAGGACCCGGCTTCGCACGGTTATATTTCATCTATTTTATTTAATGTTTGTGTGTGTTGTTAAAAGATATCGACAGTATCCCCCATAACAGTGACCTCTACAGCACCCCGCCCCTTTAACAGTGAACTCCACAGTCCCCCACCCCTTAACACTGACCCCCCACAGTGCCCCGCCACTTTGAAATGGGACCTCCACAGCAGCCCATCCCCTTAACTTTGACCTTCAAAGCAGCCCGCCCCTTTAACAGTGAGTTTCGCAGCACCCCACTCCTTTGATCGTGACATCCTGAGGGGCCCGCCCCCTTAACAGTGACCTCTACAGCACCCACCCGCCCCTTTACACTGACATCCATAGGGATCCGTCCCCTTATCTGTGACCTCCACTGTTCCCTGCCCCCTTAACAGAGACCTCCACAGCACTCATCCCTTTAACAGTGACTGCCACAGTACCCCGTTCCCTTAACAGTGACCTCCAGAGTACCCCATTCCCTTAACAGTGACCTCACAGTACACTGCTGCTTTAACAGTGACCTCCACAGTGCCCGCCCCTTTAACAGTAACATCCATGGCAGCCTGCTGCCTCAACGGTAACATCCACAGTGAATGCCCCTTTGACAGTGACCTCCACAGTGCCCGCTCCTTTAACAGTGATCTCCACAGCAGCTGCCGCTTTAATAGTGGCCCCTACCCACTTAACAGTGACCTCCATGGCGCCTGCCCCTTTAAATATGACCTACAGCAGTGAAGAAAAATGGCTGGGTTGTTATGGAAACCTGGTATAAAACTGTGTGTATGTGGAGACTAAGGGCCTGCGAGCTTCTATTGGCTGATAAGGGACATGTGACCATGTGCCCCTCACAGTAGTTATGCCCAGATATGTGCCTCCCTCACAGTAGTTGTGCCCAGATATGTGCCTCCCTCACAGTCGTTATGCCCAGATATGTGCCTCCCTCACAGTCGTTATGCCCAGATATGTGCCTCCCTCACAGTCGTTATGCCCAGATATGTGCCTCCCTCACAGTCGTTATGCCCAGATATGTGCCTTCCTCACAGTCGTTATGTCCAGATATGTGCCTCCCTCACAGTCGTTATGCCCAGATATGTGCCTCCCTCACAGTCGTTATGCCCAGATATGTGCCTCCCTCACAGTCGTTATGCCCAGATATGTGCCTCCCTCACAGTCGTTATGCCCAGATATGTGCCTCCCTCACAGTCGTTATGCCCAGATATGTGCCTCCCTTACAGTCGTTATGCCCAGATATGTGCCCCCTCACAGTCGTTATGCTAGATATGTTCCCCTCACAGTAGTTATGCCCAGATATGTGCCCCCTCACAGTCATTAAGCCAGATATGTGCCCCTCACAGTAGTTATGGCCAGATATGTGCCTCCCTCACAGTGGTTATAGCCAGATTTGTGCCTCCTCACAGTCGTTATGCCCAGATATGTGCCCCCTCACAGTCATTATGCCCAGATATGTGCCCCCTCACAGTAGTTATGGCCAGATATGTGCCTCCCTCACAGCAGTTATGCCAGATATGTGCCCCTAGTTATGCAAGATATGAGCCTCTTACAGCAGTTATGCCAGATGTGCCCCTCACAGTGGTTATGCCAAATATGAGCCCCTCACAGTGGTTATGCCAGATATGTGCCCATAGTTATGCCAGATATGAGCTGCCTTGCAACAGTTATGCCAGATATGTGCCCCTCATAGTAGTTATGCCAGCATATCTGTGCCCCCTCACAGTGGTTATGCTCTTTTGTGCTCCCTCACTTTAGTGGTTGCCCGCTTTTTGCAGCTTTATGGGGAAGAATAAAAAAACATAATACTTACCTTCGTCCCTGATGAATGGCTCCCACACTCACATCACGCTGCTGGCTGTGCTGAAGGCAGATTCCCGGGTATTCAGCGCTTCTCCCACAACCAGCAGCGCAATGTGCGGCCAGCAGGGGGAGCGCCTGAGCTCTGAATATCAGTGAAGCATGGAGCAGAGAGGTCTCCCTTCTTTTACTATAGAAACGAACAGCCCGGCAATTGACGAGAACTGCCGGGCCGGGTGAGTGCACCCCCCACATCCTCCTTGCTTCTGTACCACCTCATGTTTGAAGAGCGCTCTGACTGGGCCCGGCATTCTCACTGTATTTCATGCTGGGCCGGTCAGAGCGCTCCCATGCAGCAGGCCCCCTCCCCCACCAGGCACGTAAGCCCCTGCTTGGGTCCCCCAGGAGCAACTGGGCCCGGGGCAGCTGCCCCTTTTGCCCCGCTTTAAAGATGGCCCTGGGAGTAGCTTATCTCCGCCTGCAGCCGGTAAGAAGGGGCCCCCTCCTGCTCTGGGCCCCTGTGCAACCGAACCGGCTGCACATGCGGTATATCCGCCCCTGGGGATATGACTGAAAGACTTGCAGGCTTCTATTGGTTAATGCAGGTCATTTTTGGGGAATATCTCAGGAACAGTATGTACTAGAGAGCTGAGACCCAGTCCAAAACCTTCCTGGACACCTGATGTACCTGTGTGCCAAATATGGTGAAGATTGGTCCAGTCGTTTTGTCGCGCATAAAGAACAGACAGACAGAAACTAATTTTTATATATATATATAGGAGACTAGCAGAAGGACCTCGCTTGGGACGGGTATATTTCATCTATTTAATTTAATGTTTCCGTGTGTCGTTAAAATATATCGACAGTATCCCCAATAACAGTGACCTCTACAGCACCCCGCCCCTTTAACAGTGAACTCCACAGTCCCCCACCCCTTAACTCTGCCCCCCCCACCAGTGCCCCACCACTTTAAAATTGGACCTCCACAGCAGCCCATCCCCTTAATTTTGACCTTCACAGCAGCCCACCCCTTTAACAGTGAGTTTCACAGCACCCCACTTTCTTTGACATTGACCTCCTCAGAGGCCCTCCCCCTTAACAGTGACCTATATAGCACTCCGCCCCTTAACACTGACCACCATAGGGGACCATCCCCTTATCTGTAACCTCCACTATTCCCTGCCCCTTAAGAGAGACCTCCACAGCACCCGTCCCTTTAACAGTGACTGCCACAGTACCCCGTTCCCTTAACAGTGACATCAACAGTACCCCGCTCCCTTAACAGTGACTTCACAGTACCCTGCTGACTTAACAGTGACCTCCACAGCATCTGCCCTTTTAATAGTTGCCCCTGCCCCCTTAACAGTGACCTCCACAGTGCCCGCCCCTTTAACAGTGACCTCTACAGCGACCTGCCCCCTTAACAGTAACATCCACATAGGGTTGTTGTGGGTATCAAAATATCGATACCTAATCGATACTTTTGTCCCGGTAACGGTTCGGTACCGGGATTTGCCTTTTATCGATACTAGGCTGCGCTACTGCGCAGCCCAGTATCACAGAACATGAGCGCGCCGCTTTCAGCGCGCCATGTTCACTCAGCAGCACAGGGGAGAAGGAGTCACTCTCTCCCTCCCTCTGTGCCGTCGCTGCCAATGAGGAGAGAGTGGCGGAGGAGGGGCGGGCGCACTGCGCCACCAATGATAATTAACATCTAATACTGATACAGGAGGCGGGTGTGGCGGCAGAATCACATAGCCTGCACTCGTCCTCTGTGACAGGGAGCTGGGTGCTGCACCTGAGGGGTTAACTACCGCGGATCGCAGCACCCTTTCATAGAGGTCGGGTGCAGGCTATGTGATTCTGCCGCCACACCCACCTCCTGTATCTGTATTAGACGGTAATTATCATTGGTGGCGCAGTGCGCCCTTCCGCCCCCCTAGTATTACAGTAATTGGTGGCGCAGTGCGGCCCCCCCAGTATTACACTCATTGGTGGCGCAGTGCGACCCCACCCCCTCAACCTCCACTTAATATTAAAATCATTTGTGGCAGTGGCCACAGGGTCCCCTCCCCCCTCTTCATTGGTGGCAGTGGCAGCTTCTGATCGGAGCCCCAGCAGTGTAATCCTGGGGCTCCGATCAGTTACCATGGCAGCCAGGACGCTACTGAAGCCCTGGCTGCCATAGTCAGCTCCCTGCTGCTGTGTGTACTATGCAAAGGGCAGCAGGGAGAGTGTGAGATCCTATTCACCCTCATATAGCTCTATTAGGGTGAATAGGAAAAGGGATTAAAATATCCCAGGTTCTAGACCCTAAGGGGGCTAATAGTTATTAAATAAAAAGTAAAAAAAAATGAAAAAAAATCAAGTATAAATCACCCCTTTTCCCAATTTTACATATAAAATATATAAACAATAAATAAACATATCGCCACGTCCGAAAAGTCCAAACTACTAAAATAAAAATAAAAATCTCCGAACTGCGTCATTCCCCATTTTTTTTAGTCACCTTGTCCCCCCCAAAAATAGGATAGGACTGTTCTCCACAGCAGCTGCCCCTTTAATAGTGGCCCCTGCCCCCCTTAACAGTAACCTATACAGCAGCTGCCCATTTAATAGTGGCCCCTGCCCCCTTAACAGTGACCTCTACAGCGCCCTGCCCCTTTACGAATAGGGCTACATGACGACATCTGTCGCGCATTTTGTCGCGCCAATGTCACGCAACAATTTTTATAATGATAGGCTATGCTGCGTCACGACAGTCGCAAAAAATCCATCCAAGATGGATGCATGTAGCAGTGTAGTCGTCGTCAGGGCCGTTTCTACAGCGGGGCGAGGGGTGCGACCACACGGGGCGCGTGTCTCCAGCAAGAAGAGGGGGAGCGCCAACGGTCGGAGAACGGATCGGGGTAGATGAGCGCTTCCATTGTGGAAGGCCCGCAGCCTATAGAGGTAAGTATAAGTGGTTGTTTTTTTTATACGGGACAATACTTGTGGCACATGATTTGGGGGAGGGGGGGGCATGGAGAGGCACTTGTTACTGGCACATGATTGGGGAGGCATGGAGAGGCACCTGTTACTGGCACATGATTGAGGGGGCATGGAGAGGCACTTGTTACTGGCACATGATTTGGGGGGGCATGGAGAGGCACTTGTTACTGGCACACTATTGGGGGGGCATCTATGAGGGCACCTCTTACTGGCACATCTTTGGGGGGAATCTATGGAAGCACTTCTTACTGGCACATTATTGGGGGGAATCTATGGGGCACTTCTTACTGGCACATTATTGGGGGGCACTTCTTACTGGCACATTATTGGGGGCACTATTGGGGCATCTACTGAGGCCACAAAGAAGGGGTATTTTATATGGGGGAAGGGGGGAGAGGAACACCATGGGGCTTCTACTGAGGCCACAAAGAAGGGGTATTTTATATGGGGGGGCTCTGTGTGGTACTAGTATTATCAGGGGATTTATCGGTTTCTACAGTATAATATTGGGGAGCACAGCGGCACAGTATTGGGGGTAGTATTATGATTTGTCCAGAAGATGGGAGGATGATGGAAAAGTAAAGTAAACTAAGAAATTTTTTTGTCAACCTGCAGAGATGAAAAATGGCTGAAAAATGATGGTCTGGTTCTAAGGTCTGAAAGGAGAAGATGAGGAAAGAGAACATCTACATCAAAGAGGCGTCACTGGATGTAAGAGGTATGTGGGGCTGTCATCGTGTGCTGGGAAGGCTGTTACTGGACATCCAGTGGTAGATTAAAAGGAAAATATTACTGATAGCAGCCAAAGGCTGTGTATGATACTGCCGGCTGAACCACTGTATCTGAGCTTATCATCTGTAATACTGATACAGGATAAATCCAACTTACTGAAGCGAGACAACCCCTTTAGGGGGAGGGGGGGGGGGCGCTTTTTTAATGTTCGCCCGGTTGGTAAAATTCCCTAGAAACGGCCCTGGTCGTCATGTAGCCCTAGCCTAAAGCTGACCTACAGCAGTGAAGAAAAATGGCTGGGTTGTTATAGAAACCTGGAGTAAAACTGTGTGCATGTCGAGACTAAGGGCCTGCGAGCTTCTATTGGCTGATAAGGGACATGTGACTGTGTGTATGGCAGTTGGGATATGAGTGAAAGACTTGCAGGCTTGCATTGGTAATGCAGTTCGTGTTTTGGGAATATCTCAGGAACTAGAGAGCTGAGACTAAAACCTTCCCGGACACCTGATGTACCTGTGTACCAAATTTGGTGAAGATCGGTCGCGCATAAAGAACAGACAGACAGATGTCGGGACAGACAAAAACTCATAATATAAGAGATACACACAGAGATAGACACACACACATATAAATATATACACATATATAACACATACTGTACATATACAGATACACAAGTATAAACATACACACAATGTACACACATGTATACACCACACACCATTTGCACAGTATACAGATGAAATGTACACACTTCACATATAAACCTACTATTTTGCAGGGGGTGGGGGAGTCCATCAGATAAAGCTGCAGATCCTGAGTAGCAGGTACAGGGCAGGCCCGGGTTTCTCAGGAGCTGCAGACATTCTTCCCTCAGTTGCAGCGTGTGAAGTGGGGGAGGGGCAGTGATTAAGGCAGCACAGTGAGTTTTTTTTTAAAGGGGTTATCTAATTTCACAAACAGCCCCCCCATGTGCTGGGCCCCTCACAGGTAATATACTTACATGTTTAGGAGGAGCTTAGTTAGGGCGCAATTAGGGAGGCCTTTTAAAAGAGAGTGTGGCGCCAACTACAGCGTTCACCTCGATAGTCAGATCAGCGGTGACCAGGGACCGTTGGGGACATTTCCCCACAACTTTTTTAAATCTTTCTACTAAGGCACGGACCACTGTCCTTTTTGATTCCATTGCCTGGGACGTTGACCTGTGTCCTCTTTGCGCTTGTACTACTTGGTATTAAAAGGTGAGTGTTTTATGGGTGCACACACCTTGCTATATACTGTATATATATTCTTTATGGCTCCTCTTGACACCAACTGAGGAGCTTTTCCTGTTATTTTGAAACCAAAATTTGTTTCTTTACTCTCTCTTTTTTGATAGCACATTCTCCACTTATATATCCCCTGAGGAGTCCTGCTTAGGGATGAAACATGGCATGTCGGGACATTAAGTGAGAGACAGATATAGGGCTTTAGGCCCCATCCAGGGATAGGCTCCTCACAGGGTCGCGCCTATCGTGGCGGGTGCTCTGTATACTGTTAGGCAGGGACTACTAGCCCCCTACCCAATTTTGTAGGCAGGGTCTTTATTTAGGGCACTGTAGTCCATGTCCCTTGGGAAACAACTGTGATTCAAGCACTCGCTTCCTCAACTCTTACTGCATAGACACAAGTTACAGTCCATGCTTCTAGATCTGGTAAGACCATTCCATTTTTCTGGGAATATTGTCCATAGGCGCTTATGGTATTTTTATACTTCGCCACAATTTTGTACACTGTTTTAATCTTTATTAGTAATAGTTATGCTTTAATATTTATCCAGGTCTTGTTTTGAGAGTTGTTATATTGTGAGACAGACCGCATACCTGCATAATGATTATTTTTGAGCAGGGAATATAGATTTGTTTTTAAATAGCCGGCACCCGTCAGCTATGGCGCCCGCTCCACTCATGAGCGGGCACCATTTTTAAAGTCCCAGCAGCACTGTACATGTACAGCGCTGGTCGGGAAGGGGTTAAGCACATAATTTACCATGCACACTTCTACCAACAAAAACTTTTCCTAGATCCAACATTATCACAAAATGAATATCTCAAAACCTTGTATCTGTGATGACTGATAGAAACAGCATTCCGACATATGACGGGGCAAAACCAAGGAGAAAACCAGAACTTGCAATCTCCATGTATTCTTGTCCTATACGAAACAAGCCAGGTCCAGAATACAAGGGTGCCCTCAGGCCCCTCACTAACCTTGGACCTTAGTAAAATAGCTACGTATGACAGTAATTACTTTTCTCAGGAGATAGCTGACAAAACAATAATTGTACAGTTAAAGTTCAGGCAAACAGACATGTCTGCACATGTACCTCGAGCCTCAGAACAGGGTCAGTCAAAGGGTAAAACACTATGGGGGGAATGTGTCAGACTGCTACAACAGTTTTCTGGCATAGAAAAGTCACAAATGTTGTTGCAAGTCCTGTTTCATGCCAAAATTTGTGAGCTTTTCCCCTTTTTCCCGATACCCTTGCCACTTTTAGAAAAAGTAGGAGTGATATGGGCAGGGTAGGGGAGTATGGGCAGAATTGGAGGGTCGTGGGTGGGACATCCACAACCCAACATATTTACTAATATGTGTTGGCATAGACTTAAGGATGCGGCAAAATAATGCCTCTTAATAATTCTGGTGCACTGTACTCCAGCGAGTAATACTACCATAGGTGGAAGTCTGCACTTGGAAGACTGGAACTAGCACTGGTCCAAAATCCAGCAGGACTGGACCATCTGGTGCTCCAGGATTCCTCAGTGCTTTTCTGTATCTTGATGGTATCAATACGTCAGCACTACACAAAAACAGCAAATGATGATCATAGTTATTACATCATTTCTAAAAGTGGACATTGCCCTTTAAAAGCATAAAAGCTAGGTAGATAGATACAGCAAAAAAGTTATCTTAAACTATTGCTGCTAGTATTATTATTTACTCAAGAAAAAGTTATACAGCACAACACAAGATCACAGTTGGTGTTAGTCTTCATAACTTGTCGAATTCCTCCCAGAAATCTAGAACACGGTGATGTCCAATGCATCAAACTCTACTTGTGCCCAGTTGATGATCCCAGCAGTGTACCTCATGATGGGTATGGCCCAGGTGTTAATGTCCTTGATGGTATTCCCACCATTCAGTTTGCTCTTCAGTATTTTTCTCACTCTCTGGATATATTCTTTTCTAAACATGGTCTTCAATTTCCCATGCTTGGTGTTGTCCAGCTGCAGAATGCCAAGGTATATGTAGGCTCAGGTTGGCCATAGTGCATTTCAGTCCCTTCACATTCTACGATTTTACCCTTTATCAGTGCTTTTGTGGCACATTTATCTAGGCCAAATTCCATGGCAATATCAGTACTGAATGTTGGTTTGGTAGCTGTGGTTTGTATTTTGTAAAATGATGGACTGTGGTCTCATGGTGATGATGAATAGTAGGGGTGAAAGTGAATGACCTTTGACCTTTGAGGATGCCCCTCCTGATGTTGACCTGCCCATAATTTTAATTTCCAACATTCCAAGACAGTTCTGTCTTCCATTGTTTCATCCAATTTTTTGTAAATGTGGTGATGTTTTTGCTAATGCGAATGGATTGCAGGCATTTAATGATCCAGCTGTGTGGAAGTGAGTCAAAAGCTTTTTTTTGTAGTCAATCCAAACTGTGTGTAAATTGGTTTATATAATTATTCTTATTCTCATGTGCTCTTAAGGCCTCTTTCACACTTGCGTTGTTGGGATCCGGCATGCACTTCCGTTGCCGGAGGTGCCCGCCGGATCCGGAAAAACGCAAGTGTACTGAAAGCATTTGAAGACGGAACCGTCTTCCAAATGCTTTCAATGTTACTATGGCAGCCAGGACGCTATTAAAGTCCTGGTTGCCATAGTAGGAGCGGGGAGCGGGGGAGCGGTATACTTACAGTCCGTGCGGCTCCCGGGGCGCTCCAGAATGACGTCAGAGCGCCCCATGCGCATGGATGACGTGATCCATGCGATCACGTGATCCATGCGCTTGGGGCGCCCTGACGTCACTCTGGAGCGCCCGGGGAGCCGCACGGACGGTAAGTATACTGCTCCCCCGCTCCCCACTGCACTTTACCATGGCTGCCAGGACTTTAGCGTCCCGGCAGCCATGGTAACCATTCAGAAAAAGCTAAATGTCGGCTCCGGCAATGCGCCGAAACGACGTTTAGCTTAAGGCCGGATCCGGATCAATGCCTTCCAATGGGCATTAATTCCGGATCCGGCCTTGCGGCAAGTGTTGCGGATTTTTGGCCGGAGCAAAAAGCGCAGCATGCTGCGGTATTTTCTCCGGCCAAAAAACGTTCCGTTCCGGAACTGAAGACATCCTGATGCATCCTGAACGGATTTCTCTCCATTCAGAATGCATTAGGATAATCCTGATCAGGATTCTTCCGGCATAGAGCCCCGACGACGGAACTCTATGCCGGAAGACAATAACTAATAATTAAGAGCCCTAAGTTGGTTTTGACTCTTGGTGAAATTATTAATACTGCAGAATGTTCTGTCCTCCATTTGGAACTGCAGATTTCTTAAAGGGGTTGTCCAGTGGCTGCAGTGGTGACCCTCCTTAGCCAGGAAGTAGCTGGCCAAACATCTCTGTCCATTTCTCTCCTCTGTAGCCCAATCCTATCTCCCTGTCACACGCTGTCAGGATTGTAGTGATGGCCGTACATGTGCGGCTCTTTCCATTTACAAAAGAGAAAAATGTCCACCTCTCCATTCCTGGTAGCACGTGAAGGTGCTTCATTCTCATATGAGTGGGTCCCAGATGTGGAAATGGTTTCTATGGCAGCCATAGCCTTCTGAAACACAGTTGTGATGTCACAGTACATTACCTGATAAAAATACAGTTATGATGTCACAATACATTACTGATAGACAGAAACACAGTTATGATGTCACAGTATATTACCTGATGGATATAAACACAACTATGATGTCACGGTATAATACCTGATGGATGAAAACACAGCAGTAATGTCACAGTATATTACCTGATGGATAGAAACACAGCTGTGATGTCACATTATATTACCTGATTATATAAACACAACTATGATGTCACAGTACAGTACCTGATGGATAGAAACACAGTTATATGATGTCACAGTACATTACCTGATGGAGAAAAACACAATTGTGATGTCATAGTACATTGTAAGTACAGGGAGTGCAGAATTATTAGGCAAGTTGTATTTTTGAGGATTAATTTTATTATTGAACAACAACCATGTTCTCAATGAACCCAAAAAACTCATTAATATCAAAGCTGAATATTTTTGGAAGTAGTTTTTAGTTTTAGCTATTTTAGGGGGATATCTGTGTGTGCAGGTGACTATTACTGTGCATAATTATTAGGCAACTTAACAAAAAACGAATGTTTACCCATTTCAATTATTTATTTTTACCAGTGAAACCAATATAACATCTCAACATTCACAAATATAAATTTCTGACATTCAAAAACAAAACAAAAACAAATCAGTGACCAATATAGCCACCTTTCTTTGCAAGGACACTTAAAAGCCTGCCATCCATGGATTCTGTCAGTGTTTTGATCTGTTCACCATCAACATTGCGTGCAGCAGCAACCACAGCCTCCCAGACACTGTTCAGAGAGGTGTACTGTTTTCCCTCCTTGTAAATCTCACATTTGATGATGAACCACAGGTTCTCAATGGGGTTCAGATCAGGTGAACAAGGAGGCCATGTCATTAGATTTTCTTCTTTTATATCCTTTCTTGCCAGCCACGCTGTGGAGTACTTGGACGCGTGTGATGGAGCATTGTCCTGCATGAAAATCATGTTTTTCTTGAAGGATGCAGACTTCTTCCTGTACCACTGCTTGAAGAAGGTGTCTTCCAGAAACTGGCAGTAGGACTGGGAGTTGAGCTTGACTCCATCCTCAACCCGAAAAGGCCCCACAAGCTCATCTTTGATGATACCAGCCCAAACCAGTACTCCACCTCCACCTTGCTGGCGTCTGAGTCGGACTGGAGCTCTCTGCCCTTTACCAATCCAGCCACGGGCCCATCCATCTGGCCCATCAAGACTCACTCTCATTTCATCAGTCCATAAAACCTTAGAAAAATCAGTCTTGAGATATTTCTTGGCCCAGTTTTGACGTTTCAGCTTGTGTGTCTTGTTCAGTGGTGGTCGTCTTTCAGCCTTTCTTACCTTGGCCATGTCTCTGAGTATTGCACACCTTGTGCTTTTGGGCACTCCAGTGATGTTGCAGCTCTGAAATATGGCCAAACTGGTGGCAAGTGGCATCTTGGCAGCTGCACGCTTGACTTTTCTCAGTTCATGGGCAGTTATTTTGCGCCTTTTTTTTTCCACACGCTTCTTGCGACCCTGTTGACTATTTTGAATGAAACGCTTGATTGTTCGATGATCACGCTTCAGAAGCTTTGCAATTTTAAGAGTGCTGCATCCCTCTGCAAGATATCTCACTATTTTTGACTTTTCTGAGCCTGTCAAGTCCTTCTTTTGACCCATTTTTCCAAAGGAAAGGAAGTTGCCTAATAATTATGCACACCTAATAAAGGGTGTTGATGTCATTAGACCACACCCCTTCTCATTACAGAGATGCACATCAACTAATATGCTTAATTGGTAGTAGGCTTTCGAGCCTATACAGCTTGGAGTAAGACAACATGCATAAAGAGGATGATGTGGTCAAAATACTCATTTGCCTAATAATTCTGCACGCAGTGTAGACAGACACACAGTTGTGATGTCACAGTACATTACCTGATAGATAGAAGCACAGTTGTGATGTTTCAGGTGTTTCACTTTAACACAATTGTGATGTCACAGAAACTGACAACCATTTACCTGACGGAAACTCATGTGTGATGTCACAATAGCTTTCCTGGCTGAAGCACCTGTGATGTCACAGTATTCTACCTGACTGGAACTTGTGATGTCACAGCAGATTACCTAATAAAGGACCACTGTGATATCGCAGTAGGTTACCGAGGGGCAGGCATCTTGATTTCTAATTGCTAATATGATGCCAGTACCAGCCAAATACCCCCATATTCATGGCTCTCCAGCTCATCAGGAACCATGTGATCTTTAAAGGGGTTATATCATCTCAGACACTGGTGGCATATTGCTAGGATATGCCTCCAATACCAGATAGATGTGGGTCCCACCTCTGGGGCCCACTGTTATCTTCAGAATTGGGCGTTCAAACAGAACGAGCACACTCGGCTATTTTCTGAAGTCCCAGAGCGGTGTATGGAGAGAGCACTGCACATGTACGGCCGCCTCTTCATTCACCTCTATGGCACTGCCATAAATGGCTCAGGCAACCCTCGGCTTTTTTCGTAACTCTCATTGCATTGGATGTAAAGTGGCCACGATTGCAAGGTACTTTCTCCTTCACTTTGCGGGGGCCCATTCTGGAGATAGATAGGTCCACCTCTGGGACCTGTTCCTGACATTGATGACATATTCTAGCGTTATGCCACCAATGTCTGAGATGAGACAACCCCTTTAAATGGTTTACCTCGTCAAATAGAGACCTCAGGGACTAAGTGGAGAAGCCGAACTTTACCAGGTCCTATCTGTTTTAATGTGTAATCATATTATACCCTCTATCTACAGTTTTTATAATAAATCCAGACATAATTCACCTAGCACTGGAATACCTGGTTAATATAGGTCGGTAGAAAGCTAAACATAGCTGGTGTTGTCTCTCCATAACATAGGGTTTTTCAAAATAGGAACGCGCTGAAGGACCGGCTGGAAGATTGCATGGACCTTGACAAGATAAGGTTCTACTGTGATGGACAGGCCGGTGGACAGATTGAGTACCCACTGTGAACTCTCATGATAATGGATTTGGCTTGCAGCTAAAACAGGGGGCAAAATTTTCACCATAAACCCCCTTGGTGTATAGATTTCCTAAGGGCAATTCACACACTGTGTCCTCAGAGTAGTCTCTTATAAAATTAGACTCAAGCAGATACGATACATAGGGCAGGCACCGATCAAATAGGATAGTCAGCAACCATCCAAGTCAGAACCAAGCAAACCAAACATTTTCACAAAGTCATGGGAATCAAAGGACCCTGTTATTCAGGCAAGGTTAAGTGGTCATAAGCAGGTTCAGCAGATCGTCAATGAGCAGGGACGAGGCAGAGGCATTGGGGTTGGGAGCTGGTGCCCTTTTAGATCTACACCTATCACATTGGGGCATCAGTTCAAAATGGGAACGACATACCCAGTTTTCTTCACCAGCAGGGCCGGACTGGCCTGCCAGGATTCCGGGAAATTTCCAGTTAGGCCGGCGGCAGGGCACAGCAGGAGATGAGCGCTTCCATTGTGGAAGCGCTTATCTCTATATTCATCTGTATCGCGGTCCTCAGGACAGCGATACAAATGTCTTTGCTACGGCACGGGAGGGAGAGGTGTGTCCCCTCCTGTTCCTCTGATAGGCTGCCGGCCTAGGGCTGGCAGCCTATCAGAGGCCAGTGCATGCGGCGCGATGAGCCGTATAGCGAGGGACACAGGCCGGAAGAGGCCTGCATCGCATCGCTGGAGGTAAGTCTAAGTGTTTTTTTTTTTTTTTATATAGGTACAATACTGGATCATGATGGGGGGGGGGCTACTGGCACATAAGGGGGGCTACTGGCACATAAGGGGGGCTACTGGCACATAAGGGGGGCTACTGGCACATGATAAGGGGGGCTACTGGCACATGATAAGGGGGCTACTGGCACATAAGGGGGCTTACTGGCACATGATAAGGGGCGGCTACTGGCACATAAGGGGGCTACTGGAACATGATAAGGGGGGCTACTGGCACATAAGGATGACATAAGGATGACTACTGGCACATAAGGGGGGCTACTGGCACATGATGGGGGGGCTACTGGCACATGATGGGGGGCTACTGGCACAAAGGGGGGGCTACTGACCCATGATAAGGGGGGGCTACTGGCACATAAGGGGGGGCTACTGGCACATAAGGGGGGCTGCTGGCACATGGGGGGCTATTGGCACATGATAAGGGGGCTACTGGCACATAAGGGGCGGCTACTGGCACATAAGGGGGCTACTGGAACATGATAAGGGGGGGCTACTGGCACATGATGGGGGGCTACTAGAACATGATAAGGGGGGCTACTGGCACATGATGGGGGGCTACTAGAACATGATAAGGGGGGCTACTGGCACATGATGGGTGCTGCTGGCACATGGGGGGCTATTGGCACATGATAAGGGGGCTACTGGCACATAAGGGGGCTATTGGCACATGATATGGGGGCTACTTGCACATAAGGGGGGCTACTGGCACATAAGGGGGGCTGCTGGCACATGATAAGGGGCGGCTACTGGTACATAAGGGGGCTACTGGCACATGAGGGTGGCTACTGGCACATGAGGGCGGCTACTGGCACATGAGGGCGGCTACTGGCACATAAGAGGGACTACTGGCACATAATAAGGGGGGGCTACTGGCACATGATAGTGGGGGCACTCTGGCCACTGGCACATGATATGGGGGGGCTCTGGCTGCTGGCACATGATGGTGGGGGGGCTCTTATTACTGGCACATGATTGGGGGGTATCTATGGGGGCACATCTTACTGGCAAATGATTGGGGTGCATCTATGGGGGCACATCTTACTGGCACATGATTGGGGGCATCTATTGGGGCACTTATTACTGGCAGATTATTGGGTGGCACTATAGGGGCATCTATTGAGGCACTATGGGGTCATCTACGGGGGCACTGAGAAGGGGTATTTTATATTGGCACATTATGGGAACATTAGCTCAACTGGGGGAATTACAAAGGGGTATGTTTTGCACATTATAAGGAGAATTATTTCTACTGGGGGGGGGGCATTATGGTGGGCTTTATTACTCCCCCATGGCATGAGCCCCCTAGTAGCAGCACCAGCCTCTCTCTGCTCTGCTATCCCTCTGCCCCTTCTGCAAATCCGTATTATGAAATCTTTCTCATTAGGATAAAACACAACATCAGCTCCACCGAGCCCCCCAGCCAAAAGTGTGGAAGTGGCGTCCGAGATCCCCAAGGGTCAAGCCAAGTAATTGTAAGTTTTCATGTGAAATATGTTTGTTTGTATTTGATCTTTATTATCGATTTTACATTGCAGATTTCTTTGCAGCATATGGGTGAAATTTTATAAATATTTTTATTATTTGGTCGAAAGGCTCATTGGGGGTGAGGGGGGATTGTAACAGGACTGCCGTAGAATATCTAAAATAGCTGGTCAAGTAAAATGTTGCATGCAACAATCATTAAATAGTTGGCCAACAAAAAAGGGGCGGGTCAAAGGGCGTGGTAAAACACTGTCTGAGCATGCTGAGAGTTGTAGTTTTGCAACAGTTGGAGGCATCCTGGTTGGGAAAACACTGTGATAATATGAACAATGGGGGTTCTACAAAAGAGCTATCGTGGGGCAAAGTTCATATTCGTGTTTACACACGTGTTTTAAAATTAATGCTTTCTCCTTTTATAAACAAGTAAATAAGGACACAATGCTGTGGGGCTGGTATGCAACTTTTTCCAGGGCTGGTTTTTATCCCCAGTCCGGCCCTGTTCACCAGTCATTGGTATTCCATTTAAAAATCAATGGCCTCAGACAGACAAACACTTCATGCTACACAGCTCTTTCAGGCAAGAGGACCATATTCATCACTTTTTTTTTTTTTTTTTAAAACAATGAGATCCATCTAGAGGTCAGTTTCCTTTCAACTTTTTGAAATAGGGATAGAGAACTGTGAACCCGCCATGAACATGTGGATTTTAGATGCTAGGCAATTTTACAGTACAAATCCAGAATTAAAATATTAAAAATAGCAAAAATAATACATAAAAATTAAAATTATAAAAAAATTAAACTCAAAATTATAAAAGTGATCACGACTATTTCATTTACAGCAACAACAACAATAGAAGGACATTGACCTGTGAAGGTAAAACTGGCCATACACATAAAAAAATAGTCAGCCGAACCTGCCGATTTTGGTGGTATCATCTATCTACAGCTAATCGGAGCCTACTAACTCTTCCGCCGAGGCACACATCAAAGGAACGAAGGATCAGGCATGTTAGATTTCAATATCCCGATGCTTTGCTCCAGCAGGAGATGTGGTTAAGGTGGCATTCACACAACTGTATCCGTTTTGCAGTCTGCAAATCGCAGATCCACAAAACATGGATAATGGCAGCGTGCGTTCTGCATTTTGCGGATCAGCGCATCCCACCCTTTGTTGGAAATGCCTATTCTTGTCAGCGAAACGGACAGGAATAGGACATGTTCTAGTTTTTTTTGTGAGGCCTGTGTGCTGACTGCATTTTTTGCAGTTCCATTGAATTGAATGGGTCAGTGAAAAATGCAGATGGGATGTGGACCGAAAATCCGGTTGTGTGAATGCCCCCTTAGGAAGATGGTAGCTGAGGAGCAGTAACCTGGCGTGGCCACTACACTTTGAACTCGACTGTGCTTCCTGCTCCGTTCAAAGTCCTAGTTCCGGCGCCGTAAGCTGGTCAGTGAGGGTGCGGTGTATCGGACCCTCACCGATAGGATCCAGAGGATGGGTCATCAGTATCAGGAGCCTGGAAAACCCCTTTAATCTGCAGCTCATCACTGGTAAATTCCCCAAAACCTCTTCTTCAAAGCTAATAATTACCAGGAGCCAACATACAGTATTGTACTGCATTCTTATCATCAGCCCTGGACTAAAAAAAACGTGTTTGTCTAAAGTAAAGACGTAATAAAATCTTCAGAAATGTCTACAATTTAAAACACAATAGGTATAATAAAGCGAAGCACTAATTAGCCCAGATGAATGGAACAAAGGCACAAGACATAGGAATGATGTATTGTACACTGGTGCTCATTAGCTGTCACTGGGTGGGAGGATTTACGGAGTGGCCGTCCATCACATGTCTGTAGATTTACAGCACGCTTCAGTTTCTGTGTCTGAATTTCTGTGTCTGAATCCTATTACATATATCCTATTACATATATCGTTCATGGCTTCAGATTGAGGAACCCAGGTTACAAAAAAAAAAAACATGACCCATTCATTTCTGTCCACAGAGAACTCTTGAGGCTTCGGCAGCACCCATGCATATTAGATTGTTGCCTATGGGAGCTGTTCACACTACTCAGATGTGTGGCTTGAGGATGAGGGAAGGGGGTATTAGACCTGGATATGTCTATTACTTATATTCTTCTTAGGATGTCTATAGCTGGAAGTCAGATAATCCCAGTGATTGTGGTGCACCGGGCTGACAATATAAGGCCTCGTTCACAGTTCCATGTCCGCTTGATGTCTGTGAAAAAATGCATCCTTATATTATCCTTTTTTTTTTGCCCTCCGTGTGTCATCCAAAATCCACAGACACTGCTTATTGCCTCCTTTCCTTCACATTATACACAGCACGTATCCGTGGTTATTACCACCGTGTAATCCAGCAGCGGTGGCCGTGCTTGCACACTATAGGTAAAGGTGTTGGCCTATGCGCACTTCCAGCCTTTTCCTATAGTGTGCAAGCACGGCCACCGCTGCTGGATTACACGGTGGTAATAACCACGGATACGTGCTGTGTATAATGTGATGGAAAGGAGGCAATATGGACAATCACAATACATTAGTAAGTGCCTTGTATTAACTGCATGATAAATGCCATTTACTGAAGTGAGACAAACCCTTTAACCCCTTTAAGCATAAATGTCTGGCATGAAATTTATCAAATCGTAACCTGCTCAGATTGCACATAATCTACAATATAATTAAAATGGTTGTCCTACTATAATGACCTATTGCCTATCTACAGGATAGGTGATAAATATCAGATTGCTGGGAGTCTGACTGCTGGAACACCCCCAGGAGTCAATTACATTACCACCAATCTATGTACACAAGGGTCTTAAGACCACGTTCCCTTGATCATGGGGGTCCCAGCAGTCAGACCCTTATCACCTGTCGTGTCATAGCTGTTGGACATTTTCACATTCCCTATCCTTAAAGGTTTTCTTTGGGTGTAATAATAAAGTTGGGTGTTAAACTAAAATAGACATGCTCGCCTGTTAAAGGGCCTGTGTCCACTTTTCTAGTTATCCTCTATCCACAGGATCGGGGATAACTAAGTGATCTGTGGGGGTCTGAACGCTGGAGCCCCCACTGATCCCCCTTCTTGATTGAGTGACAGGTCGAGCATATGCCCTGCCTCTCCATCCATTCTCTATGGGGTCACCGGAGATGGCAGAGTACAGCACTGGCTATTTCCAGTGGT
This sequence comes from Bufo bufo, assembly GCF_905171765.1. Taxonomy (NCBI): domain Eukaryota; kingdom Metazoa; phylum Chordata; class Amphibia; order Anura; family Bufonidae; genus Bufo; species Bufo bufo. The sequence goes on along the minus strand of NC_053392.1, from coordinate 568,465,825 downwards.
CCCAAAGAGAATAAATGGAGCAGTAGGGCATATGTGTGGCATGCCACACCATCAAAAAAGGGGAGCAGAATCAGTGGGGGGTCGCAGAATCAGACCCCACTAATCATATAGTTATGCCCTATGGTGTGGAGAGGATATCTTGAAAACCTGGACAACGTCTTTAAATCCCCCACCACTCCACCAGTATCTTTTACATGCCAGCAGTGATGCCTGTAAATACGGAATATCATCACTGCCGCCATGTGAACCATACGTGTCAATACTGGAGAATGTGACGCACTGTGCAGAATATTTCAGTCTAAAGTCCAACCCCCTTTGCAGGTCATAACCTTTAACAAAGCCCAAGCAAAGGTGCTAGAGGAGCAACGTGAGCAAAGGGCACAAACGGAGGGTCATAACTGAAACAGAGGCATTAGAGTCACCTGAGGAAGGATAATAGTGGGGATGCTGGAACAGGGGTAACTGGAGAGGGGGCAATATGAGGTGTGCACTTACAGTGGGGGCATCTGGGGCACTAATGGGGGTGCACCTAAGGCCTCATGCACACGACCGTTTTTTTTTACGGTCCGCAAAAACGGGGTCCGTTGGTCCGTGACCGTTTTTTCGTCCGTGGGTCTTCCTTGATTTTTGGAGGATCCACGGACATGAAAAAACAGTCGTTTTGGTCTCCGCCTGGCCGTGCGGAGCCAAACGGATCCGTCCTGAATTACAATGCAAGTCAATGGGGACGGATCCGTTTGACGTTGACACAATATGGTGCAATTTCAAACTGATCCGTCCCCCATTGACTTTTAATGTAAAGTCAGGAGTTAATATACCATAGGATCGGAGTTTTCTCCAATCCGATGGTATATTTTAACTTGAAGCGTCCCCATCACCATGGGAACGCCTCTATGTTAGAATATACTGTCGGATATGAGTTACATAGTAAAAACTCACATCCGACAGTATATTCTAACACAGAGGCGTTCCCATGGTGATGGGGACGCTTCAGGTTAAAATATACCATCGGATTGGAGATTAGAATACCATCGGATTAGAATATACTAAAATAACTGTGTACGTGACTGCCCCCTGCTGCCTGGCAGGTGCTGCCAGGCAGCAGGGGGCAGACCACCCCCCCCCCCTGTTTTTAACTCTTTGTTGTCCAGTGCGGCCGGCCCCCCCTCCCTCCCCTGTAGTTAACTCGTTGGTGGCCAGTGGGCCCCCCCTCCCTCCCCTGTAGTTGACTCTTTGTTCTCCTTTGCGGCCGGCCCCCCCTCCCTCCCCTGTAGTTAACTCGTTGGTGGCCAGTGGGCCCCCCCTCCCTTGTAGTTAACTCGTTGGTGGCCAGTGGGCCCTCCCCCCTCCCTCCCCCTCCTAATTAAAATCCCCCCCCCTATCATTGGTGGCAGCGGAGAATACCGATCGGAGTCCCAGTTTAATCGCTGGGGCTCCGATCGGTAACCATGGCAACCAGGACGCTACTGCAGTCCCGGTTGCCATGGTTACTTAGCAATTTGTAGAAGCATTATACTTACCTGCGAGCTGCGATGTCTCCGTGTCCGGCCGGGAGCTCCTCCTACTGGTAAGTGACAGGTCTGTGCGGCGCATTGCTTAATGATCTGTCACTTACCAGTAGGAGGAGCTCCCGGCCGGACACGGAGACATCGCAGCCTCGCAGGTAAGTATAATGCTTTTATGCAGACGGATCCGTCTGTATGAAAGTAACCTACGGCCACGAATCACGGACACGGATGCCAATCTTGTGTGCATCCGTGTTCTTTCACGGACCCATTGACTTGAATGGGTCCGTGAACCGTTGGCCGTGAAAAAAATAGGACAGGTCATATTTTTTCACGGCCAGGAAACACGGATCACGGATGCGGCTGCAAAACGGTGCATTTTCCGATTTTTCCACGTACCCATTGAAAGTCAATGGGTCCGCGAAAAAAAAAACGGAAAACGGCACAACGGCCACGGGTGCACACAACGGTCGTGTGCATAAGGCCTAAAGCAGAGGCATTAGGGTCGTCTGAGGCAGGCTAAGGCTCCATTCACATGTCCGTAACGTGTTTTGCGGATCCACAAAACATGGACACGGAAATGTGCGTTCCACATTTTGCGGACCACACATCGCCGGCACTAATAGAATATGCCTATTCTTGTCTGCAATTGCGGACAAGAATAGGACATGTTCTATTTTTTTTCGAGAACGGAAATGCCGACCCAAAAGTGCAGGTCCGCACTTCTGGAGCCGGGCTGCACATCGTGCGGCCCCATAGAAATGAATGGGTCCGCAATTGCGGTACGAAATTGCGGACGTGTGAATGGGGCCTAATAGTGGCGATCCTGAAGCAGAGGTATTAGGGGGGCAACTGGAGAAGAGACAATATTAGGGGTGCATTTAGAGTGGGGGCATCTGGAGCTGGGGCACTTATGAGGGTGCACCTAAAGCAGAGGCATTGGGGGGCCTAGGGAATGTCCGTATGTCTTCCGTATCCGTTCCGTTTTTGAGGAACCATCTATTTAAAATGTTGTGCCCAGCCCAATTTTTTTATGTACTTACTGTTTAAACATTGTATGCTTCCGTTTCCGTATCCGCAAAAAACGGATCACAAACAGAAACCAAACGGAAAAACGTAACGACAAAACAGAAACGGAAACACTACTGAAACAAATAAACGGACAAAAGGATCCATTTAAAACGGACTGCAGGAGGCCTAATACACTAACAGGCAATGCACTACAATACAGATGCATTGTAATGCATTGCAGAGGGAATGAGACCCCCAAAAGTTGAAGTCCCAGAGTGGGACAGAAATAAAGTAAAAAAAATTTTAAAAAAAAGGGTTTTTAATAATAAAAAATAAAGTTTCAAGGAAAAAAACAAACGCCCCTTTCGCCTGATTTTATAATAAAAAATAGAAAAAGGGACTTCTGGTTCCGGCGCCGCCATGTGAGGGAGTCGAGCGCGTGAGCTCCGCAGTATATGAGATGAAAATCACTCATATTGCCCGTGTGAAGCTGGAGATGGAACATAAAAAGTAAACCAAGTGCTCTACTAAACGTATGGATCGTTTCCTGACTAGCATGGGCAAGAAAACCAGAGGTAGACCGACTTCTCCCGTGAGATTGGAGACCCCAGCCCCCCCAGAGATGGCGCCTAACGTGCTTGAAACTGAGATGCCTACTAAATCGCTGATTGCAGACAAGGATGGCGTAGAGGTAAAGGACTCCGGAGCGCAGCCCCATCGGATCGACTACAAAGAACTGGCGCTGGAAGTGGCAGCGCAGTTGGCCCCGGATTTGAGGGAGACACTGGCTGCGTCTGTGACCAATGTGATGCGCCAGCTGCAAGAGACAGTCCAGCAACATGAGGGCAGACTAGACGAGGCGGAAGGGCGTATACAAGTTATGGAGGACACCACAGAGTCGATTTTACAAAAGCTGCAATCAGCTCTGGCCGACAACAAACGCCTATGGGATAAATTGGAAGATCTTGAGAATAGATCCAGGCGTAACAACCTGCGACTTGTGGGCCTTCACGAAGCCATTCCGCCTGGAGACCTGATTAAGATCTGCGAAACTGAGCTGCCTCAAGCCTTGGGCATATCGCGGCTATGCAAGATTGAACGTGCGCATCGAGTGGGTCCTTCTTATTCTGATAAAGATCGCAGGAATACTCGCCCAAGACAAGTAGTCATGCGATACTTAGACTACACAGACAAGGACTCGATTCTCAGGGCGTTCAAAGCCAGCAAAGAACCTGTTTTGATACGGGGAATAAAAATCCTTTTATTTGGGGACTACTCCGTTGAGGTTACAAAAAAGCGCAAAGCCTTCTCCCCCCTATGCTCCCAGCTATATCGGGGTGGGGTAAAGTTCGCTCTGCTGTTTCCAGCTACTTTGAAAATTTTCCGACTAGATGGTTCCAGCTCAACTTTCACCTCGCCGGAAGAGGCGGAAATGGCCTTGGATGGAAAGCTGGATCCAACCACGCGGGATCAGCGCTCCGCTTCTAAGAAGGTGCCGGATGGACCCCCTCCAGATGCTGGGCAAGAGAGGTTACATGTCGGAGATCGTTGAAGGACATTCCTGACATCCTGGAGGACTTTTCAGGCAGTTCTGGCTGATTCCGGTACAGGACTTCGGGGGTGACTGATTGAAATCTATCTCTCCTTTATTATTTTCAGTCATGCCTATTATCTTTCTTTTTTATGGGTTTCACTGTCTCTACTGCAAGGTAGTTCTAGCTAGTGGTGAGTGGCAAGAGAGCTCTTAGCGTCTGACGCCACTGGGGAAAAAAGTGAAGTCAAGAGGAGCTGAGAAGGGAGCATTCTCTAGATCTGTGCCTCCCTTTGCTCCATAAATGTTTTTGGTTATGGTTGTTTATGACAGTTTTAAGGGGGGGAAGGGAAGTAATACTGAATCATGTGTCGATAATTGCCATGGAAACCTGTAACACCTCTTTTATACAATATGAAAATAGTGTCATGGAATGTTAAAGGGTTGCGTTCACCCCAAAAACGCAATAAGATATTGCGACGGTTAAAACATTTAGGGACCGACATAGCAATGTTGCAAGAAACCCACTTGCAGGAAAGCGACTTCTGCAGAATGAAGAAGAAATGGGTGGGGATGGTGGTGGGTTCCTCCACAGTGAATCGCAAAGCTGGAGTATTGTTTCTCCTTCACAGGAATCTGGCTTGTGACGTACTGGGGACTGAATCTGACCATCAGGGTCGTTGTTGTGTTTTACACATCAAAATTGGGTCGGAGGAAATAATGATCTACAATGTCTATGGACCTAATGGTGACAATAAGCAATTTTTTGCTGATTTGGCCATTAAAATCAACAGGGACTCTGTCACGAAGCGAATTGTTGGGGGGGACCTAAACACTGTAGTCAACACTGTGGAAGACAGGAAAAAGTCAAACACCCGTGCTGAGGCGATTCTATCGCGCGATAAGATGTTAGAACCCTTTCTACGTGATACTGCCCTACTTGACACCTGGAGATATGCGAATCCAGATGGCAGAGATTTTACCTTCTATTCCCCCCCACATGACTCATGGTCCAGGATAGATTATTTCCTAATGTCGGAAACCTTGAAACCTAGGATAGTGGAGCCAAAAATCCACGACATGGTGATCTCGGATCACACTCCAATCTCTGTAGTTTTTTTAGAACAACAGCCTAAAGGCCAGGATATTCTTTGTAAGGTTCCCTTCTTATCTATATAATGACGACAATTTTAGAGATATTGTTCGAGGCTGGTATCTAGAGTACAGAGGAGACAATGTATCTAGTCTATCTAACCCCTCGCTGTTTTGGGATACTGCCAAGGCTGTTCTTAGAGGGAGGATAATGGCTTATGTGAGGGGTCTCAAAAAGAAGATCACACTACAACTGCAGGATCTCAGCTTCTCCCTTCGTACTGCTTTTACCACTTATCAGGCCTCCCCAAATGAAAATACCAAGAAGGCCTGGCAACTGGCTAAAAGGAACTATGAATTGTGGTACGAGAGGAAGATGAGATGCGACATGTCTGGAATTGATAATAAATTCTTTAGAGGTGGTAATAAATCGGGAAGGATGCTGGCTAATCTTGTCAAAAATTCCAGGCGACAATCCCACATCTCGAAATTGACAGATAACAGAGGGGTTATACATGACAATCCTGACAAAATCGCCTGTATCTTAGGAGATTATTATAAAGAGTTATATAAAGACCCGGGACTTAAGACTACCCTGTCGTCCTTTATGTCTAAATGTGTGGCGCTACCATCCCTCTCTGTTACCCAGCTGGATTCGCTGAACTCCCCGATATCTGAGGATGAGGTATTTTCAGCGATTAAAGGCCTGCACCTACATAAAGCCCCTGGCCCGGACGGGTACACAGGAGAATTTTTTAAGATGTTAGGTGAGGATCTTAAAACCCCTCTGGCGGCGGTTTTTAATGGCATTCTGGCAGGCAATCCGTTATCTGCAACATATAACCTAGCTTACATTAAACTAATTCCCAAACCGGGGAAAGATAGTCTTAACCCCGCCTCGTATCGCCCAATATCGCTGATCAACGTAGATCTCAAGGTAGGGGCGAAGATCATGGCTTACAGACTCTCACTTGTTATGCCAGTTCTGGTCTCGCGGCCTCAGTCAGGGTTCATTAAAGGCAGGTCAGCGGTCTCTAACATTAGGAAAGTTCTGACAGTGTTGGATGCAGTGCAGGGAAACCTTAGCTCTTCTCCGCGGCCGCCCCTGATGGCAATTGACGCGGAGAAGGCGTTTGATAACGTTCGCTGGGATCGGCTAGATGAAGTATTGAGTAGAATGCACTTTGGCGGCCCAATTAGAACTTTCATAACAGCTTAGTACACTGCCCCCAGTGCCCGCATAGCCATTCCAGGTTTCTTATCAGCCCCCTTCCCACTTTGCAGGGGAACACGTCAGAGGTGTCCGCTTTCCCCACTGCTGTTTAACCTAGCACTTGAACCATTGGCCCGCATGCTTGAGGGCAGAGACGTCTTCAGGGGAATAAAAGTGGGACATAAAGAAATCTATACTTCTTTATTCGCAGATGACATCCTACTGTTCATGGCGGACCCAGTTGAAGACCTTGAGAAAGTCTTACAACTCCTAGACTCCTTTGGTCCAGTCTCGGGTTTTAAAATAAACCTGGATAAGTCTGTGATATTGCCATTAACATCCCTGAAGTTGAAAGAATTGCTTCCGGGGTCATGTAACAACATAATGATGAGTAATTCTCATATTACTTACTTGGGAATAAAGATAGGAAAATCCTCATCATCCCTTTATAATCTAAATTACCCGCCCCTATTTAAAGCTATTGCTGCCGACCTTAATAGGTGGCAAAATCTCCCACTGTCCTTAACGGGTAGAAGTCATATTCTGAAAATGTTATGTTTTCCCAAGTTGCTATACCCCCTGCAGACGATTCCATTACTCCTAAAGCATGCGGACATTCGGGGCCTTCATTCGGTTTTTACTAGATTTTTATGGTCAGGTAAAAAGCCTTGCATTGCATTGGCAAAGCTGATGTTACAAAGAGATAAAGGTGGTCTAAATATACCAAATATTAGAATGTATAACCTAGCGTGCCTTTTCAGACACTGCCTGGACTGGATACAGGGGACTAGCCACTTCTCCAACTTCGACCTAGAAACCCACTTGTCCCATCCATGGTAGGGTGACCACATTTCCAAACTGCCATTCAGGGACACCCGCCCCGGCCCCCCCGCACCCATGTCCACTCCCCAAAAAATATGATTTTTGATACTTTTTAAAAAAAATTAAGTCACTTAGTGACAGCGGCGTACTTTGTACTTACGCTGGCAAGTTCATTGCATCGAAGTTATGCTTGAGATTGCTATAAACATAACTGCCTGTGCATTGTTCAGTAATTTGTGATTGTGCCCTGCACACAATCACTGGCTACCTAAAACAGGTCATATTTTTAATGTGTTAGACATCTCTTAATCCCCTTTTATAGAGAGGGGGATCTGTGGATGACACTGCTATGGGGGGGATCTGTGGATGCCACATACCGTATATAGCATCTTATGCTATATGTGTCATCCCCAGATCCACCCCATGATAGTGTCATCCCCATTTCCCCCTCCATAACAGTGTCATCCACAGATCTCCCTCCCTATAACAGTGTCATCCACAGATCTCCCTCCCTATAACAGTGTCATCCATAGATCTCCCTCCCCGCCTCTCACAGGAGTGTACATATATAAAAAAAGCATATTTCACATGAACACTTACAGTTACTTGGCTTGGCCCTTGGGGGTCTCGGACGCCACTTCAACACTTTGGCCGGGGGCTCGGCGGAGCTGATGTTGTGTTTTATCCTAATGAGAAAGATTTCATAATAAGGATTTGGAGAAGGGGCAGAGGGATAGCAGAGCAGGGAGAGACTGGTGCTGCTACTAGGGGGTCATACCATGGGGGAGTAATAAAACCCACCATAATGCCCCCCAGTAGAAAGAATTCTCTTTATAATGTGCAAAACATACCCCCTTGTAATGCCCCCAGTTGAGCTAATGTCCCCCATAATGTGCCAGTATAAAATACCCCTATATAGTGCCCCAGTAAATGGCTCCATAGTGCTCCTCTCCCCCCTTCCTGCTAGTGCCCCCCATAATGTACCAGTATAAAATGCCCCATATATCGTGCCCCAGTAGATGCCCTCAGTGTCCCCCATAATTTGCAAGTATAAAATACCCCTTCTTAGTGCCCCCCGTAGATGACTCCATAGTACTCCTGTCTCCCCTTCTCCATAGTACCCACCATAATGTGTCCCAGTATAAAATGCTACTGTACAGAGCCCCCCATATAAAACACCCCTTCTTTGTGGCCTCAGTAGATGCCCCTATAGTGCCCACCAATAATGTGCCAGTAATAAGTGCCCTCAATAACGTGCCACTGCCAGTAACAAGAGCCCCCCAATGTGCCAGTAACAAGAGCCCCATCACGTGCCAGTAATAAGCCCCCCATCACGTGCCAGTAATAAGCCCCCATCACGTGCCAGTAATAAGCCCCCCATCACGTGCCAGTAATAAGCCCCCCATCACGTGCCAGTAATAAGCCCCCCATCACGTGCCAGTAATAAGCCCCCCATCACGTGCCAGTAATAAGCCCCCCATCACGTGCCAGTAATAAGCCCCCCATCACGTGCCAGTAACAAGAGCCCCATCACGTGCCAGTAATAAGCCCCCCATCACGTGCCAGTAATAAGCCCCCCATCACGTGCCAGTAATAAGCCCCCCATCACGTGCCAGTAATAGGCCCCCCCATTACGTGCCAGTAATAAGCCCCCCCATTACGTGCCAGTAATAAGCCCCCCATTACGTGCCAGTAATAAGCCCCCCATTACGTGCCAGTAATAAGCCCCCCATTACGTGTCAGTAATAAGCCCCCCCATTACGTGCCAGCAATAAGCCCCCCATTACGTGCTTGTAATAAGCCCCCCATTACGTGCCAGTATTAAGCCCCCCCATCACTTGCCAGTATTAAGCCCCCCCATCACTTGCCAGTATTAAGCCCCCCATGATGTGCCAGTATTAAGTCCCCCCATCATCATGTGCCAGTATTAAGCCCCCCCATCATCATGTGCCAGTATTAAGCCCCCCCATCATGTGCCAGTATTAAGCCCCCCCATTGTAATAAGCCCCCCCATTGTAATAAGTCCCCCCATTGTAATAAGCCCCCCCAATGCCAGTAACACTATTGTAAAAAAAAAAAACAACAAAAAAAAACACTTATACTTACCTCAGTGTCAGCGATGCGATGCAGACTCTTCCTGTGTCCCGCGCTGTAAGGCTCGGGCGGTGCGATGACGTCATCGCCCCGCCTTCGCCGGCCTCTGATAGGCTGCCGGCCTAGTGCCTGCAGCCTATCAGAGGAAGGGGAAGGGACACGCCTCTCCCTCCCCTGCACCTCCGCTGGCACAGGCAGATTACTAAGGAGATGAGCGCAATGAAAGCGCTCATCTCCCTGTGCCCGGCGGCGGCGGCTCACTTGGGGGGGCATTTTAGTTGGGGGGGCACAGCATGATGTAGGGGGGGCCGTGGCCCCCCCCTGGCGACGCCACTGAAGTCTGGCAGGCGGTTGATTCCGGGACTCTCTATTGTCCCGGTTTGAAGGCTCCCGGGACACGGGACAAAAACGTAAATTACGGGACGATCCCGGGCAAACCGGGACACGTGGTCACCCTAATCCATGGCCATTGGTTAACTTGCTTCACACGAGAAGACAGTTCCTAACACCAGGTTTGAAACACTCTGCTATTATACGTGACACGATTGTGACGTGGAAGGAGGCACGTAAGCTGGCAAAAAAGTCATTCCTGGCGTCTAGGGTCCTGGGGTTATGGCACCATCCAGAATTCCCACAGGGGAGTACAAATAAGATGTTCAAGGTCTGGAGGGCTAAGGGTATCAAGACTTTGCTTGATCTCCTTCATATCCCTGATAAAAGATATCTAACCTTTAAAGAGTTCAGTCAGAATTATGGGGGGTTCACACGCTCTTCCCTTCCAACAAGTCTACCTGTTTTGTAGGGAGAGATTATGTAATGTCACCGAGGGGGGGGGGGGATGGGGGGTTTTATGGGAATGTTTTTGTTTGTTATGAAAACTGGAAATTATGTAACACCGACTGTATCTGAACTGTGTTTCAAAAGTCTGTACTTTTCTTGCTTACTGGTGGTACTAATAAAGCAAATAAAAAAATAGAAAAAGAAAAAACAGACATATTAGGTATCTCCGTGTCCATAACGACTGGCTCTATGAATATATATCACATGATCCACCCCGTCTGATAAACACCGTAAAAAAATAAAAATAAAAACTGTGCCAAAAAAAGCAATTTTTGTCACCTTACATCACAAAAAGTGCAACACCAAGCGATTAAAAAAGTGTAAAATAGTACCAATCAAACCGTCACCTTATCCTGCAAAAAATGAGACTCTACCTAAGACAATCGCCCAAAAAATAAAAAAAACTATAGCTCTCAGAATATGGAGACATTAAACATCATTTTTTTAGCTTCAAAAATGCTATTATTGTGTTAAAGTGAAATAAATATAAAAAAGTTGACATATTAGGTATCGCCGCGTTCGTAACAACCAGCGCTATAGAAATATCACATGACTTAATCACATGCGGACCGCAAAATAGATATAGTTGTGAGCAGGAGGCTGAAAACAGATAACTAGTGTCTCTACACTTTCAGTAGCTGTCAGCCTCATGCTTGTTCAGCTGGCAGTTATTTGTAATGAACTTCCCATACACAAGCACGCGTGGTTTGGCCGAGTATGCATGTGTTTTAATGGGGAGAGGAGAAGAAGCAGCTGCCAGACGTCTCGGGCGGCAGCTGCTCTCCCTTGAGAACATAGAAGCAGGCATGTTGAAAGTCAAAATGCCTCTTTTTTTTCCACCGACATAGGATGAAAGACCCCCGCCCACGCGTGCGCCTAGCCTTTCTGCTGCCTGAGGCAAAAATTGAAACGGCGCGCCCCCCACAATGCCAATTTCTTAATCTAACCTGTTCCCTTCAGCCCATGGCTCTCCGGCTGCCCCCCTCTTGTGCCTACCTGGTGCTGCCTGAGGCGATCGCCTCACCTGGCCTCATTGGTGGTGCACCCCTGCCCCTGCCAATCTGATATTGATGACCTATCCTTAGGATAGGTTATCAATATTAAAAGCCCAGAGAACCCCTTTAAATGTATCATTTAAACCACCACAGGCAATTATTGATATCATAATTAATCTGTAATCACCTTACTTTACCAGCAGTATGCAGCATTAACTCTAGGGAACATTCCACCCTTCACGGCTGGGAATCGCATTATTAACCCCTAAGCTCACCAGTAGTCACTGACAGTTACAGGGAAGGCGGAAAAAAAAAAAAGGGAATAATTGTCAAATGATCAAAACCACATTTAATTACAGTGATCTGTAACTGTGACGTGTAGCAATTATCACACATTTTCTCCACCAGATATGTACATTATTTTCCTTAAATACTCAGGTGATCCATCTGTCCTCTTCTTTTGCTGCATGACGCATCAGATCCATTTGTATGAATCATATTGGAGCCTGCATTCAGGTCCCAATTGGCCTGATGTAGCCTATAATCACCTGATCAGCCAAAGCTTTCAGGCTGTGAGTCATTACAGGAGACACATGCAGCAATATGCAGAAAATGGGACTGAGAGGGACAGAGATTTTCCAAGTTTTATAGGAATTATTTGTTAGGCCGCTTTCACAAAGTCAGTGTTTGGTCAGTGATTTCCATCAGTGATTGTGAGCCAAAACCAGGATTAGGTACACAACACAGAACAGGGGCAAATCTTTCCATGAGGGCTCATGCACATGGCCGTTGCCGTATATTTGTGGTCTGCAAATTGCGGACCCGCAAAACACAGATACCGGCCGTGTGCATTACATGAAATCCTTAACATTAATAGGACATGGTCTACTTTTTTGCGGAATGGACATAGGGACACAAAATGCACAAGGAGTCGTTTCCATTTTTTGCAAAAAAAAACACGAACAGAACGGACGTGGAAAAAAAATAAGTTTGTGTGTATGAGCCCTTATACCTTATGTCTGTGGAGGCTCCAATCCTGGTATTGGCTCATAGTCCCTGATGGAAATCACTGACTAAACACTGACTGTAACATAGTACATACGGCTGAAAAAAGACATACGTCCGTCCAGTTCGGCCTGTCATCCTGCAAGTTGATCCAGAGGAAGGCAAAAAAACAAAACGTGAGGTACAAGCCAATTTTCCCCACTTAAGGCCTCATGCACACGGCTGTGCCGTTTTTTGCAGTCCGCAAACCACGGACCCGCAAAAAACCGAAGCCGCTCGTGTTGCCTTCCGCAATTCGCGGAACGGAGCGGGCAACGGCAATATAAATGCCTATTCTTGTCCGCAAAGCGCGAACAAGAATAGGACATGTTATATTTTTTTAACGGAGCCACGGATGTGGACAGCACACGAGTGCTGTCCACATCTTTTGCGGCCCCATTGAAGTGAATGGGTCCGCATCCGAGCCGCCAAAACGGCGGCTCGGATGCGGACCCAAACAAGTGTCGTGTGCATGAGGCCTAAGGGGAAAAAAAATTCCTCCCCGACTCCAATCAGGCAATCAGAATAACTCCCTGGATCAACGACCCCTCTCTAGTAGCTATATCCTGTAATATTATTACACTCCAGAAATACATCCAGGCCCCTCTTGAACTCTTTTAGGCCTCTTTCCCACGGGCGTTGTGGGAAAAGGTCCGGGTACGTTGCGGGAACATGCACGATTTTTCTGTGCGAGTGCAAAACATTGTAGTGCGTTTTGCACTTGCGTGAGAAAAATCGTGCATGTTTGGAACCCAAACCCGAACTTCTTCACAGAGGTTCGGACTTGGGATCGATGTTCTGTAGATTGTATTATTTTCCCTTATAACATGGTTATAAGGGAAAATAATAGCATTCTGAATACAGAATGCATAGTACAATAGCGCTGGAGGGGTTAAAAAAATAATAATAATTTAACTCACCTTAGTCCAATTGATCGCGGAGCCCGGCATCTCTTCTGTCTCCTTTGCTGAACAGGACCTGTGGTGACATCACTCCGGTCATCACATGATCCATCACATGATTCATCACCATGGTAAAAGATCATGTGATGGATCATGTGATGACCGGAGTGACGTCACCACAGGTCCTGTTCAGCAAAGGAGACAGAAGAGATGTCAGGCTCCGCGATCAATTGGATTAAGGTGAGTTAAATTATTATTTATTTATTTTTTAACCCCTCCAGCGCTATTGTACTATGCATTCTGTATTCAGAATGCTATTATTTTCCCTTAAAACCATGTTATAAGGGAAAATAATAATGATCGGGTCTCCATCCCGATCGTCTCCTAGCAACCGTGCGTGAAAATCGCACCGCATCCGCACTTGCTTGCGGATGCTTGCGATTTTCACGCAGCCCCATTCACTTCTATGGGGCCTGCGTTGCGTGTAAAACGCACAAAATAGAGCTTGCTGCGATTTTCACGCAACGCACAAGTGATGCGTGAAAATCACCGCTCATGTGAACAGCCCCATAGAAATGAATGGGTCCTGATTCAGTGCGGGTGCAATGCGTTCAACTCACGCATTGCACCCGCACGGAAAACTCGCCCGTGTGAAAGGGGCCTTAGTGAATTCACCATCACCACCAGTGATGGCCAGTTCGCAGTGTTCGCCGAGGAACACATGCGATCTGCCATCTTCACTCCCAAGTGATCACCACCTCCTCAGGCAGAGAGCTCCATAGTCTCACTGCTCTTACCGTAAAGAATCCTCTTCTATGTTTGTGTACAAACCTTCTTTCCTCCAGACGCAGAGGATGTCCCCTCGTCACAGTCACAGTCCTGGGGATAAATAGATGATGGGAGAGATCTCTGTACTGACCCCTGATATATTTATACATAGTTATTAGATCTCTCCTGAGTCAACTTTTTTCTAAAGTGAATAACCCTAGATAATCTTTCAGGGTACTGTAGTTGCCCCATTCCAGTTATTACTTTAGTTGCCCTCCTCTGAACCCTCTCCAGCTCTGCTATGTCTGCCTTGTTCACAGGAGCCCAGAACTGTACACAGTACTCCATGTGTGGTCTGACCAGTGATTTGTAAAGTGGTAGGACTCTGTTCTCATCACGGGCATCTATGCCCCTTTTAATGCAACCCATTATCTTATTGGCCTTGGCAGCAGCTGCCTGACACTGGTTTTTAATGCTTAGTTTGCTGTTCACTAAAATTCCTGTGAAAGAGGCCTAAAGGGGGCAATGAGAAGCCGATTGTCGGGAAGACCTCTTGCCTATGAGGCCTCTTGCACACGAACGTTGTGTGCCCGTGGCCGTATTGCGACCCGCATACGGCGGGTCCGCAATACACGGGCACCGGCCGTGTGCACTCCGCATCACGGATGCGGACCCATTCACTACGTGTGGAAGTGTGATTTCCCGTTCTGACCTCTGCTCCTCTGACAGGATCACACACACAGCATAAGGGCTCATGCACACGAGCGTGTGCCGGCTGGGCCCCAGCCGCTCTGGCACCGCATCACGGATGCGGACCCATTTACTTGAATGGGTCCGCAATCTGGAAGGTCGGTGTGGAACGGAGGCCCGGAATCCCACGGAAGCACTACGGTCTGCTTCCGTGGGGTTCCTGTCTGTGCTTCCACACTGCAAAAAAGTAGTGCATGCAGACCGTCGGATGCGGATGGTGGACCCCTTTCAAGTGAAGCAATTTGTATACACAGTCATAGAGGGAAGGCTGTCAATCACTGATAGCTTCGCCTCCTGGACTTCAAAGCCCAGAATGTGCAGGAATTTAAATGAGTGAAATACAAGTTGGGCCGAATGCACACCGCCGTGATCGGTCCGTGGTATCCCGGCCTATGACGCCGTGCGCTCCATGCCACCGCTGCACTACAGTAATACACTCGTATAGATCATACCAGTGTATTACTGTACAGCAGCGGCGGCATGAAGCGCATGGCGTCATAGCAACCAATGATGCCGTGCGCTCCTGCTGTCAGCAGGATGCCAGGCCGGGATACCACGGACCGCTCACGTCCGTGTGCATTCGGCCTTATACTGAATATTTTCCCATAAAACTATATATGAATCTGCTCAGCTCCTCCTGCTCTATAACACGCTGCCTGCAGATTACACTGCATTTTCATGGTGACAGGTTCCCTTTAAGGTTTCTTAGGGTAGGTTCACACCTCCGTTTACAGGGGTTGTCCCATCTCAGACATTGTGGGCATATCACTAAGCTATGACCTCAATGTCTAATAGGTGCGGATCTCACCTCTGGGACCTAACCTTAGAACAGAGCCTGCAAGGTCCCGGAGATCGCACTGCACATGCGCAGCCACCCTCCCTTTATTACTATGGGAGTACCGAAAATAGCCGAGCGCCATGCTCGGCTATTTTCAGAAGTCCCATTGAAATGAATGGGAAGCGCACTGCACAAGCGCAGCCATCGCTCGATTCACTTCTATGGGGCTGGCGAAACTTGAAAGAAAAAGGCAGCTCTCACCTGCTCCTCTTGTTAGGAGCGCGGATTTCAGCTCTTTATAACAAAGGATTCTTTATTCCAAGCGGTTAAAAAATTCCAACAAATGCAGGATAGTCGGTCTACGACTTTCGAACCCTTGTATTTTGGTCCTTACTCATGTCAGCTTAAATGGGACATATATTGTATAATCTAATACTTAATAGGAGGGGTGAAGATGGTAGAGGACTCTGAATGGCTGCCGTCTACTACTGCATTCTTCCTGCAGTGGCCCAAAATGTCTGGCCAGACGTGGCTTCCATGGCAAAGTGAGATGTGTGCGGTGGCCGTACCCAATGCTATATTAAAGGGCAGATATGTGCACTGCAGATTTGTAGAGGATTTTGCCCAGTATCTGTGGATTTGCATTACATGCAGAAAATCAGTGCTGGAGTTGATATGGAGCATTTTTCTCTGTTCTGCTTGGGAACAGCTGATCAGCAGACACCAGATGATCAGATATTGATGGCCTATGCTGAAGATAAGTCATCAATGATACAAAAATCATGGAATATCCCTTTCAGGCCCCATGCACACGACCATGTCTGTTTTGAGGTCCAAAAACTGCGGATCTGCAAAATACGGATTCAGTCTATGTGTCGTCTGCATTTTTTTCCCCCGGACCCATTGACTTCAATGGGTCCTCGATCAGCCTTTTGCAGACATATTCTATCTTTCTGCGGAATGGATCTAAAAGTGTGGAAGGCACACAGATGATCCATGTGCGTCCTGCATCCGTATGTCTGTTCTGCAAAAGGATAGCATACGGTATGTCCTACACTTGGCCTGCAAAATGCGGACCACAGACCCATTGAAGTCGAAGGGTCTGCAAAAAATGCGGATGCAACACGGATGGTATCCGTAGTTTGCAGATCTACAATTTGCTCTCCGCAAAATACATACGGTCCTGTTCATGAGACCTAAAGGAGTTTTCTGAGATTTTGAAGTTGATAGCTTATCTTTAGCACAGGACATCAATATTTGATCAGTGGGGGTCTGATCCCCACCCCTCCTCGCCTGGTCAGATGTTTTGAGAGGCTGCAGTGCTCGGGTGTGTGATGTCACGTCACATTTAGGGATGAGCAAATCAACTTCGGATGTAACATCCGAAGTCGATTCGCATAAAACTTCGTTCTAATGCTGTACGGAGCAGGAGATCTGTACAGTATTAGAATGTATTGGCTCCGATGAGCCGAAGTTATTGCTTTGCGAAACTTTGCGCAATAACTTCATAAATTAATTTGTACTGTAAAAAAACATTTCCCGAACTCAGGTTCGGTTCCAAGTGGTACCTAGGAACCGAACCTGAGTTCGGAAAATGTTTTTTTTTTACAGTACAAATTAATTTATGAAGTCATTGTGCGAAGTCCCGCGAGAATTCACGAAGCAATAACTTCAGCTCATCGGAGCCAATACATTCTAAAACTGTACAGATCTCCTGCTCCGTACAGCATTAGAACAAAGTTTTATGCGAATCAACTTGGGATGTTTCATCCGAAGTCGATTCGCTCATCCCTTGTCACATTCACCAATCGCGTGGCCTATGTGCAGCCCAGTTCTATTCAAATCATTAGGCCTGGGCTGCAATACCAAACACAGACACTATACACTATACGGCACTTTGTGCTTGGTATGCTGTGAGAAGGCTGCAGTCCTTAAAGGGGATCTGTCAATACAAAATGCAATGCAATCTGACAGCACCCTGTTATAGAGCCGAAGAAGCTGAGCAGATTGATATATAGTTGTGTGGGAAAATTCAGTAAAACTTGTAATTTATACATTTCTCTGCTTTTTCTACCTCCTGTGAACAGCTATTGGTACAGGAGGGAGGTGTTTGACTGATAGCAGTGTGTGTATAGGTGTACATAGAGATAGCTGTCAGTCACTGATAACCCCTCCTGTACCCATAGCTGTTCACAGGAGGTAGAAAAAGCAAAGATATAAATGTATAAATTACAAGTTTTACGGAATCTTTTCCCACAAAACTATATATCAATCTGCTCAGCTCCTCCTGCTCTCTAATATGGTTCTGTCAGATTGCATTGCATTTTGTGGGCCGGGGGCGGAGCTCCGGTGCAGCACGGCGGTGCACGACGAAAGGCCGCCGGACTAAAAGTACTGCATGTCCGACTTTTTAGTCCTGCGGCCTCTCGCCGTGCTGCGCCAGAGCTCCGCCCCCATTATAGTCAATAGGGACGGAGCGGCGGTCCGGCGAAATAGCGGCAGGATGAACAGCCTGTTGGATCCGTCCTGCCGCTAGTGTCAAAATAGCCTAAAATCTCTCAAGAAACCCCTTTAACAGAGCACCACAGCCCCTTCGAACAGCTGATGGGTGGGGGTGCCGGATGTCAGACTCCCAACCATCTGATATTGAAGACTTATCTTGAGGACAGGTCATCAATATTACATCCTCCGCCAATACATTGACTGCCCATATAGCACAGCAGAGTATTTGTGAGCACGAGCTGGCGGACTACATTACTCAGAATGACAATCTATTATATATCCTAGATTTTAATGAACAATTCTTATTATGGCGGTCTATTACTGATTGTATTGCGAGTCATGGATCCTAGAGGCATGTTCACACACCGACTTGTTGCAGAAATATATATTTGCCACTGAAACAAATACAGATGAGCAGTCAGAAACGTCAGGTGCAAATACAATCTGCTTCATGTGAATATCCCCTAATGGAGAACGCTTTGTATAGAGCCAGAGCCTAGGGAGCTGTATACAGTCCTGATAGACTCTGCGCCCAGCAGCCGGTACTACGGACCGTCCCCGCCCGGGGGTCTCACCCACTGACAACCTCCCCGGTAACGCTACCGGGTTATAATGCTCGCCCCCTCTCTACCAAACTTACTGCTCGTCCCGCCCACTATACGCATGGTTGGCAGCCAACAGCTCTCTGATTGGTTAACCGCACGGACTCGGGGCACGCTGTCTTGGCCCTCTCCGCTCTTGATTGGTCGAAGCGTCCTTTCTGTGCTGTGATTGGCTGCGAGTTGCTGTCAGTCAGCCCTGTCTAGTCCCCTTCGTTATTTTCCGTCGCGGTCAGACTTCGGGGGATGCTGAGCTGCCGCCTCCATAGTGTCCTCGGAGGAGCCGCCACCGCCGCCTGAGAAACAGCAGCGGCAGCCCACGCCTCGGTCACTGGAAGCGGGCTTCTGGGAACGGATAGGCCTGGGAGTAAGCCCCGGGGTGGTGGTGGAAAGGAATCCGGAATTGACTGCCGAGGGCGGGGAAAGATTGTAATAGGAGGCCGGGGTCTGGGCCGCGCAGTGTGACGGGGATGTCGGCGTCTAATCTAGAAGACTGGTAACATCAACGGTAAGTGAGAAAGATCGCGACATATCCCGACACCTAAACTTCTGCCGGAGTCGTCGTGGTGTGCGCGACCGGGCACAGACGATCCCTTGTTCTAGGGTCACGGGGCGATCAGATTGGAAGACTGGTGACGAGATCGTATCGCTCCGATTGGTACCGCGATTGTGTGATCGTTATGTCGCGATATGATCTGATGAGACAGGACTGGAGGTTTGATGCGATTCCTCTGTGTGTGAATAAAGTCCTGGTTTAGAGATTGTATGAGGGACCCTCCCCTCCATTAAAAATCAAAGTCATATGGGCTGATATTGTAAGATGTCAGTACAACTGCTGCTGTCAGTGAATGTGAACATTGCTCTATGTGAGTCAGGGTTATGGCTGGGATGTATCCCTTCCTATAGACTCCCCTGATTTTAATCCAGTGCCATGTACTCCCCAAAATACCCCCCCCCCCCCATACCTCCAGTGTACAGACATGTACATGTCGGCGCCTTATGGGGTGGGGGTGGGGATTGAATTATTTCTGTGCTTTGCGGCTGCCCCTGAATGAGGGGTGCAGGATCTTACGGTATTATTGGAGTTATAGTATTATAGCTGCAGCACAGGATTAATTGTGCCCCCCCCTTCCAGGCAGAGCACCCACATAACGGGCATGGCCCCCGACTTGTCTGTCTGCATTCTAAAGTGGTCACATAGATGTTAACCCCGACTTTACCACCCCCCCCTAGTCCGTCTAGATTTCCAGCAGCGGTGGGCACCAGATGTGCGGGTGATGTGTCCCGTCCTCTCCCTGCACTTTGCACACTCGGTGAGCTTTTAGCGGGCCCTCCGCTCCCCTCTATTTTATTTTTTTTCCCCCATCAGCCTTCTCCCTGTTTAGGACCCCCTCCGTCTTAGCCTGCTGTGTAGTAATGGCAGACTGCCCCCCGCCAAATGTGGTGCGCCCCTGTGTAAGGCTCCTTGCAGAATACGTGCAGATTCCTATGCAGAAAAACCGCAGTGTAATATACGGAACCAGCAAAGTGTCTGAGATTAGACCGATCCCATCTACACGTTGCTTCTTTTCTTTGCAGAAATTGACCTGCCGTCGGATTTAAATGCAAGGGGTGAGACCCGCCACCAAACTGCACCAAAAACCGTAACGCATGCAGATTTGGTACTGAAACGCATAGAGATCTGTGCAGATTTTCGGTTTGTAAACCTGCACCCGTGTGCACGTAGACTTAGGCCTCATTCACACGACCGTGCCGTTTTTTGCGGTCCGCGGATCCGCAAAAAAATTGAAGCCGCCCGTGTGTCTTCCGCAATTTGCGGACTGGGCGGCCCATTGTATAAATGCCTATTCTTGTCTGCAAAACGGACAAGAATAGGACATGCTATATTTTTTTTTTGCGGGGCCACGGAACGGTGCAAAGGATGCGGACAGCACACATTGAGGTGAATGGGTCCTCACCCGAGCCGCAAAAAATGTGGCTCGGATGCGGATCACAACAACGGTCGTGTGCATGTGAGGCCTTACAAGCAGTATATTCCTGCACCCACGGTGCATGTATTACTTGCGGTTTTTGGTGCTGATTTGATACGGTTTTGCCACATTGAAGAGGGTGAAATCCGCGCCCAAAACTACACACCATTGACATGCCGAGGATTTAAAAAATCGCGTAGGAGGTCGATTTCTGCACAGAAGAAGAAAAGCACCGCGCACGTGAGATTTGTCTGATCTTACACTCAGCTGGTGCTGCGCTATGCTGCGGTTTTTCAGCACTAAAATCCACGTGTAAAAGATCCGCACCGCACGGAGTTACTCAAAATGTGGATTGTTCCCCTTCTTTGCTTTGCGCTCCTCGCCATGTCTTGCACCCAAGCGCTGGTTCTGCAGGTGACGATTGATCATACAACGCCATGTATCGCATAATCCCACCGGACCCGCTCATTATGTGCATGTATCGTACCCAGCCTAGCACTGGCGACCAGGGACCATATAGCGCCCATGTATGTGCCCGCATTCCTTTGGTTTTAGATCTTCTCATACAGCAAACCCTTGCGGTTCAGCCTTATGTCAGGCATCCGATGGGACATGGCACAATTCCGGATGTGGCGCTAGAATACAAATCCATGACAGGTCTGCGCGCATGAGGGCGATTGCTTCCAATCCAAATAAATCTGTGTCTTCCTCTGCCCCCCACCACCGTGTGCCCCCCCTCTTCACTCACATTCTGTATGGGTTTAGTCTAGAATATTTTTATTTCCTCCATTGGGGAGATGTGTGTATGGAAGGGGACCATATACGTCAGAATTTGGGGAAAGGGGGGGTTGTTCGTTGGAAGCTAGTGTTACTGCAGGGGTTGTCCAGGATCCATAGAAAAGGTCTGCTTTTTGCTTCCACAAATGGCGCCTCCATTGATGATGGGTTAGGTCTTGGTATTGCAGCTCAGGGGTTGCTTTGTTGCTGGGGACGTTGGGACAATAACCTGAGCCCCCAGCCTTCTCTAATTCCCATCTGTACAATAGTTCTGATTGTGGGGGCCGATCGCTGGGGCCATCACAAGAAAAACTGCTTTGTCTCCCCTTCTAGTGGAGCGGGGGCCACACTTGCTCACTACCGCTCCATTCAATTGACACCCGATTAAATTCAAAATTTGTACCGCAGGTCACTTTTTGCATGGAAATTTTCTGCACCGTGTATGTGAGAATTTGAAAATGTAATCTACTTAGCTGGTGTTGCTTTATGCTGTAGATTTTCCGCAATAAAAATCTACGCATAATTGGGGTCATTTATCGAACTGGCTTAGTTGCCCATAGCAACCAATCAGATTCCACCTTTCATTTTCCAAAGGAGCCCTGAAAAATGAAGGGTGGAATCTGGTTGCTATGGGCAACTAAACCAGTTCTACTTTACACCAGTTGGATAAATCTCCCCCAATGTGCATTGAGTACATATACCCTGAGGCCACCTGCACACAGCGAGCATTTCTGTGCGCAAAACTGCACGTAAATCCACACTTATTATCATGGTTTTGGTGCGTTTTTTCTTTTGTGGATTTTCTGTTTAACAACCCCATTGAAGTCCAAGGGTCCATTCACACATCAGTATTTTGTAGTCCGCATCCGTTCCGCAAATTTGCGGAATAGAATGCGGACCAATTCATTTCAATGGCCCCGCGAAAAAATGTTGACAGCAATCAGTGTGCTTTCCTACAGAGCTTGTCCTACTATTGTCCACAAAATGCGGTCCGTGATCCCATTGTAGTCAATGGGTCCGCAAACATGCGGATGACCTGCGCAATGCATAAATAGGTTATCTGCATGTCATCCGCAATTGCGGATCCGTTTCCAGGAAATAAAAAGAAAATTTGTTTTAGTACCCTAGCGACATACAGGTAAAACTCGAAAAATTAGAATACCGTGCAAAAGTCCATTTATTTCAGTAATGCAACTTAAAAGGAATTGCATTTATGCAGCTTAAAATTAGAGTTTTGTGAAAAGGTTCAATATTCTAGGTTCAATAGTGTCACACTCTAGTCAGCTAATTAATCCATACCCCCTGAGCAAAGGGGACCTGAGATTTGGGGTTTTCATAAGCTGTAAGCCATAATCATCCAAATTATAACAAAGGCTTGAAATATCTCGCTTTGCATGTAATGAGTCTCTCTCATATGTTAGTTTCACCTTTTTAAAGGGGTTGTCCGGGTTCAGAGCTTAACCCGGACATACCCTTATTTTCACCCAGGCAGCCCCCCTGAGGCTAGCATCGGAGCATCTCATGGTCCGATGTGCTCCCTTGCCCTGCGCTAGATCGCGCAGATCACGGGCTCTTTTGTTTTCAATAACACACTGCCGGGCGTAAACTTCCACCCGGCAGTGTGTTCGGTGACGTCACCGGCTCTGAGGGGCGGGCTTTAGCTCTGCCCTAGCCGTTTTACTGGCTAAGGCAGAGCTAAATCCCGCCCATCAGCCCCATGGAGAGCCCCGGTATGTTACCGGATCTCCAAAAAATGCCTTTGCCCTGCGCAATTTAGCGCAGGGTAAATGAGAGCATCGGAGCATTAACTGCTCCGATGCTCATGTCAGGGGGGCTGCCGGGGTGAAAATGGAGGAATGTCCGGGTTCAGCTCTGAACCCGGACAACCCCTTTAAGTAGCCTTACTGAAATAAATGAACTTTGCACAATATTCTAATTTTTTGAGTTCTAATATTTCAGTACAAATGGTAAAAACGGAAGGTTTTTGCAGAAACATGGATCCGCACAGAATGGAAATCTGGAAAAGAAAAATACTGCCGTGAGTGTGAATGGGCCCTAATGCCTCATGCACACAACCGTATGTATTTCGCGGTCCTTAAAAAATACAGATGATGTCCATGTTAGGGCTGAAACAATTAGGCCGTGGAACACTGACGTGAGCGGTCCGTGGTATCCCGGCCTGGCATCCTGCTCACGGCAGGAGCGCACGGCGTCATTGGTTGCTATGACGCCGTGCGCTTCATGCCGCCGCTGCACTACAGTAATACACTCGTATGATCTATACGAGTGTATTATTGTAGTGCAGCGGCGGCATGAAGCGCACGGCGCCATAGCGACCAATGACTCTGTGCGCTCCTGCTGTCAGCAGGATGCCAGGCCGGGATACCACGGACCGCTCACGTCCGTTTTCCACGGTTGTGTGCATTCAGCCTTACTTTTGTTTGTGTCATGTGACCACGGAGCGGGAGTGAAGCTCTTGCTATTACTCACCGCTCTGTGGTCACCCGCTGGCCCGTTTCCTGACACATCGTCAGGTCATAGTGCTTGTGTGTGACGTCAGGACGACAGTGCAGCGCACAGAGAAGAAGATGGAGGAGCTGTGAAGCGGCGCCCCTACAGGAAAGGTAAGTACGGGCGCTGGGGACATGGCTAGAATGGGGAGATGGGGGCAGTTGGCACTGGGGGAGGAAGCTCATGGCATGGGGGACAGCTGATGAGTTTTTATAAAGAAAAACGTTCTCTTAATTAGTTTTTTGTTATTAGAATACTTAATTAATCGTTGGATTAATCGATAGAATACTTGATTAAAAAAATAGTTGATAGCTGCAGCCCTAGTCCGCGTACATTCCGTATTTTGCGGAACGGAACAGCCGGCCCCCAATAGAACAGTACTATCCTTGTCCGTAATGCGGACAATAATAGGACATGTTTTATTTTTTTGCGAAACGGAATGCACAATGTTTTTTTTTTTTGCGGACCCATTGAAATTATCGGTTCCGCATACGGCCTGCAAAAAAGAACAGAACGGACAAGGCAAGAAAATACGTTTGTGTGCGCGAGGCCTAAGGGTTGTATTTACACAAACAGGTTATCTGACCAATACCCGTCCAATCAGGCCACTAATTGGTGTGTGTGGAAACGGCCCTCTGACCAATGATCTGTCAGATAATCTGTTGGTGTAAATACAGCCCTAAGGGGAATAGAATCGCTATAGATAACGTGCGGAGTCACAATAACATGCTGCGGAATTTTTTTATCCGTACGACAGGTCAATTTCCGCACATAAAACAATACGCGAGGTGTAGATGCTATTTGTCTCAGTCACTTTGCTGGTGCTGTGTAACGCTGCGCATTGTCTGCACGTAATACGCACCATGAGCAGTTACCCTGGCGGGTCTGGTCTGGGCCGCTTCCTCTGTAGGCCTCTTGGGCCCAGAACACCCTGTACCTTTAAGGAGTTGACCTCGCCGAGGTGCCTTCAGATCATGGCTTTAGGAAATCATTTGTACATTCTCATAAAAATGTGTTTTGGAAACATTATGGAAAAACAGGGGTCAGAGCCAAGTGGTAGACCGCGGTGACCTCCAGCATCCTAGTGCATGAATGGGGTTTTCAGACTGGTTTAGGCCTCATTCACACGACCGTTGTTTGGTTCCACATCCGAGCCGCATTTTTATATATATTATTTTTTTAATGGTGCGGACCCATTCATTCTATGGGATGGCTCTGCACTATTCAAGTGTATAGGAAGGAGCTGTCCCATTGAAGTAAATGCCAAATGGCAGTGTGCCCTCTTTCAGCAGGATAATGCCCCGACCACACTGCAAAAATTGTTCAAGAATGGTTGGAGAAACATGACAAGTTAAAAAAAAAAAAATCCCCAAATTTGCCAGATCTCGATCCAATGAGCGTTCTGATTTACTGGAAAACAAGTTCGATCCATGGAGGCCGCACCTCACCAGGGGATCAGGATATTGATTGTCTATCCTCAGGCTGTCCTGACGCTTGATAGCCCCACAAAGCGGCTCAAGGGGCCGTGGTCAGGGGTGTAACTAGTTATTGTGGTGCACCATAGCTAAAAATTTGAAGGGGCCCCACTTCCGTTGCAGCAGATAGGGATGTAGCGATGATTAAAGGGGTATTCTGGTTGTTAGAACTTAGCCCTTATCCACAGGATGGAGGATAACTTGGTCCTTCCGCTGGGACCCACACCGATGACGAGAACTGGGGTCCCGTGCCCCCTGCAGCCCTCTGAAATGAACTGAGCGGCCGAGGATAGGCAGTTCTGCGGGGGTATTGTTGATCTGCAGTGCACTACGGACGTGTGAATGGATTATTTAGGGGATAACTCCAAACAACCGGATTACCCCTTTGACGTGATAGACGGCGCTCTAAACTGTTAAAGCAGCACGCCAATCTAATAGTACTTGTGTTATGGTGGTGCATTAATGGTGTAGGAATAGATGGCTACATCTGAACGTACACCTATATGTACAAGGATGAGACACACAATCCCATATACATAGACACAAAGAAGATATACTATAATTTTGCATAGAACCATTAAAATACTGCAACTTCACTCAGTCACTGAGTTGCACATGAGTAATGCAGACCCCAGAAAACCCCCTTAAACCTTTACCAACATCCGCCATACATGTACACGGATGTAAGGTCTTTAAAGATGGTGCCTGCTTCAGGACTGAGCGGGCACCATAGTCGCCGGTGGGTTTTACACAACAGACCCTTGGAGACAAAGTCTGTGATCGTCGATGACGCCTGTCATAGACTTTTAACCCCTCAGATGCCTTGGTCAGTTGTGAACACTGACATTTGAGTGGTGTTTTTACAAGAGAGCAACACTCCTGGGGCCTGAACGGCTTCCTCTGAGATCGAGGTTGCTATGACGGCTTCAGGCCTTCTGAATACTCCGACACCTGAAGCTTCTATGGGTTCGGCCTTTGAAGTCTATGGAAGAAGCGATCAGATGATTGCATAGAAGTCTCCTAGGGGACTTGTTTTAACACATATTTAAAAAAAAAAAAAAAAATGATCATTGGCATTGCTGACTCTGAAAATGCCCCCAAATATAAAAATGTTAATCCCGTGGGTTGAACGCCATAATGGGGGGAAAAAAAGTCAAAATGGCAATTTGAATTTTTTTAATCTTTTTTTTTTTTTTTTTGTCGCTTCACCTACCCGAGAAAAAGTATAGTGATCAAAATCAGATTTTTTTTTTATTTTAAATCGTATTTTTCTTATATAAAATGTTTTTTGAAGAAAATATATTACCATCCAAAGGTTAATCCATCATGAAATAAAGATTAGTTTTTTAACCCCTTAAGGACTCGGCCCTATTTCACCTTAAGGACTTTTGCAAATGGATTTTTTGCAAATATGACCAGTGTCACTTTAAAGGGACACTGACAGGCCCAATAAGCATAATTATCCATATATATGACTGCACAGGTCTTCTAATGTGTATTAAAAACATATAAGTCTAACCCCTGTCCACCTTATAAATACAGCAAACTCCATGTTTTATAACCTGATGTAATCGCTTTTCTTTCTGCCCAAGGGGTGGCGTTTCAGCTTCACTTCTGCCCAGCCGCCCCCCAACCGCTGTTTTCAAGCGCCGCCCAGCTCATCAATATTCACTTCGCTGGGCGGCTTCTGCTGTCCCCGACGTTCCGAGATCCCACGCATGCCCTATAGAAAGCTATGGGTGCCGGGCGCATGCGCAGAAGCTGAAAGTGAGTCCGATGCCCATAGCTTTCTATTGGGCATGCGCCGGATCTCGGAACATCGGGTACAGCAGAAGCCGCCCAGCGAAGTGAATATTGATGAGCTGGGCGGCGCTTGAAAACAGCGGTTGGGGCGGCTGGGCAGAAGTGAAGCTGAAACGCCGCCCCTTGGGCAGAAAGAAAAGCGATTACATCAGGTTATAAAACATGAGTTTACTGTATTTATAAGGTGGACAGGGGGTATACTTATGTTTTTAATACACAGTAGAAGACCTGTGCAGTCATATATATGGATAATTATGCTTATTGGGCCTGTCAGTGTCCCTTTAAGTGCTGATAACTTTAAAATGCTTTGACTTATCCAGGCCATTCTGAGATAGTTTTTTTTCGTCACATATTGTACTTCATGACACTGGAAAAATGAAGTAAAAAAAAAAAAATAATTTATAAAAAAAATACCAACTTTACCAAAAATCTGTAAAAAAAAAAAATTGCAGAAGGCCTCGATGGTAAGGTGTGTCTTTTTTCTGATGACACAAAGATTTGTAACAGGGTTGATGTTCCTGGAGGGATACACCAAATGGAAAAGGATTTAGGAAAACTAGAGGAATGGTCAAAAATCTAGCAACTAAAATTTAATGTGGATAAGTGCAAGATAATGCACCTGGGGCGTAAAAACCCAAGAGCAGAATATACAATCAGTGATACAGTCCTAACCTCAGTATCTGAGGAAAGGGATTTAGGGGTCATTATTTCAGAAGACTTAAAGGTAGGCAGACCATGTCATAGAGCAGCAGGAAATGCTAGCAGAATGCTTGGGTGTATAAGGAGAGGCATTACCAGTAGGAAGAGGGAGGTGCTCATGCCGCTCTACAGAGCACTAGTGAGACCTCATTTGGAGTATTGTGCTCAGTACTGGAGACCATATCTCCAGAAGGATATTGATACTTTGGAGAGAGTTCAGAGAAGAGTTACTAAACTGGTACATGGATTGCAGGATAAAGCCTCATGCACACGACCGTTGTTCCGCGTCCGTTGTTGCGTTTTCTGTGATTTTCTGCGGATCCATTGACTTTTAATGGGTTCGTTGAAGACTCGGATAATGCACCGTTTGTCATCCGCGTCCATGATCCGTGTTTCTAGTCCATCCAAAAAATATGACCTGTCCTATTTTTTTCACGGACAACAGTTCGCGGACCCATTCAAGTCAATGGGTCCGTGAAAAAACACGGAGGCACACAAGATTGTCCGCGTCCATTTTTTTTTTCCCTATCATTTGCAAGGCAAACTTGACTTAGATTTATTTTTTTTCACTTTTCATGTCTGGTGATCCTCCAAAAATCAAGGAAGACACACTGAAATGGATCACAGAACAACGGAACAGCTTTTTGCGGACCGCAAAAAAATACTGTCGTGTGCATGAGGCCTAAAACTTACCAGGAAAGATTAAAGGACCTTAACATGTATAGCTTGGAAGAAAGACGAGACAGAGGGGATATGATAAAGGGAATCAACAAGGTAAGAGGAGAGAATATTTAAAAGAAGAAAAACTGCTACAAGAGGACATAGTTTTAAATTAGAGGGGCAAAGGTTTAAAAGTAATATCAGGAAGTATAAGGTTACTTTCACACCTGCGTTCAGGTGTCCGCTCGTGAGCTCCGTTTGAAGGGCCTCACAAGCGGTCCCGAACGCAGCCGTCCAGCCCTGATGCATTCTCAATGGAGGCGGATCCGCTGAGAATGCATCAGTCTGGCGGCGTTCAGCCTCCGCTCCGCTCAGTGAGCGGACACCTGAACGCTGCTTGCAGCGTTCGGGTGTCCGCCTGGCCGTGCGGAGGCGAGCGGATCCGTCCAGACTTATAATGGAAGTCAATGGGGACGGATCCGCTTGAAGATGACACCATATGGCTCAATCTTCAAGCGGATCTGTTCCCCATTGACTTTCAATGTAAAGTCTGAACGGATCCGCTCAGGCTACTTTCAGACTTAGAAATTTTTCTAAGTTATAATGCAGACGGATCCGTTCTGAATGGATGCAAACGTCTGCATTATAGGAGCGGATCCGTCTGATGAAACATCAGACGGACCCGCTCCGAGCGCTAGTGTGAAAGTAGCCTTAGGCTGAGTTCACACGGGCGAGTATTCCGCGCGGGTGCAATGCGGGAGGTGAACGCATTGCACCCGCACTGAATCCGGACCCATTCATTTCTATGGGGCTGTGTACATGAGCGGTGATTTTCACGCATCACTTGTGCGTTGCGTGAAAATCGCAGCATGCTCTATATTGTGCGTTTTCCACGCAACGCAGGCCCCATAGAAGTGAATGGGGCTGCATGAAAATAGCAAGCATCTGCAAGCAAGTGCGGATGCGGTGCGATTTTCACGCACGGTTGCTAGGAGACGATCGGGATGGAGACCCGATCATTATTGTTTTCCCTTATAACATGGTTATAAGGGAAAATAATAGCATTCTGAATACAGAATGCATAGTACAATAGCGCTGGAGGGGTTAAAAAAATAATAATTTAACTCACCTTAATCCACTTGATCGCGGAGCCGGCATCTCTTCTGTCTTCATCTTAGCTGTGTGCAGGAAAAGGACCTGTGGTGACGTCACTCCGGTCATCACATGGTCCATCACCATGGTAAAAGATCATGTGATTACCGGAGTGATGTCACCACAGGTCCTGTTGCTCCACACAGCTAAGATGAAGATAGAAGGAGATGCCGGCTCCGCGATCAAGTGGATTAAGGTGAGTTAAATTATTATTATTTTTATCCCCTCCAGCCCTATTTTACTATGCATTCTGTATTCAGAATGCTATTATTTTCCCTTATAACCATGTTATAAGGGGAAATAATACAATCTACAGAACACCGATCCCAAGCCCGAACTTCTGTGAAGAGCAAAACGCAATACAATGTTTTGCACTCGCACGGAAAAATTGCGCGTGTTCCTGCAACGCACCCGCACATTTTCCCGCAACGCCTGTGTGAACTCAGCCTTACTTTACTGAGAGAGTAGTGGATGCATGGAATAGCCTTCCTGCAGAAGTGGTAGCTGCAAATACAGTGAAGGAGTTTAAGCATGCATGGGATAGGCATAAGGCCATCCTTCATATAAGATAGGGCCAGGGGCTATCCATAGTATGCAGTATATTGGGCAGACTAGATGGGCCAAATGGTTCTTATCTGCCGACACATTCTATGTTTCTATATGTGTAATTTTTTGGGTAAATAAATTCCATTAATCCATTCACAATGTCATACTCTTCCAGAGGTTTTTGTAAGATTATTGGGCAGTTTCTCTGCCTACAAGATATTATCACAGATGCTTGGTTTACTTTTGCAGTTCTCAAAACTGAATTTGACTCAGCAGAGATCACATGCCTCTTCACAGCAAAAATGTTAGAACATGAACAGCGTTGAGAAAAATACCTTAATCCTAACTTCTACAAACCTATGAATGCAGAATCAACCTAATCAAACTAATATGAAAAGTTGTTTAAATCTTCTACTTGCATATTATAAGTTATACCAGCAAGAATTAGTCTTTATGTAGAAAACTATGATTTAAATCAAGCCTTACTGACTAGTGATTTAAATAGTTTTGATTTAAATCAAATCCACCCTGATCAAATTGTTATCAATAAAAACTACAGATGGACCGACAAAGAGTCCTCGCACAGCACTGTGAATATGAAAAAACTATGGCGGTCAGAATATGGTGATGCAAAGAGAATTATATTTTTTTTCCATAGTTTTTTTTTTTAAGTATTAAAACAAATAAAAAAATATATCAATGTGGTGTCGCTGTCACAGTGCTCCAGACAAAAAAAAATGACCAGGAGCCATTGGCTCCTAAACTAAAAAATTTAGGAGCCAAATTTAATTTTTTAGTCGCCAAATTTAAAATGCGTATCATTTAAAAAAAAAAGAACTTTGAGAGGATGACAGATCCCAGTAGTGAGCCAGCACTACATATAGGAGAAAACAGCACCACATGCCTCTCACATCCAGGGACATCTTCTGGGAGACAAGGTGACTAAAAATGGCGAATTGCGTGGTTTAGAGGTTTTTTTATCTGTTACGGCCTTCACCGAGCGGAAATATTTTTTTATATTTTAATTGCTCACACTTTTTGGGACGTGGCGATATGTAATATGTTTATTCTTTATTGTTTGTAAATTTTATATGTAAAACTGGGAAGGGGGCCAAGTTAAACTTTTAGTATTTTGGTGTTTTTTTTTTTTACTTTTTTAATATAATAACCATTTCTTCCCTTAGGGACTAGAACCTGGATCTTTTCATCCCTTGTGCTATTCACCCTGATAGAGCTCTATCAGGGTGAATAGGATCTCACACTCTCCCTGCTGCCCTGGGCTCTGTGCACACAGCAGCAGGGAGCTGAACATGGCAGCCAGGGCTTCAGTAGCGTCCTGGCTGCCATGGTAACGATCTGAGCCCCAGCAGTGTAATCTGCCACTGCCACCAATGAAGGGGATGGGACCCTGTGGCCACCATATAACAATGGGGGGGACAGACTTGTGGCCAGTGATAATGGGGGGGGGATTTGTGGCCAGTGATAATAGGGGGGGGGGGGGGGGGGAAGAGGCTTTGGGGGGGCGCACTGCACCACCAATGAATGTAATTAAAGAGGACCTTTCATGGGTCCAAAGAATATGAACTTAGTAGCAGGATGCATAGAGCGGCGCCCGGGGATCTAAGTGCACTTACTATTATTCCTGGGCGCCGCTCCGTTCTCCCGCTGTGGCCCCCGGTATTTTCAGCATTCAGAGCAAGGAGGAGGAGACGCCAGTGTCTGTCCGTCTCCATGACAGCAGCGCTGTCCAATCACAGCACAGAACTCAGAGCCAGGGAGAAAAAAAGTAGTAAGTGCACTTAGATCCCTGGGCGCCGCTCTATGCAGCCTGCTACTAAGTTCATATTCTTTGGACCCATGAAAGGTCCTTTAACTCCTTTATACAATTGTCTGCAGCGGTATCACAGACCCGGCACCCGGCCTCAATAACAGGGCATGCGATCTGTGGCACCTGATGGGTTAATGGCCGCGGATCGCATGCCCTGTTATTGAGGCCGGGTCTGTGATACCGCTGCAGACACTTAGGCTGGGTTCACACTTGAGCGTTTTACAGCGCGTTCAAACGCGCTGTAAAACGCTCAACACATGAAAACCAATGCTTTCCTATGGCCCTGGTTCTCACTTGAGCGTTTTACAGCGCGTTTGAACGCGCTGAAAAACGCCCTACGCTCAAACAAGTTCTTGAGCTTCTTTGGGGCGTTTTGACGCGCGTTTGTGGCCATAGGACACTGCAGTCAATCACACAAACGCGCGACAAAAACGCGCGTTAAACACGCATATCAAATACGCTCAGGTCTGAACCCAGCCTTATGTTTTACATTCATTGGTGGCGCAGTGGCGACAGCTCCTCCCCTGCTATCTCCCCATTGGTAATAGTGGCGGCCGCGTCACAGTGGAGAGGGAGGGACTCCTTCCTTCTCCACTGTGCCGTGTGCTAGTGAAGAGAACTTAGGCTGCGCAGGATCGCGGCGGTACAGTCGCAAATGGCGACAAGACTAAAAAGTCTTGTCGCCATCTGCAAATTTTAAGGCGCATTGGCGACCGTTTTGGTCGCCATCTGGAGCCCTGTGTCATTGTA
The DNA here is from genome assembly GCF_905171765.1 of Bufo bufo. Taxonomy (NCBI): domain Eukaryota; kingdom Metazoa; phylum Chordata; class Amphibia; order Anura; family Bufonidae; genus Bufo; species Bufo bufo. The sequence continues at coordinate 568,433,208 of NC_053392.1, read as the reverse complement.
CTGACCTCAGAATGAAGGTAAAAGGTCAGTTTTACTGCATAGGGAACGCCTTAAAAATCAAATCCATAAAACTGGTGGAATTGTATTTTATTTTATCCATATTTTTTATTTATTTTTTACTCCATCTGACTAAAAAATTTTTATCCAGCTTCTCACTACATCGTATGTAATATTAAATGGTTGAAACTTGTCCCGCAAAAAACAAGCTCTCGTATGTCCAAATGATCGGAAAAATAAAAGTTACGGCTTCGGGAAGGCAGGGAGTAAAAAATGAAACCGCAAAAACAGAAAATCTCTGTCAGAAAGGGGATTAAAGGATTATGCTTACCTTTTTATACCAGATACCACAAGACCCTCTGAGATTTTGTGGGGTCAGCGCCTCGGTGTGTGTGAGCTGTTATGTCAGAGAGACCTACACAATATTAGGCTGCATTTTTTTTTTTTTTTTTTTTTTTTTTTTTTTTTTGCGGCCTGCAAATTCCGGATCCAGGGAAAAAAAAAAAAAACTGACATCCATATGCCATGGTGTGTTGTTTTTTTTTTTTTTTTTTTTTGCAGGGCTACGGAACGGACCGCACACTGTGTGCTGTCCGTTTTTCTTTTTTTGCAGACCCATTGAAATGAAATGGTCCGCATCCTATTCGCAAAAAAACAAGAACGGAAACCAACAACGTTAGTTTATATGATATCTGAGTGTGTGGTATGACAAAGACAAACCACTGCAGACATTCTAATAATGGAATATAACACCAGTAAAGGCACTGATACACTGCGCCATTTTACCATGGCCAGATGCCACCTAAATGATCCAAGCTGGTAGATGGTGACCGGCTGTACATTGATTTCTTGCACCGTGCAGTAGTAGTCAAGGAACATGGCTGCTGTGGTGAAAAACTGAAGCTTCCAGACTGCTTATCCTTTTCCCTCAGATTTAGGCTACTTTCACACTGCCGTTCAGAGCGGGTCCGTCTGATGTCTGCTCAGACGGATCCGCTCCTATAATGCAGACGTTTGTATCCGTTCAGAACGGATCCGTCTCCATTATAGCTTAGAAAAAATTCTAAGTGTGAAAGTAGCCTGAACGGATCCGTCCAGACTTTACATTAAAAGTCAATGGGGGACGGATCCGTTTGAAGATTGAGCCATATTGTGTCATCTTCAAACGGATCCGTCCCCATTGACTTACATTGTAAGTCTGGACGGATCCGCTCGCCTTCGCACGGCCAGGCGGACACCCGAACGCTGCAAGCAGCGTTCAGGTGTCCGCTCACTGAGCGGAGCGGAGGCTGAACGCTGCCAGACTGATGCATTCTCAGTGGATCCGCCTCCACTGAGAATGCATTAGGGCCAGACGGATGCGTTCAGGGCCGCTCGTGAGCCCCTTCAAACGGAGCTCACGAGCGCAGGTGTGAAAGTAGCCTAAATGTGTTTGCCAGTTATGTCATCAGTATCTGATCGGAGGAGGTTCAGGGTGTTGACGGTGATGTTGATGACCCACCAATACAGGGAGTGCAGAATTATTAGGCAAGTTGTATTTTTGAGGATTAATTTTATTATTGAACAACAACCATGTTCTCAATGAACCCAAAAAACTCATTAATATCAAAGTTGAATATTTTTGGAAGTAGCTTTTAGTTTTAACTATTTTAGGGGGATATCTGTGTGTGCAGGTGACTATTACTGTGCATAATTATTAGGCAACTTAACAAAAAACAAATATATACCCATTTCAATTATTTATTTTTACCAGTGAAACCAATATAACATCTCAACATTCACAAATATACATTTCTGACATTCAAAAACAAAAACAAATCAGTGACCAATATAGCCACCTTTCTTTGGAAGGACACTCAAAAGCCTGCCATCCATGGATTCTGTCAGTGTTTTGATCTGTTCACCATCAACATTGCGTGCAGCAGCAACCACAGCCTCCCAGACACTGTTCAGAGAGGTGTACTGTTTTCCCTCCTTGTAAATCTCACATTTGATGATGGACCACAGGTTCTCAATGGGGTTCAGATCAGGTGAACAAGGAGGCCATGTCATTAGATTTTCTTCTTTTATACCCTTTCTTGCCAGCCACGCTGTGGAGTACTTGGACGCGTGTGATGGAGCATTGTCCTACATGAAAATCATGTTTTTCTTGAAGGATGCAGACTTCTTCCTGTACCACTGCTTGAAGAAGGTGTCTTCCAGAAACTGGCAGTAGGACTGGGAGTTGAGCTTGACTCCATCCTCAATCCGAAAAGGCCCCACAAGCTCATCTTTGATGATACCAGCCCAAACCAGTACTCCACCTCCACCTTGCTGGCGTCTGAGTCGGACTGGAGCTCTCTGCCCTTTACCAATCCAGCCACGGGCCCATCCATCTGGCCCATCAAGACTCACTCTCATTTCATCAGTCCATAAAACCTTAGAAAAATCAGTCTTGAGATATTTCTTGGCCCAGTCTTGACGTTTCAGCTTGTGTGTCTTGTTCAGTGGTGGTCGTCTTTCAGCCTTTCTTACCTTGGCCATGTCTCTGAGTATTGCACACCTTGTGCTTTTGGGCACTCCAGTGATGTTGCAGCTCTGAAATATGGCCAAACTGGTGGCAAGTGGCATCTTGGCAGCTGCACGCTTGACTTTTCTCAGTTCATGGGCAGTTATTTTGCGCCTTGGTTTTTCCACACGCTTCTTGCGACCCTGTTGACTATTTTGAATGAAACGCTTGATTGTTCGATGATCACGCTTCAGAAGCTTTGCAATTTTAAGAGTGCTGCATCCCTCTGCAAGATATCCCACTATTTTTGACTTTTCTGAGCCTGTCAAGTCCTTCTTTTGACCCATTTTGCCAAAAGAAAGGAAGTTGCCTAATAATTATGCACACCTGATATAGGGTGTTGATGTCATTAGACCACACCCCTTCTCATTACAGAGATGCACATCACCTAATATGCTTAATTGGTAGTAGGCTTTCGAGCCTATACAGCTTGGAGTAAGACAACATGCATAAAGAGGATGATGTGGTCAAAATACTCATTTGCCTAATAATTCTGCACGCAGTGTAGGCACTGGTCCGACACCCCGCACTCCCACCGATGAACTGTTGCGGCAGTGCTGCAGTTACCAGCTCCGAGGTAGCGGCTGATCAGGGGAACTGCCAAGTTTCATGTAAGCCTAAAGAGTGCAGTGAGCAGCAGTGTTCCTCCCCGACAGTCAGCTTCTCGCTCAAGCAAGTAAGTATGAGGGCGAGGGATGGGGTCGCTATTGCGATCGGTAGTCCCTGTACAGCTGCATTGTTTCTGGGCAGCAGATCGCCGTTTAGACCGCACAATCTGCTGCCCAGTAATTTAGGCGCCTGCACGAACGACAGGATCACCTGTTTTGCTTGTTCATCAGGTGATCGGCAACACCTTTAGACGGGCAGATCTTCTAAATCCACCTTTAGATCTAGGTGGCGAATGGGGCACAATTATCTGTCGTATTGTCAGAAAGACCCTTTATAAAGGGGTAGCAGGTCACTGACTTTTTAACCTGATGACCAGCATACTTAATTTTTTTTATTTTTTTTTTCTCACCAAAAAGGTGAATCACGTGAGAGTTAATGTAAGGGGACATTCAAGCGAATGTATATTTAGTCCGCATCTGATCCATATTTCAATGGGGACTGCAAAAGATGCAGAGAGCATGCGGTGTTCTGTCTACATCCGTATGTCCATTCTGCGGCTCTGCAAAAAAAAAAAAAATAGAACCTTTCCTATTTTGTCATTTTTTGGCCCATAATAGGCACAAAAGGCCGGGACATGCTGATCCGCAAAACAGATATGGCCATGTGAATGCCTCCTTAGGGTCAATCCACTGCCGAAACCACTGCGGTTTCTGCCGCGGTTGTTCACCTTGGATGCTGCCGACCTGCTTAGGCAGGAGGGGAATGTAGCTACGGGGAGGCAAAAAAGTGGGGAGATGGCTAAAGCGCAGAGCACATGGATGGGGGGAGAAAGACAAAAAGGTGATATTGGACCCAGGTTCGGGCTGTACTGCATCTAATACGCGGCTCCTTTTTTATGGCGTACATGCACTAGGCCAGTGATGGCGAACCTATGGCACGGGTGCAAGAGGCGGCACTCTGAGCCCTCTCTGTGGGCACCCGCACCCTGGAAAAAGTATATGGTGTACCAATATGCCTTAGACTTTTCTCGCCATTTATCATCAGCACAGGGCGTAATATGAACGGCAGAGGCAACGCATTAGATGCAGGCAGGTTATTATAGCTAAATGATAAAGTACATGAAAGATATACTATATTGGACTGGAGTATTAAGATTAATTTGCTGTGTTGTCCCTTTGCTATAAATAAGTGGGTTTTGGGTTTCAGTTTGGGCACTCGGCCTCTAAAAGGTTCCCCATCACTGCACTAGGCAGTCCCAGGCTTTGGCCAGGCGAGCCGCACGGTTTTTCCCATTTTGCTGTGTCAGCAGTATATTTCCTGCAGCTCAGGTGGCTCGCTCTGCTTTGTTCTGTAACGATATCATCTAATGCCCCAATTGTTCCGGATTTTACAAGAAGCCCAGAGGCCATGCTGGTGACAGCGGAGGAGGATGGGTAACAGGTGACTTTTCTACCTGGAACGGCAAGGTGAGTCATATAAGGTGAAGGCGCCCGCTGGGCTACAGCGTCACGTTGGCTGACTTGCTCAGGTGAAATCTTTTATTTGGATACATTTTGGTAGCTACTCGTATCAGTTCACCCTTTATAGTCGGTGGGCCAAGCTGTTGCCTCCCCAGCTGTATTCTTAATTCTTCGGAATGTCATTACAAAGCTTGTTAGACGGGATGCATCCATTGAGCGGTGTACTTTATAAACTGGTTTTACCGTCTATAAAATTTAGCTGCCATCACTTTATATTGTCAAGCATGATGGCGATTCCTTGGCACGCCTATTAGTTCTTGTTCCCCATTTTTGTAAGGTCTTTCCTAGAAGCCTAAGATCTAGGTGGAGAATGTGGCACAATTATCAGCCGTGTTGTCAGAAAGACCCTTCATGAAGGGATAGCAAAGCACCGACTTATTAACCCGATGACCGGCATACCGGAAACCTTCTTTTTTTTTTTTTTTTTTTTTGACTGTGACATCATGGCTGATGGACCACAGTTGTACTAGTTTGTCATGAATTTGGTGCCGCATGTTTTGGTGAACCATTTTGGAAAGGTCTTCCGTATTTCTGCTGCTGTTAATTTTTTTATTTTATTTTTTTACATAAAATACACTTGTACCTATTAAATCCCCCTTTAAGGCTCATTGACTTGTCAAGTCTGTGGGTGTTCCTTATAATATACAGAGCATGGCCAGAATCAGCACTTTACACCTCATCTTTCAGAGAAGGCCCTTTTATTGCCACTTAGTACTGTATGGCCTTAAAGTGAACCTCCACTTTTTTTTTTTTTTTTTGGTCATGTTTTGTGTCCATGAATTTTCCAATATTTCTTTGTAGGTATTGCAGCTCTGGTTTGCCGATTTTATAGAGCTCTGAATCCTTTGCATAGACATGATAAATGTTCTATGTGCTGCCGCCACAAGGTGGTGCATACTGCTTTTTTATAGAACCATATGCAAGAAGCTCCTACACTCCCCCTAGAGGTGGCTGCAGGCAGTGACTTGATTCATCAGTAAATGACAATTGTTTAAATCATATTTTTATGCTAAACAGATTTTTAAGGATTTTTTTGGGGGTTATTTAACATTTTCCATGTCAATATTTATTTATAATACAAAAAATATAAAATCTTGCGATTTGTGCACTGGCCACTGAGCCTAATAGGCAACCACTTCTTAGTCTGTGCAAGTCACTTCACTGCAGTTATCTGCTTATCATTACAGGCAGGATTACAACCAGAACAGCTCAGGCAAAATGTCCGCCCCCATAATCATGTCGAGGAAATAGAATAAAACAGATCAAAGTGTCGCTTCCTGGTTTTCACTGGCAGAAAATAATGTGCGAAATATATTTGCGTCCACAGACAGGTGACCCTAATGAAAGATCTGTTTTTGTAACCTTCCTCCATTCTGTTTGTGACTGTAGCATTGGGGATCACCATCGGCCTCTGTGACCCACTTCAAAGTTGCATCCTCCAGTTCTGTTATACCGAAAATAAACACTGTCCAAACATGGCTGCCTGTGGAGAAATGTAGAAGGTAGCACTAGGGGGAGGCTGCGAAAATCACTGAAAAACAATGCTGTTATTTTATTGAACTCCCAGGTTACAGTTTATGGGATGAACGTTCCTTAAATCTCCAGAGTGAAATATTAATATGGGCGTGACACCCATTGTGCCAGTATGACCCTTTCAGACGAGCGAGTTCCACGTATTGTGTATGCGGCAGCTCCCGTCCTCGCCTCCCAGCACTGACGCAGTCCCATAGCATTTATTATATTGATTTATGATGCTATGTAACCCTTGCTGTCAGTGTTATACAATACATTCCAGAACTGTAAGGGTTACATAGCATCATTATAAAGCTATGCGACCCAGTCGGTGCTGGGAAGTCAGGACGGGAGCTGCCGCATGCTTGCACTGCGAATGCGATGCGTGGAACTTGCTAGTCTGTAAGGAGCGTATGTTTCCTTTTAGCTCTGCGGTGAGCCCTTCCAGCTACTCGCTGTTCCCTGGTGCCCATATGACAAAGCCCTAAGGACTCCCGAGTGCAAAAATCTGCGTGCGTCCATATGACATCTGAAGCATACGGAGGGGACGGTATAGTCCTCGCACACCGCTATGGATCTGTGCAGCACAGAGACATGAGAAGCCCCCGACTCTGTTCTCGTCCATGTGTTTCTTGCCCTTTACGCCATGGCAGCCGGCAGAGCTATGCCTCAGCAGTTGGAGTGACTTTTCTGTTTCGTGATCAGGCAATATGTTTAATTCCCCATCTGGTGCAACCTGCATTAACAATTAATCAGATTACAATATGAAAAAAGAGTGGGCCGGAGATTTTCTGCACTCCTCAGATCAGTTGGCAGATGCTGGCGCATTAGATAGTTTTGTCTGAAGTTGATGTAATTTATATAAAGGTTTGTAAGTAGCCGATTATTTCCCGCACGTTTTCCTATGCGCCCATTGTAATCCCTCTCGTGTTGTGCTTGTTTGCAGGGGCGCCGCTTGTAACACCCTAAGTCGAAGGCATATTTTGCACCGGGAAAGGAAGACGTGGCCTTTTCTCTTCTTGCACTTGTCATCTCGTTGCCTTGGAGCCATAGAGCCACATCGCCCCCAAGCACCGCAACTTCCCAGCACTTGGAGATGAGAAGACAAGCAGAGTTGTGTTAAGGGTTACTCCTCTTTCAGCTGCGCTCATTCAGGTTCCACCATGAGGGCTGTAATGCAGAAATAATTACCGGTAAGTCTGTCGCCGACTATTTCCGCATCCTGTAGCTTATTTTAGGTTTTCCCTTGTGGTGGAATGGCTGTAAAATGTCAATAATTCGGCATGTCACGGGGATATGACGGCACTTTTCATCAGTACTGCTGTGCAGGAGAAAAAGGGCTGCGGAGCAGGGGGGGCAGCGCTGACTCCGCTCATCAGTTTTGGCAATGGTTGGGGTCCCAGGGGTCTGACCCCCCCCCCCCCCAATATAAAGTGATGGCATATCCTGGCATACTTCCACATGGGTATACCCATTGTTAATGGCATAAAAGAGTTTGCGCCGAAAACCATGTGGCCACGTGGGTAGGGTATGCTGCAGATTTCATATTTTTCGATGCAGAGGGTAAGCAAAGAGGTATCTCCCAAGAAAGAGAGATATCTCACCAGCACCAACTCTTGGGCAGGGGCCCCCTATGGGTCCAAAGCAGATGCCTGGCCATATTCTCTTGTCAAATCCTAAGGCTTGTTGGAAAGTCTGATTTTTGACTCGTAGGGAGCCACTTCCAGTAGCGCTGGTGAGATGATTCTCTTCCTTGAGCATTGCCAATAAGTTTCCGTCAGGACTGGTTTCTTTAAGGAGGTTCAGCACTCTGGCAATGCAGAGGGTGTAATCTGCCGCAGATTTGCAAACTGGTGTGAAGTAGAACTGGCTTTGTTGCCCATAGCAACCAATCAGATTCAATCTTTTATTTTCCAAAGAAGTTGTCCAAAATGAAAGGTGGAATATGGTTGCTATGGGCAACTAAGCCAGTTCTACTTTACACCGGTTTGATAAATTTCCCCCTTTGCCTCTTGCAACAAAATCCACGGAGAATTCCAGGAGATACGCTTGGATTTTGTATGCATCCCGCCTGGACGTACCCTTACAAATTCAGCTCTTCTACATCTGATGCCAGCACAGGGAATGAACATGATGCCGACACTGCACATGCGCTAGCTCGCGCATCGCAAGGTTTTGGCGCTCCATCTCTGTGATGCCAGCAAGGAGGAGATTCGGAGGACGCGGGGCGGTGCTGGGCTCCTTTCCGCTTGACTCATCTCCGGATACAGGACTCGTATCAGGTCATTTGCATATTGATCAAAAAAGGTTTTTTAACACAATAAAAGCGCAGAGAGCTGTGGGGACTGGGTATTGCAGATGAGATAGTGGCCATCTAGCAGCCCATGTCCCCAGCTCTATGCACAAAATCCTGGTGACAGGTTCCCTTTAAGTCACAGGGTACCTCCTGTTATAAAACGTAGCCTTTAATATTAATTACATTTAAAATAACAAACTCCCACAGACAAACAAAACATAGAAATGAAAAGAAAAGAAATAGAGACAACACATCAGGGGTACATACTAAATATGCTCTGTGGCAATACTCCTATTCCTCAGTTGTGATTTGAGGATATAGAGGTGTAGGCAGGGTAGTCTCTTGTGATAACAGATGAGATGGATTCCTTTGACGCATTATGAAATACTCATCCTATTTTGAACTTGTGTGACAGACACAAATAATCTATACCATATACAGTGCTCCAGACAAAAAAAAATACCTAGTAGCCATTGGCTCCTGAACTGAAAAATTTAGGAGCCAAATTAAATTTGTAGTCGCCAAATCGAAACCGAATCAAAATTTTGGTATCGTGACAACGCTACACCGATCGGCGTAGGGTTGTTTTTAATACCAAAATTTGGATTCACTTTCGACACCATAAAAAAGTATTGATACTCAATACCACGCGAAGAAGAAAAAAACACCAAAAAAAGCCGCGTGCATGCCGCATTTTTTGAAACGTTCGACCCATAATAGAACAGTCCTATCCTATTTTTTGGGGTAACAAGGTGACAAAAAATGGCGAATCGCATGGTTTTTATTTCTGTTACGGCGCTCACCGCATAGGAGATATTTTTTTAATAGTTTTGGACTTTTCGGACGCATCGCTATGTAATATGTTTATTTATTGTTTATATATTTTATATGTAAAATTGGGAAAGGGGGGATTTAAACTTAATATTTTAGTGTTTGTGTTCAACTAAAAAACAATTTCACCCTTATAGATCTCTATCAGGGTGAATAGGACCTTACACTCTCCCTGCTGCTCTGGGCTTTGTGCACACAGCAGCAGGGAGCTGACTATGACAGCCAGGGCTTCAGGAGCGTCCTGGCTGTCATGGTAACCGATCGGAGCCCCGCGATTACACTGCTGGGGCTCCGATCGGAACTGCCACTGTACCACCAATGACTTTAATACTGAGGGGTTAACTGCAGCGGATCGCAGCTCCCTGTCATAGAGGTCGAGTGCCGGCTATTTGATTCCGGAACCAGTCTCCTGTATTTGTATTAACAGGTTAGTTATCTTCATTGGTGGCGCAGTGGCCACAGCCCCTCCCCTCCTCCTCCTGTCTCTTCTTATTGGCGGCAGCAGCAGCACAGGGGGAGGGAGAGACTCCTTCTCCATTGCGCTGCTGAGAACATCGGCGGTGGGGGCAGAGAACTATCATCTCCTGTGCCCCATCGCTGTATTCAACTGCAGAGCTGCGGCGGCAGGTCTAGTCGCATTTGTAAATTCTAAGTCGCATTGGCAACCATTTTGGTCGCCACCTGGAGCCCTGATATAGGATATTGGACTATGTAACTGGTATCCACTCCCAATTAAAAAAATATATAATTTTTAAACTTTTATTCTTTTGGTTGATCAACAATTTTTCCTTTTTTGGGGATTTTTTTAGGGTATTTGCATGACTAATTATATATCATTTATGATTTTATAATAAATATAATTTCCAACTCCATCCAGCCACCAGATATTTGAGTGCCCCCTGAGCATTTATATATTTTAATCCACTTGTTTAATAAGATTCCGTCCATAGCAACCGCACCTCACAAGACTTCTCTCTGACTATATTCTCAAGATGGCCGCCGATGACCTTACCCTGAGGCTAAGACCTCCCTAACTACCCAGAATTCATTCTGCTCATCTCGGGAACACGCAGCCTCACCCCAACCAATCGGCTTTCTCCAGACTTACACGCCCTCTTCCTCATGAGTAGTTGATCGCGAATATTCTAATCACAAATTTTTATCGCAAATGTTATAATCGCGAATATCGGCACTATCCCGGTCTGACAGGAGCGCGCACGCAGCGTTGGGGACTGCCCACTACTACGTCCTCCGTCTTCTGTATATAGAAGATTGGAGACTGTGGACACCTAGCATTGCTGTTTAAGGCTACTTTCACACCTGCGTTCGGGTGTCCGCTTGTGAGCTCCGTTTGAAGGGGCTCACAAACGGCCCCGAACGCATCCGTCCAGCCCTAATGCATTCTGAGTGGACGCGGATCCACTCAGAATGCATCAGTCTGGCGGCGTTCAGCCTCCGCTCAGCAAGCGGACCCCTGAACTCTGCTTGCAGCATTCGGGTGTCCGCCTGGCCGTGCGGAGGCGAGCGGATCCGTCCAGACTTACAATGTAAGTCAATGGGGACGGATCCGTTTGAAGATGACACAATATGGCTCAATCTTCAAACGGATCCGTCCCCCATTGACTTTCAATGTAAAGTCTGGACGGATCCGCTCAGGCTACTTTCACACTTAGAATTTTTTCTAAGTTATAATAATGCAGACGGATCTGTTCTGAACGGATACAAACGTCTGCATTATATGAGCGGATCCGTCTGAGCAGACATCAGACGGACCCGCTCTGAACGCAAGTGTGAAAGTAGCCTGAGCCGCACCACTGAAATGCTTGGGGGAGCAAAGAACATGCTGCAATTACTAGGTGATTCAATACCTATACAAAAGTATTAACTAGGGAACTAAGGTAAACTTAGACCAATCCAATTACATAAAAAATATGACAGTTACCCTTTTAAGTAAAAAAAATATATAGTTTTTGGGATTTTTTTCATAAATAAAGGTAAAATATTTTTACTCAAATTTATGACTGTCATGAAGTACAATGTGTCACGAGAAAACAGTCTCAGTATGGCTTGTATAAGTAAGTGTTCCAAAGTTATTACCACATAAAGTGACAAATGTCAGATTTTAAAAAAATGGCCTGGGCAGAAGGGCCAAAACTGGCCCGGGTTGGAAGGGGTTAAACAGGATTAAAGGGGAGAACCAATCAGTACTTAAAAATACCCTAACAATACAGCTATACAATGTACGGAGCTGTGCTTGGAAGCTGCGAGAAGGCCACAGTGCCTCAAACAGCTGATCGGCAGGGCTCCCGGGTGTCGGATCCCCACCGATCAGATGCCGATGACCTATCCAGAGGATAGGTGATCAGTATCAAAATCTCGGATAACCTCTTGGGGACATATGACGTACCGGTACGGCATGATGTCCTGGTACTTAAGGACACATGACGTACCGGTACGTCATGTGTAGTTCAGATCACCGGCTGGCGGTGATCGGAACAAGGTGCCTGCTGAAATCCTTTAGCAGGCACCCTGGGACAATGCGCGAGGGGGTCCCGTGGCCCCCCCTCCCTGTATCGACAGTTGCCGCAAACCGCAGGTCAATTCAGACCTGTGGTTTGCTGCGGTGATCGGAGGTGCCATCGGGTCCCCCGTGCAGCTGTAATGGGGACTAGATGGCATGGAAGGAAGCGTGATGCCTTCCTTAGGCATCGGTGCTGCCTTACGGTGACGAGCCTGTGAGATCCAGCCCCCTCGATCTCAGGCAGGAAGCTGTATGAGTAATGTAAGAATATGTACCCTACAAAACTAGTACCAACAAAACTGCCACCCTATCCCTTAGTTTCTAAAATGGGGTCACTTTTTTTGAGTTTCTACTCTAGGGGTGCATCAGGGGGGCTTCAAATTGGACATGGTGTCAAAAAACCAGTCCAGCAAAATCTGCCTTCCAAAAACCGTATGGCATTCCTTTCCTTCTGCGCCCTGCCCGTACAGCAGTTTACGACCACATATGGGGTGTTTCTGTAAACTACAGAATCCGGGCCATAAATATTGAGTTTGTTTAGCTGTTAACCCTTGCTTTGTAACAATTTTTTTTTTAATTAAAATGGAAAATCTGCCCAAAGTTTTTTTTTTTTTTTTTTTTTTTTTTTTTTTTTTTTTTAATTGCATCTCCATTTGCCATTAATTCTTGTGGAACACCTAAAGGGTTAACAAAGTTTGTAAAATCAGTTTTGAATACCTTGAGGGGTGTAGTTTATAGAATGGGGTCATTTTTGGGTGGTTTCTATTATGTAAGTCTCGCAAAGTGACTGCAGACCTGAACTGGTCCTTTTTAAAGTGGGTTTTTGAAAATTTCTGAAAGATTTCAAGATTTGCTTCTAAGCCTTATAACATCCCCAAAAAATAAAATGTCATTCCTAAAATGATCCAAACATGAAGTAGACATATGGGGAATGTAAGTAATAACTATTTTTGTAGGTATTACTATGTATTATGGAAGTAGAGAAATTGTATTTTTGGTAAATTTGGCATTTTTTTATAAATAAAAAATCATTTTTTTGACTCCATTTTACCAGTGTCATGAAGTACAATATGTGACGAAAAAAACAATCTCAGAATGGCCTGGATAAGTCAAAGCGTTTTAGGCCCCCTGCACACGATCAGGATTGCGTGCGGATTTGCGTGCGGAAAATCCGCACCGTAGGTCATGTCCATTGTATTCTATGAGAATTTGAAATTCTCAATGCACACGATGCAGATTTTTTTCCGCGCGGATTTTGACCTGCGGTGCGGATTTTAAAATCCGCGACATATCAATTAATTTTTTCCCCTCCCCCACGACAGCACCACTGAGAGATGGCTCCGCCTCCAAGGACAGGAAACCTGTAGCATAAAAAAGGTGGAGCCACTCTCCCACCTCAGTGAGGTTTCCTGTCCCTGGAGCAGGAGACTTGTAGTTTTTATTTCTAGGAGGCCCATGGCTTGGAAGTCCTAGGAAAGCCTAGAGAGTCATGGGTCTTACCAGCCTGAGACCGGGTGCCGGGTCTGTTTAGGGACGATGGAGGTCGGTCCGGGGCCGATTCTTCATTCCAGAGGCTGAGGACACCGGTCCCTCAAAGGAGTGAGACCGCGTGGGGCCGCACGAGCGGCTCGCATGGAACACGCCAGAGGGCGATAGTTCCGGGTGCGCACGTGTGTGCTGCAGACTGCCGACGCAGGAGCAGTGGAACGCACCGGAGCAGGAACCGGAAGTCGCGGAATGACGTCAGAGGTGAGACGTGCGTTCCAGATACAAGTTCCGGTCAGATGACCGGAAATAAAAGGGGAGACCAGGCGGTGCAGCGTTCTCAGTGTTGGCAGGCACCATTGAACCTGCAGAGATTTCTCCTAACGCTGGGCTGCTAGTCATTTTTCCTTTCAGAAAGCACTCTGCATCCGGACCAGGTTGGTGACTTCTGGCACAAGAAAGCTCCCGGGGAACATGTGGAACTCTCCAAGGAGAGGTGCTGTTCCCTGCTTCATATTTTTCCTAAAAACCTCTATGCCTCTAGGTATATTATGGAGGAGGACAAGAGGTCAGAAGAAGTGGACGCTGAAAAGCAGATGCCGGTATAGAATCTTCTGAAGGGGTAAGAGGCAACGGTTGATATAAATACTGATGGTGTTCTTTGTATCTGCTGTCATTTCTTAGGTACCACCTAAAAAGGTCGCATCAAAGAGAAAGAATAAGGAATGTGCACTATGTAGATGCCCCTTGTCCTCATCTTATTCTAAAAAACTATGCCAGGAATGTATTGACAGAACACTGGCAGAAGAATCCCCGAATTTTATGAAGGGTATTAGAGCACTCATTAGATCGGAGGTTAAGGAGTCCCTTAAAACCTCAAAAAAACCTAAAAAAGCAGCGGAAAGAGTAGATTCAGAGGTGGAGTCAGTAGATGATAGTGAGGAGGATAGGGATGAAGAGTCTGAGGATTCATCCTTATCAGAAGACGAGAAAGAGAAAAAATTTCTGTTTCCAGTAACGGATACAGAAAAACTCCTGAAGACCATTAGAGCTACTTTGGAATTGGAAGACGTCAGAGAGGACATATCCATGGCCGATACAGTTTTTGAGGGACTACGGGAAAAGAAAAAGAGATGTTTTCCCTTACATAAAAGCATTTCAGCCCTAATAGATCAGGAATGGAAAAAACCTGACAGAAAGGCGTTTATAAGTAAAAATTTCAAAAGAAAATACCCTTTTGAGGAAGAGGCCACTACGTCCTGGGACAAAGCGCCCAAATTAGATGTGGCAATATCCAAGGTGTCCAGAAGATCTTCCCTACCATTTGAAGATATGGGGTTTTTGAAGGATCCATTAGATAAAAAAATAGACTCTTGCCTTAAAAATACATGGGAGGCATCTACGGCTTCCTTCAGGCCCAACATAGCCGCAACGGTCACAGCTAGGTCATTAGCCATCTGGCTTGAAAGACTAGAAGGACAGCTAAGGGACAAGTGTCCTAGGGAACAAATTCTAGCTTCTTTACCCACCTTACAGAAGGCGGCGGATTTTTTATCCGACGCCTCGGTTGAGGCGGTTCGTTTATCGGCCAGGTCTGCTTCCATCTCTAATTCAGGCCGTAGAGCTTTATGGCTGAAGAACTGGAGGGGAGGAGACATGGCTTCTAAGCAGCGCTTATGTGGTATTCCCTGTCAGGGTCAATTCCTGTTTGGCCCAGAGCTGGATGCTCTCCTAGAGAAAGCAGCGGATAGGAAAAAGAGGATGCCACAGGAATCCTCTTTTTCACAATTTAGACCCTACAGGCGTCCCTTTCGGAATACATCAAGATTTCAGGGAAGAGGACAGTCAGGAGACAGGGATCAGTTCACCAGACCCAGGGGGTCAGGAGGTAGGGGCTTTATGTTCGGGAACTCCTCCTCCCAGAAGGATAAGATGTCCAAAAAATGACGCCAGACTACAGGTAGGGGGGAGATTAAGATTCTTCCTTCCTGCCTGGAAAGATGTAGCAGGCATTTGGGTCACAAATATTATGATGGAAGGTTTAAGACTGCAATTCAAGAGACATTACCCACAAAGATTTGTGGTCACCAGAGAATCCAAAAGATTGACAGAAGAGGTAGATCAATTAATAGTCAAGAAGGTGTTGATACCAGTACCAGAAATGGAGTGGGGGAGAGGTTTTTACTCGACTCTGTTTTTGGTGAAAAAACCGGACGGTTCATTTCGGACTATAATAAATTTAAGACAATTAAACAAATCCCTAGTCATAAAAAAATTCAAAATGGAGACCATAAAATCGGCAATTCATTTAGTCTTCCAAGGGTGTTTCATGGCAGTGTTAGACCTAAAAGATGCATATCTGCATATTCCGGTGCATCCTTTCTTCCAGAAATTCCTGAGGGTGGCGGTAGTCAGAAAGGGCAGGACCAGACATCTACAGTTCCAGGCTATGCCTTTCGGACTATCAAGCGCACCAAGAACCTTCACCAAGGTAATGGCAGAAGTGGCCTCATTTATCCGCAAGGAGGATATTCTTTTCCTGCCGTATCTAGACGATTTTTTAATAATAGCAGAATCACAAGAGAAGTGTCAGAAATCTGTCCAGAGAGTGATTCGGATTCTAGAGCATCTGGGGTGGATGATCAATATGAAAAAATCCAGATTAGAACCCAGCACGGTACAGACCTTTTTGGGATTGCGGCTAGATTCCCTGCGACAGAGGACCTTTCTTCCAGTAGAGAAAATAGAGAAAATTCGGAACGAGGCCCGGAAAGCTCAGAAAAATCCGGGAATGTCGGTCCGGAAAGCCATGTCTCTATTAGGCTTGATGACAGCTTGTATACCAGCGGTCCAGTGGGCACAGTTCCATTCAAGACAGTTGCAGGAGAATATTTTGCAGGTAACTGGACGGAAGGAGATTACCTTGGACTCCCAGATGAATCTGTGCAGGAGGACTCTTATCTCCCTCAACTGGTGGTTGGAGGTAAAGAATTTAGATCAGGGTATCCCATGGAATTACCCAGATCCGGTAGTCATTACGACAGATGCCAGCCCATGGGGGTGGGGGGCACACTTCCAAGATCAGTTAAGGCAGGGAAGGTGGTCCCCGTTACAGAGACTATTCTCTTCAAACAGGAAGGAGTTGAGAGCAGTGTTATTGGCCCTAAGAGCAGCCCTTCCAGAGATTCATCACCAGCATGTCAGGATCATGTCAGACAACAGGACGGTAGTGGCATACCTGAACCGTCAGGGAGGTACGAGATCCCGATCTTTAATGAGGGAGACAGAGTTGATATTTTGGGAGATAAGAAGTCAGGTGACACACATATCCGCTCTTCATATAAGAGGAAGGGAGAATGTCCAGGCCGACTTTCTGAGTCGCCACCGATTAAGACAGGGAGAATGGTCTCTAGATCCCTTGATATTTGCAAAAATTGTAAGATTATGGGGGGGTCCCAGAGATAGACCTCTTTGCCACCAGAGAGAACAGGCAGGTGGAGAAATTTTGCTCTCTCAACCCTTACGAATCTCCGGTTGGGGTGGATGCCTTCCTATTGGAATGGAAGTTTCATCTAGGGTATGCCTTTCCCCCTCTTCAGCTCCTTCCCAGAGTGCTCAGGAAAATCAGAGAGGAGAGGTCGGACATGATAGTGGTCGCCCCCTTTTGGCCAAAGAGGGCATGGTTCTCCCTCCTCAGGTCCATGTCGGTAGTGGAACCTTGGGTTCTCCCCGAGATCCCGAATCTCCTAAGGCAGGGCCCAGTAATGCATCCGGAGGTAGAGTCCCTCCATCTCACTGCTTGGAGATTGAAAGGGCACACTTAATCAGGGAAGGTTTTTCAGAGGCTCTCGTTTCCACAATTCTGAAAAGCAGGAAAAAAGTGACCAACACGATTTATGCTAGAATTTGGAGAAAATTCTTATCCTTTTCAGGCCTCGACATTAATGTTTGGCCAGAAAGGATTTCCACTAGACAGGTGTTGGAATTTTTACAACAGGGATTAACCTTAGGTTTAGCGAAAAGCACCCTAAAGGTTCAAGTTTCAGCCCTCTCGGGATTAAGTGGTAGAAGTCTGGCCATGGATCCCTGGATAGTCAGATTTTTCAGGGCAGTAGATAGGATTGTTCCAGTGAGGGGGCCTAGGTTTCCTCCCTGGGATCTGAATTTAGTTCTGAAAGCCTTAACTTGTCATCCATTTGAGCCTATCGAGGATAGCTCCATAAAAAATCTAACTCTGAAACTGGTGATTCTGATAGCCCTCACTTCAGCACGAAGAGTTAGTGAGATCCAGGCCCTGTCCATTAATCCACCGTTTATGACTATACGAGAGGATAGGGTAGTGTTAAGGCCAGACCCAAAATTCGTTCCTAAAGTCCCTTCTAGGACCAACAGGTTACAGGAGATAGTTCTCCCAGTTTTTTTTCCAGATCCAAAGAATGAGGATGAAGAGAAATGGCATCTCCTAGATGTAAGAAGGTGCCTGATCCAGTACCTAGAAAGATCCAGGGACTGGAGAAAGTCCTCATCTTTGTTGATCCTACATGCGGGGGTTAGGAGAGGTAATGCTGCCTCTAAGAGTACCATCGCTAGATGGATTCGAGAGCTGATTTCTCTAGCATACTCTTGTTCTGGGGTTTCTCCTCCACTATCCTTGAAGGCTCACTCTACCAGAGCGGTATCTACCTCCTGGGCAGAAAGGTCCAGTGTGTCAGTTGATCAGATCTGTAGAGCTGCCACCTGGGCTTCTCCATCTACCTTTTATAGGCACTATAGATTACAACTTGATTCTATATCTGACCTCCTTTTCGGCACAAAGGTGTTAGAAGTTGGTACCCACCCTTAGATTCTATGAAATCTCTCTCAGTGGTGCTGTCGTGGGGGAGGGGAAAAATGATGATTACACTTACCGGTAATCGGATTTTCCTGACCCCACGACAGCACCCATCTAATTCCCTCCCTAAGGTGGTGGTTGGTGTTAAGATTTCACGTGGTGATATGCAAAAAAAAAAAAAAAAAAAAAGGATTTAGATATTGTATTAACCAAAAGGGGAGTCCCTCTCATACTCTGTAAACCCACTGAGGTGGGAGAGTGGCTCCACCTTTTTTATGCTACAGGTTTCCTGTCCTTGGAGGCGGAGCCATCTCTCAGTGGTGCTGTCGTGGGGTCAGGAAAATCCGATTACCGGTAAGTGTAATCATTTTTTTTTCCTGACCGGATTTTCTTCATTCACTTAGTGAAATCCGCATGCGGAAAATCCGCACCGAATCCGCACGCAAATCCGTATGCAAATCCGCACCAATTAATGCGGATTGACCGCACAGATTTGCCTGCGAACACCTGCGGATTTCAGTGCGGATTCTCCGCACATGAATCCTGAACGTGTGCATGTACCCTAAAAGTTATCACCACAGGGGCAGAATACACACCTATTCAGAGTATTTAGCAGCAATCGACAGGGGAGATAACTTAGTCCTAGGTAGGACAACAATCTAAAGTAGCGACAAGCACCCTCTTATGGTCGATCTGCTAATAGGGTGTAGTTTAGTCTATAATAGGTCCGGTGCCAGGTGACACTGCAGACCAATAAGTTAATAATCATACAAGACCACTACACACTACCTATAGGTGGATATGATAATATCCCCAGTATTTCACTGCATTAAGTGACAGTACGTCACACATCCGTACCCCTATCAAGTACCCCTCCATATGTATTTTTAAATTTTCTCAACTGTCTTTTTGTTTTGGTGTTTGTAAATAAGTAAAAAAAGACCGTAAACAGGAATTTATAGTCCCAGACTATTGAACTATTATCACCACATAAAGTGACACTGGTCAGATTTGCAAAAAATGTCCTGGTCCTTAAGGTGAAAATGAGCCCGGTCCCTAGGGTTAGAGACACTGTTTAGCCAACCTCATTTCTGTCAGTCTTTTTGCTTTTTCGGCTAGTAGAGGGTCAGGATCGACTGGACCTTTTTCTATCTGTCGGACGAAGCTGGGCAGTCTATGTATAGGAAGGGTGAGGGAGGGGGGAAGGAGATAGGCCTAGGGACACCTAGGGTTTGCGACCCAGCATTGTGTCCTATCTATTGTTTTTTCCTCTCGCTCTATATCACCGCTATCCCTGCAATTGGGTCCCCTCCTTTTCTTTGATTATACTGCAGTTACAGACACCTATGCAGTTTTCTAGTTGTACTCAATGCAACATTTTTAACTTTTAAAGGGCCTATTATTTTATTTTGATATCATTAAACGCTATGTTTTACTAAGCTACCCACTAGTTGTGAATTATCATTGCATTTAAGGGTCTAGCCCATATTGGTTAACAGTAGTTTGACCAACTTGACTTGGTTGTGTATAAATACTACATCATACTTGGAGTATGGCCGGTTTTCTTTCTACTGGCGTAGACAAAGATCAATTACTCTCTGAAGCCAGTGAGGTTTTCTCAGAGAAAACCCTAGTACAGAGTAAATACGTACCTTCGTTTAAAGCAGCATTCAAAGACCTCACTAAAATTTACAAGGAGCAAATTACCTCGTGGTGGGAGATGCAATCGAAAGAAAACTATTTGAAAAAAAAGATTGTACCCAGAGGCTTGAGGGTTACCCTGACCCCAGCAGGTAGATGCAGAACCACCTCATTGATGAGCAAGTGGGAAGAGGAGGCCACTAAGAGCTCGTTGCATTTTATGCAGCTCCTGCTGGATGAGGAGAAAGTCAATCTGGTTGCCCTGGAGAATAAACTCAGGGAACAGATTGAACTCGCACGCAAGTTTAAAACTGAGACTGATTTTAGTAACAAGGAACTGCAACTTAAGAATACTCTGGAGAAATTTCAGTTCCATTTAAAAGAACGTAAATACCGCCAGTTTAACAGGGACCTGCAAGACTTCAGAGACAATCGAGTATACTCCACTTTAGATCGTGGCATACCACAAACCAAACGACCTGACATAGACATTACATCTAGTGACACCGACATCTCCGAGAACGAGAAGGAAGGAGGTCATTACAATAGAGGCAGGGGAAGGGGTCGACAGGACACGAGGCTGTAGAGGGGAGAACCACCAACGAGGTAGACACGACTTTGGTGGGAAGGATTTTTTAGAAGCACCTTATCCACTACGCAACCGGGGGTTCCACAAGTCACCACCACAGACCAGCAGGCCTCAAGGCAATTCAACCAAATAGTCAATCTCTCTAGCCAACAGTTACAGGAGTCAGAAATGTGCATCCTGAGTAAGGGCCTCTCCTTTGTCCCCACCTCACGCTTTAATCTATATAGTTGGGTTAGAGACATCCATCTTTTTGCCAGAAAACTTAGATGGCATAAACACTTTGCCCTAGTTGAGAAACGAGAGAGCAGGGAACTGGGTATCTCACCCGATATTTTACAAGATGTCCGTCTATTATTTATTCTGAGTGACAATATTCCCCAGGAAGGGAAAGGTCCCTTCACTTCCCTTAAAAAGAAGTCTTAAAATGCCACCCTTGGGGGACCCAACTTGTATAGATGTATTTGTAAACCAGGTATGCCATGATCTGACAAACCTTACCCCTCCTCAATATGGATTTAATTGTAGCAAATCAGAATACAAATCATTGGTAGACTTGGAACACAACAAAGACGTGACCACCAAGCCTTCCAATAAAGGAGAGAACGTCGTGTTGGTCGACACGACTGACAGTAAAAAAATGTCAGGCCTTGTTAAAGGGAACCTGTCACCGGGATTTTGTGTATAGAGCTGAGGACATGGGTTACTAGACGGCCGCTAGCACATCCGTAATACCCAGTCCCCATAGCTCTGTGTGCTTTTATTGTGTAAAAAATCGATTTGATACATATGCAAATTAAGCTGAGATGAGTCAAAGACAGGACTCTTCTCAGGTTAATTTGCATATGTATCAAATCAGTTTTTTTACACAATAAAAGCACACAGAGCTATGGGGACTGGGTATTGTGGATGTGCTAGTGGCCATCTAGCAACCCATGTCCTCAGCTCTATACCCAAAATCCCGGTGACAGGTTCCCTTTTTTAAATCAAGTCGTTTTTATTGAAACAATAAATACAGAGTGTTACAACAAACCGTTGTTTTTTCTTTCTTGCTTTTATCCACCGTGTGGATTCAGAGTACAACAGTAACCGTACCAATAACGACACACAGTTTATCCAATATCAGTACATAATGTGTATACATGTTAAAACAAATATTTGAAACAAAGGATTATACATATCAAATCCCCCCCCCCCCCCCAACCTTGCCTAACGCCCCTCTCCCTTATAACTAGTCTTGATCATGACGAGCCTATATAACCACATGAGTGTGAGATAACCAATCACTCCACAATTTATCAAACTTTTGCGGACACCCTCTCTTCACATACACCCCTTTTTCAAGTATCATCATGTCATTCACCTTCCGTTCAAACTCACTCAGTGTAGGCGGACTTCCCTGGATCCATCTCATGGCAATCAATTTCCTGGCCACATATAGCAACCTCCCCACAGCTACCTTAACCGATTCATTCCCTCCAATCTCAGACACATATCCTAGTACACACACCTTTGGGTCCTTTTGGATTTTCAATGACATTCTGCTATTAATCATATTTCTTACCTCCTCCCAATAATTACCAATTACTGGGCAAGACCACAGCATATGTAACAAATCCGCCCCCTCTTCCATACATTTTGGACACCTGTCATCAATTCTTACTCCAACCTTTTTTAGAAACACCGGTGTTTTGTACACTCTATGTATAATAAATAGCTGGGATAGTTTGCCCTGTTCGCTCAAGGACACCTTGGGGACCCCTTCCAATATATCTTCCCACTTGTCTTTAGACATAACCCCCACGTCAGCCTCCCATTTTTTCATTCTTGAGAGCGGAAACCCCTCCAGGAATTTTCCCAATAAAAGAGCATACAACTGTGATATCAGCCCTCTTTTCCCTCCTCCTGACGGGAGAACAAGCTTATGAACCACCTCCATTTGAGCTATCACACATCCTTTCCGCAGTGTGACCTCAAGGGCATGCCTCATTTGCAGATATTTATAAAACCACCCCCTAGGAACATTAAATTCCTGCTGCAGGTTTTGAAATGACTTACATATCTTGTCCTTGATTAATTGACCAATTCTCGTCACTCCATAAGTTTCCCAATTCCTAAGTCCTGGTATGGCAAAAAATTCGGGCAACAGATGATTCTTTCCAATAGGGGAAAGTTCACTAATTCCACCTACACCTCTTAGCTGCTTCACCTTTGCTCAAACTTTTTTCATAAGTTCAATAAGAGGGAGTTTTTCTCTCCCAGCATGCATTCCTGAGCCTTCCAGAATGCCCATGAGGTCCCTACTGCCCAACCAATGTTGCAATATCTGCCTTGTCATATCTGGAGCTTGCAAATCAATCCATCCCTTGAAGTGTTGACATTGGGAAGCCAGAAAGTAAATCCATGCATTAGGGACAGCCAGGCCCCCTTCCGACTTAGTATATTGCAATGTCTCCAGTTTAATCCTAGCCTGCCCATATTTCCAAGTAAGATCCCTAAATATAGAATGAATTTTCTTGAATCTATCCTGGGGGATCCATACGGGAGCATTATTCAGTACATACAGCAACTGGGGCATCATAACCATTTTTAAAAGGTTAACTCTACCTACCACCGAAAGAAAGAGTCTACACCATGACCTTACTTTAAGCCTGAAAATAGCTAGCAATGGGGATAGATTAAGGTCTTCAAAATCCGATTAGTCTCGGTGTTATATATAGTCCCAGATATTTGAATTTATCCACCCATGGCACCAGGCTATCTACTTGTCTGCCTGACAAGGCCTGCCCATCTATTGGCATCAAAGAGGAATTTTGCCAATTTATCTGAAGTCCAGAGAAGCTACCAAATCTGTCAATCAATGCCATGGCCGCACCCAGGGACGCACCAGTATCGCCCATAAAAAGCAGTGTGTCATCAGCGTACATAGCCACTTTATTGTGCAGCCCACCATATCTAAACCCCACTATATTTGTTGATAAGCGAATATGCGCCGCAAGCGGTTCTATTGCGAGAGCAAACAATAAGGGCGACAATGGGCATCCCTGTCTGGTGCCCCTGGCAAGAGCGAAACAATCTGACAACCCTCCATTAGCTCTAATTCTCGCCTTAGGACTAGAGTATAGGACCTTTACCCACTGAATGAACCGTGCTCCAAAACCCATATTTTTCAAGACCCCCCACAAGTAACTCCACTCCACACTATCGAACGCCTTAGCGGCGTCAAGAGCAAGCAAGGCCCTGTCTCCACAGTTATCCGCCGGAATATTTAAACTAGTGTACAGCCTACGGAGATTAATAGCCGTCGATTTCCCAGGCATAAAACCCGTCTGATCCGGGTGCACTATGGTCAGAATTACTTTGGACAGCCTGTTCGCCAACACCTTCGCCAGGAGCTTAACATCAGCTGTGAGAAGCGAAATTTGTCTGTAGGAATCCGGTATTTTAGGATCCTTCCCAGGTTTAGGTATAACCACAATTATAGCTTCCCGCATCGAATGTGGTAACGAACCTGCCTCCAATGAGTGCTCAAGCACCTTAAGTAATTCAGGAAGTAATATCCCTTGCAGCTTTTTATACACCTCCACTGGGAGGCCATCAGCTCCAGGC
Source organism: Bufo bufo (assembly GCF_905171765.1). NCBI lineage: Eukaryota > Metazoa > Chordata > Amphibia > Anura > Bufonidae > Bufo > Bufo bufo. The sequence goes on along the minus strand of NC_053392.1, from coordinate 568,409,222 downwards.
GCCTTACCATTCGCCATATCCCCAAGCGCAGCTTCCAGTTCCTCCAGTGAAATCGGCTCTTCCAGCCTTACTCTATCCTCCTCTGACAGCCTCGATAACTGTGCCTCCCCTAGAAATTCATTTAAGAGCCTCCTCAGAACTAGAGCCGGTGGAAGCATATAGAGATACATAAAAGCTTTTTAGAACATCTAATATTCCTTTCGTATCCTGGCTACTATTCCCTCTGCCATCTCTCAGTTCCTGAATACAAGAGGAGCCTCTCTGAGCCTGTGATACCACCGACAACAGATGACCCACCTTCTCACCTTCTTCAAATGATCTCGGACGGTAAAAACTTCTCTTTCTCTCCGCAGCCTGCACTAAATGACACCTCAGCTGCTCCTGAGCAACCGCCAGCGCCTCGCTATTAATCAGGGTGGGGGATCTACCAAACTCTCTCTCCGCCTCAGCCACCAGTACATGCGCCTTAACATCTGCCTCCCTAGACCTAGATTTATGCTTATTAATTTCTTTCATTAAGACTCCCCTCAGGAATGCTTTCATGGCGTCCCAAACACCCGGTACCGAGGCCGTCCCTGTATTAATAGCAAAAAACTCCTTAATTTCAAGAGAATTCCCGGACAGATCACCCAGCACATTTAGCCAATGTGAGTTACACTTCCACAGCCTCGGTCCCTGTCTGAGCACCCCCAGGCACAAGTCTATCTGCACCAAAGAACGGTCAGACAACGACCGAGGATGATAGACAACATCCCCAACCAGTGGCAGCATTATATCATTAACAAGGGCCAAATCAATACGCGATAACGAATGATGCGCGGCAGATCTGCACGAGAATTCACGCTTATCAGGGTTACGCAATCTCCATACATCATGCACACCTATTTCACCCATAATATTTCTAAGAGCCACACTCCCCGGTAAACCCCCTGCTCCTTCCACCCGGCATCTATCTAGAGAGTCATTCAGCGTGCAATTAAAGTCCCCAACCAATAGCCACGGCAACCCAGGGAAGTCCGCCACAAAGTCCATAATCTCTCTTATCAATGGGGATGCAAATGGTGGGGGCACGTACACAGACACCAGCACCACCTGTATTCCATCCACCTTACACACAACACATACATATCTACCATCCGCATCCACACATTCCTGCATATGTTCATACCTAATGCTACTATGCACAATCATACTAACCCCTCTAGAGTGAGAAGAATGAGTTGAATGTAACGCATATGTCACCCAATTTTTACTCATCCAGTGTAGATTTTCACCAATCAGATGCGTTTCCTGAAGACAACATATAGCCGGCTGAAACCGCCCCAAGTATTGAAAAACACACTGTCTCTTTCGTGCATCTGCCATTCCTCTCACATTCCAACTTAAAACTCTAATCACCTGTGACATGATAGAACTTCAGACCATACTTGGATCTCACATCCCACTCCAACTTCCTCAGCTCATATTTCAAGACCTTATCTCTTCCCCCCAACTCCCTACCCAACCTCCCGCCCCCCTCCCCCCCTTTCCCAATCAAATTCCTATACCTGGGGAACATTTTCCCTTTGATATCAACCTCACACATTAAAACTGGGCCATCTGAGAGCAACTTACCCCCCAACATATAATAATCATAACAGATTATAACAACATCTCTCAGGTAGAGAATCCTCTCCACATCTGAGAAATCCATTTTACTCTCAGCAACCTACTCCCTCCACAGGATCTACCTCGTGGTAGCATTACATAATACACTTCTTAACTGGTGCAACCTTTATAGCAACCTTAGAGTGCAAATGCAAATAAAAATTGAACATAAGAAACTATATCTTAGCCTCCTTAAAGTGTTCAGGGCCCCACTTCTCAATTGTCGCTCGTGGACGTCCAGCCACTGCGCCGCCTCCTCCGGATCTTCAAAAAATCTGGTGGATCCCAATGCCACCACACGCAGTTTAGCAGGAAACAACATAGCATATTGAACTTGTAGACTTCTCAGCCTTTTCTTTATGTCCATAAATCTGCTTCTCCTCCGCTGCACTTCATTGGAATAATCCGGAAATATGGACACTTTCACCCCATTCAGGACCATCTCCTCATTGTCCCTCGATTGCCGCAGGATAGTGTCCCGGTCTTTAAAGTGCAGGATCTTCGCCAGTATAGGACGAGGTGGTCTGCCTGGCGGAAGCGGCCGCATGGGGACTCTGTGCGCCCGCTCCACCGCATACAGGGAAGATAGACCTTTCTCATTAAATAGCTGATGCAACCATTTCTCCACAAATTCTGTAGCGTTATCTCCCTCCGTCTTTTCTGGCATTCCCACAATCCGCAGGTTGTTCCTTCTGGACCTGTTCTCCAGATCGTCAGTTTTAGCATATAAAGCAGCTATGTCCTTAGCAGTTGTTTTTGCCGCCATTTGCAGAGGCCGAACCTCATCTTCTATAGTAGACACCCTCTTCTCCAATTCAGAGGTGCGTTCAGATATCTTGTGTAGGTCGTGCCTAATTATAGACACATCTGACCTCAGGCTACCAACTTGTACAGAGAGCACCTTCAGGGTACTGTTACAGCTAGCCACAGCAGCCATAATATCTTTTAACGTGGGCTCTTCATTAGCCGCATCTTTGGGGCCTACCGTGCTTTTGGCTGGACATGCAGGGGTTAATGGCGGCCACTCCGCCGCATCCAGGGTCTCCCCCTCCAGGGATCCGTCCTCTTGTTCAGAGGAATTATGCACGTCTGTCTCCTTCTCCTCTGCCCAGTCTCCCACACCGCTATCAGCGCGGGCAAACTTGCTTAACTTTGCGGCCGCACTCTGGCTCAGTTTGGACTGGGAGGCCGGCCCCTCTTCCTCCTCGGCGCCATTCTGGCTCACCTCCGGCCTATCGTATCGCGGCCCTTTGCTGGATTTTCGCGGCATGTCGGAGCTTTCAAAATCACCCCCGCACTCTCCGGTCTTCACTCACCCACCAGGTAAGAAAGATTACTCGAAATAGACGTTGCTACCACACTTATAATCAGGATGCCGGCAGGAGCTGTGAGCGGTGCGTCCTACTCCATGCGCTCTCAGGCCACGCCCCGACAGGTTCCCTTTAAGTGATAGAGAGACCTATGAAAAGTTAAGTGGGGATCCGACTATTCAATTCCAGAAAGAACTAGCTCTCATATTACGGACGGCAAAGACAGAAAACATCCTACTGTAGCTACCTTCTACAGTTTGCCAAAAATTCATAAAGGTAGCACTCCTCTAAGAGGACGCCCCATCGTGTCAGGGGTTAATAGTCTGACTCAAAATACTGGGATTTACCTAGATCGTATATTGGCACCGTTTGTAGGGACACTACCCTCATATCTGAGAGACACGAGTGACCTTTTGGGTCGTCTTGAGGGGGTATTTTTGGAGGAAGGCACATAATTGGCTTCTATTGACGTAGAAGCACTGTGTTCTTCCATACCCCATGCATTAGGATTGAAGGCAGTGGAGACATTTCTCACCACAAGGGGACGACCATTTCATCCCCACAATGTTTTTGTATTGCGTCTACTTGATTTCATATCGACGAGAAACTACTTTTTGTTTGACGGGGTCCTTTACCACCAGCTCAGGGGCACCGCGATGGGGAGTTCTTGTCCCCCATCGTATGCAAATCTGTTCCTGGGCTGGTGGGAACGGACCCGGGTATTTAGTGATGTACCCAGTAATCACATTACACAAGTGATTACATGGGCCAGGTTTATAGACGACATCTTTGTCGTCTGAAAGGGCGAGGAAAAGGACTTTGCAGACTTTGTACAGGACTTGAACACCAATTCCATCAACATGAAATTTACATCAGCGTTCAGAACCAACACTCTTCCATTTCTTGACATTGAAATATCAAGGGGCACAGAAGGTATGATCCAAACAAGAAGATTCAGGAAGCCCACCTCTACTAATTCCCTTCTGCATTGGAGCAGTCACCACCCACAACCCCTGAAGAGAGGGATCCCGGTGGGACAGTACCTAAGGATTAAGAGGAACTGTTCCACCTGGGGGGATTTTAAACAACAAGCAGATGATCTGCGATGCAGATTTCGCGAGAGGGGCTATCCTGAATCAGTTCTCAGATCAGTATATCAAAGAGCTTGTGATAGCAATCAAGACGAGCTGCTGTATCCGAAACCTAAAAAGACAGACAGTGGCCCTATACGCCTCATAGGAACCTTTGATGGCGCGTCAGAAGAGGTTAAGCAAATGTTGAGGAAACACTGGGAAATCCTTCAACTTGACCCTGACATCAAGAAAGTGATACTGTGAAACTGTACGAGTAAATTATCGCAGGGGCCTTAGCCTAAAAGATCGCCTGGTCCACAGCCACTTCAGTGAGACACAAGACACAAAAGAAATGTGGCTCCGGCGTCCCATTGGATGTTATCACTGCAGTGGCTGCGTGGCTTGTCCACATATAGCTCAGGGACATTCCTTCAGTAGCAATGTTACAAATAAGATATATCAAATTAGACACTTTGTAAACTGCCGCACCAAAGGGGTGATATACAAGGCAAATTGCGACTGTGGCCTGGAGGGCAAGACCACTCGTGAGCTGCGGCTACGAGTGGGGAAACATCTTGGCGATATAAGAAATAAGAGAAACCCCATTGGCAAAACACATCAATGGGGTACACAATGGTGACTTCTCCAGCCTTAAATTTATAGGGATTGAGGTGGTTCCACGACCAAGACGAGGAGGGGGCTGGGACAGGAGGGTCTTGCAGAGAGAAACGTGGTGGATCTTCCAGCTGAACACGGTGTCTCCCATGGGGATCAATAAACAGCTGTCATTCAGTTGTTACATTGATCCCTGATTGCTGTCAATCACTGCTTTTACCCCCCCCCCCCCCCCCTCACCTTGTCCGGCCCTCTTTTGATACCCTAGTAGGTAACCAGTGATATCACGTCTGGCACCCACTGTTGTGGATGTGACCCACTGTTTATACTTAAAATCAGATGATTACCTATTATTTGGGCTCCAAACTATGATAGCTGCTGAATCTAGGTTATTGTATAGATAATTATGTCTGAAATCAGAAGGATCGACCTTATAAACTTCATTACACCTCCTTGGGGTTTGCGGACTTGACAAACTCCCAGGATATTTTTTCTATCGGAGCACTGTATGAGGAGGACCAGGATTGCCCATTGGTCTAACTCAGGGATGGGCAAACTTGGCCAAAAAACTACAAATCCCATCATTCCCAGTCTGCCTACAGCAGGGCATGATGGAATTTGTAGTTTTAAAACAGCTGGAGGGCCGAGTTTGCCCATCCCTGGTCTAACTGAATGCATTGCGACGAGCCCGCCCACTGATGACGTCGACGGGCAATAGCGGTTGCCGGGCAGTGAATAGGTATCGGCACCCGGCGCACTATCCCATTGCATCATGATGATCCCGCCCGTTGGTGACGTCTGTATGTTTGAATGGTTGCCTGGTAATCAAGATATGCCCACATCCTGAATGCTTCAATCCTGGAGCCGCTCGGTCATGTGACCGGGAGAGGAACACATGTCCTTACATGTGATCCGGTCACGTGATGCAAAGAGACGCGAATGGACGGGGAAACGCTGCGTTTTTAAATGAGTCGAGAAGGTATCCTCACTGCTGCTGCCATACGCAGGACGCCGAGGAAAGACATCCGCATCACCTGTCTGTGCACAATGGTCATCCAACATCTGAGCAGATAAGTAAATGGCGACTCTGTGCCTTTGTGTCACCGCTCCTGAGCGCTTTGTGCACACTGCATCGAACAGCTGATAATATCCACTGGCAACATTGGACCAGGATGGCTGATTCAATGCAGGAGAGTGAACACCTGATTGAGTGTTGAATGGAATTAGATCTGGGCTGATTTCATCAGATGAGCTCGGACTATAATCCTATTGTGTGTCTATCTGATACACTTAATTTGACCGGTGACCTGATACTTTGTGGTCACATGAATTTGGGCTGATTATGCTGTAGCTGCCTGAAATACAACGGACTTGTGTTTCCTGTATATACCTGATTTGATCAGAGACCTGATATTTATTGGTCAGAAGTTTATAATCTGACACACTCGATCAGACTGGTGACTGATATCCTGTGGTCACAAGGACGTGGGCTGACCACACCATGTCCAGCTTGTGTTCATTGTATATACTTGATTTGAATAGTGACCTGATACCTAGTGGTCATAAGTATATAGTCTAGTCCCCTGAGGAATTGGTAACTACTGAGGAAACGCGTTGGGACATGTTTAATTACTACTATTAGGGATAACACAAGGTCCCTAGTGTTGAGTGATTCTAGTGTTAAAAGTTAAGACCAGCCAAATAGAGACACTGTTTAGCCAACCTCATTTCTGTCAGTCTTTTTGCTTTTTCGGCTAGTAGAGGGTCAGGATCGACTGGACCTTTTTCTATCTGTCGGACGAAGCTGGGCAGTCTATGTATAGGAAGGGTGAGGTAGGGGGGAAGGAGATAGGCCTAGGGACACCTAGGGTTTGTGACCTAGCATTGTGTCCTTCTATCTATTGTTTTTTCTTCTCGCTCTATATCACCGCTATCCCTGCAATTGGGTCCCCTCCTTTTCTTTGATTATACTGCAGTTACAGACACCTATGCAGTTTTCTAGTTGTACTCAATGCAACATTTTTAACTTTTAAAGGGCCTATTATTTTATTTGATATCATTAAGGCCTCATGCACACGACAGTATTTTTTTGCAGTCCGCAAAAAGTTGTTCTGTGATCAGTTTCCGTTTTTGTTTCAGTGTGTCTTCCTTGATTTTTGGAGGATCACCAGAAACAAAAAGTGAAAAAAAAAAAAATCTAAGTCAAGTTTGCCTTGCAAATGATAGGAAAAAAACGGACGCGGATGACAATCTTGTGTGCCTCCGTGTTTTTTCACGGACCCATTGACTTGAATGGGTCCTCGAACCGTTGTCCGTGAAAAAAAATAGGACAGGTCATATTTTTTTGACGGACTGGAAACATGGATCACGGACGCGGATGACAAACGGTGCATTATCCGAGTTTTCAACGGACCCATTGAAAGTCAATGGGTCCGCAGAAAATCACGGAAAACGGAACAACGGACACGGAACACAACAACGGTCGTGTGCATGAGGCCTAAACGTTATGTTTTACTAAGCTACCCACTAGTTGTGAATTATCATTGGATTTAAGGGTCTAGCCCATATTTGTTAACAGTAGTTTGACCAACTTGACTTGGTTGTGTATAAATATTAAATGGTGTGTTAAAAAGTACAACTTGTCTTGCCACAATTAACCCCGCGCCGGCCCACCCTAATGCATTGGAGCACAATTTGTGTGCTGTAGTAGAAGTGCAAGCTGCTGTGTCCTCTGGTGATCAACTACAATGATAAGTCATTGAAACTATAGTGTTAGTGATGAAGGGTTAATGTAAATCCTCATCATGCCCTACTGTTCTTAATTAATGTTGTGTGTAGTAAACACACGTACCAGCCGCTGCCAAGGCTGTATGAAGGTCTGCCTGTCAGTGCCACCTCTTTTTAAAGTTTTGTGGGGTAGGTTGATGGGCAAGTGGGTGCAGACAGTTTACTTGGAGCCCTGAAGTCTTAAAGGGGTTGTATCACTTCAGCAAGTGGCATTTATCATGTAGAGAAAGTTATTAACAGGCACTTACTAATGTATTGTTATTGTCCATATTGCCTCCTTTGCTGGCTGGATTTGTTTTTACATCACATTATACACTGCGGGTTTGGTTCCAAGTAGTAACTCTAGCCCATCCTACCGCCGGACCACAGAACGACCACAGAACGGGGTCCGACCACAGAACAGCAAACAAGCCAAGAGGCGGCCAGACCAAAAACGCAGCATGCTGTAGTTTTTGTCCGGCCATCTCTCTGCATGTTTGCCGTTCTGCGGCAAGACCTTCAGCCCACCCCCATTATAGTGAATGGGACCTGCAACATGTATGCCGTATTTTGTGGCTATGCCATAAATATCCATGTTTTTGATTAGGACTGAGCTGCAATAACAACCCTTGGACAAGAGTGACCTTCATGCCTTCCTAGAAGGGCAAATTGCCAGGGGTTGAGCAGCTCCACCATGGCAGGTCCTCGTGAAGATTCCTTCAGTAGGCACCCGTAGGCAAGGCTTAATCTCTTGGCCACCTTTTGTTCTTTTGTATGTGCTTTGTGTATGTGACGGCGTGTGTGTGTGTGTGTAGGTGCGTGCGCTGCCTCCACGTGCTCTGAACGCCCTCCAGGACTGAGCTGACACTGCGGATTCTGCAGAACAATAGTCTTTTATACCCAAGTGCACTGAACAACACCTTTTTAATCCTCCTCGTTAAACTAGGTCTTCTGTTTAGAGCAGGTTCTCAACTTGGGTCATGTTTTGCTTTTGTGTAAGTGAAACCTAATGAAGATTTAATTAGCCTTCCTCAAAACAGCTCATTACAAACCCTGTTAAAGGGACCCGTTCACCTTGAGTATGCAGTGCAATCTTCTGGGCAGCAAGTTGTAGAGCAGGAGGAGCTAATCTGATTTCTATATAGTTTTATGGGAAAAGATCCAGTGTAACTTGTATTTTATTCTTCTTTTATTTCTGCTCCTTCTGGGCTTTGACGTCCGGGAGGCGGTCCTATCGGTGATTGACAGCTCTCTCTGTATACACAGTCACAGGGGAGGCTGTCAATCACTGATAGGACCGCCTTCCGGACTTCAAAGCCCAGAATGAGCAGGAATTTTAAAGAATAAAATACAAGTTACACTTAATGTTTTCCCATAAAACTAGATATCAATCTGCTCAGCTCCTCCTGCTCTAGAACATGCTGCCTGCAGATTAATTAGCATTTTCATGGTGACTGGTTCCCTTTAAATGTACGAGGAGCAGTTTTTTTATATGTAGCCTTAATATATATAAATTTGAGTTAGAGCCTATATGCGCTCTATCATGAGTTAGGCTCATCTTTCGGCAGAGCAGGGGATATCAAGACTAGTGATGGACGAACATTGGCCGGGACGGTTTGCGAACGCGGTCAAATGTTCGCGAACCGCAAGTTCGCGGCAGACCCCATTCACTTTAATGGCAGGCGAACCTGAAAAACCTTCAGCTAATATTTGCAGTCAGCAAACACTTAGGCAAGTGGGTTATCTGGCATCATCCTCTTTTTTCGCTCTAACGTTTGGGCCACGGAGCCTGCCTTCTGCCAGATGAACGCGACGACTGGAAGGTGGAGTGGAGGACAAATGAGAGGAGAAGAGGATGTGGATGTGGAGCCCCAGGAGTGTGGCTTTGTGGGTTCTGACGGTGTTGCTCCCACTGGGCTCGATGATGGGAGGCCAGGTGCCTAGGTGAGTGTTGGGGTTACCGCGACTTATGCGTTGACCGCACAGGCTGCAGATGGCAACACTATTGTCATCAGCTGACACGTTATAAAAAGCCCACACTGCGGAACCATGTGCCTGCGTCCTGGGAGCGCCAGAAGTGACCGTGCATGGTGGATGGCTCGCTCCAGATACATTTGCAGTCTGCTTTTTGCCTCCTGTGCACTGTAAGTTCTGCCTGCTTCTCCTCCCTCTCTGCTGCTCCGTCTCTCCCTCTGAACTCCCCTCCTTTTCCTCTCTTGTGGGCACCCACGTGACGTCCATCAACACGTCCTCATCGGATTCGTCACCTTCACCACCACTGACATTAGAGATCTGAGTAGGCAGCAACAGCGGGGACCTCCCTCCTTGAGCTAATTTGGGTACTGTCGTCAGACCGCTGGGTGACGACTGTTACCTCCTCTACCTGATCTGATGCCAAGAATGGCTGCGAATCGGTAAGGTCTTGTAATGGATGGGAAAATAATTCCTCTGACTCGAGCGGAGGGGATATGGGGGTGCACACAGCAGAGAGTGAAGAGGATGCAGAAGCGGAAGGCTGAGTGAGCCACTCAACCAAGTCTGGTGCGTCCTTTGACGAATCGCACGCACCTTCTGCAACTTGCCACTTAGGCTCTGGCTTGGTGCACCTGCCCGACACCTACCACCCCTGCGGAATGGCCTGCCTCTTCCTCTGCCTGTCATTTTCAAAATGACCCTGTGACAAAAGTCCCTATAGAAGAGCAGTATTTGTGGAAGAAGGTATATCGCACCCCTGCCTCAATCAGTTTTTTTGGGGGGCAACTGGTAAATCACACCAGTAGAAATGATTTCTTCAAATAGTGTTTGTCACTTTGCGGTTTTGCTGCGTTACCACATCTACAGACAAATGCTGCACTACCTAAATGCACATTATAGAAAGTATTTTATTGGTATATAACACCCCGCTTCAATCAGTTTTTTGGGGGGACAACTGGTAAATCACACCAGTAGAAATTTTGTTCCAATAGCGTTTGGCCCTCTATATAGCTGCAGTATCACAATTGCTGCACAATACAATTGCACTATAATATACGTTCTAAGTACATTACACCCCTCAGTAAGTCACACATATCGATAGCACACCTATACCAGTCCTTAAAAGGACTTTTGTGGACCAATTAGCTAGTAATTTGTGTCGCTAACAGTCTGTCCCTGCTCCACACGGCAACCTCTCCCTACACTGGCAATAGACTGAATGTAAAATGGCGCCCATTTATAAGGTAGGGGGTATGTCCATGTGCTGTAACGTCTCAATTGGCTGTCCTGTACCACCTGATGGATGTGTCATGGGTCAAAGTTCTTCACAATGTAAAAGAATATGGCGCCGGCGGACATCGCCATATGTTCAGCGAACGAGCAAAGTTCACTGTGAAACGACCGCCGGGCGAACCGCAAGGCCCTATCTAATCAAGACTAGCGCAGAAAGCATCGCTCTTCGGACATCTCTTCCAGTGTTAGCAGAAATTTCTACCCACTTAGCTGCTCTGAGGGGCTGTTCAGCTGACCAAACATGTAAGCCTCTGTTCACACCGCCATCTTTTATGGTAAAACGAAGTCTTGTTACACATAGCAAGTGATCAGAGCCCAAGGTTCATTTCCTGAACTGCACTTTGGTTTCTGGGGAAACAAACAAGGCAGCTTTTTATCTGACTGTTTGGATACTGAGGCCACAAATGGTTCCTGCTTGTAATGTCACAGCAGCCGGCCTCGCGGGAAAAAGCCGCCCGTGATGTCACAGCAGCCGGCCTCGCGGGAAAAAGCCGCCCGTGATGTCACAGCAGCCGGCCTCGCGGGAAAAAGCCGCCCGTGATGTGTCAGCAGCCGGCCTCGCGGGAAAAAGCCGCCCGTGATGTCACAGCAGGGCTTCTGATCTGTGCCTCGATTACATTCCTCACTGTATCTTACGGATTGTGGACCAATTTAAATGAATGGGTCCACATTTGTGATACGGTGCGCACACGGCTGGTATCCGTGTATAGCAGACCAGCTGTTTGTGGGTCGCAATATGGCTGGCACATGGTCGTGTCCATGAGGCCTAACTCATGGCTGTACAATTTTTATTTTATTTCAGATCCAGGTGCTGGTTTGAAAACTAGAATATTTTTCTTTGGACAACCCCTTTTTAAGTTGGCATTATTCTGTACACCTCTACGATGTCTCTGCCACGGGGGAGCATTAAACGCCTAATCTGAGCAGCTGTAGCATAATGAGCCCATGAGCGTGATTTCTTTTAAATGTCCCTCTTTAGTTCCAAACATAGACCAAGGCGGGGTTCAGCCTCGCCCCTCAATACCCACGTGAGCATGGCTGGCATCTGGAGTGCGGTGACAATTCCAGTGCCCTGTGACATTGTGCTGAAGTCTGTCTGTACTGGATTTCTCCATGCATGTGGCGTGTACCTTACCATTTCTTCGCATGTGCCAGGCACCAGACCTTGTGGCAGGCTGGAGATGCTATTTGTGCCTCTTGATCCTTGGTGTAGAACTATATCCTTCTTACAGTATATTAGAGACCCATTGCCTCTCCGACATGTAGTCATTAAATAACAATTCTTAAGCATCTTTCCTTATAGCGCTGAATTGTGCTGTTCTTCTGTTATTCCTCCTGTTCTTCTGTTATTCCTCCTGGAAAGTGGATTATGCCATTGGGATGGGGGGTTCTCAGGCCCATGTAACTCCCAGTGCAATTGCAAACAGTGCCAACTTTCATGGGTTTTGGCCACATCTCTGCTGCCTCTACATGAGATCCTACCCTAAAGGGAATGTGTCATCAGAAAAAGACCTATTGTTTAGATCCCATTCCCCAGATCACTTTACTGCAGTTATCTGCTCATCTGTTGTTCTAATCTTGCCTGTAATGATATCACCTCTGTGAACAGATGAGGGTACTTTCACACTTGCGTTTTTCTTTTCCGGCATGGAGTTCCGTCACAGGGGCTCTATACCGGAAAATAACTGATCAGGTATATCCCCATGCATTCTGAATGGAGAGCAATCCGTTCAGGATGTCTTCAGTTCAGTCGTTTTGACTGATCAGGTAAGATAAAACCGTAGCATGCTACTTTTTTTTAATTTTTTTTATCTCCGGCGAAAAAAAACTGAAGACTTGACTGAATGCCGGCATTTTTGCCCATAGGAATGTATTAGTACCGGATCCGGCATTCAAAATACCGGAATGCCGGATCCGTCCTTCCGGCCTGCGCATGCGCAGACTGGTAAAAATGTGAAAAAAGTTACAAGACCGATCTGTCTGTCCGCATGACAAGCGGAGAGACGGATCCGCTCTTGCAATGTATTTGTGAGAAGGATCCGTCTCACAAATGCTTTGTCACATGCGGATTCGGCGGGCAGTTCAGACTACGGAACTGTTTGCCGGATCACACTGCCGCAAGTGTGAAAGTAGCCTAAGACAGGATCCTCCATTCACAATAGGTGACTGTCAGAGCTTTATCTATTCTTTCCTTGTACAATGACCTCTGTACAGGTCAGAGCATGCCCAGAAAACTCTCCCATAGAAGTCACTGAGGTCCCCTCCAGACCATTGTGTCTATGGACCATGGGGTGCCATAAAGCAATTTTCTTAATACACTGCTCAAAAAAATAAAGGGAACACTTAAACAACACAATGTAACTCCAAGTCAATCACACTTCTGTGAAATCAAACTGTCCACTTAGGAAGCAACACTGAGTGACAATCAATTTCACATGCTGTTGTGCAAATGGGATAGACAACAGGTGGAAATTATAGGCAATTAGCAAGACACCCCCAATAAATGAGTGGTTCTGCAGGTGGTGACCACAGGCCACTTCTCAGTTCCTATGCTTCCTGGCTGATGTTTTGGTCACTTTTGAATGCTGGCGGTGCTTTCACTCTAGTGGTAGCATGAGACGGAGTCTACAACCCACACAAGTGGCTCAGGTAGTGCAGCTTATCCAGGATGGCACATCAATGCGAGCTGTGGCAAGAAGGTTTGCTGTGTCTGTCAGCGTAGCGTCCAGAGCATGGAGGCGCTACCAGGAGACAGGCCAGTACATCAGGAGACGTGGAGGAGGCCGTAGGAGGGCAACAACCCAGCAGCAGGACCGCTACCTCCGCCTTTGTGCAAGGAGGAACAGGAGGAGCACTGCCAGAGCCCTGCAAAATGACCACCAGCAGGCCACAAATGTGCATGTGTCTGCTCAAACGGTCAGAAACAGACTCCATGAGGGTGATATGAGGGCCCGACGTCCATAGGTGGGGGTTGTGCTTACAGCCCAACACCGTGCAGGACGTTTGGCATTTGCCAGAGAACACCAAGATTGGCAAATTCGCCACTGGCGCCCTGTGCTCTTCACAGATGAAAGCAGGTTCACACTGAGCACATGTGACAGACGTGACAGTCTTGAGACGCCGTGGAGAACATTCTGCTGCCTGCAACATCCTCCAGCATGACCGGTTTGGCATTGGGTCAGTAATGGTGTGGGGTGGCCTTTCTTTGGAGGGCCGCACAGCCCTCCATGTGCTCGCCAGAGGTAGCCTGACTGTCATTAGGTACCGAGATGAGATCCTCAGCCCCCTTGTGAGACCATATGCTGGTGCGGTTGGCCCTGGGTTCCTCCTAATGCAAGACAATGCTAGACCTCATGTGGCTGGAGTGTGTCAGCAGTTCCTGCAAGACGAAGGCATTGATGCTATGGACTGGCCCGCCTGTTCCCCAGACCTGAATCCAATTGAGCACATCTGGGACATCATGTCTCGCTCTATCCACCAACGTCATGTTGCACCACAGACTGTCCAGGAGTTGGCAGATGCTTTAGTCCAGGTCTGGGAGGAGATCCCTCAGGAGACCGTCCGCCACCTCATCAGGAGCATGCACAGGCGTTGTAGGGAGGTCATACAGGCACGTGGAGGCCACACACACTACTGAGCCTCATTTTGACTTGTTTTAAGGACATTACATCAAAGTTGGATCAGCCTGTAGTGTGTTTTTCCACTTTAATTTTGAGTGTGACTCCAAATCCAGACCTCCATGGGTTGAAAAATTTGATTTCCATTTTTTTTATTTTTGTGTGATTTTGTTGTCAGCACATTCAACTATGTAAAGAACAAAGTATTTCAGAAGAATATTTAATTAATTCAGATCTAGGATGTGTTATTTTTGTGTTCCCTTTATTTTTTTGAGCAGTGTACTTTCTAAATGCTGTTAAAACAGCTCAGGCAACATGGCCGCCGACATAATCATGATCAGGAATAGAATAAAAATAAAATGGAATCAGAAAATAAAAACAGGTTTAAAAAAAAAGATGTGCAACTACAGGTATCTGATTGTAACTGGCAGATAACATTTTTGATAACATTCCCTTTAATTCCAGATGTTCCCTTTTTAAAAGGCTATTCCCAACTTGGATAAATATGGTATAAGATGTGCCCTTAATGTCTGATATATGTGGGTCCCCCCTCTCTCCAGAGAAAGGATCCCCGGACCACGTCCCACCTGGTGAGGCTGCAGGGGTGGGACCCTCCTCTTCAGGTGGGAATACCCCTTTAAATTCTCAAATAAAAATTTGTGGAGAAGGGTGTAAAAAAGGAATCTATATTGAATCTGCGAGGGGATTAATGCTGAAGATGTCTTGTACCTGTGACCTATAAAATATTGCTAAGATCAATAGAACCATTTTTACGCGCCATTGATTATGTAGCTCGGAGCGAGGACCCGAGTGATTGCCGGGATGCAAGTAGTAAAGGAGACTGAACCCAATTATCGAGGCTTCTCCTCTTCCCGTTCAGGCTTTTCACCTCAATGTCCTACTGCTGTTCTAGACAGATAGTTTGGTAATTGAAGGATTAAAGGGGTTGTCCTATGAAAAATATTCTACACTTTTCTAATCGGCCCCAGGATCTGAATACTTCTGTGATTGCATGGAATTTAAAATTTTGTATCGCTACTGAGATATTCAATAACATGTATCTGTACAGCGCCATTTGCATTTTGTCCAGCTCACTGAGAAGGAAGTACATGCTCTGTTTCATCCTTCAACTGCCTCCTGATAAGGAGAGAGCTGCAGCAGAATGGACACGCCCCCCTGAGCTGCAGCAGAATGGGCACGCCCCCCTGAGCTGCAGCAGAATGGGCACGCCCCCCTGAGCTGCAGCAGAATGGGCACGCCCCCCTGAGCTGCAGCAGAATGGGCACGCCCCCCCTGAGCTGCAGCAGAATGGGCACGCCCCCCCTGAGCTGCAGCAGAATGGGCACGCCCCCCCTGAGCTGCAGCAGAATGGGCACGCCCCCCCTGAGCTGCAGCAGAATGGGCACGCCCCCCCTGAGCTGCAGCAGAATGGGCACGCCCCCCCTGAGCTGCAGCAGAATGGGCACGCCCCCCCTGAGCTGCAGCAGAATGGACACGCCCCCCCTGAGCTGCAGCAGAATGGACACGCCCCCCCTGAGCTGCAGCAGAATGGACACGCCCCCCCTGAGCTGCAGCAGAATGGACACGCCCCCCCTGAGCTGCAGCAGAATGGACACGCCCCCCCTGAGCTGCAGCAGAATGGACACGCCCCCCCTGAGCTGCAGCAGAATGGACACGCCCCCCCTGAGCTGCAGCAGAATGGACACGCCCCCCCTGAGCTGCAGCAGAATGGACACGCCCCCCCTGAGCTGCAGCAGTTTTGCCCTAATGCATTCTGAATGGTAAAGGATCCGCTCAGAATGCGTCAGTTTTGCCTCCGTTCCGTCTCTATTCTGCTCTGGAGGCCGACACCAAAACGCTGCCTGCAGCGTTTTGCTGTCCGCTTGACGAAACTGAGCCAAACAGATTCGTCCTGGCACACAATGTAAGTCAATGGGGACGGATCCGTTTTTTCTGACACAATCTGGCACAATAGAAAACGGATCCGTCCTCCATTGACTTTTAATGGTGTTCAAGACTGATACGTTTTGGCTATGTTAAAGATAATACAAATGGATCGGTTCATGACGGATGCAGACGGTTGTATTATTGTAACGGATCCGCCCAAAACGCAAGTGTGAAAGTAGCCTCAAATGGTTGCCAGCGTCTTGTGTGAATACCGTAGTTCTGAAAACTGGCCATGCACAATAGACTGATCTTGGATGAGCCCACCGATGATCTATCGTATATGGTGGCCTCCTGGCATAACAGGCTGGTGTATTTCAACATGGCGGGCCCTTATGTTCTTTGGGGCACTGCCAGAGTTGGTGGCAACTTTTTTTCCCATTCAGATTACATTCACGCTCAGCTGAAAAGAGCGTGCGTGTGTATGGGGAGGTACGGAGGAATAACTGTATTGTACGGCCAGCTTTAGGGCTCTTTTACACTGGACAAGGACTGGGCCTATTATTGGGGAGGAACATTTTTGTAAATGGCTTTGCGCTCATTATTGGATCAAGCGCGGGCCTGCAGTCCAGGATTATTATTATTTTTTTTTGTGTCATTCGCTGCCCAGTGAGTCCGCACTTTAAGAATCATCATTCTATAAGCAAATGACTATCAGTTTCTGAGACGCTCGTTCCTATGTGACAACCAGTATGGCCGCACTTCCTGTTGTTGCTTTTTCCAAAACAGTAAAATGGCATCTGTCAGCAGTTTTGTACCTATGACACTGGCTGACCTGTTACATGTGCGCTTGGCAGCTGAAGACATCTGTGTTGGTCCCATGTTCATATGTGTCCTTATTGCTGAGAAAAATGATGTTTTATTATATGCAAATGAGCCTCTAGGAGCAACGGGGGCGTTGTCGTTACACCTAGAGGCTCTGCTCTCTCTTCAACTGCTACGCCCTCTGGAACTTGATAGGGCCAGGCAGTGAAAACGTCAGAATGTCTGGTCCTGTCAATAAAAATGCAGAGGGCGCGGCAGTTGAAGAGAGCAGAGCCTCTAGGTGTAACGGCAACGCCCCTGTTGCTCCTAGAGGCTCATGTGCATATATAAAAACATCATTTTTCTCAGCAATAAGGACACATATGAACATGGGACCAACACAGATGCCTTCAGCTGCCAAGGGCACATGTAACAGGTCAGTCAGTGTCATAGGTACAAATCTGCTGACAGATGCCCTTTAATAGGTCTGTAACCTCAGTTTGCCCCCGTGTATTTCCACATGTATACAGTAGGTACTTGTCTTGATGGTTTCTGGTAATTTGTATGTAGCCTTAGGGTCCATTCACACGTCCGTATGTGTTTTGCGGATCCGCAAAACACGGACACCGGCAATGTGCATTCCCTATTTTGCGGACTGCACATCGCCGGCACTCTCATAGAAGATGCCTTTTCTTGTCCGCAATTTTTTTGCGGATGCGGACAGCACATTCCGGCCCCATTGAAAATGAATGGGTCCGCACCTGTTCTGCAAAATTGTGGAGCGGATGTGTGAATGGACCCTTAAGCTGCCACCTTCGGATCTGAATGTGAGGGTGCCCATTTGCCTAGTGGTATTATGCCATGCACTTTTTTGGGCCTATTGGCACCCCTTTAATTTTACCCTACAATTCAGTACATGGCGCAGCAAGAAACTTTCATTTCCTTTCTCCTTTTGTTTCTGAAGTTTTATGTTTGTGCTTGTGTCCTGCAGTACTGCCAGGCGGGGGTGTTTGCGGTACCTGCCAGGTTGGTTGTTTAGGGATACTTTTTACAAGTATTGGTTTCAGCCAGTTACATTTCCTTATGTCTCTGTTATTATCTAAAATGGCATTGTGTGTGTGAGCTCTTCAGCCCACGTGTGTGTGTAGTATAAGCACACGATTTGTTTAAGTGGCGTCTTTCCCCCTTTGTGTTGTCGTATAACACTTTGGTAAATTTCCATCAGCATAATGTTAATATATATACACCCGGGCCGTACATCACAAACACTTCTCCTGTGTTTGTAGTAGAAGAAGAAGAAAGCTGTGGGGAAGAAGGTGAACAAAGTGCGGCACATCAGGCATCCAGAAAGGTTTCCAACAGGGAAGTATCGCTTTTGCTGACCTGCAGCTAGGAGACGAGGGGAACAAGTGAAAGCAGAGTACGACTACACAGGGTTTGTTTGTAGTCTGTTGCTATGGAGATTTAAAGCAGGAGAATATTTTTAAGGTAAAGACTTATTACAGTGAGGATTTATGTTTTGTTTTATGAGTTGGAGCAATGAAAAATGGTTGCAAATGTGCTTTCAGGAAGCAGTGCGCTTTCTGGGACTGTTTCTGAGGAGTCGTCAGGGTCAGGTTCCTTGTGACGCGTAGACTGATTCCACGTCATAGCACAGAGATGATTTGGTGGAAAATTTTGTGCTGGATGTTCTCTTAGGACTTCTAAGAATTGTTTTTGAATAATATTGCAGCTGTCTATTGTTACTCTTCCTTTTGTTTGGGTTTACACAGTTGGCGCGTATTCAACTTTTCGGTTTTTATGATGTATTTTCCACGTGTGTAAAGTGTGCGGTCTAATATGGTCTCATCACTGAAGGCTTCGGCTCTAACTTTTTCTTATGTATATTTAAAGGGGTTGTGCAGTGGCTTAAAGGGGTTGTCCAGCCAGTAATATTGATGACCTATGCTCAGGATAGTTCATCAATATCTGATCGGTGTGGGTCCGACACCCCTGCCGATCAGCTGTGAGACAAGGAGGCGGCGCACCATACGGGCGGCGCTTCCTGCTCTTTACACTACGCCTCGTCTGCTGTGGAGCGTAGTGTAATTACAACCACTCGCTCCATTCACTTGAATGGCGCGAGTACTGGTGTTACACTGCACTTACAAGGCGAAGTGCAGTGTAATGAACAGGAAGTGGAGCTCGCATGGAGCGCTGCCGCCTCTTCAAACAGCTGATCGGCGGGGGTCCCGGGTGTTGGACCCCCGCCGATCAGATCTTGATGACCTTTCCAGACTGTAGGTCATTAATTTTAACAGCTGGACAACCCCTTCAGTATCGGTGACCGGTCCTCAGGATAGGTAATCGATAGCTGATCGGTGGGAGTCCGACCCCTGTCACTGCACAGCTCCTCCTTTTAAGATTTGTGTCTGTGCCAGTCTTGGCATCCATAGATTTCTTGAGTAAAAGAGTGCATGGTGCATTTGAGAGCATCTAACCACAGTAGGCACAGCTACGTTTTCTGAAGTATCTCATATCTCAAAACACTAGGGGCCACAACAAGGAGACATTACTGTATGGGGGCAACAAGGAGACATTATATTGTTGTAGCCCCTTACAGTATACCTTACAGTCTATTTGCTGCTCCTATACAGTAATGTCTCCTTGTGAGCCCCCATAGTTTGGTGGCCACAAGGAGGCATTACTCTATACAGAATGGGGGCCACACAGAGACATTATACTGTTATGGGGATTATACAGTAAAATGTCTGTGTTGCCCTTATACATTATACTAATGTCTCCTTGTGGCCCCACTGTCTCGCCTTGTAATGAGGCCCAAGCACAATGATTTAGAAATGACTAGGTCTGCATTCAATCCGCAAAAAATGCGAATCGGATGGGGACGGAAATAAGATCATGCGCGTGAGGTCTGTATGGACATTGCATACAGTGGTACAAAACATACAGGGTAATACATCCCCACATTCCTCTTACATCCAATGATGTAGTCTTTAAAGAGGACCTTTCACCGATTATTACACTATGAACTAAGTATACAGACATGTAGAGCGGCGCTCACTGCACTTACTATTATCCCCGGGCGCAGCTCCGTTCTCCTGCTATGCCCTCCGGTATCTCCGTTCCCTAAGTTATGGTAGGCGGAGTCTGCCCTTGTTCTTCTGTAGCGCTGGCCAATCGCATTGCAGAGCTCACAGCCTGGGAGAAAATAACCTCCCAGGCTGTGAGCTCTGCGCTGCGATTGGCCAGCGCTAGAGCAGAACAAGGGCAGACTCCGCCTACCATAACTTAGTGACTGGAATCTCCGTCTACTATAACTTAGTGAGCGGAGATACCGGAGGGCATAACGGGAGAACGGAGCGGCGCCCGGGGATAATAGTAAGTGCAGTGAGATCCCTGGGCGCCGCTCTCCATGTCTGTATAGTTAGTTCATAGTGTAATAATCGATGAAAGGTCCTCTTTAAGATAGACATTGTTTCTTCATCTTCTCCATTTTTGGAAAGCAGACCTCCATTATAACTTCTTCCAGCTGCTCCCCAATGCCCAAAAACACTATAGTGCAGAAATAATAGTGCTAAACAGATCGCCCCCCTCCCTAATAACTCAGATTGGCCTTAGTAGTAATAATGCACTAGTAGGGAAACATAACGACCAATAAACATGTCATCGAAGTAACACAAATAGATCATTTTGCATCTACAGTCATTGTGCAGTTGACAGTATACAAGTAATCAGAGAACCGTGCTCAGTAGATATTCACCCCCGATGCTATTCCTCATCCATAATTTTTATACCATTCCTCCCTTTCCCAGAAAGCCTAAAATTCTCTTCCTCCCCTAAAGTTATAATACCTGTACGCCCTGTGTCATTAAGAGGTTAAAAGGACACTGACAGGCCTTCTGAGCATAGTTAGCTCTTTATATGCCCCCCTAGGTCTTATAATAAGTTCCCAATTCATATAAGTATTATCCCTGTGCGCATTATAAAACGTTAAAAATAATCTTTATAATCACCTCTCCTTTCTGCCCAAGGGGCGTTCTTTGTGGCGCATTTGTGCCCAGCCGCGTCCCAACTGCCGGGTCCTTAGACACGCCCATCTCATTAGTATTCACTTGGCGCAATGTGATCCCGGCGAGCGAGGGTGCCGGGCGCATGCGCATGATCTCCGAATGTCGGGGACTGAGAAATACCGCCCAGCGAAGTGAATACTAATGAGATGGGCGTGTCTAAGGACCCGGCAGTTGGGGCGCAGCTGGGCACAAATGCGCCGCAAAGAACGCCCCTTGGGCAGAAAGGAGAGGTGATTATAAAGATTATTTTTAACGTTTTATAATGCGCACAGGGATAATACTTATATGAATTGGGAACTTATTATAAGACCTAGGGGGGCATATAAAGAGCTAACTATGCTCAGAAGGCCTGTCAGTGTCCCTTTAAGGTGCCCAGAGGGGCGTTATTCCTCTCCTCTAGAGCCCAGTAACGCCCCCCTGCAGTGCCCAGCACGCCTTAATTTCAAGCCCAAGCATGCCTCCTCATAAATAAATTTCCTCCCACAGCAGAGCTGAACCGCGCCGCCCCCTCCGCTACGTCATATAATATATTCAACATACGAACCTTGCTTCATCCTTTCTTGCACATGAAATCTCGCACAGCCGCAGTATCGCCGACTGCCTGCGCCTGTCCGATCCTACATCTCCTGAGTGCTCTGATTACGTCACTGCGCTCGGCGCATGCCCAGTGACACTACTGTTGCCCTCAGGAACCGTAGGATCGGACAGACTAAGGCAGTCGGCGATACTGCGGCTGTGCGAGATTTAATGTGCAAGAAAGGATGAAGCCAGGTTCGTATGTTGAATATATTATATGACGTAGCGGCGCCGTTCAGCTCTGCTGTGGGAGGAAATTTATTTATGAGGAGGCATGCTTGGGCTTGAGTAATAACGCCCCTTTGGGCACCTTAAAGGTTAATTGACATAACCAAAAAAAAACACGTTTTTTTTATCTAAATGACAACATGAAAAAAAGAAAGAAGACCCTTGCTGGAAAGAAGGTAGTTTATTGTACATTGCAATAGTAACACCTGATGACGTATTTCCATGTAATTACCGTAAAGGGAATCTAACAGTATTCAGATCCAGTTGCTGGTTTAAAAAAATGTAGACGTGTTTTGTGGGGCAATCTTTTTAATGCTGGACCCATCCCTCAATATGTAAGTGTAGGGGTTGGGGGAGTGATTGTCAAAAATTGCGGACTTTGGCAATGCCCTGCAGTTGGGGACAAGGCAAGTATGATCACCATCGCAGGTCTAAAAAAAAAAAAAAAAAAAGGGTTGCGCAATCCCTTTAATTATCCAGCAGCAATGATGGCCAGTTCGCCCGCGAAAACATGCGGGCTGCCATCTTTTCTCACAAGTCCAGCGAGGCACAGGTAAGCCCTTACCTGTGCCGCGAGCCGGTCTGAAACAAATGCGGTCAGCGGGAGCAGGCAGTTCCGAGAACAGCCAGATGAAGGCCCCCGGCGGCTGTTCCCTTAACTGCCTGCTCCCGGTGACCGCATTTGTTTCAGACCGGCTCGCGGCACAGGTAAGGGCTTACCTGTGCCTCGCCGGACTTGTGAGAAAAGATGGCAGCCGCATGTGTTCGCGGGCGAACTGGCCATCATTGTCCAGCAGTCCCTAGTAATGCTACTTCTTCTGATACACTCCCTTTAAAAAAAAAAATTACCTTTCCTGATGTATGTTTCAGCACTTGAAATACTTATTTTGTATTTCACACACAATAGTGATACTGACGTGTCTTTTTAGACCTCTGCATGGTGCTGCCCCTCTGTTGTTCCTGCTGGGACTTTAGAAATACATTGATAACTGGGTATTATCAGTTTGGGGTGTCCCTACACTGACTGACAATATACAGTAAAGGCGCAAGGAGCAGCCGATTGTCGGGAAGGACATGGTCGTTAAGTAGGAGTGAAGTGCGGCATTTACATGCAGCGATCACCTCCACAGTATGAGGACTCGCTCAGCCTCATTTAATCCGTTCCTGAACCTCGGATTATCGGGAACGAGCATTCACATCGAACATTGACAATCGGCCAGAACATTGGACCCTGTAAATCCAGTTTAAGAGCAGTCTATAGCTTTCTAGGGTTACACCGTAATAGCAAGCAGAATGGTAACGCCCAGTTGGAAACTTATTTGTATATATCTAGTAGAAATAATAAAGGAACTATGCAATAGAGTTCTGCACCTTTTGAGGGGCTGCCCTCCAAAGGAAAAGAAGCGCCCACCTGCCGTTTGGTTGACCAGGTCGGACATGTAGCCTCTGCTCATAGTAGCTGTGCAAACGTAGAAGCTCTAAACCGCTGTATTTTCTTAGTAAGGGCTGTACTAACGTTGTCCTATTCTCACTTCAAGTGTCATATAATCTTTTCCATATCTGATCGAGAGGTTCAAACAAAACTTAGTATTTTCTTCTAATGTAAGCTTTAAGGGCTTGTTCACACAGGTCCTTGCACTCTGGTGACCAGTGTTCTTTTCTGTCACATTTCACCTGCCTCATCTAAGGACGGTCTAGGAGTCCTGTGGGACTCTTGACTTGTTCTTGCTTGTGTGGAGTAGAGGAAAGCAGATTACATTTAGACAAAGATGATATAGAAATTTCTAGGGATAGCGTTTACTTTTCATTTAAAGGGGTTGTCCCGTGATTGGATATTAAAGACTGCGGACACCTATGCACTAAGTTCTTCTTTTCTTTTCTTCTGAAATGCTAAATTCAGCATCTTTCTGGAGAATATGTGAAAGTCCTTCACCTTGCTGGTGATGCTGTTTAATGTGACATAAATCCTTCATCTCACTGCTCCTGTTTGGACAGTTCTTTCTCCTCTCCCCCCTCACTTTTCTCAGTTTTAGGCCTCATGCACACGACCGTTGTGTGCATCCGCGGCCGTTGTTACGTTTTCCGTTTTTTTTTTCGCGAACCCATTGACTTTCAATGGGTCAGTGGAAAAATCTGAAAATGCACCGTTTTGCAGCCGCATCCGTGATCCGTGTTTCCTGTCCGTCAAACTACAGCAGCCCTTTACTGCGCAGGCGGCAGGAGGAGCAGCATTGGAGACGCCTAGGCCGCTGCCCCCTTGACTTCAAACCTGACTTGAAGCAGGGGGCAGCGGCTGAATAAAACATTGATTTCTCAGGGAGGCTAAATGCCGCTAAACGATGAAAAAGTGCATTAGGAAACTACTATGCAGCACTATAAGGTACTATTACCAGCTTAGTAAGCGTTTTTTTGGTGACGGGTTCCCTTTAATAATTTCGGGTTGTCAAATATCCTGATGCAGCATTTTCTGAAGAATTTTTTTAATGTAACTTAAAGCACCTTTAGAGTATGTTCCTGCATAGAGGAAGATGTTACCAGTCCTTAAAGCTAAAATTAGTTACGTCACTAAGGGGTAAAAATGCAATTGTGTCACTGGAGTTATGCACCAACAATATTACTTTTGGGAGGGGTTTTTCAATTTTAATGTAACTTTTAGGAGGTTAAAGGGGGTTATGCAGCCAGTACAAATTGATGTCCTCAGGATAGGCCATCAATATCTGATCGACGGGGGTCTGACTCCCGGCACCCCCTCTGATCGGCTGTTTGAAGAGGAGGCGGCGCTCGTACAAGCACTGCTTCCTCTTCAAGATTGGAACTCGTGTGTGTATGTATGTATGTATGTGTGTGTGTGTATTATTATTTTTATTTATTTATAAAAAAATTTCATGTCTTTCCCATATCCATATTTTGCAGATCTGCAATTGCAGACCACAAAAGATCCAACGGTCGTGTGCATGAGCCCTTACACTGCACGTCGTCTCGCTTGCAGCGCAGTGTAATTACAAATCGCTCATCCCCATTCAAGTGAATAGAGCAAGCACTTGTAATTGCAATGTGCCTCTGAGATTACACGTAGTGCCACCTCTTCAAACATCTGATCGGCGGTGGTGCCGAGAGTCAGACACCCGCTGATCAGGTATTGATGGCCTACCCTGAGGATAGGTCATCAATATGTACTGGCTGCCTAACCCCTTTAACTCTCAGACCATCACTCTGGGGAGGCAGAGCCCCCCCCCCCCCTCCCCCCCTGTAGTGACTGAACGAGAGCATCACACATTGCACTAATCAATGCAGAGCTGATCTATAGGCCTCTATATCTAGGCCTATCAATAAAGCTCTCATACTGATATCCCAGTTCTACACTTATGGTTGATTTTTAGATGACAAGATAATCGTCCAGATTATTGGGAACGAACATTCCTGCAAACCTTTCATTACCGATAATCTGGCCACCTAAATGTGCCGCCGATCATCGGATAGGTGATCCTATCGTTCGTGCAGGCACCACCAATCATCATTTCTGGGCAGCAGATCGTGCTGTCTAAACGGCGATCTGCTGCCCAGAAACAATGATACTGTAGAGAAATCGCTGCATGTAAATGCAGCCAACTATCCCTTCCTGACAATGGGCCGCTCCATCGGCCCATCTGAACCCGCCTTTACTATTATAATGAAGATTACCCTGCAGATGATATCTCACAGCAGCAGTACACTGACTGGAATACCTATTTATCTAGAAGATCTTCTCCTTTGTGCTGACTGCTACAGAAGGGCAATATTCTGTTTCATTTTCTATGGTGTAGTACTTACTGAAATAATAATAAAGCGGTAAAAATTATAAAAATAGTTGTTTTGTATGAATACGAAGTAAAAAACACCCACTTTTGTTAGAACTGCCCCTCTAACTGTGCACAATGCAGAGTTCATGTAGTTGTGGGATTATGTGATTATCCTCATGTTTCCCCACACGGCGGCCGGTGTTATTTGATGCACACGTGAGACGGGTGGAGGGCGGTTGCTATTGTTTTTGGATTTCTAGCCTAGTTGTCACCGCACACATTACGGCAGCTCTGTAGCGGTATTACTCATACATCATTGTGTGTTTATTCCACTCTCTATTTTCGGCCATGCTGTTAGGCTGTCGCCAGCTATCGGGCCCGGTCAGTCACCATTTATGATTGTGGTGCAGCCGTGTTTAGAAATAAGGAGGATTTCTAAGGAGAGACTCATTTTACAGGGCGACCGAGCATCGTGCTGCATGGAGTATCTGAATGTTGCCAGTCTTGGGTGGGTCACCTGGTTTGGCTCCAACTGATGGGCAAAAGAATTGTCAGGTTCCCTTTTTATATGGGGGCTTCTTTCTCATGCCTCAAAACAATTAAAGGTGTCTTCCAGGATTGGGCAATATTGGTAAAATCTTGAGATGCAGTACTTACCTGGTAAATCCCCGCTGCTGGTGCTTTAACTCTGCTGCAACGTTGTCACCTCCATTTGAACTTGTTGGACTTAGTGGTACTATAAAATGGCCATTGACTGGCTGCAGCAGTTAATGTTGTAGATGTGATGCTATTTCTGCTGCCGAGTAAATAAAGCACCAAGGTGAGGCTGGGGAAAAGAGAGATTCACCCGGTGAGTACAGCATCTTGCCCAGAAGTACTGCTGAAACCCATTAAAGGGCATATCCAGCCTTGACTAATTGATGACCTATCCTCAGGATAGGCCATAACTAGATGATCGGCAAGGGGTCCAACATTCTGTACCCTCGCAGTTCAGGTGTAGCTCTATTGCCAGAAGTCGGCGTCAGAACTACAAAGCACCTTCAAAATAGTAGTAGAGGGAGCTCGTTACTGCAGCGCTTTTAGTATTGACTCCAAATGTGGCAGCGCTGTAATAGAGAACGCCCTTTGCTACAAGGTTGATGGGGCGGTGTTCCAACGACAACTTCTAGCAACGGAGCTACAGCTAAACAATGGAGTGTCGGACCCCCGCTGATCATCTAACCGTGGTCTATCCTGAGGATAGGCCATCGCTTAGTCAAGGCTGTTTAAATTAGTGGGCACTCTTCTAGAGTTGAGTGAACCGGCCTTTCATATTCCATTGCATTATACACTGCTCGTTTTCATGGTTACGACCACCCTGCAATCCAGCAGCACTTTAGGAAAATGTACCAGCCTATGTTCACCCCCACGATTCCGGCTAAAAAAAGAGGCCAACTCTTTCCTATAATGTGAAAGCTCGTCCACCACTGCTGGATTGCAAAGTGGTCGTGACCATGGATGTGAGCAGTGTAAAATCTGATGTAAAAATAATTCGGCCAGCAAAGGAGGCAATATGGACAGTCACAATACATTAGTAAGTGCCTTGTTTTAACTCTGTCTACTTGATAAATGCCATTTGCTGAGGTAACAAAACCCCTTTAACCCTTGAGACATAGGCCTCTTGTACACTGACTACAGAATCTGCAAATATGTTTCCGAAACCCTACGTAACTCCTGAACTATTGTTCTGCATGAATTCCTTTCCTGTAGCTTGCATAGTGCCAGCGTGGTCCTCTGTCCCCAATGGGTCTCAGTCTGAATCCCATATTTTGCACACTCGCCAGGGTAAATTTTATTGGTAGGCACTTACCCCTAGTATGTCATTGGAGTGTGGGTGGAAACCCACACGGACAAGAGTACAGCCTTTGGCGTTTGGTTAAAGGGCTATACGTAGCTCATAAGGTGATGACATAGCACAAGGATCTGCCATCACTTTATTATTTGTGAAGGTCTGATCTCTGAGCATGAAGAGGCCGCAGTGCTAATGCATCGCTTTGGCCCATTCACCGCGAAGCCAGGAGACCATGAACACTGATGTCTGGGGAAAATCAGTCAATGGCATTTCCAAAGGATATTCCATCACGTTATGAGTTGTCCTGCAGCCCCTTTTATGTTTTCAGATTGGTGACAGGCCTGGTGTTGGACCCACTTGGCCCCCCACGATCCTAAAATGATGAAACATCCTAGCTGTTTGCCATCACTTATTGAGAAGGGTTGTTTCATGGGAAAATGATCGCTTAAGAACAGCAGAATCCCTGAAGTCATTGTTGAATTGTGGGCTTTAATTCTGGGTTCCATGTCTGACTCTTTTTTTTTTTTTTTTTGTCAGGTTTACTGATCGATGGATAAAGTTGGGAAGATGTGGAATACATTCAAATATCGGTGCCAGAATCTATTCAGCCATGAAGATGACGGAAATCAAACAAACGTGGTGGATGTTAATGCAAACAGGTGTTTGGGTGGCGGGGAGAAGGCAGAAACTTCCTTTAGTCAGTCACCCGTGTCGTCAGCAAATCTTTTGCAGAGGAGCGTCTCATCTGAACTAAACTTGACTGCCTGTAGTAGCTCAAATAGGAGAAATCCAAATTGCGTGTCTGAAATGCCACAGCTAGTTGAAATAAGTATTGAAAAAGACAATGATGTGGGCCTCAGTGCCAGCGCCCGTCTGGCCCGAAGGGACTCCTACACTCGCCATGCTCCATGGGGCGGTAAGAAGAAACATTCTTGCTCCACCAAAACCCAGAACTCTCTTGATTCCGATAAGAAAATTGTCAGACAGAGGAGTGGCCTCCCACGAAGAGATCGAAGACATGTAGTAGGATCCGTTCACGACATGGAGGTTGTGTCAAGTAGAGCTATCGGAAGTCGCAGTATAAGACAGAGACTCAATGAGACTGTAGGGTTGTGCTTTCCTATTAGAACATACAACAGACCATCAAAGCCACTCTTTGCAACCAAGAGAAAAATTCATCTTTCGGAGCTGATGCTTGAAAAGTGCCCATTTCCGCCAGGCTCTGACCTGGCTCAGAAATGGCACCTGATTAAACAACATACAGCCCCCGTCAGTCCCCACTCGAGCATATTGGATACTTTCGAGCAGACTCTCTCCACTGAAGATGAAGAAGATCGATTGCGTGAGAGGCGTAGACTTAGCATTGAAGAAGGTGTTGATCCTCCTCCCAATGCCCAGATCCACACATTCGAAGCTACAGCACAAGTTAACCCAGTATATAAGCTTGGACCAAAACTTGCTCCTGGCATGGCAGACATGTCAGCGGACAATAGTGTAGTGTCACATGGTGGTTGTGAGTCCGAAGAAGATGGCACGACTCTCTGTCTACAGTCACGTCGACAGAAGCAGCGCCAGTTTTCAGGAGACGGCCATATGCAAACTAATAGACAGGGGGCTTGGAAAGTCCACACACAAATTGATTATATTCACTGCCTTGTGCCAGATCTAATAGAGATTACAGGCAACCCCTGTTACTGGGGAGTCATGGATCGATATGAGGCAGAAGCATTGCTGGAAGGCAGGCCAGAAGGCACATTTTTGCTCAGGGATTCAGCACAAGAGGACTACCTTTTCTCTGTGAGCTTCCGTCGCTACAACCGATCTCTGCACGCTCGCATTGAGCAATGGAATCACAACTTCAGCTTTGATGCCCATGATCCCTGTGTATTTCACTCCTCCACTGTTACAGGACTCTTAGAGCATTATAAAGATCCTAGCTCTTGCATGTTTTTTGAACCCTTACTCACGGTACCTTTAAATAGAACTTTCCCGTTTAGCCTGCAGTACATCTGCAGAGCAGTCATCTGCAGGTCTACCACCTACGATGGTATTGATTTCCTTCCTCTGCCATCCATGTTACAAGACTTCCTTAAGGAGTATCATTATAAGCAAAAGGTCAGAGTGCGATGGTTGGAGAGGGAGCCAATTAAGTCGAAATAAAAAGAAAACGCATTTCTGTTCCTCCTGTCTCTACCTTCCAAAATATCACCTCCTAGATGTAGGATATGCTCAGTTTGTATCAGATAACAAAGCACATGTACCTGTATTTAGAAGTAATAGAGTATGACACTTCAAGCTTTAAGTCTATGAATAACCTATAATCTGCCTGTTAGGAAGGCCGCTGTGCATTCTTCAGAACTATGAAGCCCAACGATTATGCTGCATGTTCTTACGAATGCTGACCCTTATCGTACTAACGCTTGGATGTTCTCCATGCTCATTCTCTTGCAGGAGCTGAGGTGTCTACCTGGCTTTTATTTTATTTTTTATTTATTTTTTTCTTCTAAAATTAACAGTAGTTTAGAATAAAACGTTAATTGTTCACAACTAAATAAAATCCCAAGTGAAAAAACTAAATAAAATCCCAAGCTGAAAAACAAAGTAAAATCCCAGATTCCCAATAAAACACTAGAAAGATGGCACGTTTCAGGTGATTTTAATAGGAAATACATTAGGTGCCTTTTCGTGAAGCTAAAGGTCAGTAGGATGTAACTTCAGTGTAGCCGGCAATATCGGTAAATGTGACCTTTTTTGTTTTCACTGAAGTTGGTGCTGATGCTCATTTAATTGGTTACCAGAGGTCTGAGGACCCCCACTATTCATTGAAACCACCCGTTTTTGTCAGGACTGGCCAATAATGTGTGTGTGGGGACGCTCCTGACTTTTCCCAGTCATGATGTCAAGACAGAAGGATCGAGCGCATTGACTTTCTATGCCCAATCATCTTTGTTCTATTGTAGCGGCTTCTCCCCCTAGAGATGTCCGGCAGCGGCTTTCTCCTCTCTCCACATTTAAAACACATACATGCTTGGCTGCACCGAGTGGTTGTATGGAGGATTTGGGGGAGATTGCTGTTGAATAGGCACCTAAAGTCATTATGACCCATCTATGAATAACATTCACAGATTGGTCAACATTAAAGGAAAATTCAAGTCCAAAATGCTTGGTGTGTGTTTTTGGAGTTCTTGCCGGAGTGTCTTGAAAGACTTTATTCTCCCGATATTCCCCCTATTATAGTATGGTTTCTACGCAGTAACAGCTAGTGGCTGTTATGTACGTTGGTACCCTGCAGGGGGGGGGGGGGTCGTTCATATAAATGTTTTTGTGATATCTGTAGTTCTTCTAGTATTGACATCATCGATTTTGGTCTATCCTATTCCTCACATGAAATCTACTTGACAGGCTGATCAGCCATTGATTTTCGGATCAGTCAGGCTAATAATCTCTGTTTCAAAGGACCAGTAACTTATGTGGGGCTCCTTCGAGGTCTTCTAGTCTTTACAGCTTCACCTGTGAATGTTATTGGTACCAGTGACGTTGTATGGATTCAGTGCTCCTTTCTGTTGGATGTAAATGCAGGCTTTAATACAATGGGAGGTTCTTTACATGGAGGGGAATTCGCATTTACATCCCAATGTATCTTATGCAATAACGTCGTCGTCATTGATCAGAATGATCATTTCATAATGAATAGTTTTTTTTTTTTTTGTTTTTTTTTCCTCAAAACCAATTTAATAAAATGGTTTACTGTGCCATGTGACACAGTAAAAGAGTCAAGATTCCAAAAATGAAGGCAATTGAAACACTGGAAATTCCCCCAAAAAAAGAAAGTTCAACCAACTTTCTTTTTTTTTTTGGGCACTTTCCAGTGCTTCAATTGTTTTAATTTTCGGAATCTTTTGACTTTTTGTTCCAGGCCTTGTTTCCTCACTTTTATCCCACAAGTGGGGGCATAAAATATGGGTTAGTTCAAGAAACATTTATTCAAATCTTGATATAGATATAGAAAAACACTAAAGTCCTAGGCTGTTATGCTGTATGGTAACCTGTACGTGCCAGCGTTGGCGCATGGTATAGGTAGATTGACCTGGCATCTAGGTCTATTGCGCCTGTAGAGCTTCAGGGACTTGTCAACTTAACACAGTGGAGGCTTCCCATTTTTGTAGGACTTGGTCCCTGTTCTTATCACATTTGACCCTTCCATCAAATACTTCAGGAGTATTGCCCATCGTATGCCACCATTGGAAGACTCTAACCTATGGCGTTGGATAGGCATACATACAACTATACTCTTTTCTATACAGTATTTAAAAAAAAGTATAAAACTTTGGCCCAGCAGAGCCCAAAATAGTATTCTGTTGGCCTCTATGAGCTTTAAACCTAAAGGGCTTGTCCATCCGTTAATGTTGATAACCTGTCATCAGAAGAGGTCATAAGTATCTGATCATGGGAGTCAGACACCCGGCACCCCCGCCGATCAGCTGTTTCAAGAGGAGGCAGCACACCATACAAGCGCCGCTTCCTGTTCATTACACTGCACTTAGTCTCGGAAGTGCAGTGTAATAGAAGTACACGCTCTACAGGGCTTGTAATTACACTACGCCACCGCTCTACAGGAGACTAGGTGTAGAGTGAAGACCAGGAAGCGGTGCTGGCATGGAGCACCACCTCCTCGTCTCACAGCTGATCGGCAGGATTGTCGGACCCTCACTGATCAGATATTGATAACCTATCGTCGGGATAGGTAATCAATGGCTGGACAATCCCTTTTTTAAACATGGGGCTTAACGTGATGTGAACAGGGAGTAACCGAACATGTAACGCCTGTATGATGTCACTATAGTGTATTGATGGGCTAATTGTTGACCTAGGCCACCAAGTGGATGTGAGCACAGTGTTTAGGTGATCGGTTTTCTGTTTAAAGTTTATTATTTGCCTGTTTTTGTTGCCTTTTTATATCACGAGGCTTATCATTTTTTTCAAGTGTAGTGCACACCATTTTAGCCTAATTCGGACGGCTCAACTTACCATTGCCCTTGTGTCTTACCATTGTCTTCCACTTCTGGAAGATCCACATAGTGTACAAAAAAGAAAAACTGTCCCGCTCTTTAAACCCCCTTTATGAACCAGTGTCGAGCCGATGACCCGGCTCTTGCGAACTCCTCCATCGATGTCCATGCTTCCGCCATGTGCATATGGGTCACAGAGAGTGGCTGCAGTACCAGTGATGGTAAACTTAATGGCATCACTTGACTGCAGATCCCAGCTCCTCGGAGTACGCTCAGACCGAGTGACGATGTTTCTTGCACTACTTCATGTTTTATCTCCGCTTTTCCGCATCAGATTCATATAAAATTATCGGCTTATTTCCCCGTTTCGGAACTCTTAAAGTGTTGAAGGTACTGTGCATTCTTTGCAATTGTAAATATTTTTTAAGACTGCATTGGCACTTTAAATGTTAACCCCTTTGGTTTAAGCAGGGGGGTGGGGGGTGGGGGGTGGTTAGTAGTGTACTCTGCCACTGTCTGAGACAGACACTTCTGTGGCATTGGACAGTGTTGCAAATGCTCCCTGGCCGAGCATTCTAAAAATGTTTGTGTGTTCATCCTTGTACGTGTCAGTATGAGCGTGGTTGCTCAGATTCTTTTGAGTATATATTTTTTCGTGAGCATGGTTGAAGTTGCATATTTTGCTAGCTGGGCCTCCTTGCCTCATGCCTTAGTGATGATCCTAGCTCTTAGTAAATTGATAGGCTGTGTTCTGTTGTATTCAGGTTCAACTGGCAAAATGGTCTCCACGGTGGAAACCTGAGATCGATGCCCAGTAGGAAACCGTTAGACAATATTCATACCTGTAATCCTCCTTTGAAGTTTAGTTCTGAGATGGTACATCTCTATGCAAACTTAACAATACGTGTTTATTGCTTCCTGTACCTTTTTTATAGCTATAGGAGATCACCAGAGAGACGGATCCGGTATTGCAATTCATTTGTCTACAAATGCTATCCGTTTGCATTCGGATTTCAACAACGCAAGTGTGAAAGTACCCTTATTTCCCTTTTTTAGTCTTGTCTTTGGTGCTTTACTTTTAAGTCTACACAAGCGTTGACACTGATCCTCCCACATCTTTCAACCGGTTGGTTATCTAGAGTAGGGCTTGAGATAAGATGTGATTCTTGGCCTACACATCTATTTCTCAAATCTGACTGCAGGTTTGTTTTTTTTGTTTTGTTTTTTTTACACGTGTAAACCCAGACATACTAGGTAACCTGGTCTATACAATACCCCTACCCCAAAAAAGTTATATTTTTTTCTTTATTTTGCATTGTTACCGTAAACTAAAAATGTAAGATTAAAAGATAAAAATAAAATATTAATTTGAACTGTTGAACCTTGAAAAATTTGCTTTACTTGTGAATGGATAATCTACTTTTTTAGGCTTTTTTTCACACCTGCAGCTGGTTGTTCCAGCCGACAGGTCCGGGCAGGCAATGCTGGGAATTGGCCGATCAAAAACCACTGCGTGCATTGGACATAGTCCTGCCAATATTTAACATATTTGCCGGGCAGCTGTCAGATCTCTGCAGTACCCCATTATAGGCACTGGGGTCTAGCAGGAAGATGGTAGTGTCTGGCAATGCTGGATCCGGAGAACTTCGGCAGGCTGTGCTTTACTGGAACAGCTTGCCAGAGTTCCTTGTCACAAGTGTGAAAGTAGCCTTAACCCATCTCCCTCCGATCAAGCACACTGAGGCAACCGGTGTGCATTCTGAAAATTGAGTGAAATCATAACACATTAAGGGGGTTCTCGGGGAATATGGACTTTTTCTATCGGAAGCTTGAATCCATAAAATAGAAGATTCATACTTGGCAGCACCCCTCTGCTCTGGTCCTCCGCGCTGGCTTACATGTTCATGTTCCAGTGCCCGGACCATGCGCATGCAGCGCTGGATGTAAACAGTCCAGGGACCGAAACATGCAAGTGCAGGAGCCAGCAATAAGGACTAGAATGGCGGAGAGCAGGTAAGTATGACTTCTATGTACTGAGGCATTAGAGAGTCTTTATTCCCAGAGAACCCCTTAAGAATCAGAGTGAATGTACATTAAAGGGGAGTCTGACAGAACTGCGCAGTTATGACTCTGCCTCACTAGTTATTAGACCTGTTACCTTTATGTATGTGGTTGACTTTGCCCATAAACCTCCAGTAGCTGTCAGCTGAACGTCCATTCGGCTAACGGCAATCTCTTAACTCCCCATATCTATGCATGCTCGGTTCAGCCAGGCATGTATGGGTTTCTCAATCGAGAGAGGAGAGAACCCAACCACAACTCTCTTTACCCTGACATTTCTCAGGAGGCCCCCTTACACATTACTGTCGGCTGGTTTCACTGAAAATGGTGGAAATCGGCTTAAAGGGTTTCTCTGTGCTTTGGTAAAAGTCCTCCTGACTTGTGGAGGGAACATGGTCTGCTCAATACTTAACCCTCCATCATGCTGCCGTCTCTGCTACTCTTATGTGACCATCAAAACTGGACGCGGGCTCTTCCACTCAAATTCTGACTGGTTGTGTTCCCGAGTCTTCCTGTTCAGTTACATTTACAGTATATGTTGCTGAACAGGAACACTAAGGAACATTCAGTCAGGACCTAAGCGAAAGTCTGCATCCAGTCTCGGCAGGAGCGTGAGTGAAGATAGTGGTGTGATGAAGGGGTAAGTCCCGACTTGCCAAAGGTCCACACACGGGAGGATTTTCACCAAAGTCTATGGGTGAATCCCTTTTAATGTCTATGGGTGCCTTTAGTAGCAACGTCACAAAGAAAAAGTTTAAATCTGGTGCCCGTCCTTACGGCAAGGTGCCCTCTACATCTCGATGATGCTAATAAATAGATATTTATATTTAAACAGGTCTCCTAGACTGTGTCAAAACTGCTGATAGACTCACACCCTCTAAATTATGTATATCTTGTGCATGTAAATTTTAACAATACAGTCCCATTATTTTCAAGATCTTGCAGATTTAAGTTATCACGAGTTGTCTCGTGGGGCCCACCCTCCTATTTTGACCTTAATCGACAAGATATGAGAGGTGTTAATATTTTATTACTACAGTATTAGCAACTGTAGCTCTCTCTCTCTCCACAAGGCTGGGTGCAGTATAGGGCTTGAATGTTAAAGTGGTTGTCCAGCCGCTAAAAAGATATAAAAAAATAAAAATCTTGCATTCTGCCGCTGCTCCAGTTCCAATGCTTCCCGGGTTCGCAGCCTGTCTCTCCTTCCTGATCTCTCTTGATGTGGACATACGATACTGCAGCCATTCACTGGCTGTAGCGGATTGTTGCTGGCGTCAGTGGTTGGCTGAGCGGTCAACTTCCCATGACTATCGGGGCTAGGAAGTAGACACCTAGCCTTAGGGTTCTCTTAAAGACCCTGATGCTTGCCCATAAAGAGCGCCAGTTGGCAATATACAATAAGTTGATCTATGCTTGTTTAAATGGCCTTTACCCAGGCCAAGGCAAACTACATGGGGAGCAAATAATTTGTTCCCCCAAACAGCTTGCAGGGAAATATGCAACCCACAAACAAAAATATCTGATCGAGTATTTGGTAATCTATTGGCATTTTCAGAATAACCACGTAAAAGTCGAACAGAGGGTACAACATCAGGTTTGATCATAAACTATATTTTTATATATTATGTATAACATTATTAATGCACAAAATTTTGCACCAATTGGGGGCATTGACAAAGCTGTAAGTGGGGCGGACTGACTGCTCTTTAGCCAGCCATGCGAGTTGCTCAAGGTCTTAAAAGCTGGCAAGAGGAGAAATGAATCCACTCTTCTGATGGCCTCAGGCAGCAGTTCCACTGGGCTCAGCTGCCAGGGGGGGAAGGCGCACTCCTCCAGCTTGGCAATTGCCGTCTGAATTCTCGTTAAATAGATATGTGGGGTAAGGTTTGAGGAAAGATGACACCTTTTGCGTATGATTGGTTCTAGCATTTGCTATTAATATCTTCTGCTGTGGGACAGTCTGGTCCTTAAAGACCCACATGTATGTGCTAATGCAACCAAGTGTTGATCGGGGAACGTTCTCCATAGCCTATATTGCTCCTGCATTGAACATCATTTAGACTCCATTGAAATGCCCCTTACTCAGTTTGTTGTACCAAAGCATAGTACCCCCTGTTTTCTACCATTCATGTGTATACCAAAGTGTATTAGACTTTACTAATGCGTTATATGCAATTGTGCTGGAACAATTCTCTTTAAGTGTGCACTTTAATTGCCTTTGATGTTGTAAAGTGTAAATTGCTGACATGCATTTACATATTCTTATCCTTTTGGCCACAGCGTATAGGTATTTCAGGAGGATGACTAACCCTTCACGTCCCGGAGGGGGCTGCTGCATAACTGCCCTCAGTAGTGCAAGGCTATACAAGGTTCTTGACTCCTTAGTAACACTAGAGATTCCAGTGTTTGTAAAATGTGTATGTGGATCTGAATATAGACCTGAAATTTATAAAACTATACATGCTAGTATCAGATTTGTATTTTCAGCCATTGTGAGTGTACAGTACATACCAGTGTAAACCAGTACTCTGATAGATTAGCTGCTTATCTACCTAAAAAGAAATCACCAGCATGAATTTGCACCAGATCTGTATATTTTGTCTGTTTAAGCTTGGCTGTCTCTGTAGTTGCCATATCCTGACATGCTAGTCATTTGGCATAATGCCCCCCACCTAAGCTTGCCCAAAACCAGGAAACCTATTTTCTTCTTGTCATGGCTGCTAGCCATACGGCCTCTAGATGAAATGGTCACACCCGCTTTAATTGCAGTGGTGACTGGTATTGCGGTTTCTTTATGTGTCTAGCAAAGTTCATGCACTACCATCCTTGTAGTTGCAGCCTAACTAGTCTCGAGAGGGGTGCCCTCTAATTATTTGTGTGATGTGAAGAACTAGATTTTTTTTCAGAATAGTCTCTATTCAGCAGTCACTTTTGTATAGGTTTAGTCAATATTCTTAAAGCATCGATGCGAGATGGTGTACGCTTTCAAATAAAATAAACTTCTTAATCTGTTAGCAACAAGTAATGAGATTGTCTGTTTCAACATCTTGGTCGTGATGAGCAGCTTCTCGATGTTCTCTATTTGTGTTGCGTAAGTGGACCAATTTCTTATCTTAAGGTGGCAATACACTGTTTAATATTGGCTAAACCTGCCAGTTTCAGCAGTACCATCTAATGTGTATGGGAGGAGAATGCTGTTGAGAATGCATGCATGCTTGGCTAAGTGTGTATGGGGCAGTTGTTAGTAATGGCTGTCAGCTGAACAATAGTTTGGCCGACTGTAATCTGATAAGTACAGCTGGTCTTGGGTACAGTGATGCAACTGTTTTCGGGTGGCTTCCTGGAGGTCTATTCAACTTAACGAATTCCATGCCGTTGGTGAAAGGTTTTCTACCATGAAAAATGGCTACATTTATTATTTGTAGGTGTTTAGTGCAATTTTTGATCTTTTTTTAGGCTTCCAGGATGGCTACAGTGAAGCTTATCTGTGTAGCGTATTTGTCTGCTGTCCTTCAACAAATGCCATGTCAGAGTGGTGCTAGACAGGTGCTAGAAGGTTTCTTCTGTTCTGTGCTCCCTCTTCCCAGAACACTTGGCTATTATGGCATATAGGGTGCTACTGCTGTGACTGCCCTTGATTTATGGAATTTTATGCTTTCAAGTAAATTAAGATATTGGTGATAGTTGCATATTTTTAATCCCTATAAAGTAGAATCATGAACTTCGTCTGTACATGATGGGGGTTATTTACTTAAAGAGATGGCCATGCATGTACATCTCTTTCCATTCACTTTTATGGGAGTTCCCATAATGGCTCATTACCTGTTGGACATTCATGGCGTATTCTGTGCATATGCCATAAATGTAAAGATGGAAATAACCGTTTGACTTATTTTCATCTTCGAAATGTTCCCTTCACCACAGCAGGCAGTCAACGGGACACTTTTCAGTTACGATAGTCTGGGGCTAAGTTTGTCTTGAAATAATGACCATAGACTTGGATGAGTTTTGCTTAAATCTTAATCGCCTAATGACGAGTCCTGAATATTTATGAGCCCCTGATTTTTCTCTGCCCCTCCTGCTACTGATTCAGTTGGAAAAAACATTCAGTGGCAGGGTAATGGAGAGAGCCGGAAGATTGCAAATGTCCGGACTCGGGTTCTCACAGCTCTGGGGCATCCCAACAGCATAAAACTGGTGACAGATTACCTTTAAGTACTTATAGGGGTTGTGCCACTAATATAAATGTATCCCGCCCAACAGATATTGCTGTTATCTCTTTCTCCAAATACCAGCATTTATCGAAACTGCCTTTTTGCAAAAGTTATTAGCATACCATTGCACCCTGGGGTAGGTAAGTCTTGATTTTCAGTTGCTGTTGGTCATGTCCTGCATTGGAGCCTTATAATGTAGGACGCAGGAAGCTTCATTGGTAAGAACAAGGGGTGTGGTTAGTGTCACATGATTTGCTGATGTCAGGACACAACTCGCTG
Source organism: Bufo bufo (assembly GCF_905171765.1). Taxonomy (NCBI): domain Eukaryota; kingdom Metazoa; phylum Chordata; class Amphibia; order Anura; family Bufonidae; genus Bufo; species Bufo bufo. Next base: position 568,370,192 of record NC_053392.1, on the reverse strand, counting down.
CCCTAAGGCATGATGGGACAGCAGACACACGACAAGCCAGGAAGTAGGATTCAAGCATGGGGGATAAGAGAAAACTGCAATTGAGGTAAATTTGAAAAAACAAAAACACACAATCCAAGAAGGTTATTGATGAAAATGCACATTAGAGTGAAAAGTAGTTTGTGACACAAACCCGTGAATAACTGCATGATTCAGAATCCTAAAATGTTGTATATTTATTCTAAAATGGGTCAAACATCATTTGGGCAGAGCATGGGTTCAATATGCATGATCAACCTTCGAAGAATGTGGTCTAGATTCAAGCCGTGTTTGCGGTTTCTTCTTAGGCTGGCCATACCTGGTGTAATTATCTAAAAAAATCAATGGTAAGTGTATGGAGTGAGTGAGCAAGGGAAGCCAAAATTGGATATTTCCTTTGAGCAAAACATTTATGGTGTTAAAGAACAATGTCATTTTATGTAATAAAAAAAAAAAAATTATATGAAAATGATAGTAGAAATATTTACCATGCTTTCGTTTGAGCATATTAGGCCATCCATTGATCTCATGGAAAATTACATCACGCATCTCCAACCTTACCAAAGTATTAAATGACCTTCCGAATTATTGGAGGAGGGAGATAATAGAATTATATTTTCCACAATGTTGCATACTTGTGAACCTTTTCCAGTGGCATGATCCTATATCCTGTGCCGGTTAGAGAAGACCTCAAGATCATGATTTAGCAGATTTAGAATTTTGTGGTGGTTGGTTTGCAGCTGTTTGCTGAAGAATACAGTATTGATTATGGAGAATGGATTTTTTTTGGGAGGGGGGGGGGGAATGTTTTAATTAAAAGTAATTTCTAAAAGAGAAATCAATTGAATGCTTGAAGTAAAAAAAAAAATATTGGAATTTTAATGGAGGATTTTTCATCTTGCACTGCTGATCCTGCAGATCAGCCAAATAAGTTTAACAAAACTATTTTTATATCGGAGGCTTACGGTAAGACGGACTGGAGAGTATCTTGTGTCAATATTTTTATAAATAGTAGTAGCTGAGAGCATAGTGGTACTGCTCTCCCTCCTTCAGCTTTTTTTTTTTTTTTTTTTTGTCAATCAAGTACCATATTGATTGATAAATGCCAATATAATCTTTTTTGTAGTGATTCCAACATTTCAAGTAACGTTGGTTGCTCCTCAAGATTGAACATGGATTACCACTACCTTGTTAACATTGGTTGGAACACCATCGATCTCCATTAGAGCATCATGGCACATGTTGGTGGTATAGTGACGTGGCAATGTTGATGGCTACTAACGAGCATTCATGGCTACATTAAAGGGATGGTCTCACCTGTAACATTGGTGGCATATAGCTAGGATATGCTACCAATGTCAGGTGCTGGTCCCACTTCTGATACCTGAACCTATCTCTAGAACGAAGCTCCCAAAAAGAACGAGAGCTCACCGTGCATGCGTGGCCGCAGTTCATTTATTTCATTTATTTTTGTGGGAGTGCAGAAAATAGCTGGGTGCTCTATAGAATTGAATGAAGGGCGGCCAAGCATGTGTGGTGTGCGCTCCGTTCAAGAGAGGTGCAGATGCCTAGCAATATGCCACCAATGTTCCAGGTGAGACAACCCCTTTAAGTATACGCCGTTGAAGGGGTATTCCAGACAGAAGCTTTTGTGACCTACTGGTGGAAGTTTGACAGCTGGGAGCACAGCACTAGGCTGTTTAGTCAGTGTCATAAACTTTGAATAGAGTGGCAGGGTGTATGATGAACTGCCATTGCATAAAATTCCTCCGAGCCATGGTTCTTTTGTGCCTGGTGAGGTCCCATTTTCTGGCGATTGGTAGGGGTCCCAGAGATTTAGCATTCATCACCTATCCAGTGAATAAGTGATAAATGCTTCTGGATGGACTACCCGTTTAAGGCTATTTTCACACTTGCGGCAGTGTGATCCTGCGGCCAGTTCCGTCGTCAGAACTGCCCGCCGATCTGGATGTGACTGAAAGCATTTGTGAGACTCAACCGGATGCGGATCCGTCTCACAAATGCATTGCGAGTACGGATCCGTCTCTCCGCTTGTCATGCGGACAGACGGATCCGTCTTGTATCTTTTTTCATATTTTTACCGGAAGGACGGATCCGGCATTCCGGTATTTTGAATGCCGGATCCGGCACGAATACATTCCTATGGGGAAAAATGCCGGATCTGGTTTTTTTTCGCTGGAGATAAAACCGTAGCATGCTGCGGTTTTATCTTTTCCTTGATCAGTCAAAACGACTGAACTGAAGACATCCTGATGCATCCTGAACGGATTGCTCTCCATTCAAAATGCATGGGGATATGCCTGATCAGTTCTTTTCCGGTATAGAGCCCCTGTGACGGAACTCTATGCCGGAAATGAAAAACGCTGGTGTGAAAGTACCCTAAATAAATGGCCTTTTCGAAATACCTGGTGAAGAAACCACACTGTTGTAGGTGCCTAAGCTGAGACAAGATGGAAAAATTAAAATTACATGTGCCTTCACACACAGCAGATTTTGTTGCAGAAATTTCTGCGACTGAAATTCGGTTCCATTTATGCAAATTGGTTTTGCAGGAATCCATGCACTTTCTGCCATGAATGAAGAATGGAATGAATAGAATTGATTTTTTATTTTTTATTTTTTTTGTGTAACATAATCAGCCACATGTGAAGGCACGGCAAGTCATTTATTTATATTTATTTTTTTCATTGGAAAAAAAAAACCCACTTGAAAGATCATCCCTTATAGCAGATGTTAAAAGACTTATCTAATGGCTTAGCCTCGATCTGATCCCCTTTCTTAATAGAATCATGCCACGCTTTTCGTTTGTCACAATCTGAAAAGACATTAGAGTTGGGATTTTCAAGATACATGACCCCAATGCCTTATACAGAACCTTGGTGCAATTTCTGTTATTTATTAAATTTTTTTCTTTAATTTTACTCCGGTGGAAAAAAAAAATATATGCTATACTTTATATGGTGACTATCACGTTTCACTATTGTGGAAAACTTTGAATTTTGTTAAAAGGTTTATGTATTGTATATGCAGATGTATTAACATCCATATGCTGTTCATGTAGAACCACGGTAGGCAATCTGAGGCTTTTGGGTGATTTTCTCTTCACCGATGTTGGGGGGGAAAAGAAGGTGCTCCACGGAGAAAGCCGCAGGTTTCCTACCGTTGTGGTAGAATCTCTGTTTTGTTAAAACCTGTTCTGTCAGTGAATTCCATATAACTCTGACAATATTAAACTCTAGAGGCCACAATTTTATTTTACTCAAAAGCTGACATTTTTGGTGCTTTGACTTCTATAATCCTGTCTTAAATCTAAATAAAGTAATTATGTATCTGTTGCTCTGTGTGTTATTTTCAGTCTGAAATTATTATTTTTTTGTGACCGTCGAGAATCCTCGATGTTTGAGGCTTCTGGATAAAGGTGTTTCCATTGCTCTAGAATTGTATGTTTTTTTTTAACCTAAAGAGTTTATTTTTTTTGTACATGAACACTATGATAGCAGCGCCACTTTCTGACATTGTTTGTGTCAAAGTTTTTGGTGCACCTCATTTTAGATACATTCCTTTTTCAAATGTCCCAAAAATATATATTTTTCCCAACATTAGTTTTAAAGTAGAATGCATCTTGGCCAGCTTTTAGACTACGTTTTTGATTCATTTATGAAGCTGAAATCCATACTTCTGGAGCATAACAGAGGCGCCGATAACACAAATTTAGAGTTGGTCTAAAGAGAAATTTTGGAGCAATGGGACACATTTTTGGCTCGGTGATGCAGAATTTGTCACATTGGGTGAGAGTTTCCAAGCATGTGGACACATTTTGAACGCAAGCTAAGCCAACAAGTAGGTAGTATAAAGTAGACTAAACAGTCATCAGAATTAACTTCCAGCATCACCCACTATGATAAATTTGGTGCCTTTTCAGACCGTCTACATTTACTGTCTACAAATTAGACAGGATTAGTAAATATGGGCCAATGATGCAGTTTGTTTATGCAGGAGGAAAAAAAAGTTTAAAGTACTATTATGGGAGGGAAAAAATCCTTAACAGAACGAGTTATATTTTGCCAAAATGCTGCTGACCCCAAAAAAAGAAGGCTACCAAAATGGCACTAACCAGCTGGCAATCGGATGACTGACAAAAAATGTTGAAGCCAGGTCTGTGTCGATGAGTTGCTATGGACAGAAGATGTCAGCCATATGTTTGTTTTTTCCTATGAATTAACAGAGCTGTGTATGGGAGCAGCCCTGCATTAACTATGGACATCTACTACACTGTATGTGGGAACTGTGTAGTTCTGGTTTCTAGTTCCCGCATCATCAGTGGTGCCAGGAGTCGGACTCTTACCTTTCTGATATTGATTACCTATCCTAATGACAGGTTATCAATAAGGAAGTCCAAATTTCAATTTCTTTCATGTTGAAGGGTGTATTCTGACGTACAAAGCTTTAAGTGAGGCTTGATCTCTTGACTAGTTGCCTAACAATATGCACTACTAATATATCTTATGATGCCCTGTGATTAGAATACTAGCAAATAAATTCAAATGACAAAACACACTGACAAATATTTGGGCTGTCTGTTTTGTGCTGTTGTTTTTACTCCATCGATGAATTACTACTGAGCTCTGGCTACATTCCTTTTGCATATACTTGCATATTCTCTCCATGTTTGTATATGACTCTCCAAAAACATACTGATAGTCCGATTGGCTCCCCTTGAGTGATGACTGGGTTGGTGCAGAGAACAGAGGCTCCAGCATGGCACCAGGCTTCCCCTTTTCATTCTTGGCATAAGCCCTTCATGTAAAAGGTAGCCGCAGGTCTGTGATGTAGGTCTCTGGTTATTCCGGATTTGTGGCCAAAAAGAGCATGGTTTGTTCATCTCAAGCGGTCATCAGGAGACTTCTGGACTGTACCATCAATTAATAATCTCCTGATGCTCAGTGCTTCAACTAAGTGTTCCACAACTGCTTCTATCAACTATTGAGGGGGAAACGTTAATCCTAAGACTAAAGAGCCTGTCTGATCCATTAGGCTCTACTTAGCTCAATAGCCAAATGCCAATTACATCAAAAATCTACTTTAGAACATAGAAATCATTCCTTTGCAGGTCACAGATGGAATCCCTCAATATCTCCAAATATGCGCCGTTTTAGTTTTCAGCCTAGGGGAGCATAAAAGGCTAGGTGCAGCCCAGTAGATAAGGGTTTACAGATCACTACTCTTGAAGTCCAGATTGCTGTCCTATGTAGTTTTATGAAAATGAAGTTGGGTAATTTTTGTGGAATGTCATAATTACACAGTTCCTCCTTGGAACTTATTTTATTGTTGGTCCTTATGGACTCTCCAGTTTAACCTCTTTTGGGCATTTCTCTAAAGATGCTAATCTACAAGGCCACCTTTCTTTTGGCCATCACCTTGAGGTTAATAGATGTGTCCTGGCCTACCTGAAGGCCACAGAAGTTTTCAGAAGATCTGACCATTTTCTTAAGCATGAAGGCAAGAATAAAGGGTTGGCTGCCAGTAAAGCCACTGGATAAAACTCACCCTATTTCCTTCTTTTACCAAGTGTGAGGAATATGGATTAATATTTACTGTCAGCCATGTCCCCACACCCACCTTTTGCTGAAAGATAGCAGAGGTAGTGAACTCCACAGGAGGGCCCTGTTTCAAAGCCCCAGCCATATGGCAGGGAACTTCTTGCAGGCCACCTTTGTTTACAATTTCACACCCCATTCAGACAGCATGGATCCTGCAGGAAAACCTCCCTGCAGGGGGTCTAAGCCATTCCCCAGTTCAATCAAATCTAGCAGACAGCATGGAACCAGTGATTCATAAGGAATTATGAATCAGCGCAAACCGGATACATATTTGTGTCCCGGTGGCCACTATGAACATGCCCATGGTCTTAGTTTGGTGTTGGGTTGCCAGGGAAGGGAGATATACATATCTCCCCAAAGAAACCAAATAACGGTACCATGTTTGGACTCTACTTGTAGCCGGAACCCAGGCAGATCTGTTGGTCCCAGAACAAGCCCCCTGTGATCTAGTCTTGAGCTATGAACACCTAAAGGGTTTTGTGGGTCATTTAATGCCAGCCCAGAAGAGGGGGGAGTAGACCCTTCCCAGAAGAGGGGCCGGCTACAGTTTTAAAAAGCTTGTGCCAGCAAGTGGGTGTGTCTTTTCTCTGAAGGAGGGTCACATCGTGCCATGTGTTTAGAGGGACCTGCAACCAGCTGACATCACTGCCCTCCATGTGAATACAGCAAAGGACTAACCATAACCCAAAGGAACATTCATCTACCCGGTAACTGACTTGAACTCTGTTTAATCCTGTTTGTACCATATTACCTGTATTTGTCACCTCAGACCACTGTATATATTCTTAGTGTATATTGTGTTATCTAGTGTGCCCTTAAGGCGATTAAATATATAATATAAAATATATAATCTTGTGCTGTCTTGTATCTCGATCACGAATCCCCACGTCCGTGTTTCGGCCTAGTTATAAGCTACCGCAGGTTGGTTTCTCACCCTATAATAATCCCGGTAGCGGACCGGGCTTATATCAAACGAGAAGCTGGTGGCATATTACCCAGGCTGAGAAAGTGCTGTTTCGCTGTGGCAGTGATGAGGCTCTCTCAGCTTGTTGCCTCTCTGTGCCCGCGTGGACAGGAGATGTCTGTGTAAACTGTACCAAGCTGACCTTGCATGCTCCTCCAGGAGGGCGTAACGTCACGTCTTGGTAATTCGGGACCATACCGCGTCTCGTGAGCTCGACATAGTTGACGTCAAGTGGGCACGAGGGGTGGTATCCCTCACACCAAGAAAAGGAGATGTCGGCACCAGTACACCTTAAATAGTCACTAACTTTTCACACAACTTTGCATAAATCAATAGTACAAGCGACCACAAAAAACCTTCTAATATGTAATCAGTGAGAAATGTCTAGTTCTCCTTTTATGAGCTGCTTATCAACACCCCAATTAGTTTTCAATTTGAAAAATGACTTTTTACCATAATCTCTGCTGAAGAATCATATTACACATGTCAATGCCAATCTATGGAGATGGTAGGGTGGAGGATTGAGCAGGAGACAGCCATAGACAAAGACTGCTACTTAGGAAGGTTATAACTCTGCACAAGTGCTTTATTCACAAAAATACAGGTCAATATTCAATGATGTCTGATGTTATTCTGGGGCATCTGAATGATGGAGAGGTTATGAAGCAGATTCTCCTCTACTTTCTATGTGCATTGGATGTCAGCTAGTCTCTGCCAACAATATCTGAGAGAACCAGAAATTACACATTCCCTATGAACAGAGGAAAACTGCTAAAATGCCAGATACAGGTTACATAATGACCAGAATTCCTATTATTCCTCATTTACACACTACGATTGATTATTGCAACGTTTGGTAAAAGCTCACTGACTTTTCTACCTTCTTGGCTGAGGGGGCTTCTCAGATTTATCAGACTGCTACCGGGGCTAATCAAATGACTACTGTAATTTTTTTGAATAAGTGTAAGTTTGGACATTCTTGCAAATCAGGACTTATGCTACAGCCACAAGGTCCTCTTCAGCAGTCACACCCTAAAAAAAAATTCTCTGTAAATTCTCCTGTCAGTGCTGTTGTAGAGGTGCCAAGAAAAGATGATAATAACTCTTGCCAGTAATTTTATGTTTTTTTTTTATTAACATGCAGAGTGGTTCTGGGGATTCCCACCCATTCCCTCTTTTTTTTTGTACTTTAATTTTATTTATTTATTTTATGCACTTTTATATAGCGCTACTATATTCCGCAGCGCTTTACAGACATTAGCATCCAACTGTTCATTTATAATATTTCTTCGTTTTGGGAGACACATTTGTTTTCTATGTGATTACCCCCTCGGGATAATGGGGAGGGGACTTCTATCCTTCACTTCTACGTTGTTTCCTGTCCCTGTCAGTGCCGTTCTTGAGGCAAATGGAAAATCAAATTACTGTAAAGTGGAATTATCATCTTTCCTTGTTTTTGTGAAATGCACTAGGAATAAAATATTTCACTGGAAAAGTAAAGTCTGGTATTCACCAAGTACAAAAACCAATAGCAAAAAGGAGGTTCCAGTTATCACGCTACGGTGGAAGTTACAGAGAGGGACACAGCTGCATAAAAAGAAACAAATGTCCTCGATGAACAGCCCTGGTTTCTTACTTAAAACCGCGCTTAATGCATCTACAATGAAACCTCTTCCTCTGCTCATGAAGCTGTCAGGTAATGGCTCAGAGCTCGTGTAAGACCGCTCAACACATCTCCAGCATGTCCCCCAAAAAAGAATGTGCATTCATTGTTTTCCAAGCTGCTCCATGACCTGTATCGTTGTCGCTCTGGCCAAGCTCTTTCTGTTCTGTGACCAACAATAACAGAGCCTGTAATGTCTGAGCTATAAGAAGTTCAGGCAGATGATTTTTCCACTGTGTGGTTAATCTAACATTACTCAGTGCTATAGAAATAAAGGCTGTGGTTAACTCGCTGTAGATTGGAACGGATCGTAGAAAAAGCTAAAGAAGGCTGGAGTATTGACCTCATGTTCAATCTCTAAGCTGGTCTGGATGCAGATTGCCACAGCTCTACCCATGGGTCTGAAATATGGTTTAGGATAACGGTAAATTATACCATTTTAAAGGTAAAAAGGTATAAATTCTCAACTGCGTCTTCTATTCGATTAGTTGCACACAATAAGCTGAGTTTTTGACAAATCTTTTTTTTTTTTTTTTTAAATCTAGGCTCACTCAATGGAGCCTTTTTCTAGCAATCATTTGCAGCTCAAGTTTATACACACAGAGGGTTCAACAACCACCGAGCCAACCAAACGTAAGGCGTAAAAATAGTGTTATAGAGGGAGCTCCCCGGAATATAGCTCAGCCTGCTATACCACCTAGCTGTTATAAAAATAAGATTCAATTAATGGCTGGCTTCATACCAAAAGAACAACATATCCAGAGCACATACCAGTTTATTCTTATTATCCCTTTAAAAAAATCTATATATTCTACATAAATCACAAAAACCTTAAAAAAAAGTAAAAAAAAACAATATTATTATACATATAGTCCTTGAGTTGAAATGATATAGTCATGGTCCCTCTGTTAATTCGTAGTGCGGAGCTTACGCGCTATTTAGGCCGATTTTATGTTCCACAGCGATATTACAAATATCGGCAAGATATCCTATTATTGTGTTGCTATATATGATATAATTGATTGTTATTGCTATTTTGTATATTATGGTGAAACATCCAAGTACAGCGATACAAAGAAAATACAAGAATCTGCGGTAATAAGAAAATTGCATAGTTACGGAACTCAGCATTCCAAAGCCTTCAACACAGTCAGCTTCTCAAAGCCTTCAACCCGCATGTGCGGAGACGTAAGTGCCGGCACTAGCGTGCAGACAAAGTGTGGGAATCGGCAGCATGAGAGATCTGCAGCTGCATACGAAAGAAGGAATCACGTATGTATTTTAGCTACCAGCTATACCAAACAACACATCGGGAGTCTGGTAAGCGGAGAAATATCATGCTGCGCCTAATTTAAATGCTGATTTAAATATCGAACAAATACGTCGCCAATGTAACTGACACGAAGTGCCAATTATAATATACAAAGTAGCAATAACAAGACTATTGCATAACAATCAATTATATCATATATAGCAAGACAATAACAATAGGATATCTTGCAGATATTTGTAATATCGCTGTGGAACATATAATCGTCCTAAATAGTGAGCTCCGCACTAGGAATTAACTGAGGGATCGTGACTATATATCATTTCAACTCAAGAACAGATGATGATGGATATATCAGACAGATACACATGAAGCTCCTGTGATGTTTAGAAGCGGTTCTTTTTATCAGGCTCAGGATCTTGGCTAGCTCTGACATAGCCCCACTTCCTTCTGGGCCATCTTCTGAGTCTCTGTAACCAGAATAGGGCAAAAAACATCGTAAGTTGCAGTGCACTGCCTTCTGTACCAGAGTTTTTTTTTGTTTGAATAATGGCTGTGCATCTTTGTACAAACAGAACTTTGAAGGAACAGTTATGTTTAGGCTTCCCTAATGATTTTTTCAGCCATATTTCCTATTTCAGCTGCGCAGCTAGATGCATTTCACTCAGAATCAGTGGGTTTATCCCTTCTATGGAAGTCTGCCAGCACTGTCATGCTGTGACATCCTTTCTCTTACTTCCCGCTATGTTTGTTTTCAGCTCTGGAGCTCACAGAACAGATAAGGAGGGATAAATCGGACAGATACACATGAAGCTCCTGTGATGTTTAGAAGCAGTTCTTTTATCAGGTTCAGTATCTTGGCTAGCTCTGACACATCAACACTTCCTTCTCGGCCATCTTCTGAGTCTATGTAACCAGGGACATATAAGATGCACCTTATGAGATGCAGCTGCCCATAAGACGCACCTACATTTAAGAGGAGGACAATAAGAAAAACATTTTTCATTAGACCTCAGATAAGACCACCAATCGGACCCCCAATGTTAATAAGACACTCAATCAGACCTCAGATCAGAACCGCAATGTTAATAAGACCCCAATGTGAATGACCTCCAATAAGACCTCAGATGAGACCCCCATGGCACAGAGCAAATAAATAAAAATAAACTTACCTCTTCTGCTCCAGATGTCGCTCCTAGGATCCAGCTCTTATTCCTGCTGCGCACTGGCACCCGATGCACACAGCGGGAAGTCACAGAGCTTCCTCACGCTGTGCGCAGTCACAGTACATCCGACAGCAGAAGACCAGGAAACTGAGTACAGAGCCCGGGGACTGCTGCATTCACAGCTTCCTGGTCCTCTGGTAATAATGAGTGCTTCCATAATGGAAGCGCTCATTAGTATTCGCCCCATAAGACGCAGGGACATTTTCCCACCAATTTGGTGGGGGAAAAGTGCGTCTTATGGGGTGAAAAATATGATAGGTGAAAGTGAGATCCTCCAATGGCCATGACTTTGCAGCTTTTTTCAGGTGGATGCAGCGCAGGCATATTTTTTTAAAATTAAGCGATTTTAGAAATTTGGTAATTACACCATTCTCTGTTAAATGAATTTGTGTGAATGTATAGTAACTCTTTAAAGGGACACCATAATCAATTTTTCATCACGTATTAACAGCCTATATCTAAATATTTAATGTATTTTTATTTACTTAAAAAAAGGTGGTTTTTTTTAAAATATTTTTTCACTCCATGTATACTACTTCCTGTCCTGGCTTTTTAACGTCCTCCCCACAGCAAAAAGCCTCGCGTGACTTTCTCACCCATTCACTGCGACCAGAGAGGGAAAGGAATGAGTCACTCAATTTAGAGCATCACTCATTACACTAAATACAATGCTCTTCAGTGATCATCTTTATTTAGGGCGAGCAACAGTACAATAAATCTGCACTGTTAGGCCCCTTGCAGACTAGCGTGAACGGATTAGGTCCGGATGCGTAAAGTGAAACATGCGCGATTTCGCAAGCACGTTTATTCAGTTTTGTTTGCGATCGCGTTCAGTTATCGCGCAGGTGCAATGCGATTTAATGCGATTTGCACTCGCGTGATAAAAAGCTGAATGTTTACAAACAACATCTCTTAGCAACCATCTGTGAAAATCGTATCGCATCCGCACTTGCTTGAGGATGCGATTTTTCACACAGCCCCATTCACTTCTATGGGCCCAGCGTTGCATGAAAAGTGCAGAATATAGAACATGCTGCGATTTTCACGCAACGCACAAGTGATGTGTGTGAACCAACGCTCATGTACACAGACCCATTGGAATGTATATGTCCGGATTCCATGCGGGCGCAATGCTCGCTCGTCTGCAAGGGGCCTTATCCTAATTCTACTAATCTACTATTTTACTAATATAACACTTTTTTCCATAGCAGAAGCAATAGCCTAACATTGGGTTAGGAGTTTTATCTCTGTGCTAAATGAAACAGAAGGACAATATTTTGTATTTAAAGAATACCTGTAACCAAAAAATGCAATCTAGAGGCAGCATGTTATAGAGCAGGAGGAGCTGAGCAGATTGCTATATAGCTTTGTGAAGAGAGTTTTTTTTTTTTTTTAAATTGTAATTTTATACTTTTAAATCTAATTTTTCTGAGTCAATTTGTGCATAGAGCATTCTAATCAGAAATTGATAGCATTATGTGTTTATACAGATGTAGCTGTCAGTCACTGATGCTTGTAATTTGGGGGAGCAGTCTTAAGTGCAGAAAGAGCAGAACTTTTCATTAATAAATTACCAGTTGAATATTTTCCCACAAAACTATATATCAATCTGCTCAGCTCCTTCTGCTCTATATGTTACCTGCAGAATGCAGTGCATTTCGTGGTGACGGGTCGTCTTTAATTTTCATTGTACTGCCAAAATTAAAAGGCAAAAGCCAAAAATTCTTTAAAAATGGTTTTCAATGAATATAGAGTTTTGAAAAAAAATACCCATTTCAGGCAGTTGTCCCTTTTTTATAGCATTTAGGACTAGAGGCAAGGGTACATTCTTTACTTTTTACAAGTATTTGCAGCCACAGTTTTATTTTAGGCCAGAAGTTCTGCACTTATGACTAAATGGGAGGAGGAGGCAACAAAAAGCTCCTTACGGTTTATGTCTCTTTTGCTGGAGGAAGAACGGACCAATCTGAACCTTTTGGATAATAAACTAAAGGAACAGATTGAGGTTACGAACAAACTTAAACAGGAACCGGATTTTGCTAATAAGGAGGCACAACTTAAGATTACGCTAGAGAGGTTTCAGTTTCACTTGAAGGAAAGAAAACACCGTCAGTTTAATAGGGACTTGCAAGATTTCCGAGAAAACAGAGTTTATACTAATATTGAACGTGGAACCCAAAAAACAACAGGGAAACCCGATTCTGACATTTCCTCAAGTGAAACTGAAGGCGAGAAGGAGGGTAATCCTTCCATTCGTGGGAGAGGTCGTGGACGCACAAAGGGTAGAGGGCCACGGGGAGGCTATGAGAACAGTGGTCCACGTGGCTCTTATGATAATAGTGGTGCCCGTTTTTTAGACCAAGGAATACCCTATTATCTGCGAAACCGCAACCAGACTGCATCACCCACAACTCCAAGTCAAAGCAGTGCGGGCAGATATTGAATCTGTCCTCACGCAAATTGGAACAGGCAGAAATGGCAATCCTGGGCAAAGGGCTGTCTTTTGTGCCAACTTCCTTTTTCAATCTATTCAGTTGGATCAAGGACCTGAGTTTGTTTGCCAGGAAACTCAAATGGCACAAGCACTATGCCTTGATCAACAGACGAGAGAGTAAAGAGCTAGGCATTTCATCTGTTATTTTACAGGATGTCAAACTATTGTTCAGTCTGAGTGATTGTACTATGCAGGAGGGTAAAGGGCCCTTTACCACTTTGAAAAATAGAAGTGTAAGAATGCCACCAGTTGGGGACCCCTCCTGCATCAATGTGTTTTTGAATCAGGTATCGCAGGATTTGGAGCAGATGACTCTGGAGAAACCCAGATTCAACTGCTCTAAAGAGTATAAGGCCTTAGAGCACCTGGCGTGTGACGGGACCATCACGATTAAATCCTCCGATAAAGGGGGTAATGTGGTGGTTCTGGACACGCCAGACTATAAAAAGCTCTGCCTTGACCTACTGAGGGACACTGACACATATGAAAAACTCAGAGCTGATCCTACTGTTGGCTATCAAGCTACATTAAAAATTATTCTTTGTGAGGCCAAATCATCTGGTCTAATTTCAGGAGATGAGTTTGAGTTCCTGTATAAGAAATATCCCACTACTCCGACTTTCTACAGTCTCCCGAAGGTTCATAAGGGAACCACACCCCTTAAAGGAAGACCAATAGTGGCCGGAGTGAACAGCTTAGAACAAAATGTAGGGATTTATTTGGACCACATTTTGGCCCCTTTTGTGAAGACTTTACCGTCTTACATCAGGGACACCAGTGACCACCTGGGTCGACTGGAAGGTGTCTGCATTGATGGGGGATACTAGGCTTGCCTCTATTGATGTGGAGGCGCTATATTCCTCTATTCCACACCATCTGGGATTGAGAGCTGCAGAGACCTTCCTGCTGACCAGGGGCCGACAACACTATGCCCATAATGATTTTGTCATGAAACCTTTGGAATTCATTTTGACTTCTAATTATTTCCTCTTTGATGGTGTCTTCTACCACCAGCTCAGGGGCACGGCGATGGGGAGTCCCTGTGCCCCATCGTATGCCAACTTGTTCCTGGGCTGGTGGGAAGAGACAATTGTGTTCAGTGAATCACTGGCCCATGTCGTCACTAATGTGGGGACGTGGGTCAGATTCATCGACGATGTCTTTTTACTGTGGAATGGAGAGGAAGGTCAACTGCAGCATTTTGTTGAAACACTCAACATTAATGATGTGGGGCTACGATTTACGTTTGAGGTCCAAAAAGACTCCCTTCCCTTTCTGGATGTTGTCATAATGAGAGGGAGACAGGGCGAACTCCAAACTAAAACATATAGAAAGCCTACATCCACTAATGCCCTCCTCAATTGGAATAGCCATCACCCCCTTCCCCTCAAAAGGGGCATTCCCACAGGGCAGTACCTGCGAATGAGGAGGAACTGTTCCACAATGACAGAATTTAAACAGGCGGATGATTTACGTTTAAGATTCAGGGAAAAGGGTTATCCCGATTCGACCCTTAGAACAGCGTTCCAGAGGGCCTGTTTAAAAAATCGAACAGAACTGTTACATCCCAACAAGGTTGTCAAGGAGGAAAAACAGATTCGCCTAATCGGCACCTTTGATGGGGCTGCAAAAGAGGTACGTGAGGTGCTATCTAGACATTGGAACATCCTTTTGCTTGATCCAGACATTAGGAATATCGTTGCACCCAGGGCCAACATCACGTATCGTAGATGGCGATCTATACGTGACCGCCTAGTGCGCAGCCACTTCGACGAGATCAAGGACCGGTCAGGTGGATGGTTGAAACCACCTACGGGGTGCTTTCGTTGCAGTGGCTGCTTTGCATGCCCCTATATCAATAAAGGTAATGAATTCCTAAGTAATGTCACTGGTAAAATCTACTCCATCAAGGGATTTATAAACTGTAGATCCAAAGGAGTCATCTATAGAGCCACATGTCATTGTGGTATGGAATATGTGGGTAAAACCACACGTGAGTTTCGACGGAGGGTGGGGGAACACCTTGGAGACATCAGGCACAAAAGAGACACTCCACTGGCCAAGCACATTGAAATCAGCCATAATGGTAACTACACTGCGTGCAGAATTATTAGGCAAATGAGTATTTTGACCACATCATCCTCTTTATGCATGTTGTCTTAGTCCAAGCTGTATAGGCTCGAAAGCCTACTACCAATTAAGCATATTAGGTGATGTGCATCTCTGTAATGAGAAGGGGTGTGGTCTAATGACATCAACACCCTATATCAGGTGTGCATAATTATTAGGCAACTTCCTTTCCTTTGGCAAAATGGGTCAAAAGAAGGACTTGACAGGCTCAGAAAAGTCAAAAATAGTGAGATATCTTGCAGAGGGATGCAGCACTCTTAAAATTGCAAAGCTTCTGAAGCGTGATCATCAAACAATCAAGCGTTTCATTCAAAATAGTCAACAGGGTCGCAAGAAGCGTGTGGAAAAACCAAGGCGCAAAATAACTGCCCATGAACTGAGAAAAGTCAAGCGTGCAGCTGCCAAGATGCCACTTGCCACCAGTTTGGCCAAATTTCAGAGCTGCAACATCACTGAAGTGCCCAAAAGCACAAGGTGTGCAATACTCAGAGACATGGCCAAGGTAAGAAAGGCTGAAAGACGACCACCACTGAACAAGACACACAAGCTGAAACGTCAAGACTGGGCCAAGAAATATCTCAAGACTGATTTTTCTAAGGTTTTATGGACTGATGAAATGAGAGTGAGTCTTGATGGGCCAGATGGATGGGCCCGTGGCTGGATTGGTAAAGGGCAGAGAGCTCCAGTCCGACTCAGACGCCAGCAAGGTGGAGGTGGAGTACTGGTTTGGGCTGATATCATCAAAGATGAGCTTGTGGGGCCTTTTCGGGTTGAGGATGGAGTCAAGCTCAACTCCCAGTCCTACTGCCAGTTTCTGGAAGACACCTTCTTCAAGCAGTGGTACAGGAAGAAGTCTGCATCCTTCAAGAAAAACATGATTTTCATGCAGGACAATGCTCCATCACACGCGTCCAAGTACTCCACAGCGTGGCTGGCAAGAAAGGGTATAAAAGAAGAAAATCTAATGACATGGCCTCCTTGTTCACCTGATCTGAACCCCATTGAGAACCTGTGGTCCATCATCAAATGTGAGATTTACAAGGAGGGAAAACAGTACACCTCTCTGAACAGTGTCTGGGAGGCTGTGGTTGCTGCTGCACGCAATGTTGATGGTGAACAGATCAAAACACTGACAGAATCCATGGATGGCAGGCTTTTGAGTGTCCTTGCAAAGAAAGGTGGCTATATTGGTCACTGATTTGTTTTTGTTTAATTTTTGAATGTCAGAAATGTATATTTGTGAATGTTGAGATGTTATATTGGTTTCACTGGTAAAAAATTAATAATTGAAATGGGTATATATTTGTTTTTTGTTAAGTTGCCTAATAATTATGCACAGTAATAGTCACCTGCACACACAGATATCCCCCTAAAATAGCTAAAACTAAAAACTACTTCCAAAAATATTCAGCTTTGATATTAATGAGTTTTTTGGGTTCATTGAGAACATGGTTGTTGTTCAATAATAAAATTAATCCTCAAAAATACAACTTGCCTAATAATTCTGCACTCCCTGTATAGAGGTATTACCTTTATGGGCATTGAAATAATCCCTCCCTCGAAAAGAGGTGGTAACTGGGATAGGAGGATATTGCAGCGTGAGACATGGTGGATATTTGAGCTTAAGACTACCAATCCCACAGGCCTTAATGAGCAGCTCTCATTCAGCTGTTTCATTGAGGAGTCAAGATCCACTCATTAACTTAGGCTTTCCTGTACAATTCATTTGGATATCTGTCCACATAGTACACTCAGCTATAGCTATCTATGAATGAATATATATATAGCCCTATACCAGATATGAGAATATGTGTCTTTGTCTTAGGAAGAATACATCCTTCATTCACCCTCTATATGGATCACACTATGCCCAATGTGTACAAGCCAGGTATATACTATACCATCATCTTGTGTCTAGTCCTGATTCAATCACAGTTTTTTCAGCCTATTACCCAGGTTGTCGAGCTGGGCTAATTGAATCTATTATGTCTTCCATTATTCTATGATGTCTTCTATCTTGATATGTTCCCCTTCTTTTCAGGCCGCTCTCTCTCTGTGTTTGGGCACCTTATGTGGGGTGTCCATAAGCACAGTTTATTATGCATCATCCCTACTAACTTTGATTTTTACCTGTCCAGTATGTTGTCTTTTTAATCTGCCACTGAATATCCTAGGTAGCGCCTCCTGTTATTATACGGAGTGACGCACCTCCAATAGGCTATACCAGCCGTGTTATTAGGTTGCTAGTGGCGAGTGGAATTAGCCCATCTCCACATCGCTATGTGCATACCCAGGTATCCGCCCCCCCCCCCCACTACCCCTCCCCTACACTGTTGGACCTATCAGATACATAGGAGATACGTTAACAGTAGATGGGATAGTTTCACCGCCGCACCCGATCATGTGACTTCTGAGGGTGACGCGACTGTATACGTCATGCGTCACGGGTTTGATCATGTGCGGCAGGAGGGAGGGGCGTGTATGACGCGCGAGGCTTAAAAAGGACGCCAGCGCTAGTGATCCGCTCCCACTGCCATACGCAGGAGAGGTGCGGACCGAGGACGCAGGTTGACTACATGGGCAAGCTAAGTACATCCAGTTGCACTCTATGGATTGTTTGACTAACTGCCACAACCTATGATTTAGGATACAACAGGCGTATACTGTCTTGTTGTTGTCTGCCTGCGCTCCTGGTGTTAATATTTTGGTCCCCTGATGATCTGACATCGGTCAGTGAAACGCGTAGGGACGTTTTCTTTTCTTTTGTTCACATATATTTCTCTTGTCTGCCTGCCCTAGTGAGTGACTGGTCTTTTTGCTTCTGACGAAGCTGGGCAGTCAATGGATAGGTCTGAGGGCCATCTAGGGGCAGTCAGAGAGGGTTATGTTCTATAGTTAGGATACAGGGACATATTGAGGGGTTGAGACCCAGCATCTGTCTCCCTCCCATATTTCTATCCCTGTCTTTTCCTAACTCACCCTCTGAGTGAGCCAGTGTACACACCACCTGGCTCATTTATTTTTCATTTTCCCTACCAGTTTTTCTCTGGTTGGCAGATGTTACCTCCTAGTAAGGGGTTGTATATCCTTCATCGTTGGGCCTATTATTTTAATGGTATTTAATAAATATACATTTTAAGGTACTCCATTACTCTAATTATTCGAATCTCTATTTTTGGGCGCCATTTATATTTATTTCGTTTGACCAGCATTCACTTTGGTTGTGTTCATCCAAACAGTTATGCAACATCCTTTAACATTAGGCTTGAGCGGATCGAACGTCGGATCATAGATCCAAAGTCAATTCGTTCAAAAGAGTCGTTAATGTTGTGTATGTATTGGCTCCGTGTAGGCAAACTGTGTCGGCCGAAGTTGTGCGAGACTTTGGGGAATTACAACAGTATTCCTATCTGTGTCTTTAAAAACATTTTAAAATAGGAACCTGAAGTGGGCTTTGGTACCGAGGTACCAGCCGATACCAAACTCGCATAGAAATACACTGCGTGGGGGGCGGAGCCTAACCGCTGAACAAGACGGAGGTTTGAGCAGGAGCTCTCTCCCTCAAACCCACATTACATAGCTTTTGCACACCCCATTTGATTCCGAAATGGTCAAAATCGGTAAAGATAGATCCAGAGAAGCCCCTGACACTCCAAGATCTAAGAAAAATCAGGGAGACATGGACAAGTTCTTCAGCAAAAAGACGGCACTGTCCCCTGCCCGTGCAGCTAAGATGGCGGCCCGCCGCATTGAGAAAGAAGCAGAGCGGGAATCTGAACAGGAGGAAGGTGAGGCTGATTATATGGATACCCCTGAAGAGGAATCTGCACAGAAAGACAGCGACACACTCACCAAAGCCTTCTTCAAAGAAACACTGTCCCAAGCCTTAGCTCCTCTGCTTCAGGAGGTACGTGACCTTAGTCATGATATGCGCGCTCTGGGGAATCGGGTTGAACAATTAGAGACCCGTCAGGAACATGCTGCGTCACACAGTGCTGATGTAATAACGGCAATGGAAGCGCAAGTCTCCTCTCTCAATAACGCTTTCCTCATGATTGAGGACCAGGAGAATAGGAGTAGACGTAAGAATATAAGACTGAAGGGGTTAGATGAATCAATTATCCCAGCTGAACTAGAAGCAGTTGCCAAGTCTTTATTCACTAAATTGCTAGCCGAAAACAGAGCTGCAGAGATAACTATTGAAAGAATTCATCGCTCACTGCGCCCTATACCTAAAGAGGGTGAAGCCCCCAGGGATGTGATCTGTGGTCTGCTAAGTTTCAGGGATACAACAGCCATTTTACAAGCTGCCCGCAAGAGCACAGACCTAAGAATCGAGGGCTCTTCAGTATCGCTATATCAAGATATTGCTTCATCCACCTTAGCGAAGCGCAGAATCTTAAAACCCCTAACCGACCATTTAAGAAATCACAACATATTGTATAAGTGGCTGTATCCGTTCGGGGTTACCTTTGCCAGGAATGGTCGACGCTGCACTATTCGTTCTCCACAGGACCTACCCCAAGCCTGGAAGACCTTGGACATTCCTCCCATCAAGATGGATAGCTGGCTGGCAGTGGATATTTCGGTTCCTAGACTTCCACAACTTCTCACTCAAGAAGCTTGGTCCACGCGTTCCAATCATAAAATGCACAACAACAGGAAGATACAGGGGAGAAGAGACCTTACCTGATTTCATCTGAACTTGGGACGTGCTGTTTTCAGAGTCTCTATAGCTGGGACTTTTGGGAAATCTAATACAGTGTCGCCTGCAGCAAAGGCGATTTTTCTGCCAACAGCGCCACAGGTCATTTCTGTCATATTATTAGCCTTTACTATATATTGTTTTATGCTTTATAACTGTATGGATCCTTCCATATGGAGTCTTATGCAATAGGACATGTTCAATATGCTTTGGATGTGCATTCCTTTAGCCACCTAAATTGTTTACTTCACTAATTCAAGTTTGAATTTGCCTGCATAAGGTGATTGATTTTTTTTTTTTTTTTTTTTTTTTTAGTTAATGGTAATGTGGGTTATGATGATCCGGGTTAGGACACTTCTCGGTCCCTACATGGTTAGCCACGGCTCACAATGGTGGCACCTTTTCAATTGTAACCACCCACTACGCCTACTGTTTCATATACCTAGTTCATTTACCCTATTTGTTTTCGATTTCTTAAACCCCCTTTTATTTGCGCTCAGCTTGTTACCAGGTTATGTGCTCACTTCACTCAGTAGCCATACTCTCAACTACTCTAACCAGTATAGACTCAGTCTGCTGTCCTCACCATGGGTTACACCCCTATACATGTCTACCCTGATTATTAAACAGCATCTCTCACCAATCTTCTCATGACAGATCTACACATAACCACTTTTAACGTAAGAGGCTGCAATACACCCCAGAAAAGATCTCAAGTTCTTACACTTCTGAAGAAAAATGGGAGTGACATATGCTTTTTACAGGAGACTCATTTTAAAACAAATAAAATCCCACATATACCTAAGATGAGATACTCGCAATGGTTCCATAGCACATATGGATCTGCCTCAAGGGGCACTAGCATAGCAATTAGTAAAAATGTGCCGTTTACATGGACAGCTACCCAGCAAGACCCTGAAGGCAGATTTTTATTTGTGAAGGGAAAAATTGGGCACTTGGTAATAACCCTTGCTTGTTTATATGCACCTAATATCAGACAGCATAGCTGGCTTAAGAAAACCCTTTCCAGATTCAGTGACTTTGCAGAAGGGGTTAAAATAATTGGAGGCGACCTGAATGTCTCTTTAAATCCCCGACTAGATTCGTCACTAGGTAGCTCTACTAAATCCCAGAAAACATTGGGTGGTATACATAAGCTGTTACAAGATTTGCACCTAACGGATACTTGGAGGGCGCTAAATACCACGACAAAAGATTATTCCTTTTATTCAGCTGTTCACCAGTCTTATCAGAGGCTGGACTATATTTTCCTTTCTAACCCACACTTGGCTATGTTGAAAAAATCATCTATAGGTCCTATTACAATATCCGACCATGCCCCAGTCACTTCCTCCATAAATTTCTCTAATCTCCCAGCAAGGGAATGGGTCTGGAGATTAAATGAAACGTTATTGGACTCTAATAAACACATTGAAGATATTGCCCTTAAACTATCATACTACTTCCAAGAAAATAAAATACAAGACACGCCTCAACCCATTATTTGGGAGGCCCACAAAGCTTTCATCCGGGGAGAATTCATTGCACTAGGCTCCAAAATTAAAAAGGAGAGGCAGAAAAAGCTTGATTCTCTTATCCACCGGATCTCTGCGATTGAATCTATTCAGAAGCGGTCTAGGAGGTCCGCTGCATCTGAGGAACTTGCTTCACTGAGGAGACAACTGAAAGAACTACTCAATATTAAATGTGCAAAGGCCTATCAATATACAAAGTTTAAACAATACATTCATGGTGATAAGGGGAATAAGTATATGTCGCATCTGATTAAACAGAGGAAAGATGCTCAATTTATCACTTCAATCAAAACCAAGGTGGGAGGGACAGTCTCGTCTACTGAAGCTATAGCACAGGAATTTTGTTCCTTCTATGGTGCCTTATATAATTTAGATAATGGAAAAGACAAAACTCAAACTATGTTATCTGATTCAATGAGAGAAAAACAGATTGATAACTTTTTGAAGACCTTAAATCTTCCTAGAATTAGCCAAGAGGAATGCTCCTCATTGTTACACCCGATAACAGAAACTGAAGTTCAGAAAATTATCAAGAGTATGCCTTTGGGTAAAGCCCCAGGACCAGACGGTCTACCGATAGGTTATTATAAAAAACTCTTAAATATACTTTCCCCACAACTAGTTAAATGGTGTCATGCGTTATCTGCAGGTGAGACTCTCCCGAAACAATCATTAGAAGCTATAATTGCCATAATCCCGAAGGAAGGAAAGGATACCCGTGACTGCGGCAATTATAGGCCCATATCCCTGCTCAACATAGATGTAAAAATTTGGGCTAAAATCCTAGCTTCTAGACTTAGCTCCATAATCCCTCGATTTATTAATAAAGAGCAAGCGGGTTTCGTGAAAGGGAGAGTGTCGGGATTCGAACCCGTGACCAGCCACATCCCAGGCGGTAGCCCTGCTTACTAGGCTACCGTCCTCTCTGGACATTCCTCCCTGAAGCCTATTAGTTAACCTCAGTCTTGCCAAGCCTTGCTCATTACCCTTGATTCCCCACACCTGGTACTTCCCTATATAAGTCCAGCCCCTTGCACTCCAGTTTGCTGATTATTGAGCTCCTGAGCCTTGATCAAGCGTCTCCTCATCTGCTGCTCTTGTTACTATTGAAAGTCCACTGCTGACCAGGAATTGCCTACTGACTACTCTTCTGCTTGTCCCTACCTACTGAACTGCTACCACCGTTGCCATCCGGATTGTCTGACTACGCTTACTGCCGCCTGCCCTGACCCACCGCCTGCCTACCGACTACGCCTCTGCCAGACTTCCTGCACCTACTACCTGCCTGCGGTCCTTGCCACTGGGCTCCACTCCTACCTCCAGCCAGTGGTCCTCTGACTCAGGTGAGCCTGTAGGACCGTTACAGAATAATCAGCCAAAACTATGGAGTCCGCAATGGCCACTCTGCGTAAGCAGGTCTCCGAACTTCAGGAATTTGGTACAACATATCAGGAGAAATTTGCCCAGCTCCAAGGCGTAGTCCAAAGCCAACAGAGGGAGATTATTGAACTACAGAGGCAACTCCTGGACGTCCGCGGCGCGCCCGCAGACACCCGCATGCCACTCCCATCAAGATTCAGCGGCGACAGACGCCAGTATCGGGGGTTTCTAAACCAATGCCGCATCTATTTTCAGATGTACCCGGCCCCCTTCACCACCGAGAAAAAGAAGGTGCTATTCGTGGTCAATCTCCTGACGGATGAAGCATTAGAATGGGCATCACCATACGTGGAGACTAACAGTCAGCTCCTGGACAACCTAAACAACTTCATCACCGCCATGAGCCAAGTCTTCGATGACCCCAACCGCTGTGCGACAGCCGAGGCGCGACTACATGGTCTGCGGCAAGGGAGACGCTCCGTCGCCGAATACACCGCCGAGTTTCGCCGTTGGGTCACGGACACCACCTGGAACCCAGCGGCACAGAGAAGCCAATTCCGGCGAGGCCTGTCAGAATTAATAAAGGACGAACTCGCCAGAGTTGAGGCCCCGGACGATCTGGATGACTTCATTCAGTTATGCATCCGGATAGATCAAAGACTCTCCGAGAGGAAGAAAGAAAGACTCTGGTCCTCGGACCACAGACCCACTTACTCCTTCTCTTCCACCGCCCAGCGCGACCCCCAGTCAGTAACTGAACCTATGCAGGTCGACGCTCTACGTAGGTCTCTATCCACAGCTGAGAAGGAGAGAAGGCTGGCCGAAAACCTCTGCCTCTACTGTGGGGAGCCGGGTCATTTTGCCATCAAATGTCCTCATAAGATCCGAAAGACTATTGCCGTCACGGAGCTAAAGGAGCAACCACAAACTCCAACCCCGCCAGCAGCCCCTGAAAATAACAACACGGCGGCTCATGGATCCCACTTCATCATCCCGATCCTCATCGACATTGAGGGGCGACAACTCCCCTGTTCAGCGATGTTAGACTCCGGGGCGGGAGGCAACTTCATGGACCTAACCTTCGCCCGCGAAAAGAACATTCCACGGACAACCAAGGCAGCCCCCGTTGACCTGGAAACCGTCGACGGATCCCCACTCTCCTCGGGGCCGGCCACTCACGAGACCACCGAACTACAACTCATAGAACCAGATCACCGTGAAAAGATCCACTTCTCTCTGATCGCTTCCCCGAAGTTCCCAGTGATCTTGGGCATCCCATGGTTGGCCACCCACAACCCCTTGGTGGACTGGGAAACCCGCTGCATACGATTCCCATCCGAGTTCTGCACGCTAAATTGCTCCCACAAACCCGTCCTTCCACCCGAAGACACCACCATCTCTAAACTATCCGTCAAGGATCTGCTACCCCCTCAATACCGCGAGTTCCAGGATGTCTGCGACAAGAAAAACGCAGACAAGCTGCCACCACACCGACCCTACGACTGCCCTATAGAACTGTTGCCCGGGGCCGAAATACCCTTTGGCAGTATCTACTCCCTCTCAGAGCCTGAACTCAAGGCTCTGAAAGAGTACCTGGACGAGGACCTGAGGAAGGGGCTCATCCGGCCCTCCACCTCCCCCACGGGAGCCCCCTTTTTCTTCGTAGAGAAAAAAGACTCCTCCCTGCGTCCCTGCATAGACTACAGAAAGCTTAATGACATAACCGTAAAAAACCGGTACCCGCTCCCACTGATTTCCGAACTCCTTGAGAGACTCCGGGAAGCGAAGATCTTCACCAAACTCGACCTTCGAGGGGCCTACAACCTCGTCCGAATCCGCCCTGGGGACGAATGGAAGACCGCCTTCCGGACACGTTATGGTCATTTCGAGTACCTGGTCATGCCTTTCGGACTCTGCAATGCTCCCGCCACCTTCCAGCACTTCATTAACGACGTCCTCAGGGACATGCTGGATCTGTTTGTAGTCGTTTACCTGGACGACATCTTGATCGTCTCTGAAGACCTCGAGCAGCACCGCGAACACGTCCGCAGGGTACTGCAGAGACTCAGACAGAACTCTCTCTATATCAAGCTAGAGAAATGCGAGTTTGAGCGAACCACCACTCAGTTCCTCGGATACATCATCTCCCCAGAGGGCCTAAGTATGGACCCGGGGAAGGTCCAAGCTGTGATGAACTGGCCCGTTCCGAAAAACGAGAAGGAGATACAAAGATTCATTGGCTTCGCCAACTTCTATCGGAAGTTTATCCGAAACTTCTCCAAGGTCATAGCACCAATCACCCAACTCACCAAGAAGGCAGTCCCCTTCTCCTGGACACCCGAGGCCCAGGAGGCCTTCACCAAGTTGAAACTCCTCTTCACTTCTGCCCCAATCCTAATCCACCCGAACCCCGAGCTCCCATTTACAGTCGAAGTGGATGCATCAGACTCTGCGGTGGGGGCAGTTTTGTCACAACGGACAGGGGAGAGGATGCTATTACACCCGTGCGCATATTTCTCCCGCCAGATGTCCCCCTCCGAGAAGAACTATGACATCGGGAACAAAGAACTACTGGCGATCAAGGATGCCTTCTCCGAGTGGAGACACCTGCTGGAGGGAGCCACCAACCCCATAATCGTACTAACTGACCACAAGAACCTCGAGTTCATCCGCAGCGCTAAGAGACTCTCAGCCAGACAGGCCAGATGGAGCCTATTCTTTTCCCGCTTCAACTATCTCATCACCTATCGCCCTGGATCAAAAAACGGCAAGGCTGACGCCCTCTCCAGAATGTTTTCCGAGCCCTCACAGAGTAACAAGGGCCAAAATAACATCTTACCCGAGAGAAGGGTCGTAGGGGCCACCTACTCTAAAGAACTCCTGGGCACAATCAAAGAAGGATATGAAAATGACCCCTTCCTCTCCCACCCCACAGGCAATGTCAGCCTTACGTTTAAGAACAGTCATTGGTTTCATCAGGACCTACAACTATATGTACCAGAAATCGCACGGCTCGAAGTGCTCAAACTCAACCATGACTCCAAGGTGGCCGGTCATTTTGGCACAAGAAAGACCCAGGAGCTTCTCTCCCGCTCCTTCTGGTGGCCAACATACAAGGAGGACATCAAGAGGTACATCTCCTCGTGCACGGTCTGTGCCCGCAATAAGACTCCTCGTTCCTCTCCCGTGGGTCTGTTACAACCCCTCCCGATTCCCTCCCGCCCCTGGGGCTCGATCTCCATGGACTTTGTGGTAGACCTTCCTCCTTCAAAAGGGATGAACACCATCCTGGTCGTGGTCGACCGTCTCACCAAGATGGCCCATTTCATCCCCTACAAAGGCCTACCCACAGCCAAACAGACGGCCGATCTTATTCTCAGAGAGGTCTTCAGGCTGCATGGGATCCCGGACGACGTGGTCTCCGACCGAGGCGTACAATTTGCCTCAAAGTTCTGGAAGAACTTCTGCCTGGCGCTCGGGGTTAAAGTGAACCTGTCCTCTGCTTTCCACCCTCAGTCAAACGGGCAGACGGAGAGAACTAATCAGACCCTAGAGCAATACCTACGCTGTTTCAGCTCCCACCTGCAGGATGACTGGCTGGATCATCTCCCCACGGCCGAGTTCGCCTACAACAATGCTGAGCACAGCTCAACCAAGCACAGCCCCTTCTTTGCTAACACAGGCTCGCACCCGGTGTTCATTCCCCACCTACCCGTCGCCTCCACCCTCCCAGCAGTGGCCGAACGCCTAACAACCCTACAGGAGGCACAAAAGAACATTATAGACAACCTCCAGCTTGCCCAGAGGCGCTTTAAACAGGGAGCAGACAGACGTCGCAAACCCACCCCGGGCTTCCATGTGGGAGACAAGGTGTGGCTGTCCACCAGGAACCTCAGATTGAAGGTCCCCTCCAAAAAATTTGCCCAAAGATACATGGGTCCGTTCCGGATCACCGCACAAATCAACGAGGTCACTTTCCGTCTCGACCTTCCGGACTCCATTAGGGTGCACCCTGTCTTCCATTGCTCTCTCCTCAAGCCATACGTGGAGAACACCTTCACAGGCCGCCACTCTCCCCCTCCACCACCCGTGAGGGTACAGGGTGAAGAAGAATATGTTGTCGCAAAGATTCTCGACTCCAGGATCCACCTGGGAAGACTACAATACCTAATTGGGTGGGAGGGTTACCCTCCTGAGGATAACTCCTGGGAGCGAGAAGAAAATGTCCACGCCCCCAGACTGGTAAAAGAGTTCCACCAACGGCACCCCGGTAAGCCTGCCCCTGCGGTGCCCGGAGGTCACCTTGGAAGGGGGGGAGTACTGTCGGGATTCGAACCCGTGACCAGCCACATCCCAGGCGGTAGCCCTGCTTACTAGGCTACCGTCCTCTCTGGACATTCCTCCCTGAAGCCTATTAGTTAACCTCAGTCTTGCCAAGCCTTGCTCATTACCCTTGATTCCCCACACCTGGTACTTCCCTATATAAGTCCAGCCCCTTGCACTCCAGTTTGCTGATTATTGAGCTCCTGAGCCTTGATCAAGCGTCTCCTCATCTGCTGCTCTTGTTACTATTGAAAGTCCACTGCTGACCAGGAATTGCCTACCGACTACTCTTCTGCTTGTCCCTACCTACTGAACTGCTACCACCGTTGCCATCCGGATTGTCTGACTACGCTTACTGCCGCCTGCCCTGACCCACCGCCTGCCTACCGACTACGCCTCTGCCAGACTTCCTGCACCTACTACCTGCCTGCGGTCCTTGCCACTGGGCTCCACTCCTACCTCCAGCCAGTGGTCCTCTGACTCAGGTGAGCCTGTAGGACCGTTACAGAGAGAGGGAAACTCTCAGTCCTGTCGACTTATCAATGCTATTTACTGGGCCAAGAAAAACTCTAAGCCCCTGGTATTACTAAGCACAGACGCGGAAAAAGCGTTTGACCGGGTAAGCTGGTTATATACTCAAAAAACTTTACAAAGATTTGGGATTCCAGACCCGTTTATAAGAGCTGTAATGTCACTTTATCATAACCCTAGTGCCAAAGTTAGAGTTAATGGTATGCTATCCAAGTCTTTTCCCATTACCAACGGCACCAGACAGGGCTGCCCCTTATCACCCTCCCTGTTTATAATGGTGATGGAAACGCTACTTCAGGCATTTAGGGACAACCCAAACATCCGTGGTCTGTTACTAAATAAAACTGAGCATAAATGCGCAGCCTTCGCGGATGATTTAACGTTGCTAATCTCGAATCCTAAACAAGCATTTCCCCATATATTAGATCTCTTCTCCACTTTTGGCACTGTCTCTAATTTCAAAATAAATTACTCGAAATCGGTAGCAATGGGTGTAGCTATACCTTCCCAATTGGTTCATTCTCTAAAAAATGCCTTTCCCTTCAATTGGAACGAAAACTCCCTCACCTACTTAGGAATTGAACTAACAAAAGACCCCTCTAACCTATTCAGACTGAATTATCTGCCTCTACTGAAAAAGATACAAACTCATCTCCAATCATTAACATTACCTTGGGTTTCTTGGATCGGACGAAAGAATCTATTGCAGACTTATATTGTTCCAAAAATAACTTGCCTTCTACAAATGATTCCCATCCATGTCCCTAACTCGTATTTTAAAAAGGTCAGACAAATATTTACCTCATTTCTTTGGAGGGACAAAAGGCCCAGGATAGCACATGATAAACTAATCAAAACTCGTATAAATGGAGGAATGGGTTTGCCGGACATACATTACTATTATAAAGCGATCCAACTGAGACGCTGGTTACAAGTGTGTATACCCAAATACCGAACGATTGGTACAGACATAGAACTAGACCTTATGTCTAGTAAACAACAGGCAGGGCTTTGGGGAATCACTACCCCCATTAACACTCCAATGGGCTTGTCTAGGGGTATATATCTAACTATGTGTTGTCTTCAATCTGAAGTTCATTTACTCTCAGATCCCCCTGTCAGCTTGCCAGCGAATCTTATACCGTATCTTATCAAACCAGAATTACCTGACATTCCACAATTCTGGAATACTCTAGGAAAAGTGGCTTTAACTGACTTGTTATCAGACCTGAAACAGAAGGAGAACGTCTCTATTATAGACTACAACTATATCAAAGAAGGAGATTTCCTGGCAAAGTATGAGTTTAAGAATATATGTCAAACTCTTAGCACCAAATTTGCTACCATACCTACCCCAACTTGGTTTGAGCAGTTATCCTCTCACGACATCCTTCCAAGACATAGTATGTCGCTACTGTATAACTGGTTGATCCCCAAAAAAGGTGATTGTACTCCAGCTTTTATAAGAGCTTGGGAAAATGATTTAGATTGTTCTTTTTCCCCTCAGAAGATTGATCTTATATACCTGAGATCTCATGGAATCTCCAGGTGTATAAAGGTGC
Source organism: Bufo bufo (assembly GCF_905171765.1). Classification (NCBI taxonomy): domain Eukaryota; kingdom Metazoa; phylum Chordata; class Amphibia; order Anura; family Bufonidae; genus Bufo; species Bufo bufo. Next base: position 568,340,770 of record NC_053392.1, on the reverse strand, counting down.
AGGAACACTCTTTTAAAACCCTTACTAGGTGGTATAATGACCCCCACAAGCTCTTTAGAATGGGTTGTGCAGAAAATGATACATGTTGGAGATGTGGGTCCCAGACAGGTACACTAGGTCATATCATGTGGAGGTGCCCTCTAATTCGTCCGTTTTGGGATCAGGTCGAACAAAAAATCAATGAAATCTGTGGCACTACAATAGAATTGACACCTCATTCAGTTCTTCTATGGCTTCCCTCCAAGAAATGGAAACCCTCAAAGTTTGACTTACCCACTCTGCTTGTTCAATCAGCAAGGTTATTAATACCAATTAATTGGCTTAGTACTTACCCTCCTTCACTAAAAAATTGGTTCGAAAAGATTGACCAAGTTTTCCTGATGGAGGAACTTGCTAGCTGGGCAACCAGATCTCACTCAAGGTTTCAGAGCCTGTGGAATCCATGGAAAGTGTTCCGCGACTCAAGGATCTTGTAGAAGCTTCCCATAATTGCACCTAACATTCCGCGCCAACTTGAACTCTAATTTTGAACTTATGGCTAATATACATGAGAGTTTATACTGCCCAATATATAGAACATGCAATGAGTGTGTAGCTTGTCATTTAGCTTGTCATTCATTACTGATTCATGGTACCTATGCGTGAGTAGTTTTCCGGTATTATTAAGATGCTACCAACTTTGAATGAGACATAATTTTTTCATAACCTGTATACTGCTCCATATAACTTTATAAGCTGAGCTGCTTATCCTTATCCTTATTTGTAATCTTTAATAACATTTGCCATGAAGTTATAACACAGTTTATGCTATGTTCCCACTCATCCTTTTTCCCCACATCTTCTTTACCCTCCCCCTCTCTTTATTTTCTTTCACCCTTCTTTTTCTCCACCCCTCCCCCTCTCATCTTCATCTCTTTTTTGGGTCTCATCAGTATCACACGATATTTGCTAGACTTTAAAATGCTATTATTATTATATCTTCAATGTCATGTCTAACTTTCATGTCTTCTTAAATAAAAAGAGATTTGTTAAAAAAAAGAAATACACTGCGTGCAGAATTATTAGGCAAATGAGTATTTTGACCACATCATCCTCTTTATGCATGTTGTCTTACTCCAAGCTGTATAGGCTCGAAAGCCTACTACCAATTAAGCATATTAGGTGATGTGCATCTCTGTAATGAGAAGGGGTGTGGTCTAATGACATTGTCGTCGCAATTCATGCGACTCTCCTTCTTCTTTGTGTGGTGCCAAATCAATTAGAAGAATAAGTATGTGTACAGCATACTGCTTTATAATGAGACCAGACACTAGGTGGTTTCATGAAAGCATCTTCTCATCCTCTTTTTGCCATGGTAGAAGAGAGCAGGCGAGAGCGAGACTTTTATTCACAGTACATTCACTTAAATAGCAGACATGACATCACAAAAGGGGTGTTCCTTAAGAAGAGGCTATTGGCTCCTTAACCTGATAGGAGTGGTTTCAGAATCCCCTCTTCCCCCTCCCTCATTGACCTTCTCATACAGTACATATGGTTTGCAGCCATCTAGTGGACAGAAATGTGTACTACAGAATTTTCTAATTATATATTCATAAAATCATAAATCCTTCTCTCACAAATCCCTCCTTTTGCGGGAAATAGACCAGAGGTGAACAGGCAAAGTGAGGTACTCTCCCAACGCCCTAAACAGCGAAGAGCTGGACTTTCCTTATTGCTTCACCAGGTCCCCTCAACTCCCTTTCGGGTTTGCCTTCACCTTGTCCTATTTACCCCGCAACCATCAACAAAGTTTTATTTACTTAAGGATGGAATAATCTTTGTCTTTGACAGGGGCACAGCACATATACATAGTGTGGGCATGGATGTATTATACATTTTCAAAAACAATTTTCCTAAAATGTAGAACTATATGACAGCCCATTAAAACCAAATTCTAATAACATTGTAGTCACTGAACCAGTTCCCAAAACATTATTCTGGCCATGATATTAATTTCAGAATTTTTCCCATCAGTTCATTTGATAAAGTTCATCAGTTTCTTCAGATCCTTGGTGATCCTTCCATCAGTTTCTTCAGATCCTTGGTGATCCTTCCATCAGGGGCAGTGTTGTCCGGAATGTAGATGCAGCAGTTCCTGTAGACCCCTCCTTTTTCTGCTGTCAAGGACCAGTCGGTTCTGTAGAGTCATCACTGGAAAAGAGCTCAGTTGTTCCACCATTCTCTGCACAGCATCACAGATATAATTCACAAATCTCTGTTGATGACAATAGATATGTTAATCCAATCAAAAAAATTATTATTATTTAAAAAAAAATTATACTCGAATCCTGCAACTATCTGACTTTTTGCTTTAAATTAATCAGAAACTCTACTACAGACTCCTATGGCATCCATGTATCCATGTATAAACGTGAGTCAAAGGATGTAGGCAGTGACCTCCTTAGTCGTGACCAGACAATGTTTTCTGATTTGATCCTACTCAGGAGGTGAGAATAGAACAAATGGCATCAGTACCCGATCAGGACTTGATCAGGGTACATTGGCCACTTCATTCTACCTGCATCCTGGGTCGGAGTTTCAAATCTCCACACAATCACCAGATATCTGCGTTTTGATAATTTTGGTTGATAAACCAACTGTCAGAGTAAACGTTAGAGTCACTACTTGTCATCTTCAGCTGAATTATGTAAGAACAATATCCTGGAGGGAAAACACCAAAGGGCTTTCCTGTATAAATCCTGTCTCTAAGGTCAGTTTGTCATTATATTTTAAATTTGGCCAAATATTTAATGTCAATTATAGGTAAGGATGTAGGAGCCACAGAAGCAACTAAACTTTGAGATTTCTCCCTTACCAACATTCTAAATTTGCCTAGGGGATCTTGGTCACTTACACATGCTCCTAACACATATATCCCCAAATCCTGTTGGATAGGATTTCTAATGGACAGGAACAGAGGATTACACTCATCATGTTTACAACTGTTTGGTGGGGTTCCCTTCAGGATAGTCATTCTTTGCGACAAACCTTCACCTTTACTGACTCTAGAGGTAGTTTCCACTGGATTATATTCCTAACACTTTAGACTAGTACTCCATTCTGTTAATCTCCAATATCCACAGTTGGTATGGTCATATTTAAATACAATTACCATAGACTGGGTCAGTCCCCGTCACACAGATGTACTTATCAGACCAAAACCAAGTGTCCTATCTGTCATCTGTCTTACAGTCCACTATACTGCAAAAGTCAACTTAGTAGTTCCTGACTCATCTTGATAATATATCACCGTTGGAATTTGATTTGACTGTGATTTTCCCTTTGTACAATATGGAACAAACAATAAGGCATGAAACAACATTATGGCTCTTTTATAGTCCTGACACTTGATTGCAATACGATCAGTTTCTCCTTGCAATTCGACAGCAGTGGCGGCGGTTATCAGGACTTGATGTAGGTCTTCAAACCGTAGCTCTAGGACTTTCCACCCGTCTCTTGTTTCATCACTATCCAATCTCCTGATTGTGAAGAATGAATCGCTTCTATACAGTCTGGATTCTAGGAAACAACTAAAACTTGGAAATACACATTAGACAATAACTTGTGCAACAGACAACATCATTTTGGAAAACTACTATGCTGCATCTGGAACTATTGGGGAAATAGACACCTAATCCAGGAGCATTCCCAAAGAGTACTTCATAAGGACTTAGGCCTATCTTCCGGTTAGATGTATATCGGATGGAGAAAAACCCCAGGGATAGGTACTCTCACCTCGGTCAGTATCTTTTAGCTGTAGCCTTCGCTACAGGCCAAATCTCCGAATATCCTGGAAAGAGATCAATATAGACACAGACATATTCACACTGTTCCACCTTTGTTCCGAATGTAGTCAATCCGCAGTCTCTGAAATGGGTAAGATGACCTTGGCATATGCCTTCCTGGAACTCCCATAGTTCTCTCATCATTATTACAGCAACTAACCTAGTGGCAGCATTGTTGAACCCAGGAGTCTTCCACCACAGAACCCAATCACACCTTCTCTCTCTCGATTTGCCCATGTTCTAAATCCATCCTCTTTAGGTAGAGTGCCCTCTGAAGGAAGAGTTTATTACCAACTCTCCAGAGTCCTATTATCACTTCTACCTTTATCCTTTGATGTTTCCTTTCAGCCTCTGTAACCTGTATCTGAAAAAGGCAAACTTTTTGGAAGTCCACTGGCCATAAGCCATCCTCTTTCACACAGATTTCCACTTAGCGTAGACTTCAGGTAATAATGTAGCCTCTACCTCCTCAGGCAGCATCAGGGCATCAAACATCTTTCATACACTCAGCATTCATTATTGATGGGCTTACCAATGGATCAAACAAAATCTGCTTCACTAGATTAGACCATAACAATGAGTGATACCGAAGGCATACCTGGATGTTAGTAGTCTTACCCTCAGCCATCTTACCAACCTCAGCGAGTGTCTTCAGCTCTGTCTCCTGCACTACCATTGCTGGGCGGAGTGGTTCTTTCTTGACAACATCGGATTAAGTAGGAACAGCATATCCTGTTCGAAATGATCCATCTTCCAGGAACCTGAAATGATCTACCAGAAACTCAAAAAATGTGGTTATTAATTGGATGGAGACATTAAATTTGAATTTGAATTTTTATATTTGTATTTACTACTCCCAGCCTCCCCCCTTCCAGATGCAGCAGAGTGATCGGATCTAATTTTGCACACCCTTAAGATGGTGATTAATTGGTGAGAGGAGTAGGAATTGCATTACTAGATGCTCCTATACATGTGATACTATCCTCAGTCATGAGAGATCATGGAACATGTTTGCTATGAAGCAATGGAATTAGATCCCAAGGATTATATAAATAATAGGGATCCAGTATTAGATTCTGGGTTGTTAATTTCCTATGGGTGTTTTTCATTTGAAGGGGCTGAACATTTGTCTTCCTCCCACAGGTGAGGAAGTGGGCAAGTACATACAAAGTCTTTCCCCCCCCCCCCCCCCTTGTGGGGAGGACTGATTGGCAGCCACGCCCACCTTAGGTCTTTGTTTGATTTAACTTTAACAATATGACAAAATAGGGACAAAATTAACTTCTCTCAAGCCTAGCCAACACTAGACCTTTCTAGATGATTCTCAAGATCATACACAAAGGCAGCACTTAGGATTTTCTCATGCATAGATAAGGTAATCTCAAAAATCCAAATCCACCCAACTTTTCTGGAGTCTAGTGAAAACTTTCTCCACACTCTCTGTCCTGAGGACAATGTGACTGACCGATGATCTAAACACTTCATCACAGACTCCCTTATCTTCACTATGCATTAAATCCCCAGCTCTACATTGGACTAAATTTTCCAAATCTCATAAATAATATGAGAAAACTCTCCATATTTTAACTAATTTTCTATAAAGCAGCATAAGTAAGTCCTCTGAATTGGGAATTCTATTCATCATGGCAAAATTGATGTTACTACTGGGTGTAATATATGTCATATATCATATAATGATGCAGATATCCCTACACTTTCACTCATACCTGAATAAGGATTTAGAATGGGTGCAATCTAGATTGATAGGACACTTCCAACTAGCATCATGGGAATATTTCTGGTAGTCATCATAGGGGCAATTACTGCAGGTACATTTTTAACTGATGGGACATACAATTGGGAAGGGTTATTTTCAGCCTAAGGAAAGAGTTTTTGGGAGGTGGGGAAAAGCTAGAGAGAGCAGAAGGCACAGTGGGTGGTGCTGATTAGCACATTCCAGCACCTGGTGTAGAGGTTTAGCTGACAGGAAAAGCAATAGGTAGTCTTTGATGGACCACAAGACCCAGGATTACTTAGTTACAACACATGTGGTGGGGGGAAGGGAATGCCGCATGGCCAACTCTCTTTGTTCCCTTACCACACCCAAATCCTCCATTTTACTATAGCCATATTGTCCATTCTTCTCAATTACTTTCAACTTTCCCTCTACACTTTTCCACAACTTTAATTTAATCTATCTCCTACTGCATTTGCAACATCTAGGGGGAACTTTTACACAAAACTGCATATTTACGGATAATACCGGAATTCGCTGCTACTTAGTATGACAGAATGCTTTCAACTTTTATTTCCTAACTGAAACTTTTCCTTTCTTTTCTCGCATCAACTGAGTCGCCGTTAATATCTCTTTACTCTGTCCTGCAACATTCGAATTTCCCATTATTGTAGTTGCACAAAGCTCTAACAATTGCTACTTATCAAACCCGCAAACTTAAGCGTAGTTGCACAAAGCTCAAATGGAATCCGATTACTTAAAGTAATCGCCACCGAACCCACAAACTTAAGCGCAGTTGCACACAGCTCAAATGATATAGTATTGACCCCACAATCTCTCAAAGTGAAGACCCCTAGTCAATTCACCGGGATACAAAATCTTAATAACTTCCAATTGCCTATGGCAATTGGTATTAACCCTTTTCCCAAGGTTCTCGTCAGAACCTTGACTGGGAACTAATTCTACGTCACAGGATATCCGGCTCAGCTGTCTAACAATTTCCGTTTAGTTTCAGCACGTTCTACCACACAAAGAAGGAATATTTCAATAGGTTCTTTCTAACAGACAGATCAGCTATAATTTGAACCCTTATATCGCGATAACACCAATTCAACTCTTGAGAACCCACAATAGCGGAAGTTACAGAGGAGATTTGTAAGAAATAAAGCTTTCTTACCTTGCCGGCATGTGATCTCGTCTGATGGTTCCGTTTAAGTCGCTCTCGTGGCGTTTGAATCGGAAGTTACGCAAGCTATCTGCCCCACGTTGGGCGCCATTTTGTCGTCGCAATTCATGCGACTCTCCTTCTTCTTTGTGTGGTGCCAAATCAATTAGAAGAATAAGTATGTGTACAGCATACTGCTTTATAATGAGACCAGACACTAGGTGGTTTCATGAAAGCATCTTCTCATCCTCTTTTTGCCATGGTAGAAGAGAGCAGGCGAGAGCGAGACTTTTATTCACAGTACATTCACTTAAATAGCAGACATGACATCACAAAAGGGGTGTTCCTTAAGAAGAGGCTATTGGCTCCTTAACCTGATAGGAGTGGTTTCAGAATCCCCTCTTCCCCCTCCCTCATTGACCTTCTCATACATATGGTTTGCAGCCATCTAGTGGACAGAAATGTGTACTACAGAATTTTCTAATTATATATTCATAAAATCATAAATCCTTCTCTCACAACATCAACACCCTATATTAGGTGTGCATAATTATTAGGCAACTTCCTTTCCTTTGGCAAAATGGGTCAAAAGAAGGACTTGACAGGCTCAGAAAAGTCAAAAATAGTGAGATATCTTGCAGAGGGATGCAGCACTCTTAAAATTGCAAAGCTTCTGAAGCGTGATCATCGAACAATCAAGCGTTTCATTCAAAATAGTCAACAGGGTCGCAAGAAGCGTGTGGAAAAACCAAGGCGCAAAATAACTGCCCATGAACTGAGAAAAGTCAAGCGTGCAGCTGCCAAGATGCCACTTGCCACCAGTTTGGCCATATTTCAGAGCTCCAACATCACTGGAGTGCCCAAAAGCACAAGGTGTGCAATACTCAGAGACATGGCCAAGGTAAGAAAGGCTGAAAGACGACCACCACTGAACAAGACACACAAGCTGAAACGTCAAGACTGGGCCAAGAAATATCTCAAGACTGATTTTTCTAAGGTTTTATGGACTGATGAAATGAGAGTGAGTCTTGATGGGCCAGATGGATGGGCCCGTGGCTGGATTGGTAAAGGGCAGAGAGCTCCAGTCCGACTCAGACGCCAGCAAGGTGGAGGTGGAGTACTGGTTTGGGCTGGTATCATCAAAGATGAGCTTGTGGGGCCTTTTCGGGTTGAGGATGGAGTCAAGCTCAACTCCCAGTCCTACTGCCAGTTTCTGGAAGACACCTTCTTCAAGCAGTGGTACAGGAAGAAGTCTGCATCCTTCAAGAAAAACATGATTTTCATGCAGGACAATGCTCCATCACACGCGTCCAAGTACTCCACAGCGTGGCTGGCAAGAAAGGGTATAAAAGAAGAAAATCTAATGACATGGCCTCCTTGTTCACCTGATCTGAACCCCATTGAGAACCTGTGGTCCATCATCAAATGTGAGATTTACAAGGAGGGAAAACAGTACACCTCTCTGAACAGTGTCTGGGAGGCTGTGGTTGCTGCTGCACGCAATGTTGATGGTGAACAGATCAAAACACTGACAGAATCCATGGATGGCAGGCTTTTGAGTGTCCTTGCAAAGAAAGGTGGCTATATTGGTCACTGATTTGTTTTTGTTTTGTTTTTGAATGTCAGAAATGTATATTTGTGAATGTTGAGATGTTATATTGGTTTCACTGGTAAAAAATAAATAATTGAAATGGGTATATATTTGTTTTTTGTTAAGTTGCCTAATAATTATGCACAGTAATAGTCACCTGCACACACAGATATCCCCCTAAAATAGCTAAAACTAAAAACTACTTCCAAAAATATTCAGCTTTGATATTAATGAGTTTTTTGGGTTCATTGAGAACATGGTTGTTCAATAATAAAATTAATCCTCAAAAATACAACTTGCCTAATAATTCTGCACTCCCTGTATATGGACCAGCTGCCTGCATGTACAACCAGCCGCTCCGTTCTTTTCAGTGGAGTGGCAGGGGGTACTGGGCCATCATTCTTGTGATCGGTGGGGGTCCCAGCAGTAGAACCCCACCGATCTGATAGTTATCCACCATCCTGTAGATGAGGGATAACTTTAACCTACCAGAATACCCCTTTAAGTCTGAAACCTTTCTCCAGAAGAGGAAAATTGCAGATCCCAAAACGTGTGTGAGGGACCCATGCAATATGCCCATAAACAAGTGGCGGGAATGGTTAAGTTCATGCTATGTAAGCTTTGTGGGGCATGACACCAAATTATTAGAGGTTTCTATCTGTTTTACTTAAAATGGTTTTCATTTTTTTTTTTTTACTGATGATCTGTCCTCTGGATAGGTCATTGGTATCTGATCAATGTGAGTCTGACACCCAAGACCTCCGCTGATCAGCTGTTTTGAGAAGACACCGGCGCTCCTGTGAGCATCGAGGCCTTTTCTCAGCTCACCAAGCACAGCGCCGTACATTGTATAGCGGCTGTGTTTGGTGTCACTGCTCAGCCCCATTGAATTCCATGGGGGCTGAAATGGAATGTGGTACGTGAATAAAATATATTTAGCTCTAAAGTTTTTTGTTTTTGGATTATTTTTTCTTTTTTGTGAACCCGAATAACAACCACCATTTTCTTGAGAACCAGTTTTGAATGTAATAGTTTCAGAATAGTTATACATATGGAGATTTTAGGGGCCTTTTTGAACATATGAACATATAAATTTGTTTATTTATCAGAATTTACCAACCTTAAACAGCTGCAGTTCCTCCAAAAATAAGGTCTCTCAACAAAATGTACCGGTTTCACTTCTGGGAAGAAAAATATTCCACGCATGCACAGCATTCTCTCTATTCACTGCTTTGGGACTGCCAAAAAAAGCTGAGCATGCGCACGTAGCTATTTTAAGAAGTCCCATAGCAGTGAATGAAAAGCAAGTTACGCATGCAGAGTCACCCTTCCTTTCACCACTATTTTCCCCACGCCACCACAACAGCACCACCTGGAGGATATCCCGCCTTCTCAGGGACAGGAAACAACTGAGATCAGCCAATAAAAGGCCCCCTCCCTCTTACCTCTCCAGTTGTTTCCTGTCCCTCTGAAGAGCAGGATTGTGGATCAGCATTTGCGCTGGGCCTTTATTGATTTGTACTCCCGGCTTGCCAGAAGGCCACAGCAGGAGGTGGGGGCAGCATGTCTTTTCAGGGGGAGAGCGATACCTCCAGAAAACCCACAGATGTCTCCAGGCCCTCTAGCCCGGTAAGCCTCCTCCCTATATGTTTTGATTGTGGTGTAATTTAGCACTTCTTTAGCTATTATGCACCTGGCCTTTTTAGGTGGCGGTTTCCTCAAAAAAATAAAAAAAAATACTTATTGCATCAATGCTGTCTGGCTTATGTCTCCTAGGGGAGAGAAAATAATTAAGGGGAACCATCCCTGTAAAAAGGCGCTCTCTGGCTCTTCCAAAAATCCTCTGTCAAAAATGCTGCAACAGAGTAGTCTCGGAAGAAACCCCTTCCCTTATTGAAAGCTTAAGGACCATGATAAAAGAGGAGGTCGGTGCAGCTGTAGAGACTAAGCTATCCGCCCTCCACTTCAAATGTCTCAGTGGTGGAACAGGTTTCTGACATAGATGAGGGTGAAATTTCTTCTGACACAGATTCTAATATTTCTGAGGATGCCTCAAAAAGACCTCTATGTTCTATTGAGGACAGTCTCTATTAAGAACCATAAAATCCACAATCAACTTGGAAGAACCTAAAGAGCCATTATCGGTTCAAGACCAGATGTTCGCGGGCCTTGCGGACAGGAAAAGGTGACTATTCCCGGTCCGTAATAATACAAAGACCCTGATCCAAAATGAATGGAAAGAACCTGAAAAAAGACAAGCCGCTTCCAGAATGTTCAAAAGGAAATACCCATTTGCGGAAGAAGACTCAGCTACTTGGGACAAAACCCCTAAAGTCGCCCCTGTGGCTAGGATCTCCAAAAAATCTGCATTACCCTTTGAAGATCTAGGGTTGCTTAAAGACCCCATAGATAAGAAGTGTGAGTTTCTCCTTAAAAAAAAACTTGGGAGTCCTCCACTGCCATATTAAGACCTGGAATCTCGGTGACCTATACAGGTGACCTATACAGCCAGGACCTTGTCCTTGTGGTTGGGACAGTTGGAATAACACATTGAGGGCGGTACTTCCAGGGAAGATATTCTGTCTTCCATCCCGATGTTAAAGCAAGCCTCCAATTTCCTGGCAGATGCCTCGGCTGATATGGTAAAGTTATCAGCAGAAACAGCCGCCCTATCCAACGCATCTCGCAGAGTGATCTGGTTAAGGTCCTGGTCTGGCGATACAGCATCTAAAAATAAATTATGTTCCTTGCCGTGCTAGGGCGATCGGGTATTTGGCACTGCACTTGACAATATTCTTGACAAAGCGTCAGACAGGAAAAAAGGTTTCCCGATTGTAATCTAAATTCTACCATCAAAGGCGCTCCTTTCGTCCCCAGAGACGTAATAGACCTGACCTGAAAAAAAAAAAATCGGGTTCTTTGTGGCAGACCTCTAAAGGAATAGGAAAGGGGTTCCTCTTTAACCCCGACAAGTCTGCTCGCCCCTCTTCCCAATGATGCCAGGGGAGCGGTGGGGGGGGGGGGGGGGGGGAGACTGAAACACTTTCACTCAGCCTGGGAAAATATTCAGGCTTCTCCCTGGGTATTCGCTGTCATAAAAGAAGGGTATCGTTTGGATTTCTCACATCTTCCTCCAGACAGATACGTGGAAAACTCCAGAAGGAGAAAATCAGAAGGCAATGGACCAACAGATTTCTCTCCTCCTGAAGAAGGAAGCCATAGTTTCTGTACCAGTAGAAGAGCAGAGGATGGGGTTTTATTCTCCAATCTTCCTAGTGAGGAAGCCAAAAGGAACCTTCAGGGCAATAATAAATCTGAGAATGTTAAATAAATATATTGCTCAAAAAAATAAAGGGAACACAAAAATAACACATCCTAGATCTGAATTAATTAAATATTCTTCTGAAATACTTTGTTCTTTACATAGTTGAATGTGCTGACAACAAAATCACACAAAAATAAAAAAATGGAAATCAAATTTTTTAACCCATGGAGGTCTGGATTTGGAGTCACACTCAAAATTAAAGTGGAAAAACACACTACAGGCTGATCCAACTTTGATGTAGTGTCCTTAAAACAAGTCAAAATGAGGCTCAGTAGTGTGTGTGGCCTCCACGTGCCTGTATGACCAACCTGGATAAACTGCACTACCTGAGCCACTTGTGTGGGTTGTAGACTCAGTCTCATGCTACCACTAGAGTGAAAGCACCGCCAGCATTCAAAAGTGACCAAAACATCAGCCAGGAAGCATAGGAACTGAGAAGTGGTCTGTGGTTACCACCTGCAGAACCACTCCTTTATTGGGGGTGTCTTGCTAATTGCCTATAATTTCCACCTGTTGTCTATTCCATTTGCACAACAGCATGTGAAATTGATTGTCACTCAGTGTTGCTTCCTAAGTGGACAGTTTGATTTCACAGAAGTGTGATTGACTTGGAGTTACATTGTGTTGTTTAAGTGTTCCCTTTATTTTTTTGAGCAGTGTATATTGTTTACAAAAAAATTCAAGATGGAAACGATAAGATCAGTCATCAATCTACTGTCAAAGGACTGTTTTATGATAACGTTAGACCTTACAGATGCTTATTATCATATCTCTATTCAGCGGAGCGACCAGAAGTTTCTGAAGACAGCAGTGTGGTTCCAGGGGACCCTCCATCATTTACAGTTTCAGGTTCTGCCGTTTGGCCTCTGCTCAGCCCCATGGGTCTTTACGAAAATCATTGCAGAAGTTGCAAAGTTTATTCATCTGGCAGAAATACTGTTCATCCCATACTTGGACGACTTCCTGATTGCAGCTCCATCACAAATTCTTCAGTATCCACTTCAGAAAATACTGGTCACCCTTGCGGACCTGGGCTAGATTATAAACCGACAAAAATCCTGTCTTCTTCATCACAGAAGAGAATTTTTCTAGGAGTATTGCTGGATTCTCAAGTGATGTCCTTCCTTTCAGTTCAGAAGAGACCAAATCTAGTCTCCAACATCAGGAAATTCCAGCGACAAAAAGTAACCTCATTCAGGGAGATGATGACTATTCTGGGGCTCCTGACCTCTACAATTCCATCAGTAAAATGGGCCCAGTCCCACTCAAGAATTCTCTAAGCCTTTCTATTGGAAAAATGGTTCAAAAAACTATCTTCCCTAAACAAGAAGAATTCCATTGCAGATAAAAATCTCTCTATCATGGTGGACAAACCAGACAAATCTCGCCAGGGGGGTAGAATGGCGACAAACAGACCAGATAGTCATCACAACCGATGCCAGCAAACGGGGCTGGGGAGCACATATGGAAATGGCCGTAAAGCAGGGCCTATGGAAAATAAAGCTTCAACAAGCTTCCTCTAATATGCGGGAGCTAAGTGCGGTCTGGGAAGCCCTAAAAGCCTTCGCTCCCTCAACTCATCTGAAGAATGTAAAAATTCTCTCAGACAACTCCACTACAGTGGCCTTCCTGAACAAGCAGGGGGGAACGAGAAGTCTCTCACTATCCTTAGTGGCAGAGAAGATCCTTGGTTGGGCGGAGAAAAACCTGTTGTCCCTATCAGCAGCCCACGTAAAAGGGAAAGAAAATCTTGTAGCAGACTTCCTGAGCAGGGACCAATTAAAAGAGGGAGAGTGGATGCTAAATCCACAAGTCTTCAGTCAGATTTGTGCCAGATGGGGCACTCCAAAAGTCGACTTATTCGCCTCGAGGAAAAACAGACAAGTATCTAATTTTTACTCCCTATTGATTCTAGACCAACCCCTGAAAGTGGACGCCTTATAAACACCTTGGCCCCAGGGACTTCTATATGCCTTCCCGCCCTTCCCTCTGATACCAAAGGTCATAACCAAGGTCATAGAGGAGAAAGCTCAAATAATTTTGATAACTCCTTTCTGGCCCAGGAGGGCATGGTTCCCAGTACTAAAGAGCCTGGCAGGGGAAGACTTCTGGATCCTCCCACTCCTTCTGGATCTTCTACTCCAGGGTCCAGCGGTTCATCCCAGGGTCTCCCAACTCCGCTTAACTGCTTGGAAGCTAAAAGGAGCATCCTGAGAGATAAAGGGTTTTCAAATTCTGTAATCATTACTCTGTTATAGAGCAGAAAGCCAGTTACATCTAAAATCTACCTGGGAATCTTTCCTACGGTTTGTAGGTGGTACGTGGGATCCTTCAAAGGCTCCAGATATTGCCCTAATCCTGGACTTCTTACAAGCTGGACTCGAAAAAAGTTTGTCTGTAAGTACCTTTTTAAAGGTCCAGGTAGCAGCTCTGAGTGCTTTTTTGGGCACAAGATTGACAGATCTAAATGTTGCCAAATGATTTCCTAAGGGAGCTAGTAGGATTCGCCCCAGACATAGATCTTCGGTCCCTCCTTGGGACTTAAATTTAGTCCTATCTAGACTGATGCATCCTCCCTTTGAGACCCATTGATGAGATTCCATTAAGGATGCTGATACTTAAGACGATATTCATGTTGGCCATTACTACAGCAAGGAATGTGGGAGAGATCCAAGCCTTTTCAATCTTACCTCCCTACCTTACAGTATTAGGCTACTTTCACACTTGCGTTCGGTGCGGATCCGTCTGGTATCTGCACAGACTGATCTGCACCTATAATGCAAACGCTTGCATCCGTTCAAAACGGATCTGTCTCCATAACAGCTTTTTCAGATCTGAGTTTTCACATCGTGAAAACTCAGATCTGACAGTATATTCTAACACAGAGGCGTTCCCATGGTGATGGGGACGCTTCAAGTTAGAATATACTGAGAACTGTGTACATAACTGCCCCCTGCTGCCTGGCAGCACCCGATCTCTTACAGGGGGCTGTGATCAGCACAATTAACCCCTTAGGTGCCGCACCTGAGGGGTTAATTGTGCGTATCATAGCCCCCTGTAAGAGATCAGGTGCTGCCAGGCAGCAGGGGCCAGACCCCCCTCCCTCCCCAGTTTTAAATTCATTGGTGGCCAGTGCGGCCCCCCTCCCTCCCCTGTATTAAATTCATTGGTGGCCTCCCCCCCCCCCCATCATTGGTGGCAGCGGAGAGTTCCGATCGGAGTCCCAGTTTAATCGATCGGTTACCATGGCAACCAGGACGCTACTGCAGTCCTGGCTGCCATGGTTACTTAGCAATTTTAGAAGCATTATACTTACCTGCGCTGTCTGTGGCCGGCCAGGCGCTCCTCTTACTGGTAAGTGAAAAGTTGTGCGGCGCATTGCTTATAGCACAGACCTGTCACTTACCAGTAGGAGGAGCGCCCGGCCAGCCACAGACATCGCAGGTAAGTATAATGCTTCTAAAATTGCTAAGTAACCATGGCAGCCAGGACTGCAGTAGCGTCCTGGTTGCCATGGTAACCGATCGGAGCCCCAGCGATTAAACTGGGACTCCGATGGGAACTCTCCACTGCCACCAATGATGGGGGGGGGGAGGGGGGCCGCACTGGCCACCAATGAATTATGAATTTAATACTGGGGAGAGAGGGAGGCGGGGCCGCACTGGCCACCAATGAATTTAAAACTGGGGAGGGAGGGGGGTCTGGCCCCTGCTGCCTGGCAGCACCTGATCTCTTACAGGGGGCTATGATACACACAATTAACCCCTCAGGTGCGGCACATGAGGGGTTAATTGTTCTGATCACAGCCCCCTGTAAGGCAGCAGGGGGCAGTTATGTACACAGTTCTCAGTATATTCTAACTTGAAGTGTCCCCATCACTATGGGAACGCCTCTGTGTTAGAAAATACTGTCGGATCTGAGTTTTCACGATCGAACTCAAATCCGATGGTATATTCTAACATAGAGGCGTTCCCATGGTGATGGGGACGCTTCAAGTTTAAATATACCATCGGATTGGAGAAAACTCTGATCCGATGGTATATTAATAGGGACTCCTGACTTTACATTGAAAGTCAATAGGGGACGAATCCGTTTGCAATTGCACCATATTGTGTCAACGTCAAACGGATCCCTATTGACTTGCATTGTAAATCAGGACGGATCCGTTTGGCTCCGCACGGCCAGGCGGAATGGAGGCGGAACGGAGCCAAACTGATGCATTCTTATCCATTCAGAATGCATTGGGGATGAACGGAGCCCTCAAACAGATCTCACAAGCGGAACCCCAAACACAAGTGTGAAAGTAGCCTTAGAAGATAGAATTGTATTAAAACATGCTACGGAGTTCCTCCCTAAAGTAGTATCCAAATTCCACTGCCAACAAGAAATTACTCTTCCCTCTTTTTGTTCTCAGGTAGGATCGGAAAAAGAGAAATTATTCCATAACCTTGACGTAAGAAGGTGCGTACTTCAATACCTTGAAGCCACAAAAGATCTAAGAAATTCTAACCAACTGTTAGTACAGTATCTGGGACTTCATCAAGGGAAGGCAGCTAGCAAAGCTTCCATTTCCAGATGGATTAAAGCTTGCATCATTCTAGCTTATGAGACTGAGGGTGTTACTCCTCCACCTATGCTGAAGGCTCACTCCACCAGAGCAATGGCAGCGTCTTGGGCTGAAGGAGCCTCAGCCTCTCTGGAAGAAATCTGTCGGGTTGCAACCTGGTTTAGCCCTTGTTTGAAAAAGGTACATTATAGACTTGACATCTCTTCCAACAAGGACTTATCCTTCGGCCGCAAGATCTTAACTGCGGTTGTCCCACCCTAATATGTTTCCTCTGTTATTCCTCCAGGTGGTGCCGTTGTGGAGGCGTGGGGAAAAGACTAAAATTACTCTTACCGGTAATTGAATTTTCCTTTAGCCTCCACAACGGCACGAGGATTTCCCACCTAAAAAATAAGAAAAATAGATAAATGTGTGTGTGTACAATAATATGTGCTAAGAGCTTCTTCACTGCTTATCAGTAAGTATTGGCGTCATGTATTTGACCCTGTTCACACATTCACCTGTTCACTCAGTCTTAGTGCATTCAGTGGTGTGCTGCTACTTTGTTTGCTGTATTATTGCCTGGTAGCTTGCACCTGCGATTTTGTCTCTGGAGGTGCTGTTCCGTTTTTTGGTTATATGTATATTATAGAGGACTAGGCATCCTCTTTGGAACTTGGCACTCCTTGCCCATCCCCCACCCCTTGGTGTTTTTAATCAGAGTAACAATGGAGCTGGACCCTCCGTGTTAGAGTAGGTCCCACCTGATAAGAAGCTACCTTGTCGTCTGGTAGGTGGGCCCGACATATTTTTGATCAATAATATGCGCTAAGAGCTTCTTCACTGCTTATCAGTAAGTATTGGCGTCATGTATTTGACCCTGTTCACACATTCACCTGTTCACTCAGTCTTAGTGCATTCAGTGGTGTGCTGCTACTTTATTTGTTTGATATACACTGCGTGCAGAATTATTAGGCAAATGAGTATTTTGACCACATCATCCTCTTTATGCATGTTGTCTTACTCCAAGCTGTATAGGCTCAAAAGCCTACTACCAATTAAGCATATTAGGTGATGTGCATCTCTGTAATGAGAAGAGGTGTGGTCTAATGACATCAACACCCTATATTAGGTGTGCATAATTATTAGGCAACTTCCTTTCCTTTGGCAAAATGGGTCAAAAGAAGGACTTGACAGGCTCAGAAAAGTCAAAAATAGTGAGATATCTTGCAGAGGGATGCAGCACTCTTAAAATTGCAAAGCTTCTGAAGCGTGATCATCGAACAATCAAGCGTTTCATTCAAAATAGTCAACAGGGTCGCAAGAAGCGTGTGGAAAAACCAAGGCGCAAAATAACTGCCCATGAACTGAGAAAAGTCAAGCGTGCAGCTGCCAAGATGCCACTTGCCACCAGTTTGGCCATATTTCAGAGCTGCAACATCACTGGAGTGCCCAAAAGCACAAGGTGTGCAATACTCAGAGACATGGCCAAGGTAAGAAAGGCTGAAAGACGACCACCACTGAACAAGACACACAAGCTGAAACGTCAAGACTGGGCCAAGAAATATCTCAAGACTGATTTTTCTAAGGTTTTATGGACTGATGAAATGAGAGTGAGTCTTGATGGGCCAGATGGATGGGCCCGTGGCTTAATTGGTAAAGGGCAGAGAGCTCCAGTCCGACTCAGACGCCAGCAAGGTGGAGGTGGAGTACTGGTTTGGGCTGGTATCATCAAAGATGAGCTTGTGAGGCCTTTTCGGGTTGAGGATGGAGTCAAGCTCAACTCCCAGTCCTACTGCCAGTTTCTGGAAGACACCTTCTTCAAGCAGTGGTACAGGAAGAAGTCTGCATCCTTCAAGAAAAACATGATTTTCATGCAGGACAATGCTCCATCACACGCGTCCAAGTACTCCACAGCGTGGCTGGCAAGAAAGGGTATAAAAGAAGAAAATCTAATGACATGGCCTCCTTGTTCACCTGATCTGAACCCCATTGAGAACCTGTGGTCCATCATCAAATGTGAGATTTACAAGGAGGGAAAACAGTACACCTCTCTGAACAGTGTCTGGGAGGCTGTGGTTGCTGTTGCACGCAATGTTGATGGTGAACAGATCAAAACACTGACAGAATCCATGGATGGCAGGCTTTTGAGTGTCCTTGCAAAGAAAGGTGGCTATATTGGTCACTCATTTGTTTTTGTTTTGTTTTTGAATGTCAGAAATGTATATTTGTGAATGTTTAGATGTTATATTGGTTTCACTGGTAAAAATAAATAATTGAAATGGGTATATATTTGTTTTTTGTTAAGTTGCCTAATAATTATGTACAGTAATAGTCACCTGCACACACAGATATCCCCCTAAAATAGCTAAAACTAAAAACAAACTAAAAACTACTTCCAAAAATATTCAGCTTTGATATTAATGAGTTTTTTGGGTTCATTGAGAACATGGTTGTTGTTCAATAATAAAATTAATCCTCAAAAATACAACTTGCCTAATAATTCTGCACTCCCTGTATATATATATATATATATATATATATATATATATCTCACCTAAAGAAATATTAGGAACACCATACTAATACGGTGTTGGACCCCCTTTTGCCTTCAGAACTGCCTTAATTCTATGTGGCATTGATTCAACAAGGTGCTGATAGCATTCTTTAGAAATGTTGGCCCATATTGATAGGATAGCATCTTGCAGTTGATGGAGATTTGAGGGATGCACATCCAGGGTACGAAGCTCCCGTTCCACCACATCCCAAAGATGCTCTAATGGGTTGAGATCTGGTGACTGTGGGGGCCATTTTAGTACAGTGAAGTCATTGTCATGTTCAAGAAACCAATTTGAAATCATTCGAGCTTTGTGACATGGTGCATTATCCTGCTGGAAGTAGCCATCAGAGGATGGATCATTCTGTTTACGCCAAATTCGGACTCTACCATTTGAATGTCTCAACAGAAATCGAGACTCATCAGACCAGGCAACATTTTTCCAGTCTTCAACAGTCCAATTTTGGTGAGCTTGTGCAAATTGTAGCCTCTTTTTCCTATTTGTAGTGGAGATGAGTGGTACCCGGTGGGGTCTTCTGCTGTTGTAGCCCATCCGCCTCAAGGTTGTGGGCGTTGTGGCTTCACAAATGCTTTTCTGCATACCTTGGTTGCAACGAGTGGTTATTTCTGTCTACGTTGCTCTTCTATCAGCTTGAATCAGTCGGCCCATTTTCCTCTTACCTCTAGCATCCACAAGGCATTTTTGCCCACAGGACTGCCGCATACTGGATGTTTTTCCCTTTTCACACCATTCTTTGTAAACCCTAGAAATGGTTGTGCTTGAAAATCCCAGTAACTGAGCAGATTGTGAAATACTCAGACCGGCCCGTCTGGCACCAACAACCATGCCACGCTCAAAATTGCTTAAATCACCTTTCTTTCCCATTCTGACATTCAGTTTGGAGTTCAGGAGATTGTCTTGACCAGGACCACCCCCCTAAATGCATTGAAGCAACTGCCATGTGATTGGTTGACTAGATAATTGCATTAATGAGAAATAGAACAGGTGTTCCTAATAATTCTTTAGGTGAGTGTAGATCTCATACATGAAATATAACACAGCAGCACTAGTCCAATAGCACGGGTGCCAAATCCTCCCAGCCGCAGGCTCAACGGCTAATAGATATATGTTCAAAAGATGAGGCAGCACTCCAGAGGTAAAGTGAAAAACGATGGACCCTTTATTTACCCCTCTGCAACGTTTCAACCGCTCAATGCAGTCTTTATCAATGCTTGATAAAGACTGCATTGAGCGGTTGAAACGTTGCAGAGGGGTCAATAAAGGGTCCATCGTTTTTCACTTTACCTCTGGAGTGCTGCCTCATCTTTTGAACATTATATATATATATATATATATATATATATATATTATTGTATGTATGTATATGTAAATTACGTAGTGGATTTTCACAAATGCGTAGTCCTTGTTTATTAGTTCTTTTGTTTAAAAACCTTTATTTTCTGAGGCAAGTCAGCCTTATTCTTATATATGTTTGTGAACCTTATTAAATGTTTGGCATCTACTTCTGAGTCCTAGGTTATTAACTGGAGAGGTAAGAGGGAGGGGGCCTTTTATTGGCTGATCTCACAGTTGTTTCCTGTCCCTGAGAAGGCGGGATATCCTCCAGGTGGTGCCGTTGTGGAGCCTAAAGGAAAATCCAATTATCGGTAAGAGTAATTTTAGTGTTTCCGGAAGTCCCATAACATTGTGCATGTGTGGCTTGATCTGCATTCACTTCTGTTCTTAAAATGGGAGCAGGTCCCATAGGTGGGAACTGCACCTGCCTGGAGATTTATGGTATATTCTATAGATATGCCATAATGTCCAGATGGGACAGCCCCTGTAAAATAGACATTAACGATTTGGTATGTACTGTATCTCCAAATCCCTGATGAGCCGTTGTAATCACCATAGTATGTACTTGCTTCCCATTAACTCCTTTTAACCCAGCAATTCTGTACAGGACATAGAAATACTCTCTGCAATGTCGTGTCCTGTCATTAAAGACGTAAGAAATGTGATAAGTGGTTAAACTGTATTCAGAGAGGGTTAAACTGTATTCATTCTACAGCATTCAGCCGTAATCATCTTATGCATTCATTTAACCTCTTTTCTAAAGCAATTCCGAATATCCAAATACATGTGCTTTAATTACATTTTATGTTTCACTTGTCAAACGGCACGTCCTCTCCCCAGAGCCCGTAATGGAATTGCATCAAAAGACAAGGGATTTACATCTCCAATTCCATTACAGATTCCAAAAACACAGCCTCATACATTTTTAGGACACCTACAAATAAATTTGGTCTTGCCTTTTTTCCTGCAAAAAAACACACCATAAAAACCACGTAAAATACACTGTCTATAGTATAGTACTGTATATAGCAAAGTACTGTCTTTAGTATAGTACTGTCTATATTATGGTACGGTCTATAGTATAGTACTGTCTATAGCGTAGTGTCTGTAGTATAGTACTGCCTACAGCATAATACTGTCTATAGTATAGTATTGCTTATAGCATAGTAGTGTCTGTAGTATAGTACTGTCTATAGTACAGTACTGCCTATAGTATAGTCTATAGTATAGTACTGCTTATAGCATAGTAGTGTCTGTGGTATAGTACTGTCTATAGTATAGTACTGCCTATAATACAGTACTGCCTATAGTATAGTCTATAGTATAGTACTGCTTATAGCATAGTAATGTCTCTAGTATAGTACTGCTTATAGCATAGTAATGTATCTAGTATAGTACTGCCTATAGTATAGTACTGTCTATATTATACTACTGTTCCAGGCTTGGTAGCCTTCATCAGTGTCAGATAAGTAAAGCCTGATATTCCAGGTTATGATTTGTCTGTTGTGTACTAAATACACGTGTTGATCGATGGCCTTTTGTTCCAGTCCTCCCAGAGATCTTTTCTAGGAGAACTTTGTGTAATAACATAATAACTTGTTGTAATATCCTATTTACAGGTGATATAATAATTTTATGGCAGGCTTTTTATAGCACAATCGAAATAAAAATTAACCATGTGTGAAGAACGCGCTCACACCCCGGATATGGAATATATCACATTATATAACAGGAGTCTCTTATTTTACATTAAGCTTCACAAAGTTTGACCACAAGGTTAACCAACATGTGAATCACATAATATGCCCAAATGCAAACAAAACCGTACAACCAAGGTGAAAACGACTACAGAAAATATTGGTCTATATAAGTTAAAATCAATGGGAGTCATTTATCAAGCTCAAGTGTAAAATTAGGTGTATTTGATTTAGCTGTCAGTTTTTTGCCTAGTATTTGTTAAAAGTTGCTCAGCCATTGATGAATTATACTCTGCGTATTGTTATTATTCTGACCTCTGGTTGTTTTTCAGTTAGACAGGTTCATATTCTCTTAGACTGGTCTAATTTATTTGCACATGAAAAATAATCGCATCTGTGTGGAAAAAAGTCACATGTCTCCCTGAAAGTGCGACTTCAAATGCAAAAAAAGTCACATTTTACCACAGTTGAATAAAAATAAGCCCGCCTTGGAGTGGAGTTTTTGCGCCTAATTTAGTTTTAAAAAAGGCGCACCTACATAAATAGATTGAAAAAAGGCGTATAATGGGCGTATAATTTCCATTGGTATTTGAAATCCGCAGTATGTTCCAGTTTTGTGTGTATGTGTTTCCAAATACGCACATTACAGTCCTCCCTATGGGAGTGCATCACAAATGCAGGGAGGAAAGAATACGCACGTAAATCCTGAAGCAATACTGATGACTATAGTGATGGTATATCATCAGGAACCCATGCGTAACCTAGAGCCAGAATACTGACAATTTCAATACTCTCGTGTAAAAGCAGCCTTTAGGTGGATTTAGATGGACTGAGCTAAAGCCAATTGTCAGGAAGAAAGTGTTACTCCCCGACAGTCAGCTGCTCGTTCATTGGGAGTGAAGTGCGGCATTTACATGCAGCGATCACTTCCACAGTATGAGGAAGAGGGATCGCTATTGTTATCCCCCGTCCTCCTTGCATTGTTTTTGGGCAGCAGTTTAGACCGCTTGATCTGTTGCCTAGAAACAATGTTTTAGGTGCCTGCCAAACAGCATGCAGCCAGGTAGCAGCATCCACATGCTTTGCACCTCGTTAAACTATTTTCATTTTTTTGCACCTGAATTTGTCCCAAAAACAGTCTAATTTCTACTCCACCCCAGGGCTGATGTACTTTTCTTCATCTGTTTTTTGTGGTGAATTGTGATTTTATAATTTTTTTTGCATTAAAAAAAATATATATTCTGGAGGCCCTGCGACTTTTCTCCGCATAGATGCAACTTTTTTCTTGCGCAAATAAGTTAGACCAATTTAAGTGAATATAAACCTAACTGAAAAACAACCAGTTTAGACTAATAACAGTACACCTAGTATAATTCATCAACTGCTGTAATAAATATCCGGCAAAAGAAAGACAGATGAATCAAATCTATTGCCAAAAACAGACTATGTTGATAAATGTGCCCCCTTGTCTTGTTGCATTCATTATTATTAAAGCGCCATTCATTCCATGGAGCTGTACATACGAAAAGGGGTGCACATCTAATATATAAAGCTGAGTGTGTGAATATGTATGTCCGCTAAAGGAATCCGCACTGTCGCATTTACAATCGCGAAATTTGGTACACATGTAGATCAGGTGTCCACGAAGGTTTTAGACCGGGTTTCATCTCTCTAGCACGTACCGTTCCTGAGAGATTCCCAAAAAATGCATTAGCCAAAAGAAGCCTGGTCACATGACCCTTATCAGCCAATAGAAGCTCCCAGGCCCTTAGTCTCCACATACACACAGTTTTACACCAGGTTTCCATAACAACCCAGCTTTTGCTGCCTGGTTTATTTCATAGCAGCTGAGAGTATACTGTGATTACATTTATTTATTTATTTTTTTCTCTTTTTTTTTCTCCAGGGTGTTGCACAGGTAAGTAGTTAGGGTGTGGCTATCTAATTGGGAGAAGTTAAATAGCCAGTCTTGAGGGGACCTCAGTCCATTGAATCCAGAGGGAAAAAAAGCTGTCTGGTTTGAGAGCTGCACTTATACAAGCAGACAAACAACGCGAGTTTGTGAGCATTCGCGTGTTTGAGTTCAAGTGTTTGTTTGTATTAAGTGTGTGACTTTAGATTACGTGACTTGAGATTCAGGGACTTTAGGAGGGGACTAAAGTAAGATTCTTATCACTGCACTATATTGTATTTTTTCTCTTTTCTTGCATAATCCCCATTTAGTATGTGTTCCATTATCGACAGTGCAGTCCAGTGCACATCTTGTTTAATATATGCAGTCCTGGAACAGCCATTTGCGATTTGAGGGTGCATATCTTTGTTCAAAATGTGAGCAAATTGCCAGTTTAGATTCGCACATCGTGTATCTAACCGGGCAAGTTTTAACACTGAGAAGCATTGACAATTTGTAAAAGAGTTTGCTGCTCACTGAGCAAGCACTCTATGGGGTAGATGTGGGGGAGGGTGGTAGGGAGGAGACTCAGGAAAGTGAGGTAGCTAGCTGGATAACAGTTAAAAAGCGGGGTAGAGGGAAAAGAGTACCAGGGAGGCTAGCCCTGATCTGACACACCCCAAAAAGTTTGCAAGGTTGGTAGATAAGGGGGATGTCAGTTCAGGGAGAGCACTGCTGCAGCCGAACCCTTCCTCTGCCAGTCAGGGAATTGTCAGCTCCAGTAAGCAGGAGAGCAGGGCAGGCCAGACAGGTGCTGGTAGTGGGAGACTCAATTATTAGGGCTACAGATAGGGCGATCTGTTACTAAGACCAGGATCGTCGAACGGTGTGTTGTCTTCCTGGCGCTCGAGTTCGACACATCGCGGATCGGGTTGACAGATTACTGGGAGGGGCTGGAGAAGATCCAGCAGTCTTGGTCCATATCAGAACCAATGACAAAGTTAGAGGTAGGTTGAGCGTCCTTAAAGATTTTAGGGATTTAGGTCACAAGCTTAGGGCAAGGACCTCAAAGGTAGTGTTTTCCAAATTACTACCTGTACCACGAGCCACACAAAAAAGGCAGCGGGAGATTAGGAAGGTTAACAAGTGGCTCAAGAACTGGTGTAGGAAGGAGGGGTTTGGGTTCCTGGAGAACTGGGCCGACTTTTCTGTTGGCTACAGGCTCTATCGTAGGGATGGACTGCACCTCAATGGGGAAGGGGCAGCTGTGTTTGAGGAGAAGATGGCTAGAAGGTTGGAGAAGTGTTTAAACTAGGGACTGGGGGAGGGTAATTATGTAATAGGATGGAAAGATGGTGCACATAGAGACCTGGGGCAAGGTAATGGGACTGGGGGAGGAATGGAAGGAGGGACTAGAACAGTTCAGAAGGAAAGGTGTAGGGTAAAAAATATACATAAACCTCTCAAATGTATGTATACTAATGCCAGAAGCCTGACTAATAAAACTGGTGAATTGGAATTAGTGATGTGCGAGAAGGACTATGGCATAGTGGGAATAACTGAGACATGGCTGGATGATAGCTATGACTGGGCAGTTAATGTACAGGGTTACAGTCTGTTTAGAAAGGATCGGCAAAACCAGAGAGGGAGAGGGGTCTGCCTTATGTAAAGTCCTGTCTAAAGCCACACCCTTATTTCTGATATTTAAGGACTCTATACTGACAGGGAGTGTTCCACAGGATTGACGCATAGCAAATGTGCCAAAATTCAAAAAGGGTCCAAAAAACAGAGCCCGGAAACTATAGGGCGGTAAGTTTAAGTCATGGGTAAACTGAAGGTTTTCTTTGAGATACTATCTTGGAGTACCTCAATGAAAATAAGCAAATATCGCCATATCGGCATAGCTTCATGAGGGCTCGGTCATGTCAAACTAATTTAATCAGTTTCTATGAGGAGGTAAGTTCTAGACTTGACAGCGGCGAATCAATGGATGTCGTATATATCTGGACTTCTCCAAAACATTTGACGCTGTACCACATGAAAGGTATATAAAATGACAATGGTTGGACTGGGAGAAAATGTCTGTATGTGGGTAAGTAATTGGCTCAGTAATAGAAAACCGAGGGTGGTTATTAACCCCTTCAGGACACAGCCAATTTTCACATTAAGGACCAGGCCATTTTTTGCAAATCTGACATGTCACTTTATGTGGTGATAACTTAACCCTTTCATGACCAAGGGTCATTGATGCCCCAGTGTCCAGGTCAAAATTTACAAATCTGACATGCGTTACTTTATGTGGTAATAGCTTTGGAACACTTTTACTTATCCACGCCATTCTGAGATTGTTTTCTCGTGACACATTGTACTTCATGATAGTCATATATTTGAGTCAATATATTTCACCTTTATTTATGAAAAAATCCCAAATTTACCAAAAATTTTGAAAAATTCACAGTTTTCCAAATTTCAATTTCAACCTGCTTCTAAAACAGAAAGTGATACCTAATAAAATATTTATTACTTAACATTCCCCATATGTCTACTTTATGTTGGCATCATTTTGGAAATGTCATTTTATTTTTTTAGGACGTTAGAAGGCTTAGAAGTTTAGAAGCAATTCTTACAATTTTTAAGAAAATTTCCAAAACCCACTTTTTAACCACCTCAGCCCCCAGTGCTTAAACACCCTGAAAGACCAGGCCACTTTTTACACTTCTGACCTACACTACTTTCACCGTTTATTGCTCGGTCATGCAACTTACCACCCAAATTAATTTTACCTCCTTTTCTTCTCACTAATAGAGCTTTCATTTGGTGGTATTTCATTGCTGCTGACATTTTTACTTTTTTTGTTATTAATCGAAATTTAACGATTTTTTTTCTTTCAGTTGTAAAATTTTGCAAAAAAAAGATATCCATATAGAAATTTTGCTCTAAATTTATTGTTCTACATGTCTTTGATAAAAAAAAAATGTTTGGGTAAAAAAAAAATGGTTTGGGTAAAAGTTATAGCGTTTACAAACTATGGTACAAAAATGTGAATTTCCGCTTTTTGAAGCAGCTCTGACTTTCTGAGCACCTGTCATGTTTCCTGAGGTTCTACAATGCCCAGACAGTACAAACACCCCACAAATGACCCCATTTCGAAAAGTAGACACCCTAAGGTATTCGCTGATGGGCATAGTGAGTTCATAGAACTTTTTATTTTTTGTCACAAGTTAGCGGAAAATGATGATTTTTTTTTTTCTTACAAAGTCTCATATTCCACTAACTTGTGACAAAAAATAAAAACTTCCATGAACTCACTATGCCCATCACGAAATACCTTGGGGTCTCTTCTTTCCAAAATGGGGTCACTTGTGGGGTAGTTATACTGCCCTGGCATTCTAGGGGCCCAAATGTGTGGTAAGGAGTTTGAAATCAAATTCTGTAAAAAATGACCTGTGAAATCCGAAAGGTGCTCTTTGGAATATGGGCCCCTTTGCCCACCTAGGCTGCAAAAAAGTGTCACACATCTGGTATCTCTGTATTCAGGAGAAGTTGAGGAATGTGTTTTGGGGTGTTTTTTTACATATACCCATGCTGGGTGAGATAAATATCTTGGTCAAATGCCAACTTTGTATAAAAAAATGGGAAAAGTTGTCTTTTGCCAAGATATTTCTCTCACCCAGCATGGGTATATGTAAAATGACACCCCAAAACACATTCCCCACCTTCTCCTGAGTACTGAGATACCAGATGTGTGACACTTTTTTGCAGCCTAGGTGGGCAAAGGGGCCCATATTCCAAAGAGCACCTTTCGGATTTCACAGGTCATTTTTTACAGAATTTGATTTCAAACTCCTTACCACACATTTGGGCCCCTAGAATGCCAGGGCAGTATAACTACCCCACAAGTGACCCCATTTTGGAAAGAAGAGACCCCAAGGTATTCGCTGATGGGCATAGTGAGTTCATGGAAGTTTTTATTTTTTGTCACAAGTTAGTGGAATATGAGACTTTGTATGAAAAAAAAATAAAAAAATCATCATTTTCCACTAACGTGTGACAAAAAATAAAAAAATTTAGGAACTTGCCATGCCCCTCACGGAATACCTTGGGGTGTCTTCTTTCCAAAATGGGGTCACTTGTGGGGTAGTTATACTGCCCTGGCATTTTCCAGGGGCCCTAATGTGTGGTAAGTAGGTAAATGACCTGTGAAATCCGAAAGGTGCTCTTTGGAATATGGGCCCCTTTGCCCACCTAGGCTGCAAAAAAGTGTCACACATCTGGTATCTCTGTATTCAGGAGAAGTTGAGGAATGTGTTTTGGGGTGTTTTTTTACATATACCCATGCTGGGTGAGATAAATATCTTGGTCAAATGCCAACTTTGTATAAAAAAATGGGAAAAGTTGTCTTTTGCCAAGATATTTCTCTCACCCAGCATGGGTATATGTAAAATGACACCCCAAAACACATTCCCCACCTTCTCCTGAGTACTGAGATACCAGATGTGTGACACTTTTTTGCAGCCTAGGTGGGCAAAGGGGCCCATATTCCAAAGAGCACCTTTCGGATTTCACAGGTCATTTTTTACAGAATTTGATTTCAAACTCCTTACCACACATTTGGGCCCCTAGAATGCCAGGGCAGTATAACTACCCCACAAGTGACCCCATTTTGGAAAGAAGAGACCCCAAGGTATTCGCTGATGGGCATAGTGAGTTCATGGAAGTTTTTATTTTTTGTCACAAGTTAGTGGAATATGAGACTTTGTATGAAAAAAAAATAAAAAAAATCATCATTTTCCACTAACGTGTGACAAAAAATAAAAAATTCTAGGAACTTGCCATGCCCCTCACGGAATACCTTGGGGTGTCTTCTTTCCAAAATGGGGTCACTTGTGGGGTAGTTATACTGCCCTGGCATTTTCCAGGGGCCCTAATGTGTGGTAAGTAGGTAAATGACCTGTGAAATCCGAAAGGTGCTCTTTGGAATGTGGGCCCCTTTGCCCACCTAGGCTGCAAAAAAGTATCACACATCTGGTATCTCCGTACTCAGGAGAAGGTGGGGAATGTGTTTTGTGGTGTCATTTTACATATACCCATGCTGGGTGAGAGAAATATCTTGGCAAAAGACAACTTTTCCCATTTTTTTTTATACAAAGTTGGCATTTGACCAAGATATTTATCTCACCCAGCATGGGTATATGTAAAAAGACACCCCAAAACACATTCCTCAACTTCTCCTGAATACAGAGATACCAGATGTGGGACACTTTTTTGCAGCCTAGGTGGGCAAAGGTGCCCAAATTCCTTTTAGGAGGGCATTTTTAGACATTTGGATACCAGACTTCTTCTCACGCTTTGGGGCCCCTAAAATGCCAGGGCAGTATAAATACCCCACATGTGACCCCATTTTGGAAAGAAGACACCCCAAGGTATTCAATGAGGGGCATGGCGAGTTCATCTAAAAAAAAAAATTTTGGCACAAGTTAGCGGAAATTGATTTTTTTGATTTTGTTCTCACAAAGTCTCCCTTTCCGCTAACTTGGGACAAAAATTTCAATCTTTCATGGACTCAATATGCCCCCCTCAGCAAATACCTTGGGGTGTCTTCTTTCCAAAATGGTGTTATTTGTGGGGTGTTTGTACTGCCCTGGCATTTGAGGGTCTCCACAATCATTACATGTATGCCCAGCATTAGGAGTTTCTGCTATTCTCCTTATATTGAGCATACGGTTAATGAGATTTTTTTTTTCCGTTCAGCCTCTGGGCTGAAAGAAAAAAATGAACGGCACAGATTTCTTCATTCGCATCGATCAATGTGAATGAAAAAATCTCTGCCAAAAAAAGAAAAGGAGGGGAAAGGCGTCTGCCAGGACATAGGAGCTCCGCCCAACATCCATACCCACTTAGCTCGTATGCCCTGGCAAACCCGATTTCTCCATTCACATCAATCGATGTGGATGAATAAATCATTGCCGGTATTTTTTTATTTTTTTTTATATATACAAAGTGTTTGCCAAAGTATATGAACACCGCCACCTCCTCAGCTCATATGCCTCGGCAAACGTATCTTTTACTGCAGAGGAGAAATCTCGTCTTGCAGCGCCGCATACACCGACTTGCGTGTAATCTGACAGCAGCGCAATGCTTCTGTCAGAATGCACATCAGTGCTGCAGCTGGTCGATCGGTTGGTCCACCTGGAAGGTAAAAAAAACAAAACAAAAAAGAAAAAACCAGGCCGCAACGCAATAAATTTATTAACTGTTGAACAGAACATAGAAACTTTTTTTTAACTTTTTTAACTGAACGTTTAACTTTTTTACTTACCGGTAATTTTTTTTTTGTTTAGTTTTTTTTTACCTTTATAGAACAAACCTCTCCTTCCCCATGGGACAATGTGCAAAGCGCAAATCGCCCAAAGATGTGGCGAAGTACGTTATGCACTTTATCCCAGGTGAAAGGAAAGGTTTGCAGCAGCTGTGAGTAAAAGGGCCCTAATAGCCCTGTGTACCTGTCCTGTGAGATGCAATCCCTATGCTAGGTGTACCTGTGTGTGGTACTTCCGGAAACACTCACCAAAGCATAGGGCAGGGTGGTCAGGACAGTCAGGACAGAAATAGCGGGTGTCACGCCTTATTCCACTCCTGCTACAGACACGACATTTTTTTCGGGGTGGCGGTTGGGTTGAGGTACCAGCAACGACACTGGGGAAATGTCGCTCGTGTAGACCGCTAACTACACTGGTGGATGGGGCCACGGAACCTCCTGGGTAAAGGAGGTTCTCGATGATCTCTTCCTGGAATTTGAGGAAGGATCCTGTTCTCCCAGCCTTACTGTAGAGAACAAAACTATTATATGCAGCCAATTGAATTAAATATACAGACACCTTCTTATACCAGCGTCTGGTTCTGCGGGAAACTAAATAGGGAGCCAACATCTGGTCATTGAAGTCCACCCCTCCCATGAGCGCATTATAGTCGTGGACTGAGAGGGGCTTTTCAATGACACGGGTTGCCCTTTCAATTTGGATTGTCGTGTCTGCGTGAATGGAGGAGAGCATGTAAACGTCACGCTTGTCTCTCCATTTCACCGCGAGCAGTTCTTCATTACACAAGGCAGCCCTCTCCCCCCTTGCAAGACGGGTGGTTACAAGCCGTTGGGGGAAGCCCACGCGACTAGTTCGCGCGGTGCCACAGGCGCAAATCCGTTCTAGAAACAAATGCCTAAAGAGGGCCACACTTGTGTAGAAATTGTCCACATAAAGATGGTACCCCTTGCCGAATAAGGGTGACACCAAGTCCCAGACTGTCTTCCCACTGCTCCCCAGGTAGTCAGGGCAACCGACCGGCTCCAGGGTCTGATCTTTTCCCTCATAGATCCGAAATTTGTGGGTATAGCCTGTGGCCCTTTCACAGAGCTTAAACAATTTGACCCCATACTGGGCACGCTTGCTTGGGATGTATTGTTTGAAGCCAAGGCGCCCGGTAAAATGTATTAGGGACTCGTCTACGCAGATGTTTTGCTCGGGGGTATACAAATCTGCAAATTTCTGGTTGAAATGGTCTATGAGGGGCCGAATTTTGTGGAGCCGGTCAAAAGCTGGGTGGCCTCTGGGACGGGAGGTGGTGTTGTCGCTAAAATGCAGAAAACGTAGGATGGTCTCAAATCGTGTCCTGGACATAGCAGCAGAGAACATGGGCATGTGATGAATTGGGTTCGTGGACCAATATGACCGCAATTCATGCTTTTTAGTTAGACCCATGTTGAGGAGAAGGCCCAAAAAAATTTTAAGTTCGGAAACTTGGACTGGTTTCCACCGGAAAGACTGGGCATAAGAGCTTCCCGGGTTGGCGGATATAAATTGTGTGGCATACCGATTTGTTTCTGCCACGACTAAGTCCAAGAGTTCCGCAGTCAAGAACAGCTCAAAAAATTCCAGGGCCGAACCGATTTGAGCCGTCTCAACCCGAACTCCAGACTGGGCGGTGAAAGGGGGAACTAATGGTGCGGCTGAAGTTGGTGACTGCCAATCAGGGTTTGCCAGCACCTCAGGGATTCTAGGGGCTCTACGGGCCTGTCTGCGCGGTGGCTGCGACGGGGTAACTAGTGCACGTGCCACCGTACCAGCTTCAACTGCCCTTCTGGTGCTCGCCACGTCACCATGTTGTACGGCAGTGCTGGTACTAGGTCCAGGAAGGGCTGCGCTGCTGGTGTATGCCTCACCACGTGATCCGGCAGCGACAGCCCCACTCTGCTGCTCTTGAAACGGATCCTGCGTAACCTGTGGTCTAGCGACACGGGGCCGGGTACGCCTGGTGCTGCCAGGGACCTCCACCTCCTCGTCCGAACTTTGGGTCAGAGAGCCACTGCTTTCCACAGGTTCATATTCTGACCCGCTAGATTCGTCAGATGAGGGTTCCCACTCCTCATCCGACTGGGTCAGAATCCTGTAGGCCTCTTCAGAAGAATACCCCCTGTTTGCCATTTGGACTACTAAATTTAGGGGTATTCCCTGAGACTACCCAAGAAAAAAAGCAAACCTGTCTTACAAAGGGGAGGCTAGCGAAGTACCGGAGGCTGCTGCGGTTGATAAAAAATATCAAAATTGATTTTTTTATCGCCGCAGTGCGTGTAAAGTGAATGTGCAGTGATCAAAAAACAAAAATTTTTTTGTCACTGCGGTGGGGCGGGCGTGGGTGAACGCACGTGTGGGCGACCGATCAGGCCTGATCGGGCAAACACTGCGTTTTGGGTGGAGGGCGAACTAAAGTGACACTAATACTATTATAGATCTGACCGTGATCAGTTTTGATCACTTACAGATACTATAAAAGTACAAATGCTGATTAGCGATACGCTAATCAGCGAATAAAAGTGACTGCGGTGCGGTGGGCTGGGCGCTAACTGACGCTAACTACCTAACCAAGGGGCCTAAACTATCCCTAAAACCTAACAGCCAATACTAGTGAAAAAAAAAAAAGTGACAGTTTACACTGATCACTTTTTGTCTTTCACTAAGTGATTGACAGGGGGCGATCAAGGGGTTAATTCGGATGATGGGGGTGATGGAGGGTGATCTGGGGCTAAGGTGTAGTGTTGGTGGGTACTCACAGTGAAGTCTGCTCCTCTGCTGAATCCAACCGACGAAAAGGACCAGCAGAGAAGCAGAGAAGCCATATAACAGATCATATTTACTAATATGATCTGTTATCTGGCTTCTGATTTGATTTTTTGAAAATCGCCAGCCTGCCAGCCAATGATCGTTGCTGGCAGGCTGTTGACGAAATACTTCTTTAACTTTTGCCGGCCCGCGATGCGCATGCGCGGGCCTGCAAAGCACGAAATCTCGCGTCTCGCGAGAGGACGCACCGGCGCGTCCACCCAGAACAACAGGACCGCCGCAAAGACGCAATCCTGCGTACGGCGGTCCTGAGGAGGTTAAGAACCAGTTCAGGTCTGAAGTCACTTTGTGGGGCTTACATAGTGGTAACCCCCATAAATGACCCCATTGTAGAAACTACACCCCTCAAGTTACTCAAAACTGATTTTACAAACTTTGTTAACCCTTTAGGCGTTCCACAAGAATTAAAGGAAAATGGAGATGAAATTTCTAAATTTCACTTTTTTGGCAGATTTTCCATTTTATAATTTTTTTTCTTTAACACATTGAGGGTTAACAGCCAAACAAAACTCAATATTTATTACCCTGATTCCGCGGTTTACAGAAACACCCCACATGTGGTCGTAAACTGCTGTACGGGCACACGGCAGGGCGCAGAAAGAAAGGAATGCCATACGGTTTTTGGAAGGTAGATTGTGCTGGATTGGTTTTCTGAACGCCATATGTTTTTTATTTTTCTGCCGATCGTCTTGCGCAGGGGCTCGTCTTTTGCAGAAAGTGTTGAGGTTTTTATTGGTACCATTTTTGGGTACATAGGATTTTTTGATCATTCATTATTACACTTTATGGGGCAAGGTGACCCAAAAATTGGCTGTTTTGGAACAGTTTTCATTTATTTATTTTTACAGCGTTCATCTGATAAGTTAGGTCATGTGATAGTTTTATAGAAAAGATCGTTACGGACGTGGCAATACCTAATATGTATACTTTTTCTTATTTATTTAAGTTTTACACAATAATAGCATTTCTGAAACCAAAAAAATTATGTTTTAGTGTCTCTATAGTCTGAGAGCCATAGCTTTTTTATTTTTTGGGCGATTGTCTTAAATAGCGTATCATTTTTTGCGGAACGAGGTGACGGTTTGATTGGTACTATTTTGGGGGTCATAAACCTTTTTGATCGCTTGCTGTTGCACTTTTTGTGATGTAAGGTGACAAAAATAGCTTTTTTGACACTGTTTTTTTTATTTTATTTTTATGGTGTTTATCGGACGGGGTCTATCATGTGATATATTTATAGAGACGGTTGTTACGGACGCGGTGACGCCTAATATGTGTAGTTTATTTCATTTTTTCATTTTTTTATAGAAAAAGGCAATTTATTTTTTTAATTTACAATTTTATTTTTTCATTTTTATTATTTTCACTTTCTTTTTTTATCAAGTCCCACTTGGATCATGAAGATCCAGTGAAGCTGATGGCTGTACTATACTTTGCAATGCTCTTGCATTGCAAAGTATAATACTATTAGATGCCCTGTAATGCCCTGTAGGTGGCAACAGCGGACGCTTTTGCAAAGCGTCCGGTTGCCATGGCAACCATCGGGTGCCGCAATCACAGCGCTGCAGCCCCGATGGTTGAGAGAGGGAGCTCCCTCCCTCTATTAACCCCATAAATGCCGCAATCGCGGCATCTATGGGGTTACAGGAGAGTGTCAGCATAGAGCTGACACTCTCTGCAGATGGCGGCGGCTCAGTAATGGAGCCGCCGCGATCACAAACAGCAGGGGGATCGGGGGGTTCGGGGCAGCGCTGGAAAGGGGGGGGGATCGGGGGGTATGGCCGCCAATATTGAGGGAGGCTGGGGCAGGATGGGCGGGTCAGAATGAAAGCATGGGGCGGGGAGGGGGCGGACCGCATCAGGGCAGCTGCCTGCCTCTAGGGGGGGCTTGGAGGGGCACAGCCACAGATCGGGGGCACAGATGGGGCGGTATTATGAGGACTCTACCTGATTTCATGCTCTGATCTGCAGAGCGCAGATCAGAGTATGAAACCGGCATTTTTTTCACTGCCGCGATCCGATTGGTTAGTCTGCACAGACTAACCAATCGGATCGATTGTCGGCAAGGGGCCACTCTGATTGGTCCCTTGCCGGCATTACTAGACTGTATGCTGTCCGTGACAGCAGCAGGGCTCGGGCAGAAGCTTTAATCCAAGCGCTTTGCAGCGCTTGGATTAAAGAGCTGGTTTGACGTTTATACACGTGATAGCTGCACGGGGTATGTGCAGCTATCACGTATATATACAGATTGCGGTCGGGAAGAGGTTATAAATGATTTTACTTATCCAGGCCATTCTGAGATTGTTTTCTCGTCACATATTGTACTTCATGACAGTGATAAAATTGAGTCAAAATATTTCATTTTTATTTATTAAAAAAATACTAAATTTACAGTTTTGAATACTCCCCTCAAGGTATTCAAAACTGATTTTTTATAAACTTTGTTAACCCTTTGGGTGTTTCACAAGAATTAAAGGAAAATGTAGATGAAATTTCAGAATTTCACATTTTTTTTGCAGATTTTGCATTTTAATCCATTCTTTTTCCGCTAACAAAGCAAGGGTTAACAGCCAAATAAACCCAATATTTATTAGCCTGATACTGTAGTTTACAGAAAGACCCCATTTGTGATTGTAAACTGCTGTATAGGCACACGGCAGGGCACAGAAGGAAAGGAACATCATATGGTTTTTAGAGGGCAGATTTCACTGGGATAATTTTAAGTTGCTATGTCACATTTGAAGACGCACCCCTAGAGTACAAACGCCCAAAAAATTACCCCATTTTGGAAACTACAGGATAAGGTGGCAGTTTTGTTGGTACTATTTTAGGGTACAAATGATTTTTGGTTGCTCTATATTACACGTTTTGTGAGGCAAGGTAACAAAAAATAGCTGTTTTGGCACAGTTTTTATTTTTTGTTATTTACAATGTTCGTCTGACAGGTTAGATCATGTGGTATTTTTATAGAACAGGTTGTTACGGATGCGACAATACCAAATATGTTGTTTGTTTCAGTTTTACATAATAAAGCATTTTTGAAAAAAAAAATTTTTTAGTGTCTCCATATTCTGAAAGCCTTAGTTTTTTTAGGTAGGGTCTCAGTTTTTGCGCGACGAGATGATGGTTTGATTGGTATGATTTTGGGGTGTGTATGACTTTTTGATCGCTTGCTATTATACTTTTTGTGATGTAAGGTGACAAAAAAATAGCTTTTTTTTTACACAATTTTAATTTTTTCCAGTGTTCATCTGGGGGGGGGGAAGGGGGGGGTTAGGTCATGTAGTATTTTTATAGAGCAGGTTGTTACGGATGCGGCAGGTTGTTTTTTCTTTTTTCTTACATTTTAACACTATAAAAGCATTTTTGAAACAAAACAAATCATGTTTTAGTGTCTCCATGATCTGAGAGCCATATTTTTTTATATTTTTTTGGGTGATTGTCTTAGGTAGGGGCTCATTTTTTGCGGGATGAGGTGACGGTTAGATTGGTACTATTCTGGGGGGGCATACGCCTTTTTGATCGCTTGGTGTTGCACTTTTAGTGATGTAAGGTGACAAAACATTATTTTTTTTTAGCACAGTTTTAATTTTTTTGACTGTGTTCATCTGAGGGATATTTTTATAGAGTCGGTCGGAGGCGGAGGTAGCGGTCCAATCGCTGGGTTGTTGCCCTCCTACGGCCTCCTCCACGTCTCCTGATGTACTGGCCTGTCTCCTGGTAGCGCCTCCATGCTCTGGACACTACGCTGACAGACACAGCAAACCTTCTTGCCACAGCTCGCATTGATGTGCCACCCTGGATAAGCTGCACTACCTGAGCCACTTGTGTGGGTTGTAGACTCCGTCTCATGCTACCACTAGAGTGAAAGCACCGCCAGCATTCAAAAGTGACCAAAACATCAGCTAGGAAGCATAGGAACTGAGAAGTGGTCTGTGGTCACCACCTGCAGAACCACTCCTTGCACAACAGCATGTGAAATTGATTCACTCAGTGTTGCTTCCTAAGTGGACAGTTTGATTTCACAGAAGTGTGATTGACTTGGAGTTACATTGTGTTGTTTAAGTGTTCCCTTTATTTTTTTGAGCAGTGTACATTATGTATTGTACTGAATTGAACTGTCAGCGTCTTACACACTGGGTAACACTAACATGGAAAAGGACCTAGGAATTTCAGGGAACAGCAAAGCTGTAGAAACCAGTGTCAGGCAGCTGCTGCCAAGGCCAATAAGATAATGGGTTGCATCAAAAGGGGCATAGATGCCCATGATCAGAACATAGTCCTACCACTTTACAAATCACTAGTCAGACCACACATGGAGTACTGTGTACAGTTCTGGGCTCCTGTAAACAAGGCAGACATAGAATTCAAGAGGGGCCTGGATGTATTTCTGGAGTGTAATATTACATGTTATAGTTACTAGAGAGGGGTCGTTGATCCAGGGAGTTATTCTGATTGCCTTATTGGAGTCTGGAAGGATTTTTTTTTCCCCCTTAAGTGGCGAAAATTGGCTACTACCTCACAGGGTTTGTTTTGCCTTCCTCTGGATCAACTTGCAGGATA
Organism: Bufo bufo; assembly: GCF_905171765.1. Classification (NCBI taxonomy): domain Eukaryota; kingdom Metazoa; phylum Chordata; class Amphibia; order Anura; family Bufonidae; genus Bufo; species Bufo bufo. The sequence continues at coordinate 568,303,346 of NC_053392.1, read as the reverse complement.
ACAGGCCGAACTGGATGGACAGATGTCCTTTTTTCGGCCTTATAAACTATGTTACTATGTTATTTTTCTTTGCTGCTGTAGGTTAGCTTTAAAGGAAATCTGTCACCAGGATAATTGCTATTGAACTAAAGCCATAGCCTAATAGCACTTAGTACCTTATTTCCAGATGTGCCTTTGTTCCAGCAATAGATGTTTTTTATCCTCAAATGAATCAGTAAGGTGCCCAGAGGGACGTTATTCTTGCAGGAAGGACCCCAGGCACGCTGTAACGGGGCGCCGAAGGTGCACTCGGTCTCCCATCAGCCGCAGACTTGCTGCTTAGCTTTGGGAGTGAGGATCTGTGTTTGGCCTCGTTCCCAGGGCGGCTTTACTACTGGGAGGCTCCCTGCTCCTAGGTCTGCCTTGAGTGCCGAGCTGATCACTCTGTGCTCGACTTGTTTGTCTGTCGGTCATGTGACGCTGGCCACGTCACATGACCCTCACTCACCACTATAAATACAGGCAGCCTGCTGGCTACAGGATGCCTGTGATTTTCGTCCTATAGGCTGTGTACTTTATTGTTATTAAGCTACCTCTGGAATTGAACCTCGATCCGCCTCTTGACACCTCTCCTGCCTGCTCCCTGTACCTTGACGCTACCTCTCGGATTTTGACCTCGGCTAGTTTACGGATTTGTCTTTGCCTCTTCCCTTGTTCTGACGTGACCTCCTGGACTGACCTCGCCTTCTGTTTTTGTTCTACCTCTTGTCCGCTTATTGTAACTTCTCAGTGGCTGTCCTCTTCCCTGCTGTCTTTCTCTCTGCTTGCACTTAGTAGGTTAGGGACTGTCACCCAGTTGCGCTCCGTCACCTAGGGCGGGTGGTGCAAGTAGGCAGGGACAGGGGACCGGGTGGCAGCTCAGGGGGTGCACCTCCGCTCTATCTTGATTCCCGTGACTCTACCCGTGACACACGCCTTCTGCCACAATGTGTCCACCCACCCCCTCCTACATCACATTCAAGCCATAACTCTGTCCCCATTTTCCCTGCTCCCAGCATGAGGGCATGCCTGGACTCCTTCCGGCAAGAGTGATGCCCCTCTGGGCACCTTACTGGCTCATTTGCATACCAAATAAACTGGATTTTCAGAGGAGAAAAAACATCTGCAGTGACCAGGAACGGGTTCGCTGACTCCACTTTAATGCAGTGGCAGGGTCAGGTGGATAATATTCTGTATTTGTTCATGATGCCTATTGCAGCGTGCGCAGGGTACTATCCCAGGGCCCTTCCAAGGTGTTATAACGCACGTCCCAGATTAGGAATGCCAGAGTAGTGTAATGGCCTATAATGTCTCTATAGCTTAGTGGTAGTTGTTTCAAGGTGTCTCCTACCTGGATACAGCTGGACTCCTGGCTCACTTGCAATACATTTTAGTGTAGTGATAGTAGGCGAAATAGAGGAATTTTGCAGAAGAAATGATGTCCAGACCTTTAGATGAAGTTCAAACGTTGCTTTATTTGACATAACTTGCATCCAAGCGGTATAGAGCTTTGGTCTCTTGGTCCCAGCAGGTTTTGGCAATCATTGGCAGGAATGAGTACTTCTGCTTTAAATGTGGAGATTGCAGGATAAAACGTCTGCTTGGTAGCTGTGTAACTGTGGCAGGGTTAGCTTCTGCACTTATCTGTAACTTCTGCTGTGTGGGGACAGACTAGCTGAGGAGGAAATAGCTTCTCCTAGTTCTCTGGACTTATCTCACAGTTGGATTCTCAGGGGATGCTTTCTTCCTGGAACTCTGGAGGTTGTCTGTAGTTTCTGCTTTTTTCATCCAGCAGAGCTGAAGGTGCTCTAGCCGGGTATATTGCCAAGTCTCAGCTGAGACTAGGTCCTTGCTGTCTTACCTATGCAGGGGAACTCCTCACACACACACACCCTACCCCTAGCAGGGGGTGGGCTACACTCTCTCTAACTTCCTTCTCCACCCATGCTGCAGGATGTGGGACCAGCCTACCTCTCCACACCAGGGGAGCTAGGCTGGAATAGTCCATTCCAGCTCAGATACACTAAACTGTGACTAGTACCTGCCAATGCGTTGCTCCCACCTGCTGGTATACCAGGTAAATACATGAACGATTGCATTTAACATAGGTTTATATGCACTTTTGTGGAGGACATAATATAAATTACACAGTATAAAGGCTCTTAGGAGATGGTAGAGGTGTGTAGTAACACAACTCTGGGGTGTTACACATCTATTGCTGGAACAAAGGCACATCTGGAAATAAGGTACGAAGTGCTTTTAGGCTATGGCTTACTTCAATAGCGATTATCCTGGTGACAGATTTCCTTTTAAAGGGGCAGGGCGCTGTGGATGACACTGTTAAGGGCGCGGAGTGCTGTGGAGGTCAGGGGACAGGTAGGGTGGCCATTCAGGGCACCCTCAAAAGATGGATTTAAAAACCCCGCCCCCAGGTCCTGCTAAGCCACGCCCCCACTCCGCAGCCGACAGGGATTGAAAAAAATTAAGGTAAAAATTATCTTCTGTCAGCTGCAGGGGTGGGAGGGAGGGTGACTTTCTCTCTGCAGCTCATGCTCAGACAGCACTGTGCTGCTGTCTGAGAGTGAGCTGTTCAAAATGACATTCCAGGAAGTCTGAAAGACTGACTCTCCGGCCTAAAACTGCACCTCTGGCCACCCTAGGGGCAGGCTGCTGTGGAGGTCACAATTAAGGGGACCGTCTGCCATGGAGGTCAGTGTTAAGGGGAAGATTGCTGTAAAGGCCACTGTTAAGGGGGCGGGGTGTTGTGGAAATCACTGTTAAGGAGACTAGGTACTGTGGAGGTCACTGTTAAAGGGTGAGGTGCTGTAGAGGTCACTGTTAAAGGGGCGGGGTGTTGTGGAGGTCACATTTTAAGGGAATAAAGCTCTGTGGAGGTCACTGTTAAGGGGGCGGGTTATTGTGTAAATCACTGTTAAAGAGACTGGGTACTGTGGAGGTCACTGATAAAGGGGCGGCCAATGTGGAGGTCACTGTTAAAGGGGAGGGCACTGTGGATGTTATTGTTAAAGGGGCAGGCCGCTGTGGAGGTCAATGTTAAAGGGGCGTGCACTGTGGAGGTCACTGTTAAGGGAGGAGGGAACTGTGGAGACCACTATTAAAGGGGCAGCGGGGTACTGTGACAGTCACTGTTAAAGGGGTAGTCGCTGTGGAGGTCTCTGTTAAGGGGGCCGGGAATGGTGGAGGTCACTGTTAAGGGGGCGGAGTACTGTAGAGGTCACTGTTTTGGGGGATACTGTCGATATCTTTTAACGACACACACAAACATTAAATGAAATAGATGAAATATACCCATGTGAAGCCGGGTCCTTCAACTAGTCTAATATACACTCGCCTAAAGAATTATTAGGAACACCTGTTCTATTTCTCATTAATGCAATTATCTAGTCAACCAATCACATGGCAGTTGCTTCGATGCATTTAGGGGGGTGGTCCTGGTCAAGACAATTTCCTGAACTCCAAACTGAATGTCAGAATGGGAAAGAAAGGTGATTTAAGCAATTTTGAGCGTGGCATGGTTGTTGGTGCCAGACGGGCCGGTCTGAGTATTTCACAATCTGCTCAGTTACTGGGATTTTCACGCACAACCATTTCTAGGGTTTACAAAGAATGGTGTGAAAAGGGAAAAACATCCAGTATGCGGCCGTCCTGTGGGCAAAAATGCCTTGTGGATGCTAGAGGTCAGAGGAGAATGGGCCGACTGATTCAAGCTGATAGAAGAGCAACGTTGACTGAAATAACCACTCGTTACAACCGAGGTATGCAGCAAAGCATTTGTGAAGCCACAACACGCACAACCTTGAGGCGGATGGGCTACAACAGCAGAAGACCCCACCGGGTACCACTCATCTCCACTACAAATAGGAAAAAGAGGCTACAATTTGCACGAGCTCACCAAAATTGGACTGTTGAAGACTGGAAAAATGTTGCCTGGTCTGATGAGTCTCGATTTCTGTTGAGACATTCAAATGGTAGAGTCCGAATTTGGCGTAAACAGAATGAGAACATGTATCTATCCTCTGATGGATACTTCCAGCAGGATAATGCACCATGTCACAAAGCTCGACTCATTTCACATTGGTTTCTTGAACATAACAATGAGTTCACTGTACTAAAATGGCCCCACAGTCACCAGATCTCAACCCAATAGAGCATCTTTGGGATGTGGTGGAATGGGAGCTTCGTGCCCTGGATGTGCATCCCTCAAATCTCCATCAACTGCAAGATGCTATCCTATCAATATGGGCCAACCTTTCTAAAGAATGCTATCAGCACCTTGTGGAATCAATGCCACGTAGAATTAAGGCAGTTCTGAAGGCAAAAGGGGGTCCAACACCGTATTAGTGTGGTGTTCCTAATAATTCTTTAGGTGAGTGTATAAAGCTAAGTGTATGTGTGTGTGTGTATATGTATGTCCGCTAAAGGAATCCACACCGTCGCATTTACAATCACAAAATTTGGCACACAGGTACATTAGGTGTCCGGGAAGGTTTTAGACCGAGTCTCGGCTCTCTAGCACTTACTGTTTCTGAGAGATTCCCAAAAAATGCATTAGCCTTTAGAAGCCTGGTCACATGACCCTTATCAGCCAATAGAAGCTCGCAGGCCCTTAGTCTCCACATACACACAGTTTTACACCAGGTTTCCATAACAACCCAACCATTTTTCTTTACTGCTGTAGGTCAGCTTTAAAGGGGCAGGGCGCTGTGGATGACACTTAAGCGAGCAGAGTGCTGTGGAGGTCACAGTTAAGGGAACTATCTGCCATGGAGGTCAGTGTTAAGGGGAAGATTGTTGCAGAGGCCACTGTTAAGGGGGCGGGGTGTTGTGTAAATCACTGTTAAGGAGATGGGGTACTGTGGAGGTCATTAATAAAGGGGCAGTTGCTGTGGAGGTCACTGTTAAAGTGGCGGGCCTCTGTGGAGGTCACTGTTAAGGGGGTGGGATGCTGTGGAGGCCACTGTTAAAGTGGCGGTCGCTGTGGAGGTCTCTGTTAAGGGGGCAGGGAACGGTGGAGGTCACAGTCAAGGGGACGGTTCAGTGTTAAGGGGTGGGGTGCTGTAGAGGTCACTTAAGGGGGTGGGCCCTTGTGGAGGTCACTGTCAAGGGGGTGCGGTGCTGTGGAACCCACTGTTAAAGGGGCAGGCTGCTGTGAAGGTCAAAGTTAAGGGGGTGGGCTGCTGTGGGGGGGTCAGTGTTAAGAGGCTGGTGGCTGTGGAGGTCACTGTAAAGGGTGCAGGGTACTGTAGATGTCACTGTTATAGCGGATTCTAATGATATCTTTTAACGACACACACACAAACATTAAATGAAATAGATGAAATATACCCGTGTGAAGCCGGGTCCTTCTGCTAGTACATAATATAAAAGAATTGCAATAAGCATGAACAAGACGAGTTACAAAGTGGTACAGAATCTTGTACAATCTACATATTACTTTGTGATCCCCAACTGTATATTTTCTAAACCTGCAGAAGAAACCAAGCTGACTACGTACTATTATCAAATATCATAAATACTTTATTAATTACAAAACATGATATATATCAAGGACATGATCATTAAAAACCAAGTGGACAGAGAAAAACACCACCCTGATGGGACATAGGCTACAGACAATGTTGTCATAAATTAATATATGGTGAAGAATAAGTCAATAAATATCACAAAGGTGGGTCATATATAATAGCACAATATATATATGGGAAACAGCAGGTGAACAGAATAATAACAACCGGTCCAAAAAGGGGATCCAGAAATCACCACCAACTTCTACCCATATAGCCTGATATCATAAAAGAAATGAGAGGAGACCTACCAAGACAAGTGCCGTATATCAAGCAGCAAGGATGGCGCTACCCCAACGCGCGTTTCGGCGTGCCTTCGTCGATCCTCCTCATTCTCACGTCAGTGTGCTGTACGTGTTCTCCGCGGACAGCACATGTCCCCACCCATCAGTGTTTTAGCACGGTCCGTGTTTTCAGCACGGATGCATGTCCTATCTTGGTCCGTGTTCCCGGATCCCTCACGCCCATTATAGTCTGAGACCCAACACGGATCTGTCACGGGAGAAAACACGGATTGAACACGGTCTGTGTTACCACTGATCCGAAACTGACACGGACGTTTACATGAGGCATTACCGGTAATCTCAGTTTACTAAGGTTTGTCTCAGATCAACAAAAGGGTATGCCAATTTTCCACAAAACAGCTCCACTCTTGTCCAGTGGCTGTTTCTGGTATTGCAGACATGTGCTGAATGACTTCTTACATCTCCTTGTTTAAGGTCAGTCACTTGCACGTGTACAGGATCGAGTGCGCAGTAAAAGTAAATCCACATGGGATAATTTCTGCAGATTTACACAAATAATATCCACAGCAGATTACAGTAGTAAACAGTAGGCTTTACAAAACTCACCCGCATGCAGCAAACATTTTCTACATGGAAACTGACTTGTGGGGCAGATTTGTACCTATGAAATTTGGCTGCACTGCTGAGAAAAATGATGTTTTATTATATGGAAATGAGCCTCTAGGAGCAATGGAGGCGTTGCACACAGTGATGTCACAGTAAAGAGATAATCCACACAATACAGGGACAGTATAGAGATAATGCATACGGTGATGCCGCAGAATAGATAATACACATAGTGATTTTACAGTACAGGGAGAATAAATATAATGTCACAGTACAGAAATAATGCACATAGTGATATCACAGTATAGAGAGAGAGCACACAGTGAAGTCATAGAATAGGGATAATACAGAGTAAAAGGGCTCATGCACACAAACGTATTTTCTGTTTTTGGTTTTTTTGTAGACCGTATGCGGAACCATTCATTTCAACGGGTCCGCAAAAAAACGGAAGTTACTCCGAGTGCATTCCGTTACCGTATGTCCGTTCAGCAGAAAAATAGAACATGTCCTATTATTGTCCGCATTACAGACAAGGATAGGACTGTTCTATTAGGGGTCAGCTGTCCCATTCTGCAAAATACGGAATGCACGTGGGCGTATGGGTCATCCGTATTTTTTGAGGATCAGTTTTTGCAGACCCAAAATACATACGGTCATGTGCATGAGCCCTAAGGATAATGCACATAATGATATCACAGCATAGAGATAGAGCACACAGCGATGTCACAGTACATTGATCATGCAGAGTATATGGATAATGCATATAGTGATGTTATAGAATAGGAATAATGCACATAGTGATGTCATTGCATAAAAACTGTGCTGTAGAATAAGTGGTATTACGTAATTTTAGTCCTGATAGCGGTGAGTCAGTCTTTATTCGTACAAGAATAACTCGATGTCTGTTTTGATTTCTTGTCACCGAGTTAAACTTTACCTCCAAAGTAAAACGTCCGCTTCCACTAATATCACTGGACCTGCTCATGCACAAAGCGAAATGTTTCCATAAACAAAAAAAGAAAAGGCTGAGAACAAAGTTTTATAAGGACAGTGGCAGCTGTACTGCATCTGAGGCAAGTCAGTCAAATCTGCAAACCCAGAAAATCTGATAACCTAGCACGCCTCCACCAGAGATCTGAAGAAAATGTGGGATTTCATAAGCCCTAAAGTACAAGACTGAGTTTCAAGAATCAATTAGGGCTCACATCGCTTTCACATCATTTTGTCTTTACATTTGGCGCATACACAGGAAACATCTCCTGAGATATGCAGAAATTCTTTAGACCCTTTTGCTATTTTATTACGTTGCGGCCTTGTGCTAAAATATAAAAAAAAATGGTTTTCCCTCCATCATTCTGCACTCAATACCCCATAATGAAAAAGTGAAAATAGAAGAGTAGACGTCTTTGCTAATTTAAAGGGGTATTCCCATCTCAGACAATGGGGGCATATGGCTACGCCGAGAACGGAGCTGGGAAGGTGGTGGCCAGAGGACCCCGGGTCCAACCACCGCCAATCGCTCCCCCCATAGAAGTGAATGGAAGCGCACCGTGCTAGAGCGGCCACCGATCCCATTTATTTCTATAGGGCCGACGGAAATGAATGGAAGGCAGCTGCGCATGCGCAGTGCACCCTCCACAACTTTCAGGGATCCGTTCAGGATTCTCGATATAGGTGCGGGTCCTAGAGGTGGGACCCGCACTTATGAGACAATGGGGGCATATCCTAGCGATATGCCCCCATTGTCTGAGATGGGAATACCCTTTTAATAAAAAGGAAAAACTAAAATCTTACATTGACATAAGTATTAAGACGATTTACTCAGGACTTTGTTGCAGCACCTTTGGCAGCGATTACAGCCTCCAGTCTTCTTGGCTACGATGCCTCAAGATTTGAACACCTGGATTTGGGGATTTTTTGCCATTCTTCTCTGCAGATCATCGGAAGCTGTGTCGGGTTGGATGGGAACTGTTGGGTGGACAGCCATTTTCAGTTCTCCAGAGAAGTTCGATTGGGTTCAAGTCAGGGCTCTGGCTTGGCCACTCAAGGATATTCACAGAGTTGTCCCTAAGCCACTCCTGTATTGTCTTGGCTGTTTGTGTAGGATCATTGTCTTGTTGGAAGGTGAACCTTCAGCCCAATCTGAGATCAAGAGCACTCTGGATCAGGTCTTCATTAAAAAAAATCTCTGTACTATGACAATGCTCCATTCAGCCCTCCCTCATCCCTGACCAGTCTCCCTGTCCCAGCAGCTGAAAAACTCCCCCATGACAGGATCCTTTACTGTAGGGATTGTATTGGGCAGGTGATGAGCAGTGCCTGGTTTCCTCCAGACACTATGCTTGGAATTGATGACAAAAACTTCAGCCTTGGTTTCTTCAGACCAGAGTCCCTTTAGGTGCTTTGCCAAAAAAAGGGTTGGCTTATACAGTCCTGATCAAAAGTTTAAGACCACTTGAAAAATGGCAAAAAATCATATTTAGCATGGCTGGATCTTAACAAGGTTCCAAGTAGAGCTTCAACATGCAACAAGAAGAAATGGGAGTGAGACAAAAAAAAAAATTTGAGCATTCAATTTAATGAAAACAACAAATAAACTGAAACAGGCTGTTTTTCAGCTGATCAAAAATTTAGGACCACACCTCCAAAAAAAAACTAAACCCCCGCAAAACAGAAATCCAACTTCCAAACATAAACTCAGTAATGAGTAGCTCTGCCGTTATTGTTTATCACTTCAAAAATTTGTTTCGGCATGCTTGATGCAAACGTTTCCATGAGATGAGTGGGAACATTTCTCCAAGTGGTGAAGACGGCCGCACGAAGGCCATCTACTGTCTGGAACTGTTGTCCGTTTTTGTAAACTTCCCTTGCCATCCATCCCCAAAGGTTCTCAATTGGATTTAGATCAGGGGAACACGCAGGATGGGCCAAAAGAGTGATGTTATTCTCCTGGAAGAAGTCCCTTGTCCTGCGGGCATTGTGTACTGTAGCGTTGTCCTGTTGAAAAACCCAGTCGTTACCACACAGACGAGGGCCCTCAGTCATGAGAAATGCTCTCTGCAACATCTGGACATAGCCAGCGGCCGTTTGACACCCCTGCACTTCCTGAAGCTCCATTGTTCCACTGAAGGAAAAAGCACCCCAGACCATTATGGCGCCCCCTCCACTGTGGCGCGTAGAAAACATCTCAGGTGGGATCTGCTTGTCATGCCAGTGACGTTGAAAACCATCAGGACCATCAAGGTTAAATTTTTTCTCATCAGAGAATAAAACTTTCTTCCACCTTTGAATGTACCATGTTTGGTGCTCTCTTGCAAAGTCCAAACAAGCAGTTCTGTGGTGTTCAAGGAGACGAGGTATTTGAAGACGTTTTTTGTTTTTGAAGCCCTTCAGTCTCAGATGCCGTCTGATGGTTATGGGGCTGCAGTCAGCACCAGTAAGGGCCTTAATTTGGGTCGAAGATCGTCCAGTGTCTTGACGGACAGACAATTGGATCCTCCGGCTCAGTGCTGATGAAATTTTTTTGGGTCTTGCACTTGACTTTTTTGTTCCATAACCCTCAGGATCATTTAAGAAATTCCAAATGACTGTCTTACTGCGTCCCACCTCAGCAGTGATGGCACGCTGTGAGAGACCCTACTTATGCAGTTCAACAACCCGACCACGTTCAAAAAGGGAGAGTTTTTTTGCCTTTGCCATCACAACGTGTGACTACCTGACAGATAATGACAATGAATCCACATCTTTCCCCAGATTTGGCCTTTTAATGGCATGTGGTCCTAAAATTTGGATCAGCTGAAAAACAGCCTGTTTCAGTTTAATCGTTATTTTCAATTAATTGAATGCTCAAAAAATGTTTTGTCTCACTCTCATTTCTTCTTGTTGCATGTTGAAGCTCTACTTGGAACCTTGTTAAGATCCAACAATGTTAAATACGATTTTTTGCCATTTTTCAAGTGGTCTTAAACTTTTGATCAGGACTGTATGTGTCTTCCTCCTCTGGCCATTGTGCCTTAAAGCCCAGATTGTTTTTTGCCTGATATGCATTGTCAGCTGTGAGACCTCATGTACATGCCAAATTTATAATAAATTAGCAAAAATTTCTAAAATTCTATTTTCACTTTGTCATTATGAGGGTATTAAGTGTGGTTTGACTGTAAAAAAAGGTAACTTTTATTGTAGTGCAAGACTGCAACGTAACACAATGTGAAAAAAGTGAAAGGGTCTGAAGACTTTCTAAATATAATATTGTAACAAAAAAACATACCACACAATAAACTATTTTTGGGGTGGCCAACAAATTCAGAAAAGTACATTAAGTCCTACTTTCTTATCCAGTATTTGTCAATTTGCTCAGCTCCTCCTGCTCTATAACACTGCATTTTCATGGGGACAGGTTCACTTTATCAGTGATGTGACTCCTCCAGCTACTTTGAACATAACAAAAAAGCTTGAGAAACAAAGTTAAGGGTTTGACATAAAATAAAAAATAGGTGAAGTCAGCATTGTTTTAATGAAGTGCTGAGACTTCTCGCATTCGATAATTGAAAATGATGGAAAGAGTAGGCTGTTGATGATGGTAACTGACAAGCATGTAATTTTCCTTGAAGACAAATAATTTATTACAGTGGAAACAGTACATCTCTGCAGCCCTTGTCTTTCAGGCTGTTACTTTGCTGAATATAGATTTTTATATATATTATATAAATTATATATATTTTTTTTAAATCTAAAAATGCTAGTTGTTGAAGTAAAAGACTGAGTGAATATTCCTCAGTGATCAAAGAACTGGGAAATATGAAAAGAATCAATAAAGTGAAGCCCTCTTCTCAATAATAACATCATGCACAATGTACAGTCGTGGCCAAAAGTTTTGAGAATGACACAAATATTAGTTTTCACAAAGTTTGCTGCTAAACTGCTTTTAGATCTTTGTTTCAGTTGTTTCTGTGATGTAGTGAAATATAATTACACGGACTTTATACGTTTCAAAGGCTTTTATCGACAATTACATGACATTTATGCAAAGAGTCAGTATTTGCAGTGTTGGCCCTTCTTTTTCAGGACCTCTGCAATTCGACTGGGCATGCTCTCAATAAACTTCTGGGCCAATTCCTGACTGATAGCAACCCATTCTTTCATAATCACTTCTTGGAGTTTGTCAGAATTAGTGGGTTTTTGTTTGTCCACCCGCCTCTTGAGGATTGACCACAAGTTCTCAATGGGATTAAGATCTGGGGAGTTTCCAGGCCATGGACCCAAAATGTCAACGTTTTGGTCCCCGAGCCACTTAGTTATCACTTTAGCCTTATGGCACGGTTCTCCATCGTGCTGGAAAATGCATTGTTCTTCACCAAACTGTTGTTGGATTGTTGGAAGAAGTTGCTGTTGGAGGGTGTTTTGGTACCATTCTTTATTCATGGCTGTGTTTTTGAGCAAAATTGTGAGTGAGCCCACTCCCTTGGATGAGAAGCAACCCCACACATGAATAGTCTCAGGATGCTTTACTGTTGGCATGACACAGGACTGATGGTAGCGCTCACCTTTTCTTCTCCGGACAAGCCTTTTTCCAGATGCCCCAAACAATCGGAAAGAGGCTTCATCGGAGAATATGACTTTGCCCCAGTCCTTAGCAGTCCATTCACCATACTTTCTGCAGAAGATCAATCTGTCCCTGATGTTTTTTTTGGAGAGAAGTGGCTTCTTTGCTGCCCTTCTTGACACCAGGCCATCTTCCAAAAGTCTTCGCCTCACTGTGCGTGCAGATGCGCTCACACCTGCCTGCTGCCATTCCTGAGCAAGCTCTGCACTGGTGGCACTCCGATCCCGCAGCTGATTCCTCTTTAGTTTTGTTTTAAAATTGTTTTTATTGTTTTCCAACACGAAATAAAGCAACAACATAAAGGTCATCACTATCTCAAATCCCTGAAAGTATACATATACCCTGAGCATACATCCTAAAACGAGTAATCGTATAGTTGCACATATCAAATAATCATAAGCACATTAATTTCCAAATGACATCTTCTAAGAAAAAACATCTCTGTTCATCCTAATCTATCAGGTACATGCATATTCACTATAAATTTTAATGCACTGACCTTAAATATAAACCAAAAAGAAACAAAGACAAGGACAATGGGAAAAATGGGAAAAAAGGGGGGGGGGGGAATAGCTTTGTAAAAACACGGAATTCCATCAAGGCAGGCATAAAGTGCTATGTCTAGCGTTAACTCCCACCAGGAGTAATCAGTGTGAGTGTTTACAACCGAAGAAGACCCGTTCAAAGGAAACCAGCTCAGAAGGAGGAGGAGGAGGCCCACCATCGCAAAAACATTCCTCTCGCAGTAAAAACTCAAATCCCAGAAAAATTCCTAAATGTTTTCCATGGATTCCAGATATTTTCGAACTGCATAGGGGTGCGAGCATCCCAGTGCGCGATTTGTTCTAGACGGTATAATTGATCGCATTTGAGGATCCAATTTTGAATAGTTGGCGGGTTTGGTTGTTTCCATGCTATTGCCAACATAAGTCTAGCTGCTGCTAATAATGTGTTACATAACAGGCGTTTATTTTTGGAGCACTTGATTTCACCCAGAACACCTAAAAGGCAAACTTTCGGGGATATAGGCACTTCCAGGCTACAGATGTCAGATATAAGTTTGCAGATCTCTTGCCAGTAAGAGGTTATCTTGTCACACTCCCACCAGATATGTGTATGTGTGCCTATCTCTAGGCTACACCTCCAGCACACAGGGCTACATTCAGGAAACATGCGATGAAGTCTTTGAGGTGTGTAATACCATCTTGTTAGAACTTTATAGCTGTTCTCTTGCAGCTTGACGCACCTGGACACCCTAAGAAACGCTCTGAGTGCATGTTTTACTTCTAAGGGGGATAATTGAATCTTCAGCTCTGCTGACCACTGCTGAATAAATATAGGGGTTTCTGACCCTTGAATTGAGAGTAGTAACTCATATAGTTGTGAGATTTTCCCTTTTGGTTCCTTTATTTGTAAAGCTAATTTTTCAAATGGCGTGTGAGTTGTCACTATCGGAAGTGATGTTAAGTGCTTTTTAATCTGTTGGAGTAAATAGGCCAGATGAAAGGTGGAAAGGTTAGTCAGCGCCGGAAGAGAACGCAAATCTTCGTATGTAAGAACATCCTCATCTATACCTAGATTTAAAATAGGTGTTGTAATGGATTTTGCCCTAGTAGGTAGGGTGTCTAAAAACTGTGTAGGTGCTTGAAATAATATATCCCTTGCTTGCATTAGTGTCAGATAATTTGGGGTTAGTACTGAAAGCCATTTAGATTCTGACCATGTTTTTAATGAGTATATAGTTATGGAGCTAGCTGTCCTCAATGTCTTTCTAGCCACTGTACCTTCCATAAACAACAAAGAGCGCAAAGGGATGTTAGCCATGCTGGACTCAATTGAAAGATCTAAGCGATTAGAATAACTTCTCAACCATTCCAAGCAGCGCAAGCACATCACTGCTTTGTGGTATAGATATACATCTGGTACCCCCATTCCTCCCTTAGCTGTCCGTTGCTTGACCTGTTTAAAAGGTATCCTAGCCTTTTTTTCACCCCATAAAAACTTTAGAAGGATGCTTTGGATTTTCTTAAAAAAGGCCCTGGGAATTGGAATAGGTAACGCCTGAATGTAATACAACACCGTTGGCATTAGAATAGCTTTAATCAGAGTTCTACGACCAAACCACGAGACAAATGGGATATCCCAGGAACTTACGAGATCTTCTATACGTTTCGGAAGAGTGTGGAAGTTCTCGTGATATAACCGGGAAAAGCTAGTGGTCAAATTAATGCCCAAAAAAGTGATATGGTCCGTAGTCCAATGAAAGGTCGCAGTGGACTTTAACCTCTCCATAGTCGCCACCGGTAAAGATACATTCAAGATCGTAGATTTAGATAAATTTACTAAGAAATTTGACAATTCAAAGAAGTCATGGAGTAACGACTCAATCTCCTTAAAGGCCGTATCAGGATTTGTAATAAACAATAACACATCATCCGCAAAAGCTGCAGTCTGATGGTTCTCTGCACCTATCTTAACACCTTTAATTGCGGTATTGATCCGAAAAGCCTGCATAAGGGTTTCTATCACCAACACAAAGAGCAATGGGGAGAGAGGGCAGCCTTGCCTCGTCCCATTTGATATACTGAATGACGGAGACAGTGTGCCATTCACCAGAACACGCGCGGTAGGCTTTTGATACATTGCCATTACTTTCGAAATAAAAGAATCTGGGATTCCGAATTTGGCCAGGGTTTGGGTCATGAATAACCAATCCACTCTGTCGAACGCCTTTTCTGCGTCCATGCTGAGAATTGCTAGGGGGACTTTCGTATGTTGAGCCCATTGCATCAGTTGGATGACCCTAATAATGTTATTTTTCCCCTCTCTACCTGGAATAAACCCAACTTGCTCCGCAGATATAAGATCTGGCAAGTACATTTTTAGTCTATTTGCTAACATCTTAGCATACAATTTAATATCATTGTTGAGGAGAGAGATAGGTCTATAGTTCGCACAGAGTGAGTGATCTTTATTAGGTTTGGGAATAATAGTAATTTGCGCTGCAAGCATATCACTGGTGAATGACCCCACCCCCTCCACCCCATTGCAAACCTTGAGGAAGCGTGACATAAGTATATTTTGAAAAGTGATGTAATAAATAATTGGGAGGCCGTCAGGACCCGGGCTCTTATGAAGTGGGGAGTTTTTTAAAGCAGATTTAAGCTCCGACATAGTAAATGGGGAGTTCAGAATATCCGTTTGTTCAGTTTTTAATTTGGGTAGGTTTAAAGTGTCTAGCCACTGCTTTATGCGTTGGGTCTTATATGCTATTTGTGAGGGGGATAGAGTGTCTTGTAAATTATACAGTTGACTATAAAATTTACAAAACTGATCCGCAATAAGATCTGTTTTATGAATACTGATTCCTCTTTAGGAGACGATCCTGGCGCTTGCTGGACTTTCTTGGACGCCCTGAAGCCTTCTTAACAAGAATTGAACCTCTTTCCTTGAAGTTCTTGATGATCCTATAAATTGTTGATTGAGGTGCAATCTTAGTAGCCACAATATCCTTGCCTGTGAAGCCATTTTTATGCAACGCAATGATGGCTGCATGCGTTTCTTTGCAGGTCACCATGGTTAACAATGGAAGAACAATGATTTCAAGCATCACCCTCCTTTTAACATGTCAAGTCTGCCATTTTAACCCAATCAGCCTGACATAATGATCTCCAGCCTTGTGCTTGTCAACATTCTCACCTGAGTTAACAAGACGATTACTGAAATGATCTCAGCAGGTCCTTTAATTACAGAAATGAAATGCAGTGGAAAGTCTTTTTTGGGATTAAGTTAATTTTCATGGCAAAGAAGGACTATGCAATTCATCTGATCACTCTTCATAACATTCTGGAGTATATTCAAATTGCTATTATAAAAACTTAAGCAGCAACCTTTCCAATTTCCAATATTTATGTAATTCTCAAAACTTTTGGCCACGGCTGTATACGGTAACTGCATATACCGCCTCACACAGGTGATTCGTACAAGTTTCGAGATGTCTGGAGTTGTCATATGTTACCCATAGAAGTCTGTTGAGGCGTCTGTGTGCTTTCAAGTTCTTATGAAGGAAGATGGGGGTTTAGACAGAAAAAGAAATAGCGCTAGGAGCCACCAGCCAAGTGTTGCTTCTCGGGAGAATAACATAATATGTTGCCATACATTGGTGGCCCATAGAGCGCCTGAATCGTAAGCCTCTGTACGGGCTTTGAGCACACAGTTCATATGGAATTCACATGGTAGGATGCCCTGAAAGCATTGCTTTGAGCAAAGAATAACCCTGTTTAATTGCATAGTTTGGAGGCACCATACGGTAGCACAGAGTCCCAGAAGAGCCTTGAACATGTCCTGGAGAAATGGCTCATACAAAATTTGACATTAAAAAACATGGTATGCTTCATCAGATGCCACATTACTAAGATATTCTACCCCAAGAAAAATTACTTCTAGGGGAGGATACACTCAAAAAATTGTACCATACAAAAGTATCCGTAAGGATGTGTGCCAGCAAACAACCTGTGACCTAAGCAGCAATGAACATGTTGCGGGTGGAGAAGCTATAACCTTCTCAATAAGATCACAGACCAAATAGAAAGGTGTGCATTTGCAACGCGCCGTCCCCCGGGGCCCTATCGCATCCCAGGTATATAGGAAATTCCGAGTGGTGTAGTGTGGCCTAAATGTCTCTCTATATCATGGTGCTCCTACCTGGATACTGCTGAACCCCAGGCTTTAGCTCTGAAGCAAAATAAAGGGGGAATAATTGAGGGATGAAGGAAAAATAACTTGAGTCCAGCCCTTGTGGTGAAATTCAATGGCAGCTTTACTTGAATAAACGTTCTTCCAAACGATTGACAGGCTTTGTCTTGGTTCCAGCAGGCTTTAGCATAAACTGGCAGGAAAACTTTGTAACTGTGCTTTCTTTTTTTCTCTGCTGTACTGACAGTCTTGCTTAGATACTTTGTTTTCCTTCTTTATGCTGCTCTAAACTCTGCTTTAGTCTGGTTTCTGTACTTCTGATCTGCTCTGGTATCCTTTGATGGGGTGCAGTCGACTGTTATTCCCCTCCTTACATTCAGTAAACAACTTATTTTCAGCCGAAGAACAATTTCCTCTGACTGCTACTTCTTTCAGGTCTTCTCGGCTCCAACATGGAGTACCAACTGTAATAAAATAGAACTGCCACCCCTTTCTACTGGTAGGAAGCAGGACTCACCCACTTCTGCCCAAAGGGGGGAGAATGGATTAGTGAGTTCCATTCTGTCTAAGGATAGCTCTGCCATTTATGCTGCCACCTGCTGGTGAACCAGGCATATTACATGTAATAAACAGTTGCATAGAAATCATAGCATTGCAAAATGTAGAGGACCTGGATAGAAATACACAGATGGCATTTATGTTAGACCTTTAAAGATAGTTGGGTGTTGGAGTGGTAACACCACTCCAAGGTGTTACACATTTAACTCCAGAGTATTTTGGTAGTGGAGGTAGTAGTTCCTTATTTCACCATCAGATCCTCCACCCACATCACCTCCTAGAGAACTGCAGACCAATTGATGGCTCTGTCTATTGATGTCATGCCAACTCATGCTGCATTAATCAGGTGGTGACTTATTATAGATTGATACTTTGATGTCAAGTGGCTTCTGCAGATGGGTACCTAACACTAGAGTTAGGTATCAATCTACAGAAGCTACCTTGACATTGGCTGATGGGCCCGACACACATTTGATCAAAAATGTGCCCGAAGAATTTCAATTTTTCATGCATAGTAGGTATAGTACTACTGTAATCCAGAATAATCTCTAATCCCTAGTTTTATTGTTTACATGTGTAAAAGTGTGCTGCCATATTTTGTTTGCTGCTTGTATGTTAGCTTTATGGATGTGCACCTGTGACTTTGGATGTGCTAGACTACATTTTTTTTGCATTATGTGGTCACCGTCACATTAAATCTTGACCCTAACCAAAATTATTGGAAAGGGGAGTATCAGTGGGGAAATTATGAAATCCAGTTGGTTCTTTCTCAAGAAAGCAGAGGAATCAGACCATTACATTAAGGAAGTTAATCCAAACCAGACAAACGCTGTAGGTCAAGTGTACTCAATTCACCATCACATAAGCCATCTACCCCATTGCTTGGCATAGGTTTCTGTAGTTTTACATATACTGTACATTTTTTTTACCCTCATTGGGCCCATGGATACGAAGTGGCACGAGTCCTATGTGGATAGTGGTTCCTTTTTGTTACCATGGATGGAGGCAGCACCTCTCATTTGAAGTCTGTGCGTAGGAGCTGATGTGGGCAAAACTAATTCATAGTAGCAAAACCTGGAGATGGAATTCACAGTCAATCAAGCAGAAAGTCATAGCTAGCAAGTTCATGCAAAAACGATAATCCAAGCAGAAGGTCAAAGACAAGAATCAATCCAAATCAATCACAGCAATACAGAAACTAACAAATCAACCTGGATGCCCAGGCAAAGAGCATAGTTGGAGGGGGTCCTTAACTAGCCATACAATTCACTATTAATAGAGATAAAAGGGTTCTCCAATACTTTAATACTGATGACCTATACTGAGGATGGGTCATTAGTATCTGATTGGTGGGGGTCCAACACCTGGGACACCCACCGATCAGCTGTTTCAGAAGGCACCGGCTCTCCTGTGAGTGCCGCGGCATTCTCCGTGCTTACCAAGCACATAGCCGTACATTGTATAGCGACTTTTCTTGGTATCGCAGCTCAGCCCCATTCACTAATAAGTTGAGCCGTGCCTAGGAACATGTCATCACTGGCCTAGGAAAAGCTGAGAGAAGGCTGCGGCACTACCGCAAGCATCAGTGCCTTCTCAAACAGTTGATCAGTGAGGGTCTCAGGTATCGGACCCCCACCAATCAGATACTGATGACCTATCCAGAGGAAAGGCCTTTAGTATTAAAGTCTCAGAAAACCCCTTTAATGACTGTTTAGTTGCTGGACTGGGTATAGTCAGGCAACGAGTTAGTGAGCACAGATTGCAGAGCTCAATTTGATGTGTGGCAGTCAGCGGTGACGGACGTTGAGACTGAAGAGCTTGACAGGAAGATTATTTTGACATTTTTAAACCTTTACCTAGAACGATCGCTTCATTAATTTTGTATAAATCTCTTATTAATACTTATGCACAAAGAGGAGTCATACAAAGTTTTGCATTTTCTAGGCCTCATATCATCAGTCCATCCCTACAGTACAGGATCAGACTTCTGATTCTTATTTTAGGTCACATTACACATATTTGTCCTTATATCTCCTTAGAAAGTTTTCTTTTTTTTAAGACAAACTTCACTGGCACGTCAGAAGTCTTCTCTCCATGTAGCCGTTCTACGCCTCCTAACCTGATTCTATCAGTTCACATCTCGTCTTCCCGTCTCCTTCCTCCTTACATCCTTCACTATCCTTCCTGATACATACTTTTCTTTCTTTTTTTTCTTTTTCGGAGATGAATACTAAATTTGAACTTTACATATACTCATCAGGAAGGAGGAAGAGTTTGTAGATATTTTTTTTGGCGAATCTCAAAGTCTCTACAGGATTGAGACTTTTAAAGAAAAAGATACAGCATTATATGAATATGTTATATCTTATTGGTTGTAAAACTGCCATTTATAACTAATAGTGCTGATGAATATTAACTGGTCGTACATTTTCGAGATGGGAAATTGAATAGGAGGAACATAAATGAGTAACTACACATAAGAAGAATTTAAAGGTGTATGGATGAGCCATAATCGAAAAATAAGGGAAACAATGTAGGTGCAGAAAAGTGAGGTAATGAGCTCAGCAATGTAATTTGTGTATTGAACAGTCAAGTGGTTGTCTAAAAAACATAAGGACTGCAGGTTGAGCGTGCTTAAAGGGTTTTTCTAGGTTCTTGACACTGATGGCCTATTAGGCCTGCAATATTAGATTGGTGGGGGTCCGACTCTTTGCACCCCTACAAGTCAGAGGTTTATAGGAGAGGTCGCGCTCTTGAGAGCACAGCAGCCTCTTTATTATTTACATGGGGCTGACTTTGAATGTAAATATTCTGCCCCGCCGCTACTAAGTAGACTGCAGACTGTGTGCAGAAGACAGTCTCATGTAACTATAATGTAGTCACAGCACTCTCACAAACACAGCCCAATGGTAGTGGCTCTGGCTGTCAGTCAGTCAAGGCAGCTGTCCTCACACCGATGCTCCCTAGGGCTGTGAAGTGAAAGCAGGGTGACACCCTTTCTTCCTTCAGGGCACACCCTTATTCTGGGGAACCTGCCTAATGGTAGCTGGGGTGCCCTTTCTGTCCTTAATTACGGTGGGCAGCCTGTGGCTTAGAAACTCTCCACCTAATGCAAAGGTGACTAAAACCTGATAAACAGCAGTTATCTTCCTTTGCCAATAGTCTATAGTTCAATGATCCAGCAACCCAAGGGCGATCTCCCTTATGACAGGCAAACTCTCTGCTTCATTATTTTAAAAGGTTGCGCTCCTCAAAGTGATAATCTATTTTATACCCCGGAAGGGTAATCTACAGTGTAGGATCAGATAGTCCTAATCTTGGACTCAAAGGTTGAGGTAAAATAGTTCCCCGTGCTAGGCCCGGGAGAACAGAGACAAGACTGTCTCCTCTCCGTCCTCCTAACTCCCAACTCCTAATCTCCCTTTCACTTCCTGTGGCTGCACTATATAAATGGTGTGATGGAGACCTCTAGTGGTGGAAATATGTAAGGCATGTTACCAGCCTGTAATATGGATTCAGCAACATAGACAAAGGAATAGTGCAAAATGACATCATACTATACATAACAATTTGGAGTGGACCATACACACATATGTGGGACACTACACATACACTCACCTAAAGAATTATTAGGAACACCTGTTCTATTTCTCATTAATGCAATTATATAGTCAACCAATCACATGGCAGTTGCTTCAATGCATTTAGGGTAGTGGTCCTGGTCAAGACAATCTTCTGAACTCCAAACTGAATGTCAGAATGGGAAAGAAAGGTGATTTAAGCAATTTTGAGCGTGGCATGGTTGTTGGTGCCAGACGGGCCGGTCTGAGTATTTCACAATCTGCTCAGTTACTGGGATTTTCACGCACAACCATTTCTAGGGTTTACAAAGAATGGTGTGAAAAGGGAAAACATCCAGTATGCGGCAGTCCTGTGGGCGAAAATGCCTTGTGGATGCTAGAGGTCAGAGGAGAATGGGCCGACTGATTCAAGCTGATAGAAGAGCAACGTTGACTGAAATAACCACTCGTTACAACCGAGGTATGCAGCAAAGCATTTGTGAAGCCACAACACGCACAACCTTGAGGCGGATGGGCTACAGCAGCAGAAGACCCCACCGGGTACCACTCATCTCCACTACAAATAGGAAAAAGAGGCTACAATTTGCACGAGCTCACCAAAATTGGACTGTTGAAGACTGGAAAAATGTTGCCTGGTCTGATGAGTCTCGATTTCTGTTGAGACATTCAAATGGTAGAGTCCGAATTTGGCGTAAACAGAATGAGAACATGTATCTATCCTCTGATGGATACTTCCAGCAGGATAATGCACCATGTCACAAAGCTCGAATCATTTCAAATTGGTTTCTTGAACATGACAATGAGTTCACTGTACTAAAATGGCCCCCACAGTCACCAGATCTAGACCCAATAGAGCATCTTTGGGATGTGGTGGAACGGGAGCTTCGTGCCCTGGATGTGCATCCCTCAAATCTCCATCAACTGCAAGATGCTATCCTATCAATATGGGCCAACATTTCTAAAGAATGCTATCAGCACCTTGTGGAATCAATGCCACGTAGAATTAAGGCAGTTCTGAAGGCAAAAGGGGGTCCAACACCGTATTAGAAGGATGTTCCTAATAATTCTTTAGGTGAGTGTATACTGGTGCACATGCTATGCGGACACCACAAACAGTGCAAATAGACCCTTTATGTAATAAATATCATATAAAATGAAAAGTAATCTCATAATACTAATGACCTGAACAACTAGTTTATGGTTATTTATTTATCTATCTATCGTAAAAGGTATAAAAATGCAACATAATATAAAAAGATACATAAAGTGAAACAATTAGCATCAACCCTAAAGGGGTTGTCCGGGCTTTTACTATTGATGACCTGTCTTCAGAATAGGTCATCAATATCAAATCGGCGGTGGTGCCGGGTGTCGGACCCCTGCCGATCTGGGGTTGTCAAGTTGTTTTCTTTTTTATATTTCCAACCCACTGGGAATCTGTTAACTCCTTATTGTCCGCCAATACTGCTTTTTATGGGGGTCACTTAGGGGCCTTAGGTTAGGCCTTTGCCTTTTTAAGATGGCTTACTCTAAGCTCTACATGTTTTTTTTTACATGGGTCTCTAATGCAGCAATGAGCAGGAGCCCTGACTCCTGCTCTAACAGCCTGGACCGGCAGAAGCGCTGATCCGTGCTGTTTAACCCCTTAGAGGGATCGGTGATCGAGTGGTGCCGATGTCTTAGTATGGCAGCCGAGAGCCTAATGAAGGCCCCCAGGTCTGCCTGTAGTGTATGCCTCAATGAGCCTCTAGGAGCAACGGAGCTTTGCCGTTACACCTAGAGACTCAGCTCTGTCTGCAACTGCAGCGCCCTCTCTACTTTGATTGACAGGATCAGGCATTGTAAACCTGATCACGCCCAGCCCTGTCAATCAAAGTGCAGAGGGCGGGGCAGTTGCAGAGCCTCTGGATGTAACGGCAATGCCCCCGTTGCTCCTAGAGTCTCATTCGCATACATTAAACATCACTTTTCTCAGCAATGCAGGCACATATGAACGTGGGACCAACACAGATGTCTTCAGCTGCCAAGCGCACATGTAACAGGTCAGCCAGTGTCATAGGTACAAATCTGCTGACAGATGCCCTTTAAGGCAACCCTTAAGGTGTTATATATACTGTATATTTACCAGAAAACGGACAGCACATCCAGTCGAAAAACAGTGCTTTATTGGCCCATGTGGTACAGTGAGGCAACGTTTCGGCTCAGACACGGAGCCTTTATCAAGCATAAAACACAAGTGAATTACAAAGTATAAATACTCCAAACGTAGTGATTAACATGATTAAAGGGTGGAGCAATCAATTAAAATGATAATTGAAATAAAATCATAATACATGATAAAAACAAGTGTAAAGTAACATGATGTGATACATAGTAATAATCGCAATAAACATGATTGTATTTGAAATAAATAAAAAAATAAATCTAATACAAAATGTCCCACCTGGTGATTTTTTTATATTATCATCATGATGCACAGCACTTGCGGTTGATTGGTGTCATTTATCCATTTTAGTGTCTTTTGTATTAGATTTATTTTATGGGCCAATAAAGCACTGTTTTTCTACTGAATGTGCTGTCCGTTTTCTGGAATATTTT
Source organism: Bufo bufo (assembly GCF_905171765.1). Classification (NCBI taxonomy): domain Eukaryota; kingdom Metazoa; phylum Chordata; class Amphibia; order Anura; family Bufonidae; genus Bufo; species Bufo bufo. Next base: position 568,279,858 of record NC_053392.1, on the reverse strand, counting down.
TGGGGTAAGCAGTCATACCCTGGGACATAGCACCCGACGTACCATTTGATAATTGGTGCTGCCATTTCTTCCATTTGTACTGTGTGTGTGTAAATACACCTACAGTAGATAAACTGACCCACATGAACTTAGTACGAGAGTTGACATTCATACACTAAAGCCTGTAGCCTGTATTACACCAGCCAATTGAGCAAGCGATTCCCTCCCGGCAATCGCCTGCTCGCTAGCAGAGGAGACAGATGCTATTACATGCAGCGATCTCCTCTGCAGCATGGGGAGGAGCGATCACTATGCCATTGCTCGTCCTCCTGCTGTCTAGTGGTTTGCCGGTGGCAGATCGTAACTAGACAGCACGATCTGCCGCCGGCAAACGCTGATTTTTAAGCATGCTTAAAAATCACAATTGCCCAACATCGGACAATCGGCGGCAGTACTAAACTGCCAGATCATCGCTAACGAGCGCTCATATGAACGCTCGTTAGTGATCACCTGCGAAAAATCAGCAGGTATAATACAGCCTTAAGTTGTGGCCAAGTAACAATTGTCTTCTTATCTGGGGTGTCACTATAGGGAGTGCAGAAGTAGCAGTCGTACCTGAGCCCTGATGCCTGAGCGGGGCACAAAGCCCCCTTTGCTACACAAGAAGACACTAGTAATATAAATGGCCCTTTATAGATAAGGGGCCTGTTAAAAATTTTGCATTGGGGCCAAGGAACATCGACTTACATCTCTACATGTGATATATGAAAGTCAGTCCTGCAAAGTGAAGAATCTGAAATATCCCCTACATAGAAGGAGCAGCTGAATGTGTTAAACGGTGGAGAGAGACGAAATGTAATAACTTTGTAAATCCTTCTTTACAGCCTTGTCTCCATTTTTTTATGGATCCTTCGTCTCTCCGGAGTCACTTTATGCAGATTTTTAGATTGAAAAAGTGTAGGTGTCGTGGAGGAGACAGGAGGCAGAATGCCGCTACGTGCCTGCGCTATGACTCACCGCTGAGCTCTTAATCGGTTATATTGGACAACCTGGATGCAGATCCCCCATGTCTGGTGTGTAACCAGGCCTTGGGAAGCTGCTGTGACATGAAATGAGCCCTCTTTCGGGATTATTTCTAGGTTCGGCATTGGATCTCGCCGTCTGAGTAATAGAAAGTGCACAGCTTTGTAATCTCATTAAGCGTTATATTATCTCACCCTAAGCGTTCTGCCTGGGATTCGACCGTGTCATGTTTCTCCATAATTGCAGACACTGGCGAAATAAAATCTTAGGATTTCATTCCATTATTGTCTCCTGCATGTTATCGATGCTGAGAAACTATACGGAGCGGTACTCTAGACCGACATGAAGATGGGTTTGGCCTTATGGTGAAGGGTCTGATTGGGAATATGCATATTTTACATTACTCTAATATAACATAATTCTCCTCCAAATACACAAGTCCCACATTAAATTGTTATTTTATCCTTGGTTTCCCTATGTAGACATTTTACTTGGGAGTTTATATATATTTTAGAAAGTTATTGTTGAAGTCGTATGTTTCCATACCTGGCCCGAAGTTCGGTGTGATTGTCTAGAACGAACATCGCTCGAAAACGAACAACGAAAATCGCTCATTCATCTGGTGAAGCAATTTTTCATGCTTAACCCCTTAAGGACACAGCCTTTTTACACCTTAGGACCAGGCCATTTTTAGAAAATCTGACCAGAGTCCCTTTAAGTGCTGATAACTTTAAAACGGTTTGACTTATCCAGGCCGTTCTGAGATTGTTTTTTCGTCACATATTGTACTTCATGACACTGGTAAAATGGAGTCAAAAAAAAAATTTTTTTTGCACCAAAAAATACCTAATTTAACAAAAATTTGAAAAAAATTAGCAAATTTCAAAGTTTCAGTTTCTCTACTTCTGTAATACATAGTAATACCCCCAAAAATTGTGATGACTTTACATTCCCCATATGTCTACTTCATGTTTGAATTGTTTTGGGAATAATATTTTATTTTTTGGGGATGTTATAAGGCTTAGAAGTTTAGAAGCAAATCTTGAAATTTTTCCGAAATTTACAAAAACTCAATTTCTAGGGACCAGTTCAGGTCTCAAGTCACTTTGCGAGGCTTACATTATAGAAACCACCCAAAAATGACCCCATCTAAGAAACTACACCCCTCAAGGTATTCAAAACTGATTTTGCATACGTTGTTAACCCTTTAGGTGTTGCACAAGAGTTATTGGCAAATAGGGAGGAAATTTGAGAATTTCATTTTTTTGTCTAATTTTTCATTTTAACCCATTTTTTCCACTAACAAACCAAGGGTTAACAGCCAAACAAGACTGTATCTTTATTGCCCTGACTCTGCCATTTACAGAAACACCCAATATGTGGCCGTAAACTACTGTACGGCCACACAGCGGGGCGTAGAGTGAAAGGTGCGCCGTTTGGTTTTTGGAAGGCTGATTTTTATGGACTGGTTTATTTACACCATGTCCCATTTGAAGCCCCCTGATGCACCCCTAGAGGAGAAACTCCCTAAAAGTGACCCCATCTAAGAAACTACACCCCTCAAGGTATTCAAAACTGATTTTACATACGTCGTTAACCCTTTAGGTGTTGCACAAGAGTTATTGGCAAATGGCGATGAAATTTGAGAATTTCATTTTTTTGCCTAATTTTCCATTTTAACCCATTTTTTCCACTAACAAAGCAAGGGTTAACAGCCAAACAAGACTGTATCTTTATTGCCCTGACTCTGCTGTTTACAGAAACACCCCATATGTGGCCGTAAACTACTGTACGGGCACACAGCGGGGCGTAGAGTGAAAGGTGCGCCGTTTGGTTTTTGGAGGGCTGATTTTGCTGGACTGTTTTTTTGGCACCATGTCCCATTTGAAGCCCCCCTGATGCACCCCTAGATTATAAACTCCATAAAAGTGACCCCATCTAAGAAACTACACCCCTCAAGGTATTCAAAACTGATTTTACAAACTTTGTTAACCCTTTAGGTGTTGCACAAGATTTAATGGAAAATAGAGATACAATTTCAAAATTTCACTTTTTTGGCAGATTTTCCATTTTAATATTTTTTTTCCAGTTACAAAGCAAGGGTTAACAGCCAAACAAAACTCATTATTTATGGCCCTAATTCTGTAGTTTACAGAAACACCCCATATGTGGTCGTAAACAGCTGTACGGGCACATGGCAGGGCGCAGAAGGAAAGGAACACCATATGGTTTTTGGAAGGCATATTTTGCTGGACTGGTTTTTTTGACACCATGTCCCATTTGAAGCCCCCCTGATGCACCCCTAGAGTAGAAACTCCAAAAAAGTGACCCCATTTTAGAAACTACGGGATAGGGTGGCAGTTTTGTTGGTACTAGTTTAGGGTACATATGATTTTTGGTTGCTCTATATTACACTTTTTGTGCGGCAAGGTAACAAGAAATAGCTTTTTTGGCACCGTTTTTTTTTTGTTATTTACAACATTCATCTGACAGGTTAGATCATGTGGTAATTTTATAGAGCAGGTTGTCACGGACGCGGAGATACCTAATATGTATACAATTTTTTTTATTTATGTAAGTTTTACACAATGATTTCATTTTTAAAACCAAAAAAATGTTTTAGTGTCTCCATAGTCTAAGAGCCATCGTTTTTTCAGTTTTTGGGCGATTATCTTAAGTAGGGTCTCATTTTTTGCGGGATGAGATGACGGTTTGATTGGCATCTATTTTGGGGTGCATATGACTTTTTGATTGCTTGCTATTACACTTTTTGTGACGTAAGATGACAAAAAATGGCTTTTTTTACACCGTTTTTATTTTTATTTTTTTACGGTGGTCATCTGAGGGGTTAGATCATGTGATATTTTTATAGAGCCGGGCGATACGGACGCGGCGATACCTAATATGTATACTTTTTTTTTATTTATGTAAGTTTTACACAATGATTTCATTTTTGAAACAAAAAAAATCATGTTTTAGTGTTTCCATAGTCTAAGAGCCATAGTTTTTTCAGTTTTTGGGCGATTATCTTGGGTAGGGTATGATTTTTGCGGGATGAGATGACGGTTTGATTGTTACAATTTTGGCGTACATGCGACTTTTTTGATCACTTTTATTACCTTTTTTGGGAAGTAAGGTGGGCAAAATTTCAATTTCATCATAGTTTTTTATTTTTTATTTTTATGGTGTTCACCGTTCGGGTAAAGTAACATGACCGTTTTATAGATCAGGTCGTTACGGACGCGGCGATACCAAACATGTGTAGGGAATTTTATTTTTTTCATTTTTTATCAGTGATAAATGTGTTTTTTGATTTTTACTTTTTTTTCACTTTTATTCACTTTTTTTTGACCCAGACCCACTTGGTTCTTGAAGATCCAGTGGGTCTGATGTCTGTATAATACAGTACAGTACAATATATATTGTTCTGTACTGTATTTTACTTACACTGAACAGATCTATGCCATTCAGCACAGATCTGTTCAGCACCATGGACAGCAGGACGCCTGAGAGGCGTCCTGTTGCCATGGGAACCTTCCCCGTCTGCTCAGTACTGCTCAGAACTTCGCAGACGGGGAAGGGTAAGGAGGGGATCTCTCGGGGGGCTCTCTGGGGGCTCTCTCCCTCCCCATCGGGGGGCTGCAAAGGCACAGCAGCCCCCCGATGGGAGAGGGAGGGAGCTCCCTGCGCTGTTAACCTTTTCCATACAGCGGTCCGTACGGACCGCTGTATGGAAAGGGTTAAACGGCTGACATCGCATCGCAGATGTCAGCCGTTTATACCAGGGTGCCAGCAATGTGCTGGCACCCTGGTATCCCCACTAGACACCAACGATTATACAAGGGGAGGCGGGCGGGGGATCGCGATCCCGCCTGCCGCACCGCCCGCCTCCCGCACCGCCCACACCGCCCGCAACCCTCCCCCTGCACCTCCCGCCACCATAAAAATCATTCGGGGGTGCAGGGGGGGGTAAATAAAACTTTTTTTTTGGCATATAAAGTTTCTGATCCCTGCGGTCAGGGACTGCGGGGACCAGAAACTTCAGAAATCGCAGCAAACCGCAGGTCTGAATTGACCTGCGGTTTGCCGCGATCGCCGACATGGGGGGGTCACGGGACCCCCCCGCGCATTTAGCCTAGGTGCCTGCTCAATGATTTGAGCAGGCACCGGGTTCCGATCACTGCCAGCCGCACGGCAGTGATCGAAAATACACAGGGCGTACATGTACGCCCTGTGTCCTTAAGTACCAGGGCACAAGGGCGACGCTATGTCCTTAAGAGGTTAAGGGTGCACCACCAATGAGGCGAGGTGAGGCGATCGCCTCAGGCAGCACCAGGTAGGGGCAAGAGAGGGGCAGCTGAAGGGCCATGGGCTGAAGGAAAGGGGTTAGGTTAAGAAATTGGCATTGGGGAGGGGGGGCGCTGTTTAAATTTTCGCCTCAGGCAGCAGAAAGACTAGGTGCACCCCTGTTCGTGCGGACACCTCAGTCATCATTTCTGTGCAGCAGATTGTGCGGAGTGAATAGCGATCTGCTGCCCGGAAACAATGAAGCTGTATGAGGATGAAGGATGGTAATAGCGACCCTTTATCCCCAAGCAGTGGAGGGGATCACTGCATGTGAATGATGCTCTTCACCTCCACTGACGACCAGGCAATTGTCGGGAAGGAGCGCTTTCATCCCGACAATTGCTTGCTCTATCTGGCTGTATAAACCCACCTTTTCGTAATTCCTGACATTTAATCCTAGTACACATTCCCTTTCTTAAGTCAGTTAGGATCACTCATAGATTTCAAGAATATGAAATGTGGGAATAATGCCTCATTCACACATCGGTGTTCAGTCAGTGATTTCCATCAGTGATTTTGAGCCAAAACCAGGTGCAGCTCTAAACACAGAACAGGTGCAGATCTTTCCCTTATACCTTATGTCTGTGGAGGCTCCAATCCTGGTTTTGGCTCTCAATCACTGATGGAAATCACTGACCAAACACTGATGTGTGAATGATGCTTAATACTAGAGACAATAATTAAAGAGTAACTAAACTTTTGTATACATTTTTGTTAACCTGTCCCTAATGCCCTAATAATATTTTTAGTAATATAGTTGATTAATGTTTTTTGTATTTTCATTACACTTTTCGCTCCCTAAAGCGCACCTTTCCCTGTTCACTTAAAATCTGCTTTCAGTACACCGCTGACTGCTCAGTGGTGTACAGAGTACACATTTTTATCAATGGGGCTGCAGCGCAGCGAGTATGGGCAGGAGCGCATATTGCTGCTCCTGCCTGTGCCCCCCCGGAGGTTTACTAACTCCTGGCAAAGCACATGGGTACCCTGTACCCATGTACTATGCCAGGATTAGCTGAGCAGAGCGGGCTCCTGCTTCTGCCTGATCAGCTAAGCTAAGAGAACTGCATGTCAGCTCTTAGCTTAGCGGAGCAGGCAGAAGCAGGAGTCTGCTCCGCTCAGCTAAGGCCACTTTCACACTGGCGGTAGCCTTTTCCGACAGGCTGTTCCGGCGAAGGAAACAGCTTGCTGGATCCGTGTTACCGCAAGTCCACGGTGCTGGCAGAAGTCTTCCTCGGCCCCATTCACTATAATAGGGGTGGGCCGGAGGTCCAGCCGCAGCACGGCAAACATGCCGAGAGGCGGCCGGACAAAAACCGCAGTGTGCTGTAGTTTTATTCCGCCCGCCTCTCGGCATGTTTGCCATGCTGCGGCCAGACCTCCGGCCCGCCCCCATTATAATGAATGGGGCCGGAGCACATATTGCTGCACTCCCTGCACTGCGGCCCCATTCATAAAAATGTTAACGCCGTACTCTGTACACCGCTGAGCAGTCAGCGGTGTACTGAAAAGTAGATTTTAAGTGCACAGAGAATGGTGCGCTTTAGGGAGGGAAAAGTGTAATAAAAATTCAAAAAACATTAATAAACTATATTACAAAAAGTGTTATTAGGACATTAGGGACAGGTTAACAAAAATGTATACAAAAGTCTAGTTACTCTTTAATGTCAGCTTTTATTTCTTTTATTATATTCCCAATGGCTCAGAAGTCATCACAAAAAAGCATGGTGGACCTCCACAAGTCTGGTACATCCCTGGAGCAATTTCCTAAGTTCCAGTTTTCAAACTGTGTAGACTGTGACATGGTCAGCAGGTTCATCTCATTATTATTAGAAAGAGGTAAATTAAAAGGGGTTGTCTCCTCAACTCTCAGCATCTTCAACAATCAGCTGATTTTGAAGCCACAACCAGACAGTAACCTCCTTTGAAGCAGAAGCTCTAGGGGAAATAGAAGTAGTATTACACTGCAGCCATTCAGATGAATAGCCTTCCTTGTAATAGCCATTTCCTTTAATTCTGCTTCTTTAAACGGTCACTAAGTTTTCAAAAACGTTCTTAATATGTCATAGAGACATATCAAAAGGTTTGATGGTGGGGATCTGAGTGATGGAACCCCCACCAATCACTATCACATTCATATATTGAGAGAGAGCTCTCTTTGCTATCAGGGAGGGCTCAGTAGAAAAGCTATGGGTCTCTCAATTCCATCCTCTGCAACAAGGAAAAAGAGAGAACGATATGCAAGCATTTCTCCTCGTTCTAGAGCAGTGGTTCTCAACCTTTCTAAAGTCGTGACCCCCTTAATACAGTTCCTCATGTTGTGGTGACCCCCAACCATTACATTTTTTTCCTTGCTACGTCATAACTAATTTTGCTACTGTTATGAATTGTAATGTAAATATCTGATATGCAGGATGTATTTTTATTGCTACAAATTGAACATAATTAAAGCAGAGTAATTCATCACAAAGACATCCACAGATCCCCCCCTAAACAGTGCCATCCACAGATCCCCCCTAAACAGTGCCATCCACAGATCCCCCTCCCCTAAACAGTGCCATCCACAGATCTCCCCCCTAAACAGTGCCATCCACAGATCCCTCCTCCCCTAAACAGTGCCATCCACAGATCCCCTCTCCCCTAAACAGTGCCATCCACAGATCCCCCCTCCCCTAAACAGTGCCATCCACAGATCCCCCTACAGTGCCATCCACAGATCCCCCTCCCCGACGCTCACAGCAGTATATTTATAAACTAATCAGTAACTACTTTACTTTAATCATTGCTCATTGCTGAGCTCTTTACTTGGATTATAATTTATTTGGATATGGGATATCTTACTTTGTCTTAGCTCCGGTAATAGCAGGCAGTGCGGGGGGCGGCGCTCACTCACTGACGTCACGCGCCTGCGCTGCCTAGTGGGAGGAGCAGGCGCGTGATGTCAGTGAGTGAGCGCCGCCCCCCGCACTGCCTGCTATTACCGGAGCTAAGACAAAGTAAGATATCCCATATCCAAATAAATTATAATCCAAGTAAAGAGCTCAGCAATGAGCAATGATTAAAGTTAAAGTAGTTACTGATTAGTTTATAAATATACTGCTGTGAGCGGTGTGGCCCTGTATATTCTAAACCCCAGGCAAGCGTCCCTGTCACCATTGGAACGCCTGGGGGTTAGAATATACCATTGGATTTGAGTTTTTACGATCTCACTGAGCTCGTAAAACTCAGATCCGATGGTATATTCTAACCCCCAGGCAAGCGTCCCCGTCACCATGGGAACGCCTGGGGGTTAGAATATACCATCGGATCTTCTGAGTTACTCAGCCGCAAAACAAGCACCGGCTCTGCTTGGCCCCGGGCCAGCTCGGGACCCCAACCAGCTCGGGGCCCCAAGCAATTGCTTGTTTTGCCTGTCTGTTAGCGACGGGCCTGGACCCACAATAGGAAGCCTCAGGCGACCCCCCGGAAAGGGCCGATCGACCCCCAAAGGGGTCGCGACCCCTAGGTTGAGAACCGCTGTTCTAGAGAGAGGTGTGGTCTTGACTCGGACCCACTTATCAATGCTTTTGATATGTCTCTATGACATATCCAGTGATGTACTTTCAATAAAGGCAGATCACATGACTGCTAAGGGGCCCAGGAGGGAAGTGGGTCAGGGTTGCCAACTGTCCAAAAATAGGCGGCTTTTTTCCGGCCGGCTGCAGTGCTCGTCTGATGAGGAGGTTGAGCGAAGTGCGCGCATGCGCACTTCGCTCAATGAGGCTGATTGTAAATGTCCGCACGGGCGCATCAGGCACAGGCCTGTGCGCACGCGCGGGATCTTTGAAAAGGAGGAGGGGGCACTGAGCGAGAGCCGGAGGCGTATTTCATTACATTCAGGCGGCGCTGAAAGCATCAGGGGAGGAGCTGGGCACCAACAGCGGCGGCGGCGGGCGGCAGCTTGAGACCAACAGAAACGCCCTGGGCACCTTATCAAGAAGATTGACAGGTTAGATAAAAGCTCTTTTTATCAAAAGGAGACGGCGAATTTATCTTCTAACAACACCTTTGTAATCACAGGGGCGCCATGGAGATAACAATACTTTTAAAAGGGGGGGTTAGAAAGTGGTGACAGAGTCCCTTTAAGCTCTGCTATCACAATTTACTGTGTAATCTTCTGCATTACAGCATCATTTCCAATATGATTATAGAGTTTCTGGATTACTTGTAGTAGACTGTTCAGATTTCTGGAGAGAGCTACAAAGAGTTGCATTCCTTTTTGTACAGATGATCAAACTATTGTATGATGTGAACACAGAGACATTTCTTATCTGATTGGAATATTCTGAAATAAATGATTTATGACTGTAAGAGTTTATCTTATGAGACTATGGAAGAAATTCCCAGCAGACCCCTGCCTGACGGGAAGTTCACAGCAGATCCAAGGGAAAGATACGCTTTACTGAAAGCTGAATTTATAACTAGCACAGAAATGCTGAAGTTCATTTTTAAAGAGAAGCTGATGATATGACAAGTAGTGTAAATATGAACCGTCACCGTTCAGGCTGCTGGCAACCAATCTGATCCTAGCATTACCCGACGTTAAAGCAAATCTTCTTGATAAGGGAAGTTTATCTCCAGAGATTTGAGCCAAAAGTACTGCATGTAGAAGAATACACTAGTTATACGCCCTTCAGACACTTCCCAGCATTCCTTCTTTTACAACTTCTTAAAAATCCTGGGTTACTCTATAGGCGACAAAATATGGAGAATGCTCTGGCTTATCTGACATATCTTTGGTTTATTTATTTCTATTGCTTATATAGCACTGACATATTCTGCAGCGTTGCACAGATTTTCACCATTCGTATCACCACTGGGGATCATAATCTAATGTCCTTATTTCTGACAAATACATATCTGTAGGGTCAATTTAAAGGGCTTGTCCGAGCATTTAATATTGATGACCTATCCTCTTCTGACTCCTGGGTTCTGACTCCTGACATCATCACTGATCAGCTGTTTAAAGAGACTGTGGAGCTCCGGTGAGCACCATGGCCATCTTCTTAGGCCAGTGAGCTGCGCCCAGGCCACTAGAGCGATGGTCGTGACGTCACTGGCCTAGGGTAAGCTGTAAGAAAGCTGCTGCGCTCACACGAGTGCTGGGCTTTTTTCAAACAGCTGATAGGCAGTGGTCCCCGGTGGCGGACCCCACACTGATCAGATGCTGATGAACTATTCTCTGGTCGGATAAACCCTTTAATGTTATGGTACATTACTATAGTGGCTAAGATTTTTACTGTGATACTACATAGGATCTGTGGACTATGTAACTCAAAGAGGATATGTATATAGGTAGGAAACAACTAAACTAGCAGCTGTATTCATAGTTCCCAGGAGACAGGCTTGCACCAGGAGACCTTAAAGAACTTTTATCCAGGAAAACAGCATTCCGAAGGGTAGACAACTGCCAAAAAGCAACATTGCTAAGGATTATCCCGAGGGAAGGAAGTATGGAATGTTTACAGATGGTTGAGGACCATGTGGGCCATTCTCTACTGAGACAGTAAGCTAAAGGCATGTTAATGGAATAATGGCAATAGCCTTTACTGTATGTGGAATAATGGCAATAGCCTTTACTGTATGTGGAAAGGGTTAATTGTTTCTGGTGCCATCACATTACTGAGACAGCATGGCCATCCAAACTAGGACTGCATCTCGCAGACCGGGCATCACAAATAAATTCTGGGAATTCCATGCCTGTGGGAAGATTGCTGGTTTTTCTAAAAAGAGAGACTCAAGGAGGATTACTACCATTATTGTCACCTTCTATTTACAGCCTTTTGGGAGGAAGCCTCTTCTGTGAAATACTTTAGGACTGTGCCTGCTGCATTTATTTGTACTGTAACTCCCACCATCTATTCAGTAACGAGAGACTCATTTATTATAACCAAACAGACCTGGTCATTGCCTCCACCATCCGCCGGCCCTTCTACCTGAACTCCTGCCTTGCACCCTGCCAACCATCCACCATCAAGGGAACCCCCTCCACCACCAGATAGGAGCCCCCAAAAGTCCAGGGTATTCCCTGAGAGAACAAGGGTGCTTCCTCCATTCACGGCACGGTACAGGGAATGCCAGAGTGTGGACTGCCACCGCTGGGTACAACTATCACCATCATAGCCATTACCACCACTCCTATCATTTACTCTATCCCCTTCCCAGCCTGTTACAAATCCAACTTCACAAAACAACTTCTTTGAGATTTTTCAGCTCAGACAAGGACATTTTCTTGATCCTTGCAAAGCTAGACTTGAAAATCTAGAGTATTTTTTCCAGCATGTTTGTTATCTGATTTGTAGCGATCTGTCACATTGTCACATATTACATTCGTTAGCGAATTGATATTACTAGTACCAAATATGAGCTTAAAAAAAAACACTTTTGTGTATCTTTAACCTCTTAAGGACCTACATGTAAGGTCCGACGGCGCTGTGATCGGGCGGGTGCAGGAGATGTGCCCGCCCGATCCGCGGCAGGGATCCGGTAGTCACTGATAGTCGGACCCCTGCTGCATTCTGGCACATTAACCGTTGATGGGCCGCAGTCAGCGCTGACCGCGGCACGTGCGATGTCCTTGCGGGGATTGGAGCTTCCATCGGGTCCCCGCTCTGCTGTGACGTGGACCCGATGGCAGGGAAGGCAGCCCGATGCCTTCCTTAGGCATTGTGGCTGCCTTCCATGACAGCCTCTGAGATCCAGCCCCCTGGATCTCTCAGGCAAACAGGCTGTAAGTGTATTACAGTCTGTAATACACTTACAGCCAATGCATCACAATACAGAAGTATTGTGATGCATTGTAAAGGGGATCAGACCCCCAAAAGTTGAAGTCCCAGAATGGGACAAAAAAGAAAGAGTAAAAAAAAGTTTAAAAAAAATATTACATTTTACAAAAAAAAATTACAAGTTTCAAGTAACCTTCTATAGGTTGGAGGGACTTACCAATGATCTCCTGTGGGGCAGAAAAAGGGTGTGGATTAAGCTGACATATCTATATCTTTCCCAAGGGGAAGGAGGATTGTCTTTCCCCTTCTTCCAGGGATACTATCTTAGTGCACAAATTCAGTGGTGCTTAAATGCTAGGGAGAATGGGTTGCTGGGGTTTCTCCATGGGGGATGCAGTGACCCGTGTGCTGATTTGTTTTCTTTATTGGAGTCCAGGCGGTTGGGAACTAGGGGCCCTGAGTGCCCGATCTTATGCTACAGAAAGTCTGGAATAAAGTTAAGACGCTCCTCAATGTCACGCATGCGTTGCACTTTTCCCCCCTGTGGAATAATTTAGGCCTAAGCAAGTTCTATAAGATAAGGGATTACCACTTTTGGACGAACAGGGGAATCACGATAGTTGCTCACTTATTTCGGGAGGGGAAATTAAAAGCTCTTTCTGAAATCTTTTTAGATGAAGATATCACTTTTATGGTACAGTTTAGGTATGCACAGGTTGTACATGCCGCTTTATCCACTACTAATAAGGATTCACTATGTGTTCAGGAGCAATCGTTTTTAGATTTTTGCTTCTCTGCATTAAGCACGAACACTAAAATATCACAAATTTACGCTAGGTTACAAGTAGAGTTAGGTCGATTCACAAAGTTTAAGAGTGAAAGAAAATGGAATAAGGAATTGGGTGGCACGGTTTGTGATTGGGCAAGGGTATACAAAAATATCCAAGGAGTTTCGGTGTCAAACCAACATAGGCTGATTCAATTTAAGATTGTACATAGGCTATATTACACCCCTATTTTTCTGACTAAAATATATTGAGGTAACAGGAGAGTTTTCTCCTGTAGGAAGTGTAGAATCAAAGAGGCTGGTTTTCTGCATCTTCTATGGAGATGACCCAGTGTCCAGAGATACTGGCAACCCATTTTCGAAAGCCTGGGAATTGTGGATAAGTTTAGCCCAGATCCGTCGTTTGAGTTTGTTATTTTCGGACTAGGTTCAACTGATAATAAAGGTAAAATACCATAAACCTTATTACAACTATGGATGAAAGGATTGATGATTGCTAAAGTATTGATTATTCAGAAATGGGGATCTGAAAACACCCCGACCTTCGCCGAATGGAAAAACTACATGATTAGGATAAAGCATTACAAACTTTTTGGCTGCGCGACTGAGGGACAGAGGCTGAAAAGGGAGTTGGTATGGGCCAACTGGGCTGACCCCTATTAACTTGGACCACCGGAAGGTTTCCTTCTGGTTGTTGATGGGGGAGCGCCGGACAGTCTGGTCAGGTGGGGGGTGGGATGGGGGGTAGGGGACAGGGAGTATACAACATATATTGTATTTTATTAACGAGATAGAGGAGGGTAGATATGAGCTCACTAAGGATGCGGTTTGGGACCTATTATATAATACTGTCCAAATGTGTGTGTATCCTCACCTTGGTGGGATGTCTTGCTCTTTTTATCTCCTCTGTATTTTTGTAATTTTGTATTTTTTGTAAAATTAAATAAATATAAAAAAAAAGTTTCAAGTAAAAAAAAAAAAGTGTCCTTTTCCCCAAATAAAGTAAAAACAAATTGTAAAAAATAGGGAAAAAAATGTAGACATATTAGGTATCACCGCGTCCGTATCGACCAATATTACATGACCTAACCCTTCAAATGAACACTGTCAAAAAAATAAAATAAAAACTGTGCTAAAAAAAAATTGTCACCCTACATCACTAAAAGTGCAACACCAAGCGATTAAAAAGGCATATGCTCCCCAAAATAATACCAATCTAACCGTCACCTCATCCCGCAATGATACTTTACCTAAGACAATCGCCCAAAAAATATAAAAAAAACTATGGCTCTCAGACTATGGAGACACTAAAACATGATTTTTTGGGTTTCAAAAATGCTTATTGTGTAAAACATAAGTATATATATAAAAAAAGTATGCATATTGGGTATCTCCGCATCCATAACAACCTGCTCTATAAAAATACCACATGACCTAACCCCTCAGGTGAACACCATAAAAAAAATTAATTTAAAAAAACGGTGTAAAAAAAGCCATTTACTGTCACCTTCCATCACAAAAAGTGTAATAGCAAGCGATCAAAAAGTCATATGCATGCCAAAATAGTGGCAATCTGTCACTTCATCCCACAAAAAATTATACCCTACCTAAGACGATCGCCAAAAACATTAAAAAATTATGGCTCTCAGAATATGGAGACACTAAAACATGATTTTTTTTGTTTCAAAAATGATATTATTGTGTAAAACTTAAATAAATAAATAAAAAATATACATATTAGGTATTGCCACGTCCGTAACGACCGGCTCTATAAAAATACGACATGATATAACCCATCAGGTGAACACCGTAAAAAAATGAAAAATAAGAACAATGTCAAAAGCAATTTTTTTGTCACCTTACATCACAAAAAGTATAATAGCAAGCAATCAAAAAGTCATATGCACCCCAAAATAGTGCCAATCAAACTGTCATCTCATCCTGCAAAAATGATTACCTACCTAAGACAGTCACCCAAAAAAAAAAAAAAGATGGCATTCAGAATGTGAAGACACAAAAAAAATGTTTTTTTTCAAAAATGCTTTATTATGTAAAACTGACACAAACAACCAAAAAAAATATTTGGTATTGTCGTGTCCGGAACAATCTGCTCTATAAAAATACCACATGATCTAACCTGTCAGATGAACGTTGTAAATAAAAAATCACAAAAAGTGTAATATAGAGCAACCAAAAATCATATCTACCCTAAAATAGTACCAACTAAACTGCCACCTTATCCCGTAGTTTCCAAAATGGGGTAACTTTTTTGGAGTTTCTACTCTAGGGGTGCATCAGGGGGGCTTCAAATGGGACATGGTGTCAAAAAAACAGTCTAGCAAAATCTGCCTTCCATAAACCATATGGCATTCCTTGCCCGTACAGCAGTTTACGACCACATATGGGGTGTTTCTGTAAACTACAGAATCAGGGCCATAAATATTGAGTTTTGTTTAGCTGTTAACCCTTGCTTTGTAACTGGAACAAATGGATTAAAATGGAAAATCTGCCAAAAAAGTGAAATTCTGAAATTTCATCTCTATTTTCCATTAATTCTTGTGGAACACCTAAAGAGTTAACAAAGTTTGTAAAATCAGTTTTGTATACCTTGAGGGGTGTAGTTTTCAAAATGGGGTAACTTTTTTAGAGTTTCTACTCTAGGGGTGCATCAGGGGGTCTTCAAATGTGACATGGCAGCTTAAAATTATCCCAGTGAAATCTTCTTTCCAAAAACCATATAGCGTTCCTTTCCTTCTGCTCCCTGCCATATGCCCATACAGCAGTTTACGACCACATATGGGGTGTAAATGTAAACTACAGAATCAGGCCAATAAATATTGAGTTTTGTTTGGCTGTTAACCCTTGCTTTGTTAGTGGAAGAAAATGGATTAAAATGGAAAATCTGCCAAAAATGTGAAATTCTGAAATTTTATCTCCATTTTCCATTAAATCTTGTGAAACACCTAAAGGGTTAACAAAGTTTGAAAAATCAGTTTTGAATACCTTGAGGGGTGTAGTTTCTAAAATTGGGTCATTTTGGGGTGGTTTCTATTATATAAGCCTCACAAAGGGACTTCAGACCTGAACTGGTCCTTAACCACCTCAGCCCCCATGGCTTAAACACCCTGAAAGACCAGGCCACTTTTTACACTTCTGACCTACACTACTTTCACCGTTTATTGCTCGGTCATGCAACTTACCACCCAAATGAATTTTACCTCCTTTTCTTCTCACTAATAGAGCTTTCATTTGGTGGTATTTCATTGCTGCTGACATTTTTACTTTTTTTGTTATTAATCGAAATTTAACGATTTTTTTGCAAAAAAATGACATTTTTCACTTTCAGTTGTAAAATTTTGCAAAAAAAACGAGATCCATATATAAATTTTGCTCTAAATTTATTGTTCTACATGTCTTTGATAAAAAAAAAAATGTTTGGGTAAAAAAAAAAATGGTTTGGGTAAAAGTTATAGCGTTTACAAACTATGGTACAAAAATGTGAATTTCCGCTTTTTGAAGCAGCTCTGACTTTCTGAGCACCTGTCATGTTTCCTGAGGTCCTACAATGGCCAGACAGTACAAACACCCCACAAATGACCCCATTTCGGAAAGTAGACACCCTAAGGTATTCGCTGATGGGCATAGTGAGTTCATAGAACTTTTTATTTTTTGTCACAAGTTAGCGGAAAATGATGATTTTTTTTTTTTTTCTTACAAAGTCTCATATTCCACTAACTTGTGACAAAAAATAAAAGCTTCCATGAACTCACTATGCCCATCAGCGAATACCTTGGGATGTCTTCTTTCCAAAATGGGGTCACTTGTGGGGTAGTTATACTGCCCTGGCATTCTAGGGGCCCAAATGTGTGGTAAGGAGTTTGAAATCAAATTCTATAAAAAATGGCCGGTGAAATCCGAAAGGTGCTCTTTGGAATGTGGGCCCCTTTGCCCACCTAGGCTGCAAAAAAGTGTCACACATGTGGTATCTCCGTATTCAGGAGAAGTTGGGGAATGTGTTTTGGGGTGTCATTTTACATATACCCATGCTGGGTGAGAGAAATATCTTGGCAAAAGACAACTTTGTATAAAAAAAATGGTAAAAGTTGTCTTTTGCCAAGATATTTCTCTCACCCAGCATGGGTATATGCAAAATGACACCCCAAAACACATTCCCCAATTTCTCCTGAATACGGAGATACCAGATGTGTGACACTTTTTTGCAGCCTAGGTGGGCAAAGGGGCCGATATTCCAAAGAGCACCTTTCGGATTTCACTGGTCATTTTTTACAGAATTTGATTTCAAACTCCTTACCACACATTTGGGCCCCTAGAATGCCAGGGCAGTATAACTACCCCACAAGTGACCCCATTTTGGAAAGAAGACACCCCAAGGTATTCGCTGATGGGCATAGTGAGTTCATGGAAGTTTTTATTTTTTGTCACAAGTTAGTGGAATATGAGACTTTGTAAGAAAAAAAAAAAAAAATAAATCATCATTTTCCACTAACTTGTGACAAAAAATAAAAAATTCTAGGAACTCGCCATGCCCCTCACGGAATACCTTGGGGTGTCTTCTTTCCAAAATGGGGTCACTTGTGGGGTAGTTATACTGCCCTGGCATTTTCCAGGGGCCCTAATGTGTGGTAAGTAGGTAAATGACCTGTGAAATCCTAAAGGTGCTCTTTGGAATATGGGCCCCTTTGCCCACCTAGGCTGCAAAAAAGTGTCACACATGTGGTATCGCCGTATTCAGGAGAAGTTGGGGAATGTGTTTTGCGGTGTCATTTTACATATACCCATGCTGGGTGAGAGAAATATCTTGGCAAAAGACAACTTTTCCCATTTTTTTTATACAAAGTTGGCATTTGACCAAGATATTTCTCTCACCCAGCATGGGTATATGTAAAATGACACCCCAAAACACATTCCCCAACTTCTCCTGAGTACGGCGATACCAGATGTGTGACACTTTTTTGCAGCCTAGATGCGCAAAGGTGCCCAAATTCCTTTTAGGAGGGCATTTTTAGACATTTGGATACCAGACTTCTTCTCACGCTTTGGGGCCCCTAGAATGCCAGGGCAGTATAAATACCCCACATGTGACCCCATTTTGGAAAGGAGACACCCCAAGGTATTCAATGAGGGGCATGGCGAGTTCATAGAAATTTTTTTTTTTTGGCACAAGTTAGCGGAAATTGATATATATTTTTTTCTCACAAAGTCTCCCTTTCCGCTAACTTGGGACAAAAATTTCAATCTTTCATGGACTCAATATGCCCGTCACGGAATACCTGGGGGTGTCTTCTTTCCGAAATGGGGTCACATGTGGGGTATTTATACTGCCCTGGCATTCTAGGGGCCCTAAAGCGTGAGAAGAAGTCTGGAATATAAATGTCTAAAAAAATTTACGCATTTGGATTCCGTGAGGGGTATGGTGAGTTCATGTGAGATTTTATTTTTTGACACAAATTAGTGGAATATGAGACTTTGTAAGAAAAAAATAAAATAATTCCACTAACTTGGGCCAAAAAAATGTCTGAATGGAGCCTTACAGGGGGGTGATCAATGACAGGGGGGGTGATCAGAGATTCTATATGGGGTGATCACCCCCCTGTCATTGATCACCCCCCTGTAAGGCTCCATTCAGATGTCCGTATGTGTTTTGCGGATCCGATCCATGTATCTGTGGATCCGTAAAAATCATACGGACATCTGAATGCAGCCTGACAGGGGGGTGATCAATGACAGGGGGGGGTGATCAATGACAGGGGGGTGATCAGGGAGTCTATATGGGGTGATCACCCCCCCTGGAAGGCTCCATGGAGACGCCTGTATGTGTTTTGCGGATCCGATCCATCTATCAGTGGATCCGTAAAAATCATGCGGACATCTGAATGGAGCTTTACAGGGGGTTGATCAATGACAGGGGGGTAATCAATGACAGGGGAGTGATCAGGGAGTCTATATGGGGTGATCACCACAGTCATTGATCACGCCCCTGTAAGGCTCCATTCAGACGTCCGTATGCGTTTTGCGGATCCGATCCATCTATCAGTGGATCCGTAAAAATCATGCGGACATCTGAATGGAGCTTTACAGGGGGTTGATCAATGACAGGGGGGTAATCAATGACAGGGGGGTGATCAGGGAGTCTATATGGGGTGATCACCACAGTCATTGATCACGCCCCTGTAAGGCTCCATTCAGACGTCCGTATGCGTTTTGCGGATCCGATCCATCTATCAGTGGATCCGTAAAAATCATGCGGACATCTGAATGGAGCTTTACAGGGGGTTGATCAATGACAGGGGGGTAATCAATGACAGGGGGGTGATCAGGGAGTCTATATGGGGTGATCACCACAGTCATTGATCACGCCCCTGTAAGGCTCCATTCAGACGTCCGTATGCGTTTTGCGGATCCGATCCATCTATCAGTGGATCCGTAAAAATCATGCGGACATCTGAATGGAGCTTTACAGGGGGTTGATCAATGACAGGGGGGTAATCAATGACAGGGGGGTGATCAATGACAGGGGGGTGATCAGGGAGTCTATATGGGGTGATCACCACAGTCATTGATCACGCCCCTGTAAGGCTCCATTCAGACGTCCGTATGCGTTTTGCGGATCCGATCCATCTATCAGTGGATCCGTAAAAATCATGCGGACGTCTAAATGGAGCTTTACAGGGGGGTGATCAATGACAGGGGGGTAATCAATGACAGGGGGGTGATCAGGGAGTCTATATGGGGTGATCAGGGGTGATCAAGGGTGAATAAGGGGTTAATAAGTGACAGGGGGGGGGGTGTAGTGTAGTGGTGCTTGGTGCAACATATTACTAAGCTACCTGTGTCCTCTGGTGGTCGATCCAAACAAAGGGGACCACCAGAGGACCAGGTAGCAGGTATATTAGACGCTGTTATCAAAACAGCGTCTAATATACCTGTTAGGGGTTAAAAAAAACACATCTCCAGCCTGCCAGCGAACGATCGCCGCTGGCAGGCTGGAGATCAACTCTCTTACCTTCCGTTCCTGTGAGCGCGCGCGCCTGTGTGCGCGCGTTCACAGGAAATCTCGCGTCTCGCGAGATGACGCGTATATGCGTGACTGTGCGCAGCGCTGCCACCTCCGGAACGCGAATCTGCGTTAGGCGGTCCGGAGGTGGTTAAAGGGCTTCTGTCAGCCCACTAAACCGTTTTTGTTTTTTTTGCTTAATAATAACCCCTACACTGCGATTTATCCATACATAAGTAAAATAAGAATTTTGGTTCAGTAGAATTTGCTAAAACCCTTTTTTTATAATATGTAAATTACCTTGCTACCAGCAAGTAGGGCGGCTACTTGCTGGTAGCAGCCGCATCCTCCGATGGTAATGACGCCCCCTCTGCTTGTTGATTGACAGGGCCAGCGGACGGGATCTTTCTCCGCTGGCCCTGCCTGTTTTCATTCAATATCTGGCACCTGCGCCGCGGCCGTACCTATCTTCAATCGGCGCAGGCGCACTGAGAGGCGGCCGCTTCATCCTCAATGCGCCTGCGCCGATGACGTCACATCTACACCCGGCGCAGGCGCATTGAGGATGAAGCGGCCGAGTGAGTGGCCGCCTCTCAGTGCGCCTGCGCCGATTGAAGATAGGTACGGCCACGGCGCAGGCGCCAGATATTGAATGAAAACAGGCAGGGCCATCGGAGAAAGATCCCGTCCGCTGGCCCTGTCAATCAACAAGCAGAGGGGGCGTCATTACCATCGGAGGATGCGGCTGCTACCAGCAAGTAGCCGCCCTACTTGCTGGTAGCAAGGTAATTTACATATTATAAAAATAGGGTTTTAGCAAATTCTACTGAACCAAAATTCTTATTTTACTTATGTATGGATAAATCGCAGTGTAGGGGTTATTATTAAGCAAAAAAAAAAAAAACGGTTTAGTGGGCTGACAGAAGCCCTTTAAAAAGTGGGTCTTGGCAATTTTCTAAAAAATTTCAAGATTTGCTTCTAAACTTCTAAGCCTTCTAACGTCCCTAAAAAATAAAATAGCATTAACAAAATGATCCAAACATGACATATGGGGAATGTAAAGTAACAACTATTTTTGGAGGTATTACTATCTTTTATAAAAGTAGAGAAATAAAAATTAACAAATTTTTAATTTTTTTTGTAAATTTGGTCTTTTTTTTTTAACCCCTTAAGGACTCAGCCCTATTTCACCTTAAAGACCCGGCCATTTTTTGCAAATCTGACCAGTGTCACTTTAAGTGGTGATAACTTTAAAACGCTTTGACTTATCCAGGCCATTCTGAGATTGTTTTTTCGTCACATATTGTACTTCATGACACGTATAAATTTTTATTTATAAAAAAATACGAAATTGACAAAAAAAAATAAAAAAATTGCAAATTTCCAAGTTTCAATTTCTCTACTTCTATAATACATAGTAATACCTCCAAAAATTGTTATTAATTTACATTCCCCATATGTCTAATTCATGTTTGGATCATTTTGGGAATGATATATTTTTTTTTTTTCGGGATGTTAGAAGGCTTAGAAGTTTAGAAGCAAATCTTGAAATTTTTCTGAAATTTTCAAAAACCCAATTTTTAGGGACCAGTTCAGGTCTGAAGTCACTTTGCGAGGCTTACATAATAGAAACCACCCAAAAATGACCCTATTCTATAAACTACACCCCTCAAGGTATTCAAAACTGATTTTACAAACTTTGGTAACCCTTTAGGTGTTCCACAAGAATTAATGGAAAATAGAGATACAATTTCAAAATTTCACTTTTTGGCAGATTTTCCATTTTAATATTTTTTTTTCCAGTTACAAAGCAAGGGTTAACAGCCAAACCAAACTCAATATTTATGGCCCAGATTCTGTAGTTTACAGAAACACCCCATATGTGGTCGTAAACCGCTGTACGGGCACACGGCAGGGCGCAGAAGGAAAGGAATGCCATACGGTTTTTGGAAGGCAGATTTTGCTGGACTGTTTTTTTTTTTTTACACCATGTCCCATTTGAAGCCCCCCTGATGCACTCCTAGAGTAGAAACTCCAAAAAAGTGGCCCCATTTTAGAAACTACAGGATAGGGTGGCAGTATTGTTGATACTAGTTTAGGGTACATATGATTTTTGGTTGCTCTATATTACACTTTTTGTGAGGCAAGATAACAAGAAATAGCTGTTTTGGCACTGTTTTTATTTTTCGTTATTTACAACATTCATCTGACAGGTTAGATCATGTGATATTTTTATAGACCAGGTTGTCACGGATGCGGCGATACCTAATATGTATACTTTTTTTTATTTATGTAAATTTTACACAATGATTTCATTTTTGAAGCAAAAAAAATGATGTTTTAGTGTCTCCATATTCTGAGCCATAGTTTTTTTTATTTTTTGAGCGATTGTCTAAGGTAGGGGCTAATTTTTTGCGGGATGAGGTGACGGTTAGATTGTTACTATTTTGGTGGGCAAACGCCTTTTTGATCACTTGCTGTTGTACTTTTTTTGATGTAAGGTAACAAAAAAATTGTTTATTTAGCACAGTTTTTTTTGTTTTTTTTACGGTGTTCATCTGAGGGGTTACGTCATGTGATATGTTTATATAGCCGGTCGATACGGACACGGCGATACCTAATATGTATACTCCCCCCTATTTTTTACCAATTTTTTTTTACTTTATTTGGGGAAAATGACGTTTTTGTTTATTTTTACTTGAAACTTTTAATTTTTTTGGGGGAAAACTTAATTTTTTCAACTTTTTTTTCCACTTTTTTTTTTGTCCCACTTTGGGACTTGAACTTTTGGGGGTCTAATCCTTTACAATGCATTCCAATACTTCTGTATTGGAATGCATTGGCTGTATGAGTAATACTGTGTGTATTTCTCATACAGCTTCCGGCCTGTGAGATCCAGGGGGCTGGATCTCACAGGCTCATCACCGGAAGGCAGCACGCTGCCTTCCTTAGGCATCGCGCTGCCTTCCATGCCATCGGGTCCCCCCTACAGCCGCATGGGGACCCGATGGCACTGCCACACGCTGCCGCAAACCGCAGGTCTGAATTGACCTGCAGTTTGCGGCGATCGCCGACACGGGGGAGGGTCACGGGACCCCCCACGCATTTAGCTAAGGTGCCTGCTCAATGATTTGAGCAGGCACCGGGTTCCGATCACCGCCCGCTGGGCGGCGGTGAACGGAACAACACATGACGTACTGGTACGTCATGGGTCCTTAAGGACTCGGGAAACATGCCGTACCGGTACGTCCTAAGTCCTTAAGGGGTTAATAAATAAATAAAAAATGTTTGACTCAATTTTACCACTGTCATGAAGTACAATATGTGATGAGAAAACAAACTCAGAATGGCCTGGATAAGTAAAAGTTTTTTAAAGTTTTTACCACATAAAGTGACACATGTCAGGTTTGCAAAAAATGGCCTGGTCCTTAAGGTGAAATATGGCAGGGGCCTGAAGGGGTTAAGGTTTCCTGTTCTCCACATTTTCCAGCTTCCAAATAATGCATCAATGACTTTGTACAGCAGCCAGAAAAGTCCAGCTACTAAAGGCAGGAAATTCCCCGCATTCTGAGGTAACATTCACGTTTTTGTCTTAAAAACTTCTGCACTTACAAAAACATCTTTGTAGAGAATCAGTCATTATCTGGAAAATAACATTTCAGTCGATGAAAACATGCACATGTGGCTCCGATCTCTACATGTGCCATAGAAGTTTAAATAAACCGCCAACCACAGAACATCTTGTATCCAATTTTTCAAAGGTCCATTAAAACAACATCACCCTAAGGGCTCATGCACATGACTGTACGTATTTTGCGGTCTGCAAAACACAGATCTGCCAAAAAAAGGAAGACATCCGTGTGACGTTCATGTTACATACGTATTTTTTGCGGATCCATTGTAACAATGCCTGTCCTTGTCCGCAAAACGGAAAAGAATAGGGTATGTTCTACAGATATGGAATGCACATGGAGCCATTTCAGTTTTTTATGCGGTCCCATTGAAATTAATGGTTCTGCCACAAAAAGAAAACGGACACGGACGCAAAATCTGTTTGTGTGCATGAGCCCTAATACAGGAGTCCCTAGCTTTATCTAATTCGCAAGCCAGGCTCTGTTTTACATACTGTAAGGTCTGCTTCATTACTGTTTTTTTTTTGTTTTTTTTCAAAAACAGCAACACTTCTGTACATAGGTTGCGTCTGGGTCATTTCTATAAAATGCATAAAAAAATGCAGCACAGCACATCCTTACAGTGTGGATGCTGCTCAGTCCCATTCTAATGGGGCAGAGGCGTAGCTAGTGGTTCAGCACAGGTAGCGCCAAACATATCCGAGGCCCGAGTGGACCCGCAACCCAGGTAACACCTCACCAAGTCTAAATAGCGACTAAATAATATTACCCAACCATTACCCTAGAGTAGTAGGGAGAGATGGGACAGCAAGAGGCCAGAAGAGCCTGCCGCAAATGTAAAACAGACGTAACTTTGTATCATTTTTTTTGTGCCACATGCACACGACCGTATCTATTTTGTGGATCCCCCCAAATGCGAATATGATGTGTGCGCCGTCCGCATTTTATTTGTTTGCTCCTCTGTTTTCAGTGGGTCAGTGCGGACACAGTCTATCTTTTTGCAGGAACGGATAAATGGATGCTGAAAGCACATAGATGAGCTGTGTGCTTTCCGCGTCTGTATGTCCGTTCCGCAAAAACACAGAACATGTCTTATACTTGAAGTCAATGGTTTTGCAAAAAGTGCGGATGCAACGCAGGCCACATCAGTATTTTGTGGATCTGCAATTGTGTGAATGAGGTCTTATGCATCCAAAATGAAAAATGAAACTATGTATATAGTCTAAAATTATATAATGAAAAAATGTTTTGGTCTACAGCTCCTATGCAGACTTATGTGTCTCCATGGTAGCAGATTACACAAAAATGTGTATTCTGGTCCTGCAGGCATGCTATAATGAATCTTAGAATAAATAAAGACGATATAGAAGTCATTATGACTACATAAGCAGGATCAGACTACATAGAGTTTGTAGTCTGTTAGCACAGAGACACATACAGTAGGCTCTAGACACAAAATAGTATGACATTTTTAGACAATGTCTATTGCAAAGTTGATTCATTTTTCATTAAGACAATAAAATCATAGATAAATTTGCAGTGTTGACCATAGGTAGAGTTATAACTATAGGGAATACAGAGCTTGTACCTGACCCTGGTGCCTGCTCAAAGGTTCCTGTATTACGTAAGAGGACACCAGTGTAATAAATGGCCCCACCTTGCTACAAAAGTTTGCATTTGATGCCCGTGGGTTTCATGTTTCACCTCTGACCATAGCAGAAAATTCTGTGCAGGTTGTTACGTTGCTATTTTTCTTTCCAATAGACCAAAATATTTCCATCTTCTACAGCTACATTTTATTTAACACAGGAACATAAGAGCGTTGTGTTACATTTTCCTCTTAATGCAACTGTTAACTTGTAAATGCATTTTTAGGCTGCACATCGATGTGAACTGGAGAATATCTGATGGCAAAATGAAGAAATAATGATTTTCTTTAAACATTTACTGAGCCTGCTTGTAATCATAAGAATGTAGCGGGTGAGTGATGCCATGCCATTGGCCTGACTGCAGCTGCCTAGCTAGATACATATTCCAAGCAGGCTTATAGAAAGTGATGGATCTGACAAGTCCTTCTGCCAGTCTGGAAGGCGACATTATTGGTCTTGGATGAATTCCATTCTAATACGTCTTTGACTTACCTTTGAAAGCTGTTAGAAATGGCAGCATGTGCAAACCAGTGTAAAGTACTTTGTATAATGAAAACATACTCCTGTCAGTTTGGATTTTTTCATGGAAGAATGTTGTATAGAGTGAGAATTTACTTAACTTTGTAATAAAGGTTCGCAATTTCATTCAGTTCATCAATCACAGTTAAACTAGTGATGGTCCACTATTGGTCCTTCTTCTTCACCCAAAGGATAAGAAATGGAATAACTGTTAAAACTGTACCCATAGCTTCAAAGTTTCCTTAAAACAATAGTGAGTGCAAAGATAATAAACTATTTAATATATTGTGGTGAATTAAGATGCCTTTAATTATCCGAAACCTAGTTCCCTCCAGAACTGACCATTGCACTAAATATACCTTTTCAGAATCTCTGCACTCACTGAAAAATCTAACTATGAGGTTTGAATGTCCTCTGAGTGTGACTGGAGGGATCATACTGCAGAGCTACAGAGAGACTATTCAAGAAGGAGGGGAAGCCTGCCGACACACACACACACACACTCACACCCCAACACATACACTATTCTGCCACAGATGTACGTTAGAGAAGTCTCTGACTGGTTGTGAGTGGTCATCTCTGTACAAGCAATGGTAGACAGCTGAACTCACTAATATCCCTAGGTCGTGGTACCAGTTGCATGTGAAGCTCCAGTCAGGAGGATACAATGGAAATGCTTTGGTAATTTATTGAGTTTACCTCGAGCAAAGACATATAGAGGATATTAGAGGTCAAAACGAAATGCTCTCACCAGCTCTGAGTCTGCTGCAGAAAAGAAAGACACAGGAACCGAGTGAACAGGCTGTAATGTCACCAAAAGGGAGGAGTAGACAGAGAGCAAAGGCAATGGAATTTACATAATACATTCAAGAAAACCTATAGCAAAAATGACCGCATTACATAACATTGTAATGATATGATAACACAAATACAGCAATGTATTTAAAATGGAAGAAATAAATGCTGGGACAGCACACACACAGAGTTTTGCTGCTCTAGTACTGTATAATATTATACTCAGGGACTGCTCTGTAATTTCTGTGTAAAATCTTATTTCTTATGTCATTTTGCTTTCATAGCTCATGAAAGAGCCGATGATTGTTCACATTATTGAGGTTGGGAGAACAGGAGGATCTCACTTAGGACACTGAGTTCTTTTCTACTTCATTTAAAACAGGCACTGTACCTGCAGGGTGCAGTGCTTCTGAGTATGGGAGAACATCATAGCAGGCACACCTATTCTCAATTAGAGCTAGGCTAGTTTCACATCTGTGGCATGGTGACCCAGCCGCTTGATGCCGGGTATTGGCTGGACATAAACCGCAGCGTGCAGCAGTTTGTGTTCGGCAGATTCTTGGCATTTTTGCCGGAATGTGGCTGGATCTCCACCAGACCCCATTATACTTAATGGGGCCGGCAGGCATTCCATTTGCATCAGGCAGTGCCGGATCTGGAGCTTTCTGGCAGAGTGTTCTCTACAGAAACAGCTTGCCAGAATCCATGCCGCAGATGTGAAACTAGACCATGGAACATGCAGAACATGCTACAGGAAAGGCTATTCTCTGCCGGTCAGGCAGCTGGATCTCCGTGCTGCAGATGTGAAACTAGCCTATCTCTAATCTGTGTTTGGGGCCCTACTGGGGTCCTACAACACAGATTCCTCAGATTTGATAGCATGTATTGCTATTACAGTATTGTTTTGTAATGTTAACTTTTATGCCCAGAATTCCAGCAAATGAAGTATTGTTGGCATTGTTGGCAATGGTTGGAAGGAACAGTGGTAACAGTCCTGTTCCTCCCCTCTTGGTAGAAGTGGGCTGTTCCCATTTCCTGCCAGGAGGGGTTTGAGTCCAGATAGCAAAGAGATAGGAAGCACATGCCAGAGCTTCTACTCTAAGGAACCATATCAAGTTCTCCTGTGAGATCATTACTACAGGGAAAGTGCCAGAATCAAGAACACTGCTTCCAAGAAGCTTCAGTCAGCAGAATGATCAGCAAGATTCAGCTTTACCGACCCTGCTGCCAGTGAGGGAAAACAATCAGACACCCAGAACAACCACCAGGCCATACTAACTTCAAGACTTTTTCTCACAGTAGACACCTATATCCAAAAGTGCCATTAAGTTGGCCCACAACCAGCCACCATACCTCGAGTTATATTTTGTAATAAGTAAAGAGAAACTGACTCTTTAAATTTCCTTTCCACTGCATCGATCCCCAGGGAGCAATGGCCTGAGGGAGTTCGTCGTGACACATCACATCCGGGCCACTACTGCTCCCATCCTTTGCTACGGCTCCTCAGGTCACTGCACTATTTATCACAGTGAAATGAAGCACACATGACAGAACCCATTATAAGGCAATGAGGTCTGACTTGAACCTGGCCTAACATTAAAATGAGGAATACTGTCATTACTCAAGAACATACATATGTCATAATTCACCTACAATGGTATGTAAGCCTTACTTTGCTGCATTTTCTGCACACACAGGGGTTGATTTATTTTGAGCAGAATTTTTTAAGTCAGTCATGCAGGAGACTGTGTTGCTGTAATTCGCACAACATTTATGAAATGTCACATGTTTGGTAAATTTGGTGCATCTCTAAGTCTAACAATTCTGTCTTGAGATGTTACTCCTCTTTCTATGTTGCCCCTTTACTCAAATAAGAGTGCAACTTTTTTTTTTTTTTTAAGTCGCAGTTGATAAATCTGACAACTCAGCTCAACAGACTAACCATGACCACTTTTTTTTTAAACTGGACTGAGTGCAAGCTACATGTCACAACATACAAATAAGGCCAAAAAGTTGAGAATCAATATTTTTGCTACTTTTTGAAGCCAGAATTCTGAAGAGCGAGACTTGATAAGTTCCCCTCACAGTGTTTTTGTTCTTGCAACCCCTTGTAGTCATAGGCGTGTGCACGGGGTGTGCCTGGGCACACCCTAATCAAGCCTGTCACCTCCGTGCTCCCGGGTGCCCCCCCTCCCCCCGCTGATTCCCCTTTAACGCTGTGAATACTAATCAGTGCTTCCATTTTGGAAGCGCTGATTAGTACCGGAGAACTGGGAAGCGGTGAAGGATCTGTACTCACCGCTTCCTGGTCCTCGGCTGTCTGCTGTGCAGGGCTGCGCACAGCGCGAGTCGCTCTGTGACGTCACGCTGTGCACGCCAACCGACAGCAGGAGGAAGAAGATCGCGGGAGGTGCCGGTGAGGAGCGGCGGTGTCCAGAAGCAGGAGAGGTAAGTGTTTTAATTATTTTATCTGAGGCTGCTGGGGGCAATCGGAACATAATGGCCAGGTTGCTGGGGGCTGAGAGGCATAATATGGGGGGGCTGAGGCATAAATTGGGCTGACTCGGCGAGGCAATGGCATAATGGGGGCTGAGACTCCTAAGAGGCATAATGGAGGCATAAATTGGGCTGAGAGGCATAATGGGGGGGGGGGGGGGCTGAGGCATAAATTGGGCCGAGAGGCATAATGGGGGGATGAGGCATAAATTGGGCTGACTCGGTGAGGCAATGGCATAATGGGGGCTGAGAGGCATAAGGGCTAATAATGGGGGCTGAGAGGCATACGGGCTGATTATGGGGCTAATGAGAGGCATGGGGGCTGAGAGGCATAAGGGCTGATTATGGGGGTGATGAGAGGCATGGGGCTCTTATCTGAGGTCTGATTGGGAGTCATTTACATTGGGGTCTGAGCTGAGGTCTGATTGGGGGTCTGATTTGAGGTCTTATTGGGGTCTTATTAACATTGGGAGTCTGATTGGGGCTGTCAGCTGAGGTCTGATTAACACTGGGGCTCTGGTTGGTGGTCTGACTTGAGGTGTAATGAAAATTTTTTTTTTCTTAATGTCTCTGTGATGAATACCACACCTCGTGCCCACTTGACATCAACTACGTCGAGCTCACGAGACGTGGTATGGTCACGGGTCTACCAAAAACGTGAAGTTACGCCCTCCAGTGGAGCACGTAAGGTCAGGTTGGTATAGCTTACACACACCTCCTGTCCACGCGGGCACAGAGAGGCAACAAGCTGAGAGAGCCTTTTCACTGCCTTCCTCGGCAGCGATTCCTCAGCCTGGGTATCTGCCACCAGTTCTAGTTTGATATAAGCCCGGTCCGCTAACGGGGTTATATAGGGTCAGAAACCAACCCGCGGTAGCTTATAACTTGGCCAAAACACGGACGTGGGGATTCGTGATCGAGATACAAGATAGCACAAGATTAAATTATAGATTTAATCGCCGTATGGGCACAATAGATATAACACAATATACACAGACAATATATACAGTGGTCTGAGGTTACAGATTACAGGTTATATGGTTACAACAGGGTTAAGCAGTGTAAAAGTCAGTTACCGGATAAGATGAAAGTTCCTTTTAGTTGTGAGATGTTCTTTGCTGGAGTCCACATGAAGGGCCGTGATCTCAGCTATTTCCTGGGTCACTCTGAACACATTTGTAGGATGTGACCCCTCTTCAGAGAAAGACGCGCCTACTTGCTGGCACCAGACTTTTAACCTGTAGCCAGCCCCTCCCCTCCCGGCCTCAGGGAGGGGTCCACTCCCCCTCTTCTGGGCTGGCAGCAAATGACCCATAAAACCCTTTAGGGTTCATAGCTCCAGACCAGAGGGTCATAGGGAGATGGTTCTGGGACCAATGGACCTGCCTGGGTTCCGGCTACAAGTAGAGCCCAAACCTGGTACCGTTATGTGGTTTCTATGGGGAGATACGGATATCTCCCTACCCTGACCTCGTCCCATTAACCAAAGACCATGGGAACGTACCTCGTGGCCACCGGGACACAAATATGTATCCGGGTTGCGCCTGCGATGGCCAGGCGGTTCATAATTCCTTATGAAAGGTAGGTGCCAACATGTCTGGGAGGTCTCATTGATCCGGGGCAAGGGCAGGTACCCCCTGCTGGGGGTTTTCCTGCAGGATTCAGTTGGCTCCAAATGGGTGGAGGTGAGGTGTGACCTTCTCCTTGAAGCCTGGACCCCCTGGGGGGTGGAAACTAATTTTGCATGTATACTGAACATGCCAAGAGGTGCATCAGATGACAATCAGGCCTGGGGCTTTGAAGCAGGGCCCTCCTGTGGAGTTCACTACCTCCGCTATCTGTCAGCACATGGGGGTGTGAGGACATGGCTGACAGTAAATATTAATCCATATTCCTCACAGTCTCCCTCTAAAACCTATGTGTGTCTTATAGGTCTCCTGAACTGCAGAGCGGTGCCCACTTCCATCCCTGAGCCCAGCTGCCCAGAGCACTGATCCTGAGCCTGCTGGGGTCTTCAGAACAGTAAGTATTTACAGTAATTCACTGTAAGCTATATTATATATATTAATAGTTTTATGTGAGTAATAAGGGTGCTGGGTGGGTGGAGAAGGGGGATGGAGGGGTGGAAGGAGGGGGAGGGAGGGGTGGATGGAGGGGTACAATACTATCTGCATATTGTAAAAAAAAAGTAAGCACCACATTATTTTCTGTCCGCTGCCACAAAACAATCTGGAAGTGCCCCTCCCGAGGGGTAAATTATACAGGGGGTAATATAACTAGGGGTATCAGGGTACATTATTATACAGAGGTTATATAACTTTTATTTTTGTTTATATTGATAATTATATGAGTGCGGGTCTGTATGTATGTATGTATGCAGAGTGTATTTGTATGACTGTGTATGTGTATAGAATATATTTATACATACATACATACACATGCGTGCGGCGTGTGTTTTTGTGCTTTAGGGTGCACACTCTAATGCAATAGGCTGCGCACGCCTATGTTTGTAGTATATTCTGCTAGCTTTGAAGTATTTATCTTGCCAAACATTAGCTGTGCAATTCTGCTCCTCTCTCCTGCCCCCAGTCTCCTGGTTCCTCTGTCACTCTTTGGAAGCCTGCCTGCTGACATGATGTCTGTAGTGAAGTCACACAACCATGGCAGTCATTCAATCCTGCAAAACGTGATATTACAACTGGTGAAACATCATGGTGACTGACAGTGGTTGGCGGCTGTGCCACGTGACATTATGTCACTGTGAATGTCATCTTGCATGATTCCAAATAAACAGCGCCATTGGGCCCAGGAGGCCGGGGGTGAGGGAATGGAGTAGCATTTGTATACACATTAAATAATTGTCATGAGTAGTACAGCAGCCCATCAGCCACTGCCAAAGGTCTATCCATGGAGGAAAATAAGGATCATATCAACAGAATGACTTAATAAAACCAGCAATATCCCATGAAAAGTATTACTATGCCATGAATAAGGCATTTCAAATGGAGCATTATTACAATATACATGCAATAAAAATATTGAACTTTGTTATGTACATTTTCCTCTCTGGTAGCGCCCCCTGTTTATCTTTCTGGTCCACCTTGTCCTGAATTCAGAGGTGGACTAACATGTGCAGTAGCTTCCCTCTTTCCCATCTCCTCAATGCTTGTGAAGTTATTTAGACACCTTATATTCATTCATTATAGCTACACTGATGAGCAAAGGGGTAACAATGTTTTGAACTTGCAACTATTTAGCATATGATTAGTTCTGCAGATTATTGTCATGTAACTGCATTGTTACTGTTTTGCTCCTGGTGGTGGAACAATCTTTTTCTTCTTGTATACTACAAATTACAAATTGTTTCACTTTCCCTAATAGCTCTGTGTGTTATTAGGTTGATTCCCAAGCGAAAGGTCACTGGTTTGAATCCATGAGCAGCCATGAAGATTTCCCAAGAAGAGAGAAACAGCATCATCCAGCTCATCGATAGCGGTATCTCTGCCAAGAAAATTTACAAACTGCATCATGTAAGAGCCATGACAGTTGGAAGAATATTAAATTAAGTCCATCCATCCATTCCAAAGCCAAGAGGTGGACGTCCAGACAAAATATCAGTCAACAAGTCGGCTCATCACAAGGTCTATCAGTTCTGGTGCGACAAACACGGCAGTGGAGGTGGCTTGTATGCTTCGTAATAGTGAGATCACAGACGTCCATGCAAGCACCGTGCGATGCACATTACGCAAGTCTGGAATGGTGGCCCAAAAAAAGATTCAAGTTTGCAAAAAAGTACAAACAGTGGACAATAGAAGATTGGAAACGGCTGATGTGAAATAATGAGACGAAAGTCAATAGACTGGGCTCTGATGGGTGCAAATAGACAACATAGTGTTCCAGCAGGACAAGTACCCTAAGCATGCATTAAGATTGGCGAAGGATATTTAATGACAATGGAGTAGAAGTGCTGGATTGGCCTCCACAGTCCCAAGACCTCAACCCAATCGAATACTTGTGGGTAGAGTTGAAGAAAAAGCAGTATTTTTACCCAAGTGAGTCGACCTACATCCAACAACATTGGTAATGTGTAGAACAGAGACATGTTTGAATATAATCGATGGCATGCCCAGAAGGATTCAGGCATTGTTGAAAGCTAAAAGTGGATTTATAAAATACTAACAAAATTAAAATTTAGAATTTTAAGAGGAAAGCAGTAACAATGCAGTTACATGACAATAATCTGCAAAACTAATCATATACTAAATAGTTGCAAATCCAATTTATGTATGACATAGCCAAGATGATTGTCTATAAAATGATTGTAGTCTCATGTCCGAAACTGTACTGGATGGTGAGATATGGAGCCTGAAAGTCAAAAGTTCAAAACATTGTTACCCTTTTGCTTGTCAGTGTAAGTCTCTCTCTAGACAGTGGAGAAAGAAATTGTGGGGGGCTTACATATTATATGTATCTCTAGGAGTATGTGGGAGGGACTATTTTCTATGCAAGGGAGAAAGTACTAACTGCAGTGCATCCTGGGAGATGCAGGTGCTTAACCACTTGCCGCACACGTAACGCCGATAGGCGTCAGTGCGGCGGCACTCTCAGGCTCAGCGACGCCTATTGGCGTCATCTCGTGAGACCCGAGATCTCCTGTGAACGCGCACTCACAGGAGCGCGCTTTCACAGGATCGCGAAGTAAACAAGTTGAACTACAGCCTGCCAGCGCTGATCATTTGCTGGCAGGCTGTAGATGCGATTTTTTTAACATCAGAAAGGTATATTAGACGCTGTTTTGTTAACAGCGTCTGATATACCTGCTACCTGGTCCTCTGGTGGTCCCTTTTGCTTGGATCGACCACCAGAGGACACAGGCAGCTCTGTAAGTAGCACCAAGCACCACTACACTACACACACACACCCCCTGTCACTTATTAACCCCTTATTAACCCCTGATCACCCCCTGTCATTGATCACCCCCCTGTAAGGCTCCATTCAGACGTCCGTATGTGTTTTGCGGATCTGCGGATCCACAGATCCGCAAAACATGGACACCGGCAATGTGCTTTCCGCACATTGCCAGAACTATATAGAAAATGCCTTTTCTTGTCCGCAATTGCGGACAAGAATAGGACATGTTCTATATTTTTGCGTAACGGAAGTGCAGATCCGCGATTCCGGATCCGAGCGGGACAAAGTCTGTCCCCATAGAAATGAATGGGTCCGCAATTCCGTTCCGCAAAATGCGGAACAGAATTGCGGACTTGTGAATTGGGCCTAAGGGTCCCTTATCACCGCCAGTTAGTTAGCTACTTGTTAGGTAGTTAGCGCCCAGCCCACCGCACCGCAGTCACTGATTAGTCGCTGATTAGCGTCATCGCTGTCGCTAATCAGCACTAATACTATATGGTACCGTATCTGTAAGTGATCAAGACTGATCGCAATCAGATCTATATCAGTACATTAGGGTCACCTTAGGCTCTACAAAAAACGCAGTGTTCGCCCGATCAGGCCTGATCTTGTGCCCACACTTGCGTTGAGTCCGCCCCACCGCAGTGACAGGTTTTTTTTTTTCTGATCACTGCAAAAACACCGTAAAATCGCTGCGGTACTATAAAGATCACTTTTGAGCTTTTAGGATCTTTATTAGCGATCGCAGCTTCTTTTTTTTTTCCACATTTTTTGGCAGAGATTTTTTCATCCGCATTGATCGATGAGTATTTTTAGGATTTCACAGGGCATTTTTACGCATTTGGATTCCAAACTACTTCTCACGCTTTAGGGCCCCTAAAATGGCAGGGCAGTATAAATACCCCACAAGTGACCTCATTTTAGAAAGAAGACACCCCAAGGTATTCCATGAGAGGTATTGTGAGTTCATGTAAAATTTTATTTTTTGTAACAAGTTAGTGGAATATGAGACTTTGTAAGAAAAAGAAAAAAATATAAAAATAAAAATTTCCGCTAACTTGTGCCAAAAAAAAAATCTTCTATGAACTCGCCATGCCCCTCACGGAATACCTTGGGGTGTCTTCTTTCCAAAATGGGGTCACTTGTGGGGTATTTATACTGCCCTGGCATTTTAGGGGCCCTAAAGCGTGAGAAGTAGTTTGGAATCCAAATGCGTAAAAACGCCCTGTGAAATCCTAAAGGTACTCATTGGAATTTGGGCCCCTTTGCGCACCTAGGCTGCAAAAAAGTGTCACACATGTGGTATCGCCGTACTCAGAAGAAGTAGGGCAATGTGTTTTGGGGTGTATTTTTACATATACCCATACTGTGTGTGAGAAATATCTCTGTAAATTACATACAAAGTTGTAAATTTTATACAAAGTTGTCAATTTACAGAGATATTTCTCTCACCCAGCATGGGTATATGTAAAAATGCACCCCAAAACACATTGCCCTACTTCTTCTGAGTACGGCGAAACCACATGTGTGACATTTTTTTGCAGCCTAGCTGTAAAGGGGCCGAAAGTCCAACAAGTACCTTTAGGCTTTACAGGGTTGCTCACAATTTAGCCCCGCCCAAAATGCCAGAACAGTAAACACACCCCACAAATGACCCCATTTCGGAAAGTAGACACCCCAAGGTATTCACTGAGAGGCATAGTGAGTCCGTGGGAGATTTTTTATTTTTTTTGCCAGAAGTTAGCAGAAATGGAAACTTTATTATTTTTTTTTTTCCTCAGAAAGTGTCATTTTCCGCTAACTTGTGAATTTTTTTTTAATCATACATGAACTCACCATGCCCCTCCGCGAATACTTTGGGGTGTCTTCTTTTTAAAATGGGGTCATTTGGAGGGTATTTATACTATCCTGGCATTCTAGCACCTCAAGAAACATGACAGGTGCTCAGAAAGTCAGAGCTGCTTCAAAATGCGGAAATTCACATTTTTGTACCATAGTTTGTAAACGCTATAACTTTTGTGCAAACCAATAAATATACACTTATTGGATTTTTTTTTATCAAAGACATGTAGCACAATAAATTCTGACATAAACTTGTATAGAAATGTAATTATATTTGAACAATTTTACCAGAAAAAGTTAAAAATACACTTTTTTTGAGAAAATTGCGGTCTATTTTGATTAATATCAGAAAAACGAAAAATCTCAGCAGCAATCAAATACCACTAAAAGAAAGCTGTATTTGTGAGAAGAAAAGGAGGTAAAATTCATTTGGGTGCCAAGTTGCATGACCGAGCAATAAACCGTTAAAGTTGTGAAGTGCCGATTTGTAAAAAAAGGGCCTGGTCACTAGGGGGGTATAAACCTGTGGTCCTTAAGTGGTTAATGAGCTGCTGCCCACCCACGGGAACGCAAGTAAGCATTCTAGGTATTTAAAAAAAAAAACAGTTTTCAATTTATGGGTTAACCCCTTTAAGAATGACCACAGTATAATCGGGTGTGGTGCTAATAGGATGAAGAAGCATCTGCACTCTTCCGTACCTTAAATAAGCCTACCATCACAGGACCTACCTTACTTTAGCTTCACCTAACTCTACAACCTTAAAGGGATTGTCTGACTTCAGCAAATGGCATTTATCATGTAGAGAAAGTTAATACAAGGCACTTACTAATGTATTGTTACTATTCATATTGCCTCCTTTGCTGGCTGGATTTATTTATTCATCACATTATACGCTACTGGTTTCCATGGTTACGACCACCCTGCAATCCAGCAGTGGTGGTCGTGCTTGCACACTATAAGAAAAAATGCCGGCCTCTCTGGTGGCCTGGGCCATGGGAGTGCACATGCGCAAGTGCTTTTTCCTACAACGTGCAAGCATGGACACCTCTCATAACCATGGAAATGAGCAGTGTATAATGTGATGGAAAAATGAATCTAGCCAGCAAAGGAAGCAATATGGACAGTCACAGTACATTAGTAGGTGTCTTGTATTAACTTCCTCTACATAATAAATGTTATTTTCTGACGTGAGACAACCCCTTTAACCGTTCAAAGGGTTATGGATATGCCACAAATGTTAGACAGGTTGGGTCCCACCTCTGGGACATGCTCCTATCTCAAGAAGGGGGCCCCCGAAGTGAAGAAGAGCACACTGAGCATACAAGGCTTCCTCATCATTCACTGCTATAAGACTTCTGAAAGTAGCCGAGCGTTATATTTTTATGTACACAATGGTGTTGGTAAGTGAAAAAAAAAATAACAAAAAAATAAAAATAGGAAATTTGGGGGTTTCCAAGCAATTTTTTTAAAGGGGTTCTCCAGGAATTAAGACAATGAAAATACTTAAATATTACTTAATCAAATACCTTTCATTAGTTATAATGGATCGTTTTGTCTGGGGAGCAATCAGGGGAAACAAAATGGCCGCTGTCCCATTAGTACACATAAAACCTGTCCTGATCACACATGAGGAGAGAAATTTTGAATGTGGAGGGAAAAAATCCCCATAAAATTGCAAACATTTGCTGAAAAATATTTTAGTGTGAATTTTAACATTATTATGTTTTAACACTATGATACCATCTGAATTGGCACTGTATGCTGGTAAATCTCTGCAACAATGTCAATACATATGGTCATGACTCCCATGGCGAGCCACACAGCAGGTCACAAGTCGCATGTGGCTCCAGAGGAACTGGTTGAGGACCACTGCCCTACTTGATAGAAGCGTCTTTTGAAAATAAGCTGGTCACAAAGTATCACCCTACTGGAACCCCAGAAATCAGCTGTAATCTGTAGGAAAGCCAGGCAGTAAATGTTACGTTTCCTGGCTGCACCATCACAGGAGAAATGAAGCATTAGACAGTGCCATTCATATCAATTGGTTGTCTTGGTAATGTAGGACATGACAGGTCCTTTAGAGACAGAGATAGAGATGTTCTCCTCTCTATCATCTCGTAGTTCACCATTTTAAGACAGTTTTTGGTTAAGATGTTAACTGGTGGTTTAATTTCATGATGGTGTAGGGCAGTAATGGGGTCATTGGTCAATTTCACAGTGCTCGATAGCATTTAGGAGGTTACTCGGTACTCAACTCTACAGGCTCTTGTGATGTCCTTCTGAAACAGGAAGCTGAAAGAGTTCAGCCTCTTTAAGCTAATCGTGCTCAACCTCCTCTTCCTGCATGGATCATAGACATCCTAAGCCACAATGTGACGCTCCTGGCTGTGCCTCAATGCAAAATGGGTGTAGATTTTGTAGATTTTGAGAAGAAATTTCATTGACCAAACCTCTGAATGTGAACCATGTACATATCATTGCGTTCCTCCAGTGGTCCGTTATTTATTATTGCCCTTTAACCTTTTAATCTGGATATTATGGAGTACAGTCAGAAGACTAAGCCTCCCTAAGCTTTGTTGATAATAAATCATAATACACCTACAAGGTCTTTATCCTACGTGTAAACTTTTGGCTTGTATTATGCCACGTTCTTTTATCTGAGGAACGGAAAGAAATATTTTGTCAGGACTGTGTCAAATCTAGCGGCCAAAAACAGACAAGGCATATGTGCGTGATGTAAAATGAATGTATGTCTTGAATGAGCAAACGTCTCTGGCTTTTTATAAACCATCTTAGTCCCTGGCTGCAGTGCTGACTCCTTACTAAGCAGATTTTACAGCTGTTGATAAAAAATCTGTGTAAAATTAAGGGGTGAATGTGCAGGACGGTGGAGACACATTGATGCACCAAGTCTGAAATAATAACTAGAATGTCATTTTACCAAATGATATATGGCTTAGATCCTTTTAAATAGATTTAAAAAAAGTTCTGATTAATAAAGCACATTGAGATGGGAAATGGCATGACGTGATTGCTGCTAAGTGGCTTTCCCCCTTGTCTAAGGTACAAGCAGATTTCAGACTGATTGCTATGGAAATGTTGCCTAACATCTACATCCTTTCATATGGAGTTTTTAGGCAGCACGGCCTTTATTTATTTTTACATAGGAAAATTGGCCTATGCCTCACAGGCATTGCCATAGATTACAAATTTTGGGTCCCCAGTTCCCCACCCTCCTTGTTGGACCTGCGGAAGGAAGCATACTTGACTGCTCCCCGTCATTTGGTTTGTACTGGGAAGGTGGTCCTAACAATAATACTTACCTGAGCAGGAGTGTGTATGACACAGATCCTCACCGCCACTCAGCACCGTTTGGCCAGTGTAGGACAAGTTGATAGGTTTGGGTGACAACGATACCTGGGCCCTTCTTCACATCAGTCCCCTGATGACTTGGTACATATCCAAAGAAACGCATTGGAAAATATTGTTGTTTACTTGGGACTCTCCTCCTGCACATCCCAGTTGACCTCTTCACAGAACCAGGAGATTATATCATTACAGGGTACAGCAAGGAGCCCTAGTCAGATTTGAGGGGTGGCTCAGAGGGGTCACCCTGATCAGAGCGAGTTCTCCCCTAGCTGGGCGTAAAAGATTAGCTCAAGCCAAGTAGGGGCAATTAGGGAAAGACACCCGGCTCTTTGTTGGGGACCCCCAGATACCGTATGCGTGCAAAGCAAAAGACTTTTCCTTGTTTTTGTTTCCGCACTGGTATAAACTGCACTTATTGTTGCCATTGTCTACATTATTTATCTTTCTGGGCTATATTTTAACTTATGAACTAATAAAAGTTAAGCATTATTGTTAGGGCCACCTTCCCATTGTGAATTCATATTTGATTAGTGATTATAGTTGTGTTATTGTCTGAACCCCGTCATTTGGTTCTAGCTGCTTCTGTCCACAGTACTCCATTCCCTGCTTATCAACTTCTGGCATGGATGGGGTTCATGTGTGCTACTGCAACCAATGACGGGCCGAGGCGGCAGCCGACACAATTGGAAGCAGGGACACGTTTCAAAGAGCATTTGTCACCATGACCAACCCTATTAAACCAGGCATACTGCCTGGATAGACTGATCATGGTGACCAAAACGAGCCCTTTTTCTCTGCAATCGGTATCATCAATTTAGAGAAATTGTCATTTTTAGTTATATGTAAATGAAGTGCTCAGTGAGATTGACAAGGATAGGCATCATCAATGATCCAATGCTTGGCCCTCATATCTTGCACATGCATCGGCAAAACCATAGGCACATGTGCAGTGAAGATCTTCACTGTGCCAGCACATGTACAAGATTTCAGGGCAGTGCATTGGACCAGTGAGGATGCTTGGCCCTGTCAATCTCACTTGGAGGGGAAGAGGGAAAAACAGAGGTGAAATAGTGCTCCCAGGGGCTAGGCCAGCCTCTTGTGGCTCTGAGCACCTCATTTACATATAACTAAAAATATAATTTTCCATTCATCAGTAAGATTGCAGAAAAGAAGGGCTCATTTTAGTCACCATGATGAACGTACCAGGCAGTATGTTGATTATCATGACAGGTGGTCTTTTAGATACCAGGGGAAAAAAAATAAAAATTAATTTGCATGCTGAAAAAAATATCTATGTTCAATTCTTCAATACCTTTTTATTTATATAGTTATGTTCCCATCCCATCCTACGCAGGATTATTAGTGCACCTCACCTGCAAGTCATGATACTATATAATTGTAAAATGTGTAATGGTACTGCAACCACATTATTAAGAGCATGTAGATATTGACTGTTAATGAGGCAAATGTCTCAACAGGGCAAAGAAAATAGAATTTGTTTTTCCTCATAGACGGGAAAATAAGTATGAAAATTGTTTCCCTGAATTAAGGCTAAATATAGGATTGAAGAAGTCATTGAGCTATTGTCATGAAGATATAAAATATAATACTGCAGACATGATGATACGGTACCTTAGATATGGTGACATTAAACTGTAGATTTTGGATGTATAGTGTTGTAGAAGATATGGTGATGTAGATTTGGGAGTACAGTGCTGCAGATACAGCAATAGACTACAGCATGGGCGTAGGGATCGCCATAGCAGCCATAGCAATGGCTATGGGGCCCTACGCCACTGGGGGCCCGGACCGCCAACTGAGGATTTATTTATTTTTTTTAAAATTTATGTGGCGTAGCTACAGGGGTCGCAGGCCCCTCCAGGACAGATAGACAAAAAACGCTATCTGCAAGGCCTGCAGGCTGTGGGCGGTGCGATAGGGGGCAGCCAGAGGCAGAGAGGCGTACCTGCAGTGAGGAGAGGGAGTGGTCCCGCTCCCAGTCTGGGCGGCAGTCCTACTGGCTGGAAGTGGGGGAGGCGGAGTGTACAGCGAAGCTGCGTTCTGCTGGGCTTGGCAGCGCTGCTGGAGTGTGGGCACGCAGACGTTCAAGTGGCTGTGAGGTGAGGGCTGGCTGACTCTGGGACTGGTAAAACTTACTCTGGAATCCTGGACCATTATATCTGGGAGGAGGGGCGAGCAGGACCCTGGAGGTCTGGACCAGTACATTTAAGGAGAAGGGGGGAGCAGGACCCTGGAGGTCTGGACCAGTACATTTAAGGAGAAGGGGGGAGTAGGACATTGGAGGTCTGGTCTGGACCATTATATAGGGGGGGAAAGGACACTGGTGGTCTGGACCATTATATCTGTGGAGGAGGGGTCTGGACCATTATATCTGGGGAGGAGGGGGGAGCAGGACCCTGGAGGTCTGGACCATTATATTTAAGGAGAAGGGGGGGAGCAGGACCCTGGAGGTCTGGACCATTATATAGAGGGGAAAAGGACACTGGAGGTCTGGACCATTCTATTTAGAGGGGGGCAGGACCCTGGAGGTCTGGACCATTATTTTTAGGGAGGAGGGGGAAGCAGGACCCTGGAGGTCTGGACCATTATATAGAGAGGAGGGGGGAGCAGGACACTGGAGGTCTGGACCATGATATATGGGGAGTAGGGGGAAGCAGGATCCTGGAGGTCTGGACCATTATATATGGGGAGTAGGGGGAAGCAGGAACCTGAAGGTCTAGACCATTATATAGGCTGGAGGGGGGAGCAGGACACTTGATGTCTGGACCATTATATCTGGGGACTGGCGGTGGGAGATTTAGGATGGGTGTGGGAGGTCTAGGAGGGGTGTGGGGATGTTGGGGTGGGAGGTCCTGGAGGGGTGTTTGGGTGGGAGCTCTGGAAGGGGTGGGAGGTCTGAGAGGTATGTGGGGGTGGGAGATCCAGGAGGGGGGGCCCATAAATTTTTTTTGCTATGGGGCCCAGTCATTTCTAGCTACGTGTCACGGATGGTGTACAGGAAACAAGACAATGCACTATAATCAATGACTCACTGGATCCACAACTAAGGAACAAAAGGGAGACCCCTGCATGAGACCTGCCACTCTCCCTGACTGCTCAGCCTATGCGAACACCCCAAAGGTGGATGGGCGCATATCCACGTACCTCGG
This sequence comes from Bufo bufo, assembly GCF_905171765.1. NCBI lineage: Eukaryota > Metazoa > Chordata > Amphibia > Anura > Bufonidae > Bufo > Bufo bufo. The sequence continues at coordinate 568,237,559 of NC_053392.1, read as the reverse complement.
CTATCTAATACCTGAAGACCCTACAATAGTGAGGGGACACGACCACCGGCTCCCTACACCAGACAGGGAGGGAGTCAGGGTCTCCTGAAATCCAGCAGACAGAAAATCACAAATAAAGGAACAGCACTTATCTTGCAGAGGACTGGGAAATAGGAACAGCATGCACACACACTCCAGGAAGTTGTATAAGCCGCACACTACTGCATTATAGGGAGGAACTTAAAGGGAAGCAATCAGTCCGAACGGCATGACAGCTGAGATAGACTAACGAGATGAGGAACTGAAACCAAAACAAAGAAACTCAAGGAGGAGGATCTGGAAGGCTCCTGTCAGAGCTTCTCAGCTGTCTGGTTGTGACAGTACCCCTCCCTCTAGGAGTGGACTCCGGACACTCAGAGCCCACCTTCTCAGGATGGGACCTATGGAAAGCCCTGATGAGACGAGTGGCCTTAATGTCCGTCACTGGGACCCACATCCTTTCCTCAGGACCATAACCCTCCCAATGAACGAGGTACTGGAGGGAACCGCGGACAAGACGAGAATCTACAATCCTAGAGACCTGAAATTCAAGATTTCCATCAACCATAATCGGAGGAGGAGGCAAAGGCGAGGGTACAATAGGTTGAACATAAGGTTTCAATAAGGACTTATGAAAAACATTATGGATCTTCCAAGTCTGAGGAAGATCAAGACGGTAGGCAACAGGATTGATGACAGACAGGATCTTGTAAGGCCCAATAAACCTAGGACCCAACTTCCAGGAGGGAACCTTCAATTTGATATTCTTGGTAGACAACCACACCAGATCAGCAACATTCAGGTCCGGACCAGGCACACGTCTCTTATCTGCCACACGCTTATATCTCTCACTCATGCTCTTTAGATTATCCTGAATCTTTTGCCAAATAGATGACAAAGACGAGGAGAATCTGTCCTCATCAGGTAAACCAGAAGACCCCTCTCCTGAGAAAGTCCCAAACTGCGGATGAAACCCATATGCACCAAAAAATGGTGACTTATCAGAGGACTCCTGACGACGGTTATTTAAAGCAAACTCAGCAAGGGACAAAAAAGAACACCAATCCTCCTGATTCTCCGCCACAAAACAGCGCAGATATGTCTCCAGATTCTGATTGACGCGCTCTGTCTGGCCATTCGACTGCGGGTGGAAAGCAGAAGAGAATGACAACCGAACCCCCAAGCGAGAACAGAAAGCCTTCCAGAATCTGGAAACAAACTGCGTGCCCCTATCAGAGACTATGTCTGAAGGAATACCATGCAATTTGACAATGTGGTCAATAAATGCCTGCGCCAGCGTCTTAGCATTGGGCAAACCAGGAAAAGGGATGAAATGCACCATTTTGCTAAAACGGTCCACCACCACCAGAATCACAGTCTTCCCCGAGGAACGAGGCAAGTCCGTTATGAAGTCCATGGACAGATGTGTCCAAGGACGGGAAGGAATGGGTAAAGGAAGGAGAGGACCTGATGGCCGTGAATGAGGGACTTTGGCACGAGCGCAAGTCTCGCAAGCTGCCACAAAACCCTCAACCGACTTACGAAGCGCAGGCCACCAGAATCTCAGAGCGATGAGATCCAGTGTGGCTCTTGCCCCCGGGTGCCCAGCAAGGACCGTATCGTGGTGTTCCTTAAAAATCTTGTGTCTTAAAGCGAGAGGCACAAACAACCTCCCAGGAGGACAAAGATCAGGAGCCTCTGACTGGGCTGTGTGCACCTCTGCCTCCAATTCAGGAAAAAGAGCAGAGACCACCACACCTTCAGCCAAAATTGGACCCGGGTCTTCAAAATTCCCACCTCCCGGAAAACAACGTGACAGGGCATCTGCCTTCACATTCTTAACCCCAGGGCGGAACGTGACAACAAAATTAAACCTTGAAAAGAACAAAGACCATCTGGCCTGTCTCGGGTTCAGACGCTTGGCTGACTCCAAGTAGGCCCGATTTTTATGGTCAGTAAACACGGTAATAGGGTGTCTGGCTCCCTCTAGCCAATGGCGCTATTCCTCAAAAGCCAACTTGATGGCCAACAATTCCCTATCTCCCACATCATAATTTCTCTCTGCGGAGGAGAGTTTCTTCGAGAAAAAGGCACACAGTTGCCATTTGGCAGGAGAGGAACCCTGAGACAAGACCGCACCCACCCCTACCTCAGAAGCATCAACCTCAACTATGAAGGGTAACGAAATATCAGGTTGTACCAGGATGGGAGCGGAAGCAAAACTCTCCTTGATATTAGAAAAGGCCTTATGCGCCTCTACCGACCAGGAAGAAAAATCTACCCCCTTTCTGGTCATATCAGTGAGTGGTTTAACAACAGAGGAATAATTCAAAATAAATTTCCTGTAATAATTGGCAAAGCCCAAAAAACGCATCAGCGCCTTCTGATTCTCAGGAAGCTCCCACTCAAGCACAGCGCGGACCTTCTCGGGGGCCATGCGAAAACCAGAAGCGGAGAGAAGAAACCCCAGAAATTGAATTTCTGGAACCGCAAACACACATTTTTCCAGTTTCGCGTATAATTTATTCTCCCGCAAGATGAGCAAGACCTGACGTAAATGTTCCTTATGAGTCTTGAAATCAGGAGAAAAAATCAAAATGTCATCCAAATACACTAATACAAATTTTCCCATTAAATGATAAAAAATGCTGTTCACGAAATGCTGAAAAACGGCTGGGGCATTCATCAAACCAAAAGGCAAAACCAAATTCTCAAAATGGCCCTCAGGGGTATTGAAAGCCGTCTTCCATTCGTCTCCTTCTCTGACCCTGACCAGGTTGTATGCCCCTCTTAGGTCTAATTTGGAAAAGACTTTAGCCCCAACAACCTGGTTAAACAGGTCCGGGATCAGAGGAAGCGGATAAGGGTCACGAATAGTGATACTGTTCAGCTCCCTGAAATCCAGACAAGGTCTTAAAGAACCATCTTTTTTCTTAACAAAGAAAAAACCAGCGGCAACAGGTGACTTCGAGGGTCGTATGTGTCCTTTTCTCAGACTCTCAGAGATATAAGCACGCATAGCGACCCTCTCAGGTTGGGAAAGATTGTATAAACGAGATTTAGGCAGCTTGGCGCCTGGGATGAGATTAATAGGGCAATCGTACTCCCTGTGCGGAGGCAAATCCTGAACTCCACTCTCAGAGAAGACATCCGAAAATTCAGAGAGGAAAGGTGGTACAGTCTTAGTAGAAACCTCAGAAACAGATGTCATGAGGCAATTCTCTCTGCAAAAGTCACTCCAACCATTTATTTGCCTCGCTTGCCAATCAATGGTGGGGTTATGTTTAGTGAGCCAGGGTAGCCCCAACACTAGAGGAGTAGGCAAACCGCTAAGGACGAAACATGACACATCCTCAACATGAGCATCACTCACAATTAAACGGATATTGTGAACTATGCCCTTTAATAATTTCTGAGAAAGTGGAGCGGAATCAATAGCAAAAACAGGAATATCCTTTCCCAAAGTGCATACCTGGAAACCATGAGTTATTGCAAATTGATTATCAATGAGATTGAGAGCTGCTCCACTATCCACAAAAATCTCACAAAAAATGATCTTGCTCTCTAGCGCCACCCTAGCAGGCAGGACAAAACGGGAACTACAAGCAAACAGAAAACCTTCAATTTCCGCCTCAACCCTGCCAATAGTAACAGACGGAACATTTTTAAAAGATTTTTTTCCTTTTTATTTCTTTATTACTCCCAGAAAACTGCCTGAATCTCCTAGAGGGACAAACATTTGCCAAATGATTTATACCTCCACAACAAAAACAAACCCTCCCATGCGGGCTGAATCTTCTATTGTCAGAGGCAATCAACCCCAGCTGCATGGGCTCCTGCTCAGAAGGGGCTGACAGCGACTGAGACCCCTGCGCACAGAATGAGACCGCTGCACTGTCCCGGGACTGAGTATGACAGGAAGGAGAGATCTCTCCTCTCTCTCTAAGACGCCTGTCAATACGAACGGCCTGAGACATAGCAGAATCCAAGGAGGTAGGTCTCTCATGAAAGGCAAATGCATCTTTCAATCCCCCTGAAAGACCATGGCAAAATTGACTTCGGAGTGCAGCATCATTCCAACCAGTATCAGCTGCCCATCTCCGAAATTCTGAGCAGTATATCTCTGCGGATTGTTTACCCTGGCATAACAGACGTAGTCTAGACTCAGCCAGAGCAGAACGATCCGGATCATCATATATCTGACCCAGGGCTAAAAAGAATTCATCCACTGAACGGAGGGGCCGTGCCCCCTCCGGCAGCGAAAAGGCCCAGGACTGAGCATAACCCCTGAGCAGCGATATAATGATCCCCACCCTCCGTTCCTCATCACCAGAGGAATGGGGAAGAAGGCGAAAATGGAGTTTGCAAGCCTCTCTAAAACGCACAAAATACTCACTACCCCCGGAGAACGTATCCGGGAGCGAGATCTTAGGCTCAGAACAAACTCCATGAACGCAAGCTGAACCGGTCACTTGAAACTGAGAAAAAGTCTTACGGAGATCAGCTACCTCCAATGAAAGACCCTGGAAGCGTTCAGCCAAAAGTGAAACCGGATCCATGCTTGAGACGGTTTTGGCGGCTTATAATGTCACGGATGGTGTACAGGAAACAAGACAATGCACTATAATCAATGACTCACTGGATCCACAACTAAGGAACAAAAGGGAGACCCCTGCATGAGACCTGCCACTCTCCCTGACTGCTCAGCCTATGCGAACACCCCAAAGGTGGATGGGCGCATATCCACGTACCTCGGCTATCTAATACCTGAAGACCCTACAATAGTGAGGGGGCACGACCACCGGCTCCCTACACCAGACAGGGAGGGAGTCAGGGTCTCCTGAAATCCAGCAGACAGAAAATCACAAATAAAGGAACAGCACTTATCTTGCAGAGGACTGGGAAATAGGAACAGCATGCACACACACTCCAGGAAGTTGTATAAGCCGCACACTACTGCATTATGGGGAGGAACTTAAAGGGAAGCAATCAGTCCAACTGCATGACAGCTGAGATAGACTAACGAGATGAGGAACTGAAACCAAAACAAAGAAACTCAAAGAGGAGGATCTGGAAGGCTCCTGTCAGAGCTTCTCAGCTGTCTGGTTGTGACACTACGCCCATGGACTACAGTACTGTAGATATGAAGATATGTTACTTTAAATATGGAAATATGGTACTGTAAGTCACTGAGCGAACACACACCTAATAAATAGAAGAATTATGCCAAAGTAATGAGCATTGCTGTTGTTCCAATGTAATATGCGAGGAGGCCAGCCTCATCTATTACATTCACTTTAATGGACTTTTGTGACAAGATCCCATCAGTAGATGTGCTATTCCACAATAAATGGATACACTGCACTATTCTATGGTTAATACAGAGGAGAGGAATTTGCTAGCCCGTCTTTGATGCCACTGCTGATCCCAGGAGCAGGGACGTAGCTAGAAATGACTGGGCCCCATAGCAAAAAACACATACCTCTCAGACCTCCCACCCCTTCCAGAGCTTTTATTGACACATTATGGGAGGCACTATAGGAGAAAATGGCACTATGGGGCATATGGTGGCACTATAGGGGCATTATTTGGGGGCACTATGGGGGAAGTGGGGGTTCTAAAGGGGACTTTTTTTTCTTATTGGCACATTATGGGGGGCATTATGGCATCTGGTGGCACTAAGGGGGCATTTTTTACTGGCACATTATGGGGGGGGGGGCACCATGGGGGCATCTGGGGGGTCTAAAGGGGCTTTTTTTATTGACACATTATGGGGGGCACTATAGAGGAGAACGGCACTATGGGGCATCTGGTGGCACTATAGTGGGCATTATTTGGGGGCACTATGAAGGCATTATTTGGGGGCATTATGGGGAAGTGGGGGCTCTAAAGGGGCCTTTTTTCTTATTGGCACATTATGGGGGGCATTATGGCATCTGGTGGCACTAAGGGGGCATTTTTTACTGGCACTATAGGGGAGAGCGGCACTATGGGGCATTATTTGGGGGCACTATGGGGGAAGTGGGGGTTCTAAAGGGGACTTCTTTTCTTATTGGCACATTTTACAGGGCATTATGGCATCTGTTGGCACTAAGGGGGCATTTTTTACTGGCACATTATGGGGGGGCACCATGGGGGCATCTGGGGGGTCTAAAGGGGCTTTTTTTTATTGACACATTATGGGGGCACTATAGGGGAGAACGGCACTATTGGGCATCTGGTGGCACTATAGGGGCATTATTTGGGGGCACTATGGGGGCATTATTTGGGGGCACTATGGGGAAGTGGGGGCTCTAAAGGGGCCTTTTTTCTTATTGGCACATTATGGGGGGCATTATGGCAACTGGTGGCACTAAGGGGGCATTTTTTACTGGCACTATAGGGGAGAGCGGCACTATGGGGCATTATTTGGGGGCACTATGGGGGAGTGGAGCACTATTGGGGCATATGGTGGCACTTAGAAGGGGCATTTTTTACTGGCATATTATGGGGGACACTATGGGAAAGGGCGAGAGGACCAGTATGAGGGCATTTACTGGGGCACTATATAGGGGTATTTTATACTGGCATACATTATGGGGACATTAGCTCAACTGCGGGCACTAAGTGGGGGTATTTCATGTACTGTCATATTATAGGGAGAATTATTACTACTAGGGGGTTTTAGCTTTACTACTACTGGGGGTCTATGAGGAACATGATTACTAGTATGGGTACTTGTAAGGACCGGCGTCACGCAAAAGGGAGGTAAATGGGAAGGCCCTGTCCAAGGGAGAGGGAAAGATGGTGACCCCTGACTCACCTCGCGGCTGGCACCTGACTGCCCTGACGTCCCTAGACGGGTTCCTCACCCGTACGCCGATCACGTGCCTAAACCCTGGCTTTCCCTAAGATAAGCCCTATGTAGTGAACGGGGCGGTGGGATCACTAGTCCGCACCACTGACACTAAGAGGAAAACACCAAGGAGAGGACAGACAATACAGACAAACATATAATCCCAGGTGGACGACAACAGCAGACCACCAAGGCCCAACAGGGATCCGGAGGGTAAAGTTCTGGAACAACAACCAGGGAACACAGCTACACAGCTCCAGTGGGTCAGTATAGAAGTCCAGGCAGGAAGCTCTATATCTGGCAACCAGAGAAGTGAGAGATGGGAATATAAGGAGGTTGGGATTGCTGGACAAGAAACAGCTGAGGAGGAGAAGCTACAGATTCCTGAGTGAGCCAAAAAGGATTGCAAGGCAAACCCAGAAAGCTACCATTAATAAACAGCACTGTCTTTAGACATAGAACGCGCAGCCACCCGCTGCGACTTCCTGACCCCGGGTATAACGGAGTCAGGCGTGGCTCTTGACACCCTCGTGACAGTACTATAGGGGCATTATTACTACTAAGTGTGCTCTGGCAGAGAATTATTTCTATTGGTGGGATTTTGGGGAACACTGTTACTTTGGGGGGCACCCTGGCACAGTATCAGCTTAGCACAATAATTTTTGGGGGACATTATCTTTATACTAGTAGTGTCTGGGCGCAGTTATTTTTAGAGCACTGTGTGCCAATAATTGTTGAAGGGGGCACTATCTGTGTGGTAGTAGTATTTCCAGGGGGACTTTCTCTGCAGTATAGTATTGGGGGTGGCAGGAAAGGGTGTTCAGAAGATGATGGAAATGTGGGAAACTAATGTCTGTTTGTTAATCTCTGCAGAGATGGGAGATGGCTGAAAAATCATCATGGCGGTCTGGTCTGAATGGAGAAGATGAGGAAAGAGAACGTCTACAACAAAGGTGACATCACTGCATGTAAGAGGTATGTGGCGCTATGTAGGAGAGGAGATGCCCTGGCTCCTCCCCCTGCCATTTGCAGAAGGAGGATTCAGAGCTGGGTGAGGACGGCCAAAGGGGGCAGCAGGCCACGGGCGGGTGGCAGATGGTGGTGGGAACCACAGGCCTTGAGCAGGATCTGGGGAGGGAGGAGAGCGGAGGAGCTTCCTGGCTGTAGCTTGTTGTATAAGCAGGCAGTGCAGCCAGGACAGACCCCCCTCCGTATGATGTGTAGAGACAGGCCTCAACTATAGAATTTCAGCTGTACAGTGTTTGTTGGGCGTGGCCTATTATATGTAGGAGGGGCTTTTAATAATGGGCGGGGCGCGCGCCGCATTATTCCATTCCTGCAGAGCTTTTAGAAATGGCCAAGTAAAAGAATCAGCGCAACACACTACAGCCATACCCCCCCCCCCCCCGCACTACACATGCCACATTTTTTTGCCTTTCGGACCCCCCTAGACAAAATTCCTGGGTGCTCCCCTGCCTCCAGTGTCCTGCTCCCCCCTCCTCCCTATATAGTGGTCCAGACCTCCAGGGTCCTGCTCCCCCCTAAATAGAATGGTCCAGACCTCCAGTGTCCTGTTCCCCCCTATATAATGGTCCAGACCTCCAGGGTCCTGCTCCCCCCTTCTTAAATATAATGGTCCAGACCTCCAGGGTCCTGCTCCCTTCTTCTTCTTAAATATAATGGTCCAGACCTCCAGGGTCCTGCTCCCCCTTCCTCCCCAGATATAATGGTCCAGACCCCTCCTCCCCAGACAGGGCCGGCCTTAGGTGTTCAGGCGCCCTGTGCGAGCTAACCTTGTGGCGCCCCCCCACCCCAAAAAAAAACAAAAACACTGCTTGTTGCTGGCATCATGGCATAGGCTGGCTGACTATCCAACCAAGTAGTTACCAGCCCGCACACCCCAAAGGCCGGTGTAATGTTATACTTCCCTACTTCGTGAGATTTCCCTACCTTCGTCACTTCCGGTCGCACCAGACATGACGTGAGAAGGTGTGCAGCGCCACGCAGGCGCACAACGACAGGTTAGGGAAATTTCACAGCAGAGTGCGCATGCGCCAGGAGCCTCGCCGGCGGTTAGGGTAGGGAAAAACTATGGGGCCAGTGCGCAGGCACAGTGATCGGATGGATGTTCTCAGCTGGACACCAGCCGACACTGCGCATGCGCCGGGAGCCTCACCAGCTGTTAGGGAAGGGAAAAATTACGTACGGGCCAGTGCTTTTTCCCTACCCTAACCGCTGGTGAGGCTCCCAGCGCATGCGCAGTGTCGGCCGGTGTCCAGCTGAGAACATCCATCCGATCACCGCACCTGTGCACTGGCCCATAATTTTTCCCTACCCTAACCGCCGGCGAGGCTCCCAGCGCATGCGCACTCTGCTGTGAAATTTCCCTAACCCGTCGTTGTGCGCAGTGCGCCCCCCCCCAATATAATAAACATTGGTGGCGCAGTGCGCCCCTCCCAACACCCCAGTATGATAAACATTGGTGGCGCAGTGCGCCCCCCCCAACATCCCAGTATAATAAACATTGGTGGCGCAGTGGGCCCCCCCAATATAATAAACATTGGTGGCGCAGTGCGCCCCCCCAACACCCCAGTATAATAAACATTGGTGGCGCAGTGCGCCCCCCCAATATAATAAACATTGGCGCAGTGCGCCCCCCCAATATAATAAACATGAGCGCCATGCGCCCCCCCAATATAATAAGCATTGGTGGTGCAGTGCGCCCCCCCAACACCCCAGTATAATAAACATTGGTGGTGCAGTGCGCCCCCCCCAATATAATAAACATTGGTGGCGCAATATAATAAACATTGGTGGTGCAGTGCGCCCCCCCTCAATATAATAAACATTGGTGGCGCAGTGGGCAGTGCCAATGAGGGTTAAAAAATAAAAAAATAATTAACTCACCTCCTCCAATTGATCGTCTCCTGTTCTTTCTTCAGGACCTGTCAAAGGACCTGTGGTGACATCACTGTGCTCATCACATGATACATCACATGATCCATCACTATGGTAATGGACCATGTGATGAGCTCAGTGACATCACTACAGGTCCTGAAGAAACAGGAGACCGGCAGCTACGCGATCAACTGGAGGAGATGAGTTAATTTTTTTTATTATTTTTTAACCCTCATTGGCACTTCCCACTGAGCCACCAATGTTTCTTATGTTGGGGGGGGGGGGGCGGGCGCACTGTGCCACCAACGCTTCTTATACAAATACAGGAGGCGGGTGCCGGAATCAAATAGCCGGCACCTGACCTTTGTGACAGGGAGCTGCGATCAGCGGCAGTTAACCCCTCAGGTACCGCACCTGAAGGGTTAACTCAACTGCAGCTGACCGCAGCTCCCTGTCACAGAGGTCGGGTGTCGGCTATTTGATTCCGGCACCCGCCTCCTGTATTTGTATTTCAGGTCAGTTATCTTCATTGGTGGCGCAGTGGCCACAGCCCCTCCTCCTCCTCCTCCTGTCTCTCTTCTTATTGGCAGCGGCGGGGGCAGCAGGCAGGTCAGACACAGGGGAGGAGGAACGAATCAGGTCAGACAGGAGAGGGGGAGATGGAGGGGGCGCCCCGAGGGAGAACACAAGTGCAGCCTCGCCTGCCGCATATTACATTGCGAGCTGTCGGCCGCCCAGCGCCCCTGTTGCTATGGCGACCTGTGCGGCCGCACAGCCCGCACACCCCAAAGGCCGGCCCTGTCCCCAGATATAATGGTCCAGACCTCCAGTGTCCTTTTCCCCCCTATATAATGGTCCAGACCAGACCTCCAGGGTCCTGCTCCCCCCTTCTCCTTAAATGTACTGGTCAAGACCTCCAGGGTCCTGCTCCCCCCTTCTCCTTAAATATACTGGTCCAGACCTCTAGGGTCCTGCTCGCCCCTCCTCCCCAGATATAATGGTCCAGGATTCCAGAGACCCCTGTAGCTACGCCACATGAATTTATTGAAAAAAAGATAATCCTCAGCCGGCGGTCCGGGCCCCCAGTGGCGTAGGGCCCTATAGCCATTGCTATGGCTGCTATGGCGATCCCTATGCCCATGCTCAGGAGGTAGCCTGTATAGAAGGGCTGGAGTAGCCATCTTAGGTGAGTTTGAGCACAAGCCCACCTAGTGAATGCTAAGCCCCTTGCTGGGGGTGAGCACTAAAAAGGCCCAGTATAGCTGGCTGCTGTAGTAGATGAAGAGTGCCTGCTTTAGTGTCAAGAGAGCAGGTACATGGGAAAATGCCCTCTGCATAAAGGTGGCAGAGGGATGCTATGCACTCTGCACTCCCTGGCCAGCAGTTTGCCAAAGACAGGGCAGTAGGCTAGCCACCGAAGGTGCAGTGTCTTGCTTAAGATAGCGGCTGGAGAGATGTCCCTGAGGATGACATGGCTGCTAATGCAACTGTATGTAGTGAGGCAGAGAATGAACGAGTGCCAGGTTAGAAAAGTTAGATCCCAAACAGACGGAGAAGCAGCAAGCGTTAGTGCTGCCCGACCCAAGAGGAGTCAATGCTCTGGTCTTTGAATCAGCTTCTGGAGACACTTGACTTTTATGAGCAGGCAGAGTAGGAGACTCTTTTCACACCATGCCTTCATGCTATGCCTTCAGATGATGTATCTCCATACACATCCTCCAAGACACAAGACATCTGCTTAAAGGGATTCTGTCAGCCGGATTACGCCTATAGAGGCATTTATAGGTCTTCCATCCCTGTACTGGCATCAGCCTAAGGGAACAGACTGCGCATGTGGTTCCTTCGGAATGGGTGCTGCTGGGCTCCAGAGACTTTTGGCACTGCCCCTTGGTTTCTTTTCAATGGTGATTGACAGGTATAAAACGATTTTATGGCAAAACTAAATCAATCAGAAATTTGCCAATGGTATAGTTCTGACATGCTAAAGAAGAACTACCATAACCTATAAATGGCTCTATAGCCATACTCTGTATGACAGAATCTCTTTAAATGTCTGATTGCCTCTTGCTGGTTGTAACTGCACTGTTCTTCTTGCCTTATCCTCTAACGTGTTTAGGGCAAGCTCTGCTTTTAAATGTGGGTGTGGGTCCACATTACACAATTGTACTAATCAGTTAAACATTGGTAGGTGATTCAGCAGAGCTCCCATAGGAACTGTGTGGCGAGCCTGGGAGAACGGAAGAGAGAGAGGATGAGAATCGTGGTGGCGAGGATAGGAGTAGTAGTATTCACGGTGGTGGCACTTACTCTGGTGCTCCCCAGACCATGCAGTGAAGGGAGGAGCGCACCCTTTCTTTCTCTCAGGGCGCATCCTGGTCTAGGTGTCACGGTCCCTCAGGTCTGGAGATCAGAGAGACTGGCTGAGTGTGGAGGAATCTAACAGGGAATATTCCCTGTTGTTGTATCTGGGCCTGAGACAGAGACTTCCATTCGTCCATCTGGGGAGGCGTGGGTTGTCTCTGGTCCTAAACTTATTCCAGGGCATTATAGGGAAATCAGGGCCTAGGTATCCTGCATATGAATATTCCAGCCTTCAAGGTCTATTCATATTGATAGGTAGTCAGGGCCCGGATTAGGGTTGTCTAGGAGGTGACCTGTTTCTTCTCTAGTTTCCAGGCCCAGTTACTGTTCCCCTTCCCTCCTGTGTTCAGTGTGGAGTTTCCCCCCCCACACTGATCGTGACACTAGGGTCTCCTGCCTAGTAGTAGATGTGGTGCCCTTGGTGTTAGCGGGTTAGTGGGGAGCAGGGGCAGGCATCACTTGAGGTACTGTACTGCAGTGCAATACTGTAGCAGTGTAGGTGATGGTGCAGTACAATGATTAACCTGATTAGGAAAAAGAGGTAGTAGCTGCGCTCACCTGAATCCAAAGTGGATGCACAGGCTGTGCCAGGAACAAGGCACTAGTCCAAATTAAAAGAGTTCAAAGAGCCCAGCTTCCAAAGGTAAAAATTCAGCCTTTATTGTTCCAAGACTTAGAATCCAAAGTAGCAAAAAGTCAACTAGACTTTTTGTTACTTTGGATTTTAAGTCTTGGAACAATAAAGGCTGAATGATTAGCCTGGGTATAAGTAAAAGCAGGTCAACTATACTTTACCGAAGCAACTCGGCAGATGGTAATCACAGGCACTTGCAAAAGTGGGCACAGTCTTCATAAGTTATACAGACAGTTTTCCCAAGGCGACATATAGGTAGGAACAGGCGATTTTTATCCTTATATATTCAAACCCTATTTTTACAATACCTTCTGTGGGGTGCAGTCTTTTATCAGATGGACAATCTGTCTCCTTAGTATGGTAGGGGACCTGAAGTTTCTCACCCCGACCAAATGTATTGCAGCTCACTTATGTAATACCTCCTGTGGCTTTTTTTGCCCATGCACTGCCCCTCAAAATTGTCCTCAACCTTCTGTAAGGTTCAATACTTCTCTACCTCAGAGGCTGGCACTTGCTCAGGTCTGACAGAGCTGCTGTGCCTCTACCATATAAGATCCCAGGAAAACGGTAGCGTATGGACTGATGGAAGTCAATGGATACCATATTACAGATTTATAATGTGGCTGTGTGAATTGCCCGTACCTGAAAAATACTTTAATAAGCATTACCTCAACTAGGATTCCCATCTGAGACATTTATTGTACTTTGATAAGCTCTGCCATAAATATCTCATCTGTAGGGTCTGCCTGGAAAACTTTTCCATATATACAGTATTTTATTTTTTTATTTTGTGAGCAGCCTTTTCTTACTCTATATATAGTCATATGCTGACGATCTATTACTCATTTCCATCCTGGACTTTAATAAAGCATTGTACTAGATCCGGGTAGCTTCATCTGCATGTCACCATGCTCATTGTAAAACGTATTTTAAAAATTGCTATTTTTGAGACCCTTTCACCTTTGACTTTCTAAATTAGGAGAGACGTGTTGTGCCTAATGAACATATGTGACACTCAGAGATTAGGTACCAAATTCTTTGTCCAAGTGTATTTTGGAGCAAGGATGAAATTCCTAGCTTGCAGCTGCATGCAAAGGATTTGTATTAATAGTCAGCTGTTAGATTAAGAATAAGTGGGGAGTTCTGGTAATGCCGCTCGGATACTTCAGAAATATCCATGTAATCTAACACTCTCTAGAGAGATCCAGTTTCACGTCTTAATCAAGTTTTTGTTATTTAGTATATGACAGTTCATAGATATTGCCTAAAAAGTAGCCGGGAGGGGGGCACTTAATTCTTGCTTAGAATGAGATTCTTTGTAAGTTGGTTAGATATATGGCAGTTATCCAGGATGGATGTCTGAGACTCTTTGGAAGAAGGACAAGTAGGAATTCTTGAAAACAGGCCATACTGCAATGCTCCAGCATGTACCGTGTCCCTATCATATACAAATACAAGTTGCAGCTCCACATACCAAGTTGTGGCTGTGACTGGTACTGCAGCTCACAACAGCTAGGTCTCATTCAAGTGCATGGGTCTGAGCTGCGGTACAGTCACACCTAATAACACGTCACTGTGCCTGGTAAAAAATAAAAGGAAGGTAGAAGTATCCATTAGAAGGGGTTTTCCAGGAGATCTATATTGATGATAGGTCATCAATATCTGATCGATGGGGGTTCAGCTCCCCGCAACCCAGCCGATCAGCTGTTTGATCAGGTCACGGCACTGTGGTGACTGCCGCTACCTATTCCTAGGCCTGTGACATCACGTTCATGTCCTATCTGGAAATCCCATTCAAGTGAATAGACCTAGGCTGCAATACCAAGCATAGCCACTGTACAATGTACGGAGCTGTGTTTGGTTTGCTGTAAGGAAGTGGCTGTGCTCATCGGAGGGAGTGATGCTACCTCTTTAAAAAAGCTGATCGGCAAGGTGGGAGGGAGTCAGACCTCCACCAATCAGATATTGATGATCGATCCTGACAATAGGTCATCACTATTATATCCCTTTAATATTGCATGGCCAGAAATCCCTGTATGTCTACACACTATGACGACATTTTCCACTCTAAAGCAACAACAAAAAAGCGCAAAATTGTAAAAATTTCTTACATGAATTGAATTCTTATAGCCATTAAAACATATTCCTAAGACATTTCCCCCCCAAAGAAAAGCACTGAGGTCATGTAATGGTCCAGGTGGAGAAATCAAAAGTTGACTTGGAGCTCAAAGGGACACTGACAGGCCAAAACAGCATATATAGTTAGATATATCTCATTACAGGTCTTATACAGTCTTTTAAAAGCATATAACTATCCCCCCTGTCCACCTTATAAAGAACGAAATATAAAGTTTTATAACCTGCTTCTCCTGTCAGCAATCTGCCCAAGGGGCGGCGTTTCATGTGAAAATGCGCCCAGCCAGCCTTCCCAACTGCCGTTCTTAAGCCCCGCCCAGCTCATCATTATTCACTTCGCTGGGCGGCGGCTAGAACTCTCCCCAGTCCCGATCCTGCGCCTGCGCAATTCAATCCTCCGGGCATCGTTCATGCCCAATCTTCTGCGCCTGCGCCCCGCCGTGCCGTTAGATCGCGCCTGCGATACACACACCAGCCTGCGCCTCGAAGACGAATGTACACACATTTTTTTTCTTTTTTCTATCATAAAAAATATAGGTATTCAGTTTAGCTATATTTAGTATAGCTTTTTTCATGCATAAAATATAAAAAAGAACACATATTTTTTCATTAACATAGTAACATAGTTTGTAAGACTGAAAAAAGACATCTGTCCATCCAGTTCAGCCTGTTATCCTGCAAGTTGATCCAGAGGAAGGCAAAAAACCCAGAAGCCAATTTTCTTCATTTTAGGGGGGGGGGAATCCTTCCCAACTCCAATCAAGCAATCAGAATAGCTCCCTGGATCAACAATCCATCTCTAGTAGCTATAGCCTGTAATATTATTACACTCCAGAAATACATCCAGGCCCCTCTTGAATTCCTTTATTGTACTCACCATCACCACCTCCTCAGGCAGAGAGTTCCATAGTCTCACTGCTCTTACCGTAAAGAATCATCTATGTTTGTGTACAGTCCTTCTTTCCTGTAGACACAGAGGATGTCCCCTTGTCAAAGTTATAAAAATAATCTAAAAAACAGCCAAAAGCTTAAAAAGTCTAAATTTCCCCAAGATGAATTCCTGAGGGGGTCACTTTGAAGGAGTTTCTAATGTTTTGGCACTGCACAATATCTCTTCTGGCAGTACAGTGCCATAAAACCAACAAGAGAAAAATAGACCACCAAAATCTAAAATGTACTTCAGTCCTTTGCAGTCTTGCAGTGACCCCAGCCAGTAGATAAATTCCGCAAGTAGCATTAGTACAAACATACGGTAAGGGTTTTAGACATGTTTTGTCTTGAAATCTTTTTTCCTTCAATCTTTTTTAAAATATTATATCTGTCATCAAATGGCACAAAAGAAAGGTCTAATGTGTCCTGTGAAATGTAATATCAAATACATGTAGGTTGTTATTTATAATAGTTATTTGTAGTTAGATAGGTCCATTGCTAAAATAAAACAAATGGCCTGGTAAGGAAGGGGGTAAATACTCTGGTAATGAACCTGAACTTGAGCCCCCTAGTGGTGGTAAAAAGAAGTCATAGAACTTTACGGAGATCAGTGGAACCGAGGGACTGTAAGGCTACTACATTCACATGTGAATGTAGCCGGCCCTATGATAGAAATGCCTATTCTTGTCCGCGATTGCGGACAAGAATAGGACATGCTCTATCTTTCTTGCGGGGCCGCGGAACGGAACTATGGATGCGAACAGCCCTGCTGTAGGTAGTCTGGGCATGCTGGGAGTTGTAGTTTTGCAACAGCTGGAGAGCCTCAGGTTGACCATCCCTGTTATAACCCTTTGGGATGCTATTACATTTGCTTATGGGTCTTCTTTGGTTTAGTGAATTCTTATGAAACACTAATCCAATTCAAGTGAACTAATAGTTAGCAAAACCTTAATGTTTGGTAAGATGTGAATTACATTGCTACACTGTGATTGGTGGTAGAGTACTTGCATGTACTGCCGGTCTCGTAATACAAGACAAACTCAGCTAATAAAAGGCTTGGGCTGAAATCACACATGCCGTTTTGGAGCAGTTTTTGCATTCTTGCTAACATAGTAGTTGGTAAATTCAGTGCATGTAAGCTGCATCCTGGGATCACTCGAAAGCTGACTGAGAGTGTCCACTTAAAGCTGGAGCTTACACAAGCCTAACCAATTTTTTGCCAGGGATAGTCCCTGCAAATTTGGGACTGTTTGCAGCCATGTTTTAGGTGCCGTTTTTTGAGTCAATAAAGATTTGACAATGAAGGACTTCTCATTCCTGCAAGATCCACTGAAAAAAACGTCATTAAGACTGGTATTCAAACTGCATAAAAAAAACTGCATGTGTGTTTCCACCCTTAGCAGGGTATGTCCACACAGAATGTAAAACCCTCCAGAAAATCCAATGTGGCTTCTGCTACAGACTCGGCTGAAGATTTGCCACGGATTTCTGCATTGAAAAGGGTGAAATCCACAGCACCCTTTCTGTAGCATGTGGATGACATTTCTTCACCTATCACCCGCTTGGCTGGTATTGTAAAAAGCTGCGGATCTGATTCATGCAAATACGCTGTGTTTCGGCCCCATAAGAACATATTCTGATCAACGCTTGGACATCTGGTACTTGGCATCTGATAAGAAGTGTAAGTAAAACATAATTATTACAATTTGTGGTATTTGCGGTTATCAGGCAAAATATCCCAACCTTGCTCTACCCGCTTTTTGGAAAAAACATGAGTGGGGCGCAACCCCCCAAAAAAGGTCATAATTTTTTAAACAAGTGGGAAGTGCATCAAATTTGCAACTTTTTGACGGCAGACGAATGATCGAATAATCGTGCCCCATTAGCTCTACCAGTACAGCAATCTAGTGGGTGTGGTCACAGATTTTCGCACACTAGGAAAGCACAAAGGACGAATGTGCAGCAAGCCAAGGAGGAGCCGGAGTTGAGGATGAGAGTGCTAGTGGCTCTGGCTGCAAAAGTCTATCACAGTGGTTTTCTTCATACCGTTACTCCCTAGGGCCATGCAGTTACTGGAGGACGCACCCTTTCTTCCCTCAGTTCACACCAGGGGCAGATTGACCATAGACCTTACAGGGAAATTTCCCTTTGGGCCGATGCCCAATCTGTGCCGCTGGCTGGGTACATCATAAGTTATCAGTCGTAATTAAGGGCTCATGCACAAGAACGTATTTTCTTTACGTGTCCGTTTTTTTGTGAACCATATGCAAAATCATTCATTTAAAAAAAAGGAAGTTACTCCGTGTGCATTCCATGTCCGTATGTCCGTTCTGCAAAAAAATAGAACATTACGCATTACGGACAAGGATAGTACTGTTCTATTAGGGGCCAGCTGTTCCATTCTGCAAAATATGGAATGCACGCGCATGTCATCTTTATTTTTTGCGGATCCGTGTTTTGCGGACCACAAAATACATACGCTCTTGTGCATGAGCCATAACTCTGTGAAAATCAGGTACTCAAGTACCCGGCCAGCGACATATCCTCCTGAATTTAACTATGTCCCGCATCTCACCCCCTAAGCCCCCTACTCCATATCTTAATCAGAGACAACTGGAAGGGGGGGAGAGAAAATGAGGGTGATGTCTTTCTGTCAGTAGAGTAAAACTTTAGTCCACTCCTGTGAGGAGTGGAGCACATGGCGTTGCTTCCTCACTCTTCCTCTACTAGCTAGAATTCTCAAGACTAAGCTAGGGGTGGAGCCAGGATCCACACCTTAACTTCCTGTAAGGGCTGTGTCAGAGTTGGTTAACTCTGTCACTTCCATCCATAACCATACTGGGTATACAGGGCATTAAATCACAATAAATGGCATGAAATAATATGACAAACATTAAACAATAAACAATTTGCATGTACCCCTAGCTATGGTGTAATGCGGATGTGTCCATACAACCCCCTATTCATCTTACGGATACAAAAAGAGTGTCCTTTTGGCCTTTGGTGATATGCATATTCATGCCAATTTTTTTAAACTGTATAGTGCATTTGTAGTAATAGAATAATGAGCGAGCACTCATACACTTGGCAACCAGATTGACATGTGCAGAAAATATTTATTAAATCCCCATAAAATACAAGTAATAAAATTTATAAGAACAATGTAGCAATAATATACAACATTACAGTCACATATATTGTGGTAGATATGATCGACACTATATTCATATGACTCAATAGTGTTGATAAATTCAATAATATATATCACACCAAAAAACTTCAAGTATATGCTGTTATTTGGGAAGAGGGGGTATTATCTTCTAGCGCTCTATCCCAATTTGGGAAACTGAATGTCACTGAAAATGTTGTAGGTGTATTCACTGGGAGCGCAACATGTTCATAAAGTGTCCACAGGAATCCTGATAATGTGAAAAGTCTCTTATAGCATATCCTTTTAAGCTCGATATGAGCTTTGAATTGAAGAAAACTGTAAATCGATATTTGGCTTACCGTCTAGCGTCTGCTGTCTCCCTATTGCTTCAATGGAGCTTTAAATATTTGCCGGCTTATTCAGTCGCTCCATACAGCAAGCTGGTTTAAATTTCGCGGGAGTTCCAAAGATCGCAGGAGTTGCCACTCTGTTCCGCAATTTCCTTTGGTAGAGCTTTCGACGATAAGAATAGTTAATCCTTTTACTGTAGAGATTTTCTTCTGTATGGCCATACAGTATTATCGGAGGCTTTTCAATGCAGGTACATCACTTGTTTCACCATATATGTATAGTGCATTTACCTATAGCAACGGCCACCCCATAAAAAGTATTTTTTAGCATTGAGGAAAATGGACAACTGATTGAAAACAACTTTGGTCATTGTACATCCACATGAGCACACTATTACTGCACTTTTGCAAAGCTACATTTTGAAAATAAAGAGAAAACACGAAAGAGCTGCTGTTCTAATTACAACCATCAGAGTTGATAAAGAGAGAATTAAAGAATTGCATACAGGTCTTGTCTGTTCCCACCAACTCTCATTACTACAGTACAGGAGATCAGAGATAAGGAGCCGTTAGCTGAGGGATGCTACCTTCTCGCAGCTCACCAAGCACAGCGCCGTACATTGTATAGAGGTTGTGCTCGGTATAAATGCGGCTGAGCTGCTCCTAGGCCACGTGATCGATTAATGTGTTGTGACTGGCCTAGGAAAAGCTAGACAAGGCTGCGGCGTTCACAGGAGTGCCGCTGCCTTCTCAAACATCTGATCAGCAGGGACCTCCACCGATCAGATACTGGTGACCTATCCAGAGGATAGGTGATCAGTTAGAAAGTCTTGGAAAAACCCTTAAATTACTTTTTTTCTGTCCACTCATCAATAATGTCTTGGTCTGTGGAGGGTACAACTCATATTGGTCCTACGGACAGACACTTCCATCTCCGCTGTAGATCTTTGCAGGTACTAGTCGGAACCGAAACCGAGTTTGGTTTAAAGTTTTAAAGGGGTTTTCCACAGGGTCTGCTCTCCTGAATATAGATGCATAATGGCATAGGTAGGTTTAGAGTAGGACCTGCCTGACTGAGACCACCGTGGCACTGGTTAGGTGGGCACAGATGTGTTTTGATCAAAATATATTGGCTGAGAGTCTCAGATTTTATCATTAGAGTGAGGGCTTAGTCCATATATTATGTTTGCATCTATTGCTATAGTGCATTATTGTCCGTGGTTTTCCACTTTAAAAATCAACTACCGAAGTTATTCAACAAAGTCACGTGCGACTTTGCGAATAACTTACTTCGGCTCATCGGAGCCCATACATTCTAATACTGCACGGAGATGGATCTCCGTACAGTATTATTCCAAAGTTTTGAACAAAGCGACTTCAGATGAAGCATCCTTGCACACGACCGTATGCCCTCTGAGACGTGAGCGGGCCATATGTCCCGGAGCGGCATTGATCGTGCGCACGGGGGCACACAGCATCATAGATTACAATGATGCTGTGCACGTCGGGCCGCCCGCGGGACTGTTGTCCTGCACTCATATGATCTTCCCAGCTGTCCTGTCTGTGTCAGCAGCACGGTGATTTTATATTCCCTGCTGATGCTAATCATGCTGTATTCTCCAATTAGAGACATACAAGACCCCTCTATCCTGTCTCAACCGGACCCGGCTATTGAAGATTCACTGCTAAATCCTGTTGTTCCAAAGACACAGAACATCTTCTCTCCCTCCTTCATTTTACATAAGTGACATTTGAGAAAATTCCAATTAGTAACAAGATCCACGCAGCTAGTGTAGTAATTGTTCAGAGTCTGCTAACTATGAAGTTCAGGACTTAAAGGGAATGTATCACCCAGATTTTTTTAAATTACTAATTAAAATCAGATAGCGAAATTATTTTCTTTCTAATCAGTTTTTTGTCTATGCGTTCCAGACTTCAGGCTCTAATTGACTGCAAAGGATTTGCAACCAAGTATTAAAAAGTGAAAGTTTGATTTATGATTATTATTCTGTCCCATTACTTTTGGTCCCTTAACAAGTGGGAGGCGCATATGCAAACTGTTGTAATTCCTGCACCGTTCGCCTGATTTGGATGTAAATACCCTCAAATTAAAGCTGACGGTCTGCAGTTAAAGAACATCTTATTCGTTTCATTTAAAATCCATTGTGGTGGTGTATAGAGCCAAAAATGTTACCATTGTTTCGATGTCCCTATATTTATGGACCTGACTGTATAGATATATAGGTGTAGACTTTCATTGTAATCCTAGCTGTGATGATGATTAGATGAATGCTGATGAGTAAGTACAAAAGAGGAAGGGGTCACCTGGGGAAGGTGGATAAGACAAGCTGTTGTAGTGCCCCAATAAAGCGGTTTTAAAATTGAATCTCCTGTTCCCACTGACCACAGGTAGGAGGTTGGAGCAGCAGTTGATCATGTGTCCTGCGGCCAGGGGTGCACCACCAATGAGGCCAGGTGAGGTAATCGCCTTAGGCAGCATCAGGTAAGCGCAAGAGGGGGGCAGTCGAAGGTCCATGGACTGAAGGGAAGGGGTTAGGTTAAAAAATTGGCATTGGGAAGGGGGGGGGGGTGCCATTTTCAGTTTTCGCTTCAGGCAGCAGAAAGACTAGGTGCACCCCTGCCTGCGGCTCCACGACAAGTCTATGGCATTGATAGAACAGGTGCTCAGCAGCTCCATTCAAACTCCTGGCTACAGTGTGGTCCCAATGTTCATACCCCTATCATCCAGTGAATAACTACACTGACCAAAAATATAAACGCAAGACTTTAGGTTTTGCTCCCATTTTTCATGAGCTGAACTCAAAGATCTGAAAAATTTTCTACATACACAAAAGACCCATTACTCTCAAATATTCTTCACAAATCTGTCTAAATCTGTGTTAGTGAGCACTTCTCGTTTGCCAAGATAACCCATACCACCTCACAGGTGTGGCATATCAAGGTGCTGATTAGACAGCATGAATATTGCACAGGTGTCTCTTAGACTGCCCACAATAAAAGGCCACTCTGAAATGTGCAGTTTGATCACACAGTACAATGCCGAAGATGTCACAACGTTTGAGGGAGCGTTCAATTAGCATGCTGACTGCAGGAATGTCTACCAGAGCTGTTGCCCGTGCAATGAATGTTCATTTCTCTATCATAAGCCGTCTCCAAAGGTGTTTCAGAGAATTTGGCAGTATATCCAACCGGCCTCACAACCGCAGACCACGTGTAACCACACCTGCCCAGGACCTCCACATCCAGCATGTTCACCTCCATGATCGTCTGAGACCAGCCACCCGGACAGCTGCAGCAACTATCGGTTTGCATAACCAAAGAATTTCTGCACAAACTGTCAGAAACCGTCTCAGGGAAGCTCATCTGCATGCTCATCGTCCTCATCGGGGTCTGGACCTGACTGCAGTTTGTCGTCGTAACCGACTTGAGTGGGAAAATGCTCACATTCTATG
This sequence comes from Bufo bufo, assembly GCF_905171765.1. NCBI lineage: Eukaryota > Metazoa > Chordata > Amphibia > Anura > Bufonidae > Bufo > Bufo bufo. The sequence continues at coordinate 568,214,773 of NC_053392.1, read as the reverse complement.
GCGTCTGGCACGTTGGAGAGGCGTTCTGTTCATGGATGAGTCCCGGTTTTCACTGTTCAGGGCAGATGGCAGACAGCGTGTGTGGCATCGTGTGGGTGAGCGGTTTGATGATGTCATCGTTGTGGATCGAGTGGCCCATAGTGGTGGTGGGGTTATGGTATGGGCAGGCGTATGTTATGGACAACGAACACAGGTGCATTTTATTGATGGCATTTTGAATGCACAGAGATACCGTGACGAGATCCTGAGGCCCATTGTTGTGCCGTTCATCCACGACCATCACCTCATGTTGCAGCATGATAATGCATGGACCCATATCGCAAGGATCTGTACACAATTCCTGGAAGCTGAAAACATCCCAGTTCTGGCATGGCCAGCATACTCACCGGACATGTCACCCATTGAGCATGTTTGGGATGCTCTGGATCGGCGTATACGACAGCGTGTTCCAGTTCCTGCCAATATTCTGCCAACTTCGCACAGCTATTGAAGAGCAGTGGACCAACAGGCCACAATCAACAACCTGATCAACTCTATGCGATGGAGATGTGTTACACTGCTTGTGGCAAATGGTGCCCACACCATAATGTCTGGTTTTCTGCCCCCCCCCCCCCCCAGTAACGCAAAACTGTGCACATTTCAGAGTGATCTTTTATTGTGGGCAGTCTAAGGCACATCGGTGCAATATTCATGGTGTCTAATCTGCACCTTGATATGTCACACCTGTGAGGTGGGATGGATTATCTCGGCAAAGGAGAAGTGTTCACTAACACAGATTTAGACAGATTTGTGAACAATATTTGAGAGTAATGGGTCTTTTGTGTATGTAGAAAATGTTTCAGATCTTTGAGTTCAGCTCATGCAAAATGGGAGCAAAACCGAAAGTGTTGCGTTTATATTTTTAGTCAGTGTAATAATAGCTCCTGGCTAGAAAACCCCTTTAAAGGAAATATTTTTTAATCTTAAAATTTAAAATTAATCTGTTTAATAAAATAATTTTTAATCTTGTTCAGTGAAACATGCTACATGTGGATAGTCCAGTCCATTTGTAATGTTCGCACCAAAATATTGCTGCACTGGTATGGCGGTGGTAAGGTAAGGAAAGGAAGTGATAGAAAGTCGCTGTAAGATGTGTCAAAGGAATCATCCAGCTGTAATATTCCAGCGTAAACTTATCGTGTTTCCCCAGTATACAAAATCATAGTTCACTCTGCAATGTAAAGTAATAGGACCAGGGGTGTAGTTAAAGGCTTGTGGGCCCTGGTGCAAGTCTTCAGCTTGGGACCCCCCCCCCCCTTCCCTCAGTGCTTTGTAGCCAGGGGCAGGGAAGCACATTGCCTTCATGCTGCCTTAGGTAAAAATTTAAACAGCAACCGCCCCCATGCCAAATTTTTTACCAAACCACCTCCCTCCAGCCAGAGGTGTAACTTGACCAGCATGCACTTTCTATAATATTGGTGTCTTCTTATGCGGCACAAGGGTCTTTGGGCCCCTCACGCTCCTAGGCCCGGTAGCAACTGCTACCTCTGCACCCCCTATAGCTACACCCCTGATAGGACACTATGATCTGTTGAGAACAGGAGGATTGAAGAAGGTTGATAGCCCTAGATTTTCCTTGTCTTGGCTCAGTCTCGCTATTTTCTTCCCAAATGGAAGGCTCTCTGACGGTTCATTCCTAATTATATATCCCCAGGCAGAGATATTGAAACGAGTCCAATGGAAAATACATTAAACCCATTGTAGACAGTCTCATAATAAGACCAAGTGTGCTCCTGCCAGTCATTCATGCTAAGGACTTGTTTCATGTGGGGCCGGGGGTAAAATGGGAAAATAATAACTGATAATTATTGATATTAACTGTTGTGGAACTACACATGCTAGAAAGACATTGTTAGAGAGTCACAGATTCTCATCATGTCAATGAAGTAACGTATGTGTTATAGAGGACCTGTCCTCTCTCCTGACATGTCGGTTTTAGTAACTACTTGCAGTCTCCGTGTAATAACAATTCTGGAGCTCTATATTGTGCCGTTCCTCTTTTATTCCTTGTAGAAGTTATGAATGAATTACTAGCAATTTGCAATGAAGGTCCAGATGGGTGTAAATAATTGGGGATATGTCACTGCCCAGTTTGATAGTATCCAAACAGTGATGTCAGTTTTAGACTCTGCAATGACACCTGAACACTGGTAACACCCACATGAACCTTTTTTTTTTTCAGAATGACGGCAATTTTGAGGAATATGGGAAATATAATTAAATGCCTGCCAGTTCTCTGTCAAGGGCAATGGGCATCTTGCATAGGAAATAGGCTCCACAGGTGGCCCAGCCTCAAAGTGATAGCATTTTACACCTCCAGCCGGACTGGAAGCAAGCTTCTCTGTCATGACAACCTTCTGCTTGGGGGCCGGATCCATTGGAACCAGAATTGCCTCCCTATGACTTTCCGGTGAGGAGTTATAGTCCATATTGGGTTTTTGGAGTTTTAGCTACCATACCCAAAGGGAGTGGGACCCTCCCAGGGGGTGGGAGGGGTGTGACCGACCAAGGGTTAATTGCCCTTGCAGGGCAGTAGCTATTGTCTTTCTTCTGAAGGGAGGTCACGCCGTGTATCGTGTTGGAAGAGACCAGGAACTCCGCTGGCATCACTGCCTCCCGTGTGACTGCAGCACCAAGACCTACACATCTATCCGGTAACTGACTTCTGCTACTTCTGATTATACTACCAACTGACCATTGTATATATCCTTTGTGTATATAGCGTTGTTGTCTAGTTTGCCCTTAAAGCGATTAAATATACAATTTAATCTTGGGTTGTTCTTTTATCTCGATCCACGAATCCACACGTCTGTGTCTCGGTTTAACGTTACATTCTACCTGGGCTGGTTTCTGGCCCAATATTATCCCGTTAACGGGCCAGGCTTATATCTAATGAGGAACTGGTGGCAGTCTACCAGACTGGCAGGGCGGTGTTTCACTGGGGCAGTGACATGCATGTCAGGAAAAAGAATTATTTTCCCCTGTCCAAAAATCACCTGCTAATTCTCATTGATTCATCACCTACCATTAAGGTGGTTTATCCCATTCATTGTTTTTCCCACTGGTGCCCAAGTGAACGGGGCGTGCTGTAGTCCCCTGCATAGATGCATGGCTGGAAGTAAATTGCAGGGGTTATATTATAGTACATGAGAATCTCTTTCTATCAAAGCTAGAACCTGCCCTGTACCTCACATGGATCTCCCCATTCGTTGCTCCAATTGCTCCACTAGATTTATAAGTTGCTAGCTCAGGGAGTGTGTCCTTTCCTCTATAGCTCTTTCTGTATCACAAGTCAGGAGGCAGTTGAAGGATGGAACGCAACATGTGAGTCCACCTCAGTGAGGTGGACAGAGAAATAAGGGGAAAAAAACAGCAGGTGGCGCTATACAGATACATTTTATTGAATAACTCAGTGGCTAAGCTGCATTTTTAATTACTTGCCTTTACAAAAGTATTCAGATCCAGGTTCTGGTTTGAAAACTTTAAGGTGTTAAAAGGGTTAGTGATAGTAATCCTGCAATATCTCTGGAAGTCTATAGTAAGTTGGTGGTTAGTACTTAGCATTTCTGGCAGTCTAGGGAGAAGAGTGAAAACTAAATTTTCCATCGCTGTCTGGGATAGTTATGGGTTGAAGGGGTTGTCCGGATGGTAAATTTGTTTTTGGCTTAAAAAACAGAATGACTTTAAAAAAAATTTAAAAGTAGAACTCGCCTCACTGCACCCCCAGCGCTCCCTTTCAGACATTTCCCAGGTTCCCTGCCATTCTTTATTTCCCAGTCCCTCTCAACACAGAAATGCGACATCTCAGTCAATCACTATCCAAGATGGGTAGCGGACAGTACTTGACTAAGTGGTTACATATTGTCGAGAAGGACCAGAATGTACAGACTGATGGTGGATGCAGGAAACATCTTAACAAGACAGGTAGGGGATCTGAGAGGTGATACTTTTTTTATTCTCTTTTTCAAAAAAATTATAATAATTTACAGGCCAGATGACCTTTTTGATATGTAATTTTCCTGTAGGTCTAGCGCGGTTTAGTGGTTAATGATTAATCCTATTAGATTGGAGTCTCCCTTTTAGGATACTCATCTAAAAGGTAAAGCATTTCTACCTTGGAATATCTGGGACTTTTGGAGATTTAACAGGCAGCCCATTGATTCCAATAAAAATTGTGCAATGCTTTAGTTCCCCTGTTGGGGTGCTGTAGGGGAATTGAACACTTGCTGTCAGCTTCCCTCATACATTACTGCTGATCAGCAGCAGGTCATTCAGTGATCAGCTCATTGTTAGGGGTGGGGGGCTTATAATAACAATAGATTCAGGCTAAACATTTTAGATATACTTGTACATTACAGTTAGCCATTTAAAGGCTATGAAAACCTTTGGGGGCATTTTTTTTTTATTACTGCATTTACTCATTTTGAACTACTAATCATTTGTTCAATTGGTCTTTATTAACAATCTGAATAGTGTTTGTTCTAAAGCCATCCCTTTCAGTGTATCTCCAGACTATCTTGCTTTCTGTTTTTCAGTCAATCCATCAGAGAACTGCTCTATGCGTAGCCCTTATCTCTGAACTCCTGACAGCTCCAAAACACTCACTTCAGTTAAATTCTTATCAACCTGATAAGAATATAGCTTAGATAAGTGTGTATGAGCTGTCTGGAGTTCAGAGATAGCCTTCAGAGCAGCTCCTGATTTATTTATATACTCACTCATTTTAGTCACTTTTATAGCGCATAGACATTATTATTGCTTGCAGTCCCCAATAGAGCTCACAATCTAAGTTCCCTATCAGTATGACTTTAGAGTGTGAGAGGAAACTGGAGTACCTGGAGGAAACCCGGGGAGAACATATAAACTCCATGCAGATTTTGTTCTTGGTCGGATTTGAACCTAGGACCCCAGTGCTAAGCACTGAGCCACCATGCTGCCTAATGAATTTACTGTAAAACAGTAAAAAAAATGAAAAAAATGAACTGCAGATACAATTAAAGTGAAGGCTGTAGAACAAAAATTGTTGAACATTTTTCATAAAGACCAATTAAAACAATTATATTTAGCCCAAAACGAGTAAAATTTAATGATTAAAAAAAATTGGCCCAAAAGGTGTTCATAAGTTCTTGAAGTTTGTCTACAAATGTGTGCATTTTTTATGGCAATATAGAGGTTAACATTTTTTTTTTGCTATATTGTACCAGTGTCTGTAGCATTATCCCAGCCTTTACCGCAGGCACATCTTCAATAAATAACCCTGAAAAAAATTCCAACCCCTTTTAATCTTATAATAAAACACGTACAGGAAATATGTGCAAGATTGCATTACTGCGCCGGGATCGGGATCTATTTTAATAATAGAAAATGAATGTTCGGAGCTTACGTTACATTCTTTCTGTCAGAATGTTTTCACTGCTTACCCGGTCAACTGCAGTTCAAGCCTTACAAATAGGATGGAGGTGGTTCCAGAGAAGCGAGCACATTAGTAATTCCTAACACCAGCAATCCGCAGCCTGGAAGACATTCACAATAGGCGTCTGGCCAAAAACCTTCTATGTCTTTGTCTTAATTAAATAATAAAAGCTGAAAGACCCACAGAGCGTTACTAAGTGGGGAGAGGAATGGAGAAATCCATGGCTTTTAGCCTCAGCTTTAACTGGGGATTTTCACAATCAATTATTGCTAGATGTAAACATGGTAAAGGATTTGGAGACTCAACAGGTAATACAGAATTGGCCCTCAGATTACTCTAGCTAAAATATCTGCTATAGGGATCTCTCGCTAATAGTTGTGCAACTATGGCTGTAGTGTTCACTATTTTAGGGTGCATAGGGTGTCTTAACTTGTTATCCCTGAAAATGGCTGTCCACCAACAGTCCCCATCCAACCTGACAGAACTTGAGAGAATCTGCAGAGAAGACCCAAGAAGACTGGGTCCTGAGTAAAGGGAGTGAAGACTTATGCCAATGCAAGATTTAGTTTTTGCCTTTTCAATAAATTAGCAAAGATTGTGAACATTCTGTTTTCACTTTGTCATTATGGGGTACTGAGTGCAGAATGATGGGGAAAATGTTTTTTAATTTTAGCACAAGACTTCAACATAACAAATAATGTGAAAAAAGTGAAAGAGTATGAATACTTTCCAAATGCACTGTATATGGCACTTTGGGTACCAGGAGCTCCAAGTTATCCTGCTGGATAGAGTGAATGGCCTGAATAGATATGTGTTCTACTCTAGGTCTTATGACTTCGGCAGGTCGATTAGCAGAGGTTTAGAAAAGTACTCAAGTTTCTCTTTCCACTGATATGGAAGGGAAGATTATTTCGCTTGAGGATCCTAGGAGATATTTGTAATGCAACTCTTTGTCCTGGCTCACGTTAGGCTACTTTTACACTTCACAGCGTGCTGTAGTTTTTCTCGCTTGTTTGCCGTGCTGCGGCCGGACCTTTGGCCCACCCCATTATAGTGAATGGGGTTGCAGCGGACTTCCGGCGGCGCTGTGGACTAGCGGTAGCACAGATCCAGCAGGCTGTTCCCCCGCCGGATCCAGCAGGCTGTTCCCCCGCCTGCTGGAAAAGGCTACCGCAAGTGTGAAAGTAGCCTAAGACTATCTACATTCAGTATGTAGTATGTAGTCCCAGCACATAGAAGGTTAACGTGCAGTGCAATGATAACTATTAAATAACTTTCCCCCTGTTTTAGTTGACACAGCAGAACATAATCCCATATGACATAATGTCTTTCAGCACCATAGTCATGATATGATTTCACATGTCATAAAATATTTACCAAGGGTAAGGTACACAAAGAAGAAGATTATCTGCAGAATACGAACATCAGTCATCTTCCACAGTCACATTAGACATTCCTGTTATTTTATTTTTTTGGGACAGGACTCAATTTGATCTCCAGAATAGTTAGCTGAAATACTGTATGATATGAACATGCATTGAATGTCAAAGTTTTTGACTCCTATTGACCATATGATCACATTCTCCAGATCGTCATGTCTTTTGTTTTTCAATGTCATATCTGCAGCCGCCTAAGAAGATACTATATCATCAGAGTACCCGGGAAGGAAAGCGCCCAACCATCTTAGAAGGTCCAGAACCATTAAGACTGTGCAAGATAATGTCAGTAAGGTACAGTTCATTTATGGCAAAAGACTTTACTGCTCTGGAAAGTGTTAATTGCCACAGGTACCTGCCACACTTTGTGATGAACTAGCCATGCAGATCTACTTTATTTTTCACTTCATAAGATGCCTTTTTTTCCCTTAAAAGTAGGGAGAAAGCAAATACTAATACTAATTATTGAAGCGTTCATTAGTATGCAGGAGGTACGGGTAGTGGTGAGTGTAGCACTGATAATGCTGGCTGTACTCACTGCTACCTGGTCTTCTTCTTGGCCCCAAGCTGCAACACATCCTGCAAATAGCGTTAGGATGAAATGCAAGTTGGCGTACTGTGACCTGACATTGTGTGATGTCCAGTCACAGTGCACCGCAGGTCCTGAAGAAGACTAGGGAACAGAGAGTGCAGGAAGAGCACGCCGTCTGTCGAGGGAGAGGTAAGTTAATTTATTTATTTAATGTCTAATCTGAGGTCTGATGAGGATTGGAGGTCTGGTCTGAAGTCTGATACCGATTGGGGGGTCTGATCTGAGGTCTAAAAAAAAGATTGGGGGTCTGATTAGGGGGTCTGATCTAAAGTCTACTAAAGTTTGGGGGTCTGAATTTGGGGTTTGATACAGACTGGGGGTCTTATCTGAGGCCTGAAAAAGTTTTGGGGTCTGATCTGGAGGTCTTATTTAAGGTCTGATAAAGTTTGGGGGTCTGATGAAGATTGGGGCGTGTGAACTGAAGTCTGATGAAGATTGGGGGTCTGATGTGAGGGCTAAAGAAAAATATATTTTTTCAGATTTTCCTCCTCTAAAACCTAGGTCTGTTTTATAATGTGAAAATGCGGTATGTTCTGCACCCCTCAGCCCGAGAATTGCAGAAGGAGCTAAAGTACGGAATAAAATGCCTGTGGTCATTTTGGAAAGTTGCAAAGTATTTAGAGTGGAACCCAGGTACTATTACTACCATCATTGTCGTTGCCCATACAAAGCCACTGGGGAGAAGTGAGCTCTGTGATATACCATAGGACTGTACTGTGTCATAAAGTTGATTCTCTCTCAATCGCTGTAAAAAATTAAACGTACATGCCTCCGGTGAGTGGTCAGATCTGGAGAAAAGATCAGTATATCATCCAGGTACACTATCACGCAGACACAGAGCAGATCCCGGAAGATATTGTTTACCAACTCCTGAAATACCGCGGGAGCATTACACAGACCAAAGGGCATAATAAGATACTCGTAGTTACAATCACAAGTGTTGAAAGCAGTCTACCACTCATTGCCCTTTCGAATGCGGATAAGGTTGTATGCACTGCGCAGGTGTCATGGCGCAGTGTGGTAAATACACTCCACACTGAACACAGAAGGGAAGGGAAAAGGTATTAGTTCGGAACCTAGGGAAAGGGATATGGCCACACCTAGTGAGTCCCTACGCCGAGCCCTGACTGCTATCAGTATGAACAGACCTTGATGGTAGTAATGTTCATACGCAGGAACCTAAGCCCAATCTCACCCTAACAGAGCCCTGCAGATAGTGTCAGGACACGGATGGCCTATTCCTTCCCAGATGAAGGAATAGGAGACCCCCTCAGGCCTAATATCAGCAGGTAGGGGAAAACAATAAGCAACAAAGAAGTAACTTCCAGAAGTATGCGGACAAGCAGGAACTCAGAGAGAACCAACACCAGGACTTCCACAAACAAGGAGCTATCAACCGCATAGCATGACGGGTGAGGCCAGACTAAATAGAGGAGAAGGAATGACCACTTAAGCTACACCTGAGACATGATGTGTGGTCATCCCCAGCAACAACACAGAAAAGTGAAACCAAAGAGGCTGTCAATCACGTGCAACCAGTCTCCTCGATCTTCAAGTCCCTGTCAGTACCGTGACAGTACCCCCCCCCCCCTCTACAGGTGGCAGACACCCAGGACCATCTTTATCAGGTTGAGCCCTGTGAAAAGCTTTCACGAGACGATTAGCATTAACGTCGGCTACTGGAACTCACATTCTGTACTCTGGTCCGTAACTCTTCCATTGGATGAGATACTGGAGGGATCTACGGAGAATTCGGGAGTCCTGGCTATTTGAAATTCTACATTACAGTCCACCATGACAGACACGGGAGGCAAGGAGGACGGTTCAACAGGTTCGACATATCTCTTCAACAACTTATGGAACACATTATGAATCTTCAAAGCCTGAGGGAGTTCAAGACGAAAAGGCAACCGGGTTAACAATGGCAATGATTTGATATGGACCAATAAACCTTGGACCCAACTTCCAAGAGGGTGCTTTCAACTTAATGTTTCTTGTGGACAGCCACACAGAATCACCCAATCTCAGGTCCGGACCAATCATACGTCTCTTGTCAGCCATATGTTTATACTTATTGCCCATTTTTTTTTATTATTTTGAATCTTCCTTCAAATAGATGACAAAGAAGAGGAAAATTGTTCCTCTTCCGGTATACCAGAAGTTTACGTACCAGAAAATGTGTCAAATTGCAGGTGGAACCCATATGCCTCAAAAAACGACGACTTATCAGTGGACTCCTTTCTACGGTTATTTATGGCAAATTCGGCTAAAGACAAAGATGAAGACCACTCCTCCTGGTTCTCCGAGACAAAACATCTCAAATAAGTCTCCAGATTCTGGTTAGTGCGTTCAGTCTGTCCATTCGACTGAGGATGAAAGGCCGAAGAGAAGGACAATTGTACCCCCAGACGAGTACAGAATGCCTTCCAGAATTTGGAAACAAACTGAGTCCCCCTATCAGACACCACATCAGAAGGAATACCATGTAATTTCACGATGTTATCGACAAACACTTGTGCAAGAGTTTTAGCATTAGGTAGACCTGGCAATGCTATAAAGTGCGCCATCTTACTAAAGCGATCAACAACCACCAAAATCACAATTTTTCCTGAAGAATCAGGCAAATCTGTGATAAAATCCATGGACAAATGAGTCCAAGGTCTGGACGGGATGGGCAACGGAAGTAAAGATCCAGAAGGCCGAGTATGTGTCACCTTAGCACGTGCACAAGTACTACAAACAGAAACATAGTCCTCAACACTCTTACGCAACCCGGGCCACCAGAATCTACAAGAGATGAGATCGACAGTGGATCCGCTCCCAGGGTGTCCTGTGAGAACCGTACAGTGATGTTCCTCGAACATCTTGTGACGTAATTCAGAAGGAACAAACAACTTTCCCGGAGGACAAGAATCCGGTGCATCTCCCTGGGCCTCCAACACCTCTGCCTCAAGGTCGGGATATAGGGCGGATATGACTACCCCTTCAGACAATATCGGACCAGCATCTTCCGAATCACCCTCCCCCCAGGAAAGCTACGCGACAAAGCATCAGCCTTGACGTTCTTAATGCTAGGGCGATAGGTGACGATGAAATTAAATCTGGTGAAAAACAACGACCATTTGGCCTGCCTAGGGTTCAGTCGTTTAGCTGACTCCAGATAAGCCAGATTTTTGTGGCCAGTAAACACAGTAATAGGATGAATAGCTCCTTCCAACCAATGACGCCATTCTTCAAAAGCCAACTTAATGGCCAGCAACTCTCTATTACCCACGTCATAATTCCTTTCTGCAGCCGAGAGTTTCTTAGAAAAGAAAGCACATGGGCGCCATTTACTAGGTGAAGGACCCTGTGACAAAACTGCTCCTACCCCCACCTCGGATGCATCAACTTCCACAATGAATGGTTGTGACACATCCGGTTGCACCAGTATAGGAGCAGAAGCAAAACACTCCTTCACTGCAGAAAAGGCTTTTAATGCTGCATCAGACCAGACTGAGACATCCAAACCTTTCTTAGTCATGTCGGTCAAAGGTTTGACCACAGTCGAGTAGTTCAAAATAAATTTACGGTAGTAGTTGGTGAATCCCAAAAAACGCATAAGCGCTTTCAGATTTTCGGGTCGATCCCAGTCCAACACAGCACGGACCTTCTCAGGATCCATATGAAAACCTAAAGATGAGAGTAGGTAACCCAGGAATTGCACTTCTCCATCTTAGCATACAATTTATTTTCTCTAAGGATCTGTAACACCTGTCTCACGTGATCCTGATGAGTCTCCATATCTGGAGAATAAATTAATATGTCATCCAGATACACAACAACAAACCTCCCCACTAGATGATGAAAGATATCATTAACAAAATGCTTAAAAATCGCGGGAGCATTAGTTAATCTAAACAGCATGACCAGACTCTCAAAATGACCCTCTGGGGTATTAAACGCCGTCTTCCATTCATCCCCTTCCTTGATCCTGACCAGATTTATGCCCCCCTAAGGTCAGGAATCAAAGGAAGGGGGTACGGATCACGGACCGTAATACAATTGAGCTCACGGAAGTCCAGGCATGGCCTAAGGGTTCCGTCTTTCTTCTTTACAAAGAAAAACCCCGCCGCCACTGGGGACTTGGAAGGTCTAATATTTCCCTTAGCCAAACTCTCGGCAATATACTCTCGCATGGCCGCTCTTTCGGGTTCAGAGAGGTTATATAACCTAGATTTGGGCAACTTCGCTCTGGGAATAAGATTGATAGGACAATCATATTCCCGATGTGGGGGTAACCCCTGGCAACGACTCTCAGAAAATACATCAGAAAAATCTGAAATAAAAGAGGGAACAGCGTTAGTAGTCAAGACAGAAAGAGATGTATTAAGACAGTTGTCTCTCCAATCGATAATCTGTCTTGCTTGCCAGTCAATGGTAGGATTATGTTTGCTCAACCATGGTAAACCCAGAACCAATGGAGCAGGCAGACCCTCCAGCACAAAACACGAAATGGATTCCTTATGAAAATCACCCACTCTGAAACGGATGTCCTGCACCATCTGTGACAAACATTTCTGAGTAAGTGGTGCGGAGTCTATTGCGAACACCGAAATATTTTTTTCTAATGCACTTGTTGTCAACCCATGCATACGGATGAACTGACCATCAACTAGGTTAACCCCTGCCCCACTGTCAATAAACACCTCAATTCCCACTGTTTTAGACTCTAGCGCCACCTCGGCAGACAGGAGAAATCGGGTACTACCAGTAAATGGCAAAAGTAAGTTCTCTGAATCCCCACCCACACCACCAAGAGTGAGATGGGAAAATGTTTTCTTCTTGTTTTCACCTTGACGCAGAACTTAAAGGGGTATTCCCATCTTCTTGATCATGTTTGATTTAATTCTATACCCCCCAGTGAGCGTTTCTCTAAATATAATGTTTTTTTAAAATCCTATGGTTTTCTTGTAAAACCGAAAAATCCAATTCTATTGTTTATATTCACTGCCCATGGATACGGCCACCGATCGCCGGCCGCATCCATGGGCCGCGCTTGCGCAGAGCTTACCCTGGTGATCCAGTGGCCGGCTTCACTTACAGGGAGCGCGCACGTCGGGCGGCCGCGCATGCGCTGATCAATTTTCCTTCATGCCGCGTCTACAATAGAACCGCACATGCGCGGCTCCAACTCAGCACAAAGGAAGATAGTCCAGCGCATGCGCGGCCGCCCGGGAAGAAGAGACGAGTCCGGACAGCGTTGGAGAGCCAGCGGAGGACCGGGACACTACTTCCTAAGGGGTGAGTATTATTTTTACATGCACCACCAATTCCACCAATGATTGGGGGCTGATGGAGGCACTTGGGGGGCTGATGGAGGCACTTGGGGGGCTAAAGGAGGCACTTGGGGGGCTGACGGAGGCACTTGGGGGGGCTGAAGAAGGCACTGGGGGGGCTGACGGAGGTACTTAAGGGGCTTACGGAGGCACTTGGGGGGGCTGATTGAGGCACTTGGGGGGCTGATGGAGGCATATGGGGGGCTGATGGAGGCACTTGGGGGGCTGTTTGAGGCATATGGGGGCTTATGGAGGCTTCTGGGGGGCTGATGGAGGCATATGGGGGCTGTTTGAGGCACATGGGCGCTGTTTGAGGCACATGGGGGGCTGATGGAGGCATATGGGGGGCTTTTAGAGGCATATGGGGGGCTGATGGAGGCATATGGGGGCTGATGGAGGCATATGGGGTGGCTGATGGATGTAGCAGAGCTGAATATGCTGCTGTTCTGCCATAGTTCTAATGGGGAAGGGAATAGACTGATGTAGCAGAGCTGTATATGTGGCGGGTCAGCATCAATGCTGGTGGAAGAGATAAGCAGATGTAGCAGAGCTGAATATGCGGCTGTTCTGACACAGTGCTGGTTGAAGAGATAGACAGATGTAGCAGAGCTGTATATGAAGCTTTTTAGACACAGTGCTAGTGGGGGAGTAGAATAAAGATGTAGCAGGGCTGTATAGGAAACCATTCAGCCAAAGTGATGTTAGGGGACTGGAGTAGCCACATGTAGCTGAGCTGTATATGCATCTATAAAGATACATAGTGTAAGGTTTGTACACAACTGGAGTAATGGAAACAAATCTGCATCAGTGCTGGTGGGTGGGGGTTGGTCAAGCTTTTGCGCTAATGTATAATATGGAATTATAGTTTTTGATGCACAGAATGGGTTTGTAAAAGATCAGACAGAGATTTTGTGTGTAAAACTGTGCAGAACAGCCAGGTGTTACTGTACACTGAGCTCACTTCACATGGCTCTCTGATGATTCCCCAGCAGGGGGAGGGGCCTCACAGACACTGCAGGCTGCCAGACTGATGAGTCATACTCTTCACATGAACTAGCACGCAAGGACTGAGTTCTCAGTGTGATGTCATAAGGAGGTGTGGCCGGCCTTCACTCTAATTGCCTAAGCCCGCCCAGCCTTAGCTGAAGGAAACCAGGAAGTGAATTCTGCTGTAACTGCAGCTCAGGCTGATTTAACAAGATGGAAATACCCCTTTAAGGACAAACATTAACAAAATGTCCCCTTTTTCCACAGAAAAAACATACTTCCTTCTTATGACTAGAACTCTTGCAAGCAGGCCCAGGGGTAGCTCCCCCTAACTGCATGGGTTCGTCACCAGGCATAAACTCAGGAGTCTCTCCTCCCATGGTGTCAGAGGAAGCCGCCACATTATATGATAGTTCGTTCTGAGTGTGAGGGACATTTGATCTCTGTCTCAGGCGTCTATCTATACTTACGGCAAGGGACATAGCCGCTTCCAGTGACTCAGGATTTTCGTGAAGAGCCAGGGCGTCCTTTAGCCTCTCAGACAATCCCTGACAGAATTGACTACGGAGAGCTGGATCATTCCACTCCATATCCATAGCCCATCTCTTAAATTCAGAGCAATAGATCTCCGCAGAACGCTCTACCTGTCTTAAACCACATAACTTGGTCTCGGCCAGGGAGATCCGATCCAGGTCATCATAGAGAAGACCTAGAGCTCTGAAAAATTAATCTACCGACCGGAGGGACTGTGATCCAGTCGGCAGAGAAAAAGTCCAAGACTGAGCGTCCCCTTTAGGCAACAAAATAATACCAACTCTTTGACTCACATTCCCAGATGTGAGCTGGCGTAACTTAAAGTACAACTTACACGACTCTCTGAACCGAATGAAGTTGTCACTCCCCCCCGAAAACCTGTCCGGAAGTGCAACCTTAGGTTCATGACAGGCCTGGTAAGTACTACTGACACCAGCAGCCTGTGATCGGCTACCTCCAAAGACAGACCTTGCAATTGTCCAGCCAGTGCAGCGATAGGATCCATAGCCTCACTGATACAGACAAAAAATGACGGTTTGTGGCGGTTGATAATGTCACGGCGCAGTGTGGTAAATACACTGAACACAGAAAGGAAGGGAAAAGGTATTAGGCCTTGAACCTAGGGAAAGGGAAATGGTCACACTGTCACGATCAGTGTGGGGGGAAAACTCCACACTAAACACAGGAGGGAAGGGGCCTGGAAACTAGGGAAGGAACAGGTCACCTCCTAAACAACACTGATCCAGGCCCTAACTACCTATCAATATGAATAGACCTTGAAGGTAGAAATATTCATATGCTGGATACCTAGGCCTTTTATATCCCTATAAGGCTCTGGAATGAGGTTAGGACCAGAGACAACCCATTTGTCACCGCCACTTCTGTGAGAAGGTCTGGCAGACGTTCTTCTCTACCTCTTGTATGATGTTCTTTATTTTGGTTTCACTTTCTCATCTCCTTTCCTTCTGCCAGGTGTCACTTATTTAGACATAATCGTCTTTCTTTATATTCCCTCCCATACTGCCTCACTTTGCGGTTTATACTACTTCCTGGATGAAGTGTTCACTGCTGTAGGCTGCGTCTGCTGTTTGCTCAGATAAGTCCTTTACTTTATTGTGTTTGCTTGCTGGCTTGATTCTAGGTGACCCTGACTCCCTCCGTATTAAGTGCAGGGAGCCGGTGGTCGTGTCCCCTCACTGTTATAGGGTTTTCAGGTGTCACACAGGCTTAGGTACGTGGGCATGCAATCGTCTACCATCGAGACCCTTGTATGTGCATAGCAGTCAGGGAGAGCTCTTAGGGTTTTATAGGGCTCACCTAATAGCTCCTTAGTTTGGGATCAAGCCAGTCGCTCGTTTATTTATAAGTTCCAGCTATCTGCAAATCTCATCCATGACACCATTCCTCCCCAGATGGACGAATGGAAGTCTCTGTCTCAGGCCCAAATACAAACAACAGGGAATATAGCAAACACAAAACAATAAGAAAAGACAAGACTTATCTGAAAGTAGAAAACTGGCAACTTCAGAAGCTCCACAGAGTACAACCGACCAGCTAGTTAGAAGGCAGCAAGAAAATCTATAAACCGCACCTCCAAGAGTAAGAAGCGGCTACTTATGGGAAAAGTAAATTACCAACAAGCAACACCTGAAGCAAGGGGTGTGGCATTCACCAAAACACAAAAAGATCCACAGTGAACTTGTCAATTTAACCCATGAGTTGCAAGTCTCTCCGATCTCCTGGTACCTGCCACGGGAACGTCCGTGACACACACCTTGTGAGTCCCTACTCCGAGCCCTGACTGCTATCAGTATGAACAGACCTTGATGGTAGGAATGTTTATACGCAGGAACATAAGCCCAATTTCACCCTAACAGAGCCCTGCAAATAGTGTCAGGAGACGGATGTCCTATTCCTTCCCAGATGAAGGAATAGGAGACCCCCTCAGGCCTAATATCAGCAGGTAGGGGAAAACAACAAAGAAGATAAACTTAACTTCCAGAAGTATGCAGACGAGCAGGAACTCAGAGAGAACCAACACCAGGACTTCCACAAACAAGGAGCTATCAACCGCATAGCATGATGGGAGAGGCCAGACAAAATAGAGGAGAAGGAATGACCACTTAAGCTACACCTGAGACAAGAGGTGTGGTCATCCCCGCCAACAACAAAGAAAAGGGAAACCAAAGAGACTGTCAATCACATGCAGCCAGTCTCCTCGATCTTCTAGTCCCTGTCACAGACGGGACTGTGACAGCAGGTCTAATATAGTGAAGACCTTAGCTCTCAGGATCCTGTCAAAGAGTTCAGATATTAGCGGAAGAGGGTATCGATTCTTGACTGTGACCTTATTCAGACCTCGATAGTTAATACAGGGCCATAAGGATCCATCTTTCTTCAGTACAAAGAAGAACCCAGCAACGGCGGGCGAAGTAGAGGAGTGGTACCAGGCAGAAAGTCAATCAGACAATCAAATGGACGGTGAGGAGGCAGGGTCTCGGCCTCTTTCTTACTGAAGACATCCGCAAAACTGGCATACTGCTGCGGAAGTCCAGGCAGGTCTTCAGGTACTGTAGGCGAGGAAGCAGGTCGGACCTCCAATAAGCAGGTGGACTGACAGGATGATCTCCAACGCAGAATCTGACCGAACTGCCAGTCCAGAACTGTATTCTGATGCAGAAGACCAAGGATAACCGGATTCACAGATGCTGGCAGCACATAGAAGGAGATCATCTCTGAATGCAGAACCCCTATTTGCAACTTAAGGGGCATAGTAACAGAAAGCACAGGTTAAGGAAGTGGCAGTCCATTTACGGAAGCCACTGACCGAGGCCTTTCGAGACGGATGGTAGGGAGCCGGTACTGATGGACCAGAGCTTGCTAAATTAAGTTACTGGCTGACTCAGAGTCCAAGAATGCAGACACAGATATTGTGACTCACTTGTGAGAGAGAATCACCAGAACTGAAAGTTTTCGGGGAGGACTTCTCCTTGTCTAGGACCACCTCTCCAACTGATCCTAGACATTGGTGTTTCCCAGCTTCTGTGGACAATTACGCACAAAGTGGGCCTTGCCTCCACAATACAGACACAGGTTCTCAGCTTTGCGGCGTAGAAGTTCCTGGTCAGACAATCGAAGGCGCTCTATTTGCATGGGCTCTTCAGATGGGGTGGACACTCGAGGAAGAACCGGCCTCTGGAAGGATGAAGCCAATCGAGGTGGTCTTCTGGTGCATGCGACCTCCTTAGAACGTTAAATGAAACACATATCTATTCTTGTGGCCAAGGTGATCAGGTCATTCAGAGTGGATGGACGGTTGCGACCAGCTAATTCATCCTTAATCCAGTCAGAAAGGCCCTCCCAGAACACCGCCAGTTGAGATTCATTGTTCCATGCAAGTTCGGCAGCCAGGGTATGAAACTGGATGGCGTACTGACCCACAGAAAAGGAACCCTGTCGTAGACGAAGCAGAGCTGATGCAGCGGAGGTCGTGCAGCCGTGCTCTTCAAAGAACAGCCAGAAGGTAGCCAGGAAAGACTGCAGATTAGTGGTCTCTGGACCTCCATGTTGCCAAATAGGATTTGCCCAAGCAAGGGCCTCATCAGACAGCAGAGACACAATGAAGACAACCTTGGACCGCTCAGTGGGAAACTTCTACCAATGCAACTCAAAGTGGATCAGGCACTGGTTCAGGAAGCCACGACAGGTTTTTGGATCTCCACCATAGCGTGATGGAAGAGAGGGAGTTGCACACCAGCGGCACACAAATCCGGATTCACCAGTATGGGTATTGCAGTGGTAGCAGCGACTGGCGACCCTGCAGTAGCTGGAGGAGAGATGGCATCCAGACGAACAGCGACATTTTGCATAAACTGCATCATAACATCCTGACATTCGCTCTGACGCCTCACTTCATGTAACAATTCCTGAACGGAATGGGTGTATAGGGAGAGGCATTACCAGTAGAAAGAGGGAGGCGCTCATGCCGCTCTACAGAGCACTAGTGAGACCTCATTTGGAGTATTGTGCGCAGTACTGGAGACCATATCTCCAGAAGGATATTGATACTTTGGAGAGAGTTCAGAGAAGAGTTACTAAACTGGTACATGGATTGCAGGATAAAACTTACCAGGAAAGATTAAAGGACCTTAACATGTATAGCTTGGAAGAAAGACGAGACAGAGGGGATATGATAGAAACTTTTAAATACATAAAGGGAATCAACAAGGTAAAAGAGGAGAGAATATTTAAAAGAAAAAAAAATGCTACAAGAGGACATAGTTTCAAATTAGAGGGGCAAAGGTTTAAAAGTAATATAAGGAAGTATTACTTTACTGAGAGAGTAGTGGATGCATGGAATAGCCTTCCTGCAGAAGTGGTAGCTGCAAATACAGTGAAGGGGTTTAAGCATGCATGGGATAGGCATAAGGCCATCCTTCATATAAGATAAGGGCCGGGGGCTATCCATAGTATTCAGTATATTGGGCAGACTAGATGGGCCAAATGGTTCTTATCTGCCGACACATTCTATGTTTCTATGTTTCTATGACCTCATATTCCCTATTGAGGCCTCTAGGGTGTAATGTGTCCAACATGTGGATCCAAAAGGCTTTTCTCCTCAATGCAACTGATGGTCCCAACCCCATTTATAAGGCAAGAAATACCACTTATGAAACCTGACAGGGCACACCTGTGAAGTGAAAACCATTTCAGGGGACTACCTCTTGAAGCTCATCAAGAGAATGCCAAGAGTGTGCAAAGCAGTAATCAAAGCAAAAGGTGGCTACTTTGAAGAACCTAGAATATGACATATTTTCAGTTGTTTCACACTTGTTTGTTATGTATATAATTCCACATGTGTAAATTCATAGTTTTGATGCCTTGAGTTCCCACACTTTTTTTCCCCAGGACTTGACCCCTGTCTGTACTGTGGTGGCATCACTGTGCGCGTATTCTCCTCTGCTTTAGGTAGACCAATCACAAACTTTTCTGAACTTTCTGATGGAAGTGGTCTTGGTAAAGTTTTGCTATGGGGGCCCCATGATTGTTACACCCCTGCCTCTCAGTATTACAGATGGTAGATGGGAGGCCCTACTACAGATTTTGCATGGGAACTGGTGCTTCAACGTACGCATCTGGTCTAAACTGGTCATTGTCTTCCTTCATCTCTTTAGAGCAGACGTGTTGCTTCCAATATGTCAGGTCTTCTGGCAAAAACAGTGAAGCAAAGTATTTGCAAAATTACACAACTTAGCTGCAAACACATTCACTAATTGACGTGAAGCTGTCCGTTCCATTTCTACTTAAACATTTTTTTTAAATAGAAGTAGTCATTATGCCTCTCATTGAGTGACTAATATGAACCTTTTTAAAAAGAGGTTCTGCAGCAGCTAGGTCCTATACATTTCTCCATATTCATTGGAATCAAAGGGTTAGATTCATGTCAAATATTAACGGTTGGGGGAGGTTGAGAGGGCTGGAAACTGGAAGAGGAGACGTCATGGAGTTTAAAGGAATAAGGCTGTTTTACACTAGCATTAAAATATTCCGGCACAGGAACAGCCTGCCGGAGTTCATCTCTGCTTTTCCCTGCTTACCACTATTGACTATAATGGGACCCGGCGGATATACTGCCTGTTCCCAGAATAAGTGCCGCAATTTGACTAGACAAAAACCGCAGTAAGCACAGTTTTTTCTGATACCCATCAGGTCCCATTATAGTCAATGAGACTTGCAGTGCTCCAGCCCTTTCCAGCTATGCCGGAATGCTGGTGTGAAACTAGCCTTATGCAATCAATTTACATGTTATTGATAGCCTATGTTCGAGACAGACCATTATCATTGTTCAGCTGGGGTCCCTTCACCCGTGCCGATCAGCTATTTTGTAGTGGTGCCAGAACTATACAGCTCTGTCCATTGTGTAGTGGACAGAGCTGAATACTGCAGCACTACCCCCATTGCAGTGAAATGGGAGCAGTACTGCAGTAAGCATCTCCATCTACTACACAATGGACTTAGCTGTGTAGTTTTGTTGCCTACATTTGGCGCTGAGCTACTGTAGAACAACTGATTATTGGGGGTGCAGGGTGTCAGACCCCCACTGATAAGTTACTGGTGGGATCCTGAGGATAGCCCACCATCAATATCAAAAACAGCTATAACCATGTTGCGTACCTCTGACGCATTTCTGGCTTATGGTGGCCCTTAAGCATAGACCATAAACGCGTCAGTAATACGCAACATGATGTTAGCTGTTTTTAATATGGATGCCAAATAAAGAAGATTTTTAAGGATACAAGGACTGTTGCTGGAGTTCTGTTTTCTATAGCCTCTTTATTATCGCTGCGTTGTGACATCCCAAATGCCCGCTACCGTATAGGTATTAAAATGACTGCTTATTTTATAGGCAGTGGCTCCGTCCTTCCTCACAGTTCTCCATAAGAGAAACACATGAAATGTGTGTTATGTAAAGGGAAAATGAAATGGAGAAATAATTGTCTAATTTGATCAAATACATATGCTGCACATATGTCATCTGCTCCTCATTAAAGCATATGGGAACTCCGCTGACTTGGATGGAAGAGATAATCTGTGCAGAGCTTTTCTGCACAGCGTTTTCCTGACAGCTGACAATGAGGTGTGAGTCACTCGACCATAAACGTCTTGTTCAGCAGACAGGTATTATTATTAATATTGGCCGTGACATTTAAATAACACAGATAATAAAACTTTTACTTGGCACAGAATGGTTTCAAACTTCACAATTTCTCATGCACCATACAGGTGAAACTCGAAAAAATTTGAATATTGTGCAAAAGTTCATTTATTTCAGTAATGCAACTTAAAAGGTTAAACTAACATATGAGATAGACTCATTTCATGCAAAGCAAGATATTTCAGGCCTTTAGTTGTTATAATTTAGATGATTATGGCTTACAGCTTATGAAACCCCAAAGTCACAATCTCAGAAAATTAGAATATTACATGAAATCAGTGCTTTAAGTGGGCCAAAAGAGGTGCCGGTACTCTATTAGGCGCCGGTGCTCCCCCCCCCTGCACATCAGACCCCCCCATCACACACATATATATTAGTTCCTCTATGTACCAGTACAGTACCCCCCCCCACCACCGCACATTCGTTCCTCTCTGAACCAGTACCCCCCTGCACATCAGACCCCCCCCCCCACTCATCACACACACACACATTAATTCCTCTCTGTACCAGTACCCCCCTGCCAGGGGGGTACTGGTACAGAGAGGAATTAATGTGTGTGTGTGTGTGATGAGGGGGGGGTCTGATGTGCAGGGGGGTACTGGTTCAGAGAGGAACGAATGTGCGGTGGTGGGGGGGGGGTACTGGTACATAGAGGAACTAATATATATGTGTGTGATGGGGGGTCTGATGTGCAGAGGGGTACTGGTACAGAGAGGCACTAATGTGTGGTGGTGGTGGTGGGGGGGGGGGGGGTACTGGTAAAGAGAGGAACTAATGTGTGGTGGTGGTGGTGGGGGGGGGGGGTACTGGTAAAGAGAGGAACTAATGTGTGTGATGAGGGGGGGGGGGGGTCTGATGTGCAGGGGGGTACTGGTACAGAGAGGCACTAATGTGTGGTGGTGGGGGGTACTGGTAAAGAGAGGAACTAATGTGTGTGATGAGGGGGGGGTCTGATGTGCAGGGGGGTACTGGTACAGAGAGGAACGAATGTGCGGTGGTGGGGGGGGGGGTCCTGGTACATAGAGGAACTAATATATATGTGTGTGATGGGGGGGTCTGATGTGCAGGGGCCCCCTACACATCAGACCCACCCATCAGACACATATATATTAGTTCCTCTATGTACCAGTACCCCCCCCCCCCCACCACCGCACATTCGTTCCTCTCTGTACCAGTACCCCCCTGCACATCAGACCCCCCCCCCCCCCTCATCACACACATTAATTCCTCTCTGTACCAGTACCCCCCTGCCAGGGGGGGGGGGGGGGGGGTACTGGTACAGAGAGGAACTAATGTGTGTGGGGGGAGGGGGGGTGCCTGTCACTCACCAGTACTCTTCAGAAGTTGGATTCCAAAGCAAAGTCGATGTTCTTTGCTGCACCGTCCGACTCCTGACTCCAAGGAGGACCAGTCACTGGTCGCCGCACTGATCGCTCCTCAGTCACAGGCGCGCGGGAAGGAGTTGACGTCACCTAACGTGAGGTCAACTCCCTGCCTGCGCCAGCCTGAGCCGTACTCTGCAACGACCCGCCCCCCTCCACTAGCTGCCCAGCCAACGACATTAGGGAGGAGATACTGCCAGCTCTCCGTGGCGCTCCGGCAGGGCCGGCCTTAGGTGTCCAGGCGCCCTGTGCGAGCTAACCTTGTGGCGCCCCCCCCCCCCCCCCCAAAAAAAAACAAAAAAACACTGCTTGTTGCTGGCATCATGGCATAGGCTGGCTGACTATCCAACCAAGTAGTTACCAGCCCGCACACCCCAAAGGCCGGTGTAATGTTATACTTCCCTACTTCGTGAGATTTCCCTACCTTCGTCACTTCCGGTCGCACCGGACATGACGTGAGGAGGTGTGCAGCGCCGCGCAGGCGCACAATGACAGGTTAGGGAAGTTTCACAGCAGAGTGCGCATGCGCCAGGAGTCTCGCCGGCGGTTAGGGTAGGGAAAAACTATGGGCCAGTGCGCAGGCGCAGTGATCGGATGGATGTTCTCAGCTGGACACCGGCCGACACTGCGCATGCACCGGGAGCCTCACCAGCGGTTAGGGAAGGGAAAAATTATGTACGGGTCAGTGCTTTTTCCCTACCCTAACCGCTGGTGAGGCTCCCAGCGCATGCGCAGTGTCGGCCGGTGTCCTGCTGAGAACATCCATCCGATCACCGCACCTGTGCACTGGCCCATAATTTTTCCCTACCCTAACCGCCGGCGAGGCTCCCAGCGCATGCGCACTCTGCTGTGAAATTTCCCTAACCCGTCATTGTGCGCAGTGCGCCCCCCCAATATAATAAACATTGGTGGCGCAGTGCGCCCCTCCCAACACTCCAGTATAATAAACATTGGTGGCGCAGTGCGCCCCCCCAACACCCCAGTATAATAAACATTGGTGGCGCAGTGCGCCCCCCCAACACCCCAGTATAATAAACATTGGTGGCGCAGTGCGCCCCCCCAACACTCCAGTATAATAAACATTGGTGGCGCAGTGCGCCCCTCCCAACACTCCAGTATAATAAACATTGGTGGCGCAGTGCGCCCCCCCAACACCCCAGTATAATAAACATTGGTGGCGCAGTGCGCCCCCCCCAATATAATAAACATTGGCGCAGTGCGCCCCCCCAATATAATAAACATTGGTGGCGCAGTGCGCCCCCCGAACACCCCAGTATAATAAACATTGGTGGCGCAGTGCGCCCCCCCATCACCCCAGTATAATAAACATTGGTGGCGCAGTGCGCTCCCCCTCAATATAATAAACATTGGTGGCGCAGTGGGCCCCCCCTCAATATAATAAACATTGGTGGCGCAGTGCGCCCCCCCTCAATATAATAATCATTGGTGGCGCAGTGGGCCCCCCCTCAATATAATAATCATTGGTGGCGCAGTGGGCAGTGCCAATGAGGGTTAAAAAATAAAAATAATAATTAACTCACCTCCTCCAATTGATCGTCTTCTGTTCTTTCTTCATGACCTGTCAAAGGACCTGTGGTGACATCACTGTTAGCATCACATGATCCATCACCATGGTAATGGGTCATGTGATGAGCTCAGTGACGTCACCACAGGTCTTGAAGAAAACAGGAGAACGGCAGCTACGCGATCATCTGGAGGAGGTGAGTTAAAAATTTTTTATTATTTTTTAACCCTCACTGGCACTTCCCACTGAGCCACCAATGTTTCTTATACTGGGGTGTTTGGGGGGGAAAGCGCACTGCCTACCAACGTTTCTTATACTGGGGTGTTGGGGGGGGGGGGGCGCACTGTGCCACAAACGTTTCTTATACTGAGGGGGGGGGGGGGGCGCACTGCCTACCAACGTTTCTTATACTGGGGTGTTGGGGGGGGGGGGGGCGCACTGTGCCACAAACGTTTCTTATACTGAGGGGGGGGGGGGGGCGCACTGCCTACCAACGTTTCTTATACTGGGGTGTTGGGGGGGGGGGCGCACTGTGCCACAAACGTTTCTTATACTGAGGGGGGGGTGGGGGCGCACTGCCTACCAACGTTTCTTATACTGGGGTGTTGGGGGGGGGGGCGCACTGTGCCACAAACGTTTCTTATACAAAAACAGGAGGCGGGTGCTGGAATCAAATAGCCGGCACCCGACCTCTGTGACAGGGAGCTGCGATCAGCTACAATTAACCCCTCCAGTACCGCACCTGAAGGGTTAACTCAACTGCAGCTGATCGCAGCTCCCTGTCACAGAGGTCGGGTGTCGGCTATTTGATTCCAGCACCCGCCTCCTGTATTTGTATTCAGGTCAGTTATCTTCATTGGTGGCGCAGTGGCCACAGCCCCTCCCCTCCTCCTCCCGTCTCTCTTCTTATTGGCAGCGGCGGGGGCAGCAGGCAGGTCAGACAGGGGAGGAGGAACGAATCAGGTCAGACAGGGGAGGGCTAGATGGAGGGGGCGCCCCGAGGGAGAACACAAGTTCAGCCTCGCCTGCCGCATATTACATTGCGAGCTGTCGGCCGCCCAGCGCCCCTGTTACTATGGCGCCCTGTGCGGCCGCACAGCCCGCACACCCCAAAGGCCGGCCCTGCGCTCCGGTACCGGAAACCCACGTACTGGGCGCACGGAGAGGTGCTGGTACTCTCCAGGGCAATTTTTGGAAGTGGCGGTACTGAGTACCGCCGCGTTCCGGCCCACTTCAAGCACTGCATGAAATCAATAAAAAAAAGAATGTTAAATGGAAAAATGTAGGACCTCTGAAAAGTATAATCATGTAAATGTACTCAGTACTTGGTTTGGGCCCCTTTTGCATTAATTACTGCCTTAATGCGGCGTGGCATGGATGCTATCAGCCTATGGCACTGCTGAGGTGTTATGGAAGACCAGGATGCTTCAATAGCAGCCTTCAGCTCTTCTGCATTGTTCGGTCTCATGTCTCATCTTTCTCTTGGCAATGCCCCCTAGATTCTCTACGGCAGTGATGGTGAACCTTTTAGAGACCGAGTGCCCAAACTGCAACCAAATACCCACTTATTTATCGCAAAGTGCCAACACTGCAATTTAACCTGAATACCAATATAGTATATCTTCCATGTACTTTATCATTTAGCTATAATAGCTTAATAGCCTAAGTGCGCTGCCTGTGCTGTTCATATTGCGTCCTGTGCTGATGAATAGCAGGAAAAGTCTAAAGCATATTGGTACGCCATAGACTTTTTCCAAGGCGCGGGTGCCCACAGAGAGGGCTCTGAATGCCGCCTCTGGCACCCGTGCCATAGGTTCGCCATCACTGCTCTACGGGGTTCAGGTCAGGCGAGTTTGCTGGCCAATCAAGCACAGTAATCCCATGGTTATTGAACCAGGTTTTGGTACTTTTGGCAGTGTGTGCAGGTGCCAAGTCCTGCAGGAAAATGAAGTCACCATTTCCATAAAGCTCGTCTGCAGAAGGAAGCATGAAGTGCTCCAAAATCTCCTAGTAGACGGCTGCGTTGACTCTGGACTTAATGAAGCACAGTGGACCAACACCAGCAGATGACATGGCTGTCCAAATCAACACAGACTGTGGAAACTTCACACTGGACTTCAAGCATCTTGCATTGTGTGCCTCTCCATTCTTCCTCCAGACTCTGGGTCCGTGGTTTGAAAATGCGATGCAAAAGTTGCTCTCATGAGAAAAGAGGACTTTGGAACACTGAGCAACAGACCAGTTCTTTTTTTCTTTAGCCCAGGTAAGACGCTTCTGACGTTGTTTGTTGTTCAGGAGCGGCTTGACGAGAGGAATACAACATTTGAAGTCCATGTCCAGGATCCGTTTGTGTGTGGTGGCTCTTGATGCACTAACTCCAGCCTCAGTCCACTCCTTGTGACAGTCCCCAACACTTTTGAATGGCCTTTTCCTGACAATCCTCTCCAAGCTGCGATCATCCCTGCTGCTTGTGCACCTTTGTCTTCCACACTTGTCCCTTTTACATAACTTTCTATTAATGTGCTTTGATACAGAACTTTGGGAACATCCAACTTCTTTTGCAATTACCTTTTGAGGCTTTCCCTCCTTATGGAGGGTGTCAATGATGGTTTTCTGCACAACTGTCAGGTCAGCAGTCTTTCCCATGATTGTGATTCCTACTGAACCAGACTGAGAGACAATGTAAAGGCTCAGGAACCCTTTGCTAAGGGGGTATGGATTAATTAGCTGACTAGAGGGTGACACTTTGAGCCTAGAATATTGAACCTTTTCACAATATTCTAATTTTCTGAGATTGTGACTTTGGGGTTTCATAAGCTGTAAGCCATCATCATACAAATTATAACAAAGGCTTGAAATATCTCTCTTTGCATGTAATGAGTCTATCTCATATGTTAGTTTCACCTTTTAAGTTGCATTACTGAAATAAATGAACTTTGCACAATATTCTAATTTTTCGAGTTTCACCTATATGTCCATTCATTTACAATATACTTAAAGGTGTTTTCCAGTTTGCAACAACATCCTTTAAAGCAATCATTTATAAAGGTCGCTGTAATTTTGTAATGTATTTCTGTTACCTTTATTGCTCTTATCTCCCGTTCTGGTCTGTGGTCACATGACCATGTCCATGCAGCTCTTTCTTATGTCCTTGGACAGGGGAGTGTCTATGTTACTAGCGAGTGGGCGGAGCTATACACTAGCTAGGCGTTGTTGGGAATGGAGCTGGAGCTGTGGTAGAGGAAGTAGAAGTGCATCATGGGTTTGGTTGGATAAAGTTACAGGAAGTGCTACATACAGGATATAAACCAACCAGAGGGATTGGTTTAAATGGTGAAAATGGATCAGGAGTGAAAAAAAAACATAACCATGGTGAAGATGCACATGAGGTAAGCAACTACATGAACATATCTGTTATATAACATACGTAGTAATCTGGTAAAAAAGAATAAACCTGTCTAAAGGCAGGAATTGCTGTAAAAAAACAAAGGAAACTATACTCACTTGTCTGATCCCCCTCCATTCTGGTGCTGCCGCTCTGCATTCATAAGAACAATCATTCCAATAACTGGCCTGTATAATCGACCGTTGATCAGCCGACGAACGCGCAAATGCTGGACGAAAGGATGGAAGATGCCCAGGATAAAAGATACCCAATTATCTGCAGCACATCTTCCTGTGTAATCAGGGATGTACTGCCCATAATAAATAGAACAGAACGTGGTAGCAATCATTCCTCCCACATTTAGAATGCATTGGCCTGTGCAATCAGACCGATGCAAACAAGCGCTGATGGATGTGTTATCATCCATTGGCGCTCACACTTCCCGAAGTTCGGAAATGTAATTCCACCCTAAGGTTTCTTTTTTTTTTATAGCACTTCCTGCCTTTAGATACTTTTTTGGGGTCTCCATGTGAATAAACTTTTAAGAGGAAATCCAATGCAGAGAGGAATGTCAAACAACCACCTATAACACCTCCCTCATGTCTTCTCTCATCCAGCCAACCATTTACTCTAGCCTGTGAAGTTGTGACAGAGGGTTATGTTGAAGCTCCTTGTGCAGTACCCCAGAGGACTACTGCAAAGGGTTAACCAATATAAAAAAATGAATCCAATTGCAGCAAGCCCCTGAGGCTCTGAGTGGCAGTGGACCTGTCGATATGTCACAGTGTACTACCTCAGGCCGTCGCTCCCTGGGGTTGAAAAAGACTCATAGAGTCAAAACGTCGCTTGTTTCGTGAAAATAAACACGGAAACTTCCTGATAACTTAGAGTGCCGCAGTTTCTTCTAATCTTCTCCCTGCCTGATGGTGAGTTAGGGGTGCCCATGGTGTTATTCTCCATGTGGCTGCTCGGCAGGGTATGTGATGGAAATGAAAGGGCCAGCATCTGGTGTTAAGGGAGTCAGAGACCAGGCCACATGAAACTTAACAAAAGTTTATCTTTACTGTGTGCACAAAAGGAGTTGGAGTACATCTATAAGTTATCTGTACACAGTACAAATCTCTCCCTGATGTCCAAGCATGAGCTGAGTAGTTGCATGTCCCTCTAGTTACTCCTTCTCTTGCTAAAGTGTATGTTATAGTGATCTGTGGCAACTGCAATATGGCAACTATGGCTGTAGTGTCCACTAGTCTGGAGTGCATAGGGTGTCTTAATTTGTTTCACCTTTGCAGCAGCAGGGTCTGGAATGCTGGGTTACCTTGCTGTCTTTCTCTCTCACTGTAGACATGCAAATCCTCCTTAATAATTATTGCTTGATTTCATCTCCTAGAGCTGGTGGAGGTGACAGGACTCCAGGGCTTGGTGTTGGAGGAGAGGAGCACATAGAGACTGCACCTTACTAGTGATTATCAAGCATGCTTGGCCGAACACCAGTTCGGCTCAAGCATCACGATGCTCGGCATATCGCGGTGTTCGGCCGAATACCACGTGTGTTCGAGCGCCATGCTCGAGTCTCCTCCCCACACATTTGTTGCCTGCTACGCAGCCAATAAACATGCAAGTAAGTACTGCCACTCACTGTAAAGCCGTAGCCATGTCGGTTACTGGCATTACAGTGATTGGCTGGCCGGAACGCAACATTTCCGAAAGTCATCTACAGCTGCCGCCGGTCTGGCAATGCTGGAGCAGCACTTGCAATTGCCAGCTCACCGACTGTTGTGCGATGTGAGCACGCGCTGGAACTCCGCGCTGCACATGTTGGCCAGGCTTTTTAGGCAGCAGAGGGCAGTAGTGGAATATAAGCTGCAACATGGTTGTCGCCTTTATCAGTGTAACCATCTGTTACTCCCTGCCCTGTGGGTGTTCTGAGGAGATCTGTCAGAATTGCTGCACGATTTTGTTGTGGGTTTACGGTGAATCCCACCTCCTCCCAGCTGTTGTTCTTTAGGTAATTGGTGAGGCTATTTATTCCTCTCTCTCCCTATAGCCTTTGTGGGTTATAGTTCTGCCTTGTGTGAGCACTGGTAGTTTGGTGGATCGTCTACTCCAACACATCTCAAGATAAGTTCTTTTCCCTTTTTACTTCTGTGTCTGTTTTGACTATGCCTCTAGGGTGATGCTAGCTCCTTCAGTTGTAGAAGGAGCTGGGTGTCTCTTTTCCTCTTCCCTACAGCTGAGGGCTTGGTTCAGTGTTATAGTCCTAGGTACGTGGGCATGTGCATATCTACCATCCAGATATGCACATGGGCATAGCAGCTTAGGGAAAGTGTTTTAGGGATTGCTAGGAGGTGACCCCTTTGTTCCCTAGCATTTAGGGCTTAGTCAGTTGTTTTTGTTAGCTTTGCCTTGTTCTGTTTCCTTCCCTTTTCTTACCTCCCGTGACACTTCTCTGTCTACTGAAACACTCGCTGCTCGCAATGAAGGCGGACGCTTTGCATGTGGAAGAGGTGGATATGGGGGAAGATAGTACACAGGATGATAGCCAGACCACCCTCTGTTTGTCTTCTCAGCGGGAATTGGATGATGAGGAGGAGGAGGAGCAGGAGATGGTTGCATCCGCTACAGAGGGTAGTACCCACAGCAGGTTTATTCCATCTATTTAGCATGGATGGTCCGAAGAGGAGGAAGAAGATGAGGAGATTGAGAGTCAACCTCCTGATGAGGACAGCGAAGTCTTGTCTGTTGGGACTCTGGCACACATGGCTGATATTATGTTATGTAAAAAAAAAAAAAGGGTATAATGGTAGCACTACCGCGTCTGATTCCAAAGGGGGGGTGCTCACCGCAAACAGATTCACCCAATCTATAGTATATGCAAGAAATTTAAAAAGAAGCTGGGCACTCACCAGGGTCGTCTTTAATATTGATTGGACCCTGGGCAAAAATTTACTTGGGCCCCCTGGATCCCGCCTTCCCACACCTTAGAAGGCAATCACGCCCTCCACCACAACACACACAAAAAAAATCCACACATTGTAATGACCGGCGTCACGCAAAGGGAGGGAAATGGGAAGGCCCTGTCCAAGGGAGAGGGAAAGGTGGTGACCCCTGACTCACCTTGCGGCTGGCACCTGACTGCCCTGACGCCCCTAGACGGGTTCCTCACCCGTACGCCGATCACGTGCCTAAACCCTGGCTTTCCCTAAGATGAGCCGTGTGTAGTGAACAGGGCGGTGGGATCACTAGTCCGCACCACTGACACTAAGAGGAAAACACCAAGGAGAGGATAGACAATACAGACAAACATATAATCCCAGGTGGGCGACAACAGCAGACCACCAAGGCCCAACAGGGATCCGGAGGGTAACACTCTGGAACAACAACCAGGGATCTCAGCTACTCAGCTCCAGTGGGTCAGTATAGAAGTCCAGGCAGGAAGCTCTATATCTGGCAACCAGAGAAGTGGGAGATGGGAATATAAGGAGGTTGGGATTGCTGGACAAGAAACAGCTGAGGAGGAGAAGCTACGGATCACTGAGTGAGCCAAAAAGGATTGCAAGGCAAACCCAGAAAGCTACCATTACGAAACAGCACTGTCTTTGTACATCGAACGCGCAGCCACCCGCTGCGACTTCCTGACCCCGGGTATAACGGAGTCAGACGTGGCTCTTGACACCCTCGTGACACACATCTGGTAGAGTACAGTGAATGACTGTAAATACTTCCAGTTCTGAAGACTCCATCAGCTCAGGATCAGTGCTCTGGGCAGCTGGGCTCAGGCTGGAAGTGGGCACCGCTCTGCAGGAAGGAGACCAGGGCTCGGCTCACCCTAGTGTTACAGTGCACCCCACAGTATGCAGTATAGCACCCTATAGTATACAGCACCACACAGTATGCAGTATAGCACCCCACACTATACAGTACACCACAGTATATAGTAGAGCAGTATAGCAGCCCACAGTATACAGTAGAGCAGTATAGCACCTCACCATATACAGCACCCCAAACTATACACGATACAGCACCCCACACTATACAGCCCCCCGCACTATACAGTACAGCAGTATAGCACTCCACAATATACAGCACCCACAGTATACAGCCCCCACAGTATACAGTACAGCCGTATAGCACTCCACAATATACAGCACCCACAGTATACAGCCCCCCACAGTATACAGCCCCCCACAGTACACAGAACAGCAGTATAGCAATCCACAATATACAGCACCCACAGTATACAGTATACAGCCCCCCACAGTATACAGCACCCCACAGTATACAGTACAGCAGTATAGCACTTCACAATATACAGCACCCACAGTATACAGCCCCCCACAGTATACAGCCCCCACAATATACAGTATACAGCCCCCCACAGTATACAGCCCCCACAGTATACAGTACAGCAGTATAGCACTCCACAGTTAAGGCAAACTTCTAGAGCAACACTCCTGGTAGGACCTTGATGACCTCATAGCCATGTGACCAGTAATATTGCTAGGTTACTTTTCAGATGGTGATGATGTCATGTAAGGTCCTAGAGAATCACAGCTCTCACAGTACGCTGCCTGGAGTGCCGGCAGGCATGGCATGGCAGCACCCCTATGTAGCTGACAGCCTGACACCCAGGGCAGTGGCTAGCAGGGCTCAAGAGGCAGCTGCCTTGGGCCCCCCAGGAGCAACTGGGCCCGGGGCAGCTGCCCCTTTTGCCCCTTGTTAAAGACGGCCCTGGCACTCACACTTATCTGGAGTAGGTGGTAATTTAATTCAATATAAAATGCAAATAAAATGACATAAACTTTAAATTTTAAAAAACATGCATTAACATAAAAAAGCCCTTAATATAAAGATAATAGTAGTCTGGCGTGACTCTCGATTTTTCTAACGATTTTTTAAACGTCTTTGCCTATTTGGCACTGAGCCCACTATTGTGTGGTTAAAGTTCCAAAACTATGGACAATTCCCTGTTGCAAGCATTGTGGAAACATAACAGATAAACTGACTCACCACATGTGGTATATATTCAGGGTTGCGATTTTACAATAGTCGGATAGACGAACTATATGAAGTATTTCGGTTTTAGATCAGTTCTATTTGTCATATGGTGGACTGGTTTGGTTATACAATTGCCTTTCTGTTTCTGTTTTTGGTGGATCGAAAGTCCTTTCAAGTCTGGCCAGACTACTATTATCTTTATATTAAAGGCTTTTTTATGTTAATGCAGTTTTTTAAAATTGAAAGTTTATGTCATTTTATTTGCATTTTATATTGAATTAAATTACCACCTACTCCAGATAAGTGTGAGTGCCTAGCTTCTTTTTAAATTTCTTGATTTTATGTTATGCTGCCTTTCCCGTGACCCTCGCGTTATACGCATTTGGGCCAACACCGATTACTAGTTGTTCACCCTTCTCGACCTCCGCTACAAAGAGAACTTCTCATCTCTCATTCCTGTGTTGGAGAGGACTAGCAAAATGGTGCAATACAAGGTCCTTGTGGAAAAATTCCTCCAAAAATTTCCAGCTTTCTCAGTGTCAGCGTTCTCAATGATCCCTCTGTGCCTTACAACTATTGGGTGTCCAAGCTGGACACGTGGCACGAACTGGCGCTCTACGCCTTGGAGGTGCTGGCCTGCCCTGCTGCAAGCATTTTGTCAGAGGGGGTATTTAGCACTGCTGGGGGCTTAATAACTGATGAGCGCATCCGACTGTCAACTGAAAATGCTGACAGGTTGACTTTTATCAAAGTGAACAAGGCCTGGATTGCCTCTGACTTCTCTACTTTACAAGAGTTAAGCGGCTGAACATAAAGGCACTTTAAATGTGGCTTTTATGGTGTATTGAATACACTGTATTCCCATGCACCCCTTCCACCACAAAAAAGGGTATATGGTTCAATCTTCCTTTTCTCATCCTCCTCCTCCATCATATCAACATGCTTATTAGAGGGTCAGCTCAGCAGGCCCTCAATCATAATTTTTTCGATGGTCAGCTCAGCAGCAGACCCTCAACCATAACTTTCTCGATAGTTAGCTCAGCAGCAGGCACTCGCCCCTAATGTTTTAGAGTCAGCTCAGCAGCAGGCCCTCACCCATAATATTTTTTCCATGGTCAAATCAGCAGCAGACTCTCACCCCTAATTTTTTAGATGGTCAGATCAGCAGCAGGCCCTTGCCACTAATGTTTTAGAGGGTCACCAGCAGGCCCTTGCTCCTAATGTTTTTGAGGGTCACGAGCAGGCCATCAATCATAATTTTTCAAGGGTGTGTATGATGCCCTCCTTTATGTGTAATAAAGGGTGTATTGAAGTGCCGTTTCCTTGTAATTTTTGGCAGCCCCTTCACTTAGTGCATAGGCTTTATGAGTGTAGGAGTCCCACTACCTGAACAATTGTACCACAATGTGAATGAGGCCCTCCTTCCATGTGATATACAGGTTGTATCGGAGTGCCTCTTCCATGTAATTTTTGGCAGCACATGCACTTTATATGCAAGTAAATATACAGGAAAGAATGTTTCCTAACAATTTTTCCTCTAAAATTGTTTTTTTTTCTTTGGTTTTGTGCGTATTATTGTCAGTCTGTAAAATTTGCGTACTATTCGGACAACATCGTTCCCAGCAGCGACCTGGGAGTCCAAGATGCATCGAGACATCCTCCCCATGCTGTTCCCGAACCATTTCAGTGGTGTTTCCATCAATTTCTGACCTTTTCATGTGAACCAGACACCCTCCCCTCTTCACATCTCAAGGTGTTCTACTCGAGCACCTGAGCACTTTGGTGCTCGATCAACACTACTCCTTACCTCTTTCTTCTCTAGAGCTAGTCTCACTGGAAACTTCTGGAGCTAGGGATGGGGACCAACCCACAACCTAAGCTCCATAGAAGGCTGGGTCAGAATTGCTATCGCTGGCCATGTCTGGATCATGCTGGAGTGTGCAGTACATTATATTACTATTGCAACCATTACATAACAATCCAAACTTTGCAGATACCCCCAAGTCTGGGTTACTGCACAATGTTTTTGAGTTCAATTGTTTTATGTGAACTCAAGAACACTGTATAATCAGCCTAACAGTTCACAAATTGGTAGACTGTGTTCAGGTTACCAGGGTGATGGACCAGGTCTGTCCCTTGGTTAGTTAGAGTTAGGAGTCTAGTCTAAGCAGAGAAAGGGAGAAGACCTGCATGTGGAGAGCTCATATAGAAACTAGGCCCAAGTTTAGAAAACCTCTGTCTCTGAGATTGCAGCTGCCAAATAAGCAGCTCTACTACCACTGAAAGACGGAGACCAGACAACCCACAAGGCCATGCATTGGACTGAGATAGCAACTCTGAACGGTTATGGCAAAAAGAATTTTCTGCTGTGGAGAGAGTATACTGCTAAAGCATCCCCCATACTTTTGAGACAGATTGGTCACATGTATCTAAGTTCTTCCCCCCCGAGAGTCTAAGAACTGCAGAAGGAGTTAATAAGAACCTAATTCCATGACAGTGGTTCTGCAGAGAGATTGAAAAGTGTCCATAGATAAAAAGCCAGGGAATACTACAACTACCATCATTGTTGCTACCTAAGTGCACCAAATAAATAAAAAATACCTATACATTGCTATTGGG
This sequence comes from Bufo bufo, assembly GCF_905171765.1. Lineage (NCBI taxonomy): Eukaryota > Metazoa > Chordata > Amphibia > Anura > Bufonidae > Bufo > Bufo bufo. The sequence goes on along the minus strand of NC_053392.1, from coordinate 568,179,830 downwards.
AGAAGATTACACAGTAATATGCACTTTGGAACTGTGCATTTTGCTGCTCTATGTACTACCAGTGATGTCACACAGTGATGTCACATTACGGGCATAATATATAAAGTAATATAATTGTGTAGGAAAAAAGCACAAAATGATATCACAGTACAGGAACAATGCATGAAGTGAATGTCCCTGTGCAGCGCTTGTCTCCCAGTGATCTGCAGTTGTTTGTCCTTCCTTTTCATTATCCATTGCTCTCACTAAATGTGCCTCAGCTTCGCACCGTAGTGGGCCCCCTCGATAGCTGGACCCCAAAGCAACAATGCCTGCTATGATAGTTATACCCACGTCTGCCATAACAACCTCTCACATTGACTATCACTTTCTACATCACGTGTAGAGGTGGCGAGTGGTATCCCCCAAACGGCATGTGACCCAGTGACATGCCGCCAGGGGGACATGTCTCAGAGCGAATGTGACCAACATCTAAATTGGAAATTTCATGTAGGAACCTACCTACTGCCATTTTTGTTACTTAGGTGGTTTTTTGGGTCTGTGGTGTTTCTTGAAAAGCGCACCATGCTGAAGCTTTTGATGTTTGTTTCTGACATTATGACATCTTCTCTCTCACCAACAAAAAATACCGGCCAAGTTTTCACTGATAAAAGGGGGCGCGTTTTTGGGCATGGCTTATCACATTGTGTTATTTGGCACCAATGGTTTGATCATATTTATTTTAAATAAACTTTTTTTTTTTTTTCCTGTTGGGGACACCCTTGTGTATGTAACATTTATTAAAGAAGTTGTCCCACGGAAAATATTTTACATTTTTCAAACGAGCACCTGGATCTGAATACTTTTGTAATTACATGTAACTAAAAATTTAGCATGGCCACTGAGTTTAATGTATCCGTATAGTGCCACCTGCTGTTTGCTTATTTCTTATTTCTTTGTCCTGTTCACTGAGATGGCCGCACATGCTCAGTTTCATCGTTCAACTGCCTCCTGAGCTGTGATTGGGAGAGCATGGACACGCCCCCTGAGCTGTGATAGGGAGAGCTGAGACACGTCCCCTTAGTTGCAGCAGACAAGACACTCCCCTTGAGCTTTCAGCTTGATATAAATCTAGCAGAGCAATGAATTTGGAGATCTCTGGATCCATGTGAGGTACAGGGCTGGTTCTAGCTTTGTTAGAAAGAGGTTGTCATGTACTACATCATGTCTGATTTTCATTTTTTACATTAGTCATGGGATAACCCCTTTAAGTCTCGATTTTAAAGTTGTCTTTGCCAATTATTGAACCCACGACTTTCTGCATTGAAAGCAAAACATCTAACCGCTGAGCCCTAGAGCTCACTGCTAGCAAGCCGGATATGTTCTATGACTAAAAACCTCAGTAGTATTTTTCCCATGTATTACATATTCAGGTGTACAATGTACTCGAATTTACAGATACATCCCTGTATACACCAGTATATTGTATGTGACGAGGGGACATCCTCTGCGTCTGGAGGAAAGAAGGTTTGTACACAAACATAGAAGAGGATTCTTTACGGTAAGAGCAGTGAGACTATGGAACTCTCTGCCTGAGGAGGTGGTGATGGTGAGTACAATAAGGAAATTCAAGAGGGGCCTGGATGTATTTCTGGAGCTTAATAATATTACAGGATATAGCTACTAGAGAGGGGTCGTTGATCCAGGGAGTTATTCTGATTGCATGATTGGAGTCGGGAAGGATTTTTTTATTCTCCTAAAGTGGAGAAAATTGTCTTCTACCTCACAGGGTTTTTTGCCTTCCTCTGGATCAACTTGCAGGATAACAGGCCGAACTGGATGGACAAATGTCTTTTTTCGGCCTTAAGTACTATGTTACTATGTTACTATATATATACCAGGACATTTTATATTTTTTTTTAGCAATTGCAAAAAATTTTATGGCAAAAATAAATTACGATAATCACAAAACTGTCCACTTATTTTGTGCCATTGGTGTATACAGGGATGTATCTGTAAATTCGAGTACATTGGACATCTGAATACATAATACATGGGAAAAATATTGATGAGGTAAATATTTCTATTTACTAGCATTGAGCCTTACCTTGATAGTTAGGCCCCTTTCACACGGGCGAGTATTCTGCGCGGATGCGATGCGTGAGTTGAACGCATTGCACCCGCACTGAATCCCGACCCATTTATTTCTATGGGGCTGTTCACATGAGCGGTGATTTTCACGCATCACTTGTGCGTTACGTGAAAATTGCAGCATGCTCTATAGAAATGAATGGGGTTGCGTGAAAATCGCAAGCATCCGCAAGCAAGTGCGGATGCGGTGCGATTTTCACGCACGGTTGCTAGGAGACGATCGGGATGGAGACCCGATCATTATTATTTTCCCTTATAACATGGTTATAAGGGAAAATAATAGCATTCTGAATACAGAATGCATAGTAAAATAGCGCTGGAGGGGTTAAAAAATAAATAAAAATAATTTAACTCACCTTAATCCACTTGATTGCGGAGCTGGCATCGTTTCTGTCTTCTTTCTTTGCTGTGTGCAGGAACAGGACCTGTGGTGACGTCACTCCGGTCATCACATGATCCATCACATGATCTTTTACCATGGCGATGGATCATGTGATGGACCATTTGATGACCGGAGTGACGTCACCACAGGTCCTTTTCCTGCAATCAGCAAAGAAGGAGACAGAAGAGAAGCTGGGCTGCGCGATCAAGTGGATTAAGGTGAGTTAAATTTTTTATTTTATTTTTTTTTTAACCCCTCCAGCCCTATTTTACTATGCATTCTGTATTCAGAATGCTATTATTTTCCCTTATAACCATGTTATAAGGGAAAATAATACAATCTACAGAATATCAAACATGCGCGATTTTTCTCACGCGCGTGCAAAAAGCATTACAATGTTTTGCACTCGCGCGGAAAAATCGCGCATGTTCCCGCAACGCCCGTCTGAAAGAGGCCTTAGAGTCTTTGCCTTCAATGGTAAACGCTTGTTGGTTTACGACCCGGCAGAGGCAATTTAAAAATAGAGACTGAATGAAAGGACAAAAATACACAAATGAAATAAAAGCTGCGCTGTAAATGGTTGCTATGGGCAACAAAGAAAGCTTCCATTTTAGATATTTTTATAAATCTCCCTTAATAGCCAAACCATGGATCTAGACTATAATAATGAATTCATCATCACATTTACATGATCGCTTTGTGTTTTAGGTTCTGTTTCTCTTTATGGGTTTAAAACTTGTACATTTTGGGTGGTTTACATTTTCTTTTGTTATTCAGATCATTTGGAGAAATAAAAGTTTGCGCTCTTCCTATAATAATAATCACATGTTAGAGCTGACCACGGGTTTTTCATATTGGAACCAACAGGCTTGTCAGCAACATAATCATAGGCCAAAAACCTGTACAAATCCTCTTGTCTTCAGTGAAGAATGGCTGCGGGGGATGCACGCAGCAAAGTGACTTATTATTTTATACTGAGTTTCGTGTAATTCATTTTAATGGAAGAATTTGGTAAGATTATTGTTTGCCTCATGTGGCAGATTAGGAGTAAAACAGTCGTGTTTAATTATGTAGAAAGCCCTAATGGACTGCGCGGGACTGTTACATAATTGTAGGCCCGGATTAAGTTCTTTTCTGACGCTATTACTAAATTTAGAATGATTTCTGACCAGGAAAGGGAATTAGGACTTTCTAAGTAAAAGAGGTAAAAGTTCAAAGAATATACTGTTAGAAATCCCCGCTGAGATTAGGTCAAAGTTCCCATATATCTGCATTGTACTTACTGCCTGGAAGTCACGCAACATCCTATTTTACTAGTAATAAGGCTGGGTTCACATCACATTTTATGCCTTCGTTTGACGTATATGTTACAAAAAAAAAGGATACAAAAATGCAGCACACCACGTTCTTGTATCCTGCACGGTCCGGTAAAAAAAAACATATACGGTACATCGTTTTTTTACAATGGAACTCTATGGTGAACGGATGCCACTGGATGGCATCCGTTTAACATATATATATTTTTTAGTATGTTTAATGAATGGGAAAAACATGATGTGAACCCAGAGTAATACATATGTAGCCTTCATTTTAGGCTCTGACACTGAGCTTGCGTCAATTCTATCTTTCTAATATCTGTCTATCTTTCTATTATCTATCTATTATCTACCTATCTATCTATTAATCTATCTCCCATCTATCTATTATCTATCTCATCCATCTTTGTACCTAATATCTATCTATGTATTTACTATCTATCTATCTATCTTGAGACGACCAACCAAAATTGGTCTTTTAGAAGATGGTCAGTATACAGAATATATGGTGAAACTGAAAATCTGTCACAGGAAATCTGGTCTGGACAAGGGGTTTCACTGTACCTACAGCTATCTCATATCTATCTATCTCCTATCTATCTATCTCTATCTATCTATCTATCTATCTATCTATCTATCTATCTATCTATCTATCTATCTATCATCTATCTCCTATCTATCTATCTATCTATCTATCTATCATCTATCTCCTATCTATCTATCTATCTATCTATCTATCTACAAAGCAAAAAACGAAGGCAGCACTCCAATTAGTGAAGAAAAGTGGAAGGTTTATTCACCCAACCAGCAGCAACGTTTCAGCTCTCTCTATGGAGCCTTTGTCCAGCTGGACAAAGGCTCCATAGAGAGAGCTGAAACGTTGCTGCTGGTTGGGTGAATAAACCTTCCACTTTTCTTCACTAATTGGAGTGCTGCCTTCGTTTTTTGCTTTGTGTCTACAATTTGGACCTTGGTCACAGGTCTTATAAGGAGGACTTTTTGCACCCGTTTATATTTATCTGGAGTGCTGCTTCTTTTCTTTTCTATCTATCTATCTATCTATCTATCTATCTATCTATCTATCTATCTATCAGTCTATCTATCTATCATCTATCTCATATCTATCTATCTATCTATCTATCTACACCAGGGGAGAGGAAACTCCTTATGCAGCCCACTGGATCATTTGATGTGGCCCCCGGCCCCTGCCAGAATATATTGTGAAAATGCTAATGACCGCTTCCATTATTGAAGCGGTCATTAACATGCAGGATGCACGGGAAGGTGAGAACAGCACGACACTGGCTGTCCTGACCTTCCCTGGTCTTCTTCCAGCCCCGCACTGTGTCCTGACACATACAGTGTCAGGACGTAGTGCATATAGACGAGCACTATGACCGGATGCTGTGCGCTGTCAGGTTACAGTACAGCGCAGCGGGAAGAAGACCAGGGAGGGTAAGCGAATCTGCCAAGAGGCAGCTCCGTCCGGAGCTGGAGAGGTAAGTTTATTTATTTTAAATGTCTGATCTGAGGTTTGATTGGGGCTGATCTGAGGCTAATGAAGGATGGGGAGGGTCTGATCTGAGGCTGGGGGGGGCTGATGGGTCTGATCTGAGGCTGGAGGGGTCTGATCTGAGGCTGGGGGTCTGTTGGGGGTCTGATCTGAGGCTGGGGAGTCTGATGGGGGCTGATATGAGGCTGGGAAGGGTCTGATGAAGGTCTGATCTGAGGCTGGATGGTCTGATGGGGTCTTATCTGAGACTGGGGGGTCTAATGGGGGCTGTTCTAAGGCTGGGGAGGGTCTGATCTGAGGCTGGGGGGGGGCTGATCTGAGGCTGGGGAGGGTCTGATGGGGGCTGATCTGAGGATGAGGAGGGTCTGATGGTGAATGTTCTGAGGCTGAGGAGGGTCTGATGAGAGTCTGATCTGAGGCTGGGGGGTCTGATGGGGGATGATCTGATGCTGGGAGTATAATCTGGGTCTGGTCTGAGGATGAAGGTGGGATCTGAGGCTGGGGGGGGGTCTGATATGGTTTCTGATCTGTGGCTAGGGAGGGTCTGATGAGGGTCTGATCTGAGGCTGGGGGGGCTGATCTGAGGCTGGGGAGGGTCTGATGGGGGCTGATCTGAGTCTGAGGAGGGTCTGAAGGTGGCTGTTCTGAGGCTGAGGAGGGTCTGATGAGAGTCTGATCTGAGGATGGGGGGTCTGATCTGAGGCTGGGGGGTCTGATGGGGGATGATCTGATGCTGGGGGTATAATCTATGGAGGGTCTGATGAGAGTCTGATCTGAGGCTGGGAGTCTGATCTGAGGCTGATATAGTCTGGGGAGTCTGATAGGAGGCTGATGAAGGTGGGGGTCAGTTTTGAGACTGAGAAAGGGACAAAGGCAGGGACAGTTGCGCCATTTTGTGCTGCAAAAATACAGCACTCTAGATTTTTTTAAATTGAAGCGCAATTTCTGTAACTTAGCCCTAAGTCAATTATATGTTTGACAAAAGTGCAACATGGCAGCACACTCGATTGTAAAAAGGAAAAAAGTGTTTATTCTGCCATGCAGGTAGCAATGTTTTGGCTCAACACTAGAGCCTTCCTGAAGGCTTGTGGAAGGCTCTAGTGTTGAGCCAAAACGTTGCGTCTCGCATGGGTGAATAGACACTTTTTTCCTTTTTACAATCGAGTGTGCTGCCTTGTTGCACTTTTTACACATTTGTCCTATTGGGCTTGCACCTCTGTTTTTTCTTTGTTTTTCATTTATTGTCAAGTGCTGCCATTTTCCTTTTATAGACAGCCTGTCGGTCTGTCCTCATGCACCTTCATAGCCGACGTTCACCTCTCACATCAATGGCACGTGGTGCTCCACAGTTTCCACGTCGCTTATTTGCAGTGGTGCGATTTGTCCTTCCACAATACACTTTCACCACAGAAGCACGAGAACAGTTCACACTGTGCAGTCTCAGAAATACCGCCACCTGGAGCCAATAATTATTCCTTTCTGCAACTCTGATATATCGCCGCTTTTACCCATGACAGCAACGAGGGATATGTGTGCAGACAGCCTATCCCACACCTTACATACCCACCGAACCAGCTCACGATACGTGACTTCCTTCATGAGCTATGTGCTCTATCTATCTATCATATCTCATATCTATATTTCATATCTATTCATCCATCCATCAATAAATAAATGTACGGGTCACAAAAAGTGGAGCAGTTGTTGATAGCAACATGTTAAATTGGTGATTTTATTTCCAAACGCAGATTAAAGAAGAACTGTAATGGCAGTGCCACAGAGATATTGTTCCACATTTTGTTGCCACTTTCTGCTATATAAAACCAACATCAATCATTTATTGCAAAAAAAAGGCAATGAAAATAATCACAGCCATTTACGTTCCTTATACTTTGATGCTCCTTCTTCCTTACAGTCGGCCCCGCTCTTGGAGAGTATTATACTGAATAAAGTTCAACATTTGCTGGTCGAACAAGACCGATCTTTTATTGCTGGTGACTTCTTGTTCTCATCTAGTAGAAAACCCAGTATTTTACTTTATTGCCAAACACCCACAAAGGTGGACATTCCCAAGGGAATTCCCCGGTTAGGTTTTAAATGTAAAGGATTAGAAAAAAGAATGGCTGCTTTTTTTTTTTTTTTTTTTTTAAAGCAGGGTCACAGCCATTCATGGTCTGGTATTACAGCTCAGCCCCATTAAAACAAATCGGGCTGGTTTCCACTACCACACCCATAGCTCGATTTATGGAAGGAGGAAGCCATGTTTTTTAAATCATGGACAACCCTGTGCTGAACACGACGGTTATTCTGGATGTTAGCTGGTCAACCCTTGAACATTAAACATCTTGTCTACAGGTTATTACCGGTATTGCAGCTCACGCCCGTTCATAAATAGCCTGTGGGCAAGAGCGGCGCTGTTTCTGGACCCTTATGTTTTTTTGAGCTTGCTAAGCCATAAATTGGTATTCAATGGTGGAGCTATCACACCCTGTGTTTGTTTTCAACTCATTTTAATTTTTTTTATTTTTTCATAAATGGTCCATAGGATGAACTCAGTGAATATTTGTAGACTGAACAAGCCGCACCAGGGATTCTCCGCGCACATGATGTCATTTCCTATTATCCAAATTGGAAAAATTCACAGATACTTCCCAGTGACAACTACCAGGAGAAAAGACATATTACAGCTGTGTTATTATACGACGGTTGCAGGGGGATAAAGGGGTTTTTGTATCAATAATGAAACTTTTGTAAATGATTTAATCCCAAATGTCATAATGTTGGCTAAACAAATGGTACATTACACGGCCTGGCTAAGAATACGAGAAGCCATTATCTCGAAATTAGCAGCTATTGTAAAGCCGCATATGAGGTAATTAGACCATGGCTTGCCAATTCAAATTCAGGTTTTTGGTAACGTATCATTTTAAGATCTGCACTGTTTATTTGATTTTCCTGCTGTAATGTGTTTCTGGATCGTTTTTCTCCCGCATTTCACAATTTCCCGTCCCAGAGATGTTACAATTCACTGGTCTGAAAGGCTAAAATCTCAAATACTTCAAAATAGTTCTGGGCAGAGTTTCACTTCGAGTTGAATTTTTCACGTCAAAGTGTCTATTTCAATCATGACAAGCAAAATATAAACCGACCTGACGCATTTCACCCCAAGTGGGGCTAGCCATGGTCTGACACTTCAACACGAAGGAAGAATTGAACTAAGAAACCCATTGTATGTTGATCATGTACTATATACATCGCAATAAACCCTGATCGAAAACGAAAGCTCCAGCAGTGATTATTTTTGTAAGATTATATTTACTGCCTCGGAGAAAGCGGGGATTTTTGGAAAGGGCTTTTAATTAGCTAGCCGTGACTTTTGGTCTTTTGTTGACCTCTATTAGGTTTCTGCTGCTTCACACAAGTGGCTTCCATTCATGTGAAAAGATTCAATTAATCACATATGACTGGTTTCATCTAATCATTCTCTGTAGTCTATGAGACAATCACTCCTACAGACTTCCTAAGTGCACATGGATATCTTTTTAGACGGATCTCCAGTGTGGGGGCTTCATAGTGAATATCGATAATGCATATTCACTTATGGTAAATGTCCCTTTTTTTCTAAATTGTCCAAAAACTATATTAAAGCTGAACCCTCTCCTGACATGTCTGTTTTAGTTACTACTTGCATCCCCCATGTAATAACAATTCTGGAGCATTTATTGTGCCATTCCTTTATTATTCCTGCTGAAAGTTATGAATGAATTGTCAGCAGTTTGCAATGAAGGTGCAGCTGGGTGTTACCAGTGGGGTGTGTCCCTGCACAGGTTGACATTATCCAATCAGTGATGCCAGTGTCAGACTGTGCAGGACACACCGCTAACTAGTAGCACTCAGCTGGACCTTCATTGCAAACTGCTAAGAATACATTCATAACTTCTAGCAGGAATAATAAACAAATGGAGCAACATAGAGAACAATTCTAAAATTGTTATTACATGGCAAGCAGTTACTAAAACATACATGTCAAGAGAGGTGCCAGGTGCTCTTTAAGGATTAGTTCCTTAATACATCTTTATAGCAGTTAGCGCTCTGTGATCCAAAGAGATACCCTGCCCTGGCATATGACTAAAGGGGTTGCCCAGCAGGTTACCTGCTACCATCACTGGGTCCAGGCTCCTTTGCTCCTGGGACTCGGCTGCCATGCTCAAGTGCCCCACTGTCAACATCCACTTTGACACCACTGCAGCCAATCAGTGGCAGTACCAGTGACCTGATGCCCTTGCGTCACCGTGACCAATTGACATGATGCAACGGGAGCAGATCACCTCTGTGATTGGCTGCAGGGTTGTCACAGTGCAGTGGCTGAGTTCGGGGTGCTACCTTGAGGTGTCACCACATGTTGCTACTCTCCAGAAGGGATGGTAACACATGGTGAACCCCAATGGGAAATAAGAGTAGAGACATTGACCAGCACTGCAACACATCCCCCCGAGGAAGCAACGCAAAACACGTGTTGGGGTATCTGTGTGTGTCACATTTGGGTCTGTATTATGTCTACTTATTGGTTGGACCTGGTTATTTTTTATGCATGTAACGTGTACTATTAGTATTTTGTGTCCATTCCTTGCAGTTTGAGATTCTGACCCTATTAGGCACTCACCTTGTGGATAATGTGTCCTTTGATTATATGTGTTTTTTGCATAATGTTGTTTCAATAAAGATGGTATTTATTTTTAATACATTATTGCAGTGTTCTACTTTGATCGATATGGCACTGCAACACTGTAACGCAAGAATCTGCACAGCAACCAACTCACCACTGAAAATCTTTTTTATTCCGAAATAATGATTAAAAGCGCCATTTCGGTACAGGATGCTGGGTGCATGAAAAGGCGACCACTGTTTCGCGCACTTGCGCTTCCTCTGGGCCTTGTATGCTGGGGGCGGATACCTGGGTGCGCCCACGTCATGATGTTAACCATTTCATCACCATCACACTTGTGCATATCTTTTAAACACAGCCAAATGGTATCAGCAATACATAATAATTGCCGCTAGTTAGAGGGAGATGAGGGTTTAGGTAAAAAGGCAACCGACTCTTTCAGAAGACGTAAAACCATTAAACATGTACTAGGTAGGAGCAGATATACCAGACCGCATACTACCTGGTTGGATAGAATGGTTCCTAGAGGTGGGCATTGTTCATACTGTCACCTTAACTGCGGCTTGAGGCAGATGAATATACCGTAGGAGGTGTTGATTGGGTAGTAAATGACTTCATAAACTGCAGAACAAAGTATTTGGTATATGCTGATTTTTTCCCATGAAATTATTTCTGTATTGGAGAGACGATTCACGGTCTGTATGAAAGATTTAGAAATCAATCTCTACGGGACAAGGCGCACCTCGCCTTATTGAGCATGTAGAAAAGACGCATATTTAGGACGCACAAATACTGCGGTTTGCAGGCCTGCAGATCATACACTCTTTGGGCGCAGGGGGGGATCGACACAAAAAGTTGCTTAGAAAGGAAGCAATGTTAATTATGAAAATGAATGCGATAGGCCATTTAGGTCTTAAAGGGTTTCTGTCATCAAAAAATCGTTATGTAGCTGTCTGACATTAGCGATGTGCTAATGTCAGCAGAACATAACTAGATGTCTTATATCTCCCTGCCGTTAGCGCTAAATAATGACTTTTGTAATATGCTAATGAGCCTCTAGGTGCTAGTGGGGCGTTGCTGCAGCACCTAGAGGCTCCGTCCTCTCACCGTTTGGCACGCCCTTGTATCAGTGATTGACATGCTCTTTCTCCTCTGTGCCCGTAAAATCCCGCGCCTGCGCCGTCCAGTTTAGAATCCGGAGCAGGCGCAGTGAGGAGGCTGGCAGCAGGCGAGCGTCCTTCACTCACTGCGCCTGCGCGGAATACTAAACGTGACGGCGCAGGCCCGGGATATTACGGGCACAGAGGAGAAAGAGCATGTCAATCACTGATACAAGTGCGTGCCAAACGGTGAGAGGACGGAGCCTCTAGGTGCTGCAGCAACGCCCCACTAGCACCTAGAGGCTCATTAGCATATTACAAAAGTCATTATTTAGCGCTAATGGCTAACGGCATGGAGATATAAGACATCCAGTTATGTTCTGCTGTCCGCCAGCTACATAACGATTTTTTTGATGACAGAAACCCTTTAATGATAGAAATGGCATGTCTGTATAAATGACTCTCCTTTGAATGAATTGCATTGCTGTTTTTAATGTGATGGTAATGAAATGGTTAACAGTATTATATAGGTGCACCCAGGCATAAATCACTTGACGGCATCCGCCCCCAGCATGCAAGGCCCAGAGGAATTGCAAGTGCGCGAAACAGCCGTCGCCTTTCCATGTACCCTGCGTCCTGTACCGCGATGGCTCTTTTAATCGTTACTTTGGAATAAAGAAGATTTTTAGTGGTAAGTGCCTATATTTACTGCCAATGGGAAATAAGTCCACAGAGTCAGGGTCTGCAGTAACCAGGGTGCTTCTTTACTGGAGGAATTCAGGTGCAAAACAATACAGACGAGGCATGGCCAGGCTTCTCCAGTTTCCTCCTGGGCAGTAGAAGGGTTTGATGCTGAGGAAAGGCCTGAGCTAGCTGTCCCTCTCTCTTTTCAGAAGGCTGGTACCCTGGTCCAAGGCTGGTGATCCAGGGTCTGTGCCAGAGTATCCCCGTCTCAGCGTCTTCTCCTGGGCACTCAATAGTCTGGCAGAGTCTCCTCTTCTAAGCACTGTTCCCTAACTGCAGAACACTAGACGCTCTGACTGCTCTCCTTATATACAGTTTCTAGCTGAACTAGACCCTTTTAGTCAGGAGGGGTGGAGTGGAGAAACTGAGCACAAACATATACAATGTTACAACTCCTGTCTCTCATAGACTTTCATTAGAGCTTCAATAATAGTAAAAAAAAAATGGTTTTTAGACAAAACAACAGAGCTAAACCAGACACTTAAACGTTCAATCTGTCTGGTTTTGATGGTAAACAAGTCTTGTTTTTTCTCTCCAAAACATGCTCTTCTTTAAAGGGAACCTGTCAACTTTATGCTGAACTCACTGAGGGCAGCATAAAATAGTGACAGAAATGCTGATTTCAGCGGTGTGTTACTCATGAGCTAAAAGTAAGTGGTTGCTGAGAACCAGCATCATAATCATTGCAGCCCAGGCCTTGAAAAGGGTCACGGCTCCTGCTCCGTACAGCATTAGAATGAAGTTTTATGCAAATCGACCTCGGATGTTTCATCCGAAGTCGATTCGCTCATCCTTAATCATAATCTACAGTGCAGCACAGCTATATATTCGTTTTAGTCATTTTATGAGAAGCAGCTTGCCGAGACAGGAAAGCAATCATTACTATTGTGTTAAACGTGAGACGCTGTGTTTTCTTTATTTTGGCAATTATGACCCTTTAAAAGCACTCCTGACCTGTAATAATATATGTATAATTAACAGATAATTCCAACCAAAACATTCCTCCAACCGTTGCTAAGTTCTACAGGTCCCCTGACAAAAGAACCATCAGGGTAGAGAAAGTGACTAATATTCAGTTCTTTTTCTGTTCTATACTAAACTCACTACACCCAATTGTTTTATTATTAGGAGGAGATAATCTTTACTTATACATTTTATTTTTTATTGTAAGGGGGGAGGGATGGGGGGGTGCGGAATCTTAATATTGTTCTCAAGAACATCTCCATTCACATTACCATTCACATTCTTCTAATAAATCCTCCTCAATTAACAAGGCTGGCTGGAATTAGAGGTCAGTTTTTCTTTTTTTATTGAAAGAGTGCCACTCTTGTCCATGGACTGAGTCTGGTATTGCAACTCATTTAAAGGGCATATATCAGCAGATTTGTCCCTATGAAACACTCTGACCTGTTACATGTGTTGATCCCACGTTCATATGTGTCCACATTACTGAGAAGAATTATGTTTTAATATGTGCAAATGAGCCTCTGGCAGCAACGGGGGCGTTGCTGTTACACCTCGTGGCTCTGCTCTCTCTGCAAATGCCGTGCACACACTGCTTTGATTGACAGAGCCAGGCAGTGAAAATGTCATCACCCCTGGCCCTGTCAATCAAAGTGGAGAGGGCACGGCAGTTGCAGAGAGAGCAGAGCCTCTAGTAGTAATGGCAATGCCCTCGTTGCTCCTAGAGGCTCATTTGCATACGGTATATTAAAACATCATGTTTCTCAGCAATGCGGGCAAATATGAACAGCCCCCACAAAGGTTATACAGAGACGTACAACCTCTCTGCATAGCTGATCAGGGTTTGCTAAGAACTAGCAGCTCGAGAAGACTCCCAGCCCCTAAGTGATAACATGACTGCTGGGACTGGAGCACGAGGTGGCATTGCCACTTCCTGATCTCTATACATATAGATTGCTGAGCACTGTGTATTGAATGATGGGGAAGGCAGAGACGATAAAAGAACATCCCTGCCTTCTCTATGGGGAGCACAGCTGTCACTGACAGTGGGCTCCCCGCTCCTGCAGCTGCATGATTAGAGCGCAGCTGTGATCTCTGCAAGGACATTTTAAAACGTCCGTGCAGTGATGAAAGATGACCGGCTGGACATATAAAGTCAACAGGTGGTCAAAAGAGGGTTAACAGATTTGTTGCAAACATTTCTGCAATTATCCCATTTATCTGAATGAGCTATATAGGAAACTGATTTTCTGTTACAGATATTCCCACAAAATCTAGTGCATGTCATATACTTGTTAACTAAAGGATATGTTCACATTTAAAAACACTTAACACAATTGTTTGTCTTGTACTAATCCTGAATTACAGCCTGTATTTTGCTGCAGAGCCACAATCACATTTCCAAGCTAAAATCTGCCTGCATTCCCTGATGGCTCACGGTCTGCACAACACTTGACTTGGTGATTTACATTCCAAAAAAGTGAAGCAGAAGGTTATCTCTACTGACTCCCTGTATGTTAACTTCGCCTTCATAAGTTCTCCATAAAACTATTACATAAAATTGAATTGGTATACAGTTTTTTTCAATGACTATGACAAACATTTGTGATGCACTTCTCTCACAGGAACTCAAATCTTTGTATTTTAACCCCTTCACGACCTCTGCCATACATGTACGCCAGAAGTTGTGTCTTTAAACATGACACCCGCTACCGCGTGCAGCGGGCGCCATAGCCAAAGAGAACAGCAGAGACCCGCGGCACATGTATGCGATCAGCCATAAGGCTGATCGCATACATTTCCCCCCTCAGATGCGGTGGTCAAATGTGACCACGGCATTTGAGCAGTCCGGAAGCGGGAGCCATGCGCTTTCGCTCCGGTAACAGCATTCCCTGGCTGAGAATCTGTTACACTATACTAATAGCCCGAAGCCTCAAGCAGGCTTCGGCGCTATTAGAGGAATATACCAATACAGGCCACTAGGTGGCAGCACTGTATTGTATATATAAATGAAGTGTTCAATAACAGCTATATAGCCATCAAAGAACACAATGGCCAATCTAATGATTGCCAGTTATAGTCACCCATGGTGACTTAAAAAAAGTAAAAATAAAAAGTTACAAAAAGGTTTTTTAAAAATATAAAAAAAATATAAACGTTCAAATTACCCCTTTTCCTTAAAATAAAAATACTTAAACAATAAAAAATAAACATCATGGGCATCGCCGTGTGCAAAAATGCCCATGCAATTAAAATATAGCAATATTAATGCTATATAGCAAATGGCGTAAAAAAAAACAAAAAACCAATTCGCCATTTTTTGTCTGTTTAACTCCTCAATAATAAAGTGATCAAAAAGTCACACACACTTCAAAATGGTATCACTGAAAAGTATAGATTGCCCCACAAAAAATGAGCCCTTGCACAGCTCCATACACATAACTACAAAAAAGTGCTAGGGGTCAGAATATGGTGATGAAAAAAATAAATATTTGTTTTCAGTATTAAAAGAAAAACTATACAAGTGTGGTATCGTTGTAAACGTACTGACCTGGAGAATGAAGTTAACAGGTCAATTTTACATCAGTGAACAGTGTGTAAAAAAAAACAAACTCAGATTTGCTGTTTTTCCCAATTCCACCCCATTTGGAATTTTATTCTCGTTTCCCAATACATTGTATGTAACCGTAAATGGTGCCATTAGAAAGTACAACTTGTCCTGCAAAAAATTAAGCCCTCATGAGGCTATGTGAACCGAAAAATAAAAAAGTTAGGACTCTGGGAAGGTGGGGAGTGAAAAACCAAAACGCAAAAATGGAAAATCGCAAGGTCCTCTAAGGGTTCAAAAAACATTATATAATCTTGCCACCAGGCTTAATCGTAGGGTATGATTCCCTGTTCTGCACAGGTAACTTTTCAGTATCACCACAGGCACAATTACAATGACAAGTAACCTCTATCCAGATAACACAGGATCCACCATCCTCAATAGGAGATATCACAGCTCATCTACCCCCTCCTGACCTCTGCACAGGTCACTAAGCATGCCTAGAAAACTCTCCTATATAATTCAGTCAGCTCCTGTCTATTGTGTCTATGGCCCATGTAGCTGCTCTCCAAAGACAGGAAGTCTTAACATATTTTAGGTCTAGTGGCCAGTGCGAAAACTGCAGGATTATATACAATTTTTATTATAGATAGTGACATGGAAAAACAAAAAAAAATTTTTACATAAAAAACGTGATTTAAACAATAGATCATTTTCTGATGACATATTCCCTTTAAGACTGGCATATGAATGAGTGTCTCACCAAAAATTGCTATAGAAATACATGTACCTGATGAATATCTCCCTTTCTGAAGTGGCCTAAAGAAAATGATTGCTGGCGCCCCCAGTCACGGGAGTCACATTTCAGAGGTCAATTGATGTTCATCTCTCTTGGCCACTTCTATGATACTGCTGGCTCCTAAAGCCGATTGGCCCGCTCCTCGTTTCTACATGATCTCATCCACCCCTGTATTATTGTACACATGACATGTAGCCATGGGTCAATATAAGCTTATGGGGTCATTTGAAATTGCATAATACTTGTTTGCATGTATAAACAAATACAAATTAGTGCAGAAATAGAACAAATTTCAGAGGTGCCCCTGCCAAAACCGCAGGAGGGAAAGATGAGGGTTGGACTTTGTATGAACCAAAATCAAGTTCAGGACATTGACTTGACCATTCCAGAACTTTAACTTTATTCTTCTTCAATAATTTTTTGGTAGAACGACTTGTGTACTTAGGATGGTTGTCTTGCTACATGACCCATCTTTTCTTGAGAGTCAGCTCATGGACAGATGTCCTAATATTTTCCTTTAGAATTTGCTGGTATAATTTAAAATTCATTGTTCCTTCACTGATTGCAAGCAGACCTGGCCCAGATGCAGCAAAACATGCCCAAACCATGATACTACCACCACAGGATGAGGGTTTTATGCTGGAATGGAATGTTTTCTCCAAACATAACACTTCTCAGTCAAACCAAAAAGTTATATTCTGGTTTCATCCATCCACAAAACATTACTCCAATAGCCTTCTGGCTTGTCCAGGTGATCTTTAACAGACTGCAGACGGGAAGCAATGTTCTTTTTGGAGAACAGCGGATTTCTCCTTGCAATCCTGCCATGCACACCATTGTTGTTCTGCATCCTGCTGATGGTGGACTCATGAACATTAACATGATCTAATGTGAAAAGTCCTTTAGTTGCTTAGAGGTTACATTGAGTTCCTTTGGGACTTTGTGGACTATTACATGCCTTGCTCTTGGTGTTATCTTTGTTGGTCGACCACCCTTGGGGAGGGTAATAATGGTCTTGAATTTCCTCTATTTGTACACAGTCTGTCTGACTATGGATTGGTGAAGTCCAAGTTCTTTAGAGATGGTTTTGTAACCTTTTCAAAATTGATGAGCATCACCAACTCTTCTTCTGAGGTCCTCAGAAATCTTTTTTCACAATCACACTTCCACAAGTATGTTATGAAAATCAGATTTTGATAGATCTCTGTTCTTTTAACAAAACAGGTGCCCACTCACACATGATTGTTATCCTATTGATTGAGTACACCTGACTCTAATTTCACCATCAAATTATCTGCTAATCTTAAAGGTTCATATACTTTTGTCACTCACAGACAACAGATATTGAATAAGTACTGTATAATACATTCTGTAACTCTGCATCACCACAAGATAATTTATAAGTGTATTTATTAAGGGTACTTTTACACTAGCGTTTTTCTTTTCCGGCACTGAGTTCCGTCACAGGGGCTCTATACCGGAAAAGAACTGATCAGGCATATCCCTATGCATTCTGAATGGAGAGTAATCCGTTCAGGATGCATCAGGATGTCTTCAGTTCAGTCGTTTTGACTGATCAGGCAAAAGATAAAACCGTAGCATGCTACGGTTTTATCTCCGGTGAAAAAAACTGAAGACATGCCTGAATGCCGGATGCCGCATTTTTTCCCATAGGAATGTATTAGTGCCGGATCCGGCATTCAAAATACTGGAATGCCGGATCCGTCCTTCCGGCCTGCGCATGCGGTAAAAATGTGAAAAAAGATACAAGACGGATCCATCTGTCCGCATGACAAGCGGAGAGACAAATCCATCCTTGCAATGCATTTGTGAGACGGATCCGTCTCACAAATGCTTTCAGTCAGCGGTAGATCGGCGGATCCGGCGGCCAGTCCTGACGACGGAACTGCCCGCCGGATCACACCGCCGCAAGTGTGAAAGTAGCCTAAGTTGTTTTAAAGGGCTATTCTGATGATTTGAAGCTATCCCCTATCCATAATGGTGGAACCCCCACCAATCACAAGAACCGGAGCCCCGCACTCCACAGGGTCCCCAATTTGAACAGAGGAACAGGTCGAGAATGTGCACTGCCACTCCATTCATCGCATGAGATCTGCTGGAAAGAGCTGAGAGATGTACTTGGCTATCTGCAGGCTATGGGCCTTCATTATCATGATTGGTAGCAGTAAGACCCCCACCGATCTAATAGTTATTCCCTATCCTATGGATAGGGGATAACTTCAAATTACCGGAATACCCATTAAACTATATTTATAGACTGCTGGGGATACATATAAAATGATGCAAATCTACTACTAACATGACTAATGTGAATTACCAATCCTTCCAGTTCACAGACAGACGTTTCTTACTCTACAGCTGCTTCTTAACTTTCAGAACATTCTTGTAAAGCTTCATCTTCTGAGCTTTCAGCCAATGGGCAGAGATCCAGAAGCAACATGAAGCTGTTGAGAAGAGGTGAGAGATGGAAAGCAGGAGCGATGGACTGACTTGAAGATCCAATAGACGCCAATTTTGGTTTTCTTTATCATTACATTGTCTCTGCGTTCCTTTAAAAAGTTCTCATTTAAATAAAAACACAGCAATAAATTTTAGGATCTTGGGTTTTTCCTCTGTTGGGCGACATATAGTTTCTTCATAACAAATCCAAGCACAGCAAATCCATCTGCATTGCTTCAAAAGATTGCCAGCCATTGTGCTCCCATAACAGGGCTGGACACAGCGCTTTTGTTTCAGTGCCAAGCACAGTGCCCCATAACAGTGCCAGTCACAGTGCTCCCATAATAATACCACCCCACACAGTGCCTCCATAAGGAATTCAGCTACAGTGCCTCAAAATCATACCCATCACAGTGCCAGCTAGTTGTGGTTCTGTTAATCTGTCAGAAGATCTGGATCAAGACTGGTTCCTAAGGGGACTTTATAAGGGGGCATTATGTCGGCCATCATAACACAGGAGGCATTGTAATACAAAGGGCACTCTAAGGGGTCATTATAACTACAGGGGGAAGTTCAACGGGGCTTCATAAATAGTAGTGCTACTACAAGGGGCATTATATATACTGGGGCCACTATAGGGGCATTGTAACTACTGAGACCACTATAGGGGGCTTTATTACTACTGTGGGCCCTATAGGGGTACCTTATAGTTTGATCTTATTACTACTGAGGGCTCTATAGGGATGCCTTATAGAAGGTAATTGTTACTGCTGAGGGCACTATAGGGGGGCCTTATTTGTACTAGAGGTCCTATGGGGGCATTATTAATATTGGTGGTACTATGGGAGCATTATTATTGGGCACAATATGGAGGGCACTTCTACTAGTAGGGTTGCTATTGTGGGTACTGTAGGAGGCAATATTACTATTGAGGGCAGTTTGGGAGCACTATTACTATGGGTGGACTATCTGTATGGCACTGTTATTTCTGCAGTATAGTAGTATTAGTGGGCATTGGGGAGCACAGTGGGCACAGCATTGGGGGTAGCAGCAGGATAACACTGATGGGGCTCCAGGAGGGGGAAGATGATCGAAAAAGAGAGGAATCTAAGATGTCTGTGCACCAAATTCTGCAGAGATGAAAGGCGACTGAAAGAAGTTATCATGGTGGTGTGGTGAAGATGATGGAGAAGATGAGGAAAGAGAACATCTACATCAGAGGAGACACTACTGGGTGTTAGAGGTATGTGGTGCTGTATTAGCTTGTATGGTTCGTGTATTTAATGTCTATCCATGTCGTTAACACTAGGGCTGGGGGGAGGGGTTGCATTGAGAATTTGGCACGGGCAGAGGGCACCATTTAAATTTTCGCCTCAGGCAGCAGAAAGTCTACCTGCTAAAAGGACATTGCAAGCATTATGTGCAATATGTGAACATAGACTAGGCTACTTTCATACTAGCGTCTTTTGCGGATTCGTCATGGAACTGAAAAAATGCTTCCGTTACAATAATACAACCGCATGCATCCGTCATGAACGGATCCGGTTGTATTATGTCTTCTATAGCCATGATGGATCAGTCTTGAACACCATTGAAAGTCAATGGGGGACGGATCCGTTTTCTATTGTGTCAGAGAAAACAGATCCGTCCCCATTGACTTACATTGTGTGTCAGGACGGGCTCAGCTTCATCAGGCGGACAGCAAAACGCAGGCAGCCTCCAGAGAGGAATGGAGAGTGAACGGAGGCAAACTGATGCGTTCTGAGCGGATCCTTTTCCATTCAGAATGCATTGGGGCTGAACTGATCTGTTTTGGACCGCTTGTGAGAGCCCTGAACGGATCTCAGAAACGGAAAGCCAAAACGCCAGTGTGAAAGTAGCCGTACTCAGAAATTGTATTTTTAAGGACTTTACAGGAGAGAACATCTCAGAGATTTTTTTTTTACTATTTATTCTATGGTTAAATGCCCCTTAAGACTCCATTGAAAAAAAAGAAAAGTACAACTATTACCTTGAAGACCCGTGGTGACATATGAATTATACAGTCAGTGCTTCCGTGCCAGTGTGTGATGGAAGCAAAGTGTTATATGACTTACTGTGGGATTTAAGTGCTTTTAGGTGTTCATCAGCCTGGAGAGTTCAAACACGAGAGGCTTCTTTTTCCAGCACAGAAGTGAAGCGATGAGAAAGGGCTCCAGCAGGCAACTCATGTAAATGTCTTCCTTGGTGCACACGTGGGAGAGAATGAGTCATGCAGCCACTGATGGATGAGATACACCCTCCCGCATCTCCATCAATATTACAGGACTTAACATTTCTTTGTGAATTGATGTGAAATCTGGAGTAGATCCTGCAAATCATTCAAATAATTAGATGTTTTCTTGTATTCTTAGAACTGCATCGTTTGTATCCAACGGAAGATACATCATATACATCTAAGCGACTACAATTTATGTTGTAAATTCACGCTGCAAAATCTGCACCAGAGATTCTCACCTCTCATTCCGGCAGGTGGATTGTACCTCCTGCGGGTTTACTGAACCAAACCTACAGTATCTTAGGGATGTACATTGAATTTAGTAGAGCTATGGAGGGTCCGAGGGCAGGGATGCACCTAGCCTTTCTGCTGCCTGAGGCGAAAACTGAAACGGCGCCCCCACCCCATCCCCAATGCCAATTTCTTAACCTAGCCCCTTCCCTTCAGCCCACGGCCCTTCGGCTTCCCCTCTTTTGCCACTACCTGGTGCTGGCTGACCTGGCCTCATTGGTGGTGCACCCCTGTCCAAGGGTCACATCTGGAATACGGACAGTTTTAGGCTCCTTTCACATCTGTCTTAGAGGCTCTGTTTGGGGCTTCCACCACAGAAATGGTCAAAAATAGTGGGGGGAAAAAGTCCTGCATGTTCTCCCGAATGGAAACCGAACGGATCCCATTATAGTCAATGGAATCTGTTAGGTTCCATTTGTGTCAATTAAGTGCCAGCACCCAGCAGCGCCGCCGATATCCCGCGCATACAGCGGAGCGAGGACGCAGTCGGCGTCCTCGTCTCCATGGGGACCAGGGGGCGGGGACGACCCAACCGCGCACGCCTCCTCAGCGTGGCCGGCGTCCTCCGTCCCCTAGACAACAAGCAGCAGGAGATCTGAGCGCCGATGTTAATGAATCGGCGCTCAGCTATGTTATGAGCAATCAGAGTCACGTGACACTGGCCATATCACTTGACTCACCTGTAGGGGTTATTTAAACAGGCAGCCTGCTGGACACAGGTTGCCTGTGATTGGTCTTGCTACCCTCACCAGCATTTTGTATTGCGCCTTTCTGTGTGTGTTTGGACCTCGGATCTGTTTTTGACCTCGCTCCCTGTGTACCCGCGTGACCTCCTCTGGCTTTGACTTTGGCTTTCCTGACTCTGTTACGGTACTTGTTTTCTTCTTAGGCCCCTGCACGTATCTAAGCGAGGGACTGCTGCCAAGTTGTACGCCGTCGGTTAGGATGGGCCGTGCAAGTAGGCAGAGGCAGAGGCAGAGGTGGATGAAGTTTAGGTCTGCACTTATCCCTACCCTCTGTCATGATACTGATATTGACGACCTGTCATGGTCATAGATCGTCAATATCTAAGTTGTGGACAACTCAGGTACAATATGGTCTTTTACATGGGTCTTTAACTCCAGGCCTGTTAGTCAGTTAACAACCAGGATTATTTTTTTTTTTTTCGTTTTCATTGTTGCATTCCCAAACTTTTTTATTTTTCCATTGATGTAGCTGTATGGCTTATTCTGTGTGGAATGAGTTATATTTTTTGAATTAGGGTTACATGTAACATAGTAACATAGTTTATAAGGCTGAAAAAAAACATCTGTCCACCCAGTTCAGCCTGTTATCCTGCAAGTTGATCCAGAGGAAGGCAAAAAAAAAAAAACTGTGAGGAAGAAGCTAATTTTTCTCACTTTATGGGAAAAAAATTCCTTCCCGACTCCAATCAGGCAATCGGAATAACTCCCTGGATTAGCAACCCCCCTCTAGTAACTATAACCTGTAATATTATTACACTCCAGAAATACATCCAGGCCCCTCTTGAATTCCTTTATTGTACTCACCATCACCACCTCCTCAGGCAGAGAGTTCCATAGTCTCACTGCTCTTACCGTAAAGAATCCTCTTCTATGTTTGTGTACAAACCTTCTTTCCACCAGACGCAGAGGATGTCCCCTCGTCACAGTCACAGTCCTGGGGATAAATAGATGATGGGAGAGATCTCTGTACTGTCCCCTCATATATTTATACATAGTTATTAGATCTCTCCTGAGTCAACTTTTTTCTAAAGTGAATGACCCTAGATTTGATAATCTTTCAGGGTACTGTTGTCTACCCGTTCCAGTTATTACTTTAGTTGCCCTCCTCTGAACCCTCTCCAGCTCTGCTATGTCTGCCTTGTTTACAGGAGCCCAGAACTGTACACAGTACTCCATGTGTGGTCTGACTAGTGATTTGTAAAGTGGTAGGACTATATTCTCATCACGGGCATCTATGCCCCTTTTGATGCAACCCATTATCTTATTGGCCTTGGCAGCAGCTGCCTGACACTGGTTTCTGCAGCTTAGTTTGCTGTTCACAAAAATTCCTAGGTCCTTTTCCATGTCAGTGTTACCCAGTGTTTTACCATTTCGTATGTAGTGATGAACGGCAGGGGTAATATTCGAATTCGCGATATTTTGCGAATATTTCGTAGAATATTCGTAGAATATTTGCGAATTTGAAAATTTGTTATATTTTTTTTTTAAATTACTTGAAAATCGGCAAGGTAATGATCACGTAATATGCGAATATTACGCGATCAATACAGGCGTGGGTCAAAAATTAATATATAGCACTATAGAATTTTGTGCTATATATTAGTTTTTTAGAATATTAGGCATTTTTTTCCATCTGAAGTCATGATTCCTCCCTGCTTAAGTTTTATTATCCTCCCTGCTTAAGTTACTTAAGCAGGGAGGAATCATGACTTCAGATGGAAAAAAATGACGAATATTTTAAAAACCGAATATATAGAGCAATATAGCTAATATAGTGCTATATTAGTTTTTCAGAATATTCGTAATATTCTAAAACAAGAATATATAGCAATATAGCGAATATTCTAAAAAAACAAAAATAGAGCAATTTAGCTAATATAGTGCTATAATCTTTTTTTTTAATAGTTGTAATTTTTTTCCAATCTGAACTTCAGATGAGAAAAAAATTACAACTATTAGACAAAGAAGATTATAGCACTATATTAGCTAAATTGCTCTACATTCATTTTTTCGAATATTCGATATACTGTATATTGCTATATATTCTTGTTTTAGAATATTACGAATATATAAAAAATGAATATATAGCACTATATCAAATATATTCGTTTTTTCGAATATTCGTCATTTTTTGTACAGTTGTTCCACTTCGGCATACTCCTCCCCGACAAGAGTCCCCGTCACCATGGGAACGTCTGGGGGTTAGAATACACCATCGGATCTAAGTTTTCACGATCTCACTGAGATCGTGAAAAACTCAGATCCGATGGTATATTCTAACCTCCAGGCAAGCGTCCCCGTCACCATGGGAATGCCTGGGGGTTAGAATATACCTACGGATCTGAGTTTTCACGATCTCAGTGAGATCGTGAAAGCTCAGATCCACTGGTATATTCTAACCCCCAGGCAAGCGTCCCCGTCACCATGGGAACGCCTGGGGGTTAGAATATACCATCAGATCTGAGTTTTCACAATCTCACTGAGATCGTGAAAACTCAGATCGGATTGTATATTCTAACACCCAGGCGTTCCCATGGTGACGGGGACGCTTTTCGGGGAGGAGTATGCCGAAGTGGAACAACTGTACAGATTGAAAAAAAAAAAGACGAATAGTCTAAAAAATTTATATATTCGATATATTGCTATATATTTGTTTTTTAAAATATTCGTCATTTTTCCCATCTAAAGTCATGATTCCTCCTTGCTTAAGTTGCTTGTGGGCCAATGACTCATTGGCCCACAAGCAAGAAGCAGGGAGGAATCATGTTTTCAGATGTTAAATAATGACGAATATTCGATATAGCGAATATATAGCACTATATTCGAAATATTCGCGAATTCTTGAAGTTGAGATATTCGAGATAAATATTCGCAATTCAAATATTCGCGCTTAACACTATTAGTATGTACTGGTGACTTGCATTATTCCTTCCCATGTGCATAACTTTACATTTATCAGTGTTAAACCTCATCTGCCACTTCTCTGCCCAAACCTCTAATCTATCCAGATCCCTCTGTAGCAGTATACTGTCGTCTTCCGTGTTAATTACTTTATACAGTTTAGTGTCATCTGCAAAAATTGACATTTTACTGTGCAAGCCTTCTACAAGATCATTAATAAATATATTGAAGAGAATAGTGCCCAATACTGACCCCTGAGGTACTCCACTAGTGACAGTGACCCAATCTGAGTGTGTACCATTAATAACTACCCTCTGTTTTCTATCACTGAGCCACTTACCCACATACAGACATTTTCTCCCAGTCCGAGCATTCTCATTTTATATACTAACCTTTTATGCGGTACAGTGTCAAATGCTTTGGAGAAGTCCAGATATACGACATCCATTGATTCGCTGCGGTCAAGTCTAGAACTTACCTTCTCATAGAAACTGATTAAATTAGTTTGACATGACCGATCCCTCATGAAGCCATGCTGATATGGCGTTATTTGCTTATTTTCATTGAGGTATTCCAAGATAGCATCTAAAAGAAAATCTTCAGTTTACCCACGACAGATGTCAAACTTACCAGCCTATAGTTTCAAGTCTCTGTTTTTGGACCCTTTTTTTAATATTGGCACTACATTTGCTATGCGCCAATCCTGTGGAACACTCCCTGTCAATATACAGTCCTAAAATATCAGAAATAAGGGTCTGGCTATGACATTACTTAACTCTCTTAGGATACAGGGGTATATGCCATCTGGATCCGGCGATTTGTATATTTTAATCTTTTTAAGACGCCGCTGTACTTTTTTCTGGGTCAGACAGGGCACTTTTAATGGAGAATTTACTTTTACATTCTGCATTTCATCTGACAGTTTATTTTCCTCAGTGAATACAGTGGAGAAAAAATATTTAATAGCTTTGCTTTCTCCTCGTCGATCTCTGCAACTCCCTCATTACTCTGTAAAGGGCCGACACCTTCAGATTTATACTTTTTACCATTTATATAATTGAAGAACATTTTAGGGTTATTTTTACTCTCTTTGGCAATTAATATCTCGGTTTCTAGTTTGGCTGCTTTTATTTGTCTTTTACATATTCTATTGTTTTCCTTATAGTTTTTCAATGCTTCCTCGATGCCCTCCTGTTTTAGTGATTTAAATGCTTTCTTTTTGTCATTTATTGCTTTCTTTACATTTCTATTTATCCACATAGTTTTTTTTATTGTTCCTTAACCTTTTATTCCCATAAGGTATGTTCCTCTCACAATTAGATTTTAGGATGCTTCTAAAAAATATCCCATTTTGCGGCTGTATTTTTATTTTTGAGGACTTTGTTCCAGTTAGTTAGGCCTATGGCTTCTCTTAGTTGGCTAAATTTAGCTTTTTTAAAGCTTGGTATTTTTGTTCCTCCCTGAAGAAACACTCTTTTGAATGACAATTGGAAGGTTATTACTGTACTTTATGGTCACTATTTCCCAGGTGTCCCCCGACCTGCACATCTGTTGTTCTGTCAGGTCTATTGGTTAATACTAAGTCCAGTATGGCTGTCCCTCTAGTCGGGTCCTGAACCAGTTGGGAAAGGGTATTTTTCGCACTATAAGATGCACCGGCCTATAAGACCTACCTAAGTTTTAGAGGAGGACAATAAGAAAAAAAACCATTTTTCATTAGACCTAAGGTCAGACCAGCAATCAGACCCCCAATATTAATCAGACCTCAGCTGACAGCCATAATCAGACCCCCCAATGTTAATAAGACCCTAATAAGACCTCAGATCAGACCCCCAATCAGATCTCAGCTCAGACCCCAAAGTGAATGACCCCCAATCAGACCTCAGATAAGAGCCCCAAAATAAATGAGACCCCCATGCCTCTTATCATCATAAACCCAGCCTTCCATCAGTCCCCAGCCTTTCATCAGCCCCCTAGCCTCTCATCAGCCCCCAGCCTCTCATCAGCCCCCAGCCTCTCATCAGCCCCCAGCCTTTCATCAGCCCCCGGTCTTTCATCAATCCCCAGCCTCTCATCAGCCCCCAGCCTGTCATCAGCCCCCTAACCTCTTATCTGCCCCTAGCCTCTCATCAGCCCTTATGCCTGGTAACACCGGAGCAGGCAGTGTGGACTTAGAGGGGGAGCAGGCATGTGTGGCAGGAAAGCCTGCTCCGCCCCTCATCTGCTTGCTCCCGTGCTCCCACCATTCTCACTGCAAATCTGCCAGCCGGTCCCTGTCAACCAGCACCAGACAGAGCCGGCCGGCCGCTGTGCTCTCCCTCTTCCGGTAACTCAGTATGTGCGGTGCATTGCTTATGCTCAGACATCGCAGCCTGCGCTGCATAGGAACAACAACCTGCGATGTACCGAGCATAAGCAATGCTCCGCACATTTTATATTTCTTTGCCCTGTATTCACCCCATAAGACTCACAAGCGTTTTTCCCCTATTTTAAGGGGTAAAAAAGTGCATCTTATGGGGCGAAAAATACGGTAATTGTCTTTGGTTATTGCCAAAGTTTCCTTTATGAGATATACAGGTTTCAGTTTCCCAGTCTGTATCTGGGTAGATGAAGTCCTCCATAATAACAACCTCATTATGATTTGCCGCCTCGTCTATCTCATTTAGTCGATTTTCGGTGAACTCTGATATATTAGGTGGCTTATAATAAACTCCTATTAGTATTTTAGTTTTTTAACTCCATGTATTTCTATCCACAGTGACTCCACATTTTCATGTCCCTCACTTATATCTTCTCGGACTGTGGGCTTTAGACAGGACTTTATGTAAAGGCAGACCCCTCCCCCTCTCCGGTTTTAGCGATCCTTTCTAAACAGACCGTAACCCAGTCATAGCTATCATCCAGCCATTTCTCAGTTATTCCCACTATGTCATAGTTCTCCTCACACATCACTAATTCCAGATCCCCAGTTTTATTAGTCAGGCTTCTGGCATTAGTATACATACATTTGAGAGGTTTATGTATGTTTTTTACCCTACACCTTTCCTTCTGAACTGTTCTAGTCCCTCCTTCCATTCATCCCCCAGTCCCATTACCTTGCCCCCGGTCTCTATCTGCACTATCTTCCCCTCCTATAACGTAATTACCCTCCCCCCCCAGTCCCTAGCTTAAACACTCCTCCAACCTTCTAGCCATCTTTCTCCCCAGCACAGCTGCCCCTTCCCCATTGAGGTGCAGCCCGTCCCTACGAT
This sequence comes from Bufo bufo, assembly GCF_905171765.1. Lineage (NCBI taxonomy): Eukaryota > Metazoa > Chordata > Amphibia > Anura > Bufonidae > Bufo > Bufo bufo. Next base: position 568,151,763 of record NC_053392.1, on the reverse strand, counting down.
AGAGCCTGTAGCCGATAGAGAAGTCGGCCCAGTTCTCCAGGAACCCAAACCCCTCCTTCCTACACCAGTTCTTGAGCCACTTGTTAACCTTCCTAATCTCTCGTTGCCTTTCTTGGGTGGCTCGTGGTGCAGGCAGTATTTCGGAAAACAATACCTTTGAGGTCCTTGCCCTAAGCTTGTGACCTAAATCCCTAAAATCATTTTTAAGGACGCTCCACCTACCTCTAACTTTTTAATTGGTTCTGATATGGACCATGACCGCTGGATCTTCTCCATTAATCTGTCAACCTGCAATTAATTAAAAGCAATTAATTGATTAGCTTTTAGTAATTTTTCACAAAAGGAGCTGGTTTTCTAAAAAGTTATTTTGGGGTGCCACATTCAGCGAACTCTATGAGGGCTTGTTTTAATTTTTTTGCAGGATGAGTTATAGTTTTTAATGTTACCATTTTGGGGCATATTTAATTTATTGACGAATTTTTAAATTTTTTTATTTTTCTTTGGGGAGGGGGGGGGGGGCGGGAAATGAAAAAAAAAAAACTTGCATATTCAGCATTTTTTTCATATAGTGCATGAATAGACATTCAAGTGAACAGAGCTTAGCCGCGCCCAGGCCAGTTGATACTAGTCATGACGTCACTGGGCCAGCGGTAAACAGTGAGAAGGCCGCTGCGCTGCTGGAGTGCCGCTGCCTTCTCAAACAGCGAGCACACAGCGCCGCTACAGCAGGACACTCTTCAGCAACAATTCCCAGCGCTGACCAGTATTCCTTCTGAAAGGGACTCTTCAGGAGAGTCCACCAGCGGGCTCACGGTGCCAAGCATACAGACTTGATAAAGGGGTCTAGAGTACCCCGAAACGCGTCTTTTCAATAAAAAACCTCGTATCCAAGCTCGGGTTGTGATTTGCACCTTATGTCCATCGGCTCGCCGCACTAATCCAGTGCAGACGAGACCTTTTTATTCAAACAGCTGATCGGCGGGGGTCCCAGGTGTCGGACCCCGCCGATCAGATGCTGATGATCTATCCAGAGGATAGATCATCAGTTTAAACAAACTGCAGAACCCCTTTAAATAATATTATGGAGGTCTTTTTTATCAAAGACTGCCTTTTTATGCCAGCCTTTGATATCCCCCCTCCGATAGAGGATGTGCTTACTTTATAACAAGGCACAGGCCTCAATATAAATTAGGCACAGCAGTCCATGTGCCCAGCTTGAAAACTACTCCAGCTCTCAGCTAGATTTCGATTGTCATTTACTCCAGTTTCCGTACATGATAGTGAATATTTAAGGGCTGATGGGGAATAGTCACTATCATTTACGGAAACACACCACTTACCGCCACACTCCCCCTTATCAAAAAGTGGCGAGGGAAGTGCAGAAACGCCACTTTTACTAAATGTTAGTCGCAATGGCATTTAAAGAATCACAAACTGTGGGTTGTGACTTTTTAACGTCAGTTTCTGTCATATTATATGATGCCTGTTTTTTAATAAACCAAATAGGTACGAAAGTTAGTTTCTCTATTTCTCTTTGTAGCTCTTGCAGTTTTATTTTTCTGATACAGAATTCCAAACTTCTTGCATAGACATAGATTTGGAAGTGAACATGCCGGCTGCTTACAGTCACCACTAGAGGGAGTTAGGCTGTGGCTCTACGAAGACATTGTCCCCATCACGCTGTGCGGGTAGAGATCTCAGCACGGCAATGCTACTGTACTGTACATGGCAGCAGAATGAAAGAAAATGATCTTGATTTCGTGCAACTGTCAGGACACAACAATTTATGGGTCGACCCCTTTACCTAGTTATGATTTTGCAGCAATACCAGCAACCAGTGGTTAGTGTCTAAAATCTCTGTGTAGCACCTGCCTATAGGAGCTTTGAGCTCAAGAACAGCACAGTATTTAGTAGGTGGCCAAGCTCCATGAAGTGGTGGCTGCAGGTAGCCAGAACGTCATCTCATAAATCTACATCTAGGCTGGGAATTCGGAGCTCTGACCAGTATGAAGATATGTCAAGATATTAATCAGCACAAAATTTTGGACATAAAGAAATGACATATGGGTTTTCAAAAATTCTGGTGTGACTCTGGTCAATCCAGTATACCACAATTCCCATGGCAGCCTGGGAATTTGGAAGAGGTCATGTTTACCAGACAGTGGCAGTTTTAGTGGTCTACCAATTTTTTTTTGTTATTCTGTCTACTTTTTTTTTTTAACGAAACCCAGGTAAAGTCACATGCTGCAAGAAGAAAACACATCACCACAAACGATATAAGGGTATACGTTTTCTTTCTGTCTTTTTGTTGCTTTTCCTGCCACAAATGTCATTGTGGTTTTACCATAATTTTGAATTTTGCATCAGAGAGATTATCTTTTCCCTAATGTGTCTAACAGGAACGCCATACAGACTGGATGTCTAGAATCGAGTATCCACATCACGCAGATTCGAGATACCACTATGCGGACAGGGGTGACATTTAGTGTTGATCACGAATATACGAATTTCAAATTTTTATTGCGAATATAGGTACTTCGAAAATTCGCAAATATTTTGAATATAGTTATATATATTCGTAATTTCGAATATTCAAATTTATTTTTTCCTTTTTTTTTTATTTTTTTATCAGTACACATGATCCCTCACTGCTTCTAGCTTGTGGGCCAATAAGAAGGCTGCAATATACTTGACTTTAGGAGTAGTAGTGTTTGCGAATTTTGCTCTATATTCGTTTTTTTCGAATATTCGCTATATTGCTATATATTCTTGTTTTAGAATATAACGAATATTAGAAAAAACTAAGTTATAGCAACATAGCGAATATTCGAAAAAAATCTAATATAGAGCAATTTAGCTAATATAGTGCTATAATCTTCTTTGTCTAATAGTTGCAAGTTGAAAAATTCGCAATAAAAAATTTGAATTACGAAAATTCGCATATTACACAATCATTACCTTTCCGATTTTTCGAGTAAAAAAAAAGCGCGAATTTGCGAATTTTCGACGAATATTCTACAAAATATTCGCGAAATATCGCGAATTCGAATATGACCCCTGCCGCTCATCACTAGTGACATTGAGGGTACCTGCACACGAGTGCGGGTGAACGCATACAGTATACAGATTTATGTGTTTCTGCAGCATACCAGCACCAAAATACACAATTTCTAACAGCGTTTTTTGTGCGGATTTGATGCGGTTTTGGCACAGATCTAACCCTTTATTGGAAGAGGGTTAAATCCGCAGCTAAAACCGCAAATATACTTGACATGCTGTGTATTTGGAAATCTGCAATGCGGGTCAATTTCCATACAAAAAAAAATCTGCAAAGCGTACAGGAGATTTGTGTAATCTCATACACTTTGCTGGTACGGTACTATGCTGCGGCACGTATTCCGCAATGTGAGCACGAGGCCTGATGGTGTGCAAGCTGTGCTACAAAAAACATCACTTATTGAATATGAAGGGGGCACTGGCTGCTCTTGAGGTGTCAGCACTGCTAATCGGCAGCAGCAGTCAGCAGACTGTCAATATGCACCAGCCACTGTATAGACAGCCTGTATATGATGCTAGCCACATGCTTCATTACTATTAGGGCTCGTTCACACGACCGTTGGTGTCCCATTCCCGTATTGCAGACCTCATTTGCGGATCCGCTCCGTTCTGTTGTCATTCCGCATCACGGATGCAGACCCATTCATTTTAAAGGGTCCGCAAATCCGGAGATGCGGAACGGAAGCACAGAACGGAACACTACGGAAGCACTACGGAGTGCTTTCTGGGTTTCCATTTCGTGCCTCCGCACCGCAAAAAGATAGAACATGCTCTATCTTTTTGCGGAACGGAGGGATCGCGGACCCATTCAAGCAAATGGGTCTGCAATCCCCATGCGCCTGCCCCACGGAAGATGCCCGTGCATTGCGGACCGCAATTTGCGGTTCACAGCACGGGCACAGGACACCAACGGTCGTTGAACAAGCCCTTACTGTCCCTTCTCACTGCTGCACCCTTCTACATGGGGTGCCATTCAACCTCAGGCCTTTGTGTGTACAATGCAGGATACAGAAGAGTAAAGGTTGGATTAGGATATTTCAATCTGTTTATCTCCTTTCTACAAAAATTGTCTTTTAATTTACATGCACAATGCTTGCCGTTACTGCCTGCAGTGCCCCCACAACACCACTTCCTGGCCTGATCTTGCTATAGGGTCAGTATATTGAGTCGTATAAATAATCTTATCCACAAATAATCGTAACTGACTTGATTTGCAGAAGTTTTCCATATACTAAATGTATGGACACTGGTATAGGCACTCTAGTAGGTCAATATCGCCATCTAGTGGCCAATGAAAAAAAAAACACATTCACTATTGCATTTTCTTGTGTCTCAAGAAGAATTTGTCACATCCTCCAAAAACTGTAGCTCTCAGGATCCATTTATGGCCACAGCCCCACTGATTCTTGGCCTTTTCTTCTATCTAAACCCCCTCCCATTTCCAAGCAGTTGGTGCTCTTGTTTTCTGCACCCTCAATACACTAATGACCATACACTGTCAAGGGTGCAGTCACCATATTTCCAAACATTTGAAAAGCCTAAGCTTAGCGTTCCACAGCCAACAGTTGTTTTTTTTTTTTTTACAGTAAGCTACTCCTCTAATTCTGGCCAGTACCTATCTATACATGCCCATAATCATTCCCCCCATACTGTCCCCACATAGTAATTATGTCCCCATTGTGCTCCCACACAGTAGTTATCGGGATGTCCCTTTGTGCCCACACAGTAGTACCTCCCAACTTGTGTGGGAGCCCAAAGGGGGCATAATTACTACAGTTGCAAGAAAAAGTATGTGAACCCTTTGATATGATATGGATTTCTGCACAAATTGGTCATAAAATGTGATCTGATCTTCATCTAAGTCACAACAATAGACAATCACAGTCTGCTTAAACTAATAACACACAAAGAATTAAATGTTACCATGTTTTTATTGAAAACACCATGTAAACATTCACAGTGGAGGTGGAAAAAGTATGTGAACCCCTAGACTAATGACATCTCCAAGAGCTAATTGGAGTGAGGTGTCAGCCAACTGGAGTCCAATCAATGAGATGAGATTGGAGGTGTTGGTTACAGCTGCCCTGCCCTATAAAAACACACACCAGTTCTGGATTTGCTTTTCACAAGAAGCATTGCCTGATGTGAATGATGCCTCGCACAAAAGAGCTCTCAGAAGACCTACGATTAAGAATTGTTCACTTGCATAAAGATGGAAAGGGTTATAAAAGTATCTCCAAAAGCCTTGCTGTTCATCAATCCATGGTAAGACAAATTGCCTATAGAGAAAGTTCAGCACTGCTGCTACTCTCCCTAGGAGTGGCCGTCCTGTAAAGTTGACTGCAAGAGCACAGCGCAGACTGCTTAATGAGGTGAAGAAGAATCCTAGAGTGTCAGCTAAAGACTTACAAAAGTCTCTGGCATATGCTAACATCCCTGTTAGCGAATCTATGATACGTAAAACACTAAACAAGAATGGATTTCATGGGAGGATACCACAGAGGATGCCACTGCTGTCCAAAAAAAACATTGCTGCATGCTTACAGTTTGTACAAGAGCACCTGGATGTTCCAAAGTAGTACTGGCAAAATATTCTGTGGACAGATAAAACCAAAGTTGAGTTGTTTGGAAGAAACACACAACACTATGTGTGGAGAAAAAGAGGCACAGCACACCAACATCAAAACCTCATCCCAACTGTGAAGTATGGTGGTGGGGGCATCATGGTTTGGGGCTGCTTTGCTGCGTCAGGGCCTGGACGGATTGCTATCATCGAAGGAAAAATGAATTCCCAAGTTTATCAAGACATTTTGCAGCAGAACTTAACCACCTCAGCCCCCAGTGCTTAAACACCCTGAAAGACCAGGCCACTTTTTACACTTCTGACCTACACTACTTTCACCATTTATTGCTCGGTCATGCAACTTACCACCCAAATGAATTTTACCTCCTTTTCTTCTCACTAATAGAGCTTTCATTTGGTGGTATTTCATTGCTGCTGACATTTTTACTTTTTTTGTTATTAATCGAAATTTAACGATTTTTTTGCAAAAAAATGACATTTTTCACTTTCAGTTGTAAAATTTTGCAAAAAAAAACGACATCCATATAGAAATTTTGCTCTAAATTTATAGTTCTACATGTCTTTGATAAAAAAAAAATGTTTGGGTAAAAAAAAAATGGTTTGGGTAAAAGTTATAGCGTTTACAAACTATGGTACAAAAATGTGAATTTCCGCTTTTTGAAGCAGCTCTGACTTTCTGAGCACCTGTCATGTTTCCTGAGGTTCTACAATGCCCAGACAGTACAAACACCCCACAAATGACCCCATTTCGGAAAGTACACACCCTAAGGTATTCGCTGATGGGCATAGTGAGTTCATAGAACTTTTTATTTTTTGTCACAAGTTAGCGGAAAATTATGATTTTTTTTTTTTTTTTTTTTTTTCTTACAAAGTCTCATATTCCACTAACTTGTGACAAAAAATAAAAAGTTCTATGAACTCACTATGCCCATCAGCGAATACCTTGGGGTCTCTTCTTTCCAAAATGGGGTCACTTGTGGGGTAGTTATACTGCCCTGGCATTCTAGGGGCCCAAATGTGTGGTAAGGAGTTTGAAATCAAATTCTGTAAAAAATGACCTGTGAAATCCGAAAGGTGCTCTTTGGAATATGGGCCCCTTTGCCCACCTAGGCTGCAAAAAAGTGTCACACATCTGGTATCTCCGTACTCAGGAGAAGGTGGGGAATGTGTTTTGGGGTGTCATTTTATATATACCCATGCTGGGTGAGAGAAATATCTTGGCAAAAGACAACTTTTCCCATTTTTTTATACAAAGTTGTCATTTGACCAAGATATTTATCTCACCCAGCATGGGTATATGTAAAAAGACACCCCAAAACACATTCCTCAACTTCTCCTGAGTACGGGGATACCAGATGTGTGACACTTTTTTGCAGCCTAGGTGGGCAAAGGGGCCCATATTCCAAAGAGCACCTTTCGGATTTCACTCCTCATTTTTTCCTGAATTTGATTTCAAACTCCTTACCACACATTTGGGCCCCTAGAATACCAGGGCAGTATAACTACCCCACAAGTGACCCCATTTTGGAAAGAAGACACCCCAAGGTATTCCGTGAGGGGCATGGCGAGTTCCTAGAATTTTTTATTTTTTGTCACAAGTTAGTGGAAAATGATGATTTTTTTTTTTTTTTTTTTTTTTCATACAAAGTCTCATATTCCACAAACTTGTGACAAAAAATAAAAACTTCCATGAACTCACTATGCCCATCAGCGAATACCTTGGGGTCTCTTCTTTCCAAAATGGGGTCACTTGTGGGGTAGTTATACTGCCCTGGCATTCTAGGGGCCCAAATGTGTGGTAAGTAGGTAAATGACCTGTGAAATCCGAAAGGTGCTCTTTGGAATGTGGGCCCCTTTGCCCACCTAGGCTGCAAAAAAGTGTCACACATCTGGTATCTCTGTATTCAGGAGAAGTTGAGGAATGTGTTTTGGGGTGTCTTTTTACATATACTAATGCTGGGTGAGATAAATATCTTGGTCAAATGCCAACTTTGTATAAAAAAATGGGAAAAGTTGTCTTTTGCCAAGATATTTCTCTCACCCAGCATGGGTATATGTAAAATGACACCCCAAAACACATTCCCCAACTTCTCCCGATTACGGAGATACCAGATGTGTGACACTTTTTTGCAGCCTAGGTGGGCAAAGGGGCCCATATTCAAAAGAGCACCTTTCGGATTTCACAGGTCATTTTTTACAGAATTTGATTTCAAACTCCTTACCACACATTTGGGCCCCTAGAATGCCAGGGCAGTATAACTACCCCACAAGTGACCCCATTTTGGAAAGAAGAGACCCCAAGGTATTCGCTGATGGGCATAGTGAGTTTATGGAACTTTTTATTTTTTGTCACAAGTTAGTGGAATATGAGACTTTGTATGAAAAAAAAAAAAATAAAAAAAATAAGCATTTTCCACTAACTTGTGACAAAAAATAAAAAATTCTAGGAACTCGCCATGCCCCTCACGGAATACCTTGGGGTGTCTTCTTTCCAAAATGGGGTCACTTGTGGGGTAGTTATACTGCCCTGGCATTTTCCAGGGGCCCTAATGTGTGGTAAGTAGGTAAATGACCTGTGAAATCCTAAAGGTGCTCTTTGGAATATGGGCCCCTTTGCCCACCTAGGCTGCAAAAAAGTGTCACACATGTGGTATCGCCGTATTCAGGAGAAGTTGGGGAATGTGTTTTGGGGTGTCATTTTACATATACCCATGCTGGGTGAGAGAAATATCTTGGCAAAAGACAACTTTTCCCTTTTTTTATACAAAGTTGGCATTTGACCAAGATATTTCTCTCACCCAGCATGGGTATATGTAAAATGACACCCCAAAACACATTCCCCAACTTCTCCTGAGTACGGCGATACCAGATGTGTGACACTTTTTTGCAGCCTAGATGCGCAAAGGTGCCCAAATTCCTTTTAGGAGGGCATTTTTAGACATTTGGATACCAGACTTCTTCTCACGCTTTGGGGCCCCTAGAATGCCAGGGCAGTATAAATACCCCACATGTGACCCAATTTTGGAAAGAAGACACCCCAAGGTATTCAATGAGGGGCATGGCGAGTTCATAGAAATTTTTTTTTTTTGGCACAAGTTAGCGGAAATTGATATTTTTAATTTTTTTCTCACAAAGTCTCCCGTTCCGCTAACTTGGGACAAAAATTTCAATCTTTCATGGACTCAATATGCCCCTCACGGAATACCTGGGGGTGTCTTCTTTCCGAAATGGGGTCACATGTGGGGTATTTATACTGCCCTGGCATTCTAGGGGCCCTAAAGCGTGAGAAGAAGTCTGGAATATAAATGTCTAAAAAATTTTACGCATTTGGATTCCGTGAGGGGTATGGTGAGTTCATGTGAGATTTTATTTTTTGACACAAGTTAGTGGAATATGAGACTTTGTAAGAAAAAAAAAAAAAAATTCTGCTAACTTGGGCCAAAAAAATATCTGAATGGAGCCTTACAGAGGGGGGGGGGGATCAATGACAGGGGGGTGATCAATGACAGGGGGGTGATCAATGACAGGGGGGTTGATCAATGACAGGGGGGTTGATCAATGACAGGGGGTTGATCAATGACAGGGGGGGTGATCAGGGAGTCTATATGGGGTGATCACCACAGTCATTGATCACGCCCCTGTAAGGCTTCATTCAGACGTCCGGATGCGTTTTGCGGATCCGATCCATCTATCAGTGGATCCGTAAAAATCATGCGGACGTCTGAATGGAGCTTTACAGGGGGGTAATCAATGACAGGGGGTTGATCAATGACAGGGGGGTGATCAGGGAGTCTATATGGGGTGATCACCACAGTCATTGATCACGCCCCTGTAAGGCTTCATTCAGACGTCCGGATGCGTTTTGCGGATCCGATCCATCTATCAGTGCATCCGTAAAAATCATGCAGACATCTGAATGGAGCTTTACAGGGGGGTAATCAATGACAGGGGGGTGATCAGGGAGTCTATATGGGGTGATCACCACAGTCATTGATCACTCCCCTGTAAGGCTTCATTCAGACGTCCGGATGCGTTTTGCGGATCCGATCCATCTATCAGTGCATCCGTAAAAATCATGCGGACATCTGAATGGAGCTTTACAGGGGGGTAATCAATGACAGGGGGGTGATCAGGGAGTCTATATGGGGTGATCACCACAGTCATTGATCATGCCCCTGTAAGGCTTCATTCAGACGTCCGGATGCGTTTTGCGGATCGGATCCATCTATCAGTGCATCCGTAAAAATCATGCGGACATCTGAATGGAGCTTTACAGGGGGGTGATCAGGGAGTCTATATGGGGTGATCACCACAGTCATTGATCATGCCCCTGTAAGGCTTCATTCAGACGTCCGGATGCGTTTTGCGGATCGGATCCATCTATCAGTGCATCCGTAAAAATCATGCGGACATCTGAATGGAGCTTTACAGGGGGGTGATCAATGACAGGGGGGTGATCAGGGAGTCTATATGGGGTGATCACCACAGTCATTGATCATGCCCCTGTAAGGCTTCATTCAGACGTCCGGATGCGTTTTGCGGATCGGATCCATCTATCAGTGCATCCGTAAAAATCATGCGGACGTCTGAATGGAGCTTTACAGGGGGTTGATCAATGACAGGGGGGTAATCAATGACAGGGGGGGTGATCAGGGAGTCTATATGGGGTGATAACCACAGTCATTGATCACGCCCCTGTAAGGCTTCATTCAGACGTCCGGATGCGTTTTGCGGATCCGATCCATCTATCAGTGGATCCGTAAAAATCATGCGGACATCTGAATGGAGCTTTACAGGGGGGTAATCAATGACAGGGGGGTGATCAATGACAGGGGGGTGATCAGGGAGTCTATATGGGGTGATCAGGGGTGATCAGGGGCTAATAAGGGGTTAATAAGTGACGGGGGGGGGGGGGGGTGTAGTGTAGTGGTGCTTGGTGGGACTTTACTGAGCTACCTGTGTCCTCTGGTGGTCGATCCAAACAAATGGGACCACCAGAGGACCAGGTAGCAGGTATATTAGACGCTGTTATCAAAACAGCGTCTAATATACCTGTTAGGGGTTAAAAAAAACACATCTCCAGCCTGCCAGCGAACGATCGCCGCTGGCAGGCTGGAGATCAACTCTCTTACCTTCCGTTCCTGTGAGCGCGCGCGCCTGTGTGCGCGCGTTCACAGGAAATCTCGCCCATCGCGAGATGACGCATATATGCGTGACTCTGCGCAGGGCTGCCACCTCCGGAACGCGATCCTGCGTTAGGCGGTCCGGAGGTGGTTAAGGCCATCTGTCCACCAGTTGAAGCTCAACAGAAGATGGGTGTTGCAACAGGACAACGACCCAAAGCATAAAAGTAAATCAACAACAGAATGGCTTAAACAGAAGAAAATACTCCTTCTGGAGTGGCCCAGTCAGAGTCCTGACCTCAACCCGATTGAGATGCTGTGGCATGACCTCAAGAAAGTGATTCACACCAGACATCCCAAGAATATTGCTGAACTGAAACAGTCCTGTAAAGAGGAATGGTCAAGAATTACTCCTGACCGTTGAGCACGTCTGATCTGCAACTACAGGAAACGTTTGGTTGAAGTTATTGCTGCAAAAGGAGGTTCAACCAGTTATTAAATCCAAGGGTTCACATACTTTTTCCACCTCCACTGTGAATGTTTACATGGTGTGTTCAATAAAAACATGGTAACATTTAATTCTTTGTGTGTTATTAGTTTAAGCAGACTGTGATTGTCTATTGTTGTGACTTAGATGAAGATCAGATCACATTTTATGACCAATTTGTGCAGAAATCCATATCATTCCAAAGGGTTCACATACTTTTTCTTGCAACTGTAGACTCACAAATCGCGGAGCCACCAATATCACCAAAAAATTTAACCACAATCTTCACAAAGTGAAAATCGAAAAACTTTATTGATAATGTATAATAAATACATACATAATAATAAAAGGCAGCACAAAGGTGGAACACAAGGATGAGGAACAGGACCCAAGAGGGGGCCGAGAGTTCAGCACACCAAAAAACAGGGAAAAGAATAAAAGATGAAAAAACACCAAGACACCTCTGAACAATAAGCCCCAGGCAATGCTGCAGTAGAGGCAAATATGAGGGCAAAAAAACTTGGTGATTAGAAAAGAATGAGCATACCCTGGATGGTGTGTCGATCTCTCAGCCGCCTCCTGACCCAACGCTGTTTCGCCAATAACCTGGCTTCTTCCGGGGATGTAAGACAATAGAAAGAACTTCCCCTATTATAGTGCCCACACAGGTGTGTAAGGAAGTAATTAAAAACCTGGTGACACCTGCACCAATGGATATGGAGCTCCGAATGCTGGAAACCAATCAGCGGTATCACATGGAGGTACTAGGGGCGGGGCCAGTCTGACGCGGCGGTCACGTGACAAAGCACGTGACAGCAACGTCAGAAACGCATCATAGCCACCGCCTCCACCGAAGACTAAAGGACCAATCTACAGCATGGAAGGAAATGCCGAGGGTGGAACAGATATGACACAGCAGTCACGCGACCCAGCACATGACCGCAGTGTCACAAACATATCATAACCGCGCCTCCCACAAAGCAAGTAAAGGTACAAGAGGCGGGGCAAGTTTGACGTGGCGGTCACGCGACAAGGCACATGACCGCAACGTCAGAAGCACATCATAGCCACCGCCTCTACCGGGAGCTGATGGTCAGTCTACAGCATAGAAAGGGAATACCGGGGGCGGGACAAATGTGACGCAGCAGTCACGTGACACCGCACGTGACCGCAGCGTCACAAGCAAATCGTGGCTGCACCTCCCACAGGACATATAAAGATAATATATATAGAGAGGACCAATCAATAAGTCAAAGACCACGCAAATGTGCGTCCAAATCGGAATTTCCCACAGATTGGAATAATAGACAGAAACCAGCAAGATAACAATTCGGTCATGTGATGTACCACATGACTGAAGTTCAAGTGTCACATCACCTGATCGGAACCCTATTATATGAAAGTGCAATTGTGAAATCAATATATCAATGTACAGTACAGACCAAAAGTTTGGACACACCTTCTCATTCAAAGAGTTTTCTTTATTTTCATTACTATGAAAATTGTAGATTCACACTGAAGGCATCAAAACTATGAATTAACACATGTGGAATTATATACATAACAAACAAGTGTGAAACAACTGAAAATATGTCATATTCTAGGTTCTTCAAAGTAGCCACCTTTTGCTTTGATTACTGCTTTGCACACTATTGGCATTCTCTTCATGAGCTTCAAGAGGTAGTCCCCTGAAATTGTTTTCCCTTCACAGGTGTGCCCTGTCAGGTTTAATAAGTGGGATTTCTTGCCTTATAAATGGGGTTGGGACCATCAGTTGCGTAGGAGAAGTCAGGTGGATACACAGCTGATAGTCCTACTGAATAGACTGTTAGAATTGGTATTATGGCAAGAAAAAAGCAGCTAAGTAAAGAAAAACGAGTGGCCATCATTACTTTAAGAAATGAAGGTCAGTCAGTCAGCCGAAAAATTGGGAAAACTTTGAAAGTAAGGGCTATTTGACCATGAAGGAGAGTGATGGGGTGCTGCGCCAGGTGACCTGGCCTCCACAGTCCCCGGACCTGAACCCAATCGAGATGGTTTGGGGTGAGCTGGACCGTAGAGTGAAGGCAAAAGGGCCAACAAGTGCTAAGCATCTCTGGGAACTCCTTCAAGACTGTTGGAAGACCATTTCAGGGGACTACCTCTTGAAGCTTGTAACGGACCGTTTCAGCAGACAAGGGGTTAAAATCCGTTTAGGCGATATGCCCCTTTCTGAGAGACAGGCACAGCTACTGCAGAACACCAAACTCCCGAACTGGATACAAAATAGCACTCCAAACTGGGACCTCACGAATAGCTGCTAGCAGACGAACAGGAATCAGCTTACACTACTGGCAATCAGTCTCTAACAGCATACAGTGGATCCCCCCAATAACGAGACAAGGCTCCGTGTTGAGGGTCAAGCAGTGGTCTCAGGTGCTGGCACACCCAGCCTGGTTTTTATTACAGTTGTTGCAAATACAGGTCCACCCACAGGGAGGTATAAAACAACCAAGCCCATCTGGTGTACCCGCCCCTAGGGGACCAGAAGGAAGACTGGGACACAGGACAGATATGCAGCACTGCAGGATACACAGAAACAATACATCCCCACAATGCATCATGGTTTCCTCCTCTCTGCCCTGGAGACACCCCAGGAGTAATCCAATTATCTCTCAAGACAAAGGGAAATCACCAATACACATGTGGGGACAACAGAACATAAATCACCATTTAAACATACAATGTCACAACCCTTTTCAATACACAGACATTTAACATCCCACAATGCCACGAATTAGACCAGGAGTTCAAGTTAGTTCAAGTCCTTTGTGAACAAACGAGGCCTGGCTGATGAGAGGGCCCATAATCCTGGGGCAAGAGGCCAGCAGCCAGGCCCCTCCAAAACCCAGTGGCGAGGTTGGTTTCGCCACAAAGCTCATCAAGAGAATGCCAAGAGTGTGCAAAGCAGTAATCAAAGCAAAAGGTGGCTACTTTGAAGAACCTAGAATATGACATATTTTCAGTTGTTTCACACTTGTTTGTTATGTATATAATTCCACATTTGTTAATTCATAGTTTTGATGCCTTCATAGTCATGAAAATAAAGAAAACTCTTTGAATGAGAAGGTGTGTCCAAACTTTTGGTCTGTACTGTATATAAAAGAGCAATAACAATTAAGATGCTAAATCACAAGATCAAAAGCACTGTTAGCGTAAAGTGCAATTGTGCAGTCACATATATATAGAACAATTAAATATGGCATAGAGACATGAGCCAAGACACTCGGCATTATAAATACAGCAATATATAACATTGCAGGTAATAAATATGTGCAAAAAAATCATGAGCAATGTCAAAATTCATGAAAAATTGTGAAAATAGAGGATAAAGAAAGGGTGTGAAGAAAAGGCCCCTCCAAAACCCAGTAACGAGGTTGGTTTCGCCACACATCTCCCCCTCCCAGGGAAGACTAACCAGGTACCTGACCTCACGGTCAGTACCTGAGTTAGTCTGGCAGTCCACCCACAACCCAATACTGGACCTGTTGGATTTGGTAGCCTGTCTCTGTCCAGTGAGTCCACCAAGTCTATGTTGGTAGCTGGTACTCCCGGTCTCTGTGTTGCTCCCTGGCTTGGAGTGGAGGTTGCTTTGTGGGCAGGTATCAGCGGTACTCTGCCCTGGTGCCAGCGTTACCATGGAAGAAGCCTGGTTGGAGCCTGGTTGTTGGAGGGGGAGACCCACTGTCTCTACCCCCTGTGCTGTAAGTGCAGAGACCACGGTCCCATCTGCACTGTTGTGGGGCTTACTGTCTCCCCCTGGTGCGTTAAGCTGCCGCTGGGGAGAGGGGGTAATAAGCTCCTCTCCCATACATACTTTCAGCCGCTGGGGAGGGCGACCGACCGTCTCCGCTCCCAATACAGTGTCCTGCTGCTGGGGAAAGGAGACTGGGCTCTCTATTCCCTGCTGGACACTCTGCCGCTGGGGGACAGGACCGACTGTCTCTGCCCCCTGTAACTCCGCCTGCCGCTGGGGAATGGAGACTGGGCTCCCAATTCCCAATAAATCACACGGCCGCTGGGGAATGGAGACTGGGCTCCCAATTCCCTGTACATCACTCGGCCGCTGGGGAATGGAGACTGGGCTCCCAATTCCCAAAAAATCATGCTGCTGCTGGGGGGCAGGAACAACTACCTCTGCCCCCTGTAACTCAGCCTGCCGCTGCGGACGGAGGACGCTGCTCTCCTCTCCCTGCATCTCACACTGCCTTCCCGGCATATCACCCTGCTGCTGGGGGGCAGGAACAACTACCTCTGCCCCCTGTAACTCAGCCTGCCGCTGGGGAGGGAGGATGCGGCTCTCCTCTCCCTGCACTTCACACTGCCTTCCCGGCATATCACTCTGCTGCTGGGGGGCAGGAACAACTACCTCTGCCCCCTGTAACTCAGCCTGCCGCTGGGGAATGGAGACTGGGCTCCCAATTCCCTGCAATTCACACTGCCGCTGGGGAATGGAGACTGGGCTCCCAATTCCCTGCTGGACACTCTGCCGCTGGGGAGAGGAGACTGAGCTCTCTCTGTCCCGCAACTGTAACTTCCGATGGAGGTCCACCCAACGTGGCAGCTGACCGTCACCTTCTGCCCGGTATAGTAGGGTCTTGAACACTAGACTCCTCACGAACTTCACGGATTTCTCAGCTGGATTGGGTCCGAAGAAGTTCAGCCGCAACCACATCATACGGTCAAATTCCTCAACAGAGTATCTGTACTCCACTGCTGGTTCCGTCCTGGTGCTTTTAGGGTCGCTGTACTGAGACATGCGTTGCCCTTAAGTTGTAAAATCCAAAGAAATGGTGTCTCCTGTAGCTGTCCTTCTGGCTGTAGGAACGATCCCGCTGCTTGCCACCAATGTAACAGACCGTTTCAGCAGACAAGGGGTTAAAATCCGTTTAGGTGATATGCCCCTTTCTGAGAGACAGGCACAGCTACTGCAGAACACCAAACTCCCGAACTGGATACAAAATAGCACTCCAAACTGGGACCTCACGAATAGCTGCTAGCAGACGAACAGGAATTAGCTTACACTCCTGGCAATCAGTCTCTAACAGCATACAGTGGATCCCCCCAATAACGAGACAAGGCTCTGTGTTGAGGGTCAAGCAGTGGTCTCAGGTGCTGGCACACCCAGCCTGGTTTTTATTACAGTTGTTGCAAATACAGGTCCGCCCACAGGGAGGTATAAAACAACCAAGCCCATCTGGTGTACACGCCCCTAGGGGACCAGAAGGAAGACTGGGACACAGGACAGATATGCAGCACTGCAGGATACACAGAGACAATACATCCCCACAATGCATCATGGTTTCCTCCTCTCTGCCCTGGAGACACCCGAGGAGTAATCCAATTATCTCTCAAGACAAAGGGAAATCACCAATACACATGTGGGGACAACAGAACAGAAATCACCATTTAAACATACAATGTCACAACCCTTTTCAATACACAGACATTTAACATCCCACAATGCCACGAATTAGACCAGGAGTTCAAGTTAGTTTAAGTCCTTTGTGAACAAATGAGGCCTGGCTGATGAGAGGGCCCATAATCCTGGGGCAAGAGGCCAGCAGCCAGGCCCCTCCAAAACCCAGTGGCGAGGTTGGTTTCGCCACAAAGCTCATCAAGAGAATGCCAAGAGTGTGCAAAGCAGTAATCAAAGCAAAAGGTGACTACTTTGAAGAACCTAGAATATGACATATTTTCAGTTGTTTCACACTTGTTTGTTATGTATATAATTCCACATTTGTTAATTCATAGTTTTGATGCCTTCATAGTCATGAAAATAAAGAAAACTCTTTGAATGAGAAGGTGTGTCCAAACTTTTGGTCTGTACTGTATATAAAAGAGCAATAACAATTAAGATGCTGAATCACAAGATCAAAAGCACTGTTAGCGTAAAGTGCAATTGTGCAGTCACATATATATAGAACAATTAAATATGGCATAGAGACATGAGCCAAGACACTCAGCATTATAAATACAGCAATATATAACATTGCAAGTAATAAATATGTTCAAAAAATGATGAGCAATGTCAAAATTCATGAAAAATTGTGAAAATAGAGGATAAAGAAAGGTTGTGAAGAAAAGTGAAAGGGTGAACGGTGCAGTGAGAGAAACAAAGAAATAGGAAAGGGTTGTGATTACATATGATCAATCATATACGAAACAACCATATAGACCAAAAAGGATCATAAGGTGTCAGAGTTAATTTGTGGTCACACAACCAAAAAGGGTCAGGATGTTGTTAAATCCAAGGCAAATTCAAGCATAAGGGTTTCCAAGGAAAGTTATACACAACAACGCCTCCACTGCTATAGTCCACCGCTCCAAAGGTGTCACAGGTAATACTAAAATATAAATAAAGAAAACACAACAGGTTAAAAACAAGGGGATAAAGAAAGAAAAGTAAATTAAAAACAAAGGGACCTGGGATGCGCAGGGGCACCCCAAGAGAACTCAAATTAATTTATATAAACTCATCAACTAAAGAAAAGGACATGTCCTCATTCAGTCCCCTAGGTGTCATGCAATCTAACTCATGGATCTAACGCACTTCTTTTTGTGCTAAGGTCTTTTTCCAGTTACCACCACATAATGTAATGTACACTCTATCAATACCACAAATTCCAAATTGAGTACTATCACAGTCGTGGAAGAGTTTAAAATGTTTGGGAATGGTTTTTAACAAGGTGATTTCTTTTTCATCCTTGGCAGCTTCAATACCCAGAATGTGTTCACGTGTCCTCCTCTTTAATTCTCTGGAGGTCAACCCAACATAGATACGTTGACATGGGCACATCCCCAAATATATCACACCAGGTGTATTACACGTGATGGTATGTGTGATGGTATACTGTTTGCTGTTCGTAAATGGATTACCAAAGGTGGAGGCCCTATCAATGTTGGAGCATGCAACACACTTCCCACATGGGGAACACCCCCATTTGGGACCTTTTGAATCGGGATTCAACTTTGCCCGATGGCCTGGATGATAGCTATTAACCAGAAGATCTTTTAGATTTTTAGTACGTCTGTACGTGATAGACGGACGAATAGGAAGTATTTTCGCCAAGGTAGAGTCTAGTTGTAGAATCTACCAATGTTTTGCTAAGGTATTCCGAATCAGTTTCCACTGTGGATTGTAAGAGGTATTAAACCGTACCTTGTCGGCTTGGTTGCGTCATTTACGGTTATATACCAGTAATGGATCTCTTTGTGCCTGTTTAGCCTTTTGATGGCATTGTGCAATGTTCGCCTCTGAATATCCACGATCAAGAAATCTTTGATGAAGGTCCCTGGACTGTCTATTAAATGCCTCATCCGTTGAACAAATTCTCCTGGCCCTCAAGAACTGGCCATATGGAATGCTCCGAATGAGGCTATGTGGATGGCAGGAGTGCGCATGTAAAACCGAATTAGTAGATGTCGCCTTGCGGAACAAATCGGTAGATATCTTCCCAGACTCCTCTACCAGGATCTGTACATCAAGAAAATCAAGATGAGTCTTGTCAATCCTGGACGTCAACGTGATGTTCCAGTTATTGCAATTTAATAACCCCACCAGCTCAGTGAATCCAGACTGTGGCCCTGCACACGACGAAAATATCGTCAATGTAGCGGGCCCACATCTGGACCCCACCAATGTCACCGTATACCTCCGCGAGGAACACCTCCCTCTCCCACAGCCCCAGGAACAGGTTAGCGTAGGACGGCGCACAGGCCGCCCCCATGGCTGTTCCCTGGAGCTGTAGGTAAAAGGCGTCCCCGAAGAGGAAGAAATTATGGGTTAAAGCAAACTCCAAGAGTTCCAAGATAAACTCACCTAGGTCGTCATCTATGTCGGTCATGGATAAAAAGAACCGAACCGCCTCTAAGCCATCCTTATGGCGAATACTGGTATAGAGCGATTCAACATCGCAAGAAGCAATCCACATATCCGATTCAAGGTGCAAATCATTAAGACTCTGTAAAAGGTCAGTCGTATCCTTCACGAACGATGGAAGTTGTTCCACGAGGGGCTGCAATATAGAGTCAATAAATTTGCAAGCTGCTTCACACAGATTGCCCTTCCCGGATACAATGGGACGTCCGGGAGGACATGTCCCATTTTTATGAATTTTAGGGAGTAAATACAGGCACTCCACTTTTGGATATTCAGGGACAAGGCTTTGGACTTGCTTTTTAGTAATAATGCCTTTCACCCCAGCACGTTCCACGAGAGCACTCAGTTCTCGTTTATACTGTTCGCTGGGGTTAAAGGTCAGTCGTCTATAGCAGGTGGAGTCCCTGAGCTGCCTGTATGCTTCCTTTTCGTATGCATCTTTGGGCCAAACTACCACATTACCTCCTTTGTCTGTGGGTTTGAACACCAAATCCTTCATTTTTTGTAATTCTTTAACAGCTTTTCTCTGTATAAAAGTCAGGTTATTCAATCTAGCTGGATAGGTAGCCGAGATTTTACGAAGATCTCGAGTGACAAGCTGTACAAAGGCATGGACATTAGGATACAGATTTAATGCAGGAAACCTGGTCGACTTTGGTAGGAGAGAAGATGGAAACTTACCACAAGGCCCATCTGCCTTTGGTTCCTGCTCCTCCATAAGTTCCTCCAGAATTGTGATTGCTTCCTTCTCTTGTGTCGTGGTAAGGAGTCCTTGCGACACCTCCTTGGTAAAAAACATCTTTTTAAAAATCAGCTTTCGAGCAAAGAGATTGAGATCTTTTATTACTGTGAAGCAATCAAAATAATCAGATGGAACGAATGATAGACCAAGGCTTAATACATCTAATTGTGCTTTAGACAATTCTTTATCCGATAGATTAATTACCTTAGGGTTGGTGTCAAGTTCTTGATTATCTGCGTTACGTTTGGGATAGTTATGCTTATGATGTGTGGGCGACGCCTTCCTTTTCATTCTGTGGCTGGGGTATCGTGTGGAAATCCGCACTGATTGATTGGACTCACCACCCGCAGATATACTGGAAGACACAGAACTAGATCTGGATCTATTTTCAGCCGGGATCTTGCGCCATTTGTAGACGAAATTGTTCTCAAAGTCTAATTTGTCTTGCTGAAATTTTTTGCTTTTAATGGACTTGATTTGTTTTTCCCACACATCATATGAATCTTGGATCTCTTTTTCCCATCGTTCTTGTTCGCTGGCAGACAAACGTGGCAGTAGTTGTTCAGTAACATGCTTAATGATTGTATCCAGCGTTTTTTTATTTAATTCAATGATTGCCTGTATCAAAGATCTAGAACAGGCATTACATGAGTCCTCCCATTTCGTCAGAAAGTCCGTATCCTGACTATTATACGTTGGAAAAACTTGTCAGAGTGTTCGGGTTCACTACCACTTTGGAAATGAGTGACAGTGACTGCCCCTTGACAAGCGTGACCACCATCCCGTTCCCATATCATTGAAAGGTAAGTTTGTTATCCATGCAAAGGATGCTGCGGGACCTCCATTGTCATGATCACTAGAAGGTCTAGTGGTCAAACCACCAGACTTCATGAGAATGGAGGTCCAAGATTCCCTTTTGTAAATGAAGTGACAGTGTGCATGCATAACATTCACTAATCAGACACTTACTGTATCCCTCCTCTGGATAGGGAATAAGGGATCTTTGTGGGGAAACCCCCATGTGGGGTATATTATATTATTTCAATACCACAGTTAAACTCACGATTTGCAGATTATAAGCTTCTGTCTCTACAAGGTGAGGGGTGCTGCAGAGTTATAAACATACCTGTCTTGATACGCACTCTTTAGTAGGGTTGCCACCTGACCGGTAAACCACCTTTCTAGCCGTATTTGTGGCAGGAGGCTTGTGTTGGTGAGCCACAGAGACCACTGTAATTAATAGGAGGATTTTCTCGGAACAAAAAGCTGAATAAGGCCCCTTTCACACGGGCGAGATTTCCGCGCGGGTGCAATGCATGAGGTAAACGCATTGCACCCGCACTGAATCCGGACCCATTCACTTCTATGGGGCTGTGCACATGAGCGGTGATTTTTACGCATCACTTGTGCGTTGCGGGTAAATCGCAGCATGTTCTATATTGTGTGTTTTTCACGCAACGCAGGCCCCATAGAAGTGAATGGGGCTGCGTGAAAATCGCAAGCATCCGCAAGCATAACAGGGGACATTATACAGGGGTAATATAACTTCTATTACCCCTGTATAATGTCCCTGATAGCTTTTCTCAGTTATATTACCCCTTGTATAATTTACCCTGATACCCCCTCAGTTATATTACCACTGTATAATGTCCCCTGCTACACCTCAGTTATATTACCCCCTGTATAATGTCCCCTGATACCCCTCCTCAGTTATATTACCCCTTGTATAATTTACCCTGCTACCCCTCCTCAGTTATATTACCCCCTGTATAATATACCCTGATATTCCTTAGTTATAGGCCTCATGCACACGACCGTTGTTCTGGTCCGCATCCGAGCCGCAGTTTTTGCGGCTCGGGTGCAGACCAATTCACTTCAATGGGGCCGCAAAAGATGCGGACAGCACTCCGTGTGCTGTCCGCATCCGCTGCTCCGTTCCGTAGCCCCGCAAAAAAAATATAACATGTCCTATTCTTGTTCGTTTTGCGGACAAGAATAGGCATTTCTACAATGGGCCGCCTGTTCCGTTACGCAAATTGCGGAAGGCACACGGGCGGCTTCCGTGTTTTGCAGATCCACAATTTGCGGACTGCAAAAAACTGAACGGTCGTGTGCATTAGGCCATAGACAGAGCATTTCTTCTGCTCACACAGGTTAAATAAAATAGTCTGTTCTATAAGCACCACATTATTTTCTGTCCGCCGCCAAAAAACAATATGGAAGTGCCCCTCCCGAGATCATGCTCTGGATCCGCCACTGCTTACCACTATGCCACACCTATTTCCATGCTAAACCTCTCATCGGTTGCTGATGCAATAACTAGGAGCAGCACACTATATGTGCAGGATCTGCTCTCCTGAATCTAGATGCCCAACGGCATAGATAGGTTTAGCGTAGGACCCACCTGACTGAGACCACCTTGGCACGGGTAGGCGGCACAGATGTGTTTTGATCAAAATATATTGGCTGATAGTCTCAGATTTTATCATATCAGAGTGAGCGCTTAGTCCATATATAATGTTTGCATCTATTGTGTTAGTGCATTATTTTCCGTGATTTAAACCATGACAAGCAATGTATATACTATTATTTTTTTCATATTTGCTTCCTAAATATATCATAAACTACAAATTTAAAGACTAGACGTTTGGTGCTTTTTACGCCACGTTCTAAAAGCCCCTTTACAATGCTAGATTTAGAAAACTGGACAATTTCCCAGGGCCCATGTTTCAGAGCTGCTAATCATCTGAGCGGACCACTGTGGCAGTGTTCAGTGTTGTTGTTCCAGTAAACCACTTATAACCTAGGAACATTCTGAATAGGAATCATTGACCACTAGTGATGAGCGGCAGGGGCAATATTCGAATTTGTGATATTTCGCAAATATTTGGGTGAATATATATATATATTCGCGAATTCGAGAATTCATTATCTCCAGTCATTATTTTCTTGATTGCGGAAATCGTCAATTGAAAAATTTGCGATAAAAATTTGCATTATGAAAATTTGCATTACGAAAATTCGCAATCAACACTACTCCTAAAGTCAAGGATATTGCAGCCTTCTCATTGGCTCACAAGCTAGAAGCAGGGAGGGATCATGTGTAGCAATTTAAAAAAAAAATCTCGAATATTCGAAATTACGAATATATACAGTTGCAAGAAAAAGTATGTGAACCCTTTGGAATTATATGGATTTCTGCACAAATTGGTCATAAAATGTGATGTGATCTTCATCTAAGTCACAACAATAGACAATCACAGTCTGCTTAAACTAATAACACACAAGGAATTAAATGTTACCATGTTTTTATTCAACACACCATGTAAACATTCACAGTGCAGGTGGAAAAAGTATGTGAGGAGTGAGACATTCAATTTAATGAAAACAACGAATAAACTGAAACAGGCTGTTTTTCAGCTGATCAAAAGTTTAGGACCACACCTCCAAAAAAAAAACTAAACCCCCCCAAAACAGAAATCCAACTTCCAAACATGAACTCAGTAATGTGTAGCTCCGCCGTTATTGTTTATCACTTCAAAAATTCGTTTCCGCATGCTTGATACAAGCGTTTCCATGAGGTGAGTGGGAACATTTCTCCAAGTGGTGAAGACGGCCGCACGAAGGCCATCTACTGTCTGGAACTGTTGTCCATTTTTGTAAACTTCCCTTGCCATCCATCCCCAAAGGTTCTCAATTGGATTTAGATCAGGGGAACACGCAGGATGGGCCAAAAGAGTGATGTTATTCTCCTGGAAGAAGTCCCTTGTCCTGCGGGCATTGCGTACTGTAGCGTTGTCCTGTTGAAAAACCCAGTCGTTACCACACAGACGAGGGCCCTCAGTCATGAGGAATGCTCTCTGCAACATCTGGACATAGCCAGCGGCCGTTTGACGCCCCTGCACTTCCTGAAGCTCCATTGTTCCACTGAAGGAAAAAGCACCCCAGACCATTATGGCGCCCTCCACTGTGGTGCGTAGAAAACATCTCAGGTGGGATCTGCTTGTCATGCCAGTAACGTTGGAAACCATCAAGGTTAAATTTTTTCTCATCAGAGAATAAAACTTTCTTCCAGCTTTGAATGTCCCATGTTTGGTGCTCTTTTGCAAAGTCCAAATGAGCAGTTCTGTGGCGTTCAAGGAGACGAGGTCTTTGAAGATGTTTTTTGTTTTTAAAAACCTTCAGTCTCAGATGCCATCTGATGGTTATAGGGCTGCAGTCAGCACCAGTAAGGACCTTAATTTGGGTCGAGGATCGTCCAGTGTCTTGACGGACAGCCAATTAGATCCTCCGGCTCAGTGCTGATTACATTTTTTTGGGTCTTCCACTTGACTTTTTTGTTCCTTAACCCTCAGGATCATTTAAGAATTTAAGAAATTCCAAATGACTGTCTTACTGCGTCCCACCTCAGCAGCGATGGCGCGCTGTGAGAGACCCTGCTTATGCAGTTCAACAACCCGACCACGTTCACAAAAAGGAGAGTTTTTTTGCCTTTGCCATCACAACGTGTGACTACCTGACAGAAAATGACAATGAATCCACATCTTTGCACAGATTTGGCCTTTTAAAGGCATGTGGTCCTAAACTTTTGATCAGCTGAAAAACAGCCTGTTTCAGTTTATTCATTGTTTTCATTAAATTGAATGCAAACTACAAATTGGCGTGGTATTAAAAAGCAGGAAGTGCTCAACCCCATATGTAGTGGTGCATCTATACCGGGGGGGCAGATCCTGCACTTGTGGTCCGCTGCTAATGGCAATCCCCACCAAAAATGCATACAATGGAGGATGCCTGCAGTGGACCACAAGTACCACAATGGACATCCTACACAGGATAGTAAATGTGTGGATGTGATAAACAGTACAGGGAGTGCAGAATTATTAGGCAAGTTGTATTTTTGAGGATTAATTTTATTATTGAACAACAACCATGTTCTCAATGAACCCAAAAAACTCATTAATATCAAAGCTGAATATTTTTGGAAGTAGTTTTTAGTTTGTTTTTAGTTTTAGCTATTTTAGGGGGATATCTGTGTGTGCAGGTGACTATTACTGTGCATAATTATTAGGCAACTTAACAAAAAACAAATATATACCCATTTCAATTATTTATTTTTACCAGTGAAACCAATATAACATCTCAACATTCACAAATATACATTTCTGACATTCAAAAACAAAACAAAAACAAATCAGTGACCAATATAGCCACCTTTCTTTGCAAGGACACTCAAAAGCCTGCCATCCATGGATTCTGTCAGTATTTTGATCTGTTCACCATCAACATTACGTGCAGCAGCAACCACAGCCTCCCAGACACTGTTCAGAGAGGTGTACTGTTTTCCCTCCTTGTAAATCTCTCATTTGATGATGGACCACAGGTTCTCAATGGGGTTCAGATCAGGTGAACAAGGAGGCCATGTCATTAGATTTTCTTCTTTTATACCCTTTCTTGCCAGCCACGCTGTTGAGTACTTGGACGCGTGTGATGGAGCATTGTCCTGCATGAAAATCATGTTTTTCTTGAAGGATGCAGACTTCTTCCTGTACCACTGCTTGAAGAAGGTGTCTTCCAGAAACTGGCAGTAGGACTGGGAGTTGAGCTTGACTCCATCCTCAACCCGAAAAGGCCCCACAAGCTCATCTTTGATGATACCAGCCCAAACCAGTACTCCACCTCCACCTTGCTGGCGTCTGAGTCGGACTGGAGCTCTCTGCCCTTTACCAATCCAGCCACGGGCCCATCCATCTGGCCCATCAAGACTCACTCTCATTTCATCAGTCCATAAAACCTTAGAAAAATCAGTCTTGAGATATTTCTTGGCCCAGTCTTGACGTTTCAGCTTGTGTGTCTTGTTCAGTGGTGGTCGTCTTTCAGCCTTTCTTACCTTGGCCATGACTCTGAGTATTGCACACCTTGTGCTTTTGGGCATTCCAGTGATGTTGCAGCTCTGAAATATGGCCAAACTGGTGGCAAGTGGCATCTTGGCAGCTGCACGCTTGACTTTTCTCAGTTCATGGGCAGTTATTTTGCTCCTTGGTTTTTCCACACGCTTCTTGCGACCCTGTTGACTATTTTGAATGAAACGCTTGATTGTTCGATGATCACGCTTCAGAAGCTTTGCAATTTTAAGAGTGCTGCATCCCTCTGCAAGATATCTCACTATTTTTGACTTTTCTGAGCCTGTCAAGTCCTTCTTTTGACCCATTTTGCCAAAGGAAAGGAAGTTGCCTAATAATTATGCACACCTAATATAGGGTGTTGATGTCATTAGATCACACCCCTTCTCATTACAGAGATGCACATCACCTAATATGCTTAATTGGTAGTAGGCTTTCGAGCCTATACAGCTTGGAGTAAGACAACATGCATAAAGAGGATGATGTGGCCAAAATACTCATTTGCCTAATAATTCTGCACGCAGTGTATATATAATATTACAAAAACAAAGACAGGTGCACTCTGCGGTCTTACTAAGCCCTCAAACTGGTGTTAAAATTGAGAGATTAGCCAACATGTCCTACGTGAGGACAGGTCTGAGCCCGAGCACCGCGCCAAGGTTTCTCAAGTAGCTCGGGACCTAACTCTAAACCTACCTGGGCCGTATGGGCAATATCAGGAGCCAGTGGGCGAATTACAGGAGCGCAAGGTCCGACTCAAAGTAATCTCCCAGTAACCTCCAGCATGTGACCATGCAAACAATGGGAGGAGGCAGAGAGCTCTGAGCCCCACCCAAGACTGGCTGATATAGTTTCTTGCTCCTTGTCTTAAACTCTGGTTCTTTGCTCCATGCTCTGACTCCATATATGGCTCGGGAGTCCCTGTTCTATGTCTATATATTGAGTCAGTGCTATGAAGATGATGCTTGGGGATACCCTGTTTATTTAAGTTTTATTTAGTTTCTGTTTTTTAAATGTTTCTGTCGGGATTTGAACTCACAACCATCTACATTAAAGACAAGAACCTTAACCTCTTAAGGACATAGGGCGTACAGGTACGCCCTTGTGCCCTGGTACTTAAGGACACAGGGCGTACATGTACGCCCTGTGTATTTTCGATCACTGCCGTGCGGCTGGCTGTGATCGGAACCCGGTGCCTGCTCAAATCATTGAGCAGGCACCTAGGCTAAATGCGCGGGGGGGTCCCGTGACCCCCCCATGTCGGCGATCGCGGCAAACCGCAGGTCAATTCAGACCTGCGGTTTGCTGCGATTTCTGCAGTTTCTGGTCCCCGCAGTCCCCGCGGTCCCCGGATCAGAAACTTTATATGCCTAAAAAAAGTTTTATTCACCCCCCCCCCTGCACCCCCGAATAATTTTTATGGTGGCGGGAGGTGCAGGGGGAGGGTTGCGGGCGGTGTGGGCGGTGCGGGAGGCGGGCGGTGCGGCAGGTGGGATCGCGATCCCCCGCCCGCCTCCCCTTGAAAATTCATCGGTGTTCAGTGGGTATACCAGGGTGCCAGCACATTGCTGGCACCCTGGTATAAACGGCTGACATCTGCGATGCGATGTCAGCCGTTTAACCCTTTCCATACAGCGGTCCGTATGGACCGCTGTATGGAAAAGGTTAACAGCGCAGGGAGCTCCCTCCCTCTCCCATCGGGGGGCTGCTGTGCCTTTGCAGCCCCCCGATGGAGAGGGAGAGAGCCCCCAGACAGCCCCCCGAGAGATCCCCTCCTTACCCTTCCCCGTCTGCGAAGTTCTGAGCAGACGGGGAAGGTTCCCATGGCAACAGGACGCCTCTCAGGCGTCCTGCTGTCCATGGTGCTGAACAGATCTGTGCTGAAAGGCATAGATCTGTTCAGTGTAAGTAAAATACAGTGCAGTACAATATATATTGTTCTGTACTGTATTATACAGACATCAGACCCACTGGATCTTCAAGAACCAAGTGGGTCTGGGTCAAAAAAAAGTGAATAAAAGTGAAAAAAAAGTAAAAATCAAAAAACACATTTATCACTGATAAAAAATGAAAAAAATAAAATTCCCTACACATGTTTGGTATCGCCGCGTCCGTAACAACCTGATCTATAAAACGGTCATGTTACTTTACCCGAACGGTGAACACCATAAAAATAAAAAATAAAAAACTATGATGAAATTGAAATTTTGCCCACCTTACTTCCCAAAAAAGGTAATAAAAGTGATCAAAAAAGTTGCATGTACGCCAAAATTGTAACAATCAAACCGTCATCTCATCCCGCAAAAATCATACCCTACCCAAGATAATCGCCCAAAAACTGAAAAAACTATGGCTCTTAGACTATGGAGACACTAAAACATGATTTTTTTTGTTTCAAAAATGAAATCATTGTGTAAAACTTACATAAATAAAAAAAAAGTATACATATTAGGTATCGCCGCGTCCGTATCGCCCGGCTCTATAAAAATATCACATGATCTAACCCCTCAGATGACCACCGTAAAAAAATAAAAATAAAAACGGTGTAAAAAAAGCCATTTTTTGTCATCTTACGTCACAAAAAGTGTAATAGCAAGCAATCAAAAAGTCATATGCACCCCAAAATAGATGCCAATCAAACCGTCATCTCATCCCGCAAAAAATGAGACCCTACTTAAGATAATCGCCCAAAAACTGAAAAAACTATGGCTCTTAGACTATGGAGACACTAAAACATTTTTTGGGTTTTAAAAATGAAATCATTGTGTAAAACTTACATAAATAAAAAAAATTGTATACATATTAGGTATCGCCGCGTCCGTGACAACCTGCTCTATAAAATTACCACATGATCTAACCTGTCAGATGAATGTTGTAAATAACAAAAAAAAAACGGTGCCAAAAAAGCTATTTCTTGTTACCTTGCCGCACAAAAAGTGTAATATAGAGCAACCAAAAATCATATGTACCCTAAACTAGTACCAACAAAACTGCCACCCTATCCCGTAGTTTCTAAAATGGGGTCACTTTTTTGGAGTTTCTACTCTAGGGGTGCATCAGGGGGGCTTCAAATGGGACATGGTGTAAAAAAAAACAGTCCAGCAAAACCTGCCTTCCAAAAACCATATGGTGTTCCTTTCCTTCTGCGCCCTGCCGTGTGCCCGTACAGCGGTTTACGACCACATATGGGGTGTTTCTGTAAACTACAGAATTAGGGCCATAAATAATGAGTTTTGTTTGGCTGTTAACCCTTGCTTTGTAACTGGGAAAAAAAATATTAAAATGGAAAATCTGCCAAAAAAGTGAAATTTTGAAATTGTATCTCTATTTTCCATTAAATCTTGTGCAACACCTAAAGGGTTAACAAAGTTTGTAAAATCAGTTTTGAATACCTTGAGGGGTGTAGTTTCTTAGATGGGGTCACTTTTCTGGAGTTTCTACTCTAGGGGTGCATCAGGGGGGCTTCAAATGGGACATGGTGCCAAAAAAACTGTCCAGCAAAATCAGCCCTCCAAAAACCAAACGGCGCACCTTTCACTCTACGCCCTGCTGTGTGGCCGTACAGTAGTTTACGGCCACATATGGGGTGTTTCTGTAAACAGCAGAGTCAGGGCAATAAAGATACAGTCTTGTTTGGCTGTTAACCCTTGCTTTGTTAGTGGAAAAAATGGGTTAAAATGGAAAATTAGGCAAAAAAATGAAATTCTCAAATTTCATCGCCATTTGCCAATAACTCTTGTGCAACACCTAAAGGGTTAACGACGTATGTAAAATCAGTTTTGAATACCTTGAGGGGTGTAGTTTCTTAGATGGGGTCACTTTTAGGGAGTTTCTCCTCTAGGGGTGCATCAGGGGGCTTCAAATGGGACATGGTGTAAATAAACCAGTCCATAAAAATCAGCCTTCCAAAAACCATACGGCGCACCTTTCCCTCTACGCCCCGCTGTGTGGCCGTACAGTAGTTTACGGCCACATATTGGGTGTTTCTGTAAACGGCAGAGTCAGGGCAATAAAGATACAGTCTTGTTTGGCTGTTAACCCTTGGTTTGTTAGTGGAAAAAATGGGTTAAAATGAACAATTTGACAAAAAAATGAAATTCTCAAATTTCCTCCCCATTTGCCAATAACTCTTAGATGGGGTCATTTTTGGGTGGTTTCTATAATGTAAGCCTCGCAAAGTGACTTGAGACCTGAACTGGTCCCTAAAAATTTAGTTTTTGTAAATTTCTGAAAAATTTCAAGATTTGCTTCTAAACTTCTAAGCCTTATAACATCCCCAAAAAATAAAATATCATTCCCAAAACAATTCACACATGAAGTAGACATATGGGGAATGTAAGGTCATCACAATTTTTGGGGGTATTACTATGTATTACAGAAGTAGAGAAACTGAAACTTCGAAATTTGCAAATTTTTCCAAATTTTTGTTAAATTAGGTATTTTTTGGTGCAAAAAAAAATATTTTTTTGACTCCATTTTACCAGTGTCATGAAGTACAATATGTGACGAAAAAACAATCTCAGAACGGCCTGGATAAGTCAAAGCGTTTTAAAGTTATCAGCACTTAAAGGGACTCTGGTCAGATTTTCAAAAAATGGCCTGGTCCTAAGGTGTAAAAAGGCTGTGTCCTTAAGGGGTTAAAGGGACACTGACAGGCCCTATAAACATATTTAGTTATTCCTATGCAGTCATAGATCTATTAAAGTGTATTCCAATGATATAAGAGTACCCCGTGTGCGCATTGTAAACCATGTAAAAACAACTTTATATTGATCTGTCAATCACATTTCTTTATGCCCAAGGGGCGTTTTTTCTCCTACCTTCGTGCCCAGCCGCGCCTCAACTGTCGATTCCTAGCGCCGCCCAGCTTATTATTATTCACTGCGCTGGGTGGCTCTTACATTCCCCGATCCTGTCAGTTCCCGCGCATGCCCGATAGATACTTATGGGCATCGGCCTAAATCGGACCATCTGAGCATGCGCCGGCACCCTCTCAAGCCTGTAATTGAATCCAGCGCTCTTCTCTCGGGTGACAGGATCGGGGAATGTAAGAGCCGCCCAGCACAGTGAATAATAATGAGCTGGGAGGCGCTAGGAATCGACAGTTGAGGCGCGGCTGGGCAAGAAGGTAGGAGAAAAAACGCTCCTTGGGCATAAAGAAATGTGAAAAAACGCCCCTTGGGCATAAAGAAATGTGATTGACAGATCACATTATAGGGGCTGTCAGTGTCCCTTTAAGGGGGTTGTGTCACTTCAGCAAATAACACTTATCATGTAGAGAAAGTTACTAATGGACTGTGATTGTCCATATTGCTTCCTTTGCTGGCTGGATTCATTTTTCCATCACATTATACACTGCTTGTATCCATGGTTACGACCACCCTGCAATCCAGCAGCGGTGGCCGTGCTTGGACACTATAGAAAAAAGCACCAGCTTATGTGAGCTCCCATGGCTCTGGCCACCAGAAAGGCCGACGCCTTTTCCTATATTGTGCAAGCATGGCCACTCTTAATGGATTGCAGGGTGGTCATAACCATGGAAATGAGCAGTGTATAATGTGACTGATAAATTAATAAAGCCAGCAAAGGAGGCAATATGGACAATTACAATACATTAGTAAGAGCCTTTTATTAACTTTCTCTACATGATAAATGCCACTTGCTGAGGTGAAACAGCCCTTTTAACCACTGAGCTATAGAGCTGAATGTCAAAATGCTGCAGAGAAACATCATAGTAGTTTCTCATGTATTAGTTTTCATATACAGCAGAAGTATGTTTTTATATTTTTTTTAGTAATTGTAAAAAAGAAAATCTATGGCACACAATAAATATGTAATTATTAAAAAATATATGAAATTATACTTCTGATATATATGAATACATAATGCAAAGAAAAGGGGGTCAGTCAGCACATCCCAATGCGCAGGGGCACGTTGCTATGGCTGAGAACAAGACTGTTAAACAAAATAAGCAATGCAACAGCTCACTGCAAATCAAATAAAGTACAAAATTGCATCCTAATAGCAAATGCTGAACTAATAAGTTAGAGATACTTAGCAAATCATTTTGTACAAAATGATTTGAGCCCGCCTATAATACATGGGAAACTACTAAGGAAGTTTTTAGCCCTAATAAATTTAAAATTATTTAATATTGAGCTCTATAGCTCAGTGGTTAAGGTTCTTGCCTTTAATGTAGATGGTTGTGAGTTCAAATCCCAGCAGCAACATTTCAAAAATAGAGGCCAAGTAAAACTACAGTGAGAAGGTTCATTTTTATTAAAACAAAAGGGCAAAACGTAAAATATGATCAAATAACACCCGTGTTAAGTCTTGTCAACCTTTATAACTTGTGTAAACTTGGCCGATATTTTTTTTGGGGAAAGGTGGCAACCTTAACAGCGCTCCCGTTCAGGACCTCTATAGGCCCACTCACTGCAGCAAGCCCAGCCTCAGTCAGTGCTCAGGACGTTCTGTGAGGAGAGCGAACCTGGTGCCACCTCCTCCTTCTTACCACATTGCTGCGCTAGGGTAGAAGCTAGAA
Organism: Bufo bufo; assembly: GCF_905171765.1. Classification (NCBI taxonomy): domain Eukaryota; kingdom Metazoa; phylum Chordata; class Amphibia; order Anura; family Bufonidae; genus Bufo; species Bufo bufo. Next base: position 568,119,405 of record NC_053392.1, on the reverse strand, counting down.
TGGATTTGTTAGAAGGAGGTTTGTGACATCACTGGTCACATGCTCTTTAACCCTTTCCTGATATGGTGATTTTCCTTTTTTTCCATTTTAATTTTTTGCTCCCTGACTTTCCAGAGCCATAACTTTTTTATTTTTCTGTTCACATGGCCATATGAGGGCTTGTTTTGTTTATTTTTTTGCGGGACAATTTGTACTTTCTAATGCGACCATTTAAAATTACATAGGATGTAGTGAGAAGCAGGAAAAAAATTCCAAATGTGATGGAATTGAGAGAAAAACGCAATTCCGCCACAGTTTAACGCTTTTTTTTTTACAGCGTTCTCTATGCGTAAAACTGACTTGGACTCTTCATTGTTCAGGTTAGTATGAATCCAGAGATACCACAAATGTACAGTTTTTCTTGTGTTTTAATGCTGTGTTTAAGAACTATTAAACTATAGAAAAAAAATAATATTTTCATCGCTATATTCTGACCCCCATAACTTTTAATTGTATAGCGTTTTTGCATTTAGCGAAGCCCATGATGTTTATTTTTTTTTTATTTTGGAGAATGGGGTGTGATTAGAATTTTATTATTGTGACTGGGGCCCCACTTTTAATTTTGCCTAGGGCTACATTTTGTCTAAAACCGGCCCTGCCGGCAGTAGAGTGTATTTGGACGGCATGATCTGCTGCAGGCAAACAATGATTTAGATGACCACACCAAAGATCATATTACACGATGAACAATTGTTTTGCTCATTCATTGGGTAGTTGCGGCACCTTTACACAAGCAGATTATCGCGAACAATCATTCCTACGAACACTTCTTAGCGATAATGTGGCCAATTCTTGGCCAGTGTAAAGTGGCCTTTTAGGACAATCAAATTTTGGGTCTATGATCTCTGTGGAACAATCCTTTAAACTACTGAATGCAAATGAAGAATTATAGGATAACAAGGTTAGCTCTTTATAGAACTCAATGTAGGGACAGATGGTCCCTAAATGGTAAGAAAATAAGGAGGCCTTAAAGGGACATTCCCATAGACATTTATGGTATATCCACAAGATATGCTATATATATATATATATATATATATATATATATATATATATGTCTGATAGGGATCTGAACCTATAGCTACAATGTTAATTGAGAGGTGTGAATATAAAAATTGCATAAAAAGCCAAGCATGGTTCCTTGGTTTCTTTATCTCCCATGCAAGGGAATAGAAAGAGGTGCTCACATACCTGACCATCTCTACTTACTTCCTCCACTTAGTTGCAACAGCCTATGGGCAACCTCATTGGGCAAGATGGGGGTCGTGGGTATCTAGTTGTTGTGGATATGCCATAAATGCAGACAAAACCAACACCATTAGCATTAAAAGCTGTGGCTGATGGCTGCTGATCCAATTCCTAAGCCCCTGGCGAACAGATGACTTTTGTGGAATATGTGATTGGCTGTTCAGAAGGGACCTTAGTGGGGGACCCTCCTCTATGATACCCATATGCATTAATAAGTTATATAGACAGGGTTGTCCTGATAGGACAACCCAATGAAAGATGCAAGGAAATGGGCAAATGTCTAGCGGGTGCAAGGTAAGGATTCCCACTGGGGCCCTAGTAACTGATGGGCCCAAAGGCTCATCTGCCATAAATAAAGACATCAGTATCATAAATAGTACATAGTAGATGGTGGCCCTCTTGCACAGTTTAAACAAATATATTATAAATCTTTCATGATGCGACAATTTTTCCGGTTTTCTTTTTCAGTTCACATAGCTGTATGAGGGCTTTTTTTGCGGGTCAAGTTGTACTTTCTAATGCCACCATTTAATATGGCATACAGTATAGTGGGAAGCGGTAGAAAAATTCTAAATGGGGTGGAATTGGAAAAAACACAAAAATTCCAACACAGTTTTTTTTGTTTTTTTTAAGCAATTCACTATGTAGTAAAGCTGACTTGCACTCTTCATTCTCCAGGTCAGTAAGAATCCGGCAATACCACATATGTGTAGTTTTTCTTGCCTTTTAAAGGGAATCTGTCATCAATTTTATGCTTCCCATACTAACGGCAGAATAAAGTACAGACAGGTGAGTTGATTTCAGCGGTCTGTCATTTATAAGTTAAAAGTAAGTGGTTGCCGAGAACCGACATCACAAACATTGCAGACTGGGCCTGGAGAAGAGTCATGGCCATCTGAGAAGAGTCCTGGTTATTCATAAATTCCTGCTCTTCTGCCACCTGCTGATGACTGACAGTCTTCTACATAGTTTTCTTCCTTTAATCATCAGCAGATGGGCGAGGAGAACAGGAGATTATGAATAACCAGGACTCTTCTCAGGTGGCCATGACTCTTCTCCAGGCCTAATCTGCAATGATTATGATGCTGGTTCTCAGCAACCACTTACTTTTAGCTGATGAGTGACACACCGCTGAAATCAGCATTTCTGTCACTAATTTATGCTGCCCTCAGTGAGGTCAACATAAAGGTGATGACAGGTTCCCTTTAATACTGAAAAAATGAAAACTTCTTACCCCCATAACTTTGTTATAGTTATGTCTACGTGGGGTGTAATTAGGATGTGTGTGTGGCGTCTAATTTTTTGCAGGACTATTTATAGTTTTTGATAATACCCTTTTGGGGTGTATATAACTTATTGATCACTTTTTATTCCATTTTTTGGGAGATAAAAAGATGAAAAAACTGCAAATCGGCCATTTTTTCCACTGTATGGGATAACTTTTTTATATTTTAATAGTACAGATGTTTTTAGCACTCGCCAAAGCCCATTATGTTATTTTTTTAAATTGTTTATTTATTTTTATTTTGGGGAAAGGGGGGTAATTAAAATTAAAAAATTTCAAAACTTTTTTTTACTTTTTTTTTTTTAACTTTTGGGCCCCAAATGGACCATAACTTGCAATCATCACATTGCAACTTGCACAGAATAATGGAATTTGTTCCATTATTCTGTACAGAAATCACTATATCCGAGTTCAGTGCTGCCACCTGTTGGCCTGAACTGGCATATACTAATAATGAGCCTGGAAGCCTAGTACAGGCTCTGGCTCATTATTAGAACAGGATGCTTTCCCCATTCTTCGCCGGGGGAAAGCACACCTGACCCAGGTTTTAGCCTCTTTAGACGCTGTAGTGACATTTGACCACTGCATCTGAGGAGTTAAATGTCTATGGTCGGCATTACTGTCGATCGCGGACATTAGCTGTGGGTGCCTGCTGTATGAAACAAGATTTATTGAAATGGTGAGGAGAGGAAGACAAACACCAGACCCTTCTGTCCGGATTTCATAACCCAAAACCACAAGGGTGCTCATGTAAATTTTTGGCATTCTTCTTCGATGTACACCAGTGATACTGTACCTCTGATTTCTGAGGAGCATGTTTCATTAGACGCCATATGGACCACAGTGCCTCACAGATCCACATGGATTGTCTACAGCTTCATAACATCGTAGGGACTCCATGTGCCACCACACAGGCGTTCTGTAATGATGCTGCCACTAGCACACTACAAAAACTGCATTAAAAAATATACTCTATATAGATTTCCACATGGTTACATAAAGGGTACGTCCAACAATATAGGCTGAGAATATCCTAAATAATTTACAGAATTTTGACTAAATAAATGCAATGCTAACTTATAATAATTAAAGGGGTTGGACAATCCACTCTTGCTAGAAGGGTTCTTTGACAATAAAACTGATGACCTTGTGAAATGACCCAGAGTGGCATTACCACCTATTTTGTACCCCCACTATCTGCATTGTGTGATCCTGTGTCATCTTATATATAATTTGCTATTTCCTGCAATGTGTGTATGTATTTCCTTGTAAAATAATGTTGAAGTGTAATGTGCCTGGTTCACCAGCAGGTGGCAGCAACATTGGCAGTGTGTTAGTTTCCCTGAAGAGGAACCTTCTAGTTCCTTCCAGCCCTCCCTAGAGAGGGAGGAGTTAGTTAGTGTTAGTCCGTCTAGCCTACCCCCTCCTAGGGAAAGGTTGTGTGTTGGCTAGCAGAGCACTGTCTGCTCTGCTAGACCCAGAGGCCCAGCCTCGGAAGTCTACATGGTTGCTTGTCCCCTCCTGGGCTTGCATTGCCTTAAAATCCAAGCTAAGAGAGCTTGATGCCAGGAAGAAGTTCCTAGGATTAAAGTAAGAGACAGACTACAGCTAGGCTAAGTTCCAGCAGAAGAGGAAAGTTCCTATTTAGTCCAGCCAACGTAGCAGAGCTGAGAAAGCTACCGCATAGCAAAGCTGAGATTGTTGCAGAAGTGTTTGCCTGCCAAAGTTAAGCCAATACCTGCTGATGACCAAGATAATGTTTGGAAACTGTTTGGATTACCGTTTATGCCAAGTAAAGCTGTGTTCAACGTTAATACAAAGTCTGGACTCCGTTTTTTCTATCCATTCATCACTCAAGTTCAACAACTCCTTCTTGCACTTGCTTTGGACTACACCACATCTGGGATCTAAGGATATCCATGTAGGAGCACAGTGACATGTGCATACAACATCTACAGAGACATTATAGACCACTCTACATCACTCCAGCAATCCTACATCTGAATACCCACATTTATACCATCTACAAAGGGGACTCCATGTCCTTGTTGCTTAACTGCAACTGGCGTCACGATTACTTGCTCTATAAGAGGGACATATTTCGTAGAAACCTCCTAAGGGGCAAGGGATACCCCAGATGCTGGCAATAGCTCGCTGCACTTGCTGGAACCCCCAGAAATCAGATGTTATGTGTGGGGAAACCTGGCAGTCATTTCATTGCACCCCCACCACAGGAAAAGTTGAAGGGGTATTCCAGCAATTTCATGTTTTCCTGTATCTGAAAAACTAGTAGATCGATGAGGGAAGTCCTAACGCTGTGTCCCTACTAAACATAAGAATGGAAGCAACCCAGGGCCCCTCAAAATGAACAGAGCAGCAGGTCATACATGCGCTCAACTGTTTCCAGTAGGTCCCATAGAGATGAATGGATTGGCAGAGAGCACATTCCTGTGATCGTGGGGATCCTGTGTTTGGGGATAGCGTGAAAGTACCGGAATACCTCCATTAAGCATCACACAGTACCCATTTAAATCAAGAGGTAATCTTGCTCTTTGTAGCCGCTCTCCACTCAGGCCAAGAGATAAGGATCCTGAAATCAAGGATCTCCCTCTGTTAACTACTAGGAATTTCCTAATAGAGTATATCAAAAAAGGTTTTCTAAAGTGGACCTCACCTTTAAGAGCACAATCATCAGGCCTCATCTGCTCAGAATTTATTTTCTATATAGACAATGAATATTTTATCACCTTCTATGCAATTACCTCCAATTACCAGTGCTGACTCCCGAGTGATTAGCAGCTGTGGCTGGTTCAGATTTGTGTACACGGCCTGGAGATGGAGGATTAATCAGTTTTACAAGTATTGAATGGCATTCCAGCCTGCAGATCAATGCCTATTCTCTGCTGCCTGTCTGCATTGTGACCGAGGGACAAGTGGTGGCCGCGCTCTACAAACTCTTCCTGCAACAAAGTAACACAATATACAAATATTTATGCAAGGTACACGGCAAACAATGGAGTCCGACACACAACAGGTGCTCGGGGTCAGGCCTTCTAAACAATTCTCCTTGGCGTTCACCGGGAAAACAATGCAGGAAATATGGCCGCCAAGTGAAGGAAACATCTTTGTAATTACCACAGTGATCATAGTAGTAGGACGTATATACAACAGTCATTGTGAGGAGGTAAAGACGCAAGTCACAAAGGTTGGAAGTTCATATTAATACTAAAATAGCTCAAGAGAGAGTTTTCTAAATAGATCAACATAATTATATTTTATTTTCTGCAATGAAAATCCATGACAAATCCCCATCTGAAAGTGGGCTTAGGGGAACTGGATGTTATAAGGGTAGACGCTTGCACTAGAAGCCAGAGCACGAACCTTGCAACACCTATGGAGGCCACTAATGGGTACTTCACAGGGGTTTTCAATCTGACACATTTGAAACACCCACAAATTATGTCATAAATGGGGATGAGTGAACTTCTGTTTTCAAGTTCGGCATACAAGGTTCGGGTTATCTAACAATTCTGTTATGGATTCTGCTACCATGGACCATAAGTTATGGTCCGTGGTAGCGTAATCCATAACGGAATTCTTAGATAACTCAAACCCGCACCTTGTACACCGAACTTGAAACACAAGTTCGCTCATCCCTAGTCATGAGGACTCATGTATATAATATCTCTAGACCAGCACCTACTTATCACTAGTGCCAATCATTTATGATGTTTAGCCAAGACAAAAAGACATTAAAGAGGTTGTCCCATTACAACCACGTATCTCCTATCCACAGAATAGGGGATAAGTGTCAGATTGTTAGGGGTACCAAAAACAGAGGAGGGAAGCCTTCGTAGATGCAAGTGAAAAAAACATAAAATTTTATTCCATGGTCAGCAGTTCAGCATCATCTGGATGGTTGAATATAGAATATAATTTTTACGCTTTTTCACTTGCATCTACAAGTGCTGCCCTCCTCTCTTTAAGGACAATTTTTGGGGACTGATTTGGACTCGGCTCCCGTTTGGGCGTGCACCTTACCTCTTTTTGGATTATGGGTGCTGTTCCTTCTCTTCCTTTTGCAAATGTCAGGGGTACCGACTGCTAGGGCCCCTGCTAATCGCGTGTTCCCTTGTTTGATTGGAGTAGTAAACACGCAAGTGCTGCTGCTCCATACTACTCTATGTGGCTGTCGGAGATAACCAAGCACTTGTACAAATCCAGCAGTCCTAAAGCCTCGAATAGAGTGACGCATACATGTCTGCCACTCCATTCAAATGGTGGAATACGGGCCTCATTCTTACGATCAGCCAAGGCCCCAATGGACAAACCCACCAATCAGACATTTATGCCCTATCCTATGGATAGGGATACGTTGTTGTAATCGGCAACCCCTTTAAGAAGGAAAGGTCACTTCTGGGGGCGCCATAACATGTACTATCTACACACAAGTGGTTGTCCAATGATTTTTCGGTTAGATCACAGAACACTGAAAAATTAGATTCCATTTTACTCTCCTGCCCCTGGGTGTAGATATTGCTGTTACTGGTTATGGCGCCCCCTGGTGTTTTTTTATTTTTGATTCTCAGAACCTCCACCTAATGTGTCCAGTGCTGATGAGAAGTAGCTTTTAGCACACTGAATCTTATTACTGGGCCTACATAATAAGAGGAATCTCTCCGCTGCCCGTATACCAGAAGATGGGAGAGGTTGGACTGAACTACTGAGCATGTGTGACCACTGGCCCTGGACACGTTCTGAGTCGGAATCAAAAGGACAGCAGGGGGCGTCATAACAAGTATGTAACAGCATTTCCAGTGGTCAAGTCACACTGGAAAAGGTGGCCCCAAAAGTATAATGTCAGCATGCCCTGAACCCCAGCAGCGGCCTTCCATGTCTATACGTATACAGTGTAATTACCGTACAATTTTGTTTAAAAATTATAAATTGTGCAGCCCTGATTTAGTAATTTCCCCCAGAATATTTTTGTCAGACTACACTATTGTCATACTTCCCAACATTTCTGTTTAGTGGCATTTAAGCTCTACCCCTTACCCGCACAGTAATGCCCAATTCTGGGCAGGGTTCACATAAGGCCTGCCCATTTTTTACCTGGTACAAGCTGAATCTGGTGGTATTGTCTCAGAAAATTCAGGACATTCCCAGCAAACTTGGGACTGTTGACAATTGCCTTATCTTTATGGTCACTTCAGTTACTTTTTGGCTCTCCTCACCACTTACCCATATGGGAAATTCAGTCCAATCTGCAACATGAAAGTTCTGGAGAAGAAACCTTAGACATCCTCAAAGTATGTGCTCTTGAGTGTATACTCTATAAAAGGGCTGTACAAGATCGGAAAGGATCTCCTTGATCATAGGTTGCATGTGGTATTGTTGCATCCACTTGAGCTGCAATACCAGACACAGCCTTAGGCAAGAGTGGCGCTGTTTCTGGAAAACAAGCAGATCCTATATTGATCTCATATGGCTCCCTTTTAAAGGGGTTATGCCATGATTGATATAAAAAATATAGTACATGACAATACCTTTCTAACAAAGCTAGAACCAGCCCTGTACCTCACATGAATCCAGAGATCTCCAGATTCACTGGTCCAATTGCTCTGCTACCTGGCAGCTCAGGGGTGTGTCCTTTCTACTGCAGCTCAGGGGTGTGTCCTTTCTACTGCAGCTCAGGGGTGTGTCCTTTCTGCTGCAGCTCTCTCCCAGTAACTGCCATAGCTTCAAACAGAACCTATGGCTGGTGGCAGCTGAAGATTTAAATTCAGCACACGCGACCAGCTCAGTGAGATGGACAAAAAAATAAGGAAAAAAGCAAACAGCAGGTGGCGCCATACAGATACATTTTATTGAATAGCTCACTGGCTATAATAAATTTTTAATTACACGCAATTACAATAGTATTCAGATCTAGGGGCTGGTTTGAAAAATGTAGAATATGTTTCGTGACACAACCCCTTTAAGAAATGATGTAAGATATAATATTCAGCATGTCTGTCTACACAAAACGCTCAGACATAAATTTGTTTGGAAGCCAAGAAAGTGTGATTCTATCAGATCTGTTAGGTTAAGACTCTTCTACCATTTCCAATATGTAGTTCCGTAAAGGAAAAAAAAACAGTCTTGGTTTAGACTTTCCTTTGTCCACTTCCCTCATGCCACCCACAGTCAGGGATGTCTTTTATCCAAACTGTATGCACCTTACAATGGCTGGAGCTACCCAGCCGGCTGCAGTCAATGTCTGTGTCAGGTCAGAGGTTGAGCAGGGCCTGTTCTCCCCTTCCCTGATTAGTGTGGAGCTCTATGTAATTAGCAGGGGACGGATGGGATTGGCGGACTCATCAGAGAAGGACTGGAATGACATCACACCTGATAACTTAAAATTGTGGGAAAAAAAGCAGGAGCTCCATCAGTGCGACAAGTGATCCTCCAGTGACTGGACCTGAGAGCAGGAGACCAATCAGTCCTAGGATGCAGGACGCAAGAATGAAAGCCTCCAAAAAGAAATGCACCGACTACCATGAAGTCTACACCGAGATCGCTGCAGTGACATCAACAGCGGGTAAGTGACATCACATCCAAAACCAAAATCATATATAGTAATATATAGTAGTTATCTATCTATCTATCTATCTATCTATCTATCTATCTATCTATCTATCTATCTATCTATCTATCTATCTATCTCATATCTATCTATATCTATCTATCTCATATCTATCTATCTATCTATCTATCTATCTATCTATATCTATCTCTATCTATCTATCTATCTATCTATCTATCTATCTCATATCTATCTATCTATCTATCTATCTATCTATCTATCTATCTATCTATCTATCTATCTATATCTATCTCTATCTATCTATCTATCTATCTATCTATCTATCTATCTCCTATCTATCTATCTATCTATCTATCTATCTATCTCTCTAATCTTTTTCATACTCAATTCATTTCACAGAGCCTTAGCAAAGATTTATTTGGCTTTCCTACCCCTATTTCTAAATACCATGGCCAAGGCAAAGCGGCTTGTTGGCGCTGTCATCGATCTATCTATTATCCATTAATCTATCTCATATCTACAGTATCTATTTTTTTATTTTATTTATGCACGAATATAGCGCTACTATATTCCGTATCGCTTTACAGACATTAGCATCCAACTGTCCCCAATAGGGCTCACAATCTAAGTTCCCTATTAGTATATCTATCTCATATCTACAGTATCTATCTAATTATCTATATCATATCTATCTATCTATCTATCTATCTATCTATCTATCTATCTATCTCATATCTGCAGTATCTATCTAATTATCTATATCTATCTATCTATCTATCTATCTATCTATCTATCTCATATCTGCAGTATCTATCTATCTATCTATCTATCTATCTATTATCTATCTATAATCTATCTATAATCTATCTCATTATCTATCTATCTATCTATCTATCTCATTATCTATCTATCTATCTATCTATCTATCTATCTATCTATCTATCTATCTATCTATCTATCTCATTATCTATCTATCTATCTATCTATCTATCTATCTATCTATCTATCTCATTATCTATCTATCTATCTATCTATCTATCTCATATCTATCTATCTATCTATCTATCCACCCATCTATCCGTTGATATACCTTTATATATGCTGGAAGAAACATTTCTTTGTGCCCCTGTACTTTACCCACTTTCCGCTGCACAATCCAAATTCACAATTCTTGTTTATGGGTGGTTTTGACTAAATATTGTAACTTTTGGGAGCAGGTGGGAATATCCCATAATTTGCATTGTTATTTCTATGTCTGCAACATATTTTGTCTTCTGTACTCAACATCAAATAGCAATAGGCAATGGAGGTGCAGTATGGGGCAGTCTTACAGGTCTATATATTTTGTATCTGTACTACGCTTTTTGTAGGAGGCCTAACACTGACAAAATCAATGTATAGCTGTGTTCACTTGCACGAGTTTAGCCATTGCCATATTTTACCTCTTCAGCCACATATCACATTGATGTAAATGGGATTTGTTAAAAATCGCACGCCCACTTGCTGCATTTTGTCAGGCCCAATCCCTTCCATTTTATGCGGCATTATCCTCTCCTGTAGAAAAATAAACCTCATGTCAAAATCAGATTTGCAGTTTTCCATAGAAGCAAATCGACCCAAAATCCATTTTAGTTCCAATTCATGAACTGTGAACGTTCATTCATTTTTTTTAAATGTTGCCCTTGACCATAGATCTGCCATTCCTAAATTACGCTCCTCAACACTGAAATTGCAACACTAAGAAGGAAAAGTCATGGAATTATGGAAATCACAGTTACAATACACATGTTAATGATATGCAAATGTAAAAAAATTGAAAATATTTGAAACATCTGGATTTATTCCGTATCGAGTATGAGTGGCAAGCACAGAAATAGCTGCACCTACACACCCTGGCATGCTATTAAAGAGGTTATTAGTGATTGTATGAGGGAATGTTCTGCCACGCTGAATGCACTTGGGCACACAAATCATCAAGATCCGCTGCTGGCAGCTCCCTTTGCAGTTGCCGACCAATGATGTCCCAGATGTGCTCGGTGGGAGACAAGTCCGGAGATGCTAAAGGCCATGGTAGAACGTTTAGACCATGCAGGCTGCTCACAGTAGCACAAGCAACATGCAGCCTGGTATTATCCTGTTGAAAAATGGCTCCTGGGACACTTTGGAGCAATAGCCATACTACTGGTTCCACGACCAAATCAATGTAACGCTGAGCTGTTAGTGTACCTGAAATGAAGACTAGAGGTGTCTGGCTACAGTAAATTATACCACCCCACACTGTAATCCCAGGAGTAGGACCAGTCTGATGTTCTCTTGTGAAGGCCTTTTCATGGCATCAAACATGTGGTCACCAAAATAATCTCTGGCTTTCATTGCATCCGAGACAAAAGTGGGGCTTATCAATGAAGAGGCCAGACTTCCATTCCAGCCTCCTTTGCCGTCTTGCTGTGCACCGTGATAGCCTTTGAGAGCGGTGGAGTGAGGTCAATGGAGCACCTGTAGCTGGACGTCTGGCTTATAGCCCAATGTCTTAAAAATACCTTCTGATGCTTTGTGTAGACACTGTTTGCCGCCCTAGGCTTGGGATGTGATCTCCAGTTTCACCTGCAGTACAGAATGGATGGGATGCTCCATTCTTCTAATCAGATGATCTGTCCGTGTAGAGGTTCTCCTCTGTGAACCTCTTGATGTTATTTCAGTTCATCATTGTTTTCCCAACCACCAGGACATGCCAAGTTGAACAGTGCTGACATCTCAGCCTAGGTGTGTAGCGATCTACCGGAGTGATAAACCAGTTCAGGGTTCAAGGATTCTGTCCCTCTCAGTTTGTGACAAGTGGAGATAACTGGCACATTAGTGAACAGGAGGCATCACATTTGGCTACATTGTCACAGAAATGAGTACAGCTGCCGCGCGCATGTGGGACTGGAAGCTCCGTTCTTTTCAGGAGGGCTGCAGGGGGTACGGGTCCCCCATTCTTATGATGGGAAAGTTGTAGGACCCCACCGATCTAATAGTTATCCCCGACTCTCTGGATAGGTGGTAATTTGTAACACCCGGAATACCCCTTTAAAGCTAGGGCTACACAGCAACACTGGTCAAGTGACAGCTGTCGCGGGCAGGAATGCAGAGTAGCAGTGATCCCATAGAAATGAATAGGTTCGCAGTGTGAGTTGCAAAAAATCCAACACTGCGATCCCATTCCTTTCTATGGGATCACCGCTACTCTACCATTGTCACTGTGTAGCCCTAGCCTTAAGGTAGTAGTTGGACCCCTTACCTACTGGGCCCCTGTGCAGCTATACAGATAACAAGATATCGCCTTGTTCCATTGCACAACAGTAAAACAACCCGATAGCTCACATCAGACTAGATTTTGCCTTTGCAGCTTCAAGTCAACAACTTTGCTATTTTATATTAAAAAAGACAAGTGACTTTTTCAGGACATTGTTTTCTTGTTTCTGTAGCTATGTAATATAGCTATGCAATGTGCATGAAGCCCAACTTATTTTGTATAATGGGCTAACTTTTCTCCTGAGAAGAAGCAGCCATGCAGCTCCTACAGTAAATGTAAAAATACTTACAGCCACCAGGAGGCGCTGTTTATTAAAGGGGTTCACCAGGATTTTCATATTAATGGTAGCCATTTCTGTTCATCAGTCACAGCACTATCAGCCATATAGAGAGGAGCCCTGGTCAGCAGTCTGGCCTACCAGTCGCTACCAGCAGTCTCATACAGCCACCAGTCAGTGCCAGTCGTACAGCCACCAGTCAGTGCCAGCCATCTCAACCATCAGTCAGTGCCACCAGCCACAGCCACCAGTCAGTGCCAGCAGTCTCAGCTACAGCCAGCACTCAGTGCCAGCAGCCACAAGCCACAGCCACCAGTCTCAGCCACAGCCAGCACTCAGTGCCAGCAGCCACAAGCCACAGCCACCAGTCAGTGCCAGCAGTCTCAGCCACAGCCGCCAGTCTCGGCCACAGTGGTCAAGTTCCCTTGCCATTTATTATAGACTGTTCCTACTAATGTTTATGCACTACTGTTCTAGCGCCCGTTATTGTCACGGGCTTAATGTCTAGTCTTATAATAAAAACCCATTTAAAGTTGTTTTCCGGGTTAAGTACTGAACCCGGATAAACCCACTTCGTGCTCCAATCTCCTTTGCCCTGTGCGGTTTAGCGTACTGGGCTCTCTAGGGAGGTGTCCGCCCAGCAGTGAGCCCAGTGATGTCACCGGCACTAATGGGCAGGCTTTAGCGCTGCCCTAACCTGTAAAATGGCTAGGGCAGAGCTAAAGCCCGCCCATCAGAGCCATTGACGTCACGAATACACTGCTGGGCGGAAGCCAGGGGCGTAGCTACCATAGCGGCAGACCATGCAACTGCTATGGGGCCCAGGGCAAGAGGGGGCCCAGTCTTAGTTGAGATCATCTCCTCTTCTACTGGAAGTGAAAGCTTGGTCAGGACTCTACGTCTAAAGGAACAACGTTTAGCAAATGAAGCAGTGGAAAAATGGCCCAAGGTTCACTGAAAAGGGTTTAGGCGGAAACGCTTCTGTCCCGTGAGAGTGGCCTGGAAGGATCCTTGCTATGGGGCCCTTACTTCTCTATGTACCCCACTGGCGGAAGCCTCCGCCTAGCAGTGTAAAAACATAAACAAAAAAGCCCTTGCCCTGTGCGATACAGAGCAGGGCAAAGGAGAGCATGAAATGCTCCAATGCTCATATTAGGGGGGCTGCCTGGATGTAAATGTGGGTATGTCCGGGTTCAGCTCTGAACCCGGACATCCCCTTTAATTGTATATCTCTAATTTCAATCAAGCAAGTTTTATTAATTTTGCTGTATTTAGGAACAACAATAAATCTATTAATATATTGTACACTTGTGCAGGGGTCAAGGAAAGAAATCTGAATTTAAAGGGAATCTGTCACCTGGTTTGAGCATATTAAGGTGTTAGTACTGCCATGTACAATAAACTACCTTATTTCTTGCTGTAGTCTTCATTTTTTGTTTCATGGTTTCATTAGCGATGAAATCCACTTTTTATGTTCAAGGTGCCCAGAGGGGCGTTATTATCCTTCTCTGGAGCCCAGTAACTCCTCCGTACAGTGCCCAGCCCGCCTTCCTTTAGAGCCCAAGCGCGCCTCTTCCAGCATAAGTAACTGCCCACACCCGAACTCTTTGCCGCCGCCCCCCTCCGCTATGTGAAATCTCACGCAGGCGCAGTACCGCGTACTGCCTGCGCCTGCGCGATGTAGAAGCTCCTGAGGGCAATAGCTTTAAATTTGTCACTTGGATCGGCTCATGCCCAGTGGCACATTTGGAGCTGTTGCCCTCAGGAGCTTGTACATCACGCAGGCAGTCCACGATACTGCGCCTGCGTGAGATTTCACATAGCGGAGGGGGGCGGTGGCAAAGAGTTCGGGTGTGGGCAGTTACTTATGCTGGAAGAGGCGCGCTTGGGCTCTAAAGGAAGGCGGGCTGGGCACTGTAGGGGGGAGATACTGGGCTCCAGAGAAGGATAATAACGCCCCTCTGGGCACCTTGGACATAAAAAGTGGATTTTATCGCCAATGAAACCATGAAACAAAAAATTAAGACTACAGCAAGAAATAAGGTATTTTATTGTACATGGCAGTAGTAACAACTTAATATGCTCAAACCAGGTGACAGATTCCCTTTAATGGCATTTCCAAAAAATTGTGTTTTCCTTTAAATCATCTTCTCTGTGTGTATCAAATATATATATATGTGTTATATATATATATATATATTTATTTATTTATTTACACTGATAAAATGAGGCTTTCTCTTTACTTTTAGACATCGATAGTTCTTACAAGGGCTGTACAGACGTCTCCGGGGTAGATGGCAGCACGGTACTGTCATCAAACAGACATCTTCTCCCCCATTATCCAACCCCAACCCGACGCAGACACCGCACAACGTTTAGTCAAGAACAGCTGGAGCATTTGGAATTGGCTTTCAGCAAGAATCACTATCCTGATATTTACTGTCGAGAGGAACTGGCGAAGATCACCAAGCTGAATGAAGCAAGGATACAGGTAAATATGCTAGTGATATGGTATAGTAATGGTCACCTG
Organism: Bufo bufo; assembly: GCF_905171765.1. Lineage (NCBI taxonomy): Eukaryota > Metazoa > Chordata > Amphibia > Anura > Bufonidae > Bufo > Bufo bufo. The sequence goes on along the minus strand of NC_053392.1, from coordinate 568,104,145 downwards.
AGTTTTTCTCAGGGCTTCACATTAAAGAAAAAAAACCTCAGGAAGGCTTTGTATAGAATTGTCCGCCTTTTATTGCCTTGCTAATAGATCATTATAATAGTCGGACATTCCTATTTCTGTAACTCTAAGGCCTCTTTCACACGGGCGTCGTGTTTTTGGCCTGGATAAGATGTGGGTGCGTTACGGGAAAATGCGTATAAGGGAAAATAATAGCATTCTCAATACAGAATACTTAGTAAAATAGGGCTGGAGGGGTTAAAAAAATAAATAAAATATTTAACTCACCTTAATCCACTTGCTCGCGCAGCCCAGCTTCTCTTCGGTCTTCTTCTTTGAGGAATAGGACCTTTGATGACGTCACTGCGCTCATCACATGGTCCATCACATGATCCATCACTATGGTGATGGATCATGTGATGGACCATGTGATGACAGCAGTGACGTCACCACAGGTCCTTTTCCTGTGCACAGCAAAGATGAAGACAGAAGAGAAGCCGGGCTGCGCGAGCAAGTGGATTAAGGTGAGTTAAATTATTTTTATTTATTTTTTTAACCCCTCCAGCACCATTGTACTAAGCATTCTGTATTCAGAATGCTATTACTTTCTCTTATAACCATGTTATAAGGGAAAATAATAAAGATCGGGTCCCCATCCCGATCGTCTCCTAGCAACCGTTTGTGAAAATTGCACCGCATCCGGACTTGCTTGCAGATGCTTGAGATTTTCACGCAGCCCCATTCACTTCTATGGGGCCTGCGTTGCGTGGAAAACGCACAAAGAGGACCATGCTGCGTTTTTCACTCAACGCACAAGTGATGCGTGAAAATCACCGCTCATGTACACAGCCCCATAGAAATGAATTGGTCCGGATTCAGTGCGGGTGCCCCTTGCACATGGGCGTCACAGATTTTGTCCGGATGCGTTGCAGGTGCATTGCGGGAAAACCCGCGCGAGTGCACGCGCAAATTCATTCTTGTCTGTTCAGTTTTGTCTGCGATTGCGTTGCGTTTTTTTCCGCGCGAGTGCAAAGCGTTTTAATGCGTTTTGCACGCACATGATGAAAAACTAAATATGGTACCGAGACCCAAACCCGGACTTCTTCACTGAAGTTCGGGTTTGGGTTTGGTGTTCTGTAGATTTTATTATTTTTCATTATAACATGGTGATAATGGAAAATAATAGCATTCTTTAATACAGAGTAAAATGTCCCTTGAGGGTTAAAAAATAATAAAAAAATTACTCACCTCATCCACTTGATCGCGCAGCCGCTATCGTCTTCTTTCTTCTTCTTGCAGGGCCTGCAAAAGGACCTGCACTGACGTCATCGTGCTCACTACGTGGTGATCATGGTGACATCAGCACAGGTCCTGCTGAATGAAGATAGAAGGGATAAAGTGAATGGACCTCATCCCAATTTATTTTCCTCTCCTTAGCAACCATCCGTGAAAATCGCATTGCATCCGCACTTGCTTCCGGATGCAATGCGATTTTCACGCAGCCCCATTTACTTCTATGGGGCCTGCGTTGTGTGAAAAACACAGAATATAGAACATGCTGGGATTTTCACGCGACGCACAAGTGATGCGTGAAAAACATCGCTCATGTATTCAGCCCCATTGAAATGAATGGGTCAGCACTCAGTGCGGGTGCAATGCATTCACGTCACGCATTGCACCCGCGCGGAAAACTCGCCCCGTGTGAAAGGGGCCTAAGGCTAGTTTCACACGAGTGCTTTGAGATCCGGCAGCCTGTATGTGGCATTGCCAGAAGCAACCGCATCACCATCCGGCAGAGGTCCAGCCGCGGATATCCGACCACAACCCAGTAAATATGCCAAGAATCGACAGGACCAAAACCGCAGTGTGCAGGGAGGGGGAGAGCAGACAGAGCCGTCAGAAACAAGAGCAATGCTCTGATGGATTTATGCCAGATTCAGCAGCTAGGTGAAGGACATACACAACTTACACCATTTTTTGATAACGATTATTTAGAAAGTTGCTATTTTTTATATGTAGAAAGGAAACAATCAATTAAAGGGATTATTCGTTAATAATATTGATTACTGATCCTCAGTATAGGTCATCAATATCAAATCGGCAGGGGTTTGACACCCGGGCCCCCTCCGTGAGGACCAAGGCCTCTTCCTAGGTCATGTGATGTCACTGTACATCAGTCACATGGCCTAGTTGCAGCTCAGCCCCACAAAAAACAATGGGGCTGAGCTGCAATACCAAGCACAGCCACTATACAATGTATGGCGCTGTGCTTGGATAGGTCATCATTATCATTTCCCGGATAACCGATTTAAAAAAATGAGTACAAAGCTGTTCATAAGTCTAATTTAACATTCATTTCTGTATATTACAGGTTTGGTTTCAAAACCGGAGAGCGAAGCATCGCAAGTACGAAAGGACAAACCAGAAATCGGTGGCAGCAGGTGGAATGATTGCCTGCAGCAGCCTTATGCCTGGAGTATGTTCTATGTCCCCAGCGTCTCGTCAGTATCAGTATTCCCATACACTAAACCACATTCCTCAGTTCACATCAATGGCCCCTACAAGTTATCAGCCCCCGTCATCTGTCGGGCAGTTCATGTGTTCCAGCACACACCCCCATTTACCATCCGCTGCCCCCCCATCCCGCCAGCACGACGACTGGTACAATTCTCTAAGGTCCATCAATTCCCCAAGCACTGGATTATCATCATCCATGATAACCTTAGCACCTATGGCCGCTTTAGATCCGCACTCTCACTGGAGCTAAAGCGTTAACGAGTTTATGACAAGAACTCTATGGACTTGAGTGAACGCTCAATGAGATGTAAAGGCAGAATGCTCCATCTTAGAGATCTTAATAACTATTTAGAGGCAAGGCTAAAATGTCTTTTTTTTAGGAATGGGAGTATTTCCTGCGATGAGACCCGTTTAAGCGCAATGGCGCAACTGCGTAACCAAAATCATCAGTGAACGCCACTTAGAGGAAATGTAATGGGGGTCTATGTGGGGGACCTGAGATTGAGCTGAAGTTTTGAGTGCAACGTTTCACCTTCATAAATGGGTCTGCCATAGATTATACTTAAAGGGGTTGTCCAAGCGTTCAATACTGATGACCTATCCTCACCAAAGATTATCAGTATGTTATCGATGGGGGTCCAACTCCCGACACCCCCACCGATCAGCATCAATGAGTGCCGTGACTTCTTCCTAGACCAATGACGTCACATATATTGATCACATGGCCTAGGCAAGGCTCAGTCTTATTCAGGTGAATGGGCCTGGTCTGCAATACCATGCACAGCCACTATACAATCGATGGCGCTGTGATTGGTAAGCTGCGAGGAGGCCACAGTGGTCACCGGAGAACCATGGCCTCTTCAAACAGCTGATCGGTGGGGACCCCCACCAATCACAATCCTGGGGATAGATCATCAGTATTAAACACTCAGACAACTTTTAATATTCGGGAAATGACAGCTATGCAGCTTAGGCCTGCCATTGAGCCATGGTCTGGCACAACCACTTAAAGGTTTACTGAAAGAAGACTTCCTTTCTAATAGTTGTTTTCTTTCAATTCTTCAGCATTTTCAAGATCTCTGCTTGCTACCACTACATAAAAACTGTACAGGCCTCACATGCCAACCTGGTTACCCATAGCAACCAATCACAGTGCAGCTTTAATTTTTCCAAGGCTATTTAAGAAATGAAAGCTGTGCTCTTATTGGCTGCTATGGATAACACAGAAAGTTCCTCCATTAGACAATTTTTGATAAATGAGATGTCATGGGGGAGATTTATTAATACTGTCAGACCGTGCGAGCGATGCACCAGTACCTGTCCCCCATGCCGCTTGAAGAATCTGGAGTAGGCTAACAACAAGTAAAAAATTACTAATGTCTTCAGAAATAAGTCACGCTCGATGCATCGGAAGCCCTGTCCATGGTCATGGTGTAACTACAGTAATTTAGTGCTGCTCACGAGGCTGATAATTTGTTACAATGGATCAGTGCAGATAAGAGCAATAAGTATGGAACATATGATACATGCATACAATATGCAGCTGTGTAAGCAGGACGTGTCTAGGAACAGTTTTCAGCCACTGAATATATGTTTCCATTCACTGACAACTGACCTCGAAAGTGGACAAGGAGGGAACTTAGCGCTTGATATGCGCTGGAATTCTGGTGGAAAAAAATAATAAAAATTTTTTGGTAAAATACTTGTGACATTTTTTGCTACTTTTGAAAAGTAGGTGGAAAAGTGGACATGGTTAATTAGGTGCTCGCTAGATCAATCAACTACAGCTTTTTAGAAAGTCGCAAAAATAGAAGAAATGTTACTCCAGTAAGGGACAAAAAACTGGAGTAACATATTTGGACAAATACATAAGGTTTTAAGGGTTTGAGCACATGCACGAGTATTTTTTTTTTACGTGTCCGTCCCATATTTTTTTACAGCCCATAGGTGGAACCATTCACTTCAATGGGGCTGCAAAAAAATGGAAATGACTCCGTGTGTATATTCCGTGTATGATAGGGTTCCGACCATGAATACGAGAAATGATACATTCTCCCCCGGGATATACGGTACTACAGTGCTGCATCCACAATGCTGGATAATGAACACCATTGGAATACATCATTGTAAATCCAGCTTGCCTTCTATATTATTATTTGCTACTGTTACAATTTATTTTTTACAACTTAATGGATATAATGCTCACAATAAATAGCTGGTGTACAGCAAAGCTTGCTCTTTTATTTCTTTACAGCAACGTACCTTTAAGATTATGGCGCCATCTGGCATCTAGGGTTCAAAAATATGCATCATCTGTGCATTAAAAGATACAGGAAACCATCCCTGGTGAATATCAGAGGTGTGAACATCTCCATACTGTAGAAAAGGTTTTATATTTTGCAAACTTCTCATGTATTTGCTGAATTATCAAATCTAATTTTATGAAAAAAAGACCAAGGTACCTATACACACCCTTGATGTCTGCTCTCCGACATTTCCTAAAGGGTGTATTAGACACCCGAATCAGGCAGAAGGTTGTCAGGAGGGAAGCATTTCTTCACGGGAATCGCCTGCTCGCTAGTGGAGGAGACCGCTGCTGTTATATGCAGTGATCTCCTCCGCAGCATGGCGAGGAGCGATCACTATGCCATCGCTCGTCCCCACGCTGTACAGTGGTTTGCCGTCGGCAGATCGTAAATAGACACCACGATCCGCAGCTGGCAAATACTGATATTTAGTATGCTGAAAGATCTGGATTGCCCAATGAACGAGAGTTGCTGGACATATCCCCCATCTTCCCTCCTCCGATATGAGCATTGGCATTTGTTTATGTTATTACACTGCTAGGTAGAGGCTTCCGCCTAGCAGTGTTCCTAGTGACGTCACAGGCTAGGGCAGCGCTAAAGCCGGCCCATTAGTGCTGGTGACGTCACCAGGCTCACTGTTAGACAGAAGCCTCCACCTAGCAGTCCTCATGGGAGCCTGGTATGTCACCAGATCTCTAAAAGATGCTCCAATGCTCCTATCAGAGGGCCTGGAGAGGGGAATATGGGGATATGACCTTTAATGACCTGACCATCAAGTAATCACATAGCTTCAAAGGCAGATCTGGCATGTCTCAGAGATCCCACTGAACCACTAAGCTGCCCTGTAGTAATAAAGCTCCTCTGTAGTACCCCAATAGCAATAAACCCTTCATATAGTGCTCCGGATAGTAATAAATCCCCTTGTAGTGCCCCTGGCTCCTGTTCCATGCCGCCATTTGCAATGAGGTGCAGGCCACAGGTCAAAACATAGAAACATAGAATGTGTCGGCAGATAAGAACCATTTGGCCCATCTAGTCTGCCCAATATATCTGAATCCTATGAATAGGCCCTGGCCCTATCTTATATGAAGGATGGCCTTATGCCTATCCCATGCATGCTTAAACTCCTTCACTGTTTTTGCAGCTACCACTTCTGCAGGAAGGCTATTCCACGCATCCACTACTCTCTCAGTAAAGTAATACTTCCTGATATCACTTTTAAACCTTTGCCCCTCTAAGAGGGTCTGTAGCCTAAAACGCCTGCATCCCTGCGTAGTCACAATGACGTAATTGTGCTGCCTGCACCCTTTATAGTGTATGTCCTCTCATAGGCCTATGAGAGTGAATGGCGGAGGAAGGTGCCATTGGCTCATGTGCACTGCCTCAGTATTCAACTGTATCAACTTTTTTTTATTATTGCATTGTACTCATTTTGAGCTAAAAATCATTTTTTCAATTAGTCTTTATTAAAAAATATGGAGTTCTTTTTTCTGCACAGGGCTGAGATGCTCTAGTAGCAGCCTGTGGCTCCTTATCTCTGCTCTCTGACATTATAAACACTCATTATAGCTCAGTTCTTATCTTACTGATAGGAATGTGGCTTAAATAAATTTAGAGATAAGTTTTATTAGATGACAGTGGAAATACCAGTCACACAGTTGGAAAAACAGTTAACCCTTTGTGACAGAACGACTAAATATTTTTAATAAAGGCCAATTGAAAATATGATTTTTAGCAAGAAATTAGTAAAATGCAATCATAAACAAAAATTGCTTCCAAAGGTGTACATAGCCTTTAAGGATTCAGCTATTCTGTGGTGGTCTCTAACCCAATCTCCTCATCGACCTCTCACTTCTCTCTATAACCTCCTTTCTCTGCCTCTCACATCTTACTTCCTCTGTCACAAACAAAGATGGCAATACACTTGATCTAGTTTTATTCCGTCTCTGCTGTTTCTGACTTTATCAACTCATCCTTCCATATTTTGACCACTATCTTCTTTCCTTTACTTTACTGTAAAGTCCTCTCATGACATTCCTACCTTTCACACACACAGAGAAACCTCCAATTTCTTCCCTCTCTTGTCTGGATATGGCTGCCAATCATTACAACAATAACCTCAAAAACATCCTGGATCAAGGAACTCCCATTACACTTAGACGTTCCCGACACAGATTGAGGCAACGTTGGCACACACCTGAAACACTTTTTTTCACCGGTGCTATAGGTGTGCCGAACGTTTCTGGAGAAAATCCACAAACATTAGCCAAACCATTAAAAATGTATGCTTTAAACCTATATTGGTTCTCTTAACCTTGCCAAACAAGCCTACTTCACTTCTCTCATCTCCTCACTTTCAAATAAGCTGAAACGACTCTCTGATACATTTAATTGATAACATCTGACACTAAATAATCTCCCTGTACCCAACCAGCTTCTATCCCCTTTCCTTTTGTTCTCTCTCCTCATTTGACCCTATAACAAAAGTCTCCAGGCTCCTCTCTTCTCAACCTACGACTTGCAGCAGTGATCCTATTCCCTCACACCTTCTCCAGTCCCTCTAGCCGGCGATCAGTAGTCACCTAACTAAAATATTTGACCTCACTGTCTCTCTTCTGACATCTTTCCGTCCTCTTATAAATGTTCTGTTATAACCCTACTACTATCTACTAACCTACCTAAACCTGATATCCCAATTTCAGTCAGCGGTACTGTCTTGGGGTTATGTCTGACTCAGATCTTTTCTTTGCTTCCCATATTTAATCACTGTCACTCATGTCATCTGCACCTCAAAAACATCTCCAGAATCTGCCTTTTTCTCACTGTGAAACAACCAAAACTCATTGGTACTTTGATTCGTTCTTGTCTTCATTACTGTAGCTCATTACTAGAATTTCAGGAAAAATTTGATTTGCATCGAATCAGAATTTCCTCACGCTTCGTGGTAAGGGCCTATTTGCCGTTCAGCGGTGCAGTTATATGTTCTAAAGCCTTCTTTGGCGTGTATTAGTGGAAAAAAAGGGCTTATTAGCTGTTGTGTGGTGAAGTGAGAAAATTACAGACTTTTTTGGGGTGTTTTAATTTCCTTGCACTCCCCCTGCACAGGGGAGTGGCAGAGGCCTAAATGTTTCTGGTGCAGGCACAGGTCGCAGCAGAGTAAGGGGCCATGGCAGCAGGAGTCGCAGCGAGAGGCCTGAGCTCCCGGTGTCATCTAACGGTCGTGTCTTGACCAGCAACCCAGCGGTTCTCGAATGGTTGACTCGGTCATCCACTTCGTCCCAAGTAACATCAGGCACCCCCAGCCAAGAGTCGGTGGGTTCGTCAGACACAACCCTTAGTTGGCATGGCCCGGGAGCAGGCCCTGTGCCCTCACCTGTCCTCAACCTGCCTCTGTCCTTTTCTGTTCCCTCAGCCAGACAAGTATTATATACTGTGGGTTCAGCTCCACTATACAGCAAAGACGAGCTACAAGAGAACAGTCAGCAGCTACTGGCCAGCCAAGATGTGGAAGAGACATTCGCCGCTTCCTCCAGTAGGCGGGTAAGTAGTGATGAGGAGAGTGGCGTGGGGGTTGGTGTTGCGAGCAGTCAGGCTCCTGACCCAGAGACCGTTGAGGAGGACATCCGTGATGTGCAGACAGCACTCGATGATGATGATGTAGCTGATCCCACTTGGGAGCCGGGTGAATATGGGGCTTCATCATCATCAGGAGAAGAGGGTGGCAGATTGCCCGCTTCGCAGGAGCCTACCTGCTCAGAAAGTAGTGGTGCAGGGGTTCACGGAAGCAGTGGCGGTAGCAGTCAGTCAGTGCGGAGTGTTGGGGGTAAAATCACCTACTCGGCGGACTCTGTCACCGGGTCACTCTGTGGTCTCCTGATGCTGCCACCTCCACACTGCCATTGTGCCACCCTGTGGCCTCCTCCAGATGCTGCTGCTGCCGCCATCTCCACACTCTGTCATTGTGCCACTCTGTGGCCTCCTGATGCTGCTGCCACCTACACACTGTCATTGTGCCACTCTGTGGCCTCCTCCTGATGCTGCTGCCACCTCCAGACTCTGTTATTGGGCCACTCTGTGGACTTCTCATGCTGTTCCCACCCTCCCCACTTCACGACTGGGCCACTATTTTGCCTTTCGGCCTGGCTGACATCATCATTTATTTGACCCTTCTTCTGATCTGTCAGAAGGAAGGAAAAATGAGATGCACAAGGAATCACGGCTAACAGTGGCAGCAGGAGGCAGGATCGCGCACGAGTACAGAGTGCACTGCGCATACACAAGACTTTGGCAATCACGGCCGAACTGCAGGCTGTCACTCTCAGGCAAGATGGGGCGGTTAGGAGGAGTGGTTACCTTCACTTCAAGGTGACCGGCAATATAGCGCTGAAAACAGCGTTTTTTTAGCTTATGCAGCATCGTACTACAGGATGAAACATATGATTATCAGACTGCGGGCTACTATGAGGTACTGCTGGCAGGTGTAGATGCATTTTTGAGGTGACAAGTTCCCTTTAAAAACACATCTTTTAGGCAGGCTTATCATGTTCCCTAAACTGACTCTTCCCCGTTTTGCCAACCCCGCCCCTTATCCTTCCGAAAAATAACGTCATCATCAAACAGTAATCCCCACACTCAACACACTCGCACATTAAGCTCTGTCTGCGCTACTTTACTCAGTACAAAGATGGCTGGACCACTTTAGAAAACAATTTTCCGTTTTGTGTCACCACCTCAAAGATTGTAAGCTCTTGCAAGCAGGACCCTCACTCCTAGTGTTTCAATGGTATACCAGCCCGTAATTCTGTGATGTCTGTTTTGATTCGTACATGCATCCTCTGAATTGTAAAGTACTGCAATATATCAATAAAGATTGTTATTAAAGTGACTCTGTCCGTTTTATATCTTTCATTTATGCAATTGAGCAGCAAACCTAATCTCTATAGATAAAGGCTGCTCCTTGTCGGGTTAGGGTACTTTCACACTTGCGTTTTTCTTTTCCAGCATAGAGTTCTGTCACAGGGGCTCTATACCGGAAAAGAACTGATCAGTTTTATCATAATGCATTCTGAATGGAGAGTAATCCGTTCAGGATGCATCAGGATGTCTTCAGTTCAGTCTTTTTGACTGATCAGGCAAAAGATAAAACCACAGCATGCTGTGGTATTGGGCTACTTTCACACTTGCGGCAGTGTGATCCGGCAAGCAGTTCCGTAGTCGGAACTGCCCGCCGGATCCGCCGATCTGCATGTGAAAGCATTTGTGAGACGCATCCGGATGCGGATCAGTCTCACAAATGCATTGCAAGAACGGATCAGTCTCTCCGCTTGTCATGCGGACAGACGGATCCATCTTCTATCTTTTTTCACATTTTTACCGGTCTGCACATGCGCAGACCGGAAGGATGGATCTGGTATTCCGTTTTTTTTTCAATGCCGGATCCGGCACTAATACATTCCTATGGGGAAAAATTCAGGATCCGGCATGTCTTCAGTTTTGTTTTGTCAAAACGACTGAACTGAAGACATCCTGATGCATCCGGAACGGATTACTCTCCATTCAGAATGCATGGGGATATGCCTGATCAGTTATTTTCCGGTATAGAGCCCCTGTGACGGAACTCTATGCCGGAAAAGAAAACCGCTAATGTGAAAGTACCCTTATCTCCGTCCAAAATGCCTGATCATTTGCCGTTATGCCGAATCCGGCATTAATTTACATTGACATGTATTAGGCATTAAGAAACACCTGAAGGACGGATCCGTCCTTCCGGTCTGCGCATGCACAGACCGGGAAAACTGTGGAAAAAGAATACAAGACGGATCCGTCTGTCCGAATGACAAGCGGAGAGACGGATCCATTCTTGCAATGCATTTGTGAGACGGATCCACATCGGGATCCGTCTCACAAATGCTTTCAGTCACATCCAGATCAGCGGATCCGGCAGCCGGTTCTGACGACGGAACTGCCCGCCGGATCACATTGCCGCAAGTGTGAAAGTATCCTTAAACAGCTGCAGAGCAAACCATAGTCTAAAGTCCTCAACAACCAGACAACATGTGAATATTCCAGCAAAAACTAGTCAGGATGTGAGAAAAAGAAGCTAGCCTTGACTGACTTCTCTCTCCGTGTTCTGTACTTCCATCCTAGGCTGGAAACCTCAACAGTATGAAAAATATCTTGCTCTATTCTGAGGACTCTCTTGTCCAGAGAAGGAGGTCATCATCTGTCATTTCTGCATTTCGCAGGCACAAAAGCTGTCAGGATATCAAGAGAAAACATGAAAGGTGTAAGAATAGCTGTCCTTGCCTGAGGAAGACTTGCAAGAAATACTAAGGCAGTGATATTCAAATATGGAAAAATGTCTATATTGCCAGGGGATCCTCTGGTTCCCACTCCTAATTCATTCAGACATAGCGGTCAAACACAGATTTTACCCCATGAAGGTTTTTCTGAGATTTTTAATTTTTTTTTACTGATGACCTATCTGGTCCTGACACCAGGACCCCTGACGATCAGCTGTTTTGAGAAGGCAGCGGCGCTCCTCCAGAGAACAGCGCCGTACATTGTATAGTGGCTGTGCTTGGTATTGCAGCTCAGCGCCATTCACTTGAATGGGGCTGAGCTGCTCCTAGGCCATGTGAACGATGAACATGACGTCACTGGCTTCGGAAAAGTAGAGAGAAGGCAGCAGCAGCGCACACAGGAGCGCCGATGCCTGCTCAAACAAGCTGGTTGACTGGGGTCCCAGGTGTCAGACCACCACTGATCAGATACTGATGACCTATCCATAGAATAGGTCATCAGTAAAAAAAAAAAAAAATAATTCTTGGAAAACCCCATTTACGGTAGCTCCGGACCAACAGGTGTAACTTTACTTCATGTCAGCAAAATCCGACCAAATGGCCTCCTCCGTTGGGTATAGCCGATATGGATTCCATACATCAATAACCCCATAACCATACTGGCTGCCTCTTATGGAACCCAGATAGCAGAACACAGCATATAGTGCTATATGAAGACTCAAACACTGACAGTCTGTAAGGACATCTGGGTTTGTCTTTCCTAAAAATTCAAAAGAAAACACAAATCCAATGAATCAAAAATGAGCTTTTATGTGAGAGAGCTGCATGGGTTTTATGCAAAAATGCAATACTGCACATGGTAACATTATACCTAAAAGGGGGCAAAATGGCAAATTTGGCTTGGTCATAAACATATAAAATACAAACTATTTTCAGTACACAAAATGTTATGTTAATATAGTTCACTAAAAATAAAGGCAACCGCATTTTTATTGTTTTAAAATTGTATTCCAGCCTTCTTTAAGTGATGGTCTATCTTCCGGAGTCCTACACTGCACAACTACAATCAGCACGGTCTACATGATAGTGGACAGCTCCTGTCACTGCACTGCTGCTCCTATTGACTTCAATGGCAGCGCTGCAGTGACAAGTGCTGTTTTCCACAATGCTGACTTCTGGTAATGGATCTACAAAGAAGAGCTGATCACACGACTGTGTTTTTTTTTTCCGTTTACGGGACGTTTTTTGCGTTCCGTATACGGAACCATTCATTTCAATGGTTCCGCAAAAAAACCGGAATGCACTCCGTATGCATTCCATTTCCGTTCCTTTTAAAGATAGAACATGTCCTATTATTGCCCACAAATCCCCTTCCGTGGCTCCATTCAAGTCAATGGGTCCGGAAAAAACACGGAACACATACGGAAATGCATCCGTATCCGTTCCATTTTTTGCGGAACCGTCTATTGAAAATGTTATGCCCAGCACAATTTTTTCTATGTAATTACTGTATACTGCATATGCCACACGAAAAAACGGAACCGAAACGGAAACAAAAAACAGCCCGCAAAACACTGAAAAAGCCATACGGTCGTGTGAAAGAGGGCTAAGAAGTAGGTGACCGATGGGAGCAAGACTGAAAGAGCAGACTACATAGTTTAGTTGTAGTCTGTTACCATGGAGACACATAGGCGCTGTTGGGGGCAATTTTTTTTTTTAATAAAGACTAAATTATTGAGTTTCTTCATGCTTAATTTTTTACCTAGTTAGGGCTCATGCACACGAACAGCGGGTCCGCAATATACGGGCACCGGCCGTGGGTGCACCCTATCACCCATTGACTTGAATCCGGAAGATATGGAATAGAGGCACGGAGCAGAAGGCCAAGGAAGCACTACAAAGCGCTTCTGTGACATTTCGGTCTATACCTCTGTGCCGCAAAAAAATAGAACATGCTCTATTTTTATGCAGTGTGGATGGATCACGAAGCATTCATCAACACAGGCCACATGGACGGTGCCTGTGCATTGGGGACCGCAATTTGCATCCCCCAATGCACGGCATGGAAGGCAGATGTTCATGTAGTGGGGACTTTAAGTTTAATAATGAAGGTACTCTATAAGAGCAAAGCTTGCCTAATAACAAAGGTGACCATTCATCCGTAGGTCCAGCATGGCCACCATTGTTAGACCTCACCTAGATGGCTGTAATGTGGGAACACTGAGGACCACATAAGGTCTGGAAATGGATGCTGGACCCTAGCACTGGAGTTCTAAAGAAATACATTTTTAAGGGTTTTAAAAATGAAAAATATAGTTTGCTAGAGATAACTGGTACTTTAAAAGATGCATTCTCTTGCTGCCATAATTTTATTTATGTAGCTCAGATTTTTTCATTTTCAGGCCGGCTCCGGAAAATTTTAAAATGAGAGCCCAGTGGGCGTTCCCTTTCAGTTGAATGTGCCACAAACACTCCCCACCCCACGGTGGTGCAATCACAGTCTCATAACAGTAAGGCTATGCTCACATCAGTGTCATGACTTTCTGATAATCTTGCCGTCAAGAATACCGAAATGGCCAATGGGAGTCACCAAAGGTCTTAACTGTTTGTGGCACAATCTTCCCATCGACTCTGCTATGTGAGATCGGTATCTACTATTCTAAAAGGCAGCTACTTTTTCCTACTCCCTTTCATAATTTGCTGGAATGGCTCCTCCGTCCTGCAGTTTTATCTGCTGCCGACTCTGAGAGACCAGTCTGTGTGCTGAGGGAAACGTCTACTGATAGAGGACACTTTTGTAGTCAGGTTCTCCTGTAGTCAGGTCCATTCACAAGTCCGTAGTGTACTGCGGATCCACAATACACCCCGCCGCCACCCCCCATAGAACTGCCTATTCTTGTCCACAATTGCGGAGCCGCGGACCGGAAGATCGGGGGAGCGCTCCGGAAATGCTGTCCGCATCCATTCCTGCCCCATAGAGAATGAATGGGTCCGCACCCGTTCCGCAATTTGCGGAACGGATGCGGACCCATTCTACGGATGTGTGAATGGACCCTTAACCTAAGGATTTAGTAAGCCTACAGCAAATACACCTAGGAATGAAACCTGGCTAAGTAGGCAAATGAGGTGATTAAGATATATTACAAGAAGGTATATATTTGTATTTTATAGCTATTGGCCCCAACTTGTCTAAAGGTGAACTTGGTGTAGAATTGATCTGTATAAATTGACCAATAATCAATGACCATAGGAAATCACAACTGTGAACCCAAAACAACATATAAGCGACTGTGACGTACAGCAAAATATATCCCCACAGAAACATGAACAGTGTATAACTTTCACATTTAGGAGAGAAAACGTCCATCTGCAAAAAAGTCTTTATTGCATCGACTTAGCAAACTCTGCATAATCAATGTATCCGTCATTATTGAAATCGTCATCCCGTAGAACACCATCTATCATGACTATTAGCTCATCTTCGGATAATGTCTGGGTGTGGTCATCATTCCCCTAAATGAAAAACACACATTTTGGATTACATTGTGTACATTAGACATTAGGTTTAGAGCTGTAAGTGGCTATATCCAGCAGTCCCAGGGAAAACGGAGTGAACGGCAACATCATTCATTCTAATTCGGGACCCCCAAGTTCTTGCGAGTTATAGGGGTACAAGCAGCAGGCCCTGCACTGATCAGATACTTATCCACTATGCTGTGGAGTTGGGGATACATCTATAACTTGGGAAAACCCCTTTAAAAGGGAATTGGGAAAGCTGTCAAAAACTCAAGTTGCACAGGATGTGGTAGTGGTGTTAAAGGTTTTGAAAGGGGTCTACGAAGCGGTCTTGAGTTACTAAATCCAATCAAATACAACACTTTGCTCCGCAATGACAGTGAGAGGAACACTGTAAGTCACAGGTTGTATAGTGGATGGAACGCTGATCATACGTTGGTTTCCAAAGATTGACATGTCGCCTATATGGAGGACGGGCTAGGCTTCCACAGTGGGGTCTCTGGCATGACGTTTAGGAACAAGTGGTCTAGAACAGGGTTCCTCAACTCCAGTCCTCAGGGCCCAACTGCCGGTCGTGTTTTCAGGATTTCCTTAGTATTGAGCAGGTGATATAATTAGTGTCCATGCATCAGGACTTCCCACGGGTATTCATTCTGTGGGATATCCTCAGATCATGACCGGTAGGTGGCCCTGAGGACTGGTCTAGAGGACTTATACATTAACTTATGTGTTATTTCATGAGGATATAAATGTGGTGACTGGTTCAGTAAGTGACACTAATTATGGGATTTATATGTAATTGTCCATGCCTGTCACCGTAAGGGTACATTCACACGACCGTATAAATGGATCTGCATCAGTTCCGCAATTTTGCGGACCCATTCATTTAAATGAGGCCGCAAAAGATGCGGACATCACACCGTGTGCTGTCCGCATCCGTTGTTCCGTTCCGTGGCCCCGCAATAAATATGGAGCATGTCCTATTCTTGTCCACAATCGCGGACAAGAATAGGCATTCTCTATACAGCGTCGGACATGTGCGGTCCGCACAATGCAGAACGCACACGGCCGGTATCCGTGTTTTGCGGATCCGCAATTTGCAGACCGCAAAACACTTACGGTCGTGTGAATGCACCCTAATAGTTATAGTGGTAGGTCAGGTATGTACATTATTTTGTGGTTCATGAATTAGATTTTTGATTACAGACCTCTTTATGCACATGGGAAATCGCAGTTGCCAACTCAAGGCCGTCTAATAAATTGTTGCCATCATAGTCGTGCATCTTGAAATAATGAAGCTGCAGCTCCTGAGGGGACATTTCTGTCTCCGGCTTCTGAACCACTCCTTCCAAGTGTTCCATTATGTGGCTGAGGAAATCAGAGAAAAAAAACATTAATACCCGGCAATGCTGCAACCAAAATACATACACCCTAAGGCCTCTTTCACACAGGCGTTGCGGGAAAATGTGCGGGTGCGTTGCGGGAACACGCGCCATTTTTCTGCGCGAGTGCAAAACATTGTAGTGCGTTTTGCACTCGCGTGAGAAAAATCGTGCATGTTTGGTACCCAAACCCGAACTTCTTCACAGAAGTTCGGGCTTGGGATCGGTGTTCTGTGGATTGTATTATTTCCCCTTATAACATGGTTATAAGGGAAAATAATAGCATTCTGAATACAGAATGCATAGTACAATAGCGCTGGAGGGGTTAAAAAAATAAATAAAATATTTAACTCACCTTAGTCCACTTGATCGCGCAGCCGGCATCTCCTTCTTTGCTGATTGTAGGAACAGGACCTGTGGTGACGTCACTCCGGTCATCACATGGTCCATCACATGATCCATCACCATGGTAAAAGATCATGTGATGGATCATGTGATGACCGGAGTGACGTCACCACAGGTCCTGTTCCTACAATCAGCAAAGAAGGAGACAGAAGGAGATCCCGGCTGCGCGATCAAGTGGACTAAGGTGAGCTAAATTATTATTATTTTTTTAACCCCTCCAGCGCTATTTTACTTTGCATTCTGTATTCAGAATGCTATTATTTTTCCTTATAACCATGTTATAAGGGGAAATAATAATGATCGGGTCTCCATCCCGATCGTCTCCTAGCAACCGCGCGTGGAAATCGCACCGCATCCGCACTTGCTTGCGATTTTCACGCAACCCCATTCACTTCTATGGGGCCTGCGTTGCGCGAAAAACGCAGAATATAGAGCATGCTGCGATTTTCACGCAACGCACAAGTGATGCGTGAAAATCACCGCTCATGTGAACAGCCCCATAGAAATGAATGGGTCAAGATTCAGTGCGGGTTCAACTCACGCATCGCATCAGTGCGGAATACTCGCCCGTGTGAAAGGGGCCTAAATGTCCTCGCAGCCTCCCCTGTCAATTCAGTGTCACCTACAGCCAAGAGGTAATTATTCCCAGAACAGCAAACTGAACATTACTTTACCATCTACAAAGAAACATCTAAATCCCCTAATATGGCATGTAAATCTGAAAGTGACCGGCAATAGTTGCAGCATCTAAACACAGAACCACATTCAAATCTTTGCTTTGTTCTGAGCTCACATCTATGGGGGTCCCTGCTGGTTCATTCTCTATACAGATCAGATACTCTGATGATTTGCATTCCAAAGCCGTCCATGCACATTTACAGATCTCCCCGATTTGGGCAGGACTGCCTGGCCATCTAATGTGTATGGTGGTGACCATATGGTGGGGTCCTGGCTGTCCCCTGTGGGAGGTGTGCACGCTATTACATGCACATGCCCTAAGAGTTCATATAACGGAGATGTCGAAAGCTGATATCCCGATTAAGGGCTCATGCTCACAAACGTATTTTCTTTCCATGTCCGTTACGCTTTTTTTGTGGACCGTATGCAGAACCATTCATTTCAACGGGTCCGCCAAAAAAACTGAAGTTACTCCGTGTGCATTCCGTTTCCATATGTCCGCATTTCTGTTCCGCAAAAAAATAGAACTTGTCCTATTATTGTCCGCATTACGGAGAAGGATAGGACTGTTCTATTAGGGGCCAGCTGTTCCGTTCCCCAAAATACGTAATGTACGCGGATGTCATCCATATTTCTTGCGGACCGCAAAATACATAGGGTCGTGTGCATGAGCCCTAAAAACTCTGACACATCACATATAACTTCAAGCGTTAAAGGGATATTCCTATCTGTGACATTGATGGAATATTGCTAGGGTTCTACATCTTTCTCCAAAACGGGGCCCCCGGAAGTGAAAGACAGCACACCGTGCATGCGGAACTTACTCTCCATTCACTGCTATGGGACTTACGAAAATAGTCGAGCGAGTGGCTCATTTCAGAAGACGCATAGCAGGGAAAGGAGGGTGGCCACACATGCGAGGCTGCTCTCCCTTCACTCTGGGGGCCCCATTCTGGAGATAGGAACGAGTCCCGCCGATCTAACATTGATGGCATAGCACAGCAAAATGTCCTAGAAGGGAATACCCCTTTAAAGCGACCCTCCAGGCTCCCCTTACTAAGGCTCATCTCCCATGGTGGCTTAGTAATCAGTCTGCCCTTGCTGTAATAGATATTAGCTCTGGTGTTTATACACGGCAGCCAATCTTAGGAGCCAGAGCATCAGTCTGAACCAATGAGGAGACAGGGGGCATGTCCAAGACTACCTCAGGCTCCCTGTAGTCACAGATCACAGAAGGTAAGCATCACCTATATATAGTTTTTAGGTCATGTGACTGCACAGATGTTTTAATGGAGTTTTCTGAGTGTTTAATGTTGATAACCTATCCTCATCAAATATCAGATGGGTGGGGGTCTGATATCTGACAATGGTGAGGGATTTCTCGCTAAGCACAGCACCGTCCATTGGACAGTGGTTGTTACTGGTATTGCAGCTCTGGACAGATTTGGACTTGATTTTTTCCTCTAAGTTGAGGAAAATTGGCTTCTACCTCATGATGTTTTTTTCCTTCCTGCGGATCAGTTTTGCGGGATAACAGACTAAGGCCTCATGCACAGTGGCTTCGCTAAAGGGGGGCGAGGGGGGGGAAATTGCCTCCCCTATATTATTCTTTGCCCCCCCAGGTGCCTCCCTGCTGATTCCCCCCAAAGCAGGCCGGTGAATACTAATGAGCGCTTCCATTATGGAAGCGCTCATTAGTACCGAAGGACCAGGAAGCTGTCGGCTGTGCACGGCTGCGCACAGCGTGAGGGCGCTCTGTGACCTCACGCTGTGCGTGCCAGTTCAGAGCACAGTCGACTGAGGAGAGAGAAAATTGCAGGCGGCGTCCAGGAGCAGAGAGGTAAGTGTTTTTTTTATTTTATAAAAAAAATGAGGCTGCTGGGGGCATAATAGGGGCTAATGAGAGGCATAATGGGGGATAATTAGAGGCATAAGGGGGCTAATTAGAGGCATCATGGGGGCTAATTAGAGACACAATGGGGCTAATTAGAGACACAATGGGTGCTAATTAGACTATTAGAGGCATATGGGCGCTAATAAGACATAATGGGGGCTAATTAGGCATAATGGCTTATAATGGGGGCTAATGAGGCATAAGGGCTGATAAGAGGCATAATGGGGGCTAATAAGAGAAATAATGGGGGCTAATGAGGCATAAGGGCTGATATGGGAGTGATGAGGCATAAGGGCTGATATGGGGGCTAATGAGAGGCATGGGGGCTGATATGGGAGTGATGAGAGGCATAATGAGGGCTAATGAGAGGCATAATAACAGTGTCATCCACAGATGCCCCCATAACAGTGTGTCTTCCACAGATCCACCATAACAGTACGCCTGCGCACTGACGAGAGACAGAAAGAAGGGGAAAGAATCCCCGGAAGCAAGCAGAGGACGGCACAGCAGACGACTAAATAGCTTCTTTTGTAAGTAAATTGTTTTATTATAAATGTATCCCTGCATACCGCAATTCTCTTGTATTTTGTAATCTTATTTACCGTATATACTCGAGTATAAGACGAGTTTTTTGGCACATATTTTTGTGCTAAAAAAGCCTTCTCGTCTTCTACTCGAGTCTAGGTCTTAGCTCCGGTAATACAGGCAGTGCGGGGGGCGGCGCTCACTCACTGATGTCACGCGCCTGCGCCGCCTAGTGGGAGAAGGCGCGTGACATCAGTGAGTGAGCGCCGCTCCCCGCACTGCCTGTATTACCGGAGCAAAGACAAAGTAAGATATCCACAGTTAAAGGTTACGGATTAGTTTAAATATACTGCTGTGAGCGTCGGGGAGGGGGATCTGTGGATGGCACTGTAGGGGGATCTGTGGATGGCACTGTAGGGGGATCTGTGGATGGCACTGTAGGGGATCTGTGGATGGCACTGTAGGGGGATCTGTGATGGCACTGTAGGGGGATCTGTGGATGGCACTGTAGGGGGATCTGTGGATGGCACTGTAGGGGGATCTGTGGATGGCACTGTAGGGGGATCTGTGGATGGCACTGTAGGGGGATTTGTGGAAGGCAGTGCCATCCACAGATCCCCCTACAGTGCCATCCACAGATACCCCCTCCCCTAAACAGTGCCATCATGGCACTGTTTAGGGGGGATCTGTGGATGGCACTGTTTAGGGGGGATCTGTGGATGGCACTGTTTAGGGGGGAGATCTGTGGATGGCACTGTTTAGGGGGGAGATCTGTGGATGGCACTGTTTAGGGGGGAGATCTGTGGATGGCACTGTTTAGGGGGGGAGATCTGTGGATGGCACTGTTTAGGGGGGAGATCTGTGGATGGCACTGTTTAGGGGGGAGATCTGTGGATGGCACTGTTTAGGGGGGAGATCTGTGGATGGCACTGTTTAGGGGGGAGATCTGTGGATGGCACTGTTTAGGGGGGGAGATCTGTGGATGGCACTGTTTAGGGGGGAGATCTGTGGATGGCACTGTTTAGGGGGGAGATCTGTGGATGGCACTGTTTAGGGGGGGAGATCTGTGGATGGCACTGTTTAGGGGGGAGATCTGTGGATGGCACTGTTTAGGGGGGAGATCTGTGGATGGCACTGTTTAGGGGGGAGATCTGTGGATGGCACTGTTTAGGGGGGAGATCTGTGGATGGCACTGTTTAGGGTATACGGTATATATACTTATTTTGTTTTTGCCCCCCCATTTTTGACTGTGGTATCTTTGTGCCCCCCCTATATATTGTTCCTAGAGTCGCCACTGCTCATACACGCGGCCATTGGGCGGCCGTGGCCGTATTGCGGCCCGCAAACAGCGGGTCGGCAATCCACGGCCACCAGCCATGTGCACCCCACATCACGGATCCATTCACTTAAATGGGTCCACCATTTCAGAGATGCGGAACGGAGTCACAGAACGGAACACCGGAAGCACTATGGAGTGCGAACATACCACAGACCCATTCAAGTTGAAAGGGTCCGGCCCGCTGCACGGATGTTACCCGTGCATTGGGGACCGCAATTGCGGTCCCCAATGCATGGAACGGCCGCACAACGGCCGTGTGCATGAGGCCTAAACTGGACGGTTAGATGCCTTCTTTAAGCCTTACAAACCATCTCACATGTATGTTACTTACTCTTTATCGTGTACCACATTTTTATCAAAACGACCGCCTGTGTGTGTCCCCTCTTCGACTTTCGGATGTGCATGGTCTTCTGCCACTGCGGACAATACTAATACTGCAGAAACCAGACAACAGAAGAGATAGGATGTGTGGGTCTTGTGGCACGTCATTTTGTTCCTAAGAAACAAACAAAGATTAAAGAAAAAGGACATCTCTCTGCCGAATGCATTGTGGCGGAAGAATACGCTACAGCGGTGCTCCCCAAACACTGGCTCGGGAGCTACATAGAGCTCAGGACTGGCTTCAAAATATATCCACATTAAATATATTATAGACATTACCTATCCCCAGAAATGTTCCACTTGAATGGGAGCAGCGCTGCAGTAACCAGCTCCGGCCACTACACAGTGGGTGGCGTTGTGAAGTTCCAGCATCAGAGATACAGCAGAACAGCTGAGAGTCGGACTCCGCCAATCTTAGGATGTATTCACACCACCGTATGTATTTTGTGGTCCGTAAAAAATACATACGGATGATGTATGTGTTGCATCTGGGTTTTTTGCGGACCCATTTTAACAATGCCTATTCTTGTCTGCAAAACGGACAAGAATAGGGCAGGTTCTATCTTTTTTTCGGGGCTGCAGAACAGACATATGGGTGCGGACAGGACATGGTGTGCTGTTTTTTTGTGGACGCATAGAAATGAACGGGTCCGTGTGTGCGATCCGCAAAAGATGCAGATTACAGGCAGACCAAAAATACGGTCGTGTGAATGGGGTCCCCCCCTGGGCGGTTTCTATAGAGGGAAGCCTACTTACCTGCTCCCTGCTGCTGAGGTACGGCTCCTTCGGCCCCCCGCTGCTGTGCTCCAGTCCAACATCTAGTTTGACGGGGGTTGTATGTGCTACTGGTGGCAGGGGCACAAGTGATCCCCTCCATCAGACCAGATGTTGACACACAGACCGGAGAATGGAAAGTCAGGAAGCAAGTAAGCCGTGGTGGGAAGGGGGTCACACTGAAAGGCTCCTGAAGGTGGATAAACTATGTGGGGTTTCGCTCTGGTAGACAGGATTAGCGGACGCAGTATAGAGGCAATAACAAGTTCTTTGGATCAAACAGTTCAGTGTTTTATTCACACTTTAGGCAAGTGACAAAACAAGCAAAAAGTCACCTTGCGGTGTTGGTGGTAATTCACACCATGCGGTAATTCTGCCTCAAAGAGTCCTTAAAGGGAACCTGTCACCGGGATTTTGTGTATAGAGCTGAGGACATGGGTTGCTAGATGGCCGCTAGCACATCCGCAATACCCAGTCCCCATAGCTCTCTGTGCTTTTATTGTGTAATAAAACCGATTTGATACATATGCAAATTAACCTGAGATGAGTCCTGTCCCTACTCTTCTCACATACAGGACTCATCTCAGGTTAATTTGCATATGTATCAAATCGTTTTTTTACACAATAAAAGCACACAGAGCTATGGGGACTGGGTATTGCGGATGTGCTAGCGGCCATCTAGCAGCCCATGTCCTCAGCTCTATGCACAAAATCCCGGTGACAGGTTCCCTTTAAGCAAAGCAGCACCAACCTGTTTTCATGCCAAAGAGGTAGCAAGCCTTCATCCAGACACAAGGCTCCCTGATCCCAACACAGAGACCTCGCTTCTGAGCCCAGCTGCCTATTTAAGGACAGCCAAGTGCTGCCAAAACCCAGACCGGCACTTAAAACCCGGTCCGGTATCTGACCTCACCTGGCTGTAAATCAGCCCAGCAGCACATGCTGGGAGGAAAATACCTGTTTTCCCAGACCAACCTCTCACTGTGTCACACCTACTAAATCTGGGTGTCAACAAGAATGCTCCACTAATGGCCAGAAGAGGCCATGAAATGGTGAGGGATTAAGAAATGTGAGCTGCATATCTCTTTATTATACTACCTTGGTTGGTCTGCAGCTAGTTACATCTGTCCCAGAAAGCTGGAGCTGTTTGGCAACATTTGGTGTGTAGAAAGATGGGAGCCAATTTATATTTCCAGTAGGAATAACACAGAAACAGCACACTGGAACGGCATACATTGCCCTCAGGGTCCCATTGTAAAAAAAAAATATATATATATATATATATATAATAATCATAATATATTGCAATCTATGACGTTTTCTATGTCTGTGCTTTCCTGTAAAGCTGCAACACAACTATGCTAAAATACACACCAGCCCGAGAGAGGCTAAAAGGACACTTTCTATATAATTTAGCATTTTTACCCTTTAAAAAATAAATAATACTCCTATATAACTATTTCTCACACAGTTCAAAGGCATAGGAGAAGTAGGAATTTGTTCAGAGTCGCTCACTTTGAGTTGGACAGCGGCCATGTGCGGGTGCTAATACTTTGTCAAATTTACTTCTGCAAACAGTCCACAGGCTTCTGTGCACCTCATGTCATCACTTAGCAAATAAAAGAATGGTGTAAGAAAATAGGGATTATCTTATTCCGCAGTGAGTGGTTTATCGGAGAACTGCCTGGAGACATCTAGCTAGTGCTGCGATAGCCTGGCTATCTCTATGAGTAATGTACGCTGCCAAAAGACCCATCAGGGGTACAGGAGCACCAGGACTTCTGTAAAGGAGGAGGATCTTCAATAACCAATGTCTGTGACAGTTTACATGTCTCCTATAGACTGTGATTACGGAGGATATTCATTTTATTATTAAAGAGGCAATAACACCTGAATAAGCCACCAGTTTATTATCACTGGAGGTTTGACGTCTGCAACCCACCCGATCCTGAGGATGAAGAAAACATAGTGCTCATCTCTACAACCCTCCCCGATATGGAAAATGAAGGAAACATAGTGCTCATGTCTGCGACCCACCCCCATCTGGAGAATGAAGGAAACCTAGTGCTCATGTCTGCCACCCACCCCCATCTGGAGAATGAAGGAAACATAGTGCTCATGTCTGCGACCCACCCCCATCTGGAGAATGAAGGAAACCTAGTGCTCATGTCTGCGACCCACCCCAATCTGGAGAATGAAGGAAACATAGTGCTCATGTCTGCGACCCACCCCCATCTGGAGAATGAAGGAAACCTAGTGCTCATGTCTGCGACCCACCCCCATCTGGAGAATGAAGGAAACATAGTGCTCATGTCTGCGACCCACCCCCATCTGGAGAATGAAGGAAACATAGTGCTCATGTCTGCGACCCACCCCCATATGGCAAACCATATATACATTTTCTTTCGTTTGTGCCCAGAGACACCCTTGGACAGGTGAAGCACACTGAATCCATGTGCTTAAAGGGGTTGTCCACTTTTTACTATTGCTGACTTATCCTCAGGATAGGTCATCAATATCAGATCGGCGGGGGTCCGACACCCGGCACCCCCGCCGATCAGCTGGTTGAAGAGAAGGACGAGTGCTGCCTTCTCTGCTCTGTTAACCTGCTCACTGCAGCAGTGGTGATCAGTGTAAGGGCTCATGCACACAACCATATGCCCTCCGAGACATACGGTCCGTGAGAGCGGCATACATTGTGCGCACGGGAGATCACAGCATCATAGATTACAATGATGCTGTGGACGTGGGGTTGCCCACGGGGCTATTGTCCTGCACGCGGCCTGATGATACTGTGCGCTCCCGTGCGCACGATGTATGCTGCTCCGGGACATATGGCCCTCTCACAGACCGTACGTCTCGGAGGGCATACGGTCGTGTGCATGAGCCCTAATTAAAAGTATGGCGTCCCCATTCACTTCTATGGGATGGTTCTGTGGTATTCACTTGAACTGACGGAGCTGTCCCATAAAAGTGAATGGCGACGCCATACTGCAATTGCTGCGGCGAGCAGGTAAACAGAGCAGAGAAGGCTGTGCTCACACAGAGCGCTGCTTTCTCCTCAAATAGCTGATCAGCAGGGGTCGCGGGTGTCGGACCCCCACCGATCTGAGATTGATGACTGATCCTGAGGATAGGACATCAATTGTAAAAAATCTTGGATAACCCCATTAACCAGCCAAAGCCTCACGGTCTAAAAACCGCATAACAAAATTGCTGCAGTTATTGATAGAGCGGTGTGTGGTCTGTGATGCGCGGTTCTCGGCCATGCAGCAAATAGTGTTGAGCGAACTAGTGTTTCAAGTTCGCGTACGGGTTCCGTGGTAGCGGAATCCATAACGGAATTCTTATATAACCCGAACCTTGTACGCCGAACCTGAAACACAAGTTGGCTCATCACTACAGGAACCCTTAAAGGGGATGTAATGAAGGGTCATGCACATGGCTCCGTGTATAAGGCGCCACTCTACCGCCCTATGCCCCTGATTTTCTATAGAGGCTTTTTCCCGAACATGACGGTATGTATCTAATGGTACAAGTCATATATGGAGCGGTAGGTACTTTTCTATGGCACACTGCAGAATATACACACAATGGACGTTCCTCTGATCACATACATGTATCTTACAGTCAGTATGGGAGATAAAGCTGATGAGCAGACACTTACAGATGAACTGTACCTCCATGGACTCCTCTGCCAGGTAAGTGTACACACAGTGACCTACCTACCGTACACAGCAGGGTCCGGCTGCTCCTCTGATTACAGCCTCAGCCAGCAACTCCGCAGGCCGTACAATCTGCGCTCCGAGCGCGCACACCAACTCCAGCCAGGACGCTATGGAGCCCTCGGCGCTCTGCTGCTCTGGCCTGATTCGGGGGATCTTTTGGGCATGCGCAGTAGCGGCTGGCGTTCTTCATTTTGACTCGGCTCTGTGTGCACTGGGAAGAAGAGACGTGTTACTATCTCACTAGGGGACGATGACACCTGAGCGGCCGGGGGCGGTCTGCCATAAATAAGAGTGATAATAACCATGGCAACCGGGCCTGGCTCGCGTATGGAAACTGGACTTGTTGCCCATAGCAACCAAAATGTGACCTAAAATGACTAGAGCCTAGAAGTGGTGCAGTCTACAGAGCCTTAGTGCAGTGCGGACAGCTTGTCCCTGATGGAGGGGATCATAGGCAGCCCTGCCATGAGATAGAGTAAAGCCCCTCTAAATCACCCCATAAAGGGCACCTGTCAGCAGGATCAACCCTATCACACCAGATACATCAGCGCCTGCCATGGTTGTTCCTGCTGATTAACCCCTTCTGCCCCGGGCCACTTTTCACCCTTCTGCCCAGGCCATTTTTTGCAAATCTGACATTCGTTGCTTTATGTGGTAATAGCTTTGGAACACTTTTACTTATCCAGGCCATTCTGAGATTGTTTTCTCGTGATACATTGTACTTCATGACAGTCATAAATTTAAGTCAATATATTTCACTTTTATTTATGAAAAAATCCCAAATTTATCAAAAATTTTAAAAAATCTGCAATTTGTTAACCGTTTAGGTTTTCCTCAAGAATTAAAGGACAATGGAGATGACATTTCTAAATTTCACTTTTTTGGGCAGATTTTCCATTTTAATCCATTTTTTCTCTAACACATCAAGGGTTAAAAGCCAAACAAAACTCAATGTTTATTACTAGAGGTGGGACGAATCCAATTTTTTTAAAATCCGAATCCGAAAAGGTTCTCAAATCTATCGAATCTTTCGAATCTGGAATCCTACGAATCCTGTACATAAGAATTGTGTGAACGGTGTAAGAAACAAAGTGATCCAAACACTTATGGGGGGGATCTGTGGATGGCACTGTTATGGGGGATCTGTGGATGGCACTGTTATGGGGGATCTGTGGATGGCACTGTTATGGGGGATCTGTGGATGGCACTGTTATGGGGGATCTGTGGATGGCACTGTTATGGGGGATCTGTGGATGGCACTGTTATGGGGGATCTGTGGATGGCACTGTTATGGGGGATCTGTGGATGGCACTGTTATGGGGGATCTGTGGATGGCACTGTTATGGGGGATCTGTGGATGGCACTGTTATGGGGGATCTGTGGATGGCACTGTTATGCGGGGATCTGTGGATGGCACTGTTATGGGGGATCTCTGAATAGCACTGTTATGGGGGGATCTGTGGATGGCACTGTTATGGGGGGTCTCTGGATGGCACTGTTATGGGGGATCTGTGGATGGCACTGTTATGGGGGATCTGTGGATGGCACTGTTATGGGGGATCTGTGGATGGCACTGTTATGGGGGATCTGTGGATGGCACTGTTATGGGGGATCTGTGGATGGCACTGTTATGCGGGGATCTGTGGATGGCAATGTTATGGGGGGATCTGTGGATGGCACTGTTATGGGGGATCTCTGGATGGCACTGTTATGGGGGGATCTCTGGATGGCACTGTGATGGGGGGATCTGTGGATGACACATATATAGCATCTTATGCTATGTGCCATCCACAGATCCCCCCATAACAGTGCCCCTGCAGGGTGAATGACCCCCAATACAAGGGCTGGGGGCCGGCATTTGGATTAGGAATGACAGCGGGAACCGGTGCAGTCCCTGTATTATAATGCACCGGCCCCGCTCACTGTAGTATAATCTTATGATCTAACCTGCATTGTTAAGATATAATAATCCATCTGTATTACTTACATTACAACTTTAACTTCCGTAGCAGAGTGGAGGGAGGACGGGTGGGCGGCGCGACACTCACTACGTCACGCGCCCGTGCCGCCTGCTTCATTCATAAAGTGGGCGACGCAGGCACATGACGTAGTGAGTGGCGCGCCGCCCACCCGTCCTCCCTCCACTCTGCTACGGAAGTTAATGTTGTAATGTAAGTAATACAGATGGATTATTATATCTTAACAATGCAGGTTAGATCATAAGATTATACTACAGTGAGCGGGGCCGGTGCATTAGAATACGGGGACTGCATTGGTCCCCGCTGTCATGGATTCGTCGGATTCGAATTTAGTAAATGAGGTCGGGATTCGAGTCCTCGAATCCAACAAGATTCAAGGGATTTGTGGATTCGACGGATTCATCGTCCCACCTCTAATTATTACCCTGATTCTGAGGTTTACAGAAACACCCCACATGTGGTCGTAAACTGATGTACGGGCACACGGGAGGTCGCAGAAGAAAAGGAGCGCCGTATGGTCTTTAGAAGGCAGATTTTGCTGGACTGGTTTTAGATGCCATGTCCCATTTGAAGCCCCCCTGATGCACCCTTACAGTAGAAACTCCAAAAAGTGACCCCATTTTGGAAACTAGGGGATAAGGTGCCAGTTTTATTGGTACTATTTTGGGGTACATATAATTTTTAATTGCTCTATATTAAGTTTTTTGTGAGGCAAGGTAAGGCAAGGCAAGGTTTTGGCACCATTCATCTGACAGGGTAGATCATGTGCTATTTTTACAGACACAGTGATATCAAATTTGTCTACTTTACTTAGTTTCAGTTTTACATAATAAAGCATTTTGAAAAAAAAATTATGTTTTTGTGTCTCCATTTTCTGAACGCCTTATTTTATTTTATTTTTCTGCCGATCGCTTTGTGCAGTGACTCGTTTTTTGAAGGAAAAGTTGATGTTTTTATTGGTACCATTTTTGGGTACATATGATTTTTTGATCATTTATTATGGAGTTTTATGTTCTCCCCGTGTTTGCGTGGGTTTCCTCAGGGTTCTCCAGTTTCCTCCCAGACTCCAAAGACATAGTGATAGGGACCTTAGATTGTGAGCCCCATTGGGGACAGTTGGATGCTAATGTCTGTAAAGCGCTGCGGAATATAGTAGTGCTATATAAGTGCATAAAATAAATAAATTACACTTAATAGGGCAAGGTGACCAAAAAATTGGTAATTTTGGCACAGTCTTTATTTATTTACTTTTACTGCGTTCACCTGAGGGGTTAGGTCATGTGATATTTTTATACAGCTGGTTGTTATGGACGTGGCGATACCTAAGGCTACTTTCACACTTGCGGCAGAGAGATCCGGCAAGCAGTTCCGTCGCCGGAACTGCCTGCCGGATCAGGCAAAATGTATGCTAACTGATGGCATTAGTAAGACTGATCAGGATCCTGATCAGTCTTAAAAATGCCTGATCAGTCGAAAAAATGCATTGAAATGCCGGATCCGTCTTTCCGGTGTCATCCGGCAAAAGCGGATCCGGCATTTATTTTTTCACCTTTTTTTCAGTCTGCGCATGCGCATACCGGAAGGACGGATCCGGCATTCCGGTATTCTGAATGCTGGATCCGGCACTAATACTTTCCTATGGAAAAAAATGCCTGATCAGGCATTCAGGCAAGTCTTCAGTTTTTTTAGCCAGAGATAAAACCGCATGCTACGGTTTTCTCTTTTGCCTGATCAGTCAAAACGACTGAACTGAAGACAACCTGATGCAAACTGAACGGATTACTCTCCATTCAGAATGCATGGGGATAAAACTGATCAGTTCTTTTCCGGTATAGAGCCCCTGTGACGGAACTCTATACCGGAAAAGAACAACGCAAGTGTGAAAGTAGCCTAATATGTATACTTTTTCTTATTTATTTGAGTTTAACACAATAATAGCATTTTTGAAACCAAAACAAATGATGTTTTAGTGTCTCCATAGTCTGAGGGCGATAGCTTTTCTATTTTTTGACCGATTGTCTTAGATAGGGTCTCATTTTTTGTGGGATGAAGTGACACTTTGATTGGTACTATTTTGGGGGGGGGGGGGCAGACGCCTTTTTGATCGCTTGGTGTTGCAATTTTTGGGATGTAAGGTGACAAAAAAATTATTTTTTGGCACTTTTATTTTTATTTTTTTACGGTGTTCACCTGAGGGTAGGGTGACCACATTTCCAAACTGCCATTCAGGGACACCCGCCCCGGCCCCCCCGCACCCATGTCCACTACCCAAAAAATATGATTTTTGATACTTTTTTAAAAAAATTAAGTCACTTAGTGACAGCGGCGTACTTTGTACTTACGCTGGCAAGTTCATTGCATCGAAGTTATGCTTGAGATTGCTATAAACATAACTGCCTGTGCATTGTTCAGTAATTTGTGATTGTGCCCTGCACACAATCACTGGCTACCTAAAACAGGTCATATTTTTAATGTGTTAGACATCTCTTAATCCCCTTTTATAGAGAGGGGGATCTGTGGATGACACTGCTATGGGGGGGATCTGTGGATGCCACATACCGTATATAGCATCTTATGCTATATGTGTCATCCCCAGATCCACCCCATGACAGTGTCATCCCCATTTCCCCCTCCATAACAGTGTCATCCACAGATCTCCCTCCCTATAACAGTGTCATCCACAGATCTCCCTCCCTATAACAGTGTCATCCACAGATCTCCCACCCCATGACAGTGTCATCCCCATTTCCCCCTCCATAACAGTGTCATCCACAGATCTCCCTCCCTATAACAGTGTCATCCACAGATCTCCCTCCCTATAACAGTGTCATCCACAGATCTCCCTCCCTATAACAGTGTCATCCACAGATCTCCCTCCCCGCCTCTCACAGGAGTGTACATATATAAAAAAAGCATATTTCACATGAACACTTACAGTTACCTGGCTTGGCCCTTGGGGATCTCGGACGCCACTTCAACACTTTGGCCGGGGGCTCGGCGGAGCTGATGTTGTGTTTTATCCTAATGAGAAAGATTTCATAATAAGGATTTGGAGAAGGGGCAGAGGGATAGCAGAGCAGGGAGAGGCTGGTGCTGCTACTAGGGGGTCATACCATGGGGGAGTAATAAAACCCACCATAATGCCCCCCAGTAGAAAGAATTCTCTTTATAATGTGCAAAACATACCCCCTTGTAATGCCCCCAGTTGAGCTAATGTCCCCCATAATGTGCCAGTATAAAATACCCCTATATAGTGCCCCAGTAAATGGCTCCATAGTGCTCCTCTCCCCCCTTCCTGCTAGTGCCCCCCATAATGTACCAGTATAAAATGCCCCATATATCGTGCCCCAGTAGATGCCCTCAGTGTCCCCCATAATTTGCAAGTATAAAATACCCCTTCTTAGTGCCCCCCGTAGATGACTCCATAGTACTCCTGTCTCCCCTTCTCCATAGTACCCACCATAATGTGTCCCAGTATAAAATTCTACTGTACAGACCCCCCCATATAAAACACCCCTTCTTTGTGGCCTCAGTAGATGCCCCTATAGTGCCCACCAATAATGTGCCAGTAATAAGTGCCCTCAATAACGTGCCACTGCCAGTAACAAGAGCCCCCCAATGTGCCAGTAACAAGAGCCCCATCACGTGCCAGTAATAAGCCCCCCATCACGTGCCAGTAATAAGCCCCCCATCACGTGCCAGTAATAAGCCCCCCATCACGTGCCAGTAATAAGCCCCCCATCACGTGCCAGTAATAAGCCCCCCATCACGTGCCAGTAATAAGCCCCCCATCACGTGCCAGTAATAAGCCCCCCATCACGTGCCAGTAACAAGAGCCCCATCACGTGCCAGTAATAAGCCCCCCATCACGTGCCAGTAATAAGCCCCCCATCACGTGCCAGTAATAAGCCCCCCATCACGTGCCAGTAATAAGCCCCCATCACGTGCCAGTAATAAGCCCCCCATCACGTGCCAGTAATAAGCCCCCCATCACGTGCCAGTAATAGGCCCCCCCATTACGTGCCAGTAATAAGCCCCCCCATTACGTGCCAGTAATAAGCCCCCCATTACGTGCCAGTAATAAGCCCCCCATTACGTGCCAGTAATAAGCCCCCCATCACGTGCCAGTAATAAGCCCCCCATCACGTGCCAGTAACAAGAGCCCCATCACGTGCCAGTAATAAGCCCCCCATCACGTGCCAGTAATAAGCCCCCCATCACGTGCCAGTAATAAGCCCCCCATCACGTGCCAGTAATAAGCCCCCCATCACGTGCCAGTAATAAGCCCCCCATCACGTGCCAGTAATAGGCCCCCCCATTACGTGCCAGTAATAAGCCCCCCCATTACGTGCCAGTAATAAGCCCCCCATTACGTGTCAGTAATAAGCCCCCCCATTACGTGCCAGCAATAAGCCCCCCATTACGTGCTTGTAATAAGCCCCCCATTACGTGCCAGTATTAAGCCCCCCCATCACTTGCCAGTATTAAGCCCCCCATGATGTGCCAGTATTAAGTCCCCCCATCATCATGTGCCAGTATTAAGCCCCCCCATCATCATGTGCCAGTATTAAGCCCCCCCATCATGTGCCAGTATTAAGCCCCCCCATTGTAATAAGCCCCCCCATTGTAATAAGCCCCCCCATTGTAATAAGTCCCCCCATTCTAATAAGCCCCCCCAATGCCAGTAACACTATTGTAAAAAAAAACAAAACACTTATACTTACCTCAGTGTCAGCGATGCGATGCAGACTCTTCCTGTGTCCCGCGCTGTAAGGCTCGGGCGGTGCGATGACGTCATCGCCCCGCCTTCGCCGGCCTCTGATAGGCTGCCGGCCTAGTGCCTGCAGCCTATCAGAGGAAGGGGAAGGGACACGCCTCTCCCTCCCCTGCACCTCCGCTGGCACAGGCAGATTACTAAGGAGATGAGCGCAATGGAAGCGCTCATCTCCCTGTGCCCGGCGGCGGCTCACTTGGGGGGGCATTTTAGTTGGGGGGGCACAGCATGATGTAGGGGGGGCCGTGGCCCCCCCCTGGCGACGCCACTGAAGTCTGGCAGGCAGTTGATTCCGGGACTCTCTATTGTCCCGGTTTGAAGGCTCCCGGGACACGGGACAAAAACGTAAATTACGGGACGATCCCGGGCAAACCGGGACACGTGGTCACCCTACCTGAGGGGTTAGGTCATGTGCCCGCCCGATCACCATGACGTACTATTACGTCAAGATGCGAGAAGTCACTGACTTCCATGACGTAATAGTACGTCATGTCAAGAAGGGGTTAAACCAATACTTGTCAAAATAAGTTGCAGTTTTCCAAAGAAAAACAAATGTTATTCTTTATACAGTCTATTACTTCAATGCACCAATGGACAGGCCAAACCACTCAGTGCACCGAGGGACGCGGCCAAACCACTCAGTGCACCAAGAGACGGGGCCAAACCGCTGAGTGCACCTCAGCTTTCCAATGTTGGCCCCCGTCCCTCATTGCACATAAGCCTCCATTGGCATACAGAGTAAAAGCCTACTTTCTCAGGAACGCCTTCACTGATTTTCACAAGACAGGTATCATTTTAATCAGTAGGACCCACCCTACTGGGAAGTATGTCTGCTTTCATAGGGTTTATCCTGCTGACAGGTGCTCTTTGAAGAGGTTGTTAGAGCTCCTCCTGCACTTTGCAGGCTCTGTTCTAAGCATAGATGCAGGTCTCAGAGGTGGGCCCCACACCTATCAGACATCGGGGGCATATCCTAGCGATATACCCCAATGTCCAAGATGTTGCAAACCGTTTAAGTCAGTCATGCCCTCCTGGACTTAGTTCCGTTCAGTAGAAGGGGTGAGTGGCTCAGCTCCATTAGCAAGCTCTTTGCTTCTATTTGCTAGATTGCAGCTCCAGTCAGTAGAAGCAGAGAGCCTCCTGCGTTAGGAGGTATGGGGCTGTAGGGTACATTCACACATTGCGGTTGAGAGCTGCATGTGAAAGCAGCATACAGTGTTACCTAGGGTTGGACGATATCAAAAATATTCCCACGATAACGATATTAAGAAATTTATAGTGATAACGATATATATCGCGATAAATGCCCATTTAGAAGAAAAAAACACTTGGGGCCACAAGGAGACATTATACTGTATGGGGGCAGCCACAAGGAGACGTTACACTGTATGGGGGCAGCCACAAAGAGACGTTATACTGTATGGGGGCAGCCACAAGGAGACGTTATACTGTATGGGGGGCAGCCACAAGGAGACATTATACTGTATGGGGGGCAGCCACAAGGAGACATTATACTGTATGGGGGGCAGCCACAAGGAGACGTTATACTGTATGGGGGCAGCCACAAGGAGACGTTATACTGTATGGGGCAGCCACAAGGAGA
This sequence comes from Bufo bufo, assembly GCF_905171765.1. NCBI lineage: Eukaryota > Metazoa > Chordata > Amphibia > Anura > Bufonidae > Bufo > Bufo bufo. The sequence continues at coordinate 568,070,045 of NC_053392.1, read as the reverse complement.
CGTTACACTGTATGGGAACAGCCACAAGGAGACGTTATACTGTATGGGGGCAGCCACAAAGAGACGTTATACTGTATGGGGGCAGCCACAAGGAGACGTTATACTGTATGGGGGGCAGCCACAAGGAGACATTATACTGTATGGGGGGCAGCCACAAGGAGACATTATACTGTATGGGGGGCAGCCACAAGGAGACGTTATACTGTATGGGGGCAGCCACAAGGAGATGTTATACTGTATGGGGGCAGCCACAAGGAGACATTATACTGTATGGGGGCGGCCTCGAGACGTTATACTGTATGGGGGCAACCACAAGGAGACGTTACTCTGTATGGGGCAGCCACAAGGAGACGTTATACTGTATAGGGCCAGCCACAAGGAGACGTTATACTGTATGGGGCAGCCACAAGGAGACACTACTGTATGGGGCGGCCACAAGGAGACGTTATACTGTATGGGGGCAGCCACAAGGAGACGTTATACTGTGAGGGGGCAGCCACAAGGAGACGTTATACTGTATAGGGGCAGCCACAAGGAGACGTTATACTGTGTGCGGGCAGCCTCAAGGAGACGTTATACTGTATGGGGCAGCCACAAGGAGACACTACTGTATGGGGCAGCCACAAGGAGACGTTATACTGTATAGGGCGGCCACAAGGAGACGTTATACTGTATGGGGGAAGCCACAAGGAGACGTTACATTGTATGGGGGTAGCCACAAGGAGACGTTATACTGTATGGGGCAGCCACAAGGAGACACTACTGTATGGGGCAGCCAGAAGGAGACGTTATACTGTATGGGGCGGCCACAAGGAGACGTTAAATTGTATGGGGCAGCCACAAGGAGACGTTATACTGTATGGGGCAGCCACAAGGAGACACTACTGTATGGGGCAGCCACAAGGAGACGTTATACTGTATGGGGCAGCCACAAGGAGACGTTATACTGTATGGGGCAGCCACAAGGAGACATTATACTGTATGGGGGGCAGCCACAAGGAGACATTATACTGTATGGGGGGCAGCCACAAGGAGACATTATACTGTATGGGGGGCAGCCACAAGGAGACGTTATACTGTATGGGGGCAGCCACAAGGAGACGTTATACTGTATGGGGGCAGCCACAAGGAGACGTTATACTGTATGGGGGGCAGCCACAAGGAGACATTATACTGTATGGGGGGCAGCCACAAGGAGACATTATACTGTATGGGGGGCAGCCACAAGGAGAAGTTATACTGTATGGGGGCAGCCACAAGGAGACGTTAATTGTTAAACTTTTATATGTCCTTTTTCACCATTTCGGGTATCTGTACCTAGTCAATTGACTTCTAGTAACAACAAAAACATTACAGGGTTAATTCAGCCCCCAGCCTCTGATCAGCCCTCAGCCTCTCATGTGCCCCCCAGCCTCTGATCAGCCTCTCATGTGCCCCCCAGCCTCTCCCTCTTATCAGCCCCCTCTGGTAACTCAACCCCCCCCCCCCTAGTATTAATCATTGGTGGCAGTGGCCACAGGGTCCCCCCCCCCATCATTGGTGACAGTGGGCAGTGACCTCCCCCCCTTCCCTCCCCAGTATTAATCATTGGTGGCAGTGGCCACAGGGTCCCCCTCCCATCATTGGTGGCAGTGGGCAGTTCCGATCGGAGTCCCAGCAGTGTAATGCTGGGGCTCCGATCGGTTACCATGGCAGCCAGGACGCTACTGAAGTCCTGGCTGCTATGGTATGTTAGTGAGCAGCATTATACTCACGTGCGCCGTGGCCGCCGGTCGCTCCTTCTTGCTAATGCTTATGCCGCACAGACCTATGAGAAGAAGGAGCGCCCGGCGGCCACCCCGCACGTGAGTATAATGCTGCTCACTAACATGCTGCTCATTGCCCACTAACATGCAGAGACTGAAGAACATTACCGGCACACGACCTCTGACAGGACGCTGTGATCCGCGCAATTAACCCCTCAGGTGTCACACCTGAGGGGTTAATTGCGCGGATCACCGCGTCCTCTCAGAGGTCGGGTGCCGGGAATGCGAGTCACAGAATTCCTTCCCCCACGCCGAACTGCTAAGAGCGCCGCCGCAAGCGGCCAGCAGGTATCGGCAGTGGTATCGGGGACATTTGCACGAGTACAAGTACTCTGCAAATGTCCAGTATCGGTTCATGCTGGAGCGGGCGGCCGCAGATTTAGAAGCGGTCAGCGCACATGACCGCTTCTATGACGTCATGAAATACCGCGGTAATTAGGAAACAGCGATATCGCCATATCGCCGGTATTTTAATACCGCGGTATATCGTGATACCGGTATATCGCCCAACCCTAGTGTTTCCCAGTGGCATACATACAGAAGTAAGGGCCCCATAACAAGGATCAAACCAGGCCCTCACACACAGGACAGAAGGGTTTCCGCCTAAACCCCTTTCAGTGACTCTTGGGCCATTTTTTCCACTGCTTCATTTTCTAAAAGTTGTTCCTTTAGAGGGTAGAGTCCTGACCAAGTTTTCACCCCCAGTAGAAGAGGGGATGATCCCAACTGGTCCCCCTCTTGCCCTGGGCCCCATAGCAGCCGCATGGTCTGCCGCTTTGGTAGTTACACCGCTGGTCTTACCTCTAATTGCTGTGGTTCCCAACCGCAATGTCTAAATGTTCTCTAAGGAGGTATATACTTTTTCAGCCAAGACTAAGCTGGAGCTCCTTGTGGGACATCTGTAGATGACGGCCTTATGCTGATGAGTCAGTTCACCCTGTAACACGGCCAAATCAGTGGAGGGCAACAGCTAAAACCACTGGGAATCTTTATTGATAACAGGTCATCAAAAACTAAGGTATAACCATCAAGAAGATCGCCTTAGGTTTGTCACTACCTGAGCTTGGGAATCTTAAATCTGACCTCTGCCTGAGCTCCGTCACAATTCTCATGATCACGATTCTCACTGTAATCAGACCTACCTTGCCACTGTATGACCCTGCATTGGCGCGAACAAACCGGGACTTCTGCACCAGCGGTAGGAAACTGCTACCATTAACGGCCTGGAGGTTCCTCATGTTCAATGGAAAACTTGTTCCATAGGGACCGACCGGCCACTAATGGCAACTTATTGGAAACTGAATGGCAGTAGTGGACGTTACTCATGAATATCCAGTAACTTAACTTTGTGGCAAAAGTTCTTGTCACATTTATGCTGTCGTCACCAGCAGTTCTAGTCGAAGAAGATGCACAAAGAAAAAACAGTCTCCTGATGAACGTCAGAGGTTGCCTCCCTTACATTTTCCTTCGACATAAAGTGTACCTACGTTTTCAGAATCCAACATGTGTGTAATAGCACAATTTCTGTACCCTGCATTTTTTAACAGGGTTCCCTTCTTTAGACTCCATCGATAAAGTCACAAGTCTCCCTCAGCTTGCTAGCTGCTATAATGTCTTCCATAGACTACACATGGAGAAAACAGGAGATCTTGTTCCCTAACCATAGCTGCTCCAGCCTCTGTGTCTTTGTCACTGCAGTTTACTGCTCTTCCCCCCCCCCCCCCTCTCCATAGACTCTCCCCTCTCCATAGACTTAATTGGTTCCTTCCTTTAGGCTCTCAAAATGTATCCCGCAAATAATTCAAAGTGAATATTATTTTAGGAAAGGGAGCATGAGGAAGAAAAGAGCCGATAAAATGAATAAAAGGGCAATTGTCTCTGATAGGATATATTACAAAGTTTCCTATTTTCGCCTGTACTATTGATTTATGCAAAGTTGTGTGAAAAGTTAGTGCCCATAGGGGGAGATTTATCAAAGACTGACATTTTACGCAAGTCTTTGAAATCTCCTGTTCTGCTGGAGGATGAGACTAATTTAGGACGAGGCGCAGGGCCCTGGATGTCCGTGTGCAGGAGTGAAATCTACAGCAGCTGTGAGATTTCTTTCTTCATTTGCGCCTGAAACAAGGTAATTCTGGCAAACCTGCTGGCCCCAGCCTCTCCACGCCCAATTTTGAGAAAGTGGCGAGGGAAGTGCAGAAATGGCAGTTGACACAAAATTGTCTAAAAGTTGCAAACCACCAGATTTTTTCCCACCACTTTTCTGGCGCAGGAAGATTAAATCTCCTCCATAGTCCTTTGCACTTACAATCCATTCCAACGAGATGAACCAGGCATTGAGGTGTTCAGCTGTAGATGCAGGGACAACTAGAGACGAAATCTAATACCACCTTTGCCAATTGACTGTGTGGGAAGCAACGACCTGAAGAGTTTTTAAGCACAGTGGCGTCTCTTGCGTTTGTAAGGTTTTGAGTCACTTGTCGTCCTTCCTCGGTAGGTACAGTACCTGTGTAGTTTCTTCTCTCACTTTCTGGGCACGTATGTCCAGGTACTTACAGGTGGTGGCACATGAACAGTCACTGCTCCAGAGCCTCTGCTCCTGCGCCACTACTCAGAGCGGAGGCACGAGGTTGTCAGGGCCGGGTGAGATGTCCATGCTTGTTCATCAAGTAGGTGGGGGGAGATTCTTTAGCAGCGGGGACAATTCTTCACAGGTGAAAAATTCTGGTGAACGGATCGATTCTTACGAATCTATTTGCTAATCTCTCGTAAGCGACTCCTTCGCTGCTGGATCTCTGTTTGCTAGTCAGAATTTACAGTTCACGAATATAGGAAACCTTGGAGACAGCCTCTATGTTCGGAGTAATAGCCTGTGCTTAGGACCTGCGTAGTAGCAGTGAGTGAGTTTCTTGAAATTCGTTTCGGGTCCTATTCACTGAATTGTTGAAAAAGTTCAATTTGGGTACGTGCAAGCTAGAGTACTTTCCAAAAGGAAAGGGAAATTGAGTGTCTCATACCAGGAACCCAGCTCTTTCTGGGTAACTACCCTTTAGAAGAGCCAAGCAAAGGAGATTTGCTTGGTTGCCTGAGAGCCCTTGGTTGGGGTACTATTTCTTCTTTTGGAGGACGCCGAGTATGCATGAGGTGTATCGTAAGCCAGTCAATGCTCTTTTGGGTTTCAGGGAAAAATATCTGAAAATTAGCGCATCTTACATATGCTGGCATCAGATAGGCTTTGGTAAGCTAATTTGAAGGTCTTTCCCAGGAACCCAGAGATGCATTGCCTAGCCTCACAAACTAGGTGCTCTCTGTAATTAGAAAGAGTAACTCCCCAGACGACACATATATATTGCCCAGAAACCCAGAGTAGCATACTAGTCTCTCTTATTCACCCATTCATTAGATTCCAAATCTTTTGTGAAATTTGGGATGAATTCCGAACTGGTAGAATTGATTCGCTAATCCTTACTGCGTAGTAAACATAGGGCTAATCATTAATAAACTGTAACTCTAGATCACAAGAGACATTGACAGTAAACACAACCTTTGTTGTTTGGTGGCTCACATCCAGTCACTGAGCAAATAACGCAATAATGTGATGACAGAAATAGATAGAAGAGTTCTGATTCTTGTTACCAGAATTTCCTGGCACTGCGGTCTCTTCCTCGGCTTGTAACGTCACATACGTTAGTCATGTGGTCTTTGTACAGCTCAGTCCTATTCAAGTGAATGGGATTGAGCTGCAATACCAAGCACAGCCACTATACAATGTACGGCGCTGTGCTTGGTATAATAAAAAGAGGCTGCATCACTCATCCGAGTGCTGCAACCCCTTCAAACTGCTGATCGGAGGGGGTGCTCTAATTTTCAAAGACAGTCCTGGAAATTTAGGTTGTCCCAAGATGAGAATATGTGGGGCCTATGTAAGTCCTGCCTATAAGTGGACATTCACAGTTGGGTTTGGGGGGTGTTCCTTGGGCAGGGCTTACATGCCTAACTGCAGTGCTGGTAAGTGTATCCCACCTGTAAAGGATGTGGTGTATCCTTAGGAGATGTCATTACTTACTGATTGTGTGGGTGTCACAGGTCACTAACGCAAAATAGCTGCAGCGCTAGTGCCCTTTAAAATAAAACGTGAGCCCAAGCTTGGTGGTAATAATTAGGCTTGAGCGAATCGGGTTCGGATTGCTCTATCCGAACCGGATTGCTCTATCCGAACCTGATTCGCTCAACCCTAGTAATAATAATAATAATAATAGTAATAAAATAATAATAATAAAAGTATTGAAGAAAACTCTGGTAAGGAAACAAGAGTTCCCAGGAGATCTCCCCAGACCCCTTCAGAAAAAGAGAACATACTATGCCATATATACGATTTGGAGATGCCCAAATTCCAGTACTGCCATTTTACGATCCAGGGTAGGGCTGGCCCTCCAGATCACCAAAAGTTCTTTCAATACACCCAGACTTTTACACTGTAATAGGCCCCATGCACATAGTTGCCAACGGTCCCAAATTAGCCAGGATTGTCCCCAGTTTTTAGAGACTTTTCCAGCAAATTTGTACTGTCCCAGTTTGAAAATGGAAGAGGTTTATTTAAATCCCACGCAGAAGTGGGTGTTCTCAAGCAGGTTTGGATGGTGATTAAATGCACCAACTTTGCCAAAAAAGATGTCCAGCAGAAGACAATTCTATTTGGAATCACATATAGGCTGGGTTCATATGTTTTTCCCATCCATTTAAGAGATACAAAAAACATACATATTAAATGGATGCCTCAGACTGATGCTATACAGTGGCATCCGTTCACCATAGTTTGACTTAAAAAAAAACAAAAACTGGGGAGGACAAGTGGGGAGGAAATGGCCGTGCGTCTAATAAAGCGAATACTAGTGTGCTCTTCCATTATGGAAACACTCACTAGTATGCATTAGGTGCCGGGAGCGGGGAGTGAAGCGTTGCGAGTGCTTCCGATACTCACCCTCTGGTCTTCCTTCCTGGAGCCGGTGCTGCACTGTCCTGACCGCGTACAGCGTCAGGACATAGTGCACGCGCTATGACCTGACGCTACACGCAGTCAGGTAACAGTGCAATGTGGGCCGGAGAACATAGGGGAGCGTGAGTTCTGGATGCGGAGAGGAGCTGCAGCACGGGAGAGGTAAGAGGAGTTTATTTTTTAAATCTGATCTGAGGTCTGATGGTGTTCTAGCAAGGAACTCTAATTGGGGGGTCCGACATTGGAGGCTGATCTGAGGTCTGATAGGAGTCTGACATAAAGGGCTGATTAAAGGTCTGATGTGGTCTGAAATAAAGGGCTGATATAAGGTCTGATGGGGTCTGACATTGAGGGCTGATCTCCGGTCTGATCGGGGTCTGAAATAAAGGGCTGATATAAGGTCTGATGGGGGTCTGACATTGTGGGATGATAAAAGGTCTGATGGGGGTCTGACATTGTGGGATGATAAAAGGTATGATGGGGGTCTGACATTGTGGGATGATAAAAGGTATGATGGGGGTCTGACATTGTGGGATGATAAAAGGTATGATGGGGGTCTGACATTGTCGGATGATAAAAGGTATGATGGGGGTCTGACATTGTGGGATGATAAAAGGTATGATGGGGGTCTGACATTGTGGGATGATAAAAGGTATGATGGGGGTCTGACATTGTGGGATGATAAAAGGTCTGACGGGGTCTGACATTGTGGGATGATATAAGGTCGGATGGGAATCTGACATTGAGGGGTGATATAAGGTCTGATGGGGGTCTGACATTGAGGTCTGATGGGGGTCTGACATTGAGGTCTGATGGGAGTCTGACATTGAGGGCTGATATGAGGTCTGATGTGATGTTCTGCTATGGGATTCTGATGTGATGTACTGATATGGGGGTCTGATCCGATGTCCTGATATTTATGGGGGTCTGATATGAGTTTTTTTTTTCTTATTTTCCTCCTCTGAAACCTGGGGTGCGTCTTATCGTCAGGTGTGTCTTATAAAGTAAAAAATATGGTATACATTTTTTTTTACCGGACTGTGCAGGATACAAGGATACAACATATCGTACTGTGTTTTTGTATCCTTTTTATTCTAACGTATACATCAAACGGAGGCATAAAACGTGATGTGAACCTAGCCTTAGTGCCAATCAGTTTTGATGTGATGTTTTTTTTTTTTTTATGGGATGAGCCATAAATAACCTGTTAGATCTTACTGATGACATGTACTTTGTGTGCAGCTGCCGGACATTAGCTGGGCTGCTAGTTCTGGCCACATGTCACCACGCTCCTCTGTTCACATGAGTGACGCATGAAGATCTGCATGTGTCACCTCCGTTGACTACAGATACCTGGAGGTGCATAGTGTTAATATGATCAGAAAGTGCAGGGATGGACATTACATCTACAAAAAGTCTGCCTCCCTGTTGTCAGGGTACGGTCTTCATGAGGGATACTCCTCTGGAGATGTGGACACAGCCAGGGGCGTAACTACCATAGCGGCAGACCATGTGGCTACTATGGGGCCCAGGGCAAGAGGAGGCCCAGTCTTAGTTGGGATTATCTCCTTTTCTATTGGAGGTGAAAACTCGATCAGGACTCTACCCTCTAAAGGAACATTTTTTTTGCAAATGAGGGAGTCAAAAAATGGTCCAAGGGTCATTGAAAAGGGTTTAGGCAGAAAACCCTTCTGTCCTGTTTGGGGGGCCTGGTTTGATCCTTGCTATGGGGCCCTTACTTCTCTATGTACACCACTGGACACAGCTGATAATAAATGGGTTATAATAAAGAGGCTATCCCATGAAAAGTATTACTATGCAATGTATACATTATTAAAATGAGTTATTATTTATGAAAACTAAATACTATGAGGGGAATTTATCATTCCCCTCCATGCCTGGCGTACAAAAGTCGCAAATATTGTGAGCCTCGTAATAAATTAGGTGCAACCTCCGGCAGCACTTTATGTACATTACATTGTTCTCTCTGGTAGCGCCCCCTGCTGTTTATCCTTCTGGTCCACCTTCTCCTGCATTTACTGGTGGACCATTAAAGGGGTTATCTTACTTCAGCAAATGGCATTTATCATGTAGAGAAAGTTAATACAAGGCACTTACTAATGTATTGTGATTGTACATATTGCTTCCGTTCCTGGCTGGATTCATTTTTCCATCACATTGTACGCTGCTCGTTTCCATAGTTGCAACCACCCTGCAATCCAGCGGCGGTGGTCGTGCTTGCTCACTATAGGAAAAAGTACCAACTTATGTGTGCTCCTGTGGTCTCAGCCACCACAGAGGCCTGTGCTGGTGTATTGCAGGGTGGTCATAACCATGGAAACGAGCAGTGTATAATGTGATGGAAAAGTGAATCCAGCCAGCAAAGGAGGCAATATGGACGATCACAATACATTAGTAAGTGCCTTGTATTAACTTTCTCTACATAATAAACCTGTCACGGACACTCCATTGACAGGTGCCAGGAGATCAGGGGGACTGGCAACACGTGGGTTAATGTGAATGGTTCCTTGTGGATCATTTGTGTCTGTGTTGTTTTGGTTATGACCACACCTCTGGCAGGTGTTGTTGGTTTGGTCATTTAACTTCCCCTATTTATTACTGCTTACCCCTTTTCGGGGTGCGGTTTATAGCTTCAGATTCTGGACTCTAGGCTAGCTGGTTGTTGAATCTCGGTTAAGCTCCTGGCGCTGCCTTTGCTCCACGTGAAGTTAAGTGTTGTCTTCCCTATTTGTTTTTTGTTTGTTGTATTTCCCTGTCTTTTGAATCTAGGCCTGAGGGAGACTCCTGTTCATCCTTCTGGTGGAGGAATAGGTTGTATCAAGTCCTGTCACTTTACCAGGACCCTTCAGGGTGTGTTAGGGCTCTAGGTTCCTGTGTATGAACTTTCCTACCATCGAGGTCAGTTCATACTGATAGTTAGTCAGGACTTGGATTAGGGTTGTTTTAGGAGGTGAGCTTCTCCTTCACCCTAGTTTCCAGACCTAGTTCCTGTCCTCTTTCCTCCTGTGCTCGGTGTGGAGTTTTCCACGCACACCGCATCCATGACAAAACCCCTTCAAGCATGCAGTACACTGGCCGATAGTCAGCCAGATAATCGCTAACGAGGGTTCATAGTAATGATGCGGCAGTGTAATATTGCAACCGATTACCATATTACTCGTTCATCGGGCGTTGGGATTTTTAATCATGCTTATAAATCATCATTTGCCGCGCGCAGATTGTGCTGTCTAATCACGATCTACTGCCGGCAAACAACAAGCCAGTATGGCGATGAGCGATGGCATTAGCAATCATCGCATGTAATAGCAGCGGTCTCCTTCACTGACGAGCAGGCGATTGCCGGGAAGGAACGCTTCCCTTCTGACAATCGTATGCCCGATCCTTTAATCTAACACAGTCCTTAGCTTCCCTGTTCTCTTCCTCCTCTCAGTGCTGGCATAGTGATCTCATAGAGAAGCAGGTGAAGCAGCCCATAGACCTTTCATTCTTCCATCCCTTCTTCTAAATACATAGAAGTATATAGCTATATCTTTCTCTAGACAGTGGAGAAGGACATTGTGGGGGCATTACATATGTATCTCTGGAGCTATATATTGTCTAGGCCTGGGAGGAAGGGCATAACAAGAGCTGGGAGATGAAGACGCTTGATGAGCTGCTGTCCACCCACAAAAAGGGAGTCAAAAAAAGTTTTCATTTGTGGGCTAACCCCTTTAAAAGAGAATCAAGTGTTAATTAAAGCATGCAGAAGGGACAGCAGGGAAGTAAAGAAAAAAAGATAAATCCAGAGGTTATAGGGGCAGCTTCTGGTTGGGGAGGAGGGAGGACTAAAATTCGAAACCTCTTGTCCCGTAGAGTTAATTCACGACAGCCTGTTTGCTTTGGCTCAGCTTTGCCATCAGTACAATTTTCTTCCCAGGTCACTCCCTTCTAAACTTATTCCTAATCAAAACCCTTGTAAATCCAGACTGCCTTCTAGATAAATTAGTCCCATTGTCAGCAGCCACTGCTACGAGCTGTGCCTCCTTTCTCACGATATTAAATTATTGGAAGTGAAACCAGCGAGCGATCAATTTACCATTTAGCAGAAGTTTGTGAAAGTCCTTCTAATCCACAGACGGAGGGGAAATGTTGGCATTTCAGTCAAGGCTTGACGTTTAAATGACAAATTAGAAATAAGTAATTTTCTCTAACTCTTTTACGTCGACCTGATCTGCAGAGATCAGCAAAACTATGTGTATCTGAGACTCAAGACAATAGAAGACAAAGCTGGGACTTCTAAGTAGTGTCATCAGGTTTCAGCTATCTCTTGCCAGTGTTCGTAAGGTTTTAATTCAGGTATTGGTGGCGTGACGTCAGGAGTACAATCCTGAAGTGAGCTGCGCCGTTTGTCTATGAAACAATACTGTGTATTATGTGTCTCGAGTCTAGGAGAGGATTGTCATGTGAGACCATGCAAAGTAACCTGCTCAGTGTAAAAGTTTTCTCAAGAAAGGAAGTAAACTAGTAAAAGTTTTATTCTTTTATCTGTTAAATTAAAAGTGTTTTCTTCCTTTTTTTTTTTTACATTATTTCCCTGTTATAGTTTCTCAGATTGCATAAATAAGAACATATTAAATGTAAAATTTAAGAGTTTACATTCAGGATTACCCACTGTGGAGAGATGGCCCCTTAGCTTAGGCATAAAGGGCATCTGTCAGCAGACTTGTGCCTATGGAACAATCCACTTTGACTGAAAGGGCCAGACGTGATGACTAGTGTTGGGCGAACATGCTCGGCCGAACACTTTTTTACTCGGCCGAACACCGCGTGTGCTCGAGCGCAGCCAATAAACGTTGGCTACTGGCATTACAGTGATTGGCTGGCCGGAACGCGTCATCTGGTGCTATCTCGGCTCAGTCTTAGTCAGGGAGAGCTGCAGCAGAAGGGACAGATAGTGTAGGGACAGGAATTGGTTTGTTTGTTAGGCAGGTTTTACTGGTGAAAGGTGTTAGAGACCCAAAAGTCCTTTTAAGGACTGTTGTTTTATCTGGCTGCCATATATATTATTAGCGCAACCTGCGCTAAATTCCGTGCAATTGTTTGACCGCTGCTGACAGTGACACAATCTCTGCTATATCTGTTGTGTTACATTTGCTCTGTGAAATTCAGCGCAATTGTTTGGCCGCTGGTGACAGCGACATTACCCGCGCTACATCTCCAGTATAACGTTAGCGCATCCAAAATATCAGTGACATTCAGAGTAATTTTTTCGCCGCTGGTGACAGCGACATTACCTGCGCTACATCTTCTGTATAACGTTAGCGCATCTTAAATATCAGTGACATTCAGTTTAATTTATTTGCGCATACACTTACAAAACCTGCGCTATTGTACATGTGACATACTTGCAAGCATATATACCATTTAATGTGCTGAAGGCGAGCACTAAAGGATGGGGAAGTGGCCGTACTGCTGATGGTGCATGCAGAGGCCGTGGCCCTGTCCGCGGTGAAACTGTGCCTGCTGCCAGAGCACAAGAAACACACTCATCCACGATACCTAGCTTCATGTCCCAGTTTGCAGGGCGGCGCAGGACACCACTCTCGAAGTCACACAAGTGCAACCAGATGGTCGGTTGGATTGCAGCAGATAATGCTTCCAGTCGGTTAAGCACCACCCTGTCTTCCACAAAGTCCAGTCTCAGTAGCCAAGAGTCTGGTCAACAGAATCCTCCCCCTGATCCTCCTTCCTCCCACCATGGAGAGTCTTGGCAAACAAGTGATCCCACACTCGGATATTCCGAGGAGCTTAAAGAGGGACATGAGGATATCTTGTGCACTGATTCCCAAACTCTCCAGCATCCACAGTCAGAAAAAGATGATGGTGGGGAACGGCAATTAGTGTTTCACGAGGTGGATGATGATGATGAGACACAGTTGTCAATAGGTGGGGTTCTTGTTAGGTCAACAAGTCAGGAGGATGACCAGAGTGAGGAAGTGGGAGAGGAGGTGGTGGACGATGAAATCACTGACCCAACCTGGGAAGGTGGCAAGCAGAGTGAGGACAGCAGTACAGAGGGGGAGGGATCCGCAGCACTGCAACAGGCTGGAAGGGGCAGTGGGGCGGCAAAAGGGAGAAGGCGGGCCACACCAAACAGGCCTGCAACTGGTCCCCAGAGCACTCCCTTGCGGCAATCTCCCTTGCCAAGGGGTAGGTGTTCCGCAGTCTGGTGCTTTTTTGAGGAAAGTGCGGACGATAAAAGAATTGTCATTTGCAACCTGTGCCATACCAAAATGAGCAGGGGCGTGAACACTAGCAACCTCACCACCACCAGCATGATCCGCCACATGGCATCAAAGCATCCTAATAGGTGGGCCGAACGCCTGGGTCCACAACCAGTGTCTGCGGGTCACACCACTGCCTCCTCTTCCCCTGTGTTACGTGCTGGCCAATCCCCTGTCCAAGACGTAGGCCCGGATGCCTCCCGCCCTTCGCAAGCACCATCAGCTAGCACATCCACTTCTGTGCCCCAACGCAGCGTACAGATGTCCATACCCCAGGCCTTTGAAGAAAAGCGCAAATACCCAGCCACCCACCCAAAGGCCATAGCACTAAATGCACACCTTTCCAAATTGCTGGTCCTGGAAATGTTGCCATTTAGGCTTGTGGACACTGAGGCTTTCCGCAGACTAATGGCGGTGGCAGTCCCTCGTTACTCTGTCCCCCGCCACTATTTTTCCCGGTGTGCCGTCCCCGCCTTACACCAGCATGTGTCCTGTAACATCACCCGTGCCCTGACCAACACAGTTATTGGGAAGGTCCACTTAACGACTGACACATGGACAAGTGCTTGTGGCCAGGAACGCTACATTTCCCTGACGGCACACTGGGTGAACGTTGTGGAGGCCGGGAGCGAGTCGTACCCTGGGATTGCACAGGTGCTACCGACGCCAAGGATTGCGGGCCCTACTTCCATCAGGATTTCCGCCACCACCTATATTAGTGGCTGCAACCCCCCCCCCCCTTCTCCTCCTCCACCACTTCCACCTCTGAATTCTCTTCTTGCAGCACCAGTCAGCCATCAGTCAGTTGCTGGAAGCAGTGTAGCACTGCAGTGGGGAAGTGGCAACAGGCCGTGCTTATACTAATATGTTTAGGTGACAAACAGCACACCGCTGCAGAACTGTGGCAGGGGATAAGGGACCAGACTGAGCTGTGGCTCTCGCCACTCAACCTAGAACCAGGCATGGTTGTGTCTGATAATGGCTGTAGTTTGGTGGCGGCTTTGGATCTCGGCAAGATCACACACCTACCATGCCTAGCCCACGTGATCAACTTAGTGGTTCAGCGGTTTCTCAAAACCTACCCCAATTTTCCTGAGCTACTGGTGAAGGTGCACCACGTGTGTGCCGATTTCCGAAAGTCATCTACAGCTGCCGCCGGTCTGGCAACGCTGCAGCAGCGCTTGCAATTGCCAGATCACGTGTTGTGTGACGTGAGCACGCGCTGGAACTCCACATTACACATATTGGCCAGGCTTAGTGAGCAGCAGAGGGCAGTAGTGGAATACCAGCTGCAACGTGGTCGTCGCCTTTCCAGTCAGCTTCTGCTCTTCACAAGCGACGAGTGGGCATGGATGTCTGACCTCTGTGAGGTTTTACGCAACTTTGAGGAATCAACACAGATGGTGAGCGGCGATGCCACTATTATCAGCGTAACTATCCCACTTCTGTGTCTACTGAAACGCTTGCTGCTCACAATGAAGGCGGACGCTTTGCATGTGGAAGAGGGGGAAATGGGGGAAGACATTACACATGGTGATAGCCAGACCACCCTCAGTACGCTTCTCAGTGCGAATTGGATGATGAGTAGGAGGAGGAGCAGGAGACGGTTGTCTCTGCTACAGAGGGTAGTACCCATAGCAGGTTTATTCCATCTGTTCAGCGTGGATGGGCCGAAGAGGAGGAAGAGGATGAGGAGATTGAGTCTGTTGGGACTGTGGCACACATGGCTGACTTTATGTTATGCTGCCTTTCCCGTGACCCTCGCGTTATACGCATTTTGGCCAACACCGATTACTGGTTGTTCACCCTTCTCGACCCTCGCTACAAAGAGAACGTCTCATCTCTCATTCCTTTGGTGAAGAGCACTAGCAAAATGGTTCAATACCAGAAGGTCCTTGTGGAAAAATTGCTCCAGAAATTTCCAGCTGACAACACTGGCAGCAGAGTACGTAGTTCCTTGGGCAACCGAGTAGGGGAGACAAAGGGAACACACCGCAGTTCCAACAGAGGCAAGGCAACACTGTCCAAGGCCTGGGACAGTTTCCTGACAACCCGCCAGCACCTTCACCCTGATGCACGGCCTAGTGTCACAAGGAGAGAAAAGTTTTGAAAGACTGTGAAGGAGTACATAGCAGACCGTGTCAGCATCCTCAATGATTCCTCTGTGCCTTACAACTATTGGGTGTCTAAGTTTGACACGTGGCACGAACTGGCGCTCTACGTCTTGGACGTGCTGCCCTGCCGCCAGCGTTTTGTCTGAGCGGGTATTTAGTGCTGCTGGGGGCATAATAACTGCTAAGCGTATTCGCCTGTCAACTGAAAATGCTGACAGGTTGACTCTTATCAAAATGAGGGAATCACAGCTAAGGCAGTAACCCGTCAGAGGGTAGATATACTCAGGTGGTATGACTCCAAATAGACTATTCACAGAGTACTACCCTAATTTAAAACGTAGCCTTCATTATAGGCACTATAATTACCCAAAACAAAAATATTAATACCAAAATGAAAAAAAGAAATAATATATCAAAACAAATATGAAAAAATTGATATAGTGATAAATATTCCACAATACGGGATATGATATTACTATAGGCAAGGTTGCGGTGATATGGATAGGGGCCTTTCCCTGATTCTCACCCTACGCTATGTAGCCCTGCCTACAGAACGGAATAGCCGCCCGACAGGGGCGATCCCGTGTTCAGGAACCTGCTACAAGCACGTGGATGGTCCTGAAAATGTATTTTAGTGGGCAAACCTGTATAGGGTGTCCTAAAGCGGGTCTATTCAATGACCTACTATAAATCCCAAAAATAATAAATGCTGAGTACATCAAGATGGATGCATGCTGAATACATCACAATAAATATATGCTCAGTGCAATTACTGTCATGTCGGATTCAATAGTTCTATGCCAAAAGACACCTGTTTCCAATGATCAAAACATTCAAAGTATAGGTCCCTTCATTCCAACGCGTTTCGCCCAATACATTACATGGGCTCATCAGGGGACACACATAGAAACATAGAATGTGTCGGCAGATAAGAACCATTTGGCCCATCTAGTCTGCCCAATATACTGAATACTATGAATAGCCCCTGGCCCTATCTTATATGAAGGATGGCCTTATGCCTATCCCATGCATGCTTAAACTCCTCCACTGTATTTGCAGCTACCACTTCTGCAGGAAGGTTATGCAGTATTTAAATAAACATCCAAACTGTTTTTCATTTTATTAATCCGAACTAGTGTCTAGCGATTTCTTTGTAACACCAGTTAGTCATGAAACATTAATTCAACAAATAGACTACAATGATGAAGTTGGGCCAATCAACCAGATACCCCCCTCCCACTCAAGTGCGGATAAATAATATACGTCCTCACATGAGGTACAAAATAGATACTGCTCAGTAAATTTTTGCCAGAGTAGAAGATACTTGAGTGTCCCATATGTTCAACCAGAAGTGCTGGGAAAGATAATCAGCCAGTATGGTTGTTGTTCGGTAGCATCAGTGGGCCATGCGTCACATGGTGGATCTGTATAATAAAGCGGCCCCTATCTTTATCACCGCAACCTTGCCTACAGTACTGTACTATCATATCCTGTATTGTGGAATATTTATCACCATATCTATTTTTTCATATTTGTTTTGATATATTATTTCTTTTTTTCGTTTTGGTATTAATATTTTTGTTTTGGGTAATTTTAGCGCTTATAATAAAGGCTACGTTTTAAATTAGGGTGGTACTCATCAAAATGAACAAGGTCTGGATTGTCCCTGACTTCTCTACTCCACCAGAGGAAAGCGGCTGAACATGTGGCTTTTATGGTGTATTGAATACACTGTATTCCCATGCACCCCTTCCACCACAAAAAATGGTATGTGGTTTAATCTTCCTTTTCTTGTCCTCCTCCCCCATCATATCAACATGCTTATTAGGCTGCCCTCACCTTTAATGTTTTAGAGGGTCAGCTCAGCAGCAGACCCTCATCCCTAATGTTTTAGAAGGTCAGATCAGCAGCAGACCCTCACCCCCTAATGTTTTAGAAGGTCAAATCAGCAGCAGACCCTCACCCCTAATTTTTTAGATGGTCAGCTCAGCAGCAGACCCTCACCCCTAATATTTTAGAAAATCAGATCAGCAGCAGACCCTCACCCCTAATGTTTTAGAAGTTTAGATCAGCAGCAGACCCTCACCCCTGATTTTTTAGATGGTCAGATCAGCAGCAGACCCTCACCCCTAATGTTTTAGAAGGTCAGATCAGGAGCAGACCCTCACCCCTAATGTTTTAGAAGTTTAGATCAGCAGCAGACCCTCACCCCTAATTTTTTAGATGGTCAGATCAGCAGCAGGCCCTCGCCCCTAATGTTTTAGATGGTCATCTCAGCAGCAGACCCTCACCCCTGATTTTTTAGATGGTCAGATCAGCAGCAGACCCTCACCCCTAACGTTTTAGAAGGTCAGATCAGGAGCAGACCCTCACCCCTAATGTTTTAGAAGTTTAGATCAGCAGCAGACCCTCACCCCTAATTTTTTAGATGGTCAGATCAGCAGCAGACCCTCACCCCTAATGTTTTAGAAGGTCAGATCAGCAGCAGACCCTCACCTCTAATGTTTTAGATGGTCAGATCAGCAGCAGACCCTCACCCCTAATTTGTTAGATGGTCAGATCAGCAGCACACCCTCACCCCTAATGTTTTAGATGGTCAGATCAGCAGCAGACCCTCACCCCTAATTTGTTAGATGGTCAGATCAGCAGCACACCCTCACCCCTAATGTTTTAGATGGTCAGATCAGCAGCAGACCCTCACCCCTAATTTTTTAGATGGTCAGATCAGCAGCAGACCCTCACCCCTAATGTTTTAGAAGGTCAGATCAGGAGCAGACCCTCACCCCTAATGTTTTAGAAGTTTAGATCAGCAGCAGACCCTCACCCCTGATTTTTTAGATGGTCAGATCAGCAGCAGACCCTCACCCCTAATGTTTTAGAAGGTCAGATCAGGAGCAGACCCTCACCCCTAATGTTTTAGAAGTTTAGATCAGCAGCAGACCCTCACCCCTAATTTTTTAGATGGTCAGATCAGCAGCAGGCCCTCGCCCCTAATGTTTTAGATGGTCATCTCAGCAGCAGACCCTCACCCCTGATTTTTTAGATGGTCAGATCAGCAGCAGACCCTCACCCCTAACGTTTTAGAAGGTCAGATCAGGAGCAGACCCTCACCCCTAATGTTTTAGAAGTTTAGATCAGCAGCAGACCCTCACCCCTAATTTTTTAGATGGTCAGATCAGCAGCAGACCCTCACCCCTAATGTTTTAGAAGGTCAGATCAGCAGCAGACCCTCACCTCTAATGTTTTAGATGGTCAGATCAGCAGCAGACCCTCACCCCTAATTTGTTAGATGGTCAGATCAGCAGCACACCCTCACCCCTAATGTTTTAGATGGTCAGATCAGCAGCAGACCCTCACCCCTAATTTGTTAGATGGTCAGATCAGCAGCACACCCTCACCCCTAATGTTTTAGATGGTCAGATCAGCAGCAGACCCTCACCCCTAATTTTTTAGATGGTCAGATCAGCAGCAGACCCTCACCCCTAATTTTTTAGATGGTCAGATCAGCAGCAGACCCTCACCCCTAATGTTTTAGATGGTCAGATCAGCAGCAGACCCTCACCCCTAATTTGTTAGATGGTCAGATCAGCAGCAGACCCTCACCCCTAATGTTTTAGATGGTCAGATCAGCAGCAGACCCTCACCCCTAATACTTTAGATGGTCAGATCAGCAGCAGACCCTCACCCCTAATGTTTTAGATGGTCAGATCAGCAGTAGACCCTCACCCCTAATGTTTTAGATGGTCAGCTCAGCAGCAGACCCTTACCCCTAATGTTTTAGAGGGTCACCAGCAGGCCATTAATCATAATTTTTCAAGGGTGTGTATGATGCCCTCCTTTATGTGTAATAAAGGGTGTATTGGAGTGCCATTTCCTTGTAATTTCTGGCAGCCCCTTCACTTAGTGCATAGGCTTTATGAGTATAGGAGTCCCACTACCTGAACAATTGTACCACAATGTGAATGAGGCCCTCCTTTATGTGATATACAGGTTGTATCGGAGTGCCTCTTCCTTGTAGTTTTTGGCAGCACTTGCACTTTATATACAAGTAAATATACAGGAAAGAATGTTTCCTAACAATTTTTCCTCTAAAATCGATTTTATCTTCGGTTTGGTGCGTATTATTGTCAGTCTGTAAAAGTGGCGTACTACTCGGACAACATTGTTCCCAGAAGCGACCTGGGAAGTCAAGATGCATCCAGACATCCTCCCCATGCTGTTCCCGAACCATTTCAGTGGTGTTTCCATCAATTTCTGACCTTTTCCTATGAACCAGACACCCTCCCCTCTTCAGAGCAGGGGGTGCCTGGTTTAATGCTTGGGTTCTCCCATTGACTTCCATTGTGCTCGGGTGTTCTGCCGAGCACCCAAGCATCCCAAAGTTCTACTCGAGCGCCCGAGCACTTTGGTGCTCAATCAACACTAATGATGACGTTTTCACCGCCTGGCCCTGTCAATAAAAGTGGACAGAGCACTGCAGTTGCAAAGAGAGCTGAGCCTCTAGGTGTAATGGCCACGCCCTTGTTGCTCCTAAAGGCTCATTTGCATATGTTAAAGCATCATTTTTCTCAGCAATGCGGGCACATGAACATGAGACCAACACAGATGCCTTCAGCTGCTAAGCGCACATGTAACAGGTCAGCCAGTATCATAGGTACAAATCTGCTGACAGATGCCTTTTAAAGGCTATGGACACCGTTGGGAGGCAATTTTTTTTCAGCTATTGCATTGTACTTAGTTTGGATTAGAAAACATTTTTCCAATTGGTCTTTATTAAAAATGTTCCACCGCTTGACTTCTTAGTTTTCACTCACTGCAGACTGTTCTTTCTCCTTCTCACTGAAATCCTTAAGAAAGCCGCTCTGACAGCTTATTCTATAGCATTTATCTCATAAACACTCATTTAAAGGGGTATTCCGGTTGGAGTAAGTTATCTCCTATGCACAGGATAGAGGATAACTATTAGATCGGTGGGGGTCCTACCACTAGAACCAACCAATTACGAGAATGGGGCCCCTGTACCCCGTGAAACTCCCCTGAAATAGATGGAGCGGCTAGTCGCCAATATGCGCCACCTCTCCATTCATTTCTATGGGAGTGTTGTATATAACCAAGTACAGCACTAGGCTGTCTCCGGCACTCCCATAAAAATGAATGGAGTGGTGGAACGCATTTCCAACCAGCCGTTCTGTTAAGTTCAGGGGGCTCCAAGGGTACGGAGCCCCCGTTCTTGTGATCATTGCGTGTCCCAGCAGTAGGACTCCCACTGATCTAATACTCTGGATAGGGGATAACTTTCTCTAACCAGAATACCCCTTTATGCCGAAGGCTTATCAGTCTCATCATAATTCAGCTAGGCCACTGAGGAAGGAGTCGGGACTCCGAAACACGTCTGGCAATTGACTTTTATTTCTTTTGCTTTTTTCCTTGCATGCAAGCAATTTGGATTCTGTATTAATTGTTTCTGAAACCAACTTCATTTCATATACCTGAACGAGTCTTATACACAGAAGCTTCTGTCCAAAACAAATCAGTGGAGGAGTGGAACATCATGATATACATGATGGAAGAGAGGAGATTCGCCCAAGATCTGGCTGGAGGAGAAAGGGAGATTGTAAAGCACCGTACAACAAGCTATCCTTGCCAGGAAGCCACACAGCTCAGTACAAGGTGGTCCTCACTAAAAAGAAAAGACACAGTCCTGTACGTAAGTTGTCCCTGTCAGAGAGAGACCAGCCTGAGGTCCGGTAAGAAAAGGAATTCATATAACTTTGTATAGCCCCACACTGAGTGCATATGTTCGGGGATTATAAAATGAAGGAGGATTAGCACGTGGCGATACATCAGCAGCAAGGTGTCTGTGAACATTATACACTGCCTGTCCAAAAAAAAAAAGTCGCCACCTGGATTTAACTAAGCAAATAGTTATGAGCCTCCTATTGGATAATTACTGCATGGGCAATTATCTTTCAGCAATAAGTTATTTGTTGCTTCTCATTTCTTAAACAACCATGTCGAAAGACACATCTTGTGGTCGTGGAAAAGATGTTGGTCTGTTTGAGAAGGGTCAAATCATTGGCGTGCATCAAGCAGAGAAAACATCTAAGGAGATTGCAGAAACTACTAAAATTGGGTTAAGAACTGTCTAACGCATTATTAAAAACTGGAAGGATAGTGGGGACCCATCGTATTCGAGGAAGAAATGTGGCCGGAAGAAAATCCTGAATGATCGTGATCGGCGATCACTTAAATGTTTAGTGAAATCAAATCGAAGAAAAACAACAGTAGAGCTCAGGGCTATGTTTAATAGTGAAAGTAAGAGCATTTCTACACGCACAATGCGAAGGGAACTCAAGGGATTGGGACTGAACAGCTGTGTGGCCGTAAGAAAACCACTAATCAGTGAGGCAAACCAGAAAAAAAGTCTTCAATTTGCTAGGGAGCATAAAGATTGGACTCTGGAGCAATGGAAGAAGGTCATGTGGTCTGAGTCCAGATTTACCCTGTTCCAGAGTGATGGGCGCATCAGGGTAAGAAGAGAGGCAGATGAAGTGATGCACCCATCATGCCTAGTGCCTACTGTACAAGCCTGTGGGGGAAGTGCTATGATCTGGGTTTGCTGCAGTTGGTCAGATCTAGGTTCAGCAACAGTATGTGCTCCAAGAATGAGGTCAGCTGACTACCTGAACATACTGAATGACCAGGTTATTCCATCAATGGATTTTTTTCTTCCCTGATGGCACGGGCATATTCCAAGATGACAATGCCAGGATTCATCGGGCTCAAATTTTGAAAGAGTGGTTCAGGGAGCATGGGACATCATTTTCACACATGAATTGGCCGCCACAGAACCCAGAACTTACCCCCCTTGAGAATCTTTATTTTTTTTTTTTGGTGGCAACTTTTTTTTGGGACAGGCAGTGTATATACCTTTGGATATGTTGCTGGAGAAATACTATATGGTATACATGATTTTTTTTATTTTTAAGTGCAGATTAATCCTATATATCTAATAATACTCAAACTAATATCCTATGCTCAATGATACTGCATGACTCATAAATCAATTGTATTTTATTTGGAGTATTTACAAGAATTATAATCCAAGCACATTTGATACGGACTACTTATATGGATTATGTATAGGATCTACTTTTATTAATTATTATTAGTACGTTTTTATTTTATTTTAGAAGACTAATTTTTGGGGTTGGATTAATCATGTATAGAGTGTAATGTTTTGATTAATTGCTACAATAGACATTCATTTCCTGAATACATCTATAGCAACTCATTAATACATTGGCATATATATTTCTTGGGGCCCCATCAATTTGAAGCTTTTTCTCCTGTAAGTATGAATTAATTATGGATTGATGATATACATAATATTTTGGAGTATTATATGTTTTTTTGTTGTTGAATAATATACATTATTGTTTACACACAACAGAACCCAGAAGGAGGAGCGCCTATCATATATATGTATCATAATTCAGCTAAAGTGAATGTTTATGAGCTGTCAGGAGTGAATAGATAAGGACTACAGAGTAGCTCTCTGACGGATTTTAGTGAGAAAGAGAAAGTACAGTCTGTAGAGTCTGTAAACACTGAAGGCTGCAGAAAACAAATGGCTGAAAATGTTTCATACAAGCTAATAGAGTGAAGTTTTGAGAAATTCAGTTGGATGATTCGCTGAACCTCGTCAAGAAATTCAATTAGTTCTGAATAAATTTTTCACGAATTGCTATAAATCTGGTATACCCAGGCCCCTCTGCATAATCATATTCATCCCACTTGGTGGCCCAATCTCAGTGTAAAGGCTTGAAACTTAAAGAGGACCTTTCACTAGAATAAAAAATCTAAACTAACTATACAGACATGCAGAGCGGCGCCCAGGGATCTCCCTGCACTTACTGTTATACCTGGGCGCCGCTCCGTTCTCACGGTATAGCCTCCGGTATCTTCATAGTTAGGCTCCACCCAGTGGAACCTGCCAGCGTCTCCTTCTCCCATGCTGTAGCAGGGAGAGTGCATGGAGTGTGTATTGCCGTATGCATTATGTTCTAATACACCCACATTCTTAGTTAATCCGTTCTGTAGGTACTGTGCATCAGTATTAAAGGCAGTTGTAATTTATCACCGTCTATATTACTGTCCAGGATTCTAGCTAAACCCTTCTGTTAGCTGTCAAATTACTTTGTGTCAGTATTACAGGTCAATAACATCGTCAGGTCTAATTTATTTCCGTTGACTTAACTGTGCAGTGCAGCAAGATTTAAGTCGTAAGCAGCAGTGGCAGTGACCGTGTGCACCAAGATGCATAGCTAATCTCTTCTGTTAAGCTAAAAGAAAAGAATACAGCAGCCTTCAGTAAAGCAAAAAACAAAACACGTGCGCGCCCCTGCAGAAGTTGTGACCAAATGGGTCCTTGGTGGAACAAAATAAAGAAATAGAGGTTGCGCCAATAAAGTAGTAGAGAGAACACATGTGGCACACATGCTTTTTTAATCCCTTCTGTTACCTGTCCAATCACTGTGCTTCAGGTCTAAATTATTGCCATGGACTTAAGCCATGCGGTGCCCCTAGATTCAAATAGTGGCCCCATGACAGTAGTGGCAGTAAATGTGACAAAAGTTGCCCCATGACGACCGAGAGTGGGGACGGTGGCAGCAGCAGTAGTGGTCCCATGACATAGTGGGGAAGGTGGCAGACACAGTGACTAGTAATGAGCGAAGTTGTGAAAAATTTGATTTGGTCGGTTTGCTGAACTTTTACAAGAAATTCGATTTGTTACTGTATTAATTCATCACGAATCTAGGTATACCCGTACGTCATGGTGGCTGAGGGAATGTATGGAGCGGGCTGCTGCACTGAGCCCGCTCCATAAGCGCCGGGTGCTGGCTGTATCATACAGTGGACACCTGGCCGCAATGACGGGGAATGGCGATTAGGGTGAATAGGACAAGGGATCAAAAGATCCCAGGTTCTAGCCCCCTAAGGAAGTTAAAGGTTTTCACTGTAAAATTAAAAAAATAAAAATAAAAAAGTTTAAATAACCCCCCTTTCCCAATTTTACATATTAAAATATATAAACAAAAAAAAACATATTAGGTATTGCCTCATTCGTAAATGTCTGAACTAATAAAATATTAATAAAAATTTCATGTGCGCTGATCTCCGTAATGGAAAAATAAAAAACACGATTTGCTGTTTTTTGTCAAATACGTCCCCCCCCCAAAAAAAAATTTAGAACAGTGATCAAAAAGTCGTACATACCACAAAAATGGTACCAATAAAATCTAAATTCCATCCTCCAAAAAACAAGCCCACATACAACTCTGTAGACCGAAATATAAAAAAGTTATGGCTGTCAGAAAATTGTGATGGAAAGCAAATTTAGATTTTTTTAAAAGATTTTTTTTTTTTTAAAGTAGTAAATTTAGAAGTTTGGTATCGCCATATTTGTATTGAGCCTCAGAATAAGGACTTTATGACATTTTCCACGCACAGTGAACACCATAATGTCAAAACACCCAAAACCTTGGCGGAATAGTATTTTATTTATTTTTTTCAGTTTAACCCCACAAACAATTTTTTTCCCCATTTTCCAATGGTAAATTGAATGGTGCTCTTAACAGAAATGGTAAATTGACATTAGGAGGAGGAGCATCAGGAGCAATAGATGACATTGAAGTCTATGGGATGGAACAACTTCCTTCTGCTGACATTAATGAGCCCTGACTGGTGGAGAGGGGGTGCGGGCCGGTGGGAGATGCAGCGGTTCCTTTGGAGGGCCCAGGCAACTGTCTGTTGGTGATAGTGTACAGTAACTGTACCAGTAATGTAACGGATTAACTATGAATGTCGCAGCAGTTGTACAAGATGCACTCAGCAACACATTAGACCACCCTTTAATACTGCGACACAGTAATTCTATATATAAAATAAAAGATTAACTGTGAATATGTCAACAGTTCAACAAGATGCAAACGACGATATATTAGACCACCCTTTAATACTGCGGCACAGTAATTCTTTACATAAACTAAGAGATTCACTGGGATTGTGGCAGCAGGTGAACAAGATGCACACATCGATTACTCTCAACCTGCACTGTCCCTGCAGTCTTTCTATGCTCTCCCTCCAGTGTCTAAAAACTCTCCCTACACTGTCCCTATCCAATATTCTACAATTAAAAGCTTTCAGCAACCCTGTCCCTAGCACATGAGAGTTTGTGACGTCTCTCTATGCTCAGCTCCCAGTGAAATGTCAGAGATCGCGCAGGATTGGCTTTTTATAGGGCTGTGACATCACAGGCGATGGCTATCTGCTGATTGGCTAGCTGCACAGCATTATGGGTCATATCACATTCCCGGGCTTCTTACTTTCACTTTGTAACACGTGTAGCAGCCATTTTAGAAAAAATCCGATTTGTTACCACTACACTACAAACCAATTTGAAAAATGCATTTTAGCCTGAAAAGAAGTGCAGTACAATAAAAAAAATAACCCCCAAATTGTCCATATCCTTTAAATTAAATGTCCACCTTTAAACACTTTTTGAGCTATGTAGTTACACAATTTCGTGCTAGATAATTTCTTTTATACAAATACCCCGTAAAGACATAAATACAAAGGATAGAATTCTTCCCCAACTAGAGAGAGCCCAATAGTTTACTGCATACAGCCATCAAATGAGACAAAATTGAGTTGCAGTAACATCAGGTTTTATTGTTGATATGGCAGGAAATGTATAAATTGTAGTAATCTGATCAGAACTGACTTGAATGGGTCCACGATCCGGCCGTTCTGCAAAAAGATAGGACATGTTCTATCTTTTTGCGGAACGGAAGTAAGGGACGGAAGCACTCCGTAGTGCTTCCGTAGGGTTCCGTTCCGCATCATTCCGCATCTCTGGATTTGCGGACCCATTGAAGTGAATGGGTCCGCATCCGTGATGCGGAATGCCCACGGAACAGCACCCGTGTATTGCGCCCGTGGGAAAGAGGCCTTAATCAGACACGTAGACTACAAGGTTTGGACCATGATGGCCACTGCAGAAAGTACCATGTGAAGTAGTTCAGAAACTCCCCCTGAGACCTGTGCATGGTGGGACCCAAGAAAAACTTTTTATCCCCAGCATCAGGATCTCTCCACCTTTCATCTTGTCATTTTAAATCTAAAATTCTGTCCTGAATAATTATTTAATATATCTCCATAGTAGTTAGAGCTTTGCTTTTCTGACACAGAGCTCCAACCCCCCTGCATGGACATAAACTAAAATGAAACAAATTTTTCACTGCATACAATATAATAATTCAGTCCAATGTATAGACAGAATGCAGTAAGCTCCACTGCTCCTCCTAGTGGTGACTGCAGGAGAAAATGTTATTATTTAAATTCATGTCTCTATGGGGGATTTAAAGTCTATTAATAAACACCTGCAGGGGCATTTTTATCACTGAATTGTACTCATTTGGACTAAATATAATTTTAGATTTATTTTTTTATTATATTTATTTATACTTTATTAAAATTTTCAATAGTTTTTGTTTTACAACCTTTGCTTTCAGTGCTTATAAACACTCATTATAAGTCATTTCTTATCAAACTGATAAAAATATGGCTTAGGCTACTTTAACACTGGCGGCAGCGCCTGCCGGATCCGTGCTAATGCTAGCCCACCGTGCTTCCGGAAGTCCTCTCCGGCCCCATTCACTATAATAGGGGCGGTCCGGAGGTCCGGCCGCAGAACGGCAAACAAGCCAAGAGGCGGCCAGACAAAAACCCCAGCATCCTGTAGTTTTTGTCCAGCTGCCTCTCGGCATGTTTGCCGTTCTGCGGCCGGACCTCCGGACCGCCCCCATTATAGTGAATGGGGCTGGAGCGGACTTCCGGAAGCACGGTGGGCTAGCATTAGCGCGGATCCGGGACCCTCTTCTATATAGAGAACGGGACCCCCTCGGAGTGCTCTCCATTCAGCGATATGGGAGTTCCAAAAATAGATGAGCAAGAGCGCTTGCTAGTTTCGGAGGTCCCATACCAGTGAGTGGAGAGAGCAATGCGCAAGTGCGGCTACCTCCCATTCACTGCCGAGTACTCAGCTATTTTCGAAACTCCCATATCGGTCAACATAGGGTGGCTGAGAATGCGCCGTTGATCTCTGTTCAACTTAGGGGTCTCGTTCTGAAGACAGGAGCGAGTCCAATAGGTGAGACCTATCAGACATTGATGGCATATCCTAGCGATATGCCATCAATGTCCCAGATGGGAAGACCCCTTTAAATGTGTATTTAGCAGCTGTCAGGAGTTCACAGATAAGGTCTACATATTACGCCTACAGAGCAGCTCTCTGACAGATTCAGTGTAAAACAGAAAGATAGTCTGCAGATACACTGAAAGTGAAGGCTGTAGATCAGGGATGCCCTACAGGCTGCCCTCCAGCTGTTGCACAACTACAACTCCCAGCATGTCTGCACAGCCTACAGCTATTAGGGCATGCTGCAAGTTGTAGTTTTGCATCCCTACTGTAGATCAAGAACTGTTGAATTTTTTTTATCAAAGACCAACTGAAAAAAATATTTTTAGCCCAAAATGAGTAAAATACAATAATAAAAAGCCAGGTGTGCATAGCCTTTAAAGCTGATGTAAAAAAATAAAATAAATACTGAGTGCTATGAAGATAGATTAAGACATTTGACTATGTTTGGATCAATAGACTAAAGTGGCATTCGAGGGTAGACTTGAGGTCTTTTTCTGTTCCACTTGGACATTTTATATCCTGCATCTCATCTAAAGAAGAATGGAAACACTGAAAATGATTTTTTTATTTTTATAATTTCACTGTAGAAATACTAAATGCATAGTCCGCGGTTTACACTCCTCTGTATCCAGCAGTGACAACCTTAATTGATACCTGGAGAAAGCAAGAGATCAATATAAACCTTGGAGGGCAGTTTGATTTTATGCTAAGCAGATTAGTCAGCCAATTAACGAGTTTAATTGCTTTTACATCACTGTACACTTCATTCACAGGCTGAACGAAATGACTGAGCGAACACAATGTACTTAGAAGTATAGGAACCCGGGGCCAGAAGAAATGGATTAACTCCTCAAGAACAGGCAGGACTGTCAATACTAATAATGACGAGAATATTGCTCTGATTGCCACTTCCCTGTAAATCCTAACACATCGTTAATTAACCTCTTGATTTTATTAGGCCAGAGGGGATAGAAAAGCCACGGGCACTAGTAGAAAACTGCAGCAAGAATCCGATTTGTACCAGATATTTCTTGCCGCAGTTATGCAGGTACATGGTATGTAATGTAAAATAGGCCCCTGGCTGTAACAGTGCTGTAATATAAATAGGGGTTACATAACGCTGTGGGTAATACAATATATGGAGAAAAGTATTGGGTCACACATATTAGTTGTTAAATTCAGGTGTCTCATTCAATCCCATTGAAACAGGTGTATAAAATCCAGCCCCTAGCAATGCAGTCCGCCTGTACAAACATTCACTGTAATAGGATGTCACCGTTGCCTCAAGTCAGTTCCTAAAATTTCTTCTCTTCTACATATTCCATCAACTATGAGGGATATTATTACAAAGTGGAAGCGTTTAGGAACGAAAGCAGCTCAGCCACAAGGTGGAGACCACGTAAAGGTACCGATCGGGGTTCCCGAGTGCAGAGGCGCATAGTGCATAAAAATCACTAATGCTCTGCTGACTCCACAACTGCAGAGTCCAAACCTCCTCTGGTAGTAACATCAACACAAAAACTGTGGACCTTCATGACATGGGTTTCCATAACAGGTCAGCTGCATCCAAGCCTCACATCACCAAGCACAATGCCAAGCGTCTAATGGAGTGGTGTAAAGCACGCTGCCACTGGACTCTGGAGTGTGGACACATCCGTGGAGTGAGGGATCACACTTCTCTATCAGGCAGTCTGATGGACAAGTCTGGGTTTGATAAATGCCAGGAGAACGTTACCTGCCTGACTGCACTGTGCCAGCTGTAAGGTTTGGTTGAGGGACAATGTTATGGGGTTGTTTTTCAGGGGTTGTCCTAGGCCCCTTAGTTTCAGGGATTGTCTCATCTTGGACATTGGGGGTATATCACTAGGATATGCCCCCAGTGTCTGATAGGTGTGGATGCCTCCTCTGGGACCCACACCTATCCTTAGAATGGAGCCTGCAGGAGGATGCACACTGCAAAGAAAAAAAGGGGTCAGTCAGCACATCCCAATGCGCAGGTGCACGTTGCTATGGCTGAAAACACAAAGAGGAAAAAACGTATACAATGCAACAGCACTCTGCAAACCAAATAAAGTACAAAAAAGTATTCTGATGCTAATGCTATGCTTATTAAATAAATTTGAGATTTTTGACAAATACATTTTGTACAAAATTATTTGGGCCCGTCTGCCACACGTCAAGGCGATCTCTGAAAGACGGGAACCTAACACTAAATTTTACCTGTTATGTGCCATGACGGCTACCATAAAATTCAGGGAGCATAGGTTGCACATGCATGCTGGGCCCACCTTAATTTTTTTCATTTTTGGTGCCAAAATGGCCTCCATTAAATCCAGGGAAAGCAAGTATCAGCATACATGCCGAGCCCACTCCACACCTCTCCTGGTGCCAGATGGCCCCCAACGAATGCAATGAGAGTCCACCCTATACCTCGCCTAGCGATATACCCTCAATGTCCAAGATGGGAATACCCCTTTAATGCTTCAGTAAACCAAGACATTTTGGACAATTGTATGCTTTCAACTTTGTGGGAACAGTTTGGGGAAGGCTTTTCTCTGTTTCAGCATGAGGGTTCCCCAAGCTCCATAAAGGCATGGTTGGGTGAGTTTGGTGCAGAAGAACTTGACCGGCCCACACAGAGTCCTGAGCTCAACACCTTTGGGATGAACTACAATGGAGACTGTGAGCCAGGTCCTCTTGTCCAACATCAGTGTCTGACCTCACAAATGCTCTTCTGGATGAATGGACAAAAATTCCCAAAGACACACCCCAAAATCTTATAGAAAATCTTCCCAGAAGAGTAGAAGATGTTTTAGCTACAAAGAGGCGACCAACCCCCTATTAATATCTGTGGATTTAGAATGGAATTTCATCACAGCTACGGTGGGTGTAATGTGTAGGTGTCCCAATACTTCACTCTATATAGTGTATGCCATTAAATGCACACATAAATTTACAACTACAATAAAAAAAGATCAAGTAATATTTCAGAAATGACCGTTGTATGTCTATTACCTTAAAGGCATTCTTCAGGCTAAAGAAACTGATGACCTATCCTATCAGATTGTGGGAGTCCGGCATCCAGCACTAACACAATCAGCGTTTCACTTGAATGGGAGCTGCAGCACACTGCCTGTGCACTTCGAACTGGCAGTATTCTCAGTGCTAGTTCCGGTGCCAGCAGCTGCCTATAACAGCTGAGCAATGAGGCCACTGGGTATTAGCCCCCCACCAAACTGATATTGATAACCTATCTAGAGGAAAGGTCATCAATATTATTAGCTCTGAAAACTGGATCTGAATACTTTTGTAATTGCATGTAATTAAAAATTTAACATGGCCATTGAGTTATTCAATAAAATGTATCTGTATAGCGCCACCTGCTGTTTGTTTTTTTCTCATTTCTTTGTCCTTCTTACTGAGATGGCCGCACATGCTCAGTTTCATTCTTCAACTGCCTCCTTAGTAGTGGCGTCGCTACAGGGGGGCGAGGGGGGGCAATTGCCCCCCCTATGTTATTCTTTGCCCCCCCAGGTGCCCCCCTGCTGATTCCCCCCAAAGCATGCCGGTGAATACTAATGAGCACTTCCATTATGGAAGCGCTCATTAGTACCGAAGGACCAGGAAGCGGTAAACGCTCTGTACTTACCACTTCCTGGTCCTCGGCTGTCGGCTGTGCAGGGCTGCGCACAGCATGAGGGCGCTCTGTGACCTCACGCTGTGCATGCCAGTTCAGAGCACAGTCGAGTGAGGAGAGAGAAAATTGCAGGCGGCGTCCAGGAGCAGGAGAGGTAAGTGGTTTTTTATTTTATAAAAAATGTGGCTGCTGGGAGCATAATAGGGGCTAATCATGAGAGGCATAATGGGGGCTAATTGGAGGCATATGGGGGCTAATTAGAGGCATATGGGGCTAATTAGAGGCATATGGGGGCTAATGAGGCATATGGGGGCTAATGATGCATAATGGGGGCTAATGAGGCATAATGGGGGCTAATTAGAGACACAATGGGGGCTAATTAGACTATTAGAGGCATATGGGGGCTAATGAGGCATATGGGGGCTAACGAGGCATATGGGGGCTAACGAGGCATATGGGGGCTAATAAGAGGCATATGGGCGCTAATAAGAGGCATATGGGCGCTAATAAGAGGCATAATGGGGGCTAATTAGAGACATAATGGGGGCTAATTAGAGACATAATGGGGGCTAATTAGGCATATGGGAGCTAATTAGGCATATGGGGGCTAATAAGAGGCATAATGTGGGCTAAAGAGGCATAATGGCTTATAATGGGGGCTAATGAGGCATAGGTGAGCTAATTAGGCATATAGGGGCTAATGAGGCATATGGGGGGCTTATAAGAGGCATAATGTGGGCTAATGAGGCATAATGGCTTATAATGGGGGCTAATATGGCATAAGAGCTGATATGGGGGCTAATGAGAGGCATGGGGGCTGATATGGGGGTGATAAGAGGCATAATGGGGGCTAATAAGAGGAATAATGGGGGCTAATGAGGCATAAGGGCTTATAATGGGGGCTAATAAGGCACAAGGGCTGATATGGGGGCTAATGAGAGGCATGGGGGCTGATATGGGAGTGATGAGAGGCATAATGAGGGCTAATGAGAGGCATAATAAGTGTCATCCACAGATGCCCCCATAACAGTGTGTCTTCCACAGATCCACCATAACAGTGCGCCTGCGCACTGACGAGAGACAGAAAGAAGGGGAAAGAATCCGCGGAAGCAAGCAGAGGACGGCACAGCAGACGACTGAATAGCTTCTTTTGTAAGTAAATTGTTTTATTATAAATGTATCCCTGCATACCGCAATTCTCTCGTATTTTGTAATCTTATTTATATATACTTATTTTGTTTTTGCCCCCCCATTTTTGACTGTGGTATCTTTGTGCCCCCCCCTATATATTGTTCCTAGAGTCGCCACTGCCCCTGAGCTGTGATAGGGAGAGCATGGACACTCCTCCTTAGCTGCAGCAGAAAAGACACTCCCCTTAAGCTGCTGGCGTGATATATATCTCGCAGAGCAATGAATGGGGGGATCTCTAGATCCATGAGAGGTACAGGGCTGGTTCTAGCTTTCTTAACCCCTTAAGGACTCAGCCCTATTTCACCTTCTGGACTTGGAAATTTTTTGCAAATCTGACCAGTGTCACTTTAAGTGCTGATAACTTTAAAACGCTTTGACTTATCCAGGCCATTCTGAGATTGTTTTTTCGTCACATATTGTACTTCATGACACTGGTAAAATGAAGTAAAAAAAAAAATAAAAATATTTATAAAAAAATACCAAATTTACCAAAAATTGCAAATTTCCAAGTTTCAATTTCTCTACTTCTATAATACATAGTAATACCTCCAAAATAGTTATTACTTTACATTCCCCATATGTCTACTTCATGTTTAGATCATTTTGGGAATGATATTTTATTTTTTGGGGATGTTACAAGGCTTAGAAGTTTAGAAGAAAATCTTGAAATTTTTCAGAAATTTTCAAAAGCCCAATTTTTAGGGACCAGTTCAGGTCTGAAGTCACTTTGCAAGTCTTACATAATAGAAACCACCCAAAAATGACCCCATTATATAAACTACACCCCTCAAGGTATTCAAAACTGATTTTACAAACGTCGTTAACCCTTTAGGTGTTCCACAAGAATTAATGGAAAATACAGATACAATTTCAAAATTTTACTTTTTTGGCAGATTTTCCATTTTAATAATTTTTTTTTCAGTTACAAAGCAAGGGTTAACAGCCAAACCAAACTCAATATTTATGGCCCTGATTCTGTAGTTTACAGAAACACCCCATATGTGGTTGTAAACTACTGTACGGGCACACGGCAGGGCGCAGAAGGAAAGGAATGGCATACGGTTTTTGGAAGGCAGATTTTGCTGGAATGGTTTTTTTGACACCATGTCCCATTTGAAGCCCCCCTGATGCACCCCTAGAGTAGAAACTCCATAAAAGTGACCCCATCTAAGAAACTACACCCCTCAAGGTATTCAAAACTGATTTTACAAACATAGTTAACCCTTTAGGTGTTCTACAAGAATTAATAGAAAATAGAGATGACATTTCTGAATTTCAATTTTTGGGCAAATTTCCATTTTAATCAATTTTACTGTACGGGCACACGGCAGGGCGCAGAAGGAAAGGAATGCCATACGGTTTTTGGAAGGCAATATTTGCTGGACTGTTTTTTTTTACACCATGTTCCATTTGAAGCCCCCCTGATGCACCCCTAGAGTAGAAACTCCATAAAAGTGACCCCATCTAAGAAACTACACCCCTCAAGGTATTTAAAAACATGTTTTACAAACGTTGTTAACCCTTTAGGTGTTCCACAAGAGTTATTGGCAAATGGAGATGAAATTTCTGAATTTCAATTTTTGGGCAAATTTCCATTTTTATCAATTTTTCCCAGTAACAAAGCAAGGGTTAACAGCCAAACAAAACTCAATATTTATGGCCCTGATTCTGTAGTTTACAGAAACACCCCATATGTGGTCGTAAACCGATGTACGGGCACACGGCAGGGCGCAGAAGGAAAGGAATGCCATACGGTTTTTGGAAGGCAGATTTTGCTGGACAGTTTTTTTTGACACCATGTCCCATTTGAAGCTCCCCTGATGCACCCCTAGAGTAGAAACTCCAAAAAAGTGGCCCCATTTTAGAAACTACGGGATAGGGTGGCAGTATTGTTGGTACTAGTTTAGGGTACATATGATTTTTGGTTGCTCTATATTACACTTTTTGTGAGACAGGATAACAAGAAATAGCTGTTTTGGCACCGTTTTTATTTTTTGTTATTTACAACATTCATCTGACAGGTTAGATCATGTGATATTTTGTGTATACTTTTTTTTATTTATGTAAGTTTTACACAATGATTTCTTTTTTGAAGCAAAAAAAAATCATGTTTTAGTGTTTCCATAGTCTGAGAGACATAATTTTTTCCATTTTTGGGCGATTACCTTGGGTAGGGTATGATTTTTGCGGGATGAGATGACGGTTTTATTGGCACTATTTTGGGGTGTGTGTGACTTTTTGATCGCTTGCTATTACATTTTTTGTGATGTAAGGTGACAAAAAATTGTTTATTTAGCACAGTTTTTATTAAAAAAAAAAATTACGGTGTTCATCTGAGGGGTTAGGTCATGTGATATTTTTATAGAGCCGGTCGATACGGACGCGGTGATACCTAATATGTATACTTTTTCTTTATTTATGTAAGTTTTACACAATAATATCATTTTTGAAACAAAAAAAATTTCAGTTTTAGTGTCTCCATGATCTGAGAGCCATAGTTTTTTCAGTTTTTGGGCGATTATCTTAGGTAGGGTCTTATTTTTTGCGGGATGAGATGACGGTTTGATTGGCACTATTTTGGGGTGCATATGACTTTTTGATCGCTTGCTATTACACTATTATACATTTTTTTTATTTATGTAAGTTTTACACAATAACAGCTTTTTTAAAACAAAAAAAATGATGTTTTAGTGTCTCCATATTCTGAGCCTTAGTTTTTTTTTTTTTTGGGCGATTGTCTCAGGTAGGGGCTCATTTTTTGCGGGATGAGGTGACGGTTAGATTGGTACTATTTTGGTGGGCAAACGCCTTTTTGATCGCTTGCTGTTGTACTTTTTGTGATGTAAGGTGACAAAAAAATTTATTATTTAGCACAGTTTTTATTTGTTATCTTTTTACGGTGTTCATCTGAGGGGTTAGGTCATGTGGTTTATAGAGGCGGTCGATACGGACGCGGCGATACCTAATATGTATACTCCCCCCCCTCATTTTTACCAATTTTTTTAAACATTATTTGGGGAAAATGATGTTTTTGTTTATTTTTACTTGAAACTTTAAAAACAAATTTGGGGAAAACTTTATTTTTTCAACTTTTTTTTCACTTTATTTTTTGTCCCACTTTGGGAACTTTGGGAACTTTTGGGGTTCTAATCCTTTACAATGCATTCCAATACTTCTGTATTGGAATGCATTGGCTGTATGAGTAATACTGTGTGTATTACTCATACAGCTTCCGGCCTGTGAGATCCAGGGGGCTGGATCTCACAGGCTCTTCACCGGAAGGCAGCGCGATGCCTTCCTTAGGCATCGCGCTGCCTTCCATGCCATAGGGTCCCCCTTACAGCCCCATGGGGACCCGATGGCACCGCCGACCACCGCCGCCGCACAAGGTAAAAGCCGCAAACTGCAGGTCTGAATTGACCTGCGGTTTGCGGCGATCGCCGACACAGGGGGTCACAGGACCCCCCCCCGCGCATTTAGCCGAGGTGCCTGCTCAATGATTTGAGCAGGCACCTTGTTCCGATCACCGCCCGCCGGGCGGTGGTGATCGGAACAACACATGACGTCATGGGTCCTTAAGGACTCGGGAACCATGCCGTACCGATACGTCATGGGTCCCTAAGGGGTTAAAGATTGTCATGCACTATGAGATAACTGATTTTACTTGTTTACATTAGTCATGGGAAAACCCCTTCAACCTGCTCGCTACCAGCGCCATACATGTACGACGCTGGAGCAAAGTGCAAACATGGCGCCGACACGTGCAGCGGATGTCATGGCCGGAGGGTCTCCGCTGTTTCAAACAGCAGAGACCCGCAGCTAATGACTGCGACCGGCAATAATGCCAATTGCAGTCGTTAAAGCCGTTAGATGCAGTGATCGCTTCCAGGCTTCTTACCGGGATCCTCTGCGGCCAATAAGGATGCCGGTATTTGGTTTCTCTGAAGAGACTTAGGCCCCTTTCACACGGGCGAGAATTCTGCGCGGGTGCAATGCGTGAGGTGAACGCATTGCACACGCACTGAATCCGGACCCATTCACTTCAATAGGGCTGTTCAGATGAGTGGTGATTTTCTCGCATCACTTTGCGTTGCGTGAAAATCGCAGCATGTTCTATATTCTGGCCCTATAGAAATGAATGGGGCTGCGTGAAAATCGCAAGCATCCGCAAGCAAGTGCAGATGCGGTGCGATTTTCACGCATGGTTGCTAGGAGATGATAGGGATGAGCAACCGCAATAAAGTCTAATCACTGTATTTTGTGACGTCAGCGCAGGTCCTGCTGAATGAAGATAGAAGGATCGTCTATCATCAAAGGTCCTTTTACAGGTCCTGAAAGAAGAAGGAAGAAGACATGCCGGCTGCGCGAACAAGAGGATGAGGTGAGTTAATTTATTTATTTATTTTTAACCCCTAAAGGCACATTTTAGGGTACTTTCACACTTGGGGCAGGACGGATCCGACAGGCTGTTCACCATGTCGGATCTGTCCTTCCGGTATTTCGCCATGCCGCCGGACTGCCGCTCCGTCCCGATTGACTATAATGGGGACGGGGACGGAGCTCCGGCGCAGCACGGTGGTGCACGGCGAAAGCCGCCGGATTAAAAAGTCCTGCATGTCCGACTTTTTAGTCCGGCGGCTTTCGCCGTGCACCGCCGTGCTGCGCCGGAGCTCCGCCCCCCATTATAGTCAATGGGGACGGAGCGGCGGCACGGCGAAATAGCGGAAGGACGGATCCGACATGGTGAACAGCCTGTCGGATCCGTCCTGCCGCAAGTGTGAAAGTAGCCTTAGTAAACATTCTGTATTAAGAATGCTATTATTTTCCTTTATAACCATGTTATAAGGGAAAATAATAAAATGAATAGAACACCTAACCCAAACCCGAACTTTAGTGAAGAAGTCCGGGTTCCACATTCAGTTTTTTCTCACGCGCGTACAAAACGCATTGCACTCGCACGGAAAAAAATTAATACCGGAACGCAATCGCAGTCAAAACTGACTGCAATTGTGTGCCTACTCGCGCGGGTTTCCCGCAATGCACACGCGACGCATCCGGAGCAAATCCGGGATGCCCGTGTGAAAGAGGCCTTAGGGCAAGCATGTCAAACTCAAAGGCTAACATGGGCCAAAAAAAAAAATTTAAGTTTATGTGGGCCGCATCAAAAAAAAAAAATCGTACATTTTCATAGAACAACATTGTTGTTTCATGACTGCTGACCCCCAACATCCCGTTGCCCAATAACACAAGTGAGACCTATATATATATATACAAATATTAAACTTCACTATAAGACGCACCTAGGTTTTTGAGGAGGAAAATAAGAAAAAAATATTTTTAACCAAAAGTTGTGCTTTTGGTGGGCTTTGAATTAATGGTGGTCTGTGCATGACACTATTATGGGGGATCTGTGGATGACGCACTGTCATGTGGGGGATCTGTGGATGGTACTGTTATGGGGGACCTGTGGATGGCACTGTTATGGGGGATCTGTGGATGGCACTGTTATGGGGGATCTGTGGATGGCACTGTTATGGGGGATCTGTGGATGGCACTGTTATGGGGGATCTGTGGATGGTCCTGTTATGGGGGATCTGTGGATGACACTGTTATGGGGATCTGTGGATGGCACTGTTATGGGGGATCTGTGGATGGCACTGTTATGGGGGATCTGTGGATGGCACTGTTATGGGGATCTGTGGATGGTACTGCTATGGGGTGGGATATCTGTGGATGGCATTGTTATGGGGTGGGGGGATCTGTGGATGGCATTGTTATGGGGTGGGGGATCTGTGAATGGTGCTGTTATGGGGGATCTGTGGATGGCATTGTTATGAGGTGGGGGATCTGTGGATGGAACTGTTATGGGGTGGGATATCTGTGGATGGTATTGTTATGAGGTGGGGGGATCTGTGGATGGAACTGTTATGGGGGGGATCTGTGGATGACACTGCTATATATCATCCACAGATCCCCCTCATAACAGTGTCCCTCAATACACCGGCCCTCTGCTCACCGAAGTATTTATAAACGTGAATCCTTATCCTGTTATTAAGTTGAGCTAACGCTGCCCTCTCCCATGTTCCCATGTTCCCCTGTATCCCCACAGCACTTACGAACACGATTCCATAGCAGGCAGAGCGGACGGCACCAGTAACGTCACTCACTGACGTCACGCGTCTGCTCCGCCTGCTTCATTCATAAAGTGGGCGGAGCAGGCGCTCGACGTCAGTGAGTGACGTTACTGCTGTCGTCCGCTCTGCCTGCTATTGAAGCTTAAGTAAGTGCTATGGGGATACAGGGGAACATGGGAACATGGGAGAGCGCAGCGTTAGTTCAACTTAATAACAGGAAAAGGATTCACGTTTATAAATAAAGCACTTACTTAAGCTTCCATAGCAGGCAGAGCGGACGACAGCAGTAACGTCACTCACTGACGTCGAGCGCCTGCTCCGCCCACTTTATGAATGAAGCAGGCGGAGCAGACGCGCGACGTCAGTGAGTGACGTTACTGGTGCCGTCCGCTCTGCCTGCTATGGAAGCGTAACCAGAGCAATGAATATCTTTGCCGGGCCGCATGTTTGACACCCATGCCTTAGGGTATTGAAGCTACAATTCTTATTTTGGCCAGCAGGTGACATGCCAACATAAGAAATAAGCAATTCTCCTCAAATCATGACTCTAAAAGACCCATAAGGGTTCAGAATAAAAAAAAAGGGTTTTGTAGGCTCAAACATGAGCTTCAAAATCATTAAAGAAGTTACAAAAAAACTGTTAAAAAAATATATATATAAAAAAATATATACAAGTTTAAATCAGCCCCCCTTTCTATAGAATACAAAAATAAATACATAAATAACAAAAAATATAAACATCATGGGCATCACCGCATCCGAAAATGCCCGTACTATTAAAATATAAAAATATTTTTCCAATATGGTGAATGATGTGATGTGAATGGAAAAAAGGGTCAAAATGGCCAATTTGCCATTTTTCATTGTTCTCTTTCCCAAATTTTTTTAATAACATGTGATCTAAAAGTCACACACACTCCAAATTGATATTAATAAAAACTACACACAGCCCCCACACAGCTCGCTCCGTAGATATAACTATAAAAAAGTTATGGGGTCAGAATATGGTGATGTAGTATTTTTACACTATTTAAACATAAAAGACCTAAAAAAAACTATACATATGTGGTATCGTTGTAATCATGCTGACCCAGAGAATGAAGGACACAGGCCAGTTTTGCTGCAAAGGGAACACCGTGGGAACAAAACCTGTAAAACGTGGAGGAATTTCGTTTTTTTTTTTCCAATTCCACCCCATTTGGAATTTTTTTTCTGCTCCCACTACATTGTATGCCATATTATTGTTGAATCTCTTTTTATTGCAAGGAAGGACAAAGCAATTAAACAGAGCATTATAGACAATGTAAACAGTAAATGCCCCTTTTTCCTATGTTCAAGTAGAGGCTTCAGTGGTTAGACGGACATACATTAATAATAATCCTCCAGTCAAAGTACAATATGCGACAAAGTAAACCATAGATACCGCCCAAGACAACAGGGATTGTGGGACTAAGGCCCCTTGCATAATAGTGGACACTCCAATAAGATAGACCCTGACTTGAGAACATAATAACACTCTAACTGGAGAAAGTGAGTCGTCTCAAGTACCATATAGTGCAAACACTTATAACGGCATAGTAATAAAAGGGAACATAGAATGCAGGCTGTAGAGCCAAGTATGTGGAGAGTAGATGTAACAAGCACCCGTGTCGGGTTCCTAAATTAATAATAACTAATAGTAAGGCAAATATAGTGCTTCTAAAATCGTGGCTCGTGGTAAGAAACACGAAAAAGTCAACCAACATAGACAAGGAAACAAACAAAAACAAGACATAGACAGACAAAAGACCAGGGAAGGTAAGATGGTGAAAGGGAGGGGGGAAAGAGGGGAGGGGTGACTGGAAAACTTATCAAAGATGTCTCAGGTGTAATCACCTGTATCTAACCAGGTTTGGAAGCGAGAGGAGCGCCTAAACTGTAGCCAAGGCTCCCGGGTCAGCGCGTACATTTGGGTTTGGTTGTGGGCCTCGGCCTCTAGCTCCTCCATTCGAACCAAGGCGTCCAAGGCACGTACCCACGTGACTCTCCGCATTGTATGCCATATTAAATGGTGGCATTAGAAAGTACAGCTTGTCCAACAAAAAATAACCCCTTATACAGCTATGTGAATGGAAAAAGAAAAAAGTTACATTACATGTTTGCTTTTTAGCTGGAATTATTTCATATCAATAGTTAATATGTTTTATTCCAGTACGGATTTGCTGTAGCAAACTGGATTCACAACTTGCTATTTACTGCCATCTGGTGGAATATTTTAGTATTGCATATATTCCCCTTTAGGCCTCTTTCACACGAGCGTGTCCGGATAAGTTTCGGTGTGTTGCGGCAAACCCGCGCGAGTAGGTACCCAATTGCAGTCAGTTTTGACTGCGATTGCGTTCCGTTGTTCAGTTTTTATCGTGCGAGTGCAATGCGTTTTGTACGCGCGTGAGAAAAAACTGAATGTGGTACCCAGACCCGAATTTCTTCACAGAAGTTCAGGTTTGGGATCGGTGTTGTGTAGATTGTATTATTTCCCCTTATAACATGGTTATAAAAAAAAAAACGCCCCCTCCTCCTGTTGATTGACAGGGCCAGCCGCGATCTCCTCCTCCGACTAGCCCTGTCAGCATTTAAAAAATTGCGTGCCTGTGTTGATTCGGTGCAGGCGCTCTAAAAGAAGGAGGCTCGCCTCCTCAGCACTCCCTCAGTGCGCCTGAGCCGATGACGTCACCGAAAGAGAAGATGTCATCGGCGCAGGCGCACTGAGGGAGTGCTGAGGAGACGAGCCTCCTTATCAACACAGGCGCCGAATCAACACAGGCGCGCGATTTTTGAAATGCTGACAGGGCCAGTCGGAGGAGGAGATCGCGGCTGGCCCTGTCAATCAACAGGAGGAGGGGGCGGTTTTTTTGCTGCTGCTACCAGCAAGTAGACGCCCTACTTGCTGGTAGACAGGTAATTAGCATATTATAAAAGTACGTTTTTTGACATATCTACTGAACGAAAATGATTAATAACATAATGTATAGATATATCGCAGGATAGGGATTATAAGTACACACAAAAAATATTTTTATAGTTTAGTGGGGTGACAGAAGCCCTTTAAAGGGGTTGTCTCACTTCAGCAAATGGCATTTATCATGTAGAGAAAGTTAATACAAGGCCCTTCCTAATGTATTGTGATTGTCCATATTGTCTCCTTTGCTGCCTGTCTGCATTTTTCTCCACAGCCTTCCTTCTTTCACTATATTCTAACCCACTGCTACATTTGCCTGTCTGCACACATATCCCTTGTTGCAAAATTAGATGATTATTGGCTTTCGTGCCCCGGGTGGCGGTATTTCTTAAACTGTACACTGTGTGAACTGTTCTCGTCCTTCTGTGGTGAGAGTGTATTGTGGGTGGACAAGTGGCACCTTTGTAAATAAGCGACATGGAAACTGTGGAGCACCACGTGTCACTGCTTCGAGAGGTGAACGTCGGCTACGAAGGTGCACAAGGACGGACCGACAGGCTACAGTGGAGCAGCTCATCGCCATAATGAACCAGGAGCTACCAGACTAGAATGTCCAACATTGGTTGGAAGAGCATGACTTCCAAGTACTACCCTGGCCCCCTAATTCCCCAGACTTGAACCCAGTTGAGCATCTGTGGGACCACCTCAATCATCGTGTTCGCTCCGTGAGACCTTCTCCACGCCTCCTCCAGCAGCTGTTGTATGCACTGCAGTCAGCATGGCTTCAGATACCGGTGACAACCTACCAGGACCTTATGGAGTCACTCCTAGCCCGTCTCGCTGCTGTCCGTGCTGCACACGCCGGTTACTCTGGATAGTAGCTGGTGGCTGTAATAATGTGACTCCATACATAGTAACATAGTTTGTCAGGCTGGAAAAAGACATACGTCCGTCCAGTTCAGCCTGTTATCCTGCAAAGTTGATCCAGAGGAAGGCAAAAAAAACTGTGAAGTAGAAGCCAATTTTCCTCATTTTAGGTGAAAAAATTCCTTCCCGACTCCAATCAGGCATCAGAATAACTGGATCAACGACCCCTCTCTAGTAGCTATAACCTGTAATATTAT
The DNA here is from genome assembly GCF_905171765.1 of Bufo bufo. Taxonomy (NCBI): domain Eukaryota; kingdom Metazoa; phylum Chordata; class Amphibia; order Anura; family Bufonidae; genus Bufo; species Bufo bufo. The sequence goes on along the minus strand of NC_053392.1, from coordinate 568,027,557 downwards.
TACACTCCAGAAACACATCCAGGCCCCTCTTTTAGTGAACTCACTATCACCACCTCCTCAGGCAGAGAGTTCCATAGTCTCACTGCTCTTACCGTAAAGAATCCTCTTCTATGTTTGGATTAGAGGTAGTGTCATGGTTTACAGTATTTTCTAGCACTGTTGTTTGACTTTTTTTTTGTTTTGCTGTAGTCATATGTGAAAATAGTTGATTTTTTGCTGAGCGGCGCCTGCAGCATTCTTATGTGCTATTGCCTTCTATTATATCGATTACTATTGCTCTCCTGAAGGAAGTCTGGACATCACTTTGCACGTGCTGAGACCCATAAGAAATCTATCGAGTAAACGATACAAAGTAACTTACAGTGAAGTCAGTAAATGTTATACAGTGATGAACCTCAGTATAAACAGTTTATCTTGAGGCCTCCAGAGAGGTCTTGTATAGATCATGAGCAGACATTACAGTAAATGTTCTAGCAGGTAATAACCACTGAAGAAGATTCTGTTTACACAGTGGCTCTGAGACTCTAAGAGGGGAACACTTGTTGTCTACAGAGACGCCTTCTCCTTATTTTCTGTTCTTCCTCAGCTGTCAGCCGGTCCGAATCTCCTTATATCTCAGCCGTCCCATTCTGTATGGCCAGGTCCTCTCATCTCAATGTTCTGTACTGTGGGTTCTCAGGTCTATATGAACCTGAAGGCGACAGATTAAAGAGATGCTGCATGGAAATTACTCTTATTGCGCCTATTTTCTTGCGACGGGATACACACTAGTCCACGTTTAGAACATATTGCTTAGGGTACTTTCACACTTGCGTTTTTCTTTTCCGGCACTGAGTTCCGTCAAAAGGGCTCAATGCCGGAAAATAACTGATCAGTTTTATCCCCATGCATTCTGAATGGAGAGTAATCCGTTCAGGATGCATCAGGATGTCTTCAGTTCAGTCATTTTGACTGATCAGGCAAAAGATATAACCGTAGCATGCTACGGTTTTATCTCCGGCCAAAAAAACTGGACTTGCTTGAATGCCGGATCCATCATTTTTTTTTTCCATAGGAATGTATTAGTGCCGGATCCATCATTCAAAATACCGGAATGCCGGATCCGTCCTTTCCGGTCTGCGCAATACCGGAATGCCGGATGACACCGTAAAGACGGATCCAGCATTTCAATGCATTTTTCTGACTGATCAGGATCCTGATGCCATCGGTTGGCATACGTTTTGCCGGATCTGCGACGGAACTGCTTGCCGGATCACTCTGCCGCAAGTGTGAAAGTAGCCTTAGTTTCACAGCTCTTTGCAGCATTGTCAGCTTGCCCCCAGTATCTATGGTGTGCAATGGTTTGGTGCACCAGTGCCCAATAAGTCCTGAGGCCCCCTGACCTTAGCCTCCAGTGATTTTGGTTCCCTAGCTCCTGCCGTACAGTGATTTGCTGCCTGTCTAGTGGTCTACTTCTTCAGTAGAGCTGGTACAGCTGATAACTCGGTGTTAAGGTATGGGCATTTATGGCTGCCGATGCCCTTGCCATCTTCTCTTTGTTAGTATAACCAACATGCATTAAAGAGGTTGTCCAATGAAAAATATTCTACATTTTTCAAACCAGCACCTGGATCTGAATACTTTTGTAATTGCATGTAATTAAAAATTATTCAATAAAAGTTATTCAATAAAATGTTTCTGTATAGCCCGACCTGCTGTTTGTTCTTTTACTAATTTCTCTGTCCATGTCAATGAGGTGGTCGCACATGCTCAGTTCCATTCAACTGCCACTAGCCATACCTTCTCGTAGAAGCTGTGACAGTTACAGGGAGAGAGCTGCAACATAAAGGGCACACCCACTGAAAAAAGGTATTGCCCCCTGAGCTGTGGTACAGAACTACAGCAGAAAGGACACACCCTCTGAGAAAGGACACGCCCCTGAGCTGCCACCCTGAAATAAATTTAGCAGAGTAATTGAAGCAATGAATGTGGAGATCTCTGGATCCATGTGAGGTACCGGGCTGGTTCTAGCTTTGTTAGAAAGAGATTGTCATGTATTTTATAATGTCTGAATTTCATTCTTTACATTACTCATGGGATGACCATTTATAAATGGCAGGACATAGACTCGGCCCACCCTGGAACTCTCCTAAAACTGCATGGAAACACACAAATTTGCACAAGCCCGCCACTCTGTTGTCAGTTTGTTAGAATGTTCTATGAAAAGGGAAGAATGGTAAAAATAAACATATTTACCCTTTAAAGAGGAGCTGTCCCCTCTCCTGACATGTCACTTTTAGCAACTACTTGCATCCTCCATGTAATAACAATTCTGCAGCATCTACTCTATATTGTGCCATTCCTCTATTATTCCTGCTAGAAATTATGAATGAATTTGCGAGCAGTCTTCAGTGAAGGTCCAGATAGGTGTGACCAGTTGGGCGTGTGTTCCTGCATAGTCTGACAATGGCAGCACTCAAACTGTGCAGGGACACCCCCCCTTAACCCAGCCCGCAATTCATTTATAACTTAGCAGGAATAATAGAGGAATGGCACAACACAAAGTCATAAAAATAGATACTTCAGAGTTGGTATTACATGTAGAATGCAAATAGTTTCTAAAACAGACATGTCAGGAGAGGTTGCAGGTCCGAATTAAAGTATACTTGCTTGGAACATCTGGAAGCTCCACAGGAAAAAGAAGAGGCCTCCCGGATTCTCGGAAGAGTTGCCAATTCCCCCCGACACAGCATGGAGGGCTGCCTTCTCCCAGGAAGCAGCCTTCCGTATATTGTAACTGTCATAGGCGTGCGCAGCCTATTGCATTAGGGTGTGCACCCTAAAGCACAAACACACACCGCGCGCTCATGTGTATGTATGTATATATATATAGCCTTTATGCCATTAGCCCCCATTATCAGCCCTTATGCCTCATTAGCCCCCATTATGCCTCTCATTAGCCCCCATTATGCCTCTCATTAACCCCCATTATGCCTCTCATTAACCCCCTATTATGTCTCTCATTAGCCCCATATGCCTCATTAAGCCCCCATTATGCCCCCAGCAGGCTCATTTTTTATAAAATAAAAAAACACTTTCCTCTCTGGACCCCGCCGCTCCTCGCCGCCCCCGATCCTCCTCCTCCTGCTGTCGGCTGTGCTCTGAACTGGCGCACACAGCGTGACGTCACAAAGCGCCCTCACGCTGTGTTCTGCCCTGCACAACCCACAGCCGAGGACCAGGAAGCGGTAAGTACATAGCGTTCACCGCTTTCTGGTCCTCTGGTACTAATGAGCGCTTACAAAATGGAAGCGCTTCATTAGTATTCGACGGCCAGCAGGCTTGATTAGGGTGTGCTCAGGCACACCCGGCACACCCCGTGCGCACGCCTATGGTAACTGTATGTGGTAGCAGGATTCAGCACCCAAAATACCATAAGAGGGCAGGTGCATGGGGTGGCAAGGATGCTTTAATAATCATATACTCCACAGGTAGTTGCCAACAGTAACAGGACAGTCTCTATACTCCACAGGCGGTTGCCACTGGTAACTAGACAGTCTCTACACTCAACAGGCAGTTGCCATTGGTAACTAGACAGTCTCTACACTCAACAGGCAGTTGCCATTGGTAACTGGACAGTCTCTACACTCAACAGGCGGTTGCCACTGGTAACTGGACAGTCTCTATACTCCACAGGCACTTTCTACTGGTAAAGGACAGTCTTTATACTCCACAGAAGTTGCCAATGATAGCAGGACACTCTTTAGTTCACACACAGGGTACATGGACTTGATAGTTGTCCTTAGCAACGGGTCAGACTGTTTCTGCATCCACAGTGTACTCCCAACTTGCTGTCACCAACTAGCCACAGGAGAGGCTCCGGTGACTGCCGCGTTCTCTACAAACAGCTGACTGGTGGGGTTGACAGAAGTCAGATCTCCACAGATCAGATATTGATGACCTATCCTGAGGCCATCAATATGAAAATCTCGGAAAACCGCTTTAAGCCTTCAGGCACTCAGAGCCCTCTCTGTGGGCATGCGGCTCTGTGTGGGCCACGCGTAGGGTTACCTGTGCACTATTATCAATGAGCGCTTCCGTTGTGGAGCGCTCATTAGTACAGCCTTTGCCTCCCTCTTCTGCTTTTGTAAAAAAAAAATAAAAAAAAATTACCTCATCCATTGGATCGCGCTGCTGGGAACACTCGCTGCTCACTGAATGCACCGGACAAGACCTGCGCTCCAGCGTGATGACGTTTCACAGCATTAACTGGAAGCAGAAGGACCTGCAAAACGTCATCACGCTGGAGCGCAAGTCTTGTCCTGTGCATCCAGTGAGCAGCGAGTGTTCCCCCGGCGCAATCAAATGGATAAGGTGAGTTTTATTTTTATTTTGCACAAGAAGAGTGGGGAAGGGGGCATTAATAATACTGTGACCTCTAATACTGGGAGCCACTAATGGAGGAAAAATAATACTAGGGGGCCCTAGATGGGGGCATTCATTTTACTGGGGGCCATTAATGGGGGCTTTATTAATACTGGGGGCCACTAATGGGGCCTTATTAATACTGGGGGCCACTACTGGGGGTCTTATTAATACTGGGGGCCAGTACTGGGGTATTATTAATACTGGGGGCCACTACTGGGGCATTATTACTACTGGGGGCCACTACTGGGGCATTATTAATACTGTGGGCCACTAATGGGCCATTTTTAATACTAGGGAGCTCCAAGGGGGAATTCATTTTACGGGGGCCTGTGTTAAGCTACGCCCCCACAGCTTAACTTGGCTGGTATTTTTCAGTATTCAGATTAAATTGCCGTGTTGGCGCTTTGTGTTAAATAAGTGGGTTTTGGGTTGCAGTTTGGGCACTGGGTCGCTAAAAGGTTCCCCACCACTGGGCTAGACTCTTAAGCTAACTCCCAGCTGGAGTGCTTAAGCTCAGCAGCCATACACACACTAATGTTTCTGGCCACGAGGCGCTCTAAGCTCCTCCTATTTATGACCCACCTACGCCGCCACCTGTCAAACGCATGACCCCTGACCTCAGCCAAGAAGCAAAACCACTACTACATATTCAATGATATATTACAGACCTGCAATAAAATGTATGCTAATATTAACACACAATCCTCTGTTCAGCGTCCCATACCCAGCACCCCCAGCGATCAGCCACCAACACCGGAAACTGTACAGTGGTTCTGTCCACTGTGCAGTGACCGTGCCGGCATAATGTCACTCAGGGCCAAGCTTCAGTATGCTGGTGCCAGCAACTAGACAGTGGACAGAACCTTCTATCCATTGTATAGTTTCCAGCGCTGGCCCAAAACAGCATATCAGGAGGATTGCAGGGTATCAGACTCCCACCAAGCTGATATTGATGACCTATTCTGATGATAGGTCATCAGTATCTAAATACCGAAAAACCCCTTTAATTGTCTGTTGAGTTTAGTTTTAGATTTTTTTGTCTCTGGGTCCTAGGGCCTCCGGGTTATCTTGCTAGGGTCAGTATTGTTGATGAGGGTCAATTTCACTCAGTGTCATTTCTTTCTGTCCACTGTCATTCATCTGCCGCAAGCCCTGGAAGATCGGAGTGGTAGTGGCTCCGGCTGCAATAATTATTTACAGTGGCAATTCCCACACTAATGCTCCCTTGAGCCAGGGCAATGATGGGAGAGCGCACCCTTTCTTCCCTCTGGGCACACCCTGATGTTGGGACTCCTGCCTGATGGTAGTTGGGGTGACCTTGGTGTTGAGTGTTGTACGGGTGCAAGGGAGGAGATGTAGGTTCCGTGGCCGGCGAATGTGCTGGAGTCAGTAACCAGGCAGATGTAGGAAATTACCAAGTCTCTCTTTACTGAAGTGCAGCATGGGAGTTGTAATGCATCCAATTATATCAAGGCATAGTTCTGAGGCAATTCACAGTACAGTCTCTTTCCAATAGCTGTACATAGGCAAATGGCAACAATGATGAAAATAGGAGTAGTAGTCCCTGAGCTCCTTATAAACACTTTGCATGAGCTCTGCAATACCTGGACAGAGGGATGCAGCTCTTCAAACGGTCGGCCAACCCATTATAAAAAGTGTGAAAGGTGCCGCCAGCGGCGGACTGGGAACTTAAAGTGGCCCTGGGAAAAAACCTAAAAGTGGTCCCATGTTGTTGGAGGGTCCAAATTGACAGAAGGCAGGGCAACACAAGTAGGCAGGGCCAACACAAGCCACAAGTAGGCAGGGCCAACAGAAGTAGGCGGGCCAGCAATATTATAGTGCTGCACAAAATACCGCCCCAGCAAAACCAAATACCACAGTGCAGCACAAAATACTGCCCCACCATGCTGAGGATGATAATACATTTGAATTCAGGAGGCCACCTGTGGCTGCCGGCCAGATGCATAAGTATCTAATGTTTCTAGCATTAATTAATGCTAAGAGCATCGAATCGTTATATAACTAGACAGCATCAATGAGGAGGGCTCGGGCAGCCCCTTGGTCATTGGCCCACCGGGAAATTTCCCTCTAGGGTCTATGTCCAGTCCACCCTTGGGTGCCGTTACCTGTTAATCTTTCCACAAGCAGCAAAGTCCAAATCAGCCATAACTCAGGGATTGTACTCTCAACAGGAATGATGTTTCTCCTGGAGCTGAACTAGCATCTGGCAGGCTAAAGTTCTGCAGAGGCTGATGGAATTACTCACTAAAAAGATTTTCCCTCTGAGGGGAAAGCTAATTTCCTCTGCTGAGTCAGGGAGTAATTAACTAAACAGTGCCACTTACAGACAGCTTTTGGGAATATGTACAGTGAGGCTCGTTCCCGTCACCTCCCCCCCCCCCCCCCCCCACAATTGGATGTTTTCATCCGCGTGACGGGGAGATGCAGCGGTGCAGATGCCAGGGAGCGAGGTAAATACATTATGTGTGAGGGGCCCGGGCATATGGGGGAAGGGGGGGGGGGTGCATTATAGGGGTTGGATAAGCCCTTTAATACATGCTTCATAATAACATTCATTCGACCGCCCAGTGTTCTGCACTTCAGACACTGTAGAGGCGACTCTGGGTAGACTTCTGTTTCTGGTGCACAGACAGATCTTCCTCCAGGGTTTTTACTAGGGCTGACATATAAATATTTGAAGCCTGTGTTGCTTGTGTCTGCGTCGGTGTACTTTATGCCACATTTATCAGATGTCACATGTTGTTATATCTGGTTCATCTTTACACCTAACACTTTTCTCTAGAAATGTTACTGAAGTTTTTTATGCCACCCCCTACTGGAGGGAGTCTGCAACTGTTTTGTGACTTTCACAAAAGGTCCCAGCGATAAATCTGGAGTGAAATTAATGACCGTAGAAGGATAAGAATGCAAAAAGTCACACATTTTGCTCAAATAAGCTCAAAAAAGTCACAATAGCCAGAATTCTGGAGTGCCCAATAAATTCCAGCATGTTGGAGCACAGTACGTCACAAATTCATTAAGGCCGTTATTGGGTATCCCGATCTTAATTTGCCCAATTTATTGAATCTCATGCCTCTTCCTAAATTTGTCACCGCTCCTGCTGTCTGTGCGCCAAACCGAAATCTTTCAGGTGTAATTGTAAGAGTTCAGGTGTAACGTGTTCCACTTTTCTGGTGCACATGTAGTTAAATCAGTCTCCTCCTGCCTGCACCCCGAGGTGGCAAGGGAGTCAGAAAAGGCTAAAAAGTTGCAAATTTTGTCACAAAACAGCACTTGTTGCAACTTTTGTCCATAAAAAACTGGGGAGAGCTATAATAAATCTCCCCCTTAGTCTATCTATTAGTGTTAATCGCGAATATTCTAATTGCGAATTTTTCTTGCTTGTGGGCCAATGAGAAGGCTGCAATATCTTTGTCAAAGCTTAGCAACATCCCTAGCAACCAATAGGAAAGTTGCCTACCTCTTACTGTATAAGAACCTCCCTAGCAGCCATTTTTTGCTGTTTTTTTGCAGATCTGAGAGAGGCAGCAGTGTCATTTCTGTGCTCTATGCTTTCATCTGGATCCTATTCCTTATCCAATTACATTAGATACTTAGCTTATATATATATATAATGCAGATAGTTAGTGGGAGATAGTCAGTGTAGGTTAGATAGTGATATAGTGTAGCTGATAGGTTCCAGTGCAGGGTGTTAGGTAGTAGGTTCTGCTGTCCATACATACAGTACAGACCAAAAGTTTGGACACACCTTCTCATTCAAAGAGTTTTCTTTATTTTCATGACTATGAAAATTGTAGATTCACACTGAAGGCATCAAAACTATGAATTAACACATGTGGAATTATATACATAACAAACAAGTGTAAAACAACTGAAAATATGTCATATTTTAGGTTCTTCAAAGTAGCCACCTTTTGCTTTGATTACTGCTTTGCACACTATTGGCATTCTCTTCATGAGCTTCAAGAGGTAGTCCCCTGAAATTGTTTTCCCTTCACAGGTGTGCCCTGTCAGGTTTAATAAGTGGGATTTCTTGCCTTATAAATGGGGTTGGGACCATCAGTTGCGTAGGAGAAGTCAGGTGGATACACAGCTGATAGTCCTACTGAATAGACTGTTAGAATTGGTATTTTGGCAAGAAAAAAGCAGCTAAGTAAAGAAAAACGAGTGGCCATCATTACTTTAAGAAATGAAGGTCAGTCAGTCAGCCGAAAAATTGGGAAAACTTTGAAAGTAAGGGCTATTTGACCATGAAGGAGAGTGATGGGGTGCTGCGCCAGATGACCTGGCCTCCACAGTCCCCGGACCTGAACCCAATCGAGATGGTTTGGGGTGAGCTGGAGCGCAGAGTGAAGGCAAAAGGGCCAACAAGTGCTAAGCATCTCTGGGAACTTCTTCAAGACTGTTGGAAGACCATTTCAGGGGACTACCTCTTGAAGCTCATCAAGAGAATACCAAGAGTGTGCAAAGCAGTAATCAAAGCAAAAGGTGGCTACTTTGAAGAACCTAGAATATGACATATTTTCAGTTGTTTCACACTTGTTTGTTATGTATATAATTCCACATGTGTTAATTCATAGTTTTGATGCCTTCATAGTCATGAAAATAAAGAAAACTCTTTGAATGAGAAGGTGTGTCCAAACTTTTGGTCTGTACTGTACATGCTAAATACATAGTGCTGTGATGTCACAACAATACTTAGTGCACCAATCAGTAATATGTGGTCAGACCGGCTAAAATGTGAAGTTTCACGTATTGCGCAAAAAATATGCGCATCATTAGTACAATTTGTGCAATCGCAAAAATAATGACTGGAGATCACGAATTCGTGAATTTTTTGCGAATATTATGCGAAAAATTTGCGAAAATGAATATTGCCTATGCCGCTCATCACTATTATCTATCTATTTATCATCTATTTATCATCTATTTCACAATCACACTTATAGTGAACCTTTGGTTTCAACAGATCTGTCAGCTTTTGCTGATTGTACTTATTTGGACGATCTCACTGATGCTTTTATCTTTACACGTTTTTTCTACTTTGAGATGTTTATAAACTTGTCCGGTTGCTATGGAGACGTGACACACCCCTGTGGTGGATTGGCTTGGGTGGAGTCACATGGTCCGCTCATTTCCTCCTCACGGCGCGTGTGACGTGGTTCCCGTCATTGCGCCTCCGATCACGTGGGCGAGTGTCGTGGGCCGCGCCGCTCACGTCTGGGAGGATGGGGTGGAGTGTCGGGCTCCGCGCATGCCCTTTGCGCATACAGGGATACATGTGGTCACACTGAACCACTGATGGTAAGCTGGTTTTAGTCTTTGAGAAATATATTACATTTAATATATCTGCACCTCAATCAGCGGAGGATGTATTTTAACCCTTTACATACCATGCACTTGCACTTTAACACTGATACACAGGCTCACGTATCAATTTTTAGATTATGTGTCATATTTAACCACCTCCCGACCGCCTAACGCAGGGATGCATCCTGCGGGCGGCCGGGTTATTCCTCCTGGACGCATCGGGGCGTCATCTCGCGAAACGCAAGATTACGCGCAAAAGTTTCAGAAGGAGTTGGTCATCAGCCTGCCAGCCAATGATCAGCGCTGGCAGGTTGGTGACTTTTAAATAAATGAACCAAAAGCCATATAACACATTATATTTATAAATATAATGTGTTAAATGGCTTCTGTGCTCTCTGCTGGGTCCTTTTCGTCGGTTGGTTATAGCAGAGAGCACAGATCACAGTGAGTACACCAAGCACAACACATTTAGCCCCAGATCACCCCCCCCCCCCCCTCCGCCCAATTAACCCCTTGATCACCTCTGTCAATCACTAGTGAAAGGGAAAAAAGTGATCAGTGTAAACTGTCACTTTTTTTTCCCCACCAGTATTAACTGTTTAGGTTAGTTGACGGTTTAGGTTAGTTTAGGCCCCTTTGGTAGTTAGCTTCAGTTAGCGCCCAGCCCACCGCACCGCAGTCACTGATTCGCTGATTAGCGTATCGCTAATCAGCATTGGTACTTTACCTCCACCGAAAACGCAGTGTTTGCCCGATCAGGCCTGATCGGTCGCCCACACATGCGTTCACCCACGCCCGCTCCGCCGCAGTGACAAAATTATTTTTATTTTTTTTATCACTAAACAATCACTACACAAGCGCTGCGGCGATAAAAAAAATTGTTTTGATATTTTTTAGCAATCGCAGCGGCATCCGGTACTTCGCTAGCCTCCCATTTGTAAGACAGGCTTGCTTTTTTTCTTGGGTAGTCTCAGGGAATACCCCTAAATTTAGTTGACCAAATGGCAAGGAAGGGGTATTCGTCTGAAGAGGCCTACAGGCTTCTGACCCAGTCAGATGAGGAATGGGAACCCTCATTTGACGAATCCAGCGGGTCAGAATATGAACCTGTAGAAAGCAGTGGCTCTCTGACCCAAAGTTCGGACGATGAGGTTGAGGTCCCTGATAGCACCAGGCGTACCCGGCCCCGTGTTGCTAGACAACAGGTTGCGCAGGATCCACTACAAGAGCAGCAGAGTGGGGCTGGCACTGTCGGATCACGTGGTGAGGCATACACAAGCAGCGCAGCCCTCCCTGGACCTAGTACCAGCACTGCCGTAGAACATGGTGAAGTGGCGAGCACCAGAAGGGCAGTAGAAGCTGGTACGGTGGCACGTGCAGTAGTTCCCCCGTCGCAGCCACCGCACAGACAGGCCCGTAGAGCCCCTAGAGTCCCTGAGGTGCTGGCAAACCCTGATTGGCAGCCCCCATCTTCAGCCGCGCCAGTAGTTCCCCCTTTCACCGCCCAGTCTGGAGTTCGGGTTGAGACAGCTCAGATCGGATCGGCACTGTTTTTTTTTTAGCTGTTCTTCACTGCGGAGCTCTTTGACTTAGTCGTGGCAGAAACAAACCGGTATGCCACTCAATTTATAGCCGCCAACCCGGGAAGCTTTTATGCCCAGTCTTTCCGGTGGAAACCCGTCCAAGACTTTTCTGGGCCTTCTCCTCAACATGGGCCTGACAAAAAAGCATGAATTGCGGTCATATTGGTCCACGAACCCAATTCATCACATGCCCATGTTCTCTGCTGCTATGTCCAGGACACGATTTGAGACCATCCTGCATTTCCTGCACTTTAGTGATAACAGCACCTCTCGTCCCAGAGGCCACCCAGCTTTTGACCGGCTCCACAAAATTCGGCCCCTCATAGACCACTTTAACACCAAATTTGCAGATTTGTATACCCCTGAGCAAAACATCTGCATAGACGAGTCCCTGATACATTTTACCGGGCGCCTTGGCTTCAAACAATACATCCAAGCAAGCGCGCCCGGTATGGGGTCAAATTGTATAAGCTCTGTGAAAGGGCCACAGGCTATACCCACAAAATTCGAGTCTATGAGGGTAAAGATCAGACCCTGGAGCCGGTCGGTTGCCCTGACTACCTGGGGAGCAGTGGGAAGACAGTCTGGGACTTGGTGTCACCCTTATTTGGCAAGGGGTACCACCTTTATGTGGACAATTTCTACACAAGTGTGGCCCTCTTCAGGCATTTGTTTCTAGAACAGATTGGCTGCTGTGGCACCGTGCGACCTAGTCGCCGGGGCTTCCCCCAACGGCTCGTTACCACCCGTCTTGCAAGGGGGGAGAGGGCTGCCTTGTGTAACGAAGAACTGCTCGCGGTGAAATGGAGAGACAAGCGTGACGTTTACATGCTCTCCTCCATTCACGCAGACACGACAATATAAAATTGAACGGGCAACCAGTGTCATTGAAAAGCCCCTCTCGGTCCACAACTATAATTTGCTCATGGGAGGGGTGGACTTCAATGACCAGATGTTGGCTCCTTATTTACTCTCCCGCAGGACCAGACGCTGGTATAAGGTGTCTGTATATTTAATTCAATTGGCTATGTACAATAGTTTTTTTCTGTACAGTAAGGCTGGGAGAACAGGATCCTTCCTCAAATTTCAGGAAGAGATCATCGAGAACCTTCTGTATCCAGGAGGTTCCGTGGCCCCAACCACCAGTGTAGTGAGCCGTCTACACGAGCGACATTTCCCCAATGTCATTGCTGGTACCTCAAACCAAGCGTCACCCCGAAAAAAATGTTGTGTCTGTAGCAGGAGTGGAATAAGGCGTGACACCCGCTATTTCTGTCCTGACTGCCCTGACCACCCTGCCCTATGCTTAGGGGAGTGTTTCCGGAAGTACCACACACAGGTACACTTAGCATAGGGATTGCATCTCACAGGACAGGCACACAGGGCTATTAGGGCCCTTTTACTCACAGCTGCTGCAAACCTCTCCTTTCACCTGGGATAAAGTGCATAATGTACTTCGCCACATCTCGCCATATCTCTGTAAAATGACAACTTTGTATAAAAAAAATGGGAAAAGTTGTCTTTTACAGAGATATTTATCTCACCCAGCATGGGTATATGTAAAAATACACCCCAAAACACATTTCCCTACTTCTCCTGAGTACGGTGATACCACATGTGTGACACTTTTTTGCAGCTTAGGTGCGCAAAGGGGCCCAAATTCCAATGAGTACCTTTACGATTTCACAGGGCATTTTTTACGCATTTGGATTCCAAACTACTTCTCACGCTTTAGGTCCCCTAAAATGCCAGGGCAGTATAAATACCCCACAAGTGAACCCATTTTGGAAAGAAGACACCCTAAGGTATTTTGTGAGGGGCATGGCGAGTTCATGTAAAATTTTATTTTTTGTCACAAGTTAGTGGAATATGAGACTTTGTAAGAAAAAAATAAAAATAAAAATCATTTTCCGCTAACTTGTGACAAAAAATAAAAACTTCCATGAACTCACTATGCCCATCAGCGAATACCTTAGGGTGTCTACTTTCCGAAATGGGGTCATTTGTGGGGTGTTTCTACTGTCTGGGCATTGTAGAACCTCAGGAAACATGACAGGTGCTCAGAAAGTCAAAGTGCGTAAATTAAAGGGCTTCTGTCACCCCACAAAAGTCATTTTTTTTTTTTGGATAGTTACATTCCTTATAGCGCGATATAGGAGAATATAATCTTGTCACTTACTTTCATGCGGCCGTTTCTTTAGAAAACGAAGTTTTATAATATGTAAATCCGGTCTCTACCAGCAAGTAGGGGGCGTCTACTTGCTGGTAGCCGCAGCAGAAAACCGCCCCCTCGCCGTGTTGATTGACAGGGCCAGCCGTGATCTCCTCCTCCGGCCGGCCCTGTCAGTATTTCAAAAATCACGCGCCTCTGTTCATTCGGCGCAGGCGCTCTGAGATGAGGAGGCTCGTCTCCTCAGAACTCCCTCAGTGCGCCTGCGCCGATGACATCACCAAAAGAGAAGACGTCATCGGCGCAGGCGCACTGAGGGAGTTCTGAGGAGACGAGCCTCCTCATCTCAGAGCGCCTGCGCCGAATGAACAGAGGCGCGCGATTTTTGAAATACTGACAGGGCCGGCCGGAGGAGGAGATCACGGCTGGCCCTGTCAATCAACACGGCGAGGGGGCGGTTTTCTGCTGCGGCTACCAGCAAGTAGACGCCCCCTACTTGCTGGTAGAGACCGGATTTACATATTATAAAACTTCGTTTTCTAAAGAAACGGCCGCATGAAAGTAAGTGACAAGATTATATTCTCCTATATCGCCCTATAAGGAATGTAACTATCCAAAAAAAATATAATGACTTGTGGGGTGACAGAAGCCCTTTAAGTTTTTTGCACCATAGTTTGTAAACGCTATAACTTTTACCCAAACCAATAAATATACACTTATTGCATTTTTTTTTTATCAAAGACATGTAGAACAATAAATTTAGAGAAAAAATGATATAGAAATGTAGTTTTATTTGAAAAATTTTACAACAGAAAGTGAAAAATTTCATTTTTTTGCAACAATTTCGGTCAATTTTGATTAATATCAAAAAAAGTTAAATTGTCAGCAGCAATGAAATACCACCAAATGAAAGCTCTATTAGTGAGAAGAAAAGGAGATAAAATTCATTTGGGTGGTAAGTTGCATGACCGAGCAATAAACGGTGAAAGTAGGGTAGGTCAGAAGTGTAAAAAGTGGTCTGGTCATTAATGGGGTTTAAGCTAGAGGGGCTGAAGTGGTTAATATGTAATCACTATAATTATGGAGATTTTATATTATGAATTGTAATGTTTTTTATGACATTTATGCACTTTGTTTTATTGTTTATTACCTTGTAATAGTTTTGGATATCATGTGATCAATTATCTATTCGATGTATCCATTATGTGTTTAATTATTCACTTAGCATTTACCATGTGATTTACTCACACCTTGGACTGATGGGTATATATATATATACACTCACTTGTGACACTATTGTTTTGCTTGACAAAGGCCTAACTGAGCGGCCGAAACGTTGCCTGGGAAATAAATTGGGTCATCACCTTTTCACCTGAAGTCGGAGCGCTGCCTCGTTTTTTGGATTTATCTATATCTAATCTATTCTATCTATCTATCTGTCTATTATCTATCTATCTCTAATCTATTATCTATCTATCTCATATCTATCTATCTATCTCTAATCTATTAATATCATATCTATCTATCTCATATCTATCTACCTACCTACCTATCTACCTACCTATCTACCTACCTACCTCTCACATCATCCTGTCACACATCTCTGCTCGGTGACACATCAGCCACACTGTACAAGTGTCTGGCCAATGAAATAAGGGCTGACCAATCACCGCTCGGCGCCCAGTGCCAGCAGCCAATCAGCGAGCTCCGTGGAGCGAGTGGGCGGGGGGAGCGGCGGCGGCAGGCTGAGAGTTGCTGCACGAGCTGCAGTCCCCGGGGGAGGTCGGCAGCGCTGTCCCCGGGATTCCCTCCTCACTGTGGGATGAGACATCATGGCTTCCCGGCTGTCCCAGTCTCACCTGAAGCTGGAGGCGGAGATCGAGCGCTGCAGGGCTGAGTGCCAGTGGGAGAAGATCCAGATTCTGGTCCGGCAGCTAGCACCCAAGGTGCAGGACAACAGTGGTGAGTGGCAGCGCATGGGGCACTCACTGGTGACTGTACTACAACTCTCAGCGTCCTGCGTTGGGGGTTGTAGTACAATCAGTAGCTGGGCAGGTTCTTGCAGTCTCAAGGTGAGTGACATGGAGCAGGTGACTTGGCAGCAGGGTGACAGCCTCTGCCATGACTCTGTTGTGCAAATATCTGAGATGCAATACAGGAAGTCTGCGGAGGTGTAACCAGCCTTAGGTTATTACACAGGACTGCAGCATCCTCGCCAGATCCAGAACCACTTCCTGAAACCGACGGTGACCGTTTACACCATGCGGAGTGAATGCAGAGCTCACCATTCCTTCACCTGACGTATGGCGGTCTTATACCTTCAGTAACCGCAGACGTAACGCCCCCCTTCCAGCTATTCTTACAGATCCCTCACACACGTGCACCCTGGGCTCTGCCGAGCATGCATGTGTTTTCATATGGGGAGAGGATGGGGAGGCTTTGGTGACATCACAGCCGTACCGTACACCACAGCATGGGGTAAGCGATGGTGTCCCAGGTTTGGCTCTCATGGCACTGCCCGGTCGTGGTTGTCCCAAGATGCAAGTCGCAACGCGACCCCCATTCTCTTTCATTATTTTGTGATGTACAGTGCTGTAGCATCCACAGGGGCGGATTTGGTATTTCTGGGGCCCCATACAAAGTTATGTCTGGGGGCCCCACTACCACTTTAAGCTCCACCCTGTTGCACCTTTAAGATCTGCCCACTTGCACAACAGCCGGGGCCCTTGCTACAGCTTGGAAGGGGCCCCTGGCTACACAGGTGCTATGTCGGCCCCTTTAGTCACTTTTCTTTAGCCAGCCCCCCCTTATCTCTGGGGCCAAAGCTTGGTTTGAATGATGGTAAAGTCCACCACGGAGCATCGAGAGGCTGTAATCTGCGGCTCCATGACCAGAGTCGCCATATTGCCCCAGGGATCGATGATTGGCTGAACCACTGTTGACATGCGACCATCGTCCCGTGTAAATATGCCCAGCGATCTGCCAATGCCCGCTCATCAGCTGATGGCATCTTATACATTGGCGTCATCATTTGTCGGCATTTCCGTCGGGCCCATATAAGTGAATGGAAGCGGCGGCCGGTCATGCGCGGCGCGCTCCCATTCACTTTCGTGGGGAGAGCGCTTGGTGGTGGCCGGACCGGAGTCCTCCAGCCACCATTTTGCAAGGCTCCATTCCCGATATAGGTGTGGGACCCAGCAGCGGGACCCTCACCTATAAGACAATGGGGACATATCCTAGCAATATGCCCCCATTGTCTCAGATAAGACAACCCCTTTAAGTATAACTTGTATTTCATTCATCTAAATCCCTGCTCAATCTAGATTTAGGAGTCATGTAGGCGGTCCTATCAGCGATTGATAGCTAACTGCCTGTACACTCTAGCAGGACCACCCACCTGACTCATCAGTATCTGATTATACACCCAGGACCCCCGCCGATCAGCTGCCTTCTCACAGCTCACTAAGCACAGCGCTGTACATTGTATAGTGACTGTGTTTGGTATTGCGCTCAGCCCCATTCACTGCTATGGGGCTGAGCTGCTTCTAGGCCATGTGACCGATGGATGGTGACGTCACTGGCCTGGGAAAAGCTGTGAGAAGGCTGTGGCGGGGTTCCCTGGTACCAGACCCTCACCGATCAGATACTGATGACCTATCCTGAGGAAAACCCATTTAAAATGAATGAAATACAAGTTATACTGAATCTTTTCCCATAAAACCACATATGCATCTGCTCAGCTCCTCCTGCTCTATAACATGGTGCCTGCAGATTACTCTGCATACCCAAGGTGACAGGTTCCCTTTAAACTACAATATTGACTTTTTTAAAGGTTACATGGGTAGGGGTCTGAACGCTTGGATATCCTCCATCCCCTCAACAGTGGGGTCCTGACACTTATGAAAGGGGCTGTTCTTTACAGACGTGTACCCTATTAGGGTATATGGACGTCTTACAGGAGGCCCCCTCTATAAGCTGTAAGTAGGGTACTCTTACACGGCCCAATTCGAGGCCATTATGAGCATGGATCAGCGGTATAACTAGTTGATCGGCGCTCATTTAAAGGGCCTTTACTAGGGATCGACCGATTATCGGTTTTACCGATATTATCGACCGATATTCAGGATTTTTAAAGTTCTCGGTATCGGCATCTAACCTCGCCGATACCGAATCGCGAACATGGATCGCACTGCTGTGAGCACGATCCATGTTCCCTCAGCAGCACAGGGGAGAAGGAAGCAGTGTCTCCCTCCCCCCTGTGCTACCGCTGCCGCCAATAAGAGAGGAAGAGGAGGGGCTGTGGCCACTGCGCCACCAATGAGAGGAGAGAGGAAAAGAGGAGGGGAGGGGCTGTGGCCACTGCGCCACCAATGATGTTAATTCACTCATTCATTTAAATTCAACAGGAGGCGGGAGCTGGCTGCAGAATCATATAGCCACACCCGACCTCTATGACAAGTAGCTGCCATCCACGGCAATTAACCCCTGCCGCACCTGAGGGGTTAACTGCCGTGGATCGCAGCTACCGCTCATAGAGGTCGGTTGCGGCTATATGATTCTGCAACCAGCTCCCGCCTCCTGTATTTGAATTAATGGGCGAGTTAAAAACATTGGTGGCGCAGTGCGCCCCCCCACCCAAGCCCCCCAGTATTAGTCATTGGTGGCAGTGGCCACAGGATCCCCTCTCCCCTCCTCATTGGTGGTGCAGTGGCAGCCTCTGATCGGAGCCCCAGCAGTGTATGCCTGCGGCTCCGATTGGTTACCATGGCTTTATTAGTGAATAGGACAAGGACAAGGGTTCTAGCCCCTAAGGGGGCTAATAGTTAGTAAAAAAACAAACCAAAAAAACCCCCCACAAACACCAAAATATTAAGTATAAATGAAAAATAAATATTTACAAAAAAAAGCTAAAGGTTAACAATAAACATGTTAATTTTCAGCAGATTTGTGTAGGAATTAATTTTTTTTCAAAAATGAAAATGCACAGAATATCGGTATAAATTATCGGCTATTGGCCTGAAAGTTCACAGATTATCGGTATTGGCTCTAAAAATCAATATCGGTCGATCCCTAGCCTTTACACTGTACAAAAAGGATGGACGTACAGATAAACATCTGATCAAGAGATGAATGCGCGTGTTAGTGATTTCTCCGACATTCACACCCTTTGTGTGTCTGCTCAGCCTCGTGTACCCGCGTCCTCAGTTACAGTCAGGTCCATAAATATTGGGACATTGACACAATTCTAACATTTTTGGCTCTATACACCACCACAATGGATTTGAAATTAAACGAACAAGATGTGCTTTAACTGCAGACTGTCAGCTTTAATTTGAGGGTATTTACATCCAAATCAGGTGAACGGTGTAGGAATTACAACAGTTTGCATATGTGCCTCCCACTTGTTAAGGGACCAAAAGTAATGGGACAATTGGCTTCTCAGCTGTTCCATGGCCAGGTGTGTGTTATTCCCTCGTTATCCCAATTACAATGAGCAGATAAAAGGTCCAGAGTTCATTTCAAGTGTGCTATTTGCATTTGGAATCTGTTGCTGTCAACTCTCAAGATGAGATCCAAAGAGCTGTCACTATCAGTGAAGCAAGCCATCATTAGGCTGAAAAAAACACAACAAACCCATCAGAGAGATAGCAAAAACATTAGGCGTGGCCAAAACAACTGTTTGGAACATTCTTAAAAAGAAGGAATGCACCGGTGAGCTCATCAACACCAAAAGACCCGGAAGACCACGGAAAACAACTGTGGTGGATGACCGAAGAATTCTTTCCCTGGTGAAGAAAACACCCTTCACAACAGTTGGCCAGATCAAGAACACTCTCCAGGAGGTAGGTGTATGTGTGTCAAAGTCAACAATCAAGAGAAGACTTCACCAGAGTGAATACAGAGGGTTCACCACAAGATGTAAACCATTGGTGAGCCTCAAAATCAGGAAGGCCAGATTAGAGTTTGCCAAACGACATCTAAAAAAGCCTTCACAGTTCTGGAACAACATCCTATGGACAGATGAGACCAAGAACAACTTGTACCAGAGTGATGGGAAGAGAAGAGTATGGAGAAGGAAAGGAACTGCTCATGATCCTAAGCATACCACCTCATCAGTGAAGCATGGTGGTGGTAGTGTCATGGCGTGGGCATGTATGGCTGCCAATGGAACTGGTTCTCTGGTATTTATTGATGATGTGACTGCTGACAAAAGCAGCAGGATGAATTCTGAAGTGTTTCGGGCAATATTATCTGCTCATATTCAGCCAAATGCTTCAGAACTCATTGGACGACTCTTCACAGTGCAGATGGACAATGACCTAAAGCATACTGCAAAAGCAACCAAAGAGTTTTTTAAGGGAAAGAAGTGGAATGTTATGTAATGGCCAAGTCAATCACCTGACCTGAATCCGATTGAGCATGCATTTCACTTGCTGAAGACAAACCTGAAGGGAAAATGCCCCAAGAACAAGCAGGAACTGAAGACAGTTGCAGTAGAGGCCTGGCAGAGCATCACCAGGGATGAAACCCAGCGTCTGGTGATGTCTATGCGTTCCAGACTTCAGGCTGTAATTGACTGCAAAGGATTTGCAACCATGTATTAAAAAGTGAAAGTTTGATTTATGATTATTATTCTGTCCCATTACTTTTGGTTCCTTAACAAGTGGGAGGCACATATGCAAACTGTTGTAATTCCTACACCGTTCACCTGATTTGGATGTAAATTCCCTCAAATTAAAGCTGACAGTCTGCAGTTAAAGCACATCTTGTTCATTTCATTTCAAATCCATTGTGGTGGTGTATAGAGGCAAACATCTTAGAATTGTGTCGATGTCCCAATATTTATGGACCTGACTGTACGTCTCCAGCTGCCGGCGTCAGTCTGTTTGCTTTACTTTAATCAGACGCATCTCAATAACTGTAGGGTTCAGGCACCATGGCAGTCATTTCATCAAGGTGATGAGAGCACAAATCACCTTCCCAGGTGGCACCGCGCCCGCACACAAAGTCCTACTTTCTCCATGTACCGCCATATGGTGCTGCTCTACAGTGCCGTCATACAGAAATATTTTTCCCTAGAATAATAAGGCCGCTTTCACACAGTGTACGGTCAGTGATTTCCATTGATTGCATCAAACGTGCAAGACGCACTGCGGCCGCATTCATTCCTATGGCAGCCCACACTGCGAAACCCTGGCAGTCGACACCTGCCGTGCCCAAAGTCGCTGTGAAGCTCTACCCTACTTCATAGGATGGATTTTCATAGTGATAAAATGGACATATGGAGCGACCTGGAGGGGACACAAGGATGGGAGGAGTGGTAGTGGCTAAAATGATGGTAGTAGTACTCACAGTTCACGGAGACTAGCTCTACCCTGGCGCTCCCAAGGGCCGTGCAGTGACTGGAGGGCTCACTCTTTCTTCCCTTTGGGCACACCCTGGTGTTGGGGCTCCTGCCTGGTGGTAGTTGGGGTGCCTTAGATGGTGAATGGTTTGGATGGGTGTAAGGCAGGAGTGCGGAAGCAGAGGCCGAGGGATGGATGGTGGAGTCAATATTTATGCTCATCGGTTGCAATAAATAAAGGGGGTCATTTATCAAACTGGTGTAAAGTAGAGCTGGATTCGTTGCCCATAGCAACCAATTAGATTTCTCCTTTCATTTATCACAGCTCCTTTGGAAAATGAAAGGTGGAATCTGATTGGTTGCTATGGGCAACTAAGCCAGTTGTACTTTACATCAGTTTCATAAATGACCCCAAAAGTCTTTACTAAATCAATGATAGGGGTAGTAGTACATATAACAGCGAAAGGCACAGTTCTAAAGTTTCTCCCAGAGATTGCTTTTCCCAATAGCTGTGTACAGGCAGCAACAATGATGGTAGTTGTAGTACTCCCTGTTTCTTTCTTGCAGTCTCTGCAATTAACCATAGTAATGCTGCACTGTTCTTGTTAACCCTTTCTCCAATTCCCAGCCTGAGGGGTGCAGATTTAAAGGGGTATTCCGGTTACATTATCACCTATCCACAGGATTCATTTCTACAGGAGTTCTGAAGATAGCACAGTACAGCGCTCGCGTATGTCAGCTACTCTGTTCATTTCAGGAGGCTGCAGGGGGTATAGGGCCCCATTCTTGTGATCAGTGGGAGTCCCAGGACCCTCTCCGATCTAATAATTATCGCCAATCCTGTGGATAGGGGATAACTTTATGTAACAGCAATACCCGGATGGACAGTCTGTCTCAAAGTGTGGCAGGTGCTGGAGCAGTATTCCCTTTCCACAGCAGTGAAGTATTTTGCCATAAACGAGCGGTACCTTACTGATGTTATCTTGCACGGCCTGGACCTTCTAATATGGTTTATCCCCTGCTCTCAGGGGTACTCTGGTGGTAAAGTCGCTTCTTTAGAGAGATTCTGTGGAATTAGGCCTGAACTGCACTTAAAGGGCTTCTGTCACCCCATTAAACCGTTTTTTTTTTTTTTTTCTTTACTAATAATCCCTACACTGCGATCTCAGCATACATAAGCTAATTAATGATTTTCGTTCAGTAGAATTTGCTAAAACCCTATTTTTATAATATGTAAATTACCTTGCTACCAGCAAGTAGGGCGGCTACTTGCTGGTAGCAGCCGCATCCTCCGATCGTAATGACGCCCCCTCCGCTTGTTGATTGACAGGGCCAGGGAACGGAATCGTTCTGTGCTGGCCCTGCCTGTTTTCATTCAATATCTGGCGCCTGCGCCGCGGCCGTACCTATCTTCAATCTGCGCAGGCGCACTGAGAGGCGGCCACTCACTCGGCCGCTCCATCCTCAATGCGCCTGCGCCGATGACGTCACATCTACACCCGGCACAGGCGCATTGAGGATGTCCTGTCAATAAACAAGCGGAGGGGGCGTCATTACCATCGGAGGATGCGGCTGCTACCAGCAAGTAGCCGCCCTACTTGCTGGTAGCAAGGTAATTTACATATTATAAAAATCGATTTTTAGCAAATTCTACTGAACGAAAATCATTAATTAGCTTATGTATGCTGAGATCGCAGTGTAGGGATTATTAGTAAAGAAAAAAAACAAAAAACGGTTTAATGGGGTGACAGAAGCCCTTTAAACACTCTCACACACGTCCTTTCGGTAGCTCTGCTCAGACTAGACTCTTAACCAGGGGCAGGCAAAGTCCATCACCCTGGTGACCTAACACAATCTACCAATGTTAACCATTTGGTTGCCAGTACATTGCTTTTTGGGATACACAGTGCATAAAAAAATAAGTGCTTTAACAACAGATCACAACATTTAACTTGGTAAAATTAAATGAACCCTTTTAGCAGTAATTAACCCTTTGCAGTAGTCCTCTGGGGGTACTGCACATACAGAAGAGCACTGGGCTGACTATTTAATCTATATATAATTTATACTGCTTACTCCCATTGGAGCAGACATTTATTTTATGGCCTGATTTATCCTACATAGACTCTTTTTAGATGTTGCCAAAATTTCCTGAACTTGCGCAGTCCGCCTATAACGAGAATCCTAGAAGTAATTACATAGTAACATATTATATAAGGCCGAAAAAAGACATTTGTCCATCCAGTTCGGCCTGTTATCCTGCAGTAGCAGTGTAGTGCGTTCGTTGTCACTATGGTACAAGGACACTGAAGTAAAACAGCAGTGTACAATTGGCACATAAATATCTTAATGCTGTTCTACTGTAGCTATCTAGTAAGTGGACTTTGATGTGTTCAGCCTTGTCCCTGCTCACCCGCCAGACATGCACAGGCTGACACAGGCAGCACTAATGTCCGACTGTGCAGGGACACCCCCCCCCCCAACTGGTAACACCCATCTGGACCTTCACTGCAAACTGATAGTCATTCATGCTTAAAGGGGTTGTCCGGGCTCTCTTATATTGATGACCCATCCTCAGGATAGTTCATCAATATCATATCGGCGGAGTCCGACACCTGGTGGCACCGCCGCCGATCAGCTGTATGAAGGGAAGGCGTGCACAGTGCGTGCGTGCCGTCTCCTGTCTCTCTTCCTGCACCCCGCTGCTGTCAATGGCAAAGCAGCAGCAGAGCAGTGTTGGACCCCCGTTGATCTTATATTCATGACATATCCTGAGGATAGGTCATCAATATAGGAGAGCCTAGAGAACCCCTTTAACTTGTGGCAGGGATAATAAGAAGTTCTGAAAAAGTGCACTCGATCAATAATCATATGTACGGGCGCTCTTTCGTGATAATTGGCCCGTGTAAATGAGCCGCCAATTTGCTGCTTATTTGTCAGGTGACACATCTTTCACATGGCGCCAAAAGTTCTACGTGTACATGGTTGTGCTAATGTCAAACAATGAACTGATCGCAGTAACGATTGTTTGTTCTGGTAACGCAGCGATCATTGCTGCAGGTAAGTGCAGCTGACAAGTGGGCAATCATCGGGAATGAACTTCTTCCTATGTAAAAGGGCTTGTTGGACTTCATTAGACTAAATCAGCAGTGTGATGGGTACTGTAGAAGTCTGTGTGAGTGGGTGGAAAACTCTGGCCTAGGTGGTGATCACATCTGGAAAAGCTCTTGTGGGTATCAGTGCCAAGAGTACTTCAGTGCATGGGCACGTGATCTCACATGGTAGGGTCTCCACCCATTGGACTTGATGTACAAGTGTTTTGCCTGGAGGCACCTACAGTGTAATTCTGGCAGGGACTATGTAACATGTGGAAGCATGCACATACAGATAGAATACTATAATATATATCTCTATACAACCCAACCACTTGGATTGTCACACTCATTTTCTCAGTGTTCTGAAACCATTTGCACAAGGTGTGCCGCCATATAGTGCTCCATCAAAACTAAGAAAAAAAACCTCTGTATGCCTCTGATTTAAGGCACATACAGATCAGTAGGGCCGATGCACTTCTTTGGTTGGCTTCTTTCAATGCTGGGTATAAGGGTGCATACATAGCGCCGTATTTCACTTTTGGATGGAGTAATACAGTATTCAGTGCAGTCTGTAGTGCCCTGCTGTACCGCCATATGCCTCCGAGGTATAAATAGGTTTTCTGAATTATGTGGAGAAGTGTTGTATATACCATTTGTCACATGGCGCCACCTGGCGTCATCAAATACGCTATGGTTCTGTTGTATGGAACCATAAGGACCCATGTGCCGCCACACAAGTACCAAGCTTGAGGCCTTATTGTGCAGTGATATACACCTAATCCCATATCCTAGTGTAGCACGAAAGTAGCTGAAGAAAGTAGGGGACACGCTCTATAGATGCTGTAATGGCATCTTGGTCACCAGTTTTTTCCAGGAACAGGCTAGGTAGAATTTTCAACATGTTTTAGAATTTTTTTATTTTAATATATTAAAGGGGCATTCTGTTACAAAAAATTATCTCTAAATGTGTGCTACTTACCTTACGGAACCAGCGCTCCTGTACCGATGCTCACACAGTCCTCCATCACTCTCTATCTTCTGGACAAGTCATAACATACCAACACAGAGACCTGTGTGTCCTGCTACATTCGGTGATTGGCTGCAGTGGCCACATTGCCCTGCAGCTTAGTAGCAGATCTGACTCAGAGAACATAGCGCGCACACTGCTCGGTGTATGCTATGTTCTGGTCAGTGGCTGCACGTCTATGGCAGTGGAGCCAGGGAAAAGAGCAGGAGTCAGGGAGGCTGTGGGGGGGGAGAGTCGGAGGAGAGTGCAGGGATCGAGGAGGCTGTAGAGGTGAGAGCTGTGGGAGAGTGCAGGGATCGAGGAGGCTGCAGAGGTGAGAGCTGTGGGAGAGTGCAGGGATCGAGGAGGCTGCAGAGGTGAGAGCTGTGGGAGAGTGCAGGGATCGAGGAGGCTGCAGAGGTGAGAGCTGTGGGAGACTGAAGGGATCGAGGAGGCTGCGGAGGTGAGAGCTGTGGGAGAGTGCAGGGATCGAGGAGGCTGCGGAGGTGAGAGCTGTGGGAGAGTGCAGGAATCAAGGAGGCTGCAGAGGTGAGAGCTGTGGGAGAGTGCAGGGATCGAGGAGGCTGTAGAGGTGAGAGCTGTGGGAGAGTGCAGGGATCGAGGAGGCTGTAGAGGTGAGAGCCGTGGGAGAGTGCAGGGATCGAGGAGGCTGCGGAGGGGAGAGACTGGGAAGAGTGCAGGGATCGAGGAGGCTGCAGTTGTGAGAATCAGGGGATAGCACAGGGATGGAAGAGGCTGCAGGGGTGAGAGCACAGGGATCAAGGATATTGTGTGTGGGGGTGAACTAGTACATGATGAGGTTACTTACTATTAATGTGAGGCACATGGATGTTCAAAATTATTAATACCATCTGCTTCACATTAATAGTAAATAAATCCATCATGTACCCACACCTTATCATGTTGCCTGTTATGTGAGGAGGTACTTGATGGGGTCACTTACTATTAAAGTGAGGTATATGGTTTTATCAATTTGGACCTCCATGTGCCTCACATGTATCTGTACCTCACACATTAACTCTGTATGGTACATCATCAGTGCCATCTAGGGCGAGGCCACATGGCATTGGGGCAGCCAAAAACCGCTCCACATTATATTCATTGTGGTACAGTGATGTTCAGCTTAGGGTTGCACCAGGTATCGAATTATCCATACTAGAGTTGTTGCGATACCAATTTTTTTATTCGGTTTCGATACCATGAAAAAGTATTGCGATACTCGATACCATTCGATACCACGTGAAAAAAAAAAAAGCCACATGCATTCTGCATTTTAAAAAATGGCGAATCGCGCAGTATTTTTTTATTTTTTCTGTTCTGGCGTTCACCGCATAGATTTTTTTTATATTTTAATAGTTTGGACTTTTCTGACGTGGCAATATGTAATATGTTTATTATTTATACATTTTATATGTGAAATTGGGAAAAGGGGGTGATTCATACTTCATATGTTGGTGGGGTATTTTTTTCCTTTTTTTTTTACACTTTTTATTTAATAACGATTCCCCCCCCTAGGGGCCAGAACCTGGGATCTTTTCATCCCTTGTCCTATTCACCCTGATAGAGCTCTATCAGGGTAATTAGGACTTCACCCTGTCCCTGCTGCTCTGTGCTCTGTGCACACAGCATCACGGATGTTACCATGGCAGCCAGGGCTTCAGTAGCGTCCTGGCTGCCATGGCAACTGATCGGAGCCCCAGGCTTACACAGCTGGGGCTCCGATCAGAAGCTGCCACTGCACCACCAATGATAATTACCCCTTAATACAGGAGGCGGGTGTCAGGGGCAGGATGCCGGCAATGCGATTCTGCTACCGGCACCCGCCTCCTGTATTATGGGTTAAAGTCTACTTTTCCTGGGTCCAGACTTTCAGTATTAGGCTACACAGAGCGGCGCCCAGCGATGTCCCAGCACTTACTATTATTCCTGGGCGCCGCTCCGTTCGCCCGCTGTGCCCCATTACTGTCTCCTCTCCTGCTCCACATGCTGATTACTATCGGAGGGATGGGGAGGAGACATCAGCTTCACTAGTGGGCGTTCCTTCTCCCTGGCTGTAGCGCTGTCCAATCGCAGCGCAGGAAGGAACGCCCACTAGAGAAGCTGATGTCTCCTCCCCATCCCTCCGATAGTAATCAGCATGTGGAGCAGGAGAGGAGACAGTAATGGGGCACAGCGGGCAAACGGAGCGGCGCCCAGGACTAATGGTGAGTGCTGGGACATCGCTGGGCGCGGCTCTGTGTAGGAAAAGTACTATCATTGATGGCGCAGTGCGCCCGCCCCTCCTCCACCCCTCTCTTCTCATTGGTGGCAGCGGCGGCAGCAGCACAGGGGGAGGGAGAGACTGCTTCCTTCTCCCCGTGCTGCTGAGAGAACATGAGCGCGCTGAGAGCAGCGCTCTCATGTTCAGAGATACTAGACTGCGCAGAAGCGCAGCCCAGTATCGAAAAAATGGAAATCCCGGTATCGTATCGATACCGGGACAGAAGTATCGATTGGGTATCGAAATTTCGATACCCGCAACAACCCTAATCCATACCCAATTGATACTTTTGTACTCGGATCAAGTCGATGCCGGGATTTGCCATTTACCGATACTAGGCTGCGCTACTGCGCAGCCTAGTATCAGAGAACATGGCACGCGCTGCTCTCAGCGTGCGCCATGTTCTCCTCAGCGGGAGAACCTATAAACTGTACAACTCAATTGAAAAACAAACTGAAATCTTTTAGGTAGAGGGAAGAAAAAATATAAAAATAAAATAATATGGTTGCAAAGGTGTGCACACCCTTAAACTAATACTTTGTTGACGCACCTTTTGATTTTATTACAGCACTCAGTCTTTTTGGGTATGAGTCTATCAGCATGGCACATTTTGATTTGCAAGATTTGCCCACTCTTCTTTGCAAAAACACTCCAAATCTGTCAGATTGCGAGGGCATCTCCTGTGCACAGCCCTCTTCAGATCACCCCACAGATTTTAGGTCTGGGCTCTGGCTGGGCCATTCCAAAACTTTAATCTTCTTTTGGTGAAGCCATTCCTTTGTTGATTTGGATGTATGCTTTGGGTCGTTGTCATGCTGAAAGATGAAGTTCCTCTTCATGTTCAGCTTTCTAGCAGAAGCCTGAAGGTTTTGTGCCAATATTGACTGGTATTTGGAACTGTTCATAATTCCCTCTAGCTTAACTAAGGCCCCAGTTCCAGCTGAAGAAAAACAGCCCCTTGGCATGATGCTGCCACCACCATGCTTCACTGTGGG
Source organism: Bufo bufo (assembly GCF_905171765.1). Taxonomy (NCBI): domain Eukaryota; kingdom Metazoa; phylum Chordata; class Amphibia; order Anura; family Bufonidae; genus Bufo; species Bufo bufo. The sequence goes on along the minus strand of NC_053392.1, from coordinate 567,999,344 downwards.
TATGGTGTTCTTTTGGTGATGTGCAGTGTTGTTTTTGGGCCAAACATATCTTTTGGAATTATGGACAAAAAGTTCAACCTTGGTTTCATCAGACCATAACACCTTTTCCCACATGCTTTTGGGAGACTTCAGATGTGTTTTTGCAAAATGTAGCCTGGCTTGGATGTTTTTCTTCTTAAGAAAAGGCTTTCGTCTTGCCACTCTACACCATAGCTCAGACATATGAAGAATACGGGAGATTGTTGTCACATGTACCACACAGCCAGTACTTGCCAGATATTCCTGCAGCTCCTTTAATGTTGCTGTAGGCCTCTTGGTAGCCTCCCAGACCAGTTTTCTTCTCGTCTTTTCATCAATTTTGGAGGGACGTCCAGTTCTTGGTAATGTCACTGTTGTGCCATATTTTCTCCACTTAATGCTGACGGTCTTCACTGTGTTCCATGGTATATCTAATGCCTTGGAAATTCTTTTGTACCCTTCTCCTGACTGATACCTTTTAACAATAAGATCCCTCTGATGCTTTGGAAGCTCTCTGTGGACCATGGCTTTTGCTGTGGGATGCGACTAAGAAAATTTCAGGAAAGACCAACTAGAGCAGCTGAACTGTATTTGGGGTTAATCAGAGGCACTTTACATGATGGCAGGTGTATGCTGACTCCTATTTAACAGGATTTTGAATGTGATTGCTTAATTCTGAACACAGCTACATCCCCAGTTATAAGAGGGTGTGCACACTTATGCAACCACATTATTCTAGTTTTTTTCCTTCCCTCCACCTAAAAGATTTCAGTTTGTTTTCCTATTGAGTGGTACAGTTTATAGGTCACATTAAAGGTGGAAAAAGTTCTGAAATGATTTATCTTTGTCTCATTTTTTTACATCACAGAAACCTGACATTTTAACAGGGGTGTGTTTTTATATCCACTGTATGTGATTCTGCCGCCGGCACCCGCCGCCTATATTTATATTAAAAGGTTAGGTATCTTCACTCGTGGCGCAGTGTGCCCCCCCCTAACCCCAGTATTATAAACATTGGTGGTGCAGTGCACCCCCCCCCAACCCCCCCTCCCGAATTATAATCATTGGTGGCGATGGCCACAGGGTCCCCCCCTCTTCTCCTCCTCATTGGTGGTGCAGTGGCAGTTCCAATTGGAGCCCAAGCAGTGAAATTAGTTATTAAATACAAAAGTTAAAAAAAGTTTAAAAAAAAAGAAAATACTACGTTTAAATCACCCCCTTTCCCAATTTTACATATAAAATATATTTAAACTATAAATAAATAAACATATTACATATCGCCACTTCTGAAAAGTTCAAACTATTAAAATATAAAAAAATATCTCCTATGTGGTGAACGCCGTAACAGAAAAAAATTTATAAAAATCGCTGGATTCGCCATTTTTTTGTCACCTGGTCCCCCCAAAAATTTATATAGGACTGTTTGATTATGGACCGGACGTTCCCTAAAATGCGTAATGCACGTGGCTTTTTTGGTGTTTTACTTTTTCTGAGTGGTATAGAATGGTATCGAGTATCGCAGTACTTTTTTATGGTAATGAAATCAAATCAAAATTTTGGTATCGTGACAACCCTAGTTCAGCTGTGTGATTTTGTCGGAAAATAGCTGTTTCACCTACAGATCCAGCACGTTTATGGGTGAAAGAGCAGTTTTCCGGCAAAATCAAGTGGCCGAACATGTATAATAGATTAGAAAACCACAAGAAACATCTTGTTTCTACCGCAGCAAGGTGTCTTATATGTATCGAGAGTCGTGATACTGCACTTGGTAATGGAATCAAAGTCCTAGCCTCAGTAGCAGAAGTTACTATGGAAAACCTGAGACCCGTCTATTTTTCCAGTCTTCTCGAGGTATAAACAGCCAATTTCTTTCTTAAGTCATTTTTTATTTTTTTTCACGGACAAGGAAACCCAGACTGGGAGTGCGTTCACATGTTTTACATTTAGAAGTTGTGGGTAGACTGGGAAGCCGCTGGGAGAGCAGTAAAAACAGTCTGATAAATGAACACGCAAGGCCATGAATGAGTGATTCATATGACCTGCAGTCATGGGAAAACCTCCGAACAAAATTTATGAAAAAAAGTTTACTTTCCTTCCACAAATCCCTCCCAGCGACCGATGAAAGTTGATTTTCTACATTTCTTATACGTTTCGCTTTTGTGTACTTAATACATTGACATCATCTTCGATCCAGCATTCAGTGGCAGTATAAACAGTGACTGGTGTAGGGAGTGAACTTTGGATATTTACACCAGTTTATTATTCTGAAAGGCCCTGCCCTTCTTAACCCTTATTTTTCCAGGTTAGCATGACCTTCTTTGTGTTACTTGCTGGTATTGATTTTTGCATTAGTCAGGTTTAAAGGTGGGTAAATGCAGCTGCTTATGGCCATGTACTACATCCTCTGATACCACCGAGGTAGAAGTGTCACTGAATAGACAGGTAGTGCAAGTGACAGTGGGCTTCTTCACTAACATCAAATGGCAGTCTGTTCTACTGACCTTACAGAATGGAGAGGAGAAGCGGCAACATGACAGCCTATCATTCTGATCATACAGGATGGAGAGGCTGTCAAATGACGGCTGTGAGGAATATGGATTATTATTTAATGTCAGCCACGTTCTCACACCAGCCGTCTGCTGTCTGATAGCAGAGGAAGGAGCACCGCAGGGGGTCCTGGTTTCAAACAAGCCACTCGTTTACACATCACACCTAACTCGGACAGCTTGGAGGCCAATCTCGTCCTGCAGGAAAGCCTCTCTACAGGGAATCTAAGCCATTCACCCCTTCAATCAAAGATAATCAGACATATTGGAACCGGCGATTCATAAGGAATAATTAATCTCCCATGCATACCATACATAAACCAGATATATACAGTTGCAAGAAAAAGAATGATATGGATTTCTGCACAAATTGGTCATAAAATGTGATCTGATCTTCATCTAAGTCACAACAATAGACAATCACAGTCTGCTTAAAGAGGACTTTTTAATCTGGCAAAACATTGTGAACTAAGTGTCATGATCTGTACAGCGGCGCCCAGGGATCTCACTGGGCGCCGTTCCGTTCTCCCGCTATAGTAGGAGGAGACTGCCCTTGTTCTCCTGGGCGTCTCCTTCTCCCAGGCTGTAGCGCTGGCCAGTCGCAGCGCAGAGCTCACAGCCTGGGAGAAAGAGACGCCCAGGAGAACAAGGGCAGACTCTGCCTACTATAACCAAGTGACCGAACATACCGGAGGGCATAACAGGAGAAAGGAGCGGCGCTCAGGGATAATAGTAAGTGCAGTGAGATCCCTGGGCGCCGCTGTACAGATCATGACACTTAGTTCACAAAGTTTTGCCAGATGAAAGATCCTCTTTAAACTAATAACACACAAAGAATTAAATGTTACCATGTTTTTATTCATTGGGGGCCGCACTGGCCACCAATGAATATAATACTGGGGAGGGAGGGGGGCCGCACTGGCCACCAATGAATATAATACTGGGGAGGGAGGGGGGCCGCACTGGCCACCAATGAATATAATACTGGGGAGAGAGGGGGGCCGCACTGGCCACCAATGAATATAATACTGGGGAGGGAAGGAGGGGGGGCTGCACTGGCCACCAATGAATTTAAAACTGGGGAGGGAGGGGGGTCTGGCCCCTGCTGCCTGGCAGCACCTGATCTCTTACAGGGGGCTATGATACGCACAATTAACCCCTCAGGTGCGGCACCTGAGGGGTTAATTGTGCGGATCACAGCCCCCTGTAAGAGATCGGGTGCTGCCAGGCAGCAGGGGGCAGTTATCTCCACAGTTCTTAGTATATTCTAACTTGAAGCGTCCCCATGGGAACGCCTCTGTGTTAGAATATACTGTCGGATCTGAGTTTCACTATCTAACTCAAATCCGATGGTATATTCTAACATAGAGGCGTTCCCATGGTGATGGGGACGCTTCAAGTTAAAATATACCATCGGATTGGAGAAAACTCTGATCCGATGGTATATTAATAGGGACTCCTGACTTTACATTGAAAGTCAATGGGGGACGGATCCATTTGCAATTGCACCATATTGTGTCAACGTCAAACGGATCCGTCCCCATTGACTTGCATTGTAAGTCAGGACGGATCCGTTTGGCTCCGCACGGCCAGGTGGACACCAAAACGACTTTTTTTTTTTTACTTTCCTTCATGTCCGTGGATCCTCCAAAAATCAAGGAAGACCCACGGAAGAAAAAACGGACACGGATAATGGAACTACGGAACCCGCTTTTGCTGACCGCAAAAAAAAAAAACGGTTGTGTGCATGAGGCCTTATTCTGATCATACAGATTGGAGAAGCTGTCAAGTGACAGCCTGTTATTGAGATCTTTCAGAATGGAACAGCTGTCTAATGGCAGCCTATTCTGAGCTGCTGGTAAATGGCAGGCTATTCTTTTGGTTATACAGGTCGGAGCAGCAGGCAGTGGCAGCCTACACTTCTGATCACATAGCGGCAGTCAAATGCCAGCCTTTTATCCTGTACATACAGGAGCAGCTCTCAAATGGCAGCTCATTCTACTGGTCACACAGAATGGAGCAGCAGTCAAACGGTAGCATATTCTTTCTGATCATACAAAATGGAGCTGCTGTTAAGCAGCAGCATTGTTCTCTTCTGTCTGAAAATTGTGCAGAGCTCATTGATATTGTGCACTTGTTGACGGTTGAAAATTTAAACTGAGCATGTGCAACCACCTCAGTGAGGGGGACAGAGAAAAAGGAAAAATACAAACAGCAAGTGACACTATACAGATACATTTTATTTAATTAGGCTACTTTCACACTTGCGTTGTTCTTTTCCGGCATAGAGTTCCGTCACAGGGGCTCAATACCGGAAAAGAACTGATCAGTTTTATCCCCATGCATTCTGAATGGAGAGTAATCCGTTCAGTTTGCATCAGGATGTCTTCAGTTCAGTCGTTTTGACTGATCAGGCAAAAGAGAAAACCGTAGCATGCTACGGTTTTATCTCCGGCTAAAAAAACTGAAGACTTGCCTGAATGCCGTTTTTTCCCATAGGAATGTATTAGTGCCGGATCCGACATTCAGAATACCGGAATGCCGGATCCGTCCTTCCGGTATGCGCATGCGCAGACTGAAAAAAAGGTGAAAAAATAAATGCCGGATCCGTTTTTGCCAGATGACACCGGAAAGACGGATCCGGCATTTCAATGCATTTTTTCGACTGATCAGGCATTTTTAAGACTGATCAGGATCCTGATCAGTCTTACTAATGCCATCAGTTAGCATACATTTTGCCTGATCCGGCAGGCAGTTCCGGCGACGGAACTGCTTGCCGGATCTCTCTGCCGCAAGTGTGAAAGTAGCCTAACTCTGAGGCTGTACTTAATGTTTAATTACTGTCACAGTGTGGTTCACTGTGATACGGGTTGCCGTGTTTGCTCACATTTGTTGCTCTGGCGTACTGGTTTCGGTGGATTCCATGTAGGCTAGTTGTCATGAGCGACGGGTTGTTACAGCAGCCTGTATGTGTACTGTTCTCCTTTGTATGTGCTTGCTCCCCTGCCTGTTTGTCTGGTCTGGGTGTGTCTGCTAGATGTCAGATGACCCTGTTACCCTGCTCTATATTATCCTGTGAGCTTTGAGTTTGGGGCCAGTTTGTCTCCAGCTTTGCTGGGTGCAGGTTCTATGCACCTGACCTGAGATTATTCCCTCTGCCCTGTCTGTGTGGTCACCTAGTCTTTGGTCTTTGCTTGTCACGCTTTGTGTCTGCCTGTGACCTCCATGCACCAGTTCCGCATGGGGTCCTGGCATCTGCTTGTCTGCCTGTCTATGCAGTTCTGCCTGTGAGTGTCATGCAGCAGTTCTGCATGGAGTCCAGGCATCTGTCTTGTTCTCTTGTTCCTGTTATAGTTCCAGTGTCCTGTGTTTGGGTTCCTTTCTGTGTGCCTGGGTTCCAGTCTGTCTCTTGTTTGTCTGGACCGCTGGTGCTTGCACCGTCAGTCTCTGCAGGTAAGTGGCCAAGTGCACTAGGACCTTCCTGGAGGTGTGATCAGTGAGCCCACAGCTAAGTTCATCCCCACCATCAGGGGCTCTGTGAATAATGGTGCTCACTGAGCCTCCACGCTCTGTGTTTGGCCCCAAGTCAAACCAGTGCACTTGGTCCAATAGTATTACATGCCACTTTACACTTACCTGCTGGTCCAGCTTCCTGTCTTGGCTAGATCTGTGAATAAAGTATTCTTGTTGGTCCTTGCCTTGTCTGGTTTCTTGCCTTGGTGTTGTATGTCTGAGAGATGTTCTAGGGGTCCATATGACCCTCGCTAGAAAATGACAATTACATGCAATTACAAAAGTATTCAGATCCAGGTGCTGGTTTGAAATTGTATTGTGAATTGTAGTATATTTTTCATGGCACAACCACTTTAACCCCTTCGCTACCTGCGCTGTACATGTACAGCACTGGAGCGAAGTACAAACATGGCACCTGCTCACGGCTAATGACCGCGACCGGCAATAATGCCGATCGCGGTCATAAAGCCTTTAGATGCCGTGATCAGGGCATCTAAAGGGTGAAATACCCGGAAGCTTGCGCTTCTGGACTTCTTACCGGCATCCTCTGCGACCAAACAGGATGTTGGTAATTGGTTTTAATAGGCTGGGTCTCCCTGACGAGACCCAAGGTATTGAAGCTGCAATTCTTTTTTTTGCCAACAGATGGCAGGCCAACATAAGAAATAAGCAATTGACATATTACCATGCTCCTGTATGGAGTGTGGTAATATTGAAAGAAAAAAAATAAGATATTTTTGTAGCTGCAAACACGAGCTACAAAACCATAACAAAAAAAGTAAAAGAAAACTATTAAAAAATATATAAAAAATATAAAAGTTATAGTCTCCCCCCTTTCCGTAGAATAAAAAAATTATAATACGTACACAACCAAAAAATAAACATCCTGGGCATCACCGCGTCCATACTATTAAAATACGGTGAATGGCGTAACGGAAAAAAGGGTCAAAATGGCCGATTCAACTTTTTTTTTTTTATCACTACTCATACCGAATAAAATGTGATCAAAAAGTCACACACACACACACACAAAATGGAATCAATAAAAACTTCAGATCATCCCGCAAAAAATGAGCCCCCAAAACCGCTCAGTAGATATAACTCTAAAAAAAGTTATGGGGGGTCAGTATAAGTTTTAATTTATTTTTACACTATTTAGACATAAAAAACCTGTACATATGTGGTATAGTTGTAATGGTACTGACCCAGAGAATGAAGGTCACAGGTCAGTTTTGCCCCAAAGGGAACTCCTTAGGAACAAAACCCGTAAAACAGTGGAGGAATTCAGTTATTTTTTTCCAATTTCACCCCATTTAGAATTTTTTTTATTGCTTCCCACTAACTTGTATGCCATATTAAATGATGGCATTAGAAAGTACAACTTGTCCCGCAAAAAAATAGCCCTCATATGGATATGTAAACCAAAATGTTAAGAAAAATGAAAATGCAAAAACTAAAAAACCTCCGGTATCCTAAGGTTTTTCCAGGGGAAAACAATTCTAATATGTCTCACAGTCAAAATAAATATAAAAAAGGTGTACTCACCTCATTAATCCCCTGCTACTCCCTTTCTGAGGATGCCTGGTACGTCACTGTTTCTACTTGCGGTGATGACGTCCCGACACAGACAGTATCTGCCTGCCACCCGGCCTATGATTAGCTGCTGCGATCACAAGTTCCTCTGTTGGGACGTCATCGCTGCAGCAGGTAGTAGAGAATGGCAAGAGACTGGGCATCGGAACGTTGGAACGGGAGCAGTGGGGGATTATTGAGGTGAGTACTTTTATTTTTATATTTATTTTGACTCTGAGACAAACGGAAGCTGCTCGTGTGCCTTCTGCAATTTGCCCATTGTAGACATGCCTATTCTTGTCCGCAAAACGGAGTGCTGTCCGCATCTTTTGCGGCCCCATTGAAGTGAATGGGTCCGCACCCGAGCCGCAAAAACTGCGGCTCGGATGCGGACCCGGAAAACGGTCGTGTGCATGAGGCCTAAAGCGGTTGTGACATGAAAAATATTCTACAATTTTCAAACCAGCACCTGGATCTGAATACTTTTGTAATTGCATGTAATTAAACATTTAGTACAGCCACTGAGTTAGGCCTCATGCACACGACCGTATTTTGTTTCCGTGTCCGATCAGTTTTTTTTGCGGATAGGATGCGGACCCATTCATTTCAATGGGTTCGCAAAAAACAGTGTCCGCATCAGTATGTCCGTTGCTCCGCAAAAAAAATAGTGCATGTCCTATTTTTTTCTAGTTTGCGGACAAGGATAGGCATTATTACAATGGATCCGCAAAAAAAACAAACGGATATCATACGGAACGTCATCAGTTTTTTTTGCGGATCCGCAATTTGTGGACCGCAAAACACATACGGTCGTGAGCATGTAGCCTTATTCAATAAATTATTTTCCTTATTTCTCCGTCCACCTCACTGAGGTGGTCACACGCGCTCAGTTTAAATTTTCAACCATCGCCAGCCATATCTTCTGTTAGAAGCTGTGGCAGTTACAGGGAGAGAGAGCCGCAGCAGAAAGGGCACATCCTTCATATTTATTTTGACCTGGCTGAGACATTTTGACTTGCGAACCCCTGTAGTGGGCCTAAACTTTAAAGCTGCCATAAAATGCCCTTTATGAGAGTAATTTCGCGGATTCACACGAGTAGTTTGACAAGGAACCCTTGCAGCATTCCGAGGAAGTGCTCGGTTACAGATTAACAGAATAAAGCACCTCTTTAACTTTCTAATTTGCTCAAATGACTCTTTTTCTGTTCTTATGTGGATCACGTGGGCAGTCACTTAGCGGTAATTTCGTCCTGAGATCAGATCCTTCTTCAGGCATTCAGTGACATCTGCTTTAACTCTTGCCTTACAGATGATTTTACGAACCTGCTGCTCGCCGAGGCTCTGCTGGAGCTCTCTTTAAGGGAGAACGTTGCCAAACTCAAACTCTCCATTCCATTAATGGAAAGCAAAGAGCGAAAACTGCATCAAGCCAAGAACTATCTAACAGGCATACTAAACAGAGGCAAATTACCGGTAAGTATGTGTTACTGTCAACCCCCGCTGTGATTTTACCAGTATGTGTTTTTAGCTAAAATGTCTCATATTCAGCATTGTGCCCTGTCACAGTTTCCTCCAGACGTTCTGCACGCTTGGCCAGGAGAGGTGTTAATCATGCTGCCTCTGCAAATTTTCCTTGGCTGTTCTGTTTTCCAAGACTTAGTGGGGTGGGGGGTATAATTGGGAAACCCATGAGTCAGGCCATAGGGCGTAGTCTGACTGTGCCAAACAAGACAAATGTAAAATTCACAATCTTAAAATATTCGGTCTTATACTTAGAAAGTGTGCTCTCCATTCACCACTATAGGATTTCCAAAAATAGCTGAGCGAGTGTGCTCTGCTGTTTACGGAAGACCCATTAGCGGTGAATGGAGGGAGCACAGCGCAAGTGCAGCCCCCGCTGCATTCACCGCAATGAGACTGTTGGAAATAGCTGAGCCGGCCCTCCGCTAATTTTGGAACTCGCATAGCAGTGAACTGAGGGTGGCTGCGCATATGCGGCTGCTCTCCGTTCACTTTGGGGGGCCCCTTCTGGAGATAGGACCAGGTACCAGAGATGGGACCTGCACTTATCTGATGCTGATGGCTTATTCTAGCGATATATGATCAATGTATGAGATGAGACAACTCTTTTAAGTCCCACCTTCGTTCCGTCACCAGTGCACCTAAACGTCAAGAAACACCCATTTTTATGTAAACCTCACCCCTTTGCCATTTGGTCCAGAAATGGATTAGACAACCCCCTTTTTTTGTCTTCCGACAGGTAGCTGATTTCGAGGAGTGCTTCTGATAGGATCCTCCCATGAAGTTGTAATAATCTGTAAATGCAGCCATAGGTCTTCATCTCCAATGCATACATTGAAAACAATTAGGCGTCTGTATAGTGCAACTTTAGTACATGTAGGAGGACCTGCGGCATTGCAGACTTTTGGCACGCTGAGGCACATTGTTTCTTCCGCTGTTAGGGCCCATTCACATGACCGTATTTACGGATCCGCACCGGTTCCGCAATTTTGCGGAAGGTCTGCGGATCCATTTATTTCTATGGGCCCTCAAAGATGCGGACAGTACACCGTGTGCTGTCCGCATCCGTTATTCCGTACCGCGGCTCCGCAAAAATAAACTTCAATGTCCTATACTTGTCCGCAGAAAACGTTCCGTGGAGCCATACAAGTCTATGGATCCCTTAGGCCGCATGCACACGACCGTGGTGTGTTTTGCGGTCCGCAAATCGCGGATCTGCAAAACACGGATGGCGTCCGTGCACGTTCCTCAATTTGCGGAACGGCACGGAGAGCCTTTACATAAAACTGCCTATTCTTGTCCGCAAAGTGCGGACAAGAATAGGACATGTTATATTTTTTTGCGGGGCCACGGAACGGAGCAACGGATGCGGACAGCACACGGAGTGCTGTCCGCATCTTTTGCTGCCCCATTGAAGTGAATGGGTCCACATCCGAGCCGCCAAAACGGCGGCTCGGATGCAGACCAAAACAACAGCCGTGTGCATGAGGCCTTAGTCTGTAGGTATTTTTTCATGAAGGTTTTCATTCATCCGGGTCATGGTATGTCAGTAGTAATAAGTCAGAGCAACTAGACTTTTTGCATTTTTTTCTTGAAGATATTTCGCAAGTCATTCGGCTGGCTTTCTATGCCACTTACAGTGCTATTCTAACACCTCTCGTAAGGCAGTTCAATCACATCTGATAGTTTAAGTCATGCAAATGAAATCAACATCTAACCTTCATGAGGTCTTTAATCTTATGTTGATTATGATAAACAGATTATACTGACTGAAGCATGATTCACCGGTATTTAATGCCGGAGATTCCTTGTACATGTCATTCTAATTGAGAAAGCCAGTTGGATGAGCTAAATGTCTACAAGAGAAAATAGAAGTCCAGTTGCTCTAACTTATTACTACTGATATTAGTCTGTAGCTTCCTTCATTCTCTCCTAACATAATTCATAATGCTTCCGTTACTAACATAATTCCATGCTGCAGCGTGTAAAGTGACCATAGGACCTCACTCTACCATGACCACCATTAGCAACATATTAGGAGACAGAAAGCTTAGAATCCCTTTCATTGTGTTTTCTTAGTCTTTCTAGGGACTACGTGTCTACAAGTGACTTCTGCTGGGGCTCCAATCCTAAAGCCTCATGCACACGACCAATGTTTGGGTCCGCGTAAAACGGCGGCTCGGATGCAGACCCATTCATTTCAATGGGGCCGCAAAAGATGCGGACAGCACTCCGTGTGCTGTCCGCATCCGTGGCTCTGTTCCACGGCCCCGCTAAAGAAAATATAACATGTCCTATTCTTGTCCGCGCTTTGCGGACAAGAATAGGCATTTATATTAGAATCACGTTGTGATCACGGCACTCTATCTAATACTGACGGGTTTTGGGTGCACGTCTTGGTGCGTTCCTTGCTCCACCTCTTGGAACAGGTAAGTGTTTAACAATTTAGACAGCTCTCCAATATTGATTAAATGCTTTTTATTAGCCGGACATAGTGGTCCTTTTTAGAACTGAGGCAACGTTTCGGGCAAAAGGCATGCCCTTCATCAGGCTGGTTGCGTATTCATGGGGGTGAATGGCCGGCCTTCTGTTTTTTGCGGATTCGCGGTTTGAGGCCTAATACTGAGTTATTTCCCTGGTCCACACATATATACTAGGGAAGCCATTTGTTGTACCCTTGGTCATGTAGGTTTGAAAGTTGGGGTCTCATATTCTATATATTTTGCCTTCTACCCTGGTGGTTAGTACCTTGATGCCGGGAGTAGTCAGGTCACTGCTTTCAACTAGATACACACAATGCTCTCCCACTGCTGTCATCACTCCCATTTGCTGACAGAGTGCAGGTTTTCTACACCAGCCCACTTGATATCACTGTTCTCTATCTCCCTGTCCTCGTAAACATGATTATAAGATTGGACTGGTCACTGATTCCCTCAAGAGCAGCACACTCTTCTCCTGCTGCCAGATTATTCTCAAGATATGTTAAACCTTCAGAGGTTATTCGCATCGACCTCAAAGCTGAGTAAAGGGGATGTTGTGAGGCATTGTAGTTTGTATTTTCCACCCAAAGCCTACATGATTAGAAGATGCTTCGGAGAACTGGTTTACATGGAATACCAAATAATTCTACTTATGTATTACCCACAATATCCTGTTCTGTCTTGCAGCCTCACTACATGACAGAAGCTCTCTTGATACTAGGCAAGTTGCATTACTGTGAAGGATCATACCGGGATGCCGTCAGTATGTACGCCAGATCGGGATTCGAGCATCTGTCCTTAGATGATGAGCCCCTGTATAAGATGCGGCTTTTCGCAGAAGCTTTTCTAATCAAAGGTAAGGCATGCGCATATAGACAGGTAAAGAAACCTTATATTACATATTGTGCATTCTACGACCAAAAATAATTTATTGTAAGTTCTGCCGTGTTGAGTTGTAGAAATCACTATTAAAGGGCTTCTGTCACCCCACTAAAGTCATATTTTTTTTTTTGGCTACTTAAATTCCTTATACTGCGATTTATCAATATATAATGCTCTTACTGATTTTCGTTCTGTAGTTTCTTCAAAAAACAGACTTTTATAATATGTAAATTACCTCTCTACCAGCAAGTAGGGCGGCTACTTGCTGGTAGCAGCCGCATCCTCCTTTCATAATGACACCCCCTCCTCATGTTGATTGACAGGGCCAGCGAACGCACTCGTCCTCTGACTGGCCCTGTCTGCATTCAAAATTTTGCGCCTGCGCTGTACCGGTCTTCAGTCGGCGCAGGCGCACTGAGAGGAGGACGCTCGCTCGCCGCTCCTTCCTCAGTGCGCCTGCGCTGGGTGTAGATGTGACGTCATCGGCGCAGGCGCATTGAGGATGGAGCGTCCTCCTCTCAGTGCGCCTGCGCCGACTGAAGACCGGTACGACGCAGGCGCAAAATTTTGAATGCAGACAGGGCCAGTCAGAGGACGAGCGCGTTCGCTGGCCCTGTCAATCAACATGAGGAGGGGGCGTCTTTAAGAAAGGAGGATGCGGCTGCTACCAGCAAGTAGCCGCCCTACTTGCTGGTAGAGAGGTAATTTACATATTATAAAAGTCAGTTTTTTTAAGAAACTACAGAACGAAAATCAGTAAGAGCCATATATATTGATATATCTCAGTATAAGGAATTTAAGTAGCCAAAAATAAATAAATTACTTTAGTGGGGTGACAGAAGCCCTTTAAAGAGCAACTCCACCCCCAATCACACATCATGCCACACATTTGTAATTTGTCATCCACATTGAAGAGAATAATCACTATTTATTTATGGCCCTCTGTCGTAGATACTTGGTAGTGTTTTCTCCTTCCCAAAACATATTCGGGGCTTGCACAGTGGAAAGGGAATAGATCAGCCAGGTGTTGGCCTATTCACATAGCATTTTGTTGCGATTTCTCAAAAGTACGACCGCAACATGGGAATAGACCCCATCAGTAGATTCTGCTGAGACCTCATCAGTAGATTCTGCTGGTGGATCTTCACCAGCAGTTTTTTTTATCTGACAACCTCCTGTTGTTGAAAACTGGTTCAATTTAAAGAGTTCTTCTAAAAATCCTATTTTTTGCAATTTAATTACAGTACCTGATTTAAGTGATTCCTCTCCAGTTCCCCCACCACCAGAGTTCTGTGTCCTTAGGATTTTCACATAAGTGAAGATGGATAAATCCACTACAGCAAGACCCTGCCAGGCTGGAGTATCCTTCTTTCCTTCCTTGCTTCCTCCCTTCATTTATTCCTTTCTTTCTTTCTTTCTTCTTTTTTTTTTCTCCCTTCCTTCCGCCCATCCTCCCTCCATTCCCTCCTCCCTACTTTTCTTCCGTCCTTTCTCCCTCCATTACGCTGTCCCTCCCTCCATTTCTCCCGATTTTTCCTTCCTCCCTCCCTTCCGTCACCCATCGCTTTCTTCCTCCCTCCCTCCTCTCCCTCCTTTCTTCCTTCCGTGTTTCCGTCCCTCATTTGCTTCCTTACTTCCATCCTTCCTTACTTCCATCCTTCCTTCCTCCCACCCATCCTTTTTTCCATCCCCCCTTCCTCCCTCCTTCCTTACGTTCCTTTTGGTCTTTCTCTCCCTTCCTCCCTCCCTCCCTCACTCACTCCCTCCCTCCCTCCCTCCCTCCCTCCCTTCCATCATCCATCGCTTTCTTCTCCCCTCCCCCCTCCCCCTCCCTCCTTCCTTCCGTGTCCGTCCCTCCTTTCCTTCCTAACTTCCATCCTTCCTCCCTCCCTCCCACCCTTCCTTCCTTCCTTTCATCCCCCCTTCCTCCCTTCTTCCTTGTGTGTGTCTGTCCATCCTTTCCTTCCTGACTTCCTTCCTTCCTCCCTCCCTTCCTTTCATCCCCCCCATCCTCCCTCCTTCCTTACGTTCCTCTTGTTCTTACCCTCCCTTCCTCTCTGCCTCCGGCGATCTTTCCTCTGCCCTGCATCTGTTATATAGGACCCTAACTGTGTAGCATTTCACAGCGCAATAAGCGTTATTTGATAAAACTATAGAGGGGTTGTCCCAAGTTGGAAACTTATCCCCTATTCTCAATGTCGGGGGGAGGGGGGCCTATTTGAGTCGAGCGTTCATGCTGCTGCTCCATTCAGATTCTATGGGACTGCTGGAGATAGCCGAGCGCTGTACTCAGCTTCCCTTCAGCGGTTCCATAGATTTGATGGAGCGGCAGTGCACATGTTCAACCAATGCTCTTTTCAAACTGAGGACATGGGACCCCCGTTCTCTTGGATTGTGGGGCCCCAGGCAGACAGACACTTAATGTCTTTTCTGTGGATAGGTGATAAGTTTCAGTCTTGAGACAGCCCCTCTGCTATGGTCCATCCCCACTGACATACGGGCTGTGTTTAGTCAGTCAGTAGTCATCAGTGCGTATCTCCACTTCATCTTCTGGCAGCTGTCTGGCTCGTGGCCACAGGTACATCTGGAATCTCAAGAGGGCCTATGTTGTAGCTTCATCTGCGAAAAAACCGCCGTACGTGTAATGAAAGTGAACCTAGCAGTGTATCACAAAGTGACAGATACCCCTAAACCAGAATTCAGGAAGTTCTCCATGGTAATACAGAGTAGGATAATTGTGAGTGAGAGATTCTTCCCTGTTTAATGAATAGGTCATAATGGGGAATTATTTGGGTTATATTGTGGTTTCCTGACTGAGAACTGGCAGTGTACAAAACCATTGATCATTGTACCACAGGCAGTTATCACTGTCCGACTTTGTGACAGTAATTCCTATGTACATAGAGTAAGTGTTTTCCTGTTGTGCCTCTGTTTGCTGTTTAGGCTGTGTTCACACAGAGCAGTTTAGTGCAATTGTTTATTTTGCCAAAACCAGCACCAGATCTAAAAGTACAATACAACATAAAGGGGTTGGCCCACGAGCAATGTCTATCTTCTTCTGGCAGAATAGGTGATACATGTTTGACTGCTGGGGGCCACCTCTGGGTCCCGAGTCCTTCATTTAAATGCAGTCATTATTCACTACCGCCCTATTCGCTGTCTGTGGGACTGATGGAGATAGCCGAGTGCACCATTCAAATAAGAAACTCGGGACCCCTGTTTTAGTGATCGTGGGGGTCCCAGTCAGATCCCCACTGCGAAGACATGTTAAATGTTGTCCTTCGGTAGAGGGGAATAAGCTGACATATTGCAGGAACAAAGGATCAACATGTTAAAATCCCTCAATCCAGTTCGCGTTTCCACCGCATCTGCCGTAGTGGGAGAGTCAGAGTCCTCCTTACATATTAGATGTTTGTCCGATCCTGGTGACTTTTCTCTAATGTGTATGGCGCCCTGCATGTAGTTTGCATGCAGATTGTTTTGTTTTGGAGCAACGCCCTTCTGCAGCCTCCAGCCGATGCCCTATGACAGAGAGAATCTCTCCATGAAGACTGAAAAAAGGGATCCATAATGTGAATGTGTATATTCTACATTCTTTTTTTATTTTATTTTTATTCTTTATTTAAGAAAATTTGAAAAGACAGGTACCAATGTATCATCGTCATAATAAACCATGTCGATTACATATATGTGTGGAGTGCAATCGTTGGCAAATCAAAGACAATGCAATAATAATCAGTCTACAAGGCGAAGGCCCGACTGTACCGATCAGTGCAACAAAGTAGAATACGACCACGGTCATAAAAAATAGGAAGTCCTAAGGTTGTTCTTGTATGATGGGACGCAAACAATCTATGTGCGATCTTTTATGATTCCAGTGCAACACATATCATGAACAAAGGGGGAAATGGAATGTCATTAAGAAGGAGACGGACTGTAAGATGAGGGGAAAATTAGGGAAGGTCGAGTAGATAAATTCTAAACTAAGTAAATAAGTGTTTGAAAGAGAGAGAAAGCGAAAACAAACAAACAAACCACCAAACGGGGGGGGGGGTGGTGATATGACGAGGGAGGTTTCTATTAGACCGATAAAGAGACGCCTGTAATATTAGGGTTTGACCGGACTGTTCGGAGTAGAGGTTCCAGTGAAAGCACGAAAATTAAGGGGGAGAGAGGGCAACCCTGTCGTGTCCCGTTTCGTATTTCAAAGGTGGATGATAGGACCCCATTCACTTTCGTCGCAGCAGATATAGAGAGAACGGATCCAGGCCATCATAGAGCCAGCCATGCCTACATGGTTTAAGACTTCAAATAACCACTGTCAGCCCCCCCTATTAAACGCCTTTTCAGCATCTGTCGATAAAACGCAGAAAGAGGCGCGTTGTAATTTAGCATGGTGAATCAGGTTCAGCACTTTCGTAGTGTTATCCCTAGCTTCTCTAGATGGGATAAAGCCGACTTGTTAAGAGTGAATCAGGTCTGACAGGAAAGAGACTAGGCACATAGCCAAGATCTTTGCAAACAACTTGAGGTCTACATTAAGCAGTGAGATAGGGCCATAGCTTGCGCAGGCTGCTGGATCCTTGCCCTCTTTATGTATGACTGTGATATGTGCGTGAGGTAGGTAGAGGAGTCCCTGTTGCTATTACATTCAGTACCTTAGTGAGTGGGGCCTGTAGGAGAGGTATTTCTTATAATAAGATGTCGGTAGTCCGTCCGTACCAGGGGCTTTACTGGGTTGCATAGTTTTTAAGGCTTCTGTTAATTCCTCTTCCGAGATGGGCCTGTCTAAATCCGCAAGAGCATCTCGTGGGATTTTCGGGGGGCCTAAGTCAGATAGGTATTTGCGCATGGCTAGTGTTAGGGACGGGCTAGCTGAGTTAGGCAGCGTTCACACGGGCGAGATTTCCGCGCGGGTGCAATGCGGTAGGTGAACGCATTGCACCCGCACTGAATCCGGACCCATTCATTTCAATGGGGCTGTTCAGATGAGCGATGATTTTCACGCATCACTTGTGCGTTGTGTGAAAATCGCAGCATGCTCGATATTCTGCGTTTTTCACGCAACGCAGGCCCCATAGAAATGAATGGGGTTGCGTGAAAATCGCAAGCATCCGCAAGCAAGTGCGGATGCGGTGCGATTTTCACGCATGGTTGCTAGGTGACAGTCTATTCACTGTATTATTTTCCCTTATAACATGGTTATAAGGGAAAATAATAACCTTCTGAATACAGAATGCATAGTAAAATAGCGCTGGAGGGGTTAAAAAAAATAAACAAATTAACTCACCTTCTCCTCTTGATCGCGTAGTTCCCAGTCTCTTCTGATGAGCTGTCGGCTAAAGGACCTTTGGTGACGTCAGATCACATGCTCCAATCACATGGTCCATTACCGTGGTAATGGACCATGTGATTGGAGCATGTGATCTGACGTCACCACAGGTCCTAGCCTGTAGTTCATCATTAAAGAAGTAAAGAAGAGACCGGGAACTACGCGGAGGAGGTGAGTTAATTTTTTTATTTTTTTTTAACCCTCAATTGATCACCTACTATGCATTCTGTATTCAGAATGCTATTATTTTCCCTTATAACCATGTTATAAGGGAAAATAATACAATCTACACTACAACTAACCCAAACCTGAACTTCTGTGAAGAAGTTCGGATCTGGGTACCACAGTCGGTTTTTTATCACGCGCGTGCAAAACACATTGCACCCGCGCGATAAAAACTGAACATCGGAACGCAATCGCAGTCAAAACTGACTGCAATTGCATTCCTACTCGCGCGGGTTTGCCGCAATGCACCGGGACGCATCCGGACCTAATCCGGACACGCCCGTGTGAACCCAGCCTTAGAGCAAGGGAGATTATACAAGGACTGGTAGTATTGGGCAAAAGCTTCCGTTATCTTATCTGGATCATTTAGGTTGTGGCCCTTGGGATTGGCAATCAGTGGGACATAGTTTCTCGCTCTCTGTTCCCGCAATGATTGAGCTAGAGTCCTACTACATTTGTTACCGTATTCAAAAAATGTCGTCAGGCCCTGTTTAGCAGGGATTTGGTGTGTACAGGGAGTGCAGAATTATTAGGCAAGTTGTATTTTTGAGGATTAATTTTATTATTGAACAACAACCATGTTCTCAATGAACCCAAAAAACTTATTAATATCAAAGCTGAATATTTTTGGAAGTAGTTTTTAGTTTTAGCTATTTTAGGGGGATATCTGTGTGTGCAGGTGACTATTACTGTGCATAATTATTAGGCAACTTAACAAAAAACAAATATATACCCATTTCAATTATTTATTTTTACCAGTGAAACCAATATAACATCTCAACATTCACAAATATACATTTCTGACATTCAAAAACAAAACAAAAACAAATCAGTGACCAATATAGCCACCTTTCTTTGCAAGGACACTCAAAAGCCTGCCATCCATGGATTCTGTCAGTGTTTTGATCTGTTCACCATCAACATTGCGTGCAGCAGCAACCACAGCCTCCCAGACACTGTTCAGAGAGGTGTACTGTTTTCCCTCCTTGTAAATCTCACATTTGATGATGGACCACAGGTTCTCAATGGGGTTCAGATCAGGTGAACAAGGAGGCCATGTCATTAGATTTTCTTCTTTTATACCCTTTCTTGCCAGCCACGCTGTGGAGTACTTGGACGCGTGTGATGGAGCATTGTCCTGCATGAAAATCATGTTTTTCTTGAAGGATGCAGACTTCTTCCTGTACCACTGCTTGAAGAAGGTGTCTTCCAGAAACTGGCAGTAGGACTGGGAGTTGAGCTTGACTCCATCCTCAACCCGAAAAGGCCCCACAAGCTCATCTTTGATGATACCAGCCCAAACCAGTACTCCACCTCCACCTTGCTGGCGTCTGAGTCGGACTGGAGCTCTCTGCCCTTTACCAATCCAGCCACGGGCCCATCCATCTGGCCCATCAAGACTCACTCTCATTTCATCAGTCCATAAAACCTTAGAAAAATCAGTCTTGAGATATTTCTTGGCCCAGTCTTGACGTTTCAGCTTGTGTGTCTTGTTCAGTGGTGGTCGTCTTTCAGCCTTTCTTACCTTGGCCATGTCTCTGAGTATTGCACACCTTGTGCTTTTGGGCACTCCAGTGATGTTGCAGCTCTGAAATATGGCCAAACTGGTGGCAAGTGGCATCTTGGCAGCTGCACGCTTGACTTTTCTCAGTTCATGGGCAGTTATTTTGCGCCTTGGTTTTTCCACACGCTTCTTGCGACCCTGTTGACTATTTTGAATGAAACGCTTGATTGTTCGATGATCACGCTTCAGAAGCTTTGCAATTTTAAGAGTGCTGCATCCCTCTGCAAGATATCTCACTATTTTTGACTTTTCTGAGCCTGTCAAGTCCTTCTTTTGACCCATTTTGCCAAAGGAAAGGAAGTTGCCTAATAATTATGCACACCTAATATAGGGTGTTGATGTCATTAGACCACACCCCTTCTCATTACAGAGATGCACATCACCTAATATGCTTAATTGTCAGTAGGCTTTCGAGCCTATACAGCTTGGAGTAAGACAACATGCATAAAGAGGATGATGTGGTCAAAATACTCATTTGCCTAATAATTCTGCACGCAGTGTATGTCTAGTTTTTCCTTAAGTTTCCCCCTGGCTATCAACAAGGCTGTGCGAGAAGCCTGGGTATGTGACTGTTTGTGAACCAGCTCTAGACGAGAGACCTCAGCCAGAAGCTGGGAGACTTCCTCTGCTCTCTCTTTCTTTCGTCTGGCTCCATGCTTGATGAGCGCTCCCCTGACCACACATTTGTGAGCAGCCCAGACTGTGAGGGGAGAAGCGTTATCCACATGGTTTTCTTTAAAGTAACACGAGAGAACTGTATGGATTTCCTGAGAGATTACCAAGTCCTGTATCAGGGACTCTTTCAGTTGCCACTGCCAGGACTTAGGTGCTGGGAGGGGAAATCTCAGAGAAGCATGAAGCATAGCGTGATCAGAGAAGGTCATAGAATCAATCGAGGAGGAGGCAAGGAGGGATACCGCTGAATGCCATATTAGAAAATAGTCTAACCTAGAGTATACATTTAAGTCCCCCCCAACCAAGAGCACACCCTCTGCAAAACTTTCTAGCCTCGACAGGATCCCCGCTAAAGCCTTGTATTGGTTGGTATTGGGTAGGTATAGATTCACTAGAGTATAGAGTTGACCCGCTAGACGGCCCTTTACAAATAGATATCTACCATTATCATCTGTCTGGGTATCTATCACTTCCCATAGGGTGGTTCTAGAGATTAGTATGCTTACTACCCTTGACTTCGAAACTGAGTAACAGCTATGCTAAGAGTCTGGGCACCTGGGTGATCTTAAGAGAGGTAGCGCTCCCTTGCGGAAGTGTGTTTCCTGTATGAATGCAATTTGTACCTTCTTACTCCATAGGAGTCAGAGGATGGAGGATTTTTTCTCTGGTGTATTCAACCCATTGGTGTTGATAGATGCAAAGTTGATGGCAGACATATTTCTAGTCTATTTGGCAAGGGAGAGAGAGAAAAGCAAAAGGAAAAAAAAAAGGGGGGGGGAGGAAAAGTTCAAGGAAAGAACAAGAGGATGGGTAGACCAACACACAAGAAGGGACTTAGGAGAAAAACACTACAGGTTAGCTTTGTAAGCCAAATACCCGATCTAGCTTATCCAGGGCGGGTAAAGTAACAGTAACCAAAACTTGTGGAATAAACACCACTTAGCGAATCTCAGAGTGCCCACAATTGAGCAGACCGAGAGTCGCGTTTCTATGTGGGGAAAGGAGGCCAAGTATAACTTAACAGTATGAGACCCCTGATGGGGGTCAGGCCTTATATTAGAATAAATTCCACTAATCAGAAAGGGGGACACAGATGATCCCCACTCTGTCAGTGAGTAACGGAGTTCCCAGCTGTACAGGGATCTTTTCTAGAGGGGACTACTTGACTTAAAACTGAAGTAATCAGCCACAGTCCACGGGTGCTGGTGCAATTTCCATGTGGGACTCCTGGTCACAGGTCTGTATCTCTGGAGAGGGTCTGCGTAAAGACCTGTCACAAGGGCGCATAGGAGGCAAGGCCGTCTGAGGCATGAGAATTGGGATATTTAACCAATCTGGTAAGGAGAGAGTGGTGATTTCCAAGAATCGAGATAGATCCTCTGATTGGTCTGGAGAGTGTAAAGCGAGGGATAGTCCATTTTTGCGGATAATAAGATGGAAAGGGTGTCCCCACCGGTATGTGGCTCCAGCTTCAGTGATCAATTGTAGGAGAGGTTTGAGAGTACATCTCATTATCAGGGTACGCCTCAAGACATCTGGCATGAGTTGGATCTGAGCCCCCGCGAACATTGTAGGACCTTGTCTCCAGGCCCTTTGTAGAATCTCCTCTTTCTCCCTGAAAAAATGAACCCTACATAAGACATCTCTAGGAGCCGAGTTATTCGGGTGCCTGGGACCCAACACCCTATTTTCTCTGTCCAGTTCAATTACTGCATCTGGTGGTCTGGAGAGGAGGGTATTGAAGATACAGGTTACAGCTTTACGTAGTTCAGACGCCTCTTCTGGTATCCCGCTTAGTTTGATATTGTTGCGTCAACCTCTATTTTCTTGGTTGTCCACTTGCAGAAGTATATGTCTGTTTAAGGCCCTCTGTGAAGCCACATTTTCTTCAACCGAATTAAGACGAGCTTCCAATGCAGAAGTGACCTGCACCTGTGTATTTAATTGAATACAAATATTTCTCAGGTCTGTCTTGACGGCCGCAATGGCCTGATTGTGCTTGGATTCAACCCGTAATATCATGGCTTCCATGTCGTGTTTAGTAGGCAGGTTACTACGGAGGGTCCATATTTGCTTTCATTTCGGGCGCTTATATCTGCTGCTGCCCAAGTAGGAGGCCGAAGATGGGGACTTAGAGGCACCAGAGCAAGTGGGGGTCTGAAAAATTGCGGGAGTAGACAGGGGGTCCAGCCTGGCGTCTGGCGTTGTTTGGGGCCTGTAACCAGAGCCCGGTTAAAGTCCCTTGCGGAAAGTGAGAGGGTGCGCCAGTGCTCTACCCGTGAGGGCGATCTGTCCCCAGACAGTGAGGTCATATCTTTGGGGTCATTTAAAGAGGTTGCCAATATAGAGGCTTTGAACGTTGGAGGGCCTGAGGGGTGTGCAGGCAGGATGTCACTCACCAGGCCTGACAACGTGGGTGCGTCCTCCGTTATGGAATCTCCCTGGGGCACGCTGGAGAGGAGCACTGGTGTCGGTGCAGCTGAAGCAGGGTGTCGAGGGGTCCACCGCTCTGACATTGGCGAGCTGTCGGGGTGTTTAGGGCTTGGTTGCGCTGCTGTAGCTGCTGCTCGCTCTTCAGTTGGCGCCATCTTTGATTCTGTAGCTGGGCGCGCTGTGGCCTGAGTTTGGTTGAAGTATTGCGCAATATGCGGTTCCGGGGCCAGGAAAGAGGAGCCCCCGACGACCGGAGCGTCTGACCATCCTCCATCAGGTAGAAAGATCCAGGTGGATATGGCCAAGGGTTATATGAGAAGCCCAGGGTCCGGGAGCTCTGTACAGTGCGTCTTCACGGCAACATGCTCAGGCCACGCCCCCCGCTGTATATTCTATATTCATATGGCATCCATATTATGGATCAGTAGCTCAGTCTTCAGTCTGGGAAGAATTATAGAGTGAAATACAGAAGTACTGTATGAAGCGAAGAGGAAATGTGAAGTGTGGTGTCGTATCTGCGGGTTAGAGCTCAGGAGGAGCTGAGCAGACTGATAACATTAAAACAGGTCAAGTAACAATATGGATTATCTTGTGGCACCTGTCAGAAGGGATGGGCGGCAGTATGAAGCAAGTGAACATTCGATTCCTGAAGATGTGTTGGGCAGCATAAGGCTCCATTCACACATCCGCAAATGTGTGCTGTCCGCATCCGCATTTGCGGGGCGCGGCCCCGATCTTCGGGTCTGCAGCTCCGCAAAAGATAGAACATGTCTTATTCTTGTCCGCAGCTTGCGGACAAGAATAGGCATTTCTGTAGGGGTGCCGGGCGGGTGTGTGTTGCGGATCTGCAATTTGCGGGTCCGCAACACACCACGGACGTGTGAATGGAGCCTAAGGAACCGTTTGACTTTGGGAAGTCATGCAATGGATATCAGAGAAACCCCTGTAGGGAATTTTTTTTCCAACAAAATGATTAATCTGCTCAGCTTCCCCTGCGCTGTAATATGCTGCCTGCAGCTCATACACCGGGTTCAACATGACAGGTTCCTTTTAAGGGGGTTACCCCACGAACAGCATTCATCACCTATCCGCTAGATGTCTGATTGCTGGGGGTCCGATCACTGAACTGACGGAGCACTGTCTATGTCAGTCCCACAGAAGTGAATGGAGCTGAGGATCGACAATCATACCATCCCTCCATTCACCCTGGATGATCCCCGTTTTTGTGATCAGCGGGGGTCCCAGCAATTTGACACCTGTCCTGTGAATAGGTGATAAGTGCTGTTGCTGGTATAACCCCTTTAAGCCACAGTCACATATGGCGGAATGGCGCTGGATTTTCCGAGGGGATTCTGCACCGAAAATATGCGGCAATTTACAATGTAGCACATGTGGGTTTTTAAAACCCCATCCTTAGGGCTCATTCAGACAAAAATGCGGATCTGTTTTTTTTTGGCGGACAATTCAGCATGTCCGCATAAAAAACGGATTGCATTCTGCATTTTTGTGGACCCATAGACTTCAATGAGGCCACATCCTGATTTTCACTGACGAGTATAGGACATGTTTTATTTGTTTTGCGGAGCCGTAAAACGGAAGAAAAGGTCCTTATAGAACTGAATAGGTCTGCATCTAATCCGCAAAAAAACTGATCCGCATTTTTGCAGACAGCATACGGCCGTCTGAATGAGCCCTTAGGTAGCAGAAAAAAATCCACGTGGAAATCGGAGCATGTTCATTTGCAAAAATGCCTCTTATTTTCGCAGTTTGTTTTCCTCGCAATGTCCATATTATTTCCTCCTTTTTTTTTTTTTTTGGTCCAGCCCTGGTTCAGTCAGAAAAGAATCCCACACACATCAGCCAAATGTGGAGGACATTTAAGTGGCCCCATCTACAGTATATTAACCCATTACAGACATTTTGAAACAGATATAACTAAGAAGTGACTGATGAAAATTGTATCCACGTCATAGAAAAGAACATCTCATGTTCCCTGGTGATTTTGGGTGGAAGTGCTCTTTACATCTCTTTTATATAATATATGGAGCAGCCGGGGACGATGCTTGACTCCCTGAAGCTTAACTGTCTTCTTTCTTCTTTTTCTTTTGCTGCTTTGGGAATTGCGCTGCTGTCAGATGCTGCTTGTGATGCCTCCAAATCTATGGACTCTGATTCCTTTGAGAATATCTCTATAATCTTCTCCCTATCTGCTGCTCTTCACTCTCTGCTGTATCTACCTTGAGACTTCTCTCACCACCAGAACTCATCGAATGGTATGTACTGACCGCCGGAAATGCTGCATGTCTCTAACTGACGCCTCCAGCAAAGCACCGAGCATCTTCTATGTGATGTCAAATAATTGTAAATTTTACATTGGCGTTCTTCTCGGCGTTGTTGGATTTTATGTTATCCAGGTTCTGTACAAGACTGAGGAGGATAACTCGAAGGGCGTTTTTGTGCATGCTCAGCAAATTTCTTGGTTGTGCCTTTCTGGGTGTTTTGGTTCCCCCTATAAAAGTCCCACTGCCAAAGGGTATCTATGCATTAATCGTCACCATTACCAGTGACAGCTCCCATCCAGTGACAGCCACAGGGTCTCCAATAAAATGAAAGCGGAGACTGTAAATGAGGTCACAATGTGACCCTATCTATATACATTGTCATTTACAACGCTCTTATATACAGTAAAGATCCCCGTATACAGTGCCAGGCACAGACCTCATCATAAGCCAAAACCTCAGAAATCACTCATATCCATTGTCATGAAAGCCCCAGGGTGACCCTGTCTACTGTACCATGTCATCCACTGCCCCTCATAAACAATAAAAGCCTTAGAGCGACACCATATACATTGTCATTTATAATGCTTTTTATATACAGTAAACACCCCAGTGCCAGTCACAGATCATATCCATTGTCATCCCATGCCCCTCATAAACAATGAAAGCCATAGGGTGACCCGATATACAGAAAAAGATACTAAACATCCTGCACGATATGATAACTGAATATGCAGATGTACATGGCTACATTTATAAAAGAAAAGTCACAGAAAATAATGCACTATAGTAATAGATGCAAACATAATATATGGAGTAAGCCCTCACTCTCATCATAAAATCTGAGACTCTCAGACAATATTATTTTGATCAAAACACATCTGTGCCGCCTACCCAGCGCCAAGGTGGTCTCAGTCAGGTGGGTCCTACGCTAAACCTATCTATCTATGATGATCCCCCCAGTGGCCCCCTCACATACCTATCATTGCTGGAGCGCAGGGAGCTGCGGTTAGTGAATGACAGGACCGCCCGGTGTGTGAGGGGGCCACTGGGGGGGTCATTACACTGTGAGGGCCCCTTACACAGTATAATGACCCCTCCCAGTGCCCCCTATTTAGTATAATGATCTCCAATGTCCCTCCATTCAGTATGATGACCACCAGAGCCCCCATTCAATATAATGACCCCCAGTGACCACCATACAGTATAATGACCTCCAGTGCCCCATCCATACAGTATAACCCCCATTATTCTGAATGGGCGGCGACTGGGGGTTATTATTCTGAATAGAGGGCCACTGTGTGGTCATTATACTGTGTGTGGGGCCACTGGGGGTCATTATGCTGTGATTGGGGGGTCATTATTCTGTATAGGGGCCACTGGTGGTCATTTATACCCTGTGGGAGCCACAGAGGGACATGTAAATGTACAAAATGCCTCAAGGGGGCCAACTGGGATTTATCGCCCAAGGGCCCACATGAACCTGGAGGCGGCCCTGGTACCACCTAATCAAAGTCGCCCATGGTAGGAGGGCACAGATGTGTTTTGATCAAAATATATTGGCTGAGAGTCTCAGATTTTATCATATCAGAGTGAGGGCTTAGTCCATATATAATGTTTGCATCTATTGTGTTAGTGCATTATTTTCTGTGACCCCATATACAGTACCATGTCAGCCACAGCCTCCCCATTTACAGCACTGTCAAAGAACGCCTTCCCCATAAACAGTGTCAGGCACCGACCTCATCATAAACCAGAACCGCAAAAATATCCCATATCCATTGTCATCCACAGCCCCTCATAAACAGTGACAGGCACAAGTCTCTGATATATATATATATATATATATATATAGAGAGAGCCATAGTCAGGGAATCCCCATACACAGTACCCATCTGCTGCCCTCCCTCTGCCAAGATCTCAGTATTACTATATAGACACCTCAAGAAAAGCGCTTTCAGTTAATAGTACTCCTATAAACTGTTCCCACCACCTTGACCTATTAGTCTCTCGAGCAGAGAACATGTTGCGGGTAGAGGAATCATTCTCACGGTGTCATATGAGCACAGTTCTTATCTAACACTTAACTAAAATAAATACCAAACCCAAATATGGTGCAAAATGGCCGCGGTCCTTTATTAAGGGTTAAAATACATAATAAACCAAATTTTATAAAAAAAGTATTAATTAATAAATTAATCAAACACCATTAAAACGTCAGTAAAAACCACAAATGTCCCCCCAGTGAAGCTGGGTGACTAACCCCCCTCTAACTCAGGACCGCGACTTCAAAGGGGAGGGCGGGCGGGACGACGTCTTCTCTTGTTCACAGGTTCGGCGACTGACAGCTCTGAACCCGCTTGACAGCTCCTATAAATATTCCAAATTCCCGCCACAGAGAACAGCTGGCCAATCATGGGAGGGGCAGAAAACAGGTACCCCAGATACAGGTAACCAACCATCGTCCAATCAGAATCCGCCAATAGATTTACCTCAGGTTAGCTGAAAAATAAATGGCAGAAAGAAAGCACAAAGCAGGGAAAAAAGGACAGAACCTAATATAATAAAAGAGAGCATGCAATATACAGTTACCCCCATCATGCTCAATGACACCATAGTGGGACTCCGGCATCCGCCTCTGTGCCCACTGTCATTCTACGTGTGTGCTTGTCTCAGTGAGAAACCCGTTGACCCTGGGAGTAAGATGGGGACCAGTGCGTACATTACGAAAAAGACAATAATGGAAAAAACAGATGCAGAAGCAAACACACACTACACACTACTCGAGGCACTAAGAGGTAGGCAAACAGTGAATATGGATTATCTTGAACTGCATTACTGCTATACTTACTGTACATGAAAATATGAGGTACTGTGCACACCAATTGTGCGCGCCCGTTCACCAGCGACAAGGTGGCCTCTTTGGATGGGAATGTACACCATCAGACTTGCTTCTCCTGGGCCTAGGCCTACAGAATGAATTTGGCTATTCTATTTTTTTATTAAAAGCCTTGAACTGATGGGCACGGTCCACGGAAAACTGCAATGATGCGTCTGCTCGCAAAAGGTAAACACACTGCACATTCGCCGGTTGTCTGCTGTACGGCATGTTGATGAGGTAGATTAGGGGCCAACAGAAGGTTCACCAGGACACTTAGAAGGTTCACCAGGACACTTAGAAGGTTCACCAGGACACTTAGAAGGTTCACCAGGACACTTAGAAGATTTACCAGGACACTTAGAAGGTTCACAGACTCCCGGTGGACACTTGCTGGTTCCTTTTATAAGGCAATAATGAGACTAATAGAACTTTAGAAAGGTCTTGTCAGACAAGGTTGTGGGAACAGATTTTAGGGCTAAAACCTCGGGATCTGGTTTCCTTTAATTTTCTGCATGAAAGCTCACTGTGGGAAAAAACAAATACAAATGTCCTTAAAGGGGTATCCTGGGATTTTAGAAGTAATGGTCTATCCCCAAAATAAGCTATCAATATCTGACAGTGAGGGTGCGACACCTCTGCCAATCAGATGTCACTCCTTCGACAGAAGTCGGCACCGAAACTACACAGGAGCCGTCCATTGTCTAGTGGACGGAGCTAATTACTGCAGCACTGCTCCCATTGAAGTGCGTGGGAG
Organism: Bufo bufo; assembly: GCF_905171765.1. Lineage (NCBI taxonomy): Eukaryota > Metazoa > Chordata > Amphibia > Anura > Bufonidae > Bufo > Bufo bufo. The sequence goes on along the minus strand of NC_053392.1, from coordinate 567,970,669 downwards.
TCATCCAGTCGCCAGATTCGTCCGCTAAACAATGGACAGAACTGTGTATTTCAGTGCCGGAGCTATGCTGAAACAGCAGATTGGTGGGAGGGCAGGTTGTCAGACCCCTGATGGTCACTTATTGATGGCCTGTCCTGAGGATAGGCCATCAATAGCAAAATCTTTGCCCCTTTAAGATGCGATTGTACATGCTAAGATGGACGTTTTCACTGCAGCATCCAAACGAGTCACTCACTTTTTGCTACTGTCGTGGGTTCAGAACTGGGAAAGTCAGCGTCCTCCACCGCATGTTTTTGTTGATCCCTTTCCAGAAGACTTCAGCACGTCATCCATATATCATCAAGTCCACTTAATTACAGTGTCTGGGTCATTTTTTTATTGAACTCATGATCTTTTTTGCATTTTCCATCAAAATATGATTCATTGTTAAATAAACGATTGGCTCAGCTCACCAGCTCCTCTAACATGGAGCCCAGTCCGCTCCCTACCACTAGACCGTTAAAAAAGCTTTCACCATCAAATACCATATGACTGGCTCACATAAATCATATATTTATTAACTAGACATAATGCGCACCATTCAACGTACTCTAACTATTCCAAAAGTCTGTACAAAAATATACCTAAACTCCCCACATATCAATTACGGTAATATACATTCATAATAAATACAAAAACGCAAAAAAATTGTGCATAAAATTGAAAATATAAAATGTAAAATAGGTCTTGGTCCCACCACCTATATCATGCGGAGCTCTCGCATGTATATATACTGAATACAGTTGAGGATATATTGCTGCCACGTTAAAATAATTGTTTCAATTATCTATTCGTTCACTCGTCTTATGCATTAAAACTGGATAAATTGTATCAGTTTTGACACATGTGGCGCCTTCCTCCTTTTTTTTTTATATCAGAGTCTTCACTAACAAGGTGTATGTGGAGATCTTGTTAAAGTTCTCAAAACCTGTATATCTTACACCCATACACCTTATTTATTTATGGGACTACGGACACTTCTTCTCTTATTTGTATTGAGCTTATGTCTGTAACGCGCTGCAGCCGCGGCGTGTCTTTAATGTCTCATCAATTGTAGATAAGACAGCACTACTCATTGTTTTATTCCAGTTCTTCCGTTTCGTGGCGGTGCCCGCAGCGTTGAATTCTGGCCTCTTCAACTCCTTAATAACTTGTAATATAATAGAAAACTGCGGCACTCCAATATCTTAGACATTTTCTCCTTTATTTCACCGAGACAGCGACGTTTCGACCTGTTAGGTCTTTATCAAGTGTCTTTAATCTCAGCGTCAGTAAATAAAAAGGAAGTAATGATTCCCCCCTTTTTTTCATTTAATGCCACTGAGGAAGAAACTGTGTTCCGAAACGCGTCTGGCGTGAGAGGATAAGCTGCAGGATATTATTTTGTACACTCTGTACCGTCTATGCACAACTAATGTCCACATATTGAGCCTCTGGAGGTTTTAGCGTGGTAAGAGCAACACCACTCATGCGCACCAACTGAACAAGGACAGAGTGAGTATATATACGATCAGAGTGCACGGCCGAAAACATCATCTGTAAGAGACATTATACTTACTAACCCGGATACAAACTAACAGCGGGGGACATTGACTGTTTGAAGTATTCTGTCCGAGTCACTGCAGATCCCTTACGGCGACTTCAGGGACGCTGACATTAAAGACACGCCGCGGCTGCAGCGCTTTACAGACATAAGCTCAATACAAATAAGAGAAGAAGTGTCCGTACTCCCATAGTAAAATAAGGTGTATGGATGTAAGATATACATATTTTGCAAACTTTAACAAGATCTCCACATACACCTTGTTAGTGAAGACTCTGATATAAAAAAGGAGGAAGGCGCCAAATGTGTCAAAACTGATACAATTTATCTAGTTTTAATGCACAAGACGAGTGAACGAATAGATAATTGAAACAATTATTTTAACGTGGCAGCAATATATCCTCAACTGTATTCAGTATATACAGGGTGGGCCATTTATATGGATACACCTTAATAAAATGGGAATGGTTGGTGATATTAACTTCCTGTTTGTGGCACATTAGTATATGTGAGGGGGGAAACTTTTCAAGATGGGTGGTGACCATGGCGGCCATTTTGAAGTTGGCCATTTTGAATCCAACTTTTGTTTTTTCAATAGGGAGAGGGTCATGTGACACATCAAACTTGTTGGGAATTTCACAAGAAAAACAATGGTGTTTTAACGTAACTTTATTCTTTCATGAGTTATTTACAAGTTTCTGACCACTTATAAAATGTGTTCAATGTGCTGCCCATTGTGTTGGATTGTCAATGCAACCCTTTTCTCCCACTCTTCACACACTGATAGCAACACCGCAGGAGAAATGCTAGCACAGGCTTCCAGTATCCGTAGTTTCAGGTGCTGCACATCTCGTATCATCTGAAGGCAATCGTGTTTTCTCACAAATGAGAAAACACCCTGCACATGCGCCACCGCACATGCCTGTCAACACACGATTTTGATTTAATCATTTATGGTAAATCCACACCATAAACCATAGTTGGCAACAGTCCCAAATTTTGTCTGTGAATATTTTTTGCTACGGCCCGAAATTTGGGTGGCATATATGTAAATCCCTCTCATAAGTGGGCTTTCCAGACGTGTTTGGTCGTGTTAATTTCCCAAATTTATCACTACAAATGTTGGTAAGTATACATAAACCATTCCAGAATGGAGGAGATGTGGTGGAGAGGTGGTCACGCATACAAGTAACTATCCCTATTGTATGGCAGTTGTGAAAAATTCTAATGTTTCTATAACCCCAATAAATTACAGTGTAGCTGGCTGTGTACATGCTTGCTGTATAGAAGAGCAAAGAGTATGGTATGCTGTATATAGGGGGTTGCAGTATGATAGTGTGGCCCTCAGTACTGTACTTAACTTCTGCTGTAGACGTTAGGAGCCAGCTCCCATAGACATCAGTAGAAAATTGCTCAATATGTTACATGCTGGGAGAAAAAATTTGTAGGCACATTGACGACTTGGCTCCTGGAATCCTCCTGGCTCCTGTGCTCCTATTATATCTGACTAGTTTCTTCTTTAAATATTTCTCTTAAAATTCCCTTTAAAGTAGGCAGAATTCCAGATTTCTTGACTAGCTATTGTGTGTGTATTTATTCTTCTCTTCCTTTAACTGTTTCTACGAGGAGCACGTGAGACGCTTATGAAAAACCACGGCTTGAGCTAATATTTGAGCTTTGGTTTCTTACTATTCATAGGAAGTAACTGGAACAATACCTTAAGACTTTACCAGTTCTTTATGCCTTTAATATGGATTGTAACAAAGGAAATGTGTAATACACGATCCCCGGGGCCTGAGTCTACAAATCCGAGCACCGGGCACTGGATTAGAGTAACAGGCAGTGGGTGTGGACCCACCGTGACAACTCTCCAGTTTGACTTTGGGCTAGACCGAAGGTTGTTGTCCTGGTGGTTCTTTGGTGTTCACCCTTTAACCCCTGTAGAGGGAAGTGGACTTCGCTACAGAGAACCAACCAAGCCTCTGCCTCCTGGAGTTGTCCTGTGTAGTTGACAACTGACCAACGGGGGTTAGAGATACTGGTGGGAAGCACCAAGGACTCTGCCAAAAAGCGTAATCTGAACACAGTCCAGGTCTAGGCAGGCTGAGCATGTGCGCATTCCTGAAAATAATTCCAAGTTCGGGGCAGGCTGAGTACATGCGTGGTCCAGATTGCAGTTCCAAGGTAGGGGCAGGCAGCAAGGAGCAGCACGGGTGATCAAACTAGAGATCACCTTCGCTGATTGCTAGCAACTACAAAACCTCAAAACTTAGGCAAGGAGGTTGTAAGAATAAAATAAAAAAAAAGAATCTGCCTTCTGGTGCAGCAAGGGCTCATCCCCGCTGCACAAGAGTCTCGCTGCTCCCCCTTGATCGACAGTGCCAGACATCTTGCCTGCCTCTGTCAATTTCTCGCCTGCGCAGTTTCTGCCAGTAGCAACTGCGTTGAGGATCTGCAGCTGCCAACTGAGATAGTGACTGCACATGCACCATTGGGTACACCCGGAGGTGGAGCGGCACATTTGACATTTGCGTTGCTTAGGGAGCAGCAGGAGATCCTCTGCGCATGTGCTGCTACTCGTAGGAATGACATAGGTGAAATGCCTGACCCTGTCAATCAAGGGGGAAGGAGGGGAGTCTCCTAAACAGCAGGGCCAGCCTCTCGCTGCTCAAGAAGGCTGATTTCTGAGCCAATTTGATTCATATGAATTGATCCGCTAATCACAGGTCATCAAGGTGAAGTCTAGGTTCTAGAGATGAGCCATTTTTTTCAAATTTCATCCAGGTGCGATTCGGTGGCATCACCCCTTCCGATTCAGGCTCTCTTCTCTTTCTCCCCCTTTCTTGATGCTCCCGAATCAAATCACACAAAGTTCGGTTTCAGTATTTCTTGAAAAATGCTAGTCAAATTTCTGATTCTTAGAATCAATTCATCGTTAATAGGTTGCTTTTTTTTGCAAAGCCTTTTAGATTGGGTTAATATAATAGTAAAATTGTGATGGCTGCTATTAGTTATTTTCTAGCATCTGAAACTAGAGAAAAACTCCTAGGCCTTGTTCACACTTCCCTGTCTGCTTTGTGAACGCAAAATCTTTGAGCTTTTTGTATCTCAGTTTTGCATTCGCAAAGGTCGAAGTTGAGGACGTGTCACAGTGTTTTCTTCTCCGTGGCTTATAATTTTGTTTTTTGTGTCTGCAAAAAAATGGCAACTTTTTTGGACAAACATGTATTGGTTTTCCATGCAGTGGATCAGCAAAAAAATGGAAAAACTCTGACGTCTGTATACACGTATAGGGGGAGATTTATCAAAACTGGTGTAAAGGAAAACTAGCTTAGTTGCCCATAGCAACCAATCAGATTCCAAAAATAAAGAGTGGAATCTGAACCAATTTTTCTTTACATCAGATTTGATAAATCTCCCTCCATAACGTTCAGTGGATCCATGTGCTGTCACCGGAGAACACAGATGTAGTTCACTTATATGTGAATATGCCCTTATTTTTACAGGTTACTGTTATTATAAGTTGCACTTAAAGGGGACCTGTCAAGTTGAAAATACAGTGCAATCTGCAGGCAGCATGTTATAGAGCAGAGGGAGCTGAGCAGATTCATATATAAATTTGTGTGCAGAGATTCAGTATAACTTGTGGTTAATTCATTTAAATCTCTGCTTATTCTGGGCTTAGGAGTCCAGTCGCTCAATAGGACCACCCACTGGACTCTTAAGCCCAGAATGACCAGTGACTTAAATGGGTAAAATACAAGTTAGGGCTCGTTCACACGACTATGCCGTTTTTTGCGGCCCGCAAGTTGCGGATCCGCAAAATACGGATGGCGCCCGTGTGCCTTCCGCAAATTGCAGAACAGAACAGGAGGCCAATTATAGAAATGCCTATTCTCGTCCGCAAAACGGACAAGAATAGGACAGGATTCATAATTTTTGCAGGACCACGGAACGGAGCAAGGGATGCGGACAGCACACAAAGTGCTGTCTGCATCTTTTGCGGACCCATTAAATGAATGGTTCCGTATACGGAACGCAAAATACATTCGTGTGAACGAGCCCTTATACTGAATCTTTTCCCATAGATCTATATATCAATCTGCTCAGCTCCTCCTGCTCTATAATGTGCTACCTGCAGAGTCAACAGCATTTTTGTTCTCTTTAAATTTAAAGTGAAGTGCACTCTTCTGTTACTGCTTTTCTATGTCCCTAAGGTTTGTCGTTAGAGCGCAGTACAGCGACCATTGCCTCCCGCGCTCGTCTGTCAGAGAGAGAAGAGGAAGCTGTTGCTTGCTTTGAGAAGGCCAGCTGGATTGCCCAAGTCTTCTTACAAGAATTAGACAAGGTGTGTAATAACTCATGATTTCTAATCATCCCAGAGAGGAGTAAGTTATATTCATCACCATTCGTGCCACCAGTGAGGCAGATGTGTGCATCAGCGTCCATACTGCCTTTTGAGTCTCGAGAATAGCAGTGATAATGCGGGAGACATTATCCTTCCTTAAAGGGGTTTTCCGAGATACAGCTATATTGTGGCGGTCCCAGGTGTCGGATCTCCCCTGATCAGATACTAATGACCTATCCAGAGGATAAGTCATCAGTAAAAATATCTCGGAAAACCCCTTTACCTAATGTTACACACACATATTTTAAGTATCGCAGCTTGTAGTCTATAACAATATTGTCCTTGTTGTCTTGTCAATCACAAAGACTTCATGTGAGCTTATGGGGGTGCTTATACACAGCAGCCAGCCTGAACAGTCAGAGCTGCAGTGTAAAGCATGAGGGGGAAGAACAGAACAACAGTGTGAGACATGAGTTAAATTTTAAACAATGCAACTAAATCTGACCACACAGATTGCATAGTTGTTGACCAGATGCTTATATGGCTGATATTTATCTTAATCTAACCCCCCCCCATCATATACATGCATGCTTGGCGAGTATGCGTGTGCTCTTAATAGGGAGAGGGGAGTAAACTGCTGCCAGAGACCTCTGGTTGAGTCTTTTCACAAAAAGGTTTGGCCTTTTGAAATCCGGAGGCCTGATGTTTGTCTCCTCCAACGTCTGCCATTGAAGTAGAGTCAGGAGGCCACCATACACATTAGATGGTTGGCCAGTGCCAATGAAATCGGTGGGTTTCGCCGACGTACCTCTGATCGCCCCTATTTTAGTTTATGACAAAAAAATGCATTACCCAGTATGGGGAAACAGTATAGCAAGCAAAAGGTGAAACTGTTCCAATTCTTCTGTTCATGTTATGGGTAGGGGGCGACACTGAACACTTTCTATAACATGCAAAAAAAGGGAAAAATGCGCTGCCCGGCTGCCCGGCTTATTTCACACGACACGGACCCTATTCTTCTGTGCTATGAAGAGGTTGTCATCTCTCTCTCATCAATCTCTACCCCCAGCGGGGCTCACAGTTTACGGTAGTTTATCTATATCAGACACACTCGCCAGTGGGCAATTTCATGGGAAGTCTATGGGGGAGACTTATCATCTCCCTTCCACCAGAAAACGGACTTTAAAAAGTCACAAGTTGCGTTTTTGAATGTGACTTTTTAAAAAAAAACAAAACAAAAAAAACAAAACAAAAAAAAAGGCCAAAACAAATTTATCTTCATTTACATCAGTTTTCTGGTGCAAATGAAGCCAGAAGGCTCCGGCAGCTCTGAGCTGTGGTACATTTCTGTTTAGGCTCATGGACTGCCGGAGGATGCGCTTAATTTATGCACATTAGGCACACGTTCCGGCAGCGAAGTGTGGACATCTATCAAGACCAGCGTAGAAAGCGCCTTGCTAAATCTCCCCCAGTGAACCTTTCAGTAAGCTTCTTTTTGGAGTGTGGGGAGCAAAGTGGAGTCCCCAGAAGGAGCGCGAGTTGACAAAAGAGCTAACGAAATCACCTCAAGATTGTTTCCCGTAATCAGAAGTGATTATCCATACACCTCCGCTATCACTTTATTCTGCTTGCCCTCGTTTGGTATTTTATAGTTTTTTTTTGTTGCTTTAACCTTTTTTCATTGTTTATTTTTATAACGTATGTTTTTAGAGTATGACTAGCAGTCACTCGAAGAATTCCAAGAGCAGCTCTTCTTGTCACGACTTCGAACTTAGCTACTTCCTGGAGGCAGCCCTGCAAGGAGCCTATGCAGCACATTTTAAGAGGGGGTAAGTGATTAGATTTAGTTTGCTCTAACATAATAATTGTATACTGAACTTTATTTTATAAGGATTTTTCTTAACCCTTTGTGACCACCCATACACCTTTTTACTGCTGTCACTAAGGAGTCTTAGGCCCCTTTCACACGGGCGTTGCGGGAAAATGTGCGGGTGCGTTGCGGGAACATACGCGATTTTTCCGCGCGAGTGCAAAACATTGTAATGCGTTTTTCACTCGCGTGAGAAAAATCGCACATGTTTGGTACCCAAACCCGAACTTCTTCACAGAAGTTCGGGCTTGGGATCGGTGTTCTGTAGATTGTATTATTTTCCCTTATAACATGGTTATAAGGGAAAATAATAGCATTCTGAATACAGAATGCATAGTAAAACAGCGCTGGAGGGGTTAAAAAATAAATAAAAAATCATTTAACTCACCTTAGTCCAATTGATCGCGGCCCGGCATCTCCTTCGGTCCCCTTTACTGAATAGGACCTGTGGTGAGCATTAATTATAGGTAAAGGACCTTTGATGACGTCATTCCGGTCATCACAAGGTACGTCACATGATCTTTTACCATGGTGATTCACCATGGTAAAAGATCATGTGACGTACCATGTGATGACCGGAGTGACGTCATCAAAGGTCCTTGACCTATAATTAATGCTCACCACAGGTCCTATTCAGTAAAGGGGACCGAAGGAGATGCCGGCATCGCGATCAAGTGGATTAAGGTGAGTTAAATGATTTAGGCTACTTTCACACTAGCGTTCGGGTGTCCGCTCGTGCGCACCGTTTGAAGGGGCTCACGAGCGGCCCCGAACGCATCCGTCTGGCCCCAATGCATTCTCAGTGGAGGCGGATCCACTGAGAATGCATCCGCCTGCCAGCGCTCAGCCTCCGCTCCGCTCAGTGAGCGGACACCTGAACGCTGCTTGCAGCGTTCGGGTGTCCGCCTGGCCGTGCGGAGGCGAGCGGATTCGTCCAGACTTACAATGTAAGTCAATGGGGGCGGATCCGCTTGAAGATGACACCATATGGCTCAATCTTCAAGCGGATCCGTTCCCCATTGACTTACAATGTAAAGTCTGAACGGATCCGCTCAGACAACTTTCACACTTAGAAAATTTTCTAAGTTTTAATGCAGACGCATCCGTTCTGAACGGATGCGAACGTCTGCATTATCGGAGCGGATCCGTCTGATGAAACATCAGACGGATCCGCTCCGAACGCAAGTGTGAAAGTAGCCTTATTTTTTTTTTTTAACCCCTCCAGCGCTGTTTTACTATGCATTCTGTATTCAGAATGCTATTATTTTCCCTTATAACCATGTTATAAGGGAAAATAATAATGATCGGGTCTCCATCCCGATCGTCTCCTAGCAGCCATGCGTGAAAATCGCACCGCATCCGCACTTGCTTGCGGATGCTTGCGATTTTCACGCAACCCCATTTATTTCTATGGGGCTTGCGTTACGTGAAAAACGCACAAAGAGGAGCATGCTGCGATTTTCACGCAACGCACAAGTGATGCGTGAAAATCACCGCTCATGTGACCAGCCCCATAGAAATGAATTGGTCAGGATTCCGTGCGGATGCAATGCGTTCACCTCCCGCAACGCATCCGTGCGGAAAACTCGCTCGTGTGAAAGGGGCCTTGGGCTGGGCCGCTGGCTTTTTATGGCGACCCATAAAAAGCCAGTGTAAGCGCTGCACAGGTCTCCCATGCAGAGGAGAGCGGGAACATGGCTATAACATTAGAGCCGCACTCCTCCACTAACGCCCTGGACCGGCAGAAGAGCAGATCCGGGATGTTTAGCCCCTTACATTCCGTGGGCAATAGGACCAGCGGCATTTAAGTGGTTACAGAGGGAGCCTAAGGCCTCTTTCACACGGGCGAGTATTCCGCGCGGATGCGATGCGTGAGTTGAATGCATTGCACCCGCACTGAATCCTGACCCATTCATTTCTATGGGGCTGTGTACATGAGCGGTGATTTTCACGCATCACTTGTGCGTTCCGTGAAAATCGCAGCATGCTCTATATTCTGCGTTTTTCACGCAAAGCAGGCCCCATAGAAGTGAATGGGGTTGCGTGAAAATCGCAAGCATCCGCAAGCAAGTGCGGATGCGGTGCGATTTTCACGCATGGTTGATAGGTGACAGTCTATTCACTGTATTATTTTCCCTTATAACATGGTTATAAGGGAAAATAATAGCATTCTGAATACAGAATGCTTAGTAGTTGATCAATTGAGGGTTAAAAAAAAATAAAAAAATTAACTCACCTTCTCCTCTTGTTGGCGTAGTTCCCGGTCTCTTCTTTACTTCTTTAATGATGAACTACCGTCTAGGACCTGTGGTGACGTCAGATCACATGCTCCAATCACATGGTCCATCACCACGGTGATGGACCATGTGATTGGAGCATGTGATCTGACGTCACCAAAGGTCCTTTAGCCCACAGCTCATCATTAAAGAAGTAAAGAAGAGACCGGGAACTACGCGAACAAGAGGAGAAGGTGAGTTAATTTTTTTATTTTTTTTTAACCCTCAATTGATCACCTACTAAGCATTCTGTATTCAGAATGCTATTATTTTCCCTTATAACCATGTTATAAGGAAAAATAATAACCTCTACAGAACACCGATCCCAAGCCCGAACTTCTGTGAAGAAGTTCGGGTTTGGGTACCAAACATGCGCGATTTTTCTCACGCGAGTGCAAAACACATTACAATGTTTTGCACTCGCGCGGAAAAATCGCGGGTGTTCCCTTCATCGCACCCGGACCTTTTCCCGCAACGCCCGTGTGAAAGAGGCCTTATAGTTCCCCTTTGGAACTATTAAATGGTTAAAAAAACAAAGTATAATGCCCCTTTCACACGAGCGTGACGGATTAGGTCCGGATGCGTTCAGGGTGCGTTCAGTGAAACTTGCACTATTTTGCAAGCAAGTTCAGTCAGTTTTGTCTGCGATTGTGTTCAGTTGTTCAGCTTTTTCTGCGCGGGTGCAATGCGTTTTGATGCATTTTTCACGCGCGTGGTAAAAAAGGAAGGTTTACAAACAACATCTCCTAGCAACCATCAGTGAAAAATGCATCGCACCCGCACTTGCTTGCGGATGCAATGCGTTTTTTAACACAGCCCCATTCACTTCTATGGGGCCAGGGCTGCGTGAAAAACGCAGAATATAGAACATGCTGCGATTTTCACGCAACGCAGAACTGATGCATGAAAAACAACGCTCATGTACACAGACCCATTGAAATGAATGGGTCAGGATTTAGTGCTGGTGCTATGCGTTCATTATTTTTTTCCATTGAAAAAACGCTTTTCAATTGCAATAATAAAATATCTACATCTTTGGTATCGCTGCGTCCATAACAACGAACACCATAAAAAAAGCAATAAAAAAATTGAAGAATTCCTGCTTTTTGCTTATTCGCTGCACAAAACGGAATAAGAATGGATCAAAAAGTGTTATGTACCTGAAAATAATCGCAATGAAAACTTCAAGGTGTCCTGCAAAAATTATCCTTTTTATGCTGAAATTAAATGCAGGAAAAAATTCACAATATAAAAACTCAATGGCAGTATTGCTGTTTTTTTCCTGTCCCAGAAAGAGTTAATAAAAGTTAATCAATAAGTTATGTGTACCCCAAAATGGCAACATTAAAAACTACAACTTGTCCCGCAAAAATGAAGCCCTCATACGGCTGCATAGATGGAAAAATAAAAAAGTTATAGCTCTTGTAAGGCGACAATGAAAAAAAAATTAAAAACAAATCGCAGCAAGGCTCAAAACAGGCTGGTCACTAAGGGATTATCAGTGTTTTCCAGGATTACTATGTTATTTAACAGATACTCGTGTAGTTGCTTACCTCTGTACATCTTCCTCATGCTTTTTTCCAGTTTGGACTCTCTTGACCAATTTTCTCCATGTAATCCAATCCCTCTGGTTGGTTTCCATGCTGTATGTAGCACTTCCTGTTCCTGTATCCAACCAAACCCATGATGCACTTCTCCTTTCCATACCACAGCTCCAGCACCGCCTCTAACAACACCCAGCTAGTTTATAGCTCCTCCTACCCAGCTGGTTACATAGACACTCCCCTATCACTGCCTCGCCTATGGGCATAACATCACAGGAAATAAGAAAGAGCTGCATGGACATGGTCATGTGACTAGGAGCAATAAAGGGAAAACAAATACATTACTAAATGACAGCTACCTTCATAAATGATTATTATAAAGCAAACTGGAAAACCCCTTAAAGGGTATGTTCACATGGTAAATTGTTTTCAGTGGGAATCTGCATTACATGGGACATTGCATTGCGCTTGTAATTGCACTTTAACCCCTTAATGACCCTTGACATACCAGTACATCATGGCACCAAGTGACTAGCTGACCTTTGACATACTAGTACATCATGATGATTGGGCGGGCACAGGAGCTGCGTGCTCCCGATCAATGTAGGGGCCCCCTGCTGTATCCGCCACCATCACTGTAAACGGTAATGCCAGCAGATTAACCCCTTATATGCCGCTATCAACACTGACAGCGGCATATAAGAGTATCACAGAGGGAGAGGGCTCCCTCTGCCTCTCCATCGGCCCCCCGCACTGCGCTGACAGGGGGCTGGTGGCTGCCATGCAGGGACGGCGCTACCCATAAGAAGAGTAGGCCACCGCGTAGAGCGCACTCTGCCTGGTGGCGCCGGCTCTCCGAATTCCAAGCAGTAGCACCCGGCCGCCGCCTGCGCCCCGCCCCCTACTTGTGATCCATCTGACATCATCCCTTGACTCCTTCTGTTCCTGTACTTGCCGGCCGGATGCGCTGCGAGTGCGAGCATGAGTTTGTTCAGTCACTTTGGGCAGTGCGAGAGCGGCACGCAGCTACGAGACCCTGGTGTATTTAAATCTCATTTAGGCTGTCTTTCAGAAAAGTTTCTCCTGGGATTCGAACTCACGACCTTTCACATCAGGTAACTTTTATACCTAGTGTACGTCCATACACATGACAGCTGCCCCAACACACCCACCTCTGCTACATCCATACACAGTGTACTGGGGCAGCTGTCATGTGTATGGATGTACACTATCAAAGTTATCTACAGTAGAAGTCTTATATATTTTTTTTTTAAACAACTGGCTATACAGCTGTCATAGCTGTGTGGGTAAATGCCTTGCCTCTGATGTGAAAGGTTGTGAGTTCGAATCCCAGGAGAAACTTTTCTGAAAAAGTTTTTTTTTTTTTTAAATACCGGACTGTTACTTTATTGCCACGAGGGAGGGGGGCTATTGGCGCCATGATACTGGCACATGGAGGGGGGAGGAGAGAGGCACTTGATACTGGCACATTAGGGGGCAGGGGGAGAGGATGGCACTATGATATTAGCACATGGGGGGGGCAAGAAATGGACATGAATCATGAGGCGCCAAAATGTAGATTCGCTTGTGTTGACAAAAATCCTTGCATCGGCCCTGACTTCGGGCACGCAATCCCGCAAGACCAGTGACCTCCAGAGGTGGGTCTCGCGGGATCACGCGCCGAAGACAAATGATCTTGGCAAGAGCCAAGGCAGTGTGGACCTGGAGCACAGCGAGGAGCAGAAACTGGTGAGCAGCCCTGGCAACCGCACTCTGACAACCTGCACTAGGGTGTCAGAGGCTGCAGGACAGTGACTGGCAGCAGGGTGGCACACACTTTTGTACAGGGTGCAGGACAGTGGCAGACTGGCAGAGGGCACAAGGCAGCATACTGTTTTATGTTGCCCTGGTGGCACAGGATTTCAGACAGTGGCTGAATGGCGCCTGGCAGTGAATAGGTGGCACTGCTTGTGTTTGGTGTGCCAACCTGCGGAAGAGCGCAGCGTGATTTGCATCACTGGGATGGTACTAGGTGGCAGACAATGGCTGGATATTATATATACATGACCATAGTCAGACTGGCACAGGGTACGCGACCATAGTCAGACTGGCACAGGGTACATGACCAGAGACTGGCACAGGGTACACGACCAGAGTTAAATGTTGCATGCAATAGGTGGCTGAAAAAGGGGCGGGTAAAGGGGTGTGGTCAATGGGCGGAGTCAAGGGGGCGGCAAAATTAGCTTTTGCCTAGGGTGGCAAAAATCCTTGCACCAGCCCTGCTGCCATGGCAACCCCAGGCCTCATAAAGGCCTCGCTGTCTGCCATTTATGGAAGCCCGAGACCCATCCGCCAGCAGGCATTGCACTGTTTGGCGCTTTTTGGCAGCAGAGAGATCCTTTTTCTTTCCCATGTTGCTTGAAACCTGGGGCCTGCTTATGTAGTTTTCCTTTAATTGGGCTCACCTGGCAAACTAATTATCACAGGTGTTTGAGATTGATTTCAGTGACCCAGAGAGCCCTGAGACACAGTACCATACATGAGTTCAATTGAAAAACCAAAAAATTACATCGTTATGACACTTAAATCCAACTTGCAGAATAATTTGCAATGCAGTGTACATTGTATGCAACCGTAAATGGTGGCAGTAGACAAAAAAGAACTTGTCCTGCAAAAAACAAGCCCTCATTACGGCTATGCCAATGGAAAAATAAAAAAGTTACGTCTTTGGAAGGGCAGGGAGTAAAAAAAAACTAAATGAAAAATCGACTGGTCTTGAAGGGGTTAAGAAGATTTCTTATCTATAAGATATTTACCATTAGCCTTGCTACAGGGGTTGTCATCCAGATTTACTAGACTGTATGTGAGATCTCATTTGTTATCTAGTGATCCGTTCCCTGTTCTGATGTTGCTGCAGATCCAGGCATACTGTATTTGCTGTTTAACCTGCCGTATGTGGGAGCCGTGTATTGGCCATTGTTCTCACCTAGGTTTTATAAAAGCGGTCTACAGAATTATTGAGAACTTCACAGCAGATGGAGGATTTTACCGTATGTTGGTGATTTTTCTGTATTTTACTTATGAAAGTTTTGTCCTACCTCCGCCAAGCGCTCAGCAGTTACCGCCGGCACGTTGCAGAGTCTATGCCTGGCTACTTGAAATGTGTTTTCTTCCTTTAATTACATTTAATCCGTGAATCACTTACAGGATGTGAGGAATTACAAGTCTTCCAGGGGATGGATGAGTCAGGGTTTGTAAAATGTGGTAACATTGTGTCACTGAGTCTGAGAAGGAAATTGGCTTTTCTTTGTTAAAGTGGTTGTCGTACAAATAATATGCTACAGTTTTCTTTTTCAATAGTATTTTATTGGGTTTTGAATAAACAGGACATAAGCCGCCGGCACATCCAGAACATGGACGTGTCGGTGACCAAGAATAAATGCGAACAAGGTGCAAATAGTAGAATGTACATACAGAATATTATGCATATCACATGATGGATCAAAATTTGAGGTACATGAGCAATATAAGTAGACAAAATAAGTAACAGGCCAGGATGACAGTTAGGATTCATGCATGTTCATCCAGTATCTAGTAATAGACAGCAAGTTATAAGATCAGGGGTTCAGATCGACCGATCTAAAGTTGGAGAGTGGCTACGTAAGCGGAGGTATAGTGTTCAAATGGGTATCGGAGTGTTGGTTAGTGTGTGGTTCCATCAGACCACAAATGGCATGTGCGGTGGAGGTTTTTAAACGACATAAGGCCCCTTTTACACAGGCGAGTATTCCGCGCGGATGCAATGCGGGAGGTGAACGCATTGCACCCGCACTGAATATTGACCCATTCATTTCTATGGGGCTGTTCACATGAGCAGTGATTTTCACGCATCACTTGTGCGTTGCGTGAAAATCGCAGCATGCTCCTCTTTGTGCGTTTTTCACATAACGCAGGCCCCATAGAAAATGAATGGGGTTGCGTGAAAATCGCAAGCATCCGCAAGCAAGTGCGGATGCGGTGCGATTTTCACGCACGGTTGCTAGGTGACGATCGGGATGGAGACCCGATCATTATTATTTTCACATGGTTATAAGGGAAAATAATAGCATTCTGAATACAGAATGCAAAGTAAAATAGCGCTGGAGGGGTTAATTTTTTTTTTAACTCACCTTAGTTCACTTGATAGCACAGCCTGGCTTCTCTTCTGTATTCTTTCTTCAGGACCTGGGTAAAGGACCTGTGGTGACGTCACTCCGGTCATCACATGGTCCATCACATGATTCATCACCATGGTAAAAGATCATGTGATGGTTCATGTGATGACCGGAGTGACGTCACCACAGGTCCTTTACCCAGGTCCTGAAGAAAGAATACAGAAGGAGATGCCGGGCTGCGGTATCAAGTGGACTAAGGTGAGTTAAATTTTTATTTATTTTTTTAACCCCTCCAGCGATGTTTTACTATACATTCTGTATTCAGAATGCTATTATTTTCCCTTATAACCATGTTATAAGGGGAAATAATACAATCTACAGAACACCGATCCCAAGCCCGAACTTCTGTGAAGAAGTTCAGGTTTGGGTACCAAACATGCGTGATTTTTCTCACGCGAGTGCAAAACGCATTACAATGTTTTGCACTCGCGCGGAAAAATCGCGATTGTTCCCGTAACGCACCCGCACATTTTCCCGCAACGCCCGTGTGAAAGAGGCCTAACAGAGGGGGTCAATGCTTTCTCATATTGGAAGGTTGTTGTGATAGTAGAAAGTACTTAATCTATTGGAGACATCTGTTCCTTTCAGTGTCTAGTAATCACCAATTTGGCTATCACCAATATCTTACAGCATAATACCCAACTGCGTCTAGGGATTTTGTCCACTTCTAGAAATAGCAATGGCATTTGGGCAGATTTGCGAACCGTAACTTTAACCCGTTCGCTACATGTACGGCGCTGGAGCGATATGTAAACATGGCGCCCCCTCTCGCACGTGCAGTGGGCCCCATGGCCGGCAGGTCTCTGCTGTTTCATACAGCAGAGACCTGTGGCATAATTTCCGTGATCGGTAATAATGCCGATCACAGTAATTAAAGGCTTTAGATGCCGTGATCAAGCGAGCAGCCAATGTGGGCATTGGTAGTTGCGCTGAACACTGTAGGCCTCGCTGACAAGGATTTAAGTGTTCATGCTGCAATTCTTATTTTGGCCACCAGATGGCAGGCCAGGATAAGAAATGAGCAACTTCTAGTTTAAATGCCATTTTAAAAATCCCAATTTATTTTTACACTATTTAGACATAAAAAACCTACACATATGGGGTATCGTACTGACCCAGAAAATGAAGGGCATGGGTCAGTTTTGCCATAAATGAAATGCCGTGGGAACCAAACCTGTAAAACGGTGGAGGAATTGCATATTTTTTTCCAACTCCACCCAATTATTGTTTTACTGCTTCCCACTACATTTTATGCCATAATTAATGGTAGCATTAGAAGTACAACCTGTCCAGCAAAAAATAAGCCCTCATATAGCGATGTGACCGGAAATATAAAAAAGTTATGGCTCAAGGAAAATAGGGAAGAAAAATGAAAATGCAAAAACGAAAAAACCTCCGGTATCCTAAGGGTTAAGCATGGAGGAAAGCATATCAAACATTTCTGTCCAGTATGCCTCAAGTTTAGGGCAAGACCATAATGTGTGTAGTAGTGTGCCTACCTGACCACAATGCAGAGTGGAGAAGACTTGGGGTATACTCTGTGAAGCCTGTCCGGGGTATGCTAGGTGAACTACCTGTAAGGCAGAAGTCCATGCTGTCATTTCAAAAGTCCACCCCAGGTCCCTCTCCCACTGTGCATATGGCCGAGGCTTACTAAATGAAGCATGGGAGTTTATTAGGCCATGGATGCCTTGTAGTGTTTAGTCTTTTTCCTTAGGATCTGCAGCATCTGGGAGTGTCCTGACCTAATTCCAGAGGGTCTATTATCGAGGAAGTGTATCTGCGTTGGGTAGGTAGAGGTACAGCTCCCTCAGTTTTTCAAATGTTTGTAGTAGCCCATCGTGGTACAGCTGGGAGATATAGGTAATACTGTACCTTTTTTACCCACTGTGAAATGTTTAGGTCATGGATGTGAACAGAGAGGTATTTTAGGGTTACTGAGTCCCAAGATGGCGGGTTATCCCCAGGGGTCTGTGAGTGGAAGTCTCTCCAGCATCGCAAGGTATTCAGTGTTGAGGGGGGGGGGGAAGCATTCCCCCTTGGGGTTAGCTTCTTAGTGCACTCATAAGTAAGAGCATTGGGAGAGGTAGGGGAGACAAGGTGATTTTCTATCTGTGTCCAATTGGTATTGTGGCCCCTCTTCCATCTGGAAATCGTTTCCAATTGTACCGTTATGTAACAAGCTTGGACATTTGGTACGCCAATTCCTCCATATAGCTTGTGTTTAGTTAATAGCCCATATGCCATTCTAGGTTTGTGGCCCGCCCAGACGAATTGTGAGATGTATTGATGCAGTGTGACAAAAAGATCTGTCAGGTACTTTTATGAGGACTGTGCGAAATAAATATACAGTTGTGTTCCAAATTATTCAACCCCCAATGCTGTAAAGGGTTTTAGGGAATTTAGTGTACATTTGTAATTGTGTTCAGAATGAAATCTTACAAGGACTTTTTAAAGAACCAAATGCAACTAAAATGACATCAATTGTTTTTGTAATACAGTATTAAATGTTTTTTTTTGTGATTTCTTCATTGACACAATTATTCAACCCCTTAAAGACTACCACTCTTAAGAACAGAGGTTCATTCAAGTGTTTTCGATCAGGTATTGAAAACACCTGTGGATGTCAAGGAGCAGCAATCAAGCATAATAAGCACCAATTAGGCAGATGTAAAAGGACTGTGATACTCAGCTCCTTCTAGACATTTACTGGTGTGTTTACAAACATGGTGAAGTCAAGAGAATGGTCCAGGAAGACAAGAGAAGAGGTGATTTCTCTTCACAGGAAGGGCAATGGCTATAAGAAGATTGCAAAGATGTTAAACATACCAAGAGACACCATAGGAAGCATCATTCGCAAATTCAAGGCAAGGGGCACTGTTGAAACGCTACCTGGTCGTGGCAGAAAGAAGATGCTGACTTCGACTTCTGTGCGCTACCTGAAGCGCAAAGTGGAGAAAAGTCCCCGTGTGACTGCTGAGGAACTGAAAAAAGATTTGTCAGATGTGGGTACTGAAGTTTCAGCTCAGACAATAAGGCGCACACTGCGTAATGAAGGCCTCCATGCCAGAACTCCCAGGCGCACCCCCTTGCTGTCTCCAAAGAATAAGAAGAGTCGACTGCAGTATGCCAAAAGTCATGTGGACAAACCACAAAAGTTTTGGGATAGTGTTCTGTGGACTGATGAAACAAAATTAGAACTGTTTGGGCCCATGGATCAACGCTATGTTTGGAGGAGGAAGAACAAGGCCTATGAAGAAAAGAACACCTTGCCTACTGTGAAGCATGGCGGGGGGTCAATCATGCTTTGGGGCTGTTTTGCTTCTACAGGTACAGGGAAGCTTCAGCGTGTGCAAGGTACCATGAATTCTCTTCAGTACCAGGAGATATTGGATGAAAATGTGAGGCAGTCCGTCACAAACCTGAGGCTTGGGAGACGTTGGACCTTTCAACAGGACAATGATCCCAAGCATACCTCCAAGTCCACTAGAGCATGGTTGCAGATTAAAGGCTGGAACATTTTGAAGTGGCCATCGCAGTCACCAGACTTAAATCCGATTGAGAACCTCTGGTGGGACTTAAAGAAAGCAGTTGCAGCGCGCAAGCCTAAGAATGTGACTGAACTGGAGGCTTTTGCCCCTGAAGAATGGGCGAAGATACCCATAGATCGCTGCAAGACACTTGTGTCAAGCTATGCTTCACGTTTAAAAGCTGTTATAACTGGAAAAGGATGTTGTACTAAGTACTAAGATTGAATGTCACTTGGGGGTTGAATAAAACTGATAAAGATGTGAGCACAGAAAAGACATTTGTGGTTATTTCATTATAAATGTTATGTTATATTTGTCTGACTTACCGTATTTTTCGCCCTATAAGACGCACCGGCACATAAGACGCACCTAGGTTTTTGAGGAGGAAAATAAGAAAAAAAATATTTTGAACCAAAAGGTGTGCTTTTGGTGGGTTTTGAACTAATTGTGGTCTGTGGATGGCACTGTTATGGAGGATCTGTGGGTGACACTTATGGGGGATCTGTGGGTGACACTTATGGGGGATCTGTGGGTGACACTTATGGGGGATCTGTGGGTGACACTTATGGGGGATCTGTGGGTGACACTTATGGGGGATCTGTGGGTGGCTCTTATTGGGGTCTCTGGATGGCACTGTTATGAGGATCTGTGTATGACAGTTATGGGGGGGATCTGTGGATGACACATATATAGCATCTTATGCTATGTGTCATCCACAGATCCCCTCCATAAGTGTCTCTGTAGTGAATGACCCTCAATACACGCTGGGGGCCGGCATCTGCTTTTATAATGACAGCGGGGCCCGTGCAGTGACTGTATTCTACTACACGGGCCCCGCTCACTGTATATTATTGTATCTCTAATAGTAAATTGTTATGCATATAATCCCATAATGAGCGCTGTGTATTACTTACAACTACAGTACAAGCGCTCGCCGCTCGGTAGGTAGCAGAGAGGAGGGAGGAGGCAGGCCGGGAGGACGGGCGCTGGCAGAGTGAGTCACTACGTCACGCGCCTGCTTCATTCATAAAGCAGGCGGCGCAGGCGCGTGACGTATGACTCACTCTGCCAGCGCCCATCCTCCCGGCTGGAGAATACAGTCACTGCACGGGCCCCGCTGTCATTATAAATGCAGACGCCGGCCCCCAGCCCCTCCTCCCTCACAGCTGATACACCCGCCGCACGGCATCGCGGCGGCTGTATCATTGAAAACTCGGCAAAATAAGCAGCATTCGCCGTATAAGACGCACTGCTATTTCCCCCCCACTTTTGGGGGGGAAAAAGTGCGTCTTATACGGCGAAAAATACGGTACAAGTGCCTCTTTGATTTAATTGTAAACAAGATGACTGAAATGATCAAAATCAATGTCAAACTGGCCAAAACACTCAATTTCAGTGGGGGTTGAATAATTTTGAACACAACTGTAGCAGTTCAGGTAGTAGTAGCATTTTAAATGCCGCAATTCCGCCTACCCAGGATATCTCAGTTGAAGACAGTCGGGACATTTCGTCCCACAAGGAGGACAGCATAGTAGTATAGTTATATTTATATATTTGGCCAAAGGATGAGGGAATACTAGTCCCCAGGTACCCAATATTGTCGGTTTGCCAGTCTAAGGGGAAGCGTGTCTTGAGGTAGTTGATAGTTGAAAAGGGTAAAGGCACCGGCAAGGTTTGCGATTTGGACGTATGAAGTTTATATAAGGATATCTGTCCGAATCTCCTGATCCATTCCAATGCCTTAGTAATGATTCAGGGTCAGATAGGGTCAGTATAACATCATCGGCATACAAGGAAATTATATGCTCACAGTTGGCTATCTGTATACCCCTCACTTTCGGGTCTGCCCGAAGTAGAGCAGCTAGCGGTTCCATACAGAGTACAAATATTAGGGGGGAGAGGGGGTATCCTTGGTGGCTGCCATTAGTGATGTCGAAGCTATCTGACAGAGTCCCGTTTGTTAACACCTTGGCTAAAGGGGCTGAGTATAGGGCTTTAATGGCCGCAGTATCCCTCCCCCAAAGCCAAAACACTCCAGGACCGAAAAAGCATGCGACCATCCTATGTGGTCAAATGCTTTCTCAGCGTCTAGGGATACCAGGACAGACGTTAGCTTATAGTGGTCGATATGGTGTAGTATGTTCAATACCCTTCTAGTGTTGTCAGATGCTTGTCTGCCTTTGATGAATCCTACCTGGTTCTCATGGATCAGGTTTGTTAGGATGGGGGCAATATTTTAGCATATATTTTTTAATCAGTATTGAGAAGTGAGAGATCAAAAGTTTTGTGGTTTGTCTGGTGTTTTGCTTGGCTGAGTGACAATCAGGGCCGCTTGGTTTTCCTGCGGGAGGGAGCTCTCCATTATGGCTTTCTGGCACACTTGTTGTAGGTGGGGAGATGTGCAGATGTCTTGTAATATTCTCCTGTTAGTGTCAGGACAGTGTGTGGGGGGGAAACTCCACACTGAACCCAGGAGAGAAGGGGAACAGTAACTGGGCCTGGAAACTAGGGAAGAAACAGGTCACCTCCTAGACAACCCTAATCCGGGCCCTGACTAATTATCAATATAAATACACCTTGAAGGTAGGAATATTCATAAGCAGGATATCTAGGCCCTGATTTCCCTATAAGGCCCTGGAATAAGTATAGGACCAGAGACAACCCATTCCTCCCCATATGGACAAATGGAAGTCTCTGTCTCAGGCCCAGATACAACAACAGGGAATATAACAAATACAAACAAACGTGACAGTTAACTTCTGTAGAGATGGAAGAACAGGAACACCAGAGAGGATCTCACAGCAGCTCAGCCAAACCCAAATTAAGCTATCAACCGCATAGTCAGAAGGGTGGGGTGAGACTATAAAGGGTAGAAGTGATGACCACTGAGCAACAGCTGAGAAAAGGGAAGTGGTCATTAACCCTATCAACACTGAATCAAGAGAAATCAAGGAGGCTGTTAGATTCCTCCACACTCAGCCAATCTCCTTGATTTCCTGAAATCAGTCACCTGAGGGACCGTGACAGTTAGTCCATCTGGAACCGGAGATTTGCCTGAGGGGAGGCTTCGGATGGCAGTGGTGATTTGTCAATGTAATGTCCGAATTAAGTCTAACTGTTCTGTAGTGTGGGACTGGAGGTTGGACTTTTCTAAAAATGCTGGTATCTCAGATAGGGTTGGTTGCATTGTGAATGGGTCTGATTGTAAGTTGTACAGGGAGGCATAAAATAGTTTGAATTGACTGGAGATTTTGTTTGGGTGTGTGATTTTCCCCATAGTAGATGGGTCTAGGAGGTAGGGAATATGAAGTCTGTGTTTTCAGGCATGTAGTAGTCTACCTGCTTTGTGAGTAGCATCTTGTCTTGTGTGTAGTATCTTGCTTTAGTGTAAGGCCTCTTTCACACGGGCGTTGCGGAAAAATGTGCGGGTGCGTTACGGGAACACCCGCGATTTTTCCGCACGAGTGCAAAACATTGTAATGCGTTTTGCACTCGCGTGAGAAAAATCGTGCGTGTTTGGTACCCAAACCCGAACTTCTTCACAGAAGTTCGGGCTTGGGATCGGTGTTCTGTGGATTGTATTATTTTCCCTTATAACATGGTTATGAGGGAAAATAATAGCATTTTGAATACAGAATGCAAAGTAAAATAGGACTGGAGGGGTTAAAAAAATAAATAAAAATTTAACTCACCTTAGTCCACTTGATAGCGCAGCCCGGCATCTCCTTCTGTATTCTTTCTTCAGGACCTGGGTAAAGGACCTGTGGTGACGTCACTCCGGTCATCACATGATCCATCACATGATCTTTTACCATGGTGATGAATCATGTGATGGACCATGTTATAAGGGAAAATAATAATGATCGGTTCTCCATCCCGATCGTCTCCTAGCAACCGTGCGTGAAAATCGCACCGCATCCGCACTTGCTTGCGGATGCTTGCGATTTTCACGCAACCCCATTCACTTCTATGGGGCCTGCGTTGCGTGAAAAACGCAGAATATAGAACATGCTGCGATTTTCACGCAACGCATAAGTGATGCGTGAAAATCACCGCTCATGTGAACAGCCCCATAGAAATGAATGGGTCGGTATTCAGTGCGGGTGCAATGCGTTCACCTCCCGCATCGCATCCGCGCGGAATACTCGCTCGTGTGAAAGGGGCCTAAAACAGGTGCTGAGCTTTATTCGGATAGTAAAAGGTCCCTTAGTTGAGTTCTTAATGTGTTCAATTGTGTTTTATTGGCTTGTGTTTGAGAAGCTTTATTTAGGGATTCGAGTCTTTGGATATCCTGAAGTAGTGAGTGTATCTTCTTTTTCCTTGCCACATGACTGAGCTTGAGGAGAGATCATCTGATTACTTATGGGCGTTCTGGAGGCAAAAAGGGTTAGCGACTGAGCCAACATTGAAATCAAAGTAGGTTTTCAATCTTGTTCAATGGTCTTTTTATGTGTTGGGTGAGAGAAAAAGTGTGAGTTACACCTCCACACAGAGGCTGGGGTAGATTTTAATGTTTCCTCTGTTACGATTGCTGATCTGAGCATGATCCGACCGTGATGTGGTACCTATGGATGCTGAGCTAGTCTGAAGGAGTATATCTCTATCAGCAAGGCTTCTTTCACACGGGCGTGTGCGCCCCGTGGTCGTGCTGCGGCCCGCAAAATGCAGGCCGCAATGCACGAGCACAGTCCGTGGGGCAGCCACAGCCGATCGCGGACCCATTCACTTGAATGGGTTCGCGATCCGGCCGTTCCGCAAATAAATAGGACATGTTCTATCTTTTTGCGGAACGGAAGTACGGGACGAAACCCCACGGAAGCACTCCGTAGTGCTTCCTTAGGGTTCCGTTCCGTGCTTCCGTTCCGCACCATTCAGCATCTCCGGATTTGCGGACCCATTGAAGTGAATGGGTCCGCATCTGTAATGCGGAATGCCCACGGAACGGCACCCGTGTATTGCGGATCCGCAAATGCGGTCCGCAATACGGCAACGGGGCGCACACGCCCGTGTGAAAGAGGCCTATGGATGAGGTCTATCCTGGAGTAACTATTATGGGGTGCAGAAAAGTAGGAATTGTCCCTTTCTGATTCATGTAGTGTTCTCCAGATATCCAGAAGTAGGGGTACAGCGTGACAGTGTTGTGGTGTCCAAGTCTGGGTTTAGTATACAGTTGAAATTCCCAAGAATGAGAAGTTTGCCTTGTATAACTGCATGTAGCAGTCTAAACACCTTTTTGCAAAACCTGACTTCTCTTTGGAGTGTAAACTGCTGCCAGGGTATACATAGTATTATTAAGGGAACAAACCAATATTACATATGTACCGTGGCTATCAATGTGCTGGCTGACCAACTGGAAGGCCACAGGGTTCCTGATCGCAATCAGGATCCCTCTAGATTTAGAGACATAATGGGACTGGAATACTTCCGGGAAACTACGATGTTTAATGCGGTATGCGTCTTTAGAGACAATGTGGGTTTCTTGAGTACAAAAAATGTTGCATTTCAAGTTTAGGGCCTCAGACCACATTTGTGCTCGTTTGTGAGGGCTGTTAAGCCCATTCACATTCAAAGAGGCGACACTTGGCACCATGATAGCTTGTTTGGAAAGTGAAAAGTTATCGGGGTCTCCGTCCTTTCCAGTCCCATACTGTCTACCAAGAGTCGGCCTGTGAGGCCGGTATAAGAGTACATGAAATACTGGCTAAACAATAAACCTGTAGTGGAAATGTCAAAAAAAGGAACAATTACAATGCAACCAATAAGTCAAACACGAAATAATCCCGCTCCATAGAAATAAGAGGTTGTCAAGATTTATCCTGTGGACTGGATTGTATGCGTCCCTCTTTTCAGTAACCATCCCATAGGAGTGGGGAAAAAAGTTCAGCTTGAGCTGGATTGTGCCAGCGCCATACAGCACCTGAAAAAGAAACTAACTGTGCCCGTTATCAAGTCAGCGTGAGGCTGTCTGCCAGTCCGCGGCAGTATGTTCGAGAGGAGATACTCGCCGTGAAGCTGAAGGGATCTTAATCTGCAACTCTTTTGGAGTGGAGTAGCTCCCTCTGCTGGTGTTTTGATTACATGTAAGGCGTTGTCATGCCTAATAAGTCTGTTGTGGGTGCGGCTCGCAGCTTTATCCTACCTCACAATGCATTGGTGATACCACTATGGAGGCATGTGAGAGCCTGGCAGTGAGCTGGTTTCTAGCACTGTTCAGACCCTGTTCACACACCACGGGCAGTTTAGTGGTAGGACTCCATGCGTGCTGAGACACCGTGACGTGGTGCATGAGGGGCTCCGATATGTTACTGAGGCAAAGTTCTCAGCTTTTAACATTGGCTTAAGGAATTAGCTAGTATTGTCCGTTGCGTATCATTTTGGTGCATTTTTTGCAGTGATTTGTGTATGTATATATTATTTCTTGTCCACCTTACTGAGGTGGTCGCACGCACTTACGGTAGTTTAAACTGCCACCAGCCATATCTACTGTGGAAATTACAGGGTAAGAACTACAGCAGAAAGGACATGCCCCCTGGACTGTGATAGGTAAAGAGCTGTGGCAGAAAAGACACACCCTCCCTGAGAAAGAAGACACACCCTCCCTGAGAAAGGACACACTCCCTGACCTGCCAGCCTAAAGTAAATCTAGCAGAGCAATTGAAGTAGTGAACCGGGAGATCTGTGGATCCATGTGAGGTACAGGGCTGGTTCTAGCTTTGTTAGAAAGAGGTTGTCACGTACTATATGATTAGATTTTATTTTTATCATCAATCATGGAATACCCCTTTAAATTCTGTTTCAACTGTTTTATTGGTTTAGTATCAATAAAAGATAATAGAGGACAATAAAATGCAGTTCCACCTGCTAAACATTGCAGGTGGGAGAAACTATATGTTTGTCTTTACAGCATGAGACAAACAGCCAACTGGATAATATTATTATAGTAAAGACGCATTATCAAGATTGTTAACAGTTTCCTCAAATATACTTTATTCTAGTCTATATGGTTTGTTATGAATGAAGGATGATAAAATTCCCAAAGAGGAAAATACAGTATGACAGCAAGCTAAAAAAAAAAGAAAAAGAAAATATATATAAACATAAATAAAGAAAAGAACAGGGTTATAGTTCCACCTATATCGATAGAAGTTCGAGTTTTAGTTTGGTTGATCTTATGGATCTAGTAGAGTGGCATAGACTGTAGACCTCCATGGCGCCCAAGTTTTATAGTATTTGGCCGATGTGTTATTACTGTTTGCTATCATTTCTTCGAATCTGCAGTTAATATTTACTTTGCTGATTTTCCGTGAAATTGGAGGGGTGAGTGTGGATTTTAAATTCTAATGGTCCATTTGTAGACATAATCTGGATGGCCATACATAAGAGATAACTATCGGACAAATGTGCAAGCATGTTTATATAGTGAACGGGAAGAGGGGAGAAAGCTGCTGCCAGACACATCTGGCAGTGGTTTATCTTCCTGAGAACAAAAGGATCTACAGTGCCTTGAAAAAGTATTCCTACCCCTTGAACTTTTCCAAATTTTTTCACGTTACACCCACAAACTTAAATGTATATTATTGTGCTTTTATGTGACAGACCAACACAAAGTAGCAAGTATGTGTGAAAGGGAAAAGAAAATGATACAAGATTTTAATTTTTTGAAAAGTGTGGCATTCATTTGTATTTAACCTCCTGTACTCTAATACCCCTAAATAAAATCCAGTGTGACCAATTGCCTTCCGAAGTCACATAATTAGTAAATAGAGTCCACCTGTGTGTAATTTATTCTCAGTATAATGACAGCTGTTCTGTGAAGGCCTCAGAGGTTTGTTACAGAAAAAAATATCCCAAGCTCTGAACATCTCATGGAGCACTGTTCGATCCATCACATGAAAAGGAAAGGAGTATGGCACAACTGCAAACCTACCAAGACATGGCCGTCCACCTAAACTGACAGCCGAGGAAAGGACAGCACTAATTCGAGAAGCAGCCAAGAGCCCCATGGCCAAGAGACCCTGGAGGCAGGGCTGGCTCCAGGTTCATGTAGGCCCTTGGGTGATAAAGTCTCCGTTGGACCCCCTTGTGGCATTTTGCACAATGCACGTGGCAATCAAACTGCATGCATTATAATTATATATGTTAAAAAAAACTAAACGGGATCACTTTTTAGTCAATAATAAAGCCCACCATAATGCCCCCCAGTAGTAATAATTCTCATAATTATAATGTGACGAGAGATAAATAGCCCCTTATGTGCGCCAGTGCAAAAAATGCCCCCTAACAATGTGAACTAGTACAAAAATGCCCCCATTCTGTGTGCCAGTACAAAAAACACCCCCTCTTAGTGCCCCCAGTTGAGCTGATGTCCTCATAGTGCCCCCATAATATGCCAGTATAAAATACCCCTATATAGTGCCCCCAGTAAATGCCCCATAGTGCTCCTCAACATCCTTCCCCATATTTCCCCCATAATGTGCTAGTATAAAATACTCCTCCTTAGTGCCCAAGTAGATGCCCCCATAGTGCTCCTCCTTCCCCCCTTCCTCATAGTACCCCCCATAATGTGTGCCAGTATTAAATGCCCTTATATAGTGCCCCAGTAGATGCCCTCATAGTGTCCCCCATAATGTGCCAGTATAAAATACTCCATCTTAGTGTCCCAGTAGATGCCCCATAGTGCTTCGGTCCTCCCCTTCTCAATAGAGCCCCCCATAATATGCCAGTAAAAAATTCCCCTATATTGTGCCGTCATAGTGCTCCTAGTCCCCCCCTGCCCCATAGTGCGCCCAACAGCATTGTGCGAAATAAAAACAAAACACTAATACTTACCTTCATGCTTCTGGCCTGTGTCCCATGCTGTACGCTGCCCGGCTCAGTTGGCGTAACGATGATGTAATCGCACCACCTGCGCCGGCCTCTGATAGGCTGTAGGCACTAGGCCTGAAGCTTATCAGAGGAACGGGGAAAGGAGACGCTTCTCCCCTGCCCCGTTTCAGCATCCAACTGTATCGGTGTCCTGAGGACAGCAATACAGATGAATGTAGAGAGATGAGCACTTCAACAATGGTAGTGCTCATTTCCCACTGCCCTTCTGCTGCCGCCCCCAACCTATCTCCAGGGCCCCCTAATTGGCAGGGTGGCTGTGAGATCCCCTAGGAGCAGAGATCCACAGCTCAGGTGGGAAAATCTATCCAGAGGACAACTATTATTCATGTTCTCCACAAATCTGGCCTTTACGGAAGAGTGACATGAAGAAAGCAAGCCATTTGCAGTTTGCCACAAGCCATGTAGGAGTCACAGCAAACATGTAGAAGAAGATGCTCTGGTCAGATGAGTCCAAAGTTGAACTTTGTGGCCTAACTGCAAAGTGCTATGTGTGGCAAAAAACTAACCCTGCACATCAGCCTGAACACTCCATCCCCACCGTGAAACATGGTGGTAGCATCATCCTGATGCGGGGATGCTTTTCTTCAGCAGGAGCAGGGAAGCTGGTCAGAGTTGATGGGAAGATGGATGGAGCTAAATACAGGGGAACCCAGAAGGAAAACCCGGTAGAGGCTGCAGAAGACTTGAGACTGAGGCAGAGGTTCACCTTCCAGCAGGACAACGACCCTAAATATACAGCCAGAGCTACAATATAATGGTTTAGATCAAAGCCTATTCATGTGTTAGACTGGCCCAGTCAAAGTCCAGACCTAAATCCCATTGAGAATCTGCGGCAAGACTTGAAAATTGCTGTTCACAGACGCGGTCCATCCATAGCGTGAGCTATTTCACAAAGGAGAAAGGGCAAAGATTTTAGCCTCTAGATGTGCAAAGCTGGTGGAGACCTACCCCAAAAGACTTGCAGCTGTAACTGCAGCGAAAGGTGGTCCTACAAAGTATTGACTCAGGGGGGCTGAATACAAATGCACGCCACACTTTCCAGATTTTTATTTATTAAAATGTTTTGAAAACCATGTACGATTTTCTTTTCCCTTCACACATACTTGCTACTTTGTGTTAGTCTAACACATAACATCCCAATAAAAATACATTTGTTTGTGGGTGTAACGTGGAAAAAATGTGGAAAAGTTCTAGGGGTATGAGTACTTTTTCAAGGCACTATATTTGATATCTAGTAGAATAAATGTGTGTAGTGGCTCACCCGTTTTGGTTCTAGAATTACCAGGTGCTACCCCTCAGTCTGAATGTTAAAAAGGTTATATTATAAATTGAATAACAGGCACTCAGTCATCAGGAAATGTATCAAGAGGCAGATATGTATATTTAAACGATAATTATGATATCCACATACATATGTAAAAAAAACTCTAAAAAAAATATCTAAATAAATCTAAAAGCAATATATACAAATACAGATATATAAAACGTAGAATAACAGTTCACATATGATGATGTGTCTTCCCGTCTGGCCCAGTGGAGCCTATATAGGCTGCCTGATGGAATACCTGAGGCAGATGGGAGTACGCTCTATCAGATGTGTATAACAGAGTCAGCAATGAGATATATTTAGCAAAAAACTGAAAAAAAAAAGTACTTTTTTATAAGGCTATTCAGTTCTCTTTAACCTTAGATATTAAATAGCTTTTGTCCATATTTCATAAAACCATGATTGTGTGAACTTCAATCCCGTTAGAGCCTTATATACAGAACCTTATATAGCAGCTACTCCAACGTCATTGTTAAATCGATGCACATGATTAGAATAAAAAATCGATACCATAATTGTAGATGTAAATTAAATAATGTCCCATTTCATTCATAATCACAGGTGCATGATAGGAAATATAGCTGATTAATGTTCATGATTTATATTATATAAATATCATCTTCCACATTCCTTGTAAATGGTAATCTAGTTAGTAGCTTAATTTCATATACTGTTCTTTGTCATGGAATAAAATGTTACCGCCTTATTCCTCCGGAGTAGGTCTTTATTGAAGCGATGTTACGCTCTAACTGCGAACCTCCCGACTCACCATGCCAAAACCGGTGCGCGTAGCTTGTTCGGCGTCCTGCGTGGTCCGGCTGCTTGTTGAATTACCGATACTGCGCACTTTACATTGTTCGCTTTAGGTCTTAGGATTTGCAAATTATGCTTTTAGTTGCCAGTGTCCCGTAGCAGTTGTGTCGGGGGTCTTGTTTGGATAACTGTAGTACCATACGCGTTTCGGATCAACCTGCTCCTTCCTCAGTGGCACCAGCCTTTTAATATAATTGATATATATTTCTCTATCTATTTGTCTAATATCTATCGATCTATATATCTATCTATTATCTACCTGCCTATCTGTCTTTCTACATATCTAACTATATCTCTCTTATCTATCTATCTATCTATCTATCTATCTATCTATCTATCTGCCTATCTACATATCTATTAATCAATCTATCTATCTATCTATCTATCTGTCTAAAAACTGTGCAAAATAGAAGCACCATAAAAAAACAAAAGGCCGGGTGTAAGCCCAAGAGGACTTGACCAAATCCCTGTGGATAACAGGCAGCACAGTCCACTGGTTAAAAAGCCCCCAAAAAAAGGTGAACGCTTGGGTAAATAAAAGATAATTTTTTTCTTTCTAACCATTGGAGTGTGCTACCTTTTTGCTGCTTTATCTGTCTGTCTGGGCATTCCCAGTCTACTATATAGAAAATCTGTCGAGTTATGATGTGATACGTGCCCTCCATATCACCGCAGTATTCCAGACATTGTGGCTGACAACCCTCACCGCTCCCAGTTCTATGCTCACAGGAATTGTCACCCATATGTCGTACACTCCAGAATGGCACATCCGCCATGTGATATATGAGGACATATGTAGCACAGCAGAACTAGACGGATATGAAATGGAACCACAGGAAGAACCTTCAGATTTTATGATGGTTAAAGCTGGTGTCTCACAAGCAGTTTTTTTTTCCTTAAAGGTGGGACCCACACCAATAAGACAATGGGATATGCCCCCATTGTCCATGATGAGATAACCCCTTTAAAGACTTTCCACTGCTGGAAACCTCAGATAGCGCCCCCAGGGTCACTGACTATTCTCAGTGGTGACATGCTAGGATGGAAGGCAGCTGAAAGTCTCCGCTTTATAGCTGTGAATGCGCCTTGTGTCAGATACCATTGATTTTAACAGAGACGCTTTCCCTGATAGTGTTTTATCGCTTTGGTTAAACTGCTGTCACCGGTCATTGTCAGCGGCTCTTGTGACAACCTCCAAAGCCATTAGTGCAGGTTTATGGGAGATTTTAGGAGCTCACATTTTTCATCATTTACAGCAATCTAAGGGAATGAAGGAAAATTACAGAAATTTGTGGGTTGTGCTACAGATCAATAGTGTGGCACCTACAGAGTTCCGCGAACCCTTACAGTACCTCTCCAATATAATGAGAAACATTTCTCACAGTCATGAAAATCATAAAAAATGGTGGTGCGTTCCGCTGCATGCTGTATTATGGCAGCACTACACATCGGCTCACAAGGTGCCTATGAGTGTTTATTATGGGCCCTAGGAAACGTGTATGCAGCTCCACAGGCTCCATGCATGCTACCATGGGGGTTATCTTTTAGCATTTGCGTGCTGTATCTAAGGTCTGTGTTCTTACCTCAGTTTTCAAAGAAAGTTTGCATAATGGCTGCGCCTCTTTGTACTATATATCTATGCAGGAACTGGTGTTTTTAGGCTTCCCTGAAGTCTTTTTCACCCTGTTCTCTGTTTCAGCTGCACAGCTAGATGCATTTCTCACAGAAGCAGGGGTTGTTTCCCTGCTGCCACTACTATATGCAGTGACCTCACTTCCCACTATGTTTGTTTTCTTCTAGGTGAGCTCAGAAAGCTAATATGGATAAATCACACTTCTAGAAAAGAAGGAGGCTCCTTTGATTTTCAGAAGCAGTGTAGAAGCAGTTGTTTTAGCAGGCTCAGGATCCCAGCTAGCTGTGGCACTCCCCCACTTCCTCTCTGCAGTCTTCTGAGTCTCTGTTACCAGGGAGGGGTCTTGCCTGACAGCAGGGAGTGGACTGAGAATTAGGTGGAAGTAAGACCGCTAGTTGCCATGATTTTACAGCTTTTTTTTTTTTCAGGTGGACGCAGGCAGATTTTTTTTTAAATGAAGTAATTTAGAAATGTGATAATTGCACCATTCTCCAGTAAATGAAAAAAAACTTTGTGACAGTACAGTGACTATTAAAAGTAAGAGTTGAATCTATCAGGGGAAAAGAAAATTTGAATGAGGGCCTCAGATCCAGTGCTTTCAAAAATAAAAGCACTTGATCACCTCACCGATCGCCGTCGCTGACATTCCGATGGCGCCAGGGTCCACGCTCTGCTCCTCTCTTAACACTACAGGAAATGGCTTGGATTGTTTTTAGCGATCAGCAGAAATATCAGCCATTTACTGATAGGTTGAGACAGGAGCGGAAAGTGGGACCCTGGCAGGAAGATCGTCGAGTATAAAAGTATTTTTACACCATTTGCTGCCCTGGGTACTCTCTTTGGTAGTGCTAAAATACCCCTTTAAAGCAGAACTCCGCTCAAAACCTATACATTTTATGTGACTTCAGTTAATTCCATTATTCCAATTCTTTCTTGTCATCTACACACGAGTCCAGGAAGCTGAGATATATGGAGCTGTCGGAGTCTTCACATAGTAGGACTGCTTTAGCCTCGGATATGTAAGGAACTCTGGCCCAGCTTTACTAATGTGTCTGTGCCTAGAATCTGTCTTAAAACGGGTACCAGCTGGCACAATTTGGCACAACTAGGGTTACTATGTTTTTTTTCCCGCTTTGCTTGAAAAGGGGTGTGGACGGTTTTGCATCAGAAATGTGCTACAGGCTTAGTAAATCTGTATTCACTGGTGATGTGCAAGTAACAATAGAAACACCGGAGCCAGTCAGTCAAAAAATGATATTTTTACCCTGCGGATCCAGTATTTTATAGGAGGAAAAATCCCCATTTAGGCTTCGTTCGCATTTCCATTTTTCACTGACGCGTGCTGTTGCATTTTCTACGGACAGCACACGTACCCATTGATTTGAATGTGTTTGTTCACAAATCAGTATTTTTTTTACTGACCGTGGGCCATTAGGCCTCTTTCACCACCACCAAGTTTTCCATCGCGATGCAGTTCGTATAGTGAACACATATTATCCGGATTGAATCCTGACCCATTCATTTCAATAGGTCTGTGCACATGAGCATGCGTTTTTGATGCATCGTTTCATCGTTCCATAGAATTGAATGGCGCTGCATGAAAAACGGAAGATGTCCGGATGCACTGCGTTTTTCATTGAGGGTTACTAGGAGATGGAGATTGTTATTCTTCAGTATTTTTTCACGCGCGTGAAAAACACATCCAATCCGGATTCAATAGGGACCTAAAAAACGCACACACTGAACGCAATTGCAGAAAAAACTGATTGAACTTGCCTGCAAAACCATCCGTTTTTCCCTGAACAGACCCTGACGCGATCCGTATCGCTCGTGTGAAAAAAGCCTCATGTCCTATTCACACAGTCAGTGATTTCCATCAGTGGTTGCGAGCCAAAACGAGATGCGGATCTAAACACAGAACAGGTGCAGACCTTTCCCTTAGGGCTCATGCACACAAAAGTGTGCGGCCCGTGCCCATATTGCAGCCCGCAAACAGCGAGTCCGCAAAATATACGGGCACCAGCTGTGTGTGCTCACTTGAATGGGTCCGCCATCAGCAAGATATAGAGCAAAAGCTACGAAGCGCTTCCGTGGGATTTGGGTCCATTTTTTTGCGGTGCAGACTAAATGTTGCAAATCGTGGGCCCTTTCAAGTGAATGTTTGTGGTCTGCAGCACAGGCATGGTGAGCACACATTCATGAGCCCTTATACTTTATCTCTGTGAAAGCTCCAATCATGGTTGTGCCGCTTTTTCTTATAATGTGCAAGCACGGCCACCGCTGCTGGATTGCAGGGTGGTCGTAACCATCGAAACGAGCAGTGAAGAATGTGATGGAAAATGAATCCACCCAGTAAAGGAGACAATATGGATAATAACAATACATTAGTAAGTGCCTTGTATTAACTTTCTCTACATTATAAATGATATTTGCTGAATTGACACAATCCCTTTAAAGGCCTCATGCACACGGCCGTTGTTCTGGTCCGCATCCGAGCCGCAATTTTTGCGGCTTGGATGTGGACCCATTCACTTCAATGGGGCCGCAAAAGATGCGGACAGCACTCCGTTCCGTGGTCCACAAAAAAATATAACCTGTCCTATTCTTGTCCGTTTTGTGGTCAAGAATAGGCAGTTATATCGATGGCTGTCCGTGCCGTTCTGCAAATTGCGGAACGCACACGGACGCCATACGTGTTTTGTGGATCTGCAATTCGCGGACGCAAAACACACAACGGTCGTGTGCATGAGGCCAAAGTTTATGGATCCGTAAAAAATCACTGACATCTGTGTTTGCTCTGCCACTAATAGGCCTCTTTCACACAAGCGTGTCCGGATTAGGTCCGGATGCGTCCCGGTGCATTGCGGAAAACCCACGCGAGTAGGTACGCAATTGCAGTCAGTTTTGATTGCGATTGCGTTCCGTTGTTCAGTTTATATCGCGCGGGTGCAATGTGTTTTGCACGCGCGTGATAAAAAACTGACTGTGGTACCCAGACCCGAACTTCTTCACAGAAGTTCAGGTTTGGGTTCAAGGTTGTGTAGATGTTACTATTATCCCTTATAACATGGTTATAAGTGAAAATAATAGCATTCTGAATACAAAATGCTAAGTATAATAGGGCTGGAGGGGTTAAAAAATAATAAAAAATAATTTAACTCACCTTAATCCACTTGTTCGCGCAGCCGGCATCTCTTCTGTTTTCATCAATGAGGAAAAGGACCTTTGATGACGTCACTACGCTCATCACATGGTCAGTCACATGATCCATCACCATGGTGATGGATCATGTGACGGACCATGTGATGAATGTAGTGACGTCATCAAAGGTCCTATTCCTCACAGAACAAGACATATTCCTCACAGAACAAGACAGAAGAGATGCCGGCTGCGCGAACAAGTGGATTAAGGTGAGTTAAATTATTATTATTTTTTTTTTAACCCCTCCATCCCTATTTTACTAAGCATTCTGTATTCAGAATGCTATTATTTTCCCTTATAACCATGTTGTAAGGGGAAATAATAATGATTGGGTCCCCATCCCGATCATCACCTAGCAACCGTGTGTGAAAATCGCACCGCATCTGCACTTGCTTGCGGATGCTTGCGATTTTCACGCAACCCCATTCATTTCTATGGGGCCTGCGTTACGTGAAAAACGCACAAAGAGGAGCATGCTGCGATTTTCACGCAACGCACAAGTGATGCATGAAAATCACCGCTCATGTGCACAGCCCCATAGAAATGAATGGGTCCGGATTCAGGGCGGGTGCAATGCGTTTAACTCACGCATTGCACCCTCGCGGAAATCTCGCCCGTGTGAAAGGGGCCATAGGATATGCTTTGGCAGTTAGTTTTCACTTGAGCAGTGTCCATGGAATATGGATGACACACGGACCAAACACAGATCCTTCATGGATATCTTCAGAGATAAAACGCAGATAGACACGGAAATGTGAACGCGGCCTCACCATGATGTTCCCTCCTTGCCTTCGGCGGACACAGGGACAACTAAAGCGGCTATACAGTGTGAGGGCCCCAAACAAATAGCCCCTTATATCTTAGCATCGCCTGCGTGACATGTGGGGGGGCATATTTGGGGATAACAGTGGGATCTGAATTTAAGAATTTTAAGGGTCGATGGGCTTTGGTTTTACAAGTAATGTTAGATATCAAGATGAAGATCAAGCAAGATCATATCATGAAGCATAGATTCTAGTATCGGTGGTTGGACTTTTCATCATTTTCTTGGTGATTAGCTGACTGAACGCTTCTCCCTTGTGATCAGCAGGGGGGAGCCGATCAAGACCTCATTTCAAGGTCTCATCTCCAAATAAATGTATGTTATGGGCCCTTGTGAGGGAGAACAAAACAAGATTACACGTTTTAATGCTAAATTGCTTAAGGGTACTTTCACACTTGCGGCAATCCGGACGCAAACTGATGGCATTCGTCAGACGGATCCGGCTGACAAATGCATTGAAATACCGGATCCGTTTCTCCGGTGTCATCCGGAAAAACGGATCTGGTATTATTTTTTTGGGCATTTTTAAAGGTATGCGCAGACTGAAAAGCCGGATCGGTTTTGCCGGAACACGGCACTAATACACTTCAATGTAAATTAATGCCGGATCCGTCATTCTGGCAATTATTCTGTATTTTTGGCCAAAGCATGCTGCAGTATTTTCTCTGTCCAAAAAACGTAAAAGGGACTGAACTGATGCATACTGAACGGAATACTCTCCATTCAGAATGCATTAGGATAAAACTGATCAGTTCTTTTCCGGTATTGAGCTCCTGTGACGGAACTCAGTACCGGAAAACAAAAACGCTAGTGTGAAAGTACCCTGAGACACTCAGTACATGTTTAATCTAATAAATAGTGTGGAACTGAAGATTTGAGCAGCACAGTGGACCCTTGCAGTAATGACAATCAAACACTAGAGGGTGCACTGTGCTCATACAAAACAATGCGGTGTTGAGCGCTGTAACATCCTGCGTTCACAAAGATGATTTTGTACTCGTTCCTGTATTTTCCATTCATGCTCGTGTGATAGTGTTTAAGAGGTTTTAAACCTGGACAATTTTAGCTTGCAGCTCCAAGGCTCTGGCTGTATGAACCCCCCCACCATCAACTTTTATCCCCATTTCCTCCGCAGTGACATAGAAACATAGAATGTGTCGGCAGATAAGAACCATTTGGCCCATCTAGTCTGCCCAATATACTGAGTACTATGAATAGCCTCTGGCCCTATCTTATATGAAGGATGGCCTTATGCCTATCCCATACATGCTTAAACCCCTTCACTGTATTTGCAGCTACCACTTCTGCAGGAAGGCTATTCCATGCATCCACTACTCTCTCAGTAAAGTAATACTTCCTGATATTACTTTTAAACCTTTGCCCCTCTAATTTAAAACTATGTCCTCTTGTAGCAGTTTTTCTTCTTTTAAATATTCTCTCCTCTTTTACCTTGTTGATTCCCTTTATGTATTTAAAAATTTCTATCATATCCCCTCTGTCTCGTCTTTCTTCCAAGCTATACATGTTAAGGTCCTTTAATCTTTCCTGGTAAGTTTTATCCTGCAATCCATGTACCAGTTTAGTAGCTCTTCTCTGAACTCTCTCCAAAGTATCAATATCCTTCTGGAGATATGGTCTCCAGTACTGCGCACAATACTCCAAATGAGGTCTCACTAGTGCTCTGTAGAGCGGCATAAGCACTTCACTCTTTCTACTGGTAATGCCTCTCCCTATACACCCCAGCATTCTGCTAGCATTTTCTGCTGCTCTATGACACTGTCTGTCTACCTTTAAGTCTTCTGAATTAATGACCCCTAAATCCCTTTCCTCAGATACTGAGGTTAGGACTGTGTCACTGATTTTATATTCTGCTCTTGGGTTTTTACGTCCCAGGTGCATTATCTTGGACTTATCAACATTACATTTTAGTTGCCAGATTTTTGACCATTCCTCTAGTTTTCCTAAATCCTTTTCCATTTGGTGTATCCCTCCAGGAACATCAACCCTGTTACATATCTTTGTGTCATCAGCAAAAAGACACACCTTACCATCGAGGCCTTCTGCAATTTCGCTGATAAAGATATTAAACAATATGGGTCCCAGAACAGATCCCTGAGGTACCCCACTGGTAACAAGACCTTGGTCTGAATATACTCCATTGACTACAACCCTCTGTTGCCTGTCCCTCAGCCACTGCCTAATCCATTCAACAATATGGGAGTCCACGCACAAAGACTGTAATTTATTGATAAGCCTTCTATGTGGGACAGTACCAAAAGCCTTACTAAAGTCTAGATAAGCGATGTCTACTGCACCTCCGCCATCTATTATTATAGTCACCCAATCAAAAAAAATCAATAAGATTAGTTTGACATGATCTCCCTGAAGTAAACCCATGCTGTTTTTCATCTTTTAATCCATGGGATTTTAGATGTTCCACAATCCTCTCCTTAAGTATGGTTTCCATTAATTTCCCCACTATTGATGTCAGGCTTACTGGCCTATAGTTGCCCGATTCCTCCCCACTACCTTTCTTGTGAATGGGCACAACATTTGCTAATTTCCAATCTTCTGGGACGACTCCTGTTACCAGTGATTAGTTAAATAAATCTGTTAATGGTTTTGCTGGTGAAGATGTCCTCTTCAGATGAGTTGGCGACCATGCAAATATTAGAACAGGAGCTGCTAATGAAAAATATACCCTTTAAATTTCAAAGAGGGAATGTGTCATCAGGAAATGACTTGATGTTTAAGTCAAGTTTTTATGTTAAACATATTTTTTAATAACTATATCAGTGATGTTATTTTTATTATTCCATGCCACTATCTATTTTTTTTTTTAAATCCTAGCATCCTGCAGTTTTCATGCTGGTTTTGAGACTCATAGTATTAGGCTTTCAGATTTCAGCAGTCCTCTCATTATCATCACAGGCAGGATTGCAATGAGAGATATCACCTACATATAGATAACACAGGATCACAGACCATTCACAATAAGTGAGGTCACCACAGCTTATCTACTCCCCTTCTCTGCACAAGTCACAGACCATGCCCACAGATCACTCCCTTAGCAGTCAATGAGTCTTTTCCAGACTACAGGTTCTTATGGTCCTGCTGTAAAGCTAGTCTTTTAAGTGGGGTTAATGACAGCTCAGGCAAGATGGCCGCCCCCATAATCATGTACAGAAAACAGAAAATCTACAATCAGAAAATAAGATAGATTACGAAAAAGGGATGTGCGTCCTTATCCGGTAAAGAAAAGACCCAGAGTTGGTAACAAACAATATTAGACGAGATAAAGGGTCTACTTTTTTATGTCACAGAAACAGGCTTAGGGCTCATTCAGACGGCCGTAGTGTTTTGCGGTGCGCAAATTGAGTATCCGCAAAACACGGATACCGGCCGCGTGCATTCCGCATTTTGCGGACCACACATGGCCAGCACTATGATAGAAATGCCTATTCTTTGGGTCGCATAATGGAACTACGGATGCGGACAACACACGGAACAGATTCGGACCCATTCATACGGTCATCTGAATGAGCCCTTACTCTGGTCTTTGGGCTGCATCTAGTATTGTAGCTCAGAACCATTCTGTTGACTGTGATACCAGTCATAGCTCATGGACGAATGTGGCACTGTGTCTGGGTAGAAAAATATTTTTTCCTCATCCTGGACAACTCTTCAAAGGGATTTTCTGGGGCTTAAATATTTGTATGACAGTACAAGTTTCTTTTTAAACCATTGATAAGATATATTTGCAATTCTAATTTCCACCACATGGTGTGCTGTTATTAGGAATCATGTCTATGTACGCGTTCTCTCACCTACAGTGCCGCCTAGTGGTAAAAATATTTAGTGCATCATATTGCAATACCTTGTTCACTCCTACTTTATCCAAGGTGTTTGTAATGAAGTCAGTGGTGGAAATTTGGATAAAAAAAAGAGAAAAAATCAAAAATACAAGGAGCACTATAATCGTAGAAATACTTAGTAATTTTTTTTTTATTATTTCCTTTGTCACACAGCTAAAAGCGCCGGAAACTGTATGTGAATATACCCTGCAAGGTTTAGTGATGTCTAAAATGAAGCATTTTTAGAAAATATTTTTGTATTTTTTCAGGCGGCTGTTAGGAGACACTTGACGGCATTCCTGACCGTTTCCCCGTCTGTTTAGATTGTAATGTCAGTCCTGTAATGAGTGTTAACTGTACCTGTTTAATAATTTAAATTGGCTAAAAGCAAAAGTCTCTCTGAAATATTCATTGTAAACCAATTTCCTGCTGTAAGGCCTTCGCCCTTCTGTCGATACTAGGCTGTGTACACATTACGGGAGGACACGCTTACCTACAGCAGGATGAGTGCATTTTTTCAACACTTTCGAGTTTCTAGGCAGTTTCTAGGCACAATTTAAAGAGATATCCGGGACTAATGGGTTATCCCACAATAAGTATTATTACAATATATATGTAATACATATTATTTTTTTTTATATGTACATTAGCGCCCCCTGCTGTTTGTCCTTCTGGTCCATCTTCTCCTGCATTCCCAGGTGGACGAACATGCTCAGTAGCTTTCCTGCTTCCTTCCCTTCTTCTAGTTTAGTCATCTCGTCTCTTTGTAAAGATAGTCTGCAGATGCACTGAAAGTGGCGGCTGTAGAACAAAAATGGTTGAACTTTAATAAAAATGTGTTTTTTTTTTAGCCCAAAATGAGTAAAAGGCAATGATAATAAAAATGCCTCCAAAGGTGTTGATAGCCCTTAAACATAAAAATGAATGCAAAATTGGAGGGTTTCACAAAACAACCTTGAAAAGTTAACCCTTTCATTTGATTGGTTGGCACCAGCACCGTTTTTATTTGCATCAGTTCTTTTATCTATTCCTGTTTTATGTTAGTGACCTGTAATGTAGCTTTTTTGTGTAGTTGATACTTTCTTGCTATGTGATTATGATTATTATATATATATATTTTTTTCATTTTACAGAAATATATTAAAGGGAATCAAAGAGCTTCGGGATGTTTTACGGGTTGTGGAAACAAAGGCAACACAGGCCTTCAAGATGGTGAGATTATAGATGTTTTTTTTTTTTTGCTGCCTTTCATTTGGCGTGGTTTTTTATCTGTTCTATATATTTTTATACTCAGGCCCCACAAATCTTAACCCGTGATGACGGTATAGCTTTCTTCTTCTGTGCCAGCTGGTGTTCCATTGACATTTGGTGCTATTGTTTTTTGTTTTCTTTTAAAAAGGTTCTTCAGTGCCACAGTGTGTATTCTACAGTTTTAAGTCCTCAAATGACATAATGCACAACTAAGGGGCTGCCGAACCTCTTGTAGGAACACCAGACATAGAAATTATTGATACCAGGAAACGGGAGATTATTTTGTTCCCCTCGGTTTGTCTAGCCTCAGGATTTTCTGCATGTTCCTAAAACATACAGGTATCTAGAAATGCTGACAGAGAACACAGGGGTTAATCTTCTGCTGATCTGTTTGATTTCTAGCTGGGAGTGATTGAATGGACAGGGCTTAGGGCTGTATTACACCAAGAGATTATCTGACCAATTTCTGTCCAATCAGACCAATAGTCGGTGTGTATAACAAAAGATCTGTGTGTTTAACCGTCCATCTGACCATTGATTGGTCAGACAATCTGTCAGATAATCTGTTGGTGTATATGCAGCCCTTGGTCCAGGGGGCTCATCAATCTTTTTGAATACTGCAAGACAGAACAGGGAGGATGCTGCAGCTAGTTGTCTAACAGCCAGATAGTGGTTGGGATAAAGGATTATCTGACTGGTGTTCTGAGACATTTAGAGAAGATTTTCTCAAAAGATTTTTTTTACATATGTTAGTGGTTAACTTGAGTGAAACAAAACTTTGTGTTATGCCTGCAATCTTCACTTGTACATTCATTTTCAGACCCCCTAATCTTTAGTTTCCAACCTGCATTTAGTTTCAGACGTTGTTCATGTGGAGTTGTCCCTCCCAGTAATACAGGCTGGATGTGAGGTCTGTGTGTCCAAGATGCTGCTGTCTTTACTAGTTCTCATGTATCAGCAAGGCTTCATCCCTAGACTGATATTCCTTTCTACAGCTCACAATAGATCTACTATTTACTGTGATGATGAAGATGCGAATGCTGAGGAGTGTGTTATTCCCCATTCTCTTGTTGAGTCTAATCTGGGTATTTTCTCTTTACATTCAAACACAGTCTATATGAGTCTATATGATTATTCCCCTTTTGACTGTCTTGTGTGTTTTTTCGTGTGTGAGCTGTCCTCCTTGGATTCCCCCCCTCCTCCCTCCACACTATGATTAGCCATGTACAAGAAAGAAAACCGAGAGAGAGCAGGCAGAGCCATGAGCAGTGCTCTTATAGATTTATGTCTGATTCAGCAGGACAGCCTGCTTTGTGAAGGACTCACACCTCCTGTACATCAATAATATAGTAGGACATTTGTAATGAAGACTATTTAAGAAGTTGATTAAGTTTGGATTTAGGAAGCAAATGAACAATAAAAAAAATCAGTGCAGAGGTGTCCATAGACTGTAACCAAGTAAAATGTATGGCATCGGTTATATAATTAATATGAAATCAATGAATATGTAAAGGGATTTTCTGACATGATTTGGAATGACACAAGTCTACTAAGGTCTCACAGCTGACATTGTATATCAGAGCAAAAACCAAGCCATGGGGAAGTACTGCCTGTAGAGCTCAGAGCCAGGATTGTGTGGAGGTACAGATCTAGAGAAGGGGCAAAAAACATTCCTGCTGCTCTGAAAGTTCCCAAGAGCACAGAGGTCTCCATAATTCTTAAATGAAAGAAGTTTGGGACAACCAGGACTCTTCCTAAAGCTGGCTGTCTCACCAAACTAAGGA
Organism: Bufo bufo; assembly: GCF_905171765.1. NCBI lineage: Eukaryota > Metazoa > Chordata > Amphibia > Anura > Bufonidae > Bufo > Bufo bufo. The sequence goes on along the minus strand of NC_053392.1, from coordinate 567,927,733 downwards.
ATCGGGGGAGTAGGGTCTTGGTAAGAGAAGTAACTAAAAACTCAATGGTCGCTCTGGCAAAGCTTCAGACATCATGTGTGTGGATGGAAGAAACTTCCAGAAGGTCAACCATCCTTGCGGCACTCCACCAATCTGGGCTTTAAGACTCTTAGACTGTGAGAAACAAGATTCTCTAGTCTGATAAATCCAAGATTTAACTTTTTGGCCTCAGTTCTAAGCATCTTGTGTGGTGGAAGCCAGGCAGTGGTCTTCACCTGCCCAAAACCATCCCTACAGTGAAACATGGTGGTGGCAGCATCATGTTGTGGAGGTGTTTTTCAGTGGCTGGGACAGGGAGACTGGTCAGGGTTAAGGGAAAACTGAATGGAAAAAAGTACAGAGATTGAAAACCGGATCCTGAGTGCTCTGGACCTCAGACTGGGCCGAAGGTTCACCTTCCAACAAGACCCTGAGTGGCTAAGGGACAACTCTGTGAATGTCCATGAGTGGCCCAGCCAGAGCCCTGAATTGAACCTAGTCGAACATCTCTGGAGAGACCTAAAAATGACTGTCCACTAATGGTTCTCATCCATTAGAAGAATAGCAGAAAATCTCCAAATCCAAGTGTAAAAAACTTGTGGCATCATACCCAAGACTGGAGGCTGTAATCACTGCCAAAGATACTTTATCTACTGTACGTCCTGAGTAAAGGGTCGAATACTTATGTCAGTGCAAGATATTAGCTTTTCCTTTTCAATAAATTCTAGATTTGTATCATGCTGTTTTCACTTCGCCATTATTGATTGAGTGCAGATTGATAGGAATTTTTTTGTTTTTTTTAGCACTAGGCCAAAACATTACATAATGTGAAAAAGGGAAACGATGTGAAAACTTTTCGAATGCACTGTATGGTAAATTATGTCCGCAATGTGTGGTTTACCTTTAAGTGGACCCTCTTGTAGTTGAGTGTCAGTCAGCCTCAGGCAAATACCTCTAAGAGCGCTCTCCTGTCTGTTCTGTCCGACTGCCTCCAGTGTAAACAAAGCAGATTGTCGCCATGCTTCAGCCATTCATCATGTAAAGTATGTTTGCTTCCTACAGTTGCTAAATGTGTCCAATACAAATAAGGTTAAGCTGAGAAGTGAAATGATGCGTTAAATGTGGAAGTGACATCACGAGTCAGCTTAAGATGTATACAGGTCATTAACACTGTACATTGCCACATTAGCATCTCATGTGGGGTGCTTCATTTGATAGGAGAGGTGACATATCTTATATAGCGTAGTCTATGGGTACCTTATGGTCTAGCGCTTGACCAAATGTAAACCGGATATTGCATTTTAAAATGAAAAAAAAAAAAAAGGTTCGTTAACGCTTCATTCACACAACCATCTCCATATTTTGGTCTGCAAATACAGATACCATGTGCATTTACTCCTATCTATAGAAATGACAATTCTCATCCGCAGTGCGGACTGGAATAGGACATGTTCTATAATTTGCGGAATGACCACATGGATCTGCAAAAAATATGGATGTGTGCATAGCCCCATAGAAGTGAATAGGTCAATGTGAGTGACCCGTTGATTGAATGGGTCAAAAAAAAAAAGAGAGTGGAGAGCATATGGTCTTGTGCATGAGGCCCGTAGCAATAGGGTATCGTCATGGCTTTCGTTTCCTTTAAAGGTGTTATCCCATAATTAATGTACAAAATGAAAATCAGACTTCATACAGTAAATGACAGCCCTGTACCTCACATGTATCCAGAGATCTCCCCGTTCATTGCTCTGCTAGATTTATATCAAGCTCAAGGGGAGTGTCTTTTCTGCTGCAGCTCTGGGGGCGTGTCCATGCTCTCCCTATCACAGCTCAGGAGGCAGTTAAAGGATGAAACTGAGCATGTGCGGCCATCTCAGTGAGTAGGACAAAGAAATAAGAAAAACAAACAGCAGGTGGCGCTATACAGAAACAGTTTATTGAATAACTCAGTAGCTATACTAAATTTTTAATTGCATGCAAATACAAAAGTGTTCAGATCCAGGCGCTGGTTTGAAAACTGTAGAATATTTTTTATGGGACAACCTATACAACCCATATTGGGACAACCAATACAGGGGCATTGCTGTCTAAGGCGCTACCAATTTTGTCCCACCTGGATATGGTGGCCAGAGGTGGTCAGGACTATAGATATAGTTGAGAAGGCTGTGTTACACCGTGTGCATTCGGCCTAAAATAAAGGTTTGCGTTTAGTACCATGGGGCAGATTTTCTACTAATATTGCTCCAGAATTTGCCCCAAATAACTGGCATACCACATTCCAGCCACCTTTGGCCAATGAATTCAGGTAAGATAGGGTCGAGAAAGGGGCCCATTATGGAGATAGATGCGGGTCCCAGAGGTCGAACTCTTATCTGTCTGGATTTTTAGGCATATCCTGTTGATATCATAAATATATGAGATAGGCATACCCCTATGAATACGTTATAAGTTCCAGTTTCATCTGTAGGACACTGATTATCAGAAGAAATGGTACCTGCACCAGTCAGACACAGCTCTCCTTTAAAATGAATGTTCACTGTTAAACACCATGGGGAAGATTTGCTACTAATATTGCGCCAGAATTTGCGTGACCTCCTTGCAGCTTACCAAGTAGAGCGCCGTCCACTGGATAGTGGCTGTGCTTAGTATTACAGCTCAACGCTCTTCACATGAGCCCCTAAAGAGAATTTGTCGCCACAATTCTGGACTGTTACCTGCAGTAATACTTGAGTAGTACTGCACATCAGGAGTCCAGATTGCCATTTTTTTATTCTCCTTCTGCCCCTGTCCCCCCCACTCTCCGCAATCAGAGCTGCTGTGAAATACACAGTGCGGACTGCGGCTCTAACATAATGAGGAGGATTCCTGCGCGTGCACAGCAGACCTGACAATGTATTTCAGCGCAGCTTTAAACACCAACAGCGGGGGAATTGAGGACAGTAGAAAAATATAAAAAATTGTGACCTGGACTCATGTGCAGCACTACTCATGAATTATGGCAGATAATAGTTAGAGATTGTGGTAACAGATTCCCTTTAAACACTTGGACAACCCCTTTAATTTCTTAATATACCATTATAGTGGTTGCTTCTCGGATACAGAGCTCCAAATTCCCTGCTCAAATTCAGCTCTCTGTCTCAGCTCTCATGCACACGACCGTTGTGTGCATCCGTGGCCGTTGTGCCGTTTTCAGTTTTTTTTCGCGGACCCATTGACTTTCAATGGGTCTGTGGAAAAATCGGAAAATGCACCGTTTTGCAGCCGCATCCGTGATCCGTGTTTCCTGGCCGTGAAAAAAATATGACCTGTCCTATTTATGACCTGTCCTATTTTTTTGACGGACAACGGTTCACGGACCCATTCAAGTCAATGGGTCAGTGAAAGAACACGGATGCACACAAGATTGGCATCCGCGTCCGTGATCCGTGGCCGTAGGTTACTTTCATACAGACGGATCCGAAGATCCGTCTGCATAAAAGCTTTTTCAGAGATGAGTTTTCACTTCGTGAAAACTCAAATCCGACAGTACATTCTAACACCGAGGCGTTCCCATAGTGATGGGGACGCTTCTAGTTAGAATATACTACGAACTGTGTACATGACTGCCCCCTGCTGCCTGGCAGCACCCGATCTCTTACAGGGGGCTGTGATCCGCACAATTAACCCCTCAGGTGCTGCACCTGAGGGGTTAATTGTGCATATCATAGCCCCCTATAAGAGATCAGGGGCTGCCAGGCAGCAGGGGGCAGACCCCCCTCCCTCCCCAGTTTGAATATCATTGGTGGCAGTGTGCGGCCCCCCCCCCCCTCTATTGTAATATCATTGGTGGCCAGTGTGCGGCCTCCCCCCCCTCTATTGTAATATCATTGGTGGCCAGTGTGCGGCCTCCCCCGGCCTCCCCTCCCTCCCTCTATTGTAATATCATTGTGAATCAGTAATCAGCTGAGAATCAGACTTAATGTACTTTTGAATGAATTCATCACATACACAAAAGCATCTCATAGATTGTAAGCTCTTGTGAGCAGGACCCTCATTCCTCTTGTTCTAATTATTGACTTGTCTGTTACTATGCTATTTATGACTGTTTGTACATGAACCCCCTGATTGTAAAGTGCTGCGGAATATGTTGGCGCTATAGAAATAAAGATTATTATTATTATTATTATTATTAATGGCCAGCAACAATTATCAGTGGTTAGCACTGGTGCCGTACAGCCCTTGGGTCCTGGGTTTGAATCTGACCAAGGACAACATCTGCATGGAGTTTGTATGTTCTCCCCGTGTCTGTGTGGGTTTCCTCCGGATTGTGAGCCCCATTGGGGACAGTTGGATGCTAGCGTCTGTAAAGAGCTGCGGAATATGCCAGCGCCATATAAGTGAGCAAAATAAATAAATTAACATCATCGTCTTCTGCACGTAGTCCATGTGAAACGGAGTTCGGAAAAGAGATAGACCTCTTTCACACGAACAATACGGATTGGCTCAAGATGCGTTCAGTGAAACTCGCATCATTTTGCAAGCAAGTTCAGTCAGTTTTGTCTGCAATTGCGATCAGTGTTTCAGTTTTTTACACGCGGGTGCAATCAGTTATTAAGCGTTTTTCACGCACATGAAAAAAACTGAAGATTTACAAATGACATCTCCTAGCAACCAACAGCGAAAAACGCGTTGCATCCGGAGACTGCATCCAGTTTAGGCCTCATGCACACGACTGTTCCATTTTTTGCAGTCCGCACGGAACGTGGCCCGTGTGCCTTCCGCAATTTGCGGAACGGGCGGTCCATTGTAGAAATGCCTATTCTTGTCTGCAAGGACATGTTAAATTTTTTTTGCGGGGCCACGGAACGGATCAACGGATGCGGACAGCACACGGAGTGCGGCCCCATTGAAGTGAATGGGTCCGCCCCCGAGCCGCAAAAACTGCGGCTCGGATGTGGACCAGAACAACGGTTGTGTGCATGAGGCCTTACAATACGTTTTTCACTAAAGCCCCATTCACTTCTATGGGGCCAGTGCTGTGTAAAAAACGTAGAATATAGAACATGCTGCGATTCTCACGCAACGCAGAACTGATGCGTGAAAACCAACACAGACCCATTGAAATAAATGGGTCAGGATTCAGTGCGGGTGCTATGCGTTCACGTCACGCATTGCACCCGCGCGGAAAACTCTCTTGTGTGAAAGGAACCATCGACGGGTTAGACTGCTGTATCTGCCATGGGGGGCCAAGTCAGCTATGCCTTTCTCCTTTGTTTAAGACAGACATTTACAGGGGTTGTCGATGTATAAGGTGGGACCCTTGCTTGCATGAGAAGCCCCACTATGACCTAAGTATCTCTACCACCCTTCTGCTGGACCTGGCCTGTCCAAGGATTACATGGATGGACATTCATTTGACTGGCTGCCATACAATACTGCATTTCCGCTGCAAAGGCAGCATTATGGGATATATACGGCTGTCTGTATCTTCCTCTCTGTAGAGGGGTTGTCCGCCACAATAACCTATCCTATGGATAGGTTATAAGTATATGATCGGTGCAGATCTGACCGATAGGCTTCTGCGTGGCATCTCCATTCAGCTCTATGGCCGAAGAGAAGTGCTCAGCAATATCCAGCAGTCCCACAGAGTTGAATGGAGCTGCAGCGCATACGTGACTGCCACTCCATTCACTGCGAAGACCCGGGCACCTCATTTTTGTGATCGATGGGGATCCCATTGGTGGAACAACCCCTTTAAAGGGTTATATTACCATCTTGGACTTTGGGGGCATATCACTAGGATATGCCCCCATGGTCTGATAGCCCCACCTCTGGGACCTGCACTTATCTTTAGAACGGAGCCCGCAAAGTGCCGGAGGGCACACCGCGCATTTGCGCCCGCCCTCCATTCATTTTTATGGGAGCGCCGAAAATAGCCAAGTGGCACTCTTGACTATTTTCTGAAGTCCCATTGTAATGAATGTAAGGCACACTGCGCAAGCGCGGCACCTCTCCGTTCACTTCTATGGGGCTCTGCTATTTTTGGTGCTCCCAGAGGAATGAATGAAGGGCAGCCACGTATGCGCGGTGCACCCTGCGGCGCTTTGCGGGCTCTGTTCTATCAGACATATCCTAGCAATAAGCACCCAATGTCCAAGATGAGAATAACCCTTTAAGCTCCAGTCCCTTACTCAGGGGTGCACCAATAATGAGGGCAGGTGAGGCGATCGCCTCAGGCAGCACCAGGTAGGGGTAAGAGAGGGGCAGCTGAAGGGAAGGGGTTAGGTTAAGAAATTGGCATTGGGGAGGGAGGGGCACATTTCAGTTTTCGCCTCAGACAGCAGAAAGGCTAGGTGCAGCCCTGCCCTTACTAGATTTTGAGAGGGCAGGATTTCTACTACATTATTCATTTCAGGAGCCTTCACTTTCTTATTTTTGGTTTTAGGTCCCTTTAAGCCAGATTTTCCTTCAGTATTCTAGCTCGCGCTCACGCGGAGGTGCCGGGATCATTGTCATACCATGTACAGATTTCTTTCTCTTATTTTTAGGCCATAGAGAAATGTAGGAGAGTCGAGTCCCGAGGGGCGAAGCTGCCCAAATAATTTCATGTTGATGTGATAAAACAATATTGGCTAATGCCAGAGAACTGGAGGCAGTCTCCTTTATGTTCACATGCTACGGAGCCGTAGAGGAGTTTGCTCTCTTGTCCTGGCTTTCTGTCATTTGTGAGCATGAAAGCACAAAGGTAAAGTGGCCTGGAGGATATGGGAAGAGGTCGGCGCAGCGGGAGGAGATGCCGTCCATTATCTGCTTAGAATAGGAAGATACAGACCTTTGTTTTTTCACCCAGTGCAATGCAACTGGTAAAGCAGGAGTCTGGCTTTTTACTTGCTTTAAAAGCCAATGCCATTCGAAAAAAAGCAATACCCTTAGGGGTGGGCGACTTGTCCGGTCCTACATTAGCCATTCACTTCCCTACTAGGAAGAAGCTGGAGAATTGTTCATCCTGAGCCTCCTGATCCATGAACAGAATAGCAAGGCCAGCCATACGTTAAAGATAGCTGTTGTATGCATGTTAAACTGCAAGTTAGTGGGGGAAAAAAAACTTCACAGTATTTGAAACTCTTATGTGCAGCAACTTTTTGGAGCCTTTTCTTTTATAGTCCAGATAACCAGAATGTGTTATCATTGTCTGCCATGTTACAGGTACAGTGGCGCTGCGCCCCGGTCACAGTCACTAACTGTCTCTACTATCCTGCTAGCTGATATTACTCTAGCTACCCCTCCCTTCACCCCAATGCAGAGAGAGTTAAAACTACCTGCTTGAATCGGTGCCACTGCTGCTGTGATCACAGGACTTCATTATCTCGCAAGTTCCCTTTAGGCCTCATGCACATGACCGTAGTTCGGGTCCGCATCCGAGCCGCAGTTTTTGCGGCTCGGGTGCGGACCCATTCACTTCAATGGGGCCGCAAAAGATGTGGACAGCACTCCGTGTGCTGTCCGCATCCTTTGCTCCGTTCCGTGGCCCCGCAAAAAAAATATAGCATGTCCTATTCTTGTCCGTTTTGCAGACAAGAATAGGCATTTCTACAATGGGCCGCCCGTTCCGTTATGCAAATTGCGGAAGGCACACGGGCAGCTTCTGTTTTTTTGCGGATCCGCGGTTTGCGGACCGCAAAAAACGGAACGGCCGTGTGCATGAGGCCTTATAGAAAACAAACAGCTGGCTATTTCTTGCTTGATTTTATAGTCTCCAGGGGCATTTTCTATATTTATTAATTTTATTATTATTCTAGAGCTAAATGTTTCTTAAAGGGGTTGTGCGGGCGGTATATATAGATGACCTATCCTCAGGATAGCAAATACTATATTCAGAGCAGCACTCAAATGCCACATAGACTCTGACTGGAATGTATCAGCCCATCCACGACCCCAGATCCACCTTGGTCATCCGATCAGCATACAAACACAAAAAAGCTTGCATGGAGCGCCGCCTCCTCTTCAAACAGCTGATCGGCGGGGGTGCCGGGTGTCAGAACCCTGCCGATCAGATATTGATGACCTATCCTGAGGATAGCATACAAACTCATGTTGACGGCAGCATATCCAGAAGTGAACTTTATTCACAGTGGGTCCATGAAAAAATGTGCAATAACGCCAATAAAGTGCAACGTTTAGACTACATAGTAGTCTTTATCAGGCATGCTTAAAAAAACTACTATGTAGTCTAAACGTTGCACTTTATTGGCGTTATTGCACATTTTTTCATGGACCCACTGTGAATAAAGTTCACCTCTGGATATGCTGCCGTCAACATGAGTTTGTATGCTATCCTCAGGATAGGTCATCAATATCTGATCGGCAGGGTTCTGACACCCGGCACCCCCGCCGATCAGCTGTTTGAAGAGGAGGCGGCGCTCCATGCAAGCTTTACTTCCTCTTCATTACACTACCCGCCGTCTCAGAAGTGCAGTGTGATTCACTTGAATGGAGCGAGTACTTGTAATTACATTACTAGTGTAATAAAGAGGAGGCAGCGCTTAAATGAAATGCGGCTGATCGACGTGGGTGTCGGACCCCCACCGATCAGGTATTGATGGCCTATCCTGAGGATAGGTCATCACTATATACTGCCCGCATAACCTCTTTAAAAAGGTTGCCCAGTCTAGTTAAATATGTAGTTTTTTTTTGTGGTGCACTTACTTTGTGCACTATACTTTGTGGTGCATTTTTTTCATTTGTTAGATCTCTGCTTGCTGTCATTAATTGAACACATTCTTGTTTACATCTAGAGACTGACCACCCCCCACGTCCCCCCATAGAGACCTAAGCAGATGTGTCCTTGCTTTTTTTATGTGTTTTTTAATATCAACTCAGTCAAAAGCATGTAATTATGGAACAGATTGTGCAGTAAAACAGGAACATAATCTAATAGAGTTTTTCCCCTCTGCCAACTGAACATATGTTGCTGTGTGTAGCGATCATATCCTGAGAACTGGCGACATACATGCAACCTGTACACAGTATGTAATAATTATGCACATATTCTTTATTACTGCACCTTTATATCTCTTATTCTTTAAAAACTCTTTCCCCCTGTAATGTAAAAAATTTCCATATTGAGCATCACAGCAGCGGTCAGAGTTTGGTAATTATGCTCCCTTTACCTACAGAGATATTGGGGGAGATTTATCAAAACTGGTGTAAAGTAGAACCGGCTTAGTTGCCCATAGCAACCAATCAGATTCCACCTTTCATTTTCCAAAGGAGCTGTGATAAATGAAAGATGGAATCTGATTGGTTGCTATGGAAAACTAAGACTGTTTTTTTTTTTAAACCAGTTTTGATAAATCTCCCCCATTGACTTTTTTTCAGGGTGAATAAAAATCTATGATTTAAAAAAAAAAAAAAAAAAGGATTTTTTTTTATTTATTTTGCTTTAGTAGCCATTTTGGCAAAGTGACATCAGAAGGCCCATCCATATTGGTTGTCACTTTTAAATTGGCTTCTCATAAACTAAATGGCCAACTAAACATGGTGAAGTAACAAGATGAGGTGAAAATTAAAGTGCACCCAGATCAGCCCTATTAAACCAGGTATACCACCTGTGGGGTTGATCCTGCTGATTACAATGATACCTGTCTAGCGAAAATCAGTTGTAGGGTTCCGGAGAAAAAAAAAGACTTGTATTCATTATGCAAATTAGGGCTTCAATGCACTGGGGGAGGGGCCTAGCTGCTCAGAGTACCTCAGCTCCTTTGCTTTCTAGTGGTAGCCACGCCCCTTGGTACACTGAAGCCCTTATTTGCATAAAGTATTAGAGTCATTTTCATCAGTACGGATCCATAGAAAGTATATGGGATCCATACTCCCCACGCTCGAAAAGCCAAGCGGAGTCAAGCTCGTTCCATAACTGCCTGGATTAGAGAGTACTTAAGTCCCAGCAGTTTAACCCCAATGATGCTGCAGTCATTAGCAACTGCGACATCTAAGTGATTAGGCAGATGGAAAGAGTAACCTCGAATGTCCTCCTCACGCCCCGTGTCACATGATCACAGGATGCTAAGGGGTTATCATGGCAGCTGGTGGCACTAACAATGGTCACCAGGTCTCCCATCTATGGAAGTCTATTAGGCCCTGCCAAAGGCACAGTCCAATAGGCTATCTGTCAGTGTTGCATGCTCTACAAGCTATGGTCAACTCACATTCATGCCAGATATACTGTACCAAATTGTGGCCATGGTCCCAGTCCCTGATTTGCCACCCTCTTCTGCTTTTACCATATACTATATATGTCCGCTGAACACCCCAGGCTTTTTGTATGTATGTTTTCTCTGATCACTTAGTCCATCTGTATTTTATTCCATTGTGTACAAGCTAATAGTGGCCAATATGTCTTGGTAATGTCTTTCTGAAGACTGCTCCCTCCCCCATTCCTTCCTCTTTGAGTTGAAGGTACGGTAGCTATTGTTGTCTGTAGATCAGAGGATTGTGGTCAATTAGGTGGTTGAGCCTTGACGTTAGTCTTCTGCTAGTAATGGCCTACATGAGTACCTTAATCCGTGAATATGACGAGTGGCTGTCTAAAGGCCCTTTTTAGATGAGCCAGTGCACAGGCAATTATCAAGAATGTTCCTCATAAGTGACTGATCATTGAGCAGAGGTGGTAGCTGCATCTCTATGCATCCGTCATGGGGACACAGCTGCCACTGCAGTCACTCACCCCTCATACAGATTCATGGTTTGCCTCCAGTACATCCCCGTTTCCACAGGACTATCCATTGCCGGATGGTTTTGTGTGAAGTGCTCACTTGAGGAACGAGTGTTTTGCTCATTCATCAGGTGATCATCGGGACCTTTCCTCGATCGCCGGGGCAATTATCAAGAACGAGTGTTCATATGGCTCATCCTGATAATTGCACCCATGCCGCAGAATAAATCCATAGATTAAATAAATGTATGGATATTAAATCTGCAGCATCTTCATTTTATGCTGCGGATATCCAGCTTGGGGTTCACTCTTTGCAATGCAGCTTAGGCAAGGTCCTGGCTGGACCAGATGTATATGGAGACTTTCTGGTAGTGCTCCTCGGTATGGAGACTAAGGCTGGGTTCACACGAGCGTGTCCGGATTAGTTCCGGATGCGTCCCGGTGTGTTGCGGCAAACCCGCGCGAGTAGGAATGCAATTGCAGTCAGTTTTGACTGCGATTGCGTTCCGATGTTCAGTTTTTATCGTGCGTGTGCAATGTGTTTTGCACGCGCGTGATAAAAAACCGACTGTGGTACCCAGACCCGAACTTCTTCACAGAAGTTCAGGTTTGGGTTCGGTGTTGTGTAGATGTTATTATTTTCCGTTATAACATGGTTATAAGGGAAAATAATAGCATTCTGAATACAGAATGCTTAGTAGGTGATCAGTTGAGGGTTAAAAAAAATAAAAAAAATTAACTCACCTTCTCCGTTTGTTCGCGTAAGTCCCGGTCTCTTCTTTACTTCTCAAAAGATGAACTATGGGCTAAAGGACCTTTGATGACGTCAGATCACATGCTCCAATCACAGGGTCCATCACCGCCGGTGATGGACCATGTGATTGGAGCATGTGATCTGACGTCATCAAAGGTCCTTTAGCCCATAGTTCATCTTTTGAGAAGTAAAGAAGAGACCGGGACTTACGCGAACAAACGGAGAAGGTGAGTTAATTTTTTTTATTTTTTTTAACCCTCAACTGATCACCTACTAAGCATTCTGTATTCAGAATGCTATTATTTTCCCTTATAACCATGTTATAAGGGAAAATAATACAGTGTATAGACAGTCACCTAGCAACCGTGCGTGAAAATCGCACCGCATCCGCACTTGCTTGCGGATGCATGCGATTTTCACGCAACCCCATTCACTTCTATGGGCCCTGCGTTGCGTGAAAAACGCAGAATATAGAGCATGCTGCGATTTTCACGCAACGCATAAGTGATGCGTGAAAATCATCGCTCATCTGAACAGCCCCATTGAAATGAATGGGTCCAGATTCAGTGCGGGTGCAATGCGTTCACCTACCGCATTGCACCCGCGCGGAAATCTCGCCCGTGTGAACGCAGCCTAAGGCTACTTTCACACTTGCGGCAGAGTGATCCGGCAAAAGGAAAAAAAGTATGCCAACTGATGGCATTTGTAAGACTGATCAGGATCCTGATCAGTCCTAAAAATACCTGATCAGTCAGAAAAATGCATTGAAATGCCGGATCCGTCTTTCCGGTGTCATCCGGCAAAACGGATCCGGCATTTATTTTTTTCACCTTTTTTTCGTTCTGCGCATGCACAGACCAAAAGGACGGATCCGGCACTAATACATTCCTATGGAAAAAAGGCATTCAGGCAAGTCTTTTTGGCCGGAGATAAAACCTTAGCATGCTGCGGTTTTATCTTTTGCCTGATCAGTCAAAATGACTGAACGGAAGACATCCTGATGCTCTCCATTCAGAATGCATTGGGATATAACTGATCAGTTCTTTTCCGGCATTGAGCCCTTTTGACGGAACTCAGTGCCAGAAAAGAAAAACGCAAGTGTGAAAGTACTCTTAGGCCTCTTTCACACGACCGTATGGCTTTTCAGTGTTTTTGTGGTCTGTTTTTCACGGATCCGTTGTTGAGTTTTTTTTGTTTTCGTTGCGTTTCTGTTTCTGTTCCGTTTTTCCTTTCCGTTTTTCCGTATGGCATATGCAGTATACAGTAATTACATAGAAAAAATTGGGCTGGGCATAACATTTTCGATATATGGTTCCGCAAAAACGGAACGAATACGGAAGACATACGGATGGATTTATGTTCTGTTTTTTTTGCGGACCCATTGACTTGAATGGAGCCACGGAACGTGATTTGTGGTCAATAATAGGACATGTTCCATCTTTCAACGGAACGAAAATACGGAAACGGAATGCATACGGAGTACATTCCATTTTTTTGGCGGAATCATTGAAATGAATGGTTCCGTATACGGACCGTATATGGAACACAAAAAACGGTCCGTAAACGGAAAAAAAAAACCGGTTGTGTGAAAGAGGCCTTAGGCTACTTTCACACTTGCGTTTTTCTTTTCCGGCATAGAGTTCCGTCACAGGGGCTCTATACCGGAAAAGAACTGATCAGTTTTATCCCCATGCATTCTGAATGGAGAGTAATCCGTTCAGTTTGCATCAGGATGTCTTCAGTTCAGTCGTTTTGACTGATCAGGCAAAAGAGAAAACCGTAGCATGCTACGGTTTTATCTCCGGCTAAAAAAACTGAAGACTTGCCTGAATGCCGGATCAGGCATTTTTTCCCATAGGAATGTATTAGTGCCAGATCCTGCATTCAGAATACCGGAATGCCGGATCCGTCCTTCCGGTATGTGCATGCGCAGACTGAAAAAAAGGTGAAAAAATAAATGCCGGATCAGTTTTTGCCGGATGACACCGGAAAGACGGATCCGGCATTTCAATGCATTTTTTCGACTGATCAGGCATTTTTAAGACTGATCAGGATCCTGATCAGTCTTACTAATGCCATCAGTTAGCATACATTTTGCCTGATCCGGCAGGCAGTTCCGGCGATGGAACTGCTTGCCGGATCTCTCTGCCGCAAGTGTGAAAGTAGCCTAAGAGTTCCGTCCTAGGGGCTCAATACCGGAAAAGAACTGATCAGTTTTATCCCCATGCATTCTGAATGGAGAGAAATCCGTTCAGGATGCATCAGGATGTCTTCAGTTCAGTCTTTTTGACTGATCAGGCAAAAGATAAAATCGCAGCATGCTACGGTTTTATCTCCGGACAAAAAGACTTGCCTGAATGCCAGATCCGGCCTTTTTTTTCCATAGGAATGTATTAGTGCCGGTTCCGGCATTCAAATTACCGGAATGCTGGATCCGTCCGTAAAAATTAAAAAAAAAATTGAAAACGGATCTGTTTGTCCGTATGACAAACGGACAGACGGATCCGTTGTTGCAATGCATTTGTAAGACGGATGAGTCCTGATCAGTCTTAAAATGCAATCAGTTGGCATACATTTTGCCGGATTCCTCTGCCGCAAGTGTGAAAGTAGCCTTAGTGGCAATACGCAAATAGGTATCTCCCAGGGAAAGAGAACTATTCACAGCACATCTGCACCAAAATCCACAGCAAACCTGCAGAGAATTTTTTGTTGTGGAAGCATAGAGAAGTTCCTCTTTATGTGACCAAGCAGTGCTAATCTGTCTAAAAAATTTATACAAATAAGTCACAGGGGCCTGATGGGATACACCCAAAGCTATTGAAAGAGCTTAGCGGTGAACTAGCAAAACCATTAACAGATTTATTTAACCAATCACTGGCAACAGGAGTCGTCCCAGAAGATTGGAAAGTAGCAAATGTTGTGCCCATTCACAAGAAAGGTAGTAGGGAGGAATCGGGCAACTATAGACCAGTAAGCCTGACATCAATAGTGGGGAAATTAATGGAAACCATACTTAAGGAGAGGATTGTGAAACATCTTAAATCCCATGGATTGAAAGATGAAAAACAGCATGGGTTTACTTCAGGGAGATCATGTCAAACTAATCTTATTGATTTTTTTGATTGGGTGACTAAAATAATAGATGGCGGAGGTGCAGTAGACATCGCTTATCTAGACTTTAGTAAGGCTTTTGATACTGTCCCACATAGAAGGCTTATCAATAAATTAGAGTCTTTGGGCTTGGACTCCCATATCGTTGAATGGATTAGGCAGTGGCTGAGGGACAGACAACAGAGGGTTGTAGTCAATGGAGTATATTCAGACCAAGGTCTTGTTACCAGTGGGGTACCTCAGGGATCTGTTCTGGGACCCATATTGTTTAATATCTTTATCAGCGAAATTGCAGAAGGCCTCGATGGTAAGGTGTGTCTTTTTGCTGATGACACAAAGATTTGTAAGGCCCCTTTCACACGGGCGAGTATTCCGCACGGGTGCAATGCGTGAGTTGAACGCATTGCACCCGCACTGAATCCTGACCCATTCATTTCTATGGGGCTGTGCACACGAGCGGTGATTTTCACGCATCACTTGTGCGTTGAGTGAAAATCGCAGCATGCTCCTCTTTGTGCGTTTTTCACGTAACGCAGGCCCCATAGAAATAAATGGGGTTGCGTGAAAATCGCAAGCATCCGCAAGCAAGTTCGGATGCGGTGCGATTTTCACGCACGGTTGCTAGGTGACGACGATCACCATGGTGATGGATCATGTGATGAACGCAGTGACGTCATCAAAGGTCCTATTGCTCACAGATCAAGACAGAAGAGATGCCGGCTGCGCGAACAAGTGGATTAAGGTGAGTTAAATTATTATTATTTTTTTTTAACCCCTCCAGCCCTATTTTACTATGCATTCTGTGTTCAGAATGCTATTATTTTCCCTTATAACCATGTTATGAGGGGAAATAATACAATCTACACTACAACTAACCCAAACCTGAACTTCTGAGAAGAAGTTCGGGTCTGGGTACCACAGTCGATTTTTTATCACACGCGTGCAAAACACATTGCACCCGCGCGATTATTAACTGAACATCGGAACGCAATCGCAATCAAAGCTGACTGCAATTGCGTTCCTTCTCGCGCGGGTTTGCCGCAATGCATCGGGACGCATCCGGACACGCCCGTGTGAAAGAGGCCTAACAGGGTTGATGTTCCTGGAGGGATACACCAAATGGAAAAGGATTTAGGAAAACTAGAGGAATGGTCAGAAATCTGGCAACTAAAATTTAATGTTGATAAGTGTAAGATAATGCACCTGGGATGTAAAAACCCAAGAGCAGAATATAAAATCAGTGACACAGTCCTAACCTCAGTATCTGAGGAAAGGGATTTAGGGGTCATTATTTCAGAAGACTTAAAGGTAGACAGACAATGTCATAGAGCAGCAGGAAATGCTAGCAGAATGCTGGGGTGTATAGGGAGAGGCATTACCAGTAGACAGAGGGAGGTGCTCATGCCGCTCTACAGAGCACTAGTGAGACCTCATTTGGAGTATTGTGCTCAGTACTGGAGACCATATCTCCAGAAGGATATTGATACTTTGGAGAGAGTTCAGAGAAGAGCTACTAAACTGGTACATGGATTGCAGGATAAAACTTACCAGGAAAGATTAAAGGTCCTTAACATATATAGCTTGGAAGAAAGACGAGACAGAGGGGATATGATAGAAACTTTTAAATACATAAAGGGAATCAACAAGGTAAAAGAGGAGAGAATATTTAAAGGGAACCTGTCACCTCCAAAACGCACATAAAACCGACATCATTACCTTACAGTAGCCCGCAGTGTGTTCACAATGATGTTTTTCATTCTTCCATCGGTTGCTGCATACTGTAAAAAAACTCAGTTTTAATCACCCTTCTCGCTATCTTCAGAGTCAGCTTGGAGTCAAGGAGGCAACGGCCTCCTTTCTTCAAGTAAAAATAAGCCCGCCCCTTACCCGTCCTCTTCACTTTGATTGGCATCCTGCCTAGAGGCTGGGATCGCGCAAGTCTCGTGCATGCCCGGTGCACTCCATGTTACTGCGCGATCCCGTCTCCGGCTCCCGCAGTCAGCCAGCAGCTTTGTTCTCACTGCGCATGCGCCGGCCATTTCTAGTGAGCGAGCGCCCGGCGTTTCTCATCACTGGCTTCAGGCGCAGGAGAACGCAAGCCAGTGATCACACTTTGCCCCTGACCTCACCAGCATCAGGTATTAAACTATTTAGGCACATTATCCAGGGGCACAAATATTATATTACCCCAAAAGAAACGCCGGGCGCGCGCTCACTAGAAATGGCCGGAGAGTATGCAGTGAGAGAAAAGCTGCTGGCTGACTGCGGGAGCCGGAGACGGGATCGCGCAGTAACATGGAGTGCACCGGGCATGCACGAGACTTGCGCGATCCCAGCCTCTAGGCAGGATGCCAATCAAAGTGAGGGGGGCGGGTAAGGAGCGGGCTTATTTTTACTTGAAGCAAGGAGGCCGTTGCCTCCTTGACTCCATGCTCACTCTGAAGATAGCGAGAAGGGTGATTAAAACTGCGTTTTTTTACAGTATGCAGCAACCGATGGAAGAATGAAAAACATCATTGTGAACACACTGCGGGCTACTGTAAGGTAATGATGTCGGTTTTATGTGCGTTTTGGAGGTGACAGGTTCCCTTTAAAAGAAGAAAAACTGCTACAAGAGGACATAGTTGTAAATTAGAGGGGCAAAGGTTTAAAAGTAATATCAGGAAGTATTACTTTACTGAGAGAGTAGTGGATGCATGGAATAGCCTTCCTGCAGAAGTGGTAGCTGCAAATACAGTGAAGGAGTTTAAGCATGCATGGGATAGGCATAAGGCCATCCTTCATATAAGATAGGGCCGGGGGCTATCCATAGTATTCAGTATATTGGGCAGACTAGATGGGCCAAATGGTTCTTATCTGCCGACACATTCTATGTTTCTAACTGAGCTATAATGAGTGTTTATAATGTCAGAGAGCATAGATAAGGAGCCCCTCAACTGACGGAAAAAGGAAAAAAAATCCACAGGCTGCTACTAGAGCATCTCAGCCCTGTACAGAAAAAAGAACTCCATATTTTTTTTAATAAAGACTAATTGAAAAAATTATTTTTGCTCACAATGAGTACAATGCAATAATAAAAAAAGTTGATACAGTTGAATACTGAGGCAGTGCACATGAGCCAATGGCACCTTCCTCCGCCATTCACTCTCATAGGCCTATGAGAGGAGATACAGTATAAAGGGTGCAGGCAGCACAATTACGTCATTGTGACTACACAGGGATGCAGGCGTTTTAGGCTACAGACCCTCTTAGAGGGGCAAAGGTTTAAAAGTAATATCAGGAAGTATTACTTTACTGAGAGAGTAGTGGATGCATGGAATAGCCTTCCTGCAGAAGTAACATAGTAACATAGTACATAAGGCCGAAAAAAGACATTTGTCCATCCAGTTCGGCCTGTTATCCTGCAAGTTGATCCAGAGGAAGGCAAAAAAAACCCTGTGAGGTAGAAGCCAATTTTCCTCACTTTAGGGGAATAAAAAATTCCTTCCCGACTCCAATCAGGCAATCAGATAACTCCCTGGATCAGCGACCCCTCTCTAGTAGCTATAGCCTGTAATATTATTACACTCCAGAAATACATCCAGGCCCCTCTTGAATTCCTTTATTGTACTCACCATCACCACCTCCTCAGGCAGAGAGTTCCATAGTCTCACTGCTCTTACCGTAAAGAATCCTCTCCTATGTTTGTGTACAAATCTTCTTTCCTCCAGACGCAGAGGATGTCCCCTCGTCACAGTCCTGGGGATAAATAGATGATGGGATAGATCTCTGTACTGACCCCTGATATATTTATACATAGTAATTAGATCTCCCCTCAGTCGTCTTTTTTCTAACGTGAATAACCCTAATTTTGACAATCTTTCAGGGTACTGTAGTTGCCCCATTTCAGTTATTACTTTAGTTGCCCTCCTCTGGACCCTCTCTAGCTCTGCTATGTCTGCCTTGTTCACTGGAGCCCAGAACTGTACACAGTCCTCCATGTGTGGTCTGACTAGTGATTTGTAAAGTGGTAAAACTATGTTCTCATCACGGGCATCTATGCCCTTTTTGATGCAACCCATTATCTTATTAGCCTTGGCAGCAGCTGCCTGACACTGGTTTTTGCAGCTTAGTTTGCTGTTTATTAAAATTCCTAGATCCTTTTCCATGTCAGTGTTACCAAGTGTTTTACCATTTAGTATGTACGGGTGACTTGCATTATTCCTTCCCATGTGCATAACCTTACATTTGTCAGTGTTAAACCTCATCTGCCACTTCTCTGCCCAAGCCTCCAATCTATCCAGATCCCTCTGTAGTAGTATACTGTCCTCTTCAGTGTTAATTACTTTACACAGTTTAGTGTCATCTGCGAAAATTGATATTTTACTATGAAAGCCTTCTACAAGATCATTAATAAATATATTGAAGAGAATAGGGCCCAATACTGACCCCTGAGGTACCCCACTAGTGACAGTGACCCAATCTGAGTGTGTACCGTTAATAACCACCCTCTGTTTTCTATCATTGAGCCAGTTACTTACCCACATACAGACATTTTCTCCCAGTCCGAGCATTCTCATTTTATATACTAACCTTTTATGTGGTAGCTGCAAATACAGTGAAGGGGTTTAAGCATGCATGGGATAGGCATAAGGCCATCCTTCATATAAGATAGGGCCAGGGGCTATTCATAGTACTCAGTATATTGGGCAGACTAGATGGGCCAAATGGTTCTTATCTGCCGACACATTCTATGTTTCTATGTTTCTAATGGTTGCCATACACATTAGAGGAAAATCTGCTGCACCTGCTGATTTTGACACGAGCAGTCAAATGTCTCATGTGTATTGAGATGTCCTGAGCAATTGGCCGACTGCTATTAAAGGTTTAGGCTACATGCACACGAACGTTGTTTGTTTCCGTGTCCGTTCCGTTTCTTTTTTGGTTTTTTTTTGCGGATAGGATGCGGACCTATTCATTTCACTGGGTGCGCAAAAAATGCAGACAGGACACCGTGTGCTGTCGCATCAGTATGTCCGTTCCGTAGCCCAACAAAAAAAATAGTACATGTCCTATTCTTGTCCGTTTTAGGCATTGTTACAAAGGATCTGCAGAAGAAAAAAAAAAGGATGGCATACAGACCACAAAACACATACGGCCGTGTACATGTAGCCAGTTCTCGTTATGCTCACTTACATTTTTTTTATGGCTGCATTTCACTCATGATGGGGTAAAAATCAGTGTCCAGTCGCTAAGGTCAGGAGATAAGAGCTACACATGAGCCGTCAGATGACTGGATTAAACGAAAACAGACTGCTTTTTTAACCCTTGAAACGGCTGAACATTATTAATAAAGACCAACTGAAATAAATGATTTTTATCCCATAATGAGTAAAATGCAATCATAAAAAAAATCCCTGAAGGTTTCAATAGCCTTTAAACATTTGACCTGCAATAATGCATTTTACATTTTTATGAGAGTTTGTATGCTGCAGCTGCTTGGCTCAGCTTGTGGGACGGTCAGCTTACTTGTCTGCCTATTTCTAACCTTATACAAGCTGCAATGTAGCTGATTTTTTTCAGGATTTTTTTTCTCTTGCATACTGACACTGTGCTGCCTCTGGAAGATTTATTATCACAATTGACAGGACGAACAGTCTTTTCATTCATACGTACACTAGGTTTGGCTGATACAACATGAGCGACCATGGAGTAGGCGGTCAGTCTGCGGAGGGAGGGGTAAATGAATAATGGCACGAGGGGTTTCAGCACGACCAGTATACCAGTCGGAGAGCCGTGGGAAATATTGTTTCATAGATGTCTCACACACAAACAAAGCCCATCTCTAAAGCCTCATTCACACATCCGTGTTCGTGCTCAAATCCGTGAGCAGGTGGTCAGTGATGCATCTGTAAAGCTGTCCATGAAAGATCCGTGTTGGGTCCGTGGGTCCGTTTTTTGCTGTCCGTGTTGCACCCATGTTTCACTGACACTGAACAGCTGAAAAATAATTTTCAAAGCATCTCTTCCTAATGAGCCATGAAACACGGATGCAACACAGATGGCATCAGTGTTTCATCCGTGGTTTTCCCAGACCCATAGACTATAATGAACGC
Organism: Bufo bufo; assembly: GCF_905171765.1. Taxonomy (NCBI): domain Eukaryota; kingdom Metazoa; phylum Chordata; class Amphibia; order Anura; family Bufonidae; genus Bufo; species Bufo bufo. Next base: position 567,907,062 of record NC_053392.1, on the reverse strand, counting down.
GATGGATCCATGAACACGGACAAAATAGAGCATGCATCCGTGCTAAAATCACTGACCCACGGACCGTGCAAAAACACTAATATCTGAATACACACATTAAAATGAATGGGGACGTGTGCTGTCCGCGGAGAACATGTACAGCACACTGACGTGTGAATGAGGCTTAAAGGTTGCGTTACACCAGGCGATTGTCAGGCAGATCGTTAGTAGGAACGCTAGCGATGAACTGTCTGTGTAATAGTGTCGCTGATTACCTGATGCTTGTTCATCGGGCAATCGCAGTCTTCAAGCAGGTTTAAAAATCATCACTTGCCGGCTGCAGATCCTTCCGTCTAAACACGCTCTGCTGCCGGCATATAATGATTCTGTATGGGGACGAGTGATGGCATTAGAGATCGCTCCTACCTTTACTGTGGAGGAGATCCCTGCATGTAATAGCAGCTGTCTCCTCTGCTGACGAGCAGGCAATGGCTGGGAAGGAACGCTTCCTTCCTGACAAGTAACTGCCAGATCTGGTGTAATACTAGCCTAACTCTGGAGGACAACCGCGTCCTCCAGGATTCGCGTACCGCACCTATCCCTTGGTTGAACTTGATGGACTTATGTCGTTTTTGAACCGTATTAACTATGTAACTATATGTAACCATGTAACTATATTTAACTATGTAACCCATTTATTTCAATCTGCATTGTGTAATGCTTCATTTCCCCTTGTGGTGGCGCTGCAGGGAAATTGAACACTTATTGCTATGCTTCAGCACTGATTACTGCTGATCGCTGATGGACCCTTCTGACAAGTAGAGATTGTTCAAAGGACAGAACCCTTTTCAAGCAGAACACTGGTTTGGCGCTGTATCAGCCCAGACTGTACTCTTTACTTTAATCCTGGTGCAGGCAGCAGAGACTGAAAAGACCTTGCACAGGCTGTTCTGATGCAGTGACCCAGATTACTGTGGCTTCTGCTTGAATGGCCGGAATGAGACTTAACTCCGATGCAGGCTGCTTAACTCCCTAGATCAGCGGTCAGCAACCTTCGGCACTCCAGCTGTGGTGAAACTACAACTCCCAGCATGCTCCATTCACTTCTATGGGAGTTCTGAAAACAGCTAGGCAAGTGTGCATGCTGGGAGTCGTAGTTTCACCACAGCTGGAGTGCCGAAGGTTGCTGATCCCTGCCCTAGATGCTGCAGTCAGTAGGGACCAAGGCAGCTCCTTATAACCATGGGCCACTCTCTAACACAATTTCAGGCGGCTGGGAGCCTAACAAAGGCCCCTAGGCCAGCCGTGACTGTATGCCTATTAGTACCACAGACACAGCCTAATAGACTGTCAATCACTGTTCCAGTGATAGGCTATAATGCAGTGGTATACAAGGCTATACACTCCATTACCATGTTCCATAGTGACAATAAAACAAATAAAGGGGTTTTCTGAGAGTTTATAACTGATGACCTATCCTCACGATAGGTCATCATTACCAGATCGGTAGGGGTCGCCTGATCGGGGGGCGAAGTGGACTTCTCACAGCTTTTCCTAGGCCAGTGACGTCACATTCATTGGTCTCGTGGCCTAGGAGTAGCTCAGCCACATAGAAGTGAATAGGGCCGAGCTTGATACCATGATACAATGTACAATGTGCTTGGTGAGCACGGTGGAGGCATTGGCACTCACAGGACCGCCGGTGCCTTCTCAAACAGCTGATCAGTGGGGGTCCTGGGTGTTGGACCCACCCCGATCAGTTATAAAGTCTTGGAAAACTTTTAAAGGTTTATAAAGTTTATTTATATAAACAAAAAATAAAAATAAATAAATCCATTGTTTCCATAAAACTCGTCATTAAATTGAAAATAATATAAGATTATTTTTTCTTTTTCGAAATCGCCCATCCCTATTGTCAGGCAATCCCAATGACTTTGGTGGAGTCCTCCAACACCAAACAAATATGTATGGCAGCTTAAAGAGCTTCTGTCAGCATGATCAACCCTATTAAACCAAGCATGGTGGAGTTAAAAACAATACCTTTCTTTTGTCTGTATGTTAAACAGCTGCAGAGATATCTGCATTTTTATTCATATGCAAATGAGCACATTGGAGCACCAGGGGGTGGGGCTGAATCCTTGGATTACTGCTTTTCTTTTGTAACACCCCTGTGCTCTGCGCACTCTCCCCTCCCCTTGATTGACAAGGCTAGACACCAGCATGCCCATATCTCTGCAGCTGTTTAGCATCATTTTAATCAGCATGATCAACCCTACTGGGCAGTATGCCTAGCTTAACAGGGTTGATCATGCTGACAGTGACAGAGGCTGTTTAAGAGGTGTAAGATATAGATTATAAGGGATATGATGGCAGCAAGTCTATATTCCAACAGCTTGCAACAGTTTTTTATTACACTTAAACTCTTGAAACACGTTCCCCTCCAGACACTTTAATTAAACTTCTAAGGAAACAATCACAATGGCTCTTCATATCCCCCCAGAAAGCGCACATTATCTGGCGCTCTACATTTCCTTGTAGCTGTTAGCACACTTCGCTATTCTTATTTAAATGGTAATAAAAGGGGCTATTTTGTATAATTGTATTGTATAACTCGTAGTGAGGAAAGTGGTCTCCTGGTGGACATTGTGGACAAATGAAGCTTTAGACCACAGCATTTCTGACTATAATGTACAGGAACAACATCGAGCTTCTCCTCCACCCCAGTAATCCTTCACCAACGCTGACATCTAAATTCATCTTTAAAGGGAGTCTGTCAGCAGGAACATCGCTGATCCACCAGGCACAATGTCTTGTAGGTCTAGCTCAGGTGAGAGAGATCTTTAACCTTATTTTTGTGGGAAAGTACTTTTAATCCATATGCAAATGAGCAGTAAAGTGCACCAAGGGCGGGCCCAAGTCACTCCGTGCACCCTTGCTCCTCCTGCTTCCTCTGTCAGTCCTTCCCTCTCCTTGCCCAGGTCCTGCACTGTCATCTCACCTGGCTCTGTCCATTAAGAAGGAGAGGGATGGGCTGACAGAGGAAGCAGGAGGAGTAAGAGTGCACGGAGTGACTCGTGCCCGCCTTCGGTGCACTTTACTGCTCATTTGCATATGGATTAAAAGCTTTTTCTCCAGAATGAAACAGCAGATCGCTACGTGAGTGAAAGATATCATTACATTCAGGTGAGCTAACCCTACAAAACATTGGGCCTGGTTTTAAAGGTGGCCACAAATCTTCATGTGCACTCAGCCAAACTGACCTTGGTATGAATGGGGCAGGCAGAACAAGCTGCTGTCAGACTCCTCTACCTGTAGTTCATCTCCCCTGAGAGCAAAGGATGAAGCATGCCCGATTATTATTTTTTCTTCCCCGACAAACGCTGGCCAGACATCTGATTCAGATGCACATTAGGTGCGACTGCGGAGTTCAGTGGGTTTGGCTATCCTTTGGCTAATGTATATGGCCACCCTTAGATATCTTTTCACAATCTCTACTGAGGTCTGAAATAAATATGTCTGCGTAGAGCTCACAATATGTGATGAGCACTGTTTATTTGCAGCTATAGTTGAGCAGTGAACAGATGCAGCAGAGCTGGATATGTCATTCTCCACATTTTGGCTGCATGGTTTCTCTGTTTTGATAAGACACCTATCTTCATCAAAACGGCATGGGAAGGCGGTAGAGGAATGTAGTAGTCTAAGGGCTCATGTACACGACCGTATGTATTTTGCGGTCCGCGTACATTCCTTATTTTGCGGAATGGAACAGCTGGCCCCTAATAGAACAGTCCTATCCTTGTCCGTAATGTGGACAATAATAGGACATGTTCTGTTTTTTTGCGGAACGGACATATGGGAACAGAATGCGTACTGACACACAGGGCAGAATTTCCACTTTGGGTTTGCCGTGGATTTCATCCCATGCATTGCAGAGGGTGACGTGCAGTGGAAATTTGAAACATAAATTAACATGCTGTGGCAATGCCATGACAGCAGATCTGCAGTGTCTCCATCTTGAGATAGTGGCGACCTTTAGCTTCTCTCCATTAAAGGCTATGGACACCTTCGGGGCAATTTATTTATGATTGCATTTGACTCATTTTGGGCTAAAAATCTTTTTTCAATTAGTCTTTATTAAAAATGATCATCTGTTTCTGAGATGGAAGGGTTAAAAATCTGTCTGTTTGCAGGCTGTCACAGTCTGTTTTCTTTGAATCCCGTCATCTGACGGCTCATGTGTAGCTCTTATTCCGGACCTCATAAACACTCATTATAGCTCAATTCTTATAAAAATGATAAAAATATGTCTTAAGTGTTTATGAGCGCAAGGCCTCATGTGTGCTGTCGGAGATTGAGAAGTTTTTTTTTTAACCCTTGTATCTCAGAAACGGGCGAACATTTCTAATAAAGACCTATTAAAAAATATATATATATATTATCAGCCCAAATTGAGTGCAACCATAGAAAAAAAAGCCCCCAAAGGTGTCCATAGCCTTTAACAGAATGTAAGGCCAAGTGTATAGTTGCTTTACGCTAAGTCTTTGTGCGCTGATCTGACCAAGAAACCAGATCATACCAGAAATCAGTGGCCCAGATTTACTAATGTGTTTGCGTCTAGGATCTCTTTAAAAAGTGGCGTAATTTGGCACAACTGGTGTTTAAAACATTTTTTCAGCTAGTTTGAAAGTGAGAAGGGGTGTGGCTTCACTGGAAAAGTGGGCATGCGCTGTGATTGTTTTGCACCAAAATTGCACCACAATTCTGGCGTTAAATTCTGTCCCAAAAGAAGCCACCCAATTATTGATATAGAGTCAGAGAAAAGTGTCTCTCCCTCCAGCACAGGTATCATCCAGCCCGAGCCCCTTTGATAAATCTGGTGTAGGTCTAGGCAGCCGGTCTAAGATTATACCATCTACAGGATTAGTAAATCTGCCCCACTGTGTGTAAATGACCAGAATCGGTATATAGCGGATCGGTCCAGCCCCAGTTGGAAGCATTCATACTGCCCAGTGGAGTAACTACAGGGGAAGCAGCTGCTTTGGGGCCCGAGTGGAGAAGGGGCCTGGAAGCAGTGTCTTTTCTAGTACGATTCAGGCCAGGCCGGGCCCCCAGTGTGACTATATCAAGGTGTACATACTGTAGGAAGGTATAAGGGGTCGTCATTGATGGTAGGTATGTGTATGTGTCACCGAGGTTCCTGGCCTCGGTGAAGTAAGAGCCGGTATTTTCATGTGTCAGTGGCAGCTAATGTTGATTGACACTTGGCTATTTAGTATGGCTGTAAATAGCTGATCCGGGACGGCTCTTACTGGGAGTAGTCAAAGTGCTGGGTGGGTGACTACTCCCCACGTTCCAGGCCGGGTCTTGGCAGGCTTATAAAAAACAGCCAGCACTGTCAGGTGGTGTGGGTTACCTCCCTCTGACAGTGGAGCTCTGGAGATATCTGTGCTGAGGTCTGAAGACCACGTGTCAGGCGAGCAGGCCACCTTAAAGCCTGCAAGTGGACTTTCTGAGGCTGAGCATTCAGCCGGGTGTGAACTGACACCCAGGATACCAGGTGAACTTTATTTAGTTTTTCTGTGTGTGAACAAGCACCAAGCCTGAAAAGTGACTGTTGTGTTATGATATGTGTGAATAAACACTGAAGAGTGATTTACAACCTGGTCCTTTGCCTCTATACTGCGTCCGCTAACCTGCCTACCAGAGTGAATCCCCACAATACCAGTATGAAGGACCTTTGTAATGCAGTAATGGTAGGCAAAAGGACCTTTGATGATGTCATCATGTCACATGATTTAAGGTCCTTTAGCCTTCCATTACAGCATTCCAAAGGTCCTTTAGCCTGTAAGTAAATAAGCGTGTGTGTATATATATGTATATATATATATATATAAGTATGTTTGTATATGTGTTTGTATGTGTGTGTGTGTGTGTGTGTATATATATATATATATATATATATATATATATATAGGTATGTATGTGTGTTTATATATGTGTTTATCTGTATGTGTGTGTGTATATATATATATATATATATATATATATATATATATATATATATATATACACACATACAGTACAGACTAGGGGTGCACCGAAATGAAAATTCTGGTCCGAAACCGAAAATTCTGGATGCCCTTGACCGAAAACCGAAACTGCCTTTTTGCCCAAATACTTTTAAAATACTTTTTTTTTAATGATTTTATTAATAATTCTTTTTCATGAATTTAATAAATCATATTATATATGGAGAGGGGGATCTGTGGGTGGCTCTGTTATGGAGAGGGGGATCTGTGGGTGGCTCTGTTATGGAGAGGGGGATCTGTGGGTGGCTCTGTTATGGAGGGGGGGATCTGTGGGTGGCTCTGTTATGGAGAGGGGGATCTGTGGGTGGCGCTGTTATGGAGAGGGGGATCTGTGGGTGGCTCTGTTATGGAGAGGGGGATCTGTGGGTGGCGCTGTTATGGAGAGGGGGATCTGTGGGTGGCTCTGTTATGGAGAGGGGGATCTGTGGGTGGCTCTGTTATGGAGAGGGGGATCTGTGGGTGGCTCTGTTATGGAGAGGGGGATCTGTGGGTGGCTCTGTTATGGAGGGGGGGATCTGTGGGTGGCTCTGTTATGGAGAGGGGGATCTGTGGGTGGCGCTGTTATGGAGAGGGGGATCTGTGGGTGGCTCTGTTATGGAGAGGGGGATCTGTGGGTGGCGCTGTTATGGAGAGGGGGATCTGTGGGTGGCTCTGTTATGGAGAGGGGGATCTGTGGGTGGCTCTGTTATGGAGAGGGGGATCTGTGGGTGGCTCTGTTATGGAGAGGGGGATCTGTGGGTGGCTCTGTTATGGAGAGGGGGATCTGTGGGTGGCTCTGTTATGGAGAGGGGGATCTGTGGGTGGCGCTGTTATGGAGGGGGGGATATGTGCACTGTTATGGGCATAACAGTGCACAGATCCCTTTCCCCATAACAGTGCACAGATCCCCCCTCCCCATAGCAGTGCCATAGACCGATCCCCCTACCCATAACAGCCCCGGCCCTGCTGCTCACAGCATCACTCACTGCATCTTTATTTTACCTTACAATCGTGACGCTCCAGTAACAACTGTGCAGGCAGAGCGGAGGGCGGCGTAACGTCACTTACTCACGTGACGCACCTGCTCCGCCCACTTTAGGAATGAAGGAGGCGGAGCAGGCGCGTCACGTGAGTAAGTGACGTTACGCCGCCCTCCGCTCTGCCTGCAGAGTTGTTACTGGAGCGTCACGATTGTAAGGTAAAATAAAGATGCAGTGACTTAAAGTAAACCGCCCGCCCGCAGATGGTGAGCTACTTGGTGGGTGACAAATCCCACACCCCATATTTTCGGCCGATATGTAACAATATCGGCCGAAATGGATTAGGTACATTTTCGGCCGATATTTTCGGCTGCCGGAATTTCGGTGCACCCCTAGTACAGACCAAAAGTTTGGACACACCTTCTCATTCAAAGAGTTTTCTTTATTTTCATGACTATGAAGGCATCAAAACTATGAATTAACACATGTGGAATTATATACATAACAAACAAGTGTGATACAACTGAAAATATGTAATATTCTAGGTTCTTCAAAGTAGCCACCTTTTGCTTGGATTACTGCTTTGCACACTCTTGGCATTCTCTTGATGAGCTTCAAGAGGTAGACCCCTGAAATGGTTTTCACTTCACAGGTGTGCCCTGTCAGGTTTAATAAGTGGGATTTCTTGCCTTATAAATGGGGTTGGGACCATCAGTTGCGTTGAGGAGAAGTCAGGTGGATACACAGCTGATAGTCCTACTGAATAGACTGTTAGAATTTGTATTATAGCAAGAAAAAAGCAGCTAAGTAAAGAAAAACGAGTGGCCATCATTACTTTAAGAAATGAAGGTCAGTCAGTCAGCCGAAAAATTGGGAAAACTTTGAAAGTAAGGGCTATTTGACCATGAAGGAGAGTGATGGGAGTGCTGCGCCAGATGACCTGGCCTCCACAGTCACCGGACCTGAACCCAATCGAGATGGTTTGGGGTGAGCTGGACCGCAGAGTGAAGGCAAAAGGGCCAACAAGTGCTAAGCATCTCTGGGAACTCCTTCAAGACTGTTGGAAGACCATTTCAGGGGACTACCTCTTGAAGCTCATCAAGAGAATGCCAAGAGTGTGCAAAGCAGTAATCAAAGCAAAAGGTGGCTACTTTGAAGAACCTAGAATATGACATATTTTCAGTTGTTTCACACTTGTTTGTTATGTATATAATTCCACATGTGTTAATTCATAGTTTTGATGCCTTCATAGTCATGAAAATAAAGAAAACTCTTTGAATGAGAAGGTGTGTCCAAACTTTTGGTCTGTACTGTATATATATATATGTGTGTGTGTATTAGGGCTGCACGATATATCGCAAAAGTAATCGAATCGCGATAAACGGAAAATGCGGTTTGGCGATTCGGCCGAGCCGAAAATGCCGCGATTATTATATATGAAGGGGCCCCTATTGATAAAAAAAAGTCCTCTGTCCTATTGATAACAGGTCCAGCCTCTGTACTTACTTTCACAATGAATGCACTGCAGCGACGAGCGGGAGCGAGCGAGGCAGCCGGCCGGCGCGGGACTGACGTCACTTAGTCACGCTCCTGCTTCCTGAATTAAGTGGGAGGAGCGTGACAGTGACGTCAGTCACGCGCCGGCCGGCTTGCTCTCTGCCGCTCTCTGCACTGCAGTGCATTCATAGTGAAAGTACAGAGGCTGGCCATTTTATGATAGAGCGGCGCCCAGGGATCTAAGTGCACTTACTATTATTCCTGGGCGCCGCTCCGTTCGTCCGCTGTGGCCCCCGGTATTTTCAGCATTCAGAGGAAGGAGGAGGAGACGCCAGTGTCTGTCCTTCTCCATAACAGCAGCGCTGTCCAATCAGAGCGCAGAGCTCAGAGCCAGGGAGAAAAAAAACTCCCTGGCTCTGAGCTCTGAGCTGTGATTGGACAGCGCTGCTGTCATGGAGACGGAGACTCACTGGCGTCTCCTCCTCCTTGCTTTGAATGTTGAAAATACCGGGGGCCACAGCGGACGAACGGAGCGGCGCCCAGGAATAATAGTAAGTGCACTTAGATCCCTGGGCGCCGCTCTATGCAGCCTGCTACCAAGTTCATATTCTTTGGACCTATGAAAGGTCCTCTTTAATTACATTCATTGGTGGCGCAGTGTGCGCAGTTTAGGACACATGAAGGGACACATAGGGCCATGAGGGGGACCAGCATAAGATGCTATATGTGTGTCTTATGCTGGCCCCCATCGTGGCCCCATGTGTTATAGCACACATCCCCTATAACAGCGTCCTCCACAGATCCCCCATAACAGTGCCCTCCACAGATCCCCCACATAACAGCGTCATCCACAGATCCCCCACATAACAGCGTCATCCACAGATCCCCCACATAACAGCGCCATCCACAGATCCCCCACATAACAGCGCCATCCACAGATCCCCCACATAACAGCGCCATCCACAGATCCCCCACATAACAGCGCCATCCACAGATCCCCCACATAACAGCGCCATCCACAGATCCCCCACATAACAGCGCCATCCACAGATCCCCCACATAACAGCGTCATCCACAGATCCCCCACATAACAGCGTCATCCACAGATCCCCCACATAACAGCGTCATCCACAGATCCCCCACATAACAGCGTCCTCCGCAGATCCCCCACATAACAGCGTCATCCACAGATCCCCCACATAACAGCGTCATCCACAGATTCCCCACATAACAGCGTCATCCACAGATCCCCCACATAACAGCGTCATCCACAGATCCCCCACATAACAGCGTCATCCACAGATCCCCCACATAACAGCGTCATCCACAGATCCCCCACATAACAGCGTCATCCACAGATCCCCCACATAACAGCGTCATCCACAGATCCCCCACATAACAGCGTCATCCACAGATCCCCCACATAACAGCGTCATCCACAGATCCCCCATAACAGCGTCCTCCACAGATCCCCCACATAACAGCGTCATCCACAGATCCCCCACATAACAGCGTCATCCACAGATCCCCCACATAACAGCGTCATCCACAGATCCCCCACATAACAGCGCCATCCACAGATCCCCCACATAACAGCGCCATCCACAGATCCCCCACATAACAGCGCCATCCACAGATCCCCCATAACTATGTCATACCCAGCCGCGTCAGCGGCTCATATGGGAAAATCCAAGCAAATAGACCTCTAGCACAATTCCCTTAAAATATCGCATCGCACATCGTTATCGCAATTTTTAGGGCCCTAATCGCAATCGCACAAAATTCCCATATCGTGCAGCCCTAGTGTGTATATACACTCACCTAAAGAATTATTAGGAACACCATACTACGGTGTTGGACCCCCTTTTGCCTTCAGAACTGCCTTAATTCTACGTGGCATTGATTCAACAAGGTGCTGATAGCATTCTTTAGAAATGTTGGCCCATATTGATAGGATAGCATCTTGCAGTTGATGGAGATTTGAGGGATGCACATACAGGGCACGAAGCTCCTGTTCCACCACATCCCAAAGATGCTCTATTGGGTTGAGATCTGGTGACTGTGGGGGCCATTTTAGTACAGTGAACTCATTGTCATGTTCAAGAAACCAATTTGAAATGATTCAAGCTTTGTGACATGGTGCATTATCCTTCTGGAAGTAGCCATCAGAGGATGGGTACATGGTGGTCATGAAGGGATGGACATGGTCAGAAACAATGCTCAGGTAGCCCGTGGCATTTAAACGATGCCCAATTGGCACTAAGGGGCCTAAAGTGTGCCCAGAAAACATCCCCCACACCATTACACCACCACCACCAGCCTGCACAGTGGTAACAAGGCATGATGGATACATGTTCTCATTCTGTTTACGCCAAATTCGGACTCTACCATTTGAATGTCTCAACAGAAATCGAGACTCATCAGACCAGGCAACATTTTTCCAGTCTTCAACAGTCCAATTTTGGTTAGCTTGTGCAAATTGTAGCCTCTTTTTCCTATTTGTAGTGGAGATCATTGGTACCCGGTGGGGTCTTCTGCTGTTGTAGCCCATCCGCCTCAAGGTTGTGCGTGTTGTGGCTTCACAAATGCTTTTCTGCATACCTCGGTTGTAACGAGTGGTTATTTCAGTCAACCGTGCTCTTCTATCAGCTTGAATCAGTCGGCCCATTCTCCTCTGACCTCTAGCATCCACAAGGCATTTTTGCCCACAGGACTGCCGCATACTGGATGTTTTTCCCTTTTCACACCATTCTTTGTAAACCCTAGAAATGGTTGTGCGTGAAAATCCCAGTAACTGAGCAGATTGTGAAATACTCAGACCGGCCCGTCTGGCACCAACAACCATGCCACGCTCAAAATTGCTTAAATCACCTTTCTTTCCCATTCTGACATTCAGTTTGGAGTTCAGGAGATTGTCTTGACCAGGACCACCCCCCTAAATGCATTGAAGCAACTGCCATTTGATTGGCTGACTAGATAATTGCAATAATGAGAAATAGAACAGGTGTTCCTAATAATTCTTTAGGTGAGTGTGTGTATATATATATATATATATATATATATGGGTATGTATGTGTAGTTGTATATGTGTTTGTCTGTATATCTGTGTATACAGTATGTGTGTGTATATGTGTGTGTCTGTGTTTATCTGTGTGTCTTTATGTATAAATGTGTTTGTGTGTGTGTGTGTGTTTATCTGTGTGTATATGCGTATGCATGTGTTTATTGATTACTGCTTTGCACACTCTTGGCATTCTCTTGATGAGCTTCAAGAGGTATGTAACCTGAAATGGTCTTCCAACAGTCTTGAAGGAGTTCCCAGAGATGCTTAGCACTTGTTGGCCCTTTTGCCTTCACTCTGCGGTCCAGCTCACTCCAAACCATCTCGATTGGGTTCAGGTCCGGTGACTGTGGAGGCCAGGTCATCTGGCGCAGCACCCCATCTCTCTCCTTCATGGTCAAATAGCCCTTACTTTCAAAGTTTTCCCAATTTTTCGGCTGACTGACTGACCTTCATTTCTTAAAGTAATGATGGCCACTCGTTTTTCTTTACTTAGCTGCTTTTTTCTTGCCATAATACAAATTCTAACATACTATTCAGTAGGACTATCAGCTGTGTATCCACCTGACTTCTCCTCAATGCAACTGATGGTCCCAACCCCATTTATAAGGCAAGAAATACCACTTATTAAACCTGACAGGGCACACCTGTGAAGTGAAAACCATTTCAGGGGACTACCTCTTGAAGCTCATCAAGAGAATGCCAAGAGTGTGCAAAGCAGTAATCCAAGCAAAAGGTGGCTACTTTGAAGAACCTAGAATATGACATATTTTCAGTTGTTTCACACTTGTTTGTTATGTATATAATTCCACATGTGTTAATTCATAGTTTTGATGCCTTCAGTGTGAATCTACAATTTTCATAGTCATGAAAATAAAGAAAACTCTTTGAATGAGAAGGTGTGTCCAAACTTTTGGTCTGTACTGTATATATATATATATATATATATGTGTGTGTATGTGTTTATTTGTGTGTGTGTATGTATATATGTGTTTGTGTGTACATGTGTTTATCTGTGTGTGTGTGTGTGTGTGTGTGTATCAATGTCACCATCTGCTTATTGTGTATATAGGAGATATCTGGATAGGGGTAGTAGTGTGTGTATATATATATATATATAGCACTACTACTCTTATCCAGATATTAAGCACACTGATACTGTGACAGATATTTGTTTAAAAAAATAAAAAGCGTTTTACGATTGATGACCTGTCCTCAGGATAGGTCATCAATATCAAGGTGTGGGGGGGGAATCTGTAGAAAACTTGCTGTGGGGCCCAGTCAGTTCTAGCTACGCCCCTGCATACTGCGTCCTTATATCAAAATATACAGGATATTGTAGCCCTATAGCTGCTTCCCTTTTGTATATATGGGTGGGGATAATTTTTATTAAGTGAATCGACTCCATTGAATTTTATAGTATTGATGACACTTTTATTTTAGTGTGCACCTATAAGATGGATCCCTATAATAATGCAGCTGTCAGCCCCTTCTGCTCTTCCTGCACTGTGAATATTTTTAGATGGAGATTCATTTAGACTGCAGGAGCGTTACACGAACCCTAGGCGGCTGTGTGTGCCTTTCCCATCCATCCTATCCTGGCCGGTAACCATTTCCATGTGTTGACATTGAACAGGATTTGATAATCTCATATTCCGCCTATTATTAGGGGTTTAGACAGGGGTTGAGGCTCCACACAAATCTCTGGACATGATCATTTGCCTACGCACAATAAACGAGCGCCGCAGATTATTCCGGGCTCAGAGGATTACATATGTATTACATTTTGCTTTCCTAATTTTGTTATTTTATTTTTTTATTGTTTACCAGGCAGCGAGCAGGCAGCTGGCAGAAGTTCTGCTCCATTCATTAAGTGAGAAGTGTTACTGGAGTCCGTTGAAAAGTCCTTTGCCGGAACTGATGGTGAACAGAGGGGAAACCTCTTTCCCTTACGAGATCATCAGTCACAGACCACAGATTCATTCTGGAGATCAGTAAGAGACTTTTGGCACTGCACACACTAACTTCTTTTACCAATCTCCTATCAATTGTGTATTGTTTTCCACCATTGTAATCATATGTAGAAGAGAAGTACATGCCCTGCCCTGATGAGCCTCTACAAGACAGAAGCAGGCTTTTAGGAAAGACTGTCTGGACTAGCTGTCGAGGCAACAAGATGTTCCTCCTGCAAGCACTTGCATATTAAAGGACACAGGTGCCATGTCCATATGTGCCCACATTGCTGAGAAAAATAAAGTTTTAATAAATGCAAATGAGTCTCTAGGAGCAACGGGAGCATTACCATTGCACCTAGAGGCTGTGTGTAACGGACCGTTTCAGCAGACAAGGGGTTAAAATCCGTTTAGGCGATAAGCCCCTTTCTGAGAGACAGGCACAGCTACTGTAGGACACCAACCTCCCGAACTGGATACAAAGTAGCACTCCAAACTGGAACCTCACGAATAGCTGCTAGCAGACGAACAGGAAAAGCATACAATCCTGGCAATCGGTCTTCTAACAGCATACAGTGAATCCCCCCAATAACGAGACAAGGCTCCGTGTTGAGGGTCAAACAGTGGTCTGACTGTACTTCACGTACAGCCTCTTTTATTCATAAACCACAAACATAGTACTGCCCACAGGGGTTTGAAATACAACCAATCAGTAATTTACAACACATACAATGATACAACAGCAACCAATCGTTCACGCCCCTAGAGGACCAGAATGAAGACTGACATAGGACAACATATCCCCACAATGCATCATGGTTTCCTCCTCTCTGTCCAGACAACCTGAAGAGCAATCCAATTATCTCTGAGGACAAAGGGAGATCGCCAATACACATGTGAGGACAACAGAACAGACATCACCATTTTAAACACACAATGGCACAATAGAAACACACCCGCATATTCCTCCCAAGCTGACAAGTTACACTTATTATAAATTGTTACAACTTTGTGAGTTTACATTGGCCATACATATAACTTACATTAATTTAAACAGTATAACTTGGGGACAAACCTATCCAAAATTCACTTGAATCGGTTCAGGGGTTTAAAAGTTAGTATATGGCCCATAATCCTGGGGCAAGAGGCCAGCAGCCAGTCCTCTCCAAAACCCAGTGGCGAGGTCGGTTTCGCCACACATCTCCCCCCCCCAGGGAAGACTAACCAGATACCTGACCTCACGCCGGTCGGTACCTGAGTTAGTCTGGCAGCCCACCCACAACCAAATACTGGACCTGTTGACTTTAGTAGCCTGTCTCTGTCCAGTGAGTCCACCAAGGTTATGTTGGAAGCTGGTACTCTCGGTCTCTGTGTTGCTCCCTGGCTTGGAGTGGAGGTTGCTTTGTGGGCAGGTATCAGCGGTACTCTGCCCTGGTGCCAGCGCTACCACGGAAGAAGCCTGGTTGGAGCCTGGTTGTTGGAGGGGGAGACCGACTGTCTCTACCCCCTGTGCTGTAAGTGCAGAGACCACGGTCCCATCTGCACTGTTGTGGGGCTTACTTTGTCCCCCTGGTGCGTTAAGCTGCCGCTGGGGAGAGGGGGTAATGAGCTCCTCTCCCATACATACTTCCAGCCGCTGGGGAGGGCGACCGACCGTCTCCTTTCCCAATACAGTGTCCTGCTGCTGGGGAAAGGAGACTGGGCTCTCTATTCCCTGCTGGACACTCTGCCGCTGGGGGACAGGACCGACTGTCTCTGCCCCCTGGAACTCCGCCTGCCGCTGGGGAATGGAGACTGGGCTCCCAATTCCCAAAAAATCATGCTGCTGCTGGGGGGCAGGAACAACTACCTCTGCCCCCTGTAACTCCGCCTGCCGCTGAGGAGGGAGGACGCTGCTCTCCTCTCCCTGCACTTCACACTGCCGCTGGGGAATGGACACTGGGCTCCCAATTCCCTGCAATTCACACTGCCGCTGGGGAGGGAGGGCGCTGCTATCCTCTCCCTGCACTTCACACTGCCGCTGGGGAATGGAGACTGGGCTCCCAATTCCCTGCAGGACCGGTGGAGAGACCTCGGTCCCATCTCTACCGGCCACCTGGGGTCCTCCCCAGTAACACTCTACAATATCTGCCCAGCTGAATGGGTCTGGATCTGGGTCTGTCACCTTACCGTCCTGCTGAGCCGTCTCAATGGAGTGGAAGAGATCTCGGTAGTCCTGCTCCAGTTCCCACTCCAGGGTTGCTAGGTGAGCCAGGTCTTGCTCTACCTCATGGGGGTCATCCCACTCATGCCTAGCCTCCCTCTCATAGAAAATGTCCTGAAGTCTGGACTGTACAGGGCTCCCAAAGTCAGGCTCTGCAAAGGACTCCCATAACAAGCCAGGACCATAAAACTCCTCTCCTTCTGGCTTGTCATGTTCGGCTGTCCAGGGTATATACTGTGCCATATACCACCAAAGCGCCTGGTAGGCATCCTCCAGCCATAGCTCCTGCCATACCCGGTACTCTAGTTCCTTCACCCATTCCTCCAGGGGCTGCTCTCCCAGGAAGGGCATCCGCAGGGCCACTTGCTTCTGCAACCGCTGCTCTTCACTGGGGAGACTCTCACCCCGCTGGTATTGTAGATTATCCAGGGCCTGGTACCAGATGCCTTTCCTTAATGCATCCCGGCCATCCAGGTCCTCCTCCTCGTATAACACTGCTGGTTCCATCCTGTTGCTTTTAGGGTCGCTGTACTGGGACATGCGTTGCCTTTAAATTGTAGAATCCAAAGAAATGGTGTCTCCTGTAGCTGTCCTTCTGGCTGTAGGAACGATCCCGCTGCTTGCCACCAATGTAACGGACCGTTTCAGCAGACAAGGGGTTAAAATCCGTTTAGGCGATAAGCCCCTTTCTGAGAGACAGGCACAGCTACTGTAGGACACCAACCTCCCGAACTGGATACAAAGTAGCACTCCAAACTGGAACCTCACGAATAGCTGCTAGCAGACGAACAGGAAAAGCATACAATCCTGGCAATCGGTCTTCTAACAGCATACAGTGAATCCCGCCAATAACGAGACAAGGCTCCGTGTTGAGGGTCAAACAGTGGTCTGACTGTACTTCACGTACAGCCTCTTTTATTCATAAACCACAAACATAGTACTGCCCACAGGGGTTTGAAATACAACCAATCAGTAATTTACAACACATACAATGATACAACAGCAACCAATCGTTCACGCCCCTAGAGGACCAGAATGAAGACTGACATAGGACAACATATCCCCACAATGCATCATGGTTTCCTCCTCTCTGTCCAGACAACCTGAAGAGCAATCCAATTATCTCTGAGGACAAAGGGAGATCGCCAATACACATGTGAGGACAACAGAACAGACATCACCATTTTAAACACACAATGGGACAATGGCACAATAGAAACACACCCGCATATTCCTCCCAAGCTGACAAGTTACACTTATTATAAATTGTTACAACTTTGTGAGTTTACATTGGCCATACATATAACTTACATTAATTTAAACAGTATAACTTGGGGACAAACCTATCCAAAATTCACTTGAATCGGTTCAGGGGTTTAAAAGTTAGTATATGGCCCATAATCCTGGGGCAAGAGGCCAGCAGCCAGTCCTCTCCAAAACCCAGTGGCGAGGTCGGTTTCGCCACACTGTGCTCTGTCTGCAACTGTCACGCCCTCTGCATTTTGATTGACACGGCCAGGCGTGATCACATTTACACTGCCTGGCCCTCTTATTCAAAGTGCACAGGGCATGGCTGTTGGAGAGAGAGCAGAACCTCTAGGTGCAACAGCAACACCCCCGTTGCTCCTAGAGGCTCATTTGCATATCTTAAGAGTTCATATTTCTCAGCAATGCGGACACATATGAACATCGGACCAACACAGATGTCTTCAGCTGCACATGTAACAGGTCAGCCAGTGTCATAGGTACAAATCTGCTGACAGATGTCCTGTAAATGGGTTGTCTAGTTCATAAAACCCAATTTCTCGCCCAGTTTCCTTGGGGGACACAGAAGACCTTGGGTTTAGCTCATCTCCATAGGAGGCGTGACACTAAGTGAAAACTGTTAAGCCCCTCCTCCATCAGCTATACCCTCAGCCTGGAGAGAGAGACTGCCAGTTTTTGCTTAGTGTCCAAGGAGGCAAGACACTCCCTGCTCTGCAGGGCTGTTTTCTCCTTGTTTAAATTTTAGATTTTTACTTTTTTCTTTTCTTTTTTGTTCCAGATCATCAGGGACAACAGAGACGCACTAGACCTCTCTGTTCTCCCGGGGTTGAGCTGCGCCAGTGCCGGTCACCCGCACTGCTGCCTCCCCCACAGAAGACAAGGTGGATCAGGGCAGCCCAGCTCCCCTACATCCCGCCAGCGCAAGGGTCGCCCGCACGCCAAGTCCCTCTTCCAGCGTCCTGCCACTACGGTGCCAGTAGCTGAAGGGGCGACCCTGCTGGAATGGACCGAGGGTGAAGACGGCTGTGGTAAGAGAGAGGCTTCTCCAGCCCTACGTCCCCCACCCCCCCACCCTGGTCTCCTGCGTGCCTGACCCCCATACTGGGCCTCTGGACCCTTCCCCTGCTGGACCTAGGCTGGCCCCTGGGGTGCCGCAGAGCGACAATCTGCTCCCTGCCCCCCCCCCCTTTCCTGGCCCCCATAGGACATGCAGCTAGCACAGCTAGCTGCAGAAGCTGCTCCTCTATCCGCACGGGCACCCGGTCTCTGGGTCCCCCCATCTCCTTACCGGAGGGTTGCTCAAGGCCTGAGGCTGTGGAGCAAGGCCTCGCCTCCGGCCAGCATTAATATTCCGGTGCGGCCGGGCGCCGCAAAAATTTTAGCCCAGGCTCCGCGGCCTGCTAGGCCGCCATTCCGGGCCCTGACTCTTCCGGCCGGCGGGGTGGGCTCCCGCAGCCGGCGAGCCGCCATTCAGGGCCCCTGACTCTTCCGGCCGGCGGGGTGGGCTCCCGCGGCCGGCAAGCCGCCATTCCGCGCCCCTGATTCTTCCGGCCGGCGGGGTGGGCTCCCGCGGCCGGCGAGCCGCCATTCCGGGCCCCTGACTCTTCCGGCCGGCGGGGTGGGCTCCCGCGGCCGGCGAGCCGCCATTCCGGGCCCCTGACTCTTCCGGCCGGCGGGGTGGGCTTCCTTGGCCGGCATTGGGCTTGACTGGGCCCCAGCAGGCCCCGTCGGTGCCGGTCGGCAGGGCTCCGCAAATTTTGTCCCAGGCTTCGCGGCCTGCTGGGCCGCAATTCTGACCGGCCCGCGGGGTGGGCACCCGCGGCCGGTTTGAAGCGCATTCCGCCTTAGGTCCCGGCGGTACATAAGGGCCGCGCGCCGCAAATTTAGTCCCCGGCTTCGCGGCCTACTAGGCCGCAAAATTCCGGCCTCTGGTGGAGGGGGCGGGAACTTCTCCAGCCGTGAATTCTTCCCGCCTGGGGGTTCCTCCGCCCCCAGGGGATCGCAGCGCCGCCCTCCAGGCCGGATCCCTGTTAACCCTTTGGGTACAGCCCGGCTCCCAATGGGCCTGTATGGTTGGCCCCCTTTTTCCTGTCTCTTGGGACGGGCCTTTGCACTCTTGCCGTCTGCAGTTTGGCAGGTACAATTTCCCCCCTTTCGGGGCGGACTGATTGCGTTCCATCGCATGCTATACTAGGCTTGTGCATAACTCCCTTTCAGGTTGCACTTTGCAATTCCGTACATGCTGTGGCGAGCCCCCTTTTTCGCTGAGTAACCTTTTTGCAGTGAGCGGACGTTCTTGTGCGTTGTTTGGGCCGTGTATGCCTTCTCCTCCTGTAGGTGGGTTGGCCTTCTCACTGCTTACGGGGCTGCTTGTACGTATGCCTCACCTGCTTACTGCGGCATACTTTTGTCTTCTTGGGATACGATGCTTGCCGCAAGCCTTGCACTCGTCTCTAAGGAGTTCATTCTGTCCACCTGACCCGGACAGGTTCTATTGCTCTCTGCTGCACCGAGCTGGGTGGTACTCATTAATTTAGTTGGCCTTTCATCCCAGGGAGTGTTCATGGGTCCTAGATGCGTGCCCATTCGTCCTTCCACGGCATTGCTTCCCTGCGCTAGTGGTCACATGGTCGAGAGTGCTGTTGTCTGCAGCGCCCCTCGAATTCTTCGTTGGCTCTGGCAGGACTGCGGTTCCCTTGCCTGCTGCAATTTCCTCCTCAGATGCAGTGTGGTATGAGTCCTTCCTCTTGGCGCCTCTACTCTTCAGTCTGATCTGCTACCAGGTTCGGGCAGCTCTTCTCGGGAAGGTCACCCAACTTCTCTTGGGTGCTCGATTACCCAGGTCCGGAGGACCTCCGCCTTGGGTTCTTCAGGGTATTCGCCTTCTGCGATGCGGTGAACCGGGCGTCTCACAGTGTAGCGGGGTTCTGCTTTTGAGCTGTCCTATGGCTTCCCTGTTGCCCACTCCTCCTCCTTTCGGTTGGAGGGTGTTATGCCGGCCTCTGTCTCGACTACCTTATCTCGCCGGCTCTGTTTGGCCCCCGCTCGGTACAGATCACTCTGATGTGGCTTCTGCCCCGCCAGACTTCAGAGGCTGTTCTTCACTGTCCTCCCCTTTGGGGAGAGCATGGTTGTTCATGTGGATGGTTCCGGTGTTCCTTTTGGCCTCGTACTGTCTCCCTTGTTCACACTGGCTGTATTAGCTGTGTGCCTATTTACCGAGTCTACCGCGTTCTGTCCTCCCGCTGAGTGCAGATTGCGTGGTCCATTCTAAGACAATGGTCCTGCTGTAGACTTACCTTCTCGGTAACTTGGGGGGACTACCTTTCGGTCCAGATTGTCCTTTGATCTCCCACACCGGGACTGTAAAACGTGGCTACATCAGCATGGACTTTAGCCTGTCTTGTCCTGGCATCTGGCGGATCCTTTGGTTCCTTTCCGTCTGTCCTTCTGCTCCCCCACTCGGGTGGATACGGGACAACGTTGCTCGAGGGCCGACGGGACCAGTTTTTGTCGACCCTTCTGCCCGTGTTACTGGTGTCACGGATGGTGTACAGGAAACAAGATAAAACAATACAAACAATGACTCACTGGACCCACAACTAAGGAACAAAAGGGAGACCCCTGCAATCGACCTGCCGCTCTCCCTTGTTGCTCAGCCTATGCGACCACCCCAAAGGTGGATGGGCGCATATCCACGTACCTCGGCTATCTTAGACCTGAAGGCCCTACAATAGTGAGGGGACACGACCACCGGCTCCCTACACAGACACGGAGGGAGTCAGGGTCACCTGGATCCAGAAAACAGAAAATCATAAATGCATAAACAGAACTTATCTTGCAGACGACTGTGGACAGGGAACTGGGAACTGGGAGCTGGGAACTGGGACAGCATGCACACACACTCCAGGAAGAAGTATCAGCCGCACACTACTGCCTTATGGGGAGGAATTTAAAGGGAGGTAATCAGTCTGACTGCATGACAGCTGAGATAGACTAACGAGGTGAGAAACAGAAACCAAAACAAAGAAACTCAAGGAGGAGGATCTGGACGGCTCCTGTCAGAGCTTCTCAGCTGTCTGGTTGTGACAACTGGTCTGCGCCTGATCACATTGGGTTTTTCGCCCGCTTGCCAGGCGACTCCAGCGGGTTCGCTACTGTCCGCTCCTGGCTGTGTTTCGTCCAGGATCTGTCGTAAGACTTAGGGTTTTTTGTCTGGGGTTCTGTGGGAAGCTGTGCATTCCCCACTCTGAATTTCTCTCCCCATGGTTCTGTCTTTTTTTCCAGTCCGGCCTGGACCTGGGACTGGGACTCCTTTACTTGAGGTGTCAAGTGTCGGCGCTGTTCTTCCTCTTCCAGCGTTCCCCGGCCCTCTGGGCCTGTCAAGACCTTCTTCCTCGGAGTGGCTCTTTGGTTCCTCTGTACTGTCCTTCGGTACCGCCCTGGGGACTACATACTGAGCTCTCGGCGCTCCAATCTTGTCCTTGGAGCCGTTACAGAAGTTCTCTCTACCCCTTCTGTCCTGTACGGTTGTGTTTCCGTATCAGTCGTGTCTCTGATGGGTGCCTGAATGGCCCCTTTTTGTTCCGAGCCTTCTGTCTTTTCCCAGGACAGGGCTGTTCTACATCCCGTTTCTTCCTTCCTTCTGAAGGTGGTGTTTGCCTTTCACTTCAACACTTCACCGTTTTGGACGTTGTTTGGGCCTTGCCGTTTTTACTTGGAGATCTCTGACTCTTGTCGACGTTCGGCCTCTTGGGTTTCCAGAAGGTCCGTGCATAGGGTTGACGGACTCCAGGGTGGTTTTCCTCCGCTTTATCAGATTGGCTATTGCTGAGGTTACCGCACCAAGGGCAGGATTCTGCCTTTGGTGTCACCATTCATTTCACCAGAGCGGTCGGTGCCTCCTGGGCCAGAGGCATTGGGCTTCGGCCATGCATTTGGTCAAGGCGGGCACAGGTCTTCCTTGCACGCCTTACCGAGTTCTACAGGGTGCATACTCTGGCAGATCTGCCTTGGCCCGCCTAGGTCTGCAGGCGGCGGTTCATTGATGCCTTTCGGGTGCTTCACCTTGGAGCTGTGGTCCCTCCCCTTTTGGACTGCTTTTGAACGTCCCAAGGTCTTCTGTGTCCCCCAAGGAAACTGGGCGAGAAAACTAGATTTTTGTATAACTTACCAGTAAAATCTCTTTCTCGCTCTTTCCTTGGGGGACACAGCACCCACCCATTCATTGTTTTCTCTGCACGGTTTCCGAGTTTTTGTTACCCGTTGGGTAGTTGGCTTGTTGGTTCCTTGTTGGACTTTGCCTTTTCTCACTGCTTGGACACGCAACTGGCAGTCTCTCTCTCCAGGCTGAGGGTATAGCTGATGGAGGAGGGGCTTAACAGTTTTCACTTAGTGTCACGCCTCCTATGGAGATGAGCTATACCCAAGGTCTTCTGTGTCCCCCAAGGAAAGAGCGAGAAAGAGATTTTACTGGTAAGTTATACAAAAATCTCGTTTTTAAATACCCTGTTAGCAGGAGCATACACAGTATATACAGTGCCTTAGCAAAACTTAGTCTGAACCCCCAGTGAGATTTCTATTAAAGATTGATTATTTAATATTAAAAAAAAAGTCATTCTTTCACCCACGTTTACTGACTGCTGTGTCAGGAAAAAGTGTAACAGGCAGTTTAGTAATGTGGCGCGAACTGTGAACATCATATTTATGAAAGTATTTGCACCAGACAACATGAATACATTGATAAGTCTCCTCCATAGAGCTCTAAATCTCCTGCTTCCCTTGAAACAGAATGTGATAAAACTCCCTGCCTGCAGCCACCACTAGGGGGAGCCCAGTGCATGGGAAATTATACAGTTACCTTTGAACTCAATGGAAGATGCACAGAGTTCCCTCTAGTAATGGCTGCAGGAAAATGTGGTTGATTTATGCCAGGAAGCAGAGTTTAGCGCCAGGTTCCCCCTCAGTACAGACCCCATAGCAGTGGCGCGGTCTTCCTCCATAATAAGTGCGAGACTGCCTGTTAGTGAATTGTAAATGAATAGGGGTCCCCAATCAGGACCCTCATCTATCAAGCAAAGCACAGTGCTCTGTGAAAGGCCCATCATGTCCCTGGATTACACAAGCCGCCCATTGATTTGGTGCCTGTGGTGGCGCTGTAGAAATAGTTGAAGTCATCTGAAATCATGGGGTTAACCTCATTTGTCTGGTTGTAAGAAGGCCATACAATTTTCAGATATTTGTCTGCGGATATGCTCATAAATTCATCAAAATCAAGGCAATCCAGTGGTCTTTGCGTACATTCACACGGCAGGGAAGAAACGGGTGTTAAAAACAGATGCCCTGTCAGTGTTTCATGGCTATTTTGTGTCCATTCTCTGGCCATCTATCCGATTTTAACCGCCGTTTTGCATCCGTTTTTAACCATCATTAAAAATGACGATTTAAAACCGATGAATTTGAATAGCTTTTTTTTTTAGCGCCCCAACCCCTGCAGTGTCTTCAGTATACATAATGCCCCCCATAGTGCCCTCTGAACATCAGATGGCCCCCATAGTGTCCCCTGGACATCCAATGGCCCCCATAGTGTTGGGGAAAGAAATCTAGTAGATAGATATCTGAACAGCGGTGGTCTGACTGGCCATCCAACTTTTTGAGTAGCCTATCAGCCTAGTGATACAGAACTGCCAGATATTCCACTCTTGAGATTCCGGTGACAGCTTAGGCCCTTGCGGACGAGCGATAGTCCCTTCCAGCCGGAGACACAGGATGAGTTTTTTGAGGGCTCATGCACACGACCGTTGTTGTTTTGCGGTCCATTTTTTCACGGATCCGTTCTGTATCTGAGTTTTTTTTTCTCTGATTTATGCCCTCTTCCGTTCCGTTATTTCACAAAACATTTCCGTATGCGATCCTTTTTTTGCATATCGGAAACAGAAACAGTAACTTATTAATCACCAAACACATGAGCAATATGGGCTGGGCATAGCATTTCTACAGTAAGGATCCGCAAAATACAGATGACATACGGATGTGTTCCGTATTTTTTTGCGGACACATTGACTTGAATGAGGCCTCGGACCGTGATTTACAGACAATAATAAGACATGCGCTTTTTTTTTTACAGAACAGAAATACGGAAACGGAATGCACACGGAGTACCTTCCGTTGTTTTTGCAGACCCATTGAAGTGAATGGTCCCGCATACGGTCCGCAAAAAAAATGGAACGGAAGCGGAAAGAAAATACGTTCGTGTGCGTGAGCCCTAACACAGTGGTCCTCAATTCCAGTCCTCAGGACCCACCTACCAGTCATGTTTTCAGGATTTCCTTAGTATTGGGCAGCTGATATAATTAGTGTCCATCCATCAGGCTTTGCCACAGGTGTTCATTCGGTGGGATACTCCTAAATTCTGACCGGCAAGTGGGCCCTGAGGGCTGGAGTTGGGGAACCCTGTTTTAACAGACTCCATGTGTGATCCGTTCTTCCCGCAGACCCTGCTGGAAAAAAACCGGACAAAGATAGAACATGCTGCGATCTTCTCGAGCGATGGTCCATGCGGTAAATAAACCATGTGAATGCACCTATTCAGTCAAACTGATCAGTGCTCAGTCCTGGGGCTCTTTGAGTTCTACAACGCACATGGCCAGTCTGACAATGGACTTAGAAGACATCTGCCCTGAAACTTAGGTAGATTCAAGGACCAATATTTACTGGTGGCTCCTCATGGTGTGAATGGGAGCTTATGAATTCCTAGTAGCAGCATGCTGTTGTGATCTGGGCCGTTTTCAGGGCCTGCTAGTTTTTTTTTTTTTTCTTTTTTACATTGGTTTTCATGGGGGTATGCTATTGGAAACCATATTTAAAAGTGTAACTCTCTATAGATTGTTTTTTTTTTTTTGCAGTGGCAGGGTTATGGCTCTCTGCCACACCATTACCACCTCCTGTGAATGAACTATACAAGTAATTTGGGGGATACTATATCTCGTTTTTTCCCAGAATTCCAGAGGAATGGCCTAAAAGTCTCCTCATGCCAATTAATGCGTTCTCAGTAAGGAGAGATAGTACCCCCCAAATCCTAACTTAGGCCTCTCACCTAGGTAAGGGCCCCAGCAATACACGGGTCCACAATACATGGGGCACCGGCCGTGTGCATTCCGCATCACGGATGCGGACCTATTCACTTGAATGGATCCGCAAATCCGGAGATGCGGTGCGGAACGGAGTGGAACAACAGAACCCTACGGAAGCACTACGGAGTGCTTCCCTGGGTTCCGTTCCGTGCCTCTGCACCGCAAAAATATAGGATTTGTAGAACGGACAGATTCAAGTGAATGGGCTCGCGATCCACATGCGGCAGCCCCACGGCCTGTGCCCGTGCATTGCGGACCGCGGCACGGAGGGACAACGGTCGTGTGAACAAGCCCTAAGCCAGTGTTCTCTGCTCTGCACTGATGAGCACCAATCACCCCGAAACAGCTGTCTGCAGATGAGGCGCTGGCTTATTTAATATCCGAGTCATGTTTCAAGGCCTATTTAAAGGGTTGAACACTGACTTAGGCTACTTTTACACTTGCGGCAGAGTGATCCGGCATGCAGTTCCGTCGCTGGCAGGATCCTGATCCGTCTTACAAATGCATTGCAAGAACAGATCCGTCTGTCCGTTTGTCATACGGACAAACGGATCCGTTCCGGGTTTTTTTTCACTTTTTTTTTTCGGTCTGCGCATCCGGCATTCCGGCACTAATACATTCCTATGGAAAAAAATGCCGGATTCAGGCAAGTCTTTCGTTTTTTTTGGCCGGAGATAAAACCGTAGCATGCTGCTGTTTTATCTTTGTCCTGATCAGTCAAAAAGACTGAACTGAAGACATCCTGATGCATCCCGAACGGATTGCTCTCCATTCAGAATGCATGGGGATAAAACTGATCAGTTCTTTTCCGGTATAGAGCCCCTGTGATGGAACTCAGTGCCGGAAAAGAATAACGCCAGTGTGAAAGTCCCCTTATAGGATAGCTGCCTTACATCTTGTAGCAACAGAGGCAGAGCTTGTTAAGAGCTTATTTGCATCCCTTTCTTCCTTATGGAGAAAGCATGAGGAGTGTTATAGGCCAGGCTATGCTCCTCTGGATGTGCAACTATAGTAGTAATGTCACATTTACAGTACCCTCTTCCATAGCGAATATGTACGGTAATTTCAGCCCCTTGAGCTTTTGCGCTACTTGCTTGTAAGTCACCTTGTGCTAATATTCCGAGACTTGGTACGGACTCTTATCAGGATTAGCTTCGTGGTACCCAGTGAAGCTATTAGGTGGCACATGAATCATGCATGGCTTGTGTTCTGTTACTGGTCTCTCCGTGTAGCTGACGTGTCACTTCAGTAAATCGCCTAATTCTCCCCTTGTGTTTGTCGGCAGCCTGTACAGCCCGCAGGACAACATCGAGGAGGCCCTCCTGCTTCTTTTGATCAGCGAATCTATGGTAAGCCATCACCCGCCTCACCGATATCACTACTACTATACACAGCCGTAGAAAAGCAGATAAGACATAATCATCTACATTCATAAAAATAGGAGTACAAATATGAGTGCAAGCCTACCGCCATGCGGATATTTGGACGTATTGGCGATTCCTTGTCTTTTTGGAACCACATTGTTCCTGCCTTTTCAAGAGGCTAACCTGCAGTGCCGTGGAAAAAAACAAAACCTGTAGCAAGCCCAATGACTCACTCAGCTCTGCTACATCTGCAGTTGGTCTACTATGGTAAGATGCAAAACGAGAAGATCTCTGCTGTCCTGAAGACGCTGCAGTTTAGCTCAATCCCAATATGATCCTCATGAAGTAATATTATTTGAGGGGGCGTTTATTTCATTGCCTCTTATTTTAGGATATTTCGCATGTAAAACAAAT
Organism: Bufo bufo; assembly: GCF_905171765.1. Taxonomy (NCBI): domain Eukaryota; kingdom Metazoa; phylum Chordata; class Amphibia; order Anura; family Bufonidae; genus Bufo; species Bufo bufo. The sequence continues at coordinate 567,880,146 of NC_053392.1, read as the reverse complement.
GGAACAGAAAAGATTTTGCATGTAATACGTAGTGGACTAGGTGGAAAAAACAGGCGGTGGCATGTACGTCATTTACTAACCCAGAATATTTTGTGATTTGGCACCGACCAGCTCCTGTTCCCTGACTGGAGGCGCCGATGAGACAAAGAGGCAAACATATCCTTAAAGGGGTTGTCTCACTACAGTAAGTGGCATTTATCATGTAGAGAAAGTTCAAACAAGCAACTTACTAATGGACTGTGATTGTCCATATTGCTTCCTTTGCTGGCTGGATAAATTTTTCCATCACATTATACACTGCTCGTTTCCATGGTTACGACCACCCTGCAATCCATCAGCGGTGGTCGTGCTTGCACAATATAGGAAAAAGCACCAGCCTGTGTGAGCTCCCGCAGTCCCGGCCACCAGAGAGGCTGACGCTTTTTCCTACAGTGTGCAAGCACGACCACCACTGATGGATTGCAGGGTGGTCTGTAACCATGGAAACAAGCAGTTTATAATGTGATGGAAAAATGAATCCAGCCAGCAAAGGAGGCAATATGGACAATCACAATACATTAGTAAGTGCTTTGTATTAACTGCCTGTACATGATAAATGCCATTTTCTGAAGCGAGACAACCCCTTTAAAGAGGCAAACATGTCTTTAAGATTCACCTCACCCTTGATGCATGTTCAGTGATGGAGTGATGTGCTCTCAGCAGCAATATGGCACTTTCAAGTTTGTGACATTAGCAAGATTCACACAATATGGCACAGGGAGTAGATTGTCAGCGCTTTCCCCAGTGCACACACACATTCCCCCTGCTAGCAGAATCGTCACCTCCGAGATATATTTATAAGCACATATGTTTGCCATGCTGAAATACTGCGTTGAGCAGCGCGTGGATATTCTTCTGTGACCAGTAATCCTGATTGCATGTAGCAGACACGGGGAGCAAATGTAGCCTCTCTTTTCTGGGGGGTCTAAAATCTATACTTGAAATGTATTGGTTTTGGTTTTACCGATTATTCTCCAATTTTCTCTTTTATTGATTGTTTGTGTGATAAATTAAAGGGGTTCTCCAGGATTAGGGCTCACGCACACGAACATTGTTTGGGTCCGCATACGAATCACATTTTTTGCGGTTTGGATGTGGACCCATTCACTTCAGTGGGGCCACAAAAGGTGCTGTCCGCGTCCATTGCTCTGTACCGTGGCCCCACAACAAAATAGAATGTGTCCTATTGCTGTCCGTTTTTGTCCGGACAAGAATAGGCATTTATATAATAGACAGCGAAACGCACACGGGAGGCATCTGTGTTTTGCGGCTCTGCAAATTGCGGACCCCAAAACACGGCGCGGTCGTATGCATGAGCCCTTACAAAAGATAGCTGCTTTATTCCAAAAACACCATCGCATCGGTCCATGGGCTTTGTCTAGTATTGCAACTCATCTCTATTGAAGTCAGTGGGGCTGAGCTGTAATACCTCACACAACCTGCGGACAGTTGTGGTGCTGTTTTTGGAAGGAAGCAGCCGCCTTGTTTTAGTCCTGGTGGTTGGAGCACTCACGGTTGCTCTGGTCCTCCCTGATGCTTCCTGGGCTGGTGCACAGTGAAGGGAGGGCGCACCCTGGTTCCCTCAGAGCACACTTTGGTTTGGGGATTTCTTCTGCGTAGTGGTGCCCTTGCTGTTGGTAGGTGTCGGGGGTGCAAGGCATGGTCCCAGATTGGAGTGTGATACAAGGTAGTGCTGTACTGAGGTGATATGGGTTTTGGTGCATGCAATGATGATGCCAGGCTTACATCAAAAATTGGTTCTTTACTTGGAAATAAAGTTCAGTGCAGTAGTCACAGGCTTTACCATGTGTGGACTGGCAGATCTTACACAGGTTGCAATTTCCAGAGTTGTTCCTAATTCTACAGGCTGCAAATGTAGTAGACAGGTTTCTTCTCTGAATCAAGCTTCTTAAACCGTGCTCTCATTCAGATACATACAGCATTATAGGTGCCAGGGCCGATTCTAGGTGAAATGGGGCCCTTGGGCGGAAAACAATAAGGCCCCCCCCACATGACACTTGCTGACTTTAAAGTCCCGTATTCTCCAGTCCAACTGACTCCAAACAGAACCAGAGCGGGCTAGTACACTGGCACGGGTGAGATGGTGCTTGGGATGGATCCGATCCAGTTTAATCAACCAACCTACCAGACTGGGATGTATCCCGATCCAGTTTAATCAACCAACCGGTTACTGGTAGGTTGGTTGATTAAACTGGGTCGGATCCATCCCAGGCACCATCTCGCCCGTCCCAGTGCCAGTATACTAGCCCGCCCTGGTTCTGTTTGGACAGTTGGACTGGAGAAATGTGCATTTGGGGAAGGGGGGGGGGGGAGTTACTGGTAGTACCAGTAACCGCCCCCCCCCCCCCCATGCACATTTCTCCAGTCCAACTGACTCCAAACAGAACCAGGGCCCCAGCCCGCAGGGCGGGCTAGTAGTACACTGGGACGGCCCGGACGGGTGAGAAGGTGCCGGACTAAGTAAGTCAGTGAGTGGGAAACACTGGGAATGGATCATGGATCCGATCCAGTTTAATTAACAACAAAACAATTTAACCAATGAATTATGAACCTACCAGACAGTCAGTGGAAGTTTGGAACTTGGCTGTGGGCTGTCTCTGGCTGCCTTCTGTCTGTGGGCGGCGGGCCTTCCCTGGCGCTGCTGGCAGAGTCAGACTGGGCTCTGGGCTGTGGCTGGCTGGCTGCCAAATGCCAATGGCGCTTGCTTGCTTGCTTTGCTGCTTGCTCCCTGCCTCAATGCCTCCTTAAGTTCAATCCAGGGCGGGGGGGCGGAGCCTGGGGCAACATACGTCAGCCAGACGCTAGACGTGCCTGCCTGTGCCGTGCATGCCGCTGCTCCAGTCTCAAATCTCTTAAAGAGACAAGCAGCGGCAGCGCAGCGCAGGCCCCTCCACTTGACTCCAGACTCCAGCCCAGTTAGTTTTAATTTATTAATTACATTACTGCGGCGCGGCGCCGGCGTCTCTCCAGACACAGCTGCACACAATAGAATTATTCAATTATAGATAATATAGTAGTTGCGGCCGGGCCGGCGCTGGGGGCCCCTAAGGAGTCGGTGGCCCGGGGGCAATTGCCCCCCTTGCCTCTATGGTAGCGCCGGCCCTGATAGGTGCAATACTTATCTTGCTTTCTATCCCTTTCTTTCTCACATCTACACTCTCATCTCACTACAATGCCCACCAAAGTCCTGTAGCAGATGGCCAGTCTGCATCTCAAAGTATGCCTGGTCAACTGAATCTCTATATCCCAAATTAGCTTAGTTTCTTACAGGTTCTCTCCACAGACTCTTTTGCACGCACCTCCTCTCTGAAAGGCTGAAATACTGCCAAATGATGTCACAGTTTCTTCCTCAGAGGATGATTCATGGCTCTGTCTCCCAAGCTGGCTGGATAATTTCCCAGGATGGCTTCTAGCTGGTTCTCCCTTTACTGTCTCAGCTCCAACTGATTTAGGCTAGGTCTACACGACGACATGTGTTGCGCGACATTTTGTTGCACCAATGTCGCGCGACAATTTTTATGATGAAAGTCTATGGTGTTGCACTGCGACATGCGACATGCTGCGACTGCAATGCGAGAGTCGCAGAAAAATCCATCTCGAATGGATTTTTTGCAACTGTCGCGTTGCAGTCGCATGTCGCAGTGCTACACCATAGACTATCATTATAAAAATTGTCGCGCGACATTGGTGCAACAAATGTCGTCGTGTAGACCTAGCCTAAATCTGCCAAACTAAGCCACTGCCTATGGGGAGGGTGTAACAGCCCCGTCTATCAACAAGCTACCAAGGCCTGTTAAGGCCCCTTGCAGACGAGCGTGTCCGAATTAGGTCCGGATGCGTCCCGGGTGCATTGCGGCAAACCCGCACGAATAGGTACTCAATTGCAGTCAGTTTTGACTGCGATTGCGTTCTGTTGTTCAGTTTTTGTCGCGCGGGTGCAATGCGTTTTGCACGCGCGTGATAAAAAACTGAATGTGGTACCCAGACCCGAACTTCTTCACTGAAGTTCAGGTTTGGGATCGGTGTAGTGTAGATTGTATTATTTTCCCTTATAACATGGTTCTTTAATACAGAATGCTTAGTACAAGGTCAATTGAGGGTTAAAAAATAAAAATAAATATTAACTCACCTCCTCCAATTGATCGCGTAGCTGCCGGTCTCCTGTTCTTTCTTCAGGACCTGTCAAAGGACCTGTGGTGATGTCACTGAGCTCACCACGGTGATGGACCATGTGATTGGACCATGTGATGTGACGTCACCACAGGTCCTTTAGTTGGCAGCTCATGATTAAAGAAGTAAGAAGAGATCGGCAACTACGCGATCAAGAGGAGGAGGTGAGTTAATTATTATTATTTTTTTAACCCTCAATTGACCTTCTACTAAGCATTCTGTATTAAAGAATGCTATTATTTTCCCTTATAACCATGAATGGGTCCGGATTCAGTGCGGGTGCAATGCGTTCACCTCACGCATTGCACCCGCACGGAAATCTCGCCCGTGTGAAAGGGGCCTTAAGGCTGGGTTCACACGGGCGAGATGAACGCATTGCACCCGCACTGAATCCGGACCCATTCATTTCTATGGGGCTGTGCACATGAGCGGTGATTTTCACGCATCACTTGTGCGTTGCGTGAAAATCGCAGCATGCTCTATATTGTGCGTTGATCACGCAACGCAGGCCCCATAGAAGTGAATGGGGCTGCGTGAAAATCGCAAGCATCCGCAAGCAAGTGCGAATGCGGTGCGATTTTCACGCATGGTTGCTAAGATGAACCTCCATTCTTCTGATAGAAGGGGACATGTATGATATATCTTGTGAATCCCTGACCTCCGCTCCATATAGCATTCATGAGATAAACTGGAATGCCAGCTACAAGGTAGAACGTGTCCCCACAATATTAGTGTTCAACCTCCCTAATGCCCCTGGGGGTGAATAGACATGTTTCAAAGTCGTTAGGTCAAGGGGGTACCATTTCTACCAGTTGGCATGCTTGGATATGCCACAAATGTCATAGAGGTGCATGTCCACCATCCGGGAATGGGGCCCGTAAACTGAAGGGAGAGCAGCCATATGGAAAGGGGTGATCTTAGTGAGCCCTAGTAGGTTCCATTGCAACCTTGTGGAAGTAAAAGAAATTTGTTTGGTCCCACATCTGGATTATTTTTTTTATTTTATTTTTTTGTAGTTTTGAATCTGTACTTTAAAGGGGTTGTCTGACTTAGTAGTCGACAATCCCAATGGTCGGAACCTGTGCCCAATTGGAAAAAAAAAAAATATGCTCACCTGTCTACAGTTCCACCATTGCTGTGCTGCTGCCCTGTTCCCGTCCACACCGCCCTTCCTGGTTATGTGTGCTAGACCGATTTGTCACTAGAGAGTCACTAGCAGCGATGTGTCGTTTTAGCACACGTGACTGCTGAGGCCAGTGATAGGCTGCAGTGGTCACAGGACCAAGCGGCTTTCAGTCCAGTGAGGATCAGAAGCAGCTGGGCACTGGAACGGCTAAACTGCGGACGGGACGGGTGAGTGAGTTTTTTTTTTTTTTTTACTTAATTGGGCACAGGTTCTGACCATTGGGGTTGTAAGTAGGGATGAGCGAACTTCTGTTTTAGAAGTTCGGGTTCCGGTTACCACAGAATTGCATTATGGATCCTGTGACCATGGACCTTAACTTATGGTCCGTGGTCACGGGATCCATAACGCAATTCTGCGGTAACCGGAACTTCTAAAACAGAAGTTCGCTCATCCCTAGTTGTAAGCTTACAGACCAGAAAACCCCTTTAATACCCTCACATGGGGGCAGTTTTACCTTTCAATAGGTTTGCCTTGTCTTGCTAAGTCCTGTGTCTTATACTACAGTAGCAGGATGAAGCCTACTTTTGCAAATCTCTATTTTGTACTTTTCCTTGAATAACACAAGCTTTGTTAGAGAGTACGGTAATATTTGAATAATTTGTAAGCCCATTAATACCGCCACAATGTGCCCTGTTACACAGACTGTTATGTAACGCAATCATAGCAGAGGATTTGCTGGATTAAGGGGCAGTTACACCGCTGGATGGTTTCCAGACAACACAAATGATTTTTATTTGCTGCCTTTTTCATGTAGGATTGTCAGCCGGTCGAAGCTTAATTCTCCCAAACTCAATCCAGACCGCTTGTTTTATGCTGCAGAAGGATGTATTCTGATTGCATTTTTGCCCTACAGTACATTTTGCATGTACGTAGGTAAAGCTCCCACTACACACGCTAAACGTGTCCATAGGGCTCCATTAGTCAGACGGAGGTCAAAAGCAGGTCATTTTGGCCTCCATTTAGCTGGTATATGTCAGTATACCGCTAGACTACGCTATTTCCTCCCAGTAAAAAACAACTATATTAAAGCCGTTGTCCCACAAAAAATATTCTACATTTTTCAAAACAACACCTGATTCTAAATACGTTTGTAATTGCATGTAATTAGAAATGTATTACAGCCACTGAGTTATTCACTGAAATCTATTTGTATAGCGCCACCTGCTGTTTGCTCTTTTTCAAAATTCCTTGTCCAGCTCACTGAGATGGAAGCACATGCTGAGTTCCAGCCGCCTTCTGCCGCCAGCTGCAGCTGAAAGGACACACCCCTTAGAAAGGACACACCCCTTAGAAAGGACACACCCCTTAGAAAGGACACACTCCTTAGAAGGACACACCGCTGAGCTGCCAGCTTGAAATAAATCTAGCAGAGAAATTGGGGCAAGGAATAGGGAGATATCTGGATCCATTAAAGCTAAGGGGCTGGTTCTAAGTTTGTTAGAAAGAGACTGTTATGTACAATATAATGTCGGATTTTTTTTTACATTAATCATGGGATAACCCCTTTAAAGGGCTTCTGTCACCCCACTAAACTATTTTTTATTTTTTTTGTGTACTTATAATCCCTATCCTGCGATATATCTATACATTATTTTATTAATCATTTTCGTTCAGTAGATATGTCAAAAAACGTACTTTTATAATATGCTAATTACCTGTCTACCAGCAAGTAGCCGCAAAAAACCGCCCCCTCCTCCTGTTGATTGACAGGGCCAGCCGCGATCTCCTCCTCCGGCCGGCCCTGTTAGCATTTCAAAACTCGCGCGCCTGTGTTGATTCGGCGCAGGCGCTCTGAGAGAAGGAGGTGCACCTGCTCCGATGACATGTGACGTCGTCGGCGCAGGCGCACTGAGGGAGTGCTGAGGAGGCGAGCCTCCTTATCTCAGAGCGCCTGCGCCGAATCAACACAGGCGCGCGATTTTTGAAATGCTGACAGGGCCAGTCGGAGGAGGAGATCGCGGCTGGCCCTGTCAATCAACGGGAGGAGGGGGAGGTTTTTTGCAGCTGCTACCAGCAAGTAGACGCCCTACTTGCTGGTAGACAGGTAATTAGCATATTATAAAAGTATGTTTTTTGACATATCTACTGAACGAAAATGATTAATAACATAATGTATAGATATATCGCAGGATAGGGATTATAAGTACACAAAAAAAAAAAAATTGTTTAGTGGGGTGACAGAAGCCCTTTAAGAGTATATTTTTTCACATTGTAGCCTATGGTTAACTGATGTCACTGTATGAAACAGGCTTCCATTACAGGAGTTTTTCAACAGTTTAATATGGACGGCCTAGACTCAGGATAGTTCATCAATATCTGATTGGTGGGGTCCGACACCCAGCAGCGACGCCGATCAGCGGCTTGAAGAGGCCACGGCACTCTGGTGAGCACTGGAGCCTCCTCACAGCTTACCAAGCACAGCGCCGTTCATGGCATAGTGGCTGTGCATGGTATCGCAGCCCAGGTGCGTTCATTTAAATGGGACTGAGCTGCGTCTAGGACATGTGACCAATGAATGTGATCTCATTGGTCTAGGAAGAGGCCGCAGCTCTCACCAGAGCATCACAGCTGATTGGCGAGGATGCCGAGAGTTGGACCCTCACCAATTAGATGACCAATCCTGAGACATATTAAATTCCCCTAAAACCCCTTTAAACCTATACATTTTGAAGTTTTCAACAGCTTTTCATGAAGTATCCACAACCCACAGGCTATAAAGGCATCTACCTGGGTGTGTCATGAAAAGCTACACGAAAACTGTACATTAGAAAGATTCCATTATAGTTGGTGACTGATGCCACAGCCTCCATTTCACATATACAGGTGAAACTCGAAAAATTTGAATATCGTGCAAAGTTAATTTATTCCAGTAATGCAACTTAGGCTACTTTCACACTAGCGTTCGGGTGTCCGCTCGTGCGCACCGTTTGAAGGGGCTCACGAGCGGCCCCGAACGCATCCGTCTGGCCCCAATGCATTCTCAGTGGAGGCGGATCCACTGAGAATGCATCCGCCTGCCAGCGTTCAGCCTCCGCTCCGCTCAGTGAGCGGACACCTGAACGCTGCTTGCGTTCTAAGTTTTAATGCAGACGCATCCGTTCTGAACGGATGCGAACGTCTGCATTATCGGAGCGGATCCGTCTGATGACACATCAGACGGATCCGCTCCGAACGCTAGTGTGAAAGTAGCCTTAAAAGGTGAAACTAACATATGAGATAGACTCATTACATGCAAAGCGAGATATTTCAAGCCTTTATTTGTTATAATTTGGATGATTATGGCTAAGGCCTCTTTCACACTTGCGTTGTCCGGATCCGTCGTGTACTCCATTTGCCGGAGGTGCCCGCCGGATCCGTAACACCGCAAGTGAACTGAAAGCATTTGAAGACGGATCCGTCTTCAAAATGCGTTCAGTGTTACTATGGCAGCCAGGACGCTATTAAAGTCTTGGTTGCCATAGTAGTAGTGGTGAGCGGGGGAGCAGTATATCTACAGTCCGTGCGGCTCCCGGGGCGCTCCAGAATGACGTCAGGGCCCCCCATGCGCATGGATGATGTGATCCATGTGATCACGTCATCCATGAGCGTGGGGCGCCCTGACGTCACTCTGAAGCGCCCAGGGAACCGCACGGACGGTAAGTATACTGCTCCCCCGCTCCCCACTACACTTTACCATGGCAAACAGGACTTTAGCGTCCCGGCAGCCATGGTAACTATTCAGAAAAAGCTAAACGTCGGATCCGGTAATGCGCCGAAACGACGTTTAGCTTAAGGCCGGATCCGGATCAATGCCTTCCAATGGGCATTAATTCCGGATCCGGCCTTGCGGCAAGTGTTCAGGATTTTTGACCGGAGCAAAAAGCGCAGCATGCTGCGGTATTTTCTCCGGCCAAAAAACTTTCCGTTCCGGAACTGAAGACATCCTGATGCATCCTGAACGGATTTCTCTCCATTCAGAATGCATTAGGATAATCCTGATCAGGATTCTTCCGGCATAGAGCCCCGACGACGGAACTCTATGCCGGAACACAACAACGCAAGTGTGAAAGAGCCCTTACAGCTTATGAAAACCCCAAAATCACAATCTCAGGTCCCCTTTGCTCAGGGGGTATGGATTAATTAGCTGACTAGAGTGTGACACTTTGAGCCTAGAATATTGAACCTTTTCACAATATTCTAATTTTAAGCTGCATTACTGAAATAAATGGACTTTTGCATGATATTCTAATTTTTCGAGTTTCACCTGTACATTGTGCGCTTTTCCCAGTATATACATTACAGAGGCCACAAATGCAATGTAAGAGACCGTTTCCACCTAAACCAGTGGTTTCTGTATGAACCATCCACACAGATGTGAATGTTAACTTGTAATTCATTCATTTTTCCCTCTGTTCATTCTAGAGTTAGGAGTCCAGTGGGCGGTCCTATTGAGTGATTGACAACTAGGAGTCCAGTGGGCAGTCCTATAAGTATTTGACAGCCTTCCCTGTATGAGTGTACATAAAGAGATAGCTGTACGTCACTGATAGGACCTCCCACTGGACTCTTTAGCATAGAAAGAGCAGGACCTTAAATGAATTAATTACAAGCTATACTGACTTTCTTTTCCTGCAAAGCTGTATATCGATCTGCTCAGCTCCTCCTGCTCTATAACCTGCTGCCCACAGATTGAACAGCATGTACAACAGGATTAGTTCATCTGCCCCATTGTGTTGCAAGGCTTGAGGGGCAGGTGCATGACGCAGGGATTCAAAGAACACCAAAAAGAGTAATTTCCTTACTGCTAAAGATCTCTCTATTCAAAGGAGCTGGCTAACATGGAGCAAGAAGTGTGCTGATAATTCAGATGAGGCTCAGGACCCCCTGAAGGCCCACTGCCACAGACTCCTTAAAGGGAATCAAATCCATCCTATTAAAACCAGCTTACATCTCTAATAAGCCCTTGGCAGCTGAATCTAATGTTCGTACGCCCTTGTCGCTCCGTAGCCTTATTGCAGAGGAAACAAACTTTTTTATCCCTAGGTGCAACGAGGGCCTTGCCGTTGCACCACTCACTCTCTACATGCCGTGCCCCCACCTCTTTGACTGAAAGGGCCAGGCATGTAGACTAATTAACGCCTGGCTGTGAAGTCTCTCGGCAGTGCGACTTCCACTGTGTTCGGCAAGGGATGGCGCTTGGGCCACGGAGCAACGTGGGAGCAAGAACATTGGGTTCAGCTGGCAAGGGCTCATCAGGATGGATTTGATGACAGATTCCCTTGAAATTGATTGCTCTGACCGATAGATCTGGTGTGGCAGCAGTGCTCTATGGGAATAGCGCCAGATCGGTGGAGGATGAGGCCATGGATGGTCCACAAGATGCTGCATCCAGAGTATTCCTTGCAATGCATGGGGCTAGCAGTGTACTGATCAGTGGCAGCCACAGGCACAGCTGGTAGACAGGGATATAGTCCTAGTATGTGCATTGCTGCGTCCCACTTCTTCCCACAGAGGTTTCTTTGCTGATTCACCTATGGTTAGCCTCTCGTCTCTTACAAATCCGCCAGGTCATCGTTCTTTTCTCTATTAGGGTCGATGGCTGACATGTATCTCCTTGTAAATCAATAGCAAATCACTTCCATGTTATCTGTTACACCAGGCCAACAGAGATGCCGTTATCAGCCGAGCTCCAGACCAGAAGGAGGACCGCGCTGTAAGCCTCCAGAACGCCTCCGCAGTCTACGACCTTCTGAGCATCACAATGGCCAGGAGAGGGCAGTACACCATGCTCTCGGAGGTACTGTGCTCCATTCCAGAAGACACCATACAGCCTACTGTAGTGCGAGACATAAAGTGCAGAACTCTGGTAATCGGGTCTCGTCTCTCAGCGACGCCAAGGATGTCATTTGACATTTTTCTGAGTAAGGCCTTATTCACACGTCGTGATGAAATCTGTCATAAGAGGGTCAGTGATTCATCCGTGAAGATTTCCATGAAGAATTCGTGTTAGGTCCTTGTGTCCGTTCTCTGCTTTCTATGTTCCACGGACTCTGCGCAGCCGAAGAGAAATTCCAATAAATAGTCAGTGAAACAAAGACGGCATCTGTGTTGGCGCCATGTTTTTCACGGCCCCGTAGACTATAATGAGCGTGATGGATCCGCAAAAACACGGACAAAACTAGGGCATGCTTCCGTGCAAAAACACAGATGTGTGAATACACACATTAAAATGTATTTGTACGAGTATTGTCCGTGGAGAACATGGACAGCACGCGCCCGTGAATCACTGACGTGTGTATAAGGCCCCATGCGAACTGCAGAGCTACGTCACAGAGGTTGTCCGGAGTGACAGCGGGCGCTGTACATGCCTCTGTACAGCCATGTTTTACCACGGTTCTACAACCTGGAGAGCAATACTTCTAGAAGTGACTTCCTCAACATGGCTGTAGTTCTGCTGTATTCTCGTCCTATCAGCCAAATGGCACAATGGGGGAGATTTATCAAAACTGGTGCAAAGGAAAAGTGACTTAGCTGCCATAGCAACCAATCAGATTCCACCTTTCATTTTTCAGAGCTGTATTGGAAAATAAAAGGTGGAATTTAATTGGTTGCTATGGGCAGCTGAGCCAGTTTTAATAAATCCCCCCGATTGTTCCTGGGCAGGAAATCCCCGTTTAGACCTCACAATGTGCTCCACAGAAATTATGGGGGAGATTTATCAAAAACGGTGTAAAGGGAAATTGGCTAAGTTGCCCATAGCAAACAATTAGATTCCTCCTTTCATTTTTCACAGCTCCTTTGGAAAATGAAAGGTGGAATCTGATTGGTTGCTATGGGCAACTAGACCAGTTCTACTTTACACCAGTTTGATAAATTCCCCCCATTGTTTCTGGGCAGGAGATCCCCGTTTAGACCTCACAATCTGCTGCACAGAAATGATGAGGGAGATTGATCAAAAATGGTGTAAAGGAAAACTGGCTTAGTTGCCCATAAGCAACCAATCAGATTTCACCTTTCATTTTCAAAAGGAACTCTGAAAAATGAAAGGTGGAATCTGATTGGTTGCTATAGGCAACTGAGCCAGTTTTCTTTTACACCAGTTTTCATTAATTTCCCCTGATGATTTTTGGTGCCGAGAGAAAGACACGATCACCCATTGAACGAGCACCTGTAACACGATCATTTCTACAAGCGCTCATCCCCAGTAATTGGCCCGATTATTGGACCTTTAGCTGTAAAATGTGTGTCATTTTATTGTAAAAATTCAGTTTTGTTACACAGTTTAATTCACACAGCACACTACAGGTGTGTAACCCGTGTGTGAACACCGTTTTAGGGTACAGCTACACAATGACACTGGTCAAGCGACAGAGGTCACCGCCTTCATAATAGGGGCATTGCAGTGTAACGGTGATCTGCAAAATTTTATTGGAAATCAGAGGTCGCAGTCGCGGCACATGTGACTCTCGCTGCTACCCTATTCATTTCTATGGGATCACCACTGCACTGCATTGCCCCTGCTATTTTCTCGCCGTGTAGCCATACCCTTAGGCCTCCTGCACACGAACGTGTGCTTCCCGTTGCCGTGTTGCGGGCCGCATTTGCGGATCCGCAATATACGGGCACCGTTCCGTGTGCATTCCGCATCACGGATGCGGACATATTCACTTCAATGGGTCCGCAAATCTGGAGATGCGGAATGGTGCAGAGCGGAACCCTATGGGAGCACTACTGAGTGCTTCCGTGGGGTTTCGTCCCGTACTTCCGTTCCGCAAAAAGATAGAACATGTCCTATCGTTTTGCGGAACGGCCAGATCGCGGACCCATTAAAGTGAATGGGTCCGCGATCCGCTGCGGCTTCCCCAGAGTCGGTGTTCGTGCATTGCAGGCCACAGCACGACCATGGGGCGCACACGTTTGTGTGCAGGAGCCCTTATGCATACGACTAAAGACACGGGGAAAGGATATGAAATTCAATCAGCTTCTTGATGGTTTCCAGAAATGAATATTTTTTCCTCACACTGCACAAGAAATAAAAAAATGAAAGTAAAAGTTAAAACATTACAAATTGTAGTCCGTGTATTAGTCTACATGCACACGACCGTATGTGTTTTGCTGTCCTCAAATTGCGGATCCGCAAAAAAAAAACAGCTGCCATTCGTTTTTTTTTTTTTTTTTGCGGATCCATTGTAACTGCCTAAAACGGACAAGAATAGGACATGTTCTATTTTTTTTCGGGGCTACGGAACGGACATACTGATGCGGACGGCACACGTTGTATTGAAATGAATGGGTCCGCATGCTATCTGCAAAAAAATGGAACGGACACGGAAACGAGCAACGTTCGTGTGCATGTAGCCTTAGGCCTCATGCACACGACCGTTGTTGTGTTCCGTTTTCCGTGATTTTCTGCGGACCGATTGACTTTCAATGGGTCCGTTGAAAACTCGGATAATGCACCGTTTGTCATCCGCGTCCGTGATCCGTGTTTCCAGTCCGTCAAAAAAATATGACCTGTCCTATTTTTTTCACAGACAACGGTTCGCGGACCCATTCAAGTCAATGGGTCCGTGAAAAAACACGGAGGCACCCAAGATTGTCATCCGCGTCCGTGATCCGTGTCCGTTTTTTTCCTATCATTTGCAAGGCAAACTTGACTTAGATTTTTTTTTCACTTTTCATGTCTGGTGATCCTCCAAAAATCAAGGAAGACACACGGAAACAGAAACGGATCACGGAACAACGGAACCCCGTTTTGTGGACCGTGAAAAAATACTGTCGTGTGCATGAGCCCTTATACAGATACTAGGTTTTAACTTTAGCTGATTATATAGCAAATGTTAATGAGAGGTGTTTGACTTGTGTCTGGCAGAATTATTGACCGAGTTTAATATTTTTCTCTTTCTCTGTCAGTGTTTGGAGAGAGCCATGAAATTTGCATTTGGAGAATTTCATCTCTGGTATCAGCTGGCGTTATCCATGATATCTTGTGGCAAGGTAAAGTTGTACACTTTGTTCATGTTTTTTCTGACTCGGACTGAACAAAACTAAAGCCTGTATTACACCTGACGATTTTTCGGCAGATGATAGCCAACGAGGGTAGTAACGTAGTAACACTCGATAGCGATCATCTTGCAGTGTAATACTGTCGCCGATTACAAACGCTTATTCATTAGGCTATCCAAATCTTTTAAGGCTGGGTTCACACGAGCGGATGTCGTGCGTGGCATCCGCTCCGTGAAAGAGTGCCAAGACCCGATGCAGACTGCAGAGGCACGGAGCATTAACATGACTGATAATGCTCCGTGCCTCTCTGTGATCTGTTTACTACGAAATCACAGTTGTCACTGTGATTTTGTAGTAAAGAGATCACAGAGAGGCACGGAGCATTATCAGTCATGTTAATGCTCCGTGCCTCTGCAGTCTGCATCGGGTCTTGGCACTCTTTCACGGAGCGGATGCCACGCACGGCATCCGCTCGTGTGAACCCAGCCTAACAGGTTAAAAAAATAATCGTTTGCAGGTGACAGATCGTGGTGTCCAATCAAGACCTGCTGCCGGCAAACAAGGATTCAGTGTAGGGAAGAGGGTTGGTATAACTATTTAATAGCAGCGGTCTCCTCCGCTAGTGAGCAGACAATTGCTGGGAAGGAAAGCTTCCTTCCCAACAATCGCCTATTAATTCGGGCTGTCTAATACAGCCTTAGGCCTCATGCATACGACCGGTTTTTTTTGCGGTCCGCAAAACGGATTTCCGTTGTTCCGTGATCTGTGACCGTTTTTTCTTCCGTGGGTCTTCCTTGATTTTTGGAGGATCCACGGACATGAAAAGTGAAAAAAAAAAAACGAAGTCCATTTTGCATTGAAAATTATAGGAAAAACGGACACGGATCACGGACGCGGATGACTATCTTGTGTGCATCCGTGATTTTTCACTGACCCATTGACTTGAATGGGTCCGTGAACCGTTGTCCGTCAAAAAAATAGGACAGGTCATATTTTTTTCACGGACTGGAAAAACGGATCACGGACGCGGAAGCCAAACGGTGCATTTTCCGATTTTTCCGCAAAAAAAATGGAAAACGGAACAACGGCCGCGGATGCACACAACGGTCGTGTGCATGAGGCCTTAGGCCTCGTTCACACTTCAGTGTTTGGTCAGTGATTTCCATCAGTGATTTCTGAGCCAAAACCAGGTGTGGGTCAAAACCACAGAACAGGTGCAGATCTATCCGTTATACCGTGGCTTCACTTTGGGTTTTGGCTCACAAATCACTGATGGAAATCACTGACCAAACACTGAAGTGTGAACGAGGCCTTAAAGGGATTGTCTCATTTCGGCAAATAGCATTTATTATATAGAGGAAGTTAATACAAGGCACGTACTAATGTATTGTTATTCACCCTGCAATCCATCAGTGGTGGTCACGCTTGCACACTATAAGAAAATGCGCCAGCATCTCTGGTGGCCAGGACCGTGGGAGCTCACATACACTGGTGCTTTTTCCTATAGTGTGCAAGCACAGCCACCACTGCTATTTGCCGGCGTGAGACATCCCCTTTAACAGTGAAGGCGCAGCTTTAAAGAGGTTGTGCAAGAATGGGGAGGGGGGGTTGGCAAACCCCCCACATGGCCTGTCCTGTAAAGGGAAGCTTACTTGCCTGCTTCCCTGAGTTGGCTCCCCGCACTTACTCCAGGCCTGCGATGCTTCGCCGGGCTCCCTCGCTGTAAACATCTGAATTGACATCCCCTGCAGCCAATTGATTGGCTGCTGGGGATGTCAAACCGGATGTTTACAGCTATGGAGCCCGACAGACCATCATAGGAGGTGGAGGAGAAGGACCTGAGAGCCAGTTCTGGAAGCATGCAAGTAAGCTTTCCTTTACAGGTCTGGCCAAGTGTGTGTCTGTGTGTCTAAGGGTTGTCCAATCATTAAATGTCATGTTCATAACGAATGAACAATGTTTTCCTTTTACATATCGTTATAAAGTTATTACAGTACATTTACCTACACAGTATGGTGCCACCTGGTGTTCAAAATGTATATTAATGCACGTCTGGCCACTGAGCTGAGGACTACTAGTCACACATGCTCAGTCACTCACCCACAACAATGGTCTCTGCATAGTGATCCCCTTGTTCACTGCAGGGCCCCCAATAGAAATCATGCTTGTCAGGCAAGGAACAGATCATTTGCAGTAGCATAAGTAAGAAGACTCCTTCTGCAAGGGATGTAAGAAGAGACTACATTATGATCCGCCAGAGGTGGAAGGAGACTGATTCTGTCCAGAGCCCACCCCCAGCATTCAGATTAGAAGCAGAACCATGGGAGAACATAAATTTATATCCTCTTTAAAGTGTAGCGGAATGCAACATATGTAGCCTTATTCAGTATAATGGAGCTTACTTTTTTGCCGGTCCATGAAGTGGTAGCGGTACTGTGGATATTTTGTGCAATGGATCGTCAAAGGTCCCTCACTGATCAGTAAGTTGTGGCAGATTGTAGTGATATAGTCAGGAAAAGGTTGTTTAATTTAAAATTGTTTTCCAAGTACTGCATCCCTTTCATTGTGCACCAGGCTCAGCGCAGTACTTTTTTGCAGTGGCTACGCCTGTTACTGCAGAGAGAGCGGCAGATGCAGAGAGGGCAGAGCCTCTAGGTGTAATGGCAATGCCCTCGTTGCTCCTTGAGGCTCATTTGCATATATTTAAACTTTAATTTTATGAGTAATGCGGACACATATGATCATGGGACCAACACAGATGCCTTCAGCTGCCAAGTGTACAAGTAACAGGTCAGTCAGTGTCATAGGTACAAAACTGCTGACAGATGCCCTTTAAAGAGACCAGTCCTGTACTGACACTTCCTCCATGGCATGAAGACTTATTGCCAATGCTCCATGGGAAAAGAATATGCAAAGAAGTATCGCCCAAGAAATAGACCCATCTCACTAACGCCACTTTGTGAAAATGACTGCTTGTTGGAAAGTTGCATTTTGACTCATAAGAAGCCAATTCCACAAGGTGGCGCTAGCGAGATGGGAGATGCATAGCTTTTTGCATATTCTCAGACATCCTAAGAGTGCGCCCTGCCTCTGCATATGTGTGCTGAAATTTGCAGGAACCGCATTCCTAAATGTTTTTCCCCAGAAGAAATAAAAATAAATCACTTTTATGTCTGAGGTTACATCACAGCTGATGTGAAGTTTGTATTTCCTAGCGGGTGAAATTTGAGACAAAGCTGAAACTGAGCTGTATCTGAAAATACCGCCATCGCTATTTGATGTCACTTTGCCAAGTGCCGGCCTGTTGCACTCTCATTAGCTGAACATGACACAATGAATCATCTGATGTCATATCATCCAGTGTGGGGTTGAGATAACTCCCCACAAATAACAGTTGCGCAGGAATCCACTACACCCATGTTCTCATAAATTATGTTATCCTGGAGTCAAGATTACAACAGTCGTCACATCAGATTTGACAAAAAGGCAATGAAAACCAGCAGATAACCATGAGATTGTGGGACAAGGGGCTATAGCTGCCAAATGTCCCTGATTCGCATTGACAGTTCAGAAAAACAGTAGAAGCGCTGTGGCCCCTGCAGAATACGGGACCCTATAAATCCATCCGGACGCTCTTGCACAAATGCCTCCTTCATTTCATGCATTGTAGACAGCATAGCAAAATAAGCTGTATTGTTATATATACAATTTTTGGAAGAAAATTGGGAGCCACATTTCATGTCAGTCAAGACTATAGCTTCCCTACTAGACAATGACCTGAACAGGACTGGATACTGCCTAATATACACCGATCAGCTGTAATATGAAAACCACCTGCCTAATATTGTGTGCTCCATGGCCCATACGCAGCAAGCCACAATGCTCTTTATTTTCATCTTTCCATCTTCCATCTTGTGGTACAGTAGCTGTTTTGTGTCATCGGACCAGATGGGCTAGTTAGTTGTCATTGGGGGTTTTGAGAGCAGGCTGAGGTGCTCTCCCCTGTGGATTTGCCTGCAATACTATAACTTGGAATATCTGTAGCTTTATCTGCACTTTCAGGGGCAGACTGGGACCTTAAAGGGGTTGTCTCATCATAGACTAGGACCTTAAAGGGGTTGTCTCATCATTGGGGGCATATCGCTCGGCTATTTTCGTTGGCCCCATAGAAAATGAATGAATGGAGGCTGGCTGCGCATGCGCAGTGCACTCTTCTTCACTTTCGGGGCTTCGTTCTCTATATAGGTGCGGGTCCCAGCAGTGGGACCCACATCTATAAGACAATGGGGGCATATCCTAGCGATATGCCTCCATTGTCTATGATGAGACAACCCCTTTAAAGTGGCCCCAGTGTTGTAGGCTGGTCCCAAATGATCGAAGATGGGGCAACACAAGTAGGCAGTACCAACACATGTAGATGGGGTCAACAATATCATAGTGTAGCCCAAAAATACTGCCCCAGCAGAACTAAACATCACAGTGCAGCACAATATACTGCCCCAGCAGACAGGTGCGGACTGGCCATAGACCCTACATTGAAATTTCCTGGTGGGCCCATGCCCTCCTCATGGGCCACTGGCAGGTACATAACACCCTGTTGCTCTCAGCATTACTTAACCACTTCAGCCCCCAGTGCTTAAACACCCTGAAAGACCAGGCCACTTTTTACACTTCTGACCTACACTACTTTCACCGTTTATTGCTCGGTCATGCAACTTACCACCCAAATGAATTTTACCTCCTTTTCTTCTCACTAATAGAGCTTTCATTTGGTGGTATTTCATTGCTGCTGACATTTTTACTTTTTTTGTTATTAATCGAAATTTAACGATTTTTTTGCAAATAAATGACATTTTTCACTTTCAGTTGTAAAATTTTGCAAAAAAAACGAGATCCATATAGAAATTTTGCTCTAAATTTATAGTTCTACATGTCTTTGATAAAAAAAAAAATGTTTGGGTAAAAAAAAAAATGGTTTGGGTAAAAGTTATAGCGTTTACAAACTATGGTACAAAAATGTGAATTTCCGCTTTTTGAAGCAGCTCTGACTTTCTGAGCACCTGTCATGTTTCCTGAGGTTCTACAATGGCCAGACAGTACAAACACCCCACAAATGACCCCATTTCGGAAAGTAGACACCCTAAGGTATTCGCTGATGGGCATAGTGAGTTCATAGAACTTTTTATTTTTTGTCACAAGTTAGCGGAAAATGAGGATTTTTTTTTTTTTTTCTTACAAAGTCTCATATTCCACTAACTTGTGACAAAAAATAAAAACTTCTATGAACTCACTATGCCCATCACGAAATACCTTGGGGTCTCTTCTTTCCAAAATGGGGTCACTTGTGGGGTAGTTATACTGCCCTGGCATTCTAGGGGCCCTAATGTGTGGTAAGGAGTTTGAAATCAAATTCTGTAAAAAATGACCTGTGAAATCCGAAAGGTGCTCTTTGGAATATGGGCCCCTTTGCCCACCTAGGCTGCAAAAAAGTGTCACACATCTGGTATCTCTGTATTCAGGAGAAGTTGAGGAATGTGTTTTGGGGTGTCTTTTTACATATACCCATGCTGGGTGAGATAAATATCTTGGTCAAATGCCAACTTTGTATAAAAAAATGGGAAAAGTTGTCTTTTGCCAAGATATTTCTCTCACCCAGCATGGGTATATGTAAAAAGACACCCCAAAACACATTCCCCACCTTCTCCTGAGTACGGCAATACCAGATGTGTGACACTTTTTTGCAGCCTAGGTGGGCAAAGGGGCCCATATTCAAAAGAGTACCTTTCGGATTTCACAGGTCATTTTTTACAGAATTTGATTTCAAACTCCTTACCACACATTTGGGCCCCTAGAATGCCAGGGCAGTATAACTACCCCACAAGTGACCCCATTTTGGAAAGAAGAGACCCCAAGGTATTCCGTGAGGGGCATGGCAAGTTCCTAGAATTTTTTATTTTTTGTCACAAGTTAGTGGAAAATGATGATTTTTATTTTTATTTTTTTTTCATACAAAGTCTCATATTCCACTAACTTGTGACAAAAAATAAAAACTTCCATGAACTCACTATGCCCATCAGCGAATACCTTGGGGTCTCTTCTTTCCAAAATGGGGTCACTTGTGGGGTAGTTATACTGCCCTGGCATTCTAGGGGCCCAAATGTGTGGTAAGGAGTTTGAAATCAAATTCTGTAAAAAATGACCTGTGAAATCCGAAAGGTGCTCTTTGGAATATGGGCCCCTTTGCCCACCTAGGCTGCAAAAAAGTGTCACACATCTGGTATTGCTGTACTCAGGAGAAGGTGGGGAATGTGTTTTGGGGTGTCATTTTACATATACCCATGCTGGGTGAGATAAATATCTTGGTCAAATGCCAACTTTGTATAAAAAAATGGGAAAAGTTGTCTTTTGCCAAGATATTTCTCTCACCCAGCATGGGTATATGTAAAATGACACCCCAAAACACATTCCCCACCTTCTCCTGAGTACGGAGATACCAGATGTGTGACACTTTTTTGCAGCCTAGGTGGGCAAAGGGGCCCATATTCCAAAGAGCACCTTTCGGATTTCACAGGTCATTTTTTACAGAATTTGATTTCAAACTCCTTACCACACATTTGGGCCCCTAGAATGCCAGGGCAGTATAACTACCCCACAAGTGACCCCAAGAAGAGACCCCAAGGTATTCGCTGATGGGCATAGTGAGTTCATGGAAGTTTTTATTTTTTGTCACAAGTTAGTGGAATATGAGACTTTGTATGAAAAAAAAAAAAAAAAAAAAAAAAATCAGCATTTTCCACTAACTTGTGACAAAAAATTAGAAATTCTAGGAACTCGCCATGCCCCTCACGGAATACCTTGGGGTGTCTTCTTTCCAAAATGGGGTCACTTGTGGGGTAGTTATACTGCCCTGGCATTTTCCAGGGGCCCTAATGTGTGGTAAGTAGGTAAATGACCTGTGAAATCCTAAAGGTGCTCTTTGGAATATGGGCCCCTTTGCCCACCTAGGCTGCAAAAAAGTGTCACACATCTGGTATCGCCGTATTCAGGAGAAGTTGGGGAATGTGTTTTGGGGTGTCATTTTACATATACCCTTGCTGGGTGAGAGAAATATCTTGGCAAAAGACAACTTTTCCCATTTTTTTATACAAAGTTGGCATTTGACCAAGATATTTCTCTCACCCAGCATGGGTATATGTAAAATGACACCCCAAAACACATTCCTCAACTTCTCCTGAGTACAGCGATACCAGATGTGTGACACTTTTTTGCAGCCTAGATGCGCAAAGGTGCCCAAATTCCTTTTAGGAGGGCATTTTTAGACATTTGGACACCAGACTTCTTCTCACGCTTTGGGGCCCCTAGAATGCCAGGGCAGTATAAATACCCCACATGTGACCCCATTTTGGAAAGAAGACACCCCAAGGTATTCAATGAGGGGCATGGCGAGTTCATAGAAATTTTTTTTTTTTTGGCACAAGTTAGCGGAAATTGATATTTTTAATTTTTTTCTCACAAAGTCTCCCGTTCCGCTAACTTGGGACAAAAATTTCAATCTTTCATGGACTCAATATGCCCCTCACGGAATACCTGGGGGTGTCTTCTTTCCGAAATGGGGTCACATGTGGGGTATTTATACTGCCCTGGCATTCTAGGGGCCCTAAAGCGTGAGAAGAAGTCTGGAATATAAATGTCTAAAAAATTTTACGCATTTGGATTCCGTGAGGGTTATGGTGAGTTCATGTGAGATTTTATTTTTTGACACAAGTTAGTGGAATATGAGACTTTGTAAGAAAAAAAAAAAAAAATTCCGCTAACTTGGGCCAAAAAAATGTCTGAATGGAGCCTTACAGAGGGGTGATCAATGACAGGGGGGTGATCAATGACAGGGGGTTGATCAGGGAGTCTATATGGGGTGATAACCAGTCATTGATCACGCCCGTGTAAGGCTTCATTCAGACGTCCGTATGCGTTTTACGGATCCGATCCATCTATCAGTGCATCCGTAAAAATCATGCGGACATCTGAATGGAGCTTTACAGGGGGGTAATCAATGACAGGGGGGTAATCAATGACAGGGGGGTGATCAGGGAGTCTATATGGGGTGATCACCACAGTCATTGATCATGCCCCTGTAAGGCTTCATTCAGACGTCCGGATGCGTTTTGCGGATCCGATCCATCTATCAGTGGATCCGTAAAAATCATGCGGACGTCTGAATGGAGCTTTACAGGGGGGTAATCAATGACAGGGGGGTGATCAGGGAGTCTATATGGGGTGATCACCACA
This sequence comes from Bufo bufo, assembly GCF_905171765.1. Lineage (NCBI taxonomy): Eukaryota > Metazoa > Chordata > Amphibia > Anura > Bufonidae > Bufo > Bufo bufo. The sequence goes on along the minus strand of NC_053392.1, from coordinate 567,857,459 downwards.
GTCATTGATCACGCCCCTGTAAGGCTTCATTCAGACGTCCGGATGCGTTTTGCGGATCGGATCCATCTATCAGTGCATCCGTAAAAATCATGCGGACATCTGAATGGAGCTTTACAGGGGGGTGATCAGGGAGTCTATATGGGGTGATCACCACAGTCATTGATCATGCCCCTGTAAGGCTTCATTCAGACGTCCGGATGCGTTTTGCGGATCGGATCCATCTATCAGTGCATCCGTAAAAATCATGCGGACATCTGAATGGAGCTTTACAGGGGGGTGATCAGGGAGTCTATATGGGGTGATCACCACAGTCATTGATCACGCCCCTGTAAGGCTTCATTCAGACGTCCGGATGCGTTTTGCGGATCCGATCCATCTATCAGTGGATCCGTAAAAATCATGCGGACGTCTGAATGGAGCTTTACAGGGGGGTAATCAATGACAGGGGTGTAATCAATGACAGGGGGGTGATCAGGGAGTCTATATGGGGTGATCACCACAGTCATTGATCACGCCCCTGTAAGGCTTCATTCAGACGTCCGGATGCGCTTTGCGGATCCGATCCATCTATCAGTGGATCCGTAAAAATCATGCGGACGTCTGAATGGAGCTTTACAGGGGGTTGATCAATGACAGGGGGGTGATCAGGGAGTCTATATGGGGTGATCAGGGGTGATCAGGGGCTAATAAGGGGTTAATAAGTGACGGGGGGGGGGTGTAGTGTAGTGTAGTGGTGCTTGGTGGGACTTTACTGAGCTACCTGTGTCCTCTGGTGGTCGATCCAAACAAAGGGGACCACCAGAGAACCAGGTAGCAGGTATATTAGACGCTGTTATCAAAACAGCGTCTAATATACCTGTTAGGGGTTAAAAAAAAACACATCTCCAGCCTGCCAGCGAACGATCGCCGCTGGCAGGCTGGAGATCAACTCTCTTACCTTCCGTTCCTGTGAGCGCGCGCGCCTGTGTGCGCGCGTTCACAGGAAATCTCGCGTCTCGCGAGATGACGCATATATGCGTGACTCTGCGCAGGGCTGCCACCTCCGGAACGCGATCCTGCGTTAGGCGGTCCGGAGGTGGTTAAAGAGGTTGTCTCACTTCAGCAAGTGTTATTTATTACGTAGAAGAAGTTAATACAAGCCACTTACTAATGTATTGTGATTGTCCATATTGCTTCCTTTGCTGGCTGGAATCATTTTTCCATCACATTATACACTGCTCGTTTCAATGGTTACGACTACCCTGCAATCCATCCGTCATGCTTGCACACTATAGCAAAAACCGCCAGGACCAATTTTTTTTTTTTCCTGTAGTGTGAAAGCATGGCCACCACGGATGGATTGCAGTGTGGTCGTAACCATGGAAATGGGCAGTGTGTAATGTGATAGAAAAATGAATCCAGCCAGCAAAGGAAGCAATATGGACAATCACAATACATTAGTGAGTGCCTTGTATTAACATCCTCAACATAATAAATGCTATTTGCTGAAGTGAGACAACCCCTTTAATGATAGGTGCATCAGGTACTTACGTATGCATCTGGCCAGCATCCGCAGGTGCCCTCCTGAATTCAGCTGGTGATAGGGCGGTATTCTGTGCTGCACTATGGTATTGCTGGCCCCACCTACTTCTGTTGTCCCTGCCTACTTGTGGCTTGTGTTGTTCCTTCTTACCTATGTTGCCCCCGCCATCTGTCAATTTGGACTCGCCTACAACATGGGGCCCCTTTCAGTTTTTTTCCCAGGGCCTCTTTATGTTCCCAGTCCTCCCCTGCCAGCAGAACTAAATACCACAATATACTGCCCCAGAAGCTGTATATGGATGCTGTGGTGACCATCAATAGCTGCACTTTCTGGGCCGCACGGTGGCTCAGTGGTTAGCACTGGTGGCTTGCAGCGCGGGGTCCTAGGTTGGAATCCAACCAAGGACAACATCTGCAATGGAGTTTGTATGTTCTCCCCGTGTTTGCGTGGGTTTCCTCCGGGTTCTCCGGTTTCCTCCAACACTCCAAAGACATACTTTTGCAGGTGCTGCAGAAAGAAGAGGATACCGGCTGTGTGATCAAGTGGATGAGGTGAGTTTTTATTATTATTTTTAATCCCTCAATGGCTATTTTATTTAGCATTCTTTCTTAAGAATGCTATTATTTTCCGTTATAACGGAAAATAATAAAATCCCCCGAACACAAACTTCAGTGAGAAAGTCCGGGTTCAGGTCCGGGTACCCAAACTCGCAAAGTTCGGTACGAACCCAAACTTCGAAGTTCGGGTTTGCTCAACCCTTCTCACTGCCTATCTCCGGTGGTCATCATGAGTGCTTTCATGACACTAACCATACCGGGAACACCCCACAAGACCTACCATTTTGGAGATGTTTTGACCCAGTCGCCTAGCCATCATTTGTCTCTTGTCAGAGTTGTTCCGTTCCGAGGCTCCTTCAAACAGCTGAACATCGGGGGTGCTGGAAGTCGGACCCTCACTGATCTATATTTATGACCTATCCTGCGGATAGGCCATAACTAGTTAAGTTCCTTTAAATCCTTAAAAAATGTCCCTTTTTATGGCCTGAGAACAGGGGTGGACTGGGAATGTAAGGTGGCCCTGGAAAAAGCCTTAAAGTGGCCCCATGTTGTAGGTGGTTCCAAACTGACAGAAGGACAAGCGTTTCCAAATTGACACTATCTTGAAGACGGTGATATAGTTGAATTCAGGAGGGCATCTGGGGCTACTAGTCAGGTGCATAAATACCTGATGTTCCTAGCATTAATTAATCATGAGAGAATCAGATTGTTAGGTACCCGGCCGGTGGCCACGAGGAGGGCACTGGCGAGCTCCTGGGCATCGGCCCACCGGGAAATTTCCTTGAAGGGTCCATGGCCAGGCCGGCCCTGTCTGTGAAGCGTACACTGATTGATGTTTTTTTGTACACCAACCTGTATTAACTAGGAGACTGCAAGTCATCCTCTAATCCTGAGATGACAGCAGGCAGCAAAGTGATGACACCGATACCTCGCCTGACTGATTTCCTCTAGTATGTAAACATGTGCTGGCATTAAATTCGTTGTTTTATGCGGCTCGGTATTACACGGGATTTGATAGCACATCTGCATGTTTGGATTAGCTCCTTGCCAATTTAATAGGTATCAACTAATTAGCTTCCCTTTAAAGCCACATAATCCCATTTGCTTTCCCCAGCTCTTACATTTGTCAAAATGTACAAATGGTTTTGAAAATTGATATGAGCTGGAAATAGTCAAAGCCTTGTAAGGATAAGAGGGGATTCCTGGTGCTGTATGATCCCCCTATGTTCAGTATTTCATATGCAGTCCCAAAGGATTCCTGTCCTAGTGTCTGCAATGCGTCATTCTGCTCTTGGAAACCAAGCCATACAGTGTGCTTAATATCTGCCGGTGAAAGCTTTCGGAGGGGTCCGTAAGAGGATGTAATCAGTCGTAATAAAATCCAGTGGGTGAAGAGACAGGAGAATTTTTAATTTTTGCCCTTCATCTCTGCTTGTATGTTCAGAAAACTACACAAGGGCCTGTCACCTGCTGTTACCATTATTTCATTGCTTCGAAACCGGGTCCTGCTGGCACTGCAGACAGTGCCATGTATGTGGGGGGCGAGAGCAGGGAGAATAGGAATAGTGGCATTCCTCACCCTGGCGCTCCCCTGGCTGTGTAGTGATGGGAGGGGAGCACCCCTTCTTCTCCTCTGGGCACACCCTAAATTTTTTGGGTCTCCTTCCTGGTGGTAGCTGGTGTGCCCTTGGTGTTAGAGGGCAGGCAGAGGGCCAGCGGAAGCTGGAGGCAATGACCAGGCCCACTTGGTTGTAAGAAATCAAGTCTCTCTTAACTGAATATATGATGGGGGTTGCAGTACAAATGCAATCAATAGGCACAGTTCTCAGGTATTTCACAGGGTGGTTTTCCCAAAGGCTGTATATAGGAGGTAGCTGTATTGATGGTTCTCCCTGAGTCTCTTTCTACAGGTACTATCAATTTCCCCAAATTGACCAGAGGTTCGCAATCTCTCTCAATATACTTGGGATGCAGTCCCAGATCGGATGACGAGTACGTTTCGGCAGTGTGGGGGTTGCCAGAAACAATTAACCCTCACCACGTGCTATAAAGTGTAAAGCCATAGGCATGCATTACCTTCCAAGCTCGGCCTTAAATTGATCCTCAACCTTCTGCAAATATTGAATGCTTCCTTCCCATAGAGAATAAAACATAGTAAAGTTGCTTTTCTGGCAAATTTCACTCTCAGGAATGGTGTTTTCTTGGATAACTTCTGTCTTGGTCTATTTTTCAGCAGCATACAACAAACAGGTCTTGTCTCTAGCTTGTTCACTAGCAGACTCGCTATAAACTACGGGGGCAGGGCCAGCATGTCTAAGACCTATTTCCTACCCTTACATAGCCTTTTGGGATACACAGTGAGTGCCCAGATCATTTTGGTAAATTTTTTAACAGCTTTTTAAAGTGTGGACCATAGTATTATCCCTTTAGCAGTGAACCAGTGGGTCATTGCATATGTCCCATGTAAAAGGGTGAAAGACATTTTCACCCGCAGCCTACATTTGTATTTATGGGTAAATTATATTCATTGGTGGCGCAGTGGTCACGGCCCCTCCCTTCCGCCTCAGTATTAAATTCTCATTGGTGTCCAGCGGCAGGTGCCTCACAGTGGGGAAGGAGGGAGGGGGAGCTCCCTCCTTGTCCACTGTTCTGCTGAGGAGAACATGGGGCGTGCCCAGGTCGGCGCAGCCTAGAATTGGAAAGTGGCAAATCCCGGTATCGTATCGATCTGGGTACAAAAGTATCGATTGGATAGCGAAAATTCAATGCCCGGTGCAACCCTAGTCCACATTTATCTGTGGGGAAATTTAAAAGAGAAAGTGTCCGTTAACAATCCACATTCCCTGGAGGAACTCAAGGAAAACATCACAAAGACTATCGGCAGCATCACAAGCCGTATCAGCCAACATAATCCGACGTGCCCAAAGATTGATACACATGAACGGGGGCCACTTTCAGCATCTTTTGTGACTTGTGGGTAATTAAAAGAAAACAGTCCTCTTGCTCGTTCATCTTGTCATACTATCGCTTGAGGTGGGCTACTTTTTCGTGGGGCATCCTGTCCAAAAACATTAAGATCCAGGTGCTGGTTCGAGAAACGTAGAATATTTTTCATGGGAAAAATACTGTACTATCAGAAATATTTTCTCATTTTTTTCATCCACATTTCAATGCAGGCAGAATGTAAAAAAGAGCATTGGGCAGATTCCATCCTTTTTGGACAGCATTTCAGCCCAGCTATTCTTACACCCACCTTCTCCATCTAAGCTTTATTTTTCCTGGCAACGTGGCCATTCTCTGACTGTAACTCGTTACATAAGAGTGCGGAGAAATCAGAGCCCAAGCCCATTCAGATCACAACAGTAACGCAGTTTTATAAATGACAATTCAAATGTTTGTGACATTGTTCGGTTTTCCTCTCATTTAAAGGGTGGTGTAAGTTTTGAAAACCTATTTCCATGCAACCTATTAGATAATGCTAAGTTACAGGGGTGAACCCATAAAAAGTATTACATCTAATAGGTGTGGCATGATTTGGGTGGGAGGCTTCAGCAAATTTGAGGGCATGACCGCACGTTAATTTGAACTTGCTGCGGCCCCTAAACATCTAATGTCTAGGGCCACCTACACCTCATAGTTTCCCCACAGATTACTAATGATTTCTGGGGTGGAAGTAGTCCCAAGAGTGGCAACCTTTCTGAAAAGCGTATTCAAATGGGACCCTTCTAACAGTTAGGGATTTTCGCAACCCTTGCTTGGGGTCACTTGTAGTACCACTGGGAAGTTTCAAGAAGAAATTTGCTACTACTGATTGCTACCACCAATGTGACTTAGGTTATTACCACACGACTTGGTCGTTCCGCAGTTGCTATGTGGCTACGTTGAGGTCGAGTACCACAGGGCTGTAGGGGCCGCAGCAAGTTCAAATTAACGTGCGGTCATGCCCTCATATTTGCTGAAGCCTCCCACCCAAATCATGCCACACCTAATGCTACCTCTGAACACCACTTCAGGCCTTGCAGTCCATGTTGTACCATGAATGGCTATGCAGCCCTTGCATGCAGCAGCAGAACTGTCATAAATACATTGTGCAGCTCATCGTTAGAGGTGTACGACATTGGGTGGGTTTCCGTCTTCTACTTCAGTTTAGACCAGTTGCTAAGAAACCAGCGTTAGAGAAGTCTGTTTGTCTTTGCCGGATGGCTGGGAGCCTTGGGAGAGAAGATTCCTCATATGGCTCCTTAAATAGAATCATCGAGGGAATGAAATTCTAAAATATTAACTGTTTCCTTTGGCGAGCAATGTGATTATAAGGGTCGGTAGTTTTGAGCACGCTCACAACGAGCCCTTTGAAAAAAAAAAAAAAAGTAATTACTTCTGCTGCCGTTAATGACTTATGGCTGGAAATTGCAGAACTTGTGGAGATGTTAGTGAGGAAATAATTGTAGTCTGGTAATTGTATGACATAGCTACATTTCAGATGTGGATTACAGCTCTGCCCCGTTAATGGTGCAATTCACATTTAGAATGCAAATAATGTGATTATCTAGTAATATATTATGTGGTTGTACTGGCAGAGGCCTGTTTTAGTGCTAGCAAAGCCAATGCTCTGTCTGGTTTTCACCTTTTAACTCCTATAGAGGGATCTGGCCTTCACTGCAGGGGACCCACCAGAGCGCTACCAATTAGAATAGTCCCAATGTACTTGGCAGCTGACCCACAGGGGTCAGAGACACCAGTCTGAAGCACCAAGGGGTCAGGCAATATGTTGGTAAACAGGCAGAGGTCAGGGCAGGCAGAGTTCTTACAATTGCGGGAAACTAATCCAAGGTCAGTACAGTAGACAGGTCAAGGTCAGGGCAGACATTGCAGTAACAGAGTCGGTTAACAGGCAGAAGTTAGGTACACGGGTAGACAGAATAGCACACCTTCATTGGTAAACTAGAAATCTAAGGTAAGGAAGAATTGAGAGGTCAGTCCAACATTTATAGTGGAAGCTGATTAGCAATTGGAAGTAACTATGCAACTGAACAAGGAGAGGAGGGGAGTAGTGGTGACAAAAATGGAAGTAGTAGTAGTAGTAGTTCAATTAGTAATTTTCCTAATAGAAGTAGCGGGGCAGTGACGAACACAGGCCGCCGATGTAACAGAGAGTACCTAGAGGGGAACAGATTATTTACAAATTTTTGCTTAACATTTTTTACAAACGTTTTCTTATGGACCTACATCTTTCTCCACAGTCTCTTCAAACAGCTGATTAGCAGAAAAGCCAGAAAACTATTTTTAGAAGGTTACACTATTAGTGAAAAGTGGAGCAAATGAATGGCCTATAACAGTTAGAGGGTACATATGGGTAGTATGCCTCAACATACCTTTTTTTGGTGCAGTTCAGTGTCATAATACAGATGTTTCCACCCTAACCGTAGCTCAAATTTGGTTAAGGACAATCTTTTATGAAAAAATTCTATACACTATCACAACATGCTAGCCAAACCCTTGACAGGCTGCAATTTCCAGAACAACCACTGGGTGTCCACACTAGAGATGGCCTTGCGGTTCGCCTGGCGGTCGTTTCGCGGCGAACTTTGCGTGTTCGCGATTCGCCGAACATATGGAGAAATTTGCGCCCGCCATATTCTTTTACATTGTGAAGAACTTTGACCCATGACACATCCATCAGGTGGTACAGGACAGCCAATTGAGACGTTTCAGCACATGGACATATCCCCTACCTTATAAATAAACCCGATCTGGCTGCCATTTTACATTCAGTGTTTTGCCAGTGTAGGGAGAGGTTGCTGTGTGGACAGGCTGTTAGGGACACCAAACGCTAGCTAATAGGGCCACAAAAGTCATTTTAAGCACTATTTTTATATAGGGTAAGGTTCTGGATGGGGTCGCTCTTATCAGGGCGGGTGGTCTGTGGTTAGGCTATCAGGGCCAGAATAGCACCCCCCCCTGTAGGGCAATATCAGGGACAGTTCTTTGCCCACCCTGTCCTTCAATACCACATCATCATCTAGCCCAGGGATAGATGTTTTTTGCTTTCCCTCCGGGATTCATGAATGTGCACTGGGACCCCCCGGATTGGACATATGGTTTCTGATTTAGTGCCGCCGAGCACTTGTTGTTGCCTACCACATCTATGCTTTTTGGTTAACTTTAATAATTTCATTTATTTTCATTTTGAGGGATATCTTTTCCATTCACACGTCCACAAAATGGGTCCACATCCGTTGCGCAATTTTTGCGGAACGGGTGCAGACCCATTAATTTTCAATGGGGCCGGAATGTGCTGTCCGCATCCGCATTTGTGGATCCGCACTTCCGCATCCGTTCTTCAGTTTCGCAAAAAAAATAGAACATGTCCTATTCTTGTCGGCAATTGCAGAATGCAGATTAGGCATTTTCTATTTTAGTACCGGTGATGTGCGGTCCACAAATTGCAGAATGCACTTTGCCGGTGTCCGTGTTTTGCGGATCCGCAAAACACTTACGGACGTGTGAATAGACCCTCATAGTAAAATTATTAAAGGTTATGTTTTATCTTTATGTATATTCTAATGGATTGCCTTCCTTGTACAATGTTATAATATAATTTCTATGTTAGAAAATATATTATAGTGCATTTGTATTGTGCGGCAGTTGTGTGCGGTTCTGCTGCGATACTGCAGGTATATAGAGGGACAAGCGTTATTGGAACAAATAATTTCTACTGGTGTGATATACCAGTCGTCCCCCAAAAAACTGATTGAAGCGGGGTGTTATATACCAATATACTTTCTTTATAGTGCATTTGGGTACTGTATAGTGCATTTGCGCATGCGCGTACGTGAAAATTATATTGCCAATATTTCGCATTGAAAAAATAAATGGAGATCACAAATTCGAATAATACATCTGGTATGTCACTGTCCATGTTGTGGGACTATTTGTGCACTTCTAGTAATTATTTCTTAGCTGCAAATATGAGCTGAAGGTTTTTCAGGTTCGCCTGCCATTAAAATGAATGGGACCCGCCGCAAACTTGCGGTTTGCAAACATTTGATCGCGTTTGCGAACTGTCCCGGCAGATGTTCGTCCATCACTAGTCCACACATAGACCCATATAGGATAGACATCTTGTGACACATTATCACCAAAACATATAAAAAAAAAAAAAAGTTGGTCACCTCACACTATGCACCTTGGGATATGGTAAGCCAAGAGGAAAGAATAGGAAGGAGAAATCTGTATACATAGTCCTTGTCTCCACCTGTATAGGCACATTTATGTTATTCAAGTTGTTCGTATTTTAATGTTTCTCTTTTATTAAGAAGATTTACCCAGAAGATTTCCCTAAAAGGTGTGCTGTAAACAGCTGTGCACCCATTATGTCTTCACTGAGCTAGACTGGTGCTAAAAGCTAGCTGATTCCCTCATATCAAAGTGATGAAATAACTTGTAATGGATATGCACAGTCAGAGTGCAGTGGATTTATAACTTTAGTTTTATCTGGTGACACGTCTGTTACTTAGAGCAAAATGACTTAAATTAGATATATTGACCTCTCACTTACTTCAATATTCTCAGCACTTATTTTTTCTGCAACATTTGCTGAGTTTCCTCTATCTTGTGTGACACAGTGAGAGTTTTTTTCTGGGAAAACAGGTATTTTCCTCCCAGCATGTGCTGCTGGGCTGATTTACAGCCAGATGAGGTCAAATACCGGACCGGATTTTAAGTGCCGGTCCGGGTTTTGGCAGCACCTGGCTGTCCTTAAATAGGCAGCTGGGCTCAGAATCCATGTCTCTGTGTTGGGATCTGGGAGCCTTGTGTCTGGATGAAGGCTTGCTACCTGTTGGTGCTGCTATCAGCAAGGACTCTTTGAGGCAGAATTACCACATGGTGTGAATTACCACCAACACCGCAAAGTGACTTTTTGTTTTGATTATGAATAATGATATGATTGTGAATAAAACACTGAACTGTTTGATCCAAAGAACTTGTTGTTGCCTCTGTACTGCGTCCGCTAATCCTGTCTACCAGAACGAAACTCCACACTTGCTAGTAATTCAAATTTCCACAATACAGTAATTACTTAGTGTGACGGTCAATCCTGAATGGTCTACTGGAGATTTTGGCAACCATCCCAAAATATGATGGTGCAGAGTTTAGGGATTAATTATTTATTGAATACTTTTGAAGCTAAAGTTCAAGAAACTATTTCAAGTTTCTGTGCTCTACCAACATTCAGATGTACTACTAAACTCTGCTGCTTGACTTATGGTCTGTCCATCCATTGGCTAACCTAATCTTCAGATACCTGCCTAAATACAACCTTTGGTCAGCACAGCTCCTTCTTCGCTACTCCACTCTTATCATCTCTAGACTTCTGTGTATCTTTATTTTATCCCTTCAATCGGAATTTTACATTCTCTGACTTAAAGAGGACCTTTCATTACAATAAAAAATATAAACTAAGTATGCTGACATGGAGAGCGATGCCCAGGGATCTCCCTGCAGTTACTATTATCCCTGGGCGCCGCTCCGTTCTCCCGGTATAGGCTCCGGTATCTTCAGATTTTCGGCTCAACTGGGAGGAGTCTGCCCTTGTTCTCCTGGGCGTCTCCTTCTCCCAGGCTGGAGTGCTGGCCAATCGCAGTGCTCAGCTCATAGCCTGGGAGAAAAAAACCTCTCAGGCTATGAGCTGAGCGCTGCGATTGGCCAGCGCTACAGCCTGGGAGAAGGAGACGCCCAGGAGAACAAGAGCAGGCTCCTCCCAGTTGAGCAGAAAATCTGAAGATACCGGAGCCTATACCGGGAGAGCGGAGCGGCGCCCAGGGATAATAGTAAGTGGAGGGAGATCCCTAGGCGCCACTCTCCATGTCAGCATACTTAGTTTAGATTTTTTATCGTAATGAAAGGTCCTCTTTAAGGCTCTATTACACGGCCAGATTATTGTTAAGATAATCGCTAACGAGCGTCCATATGAATATTCCTTAGTGATCATCTGCCGCAGATTACCCGATGAATGAGGGTAATCAGGATATGTTAACATGGTAAAAAATCCAGGTTTGCCGGCAGCAGATCACGGCATGTAATAGGCGCTCTGCGGCCGGCAAACAATAAGACAGTATGAGGACGGGCGATGCAATAGTGATCACTCATCCCTATACTGAGGAGGAGAGCGCTGCATTTAATAGCAACGTTCTCTTCCTCTAGCGAGCAGGCTATTGACAGGAGGGAATGCTTCCCTCCCGACAATCGTCTGGTCTCTTTTCCCGTGTAATCGGCCTTTACTCTTCATGGCAACAGCAATTAATGGAAGAAAATGAACTGAAAAGTGTCTAATATGGTTTTAAGGAAATGACCAGGGAGTGGACGGGGAGCTGTTTGCAAAGCCTGGTCTGTGAACATAGGGGGTCAGTTACTAACAAAATTTCTCCTACTTTTTTTGCGCTGTAATCTGCAACTTTTCCCTGCTCGCACCAGGCCTAAAGAAGGGAGAGTGGCATGGACATTTTTTAGGCATAGAAAACTGTCTAAATTTAAGCCAGCAAGGATGCTAGCGTAGATTTAGATCGGCGGTGAATGTGCCGAAATTATGTAGAGGCTGGCACCTCTTCATAACTTCAGCAAATCCACCACCAGCGCACAAGGTTATTAAGACATTGTCTAAAATGCCCGTCTTAATAAATGACTCCCCATAGTGTTGCTAAACTGCATTATCTAGACCTCTGGCAGCACAATAGAGGTGTTGTCTATCGTTAAATTCCCTACTCCTGTAATGATAATGAGATGACTCTGCTGACTCTGTCTCAGTCTACACACCAAAGCTGGATCTACACCAATCTTAAATTGATGGCCTGTCCTGAGGTTTGGTCTATTGTTGATGATATAGCCCGATCCCTGGTCGTCCAGAGGTAAACATAGTCGATTTGCTTTAAAGAGGACCTTTCATGTTTTTTTTTTCGTTTAGATAAATACCTTTCCTTGTGGGAAAAAAAAGATCACCTTCTTCCTGGCTGTGACGCTCTCCACTGTGATTGGATCGCGGCACAGCTAGGGAGAAGGAGACGCCCATTGAGAAACCCTGGCGTCTCCTCCTCTCTGTACTGATGCTCCGTATTTACATACTGAGCGGGAAAAATACAGGGGGGCACAGCGGGCCGTAGGAGCGATATTTGAAAAAAACAGGCAGGGTGGTACCCCGCAAGGAAAGGTATTTATCTAAACAAACAAAAAAAACTGAAAGGTCCTCTTTAATTTTGGTTTATTCATTGCCTTACATTTGAGTCAGATTCATATATTTGCAAAACCGTAAAGCTCTTCCATTAATATGTGAACTGAACTTTTGTGAGTGATGTTTCTAGTTTCTTTCACAAGTGGTTGTCAGGCCTGGGCTGTGCACAGCGGGAGTTATTGTACAATGATGCACATCACAGTCCATACACTAACAAAAAGGCACAACTTGTGTGCTGCATCCTCTACACTAATATATTAGGGAGGGATAGCAGAACCTAATGCATTGTATTGGGCTGTGAACCAAACTTTAGGCTCCTATTGTATTTGTGCCTCTGGTTTTATTACAGCAAAGTACAGTATAGCAATAAAATATTATTGCATTGCTTTCAGAAAAGAGTATGTTGTCTTGCAGACGCATCCGATGGCGACACATGCAGTGCCTATGGGCCTTTTATAGGTAACTCATACTTGCCAACTCTCCTGGAATGTCTGGGTGGCTCTCGGAAAAAGGAGAGACCTGGGCACAAATTTCTCTTAGAAACAGCCTTCCATGTACCATGTGATTGGATGTAATTAGACGCAGCCCGGAGTGCCTTGGGCAGCCAAGGCACCACATGGCAGTTGGCCCTCTTTTGATATTTTAGTGGGCGTGGCCTGATAAAAGGGGTGTGCCAATGCTCACATTAATTTAATTGGCCCTACTGTATGATTTCAGAATAGCCTATATTGTAAAGGATTAAATGCTATACAATTTAGTATTTCCAATACCATGTACATACAGATGTAGCCAGCGTTATTTTGACACCAGCTGCACCAGGATGGTCGCTTTAACGCGTTTTGTTGTATTCCTGTAATGTGTTTTTACTGTTTGCATTAAAGATGACCTGTCACCACAAAATGCAATGCAATCTGAAAGCAGCATGTTATAGAGCTGAAGAAGCCGAGCAGATTGATATACAGTGGCATGCAAAAGTGCAAAAGTGTGGGTACGCCTAGTCAAAATTACTGTTACTATGAACAGTTAAGCAAGTTGTCTCCAGAAGGCATAAAGTAAAGATGAAACTCACTAACGTTTTAAGAAATATCAATGTATTATATTGGTTTTGTACAATTTTAGAGTGAAAAAAGGAAAGTAGTACCTTGCAAAAGTATGGGAACCCAAAGAGATTTGAGTGCTCAGACAACTTTGACTGAGGTCTCAGACCTTAAATAGCCTGTTAAGGTTAAGGCTTGTTCACCATAATCCTTAGGAAATACCAGGTCATGCAAATTTCAAAGCTTTATAAAAACCCATAATCCTCTAACTTTGTCCCAGAAAACAGCAGCCATAGGGTTCTTCTTGAGGCCCACAAAGCAGGAGGCTAAAAGACGGTTGCAAAGCGTTTTCAGGTTGACATTTCCTCAGTTCAAAAAATAATTCAGTAATAGTCGTTACCAGGAGAACTGGAGGTCAAGAGAAGGTCTGGAAAACCAAGAAAAATTTCAGAGACAGCTGCTCGCAGGATTGCAAGAAAGGCAAATCAGAAACCCCCCTTGAATGGCAAAAGACCTTTAGGAAGATTAAGCAGACTCTGGAGTTGTGGTACATTGTTCTAGTGTTTAGCAACTCCTGCACAAATATGGCCGTTATGGAAGAGTCATCAGTAAAAAACCTCTCGTGCATACTCAACACAAAATGTCAGAAGTTTTCAAAAGAACATCAAACAAGCTGGATGCATTTTGGAGACAAGTGCTGTGGATCGATGAGGTTAAAATAGAACTCTTTGGCCACAATGAGCAAAAGTATGTTTCGGGGGGGGGGGGGAGAAAGCCACAGAATGTCATGAAAAGAACACCTCTCCTACCATTAAGCATGAAGGTGGATCAGTCATTCTTTGAGGTTGTGTTGCAGCCAATGGCACTGGGAACATTTCACGGATAGAGGCAAGAATGGACTCAATGAAATTCCAGCAAATTCTGGAAGCAAACATAACACCAACTGTAAAAAAGCTGAAATTGAAAATGGATAATGACCCTAAACACACCTCAAAATCCACAGTAGACTATCTCAATACACGCAAGCTAAAGGTTTTACCATGGCCCTCACAGTCCCTTGATCTGAACATCATTGAAAATCTGAGGATAGACCTCAAAAGAGCAGAGCATGCAAGACGGCCCCGTGAGTCTCACAGAACTGGAAGACTTTTGCAAGGAAGAATGGATGAAAATCCTTCAAACAAGTGTTTACAAGCTGATACTTACCAAAGGGTGTGCTACTAGGTACTAACCATGCAGGGTGCCCAAAGTTTTGCTTTTAGCCCTTTTCCTTTTTTGTTATGTTGAACATATAAAAGATGAAAATAAAAAATATGTTTTTGCTTAAAATACAAAGGGAATGTGTCATCTTTGACTTTATTCCTTTTTTAGATTATTTCTTCTTCAACTTGCTTAACTGTTCACAGTAACAGTAAGTTTGACCAGGAGTGCCCAACCTTTTGCATGACACTGTATATTTTTGTGGGAAAAGATTCAGTAAAACCTGCAATTTATATCTCAGCTTTTTCTACCTCCTGAGAACAGCATTGGTACAGGAGGGAGGTGTTAGTGACTGATAGCAGTGTGTGTATAATTGTGCATATAGAGATCAATCACTGCTAACACCTCCTCCCTGTACCGATAGCTTTTCTCAGGACTGCAAAAATATAAATGTATAAATTGCGCTTTTTACAGAATCTTTTCCCACAAATATATATATCAATCTGCCCTGCTTGTCCTGCTCTATAACATACTGCTTTCAGATTGTACTGTTTTTTGTGGTGCCAGGTCCTCTTTAAGCCAATCAAAATAGCAGTAGCTATATCTGTCATCGAGTGCGGTCACCAGAGCGATTGTTGGAAGTAGGCTATCATTTTATGTAATGTCGTTAGTACTATGAAGCTATTGTTTTCCGCTTATCAGACAATTACAGTCCAGCTGGGGCTTTCTACAATTCCATTTGATTTCTTCATTACTGCCGGGCTCTGAAGTTCTTGTCTTGTTGTTAAGTAGAACAATAGATGTGAAATTACTGTTT
Organism: Bufo bufo; assembly: GCF_905171765.1. NCBI lineage: Eukaryota > Metazoa > Chordata > Amphibia > Anura > Bufonidae > Bufo > Bufo bufo. Next base: position 567,842,101 of record NC_053392.1, on the reverse strand, counting down.
TTGTATTGCACCCAACCATATACGACCGCATGAATGTAAGCTGTTACTGTATATAATGTGAGATGTATTTCCAGTGGATTAAAGAAACATCAGATGTGTATTTCCAAGGCAATGTGATAATGTATCAAGGGTAGAGATGAGCGAACTTCTGTTTTAAGTTCGGCGTCTAAAGTTCAGCTTCCGGTTAGCGGAGGATCCCGATATGGATTCCGAATTCCGTTGTGGTCCGTGGTAGCGGAATCAATAATGACCATTATTGATTCCGCTACCACGGACCACAACGGAATTCGGAATCCATATCTGGATCCTCCGCTAACCGGAAGCCGAACTTTAGACGCCGAACTTAAAACAGAAGTTCGCTCATCTCTAATCAAGGGCCCTGTTTTACTTCTTCGGCAGACTTCACAAGCACCAACCAATCCATGGATAAAATTGTCCATAGAAATGACTAAGGGCACGCGGCCGTGCTGCGTTCGAGTACCCCGGATCCGAAAGGGCCACAGCGGGCTTCAATCAAACTGATGAAGACTGCACTGTTCAGTGGGTCTGTATTCTTAATGGCTACACGGTATTGAAGGTGCTGCACGGTCATTAACAATGCAGACCCACTGAACAGTGCTGTGTTCATTAGTTTCATTATAGTCCGCTGCGGCCCTTTCAGCCCAGCGGTACTCGAAAGCAGCACGGCCGCATCACAACCAGTTACACGACCGCACTGTGTGGTTGTACCATTAGGGTACTCTTACACAGGCCGATAATCACACCAGTTATCAGGGACGAGAGTTTGTACAAACGAGACATAATGCAGAAGACTGTATACAAGGCAGTTTGCTGCTTTTCAGTACAACTATAGCTCAGTGGTTAAAATCAGTTAGTAGTCTAAGGGCTCATGCGCACGGCCGTAGCCTGTTTTTTCGATCCGCAAAACAAGGATGCCGGCCGCGTGCGTTCTGCATTTTGCCGAACGGAACGTGCTGTCCACTGTAGAACTGTCCTATCCTTGTCCATAAAACAGACAAGAATAAGACGTTCTATTTTTTTTTGTGGGACCGCAGAACTGACATACGGATGTGGACAGCACACGGTGAAGTGAATGGGTCCGCATTCGACACGCAAAAAATGTGATCGGATGCAGAAAAAAAAACATACCGTGGAGGAGATCGCGCACTACCATCTTAAGCCAGTCCTTGCACACCAGGCAGCCGGGAGCTGGTGATCACAATGAAAGACATGATCTGTTTTGTTGCTGCTGGCAAACACTTTGCTTTTATTGAATTGCACTGCTAAAGTGTATGAGGCTGAGTTGCAGTACCAGACAAAACCTTAAGACAAGAGTGGTGCTGTTTTGAAAAATAAGAAAAAAAATATTATTCCTGCATTAACTTAAAAAGTTGTACTTTGTCAGAACTCATCATGAGATCACCGTTTGTTATCTGTAGTTTTTTTATTATAGGATGACAGGTCAGTGGTCTGTTACATACTCACTAAGCATGTCTCTAGGGCTTAGTCAGAGTGGCCTTCTGGCCTCTATCTTGCTGGTGTATGTCAGTATGGAATAGTGTGATAGACGTTATTGCATACATTTTTAAAAATGGGATGCTATGGGTGACGGATGCCACTACATCATGAGCTTTACAATAACTATTCTTGATGTATCATTAAACGGATGCTGTTATCGCCTATGGGTGATGGATGCCTGGTGATGGTGGGAAAACGTGCTGTTCATACGTTAAATGAAACCATTGGCCCAATTCACCAGACAGAGGGCAAAAGGGTTTCCTTCTGGTCTCTGGTGGGAGGGTATCTGTCAGGGACAGCCTTTTTTACTGTATGGAATAGCTCGTTAGACAATGTGAATCCATCCAAAGACTTCGTGTAAAAAAAAAATCTGTACTGTGCAGTATGCGATTGTTTTTAACAAGGGCGCCGATCGTTGATGGCATCTGATAAACACATACGTCCGAGGTTTGTTGCGAAATCCTTCTGCTAGCAACCTCAGATGGGCACTGCATATTACAATGTGGAAAAAAAGCCTAAGGCTGGGTTCAGACTGTGCCCTCTGCTGGACTTTCCGTCTGGGTTATAGTGTTTGAATAACGAAAACTATCTTTAAGCATTTACTGCAACAGATCCATTCACTTCAGTGAGGCGGGGGGCACTCCGGTTGACCTACTTTCCACTTGCTTCCATCTTTTTTTTGGACAGAATAGTGCAGTAGACTACGTTGTTCTGTCTGGCAAATCAGATCAAATGGAGTCTAAAGGTGTATCCTTTGGACTCCATTCGCCTCATTCAAGTGATTAGATCAGTCGAGTTACACATTTTAAGGCCTCATGCACATGACCAATCTATTTTTTGCGGCCCTCAAAAAACGGAAGCCGCCCGTGTGCCTTCCGCAATTTGCGGAACGGGCGGCCCATTGTAGAAATGCCTATTCTTGTCCGCCAAACGGACAAGAATAGGACAGGCTATATATTTTTTTGCGGGGCTACAGAATGGAGCAACGAATGCGGACAGCACACGGAGTGCTGTCCGCATCTTTTGCGACCCCATTGAAGTGAATGGGTCCGCACCCGAGCCGCAAAAAATGCAGCTCGGATGCAGACCACAACAACGACCGTGTGCACGAGGCCTAATACAGACGTATTCAGACATATACCATTGATGGAAAGCCCAGTGGAGGGCTAAATGCAGTGTGAACCCAGGTCTAAGGTCTTATTCAGACGTGGTTACTTCACGGAAGCATGCCCTATTTTTGTCCTTGTTTACAGATCTCTTGCGGCCATTATAGTCTATGGGTCAGTGAAAAAACACAGACACTACACAGTTGGCATCTCTGTTTCGTCCATAATTCACGTATCGTTGCTAGGATATGCACTTGAAATTTCAGCTGAGCAGTGTCCGTGGAATAGGGATGACACATAGGGAGGGCAAAAAAACAGACATACGGACCAAACACTGATCCTTCACGGATGTCCTTCATGGATGAACCACTGACCATCTTATCATTGATGTCATTACGGACATGGACGGACATGGACGTGTGAATGACGCCTAACAAGACCCTTAGCCTATAATGGCATCCATTTAAAGGGGACCTGTCACCACTCCTGACGTCCTTTTTAGTAAATAATTGTATTCCACATGAAATTACAACTCTGGAACATTTATTCTTATGACTCTATGGGGGTCATTTATTAAGCCCGGCGTTTTAAGCTGAATCGCTGGCGGCGGCTTGCCGAAGTTATGAAGAGGTTCCGGCCTCTCCATAACTTCTAAATTTAAGACAGCTTCTGTTCTGGCTTACATTTAGACCATTTTCTACGCCTAAAACAGACGGGCCTGCCAGTACGGTCCCTTCCACGCCACTCCCACTTTTTAGACCTGGCGTGAGTGGGTGAACGTCTCATATTGCTTAAGATAAAGTGGTTGAACGGCACTCCTCTTTCGAGATAGGCAGTACTCAGTGGTAAAAGGTATCGACAATAGTAGTAGAGACCACGGCATTCGCTGGAGATTTTTTTAGTAATTTCTTATTTATTTAATTTCATCGTTTAGATCATTTCATTATTTAGATCCATCCGCATGGTACATTACTGGCCAACGTTTCGGTCCAACACGGTGACACCATCCGCTACCCGTGACGACTACAACACTAAGGCTGTGAACAAGGTCCGTGTTGGCCGAAACAATGGCCAGTAATGTACCATGCGGATGGATCTAAATAATGAAATGATCTAAACGATGAAATTAAATAAATAAGAAATTACAAAAAAATCTCTAGCGAGTGCCGTGGTCTCTACTACTAACGTTGCATATTGCGTCGCAACTAGCCGTTGCGCCACAATGTGTGACTGAAATACGCCTAATATAGATCAATGACTCCCCCATGTTTTGCCCTTTGACTCCCATTCTTGCTAGAAATTAAGGGATAATGGTACAGATGGGTGTTACCAGTTGGGGGGGTGTCCTTGCACAGTCTGTCATTGTCCAATCAATGCTGCTAGTGGCAGACTGTGCAGGGACACTGCCCCAACTGGTTTTGCCCATCTGTACCTTTATCCATAAACTTCTATCAGGAATAAAAGAACGGCACAACATAGAATCATAAGAAATGATTCTCCAGAATTTAAATTGCAAGGGGAATGCAAATAGTCAAGTCAAGAGAGGTGACAGGTCCTCCCTAATAGATACTTCATGAAAATTTTGATGACGTATCAACAGTATTTGATGGGTGTGGGTTCTACTCCCATCACCCCTGTCAATCGGCTGTTTGAAGGAGACTCCGTGGCTATGCTTGGCATTGCAGACCACAGACCCCAAGCCGAGGCCATATTCTCCATCCAATGTATGTGCAGCCTTATGTAAAAAGCCCTGGGTTGTGTATTTTTACTGCTTTTCACATGTTCATTTCTACATCCTAATTATGGGTTCAAATCCCAGCCTGACCATGGATCCAAAATGACCCGCACTCACAGCATCATAAACAGTTATGTTTGGGTGATGGTCCAGGATTGATGACCGTTATACAGAGGCATACATGCCACTGTGTAACGCTTGCATGAAACCAGCCTCGAAAATATGGAATGTTTTCCTTTTCACTTGCATTGAAAACAATGAACTCTGCCAAAAAATATTTAATGGACCCAAAATTGTTACGTTTCTATGTAATTAAAATTGATACAAAAACATAAAAGCCTTTGGCGTTTATGACTTTGATATTTTCACATCTTGTTCCCTTGATGGGAAAAGTTGTTTGTCCGCTGTTTCTGATGGCCCTGATTCATGTAGATGATGGTATCCTCTCTTCTGCTGTCCGGCTTGTATTTTATTCTGGATAAACAATAGAGGAATAAAATAAGCAAAAAAAAAAATGGAGAAGGTGAAAAGAAGTGAGGTTAAAATTAACCTGGACATGTAAAATACATTATTGGCAAGCTTTTCCCTTATTCAGCTTCTGCATGATTGTACTTAAAGGGGTTATCCCATGATTAATGTAGAAAAAACCCTCAGATGATATATAGTACAAGACAACCCCTTTCTAACAAACTTAGAACCAGCCCTGTACCTCACATGGATCCTGAGATCTCCCCATGTATTGCTCTAATTATTCTGCTAAAATTTATTTCAAGCTGGCAGCTCATGGGGTGTGTCCTTTCTCCAAGGGTGTGTCCTTTCTGCTGCAGCTGGTGGCAGTTGAAGGATGGAACTGAGCATGTGCGTCCATTCCAGTGAGCAGGACAGAAAAATTTGAAAAAGAGCAAACAGCAGGTGGCGCTATACAGATAGATTTCAGTGAATAACTCAGTTTCGATACTAAGTTTTTAATTACATGCAGTTACAAAAGTTTTCATATCCAGGTGCTGGTTTGAAAACTGTAGAATATTATTCTTGGGACAACACCTTTAAAGGGAAACTGTTGCCATGACATGTAGCCCAGTAACCTCTTCAGTGATGCATTCATAACCTGCATCCATTTAGACAGCAAAGTATAGAGGGGTGCACTTGGAAATTTAATTTGGGGATTGAGATCTGCTCTTTCTGAGCTCAGTTGTACACGGGGCTGTCATATCAGTGATTGATAGCATTCCCTGTACATGTATGAGGACATAGATAGCTGTCACTTACTAATAAGACAACCCCGTGTACAACTGGGATCAAAAAGAGCAGAGATTTAAAGGGGTTTTCTGGGAGTTTTACATCCTCTGGATAGGTCATCGGTATCTGATCGGTGGGGATCTGACACCTGGGACCACTTCCAATCAGCTGTTTGAGAAGGCAACGGCGCTTCCGTGAGCGCAGCGGCCTTCTCCAGCTATTCCTAGGCCATGTGATGTCATGTTCATCGGTCACATGGTCTAGGTGCAGCTCAGCCCCATTGAAGTGAATAAGGCTGTACTGCGATAGCAAGAACAGCCGCTATACAATGTACAGGGCTGCGCTTGGTGTGCTGAGAGAAAGACGCCGCGCTACTGTGAGCTCTGGTGCCTTCACAAACAACTGATCGGCAGTTCCCAGATGTCTGACCCCTACGATCAGATACTGGGGACCTTTCCAAAGGATAGGTTATCTGTGTACAACTCCTGTAAACCCCTTTAAATATATAAATTACAAGTTTTGCTGAAACTTTTCCCATAAAACTATATATCAACCTGCTCAGCTCCTCCTGCTCTATATCATGCTGTTCACAGATTGCACTGTGTTTTGTGGTGCTTGTTTCCATTTAAGGTCTTAATTGCTTAGTATTTCATGTCTATGGCACACAGATCCAACTGTGTCTTTTAAAGGGGTTCTCTAGATCTTAAACATAAGTCCTAGTCAGCTTTCTCTACTGCAGCTGGTGGCAGTGGAAGGCTGGATCATGGAAGTGAGCAGGACAGAGAAATTAGAAAAAGAGCAAACAGCAGGTGGCGCTGTACAGATACATTTCAGTGAATAACTCAGTAGCTATACAATTTTTTTTAATTAGATGCAATTACAAAAGTATTTAGATCCAGGTGCTGGTTTGAAAGATGTAGAATATTGTTTGTGGGACAACCCCTTTAAATATTTCCTACTGTTATAGCTCCTGTGCAGATTTATGCATCTCCATGGAAACAGACAACATGTAGATGCTATGTAGTCTGCTTCTGTCATACTCCCTTCTATCTGTGTCCTACTTTTTACGAGATTAGTCAGTCAGAGTTAATAATGGCCGGTCAGAGCCTTCAGTGAATAAACACACAAGCTCCACCTTGTAGACTTCTTCAGTAAGGGACTAACGTCTTGAACTTGTTACCACCTTATTTTAAGGACAGAGTTAAACAATTAGGGGGTCCTTTTTTTAAAACAGAAATAGGTCAATATGAAGTATATTTCTGGCGCAAAGGTCCTTTGTGCTGCATTCTGTGACTTTCCCCCACTCACACCAGGTCTAAAGAAGTGGACGCGGCGGGGAAGGGTCTCATTTACCATTTTTTCTACACCTGTTTTAGGCGTAGAAAATGGTCTAAATGTAAGACTACAAGAAAGCTGTCTTATATTTAGAAGCTGCGGTGGATCCGCCGAAGTTATGTAGAGGCCTGCGCTGTTCCACCGCCAGTGCAGGGCTTTATTAAGATTGGTGTCTAAAACATCGGTCTTGAAGGTTTTATCCAACTCCTATAATGCCCCTCAAAATGCCAGGGCACCACATACAGGTTAAACTTACCCCTCTTCCCGACACCCGCGTCGCTCCTGATGCCTGCACGGCCACCGCTGCATCTCTGCACGGATCAAAACATCCGGCAATGGGGGGGAAGCTAATAGGCTGCGACGGGGACGAGCCTCCCTAGCATCGCGAGTGACACTAGGGAGGCATGTTCTCGTCAAAGCCTGCTATTGGCTGCCCCATCATGACCTCCGCCATCGCCGGATATTTTGATCCACGTGACGGGGAGATGCAGCGGCAACCATGCGGGCATCAGGAGTTACGTGGGTGCCGGGGTAAGTACAACCTGTATGGGGGGCATTATAGAAGTTGAATAACCCCTTTAATAAATGTGGCCCTTAGTTTTTAATATATTCCATTTAATGAAGACTATCACCGCTTCCAAGTCCTAACCCAGTAACAGATGCTCTTTATAGCATTGCCTCTCCCTGGTCTTGTTTTCTAAGCCTTCTCCCTTTGCTCCCCCCAGTTTGCCTACGCTGTTTCGGTACTGAAAGAGTGCTCTAAAATGCGTCCCACGGACCCGACCGTTCTGCTTCTCGCTGCCAAGGTCTGCATTGGACCACTACATTGGGTAAGTAAGCTGAAGTAATGACTCTTACATAATGCATTAAGCACAGCGGTATGGTGCCACAGAGCATAAAATAGGCACAGAAATCCTTCGCACCTGGAGAGCCATTACCGAAATGACATTTATTAAATTTTAGAATAAAAGGAGCAAAAAAGACATTAAATAAAATATGAAAAAAAAAAGAGTACGGATCATTTTACTTGGAAAGAAGAAAAGGAACTCCCTGAACACAAGGTGTCAGACGGCCGCTTCTGCTTACTAATTAAGCCGGTGTCTTGGCCTAATTTGCTGAAGTTCCTGTTTTTCGGTAGTAGAGCGTGGCATTCCAGCATTTTAATGAGAGCAGCCTTTGATCCAGGATGGGAATGACACTGAGGCGAGCATAATCAGCGGCTTCTAATTGATTCCTGTGAATCTGGCTGGATATTTGGCGCTAAGTGACGGTATCCTTATTAGGTCTGTCATCAGGACCTGTGGATGCCGTGCATGGACTGAACGTGGTCATCAGACCCTTGGGTGCACCACCCCGATTGTGCAGCTCATCACCGCCATCTGTGGTCCATTATTCAGAGTTTTTCTAACCGGTACAGATCAGATAGAACTGTCCTTCCACAGTTTGATATTGGGTGTACTAATTGAATAGACTGTGCAGGGACACACCCCAACTGGTAACACCCAGCTGGTTCCACATTGCAAACTGCTGGCAATTCATTTATAACTTCTAGTAGGAATAGTAAAGGAATGGCACATCATAGAGCCATAAGAATAGATGCTCCAGAATTGTTATTACATGGGGGATGCAAGTCATTAATAAAACAGACATGTCAGGAGTGCTTAGAGGTCCTCTTTGAGCCATTTGTGGCAATTGTGTGGTGTAAAAAAGTCAATGATGGCACACATCGTATTTGCGCAGTCCTTTTTATCTTCGCTCAACACTTTTGAAAAGTGGACAGGGAGATGGAGGGACCAGTTCTTTTCCTGAAAGATTTACCATTTTTAAAGAGCAGACGTAGATTGAATTTTCTGTCTTTAGGACGGTCCAAGATGCCCCAAAATTCTTAAGCGTGAGTTCGTTTTAAAGGGAGTCTGTCACCAGCGACCTCCCTATCCAACTGTTTACATAGACACATAACTGTGGTTCACCTGATTAAAGTTCCTGAGGTATGATGCGTTTTCTTAATATGCAGATTAGAAGTTTAGTGCAATGGGGCATCACCATTGCTCTTGTTGCACCCAGGCTCCTCTCCTTTTTGTGGCCAGCCCTTTCCTCACTGCTTTGCCATTGACTGGCCCTGTCAATCAAAGCAGCCAGGGAGGGGCTTACCACAGCTATGTGTCTGTGCAAACAGCTGGATGGAGAGGTTGCTGGTGACAGATTCCCTTTAAAACTGGCATATGAAACTCTGGTCTTAATATATCTTTCCTATATAGTCTTATGGACCTGCTCCTTGGGGTAGCGGGGGTTCATCATCTTTCATGTCGGGGCAAGAAACCATTGTTGGCCCTTGTGTCTGGATGATGCAGAACAGCAGTGAAAACAAGACTGATAATAATTTTATTGCCAGTGCTGCCCCCTTGTTATACTGGCAGTCTGTGCCCAGAACACCTCACTTCTCCTAGCAGACACAGCCCCCAGAATGCTCACCTGGTCCCCAGCAGTGTGCCTAAGCAATAGGATCTAGTTCTCTAGTTTCCTACAAAGATGCGCTACTTTTCTTGTTCGCTGCCATGTGTACCGATTTCTGCCTGTCTCTGGATTAAACCCTTCTCTGCAAGGCCTGACCTCTGCCTGATCTCCATTCTGACCCTAAACTGCCTGCCCTGACCCTTAGATTGACTTTAGTTTGCACAAACTGTGCTCAGACCTCGGCTTATCCCTGGCTACAGATTTGCCTTAGACCTTGGTGTTGTGTAGCAGTGTCTCTCGACCCCTGTGTGTCAGCAGTCTACTAAACAAAGTCTACTTTAAAAAGGTAAAAGCCTAATGGTTCCCCTGCAGTGGAGTCTAGATCCCTGTATAGGGGTTAGATGATTGTGTGTGTGGGGGCTATGTGGATAACACCCTTATGAGTAACATGAGTAACGTCAGGTCAAATCGGTTCAGTAGACTCAGCGCATCTTTGTAACGCCCCTGGATACTTGCCTAATCTTGGAAGCCCCCTCCTCTTTTCCTGAAAGTCTTCCAGGAGAGTAGGTAAGTATGTGGTGATCTAGGCCAATCACATTTGATATAGCCAAGGTTCTGTGAGGCCAAAGTAAACCTCCTCTATGTAAATGAGAGGTGTAATATTCGGCACCTGTGCCTTAAACTCCCGCTGCTGTCTCCTTCTTTTTGTATGTATGTTTTAGATATTTGACAAACAGTTTTTGTGCCACAATGACTGCAGCAAAACTGTAATTTGGACAAACGTAATTACAGATATGTTCACATTTTCCAGGACATTTCACTGCGCACACACAGCAAATGACTACGTGTCATGTTTGTAGAGGTTCAATTCAAAAGGAGCATTTCTGAATAAAGTCCAAACATGAAAAATATATTTAGCTGCTTACCGTGATGTTTGTGGCAAAACCTCTTCTATCTACCTATCTATTATATACACATCTATCTATTTATCTATATCCATCTGTCTGTCCACCGTCTGTCCATCCATCTGTTCCATATCTATCTATTCCGTGTCCTAGTGTTCGATGTCTAGCTATGTATTCTATGTCTGTCGAAAATATCTATCTATTGATCTAATCTATCTATATAAATCTATCTTACCGTTGGCGCTGCATTATGCTTAAAGAGGACATTATCCCCATTTTCACCCAGGCAACCCCCTGATATGAGCATCGGAGCATAAACTGCTCCGATGCTCTCCTTTGCCCTCCGCTGAATTGAGCAGGGCAAAGGCTTTCTTTGGAGATCCGGTTATGTACCGGGCTCTCCATGGGTAAGCTAGGCGGAGGCTTCCGCCCAGCAGTAAGCCCAGTGATGTCACCAGCACTAATGGGCGGGCATCAGTGCTAATGCCCACCCATCAGAGCCCATGACATCACTGGCAACAGTGCTAGGTGAAAGCCTCCGCCTAGCAGTTGGAAAATATAAATAAACAATACCTTGCCCTGCACGATCCAGCGCATGGCAAGGGAGAGCATCGGAGCACGAAATGCTCCGAAGCTCATGTCAGAGTGGCCGGAGGGGTGAAAATGGGGATAAACCTTCATCTCTGAACCCAGACAACCCCTTTAATAATACATATCTGGCTTCTGCAGAACTTCATTTGAATAGTATTAATTGACACATGCTTGTGTTTTACCCAGAAAAGTTCAGCAGTACCATATAATGCGCACTCTGCTACCGCAGAACCTCTTTAAGTAAAGATAGGGGAGGGGTTTGCTAGTCATGGTATTATAACATGGCTAGCCCTCTACCTGAGGAAGGTTGCTTGTGCTTACGTTTACCCCCAGTAATTAGCTGTAACCTGTGGAGAAGTCTAACAGTGTGTGTTCAATTCCCCTGCAGTGCCCCCACAGGAGGAATGATGCATTACACAGTTCCCATTGAAATAAATAGTCTGTACATGTAACGCATGGATGTGCTGGGTCCTCCAGAGCAAGACGAGCACTTTATAGCTGCCCTGTGCTGTGCCTGTGGTTTATAGATAAGGGTCCTGAAGTGGGACCCCTTCATAAACTCACTATGCTTTTCTAAACCAGACAACCCCTTTAACGTACTTTCGGCGCACACGTTGTGTAGTAGAGCTCCGTGCAGAAGGTCCTCGGGTGCTCTAAGAGGTTGTTTTCTGCGTAGTCTAATGAGGTTCTGCACAGTCGAGCTTCACCTCGTAGATCACAGCTTTTCCTGGTTGGCTTTATGACATGGCTGAGCAGATGTTATTTTTTTTATCTCTCCAGCTACCCCTGTAAGCCGAACCGCACTGCAGGTTTTGGCCCCGAGGTCAACCATTTTGTACAGACTCAGACCACCAGGCACAGCTGCTCAGTGTCAGCTGTAGCCGCTCCCTTATACTGCAAGATGAAGTCAGAAGATAGCGGTTTGTGTAATGTGCCTTCCAAGTGCGGAGACGTAGAGGACATGATGACAAACTATGAATCCATATTGGCTTTCACCCAAAAAACATTTTAGCAGCTTTTAATTTGCTTGTATGTCGCATACGGAAAAGTGGCGGTTCCCGTTCTAGAAATTGGTGCTGGAGCAGATTTTAATGCATGATTTTTCACAGAATATTGTTGCTGACCTTTCCGTCTCATACATTTCTATTTAGGATATTACATTTTTCATTGTTTTCATCATTTAGATTTTATTCTGGATAAGCCCATGTATAGAGAGGTGTCACAAGCTTGACATCTGCAGAGAGGGTGACTGGCAGAATACAGTTAACCGGTTATGGACCACCCACCATAGGTTTATGGGGGGCAGTCCAGGTCTCTTAAAGGGGTTGTCCTTAATTTTCTCCCATCCACCGGTCCATGTAAAGAGATCTATACTTACCTGCTGCCCTCCTCTTTGTTCTAGCTCCATGGCTTCCAAGTTGTCTTTACTGGACTACTACTTCACCCTCTTGCCAATTTCCACATGGACATGGACACATCTGCTACTACAGCCAATGCCTTGGTGATGATGTGCAAACGGCACTTGAGCCAGTTCACACCTGAGTTCACAGCAGCGTATGTGACCTCATCCATGCGGAAGATGACAGGTGGGTTCCGTAAGTCCAGTAAAGAGAGCCCGAGACCGGAGCGACAAGGAGCAGGTAAGTATAGATTCACAGGTACTGCTGGGTGGGATCTGGTCTGGTCATATGATCACAAGAATGCCAGTTCTAGGAGGCTTCTACTTGCTGTAACTAGACCAAGCACAGTCCTAACAGTTATAAATGTCAGTGTAAATGTGCCAAATTCAATGCACAAAATTGGAAATGTCTTAAAATGTTCAATAGACAACGATGCTAATATAGTGTGTATTAGGGTAATATTATATTACTACCAGACAACAAATAGCTAAAATGTAAAAAAGCATATTTTTAACTATTTCTTCAAATTTTAAGGCTAAAAATATGAAAAAAAAACAAAACATGAATTATTCCTGAAATATGCGGAAAAAAAAGAATGCCACCGGGCCAACAATTAAAAATGTTATAGCTAACTTTGCATAAATCAATAGTACAAGTGACCACAAGAAACTTTGTAATATGTTTTATCAATGAAAAATGGCTGGTTCTGGATGTTTACCTCTCTCTCCACCCTTTCTAATCGCTTTTCACTTTAAAAAACTTTTTAATTCCATCTTGAGATGGACCAGCTTTGCTGCAGTATCCTATTATACATGTCAATACAAGTCTATGGAGAGGGGAGGGGGAAGAGTGGGCAGCACCATGAGTGAGATAGCAGAGACAAAGAATCCTGCACAGCAACATAGGAAGTCTCTATTTCAGCACAAGTGCTAAATTCAAAAATGTACAGGTTAGTACTTCTCAATAATGGCCTCCATGAACCTGGGGCTTTGAATGAGTAATAGAAGGTTAGGAAGCAGATTCTCCTCTACTTTATGTGTGTGGTGGATGGCAGCTGGTCTGGGAAAATAAAGCAAAACTGTAAAAAATGGCAGATGCAAGTGATATAATGGCCAGAAATTCCTCATGTACACACACTGTACTATTGATTTATTCAAAGCATGTTGAAAATTTAGTGACGCTTTAAGCTAATGTGTTTGAAGTGTCTGGTTCTGAAGACTGGATTACAGTTCAAGACTGCACTCGCAATTCTGCTGGTTGTCATTGGTAGCAGACAACATGCTTGTCGTCAGACATTCCCCTAAGAGTTCTTTTAAAGGGGTTTTCTGGGAGTTTTACATTGATGACCTATCTTCAGGAAAGGTCATTATCTAATTGCTGGAGATCCTACTTCCTGCACTCTTACTGATCAGCTGTTTGAAGAGGCTGCAGGCAGTGACGTCACATGGGCTATGTGCAGCTCAGTCCCATTCAAGTCAATGGGGCTGAGCTGCAGTACAAAGCACAGCCGCTATACAATGTATGGCGCTGAGCTTTATATGCTGTGAGGAGGCTGTAGCGCTCCATTGAGCTCTGTGGCCTCCTTCAAACATCTGTTTGGTGGGAGGGTCTGGAGTTGGACCCCACTGATCTGATATTAATGACCGACTCTGAGAATAAGTCATCAATATCCAACTCCTGGGAAAAGCCTTTAAATCAGTGGGTCAATTTGCTTTTCCTATGTCAAATTACTGTACAGTGCCTGATGGAGAGATAACACTTTTCTAGGATGCAAATCACTAGTGAGCTCTAAATATACATCTCACTGGCAATGAATGCTGAGAAATCTCCAGCCTGCAGCCAGCAGAATTATGAATGCAGCCCCTGGATATATTGCAGGCTCTACCTTGAGATCAATACAAAATATAGATTTCATGACCTTTTTATGTAGATTACTTTTATACATAAACTGTAAAATGGTGCCCAAAGGTGGACACTGAGCTACATATTACTGTTATTTTATACTGCATTTATGTTGCTGACACATATTTTTATATGGCATGAATTTGTACCATGCTGAACTAAAGTACAGCCTATCTGTAGGACAAGGGGTGCAGAAGTAGCCGTCACACCTGGGCCCTAGTGCCTCTAGGGTCCCAAAGGTTTATCTGTCACACATCAATATGATAAATTACATATGATAGGAGCACAGGGGTAGCATACAATGTATTTCAGTGTATTTATCAATGCACTTGGTCCATGCAAAGCCCTAAACCCCTTTTATTTCTAACACCTGCACTGTAAGATCACATATACAGTAGTACTGTGGGGCAGATTTATTAATCCTGTAGATGGCGTAAACATAGACAAGTTGTCTAGAATTGCACCAGATTTATCACAGTGGCTCAGGCTGGATGATAAATGTGGTGCAGGGACAGACACTTTTGTCTAACTCTATACCATGTTGTTGGCGTTTTGCCTATAAGAACCCCCCTTTCTCATCAATTTTGCTTTGGATCTACCCAGGTCTTCACTCCAGGAATTCAAAAGGGATGTCCCAAGACATAAACATATTTCCTATACACAGGATAAGGGATACTTACAGTATGTAGTCATTGGAGGTCCAACACCATCATGAGAACAAGTTCCTCAAGTTGCCTTGCAGTTGAGCATGTATGTTACCACCCCAGTCAACTTCTGTAGGGCTCTGGACTTAGCCGAGTACAATGGCATCTTTAGCAATAATAGTGATGTTCACAGTCGCCAGATCAGGCCATCACGTGAATGTATTATAGTCTGAAGTAGACGCACATATTATAGTCTGAAGTAGACGCACAATCCGAGTAGTGAAGTGAAGCCAAATTTGAGGTGTGTAGCCATAACCTTCAGTGGACCAAGGCAGAGTTAAGAAAAGTTGTAAAAACAAACAACAAAAAATAAAAAACTAGAATATAGGAGGGCATGGTCAGAAATATAAGAATTTTGGAGGTTATGGTCAGAAATATGAGAATTTAGAAGGTCATGGTCAGAAATAACAGTATTTAAGAGGTCATGTTTAAAAATGTGAGAATTTAGGAGGTTATGGTCAGAAATATGAGAATTTGGGATGTCATGGTCAGAAATATGATACTTTAGGAGGTCATGGTCAGGAATTTGAGAATTTAGGAGGTCATGGTCAAAATATGAGAATTTAGGAGGTCATGGTCAAAATATGAGAATTTAGGAGGTCATGGTCAGAAATATGAGAATGTAGAAGGTCATTGTCAGAAATATGAGAATTTAGCACATCATGGTCAGAAATATGAGAATTTAGAAGGTAATGGTGAGAAATCCGCCCTTTTCTGTCACGGCTGAGGATGGGGGAAACCCTCAGCCGTGCAATGCCAGAAGATGTTAGTGGCTGCTCAGCCAGGACGACAGAAATAGGGAGCAGGTCACCTCCTAGAGCTTCCCTAATCTGACCCTGACTCCTAGCTGCATGAGCCGACCTTGAAGGTAGGAGGGCTCATGCTCAGGAACCTCGGATCCCTACTGACCCTCCGCCGATCCCTGAGCTAGGAACTGGGTAGACAGCCCGTTCCTCCTGGACACGGAGGAACAGGAGTCTCACTGGCCAAGCTGCAAGGAAAAGGGATACAAAAACAGACCTATGGATATGGCAGGTGAACTACACTAGTTCCACCTACCTGCCACAGCCTTGCTGACTGGATCCCTGTGCCGACATGCTGAAGTTCACACCATACTTAAAAGGACACAGCTAACACACATACAGACAGGAACCCAGATCCATAGCTGCCTTAAATAACAAAAGGAAAACAACATCGACTAAACATCACATAACATTTGCTATCACGTAAAAACTTATGACCACAAGGGTGGCCCTCACTGACAGATGGTAATAACCAGGAGGATGACTCCAGCTTACAAACAAGGCTGGAGTACCCCTCAGACTACAGGTCATTACTGAGGCTTTATAGCCCAAAGTGGCCACACCCACACACAGACACACCCAGTGTACACACACAAAGAAGGAAGTTAACCCTTCCTACACCAGGCACTGAAAGACTGCCACTTAAAGGAGAAATGTCCAAACAAACCTTACACTGCAGCTGTTACCGCAGACAACGACATGCGTGGCAACTATGTCTTGGGAAACAGCCAGAAGGCCGAGACACTGCCACCACATGTAACACACCACACGCTGCCACGGACAGCCACCAGTGAAGGGAAATGTGCACACCAAACAAGGAAAGTGCACACAAACACACACACAAAACCAAAGGCAACTGCACGCATACCTGTTTTCCGCGGCAACCGCACTTGAGGCAAACAACTAAGTGCCCCCAGCTGCGGTTGACATAACACCCAGACCGCGGGCAACTGCATGCGGCTCCCAAGGAGTCACGACCATAACCATGGGCGTGACATTTTCTTACGGTGGAAACTGCAAAAACTCTTGTTGTGGCCTTGATCCATTCTCGTCTTGACTACTGCAACGCATTACTAATCGGTCTCTCTCTCACTAAACTCTCCCCTCTTCAATCTGTTCTAAATGCTGCAGCCAGGCTCATCTATCGATCCAACTGCTACACTGATGCCTCTAGTCTGTGCCAGTCACTTCACTGATTGCCCATCCACCACAGAATACAGTTCAAACTTCTCGCCCTAACCCACAAAGCTCTGCACAACTCCCCACCTCCATATATCTCCTCCCTCATCTCCATCTACCACCCTACTCGTGCTCTCCGTTCTGTTAGCGACCCAAGATTAATAACCTCCATAATTCGTACCTCTCACTTCCGTCTTCAAGACTTTTCTCGAGCTGCACCTACTCTCTGGAATACTCTGCCCCGGAATACTAGGTCAATCCACAACTTCTCCACCTTCAAACGTGCCTTAAAAACACATCTTTTTAGGTAGGCTTATCAAGCTACCTAAAATGATTTTTCCCCCACCAACTCCTCTGGCCTAAACTCTATCCTCTAGTAGTCCCAAACCCGAAGCAGATCGGCCGGCACCACTCCTATTTGTTCAATAATGGCTTTGGTACCAGCATTTCCCACTTGCATGGTGTCCTAGTTAGATAGACACCCATTTTTAATTACATGGTAGTTAGAAGAAGTTCATTGTATTTGGAGGCCACTGACAAATATTTGAGTTGGGGGCCTCCTTTATTCTACTATTAACCTTCTGTTAACCAGAAAAAAAAAAAAATGATGAGAATGTAGGAGGTCAGGGTCAGAAATATGAGAATTTAGCGGTCATGGTCAGAAATATGAAAATTTAGGTGGTCATGGTCAGAAATCTGAATAGAACTAGCTTGTATTAAAATACAATCACCACTATTATTTTGGTACCAGCATTTCCCGCTTGCATGTTGTCCTAGTTGGACACCCACTTTTAATACATGGTAGTCAGAACCAGTTCATTGTATTTGGAGTCCACTGACAAAGTTTTTTGAGTTGGGGGCCTCCATTATTCTCCTTTCACCAGTCTATATACTTGACATAGAGAAAATGAAGAAACCAGATTACGCATAAGTATAATGAGCCTGGAGAGCATACGGGCACCCGTGATGCTGAGACACAGCCTGGGCCGCAGGGGACGAGACCTAGACCGTATATGACATTGATTCAGACTCCAGAGCATTTGAATGATCATTTGTTGCTTTCACCCTTAGCCTTCCGCTCCATTATTGGTAATACCAGCATATAGTAATTTAGCAAACTGGAAAAAAATAGTCAATATCTTCTGTCAATAAAACTACAGGGAAGTTTGAGCTGTGCCATCGCAGAGAGCAGAGTTCTAATGATTACTGCTTGTTAAAGGTGAATTAATGTCTGCATTTCATGCTCCAGTTCTAGTGGCTTCTATCTCAACCACGGCAATGTGCATCTGGCATACAGGATGTTCCTAGGTGCTGTAGTGTTGCATATTTCACACCGAGCCTTCTGAAAGCCCTGCACATTGTGGGAGAGGGTTGAGCCGAGGACAGAGGAAATCGCTATTCACTTTTTTTTTACTTATGCAGTGGATTTCTGCAATAATTAATTATAGAGCAAATCAATCTCTTGATGAACAAATTTTAAATGTGATATATATTGAGTTTTTATGCAAATTTGCAGTTTAGTAGAATTTGGAAGATAATTATTGCAATTATGTTCTGTACAATTGGAATATGCACCTTCATACAGCAGTAGTATGTGGAGCATTTTCTAACCTGACTCTGATATCATTTCAAAAGCCATTAACAAATTTTAAGTGTACCCTTAATTTCAGGTAATTTGTCTGAAGGCTACTTTCACACTAGCTACCGTGTGCCCCTGGACAGCCGCTCTGTCCCCATTGATTATAATGGGGGCGGTGTGGGGTTCCGGCAGAGGCTGCAGGAATAAATCTCGGACATGTCGTAGTTTTATTCCGGCAGCCTCTGGCCATGCACTGCCGTGCCTCATCCGGAACTCCGCCCCCATTATAGTCAATGGGGACAGAGCGGCAGTTCGGGGGCACACGGTCACTAGCGGCAGGACGGATCCGACAGGCTGTTCACCCGACGGAACAGCCTGCCGGAGGTCCGTGCCGCTAGTTTGAAAGTAGACTAAGCTGCTGTGAGTGTACATATGGAATAACACAATTTCTGTTCATTTATATGACTTTTTTCTGGCATTTGTTGTTAGTAGTGTTGATCGAGCATGCTCGGCCGAACACGAGTTTGGCTCAAGCATCGATATGCTCGGCAGAACACCTCGTGTGCGATGCTCGAGTCAGTGTATTTAAATGTAATTTAGCATCTATTTCTAAAAAGTTTCTGCTGGGATTTAAACCCCTAACCCCTTGTACATTAGAGGCAAGGACCTTATCCACTCAGCTATAAACTTGGATGCTGAACTGTGTCAGAAAAACCTCTCAGAAGTTTCTGATGTAGTAAGTATTCCTATTCAGCAGAAGACTTATTTAATATATATATATATATATATATATATATATATATATTTTATAACACATTTATTTTGTGCTATACATTTTTTACAATTACAAAAAAAAATATAAAATATATAAATGTAATCTCTATTTCTGAAATGTTTCTGCTAGGATTCCAACTCCCAACCTTGTACATTAGAGGCAGGAATGTTAACCACTACACTATAGAGCTACATTAGATATATACACTTACCTAAAGAATTATTAGGAACACCTGTTCTATTTCTCATTAATGCAATTTTGTAGTCAACCAATCACATGGCAGTTGCTTCAATGCATTTAGGGGGGTGCTCCTGGTCAAGACAATCTCCTGAACTCCAAACTGAATGTCAGAATGGGAAAGAAAGGTGATTTAAGCAATTTTGAGCGTGGCATGGTTGTTGGTGCCAGACGGGCCGGTCTGAGTATTTCACAATCTGCTCAGTTACTGGGATTTTCACGCACAACCATTTCTAGGGTTTACAAAGAATGGTGTGAAAAGGGAAAAACATCCAGTATGCGGCAGTCCTGTGGGCAAAAATGCCTTGTGGATGCTAGAGGTCAGAGGAGAATGGGCCGACTGATTCAAGCTGATAGAAGAGCAACGTTGACTGAAATAACCACTCGTTACAACCGAGGTATGCAGCAAAGCATTTGTGAAGCCACAACACGCACAACCTTGAGGCGGATGGGCTACAACAGCAGAAGACCACACCGGGTACCACTCCTCTTCACTACAAATAGGAAAAAGAGGCTACAATTTGCACGAGCTCACCAAAATTGGACTGTTGAAGACTGGAAAAATGTTGCCTGGTCTGATGAGTCTCGATTTCTGTTGAGACATTCAAATGGTAGAGTCTGAATTTGGCGTAAACAGAATGAGAACATGTATCCATCCTCTGATGGCTACTTCCAGCAGGATAATGCACCATGTCACAAAGCTCGAATCATTTCAAATTGGTTTCTTGAACATGACAATGAGTTCACTGTACTAAAATGGCCCCCACAGTCACCAGATCTCAACCCAATAGAGCATCTTTGGGATGTGGTGGAACAGGAGCTTCGTGCCCTGGATGTGCATCCCTCAAATCTCCATCAACTGCAAGATGCTATCCTATCAATATGGGCCAACATTTCTAAAGAATGCTATCAGCACCTTGTTGAATCAATGCCACGTAGAATTAAGGCAGTTCTGAATGCAAAAGGGGGTCCAACACCGTATTAGTATGGTGTTCCTAATAATTCTTTAGGTGAGTGTATATATTTAATTTATTATTGGTAGTAATCAATTCTGTCATACGCTAGTGGGTGTGGTTCCATTCTGTTTACCAACCCCTTTGGCTTTGGGGTAAACCTAATAGTGTTATCCTGGCTGCTCCCTCTTATTCAGCCTTTAACCCCTATACAGGATTCTGGACTTCGCTGCAGGGAACCACCAGACCACTACCTCCTGGAGTGGTCCCAGTTTGGTTGACAGCTGACCCATGAGGATCAGAGACACCTGTGCAAGGCACCGAAGGAACAGGCAAAACACATATAAACAGGCCGAGGTCAGGGCAGACCAGTTTGTGCAAATATGAGAAACTGGTCCAAGGTCAGGGCTGGCAGCGGAGGATCACAATGGTAAAACAGACACAGGTCAGTACACAGGCAGACAATTGAAAACAGTACACCATAGCAAGGAACTTAACAGGTTATAAACCTAGTTGCTCTGGTAAGGAAATGAGTTAATCAGCACAGTGTTATAGCAGAAGCTGATTAGCAATTAGAAACAGCTAAACAGCAGCACACAGGGCAAGGGGAGTAGGAGAGTAGTAGTGAAGGCAACAATGGAAGTTGTAGTTGTTCAATGAGTAATGTTCCTAGTAGAAGGAGCGTAGTAGCTTCTAAACTCCCCCTAGTGGTGGCTGCGGGCATTCAGCATTTTATCATTTGTATCTATGGCTATGCAGGGGATTTTGAGTTGTGTATCTGGAAAACATAGCCCCATTCTCAATTAGCACAGACTTTTGGACCTAAAATAACATTCTGATAAATGGTGATTTATCTGACTGATACAATACTTCAGTGTGGCCATGGGACCCGAGGAGCCAAGGTAATTGCATCTAGTACTTACAGCAGTTAATATGGTACATAGACTTCTACAGCTAAATCACGTTAATATTTAATGTTCAATTTATTAACGTATACCGTTAATGGCCTTGGTAAATTAAGTGGAACATTTGGAAGCAAAAGTTTTTGTCCCAAGTTGAACATTCGAGGGTCTGGGAAAATCTAAGGCTTACACCTTAATACAGTCTTTTATAATTCAACAATTAGTTATATATTTCAGTGGGGAGCTGGTTATAACTTTATTAAGCTGGCAGGTGGGACTTCTCTACAATCTCGGATTCCCTCTCTGAGTTACATTTCGCGAATGAAAAACATAATCATTAGACATCTTCCCCGAAATGTGACACATATCTCTATTTTATGGTTACATTTGCACCTTCCATTTTACAGGAAGACCTCCATGAAAATGGCCTCAAAAGCTGCAGTGCAAACAGTGCGTGATATGGAAGAATGGTACCGCTAATTTATAAATGTTAGATTACTTTCAGAAAATGGCATATATGGATTAGACAGGGAATTCTAATAGCCCTTGGTCACACCATCTGGCACAGAGTACACAGTGCTTATTTTCCCCAACTCTGTCCCTTCTAGGAGAAAAGGGCAATATGACTGGTTTGAGTTCTTTGTTTAAAGGGGTTATCCCATGATTAATGTAAAAAATGAAAATCAGACATCATATAGAACATGGCAATCTCATTCTAACAAAGCTAGAACCAGCCCTGTACTTCACATGGACCTGGAGATCACCCCATTCATTACTTACAGGCAGCTCAAGGTGAGTGCCTTGCTGCTGCAGCTCAGAGGACATGTCCTTTCTGCGGCAGCTCTCTCCCTATCATAGCTCAGCAGCTCTCTCCCTATCACAGCTCAGCAGCTCTCTCCCTATCACTGCGGCAGCTCTCTCCCTATCACAGCTCAGGAGGCGATTAAAGGATAATACTGAGCATGTTTGGCCATCTCAGCGAGTTGGACAAAGAAATAAAAAATAAAAAAAACAGCAGGTGGAGCGCTACAGATACATTTTATTGACTTAGTCATGTAATTACTAAAGTATTCAGATCCAGGTGCTGGTTTGAAAACTGTAGAATATTTTTCATGGGAGAACCCCTTTTAAGGTACAGCCAAATACTGCCACTAAACAATGTACGGCCCTGTACTTGGTAGGTATACAGTAAAGGAATAACTCACTATATGGCAGCCTAACTGCTAAAGATCTTTCCACATTGAATTAATTATATAAATTAATATATTTTATAACGTATAAGGTTTCTGTACTACGTGTCATCATATGATATTGTGGCATGTGGAGTCATTGATGGTCAGGTGAACAACCCAGGACGTCTAAATGACCCCTGTGTATTGTACTATAATAGCAGTAAGGGCGTCTTGTAACCTCATAAAGGGTATAGATGACTTCTGTTTCTGGGCTAGTAAAGTCAGACAGCTGCGTTTGCTATGCCAGCTATTACCCAAACTTGCTTGTGCTGCCCAGAGCTAAGTATTCCCATACCACACATGCTCTACATTCATATGAAGTAATAGACTCACGTTGAAGGGCATCTGTCAGCAGATTTGCACCTATGACACTGGCTGACCTGTTACATGTGCACTTGGCAGCTGAAGACATCTGTGTTGGTCCCGTGTTCATATGTGTCCGCATTGCTGAGAAATATGAGGTTTTAAAATATGCAAATGAGCCTCTAGGAGCAAAAGGGGTGTTGCCGTTACACCTAGGGGCTCAGCTCTCTCTGCAAAGGCTGCGCCCTCTGCACTTTGATTGATTTAGGAAAAGTCAGGGCCAGACATGATCACGTTTACACTGCCTGGCCCTGTCAAAGTGTAGAGGACACGGCAGTTGCAGAGAGAGCAGAGCCTCTAGTTAGTGGTGGCGAACATATGGCACGAGTGCTAGAGGCGGCACTCAGAGCCCTCTCTGTGGACACCCGTACCCTGGAAAAAGTATATGGTGTGCCAATATGCCTTAGACTTTTCCTGCCATTCATCAGCGCAGGGCGCAGTATGAACAGCACAGGCAGCGCATTGAATGTAGGCAGGTTATTATAGCTAAATGATAAAGTACATGGAAGATATACTACTGTATATTGGACTGTCACATTCAGGTTAAATTGCTGTGTTGACACTTTGCGATAAATAAGTGGGTTTTGGGCTGCAGTTTGGGCACTCATTCCCTAAAAGGTTCACCATCACTGCTCTAGGTGTAACAGCAACGCCCCCGTTGCTCCTAGAGTCTCATTTGCATATATTAAAACATAGTTTTTCTCAGCAATGCGGACACATATGAACATGGGACCAACACAGATGTCTTCAGCTGCCAAGCGCACATGTAACAGGTCAGCCAGTGTCATAGGTACAATCTGCTGACAGTAAACTAGGTCATCAGTAGTAAAGTCTCGGAAAACCCTTTTCAGGAGTCATCCCATGAATTAGAGATATAATGTATTTTTCGCCAAAAGTGGGGGGAAAACGGCAGTGCTTCTTATGGGGCGAATGCTGCCATTTTAACATCGCTAACACTGATACATCGCCGGCTGCGATGCTGCACAGCGCAGCGATGTATCAGGGGGAGGGAGGAGGGGCTGGAGGCCGGCAACTGCTGGAATCGCGGCGTGGCCCGGTGCAGTCAGTGTACTCGTGCACCAGGCCATGCCGCTTACAGAAGTATTCATATGTAAACTGTAATCCTTAAACTCTTCTTAACTTTAGTTAAAGTAGCGCTATCCCGTGTACTACCACTTACTATCAAGCTCCTGTAGCAGGCGGAGCAGCCGGCAGCTGTAACATCACTCACGTGAGTCCGGTGATATGGATTCCTTTTTCTGTTATTTTAATAAGCTTGGAAAATAACAGTTGTATCAAATATCCACATATTAAGTTGAAATAATTGTGCTATATTTGATAGTGTCACCACACTGTCTGTATGGTCAAAATGATGATAGCACTCCTTCTGTCTTATGAGTCCTGATATCAGTCCTAATGGTTATATTGTCATCCAATATGTAGTTATTGACGCCTCCAAATGCATCACAATTTAATACTGTGTGTGTTTTGGATATGTTACCGCTCCTGCAGCTTTGGTATCTTTTCACTTGAATTGTGGCTGTATTCTGCTTCCCGCTGGTTTGCGTGTTTGCCTTTTACTCGGTGAGACTCTGTGGTGTCCCATGTGGTCTCAATTCTCCGCCAGTCTCTTCCCAGCCCGTCTGGGTGTTGCGCGGCTGCCGATCGCAGCGCTAAGCTGGTGGGTTCACTCGTGTGTCACTCCTCGGCGTCCCACGTGTTCAAGTAATATACTGCTCCCAGATCAGAGACTTAAGGCTGGAGACAGATGAACAGCTTTTTGTATGTAGCACCGAGATGTTCGGAATTAGCGGGGTATAAACAATGTTCTTATTATAAGTTATTTCACTGCTATTCATCAGACTCGTTTTGGGGTTAATCCCCCTTCCTCAGTGGTCAGCAGTGATTTACTAAGAGTCTCCTTTTATAGATATCTGGTCATGATAAAAAGGATGGACAATGAAAGTGTTTGGGCTGCAGTTTGGGCACTCGGTCCCTAAAAGGTTCACCATCACTGCTCTAGGTGTAACAGCAACGCCCCTGTTGCTCCCAGAGGCTCATTTGCATATATTTAAACATAATTTTTCTCAGCAATGCGGGCACATATGAACATGGGACCAACACAGATGCCTTCAGCGGCCAAGCGCACATGTAACAGGTCTGCCACTGTCATAGGTACAAAACTGCTGACAGTAGAGTAGGTCATCAGTAGTAAAGTCTCGGAAAACCCTTTTCAAGAGTCATCCCATGAAATATACAGTACAGACCAAAAGTTTGGACACACCTTCTCATTCAAAGAGTTTTCTTTATTTTCATGACTAAGAAAATTGCAGATTCACACTGAAGGCATCAAAACTATGAATTAAAGAGGACCTTTCACCAGAATAAAACATCTAAACTAACTATACAGACATGTAGAGCGGCGCCCAGGGATCCCCCTGCACTTACTGTTATCCCTGCGCGCCGCTCCGTTCTCCCGGTATAGCCTCCGGTATCTTCATAGTTAGGCTCCACCCAGGGAAACCTGACGGCGTCTCTTTCTCCTATGCTGTAGCGCTGGCCAATCGCAGCGCTCAGCTCATAGCCTGAGAGGTTTTTTTTTCTCTCAGGCTATGAGCTGAGCTCTGCGATTGGCCAGCGCTACAGCATGGGAGAATGAGACGCCGTCAGGTTCCCCTGGGTGGAGCCTAACTATGAAGATACCGGAGGCTATACCGAGCGAACGGAGCGGCGCCCAGGTATAACAGTAAGTGCAGGGGTATCCCTGGGCGCCGCTCTACATGTCTGTATAGTTAGTTTAGATGTTTTATTCTGGTGAAAGGCCCTCTTTAACACATGTGGAATTATATACATAACAAACAAGTGTGAAACAACTGAAAATATGTCATATTCTAGGTTCTTCAAAGTAGCCACCTTTTGCTTTGATTACTGCTTTGCACACTCTTGGCATTCTCTTGATGAGCTTTAAGAGGTAGTCCCCTGAAATGGTCTTCCAACAGTCTTGAAGGAGTTCCCAGAGATGCTTAGCACTTGTTGGCCCTTTTGCCTTCACTCTGCGGTCCAGCTCACCCCAAACCATCTCAATTGGGTTCAGGTCCGGTGACTGTGGAGGTCAGGTCATCTGGCGCAGCACCCCATCACTCTCCTTTATGGTCAAATAGCCCTTACTTTCAAAGTTTTTTCCAATTTTTCGGCTGTCTGACTGACCTTCATTTCTTAAAGTAATGATGGCCACTCGTTTTTCTTTACTTAGCTGCTTTTTTCTTGCCATAATACAAATTCTAACAGTCTATTCAGTAGGACTATCAGCTGTGTATCCACCTGACTTCTCCTCAACACAACTGATGGTCCCAACCCCATTTATAAGGCAAGAAAACCCACTTATTAAACCTGACAGGGCACACCTGTGAAGTGAAAACCATTTCAGGGGACTACCTCTTGAAGCTCATCAAGAGAATGCCAAGAGTGTGCAAAGCAGTAATCAAAGCAAAAGGTGGCTACTTTGAAGAACCTAGAATATGACATATTTTCAGTTGTTTCACACTTGTTTGTTATGCATATAATTCCAAATGTGTTAATTTATAGTTTTGATGCCTTCAGTGTGAATCTACAATTTTCATAGTCATGAAAATAAAATAAACTCTTTGAATGAGAAGGTGTGTCCAAACTTTTGGTCTGTACTGTATATTTATATATATATATAGTAATGCACACCATCATTTTAACTAAAAACAGTTGCTCTTAGCTTTTTACTCACCCTTCTGCAGCTCCGGTTTCTTCCCTTTCTGTGGATGGTCATCAGCTTGTCGAAAGTAACATTCAAGTACCTGCATCTCCCTGGAGCGTATTGCAGTCAACCCTTGTTAACCCCTTCCTCCTCTGCATAGAAAATAGTCGCACACAGTCACAGCCATTCCACTAATAAATAGAAAAATGGTATTTAAGCCCCCCCCCAATGTCCTACTCCGCTGTCTAGAGAGAGATACAACTAGAGACAAGTTAATGAAAAGTGCCCAAGAGAAGAGGATGGAGAGAGTTCAGAATCGACCAGAAGAGTAAACAGCAGGGGGCTCTACAAGAAAGGAAAATGTAATGTACAGATAAACCTAACAATATTTTTATTGCATGCATATTGCAGTAATACTTTATTTACATTGCCCTATTGTTTGCATGCATAGGAATCCTTTTCATCGGATAACCCCTTTTAAAGTAATATAAATATATATATATATATATATAGAGTGGATATAAAAAGTCTACACACCTCTGTTAAAATGTCAGATTTCTGTGATGTAAAAAAAACTTGACAAAGATAAATCATTTCAGAACTTTTTCCACCTTTAATGTGACCTATAAACTGTACAACTCAATTGAAAAACAACCTGAACTATTTTAGGTGGAATAAAGAAAAAAATAATAATAATAATAATGTGGTTTCATAAGTGTGCACACCCTCTTATAACTGGGGATGTAGCTGTGTTCAGAATTAAGCAATCACATTCAAAATCATGGTAAATAGGAGTCAGCATACACCTGCCATCATTTAAAGTGCCTCTGATTTACCCCAAATAAAGTTCAGCTGCTCTAGTTGGTCTTTCCTGAAATTTTCTTACTCGCATCCCACAGCAAAAGCCATGGTCCACAGAGAGCTTCCAAAGCATCAGAGGGATCTCATTGTTAAAAGGTATCAGTCAGGAGAAGGGTACAAAAGAATTTCCAAGGCATTAGATATACCATGGAACACAGTGAAGACAGTCATCATCAAGTGGAGAAAATATGGCACAACAGTGACATTACCAAGAACTGGATGTCCCTCCAAAATTGGTTAAAAGATGAGAAGAAAACTGGTCTGGGAGGCTACCAAGAGGCCTACAGCAACATTAAAGGAGCTGCAGGAATATCTGGCAAGTACTGGCTGTGTGGTACATGTGACAACAATCTCATGTTTTCTTCATATGTCTGAGCTATGGGGTAGAGTGGCAAGACGAAAGCCTTTTCTTACGAAGAAAAACATCCAAGCCAGGCTACATTTTGCAAAAACACATCTGAAGTCTCCCAAAAGTATGTGGGAAAAGGTGTTATGGTCTGATGAAACCAAGGTTGAACTTTTTGTCCATAATTCCAAAAGATATGTTTGGCCCATAAACAACACTGCACATCACCAAAAGAACACCATACCCACAGTGAAGCATGGTGGTGGCAGCATCATGCTTTGGGCTATTTTTCTTCAGCTGGAACTGGGGCCTTAGTTAAGCTAGAGGGAATTATGAACAGTTCCAAATACCAGTCAATATTGGCACAAAACCTTCCGGCTTCTGCTAGAAAGCTGAACATGAAGAGGAACTTCATCTTTCAGTATGACAACGACCCAAAGCATACATCCAAATCAACAAAGGAATGGCTTCACCAGAAGAAGATTAAAGTTTTGGAATGGCCCAGCCAGAGCCCAGACCTGAATCAGATTGAAAATCTGTGGGGTGATCTGAAGAGGGCTGTGCACAGGAGATGCCCTCGCAATCTGACAGATTTGGAGTGTTTTTGCCGAGTCAAAATGTGCCATGCTGATAGACTCATACCCAAAAAGACTGAGTGCTGTCATAAAATCAAAATATGCTTCAACAAAGTATTAGTTTAAGGGTGTGCACTCTTATGCAACCATATTATTTTATTTTTATATTTTTTTCTTCCCTCTACCTAAAAGATTTCAGTTAGTTTTTCAATTGAGTTGTACAGCAGCTGAACTTTATTTGGGGTTAATCAGAGGCACTTTACATGATGGCAGGTGTATGCTGACTCCTATTTAACATGATTTTGAATGTGATTGCTTAATTCTGAACACAGCTACATCCCCAGTTATAAGAGGGTGTGCACACTTATGCAACCACATTATTATTATTTTTTTTGTTTTCTTCCCTCCACCTAAAAGATTTCAGTTTGTTTTCCTATTGAGTGGTACAGTTTATAGGTCACATTAAAGGTGGAAAAAGTTCTGAAATGATTTATCTTTGTCTAATTTTTTTTACAGCACAGAAACCTGACATTTTAACAGGGGTGTGTAGACTTTTTATATCCACTGTATATGTATATATATATATATATATATATATATATATATATATATATATATATAAACCATTTTTTTATAACCTGCTCATTTGAACATGACTTCTGTGATGTAGATAGTGATTGGTATTAAAAAGTATTTCCATCCATCCAACAGAATTCTCAAAATTATAAGTGAGGGGGAGCTGAGCCAATACAAAGGAGATGTGCTACACCATAATTATTTTATAAGCAGCATAGGGTGTAATAGTATAGCACTGAAGGCAATGCAAATGTTTCTAAACACGTACCTTACAATTTCTGGTTAGATTCACACAAAGCAGCGCGCCTAGTTCAGAATAATAAATGTAATTGTGTTCATGTGATGTCGGCTTCCTGCATCATGTGAAAAAGCTCATTAATAGACACGACTGTTACATAAACAGTCATTGCTCACGTACATTCAGTATCTTTTTATGTGCTTGTTGGGAAAATGATCATTGATTACAAGGTATTGAAATGCATGTCAGCCAACAACCTAGTGCATCGCTGGGCCCAGCCAGCAGGTGCGCGTACCCTGTGTCCCGATTGTTTCAGGCCTGTGATCACCATTTTCAATTGTAAATTGCTCCTCTTCCCCCATGAACCTGTGCCCCTTGGTGTCCCAGATATTTTTAGGTTCTATCAATTACACTTCACTATACACAATTCCCACTTGGGTCCGACCCTGCTGACCATTCCTGGGTCTGACTGGCTGATCACAGTACTCCTCAGTAGGCCCAGGTTCCAACACAGTAATGGGCTGAAAAGATCAGGCAGATGACAACCCAATTTGAGATTGATTTGCAGCTAATTACTTTGCTGTTCAGGACAGTTTTTATGGAATTTAATCAGACTTTTTCAGGTGGCCACACACCTTCTATAACTGTTGGCTGAAGGCCCATTCAGCCAGCAGCTGTTCCTCCAAGTTTGCCAAGAAGTTTGTGGAGAGTGGAGTAAGCCACTGCCAGAAACTTTTGGCCTATTATATCTTGTAAATTCAACATGTCAGAGGAGAGTTGGCACACCCCCGTACTCATAAGATACTGTAATCAACATGTTTGGCTGACTTTTCTCTTGTTTCACTAGGAAATTCACTGATAACCCAGGCAGAATGCCTTGTAGGGTCTATCTCAGCTGAATGTAATGATACTTTTCACTTAATGATCCATTGCTTCATTCTGCAAATGAGCATTTCAGTGCACCAAGGGCAGGCCCAAGGCACTTTGTGCTCCTGTGCTTTTGCTGTTTCCTCTGCCAGCCCCTCCCTCTTCTTGACTGACAAGTCCAGGTTCCCTTATAGTCATCTCACCTCAACCTGTCAAGCAAGAAGTGCAAGGCAGGAAAGCAGGAGGTGATCTCAGATGTGGAGACCAATGGCCAGGCCATTTTGATTAAAGCAAAATAAAGTCTCTGCTTTACTCAATAAATGATGGGTGTCACAGTGCAAACAGAAGTAGTAGGCACAGCTCTAGAGTATTTCACCAAGCAGGCTTTTCCCAACGTGTTTATAGGAGGTGGCTATTATAATAGTGGTCCTCCCTGAGTCTTTCCATCTCTATAAATCCATGCAATCTTCTCAAATATCCAAAGCGTGCAATCATTCTCAGTATCTCTCTGCTGTTCCCAACTGCTGGGTGCAGTCCTAGATGGGATGGCCAATATAACCCAAACCATGGGTAGTAAAGTCTGAAGCAGTAGGCGTGCGTTACCTTTACTGACTTAGTCCATTCACCTTTTAAATGGTCCTCAACCTTTTTTTTTTTCTGACCATATTACAAATATTTATAAAATATCCCAACTACATCCAAATAACGCCATATTGAAAAAGGAGGAGGAAAGAGAAAGAAAAAGGAACAAAAGAACCTCAACCTGCTGTAATAATTCAATGTTTCTTTCCCCTAGTGATTGTTTCCCAGTAAAGTTACTTTTCTGGCAGCTTTCACTCACAGGAATGGTGTCTTCTTGGAGAAGGATTCTCTCTTGGATTACTTTCCAGCAGCAACCCCAATACAGTGCTGCAAGGAAACAGTGCCAACCACCAAGCAGCAGTGCTGTATATATTTCTATATAAATTGACATGCACTGTAAGATTTTCTTTCATCTATGGCTGTGCTCAAGTTTTGATGTATTGTCTTGCAGTTGGATGAAGGAGAAAAATTTGCAAAACAAGTAACAGAGATGGGAGAAGAAGCTGGAGAATCACTCGCTAAAGGATATCTTGCTTTGGGACTAGTGTACAGCTTCCAGGCTACTGATGGTAAGACTTCTTTTCAGTAGCTTTTATGTACAGTGATTGGGAGTAATTTATGAAATTAAATGTGCCAGAATTCAACTTGTCCAAAAAATCTGGTGCTTATGCCTTTCACCACATTTATTAGGTGTTTTAGAGAGTTTTTGTGGCTCACTAAACAAGGGGGCATGGTTTAGCATAAAGGGGGATGGCTTAGCGGGAAGGGGATTGGCTTAAAATGTGACAGAGTGCATCAAAATGTGCTAAATATTCGCTCAAAGCAAGCTAAAAAAATAAGTGCTGTAAAGGTAGGAAAAATTTACACCAAACAATTATAATTTACCCCGATCTTGTCGGTGCTCCATACTCGCCGCCAACCTGCTCTCCAGGGTGGGCACAGGTGTCATGTCATTCACCTAGTTTCTGCAAAGCTGCCAGACTCCTCTGGGTGCAAAGCCTCTTCCTGTGTGTGTGTATTAGAGAGACTTTTTCCTGCAGTACTGTAAGGGTTAATTCCGTTTCTGATCATTTGTTTGACTAACGGTCTAATCAACTCTCATATATAATTATACAGTTATTAGTTACTTCACTGCTTGCCTAAGCAATTAGGTCTTGATACTGGTCTAGATACTGCTAGATGTGATTGTTGTCTGCCCGTGAACTCACCTCTGCCTGTTTACTGGATTCTGACCCTCCGCTGCCTGACCTGACCATTGGCTGTTCACCATACTGACTCTTCCCTGACCTTTGGACTGTTTCATGGATTCACACGTACTCTGCCAGCCTGACCTCTGTCTGTTTTCTATGTTTATTACCTATTCCCTGGTGTCTCTGAGCCCTGTAGGTCAACAGGCAACTACACGGGGACTATTCCAAGAGGTAGCGGCCTGGTGGCTCTCTTAAAGTGAAAGTCAGGTTCCTGTATAGGGGTTATAAAGAGTGAAAAACAGGGGACTGCTAGGATAATGTTCTCAGCACTAGTCCAAAGTCAAACTGATTGGTTGGCACAATGGATCCACATCCCTTTTGTAGATATAATTAAAGGGAACCTGTCACCTCCTAAATGCATGTAAACCCGCCAGCAGTACCTCAGGGTAGCCCGCAGTGTGATACTAATCATACTTTTCATCCTGCAGTCCGATGCTGAATAAGGTCAGAAAACGATCTTTTATACAACGTTCGCGCTAATTTGCATGTCAGCTTGAAGTCAAGGGGGCAGTACCCTGAGGTACTGCTGGCGGGTTTACATGCATTTAGGAGGTGACAGGTTACCTTTAAATAAAATCATTTTGCTAAATGGATTTTATACTGTTTGTTACCCCTTCGACCTTGTGGATAGGTGGTAATAAATAGTTAAATATAATGGAAAAACCTCTTTAAACAAAACAGAGTGTAGCCATAGGATCAAATTCAACCATTAATCAGAACTGAATAGCCCACACAAGAAATGAGGGATTTTGCCTGAAAACTCTTAACGTAGGGTCTGGGACAATACAACAAATACCAGCTACCTAAAATAGGAGGGAGGGTGGGTGCTCATCTTCTAAAACTGGGTGAACGGAGACAGCCACCTAATTTATATACAAAAGCAGGTTACATGGGTTCCACAAGAAACCAATCATCTGCTGTTGCTGGGGACATAAAAGTCTTCTTCCCCAGCAACAAATACTGACCCATCTGTCACCTTCCTCAGACAAAAATCTGTCCGGAGACGACCGCAGTAACGGCAAGAACATTTTCTGCCAAAACCATCCTGAGTAGGGATTAGTAAATTGTATGATTTAGCTAGAGTTCTCCACCTGTGAGGGGCTGTCCCCATGGTTGAAGAAGCACCCACCTGCCTGTTGATTGACCAGGCCATACATCTCGTCCAGCCCTGACAATCTCGCACCTGTGCCACTGCTGAGGAGGCTCTGGATCTGCTGCCACTGCGCATGCGCAACTACACTTCCAGATAGCGCTGTGTTAAGTCGCTACTTCCGAAGCGGAAGCAGAGCCTCTGCACTTGAATCGTTACTTGAAGATCCGGCACAGGTGCGAGATTGTTAGGACCTGGCGACATGTCCGTGCGTTTCTTCACCTGTGGGGACAGCCCCTCACAAATTTAAGAACTTGCTAATGAGACAAATCAATCTGTTAGAATTGATTCTCTCATCCCTATTCCCAAGTGTGTAATTTTGTGTTTTTCCCTTCTTAAAGGGGTTATCAAGGATTGTAATATTGGTAGCCTATGTTCAGGATAGGCCATCAATACCAGATCGGAGGGGTCCGACACCCCACACTTTCTTTGATCAGCTGTTTCAGGGTAGTGCCAGAACTACACAGATCCCATCCACTGCAAAACAGATGATCAGCGGGAGTGTGAAATGTTGATCAGGTATTGTTGACCTATCCTGAGGACAGGACATCAACTGTAAGAACCTGGAGGACCCCTCTCTAAGGTCTAGGAACCAGGCAGTCTAACCAAAGTGAACATATAACAACACCGGTTGTTGAATTTTTCCCATTTTTATTACAGCGACTGTGTTTGTTCTAAAACAGTGGCTGTATGTTGTATTCAATGGAGATGTGTAGTAATTAAACCTCTGGGAGTCGGTGGGTCGATGGAGACAATTATACTATTTTCCACTCCCAGGTTGACTAGGACCACAGCTAAGCAGTTTATGAGGCATAAATATATCTCACTTTTAATTGCCTTTTTATCTTCCCGTTCTCTCTTATAAAGTGTTCTAACATAATAATGTACTATTTATTTCTGGCATGCTGAGGTTTTATTGTGATAATTATCTAATGCATTTAATAAGATCCACTTGCAAACTTATATTATTATTCTTTGGGGCCCTATTGGGCAGAGGATGTGTAAGGACACAGAGTCTAGAGCAGTGTTCTCCAACCTGTTGCTCTCTCCGCTTGCTGGAAGTTTTGCAGCTACAAAACCACAAATCACAGCTCACAGTGGGGTGGGCCCCTGTAATGGAGACCA
Source organism: Bufo bufo (assembly GCF_905171765.1). Classification (NCBI taxonomy): domain Eukaryota; kingdom Metazoa; phylum Chordata; class Amphibia; order Anura; family Bufonidae; genus Bufo; species Bufo bufo. The sequence continues at coordinate 567,807,892 of NC_053392.1, read as the reverse complement.
TTTTATGGACGCAACAAGACATTTATCAGACATTCATGACATTTATTTTTCCCACAGATATATTTGATGGGAAAAACCCTGTTGGCCTCCTACAGTCTTCTTCTCTATTGTTCCCGAAGAGGTGCTTGCATCTTTTAAGGGATCTTGTTATGTCACCAATTTTACACAGGCGTATAGAGTTTATTCTTCTGGAGTGTGTACCAGTCCAATTGTTGAACATTGATATGCACCAACATATATTCTATTGGCTACATATGTGTCATGGACTTACCGAGACATATGGACGTCCCGGCGACAGTGAGTGGCAGGAGATCTGTGAGACTGGCAACACGTGGTTTGATCTGACAGGTTTTTTTTGTGGATCAATAAGTGTCTGTGTTGTTTCTGGTAATGGCCACACCCCTTGCCTCCCAGGTGTTGCTTATGTGGTCATTTAACCTTCCTTATTTATAGTTGCTTCTCCCACTATGCTGTGTGGTTTATAGCTTCTGTGCCTGTGAATTGTATGTGGTTGGATCTCGGCTGAGTTCCTGGTACTTCCATAGCCTCTTTGAAGTTAAGTCTTTCCTTTCCCCTTTGTATTTTGTTTGGGTTCTGTGTGTTGCATTTCCCTATTCTTTGTAATAGGCCTGAAATAGACTACTGTTCGTCCTTCCTTTTGGAGGAACAGGTAGTCTCGTCCCTGCCATTAGTACCGGGGTCCTATAGGGCTACATAGGACTCTAGGTAATCCTGCGTATGAACTCGCCTACCTTTGGGGTCTGTTCATACTGGTAGTCAGTCAGGAGTTTAGTTAGGGTTTTCAGTAGGTGTCCATTTTCCTTCCCTACTTCTCAGACCTGATTCCCTGATTTTCCTCCTATGCTCGGTGTGGTGTTTCCCTCCCACACCGAAGCGTGACAGTATGGCATCCTATCGAGCCTATAAAGCAGCATACGACGGTTGCATGTCATGATATTAAAGTGTAACTGTCATTGTTTTTTATTCCTGTAATGAATAGGAGCAGTGATACTGACCATTTTTGTAGTATAATAGAATTTCTAATAGAAATGTACGATTTCAGTAATTAAAGTATATTACAAAATGGTCAGCATCACTGCCCCTATACATTGGAAAAATAAAAAAAAGAATGACAGTTACACTTTAAGAATCCCTTAAAGGGGTTCTCCAGTCCTGTAAAGTAATCATTCAGTACCCCAAAACTGCATATTTGGGGCCTATATACCTGTTTTCCTTCCCCTGTTCTGTGCATCAGTCAGTTGTTAATCAGGCATAGCAAGACTTGTTGACCATTACCGAGCAAAGTGTGCTGGGGTTTGATTAGCAAACCAAGCAGGAACCTGATGAAAAGTTCTTTGTGTAAACATCCAGGCCAGGAACAGGGGAAGGAAAGCACTAACATGAAAAACTGGTATTTGCTAAAGAAATATGCAGTGTTTGGGGTACCAGACCTAGGCAGATGAAAATATCATTATGGGGCCCGAAGAACCTCTTTGAAGACATTATCTGTCCCACTCATTTTTTTAAAGGCCCAAAACAGTGTAAAATATTCATACTAACGTTATAGATTCCTCGCTGCTCCCTTTCCAACTCCTCCTAATCTCCTGCCGGTCTCTACCTTCCGGTCCCTCATGACAAATGTAAGATGACCACTCAGCCAGCAGAAGGGAATCAGGGAGCAATGAAACAGGAGTAGCTGGATCTATAATGTATGACTTATTTTATTATTTTACCCTGTTCTGGGTCTTCTTTTAATAAAAAAATAATAATCAGCCCTTTAAGCTCAGAGTCCAGTATGTGTCATGACCTTACAGTGGACTCCATTGTGGTTGTTAATGGTTTTCTATGAAGAAGAATAGAACTGTCTAAGGACTATTATGTGATTTCATTGTATTTACGAGATCTACAAGAGTCATGTTTCTAATGTGTCTCACAAGCTTCAAGCACATTTTGTGCACCTTAAAATCAGCCGCATAAAGCTTTACATCCCTTAAAGTCTATACTGAGAGGGCACCATGAGAGGGCACCTCCTGCAGTACCTGAAGCACCTCTGTGTTAACACGTGTGGCTTTGTCTGGTTACTTCTATGTAGTCTTCAAGAAAGCACCCAACATCCATAGGTGAAGAATGAATGTAAGTCCGCTTTTTCTCAACCCTTCTGGATGCTGGGTGCCTTTTTGGTTATCGTTCTTGTCTGACTTGGATGTTACCATGCATTGAGGATTACATTTCTGATAATTCAATGTGGTTACACCAAGGTAAGAGAAATTCCCGGTGGCACTATTATTAGCCATAAATACATTGATAAATCTCCTGCTTCATCTATTACAAAGCTGGCTGCCTGCAGTCACCACTAGGGGGAGCTCAGTGCTTAGAGTTATATACAGTTACTGTAATCATATGTTTGCACTGAGCTCCCCCATGAAAATGCAGCGTTTTTACATCAAGAAGAGAAAGAAGGAGTTCAGGGCAGCCCCCATAGTCTCCTGTTCACATGCCGCAATGAAGAATTGTACGTCAGACCCAGGTCTTACATTATATAACTCACAGTGCATAAACCGTGTCCGCATGTTTATACGCCACACTCCTCTAAGATAAATACTTAGCCGGTGAATTAGTGTCTCCATAACTTTTATTGCTTTTCTCAGCCTGCTGAGAATGTATTGTGTTTAGTTGATCTCAGAGAAATATTTCTTTGTGTTGTAGCCACTCAGAAAAGCACTCAGGATGACTGGAGTAAGAAAGCTCTGCAGGCGTTACAAAGGTAACATAATTATCGCATGTCCTTTGATCACACTCATTTTGTGGAGCTGAAAGTAAGCATGGAATTAAGGTCATAATATTGGACTCATTAAATTAAACCACATAATGGGACCTCTCTACAATCGGGGACTTATCTGACTTAACCAAGCACTTGAAATGAAAGTTCTCTCGCTGACATAAAACCAGACCAGACACAAAATTTACTAAATACATTTCTTTATTTCGGGGAAGATAAATCTCGACTTAATAGGCACTATTTTTCACAGTCTGTGCCGTGATAATTTATATTGGGGTAGAGAGAACTACGTCATAACCTATAAATTGAAATATGCTGGTTTTGTCATGTTATAGTCATCTTGTGCATGTCTCCTGTGCTCTCCTATTAGATAGAGAGTGATATACTGAGCTCGGGGATATACAGTTTCTATATGATTTCAGTTAAAAAAAACTGGTTAAATGATGCTGGGACATGGAGAAAGTGTGTGAGTCCTGGTTCTCCACCAAGATACCACTGCCAGATCTCAATCCAGTGGAGGAAAAGATGTCAGCCGCTCCGCATGGGCGGGGCAAGACTTGCAGGCTTTATCTGTAATGTCTTTGTTCAAAAGAGTTAAAAATCAGCATGGTGCAGAAGACTAATAATCTGTAGTGGGTTCAGGTTTCTCACAGCTAGAATAGTGAATGATCTGTCAAAATGTAATTACTGATATGATGTACAAAATTCTACGGGGCAGATGTATCATACACTGGCGGCTTAGTTATAAATTAGGCGCAGCATCTGCCAGTTGGTGTACCTATAGTGATGTCTACGCAAGCCCCTGGCTGTCAGAGAATTCAATATTCTTTCATAGCAGAAAAATGGCGTAAAAGATGATAAATGTGGCGGGGACGCATGCCCTGCCCCCTCCCAATGCTCACTACGCCCCCTTTTTGGAAAAGCGGTAGGAAAACATAAAATTTTTGCATAAGTGGTGTTGGAAAAGTCACAAACATGCAGTTTACTACTCTTTCAAACCAGAATAATTGGCGTATAGTTATGATAAATCTGCCACCATGAGTGTATTAGGCTCTGTTCACACCAGCATCATGTGTTTGCTTTTACAGCATCTATTATGGACCCATTATGATCTGTTTCAATTCATTTTATGAGTCCATTATGATCAGATTACCCCCCCCCCCTTCTTTGACATATAATGGGTCCATCAAGTTTCCACCAGGTTTCAGGATTTCTTTCTGTATATAGAACAGCGCAGCACATAAGTGTGAACAGAGCCCGATTACCCACAACTAACTACAATGAAAGCCTTTAGCGTTATAGCTGAGTTATGGTTACTGTTATGCACTGACTAATTTTAGCTCGTTATGTGGTTACAGGGCGTATGAAATAGATCCAGAGGACCCCCAGATTATCTTGTATCTGTCACTTCAGCTGGCCCTTGTAAGACAGGTGAGTGCCTCTGGTATACATGATAATTGAATGCCAATGTCTTACCTTAACACTTGTAAAATATAAGAAAAAGAACTGGATCGCACATCCTCAATGCTATGCTTGTATCTAACTGCTTCTCAGCGCAATTTGTCGTATACCTACACCTATGCTGCATACTGTACATGAGGCATTAGTATACAATTTGAGGGACCCTATTCTAAATTTTGGCGCAGCACTGTAGTTGACTAGAGAAAGTGTACATGTTCCAATAATGGTCCTAGTACAAGCCCACGTGATAGCTAAACTGATGGGGCATTATTTCAAAGGGGTTCTCCAGTTTTTAGTAAGTGATAGCCTATCCTCAGGACAGGCCATCCCTAGCTGATCGGCGGGGTCGATCAAGATTGTGTCATTCGTGTCAACGACGGCGCTATACCAGAACAGCTGATGGGTGGGAGTGTGGGGTGCCCGACACCCGCTTATCAGCCAGTGAAGGCCTACCTTATGGATGGGTCATAACTTAAAGGGGTTGTCCCACGAAATATATTCTACAGTTTTTAAACCAGCACTTGGATCTGAATACTTTTGTAATTGCATTTATTTAAAAAATTTGTATAGCTACCAAGTTATTAGATAAAATATATCTACATAGTGCCACTTAATTTCTTATTTCTTTGACCTGCTCACTGAGATGGCCGCACATGCTCAGTTTCATCTTTCAACTGCCTCCTGAACTGTGATAGGCAGAGCTGAGACACGCCCCCTGAGCTGCAGCAGACAAGACACTCCCCTTGAGCTGTCAGCTTGATATAAATCTAGCAGAGCTATGAATGTGGAGATCTCTGGATCCACGTGAGGTACAGGGATGGTTCTAGCTTTGCTAGAAAGGTATTGTCATGTACTATATGATGTCTGATTTTCATTTTTCACATTATTCGTGAGATAACCCCTTTAAAGGGCTTCTCTCAGCGGAAATAGCAGTATTAACCTGGCTGACATTATCAATGTGCTAATGTCAGCTGAACCTAACTATCCTCGTCTAGTTTTAATACATGCCCCCGTTACTGCAAAAAATTTTATATATGCAAATTCAGTGGCGTAGCTATAGGGGTCGCAGCAGTCGCGGCCCCCCAGGAGATAAGGAGTAAAGCCCTGGCCTGGGTAGTTTACAACACTTGCGCGCTGCAGGCGGCGCCAGCGGCTAAGTTCACAGAGGGGCGGAGGCAGAGCAGTGTATGCAGGCGCAGGCTCAGCCACAGGAGGGAGTGGTCCCGCTCCCGTGGCAGTACTGGCCGGACGTGGAGGAGAAGATGCGACTCGCGAGTGAGTGAGGTGAGGGTGGTGGCGTGACGAGCAGAGACTTGGAGATCTCTGTGGGTCACGGTCAGCAACCTGTGTATGAGGAGGGGTCTCTCTGTGAATGAGGAGCTGTCTGAATATGAGTTGGGGTCTCTGTGTGTGAGGAGCTGTCTCTGTATGGGGAGCAGCGCGTGGTTACATCTCTTCCCATAGGTTCCGTTCCCTGGATAGCTGACACCTATTTGGCTGGGACTGGACTGTGACTTCATATGTGCTCACCAGTTCAGTGGGAGGCTTTGATGCAACTTGATCCTGCATGTTCTGTCCTTGTTAATGCTGGAAGTTTTGCCCTATTAACACATTGCTGTGCCCCACACACTTTATAAGTGCTGCTCACAGTAAGGCCTCATGCACACGACAGTGTTTTTTCACTGTCAGTGATTTGGCTTCAGTGGTCCGTGTCCGATTTTGCTTCAGTTGTGTTTCCTTGTGTCTTCCTTTTTTTTGTCTGACAGGGGAAAAAAGGAAGGTTAATGAAAAGTGTAATTTTATTGCACCAAGGTCTTGTAGAAAAAAACGAACACGGATGACATACCAGTTGTGCATCAGTTTTTTTGGACGGACCCTTTGACTTGAATGGGTCCGTCCTCCGTTTTCCACTGACAAGAATAGGACAGGTTATATTTTTTTGACGGACTGGAATCACGGACGCGGAGAAAAAACGGAGGACTATCATTTTTTTTTTCACAGCTCCATAGAAATGAATGGGACCTCCGCTAAACTGTGAAAAATGACGGAACGGACGCGGATGCACACAACGGTCGTGTGCATGAGGCCTAAGGCTGACTCAGTAGTGCCCTCCTCACAATTTTGCTTCCTTTAAGCTTACTTTCACACTTGCGACAGGACGGATCCGACAGGCTGTTCACCCTGTCGGATCCGTCCTTCCGCTATTTCGCCGGACCGCCGCTCCTTCCCCATTGACTATAATGGGGACGGGGGCGGAGCTCCGGCGCAGCACGGCAGTGCACGGCGAAAGGTCGCTGGACTAAAAGTACTGCATGTGTCGTGTCAGTTGCTTAAACATTGCTTGTCCTCTAATGACCTAATGCTGATCCTTGAGACTAGGGGGACTGGAAAGAGTGGTCCGATGGGCGATTTGGGACACTTGATGCAGTCCGTATGGAATAAGGTCAAGCTCCTGAGGGGGGTTCTCGGCAATACTGAATACACTCCACTGTGGGACAACCCCGTGCTGCCGGAATTCCTCTCCTTGTCTGAGTTTGGGGCATGGAAAAGAAAGGGTATTCTGAGGTTGAGCCACCTTTTGGAGGAAAGGAAGTTCATGTCATTTACCAGATTTCAGGAGAAGTATGAACTGCCTAGAACTCACTTTTATAAGTACCTTCAGGTGAGACATGCATACAACGCCACATTTAAAGATACGAATGAGGTGGCAGGGAGAGATGCTGCACTGCACCAGATTTTGTCTAGAGGGGCGAGGAGAGGTATGATATCCTGTATATATAAGCTATTGCTTGATAAGTTTCTAGTGTCCCATCCACTGGTGGCTAAAAGTAAATGGGAAAAAGATGTTGGCAAATTAACTGATGACCAATGGTCTGATATACTGGAGGCGATACCTCTCTCTTCCCTGAGTGAAGGACGTAAACTCTCGCAGCTGTTTATTGTCCATAGAGTCTACAAAACTCCGGTTTTTTTGTTCCGTATAGGGTTCAGGCCCACGGATGAATGTCCAAGATGCTCTGTGGTTTCTGCAGATTTGTTGCATATGATGTGGACGTGCGAGAGGTTAGGGAGATACTGGGAGTTGGTACGTCAGACAATACAGGACGTTTACAAGGTACGAGTACCCTCTGATCCTAAAGTGTGTGTGTTGGGATATGTCTCTGAACTGGCCACAGGTCAGGTACATAAAATAGCTATAGGTAGAATGTTATATGTTGCTAGAAAGTTAATCGCTCTGCATTGGATACAGACAGCGCCGCCAATCCTAGGCGAATTCCTAAGCGCGGTTGACACGATGCTGAGTTATGAACGGATGGTATATCAGAAGCGTGGATGCCCAGCGAAATTTGGAAAATTATGGGATTTATGGCTGTCGTTTCGACGTCTGAATGGAAATGTTTAAAATGTGCCTTTGTACTTTGCAGGTTAGGGAGGGAGGGAGGGGGGGGGGTCGGTTGGGTACTTAATTAATACACATAGGCTGATACCCTTTATGTTTTTAGCCTTATGGACAGTATATTTCTATGTCATCCTTGTTTACAATGTGTTAAAATGTGTATTTACACTGTAAAATGTTTAATAAAAAAGATCTGATTCAAAAAAAAAAAAGTACTGCATGTCCGACTTTTTAGTCCGACAGCCTCTCACCGCGAACTGCCGTGCTGCGCCGGAGCTCCGCACCCGTCCCCATTATAGTCAATGGGGACGGAGTGGCGGTCCGGCGGCACGGCAAAATAGCGGAAGGACGGATCCGACAGGGTGAACACCCTGACGAATCCGTCCTGCCGCAAGTGTGAAAGTACCCTTAGTGACCGTCTTGCAATAATGTTGCCCCTTTAATGCCTCTTACAATAGTGTTGGCCCTTCGTGCAGCCTTATAAGGCCAGCTATACAATAGTGTGGCCCCCTTAGTGCCCCCCTTACAGTAGTGTGGACCCCTTAGTGTCCCCCACAATAGTACTGGCCTGTAGTTTTAATAAAATAAAAAAGTAATACTCGCCTATCCCAGTCCCCAAGATGATTGGAGCACACCTTCCCCCTATCCTGTGTTCTCCCCCTGCTCAGCTCAGCAGGAACCATGACGTTACTGCATTGCAGCTGCCCAAGGGCGTAGATATAGGGGGTGCAGAGGTAGCAGTCACTATCGGCCCCAGGATCCTGAGGGGGCCCAAAGACCCTTGTGCTTCATAAGAAGACACCGGCATTATAGAAAGCGCATGCTGGTCAAGTTACACCTCTGGCTAGAGAGAAGGGGTTAGGTCAAGATTTGGCTTGGGTGGTGCCGTTTCAATTTTCTCCTCCCCTGCCACTGGCCACAAAGCACAGAGGGAAGGGGGGCCCAAGCTGAATTCTTGCACCAGGGCCCATGAGCCTTTAGCTACGCCCCTGTGCAAATTAGCGTCTAGGACCAGGGGGGAGTTGCTCCTGCTCCTAGACTTGATTGACAGTGCCAGGCAGTGTTCACGTCCTCCTGCCTGGCCTGAGTGCGAGTGAAATCTCATGCCTGTGCCGTGCCGTTTAGTACTCGGCGCAGGCATAGTGAAGGAAGGACGGCTGCCGACTTTCTTACTGCGCCTGCGCCGAATACGTCACAGACACTTTTTACATTTAGTCTTAGACTACTAATTGCCTCATCTTGACATGTGTATTTTTTCTTTTTATACTAAAACTTAACTTTTATTATCCTTTTGTTATCTTATTCTTATCTAACCTACTGACTTAAAACTATCAACAGGTATTCCCTTAGTGCTGTACCATATTATTTTCTTTGGTCACTATTCTGGTAGCTGCGTGCTCGCCCCAGTTACTGCCTAATATTCATTTGTGCCTACTTTGTATTGCACTCAGTTAGGGTCTCCTGATGCCTAAAATCTTATGCACTGTTCCCCGACATGTTTCGCCATCTACATGGCATCCTCAGGGGATCGGGCAGACTAGGACATGTTCTATTTAAAAAATTATTTTTGCAGAGCCACAGAACGGATGTCCTGATTCAGACAGCACGCGGTGTGCTGTCCGCATCTTTTGCGGCCCTGTTGAAATGAATGTGTCCGAATCCGAGCCGCAAAAAACGTGGATCGGATGCAGACAGAAACTATGGCCGTGTCCGGCCGTGAGTCCTTAGAACAAAAACACCCCTCCTCCCCCCCAAAAAAAGTATAGTGTGACAGCAGCCTAAAGTGTTTCCATTTCAGAAGCTTGAGTGAATAGGACTAGGCTGCAATACCATACACAGCCCATTGGCAAAGGTGGCACCATTTATGAAAAACCAGCAGGCCCTTTTTTCTAATCCTGGATGAGTCTGTGAATCTGTCATCTAGCTTGTTTATTCATTTATTTGCATGTTGCCTGATACAAAGGATTAAGTAATATTGTCAGCCGGTTTGTTTTATGTTTAGTGATACATTTGTAGCTTTTGTGTTTAATTTTGGATCCACTATTCTTTTCTGCACATGTTTTCATGTCTTCTTTATTTTCTCTGCTGTCAACCCCCCAAAAAATAAAATTGAGTACAGTATGTAGGATTCCTGGCTAACAGAAGGGATAATTAATACTTGGATATTTCCGCGTGGAGCAGATTGTATTTACAGTTGAATTATTGTTGTGTTTGTGAGAAGGGCATTGTCTGCATATCACTTAAAATGTATCGAACATTTAATGGAGATCAGTCCAGTATGCGCGGTATATTGCAGTGTGATTAGAATTCTTCCTGTCCATGCAAAGCAAACTACATTTTAAAGGGGCCGCTTAGCCTAGATAGCCCAGTTAAGGCTACTTTCACACTGGCGTTTCTGGGTCCGCTTGTGAGATCCGTTTCAAGGCTCTCACAAGCGGCCCAAAACGGATCAGTTTAGCCCCAATGCATTCTGAATGGATAAGGATCCGTTCAGAATGCATCAGTTTGGCTCCATTCCGCCTCAATTCCGCTCTGAAAGCGGACACCAAAACGCTCTGTCCCTAGAGGGAACCTGGCACCTTGAACATGGTGTCTGATCTGCAGCGACATGTTGTAGAGCAGGAGGAGCTGAGCAGATTGATGTATAGATATGCAGCCAGCCAGTAGCGCAGGGGCAACTCGTGAGGTGCACGGTGGACCGATGAGGGGCCAAATAATAACACACAGTTCATCAGTTTACTCACGGTTAGCAGAAAGCCTCCCTGGGCAGGCAGCACAGTGTTGAGGTGGACAGCACGAAATCCTCCAGGGCACGCTCTGTGGTAGGGAAGCATCAGCCAAGATGGTGGTTGAGGTGCCCTTGATGTTAGGGGTGCTTAGGGTGCTTGTTGCGGCTGAGTCCCTTGATGGTTTTTGTCGTGACGCCAGTACCGTTAATGGTGAACCATAAGTGGTAATAATGAAGTAGGCAGTGGTAAGATGCAAACTTTTACTGATGTTGTCTTTGGTTGCAGCAGTTCAGAATACAGTCTCTTGTTGGTATTAGACTTAATCTGCAAGTCCACTGTTCCTAGGCTTTCTTAGGCTTGATTTAAGCTTAGCCGGATATTTTCTGTATCAGTGTAATTTGGTGAGGTTGCCGGAGGCTATGGTATCCTTCACCTGACTATCCCAAAGGTCCTTGATGCCTGATTTGTGGCTTTTATCCTTCGGATGTTTAAGTCTTTTCTCTTGTCCCTTTCGGGACTAAACTTTCATCAGAGCAGAAGTGCTAGATCTGCACTCTCTCACTCTCAGCAGACTGGCTAATCAAATCCACAACCACTGACCTGACCCCGACCTGTCTCACTAGGCCTGACCTAGGTATATGTAGAACCTAAGTTTTATCCCCATCTTGTGGTGGGATGTATAAATTACCCCTAATCTGCTTGATAACAGGGATTTTGCAGATAAATTAGTACAAAGTCACATAATACAGCATAATACAATTTTTAAGGTAAAAAGTGCTTTTAAGCAGTGCCCACACAGATGTAGTGGGACACTGCACTTATAGATCTATAGGAAAAGCTTCAGTATCTTTCTCTGTTCTAAGATAGAGACTATGGGTAATGGAAGGTGATCTGGGAACCATGCATGTTTACTGTCCCAGAATGTCCAGAAGAAAAGGGAGACTTCCGGGATTCTGTAAGAGTAGACTTTTCGCCTGGATTCATTGGTGGTTCACTGACGGTAGCAGAGACCAGTGTTGACCGCGATTGCCTGTGCAGTAGTCTGAATGGGCGTGCTCATGTACACAGCCACTACTTCCTGCTGCCATCAATGAACCACTGATGGCGTCACAAACTACCCAGGTAAGAGTAGGAGCTTTGTGGCTGAGGGCACTGTGGCTGTCACTGTTAAAGTGGCACCGTGGATTTCACTAGTTTTGAGGGCATTTTAGTGCCACTAGGGTACTGTGGATGCCACTTTTAGGGGGTCACTGAGGCATATATCTGAATTATATTTAAGGAGCTAATATCTGGAACGTTACTCTCTTAAAGGGGTTTTCCAGTTTGCATCAACATCCTTTAAAATAATAATTTCTGAAGGTCGCTGTAATTCTATAATGTATTTCTTTTACCTTAAGGCTCCTATCTGCCGTTCCGGGCTGTAGTCAGTTGCAACTCTTTCTTATTTCCTGTGATGTGATGTCCAGTGATAGGGGAGTGGCTATGTAACTAGCTTGGTGGGAAGAGCTATAAACTAGCTGTGCATTGTTAGTGGTGGTGCTGTGGCAGAGGAAGGAGAAGTGCATCATGGGTTTGGTTGGATACAGCAACAGGAAGTGCTACATACAGGAGTCCAACTGAATAAGAAAAAGCATGGGGAAGATGTACATAAGGTAAGCAACTACATGTGCTTTTAAATACCATAGTAATCTGGGAAAACCCCTTTAAGAAGCAGCACGGTGGCTCAGGGTCCTAGGTTCGAATCCAACCAAGAACAACATCTACATGGAGTTTGTATGTTCTTCCTGTGTTTATGTGGTTTTCCTCGGGGTACTCTGCTTTCCTCCCACACTCTAAAGATATACTGATAGGAACTTAGATGTTGAGCTCCATAGAGACAGCAAGTGATGATAATGTCTCCTGTGAGTGCTGTGACCTTCTCCGTGCTCACCAAGCACAGCGCCGTGCATTGTATAGTGGCTGTGCTTGGTATCGCAGCTCAGCCTTATTCACTTCAATGAGGCTGAGCCGTGCCTAGGCCATGTGACTGATTAAGGTGCCGTCACTGGACTAGGAAAAGCTGTGAGAAGGCTGTGGCGCTCACAGGAGCGCTAGTGCCTTCTCAAACAGCAGATTAGTGGTGGTCCCTCCTATGGGTGGGCGATATGGCATAAAATCTATATTGCGATATAATTTTAAGCATGTGAGATATATATCGTGATATATTCAGTTTTTTTGTTTTTTTTAAACTTTTTATTTAATAACTATTAGCCTCCTTAGGGGCTAGAACCCTTGTCCTATTCACCCTAATAGAGCTCTATTAGGGTGAATAGGACTTCACACTCTCCCTGTGAAGCAGGGAGCCGACTATGGCAACCAGGGCTTCGTTAGCGTCTTGGCTTCCATGGTAACCGATCGGAGCCCCAGGCTTACACTGCTGGGGCTCCGATCAGAAGCTGCCACCCTGGGGCCACTGCCACCAATGATTTAATCGTGTGGAGGGGGGGGGCCCGCAATTAACATAATACTTCGAAGAGGAAGAGTAGAAGGGAGGGGCCGTGGCCACTGCGCCACCAATAAATATATTTAATATGCCCGAATACAAACGTAGCCTGCATGTGCCGGCCATATCCCATACCTGGCCTCTATGACTGCACGCCGTGATCCGCCGCAATGAACCCCTCAGGACCTGAGGGGTAATTGCGACATATCACGGTGTGCAGTAATAGAGGCCGGGTATGGGATATGGCCGGCATATGCAGGCTACGTTTGTATTCAGTCCCTCCCCTCCTCCTCTTCTCTGTTCTCATTGGTGGCGCAGTGGCCACAGTTCCTCCCCTCCTCCTCCTCCTTTGTTCTCATTAGTGGCGCAGTGGCCACAGTCCCTCCCCTCCTCCTCCTCTGTTCTCATTGGTGGCGCAGTGGCCACAGTCCCTCCCCTCCTCCCGCTAGTCTATTCTCATTGGTGGTCAGCAGCAGCCGCACACAGTGGGGAGGGAGGGACTCCCTCCTTCTCCACTGTGCCGGCTCAGGAGAACACGGTGAGTGCCGAGAGTGGTGCATGCCGTGTTCTACTGCGATATGGCGATATAAACGTTGGCCAGATGTATATAGTTTATATCGCATATCGTCTATATCGCCCACCCCTAGTCCCGCCAATCAGATACTGATGACCTATCCAGAGGATAGTTCATCAGCATTAAATGTTGGAAAACTCCTTTAAGCTTCTGGGTCAGTGTCCTCCACCTACCATTTGTCATTTATAACACCAGTGTCTTTTTATGTATCAGTAGGGCCTTTAGGCCTATCAGATTCCAAGACCCAGGTGCAAACTCTGCCTCTGCACCCCCTATGGCAAAGCCTCTATACACATGTATGGGTAACACTGGTTAGTCTCTCCATCTATGGCAGCCATGAGTTGGTTTCAGTAACATTTTGGGCATCCTCCTCAATTCTCATACTGCCACCCCCCCATTAGACTTGGTCAGGTGGACAGTCATATTTTTATGTCCTGTTAAATAAAGTTCCAGATTGTAAACCCTCCAGTTCACATTCATTCTGACATTTAAAATGTCAGGACACAAATTTTTATTTTTTTTTCTTCCCTTGGTTTGATTTATGAAAGAGACGCCAAGAAATTGTATTTGGGGAGGTGAAGTCTTTATGTTTGTTCTTCCAAAGCTGGATATACGAAGTGCGAGTAATCATTAAACTTGATTATGCGGAAGTTTTGTTGTTCTTGGCAAGGAGCAGTGGCAGCAATTCCACAAAATTAGTAATAACCCACGGATCATTAACCCCTGATTTTTATACGGCACGGTTCATTTTTAATGCTGTGTCAGTGCTTTAATGGCACATTGCTTTATCATCTTGCCCTTCACCGCGGTCAGCTGTACAGTGCATGGCGTCAGATAAGTTCCAGGACTAAACCCACTGACTGATGAACACAGTAACTGCACAGAGCCGTCGTGAACCCCAGTAGAGTTGGCAGTCCATCTGATGCAGAATTGCTGCGGAGCTCAGCACTGGCTGGGAATTCAAGCTGGCAAATGAGCCCGGGTCCCGGCGTTTCAGCACACCATCTGGGAAGCAAACTTCCATGTTCCACATATTACCCGGCTTCTTAATGAAATAAGCAGTGACATCTGTCAAAATGTACTTGGCTGTTTGTCCCTGTGGAAATGAAGAATGATATGTAGTGCTAGACAAATTATAGGATTTACATAGGCTGTATGGCAGCAAATGTGATTATTTATTGCTTGTGACATGCCGCTAAAGGGATGACGTAGATAGGAAAAAATATGTGGACAGATAGATTGAGGGGGAGATAGATATGAAATAGATAGGTAGCTAGATAGACAAAAATAAATCTAGAAAAGCAGAGTGCCAGCGGCTACGGAAGCGATCCAACATCCAGGTAAATATAAAAATGAAAAATTCCACGGCACTTCCAAAAATAAATAGTATGTTTATTACACCAGACGCAACGTTTTGGTCCTCTCTATGGAACCTTTTTCAAGCAATAACAATCTAACAATTGTTATTGCTTGAAAAAGGTTCCATAGAGAGGATCAAAATGTCGCGTCTGGTCTAATAAACATACTATTTATTTTTGGAAGTGCCGTGGAATTTTTCATCAGGCTGCCTTGTCACACATCGGGTCCCCGCCACAGCAGGGGCCCGGCTACCCGGGACTGCCGGACCCCTGCAGTGATCGGGCGGGCGCAGCTCCTGCACCGATCAGTCCGCCGTGCATATACGGCAGAATGCGTTCTGGCGCAGCATCCCCACGCCGTACATGCACTGCATTTTGCGTTAAGGGGTTAATCGATCTGCTTTGCACGTAGCTTTCCACAATCACTATTCGCTGTTCCAGGGAGAACACCATCTTTCTGACACAATAGGCCACTTTTATCAAACTGAATAGTAAATCAGTCTTAGTTGCCCATAGCAACCAATCAGAGCTCAGCTTTCAGTTCCTACAGGGCTCTGAAAAAATGAAAGCTGAGCTCTGATTGGTTGCTGTGGACAACTAAGACAGATTTACTATTAGGCAGTTTGATTTGGAGATATTGGAGGTGGGCTACTTTTTCGTGGGCCACCCTGTATTTATGAGAAAGACAGATAGATAGACCTACTTAAGACTTACTGTAAGTGAAGCACCTTTAGCAGCAATTACTGCCTCCAGTCTTCTTGGGTATGATGCTACAAGGTTTACACACCTGGGTTTGGAGATTTTCTGCCATTCTTCTTTGCAGATCATCTCCAGCTCTGTCAAGTTGGATGGCATTGGATTTGTCAGTGGACAGCCATTTTCAAGTCTCTCCAGAGATGTTCGATTGGGTTCTAGTCAGGGCTCTGGCTGGACCACTCATAGACATTCACAGAGTTGACCTTAAGCCACTCATGTGTTGTCAAGGCTGTGTGCTTAGGGTCATTGTCTTGTTGGAAGGTGAACCTTCGGCACAGTCTGAGGTCCAGAGCACTCTGGATCAGGTTTTCATCAAGAATATCTCGGTACTTTGCTTGATTGAGCTTTCTAATATCTTTGTACTTTGCTTGATTCAGCTTCCTCATCCCTGACCAGTCTTCCTGTTCCAGCCACTGGAAAATCCCCCCACAGCATGATACTGCCACCATCATGCTTGTCTATTTAGGCCAAACAGTTCACTTTTGGTTTAATCAGTCCATAGAATCTTGTTTTTCACTGTCTGAGAGTCCTTTAGGTGCTTTTTTGTAATCTTCCATGGGTCTTTTACTGAGGAGAGGCTTCTTTCTTGCCACTTTGCCATAAAGCCTTTATTGATGGAGTGCTGCAGTGATGGTTGATCTTCTGGAAGTTTCTCTCATCTACAGGAACATTGTAGCTCAGCCAGAGTGACCGTTGAGTTCTTTGTCACCTGTCTTATGAAGGCCCGGCCCTTCTCCCTTGATTACTTAGTTTGGTGGGGTGGCCAGCTGTAGGAAGAGTGCTGGTTGTTCCAAACCTATTTGAGAATTATGGAGCCCTCTGTGCTCTTGGGAACTTTCAGTTTTATACCCTTCTCCAGTTCTGTGCCGCCACACAATCTTGTCTCTGAGCTCTACAGGCAGTTCTCTCCTCCTGTTGGCTTGGTTCTGATATGCATTGTCAGCTGTTAGACCTTATTATAGACAGGGCTGTGCCTTTCCAAATCACGTCCAATCAATAGAATTTACCACAAGTGGACTCCAATCAAGTTGTAGAAACATCTCAGCGATGATCAAGAGAAATGCGAGGCCCCAGAGCTAAATTCTAAATAACATGACAAAGGGTCTGAATGCTTATGTCCATGCCAGATTTTAGTTTTTCCTTATTAATAAATTTACAAACAATTCCAAAATTTTGTTTTCACTTTGTCATTATGGGGTATTGAGTACAGAATGAGGGGGTGGTGTTTTATTTTTATTTTATTTTAGCACAAGGTTCCAAAATAGCAAAATGTGAAAAAGGGTCTGAAGACTTTCCAAATGCACTGTATATATTAATATGCGCAGCTCCCTTTGCTCTATAACATGCTGACTGCAGAACAGACGCCTTCTTCAATGTTGCATATTCCCTTTAAGTATATATTACTGTATGTATAGCTTACAATGAAAAGCTTTTTCAATTCTTTTTATTCCGTATTTGTAGCTATATAATTATCTACATAAATCGAGGTATATAATGTGACTTTAGGTCACATTATAGACCTTGTTCCTATACTACTCTTATAGGCAGCAGTTCAGCTGGATGAATTATCTACGGCCCTAAATATCCAGTACAGTATAAAGATATATTGCTCAGTTATACCATTTACATGATGCATTATATAGTATAAAGCGACTCGCTGATTTATGGACTCACATGGAGCCTTCCAGTAGCTTACTTCACAGTAAATTAATTAAAAGCAAGCATGCATTTTATTTGCTAGAATTGTAGGCAGCAGCTTCATAAATTTCTTAGAGAATTAGTAGGGAATGAATCAGTATGGGTATGCTGCCCGCCTAGTATGGGTACACATGGTGGGGTTTCCTCAGCGCACCAGCCAGGTCTTATACATGTGAACAGAATTCTATTGAATCCTTATGAATTGTTAATGTATTGAACCATGTGGATTTATAGGTTCTGCAGCATTTTATTATATTTGTTTGGTGTTTCTTTTTCCTCATTTACCAGGATCGCGGCCAGGTAAAAATGCATATACATTTGCCATACACTGTAAGATGTCCTTAGCACCTATAATCACTATGATTCTCAGACCTATTAACGCATTATACTTAGTTTCTGCTTCCATTACCTTTTATAAAGGAAGCCATAACCCCTTGCTGTATGTGTCATAAGACAGATCCAAATGACATCAAGATTTACAACATTTTGATGCTGCACTATACTTGCTGTCAAAAGTAATAGGAAACTTGAAGGAAACCCATATATTGCAAATGAACACAGCCTAAAGTGAACTTGTCGCAAGTGAATACAGCCTAAAGTGAACTAGTCACAAGTGAACACAGCCTAAAGTGAACTTGTCACAAGTGAACACAGCCTAAAGTGAACTTGTCGCAAGTGAACACAGCCTAAAGTGAATTTGTCACAAGTGAACACAGCCTAAAGTGAACTTGTCACAAGTGAACACAGCCTAAAGTGAACTTGTCGCAAGTGAACACAGCCTAAAGTGAATTTGTCACAAGTGAACACAGCCTAAAGGGAACTTGTCACAAGTGAACACAGCCTAAAGTGAATTTGTCACAAGTGAACATAGCCTTAAAGCGAACCTTTCACCTCATTTTCACTTTATAAGCTAGCAACAGTACCTTATAGATTATCTTCAGTGTGTTCTTATACATGTTAGTGCCGCTTTCCTGCGATGTTTATTCTTGAAAAAATCGTCTCACATTTCATGCTCCAACAGTCACGCAACAAGTCAAGGGGGTAGCCCTTCCCTCACCTCTGGCTGTACCTCCCCTGCCCTAACCCCGCCTCTATGCTCTGTAATTGACAGCCGGCTCAGTCGCCGGGACCGCGCTTGTGAATCCTGCGCATGCGCCGTCCTCCTCATAGTAGACTTGCCGCAGATGGCAAGTCTACAGTGATCACGTGGGGCACTTGGAGCCTGAAGATAGGGGAGCGCGTGCACGGGAGGGAGAGCAGACAGGCAGGCACCGCGTTCGGCGCATGCGCGATTCTGTTACAGTATCTCGCTTGTGTTCGCAAGAAAGACGGGATCGCGCGGCGACTGAGGAGGACGGCGCATGCGCAGGACTCAGAAGCGCGGTCCCGGCGACTGAGCCGGCTGTCAATTACAGAGCATATAGGCGGGGTTAGGGCAGGGGAGGTACAGCCAGAGGTGAGGGAAGGGCTACCCCCTTGACTTGTTGCGTGACTGTTGGAGCATGAAATGTGAACTTTATAAGACGATTTTTTTCAAGAATAAACATCGCAGGAAAGCGGCACTAACATGTATAAGAACACACTGAAGATAATCTATAAGGTACTGTTGCTAGTTTATAAAGTGAAAATGAGGTGAAAGGTTTGCTTTAAGTGGACTTGTCAGAAGTGAACACAGCCTAAATTGAACTTGTCGCAAGTGAACACAACCTAAAGGGCACCTGTCACAAGTGAACACAGCCTAAAGTGAACTTGTCACAAGTGAACAGAGCCTAAAGGGAACTTGTCACAAGTGAACATAGCCTTAAGTGAACTTGTTGCAAGTGAACACAGCCTTAAGTGAACTTGTCACAAGTGAACAAAGACTAAAGTGAACTTGCCACAAATATCAATGGATCAAAAGTTACTAACAATTATTTTTGATTAATCAGATATCAGAGGCGATAGAACACCTCCAGGAGGCGCTGAAGCTTCAGAAGGATGATTTGCACTGTCTGCATCTGCTGGCGCTACTGTTATCAGCGCAGAAACAGTATAAACATGCAATTGATGTCATCAACATGGCCCTGGATGAGCATCCAGAAACCTTCAGGTACACTTCCTTTTCTTTTAGCTATGTTATACCAGCAATAACAGGATATTCACCAGATAGGGGATAACGGCCAGATCAGTGGAGTCCAATCATGAGAAGGTTTCCTGAGTCCCTTGTTTGAATGGAGTAATGGTCAAGCATGCACAGTACTCGGTTCACTGTCTTTGGGACTTATGGAGATAGTTCAGCCCTAGGCTTTCTCCATCAGAACCCACAGGTGAAATCTCCACCGATCTTGCAGTTAATCACATTGGGGATTGCTTGTTATTATCAGAATACCCCTTTAATTGATAAGTAAAATATGCTGTACACAGAGTGAAATGCTAACGCTGCTGCAGTACTTGCAGAGTGATCGCATTCCCATGCTGCATATTTGATACAAATTTGCAGTACAGGTCAAGGGCTTGTGGCTGCTTTGGGGCCCTTGAGAGACAGGGCCAAGGTCAGCTGAGTGCATCACAGAATGGTGAAAACTTGTGCATGCCCCTCTTCTCCATTTCAAGGTTTAATATAGGGCCCCATCCAAAATTAACAAGCTGAGCTGACTTTCCGCTAATGTGTATGGGCACTCTTCTGACATGTCTGTTTTAGTAACCGCTTGCATTTCCCATGTAATTATGATATAATTTGATTTAATGTTGTGTTGTTCCTCTGTTATACCTACTAGATGAAATTTACAACTGGGTCGACCCTGCATCAGTGATAATGTGTCTGCAGCTTGTGAGACAGGCCCTGCACCTCTGATAATACAGTACAACTCTATTATATGTAGTAAAAGGATAGGTCTTTGCCTCCGATAAAAAAGTTCTCAGAAGTCCTATCTGGGTGGAGCTTTCCCTGAGAGGAAGGCTCGCCTCTATCAGGACTTCGCCTGAAGCAGGGATAGTGTACAGATGGCATTCAGGAGGCTAGTCAGCTGTACCCATCAGCTGTTAAGGAGTAGCACCGGTGCTGCTAATAGGTGCCGGAACTACACAGCTGTGTCCAGAGCAGCGGAGCAGCGCATGGGAGTGGTAGTGGCTCTGGCACCAATAATTATTCACAGTGGCAATCCTCACACCAATGCTGTGATAGGAGGGTGCATCGTTTCTTCCCTTGGGGATCCTGTCTGATGGCAGTTGAGGTGCCCTTGGTGTTATGAGTGTTATATGCATGTGAAGCAGAAGAAGATGTAGGTGTTGTGGCCAGTGAATGGTGCTGAAGTCAGTAAAAAGGCCAGTTGTAGAAGAAAAACGTCTATCGTTATTAAGGTGCAGAATGGGAGTTGTAGTACATCCATCAGTATTAAAACATAGTTGCAACAATTCACAGTACAAATCTTCCCAGATACTGATGTATGTAGTACTCTCCCTTTATCTCTTCAAAGTCTCTCTCTGCAGAATCTTAGGCTGGCAATATTATTCTTGCAGGGGTGGCTGTAATTCCCAGCAGATTAAGATACGGCTGTGGTGTGTTAGCAATGTCCCTCTCACTGCAGTAAAGTCTCTATTTGCTTTAAGGCCTTATTCACACGTCCGTTGTTTCTTTCCTGATCTGTTCCGTTTTTTGCGGAACAGATCTGGACCAGATCTGGACCCATTCATTTTCAATGGGTCCTGAAAAAAAATCAGACATTGAGCTGTCTGTTTTTTTTCAGGACCCATTGAAAATGAATGGGTCCAGATCTGGTCCAGATCTGTTCCGCAAAAAACGGAACAGATCAGGAAAGAAACAACGGACGTGTGAATAAGGCCTAAAACGAGCACAATTCCTGCTGACTGACTCAAGTTCACTATCCTTGCAAATTGTGGACCTTCTTGGTTCTTTTTTTTATTTTTCTTGGAGTACTGTAAATTGGAGATAGTTTTCTCTCTGGTTATCTTTCAGAGATATTGGTTCCCTGGAGTTCAGGCCTACTTCTTATTTGCTCCACTATCACACTACTAACTCAACTAGAGGTGGACCTAAGTCCTAACCTCTTACAGGGGCAGAGTCAGAATTTTTAACCCCAACTGTTCCATACAAAACTATTCTGATGCATTACAAGGCATTAACATATTAAATAACATGACTTAACAAGAGCATTTTACAAGTGCTCTATTCAGGGGTACTGCACATTGTATAGTGGATGGTTCTGGTTACTACAGTGCTGCACGAAAGTGGAAGCAGTGCTGCAGTTACCAGCTCCATCTTCTACACAATGGGTGGAGCTATAAAGTCCTGTTCTATATTGCCAGTGTTGCAGCTACTCCTGAACAGCTCGGGTGCTGGTTGCCGGAACTCTGCTGATCAGGCCAGACCATCAATATAAAAGTACCCCTTTTAATGTTCTTCCCTTGCCTACTGTGAGGGAAACAAGGATCTAGCATGTTATAGTTCAACATTTTCCACCCTTTGCTTCCCAAGACATCCGTGACCCCAGGAGTTCTGACAGTCAGCTCTCCCTATAGTAATAGACTGGCATGTTTGACTGTCTAATATGTATGACCTGTCTATAAATCTGCCTCCATTGAATATTTGACCTGACGCAATCAATACGATCCATAGATTGCCTCTACGGCTAATGAACTTGTGGAGGAAGGTCATTCACCTCCATCCTATGTATATTTCATAACTACAGCCAGTGAATTGTACTGACAAATATAATGAGTTAAAGGGCATCTGTCAGCAGATTTGTACCTATGAAACTGGGTGACCTGTTACATGTGCGATTGGCAGCTGAAGGCATACTCCTCTTTTTACTTCAGTTGAGTCAGAAACGCACTGATACATCCACATACTGGGCTCCATTATCACACCTGTCCAAAAGAAAAACTTTTCCCACTCGGGATTAACTTTCTCTTCATAACCCTTTCAATATCACATTGTATAGCAGCTAGAATGTGATCCAAGTCATATTTTTTAGAGCCATGATTCTCAGCTTCAAAACAAGACCTGACTATACCGCCTGAGATAGAGCAAGTTGACGTAGCTTCCCCTTCAGCTGACTCTCAGCCAGCATGGAGGAGGCGGGAAGGTGGAGCTACATGACGGGCTGACCAGCTGCAGGGAGAGGAGGAGAGACATACATCCTCCTCTTCCCAGGGGCAGGGGAAACATTGAGTTTTGCCATACTTATGGGGTCATTTATCAAACTGGTGTAAAGTAGAACTGGCTTAGTTGCCTATCGCAACCAATCAGATTCCACCTTTCATTTTTCACAGCTCCTTTGGAAAATGAAAGGTGGAATCTAATTGGTTGCTATGGGCAACTAAGCCAGTTCTACTTTGCACCAGTTTGATAAATGACCCCTTTACTCCCTAATTGTCCCATATTGGGGGGTATTTTTTTTTCAGAAAAGGAGTGAGAATAGAAGATGAGCACTTTCTCATCTAATCACCCCTCTGTGCCTACGTAGACCAATCATGGCACCAAATAAATTCCACCAAACACTTGCATCATACAACACAAATGTCAGTAGAATGTGCATTTTACACTGTCCCTAGTCTTTCGGTATCTGGTATTTAGCATTGAATTGCATCTCTAGCAATATCATCACCAATACATTAACAGATGCCATCACTAGAGACAATGCGCGCGCAGTAATCTTCTTTACAGTGAGGAAGGAACATAGGAAGTGCTGCGCATACGCTGTAAATGAATAGAAAGGTGCAGACATGGGATTTCCAGCTTAAAACCAGATTTTTGGACTTTCCAGTTCTAGTGATTTTATACATATGTATATGTAGGTATAAGCCTAAGTGGTATGTATTAACTTTTGCACATGTTGAACTTTTTAGGAGGTCTTTTAAGTTTCACACTTTTGCCCACTAATCAATTTTTATACAATTTTGTTTGCAAAATTACACTTTGACGCAAAATTGCATGAAGGTGCCTGTGTATATGGAGTGCTGAGTGGCATAGTGCGAGGTGCCTGCTTGCCTGCCAGTTGCTCCTCTTTTTCTCTGCATTAGTTTCAATATATAATTCTTATGATACAGTGCACCCTTAAGCCACAAAGCTCTATTACAGCTCCGTAGACCTCCATTTTGTACAGAACTATGATAGGGCTATGTGGGACCCAACCCTACTGTACCTTTGTATGCCTCTTCTCATAGCATACTTACCAACATTGTTGTAAATTCAGAACATATAAAGCTCCATCACCGGGAACGACCCAAACCCACACTGGGCCATTCTTATATAAGCGCCACCCATTTTTGATCTAGGGCAGCCCTAATTTGCCAGGACTGCTTTTGAAAATTATGGACAGTCCTGGCTAATTTGGGACTGTTGGTAACTATGTTATAAGGGCATCCAGGACGTTGTTGTGTATGAAACATGAGGCATAAGGATGTACCACGGGACACCATAGAAGTCAGGTAACTTGAAGGTTTTCTGAGCCATATCCTAGCCATGTATATAAGATCTTTTACTTTTTTTTTGTAGGTCTAATTCATTATTTCCAGTATGATATGACCTTCGCTGTGCTTTATTACTAAGTACATTCAAGCTTTTAGGTTTTAGCACATTGTTTTGGTGAGAAGCAGGGGCAGGTAAGGGGGCATTGTCTCGCCCAGGCAGATATTTCCCATTTCTTGCTGCTAATTAGGCAGGAGCTAAGAAAACCTTGTGGCTAGCTGCTTGGAAAAATTCTGTAGTGTTCTGTTTTTTTACAGCGATCATTAAAATCTCTTCAATTCTCCGTGGACGCTCTGACATTAACTGCCATAAAGTAAACCGACCTAAGATCACACATTTAAGGAAAAATACTTATAGTCCAATGTGACAAAATGTCACTCGTAATACAGAGTGCACTGGTTTTCATTCCCCGAGGCGTAATTCTATGTGGTATTCAGTTAATTTTTGGAGCTACTTCTACCATTTTATATTTTAGAGAAGACGAAATTTATCTAATGTAAGAAGTGTCATATTTCTAATAATATCTAATGTAAGACGTGTCATATTTCTAAAATAGTCGTCTTTTCTTTAATAGAAAATAATTGATGGAACCCTTGCGCTGCAATTCATTTCAGGAAATCTGCTGTGTGTAGAAAAATCTCCCCATATGTTTCCGAGAAACGCTAGGCGACAACCAATATGGTGGCATTATTACACCTACATGGACTATCACTTATTGTAATTAGAGATGAGCGTTTCATTTGGTGGTAAAAGCAGAATTGCGTTATGGATTCCGTTACCACGGAACATAATGCAATTCTATGACGGAATGCCTTTAGAGGCATTCCGTTATTCATTCCGTCATAAAAGATGTCGATGGCCTGCATAACGGATCCGTCCCGTTTCCGTTATGCTGGAGAGGACTCCCCTGCATAACAGAAACGGGACGGATCCGTTTTGCAGCCCATAGACTTCTATTATGACGGAATGAATAACGGAATGCCTCTAAAGGCATTCCGTCATAGAATTGCAGTATGGTCCGTGGTAACAGAATCCATAACGCAATTCTGCTTTTACCACCAAACAAAGCGTGAACGAATTTCAAAATATAACATTTGCTTATCTCTAATTGTAATGGCAACCTAAACATGTAATGGGTATGCTGGGGATCTATCACAAGATCACCCTGTATATGTGTAATTCACGAGTCTCGTAAAGTTTGGGGCCATTTTGGTTGCTGCACTGGTCTGTGATGTACAGATCTTAGAATCTTTAGAGCAAAACGATTCATGGCAAGCTGCCAGATCCTTCTTTTCCCCCATCCCTGGTAGGCTACCATACACATTAGAAAGTTGGTCCACAATGGGTTGCTGTGAAAGCTGGAGGTCTAACAATGGCCTCTAGACCTGCCTGTTATGGATCAGTCAGTGTCTACCCACTGTGTCAACTAACAGGTTTGACGTAGGGCTAATCCTAAGGGCGTTATTCCGGCGCTCACCTGATTTTCACCCTTTAACCACGGTTTAGACAAGCAACCATATTGCTACATCCTGGGATAGTCCTGGTATTGTTGGCGGCTGGCTCATTGGGGTCAGGGACATTGGTGCACACACTGTGGGAGCTCAGGATACAGAAAGTGCACCAAAACCACAGGAGAAAACAGTAGTGGTCTGAACAGTCACTAATGCTTACATTCAGATCCATACTGCACACTGGTAGAGTAGATGAAGAGAGACAGAGGATAAACTGGTAGGCTGGGTGGTAGTGAAGACGCAGGCACTTGACGGGAACACAAGCAAGGCAGACAGACAGGGTAAAACTTAAACAAGAAAACAAAACTGAAACTGGAAGTGTAGGAGCACACCGGCAGGGCAGGTAGAGGGCTGGAGCACAGACAGGAACGAATGCAGGAGAATCACAGAAGTACTAGACTTCAGATTTTGCTGGTCACCAGGAACCTTAAAGCTCAGGCACCCTCTGTATGGGGAGGGCACCTTAAATACCCAGGGACCCTCAGCCAATGGCTGGCAAAGGATTTATGGTTGGATCTTTGCAAAATCAATTTCTCTCCTTGGTGTTTTTTGTTCATTGGGTTTGTGCATGAAGTTTCTTTTAACTTTTATATATTTTTTGGGATCAATTCACACATCTTACTGTATTTATACTGATTTCTGTCTGATTGCACCACCCATTGAAAAGAATGGTAGCATTACAAGGTGGAGTATTATTAGCTCTAGTACCTATGGTCTGCCATGTGGGGGTCCTTACCACAATCTAGGAGATCCTTTTCCTTGGGTACAAAAAAAAAGTACACACAAAAGTCATATCGGTATGGCTATGGAAGTAATATGCATAGGACTGACAGAGTGAGGTAGGAACGGCAAGCAAAGAAATGCCTGTATATACGTTGTTTGCAGGCAGGTGACTAAAAAACTAAAAAGAGTGCATGTGAATTTTGATGGAGTATTTAAAGGGGTTTTCTAGGAGTAGAATATTAATGACCTATTCTCAGGACAAGTAACCACTATCTGATTGATGGGGTACCTCTGACACTGGCTGACCTGTTGCACGTTCGCTTGGCAGCTGAAGACATCTGTGTTGGTCCCATATCCATATGTGCCCGAATTGCTGACAAAAATGATGTTTTAATATATGCAAATGAGCCTCTAGGAGCAACTAGGGCGTTGCCGTTACACCCAGAGGCTCTGCTCTCTCTGCATCTGCCACGACCTCTGCACTCTGACAGAGCCAGGCAGTGTAAATGTGATCACGAGACAAATAGGCCGGCTCACATTCATTTCCATGTGTCTTTACTTATTCTCAATTCATAAAATACGTAAACACAATTATATTTCGTACAATTCATAAAATCATTCAATAAAAAATAGAATTCATATCTTTAATTTGGTGATCCCAGTCCTGTAAAGGCGGAGCTCACGCATATAGGATTGAAAAATATACTAAAATGGTTAGAAATTTTGGTTAGATCTTATAGCTAATTGGTGTCGGATTATTTTGATCACGTACAGTTCTCTATAGGGGATAACTTGGAAGCACTTTATCTGCCAACTTACTTCGGTTTGTGCTGTTAGATAGTCTTTAACACATTAGTGTGACGGCGAATTTAGCGGCTTTGTTGCACTGTTGTAACTTTAGTTTTACTGTTAGTTGGCACTCAAGGTGTTAATAAAACACTCATTCAGTCCACTTAATGTTGTAACAGATTTTGGTTATGCTGTTAGTCGATAGTTAATACGTGAGTAAAATGTTGGATGCGGCCACGTGTGATCAATGCGGCCACATGTATCAGAGTATATAAAGGTAGTCACTATGTTCATGCAGCTCTTGATGTGTTCATCCAGTGCTTACTGCATTTGTGCAGCCTTCATGCGGCACCTGTTGTATTCATACGGCGCTCAAGTTGTTAATGCGGCACTAACTTTTATCGACCCTTAAATTTAGCAATATGTCCGTATCACTCACTGTTCTGTGTTAAAGACTATCTGACAACACAAAGCGAAGTAAGTTGGCAGATAAAGTGCTTCCAAGTTATACCCTACTGAGGACTGTACGTGATCAAAATAATCCGACACCAATTCGCTATAAGATCTAACCAACATGGCAATAACCACATTTTGTACCATTTTAGTATATTTTTCAATCCTATATGCGTGAGCTCCGCATTTACAGGACTGGGATCACCAAATTAAAGATATGAATTCTATTTCTTATTGAATGATTTTATGAATTGTACGAAATATAATTGTGTTTACGTATTTTATTAATTGTGAATAAGTAAAGACACATGGAAATGAATGTGAGCCGCCCTTTATCTAAAAAAAAAACTGTTTTTTTCCGCTGAGGGATGGTCAGCAGGCCAGGCACCAGTTAGCTGGTGAGCGTCCTCCAATTTGTAAGTATTGTTTAAATGTGATCACACCTGCCTGTGCAGAGGGAGAGGTGTAAATCCCACCATAGACAGTACAGGGAAGAGGCTCGCAGTGCAGAAGGGACTGCTGGTGACCCCGTACTGCGCCTGAAGTACACAGCGCAGCAGGGCCAGGAGTGATCATGTCTACACTGCCTGGCCCTAACAATCAAAGTGAAGAGGGCAGATGCTCTAGGTGTAACGGCAACGCCCCCGTTGCTCCTAGAGGCTCATTTGCATATATTAAAACTTCATATTTCTCAGCAATGTGGACACATATGAACATGGGACCAACACAGATGCCTTCAGCTGCCAAGCGCACATGTAACAGGTCAGCCAGTGTCATAGGTACAAAACTACTGACAGATGCCCTTTAAAATGGAACACTTTTTGCAGATTTTTACCCGTTTCAATTGAACGGATGAAAATGACATTTGAACATGTGGATCTCTGGTAGAACATATGCCTTTATGCAGTTACCTTTGGCTCATGGGTCGATACAATGTAATGTCTACAGAGGAATATCCGTTTATTATTATATTGTCACATTGTCTTTGGAGGCTTTTCTAGAGCTCGCTGTCTGGATCCATCAAGGCAGTGAAAAAATAAAATAAAAAAAAGCCCGGTATAAATCCAGAATCCTGATTTATTAGGTGTCACCCCTGCAATGCCCGACTAATAAAAGCTGTGGGTTCCTGTGTGTGGTGCCTATGTCGCAGCGTTTCCATAGCAGCCCCGTTCTGGCAGCTTTTTAATATGGAAACAAATATGCTTTCCCTGTTTAACAATATCTAGCGCATGAATCTTGTCCTCATTACATTACCTATTCCGGCCCAGAGAAACCGATTATTCCCAAGCAGATGTTTTTCCTTAAACAATGCAGCTGGAGCCGCCGCTAAACCCGCATCCTCCTGTTTTTCATTTTCTACGTTTGCTCCATAAAACAAGAAGCAGAAATGCTCATTTGCAATCAGCCAGGAGGAATCCGAGGCTCTCCTCTCTTATGTTTAGGGGCGCTTCATGTCCCAGTTTTCCCTCAGTGATAACACTTTTTTTGCCACAGGAAATTTTCGCGTTTTAAAGCCTATTTATTCCAGTTTGCAGTCTGGTGGTGCACCTGGAGTCGCACATTGGAATTATTAACCGTTTCCTGGGAAGATTGCATTAGATTTGCAACCCAGGCGGAGAGCAAAGTGAATTTTTAAGATCAAATGGAGACGCAAGGCTTTCAGGAGTCCTTGCTTGTATCAGAGGCAGCCAAGCGGGTACAAAGGTTTGGGTGAGGAGGACAAAAGGGAGCCAAATGGCCCTATGGCAGCTCGGTGTCAGACAGAGCTGTAATACGGCACCCAAAGAGGCCCATCGGACCTTTATGTACCTCCATTCCTATGCAGAGACATACAGGAGGTCATTATTAGAGAAATGTGGCTTCTGTATTAGGGCTCATGCACACGACCGTATGTATTTTGTAGTCCCCGAAACACGGATCCGCAAAAAAAAAAAAAAGAATGACACCCGTGTGACATCCGTATTGCATGTTTTTTTTTTTTTTTTGCAGATCCATTGTAAAAAAAAACGGAAGGCACTCCATATGCCTTCCGTTTCCGTATTTCCGTTCCGTTCGAAGATAGAACATGTCCTATTATTGTCCGCATAACGGACAAGGTTAGTACTGTTCTATCAGGGTCAGCTGTTCCGTTCCCCAAAAAACAGAAAAAGCCATACGGTCGTGTGCAAGAGGCCTAACAAGGTACCACTTGGAACCGAATCTGAGTTTGGAAAATGTTTTTTTTTACAGTAGAAATTTCGAGAAGTAATAACTTCGGCTCATCGGAGCCAATACTTTCTAATACTGTACGGAGCTCCTGCGGCGTAGAGTATTTGAACAAAGTTTTATGTGAATCGACTTCGGATGTTTCATCCAAAGTTGATTCACTCATCCCTAATTCCAACTTGCAGGCACTGCTTGTTTCCATGGTTACGACCACCCTGCAATTTAGCAGTGGTGGTCGTGCTTGCACACTATAGGGAAAAGCGTCTGTCCATGCGTACACCTGTGGTCCTGGCCACCAGAGAGGCCGGCGTTTTTTCCTATAGTGTGCCAGCATGGCCACAATCCATTGCTGGATTACAGGGTGGTCATAACCATGGACACAAGCAGTGTATAATGCATTGGAAAAATGAATAAAGCCAGCAAAGGAAGCAATATGGCTAATCACAGTACATTAGTAAGGGCCTTGTATTAACTTTCTCTACATGATAAATGCCACTTACTGAAGTGAGACGACCCCTTTAGGCCTCATGCACACGGCTGTTGTTTGGCTCGGATGCGGACCCATTCACATCCGTTGCTCCGTTCCGTGGCCCCGTTTTGTGGACAAGAATAGGCATTTCTACAATGGGCCGCCCGTTCCGTTCCGCAAATTGCGGAAGGCACACGGGCGGCTTCCGAACGGTCGTGTGCATGAGGCCTTATTCTAACATTTCTTCCTGCCTTAGTGTAGGGTGCTCCAAGCCCTCTCTCCATAGAGCCATGCTTTCCATCTCTTGCACTGATGAACTCTAATAAGCCAGAAACATGCCTGCAAGTTGGAATAAATGGATGTCTACCTCCTAGGCTGTATCTGTGACATACCCTGGTGGTTATGGCTAAATAGTTGGCCACTAGGGGCAGTAGGGAGTGCTCTGTATGTCTCTGTCTGCTATTCCAGGATGAGGATTCATTTCTTGTTGTCGGTATGTGATGGAAGGAAGCCTATAAATGCGTTCTTTAAGAAGACCTTGCTGAGATTCTGTTACAGGTAAAAATGTTGGAAGATTCTATTTCTGTGTTGGTTGAAAAAAATAACAATGGTGGTGCCAAGACTACATTGTGAGGCGCGGCCGCAGTCCTGTTTCTTATTGAGCAACTAAAAGGGCTTCCACGTGGTGGAGGTGCGAGGTGCAGTAGACTCATTTGGAATGCAGTTTTCTAATCAGCAGTGACACCAATGAGACGTGGAGCACTTTGAGTTTCATGAATAATGTATATGTTGTGCTGTAATTTAGAAAGACAGCAAAAAGATAAAAATAAAGCAAAGCTAAAGAATCGACCACTACACATAGCAAATGTGTCCCTGTGATGTTAACGAAAGTACAGTATTTTTCACCCTATAGGACTCAACTAGGTTTTAGAGGAGGACAATAAGAAAAAATATTTTTCATTAGACCTTAGCTCACAGCCCCAGTCAGACCCCCAATGTAATAAGACCTCAGCTCACAGCCCCAGTCAGACCCCCAATGTAATAAGACCTCAGCTCACAGCCCCAGTCAGACCCCCAATGTCAATAAGACCTCAGCTCACAGCCCGTCAGACTCCCAATGTTAATAAGACCCCAATAAGACCTGAGATGAGACCCCCATACATCAGATCAGCCCCCCTGCCTCATATCAGCCCGCCAATGCCTCATATCAGCCCGCCAATGCCTCATATCAGCCCCACAATGCCTCATATAAGCCCGCCAATGCCTCATATTAGCCCCCCAATGCCTCAGATCAGTCCCCCATGCCATTTATCAGACCCCCATGCTATAGATCTGACCCCTATGCCTTATATCAATCAGACCCAATGCTACAGAGCAAATAAAATATTAAAAAAACACCTCTTCTGCTCCGGACGCCGCCGCTCCTCACCGCAAGCACTCTCTCTTCTTCCTTCCACGGCTATGCTGTGACCTGACACGCGCAGTGTGAGGTCACAGAGCGCCCTCACGCTTTGCGCAGCCATTGCACAGCCGACAGCCGGGGACCAGGAAGCAGTGAGTACAGAGCCTTCACTGCTTCCCAGTCCTCTGGTACTAAGGAGCGCTCATTAGTATCACCCCCCCCCCCCCCATAAGACGCAGTGACATAAGGCAAAGTGTGTCTTATAGTGTGTCACTGTTTCTACAAGTCTATTAGCTCCCATGATACTGCTTCCTTCTTTTTTTGCTGTTAGAAAACTAGGGGCCTACACAGCTATGTGTGGGGGTCATGGAGCTGTTGCGACTAGTGGGTCCTGGGCCTCAGTGGCTGGGTAAAGGTGGGGAGTTGACAGCAGCAAGGCACTCTACTTGGCCCAGAGGATTTCAATGTAGGGCTGTGGCTGCCGAATGCTTGCTCTGGGTGAAGGAAAGCCCAATTACAACTATTATGGCTCTGTACTACTCTCCTAAACATGTGGCTTGGGATCAGATAACTTTATTAACTATATATACAAGCTGTCTTACTTACTGTAGATTTCTCTGTCTCTGTCTGCCTTTACAACTGACATTAAAAGGGAAGGAGAAAAGGTCTGCAGAAATTCAAGTCTCCTCCTACATTGCCTCATATAGAAACATAGCACATGGATTGGGCAGCCTGCAGGTAAACAGCATACACAACTCTTTAAAGGGGTTATCTCATGAATATAACCACATCGTAAAGGGGTTGTCCACTGCTTTACTATTGATGGTCTTTCTGCAGCATAGGCCATCAATATCTGATCGGCACCCTGAACCCCCACTGATCCGCTTTTTCAGAGTTAAAAGTAAAGGAGTGGACAAACCCTTTAAACAACAAAATTACGCTTGCCTGCAGCCACCACTTGGGGGAGCTCACTGCATTTATATTTCTACAGCACTCATTGAAGTAAATGCGAGCAGTATAAATACAGATGCAACAGGCTCCCCCTAGTGGCAGCTATCAGCAAACCCCGTGGGAGAGCTGCTAACAACACTTTTTATTTTGATTTCTGTTGCTACCATATCAATGTCATATTTACTGATTAGGGCCATGCACAAGCTATGTATTATACATGGCTCATTGATTTATTGGTTATTTGCTTGTTTGTGATAATATGTAGTGCGATCTCGACAGACCATGGAAGAGAGCAATTCACTTAATGTGTGTTTGTTTTTTTTGTTTTTTGTTTATAAAACTTTGCACAAGTCTTATATGTGCATCTTCTATAACACCATAAATGTCTCTTCTCTGTTTTGCTGGGAGCTGCAGCCTTCCAAAGTTATGCATAACAGTTATGAGGCCATTTACTTAAGTGTAGTTACTCCTAACATCCATCAGATGGCAGTGTTGCTGTTTTTGGATTTGTATGCCTTTTACCATACTGGAGTGCTCTGTGCAGCGAATGTTTCCTGCAGCTCCGCACTGTAGTCTGTATTACATTTTTTCCAAAGAAATGCAGATTTCTACCGAAAGAGATTCCCCAGCGTGTGATCTGAGCAGGAAGGATCAATTATTATCTATTCCAAATTCATCAAGCAATGCATGTTGTCTTTTCTATTTATTAAGGGACTTTTGAATATATCTATATTTATTTATATTATTTTGCCTAATTTTCTAATTATATTGTATCTCATGTATCCCCTTTATTAGAACTGTGGGGGTAATTTGTTAAGACTGGTATTTCATACACATACATAGAAGTGTGCTGGAGTAATATGTGCCAAATTTATTAACGTGGTTTTCTAGTACTTAAATATATATATATTTTTTTTAAATATACATTTTTATTGAGTAATCATATGCAATAGTATACGGTCATGTATAAAAGTTGTACACATAATTCATGCATATATCAATGACAATTATTATCCAATAGGCAAAATACAGGATTATTGCACAAGTCATATACAAGAGTTATACATAAGATCTGTACACATGACACTTAATGAATTTCTTCTAGAGAAGCGAACACATGAATGTTGTACACATCTTGTTACTTCACAGATATTACAACTTCTTGCCCGTTCCAAATATCCCGTACCTGTCACGACCATGTTCATGGCCGTGACTCCTTGGGAGCCGCATTCAGTTGCCCGCGGTTTGGTGTTGTGTCAACCGCGGCTGGGGGGCACTTTGCTGTTTGCCTCAGGTGCGGTTGTCGCGGACAACAGGTATGTGTGCGGTTGCCTTTGGTTTGTGTGGGTGTTTGTATGCACTCTGAATGTCTGGTGTGCACTGTGTTTTAGGTTGTGTGCACTCTGACATTTTCCCCTTCTCCTGTGGCTGCCCGTGGCAACGTTTGGTCTTTGTACATGTGGTGGCAGTGTCTCGGCCTTTTAGCCGGTTCCTAGGAGACGTGTGCCACACATGTCGTTGTCAACGGTAACAGCTGCAGTGAGTGTTTGTGTGTATTCCCCTCTTTGTGGTTTCACTACACTCCCTGGTTTAAGAAGGGTTAACTCCCTCCGCGTGTGTGCACTGGGTGTGTCGGTGTGGGTGTGGCTACTTGGGCTATAAAGCCTCAGTGGAGACCTGAAGCTGAGCGGTACTCCAGCCTTGTTTGTAAGCTGGAGGCACCCTCCTGGTTTATACCATCTGCCACTGAGAGACACCCTTGTGGTCATAAATCTTGTTTCATGTGATGAAGATGTGTCTGTTGTATGTTTCCTATTGCAGCTTATGGTCCTGGGTTCCTGTGTGAAGTGTGTTAGGACAGCAGCACTTGCGCATGGGTTCCAGGCTTTGTGTCTGTGGCAGGTGGGTGTTGTGCTTATGGCATTTACCTGCCACTGCCATGAGTTGTATATGTTCCCCTTTATTGTAGCCTGGCCTGTGAGACTCCTGTTCCTCCGTGTCTAGGAGGAACAGGTCGTCTTACCCTGCTCCTAGCGTTAGGGACCGGCGGAGGGTTACTAGGGATCCGAGGTTCCGGAGCATGAGCCCACCTACCTTCAAGGTCGGCTCATGCAGCTAGGAGTCAGGGTCAGATTAGGGATGCGTTAGGAGGTGACCTGCTCCCTAATTCTGTGCTCCTGGCCAAGCAGCGACCACCATCTTCCGTCATCGCACGGCTGAGGGTTTTCCCCATCCTTAGCCGTGACAGTACCCTATCAACCCCTTTTCCCTTCCATTCTCTGAAATGGTGGGATTCAGTTCCAGCCACAAACTCTGGATGTCCCCAAAGAGGCATGTGTTTGGAAAGTAGGAAGGGTAGTCTGAGGGTTTTGCATATCTCCTTCCAGGAAGCTAGGGTATCTCGTACCGTGAGACTGGTTTTAATCAAGGAGGGGATATCAGCTAAATTAGTATGGAGTAATGCTCCTAGGGACCAAGGTCTGACCAGTTGAGATTCCATCTTATTGTTGGAATAAAAGCTGGTGTCAAAGATCCAATCTACACAATGCCTCAACAATCCAGCCAGATTGTAGAGACGAAGATGGGGGAACGACAGCCCACCACTTTGTTTAGGTAATTGGAGCTTGCGTAGTGCTATTCTAGGTTTCTTCCCGGCCCATAGGAAGGTGCGAAACGCTGATTCTAATTTGGCCATATCAGAGTGTTTAAGCAGGAGAGGGATACTTTGTAAATGGTATAGTATTTTTGGAATGCTAATCATTTTTAGGAGCTGACTTCTCCCCCCAAGGGATAATGGAAAATTCTTCCATCTTTCTAGGTCTGCCATTATTGATTTAAAGAGTGGGGGATAGTTTAAAAGATATAGGGATTCCGGACGCCAGCCAATATGTATACCCAGGTATTTTATTGATGTGGAGGCTATTTGTATGGGGGTGTCTAGTTGGGGGGCTGCGACCTCCTTGGTTCGGTTATGCAGGAAGAGGAGCTTTGATTTAGTAGGATTAGCTTTGTATCCTGATACTTTTCCAAAGTCTTCCAATAATTGAAAGACATGTTTCAGATCTCTCTTTGGGTTCTCTAAAAACAGTAAAAGGTCATCTGCAAAAAGTGCATGTTTTATGGTGACATTACCTATCTTAATACCCTCTATATTTTTGGTGTGGGCTAATTTACGGGAAAGAGGTTCTATAGCAATATTAAATAGTAGGGGGGATAGTGGGCATCCCTGTCTAGTACCTTTGCGCAATGTAAAGGGGGAGGAAACAAATCCAGGAGTGTGGATCCTAGCTTGTGGATTAGTATAGAGGGCTGTCAGGTATTGTCTAAAGGGACCACTAATTCCTACACACTCCAGCATGTTGCCCATCCATCCCCAGTCCACATTGTCAAACGCTTTTTCTGCATCTATAGCCACAATTGCTGGGGATGGATGTGCCTCCGGATGCATCTTTATCTCATCCAGAACTCCCAACACTTTACGGATATTGGTAACCCCCGCTCTGCCCTGGACAAACCCCACCTGGCTGGGGGAGATTAGTTTAGGCAGAATCTTGGATGCTATTTTCAGGTCAACATTTATTTGTGATATCGGACGATATGAGGAGGCTAAAGTGGGGTCCTTGCCTGGCTTTGGTAATACCTTGATATGGGCTGTGTTCGTATATGTAGAGATATTCTTCCCCTGCATATAACTAGTGACTATGCACGAGAGAATAGGGGCTATGTCCTGTGCTAGAATGCGGTAGAACTCCCCTGTGAACCCATCCGGGCCCGGCGCTTTCCCCATAGTGAGGTTTTTGATCGTATGCAGGACTTTCTCAGTAGTAATTGGGGAATTGAGAATGGCTCTGTCAGCTTCTGATATTTTTGGTAACATGACATCTCCCAACCACACCTGGACTCCTCTAGTCTGGCAACCCGAAGCGTCGTATAGTTTGGTATAAAAGTCCTGTAGAATCCCATTAATCTCCTTGGGGTGCGTACATGTTTTGCCTGTGCTATCTAAGAGACCATGGATATGCGTCTGACCTCTTTGCCCTGTAGCCAATCTAGCCAGGAGTTTGCCAGCCTTATTCCCAAATTTAAACATGTGGGCCTCCCATTTAGATTGTATCAGCTGTTCCCAGTGGAGAAGCCATGTGTCATAATTCTGCTTGGCTTGGCGCCATTTTTGCTGAGAAATTGTGTCAGGATTACTTTGAAAGGTTGAATATGCTAATCTCAACTCATCGCTCAATTGTGTGAGTTTTACTTTGATTGTACGTTTTTTGTTATACATATATGCCATGACTTTTCCCCTGAGAATAGTCTTCCCAGCATCCCACAACAACTGGGGGTCAGTGGTTCCCTCATTATCTTGCTTATATTCCAGCCACCAGCCATGAAGCATATCACAGAAGTTTTCATCTTTCATCAAGCAAGCTGGGAATCTCCACAAGAAATCCGATCCCCTTGGTATTCCGTCTTGGAACAAAATCGATACCGGGGCGTGATCCGAGATCACCATATCCTCAATTTTTGGTTCTGTGAAACGACCCAAGGTTTCCCTGTCGGCCAGAATATAATCAATGCGGGACCAAGACTTATGAGCGGCAGAAAAAAAAGTAAACTCTCTTCCCTCGGGATGAATCAGGCGCCAAAAATCCACAAGGTTGGCATCCGTTAATAGTCGCGCTAGGTTTAGGTTCTCCCCTCCCTTCTTGCCTGGTGGGTTTGATTCCCTCTTTCTATCCTCTACTTGACTGACAACAGTGTTCATATCTCCCCCCACTATTCGTAGCGCC
The DNA here is from genome assembly GCF_905171765.1 of Bufo bufo. NCBI lineage: Eukaryota > Metazoa > Chordata > Amphibia > Anura > Bufonidae > Bufo > Bufo bufo. Next base: position 567,770,902 of record NC_053392.1, on the reverse strand, counting down.
ACAGGATCCCTAGTTATACGTTGCCTCAAGGCATCAAAGAAAACGCCATCAGTTTCATTCGGCCCATATACATTGTAAACACTTAAGTCCCCCTTCATCGAGGTAAGATGGAGATGAGATATTCGACCCCTGTCATCTTGGTCATGCGTTAATACCTTATATGGTAGGCCGCTCTTCAGCAAGGTGAGGACTCCTGCTTTCTTCCCTATTGCCTCTGAACCAAAAACTTCCCCTGCCCACAGCTTTTTCATGCGGTGGAAATCCTGAGATGTCAAATGTGTCTCCTGCAATAAAGCTATATCTGCTCTTAATCTTTTAAGGTGTCTTAAAATCATCATGCGTTTACCCGGGGATCTCAACCCTTTTATATTCCAGGATACAATTTTCAACGGGTTAGCCATTGGGGGGTAGATTATTGATTTTGTTGTATATACCTGTGGACTTGAAGCGGGCACCAAAAATTTCCCTTCTCCCCAGATCCCCAACTGTATCCCTAACAAGAACAAACTGTCTAAGATGAAACCATCCAATACAGCAAAAAAATATAACATTAGCTCACATATTCGGACTTCACTTTTTTCCAGCATAGCAGTATACGTGATAGCTAAATAATAGAAAGTAATTAGAACATTTCTACCTAGAAGCAATCATATCATAAAACCATATCGGACTTCAGCTGGTAGCAAAGGTGCCCTGCGTGGGTACCTTAGACTAGATCCCTGGATCAATATAGCAGGTGACCAGGATGTTCACCGCGTTCTCCCCCACCGCCGGATCATTTCAGGGGTACAATATGGCAGTGGTTTAAGCTAATGGCCACCTATTATATAACACTGAGCTGGAATCAATAATGAACCATTAAGCCATCTTAACATATTCTTTAACAGTGATGAATATACTGAAGGGACTCGCCCTTTGTAGTGTATCAAAGGGTTACTGCCCGAAGTGAACTTCTCCCTTTCGGTGTATTTAGAAGGAATGAGTATATACTGTCGAACAACTCTAGGGAGACATCCGTAATAGGTAAAGTTTTGACCAGTACCGATGGGCAAACAAGAACAGGAATTATAACCATGGATCCCCCATTAGCTTGAATACTTGCAGTTCGTTTGTGGATCCGTACAAATGGAGGTGATTCCCGGCGCTGGCGACTTGACTGTTGTGGGGTACGCCAACCATCAGTTTATATATTCAGGGACAGTCTAGATCGCGTCCCCTGATAAAAAGAAAAAAAGGCTCGACTGTGTAAATTCAGGTGTTCGGACGCCCCCAGTCTTGATTATCTCCGTTAGCAGGGAGTTCATTATGGCGGGAAGAAGACAAATCATCTCTTGATGTTGTTTTCCTAGGCTGTCTGTGTGGTTTGGGAGTTAAGGAACTCTCCGGGTACTCCAAGACTGGTAGTATATGTCGATCTGAGAGAGTCTCTCCGAGATGTATCTTCGCCTCATCTGGGCTGTCAAAAGATACAGATGAACCATCAGGCAGTGAGACACGAAGGACAGCCGGGTACAATAGGGCAAAGCGAATTTGCTTCTTATGTAGCGCTGAACAGATTGGGGTGAATAATCTCCTCTGTTTTGTGACCTCGGCTGAGAAGTCTCCGAATATTAAAATGCGCTGACCTCTTAGCGATACTCCATTGCCTTTCTGCTTGTATGCTCTCAGCAGTGCGGCCTTGTCAGAGTAGTCCAGGTACTTAACTACGACCTGTCTGGGTCTTGCGTTACGGTCCGAGCCACTTGTGTTTTAACTGATCTGCCTGAAGGCTCTGGAGGGATCCCCTGGCCCACCCTGTGTGCTCGTTCAACCCTGCAGCAGGAAGATAGTCCCAGGTTCCTGGGGAGCTCCAGTTCACAAATGGTTATAAGCTCTTTTGCTGGGATTTGTTCCGGCAAACCCACTATGCGCAAGTTACTCCTTCTGGAGCGGTTTTCAAAATCGTCAATTTTTGCCCATAGCCTAGTGTTCTCATCAACCGCCTGGGAGAGGTGGTTCTTGATCACAGCGTTATCTGTCTCCACCGCCACCAGTCTTGTCTCCAAATAGCTGAATGTTGTCTGATCTCAGCCTGTAGTGCCCCAAGGTATTGGGCTACGGTGGAAGAGAGGGCTTCCTGGAGATCTGGTATTATGCGAGTGGCAACCTCCAGTGCTAGATGTTTATAGTCGATGTTCGGCTTGTTAGAGTCCTGGAAGAGATCACCAGGATTGTCTGCCGGCTGCACCGGAGATCGCGCGCCCTCGTGCTCTTCTGGTGGGGCCGCCATCTTGGGATCCGCGGTATGTTTGTCAGCTTTCGCCGGGTTCTTTTTCGCTTTGCTCCCCACAGGAATCAGGAATCGGTCCATAAACCGAAGGTCTAGAGTCAGAGTGTTTGTGTCCAGCCGCACGTTTATTCCTGTAGCTGGGAAGGTGAGGGGAGCCGTGCTCAGATTGCTTCAGGTACGGAGCTCCTGCTACACGCTGCCGCTCATGCTGGAAGTCTAGTACTTAGATATTGATGGCTTATCCTCAGTATAGGTCATCAATATCAGATCGGGTAATGTATGGAGCAGAAGCAGAATGCACCGAATACTGGGTAGTTTTTGGCTCCGACATACTGCAGCTCAGCACCTATTCACTTGAATTTTAGCTGAGCTGCAGTACCCAGGCACGGCCACTATGCAGTATACGGAGCTGTCTGCTTCCAGCTTAGTTTCCAGTGCTGGCAGCTACCTGAAAAAGCTTATCAGTGGGGTACTGGGAGCCGGATCCCCACCGATCTGATATCAATGACCTATCCTGAGGATAGTTCATCAGTATCTTTAACCTGGACAACCCCATTAAAGGACATCTGTCAGCAGATTTGTACCTATGACACTGACTGACCTGTTACATGTGCACTTGGCAGCTGAAGGCCTCTGTGTTGGTCCCATGTTCATATGTGTCCGCATTGCTGAGAAAAATATTTTAATATATGCAAATGAGCCTCTAGGAGCAACGTGGCCGTTGCTGTTACACCTAGAGGCTCTGCTCTCTCTGCATCTGCCACGACCTCTGCACTTTGATTGACAGGACCAGGTGTGATGATGCGTAAACTGCCTGGCTCTGTCAATCAAAGTGGAGAGGGCGTGGCAGTTGAAGAGAGAGAGCAGAGCCTCTAGGTGTAACGACAACGCCCCCGTTGCTCCTAGAGGCTTGTTTGCATATATTAAAACCCCATATTTCTCAGCAATGTGAGCACATATGAACATGGGACCAACACAGATGTCTTCAGCTGCCAAGCGCACATGTAACAGGTCAGCCAGTGTCATAGGTACAAATCTGCTGACAGATGCCCTTTAAGTATACAAAATCCTTAAAGGGCTTCTGTCACCCCACTAAACTTTTTTTTTTGTGTACTTATAATCCCTATCCTGCCATATTGCCATACATTGTGTTATTAATAATTTTCGTTCAGTAGATTTAGCAAAAAACTTACTTTTATAATATGCTAATTACCTTTCTACCAGCAAGTAGGGCGTCTACTTGCTGGTAGCAGCCGCAGAAAACCGCCCCCTCCTTCTATTGATTGACAGGGCCAGCCGCGATCTCCTCCTCCGGTGGCCCTGTCAGCATTTTAAAAATCGCGCCTGTGTTGATTCGGCACAGGCGCTCTGAGATAAGGAGGCTCGCCTCCTCAGCACTCCCTCAGTGCGCCTGCGCCGATGACGTCTTCTCTTTCGGTGACGTCATCGGCGCAGGTGCACTGAGGGAGTTCTGAGGAGACGAGCCTCCTTATCTCAGAGCGCCTGCGCCGAATCAACACAGGCGCGCGATTTTTGAAATGCTGACAGGGCCAGTCGGAGGAGGAGATCGCGGCTGGCCCTGTCAATCAACAAGAGGAGGGGGCGGTTTTCTGCGGCTGCTACCAGCAAGTAGACGCCCTACTTGCTGGTAGAAAGGTAATTAGCATATCATAAAAGTACGTTTTTTGCTAAATCTACTGAACGAAATTATTAATAACATAATGTATGGCAACATGGCAGGATAGGGATTATAAGTACACAAAAAAAAAAAAAAAAGTTTCGTGGGGTGACAGAAGCCCTTTAACAAATTTTTCAGGTTACCAAATGTTATTCTTTGTGTAATTAAAAAGTTATAAACCAATCCAATATACATTTGTCAGTTCCTCTGCTTGCTGTCTTTGAATAGAAGAATTACAGAGGATATAACTCTGTCCTGCACTGCATGGCTTGTTACACTACAGCTATCAGAGATGTACAGTTATGAGACCCATGTGTCCATCACATGAACAGGTTTGTATTCCTTGAGAGTAAACAGTTTGACGGTTCCTATTGAATGACTGCAAGCAGAGATCTTGATACAGAAAGTACACTGGAGAAATTGTAGAACGAGGAGTAACATGTATTTACTAAGTCTAGAATGCCCCTTTAATTTTTATACATTTTTTTTTTTGTGGAATTCCCCTTAGAGCTCCTTATTTCCAGTGGTTTACATAGGACTGCAGGTCTCTGTGGTGTTATTCTCATCCTTTTATCTTGGTCATGAGCGTGCAATAAATGATCATAGCTCACCACTGCGCAATATTACTTTCTGTGACACGTAATGGTCACATTGCTAGCACATGCAGTGCTTCGGCCCACCTGCAAAGTGAGGTGGGCGCTATGAGCACTCGGCTTTTCGTCCATGACTTTCTCTAGTATAAATCCAAACAAGTCCTCCAATAACTTCATTATGCAAATGGAGAGTGCTGCTCCATGATATAATTTCCTCTGCAAGGCAGAGGGGCGCCCTTTCAGAATGGTACCCGGGCAGAGGAAGTGGGTTACAGAACCATGTTACAGCATGCATAAGGGAGATGGTTTATTAGAAGAGCCTCAAAGAGTTAAATGGCAAACTCAGCTCTGCTATATCTGTATGCTGGCCGTAGGATCAGATATTGCCACTAATATACAACATTTCCCAAGTGTCAGCAAAGCCTGCGGATGCGTTATCAGATCCTGTGCCTGCATCTCCAGCGCTGGCCGAGCGTAATAACATGATATCACAGTGTCAGCCCGTCCCTGATCTGCTGCTATATCTTTCCCTTAGCGACAATAAGAGGTGTGATCCAATGGGAATCTGTAAGTGCTGCCATAAAGCGCAGCCCGGAATCCAGTCCAGCTTGGTGGTAAATCAAGAGGCATCAGACATCATCCGAACAACCGGGAAGCCGCATTTGGCTCGGAACCATTAGGGACGACTCTCTGTATTTAGTCCATGTCACATATTACGGCATCTGTCAGCAGATTTGTACTGTGGGGATTTGGTCTAGTAGACATGCAGTATAGAGACAACCACAAAGTCTTTAACTTAAACTTAAGTTCAGTGTTTTATTCACACATAAGGGAAAACCAAAAAGTGACATTTTGCAGTCTAGGTGTTTGTTCACACCATGAAAAGTCCACAGAACAAAAAACCTTCACCTGGTTTGCAGTTTCTCCACCTGTGGTCCACGGCAGGCTTTAGTGGCCTGTTTCTCAGCATGCGGCTCCCAGCCCTTTTGCACTGCACAAGTTTTCAGATCCCAAACCACACAGGTACTGACAGCGCCCCACTGTCAGAGAGGAGTAATCCACACCCAGCTGAGACTGCTGGCTGGGTTTGATATAGGCCAGTAAAGACCCGGCCTGGAGCGTGGGGAGCAGCCACCCACCCAGCACTTTGGCTACTCCCAGTAAGAGCCGGCCCGGATCAACTTACAGCCATACTAAAATAGCAATGTGTCAACCAGCACTAGCTGCCGCTGACATTTGAAAATACCGGCTCTTACTTCACCGAGGCCAGGAACCTTGGTGACACATACCTTGCGTCAACGACGGACCCTTGTGCTTTCCTACAGTAACTATGAAACTGGCTGACCTGTTACATGTGCATTTGGCAGCTGAAGGCATCTGTGTTCATATGTGCCCGCATTGCTGAGAAAAGTGATGTTTTCATATATGCAAATGAGCCCCTAGAAGCAACCGGGGCATTGCTGTTACACCTAGAGGCTCAGCTCTCTCTGCAACTGTCACACCCTCTGCACTGATTGACAGGGCCAGGCAGCGAGAGCATCATCACACCTGGTCCTGTCAATCAAAGCAGAGCGAGTGCGGCAGTTGCAGAAAGAGCAGAGCCTTTAAGTGTAACGGCAACGCCCCCGTTGCTCCTAGAGGCTCATTTGCATATATTAAAACTTCATATTTCTCTGCAATGCGGACACATATAAACATGGGACCAACACAGATGCTTTCAGCTGCCAAGCGCACATGTAACAGGTCAGCCAGTGTCATAGGTACAAAACTGCTGACAGATGCCCTTTAAAGGCAAGCGAGGGCTAGTTTTTATACATAATGATTTAGTTACCCAAATATCTTTATTGTAAGGAGTGGAGAGGGACAATCCTAATGCGTCATAGTCGTAACACATCGGTGGATCCTATTTATAATGTTATTTTTTTTGCATGCAGACGTATGGAAAGTGCACATTAGCACAGGATGATGGGGATAATCTCCTATAGAGGCCATGGTTGAAGGGTAGATTAGGAACATGAGACATATGTTGTGAGCATGTCATGACTTTTTCCTGTGGAAATCATATTAAAAGCTGAGGCAATAAAGAGGTACAGTATAGCTCCATACAGGGCTACAGGTACCAGTGTGTGTGCATCAACCCTTAACCCCTTTCAAGACCAAGCTAGTTTTTACCTTCCTACCCAGGCCATTTTTAGCAAATCTGACATGTCACTTTATGTGGTAATAACTTTAAAACACTTTTACTTATTCAGGCCATTCTGAGATTGTTTTCTTGTCACATATTGTACTTCATGACACTGGTAAAAGTGAGTCAAAAAATGTAGTTTTTTTTTTTTAAATACCAAATTTACCAAAAATTTAAAAAAATTAGCAAATTTCCAAATATCAATTTCTCTACTTTTATAATAGATAGTAATACCTCCAAAAATAGGTATTACTTTACATTCCCCAGATGTCTACTTCATGTTTTGATCATTTTGTGAATGCTATTTTATTTTTCGGGGATGTTACAAGGCTTAGGGCTCTTTCACACTTGCGTTGTTGGGTTCCGGCATAGAGTTCCGTCGTCTGGGCTCTATGCCGGAAGAATCCTGATCAGGATTATCCCAATGCATTCTGAATGGAGAGAAATACGTTCAGGATGCAGCAGGATGCCTTCAGTTCCGGAACGGAGCGTTTTTTGGCTGGAGAAAATACTGCAGCATGCTGTGCTTTTTGCTCCGGCCAAAAATCCTGAACACTTGCCGCAAGGCCGGATCCGGAATTAATAACCATTGAAAGGCATTAATCCAGATCCGGCCTTAAGCTAAACGTCGTTTCGGCGCATTACCGGATCCGACGTTTAGCTTTTTCTGAATGGTTACCATGGCTCCCAGGACGCTAAAGTCCTGTTTGCCATGGTAAAGTGTAGTGGGGAGTGGGGGAGCAGTATACTTACCGTCCGTGCGGCTCCCTGGGCGCTTCAGAGTGACGTCAGGGCGCCCCACGTGCATGGATGACGTGTCGCATGGATCACGTCATTCATGCGCATGGGGCGCTCTGACGTCATTCTGGAGCGCCCCGGGAGCCGCACAGACTGTAAGTATACTGCTCCCCCGCTCCCCACTAGTACTATGGCAGCCAGGACTTTAATAGCGTCCTGGCTGCCATAGTAACACTGAACGCATTTTGAAGACGGATCCGTCTTCAAATGCTTTCAGTTCACTTGCGTTGTTACTGATCCGGCGGGCACCTCCGGCAAATGGAGTACACGACGGATCCGGAAAACGCAAGTGTGAAAGAGGCCTTAGAAGTTTAGAAGCAAATCTTGAAATTTTTCAGAAAATTTCCAAAACACACTTTTTAAGGAACAGTTCAGGTTTGAAGTCAATTTGTGAGGCTTACATAATAGAAACCACCCAAAAATGACCCCATTTTAGAAACTATACCCCTCAAGGTATTAAAAACTGATTTTACAAACTTTGTTAACGCTTTAGGTGCCCCACAAGAATTAAAGGAAAATGGAGATGAAATTTCAGAATTTCACATTTTTGGCAGATTTTCCATTTTAATCCATTTTTTCCAGTAACAAAAAAAAGAGTTAACAGCCAAACAAAACTTAATATTTATTACCCTGATTCTGTAGATTACAGAAACACCCCATTTGTGATTGTAAACTGCTGTACGTGCACACGGCATTGCGCAGAAGGAAAGGAATGCCATATGGTTTTTGGAGGGCCATGTCACATTTGAAGACCCCCTGATGCACCCCTAGAGTAGAAACTCCAAAAAATTACCCCATTTTGGAAACTACAAAATAAGGTGGAAGTTTTGTTTGTACTATTTTAGGGTACATATGATTTTTGGTTACTCTATATTATACTTTTTGTGAGGCAAGGTAACAAAAAATAGCTGTTTTTGCACCATTTTTATATTTTGTTATTCACAATGTTCATGTGACAGGTGAGATCATGTGGTATTTTTATAGAGCAGGTTGTAGCGGACGCGACAATACCAAATATGACCATGTGATTGTGTTTATTTAATAAAGAGAATTTTTGTACTTATAATTGGAGCCGTAGTTCTATTGTTTGGGTATCGAATTTTGTAAAATGTGTTAGGGCTCCTTTCACTTTATTACTACCCGGTGTATTTAATTGGTGTGTTACTTTTTGTGATGTAAGGTGACAAAATATTTTTGACACCGTTTTTTATTTTTTACTGTCCTTCTCCTGAGGGGTTAGGTCATGTGATATATTTATACAGCAGGTTATTACAGACGCGGTGATACCTAATATGTATACTTTTTTTTATTTATTAAAGTTTTACACAATAATATCATTTTTGAAACAAAAAAAAAAATCATGTTTTAGTGTCTCCATAGTCTCAGAGCCATTTTTTATTTTATGGGCAATTGCTTTAGTTAGTGGCAAATTTTTTGCGGGCTGAGGTGACGGTTAGATTGGTACTATTTTGGGGGGCAGACGCCTTTTTGATCGCTTGTTTTAGTTATTTTAGTTATGTAAGGTGACCAAAAAAATTTTTTTACCACAGTTTTAGGTCATGTGATATTTTTATATAGCCGATCTATACAGACACGGTGATACCTAATATGTCTACTTTAATTTTTTTTCCCCAATTTCAAATTTTTTTTTTTCACTTTATTTTAGAAAAGGATGCTTTTTTTTTTCCTTAAAACTTAAATTTTTTATTAGAAAAAAACCCTATTTTTTTTCACTTTATTTAACTTTTTATATTTTTCCCACTGTGGAACTTCATCTTTTCAGGGTTTGATCCCTGTTGTAATTCAGTACAATACACACTGTGTGAGACGCTGAAAGTTGCCTAGGAGACCCAGCGCTCAGGCTGGATCTCCTAGGCTTCCGTAGGCTGGCAGCTCCGATTCCTGTTTAAGGCATTGGAGCTGCCATGGCAACCATCGACCCCCTGCCAGCGCAGTGCGGGGGGGGGGGGGGGCGATGGAGTCAGAGGAGCCCCCTCCCTCTGTATACCCCGCACGTGCCGCAGTCAGCGCTGACTGACGCACATTAAAGGGTTAATCCGCCGGCATCACCGCACACCCCGATACCGGCGGATAACAGCCGGGCCCAATGCACGTGTGGATCTGGCAAGGAGCCACATTCGCTCACGTACATGTACGTGATAATACGGGAAGGGGTTAAAGGGGTTGTGTCATTTCAAGCATTGGTGGCATATGGCTAGGACGTGCCCCCAATGTCTGACAGGTGCTCGTTCCTACAGGTGAAACTCGAAAAATTTGAATATCGTGCAAAGTTAATTTATTTCATGCAATTTAAAAGGTGAAACTAATACACACTGCAATGAGTTGCTTCTCATTTCTTAAACAACCATGTCGAAAGACACATCTCGTGGTCGTGGAAAAGATGTTGGTCTGTTTGAGAAGGGTCAAATCATCGGCATGCATCAAGCAGAGAAAACATCTAAGGAGATTGCAGAAACTGCTAAAGTTGGGTTAAGAACTGTGCAATGCATTTTTAAAAACTGGAAGTATAGTGGGGACCTATGGTATTCGAGGAAGAAATGTGGCGGGGAAAAAAATCCTGAATGATCGTGATCGGAGATCACTTAAACAGTAGAACTCAGGGCTATGTTAAATAGTGAAAGTAAGAGCATTTCCACACGCACAATGCGAAGGGATCTCAAGGGATTGGGACTGAACAGCTGTGTAGCCGTAAGAAAACCACTAATCAGTGCTGCAAACCAGAAAAAAAGTCTTCAATTTGCTAGGGAGCATAAAGATTGGATTTTGGAGCAATGGAAGAAGGTCATGTGGTCTGAGGAGTCCAGATTTACCCTGTCCCAGAGTGATGGGCCGATCAGGGTAAGAAGAGAGGCAGATGAAGTGATGCACCCATCATGCCTAGTGCCTACTGTACAAGCCTGTGGGGGCAGTGCTATGATCTGAGGTTGCTGCAGTTGGTCAGGTCTAGGTTCAGCAACAGTATGTGCTCCAAGAATGAGGTCAGCGACTACCTGAACATACTGAATGACCAGGTTATTCCATCAATGGATTTTTTCTTCCCTGATGGCACGGGCATATTCCAAGGATTGCCAGGATTGATCGGGATCAAATTGTAAAAGAGTTGTTCAGGGAGCATGAGACATCATTTTCACACATGGATTGGCCAACACAGAGTCTAGACCTTAACCCCCATTGAGAATCTTTGGGATATGCTGGAGAAGGCTTTGTGCAGCAGTCGGACTCTACCATTATCATTGCAAGATCTTGGTGAAAAATCTATGCAACACTGGATGGAAATAAATCTTGTGACATTGCAGAAGCTTATCGAAACAATGCCACAGCGAATGCGTGCCGTAATCAAAGCTAAAGGCGTTTTTTTGGTGGCGACTTTTTTTTTGGACATGTAGTGTGTGAGATAGACTCATTACATGCAAAGCGAGATATTTCAAGCCTTTATTTGTTATAATTTGGATGATTATGGCTTACAGCTTATGAAAACCCTAAAGTCACAATCTCAGGTCCCCTTTGCTCAGGGGGTATGGATTAATTAGCTGACTAGAGTGTGACACTTTGAGCCTAGAATATTGAACCTTTTCATAATATTCAAATTTTAAGTTGCATTACTGAAGTAAATGAACTTTAGCAACATAATATTCAAATTTTTCGAGTTTCACCTTTTATCCCTAGAACGGAGCCCACAAAGTGAAGGAGGGTGGACTGTGCAGGTGTGGCCCCCTCCATTTATTTCTGTGGGACTGCCATCAGCCTCACAGAAGTGAATGGAGCAGTGGCCACGCTTACACAGTGCGCTTCCCATTCATGAAACTTCTGAAATTAGCCAACCGCGTCGGTCAGGTAATTTTCGACACTCCCATGGAAAAGAATGGAGGGCAGTCGCGCATGCACGGTCCACTCTCCTTCACTTTGCTGGCTCCATTCTAGAGATAGGGACCCACACCTATCAGACATTGGTGATATGCCACCAATGCTTGAGATGACACAACCCCTTTAAGAGTACCCCCAATGATGTCTGATACTGCACCTCCCATGAATATCTTAAAAGGAGATTCCAGGATTTTTGTCTTTATGGCCTATCCTAAGGATAGGGGGCCAATACCCCGTGCATTAACTAAACAGTCCATGGTGTAGTGGATGGAGCTGGTAACTGCAGTGCTGCTCCCATTTCCTCCAATGAAGTCAATGGGAGCAATGCCGTAAAGCTCAGCTCAGTCCACCACAGAATGGATGGAGCTGTGTAGTTCCAGCATCTACTTCCAATGCTGAACCCCTGCCAGTCAGATATTGATGACCTAGGCCATTAGTTTAAAAGGAATGAACACCTCTTTAAAGGGCTTATCCCATGATTGATGTAAAAAAAAAAGAAAATCATTAGTGGTGGTCGAGCACCAAAGTGCTCGGGTGCTCGAGTAGAACACTTTGGGATGCTCGGGTGCTGTACCGAGCACAATGGAAGTCGATGGGAGGACCCGAGCATTAAACCAAGCACCCCCTGCTCTGAAGAGGGGAGGATGTCTGGTTCATAGAAAAAAGGTCAGAAATTGATGCAAACCACACTGAAATGGTTCAGGAACAGCATGGGGAGGATGTCCGAATGCATCTTGGACTCCCAGGTTGCTGCTAGGAATGATGTTGTCCGAGTAGTAGGCCAATTTTACAGACTGACAATAATACGCACCAAACCAAAGATAAAATCGATTTTAGAGGAAAAATTAGGAAACATTCTTTCCTGTATATTTACTTGTATATAAAGTGCAAGTGCTGCCAAAAATTACAAGGAAGAGGCACTCCGATACAACCTGTATATCACATAAAGGAGGGCATCACTCACATTGTAGTACAATTGTTCAGGTAGTGGGACTCCTACACTCATAAAGCATATGCACTAAGGGAAAGGGCTGCCAAAAATTACATGGAATCGGCACTCTAATACACCCTTTATTACACATAAAGGAGGGCATCATTCACACCCTTGAAAAATTATAAATGATGGCTTGCTGGTGACCCTCTAAAACATTAGGGGCGAGGGCCTGCTGCTGATCTGACCATCTAAAACTAAAACATTAGGGGTGAGGTCTGCTGCTGAGCTGACCATCTAAAACATTAGGGGTGAGGGCCTGCTGCCGAGCTGACTATCTAAAAAAAATTGTGGGCGAGGGCCTGCTGCCGAGCTGACCATCTAAAATATTATGGGCGAGGGCCTGCTGCCAAGCTGACCATCTAAAAAAAATTGTGGGCAAGGGCCTGCTGCCGAGCTGACCATCTAAAATATTATGGGCGAGGGCCTTCTGCCGAGCTGACCATCTAAAAAATTTAGTAGGCGAGGGCCTGCTGCCGAGCTGACCATCTAAAACATTAGGAGCGAGGGCAGCCTAATAAGCATGTTGATATGATGGAGGAGGATGAGAAAAGGGAGATTGAACCATATACCCTTTTTAGTGGTGGAAGGGGTGCATGGGAATAGTGTATTCAGTACACCATAAAAGCCACATTTAAAGTGCCTTTATGTTCAGCCTCTTTCCTCTGGTGGAGTAGAGAAATCATAATCAATCCAGGCCTTATTCATTTTTATAAGAGTCAACCAGTCAGCATTTTCAGTTGACAGGCGGATGCGCTTATCAGTTATTATGCCCCCAGCAGCACTAAATAAACGCTCTGACAAAACACTGGCGGCAGGACAGGCCAGCACCTCCAAGGCGTAGAGCGCCAGTTCGTGCCACGTGTCCAGCTTGGACACCCAATAGTTGTAAGGCACACAGGGATCACTGAGGACGCTGACACGGTCTGCTACGTACTCCTTCACCATCTTCCCAAAATGTTTCCCTCCTTGTGACACTAGGCCGCGCATCAGGTTGAGGGTGCTGGCAGGGTGTCATAACACTGTCCCAGGCCTTGGAGAGTGTTGCCCTGCCTCTGTTGGAACTGCTGTGTGTTCCCCTTGTCTCCCCTCCTCGATTGGCCAAGGAACTACGTACTCTGCAGCCAACGTTTTCAACTAGAAATTTTTGGAGCAATTTTTCCACAAGGACCTTCTGGTATTTCACCATTTTGCTCGTCCTCTCCACCACAGGAATGAGAGATGAGAAGTTCTCTTTGTAGCGGAGGTCAAGAAGTGTGAACAACCAGTAATCATGTTGGCCACAAAGCGTACAACGCGAGGGTCACGGGAAAGGCAGCCTAACATAAAGTCAGCCATGTGTGCCAGAGTCCCAACAGACAAGACTTCGCTGTCCTCATCAGGAGGATGACTCTCAATTTCCTCATCCTCTTCCTCCTCTTCTACCCATCCACGCTCAACAGATGGAATAAAACTTCCATGGGTACTACCCTGTGTAGCGGAGGCAACCTTCTCCTGCTTCTCATCATCATCTAATTTGCGCTGAGAAGACTAACTGAGGGTGGTCTGGCTATCACCCTGTGTACTGTCTTCCCCCATTTCCACCTCTTCCACATGCAAAGCGTCCGCCTTAATTGTGGGCAGCGAGCTTTTGAGTAGACAGAAGTGGGATGGCTACGCTGATAATAGCGTTATCGACGCTCACCATCTGTGTTAATTCCTCAAAGTTGCATAAAACCTCACAGAGGTCAGACATCAATGCCCACTCGTCGCTTGTCAAGAGCGGAAGCTGACTGGAAAGTCGACGACCACGTTGCAGCTGGTATTCCACTACTGCCCTCTGCTGCTCACGAAGCCTGGCCAACATTTGGAACGTGGAGTTCCAGCGCGTACTCGCGTCGCACTACAGTCGGTGAGCTGGCAATTGCAAGTGCTGCTGCAGCGTAGCCAGACCAGCGGAAGCTGTCAATGACTTGCGGAAATGGGCACACATGCGGCGCACCTTTACCAGTAGCTCAGGCAAATTGGGGTAGGTTTTGAGAAACCGCTGAACCACTAGGTTGAACACGTGGAATAGGCATGGTATGTGTGTGAGCTTGCTGAGCTCCAAAGCCTCCACCAAGTTACGGCCATTATCAGACACAACCATGCCACAGCTCAGTCTGGTCCCTTATCCCCTGCCACAGCTCTACTTCGTTGTGCTGTTTGTCACCTAAGCAGATCAGTTTAAGCACGGCCTGTTGCCACTTCCCCACTGCAGTGCTACACTGTTTCCAGCTACTGACTGGTGCTGCAAGATGATAATTCAGAGGTGGAAGTGGAGGAGGAGGCAGAGGTGCTGGCGGAAACCCTGATGGAAGTAGGGCCTGCAATCCTTGGCGTCGGTAGCACCTGTGCCATCCCAGGGTATGACTTGCTTCCGGCCTCCACAACGTTCACCCAGTGTGCCGTCAGGCAAATGTAGCGTCCCTGGCCAAAAGCACTTGTCCATGTGTCAGTCGTTAAGTGGACCTTCACAATAACTGTGTTGGTCAGGTCACGGGCTGCGAAAAGCCTCAGTGTCCACAAGCCTAAATGGCAACATTTCCAGGGCCAGCAATTTGGAAAGGTGCGCATTTAGTGCTATGGTCTGTGGGTGGGTGGCTGGGTATTTGCGCTTTCGTTCAAAGGCCTGGGGTATAGACATCTGTACGCTGCGCTGGGACACAGAAGTGGATGTGCTAGCTGATGGTGCTTGTGAAGGTCCAGGTGCATGGCGGGAAGCATCCGGGCCTGCGTCTTGGACAGGGAATTGGCCAGCACGTAACACAGGGGAAGAGGAGGCAGTGGTGTGACCCGCAGACACTGGTTGTGGACCCAGGCGTTCGGCCCACCTACTAGGGTGTTTTGATGTCATGTGGTGGATCATGCTGGTGGTGGTGAGGTCGCTAGTGTTCACGCCTCTGCTCATTTTGGTACGGCACAGGTTGCAAATGACAATTTTTTTTTATCATCCGCACTTTCCTCAAAAAAACGCCAGACTGCAGAACACCTAGCCCTTGGCAAGTGAGATTGCCACAAGGGGGTGCTCCGGGGAACATTTGCGGGCCTGTTTGGTGTGGCACGCCTTCTCCCTTTTGCGACCCCACTCCCTTTTCCAGCTTGTTGCAGTGCTGCGGGTCCCTCCCCCTCTGTACTTCTGTCCTCGTCCGGCTTGCCACCTTCCCAGGTTGGGTCAGTGACTTCATCGTCCAGCACCTCCTCTTCCACTTCCTCACTCTGGTCACACTGCTGACACACTAACAACAACCTCAGTTACTGACAACTGTGTCTCATCTTTATCATTAACCTCTTGAGACACTAATTACAGTTGACTTATTGGCGGTCTGACTGTGGATGCTCCAGAGTTTGGGAATTAGTGCACAAGATCTCCTCATGTCCCTCCTAAGTGGGCTTGGTGAGAGGCCCAAATTAAGGAATGGCGATGAAAACAGCTCCTCGGAATATTCGAGTGTGGGATCACTTGTTTGCCAAGACTCTCCTTGGTGGGTGGAAGGAGTATCAGGGTGAGGATTCTGGTGACCAGACCCTTGGCTACTGAGACTGGACTTTGTGGAAGACAGGGTGGTGCTTAACCGACTGGAAGCATTATCTGCTGCAATCCAACCGACCACCTGGTCGCACTGGTCTGACTTCGAGAGTGGTGTCCTGTGCCGTCCTGCAAACTGGGACATGAAGCTAGGTATCGTGGATGAGTGTGTTTTTTGTGCTCTGGCAGCAGGCACAGTTTCACCGCGCCCAGGCCCACGGCCTCTGCATGCACCATCAGCAGCACGGCCACTTTCCCGTCTCTTACTGCTCGCCTTGCGCATATTAAATGGTATATATGCTTGCACTTATGTCACACGTAGTGATGGACAAACATCTGCCGGGTCGGTTCGCGAACGTGACTGCAAGTTCGCGGCGGGTCCCATTCATTTTAATGGCAGGCAAAACCTGAAAAACCTTCAGCTCATATTTGCAGCCAAGAAATAATTACTAGAAGTGCACAAATAGTCCCACAACATGGACAGTGACATACCAGATGTATTATTCGAATTTGTGATCTCCATTCATAATTTTTTTCAATGCTAAATATCGGCAATATAATTGTTGCGTACAAAATGATATTTCGCATGCGCTAACGTTATACTGGATATGTAGCGCAGGTAATGTCGCTGACACCAGCAGCAAAAAAATTGGACTGAATGTCACTGATATTTCGGATACGCAAACGTTATACAGGAGATGTAGCGCAGATAATGTAACTGTCCGCAGCGGACACCGTCTACGGAACAAGTACACTGGATGTCACAGATATTTTTGGGCTGCGCACACGTTAGACAGGAGATGTAGCACAGATTGCAAGCTACTTAGTGCAGTTTGCGCTAAAAATATATATTGTTGCTAGATACAACTTTAGTCCTTAAAAGGACTTTTGGGTCTCTAACAAGTTTTCGCAATTTAGTGCAGGTTGCACAAAAAATATATATTGCTGCTGCACACAATAGTCCTTAAAAAGACTTTTGGGTCTCTAAAAAGTTTTAGCAATTTAACGCAGGTTGCGCTAAAAATATATATTGCTGCCACACACAATAGTCCTTAAAAGGACTTTTGGGTCTATAACAAGTATAAAAACTAAAATATTGCTATTTCAATCCCTACACTATCTCTCCCTTCTGCTCTCCAGCTCTCCCTGACTAATACTGAGCCGAACACGTGTCATCAGGTGCTATATAGCACCCGATGACGCGTTCCGGCCAGCCAATCACTGTAATGCCAGCAGCCAACATGGCATTACAGTGAATGGCAGTACTTACCGGCGCATTTATTGGCTGCGGAGGAGACTCGAGCATCGCGCTCGAGCACACGTGGTATTTGGCTGAACACCGCAATGTGCCGATCATCGCGATGCTCGAGCCGAACTAGTGTTTGGCCAAGCATGCTCGCCCAACACTAAAAATCATCAGACATCATATAGTACATGAATATTGTTTTATAACAAAGCTAGAACCATCCCTGTACCTCACATGGATCCAGCGATCTCCCCATTCATTGCTCCAATTGTTGGGGATAAGAGGGGAGAGGGACTCACAAAGACGCAGGGGTGCTGTGGAGGGAGGGGATAGATGTGACAAAAAGACATTCAACTGTAGGCGCTAACTGTGCAAAACAAGCAGCAACTTCAGGACCTTAAAGTGTACTACCAGTTATAAAATAACTTTCCATAAATGAATTGTACAGGTGAAAATAAGAAATTTTGTAATATATCTTGTTAAAGAAAAATGCTTCTATCTGCTTTTATCAGTCTGCTTTTCTCTTTTCTGCTTTTTACATTGAGGTCTTTGGAGAGGGGGAGGAGGAGGAGGCTGCTGTATGAGAGGCACAAGCTACAGTTTCTTAGCTCTGCTACACTTAGCACTTTTGACTCTACTATATCTACAACACTAGTTGGGGGGTATGGTTCTTTGAACTTGAAATATGTAGGCCAAAGTAGTGAAGGGAAGTCTTCTTAAAGGGGTTGTCCCATGGAAAATATTCTACAGTTTTCAAACCAGCACCTGGATCTGATTAATTTAGTAATTGCATGTAATTAAAAATTTAGTATAGCTACTGAGTTAGGCCGAATGCACACGGTCGTGTTCCATGGCCGTGAGCGGTCCATGGTAACCCGGCCTGCATTCCTGCTGAGAGCAGGAGCACACGGCGTCATTGGTTGCTATGACGCCATGCGCTTCATGCCGCCGCTGCACTACAGTAATACATTCGCATGATCTATACGAGTATATTACTGTAGTGCAGCAGCGGCATGAAGCGCACGGCGTCATAGCAACCAATGACGCCGTGCGCTCCTGCTCTCAGCAGGAATCCAGGCCGGGTTACCACGGACGGCTCACGGCTCACGGCCTTACTTAATAAAATCCATCTGTATAGCGCAACCTGCTGCTTGTTCCTTTTCTTATTTCTTTGTCCTGCTCACTGAGAAGGCCGCACATGCTCAGTTTCATCCTTCAACTGCCTCCTGAGCTGTGATAGGGAGAGCATGGACACGCCCCCTGAGCTGCAGCAGAAAAGACTTTCGGCTCTTTGGCTGGACATCTCCTTTAAGGACTCTGCACATGACCCTATGCTCTGAATCCTGATTGGCGGGATCTAATGATGCCTGGGGTCGGTGAGCACAATTTGCGAGTAGTGGGAGAAGGTGTAGGCGGTGCAGAGTTGGTTGTGCAGCCATACTGACCTGGTGACAACCAAAGGGACACATTGGGACATGCAGCAGACTTTAGCACATGTCCCAGACTTCTCGAGACAAAGTCCGAAATCTGAAACAATTTTGCTGGATCTGGGATGGTTAAAGGGTTTTTCTGAAATTCTGATATTGATGTCTTATCCTCAGGAGAGGTCATCAGTATCTGATTGGTGGGGGTCTGAATCCCAGTAACTCTGCTGATCAGCTGTTAGTAGAGGTTGCAGCACTCCGATGAATGCTGCAGCCTCTTCCTAGACCAGTGACGTCAGGATTATTGCTCACTTAGCCTAGGTGCAGCCCAGTCCCATTCAAGTGAATGAGGCTGAGTTGCAATACCAAGCACAGCCACTATCCAATGGACATCGCTGTGCTTGGTAAGCTGCGAAGAGACGGCGGCACTCACCAGA
The DNA here is from genome assembly GCF_905171765.1 of Bufo bufo. Classification (NCBI taxonomy): domain Eukaryota; kingdom Metazoa; phylum Chordata; class Amphibia; order Anura; family Bufonidae; genus Bufo; species Bufo bufo. Next base: position 567,751,849 of record NC_053392.1, on the reverse strand, counting down.
TTGCCTTGACCTCCTCAAACAGTTGATCGGAGGGAGTCCTAGATGTCGAACCCTTGCCAATCTGATATTGGTGACCTTTCCTGACTATAAGTCATCAATCCAGAGAAGACACAGTCGGCACTCCGTGTATCAGTGATGCGGTGCGCGCGTCCAGGGAGAATCCACACGAACTTGCACAAAGAGGACCGGCACTCGCTCTAGTAGTAATTATAGAATATTTTAATGGTCACATACAGGAGGCAAGTGACGCGTTTCGGCTACAATGAGCCTTTCACAAAGATATGTCCTCTTTGTATAAGTTATCAATATCAGAATCTCGTAAAAACCCCTTTTAAGAAGATATAAACCAATCATTTTTATACTTAGTTTTCTTATGGTCTACTGTAAAGCACTGCTATTCACTGCTCGGAGCAAGATGGCTGCCAAAAGTATCCTAAATATGTAAGGGGATCCATTCCCTTTTAGAGATGCAGCAGCCATCTGTACACTCAACGGCCCCGTATGAACCCAGAGTCACAAAATGAGAATTCTGTGGAGACCTGAAGACTTGCTGCTAAAAACATTAGATTTTTTTTTGTGTGTGGCTGTAAACGCCTGTGATTTAGTTAGTGCAGCAGTAAATCGTTTTAAGAATTAATGAAGGCAATTACGTTTCTTTGCTCATCTTCTTCAAACAGTAGCTGACCGAGACTTAACTACTGCATCAGTGTCTCCAGCAATAACTGTACCCAGCTCCGCCGCCGCCGCTGCTTTATTTAATTGGAAGAACAATGAAGCAGAGTGATTCCCGGAGATGTTGCATTTCTAATTGAACTTCCTGTGTTTGCTAAGGCTTGTCACCCTACGTGTGCGTTTTTTTCTTCTTCTCTCTCCATCCGAACCCACCGCATTAATGCTTCATTTCTGAAGGGGTTGTACCTCCTGATTGGCTGCTTAGACCTGCAGCAAGACTGCAGTATGTCTCAGACCGGGCTGTGCAGGCTGCGAATCTGAGCTAGCAATGAAAATGGAATGAGCGATCGCAACTTTACACCTAACTCTGCAGTTCCCCGGGCCGGTAGCAGAGCATGTCCTCTGATTTGCAGCACCGGTACACTCCATGATGAGATTTACAGGGTAATAAATTTGTTGCAGATAATTAAAGTTAGTACAGGAGGGAAATAGATCTCTCACCAGAAAGAATTACAGAAATAAATATGTCTCCGCCGCAGGGACATACTCATTTTATGAACAAAAAAATACAATTGACAGTCCAAAAAAAATGTTTGGCATGGTGGCGGTATGTTTAGCCTTGTAGTTCTGGTTCGGGGGTTTTTAACCAGTTAAAATAACAAAAAATGTGATTGACAGTCCGAACAAAAATGGTTGAGATGGTGGCACTTTGTTTAGCATTGTAGGTCTGGTTCTGGGTTTGACCTCTGCTTGGAGGTTATATGTTGTCTCCGTGTTAGTAAGAGCGGGTTCGCATAAGCGTTCCTAATTCCGTTATAGTGTTCCTTTATAACAGAGTTATGACGGAATATAACAGATTTTTAGAATGGAGTGCAAAATGGAAACCTTTTGAGAGGCGATTTGCTTTTTCTGTTTCCGTTTAGTCCTGTCGAGAGGCCTTTTTTTTCCGTCATACATAACGGGGAAAACGGAACCGTTATGCCTCTTAGAGGGTTTCGTTTTGCATTCTGTCCTGAAATTCCATTCTAACTCTGTTATAACGGAACAGTATAACGGAATTAGGAACGCCAATGTGAACCCCTCCTAACACTGTCCCATGCTCAAAAAAGATATTGCGGTGAGCTCTGCTACCCTACAGTACTGGAACCATAGGCTGAAGCCAGCATGATCCGTGACCGCATGGACAATGCCTGTTTGCCCTGGTCTTATTTAGGATTTCTCCTGGACAATCCACTATCCTTTAGTCTTATTGTGGTTTAGTTAAAGGGGTTTTCTACTGGTATTACATTTCTTATATATGGTTCACAGTGGATCAGAAATTTAAAAGAAGCCGTACTCGCCCTCACTGATCCGACCCTGCTTAGGTTCCTATTGCTCCCCATTTCCTGGTCCTGGCTCAACACACTGGAAATTCCAGGAAAGACTCAGCCTTCTCCTCCATGTCATAGGTGACAAACCTTTCCTGCCAGGTGCCCAATCCATGATCATGGTATGTGGAAAAAAAGTTGACACACGTTGATAGCATGAAGCACCTGCTACAGGACCCAAATAACTTTGCCAGAAGCCAATATAAATACCACCAGAAACAGTACAGGAAAGAGGCTCGCAGTACAGAAGGGAACTGCTGGTGACCCTGTACTGCGCCTGTGCCGGGTAATGAAGTACACAGCGCAGCATGAGACTTTAGAAGTCAGGGCCAGGAGTGATCATGTCTACACTGCCTGGCCCTAACAATCAAAGTGAAGAGGGCAGATGCTCTAGGTGTAACGGCAACACCCCCATTGCTCCTAGCGGCTCATTTGAATATATTGAAACATCATTTTTCTCAGCAATGCGGGCACATATGAACATGGGACCAACACAGATGCCTTCAGCTGCCAAGCGCACATTTAGTAGGTCAGCCAGATTCTTAGGCACAAATCTGCTGACAGATGCCGTTTAAAACAACAGAGCCCCATGTCCTTGTACCCCCATATAAGAAACTGTCTTTTTAAAAGGAAGTAAATAAAATGTATTATTTTTGGCATGGAAAATTATTGTTCAGTACTGGATATTGGCTTCTTGCCCTTCCTTAGCAGAGTGGATCAAATATGGTTCCAAAATTATGAAAGCATAATGTTTGGAAAATATGGCATGAATTCCGTAAGATGTATACTTTTTTTCAGTTCGTTTGTGGGGTTTGGGGTTAAAAGGGTGTTGGTCCCTGGTATCAGACGTGTATAAAGAAAAAAAGAAAAAATGATGTGTGTATTGGTATATGTATTTTATATCTATGATTGTTGATACTTTGTACATGGATATTTAAATTTTTTTAAAAAACATAGAGCCCCAAATAATAGTGATAGCCACAGACCCTCCCCAATGACAGTGACTACCCCCTCCATTTCCCCTAATAGTAGCAGCAGGCTCCCCCCATCTTTCCCCTAGTAGTAGTCACAGCGGGATCTCCTCCTCCATCTTTCTCCCAACCCCTGTCTTTGGCAGCATCTCCCATCACTGCAGACGGGTGAATAGCGACGCTAACCTCACGTTGTTGTAACTGGACTCGTGATCAAGAATTTAGAAGCCACTAATGAAAAAATAACAGTGGGAGATTTATGAAAACCTTTCCCAGAAAGCTCTGAAAAATGAAAGGTAGAATCTGATTGGTTGCTATGGGCAACTAAGCCAATTTTCCTTTACACCAGTTTTGATAAATCTCTCCCACTTGAGACCAGGCTGTGGACCTATGGCAGTATTTTGGTCATTACCTTTCCTTTTTCCATCTAAACTCAAAGAAGTCTCCGGAAATAAGTTGCATTGCTCCTTAGACATCTTACGCTAATTGACTATAAATGGCCACTCTGCAAGCTAAGGGGAACCAATAATGTAATTACTATAATTAGCTGTTCAGTAACATAATTCAGCAAGTATTGACATCAGCTCTTTGTATGGGCCATAGTAATGATAGATGACGCCGATAAGAGAAGAGAATAGTTAGCAAGAAAGGCTTTTCATTCTGAGATATTTGTTGCTGATGTAGGACGTGGATTTAGAGAACACAGGTTCTATACCACAGAGTGCTTTGTAGTTGCTTTTTATTACAGTATTATATTTTCTCTTTATTATACTGAAGTAGATGGATTTACTCATCACAATATGAGATGTGTTATTAAAGAGCTCTTTCATTATAGTTCTAGGATATTTTTATTGTGCGCCATGTAAAAGTGTCCATCGATCAGCTGACACTCGTTTGTTGGATGGTGGAGCAGAGGCATTATACTCAGTCTTCTTGCCAAGTGTCTGCATTTAAGGCTGGAGCATGAGCCTCCACCATCACATTAGATAAAGGCCCATTTACAGAAGTCGACAACTGCGGAACCAACGTTTATGAGAATATTTGTTCCTCATCATATTGCTCCATGTAAAAGTGTCCACTGATCAGCTGACTCTCGTTTGTTGGGTGGTGGAGCAGAAGCATTGTACTCAGTCTTCCTGTCAAATCACTACATTTTAGGATGGAATATGGGCCTCCGCCATCTCATTGACTAATTTAAACGAATACAGAACCAACATTCGTAAGAATGTTCTTTCCTGATCTTTGACTCATGTAAAGGTGTCCTCCAATCAGCTGACACTCGTTTGTTATGTACTGGAGGAGAGGCATTATACTCAATCTTCCTGCCAATTCTCTACATTTAATGCTGGAGCATGAGCCTCCACCATCTCATTGACTAATGTCCCATTTACATAAGCCGACGACTGGGAATCCAACGTTCATAAGAATATTTATTCCCGATCATTGCCCCATGTAAAAGTGTCCACCGATCAACCGACTCTCATTTGTTGGGTGGTGAAGCAGAGGCTTTGTACTCAGTCTTCCTGCTACATCCCTTACATTTTAGGCTGGATTATCTGCCTCGACCATCTCATTGACTAAAGGACTATTTACACGAGCCTATGATTGGGGAATCAATGTTCGTAAGAATGTTCATTCCCAACCGTTACCTCTTGTAAAAATGTCCACCAGTATGCTGGCAATCGATTGTTGCTGGCGGAGCCAACTGTTGACCAAAGGGATCTAGACATTGATCTGGTGCTGGACATTGAGGACCAAAACTGATGGCGAATTGTAGGTTGGTGTTCAAGGTGGACATAGACAACACAGGACCCTGTGTAGTTGTAGAGAGTAAGGTGCTTACCAAAGAGTGTTACTGTCCTGGCCCTCTCATTCTCTTCAAAAGCGATCAAACGGATAGATCTGCAATTTGGTTATTAGATCTGCAAACAAGCAGATTGTCCCCCTTTGTGTGTAAACTTTTGGTAGCATAGGCAGTGACAACGGTTATGAATACATTATGTGGTCAGAGCAGTAATTGTCACAATACTCTTCCTTAAATGGGGTTTCCAGGACTTTGATATTCATGACCTATCCTTAGCATTTGAGAGTGGCTGTGTGTGGTATTGGAGCTTGAACTGGACAGAGCTGATCTGAGCTGTATTGCTAGACGAGAGCCACTACAAGATGTACAGAGCTGTACCTGGTAAACAATGAAGGGTACCTTTGATCAGCTGATTGGTGGGGCGTCCGCAGTCAGACTGCCATCAGTCTGAGACACATGGACGTCCCGGCGACAGTAAGTGGCAGGAGATCTGTGAGACTGGCAACATGTGGTTTGATCTGACAGGTTTTCCTTGTGGATCAATAGGTGTCTGTGTTGTGTCTGGTAATGGCCACACCCCTTGCCTCCAGCTGTTGCTTATGTGGTCATTTAACCTTCCTTATTTATAGTTGCTTCTCCCACTATGCTGTGTCGTTTATAGCTTCTGTGCCTGTGGATTGTTTGTGGTTGGATCTCGGCTGAGTTCTTGGTGCTTCCGTAGCCTCTTTGAAGTTAAGTCTTTCCTCTCCCTTTTTGTATTTTGTTTGGGTTTTGTGTGTTGAATTTCCCTATTGTTTGTTTTAGGCCTGAAGTAGACTCCTGTTCGTCCTTCCTTTTGGAGGAACAGGTAGTCTCGTCCCTGCCATTAGTACAAAGGTCCTATAGGTCTAGATAGGACTTTAGGTATTCCTGCGTATGAACTCACCTTCCTTTGGTGTTTGTTCATACTGGTAGTCAGTGAGGATTTTGGTTAGGGTTTTCACTATTAGGTGTCCATCTTCCTTCCCTCGTTCTCAGGTCTGATTCCCTGTTTCCCCCTTCCCTCCTAAGCTCGGTGTGGTGTTTCCCTCCCACACCGAAGCGTAACAGGCATTTGCCTGTTGCCAACATGGTCTGGTACTTGAATCTTGCCGCCATGGAAATTGAAAAACAGAAGATAGCAATTCTATTTAGATATTATACAGCACTCTCATTAGATTGCTTTATGTATGGAACTCATATTTAGTCGGGGAGGGGGGGGTTATAAAAAGTGGTGCAAAGAAAAACCAGCTTGCTCAATCTGTCCTACCTTATGTCGGTGTTATTTCAGCACTGTGTGATAGTATTTGCTTAGGCCCTGTGTGGCAGTGCTAATAGAGCACTGCACATTATAATTATGTGCAGCGGTGGCGGTACTGTTATCTAGGCACAGCATAGAATCTTTTGTGACTAATCTATGGTGCTGTTATGTGCTTATAATTAGGTGCTCTGTGGTAAAATCATATGTATTCTGTATTATGGTATACTGTGTGGGTGCAGGGGCAGACTTTACCACCACACAAACCGAGCAAATTAGGGGACCACAAGCTCTTGGCTGAAAAAACAGACTAAAGGAGTGGACATACTGCCTTTGCCGCTGGTTCAGCCACACATGGGCCCCAGGGAGACCCTTCTCAGCTGTAGAGCTGTAGCAGAAGTGCCCAGGCTGCATTGCTAAGCTGAGAGTGGGGCTTAGCGGGCTGATGAGGGTTGAGCCTACTGGTAAGACTGGGGCAGCGCTAAGTACTGCAGCAGGGTAAGGAGCTTAGCGGTGTGACATAACTTGGCTTGGTGCTCCAGATCTGTATGGACGGGATCAGAATGTAAGACCAGCCCAGCTCATGACTGTTGAGACTTTTAGTTCTCCTACATCCTATTTCACCAGATTCCCGATGTACAATACCGATCCGCAGAAGCGATGGCCCCATGGCTGTATTTTTTTTAATATTAGTCCATTTCCAATGAAAATTTCATCTATTTGACATTTCATTTGCATCCCTCTCTTGATCCCTCAGGAACTTCAATACTCTGACCGTTTTAATACTATCTATCCCACAAAGAAATATTAATATAACATACACTACCTGTGGCTATTCTCATGAAAATGATCAGTGCCGCTAAGCAAAACCGGTACGAGATGGAGATGATTTGCATTTGTATCCTTGCAGCCATCAATAGTCCTTCCAGCGTAAAAGTAGGTCAGCAGGGATGATGCTTAAGTGAAGGAGGGAAGGTCATTATTATCACAAAAGTGCTTGTGGTTAAGGCTAGATTACTTCATGCTGCAACCTTCCTTTTTTTTTTTCTCAGAGGGCGTAGAGAACCTAAATTGTAGAACTGGGTTTTTCGCATTATAATAAGACATAGCCTCTCGCCGGGTGCAGTAGCTCCAGCCACGCAGAAGTCATTGCTGCTGGCGGTGACTGGAGCTGCATTTCAAGTAGACGGCTGAAGGGTGAAATTCTCTGGAGGTAATGCAGAATCTCTTCTGCTGACGGGAATTTCCATAAGGCCGTGTAAACAGATACACAGTAGATTAGAACGCGGCGCATCAATAGTGTCAATCTACCTGGCGGTTCTTTGAACAGGCACACTTTGCAGTTCTTGTTAGGGACTTAATAAGGATTTAAATAAATTCCAATTATATGGGAAACATTTAGTATAAGATAGTCAGCTTTATCCTCAGATGACTTCAAAGTGGTTTATATTCCGCATACAAAGCATCACTTTATATTAGGAGTTTCTGGGAACAAAAATCACTTCCTGTAGGCGAAGCAATGTGATATCTCTTACAGCAGATGTCTTCTTTAGGGTAGGTTCAGCATATCCAACAAAATACATCAGCTGATGGCTTAGGTAATTATACAGCATACCTGCAGTCGCCACTAGGGGGAGCTCAGGAGCTGGCTGCGTAGTGTGCTATTGTTCAGTTTGATGTATCAACAGTATCCAGTAAGCTCCTTAAAGGGGTTATGCCATGATTGATGTAAAATAATGAAAGTCAGACATCATATTTAACATGCCAATACCTTTCTAACAAAGCTAGAACCAGCCCTGTACCTCACAGGGATCCAGAGATCTCCACATTCACCGCCCGAATTGCTCTGCTAGATTATCTTAAGCCTGGCATCTCAGGGGGCGTGTCCTTTCTACTGCAGCTCTCTCCCTGTAACAGAGCTGTGCTTGATTTTTGTGGAACGACTTGTAGTTTTCATTGGTACCATTTTGGGGTACATAACATTTTTTTATCACTTTTTATTCAATTTGCAAAAAACTGCATTTCTGCCATAGTTTTTTGTTTTACGGCATTCACTGTGAGGGACACGTTTCATGATAATTCTATAGTGACGGTTGTTACGGAGCTGGCTATGCCACCAACCTTTTTTTCAATAGAAACTGTGTATTCTTTCTTTTTTTAACTTAAGATTTTTTTTTTTTAGGAAACTTTTTATTTAATTCTTTATTTTACACTTATTAGTCCCACAAAGGGATTTTGAAAGTGACCTCATAATCGCTTCTGTAATTCAGAGATCCGTGAAGCGCATATTCTAGACTGCCATAGAAATACGGCGCTCTAGAATAAAGCACAGTAATGAACGCCTTATAAACTCATATTGGCAGTCATTAAGGGGTTAACTCATCAAGTGGTGACTGCAGAAAGCCAGAATGGTGTCTTTTAACAAAGATATATTCAAGGGATTCTCCGAGACCAGGAATCCTTTTTCATATGTACAGGCAAGAAAAAGGGGTTAAAAAAAAGACTCCAGCACCGAGCTCCCTTCTCCCCCATTGACATGCCGTCTACAGTCACTCAGCAAATATATTTTAGATGAAAATCATTGTGCCCGTTAACCATGACAAGGTGGTGGTGGATGGGCCTCCATCTTTTCCAAAGACAGTTTTTATTTTGTGCATTATATAGCTAAAGCGAAATTTCCCTGAAATCATTTGAGGCCTGTTGACATGAGAGGAGTCATTATAGAGTAGGATCCCATCTAAAATAGGTCACCTTGCTGTGGTGGATGGGCACAAATGATTTTAATCAAAATATATTTGCTAAGTACCTCATGTTAATTTATAGAGTGAATATAAGATTATACTGACAACAAACTAGGGGCGGTAAAATAAAACAAAAAATATACATTTTCTCAAAAGTAAAAAAAAAATGGCAGGGGATACAGACAAAGTCTTTATTAGGTATATAGGCTGATTAATGGTGCAGAATGGGAATTGAGCCACATTAAACCAACTCAATTACGCTCCCTTATTGCCCCTCAACTGTAGGCTTTTTGTGATCTGTACCATTTGCCATCACCAGTGTCGGACTGGGGTATCTAGGGACCACCAGTAAAATTTATTTTGGGGGCCCACCGTATGGATACATTCAAATATAATAAATAATCTAACAAGTTTTTTATATGAACATAAGCTGGTTGAGGTGCTGTACATTGAATATATGTATGTAGTGTACTAAATCTAATGCGTTATGTGCCACTTGTGCAGGGGGTGGGAGACTAGAAGCCCACCTTGCTCAGGGGCCCACCGGGGGATTCTCCTGTACCCCTGTGAGCCAGTCCGAGCCTGGCCATCACACACAATGTTCACTTGATTTAACGGATCAACCGGACAAAAAGCTGAACTATGTGAATCAGATTACAAACCCCCGACTGGCTACAATGTATTAAAGGTGATAAAAGTCACTCTATCATTGTATCAAATGGGGGGCTGATCGCTACACACGCTGCAAACACAAGCAGCTAGCCTCACCACAATTTTACTTGTATATAGTCAGGGGTTAACTGCCGCTAATTGCTCGTATATAACAGAGAGTGCTGAACTATGCTATTTGCTCATACTCCATGGCTCGACCCTTTCCTAACTAACAACATCCTCAGGAGCTCGGTCTCAAACACACGGTTTCATTCATTCATCTCAAAGCAGCGAATGCGCTACACTCCACTATGTAGAGGCAGCGCTCCGGCACTAGTGCGGCCATGAAGTGGCTGCCGCGACAGCGGGCATTTAAACCAGTAGCTCCTCCCTTCCTGATAGAGGTCTCGCCCCCCCCCCCCCCCCCCCCATAAAGGTGTCACTTGATCGGAGCTATGCGCTCCTACCTGGTAACACTGGCTACAACATCGGGGGACCTCTGAACAGGGGACACTTACCCCCAACAAACTAGGGATCTAAAAGGTGGATATTAAACATGGCTTGGGAACTTACACTATAATAGAAAATTGAGGACTATATGGACGAGTATTAACTTGTGACGTTAATTGCCAAAGATGCACTGAGCATTAAATAGTGTCCACTAGCAGTAGCTATACAACCAATATGGTGTCAAACTTCACATGAAATCCATTAAGACATATATTACTGTATATGGGCATAAAGCATATTAAACTAGTGATATAAATTTATAATAATTCCATCACCTTACAGCACCAATAGCCCAAAACACGACATTAGCACCTACCAATTGATAGCTAACCAACAATTGGGACACCATTAATTCCCATACAGTGCATTATAATCAAAAAAGGATATTCTGAATACAACACATTAAGTCTGTTGTCAGTATATAATTTGCAGGTGACACAAACCTGTTTTGGCACTATCAGCCATCTGTGAGCCCTGAATATAAGATTAGTTCATAATGTTCAGTGTGAGCAGAGTGCTGTTGCAATGTGTTTGGTTTTACTTGTGCTGTTGATCACTGAGCAGCACCACCCACTGGATTCCTAAGCCCAGAATAAATAAGAATTTCAAGCAATGTTTTACAGTATATTTTCTTAACAAGCTCTGCCTCTAATAGAAGGCAGAGCTTGTTAAGAGCTCATTTGCATCACCTTCTTCACAGAATTCCAGAGGAGCATGTATGGCCTATAAGTCTCCTCATGCTGATTAAGGGGTCTCTCCCCAAGGAGAGATAGTACCCCACTATATATTTTTGAACAAAATCAAATATCAATTAGCTCAGTTCCTCCTGCTCTATAGCGTGTTGCCGCTAGACTGGGCTGAATTTTCATGGTGACAGGTTCCCTTCAAACGGGTTGTCCAGCCTTTTCTAAGCGATAGCCTATCTTCAGGATTGGCCATCACTAGCTGATTGGTGGGGATCTGACATCTCGCACCCGAGCCGATCAGCTGTTCTGGAGCTCCATCATTGGAAGTTGGTGTCAATGCTACAGAGCACTGTCAACATTGTAGTGACGAGCACTAGTCAATACAGCGTTGCTCCCATTGACTAAAATGTTGAGTGCAGTGTAGTTCTAGCGCCAACTTCTGGCGACTTTGCTAGACAGAACAGCTTATTGGCTGGGGTGCAAGGTGTCGGATTCCCGCTGATCAGCTAGTGATTGCCTATCCTGAGGACAGACATTTACTTAAAAAAAGAAGAATAGACAGTACTCCTGTTTGAAATAAGCAGTGGGTGCGCGTCTCCAAGGGAAGTGGTCAGCTTCCCTTAATAAGCCGGAAATCTGTATATCCAAAAATTTAGGTATGAAGACAGCACGTCCTTTTTGTGAAGTTTATTCCAGATGCAACGTTTCGCCAATAAGCCTTGCTTGAAAAAGGCTTATTGCCGAAACGTTGCATCTGGAATAAACTTCACATGAAGGACGTGCTGTCTCCATACCTCAATTCTTGAATATACGGATTCACTTAAAAAAGGCTGAACAACCCTTTTAAGGTTGCACATATGACATATCCACCCCTAAATGTTGAATCTAGACCCCACAAGCGAGACCAGAACAGCATCACAGTCCCAAGTCCGACATTATAAAAATACCAGGACCACAGAGGATCGGGTCGATCTTTGGAATCAATTCTTTCATGTGTTTCGGCGGAATCCTGCCTCGCTATTCCTTTTTTGCAGATGCTGCTGCTGATCTTCTGTGCAGGCAGGTAGCCTTCTGTGCACATTTTAGGCTCTGCGCATTCAACCTATTCGCGTGGAGGGATTAAGGGATTGCTTTTTCTGAGAAAAGAAGCAAGTTAAGCATAAACAAATCCTAAATAAGCCTGCTTTTCATTTTTCCATTCCTGATTTTATCAGCGGCACACTGCAGCGATACTTCCTCTTCCAAATGATCTCCCATGCTGTATCGGTATCTGAACTGAATTACTATTGATTGGTGTGGCTGGACAGAATCTGGAGATTGCACACGTAGGGAATTAATGTCATGTCTCATTCTCATTCCCCGACCCTGGCTCCTTTATTAAATAACCTGACAGAAAGTTGTCTGCCCGGATTCAATAGGGGATTCCAAACTGAGCTGGAACATTGCAAGGATAATGGGACGTCATTTATTTAGCCTTAAATGGACAGTGAAACATATGCGCAGAATTTTGGTGTGCCAGGAATGCACCACGTGAAAGTAGAAGCAGGAATAGAAGTGGCAATTATATTTCAGTATTTGGCCTAAATTATTTATCAGATGGAACTTTTAAAGGACATCTGTCAGCAGATTTGTACCTATGAGACTGGCTGACCTGTTACATGTGCACTTGGCAGCTGAAGACATCTGTGTTGGTCCCATGTTTATATGTGTCCTCATTGCTGGGAAAAATTAGATTTTTGTATATGCAAATAAGCATCGAAGAGCAACGGGGGCATTGATATACTGTTATAGGCTGTGTTCACATCTGCATCATGGAAACCACAATGAAGTGGCAGATATATCACAGATACCACCAGCATCCATTGAACCCAACTGAAGTATAATGGGTTTGACTGGAAAAATAGCGCAATTCTTCCCATAAAATCTGCTTCAGTATGCAACTGAGTGTCCAATACAGATGTGAACAGAGCCTTATCGATTGGTTGATGAGAAACTAAATAAAAAATAAAAACCAATGTAACGAGATTTGTTTGACATTTGAAAAATATGAATATGGTTGAATGTGAATATAAATATCGTTCTAACCTGGGATTTACCAATAAATGGCCACGGTTTTCTAGGACTTAGATATTAATGACCTGTCCTCAGGATAGGTCATCAATATCATATCAGTGGGGGTCCGACACCTGGCATCCCCCACCGGTCAGCTGTTTTAGGCAGCCACTGCCTAAGAGAACTATACAGCGGTCGGAAGGCTCCATACACTGTGTAGTTTCCAGCATTGGTGTACTGCAGCTCAGCTCCAATTTACTTTAATGGTAGCTGAGCTGCAGTACCCTGGCATGGCCTCTGCACAGTGCTCGCAGCCTTCTCTTTCCAGCTCCGTACACTGCTTCCGGAACTGGCGGCTGTCCGAAGCAGCAGAACGATGGGGATGCCAGGTGATGGGCCTCCACCGATTTGATATTGATGACCTATTCTGAAGAACTTGTAGATGAGCAGCAGTACTAAACACAACTCATACATACACTGCCTGTCCATAAAATAGTCGCCACCTGGATTTAACTAAGCAAATAGTTATGAGCCTCCTATTGGATAATTACTGCATGGGCAATTATCTTTCAGCTGGCAACAAGTTATTTAACCCCAACTGGTGCAATGAGTTGCTTCTCATTTCTTAAACAACCATGTCGAAAGACACATCTCGTTGTCATGGAAAAGATGTTAGTCTGTTTGAGAAGGGTCAAATCATTGGCATGCATCAAGCAGAGAAAACATCTAAGGAGATTGCAGAAACTACTAAAATTGGGTTAAGAACTGTCCAATGCATTATTAAAAACTAGAAGGATAGTGGGGACCCATCGTATTCGAGAAAGAAGTGTGGCGGGAAAAGAATCCTGAATGATCGTGATTGGCGATCACTTAAGCGTTTGGTGAAATCAAATCGAAGAAAAACAACAGTAGAACTCAGGGCTATGTTTAATAGTGAAAGTAAGAGCATTTCCACACGCACAATGCGAAGGGATCTCAAGGGATTGGGACTTAACAGCTATGTAGCCGTAAGAAAACCACTAATCAGTGAGGCAAACTAGAAAAAAAGGCTTCAATTTGCTAGGGAGCATAAAGATTGGAGTCTGGAGCAATGGAAGAAGGTCATGTGGTCTGATGAGTCAAGATTTACCCTGTTCCAGAGTGATGGGCGCATCAGGGTAAGAAGAGAGGCAGATGAAGTGATGCACCCATCATGCCTAGTGCCTACTGTACAAGCCTGTGGGGGCAGTGCTATGATCTGGGGTTGCTGCAGTTGGTCAGGTCTAGGTTCAGCAACAGTATGTGCTCCAACAATGAGGTCAGCTGACTACCTGAACATACTGAATGACCAGGTTATTCCATCAATAGATTTTTTTTTTCCCTGATGGCACAGGCCTATTCCAAGATGACAATGCCAGGATTCATCTGGCTCAAATTGTGAAAGAGTGGTTCAGGGAGCATGGGACATCATTTTCACACATGGATTGGCCACCACAGAGTCCAGACCTTAACCCCCATTAAGAATCTTTGGGATGTGCTGGAGAAGGCTTTGCGCAGCAGTCAGACTCTACCATCATCAATGCAAGATCTTGGTGAAAAATGTATGCAACGCTGGATGGAAATAAATCTTGTGACGCAGAAGCTTATCGAAACAACGCCACATGCGTGCCGTAATCAAACCTAAAGGCGGTCCAACAAAATATTAGAGTGTGTGACCTTTTTTTTTTTTGGTGGCGACTTTTTTTTTTTGGACAGGCAGTGTATATTATTAATATTATACTATGTTTATGTTGTTATAGGAGCCCTGGTAGTTCTACTTTATGTTCATAAAACTTCTCTTTTTCTGTTCGTTGTTACTGACTTTTAGCATTTCCGATAATTCTTAATTGCTAAGTTCACCGATATTATTCTGTCTTTTCCAATAGTATATTGTTCACCAAAACTAAACTGGAGTGGATACACGAAGGACCAGAGGAGGCTCTGATAACATGCCGCCATATGCTATACTTGTGGCAGAAACTGTATAACTGTTCACAACTAAGGTAAGTTTCAGGATGCGTAACCACTCCATTGAATTGAGTTGAGCGGAGGAGTTAGCACACCTCATCGTCATAAGGGTTGGTCTGATCAGAATGAGGGTTTGTACAAATCTTCAAAATATGAGCTTTGTTTTCATTAAAGGGGTTATCCCATGACTGATTTTAATTTTTTTTACATTATACATCGGATAGTTCACACGACAAGCTCTTTCTAACAAAGTCAGGACCAGCCCTGTACCTCCACATGGATCCAGAGATCTCCACATTCATTGCTCTGCTAGATTTATATCAAGCTCGAGGCTCAAGGGGAGTGTCTTTTCTGCTGCAGCTCAGGGGGCGTGTCCATGCTCTCCCTATCACAGCTCAGGAGGCAGTTGAAGGATGAAGCTGAGCATGTGCGGCCATCTCAGTGAGCAGGACAAATAGATAAGAAAGAAAAACCAACACGAGGTGGCGCTATACAGATTTATTTTATTGAATACTCAGTAGCTATACAAAATTTTTAATTACATGCAATTACAAAAGTATTTAGATCCAGGTGCTGGTTTGAAAACTGTAGAATATTTTTGTGGGACAAACCCTTTAAAGGGGTATTTTGATGTTCAAAGTCAGCAGAGTGACTACACACAGATTAACAGTACAACATTAATACTACTACCTAAAAAATTTTGAATTCAGTTATTTTGTTGCTCCATCAGGGCATTAGAAGTGCGAATGACTTCAGTACTAGCCCATGCGGGTGGCAGACTACAGTTTCCATCATGCATTGCCGACATTTATTCCAGGCTTTTCTCTTCCCCCTAAATTACTTTTGCTCCACCCTCTTGTGCATTTCTTATTGTACTCCCTCACTATTGAGCCTCTCACAGTAGTTCCCAGTTACTGTCTTCTATAACTCCTAGTGCTGGAACTGAGCATACTCGACCGGCAAGCTGAAGCTCAACTGCAGGACATAAGCCTAGGCAGCGAGCTATAGACATCACATAATGGGCCATTAAGCGGTGATGGATCATGTGGGAAGCTACTAACAATATTTATTTACTATATAGTGAGGATTTTTACTTTATATTGCAAGTTTTCTATACCAGAATACCCCTTTAAAGCCTGCTCGTGTTGTGGAAGACCTGTTATGACTTTCACTTAGATGGTTGTGTTCTGCATGTCTAGTGTAATACTACAAATTTCGAAGCATCTGCACCTTCTCCTGCCTGGGAAGATGCCACATGAAAAGGGGTTGTTCTAGTTGGGCAAACGATTTATCCCTTTAATGACAAATGAAAGATATATATTCATCAAAAACATTATTGCCGATCAAGGACGGGTGTCTTCTGTGCAGAACGGCAGGCATCCAGCGGCTGTAGCACCTGTTCAGCTTCTGAGCAGGTGCCATGTTCAAAGACTGGACTTCTGCTATGCATATAGTGGACATAAAAAGTCTACACACCCCTGTTAAAATATCAAGTTTCTGTGAATCACCTTTTGATTTAATTACAGCACTCAGTCTTTTTGGGTATGAGTCTATCAGCATGCCACATTTTGACTTGGCAAGATTTGCCCACTCTTTGCAAAAACACTCCAAATCTGTCAGATTGCGAGGGCATCTCCTGTGCACAGCCCTCTTCAGATCACCCCACAGATTTTCAATCGGATTCAGGTCTGGGCTCTGGCTAGGCCATTCCAAAACTTTAATCTTCTTCTGGTGAAGCCATTTCTTTGTTGATTTGGATGTATGCTTTGGGTCGTTGTCATGCTGAAAGATGAAGTTCCTCTTCATGTTCAGCTTTCTAGCAGAAGCCTGAAGGTTTTGTGCCAATATTGCCAGGTATTTGGAACTGTTCATAATTCCCTCTAGCCTAACTAAGACCCCAGTTCCAGCTGAAGAAAAACAGCCCCTTGGCATGATGCTGCCCCCACCATGCTTCACTGTGGGGATGGTGTTCTTTTGGTGATGTGCAGTGTTGTTTTTGCGCCAAACATATCTTTTGGATTTATGGCAAAAAAGTTCAACCTTGGTTTCATCAGACCATAACACCTTTCCCACATACTTTTGTGTTTTTGCAAAATGTAGCCTGGCTTGGATGTTTTTCTTCGTAAGAAAAGGCTTTTGTCTTGCCACTCTACCCCATAGCCCAGACATATGAAGAATACAGGAAATTGTTGTCACATGTAACACACAGCCAGTACTTGCCAGATATTCCTGCAGCTCCTTTTATGTTGTAGGCCTCTTGGTAGCCTCCCAGACCAGTCTTCTTCTCGTCTTTTCATCAATTTTGGAGGGATGTCTAGTTCTTGGTAATGTCACTGTTGTGCCATATTTTCTCCACTTGATGATGACTGTCTTCACTGTGTTCCATGGTATATCTAATGCCTTGGAAATTCTTTTGTACCCTTCTCCTGACTGATACCTTTTAACAATGAGATCCCTCTGATGCTTTAGAAGATCTCTGTGGACCATGGCTTTTGCTGTGGGATGCGAAAATTTCAGGAAAGACCAACTAGAGCAGTTGAACTTTATTTGGGGTTAATGAGAGGCACTTTACATGATGGCAGGTGTATGTTGACTCCTATTTAACATGATTTTGAATGTGATTGCTTAATTCTGAACACAGCTACATCCCCAGTTATAAGAGGGTGTGCACACTTATGCAACCACATTATTTTAGTTATTTCTGTTTTCTTCCCTCTACCTAAAAGATTTCAGTTTGTTTTTCAATTGAGTGGTACAGTTTATAGGTCACATTAAAGGTGGAAAAAGTTCTGAAATGATTTATCTTTGTCTGATTTTTTTGACATCACAGAAACCTGACATTTTAACAGGGGTGTGTAGACTTTTTATATCCACTGCATATGGCGAAGATCCAGAAGGGGTTTTAAGTACGGTCCTACCATGGTGTATTGTTATTGAAGGGTAGGGATTAAGTGAAAACTAGGCCTGGCCAGCTTGATTGTTAAGGGGCTGACTGGATTTTCCCAGAAATGACACTTGTCATCTACCTAGAGGATAGTTCATAAGTGTCTGAACGCTGGGAGTCCTACCAATGGAACACCCACTGATCATGGGAATGGGGGTCCTGTGTGCCCTGTTTGAATGGAGCAGTGGTCATGCATTCGTGCTACCACTGCATTCAATGATAAGAGACTGACAGACATAGCTGAGTACAGTGCTTGGCTATCTTTGTTAGTCTCATAGACTTTGGGGACATTTGACATCCAGTTTCTTTTATCCCATGTAAAGTGTATCCATTTGTGATGACCCTTTAAATCTCTGGACGCCCAATTGCTTAATTCATTGGTAGATTGCAAATTAGTGTAGGTTGTGTAACTAATTTCTCCACCATACATACACTTGATAAGTCTACAATAACAGAACCATCATTGGTGGTCAAAGGGAAAATCCCCCCCCGGTTACTAGCAGATGGCTCCCTTCCTCTTGCCAGGAACTGGTCCTGCTGTTGGCACAGCATCGCCAAAGGCTACCAGGAGAAAGGGATGGGACCTTATAAAGATAGCATGTTGTTACCAATACATGGAAGTGATTTATCCATAAATATCTTTTTGTTTTAGTGAATCTGAGAAGGAAAGCAGTTTGGCTGATGTCCCCTTGACAAGAAAACACAGCGGGCTTCACCTTGCCATCCCTGATTCTCACGATCCAGAAAATGGTAAGAAAGACTTTGGGCTTGTGCAAAGGGGTTGTCTGGTTTAGAAAACCCATCTTGAAATAGTCTGTTCTGGTGTTCTGAGACAATAGAAGGGGTTCCTGCCAAATCAGAGACTGATTACAACAAGAACTTTGCACATCGGTCCACTAGACGGACAGCTGTTATAGAGGATGTCCAGGCTACAGATATTGATCACCTATCCTCAGAACCTATCAGTATCAGATTGGTGGGGGTCCGATTCCCAGCACCCCCGCCGATCAGTTATTTTGGTCATCTGCTAGCACCGGAAACTATCCAGTGGATAGAGCTGGAAGCAGAAGCCTGTGTAGTTTCTGGCAACGGCATCACTTGTATGGGAGCTGAGCTGCAGTACCCCAGTTTAGCCACTACACAGTGTATGGAGCTGTTTGTTTCTAGCTCCATAGACTGTATAGTTTCCGATGGTGGCGGTTAACCAAAACAGCTGGTCATTGGTGTTACAGGATGTCAGACCCCCACCGATCTTATATTGATGACATATCCTGAAGATAAGTCATCAATATCTGTATCCCGGGCAACCCCTTTAAATTAAATAGATGTTATGTAATGCATTACTTCTCCTGTGGGGGTGCTGCAGAGAAATTAAAGACTTGCTGCCATTTCACAGATTACAGCTGATCGCTATGGTACAACTAGCAATGATCTTATCGGATATCCCTCTAAATAAAAAGGGGTTATCCAAAGCGGACAACCCCTTTAACCCCTTAAGGACGCATGACGTACCGGTACGGCATGTTTCCCGAGTCCTTAAGGACCCATGACGTACCGGTACGTCATGTGTTGTTCCGATCACTGCCGCCCGGCCGGCTGTGATCGGAACACGGTGCCTGCTCAAATCATTGAGCAGGCACCTAGGTTAAATGCGCAGGGGGGTCCCGTGACCCCCCCATGTCGGCGATCGCAACAAACCGCAGGTCAATTCAGACCTGCGGTTTGTTGCGATTTCTGCAGTTTCTGATCCCCGCGGTCCCTGACCGCGAGGATCAGAAACTTTATAATGCCCAAAATCTATCTGTATCCCCCGCCCGCCTCCCATTGAATAATCGTTGGTGTACAGTGGGTATACCAGGGTGCCAGCACATTGCTGGCACCCTGGTATAAACGTCTGACATCGGTGATGCGATGTCAGCCGTTTAACCCTTTCCATACAGCGGTCCGTACGGACCGCTGTATGGAAAAGGTTAACAGCTCAGGGAGCTCCCTCCCTCTCCGATCGGGGGGCTGCTGTGCCTTTGCAGCCCCCCGATGGAGAGGGAGAGAGCTCCCAAACAGCCCCCCGCCAGCCCCGTCCTCACTCTTCCCCGTCTGCGAAGTTGTGGCAGACGGGGAAGGTTCCCATTGCAACAGGACGCCGTCTCAGGCGTCCTGCTGTCCATGGTGCTGAACAGATCTGTGCTGAAAGCATAGATCTGTTCAGTGTAAGTAAAATACAGTGCAGTACAATATATATTGTACTGTACTGTATTATACAGACATCAGACCCACTGGATCTTCAAGAACCAAGTGGGTCTGGGTAAAAAAAAAAGTAAAAAAAAGTGAAAAAAAAGTAAAAATCAAAAAACACATTTATCACTGATTAAAAATGAAAAAAATAAAATTCCCTACACATGTTTGGTATCGCCGCGTTCGTAACGACCTGATCTATAAAACGGTCATGTTACTTTACCCGAACGGTGAACGCCATAAAAATAAAAAACTATAATGAAATTGAAATTTTGCCCACCTTACTTCCCAAAAAAAGGTAATAAAAGTGATCAAAAAAGTCGCATGTACGCCAAAATTGTAACAATCAAACCGTCATCTCATCCCGCAAAAAATGAGACCCTACTTAAGATAATCGCCCAAAAACTGAAAAAAACTATGGCTCTTAGACTATGGAAACACTAAAACATCATTTTTTTTGTTTCAAAAATGAAATCATTGTGTAGAACTTACATAAATTAAAAAAAAGTATACATATTAGGTATCGCCGCGTCCGTATCGACCGACTCTATAAAAATATCACATGACCTAACCCCTCAGATGACCACCGTAAAAAAATAAAAATAAAAACGGTGTAAAAAAAGCAATTTTTTGTCATCTTACATCACAAAAAGTGTAATAGCAAGCGATCAAAAAGTCATGTGCACCCCAAAATAGTGCAAATCAAACCATCATCTCATCCCGCAAAAAATGAGACCCTACTTGAGATAATCGCCCAAAAACTGAAAAAACGATGGCTCTTAGACTATGGAGACACTAAAACTTTTTTTTTGTTTTAAAAATGAAATCATTGGGTAAAACTTACATAAATTAAAATAATTGTATACATATTAGGTATCGCCGTGTCCGTGACAACCTGCTCTATGAAATTACCACATGATCTAACCTGTCAGATGAATGTTGTAAATAACAAAAAAAAGAACTGTGCCAAAAAGCTATTTCTTGTTTCCTTGCCGCACAAAAAGTGTAATATAGAGCAACCAAAAATCATATGTACCCTAAACTAGTACCAACAAAACTGCCACCCTATCCCGTAGTTTCTAAAATGGGGTCACTTTTCTGGAGTTTCTACTCTAGGGGTGCATCAGGGGGGCTTCAAATGGGACATGGTGTCAAAAAAACAGTCCAGCAAAATCTGCCTTCCAAAAACCGTATGGCATTCCTTTCCTTCTGCGCCCTGCCGTGTGCCCGTACAGCGGTTTACGACCACATATGGGGTGTTTCTGTAAACTACAGAAACAGGGCCATAAATATTGAGTTTTGTTTGGCTGTTAACCCTTGCTTTGTAACTGGAAAAAAATATTAAAATGGAAAATCTGCCAAAAAAGTGAAATTTTGAAATTGTATCTCTATTTTCCATTAAATGTTGTGCAACACCTAAAGGGTTAACAAAGTTTGTAAAATCAGTTTTGAATACCTTGAGGGGTGTAGTTTATTAGATGGGGTCACTTTTTTATGGAGTTTCTACTCTAGGGGTGCATCAGGGGGCTTCAAATGGGACATGGTGTCAAAAAACCAGTCCAGCAAAATCTGGCTTCCAAAAACCATACGGCGCACCTTTCCCTCTACGCCCTACTGTGTGCCCGTACAGTAGTTTACGGCCACATATGGGGTTTTTCTGTAAACGGCAGAGTCAGGGCAATAAAGATACAGTCTTGTTTGGCTGTTAACCCTTGCTTTGTTAGTCGAAAAAATGGGTTAAAATGGAAAATTAGGCAAAAAAATGAAATTCTCAAATTTCATCCCCATTTGCCAATAACTCTTGTGCAACACCTAAAGGGTTAACGAAGTTTGTAAAATCAGTTTTGAATACCTTGAGGGGTGTAGTTTATAGAATGGGGTCATTTTTGGGCGGTTTCTATTATGTAAGCCTCGCAAAGTGACTTCAGACCTGTAGTGGTCCCTAAAAATTGGGTTTTTGTAAATTTCTGAAAAATTTCAAGATTTGCTTCTAAACTTCTAAGCCTTGTAACATCCCCAAAAAATAAAATATCATTCCCAAAATGCTACAAAACATGAAGTAGACATATGGGGAATGTAAAGTCATCACAATTTTTGGGGGTATTACTATGTATTACAGAAGTAGAGAAACTGAAACTTTGAAATTTGCAAATTTTTCAATTCTTTTTGTAAATATAGTATTTTTTTATGCAAAAAAATTTACTTTTTTGACCCAATTTTAGCAGTGTCATGAAGTACAATATGTGACGAAAAAACAATCTCAGAACGGCCTGGATAAGTCAAAGCGTTTTAAAGTTATCAGCACTTAAAGTGACACTGGTCAGATTTTCAAAAAATGGCCAAGTCCTTAAGGTGAAATAGGGCCGAGTCCTTAAGGGGTTAAAAGAAAATTCTAATTTGGAGAACTGCTTAATTCCATGTTTTTTATCATCATCTCCGCCATCTAACACACACTCTGTGTCAGTGTGATCACATGGACTGTGTTGCATGAAGATGTGTTTTTCTCTTCACTCACATACAGGTTTATACAGTGAAGCTATGGGCCCCTGCTGTGTATGCCCTTTTGTAAGGCTGATCACAGGGTCCTGCTGCTGCGACCAGTTTCTGTTGCCAGGAAAACCCAATCAGACATGGTGGTGAATTTTTGGTTTGCCGTCCACCCTGAAAATCTGCTTCATACTACAATACAAGATAGAGAAAAAAAATTGTGCAGAAATCAGAGCATTCGGTGGATTTTCATATCCGCAGCCACCTTATATTTTTGTATCATTCATGCAGAGTTGTTGCAAAATCCTTGACAGACTTGCTGATGGGGGACAGAGGAGGCCCCCTCCCTCCTTTTGTCACAATTGCCTACAGCATCTAAAGGGTTATCTCTGATCCCACTGCTATGTAGCCAGCTCCTGTGCTCACACTATCCCCTCTCTGTATATTTGCAGTGTTGGAAGGGGTTAAAGAGGAAATCCAGCCTTAAAAAATCACATTGGTGAAGTCGGTAACCACTTCTGATTGCCAGAAGAAATGGCCTGTGCTGCTCTTTAGAAAGAGTGAACCCATCAGACCTCCTCAGATGTAATTTACTGGTAATATCTGGCACAATATTTTAAGCAAAGCTCCATTGATTTCAGTGGCCTTTTGTTTAAAATGTTGGGTCAGGTTGTCATTTCCTGCAGTGGAAATCTTTGAGCAGCCCTGAATGGTTTTCTCTGCCTTATCATTTAGAAAATAATTGATTGTCTATGAGACGCCACCAGTGTAATCTTCTAGCATGTTTCAGAAGGTCACTTTTGGGTGGGCGCCCCCCTCCTTGGAGTGCCTACACTTAGATTGGATACCAAAGTGACATGTAAAGGTTCAGTGCTTTAAATGATGGAGCAACTTAAAGGGGTTATCCAAAGCCTAAAACATGCTCCTCATATATAGATCATACTTACTGCTCCCTGGCACCTGTGTCGCTCCTGATCCGCGCATGGTCGCCACTGCCTCTCCCCGCAGATCAAAACATCTCAGGACGGGGGGAGCAGCCAATAGCAAGCCGCGACGGGGACTAGCTTCTCTAGCGTCACCCTCGATGGGGGGCATGTTTTAGGCTTTGGATAAGCCCTTTAAAGGAGTTGCTCCATCTGGGACACTGATGGCATATCACTAGAATATGCCATAGATGTCAAGTAGAAGCGGTGCCACCTCATGGACCCGCTCCTATCTCCAAAACAGGACCTCACAGTGAAGGGAGAGCAAGCCACTCAAACATGGCCGTCCTCCATCCACTGCTATGGGAGTTCCAGAAATATCCGCAAAAGATAGCAAAAGATAGGACATGTCCTATCTTTTTCAGAGCAGAGGCACGGTTCGGAAGCCCATGGAAACACTTGGATACCCTTCCGTGGGCTTTCAGGTCCTTGCCTTCGCACCGCAAAAGATAGGACGTGTCCCCGTGTTTTGCCCTATTTTGCAGATCGTTGATTAAGTTAATGGGTCCATATCCGCAGCACGGAATTCACACAGTCAGTGCCCGTGTATTGCAGACCCGCTTTTTGTGGTTCGCAACACGTACACGATGGCCATACTTACACAGAGACACTGTACACCGCAGGCGTTACATCTTCTCGTGTTGGCGGGAAAATCAGCCCTTTTAAACACATTGCTACATCCACATGAGCAAAAAGCAGCATCACCGCACCTACTGTATGTGTTTTCATGATCTCCATCACCTGGTCCATTCTACCACCATCTTGGACTGGGCAGAGTTTGAACCACACCTATTTCAGGAGAGCCACCGGAACTGCTCTCCACTGTGCAGCAAAGACATAAACAGCCATATCATATATAATAAGTAAATAACAGTTTAGCTTCTGAAACAAACCTGTGGCAAGCTGGGAAAACATGTTAGGCCAAGTATAAGGTGCAACGAACCATGCAAAAACGAGTAGTCCTGCATGTCCAGAGGAGGTCACTCCACCACATTACATCAGGACACTTCGTTCATGCGGTTACACCCATTGGACACTTGACGGTCATGTCCATACAGCAGTGGACTCATCTCTGTAACTTTAGAAAGATCTTTAGACAAGTTGGTGGGCATGGCTTATGGGGGTAAATCCTGGTGACAGGTTCCCTTTAAGACGTTTCTAAGGGTACTTTCACAACTGCGGAATGGAGATCCGCCTGCTTGATCCGTCAGAGAATGCCGTGAATCTGCCGGGCACAAACCGATGCATGCTGTGGCATGTGTCCGGCCGATTCTCGACATTTTTGCTTGAATTCGGCCGGATCTTAAAGGTGTCGTTGGGCATTCCAGTTGCATCCGGCAGTGCCGGACAAGGAGAATTCTGGCAGGCTGTTCTCTGTTCTGCATGCTGCAGCTGTGAAAGTAGGCTAAGCTTTTCACTGGTGATGCTACTGGTGCTACTCTATGTTCTGGTGCTTGTAGGTGGGCTGCCGCTTGTTTGTGTAGATCGTTTGCTGTTCCATAGTTTGCTGCAGATGCTCCTGAGCATCCCCCACTGACTTCCACTGAGAAATGTCTCCTGGACAGACAGGTCAGGGAATGGCTTTCATGGAAAGAATTTAAACTTTGAACAATACCGGCAGCGGATAAGGTGACCAAATGCTCAAGAAATAAATAATTAAACAATAAAACCAGTTTAATAGTGCGGAACCACAGTACTTACACAGGGGCTATTATTTAGGAAATGATGGATGGTGATTTGATAGCACGCTTCATTATTTATATTTGTATCATTCACACGTTAACAACCAGGTTTATCCTCCAACCTGCAAAAAGAACAATAAGACAAGTTCCATCTGGGCTTTTGTCTGAAATAGGAAATATGTTGTATGATAGATAAATGGATGCATGGATAGATAGATTGATAGATAGATAATAGATAGGAGATAGATGGATAATAGATAGATAGATAAATATTAGATAGATAAATAGACAGATCGATAGATATGAGAGAGATAGATAGACTTGAGAACAGTCCCAGTAAGAGGACTGAAACATCCCTGTATGGGTGAATAAGGGACAACACAGTTTTCATCGATTGGATGTGCTGCGGCTCTTTTTTCCGTTTATAACAGTTTGATGTCGGTATACATCCGGACTGCAGGCACTCCGCTTATCAAGTTATTGATGGTGCTGTCCTAATCTTTGTTTCTAGATAGAGAGATTGATATGAGATAGATAGCTAGATAGATAGATAGATGTAAAAATGTAAGCAGCGCCAACAAAAATACATAGTGATTGCAGAAATCCTCTGTAGGACTGATTCAGAAAAGTCAACACTAATAAATCCAGAATATGAGGCAGCGTTCCAAGTATAGTGCGATAAGGTGACAACTTCGTTCACCTAGAGCAGTGTTTCAGCCCAAACTCAATGAGGCCTTTCAAAAAGGAAAGAGAGGCCCCATTGAGTTTGTGCTGAAACATTGTGTCACGAGTTGGAGGTCCCAGGAGAGACCACCGCGTCGTCAAGCAATAAACAAACAGAAATCAGGTACAGACACACAAGAGTTTATTGCACAAACAAAAATCAGGGAAGGCAGCACAGACAAAACAAGAGCTCTATGTACCGTCAGCACAGTGGGAGAAAAAACCCACTGCGCCACTGTCTAGTAATACTCCAGAGGGGCGTGACTAAGCAACTCCTGGTATTCATTAGGGCCCCAGAAGGTAGGGTTAGGCTTTGCCGCAGGAAGTTGCCAGGGTCCACTCTGGAGCGTGAACTGGACAGTGACAGCAGGAACGAATGGACAACAGGTACCAGAAGGTACCGACGGCACATAGGCAAACATAACAGACAGGCAAATACAAAACAGGGAAACTAATAACACAAGCAGAAATACATAGCAAGGAAACAGGAGTGACAATGAGCAAAGAAGGACTTGCTCCACCAGTGGTATACTGCATGGCCTTGCGCATGCCACTCTGCTGCAAAGAATGGTGCAGCAAGGACTTGCAGAACACAGACATATGAATAAACACAAAGTAACTAAAACATAACTGGCAGAACAGATAACAGAAAGACAGGAAAGAGGATGTCAATGAACAAGTAGGGAAACCCACAGAGCACAGACAGACAGACACGGATCCCATGGGTCAGCAGCATGGGAGAGAGAGTACAAACCAGGAGCAGGACAAGACAACACACACCAGGAGAGCTGACACAGAACTGAGGAAACCTCAGCCTTATATACAGGTTCCATGGGTGCAGCAGAGAGGCCACACCCATGGAGCAGACAGAGGATTAACTCCTAATAGGCACACAGGGGAGTTAACCCATAAAGAACCACAAATGACACACAGAAACAAAACTTCAGCGAGGAGCGCCGAACGAGCAAGGACAGAAGGTCACAGCCAGAGGTAACGACTGTGACACATTGCTATAGGTGAACGAAGTTGTCACCTTATCGCACTATACTTAAAACGCTGCCTCGTTTTCTGGATTTAGATGATAGATAGATATGAGATAGCTAAATATATTATATGTGATAGATAGATTTATTAGATACCTAGTTAATGAGGTTTTCCGGGCTTTTAATATTGATGACCTATCCTCATATAGGTCATTAATATCAGATTAGCAGGTGTCCGACACCCGGCACCCCCGCCAATCAGCTAGTTAAAGGGAAGGCCACACTCCGTACGATAGATATGAGATAGATAGATAGATAATATCTAGTTAGATAATAGACAGACAGAGATAGATTAGATAGATGCAGCATGAAGGGCCTGTAAACTAAAATGTTGAAAAAAAGGTTGTTCATCCTTGCAAATTTGAAAATGTAATGCAAATTTTTTGAAAGGAAAAATGTATGTTCCCTTGATTAATGTGTTCTCTTGAGACATTATCTGTCGTGGCGATCCCTTATAGTGGTGTTTTATAGCGTATGCTAGTATGATGTCAGATTACCAAATGCTTGCTATAATTTGTTTTAAGTGAATTGTACTGGTCTTGGATAACCTTGACTCAGCTATTTCACCCTTACATTTTATAGGGCTGAATTAATGTATCCTATAATTAAAAAACATACAGGGGAGACGTTCAGGGAAGGTCGTATATATGAACTCTTCATGTGTTATTAGCTCGATCAGCACTTTGTTATATTCCGATGGTCATTTGTTCCGATAAAGGAATATACACTCATTAGCAAAAAATACTGCACCTAGATAGAAATGTCGGATTGCTGCAGCCAGGTCTCAGACAGATATGTAAATGATTACAGATGTGCTCTGATTAGACACTGGCTCTTGCCACAAGAGGATATAAAAGTGCTTCCTCGCTACTCTATAAAAATGCTCTCGGAGGCTACTTTTGGGTAGTGTACCTCATGGTGCGCGATCCTTTACTGTTAGACATGCCTTTATGTCGCATTCGAATACATTTTGCCCAGTTGACAGACTTTGAGAGGTTCAAGTATGGAAGCCTCATAGTAAGTGCTTCAAGCAATACATTGCCCCTACTGCTGGTGTGATGATCTGGGGAGGCATCCCAGTCGGTCACCCCTAGTAGTGATACAAAGGACACTAGCAGCTCAGTGATGTGGCTGCAGGATGTCCTGCACATAAGTGTTCCTCTCATGGCAGGACTTCCAACTGGCATTCTTCAGCAGGATAATGCACACCGCAAGGGTTTCCCAGGAATGTCCCCACCAGATTACAACAATTCATTGGCCTACCCGGTCACGAGATTTATCGCCAGTCGAGCATTTATGGCACCATCTTTGGCAGCACACAAGTGTGCAGGATCTACAAACCTAGCTGTAACATCTGGGGGGAAATTTGCCACGGGATACCTTACAGAACCTGTATTCCAACCATATCTCATCTTGTATCCAGGCTAGACACAGTCCATCAAGGTCCTGGAGCCTCCTTTCAATTTTACATTTTCCCCCAATAAACTTCTCCTTTCACTCTAATATTGTAGTCACTTCCATAGATCGTCATCACATTCACACAGAGAAAGTTTCGTTCCAATCCAAGAACTCTTTCCTGGTGCGTTTTTAATTTTTTTGGTCAATGAGTGTATTAAAGATTTTTAGTGCCCTTTTGTGTCAGACTTCAGCCCAGACATGACCCATACAATCTATCTCAGTGACGCACTTTTGGATGAGGCTGGCTTTACAAACACAGGGATTTACTTTGTAAGACGACCACTCATGTCAACAGTAATCACAGTGTGATGGGCCACAAATGGGCAAAAAAATCGATAATGTTCAAAGTTGCTGGGAAAAAAGTAAGCTGATTTCTGGTGTCACCTTCGTCCATACAGAGGATATCATTTATTTTACTATTATAGGAAACTTTTGGATGGATAGCATCACATCTGCCACTGCAGCCAATGACTGACCTCTGCAGTGAGGTGTCGCATGGGGAGACTTCACACCTGAGGCCAGGCTTTGGAGCAGTGGGGAGCAGGGGAGTATGTTTTTTTTTCCCACAGGTACAACATAGTGCATGGGTCTATGAAGACAATTCCCCAAAGCAGAACAACCCTTTTAAAGTGATTGTCCACTTTGAGTCACTGTGTATTTCCAAAATGATGTGCTGGATGATTTTTCAATATATCTTGTTATTTTTGAACTGATCTAAAGTTTTCTATTATTTTGGAATAACTTATAATATATCTATAAGGCCACGACCCTGCCTCTTTTTAAAAAAGAGGTGTGATCTGCTTAAAAAACCCCAAAAGTTGTTAAATGCTTGAGCAGATGATGCTTGTAATTGTGAACTTTGGATGCCACTTTTTGCTGCAAAGACAATTATAAATCTACAATCACTGCTCCTATAGATGTAAAAGAAAAGATTTTGCCCCTCCACTAGAGGGAGCTAAGGAGCTTACTGTGTTCGTATTGAGTTTAGTATATAAACAGTATGCAGCTCTGGCCACCAAAAGATATTGTAAGAAATTGAGCAAGAAACAATTTTGAACCTATTCACATTAAAATGTGATTGTTTGCATAGTCTCTCTGTATTTGCATGGTTCTCCTTCACATTTTCTGGGTCTTGTCTTTTACCCGAGATGAGGATCAGGCCAGTTTGGGGGAAACACATTTGTACGAATGCTTGTTTCCGATAATTTAGCCATGTAAGGTGCCGCAATGCGTCACCTAAAATCGTCATTCGACAGGGAACAAACAGTTGTAATAATAATTGTTCGAACTCATTCAATTTGTAGGGGGATATGTCAAAGGCCCTTTAAAGGAGTTTTCAAAAAAAAATTAACACCTGACACCCAGGACCCCCATCGATCAGCAGTTTAAGAAGGCACCCGTGCTCGCAGTAGCGGTTTTCTCAGTCTACGAAACACAGCGGTGTACATTGTATAGAGGCTGTGCTTGGTATCGCAGCTCGCCTCAGCCCATTCACTTCAGTGGGACTGAGCTGCGTCTAGGCCACGTGACCGATGAATATGACATCACATGACCAAGGCAAAGGTGCTTTCTAAAACAGCTAATTGGCAGGGGTCCTGGGTGTCAGACCCCCACTGATCAGATACTGATGACCTATCCAGTTAAAATATTAAAACCCCTTTAAGGCTACTTTCACACCTGCGTTTAGGTGCGAATCCGTCTGGTATCTGCACAGACGGATCCGCACCTATAATGCAAACGCTTGTATCCGTTCAGAACGGATCTGTTTGCATTACCATGAACAAACAAACAGTTTTTTGTTCATGATAATGCAAACGGATCCGTTTTGACTTACATTGAAAGTCAATGGGAGGCGGATGCGTTTTCAATTGCACCATATTGTGTCAGTAAAAACGGACCCGTCCCCATTGACTTACATTGTAAGTCAGAACGGATCCGTTTGGCTCAGTTTCGTCAGCAGCGTTTTGATGTCGGCCTCCAGAGCGGAATAGAGGCTGAACGGAGGCAAACTGATGCGTTCTGAGCGGATCCTTATCCATTCAGAATGCATTGGGGCTGAACTGATCCGTTTTAAGCCGCTTGTGAGAACCCTGAAACTGATCTCACAGGCGGACCCAGAAACGGCAGTGTGAAAGTAGCCTAAACAAAGTGTAACTGCCATTCTATTTTTATTTTTCTAATGTATAGGGGCAGTGATACTGACCATTTCTGTAATATACTTTAATTACTGAATTTGTACATTTCTATTAGAAAAATAGCTCTAAAGTGGCCCATTTTGAGCCTTAGCAACGCTCCTCTGTCTTCTGTTTATACAGTCCTGATCAAAAGTTTAAGACCACTTAAAAAATGGCAAAAATCATATTTAGCATGGCTGGATCTCAACAAGGTTCCAAGTAGAGCTTCAACATGCAACAAGAAGAAATGGGAGTGAGACAAAACATTTTTTGAGCATTTAATTTAATGAAAACAACGAATAAACTGAAACAGGCTGTTTTTCAGCTGATCAAAAGTTTAGGACCACACCTCCAAAAAAAACTAAACCCCCCCCCAAAACAGAAATCCAACTTCCAAACATGAACTCAGTAATGTGTAGCTCTGCTGTTTTTGTTTATCACTTCAGAAATTTGTTTCAGCATGCTTGATGCAAGCGTTTCCCTGAGGTGAGTGGGAACATTTCTCCAAGTGGTGAAGACGGCCGCACGAAGGCCATCTACTGTCTGGAACTGTTGATCATTTTTGTAAACTTCCCTTGCCATCCATCCCCAAAGGTTCTCAATTGGATTTAGATCAGGGGAACATGCAGGATGGGCCAAAAGAGTGAGGTTATTCTCCTGGAAGAAGTCCCTTGTCCTGCGGGCATTGTGTACTGTAGCGTTGTCCTGTTGAAAAACCCAGTCGTTACCACACAGACGAGGGCCCTCAGCCATGAGGAATTCTCTCTGCAACATCTGGACATAGCCAGCGGCCGTTTGACGCCCCTGCACTTCCTGAAGCTCCATTGTTCCACTGAAGGAAAAAGCACCCCAGACCATTATGGCGCCCCCTCCACTGTGGTGCGTAGAAAACATCTCAGGTGGGATCTGCTTGTCATGCCAGTAATGTTGAAAGCCATCAGAACCATCAAGGTAAAATAAAAATCTCATCAGAGAATAAAACTTTCTTCCACCTTTGAATGTCCCATGTTTGGTGCTCTCTTGCAAAGTACAAACAAGCAGTTCTGTGGCGTTGAAGGAGACGAGGTCTTTGAAGACGTTTTTTGTTTTTGAAGCCCTTCAGTCTCAGATGCCGTCTGATGGTTATGGGGCTGCAGTCAGCACCAGTAAGGGCCTTAATTTGGGTCGAGGATCGTCCAATGTCTTGACGGACAGCCAATTGGATCCTCCGGCTCAGTGCTGATGAAATTTTTTGGGTCTTCCACTTGACTTTTTTGTTCCATAACCCTCAGGATCATTTAAGAAATTCCAAATGACTTACTGCTTCCCACCTCAGCAGCGATGGCGCGCTGTGAGAGACCCCGCTTATGCAGTTCAACAACCCGACCACGTTCAAAAAGGGAGAGTTTTTTTGCCTTTGCCATCACAACGTGTGACTACCTGACAGAAAATGACAATGAATCCACATCTTTGCACAGATTTGGCCTTTTAAAGGCATGTGGTCCTAAAATTTGGATCAGCTGAAAAACAGCCTGTTGCAGTTTATTCGTTGTTTTCATTAAATTGAATGCCCAAAAAATGTTTTGTCTCCCTCCCATTTCTTCTTGTTGCATGTTGAAGCTCTACTTGGAACCTTGTTAAGATCCAGCCATGCTAAATAGGATTTTTTGCCATTTTTCAAGTGGTCTTAAACTTTTGATCAGGACTGTATAACACAGTCAGTGTTGAGCAGGTCTCCACTGTTATGTAAACAGATGACAGAAGAGCGTTGCTAAGGCTCAAAATGGGCCACTTTAGAGCTATTTTTCTAACAGAAATGTATGATTTCAGTAATTAAAGTATATTACAACAATTGTCAGTATCACTGCCCCTGTAAATTAAAAAAATAAAATGGCAGTTACACTTTAAAGGGAATCTGTCACCTGGTTTGACCATATAAAGCTCTCACCATTGCCATGTGTAATAAATTACCTTCTCTCCTGCAGTGGTTTTCTTTCTTATATTCATGCTTTCATTTAGCTAAAAAAGCAAACTTTGTGTTATGCAAATGAACCCTGAAGGTGCCCAGAGGAGCGTTATTCTTCACCCTCTGAGCCCAGTAACGCCCCCCCCTGCAGTGCCTAGACCGCCTTAGTTTAGAGCCCAAGCACGCCTCCTCGTTATGTAGTAACGTCCCACGGTCTAGTTTAACGGCGCCGCCCCCTCTGCTACGTCAGTTAATTTATTCAAACCAGGCACCTTGAATCTTCAGTTAGTCCGGCTGAAATCTCGCGCAGGCGCAGTACTGCCTACTGCCTGCGCCTGTGCGATCCAACTGCTCCTGAGGGCAACAGCGATAAGAAGTGATCACTACATAACGAGGAGGCGTGCTTGGGGTCTAAATAAAGGTGGTCTAGGCAGTGCAGGGGGGGGCGTTACTGGGCTCAGAGGGTGAAGAATAACGCCCCTCTGGGCACCTTCAGGGTTCATTTGCATAACACAAAGTTCGCTTTTTTAACAAAATGAAAGCATGAATATAAGAAAGAAAACCACTGCAGGAGAGAAGGTAATTTATTACACATGGCAATGGTGAGAGCTTAATATGGTCAAACCAGGTGACAGATTCCCTTTAAGGTCAAATCCAAAACTAATGGTCATCGCCGATAAATAAAGGGAAAATATGGCCAAGGTGTGAAGGGTAGCAGGGGATTCACAGTCTCACTATAATAGGTAGGGACTGTCCTTACAAAACTGGGGCACTTGGAGGTTACGAGCTGTTGTGGCTTCAGATTGTCGTTAGCCGCTGAGCGAGAAAATCGCCCATCTATTTGAATGCACCTATGAGACAATCACACAATGTTTGCATGTCCATACATCATATTTTCATGGAATTATTGTCATGATTTGTTTCCCTTTAAGAAAACTCCAGCATAACTAATGTATGCAAAGGTCAGGAGTATGCCACGAATTAAGTGGTATCAGTGTTTATCAGATTAACAGCTGCTAACCCAGCTGTTCACTAATATCCTGGCTCAGTGGGTAGGTTAAAGCGTTGGCTTCCAGACCTCTCCACATGTTTAGTGCTGTAAATCTCTTAGCAGTGCTCAATCTTGTTAAAGGACAAACACACATAAAGCAGCTACTAAAATGTATAGAAAAATATAACCTAGAAGACGTGGCCGTACCGTACTGGGACCTACCACCATGATCTCCACTACAGTATGGATATCAAACTGTGCCGTCCTTTAGAGACTGTGTTCGAGCTACAGTAACACATCACTGTGCCCCATTCAGTATTACAGTGTCAGTGGCAAGATGAGTTATAGGCTGCAGATCAGAGCATGAGATAGCATTCTCATGTTCAAGGAGCCATATGTCAGCAGAGCAGACGGACAAGATGATGCTCAAAGACTAAAACGGGTACGGAGACTGTAGCAAATAAACAAACAAAACGAGCAAAATCTCCAGGAGTGGTACCTTAAGGGTATTTTGCGGAACGGGTGCGGACCCATTCATTTCAATGGGGCTGCAAAAGATTTCGACAGCACACCGTGTGCTGTCCAGATCCGTAGTTCCGTTCCGCGGCCCCGCAAAAAAGATCACAGACAAGAATAGACATTTCTATCACAGGGCCAGCCATGTGCGGTCCACAAAATGCGGAACACACACGGCCGGTATCCGTGTTTTGCGGATCCGTAATTTGTGGACCGCAAAACAAGGACGTGTGAATGGACCCACAAAAAATAATCTACAGTTTTCAAACCAGAACCAGGGTCTAAATACTTTTGTAATTGTATGTAATTAAAAGTTTACTATAGCTATTGAGTTATTCAATGAAATCTATCTGTATAGCTCCCCCTGCTGTTTGCTTTGTTTCTAAGGCCTCTTTCACACGGGCGAGTATTCTGCGCGGATGCGATGCGTGAGTTGAACGCATTGCACCCGCACTGAATCCCGACCCATTCATTTCTATGGGGCTGTTCACATGAGCGGTGATTTTCACGCATCACTTGTGCGTTGCGTGAAAATCGCAGCATGCTCAATATTCTGCGTTTTTCACGCAATGCAGGCCCCATAGAAGTGAATGGGGTTGCGTGAAAATCGTAAGCATCCGCAAGCAAGTGCGATGTGATTTGTGATTTTCACGCACGGTTGCTAGGAGACGATCGGGATGGAGACCCGATCATTATTATTTTCCCTTATAACATGGTTATAAGGGAAAATAATAGCATTCTGAATACAGAATGCTAAGTAAAATAGCGCTGGGTGACATCACTCCGGTCATCATGATCCATCACATGATCTTTTACCATGGTGATGGATCATGTGATGGCCGGAGTGACGTCACCACAGGTCCTGTTGCTGCGCACAGCTAAGAAGAAGACAGAAGGAGATGCCGGGCTTCGCGATCAAGTGGATTAAGGTGAGTTAAATTTTATTTATTTTTTAATTAACCCCTCCAGCGCTATTTTACTATGCATTCTGTATTCAGAATGCTATCATTTTCCCTTATAACCATGTTATAAGGGAAAATAATACAATCTACAGGACACCGATCCCAAGCCCGAACTTCTGTGAAGAAGTTCGGGTTTGGGTACCAAACATGCGCGATTTTTCTCACGCGAGTGCAAAACGCATTACAATGTTTTGCACTCGCGCGGAAAAATCGCGCATGTCGCAACGCACCCGCACATTTTCCCGCAACTCCCGTCTGAAAGAGGCCTAATTTCTCTGTCCTGCTCACTGAGACGGAAGCACACGCTCAGTTCCATCCTTCAACTGCCACCAGCTTCAGCAGAAAGGACACACCACTGAGAAAGGACGCGTTCCCAAAGCTGACAGCTTGAAATACGTCTAGCAGAACAATTGGAGCAATGAAAGGAAAGAGCTCTGGATCCACGTGAGCTACAGGGCTGGTTCTAGTTTTGTTAGAAAAGAGGTTGCCATGTACAGGATTATGAAAGACTTTGTTCAACCATAACAACTTATCACCTTATTCACAGGATAGGTGATAAGCAGCTGATCCGTAAGGGTCTGATCACTTGACCCCACTAGAAACAAGAATGGGGGGGGACCTGAGGCCACCGAATGAATGGAGTGACGGTCACACATGTAGCTTTATAGGACTGCAAGAGATAGCTGAATACAGTGCTGCTAATCAGCGGGGGCCCCAGCAGTCAGACCCCAAAGATACTTTGTTGAGATGACCCCTTTAGGCTACTTTCACACTTGCGGCAGGACGGATCCGACAGGCTGTTCACCCTGTCGGATCCGTCCTTCCGCTATTTCGCAGTGCCGCCGGACTATAATGGGGACGGGGGCGGAGCTCCGGCGCTGAACGGCAGTGCGCGGTGAAAGGCCGCCGGACTAAAAGTCCTGCATGTCCGACTTTTTAGTCCGGCGGCCTCTCACCGCGAACTGCCGTACTGCGCCGGAGCTCCGCCCCATCCTCATTATAGTCAAAATAGCGGAAGGACGGATCCGACAGGGTGAACAGCCTGTCGGATCCGTCCTGCCGCAAGTGTGAAAGTACCCTTAGCTCCGTCTTTTCAGGTCAAATAGTTTTCTAAAGTGAACTTTCACTTTAAGATATAGGATGGATGGGTTCTGCACTTAAGCAATACGGATACCTTTGCACTGACTTGTTATTGTGCATTGCTTCCTAAATGCCAAATCAAGCAATTTTTTTAAGTAGTCGTAAGTAAGAATTTTTTACCATTTTGCTGCTGTAGAGTCTCTGAAACTCTTTTACATAGCCAGCTGTGCTGCTGCTGCTTCTGACATAGTTCATACAGTACACTTCACTCACCTGCTCTACCTCAATGGTAAAGTGAGAATACCATTTTTTGTACAACCAGCTGTTGGATCAAAAAAAGGAAAATCTGCAAAATAATCCACATGATTTTGTGTAGTTCTTCCATTGCATATATCTCTAGACATGCTGTGGAAATGTTCTGCAGCAAATCATAGTGTGTAAACTTACCCTTAGAACAGTAAGGCCCCTTTCACACGGGCGAGTATTCCGCGCGGGTGCAATGCGTGATGTGAACGCATTGCACCCGCACTGAATCCGGACCCATTCACTTCTATGGGGCTGTGCACATGAGCGGTGATTTTCACGCATCACTTGTGCGTTGCGTGAAAATCGCAGCATGTTCTATATTCTGCGTTTTTCACGCAACGCAGGCACCATAGAAGTGAATGGGGCCGCATGAAAATCACAAGCATCCGCAAGCAAGTGCGGATGCGGTGCGATTTTCACTCATGGTTGCTAGGTAACGATCGGGCTGGGGACCCGATCTGTATTATTTTCCCTTATAACATGGTTATAAGGGAAAATAATAGCATTCTGAATACAGAATGCAAAGTAAAATAGTGATGGAGGGGTTAAAAATAAAAAAAATTAACTCACGAGTCCACTTGATCGCGTAGTTGCGGATCTCTGTCTTCCTCTGTAATGTTGAGCTGCCGGCTAAGGACCTGTGGTGACATCACATCACATGGTCCCTCACCATGGTGATGAACCATGTGATTGGACCATGTGATGAGCACAATGACGTCACCACAGGTCTTTTGCCAGGTCCTGAAGATAGAACAGAGACCGGCAGCTGTGGAGCAGGTAAGTTAACCTTTTTTTTTTTTTTTAACCCCTCCATCCCTAATTTACTTTGCATTCTGTATTAAGAATGCTATTATTTTCCCTTATAACCATTTTATAAGAGAAAATAATAAAATCTACACAACGCCTAACCCAAACCTGAACTTCAGTGATGAAGTCCGGTTTTGGGTCTGGGTACCAAACATGGCGATTTTTTTCACGCACGTGCAAAACGCATTAAAACGCTTTGCACTCGTGTGGAAAATTTGTGCATCTTACCGCAACGCAGCTGCATCTTATCCGGGCAAAAAACATGACGCCCATGTGAAAGAGGCCTAAAGCAATGCTGGAATGGACCTGTGTTGATAAATGAGAGCTAGTGAAGACGGTAGCATCTTGGATACACAGATCCAGCATAATACTGGATGGAGAAAAAGTCTGAACCAAGCAGCAGGTTGCAAACTGTGTATCATGGGTTTGAACATTAATAAAAGGAATAAAGACTGCAGCTCGAGATTAAGAGGCACATTTTTTAAGGGTCACTGAGTGTTCAAAAAACTTATGATTGATGAGGGCTGAGTGCTAAGACCCTCACAGATCTCCAGAATGAGACAAGAGAATTGCTCGTATGGGCTCAGTAGAGGTTTATAGACCCATCTTAGTTTGATCCTCAGTGAGGAGAGAGAGCACAATATGCAAGCTCTTCTCTCAGCTCGTTCTAGGAATTGATGGGGCTTTGGCAATCAGACCCCCACAATTTAAAATTTTTAATATGTCTCTGACATAATTTATTTTTAAAAACTTTGTGACCCTTTAACTTTATGTAACTACTAACATATTGTATGTTAAATTCTTTTTTCCATGTCAACCTTTAAATAGTTCCTGTCATTTCAACAAACTTTGCATAAATCAGTAGTACAGATGAATATAAGAAGTTTTATGTTATACCTTATCAGAGAAAAAT
This sequence comes from Bufo bufo, assembly GCF_905171765.1. Lineage (NCBI taxonomy): Eukaryota > Metazoa > Chordata > Amphibia > Anura > Bufonidae > Bufo > Bufo bufo. The sequence goes on along the minus strand of NC_053392.1, from coordinate 567,713,887 downwards.
GTCTGTTTCTCACCAAAGGATTACATACTGCCCATAGTTGTCTTTGAAGAGGGGAGGAGAAGGGAAGTGCAGAGAAACTCACACAGACATATTACCCATAGACGTCTATGGAGAGGGAAGGCGGAAGAAAGAGTGAGCTTCCAGAAGGAGAACAAGATATTTTCTCTGATAACATATATTACAAAGTTTCTTATATTTACCTGTACTATTGATTTATGCCAAAGTTTGTTAAAAATTTGTCAGATTAAACTGAAGATGTGAATCTTAAAGAGTTTGTCCAGCCGTTAAAATTGATGACCTATCCTAAAGACAGGTCATCACTATCAGATTGGCGGGGGCCAGAATCCCCCTGCTGATCAGCTGTTTGAAGAGAAGGCAGTGCTCATACAAGCACTGCTTCCTCTTGAAAATTATACTGCGTATCATCTCACTTGCAGCGGCGATAATCTTGCAGTATAATCTTGAAAAGGAAGCAGTACTTGTATGATCACTGCCTTCTCTTCAAACTGATCGGCAGGAGGTGTCGGGAGTCAGACCCCCACCAATCCCTTTTTTTAATAGTATCTTTTTATTGAGTTAGAAAGAGTACAAAAAACTCCAAGATATAACAATCAAACAGACAGACACATTTGCAATTTCAGTGAACTCTACTGGAACAAGGCTATGTGAAAAATCCACATATGATGCCATTTTAAGGAGGCAACAGCAGAGTTCTGGGTATGTAATACAAAATCACGTCGAACACGAACAGTCATACAAACATCCAGCATTCACACACCCCACCCCCACGCCCACAAGACCTGAGTAAAGGAAACAAATCTATTTAAGGTACTACTGTATGCGCGCTAATCCAAGGATCCCAGATTTTGAGGAATCGGTCAGGGACACCCCTATTCTCATAGACAAGCTTGTACAGTACTAGATCAGAGTTGACTAGTTGTATCTAATGTCGTTTGGTGGGAATTTTGGGAGTCTTCCAATTTAAAAGAATGGTTTTCCTTGCATAGTACAAAAGTAATCTGTATAGTCGCCTACCGTGTTTGATGGGAATAACATCATTAACCAGCCCCAGAAGACTCACCATCGGTGTTCAGATATTTGGAAAGCAAACTGTGCCATTTATATAAGAATGGACTTCTGTCCAAAAACTCTGAATAATTGGGCACTGCCATACCATGTGGAAGAAACCACCCCTATCATGTCCACATCGTGTACATTGGGGACTAGGTAATTTACGCATCTGAAACAATCTATTAGGCATATAATATACCCAATGTAGCCATTTCCGTTGTTTAAGTTGGTCTCTGGGGCTTATAACTGTGGATCTCCACGTGTAACTAAGTTCCTTTACATGTGAGGCCTCTAAATCCATTATGTCTTGTTGCCATCTGGTAAAGGATTTGTAAAGTGAAGAGTCTTTCTCAGCCGTTAGAGTCGCATACAAAGTGGATACCAGTTTAGCTAGTTAAACTCTTCTCACCACTGCCTCTATAGACCTACACTCCAGTCTCAATGGCCCCTTACTAAATTGAGCCATATAGGCGTGGCTAAACTGGAAGTATCTATACAAGCTATGTTGTGGCAAGTTAAATTCCTGTTTCAGACTATTAAAACACTGGAATAGACCCCTATTATAGTTGTGTAAGATACCTCAGGCATTTATGAGGCCAAAATTCAAAGGCTGCCAAAGAAAACAATTCAGGCAAATCTTTGTTTCTCCATAATGGTACGTATGGCGACCATCTCTCACTACTGTCCTCAACTGTGTGTACCCTCACCCATTTATTCCAGATCGCCACCATAGCAGGGGTATAATGTCACACTTCATAGGCTCCCCCCCTATATACTAGGTTTCTGAGGGCTTCATATGAACCCACTAGAGCAGCTACCAGCACCACTGCTGGATTACTTGCATCTGCCCTGATCTACCACGCCGCATAACTCAACTGTACTGCCGCATAATAGACGGAGAGATTTGGCAGTGCCAGGCCTCACTGTATATATGACGCCTGGAGGGTATATTTTGTTATCCTGGGACAAAGTTTACGCCACAAACAGTCTATCCAGGACTATAAAGTGCCTTTTTGGTAACGGCAGCGGTGTCGCTCTATAAAGCTATAGCAACTTAGGAAGGAGGACCATCTTTATGACATTAATCCGACCTGTCAAGGTCAGTGGCAGGTTCTCCCAAGCCTCGAGTTTCCTGGTTATATATTCCATTGTGGGAACCACATTAAGCTGGTAGAACTTTGCAGCCTCTCTATGAATAACAATGCCTAGATATTCAAACTGCTTTACTACTTGGAGTTTGGACTGTATTGAGATAGGAAAGGAAAAAAGGACCGGCACTCGCTGTTAGTATATAATGTTGTGATTTATTGTTACATTCCAGTGACGTGTTTCGGCATGCAATCTGCCTTTATTAAACTGTGAAATATGGACAGGATCAAAGTCATCTATCAGGCACAGGCTCGATTTAGACCAGTTCACCCGCAGCCCGGAAAAACCGCCAAATTCATCTACAGTGTCCAAGAGGGCATTCAAAGAGCTTCCTGGGTTCTCCAGATATACCAAAATATCATCTGCATAAAGGGAGAGTTTCTCAGTTATACCCGCCACCTCCCAACTCTCTATCAGCGAGTTTGAAGAAATAAGTAGGCACAAGGGCTTCATTATTAGTGCAAAGAGTAAGGGGGAAAGAGGACAACCCTGTCTGGTGCGCCTGCCAAGAGGAAATGGATCAGATGTATATCCATTTACCTTAACCCTTGCCGTCGGAAATTTATAAAGAAATTGCAACCGGGGAAGGAAATTCCGGGGAATGTGTATCCGTTCAAGTGTGGCCCACATAAAGTTCCATTCTACCTAGTCAAAAGCTTTTTCATTATCCAGCGACACTAAGACCCCTATTATCATGTTGAACCTGGAGGTTGGTATATAAACGTTATCTTCCCCGGCATAAAACCCGACTGGTCCACCGCCACTACAGAGAGGATCACCTCCCTCAGTTGCAGAGCCAATACCTTAGCTAGGATTTTAGCACCTAAATTAAGGAGCGAGATGGGTCTTTAGGAGCTGCACTGGTCCGGAGGCCTCCCCGGCTTGTGTAGGTAAGTGTGTTTCCGGTGTTCTTACCTGCCGATCCAGATGCTGCATATGGTCATTTCCCTTCCACCTGTTACTAGGCAGCTGGAGACTCCGGTCCGTCTGAGTCCCTGAGGAACCGGTTGTCTCCTATTCCTGACCCCTATGTCAGGGACCGTCAGGGTCAGCAGGATCCAGGTTCCAGTGCATGAGCCCTCCTACCTTCAGGGTTTGCTCATGCGGTCAGGAGATCAGGGTCAGGATTAGGGCGGCTGTAGGTTGTGGCCTGCTCCCTTCATTGTTGTCTGGCCTAGTAACAGTTCCCATTATACAGTGGGGGGTTTCCCCCACTCCCCACCGTGACATCTACTAGCCCATGCGCCTCCTCCCAATGTAAAAGAGACTAATGCCTGAGGATATCATCTGTCTCTCAAGGTGTCTAAAGTTGCGTTATAGTCACCCACAACAAAAAGAGGAGTTTCTGAGAACATTGCTACCTTGCTCATGATGGTATCAAGTATCTCCCTACAAAAGCAAGGCGGTAGATATAGCCCTACAATCAAATACTGCAGTCCCCTAATGCTTGCGTGTAACAACACAAATCTACCCGCGTTATCTGTGTGAACAGATATGAGCTGAAGAGGAAGGCTTTTAGCTACTAAAATAGAGACTCCCCTTGCATAATTAGGGTAAACCGCATGGTAAGTAGGACCCACCCAAGAGCGTTTAAGAGCCATAACTTTCTGTCCCCTTAGATGCGTTTCTTGCAACACTACTATATCAGGGCTATAGGTTTTAAAATAGTTAAAAACCAATGAGTGTTTAATCTTATTATTTAGACACCTGACATTCCAAGACACCAACTTAACTAACTCCATACAGCCACTACAAAAAAATCCCTGAGTCTCTCCAGGTCCCGTGGAGGAGCCAACATTCACACTCATGCATACCGACACAGACAAGCAAAAAACCCGAAGCCCCCGTTCACCCACCTCGCCCAATCCGTCCCAACATGGTTGAGCCTTAGACCCTTAACTTGAAACACTAGGGTGTTTTCCTACCCCTAGCTAACTAGGTGCGTGTTCACTTCACACACACCTCACATAAACAATGGGAAGAAAAGAGAGGAACAAAAAAGAAAACTTAAACTTCTCAACAACCAGTGCTCCTCTCTCAAAGTGTCATCACCCAGCAACCTATGTATGTATTTTACCCCAGTTAGGAGCTTAGAACATTAAGAAAATTAGAAGGTTTTAAAAGTCTCCACATATCTACTCAAATATCCGCGTCGGGTCAGTGGCGAGGTCTCACATCTGGACGCCTGTCGATCCAGTCTGCGGCTGCCTCCGGGTTTCAAAGAAGCAGAATATCTCACCATCTTGCACTCAGAGCCAGGAAGGATATACTGTAACATGGTATACTTTATATTTTAAACCCGTAGATGCGCCCGGACGTCAGTGAACTGCCTCCTCCTCTTTTGAACCTCCAAAGAAAAGTCCGGATAGAAAGATAACCACACATTTTCATAGGTGATATTGCCTTTCTGTTGGGCTGCCAGCAGGATAGTGTCTCTATCTCTATAAGGAGACCTTCATAATAAATGGCCTGGCAGGGGTTCCTGCAGGTAGCGGCTTAGTGGGGACTCTATGAGCTCTCTCAATAACAAAACAGGATAATAGGTTGCAGAACGTCTCTGATCAGTTGTTCCGCAAAGATTTCTGGAGTGGACCCTTCAGATCTTTCTGGCAGTCCCAAAATGCGGATGTTATTTCTTCTACAGGTGAAACTCGAAAAATTAGAATATCGTGCAAAGTTCATTTATTTCAGTAATGTAACTTAAAAGGTGAAACTAACATATGAGATAGACTCATTACATGCAAAGCGAGATATTTCAAGCCTTTATTTGGTATAATTTGGATGATTATGGCTTACAGCTTATGAAAACCCCAAAGTCACAATCTCAGGTCCCCTTTGCTCAGGGGGTATGGATTAATTAGCTGACTAGAGTGTGACACTTTGAGCCTAGAATATTGAACCTTTTCACAAAACTCTAATTTTAAGCTGCATTAATGCAATTTCATTTTAATTTACATTACTGAAATAAATGGACTTTTGCACAATATTCTCATTTTTCGAGTTTCACCTGTATTTCGGTCTTCAGCCCTGGCTTGTAGCAGCTTGGCTTGTTGTAGTTGTCTAGTATCGTCCTCACCTGCCCGGGTCATATCTTCTACATCACTCAGCTCGGTGGTTCTTTGACGTATTTTGTCAAAATCATGTCGCAGACAGCTAAGATAAGATTGAACATGGTCGATTTTCACTATGAGAGCTGCTTGACACGTTGCAATTGCCTCCATGATTTGGGAGGTCTCTGCTGATGTGACCACAGGACCAGACTCTCCATCTCCCTGCTCTGTCTGACTCATTGCGTCCATACTGTATATAGTTTTGTAGCAGGAGTAGCGACAATTGCAGCGTTTTTGCAGCCCATCTTAATCACGGAGTTGCTTGTCTAATGGAATGGAAGCGAATGTGGCTCTTACAGTACAGTAATTGATTCTCATGAGGTAACTTTCAGAGTGTGAACAAGGGAGGATGGATTGTCAAACTGCCGTAGATAGTAGAGAACTAGAGAAAATGTAGCAGAGGTAGTAGGGAGACATGTCTATGGCTGTTACTGCCCCAGCTCTTAAGGGTTAATATTCCATACAGATTGAGAGAGATATCCCACAGTTATAAAACAGAGCAGGGACTCTGCTTTCTTATAAGAGTAATGTGGGTCCTCTCCAAGGTGAAGAACTTGGAGCCCAAAGTCCCCTATCCAAGAGGTCATGCCAGGAGTTCTCCTCTCCTCTCTTATGCGCCTCAGCCCTTCTCCCCTGCTAGCAAACAGCTTCAGTGCAGGTGCGTGGCTACTGTGAATCAAGATGGCGCCCGCCACGTGTTCCAGCCTCTACAGTTTCTCCACTCCTCTGTTGACCACATCGACCCCGGACTGGACTCCTGGAGGTACCACTTCCTGAGTGTTTCTGGTCGGTACCTTTATGGGCTCCTTAATGACCATCTTCCACCCACACCGCTTCTCCCCTCCACTGCACTCCCTCTACGGCAGAGGTTCGTGCTCCACAATACTGCGCTGGTCTCACCGTATTTTTCTGGTGCCCTGGGGTCCAGGCATCTCAGATGCAAGGATCCGGTCAGATAAGTAGGGAAGATTGCTGGGTTTAGCAGGAGTTTTGACAGTATTCTAGCGGAGCTCTGTACTCTTGCTACCTCACACCATGCGAGCTAGGCCAAACCCCCACCAATCCTGAGGATAAGTCATCAGCATGTGCTGACTGCACAACCCCTTGAATACTCCAGTAAAGAGCTGTACCATGTAGTAAAGATTTCTTTATATATTTCTCAGTTTAAATAAGAGCTAAAATATGATCAAGGGCATGGAAAAGATGGTACAGAGTGCTGGAATGTTTTTGTGCATTTTACATGTTTGGTGTTCCTTTAAGAAGATACTACCCGAATCAGGATAGTCTTTTTTGTTACTGTTTACCACAAGCTGTAGGTGGCTGCACATTTCTCCTCTGATATTACCCCTACAGTGCGCCGATTCTAATGAATGGGTCACCATGTAATACATAGTCGCTCTGAATATTCTCTATGCCCCCTTCCCTGCATCCCCCTCTCTAACACCTATATACCCAAATACTGCATATGAATAGCTAATGGCCTTATGGGACGACCCCTTTACCATCTACTCAATTACTCATCCCCTGAGGAAGCTTATTAGCGAAAGTACGTCGGGGTTGGAGGCACACTGGTCTGTATTTTACAATCATTATTGCCTATGCTCTGTCTTTGTAATATTTGATTCCATTTGTGGTTTACATGCATGGCTGCCTTTTATCTCCTATTGTCCTGGGATATCTGTTACTTATATGAACTTTCTGGTTTGCACTTTACTTGCTGATATGTACCTTATGTGATTAGATGATAGGTTTGGGCGCTTTATTATGATGTACTAAGCCCAGGTGATATATAAAGCTACTTACTACATGACCAATGTAACTTCCTTTTTTCTGTATATGTATGCCGCTGTTGTGATTGATTTTAACATATTAACATTATTGATGTGTACTAATAAAGATCTTTGTTTTTGATTAATTAGCGGGGTGGTTTTTGGCTCCATTGGTGTAGTACATTTCATTTAAAACCACACACGACCTTAATAGCAGTAGCTAGCTAGTGTGTTTTTGGGGGGTCAATTACTCAGCCAGTCAGATGCACAGACTTACTTGAAATGTTCAAGAATTGGTTACAGCACCGAATATTTATATATATACTTATCTTTACATAGGATCCCAGCGCGCATCTTCCATTGCTGCATCTCGGATGGAGCAAGCCATGTCGGAAATAACCATGCACAGCAGCACGCAGAAGCAAGGGCCCATGCAGCAGTGGGTTACCCTAGAGCAGATATGGCTGCGGGCCGGTAAGTTCTCAAGGAATTGCAAATGGCACTTGGATGTTGGCATCATCTCTATCAGATTTCCTATAATTAATTATATCATTTTCATTTTTATTTTGGGGATATTCAAAAGGGTTGTCCGGATTCAGAGCTGAACCCGGACATACCTATAATTTCACCCAGGCAGCACCCCTGATGTTAGCATCGGAGTATTTCATGCTCCGATGCGCTCCCTTGCCCTGCGCTGGATCGCGCAGGGCAAGGGATCTTTTATTTACAATAACGCACTGCTGGGTGAAGGCTCCACCTGGCAGCCCTAAGGAGAGCCCGGTACGTCACCAGAACTCCAGAAAATGCCTCTGCCCTGCGTGATTTAGCACAGGGCAAAGTAGAGCATCAGAGCATGAACTGCTGAGATGCTCAAGTCAGAGAGGCTGCCTGGGTGAAAATGGGGATATGTCGGGGTTCAGCTCTGAACCCGGACAACCCCTTTAACCACCAGGAATATATTCTATCATCTAGAAAACTACAAAGCAACTCAGCTCTCCTAATGGCCGGGAGCGGACGTAAATAATTCATCTCACTCACATGACGGAAACAAAGGAAAGCACATATATAATTCATTAATTGTGTATACAGTTTACCGCTACTCCAGCCAAAAACATAACTACTTTATACTACTTCTAAGTCACCTGGAACTAAGTGCTGGTTGTTTCATGTTCTTTTCCAACATTTGAAGGGCTTTCTTTTTTTCTGGTCTTTTCTTTATTTATTGTTTGCAAATTGCAAAGATGTCTGAAAGTGTGTATATCTCAAAGCCTTTGATTTCCCATGTCTTTATATAATGACCCTATTTTATGAGGTTTTACATTAACTACCGTACATATGCAGACATGTACAGAAGAGGCTTTCTGCACCTTGTGTGATAGCGCTTGTCACCAGCACTTGTAGATTTAATGGCACAGCTCCTATTGTTATTGCTATCTTTTCTTTCTGTGTGGAACTAACCCAAGCCATGTGCACTATCTCCCTCAGATAGGAATATATGATGTATTGGTCAGTCCTTTAAGGGGTTTTCCAATACACATTCATCATCTATTCAACAGTTATAAAACGTAGGATCTCTAGGGGTCTGATCACTGGGAACCAGACCGATCACAAGAACATAGGTCCTCAGGTGTCCTGTGTGAATGGAGTGATGGACACCAATTGTCCATTCAGTGTCTGTGGGATTGACGGAGATTACCAAGCACTGTAGTGGGTTGGCTCCATCAGTCCCTAGACAGTGAATGGAGCAGTGGACACACATGCGCACTACCACTTTATTCACACAAGGAACTGGGCAGCTCACGTTCTTGTGATTGATGGGGGTTCTAGTGGTCAGACCCCCAGAGATCATACATTTATTACCTGTCCTGAGAATGGATGCTATGTTGGCCATTAACTGCTCATTTCATGGGAAATGCCACAGATTTTTCTGCGCACAAATTTGGAATCCAGGTCATAGAAAAAAAGAATGAGCATTTGGATTCCTGCTTGGTAGTCCTACTAGCCCTGCTTGTTGTTTGCTCCCTGTTTGGCATTGGATTTGGGGAAATTATTTAAGGCTTTTCCTTTTTCACGATTTTGGGCCCTTGCATTCCTAGCTTACAGAACTTTGGTCATTTATTTTATTCTTATGAGTCTAGATGTGAATCTGAGGATTCAGACCACAGGAGCAGAAAGGTTTGCCTGGTGGCAAGTGAACTGCGAGGGCAGGGTCCAGTCACATTCTTTCTCCATGAAATAGGTTGGTGAACCTTCATGTTCTCTTTCCAAAGTATGAGGAGAGATACTGCAGAGATTACATCTGTAGAGATTTAAAAGAACATTTGATGTCAGTTTCATATGAATTGATGTCATGAGGCAGAAAGACTCTTTCTGGTCGGGGAAATTAGAATTGTGTTGTTTCATTTACAAAACTTTACCTTGTTATGAATCCCACCCATCTTTATGTGCTTTGTTCTCGAGAAGATGAAGAGAAACTTCTGGAGCTTCAATACCTTTAGATGTCCTCTGAACAATTGATGAAGTTGAATTATCTTCATTTGACTTGGAGGAAGATTCCAAGTCCGCTCTGTTTCCAGTGGAGAAGTTAAAATCACAGAAAATAATGTACTAAAACAATAGATGCAAACATAATATATGGACTAAGCCCTTGCTCTAATAATAAAATCTAAGACTCTCAGCCCAAATATTTTGATCAAAGCACATCTGTGCCCACCTACCCACGCCAAGGTGGTCTCAGTAAGGCAGGTCCTACTCTAAACCTACCTATGCCGTATTGGACATGTATATTCAGTGGATAAGTTAAGGAGACTATCTATCGAGGACCATAACCCCTATGTTTCATATAAAGACCATTGTTTTATAGCAGGGTTTAGCAACTTTTGGCACTCCAGCTGCTTTAAAACTACAATTCTCAGCATGCACACTTATAGAATGTGTCGGCAGATAAGAACCATTTGGCCCATCTAGTCTGCCCAATATACTGAATACTATGAATAGCCCCTGGCCCTATCTTATATGAAGGATGGCCTTATGCCTATCCCATGCATGCTTAAACTCCTTCACTGTATTTGCAGCTACCACTTGCCCCTCTAATTTAAAACTATGTCCTCTTGTAGCAGTTTTTCTTCTTTTAAATATTCTCTCCTCTTTTACCTTGTTGATTAACTTTATGTATTTAAAAGTTTCTATCATATCCCCTCTGTCTCGTCTTTCTTCCAAGCTATACATGTTAAGTTTTATCCTGCAATCCATGTACCAGTTTATTAGCTCTTCTCTGAACTCTCTCCAAAGTATCAATATCCTTCTGGAGATATGGTCTCCAGTACTGAGCACAATACTCCAAATGAGGTCTCACTAGTGCTCTGTAGAGTGGCATGAGCACCTCCCTCTTTCTACTGGTAATTCCTCTCCCTATACACCCAAGCATTCTGCTGGCATTTCCTGCTGCTCTATGACATTGTCTGCCTACCTTTAAGTCTTCTGAAATAATGACCCCTAAATCCCTTTCCTCAGATACTGAGGTTAGCACTGTATCACTGATTTTATATTCTGCTCTTGGGTTTTTACGCCCCAGGTGCATTATCTTGCACTTATCAACATTTAATTTTAGTTGCCAGATTTTTTTCCATTCCTCTAGTTTTCCTAAATCCTTTTCCATTTGGTGTATCCCTCCAGGAACATCAACCCTGTTACAAATCTTTCTGTCATCAGCAAAGAGACACACCTTAACATCGAGGCCTTCTGCAATTTCGCTGATAAAGATATTAAACAATATGGGTCCCAGAACAGATCCCTGAGGTACCCCACTGTTAACAATACCATGGTCTGAATATACTCCATTGACTACAACCCTCTGTTGTCTGTCCCTCAGCCACTGCCTAATCCATTCAACAATATGGGAGTCCAAGCCCAAAGACTCTAATTTAATGATAAGCCTTCTATGTGGGATAGTATCAAAAGCCTTACTAAAGTCTAGATAAGCGATGTCTACTGCACCTCCGCCATCTATTATTTTAGTCACCCAATCAAAAAAATCAATAAGATTAGTTTGACATGATCTCTCTGAAGTAAACCCATGCTGTTTTTCATCTTTCAAGCCATGGGATTTTAGATGTTCCACAATCCTCTCCTTAAGTATGGTTTCTATTAATTTCCCCACTATTGATGTCAGGTTTACTGGTCTATAGTTGCCGAATTCCTCCTTACTACCTTTCTTGTGAATGGGCACAACATTTGCTAATTTCCAATCTTCTGGGACGACTCCTGTTACCAGTGATTGGTTAAATAAATTTGTTAATGGTTTTGCTAGTTCACCGCTGAGCTCTTTTAATAGCTTTGGGTGTATCCCATCAGGCCTCTGTGACTTATTTGTATTAATTTTAGACAGTTGATTTAGAACCTCTTCCTCTGTAAAGACACATGCATCAAAAGATTCATTAGTCTTCTTTCCTAACTGAGGTCCTTTTCCTTCATTTTCCTTTGTAAAAACTGAACAGAAGTATTCATTGAGGCAGTCAGCTAGTTCTTTATCTTCTTCCATATACCTTCCTTCTTTTGTTTTTAATTTGGTAATTCCTTGTTTTAGTTTCCATTTTTAATTTATGTATCTGAAGAATGCCTTATCGCCTTTTTTCCCTGACTGAGCTCATTTCTCTTCTGCCTGTGCTTTAGAAGGTCTTATAACTTGTTTGGCCTCTCTCTGCCTAATCTTATAAATTTGCCTGTCATCCTCGTTTTTTATTTTATTTTTATAATTCCTAAATGCTATCTTTTTGTTTTTAATGATTTTGGCCACTTCTGCTGAGTACCACAGGGGTCTCTTGCTTTTTTTGCTTTTACTGATAAGCCTAATGCAATTTTCTGTTGCCTTCAATAGTGCCACTTCTAAGTAGTCCCATTTCTCCTGGACTCCAATGAAACTGTTTCAATCTGATAGGGACTCGTATACCACTAATCTAATTTTAGAAAAGTCTGTTTTTCTAAAATCTAAAACTTTAGTTTTTATGTGGTGTGACTCAGTCACTGTACTTATAGTAAACCACACTGACTGGTGATCACTAGAGCCCAAGCTTTCCCCTACAGTAATATCAGATACCAAATTCCAATTTGTGAATACTAAATCTAAAATGGCCCCCTTCCGGGTTGGCTCCTCAACTACTTGCTGTAGAGATAATCCTAGTAGGGAATTTAGAATATCTGTACTCCTGGCAGAACTAGCTATTTTGGTTTTCCAGTTTACATCGGGAAGATTGAAGTCTCCCATAATGATAACTTCCCCCTTCAAGGTCATTTTAGCTATTTCCTCAACTAGTAGATCATCTAATTCTTTGACTTGGCTAGGTGGTCTATATATGACACCTACACGAGTTACCTTATGATTATCAAGCTGCAAGGTAACCCAAACTGACTCTAAATTCTTCTCGCTAACTTGTATCAAATTAGATTTTATGCTATCTTTCACATACAGGGCCACCCCTCCCCCTTCTTGCCTTCTCTGTCTTTCCTGTATAGAGAGAACCCTGGTATTGTTATATCCCAGTCATTACTCCCCTTGAACCACGTCTCCGTAACAGCCACTACATCTATATTCTCAGATGCCATTATAGCCTCAAGTTCATTGATCTTATTCCCTAAACTGCGAGCATTTGTAGACAAGAATCTGAGCTTGTCATTTCTTAACCTTTGTGCTACTGGCATCTTCTGGCATTGTTCCGGGGGGCAGTTGGACTGCTGGATTATCACTCTTTTGCCCCCCTTTCCTAATTTAAATGCTCCTTAGCAAATACTTGGAACTGTTCACCGAGGACATTCGTTCCCTTGAGAGAAAGATGCAAACCATCTTTCTTGTACAGTTCTTTTCCATTCCAACAAGAGCTAACATGAGACACAAAGCCAAACCCTTGGTTCAGACACTATTCACCAAGCCATACATTGAATTCCTTAATGCACATCTTCCTGTCATGCTGAAGGTTATGCACAGGCAAAACTGCAGAGAATGAAACAGTTGATGCAACTTCCCGTATATCCTTTCCAAGTGTGTGAAAAGCTTCTTTCACCTTTGAAACCTCATTGCAAGCCAGATCATTTGTCCCAAGATGGACAATAACATCCACCTCCCTTTCCTGCTTTGCTTGCCTAACAATATTAAGGATCCATCGTCTATCCCTGCTAGCGGTAGCACCAGGGAGACATCTCACAACACCATTCTCCTCAAACTTCACACCTCTTATGATGGAATTGCCCACCAACAGCTGCTTACTATCAGTCCTCACCTTCTCCTTTTTGTCTTTGGCTGCAGTCTTGCATACTTTAGGCATGGGAGATGATTGTTTCTCACCCACTGTGCTTAAGCCATCCTCCATGTTGCTCTTGCACTCTGAAAGTGCTGCAAATGAATTATGGAGAGCCACAGACTGTGGAACGTGCCTTCTATCCACAACTCTCAGTCTACCAGAACCTGCAGTAACCCATCTTCCATTTCTAGGGGGCCTCTGTGGCAGTGGCATTGCAACATTCTCAGCCTGAGTTTGTTTAATGGTTAATTTACAAATCTCATATTTCAAAAAAATTTCCTGCTGCATTATGGAGAGCTGTCTACAGATCAGACAGTATCCAAACCTCCGAAGAGTGGAACCTGAAATAAAAGCACAACAATTCCTGCACAGAACCAGGTCTGCCATTGTACAGAGGGGAAAGATTTTAAACAAACAAATCTTACTTGTTTAGATTGTATCCACCTCCAGATTACCTCCTGAGTATCTCCTGAATATGTCCAATGCACTTAGAAAATCAGCACTTGGAAAAGCTTACTCAGCTATTCTTGTAACTACCATAGAAGTGAAACAAGGATTCTGGGAGCTGTAGTTTCAGAACAGCTGGAGTACAGAGGTTGCTGATCCCTGTTCTTGAGTCTTCAGACTGATAGACTCACTCAGGAGTCTGTTTACTTTGATGTGGAAAGTTCCTGAAAAATAGCCTTCCATTAAGAGAAGGTATAAAGTCTTGTAAGCCTTTGAGGAGGATCAGATAGCTGACTGGGCACCACCACCTAAGATGGACATCACAGAAGCCCAGGTCACATGGTGGTCACATAAGAAAATGGCGTGGCTTTCAAAGATCCCACGGACAGGAAGGGGTATATGTGTGGCTACATATCTTTTGCTACACAAGCTAAGGCTACTTTCACACTAGCGTTCGGGGCTCCGCTTGTGAGTTCCGTTTGAAGGATCTCACAAGCGGCCCCGAACGGATCCGTCCAGCCCTAATGCATTCTGAGTGGACGCGGATCCGCTCAGAATGCATCAGTCTGGCTCCGTTTGTCCTCCGCTCAGCAGGCGGACACCTGAACGCAGCTTGCAGCGTTCGGGTGTCCGCCTGGCCGTGCGGAGGCAAACGGATCCGTCCAGACTTACAATGTAAGTCAATGGGGACGGATCCGTTTTTTTTTTTTTTTTTCATGGTAATGCAAACGGATCCGTTCTGAACGGATCTAAGCGTTTGCATTATAGGTGCGGATCCGTCTGTGCAGATACCAGACGGATCCGCACCTAACGCAGGTGTGAAAGTAGCTTAAGATAGTTGATAGCTCCTGCGAAATAGCCCTTGCCTTATGGAATTGGCTTCTTCATTTTCAAGAAGACATCCATTGGGTCTGTAGGTGGAGCTATTAAGAGCCTGTAGCGATATATCAGTAGCTATATGTACATGACCACAGCCAGAGAATAAAGTCTTAGACAAAGTATTATACCCCAGTTAGCTTGACTGACACCCTTCTTGACCATGTTAAACTACCATCGGTTACTCTTGAACAGTTACAAAGCCTAAATGCTGACATCTCCATGGAAGGACTGCAATCAGTTATTAAAAGATTGGGAAATGTGAAGGCCCCCGGTCCTGACGGGTTTACTGGGGAGTATTTTAAAGCCATGCTGACTCAGGTGTCTCCAGTGTTGTTAGAGCTTTATAATGGAGTGTTGAAGGGCCAAGTTTACCCAGATAGGGATAACATGTCATATATCAAACTTCTACCCAAGCCGGGAAAGGATCCCCTGCAACCGGGTTCTTACAGACCGATTTCCCTTATAAATGTTGATACGAAAATATTGTCCAAGATCTTGGCAGATCAACTAGCTGTGATTCTTCCATCCTTAATAGGACTGGAGCAGGTGGGATTTGTTCAAGGTCGCTCAGCTGTCACCAATATTAGAACTGTCCTCACAGTTTTGGATAGGGTTCATCACCAGCCGAAGCCGGGGGCGGCTCCAGCCATGCTCACCATAGACGCAGAAAAAGCTTTTGACAGGTGGGCATGGCTGGAAGCGGTTCTGGACAAAATAGGTTTCCACTGAGCTTTCAGAACGTTCGTTTCCAGGTTGTATGAGAACCCGAGAGCACGAGTATACACTCAAGGGTTCCTGTCAAAGCCTTTTAGACTGTTGAAGGGGACTTGTCAGGGGTGTCCATTATTGCCACTCCTGTTTAATTTGGCATTGGAGCCCATAGCTAGGCTCCTGTGCACTTGCGATTTATTTGAGGGAATAACAGTAGGATCCAAACAAGTAAAAGCAGCATTATTTGCTGATGACATTATATTATTTTTGGCAAGGCCAGAAGACCACCTAGAGACCATCTTCAAAGCCTTAGTAGACTTTGGTGCCTATTCTGGCTATAAAATAAACATCTCCAAATGTGAATTCTTATCGTTATTACCTATGGGGAGGACCCTAAAACAGGCAATTACGAGATTGAAGATCGCTGTTGCCAGATCTCATATCACATATTTAGGTATAAAGGTGGGGAGAGATCCACATTCCTTATACCAATTAAACTTTCCCCCTCTGATATCCAAAATCATTGCAGATCTGGATAGATGTCAGAACTTGCCTCTCTCCTTGGTAGGACGCTGCCATTTAGTTAAGATGATGGGAGTAGCCAAGCTTCTGTATCCTTTGCAGACAATTCCGCTGCTACATAGACATGCTGATGTTAAACTCTTGGAAAGCAGATTCCTGCGTTTCATATGGCAGGGAAAGAAGCTGTGGATCTCATTTGACAAACTAAAATTAAGGAAGGACCAGGGAGGGCTTAATTTCCCAGATATCCGCGGGTATAACTTAGCCTGTAATAGCAGATACATACTAGACTGGGTAAATCAGACATCTTTCTATTCCAATCTTAATCTGGAGGTTCAACTGGTGGGACACTGGGACCTGGTGGCTCTACTACATACCAGTGTATCTAGTCTCCCACCACTGATCAAACGGTCGCTGGTCCTGAGGGACACAATCTTGACCTGGAAAACATTGCGGAAGATGTTTCACCTGTCATACCAACTATCTAAGCATCTCCCAATAATGCGCAACCCAAATTTTGAGCCAGGAAGATATAGTGCAACTATACGAGAATGGGCGCGTAAGGGAATCAAAAAGATTAGGGACCTTTTCCATGATAAAGAAGGCAGATGGGTGACATTACCAGAACTGAAAGAGAAGTGGGGCTTGGTGGGCTCAACTTTCCTGCCATATCTGCAACTGAAAACCTATGGCAAAAGTAGGGCCAAAGATCTCTCTAGGGAATGGGGACCTAATGATTTTGACTCATTTTTGAAAACCAAAACCAGACTATCAATTTCACTATTGTACCAATGTCTCAGGGATAGGTGGGGGAGGAAATATCCTAAGAAGGTATTTCGGAGGTGGGAGGAGACCCTTGGGATTAGGGAAATCTATAAGCCTTTGTGTTTGGGGATTGTGGCTCTGCATAAATCGATACCTAACGAACAATGGAGGGAGACCCATTAAAAAATTCTCCATCACGCTATTTATGGTATTTAGGGTTTGATATCCCTAGATCTAAGGGCAACCCGGATAGACTGATTGCCTGTCCTAAGTGTGGCATGTCAAAGTCAGATTTACTTCATGGGTTATGGAGTTGTCCTAAAATAGAGGGCTTCTGGAAAGACATAAGCTCAGTTCTGTCTAACATAGGTGGAAAACAGATAGATATCACGTCTTCCCTAGTAATTTTACATGTCATTATAGATAGAGATGACCAGACAGTTAGTGAATATACAGTGGAGTTCATATCCCCGTTAAGTCGCAAATTGCTGATGACAGCTAAAAAATGTTTATTGAAGCTATGGCTCCAGCCACCTGTCCCTTCTACATCCATGGTTATTGAACAACTAAGACATACATTTCACCTGGAATGGCTCGAAGCGCTCAAAAGAACGGAGGTGATGGGTAAAAAATTATATACCACCTTGCGCAAGTTCATATTGAATTATATAGAGCGCTCGGAATACTCTAGAATATTGGGTCCCTTAAACTGGGGGCAAATATCCTGAAAAATTTCCTGATACAAAGTCTTTTTGGATGGTATGGGTGTGGGAATTAGTCATGAGGCTGATACAATGGTTTTGGGTAAGGGGGGTAAGGGTGGGGGAGATAATTCTTCAATGTTATTATGTATGACATAAGCTTGATCTGATGTACACTGAAAATCTTTCTTCTGTATCTTAATCTCGGGTGTTATTTTGAAAAAAAAAATTATATATAAAAAAAAAAAAAAAAAAGGATTGTACCCACAGCAGAAGTTGGCTCAGGGATGTTTTCTCCCTTCCTCATAGTACTCAAGTCAAATGGCAGGTTCTGAACCATCATAGATGGTTGACATGTCTGACCTGTCAAAACGGTATCCATCTCCATCCTAGAAGAGCAGGCAAGAGAGACCACCTAACTTCTTATCGCACCTAGGAGGGATCTTAAATCAGGAATTTCCTCTCAAGAGTCTGCCAGTTACAAGAGTTCATGTTTTGTACCAAGAGGATGACACTCAAGGCTGTCCTCAGAAACAGCAGAATTTATCAAGGTCATCAACCTTCTGGCAATCTAGCTAGCCACTATTCACCAGACCATTATCTTTGAAGCATGTCAAGTCCAATTCTCCTCTCTAATGGGTCAACTTCATTACAAGTATATTCCACAAAGCATGGAGTACTCATACAATGAGAACAGCAGCCCATGGTTTGTTTACTCCAGAAGAGCAGACCTTCTTCCAACAGAAGGGAGTTGAGAGCTTATGCCAACGCATTGATGATCTATCCATTTGTGGCCAGACAACACCACCAGAGTGACATACATAAATCGGCAGGTTTCATTCAGATCCCTGTCCATCCTGAGAGAAGTGGCTCGAATGATAAAATGGGCTGAGGAGCAGGCACTAGATACAGCAGCAGAAAATATGAAGGGCACCCTGAAAGCTTGGACAGATTGCATGAGACATTTCACAATGATTCCAGCAGAGTGGCCTCTCCCCATCTGTTCCTCCAGGATAGGGTTGAGAGAAGCCTGATGCCATCAAGGTACAGGTCTTGGAAATCTTGACCTTTAAGGGATGTTCCTGGGTGAGGAAAGCTCTGGTTAAGTGCTTTGTTACAGCAGTAAAGAAGATGAGGCCTAGGTGGTTAAATCTCTTCCCTGTTTGAGATCTATAGCTTGTCTTGAACAGGATATGAGATTAGCCTCTACATGATGCAGACCTCCTATTTTAGTTTTCTCTTAAAACAGCCATCCTGGTTGCCGTCAATTCAAAGGTTGAATGACATTCAGTCGCTATCTTCCAAAGCAGGTCTAACAGAGGAGCCAAGATCTCTAAATTAAAGGGTTTTTCAGACTTTTTTATACTGATGACCTATCCTCTGGATCAGCTTTTGAGGAGACTACGGCCCGCCAATGAGGGATAGGTCATCAGTATGAAAAAAAAAAATCTGAAAACCCCCTTAATGATTGCCAGGTGGCTCAAAAATACTGCCACGTGATATGAAAGAGAAGGCCTTCCTTCTACAGACTGTATCCTTGCCCAATACACCAGGGCCACAGATGCATCATTGGCAAAGGGCTCAGGTCCCAATTGACAGTATTTACCAAGCTGCATTAATTAGACATTATCATCTGGACTTTGTGTTCTGCTATTTCCCACCCTTGAGACGTTAATTAAGCAGCTCTTATTTCCAATAGTCGGAGCTGCAGCACATTTTTTTCTGCCCAAATAAATACGTTTAAAGTGGTTTTCCGGGCGCTCAGGATAGGTTATTGATTTCCAGGCCCACACCACGGCATCTGTTTCCTGGGGTCAGAAGTAGCAAATGGCCACATCAGTTTGAATAGAAATGTGATTCCGGCTCCATTCAGAGTGCTAGTTCTTGTTCCAGAACAACTGATTAGTGGACCTCAACCAATCAGACATTGATGGTCTATCCTTAAAATAGGTCATCAATATCAGGAGCTCGGAAAATCCCTTTAAGGGTCCAGTCACACGTCTGCATGAATGGGTCCACATCCGTTCCACGGCCTGCAAAAAAGATAAAGCATGTCCTATTCTTGTCTGCAGCCACGGACAGAATAGGTATTTCTATCTTAGTGCCGGTCATGTGCGGTCCTCAAAATGTGGACAGCAAAACACTTGCGGATGTGTGAATCTACCTTAATTCTGTCTTTCCATTCTGGTTTCTTAAAAAAATACATAAGGAGATGGGGATGAGGTTGAATCTCTTTCATCTTGACACTTGACCTAACTCGCCGCAGGTGGGGGGAGTCAACTACAGGAAAGAAAAATTGCATAATCAAATTCATACTTAATCCACAATTTCTGATAAGTCAACACTTGATTGATCTCCGACGAGCCATAATTATGTTGGCTTAAATGGCCAACATATTGTTCTTCGATTTTTTTTGTTTATTATTATTCCGTTTTATTCTTCTTCTCCGCCCCACCTTTTTCTATACGCTATTTCTCCTACAGTTTTGGGGTTACAACTTTCCACACTTCTTCAACCTATAGTGTGGTAAGTTGCTTGTGCTTTAATAAGCGATCCCACCCTCCGGGCCCCTGCGGCGGACCACCGAGACCCCTTTTTTGCCATTGACATTGACAGGGAAAATTTTTAAATCGCTCCCACTTGCACAGTTTTAAAGCTACACTCCCCAAACTCGAACCACATATTGTTTGTGTCAACCCGCATAAAAAGGTGAATTTGGGGAGGGCGGGAAGTGGGCGGAGCTAGCAACGGTCAATGAAAATTTTGTTATTTTCTATACGCTACTCCTCCCACAGTTTTAGGAGTACAATTCCGAAACTTTGCACACTTGTTCGGCACATACCCGAAAAGGTTGCTTGTGCTTTGTTAACCAATCCCACCCTCCATGCCCGTGGGGGGCCCCCCAAAAACCCCACTTTTTGCCATAGACTTTGATTGGAAAATTGTAAACTTTTGCCACTCGTACAGCTTTGAAGTTAAAATCACCAAACTTGGGTCACTTAGTCATGGGGTCAACCTAAAAATCTCTGTCACAATGCAGGCGCGATTTTTTGGTTCCAGTTTTTGTTTTTACTATACTTTTTTTGTTTTGGGGATTATTTACAGTATATCTGTGATGCTCTTTATCTGTGATATCATGCTTGCCTGTCGGTGCACTACGGTCGTTGTTCTGTTTGTACCTACAACACTTACGTTACACTATGTTATTGGCTGGGTCATGTTCCTAGTATTTAAATATGGCTAATGTATTTACTGTTGTTAGCTGGAATGTGCGCGGTCTGGGTGATCCATCAAAGCGATTTGCCGTGCTGGATTATCTACGCCCGTACTTTCCCGCTATTATTTGTTTGCAGGAGACCCATTTTCTGCAGGAAGGGGTGCAGGCATTCCATAGGTCATGGATGAGCCATACATTTCACTCAGTGTTTTCTAGCTATTCCCGTGGGGTTAGCATCCTGGTTCATAAGTCAATCCCTTTCCAGGTCCAGTCGTCCAGTGTCGACCCTGACAGCCGCTTTGTATGTATTCACTGCACTATCTACACGCAGGAGTACCTGCTGGTATCACTATATATACCGCCACCTTATAGCAGTGTGGCGTTGAGAGGCGCCCTGACATTTATTAATAGTAACCCTGACATTCTAGTTATTATGGTGGGGGACTTCAATAACACTATACACCCCTACTGGGATAGATATGGGGGGACACAGGTGGATGCTGAGGGTCCTGTTTCTTCCTTTGGTAGATTGCTGGAGGAAGTGGCCCTGATAGATTTGTGGCGTGTCCGTCATCCCAAAGTGCGTCAGTTTTCCTGCTATACTAGATCGCATGAGGCCTTGTCACGCATTGATCTGGCGCTGGGATCTGAATTGTTGTGTAGGCAGGTGGAGGAGGTGAAATACCTGGCTAGGGCTTTGTCTGACCATTCCCCTCTGCTTTTGCGACTGTCCACCGCGCCCACGGTTCCAATATCTCAACGGTTGTGGACATTTAACTCTTTTTGGCTGCAGGTGATTGATTGTCCCCATGTCAGCTCCGCTATACAGGAATATTTTACTTTAAATGTAGGCTCAGCTGCAGGCGGGGTGGTGTGGGACGCCATGAAGGCCTGTCTAAGGGGAACGCTTATTCAGGGGATTAGTAGGGCCAAACTTAAAAGCAGACAATTTGGAGAATTTCTGAGGGACCGGGTGGGGGTGACGGAGGCGCAGTATGTGGAGAAGGGCGATCAGTTATCTCTATCCGTCTGGAAGGAGGCACAGGACGCATATAACTCGCACGTTGTGGAGCTTGCACGTACAAAACAATCCTTTCAGCGACAGAAGTATTACGATGAGGGAGAGAAGGCGGGCCACTTACTGGCCACTGTGGCTAGGGCGCAAACCGCGTCGGCATATGTTACAACTATACAGGGGGAGGATGGAAGGGACATAGTGGATAGCCAGGCCATAGTGTCGGTGTTTCGTGCCTTTTATGCTGATCTGTACCAATCGCGTCTAGATTATAACAGGGAAGATATATCATTGTATTTGCAGGGGGTATCCCTGCCTAAGTTGTCAGACTCAGATAGTGCATATCTAAATGGCCCGCTACAATTGCTAGAAATCGAGGAGGCGGTGGCCTCTATGGCAAATAATAAATCCCCAGGTGCTGATGGGCTGCCGGTGGAAATCTATAAGAAGTTTGGAGACATCTTATTGCCCCAGCTGCTGAAGGTTTACCAGGAGGCCTCAGAGACTGGGTCGCTTCCTGCGTCAATGCAAGAGGCTATTATTGTGGTTCTTCCTAAACCTGGGAAGGATCCGCTTCTTCCAGATTCCTACCGGCCAATCTCATTGTTACCCACAGATATAAAGATACTTGCTAAGGTGCTGGCTCTACGCCTTTCTAAGGTTATCTCTTCCATTGTACATATGGATCAGTCAGGATTTCTACCGAACAGATCTACAGCGATTAACATCCGACGCCTGTATCTTAATATGCAGATCCCGGTAGATAACCCAGGGGATAGAGTCATTTGTTCCTTAGATGCCGCTAAGGCATTCGATAGTATAGAGTGGGAGTATTTGTGGGAGGTACTGGAGAGGTTTGGTTTGGGAGATAACTTTATAGCGTGGGTGCGGTTGTTATATGGTGGGCCTACAGCTCGAGTACGGGTGAATGGATGTTTATCAGATGGATTTTGGCTTTATAGGGGAACTAGGCAGGGCTGCCCCCTATCTCCGTTACTATTTGCCCTGGCTATAGAGCCATTGGCGGCTATGATTCGGAGTCATGCTGACGTCATTGGGTTTAAGCGGGGCGGGTTTCAGGAGAAAATAGCATTGTATGCGGACGATGCCTTACTGTTCTTGGCTGAGGCTAGAGAATCCCTTCCAGTAGTTATGGATGTGATTGGCACTTTTGGGCAGTACTCTGGCCTGGTTATCAATTGGAGTAAATCGTCCCTCCTTCCTATGGATCAGGTAGATCACCCGGCGGATTATGCTCAGTCAGGATTACAGGTGTTGAGTGAGTTCAAATATCTGGGGGTGGTGGTGTCTAGGAAGCTTACTGATTATGAGAAACTGAATTTGTCTCCTCTCATGGGCAGATTCAAACAAAAACTTCATGTCTGGTCTAAGCTGCCGCTGTCAGTAGTAGGACGGATTAATCTTATCAAGATGATCTGGATGCCGCAGCTGCTTTACTTATTACATAATTCCCCCATATGGTTACCGCTCAGGTTTTTTCACTCAGTTAATAGGCTGTTTAGGGAGCTTATATGGAGGGGGGCTCAGCAAGACTGCGGCTGGAAATACTGCAGAGAGGTAAAACTGATGGGGGATTGGCTCTCCCAAATCCGTGGGTGTATTTCCTAGCTTCCCAACTTCAGCATATGAGGGGCTGGGAAAGGGAAGAGGGAGATACCCAGCATAGGCTACTGAGAGACTTTTTGGTGGTTTCAAATCTCTATGAGGCATTAGAGGCAGATAAGCTAAAGATGTCGGGTGTGGCGTTCCCTACGCTGCGCCTCTTGCATAAAATGTGGTGGAAAGTGAGGGACATGCAGGGCATTAAAGGCGTAACGCAGTATACCTCTATATGGGACACCCCATGGTTGCCTCATTTAGGTTCTTTGCAGGGAATGAGGGGTTGGCGTAACAGGGGCATTATAAGAATTCACCAACTTATTGATAATAATGGTCTTAAATCTTATGAGCAACTTCAGACGGAAACTGGTACTTGCAGCTGCGCCATGCCTTCCGGGCTGACCAGGACGACGATATGTTGAGCACTGTACTCCAAAACAAGATTATTGCGTTTATAGAGAAGAGGGATTCCTCCTCTGGAGTTATTTCTTTGCTCTATCAGTCCTTGCTGGATCTATTTCTGCAAGACCACCCGATTAATAGTAGGACAAAATGGGAAGCGGAGATGGGGCCGTTAGAGGAAACCCAGTGGCAGGAGATATTGGAGAGGATTCCGCAGCTCTCTCTCAGCGAGGCCCATAGGCTGTCGCACTTATATCTAATTCATAGGGTTTATAGAACTCCTCAGTTTCTGTTTAATATTGGACTTCGGTTGGACTCCAAATGCCCGCGATGTGGGGAGGATGCGGGTATGCTGCACATGCTGTGGTCGTGCTCGGCACTGGAAGGTTTTTGGCGCGCAGTGCTGCATCTTATTAATTCTCTGTATGAAGTTACGCTGGATGTGACGCCATTTGTCTGTGTATTGGGGTATGTGGAGGACTTGCCAATCACTGAGCCCAGGAAGATAGCAGTGGCCAGAATGTTGTATATGGCTCGTAAGCTGATTGCTCAACACTGGTTGGATGAGGGTAGTCCTAGTAAAACCGAATATATAGCCAAGATTAATTGGTTACTTAATCTGGAACGAGGGGTCTATAGGAAGAGGGGTGCCATGGCCAAATTTGAAAAGCTCTGGACTCCTTGGATTGATGCCCCCGGGCTGGCGTCCAGGGAACTTCAGAGATACCGTCTGGGATTAGTGTGAGGGTACTATGGCTCATTGTACATATATGGCTTGGTGATTGGCGATTCCTCATAGAAGACATGGAATGCTTCTACGATATGTAATGTAATGTGGGGAGGTTATGGCCGATAACAAATGTATGTTCCAACTCCGATTATAAGATCACAAATTTTCTCTCAAGATTTTGTGGGATTGTTGTAGGGATGGGGCTTGTGCCTGTGAAATTTTTTTATGCGGATGTACTGGTGTAACCGAATGTTGAAGCTATGGAAGATGGAGGGCATCGCAATGATGGTTTGTGGGGGGAGGGTATGTGGGGGTTGGGGCCTTATGTTTGTATTATTATTAAAAAATGCTAATAAAAAATTACTTAATTAAAAAAAAAAAAATCTCTGTCCGTTCATGTGCGGGATTACAGACGGGAGGAGGGAGGTTAGAGCAGAGACTAAGGGCGGGCAGACGCAGTGGAGGGGGAGTGGCTTCGTATGAAAATGACCCAGGGGGCTGGGCACCGGCCG
Source organism: Bufo bufo (assembly GCF_905171765.1). Lineage (NCBI taxonomy): Eukaryota > Metazoa > Chordata > Amphibia > Anura > Bufonidae > Bufo > Bufo bufo. Next base: position 567,688,974 of record NC_053392.1, on the reverse strand, counting down.
TTGTAACACCGCCCCTGGGCACCTTCACAGCCTCATTTGCATACGGATTAAAAGTGTTTTTCTGCACAACGATGCTAGCAAGGAACTAACGGTAAGCACAGTTTTAGTAGGGGGGACATAACACTGTTATTAGGTTAATAGGGTGAATCTGCGTGAAAGACTCCCTTTAATGAAAAAAAGATAAACTGCTGCTATTATCACAGTTTAAATGCCAAGTGTCCCAAACTTAGCACAATTACTCACTGGGTGACTGTGGTCAAAATTTAGGAAAAGTGGGTGGGGCCTAAAACAGCCAATCTGATTTCACTTATTGACTTCAATGTAAAATTTTCAAATACTTCCATTTTCACAGTTTTACAGCCAGAGGCCAATCACATTTCAGCCATTCGTTTTATATGGGGAAATTTTAATTGCTGCCACTCTTAGACTGTTAATGGCAGGGTCCCCAAGTTTGGCACAGTCAGTCATTGGGTGACTTGGGTTCACATTTTAATAAACCAGGTTAAACAGACTTTGCTTATATCTCTAGCGTTTTCAAGCCAACATCATGTGGTTTCTTTAGAAACGACACCATTTAGTTTTACTTTACAATCTTTAAAGGGGTTTTCGAGGCCACAACCTTTCGTGTTCCAAAGAGGAGATTACTGACACAAGGTCATTCACTTTACCTTGCTGGAAGTATGAATATTATGTTGCATTTACAGAAAATGCTTGCTTTTTACCCATTCGACAAACTGCGATATTAAAATGCACATTTTTCATCAAGCAATATGGTCTGTCAGAGGAGGCCTCTCAGATTAATTCAGAATACCTGCATTAGCTGTGCCTGCAGCATAATTTAAAAAGCTGACAGAATGTTGATTTCGAATTCTGTCCTAGTTACACTCCAGTCTCGTTTTATGCAGCACAGTGCAGGACAACTTATGTGAAAATAAAGAATTTTGCAGTGACATCATAAATGAGATTAACATCATTTGGAGCACAGAAGGAGCACACTGATTTACAGGAACATAGGATATTTTATCATTAGCTATGCCTAAACAGTGTAGTAGGAGGCACAAGTCAGCAGAATGACATCTTTTTTTTCATGATTTTTTTAGTGCATACCTTTTTATTTGATGTTTAACTGGCTGTGTTGGACAATCCAATTAAAATGTAGTGTCATATGTAAAATAACAGTGAAGCTCCACCCTTGGAACCACTTGAGACCATGCCTTAACTCATATATCCATAATGTTCAGGAGCTAGTCTTCCATCGCGATGGATATACAGTCATCTCATGGGTATTGGTCAAGGTGGGAGTGTGACTGTGCACACCATGCTAGTGGTCCCAAATTAAAGTCGAGGAGACTAAAAAATCACATCAGTGTACATGTGTTAGGCATCCCCAGCCAATAATAATATCATGAGGTGCATGAAAAGGGGCATAGATGCCCGTGATGAGAACATAGTCCTACCACTTTACAAAGCATTGGTCAGACCACAAATGGAGTACTGTGTACAGTTCTGGGCTCCTGTGAACAAGGCAGACATAGCAGAGCTGGAAAGGGTTCAGAGGAGGGCAGCTAAAGTAATTACTGGAATGGGTGAACTACAGTACCCAGAAAGATTATCAAAATTAGGGTTATTCACTTTAGAAAAAAGACGACTAATCGAGATCTAATAACTATGTATAAGTATATCAGGGGTCAGTACAGAGATCTCTCCTATCCTCTATTTATCCCCAGGACTGTGACTGTGACGAGGGCCAACGACAGGTGAACCTAGTCTGGAGGTTCCAAATGACAAAAAGGATCCAACCAGACGTGATTCAAAAAAGAGAGAACACTGTAACAGGCGCCACTCCCATAGATGTGGAGAAATTAGATGTGGTGGTTAGTACCCCCTTGCCGGAGGATAATATATGGTGATATATGGTGAATACATAAAAGGTGTAGAATACTCTCCAAAGGGGAGATTCCTGATGATGAGAGCTGGAGTACTCACTTCACAGGGGGGGTAGTCACAGGATAAAGCTCAAGACACCTGTGGCCAACTGCCCCCCTCCTCCAGTCCTGGTGGGACCACTCAACCTCTTTTTTCTTTTCTCTTTGCACTGTGACGAGGGGACATCCTCTGCGTCTGGAGGAAAGAAGGTTTGTACACAAACATAGCAGAGGATTCTTTACGGTAAGAGCAGTGAGACTATGGAACTCTCTGCCTGAGGAGGTGGTGATGGTGAGTACAATAAAGGAATTCAAGAGGGGCCTGGATGTATTTCTGGAGTGTAATAATATTACAGGCTATAGCTACTAGATTTCTGGAGACTGGTCATTGATCCAGAAAGTTATTCTTATTGCCTGATTTGGAGTCCTTAAGGTGAAGAAAATTGCCTTCCCCTGGATCAACACTGCAGGATTATAGTCTGAACTAGATGGATGGATGTCTATCTTCAGCCTTACTAACAAAACTGCTATGTAGGTATCAATTCTCTCAGCTAAACTTCCAGCAGGGTGGATTAGTTGAGCTCACTGCTAAAATGAACTAAGGGGCTACCAGACGTGTGTCAAAAACTAGAGTTCAGCGAACCCTACTACATATGTGGCCCCAAAGCAGACGGATGGTCACTTCACCTCTGCTAACAAAGTTGTATCAGCAGAAAAGGCTTCAATTTTTGTGGCAATATCAGAATTGGACCTCCAGTGATTGACAAAGGGTTGCCTTCTCAATGAGTCATGTTTTCTCTTTCATCGAATGGATAGATGTTGGCGTGTCAGGCAAAAAACACCCTGCAGCCATTTATTGGAAGAACACAAGCTGGTGGTGGCAGCGTTTTGGGCTGGGGGATGTTTTTGTGGCATTCTCTGGACCCATCATTCATGTGGAAGGCACTCTCAACCAATTTGTGTATAACACCATCCTTACAGATCACATACACCCATACATGCTGATTGTCTTCCCTGGAGTGGATGGGATCTTCCAGCAAGACAATGCGGCATATTATATTATTAGAAGTCCTGCTACATCACCCTACAACTACATTTCTCTCTGTCATCTTATAGTTTCCAAGTAAAACCATACAATTCTAACAGCAGTAAGCGCAGTACAAACCAGGATGAAAAACACCTCCAAACTATTCTAGAATGGTAGAGAATAGGATATACTCCCGCTTTTATCCCCTATGTAGAATAAATTCATATTGTGTATGTTAATTTCTTTGATTGCAAAGCTCGTTTCTGCTCACCTTTCCCTTTTTATGGCCACACATGAATTACATTATTTGTCCAAGGATCAGAGGACGCCATTTAATGTGCATAATACAGAAGTCTATTGTATTTCAGATAGTTCTGCTTTCAAGGACCCTTTACATCAAATAGAAGAAACGATATAATCCTCGTATTGTCGGCATAATTGATATGCATTGACCACTGAGTGCCGTCCATTATAGGCAAATTCAGAATCGTCTGGTGTGTGAGGAATACAGATGTGGAGAACCCAGTGGCTTAACCTTCCCTCCTGCACTTCATTCCACTTCTCTGTTCTGGGTCTTGTCATCTGCTGAAATCTTTTGATTTTGTTGCATTTTGATCCATGTTGTATATGATTGTCTGAAACCCCACCACTGAATTCCGCAGCTCCGCTGACAGTCACTCAGCAGCGCCATGCCAATTATTTTCCTACCCGTGTGCTGAAAATAATAGGCTGCAGTGGGGGTAAGGGTATGGATAAAAAACTGGTAGTTTTTGTTATGTTCCTCGTGCATACCAGTATAATTATGGTAGTCATCATATATGATGAATAATTTGGATTACGCATCACGTGAGGATAGGTCATCAGTATAAAATTCTCTGTAAACCTCTTTAACTGTCAGCAAAGTGAGATCGTTCGGATGACACCTATCTGATGTGTATGGTCAGCCTTAAAGGGGTTGTGCATCGATATATGTTCATGCCCTATCCTCAGGAATGGTCATCACTCAGTATCTGATCGGCAGGGGTCTTCAACTGTTCTTGAAGGGGAGGCGGCACTCCATGTGAACTCTGCTTCCTCTTCATTACACTGCCCATCGTCTCGGACGTTACGGTGGTGCAATGTAATAACAAGCACTCACTCCATTTACTTGAAAGGAGCGAGTACTTGTAAACACACTACGCCGCCGCTCCAGAGGAGACGATGCGTAGTGTGATAAAGAGGAATCCTTTTCAAGCAGCTGATCGGCAGGGGTCCCGGGTGTCGGACCCTTGCCAATCAGATATTGATGACTTATCCTGAGGATAGGTTATCAATATATATCGCTACACAACCCATTTAAAAGGAGCCATTCAGTTTGGTGCACCATTGCTCCACTAGTAATTCCGGCCAGCGTCTCCCCCCTTTTGTTCAATAAGCAGTCCCAAAAATTTCAGAGGGCACTGAAAGGAGCGACCCCATCTACGTTGCATCGAGAGTATGGTGGCTCTGTGGTTAGCACTGGTGCCTTGCAGCTCTGGGGTCTTAGGTTCAAATCCAACCAAGGACAACATCTGCATGGAGTTTGCATGCTCTCCCCGTGTTTGCGTGGGTTTCCTCCAGGTTCTCCGATTTCCTCCCATTGATTGGGAGCCCCACTGTAGACAGTAAGCAATGATAATGTCTGAAAGCGCTGTGGAATATGTCAGCTCTATATAATTGAATAATAAATACCTACCTACATGGCAGTATACTAAGGCTACTTTCACATTAGCGTTTTTTGCGGATCCGTCATGGATCTGCAACGAAGCTTCCGTTACAATAATACAACTGCATGCATCCGTCATGAAGGGATCCGGTTGTATTATGTCTTCTATAGCCATGACGGATCCGTCATGAACACCATTGAAAGTCAATGGGGGACGGATCAGTTTTCTATTGTGTCAGAGAAACCGACTCCGTCCCCATTGACTTACATTGTGTGCCAGGATGGATCCGTTTGGCTCCGCTTCGTTAGGCGGACAGCAAAACGCTGCAGGCAGCGTTTTGGTGTCCGCCTCCAGAGCGGAATGGTGACTGAACGGAGGCAAACTGATGCATTCTGAGCGGATCCTTTTCCATTCAGAATGCATTAGGGCAAAACTGATCCGTTTTGGACCGCCTGTGAGAGCCCATGACGGATCTCAGAAACGGAAAGCCAAAACGCTAGTGTGAAAGTAAACTTACTTTGAAACTGATTTTGGAGATGACAGACTTTCTTTGAAACCATTGCTTCAATGGGAAAACACCTCTGTACCTACAGGGACCATATGGCAGTAGACAGAAGCTGTGTGTAACGGTCACGTCCACACTCACACAGGGGGAAGGATAGTGACCACTGCGCTCCACCCTCACCCTTGGCCCTGCCTACTTGCCTCACGAGTCCTGATGACAGGGGACAACTGGACGACAGTCCCTAACTTAGGATACGTGCAGGGAAGACAGACAAGACAAAATACGGAACATGAACGGACCGGGTCAGAACCAAGAGAGCTACGCAGTACAAAGGGTTAAGCAAAGAATGGTCACGAGAAGCCGGGGTCAAATACCAGGAGAGTAGAGAAGTACAAGAGGAGTCCTAAGAGAGTAGTCAGGTGGGAGCCGAGGTCACAATACCAGGACGGATGCGCAGTACAGGAGGAGCAGGCAAAAGGATCGTCAGGGAACGGAATCTGGTGTGTATTCAGTAGTCCAACAAATAGCCAGGAACCTAGAAATTAACAGGCAACCTGTGGCTAGCAGGCTGCCTATATTTATAGTGGGGAGTGAGGGTCATGTGACGTGGCCAGCGTCACATGACCGACAGACCAACCAGTTGAGCACCGAGTGATCAGCTCGGCGCTCAAGGCAGACTTAGGAGCAGGGAGCCTCCCAGCAGTAAAGCCGCCCTGGGAATGAGGTCAAACACAGATCCTCATTCCCAAAGCTAAGCAACAGTTCTGCGGGCAATGGGGGACCGAGTGCACCTTCGGAACCCCGTTACACTGTGTAGCGCCGTGCAGTCTTTTTGCACATAATTCTGCCATGTGCATGAGTTATAATTTGCAGGACGCTCTATGTGACACCATGGCATTTGTCTTGGTTTAGGATGGGCTGTAATTTGGGTTTTTCAAAATCGATACTTTTTTAACAATCGTATGTCGTCATGGCACCTTTAGGTAGGAAAGTGGTGGTGCGGCATTGATTGATTCAGGGGCCATCAGGACGGTTTCCTGAGTAGTTCTCTTTGCGGGCTAGTAGTACACTGTATGCGACCAGGCAAACACTGATACAGTCTAATCCTATCTTCTTATTTCATTCGAAATAAATAAAAATAAAAAAGTATAAAAAGTCTGATATTCGGTTTAATATATCTTTTTTAAAACCTCTGAAGCAATAGGGTAAATGCAGTAGGGGAAGCCGAGGTGGCGGCTATGGTGCCATGAAGGAAGGAGGCCACAATCTGATTGCCCCATCTTTTCTCTGTCACTCCGCACGTACATTCACATTTGCAAAATTACGTGCGTTTTGACGCCAAGAATTTAATGCGAAAAAAAACGCAGTGCAATACAGTACCAGCAAAGTGAATGAGATATGACAAATGTTAAGTACACTTTGCTTTTGTAAATTGACCTGCTGTGCAGATTTAAAAATCCACACCATGTCATTGTGCGATTCCGCACCTTCAGCAGAGTGGTTTTCCCCATAGGCGTCATTATGGTTGTTAACATAAACAGAAAAAACACACCAAAAAAATAAAAAAGTGATAAATAGTGCAGATTTATGTGCGGTTTTGGTGCAGATTTCTTGTGGATTTGATGCATCGTGTGCAGGTGCCCTGCAGCAACCCAAGGGTGTAAGTCTCCTTTGTCCTGCAAGGAGTGTGTAGAAGACACAATTGCTCTTGATGTGGGACCCACCTCCTCTGTGTCCACCCTTGCTCTGAAGGAGGCTGATCTAAAGGGAAATACAGTAGCAGCTCGGATTGCTTTTGGTGCATGCATGTGTATATAATGAACTGCTTGAGTATATGTAGGTCAGTCTCCAGCTTTGCAGTGGTTTGCAGTGGTTTGCTTCTGAATTGATTCATTTGTCGCTGTCACAAATTTTCCATCTCTGTTACCCGTTTCTTCATTTTTACTCCACAATGCAGAAATTGGGAGGCACCCCTGTGTACGTGCGTGGGAGCCCATGCCTATAACCTCAGTGCTGTTGACTTGACCTTATGAAAGGTGACTGTATACATACATTCTACTAGGAGGAGGTCAGCATACTGTACATAGCTCTGCCCGTACACATCTACGTGCGGGTCTGCCACAGTAATGTCATTGAGTCATAGTAAATGTCCTTAAACATTTAAAGTACTTTCCCTATCAGCTCTCCCGACATGTCCATAAAATAACATTTCTGCAGTGTCTTTTCTTAGAACGGTACCTTGTGATATTTCCCTACTATTCCTCCTGAAAATGTAAGAATAAATTGGGAAGAATCAGGTGTTACCATTCCCCTACACAGTCTGACAGCATGTAGGGACCATATGGAATATGTGTAAAGGCCATCTACTGTACGTTCTTATTATAATATCACACAAGACTACACTTTCCAAATACATCACGCTATGTCATCTATTACAGTTTATGGAAGATGCTTATAAACCACAAGCTGACTTGGACACTGAAGGGGCCATTTATTAACCAGAAATACACCTATATTAGGTCCTTTGCGCCGCAATCTGCGACTTCTCCCTAGTCACGCCAGGTCTAAAAAGGGGAAGGGGATGGGCCGGTGGGCCCGTCTAATTTACCGTTATCTACACCTGGTTTGTCTGGTATAAATGTAAGACAGTTAGGAAGTTGTTTTATATTTAGAAGCAGCGGTGGGTCTGCCGAAGTTATCTAGAGGCCTGCTCCCCTTTATACATGGCCTCTAAAACTTCGGTCTTAATAAATATGCCCCTGAGTCTTTGGGCATTCACTTGGCAAATGGAATCCAATGTGGAGAAATGTAAAATAATGTATCTGGATACTAATCATCTACATGCATTATATGTCCTAGGGCAAGTAACGCAGGGAGAGTCACTTGTAGAGAAGGATCTGGGTGTACTTGTAGATCGCAGACTGAAGATGCCCATACTCCTCCAATAACTGTTGGTCAAATGCTCGTTTGGCCAACAGTTATCTCTCCAAATTTCCCCATGCACATACAAGCTTGGTTTGGCCAAATCTGTGCTTTCAGTTGAGAGAGAAAAGAAAGCTCTGCCAGAGACCTCGGGTGGCAGCTTATCTCCAGGGAGATTAGAAGGATTGGACACTGAAATTCAACATGCCCGATTGTCGTCCAGTCCTACTGAAAGTGGCCTGTTTGGCTGATAATTGTTTAAAATGGGGGCCCTAACAGCATACAAGGTCAATCAGCTGCTTAGAAGATCATGACTATATTGTCATGTATTAAAAGAGGCATGGACTCCCAGGACAGGGATGTAATATTATTTCCCATTAAGATTGCTGCAAAGCTTTGGTGCAGCCTCATCTGGAAAATGCAAGGTAATTACGGGCATCATTTTGCAGAAAGGATTCCTTGGAGCTAGAAAAAGTAGAAAGAAGGGCAACTAAACTGATGAAGCAAGGCGGGTCTTAGTTATGAGGATGTGCTTAAAGAGGTTCTCCAGTAATAATGACATTTTATTAAGTGTCAGCAAAGGATTCATACTTACCTGCTCCGATCCTCTGCACTGCCCCTGGTCTCTCCATTTTTCTGGTCCCCATACTGTTTACTTCCAGCTTAGCATGGGCATGGTCATATGCTCCACTGCAGCCAATGACTGGCTTCAGCAGAGATGTGCTGCTTGTAGCCATGCCCATGCTAAGCTGGACGTAATTTTTTTTACACCAGATTATTGCTATTAAATGCCGCGATCATGTATGAACGCGGCATCTAAGGGGTACAACGATAAGGGGGGGCGGCGCACTCGCCGCTCCCAGTCATTGCACCCACCACTTACAAAGAAATGCGGTTCACAAAGAAGTAATTCATCCCAAAGCAAATTTTTTTGTAAAATTCGGCAAAGCAGCTGAATTGAATTTTACAATCCTTCGCTCATCTCTAAATATCAGTATTGTGTGTATTGCTATCGAGCTTGCAGATGTTGCGTGACAGTCTGTCAGTCACGTCTGGTCTCGACACCGATTCCCCTGCATGTTTGTAGAGCAGCAAAAAATTGGTCGAAATTAAAAGTGAGTTATTTATTGTACTTTTTTTTATCCTTTATTGTGTAGCTGAACTCTTTATGGAACAACAGCATATGAAAGAAGCAGGCTTTTGTATCCAGGAGGCAGCCAGCCTTTTCCCCACATCACACACTGTGCTGTACATGCGTGGGAAGCTCGCGGAGATGAAAGGCTGTTTGGAGGAGGCAAAGCAGATATACAATGAAGCACTAACAGTCAATCCAGATGGAGTGAAAATTATGCACAGCCTGGTAAGTTTGTGGGTTCTTAGCTCCACTCATTGTGTAAGTGTTTTAGGACTGCAGCTGTGAGTCCATTGTTGCATTGATTGTGGTGCGGTAATATTAAGTCATTTTTAGAAGGAGCGTTCGCTGTTTGTGTGGTGTGTTTTTTTTATAAATCGTTTTCATACACTGTTTAGGAGGAAAAAAACGCTAATCCCATTAGGAGATAATCGAAAACAACATGTGTTCTTTCTTGGCCAATACCCTATGGCGGCGGCCATTTTGTAAAGTGGCTAAAAGTTCTAAAAGGCTGTCGATCCACTTATAGCTAAGAGTGTTACCCCACTGGATTGATAGGCTGTGAATATGGAATGCATTCTAGGTTAGTAAGTACTGTAGATTCCTCGGTGTGTCCTACCAGCAAGACTTAATGGAGGCAGCCATTTTCCAACCTATTTTATGACGGCACAGCCTAGAGGCAGTGGTGTAGCTATAGGGGGTGGGCAGGTAGCAGTTACTACCAGGCCCAGTAGTCTAAGGGGGCCCAAAGACCCTTGTAGTGCATAAGAAGACACTGGTATTATAGAAAGTGCATGCTGGTCAAGTTGCACCTCTGGCTGGATGGAAGGGGTTAGGTCAAGAATTTGGGAAGGGTGGGGGGGGGGCATTTCAATTTTTGCTTCAGGCAGCAGGTAGGCTATGTGCTTCCCTGCACCTGGCCAAAAAGCACTGACGGAAGGGGGCCCAAGCTGAGCTCTTGCACCAGGGCCCATGAGCCTTTAGCTATGCCCCTGCCTAGAGGGGTAAAAGTGAGGCATTTATGAGGTATGACTAATAGAAATATTAGTGCCTAAAATGTCTATACACGGTGTGCAGGTAGACGATGGACTTATATATACAACCACTATATAGACCCCCCACTGATCTGATATTGATGTCTTATCATGAGGATAGTCCATCAATATTCTTAAACTGGAGAATTCTTTAAAGGGGTTGTTCATTTGAAAAGGTCTGAGCTGCAGTACCAAGGACAGTCACTATGCAGACTGTGCCTGATGGCCTATCCTGGCAAATGGCTTTGTTGATCTATTAAAATCTTAACCTGAAGTTTCCTTTTAAAATGAATTAAAGAGGAGCCATAACCTCTCCTGACATGTCTGTTATAGCAACAACTTGCATTTCCCATGTATTAACAATTCTGGAGCTTCTATTCTTATAACTCTATGATGTTCCAGTCCAGGAATGAATTGCTAGCAGTTTGTAACGAAGGTCCATACGGGGGTTACCAGTTGGGAGTGTGTCCCTGCTCAGTCTGACATTATCCAATCAGTGCTGCCAGTGTCAGACTGTGCAGGGACACTCCTCGAACTGGTAACACCCAGTTGGACCTTAATTGCAAACTGCTAGCAATTCATTCCTAACTTCAAGCAGGAATAATAAATAAAAAAAAGATACATCATAGAGTCATAAGAATAGATGGGGTTATCCAGTTAAAGAGGTTATCCAAGATGTATTATCCCCCCTCACATATGACCGGGCCCCTCACAGAGCTTGTACTTACTTCGCTCATCTGGCACCCTTATCACTTCCGATGCCAGTACGGCCACTGCTGCATCTCCCCGTTGCTCGGATTAAAACATCTGGCAAGGAGGGGGGGGGGGCAGCCAATAGCAGGCCGCAATGGGAACGAGCCTCCCTAGCATCACGGGTGACGCTAGGGAGGCTTGTTCCCATCGCGGCCTGATATTGGCTGCCTCCCCCCCGACGCCGGTCTTAAATAACCTATAATAGTTCAGTGCAGAAAAACTTGGGTCGTTTCTCATAGACAGCAGACCGCATTTTCAACTTGATGGGATCTAGTGTGTCTGAACAGTCAGTATCATATAAGGTGTAACCTTTCCAGGCCCAGTATATATCCCCCGGTCAGATAAAATTACTCTACGAGCAACTATTTCTGCCTGGTGTCATTTCATCGCCAGGCTTTAAATAGCCCCATGAGTTCTACTTAAGCTCCCGCTCTGAAACGTCGTTCAATATTTGGTTTCCTTCATGTATTACGAGTTGAAGTGAGGGCCCGCAGCTTAATTTGCTTCTTTCATAATTGAGTAAGCGATAGCGTTGGTCATAAAACATTTATGTGGGAGCACATTTCATATCATATGAGATACCAGAACCCTTGCCATAAGGTTACTAATCATTAATCAGGTAACAAGTCAACCATTCGGTGCCCCAATTGTGTTAGACAATTAACGTTACGGAATACAGTTCGTTATAGAAGCCAGCTTAATATCTTTTGTGTCTGCGAGTCATTTTGGTGTTGGATAACCACTTATGCCCATTAAACTTTCTGTGTCTATAACCATCAACGGCATTGTTAAAGGGCAAACGTGTGTTAATTTCCTGAGAATATGACACCAGCTCTCCGCGGAGCATTGTTCGAGATGGGAAGACGGGATTTGTCTTGGCCTTCAGTGAGATAACCTTTGCAGGAGTGTGAAGAGTTTTTTTTTTTCTTCTGCTTCCAGGAATCCAATAAGTTTGTCATTTTGGATTATGTCATAGACAGGTCTTCGTGACCTTACCGAGCCATTGTAAGAGCTGGACTCATTTACAGATATAATGCACTGGAATTAATATGCAAACTGTATGGTTTCACAAACTGCACAGGAAGATTAGGACTTGCTATTTGGACCTAGGCTTAGGGTTGACTATCCAGGAAAAAATTGATTATTGCATCAATGGATCTAGGAGCCAGGGGCCTACTATTTCTTCTCATGCTTCTTAAGCTAAGTTCACACTTCAGTTACTTGGTCAGTTATTTCCATCAGTTATTGGGAGACAAAACCGGGTGTGAGTCAAAATCACAGAACAGGTGCAAATCTTTTCATTATACCTTATCTCTGTGTAGTTTTCACTACTGGTTTTGGTTCACAATAACTGACCAAATAACTGAAGTGTGAACTCAGCCTTAGATGTGAGGAGTCTTATAGGCCATGCCTGCTCCTCTGGGTTTCTGGGGAAAGAAATCTGGCTGTAGGATTTAGTTTAATCAAATTTCAGTAAAGACAAATGCAACATTTTTCAACATAAACGCTCTACTTTACAGTACACTTTGTCCATCTGACATCAAGCTGTCATATTCCATTATTAAAAAATGTCTTAGGGTGAGCTGTGAGCCACGAATGCACCGCTTCCTTCACCGCAGAGCCTTGGCTGACTTGCAGATGATTTGCCACATAATCCACTGTCACTTCACGTGCACGCTCAGGATCAGTTCATGTGCACACTCAATGGTGTCATCAGTTCTGGACGAGTCTCCGTCTATTTCTTCATGGCTGACATTTGTGCGGCCTTCCTTGAACTTCTCGATTTATTCATATGCACTTCTTCGTGACTTTCTCCATACTGTGCTGGGGCAGACTGGGAACTTAAAGTGGTCCTATTTTGTAGTTGGGTCCAAATTGATGGAGGGCAGGGCCAGGAATATCATATTGTGGCACATTATACCACCCCAACAGAGCCGAATACCACAGTCCATCTCCAAATACTGCCAGCAGCACAAAATAAATCCCCCAAAACTTCCACTGGCCGGCCGTAAGGAGAGCTCATGCGGCCCCCTGGGAAATTTCCCTGTAAGGTCAATGGCCAATTCGCCTTTGATACTGTGCACAAAGCCCTCAATAAATATCGGTGCTTGGCACATGCTCAAAAACACAAAAAAAAAAAATACTGCACACTGATCTTATTTTGTGCAACTAACAAGTGGAACAACCATTGTTTCTATCACGGTATTCACCCGTAATAACCTTCATATATGGTCAGAACTCAAAGAAATTAACTTGCAGACTCCCTTGATGTAAGGAAGATGTCCTGTGTCACTGGACATTGATCATAACACCTAGGGATCAGGTTAGCCTTGAAACAATCCAGTAAAATGAATCCCTGTTAAAAAGGGACCCAGGCTTGAGATTGCTGGTAAGAGACTCAAGTCCAAAAGGTGCTTGGTTGGAGTGGATATCAATATATAAATGTGAAAAGGTAAAAAGATCCAGAACTCAGAAGACAGCAGAAAACTAGGATCTGATAAAGTGTAGTTATTGAATCAATATAAGGGGTGACTTACTCCACTTTAGGGCGCAGTAGATGACACATCAACTTAGCGCCCTTCCTCGATCGCTTATCACCCTCAGGGCTTATTGGTCTTTTCGGTCTTTTCATCCAAGTTGAAGATGGTGATCCAATGGGTAGAACCTGTATGGACCACTGAGGATGACAAGACCAACCAACCCTGAGGTTGATAGGGGTAAGTAGATGTGTCATCTACTGCTTCCTAAAGTGGAGTAAGTTACCACTGATATTGTCTCGATAACTACACTTTATGGTATCCTAGCTTTCTGCTGTCTCCAAGCCTTGGATCTTTGTCTTTTTACAGTTATATATGCATACAGACATAACTGTCAATCACTGAGTAGGACCGCCCACTGGACTCCTAAGCATAGAATGACCAAACATGGGATGGAACATGGGGAACAAAGAGGATTATATCATTATAATTGTTGGATTTTTTTTTCCTTTAACAAGGTTAAATTAAGAAAACAAGGCAAAGAAAGATCTTCCCAAACAGGCCATGATATAGTAATTGTACAAGTAATTAACATCCCGAGGAACCATGTTCCTTCCAATATCGTTCCTCCAGAACACAGTGATGTGTCTGGTCTGGGGGTCAGCAGCTTACACACTGGCTGTTTTATACCCAGAAGGAGGTGTCTGTACCAGCTGATAAATAATGCAGCCCTGTGTAAATGTGTTGTTCACCTCATTGGGTTCTCTCTTTATTGCCCTTGTTAAAAGAGAAAAAAAATAGCATTCTCCAGGCTGTGTCCAGCTGCAGCTGCATTGCAGATAAACATGCTGCTGAAAGGAAAGCTTTAGTGTGGCCATAGATTAAATGCTTGACAAAAACGATCATCCTTCAGAAGAGTCAGCATCTTGCGCTATCTGTTCCTTTCTATAGGATCTGAATATCCAGACAGGTATGTCTCTGAGAATTGGTAGAGATTTGAAGGCTATGGATACCTTAGGGGGCATTTTTAATCATTGCATGTTGCTCATTTTGGGCTAAAGTCATTTTTTCATTTAAAAAAAATTAAAATTAAAATGTCAAGTTTTTCCTCTACTGCTTTCAGTTTCACAACAACTACAGATTACTGCTTTCGTTTTATACTGAATTCATCAAGGAGCTGCTGGATGTGTAGCCCCTATCTCTGAGCTCCTGACAGCTTTTAAACATTCATTTAAGCCATATTCTTCTTAATGTATCTTTTAGATATAATGAGTGTTTAAGAGCTGTTAGGAGTTCAGAGATATGGCTACAGAGCTGCTATATCGATAGGTTCATTGTGGAGCAGAAAGTGGCTTCTGTAGATGTAGTGAAAGTGAAGGCTGCAGAGGGAAAATTGTTGAATTTTTAGTAAAGACCAACTAATAAAAAAAGATATTTAGCCGAAAATGAGTACAATTCAATGATAACAAATTGCCCCAGAGTTGTCCATAGTCTTTAAAGGGGTTTACCTCAGACAATCCCTACTTCTTAGCAAGGTCCATACGCACAGTGGGGCAGATATACTAAGTCTGGCATTACAAACATCAGTCTTAGTGTCCATCAGTGCAAATTCGGTAATAGTCATAGGCCTCTTAACAAATTTGGAGCATTGGATGGCAGTCTATGCACCAGAGGTTCAAATATACGCCAGCTATGAGGTGGCTAAGATTTAACTAAAATGTAGGTGAGTTTCTGGTGTGAACTATAGCAAAACCAATGGCTATGGGAGACTGTGCCGTCTCCTGCTATGTCCCACCCACCACTTTTAGAGTAGAAAGTCACACATTATAGCGTAATTATGGCATGTGCCTTGATGTGCGATTTTTAATGCCACAAAGTGTTGTAAAAAGCTTAATAAATGTGCCTCAGTGTGCATTGAAGTCAGTTAGCTGTCAGAGAGAGAGAGAGACACTTGGTAAATGCTCTCCACCCTGAACAATGCTGCTTCAAGCATGGTATAAGTACTCACCTCTTTACAAGTACTGGTTGTAGGTGGTTGTACATCAGCCCTAAGAACATTGACCTGCACTATAGTCCCTTGAAGATAAACATACTTTAATTAAATTCACTTTAAAGCTGACCATTAGTTGATGACCAAACCCACTGATTTTGACAGGATCAGTCTAACATCAAATGTGTATGGGGCTCCCCACTCTACCACAATGGCAGATTTTGGCGCTAAGAAAAGTTTGATTTCAACATGTCCGATGCTCTTGTTTTCTAGGAGATACGCCACTATCAGAGGTGTCTCGTAACCGCTTTCTTCCATCTCTCCACATGATCAGAAGAGATAGCTGTTGGCCAATCAAGCGTACACTTATCTCATGAGTATGGTCATCTTTAGGTTACCGTTTATCATGGGTATACATAAGGTAGCCTCACTGCAAAGATCAGAATGGGTCCGTCATTATGGTGCCAGGTTTTGCACCCCAACTGAAAGACCAGGTGTTCATTTCTATCTCCTGTAGTGATGTGAACGCTAAAGTAAATAAGGATCCTGTAAGAGGGGTATATCTCACCCAGGTTCCCTAACTGGATGAGATAAGTAAAGTTCCAGAGTGGTGCTGGCTTCAGCAAGGGATAGTTGCTGGAGCTTTTTTGTTTAGTATTTAAGGGCTGGATTTTACTTGGATTGGGAGCTCATTAATCACCTGGGATCATTACTGGGGAGTAAAAGCCCATCCAAGACTGTCAGTCGGGGGCGTGGTTGCAAACAGAGGCCGGGTGAGGCTCTGGGTGTGTGGTTCCAGCCGGGCTAGGCTGAGAAACCACGAGGCTTTGACATAGCCTGAAATAACCGTGTTGCAGTCTGGGGGGCTGGTATACGCTTGGCTGAGAAAGCCGGACCCGACACTGTGTCTGAACAGCACTCTATAGGTGAGTCGGGGATTCTACCATATGTTTAGTTAGAGCCCAGCCGGGCAGGTGTTTGTTTTGTATTATGTTTGTTTTGCTGAGGTGCCAAATAAAAACGATGTTTGGACCTTAAACTTGGTGTCTGGCGAAGATACTGGTGTGAATGACCCCCGGAGAAGAGCTAATCCCCCACAATTGGTGGAGGATGCGCGCAGGAGTCCCGGCTGAAAAGAGGCAAAGTGGTTGCTGAGAGCAACGACTGCACACAGGAGCCTCCTGGTGATAATCTGGACTTTTATTTTTTTCTTTCCCTGTGCTGTGCAGCAAGCAAAAGCTGTGTTGTTTTAAAGGGCCAGAACACAGACTTTGTTGTGTAGTTTTGTGCTCCATAACTAAGTGAACTGTGTTGCTGCGAGACTGACTCTGGTCATGGGTCTCGGGGGAAAAATTTTGGGTCAAGATGACGTCCCATGTGAATTGTGCTCCAGTGTGGCAGAAAACAAGGGCCACAGAGGACATAATGAAGCAGCTGGAGCCGAAAACTAGTCATTTGCTGAAGAGAGGGTCCTCGACGCGGTCTGGACACTTTGTAAAATTCCAAGGGGCTGGTGGCGTGTCGGGAGTGTCGGAGGTAAAGCGAAAATATGCCGTTGCCAAGGGCAACCGTCAGGAAGAAAAAGAGCGGAAGAGTGGTTCGGCTCTCAGGGGTTCGAGTAGTCCCTGCAAGGGTCTACAGAATCCGAGAGATGATGTCTGGATGTGCCATAAGGCCGTTGCTGGGAGCCACTCAGCATGACAGCATGCAGCTGTCCCGCGTCAGAGAGAGTGCTGCTGGAGATGCCATCGTTTCGGAAAGTGTGCACCTGATTGTCCGATGGTTAGGAGACATACGTCCAAAAATCCAAGGTGGGAGGTATCTCTTATCCAGGAGAAGGATGATGACCTCGGAGGGGATGGCCCTGGAGACCCATCACCTCCTAAGCCTGACGAACCAGTGACACCAATGGGTAAGACTGTTCCGATTATTGATTGTGTAGTTGGGGACAATGTGCGGGACATTCGTGCGGATAGGAAGGACTATCCGGTGGCTCTCACTGAGTGTGAGACACCAGTGCGAACTGGGACTTATGAGCTTGAAGTTGCCGATACCCTCATGCCGGATAGGAAATTGGGCACTGCTTTCCACTCGCTTTGGGAGTTGTCAGGAAATGGAGACACTTCTGCAGTCAGTGATGCAACTCCTGCAGAATTTGTACCTGTCCCTTTAAGGGAAGATGTCAAGATGTAAAATAAATATGTAGTGATAATGAAGGTTTATTTTCTTTATCTGGTATTGTTCAAGAAGAACTTTATGACTTGATCAGGAGGTTTGAAGAATTGCATATAAGTAATGTGGATTCCTGTGAAATGTCTGAGGATGTCAATCCATTTTCTGTGCAGGCTGTGACTGGGGAAAAAGATTCCCCTGTTGGTAAAAATGTGACAGTGCTAGAGGGTGTACCACATGTATCAGGTAAGGATAAGCAGTCTCCCCAGTGTTCTATGGGTAATAAGGAAATGGCCCAGGTGGGAATGAGCTCATCGACGCCCCTAGCGGTCAGGATAACTAATGACACGAGCAGTGTGCGTGACGTATATGCTGTGACTAATAGCGACTCGAAAAGTGAGCCTACCATGTCAAAATCCTGCAAAATAAAGGCGGTTACTAATAGCGACCAGAGGATAGTTATATCTGAAAAGACAAGAGTTAAGGGGGGGTAACGACAGCCTAGTGTCTCAGGCCCAGATCCAGACAGTTATAGTTGACCCGGCAGGTCAGTACAGCTGCAAACTTAAAGATAGTTCCGCTCACTCCGCGCTGTCCCTGGATGCATTAAAGAAGGGACTAGCAGTCTTCACAGAGACACTGAAGAAGGCTATAGAAGGGTCAAAGGAGGAGACCCAGAAAGAGACGAGTGAACTGAAGGGTCTACTGCCTAATGTCTAGGAGAAGAGTAAAGACTCCAGAAAGACACCAAAGACTACAGTAGACACAGACAAACTGCTTAAAGGGACCATGGGTGGTACCTCCACAGGGTGTCCAAAAGAGAATGGGGTTACTCCTACGTCTGCTGCAACAGAGCAGAGCGAGGAGCAGCTGGAACAGGAGGCCAAAGAGCGGGGAGCTTCCAACAAGCTGGTGCGAAAATCTGAGAAGAAACAGAAGAAGTTTGACCGGCTCCTGGCTGAAGAGAAATATATCTCGGCCCGATATGCCGAAGAACGTGACCAAGCGGAGGCTGATGCTCAGGAAAAGGAGACCAAGGTCCTCTCTCTGGCTAGGGCCGTTGAAGAAGCGCTTGAGGCTCGAGATGAATTGGCGAGGCTGAACAAGCAACTTAGAGCACAGATGGAGGATCTCGTGAGCTCAAAGGATGACGGCGGGAAGAATGTCTGTGAGTTGGAGACGTCTAAGTGTGCTCTCGAGCAGCAGGTCGAAGAACTGAGGACTAAGCTTGAAGAGTTAGAGGCAAGAGCTTCTCGAGATGACAGGTTGGCTCCCTCAAAGGAAAATGAGAAACCTGAAAAGGAGAGTCCTCTGAAAGATGTCAAGAAGTCTAAGCCAGAGCATGTTAAGAAGGGGTCTGGAGATGGTGGCGCTTTGCTGCTGACCGAGGCAGAGAAGGTGGAATATGTTTCTGCTGAACCCGTTGATGGGACTGATGTGGATGCAGACGCCAAGGGACTCATGGCAGTGGGTAGCCAGGACCTGGTCCTGAAAAACGTTCCCACCGCCTACAAGGCCTTCCAAATAGCCATCAGCCTGCTGGGGAAGAAGTACGAGGGGATGAATGACCAGTATGTAGATCCTGTATCCTACTGTGGGATGGCTCTCATGAGTCCTGCACAAAGAGAGAGCAATGTCCCGGCTGACCCTCTGGAGGGAATACCAGAAGACAAGGAGTCTGTTAAAGACCCTGGTGTTCCCCGTACCTCCAACCTTGATAAAAAGGAAAAGAAGAAGTTAAGAGGGCGGGTATATACCCTGTCCGAGAAGGATGAGAAGCCTCACAAAGTGAGTGGAGACAATAAAGAGACAACAGCTGAAAGAGCTAAGGCCGATGACTTGGAATGGGACAAATCCTCATGTGTATGTTCATAGAGTTATGTATATGTGTGCATTAATTGTATGGAAATGTGACGTTTAGGGGAGTGAATATTTATACAGTGTGGACATCACTACGCAATAGGGCCACAAAGCGTGCAACAACGCAAAACGGCCATCACCTTCTCTTATATACCTCTTGTCTGAACTGTGATTTTATGGATATCTGAATAAAGAATATTGTTTTTATTGGAGAGTGCCACATATTTGCTATTTTATATGTGGAGTTTTGAGCACTGGATTGTAGAGCACCACATTAAACTAAGATGGGTGCTTCCATTTATGAGCATAAAAGGGTCTCTGAGAGTGAGTGCTATGCAGTGTTAACCTCAAGCCCCTTTCGGTATATACCGTATTTCTTGCGCCATAAAAAGCACTGGCACCTTGGCACGGTGCTCGGGCTCAGACATGTCCTCACGTAGGACATGTTAGTTAATCTCTCAATTTTAACACCAGTTTGAGGGCTCAGTAAGGCCGCAGAGTGCACCTGTCTTTGTTTTTGTTATATTATTTAAGAAGCACTGGGCCATAAGACCCAACTAGGTTTTAGAGGAGAAAGATAAATATATATATATATTTTTCATCAGACCTCAGATCAGACCCCCAATCTTCATCAGAGCTCAAATCAGTTTCCCAATCCTTATCAGACCTTATATCAGAATCCCAGTCTTCATCAGACCACCAAATCATACCCCCAATCCACATCAGATCTCTGGTCAGACCTCTGTCTTCATCAAACCTCAGATCAGACCTCCAATATTCATCAGACTTTAGATAAGACCCCCAATATTCATCAGACTTCAGATGAGACCTGCAATATTCATCAGACTTCAGATGAGACCCCCAATCTTCATCAGACTTCAGACCAGACCCCCAATCTGCATCAGACCTTGAAATCAGACCCCCGATCCTAATCAGACCTCAGGTCAGATCCCCAATCTTCATCATAACTCAGATCAAACACCAAACCTTCATCAGATGTGACATCAGACCCCCAATTGTCATCAGACTTAAGATCAGACCCCCAATCTTCATCAGACCTGAGGTCGCACAGCGTCTGGTCATAGTGCACTATGTCCTGACACTGTACGCAGTAAGTACTGTAGGGATTTGCTCTGGTAGGCAGGGTAGGCGGACACAGAGGCAAGAACACGGTAGTAAAGCAAAAGTTCAGTGTTTATTCACACAAAAAGCAATAAAGCAAAAACAACACTGTGCAGAGTCCTAGTGTTAATTCACACCACATAAAGTCCACAGCACAAACGTGTCACTTGGCGGACTGTTTTGTCCATGGCAATCCACAGCCGTCCACAGCAGGCTTTATGGCGCCTGATTTTCAGCGTGCGGCTCTCCAGCACACTACCAACTGGTTGGAACACAAGACCACAGTGCTTCACAGCTCCACTATGAAAATGCAGGGTAATCCACACACAGCTGTGACTGCTGGCTGGATTTTTATTCCTTGCCCAAAACCTGGCCTTGAACGTGGGGAACAGCCACCCACCCTGCTCTTTGGCTGCTCCCAATAAGAATCGGCCCGGATCGGCTTTACAGCCACACGAAGTAAAAAACACGGTGTCAGCCAGCCTAGCTGCTGCTGACACACTAAACTACCAGTTCCTATCTCAACGAGGCCAGGAACCTCGGTTACATGTACCTTCCGTCAATGACGGACCCCTGCGTCTTCCTACAGTACACAATGCAGTGTGGTGGCAGCAGAAGACCAGGGACCAGTGAGTAAAGTCAGAAGCTATATTCACCTCTCCCCGATCCTTCTGTATACTAGTAAGCGCTTCCATAAGCACTCAAAGCGCATTGCCATTTTCCCCATACTTTTGAGGGAGAAAAGGTGCGCGTTATGGAGCAAGAAATACGGTATATTTTTTTGTTTTCTGATTTGAACAGTTTTAGTTTTTACTATACCTTCTACGTGGGTCGAACAGTCAATGGATCTTTAATTGTTTGAGCCTACTGATTGTCCTGAATTAGATGGCATAGGAATAAATCATCTCCCTCATCTTTTCCAAACAAGAACATCTCAGGGCCTGGCACGTTGGCGGCACTGGCCTAGAACATTAATCTGGTATTCGGCTCTCATAAACTTATGTCTTATATGTATTGTATGCAAGTGCTTGGCCAGACGTAAGGGTTCTGTTTAGTAGCATGAACACCTGGAATATTGATAGGATATGATTTCTGAAATTGGTAAATAGAGCAGTAATACTGAAAATATCCGGATGCAGATAACGCGTTCCCACGCTCTGACATCGATCTACATTAACAATCCTGCCAGCACAAGATAATTGAGGAGCATTTGATGGAGCCTGTCTAAACAAAAGTAAAACACTTATTTACGTGCTGTTTAGGTTTCAGAATTTTCTGCCTTTGCTATATTGTGTTGTGCTTGTAATTAAATGACTTCTCTGTCCAAATCATAAGAAATGTTCTTCTTCTATGTGCAGTATAGGGTAATAACATTTGGGGGGAAAAATAAGGGGGGGGGGCTCCAAAATGGAGGCTCACCTTTTTGAGTTGTGCTAGGATAGGCACAACTCTATCGTAGACTTGTCAAAGTTGAGGTCCAGTATGCCAAGGAGTGCTGCCGCAGGTCCAATGCCTCTGGTGGAGATGCCAAGTCCCCTCCAGAAAATATGTATAAAGGAGAAGAAAAGTACTGCTTTGACGCACAATGATCGAAGATGGCTGGAGGATATTTTCAGAGCTTCTCTTTATTGGAAGTGGAAAATGAATAAATAAAATAAAACAACGTGTTTATTTATTCATTTTCATCTTCTATTAATTCCAATAAAGAGAAGCTCTGAAAATATCCTCCAGCCGTCTTGAATCATTGTGCGTCAAAACAGTACCTTTCTTCTCCTTTGTCCTGATCTGTATGTCAGAAGAACCTTCTGCATTTTGCCTAGGCTGCCATGTTGTTTATACCAGCGTTTCTCAATGTTTTAAAGCCAAGTACTTACTACTGCCATAAATTACACCTAAATACCAAGTGTATGATCATACACTTTCAGCATGTTATAATGCAGTAATATGCTGTGATTTTAACACCCTGGAGACATGTTGACCTTCTGGGCTGCACCTTCCATAGGATGAAAACCTAGGGTTCATGCAGCTTTGTTGCCTAACGAGCAAAAAATTAAAGGGTACCCATCAGCAGGACCAACTTTATTAAACCAGACATACTGCCTGGGAGGGTTGATCCTGCTGATTAAAATTATACCTGCCTTGTGAAAATCGGTTTTAGCGTTACTGAGAAAAAATATTTTAAGCCATTTTGCAAATGAGAGCTTCAGTGCACTGAGGGGCGGATCCTATCTCTCGGTGACATCATCTCTTCCACTTTACAGTCTTGGCCACACCCTTTTGTGCACCGAATGCCTCATATGAATAAAGATTATAAGTCTTTTTACTCAGGAACGCCATAACCGATTTTCACAAGACATGTATCGTTTTAATCAGAAGGGTCACCCCCTACCAGGCAGTATGTCTGATTTAATAGGATTGATCCTGCCGAAGGTCCTCTTTAAAACGGCTATCCGAGGTACGAAAAAATTATCTGCTTTCTACTCCAGAAACAGTGCCACTCTTGATAATGGGCTGTGTTTGGTATTGCAACTCATCCTCATTTATCAGAATATGACTAAGCTGCAGTCCTGGAAACTGCCCATGAACAAGAACAGCGCTGTTTCCTGAAGAAATGGAAGAAAAAAAAATCTTATACTAAATTCCTTCCACCATGTTTGTTTTGTGTATTTTAAACCAGACCAGTTTTTCTAATGTTCACTTATACTGAATTGCAGAAGTGAAGTGCATTGCAAAAATAAGTAGTCCCTGCTATAGGATCCATCCCTGGCTTGCTCACTTTCCCTGTCCACTGTTACTCCACATTAGAGACCAAGGGAGGAGGAACCAGGAAGAAGGTTATGATGTCTCCCTTGTTCCCTTCAAGGAATTGGGATGGGTGTGAACAAGCTCCAAGTTCTTCTGTACTGGAATAGAATGGGGAGATGTGGTGATGGTTCGGGACAAGATGGAGTATGTACTGTGGGAATTTTAGTGGGTTTTTCGTTCACATACAACCATGTAATTTTGGGCAGGAGATCAAAAGGTATGTCACAGAGCGGAGACAGTCACCTGCTTTGTGAGCATATGTCGTTATTTCTTATGCATACGTCTTAAATCACTTAATCCTTAATTATGTTTTCTAAAGCTTTGAGCAAGTACAGATTATTCCTTATTAATATCCTCCCACTGAGAAGTAGTCAAATTCAGAGTGACGCGGTACATTTTCTGTTGATTAAATTATATGGTGTGTTTTATTCAATGTTATCCTTTGAATCAAGGAGAAGGTAGTGGGTGTGCTTAGAGGTGAGGGGTCCAATAACACATAATATAAAGTGTACCCCCTTCTGATGAAGGATGTATCCCTAACATCACACCTAGGGATCGACTGATTATCGGTTTGGCCGATATTATCGGCCGATATTGAGGATTTTGAACGTTATCGGTATCGGCATCTATTTTGCCGATATTCCGATAACGTATTGGGAACACAGAACGCGCTGCTCTCAGCGCTCTCTGTGTTCCCTCCGCAGCACAGGGGAGAAGGAAGCAGTGTCTCCTCCCCCTGTGCTGCTGCTGCCGCTGCCGCCAATGAGAGGAGAGAACATAAGAGGAGGGGAGGGGCTGTGGCCAGCGCTCCACCAATGAAGATAAGCCTTTCATTTATTCATATACAGGAGGCGGGAGCTGGCTGCAGAATCACATAGCCGGCTCTCGACCTCTATGAACTGTAGCTGTGATCTGCGGTAGTTAACTCCTCAGGTGCCGCGGATTGCAGGTACCGCTCATAGAGGTCGGGAGCCGGCTATGTGATTCTGCAGCCAGCTCCCGCCTCCTGTATATGATTGAGAGACTTATCTTCATTGGTGGCGCAGTGCGCCCCCCCCCCCCCAAGCCCCCCAGTATTAATCATTGGTGGCGCAGTGCGCCCCCCCCAAGCCCCCCAGTATTAATCATTGGTGGCGCAGTGCGCCCCCCACCCCCATCCCAATAGTAAAAACATTGGTGGCGCAGTGCCCCCCACCCAGTATTACTCATTGGTGGCAGTGGCCACAGGATCCCCTCTCCCCTGCTCCTCCGATCGGAGCCCCAGCAGTGTAAGCCTGGGGCTCCGATCGGTTACCATGGCAGCCAGGACGCTATTGAAGCCCTGGCTGCCATGGTAAGCTCCCTGCTGCTGTGTGCACTATGCACAGAGCAGCAGGGACAGTGTGAGCTCCTATTCACCCTGATAGAGATCTATCAGGGGGAATAGGACAAGGGTTCTAGTCCCTAAGGGGGCTAAAAGTTAGTAAAAAAAAAAAAACACAAAAATATTAAGTATAAATGAAAAAGATTTAAAAAAACTAAAATAAATACACATTAACAATAAACCAAAAAAATACACATTAACAATAAACATTAAATTTCAGCAGATTTGTGTAGGAATTTTTTTTTTCTCAAAAAATGAAAATTCCCAGAATATCGGTATAAATTATCGGCTATCGGCCTGAAAGTTCACAAATTATCGGTATCGGCCCTAAAAAATCAATATCGGTCGATCCCTTCACACCCCTAATACCTAAGACAGTAGAACTCGATGTTTGTTTGCCCCCCCCCCCCATCTCCTTTCACAGTCCTTAAAGGGGTTCTCCAGGAATTAAGAAAATGAAAATACCTAAAAATTACTTTATTATAACTATATTCCCAAATATCTTTCATTAGTTATAATGGCTCGCTTGGTCTGGGGAGCAATCATTAGGAGAAATAAAATGGCTGCTGTCCTATTGGTGCACACAAAACTTGTCCTAATCACATAGCAGGAGACAGCCACATCCCCACCTCCTCTCTGTACTTCGTCTCCTCATGAACTCCATTCCTATAGAGATTCAACTGAAGATCATATTAAACAGTATTCATAACCCCTGACAAGCAGAGCAGAGAGGAGGATGAGGCAGCTCTTTAGCTCAGTGTTCTAAAGTTATTTGTCCTCTTCTATGATAAGGACAGGTTTTGTGTGCACTAATAGGACGGCGGCCATTTTATTTTTCCCAATGATTGCTCCCCAGAGAAAACGAGCCATTATAACAAATGAAATGTATTTGGGAATGTATTTATAATAAAGTAATATTTACGTATTTTCATTTTCTTAATTCCTGGAGAACCCCTTTAAGTTGATTCTAAGCACCCTTGTTTGCTAATGTAATCAAATCTGTAGGTTAAATTAATGGATGCAGTCAACCTGGCTTGATCTCCCTCTCTTCAGGTGCCTAATTGCAGGCACATAGCCAGTCCCTATGATCTGTGGTCACGAAGTCAAGGAAAGGCAGAAGCAGCTCTAGATATATCATTTTGCCTTTGAAGGTTTGGAGGGCTTGAGGATGTCAGCCAAACTGACTTCGGCAAGACCAGTCAACCAACTACTGTGTATGGTGGCCTCAACTCTGGATTTCTGCTGCCCAGTCCTTTTAGTCTAAAGTTTGCTGCCAGAGGCACATGGCAGCGGGTTTCTCTTAATTCAAGATAAGTGCATGCTCAACAGAACCAAACTTGCATGTGTATGGAGGCGTCAGGAGAGATAGTTGCAGCCTGGACTAGAATTCAGCCAACAACTAACTAATTAGTATGGCCAACTTTCAATCAAGGGAGGGAGTTCCAGAAAGGGCTCTGGGTGAATTATCTTATCGACCACAATTTTTAGAGATTCATGAAGTGGGGAGCCGATTCGAGAGCAAGGGACCTATATACTGTTCTTGCACAGTGGTCCTCTGATCTTTGAGTCCACCACTAATTCTGTGTATGAGATACGGCGATGAGTCCATAGAGCCTTCCCACCCATTCAGCTGTAGTCCATAATATTAGCGATCAAATGTACACAAAGTATGAGCACAATCCTATTCCGGTAGATCAAGCCATTTTACCTTTTAAACCTATGATGACCATTTGACTTACAGGAGATGTAAAGACAACTTTATTTTTCATTTTACTCATGAGCCATTTTCCAAGGCACAGATAGAACCAAATAAATCCAATCTATATCTAATGGAGGCACGCACATTACGTTATCTTGTAAGAGTATGTTTTCTTTTTTATCCCTTGGTAAACTCAAACCTCATCTTCCTAATACTTTGAAACATAAAAAAAAAAAAGCTGTGGCGGGATGTTGATGAAATGCGTCTATCACAGGATAAAATAGCACTGATAAAGCAGAACGTTGTAAATTGGCTTCGGCACAGAGAGAATTTCATCTGCATTGCTATGTCTCTTGATAATGCTGCCTTGCACCTGGGGCATATTCCTTCGTGGAAGCGACACAGACTTCCTATCCTTGATAAGCACCATGTAAGTGTCTGAGCTATCACATCGCTGACAGTAATGCAGGATAAGCAGCGCAGAGCAAGATACTTATCAGGGAAGTAATTGACATTTCTCTCCGGTTGTTGCTTACCCAGGTGAGCTAAACTACGTCTCCCCCAACCCCCAGCTTGTTTTGCTCATAAACTTTTCATAGATTCTTCAAAATTAACCTTTTTTAGTTTTTAAAGGAACAGCTATAAAAAGCAGAATTACAATGTGTTTTTACCTTTACTGTTACATTTTTATATTAAAGTGAAGTTTTGTCTTGGAGACACTTGAAACGGGTATTCCGGCTTCAAAATTATATAGCCTATTCTTGCCCGGCCTTGACAATGTTGTGCCTGTGCCTCTGCTTCGAGTAGCGATGCAAGCCCAATAGCTTTGCTATCTCTACTGGAGCAGCGGCTGCGCATGCACAGTTACACTTCTGGGAACGGCGCAGGAGCAAGATTGTCCTGCCCTGTCAATCAACTGGCGGGTGGTGCTTCTTCTCCTGTACTGACAGCCATTCACAGGGGAAGAACTCTTATTAAATGATTTGATTCATTAGAATTAATTCATTCATCCCTAGCCACTTTCAGGATTTGGGGGGTACTATTTCTCCTTAGGGACAGAACACCCTAATCGTCGTGAGGAGACCTATAGGCCATACATGCTCTGCTGGAATTCTGGGAAGAAAGGGATGCAAATAAGCTCTTAACAAGTTCTGCCTCTGATGCCACCAGATGTAAGGCAGCGATCCTATAATCAATGTTCGACCCTTTAATTAGGCCTTAAGACATGACTCGGATATTAAATAAGCCAGCACCTCATCTGCAGACAGCTGTTTTGGGGTGATTGCCTCTCATCAGTGCTATAAGTCTCCTCACGCTGATTAAAGCACTCTGTCCCCAAGAAGATACAGTAACCCCCCAATCCTGACTCAGGCCTCTCACCCAGTTAAGTCAGTACGCTGCTGTGCACCGATGAGGGGCAATGACCCCGAAACAGCTGTGTGCAGATGAGGTGCTGGCTTATTTAATATCCAAGTCATGTCTCAAGGCCTATTTAAAGGGTCGAACATTGACTTAAAGGATAGCTGCCTTACATCTGATGGGATTAGAGGCAGAGCTTGTTAAGAGCTCATGTGCATCCCTTTCTTCCTAGTCACTTTCACACCCATCTGGCAGGGCTTATCCGCTGTTAGAACAAAATGGTGGGTTGTTGAAATTCAGGGCACCCAATCTTTTTCTTCCTCGACATTATCTGTCAGAGAGAGTCCGAAGCTCCCTATACACATTAGATTGTCAGCCAATAGTCTTAATGTGTATGGGGCGCCAAGTGATTAGCGCTATCTCCTGTAACGAACCATACACCTGTGTGATCATGACACGACCAGATTGTAAACCTCTGGAGGTAAAGTTCCTATTGACACTTAGCAGAAATCTTGGAAACCAAGGAATTGATACAGAAAGTGTATTGGAAAATGGTATCGTTCTTCATTATGCAAAAAAATATTATAATGGAAAATTCCATTGTGATCAGTTTTCCAATATAAAGTGAGGAGAATCTGCATGAATCTTTAGATTCCCATAGGATCTGCACCACCCACTCACCTTGTCTGCAATTTCTGTTTTGTCACAAGCGTTTGCCCATATTGATGAACTGAACCACATGTGCAGGAAGAAATAGTCCAGAATTCCTCCTCGGCGTTGTGCAGATTGTATTTGCAACTACAGGAAATGTTTGGTGAAAGTGATTGCTGCTAAATGGGGATCTACAGGTTATTAAATTCAAGGGTCACTTTTCCTCCCTGCACTGTGGATGTTTTACGCAGAATGCTGAATAAAAGACAGGAGCGCTAGAACTTTTTTTTAGGCCACATTGGAGTAATCAATGGAGAAATCCAGGTAATTGCAAAGGGTTCACTTACTTATTCTTGCAACTGTAGTAATTGATTACTGGAGGAGATATTGAGTGAAGAGGAACACTGGAACACCCAAGTTATATTCAGATTTTTTTAATAGGGAATGATTGGGGTAATCCGGATCAGCACAATACAGTTGCTTTTTGTGGCAGCCTGTATTCAGTGAATGGATTGTTCATATAGGCTGTAGCCATACTTGTCAATTCATCCTGACAGACTCTTTTTGCTCAATACAGGCTGATCAGATTGTCATGGCACACTACACCACTTTTCTCTCACTCACTCCTTGGCTGGGCCTATGCTAGCGTTCCTGTGGGTCGATACAGAGGGCTTAAAGAGTTCTGTCAGCTAGGTTTAGCCTATAGAGCTGTGTACATGCGCTGCTAGATCACCACTAGCACGTCCACCATGTACATTTCCCATAGCTCTGAGTGCTTTTATTTAGTAAAAAAAAAAATATAAAAAAATTATATATGTATATGCAAATGAGGCTAGTAAGGAGCCCAAGGGGCTTTTAACAACGCTTCAGAAGCCCAGCCACGCCCACTGTGAAGCCCGCCCCGCATATCCCGAATCTCCTCCTTGCTCCCCCAACGTCACACAATTAGAGTGCCGTAATCTCGCACATGCACGAGTACGCCGCATATCAGTGCTGGCATAGTGTTCCTTCCCTGTGCTGGCCTCAGGGAACGAACTGCGCATGCGCGAGATTACGGTCCTCTAACTGCGTGACGTCGTGGGAGCAATGAATGGGGACAAAACTGAAGCTTTTTCCTCCAGTATTGAGATCCGTCATAGGAATAGCGGAAAGTAGAAGCGCAGATGTGAAAGTAGCCTAAACAGTTTATCAGATGACCGACACAAAGTGAATACTTTCACACAGCTAGACAAACAGTTAACCCTTTGTCACAGAACGCGTGAATATGTTTAAAAAAAATCAATAAAAAAAAAAGGTTTTTAACCGTAAAATGCAATCATAAAAAAAAATTCCCCCTGAAAGTGTACATAGCCTTTCCTATCTCTTCCTTGCAAAACACTAGGGCAGTGATGGCGAACCTATGGCACGGGTGCCAGAGGCGGCACTCAGAGCCCTCTATGTGGGCACCCACGCCCTGGAAAAAGTCTATGGCATAGCAATATGCTTTAGACTTTTCCTGCCATTCATCACCCCCAGGACACACTATAAACAGCACAGGCAGTGCATTAAATGTAGGCTATTAATCTATTATAGATAAATGATAAAGGACATGAAAGATATATTATATTGGTATTTAGGTTAAATTGCCGTGTCGGCACTTTGCGATAAATAAGTGGGTATTTGGTTGCAGTTTTGGGCACTTGGTCTCTAAAAGGTTCACCATCACTGCACTAGGGAGATTTACAGTATCTAATCTGGTGTAAAGGAAAACCAGTTTAGTTGCCCATAGCAACCAATCAGATTCCACCTTTCATTTTTCAGAGCTCCTTTGGAAAATGAAAGGATCAATCTGATTGGTTGCTATGGGCAACTAAGCCAGTTTTCCTCGGAACCATTCACAGATCAGCTTTCATTTCATTTATTGCTCTGAAAAAACTGTAAGCTGCGCTGTGATTGGTTGCAGTACTCAGTTTCGATAATGGAGCACCATATTCTTTGGTTATCTTGCGTGCATCTCATGTCTGAGGACTGGTACCTGAGTTTGCCCACCCTTTTTTCCGCTTTATAATGGGAGAACAGTACTGCAAATTTAGGGCCCTTTGCTTTGGGGCCTAGGAATATCAATAAATGCACACCCTTAGGCCACTCACACACGAACGTGTGCGCCCCGTGGCTGTGCTGCAGGCCGCAATGCACAAACACCCATTGTGGGGCAGCCGCAGCGGATCGCAGACCCATTCACTTTAATGTGTCCGCGATCCGGCTGTTCCGCAAAAAGATAGGACATGTTCTATCTTTTTGTGGAATGGAAGTACAGGATGAAACCCCACGGAAGCACTCCGTAGTGCTTCCGTAGGGTTCCGTTCCGTGCTTCCGTTCCGCACCATTCCGCATCTCCGGATTTGCGGACCCATTCAAGTGAATGGGTCCGTATCCGTGATGCGAAATGCCCACAGAACGGCGCCCGTGTATTGCGGATCTGCAAATGCTGTCCGCAATACGACCACGGAGCGCACACGTTCGTGTGAAAGAGGCCTTAGGGACCAGATTTTGCATGAGATGCTGTGTTACATACTGTCCTGCTGCGCTTGCATTGAAGTAAAGGACTCTATTATGTGCCTACAGCAAATATTGCCATTTCTGCGTAGGCGCTGGAGTAAAGGACTTTACGATGCGTCTGAGGCAGATATTGCCATCACTGTGCTTACACTAGAGTAAAGGACTCCATTTTGCCATCACTGCGTAGACGCTGGAGTAAAGGACTTGAGTATGCACCTACGGCCGGTATTGCCACCACTGCGCAGGTGCTGCAGTAAAGGACTCGATTATGGACCTACGGCAAGTATTGCTATCACTGCGCAGGCGCTGGAGTAAAGGACTTGATGCAGCTGAGGCTGATTCTGCTATCACTGTGCTTACACTGGAGTAAAGGACTCAGTTTTGTCATCACTGTGCAGACGCTGGAATAAAGGACTTGATGATGCACCTACGGCCGGTATTGCTATCACTGCTCTTGCACTGGAGAAAAGGACTCGATGTGTGTGCAGCAGGCATTGCTGCCATCACTGCGCAGGCGCCGGATTTCGTCACACCAGTGGGGAGAATTTCTCATGTCGATCAATGAATCAGAGGCATGGTTTACTCTTCAGCTCAAGAATATGCCGGACTCTTCCCCACTTTACAATGCCCCGCGGACTCTTCTCTGTTCATTTACATACAACACGGGAAAAGTTAAGAAAGATTTTGTGCTATGTGTGTTTTTTTTTTTTACAAATGACCAGGGCTTGCAGTTACATAACAATAAAAAGACTGCCTGCCGTATAATCTGTTTAGGGGTGAAAAGCAGGTGATGCAAATGTAGATGTGAGAGGAGTCGGAGCGCAGTAAAAGTCTGTAAACCTACATTTTCTGTTAACTCATTTCCTAAGCTGAACGTCGCACTCATAATGCTCTATTTTTAGCTGCATGATATGAGGGGGAGAAGCACAATTTCATATTATTCACAGTGTGTAATAATAATACAGACAAGCTGCTAAAAAGACCTGCCATTTGCTGCATTCACTCTTAGTAATGCCTCGGGTGCGCCCTGGTTCTGACATAATAATGGCTCTCAGCAGGTAAGTCCATCTGTGGCCGAATGGGAATATTTGCTAATAGGTTTTATTAGGTTTTATGACAGATTTTGCATTGGCCCTGTTTAGTAATGTGCAGTGTTAAAGGGCATCCGTCAGCAGATTTGTACCCATGACACTGACTGACCTGTTACATGTGCACTTGGCAGCTGAAGGCATCAGTGTTGGTCCCATGTTCCTATGTGTCCATATTCAGGACAAAAGGGGCAGCTGTGGAAGCGCTCATCTCCATAGTCATCTGTATCGCCGTCCTCAGGACAGCGATACAGTTTGAAGTGCTGTGGCGGGACAGGGGAGGGAGAGGCGTCTACCTTCCCTGTTCTTCTGATCAGAGGCCGGTGCAGGCGGTGCGATGACGTCATCGCGCCGCCTGAGGCTACTTTCACACTGGCGTTTCTGGGTCCGCTTGTGAGATCCGTTTCAAGGTTCTCACAAGTGGCCCAAAACGGATCAGTTCAGCCCTAATGCATTCTGATAGGATAAGGATCCGTTCAGAATGCATAAATTTGGCTGCGTTTGGTCTCTGTTGCGTTTTTTAGACGGTCACTAAAACGCAGCTTGCAGCGTTTTGGTGACTGTCTGACTATGCGGAGCCAAACGGATTTGTCCTGACTTAAAATGTAAGTCAATTGGGACGGATCCGTTTTTCACTGACACAATATGGTGCAATTGAAAACGGATCCGTTCCCCATTGACTTTCAATGCAAGTCAAGACGGATCCGTTTTGACTTAGACTTTTTTTAAATGAATAATGCAAACGGATCCGTTATGAACGGATAAAGCGTTTGCATTATTGGTGCGGATCTGTCTGTGCAGAGACAAAACGGATCCGCACCAAACGCGAGTGTGAAAGTAGCCTGAGCCGTACAACGCGGGACACAGGCCGGATGAGGCATGCATCGCTGACAGCCTGATGGCGGTAAGTATAAGTGTTTATTTTTTTTATATGGTACTACTACTGGCACATGATTGCGGGGCATCTATGGTGGCACCTGTTACTGGCACATGATTAGGGGGCATCTATGGGGGCACTTGTTACTGGCACATGATTGGGGGGAATCTATGGGGGCACTTGTTACTGGCACAGGATTGGGGGGCATCTATGGGGGGTACTTGTTACTGGCACATGATTGGGGGGCATCTACGGAGGCACTTGTTACTGGCACATGATAGGGGGGGCATCTATGGGGGCACTTGTTACTGGTACATGATTGGGGGGCATCCATGGTGCACTTGTTACTGGCACATGATTGGGGGGCATCTATTGGGGCACCTGTTACTGGCACATGATTGGGGGGAATCTATGGGGGCACTTGTTACTGGCACAGGATTGGGGGGCATCTATAGGGGTACTTGTTACTGGCACATGATTGGGGGGAATCTATGGAGGCACTTGTTACTGGCACATGATAGGGGGGGCATCTATGGGGGCACTTGTTACTGGCACATGATTGGGGGCATCTATGGGGGCACTTGTTACTGGCACATTATTGGGGGGAATGTATGGGGGCACATCTTACTGGCACATTATTGGTGGCACTTTTTACTGGCACATTATTGGGTGGCACTATGGGGGCATCTATGGGGGCACTTCTGGCACATTATTGGGGGCACTATGGGGGCATCTACTGAGGCCACAAAGAAGGGGTATTTTATATGGGGGGAGAGGAACACTATGGGGGCTTCTACTGAGGCCACAAAGAAGGAGTATTTTATATGGGGGTCTCTGTATAGGGGCATTTTATACTGGGGTACATTATGGTGGGTACTATGGGGAATCGGAGAGAGAAGTACTATGGGCTCATCTATGGGGGGCACTAAGAAGGGGTATTTTATACTTGCAAATTATGGAGGACACTGAGGGCATCTACTGGGGCACTAAATATGGGGCATTTTATACTGGTACATTATGGGGGGCACCAGGAAGAATGGGGGAGAGTAGCACTATGGGGGCACTATATATTATTCTATACTGGCACTATGGGGACATTAGCTCAATTGGGGGCATTAAAAGGGGGTATTTTTTGCACTGACACATTATAAAGAGAATTATTACTTCTGGGGGGCATTATGATGGGCTTTATTACTACTGGGGGTCTATGGGGAACATGATTACTAGTATGAGCACTATCGGAGCATTATTACTTGTGGGGACATGTTGGGGGCACTGTAGGAGCACTATTAATACCATGTGTGCTCTAGCAGAGAATTATTCCTATTGGTGGGACTTTTGGGAGCACTATTACTGTGGGGGCACCTTGGCACAGTATCAGCTTACCACAATTATTTTTGGGGGACGTTATGTTTACACTATTAGTGTCAGGGGCACTATTTTCTGGGCGCAGTTATTTTAGGGCACTGTGTGCCAATAATTAATGAAGGGCACTATCTGCATGGTACTACTATTATCAGGGGGTTTATCTGTTTCTGCAGTATAGTATTGGGGAGCACAGCGGCACAGTATTGGGGGTGGTAGGATGATTTGTCCAGAAGATTTGTAGGATGATGGAAAAGTAGTGAACTAAGATTTTGCTTGTCAAACTGCAGAGATGAGAAATGGCTGAAAAATGGTGTCTGGTCTGAAAGGAGAAGATGAGGAAAGAGAACATCTACATCAAAGAGACGTCACTGGATGTAAGAGGTATGTGGCTCTGTATTACCCTGTATGTAGGGGTGGACGGAGGGGTTAGTAGTACAGTACTATCTGCACATTGTAAAAAAAAGTAATCTATAAAATACTATATACTTGTGTCAGAAGTTGTGCTTTTTTAATTTTTAGAATAATGATACATCCATTTTATTTGATACTTTTGTGCTGATTCTTCCCCCCCCCTCCCTACATTAACAGACACTATAGTGACCAGAACCACAACAGCTAAACGTAGTAGTTCCGGTGTCTATAGCATGTCTCTGCAAGCTTTTTAATGTAAACACTGCCTTTTCAGAAAAAAAGGCAGTATTTACATTACTGCCAAGGAACAGCTCTAGTGGCTTCAGCCTTCTCATCATTATTAAAGTTTACTACTCTATGAGGTGTGTGGATTTTTTTTTTTGTGTGTTGTGATGGATGGCGTGATTGCATGCTAGGGTGTGGGAAGGTGGAATTTAGGGGGCCCACGTAAATTCTTGCCCAGGGTCCAATCAATATTAAAGACAGCCCTGCCCGCATTGCTTAGAAAAATGATGTTTTAATATATGCAAATGAGCTTTTAGGAGCAACGGGGGCGTTGCCGTTACTCCTAGAGGCTCTGCTCTCTCTACGACTTCCGTTCCCTCTGCACTTTGATTGACAGGTCCAGATATCTACTCATTCTGGGCTTAGGAGTCCAGTGGGTGGTGCCATCAGTGATTGACAGCCTTGATTGTATGTGTGCTTATAGAGATAGCTGTCCACCCAATGGACTCCAAGGCCTAGAACAAGCAGAATTTAAAATGGAAAAAAATCTAATAAAATACAGTTTTACTGAATCTTTTCCCATAAAACTATATATCAATCTGCTCAGCTCCTCCTGATCTATACCATGCTGCCTGCAGATTGCTTGTGCAGACAGGTTCCCTTTAAGCATTACACATTTCTCATTGAAATCGATGGGATGTCAGTGTACTGCACACACAGGCCAGGTTCCAGAGGAACAGATGTTCTTAGTAGCTGCTTTCCCCTCAAGTTATATAAATAAGAAAGCCCCTTTAAATAGAATAATCAGGGCCAAATGAGCAGAGTGAACAGTTCTATTTTCCTAAAATGTCCATATCCTGAGTATCACAGCTTATTATCCGGTATGTAATTATATCACATCGTACTGGTACATGTCAATATCATCCATCTCCCCGGGCTCCGTGGCCATGATGTGTAATTGGTAATGTCTAAGTATAATGATACATGGTGACATGGAGCGGGCAGGTCGCTGCTGCTCTTTGCAGGATCGGAGTGCTCACGCCACAAGGACTGATGATGACCCCGGTCCCCAGATACATTAATACAGCAGCATGGATCCCTCCCTGTCTGCATCACTGTCATAGTGCAGCACAACTAGCCCTCCCTGTCTACGTCTCCGGCTCTGATACTTCCCTGCATGTCTTCTTTTCTTTATTATCAAGGTGCATCCGGCTTATGAAGTTACATCTGCATCTCCATCAATGGCAGCTGATTGTCTGACTGGTGATGTGTAGTCATTGGACTTTACTAGCTGCGCGGACATCATGTCATCCGTCATTCCAGCACTTCTCACAGTTTGCTCATGATTTCTGTATTACGGCCAATTCCCCTAAATGGGTTTGTGCCACTCTAACAACTTATCACTAGTCCACAAAGCAGACTTCGATTCGAATTTCAGGATAAATTTGATTCGCCACAAAGCTGAATTTCCTTGTGCTTTGATTTTACCTGAAATAGTGTAAAAAAAAAATTTTAAAAAATCATACTTAAATCATCCATTTGCTCACGACGGGCCGGCCGCCGGCATCTTGCTTGAAGATCCCGTGCGTGGTGGCATATGATGGCCCGCAGGAGATTTTGCCTCTTCAAGTAAGATGGCGGCCGGCCGACTGGCCGTCGCAAGCAAGTAGATAAGGTAAGTATGATTTTTTTTATATATTTTTTTTACGTCTATATTAGATTCCGCAATCATGTATGAATGCGGCATCTGAGGGGTACAATGACAGGGAGCGGCGCAATCGTCGCTCTCTGTCATTGAACCCACTAATTACAAAGGAATGCGCTACGTGACAAAGTAATTAATCACTAAGCAAATTTTGTAAAATTTGCGGAAGCAGCCGAGTCTAAGTTTAGAATAATTTACTCATCTCTACTTATCACCTATGCACAGGCTAGATGATAAGTACGTGATCATGGGGGTCTGACCGCTGGGACCCCCACCGATCAAGACAGTGGGGATCGTTGAGTGCCCCGGGTTAATAGAGTGACAGTCATGGATGCACATGGCCACTCCATTCATCACTATGGGACTGCTGGAGATGGCCATGTGCTGTACTTAGCTTATTTTCAGCAATACCATAGAGTCCAATGGGGCAGCAGTGTGCATTTGTGACCATCGCTACATCCACGCGACTCATAGACACCCACTGTCATAAAGAGTGTGTTCCAGAGATCGGACCCCCCCACCAATCTAATGTTTTTCATCTATTATGTGGATAGGTGATAACCTCTTTATAGGGCATCTGTCAGCAGATTTGTACTTCTGACACTGGCTGACTTGTTAAATGTGCGCTTTGCAGCTGAAGGCATCTGTTTTGGTACCACGTTCATATGTGTCCGCATTGCTGAGAAAGATGATCTTTTAATATATGCAAATGAGCCTTTAGGGGCAACGGGGGCGTTGCTGTTACACCTAGAGGCTCTGCTCTCTCTGCAACTGCCGTGCCCTCTGCACTTTGATTGACAGGCAGTGTAAAAGTCATCATGCCTGGCCCCAGTGGAGAGGGCTCATCAGCCAACAAATGAACATTTGCTTGCTGATTGGCTGCTTGATTATACGGGCCAACTATTGGAGACAAGCGCTCCTATGAACGCTCTAATAATTGGCCCGGAAATCGTGCAGTCTAACAGGGCACTAAGGCTATCAATATTGCAGACCAGGTTAACAACTTTAACCTGATTATGATGAAAGAACCCTGTTGAGGAACTTGTGAGGAACCCAGACTTTCAGGTCTCCAGTAGCTAGAAGGTTGGTGCACCCGTGAGTAAACACATTCAGTCTATATTCTGGCTGACATATGTTGACGGTCTGGCTAAGGATCTATGAACAGGCATAAACTGGTGTGCCATCCCTAAGGTGAACGTGACAGGTCTTCTGTGTCTACTGTGTTCTTGGGAATCCTTGGACGTTGAAAAACTGTGTTTGGGAAACTCTGGTGTAGGAACAGGAACCTTTATGTGATGTCCTGCCATTCATCATATACTGTAGGAGGGAGCAGGTAGGTATATGACCATACGGGCACACTAGGAATGGGTCACATGATGGCAGCTTTGATTTGGACACTAGAATGGCTTACAACTAATGGTATCTTGAGGCCTTTTGTTTGTCAGAAGACTTTTCCTGGCTGTCCATTCATGCATGAATTTATCATCTGTATTTACTTGCATGGATTCTTTTTTATTATAGCCTTTATCTTTGCCTTATATCTGCATCTAACAAACCTTCCTGTGATATTCAGAGGTTGAAATAAATAAATTCTACATTGTCACAGCGCAGACATCCCATCCCATCCCATAAATCTCTCTAGTATATGATATGAGAATGTGCTTATGTCTTGAGTCCTGGTTTAGTCCAGTTGGACCTCTGCTTAAAATCCGATCACCAACACAAAAAGTCTGAAAAGGCTCCAAATGTATAATACATTCAAAAACGTATACAAAGCGTTGTTAAAAATAGAGACAAAAGACATAAAAAATGTAGTGCGGTATACACCTCAGGTGACTATATAGAAATATAAATATCGTATGAGGAAGTTGACAAGCAGTTAGATGTGTCTGGTAAATGCTAATACAGTGTAATGTGTACAATGCTTTCACACATCTTAACCAGACGCTGACCTGTCACAATATTTCAAGTAGGGGCTAGTAAATGGCAATGCAGAGGATGCTAATGCTTCAAAGGATCATATTTGACATCCCCACACCAAAGGTCAGCATGTGGTCAAAGTGTGCCAGATAGACATAAGCATATCATAGTACCCATACCAGACAACATAAAACACCCCTTATACTAATTGTAACATATATGACATACCCATGAAAATGGGGAACTCACCTCAGGAGAACCGCACATCTCGACGCGCGTTTCGGCAACACCTTCATCGTTAAAATACGATCAGTCCAATAACTTAGATGTCTGTTGTTCTTTTTTTACCTTAATTTATTTACCTTAATTTTTACCTTAAAGGGACTCTGTCACCACTTTCTAACCCCCCCTTTTAAAAGTATTGTTCTCTCCATGGCGCCCTTGTGATTACAAAGGTGTTGTTATAACATAAATTCGCCGTCTCGTTTTGATAAAAATACCTTTTATCTAACCTGTCAATCTTGTGGATAAGGTGCCCAGGGCGTTTCTGAAGGTCTGAAGCTGCCGCCCGCCGCCGTTGGTGCCCAGCTCCTCCCCTGATCCTTTCAGCGCCGCCTGAATGTAAAGAAATCCGCCTCCGGCTCTCGCTCAGTGCCCCCTCCTCCTTTTCAAAGATCCCGCGCGTGCGCACAGGCCTGTGCCTGATGCGCCCGTGCGGACATTTCGAATCAGCCTCATTGAGCCTGCGGCTCCATACAGCGCTTGGCAGGCTCTGAGTGGCTGGCTGCAGTGCTCTTCTTATGAAGAGGTTGAGCGAAGTGCGCGCATGCGCACTTCGCTCAATGAGGCTGATTCTAAATGTCCGCACGGGCGCATCAGGCACAGGCCTGTGCGCACGCGCAGGATCTTTGAAAAGGAGGAGGGGGCACTGAGCGAGAGCCGGAGGCGGATTTCTTTACATTCAGGCGGCGCTGAAAGGATCAGGGGAGGAGCTGGGCACCAACGGCGGCGGGCGGCAGCTTCAGACCTTCAGAAACGCCCTGGGCACCTTATCCACAAGATTGACAGGTTAGATAAAATTTATTTTTATCAAAACGAGACAGCGAATTTATGTTATAACAACACCTTTGTAATCACAAGGGCGCCATGGAGAGAACAATACTTTTAAAAGGGGGGGTTAGAAGGTGGTGACAGAGTCCCTTTAATTCGTAGAAATGTAACTGGATTGTACAGAACACATTTACTTTGTGTACGACCAGACCTGATCTTAGGCCACAGGTGTCTGTGAATGTCCCTGTAATAAGCAGCGGGTATATGTGAGAAGTAAAAAAACAGGAATGTTTGGGCTGGAATTATGTTTAACCAAAAATATAGGCTCTAAAGTAAATGTCCACCCTTGTTTTTATGTGAAAAGTTCCCAAAATTTGGTTACAGAGCTTTCTTTCATTGAGCTATAATTTGCACAGAGATAAAAGGTACAATTCTGGCTGTCAACGTCCACCACTGGGGGGGGGGGGGGGGGGCTAACTGCATAGTATTTAAAGATTGAACTCAATAATAAAATGGTATACCGTAAACTCCTAAAGCGGATCTGTCAGCGTTCCTGCGTTTTAGAACATATTTGTATTCTCCATGAAATAACAATTCTGATGCATTTTTCTTCAAATTCTGTACGTTATTCTCCTAGAAAGTTATAAATATATAAATGTTCCTGCACAGTATGACACTGACAGCACTGATTGGTCAGTGTCATGCTGTCTAGGTACAAAGCCCCAACTGGTAATACCAGTTGTCAGTTTATTTCTAAATTTCTAGTAGGATTAGCAGAGGAAGGTCACTACACAGAGTTCTTAGAAAAGATGAGCCAGAATTATGATAAATACAATTATTACAATGGACAAATTCAGAAAGCTGATAGGTCCTCGTTGAAGGAGTTTTCCAGTTTGCATCAACATCCTTTAAAATAATCATTTATGAAGGTCACTGTAATTTTGTAATGTATTTCTTTAAACTTTATTGCTCCTATCTCCTGTTCTGGGCTGTGGTCACATGAGCATGTCCATACATCTCTTTCTTATTTCCTGTGATGTTATGTCTATTGGTGAGAGGAACTATAAACTAGCTGGGCGTTGATGGGGGCAGTGCAAGAGCTGTGGCAGAGATAAGAGAAGTGCATCATGGGTTTGGTTGGATATGGCAACAAGAAGCACTACATACAGGATGGAAACCAACCAGATGGATTGGTTTACATGGTGAAAATGGGTAAGGAAGAATTCAAATTGAAAAAGAACAAGCATGGAAAAGATA
Source organism: Bufo bufo (assembly GCF_905171765.1). Lineage (NCBI taxonomy): Eukaryota > Metazoa > Chordata > Amphibia > Anura > Bufonidae > Bufo > Bufo bufo. The sequence continues at coordinate 567,648,054 of NC_053392.1, read as the reverse complement.
TACAGTGAGGAACAGAAGTACAAACCGGATTCCAAAAAAGTTGGGACACTATACAAATCGTGAATAAAAACTGAATGCAATGATGTGGAGGTGCCAACTTCTAATATTTTATTCAGAATAGAACATAAATCACGGAACAAAAGTTTAAACTGAGAAAATGTACCATTTTAAGGGAAAAATATGTTGAATCAGAATTTCATGGTGTCAACAAATCCCAAAAAGTTGGGACAAGGCCATTTTCACCACTGTGTGGCATCTCCCCTTCTTCTTACAACACTCAACAGACGTCTGGGGACCGAGGAGACCAGTTTCTCAAGTTTAGAAATAGGAATGCTCTCCCATTCTTGTCTAATACAGGCCTCTAACTGTTCAATCGTCTTGGGCCTTCTTTGTTGCACCTTCCTCTTTATGATGCGCCAAATGTTCTCTATAGGTGAAAGATCTGGACTGCAGACTGGCCATTTCAGTACCCGGATCCTTCTCCTACGCAGCCATGATGTTGTGATTGATGCAGAATGTGGTCTGGTATTATCTTGTTGAAAAATGCAGGGTCTTTCCTGAAAGAGATGATGTCTGGATGGGAGCATATGTTGTTCTAGAACCTGAATATATTTTTCTGCATTGATGGTGCCTTTCCAGACATGCAAGCTGCCCATGCCACACGCACTCATGCAACCCCATACCATCAGAGATGCAGGCTTCTGAACTGAGCGTTGATAACAACTTGGGTTGTCCTTGTCCTCTTTGGTCCGGATGACATGGCGTCCCAGATTTCCAAAAAGAACTTTGAATCGTGACTCGTCTGACCACAGAACAGTCTTCCATTTTGCCACACTCCATTTTAAATGATCCCTGGCCCAGTGAAAACGCCTGAGCTTGTGGATCTTGCTTAGAAATGGCTTCTTCTTTGCACTGTAGAGTTTCAGCTGGCAACGGCGGATGGCACGGTGGATTGTGTTCACTGACAATGGTTTCTGGAAGTATTCCTGAGCCCATTCTGTGATTTCCTTTACAGTAGCATTCCTGTTTGTGGTGCAGTGTCGTTTAAGGGCCCGAAGATCACGGGCATCCAGTATGGTTTTACGGCCTTGACCCTTATGCACAGAGATTGCTCCAGATTCTCTGAATCTTCGGATGATGTTATGCACAGTTGATGATGATAGATGCAAAGTCTTTGCAATTTTTCGCTGGGTAACACCTTTCTGATATTGCTCCACTATCTTTCTGCGCAACATTGGTGTGGGAATTGGTGATCCTCTACCCATCTTGGCTTCTGAGAGACACTGCCACTCTCTTTTTATACCCAATCATGTTGCCAATTGACCTAATTAGTGTTGGTCTTCCAGCTCTTCGTTATGCTCAAATTTATTTTTTCCAGCCTCTTATTGCTACTTGTCCCAACTTTTTTGGGATTTGTTGACACCGTGAAAATTGGAATCAATGTATTTTTCCTTTAAAATGATACATTTACTCGGATTAAACGTTTGATCTGTCATCTACGTTCTATTACAAATAAAATATTGACATTTGCCATCTCCACATCATTGCATTCAGTTTTTATTCACAATTTGTTTAGTGTCCCAACTTTTTTGGAATCCGGTTTGTATTTGAACACCCTGCGATTTTGCGAGTTCTCCCACTTAGAAATCATGGAGGGGTCTGAAATTCACATTGTAGGTGCATTCCCACTTTGAGAGACAGAATAAAAAAATAAGGAAATCACATTTTATGATTTTTAAAGAATGTATTTGTCTTGCACTGCTGAACATAAGTATTTGAACACCTGAGAAAATCAGTGTTAATATTTGGTACAGAAGCCTTTGTTTGCAATTACAGAGGTCAAACATTTCCTGTAGTTCTTGACCAGGTTTGCACACACTGCAACAGGGATTTTGGCCCACTCCTCCACACAGATCTCCTCTAGATCTGTCAGGTTTCGGGGCTGTCACTGAGCAACACAGAGTTTCAGCTCCCTCCAAAGATGTTCTATTGGATTTAGGTCTGGAGACTGGCTAGGCCACTCCAGAACCTTGATATACTTCTTATGGAGCCACTCCTTGGTTATCCTGGCTGTGAGCTTCGGGTCGTTGTCATGTTGGAAGACCCAACCACGACCCATCTTCAATGCTCTGACTGAGGGAAGGAGGTTGTTGCTCAAAATCTCACAATAAATGGCCCCATTCATCCTCTCCTTAATACAGTGCAGTCGTCCTGTCCCCTTCGCAGAAAAGCACCCCCAAAGCATGATGTTACCACCCCCATGCTTCACAGTAGGAATGGTGTTCTTGGTATGCAACTCATCTTTCTTTTTTCTCCAAACACGACCAGTGAAGTTTAGACCAAAAAGTTATTCTTTGGTCTCATCTGACCACATGACTTTCTCCCATGTCTCCTCTGGATCATCCAGATGATCATTCGCAAACTTCAGACGGGCCTGGACATGTGATGACTTGAGCAGGGGAACCTTCCGTGCAATACATGATTTGAAACCATAACGGTGTAGTGTTCTTTAGTGATGAGCGGCAGGGGCAATATTCGAACTCGTGATATTTCGCAAATATTTGGGCGAATATTCGCCATATATTCGAGAATTCGTTATCTCCAGTCATTATTTTCTTGATTGCGGAAATCGGCAATTGAAAAATTCGCATTACGAAAATTCGCAATCAACACTACTCCTAAAGTCAAAGATATAGCAGCCTTTGCATTGGCCCACAAGCTAGAAGCAGGGAGGGATCATGTTTACTGATTTAAAAAAATCGAAATTACGAATATATATCACTATATTCTAAATATTCGTGAATTCTCGAAGTGCCGATATTCGTGATGAAAATTCACAGTTCGAATATTCGTGATCAACACTAGTGTTCTACCGACAATGACCTTTGAAACTGTGGTCCCAGCTCTCTTTATGTAATTGACCAGCTCCTCCCTTGTAGTTCTGGGCTGATTCTTCACCTTTCTTATCATCAGTGATACCCCACGAGGTGAGTTCTTGCATGGAGCCCCAGTCCAAGGGAGACTGACAGTCAACTTTAGCCTCTTCCATTTTCTAACAATTGCTCCAACAGTTGATCTATTTTCACCTAGCTGCTTGGCAATTGCCCCGTAGCCCTTTCCAGCCTTGTGGAGGTCCACAATTTTGTCTCTGGTGTCTTTTGACAGCTCTTTGGTCTTGCCCATGGTAGTAGTTGGCGTGTGACTGACTGTGGGGTGGACAGGTGTCTTTAAAGAGCTCAGACAGGTGCTACTAAGTTAGATTAATGAGTGGAGTAGAGGTGGACTCTTTAAAGGCACAGTAACAGGTCTTTGAGAGCCAGAATTCTTGCTGTTTCTCAGTTGTTCAAATACTTATGTTCAGCAGTGCAAGACAAATAAATTCTTTAAAAATCATACAATGTGATTTCATGAATTTTTTTTTTATTTTGTCTCTGAGTGGGAATGCACCTACAATGTGAATTTCAGACCCCTCCATGATTTCTAAGTGGGAGAACTTGAAAAACTGCAGGGTGTTCAAATACTTCTGTTTCTCACTGTACATGAGGTAAGCAACTAACATAGTAACATAGTACATAAGGCCGAAAAAAGACATTTGTCCATCCAGTTCGGCCTGTCATCCTGCAAGTTGATCCAGAGGAAGGCAAAAAAAAACTGTGAGGTAGAAGCCAATTTTCCTCACTTTAGGGGAATAAAAAATTCCTTCCCGACTCCAATCAGGCAATCAGAATAACTCCCTGGATCAACGACCCCTCTCTAGTAGCTATATCCTGTAATATTATTACACTCCAGAAATACATCCAGGCCCCTCTTGAATTCCTTTATTGTACTCACCATCACCACCTCCTCAGGCAGAGAGTTCCATAGTCTCACTGCTCTTACCGTAAAGAATCCTCTTCTATGTTTGTGTACAAACCTTCTTTCCTCCAGACGCAGAGGATGTCCCCTCGTCACAGTCACAGTCCTGGGGATAAATAGATGATGGGATAGATCTCTGTACTGACCCCTGATATATTTATACATAGTAATTAGATCTCCCCTCAGTCGTCTTTTTTCTAACGTGAATAACCCTAATTTTGATAATCTTTCAGGGTACTGTAGTTGCCCCATTCCAGTTATTACTTTAGTTGCCCTCCTCTGGACCCTCTCCAGCTCTGCTATGTCTGCCTTGTTCACTGGAGCCCAGAACTGTACACAGTACTCCATGTGTGGTTGATTTGTAAAGTAGTAGGAATATGTTCTCATCACGGGCATCTATGATGCAACCCATTATCTTATTGGCCTTGGCAGCAGCTGCCTGACACTGTTTTTTGCAGCTTAGTTTGCTGTTTATTAAAATTCCTAGATCCTTTTCCATGTCAGTGTTACCGAGTGTTTTACCATTTAGTATGTACGGGTGACTTGCATTATTCCTTCCCATGTGCATAACTTTACATTTGTCAGTGTTAAACCTCATCTGCCACTTATCTGCCCAAGCCTGCAATCTATCCAGATCCCTCTGTAGTAGTATACTGTCCTCTTCAGTGTTAATTACTTTACACAGTTTAGTGTCATCTGCGAAAATTTATATTTTACTATGCAAGCCTTCTACGAGATCATTAATAAATATATTACCCCTGAGGTACTCCACTAGTGACAGTGACCCAATCTATGTACCGTTAATAACCACCCTCTGTTTTCTATCATTGAGCCAGTTACTTACCCACTTACAGACGTTTTCTCCCAGTCCGAGCATTCTCATTTTATATACTAACCTTTTATGCGGTACAGTGTCAAATGTTTTGGAGAAGTCCAGATACACGACATCCATTGATTCGCCGCTGTCAAGTCTAGAACTTACCTCCTCATAGAAACTGATTAAATTTGTTTGACATGACCGATCCCTCACGAAACCATGCTGATATGGCGTTATTTGCTTATTTCCGTTAAGATGCTCTAACATAGCATCTCTCAGAAAACCTTCAAACAGTTTACCCACAACAGATGTTAAACTTACCGGCCTATAGTTTCCAGGCTCTGTTTTTGGACCCTTTTTGAATATTGGCACCACATTTGCCATGCGCCAATCCTGTGGGACATTCCCTGTCAGTATAGAATCTGCAAATATCAGAAATAAGGGCCTGGCTATGACATTACTTAATTCCCTTAGGATACGGGGGTGTATGCCATCCGGTCCTGGCGATTTGTCTATTGTAATCTTTTTAAGTCGCTGTTGTACTTCTTCCTGGGTCAGACAGGGCACTTTTAATGGGGAATTTATTTCAACATTCAGCATTTCATCTGACAGTTTATTTTCCTCAGTGAATACATTGGAGAAAAAAATATTTAACAGCTTTGCTTTCTCCTCGTCGCTCTCTGCGACTCCCCCCTCATTACTCTTTAAAGGGCCGACACCTTCAGATTTATACTTTTTAACATTTATATAATTGAAGAACATTTTAGGGTTAGTTTTACTCTCTTTGGCAATTAATCTCTCGGTCTCTAGTTTGGCCGCTTTTATTTGTTTTTTACATGTTCTATTTTTTTCCTTATAGTTTTTCAGTGCTTCCGTGCTACCCTCCTGTTTTAGTGTTTTTTTATATGCTTTCTTTTTGTCATTTATTGCTTTCTTTAAAGTTCTGTTTATCCACATTGGTTTCTTTTTGTTCCTTAACCTTTTATTCCCATACGGTATGTACCTCTCACAATGAGATTTTAGGAAGCTTTTAAAGATATCACATTTTGTGGCTGTATTTTTATTTTTGAGGACTTTGTCCCAGTTAGTTAGGCCTATGGCCTCTCTTAGTTGGCTAAATTTAGCTTTTTTGAAGTTTGGTATTTTTGTTCCTCCCTGTAGAAACGCTCTTTTGAATGATAATTGGAAGGTTATTACTTTATGGTCACTATTTCCCAGGTGTCCCCTAACCTGCACCTCTGTTGTTCTGTCAGGTCTATTGGTTAATACTAAGTCCAGTATGGCCGTCCCTCTAGTCGGGTCCTGAACCAGTTGGGAGAGGTAATTGTCTTTGGTTATTGCCAAGAACCTGTTTCCTTTATGAGATGTACAAGTTTCAGTTTCCCAGTCTATATCTGGGTAATTGAAGTCCCCCATAATAACCACCTCATTATGATTTGCCGCCTCGTCTATCTCATTTAGTAGTAGATTTTCTGTGGACTCTGATATAATAGGTAGTTTATAGTAAACTCCTATTAGTAATTTATTATTGTTCTTAGCTCCATGTATCTCTACCCACAGTGACTCCACATGTTCATGTCCCTCACTTATATCTTCACGGAGTGTGGGCTTTAGACAGGACTTTACCTAAAGGCAGACTTCTCCCCCCCTCCGGTTTTGCCGATCCTTTCTAAACAGACTGTAACCTTGTACATTAACCGCCCAGTCATAGCTATCATCCAGCCATGTCTCAGTTATTCCCACTATGTCATAGTCCTCCTCACACAACACTAATTCCAGTTCACCAGTTTTATTAGTCAGGCTTCTGGCATTAGTATACATACATTTGAGAGGTTTATGTATATTTTTTACCATACACCTTTCCTTCTGAACTGTTCTAGTCCCTCCTTCCATTCCTCCCCCAGTCCCACTACCTTGCCCCCGGTCTCTATCTGCACTATCTTCCCATCCTGTAACGTAATTACCCTCCCCCCCAGTCCCTAGTTTAAACACTCTTCCAACCTTCTAGCCATCTTCTTCCCCAACACAGCTGCCCCTTCCCCATTGAGGTGCAGCCCGTCCTTACGATAAAGCCTGTAGCCGATAGACAAGTCGGCCCAGTTCTCCAGGAACCCAAACCCCTCCTCCCTACACCAGTTCTTGAGCCACTTGTTAATTTCCCTAATCTCCCGCTGCCTTTCTTGTGTGGCCCGTGGTACCGGTAGTATTTCGGAAAATACTACCTTTGAGGTCCTTGCCCTAAGCTTTTGACCTAAATCCCTGAAATCATTTTTAAGGACTCTCCACCTACCCCTAACTTTGTCATTGGTTCATGGACCATGACCGCTGGATCTTCTCCAGCCCCTCCCAGTAATCTGTCAACCCGATCTGCGATGTGTCAAACTCTAGCGCCAGGAAGACAGCACACTGTTCAGCGATCACGGTCTTTGTGACAGATTTCCCTATCTGTTCCCCTAATAATTGAGTCTCCCACTACCAGCACCTGTCTGGCCTGCCCTGCTCTCCTGGTTCCCTGCTTACTGGAGCTGACATTCCCCTGACTGGCAGAGGAAGTGTCCGGCTGCGGCAGTGCTGTCCCTGGACTGATATCCCCCTCATCTGCCAAACGTGCAAACTTGTTGGGGTGTGTCAGATCAGGGCTAGCCTCCCTGGCACTCTTCCCTTGACCCCACTTTCTAACTGTTACCCAGCTAGCTACCTCACTTTCCTCAGGCTGCTCTCTGTCACCCTCCCCCTCATCTACCCCAAAGAGTGCTTGCTCGGTGAGAAGCAAACTCTTTTGCAAATTGTCAATGCCTCTCAGTGTTGCAACTTGCCCATTTAGAGACTCGATTTGCGATTCCAAACGGGTAATTTGCTCACATCTTGAACAAAGATATACACCCTCGAACGGCTGTTCCAGGACTGCATACATCATGCAAGATGTGCACTGGACTGCGTTGTCAATTGTGCAACACATACTAAATGGGGATTACACCACAAAAGCGAAAAATACAATATAATGTAGTACTAAGAAACAGGCTAATTGCAGTCCCCCACTGAAGTCCCTGAATCTAAAGTCTCTTAATCTTAAGTCACACACTTACGCAACCACACTTAATCAACCACGCGTCGCGGTCAAACTCGCGTTATATATCTCCTTATATAAATATAAATGCAGCTCACTACACCAGCCTGGTTTGTTTTCCCTCTGGCATATCTGTCAAATACCATAGTAATCCCAAAACACCCTTTTAAGCTCTTTCTAGTGGTGGATGCAGATATCCAGAAATGTATCATGTATCAGAAAAAAACCTGAAGCCTGTATAAATATGTAGGAGGTCATTTAATAAACAGAAAGGTCCTTTGTGCCGCAATCTGCTACTTCTCCCCGCTTGCGCCAGGTCTAAAAAAGTGGGTGTGGCAGGGAAGGGGATGGGCCCATCTCATTTACCATTTTCTACGCCTGTTTTAGGCTACTTTCACATTAGCGTTTTCAATTGCGCTATTGAGATTAGTCATAGGATCTCAATAGCGGAAGAAAACGCTTCAGTTTTGTCCCTATTCATTGTCAATGGGGACAAAACTGAACTGAACAAAACGGAATGCACCAAAATGCATTCCGTTCTGTTTGGTTGCATCCCCATCGCGGACAGAAGAACGCTGCAGGCAGTGTTTTTCTGTCCGCGATGTGGTGCGGAGCAAGATGGATCTGTCCTGACACACAATGTAAGTCAATGGGGACGGATCCCTTTTCTCTGCCACAATAGAAAACTGATCCGTCCCCTATTGACTTTCAAAGGTGTTCAAGAAGGATCCGTCATGGCTATATAAGACATAATACAACCGGATCCGTTCATGACGGATGCATGCGGTTGTATTATTGTAACGGAAGCGTTTTTGCAGATCCATGACGGATCCACAAAAAATGCTAATGTGAAAGTAGCCTGTAGGTGTAGAAAATGGTGTAAATGTAAGACAGCTAGGAAGCTGCCTTACATTTAGAAGCGGCAGAGGATCCGCCAAAGTTATGTAGAGGTTGGCGCCAGGTAAAGGTCTTATTAAGACTGGCGTCTAAAATGCGGTCTTAATAAATGTGCTCCATACTACCTAAGATCCACATGGTTTAAAAAGTTAGACTACTTTATGAAAGATCATATGACTAGTCTCTGATGCTAGAAATGGAATGAGGCCATGAAAAGCATGAAGATGAGCGTGCTTGCCACCATATATCTGAAAAATGACCCAGATTTAAAATATTTGTATAGATAAACCAAGGCAACATCACATAAATTTCAAAACATTCTTACTGCAAACCAAGTTCCCTGTTTTAGATACGATAGACCAGTAGAGCTGTCATTAAAGGGGTTGTCTCATCTCAGACAATGGGGGCATATCGCCAGGATGTGCCCCCATTGTCTTAAAGGTGCGGGTCCCACCGCTGGAACAGGGGGAATCGAGAACAGGGCCCCGCAAAGTGGTGGCTGGAGGACTCTGGTTTGGCCACCACCAAGCTCTCTCCCCATAGACGTGAATGGGAGCGCACCGCGCATGACCAGCCACCGCTCCCATTCACTTCTATGGGCCCAACAGAAATAGCCGAGCCAGCGCTTGGCTATTTTCGGCGGCCCCGTAAAAAATGAATGGAGGGTGTCTGCGCATGCACAGTGCGCCCTTCAACACTTTCAGGGCTCTGTTCTCGATACAGGTGCGGATCCCAGTGGTGGGATCCGCACCTATAAGACAATGGGAGCATAATCTAAAAATATGCCCCCATTGTCTGAGATGAGACATCCCCTTTAAAATACAGTATGTTATCCTATATGACAGTTCTTTATCCCATCAAATCATGGGGTAGCGCCATCCTGTTTGCTGACATACGGCACTTGTCTTGGTAGGTCTCTTTATTTCTACATTTACATTAGGCCATATGGGTGGAAGTACGGTGGTGATTTCTGAGTCTCTTTTGGACCATTGGTTATTATTCTGTGGACCTGCTGTCCCCCATATATGCATTATGCAATTATATGTGATCTACCTCTGTGATATTTATTGATTCATTATTTATTATATATTAATTCATGACAACACTATGTGCAGCCTATGTCCCATCAGGGTGGTGTTTTTCTTTGTCCACTTGGTTTTTATATATATATATCATGTTTTGTAATTAATAAAGAATTTAAAATATTTGGTAATAGTACGTAGTCAGCTTCGTTTCTTCTGTAAGTTTTGCATATTTTATGGGAGCTGGTACTTGTGATTTTTTATAGGTTGACCCCCTTTATTGTTGCCGCAACATGGTTTGTATATGCTGACTTCAGCCTGGGCATGAGGGCCCCTTTTGTTTTTTTGCTTTTGTGTATTTATCCTACCAAATGAGCCCAGGACTGGTATGCATTACTATAACTGCTTCTAGCTCCATTGATGAAGCTTCCTTGCCTTGTTTTTCTCCCGAGACCCAATTTGAATGACCGTCTGTTAGACCTGTGAGGAGGCAAGACCCTGTGATGTCATCTGATTTACAGATGAAGGCAAAAGGGCAATATTTGAAACAGAATGGGACGTCACACAGGAAAATGACCACAGTCATGTTCATGGGCATATCTTATCTGGTACTGAAGTCACGTGTTGCTCTCTCTTTTGGACCCCCTTCAAATCCTTTTATAAAATAGAAACCAGTGACGCTAGTTAAAGTGCACCTAAACTTTGGAATATACTTTATTAAAAAGTAATCTGAGTGCCCTAAAATACATTTTTGTAATATACTTCATTTTCTTTTTACCATATCCTTGCAAAATAGGCACCTGACGTTTAGGTGGTCAGATGCCTATCCAAGATTAGTATCCGTTCTCCCATACAGCACAGTATATGAGAGCATGGATGGGGCGCTGTAGAGGCTGAAGCATCACTGTTCCTGTCTGTAAGAGCACTGCGCTGCCAATATCTGTGCCAGGGTTTAGCAGAACGAGCACAGGCAGGAGCAGCGAAATGCTGTGCCTGCTCCTTCCTACCACAAGGCTTCAGCAGAGGGGAGCGAGCGGCCGCTGATAGGAGCCCACATAGCTGATCCTGCCTGTGCCTGCTCTGGTAAAGCCTGTCATAGATATTGTTACAGGCAGGAGCAGCGATGCTCAGGCCTCTACAGCGCTCAGTGTGGCTGAAGAGGATTCTGCGCTCCCATACACATCGCAGTATGGGAGAATGGATATCTAAAGCGCGTTAGCAACCTGAACTTCAGGTTCCTATTTCTTAAGGAAATAGTGAAAAAAGTAATTAAAGTATATTCCAAAAATTCATTTTAGGGCAGTCAGATTAGTTTTTAGTAAATTATATTCCACGGTTTAGGTACACTTTAAAAAATTATCTAAGAGAGAAAACATTTAAAAAAATGTTCTCTCATGAGAAGAAGAGACAAGAAAGGATAAGTGTTATTAAGACCACTAACAGGGAGAGATCTAACACTGTGACTTGAACTGTTAATGGTATTTTTAACCTCCCATCAATTATATTCACAGATCACACAGAAGAGGCTGGAAATGAATGACTCTTTGTCTGACTTGTGCTCCTAATGGCTTCCAGCCTTTTATACATTTCCGAGAGTGTATTTGAACATCTAAGTGACGTTCCTCAGAGATAAAAAGGGCCTGTTATTTTATTAGCGACGGTAGATAATAATCCTGCAGTAAGATCAACCGTATAAGCCGTAAAAATTATACTTATTCCGAGGCCGAACGTACGTCTCCTACACCGAGCACAATTTGTATTAATACTTATTATAGTTCAGTGAATAATGATTATAATCAATTACGTGGAGGCAACTGCTCATTATATCTAATCTGGTAGGGTAGGGAACAAAACATTACGTGGCTTGTCATAGTATCCATGTCCTATAAATATCAGCAAGAGGCGGCAGGCGATTGTGGCCCATTAGAAAAATGAAAGAATATATTAGAATGCCTGCCTAGAACAATAAAAAAGATAAAAGGTTGTACAATATTCACATGGAGCCAAATGAAAGGGGCCGTCTAATAAAGGCAGACCCTTTTCGGATTAGAGTCGGCCCGGTCTGGCTTCGGACACTCTGTAGTGACCACTACAGGCAAAATGTAGTATTATGCGCTAACTATTCAAATAACAGTAGGGCTTTTGGCGCTCTGTGCTACAACTTATTCATTCTCTGTACACTTGATATGCCCCCTCCGTTGTATGTGTATTGGGATATGTGGAGGACTTGCCCGTCATTGAGACCGGTAAGGTGGCGGTGGCCAGAACATTATAAGTCGACCAAAATAAACACATCCTCAGTAGAACTAAATTTCTCTCTTCACCTATCACCAACACAAGATTCTACCACTGAACCACCTACACACATTGTTGTTGTCGTCAACACAGGGTCAGAAACAGAAGGCCTAGTCCCTTTCCTTGACCAGGCCTCAAAACCATTACTTGCAGGGGGTCCTTTTTTAGAGATGACAAAAAACAAGGGTGCCATCCCAAAAAAATACCAACAGATAACAACATTTTTTCAAACAAACACCAATAAAAAGAAAGTTAGAACAAGAAGGAAGAGAAGAGTAACAGAAAAGAGGAAAACTCAAATAAGAAAAAAGAAAAACCGCACAGGATGACTCCAATAAAAATAAGGGTACTTTCACACTTGCGTTGTTGGATTCCGGCAGGCAGTTTCGTCGCCGGAACTACCTGCCATATCTAGCAATCTGTATGCAAACGGTTACCATTTGTAGACGGATCTGGATGCGGATCCGTCTCACAAATGCATTGCAATACCGGATCCATCTCTCTGGTTGTCATCTGGAAAAACTGATCCGGTATTTATCTTTTTCACATTTTTAAAGGTCTATGCATGCGCAGACCTCAAAACCGGATCAGTTTTTTCGGAACACTTGGGGCCGGATCCGGCATTAATGCATTTTAATGGCAAATAATGCCGGCATTCCGGCAAGTGTTCCGAAATTGTGGACGGGGAAAATACCACAGCATGCTGCGGTATTTTCTCAGTTTAAAAAACGTACAGTGACTGAACTGAAGACATCCTGATGCATACTGAACGGATTGCTCTCCATTCAGAATGCATTAGGATAAAACTGATCCGTTTTTTCGGGTATTGAGCCCCTAGGACGGAACTCAGTACCGGAAAAGTTTAAGGCAAGTGTGAAAGTACCCTTAAACTGTAAAAATCTTCAATCTATCAACATACCAACTCAATATACATGAAAACAACCTACTACAAACAGGGCTCTCCTTCTGCCCATATAACAAAGTCAATCCATTTGAATTATTTATCGACATTAAAAAATTCTGGAGAAATTTTAAGATAAAAAGGCAGCAGAGGCTGCCTCTGAGGATGAGACTGTGCGCAGGCGCGATGCGATCCCGGCCAGTGAGGGTGCCGGGCGCATGCGCTGAAGATGGCCGGGGACACTAGTAGCCGCCCAGCGAAGTGAATATTGATGAGCTGGGCGGCGCTTCAAACGGCAGTTGGGGCGAGGCTGGCTGGGCGCAAGCTGAGGTGAAACACCGCCCCTTGGGCAGATTGAACCCGATTCCAGCAGGTTATAGAACTTCACATTACTGTAGTTATAAGGTGGACAGGGGGGATACTTACATGATTCTAATACACTTTATAAGACCTGTACGGTCATATATATACCTAAATATGCTTTTTGGCCCTGTCAGTGTCCCTTTAAGGTAAGTTCACACGTGGCAGGTTTGATGCAGAAGTTTCTACAGCTGTCCCGTTCAACTGAATGTGGCTTACAGATACCCATGCACATACCGCAGAAACAACATTCACATGTATGGCATTGACTTTTGCTTCACAGAACTTTCTGCAATGAATTTAGTGTTTTATTGCAGTCTCTGATTGTTCCAGGAAATTTGTGTATTTTCTGTGCAAGTATCCAATGTCATAGGAGTGACTTAAAGGGGTTCTAGATTTTTCATACCAGCACCTGGATCTGAATACTTTTGTGATTGCATGTAATTAAAAATGTATGTACAGAACATTTATCTGTATAGCGCCACCTGCTGTATGTTCTATTCCTTATTTTTTGTCCGTCTCATTTTGCTGGTCAAACGTGCTCAGTTGAAATCTTTAACAGCCACCAGTCATATGTTCTGGTAGAAGCTGTGGCAGTTACAGGGAAAGAGTTGCAGCAGAATGTCCCCTGAGCTGCCAGGCTGAAGATAATCTAGCAGAGCAATTGGAGCAATGCATGATAAATTATCTGGATCCATTTGAGGTACACAGCTGGTTCTAGGTTTGTTAGAAAGAGATTGTCATGTTTTATATGATGTTTGATTTTCATTTTTTACATCAATCATTGAATAACCCCTTTAAAGAGGCTCTGTCACAGGATGAGCCCTATTAAACTAATATAGGCTATCGTAAAAAAAACGTATATGTCTTTCCTGGGACCTGAACCTAGGATCTCTACATGCGCCGTTATAATATTACTATATAAAAAAACATGTTTTTTCTATGCTTATAAGCTAATCATATATTGTGCCTGTGAATAAAGCAGTAATTTGTGTATTAGCTTTCTGAGCAGATCTCAGTGTGGTGAAGCTGTAGTACATAGTGTATGTGATATGTAGATGCTAGCAGACAGCTCAGCCCTTAGCATGTCCAGCCCTGTCCATCAAGGGGAGGGGGGAGTGTCCAAAGCACAGGGGTTGTTACAAAGCAGTGCTCAAACAATTCAGCCCCACCTCCTGGTGTTCGAACATCTCATTTGCATATGAATAAAAATGCAGATATCTCTGTAGCCATTTATCGTACAGACAGAAGAAAGAATGAAAAAAGGGGGGTTGTCCAGCCTTTGTTTGAGAAGTTCCAATAGCACTTTATTTCGTATCAAAATTTAAAAACATCCAGGTACAGATAATATTGGTCTACGCGTTTCAGGCAACAAAACGGTTACAGCCCTTACTCATGACCATTGAACAAACATTAAGTCCTCACATTTATAGGAGGAGAAAACCGCATCTGGACCAATCAAGGGGTCATGCGGCCACTCCCTCCTACAAAGATCAATAAAACACTATAGAACAATAAAAACACTTTTAAACTTAAAATATTCTCATAATTAATATGGAGAATAAAGGGAATCTAGTGTTCAGTACTGAAGGATCAAAGTCAGAAGAAAGGTATCGTTTTAATCAGCATGATTAGCCCTACCAGGGGATTAATAGGGTTGATACTGGTGACAGAGCCTCTTTAAGGCCATTTTACACAGGCTGAGGGAGGTTTGGGGCAAATTTGGGGGATTAGAGATGAACAAATCTATTGCTTGTGCAGTAAAGGGCTGACCTCGCTGCCCAAGAGGCTTGATTGACAACACCTGGCTGACTGTTCACGCTCTGCTACCCGGAATTGTAACGGCGCATGCATAGTCGCTGCTTAGTGTGAACGCTCATTCCCGATAATTTTCTAAAGGTGTCACAAGCAAAACCGCTTTCGTCAGGTGATCACATCTTTTAGGCAGCACCTAAATCCTCGTTCATCAGCAGCACATTGCCCTGTGTAAATGAGGATGTTCTGTCCACAATCAACCACAATTAATCGGTCGGTATGAGGATGAAGCAGGGGGGATAATTGTTGCAATGTAAATGTTGTTGTACTGTAACTGAACGATCGGGTAATTATCATGAACAAGCAGGTCGTTCCCAATTATAGCCCTGTGCATCTGCCTGTGTGAAAAGGTTCCATCTTTGGTCAAATCAGCCCCCAGCACAGATGTGACAGAAGAAAAGTATTGCATCATGAAGCTCCAGCAAAATTTCATTTCCCGACAGACCCCTCATAAGTCAGTGGCGGCTGCTGGTGTCATCAAGTGACAAGATCGATCACATCTTACCATAAATCCTATTTTTCCTCTCCTAAGACGGAACAGAAAAACAGAATTCCTAATGCAGATGTTAACTACTGACGTTAATGGGGTCACTTAGGATGGGAACGTGTTCTAGGGAGGAAAGGCAATGGAGGGGGTAATCATAAGGGTAATATTTTAAGTCAGTTTTGCTTGAGTCTGTGTTGTAGTACTTTATGCCACATTTATCAAATGTCACATGTGCAACGGATGAGGTACTACCAGGGGTCCCTTAAAGTGAAAGAATTTAGGTAATTGTGACGCCAGTTGCATTTCAGCAACGAGGGACGGAGTCCCCCTAAGTAGATGGTATTGGTGGTACCCAGGTGTAAGAATGCCAGAGCGGTGTGTGGGTAGCCTATGGTGCCCCTTTAGGTGTGACTGTGCACGTGTCACGGTGCTCCTACCTGGATATCCTGGAACCCCAGGCGTTGTCGTCCGAAGCAGTGCAAACAGGGGGAATTTGTAGAAATGAGAGATTTGTAGAAATGATTCAGACCAGACCAGACTTTGTATTAGGGCCCTTGCACATGACCGTATGCCCTTCGGGACATATGGCCCGCTCACGGACCTTATGTCTCAGAGGGCATACGGTCGTGGGCAAGGGCCCTTAAAGTTGAAAACAGCTTTACTTGAATAAACTTGCATCAGGGAACAATCTACCAATTTTATCTTGGTCACCAGAAAGCTTTGGCATAAGTTTTGGCAGGCAAACACATTCGGCTCCATCTGAACCTCTTTAGCTCTGCTATGCTGTCAGATTAAATAGAAACTTTTCCTTTCTGCTGAACTTTACTTTCTGTAGTTGGGTCTGTCTTTATCCAGGGAACTTTACTCCTGGCTTGTGAGGCTTGCAGCTTGGGACTCTAGGCTCAGCAGAGCTGAAGGTGTGCTCCTGGCTTGCACACCCTTCCCCTTGCAGGGGGTACTCTAGACACAACCTCTCCCCTAGGAGGGGTAGGTTGGACTGACCTTCACTGACTAAACTCCTCCCTCTCTAGAGAGGGGGCTGGAATGGAAGAAGGGTTCCATTCTAGCTAACACAGCTCTGACATAGGTGCCGCCACCTGCTGGTGAACCAGGTACATTAGACTTAAACAGTTACAAAATCAGAAGTACAGATTCACATTATGCAGGACCTGGCAATAAATACACAGGATGACACAGAATCAACCGTAGGAGATAGTAGAGGGGCACAAAAGGTGGTAATGCCACTCTGGGGCGTTACACATGTTGTTTGATCAATTTTGTTTTAACCTTAAACCTAATTCTTTTGTCTGGAAAAACTACTCCGGTTTCCTACTCCACCCTCCTCCTGGATTGAAATTGTGACTTAAAAAAATAAAAGTGTCACTGATAAATCTGGAGTGAATTCATTAACATAACTAACTACACCCCCACTTTCCCACCCACATTGCAAAACTGGAGCGAGTGGTGTTAAAATGCAAAAAGGTGCAACGTTTTTGCACAAGCGAGTGCAAAAAGTCACAAAAGCCCTATTTTGCGGCTTTTTGATGCCAGAATTCTGGAGTGAAGGAATGATAAATCAGGACTAATGTGTAATACCTATATAGCCATCTATGCCATGCTCGAGCTGTAGAGACGCGGCAGATCTATGTTTGTTATTTGCCAACATGATTTTAATTTGTCATCGTGATATTATGTATATTATGTGGGTTCGTACAGGACTGCAGGTAAAACCACAATTTTATCTTGGCGCTGGGTACACAAGTAATAGAACCCAAAACAACAGACGTAACTCTGCTACGTCTTCTGCGCCTGTGCTTTCCTAAATGAATTGTATAGCATTATAGAATGCTAAACTGCTACCCGCTGTGCTAAGTACACTGTAATTCATGCAGAATATGCTGTCATTCTAGATTCTGCCTGTGGTTGATGATAGAAAACCGCCTTATTACTCATCTCATACTGTACATCTAATGGGAAATCCAGCCAGGTTTGTTCTGTGGAACATCAGCATGGGGAACTAGAGTCAGCACAGAGCGTCACTGGGGACCATGTTAGTAAAAAAATAAATATACATGCCATTGTTTATGGCCTTAGACTGGCATAATGGGAAAAATAAAGTTCTAAAGTAGCGTGCCTTACCTGTGAATAGTTATGGGGGTAGTCCAGAACCAGCTGCATCTTGCGCATGCACAGGGAAGAGTGGCGTACTGGCCGCTGTGTCATCGGCATCTCAGGACTAGTCATCCAGTCCTCACATTACCAGTTCCAATGGCCACCAGTGTATGCACAGTGGGGCGAGGTGTGCTGGCCTCAGCTTCATCTGGATACTGTGCGTTGGGGCTAGCTTATACTGCTAGGACTGCAAGCTACCTTATAACTGTGTATTTTTTTTCCTTTATGCTCTAAGGCCTATTACAGAGAGTGACATCTGCAGGACACGTGTACACGGCAGTGTAGTTTATGCAGATTTTCCGCGTGGATCTTGCTCAGTTTCCGCACCAAAATCGGCATATCAACGATTTTAACACAGACTGGCCGCAGATCTCACCTTTTGCATTGCAAAGAGTGAAATCTGCACTGAAAATCCTCACAAACAGTTGCAGCTTGACGCTGCAGGTTTCAAAATCCACACCACATGTTAATTTTCACCACGAAAAATTTCCGCACCACGTACGTGCGGAAAATCTCATCGACTCTGCATGAAAATCTGTGTATAATCCGCGCTGTGTGCATATACCCTTAGAAAGCTATTACCATCCTATGTAACATTATGGCGGCAGTGTAGAGACAGGATCTCTTTAAGGGGTGCGCATGCGCAACGTTCATGTAAGAGCAGATACAGAGCTGAATATGTCATTTATCACCTTGGGGTAGCATTGTTTGCATTATTTTACAACCTGAGATCTTGTCTAAAACCATAGGCACGCAGGATACTTTAGTGAGGCATGCTAAACTCAACTCTGCTACATGTGTATAGCTGAACCGTCTTTGCACCTGCCCTTGCCTGATGTAAATGAGATTCATAATGTGGCCATCAACTGCAAAACTTGGCCACAATCAGATGACTGTTTCAATATGTGTTCAGACAAAGACATTTTGGCACAATCAGGACAATATTTTCCATGGAAAAATCAGTCCGGTTACATCATTTGTTTCCAAGTGTAATAGAAGCGAATGCAGATAGTGACCAGCAATCCAATTACACTGCAAGGCAAGGGAAAATCTAATTTCTTGCGGCTTCATTGCAATCCATCAGCAGACATATTTCCAAGTGCCAGCGGACGTATCTGCTGATGGCCTTCAAGGAAGACGCAGGAAATGTCATTTTTTTCCCTCTCGCCTTTCCGTGGTGTGTTTGCTTCCTTTCATAAAGGTAATAGAAAAAAATAATGGCATTGCTGTATATGATGTTCCCCCTTTTGTCTCTCCTAACATTTTCATTGCGCTAAACGTAACGATCCTGGTCAGCTCCTAAAGTAACACTCAAGGGAAAAAGTCTAAAACCCCAGTTTTTGCCAAGACTGTGGGCGCCCACCTCCAAATTCTCAGTATGCGGATCAGAGGAGGGATAGCCTCTCATCTTCTAGGCCACTCCGGCAGCCAACCAGTATGCTCAGGTCCCCACTAGCGGTAGTCATCACCAGTCTGGAAACCTGTATAAGGAATGACTCACTATTATCTCGGACAGGCTGCAGGAGGATTCTTCTAAAAGATATCCATAGATCCCTTGATCAGTGATGTGGGTGAGAATTTCATGTTGGGGCAGGCTCCTCAACTTCAAGCAAAAGCTAAAAATTCATTTCAAATGGGTTTACCAAGAATTCACATTCTTGGCTTACAATTAGGATAGGCAATGCGTAATTGGTGCGACTACCCCCTTCTTTACTGTATGTTGTATTGCAGATCAACCCCATTCATGTGTGATTGTTGAGTTTGGACCCCCTTGGCTCCTTTCGTTCTTTTTCTCCAGAGGCAGCTGTGCATCCCTCCATAGAGCTCTGCCTAGTACAGCAACTCAACCCCATTCATGTGTGATCTTTGGGGTTGGACCCCCTTGGTTCCTTTTGTGTTTTATCCAGAGGCAGCTGTGCATTACTACCTAGAGCTCTGCCTAGTACAGCAACTCAACCCCATTCATGTGTAATCACTGGTGTTGGACCTCCTTGGCTCCTTTCGTTGTTTTTCTCCAGAGGAAGCTGTGCATCCCGATATAGAGCTCTGCCTAGTACAGCAACTCAACCCCATTCATGTGTGATCTTTGGGGTTGGACCCCCTTGGCCCCTTTTGTGTTTTCTCCAGAGGCAGCTGTGCATCCTTACATAGAGCTCTGCCTAGTAAGCAACTCAACCCCATTCATGGAGTAGCTGAACTGCAGTATCAGCCACAGCAGATCTGGACCTCCACCATTGGCGGATTGATTGCCTATCCTATGGATCTGCAATCAATATATATTCCTGGAAAAGCTTTGGGGGCAAAATTTGTAACAGGTCATGCCACATGCAATGCACCATTTATAGCACTGGTATCATCACAGGTGCATTTGGTCCCACTCAGAATTGCTACCTCTGCACCCCTTATAGTTTTGCCCATATTTCTACCATAGTCCTAAAAAATTTCCAGGTCATGGAAAAAATGTCTTTGTTGTGCAGTCATTGCAGTTGGTCGGATTAAGACTGACATATCTATGACCTCCAATATCAATAAGCGACCATTGCCCGCAGGTATAACTATATAATGATGTCGTCCAGCGTTTCATCAGATTCTCTAATCACCAGAGGGACATGTAGTTGAGTGCACATAAATGAGGCAGCGATGTAGAAGAGATACTGTTAAGGAGGATGTAATTACAAGTGGTCCTGTCATGTATACAGACAACCGCTGACAGATGGCAGAGTGTAGAAGTCACATTAGTGTGTCACAGATAAATACAGCTTATATCATGAGTGGCTGTGCCGCGGGGAGGGGGCCACGACTCGGGCGCATCACTCATCTGAACCACAAGCTGCTAAAGGTTCAAGGTTTAATTGAAAGGCTGGAGCTACACTTTAGATTTTATAGGATTCCATAGTTGAAGGGTTTTCTACCTCCTCCTCTTTCTGTGCCATGTAATAAAATATGACTTTTCTCCCAGGTCTGTTCCATGCATTATGCTCGGCTTTAACCATTGTGTGAAATGCCTTAATAAACGGCTTTGTTTGACAGTCAATCTTGTCTGTACTTTGCCGCCGGTAAATAAGTGTCTGCAGTTTCATTTTACACCACAGCTAGTTGCCATATAGGGGGAAGAATAAGATTTGCAGCGTCTGCCTTAAAGCACTTACAGGCATAAAGGATAGCAGAGCCGAATATGTCATTTTGCAGCTTATTTTGTCCAAGGAGAATAATATATGCGGAAATGTATTATGACAAGTTAGAAAAAAGTGGGGTTGAAGTTTGTGAAGGTTCTCATTCATCCAAGTTATGGTAAATCAGCAGTAATGTGAGAACAACTCGACTTGTACACTGCTCAAAAAAATAAAGGGAACACTTAAACAACACAATGTAACTCCAAGTCAATCACACTTCTGTGAAATCAAACTGTCCACTTAGGAAGCAACACTGAGTGACAATCAATTTCACATGCTGTTGTGCAAATGGGATAGACAACAGGTGGAAATTATAGGCAATTAGCAAGACACCCCCAATAAAGAAGTGGTTCTGCAGGTGGTGACCACAGGTCACTTCTCAGTTCCTATGCTTCCTGGCTGATGTTTTGGTCACTTTTGAATGCTGGTGGTGCTTTCACTCTAGTGGTAGCATGAGACAGAGTCTACAACCCACACAAGTGGCTCAGGTAGTGCAGCTTATCCAGGATGGCACATCAATGTGAGCTGTGGCAAGAAGGTTTGCTGTGTCTGTCAGCGTAGTGTCCAGAGCATGGAGGCGCTACCAGGAGACAGGCCAGTACATCAGGAGACGTGGAGGAGGCCGTAGGAGGGCAACAACCCAGCAGCAGGACCGCTACCTCCGCCTTTGTGCAAGCAGGAACAGGAGGAGCACTGCCAGAGCCCTGCAAAATGACCTCCAGCAGGCCACAAATGTGCATGTGTCTGCTCAAACGGTCAGAAACAGACTCCATGAGGGTGATATGAGGGCCCGACGTCCACAGGTGGGGGTTGTGCTTACAGCCCAACACCGTGCAGGACGTTTGGCATTTGCCAGAGAACACCAAGATTGGCAAATTTGCCACTGGCACCCTGTGCTCTTCACAGATCAAAGCAGGTTCACACTGAGCACATGTGACAGACGTGACAGAGTCTGGAGACGCAGTGGAGAACGTTCTGCTACCTGCAACATCCTGCAGCATGACCGGTTTGGCATTGCGTCAGTAATGGTGTGGGGTGGCATTTCTTTGGAGGGCCGCACAGCTGTGCTCGCCAGCATGTGCTCGCCAGAGGTAGCCTGACTGCCATTAGGTACCGAGATGAGATCCTCAGACCCCTTGTGAGACCATATGCTGGTGCCGTTGGCCCTGGGTTACTCCTAATGCAAGACAATGCTAGACCTCATGTGGCTGGAGTGTGTCAGCAGTTCCTGCAAGACGAAGGCATTGATGCTATGGACTGGCCCGCCCGTTCCCCAGACCTGAATCCAATTGAGCACATCTGGGACATCATGTCTCGCTCTATCCACCAACGTTGCACCACAGACTGTCCAGGAGTTGGCAGATGCTTTAGTCCAGGTCTGGGAGGAGATCCCTCAGGAGACCGTCCGCCACCTCATCAGGAGCATGCACAGGCATTGTAGGGAGGTCATACAGGCACGTGGAGGCCACACACACAACTGAGCCTCATTTTGACTTGTTTTAAGGACATTACATCAAAGTTGGATCAGCCTGTAGTGTGTTTTTCCACTTTAATTTTGAGTGTGACTCCAAATCCAGACCTCCATGGGTTGAAAAATTTGATTTCCATTTTTTTATTTTTGTGTGATTTTGTTGTCAGCACATTCAACTATGTAAAGAACAAAGTATTTCAGAAGAATATTTAATTAACTCAGATCTAGGATGTGTTATTTTTGTGTTCCCTTTATTTTTTTGAGCAGTGTATTTTGTCTTCAAGATGTTTTGCTAGTCATCCGGCTTACTCAATTACAATGACTTGTACAACAAATCGCTGGCATTAAACACTAGCACCTAATGTATTAGTCGGCATAATCTGTTTTAAAGGGTTTTTCCCATGAAAAATATTCTACAGTTTTCAAACCAGCACCTAGATCTGGATACTTTTTTAATTGCATGTAATAAAAAATTTGGTAAAGCATTGAAGTTATTCAATAAAACATATCTGTATAGTGCCACTTACCGTAATTTCTTATTTCTCTATCCGGCTCACTGAGATGGCCGCACATGCTCAGTTTTGTCTTTCAACTGCCTTCTGAGCTGTGATAGGGAGAGAGCTGCAGTGTAATGGACACTCCCCTTGAGCTGTCAGCTTGATATAAAGAGATCTCTGGATCCAGGTGAGGTATGGGGCTGGTTCTAGCTTTGTTAGAAAGAGATTGTCATGTACTATATGATTTTTGATTTTCATTTTTTACATTATTCATGGGATAACCCCTTTAAGATGTTTTGCTAGTCATCCAACTGACTTACTCATTTAGGATGACTTGTTTCAGAAATCTGTGACATTAAACACTTAAGCCTCATGCTTCAGTCGGCATAATCTGTTTGTCATAATCAACATGAGGTCTAGGACCTTGGAAGGATGTTTATTTATTTATTTTATGCACTTACATAGAGCTACTATATTCCGTAGCGCTTTACAGACATTATCATCCAACTGTCCCCAATGGGGCTCACAATCTAAGGTCCCTATCAGTATATCTTTGGAGTGTGGGAAGAAACCGGAGAACCCAGAGGAAACCCACGCAAACACGGGGAGAACATACAAACGCCATGCAGATGTTATCCTTGGTCAGATTCGAACCTAGGACCCCAGCGCTGCTGTTGATTACAGTTTGCATGGCTGAAGGTGATAGGTGTAATTAAACTGCCTCAGGAGGTTCGAACAGCATTTTAAGTGGCAGGCAATAGATATGACACCCTTTCACCTGTGTATAAGCTCAGTGTCTCCAATTTGGCAATTTGTCTGCCACTTACAATGCTGTTTCAACTTCTCTCCCGAGGCAGTTTAATCACACCTAAAAGCTATAGTCATACAAATTTTAATCAAGATCTTATCTCCATGAGGTCCTTGACCTCATGTCGATTATGGTAGACAGATTATTGTGACTGAAGCATGAGTCATCATCATTTAATGCCTGAGATTTCTTGCACAAGTCACTCTAATTGAGAAAGCCAGTTGGATAACTAGTGCAACATCTTCAAGAAAAAATACAAGTCAACTTGCTCTGACTTAGGCCTCTTTCACACTTGCGTTGTTGGGATCCGGCATGCACTTCCGTTGCCGGAGGTGCCTGCCGGATCCGGAAAAACGCAAGTGTACTGAAAGCATTTGAAGACGGAACCGTCTTCCAAATGCTTTCAGTGTTACTATGGCACCCAGGATGCTATTAAAGTCCTGGTTGCCATAGTAGGAGCGGGGAGCGGGGGAGCGGTATACTTACAGTCCGTGCGGCTCCCGGGGCGCTCCAGAATGACGTCAGAGCGCCCCATGCGCATGGATGACGTGATCCATGCGATCACGTGATCCATGCGCTTGGGGCGCCCTGACGTCACTCTGGAGCGCCCGGGGAGCCGCACGGACGGTAAGTACACTGCTCCCCCGCTCCCCGCTACACTTACCATGGCTGTCAGGACTTTAGCGTCCCGGCAGCCATGGTAACCACTCTGAAAAAGCTAAATGTCGGCTCCAGCAATGCGCCGAAACGACGTTTAGCTTAAGGCCGGATCCGGATCAATGCCTTCCAATGGGCATTAATTCCGGATCCGGCCTTGCGGCAAGTGTTCCGGATTTTTGGCCGGAGCAAAAAGCGCAGCATGCTGCGGTATTTTCTCCGGCCAACAAACGTTCCGTACCGGAACTGAAGACATCCTGATGCATCCTGAACGGATTACTCTCCATTCAGAATGCATTAGGATAATCCTGATCAGGATTCTTCCGGCATAGAGCCCCGACGACGGAACTCTATGCCGGAAGACAATAACGCAGGTGTGAAAGAGCCCTAATGCAGTACGCAGCCCTGCAGGGTATTGCAATGGTGAGGTCACGGTTAATAGGCAAAACGAGGGTTGCTCTTGGTTACTCTCAGTTTATAAAAGACCCTGGACAGGCGTACAGCAGTGATGGAGAGGCTGGCACTTGGATCCTCTGGGGCACTCTCTGTATAATGTAAAAAATATATTTTCATTTTTTACATTATTCATGGGATAACCCCTTTAAGATGTTTTGCTAGTCATCCAACTGACTTACTCATTTAGAATGACTTGTTTGAGAAATCTCTGGCATTAAACACTTAAGCCTCATGCTTCAGTCGGCATAATCTGTTTGTCATAATCAACATGAGGTCAAGGACCTTGGAAAGATGTTTATTTATTTATTTTATGCACTTACATAGAGCTACTATATTCCGTAGCGCTTTACAGACATTATCATCCAACTGTCCCCAATGGGGCTCACAATCTAAGGTCCCCATCAGTATATCTTTGGAGTGTGGGAGGAAACCGGAGAACCCAGAGGAAACCCACGCAAACACGGGGAGAACATACAAACGCCATGCAGATGTTATCCTTGGTCAGATTCGAACCTAGGACCCCAGCGCTGCTGTTGATTACAGTTTGCATGGCTGAAGGTGATAGGTGTAATTAAACTGCCTCAGGAGGTTCGAACAGCATTTTAAGTGGCAGGCAATAGATATGACACCCTTTCACCTGTGTATAAGCTCAGTGTCTCCAATTTGGCAATTTGTCTGCCACTTACAATGCTGTTTCAACTTCTCTCCCAAGGCAGTTTAATCGCACCTAAAAGCTATAGTCATACAAATTTTAATCAAGATCTTATCTCCATGAGGTCCTTGACCTCATGTCGATTATGGTAGACAGATTATTGTGACTGAAGCATGAGTCATCATCATTTAATGCCTGAGATTTCTTGCACAAGTCACTCTAATTGAGAAAGCCAGTTGGATAACTAGTGCAACATCTTCAAGAAAAAATACAAGTCAACTTGCTCTGACTTATGCAGTACGCAGCCCTGCAGGGTATTGCAATGGTGAGGTCACGGTTAATAGGCAAAACGAGGGTTGCTCTTGGTTACTCACAGTTTATAAAAGACCCTGGACAGGCGTACAGCAGTGATGGAGAGGCTGGCACTTGGATCCTCTGGGGCACTCTCTGTATATAGGGACCAGGCCAGGTGGTAGGTGAGGTGCCCTAGGTTTAATGTGCCTGTGGCAAGATCCCTTAAAGTTCGTGACTCCAGTGCCGGTAACGGTGGCACACCGATTTGTTGCAGTAATAATCGAGGAACACAAGTTGCAGTGAACCAAAACTTCCTTTTACTGAAACAGTTAACTATTTACAGTTCTTTGTTCAGTTCCACAAATAAGAGGCAGTAACATGCAGGCTTGACATCAATTGGCAGGTAACAATGTTCTTGCAAGATACGCAGAGGGTTAAACACTTACAGATCAGGCTGCACTTTTCCTCAGAATCCTGTCTGTCTTTATCCCAAGGCCCGTATGCCCTATTGCTGGCTTTATCCTTGGTTAGGGAAACTTACTCAGGTATATATATCCTTGCTTTTCATATAAATCCTTCTGCCCTTCAGCTCTCTGTTTGGCTGGTATATACTTGGCTCTGCACTGTCCTCTGTTATAGGAACTTCAGGTTTCTCAGGAGGCAGGCTCTTCTCCTGGTGGGGCAACTAGAAGCCTGGGCTGTCTAGCTGCATGTCAGAGGCTACTCTCAGCTCCACTCTGGCTGAAGTTACTCTTGGCTTCTGACTACACAACCCCCTCTTCCCTGTCTGGGCCTAACTATTTATACACTCACCTAAAGAATTATTAGGAACACCATACTAATACGGTGTTGGACCCCCTTTTGCCTTCAGAACTGCCTTAATTCTACGTGGCATTGATTCAACAAGGTGCTGATAGCATTCTTTAGAAATGTTGGCCCATATTGATAGGATAGCATCTTGCAATTGATGGAGATTTGAGGGATGCACATCCAGGGCACGAAGCTCCCGTTCCACCACATCCCAAAGATGCTCTATTGGGTTGAGATCTGGTGACTGTGGGGGCCATTTTAGTACAGTGAACTCATGGTCATGTTCAAGAAACCAATTTGATATGATTTGAGCTTTGTGACATGGTGCATTATCCTGCTGGAAGTAGCCATCAGAGGATGGATACATGTTCTCATTCTGTTTACGCCAAATTCGGACTCTACCATTTGAATGTCTCAACAGAAATCGAGACTCATCAGACCAGGCAACATTTTTCCAGTCTTCAACAGTCCAATTTTGGTGAGCTCGTGCAAATTGTAGCCTCTTTTTCCTATTTGTAGTGGAGATGAGTGGTGCCCAGTGGGGTCTTCTGCTGTTGTAGCCCATCCGCGCCTCAAGGTTGTGCGTGTTGTGGCTTCACAAATGCTTTGCTGCATACCTCGGTTGTAACGAGTGGTTATTTCAGTCAACGTTGCTCTTCTATCAGCTTGAATCAGTCGGCCCATTCTCCTCTGACCTCTAGCATCCACAAGGCATTTTTGCCCACAGGACTGCCGCATACTGGATGTTTTTCCCTTTTCACACCATTCTTTGTGTGCGTGAAAATCCCAGTAACTGAGCAGATTGTGAAATACTCAGACCGGCCCGTCTGGCACCAACAACCATGCCACGCTCAAAATTGCTTAAATCACCTTTCTTTCCCATTCTGACATTCAGTTTGGTGTTCAGGAGATTGTCTTGACCAGGACCACACCCCTAAATGCATTGAAGCAACTGCCATGTAATTGGTTGACTAGATAATTGCATTAAAGAGAAATAGAACAGGTGTTCCTAATAATTCTTTAGGTGAGTGTATAAGGGGTTCCCTAGCTCCCTCTACTGTCTAGGAGGAGGAACTACACCCTTAATAGGCCTGGTACACAGGAGACAACATAAATAACATGACAATTTACATTAAAATAACATATAAAATACAATGACCATGTTCCACAGGAGGTGGAGAACAACGTGACCCAATTGACCCTTGTGTAGTGCCCACATTTACCTAGTGGGACACTACACTTACTACTGATATAGTGGTGTTGAAGCTTATTTTAATAGAAATGAATATAGTCACGGACCATGTTCTTCTGTACCGGCAAGTAAGAAAACATAAGAGATCTTGCAAACTCATTGTGCACCCTACAGTAATTTATTACATTAAAGGCTACCTTCACTTTTGCTAACTTTTTTTTATTCTTTTATATACATTTGCAATAGGCATTAAGTTTAAAAAAATAATCATCCTGTGTTATTTCTACGGCTCCTATGCAGACAATGCATCTCCATAGTAACAGACAACAAAATAATTCTGCGTAGTCTGATCCTGCAGTCATCCTCTTTTCCATTTGTCTTCTACTTCTTGCTGTACTACAAAACGTGAGATAGAAAATGGATGCAACTCTGTGACTGCAAGACTGCTGGGGTACATTGCACGGAATTTTTTGTTGCTGGGTGTTACCATGGAGATGTATAGCCTGCAGAGAAATTTTTAAGTACGATCTATTGCAGTGTAGCGTAATTTTCCATTGTAGATGTACTATATCAATTAAAATAAATTTGGTTCTGAAGTTGTACATCACCTTTAAGTAATGATACTGACTAGAAATCACCTCTAATTCTCAGTCTGGCTGCCTGCAGCCCCCAGTAGGGGGAGCTTTGACTGTTACTGACAGATTTATTATCATGTTCAATGGGAGCTGTATAAATCCATCTCCATTTAGCCCCTTGCTAGGGGGAGGCTGCAGAAAGTCTGTACTTATGGCAGACTAGGTCACTAACAGATTTGACTTAGGGCTAAACGAGGGAGTGGATTTTGCATTCTTGACCCTTTCTCCTAGTGAGGAGTTAAGGACACAGTAAATCCCATGGTATCTGCCCCTGAAGTAGTCCCTTCAGCAAGAGCTGACACGTAGAAAGGCAAGCATTCTCAGTACCAGATGGAGCAGGAACCAATACAAAACATAGCAGACTCAAAAACTAAAAGAACCCCAAAAGGATCCCATAATCTCATTTTAAAAATGACTATTATATAGCACATGACAATCTTTTCCGAACAAAGTTAGAACCAGCCCTCCCATGGATCCAGATATATCCCAATGCATTGCTCCAATTGTTCTGCTAGATTTATTTCAAGCTGGCAGCCGGGCGTGTCCTTTTGCTGCTGGTGGCAGTTGAAGGATGGAACTGACCACGTGTGTCCACCTCACTGAGATGGACAGTTAAATTAGAAAGAGAACAAACAGCAGGTGGCGCTATACAGACGGATTTCATTGAATAACCCAGAGGCTATAATACATTTTTAATTGCATGCAATTACAAAAGTATTCAGATCCAGGTGCTGGTTTAAAAAATGTAGAATATTTTTTGTGGGAGAACCCCTTTTGGCACTTGGCTGGCACTAGCCCATTATAAAACCACAAAACTGCCTCTCTGCGACCCACGGCTAGAGAAACAGAAGGGAGGAGCAGAGCAGCATCCAGAGAGTATTGCATATCACAGTGGACTCCATCCTGTGGCTCTCCAGTTCTTGTGAACTAAAACTCCCAACGTGCTCTGACAACCTTCTACTGTCAGGGCAACCTGGGACTTGTTGTTTAGGAACAGCTGGTGAGCCACAGGTTAGAGACCACCGGTGTATCAAGATGGTTACTGTACATGTAGAAGGGGGGCACTTATAAAATATTTGTGATAAGATTCCTGCAGTCCCATGCAAAAGACACAACGCTGCTACAGCAAGTCATTCTAACTAGCTCAAGGTGCGGTTTTGTGTCCGGTCATAAAAACTGAAAAATGGCTCCAGCACTGAAAACAATGTAAGTCAAAGGTGACGGATCCGGGTTTTTTGGGAGCCTAAAAAAACTGATCTGTCACCCATTGACTTTCAGTGTATTTAGTGACGGATCCGTTTCTTTTCTGTTTTGATTTCACACAACCGCATCCTAACAGAACGTGTAAAATCAAAACTGATCTGTTTGACTCTGGTATTGAGATTCTCTGCCAGATCTCAATACCGGAATTAACAACGCAAATGGAAAGTAGCCTAAGTATAATAGTAGAAATATGCAAGCGAAAACTAAAAAAAAAGGAAACCCAGAATAGATGACTAACGATCTGTCGTTCATTTAAGATGGAAGCCGGTATATGATTCAGCACCAGCCAGAGTTCCTGTCATTTCCACATTATTACGCCCCCATCCTTTGTCATGCGCAGCAGACGTGTCAGCTCTGTATCGTTCCAGCCTTTGACCAATTTATATGTGCAGGTGGTAAAGTAAAGCAGGTTGTCATTTCTGTCACTGCAGATTACATTCCCCTGAGCTGGAGGTTCTGCAAATCTCCGCATGATTCAATAATACGTCCACAAAGCAATGCTTAATCTGTCTCCGTACAAGCCTCCATTCATATTAATAAAATATGGGATTCAGTAGAATTATACTGTTATTACCAGACCTGTAAAGATAGAGGACAGTGAAATGTATTCACTCCCTTCACATGTCCTCTTATTGCATATTTGTCATACTGAGCTATATCGGGTCTGAATTTTATTATTAGTACTATTAATATTGTTTCGCTCTATCTGATGAATAATTTCTGAGGCCTGCTGTGTGTATATATGATATGTAGATATATATATATATATATCTACATATCTACAGGAAGTGTCTTAAGGCCACGCCCATTAATAACCGAACCATAGACCACACTTTGTATTACTGAATACGCGCCTTTCAGCTTGTGCTGTGTAAATGTGGGGCAGGATTATCAGTCTCTTATTATCATCAATGGCAGGATCAGTGTGGCTTCACACAACATGCTCTTGCGGTTAATATTTGGCTTATGTGCTTCCAAAACATACACCAAACTTCTTGATAGGGTCCCATTCGCACTATTCCAAACTGGGGCCCTTTTGGCACTTGTTGGGCTAGAATACATTAGCATGCCTTTTTTTATTCAACAGTATGAAATAACATATAGTATTGTGAAAAGGTTTCAGGCAGGTGTGGGGAAAAATGCTGCAAAGTAAGAATGCTTTATGTATATCAATTAACAAAATGCAAAGTGGATGAACCAAAGAGAAAAAAATCCAATCAGTATTTAGTGTGACCGCCCTTTACCTTCACAGCAGCATCAGTTCTTCTAGGTACACTTGCAGACAGTTTTCCAAGCATCTTGGAGAACTAACCACAGATCTGTGGATATAGGCTTGCTCAGATCCTTCTGTCTCCTCATGTAATCCCAGACAGACTGGATGATGTTGAGATCAGGGCTCTGTGGGGGCCAAATAATCCCTTCCAGGACTCCTTATTCTTTAGGCTATTTTAACACTTGCGGCAGTGTGATCCGGCGACGGAACTGCCCGCCGGATCCGCCGATCTGGATGTGACTGAAAGCATTTGTGAGACGCATCCGGATGCGGATCCTTCTCACAAATGCATTGCAAGAACGGATCCGTCTCTCCGCTTGTCATGCTGACAGACGGATCCGTCTAGTATCTTTTCTCACATTTTTACCTGTCTGCGCATGCGCAGGCCAGAAGGACGTATCTGGCATTCCGGTATTTTGAATGCCGGATCTGGCACTAATACATTCCTATGGGGAAAAATGCTGAATCCGGCATTCAGGCAAGTCTTCTGTTTTTTTTGCCGGAGATAAAACCGTAGCATGCTACGGTTTTATCTTTTGCCTGATCAGTCAAAACGACTGAACTGAAGACATCCTGATGCATCCTGAACGGATTACTCTCCATTCAGAATGCATGGGGATATGCCTGATCAGTTCTTTTTCGGTATAGAGGCCCTGTGACGGAACTCAGTGCCGGAAAAGAAAAATGCTAGTGTGAAAGTACCCTTACCCTGAAGATAGTTCTTAACGACATTGGCTGTATGTATGGGGTTATCCTGCTGCAGAATAAATTAAAATGTAAAAGTATTACTTCTGTTTTTAAAATTATTCTTACTTTGTACAGTACTGTGGATTGTTCCTTACAGAATCCTCCTGACGTATACCTCTGAAATACACTTCAAAAACACCTCTGTTATTAAACTGAAGGCAGATAGCACAGTAGTTGATGGTGACTGCTCATTTCCTCCCCCTCCCTGCACAATGAGACACAAAGCATGCCCACAACCCTATCCCATAGAAGTCCATTTTCTAACTGAGGTTTCTCATGTCGGTGTGGCTGCTGTTCACAGCTTATAGCAGCAGTTCAGGCAGGATGGCAATCCCCACGATCACATACAGAAAATAAAAAAAATAAAATATATAGTGATATGTTCCCTTTAAAGCCAAGACCTGTCTAATAAGCTGATGTCAAAACCTAAATCATTTACATTTACTTCTTTACTGTTGTATTAAACTAATCTCCTTATGATCTGCTTGGAATAAAAAACGTACTCATATGAAGCCGTCAGATCTCCGATAGGTGTCTGGAGACTGCGAGCCCCCAGAGGTGTGTTAATATGCACGTCACATTTGCATTGTATGAATCAATTTCCCCTAAATCCAGTGGCAGACATTATTATCTGCTAAATAATCAAATGTCTGCTCTGTGCCTAGAGTGAAAAGCGTTGAATTAATGCTGAGGAAACATTTGCTACTGAATTTTCATAAGAAAGCTTATATTTGACGTGCACTTAATTAGAGGAAAAGTGAAGTAAATTGTAGGAATTAAGACCATCAAGGATTTTCAGTATAAATGAAATGACGACGGGGATGAAGAATGACCCGGTACGATTGTGGGTGAACTTCACATGTCTTTCTACACAGTGAACTGTTTATTGTCAACATTGCCCATAAGACATATTATATACAGTTTTATGCAAAAGTGTGGCTTAAAGGGGTTGTCTGGACTACAGACATTGAGGACCTATCCTCAGGATAGGTCATCAATATAAAATCGGTGGGTTCCCGACTCCCAGCGCCCCCACGGATCAGCTGTTTGAAGGGGCCACGGTGCTTGCGCATGTGCTGCGTCCTCTCCAGTGTTTAGTATCTACGGTACTTTGTAGTGGTGGTGCAGTATAACTACAGCTTGGTCTCACATTCACTTCAATGGGAGTAGCACTACAGTAACCAGCTCCAGTAACTCCACTACATAATGAACGGAGCAGTGTAGTTCCTCCAGTGACTTCAGGCACCTGAGCTACTATGAAACAGAGGGGTTGCAGGGTGTGGGACCCCTGTCGATCAGAAATTGATGGCCAACTGAAATGCACCTTTGAAGGTCAGGAAACAGTCTATAACCAATCTAAACCAGCAAACCATAACACCTTCACAGATGATCAGAAACCAGTTAACCCTGTTGCTTAGGCAAGGTGTGGAAGTTCTGAGCGGGTTTGAATAAATAGAGGAGATCGGTCATAGACACCGACCAGCTGACATGTGTCTGTCCCTCTAAGATGTTGCCGGACCTCAAAACTGGAGCAAAACGCTTCCATTCTATTTAATACATCAGGATGCATCCGTTCCGTTCAGATGCGGTTGTATTAGGTCGAAACTGAACAGACCGGAAACAAAACTGCATCCAGTCACAAAACAGAACAAACCGTAACGGAATGCATCCTGATCTGTGTTGTCCACATCAGTGGCGTCTCTAGCTTTCAAATTTTGGGGGGGGGGGGGGGGGCACACTGGGGGCCAGGACAAAAGTAGGGGGGGCAGCTATAACAACGATACATTTACACAAGTACGCTAAGAAATGCTGCGATACTATACTCAATACCTAAAACCGCAACAGGGAAGAAAAGTCCTGCTGTCTGTGA
The DNA here is from genome assembly GCF_905171765.1 of Bufo bufo. Taxonomy (NCBI): domain Eukaryota; kingdom Metazoa; phylum Chordata; class Amphibia; order Anura; family Bufonidae; genus Bufo; species Bufo bufo. Next base: position 567,614,568 of record NC_053392.1, on the reverse strand, counting down.
TTTAAAAAATAAATAAAAAAATCACTCAGATTTCAACATGTCCTAGTTGCCTGTGGATGACACTTTTATAGGGAGGGGGATCTGTGGATGACACTGCTATGGGGGGGGGGGGATCTGTGGATGACACATACCGTATATATCATCTTATGCTATATGTGTCATCCACAGATCCACCCCATGACAGTGTCATCCCCATTTCCCCCTCCATAACAGTATCATCCACAGATCCCCCTCCCTATAACAGTGTGATCCACAGATCCCCCTCCCTATAACAGTGTCATCCACAGATAAGCCCTCCCTATAACAGTGTCACATCCACAGATCCCCCTCCCTATAACAGTGTCATCCACAGATCCCCCTCCCTGAGGTATACTGTACATTGTGTGGCACAGTGTAGAGGTATACTGTACATTGTGTGGCACAGTGTAGAGGTATACTGTACATTGTGTGGCACAGTGTAGAGGTATACTGTACATTGTGTGGCACAGTGTAGCAGTATACTGTATATTGTGTGGCACAGTGTATGCTATATGTGTATAACATAAACATATTTCACATGAAAACTTACAATTACTTGGCTTGGCCCTTGGGGATCTGGGACACCACTTCAACACTTTGGCAGGGGGCTCGGTGGAGCTGATGTTGTGCTTTATCCTAATGAGAAAGATTTCATAATAAGGATTTGGAGAAAGGGCAGAGCAATAACAGAGCAGGGAGAGGCTGGTGCTGCTACTAGGGGGTCATACCATGGGTGAATAATAAAGCCCATCATAATGCCCCCCAGTAGAAATAATTCTCCTTATAATGTGACAATGCAAAAAATACCCCCTTGTAATGCCCCCAGTTGAGCTAATGTCCCCCATAATGTGCCAGTATAAAATACCCCTATATAGTGCCCCCAGTAAATGCCCCCATAGAGCTCCTCTCCCCCCTTCCTCCTAGTGCCCCCCATAATGTACCAGTATAAAATGCCCCATATATCGTGCCCCAGTAGATGCCCTCAGTGTCCCCCATAATTTGCAAGTATAAAATACCCCTTCTTAGTGCCCCCCGTAGATGACTCCATAGTACTCCTCTCCCCCCTTCCCCATAGTACCCACCATAATGTGTCCCAGTATAAAATGCTACTGTACAGAGCCCCCCATATAAAATACCCCTTCTTTGTGGCCTCAGTAGATGCCCCTATAGTGCCACCAATCATGTGCCAGTAATAAGTGCCCCCAATAACGTGCCAGTAATAAGTGCCCCCAATAACGTGCCAGTAACAAGAGCCCCCCAATGTGCCAGTAATAAGCCCCCCATCATGTGCCAGTAATAAGCCCCCCATCACGTGCCAGTAATAAGCCCCCCATCACGTGCCAGTAATAAGCCCCCATCACGTGCCAGTAATAAGCCCCCCATCACGTGCCAGTAATAAGCCCCCCCATCACGTGCCAGTAATAAGCCCCCCATCACGTGCCAGTAATAAGCTCCCCCATCACATGCCAGTAATAAGCCCCCCATCACGTGCCAGTAATAAGCCCCCCATCTTGTGCCAGTAATAGGCCCCCCATCACGTGCCAGTAATAAGCCCCCCATCATGTGCCAGTAATAAGCCCCCCATCATGTGCCAGTAATAAGCCCCCCATCATGTGCCAGTAATAAGCCCCCCAATGTGTTAGTAATAAGCCCCCCCCCCCCCAATGTGTCAGTAACAAGAGCCCCCCTAATGTGCCTGTAAAACTATTGTAAAAAAAACACTTATACTTACCTCCATGTCAGTGATGCGATGCAGGCCTCTTCCGGCCTGTGTCCCGCGCTGTATGTCTCAGGCGGCGCGATGACGTCAGCCTATCAGAGGAAGGGGAAGGGAAACGCCTCTCCCTCCCCTGCCCCGCCGCAGCACAGGCAGATGACTATGGAGATGAGTGCAATGGAAGCGCTCATCTCCCTCTGCCTGACTGCGGCGGCTCACTTGGGGGGGCATTTTAGTTGGGGGGGCAAGTCAATGGTGCCAGACCCATTTTTTACAGATCCATCACCCACTGACTTAGGCTACTTTCACACTTGCGGCAGTGTGATACGGCGGGCAGTTCCGTCGTCGGAACTGCCCGCCGTATCCGCTGATTTGGATGTGACTTAGCATTGCAAGAACGGATCCGTCTCTCCGCTTGTCATGCGGACAGACGGATCCGTCTTGTATTTTTTTTCACATTTTTACCAGTCTGCGCATGCGCATAGCGGATCCGGCATTCAGGCAAGTCTTCAGTTTTTTTCGCCGGAGATAAAACCGTAGCATGCTGCGGTTTTATCTTTTGCCTGATCAGTCAAAACGACTGAACTGAAGACATCCTGATGCATCCTGAACGGATTACTCTCCATTCAGAATGCATGGGGATATGCCTGATCAGTTCTTTTCCGGTATAGAGCCCCTGCGACGGAACTCAGTGCCGGAAAAGAAAAACGCAAGTGTGAAAGTACCCTTGCATTGTTTTTAGTGACAGATCCGGTTTGTTCAGTTTCGAGTTAATACAACCGCATCTGAATGGAACAGTTGCATCCTGATGTATTAAATCGAACGGAAGTGTTTTGCTCAAAACTCTCAAAACTGGAATACAAAGCGCAGATGTGAAAGTCGCCTAAGTCTAAAACATTTACCCAAATTCTTCTAAAAAAAAATGTCTAGTCTTTAAACTGATCTTCGGTTCCTTGCTTCTCTTTAATGTGAAAGTCTTTTTTCTTGAAAACAGGTTGCTATATATTGAACTATTATAGGAAACCATTCAGAGAACAAACTAGCAAACTCATCATTTCTGGTGTCTAGTAATTCCCCACTAATTGCTTCATATTCAATTACAACGAGCAGTGAGATAGGAGATGGCCAAGATGGAGAGGAACATTTATCAAAATGATGCATGTTGCTGCTATACCAGCTGAGAAACCGGTCCGGAAGAAAGATGAACAATGCTTGGTCAATTTTAGTTATTTTGTACTGAGAACTAATTGTAAGAGGCTGCACATTGAGATCAATGCATAACATACAGAGCTAATTAACTTTGCAAATGGATATTCTAGTTGGTCTCAGTCTGCTCTCATTATTCAGCAGCCAAACCTTCTGGAGACGGCCGCTCATTTTCCATGCAACTTTATTGGTGGAGAGAGAAGTGAATTTAAGAGTTTAAAGGCATTGCCTAGGTTTAGAAATATTTGGCCACTTTCTTCCTAAACAGCTCCACACCTTTAAATGGTTTGTGTATGATATTGTAACTCAGCCCATTTTCTTCAGTGGAGCGGAGCTGTTTCCACAAGAAAACCGCCATATGTTTCAAATACTGTACAACCCTTTTAACCACTCTCTTCCCAATTCCTATCCTTCATTTTCTGCTCTACTGACATAACCTAAATTGTGTCTATGTATGGCCTATTGCACACGACCATATGGCTTTTTCAGTGGTTTGCGGTCCATTTTTTCACGGATCCGTTGTTCCGTTTTTTGTTTTCATTTCTGTTCCGTTTTTCCGTATGGCATATACAGTATACAGTAATTACATAGAAAAAATTGGGCATAACATTTTCAATAGATGGTTCCGCAAACACGGAACGGATACGGAAGACATACGGATGCATTTCCGTATGTGTTCTGTTTTTTTTTTGCGGACCCATTGACTTGAATGGAGCCACGGAACGTGATTTGCGGGCAATAATAGGACATGTTCTATCTTTCAACGGAACGGAAATATGGAAACGGAATGCATACGGAGTACATTCCTTTTTTTTTGCGGACCCATTGAAATGAATGGTTCCGTTTACGGACCGTATACGGAATGCAAAAAACAGCCCGTAAATGGGAAAAAATAGGTTGTGGGCATGAGGCCTAAATGTTTCCATAAAAAGGTCTATGTGTTCTTGCTGCAGCCAAGGGAACACTGTCCATGAGGTGAGTTAAGCATTGTCCTCCTTTCCAACACTAAAGCCACGCAATGGCTGTTGACCAACAGTTTTTCTTCCCAGTTTAGTCAATCGCACATTTCTTCTCAGTAGGTGGAGGAGCATAAGCCTTTTCCAGATATCTGGCAGTGGCTTATCTCCCATGACAACAAAGGATCGGGCAGGTTCCAATATGCCCAATCCTTTTTTCCTCTAACATCTGCCATCGACAAATTTCTTCAAGTTTCAGTTTTGGAAGTTTGATATTCAAATCGAACGTCCCATTTAAAGGACACTTGTCAGCATCATCAACTCTATTATACCAAGCATACTGTCAAGTAGGGTTGATCCTTCTGATTAAAATGATACTTGTAAAAATAAGTTGCAGCGTTCCAGAGAAAAAAGACATAATGTCGTAATGAAGTTTTCAGTGCACCAAGAGGCAGACCTTAGGCCCTCGGTGCACCTTCCAATGATGGTCATGCCTTTTGGTGCACTAAAGCCCTGATTTGCATAAAAAAGTATTTTTTTGCTCAGGAATGCTGCAACTGAATTTCACAAGACAGGTATCGTTTTAATCAACTGGATCAACTATACTGCTCTCTAAGAGGCTCTTTGGGATATAAGTTTTGATGTATTATCCATATCACAGGCCATCAATTTTTGATCTTTGGGGGTCCTTAGAATTCCAACACTATGAATGTTTCCGGAAATGTTAATTTGGTCAGGAATTTGCCAATGTTAGCCCTAGCCTTGTATTCTGCTGATCAAAGGTGGTGCCAGGAGTTAAACCCCTACCAAATAAAATATTGATGACTTATCGTAATGCCTTATTCACACAGTTAGGCTGAGTTCACACGGGCGTTGCGGGAAAAGGTGCGGGTGCGTTGCAAAACATTGTAATGCGTTTTGCACACGCGTGAGAAAAATTGACATGTTTGGTACCCAAACGCGAACTTCTTCACAGAAGTTTGGGCTTGGGATCGGTGTTCTGTAGATTGTATTATTTTCGATTAGAACATGGTTATAAGGGAAAATAATAGCATTCTGAATACAGAATGCATAGTACAATAGCGCTGGAGGGGTTAAAAAAAATAAAATAATAATTTAACTCACCTTAATCCACTTGATCGCGCAGCCCGGCATCTCTTCTGTCTTCATCTTAGCTGTGTGCAGGAAAAGGACCTGTGGTGACGTCACTCCGGTCATCACATGGTACGTTACATGATCTTTTACCATGGTGATGGATCATGTGATGACCGGAGTGACGTCACCACAGGTCCTTTTCCTGCACACAGCTAAGATGAAGACAGAAGAGATGCCGGGCTGTGTGATCAAGTGGATTAAGGTGAGTTAAATTATTTTTTTTTAACCCCTCCAGCGCTATAGTACTATGCATTCTGTATTCAGAATGCTATTATTTTCCCTTATAACCATGTTATAAGGAAAAATAATAATGATCGAGTCTCCATCCCGATCGTCTCCTAGCAACCGTGCGTGAAAATCGCACCGCATCCGCACTTGCTTGGGGCCTGCAATATAGAGCATTCTGCGATTTTCATGCAACGCATAAGTGATGCGTTAAAATCACAGCTCATGTGCACAGCCCCATAGAAATTAATGGGTCCAGATTCAGTGCGGGTGCAATGCGTTCACCTCCCGCATTGCACCCACGCGGAATACTCGCCCGTGTGAACTCAGCCTTAGGGTTTTCCATCAATGATTTTGAGCCAAAACCAGATGCAGCCCTAAACACAGAACAGGTGCAGATCTTTCCCTTATACCTTTTGTCTGTGGAGGCTCCAATCTTGGTTTTGGCTCTCAATCACTGATGGAAATCACTGAACAAAACACTGACGTGTGAATGAGGCTTAAAGGGATTCTGTCATCAGATTTAACCCCTCTAACCTAAACATATGCTCATGTTCAGACTAATAAGAAGAATCCTAAGCTGGCTTTATTAAACCTCACTGTGGCTCTATTTGCCCAAAAAATCACTTACTTAAGGTGCCCAAGGGGAGGTCCATTAATACAGGGTGCCCGGCCGCACCCCTCGTCGTCCGGTGCCTAGCGCCGCCTTCCCTGTCTTCAGCGCGCCTTCCCTGTCTTCATCGCCGCCTTCTACAGCTCAGCGCCGCCTCCGCAATCCTCCCCGTCCCTCTGCCAGATCCCGCGCCTGCGCACTAGGCTCAGGGTCATATCATATCAGGGTTGAGCGAAGTGCGCATCAGGCCGGCGCATACGCACTTCGCTCAACGAAGCCGCTGCCAGGAGTCCGCACGGGCGCATCAGGCTGAGCCTAGTGCGCAGGTGCGGGATCTGGCAGAGGGACGGGGAGGATTGCGGAGGCGGCGCTGAGCTGTAGAAGGCGACGCTGAAGACAGGGAAGGCGGCTCTGGAGACAGGAAGGCGGCGCTGGGCACCGGACGACGAGGGGTGTGGCCGGGCACCCTGTATTAACGGACCCCCCCTTGGGCACCTTAAGTAAGTGATTAACAGGTTATAAAAACCAGTTTTTTGGGCAAATAGAGCCACAGTGAGGTTTAATAAGGCCAGCTTAGGATTCTTCTTATTAGTCTGGACATGAGCATATGTTTAGGTTAGAGGGGTTAAATCTGATGACAGAATCCCTTTAAGGATGGGAAAAAGTCTTTGGACAATCCACTTATTTTGGTCAATAATTTTCTTGTTTTTCAACCACAGCACTTTTGGACAGCCTAAAATGTCTTTCAGAATAAAACCTTACAAATGTTCAATCTGCATTCTTCAGCTTTTAGCCTTATGAGTGCCTTTAGAAAACTCTAGTGCAATTTGAGACATTTACAAGCATGGAGGCCATGGGCCTTGACCACAGTTGGCTCATTCATAGTTGACTCATTCACCGGCTTAAAAACCCTGGTGATATAAAACAGTTTACGTCATAAAGTCCTGTTTTGTTTTCTTCCAGGGGCTTATACTGAACAGGCTTGGGCAGAACGCGCTGGCCGAGAAGTATCTCCGGGACGCTGTACAAATTCAGAGCACATCACATGATGCCTGGAAGGGACTGGGGGACGTTTTACAAGACCAGGGGAAGCATGAAGCTGCTGTAGAATGTTTTCTAACTTCACTAGACCTGGAATCCAGCAGCCCAGTGTACCCATTCACCATTATTCCTCGGGAACTGTAGAAAAAAATTCTAACAGAACAGGAACTTTCCAAATCTGACCAAGAATCCTGCGATATTGAGATTAAAATTTTTATAATCATCTGTCTAATTCATTTATATTGAAAAAATTTTGTAATTTAAAAGAAAAAGTTCTTTAAATAGAAAACTTTTTATACTCTACTTTCAGGATCAGTTGTTCCTCTGCAGTAATTATATTGTATTTTCTGCATGTAACTCCATTATAGGACACATCCACCCAAACATTGCATGTAAGCAGCCGCCATTTGCATATTCTTTGCAACACCATAGTATTCATGTCATATGCAGTTATGTTCAAAATAATAGCAGTCAGACATCACTAACCTGATCAATCACTGTTTTTGGTAGAAATGATATTTCTACATGGCAAATAATTTACTAGTAGGTGTAGTAGAGTAATAGAAGTCCAACAGTCATGACATGCATGCTTCTGATTCTGTGTAATTCAATCACTTATTGAAAGGGGCATGTTCAAAATAATAGCAGTGTGGAGTTCAATTAGTGAGGTCATTCATTCTTTGAAAAACAGGTAGAAATTATTGCCCTTATTTAAGGAAGGAAGGCAGCAAATGTTGTACATGCGGGTTACAGTGCATTTCTCTCTGAAATTCTGAGGAAAATGGGTCGTTCCAGACATTGAACAGAAGAACAGCATACCTTGAATAAAAAGTTGATTGGAGAGGGGAAAACATAAAGAAGTGCAGAAAATGATAGGCTGCTCAGCTAAAATGATCGCAAATGCTTTAAAATGGCAACCAAAACCTGAAAGACGTGGAAGAAAGCGAAAAACTACCATTCGAATGGATAGAAGAATAGCCAAAATGGCAGGACTCGGCCAACAATCAGCTCCAGGAAGATCAAAGAAGGTCTAAAGTTACCTGTGAGCACTGTTACAATTAGAAGATGCCTATGTGAAGCCAAGCTATCTGCAAGAAGCCCCCGCAAAGTCCCACTGTTGAAAAAAATACATGTGCTGAAGAGGTTACAATTTGCCAAAGAGCACATTGACTGGCCTAAAGAGAAATGGCGCAACATTTTGTGGACTGATGAAAGTAAGATTGTTCTTTTTGGGTCTAGTGGCCGAAGACAGTTTGTCAGACGACCCCCAAACACTGAATTCAAGCCACAGTACACTGTGAAGACACTGAAGCATGGTGGTGCAAGCATCATGATATGGGGATGTTTCTCATACTACGGTGTTGGGCCTATTTATCGCATACCAGGAATCATGGATCAGTTTGAATACATCAGAATACATGAAGAGATCATGCTGCCTTATGCTGAAGAGGAAATGCCCTTGAAATGGGTGTTCCAACAAGACAACAACCCCAAACACACCAGTAAACGTGCATCATCTTGGTTTCAGACCAACAAGATTGACGCTATGGAGTGGTCAGCCCAATCCCCGGATCTTAATCAAATAGAAAACTTGTGGGGTGACATAAAAAATGCAGTTTCTGAGGCAAAACCAAGAAATAGAGAAGAACTGTGGAATGTAGTCCAATCATCCTGGGCTGGAATACCTGTTCACAGGGGCCAGAAGTTAGTTGACTCCGAGCAACACAGATGTCCAGCAGTTCTCAGAGACAGCGGTTATACAACTAAATATTAGTGAAGTGGTTCAAAGGAAAGCAAAATCTTCAAACATTTTTCAGGTTATATAGTGAATGTTTGAGTTTGTAAAGAAGAATACAAACACTGCTATTTTTTTTGAACAGTTTAATATTCACTTCTTTTCAATTTTTTTTAGAGGAACAACACAAATTTGATATATTTTTCTTCATGTTTTGATTTGGAATAGAAAGTGTAGTGTTCCCAATGCATTTGTGTGTATGGAAATAGAAGCTATTAGAAGGATTTTGAGCTTTATTAACTTTTTTAAACACACTGCTATTATTTTGAACACAACTGTATATCTCCTGACAGTGCCCACCATTGGATTGGATACCCACTTTAAGCCTGGCTTAATGAGGTTTGTGTCCACCTGGAGTGGTAACCTGATATTTTGCCTTTTACATACATAACAATGTCTCAGATATGCAGTGAGCACCATCCACATCCACCTTTCATGGTTGGATTGGTTAAAGGGTTGAAAAACATGGCTGCTTGTTTAAAAAAAAAAGCAGCACCCCACCTGTCCATGGTTTGTGTCTGCTCAGCTCTGTTAGAGTCAATGGGGCAGAGCTCAATACAATACCGCACACAACCTGCGGACAAAAGTGTTGCTGTTTTTGGAAGAAAGCTGCCATGTTTTTCTAATCATGGACAACCCTTTAATCAATGTAACCATGAATGGTAGATGTGGAAGGTGCTTACCTTTCTAATCCTGAACAACCTCTTTAAGTAGCTATCATAAATACCCACATCTGACAGCTGTGTTTCCCAGGTCTTAAAGGCATTGTCCCATGCAGGCCCTATTAAACGTATAAGGCTGGGTTCACATCATGTTTTTGCCATCTGTTTAGCGTATACAAAAAAACGTATGTGTTAAAGGATGTCTCAGACTCATGCCATACAGTGGCATCCGTTCACCATGTATGTTAAAGTTGTTGTTTTTTTACCAGACTCTGCAGGATACAAAAGCATAGTGTGCTGCGCTTTTGTATCTTTTATATATATTTTTTTACACAGTATACGTCAAACGGATGGCAAAAACGTGATTTGAACCCATCCTAAGCTGTATCCATCCAATTCAAAATGCATGGAGGGAAGTTGCCCGAATATACAGTCGTGAACTTATAGATGGGGCTTCCTTTATTCTTGATTTGCAGCGATACCTTAGATGATGTTACTTTGGTTTGTCCACCTGAAGAACAAGACTGAGGCCATGGGTTCAAATCTCAAAAGGACAACCACTCCACTATGTCAGCTAGATGCAATATTGAGAAGGAACAGCAAATGTAGCAGTGAGATAAGGAAGTCTAGTATAAAGCCAGACTTTTACTTCTTAATGCATTTACAAGTGTCCTCTTCACCATATTACTTCACCACTCAATCTCCAAGTTGAATGGAGCCTTGATTCAACACCCAAGTAATTGTAGGGAGTCCTATGGGGCGTCTTTATGCCTTTGATTTCTTATTGAGGTTTCTTCTATCAGACTGATGTGCAGTCATGTTCCATCAGATGTCGTATTACAGGCATTCATTTGTAATTAGTGTTTTGTAATTCAGATATTCTACTTGAGAGACTCGGATTTTGTAAGAAACATTGCCTTCAAATACCGAACTATGCAATGTACTTAATGTTGATTAGAAATAGAACATTTCAGTCAAATGATATAAATATTTGTTAAAATATTTATCTTTAAGGCAAATTCTTTGCCCTAAATTGGAAATACCGCAGTAAATGTCGATATAATTACTATTTATTTGTTTAATAATGTCTTTTATAATTTTTTTGCAGAGCGGACAGAATGTTCAGAAATAAAGTTGTTTATACTGTGAGTCTGAATTAAATTAAAAGTGTTCAGACATAAAGGGATTTTCTGGTTTTGTCTAATAATGCTAATAATAATGGTATAATTACAGTATAAGTTATATAACCTTCTAATATACATTGGGGCTGATTTACTAATATAAATGTGTTACAAAATTGGTGTGCATGCTTTACACCACATTTACTAACCGTTTTATAGAGTTTTCTAAGCTTTTCCACTTCATCCGGCGCATTTCTTGAATAAATGTGCGCTAATTTATATGTGGTGTAAACTTAAACTAGACAGTTATTTGGCACATGGACACAATATGTGGCGCAAAGGCAAAATTGTAGAATAAGTCTAGTGCAGGATTTACGACATTCCAAATTTACAAAGGTCCATGTGCCAGAATAGTAAATTTGTCTAACATTAAGACTTTAGTTTGTATTCTTAGACCGTGTAAAGTGAGGCACTATTAGTAAATCTGCCCCAATGTCTTTCAATTCTTCAACTTTTTGGAAGATGAATGCTTTCTGTCGATAAGTGGAACCTTTTTTTTGTTCATATCCATCTACTTTATGAATTAGTTTGCAACTTGATGTCCATTAAAGGGGTATTCTGGGATTATTATGGTCTTTAACAGATAAGCCCATGTAGTTCCATATACAGTGCTGCCCATAATTATTTATACCCCTGGCAAATTTTTATTTAGTTACCTTTATTCAACCAGCAAGTAATTTTTTGACGGGAAATGGCATAGGTGTCTCCCAAAAGATAATAAGACTATGTACAAGAGGCATTATTGTGGGGGGGGGGGAAAACATTTCTCAGCTTTTATTTACATTTGAGCAAAAAGTGTCCAGTCCAAAATTATTCATACCCTTCTCAATAATCAATAGAAAAGCCTTTTGGCTATTACAGCAATCAAATGCTTCATATAATTGCAGACCAGCTTTTTGCACGTCTCCACAGGTAATTTTGCCCATTCATCTTTAGCAATGAGCTCCAAACCTTTCAGATTGGATGGTCTTCTTGCCATCACCCTGATCTTTAGCTCCCTCCACAGATTCTCAATTGGATTCAAGTCTGGACTCTGGCTTGGCCACTCCAAAACGTTAATGTTGTTGTCTGCTAACCATTTCTTCACCATTTTTGCTGTGTGTTTTGGGTCATTGTCATGCTGAAAGTTTCTCTGCAGACTGCCTGATGTTGTCGTTGAGAATCCTCATGTATTGCTCTTTTTTTATGGTGCCGTTTACTGTGATTAGGTTCCCTGGTCCATTGGCTGAAAAACACCCGCAAAGCATTAGGTTCCCACCACCATGTTTGACAGTGGGGATGGTGTTCTTTGGGTTAAAGGCTTCTCCTTTTTTACGCCAAATGAAGGAAACATCATTGTGACCAAACAATTCAATTTTTGTTTCATCTGACCATAACACAGAAGACCAGAAGTCTTCTTCTTTGTCCAGATGAGCTTTTGCAAAGGCCAAGGGAGCTTTTGAGTGCCTTATCTGGAGAAGTGGCGTCCTCCTCGGTCTGCATCCGTGGAACCCAGCAGTGTGCAGTGTCCGTTGGATTGTCTGCCTTGAGACATTGCCACCAGCAGAGCAATTTACCAGGATGGCCTTAGTGGTGATCCTTGGATTCTTTTTTACCTCTCTAACTATCCTCCTGGCCAGCACAGGTGTCACTTTTGGCTTCCGACCACGTCCTCTGAGATTTTCCACAGTGCGGAACATCTTGTATTTTTTAATAATACTTTGCACTGTAGCCACTGGAACTTGAAAACATTTAGAAATGGCCTTGTAGCCCTTTCCTGACTTGTGAGCAGCCACAATGCGCAGCCGCAGATGATCACTGAGCTCCTTTGTCTTAGCCATGACTGTCCACAAACCAACTGCAGAGAGCTGCTGTTTTTCACCTGTTGAGTTGATAAAACAGCTGTTCCCAATTAATCAGGGTAATTAGAATGCTTCAGAACAGCTTGGACTATTTGGAATGGTATAGAACTTTTGATTTTCCCACAGACTGTGACAGTTTGTGAAGGGTATGAATAATTTTGGACTGGACACTTTTTGCTCAAATTCAAATAAAAGCTGAGAAATGTTTTTTTTTTTCATAACAATGCCTCTTGTACATCGTCTTATTATCTTTTGGGAGACACCTATGTCATTTCCCGTCAAAAAATGACTGGCTGGTTGAATAAAAGTAACTTTAAGTAAAAATTTTCCAGGTGTATGAATAATTATGGGCAGCACTGTATATCTTCCCCATTTTTTTCAGTTTGGACTCTCCTGACCTGTTTTCACTATGTAAACTAATCAATCTTGTTGGTTTACATCCTGTATGTAGCACTTGCTGTATCCAACCAAACCCATGATGCACTTCTCCTTTCTCTGCCACACCCCCAGCACAGCTCCTAACAACATCCAGTTTATAGCTCCTCCCAGCCAGCTAGTTACATAGACACTCCCCATAACTCAGAATAATCTATGGCACACCAAAGATTTGTCTTGAAAAGTATTGTTTTTAATACATCTTGTATAGCTTTACATAATCAGTTGTCATCCAGAAATAGAGATTAGATAAGTAGATTATTGGCCATATAGAAAAGTCCCAACGTTTCGGTCAAAACTGACCTTTTTCAAGGGATCTGTGGCCAGTGCATAATAGAAGCAGTCTGGATGTGCCATTATTCTGAGATATATATTGACCACGGTCCTCTATGAGCACCTAAGCTTAAAACTGGTGTGCAGGTCTGATTCTATCCAAACTCCCCTATCACTGACACGGTCATGGACATAACATCAAAGGAAATAAGGGTGGGTTTGCACTAGCGTTATGCCATTCCGTTATAGGTTCCGTTTATAACGGAATATAACGAAATGGCCAGAGAGAATGCTAAACGAAAGCCTTTAAGACATATTCCGTTTTGCTCCATCCTAATAGAAGTCTGTGGGCAAGTATAACGGATCCGTCTGGTTTCCGTTATGCAGGACGGAAAAGAAAAGTTCTGTCAATACTATAGAAATGGAGTAGATAGCTCTATCAGTTTGTGATTTCCTTCATTCTCCATTGGGATTCCAAAATGTGTCATGTGCCCAGCATTTATTGATTTTAGTGACTGACCTGGAAATCAGGTAGAAGAACCAGTAACCCCACGTGAGGTCGCCAAATCACATAGAGAACATGTGATCCTGGAAAACGCCAATATTCCCACAAGATATGTGTGTGCCTTGACATTAGTGAGGGGAAACTGAAGGATAAATAGATTCCAGGAGATCTTCATATCTGTATGGTCTAGATACTACTTTAGAGTTTTTGTCTTGGGTATAACCATGTAGGTCATATCTGCCTCCCAGTTCAGCTGGAATGGTGGAGCAAACTTCATCATCATATCTCTCAGTAAACCATAGACTGAAGGCACCAGGTGAAGGTGGAGGATCACTACAAGCATTGACTCTCAAAAGAAGGGAATGGGAGACCTGTGTATAGGTTGGTGGAAATGAAACAAGTTGTCTGTCTGATAATGTAGAAAACAGTCCCTAGGAGGTCTCAACCCTAGCAGAATACCAGAGAAGAGAAAGTGGCAAACAGTGACTTGAGCTGATTGTGGAATAGAGGAGGAGAAACCACATCCCATTCCCTCAGGACTGTGTCTGGAGATGAAGACGAGAAGTAATCATTAAATATTAGGTGAGTTGATCAAAGTTTGGAAATTGTGGTTAACCGATTCTCGGAAAATATCCTTATACAAGTTGCAGAGCAAAGGCATAGTACAAGAAAAAATATGGCAGGTCTACCCACGACCAATAATTTTGGCTTTATAAGAATAGTGCATTTAATCTGAGGTTTTCCACCCCAAATACAAGATGTAATCATAGAGGAGAGGTGTTTGAAACCACTCTGTCATCAGAATGGGTATGGTTTAGAAACATAAAACAATTAATAGAAGGTGTCCATTTTAACAGCCTGCATTATACCACAATGAGACAAAGAGAAGAACATTCATTATATTTCCTTATTTAGAAAATATAATGGAGGGGAGAGTAAGCAGCCTTCCCAAGACCCATTAAGACCTGGAAACAGGGCCGTCTTTACCAAGGGGCAAAAGGGGCAGCTGCCCTGGGCCCAGTTGCTCCTGGGGGGCCTAAGGCAGCTGCCTCTTGAGCCCTGCTAGCCACTGCCCCGGGTGTCAAGCTGTCAGCTACACAGGGGTGCTGCCGTGCCTGCCTGCACTGAGTCCAGGCATCATGATCGTACTGTGTTAAAGTTGTGATTTAGGACCTTAATGACATCATCACCATGTGACCAGTAACCTAGCAATTACTGGTCACATGGCTATGAGGTCATCACAGGTCCTGTGGAGTGTTGCAGAAGTTAACTGTGGAGCTTTTTTGTGTGAAGATTACATCAGAAAAAGGTGACAGGGGCTGTTATGTTAATATACTGTAAACTACTGTATAGTGGTGTGCTGTATACTGTGGGGTGCTGTATACTGTGTAGGGCCTGTATACTGTGTGGGGGCCTGTATACTGTGTGGTGGGCTGTATACTGTGTGGTGGGCTGTATACTGTGGTGGGCTGTATACTGTGTGGGACTGTATACTGTGGTGGGCTGTATACTGTGTGGTGAGCTGTATACTGTGTGGGGGGCCTGTATACTGTGTGGTGGGCTGTATACTGTGGTGGGCTGTATACTGTGTGGGACTGTATACTGTGGTGGGCTGTATACTGTGTGGTGGGCTGTATACTGTGTGGTGGGCTGTATACTGTGTGGGGGGCCTGTATACTGTGTGGGGGGCCTGTATACTGTGTGGTGGGCCTGTATACTGTGTGGGGGGCCTGTATACTGTGTGGGGGCCTGTATACTGTGTGGTGGGCTGTATACTGTGTGGGGGGGCTGTATACTGTGTGGGGGGCCTGTATACTATGGGGGGGGGCTGTATACTGTGGGGGGCTGTATAGTGTGGGGGGGCCTGTATAGTGTGGGGGGGCTATACTGCTGTACTGTATACTGTGGGGGTCTGTATAATGTATACTGAGGGTGCGGTATAGTGTGAAGTGCTATACTGCTGTACTGTATAGTGTGGGGGGCTGTATCGTGTATTGTTTGGGGTGCTGTATACTGTGGGCTGCTATACTGCTCTACTATACAGGGAGTGCAGAATTATTAGGCAAGTTGTATTTTTGAGGATTAATTTTATTATTGAACAACAACCATGTTCTCAATGAACCCAAAAAAACTCATTAATATCAAAGCTGAATATTTTTGGAAGTAGTTTTTAGTTTGTTTTTAGTTTTAGCTATTTTAGGGGGATATCTGTGTGTGCAGGTGACTATTACTGTATATAATTATTAGGCAACTTAACAAAAAACAAATATATACCCATTTCAATTATTTATTTTTACCAGTGAAACCAATATAACATCTCAACATTCACAAATATACATTTCTGACATTCAAAAACAAAACAAAAACAAATCAGTGACCAATATAGCCACCTTTCTTTGCAAGGACACTCAAAAGCCTGCCATCCATGGATTCTGTCAGTGTTTTGATCTGTTCACCATCAACATTGCGTGCAGCAGCAACCACAGCCTCCCAGACACTGTTCAGAGAGGTGTACTGTTTTCCCTCCTTGTAAATCTCACATTTGATGATGGACCACAGGTTCTCAATGGGGTTCAGATCAGGTGAACGAGGAGGCCATGTCATTAGATTTTCTTCTTTTATACCCTTTCTTGCCAGCCACGCTGTGGAGTACTTGGACGCGTGTGATGGAGCATTGTCCTGCATGAAAATCATGTTTTTCTTGAAGGATGCAGACTTCTTCCTGTACCACTGCTTGAAGAAGGTGTCTTCCAGAAACTGGCAGTAGGACTGGGAGTTGAGCTTGACTCCATCCTCAACCCGAAAAGGCCCCACAAGCTCATCTTTGATGATACCAGCCCAAACCAGTACTCCACCTCCACCTTGCTGGCATCTGAGTCGGACTGGAGCTCTCTGCCCTTTACCAATCCAGCCACGGGCCCATCCATCTGGCCCATCAAGACTCACTCTCATTTCATCAGTCCATAAAACCTTAGAAAAATCAGTCTTGAGATATTTCTTGGCCCAGTCTTGACGTTTCAACTTGTGTGTCTTGTTCAGTGGTGGTCGTCTTTCAGCCTTTCTTACCTTGGCCATGTCTCTGAGTATTGCACACCTTTTGCTTTTGGGCACTCCAGTGATGTTGCAGCTCTGAAATATGGCCAAACTGGTGGCAAGTGGCATCTTGGCAGCTGCAACGCTTGACTTTTCTCAGTTCATGGGCAGTTATTTTGCGCCTTGTTTTTCCACACGCTTCTTGCGACCCTGTTGACTATTTTGAATGAAACGCTTGATTGTTCGATGATCACGCTTCAGAAGCTTTGCAATTTTAAGAGTGCTGCATCCCTCTGCAAGATATCTCACTATTTTTTACTTTTCTGAGCCTGTCAAGTCCTTCTTTTGACCCATTTTGCCAAAGGAAAGGAAGTTGCCTAATAATTATGCACACCTAATATAGGGTGTTGATGTCATTAGACCACACCCCTTCTCATTACAGAGATGCACATCACCTAATATGCTTAATTGGTACTAGGCTTTCGAGCCTATACAGCTTGAAGTAAGACAACATGCATAAAGAGGATGATGTGGTCAAAATACTCATTTGCCTAATAATTCTGCACGCAGTGTATACTGTGGGGTACTGTATAGTGTGGGGTGCTAAACTGCATACTGTGTGGTGCTGTATACTATAGGGTGCTATACTGCATACTGTGGGTTGCTGTATACTATAGGGTGCTATACTGCATACTGTGGGGTGCACTGTAACACTAGGGTGAGCCGAGCCCCGGTCTCCTTCCTGCAGAGTGGTGCCCACTTCCAGCCTGAGCCCAGCTGCCCAGAGCACTGATCCTGAGCCGCTGGAGTCTTCAGAACTGGAAGTATTTACAGTAATTCACTGGACTCTACCAGGCGTGTGGATTTTTTGTGTGTGTGTTGTGGTGGAGGGTGTGATTGCCTGCTAAGGTGTGGGAAAGCGGGATCCAGGGGGCCCAAGTAAATTTTTGCCCAGGGTCCAATCAATATTAAAGACGGCCCTGCCTGGAAAAGAGGGTGACGACTGCCCAATCACCTGCACTTGTGCAGAAATATTATGCATAAGCATTGGGGCTTGCACCCCATATCTTTTGAGACCCTAGCTACACCCCGTTCATCAATATCAGATCGGTGGAAGTCTCACACCCAGCTTCCCTGCCAGTCAGCATTTTTGGGCAGCTGTGGTGCCAGAAATTATACAGTGTACAAAGTTATAGCAGAAGGATCTGTACCCTGTGTGGTTTCCATTAATACGTACTCAATACCCCATAATTACAAAGAGAAAACAGAATTTTAGAAATGATTGCATATTTATTAAAAATAAATAACTAAAGTTTTGTATGGACATCAGAATTCAGACCCTTTGCTATGACACTTGACATTTAGCTCTGGGGCCTCTGATCTCTCTTGAGATCTCTGAGATTATATATAAGGTCTCACAGCTGGCAATGCATGGCAGAGCAAAGACCAAACCTTGAGGTGGAAAGAACTGCCTGTAGAGCCCAGAGACAGGAGTTTGTGGATACACCTACCTGGAAGAATGTTTGCTGCACTGAAAGTTCCCAATAGCACAGTGACCTCCAAATTTATTGAATGGAAGATGTTTGGAACAATCTTGTAACTTTGTAACTGGCTTTGTAACTGGCTCAGCTCCAAAGATCCTGTGTGCAGATTGGAGAAACATCCAAAAGGTCAACCTAAATACATGCAAAACATAGGCTCCAAACCTGATGTGAACATAGTCTGATACCTGGTTATAATATATATATACAGTACAGACCAAAAGTTTGGACACACCTTCTCATTCAAAGAGTTTTCTTTATTTTAATGACTATGAAGGCATCAAAACTATGAATTAACACATGTGAAATTATATACATAACAAACAAGTGTGAAACAACTGAAAATATATCATATTCTAGGTTCTTCAAAGTAGCCACCTTTTGCTTTGATTACTGCTTTGCACACTCTTGGCATTCTCTTGATGAGCTTCAAGAGGTAGTCCCCTGAAATGGCCTTCCAACAGTCTTGAAGGAGTTCCCAGAGATGCTTAGCACTTGTTGGCCCTTTTGCCTTCACTCTGCGGTCCAGCTCACCCCAAACCATCTCAATTGGGTTCAAGTCCGGTGACTGTGGAGGCCAGGTCATCTGGCGCAGCACCCCATCACTCTCCTTCATGGTCAAATAGCCCTTACTTTCAAAGTTTTCCCAATTTTTCGGCTGACTGACCTTCATTTCTTAAAGTAATGATGGCCACTCGTTTTTCTTTACTTAGCTGCTTTCTTGCCATAATACAAATTCTAACAGTCTATTCAGTAGGACTATCAGCTGTGTATCCACCTGACTTCTCCTCAACGCCACTGATGGTCCCAACCCCATTTATAAGGCAAGAAATCCCACTTATTAAACCTGACAGGGCACACCTGTGAAGTGAAAACCATTTCAGGGGACTACCTCTTGAAGCTCATCAAGAGAATGCCAAGAGTGTGCAAAGCAGTAATCAAAGCAAAAGGTGGCTACTTTGAAAAACCTAGAATATGACATATTTTCAGTTGTTTCACACTTGTTTGTTATGTATATAATTCCACATGTGTTAATTCATAGTTTTGATGCCTTCATAGTCATAAAAATAAAGAAAACTCTTTGAATGAGAAGGTGTGTCCAAACTTTTGGTCTGTACTGTATATATATATATATATATATATTAGGGCTGCACGATATATCGCAAAAATAATCGAATCGCGATAATCGGCAAATGCGATATGGCGATTTGGCCGACCCGAAAATGCTGCGATTATATATGAAGGGGCCCTGCGCACATAACTGGCTTTGTGTGTAAAGTATTTTACTACTCTGTGTGAAACAAGCTCTCTCCTATTGATAACATGGCAGCCTCTGTACTCACTGTCACGATGAATACACTGCAGCGAGCGGCCCGGCCGGCGTGTGACTGACGTCACTTAGTAACGCTCCTGCTTCCTGAAGTGGGAGGAGCGTTACTAAGTGACGTCAGTCACGCGCCGGCCGGCTAGCTCGCTGCAGTGCATTCATAGTGACAGTGAGTACAGAGGCTGGCCATGTTATCAATAGGAGAGAGATTGTTTTACACAGTAGTAAAATACTTTACACACAAAGCCAGTAATGTGCGCAGTTTAGGACACATGAGGGGACACATAGGGCCATGAGGGGGACCTGCATAAGATGCTATATGTCTTATGCTGCCCCCCCCCTCATGGCCCTATGTGTCATAGCACACATCCCCTATAACAGTGCCATCCACAGATCCACCCCATAACAGCGTCCTCCACAGATCCCCCATAACAGGGTCCTCCACAGATCCCCCATAACAGGGTGCTCCACAGATCCCCCATAACAGCGTCCTCCACAGATCCCCCATAACAGCGTCCTCCACAGATCCCCCCATAACAGCGTCCTCCACAGATCCCCCATAACAGCGTCCTCCACAGATCCCCCATAACAGCGTCCTCCACAGATCCCCCATAACAGCGTCCTCCACAGATCCCCATAACAGCGTCCTCCACAGATCCCCCATAACAGTGTCCTCCACAGATCCCCCATAACAGCGTCCTCCACAGATCCCCCATAACAGCGTCCTCCACAGATCCCACATAACAGCGTCATCCACAGATCCCCCATAACAGTGCCATACCCAGCCGCGTCAGCGGCTCATATGGGAAAATCCAAGCAAATAGACCTCTAGCACAATTCCCTTAAAATATCGCATATCGTTATCGCAATTTTTAGGGCCCTAATCGCAATTGCACAAAATTCCCATATTGTGCAGCCCTAATATATATATATATATATATATATATATATATATATATATATTATAATTGATTAGGTCATATCTGCCTCCCAGTTCAGCTGGAATGGTGGAGCAAACTTCATCATCATATCTCTCAGTAAACCATAGACTGAAGGCACCAGGTGAAGGTGGAGGATCACTACAAGCATTGACTCTCAAAAGAAGGAAATGGGAGACCTGTGTATAGGTTGGTGGAAATGAAACAAGTTGTCTGTCTCATAATGTAGAAAACAGTCCCCAGGAGGTCTCACACCGAGCTTCCCTGCCAGTCAGCATTTTTGGGTAGCTGTGGTGCCAGAAATTATACAGTGTACAAAGTTATAGCAGAAGGATCTGTACCCTGTGTAGTTTCCATCAATACGCACTCAATACCCCATAATTACAAAGAGAAAACAGAATTTTAGAAATGATTGCATATTTATTAAAAAGAAGTAACTAAAATTTTGTATGGACATCAGAATTCAGACCCTTTACTATGACACTTGACATTTAGCTCTGGGGCCTCTGATTTCTCTTGAGATCTCTGAGATTATATATAAGGTCTCACAGCTGGCAATGCATGGCAGAGAAAAGACCAAACCTTGAGGTGGAAAGAACTGCCTGTAGAGCCCAGAGACAGGAGTTTGTGGATACACCTACCTGGAGAAGGGTACAAAAAATGTCTGCTGCACTGAAAGTTCCCAATAGCACAGTGACCTCCAAATTTATTGAATGGAAGATGTTTGGAACAATCTTGTAACTTTGTAACTGGCTTTGTAACTGGTTCAGCTCCAAAGATCCTGTGTGCAGATTGGAGAAACGTCCAAAAGGTCAACCTAAATACATGCAAAACATAGGCTCCAAACATGATGTGAACATAGTCTGATACCTGGTTATAATATTTATATATATATATTATAATTGAGTATTACTCATATACTGTATATATTAAAGTTGGCTATTATAGTATATAGTTTTTATTATCAGTAATATACTGTATATATTATACTTGGTCACTATAATATATAATAGAAAATATATGGATCAAGGTTTAAACAAATAATAATTTCTCCACACAGTATATACTCAAATAATCAAAATTTTTATTAAACATTTCATAATTACTAAAATCTGGCTTCACATAAATAAGAACATTTAAAAACTTATAGGTTGGAGGTATATGGTGATATTAATTCATCAATGTAAAGTGCAAGTGCAAACATATACATAAGGTAGTATGAAAAATGCATACACGCAGTATTGTTACTGACCAGCAGTGTGTAAATATCAATAAATTCTACAGCAGATATCCAGTGTTGCTTCTACTAGACTCATATGTACTATATAAAGTACATCAATAAGGTTGATAAATAGGCATCACAAAGAAATGTTACATAGATGCCAACTGCTAGTATTATGCAACAATCGGTACTGCTGAAATCACACTATAGTTACTAGACTATACCAAATATAACATATGGTCAACACAATGCAATACATACTAAGTTATTAGTTAGCTAAATTTAGCTTTTTTGAAGTTCGGTATTTTTGTTCCTCTTTGTAGAAACGCTTGTTTGATGGATAATTGAAGGTTATTACTTTATGGTCACTATTTCCCAGGTGTCCCCCAACCTGCACATCTGTTGTTCTGTCAGGTCTATTGGTTAATGCTAAGTCTAGTTGGGTTCTGAACCAGTTGGGAAAGGTAATTAATTGTCTTTGGTTATTGCCGAGAACCTGTTTCCTTTATGAGAAGTATAGCTTTCAGTTTCCCAGGCTATATCTGGGTAGTTGAAGTCCCCCATAATAACCACCTCATTATGATTTACTGCCTCGTCTATCTCGTTTAGTAGTAGATTTTCTGTGGACTCCTGTATATTAGGTGGTTTATAGTAAACTCCTATTAGTAATTTATTATTATTATTGCCTTCATGTATTTCTACCCACAGTGACTCCACATGTTCATGTCCCTCACTTATATGTTCTCGGGGCTTTAGACAGGACTTGTATGTGAAAATGTATATTTGCCGTTCAGCGGTGCAGTAACATGTTCTAAAGCCCTTTTTGGCGTGTATTAGTGGCAAAAAAATAAATTATATATATATATATATATATATATATATATACACAAGGCAAAAAAATGAAGGCAGCACTCCAAATAGTGAAGAAAGTGGAAGGTTTATTCACCCAACCAGCAGCAACGTTTCAGCTCTCTCTATAGAGCCTTTGTCCAGCTGAGTAACATGTGCATGATAGCATACATAAGTAGTGGCAGTGATTGACATGATTGCAAATCCAATCAAAATATCATAGAAACAAATAAGACAAATATATAAAAAATACAATCATATGAATAGTACAATTCATCCATATACATAGTGTCAATATAGTGGGACATAAGTGAATATATAGAAATACATAGTAATTCATAGTGCATGAAAGATATCCAAATCTTACATAATTGGTAATCATTACAGCAGTGAACAGGTGTGTAAATAAAACAAAATTGATTAAAAACCTTGAAATGGATCAATGTTGGCTGAAGCGACATGGTGGAGACTGCTGGCGTCCGGAAACAACAACGGCGCATGCGCCGCACTATCTGTTATCGCGAGACTTGTACAAGAGCTGAGGGTCATTATAGACCATAACAAAGATGGCCACTGTGGGAACATCGCATCAGGGCGCATGCGCAACACGGCACTGTCGCCCATCCTGTTTATAACATCACTACATTGTGGAGCATATACCGCACTGTTGTAGCAGAAAAGCCGGTCCATGAATCGGGGGCCGGCGGTTCAATTCCGGTCACCGTCAAGGTATCCGTATCGACAGGGGGGCGTGGCAGTCATACCGACTCCACCCCGTCGTCCAGATGTATCGGCACAGTCCTGCTTCCCCTTTAATGAATTTTTTTGTATATACTTTCATTTTCATATGATTACCGATGCATTGGATCCATGCGCTCTTTCTGGCCAGTGTGATTTATTCATATTTGGATTTGTCACTACTTGGCCATTATGAGGGTCATGGTGCGGATGTGCCGATACATCTGGACGACGGGGTGGAGTCGGTATGACTGCCACGCCCCCCTGTCGATACGGATACCTTGACGGTGACCGGAATTAAACCGCCGGCCCCCGATTCATGGACCGGCTTTTCTGCTACAAGTCTCGCGATAACAGATAGTGCGGCGCATGCGCCGTTGTTGTTTCCGGACGCCAGCAGTCTCCACCATGTCGCTTCAGCCAACATTGATCCATTTCAAGGTTTTTAATCAATTTTGTTTTATTTACACACCTGTTCACTGCTGTAATGATTACCAATTATGTAAGATTTGGATATCTTTCATGCACTATGAATTACTATGTATTTCTATATATTCACTTATGTCCCACTATATTGACACTATGTATATGGATGAATTGTACTATTCATATGATTGTATTTTTTATATATTTGTCTTATTTGTTTCTATGATATTTTGATTGGATTTGCAATCATGTCAATCACTGCCACTACTTATGTATGCTATCATGCACATGTTACTCAGCTGGACAAAGGCTCCATAGAGAGAGCTGAAACGTTGCTGCTGGTTGGGTGAATAAACCTTCCACTTTCTTCACTATTTGGAGTGCTGCCTTCATTTTTTTGCCTTGTATCTACAACTTGGACCTTGGTCACAGGTCTGATAAGGAGGATTTTTTGCACCCGCTTTCTTTCTTGAGTGCTGCTTCTTTTCTTTATTTCTCTATATATATATATATATATATATATATATATTATTAGCCGTTCAGTAATATGTTCTAAAGCCTTTTTTGGCGTGTATATGTGGAAAAGAATAAGGGCCTATTTGCCGTTCAGCTGTGCAGTTATATGTTCTAAAGCCCTTTTTGGCGTGTATTAGTGACACAAGAAAAGTATTTGTCATTGTGTGGTGAAGTGAGAAAACTACAGTAAATATATATTTGCCGTTCAGCGGTGCAGTTATATGTTCTAAAGCTCTTTTTGGCGTGTATAAGTGGCAAAAATATATATATATATATTTGCCATTCAGCAGTGCAGTTATATGTTCTAAAGCCTTTTGTGGCGTGTATATGGTATGTGGGAAAAAAGAAGGGTCTATTTGCCATTCAGCAGTGCAGTGCAGTTATATGTTCTAAAACCCTTTTTGACGTGTATTAGTGGCAAAAAAATATTTATTCGCTGTTCAGCGGTGCAGTTATATTCTCTAAAGCCTTTTTTGGCGTGTATTACTGGCACAAAAAAAGTATTTGCCGTTGTGTGGTTGTAAAGGGGGAATATTAGTCACCAATATTTATGCAAATATCGATAATTAATATTCATAAATGGGAGGAGCCGTCTATTGATAACTCCGCCCATTTATACCTTTATATAATAATAACAATACCTTCGCTATGCTTTACACTAGTCACTTATGCTAGCTGCATGCGCCTTACTAACTTGCTACCACTAACAAGTACACGCTACACAAAAGGGTACAAATATAACGGTATTTATTACACCACGCAATACACTAACAATACACTACGCACGCAGTACACTACGCACGCAGTACACTACGCACGCAGTACACTACAATACAGCACTAAATATACAATCCTAAACTACACTACCCATTCCCAATTCCACCCATCAACTAACTATACAATTCACACATTCAAATATATTAACAATCACCCACCTGACTATTCACTATCCCTACGGGGTATGACGAAGGGTTAAAAGGATTTGTTTGCAGAGCAGATGCATGCTCTACAGGACCAGGGTAACCACTAGGGGTTACCAGGGGTGACCAGGGGTAACCAGGGGAAACCAGGGGTGACCAGGGGTTAGGATAAAGGGGGTGATACTTAAGGTTTTGTTGCTCGTTCGTCCAGGGGGGAGGTCCGGTCGGGCGCTCTGCTCTGAGCGCAGGATAGGCTGCAGGGGTCGGGTCCGGTGGAGCGCAGGATGCGCTGCCCTTTCAGGGGGTGGGGGCCCCGATCCTAACTGCGGCCATGAGCGCCGATTGCGCTCTCCTAGATGAAGGGGGGGGGTCAGGTCAGCTGCCACGTGGGAGGCCCTGACTCCCGGAGCGCAGGACGCGCTCCTCTTCAAGGTGGGGGCCAGATGAAGACTCCGGAGTGGCGGGGCCGCCGGATATTTATCCCCCGGCGGCCCGCACTCCCGCGCCACCAGGGGGCGCGCGCGCCCCCATCATCCACGTGGGCCGGCGCAGTGATATGACGTCACTGCGCCAGCCAGCACATCGGGGACGCGCTGCAGACAGGCGGGAGAAGCCTTTGATCTCCCGCCTGCTGCACCTCGCATTCCGGACAGTGCGATAGTAATCGCACTGTCGGAATGCACATAATAGAAGGAGGAGAGGCTTCTCCCCTTCTTCTATCATGTGTAATTATCTCCAGCAGCGCTGAGGATAATTACAACAAAGGGCTCAGATTCTGTTGAATCTGAGCTCTTTGTATCCATCAGGATGACCCTTGTCTGGTCATTCTGATGTAATTAGCCAGATTGCATCGGTGTGAATGCTTGGGGCACATTCACACCGATGCACCTGGTTTCAGTTGTAGGAGGGGGGGGGGATATATATAATATACATGCGTATTGATGCTTGGGGCACATCCATACACATGTATACATTAATCATATCTAAGGGGGATTATATAAGGGGATATATAAGGGGGCACAAGCCCCTACACTATAAGGGGGCACAAGCCCCTACACTATCAGGGGGCACAAGCCCCTACATTATCAGGGGACACAAGCCCCTACATTATCAGGGGACACAAGCCCCTACATTATCAGGGGACACAAGCCCCTACATTATCAGGGGACACAAGCCCCTACATTATCAGGGGACACATATTTCCCACAGGGGCCAGCATGAGCCCCTGGGGATCACCATGGGCAGACGTGCACAGATGCTGGGCACATCTGTGCACATCGTCCCATGATGCTATGTCTCATGTATGCACATATATACCATACATGCCCGCACGTGTTTGCAGGCATGCATGGATATATATGCATACATCTCAACCGTTCCTCAACAATCCCCCTGTTGTCGGAATATAATACGACAATATAATGGGGGAACGGGTTGAGATATATTTGCCCCCCTGGCTCGCCAATGTAAAGGGAGAATATTAATCACCAATATTTATGCAAATATCGATAATTAATATTCATAAATGGGAGGAGCCATCTAGTGATAACTCCGCCCATTTATGCCTTTATATAATAATAACAATACCTTCGCTATGCTTTACACTAAATCACTACGCTAGCTGCATGCGCCTTACTAAACTAACTATCGCAAATAACTACACGCCACACAGATAGTTATAAATATAACGGTATTTATTACACCACGCAATACACTAACAATACACTACGCACGCAATACTAACAAGACACTACGCACGCAGTACACTACAATACAGCACTACAAATCCTAAACTACACTACACATTCCCAATTCCACCCATAAACTAACTACACAGTTCACACATACAAGTAATATTAACAACCCACCCCACCTGACTATTCACTGTCCCTACGGGGTACAACGAAGGGTTAAAAGGATTGTTTGCAGAGCAGAGGCATGCTCTACAGAGGACAGAAACCAGGGTAACCACCAGGGGTTACCAGCACACAGGGAACCAGGGGTAGGGGTAACCCAGGGGTTAATCAGGGCCACCAGGGTTCAGGGGTCTATGGGGGGTGATAACAGGGTTAACCAGGGATCCAGAGGTAAAGATCAGGGACAGGGTCGTTGGTGGGATAGGGGTTTGGGCTCAGGGGTGTAAGGGATCAGGGATATCAAGGGTTATCCAGGGGTACAGCAGGGATCAGGGATATCAAGGGTTATAGATCAGGGACACAGCAGGGAAACCAGGGGTTATGATACTTATGGTTCTGCTCGTCCTTCTAGGGTGATCCTCGCCAGCCAGGGGGCCGCTCTGTACAGAGCGTCGATCGCGCTCTCCTCTGGGGGGGCGGCTGGGGTCCGGTCGTGGGTCTCATTGATAGCGCACGTGGGGGGGGGGGCCTGATCCTCTCTTGGGCCGGAGGGGGGGGGGGAGCCGCGTTGTCCTGAGCGCCGATGCGCTCTCCAGGTGGGGGCCCGATCCTCACTCCTGAGTGCCGGGGCCGCCGGATATTTATCCCCCCGGCGGCCCGCACTCCCGCGCCACCAGGGGGCGCGCGCGCGCACCCACACCACAGTGCAGGACACGTGGGCCGGCGCGGTGAGATTGAATTTGAATCCTTTTGAGGTCACCAGAATGACCGGACCTTGTCCGGTCATCCTGGCGCCTTCACACAGATTACATCAATGTAAATGCTTGGGGCACATTTACACTGATGCATCTGTGTCCATGTAAGGGGGGGGGGGGATTTATATGGTATGGGGATATGACAATGGGGCATAATATGAATATACATGTGTATCG
This sequence comes from Bufo bufo, assembly GCF_905171765.1. Classification (NCBI taxonomy): domain Eukaryota; kingdom Metazoa; phylum Chordata; class Amphibia; order Anura; family Bufonidae; genus Bufo; species Bufo bufo. Next base: position 567,586,647 of record NC_053392.1, on the reverse strand, counting down.
ATGCTTGGGGCACATCCATACACATGTATACATTAATCATACTTCTAAGGGGGATTATATAAGGGACCACATTAATATATATATAAGGGGGCACATATAATAAGGGGCACATCACAAGCCCCTACATCAGGGGGCACAAGCCCCTACATCATAAGGGGGCACAAGCCCCTACATCATAAGGGGGCACAAGCCCCTACATATATTAAAAGGGATCACATATATCCCACAGGGGCCTTCATGAGCCCCTGTGGGCCACTAAGGGCAGATGTGCGCAGATGCTGGGAACATCCGCGCACATCCTCCTATAACGTGATTAATGCATGCATATATATCATACATGCACGCACGTGTTTGCATGTATGTATGTATATATATATATATGCATGCGTCTCAACCCTTCCTCAACAGTGGTGAAGTGAGAAAATTACAGACTTTTTTGGCATGTATTAGTGGCAAAAAATATATATATTTGCCGTTCAGAGGTGCAGTTATATGTTCTAAAGCCCTTTTTGGCGTGTATTAGTGGCAAAAAACTATATATTTTCCATTCAGCAGTGCAGTTATATGTTCTAAAGCCCTTTTTGGTCTGTATTAGTGGGGAAAAAAGTGCTTATTAGCCGTTGTGTGGTGAAGTGAGAAAATTACAGACTTTTTTGGGGTGTTTTAATTTCCTTTTTATTAATTTATTTGATCTAACAGTATGTCAGACAGAGAAGTGCCAGGCCCTGCACAGGGGAGTGGCAGAGGTCTAAATGTTTCTGGCGCAAGCACAGGTCGCAGCAGAGCAAGGGGGCATAGCAGCAGGAGTCGCAGTGAGATGCCTAAGCTCCCGGTGTCATCTAGCGGTCGTGTCTTGACTAGCAACCCAGCGGTTCTTGAATGGTTGACTCGGTCATCCACTTCGTCTCAAGTGACATCAGACGCCCCCAGCCAAGAGTCGTTGGGTTCGTCAGACACAACCCTTAGTTGGCATGGCCCGGGAGCAGGCCCGGTGCCCTCACCTGTCCTCAACCTACCTCTGACCTTTTCTGTTCCCTCAGCTAGACAAGTATTATATGCTGTGGGCTCAGCTCCACTATACACCGAGGACAAGCTACTAGAGGACAGTCAGCATCTACTGGCCAGCCAAGATGTGGAGGAGACATCCACCGCTTCCTCCAGTAGGTGGGCAAGTAGTGATGAGCAGAGTGGAGTGGGAGCTGGTGTTGCGAGCGGTCAGGCTTCTTACTCAGAGACCGTTGAGGAGGAAATCCATGACGTCCAGAGAGTACTCAATGATGTTGATGTAGCTGATCACACTTGGGAGCCGGGTGAATTAGGGGCTTCATCTTCATCGGGAGAAGAGGGTGTCAGCTTGCCCGTGAGGCAGCGGTGGAGCCAACAAGTCGCTAGCGTGGCTGGGAGTCAGCAGGGTGTCAGCAGTGGGAGGTCGGGAGCCAAATGTTCCCCGGGGTAGACCTCCCGCTTCACAGGAGCCAACTTGCCCGGAAAGTAGTAGTGCAGGGGTTCACGGAAGCAGCGGCGGTAGCAGTCAGTCAGTGCGGAGTGTTGGGGGTAAAATCACCTACTCGGCGGTGTGGCAGTTTTTTGTTAAGCTGCCGGAGGAGGTGAACATGGCCATTTGTAGAATCTGTGGACAGAAGGTGAAGCGTGGCCAGGCCCGGCGTCAACATATGCAGCGTCACCATAACGTGGCCTGGGAGAACCATGGCCCCGATATGGTGGTCCAGCCTGCCACAGCAACCGCTGCATCACCCAGTGGCACGCACCCGATTTCAGGCAATAAAGGCTCCACCACCTCAGCCGAAGGGAGCTGTCTATCCTTCCCATCATCTGCTGGTCCTGATGCTCCTGCTCCTCCTCCTACTCCTCGTCAGTCATTCCGACAGCAATCAATCACCGAAGCGATTGCCAAGAGACAACAGTATATGTGCACTTATCCAACGGCGCAGAAGCTGAATGTGCTCCTGGCCAAGAGTCTGGTGCTGCAGTCCCTTTCTTTCCAAGTGGTGTACTCTGCACCTTTCAGAGAACTGATGGCTTGTGCCGAGTCGAGGTGGAGAGTCCCAAGCCGTCATTTCTTTGCCAAAAAGGCAGTACCAGCCCTGCACACGTATGTAAAACTGAAGGTGGGTCAGTCCTTGAGCCTGTCGGTGTCTGCCAAAGTGCACGGCAGCGTCGATATGTGGAGCTGTAACTGCGGTCAGGGACAATACATGTCCTTTACGGCTCACTGGGTGAATGTGGTTCCTGCACAGCCACACCAGCAACTTCGCCTCCACGTTCTCACACCATTGGTCCTGCGACAATGTCCGCCTCTGCCTCCTCATCCTCCACCGTGTCCTCAGCCTCCACTGCAGGGACAATTCACAGTGCCCCTCCAGCATACCACATGTGCAGGGCACGGCGGTGTCACGCTGTTCTGCACCTTGTTTGCCTGGGCGAATAGAGTCACACAGGGGAGGAACTGCTCCGTATCCTTCATCAAGAAATCAAATCCTGGCTTTTTCAGTGACAACTCAAATTCGGAACCATGGTGACCGACAACGATAAGAACATGGTGTCGGCGCTGCGTCAAGGAGGGCTGAGCCATGCGCCCTGCATGGCACACGTGTTCAATCTGGTTGTCAAGCGGTTCCTGAAGTCTTCCACCCATCTGCAAGACATCCTAAAAATGGCCAGGAAACTTTGCATGCACTTCAGCCACTCGTACACTGCAGAGCACACCCTCCTTGCAGAACAGCATCCCCCAACATAGGCTGATATGCGACGTTTCCACCCGTTGAAATTCCACCCTCCATATGTTGGACCAATTATATGAACAGAGAAAGGCCATAAAGGGTTTCTTGATGATATAAGCGGACAGGAGTACTCCCCTGTGTAACTTCGATGTCAGCCAGTGGCAGCTCATGCGTGACACCTGCCATTTGCTCAGGCCTGTCACGGTCCCTCAGGTGACTGATGTCAAGAAATCAAGGAGATTGGCTGAGCTTGGAGGAATCTAACAGCTTCCTTGATTTCTCTTGATTTAGTGTTGATAGGGTTAATGACCACTTCCCTTTTCTCAGCTGTTGCTCAGTGTCATCACTTCTACCCTTTATAGTCTCACCCCACCGTTCTGACTATGCGGTTGATAGCTTAATTTGGGTTTGGCTGAGCTGGTGTGAGATCCTCTCTGGTGTTCCTGTTCTTCCATCTCTACAGAAGTTAAGTGTCGAGTTTGTATTTGTTATATTATCTGTTGTTGTATCTGGGCCTGAGACAGAGACTTCTATTCGTCCATCTGGGGAGGAATGGGTTGTCTCTGGTCCTATACTTATTCCAGGCCCAGTTACTGTTCCCCTTCCCTCCTGTGTTCAGTGTGGAGTTCCCCCCCCCCCCACACACACACACACACACTGATCGTGACAAGGCCCTTTGAGGAGGCCACATTATTTGTCAGCCAGGACTATGGGATGAACAACGTCATTCCACTGCTTTATGTCCTGGAACAGATGCTGGTAAATCTGTCTGGTCAGGGACTGGAGACGTGGCGCCTAGATCTCACGGCCAGATGAGCCCTGTGGGGGCTGAACTGGAGGAGGAGGACATTGGAGCACAAGCAATGTGTAGCGGAATCGGTGGTTTTTCTACACAGGTGACAGGAGAGGAGGAGGAGGAGCAGCCAGAAGAGCTACAGGGCGATGAGGAAGACGAGGCAGAGGACCCAGACACACCGTGACAGTATGCAGGGGAAATGGAGGCAGGGAGTCCCTTCGAGTCACTTGCACAAATGGCCCGATGCATGCTCACTTGCTTGCGTAGTGACAGCCGAATTGTCACCATTCTGCAGAGGGATGACTTCTGGCTATCCACCTTGTTAGACCCTCGCTAAGGGTCGAAAATGGGGGCCTTCCTTACACCCGCTGAGAGGGAGGACAAACTAAACTACTTTAGAGACATCCTATGTAGTCAGTTGGCCGCTGCCTATTTGCGCCATCGTCCCTTCTCTCGCAGTTCTGACCAGGGGGGCCCTCTGCGCTAACGTTCCTCTGCCATGGCTGCTGTGGCAAGGTGGGGGGGGGGGGGGGGGAGAAGCAGTTCCAGCTCCATCAGCAGCAACTTGAGTCTAGAGTCGCTGATTAGCAGCTTTCTTCACCTACCTAGTGAAGAAACTACTCACCAGCAGCAGCTAGACCTGGAGCAGGACCTGAACCAGCAGGTGGTGGAATACTTGGATAGCACCCTGCCACCCCACATTGAAGATCCGCTGGACTACTGGGCAGCCAAACTGGATTTGTGGTTGCATCTGGCAGAGTTTGCCCTGGAAAAGCTGTCCTGCCCAGCCAGTACTGTGGCATCAGAGCGGGTGTTTAGTGCGGCGGGGGCCATAGTTACCCCAAGAAGAACTCGCCTGTCCACCCAAAATGTGGAGAGACTGACCTTTGTCAAGATGAATCAGGTGTGGATCAGCCAGGATTTCCACTCACCAATGCCTTATGCATCAGACTAGATCATCCATGGTGCCACACCAACACTTTGACAAAAGAGACCGGTTTCTTCTGGCTACCTGCCTTAGCTACTATTCTGATGCTGCCACCCGCCAGATGCCACACATCTGATGCCAAGTGCTCCTTCTTTCACCCACCATCTTCAGCTGGTACTGGTATTGCCACCAACCTCCCCACTCTGTCACCGGGTCACTCTGTGGTCTCCTGATGTTGCTGCCACCTCCACACTATGTCACCTTGCCACTCTGTGGTCTCCTGATTCTGCTTACTCCTCCACACTATGTCATTGTGCCACCCTATGGCCTGCTCCTGATGCTGCTTCTGCCACCTCCACACTCTGTCATTGTGCCACTCTGTGGTCTCCTCATGCTGCTGCTGCTAACACCCTGTGACCTCCTCCTGATGCTGCTGCTGCCACCTCCACACTTTGTGGTTGTGCCACTCTGTGGCCTCCTCCTGATGCTGCTTCCACCTCCAGACTCTGTCATTGGGCCACTCAGTGGTCTCCTCATGCTGCTTCCACCTCACTACTATGTCATAGGGCCACTCTGTGGACTTCTCATGCTGTTCCCACCCTCCCCACTTCATGACTCGGCCACCACTTTGCCTTTCGGCCTGGTTGATATCATCATTTATTTGACCCTTCTTCTGATCTGTCAGAAGGAAGGAAAAATGAGACGCACAATGGATCCTGTCTATGTAACAGCTGTAAGGCCTGCATGACATGGTCCCTATTTTGCATCAGAATTGGCTTATGATTTGGTAGCCAAAAGCAGGAGTGGGTACAAAACACAGAAGGCATGCAAATATTCCAGTCATCTCTGTTTTGGATCCACTCCTGTTTTTTTTTTTGGCTTTAACAATACTGATGGCTTAATGACCAGATGCTGACCGAGTGAAGGCAGATGCTCCACAGACAGGATCCGTTTTTTGGAGGTTATTGTTCTGACGGATCAGAGGAAAGGCAAAATAATCAGTGATGTCAACACAAACTTACTGCTGACACCCTCTCCACTCTGTCGGGAAGGATGGGGGGGGGGCGGCTCTACTTGTATAAGCGTTTAATAGAACAGGTTCTGTAGACATTTATGTGGAATCAGCTGCCGACGGTGTAAAAGGATTGCACTTCTTCTTTACGCTAACATTGACCTGTAAGGCTGAGTTCACACTTGAGTTATATGGTCAGTTTTGGCCCCATAACTGCCCAAATAAATGAAGTGTGCAGTGATTCTAAGAGCGACGCCTGTCATCTGTATGTCATACTGACTCACAGTATTGTTTCACTACCACAGCAGACTCCCTATGCATGTTACTGCATGACACAGTGTTCTACATCACCATAAAGGCTCTCTGCAGCCAGGAAAGACGAGGAAGACGAGGCAGAGGACCCAGACACACCGTGACAGTATGCAGGGGAAATGGAGGTGTTGCTCTTCTGGCTACCTGCCTTAGCTACTATTCTGATAGCCTTTTTTAACGCAAATAAATTCGTATCGAACCGAATATTTTTTTTTAAAATTCGTCGAACCTGCTAAATCGAATTTTTGTGAAATTCGCTCATCTCTAGTTATTATAATACATATTATTCTTGATTATTATTAATATACTGTATGTATTACACTTTGTTATTATAATATAAATAAATATATATATATATTAATTATTATTAATAATAAGCTATTATTTTCTACTCTGAAAAACATTTTTGTTTGGCTAGACATGTATCATTTTGGTATTGCTGTGTCTTAAGTATTACATTTTGAAAAATGTGAAGATACAGAAAATCTTTTATTTTTGCTACAAGCCTAACAGATGGAGGGAGCATGAAAAAAGTGACATTATCAAGAAAATGTAAGCAGGGGTGACTCATTGGCTTCATTGTTTGTGCTATTAGAGTCCACATTTATGGTGACCTCCTGACACTTCATAAGAGAACTCTTATTTACTCATGCCTGGTGGACTGCAGGTGTCACATTAACCTGAAGTATGTCACCCCTTCAGCAGAAAATAAGAGAAAGCTATGAGACTGCTGCAGAATATTCCAGACAATAACCAATAAAAAGCAAAAACAAATATTATTTGTATTCCACAATGAAATAAAGCAATGAACCATTTTTTCTTTGTGAATCAGGAATCTTCCCATCTTGCCATATTTTTTTCTATTAGCCAAGGACTTGCTAACTTGCAACATTTGCATACACTTGATGCTCGGCAGCGCTTTATTCCCTAATTTTGTTTTTATAATGATGAAGTTAGACAGAAAACCTGCATGTCTCCCACTGTAAGGAATGGGACAATTTGGGTAGTATTTCTTCCTTCTCCTTCCCTGCTCGTTCCTGTACATGGTGGTTCCTGGTGCAATGTTAGAGTTGCACTGTGCACTCTGATCTGTAATACCAGGCACCGTGGACCCGTTTATCAGCCTGTGGGTGTTCTCAGGATGTAGGGGTTGAAAATTAAAGCAATGAAATTCATCAGTGTTTAAAAGCCGTTAAAAACAAAATGGCCAGAAAATGGATGCAGATAATGGTTGAAAACTGGCCATGAAAAATTGATACTCTGTCCATTTTTCATGGCCATTTTTTTTTCATTGATAAGGATGCTAAGACTTGGACCCATACAAATTTAAATTATAGGTCATCAATTTTGTAATTCTGGAGAACCCCTTTAATGGGAATCTGTCCACCCCCAAGCCCTGTGAAGTACAGTACTTCTTAAATAATATGGCTGCCCCTGATTTCGGATCAATAAGTTGTATGCCCATGCTCACCCCCGTTCCCATGCGCCACAAACCAGCACTGGGATAGATTTAGAGGGTCCTCGCCATATATTCCAGCTCCAGTTTGCAGGTGCACAATGTAGAATTAGGGGGTGAATATGGATATCTGAATTATTTATTTGGAGTCGGGGCAGCATTGCTATTCATGTAGTCCTTTATAAGGCTAGGGGGAGATGACAGACTCACTTCAAGAATGGTGGGACCCAGTGCCTGTTTTTACTAAAAAGAGTGGCTGCATATAGTTGCATTTGAACGAGGACAGAAATGCTGCTCTTTTGGAAAAAAAACTAACATGACCACATCGTTTTCAGTGATTATTAAGGGTCTAAGTCAGGGGTGGCCAACCCGCGGCTCTTTGCCGCTTCAAGTGCGGCTCTAGCGGTGTAGCTGAGAAGCAGCTGCGCGGCCTAATAGAGAACATGGCACGTGCCGCTCTCAGCGCACACCATGTTCTCTTCACTAGCACAGTGGAGAAGGAGGGAGTCCCTCCCTCCATCACCACTGTGACGCGACAGCCGCTGACACCAATGGGGAGATAGCAGGGAGGAGAAGTGGAGCGGCTGCTGTGGCCACTGCGCCACCAATGAATGTAATTAACACATTAATTTAAGTATAGGAGGCAGTGGGTGTAGGTGGCGGTATCACATACCCGGCCTCAATAACAGGACATGTGATCTGCCGAACCGCGGCAATTAATAGATCTGTGATACTGCCGCCAGCTACCGCTGCCTCCTATACTTGAATTAATGTGTTAATTACATTCATTGGTGGTATTAGTATCATTGGTGGCAGTGGCCACAGGGTCCCCTCCCAATTCTTCATTGGTGGCAGTTCCGATCGGAGTGTAATTGCTGGGCTACGGCTACGACCTGTTACCATGGCAGCCAGGACGCTACTGAAGCCCTTGCTGCCATGGTAAGCTACTGCTGCTGTGTGCACTATGCACAGGGCAGCAGGGACAGTGTGAAGTCCTATTCACCCTAATAGAGATCTATTCGGGCGAATAGGACAAGGGTTCTAGCCCCTAAGAGGGCTAATAGTAAAAAAATAAAAATACTAATCGCCAGATTTATCATTACACTTACATCTTGCTCCACTTTTACGTATGTCCAAAGTCACTTTTGGCTAAGTCAGATTTATTAATGGTCCTTTAATACTGTGATAAATGTGGTTTGACGGTAGCAGTTTATCCTTCAGTAAGCAGCTTTACAAAAGTCGCACGTCTTCGCGAAAAAGTCGCATGTTCTATCAAAAAGTCGCATAAGATAAGCATGGTCCTCACTGGAGTGAAATTGCACAATTTTTAGCGACTTTTTAAATTATCACAATAGCAAATCTGTCTAGAGACTCATTTACATAAGAAAACACGCCCACTTTCAGAAAACTGTCGAGCATAGCGCAGAGCCAATAAAAGTCGCAATTTTCTTGCTCAGTTTTAGCGATTGAGAAAGAATTTGCGACTTTTTCCCTCCATTATTTTGACTTGAGCTAATGATAAATCTGGCCCTAAAAGTTTAAATCACTCCCTTTCCCAATTTTACATATAAAATTTACAAACAATAAAAAATAAATATTATATATCGCCATGCCCGAAAAAGTGTGAACTATTAAAATATAAAAAAATATTTCCTAGTTGGTGAACGCCGTAACAGAAAAAAATCACAACCGCACGATTCGCCATTTTTAGTCACCTTGTCCCCCCCAAATATAAGATAGGATAGGACTGCTCTATTATGGGCCGGACGTTCCATAAAATATGGAATGCACATGGCTTTTTTGGTGTTTTATTTTTTTTGCATGGTAACTAAATCGAATCAAACTTTTGGTATCATGACAACCCTAGTAGGTGGAGAAGTGCAGTATGACCTGACGCTGTGCGCATCAGGTCATAGTGGAGAACGTGTCAGACCTGCAGAGTAGCAGGTACCTGATCAGGAGCCCGGTGTCCGATCAGAAAAGGTAGGCGATTTCTTTAAATTATAGTACTGAGAATTCGGGGGTTAGATTTGAGCACGGGGGTCTGATCTGAGCACGGGGGGGGGGGGGGGTCTGATCTGAGCACAGGGGGGTCTGATTTGAGCACAGGGCGGTCTGATCTGAGCACAGGGGGTCTGACACTTATCAGGTCTGATGAAAAAAAATATATCTTTTCTTCTCTGCTAATGTGCAGAGTGCATCTTATAGGGCGAAAAATATGGTGACTTGTGTGTAAATGTATAGCTTGTGGCTCCTGGTAGTCATACGTTTTTTTTTCTTTGTGTCTGTAAGGTTGGCCACCCCTGGTCTAAGTGCTGGAAACCCAGGACTGACACTTATGAAATGTCATTTACCATTTCGTACAGTTGAATACAATTTGTGAAATAATTGGGATACTTTATGTGGATGTTTAAAGTTCTCAGATTCATAAGCAGGGTTGTGTCTGACCAGTTGCTTTAAGCCTGATGGCATTTTTGTGCACCAGTCTTTTGCACCAGAGTTTTTCTGTATAGCACAGGAAAATATCCACTGTTACACCTGATTGGTTGAATGCCGTCAACAGTCACATAGAAAACAATGGGATCAGTTCTGGCATCATTTTCCCTCCTGTTTCACTAACACACAGGACTTAGGCTACTTTCACACCTGCGTTAGGTGTGGATCCGTCTGGTATCTGCACAGACGGATCCGCACCTATAATGCAAACGCTTAGATCCGTTCGCATTACCATGAACAAAACAAAAAAAATATATATATTATTATTTTTTTTTTTAATGATAATGCAAACGGATCCGTTTTGACTTTACATTGAAAGTCAATGGGGGACGGATCTGTTTTAAAATTGAGCCATATTGTGTCAACTTCAAACGGATCCGTCCCCATTGACTTACATTGTAAGTCTGGACGGATCCGTTTGCCTCCGCACGGCCAGGCGGACACCTGAACGCTGCAAGCTGCGTTCAGGGGTCCACCTGCTGAGCGGAGCGGAGGACAAACGGTGCCAGACTGATGCATTCTGAGCGGATCCGCATCCACTCAGAATGCATTAGGGCTGGACGGATCCGTTCGGGGCCGCTTGTGAGAGCCTTCAAACGGAACTCACAAGTGGAGCCCCGAACGCTAGTGTGAAAGTAGCCTAAAAAAGGTACAGCTAGCCGCATACTGTATTTTTCACCGCATACTTTTTTCCCCTGAAGTAGGGGGAAAATGTCACTGTGTCTTATGGTGCGAATACTAATGAGCCCTTCCATTATGGAAGCGCGAATTAGTACCGGAGGACTGGGAAGTGGTGAATGCAGCACTCCCTGGGCTCTGTACTCACCACTTCCTGGTCCTCTGTCATCGGCTGTGCTGTGGCTGTGCACAGCGTGAGGATGCTCTATGGCCTCACGCTGTGCGTGTCTGGTCACAGCACAGCCAATGGCAGGAAGAAGAGCACTGGAGGTGAGGAGCAGCGGCATTCGGAGCAAGAGGGGTAAGTCGATTTTTTTATTTTATGTGATCTGAGGGCAGATCTATAGCTGATGGTTGGGGGCTAATCTGAGGCATGGGGGTCTGATCTGAGGCATGGGGGTCTCATTAACATTGGGAGTCTGATCTAAGATTTGATTGAGAGTCTTATTAACATTGGGGGTCTGATTTGGGCTGTGAGCTGAGTTTAGATCAACATTGGGGATCTGAGGTCTAATGAAAAATATTTTTTTCTTATTGTCCTCCTTTAAAACCTTATAGGGCGAAAAATACTATATATGGGACCAAGCCTAAGGATTGTCTATGAGATATATGATGCACATTATATCTGTACCATTAACAAATACCTAGATAGAATTTCTTCTTCACTCTTAAAGGGGTATTCTGGTTATATTAAGGTATCACCTATCTCAAGAAGTCCCATAGATATGAATGGAAAGGCTAAGTGCATGCCCAGCCTCTCCTCTCCAGGCTCAGTGGGTTACCAGACCCCTCCGTTCTTGTAATCGGTGGAGGTCCCAGTGTTATGACCCCCATCTATTAGTTCTTCCCTATCCTGTGGATAGGGAATATCTTAATATACAGTAACAGGAATACTAAGCTTTCTACTCCTTACTTAAGGTCAAGATTTGTAATGTAAAACATCTTAGTAATGTTTATGAATGAGCCGTTGAAGTTATCTGAAAAATCTTGTCAGCCTGAGAATTACTGTTCTACTGAAGCTATGTTTATAGTACATGTAGAGCTGCATATATCATATAGCTTTTCCTGTGGTGAGAACACTATTTTTGCACTGGGTGCAACAGAGATCTAACCATCTTAGGCTAATTGTAGTGTTACATAAAAACTACAGTCACATGTGCAGGGCCGGATTAAGAGCATCATGGGCCTGGTGCTGAGGATTTTGCTGGGCCTTTTTATGGAACTGCACTCAGTGTCTTAATTACATATATATTTTATCGATACCATTAAAGTATTTTGTTCCTGCAACTACTATCTTGGCAACATGGAGGGGGACCACGGGAGGGGGACCCTGAGGGTGGGGGCACCCTCAGGGCACTATAGTGTCAGGAAAACCGCTTTGTTTTCCTGACACTATAGTGATCATTTAACATGACTATGAAGATTACTGTTTTCTAGCTGCTGTGGACTGTGGACAACAGCAGCTAGAAACAGTAATTTTCATAGAGCTGTGTTATGATTTATGGACACAGCACTCAGCATGCTTAGCCAGTCAGATAGAAGGCTGGCTAAGCATGCTGAGAGCTGTGTCTGAATAACATAACACATTAAAGGGATTCTGTCACCAGGTTTGACCCCTGTCAGCTAAACATATGCTGATGTTCAGGGCGTCTTCACGATTCCTAATGTGGGCTTATAAATCTCATCTGTGGGCTTATTTAGCTAAAAAACAGCTATTACTAACCTGTCAGTCAAACAAATAAGGTGCCCAAGGGGATGTTAATGGGTGCAAGATGCCCGCCGCACCCACCGCCGCTCGTGCCCAGCGCCGCCTTTCCGGACTTCTGCACCGCCTCCTAATCCTCTGTGGCCTCTCGCTCTCCCTCCCTCCCCCCTCCTCCTGCTGTAAGATCTCGCGCATACAGGGGTTGAGCGAAGTGCCGGCGCATGCGCACTTCGCTGTAAGAAGCCAAATGGAGAAGTCTGCACGGGCGCATCAGGCAGAGCCCTGTGCGCAAGCGCGAGATCTTACAGCAGAAGGAGGGGGAGGGAGGGAGAGCGAGAGGCGGCACAGAGGATTAGGAGGCGGTGCAGAAGTCCGGAAAGGCGGCGCTGGGCACGAGCGGCGGTGGGTGCGGCGGGCATCTTGCACCCATTAACATCCCCTTGGGCACCTTATTTGTTTGACTGACAGGTTAGTAATAGCTGTTTTTTAGCTAAATAAGCCCACAGATGACATTTATAAGCCCACATTAGGAATCGTGAAGACGCCTTGAACATCAGCATATGTTTAGCTGACAGGGGTCAAACCTGGTGACAGAATCCCTTTAAAGAAATTACTGTTTCTAGCTGCTGTGGACTAGCAGCTAGAAACAGTAATTTCTTTAATGTGTTATGTTATAGAGACTGAGCTCTCAGCATGCTTAGCCAGTCAGTAATTTTCATAGTGCTGTTATGATTTATGGACACAGCTCTCAGCATGCTTAGCCTTCTATCTGGCTGTGCTTCTTGAGAGTCACAGTCCACAGGCTCAGAAACAGCCAGATAGAAGGCTGGCTAAGCATGCTGAGAGCTGTGTCCATAAATCAGAACAGCACTATGATTGCCCTCCCTTCCAACTGGATGAGTTTATCTGATACCTGCCCTGCTCCAGAAGCTCCTGCTGTCTCACGGGCTGGTGTGGCTGAGCGCTGTGGGCCGTGTGCTGGTCGAAACTGCTGAGCAGGTTGTACACAGCGCAGCGTGCAGGGATAACCGCGGGCGCACTGAGGTCATATCCGGCGGGCCGGCATTACAGGAACCGCACCAGCTGCTCTGACGTCCTGCCGCCGGATATCCTGTGATGTATATACGGCGGCAGGACGTCAGAGCAGCTGGTGCTGTTCCTGTAATGCCGCGGCCCGCCGGATATGACCTCAGTAGTGATAGGAAATTCGGATCTTTCAGATGAATCGGTTCATTTGAATCAGCTCATTCAAATGAACCGATTCATGAATCGGATCTTCGGTTCACTTGCTGAGTCACTGACTGCTGAGCTGACTCGAAGACTCTAGGTGCTGGTGCGCATGCGCAGATGCTATCCATTCGATTCACTTGCTGCTGCTGACTCAGTCGGCTCTTCAGCTCTCTAATGAGTGAGTCCGGATCAGGAAGAGTGATTGATTATAGTGATAGTGAAGGGAAGCTGAGGCTGACGCCGGACAGGAGTCAGGAGCTGTCACTGTGGTGTTCATTGTTGTCTGTTGTGCATTGTTACCCACAGTAACAACAGTCTGACACTGACAGTAGTACAACAAACCAAGTGAAGTGAAATGTGAATGCACGCACAAGGAAAACTATGTGCTGAATTGATAACAGTATTACAGTAACACAGTCACTGGCTGATAATAAAATAGTCCCCACTTAACGGAATCCATAAAGGAGATGTGAACCCACCCTTAGTTATATAGTTACTGAATGAGATGCCTTTAACATATATATCACCTGAGAAGCCAATTTGATCCTAAAGGGTTAATTCAACCTGTAATCTAAACTCTGTGTCATCTGTCACTTCTCTTATCTCTCTGCTCCTGTCAAAGGCGTACATAGAAATCACTGGGCCCCATAGCAAGAATCTAAATTGGGCCCCCATTCCCCTTTTATAGCCCCTCCCACTACCCATTCCAGGCCTCTCTCTTTGTTCCATGAACTATGTTCGCTGCTGTTTTATAATTTATGCCATCAGGGCCGGATTGGGATTACAAAACAGGCCTGGCACACAAAAGAGGCATAATAGATACAGTGTGTACAGATGTATAGTGTATACAGCAGTGTACTGATATGTGAGGAACGTGGTATAATATATGCAGTGTGTTCAGGTATATAGTATATACAGCAGTGTACTGATATATGAGGTATAAATTACAGCTCGTACCTCACATATCAATCCAATACTGTATATACAATATACCTGTACACACCATCTATTATACCTCGTACCTAACATATCAGTACACTGCTGTATATACAATATATCTATACACACTGCATATATTATACCTTGTACCTCACATATCAGTACACTGCAATATATATTATATATCTGTACATATTGCATCTATAATACTGTTTAATATATGCAGTGTGTGTGTGTGTGTATATATATATGTAAGGCCTACAAGGTATAATACTGTAGATGCAGTGTTTATAGAAATATGTGGTCAGTTATACATTATGGTCACTGTGTGTGTGAGGTACATGAGGTTGTGGTCACTGTACCTGTCTGAAGTATTATACATGAGTGAGCAATGAGTAAAAACAGGGCATGGAGGGGGGGGGGGGTAAATGACAAGAAGTGGAGGACCTCCTCTTACCACTCCATTCCAGTCTGTATGGATCAATGCAGAGCTGATTGTGAACTTATAATACTTGCTGTTAGGGGTTGAAGGACCTGTGATGATGTCATCACAGGTCCTGGCAGATATACCTTTCAAACCTAGGAACTACACCATTTTTGGTGCAGTTCCTTTGCTAGATTCTGCAGGACCTGTGATGTTGAAGATGATGTCATCACAGGTCCTGGCAGATGCACTGTTCTAACCTGGGAAATACACTTTAGACTGTGCAGTTCCCTTACAGGACCTGTGAAGACTCCCTGTACTACTCAGACGACTCAGAGCTGCTAGTGCTTGCCTTGCCTCAGCTCTGATTGGTTGGTGGGCGGGGAGGGGAGGGGCTGGCAGAAGCAGCTTCCACTCTAGGATCATATTACGCTCCTCCCGAGTCCCTCCCTCAGGCTCCTGCTGCCAGCGTGAGGTGAGCGTCTCTGCATTGTCTGTGCGCTATGTGACGCTGCGCTGTGTACAACAGAGGACTTTTAACCCTCCCGACGGCCTTTTGGCTGGCAGATGGGCCTATTTTATGGTAGGGGCCTGGAGCTGCAGCTCCATCAGCCCCTACGTTAATCCGGCCCTGCACATGTGTACAGGTCACCCTTCTGCCACGAGTCTGTATAGCTTCCTGGACAGGGCTAATATCCCAGGTATGACCCTTGCCGGACATTGGGCCAGATTTATCATTACTCTGACAGCTCACTCCACTTTCACATATGGCTAAAGTCAATTTTAGCCAAGTCAGATTTATGATCGGCCCTTTTAGACTGTAATAAATGTGGTTTGACGGTAGCAGTTTATCCGTCAGTAAGCAGCTTTACAAAAGTCGCACGTATTTACAAAAAAGTCGCATGTTCTATTAAAAAGTCTCATAAGATAAGCATGGTCCACATTGGAGTGAACCAGCGCATTTTTTAAATAGTCACAATAGTAAATCTGTCTAGAGATTGATTTACATAAGAAAACACACCCATTTTCAGAAAACTGGCGAGCATAGTGCAGAGCAGAAAAAAGTCGCAAATTTTTGCGCAGTTTTAGCGATTGCGCAAAAATCAGAGACTTTTTCACTCCATTATTCTGACTTGAGCTAACCAAAATAGAAGGGGAATATCCAGGTCCAACTTCCTGCCACCCCCCTTTACAGTGTGCTGCCCGGACCCTGTATGCCCCCTTACTGTAGTTCTGACCCCTCAGTGCCTTCTTACAAAAGGGCTGCCCCTCCTACCTGTAGCAAACTTCTATCTTCATTAATGTCGTATAAATAACATGATAAATATCCCCCATAATTGTCTCTAGCTGCAAGTTTCACCCACGAAGATATGCACTCCTCTGGGCTGTATCGCTTCTTCGTTTGACCAGTGTCCTCCAGCGATGAGTTCTTTTTTGTTGGCCATGCCTTTTTTTGGGCAATGTGGAAGTTCCAGTTGTAGTAGGTATTTTTTGATGTGTTATACAATTTTCTGAGATCCTTTTCTACAACTGTTTGAAAATGGTCCAATGCTGGTACTCGAGACTTGGTGGGGTGAGACAGTTGGTTTTGGATGTATATCCTCCATTTGTAGTTCCATAAGACCCAGAAGTGTGCATGGTTCTGTAAAGCAGAATTTATCCAGCATAGGATGTACAGGGTGGGCCATTTATATGGATACACCTTAATAAAATGGGAATGGTTGGTGATATTAACTTCCTGTTTGTGGCACATTAGTATATGTGAGGGGGGAAACTTTTCAAGATGGGTGGTGACCATGGCGGCCATTTTGAAGTCGGCCATTTTGAATCCAACTTTTGTTTTTTCAATAGGAAGAGGGTCATTTGACACATCAAACCTATTGGGAATTTCACAAGAAAAACAATGGTGTGCTTGGTTTTAACGTAACTTTATTCTTTCATGAGTTATTTACAAGTTTCTGACCACTTACAAAATGTGTTCAATGTGCTGCCCATTGTGTTGGATTGTCAATGAAACCCTTTTCTCCCACTCTTCACACACTGATAGCAACACCGCAGGAGAAATGCTAGCACAGGCTTCCAGTATCCGTAGTTTCAGGTGCTGCACATCTCGTATCTTCACAGCATAGACGATTGCCTTCAGATGATACGAGATGTGCAGCACCTGAAACTACGGATACTGGAAACCTGTGCTAGCATTTCTCCTGCGGTGTTGCTATCAGTGTGTGAAGAGTGGGAGAAGAGGGTTGCATTGACAATCCAACACAATGGGCAGCACATTGAACACATTTTGTAAGTGGTCAGAAACTTGTAAATAACTCATGAAAGAATAAAGTTACGTTAAAACCAATCACACCATTGTTTTTCTTGTGAAATTCCCAATAAGTTTGATGTGTCAAATGACCCTCTTCCTATTGAAAAAACCAAAGTTGGATTCAAAAGGGCCGACTTCAAAATGGCCGCCATGGTCACCACCCATCTTGAAACGTTTCCCCCCTCACATATACTAATGTGCCACAAACAGGAAGTTAATATCACCAACCATTCCCATTTTATTAAGGTGTATCCATATAAATGGCCCACCCTGTATAAGCATTCTAACACATTTGGAGACTGTTGAATAAGTAAAAGTGTTAAACAGGAGTCTTTACCTAGTATGTCCACTTGATCCTTGGTAAGTACAAGTGAGGAAAGGGTCAAAATTATCATTTGGATTGTGTGTTTTTTTAGTATGTTCAGGCTCAAAGTCAATAGTTAATATTTTTGTAGTTGTAGGTGCAGACAGGATACCTTCTTTTCCTTGTGTTTTTGGCTTATCTGCCTGTGCTGTTATTTGATGGTATATGTTCCCTTTTGCTGGTATGGTTTTCTCCATCTTGCTAATAGCAGCATCACCAGGCAGAGTAGGTCGTTGTTCCCTGATTATGCTATGATTTTGAATGTTCTCCAACTCCAATTCATACTCAGATGAATGAAACGTGACACTGTTCAAAAATTTGCTGTTGGCCCAGTCATTTCTAGAATTTCAGAGTAGTAACCTGCATAAGGTAAGTTGGTTATTAGGCAGAGCGGCACAAGTTGAAAGGCACTTGACATGATGGGAATACAAAGTCATAAAGTCCCTCCAAGTTCTCAATTGTGTTAGCTGTTTTTCCATAGTGGTAAACAAAATGTTAAATTCAGAGTGCTGGTCTGCCGGTTCTTTTTATTATAGTCTCATTATAATACGTGTTTGCCTCCACCGTGAATACTCCTGTCTTGTGATTGTCTAGCCACGTTCTGAGCACAGGTTTGCACTTGCACATTTATTGCAGACACGTTAATACACAGCATTAAATCGATATCGCCCTGTAGCAAAAAAACATTCATTTAAATGAACTTAAATAAGAAAATAAGACTTTTGTGGGTAGCGCACGTCTCCCAGTCCAGATATGCGAAACATAAAAATTGCTGTGAAATGTGTACACCTCACCCTTTTGCCACAGTCTGTATATCCAAGGTAGAGTGCAGGGACCCTGGCTGGACATCAAGTGTTGAAAAGAATCCAAAGTAGAAGAGAAACGTGCAGTTCCAACTATTAAATCTCTATAGGTTTTCATCTTCAGATAAGAACACGAACCGGCCTGCTGACATGTTTCAAGCCTGATGAGCTCTTACTCAGCTGAGGCTTAGTAATCATTAAAGGGGTTCTCCAGGATTTACATATTGATTGCCTCAGGATACATCATCAATATGAGAAGGGCAGGGCTCCGACTCCCGGGACTCCACGGATTAGCTGTACGAAGTGGTCATGGTGGTCTGTGAGTGCTTAGGCCAATTCCTAAGCCATGGGATGTCACGTTCATTGGTCACATGGCCTAGGCGCTAATACACAGCCACTATACAATTAACAGCACTGTACTTGGTAAGCTATAAGTAAGTAATATGTAAATCCAGGAAAACCCATTTAAGGGCTCTTTCACACTTGCGTTCTTGTCTTCTGGCATAGAGTTCCGTCGTCGGGGCTCTATGCCGGAAGAATCCTGATCAGGATTTTCCTAATGCATTCTGAATGGAGAGAAATCCGTTCAGGATGCATCAGGATGTCTTCAGTTCCGGAACGGAACGTTTTTTGGCCGGAGAAAATACCGCAGCATGCTGCGCTTTTTGCTCCGGCCAAAAATCCGGAACACTTGCCGCAAGGCCGGATCCGGAATTAATGCCCATTGGAAGGCATTGATCCGGATCCGGCCTTAAGCTAAACGTCGTTTCGGCGCATTGCCGGAGCCGACATTTAGCTTTTTCTGAATGGTTACCATGGCTGCCGGGACGCTACAGTCCTGGCAGCCATGGTAAAGTGCAGTGGGGAGCGGGGGAGCGGTATACTTACCGTCCGTGCGGCTCCCCGGGCGCTCCAGAGTGACGTCAGGGCGCCCCAAGCGCATGGATCACGTGATCGCATGGATCACGTCATCCATGCGCATGGGGCGCTCTGACGTCATTCTGGAGCGCCCAGGGAGCCGCACGGACTGTAAGTATACCGCTCCCCCGCTCCTACTATGGCAACCAGGACTTTAATAGCGCCCTGGGTGCCATAGTAACACTGAAAGCATTTGGAAGACGGTTCCGTCTTCAAATGCTTTCAGTACACTTGCGTTTTTCCGGATCCGGCGGGCACCTCCGGCAACGGAAGTGCATGCCGGATCCCAACAACGCAAGTGTGAAAGAGGCCTAAAACCATTAAAAACAAAAGGGGCCAATGGTAAAGCAACAGGAACATCACAAGATGTTTACTACAGTATACATATATGTTATGCTGCATTTTTTTTAAAGGTCTTGAACAATACTTACCTCTCACAGTTTGTCAGCTGGTATCGTCGTCTATGCCTGTACTTGTCATGGAAGCAGTACTGCACCAATGTTTGCATGCCAACGATCATGTGGCTCCACAATATTATAGGACTATATACTGGTATCCCACAACACATGCTCTCCATGACTGATGTCTGTATACATCTGAACTCCTCTCCAGTATTTATCATGCAATTCCACAATATTGTAGTAATACATGTGTTTCCTGCGCATGTCACCATTTCTAGGTTTTTATGTATTTTTTATTTACTAATTATAGCAATTCTATGTGTTACCAATGAGAAGTTTTACCACAATACTGATGTATTAGCTCTGTGCTTGTGCCGCTACTGGGAGCAACAGCGCAGGCGCGAGATTGACAGGGCCAGGTGAGATTTATGGCCCTGTCAATGGAGGCGGAAGGGTGAGTGTCCTGGGAAGTCGGGCCAGCCCCTCACTGCTCGAGAAGGCTGATTTTTTAACAAATTCCATTAATAGGAATCAATTAACTAATCACTAATCCCAACATTTCAGTCTAAAGCCAGAGAACATTTTAAGGTCCATTGGATGCACAAAACATCCAGACTCAAAATTCAAACCAGACCCCCAAAATTAACAGTGGTTGCTATGGCGAGCAATGTAATGTAAACTGCATACAATAACAATGCAGTGAACAGATAAAATAAAAGGGATAAAATGCAGAATATTGGCTTACTGAGATGCAGCAGTTATATTCCGGCTGTGGGGACAGCTGAGTATACGGGCAGTCACTCCAAACGATCAGGCTGAACACAATTACCAGGGTTCTGAGGATGTGAGTGTTATGAGGTCGGAGTTATGGCTTCTGATATTATTTCATCCACCAACTGCTGGGTTAGCAGTCACCATGTCTGGAGTTTGTTCTGCATTTTAAGTGGCCCCTTCCAGGTCTTCATTAGTATGCCCATAAGGCTTGTAAGTCACAGGCCAGCGCTAAATGAAGTTTCCTCTGAGAATGTGGAGTGTCTTCACCTTTTGCAGACAGGTTGGCACCCACAGGCACAATCTGCATAAGTCCTTAATAGAGCAAAGACATTGGGCCAGATTTATCAAACTTTTGCAACTTTTTTCTGCTCTGCACTATGCTCGCCAGTTTTCTGAAAGTGGGCGTGTTTTCCTATGTAAATGAAACTCTAGACAGATTTACTATTGGGACTATTTAAAAAGTCGCGAAAAAATGCGCAATTTCACTCCAGTGAGGACCATGCTTATCTTATGAGACTTTTAAATAGAACATGCGACTTTTTCGTAAAGATGTGCGACTTTTGTAAAGCTGCTTACTGACGGATAAACTGCTACCGTCAAACCACATTTATTACAGTCTTAAAGGGCCGATAATAAATCTGACTTGGCTAAAACTGACTTTAGCCACATGTGAAAGTGGTGTGAGCTGTCAGAGTAATGATAAATCTGGCCCATTGACATACAATCAGCTATTGAGAATGCAAGTTTAGGAAAATCTATCTATCTATCTCCCCCTTCACGTCATGGCATGGGATTATTGATATAGCAATCACTATCACAAGCCATGCTCAGCCGCCTCTCCCTGACGCGATAACCCATCTGCGTTATCATGCTCACTGCCTTTTTTGTGCTGGATAGTAAAGTCATAGGGCCAGATTTATCATTACTCTGACAGCTCACTCCACTTTCACATATGGCTAAAGTCATACGAAAAAGTCGCATGTTCTATTAAAAATTCTCATGAGATAAGCATGGTCCTCACTGGAGTGAAATTGAGCATTTTTTTGCGACTTTTTAAATAGTCGCAATAGTAAATCTGTCTAGAGATTTATTTACATAAAAAAACAGGCCCACTTTCAGAAAACTGGCGAGCATAGTGCAGAGCAGAAAAAAGTCGCAAATTTTTGCGCAGTTTTAGCGATTGGGCAAAAATTTCCGACTTTTTCACTTCATTATTCTGACTTGAGCTAATGATAAATCTGGCCCATAGTGTTGCAAGGCCAGACTCCATCTCAGCAGCTTTCCGTTGTCACCTGCCACCTGATAAAACCAACTAAGGGTGTTGTGATAGGTCACCGCGGTAAACTTTCGCCCATAAAGGTATGGCTGCAGTTTCTGTCCATACAATGGCCAGACATTGTTTCTCTATAGTGGCATAGGCCACCTCCCTTGGTAGAAGCTTCCTGCTCAAATACATTATGGGGTGCTCATCCCCTTCAGGATTCACTTGGCTGACCACTGCGCCTAGGCCATAGGCAATAGCATCAGTCTGAACCACAAACTGGCAGGTAAAATCTGGGCTTTGCAAGACTGGAGAGCTAGCAAAAGCAGATTTCAAAGCTGACAGAGACCTCTCGCAGTCTACGGTCCAGTTAACTATTTGCGGTAGCTTCTTCTTTGTGAGGTCCGTCAAAGGTTTAGCTAGGGTGCTATAGTTGGGGACAAATTTCCGATAGTACCCAGCTGTCCCTAAGAAGGACATAACCTGCTTTTTAGTCTTTAGGGTAGGCCAATTGGAGATGGCATCTACTTTCCCTGGCTCTGGCTTAACTCCTTAAGGACACAGCCTTATTTCACCTTAAGGACCAGGCCATTTTTTGCAAATCTGACCAGTGTCACTTTAAGTGGTGATAACTTTAAAACTCTTTTACTTATCCAGGCCATTCTGAGATAGATTTTTCGTCACATATTGTACTTAATGACAGTAGTAAAATGAAGTTAAAAAAATTCATTTTTATTTATAAAAAAATACCAAATTTACCAAAAAATTGCAAATTTCCAAGTTTCAATTTCTCAACTTCTATAATACATAGTAATACCTCCAAAAATAGTTATTACTTTACATTCCCCATATGTCTACTTCATGTTTGGATCATTTTGGGAATGACATTTTAGTTTTTGGGGACGTTACAAGGCTTAGAAGTTAAGAAGCAAATCTTGAAATCTTTCAGAAATTTTCAAAAACCCAATTTTTAGGGACCAGTTCAGGGCTGAAATCACTTTGTGAGGCTTACATAATAGAAACCACCCAAAAATGACCCCATTCTAGAAACGACACCCCTCAAGGTATTCAAAACTGATTTTACAAACTTTGCTAACCCTTTAGGTGTTGCACAAGAGTTATTGGCAAATGGGGATGAAATTTGAGAATTCAAATTTTTTGGCAAATTTTCCATTTTAATCAATTTTTTCCAGTAACAAATCAAGGGTTAACAGCCAAACAAAATGCTATATTTATTGCACCAATTCTGTAGTTTGCAGAAACACCCCATATGTGGCCGTAAACTACTGTACAGGCACACAGTAGGGCGTAGAGGGAAAGGTGCGCCGTGTGGTTTTTGGAAGGCAGATTTTGCTGGACTGGTTCATTTACACCATGTCCCATTTGAAACCCCCCTGATGCACCCCTAGAGTAGAAACTACATAAAAGTGACCCCATCTGGGGGCGTGTCCGGACGTTGGCGGTGATGGCTGCCTGAAGGAGCTGCTCCTTCCTGCACCGCAACTTACTGGCCAGCGACTCATCTCTTCTAGATCATATGGGGAAGAAAGTAGCTCCAAAAAAGACCCCTCTCCCTCCCCGATCCCCCTCACCTACTAGGACCCTTAAACAGTGCTGGGAATGCGCACCGGGTCTGGCGCTTCCACCACGCAGCACCAAGGCACAGAGGGCCTCCCGCCATTCCTCCCTCCCCCCGCCTAATTCCTGCACCCTGAGCATACCCCTACATACCCCCGCTGGATCTCTTCAGGGAACCGGATCGCCATCTGCGGTGTCCACACATGGATCCTCTGACCTGGGGCTCTCACCAGCCGCCCTGGACTTTCGGCCTGCTACTGCTGGAAGGAGGGATCCCGCCATGATGGCTCCTGGACCCACTTCTCAGGGGGCGACTTCAAGTAAAGGTACTGTGGCTACTAGGGGACGGGATATTATCCCAGGGGACCCTGCATCTAGCCTTCCTGGGACCCCCCTGCATGAGCCCTGGTAAAATAAGCAGCTCCCAGCCCCACCATTGCTGGACCAGGGGGACAGCAGCTCTCCTCTCCCTTCTCACATCTGGGCCAGATCCCCAAGCCCTCCATCATTCGCTGTTATGGACCCTCCATCCCTGCCTGAACCTCCACAGCCCTGGGCGAGCTATTTTAGCCGTTTTCCTACAAAAGAGGACTTTCAGGTTCTTATTTCTGAAATTACGGAAGCCTGCAGAGCTGAAATTGCGGCAGTTCGCACTGATATAAAACATGTGGTGGACCGGGTTCACTCCCTGGAAAATGCCCATGACGATACCAGGCAATATATTTCCACTCTTCATGAATCCATTTCTGCCCAAACGGCAGTGCTCAGGGGCATGGGACGGCATTTAGAGGACTTGGATAATCGAGGGCGCCGGAATAACATCCGAGTACGGGGTCTTCCAGAGGCTACCGGTGACGAAGATCTCTTTGCTACGCTGGAAGCCTTTTTTAACATGATCCTGGGGCAACCATCCTCGCACAAGACCAAGTTAGACAGAGCTTATAGAGCACTCAAGCCTAAGGGCTCTGCTGCACGTCCTAGGGATGTAATTTGTTGTGTCCACGACTTTGCCCTTAAAGAATCCATCATGGCTAAGGCGAGATCTCTACGCAACTTTGACTTTGATGGCGCTCCAGTTCAATTGTTTCCTGACCTATCCTGGTTCACACTCCAGAAAAGGAGACATCTCCAGCCCCTCCTCACATTACTCAGGGACCGCCAGATTGCCTACCGCTGGGGATTCCCTTTTGCCCTGACGGTCCGTCATCAAGGAAGAACAGAGACTCTCCGTTCCTTCTCGGATCTTCGCCCTTTCTGCGAATCACTTGGAATTCTTATCCCTGACATGTCGGATTGGGAGTTTGAGTCTCCAGCGCTTCCACCGCCCCGCATTTGGTCTCCTGTAACCAGGAAAAGAAGGCCTGGTCCAAGTGCATCCTCTTCCCCACGGTCTCCTCTGTTATCAGGGCATCGCCCATCTGCTTGACCGCCATCGGCTGGGGGGATTTGGTTGTCCAGAACTTGCCCTTAACCCATATTGATTGTTTATTTCCTCTGTTAAGCCAGTTATTGTTTTCTTGTTGCTACATCACGGTGCAGGCTGTCTGAAGGCTCCACCTAGTTGTAACTTGTTTTCGTTTCTCTCAGATGGCAGTTGGCTCCTTGGCCAGCCTCAATTTGTTGGTCTTCGACACTTACAACCCCCAAGGGGCTTCTTATTTGCCCCTAGCAGGGATTACATCCCTGGGAATAGTTGTTTACTGCTATCTGTTTGTCTGTCTTTGTGTTGTCCCGTCCTGTCTCCTCCCCCTCCCCCTTGTGTTCTCTCTCCTGTTGTAGGTGCCTGAACTTCCTTGCCTGTGGAGATTGTGTGCCTCAGTTCTCTCTCTGACCCGTTGCCCGACTAGTGTGATCCTACTGACGTATACGGACTCCCTCGGTGAGCTGTACCCTGCTTACATTGTGTATCATCACATACTCACATGATGCGGTGCATAACCTTCAATGTCAAGGGGCTTAACTCCAACGTCAAGAGGAAACTCTTGCTTTTGGAATTGAAATCCCTTAAAGCGAAAATTGTGTTCTTACAGGAAACACACTTTGATGGCAACTCCTCCTTCCGTTTTGCCTCCCACCTGTATCCTACCGCTTATTCGGCTACTCATAGCCGTCGGAGGGCGGGTGTTGCCATCTTGGTGTCTGCACAGTGTCCTCTCAGGATTGAATCTTCAATTATAGATCCACAGGGCCGTTATATCATTCTCCGTGGCCGTTTGGCGGATAGACCCATCACCTTATGTAACATTTACGCACCAAACACGTCCCAGATACGCTTTCTCGGCGGAATCTTCCGCAAGGTGTTTGCTGAGGGAGTGGACTCTTCAGAGCCCCTAGTCCTCCTAGGTGGGGATTTTAATGTAGTGTTCTCTGAATCGATGGATCGCCTGGCCCTCCCGGGTAGACCAATACACTCGACACAGCAGCGCTTAGCCAGAGATTTTCGTAAACTAGTGCGGAAATACTCCCTGTATGACCTCTGGCGTCTCACTTATCCCACTGATAGGTCCTTCTCCTTTTACTCTGCCCCACATGGTTCACACACCCGTATTGCTTACCTCTTTGGTACCATTTCGACCCTCAGATTATTGGAGCTGAGCAGACATGGGCCAAATCACCTGGTCAGACCATGCTCCTGTACTAGTGGACATTAGTAGTGAGTCGGGCCATGTTCGCCATTGCCACTGGAGACTTAATGACTCCCTCTTGAAACAGCCTACCATTAGGGAGGAACTCCGCGAACACCTGAAAACGTACTTTGACCTAAATGAGGGATCACTAGGGGATGTCCGTCCTTTGTGGGACATGAGGGGTCATTGTATTGCAATAAGCTCAAAATTAAAGAAGGACTCGACTGCCTTAGTCAAGACCCTTACGTCCCGCCTACAAACACTAGAAGACAAAATGGCTTCTCATCCCTCTCGCTGCACACTGAGACGAATTGTTGATACTTGAGCCCAATTGAAGAGTCTAGTTTTAGGTTGTTTCAGCAAGTTATTACTTTACACACGACAGCATTATTATGCTGGGGGGAACAAGCCCCACACTTTGCTGGCCAGTCAACTCAGGAATCATAGCTCCCAAACGGGTCCGAGTGCTATTAGGGGGGCTGACGGAACAATGCACTATGACCCCCGGGTGATAGCGGAGAGGTTCTCGGCCTATTACTCTTCCCTGTACAACTTACCCTCCGACCTTCCCACAGATGAGGGACTGAGGGATAGTACACTCCGGTCTTAGGCTACTTTCACACTTGCGTTCAGAGCGGGTCCGTCTGGTGTCTGCACAGACGGATTCACTCCTATAATGCAGACGTTTGGATCCGTTCAGACGGATGTGAAAGTTGTTCAGACGGATCCGTCCAGACTTTACATTGAAAGTCAATGGGGGTCGGATCCGTTTAAAAATTGAGCCATATTGTGTCAACTTCAAGCGGATCCGTCCCTATTGACTTACATTGGAATTCTGGACGGATCCGTTTGCATTATAGTTTAGAAAAAATTCTAAGTGTGAAAGTTGTTCAGACGGATCCGTCCAGACTTTACATTGAAAGTCAATGGGGGACGGATCCGTTTGAAAATTGAGCCATATTGTGTCAACTTCAAACGGATCCATCCCTATTGACTTACATTGGAAGTCTGGACGGATCCGTTTGCCTCCGCACGGCCAGGCGGACACCCGAACGCTGCAAGCAGCGTTCGGGTGTCCGCTTGCTGAGCGGAGGCTGAACGCTGCCAGACTGATGCATTCTGAGCAGATCCGCATCCACTCAGAATGCATTGGGGCAGTACGGATGTGTTCGGGGCCGCTTGTGAGAGCCTTCAAACGGAGCTCACAAGCGGAGCCCCGAACGCTAGTGTGAAAGTAGCCTTACTTGGCATCCTGTCACCTTCCTACCCTATCGACTTCCGACCTTGCTGCCCTTAATAGTCCGATCACACCGGAGGAGATTGAGGAGGTGGTGGAACATCTACCTTAGGGTAAATCCCCAGGGCCTGATGGCTTTTCATACAAATATTATAAGAACTTTAGGACTGAACTAATCCCTCACTTAGTAACCCTATTCAATCATTTTCTAGCTGGCAACGCAGTACCTCTCCCAATGTCCCACTCGTATCTCACGGTGATTCCGAAACCTGGGAAAGATCCGCACGAATGCCCTAACTATAGGCCCATTGCCCTACTTAACTCAGACCTTAAGATTTTCACCAAAACCCTAGCTACCCTACTAAACGTCTTTCTCCCCTCCCTGATTCATAAAGATCAAGTGGGATTTGTCCCGGGCCGTCAGGGGGCCGACAACACATGAAGAAACATTGACTTGATAGATGTCATATCTCGCTCGGGTGAGGAGGCATTACTTCTTAGTTTAGATGCGGAAAATGCATTCGACCGTTTAGGTTGGCCTTTCCTCTTTGCTACCCTGCAGACTTACGGCCTTTCTGGTCCCTTTGTTAGAGCCATTCATAGCCTATACTCCTCCCCCACAGCGACGATCAGACTACCTCATGCTCAATCTCGACCCATAAGCATTGCTAATGGAAGGAGACAAGGTTGCCCCCTGTCTCCCCTACTTTTTGCCATGTGTAGCGAACCCCTGGCGGCCAAGATCAGGGCTTGCCCGGACATCAGAGGTGTTATGGTCAAGGACAGGGAGTTTAAGCTTTCGCTATATGCAGACGATATCCTCCTTACCCTTACCAAGATTCACATTTCCCTACCAAACCTCCACTCCATCCTACTGGAGTTTGGTCGGCTCTCGGGGTATAAGGTCAACACCCATAAAACTGAGGCCCTCCCTCTTAATCTTTCTCAGAAGACCCTGGGCTCACTCAGGGTTAACTTTCCTTTCCATTGGAAGACGGACTCACTGCGATATTTGGGTGTTGACCTCACTGCCCGATATGGAGAGCTTTACAAAGCTAATTTCCCACGTATATATGCTGAGATTAGGGGTCTTCTAGATAGGTGGCATCCTCTCCCACTCTCTCTCATGGGGCGTATTGCTGCGACTAAAATGACAATCTTGCCCAAGCTTCTATACCTTTTTGAGACCTTACCGATTAAAGTCCCCCTTAAAGAGGACCTTTCACCTTGAAAAACATTGTGAACTAAGTATGCTGCCATGGAGAGCGGCGCCCAGGGTTCTCACTGCACTTACTATTACCCCTGGGCGCCGCTCTGTTCTCCCGTTATCCCCTCCAGTATCTTCACTCACTAAGTTATAGTAGGCAGTGTCTGCCCTTGTCCTGTGGGCGTCTCCTTCTCCTGGGCTGTAGCGCTGGCCAATCGCAGCGCACAGCTCACAGCCTGGGAGAAAAAAAACTCCCAGGCTGTGAGCTGTGCGCTGCAATTGGCCAGCGCTGCAGCCTAGGAGAAGGAGACGCCCACAGGACAAGGGCAGACACCGCCTACTATAACTTAGTGAGTGAAGATACCGGAGGGCATAACGGGAGAACGGAGCGGCGCCCAGGGATAATAGTAAGTGCAGTGAGATCCCTGGGCGCCGCTCTCCATGGCAGCATACTTAGTTCACAATGTTTTTCAAGGTGAAAGGTCCTCTTTAAGGATCTGAGTTCCATTCAATCTCACCTCCTTAGATTCATATGGACGGGAAGGCGGCACAGAATCCCGCGGTCGGTCCTGCTATCTAGTAGGCACCAGGGTGGCCTAGGGATCCCGGATCTGTCCAAATACTACTGGGCGGCCCAGCTACGTTCTGTCACAGCCTGGGCTTCCTTGCACCCATATTCTGTCTGGATGCAGGTAGAAAGACTCTGGCTGGCTCCTGTACATCCTAACTCCATGTTATGGTCCGGACCTGACAGGACTAGGGCCCATGGCTTGTACCAGACGCATCTGGCAGCAGTGCAGTAGCAAATTCCCTCTGGAGTCCAATAACTCTGCCATGACCTCCTTCTTATATCACCCCACGCTCCCTGCTAGTCTTATCACGTCCACAACGAGACCATGGTTTCAGCGGGGGTGTTTCAGTTTGCTGATATTGTGGACCCCTTCACTAGGGTCCTTCTGCCGTTCTCTACCCTGCAGGCCAAATATGATCTCCCCCCCTCCTCCAACTTCTTTTATATCCAGATTAGGCACTTCGCCCTGTCCATTTTTTCAGGGGTCACAGTTTCCCTTCCGACTCCCTTTGAACGCCTTTGCAGGGAAGGGATCCATGCGAAAGGTTTAATTTCTGAGATTTACTCCATATTGCTAACTCCCTTCCCTGATCGGTTTCAAAGGCATTCCTACATGGTGCGGTGGGAGGAATATCTGGGGAGGGCCTTACCAGACTCACTCTGGCACCTTATATGGAGGAGGGCAGCGAAATCATCTATGTCGGTACTTCATCAGGAGAACCAATATAAAATCTTAATGTACTGGTATCACACTCCTGACCTCCTCCACAGAATGAATCCAGTAGTCCCGGGTGATTGCTGGAGATGCGGATTACATAGGGGTATGTTGCCTCACATTTTTTGGGACTGTCCCAAGATATGCCCTTACTGGATCGGAGTAGGCGCCCTCCTGAGTGATGTCTTTGGAATTGAAATCCGACCTGATCCTTTGTCCTTCCTGCTCAATGTGGTCCCCATCCAAGTTAAAAAACACGCACTCAAGCTATTGCTTCTGATACTAACAGCAGCTCGTTATGAGAGGTGATTTACTTCATAAGAAACAAACTCGGCAGGATTCACAACCGATCAGGTTCATTACAGGATTCAACAATAAATGGAAAGAGGTAAACACAGTTCTGAACAAATACTGGAACATGTTAAGATCTGATCCCCAGCTACAAGATGTGATACCCCCATATGCTTCAACAACTTTCCGTAGGTCTAAGAACCTGCGTGACCAATTGGTCCGCAGCCACTATGCCTGCAAGGAAGTAAGACTGTTTGGCAATAAAGGGCCACCATGGGGGAGTAAAGAATGTGGGAAGTGCGTTGCCTGTGCTAATATGGACAGAGCAACCCACTTCCACAACTCGGCAGGAGACGAAGTGTTTAAGATCACACATACAATTACGTGTACGACCATTGGGGTCATTTATTGGGCAATTTGCCCCTGTGACCTCATTTACGTAGGATTAACATCTCGGCAGTTGAGAAGAAGGGTTAGGGAACACGTGCTTTCCATTGAGGCAGCAAAAGATGAGCAAGACATTACACAACTCAAGACTCTAGCTAGACACTTTAAAGAGAAGCATGATTCAGATGGTACCCTACTTAGGATTAGGGGTGTCGATCGAGTACTCATCTCCCCAAGGGGAGGAGACTGGAAGAAAATACTAGCTCAAAAAGAAACAAAATGGATTTTTCTATTGAATACAGTTACACCACTGGGTTTGAATGAGGGCAATAGTTTTGCGCCATTTATCTAGATGGTGTAATTGGTTCCCTCCCTTATTCCCATCTTGTATATACTTTCCTCCTGTCCTTTTTTGGTGTTGTCCCCATGATAGTACTGTTTGTGATGGTGTAGTCCTCGGTGCCCTGGGTTCGGACTAGTAGGCTTCCTGTACGCTATCTCCTCTGGGTCTGGGTCCAACACCCAGGACTTATTGTTTTTAACTGTCATTTTAATTAGGTTATATAATTTATTTTAACAGGTCTTGATATATATTCTGGTGTCATATCCTGCCATATACTCATGGTATCTTATGTATTGCAGAAATAGAGCTGAGTGTCCGATGCCTGTTACTGACGCCTTGTCTTTCATCTGGGACTTCAGGAATTAGATGGACCTTGCTGTGGGGGGATTATTTGTTATGTATTCCCATAGGGATAGTTGATACGTCATATTTGCGCATAATATCATATATAAATTGTGTAATACTGAGGTCCGTGTATTTATCTATTTATTCACCGTTATTTGGCTATAAATAATTGTTTTTGTTACATATGCACATATATCTGGTCTTGTATAAGCCTCCAGTCTGATTATGCACATATATGGCATTTGTATAGAGGTAGTATCAATAATACTTTTTCTTTCTTTTATTTTATTTTCATTTTTTCACTTGTCACTGCATGAGCACTTTAATTAGGGGATTTTTCCCATTATTCTATAATAACAGCATTGCTTATATTGAGTATAAGCGGTTGTACACTCACTAATTTATACACTCACCTAAAGAATTATTAGGTACACCAGTTCTATTTCTCATTAATGCAATTATCTAGTCAACCAATCACATGGCAGTTGCTTCAATGCATTTAGGGATGTGGTCCTAGTCAAGACAATCTCCTGAACTCCAAACTGAATGTCAGAATGGGAAAGAAAGGTGATTTAGGCAATTTTGAGCGTGGCATGGTTGTTGGTGCCAGACAGGCCGGTCTGAGTATTTCACAATCTGCTCAGTTACTGGGATTTTCACGCACAACCATTTCTAGGGTTTACAAAGAATGGTGTGAAAAGGGAAAAACATCCAGTATGCGGCAGTCCTGTGGGCAAAAATGCCTTGTGGATGCTAGAGGTCAGAGGAGAATGGGCCGACTGATTCAAGCTGATAGAAGAGCAACGTTGACTGAAATAACCACTCGTTACAACCGAGGTATGCAGCAAAGCATTTGTGAAGCCACAACACGCACAACCTTGAGGCGGATGGGCTACAACAGCAGAAGACCCCACCGGGTACCACTCATCTCCACTACAAATAGGAAAAAGAGGCTACAATTTGCATGAGCTCACAAAATTGGACTGTTGAAGACTGGAAAAATGTTGCCTGGTCTGTTGAGTCTTGATTTCTGTTGAGACATTCAAATGGTAGAGTCCAAATTTGGTGTAAACAGAATGAGAACATGTATCCATCCTCTGATGGCTACTTCCAGCAGGATAATGCACCATGTCACAAAGCTCGAATAATTTCAAATTGGTTTCTTGAACATGACAATGAGTTCACTGTACTAAAATGGCCCCCACAGTCACCAGATCTCAACCCAATAGAGCATCTTTGGGATGTGGTGGAACGGGAGCTTCATGCCCTGTATGTGCATCCCTCAAATCTCCATCAACTGCAAGATGCTATCCTATCAATATGGGCCAACATTTCTAAAGAATGCTATCAGCACCTTGTTGAATCAATGCCACGTAGAATTAAGGCAGTTCTGAAGGCAAAAGGGGGTCCAACACCGTATTAGTATGGTGTTCCTAATAATTCTTTAGGTGAGTGTATATTGTACTGTTTTATCATTTTTTGATTAGGACTGTGTGTGTTGCCGGTAATATGAGCACAGATACATATATATATATACAGGGTATTTTAATCATGTAGAATGTGTTTGTATGTGATGCAATTTTTATAATGACGTATTGAACGTAATCATGTGTATTTTTTGATAGGAGTATAAGAGTGTATGTCTGGATTAACTTATACATTAATATATTCATGATAAATTATTGACATTTTACGACAGTGATGTGGACTTATCATGGTTCATACTGTCATGGGATGCATTGCGAGACGTATCTATTTAGTTTGGAAAGGCAATGATGAGTGACAGTTTTTGCCTTTGGCCTTTTAAGGGATGCAGTGCGATACGTACCTAATGTGCGATACGTACTTATGAGTGATAGTTTTTGTTATTCATGTATATGTGTGTTCTCGTCTATTGGGTTTATTGAGTTTGCGCTCACACATGAGTTTCTCATTATTGTTGAGGATTATTTCGGTTATAACAGCAGCTAGTTGTCTAGTCTCCCGAGCTTGGAAAAGCCCCGAACCACCACGGCTCTCTGATTTGTATGCTAGGGTGATGGAGGTCCGAACAATGGAGTACTCCACTGCTATGTTTCAGGACAAAATGGCACTCTTCAACGCTATATGGGACATATGGGATAATTACTGGGCCACTAGACAACCTTGACAATCTCATGTGAAAGGATTGTTCCCTTCCCCCTCCCCCCCCAATATGTCTTTGTCTATGTCATTTGTCTTGTCTGTTGGGTATTTGCTGGGTTAAGCATTATTGGCTGAGAAGCTCCGGGCTTTTGGGTCTTTAAGGCTCTCCCGCTTCTACCTGATGTCTTTTTGTTTAAGATACATCGCATAGTAGTCCTTCTTCGGACTGGTTACAGATAGACACAGTCTCCGTTAGCCCATTTTATTGCTTTATTTTTGTTTGGTTTTTCATTCTTCATCACTGACTATTATCGAGTGTTACATATGCCCATTTAATATGTATGTGATGTATTTCGTGTATCATCCTTACCTTGTACTTTTGTGCATTATTCCTTTGTAAAAGTGTATTTTTATCTTTGTTTTATTGAATAATAAATATACAATTATAAAAAAAAATGACCCCCATCTAAGAAACTACACCCCTCAAGGTATTCAAAACTGATTTTACAAACTTTGTTAACCCTTTAGATGTTGCACAAGTTTTATTGGCAAATGGGGATGAAATTTGAGAATTTAAATTTTTTGGCAAATTTTCCATTTTAATCCATTTTTTCCAGTAACAAATCAAGGGTTAACAGCCAAACAAAATGCTATATTTATTGCCCCGATTCTGTAGTTTGCAGAAACACCCAATATGTGGCCGTAAACTACTGTACGGGCACACAGTAGGGCGTAGAGGGAAAGGTGCACCGTGTGGTTTTTGGAAGGCAGATTTTGCTGGACTGGTTTATTTACACCATGTCCCATTTGAAGCCCCACTGATGCACCCCTAGAATAGAAACTCCATAAAAGTGACCCCATTTTGGAAACTACGGGATAAGGTGGCAGTTTTGTTGGGACTATTTTTAGGGTACATATGATTTTTGGTTTATCTAAATTACATTTTTGTGAGGCAAGGTTACCAGAAATAGAAATTCTGAAATTTCATCTCCATTTGCCAATAACTCTTGTGGAACACATAAAGGGTTAACGACGTTTGTAAAATCAGTTTTTAATACCTTGAGGGGTGTAGTTTCTTAGATGGGGGTCGCTTTTATGGAGTTTTTACTCTAGGGGTGCATCAGGGGGGCTTCAATAGGGACATGGTGCCAAAAAAAAAAGGCCATCAAAATCTCCCTTCCAGAAACCATAGGGCGTTCCTTTCCTTCTGCGCCCTGCCGTTTGGTCATACAGCAGTTTACGACCACATATGGGGTGTTTCTGTAAACTGTGGTATGAGGGTAATAAATATTAAGTTTTGTTTGGCTGTTAACCCTTACTTTGTTATTGGAAAAAAACAGATTAAAATGGAAAATTTGCCCAAAAATTGCTTTTTTTTTACCGTGTTCATCTGATGGGTTAGGGGGGGTATTTTTATAGAGCAGATTCTTACGGACGCGGCGATACCTAATATGTCAACTTTTTTTTTATTTATTTATGTTTTACACTATATTATCTTTTTATAAACAAAAAAAAAAACATTTTAGTATCTCCATAGTCTGAGTCATTTATTTTTTTATTTTTTAGCCGATTATCTTAGGTAGGGGCTTATTTTTTGCGGGATGAGAGGACGGTTTTATTGGCACTATTTTGGGGGGCATATGACTTTTTGATCGCTTGCTATTACAATTTTTGTGATGTAAGGTGACAAAAAGAAACTTTTTTTTGCACCGTTTTTATTTTATTTTTTTGACCGTGTTCATCTGAAGGGTTGGGGGGTATTTTTATAGAGCAGATTATTATGGACGTGGCAATACCTAATATGTCTACTTTTTTATTTATTTTAGTTTTACTAAATAATATTTTAGCAAAAAATCTTTTTTAGTTTTAGTGTCTCAAGTCTGAGAACCAGTTTTTTATCCGATTGTCAGTGGCTAAATTGGGATATAAATTTAGTACTCCATGGAAGTGTGGTACTCCCTGAAGCAACCGTCAATGCAGAGGGCCGGATGATCGGGGCACGTGTCACACTGAGTAGTGGTGTCCTTCCGTATCTCCCTCCTGCGACACACTCTGCACTTTTTTTGGGTCCGTCCCTTCTTTCCAGTATGGGGGACCACACCTGGAAAGTGTTCGCCAGGGAAGATCTGGGCGCCTCCAGTTCCCGAGGTACTCCGGCCTGCTCTTTCCCAGTCAGAAAAGATCAGGTCCTTGAGGACTGCCTCATAGAACTGAAGGAATTTCCCTGTGTTGCCAGCGCTCCGGGACAGCACAAAAGAGTTGTACAAGGCAACCTGCACCAAGTAGACCGCAACTTTTTTGTACCATGCCCAGGTTTTGCGCATGGCATTATATGGCTTGAGGACTTGATCAGAAAGATCAACTCCTCCCATATACCGATTGTAGTCGACGATACAATCGGGCTTGAGGACCGTTGCCGCGGTACCTCGCACAGGGACAGGGGTAATGCCGTTACCATGAATTGTGGACAGTACAAGGACATCCCTCTTGTCCTTATATCTGACCAGCAACAGCTTTTCACTGGTAAGGGCACGGGTCTCACCCCTGGGGATAGGTACCTGGAGGGGGTGGGCAGGGAGGTAGCGTTGATTTTTCCGCACAGTCCCACAAGCGGACGTGGATCTGGCGGCGAGGGAATGGAACAAGGGCATACTAGTGTAAAAGTTATCCACGTACAGGTGATAACCTTTATCTAGCAGTGGGTGCATAAGGTCCCACACAAGTTTCCCGCTAACACCCACAGTGGGGGGACATTCTGGGGGTTGAATACGGGAATCTCGCCCCTCGTACACAAAAAAATTGTAAGTGTACCCAGAGGTACTCTCACAAAGTTTGTACAGCTTCACGCCATACCTCGCCCGCTTTGAGGGAACATACTGGCGGAAAATGAGTCTCCCCTTGAACGCAATGAGAGACTCATCAACTGCGACCTCC
Source organism: Bufo bufo (assembly GCF_905171765.1). Lineage (NCBI taxonomy): Eukaryota > Metazoa > Chordata > Amphibia > Anura > Bufonidae > Bufo > Bufo bufo. The sequence continues at coordinate 567,550,736 of NC_053392.1, read as the reverse complement.
CTTCCAGGTACATAGGCCTGTACAAATTTGGCCCCAAAGTGATCGATGACCGGCCTGATTTTGTACAGGCGGTCATAGGCAGAATCACCTTGGGGGGGACATGCTGCATTATCTGAATAATAGTCAACCAATATTAACCGGACAGAATGATATCAAAACATCGGACCCCCAAGGAGTCATAATAATCAGCAAAAAAAATGAAACTAACTTTCGTGTGTATGAAAATCCAAAAAGCTTTATTGTAAATATATATAAACAGTACATACATGTATTATAAAACAGGCAGCACAAGGCAGGACACACAGATGAGGAGCAGGACCCAAGGAGAGGCCGGGAGATCAGTGCAAAAAAATGCAGGGAAAAAACATACTAGCTGAAAGAGCATACCTCAGAGTCTCATAGCAGCAACGCCCCAAACACAATGCAACAGAGGCGATTGTGGAGACTGAGGTTTAAGATCGAAGGAACACAAAGGAACACAATTAAACATACCCTGAATGGTGCAAAGATCTCTCGGCAAACTCCTGACCCAACGCCGTTTCGCCAGTAGATCTGGCTTCTTCCGGGGATCCAGATCTACTGGCGAAACAGCGTTGGGTCAGGAGTTGGCCGAGAGTTTTTCCTCTTTGTAGTGGAGATGAGTGGTACCCGGTGGGGTCTTCTGCTGTTGTATCCCATCCGCCTCAAGGTTGTGCGTGTTGTGGCTTCACAAATGCTTTGCTGCATACCTCGGTTGTAACGAGTGGTTATTTCAGTCAACGTTGCTCTTCTATCAGCTTGAATCAGTCGGCCCATTCTCCTCTGACCTCTAGCATCCACAAGGCATTTTTGCCCACAGGACTGCCGCATACTGGATGTTTTTCCCTTTTCACACCATTCTTTGTAAACCCTAGAAATGGTTGTGCGTGAAAATCCCAGTAACTGAGCAGATTGTGAAATACTCAGACCGGCCCGTCTGGCACCAACAACCATGCCACTCTCAAAATTGCTTAAATCACCTTTCTTTCCCATTCCGACATTCAGTTTGGAGTTCAGGAGATTGTCTTGACCAGGACCACACCCCTAAATGCATTGAAGCAACTGCCATGTGATTGGTTGACTAGATATTTGCATTAATGAGAAATAGAACAGGTGTTCCTAATAATTCTTTAGGTGAGTGTATATTTACAATAAAGCTTTTTGGATTTCCATACACACGAAAGTTAGTTTCATTTTTTTTGGTGATTATTATCTGAATAATGCAGGCATTTCCGGGTGGCCTCACACCGGGTACGTGTCATGGCCATACTGTAAAGTGGGGTCTGGTAGAGGACGTCCCCACTCCAGTAATGCCTCACACTAGGTTTCTTGGCTAGGCCCATGTGCAGCACGAGGCCCCAAAATGTCCTAATCTCGGCTGCACTGACCGGAGTCCAGCCACTGGGCCTAGCCATAAAGGAGCCTGGGTGTTGAGCAACAAACTGTTGGGCGTACAGGTTTGTTTGCTCCACCATTAGATTTACAAAGTGGTCACTGAAAAAAAGACTAAAGTAGTTGTATTCAGTGAAGCCCACTGTGGAAATCTGGATTCCTGATTGGCCTACAAAATCAGGAATCACGGGCTCAAAACGCTCTGGGGTACACCAGACAAGTTCACCGGCAGAGGGCTCCAGTGGACTTAACTGGTGGGCCGGAAAACTAGTACAAGCCCCAGAGCTGCTCGAACTAGGGTGGGCCACAGGGTCCCTAGCATGGCGGTCCCCTTGCTCCGCCTGGCGGCGTCTCCGCCGCCTTGGGGGCTCACCATCATCGCTAGATGACGAGGAGGACGCGGATGACAAAAGGAAAGTGGGGTCATCCTCATCCTCACTAGGACTCTCGGAGTCGGAGGCAAGCTGGGCGTATGCCTCCTCGGCCGAGAACATCGGGCAAGCCATAGGGGAGTGTGTGTCTGCGTGTGTGTGTGTGTGTGTGCGCGTGCGTGTAAATCTGTATTCAGTGTGCGTGTGTTTGGGGGCATGTGTGTTCGCGAACTCACCCTAAGCCTACCAGACAAAAAAAAAAGACTAACTAAAAAAAGGGCAAAAAATGTGAAAAAAATAAAGATTAAAAATTCTAAATCGCTGATCAACCGTCCGAAGTTGATCAGCGGTGGGGTGTGCGATGCGCTAACAGTGGCCGGATGCTAAGAGTGTCGGCCATAGTCAGCGTACGCACAAAAAAAAAAAAAAACTGCCTGCGCCCCAAAAAAGTTGTGGGGGGAGGGTGGCAAGCTGCAGCACCCCTGTGGGGTCTAGGGTCACACAGCTATGCTGTGGACCCCCAGACACCCGATTTAGGGTGATGCAATCACAAACTGTTTTCTTTTTTTTTTACTTCCACTAACTTTCCCTTTATATCCCTGCCTAACGCAACCTTTCCCTAGCCTTTCCCTAAGTACCTGATTGCACAGATGGGGGGTGCTGGGGCACAGATGGGGTGCTGGGCACAGATGTGGTGATCCCTGGACAGATGGGGGTGCTGGCTAGAGGTCGATGTGCTCCTGGACTGAAAGGAGGAGGAGAGGAGCGCTGCCCTAATTTGAACCTCCCGCCCCTGCAGCCGACCAATCAGAGCCGATCCTGAGAGGTGATGTCACATCACCTCTCAGGATCGCAGGATGGTGATTGGTGGTGTATTATCACACCACCGATCACCATCCTGTTCCGGGTTATTGCGTCCTCAGAGACCCGAATAACCCAGAAACGCAGCAAACCACAGGTCTGAATTGACCTGCAATTTGCTGCGATCGCCTACACATTGGCCCCGGGTGATTTGAGCAGGCAACAGGTACCTTAAGTACCAGGACATCAGGGCGCCCTGTGTCTGTAACAGGTTAAGCGTCCCTCCACCTACCTGGTGCCCAAGGTACTGCACCTCAGACATGCTATTCTGGCACTTTCCAGGCTTGATGGTCAGTCCTGCATCCTGGATTCGCTTGAGCACCTGGGACAGGTGGGTCAAGTGATCCTCCCAGGTCTGACTGAACACAGCGATGTCATCCAGGTAAGCAATGGCAAACCCTTCAAACTTGTCCAACAGCTGGTTCAAAGAGCATTACCTTGAACTCATAGAGCCCAAAAGGATTGATGAAGGCGGATCTCTCCTGGGCCCCAGAGGACATGGAATTCCGTCAATACACCCTACTCAAGTCCATAATGGTTATGTACTGGGCACTGGCTAGCTAGTCCAACAGCTCATCCATGCGGGGCATTGGGTACGGATCAAAAACGGTGATGGTATTTAGCTTCCTGTAGTCCACGCAAAAGCGTGTGGTCTTATCCTTTTCGGGTACAAGCACTACAGGTGATGCCACGCACTTTGAGATTCCTGGATCACGCCCAGCCCTAAAATTTCCTCTACCTCTCTCTTCATGTTCGCTCTCACCTCTATGGAGACTCGATAGGCCGATTGTCTAATCGGCAGATGATTCCCCAGTGTCCACGTGGTGAGTGGCCAGGAGAGTCCTTCCAGGTCTCCCTGTAAAAGTGCCAAAAAAGGGGTTAAGTACCTCCCACAGCTGAGATTTCTAAAACTCAGCTGTGAGCCAACTACCGCATCCTCAAGGGACCCTACCTCCTGTGCTGCAGCCACTACATCCAGCAGGGTGTCACTTTCACCCTCCTCCGGGAAAACGGCAACCAGGCAGGACGGATGTATCCCTGTCATGATGCGCCTTGATCATATTCACATGAAAGACTTTGTGCTTCTTGCGAACATGATCGATCGTGACTACATAGTCCACGTAATTTTAGCGTTCATTAATAGGATACGGGCCTTCCCATGCCGCCTGGAATTTGTTCTGGGTAATAGGGACCAGTACCCATACCTTCTGACCCACCTCGTACACCCTCTCCCTGGCATTTCTATCGTACCACCTTTTTTGATTCGCCTGTGCCTGAACCATGTTCTAATGTACAACGCCGGTCAGTTCCTGCATTCTTTCCCAGAATTTTAGGACATAGTCAATCACAGAGACTTCGGGCGAAACCAATTTTCCCTCCCATTATTCCTTCAGGAGATCTAGGGGCCCCCGCACCCTCCTCCCATAGAGGAGCTCAAAGGGTGAGAAACCCGTTGATGCCTGAGGTACCTCTCTGTAGGCAAATAGCAGGTGCGGTAGATAACGCTCCCAGTCTCGCCCATGGGTATCCACAAGCATTTTGAGCATCTGCTTGAAGGTCCCGTTAAATAGTTCGCAGAGACCGTTTGTCTGCTGGTGGTACGGACTGGCTACTAGGTGTTGCACCTGTATTTTCTTACAGAGGCTCTGCATAAGATTAGACATGAACTGGGTCCCCTGATCCGTGAGCATCTCTCTGGGGAATCCTACCTAGGAAAATATGGTGAGAAGTGCATCTGCCACCTTGTCAGCCCTGACGGATGATAATGCAACGACTTCTGGGTAACGTGTGGAATAATCCACGACCGTCAAGATGAAGCGTTTACCCGAGCTGCTGGGAACAGCTAAGGGCCCCACAATATCCACAGCAATCCTCTGGAAAGGCTTTTCAATGATGGGCAAAGGGATGAGGGGGGCCCGATGCCCAGGTCCTGCCTTCCCCATCTTTTGGCGCACAATACAGGAACGGCAATAATCCGCCACATCATTCCCCAAACCGGCCAGTAAAAGTTATGTTTTAGACAGCTTTTCGTTTTACTTATCCCTAGGTGATCAGCTAGTGGTATCTCGTGGGCAATCGGAACTGCCGAGGTACCGCTAGTTGCCTGTCCTTAAAGATATGCTGCTGGGGGCCAGTGGGAATACTTTGCCTATACAGCCTCCCCTGGTCCCAGGTTATGATTTCTTTGTCTCCTTTCTCAGGGGTCCGACCAACCATCTCCCACAGCTTCTGCAGACTGTCATCAGTGGGTAGGGCAGTCTGAAACAAGCGACGGTCCGCGTCTGTGCTGGTAGATAACACCACATTCTGACTAATCCCAGCCCCTGGCTGTGGACTGCCAGCTCGCTCCATTTCTTCTATAGCCCAGACAGTAGGGGGCCCAGAACCCAGACCTGAGTTGGCCTCCAGGGCACCCTGACTGCGGGTTACAGAAGAAATGCACACACCATCCTCCCCCTCTCGGTGGAGGAGGATGGATGTGGACGTGACAGGAACTTCATGCATCTTTATATTTCCTGCCACTAAACCGCTACACAAGCCATTATCTTTTGATGGACATGTATAACCTTCTACATTATTGTTAGTTGTGCAAACTTCACCCAATGCATTGGTTACTACATTCAGGTTATCACTAGGCACAGTATCATTATGCAACTCTAACACATTGGTAAACACAGAGTCATCACATTTCGTAGTAGGCACGGTCTCAATATCCCCACAGGCGACCGGTGCCAACTCACATGGGGCTGCATGCACACCTGCGTCCTCCCCAATGTTGGAGGGAATATACCTAGAGACTAAGCGTCCCAGATCAGTTCCTAGTAACACATTAGTGGGAATCTTATCTGTCACTCCCACTTTCATCATTCCTCTTCCCGCCCCCCAATCCAGGTAAATCCGGGCCATGGGTAAAGCAGGGGTTAGAACTCCAGCAACGGTTAGAGTTCTTCCGGGGTGAAGTCTTCTGAATTGACAAGCTCTGGGCACACGAGGGTCATCTCGGCACCAGTGTCCCTCAGTCCCATAGTGACTGTGTTGCCCACAGTGACTGCTTATAAATTGTCACAAGATGCACTTTTCTTCCCACCCACAAACAAAACTGCTGGGGACAAAATAGATGGTTTGGGCAAAGGGGTGGTTTTCCTCTTTTCTGGACAAGCAGTGCTGATATGCCTGACTTGGTTGCACACAAAACACCTGTGGTTATCCACAGCAGGCCTGGGGTAGGGGTAACTCCTGGAGATCTGCGAGTAGGGGTAAAGGTGTTAACGGGTTTTTCCCCCCTTCCAACCTGGCACAGCAGGCTTCCGTGTCTCTGGCACTCGACTGGCAGCATATACATCCGCAATCTAGGCAGCTTTATCCAGGGTCCTGGGCTCCTGCTCCAGAATAAACTGTCTCACTTCCATAGAACAGGTGTGGAGGAACTGGTCCAGGAGCATCAGATCCTCCAGGTCTTCCAGAGTGGTAACACCCCATCCCTGGGTCCACTGCCTGAAGTGGTTCCTTAGTCCAACGGCCAGGACTGAGTAGCTGTCAGCTGCAAAGTCCTGAACCGTTTTCGGTATACCTCTGGGGTGAGGTTAAACCGTTAGATTAAGGCCTTTTTGATAGCCTCATAATCTTGATCCACAGTCGTGGGTAATGCTGCAAACACCTCCATTGCTTTGCCTCTTAGTCCTGGAGTCAGATACTTAGCCCATTCTGCAGGGGGTAGCTGAAATTGCCTGCAGACCTTTTCAAAACTTTTGAGGAATACATCCAAATGACTGTCTTTCTCCATGACAGGGAAACGATCTAGACGAGGTTTAAGGGATACAGTGTCCGTGGACTCACCCTGGGGTGACGATGAAGCACTTTGCAGCTGCATTTGTGTCAACCTTAGCTGGTACTCCCACTCTGCCTGGCATTCTGCGAACTCTCGATCCGCTCGGCGTTCTGCAGCTTCTCGCTCTGCTTGGCGCTCTTGCAACCTCAGCTGCGCCCTCAGATTAGGATCAGAGGCACCAATCTGCTGGAGAATTAGAAGAAGAGAAGATTCCATACCGCTTTGAGCACTGGTACTGTCCTGCCCAGCCAGTTCCTGAATAGGATCTTCTGTCTGTTCCTCAGAGGCTGAAGGTCCCTGCTCCGCTTCCACCGGACGATGGGATTGTGTATCAAACACCATAAATGTTTGAATCAGCTCTGCTTTGTTCTGGTTTGTTGTGTCCAGCCGTCTCTTTGCACAGAGGACCAGCAGTTCAGCTTTGGTCCTGTTCCTATACACATCTCCCATCCTAGCAGCGATTTTCTCAAATAAAAGACAGGAAAGAAAACAAGAGAAGGAAGGGGGGGGGGGGGGGGGGCTGTTCTGCACGTATGTATGTTACCTGACCAATAGTATGCACTGAGTCCTTCCTTGTGAACTGTCGTATCCTTCCCAAGGATACTCCAGCCCTTAAGTGTAAGGGTTAATTTATTAAACCAAACACTTAACATCTTTAACAGTGTAAAAAACAAGAACACTATCCCACCGCTTGCCACCAATATTTGACAATCCCTACTCTCGGGTCACGTCACAGGGGTGAATTATACTAGTGAGCTCATCATTTACCACATAAATTTCCACCCACCTTACTCTCCTAGAGTCTAACACCCCAATATTTTCTATTGCAATCGCTGCCACCACCTATACAATAGGGGCCTATACTCATATTCTATCAACCCAAAATTAACACCGTAACACAAGTTATCTATATGGAAACTACCGATAATGTTATTCCCTTCGAAAGAGCAAATTCTATAAGACCACAAGGAAGGGACTTATTAATGTTTCAATTTAATACACGATAAAAGATAAAAACTAAATATACATACAATAACAATGCAGTGAACAGATAAAATAAAAGGGATAAAATACAGAATATTGGCTTACTGAGATGCAGCAGTTATATTCCGGCTGTGGGGACAGCTGAGTATACGGGCAGTCACTCTAAACGATGTGGATCCCCAAACTGTTTCCTACCACCCATTTTTATCCCCCCTCTGCAAAGGGGTGGGCTGTGATGGAACCTCCCTCCTTTCGGTCCGGCCTTTTGGGACGTCTTTGATTATTCAGCTTTTTGCCCCCACCTTCCCAAACGGCTGACCAATGTGGCAATATGAATCACAGCGATTCCTCGCCGTATGAAAGGGACTGCGGGTACAGGTATGATCACATAATCTGAGTCACGCCGTCCTGGTCATACAGACACCAAATATGATCGGGTTATGATTTCCAGAAGGCCAGATCCAAGAAATGCCTCATGTCAAGTACAGGGTGTGTGGATTCTCCCCGAAGCCCATGTCAGGCTGAACACAATTACCAGGGTTCTTCTGAGGATGTGAGTGTTATGAGGTCGGAGTTATGGCTTCTGATATTATTTCATCCACCTACTGAATGGCTTGTACCACCTGCTGGGTTAGCAGTCACCATGTCTGGAGTTTGTTCTGCATTTTAAGTGGCCCCTTCCAGGTCTTCATTAGTATGTCCATATGCAGGGCCGGCGCCACCCATAAGCAAGGTACGCCACCGCGGGGATCTGTGGATGACACTTGTGGGGAACTGTGAATGACACTTGTGGGGATCTGTGGATGACACTTGTGGGGATCTGTGGATGACACTTGTGGGGATCTGTGGATGACACTTGTGGGGATCTGTGGATGACACTTGTGGGGATCTGTGGATGACACTTGTGGGGATCTGTGGATGACACTTGTGGGGATCTGTGGATGACACTTGTGGGGATCTGTGGATGACACTTGTGGGGATCTGTGGATGACACTTGTGGGGATCTGTGGATGACACTTGTGGGGATCTGTGAATGACACTTATGGGGGATCTGTGGATGACATTTATGGGGGGATCTGTGGGTGACATTTATGGGGGATCTGTGGATGATATGGTATGTAGCTGGAGGGAGAAAACGTGGTCTTACCACAATGAAGGGTACAGTCTGTATAAATAGGTGGCCGACAAAAAAAGGGGAGGGTCAAAGGGTGTGGTCAATAGGCAGAGTCAAGGGGGCGGCAAAATTAGCTTTGCCTAGGGTGGCAAAAATCCTTGCACCAGTCCTGCCCATATGGCTTGTAAGTCACAGGCCAGCGCTAAATGAAGTTTCCTCTGAGAATGCAGAGTGTCTCACCTTTTACAGACAGGTTGGCACCCATAGGCACAATCTGCATAAGTCCTTAATAGAGCAAAGACATTGACATACAATCAGCTATTGAGAATGCAAGTTTAGGAAAATCTATCTATCTACCTCAGATTTTATTACAGTATCCAATGGGGTATTAGAGAGAGATTAACCTATCCAATGAGAATAAGACATGTATGTATGGTTTAGGATGGTTATGTATAAGACAAGTGTGGGCCTCTCCCCCTTTGAGCATTTTCCTTTGTGCGATTGAAGCTGTTAATGTTCGCGGCTAGCCGCAATAAACCTTATTCTTCCTGAAGAATGCGTTTTCTGAGTGGTATTCCAAAACATTTCTTGGTGACCCCGACGTGATCCCAGATACTCGAACCCTACGTGCTGGCAGTGTGACCATCAGGAAAATCTCAGCAGTGCAGGCCTGCGCAACTTACAGGTAGTAAGCGGACACCTTGCTTTGCTAAAGTCTGTCCACACTGTTTTTTCCAGTGGCCACCATTTTCCAGTAAGTGGGGGGGGGGGGGGGGGTAGTTCGGGTGAAGACATAACCTTTCTGAGGAAGAATGACATTTATTAATAAAATATGTAATATTTATCAGTAAAGGTTAACAGTCAGGTTTGCGTCACTGCTGTCCAAATCTAAAATTGGATTAGATATATTTTTAATTAATCAATTAATTATTAATTAATTAAATATTTTTTTAGGTCCAATTTCGATTAGATTTGGTTCTAAAACCCTAAAGATAAGAAGACACGGGTAACAGATAGGGAGATCCACTACTGTCCAGCGCTGGTTCTAAATCCTGTGTGAGAGTGTCACGGAACCATGAACCAGACGTACAACAAGAGATAAGTGAAAATAAGAAGGCTTTATTGAAAATAAAGCTGTAAAGCAAAAGTCCAAACGGATGGTGAAACCGAGCAGAGTCTTTGCGAAGCCAGAGGTCAGGAACCAGAAGGGTAGTCAGACGAAGCCAGGATCAGGAACCAGCAGGGTAGTCAGACGAAGCCAGGATCAGGAACCAGCAGGGTAGTCAGACGAAGCCAGGATCAGGAACCAGCAGGGTAGTCAGACGAAGCCAGGATCAGGAACCAGAAGGGTAGTCAGACGAAGCCAGGATCAGGAACCAGAAGCAGCAGCAGTCTTAGAAGCATGTGAACACAAGAGGACCAAGCAAGGAACTGAAGCCACAGACCTCCTATATATATGAGATAGGCATCCAGTTCCTCCCAGGGGAAGGAGGAGCTGCAGGGTGGAAGGCTACAAGAAACCCAGAAACCAAGATGGCCGCCAGCACATGTCAAACGAAGGAGAGCAGCAAGCAGGTAAGACCATGACAGTACCTCCCCCTCAAGGGCCCCTCCTCCGCGGAGCACAAAACGGTTTCTGAGGGAAGCGTGCGTGGAAGGCTCGGAGCAAGGCAGGAGCATGGACATCTGCGGAGGGAACCCAGGAACGCTCCTCTGGACCATAACCACGCCAATGGACCAAAAACTGCAACCGACCGCGGACCAGGCGTGAGTCCAGGATATTGCTCACCTCATATTCCTCACGATTGCCCACTTGGACCGGACGAGGCCGAGGAACCGAGGAAGTGAAACGATTACACACCAGTGGCTTCAACAGGGAGACATGAAACACGTTGGAGATCCGCATGCCAGGAGGAAGCGCAAGGGCATAGGCTACCGGGTTTACCCTGCGAAGCACTCGGAAGGGACCAACAAAGCGAGGCGCCAGCTTGGGAGTGGGCACTCGAAGGTTGAGGTTGCGGGTGTACAACCATACACGGTCTCCGACCTGGTAGGAAGGAGCAGGCGCTCGTCTGCGATCAGCCTGGAGTCTCTGGCGCTGCGCAGAGACCTCAAGGGACTTCTGGATCTGTACCCAAGAAGCACGTAGGACGGAAAGGTGATCCTCCACAGCCGGAATATCCTGGGGAGAGAATACCTCCGGTAACACGGCAGGTTGGAACCCATAATTGGCCATGAAGGGAGACGTCCCAGAGGAAGAGTTCACCGCCGTGTTCCTGGCAAACTCAGCCCAAGGCAGGAGGTCAACCCAATTGTCTTGGTGATCGGAGACATAGCAACGAAGGAATTGCTCCAAGGCCTGATTGGATCGTTCTGCGGCCCCATTGGACTGAGGGTGGTAGGCCGAGGAGAAGGAGAGATGAATCCCCAACTGGGAGCAAAAGGCGCGCCAGAACCTGGACACAAACTGACTCCCCCGATCCGACACAATCTCCTTAGGCAAACCGTGCAACCGGAAGACCTCCCTGGCAAAAATCGTGGCCAACTCTTGTGCAGAGGGTAACTTCTTGAGAGGAACACAGTGGCACATTTTGGAAAACCGATCCACAATCATGAGAATGACCGTATGGCCTCGGGATGCAGGGAGGTCCACAATGAAATCCATCCCCAGGTGTGACCATGGACGCTCCCCGGTGGCTATGGGTTGCAGAAGGCCCAACGGAAGGTGCCGAGGGGACTTACTCTGGGCACAAACGGAGCATGCCGCTACATATGCGGCGATGTCGGAACGTAGGGAAGGCCACCAGAACAGACGTGAAACAGCCCAGGACAGCTGATTCTTTCCAGGATGCCCCGCGGTCTTGGAGTTATGGTAGGTTCGCAACAACCGAGTGCGCAACTCCTCAGGCACAAAACATCTGCCGTTGGGTCTCCCAGAGGGAGCACCAGATTGAGCCGCCAAAATCTGCTCACCCAGGGGAGAGGTCAGGCTGGTGCGAATGGCGGCCAGGATCTGATTCGGAGGTATGACCGAAGTCGGAATCGACTCCTCCCTGGACAGCTCGGAGTACTGCCGTGATAAGGCATCCGCCCTGATGTTCTTGGAACCGGGTAGGTAGGAGACCACGTAATTAAAACGTGACAAGAACAGAGCCCATCTGGCCTGACGTGGTGTCAATCTTTTGGCCTCAGAAAGGTAGGTCAGATTCTTGTGGTCCGTCAGGATGAGAACCGGAACCACCGAACCCTCGAGCAAGTGCCTCCATTCTTTAAGGGCCTGCACGATGGCCAATAACTCCCTGTCACCAATCTGATAGTTGCACTCCGCGGAAGACAGTTTCCGGGAGTAAAACCCACAAGGAAGCAGAGGACCCTCTGGTGTTCTACGCTGAGACAGAAGGGCGCCTACTCCCGTCTCAGACGCGTCCACCTCGAGGACAAAGGGCAACCCAGGGTTGGGATGCGACAGAATCGGAGCCGACACAAAGGCGGACTTTAGGGCCTCAAAAGCTCGGATGGCCTAGAGCGGCCAGACCTGGGAATTACTGCCCTTCCTGGTCAGATCCGTGAGAGGCTTGGCCAGCATGGAAAAGTCCCTGATGAACTTCCGATAATAATTGGCGAAGCCCAAAAAGCGCTGCAGGGAACGAAGACCACTGGGCTGGGGCCACTGTAAGACAGCCGAAACCTTCTCAGGATCCATGGAGAACCCCTCAGCGGAAATGATGTAACCTAAGAAGGTTACCTGGGATCGGTGAAATTCGCATTTCTCAAGCTTACCGAACAGCTTGTTCTCTCGTAACCGTTGCAACACTCGTCTGACATCCAGAATGTGGGCCTCCATGGATTCAGAATATACCAAGATGTCATCCAAATAGACTACCACACACTGCTGCAACAGGTCACGGAAAACATCGTTGATGAATTCCTGAAAGACTGCGGGCGCATTGCACAACCCAAAGGGCATAACCAAGGATTCGTAATGACCGGTCCTGGTGTTAAACGCGGTCTTCCACTCATCGCCCGCCTTGATCCTTACCAGGTTATATGCCGCCCTCAGGTCGAGTTTGGTAAAGACCGTGGCCCCTTTAAGGCGATCGAACAGCTCGGAAATCAAGGGTATCGGGTAAGCGTTCTTGATCGTGATGCGATTGAGACCCCTGTAATCGATGCAAGGCCTCAACTCACCGCCCTTCTTTTTCACAAAGAAAAATCCAGCCCCTGCCGGGGACGAAGATTTGCGAATGTGTCCGCGTGAAAGCGCCTCCCTCACGTACTCCTCCATGGCCTCATTCTCCGCTACCGACAGTGGATAGACTTTGCCACGAGGAGGAACGGCACCAGATTGTAACTCTATGGCACAATCATATGGGCGGTGCGGAGGTAGGGCAACCGCGCGCACCTTATCGAATACATCCCGGTACTCCTCATATTCAGGAGGCAACAGAGAGTCCGAGGAAGTACACAGCAACTTGACAGACCCATGGATGCAACTAGCCCCACACTGCGGTAACCACGAGAGGATCTCGACCGATCTCCAATCGAAAGTCGGATTATGCTTCTGGAGCCAGGGGTACCCCAAGACCACCGAGTAGTGTGGAGACGAAATAACCTGGAGGCAGACCGACTCTCTGTGAACGGCACCAATGGCTATCCCCACTGGAAGGGTCTCATGAGTCACGTGTGGCGGCAGAAGGGGTCTGCCATCTATCGCCTCAAGAGCCAGTGGGGAACCTCGAGCCTGCAGAGGAATGGAATTGGCGGCAGCGAACACACTATCAATGAACAAACCACCAGCACCAGAGTCCACCAACGCCTGGGTCGTCACCGAGCCCCCGACCCAGGAGAGGACAACAGTGATCAGTGGTTTGTCAACACGGGAAACCGGGGACGAGGAGACTCCACCCAAGATCTGCCCCCGACAGGATCTCAGGGTACGAGCGTCTCCCGGACGGTTCGGACATGCCAACCGAAAATGCCCACCGAGACCACAGTACATGCATCGGCCCTCACGTCTCCGGAGTGCCCTCTCCCCCTCGGACAGGCGAGCAAACCCCAGCTGCATGGGTTCACCCCCAGACAAGTCATCCCCAGGAGGCGTGGGAGGAGAGGGAGGCACGGGTGGGACAGCAAACGTAGGCACCAATCTGTTAGAAGACCTCCGCAGGTTCTCCTTAAAGGAAGGTCTCTCCCTGAGTCTGGTGTCAATCAAAATCAGGAAAGAAATAAGAGACTCGAGCTCAACTGGTAGGTCCTTAGCTGCAACCTCATCCTTCAAGGCATCCGAGAGACCATGAGAGAAAGCAGCGACCAGAGCCTCATTATTCCAGCCCACCTCTGCTGCCAGGGTACGAAACTCAATGGCGTATTCAGCTACGGATCGTGAACCCTGTCTGATGGACATAAGGAGCTTCGCAGCAGAGGCAGCACGAGCCGGCACATCGAATACCTTCCGAAGAGAAGCAACAAAACCGGAAAACTCGGCAACCACCGGATTGTTGTTCTCCCATAAAGGGCTGGCCCAGGCCAAGGCCTTGTCCGAGAGCAGCGAGATCAAGAAGCCCACCTTTGATCTCTCAGTAGGAAAGGCATGTGGCAGCAACTCGAAATAAATGCCCACCTGGTTAAGGAAACCTCGGCACTGAGTTGGCTCTCCCCCAAAGCGCTGTGGAAGAGGGGCAGAACCGGTCATACCCCGAAACACCGCAGGCGCAACAACAGGTGTCGGGGTAGACTCTGGCGCAACAACCGGAGCGGCAGTAGGAGCGAGCCCAGGAGCGACAACCGACCCATCGGCAACGGGAGCGAAATGAGCCGTGCGTTCAAGCAGGGTTTGCAACGCCACAGCGAACCGACCCAACAGGTGATCCTGCTGATCAAGTCTGGCAACCAGCGTGGGTAGCGAGGATGGCCCTGTACCGTCAGAATTCATGGCTTGGTCCTAATGTCACGGAACCATGAACCAGACGTACAACAAGAGATAAGTGAAAATAAGAAGGCTTTATTGAAAATAAAGCTGTAAAGCAAAAGTCCAAACGGATGGTGAAACCGAGCAGAGTCTTTGCGAAGCCAGAGGTCAGGAACCAGAAGGGTAGTCAGACGAAGCCAGGATCAGGAACCAGCAGGGTAGTCAGACGAAGCCAGGATCAGGAACCAGCAGGGTAGTCAGACGAAGCCAGGATCAGGAACCAGAAGGGTAGTCAGACGAAGCCAGGATCAGGAACCAGAAGCAGCAGCAGTCTTAGAAGCATGTGAACACAAGAGGACCAAGCAAGGAACTGAAGCCACAGACCTCCTATATATATGAGATAGGCATCCAGCTCCTCCCAGGGGAAGGAGGAGCTGCAGGGTGGAAGGCTACAAGAAACCCAGAAACCAAGATGGCCGCCAGCACATGTCAAACGAAGGAGAGCAGCAAGCAGGTAAGACCATGACAGAGAGTAAGAGATACCCTATTGGTTTCGGACCAAAACCTCGGTTTCGGACCAAAGTAGGAAGAGGTCAGTTACGGTTAGAGGCACAGCTCATTGGTTACATAAACCAGTGCAAAAGACCTGTATAAGAGAAAGAGATACCCTATTGGTTACGGACCAAAACTCGGATTCGGGCCAAAGTAGGAAGGGGTCAGTTACGGTTAGCAGCACGGCTCATTGGTTACTTAAACCGGTGCAAAATACCCAGAAAGCGCAAAAAAATCCCTTGGGTGATGTATTCTTTCGTATATGTCATTGTAATTGTGTTGTAATTGTTATGTTAACTGTCTGTACAAACTATTTGTTGCATACACTGAGTGATTGAAACTCCACGTCTTGGTAAGCAGACACACCTTGGTGTAGTGTTTTTGACTTTACTGTGGAGGAGTAGAATCCGTGACTGCGTTGTTACTTCAGCTTGCATTAAGGTAAGGGGACACTTGCTGTGTAGTGAGAGGTGTCAGTAGACTTTATCCTGAGAACGGCAAGTGAGGTAACAGAAACTAACTACTGTACTAACTGGTGCCGTATTATTAGGATTGGTACCTAGCAGAGCATTGCACACCGCTCTGCTGGAGTGTTTGTGACCTTGAGTTACTCCTCCATTAGGGACATCAATTACTAATATCTTTTGTGATTTGAGATTGTGATAAGACCATGACATCTCTATTAACAGTCATGTGTCAGGAATACCCTGACGATAAAAAGGAGCTAGAGAAGTGGTTTGGGAAGTGGCACAAAAGAACATTATCGCTTACTTTCTCCTGGCCAGAGGCAAGAAGCTTTTCTAAGGTCCATTTGAATCACTTGCATACGTATATTGAAGCCACCACATCAGGGAAAGACCAGCAACTACAAATAGTTGCTGAAAAAAATGGAAAAAACATACGGAACAGCAAGTGGCTTCATGTATACCATCTACAGATAGTGAAGAACAAAAGCCTGCTGTATCCCCATCTTCCCCACACCCATATCATAGAACCCCCAACTATAGTGAACGGCTAGTGCAAGCTAAACAAATATCTATTGAAAGTGACTCGGTGGAACACATGGGACATAAACCTCTACCTGCTGAGGGATGTAAGAATCCCCTAGTAATTGTAAAGGATTCTAAGATCAGAGCCAAGGTTGAATTGGGAAGTAAAAACACAGAAAAGGAAGATAGCTCTTCAGAAGAAGAAGAAGAAGAGGGGGATTTGTCAGGTTTGGGGGAGTTAGGAGATAATATAAGGGTTAATGTTTCTGGTTTAGTTTCTCTTAAAAAAAAAAACAACAACAGTTAATAATTTGACTAGACTACTTAAAAACAGTCTGTGTGAGAGGAGAAAGCCAGATAAATCAGGTCTCCCTGGTTCAAATGTCACAGTTACACAGCCTCCAAAAGTATCAAAGCCCTCTCTATGTTCTACCTCCCCCCCCCCCCTCATCTGTCTCCTATTGACCTCCCTTGCCTCTTTGCATTAAGGCAGGGGGGTGGATCTGTGCTAGAGTCTCAACATGAACAAAGTGACCAGCCAGAGGAGGAGGAGGGGGAAGGAAAGCAAGCTGAAGGGTTAATGGTTGTAGCAGCTGCAAGAAATCTGACTTCTCGACAGATAATTCCAGAAAAAGGAGAATATTATTGTAAACCCTTCTGCGATGATCTGGCTGGTTGGACTGAACAATTAGGAAGTCAATTACTACATATGTGGCCAAGGGAAGGATCCTTTGAGCCAGTAAAAATTCAGGCAGCTAAGGGTTATGTGTATGGTCAGTGGGGAGATTCAGGAATTCAGGTCATGTATGGAATAAATAATTGTAAAAACGAATTTCATAATTTAGCTTGAAGGAGCCGGTTTACTGTGTAATGTTTAAGGTGTAACTGGCCTTTTGAAGAATTTTACAGTAATAAGCAATACAATGTGTTGCGATTGTATGTGGATTATGATGTGAGTGTGTGGTTAAGGTTGGCGTACGCTCTACTACGGAGGTATAATAAGTGTAGATGTAGGTGAGAGCAAACTAATTCCAGAAACTGCATGTTATGCTATAACACTTTTGAAAGGATTAAGGGTATGTTGATTGGCATATAGGACTGTATAAGACCTCATAGTAGATTTCCCAGTTTACAATTGTGAGTGAGAGTGTCTATGGAGTCAGTCTAGAGGGGCTTCTGTGTAGTTTGGATGCACCCCCCTCCCCACCTTGGAGGATGGGGTATGGCCAGCATAGAAAGAGGAAAGAAGGAAGCTGGGGAATGAGCGATAAAGGTCTTGAAATGATGACATAGGAAAAATTCCAAATGAAAGTGGAGGTGGGGAGATGTGCTGCTGGTTGTAGAATGGTTAACAGATGGAAAGTCTAAAGAGAGAAAAGAGCAAATCTTCAGGGCTTTGCTCTCTAGCATGGAGTCAAAATATGAGATGGATGAAAGTAAATGATATGGGTTGAGGTATGTGATAACAAGGAAGTGGTTAATCCAGTATAATGTGAGGTTTATGAATTTGATGTAATTATATTAATTAAGATGTTTGTTCTCTTTCCTAGGAGATGAAGATGCTGTGACATTTACCATTGTTTTATTGTGTGAATGAAGAATGCATGGAATGTAGAGTGTGGTGTGTGGTACCTCTATAACTGAGAATGTCAAGAGTACTCTCCTAATAACTATACATCGTAATCGGATAGCCTAAAAATAAATGATAAATGGTTCTTTAATTATGAAAACAACTGTTTCATGAGTTTTATTTTGCAGCTGTATCTAACGGACGTCAGGAACGCTGGAGGCTTCTTGCTAATTACTTTTACTTTCTCCCAAATGTTTGATTAGGTGAATGTTTTATCTGTAGCAATAATGAAGTCCCTGACAGAACGTCTGCATAAAAAATTGGTTTGGAGCACCAATTAATATTTTTATGTTGAAAAGTGTTATGTCAAAAGGGGCCCTTTGTCTGTTTTATGTTGGTATTGTGTGTTATATGTTGTATGTCATATATGTTTTGTGTTGGGACATCTGATTAGGACCAGTGCACTGTTAAACACCAAAGAAAAACTGACTTAGGAAACATGGTATATTTCACCAGACCCCAAGGGGTGTGGACAAGTGATGTAAAGGGGAGGAGGAAATGTGGGATATTGTAAGGAGTGGACTTCCAATACCTCCTATCTACTGATACATAATCCTATAGGCAGTGTGGGGATTCGCTCTGGTAGGCAGGGTAAGCGGACGCAGAACAGAGGCAAAGAAACTGTTTGTAAAACAAAACTTCAGTGTTTATTCAACCACAATGCAAAAACAAAGCAACATTTTTCAGTCTTAGTGTTCGTTCACACAAAGGAAAGTCCAAAGAACAAAACAGTCACCTTGTTAGCAGGTTCTTTCAGCGTCCACAACAGGCTTTAGGGGCCCTGTTTCCCCGCATGCGGCTCTCAGCCCTCTAGCACGGCACCAAGCCTCAGATCCCAAAACAGAGACAACTTGCTGCTGAGCCCAGCTGTCTTTTAAGGACAGCTAGGTGCTGTCAAAACCCGGACCGGCACTTAAAATCCAGTCCGGGGTTTGACCCCAACTGGCTGCAAATCAGCCCAGCAGCACACACTCGGGTGAAAATACCTGTCCTCCTAGACCAGACCCTTCACTGTGTCAAACCCCCCCTTCTTTGTTCAACCCTGAGGGGGGGGGACTCACAAGACAATGTACCCAGGACAGGGCATCCGCGTTTCCCTGTAACCGGCCTGCCCTGTGTTCCACTGTTAATGTAAAGTTCTGTAGGGACAGGAACCATTGGGTGACCCGGGCATTTCTGTCTTTGGCCTGACTCATCCACCTGAGAGTGGAGTGGTCGGTAACCAAGCAGAATTTTCTCCCCAACAAATAATAGCGGAGAGACTCGAGTGCCCACTTGATAGCCAGGCACTCTCTCTCTCTCTCCAATATACTGTACCTGGTCTCGGCTGGGGTGAGCTTACGGCTGAGGAAGACAACGGGATGCTCCTCCCTATTGAATTCCTGGGACAGTACAGCATCGAGGGCCACCTCGGAGGCATCCGTCTGTACTATAAATTCCTGCTTAAAGTCGAGCCTCACCAAAACCGGGGACCCACACAGGGCCGACTTCAAAGCGGAGAAAGCCTCTTCCGCCTGATCATCCCAGCGGACCATCACGGACTTATGTCCCTTCAAAAGTCCTGTCAATGGCGCGGCTATCGTAGCAAAGTGGGGGACGAACCTCATGTAATAGCCCAACATCCCCAGGAGCGACTTTACTTGCTTAGAGGTGACAGGTCTGGGCCAATTCTGTATGGCCTCTATTTTGTTTACTTGGGGTTTGATGACTCTGCACCCAATGACATACCCAAGGTTTTTAGTCTCTTCTAACCCTATCGTGCACTTTTTTGGGTTAGCGGTCAAGCCAGCCTTTCTAAGGGAGTCCACCACAGACTGTACCTTAGGTAGGTGACTTTCCCAGTCGGTACTGTGGATAACGATATCGTCCAGGTACGCCGAAGCGTAACGATGATGTGGATGGAGTACCATGTCCATTAGCCTTTGAAACGTGGCAGGAGCGCCATGTAGACCAAAGGGTAATACCTTATACTGATACAGCCCCTCTGGTGTGATGAATGCCATTTTCTCCTTCGCAGCCTCCGTCAAGGGTACCTGCCAGTACCCTTTGGTGAGGTCCAAAACAAAGAAATACCTGACTATGTCATATCTAACTATGAAATATCTAACTTCTCAATAAGCTCATCCACTCGGGGCATGGGATATGCGTCAAACTTGGAAACCTCATTAAGTTTGCAGAAGTCGTTACAGAATCGTGACGTCCCGTCCGGCTTGGGTATTAAGACTATTGGACTCACTTTTTGACTCCTCGATGACGTTGAGCCGCAGCATTAGCTGCACTTTCTCCAAGATGGCTTGTCGCCGAGCCTCGGGTACCCGGCATGGCTTTAACCAGACTTTTGCCTGAGGTTCAGTGACAATGTCATGCCAGATTGCGGAAGAGCATCCAGGGAGGTCCGAGAACACATCCGTGTTCCGACTAATGAACTCCCTGACCTCCTGAGCCTGTTTAGAGGAGAGGCAATCAACAAACGTTTAACTCGTGTGCCCTTTGAAGCCATCACAGCCATGCCTACTAATGGCATGGCTGTGATTGGCCAGTGCAGCATGTGACCCAGCCTCTATATAAGCTGGAGTCACGTAGCGCTGCACGTCACTCTGCTCTGATTAGTGTAGGGATAGGATGCTGCTGCTGTGAGGGAGAGAATAGGACAGAATCTTTAATCATAAGTGCTTGTTAACTCAGCTATCTATCTAGATTTTGTTTTGTGGGTGCAGTGCACAATCTTTTTACCCTGCCCTGAGCCCAGTGATCCAGAAAAATTACTTTTATCCGTCTGTTAGTTAGATGGGTGGCGGTGGTTATTTTATGCAAGTTATGTGCACCAGCACAGCATATGTGCATTTGTGACAGTCAAATAAAAGCTTGAAATACTGCAATTCTGGGTTTACAAAAATCACCCATTTTTGGCAAGACCTTACATCTGTGGCCTTTGCAGCATTAGTCAGTAGTCAGTGTGCAATTTAAGCTAGAAATACAGCAATAATTTTCGGGGTTTTAAAAAACACCCTTTTTGGACAAAATACTCAATTTTACAGCCCTTGCTGCATCTGTGTTCCTTAACCAGCGGCAACACTGTCTCCATCCGCTCTTGCATCTGAGTGACATACTCAATCACACTTTTATGCGGTGTGGGTTGTTGTTCCCTCTTTGGCTATGTAAACAAAAAAAATCACAGAAAAAAACTAAGATAAAAACATCCTGCACGGTATGATATACAAATCTACGGATGTCACTGGCCATATTATTGAAGAAAATCACAGAAATAAGATAATTATGCACTTAGTAAAGTAGATGCCAGCATTATATATGGACAAAGTCCTCACTCTGATATGATAAAATCTGAGACACTTAGCCAATATATTTTGATCAAAACACATCTGAGCCCGCCTACAAAGCGCCAAGGTGGTCTCAGGTCAGGCGGGTCCTACGCTAAACCTATCTAAGCCATTGTGCTTCTATGTTTAGGAGCGCAGACACCGCACATATGGTGTGCTGCTCCTAGTCACCTCCATGTGCATCAAGCAACTAATGGGAGGAGGAGCAAGCACATCTATATGTACCACCTAATCAAGGCGCTCTATTGGATAGGAAGGGCAAAAGTGCAGAGGAATGCTACTCCCAAGATAAAATAGGTGCGCATTCGCACTTGAAGGTGCCACTCCCTCAAGCAAATACTACATAGACAAAAAAAATCACAGAAAAAACTAAGATAAAAACATCCTGCACGGTATGATATACAAATCTGCGGATGTCCCTGGCCATATTATTGAAGAAAATCACACAAATAAGATAATAATGCACTTAGTAAAGTAGATGCAAGCATTATATATGGACAAAGTCCTCACTCTGATATGAAAAAATCAGAGACACTTAGCCAATATATTTTGATCAAAACACATCTGAGCCCGCCTACCAAGTGCCAAGGTGGTCTCAGGTCAGGCGGGTCCTACGCTAAACCTACCTAAGCCATTGGGCTTCTATGTTTAGGAGCGCAGACGAAGCACATATGGTGTGCTGCTCCTAGTCGCCTCCATGTGCATCAAGCAACCAATGGGAGGAGGAGCAAGCACACCTATATGTACCACCTAATCAAGGCGCTCTATTAAATAGGATAGCAGTGGGACACAGTACGTCAGGCTGCAGCCATTTTTGCAACCGGTGTAGCAGATCATAATAATGCGGTCTGGCGGGTTCAGACGGGTTAAATTTCCACTGATGTACCCGCTGGGCCCGGACCAATACATTCACCCCCAGTCTTGCCAGAATCTCACCCTTTACAGTCGGGTAGTCGGCCGCATGATCATCTGGTAGGTCGAAAAACACCTGCTGGGGTCCAGACGCCAGGAACGGAGCAACAACCTCAGCCCATTGGTCTCGGGGTAACTTCTCCCTCACGGCCACCTTTTTGAATGCCGCTAGATAGGTCTTGACATCGTCCAATTGGGTCATCTTAGGGATCGCAGCACAAACAGCTTTCCGGGCATCGTGGATGTTCTGGGACGCTCCTGCCACTTGTAACGCCATCACATGCTGTAATAGCAGCTGGTTGGTTTCCTGCTGCTGCTTGTTAGTCTCCTGCTGTTGCAAGTAAGCCTCCATGAGGGCTTTCATGACCGCCTCCATTTTGTCAGGGGACACGGGTCGTAACCTTACTGGCTTGATCTAAGATATACACCTGTGCCCGGAAAAAACTAAAACTTCTCGGCCTTCAGGCCAGCCTCACTGCGTGTGCCCGCTCCAAGCCACCAATTGTGGGGATTCGCTCTGGCAGGGTAAGCGGACGCAGAACAGAGGCAAAAAAACTGTTTGTAAAACAAAACTTCAGTGTTTATTCACACACAAGGCAAAAACAAAGCAACATTTTTCAGTCTTAGGCATCATGCACACGACCGTTGTTTGGGTCCACATCCGTGGCTCGGATGCGGACCCATTCACTTCAATGGTGCCGCATCCATGGCTCCGTTCCGCGCTAAAAAAAATATAACATGTCCTATTCTTGTCCACGCTTTGCAGACAAGAATAGGCATTTATATTGCTGGCGCCCGTTCCGTTCGGCAAATTGCGGAAGGCAACACGGGCGGCTTCCGTTTTTTGCGGATCCGCGGATTAGTGTTCGTTCACACAAAGGAAAGTCCAAAGAACAAAACAGTCACCTTGTTAGCAGGTTTTTCCAGCGGTCCACAACAGGCTTTAGGGGGCCTGTTTACCCGCATGCGGCTCTCGTCTCTCTAGCACGGCACCATGCCTCAGATCCTTAAACAGAGACAACTTGCTGCTGAGCCCAGCTGTCTTTTTTTTTTCTTTTATTCTTTTTATTGAAATATTTTTAGATATCATAAAACATAGGGAAAACAGAAAGGAAGGGGAGGGGAAAGGAAGATAATCAAAATACTTTCTGACATAATTGTTATAACAATTAACATCTCATCTGCAGCATAATTCTAGTCACATGTCAAAACACAGAGTGATTTTACAATTTAAGGGCACCTAAAGTGCCTTTCAGTGAGGAGGTAAGATACCAAGAGGTGTAGCGGAACGGACTGACCATCCCCTGGATTTCAGAGGGGCTAAGGTGAGTGATGAGGAAAATTTTCAATTTGTTGAAGAACTTCATGGCTGAACTCTCTTTGTGCCTCTCTGCCTCCAATCGATTATGTCTTAGTAGCACTTTTAATTGTGAGATCACATCCGGCATTCCAGACATCAGGTCAGACAGCCAATGCTGTAACAGAACCCTCTTCGCGACCAACAAGATCGAGTGGAGGAAGAAAGGAACAGATTGAGGCGTCGGGAGGTGAATATATTGAAAAAGCAACACCTGGGGTTCCATGGGGAGGTCCACCTTCCAATGTTTCCTGATATAAGCTTATCAGATCTTTCCAGAATCCTGTCCAAATTCAATGCCAGAAATCCGTGTAGGATTCTTTGCATTTAGGACAATGGGTAATGCGATCTGGAAAACTAGGTGAAGCTGGGAAATTAAATCCATATATCGCATTATGCATAATCCTAAAATACGATTCCCGCCACCCTTCATTGATGACACAAGAGCGGACTTTGGTCCATCCCTCCAATATTTTCTCCCTGATGTCCACATCATCTGTGATTTTTTCCCATGTGTGAAAAAGCTTGGCTGGAGAGGCCTTCGTGAAGGTCCCTGACATAGCTCTGTAGAGACCAGAGAGTGACACCTCATGTGGGGAGCTCCCTATTATATCATCAAAATTATGTTTAACTGCTTCTTTAGAGAGGTCACGAATAGTGTTGATCACGAACATTCGAATTGCGAATTTTAATGGGCACTTCACGAATATTTAGAATATCCCAAAATATATTCGTAATCGCGAATATTCAAATTTTTTTTAAATACCAGTTCATGCGAATTTTTATGCGAAAATGTTTGTGCGAATTTTCGCAATCAAGAAAATAATGCCTGGAGATCACGAATTCGTGAATTCTCGAATATATGGCGAATATTCACCCAAATATTCGTCAAATATCGCGAATTCGAATATTGCCCCTGCCGCTCATCACTAGTCACGAAACCGAGATCCGCAAAATCTCAATACTTGCAGGATATGTAAAAATTGGGAATTTGGTAGCTGGAATGTTTCTTTCAGCTCTCCGGGAGATAACCATCTCCTTTCCTCCACATGCATCAGATGCTCCACCCTAGTGATCTCTTTCATTTTCCATATCTCCAGAAATGAGTTGTGCCTTACCTGAGGGAACTCCGGGTGATCCCATAGTGGCATCCACTTGGATGTCAAGAAAGGGAGCCCAAATGCTTTCCTTGCAACTTTCCACGTTACTACCGTATCTCTTATTAGTACTAATGATTTTTTTATTCCCGATGGTAAAGTAGCTAAGTTGGAGTGGAGGCATGACACTAGGCTCCATGGAGCTACCAAGTTCTGTTCTAAGTCTCTGTTAGAGAAATGGTCTGATCCATGTAGCCAGTCTAGGATATGTCTCATGAGACAGGTGATATTGTAGCCCCTAATGTTTGGGAACTTTATTCCCCCTTCAGTTTTCTTCAGCCCTAAATATGTTATATTTTGTTTGACCGAGTTAGGGGAAAACCCATTAACCTGCCATAGCTGGGGGAATTTCTGGCATGTAATTCAAGAATCTCACTTTTGGAGGAGTTGATTTGGTATCCCGAGAGAGAACCAAAGGTCCGCATTAAATCCATTAGGGGACGCAAGTGTTGGGCTGGATTTGACATAAACAATAGCAAATCATCTGCATATAGAGCTAATTTTACTTCTTTGCTGCCAATTTTAATGTCCGAGTAAACATCTGACCCTTCCAGGAGTCTTGCTAAGGGCTCTAGGGCTAGATCGAAGAGTAGCGGGGAGAGAGGGCAACCTTGTCGCGTCCCTTTGCATAATGCGAAGGTGGGGGAGAGAAAACCTCCCGTATGTACTCTTGCTAATGGATCTGTATACAAGCCTTTCAAGAAGGTGCAAAAAGAACCCATAATCTGAAACTTGTCTAAAACCACTTCCAGCCAATCCCATTTCACTGAATTGAAAGCTTTCTCCGCATCTAAAGCTAGTAAGATGGGTGATTCTCCTGGGTAGGCATGATGTCGGATCCAATCCAGGGTAGCTAGTACCTTTCTGATGTTTGCTACTGCTGATCTTCCTTTGATAAATCCTACCTGAGAGGGTCCCACCAAATCAGGCATCAGTGTCCCTAACCTATCCGCCAATATTTTCGTCAGGATTTTTAGATCTTGATTGATCAAAGATATGGGCCGATAAGAGCCAGGGTCAGATAGATCTTTGTGGGGCTTTAATATAAGTTTTATGTGGGCTATTTTGGAGTGTCTCGGAAAGTCACCAGTTTGGAGAAGGTGGTTAAAGTAGGGGATATTTGGGCTTGCAGCACTTTGTAGAACTCTCCTGAAAACCCATCAGGGCCCAGGGCTTTACCATTATGTAATGATTTAATGGTGGCTAGTATTTCTCCCTCCGTAATTTTTGAGTTTAAGCTTTCCTGTTAAGCCACATCTAGGAATGGCATATTGATGGATGTGGTAATAGATCAGTAACGGGTGGGAAGCGAGGGGAGGTCACCCACCCCGGGTGTCACACCAGTCACTGTAAAAATGTAGGAAATTGAGCGCCAATCTCACATATGACAAAGTATAAGGTATAAGGTAAAGATAAAAATAATATAGGTAAAATTATAGAGTGGCACCATCCACAGGCGCTAGGGACTAGTGGGTGGGACACGGTGGTGGGTTGGTTAAAAAATAATAAATAAGATACCAAATGATGCAACAATAAAATAAAGATGTATAAGTAATAGAATATATTAAAAAAGATTCAATGTATTAAGAGTGATAAAATCATAATGTTGATAATAACAACAATATTATTAATAATAATCCACTCACTTCACTGGGGGGTCGCCACCAGGATAAACTCAAGACACCTGGGGCAAGTCACCCCCCTAGCCGGGATCGCGTGTAGATTGTTAGAGGTCGATGTATACGCCCTGGGTGTACAGCCTGGTTGGTAAATCAGCAGACGAGTCCAGAAGTGCGCAATCAATCCTCTTTAATGTTAAAATATGCAGCTCAACGCGTTTCGGGGGTCACAATACCCCCTTCATCAGGAGCAGAAATATTGATGGATGACAGGAAGGATTTACCTGCTTCAGTTCCCCTTGGAGAATCACTGTATAAGCCAGCATAAAATTCCCCCAAGAGGCTATTGATGTCCTTGCGGTTTGTGTGCATCTTTCCCTTGGCATCTCGTAAAGACGTGATGTTTGTAGGGGTGAATCTGCCTCTGGCTAAATTGGCTAACATACGTCCTGACTTATTTCCGAAATGTAAGTGGTTTGTTTGGAAAGCCGACCTATACATTGCCTCTCTCCTGTCTACCCATAATTCATAATCACTTCTGGCCCTGATACAATTATCTTTATCTGTTAAGGAAGCTGTTTTTAAAAATGTTGTATAAGCTTCTCTCAGGGATTTACTGGCCGTTAAATGTTCTTTAGATATTGTTTTGCGCAGGTTGCCAATATACCCTATAATCTTACCCCTCAAAACCGCTTTTGCCGCTTCCCAATAAGTAGAGACATCTGATGCATGTGGGGGATTGTCATCTTGAAACTCCAACCACCAACCTTTTAAGATATCCTGGAAGTTATCATCTTTGGCCAAGAAGGAAGGAAATCGCCAGATAAAATCCGTTCCCCTGGGATGAGCGTTCTGCAAGACCATGACTGGTGCGCATGGGAAAAATGTGTGTATTCTTTATCATCTGGGTCCATATGTCTGAAATTCCAGAGGAGAACATGAGGGGTTGTAAGACCTTATCAGTAGGACGATGGTTAATTACTGAACTATCTTCTCTCAAGCGATCTTCCTGAATTGAAACAACTGAATTGAAATCCCCTCCTACTATCTTGTTGGGGATTTCATCTGATATTAATCTATTTTCTAAACTGGTGAAGAAGGTTTTATTTTCCCCATCAGGTGCATATATGTTATGTATGCTATACTTCGCACCTTCAAATTCTAGGGTCAGTCTAAGCCATCTACCACCCTCATAGAAAACTACCCCCGGAAAAATTTTGTGGAGTAAAATCATCACGCCAGCTTTGCGGTCTACTGCCGGAGATCCATAGACTCTACCAACCCAGAACTTCTGCATCCGGAAAAAAATCCTGTTTAGCTAGATGCGTCTCCTGAAGAAGAACAATCTCAGGACTTAAACGTTTCAGGTGATGTAGAATTTTAGAACGATTTGATGGAGAGCGAAGCCCTTTCACGTTCCAGGACAGTATATGCATCACTGATTTGATTTGGTAGTGTCTAATGGAGCACGATGAGAAGGTCAAGAAAGTATGGGAAATAGGGAAAAGGAGAGAGGGAGGGAAGAACAATAATCAACACTTTAACTCTTGTGTGGTAGCTGAGTAAAAAAAACAACAACCTAGTGCTACCATATATGAAGGTGAGAGTGGTAAGTGCACACCTCCCGGTGTTAAGCTAGGGACTTCTGTTTTTTCTGTCAGAGATAGCTCTAAACTGCAAGCACTGAAACATATTCGCATGTCATAACCCCCATAGCTTCCGCTAAATGCACAAACATATAATCTCCTTAATACCCTTATGAGCTAACTTGAAAACTTGAAACACAGATATAGAACTAGGCCTATGGAGATTCCGCCATAAATGGCATCAGGTAAGTTAAAGTCCCACTCAGCCTTCTAAGAGGGTTTGGCGGTCCGCAGCTATCCGTAGCTTCCCGGCGATTGCGGAGTCAGTCGTCTGATGCTTCTTGATCTTCCTGCCGATCGTCTTTCTGAACGACCCCTGTGCTGTCTACCAGTTTTTCTCTCTTGCGAATGTCCATAGGATCGTGGCGAAGAGGATGCTGGAGTGGAGCCACTCCTGAAGACGATAGATTCCAAGGCCTTTTCCGCTGCCGCAGAGGACTCATAAGTAAGAACCTTCTACTGATTATAGATCTTTAAAATGGCCGGGTACAGAAGCTGGAACCGGATATCTCCTTGGTATAGCTTAGTACAGATAAGGATAAAAGCCTTGCGCTTCTTCACTACCTCCGCCGAGTAGTCTTCAAATAACATAACTGTGTAGCCTCTGATAGATATCGGGCGATGTCTTCTCCGGAAGGCTCGCATCATGGCTACTTTGTCATTAAAGTCCAGCAGACGCATTATAACTTGGCGAGGTCTCTCTCGGAGGAAAGAAGAAGATGGGTCAGAACGGGAACTGTGTCTCGTCATGGTGTCTGGCCCCACTCTATGTGCTCTTTCCACCCTGCAGAAAAAGTTAAGGCCCAAAGCCTCTGGCAGCTCCTTCTCGCATATGTCAAGTAATTCTGGAGGCCGAATGCTCTCTGGTAGTTCCACCAGCCTTAAATTGTTGCGGCGGGACCTGTTTTCAAGATCCTCCATTTTACTGCGCATTTGGTCAATAACCCGCTGCTGGGTTTGCATAGTGGTCGCTACTTCTGCCGAGGTGGCACGAAACAAATTTATCTCTTGCTCAAGTTCTCCCACCTTTTGGCTGGTTTGGCCTACCTCCTCTTGCAGTGCATTCAGGGAGGACTGGATGGTGGTCTCCAGGGTCTTTTTTATGTCTGGGGTTATGCATAGAGCCACTTCAATGGCTAGTCGCTTATAGTCCAGTACATCTGGGTCCCCGTTAGAAGGTTCCGGATCTTGAGAGCCATCATCCTGAAGCAGGGATGTCGCCGCCATATTGGTAGGCTGCAAAGCGAGGCGGGAAGTCGAGCGCTGAGATCCCACCGATTTCTGGCCGCTGCGAAGTAAGTATCGCTCCATGTGCGACGAGGGATATCTCCCGGTGTTGCGTCCCGATGTCGGGGGAGGGAATGCTATGCAGGCTCACTTGTAAGTCACTCTTTTGGTCAGTTCCGCCGAGGAGCTCTTTCCTTTGTGTTCTCACCTGGCAGTGCCGGAACTGGAAGTCTCACCCAGCTGTCTTTTAAGGACAGCTAGGTTCTGTCAAAACCCGGACCGGCACTTAAAATCCAGTCCGGTGTTTGACCCAACCTGGCTGTAAATCAGCCCAGCAACACACACTGGTAGGAAAATACCTGTCCTCCCAGACCATACCCTTCACTGTGTCACAGCAGGAAGAACCTTCTTATTAACAATTGAAGAACAAGATGTTCAAACAATCAATTGTATCTAACCCAAACACTGAGATTTCTCCAATGTAGTAATAGTCCCTCTTTACATTTAATGATAGCACATGCAGTGAGTGAAACACTTGAGCAAACTCACTGTAAGCATATGTTTACTTTAGGTCTCTCTCCATTTGAAAGGGAAAACAATCAGGTTGAAGGATGGGTTACCAGAGTATTTGCATCAACAGAATGTAAGGGGAATGCAACCTTTTTAATTAATAACCTAGACTTTGAATTTCTTGTAGTTGGTTTCAGGTTCTTCAAAGATGGATCATCTTGGACATAATATGCTGCCTCTACCCAAACTGATGTTGTCAAGTAAGAACCACTCTCTTCAGCAATGTCAGTGCAGGAGGCAGAGCTGAAGGCACTCGCTGAGGTTTGTAGGATGGCTGAGGGTAATACTGCTAACATTAATATAGATTCTAGGTATGTCTTTGGTATCACCCATTATTATAGTGTAATCTGGAGGAGCAGAGATTTTGTTGGATCCATGGGTAAGCCCATAAATAATGAATGTTAAATGTGTGAAAGGTGTTTGATGCCCTGATGCTACCTGAGGAGCTAAAGGCCAAACTATAACCTGAAGCCTACTGTAAGTGGAGGTCTATTAGACTTCCAAAATGTGAGTCCGATACAGGCTACAGAGGCTGAAGGGAAAATTGAAACTAGAAATAGAAGTGATGAGTGAAAATAACCTCTGGAGGGTTGATAAACTACCTTTAGAGGTCACTCTACCCAATGAGGATGGATTTAGAGTATGGGCAAATCAAGAGAGGGGAATATTTGATAGGGTTCGTTGGTGGATGGCTCCTGGGTTCAGCAGTGCTGCCACCAGGTTAGTCCAAAGTTGAATGAGCTGTGCTATAATAATGATGGGAGAACTATAGGACTTCCAGGGGGGCATATGCCCAAGTCATCTTACCCATTTCAGAGACTGCGTATTGTCTACATTCAGTTACCAAAGGTAGAACAGTGTGAATATGTCCTTGTCTGTATTAATCTCTTTCCAGGATATTCAAAAACCTGGCCTGTGGCAAAGGCTACAGCTACGAAGATACTGGCTGAGGTAGTATATAGATATGGGGTTCCAGAGAGGATGGAGGGTAATAAGGGAATTATTTTCACAGAAGAACATTGGGTGTGGTGGAAAGATAGAATAATGACATTGTTATTGAAAGATCAAGGCAAAGGGAAAAAGGCCTTACATATAATGTCACTCCATAGTTCTGTATTCAGGAAGGATCGTGCCTCAGAAGAATATCTTCTTGTCACCGTATGAGATATTCTTGGGCAATATTATCTAGGCCATTACTATACAGTATTATCTCCAACAGGCCCAGATACTGTATTTTTGTATCTTACTATCTATTGTTATGGTATGTGGCTTCTGACCCATGAGGATCAGAGACACCAAAGTGGGGAAGTAGGCTATACTTTGTACAAGATACAGGCTGTACTAGTAATAAGGAGACAGGTTGTGGTCTTGGACAAGGTTGTGGAGATCTGTAATACAGTGTAGAATTTATAGTTCTTTTAGAGAGGAGCAGTGTGACATCTGTATGGGAGTCCTACAAAACCAACTGATTGCTGTAGATAACTAAGTGTGTGATTCCCTTCCAGATGTGAATTCAGTGGCTTTACCTTTCCACAAACCCTGTGAGTATTGATGATTGGGCATGTGTTAAGAGACATAAGGAAAACTTTGAATTACTGATTTGATCACTTCAAAATTATTGAAGCGCTTGAAGGAGAAACCACCTGGAGACACACCAACCATTACGAATACATATGTAACTAAAGGAAAACATCAGGAGAGTCTTCAGTCTCTGCATTGTGCTGCTTATTGGACTTATGAGATTTAAAGGACATTTAGGACAATACATTTATTCATCATCATATGGCTACTGTAAAAACGATCAATTTGATTGATATGTACAAATTGTTTAAATGATTCCAATGTTATGTTTTCTATTCCTGTTACTGAGGAGGAGCTGATGACACCATATTGCTGGAATTTTATACTGTGAATAAGTGGGTGTTTATTAGTGTTACTGATTTATAATGATGTCTACTCCCTGGACCTTCTGTGCCAATGAGCTCCTCCACCACTGATGGACTGATAGAAGAGCTTATAGGTTAGAAGTTGAACATTAAAGCCGTGCAACGCTGCAAGAGTTATTTTTCATTTTTTTATGAACCCTAGGGGGTCACCTACATTTGTCTACTTTAAACCGATTGACTGACTTTAAAGCAGTTGTCTCACTTCAGTAAATGGCATTTATCATGTAGACAAAGTTAATACAAGGCACTTACTAATGTATTGTGATTGTCCATATTGCCTTCTTTGCTGGCTGGATCCATTTTTCCATTGTATTATACACTGCTCGTTTCCAGGGTTATGACCACCGCTGCAGCGCAGATAGAAGGTGAACAGGAGCTGCTGCGCATGCATGCCTATGTGAGCTCCCATGGTCCTGGCCACCAGAGAGGCCAGTGCTTTTTCCTATAGTGTGCAAGCACGACCACCACTGATGCAGGGTGGTTGTAACCCCTGGATATGAGTATTGTATAATGTGATAGAAAAATGAATCCAGCCAGCAAAGGAGGCAATATGGACAATCCCAATACATTAGTAAGTGCCTTGTATTTACTTTGTCTACTTTGCTGAAGTTAGACAACCCCTTTAATATACAAGTCTTATTCCAGTCTTTCAGGCCTTTCTCCAAATACCTGAATGGCCGCTATTCCATAAATTAAGCTAAATTCATCATCCAGTTGGCAACAAGGACACGTTTTTCTGATTGACTGAATTGAGGCAATTTTGTATTTTTGTATATTTTTTTTATATAAAATATCTGATAAACTTTATTCTCTTCAGTAAATTGACACAAGGCCCCTCGATCCTTGACCATAAAATAATTGTGTCCAGCTTGCCCAGAAATGTGGCTGTTCCCACTTATTTATCCTTGGTCTAATGTTCCCAGATCTGTCTGTTCCTTTTTAGGGCGAGACTTAGGAAAGTTCCCACACTCCTCCAGTATGTGCCCTGGAGCCATTATGTGCGCAAAAGGAATTCACAGGGCCCTGTGACATTCACAAACAGGGGAAGGGCTTGTCAGATTGTCAGCATCATCCCAAAGCCACATATGTGAGATTTTTATGGTTTACTATACTTAAAATATTCTCTAAAGACATTAAAGCATCATTCATGGTTAAGGGTAGAAATAAAGCCTGGCGAGGAATGCTCCTCAGCCGCAGGAAATTGGCCATTTATTATAAGAAATGTGAGTGTCTTTGAAGAAGGGGATATTGCTAGAAGGAATTTCTTACCACCTCACGATACTGGTCTAAATATTAGCCTGGGAATATTATAAGTAACTGTATGGAAACAAAGGGGGCATGGGTGACATCACTATCTGCCTTGTCCTTATGTTACAGAGGTATTCCCATCTTAAGATGTGGTCGCATGTCGGATCCTGGACATGAGGGGGAAGTTTCTTTGTATGCCGTGGGTCCTGTTCACTAACGTGAAACACAGCTCCAGTTAAGCCAATTGGGCTGGGTTGGAGTTCCCTGAACGGCGGGTGGCCTGGAGAGTAGCTGTATATAGAAAATTGGTGAAAAGATGGCGGAAGCCCATTCATCCTGAGGATCAGTTAGAGTTCCAGCGGTCGGTCCCTGATGATCAAATGTATCTTAGCAACATGTCTTCATTTCTGGTGAGAAAATCTTCTTTAAAGGGGTTATCTCATGATTATTGTAAAAAAAAAAAAAAATCAGTAATCACAGCTGACAGCTCAGGAGGCGTGTCCCTCCTGCTACAACTCAGGGGGCGTGTCTTTTCTGCTGCAGCTCTCTCCCTATCACAGCTCAGGAGGCAGTTGAAGGATGAAACTGAGCATGTGCGGCCCTCTCAGTGAGCAGGACAAATAAATGACAAAAAGGAAACAGCAGGTGGCGCTATACAGATACATTTTATTGAATAACTCAGTGGCTATGCTAAATTTTAAATTACATTTGCAAAAGTATTCAGATCCAGGTTGCTAGTTTGAAAACTGTAGAATATGCCTTGTGGGACAGCCCCTTTAACCGTTTTCTCATTTTTACATTTTCGTTATTTACTCCCTGCCTTCCTGTAGCCATAACGTTTTTTATTTTTCCATTCACAGAGACATATAAGGGCTAATTTTTTGCAGGACAAGTTGCAATTTCTAAGAACTCATTCACACCACCGTATGAATGGGTCCGCATCCATTCTGCAATTTTGCGGAACGGGGGGGAACCATTCATTTCAATGGGGCCACAAAAGATGCAGACAGCACACAGTGAGCTGTTCGCATCCATTGTTCCATTCCACGGCCCCGCCAAAAATATAGAGCATGTCCTATTCTTGTCCGCAATGTGGAACGCACGCGGCCGGTATCTGTGTTTTGCAGATCCGCAATTTGCGGACCGCAAAACACAGCACGGTTGTCTGAAAGAGCCCTTAGTCCTCATTTAATATTGCATACGATGTACAGTAGTGGGAAGCTGGAAATGGGATGGAATTTGAAGGAGACTGAACCTACTCCTGGATAAGGGTTCCACTGCTTATTTGTGACTGTACACCACGCTCTTTCTCTTTGAAAAAAATGCAATTGTGCCATAATTTTATGGGTTTTGTGTGTGGGGGCTCATTTTTTGCATGGAAATCTGTAGTTTTTATTAATACATTTAAAAAAATGTTTTGGAAGGTAAAGCAATGAAAAAAACTGCAAATCATCCATTTTTTTTCCCATTACAGTGTTGACCATATGGGATAAATATGTGTATATTTTAATAGTTTGGACATTTTGGGATGCAGAGAGGTGCATATGAGCTTTATTTATTTTTTATTTAATTACATTTTTAAGCCCCCCTTTCCCCCAGGGGACATGAACATGCTATAATTACATTGCTTCTCACATACACTACTGTGAATTAATACAGTAGTATATGTGTAATTCAGCATATTCCAATGCAATGCAGGCCTGCATTGGAATATACCTGTGATAGATCCAGCCTATACAACCAACAAATGGCTTCCCTACCTGTACTGTGACATCACTGTGTACATTATCCTTGTATTGTGACGTCCCTGTTTATTATCCCTGTACTGTGACATCACTGTGTTTATTACCTTTGTACTGTGATATCACTGTGTTTATTATACCTGTACTGTGACATCACTGTGTTTATTATACCTGTACTGTGACATCACTGTGTTTATTATCCTTGTACTGTGACATCACTGTGTTTATTATCCCTGTACTGTGACATCACTGTGTCTATTATCCCTGTACTGTGGCATCACTATGTTTATTATTCCTGCACTGTGACATCACTGTGTTTATTATCCCTGTACTGTGACATCACTGTGTTTATTATCCCTGTACTGTGACATCACTGTGTTTATTATCCCTGTACTGTGACATCACTGTGTTTATTATCCCTGTACTGTGACATCACTGTGTACATTATCCTTGTACTGTGACGTCCCTGTTTATTATACCTGTACTGTGACATCACTGTGTTTATTATCCCTGTACTGTGACATCACTGTGTTATTATCCCTGTACTGTGACATCACTGTGTTTATTACCTCTGTACTGTGACATCACTGTGTTTATTACCTCTGTACTGTGACATCACTGTGTTTATTACCTCTGTACAGTGATATCACTGTGTTTATTATACCTGTACTGTGACATCACTGTGTCTATTATCCCTGTACTGTGACATCACTGTGTACATTATCCTTGTATTGTGACGTCCCTGTTTATTACCTCTGTACTGTGACATCACTGTGTTTATTACCTCTGTACTGTGACATCACTGTGTTTATTACCTCTGTATTGTGACATCACTGTGTTTATTATCTCTGTACTGTGACATCACTGTGTCTATTATCCCTGTACTGTGGCATCACTATGTTTATTATTCCTGCACTGTGACATCACTGTGTTTATTATCCCTGTACTGTGATATCACTGTGTTTATTATACCTGTACTGTGACATCACTGTGTCTATTATCCCTGTACTGTGACATCACTGTGTTTATTATCTTTGTAGTGTGACATCACTGTGTTTATTATCCCTGTACTGTGACATCACTGTGTTTATTATCCCTGTACTGTGACATCACTGTGTACATTATCCTTGTATTGTGACGTCCCTGTTTATTACCTCTGTACTGTGACATCACTGTGTTTATTACCTCTGTACTGTGACATCACTGTGTTTATTACCTCTGTACTGTGACATCACTGTGTTTATTATACCTGTACTGTGACATCACTGTGTTTATTACCTCTGTACTGTGATATCACTGTGTTTATTATCTCTGTACTGTGACATCACTGTGTCTATTATCCCTGTACTGTGGCATCACTATGTTTATTATTCCTGCACTGTGACATCACTGTGTTTATTATCTTTGTAGTGTGACATCACTGTGTTTATTATCCCTTTACTGTGAAATCACTGTGTACATTATCCTTGTATTGTGACGTCCCTGTTTATTACCTCTGTACTTTGACATCACTGTGTTTATTACCTCTGTACTGTGACATCACTGTGTTTATTACCTCTGTACTGTGACATCACTGTGTTTATTACTTCTGTACTGTGATATCACTGTGTTTATTATCCCTGTACTGTGACATCACTGTGTCTATTATCCCTGTACTGTGACATCACTGTGTACATTATCCTTGTATTGTGACGTCCCTGTTTATTACCTCTGTACTGTGACATCACTGTGTTTATTACCTCTGTACTGTGACATCACTGTGTTTATTACCTCTGTACTGTGATATCACTGTGTTTATTATCTCTGTACTGTGACATCACTGTGTCTATTATCCCTGTACTGTGGCATCACTATGTTTATTATTCCTGCACTGTGACATCACTGTGTTTATTATCCCTGTACTGTGACATCACTGTGTTTATTACCTCTCTACTGTGACATCACTGTGTTTATTACCTCTGTACTGTGACATCACTGTGTTTATTACTTCTGTACTGTGACATCACTGTGTTTATTACCTCTGTACTGTGACATCACTGTGTTTATTACTTCTGTACTGTGATATCACTGTGTTTATTATACCTGTACTGTGACATCACTATGTTCATTATCCCTGTACTGTGACATCACTGTGTACATTATCCTTGTATTGTGACGTCCCTGTTTATTACCTCTGTACTGTGATATCACTGTGTTTATTATCCCTGCACTGTGACATCACTGTGTTTATTACCTCTGTACTGTGATATCACTGTGTTTATTGTCTCTGTACTGTGACATCTGTAACACCCCGGAGTGGTGTTACCACTCCTGCACCCGGCTACTATCAGTCTTAACAGAACTGTAAACCATTGTGCTATTAAAATGTGCTATTAAAATGCATGTTTAGTTAAACAAAGTCGCCAAGTAGGCAAAATCTAGAGACAACTCAAAAGTGAACAATAACAGCAGTTACAATTTTATTATTAGTCTTATTGTTGTAACCTAACTCGAAAAGTAAAAAACGGGATGACGGGGAGGGAGGCAGGGTCGGACTGGCTCACCGGGAAACCGGTGAAATGCCCGGTGGGCCCCTTGCCTGTCTACTTATACTACAGCCAGAGCCACCAGCAGGGCAGTTACTATACTTTCAGGCGCCTGGCTGTTATCAGGTGCTGGACTGCAGCACTGGCACACATATCATTTTACTTTGGTGAAAGGGACAGCACAATACCTTGCAGCGCTTGTTCCTTTCTCCAAAGTAAACTTCACCGACCCGGAGCCAGAGGAGCCGAGGCAGCAGCAGGAGATGATGGAGACGCTGCTCTCTCTGACCTCCTGTGTTACTGTGCCTCCAGTATAAAGCCCAGTTCTCTTCTCTCACTGGTCCCACTACTCCACGAAGCAGCACTGGGGTAAGTTACTGTGGGAGGGAACTGGGAAGTTAGCAGAGTCCTGAAACTGCTGCCCCTGCACATCTTGTGTCCCCCTGTTGTTCCAGCCCCTCACAGACCTTGCCCACCAACTATCTCACCTATACTTTATACAGAGCAAGAAGTTATGTCTCCCAGTGTCCCCCTCTTTCCTCTCATCAGTGGCATTTCACATTTTCCCAGCCCCTCACCCCCGCATAATATGTAATGTCTCTGGAGGTTATATCAGTGCTGGAGCATTATATGAGGAGCGGCTGATATCAGTCACATGTGATTTAATGTCTCTGGAGGTTATATCAGTACTGGAGTGTTATAAGAGGAGCGGCTGATATCAGTCACATAGGATGTAATGTCTCTGGAGGTTATATCAGTGCTGGAGTGTTATAAGAGGAGTGGCTGATATCAGTTACATATGACTGTGGATAGGTCATCAGTATCTGATTGGTGGGGGTCTGACACCCGGGACTAGGGATCGACCGATATTGATTTTTTTTAGAGCCGATACCGATATCTAAGAATAAATATTGATACTTAATTTTTTGGTGTTTTTTTATTTTTTATTTAATAACTAATCCCCCTTAGGGGCTAGAACCTGGGATCTTTTAATCCCTTGTCCTATTCCCCCTAGTAGAGCTCTATTAGGGTGAATAGGACTTCGCACTCTCCCTGCTGCCCTGTGCATAGTACACATGTCAGCAGGGAGCTGACTATGGCAGCCAGGGCGTCAGTAGTGTCCTGGCTGCCATGGTAACCGATCGGAGTCCCAGGATTACACTGCTGGGGTTCCGATCAGAAGCTGCCACTGCCACCAATGAAGATAACTTGCCCATTAATTCAAATATAGCGACACCTGACCTCTATGAGAGGTAGCTGCAATCCGCGGCAGTTAACCCCTCAGGTGCAGCTATATGATTCACCTGCCTCCTATATTTGAATTAATAACTGAGTTAACATCATTGGTGGCG
Organism: Bufo bufo; assembly: GCF_905171765.1. Lineage (NCBI taxonomy): Eukaryota > Metazoa > Chordata > Amphibia > Anura > Bufonidae > Bufo > Bufo bufo. Next base: position 567,512,449 of record NC_053392.1, on the reverse strand, counting down.
CAATGGCCACAGCCCCTCCCCTCCTCCTCCCCTCTTGCCTCTCACTGGTGGCAGCGGCAGCAGCGGCACAGGGGGGAGGGACTGCTTCCTTCTCCCCTGTGCTGCTGAGGGAACATTGATCGTGTTGATAGGTGGGTGGTTCGTCTAGGACAGGGGTACTCAACTAGTTTTATTAAAGGTCCACATACCTGGGTCTGCAGTCAGGTGAAGGTCCGAGCTAAACGCCAACAGTAAAGATGCCATGCGATCATGTGATCCATGCGCGTGGGGCGCTCTGACGTTATAGTGGAGCGCCCCGGGTAAGTCCCAGAATTAGTAATGGCCACATTAGTGCCCCAGTAAGAATAATGCCCCCAGTAAGAATAATGTCCCCATTAGTTCCCCCAGTAAGAGTAATGCCCCCATTAGTGCCCCCCTTCTCTGCTTTTGCAAAAAAATAAAATAAAATTTGCATTCACCTGGCTGCGGTGAACATTCGCTGCTGACTGCAAGCTCAGGACCGGTGCTCCAACGTGATGACGTCTTGTAGGTCCTGTCTTGAGCTTCTAGTCAGCAGGGAGTGCTCTCCACAGCGTGAGCAAATGGAGGTGGAGGTACCGTAATTTTATTTATTTTTTTACTAGCACAAGTTGCGGTGGAGGTAACGGCTGTACTAATGGGCGTTCCATGATGGAAGCGCTCATTAGTAAGGGTACTTTCACACTTGCAGAAGGACGGATCCGAGAGGCTGCTCACCCTGTCAGATCCATTTTGCCACTACTTCGCCGTGCCGCTGCTCTGTGCCCATCGACTATAATGGGGATGGGGGCAGAGCTACGGCGCAGCCAGACTGAGAGGCCGCCAGACTAAAAGTACTACATGTCCGACTTTTTCATCTGGCGGCCTCACGCCGTGCACTGCCATGCTGCACCGTAGCTCCCCTCCCGCTATAGTCAATGGGGAGTGGCAGTCCGGCGAAATAGCGGCAGGACGGATCTGACAGGGTGAACAGCCGGTCGGATCCGTCCTGCCGCAAGTGTGAAAGTACCTTAACAGTCCTTACAGGAAAATTCTGGCACCGGCAAGGGAACTAAAATACCAGCCTTGCTGGTGAACTACTGGCCGGGTGGCAACCCAAGCCACAGAACAGACATATGATAGTTTTGTTCCGCATCCAATTCCCATTATTGGGGGATTGGATGCGGCCCCTTAATTACAATGGGGCCCCAAGAGATGCAGACAGCACACTGTGTGCTGTCTGCATCTTTTTCCGCTCCATTGAAACTAAGGGGTCCGCATCCAATGCCCCAATAATGGGAATTGGATGCGGAACAAAACTATCATGGTTTGATGGGGCTTAATCACTTTATTTAATCAGGTTACCTAAAGAAGATGGTCCAGGGGAGATGGGAACATGACACTGGAGTCAGTGACGTGTTCCCGCCTCTCTGTAGCCCTCTCCACGCACCCCTTACTTTCCAAATGTGACATTTATTTCATTGGTGGCAGTGGTGATGTCCCTCCCCTCTCCAGCAGCACGTAAGTGTCCTTTGGAGCTTGAAGCTCCCTTATGTGCTGCCGCTGCTGCAGGGGAGGAGGGACCTGTGAGCGCACGGAGGGAGAAAGCGCTGGTGCCTGCATGTGGAGGGAGCCGTCTCTCACTGTGCCCCTGGGGCAGGAAGAAGTGCGCCGGTAAGCTCCGCCTCTTGCACGTACCAGAGTGTGCAGGAGGAGGAGCGCTATATGTGGAGGGAGCCGGCCTGTCTCACTGCGCTCTGGGACAGGAGGAAGTGCGCCGGTAAGCTCCTCCTCCTGCACGGCACAGTGTGCAGGAGATAGTGATGGGAAGTTCGGATCTTTTAGGTGAATCAGCTCATTCGGATCAGAATCGGATCTTCGGTTCACTTGGCGAGTCAGACTGCTGAGCTGACTCGCAAGTGAACTGAAGACTCTAGGTGCCGGTGCGCATGCGCAGCTGCTGACTCAGTCAGTGACACTGCAGTGAGTCGGCTCTTCAGCTCTCTGAAGTTGAACTCGTCTCTGATTAGTATTGAGTGAGTCAGGAAGAGTGATTTTTTTATAGTAAAGGGAAGCTGAGGCTGACGTTGGACAGGCGGACAGGAGGAAGCTGTCACTGTGGTGTGCAATGTGAATTGTTGTCTGTTGTGCATTGTTCCCCACAGTGACAACAGTCTGACACTGACAGTAGTACAACGAACCAAGTGAAGTGAAATGTGAATGCACAGGGAAAACTATGTGCTGAACTGTGTCATCTGTCCCTTCTCTTATCTCTCTGCTCCTTATCACTGCTGCAACAAGAGCCGACAGCCTCAGTGTAACCTGTTCTACAGTCTGACAGCTTCAGTGTAACCTGTTCTACAGTCTGACTCACGGCTCTTTTAACTCAATGAATCGAATGAGTCACTAACTGAGTCGGATCTTTAGGTTCTTGTGACTCATTCTATTCATTTAGACTCCCTGACCCTGCACTACTCCGAGGACTCGAGTCAGAGCTGCTAGTGTGCTGTGCTTGCCTCGCCCCCTCAGCTCTGATTGGTTGGTGGGCGGGGAGGGGAGGGGCTGGCAGAAGCCAGCTTCCACTCTAAGATCATATTACGCTCCTCCCAGTCCCTCCCTCAGGCTCCTGCTGCCAGCGTGAGGTGAGCTGAGCGTCTCTGTCAGCATTGCTGTGTGCTGTGACTGAGCTGAGCCGGTTCAAACGGATCGGATCACTCTGAACTGAATCGATTGGAGGAGCGCTCTGAAGGATGGCCGGGGTCCGGACAACTGGCGGCCGCGGTCCGTATTTGGACCGCGGTCCGCCAGTTGAGTACCCCTGGTCTAGGACATGGAATGTCCACGTGTGACCGCTGTCCAAACTACTGACTGTAAATAACAGATACAGTTATCAACTAAATGAGTTGCTTAAAGAGAAACTATTTGATATAGTGCAGTGCACAATACTGTTCTGTTTAGCATACTGTTACTGTATTGTGTGCTATAATGCATACATTCATGTGTGTGAGACTGAAAAATGAACAAGTAATATCTCCAGCTCTAGGGTGGGCCCCCAAAATCCATTCCACTGGTGGGCCCTAGGCGCCCCAGTCCGACACTGGAGGGAGGACTAGGTAAGAGGGGGGAGGGGCTTAATGGCTCTCATGACCCACTGTAGCGTTCCATTTTGTTCAGACTAGATTATATGTTCCTAGAAGAATAGGAATGTGAGAGGGCAGAAGGGTATTTAATATTGCGAAGGTCCAATTTAAGCGCTATAAAAGTCTCTTATTACTCGAAGTGTCTGAATTTTGCCCAGGGAGACCAGATAACCTGGAAAAGAGTATGTGATTTGGATTCCCAACTAGCTAGTTCTTCTAAGCGGAAAATGGACTCGACCTTCAATATATTTATTAATGATCTTGTAGAAGGCTTGCATAGTAAAATATCAATTTTCGCAGATGACACTAAACTGTGTAAAGTAATTAACACTGAAGAGGACAGTATACTACTACAGAGGGATCTGGATAGATTGGAGGCTTGGGCAGAGAAGTGGCAGATGAGGTTTAACACTGACAAAGGTTATACACATGGGAAGTAATAATGCAAGTCACCCGTACATACTAAATGGTAAAACACTCGGTAACACTGACATGGAAAAGGATCTAGTAATTTTTATAAACAGCAAACTAAGCTGCAAAAACCAGTGTCAGGCAGCTGCTGCCAAGGCCAATAAGATAATGTGTTGCATCAAAAGGGGCATAGATGCCCGTGATGAGAACATAGTCCTACCACTTTAAAAATCGCTAGTCAGACCACACATGGAGTACTGTGTACAGTTCTGGGCTCCTGTAAACAAGGCAGACATAGCAGAGCTGGAGAGGGTCCAGAGGAGGGCAACTAAAGTAATAACTGGAATGGGGCAACTACAGTACCCTGAAAGATTATCAAAATTAGGGTTATTCACTTTAGAAAAAAGACGACTGAGGGGAGATCTAATTACTATGTATAAATATATCAGGGGTCAGTACAGAGATCTATCCCATCATCTATTTATCCCCAGGACTGTGACTGTGACGAGGGGACATCCTCTGCGTCTGGTGGAAAGAAGGTTTGTACACAAACATAGAAGAGGATTCTTTACGGTAAGAGCAGTGAGACTATGGAACTCTCTGCCTGAGGAGGTGGTGATGGTGAGTACAATAAAGGAATTCAAGAGGGGCCTGGATGTATTTCTGGAGTGTAATAATATTACAGGCTATAGCTACTAGAGAGGGGTCGTTGATCCAGGGAGTTATTCTGATTGCCTGAGTGAGGAAAATTGGCTTCTACCTCACAGGTTTTTTTTTTTGCCTTCCTCTGGATCAACTTGCAGGATAACCGGCCGAACTGGATGGACAAATGTCTTTATTCGGCCTTATGTGCTATGTTACTATGTTACCTTTTCAGACCATTGCATGAGTGTAGGCGGAAGATCGGACTTCCAGAGAGAGGGTATCATAATTCTGGCTGCAGCTAAGAGTTGTATAGTTAATCGGAGCTTGCATTTTGGGATTTTGTTCGGGAAGAGGTGTAGTAAGCAGATCTCGGGGAGCAAGGGTAGATTTAGACCTGTGATTGAATTGATTTGGGTTAAAATGGACCTCCAGTATGGGACAATTAGAGGGCAAAACCACCATAAGTGGAAGTAAGTACCCATTTGCTGTTTGCATCTCCAGCAGTTAGGGTTATAATTCGCATTGTATTTATTTAATAGGACTGGAGTTAGGTGCCATCTGGTCATTATTTTGTAGCCGCTCTCTTGCATTCTCACACACTTAAGACCTGCTTCGGAGTGAGGAAGATAGTTAATAGTTCTTATTTTGAAAGCTTTTTCTTAAGATTTGCTTCCCAAGCTTTATTGAAAGAGTGTTCTGTATCTGTGGGAGGAGACAGGAGTAGCTTGCATAGGGTCGAGACTGCTTTCTTAGGAATTTTGAGCTGAGTGAGAATGGATTCGAAAGGTGTGGCTAGCCTGCTTAAATCTTTTGATGAAAGTAGTCGTTTGAAGGAGAGGGTAAACTTGTTGTATAGTAGTTGGGATAGGGAAGTACAGTTTAGTAGATCGGAAAGCGTGCTGAGGGGCCGAATGTGATTAAGCAGTTAATAGTGGTCTTATTGTTTTTAATCTCTGTCGGTATGGTGTTGTTGTGGGCACTATCAGGGCTACATAATATGTCTCTAATTTGTAAGGGGGAAGGGAAAGGAGAGCAAATTGAGTGGAGTGTTCGCCTGTGTTCCAGGTGGGTCTGTTTTAGTTTATAAGAGGATTATGTGTTTTGGTGGATATAAGGCCTTTTTGATCAGAAAGTACTAAGTATCTAAGCGGGTATCCTGTTATTTCCTCTTCTATGCCTACCCAACACAAAGCTTATGAGGTGGACTTCTGATCCAGTTGACAATTCTGTTCAGGTGGACTGCTGTGACAAATGCATGTGGAGCGGGTAGGTCTATACCGCCAAATCTCTGTGGGAGTTGAAGCGTAGAATATTTAATTCTCGGTTTCTTATAGTTTCATATGTATCTTGAAAATATCCTATTCACCATAGTGTAGAAGGTGTTGGGGAGATGGATAGGGAGTGCTTTTAATAGGTACGTAATTTTTGGCCAAATGAGGCACTTAGCAATATTTTTACGTCCGAGCCAGGAGATATATGGGGTAGGCCAAGAGGATAGGATTTTAGATATATCATGCAGTAAGGGTGGGAAATTATTTTTATATAGCTGGTTGGACTCGGATTTTAACTCCTAAGAATTTAATTGTAGGTTGTGACCAGTTGAAAGGAGAAGGAGCTAATAGTGCAGTGACTGTACGTTTGGGGAGTGATATGTTGAAGGCCTGCGACCTGTTCATACATTTACTTTAAAGTTGGATGTCTGTCCGAATTCTTTAAAAAGGCGTTCTATTATGGGGAGCGAGTCAAAAGGATTGGCTAGCATTTATAATAGGTCGTCCGCGTATGCTGCGGCCTTGTGTTCCCTTCCACCGCAATTAATTCCCTGTATCTGGTGATCTAACCTTATTTTCTGTAGTAGTGTTTCCATTGTTAATACAAAAAGAAGAGGGGATAAAGGGCATCTCTGTCGGGTACCGTTGGAGATGGGGAATACAGGCGACAGAGTGTCATTGATCCATACCCTGGTGGTGGGGCCCGTGTACATAGTGAAAATAGCTTCAATGAACATTTATGGGACACCAAATGCTGCTAGTGAGGCTCTGAGGTAGGACCAATCCACTCTGTCGAATGCCTTTTCAGCATCTGTGCTTAAAAGTATTAAAGGTTTAGTCGAAGAGTTGTATGACTCTGTATATATTATGTTTCCCCTCTCTACCTGGTACAAATCCCACCTGATCAGGAGAGATCAAAGAGGGAAGGGTGTTTTTTAATATTTGGGCCAGGATCTTTGCAAAAAGCTTTAGATCTACGTTAAGTAGAGAAATGGGTCGATAGTTGCTACAATACATTGGGTCCTTCCCTTCTTTATGAATGACAGAGATTTGCGCTAGAAGTGTCTGCTTGTGAAAGGGAACACCGGATTTTGTTGAGTTGTAGTGTTTGCCGATGTATGGGAGCAGAATTTCCAGACAGGTAGAATAGTAAAAAGAGGTCAGGCCGTCTGGGCCGGGGCATTTGTTTTTTGGCAAAGTGGATACTGCGGCTTTTATTTTTTGATCGGTGATGGGAGAGCAGAGTTTTTGAGATTGAGCGGCAGTAATTTGGGGAAGAGAGAGAGATGAGAGGAAGTCAGTTATTAGGTTAGCTTTAATCTGAGGGTCAGCATATATCTGTGCTGGTGGTAAATTGTAAAGTCGAGTGTAAAAGTTACTAAATCCTTTTGCAATATCTTCTGTTTTGTGTAAGAGATTGTTTGCAGAGTCTCGTAGACCGGGGATAAATGATTTGGCTTTCCTATTTTTTTATCTGGGCCAGCATGAATCTGGTCGGTTTATCTCCGTGAGCATAATGTTTATATTTTGCAAAAAGGTAGGCCTTTGCTGGTGTACAATTGAGAGCATTTTTTAGTTCATCTCGGAGGGACGATAATTCCGCAAGATGAGAGGCCAGTAGGGATCTCTTATGCAGGCACTCCAGTTGCAAGATTTTTTTTCATAGTTTTCTCTTTATGGACATGGGCAGATAGAGAGATCAGCTCACCTCTAATATGTACCTTATGGGCTTCCCAGAGTGTCTGCAGAGAGACCTCCCCATTATCATTGACCTCAAAGAACTCCACTAGAAGTTTCTCAATTTTCTCTGTATTATGTGAAGATTTAAGCAGAAGGTCATTCAATCTCTAGCATCTGGTGGGAGTGGGTGAGGACGGAATTTAAGCTTTACTAAAGAGTGGTCAGAAAAGGGATTTTATTGAAGATATTCAGCAATATTGTATGTGAGTAACTGGTAAGAATATAAAGTCAATCGTTTGATAGGAGTTATAGGGCGCAGAGTAATGTGTGTAGTCCCTTACCGATGGATGTAAAGCGCGTCACACGTCAGTTAATTGTAAAGAGCGTAGAAGGCGTTTTAATTTTGCCAGGGCTTGACAGCTTAGATAGGATCTGCCGCTGGATGTGTCAATTAGCGGGTTCAGGGCCATGTTAAAATCGCCACCTAGAATTAGTGTACCTTCTGCGAACCAAGAGAGTCGTTTAAGGACCCTAATGAGCCATGGGATCTGATCTTTATTAGGAGCATAAATATTCCCTATCGTAAGCATAAAATTACCTATTTTCCCCTTTATGAAGCGGTAGCGACCCTCGGAGTCCTTACACTTCTCAGAAACTGAGAAGGAAACGTGTTTGCTAATTCCAATGCTAACGCCCTTTGATGCTCCGCTGTCCAAGCCGGAGTGGAACCAATTAGAAAAGTATTGCCTGTTCATGGTAGGGATGTTTGTTTTCTTAAAATGTGTTTCCTGCAGTAAGCATATGTCAGTAGAGTAAATCACCTGTCCTCTCTTGGCGGGGGAGTTGATACCTCTCACATTAAAAGAGACAATGTTAAGTCGGTTCATTCTTGAATCTGTATTGCCACGAGAGTTAGCTCGTTATATCATGATAGCCAATAGGGTGGGGAGGGGGGGAAGGGAAGAAAGGGGGAAGGGGAAAAGTTGGGGTTCAAAAACATAACAGCTAATACAAGTAATAACATACATAGCAGTAGTCCAGTTCCCTACTACTGGATCAACAACGTGTGAGGCATGATGGTCAAGGCTAAGTGATTGCCTCCCAGATGGGATGATGCCAACTACAGTTTGTGGCATCATATTTTGGGAGACCCAACTAGTGTAATGTCATGGTGAAAGATGCAAGAGGGAAGAAATTATGGGAGATATTAAGGAGGATAGTGAAGTATGGAAATCAAAGAACTGGTAGAGAGTAGCGAAAAGATAAAAGTAGACGGCAGGAAGTGCGGTAAGGGGAGAAGGAGCTATGACTGCCTAAATTTTTGTCAGTGACCTGCAAGCATGGCTTACTGTCTGAAGCTGGTAGCCAGAGTGGTTTTGAAACAGTTGTGTATCAGCAGACATTTGTAGTGTCGTGGCAAAAGAGAGGAGCAAAAAGAGTGGGAAGTATTAGGAGGATAGTTAAGTATGAATATAAAGTACTACAAGAGAGTAGTGGAAAAGCAGAGATAGACTGAGGAAATGAAAGAGGGATTGGAGGCATTATGTCTACTTAGATTATAGCAGCAGGAGGCTGCTTGTCAACAGTAGAACTGGGTAATGCGCTGGCCAGGGAACTTGCGGAAATGCAAAACAAGATAATATATCACATTGCAGAAAAATTAGGATGACCAGTCATCCTTCCATCTCCCTACCCGCATTAATCTGCATTGATAGGGAGAGGGGTGAAATTAGGTAGTCAGAGAAGATAAATCTTCTCGTTAGTAAGACATAGTGTTGGACTCAAGCAGTCTATTACCACTGGGCTGAATTCAGGTGTTGTCTGTAGCAATGCATCTAGATGTCAGTCGACCCGCATTCTTCTTTGCTTTGGCGTGGCGACTGCGGGGCGCTTCTTCCCATGGGGTTGGTGGTGGAATGTCAGGTAAGTTCTCTAGATCCTTCACCACTGCCCAGTCAGGTATCTGCAGATCAGGCAAATCCAGCTCTTTGTAGACATCAGGAAGGTCTGTAACAGAACGGATCAGAAACCGTTTGCCTCCCGTTGAGAACATGAGACCGAATGGGAACTTCCAGCTATATTGAATGTCCTTGGATCTGTTAAAGGCTATCTGTCATTAGAAAAATCGTTATGTATCTGGCTGACATTAGCGATGTGCTAATGTCAGCAGAACATAATAGTATGATTTTTAAGTCCCTGCCTGCCACCGTTCCCTCAAAATAAAGACTTTTATAATATGCTAATGAGCCTCTAGGTGCTAGTGGGGCGTTGCTGCAGCACCTAGAGGCTCCGTCTTCTCACCCTTTAGCACACCCATGTCCAGTTGATTAATGTCCTTGTTCTCCTCTGTGCCCGTAAAATCCTGCGCCTGCGCCGTCTCGTTTAGTATTCGGCACAGGCGCAGTGAGTGAAGGACGCTCTCCTGCTGACTGGGGTGTGATTCAGAACACCAGGTACAGTCCAGGAAAAAAAAAATTGGAGCTTTGGTTTTAGCAGAGGAGGGTGCCTATTAGCGCTGGGGTATGAAGACTGGTTCTTTATTGAGCCAGGTATGTGACTGGAGGGTTATAGAGTAGCTGGGGGAAGGAGAGGTGATAGAATGTGGACTGGCCTGAGTGCAGCTCTCAGGATCCCAGAGAGAAGGACCTAGAGCCCTGGACTGTCCAAGATGCCCGGTGATGGAGGCTCACTTACACCTCTGTGCTGTCTCAAGTCCGCGCCAAACAGAGCCACGTGGTGTGTCCCCCAAGTGGTGGTGAGTCTGCACTGAACAGCTGTTTTGTTTAGGGTGGGCCGATTTTGCTGGGCAGGCTGTTGGAGGAGGCTCACCTTCTTCTGGTGCGGGACGTGTCCCACTACTTTAGATCTTGTATTCAGACCTCCAGCAAGGCCGTTGCGGTAAATCAGGCTCCGTCGGGTCCGGCGACTCCATAGTCAGCCGAGGCTGAAGTCCTGTGATGGACTGGGGCAAAATGAGGTCCGCTATTCGCTTTTAATAGGCGGATGGTGAGAGATTCCCACTCTCTTGCCAGGAGCTGCAGAGATGGCCGTCTGCTCCGCTCAGTGGCAGGCCAAGCCCCCCCACCCGACTACTATCTCTAATGGGATAACCTGAGGCCGGGGACTCCTCGGTGGGCCCCCAGTCTCTTGCGCTCGAGATAAGATGGAGGAGTAATTATTTCTCCTTTCTCAGGAGAGATAATTATTGTAACCACTAGATGGCAGTATCGCACAGTGATGCAGCCTCCTACTGGTGTACATTGTACAGGAGGCCCCGCAGTATCTTCTAGACTTCTGGGGCTGCTGGCTGTGAAGGAGGAGAGAACATGTCTGGCCATCCTCCTTCCCTCACTGTTGTCAGGAAACTGTGGCTGCTAGAGAGAAGGACTCCTCTGCGGTGCTGGGCTGATTTCTCAGGTGTGTGACAGTAGTAAGCTGTAGGAGACTGTAAGGGGGAAATAGGGGATTTGTTTATAGCAGGCACAGATCTATGAATGTGTGCTGCTCTCTACAGAGTTCAGAGTGGCATTGGGGGGACACTGCCCTAGGCCCCCCCCAATACCTCTGCTTTAGGTGCACCCCGATAAGTGACCCAGCACCAGATGCCCCCCCAATTCCCCCACTCTAAAAGCTGCTCCAGGATCCCCACTATTACCCTGCCAAATGTGACCCTAATGCCTCTGCTTTAGGTGCACCCCCATAAGTTCCCCAGCTCCATATTCCCCCACTCTAAATGCACCAGGTGACTCTAATGCCTCTGTTTCAGTTATGACCCTCCGTTTGTGCCCTTTGCTCACGTTGCTCCTCTAGCACCTTTGCTTGGGCTTTGTTAAAGGTTGTGACCTGCAAAGGGGGTTGGACTTATGCCCGAAAAATTCTGCACAGTGCGTCACATTCTCCAGTATTGACACGTATGGTTCACATGGCGGCAGTGATGATATTCCGTATTTACAGGCATCACTGCTGCCATGTAAATCAATAAAAAAATGAATGGGCGGCACTGCGCATCAGTCGCGGTTCAGGTGCACGGTCAAAAGGTAGATACCTCGATACTTGCAATAGAAAGACCAGCACTCCGAAATTCCAATGATGAAGAAAAAGCATTCTTTATTCGTCACCCATATGTGACGCGCGTTTCGACACTAATCTGTGTCTTTATCAAAGTACAGGTGATAACAGCTTACAGGTGAGCTGTTATCACCTGTACTTTGATAAAGACACAGATTAGTGTCGAAACGCGCGTCACATATGGGTGACGAATAAAGAAAGCTTTTTCTTCATCATTGGAATTTCGGAGTGCTGGTCTTTCTATTGCATGCTGCCATGTAAAGAGATACTGGTGGAGTGATGGAGGATTTAAAGGGGTTGTCCAGGTTTTCAAGTTATCTTCTCTACATCATAGGGCATAACTACATGATTAGTGGGGTCCGATTCTGCGACCCCCCACTGATTCCCGTAACGGGTCCTGTTCCCCCTTTTTGAAGCTGTGGCAGGCCACACATATGCCCTGCTGCTCCATTTATTCTCTTTGGGTCCACTGGAAATAGCCAGTGCTGTACTCTGCCATCTCCAGTGACCCCACAGAGAATGGATGGAGAGGCAGGGCATATGCTTGACCTGCCACTCAGTCAAGAAGGGGGATCAGTGGGGGCTACAGCGTTCAGACCCCCACAGATCACTTAGTTATCCCTGATTCTGTGGATAGAGAAACTAGATAACTAGAAAAGTGGACACAGGCCCTTTAACAGGCGAGCATTTCTATTTTAGTTTGACACAAATTTTTATTTAATTTTATTTTTTTTACACCCAAAGAAAACCTTTAAGGATAGGGAACGTGAAAAGGTCCAACAGCTATGACACGACAGGTGATAAGGGTCTGATTGATGGGGGTCTGACTGCTGGGACCCCCATGATCAAGGGAACGTGGTCTTAAGACTCTTGTGTACATAGATTGGTGGTAATGTAATTGACTGCTGGGGGTGTTCCAGCAGTCAGACCCCCAACAATCTGATATTTATCACCTATCCTGTAGATAGGCAATAGGTCATTATAGTAGGACAACCCTTTAAAATATACTGTAGATCAGGGGTGCACAACGTTTCCTGGTTGGGGGCCACATTGCCAGACTGAACCAATGACGAGGGCCGAAATTAAAATTTAAAGGTATATTAACAACTGAAATATTGTACTTATGGCATATTGAACACACATTATATACCATTAATGTCTAGTTACACTTCCAGGACTCCCATCTAATGGGAGAAATACATGAAAAATATATGTGAGCAGCCACAAGACATAGGCATACATGTCTGTTACCAGATGGTTGGGGGCCGCACAGAATGGTATCAAGGGCCGCATGTGGCCCTCGGGCCGCAGGTTGTGCACCCCTGCTGTAGATTATGTGCAATCTGAGGAGGTTAAGATTTGATAAATTTTATGCCAGACATTTATGCTTGAAGGGGTTAAAGGGTTTGTCTAACTTCAGTAAATGGCATTTATCATACAGTTAATACAAGGCACTTACTAATGTATTGTTATTATACATATTGCCTTCTTCCCATTACATTATACACATCACGTATCCGTGGTTACGACCACCCTGCAATCCAGCAGCGGTGGCCGTGCTTACACGCTATAGGGAAAGGCTGGAAGTACGCATAGGCCAACATCTTTACCTATAGTGTGCAAGTACGGCCACCGCTGCTGGGTTGCAGAGTGTTCAAAACCATGGATATGAGCAGTGTATAATGTGATGGAAAGGAGGCAATATGGAGAATCAGAATACATTAGTAAGTGCCTTGTATTAACTTTCTCTACATAATAAATGCCATCTGTTGAAGTGAGGCAGCCCCTTTAAGTGTGCTACACTTAATAGGGTTAGGCAAAAAATATCTTGGTGCGTGCATTGCATGTTTCCTATGTGTGATAGGAACTGCATGTCTTGTTTCTGACTGACTTAAGAGCGGGATATCCACTTGCGGTAGCAGGGTCTAGCAGGCTATTTCAGTGGGGGAACAGCCTGCCAGATTTGTGCTTACGCTAGCCCACCGTGCCGCCGGAGCCATTCACTATAATGGGGGCGGGCCGGTGGTCCGTCCGCAGCATGGCACACATGCCGAGAGGCGGCCGGACAAAAACTACAGCAGACTTCTGGCGGCACGGTGGGCTAGCGTTAGCATCGATGCGGCAGGCTGTTTTCCCGCCGGAACATCCTGCCGAGCCCTGCTACTGCAAGTGTGAAAGTAGCCTAAATTCTGCCACATGTATGTTTGTGCATTTTGCTGTGAGTGTCTGTCATCATACTTCATCTTTAATATTTCTGTTATCACTGTAAGTGCTCATGAACACGACTGTTGGATGTTTTGCAGTCCGTAAATTGCGGATCCGCAAAACATGGATACCGGGTGTGTGCATTATACGGAACAGAACAGCCGGCCTCTAATAGAACAGTCCTATCCTTGTCTGTAATGCCGACAATAATAGGACATGTTCTATAATTTTGAGTAACGGCCATGCGGACATACAGACACGGAATGTACATGGAGTAATTTCTAATTTTTTGCAGCCCCATTGAAGTTAATGGTTTCACATACAGGCCACAAAAAAAAAAAGAGAAATCAGCAAGAGGAAGATTACTTCGGCTGAAGATAAGTTTTACTGAGTGTCAAGAGGGGAATAACAGTGGACAACACCCCATTCAAGGATGCCAGGACAGTCCTAAAGTACAGAAACCAGACTAAAGCAGAATTTAGTGCAGCTTAAAGAAACCATTTGGTCAGGCCTGTCACTACTACAGCAGAGAAAGGGAGCAAGCAGAGTTATTGAAGAAGCCTGCCAGTTTATGCTAACGCCTGCTAGGACCGAGATAAAGCTTGAAGATTGTTTTGGATGAACGTTTACTCAAGTAAAGCTGCTGTTCAACTACATGCAAGGTATGGACTCAATATTTCTTTTATCCCTCAATTATCTTCCCCTTTTTATTGCTTCGGAGCCAAAGCCCGGCGTCCAGCAGTATTCAGGTAGGAGCACCGTAACACACAATAAGAGACATTAAAGCCGCACTATTACACCACTCGGCATTTCCTTCTGCACCTGCAATGCAATAGGGCCCTGGGGGAATGGTGCATGTTGCACATCACTGTCTACATTATCCCTGTACTGTGTGACATCACTGTGTTTATTATTCCAGTATGACATCATTGTTTATTATCTCTGTACTGTGACATCACTGTGTTTATTGTCTCTGTACTGTGACATCACTGTTTATTATGCCTGTACTGTGACATCACTGTTTATTATCCCTGTACTGTGACATCACTATGTACCTTATCCCTGTACTGTGACATCACTGTTTATTATCCCTGTACTGTGACATCACTGTGTACCTTATCCCTGTACTGTGACATCACTGTGTACCTTATCCCGGTACTGTGACATCACTGTTTATTATCCCTGTACTGTGACATCACTGTGTACATTATCTCTGTACTGTTTTTAATATTTTACTACATATGTCAGTGCACCTTGACATTGTTGTAAACTGTGCCAAACTGGTGCATTTGTGGTATAATTTGACACATCTAGTTTTGGAGAAATTGTTTGCCAAGGGGGCACTGCTTTATGGAAAAAGGGGTGTTTCTAGACATGTACCAGACATGTACCAAACTTATCACTGTTGCTCAGGGTGGATGATAAATGTGGTGCAGGGATAGACACTTTTGTATAACTTTATACTAATTGTTGATTGACGTTATTTGCAATGAAATTTTACACCATAGTTGTGGCTCAGTATTGACCCAGAATGTTGCATCTGAGGCCATGCCCCTTTGCCCACAAAAGCACACCCGTTTTCTGTTAAGCCACACCCACTTGGTGAGAATTGGTGCCTGTGGTGGCTTAAAGCTTTTAGAACAGGGGTCAACAACCTTTGGCACTCCAGCTGTTCTGAAACTGCAACTCCCAGCATGCTCCATTAATTTCTATGAAAGTTCTGAGAAGAGCAGAGCAAGTATGCATGCTGGGAGTTGTAGTTTCACAACAGCTGGAGTGCCGGAGGTTGCCTACCTTTGCTTTAGAGGATACCAGTAACATAAATGTCATGTAAAGACAAAGGCCCTACTAGCGATGTATTTGCGTTTTCGGCAGATCCGTCATGGATCTGCAAAAACGGATCAGTTACAATAATACAACCGCATGCATCAGTCATGAACGGATCCGTTTGTATTATCTGTTAGATAGCCAAGACGGATCTGTCATGAACTCCATTGAAAGTCAATGGGAGATGGATCCGTTTTCTATTGTGCCAGATTGAGTCAGAGAAAACGGATCCGTCCAATTGACTTACATTGTGTTCCAGGACGGATCCTTTTCGCTCAGTTTCGTCAAGCGAACAGCAAAACGCTGCAGGCAGCGTTTTGGTGTCGGCCTCCAGAGCGGAATGGAGACTGATCGGAGGCAAACTGACGCATTCTGAGCGGATCCTTTTCCATTCAGAATGCATTAGGGCAAAACTGGTCCATTTTGGACCGCTTGAGAGAGCCCTGAACGGATCTCACAAACGGAAAGCCAAAACGCGAGTGTGAATGTAGCCTTATTTGAAACCAAGAATTTACACGACTAATCTGTGCCCTAAAGGAAGGGCACACAAACTTTCTCAGTCCAAACAGCACATTATCATGAATGCAGTGTACAAGAGAACATACAGCTGTGCTCAGAATGTTCCCCTCACATCACTAGAAAAAATATTCAGCTCCACTATAACTGAATCTTTTAGAAAATGCTGCCAAAAAGAGCCGCTTATTTTGGAAGTTATCACCATTAACTTTTTATGTGATTTGAATGTCAGATAACCAGAAAGTAATGCCCGGAATTTGCAATAAAAATATTTATTTTACTTCCATTGAATCTGAAACCTTAAAAATACTTGAGAAAATTATTATTGCATCCCTGTCAGAATGCTAAACCCTTAGCGTCAATGCACTTTGCACAGAAGTGTCAGACTATAGAGGACACAAGGTCATAAGACTTGGTGGACCCACTCTGAGTATCCAGGAGCCTCCATCATCCACCCTCCCTTCCCAGGCCATGATCTTCTGATCTGTCAGGTCCAGCATTTCTAGCAAATCCCCTGACAGTCACTATTTGTATGTGTAAAAATATCCACTGCTCACTGGGAACCCTGTCTCTATGATAACAGTTTTGCTGGTTGTTTGTCAGTCCTATCCAGGAGAAAAGAGGTGGTCACACATAAGCCCTGTAGCCTTCAGTGAAGAGGTCCATGTGCATGTGCGGCCTCATCTGTTACATGTGGCTGCCATAAGGGTTCAGGTACGACTGGGGCCCAACTTTAAAGGGGTCTTCCAGGATTTCTTTGGTTTTTAACAGATATGCTGAGTTAATTGCTTACCTCGTGTATATCTTCCCAATGTTTTAGTTTTTTTCAATTTGGACTCTCCTTACCCGTTTTCACCATGTAAACCAATCACACTGGTTTATTTCCATGCTGTATGTAGCACTTCCTGTTCCTGTATCCAACCAAACCCATGATGCACTTCTCCTTTCCATACCACAGCTCAAGCACCACCCCTAACAACACTCAGCTAGTTTATAGCCCCTCCCACCCATCTACAAACCGGATTCCAAAAAAGTTGGGACACTATACAAATCGTGAATAAAAACTGAATGCAATGATGTGGAGGTGCCAACTTCTAATATTTTATTCAGAATAGAACATAAATCACGGAACAAAAGTTTAAACTGAGAAAATGTACCATTTTAAGGGAAAAATATGTTGAATCAGAATTTCATGGTGTCAACAAATCCCCAAAAAGTTGGGACAAGGCCATTTTCACCACTGTGGCATCTCCCCTTCTTCTTACAACACTCAACAGACGTCTGGGGACCGAGGAGACCAGTTTCTCAAGTTTAGAAATAGGAATGCTCTCCCATTCTTGTCTAATACAGGCCTCTAACTGTTCAATCGTCTTGGGCCTTCTTTGTTGCACCTTCCTCTTTATGATGCGCCAAATGTTCTCTATAGGTGAAAGATCTGGACTGCAGACTGGCCATTTCAGTACCCGGATCCTTCTCCTACGCAGCCATGATGTTGTGATTGATGCAGAATGTGGTCTGACATTATCTTGTTGAAAAATGCAGAGTCTTCCCTGAAAGAGATGACGTCTGGATGGGAGCATATGTTGTTCTAGAACCTGAATATATTTTTCTGCATTGATGGTGCCTTTCCAGACATGCAAGCTGCCCATGCCACACGCACTCATGCAACCCCATACCATCAGAGATGCAGGCTTCTGAACTGAGCGTTGATAACAACTTGGGTTGTCCTTGTCCTCTTTGGTCCGGATGACATGGCGTCCCAGATTTCCAAAAAGAACTTCGAATCGTGACTCGTCTGACCACAGAACAGTCTTCCATTTTGCCACACTCCATTTTAAATGATCCCTGGCCCAGTGAAAACGCCTGAGCTTGTGGATCTTGCTTAGAAATGGCTTCTTCTTTGCACTGTAGAGTTTCAGCTGGCAACGGCGGATGGCACGGTGGATTGTGTTCACTGACAATGGTTTCTGGAAGTATTCCTGAGCCCATTCTGTGATTTCCTTTACAGTAGCATTCCTGTTTGTGGTGCAGTGTCGTTTAAGGGCCCGGAGACCACGGGCATCCAGTATGGTTTTACGGCCTTGACCCTTACGCACAGAGATTGTTCCAGATTCTCTGAATCTTCGGATGATGTTATGCACAGTTGATGATAGATGCAAAGTCTTTGCAATTTTTCGCTGGGTAACACCTTTCTGCGCAACATTGTGGGAATTGGTGATCCTCTACCCATCTTGGCTTCTGAGAGACACTGCCACTCTGAGAAGCTCTTTTTATACCCAATCATGTTGCCAATTGACCTAATTAGTGTTAATTGGTCTTCCAGCTCTTTGTTATGCTCAAATTTACTTTTTCCAGCCTCTTATTGCTACTTGTCCCAACTTTTTGGGGATTTGTTGATACCGTGAAAATTGGAATCAACGTATTTTTCCTTTAAAATGATACATTTACTCGGATTAAACGTTTGATCTGTCATCTACGTTCTATTACAAATAAAATATTGACATTTGCCATCTCCACATCATTGCATTCAGTTTTTATTCACAATTTGTTTAGTGTCCCAACTTTTTTGGAATCCGGTTTGTAGTTACATAGACACTCCCCTACCACTGCCTCGCCTATGGGCATAATGCAGTGCGCCAGTCCAGCAGGGTGAGCGAATGTGAGGTCACAGGGGTAGTTAACAAACCAAGGGTTGCTCTTGGTACTTACAGTTTTTATTTACCCTGGGCAGGCGTACAGCAGTGATGGAGAGGCTGGCACATGAATCCTCTGGGGCACTCTCTGTGTATAGGGACCAGGCCAGGTGGTAGGTGAGGTGCCCTGGGTGTTGGAAGTTTAATGTGCCGGTGGCAAGATCCCTTATAGTTTGTGACGCCAGTGCCGGTAACGGTGGCACACCGATTTGTTGTAGGAATAATTGAAGTACACAAAGTTGCAGTGAACCAGAACTTCTTTTTACTGAACAGTTCAACTATATACAGTCTTCAGTTAGTTCCATATGTATAATGTTGAATACAGGCAGGCTTCATTCAAATGGCAGGCAACGTCTTTGCAAGATACTCAGAGGGTATAACACTTACAGATCAGGCTGTACTTTCCTCAGATCCTGTCTGGCTTTCACCAAGGCCCGTATGCCCTATTGCTGGCTTTATCCTTGGGTAGGGAAAACTTCCTCAGGTATATATCTTCTTGCTGTAAATATCCTTCTGTCCTTCAGCTTTCTATTTGGCTGGATAAAAGTGGCTCTGCACTGTACTTGGTAAGATGCTATATATCCTCAGGAGGTAACTTCTTCCCCTGGAAGCAAGCTAGAAGCCTGGCCTATCTAGCTGTATGTCAGAAGCTGCTTCCCAGCTATCTTCTGGTTAATGTGAACACTGGCTTCTGACTACACACTCTCCCTCTCTCTGGACTGGACCTGACTATATATACTAGGGGGTTCCCTAGCTCCCTCTACTGCCTAGGAGGAGGAACTACACCCCTAACAGGCCTGGTACACAGGAAATAACATTAAATTATACATTACAATGCAATATAAAATACCATAACCATGTTACACAGGAGGTGAAGAGCAACGTGACCCAATTGCCCCTTGTGTAGTGCCCACTCTTACGTAGTGGGACACTATAATAACATCATAGGAAATAAGAAACAGCTGCATGGACATGGTCATGTGACTACAGCCCAGAACGGGAGATAGAGACAATAAAGGGAATATTACAAAATTACAGCGACCTTCAAAGTAACATAGTTTATAAGACTGAAAAAATAAATCTGTCCATCCAGTCCAGCCTGTTATCCTGTAAGTTGATCCAGAGGAAGACAACAAAAAAAACCTGTGAGGTAGAAGCCAATTTTCTTTATTTTAGGAAAAAAAAATTCCTTCCCGACTCCAATCAGGCAATCAGAATAACTCCCTGGATTAACAACCCATCTCTAGTAGCTATAACCTGTAATATTATTACACTCCATAAATACATCCAGGCCCCTCTTAGACTCTTTTAGTGAACTCACCATGACCACCTCCTCAGGCTCTGCCCCCTCACAGTAGTTATGCCCTCTTTGTGCCCACTTCACATTAGTAATGCACTCTGGGCCCCCTTTACAGTAGTAATGCCCATTGTGCCCCCTTCATAGTAGTAATGACCACTGTGCCACCTTCACAGCAGGAATGCCCACTCTGTGTCCCATAACAGTTATGCCCCTTCACAGTAGTAATGCCCAGTGTGCCCCTTCACAGTAGTAATGTCCATTGTGCCCCTTAACAGTAGTAATGTCCATTGTTCCCCTTCACACTAGTAATGCTCATTGTGCCCCCTTCATAGTAATAATACCCATTGTGCCCCCTTCATAGTAATAATACCCATTGTGCCCCCTTCATAGTAATAATGCCTATTGTGCCCCCTTCATAGTACTAATGCCCACTGTGCCCCCTTCACAGTAGTAAAGCGCTCTGTGCGCCCTTTACAGTAGTAATGCCCTCTGTGCGTCTTTACAGTAGTAATGTCCTTTGTTCCCCCCTTTATAGCAGCAATTCCCTCTGTGCCCCTTTATAGTAGTAATGCCCTTTGTGCCCCTTTATGATAGTAATTTCCTCTTTAAACCTTTGTAGTAGTAATGCCCCCTTTGTAGTAGTAATGCCCATTCTGCCCCCTTTATGGTAATGCCCTCTGTGTCCCCTTTATTGTAGTAATTCCATTTGTGCCCCTTTCTAGTAGTAATGCCCTTTGTGCCCATTTGTAGTAGTAATTACCTCTGTGCCACCTTTGTAGTAGTGATGCCCTCTGTGCCCCCTTTATGGTAGTAATGCCCTCTGTGCACCTTTATAGTGACAATGCCCTCTCCTCTGTGCCCTTTGTACTAGTAATGCCCTCTCCTCTGTGCCCCCTTTGCAGTAGTAATGCCTTCTCCTCTGTGCCCCCCTTGTCCCGTTCCTGAAGCTCACATCCCTCTCTGCAGACACAAATCTCAGCACTGTGTGGGAGGGGCTTATGCAGATTTCTGGGCTGCAGCCTCCTCCCACACAGGACGGCAGCGTGATCCGTGCTTGCAGGCTGAATAATGGAGCAGGGAGAAGTCTTCCTGCTTCATCATTCAGTGCGGGAGAGACGGAGCGCGGGGAGCTGAGTGACAGGACCGCAGCTCCTGGCGCGCCAGCAATGAGCGCTTCCAACTGTATTGATGGAAGCACTCATTGCTTCTGGCCCCACTGACAGTGGGCCCCTGGGGTGGACTGCAACCCCCACCCCTCCCCCTTAGCACGCCACTGGATAGGAGAGATCTCTGTACTGACCCCTGAGATATTTATACATAGTTATTAGATCTCTCCTAAATCGTCTTTTTTCTAAAGTGAATTACCCTAATTTTGATAATCTTTCAGGGTACTGTAGTCCACCCATTCCAGTTATTACTTTAGTTGCCCTCCTCTGAACCCTCTCCAGCTCTGCTATGTCTGTCTTGTTCACAGCAGCCCAGAACTGTACACAGTACTCCATGTGTGGTCTGACTAGTGATTTGTAAAGTGGTAGCACTATGTTCTCATCACGGGCATCTATGCCCCTTTTGAAGCAAACCCATTATATTATTGGCCTTGGCAGCAGCCACCTGACACTGGTTTCTACAGCTTAGTTTGCTGTGCACTAAAATTCCTAGGTCCTTTTCCCTACCAGTGTTTTACCATTTAGTATGTACGGGTGACTTGCATTATTCCTTCCCATGTGCATAACCTTACATTTGTCAGTGTTAAACCTCATCTGCCATTTGTCTATTTTCCAACGGACCCATTAACATATGTTGGGACACAATGCTACAATTATTTACAATAGGTCACTAGGACCATAATTGTACCTAGGTTTACATATGTTACTAATATATTAATATAAAATGTAACGTTTATTACTTGTCTCTAAAAACTTTCTACCTATAACTGACACTCTAAAATTATCAGCTCCGTCTGCAATGTTATTGTATATCGCTATTTCCAGCTGTGGTGCTATTTGCAGGGCTCCCACTTGTTCCTGCCTCGTATGCTCTTTATTAATCACACATTCCGCTCGTGCTGTGTTGTAGCCGCACTGTTAGTCTCACAGTGTGCTCCTGCTGAGCAGGCTAGGGTGGGAGTCCCCTGCCTGCACCTAATCGCTCAGTACTGTTCTATAGTAAACACCATGCCGACAGTAGCTGGTTAAAACACATATAAATCACACACTGCCCCCCGACATGTTTCGCCAAAGCTGTTGGCATCTTCAGGGGTTTCGGCAGTTTGCTCGTGAATGGGGCGGGACCAGACCTTTTAAAAATCTCCCTCCCAGCGTCATAATGGTAGTAGCTAATGTGTGTCACTATTGTTGCTAAGTGGATTCCTTAGCCTATCGGTGATTGCCTTTTTGCTAGTTCGTACCTGATAGTACCTCCTGCAGTATCTTCATCCAATCACTAACCGGCTAGGCATTGCGCATGTATCAGGACTTTGTTCCGTCGTCTTGCATCTCAGGTTCCACTGCGCATGTCTGGATACTTCTGTCTGCAGCCCGATCCTTTCAGTCTACTGCGCATGCGCTAGGTGTTAGAGTTCAAGACGATTATCCACTTAGACTGCGCCTGCGTGTATTCTTTGGTATGTTTCCGGCCGTTTCCAACCTGCTGCGCATGCGTCAGGACTTTGTGATACTAGAGGCATTGCCACCTGTTATGCGCATGTTCGGAGCCTTCAGGATTTAATTCCATCGTTTTGCATGTCAGATTCTAATGCGCATGTCCAGATACTTATGTCTGCAGCCCTATCCTCTTAGGCTACTGCGCATGCGCTAGATATTTGAGTTCAAGATGATTACACGCTCAGACTGCGCCTGCGTGCAGTCTCTGGTATTTCCAGCCGTATCCAGCCTACTGCGCATGCGCCAGGACTTTATAATTCATAGGGCTTGCGACTTGATATGCGCATGTCCGGAGCCTTAATATACAGTTTCACCTTTTATCTGTCTTACCGTACATGACTGTGAATACTAGAGGCTTTGCCACCTGTTATACGCATGTCCGGAGCCTTCAGGATTTAATTCCATCGTTCTGCCACGTATCTGCCCAAGCCTCCAATCTATCCAGATCCCTCTGTAGCAGTATACTGTCCTCTTCCGTGTCAATTACTTTACACAGTTTAGTGTCATCTGCAAAAATTGATATTTTACTGTGCAAGCCTTCTACAAGATCATTAATAAATATATTGAGGATAATAGGGCCCAATACTGACCTGTAGTAAGGGCTGGCACCACCCATAAGCAAAGTAGGCCACCGCGTAGAGCGCACTCTTGCTGGGGGCGCCGCTCTGGCCGTGATGTAGTAGTTGCTGCAGCAACGCCCAGCCCCCAGTGCGGTGCGGAGTAGGAAGTGGCCGGTAACATTCACTCTGGGCCAGGATCAGCGGAGGAGAAGATCGGGAGGCGCAAGGAGCGGCCATGGTGCTGGTAAAAGAGTTGTAAGTCGCGGGATGGGGGATGTATGGGGACATGCTGTCCTGGGGGAGGGAGAGCGGAGAATGAATTAGGGGAGAGCAGCCTGGAGGAGGCGATGATGGGATTAGTGCTGGCAGGATGTGTGAGAGGCTGGGACGGAGCTGGGCTATGGGATGGAGAGGTGACATACAGGTGACAGATGTCTATACATAGCATGGGGGCCTATAGATCA
This sequence comes from Bufo bufo, assembly GCF_905171765.1. Lineage (NCBI taxonomy): Eukaryota > Metazoa > Chordata > Amphibia > Anura > Bufonidae > Bufo > Bufo bufo. Next base: position 567,489,009 of record NC_053392.1, on the reverse strand, counting down.
GACTGAGGATATATATACATAGCATGGGAGCCTATAGCTCACAGCTAAGGATGTATGTACATAGCATGGGAGCCTAAAGATCACAGCTGAGGATGTATGTACATAGCATGGGAGCCTATAGATCACAGCTGAGGATGTGAGGACAAAAAAGGGGCAGGTCAAAGGGCGTGGTCAATGGGCGGCAAAATTAGCTTTTGCCTAGGGTGGCAAAAATCCTTGCACCAGTCCTGCCTGAGGTACCCCACTGTTGACAGTGACCCAATCTGAGTGTGTACCATTAATAACCACCCTCTGTTTTCTATCACTGAGCCAGTTACTTACCCACATACAGACATTTTCTCCCAGTCCGAGCATTCTCATTTTATATACTAACCTTTTATGCGGTACAGTGTCAAATGCTTTGGAGAAGTCCAGATATACGACATCTATTGATTCGCCGCTGTCAAGTCTAGAACTTACCTCCTCATAGAAACTAATTAAATTAGTTTGACATGACCGATCATGAAGCCATGCTGATATGATGTTATTTGCTAATTTTCATTGAAATATTCCAGAAAAGCATCTCTCCGACAATCATCAAACAGTTTACCCATGAGTTTAGGATTCCTTTAAAAATGTCCCATTTTGTGGCTTCATTCTTATTCCCGAGGGCATTGTCTCAGTTAGTGAGACCAATGACCTCTCTTAGCTGGTCAAATTGTGCTTTTTGGAAGTTTGACGTTTTCGTGTCTCCCTGAAGAAACACTCTTTTGAGTCATAAATCTTCATGAATTACTATTTTAAAGGTGGTGATGCAAACTTGGAAAACCTCTTTTATCTGGCCTTGCCTACAGATCCATGTAATGGGTCTGCATACAAGCAGTGTAGAACTGCAGTGTAAAGCATGATGCATCATATTCTCCTCATAGAAACAATTCTATGTAATACAGAAGGATATTGAACAAACCTCAGTACAAAATTGGATGTATTAAAAGAAAAACCTAGTAAACACAAATCCAAAAACCGCTATTAAAAGGAAAAATTCCACATAAGAAAAAACTTTCCCTTATAAAACATATTTATGAAAAAAAAAAAGAAATACACCAAAAATGCAAAATTGGTATTACCACATTCATTACAAGCCGTATAACACATTATATCACATTATTTATCCCACCTGGCAAATGCTGTACAAAAAAAACTGCAAGCAAATTAAAAACAAGTAACATAATAACTACAATTTATCCTGCAAAAAAACAAGTTCTCGTACAGTTTTTTTTTTGTGCTCTTAGTGTGTAAGGCTACTTTCACATTTGCGGCAGGACGGATCCGTGCTGTTCACCATGTCGGATCCGTCCCTCTGCTATTTCGCCGTGCCGCCGGACCGCCGCTCTTTCCCCATTGACTATGGGGACTATGGGGACTATGGGGACTTGCGGCAGGACGGATCCGACATGCTGTTCACCATGTCGGATCCGTCCTTCCGCTATTTTGCTGTGCCGCCGGACTATAATGGGGACGGGGGCGGAGCTCCGGCGCAGCACGGCGGTGCACGGCGAAAGCCGGCGGACTAAAAAGTCGGACATGCAGGACTTTTTAGTGCACCACCGTGCTGCGCCGGAGCTCCGCCCCCGTCCCCATTATAGTCCGGCGGCACGGCGAAATAGCCGCAGGACGGATCCGACAGGGTGAACAGCATGTCGGATCCGTCCTGCCGCAAGTGTGAAAGTACCCTAAAATGTCTATCTATATATCTATATATAAAGAAAAGAACAGCAGCACTCCAATGTAGCACATAAAACGGTGATTTATTCAACTGCCTATTGCAGTCTTTTTCTTCATATATCGAACTTGAATTGGTTGCGGGTCTTTGCCGGATTTGCACCCGCTTTATACAGTGTGCTGCTCTCTCCTTTTCCTTTCTTTTTTTTATCTATTTATCTATCTATCTAGTGTCGGACTGGGGTGCCTAGGGCCCACCGTACAGATATATTCAAATATTACCTGCTCACACAGCAGCAAGATGCTACCAGAAGATTGAATATGGGGGTCCCTGCAGCGACCTCGAGAAGGTAGGTCCTGGGGTGAAGAGGACACTGGCAGCTTTCTTCTATACCTAGAGGTCATCTCAGCTCTGATCGTGTCTATAATAAACTGGGAAGTTTCTTTAATAATCTATCAAGTTTTTTATATGAACATAGGCTGGTGGAGGAGATGTACATTGAATATACAGTGGATATAAAAAGTCTACACACCCCTGTTAAAATGTCAGGTTTCTGTGATGTAAAAAAATTAGACAAAGATAAATCATTTCAGAACTTTTTCCACCTTTAATGTGACCTATATACTGTACCACTGAATTGAAAAACAAACTGAAATCTTTGAGGTGGAGGGAAGAAAAAAAGAAAAAAAAATGTGGTTGCATAAGTCTACACAACTATAACTAGGGATGTAGCTGTGTTCAGAATTAAGCAATCACATTCAAAATCCTGTTAAATAGGAGTCAGCATACACCTGCCATCATTTAAAGTGCCTCTGATTAACCCCAAATAAAGTTCAGCTGCTCTAGTTGGTCTTTCCTGAAATCTTCTTGGTCGCATCCCACAGCAAAAGCCATGGTCCACAGAGAGCTTCCAAAGCATCAGAGGGATCTCATTGTTGAAAGGTATCAGTCAGGAGAAGGGTACAAAATAATTTCCAAGGCATTAGATATACCATGGAACACATTGAAGACAGTGATCATCAAGTGGAGAAAATATGGCACAACAGTGACATTACCAAGAACTGGACGTCCCTCCGAAATTGATGAAAAGACGAGAAGAAAACTGGTCTGGGAGGCTACCAAGAGGCCTACAGCAACATTAAAGGAGCTGCAGGAATATCTGGCAAGTACTGGCTGTGTGGTACATGTGACAACAATCTCCCGTATTCTTCATATGTCTGGGCTATGGGGTAGAGTGGCAAGACGAAAGCCTTTTCTTACAAAGAAAAACATCCAAGCCAGGCTACATTTTGCAAAAACACATCTGAAGTCTCCCAAAAGCATGTGGGAAAAGGTGTTATGGTCTGATGAAACCAAGGTTGAACTTTTTGGCCATAATTCCAAAAGATATGTTTGGCGCAAAAACAACACTGCACGTCACCAAAAGAACACCATACCCACAGTGAAGCATGGTGGTGGCAGCATCATGCTTTGGGGCTGTTTTTCTTCAGCTGGAACTGGGGCCTTAGTTAAGCTAGAGGGAATTATGAACAGTTCCAAATACCAGTCAATATTGGCACAAAACCTTCAGGCTTCTGCTAGAAAGCTGAACATGAAGAGGAACTTCATCTTTCAGCATGACAACGACCCAAAGCATACATCCAAATCAACAAAGGAATGGCTTCACCAGAAGAAGATTTAAATCTGTGGGGTGATCTGAAGAGGCCTGTGCACAGGAGATGCCTTCGCAATCTGACAGATTTGGGGTGTTTTTGCAAAGAAGAGTGGGCAAATCTTGCCAAGTCAAAATGTGCCCTGCTGATAGACTCATACCCAAAAAGACTGAGTGCTGTAATAAAATCAAAAGGTGCTTCAACAAAGTATTAGTTTAAGGGTGTGCACACTTAAGCAACCATATTATTTTATTTTTATATTTTTCTTCCCTCTACCTAAAAGATTTCAGTTTGATTTCTCAATTGAGTTGTACAGTTTATAGGTCACATTAAAGGTGAAAAAAGTTCTGAAATTATTTATCTTTGTCTCATTTTTTTTACATCACAGAAACCTGACATTTTAACAGGGGTGTGTAGACTTTTTATGTAGTGCAGGAAGTCTACTGTGTTATGTGCCACTTGTGCAGGGGGTGGGAGACTAGGGGCCCACCTTGCTCAGAGGCCCACCGGGGAATTCACCTGTAACCCTGTGGGCCAGTCTGAGCCTCTATCTATCTATCTATCTATCTTGATATTGTCGCAATCATATTGACCGGAAGAATAAATTGATCATGTTATTTATACAGCTGCAGAAATTAAATAAAAAAAATATTGTGAAATTGATCCCCCTCCCCCCTCAAAAATGAGTAAGTTATACAATAAAGTCTTTGTACTCCAAAATGGTTCTGTGTGAAAAAATACAATTTGTTCCTTAAAAAACAACTCTCCAATGGAATGTCAGTGGAATAATAAAAAAGTTAACAATCTTGGAAATGACAAAAATAAAATTGGTCGGTTGCACTTTATTTAGTGACATCATCAGCGTGCTGCTCTCCAGCCTCTGGAAGGACCACCAAGGGGCTTCTTTTCTTCCGTCAGACATATCAGATTAATCTTTTCTATGTTTTTTGTATTCTTTTACTCATCTTTTCTCGTAAACAAAGGCACCGCAGGTATTTATACTTATTTTTTAATCTGCTTTTTAATTACCTTTTTTCTTTCTTGGCAACAAGATTTATTGTCTGGAGAAGACATCAGCATCTTGTCAAAACAACTAAAAATTAGACAGTTCCTCTTTACTTATTCTGCAAGGTCAATCTCAATATTCATTCTGGCTCTGCATTCTCTTTTACATAAAAAACAACAACTTTTCAGTAGGAAAACAAAAGAAGAAAATGTGTTCAGATGAACAAAGAAAACATGAAATTAATATTCACAACACATAACCGACTGGTTGTTATGGATTCCATCATCTTCTATATATCGCATGGCACGACTGAAGGCCATGATATAGTTTATGGAGGACCCAGCAAGTGGGCCATGTCTTTTTTTTTTTACTAAATACTTATATATTCTATAACATATTGCTGGGGCAGCATTTCTTAGAAGTCTGAATTCCTCCATTATTGCTCTTGGAACTTATTTAAAGGGCATCTGTCAGCAGATTTGTACTTATGAAACTGGCTAACCTGTTGTACAGGTGAAACTCGAAAAATTTGAAAATTTTGCAAAGTTCATTTATTTCAGTAATGCAACTTAGAAGGTGAAACTAACACATGATATAGACTCATTACATGCAAATAGAGATATTTCAAGCCTTTATTTGTTATAATTTGGATGATTATGGCTTACAGCTTATGAAAACCCCAAAGTCACAATCTCAGGTCCCCTTTGCTCAGGGGGTATGGATTAATTAGCTGACTAGAGTGTGACACTTTGATCCAAGAATATTGAACCTTTTTTACAATATTCAAATTTTAAGCTGCATTACTGAAATAAACAAACTTTTGCACAATATTCAAATTTTTCGAGTTTCACCTGTGTGTGCGCTTGGCACCTGAAGGTATCTGTGTTGGGCTCAGGCTGGATGATAGATGTGCTGCAGGGAAAGCAACTTTTCTCTGACTCTATACCAACTATTGGTTGGCTTAGGGCTCATGCATATGGCCATTGGTCGACCGTTTCGCAATTTGCGGTCCCCAATGCATGAGCAACATCATCAACTTGAATGGGTCCGTGATCTGTCCGCACTCTGCACATAGTGCTTCAGTGGAGTTCCGTGCCTCTGTTCTGCACCGCACCTTCCGGTATGTGGACCCATTCAAGTGAATGGGTCCGCATCCGTGATGCGGGGTGCACACGGCTGGTCATATTGCGGACTGTTAGTTTGAGACAGAATTTTACTCCAGAATCGTGGCATAATTTTGGTGCAAAATGGCACATCCTAAGCCACACCCTCTTTCCAATCAAACCATTCCCTCTTCCTACTAAGCCCTTCCCTTTTTGAGAAAGTTGGAAACAATTGTTAACATTCTAATTGTTTCAATTTTTCACCACTTTTAGACAAATTCTAGGCGCATATAACATTAGTAAATTTGGGCAACTGCATTTTTGTAGTGGCGTTTTAAGACCGTATCCTGGCATTTTTGGTAACTTGCTGTTTGTTTTTTAAATCACAGTATACTCTGGGTGTATTCTCTTCTCTTCTTTTATAGGATAAAATAAAAGTCTGAAGTTAAAGAGGACCTTTCACTAGAATAAAAAATCTAAACGAAGTATACAGACATGGAGAGCGGCGCCCAGGGATCTCCCTCCACTTACTGTTATACCTGGGCGCCGCTCCGTTCTCCCGGTATAGGCTCCGGTATCTTCATATGTTCGGCTCCACCCAGTTGAGCCTGCCGGCGTCTCCTTCTCCCATGCTGTAGCGCTAGCCAATCGCAGCGCTCAGCTCATAGCCTGAGAGTTTTTTTTTTCTCTCAGGTTATGAGCTGAGCGCTGCGATTGGCCAGCACTACAGCCTGGAAGAAGGAGACGCCGGCAGGCTCAACTGGGTGGAGCCGAACATATGAAGATACCGGAGCCTATACCAGGAGAGCGGAGCGGCTCTCCATGTCTGTATACTTAGTTTAGATTTTCTATTCTAGTGAAAGGTCCTCTTTAACATGATGTTGTGTGACTACAAAGCCTATACAAAAAAAAAGATTTGTAAAAAAAATGCATGAAATTCATGCACAATCCAAAAGCTGGGGCTACACATAGGGGGGAATTTATCATGAGGAGAATATTGGAAGTCAGTTTGGCCTACCAAGCGCCAAGGTGGTCTCAGGTCAGGCGGATCCTACGCTAAACCTACCTAAGCACAGATGTGTTTTGATCAAAATATATTGGCTAAGTGTCCCAGATTTTATCATATCAGAGTGAGGACTTTGTCCATATATAATGCTTGCATCTACTTTACTAAGTGCATTATTATCTTATTTCTGTGATTTTCTTCAACATATGCCACCTGCTGGAAAACCAGGCATATAACATGTACAAACAGTTGCATAACAATATTAAGGCACTAAATGAAAAGACATTGGAATAAATATACTGATGGGATACATTGCTAGACATAAGAAACCATAGCCAGGTGACAAAATGGTAGTGCTCCACTCCAGAGTACTACATACACAGGGAGTGTAAAAATATAACAAATACCTAAAAATATAAAAAATACGGACCTATAAGAAAGAGGGCAGAGGAGCAGCAATGCTGAAACCAGCGGGGGTCCGACAGGTGAGTATGAAGCCAACCTACTGTAAAGGGGCATAGCTGTATACATCCAGGACCTGGTATCTAAGGGGGGCATAAGGCATTCCTCCATGTAAAATGATTGTATTATGAATGGTCTACATGGTGGATGAGGGTCCTGTTAGAGTTGATATTTTGCATTTGGACCAAGATAAGTTACTACTGCTGTGTGTTAAAGGGGTTGTATTGGAATAATAGGACTGCTAAGATGCTAAACCAGACAAAAGCCATGGATAGGCGTTGAACAGTATCAGGAAGAAAACAGACAGGTTTGTCCAACCCCTATATTCCTTGGTGCTGACTGCATTCTGGACTTCCTTTGAGAAACCTACTTGAAATAATTTAGAGATGCCCAGAAATTTGTAGTGTGGGATCTACGTTGCGTATAGTCAGGAAATCTACCAACTGGTATGTGGTGTAAAGGAATCTGGACATCCCATCTGATCCACTTATGATAAGACTATTAGTTGGTCATTAATCAAAACAAATAACAACTTTTAATCGATGTGGAACTTTTAATCTGCAGTGGAAATTTACATGCAGCAGATATACAAATCCTTGCTGCAGGTTAATTTCCTTGTGGCTGAGTATGCTTGTGATCTCCATGTGGAAAGGGAAGAAACTGTCACCAGACATTTCTTCTGACGGGAGCTTTTCTCCCCAAAGAGCAAGGGGATCGGTCATGTTGAAATCATGCGGTGCAATTCTTCTTTCCCTAGAAATTTGCTTTCGAGGGAGATTCCGGAGGCCCAAAAATACACATTAGATGGAGGAAATTGATGGGTACAGCCAGCATTACTCTAATGTGCATGGCCAACTAAAGATTCTAGGTTCAAGACTGGCTACTGGGGCATTAAGGTACGGCCACACGTTTAGATTTCTCCATGCAGTTTTGGAAGCCAAAACCTGGAAGAGAAGTTGTATCTGTCCTTTATACTTTCTTTCCTTTTATGAACCACTCCTGATTTTGGCTTCCAAAACTGTATCAAGAAACTTGACCGTGTGGCTGTAACCTTAGAGTAGCGCCTAGTGGGCCATGGCCCCTTTGATAAGCGCTTCTTGGATGCAGTTTGTTAACCCTACTCAAATGTGCCATGGCCTTTTTAATTTGTAAGGACCCAGACCGCTTCGAGTCTGGCAGTGCCTTAATGTTGGCAGAGCCTTCGATATTGGTTCTTTAGTCTCGCAATCAATTTTTTAAGCTTGTTTTCAAATTTTACAGATTATGTTAATATTGAACACCGGAAGTAGACTGGCACTACAGCTGCTTAGGAATCTTCTTTTTATACAATGGCACCATGCGATGGATAGATTCAGCCAAGTGTCGGCATACGGTGGTGTTCTACCATAGTCAGTCCCAACTGGTAAAATAGCAAAGAGAAATCCAACTCAACTTTATTGGAAAGCTGATCTGCACTTTGTTTGGCCACCATGCGGAACAGCACGAATCGGCAGTCGCCTGTTAATACTGAACGCGTTCCCTATTACTGAGGAGTAAACAGATGAGAAGCATTTATACCCAAGAGGGTTTTTTCTACATTTCTAAGAGGGAAATCATGCTTGAAGCTGAGCAGATATAAATAAAAGTCAATGAAACCGAGAAAACATGGAGAACATTTCTCAGCGCATTATGTCTTATTTGCATGTATTGTTCTCTATTATGGGTGCAATAATCATACTTTATTGGTTTTTCATTTTATCACATCGCAAACGCCTGGGCTCAGGAGCTAGAATTCAATCAATCATTTTTTAAGATCCAGTTTCTATTTAATCACAGTGTTCACAAGATTTGTTTCATTCATTGGTGCTTAGATATATACTACAATATGTCAGTGTGTATTATTGCTTGCTATACCTTTATACAATGCAGTCTTACTACACAAACAAGTATTTCTATATGCAACAGTCCCATCATTGTAGCTCACCAGGGACTAGACACAAAATGATTGGATCTTATCCCTAAGCTGCAACCTGACATCACAGGTCATCAGTGGCTTCTCCACTGACTTCTTAGTCATGATCTTCCACTCTGGCCAGCAGTCTTCGCACTGGTTTGTGTGGTCTTCCTTGGGGGAGATCAGAAGTGATGCATAACCCAGTTTCATGGGCATTACCAGAAAGTTACTATGCCTACCAGCCAAGCCCTGGTCAGACAGAGCGGACATCGAGCCAATCAGTGCTCTGGCTTCACATCCAGTCAGGCAATGATTCTGTGCCATTGCTTGTGATTGCATATTTGTCCTGGCTTCTATGCTACTCTTGCATTAGAACTCCTGGTGAACTGACTTTCAGCTTGTTTCTGGATTAACCATTAATTTGCTGATCTGGGTTCTATTGGTTCTTCTGGTTTATTGACTTTTTGGGTTGTCTCTGGATTTACCACTTGCCAACTGTTTCAGTTGCATCTGTATCTCCTTGTTTGACCATGTTCAACCACTACCCATTATACCTTCCTGGGCATTCCTGTAGTTTTATGCTACCTACACCTAAGTGTAGCCTTAGCATTCTACCAACCGAAGTAATAAGAAAGACTGGTAGCGGTTTTGGAAGACTGGTATCTTGCTGGCTGCAGTTCCGATGTTGACCTTAGTACTTCCTTATACTAGTCACTGCACCAGTAGGTCACATAGTACTAAGGAGTGTAGCACTGGGTCACCTGGAGCTAGACACTAAACCAGAGGTATTCAAGTACATTTTTAAAGGTCCATATACACAAGTCTGCTGTAGGACAAAGGACAAGGAGCTGTAAAAAAAAAAAATATGTAAGGAGGGACAACACCAGTAGTAGTGATGAACGAACATCAGCCGGGACAGTTCGCGTTTGCGATCAAATGTTGGCGAACTGCGCGTTCGCGGCGGGCCCCATTGACTTTAATGGCAGGCGGAACTGAAAAACCTTCAGGTCATATTTGCAGCCACCAAATACTTACTAGAAGTGCACAAATAGCCGCACAACATGGACAGTGACATACCAGAGGGGGATCATTGGCAAAAATTCCCACAAAAAATATGTATTTTAATCAGGGGCCATTTTTATGCGTCTTAAAGGGAAATTCTCAAAAATGTGCCCTGCTGGAGCCTAGAAGAATTTTATTTTAGGCCACGGGAGTACAGGCCCCAAAAATTAGACATTTACCTGACAGAAAAGAATTTGTGATTATGTGGCTGGAGGTACATTAGGCAGTCACTGGATAAAAATTTAACTGTAGGCTAGTACAGGCCCCCAAAATTTGGCATTCATCTGACATTGGCTGGAGGTACATTAGGCGGTCACTGATTTTTTTTTTTTACTGTAGGCAAGTACAGGCCCCAAAAATAGGCATTCATCTGACATTTTTTGGGGTTAGCGGTTAGGCCAGCTTTCCGAAGGGAGTCCACTACAGCCTGCACTTTGGGTAGGTGACTTTCCCAGTCGGTACTGTGGATGACAATATCGTCCAGGTAAGCCGAAGCGTACTGATGTGGACGAAGCACAATGTCCATTAGTCGCTGAAAAGTGTCGGGGGCGCCATGCAGACCAAAGGGTAAGACCTTATATTGATACAGCCCCTCAGGCGTGATGAAGGCAGTTTTCTCTTTGGCAGCCTCCGTTAAGGGCACCTGCCAGTACCCTTTCGTGAGGTCCAAAACAGAAAAATACCGGGCTTGTCCTAACCTCTCAATGAGCTCATCCACCCGGAGCATGGGATACGCATCGAACTTGGAAACCTCGTTTTCGAAAGTCGTTACAAAACTGCAACGTCCCGTCCGGCTTGGGTATCACTTTTTGACTCCTCAATGACGTCTAGCTGCAACATTAGCTGCACCTCCTCCGATATGGCTTGTCGCCGAGCCTCGGGTACCTGGTATGGTTTTATCTGACTTTTGCCTGAGGCTCAGCGATGTCATGCTGGATTATGGAAGTGCATATACGGAGGTCTGAGAACACATCCGTGTTCCGACTAATGAACTCCCTGGCCTCCTGAGTCTGTTTAGAGGAGAGGCTGTCAGCAATTTTTACTGTGGTAGCCGCCTTTCTTGCATCAGACAGAGGGGCCGGTACCTTTTCTCCTGGAAAACCCAGCCGCGGGCTGTCTTCTGTACAGGTTTCCCTATCTTTCCACGGTTTCAGTAAATTCACATGGTAAACCTGCTCCACCTATCGCCGCCCTGGCTGGTGTACCTTGTAGCTTACATCTCCAATTTTCTTGAGTACCTTGTAGGGCCCCTGCCACCTAGCCTGGAACTTACTGTCCACGGTCGGCACCAGAACCAAAACCCGATCACCCAGGTTAAAGATCCGCACCCGAGCCTGCCGATTATAGACCCGACTTTGGGCTCGCTGAGCTACCTCCATATGCTCCCTAACAAGAGGCAACACTGTCTCTATCCAATCTTGCATCTGGGTAACGTACTCAATGACACTTTTATGTGGAGTGGGTTGTTGTTCCCACGCCTCTTTGGCAATATCCAAGAGACCGCGAGGGTGTCTGCCATATAGCAGTTCGAAGGGCAAGAACCAAGTAGAGGCGTGGGGTACCTCTCGCACTGCGAACATGAGATAGGGCAGAAGGAGGTCCCAGTCCTTCCCATCTTTAGACACTACCTTTTTCAACATATTTTTTAATGTTTGGTTAAACCATTCTACCAGACTGTCCGTTTGAGGATGGTAAACGAACATCCGTAGTTCTTTTATGTGTAGCAACTTAAAGAGTTCCCTCATCACCTTGGACATAAAAGGGGTCCCTTGGTCAGTCAGAACCTCTTAAGATAGTCCCACTCGCGAAAACATCCCCATTAACCCCTTAGCTATGAGTTTGGCCGAGGTATGAGTTTCGCCTCCGGGTACCGAGTAGTGTAGTCTAGAATGACTAAGATGTATTGAAGCCCTCTGGCGGACTTCGGTACTGGGCCTATGAGGTCCATAGCTTTTTGGTCAATCGGTACTTCGATAATCGGGAGAGGTACTAGGGGACTACGGAAATGTGTCTGGGGGCTAGTTATCTGGCAGGTCAGGCAAGACTTACAAAACTCTTCCACGTCTTTAAATATGCTGGGCCAGTAAAACCGCTGTAGAATACGATCCTGAGTTTTCTGCAGCCCCAGGTGCCCCCCGAGAACGTGTTGGTGGGCTAGATCTAACACAAGCTTGCGATAAGCCTTGGGGACCACCAACTGTTCAATAGGCTCACATCGTAGTTGGTTTACCCGATACAACATATCCTGATGAACCACAAAACAGGGAAATACTGACTCTGCCCCAGGTTGTTGTAGTTCATCATCTACTATTAACACATTTTCCCAGGAGCGGGATAGCGTTGGGTCCCGACGTTAGGCGGTACCAAAATTATCCCCGGAGACATTGAGGTCTGCCATTTCAGGACCCGGCGGCAAGTCCTCCACGTCTCCCACCATCACACTTAGCGGGGTTGTCTCCCCCTCTTCCACCGAAGTGGCGGTCACCCCTACCTCTGGCCCTTCGTTCTCAGGTTCCCAGGGTTCTGGTCTTCCCCCTGAGCTGGGCCACTCTGCTAGGGTTACCCCTGTCTCATGGGTATCAGTCACTCTCATAGCAGGCCACAGTACCGGGAAGTCTCTCCCTATTATGAGTTCATAATGTATATTTGTGGCAACAGCCACCTCGTAGGTCTATCTACCGGCCACTGTGGTTAGAGAAGCCAGCACGGTGGGGTAGTCTTTTAAGTCTCCATGGATGCACATCCCCCCGACTTTCCGGCCAAGGTAGCCCTTACTAGGGTCACAAGACTCCCTGAGTCCAGCAGAGTCTCTGCCGGAGTGTCTCCCACTTCCACCTGGCACAAATGATCTAGAGACTCTGGGGTACTTGTTGCACACAGCCTCCTAGCATATAGTGACTGACGGTAGCCATAGTTAGTGTCCATGGGCTCAAACCGATGGGGACAGTCAGTCCTTACATGGCCAGGCTCCTGACACCGCCAGCAGACTATCGGAGCCAGGTGGGCCGTGGGTACATCCCCGGTGGGTTTTATTGGCTCAAATCTCCGGGCCTGGGGAGGAGATTTCCGGGGTTTGCCGACTTCCCTCCCGACAGAACTCTCCTTTGGATTCCTGGTAGCTTCATAACGTTCGACCAGGTCCACCATCTCAAGGGCATTGCCAGGAGACACCTGACCGATCCAGTGCTGGAGAGGGTATGGCAAAGCCCTCTAGAACATATCGGCTTACAGACGATCCAGCATAGCAGTGGGACTCAGCACGTCAGGCTGTAGACATTTTTGCAAGAGGTGAAGTAAGTTATAATACTGGGGTTTTGCAGGCTCAGCCGGGTTGAACCCCCACTGATGCAGCCGCTGGGCCCTGACCAACACATTGACACCCAGTCTTGCCAGAATCTCACCCTTACATTTCTGGTAGTCGGCTGCTTTATTGTCCGGCAAGTCGAAATACACCCGCTAGGAATCGGATGCCAGGAACGGAGCGATGACCTCAGCCCACTGGTCACGGGGTAGCTTTTCCCTGATGGCCACTTTCTCGTACATCACCAGGTAGGTTTTGATGTAGTCTGCGGTGGTGATCTTAGGAATCGCGGCACGTTTGCTGCAGGTTTGTCTCTCGCTGCTGCAGATTAGCCTCCATAAGAGCCTTCACAACAGCCTCCATTTTGTCATGGGGCACTGGTTGTAATACAGCTGGTTTAATGTACGACATACAACCGTGCCTGAAAAATGCAGAAACCAAAAATATCGGCGCTCACACCAGTCTCACTGCTCTTGCGCACATCCTCCACCAATTGTGGGGTTTCGCTCTGGTAGACAGGATTAGCGGATGCAGTATAGAGGCAACAAAAAGTTCTTTGGATCAAACAGTTCTGTGTTTTATTAACACTTTAGGCAAGTGACAAAACAAGCAGTCATAAACAAGCAAAAAGTAATTCACGCCATGCGGCAATTCTGCCTCAAAGAGTCCTTGAGCATAGCAGCACCAACCTATTTTAACGCCAAACAGGTAGCAAGCCTTCATCCAGGCACAAGGCTCCCAGATCCCAACACAGAACCCAGCTGCCTATTTAAGGACAGCCAGGTGCTGCCAAAACCCGGACCGGCACTTAAAATCCTGTCCGGTATTTGATATCACCTGGTTGTAAATCAGCCCAGCAGCACATGCTGTATAGAAAATATCTGTTTCCCAGACCAAACCTCTCAGTGTGTCACAATGTGTATACACATACAGTACAGACCAAAAGTTTGGACACACCTTCTCATTCAAAGAGTTTTCTTTATTTTCATGACTATGAAGGCATCAAAACTGTGAATTAACACATGTGGAATTATATACATAAACAAGTGTGAAACAACTGAAAATATGTCATATTCTAGGTTCTTCAAAGTAGCCACCTTTTGCTTTGATTACTGCTTTGCACACTCTTGGCATTCACTTGATAAGCTTCAAGAGGTAGTCACCTGAAATGGTCTTCCAACAGTCTTGAAGGAGTTCCCAGAGATGCTTAGCACTTGTTTGCCCTTTTGCCTTCACTCTGCGGTCCAGCTCACCCCAAACCATCTCGATTGGGTTCAGGTCCGGTGACTGTGGAGGCCAGGTCATCTGGCGCAGCACCCCATCACTCTCCTTCATGGTCAAATAGCCTTTACTTTCAAAGTTTTCCCAATTTTTCAGCTGACTGACTGACCTTCATTTCTTAAAGTAATGATGGCCACTCGTTTTTCTTTACTTAGCTGCTTTTTTCTTGCCATAATACTAATTCTAACAGTCTATTCAGTAGGACTATCAGTTCTGTATCCACCTGACTTCTCCTCAACGCAACTGATGGTCCCAACCCCATTTATAAGGCAAGAAATCCCACTCAATTAAACCTGACAGGGCACACCTGTGAAGTGAAAACCATTTCAGGGGACTACCTCTTGAAGCTCATCAAGAGAATGCCAAGAGTGTGCAAAGCAGTAATCAAAGCAAAAGGTGGCTACTTTGAAGAACCTAGAATATGACATATTTTCAGTTGTTTCACACTTGTTTGTTATGTATATAATTCCACATGTGTTAATTCATAGTTTTGATGCCTTCAGTGTGAATCTACAATTTTCATAGTCATGAAAATAAAGAAAACTCTTAGAATGAGAAGGTGTGTCCAAACTTTTGGTCTGTACTGTATATGTATACACATATATATATATCCCTCCCCTCTCTTTTTTAAGTATTTTTAGTAATCCAAGATATTATGTTGAATACGGCGATCTATTTTGTATATAGATTTTTTATACAACCTTCTTTTATTTATAGACCCCATTTATTTATTGAGTGATCTACATGTATATGGGGATGTAGAAAAGACACCGACACCCAAACCATCTTTTATATTTATCGCCCCGTCTATCTATTCTCCTCTCCTTGGTATATAAGAAGAGGGGAATAGTCTCTATAAGAAGATTTTATCAATGAAGTAATAATAATTAATAAAAGATTCCACCTTCAAGCATACCATAGGGAAGGGTTAATTCACCCTTCTAGTCACCGGGGCTGACAGTAGCTCAATTACACCCCGAAACGCGTTGAGATTTTTTCCAAATAAAGTTCCTCGTTTGCAAGTTGGAGTCCACCGGGTCATCCATTAGAGGGACTACAGGAGAACTACCATTCTACAGGCGATCTCGGCAAGGGAGGACTGGTGACAAGTGGCTTGAGCTTTATCTTGCGCCACCCTTCCTGGTGAAGTGAGTAAGACACTTTCATTGTGTATTGTCCAGAGTGTAATCAACCAAGCGGATTGTTTTTCTAACTCTTATATGTGTAATTTTATTATTATTCTGTACTGCTCTTAGCCTCTTAATCTACGGACTAATCAACACCATCCACAGTCAATATTACCACTCTGGCTACAGGGAAGAGATTAATTTCCACACAGGAGCACTGTCCCCCTAATTTGCACCACGAATTACCACCCACGATTTGGGCCACTAGGCCCTATTGCATTGCAGCTATTTGTTGCCTCCTGGTTTGTTATTTGGGTTAATCGTATTTCTTATGAACTCTATTTAGTTACCTTGGGGCATCATAGGTGTTTTTTCACTTCTGTTCTTCCTTTTCGGCTCCTTGGCGCTCCACTGTTTATTTATTACGGCCTGCAAGTCAGGCCGGTTTGGACACCTGGTCCTACCTAGTGTGAGCTGCTTTTCTTGCCTCTGATGAGTTTATTAAAAAATTTTCCCCAACATCCCGTGGCGCCAGTCTTTCCTCCTTCTTTTCCCAAATTTTCCCCCTCTTCTAACCACCACCCCACTCCTGCCTCCTCCTTCTTCCCCACCCTTTTCCCTCCCAACCCTCCTATCTTCCCACCTTCCATCGCTAAAATAACCCCCCCCCCCCCATTCTTGATCCCCTACTTATGCTCATCTTTTCTGTTTGAATCCTTTTTGCAATATTTGGTGGAAGCAGGTATATCAATCCCCTTAATCAGTATTTTGTGGAAACAGGTATATAGAACCCCTTAATCAGTATTTTGTGGAAGCAGGTATATCGCAGGCCTCAATCAATATTTTGTGGAAGCAGGTATATCAAACCCCTTAATCAGTATTTTGTGGAAGCAGGTATTTTGCAGGCCTCAATCAATATTTGGTGGAAGCAGGTATATCAATCCCCTTAATCAGTATTTTGTGGAAGCAGGTATATCGCAGGCCTCAATCAATATTTGGTGGAAATAGGTATATCAAACCCCTTAATCAGTATTTTGTGAAAGCAGGTATATTGCAGCCCTCAATCAGTATTTTGTGGAAGCAGGTATCTCGCAGGCTTCAATCAATATTTGGTGAAAGCAGGTATATCAATCCCCTTAATCAGTATTTTGTGTAAGCAGGTATCTCGCAGGCCTCAATCAGTTTTTTATGGAAACAGGTACATCAATCCCCTTAATCAGTATTTTGTGGAAGCAGGTATATCGCAGGCCTCAATCAATATTTTGTGGAAGCAGGTATATCAAACCCCTTAATCAGTATTTTGTGGAAGCAGGTATTTCGCAGGCCTCAATCAATATTTGGTGGAAGCAGGTATATCAATCCCCTTAATCAGTATTTTGTGGAAGCAGGTATATCGCAGGCCTCAATCAATATTTGGTGGAAATAGGTATATCAAACCCCTTAATCAGTATTTTGTGAAAGCAGGTATATTGCAGCCCTCAATCAGTATTTTGTGGAAGCAGGTATCTCGCAGGCTTCAATCAATATTTGGTGAAAGCAGGTATATCAATCCCCTTAATCAGTATTTTGTGTAAGCAGGTATCTCGCAGGCCTCAATCAGTTTTTTGTGGAAACAGGTACATCAATCCCCTTAATCAGTATTTTGTGGAAGCAGGTATATCGCAGGCCTCAATCAATATTTTGTGGAAGCAGGTATATCAAACCCCTTAATCAGTATTTTGTGGAAGCAGGTATCTCACAGGCCTCAATCAATATTTGGTGGAAGCAGGTATATCAATCCCCTTAATCAGTATCTTGTGGAAGCAGGTATATCGCAGGCCTCAATCAATATTTGGTGGAAATAGGTATATCAAACCCCTTAATCAGTATTTTGTGAAAGCAGGTATATTGCAGCCCTCAATCAGTATTTTGTGGAAGCAGGCATCCCGCAGGCTTCAATCAATATTTGGTGAAAGCAGGTATATCAATCCCCTAATCAGTATTTTGTGGAAGCAGGTATCTCGCAGGCCTAAATCAATATTTTGTGGAAACAGGTATATCAAACCCCTTAATCAGTATTTTGTGGAAGCAAGTATATTGCAGCCCTTAATCAGTATGTTTTGGAAGCAGGTATCTCACAGGCTTCGATAAATTTTTGGTGAAAGCAGGTATATCAATCCCCTTAATCAGTATTTTGTGGAAGAAGGTATCTCGCAGGCTTCAATCAATATTTTGTGGAAACAGGTTTATCAAACCCCTTAATCAGTATTTTGTGGAAGCAGGTATATCGCAGGCCTCAATTATTTTTTTGGCACAACAATTATATCACACCACCCTGTTTATTTGGGGCAACAGGTATATTGAAGCCCTCAATCAGTATTTTGTGGAAGAAGGTATTTCACACCACTCAATCAGTTTTTTTGGGGGCAACAAGTATATCACACCCATTGCAAATAGTTGTTCCAATAGCGCTTGTCCCTCTATCTAGCTGCGGTATCGCAGCAGAACTGCACACAACTGCTGCAGAATACAAATGCACTATATGCTTTCTATGTTAGAAAGTATATTATAGGTTTATCACACCCCTCAATTAGTTTTTTGGGGGGCAACAGGTATATCACACCCAAGGCAATTAGTTGTTCCATTAGCGCTTGCCCCTCTATATAGCTGCAGTACAGTCCTGATCAAAAGTTTAAGACCACTTGAAAAATGGCAAAAAATCATATTTAGCATGGCTGAATCTTAACAAGGTTCCAAGTAGAGCTTCAACATGCAACAAGAAGAAATGGGAGTTAGACAAAACATTTTTTGAGCATTCAATTTAATGAAAACAACGAATAAGCTGATCAAAAGTTTAGGACCACACCTCCAAAAAAAAACTAAACCCCCACAAAACATAAATCCAACTTCCAAACATGAACTCAGTAATGAGTAGCTCCGCCGTTATTGTTTATTACTTCCAAAATTAGTTTCGGCATTCTTGATGTAAGCGTTTCCATGAGGTGAGTGGGAACATTTCTCCAAGTGGTGAAGACGGCCGCACGAAGGCCATCTACTGTCTGAACTGTTGTCCATTTTTGTAAACTTCCCTTGCAATCCATCCCCAAAGGTTCTCAATTGGATTTAGATCAGGGGAACACGCAGGATGGGCCAAAAGAGTGATGTTATTCTCCTGGAAGAAGTCCCTTGTCCTGCGGGCATTGTGTACTGTAGCGTTGTCCTGTTAAAAAAACCCAGTCGTTACCACACAGACGAGGGCCCTCAGTTATGAAGAATGCTCTCTGCAACATCTGGACATAGCCAGCGGCCATTTGACGCCCCTGCACTTCCTGAAGCTCCATTGTTCCACTGAAGGAAAAAACACCCCAGACCATTATGGCACCCCCTCCACTGTGGCGCGTAGAAAACATCTCAGGTGGGATCTGCTTGTCATGCCAGTAACATTGGAAACCATCAGGACCATCAAGGTTAAATTTTTTCACATCAGAGAATAAAACTTTCTTCCACCTTTGAATGTCCAATGTTTGGTGCTCTCTTGCAAAGTCCAAACGAGCAGTTCTGTGGCGTTCAAGGAGACGAGGTCTTTGAAGACGTTTTTTGTTTTTGAAGCCCTTCAGTCTCAGATGCCGTCTGATGGTTATGGGGCTGCAGTCAGCACCAGTAAGGGCCTTAATTTGGGTCGAGGATCGTCCAGTGTCTTGACGGACAGCCAATTGGATCCTCCGGCTCAGTGCTGATGAAATTTTTTGGGGTCTTCCACTTGACTTTTTTGTTCCATAACCCTCAGGATCATTTAAGAAATTCCAAATGACTTAAGCATGGCGCACTGTGAGAGAACCTGCTTATGCAGTTCAACAACCCAACCACGTTCAAAAAGGGAGAGTTTTTTGCCTTTGCCATCACAAAGTGTGACTACCTGACAGAAAATGCCAATGAATCCACATCTTTACACAGATTTGGCCTTTTAAAGGCATGTGGTCCTAAAATTTGGATCAGCTGAAAAACAGCCTGTTTTAGTTTAATCGTTATTTTAAATTAATTGAATGCTCAAAAAATGTTTTGTCTCACTCTCATTTCTTCTTGTTGCATGTTGAAGCTCTACTTGGCTCTACTTGGAACCTTGTTAAGGTATAACAATGTAAAATATGATTTTTTGCCATTTTTCAAGTGGTCTTAAACTTTTGATCAGGACTGTATATCACACCCCTCAGTATATCACACCTATCGATAGCACACCTATACCAGTCCTTAAAAGGACTTTTGTGGCCCTATTAGCTAGCGTTTGGTGTCCCTAACAGCCTGTCCCTGCTCCACAAAGCAACCTCTCCCTACACTGGCAAAACACAAAATGTAAAATGGCTGCCAGATTGGGTTCTGTGATAGGGTGGGGATGTGTCCATGTGCTGAAACTTATCAATTGGCTGTCCTGTCCCACCTGATGGATGTCATGGGTCAAAATTCAGCGCAATGCAAAATAATATGGTGCCGGAGGACATCGCTATATGTTCGCATGTTCGGCGAATCGCGAACGCGCAAAGTTCACATTGAAACGACTGCCGGGTGAATCGCAAGGCCATCTCTAACCAGTACTGTGTAGCACTGCATACTTTTTTTTCCACAATAAGCCACATCTCTATGCCTACCTAATCTCCTTTCTGCCAACCAAACAGTAAGAATGTCCTTTCAGTGCCCCCTAACAATAATGATGGCCCTTAGTACCTCTAGACAGTATTATATAATTTTAGTGCCCCACAGAACATGATACCTCTAAGTGTCCCCTCGCACAAAATGATGCCCTCTTAAAATCCCCCAGAACAAATGTATGTTCTCTACATTCCCCCTCTCACACAGTATGATGTACTCTTAAATGTTCCCCTCACAAAGTGATGACCCTTAAATGTCCCCCACATAGTATGATGTCCCTTTAAGAAGTCTCTACACGGTATAATACCATGTTAAGTGGCCTCACACAGTGCTGCACCTCAACTTTCCCGCCACACAGTATGATGCCCACATAAGTAGCCCCACACACAGTGAGGTCCGCCTCATGGATTATGCCCCCTAATAGTTATGCACCCTTTAGTGACCAGCTCCCCACCCAGTTATGCCCCCTAAATAGCCCCCCAACACAGTTATTCCCACTTTAGTGGTCCCCCACAGAGTAATGCACCTTTAGACACCCTTCCACAAGGTGCTGCCCCCTCAACTGACTCCACACATAGTGATGCCCCTTTAGTTAGTCTATCAAACATAATAATACCCCCCTTATAGATTATGCCCCCTTTAGTGCCCCCCTCATAATTATGTCACCTTTGGTGCCCCCCACCAAGTTATGACCACTTAGATGTCCCCGCACAGTTATTACCCTTAAGCACCCCCCTCCACACACAGTTGTGACCCCTTTAGTGGACCGTCACAGTGTTATGCACCTTTAGACACCCTTCCACAAAGTTATGCCCTCACAGTCGTGCCCCCTCAAGTGCCTCGACACATAGTGATGCCCCTTTAGGTGGCCCCCAAACACTGTGATTCCCCCTTCATAGATTATGGCCCCTGACCCAGTTATGCCCACTTAGATGTCCCCCTACACAGTTATTCTCCTTTAGTGGCTCCCCACACAGTTATGTCCCCTTCCCTCAAAAGGAAAAAACTAAAATCTTGCTTTGACATAAGTATTCAGACCCTTTACTCAGTATTTAGTTGAAGCACCCTTGGCAGCGATTACAGGCCCCAGTCTGTTTGGCTATGATGCCACAAGGATTTGGGGATTTTCTGCAATTCTTCTATGGACAGCCATTTTCAGGTCTTTCAGAGATGTTCAATTGGTTTCAAGTCAGGCCTCAAGGACATTCACAGAGTTGTCCCTAAGCCACTCGTGTGTTGTCTTGGCTGTCTGTTTAGAGTCATTGTCTTGTTGGAAGGTGAACCTTCAGCAGAGTCTGAGTTCCAGACCGCTCTGGATCAGGGTTTCATTAAGAATATCCCTGTATTTTGCTCCATTCAGCTTTTCCTGAAAACCTGACCTGACCTGCTTCCTTAGATAGCCCCCCTCACACAGTTATGCCCCCTTTACTGGCCCCCACAGGGTTATGCGGTGCCTCCGGTGTAAAAACTCACCTATCACAACCCCGACTAAAAGAGCCGCTCTACTCTGTGCTCTGCTGTCAGTACATTGCACCTGCATGCGCTGGCTGCGGGCGGCACAGGAATGGTGAATCAGGGAGCTGACGGCTCCCTGCTTCACCATTGGCTTCAGCTGGATCTGCGTCCTCAGGACACCTGGCAACTGCGGCCCGGATTCTGACTGTTGTCCGCCAGTTGAGTACCCCTGCACTAAACCATAGGTAATAAACTATGAATTATGAAGAAATGGACTTTATAACTCAGGCTCCACCACTATGTGACCAGGGGCTGGACACTGAACTGGTAGGTAAACCATGGGCAATAACCAATAGATCTTGAACAAATATACAATGATCCCTCAAGATACAATTGTAGTGTCCCACTAGGTAAAGGTGGGCACTGCACAAAAGGGGTTAATGTGTCCTGATTGCATTTAAAGAGGACCTTTCATCAGTATAATTTTAATAAACTAATAACCCTACCTAATAGTGCGGCTTCCACTGATGTTCCCCCTTTTTTTTTTTTTTTAAATCGGCCACCGAATGTTGAAATAATAGCCCCGTTTGTTCTGCTGCAGCGCCTGTCACTCAAGCGCTTTTTTGTATGGGGCGTTGCTAAACTTTTTTCTTTGCTATGGGCCTTGGCTGAGAGCGCAGCCAATCAGAGCGCTCCTCTCTCAGCCAGGCAGATCAGATAGAAAGATCAGCGAAAGATCAGATAGACCGGCCGAGGGACGCGACGGGTGTGGAAGCAGCGGTACGAGCGGCAGGGTAAGTATCATAATCATCCCCTAGACATCGCTGCACTTTAGCTCCTTCTGCCTGGCTGAGAGAGGAGCGCTCTGATTGGCTGCGCTCTCAGACAAGGCCCATAGCAAAGAAGAAAGTTTAGCAACGCCCCATACAAAAAAGCGCTTGAGTGACAGGCGCTGCAGCAGAACAAACGGGGCTATTATTTCAACATTCGGTGGCCGATTTAAAAAAAAAAAAAAGGGGGAACATCAGTGGAAGCCGCACTATTAGGTAGGGTTATTAGTTTATTAAAATTATACTGATGAAAGGTCCTCTTTAATGTCATTTGTATGCATTTTCCTGTGTTAACTGGGTGTCAGGCCTATTAGGGTGCAGTTTAGCCTCCCAGACGTTAGAGGGAGCCAGAGAGCCCTAGATATATATAGGAAGGCCCAGGCAGGGGAGTGGTAGTTCATTCCAGGGGACTAGAGGAGTTACTTCGTCCACCTGAAGCTCCTGAGGCTAGGATTAGCTCAGTAGAGACACCCCAGTTGCAGGATAGAACCTCCTGGGAGAAACCCACAGTCAGGATCTTACCAGCAAAGATAAGTAACACTGATGGGCAGATGCTATATAGGAAGAAAAGCAAGAATTTAATACGAGAGGAAGATATATATATACCAAGGATTTAAGCCACCATTTAGGCATCCGGGCCTTGGTATTGGAAACCAGACAGGAGTTCTAGAAAGGACAGTGTATGCTATTTCTGAGGAAAGGTACAACCTGATTCTGAGTGCATTGTGGAATTACCCTCTGAGTATCTTGCATAATTAATACCTGCCATCTTGTGGAGTAAGCCTGCTTGTAAAGCTGTGATCTAAAGGACTGTGTTACCATCTGTATGTACAAAGTTGGACTATTAAGTAAAGCAACGTTTGGTTCACTATACCACCTGTGTACCTCAATTATTCCAACTATAAATCGGTGTGCCACCATTACAGGCACTGGCGTCACGAATCCAACAGGGACCTTGCCCCAGGCACTCAAAATACCTGTAACATCCAGGGCACCTCATCCACCATCAGGCCTGGTCCCTATATACAGAGTGTGCCCCAGAGGAACTGTGTCTACCTCTCCTTCACTGCCGCATGCCTGCCCAGGGTTCTCCAATGCAGTGAGCAACCCTCGATTGCCTTTAACTGTGACCTCGCTTCGCTATACCCTGCAGGTCTGGCGTGCTGCATAAATTGGCGTCACGAACAGGATTTACGGAATATTCCTGCGCCATTGCGGATATAAAACTGTGTGCTAAAAAGTGCCTTAAAGTGACCAAGCCCTATTGTTTTATTAAAAATTGCTGGGCCAAAGAACTGTGCTAATTAGCGGTGTGAAGATAATATTTTCTGGACTGTTTGCTGCTTATTTGAGCCACCGCTTGCTGTCAGTGAATAGACAGCGATTTTGTCACTTAAACCTGAGGTGGATTGCAAGTGCGCCTGGTGAACTGTTTGGCGCGAAAAGAACGAGGCGGAGTCATCGCCCGGCCAGCAAGGAGGAAGAACGCCGCCATGTCTGGAGGAAAAGGTGCCGCCTACCTGAGTCCCGGAGCTACGAGAGGCCGCGCCCACCTGCTGACGCTGTACGCAGGACGTCCGACGCCCGTAGCCACGCATCTCGCGAGACTTGGAGCGAGCACCACCGGAGTGAGTACCGACTTAAAACTTTTGCTGGCTCCCCCGATCACCTTACCGGAATCTTCCCGACCCCTGCCAGGGTACCGGAGGGACTCCCGTTAGTAGCCAAAGACTTTTCTGGAAAAAAAAAAAAAAAGTTATTACCATTGCCGCTCCGGTCCGCTCCGCTACATTTAAAGGGCCATACCCACCTAGCAACACCATGTCTACACCGGAGGAAATTGGACAGGTGGCCCCAGTCGTGCCTTCTGGAGTCTCCCCAGCCGACCCTAGGGCCCCTGCCGCAGCGGCACCGCCAAGCCTGATGCCGCTAACTATGCCGTACTATTTTGGGGCCCCCTGGTTCCCACGTTATTCAGGGGAAGCCCACAAGTTAAAGGACTTTAGGGAGCAGATACTGGCCTTGTTCCGGCTTTATCCCATAAATGCCGAACAGCAAATGGAGATCCTCCTAGCTCAGTTGGAAGGGGCCGCCCGCAGGGAAGTCATGTCGTGGCCCCGCTCTGAGAAAAGTAGCCTGGAACAGATTTTTGATCGCTTGGGCACCACGTTTGAGGCCAGAACGGTGTCAGAAGTTAAAATGCGTTTCTTCAGCAGAAAGCAGCAGCCTGGAGAGTCGCTCCGCGATTTTGCCCTGTCCTTACAAGAGACACTGAGAGCGGTAGTCCAAGTAGATCCTAAGGAAGCTGAGGACCAGGACCGGACTCTTAGAGAGCAATTCGTTGCAGGCGTAAGTAATGAGCATTTAAAGGGCCAGCTACGCATGTTGTCAGCTCAACACCCCCACTGTGCATTTCTGGACTTTAAGGAATTGGCCATCAGTATATTAGGCCAGAACCCGGCTCCAGGGCCAGCAGCCTCCTATGAACCCCAGGCTTGTCAGCCCAAGAATGTGAATGTGGGGTCTGCAGGGGTCAGTCAGGCCACCCAAGCTCCAGTCACAGATGTAGTGGCAGCCCTCATGGAGCAAGTGAACCATCTCACTCTAAGTCTAGAGAAGGTGTGCAGGAAGATAGAGGAATGGGAGAGACCATTGCTACTAGAAGATGAAAGTCCTTTTCCTCCAAGGCTCCCACCTGCATATGGAGACGTATACCCAAAAGAGCCTGATGGGCGACCAAGGTACCGGTCCAGAAGTAGAAAGCAGCCTGTCTGCCATCATTGTAAGAAATATGGACATACTGAATCCATGTGCTGGCAGTTGAACCGGGCAACCCCTGAGGCAGAGGACCGCCCCTCGGGAGGTAGAACAGTAGGTCCAAAGGATCCAAGCTGGATGCCTAAGTATGTAGGATCCCGTCCAAAAGTCAATATATGTATCAACGGGATACCCTTTGAAGCCCTGTTGGACACTGGGTCACAGGTCACCACCATTCAACGGCCTGCCTTTGACAAATTCTGGGATCCAAGTCTCCTCACCCAGCCACCAGAGTCCTGGCTAGATATCATTGCCAGCAACGGTAAGCCAGTGAAAGTGCATGGGTATTGGGAACCTACCCTTCAGGTGGGAGAAGCCACCTTACCACAGCAAGGCGTGATTGTGGTGCAAGCAGGAGATAAAGGAGGACACCCTGTGATCTTAGGGACTAACGTTCTAAAAAATTGCTACTCCGAAGTGCTTGAAGCATTGAATCAAGCTATATCTTCAGCCTCACCTGCTTCCAGAAGAGTTATTCAAAAGACTATTAGTGTGCTGTGTGCTCAACAAAAGTTTGCCAACAAGAAAGGAGAAATTTGCACTGTCCGGATCCGGGATAACCGACCGGTAATTCTGCCTCCAAATTCCCAGATCATCCTGTGGTGCCGTGCGGTGTTAGGGATCCAGGGCCAAGACTATCAAGCCCTAGTGGAACCTATTCCCTTTGAAAATCATCCCTTCGTACGGACAGCCAAGAGCCTGGTGACCGTGTCTCAAGGTAAAGTGCCTGTCCGTTTAATTAACTTTGGTGATCATCCCGTTACTCTCCTTAAACACTGCCCCATTGCTCAGCTTTTTCAAGTGTCTTTCCAGGATGTGATCCGTCTGCCTGCCATGGAGGCGTTCCAGACCACACAGAGCAGCAGCACCCCTACAACATCCTGGTGGGAAGAATTACATGTGGGGAACGAATCCACCCCAAAAGAGAAAATAGAGGGAGTCCTGAAGCTGGTGAAGGAGCACCACCAGGCTTTCAGCAAGCACTCCACGGACTACGGAGAGGTCAGTGTAATCAAACACACCATACCCACCGGCTCTCATCCTCCTATTAAGGAGAGGCACAGACCCATACCACCTACTACCTATCAGTCTGTGAAAGAGATGATAAAAGAGATGAAAGACTCTAATATAATCCGGGACAGCCATAGTCCCTGGGCTGCGCCCCTAGTTCTTGTCCGAAAAAAAGATGGCAGCATAAGGTTCTGCGTGGATTACAGAAAAATTAATCAAATCACCCACAAAGATGCATATCCACTGCCACGCATTGAAGAGTCCTTGACTGCTCTGGGGTCATCAGCCTATTTCTCTACCTTGGACCCATGGCCCCAGAAGATCGAGAAAAGACTGCTTTCACTACACCTATGGTCCTGTTTGAGTTCAATTATATGCCGTTTGGACTGTGTAACGCTCCAGGAACGTTCCAGAGGCTGATGGAACGTTGTTTAGGCCATAGGAATTTTGAGACTGTACTCTTATATCTGGATGACGTCATTGTATACTCCAAGACGTATGAGGACCATTTAAAGCACCTGGGTGAAGTGTTTCAAATTCTTGCTAAATATGGCCTCAAAATCAAGCCATCCAAGTGCCACCTACTGAAACCAGAGGTCAAATACCTTGGGCACGTTGTCAGTGCCGAAGGAATACAGCCTGATCCTGATAAACTTGCTGCTGTCCGAAACTGGCCTACTCCAACGACCGTGAAAGAGGTGAGAAGCTTTCTCAGTTTTGCAGGGTACTACAGGCGTTTTATCCCGCATTTCGCACAAATTGCGGATCCCATCCAGGAACTGTTGAGGGGGCATCCAAAGAAGAGCCCGAAAACTCCTATTCCTGTTGAATGGAACCAAGAACGAGAAATTGCCTTTCAACTCCTAAAGAAGAAGTTGACTGAACCCCCTGTTCTGGGTTACCCAGATTATCAGAAGCCGTTCCTCCTCTACACGGATGCCAGTAAAAGAGGCCTGGGGGCCGTGTTAGCTCAAGTGCAAGACAACAAAGAAAGGGTAATTGCCTACGCCAGCAGATCCCTGAAGGGAGCTGAAAAGAATGACCAGAATTACAGTTCTTTCAAGCTGGAGTTTCTTGCCTTAGTGTGGGCTGTGACGGAAAAGTTCAAAGACTATCTCGCTGACACACCGTTTGTTGCCTTCACGGACAATAATCCCCTGGCGCATCTGAACACGGCCAAGTTAGGGGCACTGGAGCAAAGATGGGCCTCCCGCCTTGCCAACTATGACTTTACTGTGAAGTACCGGGCAGGCCGCTCCAATGATAATGCTGATGCCCTGTCGCGGCTTCCCACTAAAGAGGCCCCAGATGAGCTAAAAGATGCCTGGGAAGAAGTGGAAATGCCTGCGTTCTACAATAAATTCGCCCAGCAGGATAATATCCGTACTGAAAATCTCCCTGCTGCTGATCCTCCCTCATCAGATGATCCTGAGTCCAGAGGCAATCAAGAAAGATGGATTAAGCTCCAGTCCGAAAGTAGAGTCCTCGGTGAACTGCTCGACTTCCTTACCAGTGGGAAAATCCCTGAGAGAATCCGCAGGAAGAGTGCAGACCCAGAACTAGTGAGACTGTGGAGACATCGTGTCACGGAACCATGAACCAGACGTACAACAAGAGATAAGTGAAAATAGAAGGCTTTATTGAAAATAAAGCTGTAAAGCAAAAGTCCAAACGGATGGTGAAACCGAGCAGAGTCTTTGCGAAGCCAGAGGTCAGGAACCAGAAGGGTAGTCAGACGAAGCCAGGATCAGGAACCAGCAGGGTAGTCAGACGAAGCCAGGATCAGGAACCAGCAGGGTAGTCAGACGAAGCCAGGATCAGGAACCAGCAGGGTAGTCAGACGAAGCCAGGATCAGGAACCAGAAGCAGCAGCAGTCTTAGAAGCATGTGAACACAAGAGGACCAAGCAAGGAACTGAAGCCACAGACCTCCTATATATATGAGCTAGGCATCCAGCTCCTCCCAGGGGAAGGAGGAGCCGCAGGGTGGAAGGCTACAAGAAACCCAGGACCCAAGATGGCCGCCAGCACATGTCAAACGAAGGAGAGCAGCAAGCAGGTAAGACCATGACAGTACCTCCCCCTCAAGGGCCCCTCCTCCGCGGAGCACAAAACGGTTTCTGAGGGAAGCGTGCGTGGAAGGCTCGGAGCAAGGCAGGAGCATGGACATCTGCGGAGGGAACCCAGGAACGCTCCTCTGGACCATAACCACGCCAATGGACCAAAAACTGCAACCGACCGCGGACCAGGCGTGAGTCCAGGATATTGCTCACCTCATATTCCTCACGATTGCCCACTTGGACCGGACGAGGCCGAGGAACCGAGGAAGTGAAACGATTACACACCAGTGGCTTCAACAGGGAGACATGAAACACGTTGGAGATCCGCATGCCAGGAGGAAGCGCAAGGGCATAGGCTACCGGGTTTACCCTGCGAAGCACTCGGAAGGGACCAACAAAGCGAGGCGCCAGCTTGGGAGTGGGCACTCGAAGGTTGAGGTTGCGGGTGGACAACCATACACGGTCTCCGACCTGGTAGGAAGGAGCAGGCGCTCGTCTGCGATCAGCCTGGAATCTCTGGCGCTGCGCAGAGACCTCAAGGGACTTCTGGATCTGTACCCAAGAAGCACGTAGGACGGAAAGGTGATCCTCCACAGCCGGAATATCCTGGGGAGAGAATACCTCCGGTAACACGGCAGGTTGGAACCCATAATTGGCCATGAAGGGAGACGTCCCAGAGGAAGAGTTCACCGCCGTGTTCCTGGCAAACTCAGCCCAAGGCAGGAGGTCAACCCAATTGTCTTGGTGATCGGAGACATAGCAACGAAGGAATTGCTCCAAGGCCTGATTGGATCGTTCTGCGGCCCCATTGGACTGAGGGTGGTAGGCCGAGGAGAAGGAGAGATGAATCCCCAACTGGGAGCAAAAGGCGCGCCAGAACCTGGACACAAACTGACTCCCCCGATCCGACACAATCTCCTTAGGCAAACCGTGCAACCGGAAGACCTCCCTGGCAAAAATCGTGGCCAACTCTTGTGCAGAGGGTAACTTCTTGAGAGGAACACAGTGGCACATTTTGGAAAACCGATCCACAATCATGAGAATGACCGTATGGCCTCGGGATGCAGGGAGGTCCACAATGAAATCCATCCCCAGGTGTGACCATGGGCGCTCCCCGGTGGCTATGGGTTGCAGAAGGCCCAACGGAAGGTGCCGAGGGGACTTACTCTGGGCACAAACGGAGCATGCCGCTACATATGCGGCGATGTCGGAACGTAGGGAAGGCCACCAGAACAGACGTGAAACAGCCCAGGACAGCTGATTCTTTCCAGGATGCCCCGCGGTCTTGGAGTTATGGTAGGTTCGCAACAACCGAGTGCGCAACTCCTCAGGCACAAAACATCTGCCGTTGGGTCTCCCAGAGGGAGCACCAGATTGAGCCGCCAAAATCTGCTCACCCAGGGGAGAGGTCAGGCTGGTGCGAATGGCGGCCAGGATCTGATTCGGAGGTATGACCGAAGTCGGAATCGACTCCTCCCTGGACAGCTCGGAGTACTGCCGTGATAAGGCATCCGCCCTGATGTTCTTGGAACCGGGTAGGTAGGAGACCACGTAATTAAAACGTGACAAGAACAGAGCCCATCTGGCCTGACGGGGTGTCAATCTCTTGGCCTCAGAAAGGTAGGTCAGATTCTTGTGGTCCGTCAGGATGAGAACCGGAACCACCGAACCCTCGAGCAAGTGCCTCCATTCTTTAAGGGCCTGCACGATGGCCAATAACTCCCTGTCACCAATCTGATAGTTGCACTCCGCGGAAGACAGTTTCCGGGAGTAAAACCCACAAGGAAGCAGAGGACCCTCTGGTGTTCTACGCTGAGACAGAAGGGCGCCTACTCCCGTCTCAGACGCGTCCACCTCGAGGACAAAGGGCAACCCAGGGTTGGGATGCGACAGAATCGGAGCCGACACAAAGGCGGACTTTAGGGCCTCAAAAGCTCGGATGGCCTCGAGCGGCCAGACCTGGGAATTACTGCCCTTCCTGGTCAGATCCGTGAGAGGCTTGGCCAGCATGGAAAAGTCCCTGATGAACTTCCGATAATAATTGGCGAAGCCCAAAAAGCGCTGCAGGGAACGAAGACCACTGGGCTGGGGCCACTGTAAGACAGCTGAAACCTTCTCAGGATCCATGGAGAACCCCTCAGCGGAAATGATGTAACCTAAGAAGGTTACCTGGGATCGGTGAAATTCGCATTTCTCAAGCTTACCGAACAGCTTGTTCTCTCGTAACCGTTGCAACACTCGTCTGACATCCAGAATGTGGGCCTCCATGGATTCAGAATATACCAAGATGTCATCCAAATAGACTACCACACACTGCTGCAACAGGTCACAGAAAACATCGTTGATGAATTCCTGAAAGACTGCGGGCGCATTGCACAACCCAAAGGGCATAACCAAGGATTCGTAATGACCGGTCCTGGTGTTAAACGCGGTCTTCCACTCATCGCCCGCCTTGATCCTTACCAGGTTATATGCCGCCCTCAGGTCGAGTTTGGTAAAGACCGTGGCCCCTTTAAGGCGATCGAACAGCTCGGAAATCAAGGGTATCGGGTAAGCGTTCTTGATCGTGATGCGATTGAGACCCCTGTAATCGATGCAAGGCCTCAACTCACCGCCCTTCTTTTTCACAAAGAAAAATCCAGCCCCTGCCGGGGACGAAGATTTGCGAATGTGTCCGCGTGAAAGCGCCTCCCTCACGTACTCCTCCATGGCCTCATTCTCCGCTACCGACAGTGGATAGACTTTGCCACGAGGAGGAACGGCACCAGATTGTAACTCTATGGCACAATCGTATGGGCGGTGCGGAGGTAGGGCAACCGCGCGCACCTTATCGAATACATCCCGGTACTCCTCGTATTCAGGAGGCAACAGAGAGTCCGAGGAAGTACACAGCAACTTGACAGACCCATGGATGCAACTAGCCCCACACTGCGGTGACCACGAGAGGATCTCGACCGATCTCCAATCGAAAGTCGGATTATGCTTCTGGAGCCAGGGGTACCCCAAAACCACCGAGTAGTGTGGAGACGAAATAACCTGGAGGCAGACCGACTCTCTGTGAACGGCACCAATGGCTATCCCCACTGGAAGGGTCTCATGAGTCACGTGTGGCGGCAGAAGGGGTCTGCCGTCTATCGCCTCAAGAGCCAGTGGGGAACCTCGAGCCTGCAGAGGAATGGAATTGGCGGCAGCGAACACACTATCAATGAACAAACCACCAGCACCAGAGTCCACCAACGCCTGGGTCGTCACCGAGCCCCCGACCCAGGAGAGGACAACAGTGATCAGTGGTTTGTCAACACGGGAAACCGGGGACGAGGAGACTCCACCCAAGATCTGCCCCCGACAGGATCTCAGGGTACGAGCGTTTCCCGGACGGTTCGGACATGCCAACCGAAAATGCCCACCGAGACCACAGTACATGCATCGGCCCTCGCGTCTCCGGAGTGCCCTCTCCCCCTCGGACAGGCGAGCAAACCCCAGCTGCATGGGTTCACCCCCAGACAAGTCATCCCCAGGAGGCGTGGGAGGAGAGGGAGGCACGGGTGGGACAGCAAACGTAGGCACCAATCTGTTAGAAGACCTCCGCAGGTTCTCCTTAAAGGAAGGTCTCTCCCTGAGTCTGGTGTCAATCAAAATCAGGAAAGAAATAAGAGACTCGAGCTCAACTGGTAGGTCCTTAGCTGCAACCTCATCCTTCAAGGCATCCGAGAGACCATGAGAGAAAGCAGCGACCAGAGCCTCATTATTCCAGCCCACCTCTGCTGCCAGGGTACGAAACTCAATGGCGTATTCAGCTACGGATCGTGAACCCTGTCTGATGGACATAAGGAGCTTCGCAGCAGAGGCAGCACGAGCCGGCACATCGAATACCTTCCGAAGAGAAGCAACAAAACCGGAAAACTCGGCAACCACCGGATTGTTGTTCTCCCATAAAGGGCTGGCCCAGGCCAAGGCCTTGTCCGAGAGCAGCGAGATCAAGAAGCCCACCTTTGATCTCTCAGTAGGAAAGGCATGTGGCAGCAACTCAAAATAAATGCCCACCTGGTTAAGGAAACCTCGGCACTGAGTTGGCTCTCCCCCAAAGCGCTGTGGAAGAGGGGCAGAACCGGTCATACCCCGAAACACCGCAGGCGCAACAACAGGTGTCGGGGTAGACTCTGGCGCAACAACCGGAGCGGCAGTAGGAGCGAGCCCAGGAGCGACAACCGACCCATCGGCAACGGGAGCGAAATGAGCCGTGCGTTCAAGCAGGGTTTGCAACGCCACAGCGAACCGACCCAACAGGTGATCCTGCTGATCAAGTCTGGCAACCAGCGTGGGTAGCGAGGATGGCCCTGTACCGTCAGAATTCATGGCTTGGTCCTAATGTCACGGAACCATGAACCAGACGTACAACAAGAGATAAGTGAAAATAGAAGGCTTTATTGAAAATAAAGCTGTAAAGCAAAAGTCCAAACGGATGGTGAAACCGAGCAGAGTCTTTGCGAAGCCAGAGGTCAGGAACCAGAAGGGTAGTCAGACGAAGCCAGGATCAGGAACCAGCAGGGTAGTCAGACGAAGCCAGGATCAGGAACCAGCAGGGTAGTCAGACGAAGCCAGGATCAGGAACCAGCAGGGTAGTCAGACGAAGCCAGGATCAGGAACCAGAAGCAGCAGCAGTCTTAGAAGCATGTGAACACAAGAGGACCAAGCAAGGAACTGAAGCCACAGACCTCCTATATATATGAGCTAGGCATCCAGCTCCTCCCAGGGGAAGGAGGAGCCGCAGGGTGGAAGGCTACAAGAAACCCAGGACCCAAGATGGCCGCCAGCACATGTCAAACGAAGGAGAGCAGCAAGCAGGTAAGACCATGACACATCGCCACCAATTATTCCTTCAAAGAGGTCTGTTGCTCAGAAGGAGTCTGGATCCAGTGTCCTGTGATAGAGTTTACCAAATTCTCCTGCCACGTTGGGATGCCAGCCTGGTACTGGACATGTACCACAACCAGTCCGGACACTTCGGTGTGCAAAAGACTGAGGCTACCATACGGAGGAGATTCTATTGGATTGGGATGAGAGAGGATATCGAAAAATGGTGCCGAGAATGCACTGCCTGTGCGGTGGGGCGGACTGAACGCCATGACCAGAGGGCGCCTCTCCATCCCATTGTAAGTACAGCTCCTCTAGAACTTGTCGCGATTGATCATGTGAAGTTGGAGCCGAGTCGCTCTGGGTATACTTATGCCATGACTATAATTGATCACTTCACCAAGTTTGTCGTAGCAGTGCCTGTGAAAGACCTGACAGCCAAGACCACAGCGGAGGCGTTCTGGAAGCATTTCCTGTTGCCCTACGGCTGCCCAGAGAGGATCCTCACGGACCAAGGGTCTGCGTTTGAGTCACAGCTGTTCCAGGAGATGTGTCTGCTGCACAACTGCCAGAAAGTCCGGACCACCGCCTATCATCTGCAAGGTAACGGACTCTGCGAAAAAATGAATAAGACTCTCATTGAAATGTTGAGAGCAGTACCCCCTGAGACGAGGGGTGATTGGCCTACTCTGTTGCCACAACTTATGTACACTTACAACAACACCATCCATTGTTCCACCGGTTACACCCCGTTCTATTTGATGTTTGGCCGACAAGGGAGATTGCCTGCGGATCACTCCCTGGGTGTACAAGTACCGGATGTAATCAACCCACTGCCCAGGACAGATTGGGTAGTGGAGCATCAAAGGCGTCTCCTCAATGCTAAGGAGATTGTCCAGGAACGGATGGAGATTGTTCGTGAAAGGCAGCAGAAGGACTATGACCAGACTGCCCATGCGGGACCCCTGGCTCTGGGAGACAAGGTATGGTTGAAGAACAACCACCGAACCAGCAAGTTGGACAGCAAATGGGAAAGGATTCCCTACCTTGTTACTGCCATACCCAATGCTGCAGCCCACATTTTCCAGGTCTCCAGGGAAGGAAAAGGTCCCCAAGTCGTTCATAGGAACCGCCTCAAGCCCTGTATAGAAGGAGAACCAGCGGCGGAGGAGATGGAGCCTGAGCCTTCTGAGGAAGAATTGCCGGCTCCACCTATGGACCCTATGCAGGCTGTGGAGAACTTGATCCACGATAAAGAGCCACTCCACTGGGCCCTCACGCCTTGGCTGAATTTGCTGGTTCCTGCTCCTGTTCCTGTTGGTCTCCCGGCTCAGGAGACCTTACCTCAGAGAGCTCCTGAAGAAGTTCCAGAGGCGGTGAGCTCCCTTGACCTTCCTGAGTCCAGGCAGGAAGAATCTCTGCCACTAAGGAGGTCTACATGTTCTACCAGGGGACACCCACCTGTGAGGTTTGAGGACTACATCATGGGCCCAGGTAGCCCCTCACGGGAAACCCCTGTTTAACCTTTGCAAGCCTGGGTATGGACTCATGCTGATCCTTTGAGCCTCCAAGAACTTATGTTTATTTATGTTTTCATGGACTATCCTGGTTTATTAATACGCTGCACCAGGTCAGCGCCCCTGTTCCCTTACACTATCCTGAGAGAAGAGAACGACGCCCCTTTTCACCATTCCCTGCAGTTATATTGTTTGTTAATCTTTGTATTGTTGCTGTGATGATTGCCATGCATGCCGGTTCTCTATTTTGTCTTTCAGGCTGCAGTATCCAGCCGGGCAGGGCCCCTCCATGTTGCGCCGAGGACGGGCAACGTTATAGCGTGGTTGTATGTAGTGTCCCACTAGGTAAAGGTGGGCACTGCACAAAAGGGGTTAATGTGTCCTGATTGCATTTAATGTCATGTGTATGCATTTTCCTGTGTTAACTGGGTGTCAGGCCTATTAGGGTGCAGTTTAGCCTCCCAGACGTTAGAGGGAGCCAGAGAGCCCTAGATATATATAGCAAGGCCCAGGCAGGGGAGTGGTAGTTCATTCCAGAGGACTAGAGGAGTTACTTCGTCCACCTGAAGCTCCTGAGGCTAGGATTAGCTCAGTAGAGACACCCCAGTTGCAGGATAGAACCTCCTGGGAGAAACCCACAGTCAGGATCTTACCAGCAAAGATAAGTAACACTGATGGGCAGATGCTATATAGGAAGAAAAGCAAGACTTTAATACGAGAGGAAGATATATATATATACCAAGGATTTAAGCCACCATTTAGGCATCCGGGCCTTGGGATTGGAAACCAGACAGGAGTTCTAGAAAGGACAGTGTACGCTATTTCTGAGGAAAGGTACAACCTGATTCTGAGTGCATTGTGGATTTACCCTCTGAGTATCTTGCATAATAATTACCTGCCATCTTGTGGAGTAAGCCTGCTTGTAAAGCTGTGATCTAAAGGACTGTGTTACCATCTGTATGTACAAAGTTGGACTATTAAGTAAAGCAACGTTTGGTTCACTATACCACCTGTGTACCTCAATTATTCCAACTATAAATCGGTGTGCCACCGTTACAGGCACTGGCGTCACGAATCCAACAGGGACCTTGCCCCAGGCACTCAAAATACCTGTAACATCCAGGGCACCTCATCCACCATCAGGCCTGGTCCCTACATACAGAGTGTGCCCCAGAGGAACTGTGTCTACCTCTCCTTCACTGCCGCATGCCTGCCCAGGGTTCTCCAATACAGTGAGCAACCCTCGATTGCCTTTAACCGTGACCTCGCTTCGCTATACCCTGCAGGTCTGGCGTGCTGCACAATGGCCTCAGGATACAATATTTTCAACATACAATGGTCTTTTCTGACCCATCTTAAGTTGAAACCAGACTCAACATACAATGTCTCAGACTCAGACCCAACGAAACTTGTCCATTTCTCTAGTAAAATAGCTGGATTAGTAGCTAGTTATCTGCTATTCCAGACTGTTATATGTAAAGACTTGTTTTATCTGTCTTAGTTATCTGCTTATTTTTCTTAAATCTTCATTTTATCTTATCTTGGATGACATTTTGGGGCTGTGGAACCGATTACTCAACTTACAATGGTTTCAACATACAATAGTCGTCCTGGAACCAATTAATATTGTAACTTGAGGGACCACTGTACATTGCACACTAAGGTTACAAGGGGCTGCATAAAGCATCACATTGTCATCTGGAACTGCTTACTATACCAAAGATCATACACAGTGGATCACAAGGGACTTGGCACTGCACCACCAGCTTAAAGGGATTATCCCACGAAAAGTATTACTAGGCAATGAATAGAGCATTTCAAATGTATTCTTTTAATATACATGCAATAAAATATTATTTTTATGTACATTTAAAATTTCATCTCTAGTAACTCCCCTTGATATTTCTCCTTCTGGTCCACCTTCTCCTGCATGCCCAGTAGCTTCTCTGTTCTCTTCATTTTCGCAGTGCCAGCATAGTGATACCAATCTCCACTCATCTAGAGCTTAACTGACCAGCTCCTTTCAGTGAACCTCCTCCCCTGCTGCTGAAATCTCACACAGCTCGGTACAAGCTACACAGAACCGAGTTTGTCAGAGAATGAGATCGCTAGTTTTTATTGTGAAATCTGGTGACAACTCCACTTCAATGAGTCTCTGTCAGGTACTTCTGGGAGCAGTTTATCTGCAATGGGAATAAAGGTCAGGCATGTCCAATGTCAACTTGCTTGATGTTCCTTTACCCCCATAATCTATCACTAAAAGGCGCTATACACATTACATAGTTGGCAGTTTACTTAGAAGTTTTTTCGATTTTGATTTATAGTTTTTAATAGATTTGTATAACTATAGAACTGGATGAATATAAATCTGCTATCAATTTTCACGTACAAATACGAAATACCAGCATAGCAAAACAAGACGTAACCTAGCCTATATATTATTTTTATTAGATCTTTGTATAAGGCCTCCTGCACACGAACACCATGCTGCGGGCCGCAATGCACGAACACCCACCGTGGGGCAGCCGCAGCGACCCATTCACTTTAATGGGTCCGCGATCCGGGCGTTCCGCAAAAAAATAGGACATGTTCTATCTTTTACCGGAACGGTACGGGACGAAATCCCACGGAAGCACTCTGTAGTGCTTCCGTAGGGTTGCATTCCGTACTTCCATTCCGCACCTCTGGATTTGCGGACCCATTCAAGTGGAAACGGTGCCCGTGTATTGCGGATCCACAAATGCAGTCCGCAATACGGCAACGTTCGTGTGCAGGAGGCCTAGCTCTTGCTCTCTAGTTTCTGATCTATCTTTAGAACATTCATGTCCTAACCATAGAGGAACAGATAGTAAATCTCAAATAACCTTCACGCTTCATGTTCGGAGAAATATAGAAATGGGAGTGTTGTGAGTGGTAACTCCAAATATCTTTCTGGAAATATGTTCATCTTAATGGTAGTACTGATGGAAAACAGCAGAACGGATGACCATTAAAAGCAGTACGAGTGCAATTTGTGGTATAGGTCTAATGTAATATTGGTTTGATAGTGTCATACAGTATGTACCAACTTCTAATAACTATTACCGCCCTTAGAATTTTTCTGAGCACAACTGGGAAGGGTTAATGGTTAAAAAACATGCATATACAGTACAATGTCTGACAAGGCCCTTCAAGACATTTACTATCTCTTTGACAACACCATCTATTAAACTGGCTGTCCATGCCCATTACCTCACTTTTCCCGGCGGGTACGGGTGCCAAAACCCTCACCTGCTCTCTCCAGTGGTCTGGGGCTGCCAGTGTCTTGCTGGTCCTTCCTGGCAGTCCTGGCCACCAGGGCAGTGCTGCACAGTCCATTCAACACAGGTTGAGGCCTGCCTTTCGCCTGCTCTGCCTCTTACTCCCAGTAGGGTGCATGCTATCTACAGCTATTAAAGGGCCAGTGGGCACCTTAATCTTTTGCAGCCTATGGCTGGCCATGTTAAGGTATTTAAGGAACCTTGGAAAACAACGAAAAATGTCCAGCACTGAGATGAATAAAAGTCTTCAATCTTTATTCCATAAATAAAAAAAAATACATTTCTTCACAAGGACAGAGGAAACATCCCAACGCGTTTCAATCTATTCAATCTTAATCATGGTATGGGTCAAATGCAGGTATGGTACTCTTATATACCTTGGATAAAATGGTTCCACCAACAAGGTTGGAGTTGCCACTATCCCACAGGTGATTGTAATATCAGCCATTCCCTGCCTTTGAAACGCGTTGGGTGTTACCTCTGTCCATGTGAAGAAATGTATTTTTTTAGATTTTTGGAATAAAGATTGAAGACTTTTATTCATCTTAGTGCTGAACATTTTTCGTTGTTTTCCTGGATTGATTACGGACTGGACCGGGTCCTTGCACGGGAGGTAACATGGGGAGTCCTTGACTTCTATTTAAGGAACCTTCTCTTGTGGAGGAGTGCCTAAGTAATAGGTTCTAATTAGCTAGATTCCTGCAAAGGGCCTGTCCATGTACAAAGTACCAAACTCTGCCTGTTTCTATATTTGACCTTTCACTGGCTGACCTGACCTCTGCCTGTTCTTAGTTCAGACCCTGTGCTGCTCTCCCTGATCTTTGGACTGTTTACTGGATTTTTTGTACACAGCCTGGCCTGACATTGGCTTGTTTTCTGACTACACTTTTGCCTGATTGCAAGTGTCTCTTGACCCCTTGAATCCTGTGGGTCAGTCCCCACCAAACAGAGACTATTCCTAAAGGTTGCAGCCTAGTGGTTCCCCTGCAAAACCTGGGTCACTGTATAAGGTTAAAGGGCGAAGACCATGGTTCTGTCAGGATAACGCCCTTTGAAGCAGACCCAAGTCAAATCTGTTTAGTTGTACAGCATAACCACATCTTCTCCCGTGACACCACTTATTTTCTATGAAAAGTTGACATCTTTGAGAGGACCGCCGATCTAAAATCACATTTTCATTGCCTTATTGGGAATTTTTACTCAAAGGGCATTTGCCTTGTCCAAATTTGTTAGTTTTGTGCTATTCATCTTTACTGAAATAAAAGACAAAGTTA
The DNA here is from genome assembly GCF_905171765.1 of Bufo bufo. NCBI lineage: Eukaryota > Metazoa > Chordata > Amphibia > Anura > Bufonidae > Bufo > Bufo bufo. Next base: position 567,449,635 of record NC_053392.1, on the reverse strand, counting down.
AAAGCTGGTCTTAGTGGTTAAGGTTTGGATTGCAATGGTTAGGCTAAATCCCCATTAGATCATGAATGGAGATCTATTGACCACGTCCACCAAAATTTCATAATGTGAAATGGAACAATTGGGCCCCACTATTTGGAGAACTCTGAAAATGAGGAGACATGTCACCAGATATGGTCATCAATAAAACATCTTAGTGGAAAGATAAAGTCGTGTACCTGGCAATCTCATATAGGGCTATTACATGCATTTTTTCAGCAAGTGCTAAAATGAAGTTTTCCTATTCAATACATTCAAGAATTCTAAGGGTTACATAGCATCATAAATCAATATAATGCTATGCAATTCTATCAGTGCTACGTAGGTCAGGATAAGAGCTCTCGCAGACACACAATGTGAGTTAAACGCATTGAACTCACTCGTGTGAAACTGTCACCGCCAGCTCTCTGAGAAGCTCTGGCAGACGTTCTTCTGTACCTCTTGCATGATGTTCTTTGTTTTGGTTTCACTTTGTCATCTCTTTTCCTTCTCCCAGCTGTCATCTATTTACACTGATTGCCTCCCTTTATATTCCCTCCCATACTGCCTCACTTTGCGGTTTATACTACTACCTGGATTGTGTTCACTGCTACATGCTGCAACTGCTGGTTCCTCAGATAAGTCTTTTCCTTTATTTGTGTTTCCGTGCTGGCTTGATTCTAGGTGACCGTGACTCCCTCCGTATTAAGTGCAGGGAGCCGGTGGTCGTGTCCCCTCACTATTATAGGGTTTTCAGGTGTCACACAGTCTAGGTACGAGGGCATGCAATTATCTATCATAAAGATCTTTGCATGGGCAGAGCAGTCAGGGAGAGCTCTAGGGGTTTTATAGGGCTCACCCATATGTTCCTTAGTTTGGGATAAAGTCAGTCGGATGTTTATTTATAACTTCCAGTTTTCTGCAACACCATCCGTGACAGAAACAAGCCTTAAAGCTCAGCCAAATTGTCCATTGGATTCTCTTACCAAGGCCCCTCTACCCGATTACTTAGTTTGGAGGGGTAGCCAGCTCTTGGAAGAGTCCTGATTATTCCAAACTACTTCCATTTAAGAATGATGGAGGCCTCAGGTCATCTTCTCCAGATCTGTGCCTCCAAACAATCCTGTCTCTGAGCTCTACAGGCAGTTCTTTCCTTCCCATGACTTGGTTTTTGTTCAGATTGTTTTCTTATTATGGTATACGGAGTGTAGATTCATGGGGGAAAACTTGATTTTTTTATTTTATTTTAGCACAAGGGTGCAGCATAACAAAATGTGAAAAAAAGTGAAAGGGTCTAAAGACTTTCCACAGCAAAGTCCATACCTCCTTACAAAGGTTACGGGTAAAAACCAAGGATGCCTTAAACGTTGCATCCCAGTCAATCCAGTGCAACACTAATGGCAGTCTAAGAATCCCACCCAAATTCTCCTATCCAATAAGTCATCCTATCAAAGCAATTTCCCTACTGATGCCTCCATCATGTCTCTTCTGTAACCATAAGTGCATTCATGCAAATATTGGTGCCAATAGCCAATGCCCGGTAGGAGGTGCATGCATTGCACCATAGTAATAACCCATAATCTCAGGAAAGTGAAGTTTTTTCCTGCATTTTGTTCAGTACTGTTCATTAAAGATACACAGTGTTCCAAAAACAGCATATGTTTAATACAAAAATACCTGGAATATACCGCTTTCATGACAATTTTATTATTCTACTCCTGGGGATGAAAATTGCAGTAGGAACAAAATGTCAGTCCAGGCTAAACTTCAGTCCCTATTACTGTAATTATTTGACTAATGAGGTCAGGAAAACACAAGTCTGGGGTTCCTGTCACAGCGGCTCAGATCTTGGCACTGAATGCAGCTTTCTATCATACTAATTGAGTGATGTTTTACTTATGTATCATAACGGCACCTGACAACCATTTGCAAAAAAAAAAAAAACTTGCTTGTTTAGAGGAATAAACATGCCAAATCGCACAGATGCAGAGCATTTCCTTCAGCATCTGTACAGTCTATGGCTACATTCATACGGCAGTAAAAAAAAGATTGCAATGAAAAACGGACGAATTTTCAGTTTTTTATGGCCATTTTGCATCTGTTTTTAATGGCTGTAATAAATGGCCTTTAACCCCTTCCTGAGCGCCATATGGCTATTTACATCGGCGGTCAGAAATCAAAGATGGCGTCCGCTCCTGAGTGGACCAGGCACCATAGCCGCAGGGTGCCTGCTGTTTCATACAGCAGGCACCCACAGCTAATGTCCGCGACCGGCGGTAATGCAAGTGGATGAGGTGAGTATTATTATTACACGGGTGCACTCCTTCCTAAACGGATGTTAAAAATGGGCCTATTGATTTCAAAGGGGTCCGTCTGGCCATGAAAATGAACACAAATAGGACATGTCCTATTTTTTGACGGCTGCTATTCACTGGCTGTTAAAAAAAAGGCCATATGAATAACCCCATGGACTGCAAAGAGTGTGAAAATGTTGGTAATATGGATGTAAATGGCGGATTGCTAATATGGACACGAACTTCAAATACTATATCATGGCTATATTCATACATAGTTTTCTGGGCGGAGTTCTTTTCCAACTTTTGCGCCTGTTTTTGATTTTTTTTAAAGGAGGGTTGGGTGTAAAAATTCCAGTTCCAGATGTGTAAATTAATTTTGAAATTATGGCCACACATGCGTATTTTTATGAGCTGTGTTTTTTCTATTGTGCTCCATTTTTTTAGCTTTTAAAAAAAATAATAATTCTAAAACACGGATCAAATAAATGAGTGAAGAAGCCCTATAGTGTCTGTGCACATAACTATGACTTATGCGTGGGCAGGGTTATAGTTAGGGTGGGGCCTTACTAGGCATTTTCCCTAGGTGCTGGGTGCCAGTGTGGGAACTAACAAGGCAGTTATTTCAATCCTGGGGCGGATTCACATAGCTAAATATTTACCGTAGTGAAGGAAATGCTAACGTCGACTCTGGCATGATCCCTAAAACGGCACTGGTATCCAGGGAAAGGAGGAGTGGCTTAAAGGGGTATTCCCAGATTGCATCCATTTTAAATCTGCTTTATCCGTCAGACCTATGACGGGAGACATACTTACCCGATTTGCACCGCTAGACTCCAATGCCTTCACTGTGCTTTGGTCCCTACATGTAAACTTCCAGCTAACGACTAGCCGCAGCAATCACGTGACCCCAACTGGCATATCATATCACTGCGATCATGTGCTGCTTGAGGGAAGTGTCACCGCTCCAGCCAGTCATTGGTTGCGGCAGTGGACGTGCACCATGCTAGAAGTTCACATGTGGAGACAGAAGTGCAGTGGAGACACCCAGGGAAGCCTGGGGGATCAGGTAAGTATGCCTCCCTTGATAGGTTTGGCAGGGAAGAGGGGCATTTAAAAAATAATCCTGGAATACCTCCTTAAGATGGCACATTTTACAGCAAAATTGAGACACGAAATTGTGTTGCAAAATAAGCCAACCGATAGGTGGTCTAAAAGTTACACTAGACAGCGCCAGCCACTTTGATAAGCTTGGTACATCTTTAGACCAGTAAATCTGCCTGATGTTTCCAAAGGATCGACTTGTATTGGTATGGTCAACTGACTGAAGCACATTAATCCAGTGTGCACAGGGGTGGACTGGCCATATACCCTACAGGGAAATTCCCTGGTGGGCCGATGCCCAGGGGACCCCCCAAGCCCTCCTTACGGCCGCTGGCTGGGTGCATAACGATCTGATGCCCCCAGCATTAATTAATCCTCAGAGCATCTGATACTTATGCACCTGGCCAACGGCCCCAGGGGCCCTCCTGAATTCAACTGTCACCCACTTCAGAATGGTGATAGGGCAGTATTTTATACTCCACTGTGGTATTTGGTTCTGCTGGTGCGGTATTTTGTGCCGCAGTAAAGTATTGCTGACCCCTCCCACTTCTGTTGTCCCTGCCTACTTCTGGCTTGTGTTGGCCCCTCCTACTTATGTTGCCTTCTGTCAATTTGTACTTACAACATGGGGCCACTTTTAAGTTTTTTTTTCCAGTCCACTCCCAGTCTGCTCCTGAGTGCTGCATGTGAGTGTGTGTTTGTAGGACATATTTTACTATATGCATACATTCTCCAGCCCCGCACAGAGCAGTCCATGCAAATATCTGTAGTCTAAACTTTCGTTCACATTGCATATTTAATACTGTAAAAAGTGTGTCAGTGTATAATCATATTTTTATAGAACTATGAGGGACTATTTTTGTAGAAACATAATTGTTAGACCACTTTCTCACGGTCAGTATTTGTAAGCCAAAACCAGGAGTGGCACCTACAGAGAAAAAGTATAATGGAAGGATTTGGCTCACAAATACTGATGCTACTGATATTTTGATGCCGTTTTTGATGCATTTTTTGAATCATGAATGGATTCAGAAGAAATGAGAATTATACAGTGATGATTTTAAATGTTGTATGAAACGTGTTCATCTCATGAACAAGCGTTTTCTAATTTCAGGGGTCATCCGCAGCACCTAGACATGGGGCAGTTATCAGGAACAGGCGTTCCTGGTAATTGTCCCGATACTTAGTCCATGTATAAGGGCCCTTTGTGTAATAGCTATGAGATAATTAGAAGAAAATACCCCCATATGGAACTTTAGTATAGTCATTTCTTCAACACAGTGTACACAGATTAAATTATGTATGTGCAGTACTCCAGAATAAGGTACATGCAAAGTGTTTTTTTGTTGCATAATGTTATTTAAAGAGGACCTTTCACTAGTTTAAAAACTAAAAACTAACTATATCAGTGGGCAGAGCGGCGCCCAGGGGTCCCCCTGCACTTACTACTGCCCTGTACAACAGAGGGAGCTGCATACACCGGAGCCTATACCGGGCCAAAGGAGCGGCGCCCAGACATACTAGTAAGTGCAGGGAAACCCCTGGGCGCCGCTCTGCCCACCTATCTAGTTAGTTTTTAGTTTTTAAACTAGTGAAAGGTCCTCTTTAATATGTAAATGCCTTGTAATGTACAAGCATATTTCTCTATGGAACAGTCGAGGTTAATAATCCTGACTCTGCCGTTGTAGGAACTGAGGTGTTGGACTTAGGTCTGCCCCTAGCTCAGTAAGGTATTTGTTGTTTAAGACTGATGGAGACTTTACTGCAGTGAGATGGATATTGCTAAGACGCCCTTCAAACTTGGACACTGTCTGCCCTACCATATCTCAATCCTGTACCCCTCAGCTGGTAATTACAGCCACCACTGCAAGAAAAATATTGACAGCACTAGATTTTGGAAAGATAGAGGAAGGAGTACTACAATCTCCCCCCTGGCCTATATCCATACTTTGCTGTCTGGGAAGATTTACACTCAGAATTGTTTGGAACTGTGTCCTGATACAGTTGGATGTACTACAAATCCCATTAGGTACCGTAGTAAAGAGAGACGTTTATCTTCTACAACTGGTCTGGTTACTGACTCCAGCACCATTCGCTGGCTTCTGCACCTACATCTCCTTCCTTGCACCTGCACGAAATCCACAACATTAAGGGCACCCAAAATGCCATCAGGCAGAAGCCCCAACATCAGGGTGTGCCCCAAGTAAAGAAAAGGTGCGCCCTCCTATCTCTGCCTGCCCTAGGGAGCATCAGTGTGAGGATTGCCACTGTGAATGATTATTGCAGCCAGAGCCATTACCACTCCTATCCTCCGCTCCCAATCCTCCCGGGCCATGGCATATAAAAGCTGGTGTAATGCTGATAAATATGCGTCAGTATGTGAACAGTATGTAAACGATTTAAAGGGTTTAACCAGATTAGAAAAAATATGGTTGCTTTTTCCAAGAACAGTGCCACACCTCTCTACAGGTAGTGTCTGATATTGCAGTTAGACTCCATTCTCTTCAATAGAGGTGAGCTATAATGCCAGACAGAAGCCATCTTTTTCTAATAGTCTATGTCAGAGCCAGTGGCGTAACTAGAGTTATATGGGCCCCAGGGCAAATTTTGAATTGGGGACACCCCCCCCCCCCCCCCCCCACTATAGGTTTGAATGTGTTGTAATTTTTTACCCCCTCTGTTTATATTTCATTTTTTGACCAGTATATTTCATGATTTTGCCCCCGGGGGCAGAGGGATGCACAGGGGATGGGGATGCATGGGATGCACAGGGGCTGGGGGTGCAGGCAAGTTGCGGGGTTGAGCCCCCTTCCCCTGCTGGGCCCAGTCGCGGTCGCACCCTTTGCAACCGCGAGCGTTACGCCCCTAGTCAGAGCTATAGCTAGGCTTTCCTTCATCTACAGAAAATGTTCAGTTCACTACCATATCACCAAATCTAAATTCCCTGGCCAAGGCCAAGTGGCTTAATGGCATCCCAAAACCCTTCGGCATCTGCGGCCCTGGTCTATTTTTTTTTCTATTCTACCCCTGTTTTTCTCAAGAAAAAATGTCATAACTACTGAATAACTTGAGGAACACAACCAGTCATAAGACTACTTTTTTTCATGCATGGGTTTAGCACAAATAATGTGTATTGATGGTGACCCCCTGAATGCAGTGAGGGCATTTAACCCCATTCTAGAGGGAGTTACAAAACCAGCTTGTTACATGGATCACTATGAGGTTTATAATTAAAGAGACAACTCATCGTAGAGTCTAATGGCGTTTTGTCTCAGCTGGTGTCAAGCGGATTATATTACCCAGCTAAATGATATATGCAGGTAATTTTAAACTTGACCTGATAGCGACTTGCAGATAGGCCTATTTGTCACTGTGGGATCATCTATTTGTTGCAGGAGCACTGTCATTCATGTCACTGCATTGGCACCATGCTGTAGAACATCTACTAATACACATCATGCATCCAATATCACTACAAGAAATCCTGTGCCATTAGGGTCCATTCACACATCCGTAAGTGTTTTGCAAATGCGGACCGCACATCGCCGGTACTATATTAGAAAATGCATAATCTTGTCCGCAATTGCGGACAAGAATAGGACATGTTCTTTTTTTTGCAGAAATGGAAACACGGATGAGGATGCGGAAGTGCATCGTTGATGCGGACCCATTTTGCGAACGTGTGAATGGACCCTTAATGAAAACCTTCCCTTCCCATCATAATTCTACCAGATACACAGCTTGTCCAGTCATATGCAAAAAAATCTTCATCACTGTTGAACGAAAAGCCCTGTAACTTTTTACAGTGTGTCCGTAAAAAGAATCGTTGTTCATTTTTTACAATCCCTTTTTATTTGAAGGGTCCCCTGAGAATAAGCTGCTCACATATTGTCCTGCTATGTCCTATTATCTCTGTATACACGCTAATGCAGGGAAGGCCGTCATTCACTGATAAGACGGCCCCCTGTACAACTGAGCTCAGAAAGAGCAGAGATACAAATGAATACATTACAAGTTTCTCTGACTCATTTGCCATAAAACTATATATCAATCTGCTCAGCTCCTCCTGCTCTATAACATGCTGTCTGCAGATTGCATTGCATTTTCATGGTGACAGGTTCCCTTTAAGCACATGGCCAGCTTAAGCCATAAGCAACCATTGAAGAAACAGGGAATGTTGGGAATCTAGGACTTGTGAGCAGAGCAGATTTCTCTTCTGAGGAACCCATGCAGGTCGGGATGGCTCATAGAGATCAGCGTCGCCGACAAGGGGCTTGTTTCTATTGTGGCGAGTCAGACCATTGGATAAACCAATGCTCCAAGAAACCTTTTTCCGGTAAATCTACCAAGACGGGAGAGCTTAAGAGCCAGGTATTTCCTAATGTGGTCAATAAAAAGTTATTAGTACCTATTACTGTCTCCTTGGGTATTAACAAATGTTCTGGTAATGCGTTCATTGACTCAGTATCACGACCGGCATGCCGATCACATATGTGGCGCAAAGAGAGGGAAAAGGGAAGGCCCTGCCCAAGGGAGAGGGAAAGATGGTGACCCCTAACTCACCTTGAGGCTGGCACCTGACTGCCCTGACGTCCCTAGACGGGTTTTTCACCCGTACGCCGATCACGTGCCTAAACCCTGGCTTTCCTTAAGATGAGCCCTAAGTAGTGAATAGGGCGGTGGGAACACTAGTCCGCACCACTAACACTAAAGGAAAACACCAGGGAGAGGACAGACAATACTGACGAAACATATAATCCCAGGTGGGCGACAACAGCGGACCACAAAAGACCAACAGGGATCCGGAGGGTAATGCTCTGGTACGACAACCAGGAATAACAGCTACACAGCTCCAGTGGGTCAGTATAGAAGTCCAGGCAGGAAGCTCTATATCTGGCAACCAGAGAAGTGGGAGAGGGGAATATAAGGAGGTTGGGAGTGCCGGACAAGAAACAGCTGAGGAGAAGAAGCTACGGATCCCTGAGTGAGACAAAAAAGATTGCAAGGCAAACACAGAAAGCTACCATTAAGTAACAGCGAGATCTTTAGACATAGAGCGCGCAGCCACCCGCTGCGACTTCCTGACCCCGGGTATAACGGAGTCAGATGTGGCTCTTGACACCCTCGTGACACTCAGGTTCTGCTGCCAACTTTATTGATTTGAGGTTTGCATTAAAGTTGGGTATTCTGATTTTGACACTACCCACTCCCATCCACATCATGGCTATCGATTTCACCCCCCTGGTGGGTGGTACTGTGAAGTATTCTACCCCTGAGATATCCTTGACTGTAGGGGTGTGTCACTCTGAAATGTGTTCTCTGTTGGTTCTAGAAAACTTACCAGTAGAGGTGGTACTGGGAATGCCTTGGCTCCAGTTACATAACCCCATTATTGACTGGGCCAAGGGGGAATTTGTGAAATGGGGGGTTGAATGTGACTCGTGCTTGTCTGTAGTGCAAGTGGGGGTCCCAGCAGAATCCAATACATTGCCTTTACTCTTAAAGGAATATATGGATGTGTTCTCCTCCTCGAACACCGAGTTGCTACCGCCTCATAGACCTTATGATTGCGCCATTGAATTGGTAGAGGGGGCCAGATATCCCAAGGGACGTATCTATAATCTTTCCAGACCTGAACGCAAGGCCATGGAAGATTATATTGAAGAGAGTCTCAGTAAGAGACACATTAGGCCTTCTGTGTCTCCTATGGAGGCAGGATTTTTCTTTGTCAAAAAGAAAGATGGAGGCCTCACACCTTGCATCGACTACCAGGAGTTGAATAAGATTACGATCAAGAATCAATACTCCCTTCCATTGATTCTTGATTTGTTTAATCAGATAATGGGGGCTTCCTGGTTTTCTAAAATTGATCTGAAGGGGGCATATAACTTGATTCGAATAAAGGAGGGAGACAAGTGGAAGACAGCTTTCAATACACCAGCTGGACACTTTGAATACCTTGTAATGCATTTTGGACCCAGCAATGCGCCAGCTGTGTTTCAAAACTTTATGAATTATATTTTTAGAGAATTCTTGGGTAAATTTGTAATTGTGATGTTTTGATTTTTTCCCCTGATTTTGAGAGTCATGTGTCTCATGTGAAACAAGTGTTGGAGGTCAATTGGCATCCAAATGGGAGAAATGTGTTTTTGGGGTACAAGAGATTCTGTATCTTGGGTATGTCCTCACTCCTCATGCTTTTAAAATGGATCCCAGCAAGGTATTGGCAATTTTGGACTGGGTAAGGCCATCATCCTTAAAGGCTTTACAACGTTTTTAGGATTTGCTAATTATTACCGTAGATTAATAAAGAATTTTTCAGTAATTGCTAGGCACTTGACCGACCTCACCAAAAAAGGGGCGGACCTGGAGAACTGGTCTGTTGAGGCTACTGAAGCTTTTGAGACACTTAAGAAGGCTTTCAGCTGCGCCCCAGTTTTGATTCAGCCGGATCAAGAAAGACCTTTCATTGTGGAGGTGGATGTCTCTGAGGACCGAGTGGGGGCGGTCCTCTCTCAAGGTCCCGCTAGTCGTAAAGTTCTCCAACCGAGAGAAATTATGATGTGAGAAAATGTGAATTGCTGGCCATTAAATGGGCATTTGAGGAGTGGAGAGATTTTCTTGAGGGAGCTAAGCATTGTGTTACCGTTGTTAGCAGACTCAAGAAACATCAGATTTTTGTGATCAGTAAGAGGTTGAATCCCCGTCAAGCCAGATGGGTATTGTTTTTCACACACTTTAATTTCTCCATCACTTTCAGGCCAGGAAGTAAGAATGTGAAGGCAGATGCCCTATCCCGGAGTTTCTGTGCGTTTCAGCCTACGGACGCACCGCCTGAAACCATATTACCAGCTAGTGTCTTTTTAGCAGCCGTGTCTCAAGACCTTATGGCCCTTATTGAGGCAGAACAACATCTGGCCCCGGCACTCACACCAACAGATAAGTTGTTTGTTTCTGAACAATTCCGTCTCCGGCTGTTGGGTGAGTGTCATGACTCTGTTTTGTGTGGACATCCTGGTATCAAGTGTACTAAAGAGTTGGTATCCAGGTCCTATTGGTGGCCCACCCTGTTTAGTCCTATGTGTTGGCCTGCGAGGTGTGTGCCAATGTCACGACTGTGACTGATCCAGACAGGTCTGGGAGGAGAAGGTCGCAGCGACTTGCTACTCGCGATAGCTTGTGAGTTTGCTCCGTGGTTCAGGGTATGTCATCTGGGTTTTGCCTTGTGAACCTTTTTGTCCTGACTGGGAGTTTTTAGGCATCCTTCTCAGGTGAGTCCTGTCTGCCACTCCCAGCTTCTATATTAGTTTCACTTTCACTTGCAGTCATTGCCAGATATAGTCCTTACTTCCAGTTCTATTCTGACCTTTGAAGGAGATCGTTTGATGGTGTTGCTGTGGAGCTCTTGTCCGGCGTGGACTGTTGTGATTGGGATCGCCTTCTCTGCTCGTGACTGGATAAGTCTATCTCTGATATAGTTTGTTTGTTGCTGTCTTCCCCTGCTGTTCTCCTAGACATGAGTGATGGTGACTAGTGCTCCCATCGGCCTTTCCCCACTCTAGGCCTTTTTTAGGGTGACTGAGGGTTTAGGCATCCTGCTCGCCGCACGGGTTCACACCCCGTCTAGGGTATCAGGGCAGACAGGTGCCAGCTTAGGGTTAGTCAGGGGTGGCCATACTATTCCCATCCGTAGATAAGGGTCCCCCTTCCCCTCCGTCTGGTGCGACACGACTGCTGCTGGGGTAGCGGTCGTGACAGTATATCTGGCCTTTTAAAAAAAAAAAGTGACATTTCCTTTTTTTTTTTTTTTTGCTTGCTGTTTTGCTTTGTATTTTTCTGTTCCACTATGGATCCGGTTATGGTTTTGGCGAAACAATTACAGGGATTATCCCTTGAAGTGGCAGGATTAAAAGCAACAGTGCTGCAGCAGCAGCAGCCATCCTTGGGTTCCACCGTTGCTACGGGAAACCAAGGTACTCCTGAGCCAAAAGTGGCTTTACCTGATAGGTTCTCAGGAGGGAGAGACCAATTTGTAACCTTCAGAGAAGCTTGCAAATTGTTGTTCAGGTTACGCCCTAGATCCTCCGGCGGTGAGGAACAACGGGTGGGTATTGTAATTTCTCTCCTGCAAGGAGATCCGCAGGCTTGGGCTTTCTCCCTACCATCAGACTCTCTTGCCTTACGATCAGTGGAGGAGTTTTTTGAAGCCCTGGGTCTCGTATATGATGACCCGGACAGGGTCTCACTGGCTGAGTCTAAGCTACGTAGACTTCGGCAAGAGAACCGGTCTGCTGAACTATATTGTTCCGAATTCCGTAGGTGGGCTACTGATACGTTATGGAACGACTCGGCCCTTAGGAGTCAGTTCTGCCAGGGGTTGTCTGAAAAATTAAAAGACGCGCTGGCGGTATACGAGGTCGCTGGGTCTCTGGAGGCTGCTATGTCTCTGTCCATAAGAATCGACAGACGACTCAGGGAGAGACTATTAAATTTTACGGAGGCCTCTATAGGGCAGGGATCGGTTTGTTATGATCCAGTCGAACCAATGCAAATAGGGGGCGCCACTAGACGGGTGAAGCCTCCTAAGTTCGGCTGTAGGTCAGAGGTTTGTTTTCGTTGTGGGGGGAGGGGTCATTTTGTAAAGGTTTGTCCCTCAGAACCCAAGAGACCACAAACAAAGGAGCCGCCGGAAAACTAGAGTCCCCAGATTGTGCGGAGGATAACAGTCTGGGCGTATTCGTTTCCTCCATACGCATGTCTCAGTTTTTGTTGTCCGCTACCGTTGAGGCGGGCAATAAGACTGAGATCTTTTCCGTCTTTTTGGACAGTGGGGCGGGGGTCAACTTGGTGGATTCACGGTTTGCTCAGGCTCTGGGTTTTACTCCAGAACCGATACGCAGAACTATTCCTGTTTTTGCCATCGACTCCTCCCCTCTTACTCAGAAAGAGTTAACTCAGATCATTCATAATATCCATCTGCAGGTAGGGGACCTCCATAAAGAGCATATCTCGTGTTATGTCCTGGACGGTCTTCCGGCTCCTATGGTATTGGGGCTTCCCTGGCTGGTGACTCACAATCCAGTGGTGGAGTGGCAGGCCGGGGAGATTGTGGAGTGGAGTGAACATTGTAAGGACAACTGCTTGAGTAGTAGGTGCTCTACACTCTCTGTAACATCTTTACCTGCCTTTCTGTCAGATTTTATGGATGTGTTCTCTGAGAAGGGTTGTCAGGGGTTACCACCTCATCGTCCATATGATTGCCCGATTAATCTACTACCTGGGGCCAAACTACCTAAAACCCGGTTATACAATCTTTCCGGCCCGGAGAGGAAGGCTATGAAAGATTATATTTCGGAGAGTTTGGCTAAGGGACACATCAGACCCTCTTCTTCACCTGTGGCTGCAGGGTTCTTTTTCGTTAAAAAGAAAGATGGGGGCCTACGTCCTTGCCTGGATTTCCGGGAATTAAACCGGATAACTATCCGAGATCCCTATCCTCTTCCTCTCATTCCCGACCTCTTTAATCAGGTTGCTGGTGCTAAATGGTTCTCCAAAATGGATCTCAGAGGAGCCTATAACCTGGTTCGCATCAAAGAGGGGGATGAGTGGAAGACGGCTTTTAATACTCCGGAAGGGCATTATGAAAATCTGGTCATGCCATTTGGTCTTACTAATGCGCCTGCGGTATTCCAACATTTTGTCAACGATATTTTTAGTCACCTTATCGGGAGATTTGTTGTGATATATCTTGATGACATCCTGGTCTATTCCCCGGATCTGGATACACATAAGATCCATGTGAGACAAGTGCTGCAGATATTAAGGGCCAACAAATTGTTTGCTAAGTTAGAAAAATGTGTGTTCGCCGTAAAAGAACTGCCATTTCTGGGGTATGTGTTGTCAGATTCAGGTTTCCGCATGGATCCAGAGAAAGTCCGGGCGATTATAGACTGGGATCTGCCTGAGAACCTGAAGGCATTGCAACGCTTCCTGGGGTTTGCCAATTTTTATAGAAAGTTTATAAAAAACTATTCCTTGGTGGTCAAACCACTGACGGACATGACCCGAAAGGGATCCGATTTTTCCAAATGGTCACATGCAGCCAAAACTGCCTTTGCATCTCTGAAGGAGAGATTCACCTCGGCCCCTATTCTCGTACAGCCAGATGTCTCGCTTCCTTTTATTGTAGAGGTTGACGCATCAGAGGTGGGGGTGGGAACGGTACTATCTCAGGGCCCGTCCCCTGGTGAATGGCGTCCGTGTGCTTTCTTTTCGAAGAAATTGTCTACCACATAAAGGAACTATGATATTGGCAACAGGGAACTTTTGGCTATAAAGTTGGCTTTTGAGGAGTGGCGTCATTTTTTGGAGGGGGCGGTTCATCCCGTCACGGTGATTACTGATCACAAAAACTTATTATATCTGGAGTCTGCTAAACGTCTCACCCCTAGACAGGCTCGGTGGTCGTTATTTTTTACTAGGTTTAATTTTGTAATAACCTATCGCCCGGGGGCAAAAAATACTAAGGCGGATGCATTGTCTCAAAGTTTTCCTGGAGGGGGTGATGTTGAGGTACCAGAGCCCATTTTGCAAAAGGGGGTGGTGGTCTCTGCATTACACTCAGGTTTAGAGGGGAGGGTGTTGGAAGCTCAGGGGGACACCCCGGCCTCCTGCCCCTCGGGTAAACTGTTTGTGCCAGAAAATTTACGACTGGAGATACTAAAAGAACACCATAACTCCACACTGGCAGGACACCCAGGTAGTAGGGCAACCTCTGAGTTAGTGTCTCGTCGGTTCTGGTGGCCTAAATGGCGCCAGGAGGTGTTGAATTTTGTGTCTGCATGTGCTACCTGTGCTCGTTCTAAGGTAGATCATACTCGTCCGGCAGGGCGTCTTTTACCTCTGGCCATCCCCAACAGGCCTTGGACGCACCTGTCAATGGATTTCATTACGGATCTACCAGTATCAGCGGGGAAGACTGTTATTCTTGTAGTTGTTGACAGATTCAGTAAAATGGTGCACTTTATTGCTCTTGCCGCATTGCCTAATGCTAACACACTGGCTCAGGTTTTTATTGACCACATCGTGAAGCTTCACGGGGTCCCTTCCGATATTGTTTCGGATCGTGGTACCTTAATTCGTTTCTAAATTTTGGAAAGCTTTTTGTTCTCTTTTAGGGGTTCATCTGTCGTTTTCTTCATCTTTCCATCCACAGTCCAACGGTCAGACTGAACGTACCAATCAAAACCTAGAGACATATTTGAGATGCTTTGTTTCCGAAAATCAGGAGGAATGGTCATCTTATTTACCGTTAGCCGAGTTTGCCATTAATAATCGTCGTCAAGAATCCACCGATAAGTCACCATTTTTTGGTGCGTATGGTTTCCATCCTCAGTTTTGTACGTTTAGTGAGGGGGGGCCGTCTGGGATTCCCGAGGAGGAACGATTTGCGTCTTCACTTTCTTCAGTGTGGCAGAGTGTGCAAGAAAGTTTGAAGAGAATTGGTGGTAGATACAAACGTGCGGCTGATAGGAAGCGCTCTGAAGGTCCGGACCTTGGGGTTAATGACTTGGTGTGGTTGTCTACCAGAAATATCAAGTTGAAGGTTCCCTCGTGGAAATTAGGTCCGAGATTTATTGGTCCTTATAGGGTAATTAAGATCATTAACCCGGTAGCTTTTCGTCTGGAGCTACCTCAGACTCTAAGGATCCATAATGTCTTCCACAGATCTCTAAAGAATTTTGGGTATAGTAGCTCACCCCTCCTGATATCATGAGCCGGTGCTCACACTAAGGTGTGGTTCACCCCAACCACAATATAGTATAGAGAGGATAAATATATATAGTGGGCACTCAATATCTGCAGCTGCATTCAGGGTACAACACGTTTATTATATAATATTAAATAAAATTCAATAAAACATTCAAAAACACATAGTAACACATAAGAATCAATGGCAGTTAATATGGCAATCTGATAAAAATTGTTAATTCATTAGAACCATCCTAAAAATTCCTAAAAGCCTTTCACACTAATTATGTGATTAAATCAAGTCCCAATATTTCAAGCACTTGTTGGTGCTATATCCGTGCTGTTTATAAGTTAAAATAGTCTCAAGTATAGATGATCAGGGTGGTAATGAGGGGTTAGTTTTATACAGTGTATAATTTGTACTCACTGTCTATAGTCCGCTCTTTTTCTATCACTGACTGCAGAGGCGTCCCACTACAGGTCAGCGCACTCACCCATCTTCTTCTGTCCGGCAGCGTGTGTGGATCTGCGGTTTGTCCTAGTCACAGATACCGCGTCTGTTTGGTAAGGTAGTTCCGGTTTCTTCTCAGCGTCCCACGTGTTGAAGATGTCTCACGTGATCGGAGCTTAGGGAAATTCCACGTGATCTGTGTTCTGTTCCGGAGGCGGTACCAACCCCCGTGTTGAAATATGTTAGCACAGATGTTTCCTGGAATTTTTCGCAATAATGCCGGTAATTAAGATGCTGTACAGTGTCTTCTTGGTATGGGGATCTCATCCGCTATCGCTATGAGATTAGCTTCATCAGTAGCTAATTTCTGAGATCCATCTTACTTCCTTATATAGTCATATAGGTTACACCCTTTGGTTTAATTGGAGTTCTTTATAAAATCTGGTTCGGATCTTGTAGGATTTTGGAGTCAGTTACATTCTTCATATCAGGATATATTCATGTAGTGTATTACTTATAGTATATTCATACGATTCTTTTTCTTTCTTTAATATTCTATATATCTATAGGGCTATAAATTTCATAAAACCCTAGATTTCATAAAACCATAGTCTCCATCCACAATCTGTTATCAAGATAGTGGGTATTCTCTACTCCATATGTTTTTACTATCTAGTGTTATCAATATTTTTCTACCACAATTCATAAAATTACTAATAGTTAATAATTAATACATAATAAATACAACAAATTTTTTTAAAAATTTTATAAAAATTTTAAAAAAATTTCCTAAAAATTTCATAAAATTTCATCATGTAACTTCATTTTTCTGCTATATATTTTCAGCTGTATGTTTTCTGAGGGAGTAAAGGTGAGGGGCCCCTCATCAAGAGGAAATCGGATGTCCACGATATATTAAGGACACCGATATCCCATCAACGAGGGGCACCACACCCATTTATAGGAATCCAAATATCTCGAAGTCCGCATTTAGACCTTCAGGTTGCAAGGTATTAAAATCATATATACGCCTTGCTTCCTGTCGCGACATATTCGAGATATGGTCCCCTCCTCTCCAATGTATATCAATTTTTTCAAATGCCATAAATTTTAACAAGGTAGGATCTTGATTATGAAAAATTTTAAAATGTTTAGACAGTGAGTGTTTCTCATATCCTGACCTGATTTTCGTCATATGTTCTCCTATTCTGGTTTTCAATAATCTTTTTGTGCGTCCTATATATTGTTTCCTACACGGACATTCATTTAAATACAGGACGTTAGATGTATTGCAGGATAAAAATGTATCGATTTCATATGAAAATGTACTTGTATTTGAGGAGGCTTTACTTGTTTTTTTGGGAAATTTCGTATTCTTACAATTATTGCACTTATTGCATCTATAGAATCCCTTTAGACCAAATATATTCTGTTTCGTGTTCTTCCTATTTTTTATTGTTGGTGCTACCTTTAAAGATAGATTTGGGGCCTTCGTGTATATCATTCGTGGACCACTAGTTAGATATGGTCCTATTAGTTTATCTTTCACAATATGGTGCCAATGATTTTTTATGATGGTCTCAATTTTCTTATATTGTGCGCTATAGGGTAGAATGATCCTCACTAGATCATCTGTTTTCTTATCCATTTCTTTATCTATCCCTAGGCTTTCTTTTTCTTCAAAGAATATTCCTCTGTTCATATTATATACTTCTTTCAGGGATTTATCCACCTGTTTGATGGGATACTTCTTTATAAGAAATTGTTCCTTCATATCTGCCGCCTCCCTAATGTAATCCTCGTTCTTTGTGCAATTTCGCCTCAACCTTCTAAATTGCCCCTTAGGAATATTTAGCAGCCACCTTGGTAGGTGGCAGCTGGTGTATAGAATATAGCTGTTTCTAGCCACCTCTTTCTGGTATGTGTGGCATATTAACCTTTCATTTTCCACTTTAATAGTCAAGTCTAAAAACTCTATCTGTTTCTTGCTCATACTTAGCTTGAATCTTATATTATTTTCATTCATATTTATTTCATTAAAGAACATTAATAGTTCTTCTTCTGTTCCCTGCCATATAAAAATCACATCATCTATAAATCTTCGCCAGAGCACCAGGTTCTCCCCCATCTTTGGCGTTATGTATTGATCCTCCCAATGCGCCATGAACAAATTAGCGTAACTGGGGGCGAACCTGGTGCCCATGGCGGTTCCCCTTATCTGGAGATAAAACTCAGAATCATATGAGAAGTAGTTATGGGTAAGGATATGTTCAACTCCTTCCATTATAAAACTTACTTGTTCTGATGCATATTCCCCATATACTGTTAGTTGTTGCATTAACGCTTCTAATCCTTGGTCATGTCTTATTATTGTGTACAAAGAGGTGACATCAAGAGTACCAAGGATCCACTTGGGGTTATATTTTAAATTCTCAATGGTTTGTACAATCTGAGTGGTATCTCTAATATATGAGGGTATTTTTCTGACTGCTGGCTGTAGTAATCTATCTAGGTATTGGGACAGGTTAGAGGTATAAGATCCTATACCAGAAATAATGGGTCTTCCTGGGGGATTAAGTGGGTCTTTATGTATTTTTGGTATCGTATAAAAGACAGGCATTCGTTGCGGGGTTCCCATAATGAACTTAGATTCCTGTTCATTGAGAAATCCCCTTCTGTAGCCCTGCTCTACATATGATCCCAAACTTTCACTATATTCCTTTATTGGGTCCTTTTTCAATTTCTTATACGTTTCATTATCTCCCAATTGTTCCTTACATTCACTGTCATATTTACATGTATCTAAAATAACTATGGCTCCTCCCTTATCCGCAGGGCGTATGGTTATATTGTCATTCTGTTGTAACAACTTGATTGCCTGAATTTCATGCGGTTTTAAGTTGTTAAATCTCCTATGGTCTCCTTTGATTTTTCTTATGTCCATTTCTACATTTTTCTTAAAAGTAATTAAATCATGTCCCATTTCGTGCCTTGGGTACATTTTACTTTTTAGTTTTAAATCCGTGTGTATATACAATTCCTGTTTTTCTTCTCTTGGTAATATGGGATTTCTTAGGAAATATTTTTTTAGGCAGAGTTTCCGTACAAATTTTTCAATACCAATATAGGTGTCAAATTTACTTAATTGTGTTGTGGGTGCAAATTTTAAACCCTTATTTAACAGTGTATATTGTGCTGGTGATAAAACAATTGAACTTAAATTAATTACTGAGTTCTCTTCCTCAGTTAGTGTCTCCTGGGGTTCCCCCTTTCTCTTCTTTCCCTTCCCTCTTCGTGTTGTCTTTTTTCGGTGTTCTGGTTGTGATAGTGTTTGTGCTGGTTCCCTATATATATTTCCTTGTTGAAGTGAGGCGTGTATTGATTCTTCCCTTGGTGTGTTCTCTGAGAGTGATATTCCTGATTCGGCTTCTGTATCTCGTCCCTGTGTCTCAAGTTGTAATTGTGTCCCATAACTGGTGTTGTGTAGTGATGGTCTTGTGGTGATTGTCGGGAGGATCTCGTCCGTATCCTGTGGTGTGGGGGTGTACGATCTAAAAAATGGGGGTTACTTAGTGCCTCATATCTATTTGTGGTTTGGATATTGTATTGTACTGATCTTTCTTCATTTTGCTCTATATCTTTCTCTTTTTCCCTTTGATTTGTAGTTTTGTTAGTCTGTATTCTATCCTCTTTTACATATTGTCTATCCACTGGTTTATCACTCTTCAACAGATTTTGTATTTTTCTGCTCTTTTTTGAAATAATTTCTTGTTCAACTGTCCCTAATTGTTTGCATATTCTTTCATGCCAATTTTTAAAATGCTCATTTTTAGGGAATTTATCCAGGGTTTCTCTTAATGCTTCAATTTTCCCTGATACTTCCTCCAATATTGATGTCCTTCTTTTTATTACAACCAGTTGTACAAGAACTACCGATTGTGATTTCAGTAGGTCATCCCATTCTTTGTCAAAAGTTTCACTATATAGATCCTGCGCGGGGGTCCTAGATAACCTGAGTCCTCTTGGTATAATCCCATGTTCAAGGTGGCGATTCAAAGATTTGATTTCCCACCTTTGTTTAAGTTGTTTTATTAGTAGGAACTCAAGTTCTCTAAAGACCTCCGTCATAGGTCTATCAGTCGTTTCTTCTATTGTATTAGCGTCATCAAATAGGTAATTGTCTAATCTTGATTTTTGACCCTCTATGAAGCTCCAGATATCCATGCTTATCTGGGGGGGGAGCACAGCTATTGGGTGAAAAGAGTTACAAAAGAATTTTGGGTTAGGGTTTTATACGATACCAAAAATACATAAAGACCCACTTAATCCCCCAGGAAGACCCATTATTTCTGGTATAGGATCTTATACCTCTAACCTGTCCCAATACCTAGATAGATTACTACAGCCAGCAGTCAGAAAAATACCCTCATATATTAGAGATACCACTCAGATTGTACAAACCATTGAGAATTTAAAATATAACCCCAAGTGGATCCTTGGTACTCTTGATGTCACCTCTTTGTACACAATAATAAGACATGACCAAGGATTAGAAGCGTTAATGCAACAACTAACAGTATATGGGGAATATGCATCAGAACAAGTAAGTTTTATAATGGAAGGAGTTGAACATATCCTTACCCATAACTACTTCTCATATGATTCTGAGTTTTATCTCCAGATAAGGGGAACCGCCATGGGCACCAGGTTCGCCCCCAGTTACGCTAATTTGTTCATGGCGCATTGGGAGGATCAATACATAACGCCAAAGATGGGGGAGAACCTGGTGCTCTGGCGAAGATTTATAGATGATGTGATTTTTATATGGCAGGGAACAGAAGAAGAACTATTAATGTTCTTTAATGAAATAAATATGAATGAAAATAATATAAGATTCAAGCTAAGTATGAGCAAGAAACAGATAGAGTTTTTAGACTTGACTATTAAAGTGGAAAATGAAAGGTTAATATGCCACACATACCAGAAAGAGGTGGCTAGAAACAGCTATATTCTATACACCAGCTGCCACCTACCAAGGTGGCTGCTAAATATTCCTAAGGGGCAATTTAGAAGGTTGAGGCGAAATTGCACAAAGAACGAGGATTACATTAGGGAGGCGGCAGATATGAAGGAACAATTTCTTATAAAGAAGTATCCCATCAAACAGGTGGATAAATCCCTGAAAGAAGTATATAATATGAACAGAGGAATATTCTTTGAAGAAAAAGAAAGCCTAGGGATAGATAAAGAAATGGATAAGAAAACAGATGATCTAGTGAGGATCATTCTACCCTATAGCGCACAATATAAGAAAATTGAGACCATCATAAAAAATCATTGGCACCATATTGTGAAAGATAAACTAATAGGACCATATCTAACTAGTGGTCCACGAATGATATACACGAAGGCCCCAAATCTATCTTTAAAGGTAGCACCAACAATAAAAAATAGGAAGAACACGAAACAGAATATATTTGGTCTAAAGGGATTCTATAGATGCAATAAGTGCAATAATTGTAAGAATACGAAATTTCCCAAAAAAACAAGTAAAGCCTCCTCAAATACAAGTACATTTTCATATGAAATCGATACATTTTTATCCTGCAATACATCTAACGTCCTGTATTTAATTGAATGTCCGTGTAGGAAACAATATATAGGACGCACAAAAAGATTATTGAAAACCAGAATAGGAGAACATATGACGAAAATCAGGTCAGGATATGAGAAACACTCACTGTCTAAACATTTTAAAATTTTTCATAATCAAGATCCTACCTTGTTAAAATTTATGGCATTTGAAAAAATTGATATACATTGGAGAGGAGGGGACCATATCTCGAATATGTCGCGACAGGAAGCAAGGCGTATATATGATTTTAATACCTTGCAACCTGAAGGTCTAAATGCGGACTTCGAGATATTTGGATTCCTATAAATGGGTGTGGTGCCCCTCGTTGATGGGATATCGGTGTCCTTAATATATCGTGGACATCCGATTTCCTCTTGATGAGGGGCCCCTCACCTTTACTCCCTCAGAAAACATACAGCTGAAAATATATAGCAGAAAAATGAAGTTACATGATGAAATTTTATTAAATTTTTAGGAAATTTATTTATTTTTTTTAAATTTTTATAAAAAATTTTAAAAAATTTGTTGTATTTATTATGTATTAATTATTAACTATTAGTAATTTTATGAATTGTGGTAGAAAAATATTGATAACACTAGATAGTAAAAACATATGGAGTAGAGAATACCCACTATCTTGATAACAGATTGTGGATGGAGACTATGGTTTTATGAAATCTAGGGTTTTATGAAATTTATAGCCCTATAGATATATAGAATATTAAAGAAAGAAAAAGAATCGTATGAATATACTATAAGTAATACACTACATGAATATATCCTGATATGAAGAATGTAACTGACTCCAAAATCCTACAAGATCCGAACCAGATTTTATAAAGAACTCCAATTAAACCAAAGGGTGTAACCTATATGACTATATAAGGAAGTAAGATGGATCTCAGAAATTAGCTACTGATGAAGGGGTAGGTGACCCCGAAACGCGTATAGCGATAGCGGATGAGATCCCCATACCAAGAAGACACTGTACAGCATCTTAATTACCGGCATTATTGCGAAAAATTCCAGGAAACATCTGTGCTAACATATTTCAACACGGGGGTTGGTACCGCCTCCGGAACAGAACACAGATCACGTGGAATTTCCCTAAGCTCCGATCACGTGAGACATCTTCAACACGTGGGACGCTGAGAAGAAACCGGAACTACCTTACCAAACAGACGCGGTATCTGTGACTAGGACAAACCGCAGATCCACACACGCTGCCGGACAGAAGAAGATGGGTGAGTGCGCTGACCTGTAGTGGGACGCCTCTGCAGTCAGTGATAGAAAAAGAGCGGACTATAGACAGTGAGTACAAATTATACACTGTATAAAACTAACCCCTCATTACCACCCTGATCATCTATACTTGAGACTATTTTAACTTATAAACAGCACGGATATAGCACCAACAAGTGCTTGAAATATTGGGACTTGATTTAATCACATAATTAGTGTGAAAGGCTTTTAGGAATTTTTAGGATGGTTCTAATGAATTAACAATTTTTATCAGATTGCCATATTAACTGCCATTGATTCTTATGTGTTACTATGTGTTTTTGAATGTTTTATTGAATTTTATTTAATATTATATAATAAACGTGTTGTACCCTGAATGCAGCTGCAGATATTGAGTGCCCACTATATATATTTATACTGTCACGACTGTGACTAATCCAGACAGGTCTGGGAGGAGAAGGTCGCAGCGACTTGCTACTCGCGATAGCTTGTGAGTTTGCTCCGTGGTTCAGGGTATGTCATCTGGGTTTTGCCTTGTGAACCTTTTTGTCCTGACTGGGAGTTTGTAGGCATCCTTCTCAGGTGAGTCCTGTCTGCCACTCCCAGCTTCTATATTAGTTTCACTTTCACTTGCAGTCATTGGCAAGATATAGTCCTTACTTCCAGTTCTATTCTGACCTTTGAAGGAGATCGTTTGATGGTGTTGCTGTGGAGCTCTTGTCCGGCGTGGACTGTTGTGATTGGGATCGCCTTCTCTGCTCGTGACTGGATAAGTCTATCTCTGATATAGTTTGTTTGTTGCTGTCTTCCCCTGCTGTTCTCCTAGACATGAGTGATGGTGACTAGTGCTCCCATCGGCCTTTCCCCACTCTAGGCCTTTTTTAGGGTGACTGAGGGTTTAGGCATCCTGCTCGCCGCACGGGTTCACACCCCGTCTAGGGTATCAGGGCAGACAGGTGCCAGCTTAGGGTTAGTCAGGGGTGGCCATACTATTCCCATCCGTAGATAAGGGTCCCCCTTCCCCTCCGTCTGGTGCGACACGACTGCTGCTGGGGTAGCGGTCGTGACAGCCAAGTCCAAAACCCCTAGAACTCGTCCTGCTGGTGAACTGCGACCCCTACCCATTCCCAGTAGACCCTGGTCCCATATTTCTATGGACTTCATCACAGATCTGCCACCTGCTGAGGGTAAGACTGTGGTTTTAGTAGTGGTCAACAGATTCAGTAAGATGGTACATTTTGTTCCCCTTGCTAAACTTCCGAATGCTAAGACTTTGGCCTCTGTTTTTGTGGAACAAATTGTACGTTTGCACGGTGTACCCACGAACATTGTGTCTGATAGGGGTGTCCAGTTTGTGTCGAGATTTTGGAGAGCCTTCTGTCAGAGGTGCCAAATCTCATTGTTCTTCTCGTCTACCTATCATCCTGAGAGTAACGGGCAGACAGAGCGACTTATTCAGTCTGTGGAACAATTTCTCAGGTCGTATGTCTCTGGTGATCAACAGTTGTGGGTTAAATACCTTCCTTTGGCAGAATTTGCGATTAATAACCATGCTAATTCCTCCGCTGGTGTCTCCCCATTTTTTTTTAACCACGGTTTCCATCCTCGTTTTCATTCTGGGTCATCTGTCTCCTCGTCTAACCCTGAGGTGGATAAGGTCTCATCTGAACTGTGCACCGTTTGGGCCCGGGTTCAGTCGAACCTAGAGAAGGCTCAAAATAAAAAATCTAAGCTAATAAGAGACATTCTAGGGGGATGGATTTTCAGGTTGGGGATCAGGTGTAGCTATCCACTAAGAATGTGCCTCTTAAGGTGGCCTCCAAAAAGTTTGCACCCCGGTTTATAGGTCCATACGAGATTATGGAGGTAATCAATCCAGTGTCGTTTAGATTAAGGTTACCTGATTCGTTCCACATCCATGATGTCTTCCATAAATATTTGCTGAAAAAACATGTTACTCCTGTTGTTCCTTCACAGCCCTCTCCGCCGCCAGTACTGGTTAATAATTCTGAGGAATTTATGGAGC
The DNA here is from genome assembly GCF_905171765.1 of Bufo bufo. NCBI lineage: Eukaryota > Metazoa > Chordata > Amphibia > Anura > Bufonidae > Bufo > Bufo bufo. The sequence continues at coordinate 567,425,117 of NC_053392.1, read as the reverse complement.
AGGGTCCGCAACTCTTTACAGTATCTGGTACACTGGAAAGGCTATGGACCGAAGGAAAGGTCCTGGGTTCCAGCTAAGGATGTTCATGCCACCAGACTTGTTAAAAAATGTAATTTGGAACATCTTGAGAAGCTGTCGCCTGGGGCCTTGGGTCCGGTGGTCCCGCGTGAAGGGGAAGGGTACTGTCACGGTGCGCTCTGTGCGTGGTTCCAAGAGGCGGGGATGGCCGAGGCCCGCTCACGTCATCAGCGTGCCCGGCGTCTCCCGTCCCTGTGATAACCACTCTGGGGCTGAGCGCCGAGCTGATCACTCGGCGCTTGGCTGTATTGGAACTCAGGAGTCCTGAGTTCCAATACAGCCGAGCGCTGAATGATTATTGAGGTCCTTCCTGCATGATACTCTCCTGGTTTGCTTGTTCCTGCTTGGCTTCCGATTTCCTGTGCGTCTCATCCTCTGGTCTTGGCGTGCTCTCCTGGTTTTGACTTCGGCTTGTCCTGACGATTCTCTGCTTGCTCCTCCAGTACTTGTTGTTTGGCTTCCCTGCACTATCCTAGCTAAGGTTTTGTCGATCGGTTGTCCCTTGTCGCTAGGACTTGCGAGGCAAATAGGCAGGGACAGGGGTGAGGGTGGAGTCCAGTGGTCACTACCCCACCCCCTGTGTGTGTGACACTACTTTAGGCTGGCAACACACCTTCCTTTAGGAGAGGAAATTGCATCAGTTTAGTGTAGCTGTGAGTGGAGCAGCAGAGAACAACAGCTCCAGGGTATTCAGTCCTGAGGATTGAAAAGCAGTAAAGTCACAGCATATGCGCTAGCCCTTGAGGGAAAGAGTTACGGAGTTCTACAGGTTGAGTGGCCATAGAGGAGAAAAGGCAGAGAACCTGTCAGTCAATGAAGGTAACACATAATGGCCAGTTCTGGACTTCACTGCATGTTGGTGGGAGTAATCAGCTTCAAGTCCCCATCATACAAAATGAACTGGTCATCTGTTCATAGACTCTATTCTGCTGAGCATACCGCAGAGGTACCAGTATAATGAGAGTGAAAGAGAGTCAAGTTGCATCCTTTGGTTGATTTGGAAAGATTGTGCAGACTATATAGAGAGAGACTTAAAGGAAGCTTCTGTTGAGCCCACTGCCCTCCATACACTGGGAAACTGCACATGATGACTGTGAAGATTGCACTTAATGTATTCAGTGCCTGTGTGAACCATCCACTGATTGGCTGCAGTACAGTCCATCTGTTTCACTACAACCTGTCTAATTATTGTCTCCCACTACCCATTGAAGGGACCCCTGCCTTGCACCCCAAAACTCACTAACACCAGGGGCATCTCCACTACCACCAGACAGAGAGCCCCAGAACCAGAGTCTACCCTGAGGGAAAGAATGGTTGCACCCCTCCCATCACTGAACAGCCCACTGAGTAACATAGTACATAGTACATAAGGCCGAAAAAAGACATTTGTCCATCCAGTTCGGCCTGTTATCCTGCAAGTTGATCCAGAGGAAGGCCAAAAACCCTGTGAGGTAGAAGCCAATTTTCTCCACTTTAGGGGAATAAAAAATTCCTTCCCGACTCCAATCATGCAATCAGAATAACTCCCTGGATCAACGACCCCTCTCTAGTAGCTATAGCCTGTAATATTATTAAGCTCCAGAAATACATCCAGGCCCCTCTTGAATTCCTTTATTGTACTCACCTTCACCACCTCCTCAGGCAGAGAGTTCCATAGTCTCACTGTTCTTACCGTAAAGAATCCTCTTCTATGTTTGTGTACAAACCTTCTTTCCTCCAGACGCAGAGGATGTCCCCTCGTCACAGTCACAGTCCTGGGGATAAATAGCTGATGGGATAGATCTCTGTACTGACCCCTGATATATTTATACATATTAATTAGATCTCCCCTCAGTCGTCTTTTTTCTAAAGTGAATAACCCTAATTTTGATAATCTTTCAGGGTACTGTAGTTGCCCCATTCCAGTTATTACTTTAGTTGCCCTCCTCTGAACCCTCTCCAGCTCTGCTATGTCTGCCTTGCTTACAGGAGCCCAGAACTGTACACAGTACTCCATGTGTGGTCTGACTAGCGATTTGTAAAGTGGTAGGACTATGTTCCTATCACGGGAATCTATGCCCCTTCTGATGCAACCCATTATCTTGTTGGCCTTGGCAGCAGCTGCCTGACACTGGTTTTTGCTGCTTAGTTTGCTGTTTATTAAAATTCCTAGATCCTTTTCCATGTCAGTGTTACCGAGTGTTTTACCATTTAGTATGTACGGGTGAGTGTCAGAACAAGAAACACCACTGTAAGCATGACTACTCCCATCCTCTCCACTGTCCTTGAGGCCCATTGCACACCAGAGAATGATCAGGAACTAGCAGTTTATTTGAAATCATTACCCCATGTATTGGTCAACGTAAATGGACCCTTACTCAGCTTAAGGCTCACACAAGTGTAATAAAGGCATATTGCTATGCCCAAAAATTCCCGGCCTATCTGCAGGTCGATCCCAGCTTACATCATAGATTCCAACGATGCTGTTAGTTTGGGGCATCATATATGGCTACAAAACATGTGCTTGCATAATGCCCATGGGAAACTAGCCCTAGAGATACTCTGCAGATCATAATAGGGAATTGCTTTAAATGGTTTATTTCATCTTGACGACCACTTTCCATGTGCCTTATTAAGGATGTTACAAAAGGGGATCCCCTACTTGAGCCCCTCTGTATAATCCAGAACAGAGAACTAAAGACAGGCAGACTCATTCATAGATGGCCACTCATTTGAATGGCTCCATGTAATACTTCATTGGCCCTGCCATCGCTGTACAGATATTGATCAAGCTGCGAGAGATGCAGCTTAGGGCCCTTTCACACTTGCATTCTTTTCTTCCGGCATAGAGTTCCGTCGTCGGGGCTCTATGCCGGAAGAATCCTGATCAGTTTTATCCTAATGCATTCTGAATGGAGAGAAATCCGTTCAGGATGCATCAGGATGTCTTCAGTTCCGGACCGGAACGTTTTTTGGCCGGAGAAAATACCGCAGCATGCTGCGCTTTTTGCTCCGGCCAAAAATCCTGAACACTTGCCGCAAGGCCGGATCTGGAATTAATGCCCATTGAAAGGCATTAATCCGGATCCGGCCTTAAGCTAAACGTTGTTTCGGCGCATTGCCGGATCCGACTTTTAGCTTTTTCTGAATGGTTACCATGGCTGCCAGGACGCTAAAGTCCTGGTTGCCATGGTAAAGTGTAGTGGGGAGCGGGGGAGCAGTATACTTACCGTCCGTGCGGCTCCCGGGCGCTCCAGAGTGACGTCAGGGCGCCCCACGCGCATGGATGACGTGATCACATGGACACGTCATCCATGCGCATGGGGCGCTCTGACGTCATTCTGGAGCGCCCTGGGAGCCGCACGGACTGTAAGTATACTGCTCCCCCGGTCCCCACTACTACTATGGCAGCCAGGACTTTAATAGCGTCCTGGGTGCCATAGTAACACTGAACGCATTTTGAAGACGGATCCGTCTTCAAATGCTTTCAGTTCACTTGCGTTTTTCCGGATCCGGCGGGCACCTCCGGCAAATGGAGTGCACGCCGGATCCGGACAACGCAAGTGTGAAAGAGCCCTTAGTATTATGCTGAATTACACTGCCCGTCCAAAAAAAAAAGTTGCCACCAAAAATATTTAGTTGTACCGCCTTTAGCTTTGATTGCGGCACGCATTCGCTGTGGCATTGTTTCGATAAGCTTCTGCAATGTCACAAGATTTATTTCCATCCAGTGTTGCATACATTTTTCACCAAGATCTTGCAATGATGAAGGTAGAGTCTGACTGCTGCACAAAGCCTTCTCCAGCACATCCCAAAGATTGTCAATGAGATTAAGCTCTGAACATTGTGGTGGCCAATCCATGTGTGTAAATGATGTCTCATGCTCCCTGAACCACTCTTTCACAATTTGAGCCTGATGAATCCTGGCATTGTCATCTTGGAATATGCCCGTGCCATCAGGGAAGAAAAAATCCATTGATGGAATAACCTGGTCATTCAGTATGTTCAGGTAGTCAGCTGACCTCATTCTTGGAGCACATACTGTTGCTGAACCTAGACCTGACCAACTGCAGCAACCCCAGATCATAGCACTGCCCCCACAGGCTTGTTTGTACAGGAGGCACTAGGCATGATGGGTGCATCACTTCATCTGCCTCTCTTCTTACCCTGATGCGCCCATCACTCTGGGACAGTGTAAATCTGGACTCATCAGACCACATGACCATCTTGGAGCCTTTTTTTCTGGTTTGCCTCACTGATTAGTGGTTTTCTTATGGCTACACAGCTGTCCAGTCCCAAGCTCTTGAGTTCCCTTCGCATTGTGCATGTGGAAATGCTCTTACTTTCACTATTAAACATAGCCCTGATTTTTACTGTTGTTTTTCTTCGATTTGATTTCACCAAATGTTTAAGTGATCACCGATCATGATCATTCAGGATTTTTTTCCCACCACATTTATTCCTCGAATACCATGGGTCCCCACTATTCTTCCATTTTTTTTTTTTTAAATCAGATCATTTTTATTGTAAAAATGTACATCAATAAAACATATTGTATCCCTTAGTTTGATATACAAAGTTAATTCCACTGGTCAATATGATACAACAGGTATCCAAATAAATTATAATACTACCGCAACATACCCTTCCCACCCCTCCATCCCCCCAACTCCCACTTCAGCACTTTATGGACTTATCCGATTTTATTCAGTGCTAAACCTCCAGCGGCACCACAATTTTTCGTATTTTTGCGGACATCCCCTCTTCTTGAACACCATTTTCTCATAAACTAACATTGTGTTTACTTTCCTTCTAAATTCCTCAATGACTGGAGGGCATGACTGAATCCAATGTAGGGCGATCAACTTCCTTGCCACAAATGATAGTCTGCCAGCTACAATCCTATCTGTCCCAATATCTGACACATAACCCAGAACACATACTTTTGGTTCCCGAGATATCTGCAGTGAAAAGATATTTTGAATCATTGCCAACACATCCGACCAGAAGCCATCTAATTGCGAACATTGCCACAGCATATGCAATAAATCAGCTGGTTCTGCTTGGCATCGTGGACACTTTGCGTCCGTTCTGATGCCAATAAGGTGTAAAAAGACCAGAGTTTTGTAGATTCTGTGTACAATGAAAAGTTGAGACAACTTCCCACCTTCGCTTAATGATACTGTCGGTATGGCTTCTAATATAGCTTCCCACTGCTCCTGGGATATTTCCCCTATGTCTTTCTCCCAGCCCTTCATTCTGGACAGAGGGAACGCTTCCAGATATTTATCTAGTAACATTTGATATATCATTGAAATAATCCCCTTTTTATCTCCTCTCTCCACTATTAAACGTCAGGACGCGTCTTTATGTATCTTGGTATTGTCATTTTTACACATCTCATTAAATGCGTGCCTTATTTGTAAAAACTGGTAAAAGCTTTTCTTTGGTATACCATACTCCTCCTGTAGTTTAATAAATGTTTTGAGTACCCCTTTCTCCATTATATCTCCAATTTTGGTCACCCTATACTGCCATTGTTTGATAAATCCTCTGAGATGCAAGAATTCAGGTACATTGCGATTGTTCCATAAAGGTGTAAGTTCCGTGATTCCGACTGCACCCCCTCAACTGCTTGACCTTCTCCCAAACCTTCCTCATCAGACATACCAAATGTGAGCGATTGTCTACAAAGGGTGTTCCTGATCCCTCCAATATCCACAATAACTCCTTACGCCCCAATGCATGCTTCAGTATTTGACCTGTCATGTCCGTCATGTGACTATCTATCCATCCCCTAAAGTGTTGACATTGTGCCGCCAGGTAGTATAACCATGGATTGGGTAATGCCAGACCCCCTGCTGCCTTTGGATATTGTAAAGTCTCTAATTTGATTCTGGATTGGCCTTTCTTCCAGGTCTCTAATTCTTCCAGTTTTTAATAATGCATTGGACAGTTCTTAACCCAATTTTAGTAGTTTCTGCAATCTCCTTAGATGTTTTCTCTGCTTGATGCATGCCAATGATTTGACCCATCTCAAACAAACCAACATCTTTTCCACGACCACGAGATGTGTATTTCGACATGGTTGTTTAAGAAATCAGAAGCAACTCATTGCACCAGTTGGGGCTAAATAACTTATTGCCAGCTGAAAGATAATTGCCCATGCAGTAATTATCCAATAGGAGGCTCATAACTATTTGCTTAGTTAAATCCAGGTGGCGACTTTTTTTTTTGGACAGGCAGTGTACAAATGCAGTTGTGGATGACAGTGCATTAAAATGGAAGATCAGTACAAAACAGATAAAGCAAAGCTTTTGAAAAATCATTACATTTTTGGTAGAGGCTATGTAGATATATATAATGGTGTCCAAATGTGGGGTATATCCTGATTTCCCTTGGGTGCTGTCTGCAGATGATTTTTCTCTCTTTCCTCTAGTGTGAATTGAGAAGGTCTGATCCTTTTTCTTCCCCGAATAATGAGACTTGAAAATTTGTGATCACAGACGATCTCCAAGCTGACAGAGCTTGAGCTATTTTGCAAAGAATGGGCAAAAATTTCAACCTCTAGACATATAAAGCTGTTAGAGACATACCCCAAAAGACTTGCAGCAGGGAAAGGTGGTTCTACAAAGTATTGACTCGGGGGGGGGGCTGAATACAAATGCACACCACACTATCCAGATTTTTATTTATAAAATTTTTTGAAAACTGTGTCATTTTCTTTTCACTTCAAACATACTCGCTACTTTGTGTTGGTCTATCACATAAAATCCCCCCAAAAAGTTGGGTGTAATGTGAAAAAATTTGAAAAAGTTTAAGGGGTATGAATAGTTTTTCAAGGCACTGTATATTATAAAGGCCATGTCATCCATTCTTTGTCATCCTGGGCTGTCAATTCACACAAGGTCCACTTTAGGTAAGCTTAAGGTCACAGTCCTGCTCCCGCGGCTCAGTGTTGCCGGTGTTGAGACTCCACACCTGGCTTTTTCATTTCAGTTGCTGGCCACTCATTATTCTTTATTTTCCTGTTCAGCATACTATGTATTACAGCCGTGGTTGTTTTTCCTCACTGACCTTTCCTTACCCTATATAATTTTACATCTTCTTTTCACATTTGGTCTATGGGCCGATTATTGTATCTAGTATTTTCCCATGACCATTACTCATTTGTACTATGTACTTTGTGACCTGTGTGTTCTCCCAGGGTGGCGCCTGTTCTCTCCTCTTCCCTGCTCCCACCACCTTGTTCATGGCATCACCTGTATGTATTTTTAACTATGTTTTGATATAATAAAATACTTATTTATTTATTAATTATTTATTTATTAATTTATTCTTTTTGGTACCTTGAGCTTCTTTTCTCCTTCTTTGATCATTCTTTGTCATATAGCATTTTGTCACTATAGATAGAATTGCGTTGTGGTTCATTATGGTTTGCAAGGATTGGGTGACAGAGCCAGAGGACAGGGAAGCTGTACTTGTAGTATATTTATTATTTTTCATGTTTTCTATGTGCCAATGCTAAAAAATTGTATTTGGCCTACGAAATAGACATCATATCTGAACGGGAAAATAACTGGCTGTTCACACAAGGCCTCTTTTTAGCGAGGAGGAGAGGATCACTGAAGAGTGGAGAAGGTAAGTGCACTGTTGTGCACCATATTAGCACTGTATGGCGCTATTTTCTGTACATGCTTGTGAGGTTGGCTGTTCTCACCTCATTCATAGTGAATATTTATGCATTTCCAGATATATATTGAGAATAATTATAAATTTTCTCTCTGCGCTGTCTCTAACATACAGCCTGCTAGCGTGTTGGCAGCGCTGAAGTGTTTCCATTCAGTCAGTGAGATTAACCCTTCTGAGCTAAAAGGAACGGTGACATAACATATATTCACAGAATATCCACCCAGAACATTAGATGCAGTTTTTTGAGCCAAAGCCAGAATTTGATCCAGCAGGAAGGAGAAGCAGAAGTCCTTCCTCATTCCTTTTGTATTTATTTCTGTCTTTGGCAAAAAAAAAAAAAATGCTTAAAAAACTACCACTACAACTGCGGCATTTTTACAAAAAATGCTGTGTGTGAAACTCGGGCAGATTGTCGTATGACTGGACCCAGGTTCAGGAGTTGTGTCCTTGACATTGAATTGCATGTTTTGGCAGTATTAAAGAGGCTGCATTCACACAACTGTGTGATGGCTGTGTTTTGCAGACCACAAACTGCAGATCCGCCGTGTGCACTGCATTGCAGTGCGGACCTATTGATTTCAATGGGTCCACAATCCACATGTTTTTGACAAAGGTAGGACATGCCCTATCTTTTGCGGCGCTGCCGCATATACTAAGGAGCACCTGGGAAGTATGTGTTTTGAAAAATAAAAACAATGAAGTAACTTTTTTTTTTTTGCTTATAAATATCTTAAAAAAGGCTAAAAAAAAACTATATATAATTTGTATAATCACAGCCATAAAAACCTGTAGAATAAAATATCATTTTTTATCCTTTATGATGAACATTGTAAAGAAAATATAAAATATAAAAATGGCAAAACTTTTGTTTAGTGTCCATTCCACCTCCCAAAACAAAAAGTGATTACAAAAGACATTACGTACCCCAAAATAGCCTAAATGAAAACTACAACTCATCCCAAAATGAAACAAGGTGAACATGGTGCATGCCACAAAAACAAAATCCAAAAACAAAAAACTAAATCCAAAAAACAATGCGGACTTGCTGCCAAAAATCAGGTTGACAAACACGGCTAACACCTGCTCCCCTGTGCAGAAACCAAGATCCATATAGACAAGGTTTGACAAGTGGGGTGAGGAGGAACTTGAGTAGCCTTCCCAGTACCCTAACATCAACCCTATCCAACGCTCTTGGAATTAGGTAGATTGCTGATTGTGAGCCAGACCTTCTTATCCAATGTCAAGGCTTGACCACACAAATGCTCTTTTGGCTAAATGTTCCCACAAGTACACTCCAACATTTTATGGACAGGCTTCCCAGAAGAGTAGGGTTTTTAGCTCCAAAATGGGGCATAACTCCATATTTATACCCATAGTTTTAGTATGGGATGTCCGACAAGCTCATTTCCTTGCCGATAATTTCCAGCTTTTTGCATGCAGCAATCACCTCTGCTGGTAGAGTGATCGCTCATCCTCATCCTCATACACATTCACTGTTTCTGGGCAGCAGATCACTGTTTACACATCACAATCTGCTGCCCAGAAACAATGATGTAGGTGACTGCCCCAACCATGTTTTGCTTGTTCATGAGGTAATTGTAGCACCTTTACACAGGACAATTATCCTAGGAAGCCTCCTTCCCGATAATTACCCATGTATGCCTTCATACTGAGGTTCTTGGTATTAGGATTGGATTATTCATATGCATTTAGTTTCTTACAGATTAAATGCAATTAATTGGAAGGAACCATAAAAAATAACAGTAATAAAGTGAGAAATAAGGTACATACTAAAGTAAACTTTGTATGAAAGTCCTACACTGGGTTCAACCCCAGATTCTTGGTAAAGATGATTGATGATTGCGGTTTTCAGGTTAGGTTTGGGTCTAGGGTCAAGATACCAGCAAATTAGATATACCTTAAACCAAATGCTGAGAATTTTGAACTTTAGAGATTAATTTGGGTTCTAGATTGGATTTCAGGTGGACAATACATGGTTTATGATTTCCTTGTTTGGTGTTGGGTCTTCAGGTTTAGGTATGGGGTGAGGACAGGATCTACCATCATGGTTGGCTAACCAAGCAATGTAAAGGAATGTTAGGATTTAAAGATGTAATGGCACTTACCCATTCCCACTTGCCTTGAACACTGGAGACTTGAAAGGTGTTGCAACAGCTATTGTAGAAGGGAACGATGACCTCCAATATAGCGACATTTGCATGCTCACCTCATAGCATCTGCGGTGATGGCTTCCAGTAGATTTTACTTTTTACCAACATACTAACATTTTCATTTTAGCTGCTGAAATTTAAAAATATCCAATGTCTAGTCTACAGCTAATGCAAGATAATCCTGTGGGAGATATCATTCCACCTCATTTCCCCTAGATATTATCTTCCAGCCCATGGTTTAACTATTTCCATGACTAGCAGACAATGAACATTTGCTTTATATTTGAATAAGAAGCTAAAGTTAAAATACAAGTCCAAGTTTAATATTTCCTATGAAGTGATAACACCTTATTATACAGATGATATAGTTACAAGAGCACTAATATACACTCATTTAGAATATATAACAAAAGACACCAAGATCTAAGTATACCATCCCGTGGAAGCCCCTGGTAATAATACAGTTTTGTCCTATCTTCCAATTATACAGAGATAAGCTGCGCTACATGGTCCTATATGGGCCGGGCCTACAGTGGCACTATCCGGGTACAAACAATCTATTACGGATAAATCTGAGCTCTGATTGGTTGCTGTGGGCCACAAATACAGTCTTACTATTAGAGAGCTGTGATAAATGAGGCCCTATGCCAGGCACTATATGGGGGAACACTCTGGATGGCATGGTCATACACACCTCTGTTGCTGCAGAAGAAGAAGAAGAAGCATTTTTGCTGTCACGGGAATGGGAGCAAGCCATTGTGACTGACTCTGCAGAGCATTGTGGTTGACATTGGTGGCATTTTTTGGCTGCCTGAAAAAGCTGATTGATGGGGGTGCCGTTTTTTAGATCCTCAGCAATGTATACTGAGGATAGGTCCTTAATATCTGTAGCCTGGTCAACCCCTTTAAGAATATTACCCCATGGAGTTCCCCGACCTTTACAGAACCCTACCTCCATGAAACCTACAGAATTGCAGATATAATTGCACATTTGGGCCAATATGTACCCAGTAAACATTTCCTAATCTTACCTTTTGGGTAATTAATTACTTAACATAGGATTAAAAAGAATATTGACAAAATAAATTAATTGTGAAGGCTGAATCGCTGCCCTGCCATATATCACAAATCTCAAAAACAAATGAACCCATTGACAAAGATAACTGTAATGAAGCATCTCCAAACATTACACTGTGGCCCATATAGAGAATGGAGATGTTAGGTGTGAAAATGACCCCCTCTTTATCATTGCAGGAGAAGTTTGGAAGAAAAAAAAGAATTAAATAATAGTGCTATTTTAAGACTTCAGCAAATCCGTAAGCAGCAAGGTTAGTATAGATCAATTTCCTCTCGCTGCTTGTGCGCATAATTTCATTTCCGTTACTGTCCTACTGTGTATAAAGTAATTAAAATAAAAATACATCAAGTATCTCATCGCCAAAGCTGCTCTCCCTCAAGATGGAGGTTGCTCTGGTAACCCGGTAAAACAAGTCCTTCTACAGCGACATGTTATTTTAAAGGTGCAGTGTCGTAAATCCCCCTGTGACGTTTCAGTTCTGCATTACCTCCATATAAGCCATGTTTATTGGTCGATGGTGGCATACAGAAGAGAGAGGGCCACATAACCACCTTTTTATGATGCTGGTTTTTCCACCCAGGACAAAGGTGCTTGTTGTTTTTTCCCTCTTCAGGCGATTTCCATGCGATAATTCCCCAACCTGTTGTAGTTAACGCGTAGATAGAATTCAAGGTTTTCACCATGGAGTATCAAAGAGGTTTTGGCCAACTAGTGCGGGCTCTCCTCCCGCCATAGTATAGTATGCATGACTTTGGTCCCCTAGTTCTTTGTAAAGGTTGAAGGTGACATGGCTGTAACATTTCCAGATGATCAATGTGGCAACACGGTTTAAAGAGGTTGTCCAGCGTAGAAACTGACAACCCTAATTGTCATAACCTGTGGCCAACAAAAAAGATTTCACCTGTTTGCTGTGCAGAAGTTACCCTGTTCTCAGCTGCTTCCAGTCCCCACTGGGCCAGAAGTGGCTTGGTCCTGTGACTATGGTGGCCAATCACTGGTCTCAATGGTCACATATGCTAAAATGTTGTGGCCAATAATTGGCCACAGTGGTCACCAAACCACTTCCAGAACAGCAAGATTGGAAACAAGTGAGTGTTTTTTTTTTTTTTTTAATGAGGCACAGTTTACAACGATTGGAGTTTTCGGCTCCTAGGCTGAGAACCCCTATAATTGAAAATGAATTCACATAAAAAATGTGACAATTGCAATGGGAATTTTCAAATAACATTTGTTAAATGCTATGACCGTAGCAGGGCTGGTCAGTAAAGTTTCAGTCCACTCCGGTAAGCCTGGCTGACTTTCCAGGTAGCTATAAGGACTAAGGACTGGTGGTCATGCTAACGATAGGAGAGAGCTGTGTCTCCTCACACCGCCATACACATGTACGTGTTTATGTCAATGGGGAAAGATGAATAAGGTGCGGTCAGACCCCTCTGTCAGCGGTTTATCTCCCATGATCACAACATACCTGAGGGAAGCTTCTACACATATTACATTTTCATCCTGTTCTCTGGAAGGAAGGCGCCATACATGTGGGCAGACCTACCGGGGATGCAAGTATAGCAGGTTCGATGGATCCGATCAGCTAAAGGGGTTTATTTCCACTCAGATAAAATAGGCACTTCGTAATGAATATGGCTGATGGAAGGGGCTGTGGAAAATTGAATATGGCCCTATATTATTCTAATCTATAAAGCTTCATGGTTACCCCTGCTATGTGCATTATCCCTTCTCTGAAGCCTTGCTGTTTGCATTAACTCTACCGTGACATAACTGTGCACATTATTCCACTATTGTGATAGCACTATGTACCTTCACCCTCTATCGTAACATTATTTTGAGCATTATCCGTGTACTGTGACATCACTGTGTGCATTTTTTTTTCTCATTCTGTGAAATCACTTTGATAATAATACCTTTGTATTAGGGGACTTCAATAATCATAAGCTGTTTATATTTTGAAGGTGGTGAACTTATGCTAAAATGGTGCCTTTACACTTCTGCAGGTTACATTACAGAAATTTGGGCAACTGAAAATCTGTTGCAAATGAGTAAAATGACCATGTTTTTATCAGCATTTCAGAAAAGTAAAATTCACACGAACGTGTGAAGCCCGTGCTGTGGACTGCAAATTGTGGTCCGCAATGCACGGGCACCATCCGTGGGGCAGGAGCATGGGGATCGCAGACCCATTCACTTGAATGGGTCCGTGATTATTTTGTTCCGCAAAAAGATAGAGCAAGTTCTCTCTTTTTGCGGTGCGGAAGCACGGAGCAGAACCCCAGAAAGCACTCCGTAGTGTTCCGTTCCGCATCTCCGGATTTGTGGACCCTTTGAAATGAATGGGTCCACATCCGTTTTGCGGAATGACCACGGAACGGTGCCCGTGTATTGCGGATCCGCAAATGCGGTCCGCAATACAGCAACGGGCATCACACTCTGCATCTCCACTCTGGATCCATTCATTCAGTTTTTTTTTGTCATGTGCATGAGGCCTTAATAAAATTGTCTTTGTCCTCATGCAAAAATCACAACTTGGCAGAAGAGCTGATGCCATGCGATGACTCAACATTCACATATCTACTGCATGGTGCTGGCTGACATCTGAGATGACCGGTGTTCACGTGACGTAGTCAAGGTTCTGATTGCTAGCTGTGTATCACTATTACTTATAGGCCAGGGATCAGCAACCTTTGGCACTCCAGCTGTTGTGAAACTACAATTCCCAGCATGCTCCGTTCATTTCTATGAGAGTTCTTAGAAGAGCAGAGCAAGTATGCATGCTGGGAGTTGTAGTTTCACAACAGCTGGTGTGCCGGGGTTTTCCTACCCCTTATAGGCAATTAATAGGACATACGGACAGGGATTGTCCTGATGGGATATCCATATCTATAAAATGGATGTGTAGATGCAGCTGAGGGAGCAGCACGTCAACATTTAGACTGACCAAGTACATTAGGATCTGGGACAGTTGGAATTACTCGTCATATGCAGCTGTCAGCTTCACCCTGGTATATACATAGTGCCTTAACATTTTAGAGGCAGAACCCATTTAGCAGAAGGAAGCAAATCTTTAATTATGTTCTATGATTCACAATTTAAAAGTCAAATGAATTACGGAAGAAAAGGCCATGCATGCGACCCATTTTGGCAACTGTGGGTGGCTGATTCGGTAACTGTCTCGTTGGATCATACGTTCCTGGACCGGGAGTTTTCTAAAATAAGAAGAAAAAGAAAATTTGAGTTAAGTGATCCGAACAGCAGCACAAAACGCTTGAGAAAGCACAGAGATCTGGAGAACATGTGGCTCTATCCAGGCTAAATTAAGGGGCTAGAGATGAGTTTCATTAGTTCCCATGATAGAATACATTGTGTCCTGTCTGGCTTTTAACGTTTTGCTCCAGGCTGTGCGGCAATGGTCTTTGCCTTATGTGCCCTTAATTCAGAAACACCTAAGAAGCTCTACTATTATGTTATATCATTCACATTCCAGCTCTGTGGTGAGGGTTGTGCTACAGGAATACTGTATACTTTTTTTTATTTTTCAAGTGCGTCTATGTCTAATGTGTCCATCTCATAGCCAATATGTCATATACTTATTTATTACATGTTTATGGACAAAATTATTGTTATACCTACACAGTACAACTACAGGAGCTTTTCTGACATCCCTTTCTAAATCCATAGATATTAATATGGAGTTGCCCTCCACCCTTCATGCTCCTACAAGACTTTGGAGTGTGCCTCTGGGAATTTTTGCCCATTAATCCAGAAGACCATTTTTGAGGTCAGGCAGTGATGTTAGAGAAGAATAACTAGCTCACAGTCTTTGTTTCAGGTCATCCCCAAGGTGTTGGATGGGGTTAAGGTCAGGTCATGTTCTTCCACACAGAAGTCACTCAACCATGTCTTTATGAAGGTGTGTCTCAGACTATCTCAGACTTCCTGTAGGCACTACAGGTAAACTGGCGTCACAGATCAAATCTCTAAGGCTAGTTTCACACCTTAGGTGTGAATTCAGGAAGGCTGTTCCTGTAGACAATGCTGGAAATCAGCTGGACACAAACCACAGCGTGCAGCTGGGTATAATGACCTCTGACCCCATGCTGGGTATAATGACCTCTGACCCCATGCTGGGTATAATTACCAGATGTTGATTCAGTTACATATTTACTCCCAGAGTTGGAAGAACGAGTGAAACGTTTTCAAGAAATCTACAGTAAGTCCAGTTGCCTTGATTTATTCTTTACAGACACAGCGTGCAGTAGTTTGTGCCCGGCCAATTCTCTGCATTGTTTGCCAGAATGTGGCCGGATCTCCGCCGAACCCCATATATTTAATTGGGCAGGCAGTCATTCCGTTTGTATCCTGCAGTGCCAGATCCAGAGAATTCCAGCAGACTGTTCTCTGCCGGAACAGCCTGCCAGAATTAACATCACAGGTGTGAAACTGCCCTAGCCTAACTGAGCAGAGCTGAAAAGCAGCCAACGAGTAATAGCAGATACGAATGACAATAGCTATACTGATTTATATATTATAATCTGTCATGCTGACAGACCCCTTTAATTTAGGGCATCTATTAGGAGTGGACTGGGAACTTAAAGTGGCCCTGGGGAAAAAAAATGTCAGGGGCAGCATAGCAAATGAGGGGCCAGCATAGTACGGCACAAAATACTGCCCCAGTAGAGCAAAAGACCTCAGCGCAGCACAAAATACCTTATGCCCTGTGCGTACAATGATAACAGCAAATATTACAATTAAAAGTGGATGGGCACATGTTCTGTATGGATGGAGTTTATAGATTCAGAATCATTTCCTCTGGTGGGTCCAACAACAGAGATACGTGAGATAAAGTAATCTCATCCATAAAACTACAGTCTACCTCTGCATAACCTGAAACCATTGATAACAGAAAACAAAAGATTGTATCCAATCGCACAGTAAAGCCTGTATTACACCAGGAGATTGTCGGGCCAATAATCGCTAATCGTTAGTGATGATCTGCCAGTGTAATACTGCCGCCGATTACCCGATAAATGAGCAAACGATCGATCATCGGGCAATCCAAATCTTTTGAGAAGTTTAAAAATGATTGTTTGCCGGCAGCAGATTGTTGTGTCTAATCATAACTACACAGCATGGGGATGAGCAATGGTATAATGATCGCTCCTCCCCATGCTGTGGAGGAGATCGCTGCATGTAATAGCATCTGTCTCCTCCGCTAGCGAGCAGGCGATTGCCGGGAAGGAACGCTTCCTTTCCAACAATCGACTGGCAAAATTAGGCTGTCTAATACAGGGGCCTTAGGGCTCATGCACACGAACGCGCTGTGTTTTGCGGATCCGCAAAACGCGGATGCTGGCTGTATGTGTTCCGCAATTTGCGGAACTGAGAGGGCGGCCCATGATAGAAATGCCTATTCTTGTCCACAAAGTGGACAAGGATAGGACATGTTCTATTTTTTTTGCAGGGCCACGGAACAGAGCAACAGATGCAGACAGAACATTGAAGTGAATGGGTCCGCATCCGAGCCTCAAAAAATGCGGCTCTGATGCGGACCCAAACAATGGCCGTGCGCATGAACCCTTAGATGTAGAGGAGATAGACTTTAAGTACTGTGCTCATCCATATCTCAGTTTAGTTCATATAGAAAAAGCTAGCAATTCGCCATTTACAAAAAAATCTGTACATCCCCATGTACTACTGTTAACATTTTCCTGACACTTCTCCCGTGCCGAAAGTGACACATGGAGCAGTGGAACCACAGCTTGCCTTTAAGTAACTAATGATACACAGGAGAGTGAATCACCGAAGAAAGACAACTATATTTGGCTCTGTCTCTCGTTCTCCCTCAATGTACTACTATGCAATAACAACTAATACTGAGGGCAATGAATCCGCATGCTGGAAATAAATTCCCTTTGAGAAATCCAGCTTCTGCGCTGACACCGGTGGAGATGATCAGAGCTAAAATAAAAATAGCAACTTTCCTCTTCTCTTGATAATGTGATAAAGCAAGTGTGGCTACGAATGGCAGTCTGTTACGTGTTCTCTTTATATCTAATGGAACGTACAATAACGGAGTAGTTATAGCAATTTTATCTGTCCCAGCACGTCACAAAATATTAATTTGGATGTCTATAAAAAGTATTCATGTCCATTGGACTTTTATCTCTTTGCGTTATAAGTTTCTAACTATTATACAGTAAGCTGATGACAGGGTATTGAGCTGCTGGGACCATCAGTGATCAGCTGTAAGTTATGCTAGAACTGGTCGGCGAGTGTTCCGTTCTCGTGCTGTGCCACCACAGGGGGAATATAGCATTACACATTACCCACTGAACTAGCAAGTTCTAATGTTGACTGGGTGCCTGACTGACCTCCCCTTTCTGGTCTCTCTTAACATGCAGAAGATGACCACACAGACAATTACTGGCCCCAGCAGTGACCCAATATGGAACAGGAATTGGAGACCAGCAATGGAACAGTAGGTTATGGGGGAATGGGAAGGTGAGAATCCCTTGATTAATAGTATTAGGTTGATCTGAGCTGGATTTAAAAATTTGTCAGCAGCCAGACAACTCATTTAAGTCAGTAGTTTGCATATACCGTGGTGTTTGAAAGTTTGTGTATTTCTGCATAAATTTGACCTAAAGATTTTCACACAAGACCTAAAAGTAGATAAAGATAATCAAATACAATAAATGAGTCAAAATATTTGGCTTGGTCATTTATTTATTTATTGAGGAAAATGATCCAGTATCACATGTCTGTAAGTGGTAAAAGTATGTGAACCTTTAGGATTAGCAGATAATTTGAAGGTGAAACTAGAGCCAGGTGTTTTTAGTCAACGGCATGGGTGATCTGTTTTATTAAAAGAACAAAGATTGATCTTCAAAACACGTTTGTGGAAGTGTGTCTTGTCACAAACAAAGGTGCTTTCTGAGGACCTCAGAAGAAGAGTTGATGATGCTCATCGGACTGGAAAAGACTACAAAACTATCTCTAAAGAGTTTGGACGAATCCACAGCCAGAAAGATTGTATATAAATAGAGGAAATTCAAGACCATTATTACCTTCCTCAGGAGTGGTCGACCTATAGTCAGCAAGGTCACAAAGAAGCCAAAGATATTGTAATAGTATTAACACAATTGCACACCTGGTATGTGGAATCGTCAAGGTCTGGAAAGCAAGGTAGGAGTCCAGTGACAAGTCATAGTAAAATAGTCCAAGTTCTGTACACACGTGAATGGTAATAATTGTAGCATGAGACAGAAGCATAATCAGGTAATAGTCCAAGTTCGGTACACAGATGAATGGCAATAGTTGTAGTGTGAGGCAGAGGCATAGTCAAGTAATAGTCTAAGTCCTGTACACAAATAAGCACTACGTTTGTAAGAGCAGTAGCAGGACTAGAGGATGGAAGCACACTATTCTGGCAAGGAGGAAGTGGCAAGGGCTTAAATAGGAAGTCCTAGAGTGGAGTTAATTAGGCAATAAAGGCAAGACTATCAAGGGGCAGAAAACTTTCCATCAGATTCAGGAAAGGTGCGGTCTAGAATTTCCAGTAGCTCAAGTACGAAGAACTACTGCCTGGGATGCAGGAGTTTCGGGGTTCAAATCTTGACACGTATTCTCTAAGCAACTACAGGCCTTTCTCACATTAGCTAATGTGCATATGTCCACCGTCAGGAGGACACTGAACAACATGGCCGGGTTGCAAGGAGAACTACTCTGCAGAAAAAACATTGCTGCCTGTCTGCAGTTTGATAAAGATCACCTGGACAAAACAGGAGCCCATTGGAACAATGTTTGTGGACAGACAAGACCAAAATAAAACTTTTTGGTTTAAATGAGAAACCTTATTTTTGGAGAAGGAAAACACTGCTTTCCAGCATAAAATCTTCACCCCATCAGTTAAACACAGTGGTGGTAGTATCATAGTTTGGGACTGTTTTGCTGTATCTGGACCAGGATGGCTTGCCATCATTGATATGTCAATGAATTCGGAATTATACCAGAAAATTGTAAAGTTTAAATGTCAGGACATCTGTCCATAAGCTGAATCTTAAGAGAACATGGGTAGTGCAGAAAAGCAACGACTCTAAGTACACAAGTCGTTCTACCAGGAGCGTAGCTATAGGGGAAGCAGCAGCTTTGGGGCCCGACCTCAGAAGGGGGCCCCCCCCAGGAGGAGGTCTAAAATATTTTATGGTCAGGGCCCCCTCAACAGTATTATACAATGACATTATATACAGTGATAGTAAATAGAGTGACATAAAATATATTTTATACATGTAGAAAACAGATGGAGTGGCGGCCTGACCTGAGAGAGCGATCTTAACTACTCACAGGAGTGGGGGTTGCACGGAAGTAGGGGGTGCAAAGGAAGAGGGGACGTTCAAAAGTTTAGTGTGAGGCCTAGTCATTTCTAGTTACGCCACTGCGTTCTACCAAGGAATGGTTAACGAAGAATAAAGTTTTGGAATGGCCAAGTCAATGTCCTAACCTTAATCCAACAGAAATGTTACGGAATGACCTGAAGTGAGCAGTTCATGTTAGGAAACCTACCAACATAACAGAGTTAAAGCTGTTTTAGGCTACTTTCACACTTGCGTTCGGTGCGGATCCGTCTGGTATCTGCACAGGCGGATCCGCACCTATAATGCAATGCAAACGCTTGCATCCGTTCAGAACGGATCCGTCTGCATAACAGCTTTTTCAGATCTGAGTTTTCACATCGTGAAAACTCAGATCCGACAGTATATTCTAACACAGAGGCGTTCCCATGGTGATGGGGATGCTTCAAGTTAGAATATACTAAGAACTGTGTACATAACGGCCCCCTGCTGCCTGGCAGCACCCGATCTCTTACAGGGGGCTGTGATCCGCACAATTAACCCCTCAGGTGCCGCACCTGAGGAGTTAATTGTGCGTACCATAGCCCCCTGTAAGAGATCAGGTGCTGCCAAGCAGCAGAGGCCAGACCCCCCTCCCCAGTATTAAATTCATTGGTGGCCAGTGCAGCCCCCCCTCCCTCCCCAGTATTAAATTCATTGGTGGCCAGTGCGGCCCCCCTCCCTCCCAAGTATTAAATTCATTGGTGGCCAGTGCGGCTACCCCTCCCTCCCTCCCTAGTATTAAATTCTATGGTGGCCAGTGCGGCCCCCCCCTCCCTCCCTCCCCAGTATTAAATTCATTGGTGGCCAGTGCGGCCCCCCCTCTCCCCCCTAATTAAAATCACCCCCCCCCCCCCCCGCTGGGTCTCCGATCGGTTACCATGGCAGCCAGGACGCTACTGCAATCCTGGCTGCCATGGTTACTTAGCAATTTTAGAAGCATTATACTTACCTGTGCTGTCTGTGGCCGGCTGGTCGCTCCTCTTACTGGCAAGTGAAAGGTCTGTGCGGCGCATTGCTTATAGCACAGACCTGTCACTTACCAGTAGGAGGAGCGCCCGGCCGGCCACAGACAGCGCAGGTAAGTATAATGCTTCTATTTATTGCTAAGTAACCATGGCAGCCAGGACTGCAGTAGCGTCCTGGCTACCATGGTAACCGATCGGAGCCCCAGCGATTAAACTGGGACTCCGATCGGAACTCTCCGCTGCCACCAATGAGGGGAAGGGGGGGGGGATTTTAATTAGGGGGGAGAGGGGAGGCCGCACTGGCCACCAATGAATTTAAAACAGGGGAGGGAGGGGGGGCCGCACTGGCCACCAATGAATTTAATACAGGGGAGTGGGGGCCGCACTGGCCACCAATGAATTTAATACTGGGGAGGGAGGGGGGCCGCACTGGCCACCAATGAATTTAATACTGGGGAGGGAGGGAGGGGGGGGGCCGCACTGGCCACCAATGAATTTAATACTGGGGAGGGAGGGGGGCCGCACTGGCCACCAATGAATTTAATACTGGGGAGGGAGGGGGGGGGCCGCACTGGCCACCAATGAATTTAAAACTGGGGAGGGAGGGGGGTCTGGCCCCTGCTGCTTGGCAGCACCTGATCTCTTACAGGGGGCTATGGTACGCACAATTAACCCCTCAGGTGCAGCACCTGAGGAGTTAATTGTGCGAATCACAGCCCCCTGTAAGAGATCGGGTGCTGCCAGGCAGCAGGGGGCCGTTATGTACACAGTTCTTAGTATATTCTAACTTGAAGTGTCCCCATCACTATGGGAACGCCTCTGTGTTAGAATATACTGTCGGTTCTGAGTTTTCACGATCTAACTCAAATCCGATGGTATATTCTAACATAGAGGCGTTCCCATGGTGATGGGGATGCTTCAAGTTAAAATATACCATCGGATTGGTATACTCCGGTCCGATGGTATATTAATAGGGACTCCTGACTTTACATTGAAAGTCAATGGGGGATGGATCCGTTTGCAATTGCACCATATTGTGTCAACGTCAAACGGATCCGTCCACATTGACTTGCATTGTAAGTCAGGATGGATCCGTTTGGCTCCACACGGCCAGGCGGACACCAAAACGCTGCAAGCTGCGTTTTGGTGTCCGCCTCCAGAGCGGAATGGAGGCGAAACGGAGCCAAACTGATGCATTCTGAACGGATCCTTATCCATTCAGAATGCATTGGGGATGAACTGATCAGTTCGGGGCCGCTTGTGAGAGCCCTCAAACGGATCTCACAAGCGGAACCCCAAACGCAAGTGTGAAAGCCTTAACAAGCTAAAATTGCCTAATTGATCAATTATGTAAATAATTTAGTTGCAGTTATTGCTGCACAGGTTGGTCACACCAGATACTGAAAGCAAAGGTTCACATACTTTTGCCACTCATAGACATGACCATTGACCAAGTTTAATATTTTTGACTCATTTATTTGATTTGGTTATCTTTATCTACTTTTAGGACTTGAGTGAAAATCGGATGTAGTTTTAGCTTACATTTATGTAGAAATATAGAAAATTCTGAAGGGTTCACAAATGATCAAGTATCACTATATGAGAAAGGGTCCCACAGCAAAAATTATTTGGTGATAGGTTTTGCCACTTAATGACAAAACCTGTTAGCTAGTCATGAAGTGTTAGCTAGTTAGCTGTTAGCTAGTCATGAAGTTCTGCACAGGTATTTGTCACCAAAGGGCACTCCTTCAGGTTGTCCCATGCTGCAGTGTTAGACTTATAGAGTGACAACCTCCTAAATCTTCTGTCCATAGCAAATACAGTAAGACACAACCTTGTTTTATTCCAAGGAGTTCATGTACCTATACATAGCAAATGGAGATGTTTAAATAGGCAATCATGTGATGCAACCAATATGCCAACATTACACTGGGTTGTCTGAAGCAAGGTGGCTTCTGGTTGGTTTATTGGTGATGGTAGCCCTTGTCTTCATTTTGTCCATTAGATAAAAAAATAATTTTATTGTTATGATATTTGGGAAACATATATGTGTTCTGATTTTTTATTAGGGTCTATCATTGTTATTGGGTGTTCTTTTTAAGCAAGCTGCATTTATTTGTACCCTGTTCAAAAGCATAAACCTTTCTGTTTGCCCAGAAAACATGATAGTGATGTCGTTCTATTGTCAGGTTGTTCGTACATATTGCTGCTGGGTTGTTGCTAAGTTTTCAGACAGCTGAGGGATTAACATGTTGGCCTCTGCATTGCCTGAAAACCTATCTGCTAATGAGGAGGAAGGTATAACTGCTGGGCCAGACCGGCTCATTCCAGCCAGCTTGTAAGCAGAAAAATGACTTCCTTCACGGTAATGATCTGTGCAGAACATGTACTCAGACCACCATTCGAACCACTCTAGGCTATGTCTCTGTCGAGCAGGCTATTAGCTGTCTTTGTCTCAATGGACATTATCTCCAAAGGCTTTATGTTTGTTTTGTTGCTGAAGAAAACTCGATCTGCAAGTCACGTGAGTTCAACTGGTTATTTTTGCCATTGTTTTCTGCAGCAAGTAGAAGATGACTTAGTCAATGACTAAGACCTAAGGCTGACTAAGGCACAGGGTTATTACTCAGTACATTGCCCATTCAAATTTACTGAGGATTAAGACGTGGTATCTTGTCACCCACACAATGTGTTACTACATGCTATCCAAATATGTTCAGTTCATGCTTAGCAAAAGGACCTGCTCACTCCTCAGCCAACGGTAATTACACTGCATATTATCAAAGCCATGGTGATACAATGGCATATAATGTGTCCAGTGTTTTATGACCCAACAAGATAGCAACCAGTCCCGCTAACTGCAGAAAAATAATACTCTGTTTGCTCCCCTGGTAGCAATAAATAAGTACTAAGCAGGTCCTTTCCGTATCTAAGTCTTGCACAGCCATTATGACATCAGTGTGGTCTATCAGGTAAAGGTCAACTCCTTCCCCCTGACTCTAGACTCCTCTGCAATGCTTGTATGTGTTTTCAATGAGTAGAGATGAAAAAGCTGCTGTCAAATATATCTGGTGGTCTATCCCTTAGGAAATTAAAAGGATCAGGAGTTGAAACATCATCAGTCAGGGGAGAGTCAGGAGCTCTCCATGCAGTGTGCCAGCCTACAAGGGGAGGTGCGAGGAGTGGAGAGGATGGGAGTGGTGGCTGAGGCAATGAAAGTGGTTGTAGGCCTCACAGTAGCTAATCCCAGCTCCAGCGCTCTCCTGAGCTGGACGGGCACTGAATGGAGGGATGCACCCTTTGTTCCCCTCAGGTCACACCCTAGGCTTGTGGCTCTTGACTGGTGGTGGCCTTGATAGTGGATGGTTGGCAGAGTGCAAGGCAAGAGGAAAGGTGAAAACAGTCTCTTTACTGAGGATGATGGGTGTCACAGTGCAATTATAGGCAGAAGGCACAATACTCCAGTATTTCACAAAGCAATACTTTTACAGAAGGATCTGTATTAGGGATAAGCAGTATGTTGTTCCCCTCTAAGTCTCTCTCTAGAAATACCATACAATATTTTCAAATGACCAAAGGAGTGAAAATCCTTTCTCTGTATTTCTGCAGTTCCCAGCAGCGGGGTACAGTCCTAGAACAGATGGCAAGTCCATCTCAGAAGTGTGGCAGATGCTGAAACCAGTTAATCGTCACTACATGCAGTAAAGTCCAAAACTGTAAGATTGTGTTACATTTGCTGTCTTGTCCAAACAATACATTTTTGGTACTCAACCATCTGCAAAAATTCAATGCTTCTTTCTTCAGAGGTTTATCCTTAGCAGAGCTGCTTTTGTGACAGCTTTCACAGGAATAGTGTTTTCCTGGAGCAGGATTCTGTTTTGGCCCACTTTGCATGAGCACACATCAAACAGGTCTTCACTGTACCTAAATTGCTCAGAGGAACTCTCTACTACTCTAGACAGGGGAAAATGGGACAAGCCTATTACCCGTCAACTGTTACCAATACTGCCAGAATAACTTTTTCCTCCCTGGATTGCAGGATACACAGATCACAGTTAGCATAACAGTAGACATTTTAAAGTAATGAACCAAAGTATTATGGCATTAACCCTTTAGCAGTGATCTACAGCATTATAGCATTAACCTGTTAGCAGTGATCCAGTGGGTCACTGCACCCATATACTTTAGACTGTTAGCCAGACCAGCCTACAATGCCAGGTTTTGCTGACAACAGCCTATAGTGTATGAGGGCCTTTATAAAAAGGGTTTTCTCCAAATGAGGGTTTTATAACATGATAGTAGGGCTTGTCTTTGCTGAAAGTCCTAATTTTGGTCATGGCTGTCAATGTAGAGATGGCCTATTAATATTGTATTTTATTTGGTTGTGTATAACATGTAGATTTTGGCTATTTTCCATTCTCCTGCTGGTTTCTAGTACCTTTTTCTCCCAATTTATTTGCGGGGTGAGTTGGCTCTTCCTGCAACCCAAAAAGTCTCCTCCTTTCCACTCTATTCACCTCTCACCTTCCTGCTATTTCACTGAAATACTGAATGTGAAGCTGCATCTCCCTCCTCCCCCTTCCATCTTCTGTTGTACACTACACAGATTTGTTTGTGACAGGGAAGCTTTCTGAACATTTACAGAGAGACTATAAACAGGGGAAGATAGTGGTGATGATACTTTCCCAAAAATAAGATTACAAACAAATATAACTGCATATACTAATATCTTATGCATAAAATATTATCGGTATACTATCCTACGGTTTTATGAACAACAGTATGACGACAATTACTAATTTAGTGACCATAAAGTAATAACCTTTCAATTATCATTCAAAAGAGTGTTTCTTCAGGGAGGAACAAAAAATACCAAACTTCAAAAAAGCTAAATTTAGCCAACTAAGAGAGGCCATAGGCCTAACTAACTGGGACAAAGTCCTCAAAAATAAAAATACAGCCACAAAATTAGATATTTTTAAAAGCATCCTAAAATCTAATTGTAAGAGGTACATACCTTATGGGAATAAAAGGTTAAGGAACAAGAACAAACCAATGTGGATACATAGAACTGTAAAGAAGGCAATAAATAACAAAAAGAAAGCATTTAAATCATTTAAACAGGAGGGTGGTGAGGAAGCACTGAAAAACTATAAGGAAAAAATATGTAAAAAACAAATCAAAGTGGCCAAACTAGAGACCGAGAGATTAATTGCCAAAGACAGTAAAACTAACCCAAAATGTTCTTCCATTATATAAATGGTAAAGAGTATAAATCTGAAAGTGTCGTCCCTTTACAGAGTAATGAGGAGGGAGTTGCAGAGAGCGATGAGCAGAAAGCAAAGCGATTAATTATTTTTTTTCTCCACTGTATTCACTGAAGAAATTAAACTGTCAGATGAAATGCAGAATGTAAAAGTTAATTCCCCATTAAAAGTGCCCTGTCTGACCCAGGAAGAAGTACAACAGCGACTTAAAAAAATGTAAATAGACAAATCGCCAGGACCGGATGGCATTGGGTCACTGTCACTAGTGGAGTACCTCAGGGGTCAGTATTGGGCCCTATTCTCTTCAATATATTTATTAATGATCTTGTAGAAGTCTTGCACAGCAAAATATACATTTTTGCAGATGACACTAAACTGTGTAAAGTAATTTACACTGATGAGGACAGTATACTACTACAGAGGGATCTGGATAGATTGGAGGCTTGGGCAGAGAAGAGGCAGATGAGGTTTAACACTGACAAATGTAAAGTTATGCACATGGGAAGGAATAATGCAAGTCACCCGTACATACTAAATGGTAAACACTGGGTAACACTGACATGGAAAAGGACCTAGGAATTTTAGTGAACAGCAAACTAAGCAGTAAAAACCAGTGTCAGGCAGCTGCTGCCAAGGCCAATAAGATAATGGGTTGCATCAAAAGGGGCATAGATGCCCGTGATGAGAACATAGTCCTACCACTCTACAAATCATTAGTCAGACCACACATGGAGTACTGTGTACAGTTCTGGGCTCCTGTGAACAATGCAGAAATAGCCGAGCTGGAGAGGGTCCAGGGGAGGGCAACTAAAGTAATAACTGGAATGGGGCAACTACAGTACCCTGAAAGGGTTATTCACTTTAGAAAAAATACGACTGAGGGGAGATCTAATTACTATGTATAAGTATATCAGGGGTCAGAACAGAGATCTCTCCCATCATCTATTTATCCCCAGGACTGTGACTGTGACGAGGGGACATCCTCTGCGTCTGGTGGAAAGAAGGTTTGTACACAAACATAGAAGAGGATTCTTTACGGTAAGAGCAGTGAGACTATGGAACTCTCTGCCTGAGGAGGTGGTGATGGTGAGTACAATAAAGGAATTCAAGAGGGGCCTGGATGTATTTCTGGAGTGTAATAATATTACAGGATATAGTTACTAGAGAGGGGTCGTTGATCCAGGGGGTTATTCTGATGCCTGATTGGAGTCGGGAAGGAAAGTGGGGAAAATTGGCTTCTACCTCATAGTTGTTGTTTTTTTACTTCCTCTGGATCAACTTGCAGGATAACAGGCCGAACTGGACAAATTTATTTTTTAGGCCTTATATACTATGTTACTATGTTACAGCCTCAGCTCTGCTGCATCAGTATATATTACCGTGCCAGTCTTCTATTGCCAAGATCCTTCTTAATGCAATAGAAGCCCAGAGCAACCTTTCCACAGTTCTCCTTACTAGACATCCGTGCCAATAAAGACAAGCTATGATTAAAACCAAGAATCAAATTATAGATGTTTCCATTCTCCACTTTTAACGACACCTTACATGCCGCGTTATAATTAATGTTTTCACTTTGTGGTGCCGCAATAATGTAAAATGAGCCATATGCTAACTTTCATTGATTTTACAAACCAAACAACTCTATAGAAAATATGATACAATAAGCAAACGCCAGCGACAGGTTAATTAACTAGTCATTAACTCACCAAACAATAATTAACTCACAAATTACCGCTGAATGCGTTGCCTAGAGGTAATGTTTATAACTGTGGGTAATCATTTGATGTTGCACCTTTGTTTAGCCTCTATTGAATGCACTGCAGAGGGAGGAGAGGAGTAGTAGTGTGCTTACATTACTAATATTGGATAAATAAATGTATTTATACCTGAAAAGTTACAGCCCTTGTCCAAATTGCAGCTGCGCCTCTCCCTTGCTCTTTTATGACTCACGGGGTGTTGGCACGGGGTTTGTGTTTGCAGGTTGAATACTAGTATAAAATTTTAGTTATTTTTAGTCTTATCTGGATTAAATTGAGGCAGAAGCAGAGCCCAAAGGGACCTGACAGTCTTCATGAACACAGCAGAAAGCCTTTACAAGGGGACTCGGTGGCCACCATACAGCGCTCCTCAGGGGTGTATACAAACGTCTCTATACACACGTCACAATTTTTATTCTGTCAGATTTTTACATAAACTAACAGAAAAACAATATGTTAAAACAAGGCAAAAAGTAGTCTATATGACTAATTGTAAATACTTAGTAGAGAGATATGGGCACCATATTACAGCGCATGACAGCCCAGAGGTGGTACAGAGGCATAACTACCCTGGGCGAAATTACCATGGTAGCAGGTATAGCAACTGCTATGGGGCCCGACAACTAAGGGGGTCCATTCCACTCAGACATAAGGTGTAGTCAGTGGTAAAATGTATAAAAGTTGCCATGGAAATTTTAATATGACCCCATTCTGAGTTTTAAAGGGGTCGGCCCATCTCATACATTGGAGGCATATCGCTCGGATATGCCACCAATCAGTGGCATACATAGAGAAGTAAGGGCCCCATAGCAAGGATCAAACCAGGCTCCCCACACAGGACAGAAGGGTTTCTGCCTAAACCCTTTTCAATGACCCTTGGGCCATTTTTACACTGCCTTATTTGCTAAAAGTTTTTCCTTTAGAGCAGGCATGCTCAACCTGCGGCCCTCCAGCTTTTGTAAAACTACAACTCCCAAAATGCCCTGCTGTAGGATGATAGCTGTAGGCTGTTTGAGCATGCTGGGAGTTGTAGTTTTGCAACAGCTGGAGGGCCGCAGGTTGAGCATGCCTGCTTTAGAAGAGGGTAGTAGAGTCCTGACCAAGTTTTCACCCCCAGTAGAAGAGGGGATGATCCCAACTAAGACTGTGCCCCCTCTTGCCCTGGGCTCCATAGCAGTTACATGGTCTGCCGCTATGGTAGTTATGCCCCCTGCCACCAATGTCTGGTAGGTACGGGCCCCACCTCGCGGAACAGCACCTATATCTAGAACGGAGCCTGCAAAGTGAAGGAAAGTGGAACGTGCACGCACTGCCGCCCTCCGTTCATTTTTTATGGGAGCAGCACTCTCAGCTATTTTCGGAAGCTCAATAGAAGTGAATGCGAAGAGCAACACGCAAGCACGGTCACCGATCCATTCACTTCTATGGGGCTCACGGAAATAGAAAAGCAGTACTATTTATCTGATTGTTGGGGGATCGACACACCACATCAGCTGTTTGGGTGTACTCCTTGACGCCAGAAGTTGGCACTGGAACTACACAGTACTCTTTACTACAGCATTATTCCCATTGAAATCAATGGGATCAGCGTTGTAGTGACGAGCTGTGTTTACTATGCAGTTGACTGAGCTTTGTATTTCCGTTGCCGGAGCTACACCATAGTTACCAACTGTCCTAAATTTGGCGGGACTGTCTCTGATTTTCCTCATCAACATGGGTGGAGCTAATGTAAACCCCACCCATAAGCTGGCGTCCCTGAGCGGTGACTGTGCGTTCCCAGGGGCACCTAAAACGTTGGCAAGTATACTGCACCCAAACAGAGGGAATGTGAGGCGGATAGGCCATCACTTAGTAAAAGCTGGACAAGCCCTTTAAGAGTTCTTTGCTGGGTTTGTTTCTCTAACAATTATTAGTATTTTTGCTAAATAATTGATGACAAATAAGAAATATTATTACCCCCAAAAATAATAACATTAGAATGAAGTGGGAGTAAAAATAACGCATGTATAGAAACAGGCAAAAACATAACTGTGCAAGAGAATATGAGGCTGTGCGTAGCCCAGAGAAGGCCAGAAGCATTTATGAGAGTACATACATTTTTATGAGGGCATACAACTTGTTTGCTTGTCGGCAGTCAGAGGAAATGTGTAATTTGCAGCTGCTCTAATGGCTTAGCACCTGATAATAAAACAGCTGCCATTCTCCACTGCCACTAAATGGAGCGCAGCATAAAGGCCACTCCATGTAAACTAGTCCTGAAATGTTGGCGTCCTACCAACTGCACTTCCTCGCATCCAAGCGACTGCCAATCACTTCGCTATATAAGTTACCCAGTGTGATTTTAACAACGCACTGACTTCAGTGTTTCAGCCGTCCCAGAATACTTTACATAAGTAAAACCGGACATTTTACTACAACTGATAACAATGGCCATGAAGTGGCTGATGTAAAGACTATACTTCCCAGAAAGTGAGTCATCAGAACAGGCTCTGTGCAGACAATGAACAAGCAGGGAATGTTGGAAGACTTCAGGTTTTTTTTGTTTGTTTTTTAGATGCCTTCAGCACTCTTCCTTCCCCCAACGGACCAGTAAAGCTATACTTACTTGCTTACCGATCCTCCATTCGGGCCCCATGGCCCTCACTTGTAATACAATGTCCCCAAGCGGCATGTCACTGCTAGGTCACATGCCGCTTGGGGAAATGTCACCTCTGAGGCTAGTCATTGGCTGCAGAGGCGCATGTGACCACATCCATGCAGGAAGTTTACAGGTGGTACCACAAGTTTGGTGAAGTCAGCCGGAGAGCCACGAAGGTTGAACTGGGCGTCGAGGGGCACATAAGTTTAGCTGTCTTCACAGGTCTCACTAGGTTGGGGGATAACTAATAAACAATTCCCAGACAACCCCTTCAAGGGCTCATTCACACGGCCGTTGTTCGGCCGTGCCCGTATTGCGGCCCGCAATATGCGGGCACCGGCTATGTGCACCCTGCATCACAGATGCGGACCCATTCACTTAAATGGGTCCACAGTCCGGAAGGTCCGTGCGGAACGGAGGCACGGAGCCCCACAGAAGCACTATGAGGTTTCTGTCCGTGCCTCCGCACCGCAAAAAATAGAACATGTTCTATTTTTTTGCGGTGTGGACAGATCACGGACCCATTCAAGTTGAATGGGTCTGGATACGTCGCAGCAGCCACACAGATGGTGCCCGTGCATTGGAGACCGTGTGAATGAGCCCTAACCCTGCAGTATTGCTAATGCCCCTCTGCTTATACCTTATCTATATGTAGAAAAGTAATGCAATATAATTTTTCTTTTACATATTTTTAAACTTACACTGTATGAGGAGCTGAATCTGGGCACACTGGATTTAAAGCTTGATGAAATACTAGGAGAGGAGGCGCTTTTCAGATTATAGTCGCCAGGTCCTGGACCTTCTTTCTAGAAAATAAAGAAAATCCTTTGACTCTTATTGTTATGTAGCTATGACAATTAAACATTTGTAGTAACTGGTAGTAATGACCAAGTATTCTGTATAATATTATTATAATTATTTATCTTGTTCCCTTGGAGCCGGTAACCAGTTCTGGTGGAAGACTGTTCTACAGCATTACAGCTCTTGCACACAAACAGATTTTCTTTCCGTGTCCATTCTGTAACAGAAGTTACTCAAAAAAATAGAACATGTCCTATTATTAACCGCATTACGGACAAGGATAGTACTGTTCTATTAGAGGGCAGCTGTTCCGTTCCGCAAAATATGGAATGCACACGGACGTCATCCGTATTTTTTCGGATATGTTTTTTGCGGACCGCAAAATACATACGGTTGTGTGCATGAGTGTGTTTACACTGTGGATTTTGATGCTGTCAAAATCCACCGCCTATACCACTTCTGAAACTGCCACACTTTCTGCCACGGCAGTTCACTTTGGATGCAACAGATCACCTCACGCCTTAGCCCATTGAATAGAGCTAAACAGCAAGCAGACACCCTCTGCAGCTTCAAGCAACGTCTATTCTCTAGCAGTTACAATGCCCCCTGGAGTGCTCACTAGTACTTACAATGCCCCGATTATGCCCCAGTAGGTAAAGTGCCCACTGTAGTGTCCCTAATAGGTATAACTTTCCCTGCAATTACATAGGCCACTCTAGTACCTCCAGTAGTTGTAATGCCCCCTGTTGTGCCCTTAGTAGTTATAATGCCCCCTATAGTGTCCCCAGTATTTATAATGTTCCCCAGTAATGCCCCTAGTAGGTATTATGTCCCTTTGTAGTGCACCCAGTAGATGTAATGCCCCCAGTGGTGCCACAGTAGTTATAATGCTTCCTATAGTGCCCTCCATAGGTATTATGCACCCTAGAGTACCCTTAGTATGAATTATGCCCACAGGTATTATACCCCTTTTAGTGTCCCAAGTAGGTATTATGCCCTGTATAGTTCCATCAGCAGGTATACCCCCTGTATTGCCTCAGTGGGTATAATGCCCCCTATAGTGCCCCTAGTAAATATTATGCCCCTATAATGTAGCCAGTAGTTACAATAACCCCTCTGTAGGGCCCCATGTAGGTATAATGCCTCCTATAGTGTCCCCAGTAGTTAGAATGGCCCCCTGTAGAGTCTCTAGTAGTAATAATCCCTCAGTAGTGCCCCCTGTAGGTATTATATCCTCTAGAGTACCCCCAGTAAGTATAATGCTCGAAGATATTATGCCCTTTATAGTGCCCAATATAACAAAACAATAACAAACACAGGTGCACTCTGCAGAATCACTAAATCCTCAAACTGATTTTAAAATTGAGAGATTAGTCAACATGTCCTACGGTGTAGAACATGTCTAAGCCCGGACACCACGACAAGGTTTCTCAAGTAGCCCGGGACCCTACACTCTCCTACCTGAGCCGTATGGGCGATACCAGGAGCCAGTGGGCAAATTACAGGAGCATAAGGCCGACTCACAAACAACTCACCAGTTACCTCCAGCATGTGGCCATGCTTGCAATGGGAGGAGGGAGGAGTCTGTGAGTCCCACTCAAGACTTGCTGATATGTCCCAGGCCTCACAGGTGCACCTAAATGTGGCCTGTAGATGGAAAACAGGCACATTTAAATAGGAGTTTATACACCTCCAGAAATCTATACACTGCGTGCAGAATTATTAGGCAAATGAGTATTTTGACCACCTCATCCTCTTTATGCATGTTGTCTTACTCCAAGCTGTATAGGCTCAAAAGCCTACTACCAATTAAGCATATTAGGTGATGTGCATCTCTGTAATGAGAAGGGGTGTGGTCTAATGACATCAACACCCTATATTAGGTGTGCATAATTATTAGGCAACTTCCTTTCCTTTGGCAAAATGGGTCAAAAGAAGGACTTGACAGGCTCAGAAAAGTCAAAAATAGTGAGATATCTTGCAGAGGGATGCAGCACTCTTAAAATTGCAAAGCTTCTGAAGCGTGATCATCGAACAATCAAGCGTTTCATTCAAAATAGTCAACAGGGTCGCAAGAAGCGTGTGGAAAAACCAAGGCGCAAAATAACTGCCCATGAACTGAGAAAAGTCAAGCGTGCAGCTGCCAAGATGCCACTTGCCACCAGTTTGGCCATATTTCAGAGCTGCAACATCACTGAAGTGCCCAAAAGCACAAGGTGTGCAATACTCAGAGACATGGCCAAGGTAAGAAAGGCTGAAAGACGACCACCACTGAACAAGACACACAAGCTGAAACGTCAAGACTGGGCCAAGAAATATCTCAAGACTGATTTTTCTAAGGTTTTATGGACTGATGAAATGAGAGTGAGTCTTGATGGGCCAGATGGATGGGCCCGTGGATGGATTGGTAAAGGGCAGAGAGCTCCAGTCCGACTCAGACGCCAGCAAGGTGGAGGTGGAGTACTGGTTTGGGCTGGTATCATCAAAGATGAGCTTGTGGGGCCTTTTCGGGTTGAGGATGGAGTCTAGCTCAACTCCCAGTCCTACTGCCAGTTTCTGGAAGACACCTTCTTCAAGCAGTGGTACAGGAAGAAGTCTGCATCCTTCAAGAAAAACATGATTTTCATGCAGGACAATGCTCCATCACACGCGTCCAAGTACTCCACAGCGTGGCTGGCAAGAAAGGGTATAAAAGAAGAAAATCTAATGACATGGCCTCCTTGTTCACCTGATCTGAACCCCATTGAGAACCTGTGGTCCATCATCAAATGTGAGATTTACAAGGAGGGAAAACAGTACACCTCTCTGAACAGTGTCTGGGAGGCTGTGGTTGCTGCTGCACGCAATGTTGATGGTGAACAGATCAAAACACTGACAGAATCCATGGATGGCAGGCTTTTGAGTGTCCTTGCAAAGAAAGGTGGCTATATTAGTCACTGATTTGTTTTTGTTTTGTTTTTGAATGTCAGAAATGTATATTTGTGAATGTTGAGATGTTATATTGGTTTCACTGGTAAAAATAAATAATTGAAATGGGTATATATTTGTTTTTTGTTAAGTTGCCTAATAATTATGCACAGTAATAGTCACCTGCACACACAGATATCCCCCTAAAATAGCTAAAACTAAAAACTAACTAAAAACTACTTCCAAAAATATTCAGCTTTGATATTAATGAGTTTTTTGGGTTCATTGAGAACATGGTTGTTGTTCAATAATAAAATTAATCCTCAAAAATACAACTTGCCTAATAATTCTGCACTCCCTGTATATACAAACTAAGAAGATAGGTTGGCATTAGCAGGAGGTGCTTCAAACCCACATGCAGTTGTGCATATATACAGGGGAGCAAATCCTGCACTTGTGGCCCGTTGCTAATGGCAATCACCAGCAAAATGCATACAATGGAGGATGCCCGCGGCGAACCACAAGTACCACAATAGACATCCTTGTGTAGGATGTCTATTGTGGTACTTGTGGTTCGCCGCGGGCATCCTCCATTGTATGCATTTTGCTGGGGATTGTACTGGGGCACCCTATTTATAGTGCCCCTAGTACTTTTACTGCCCCAGTACTTTAACCATACCTTCCAACCAGGCTCGGACTGGCCCACAGGGGTACAGGCAGGGGCGTAACTATAGGGGAAGCAGGGGAAGCGGCTGCTTTGGGGCCCTCACCCCGAAAGGGCCCATCCATGAGGAGGAGGACTAAAAGATTTTGTCAAGGCCCCCTCAACAGTATTACACAATGACATTATATATAGTGACAGTATAGACAGTGTAGGAAACAGATGGAACAGCTGCCGGCCCTGGTCTGAGAGAGCGATCTTTACTAGACACAGGAATGGGGGCGGAATGAAAGGAAGGGGTTGCGAAAACATTACTGGGGGAGGGGGGCCCCATTCAAAAATATGCTGTGGGGCCCAGTTATTTCTAGCTATGCCACTGGGTACAGGTGAATCCTTTGGTGGGCCCCTGAGCAAGGTGGGCCCCTAGTCTCCCACCCCCTGCACAAGTGGCACATAATACAGTAGACTTCCTGCACTACATACAGATATCCAATGTACAGCTCCTCCTCCAGCCTGTGTTCATATAAAAAACTTGATTATTAAAGAAACTCCCCAGTTTATTATTATAGACACAATCAGAGCTGAGATGACTTCTAGGTATAGAAGAAAGCTGCCCGTGTCCTCCTCTTCTCCCCAGGACCTACCTTCTCAAAGTTGCTGCAGGGGTTTTAGAGGTGGGCCTAGTGTGAAATAATTTGCCACGCCACACATGTTGTCCCTCTTTGTGCTTTTCAAAAGTTGGTAAGTATACTTTTACTGCTGTCCAGTACTATCTGCCTCCAAAGTGATTATAAAAAAAAAAAAATCTCACCTGATTCCTCGCTCTCCGCTGCCGTCCGCAATGCCGGTCACAGACCTTTTTCCGCTAGCAGCCTAAGTTGCCAAGTCATTGGCTCAGACAGTCGTGATGAAGTCAATGCATGGCCAGCATCTTGGCACACGGGCATGTGATGACGTCATAGAGACACGGTGCAGGCACCGTGGAGGATTTGAACTAGTGACGACCTTGTGGAATAACCCTTCAGTGCCCTGAAATGCATGCACCCTTCCACTGTTCTGCAGCCATATTTTGTTGAGAGTAGCATACAGCGATTTTTTGTTTCTTTTTTTTTTTTCCATTATTTTTTTTGGTTGTGGATACATCTGCTATTTTCTTACTGCCAAGTTGACAGTGAGATACACATTGTACCAAATGTAATTGCTGGTAAAGAGCAACTAATTACAGAGTGACATTCAACACTTCACATCAGTGAGCTTTTTAGTAAGGAATATTTAGGAATGTTCCACACAAATTATCATTATTTTAAGCACAGAATCTCCTCTGGAAAAACCTCTATGAATATATCAGGGAGTCACTTATATCAGTAAGGACATTGGGCCTCATTTACTAATGTCAGTGCACCTAGACCTTGTCAACTGTGCAAAAAGTTTGCAACATTTTTTGGATGTAACTAGTCTTCTGTGTATAGGTCTCCAAAGGGGTGTGTCTTACTGTAAAGGCGTGACTTAGTAGGAATGGGTGTGGCCTAATATGTAAAAAAAAATCCGCCAAAATTAAGCCACAATTCTTCTGCATAATTCGAATATATTTTACTAAAAACAAACATTATATGCTTCCGTTCCTATTTCATCTGCTGCAAGCCTGATCACTGACAGCTCCACTCCACTCTATCTTCCCAGCATGTCCCTGGTTAACATTTGGAAGATAGTGAGAGGAGCAGGACTACAGCGATCAGTGCTGACAGTAAGTATACAGGAACACAGTGCCTAATGTCAGTGCTGATCGCTGCAACTCCACTCCTCTCCGGAGACATGCTGGGAAGATAGAGGGGAGCACTGCTGCCACCGATCAGCATTGGCATCAGATGAAATATGAAGCGAGGCGTGCAATTAGACTTTTAGTCTTTTTGTAAAATATGTTAGACATGTTGGGAGATAAAGATGGGGACGGAAGGCAGAAGCTGGGGCAGGGAGAGGAGAGGCAGGCTGAAAGGCCTGCCTCTGCATCTTACAGGTAGCGTTCAAAGTGCTATAGAATACTTTGTTTTCTAAAAAGTTCACATAATTCCCTAACAAAGTGTAGTTAAGAAAAACACTTTATATCACTGCCTCTAAACATGAATTAATGCAATGATCCAATTTACACTGCCTGGCTCTGTCAATCAAAGTAGAGAGAGCACAGCAGTTGCAGGGAGAGCGGAGCCTCTAGGAGTAAGGGCAAAGCTCCTGTTGCTCCTAGAGGCTCATTTGCATCTATTAAGACATCATTTTTCTCAGCAATGCGGACACATATGGACATGGGACCAACACAGATGTCTTCAGCTGCCAAGTGCACATGTAACAGGTCAGCCAGCGTCATAGGATAAGATTTCCTCTAACTCACATTACTCTAATTGGGTATTTGAAAACTAGTCTAGAATGGTTCCACACAGCTTTTTTTGTGGCATTTTTCTGTTTAGTGGAATTTTTTTTTCACAGCATTTTTGCACCACTGCTTTTTGCCACTATTTTGCAGTAAGCTGAAGGTCTATAAAAAAAATATGAAACACACAAGTGCTTTTTTGGTATTAGCGTTTTTCTTCATTAGGTGGTGTCTTTTGTCTTTTCTTTCTGTCAAAAACATAGCAGCTACAGTTCTAGGCTTTTTTTCCAGGCATTTTTACATCATCCTTTCTATAGGGGAAAAATGGATTTTTGTGCTACTGTCGTGTCGCAGTGCAACACCATAGACTAGCATTACAAAATATGTCGCGCTACACATGTTGCAGTGTAGTTGTACCCTATATGTCGCGCAACACATGTCGCCGTGTAGCCCTAGCCTTAGGCCCCTCTCACACGGGCGAGAATTGTTAGAAGGGAAAATAATAGCATTCTTAATACAGAATGCTTAGTAAAATGTGCATTGAGGGGTTAAAAAAATATATAATTAACTCACCTTATCCACTTGATCGCGCAACCGGAATCATCTTCTTTCTTCTTCTTTCAGGACCTGCAAAAGGACCGTGGTGAGCGCGGTGACATCAGCGCAGGTCCTTCTGAATGATAGAAAATCCTTCTATCTTCATTCAGCAGGACCTGCGCCGACGTCACCACGCTCACCATGTGGTGAGCGCGATTACATCATCAAAGGTCCTTTTGTAGGTCCTGAAAGAAGAAGAAAGAAGACGATGCCGGCTGCGCGAACAAGAGGATGAGGTGAGTTATGTTTTTATTATGTTTTAACCCTCAATTGACATTATGCTTAGCATTCTGTATTAAAGAATGCTATTATTTTCCATTATAACCATGTTATAATGGAAAATAATAAAATCTACAGGATACCAAACCCGAATTTCAGTGAAGAAGTCCAGGTTCAGGTCTGGGTACCACATAAAAAAAATTTCTCACGTGCGTGCAAAATGCATTGACTGCAATTGCGTGCGTACTCGCGCGGGTTTCCCGCAATGCACCCTGAACGCATCCGGCCCTCACCCGCGACGCCCGTGTGAAGGAGGCCTTAGGCTGCTTTCACACGGGTGTTGCGGGAAAGGTGCGGGTGCGTCGCGATTTTTCAGCGCGAGTGCAAAACATTGTAATGCGTTTTGCACGCGCGTGAGAAAAATCGGCATGTTTGGTACCCAAACCCGAACTTCTTCACAGAAGTTCGGGTTTGGGTTAGGTGTTCTGTAGATTGTATTATTTTCCCTTATAACATGGTTATAAGGGAAAATAATAGCATTCTTAATACAGAATGCATAGTACAATAGGGCTGGAGGGCTTAACTTTTTTTTAAAAATAATTTAACTCACCTTAATCCACTTGTTCGCACAGCCCGGCTTCTCTTCTGTCTTCTTTCTTCAGGACCTGGGTAAAGGACCTGTGGTGACATCACTGCGTTCATCACATGATTCATCACCATGGTGATGGATCATGTGAGGGACCATGTTATGAGCACAGTGACGTCACCACAGGTCCTTTTCCTCACAGATGAAGGCAGAAGAGAAGCCGGGCTGCGCGAACAAGTGGATTAAGGTGAGTTAAATAATTATTTATTTATTTTTTAACCCCTCCAGCCCTATTGTACTATGCATTCTGTATTAAGAATGCCATTATTTTCCCTTATAACCATGTTATAAGGGAAAATAATAATGATCGGGTCCCCATCCCGATCGTCTCCTAGCAACCATGCGTGAAAATCGCACCGCATCCGTACTTGCTTGTGGATGCTTGCGATTTTCACGCAGCCCCATTCACTTCTATGGTGTCACGGCGGACGGGATCTCAGATACACAGATAAACCAACAAACCAGTTTCTAGGGGAGAAGCAGGGGAAGGGTCACCTCCTAGCAAATCCCTGACTTATCTCCCTACACTGCTAAGCCCACATTCAGACCTTGATGGTAGGAATAATGTGTCCTCGTGCCTGGGCTAAAATACCCTAGAATCCCTGAGATGGTAAAAAGGGGAATAGGAGCAGCCTGCTCCCTCAGAACCGGGAGGGGACAGATGACACACAAACAACCTAGACAGCAAACAACAAAAACAGAAACCACACTTATCTTATCTGAGCTGGAACAGACAATCCTTCCTTCCTTGCTTCCAAGGCCAGACTGATTTCTATAACCCGCACAGAACACTGGGATTGAGTGAGATTTAAACCAATGACCCCACCCAGTGCACCTGAAGGGAGGTGGATCCAGCACGACTCCAACACAAAACAAAAAACTAAACACGTGCTGCTTTTCTGGCGACCTCCGCACATAGTCAGAGCAGGGCATGACATATGGGGCCTGCGTTGCGCGAAAAACGCACAAAATAGAACATGCTGCGATTTTCACGCAACGCACAAGTGATGCGTGAAAATCACCGCTCATGTGAACAGCCCCATAGAAATTAATGGGTCCGGATTCAGTGCGGGTGCAATGCGTTCACCTCACGCATTGCACCCGTGCAGAAATCTCGCCCGTGTGAAAGAGGCCTTAGGCCTCTTTCACACGAGCGTATCCGGATAAGGTCCAGATGCGTTGCGGCAAACCCGCGCGAGTAGGTACGCAATTGCAGTCAGTTTTCACTGCGATTGCGTTCCGTTGTTCAGTTTTTATCGCGCGGGTGCAATGTGTTTTGCACGCGCGTGATAAAAAACTGAATGTGGTACCCAGACCCGAACTTTTCACTGAAGTTCAGGTTTGGGTTCAAGGTTGTGTAGATTGTATTATTTCTCCTTATAACATGGTTATAAGGGAAAATAATAGCATTCTGAATACAGAATGCATAGTACAATAGGGCTGGAGGGGTTAAAAAAAAATTTGAAATAATTTAAATCACCTTTATCCACTTCTTCTTTGAGGAATAGGACCTTTGATGACGTCACTGCGCTCATCACATGGTCCAGCACATGATCTTTTACCATGGTGATGTATCATGTGACGGACCATGTGAGGAGCATAGTGACGTCATCAAAGGTCCTATTCCTCAAAGAAGAAGACAGAAGAGATGCCAGCTGCGCGAACAAGTGGATTAAGGTGAGTTAAAAAAAAAATTAACCCCTCCAGCCCTATTGTACTATGCATCCTGTATTCAGAATGCTATTATTTTCCATTATAACCATGTTATAAGGGAAAATAATAAAGATCGGGTCCCCATCCCGATTGTCTCCTAGCAACCGTGCGTGAAAATCGCACCGCATCCCCACTTGCTTGCGGATGCTTGTGATTTTCACGTAGCCCCATTCACTTCTATGCTGCGATTTTCACGCAACGCAAAAGTGATGCGTGAAAATCACCGCTCATGTGCACAGCCCCATAGAAATGGATGGGTCCGGATTCAGTGTGGGTGCAATGCGTTCACCTCACGCATTGCACCCGCGTGGAAATCTCGCCCATGTGAAAGAGGCCTTAGGCTACTTTCACACTGCCAACAGGAACTCCAACAGGCTGTTCTGGCAGAGAACAGCCTGTTGGAGCTCTCTGGATCCGGCATTACCGGACGGTACTGGAATGCCCGCCAGTCTCATTGACTATAATGGGGTCCAGAGGCGATCCGGCTCCAGGATTCGGCTGGACAAATACCGCTGCACCCAGACACCCGGCCGCAGGTGTGAAAGAAGCCCAAGATTAGTAAATCTGGGCCACTGAGTGCAAAAAATGCCAGAAAAACTGTCCCAAAAAACTTGGTAAAAACCGCAATGTGACAAAAAAAAACTGGTAAACACCATAGCCAAACTGTGTGGGGACCCTTAGGTTGCTTTTACACATAGGGGGACATTTATCAAATGTGTTATGTCTTTTTTGGCAGACATTTGTTTAAAGCTTCTTTTTGTGCGAAATCTTGTGGCATTTGGTATCCTGCGCCATTTTCAAAAGTGATGTGGAATTAAGATCATGCTTGTTGTATAGAACAGTTTAATATCTACTATATCTAGCGCAACAATTTTAAATGTAGCACTGCCACGCCAGCCTCCCCCCTGGTGTAATTACATATGCCTAGCGCACAGAACATTAACCATGCGTTACTATTCCGATGCGTTGAATCATAAATTTGGCACACAAACAGTCTTAAAACTGTCCCCGGATAGACTGAAAATGATAAATAATAAAGTTGAGGTTTAAGAAAAAAAAAAATATATATATATATATATTAAAAAAAACAGCTTGCTAAAGGCCTATAGGAAATATGATACTCAGGACGCACAGGCGCTTTTTTGCTACTGGCGTTTCTTGGTTCATTTTATAAAAATCTGTAACACATCTGTAGGTCTGTAATACCTCTCTGTAAACTAATGAACTGTCAGCTCATAATAGTTTGACCTGTTTATACTAGCCGCCTTAATAAGTGCAAAGTCCTCCCCGTGTACATAGTACCCAGCTTGTAACCATACTCCCTGTGCCAGATAATGCCGAGATTCTGGGTTGTCGCTGAGCAACAATTCAGGACGGAACTAATTCCATTATGTGTCGGAGCATCTGAGAAAACAGAGCTGGCGATCAGTCAGTGTATAGCTATAACATATGGCAATATATCGATTTATTACAATTTATTAAAAATGAAAATGTATATATATGACAAGTTCAGCGGAGCTGAATATGTCATTTGTATTTAGTCATTCAAATTCCTGCCCACTCTAGGCTTAAGCCTGTTCCACATATGCGGTAATGAGATCCTGCAGGCGGATCCCTCTGCATTCCAGCATTGCCGGAAGCAACCGCATCACCGCCCGTCCCCATTCAATATGATGGGGACTGGCCATAACCTGCCAAATATGCTGAGAAGCGGCCAAATACCGCTGCGCGCAGCTGTATTTGTCTGGCCCATTCTCAGCATGTTTGCCAGGTTGCAGCCGGATCACTGCCGGTCCCCATTATAGTGAATTGGCTGATCGGTAACTTCCGGAAGTGCCGAATCCAGACATCTCTGTCAGGCTGCTCCC
Organism: Bufo bufo; assembly: GCF_905171765.1. Taxonomy (NCBI): domain Eukaryota; kingdom Metazoa; phylum Chordata; class Amphibia; order Anura; family Bufonidae; genus Bufo; species Bufo bufo. The sequence continues at coordinate 567,383,316 of NC_053392.1, read as the reverse complement.
CTGCTGGAACAGCCTGCCAGAGATGTAAGACGCTAGTGTGCAACTACCCTATTTAGATGTCCAGTGTGTGATCTTATCGCTGATTGACAGCCTTCCCTCAATAAGTGTGCACAGAGAGAGCTGTCAATCAGTGGTAGGACCGCCCACATGACTCCTAAGCCTAGAGTGAACAGAAATTTAAATGAACGAATTACACGTTTTACTTAATCTTTGCCCATAAAACTATATATCAGTCTGCTCTGCTCCTCCTGCTCTAACATGCTGCCCTAGATTGGACTACATGTTCAGTGTGACAGTATTCATGCCCACATTGCGCCCTTTTTACAGTAGTTATGCCCAAATTACAGTAGTGCCCCTTTCACAGTAGTTATGCCTATATTGTGCCCGTTTCACAGTGGTTATAGCCCCTTTACAGCAGTAAGCCATTACAGGAGTTATGCCCACATTGTGCCCCCTCACAGTAGTTATGCCCACATGGTGTCTCCTCAAAGTAGTTATGTCCACATTGTGCCCTCATACAGTACTTATGCCCCCTTAGTCCCTTTAGTGCTCCCACACAAAAGTTATGCTCACATTGTGCCTCCTCATAGTAGTTATGCCTATGTTGTGCCGCTTTCGCAGCAGTTATGCCCCACATGGTGCCCCCCCACAGTAGTTATGCATACATTGTGCACCCTCATAGTAGTTATGCCCATGTTGTGCCCCTTTCATAGTTGTTATGCCCATATGGTGTCTCCTCACAGTAGTTATGTCCACATTGTGCACCCACACAGTACTTATGCCACCTTAGTCCCTTTAGTGCCCCCACACAGAAGTTATGCCCACATTGTGCCCCCTCACAGTAGTTATACCCATGTTGTGCATCCTTCACAGTAGTTATGCACACATTGTGCTTCTTCATAATAGTTTTGCCCCCCTTCAGTAGTGCTCCTTTCAGCAATAAATGCATAATTGTCGGTTTAATGCTGCATCATGTAATGTGTTATAGGAAAGAGGACCCAGGAGGGATGCTCATTAGGGTGTCCTTTTAGCTCTTTCCTTTCCAGGCTCAAAGGCTGCCCAAGATTAGAAACAAGTGATCGTGTTTTCTCCCTAGAAACAGAATGACTCTTGTCCATAGACTGGTTTCTGGGGGAAAACTGCATGTTTTTCTGGATATGTTGAACTTTTATTTTGTCTGTACGCAAATGTTGACGCGAATGTTGACGGTTGTATAATGATTTTCTTATCTCTTCTATCTGCTCTTTACTCCCCGCAAACTGTAAGCTCTTTGGACGAGGATCTCTCTACCAATTAATTTGGCTTATCCTAAATTTACATTTGACTTGTTATTATAGGTTATGCCAAAAATCCACTTTACCTCTTTCGTTCACCAAACCATGCAGTAGAGAAGGCCTGCTAATCCTGAGTATGCTTCAGCCCCCTTTAGGTATCACTTATCATTCCATATTTGCTATAAAATGAATTTCAAAAAGCAAGTCTACATCTGAATGAGAAACCAAACTAAAGGAACACTGCAGGTGACACCCATACAGTGGTATGCCCAGTCCAGGACCCTGGGGGTGTCAGATAATCTCTGTAGGTCGTTATTATTACAGAGTACCAGTACTTTTTTTTAAATTGATACATCATAGTATATCCATTAATTATATGGTGGTATTATTGATTATATATAAGGTGCTATTAGTCAGTAAATGTATGAAGGTATTATTTATTAGCTATATGGTGGTATTATTCACTATCTGTATGGTGGTATTATTTATTAGCTATATGGTGGTATAATTTGTTAATTGTATGGTGATATTCACTATCTGTAGGGTGGTATTATTCATTATCTGTATGGTGATATTATTGAGTAGCTGTATGGTGGTATTATTCAGTAGCGAGCGGTATGTTGGTATTATTCATTAGCTGTATGGTAATAGTATTTATTAGGATACTTTCACACTGGCGTTTATGGGTCCGCCTGTGAGATCCGTTTCAGGGTTCTCACAAGCGGTCCAAAACAAATCAGTTCAGCCCCAATGCATTCTGAATGGATAAGGATCCGCTCAGAACGCATCAGTTTGGCTGCGTTTGGTCTCCGTTGCATTTTTTAGACGGTCACTAAGACGCAGCTTGCAGCGTTTTGGTGACCGTCTTACTATGCGGAGCCTAACGGATCCGTCCTGACTTACAATGTAAGTCAATGGGGACGGATCCGTATTTAACTGACACAATATGGTGCAATTGAAAACGGATCCGTCCCCCATTGACTTTTAATGTAAGTCAAGACGGATCAGTTTTGACTTAGACTTTTTTTTTAATGAATAATGCAAACGGATCCGTTATTAACGGATACAAGCGTTTGCATTATTGGTGCGGATCCGTCTGTGCAGATATAAGACGGATCGGCACAAAACACGAGTGTGAAAGTAGCCTTAGTTGTATGGTGCTATTATTCATTAGCTATATAGAGATATTATTCAGTAGCGAGCGGTATGTTGGTATTATTCATTAGCTGTATGGTGGTAGTGTTTATTAGCTGTATGGTGATAGTATTTATTAGTTGTATGGTGCTATTATTCATTAGCTATATGGAGATATTATTCAGTAGCTGTATGGTGGTATTATTCTTTAGCATGGTACACAACATCTCTAATTACCTGAGACAGGATTAAATATTTGTCTCATTTTTCTGTGACCCCTGGAATGATTCTCCAGACTATCTACATACTAACAATGTGGATGTGGAATGTAGAGAGGAGGTTCCTACCAAGTAATATAAGTGATAAAACCAACCTTGACTGGATCCTTGCCCTACAGGGGCACCTTAGCAACCACATAGGCTGCCCCTATGCTACACACATGCTTGCCCATTGTTAGTCTACATATGAGCCTTGCCTAACGCCTAACTTTACTGCACTTTACAATGTTCCTAATTAAAGCGTAACATTAGATTTACTGTATATTCCCATATTGCTTTCCTATTTTCTGTATTTCATGTAAATAGATTCTAGGAATATCTACAAGGTATAAAACCAAAAGTTACTGTAAATTTGCAATCCAGGTCTTTTGGGAAAGGTCTGTCTCGGCATCCCATTACAGCATGTAGTAGATTTACAACAGGGGATCGCACTAAGTAGGGCTTAGCTAAATAATAGGTTGTATGACTCATCTTACTGCATTATGTGGACTTTTGTCTCTTAACATGACTGCTGCTGGGAATTTATGGAATTAATACAATGTACTGCTTAAGCACAACAGCCTTTAGGCTAAGTTCTATGGCTTATTACAAAGTCAAAGGTCGCTATGATCAATACCGTAGTTAAGTCTCACGTGATGCTTATGTGAAACCTTTACAATTAGATTACAGACGGCTTTACCACTCTCACTATCAATTATGCGGATATCCACTTTAGTCAATTAATATGCTTGTCATATACTTTTATATTGGATAATATAAAACTTAACGCTGAATTTATTTATATTTCCCATTGAAATTATAATAATAATAATAATAATAATATTAATAATCTTTATTTATATAGAGCCACTATATTCTGCAGCCCTTTACAATTCAGAGGGTTCACGTACAAAACAAAAGACATCACAAAGTTACTGACTAATATACAACTGAAACATTAGGAGTGAGGGCCCTGCTTGCAAGAGCTTACAATCTATGAGGAAGTGGGGGTGACACAAAAGTTGGTGATTGTTATATTAAGTAATCCAGCCACCTCTGTACTCAGAGTGGTGAAGCCGATCTGCGAGTGCTAGTGCTTTTGGTGTGGGTGGGTGGGGGGGTTACTGTATAAGAGTGTCACGGATGGTGTTGCAGAAAGCTGGAACTTATAAATAAACATCCGACTGGTTTGATCCCAAACTAAGGAGCATATGGGTGAGCCCTATAAAACCCCTAGAGCTCTCCCTGACTACTATGCCCATGCAAAGATCTTTATGGTAGACGATTGCATGCCCTCGTACCTTATACTATGTGACACCTGAAAACCCTATAATAGTGAGGGGACACGACCACCGGCTCCCTGCACTTAATACGGACGGAGTCAGGGTCACCTACAATCAAGACAGCAAGAAACACAAATAAAGGAAACAGACTTATCTGAGGAATCAGGAGAAGCAGCCCCCAGCAGTGAACACAATCCAGGAAGAAGTATAAACCGCAAAGTGAGGCAGTATGGGAGGGAATATAAAGGGAGACAATCAGTGCAAATAGATGACAGCTGGGAGAAGGAAAGGAGATGAGAAAGTGAAACCAAAACAAAGAACATCATACAACAGGTAGAGAAGAACGTCTGCCAGATCTTCTCACAGAGCTGGCGGTCACAAAGAGTCAGTTTATGAAGAATGATGAAAATATGTTTAAGGCAGATTTGAAGACAGGGAAGTTGAGAATTGACCCGATATTCTAGAGCCGATTATTCCACAGAGTTGGTGCAGTTCGAGAAAAGTCTTGAAGACGGGAGTGAGAGGTAAGAATTATGGAAGATGTTAGTCTTAGATCCATGGCAGAATGGAGAGCACGAGTAGGGTGGTAGACAGAAATGAGGGAGGAGATGTATGGAGGTGCAGCATTGTGGAGAGCTTTGTGGGTTAGGATGAGACGTTTGAACTGTATTCTGTGGTGGATGGGCAACCAATGAAGTGACTGGCACAGGCTAGGGGCATCGGTATAGCGGATGGACAGATAAATGAGCCTGCCTGCAGCATTTAGGACAGATTGAAGGAGGGAGAGTGAGAGGGAGACCGATTAGTAATGAATTACACTAGTCAAGACGAGAATGAATTAAGGCAACAACAAGAGTTTTGGCCGTGTCCACCAGCTGATTCTGGAGATGTTCTTGAGGTGCAGACGACAAAAGAGAGCAAGTGATTGGATATAGGGAACAAAGGAAAGATCTGAGTCAAACATGACCCCAAGACAGCGGGTGTGCTGCCCAGGAGTTATGATAGTACCACAGACTGAAATTGAAATATCAAGTTTAGGTGGATTAGTAGATGGGGGAAAGACAAGAAGTTCAGTTTTTGAGAGGTTCAGTTTTAGATACAGAGAGGACATGACATTAGAGACAGCTGCCAGACAATCACTGGTGTTTTGGAGTAAAACAGGGGTGATGTCAGCAGATGAAGTGTATAGTTGGGTGTCGTCAGCATAGACATGGTACTGAAAGCCAAATCGACTAATAGTCTGTCCAATGGGGACTGTGTAGAGAGAGAATAGTAGAAGACCTAGGACTGAACCCCTACATCAAGAGGAGGAGGAGAAGAAGTAGTGCCAGAGAATGATACACTAAAGGTGCGGCCAGAGAGATAGGCAGAGAACCAGGAGAGCAGTGTACTTAAGGCCAATTGAGTGGAGCATGGTGAGGAGGGGCTTGTGGTCTACCGTACCAAACGCTGCAGAGAGATCCAGTGGAATCAGTAGAGAATAGTCGCCATTCCTTTTTGCTGTCAGGAGATCGTTAGACCCTTTAGTAAGGGCAGTTTCTGTAGAGTTAAGAGGGCGAAAGGCAGATTGTAAGGGATCATGAAGAGAGTTTTCAGAAAGATTGCTTATTAAGCAAGAGTAGACGAGACGTTCTAGGAGTTTAGAGATGAAGGAGAGGTTAGAGACAGGTCGATAGTTGGCAACATAGGTTGGGTAAAGTGATGTTTTTTTTAGTAGTGGGTTAGAACAGAATGTTTGAAACAGGACGGAAAAATACCAGAAGAGACAGAGGTTAAATATGACAGTAAGGTGAGTAGTGACAGCCGGGGTGAGGGACTGGAGGTATAAAGGCCTTGTCCCACGAAAAATATTCGACACTTTTGTAATTGCATATAATTAAAGATTTAGGGGCATATATATTAAGACTGGCATTTTAGGCGCTGGTCTAAATAAAGCCTCATAGCTGGCGGAGGATCCACTGAAGTTATGAAGTGCCGCCAGCCTCTCCATAACTTCAGCGCATCCAGCACCAGTTCTAAATGTAAGACAGCTTCCAAGCTGTCTTACATTTAGACCTTTTTCTACCGGCCCGTCCCCTTCCCTGCCCAGGCCACGCCCACAATTTTAGATCTGGCGTGAGCAGGGCGAAGTCACAGATAGCGGCACAACAGTTAATTTAGGCGTATTTCAGTATAATAAATCCCCTTAGTATAGCCAGTTATTCAATAAAATGAATCTGTACTGTGCCACCTGCTGTTTGTTCTTTTCCTTATTCATCTGTCCACCTAAGTAACATCTCTGAGGTGAACACACCTCCTCAGTTCCATCCTTCAACTGAACCAATATCCAAAAGCCACATAAACCCTGTTTTTGACCTGTTTCCTAAAATGTAACTTTAATTAGATTTAATAAAATGTTTTGCCCTGAATAATGTGATTTAAAAAATACAATCCCTCTCAGTTAATTTCTCATAGTAATCAGTAGTATAGTAGTGACTGATCTATAATACTCCAGGAGAGTGTTAAGCATTATCCGGTTGGAACACCTGCTACAATCTACCACTGGCAGAGTTATACCTGCCACCCATATTATAGATCAGTCACTATTGATTACTATAGTATCGGCATTTCTCCCGTGCATCCCCCATACTCTGGAACTCGCTACCCCAACTTATCAGACTCTCACCTACATTGGAATCCTTCAAAAGAAACCTGAAAACCCACCTCTTCAGACAAGCCTACAACCAGTGACCCTGCTGCCTCTATACCGCCATGACCAACTTAACTCGCACCTACTGTGTCCTTCTCCCTTACCATGTAGATTGTAAGCCCTCACGGGCAGGGCCCTATCTCCTTCTGTACCAGTTTGTAACTTGTCTTGTTTATGATTAGTGCAATTGTCTGTATTATGTATGTGCACCGCTTATCATATGTACAGCGCTATGGAATGAATGTATGAATAATATAAGAAATTAACTTCAAGGCATTGTATTTTTTAAATAACATTATTCAGGGCAAAACGTTTTATTGAATCTAATAAAAGTTACGTTTTAGGAAACTGGTCAAAAACAGGGTTTATACAGCTTACCTATTGGTTCCTTTGACATCGAATATACCCTGGGCCAAATACTGGGTCTATATATATTTTTCTTTGTCAATCCTTCAACTGCAAGCAGCCATATCAACTGTTAGAAGCTATGACAGTTACAGGGAGAGAGCTTCAGCAGAAAGGATATGCCCCCTAAGAAAAGGTCCCCCCCCCCCCCTTACCTAGCTGCCAGCTAGATACACAACACAGAAGGGTACTCCCTAGTATAATATCTCTGGTGACAAACAGTAGGCCCCTGCAATAGTGAGCTCCCTGACAGAGGGTGTTGCGCAATCCCGGGCGCAACACCAGAAGAGAGTGAAGTTCCTTTTCATTTGTTTACACTAATCATGGAATAACCCCTTTAAAAGTCATCAAATTAAATAGTGACAGAAATGCTGATGTCAGCGGTGTGTCACTCATGAGCTAAAAGTAAGTGGTTACTGAGAACCACCATCATAATCATTGCAGCCCAGGCCTCGAATAGAGTCACATCTACCTGAGAAGAGTCCTGGTTATTCCTAATCTCCTGCTCTCCCCCCATCTGCTGATGATTGGCAGTTCTCTCCTAGAGAGAAAGGGAGAAAACTAGGTAGAAGACTGTCAGTCATCAGCAGGTGGCAGGAGAGCAGGACTTCATGAATAACCAGGACTCTTCTCAGGTGGCCGGGACTCTTCTCCAGGCCCAGTCTGCAATGATTGTGATGTTGGTTCTCAGCAACCACTTACTTTTAACTTTTAAATGACAGACCGCCGAAATCAACTCACCTGTCTCTACTTTATGCTGCCGTTAGTATGGGCAGCATAAAGGTGATGACAGGTTCCCTTTAAAGTCGCTGTCGGCTTTATTTATATTGATGACCTATCCTCAGGATAGGTCATCAATATGAGATCGGAGGGAGCCTGACTCCTGGCACCCCCGGATCAGCTGATTGAGGAAGCAGCAGGGCTCACCAGAGCTCTAGTGAGCACTGCGGCCTCCTGACAGTATACCAAGCACAGTGCCACGGACGTCCATTGGATAGCGGCGGTGCTTGGTATTGCAACTCAGCCCCGTTCACTTGAATGGGATTCAGCAGTGCATAAATATCAAAATCCACTTTTTACGTAGAGATGACCATAAAATATATGATAGCTGTTGATCAAAAAGCTATTTACTGCTTAATTCCCCTATAATGGAAATATTCGAAGAGAGGATAAGTTGCTCCCAGACATGTATGCCACCACTTTTCTTAGTGATAATCAATATGTAAATAAGCAGTTAAGTGTACTGAGAACAAATCCAAGTCATTCTGTGCACCATTCATCCTCCTGCTTCGTCTGCCAGCCCCTCCTTCTTCTTATTGAAGGACATGGCCAGGTTCCTGGATAGTCTTCTTGCCTGCCCCTGGGGCTGACAGAGATAGCCCCTCTGGGACCCTCACCTATCTCTAAAATGGGGCCCCCAAAACGGACGAGGGAGCAGAACGCAGCCACCCTTCTTTCACTTCTATGGGAATGCCGAAAATAACTGAGAACTGGCTCAGCTATTTCCAGAACTCCCATAGAGGTGAATGGAGAGGTGGCCATGTTTGAGGGGTGTGCTCTCTATTCACTTCTATGGGAGTTCTCGAAATAGCTGAGCATGCTTGTTCAGCTCTTTTCGGAACTCCCGGAGAAGTGAATGGAAAGCATGCTGCACATGCTCATTGCTCCTTCGCTTTGGGAGCCCCGTTCTAGAGGTGGGACCCACTTCTATCTGACATTGGTGGCATATGCTACAGATATGTCACCAATGTGTGAGACGGCTAACCCCATATGCCAGGGCCTCTCACACACAATGTACTTACCTCGTTCCCCGGCACCGGCCGCTGCTGCATGTCCCCGTCATGCGGATGAAAACATCCGTCGTTGGGGGGGGGGGGGGGGGAATTGGGCAGGCGGTGACAAGAACGAGCCTCCCTTGCACCGCGGTGACGCTAAGGAGGCTCGTCCCTGTCACCGCCTTTTATAGGTTGCCCCCCCCCTCCGACGCTGGATGGAGCGACGGCCGTGTGGGCTTCAGAAGCAACGCGGATGCCGGGGAGTGAGGTAAGTACATTATGTGTGAGGGGTCCGGGCATATGGGGGGGCATTTCAGGGGTTGGATAACCCCTTTAATATATCTCCAATATTTTAAGTAAAACAGACATGTCGGACGACGATACTCTGTAATGCATAATTTGCTGCATTGTTTTTTCTTGCTTTATTCTTACAATAGAAGTTTCTATGAGGAAAGGGTAGTAGATGGTTGGACTACATTTTACTAGATTAGACGGAGGCCTTGATGTTTATCTCTCTGCGATAAAATCCAGTTATACATAAAGGCGATAGAAAACTAAAATGACAAGCCACAGATTTAAATAAACTTTTCTTTCCTGAAAAGTTTGCATTTCTAATCACTTTATGATATCACTTGGTTAAATGTCAGCACTGATTAGAATATGTGATCTGAAGTACAAAAAATGAAAACCGTCTCCCGCCCAAGTAAGGACGGGAATTTTTTTTTATTTCTAAGACATCACTGAAGGGAATAGAGGAAGCTTTGTACCTTGAATGCAGGAATAAATTGTGAGAGAAGCAATATTCCAGAAGAGATTTGTGTTCTACTTGAATAAAGAGCATCATTTGCTGATGGTTAAAAGTTACAGGAGATTGTGCTGCACGGGTATTAGCGGCAGAAACTCATTATCATATATCCTGAGCCACCAGAGACATAATATCATATTACGGGCACTTTATACCATATAAATAACAACTTACAGAAATAAAAGAGATGCAGACATAGACTACCATTAGAGTTGAAGAAAATGTCACTGGCATCAGTTATAAAACCTAATACAGGCTGAAAAATAGGGAATGGAGGGGGGCACCAAAACCAAAATGGTTCACCTCACATGGTGCAGATTTGCTCCTTTAGGCCGTTCTTCTTTAGGAAAAATCCAGCCAACACCGATACACTGCATTATGGTTAGATTGGAAGATTGATGCTGCTCTACGCTTTTTAATGGTCTGGGATGATTTGCCACGCAAGTATTGGGAACAAATTAAACATTCCTGATAATTGCCTGATTTTGCATTTACATGCAGCAATCATCTCCTCTGTATGGGACAAGTGATCGTTACTGACAACAGCCCAGAAATGGTGATCTTGGCTGCCGGATGAAAGATATGATCACATTATGAATGACCGTTTGCTTGTTCATTGGGTAATCACCAGCACCTTTACAGAGAGCAATTATCGGGAAGAGTTTGTGCAAATACTTATCGCCAATAATTGACGCAATAATTGGTCCATGTAAAAGGACCTTAAAGGGGTTCTCCGGGCTCTTAATATTAATGACCTATCCTCAGGATAGGTCACCAATATCAGATCGGCGGGGGTGACACCCGGCACCCCTGACGATCAGCTGTTTGAAGAGGAGGCGCGCGATCGCTCCCATACACTTGTATAGGAGCGATCCGTCTCATTGAAATGAATGGGACGGCTTAGGTGTAATTACACCTGCTCACCGCTGCAGAGACGACGGCGAGAAGGTAAACAGTGAAGAGGAGGCAGCGCTGGCACGGCGCAGGCCTCCTCTTCAAACAGCTGATCGGTGGGGGTGCCAGGTGTCGGAACCCCACCGATCTGATCAACAATATTAAAAGCCCAGAGAACCCATTTAAGGCTTTATTCACACGTCCAGTGGCGTGCCTAGAAGGAAGGGAGGGGGGGGGGGGGGTCCGCCCCGGGTGTCAAGCTGTAAGCTATACAGGAGGGTGCGGCCTGAGCAGCAGCGCCCGGCCCAATGTCTCTGCAAGGAAGGATGACATCATCACCATTTGACCAGTAACATATTGATATTACTGGTCACATGGCTATGAGGTAATAATTTATAAAATGTCCTTTCTCTCTATCAGGAGTGTTGCTGCAGGAGAAGTTTGCCATAATTGTGGAGGTTTTTGTGAAGATTACATCAGCAAAAGGTGACAGCGGCTGTTATGCTATTATACTGTAAGCTACTGTATAGTGTGGGGTGCTGTATACTGTGCTGTATATTGTGGAGTGCTAAACTGCTCTGCTGTATACTGTGGGGTGCTGCATACTGTATACTGTGGGGTGCTGTATACTGTATACTGTGGGGTGCTGTATACTGTATACTGTGGGGTGCTGTATACTGTAGGGTGCTCTATACTGTGGGGTACGGTATACTGTGGGTACTGTATACTATGGGGTGCTATACTGTATGCTATAGGATGCTATACTGCATACTGTGGGGTGCTATACTATGTATTGCATACTGTGGGGTACTATATACTGTCGGGCGTTGTATACTGTGGGGTGCTGTATACTGTGGGGTGCTATACTATATATTGCATACTGTGGGGCACTTGATACTACACTGCGTGCAGAATTATTAGGCAAATGAGTATTTTGACCACATCATCCTCTTTATGCATGTTGTCTTACTCCAAGCTGTATAGGCTGGAAAGCCTACTACCAATTAAGCATATTAGGTGATGTGCATCTCTGTAATGAGAAGGGGTGTGGTCTAATGACATCAACACCCTATATTAGGTGTGCATAATTATTAGGCAACTTCCTTTCCTTTGGCAAAATGGGTCAAAAGAAGGACTTGACAGGCTCAGAAAAGTCAAAAATAGTGAGATATCTTGCAGAGGGATGCAGCACTCTTAAAATTGCAAAGCTTCTGAAGCGTGATCATCGAACAATCAAGCGTTTCATTCAAAATAGTCAACAGGGTCGCAAGAAGCGTGTGGAAAAACCAAGGCGCAAAATAACTGCCCATGAACTGAGAAAAGTCAAGCGTGCAGCTGCCAAGATGCCACTTGCCACCAGTTTGGCCATATTTCAGAGCTGCAACATCACTGGAGTGCCCAAAAGGACAAGGTGTGCAATACTCAGAGACATGGCCAAGGTAAGAAAGGCTGAAAGACGACCACCACTGAACAAGACACACAAGCTGAAACGTCAAGGTTTTATGGACTGATGAAATGAGAGGGAGTCTTGATGGGCCAGATGGATGGGCCCGTGGCTGGATTGGTAAAGGGCAGAGAGCTCCAGTCCGACTCAGACGCCAGCAAGGTGGAGGTGGAGTACTGGTTTGGGCTGGTATCATCAAAGATGAGCTTGTGGGGCCTTTTCGGGTTGAGGATGGAGTCAAGCTCAACTCCCAGTCCTACTGCCAGTTTCTGGAAGACACCTTCTTCAAGCAGTGGTACAGGAAGAAGTCTGCATCCTTCAAGAAAAACATGATTTTCATGCAGGACAATGCTCCATCACACGCGTCCAAGTACTCCACAGCGTGGCTGGCAAGAAAGGGTATAAAAGAAGAAAATCTAATGACATGGCCTCCTTGTTCACCTGATCTGAACCCCATTGAGAACCCGTGGTCCATCATCAAATGTGAGATTTACAAGGAGGGAAAACAGTACACCTCTCTGAACAGTGTCTGGGAGGCTGTGGTTGCTGCTGCACGCAATGTTAATGGTGAACAGATCAAAACACTGACAGAATCCATGGATGGCAGGCTTTTGAGTGTCCTTGCAAAGAAAGGTGGCTATATTGGTCACTGATTTGTTTTTGTTTTGTTTTTGAATGTCAGAAATGTATATTTGTGAATGTTGAGATGTTATATTGGTTTCACTGGTAAAAATAAATAATTGAAATGGGTATATATTTGTGTTTTGTTAAGTTGCCTAATAATTATGCACAGTAATAGTCACCTGCACACACAGATATCCCCCTAAAATAGCTAAAACTAAAAACAAACTAAAAACTACTTCCAAAAATATTCAGCTTTGATATTAATGAGTTTTTTGGGTTCATTGAGAACATGGTTGTTGTTCAATAATAAAATTAATCCTCAAAAATACAACTTGCCTAATAATTCTGCACTCCCTGTATAGGGTGCTATACTGCATACTGTGGGGTGCTATACTATATATTGCATACTGAGGGGTACTTTATACTATAGGGTGATTTACAGCATACTGTGGGGTGCTGTATACTGTAGGGTGCTGTATACTGTGGGGTGCTATACTGTATGCTATAGAATGCTATACTGCATACTGTGGGGTGTTATACTATGTATTGAATACTGTGGAGTACTATATACTGTGGGGCATTGTATACTGTGGGGTGCTTTATACTGTGGGGTGCTATACTATACATTGCATACTGTGGGGTACTGTATACTATAGGGTGCTTTACTGCATACTGTGGGGTGCTGTATACTGTAGGGTGCTTTACTGCATACTGTGGGGTGCTGTATACTGTGGGGTACTGCATACTATAGGGTGCTGTATACTGCATGCTGTGGGGTGCTGTATACTGTTGGGTGCTATACTGTATGCTATAGAGTGCTTTACTGCATACTGTGGGTGCTGTATACTATAGGGTGCTTTACTGCATACTGTGGGGTGCTGTATACTATAGGGTGCTATACTGCATACTGTGGGGTACTGTATACTATAGGGTGCTATACTGCATACTGTAGGGTACTGTATACTATAGGGTACTTTACTACATACTGTGCGGTGCTGTATACTATAGGGTGCTGTATACTGTGTATTGCATACTATGGGGTACTGTATACTGGGCGATATTATATACTGTATAATGTGGGGTATTACACTGTATACTGAGGAGTGTTGTACGCTATACACTATGAGGGGCTGGGGGTGTTATACAATAGACGTCAATTCAACAAATCAGACCTAGATAATTGAAGGGTATTAGGTTCTCCTAAATAAGAACTGGCCCCCCTACGGCTGATAGCCCTCAATTTACATTTATCCTATAATCTGTAATAATAATTCCACTCTATTTCATTAAAAGTCCTCTGACCACTAAACACCGGCGAGCTATTGTAGTGTATTATTCTGTGTTCACTCCTGCACCAGGGATGTGGTTCTGTGCATTGTCACCACTCGTCCCTCTATTGCTTCCTTTTCATTGATTAATCGCATTGATCATATGGTTTAGGGCCAGCACCGACGATAGCTGTCCTCTAAAATCGCTTCATACGCTGTCCCCAAAATGTTTGCCAGATCCCTGGCATCCTTAGGGGTAATGGGCAATGACACTATATACGTGGCATAGTTTTCTTTAATATTTACCAGAAAAAAATATGGGGCACAATGCGAAAGAGGGGACGGTCTTGGCAAATGGACAGAGGAGGCCCAAGATGGGTAAACAGCCCCCGGGACTATGATATACTTAATCCGCCCCTGGTGCCCGCTCTGATAAGCCAGGGAGCGCGCTCACGCCTATCTCACTTGTATGCTCGCTGCCGGCCGCCGCTCACCTTCCAGGTGGGAAAACCTCCCATCTTCCTTGTAACCGCTTGCTCCAGTGCTCCTGAGCAAGAAAACGGCTGTGCTGTGCGGCCTGTGCCTTCTAGTGAAGTGACCACCTCACCAGTGTTGTGTGTGTCTGCAGATACACTGCCGCCAAGCTGAGCCTGCAAAAAGCACTGCGGTGTGTGGCAGTTAGGAGTGGTGCAGACAGTCACAGTGGCACTGTAGTGTGCGGCAGTTAGGAGTGGTGCAGACAGTGGCACTGTGGTGTGTGAACTTGAATCCAGCCAACACTCGCTGTGTTACCTGACGTTGCAACAGAAAGGAGCGTCGCTCCACGTAGGCCAGTGAAAAAATTACAGCAAACCGCCAATATGTTGCAAAATGTTATTCTTCTTTATTTCATTACTCAATTAATTGTTTCATATAACGCGTTTTGGCACATAGCCTTTATCAATGATAAAGGCTATATGCCGAAACGCGTTATATGAAACAATTAATTGAGTCATGAAATAAAGAAGAATAACATTTTGCAACATATTGGCGGTTTGCTGGAATTTTTTCACTGGCACTGTGGTGTGTGGCAGTTAGGAGTGGTGCAGACAGTGGCACTGTGGTGTGTGGCAGTTAGGAGTGGTGCAGACAGTGGCACTGTGGTGTGTGGCAGTTAGGAGTGGTGCAGACAGTCACAGTGGCACTTTGGTGTGTGGCAGTTAGGAGTGGTGCAGACAGTCACAGTGGCAGAACAGTGTGCAGACTAGAGAGGTATTTTTTCAGTTAAAGGCCTTGCTGCCTTGAATTTTCAATGGGGGAGGGGGGTAAGGTGTTGAGGAGTCACAAGGCTGCTGCCAGCCAGTGCCAGTGCAGAAATTTACAAGGGGCCCAAATATGGATGGGAAAGGACCAGGCTTATTAACCTGTAGGATACCAGTGCCGTACCTGTAGGGCACTGCAGGACGTGACTTGAGTCCTAATGCTTTACAGGTATGGCAGGCTGATCGGGCAGGTGCAGGAGCTGTGCCCGTCCGATCAGCGGCACGGGTCCGACTGTCACTGACAGCTTAACCCCTGCTATCAGGGCAGGGTGCACCGACATGAGTGAAAACTCGAGCCCGCTCTATAAAATATAACATGATCCATCCCGTCAGGTGAACCTGTAAAAAAAAAAAATATATAAAAGCTGTGCAGCCGTTTTTTCTTCACCATCCTTCACAAAATGTGTAATACCAAGCTTACATTGTATTTTCATGGTGACCGATCCCCTTAAAATTTTCCTTTACCAGCAATTTTCTATTTACTAGCGATAAAAAATGTTATTTCAAACTAAATAAATATTTCAGTATATTTAAATGTAAAAATAAAGTTTCTTATGGTTTCGGCGGGGGGAAGGGGGGTGCCAGAGAAAGTACCCGCCCCGGGTGCCAAATACCCTAGGCACGCCACTGCACATGTCAATGTTTTTGTCAGTGATTTTCATCAGTGGTTGTGAGTCAAAACCAGGTGCAGCTCTAAACACAGAACAGGTGTAGACCTTTCCCTTATACTTTATCTTTGTGGCCTAGTCCTGGTTTTGGCTCACAAACACTGACTGTGTGAATAAGACCTTAGGCCTCCGTCTGGATTCTTAATGGCTGTGAAAGAACACAGTCTACATCAGATCGGGAACAACAAGGGCCAGCCTAAAAACCTGGAGTGATACATGGATAAATGTGTACCTACTGGGGGTCATTAACTAAGACTGGCTTAGAATTTCCCCTTCGCTGCAATAAGATTCGGCTAATTTATGGCAAAGTGTGCGTCAAGGTGTTGGCGGAAAAGTACTCCAGCCGGGGGCTGGTCCAGTATTTCCGCCACATGATTAGGCACACACCTCGTCATAAATTAGGCCTGTCTTCTGCCAGTAAAGGCAGCACAAAAAGAGAAACAAAGACTTAAAAAAGCCTGTCTTTGTAAATGTGGTGTTTGAAGACCGTTTCCTCCGGTTTGTGCCCCCTTTATATTTTTGTGATTCACTGCATGCTCTGGGTGTGGCTTTTTTTAAAGATGTTTTCTCGTAGACATACAGTACAGACCAAAAGTTTCACACCCAAAAAAATGTAAAATAAAAAACTAAACCTCAAAAATATGCAGATGATACTAAGCACACTACTGATCGGTGCTCTGCAGCATGCACGCACACAGATCGTGCGTGTGTGCAAAAACTGTAGTATAAAAATTCACTACAGTGCTCTGCAAAATGCACGCACGCAGATGGTGTATTCGTGCAAAAACCTAAGCTGAAACTAACTGAAATTTATATATATACAGTACAGACCAAAAGTTTGGACACACCTTCTCATTCAAAGAGTTTTCTTTATTTTCATGACTATGAAGGCATCAAAACTATGAATTAACACATGTGGAATTATATACATAACAAACAAGTGTGAAACAACTGAAAATATGTCATATTCTAGGTTCTTCAAAGTAGCCACATTTTGCTTTGATTACTGCTTTGCACACTCTTGGCATTCTCTTGATGAGCTTCAAGAGGTAGTCACCTGAAATGGTCTTCCAACAGTCTTGAAGGAGTTCCCAGAGATGCTTAGCACTTGTTGGCCCTTTTGCCTTCACTCTGCGGTCCAGCTCACCCCAAACCATCTCGATTGGGTTCAGGTCCGGTGACTGTGGAGGCCAGGTCATCTGGCGCAGCACCCCATCACTCTCCTTCATGGTCAAATAGCCCTTACTTTCAAAGTTTTCCCAATTTTTCGGCTGACTGACTGACCTTCATTTCTTAAAGTAATGATGGCCACTCGTTTTTCTTTACTTAGCTGCTTTTTTCAAGCCATAATACAAATTCTAACAGTCTATTCAGTAGGACTATCAGCTGTGTATCCACCTGACTTCTCCTCAACGCAACTGATGGTCCCAACCCCATTTATAAGGCAAGAAATCCCACTTATTAAACCTGACAGGGCACACCTGTGAAGTGAAAACCATTTCAGGGTACTACCTCTTGAAGCTCATCAAGAGAATGCCAAGAGTGTGCAAAGCAGTAATCAAAGCAAAAGGTGGCTACTTTGAAGAACCTAGAATATGACATATTTACCTAGAATATGACATATTTTCAGTTGTTTCACACTTGTTTGTTATGTATATAATTCCACATGTGTTAATTCATAGTTTTGATGCCTTCATAGTCATGAACATAAAGAAAACTCTTTGAATGAGAAGGTGTGTCCAAACTTTTGGTCTGTACTGTATATAGGAAAAGAAAATGTGAAAAAACAAAACAAAAAAAACACCCCAAAAAACGCTTGTAAAAACCTCAAGAATTTCATAATGTTTTTTACAAGCCCAAAAAAAGGCAAGAAAAGACAGGGTATCGCATCACAAGAACTGTTGATTTAGAAGGAGAATTACTAGTCAATTATACTTGTATTTTCTGTGATACGAGCCATAGCTGTAGTAAGGCACGGCATTTATTTTCCATAGAACATCACTGTAATGGGATTTCTCTGTTTCTTAGCTTTTCTAAATGTGCTGCTGATTATAAATAATACTCGACTGCTATACCATTGACTTTTCCATCTGATCTGGTTAAAGTGCTGATAATAGGGACTCCCAGACCTAATCCTCCCCAAGCTCACAAACAACAGGTTGTGGAAAAGGGAGCCATGGAAACACTGCGCCCGTATCAAGCGGATGTAACCTAAACCGTGTAAGGCAAACAAATCTAAAATTTCAATGCATTATTTACCTAATCCCTAAGTGTGCGAGGCATGAATGGGCTTGGCAGCAGGGGCGTTGCTAGGATCTCAAAAGATCCGGGGCCCAAGCCCCAATGAATATTGCCTAATTCTCTAAGTCAACCAATTGCCCCCCCCCCCCCTCCTGCAAACACTAGCACTGAAGACATTTTACTGTACTTGCTAAACAGCTATACAGCAGCACGTACCTTTAACATCCAGGGCCTCCCAGGTGACGTCTCCTCTGATGTAGATCTTCTCTGTCATCATCTTCTCCATTCGGTCCGGACAACTTCTGTCAGCCGCCTCGTCTCTGCAGAGTGTGAAACACAGACATCTTAGCTTCCTCACTTTTCTCTACCCCCAAATACTATCCTGAAGAAAAATAAGTGCCCCCCTTATTAATAGTACTCCTCATAGTCCCAACAATAGTAATTCCCTTCTAGAATGCCCTCATTAGTAATACTGCCCCCTACAGTGCCCCCAACAGGGATAGTGCTCCCCAAGAGTGCCTCCATTAGTAGAAGAGCCCTCCGGTATTAATAATGTGCTTACAGAGCTCCTAGTAGAAATAAGGCCCCCCTATTGTTATCCCAGTGGTAATAAAGCTCTCTACAGACCCCTCAGTAGTAATAAGGCCCCCCATAGTGCTCTTAGTAGAAATAATGCAGATCTATAAGTCCCTCCTATAGAGCCCCCAGTAGTAATAAGAACGCTTGATGTATCCTAGATTTAAAATGTCCTCGCAGTGCCTCCAGTATTTATAATACCCCCTACTGTTATAATGCTCACCCTGAAGTGCCACAGTATTTATATCGCCCCCTATTGTTATAATGCCCACACAGTGCCCCCAGTATTTATATTGCCCCCTACTGTTACCCCCTGTAGTTATATTCCTCTGTTTACTGTCCTCAGAAATTATAATTCCTCAGCCCCTCCACCATACAGTCCCATGTAAATAACATTATTTCCCTCCTCTGCCATAGAGTCCCATGTAAATACCATCACACCATCTCTCCAGCACCCTCCAATATACAGTCCCATGTAAATAACATCACTCCACCCCACAGTCCAATGTAAATAACATCCCTCCCTTCAGCCCTAACATACAGTCCCAGTTAAATAATTACAACTGCCAACATTGCTCTGCCTCTCACACTGAGTAATCTACCCCTTCACTTACCTCTCCTCATGTAGCAGACCTCACAACAGCTTCTTACCAGGACTTCTCTTCACTGCTGAGCTGTCCTCTCTGCACTGGTCACATGATGGTGACATCATCACAGGTCCTTTTCAGCTACTGCATTTAGAACTGATCACATGGACTGTGATGTCATCACAGGTCCTTCAGCTCTCGCAGGGCATTAGATTCAATTGTATTGCCGTCCTGAGGATGGCAACACAGTTGGATCTATCTGGCAGGCAGTACATTCGGGGCCTGGGACAAAACATTAGGGGCCCAGGCCCTGAATGTTTTAACCTAGAAACGCCCCTGCTTGGCAGTATACAAAAAGTGTGCTTACAACACTACTGCATGCATATTATGTAGGTCTGACCGTATGTGTCTATATATATATAAAAAGGAAAAAAGTATGGCAGCACCGTCCTTGATGTAAACAGATGAAGGGTGCACCGGCCCAATATGGATATAAGCCAATCCAGATAGACAAAAAATGTTGAATGTTTTGTCAAGCTTGAGGAAGGCTCCTGTATAGAGCCGAAACGTCACATGACCTTTGTAAGTAAATAAAGTATTTTTCTATTTTTTATCCTTTGGAGTGCTGCCCGTTTTTACATTTTATATATATATATATATATATATATATATATATATATATATATATGCAATAAAACCCTTAAAGCGGTTGTTCGGCCTTTGGGGACTGGCAACCGCAGTCAGTTGTACCTGTTAAAAAAATCATACTTGTCTGTTCCCAGTAAGTCCATTCCAGCTCCCTGGTCCCCTTCATCAGTCTTTCAGCCCTGTAAACTTGCAAATTGATGAAGTCATGTGCACTGCTGCAGCCAATGAGTGGCCTCAGCAGTGACGAGTCTCCAAGCAGCACGTGATCCAGCAGTGACATGCCATTTGGGGACATGTCAGCGCTGAGGGCAGTCATTGGCTACTGCAAAGCACATGGCCCCGCCCCCGTCCGTCCAGAGTTTTACAAGACAGAGACCAGAAGACCACAGGGAGCCAGGAGGCGGAAAAGGGAGTCAGGGAGCATGAGAATGATTTTACAACAGGTACAACATGATGGGGTTTTGTCAAAAAAGTACAAAAAGCTAGACAAAAGCTCATGATTAATGTACAAAATGAAAATCATACATAATCTAGTGCATGACTGCCTCTTTCTAACAAACTCAGAACCAGTCCTGTACGTCACATGGATCCTGAGATCTCCCCATTCATTGCTCCAATTGTTCTGCTAGATTTATATCAAGCTGGCAGCTTAGGGAGCGTGTCCTTTCTCAGGGGATGTGTCCTTTCTCTTGCAGCTGGTGGCAGTTGAAGGATGGAACTGAGCACGTATGTCAATTTCTATGAGCTGGACAGAGAATTTAAAAAAAGAGCAAACAGCAGGTGGCGCTGTACAGATAGAGTTCAGTGAATAACTCAGTGGCTATAAAAAAAAAAAATAATTACATGCAATTATAAGAATATTCAGTTCCAGGTGCTGGTTTGAAAAATATAGAATATTTTTTTGTAGGACAACCCCTTTAAAGGGAACCTGTCACCGGGATTTTGTGTAAAGAGCTGAGGACATGGGCTGCTAGATGGCCGATAGCACATCCGCAATACCCAGTCCCCATAGCTCTGTGTGCTTTTATTGTGTAAAAAAAAACTATTTGATAAATATGTAAATATTAGGAATCTGCTCCGATGCTGCACCGGACTACATACAGTTCCTAGGTTCACCCTGTGACCACTATAAATTAATAAATTAAAAATAAAATAAATGTATAATATAGCATCACCATTGGTTTCTGAGAAACCAGTCTTGTAAAACCAAATGGATTCTACGTCTATGCGGAGGCGAGTTGTAAACCAGATCTGAGTCCGGCTAGGTCCTAGATGTATATTATGGGGCTTATTTATGAAACTGGTGTAAAGTAGAACTGGCTTAGTTGTCCATAGCAACCAATCAGATTCCACCTTTCATTTTCCAAAGGAGCTGTGAAAAATGAAAAGTGGAATCCGATTGGTTGCTATGGGCAACTAAGCCAATTCTATTTTACACCAGTTTGATAAATGACCCTCTATATCTATGGTGGTGCCACAGGGTTCAGTGATTCACTGATTTCCAATATATCTATCAGTCTGTCAATATGTGTAGATGATATATAGCTCTGTAGAGTAACTCACGTAGATAGATTGTAAAAGGGATTAAGAGGATTTGGGGGATCGAACTGAAAAGAGCCAAATTCATTCCATGTAGAAAAAGGTACGGTATGGGTTTACGCAGGCTCAGACTGGCCCACAGGAGTACAAGTCAATCCCCCAGTGGGCCCCTGAACAAGGTGGGCCCCTAGTCTCCCACCCCCTGGACAAGTGGCACATAACACAGTAGACTTACTGCACTACATACATGTATTCTTGTACAGCTCCTCAACCAGCCTATGTTCATATAAAAAAAAACTTGATAGATTACCCCCATATTCAATCATCTGGTAGCATCTTGCTGCTATGTGAGCAGGTAATATTTGAATGTATCTGTACGGTGGGCCCCCAAAATAAATATTACCGGTGGCCCAAGGCACCCCAGTCCGACACTGGGTTTACGATGAGAAATCCTATTTACCAATTACAAATTAAATAGTAAAACACTCGGTAAAACTGACACTGTAAGGGAATGGGAGATATTTATATAGCTGCCAACTGTCCTAAATTTGGCAGGCATGTCCCTGATTATCAGAGGCAGTCCCGGCAAATTTGTGCCGTCCTGGTCCAAAAATAGGCGGAGCTAACATAATTTTTACCCGATTTTACCAAGTGAAATGTTTATTTGTAGACCTGGCATCAGCAACCTCCAGCACACCAGCTGTTCGGAAACTACAACCCCCAGAATACTCCATTCAATTCTATGGGAGTTACAAGAACAGCCAAGCAAGTGTGCATGCTGGCGTGCTGCTGACCTTTGTTGTAGATGTAGACATTCGACTTAACTTTAGCAACCAGTGCCAGACAGCCGCTGCCAAGGCAAATAACACTGCGCCGTACCAAGTAGCCCTAACCATCTGGAGAATTTGGTTTATTACAAGGAATGTACTGTATCATCAGAAAATTACATGTTATTCCAATCATGTTTTTGGGTTAAATATATTTTTTATGTAAAAAAAACTGAACTGTTCCTGTTGTCACACTGAAGGGATTTTGCTACTCAAAGTTTACAGCAACTATAAGGCGCATTTAGGCCACTCCCATTCCTATGAAGGCATGCAAACCCTGACGGACAAGGCGCAAAAAAGCTTTAGAAAGTGTGTCAAACAGTTGGTAAATGAGTGGACGTTGACGTAAAAGAAGCTGACACTTCGTGTTTTATGCATTTTCTGTGGCTCTCTTTTCAGCTTTGCTGTGTAGACTATGTCAGGGTCGCCAGAGTCATCACATTATTATTAAGAAGGAGGAGTCAGGTCTTTGGTATGGTTGGAAGCCTATCTGAAGAAGAATAGGAACGCTATGCACACAGCTTCTCTGCCACTCATTAGTCTCCAGGGACAGCATCAACACCATCACGTCCTGGAGTCTTCTGACCATTAGCTCTCAGTTATTGCAACTGCCATAAACCACACACACCCTGCTACACCGTCTATACACACAATGCAGGAAACTTGTTTCAACTTTCAATGTGACCACCCCTGGGAAGGTAGCTTTACTACTGAATATGAGCAATTGTTGGTGCAACACATTTACCAACTGTTTGACACACTTTCTAAAGCTTTTTGCGCCTGGTCCGACAAGGGGAGCATGCCTTCATAGGAATGGGTGTGGCCTAAATGTGCCAAAATTTTGGAGTATTTTGGGGGCAAAGCTACACCAACTTATAGTTGATGTAAACTTCGAGTAGCAGAATTTTTGGCACACAGACAGAATTTTTGCCACCACTCTGTCCATCTAGCGTAAATCTGGTCCATGGACAGAATTTTTGGGTGAAATCTGTCCTTCTAGCATAAATCTGGTGCAAGATTTACAATATTCCACATTTTTAAAGGTCCATGCACTATAATAGTAAATTTGTCTAATATGAAGACATTAATTCATATCTTTAGACAGTCCAAAGTGCAACACTATTAGTAAATCAGCCCCAGTTTTGTTTTTGCAATTTGCGGAAAGGAAGGGGCGGCCCATTGTAGAAATGCCTATTCTTGTCCGCAAAACGGACAAGAATAGGACATGTGCTATTTCTTTTGCGGGGCTACAGAACGGAGCAACGGATGCGGACAGCACACAGAGTGCTGTCCGCATCATTTGCGGCCCCATTGAAGTGAATGAGTCCGCATCCGAGCCGCAAAAACTGCGGCTCGGATGCGGACCAAAACAACGGTCGTGTGCATGAGGCCTAAGACTGTGATTCGTATTGTTAGACAGTGTAAAGTGCGACAATACTAGTAAATATCACCTATTACATTTTATGTAATCAATAATAATGATACATATTCCTTTTTATAAGCAGGGCATTTTGTAATGGAACAATAGCAAAACGATCCAAAACTCGGTAAAATTGCAAATCTTCTCTTTATTTCAATTCATCTTGATGGGGCAATTGTAATATGGAAGTTTAGATGTACTGAAACAAAGAGAAGATTTGCAATTTTACCAAGTGCTGGATCGTTTTACTAGTCTTCAACAAGCATCCCGCACGACAAGTCAAATGAGGCAAAAGTGAATGTGCCATTATATCTCATGAAAGGTGTTTGGGAAATATATTTATAATAAAGTAATATTTAAGTATTTTCATTTTCTTAATTCGTGGAGAACATCTTTAAGGTACTGCACAGGATTTCCTTGAATTTGGCAGTGCAGATAGTGAAGAACTGGCCCAAAAATAATGAAAGGAGGAGGGCAAACGTGCAACCAGGCCTACTGTCCCAAAGAATGTGAAGACATGACTAGAACCAGAAAGATAGGGACATGTATTCTGTAGGACCCCCTTTCCTAGCAGCACCTCCTGATTGGCATTGTTAACATATTGGCACTAAACAGTCATGCATCTCTGCAGGTTGTTACACCTACTGGTAATGGTTTTACTACTTACAGGAATAAAGTAAACTGTGGGGAATCTCTGTGCTGCGGATCGAAACATAAAATGCCTGCAGAGATAAAACAGAAAATGCTGGCTTAATATTATTACAGCACACACAGGTGCAGCACACAGACAATGGCTATTCACATACCTAACAGGTCAATAGTCTTTTAATGCATTTTCATACCATACCCTACATTTCTCTCTTTGAAAAAACCTGTTTAATTTGGGGCTACCAGGTGGTCACTGTTATAGCAACTGCACAAACAGATTTTGTCATTGAGTTATTTCAGGACTTTATGCAGGAAAGGTTGCTCATATTAATGCGGGTGATACCAGTGTATAGAAATATCCCCAAATTGTGCCCTTTGTAGCGTCTCAGCTGTGACCTATAGATAAAGGTCTCGATTGGGAGACTCCTCTATATTAAATCAGAATGCTTTAATAGGGTATTTGAACCACTTTCTGTTGTAAACAGTTCAAGCTTCATTTTCTTTCAAAAGCAATAATGTTTTCTTTTTCTATTCACTTAAGGTACTTTGACACTTGCAGCAGAGGATTCCGGCAGGCAGTTCCGTCGCCGGAACTACCTGCCAGATCCGTCAAAACGTATGTAAACTGATGGCATTTGTCAGACGGATCAGGATCCTGATCCGTATGACAAATGCATTGAAGTGCTGGATCCGTTTCTCCGGTGTCACCCGGAAAAACGGATCCAGCATTTATTTTTTTTCCACATTTTTTGCAGTCTGGGCATGCGCAGACCGCAATGCCGGATCCGTTTTGCCGGAACACTCGGGCCGGATCTGGCATTAATGCATTTCAATGGGAATAAATGTTCCGGAATTTTGGACGGAGATAAAACCGCAGCATGCTGTGGTATTATCTCCGTCCTGAAAAGTCAAAAAGACTGAACTGAAGACATCCTGAGGCATCCTGAATGGATTACTCTTCATTCAGAATGCATTAGGATAAAACTGATCAGTTCTTTTCTGGTATTGAGCCCCTGTGACGGAACTCAATACCGGAAAAGAATAACGCTAGTGTGAAAGTACTCTTAGACGTATGAGGTTTTTTTTTTGTTTTTTTGTGGGACAAGTTATACATTCTAATGACACCATTTATATTCCATATGTTGTATTAGAAAGCTGCAAACATTTATTTATGTAGTACAATTGGAGAGAAAAAATGCGATCGCACCATTGTTTTACGGGTTTTGGTGGTCATTTATTATACTGAAAAATGCCTATATTAGGCGTATTTCATGCCTTTATTAGGCATATTTCAAGCTATCTGAGACTTCTCCCCATTCACTCCAGGTCCTCATTCCACCAAAGACATAATTTGCATATTAGGAACAGAGCCTCAGGAACAGAGCCTCAGGAACAGAGCCTCAGATCAACAAAAGACAAACAGCGTTTTAATCAGGAGAACCACAGCTAACAGGTGGATAGGGAGGCAATTGGTGACAGATTCCCTTTAAACCTACCACTTTGGTCTAGAAATGTTACTCCAGTTTTCTAAACTATCACCCCTATTGCAGTATTCGGCAGTCCTGTGGGCAAAAATGCCTTGTGGATGCTAGAGGTCAGAGGAGAATGGGCCGTCTGATTCAAGCTGATAGAAGAGCAACGTTGACTGAAATAACCACTTGTTACAACCGAGGTATGCAGCAAAGCATTTGTGAAGCCACAACACGCACAACCTTGAGGCGGATGGGCTACAACAGCAGAAGACCCCACCGGGTACCACTCATCTCCACTACAAATAGGAAAAAGAGGCTACAATTTGCACGAGCTCACCAAAATTGGACTGTTGAAGACTGGAAAAATGTTGCCTGGTCTGATGAGTCTCGATTTCTGTTGAGACATTCAAATGGTAGAGTCCGAATTTGGCGTAAACAGAATGAGAACATGTATTAATACAGAACAAGAAAATCGGACTGCACTCCAGATGAATCTTCAGAAAAGTGTATATTTATTCTCCCATATGGTGGCAAAAGCGACGTTTCGGCTCGTACATGAGCTCATGTACGAGCCGAAACGTCGCTTTTGCCACCATATGGCTGAATAAATATACACTTTTCTGAAGATTCATCTGAAGTGCAGTCCGATTTTCTTGTTCTATATATACACTCACCTAAAGAATTATTAGGAACACCATACTAATACGGTGTTGGACCCCCTTTTGCCTTCAGAACTGCCTTAATTCTACGTGGCATTGATTCAACAAGGTGCTGATAGCATTCTTTAGAAATGTTGGCCCATATTGATAGGATAGCATCTTGCAGTTGATGGAGATTTGAGGGATGCACATCCAGGGCACGAAGCTCCCGTTCCACAACATCCCAAAGATGCTCTATTGGGTTGAGATCTGGTGACTGTGGGGGCCATTTTAGTACGGTGAACTCATTGTCATGTTCAAGAAACCAATTTGAAATGATTTGAGCTTTGTGACATGGTGCATTATCCTGCTGGAAGTAGCCATCAGAGGATGGATACATGTTCTCATTCTGTTTACGCCAAATTTGGACTCTACCATTTGAATGTCTCAACAGAAATCGAGACTCATCAGACCAGGCAACATTTTTCCAGTCTTCAACAGTCCAATTTTGGTGAGCTCGTGCAAATTGTAGCCTCTTTATCCTATTTGTAGTGGAGATGAGTGGTACCCGGTGGGGTCTTCTGCTGTTGTAGCCCATCCGCCTCAAGGTTGTGCGTGTTGTGGCTTCACAAATGCTTTGCTGCATACCTCGGTTGTAACGAGTGGTTATTTCAGTCAACGTTGCTCTTCGATCAGCTTGAATCAGTCGGCCATTCTCCTCTGACCTCTAGCATCCACAAGGCATTTTCGCCCACAGGACTGCCGCATACTGGATGTTTTTCCCTTTTCACACCATTCTTTGTAAACCCTAGAAATGGTTGTGCGTGAAAATCCCAGTAACTGAGCAGATTGTGAAATACTCAGACCGGCCCGTCTGGCACCAACAACCATGCCACGCTCAAAATTGCTTAAATCACCTTTCTTTCCCATTCTGACATTCAGTTTGGAGTTCAGGAGATTGTCTTGACCAGGACCACCCCCCTAAATGCATTGAAGCAACTGCCATGTGATTGGTTGACTAGATAATTGCATTAATGAGAAATAGAACAGGTGTTCCTAATAATTCTTTAGGTGAGTGTATATATATATATATATATATATATATATACACACACACATATATATATATATATATATATATATATATATTATTTTTTTTCCTAGTTTTATTTTCCCCTAACTAAGGGCAACATCAACTAGTGACCCTGAGTATTGAACAGCTCCAGCTCTGGAATGATTATAGCAAAATCAACAAACAAAACAAACCAATAAGAGAACACACATATAAAATATATGTAATTTATTGAAACATAATCAATTAACATAGAATATAACACAAGGCACAAAGGTAGAGGAGGGTGAGACGCCCCATGTGGCGGGATCATAAACCAACACCCTCACAAATACCCGACTAACAGGGAAAAGGGTCACAGCCCTGGGTGTAAAGCCGCATGAATATGGGAAAACTGTAAGTTCACCCAAAGTAACATATAAACATATGTATGCTGCATGCAAGTGAGGAGTGAATATGGTCACACATAGCAGAGTTGCCCACCCTGAGTGGCACGGATGGCCGTCTGGAAAATGCAGATAGCCAAATATAAAGTGCATAAGGCAAGGCAAGAGTGCTATGTGTAAACAGTAACACTGAGGTAACAAACTAACCAAGCATAACAACGAAACATAAATTACCCATGGTATGCTGGAAGCCAGAGTCTGTGACCGAAGCTGTACCTCGACGCACGTTTCGCCTGGAAAGGCTTCGTCAGGAGCGAAACGTGCGTCGAGGTGCAGCTCCAGTCACAGACTCTGGTGGTACTTGACTAGATTATTTTGGTGGAAAGTATCATAATTTTGCAGCTCACAGTAAATACACAATTAAAGGGGTTGTACAAGATTCGAAAAACATGGCAGCTTTCTTCCAGAAACTGTGTTTCATTTACTGTAAGTGAATCGGGCTGGGCTGCAATGTCATACACAACCTCGGGGCAGGTGTGACGCTGTTTTCGGAAGAGAACAGTCATGTTTTCATAATTATATGCAACTATGTTAAGTTTTGGAAGTAATTATTCAGTTGGGGGAGATTTATTATAACTAAGGCTACATGCACACGACCGTTGTGTGTTTTGCAGTCTGCAAATCGCGGATCCGCAAAACACGGATGGCGTCCATGTGCGTTCCTTTAAGGCTGCGTTCACACGAGCGTGTCCGGATTAGTTCCGGATGCGTCCCGGTGTGTTGCGGCAAACCCGCGCGAGTAGGAATGCAATTGCAGTCAGTTTTGACTGCGATTGCGTTCCGATGTTCAGTTTTTATCGTGCGTGTGCAATGTGTTTTGCACGCGCGTGATAAAAAACCGACTGTGGTACCCAGACCCGAACTTCTTCACAGAAGTTCAGGTTTGGGTTCGGTGTTGTGTAGATTGTATTATTTTCCCTTATAACATGGTTATAAGGGAAAATAATAGCATTCTGAAAACAGAATGCTTAGTAGGTGATCAGTTGAGGGTTAAAAAAAATAAAAAAAATTAACTCACCTTCTCCTGTTGTTCGCGTAGTTCTCCCGGTCTTTAGTTCTTTAAAAGATAAACTATGGGCTAAAGGACCTTTGGTGACGTCAGATCACATGCTCCAATCACATGGTCCATCACCGCGGTGATGGACCATGTGATTGGAGCATGTGATCTTACGTCACCAAAGGTCCTTTGGCCCATAGTTCATCTTTTGAGAAGTAAAGAAGAGACCGGGACTTACGCGAACAAACGGAGAAGGTGAGTTAATTTTTTTAATTTTTTTTAACCCTCAACTGATCACTTACTATGCATTCTGTTTTCAGAATGCTATTATTTTCCCTTATAACCATGTTATAAGGGAAAATAATATAGTGAATAGACTGTCACCTAGCAACCATGCGTGAAAATCTCACAGCATCCGCACTTGCTTGCGGATGCTTGCGATTTTCACGCAACCCCATTCACTTCTATGGGGCCTGCGTTGCGTGAAAAACGCAGAATATAGAGCATGCTGCGATTTTCACGCAACGCATAAGTGATGCGTGAAAATCATCGCTCATCTGAACAGCCCCATTGAAATGAATGGGTCCAGATTCAGTGCGGGTGCAATGCGTTCACCTACCGCATTGCACCCGCGCGGAAATCTCGCCCGTGTGAACGCAGCCTAATAGTGCCTATTCCTGTCGGCAAAGCGCGGATAAGAATAGGACATGTTATATTTTTTTTGCGGGGCCACGGAACGGAGCAACATATGCGGACAGCACACGGAGTGCTGTTCAGCATCTTTTGCGGCCCCATTGAAGTGAATTGGTCCGCATCCGAGCCACCAAAACTGCGGCTCGGATGCGGACCAAAACAAAGGCCATGTGCATGAGGCCTAAGGCCTCTTTCACACGAACGATACGGATTGTATCAGGATGCGTTCAGGATCCGTTCAGTGAAACTCGCACCATTTCACAAGCAAATTCAGTCAGTTTTGTCTGCAATTGTGTTCAGTTTTTCAGTTTTTTCCGAGTGGGTGCAATCAGTTTTGATGTGTTTTTCACGCGGGTGAAAAAAAACTGAAGGTTTACAAGCAACATCTCCTAGCAACCATCAGTGAAAAACACATTACATCCGGACTGCATATGAATTTTATCCGGATGCAATGCATTTTTCACTGAAGCCCCATTCACTTCTATGGGGCCAGGACAGCGTGAAAAACGCAGAATATAGAACATGCTGCGTGAAAAAAAATGCTCATGTACACAGCCACATTGAAATGGATGGGTCAGGATTCAGTGCGGGTGCTATGCATATACTTCACGCATCGCACCCGCATGGAAAAATCGCTCTTGTGAAAGGGGCCTAATACAATGCAAAAATATGACAGTTTTCTATTACAGCAATCAGGTCTTAGCTTTATAAAAAAATGTAAAAAAAAAATTAAAATGAAAACTCTGAAACTGACACCATTAATCTGATTTGTTGCCAAAGACCTGAAATAAATTTCCTTAAATACCTTAAAAGGGATTGTATATAATGAGAAAAGCATAGCGTGTTTTCTTCCATAACCGTCAGCACATTGGGATTGAACTGCAATACCATACACAACCTGTGGCCAGGTATGGCGCTTTTCTACTCCCGTCCCGTACAACCCCTTTAACTTTAAAAGAAAGAGATTCCTGGTTTTCTTTATTGCTATAGCATGATAATTTATTTAAACTTTATTTTTGTAGCTGGAAACTTCAGTCAAATGGTTTAGCGGAGGCCGGCGACAGCTGGAGAACGGCAGGATGCCGCAATCACCTCTACGGTGTTTCATTATATTTTAGGACTTGAGCTGCATTGCTGTATAAAACTTTACAGCATAAATTAGCAGCTTGTTAATGAAGAGTGTGGGGTCTGGAAGCAGGTGCACCAGATTGAATATTTTCTTTTTGTACACAGCAGCTCTACAGCATAAAGCACCCCAGCGGACGGCTCCTCATATCTCAGCTGCCTGGCCGTGCCCGTATTTGGGCCTTCAAACAGCGGGTCTGCAATATCCGGGCCCCGGTCTTGTGCACCCTGTGTCACGGATGCGGACCCATTCACTTGAATGGATCTGCAATCCGGAAGGGCGGTGCTAGGGATTAGCGAATCGACTTCGGATGAAACATCCAAAGTCGATTTGCATAATACTTCGTTTGAATACTGTAATGTACCACTTGGAACCGTACCCGAGTTCGGGAAATGTTTTTTACAGTAGAAATTAATTTCTGAAGTTATTATGCAAAGTTTCGCGAGACTAACGTAATAACTTTGGCTCATTGGAGCCAATACATTCTAATACTGTACAGTATTCAAACAAAGTATTATGCGAATTGACTTCGGATGTTTCATCCAAAGTTGATTCGCTCATCTCTAGTCGGTGCAGAACGGAGGCACGAACCCCACAGAAGCACTACGGAGTGGTCTCGATCCATCTGTGGAATTCGCACAGATGTTGCCTGTGCATTGGGGACCGCAAATTGCGGTTCCCAATGCACGGAACAGTTGATCAACGGCCGTGTGCATGAGCCCTGACAGGGATATTGAAGCTAACTGCAGTAAAACCAGGATTTGATTCGGAATGTTGTTAGGTTTGTCCTCCATTGCCACATCAGGAAATTAGAATCCGTCACCCTAAGGGGTCATGCACTGTATATATTTTGCGGTCCGCAAAACACGGATCTGCAAAAAAAACGGATGACATCTGTGTGACATCCATTTTGCATCCGTTCTTTTTGCAGATCCATTGTAACAATGCCTGTCCTCGTCCGCAAAAAGACAAGAATAGGATATGTTCTATTTTTTTTGCAGAACGGACATGCAGACACGGGATACACACGGAGTCATATCCTTTTTTTCAAGTCCCATTGAAGTGAATAGCTCCGCATACGGACCTGTAAAAAAACGGAACGTAAAAAGAATACGTTCGTGTGCATGAGCCATAAGGAGATCCATATACTGTACCTCCATAGAGATGCTCCGCTATCATCAGAGTGGTGTATATCTTAAAGGGAACCTGTCATCAACTTTATGCTGACTTCACTGAGAGCAGCATAAAATAGTGACAGAAATGCTGATGTCAGCGGTGTGTTACTCATGAGCTAAAAGTAAGTGGTTGCTGAGAACCAGCATCATAATCATTACAGCCCAGGCCTGGAAAAGAGTCACATCTACCTGAGAAGAGTCCTGGTTATACATAATCTCCTGCTCTCCTCACCCATCTGCTGATGATTGGCAGTTCTCTCCTAGAGAGGGAGAAAACTCAGTAGGAGACTGTCAGTCATCAGCAGGTGGCAGGAGAGCAGGAATTCATGAATAACCAGGACTCTTCTCAGGTGGCCATGACTCTTCTCCAGGCCCAGTCTGCAATGATTGTAATGTTGGTTCTCGGCAACCACTTACTTTTAACTTATAAATAACAGACCGCTGAAATCAACTCACCTGTCTCTACTTTATGCTGCATTAGTATCGGCAGCATAAAGTTGATGACAGGTTCCCTTTAATAGCTACATAGAGAGAGGGACAATTTATGGTCCATATGGCGTAATTGTCGACATGTAAATTGTTAACTCGCCTGCCCCAAATAAGCTTAGTTAGTAATACCCTATCTAGCAAAGTGTCATATTCAAACTCAGCGTTTAACCTGTTGGGGACACATGACGTACCGGTACGTCATGATGTCCCGGTACTTAAGGACACATGACATATCGGTACGTCATGTGCATTTCCGATCACCGCCGTGCGGCAGGCGGTGATCGGAATTTGGTGCCTGCTGAAATCAATCAGCAGGCACCCTGGGACAATGCCGAGGGGGTCCTATGGCTCCCCCATATCGGCCATCGCTGCAGTGCTGTTGGAAGTTTCTAATCCCCGCGGTCCGTGACCGCGGGGATCAGAAACTTCAAAATTACCTAAATATTCATTTTTAACCCCCCGGGCGGTGCTGGGGGGGCGGGCGCGTGATTATCCCGCCCGCCCCCTCCCATTTTTTAGGATGGCCGAGCGGTTATCAAGCTTGAAACGGCTGACATCTGTGCTGTGATGTCAGCGGTTTAACCCCTTCCATGCCCTCTCCCATCGGGGGCTGCTGTGCCTTTTCAGCCCCCGATTCTTGACGGGATCACAGAGGGAGGGGGCCCACCCTCCCCATCACCCACTGCTCTGTTGTGGCAGCGAGTGATGGTTAATTAAAAAAAATGGTTTAAAAAAGCAAAAAGTGTAATAGCAAGCGATGAAAAAGTCATACGCACCCCAAAATAGTGCTAATCAAACCATCGTCTCATCCCGCAAAAATCATACCCTACCCAAGATAATCGCCCAAAGACTGAAAAAACTATGGCTCTCGGACTATGGAGACACTAAAAGTAGACATATTAGGTATTGCCGCGTCCGTAATAACCTGCTCTATAAAAATACCACATGATCTAACCTGTCAGATGAATGTTGTAAATAACTAAAAATAAAAACGGTGCCAAAACAGCTATTTCTTGTTACCTTGCCTCACAAAAAGTGTAATATAGAGCAACCAAAAATCATATGTACCCTAAAATAGTACCAACAAAACTGCCACCCTATCCCGTAGTTTCCAAAATGGGGTAACTTTTTTTGGAGTTTCTACTCTAGGGGTGCATTAGGGGGGCTTCAAATGGGACATGGTGTCAAAAAACCAGTCCAGCAAAATTTGCCTTCCAAAAACTATGGCATTCCTTTCCTTCTGCGTAAACTACAGAATCAGGGACATAAATATTGAGTTTTGTTTGGCTGTTAACCCTTGCTTTGTAACTGAAAGAAAAAAATATTAAAATAGAAAATCTGTAAAAAAAAAGTGAAATTTTGAAATTTTATCTCTATTTTCCATTCATTCTTGTGGAACACCTAAAGGGTTAACAAAGTTTGTAAAATCAGTTTTGAATACCTTTAGGGGTGTAGTTTGTAAAATGGAGTAATTTTTGGGTGGTTTCTATTATGTAAGCTTTACAAAGTGACTTCAGACCTGAACTGGTCCTGAAAAAGTGTGTTTTAGAAATTTTCTGAAAAATTTCAAGATTTGCTTCTAAACTTCTAAGCCTTGTAACGTCCCAAAAAAATAAAATGGCATTCCCAAAATGATCCAAACATAAAGTAGACATATGGGGAATGTAAATTAATAACTATTTTTGGAGGTATTACTATGTATTATAGAAATAGAGAAATTGAAACTTGGAAATTTGCTAATTTTTCCATATTTTTGGTAAATTTGGTATATTTTTATAAATAAAAATTATTTTTTTTTTTACTCCATTGTACCAGTGTCATGAAGTACAATATGTGATGAAATAACATTCTCAGAATGGCCTGGATAAGTAAAAGCGTTTTAAAGTTATTCACACATAAAGTGACACTGGTCAGATTTGCAAAAAATGGCCTGGTCCTTAAGGTGAAATATGGCCGTGTCCTTAAAGGGTTAAAGGGAGTTCCAAGTAAGCATGAAAGGCTGGTGCTCTGTATCATAATAGCACCTTTCTTTGTAAATATGTTCCTCCAATGATGTGAAAGTCGTCTTCTTACTTTTATGCAAATAAGGGTTCAAGTGCATCATAAGCGGTGCTGCACCAATTGTTGCACCATGGCTCTACCACTATGGCTGCCCAGTGGCTTCCCCTCTGGTTTGATTGATAGGGCCAGTTTTTCTGTACGTAAACTCCTGACTCTAAAATTGTTACAGGTTCTTTAAAATTCAGCCCATGCACATTGCAAACAATAGAGGCCAGGTACGAGAGCTGTTCTGTGCGTGCAGTGGGCACAGGCATGAGATTTCACAGGGAGGAGCAATGATGCAGGAGAAACCTGGCACCCTCAATCAAACCAGAGGGGTACATGCTGGGCAGTGATAGTGACAGTGCACCAAATAACGCGGAGCACCTACAGTGCACTTGAACCCTCATTTGCATAAAGATAAAAAGGACCACAAAGGTAGTGCAAGGAACTTAAAGGTATTGTTTTCCGAAATACTGCCTGCACCACGAGCCGCACAAGAAAGGCAGTGGGAAATTAGGGAGGTTAACAAGTGGGTCAAGAACTGGTGTAGGAAGGAGGGGTTTTGGTTCCTGGAGAACTGGTCCGACTTCTCT
Source organism: Bufo bufo (assembly GCF_905171765.1). NCBI lineage: Eukaryota > Metazoa > Chordata > Amphibia > Anura > Bufonidae > Bufo > Bufo bufo. Next base: position 567,348,265 of record NC_053392.1, on the reverse strand, counting down.
ATCGGCTACAGGCTCTATCGTAGGGACGGGCTGCACCTCAATGGGGAAGGGGCAGCTGTGCTGGGGAGAGAAGATGGCTAGAAGGTTGGAGGAGTGTTTAAACCAGGGACTGGGGGGGAGGGTAATTACGTTATAGGAGTGGATGATAGTGCAGATAGAGACCGGGGCAAGGTAATGGGACTGGGGGAGGAATAGAAGGAGGGACTAGAACAGTTCAGAAGGAAAGGTGTAGGGTAAAAAATATACATAAACCTCTTAATTGTATGTATACTAATGCCAGAAGCCTGACTAATAAAACTGGAGAAATGGAATTAGTGATGTGTGAGGAGAACTATGACATAGTGGGAATAACTGAGACATGGCTGGATGATAGCTATGACTGGGCGGTTAATGTACAAGGTTACAGTCTGTTTAGAAAGGATCACCAAAACCGGAGAGGAGGAAGGGTCTGCCTTTATGTAAATTCCTGTCTAAAGCCCACAGGCAGGGAAGATATAAGGGAGGGACATGAACATGTGGAGTCACTGTGGGTAGAGATATATAGAGCTAAAAACAACAATACATTACTAATAGGAGTTTATTACTCCTATTACTTACCACAGAGTCCACAGAAAATCTACTACTAAACGAGATAGACGAGGCGGCAAATCATAATGAGGTGGTTATTATGGAGGACTTCATCTACCCAGATATAGAATGGGAAACTGAATCTTGTATATCTCATAAAGGAAACAGGTTCTTGGCAATAACAAAGACAATTACCTCTCCCAACTGGTTCAGGACCCGACTAGAGGGACGGCCATACTGGACTTAGTATTAACCAATAGACCTGACAGAACAACAGATGTGCAGGTCGGGGGACACCTGGGAAATAGTGACCATAAAGTAATAACCTTCCAATTGTCATTCAAAAGAATGTTTCTTCAGGGAGGAACAAAAATACCAAACTTCAAAAAAGCTAAATTTAGCCAACTAAGAGAGGCCATAGGCCTAACTAACTGGGACAAAGTCCTCAAAAATAAAAATACAGCCACAAAATGGGATATTTTTAAAAGCATCCTAAAATCTAATTGTGAGAGGTACATAACTTATGGGAGTAAAAGGTTAAGGAACAAAAAAAAAACAATGTGGATAAATAGAACTGTAAAGAAAGCAATAAATGACAAAAAGAAAGCATTTAAATCATTAAAACAGGAGGGTAGCGAGGAAGCACTGAAAAACTATAAGGAAAAATATAGAATATGTAAAAATCAAATAAAAGCAGCTAAACTAGAGACCGAGAGATTAATTGCCAAAGAGAGCAAAACTAACCCTAAAATGTTCTTCAATTATATAAATGGTAAAAAGTATAAATCTGAAGGTGTCGGCCCTGTACAGAGTAATGAGGGGAGAGTTGCAGAGAGCGATGAGGAGAAAGCAAAGCTATTAAATATTTTTTTTCTCCACTGTATTCACTGAGGAAAATAAACTGTCAGATGAAATGCAGAATGTAAAAGTAAATTTCCCATTAAAAGTGCCCTGTCTGACCCAGGAAGAAGTACATCGATGTCTTAAAAAGATTAAAATAGACAAATCTCCAGGACCAGATGGCCTACACCCCCGTATCCTAAGAGAATTAAGCAATGTCATAGCCAGACCCTTATTTCTGATATTTAAAGACTCAATACTGACAAGGAGTATTCCACAGGATTGGCGCATAGCAAATGTGGTGCCAATATTCAAAAAGGGTCCAAAAACAGAGCCCGGAAACTATAGGCCGGTAAGTTTAACATCTGTCGTGGGTAAACTGTTTGAAGGTTTTCTAAGAGATGTTTCTAAGAAATAACGCCGTATCAGCATGGCTTCATGAGGAATTGGTCATGTCAAACTAATTTAATCAGTTTCTATGAGGAGGTAAGTTCTAGACTTGACAGCGGCGAATCAATGGATGTCGTATATCTGGACTTCTCCAAAGCATTAGACACTGTACCGCATGAAAGGTTAGTATATAAAACAAGAATGCTTGGACTGGGAGAAAATGTCTGTATGTGGGTAAGTAACTGGCTCAATGATAGAAAACAGAGGGTGGTTATTAATGGTACATACTCAGATTGGGTCACTGTCACTAGTGGAGTACCTCAGGGGTCAGTATTGGGCCCTATTCTCTTCAATATATTTATTAATGATCTTGTAGAAGGCTTGCACAGTATAATATCAGTATACTGCTACAGAGGGATCTGGATAGATTGGAGGTTTGGGCAGAGAAGTGGCAGATGAAGTTTAACACTGACAAATGGAGGGTTATGCACATGGGAAGAAATAATACAAGTCACCCGTACTAACTAAATAGTAAAACATTGGGTAATACTGGCATGGAAAAGGACATAGGAATTTTAGTGAACAGCAAACTAAGCTGTAGAAACCAGTGTCAGGCAGCTGCTGCCAAGGCCAATACGATTATGTTTTGCATCAATAGGGGCATAGTTGCCCGTGATCAGAACATAGTCCTGCCACTTTACAAATCACTAATCAGACCACACATGGAGTACTGTGAACAGTTCTGGGCTCCCGTGAACAAGGCAGACATAACAGAGCTGGAGAGGGTTCAGAGGAGGGCAACTAAAGTAATAACTGGAATGGGGGACTACAGTACCCTGAAAGATTATCAAAATTAGGGTTATTCACTTTAGAAAAAAGACAACTCAGGAGAGATCTAATAACTATGTATAAATATATCAGGGGTCAGTAGAGATCTCTCCCATTATCTATTTATCCCCAGGACTGTGACTGTGACGAGGGGACATCCTCTGCGTCTGGAGGAAAGAAGGTTTGTACACAAACATAGAAGAGGATTCTTTACGGTAAGAGCAGTGAGATTATGGAACTCTCTGCCTGAGGAGGTGGTGATGGTGAGTTCACTAAGGCCCCTTTCACACGAACGATGTTTCTGCGCGGGTGCAATGCGTGATGCAAACGCATTGCATCTGCGCGGAATCCGGACCCATTTATTTCAATGAGTCTGTGTACATGAGTGTTGTTTTTCACGCATCTCTTGTACATTGCGTGAAAATCGCAGCATCTTCTATATTCTGTGTTTTTCACACAACACTGGCCCCATAGAAGTGAATGGGGATGCGTGAATAACGCATCCCATCTGCAAGCAAGTGCGGATGCAATGCGTTTTTCACTAATGGTTGCTGACATGTTGTTTGTAAACATTCAGTTCTTTATGACGCTCGTGAAAAATGTGTCAATGCGCATTTCACCCACGCAATGAAAACTGAACCACTGAACGCAATTGCTGGCGAAATGGTACGAGTTTTCCTGAACGCATCCGGACCTAATCCGTATCATTCGTCTGCAAGGGGCCTAAAAGAGTCCAAGCGGGGCCTGGATGTATTTCTGGAGTGTAATAATATTACAGGTTAAAGTTACTAGAGAGGGGTCGTTAATCCAGGGAGTTATTCTGATTGCCTGATTGGAGTCAGGAAGGAATTTTTTCCCCCTTAAGTGGGGAAAATTGGCTTCTACCTCACAGGGGTTTTTGCCTTCCTCTGGATCAACTTGCAGGATAACAGGCCGAACTGGATGGACAAATGTCTTTTTTCGGCCTTATGTTCTATGTTACTATGTTAATTTCTCATCATTACAGAAACTAATTTTACAAACAAAGGTGTTATTATGTACTGGGCACCAACCCTACAAGGTGTTTGGCTGGGATCTGATTTGGGAGCTAACAGACTTTACCTACTCCCTGGTACTTTTGCAACCATCTGTGTACATTTATGTCATATATTATTATATAACATAAGGTCATCAATATCAGATCGGGGGGTCTGACACCCAGCACTCCCGCCGATCAGCTGTTTGAGGAGACAGCGTGCACACTTCCTGTCCGCTGCTGTATGTCTATCAAACATACAACTGATCGGCGGGGGTGCCAGGTGTCGGACCCCCGCCGATCTGATATTGATGACCTATCCTGAGGATAGGTCATCAATATTAAAAAGCCCGGACAACCCCTTTAATACTCCCTGCCTAATATTGTGTAGGATCCTCCACTCAGCGACCCCTGGCAGTCCCATGGAGAAAGAAGGGAGCAGAAATATGTATGCTCGATCTGCTGCTCCATTCATACTGCCATAAGGGAATCCCATTGTCGTGATCGGTGTAGTTTCCAGTAGGGATCGACCGATTATCGGTTTGGCCGATATTGAGGATTTTGAACGTTATCGGTATCGGCATCTATTTTGCCGATATACCGATAACGTATGGGGAACACAGAACGCGCTGCTCTCAGCGCGTTCTGTGTTCCCTCCGCAGCACAGGGGAGAAGGAAGCCGTGTCTCCTCCCCCTGTGCTGCTGCTGCCGCTGCCGCCAATTACAGGAGAGAAGACAAGAGGAGGGAAGGGGCTGTGGCCAGCGCTCCACCAATGAAGATAAGCCTTTCATTCATTCATATACAGGAGGCGGGAGCTGCAGAATCACATAGCCGGCTCCCGGCCTCTATGAGCGATAGCTGCGATCCGCGGTAGTTAACTCCTCAGGTGCCGCGGATCGCAGCTACCGCTCATAGAGGTCGGGAGCCGGCTATGTGATTCTGCAGCCAGCTCCCGCCTCCTGTAGATGAATGATTGAGAGACTTATCTTCATTGGTGGCACAGTGCGCCCCCCCCCCCAAGCCCCCCAGTATTAATCATTGGTGGCGCAGTGCGCCCCCACCCCAATCCCGGCCAATAGTAAAAACATTGCTGGCGCAGTGCGCCCCCCCCCCCCACCCAGTATTACTCATTGGTGGCAGTGGCCACAGGATCCCCTCTCCCCTGCTCCTCCGATCGGAGCCCCAGCTGTGTAAGGCTGGGGCTCCGATCGGTTACCATGGCAGCCAGGACGCTACTGAAGCCCTGGCTGCCATGTTCAGCTCCATGCTGCTGTGTGCACAAAGCACAGGGCAGCAGGGACAGTGTGAGATCCTATTCACCCTGATAGAGATCTATCAGGGGGAATAGGACAAGGGTTCTAGTCCCTAAGGGGGCTAAAAGTTAGTAAAAAAAAAAACACAAAAATATTAAGTATAAATGAAAAAGACTTATAAAAAAAAATACACATTAACAATAAACAAAAAAATACACATTAACAATAAACATATTAATTTTCAGCAGATTTGTGTAGGAATTTTTATTTTTTTCTCAAAAATGAAAATTCCCAGAATATCGGTATAAATTATCGGCTATCGGCCTGAAAGTTCACAAATTATCGGTATCGGTATCGGCCCTAAAAAATCAATATCGGTCGATCCCTAGTTTCCAGTGGTCAGACCCCCACTAATCAAATGTTGTGGCACAACGCTTTTAAAGGGTTTCTCCGGGATTTACAGGATAGGTCATCTATATGAAATGACTCCTAGAACCCCCCACCTATCAGTTGTTTGAGGTAGCCATGGTACTCACCATAAGAATAGATCACAGAATATTTTCGGACAGCCATCACAGAGAACTCCAGGTTTTCCCCTCTCCTCCTCAGACACAAAGTTTCAGAGGACAAGCCCCCTTTATCATGTGCAAGAAATGTTTTGTCAGAGGAAGAGAGTAGAAAACTTGGCATTCTCTGTGATGGCTACCAGAAAATATGCTGTGATCTTTGGAAAGCTGGGAAAGCTGACTCACTATATTATACCGCTAGGACTTGTGGGCTGTATTGTATATTTTGATTAAGTGAGCTGTGTCTGATCTGGGTGTGGTGGAACTCCTACCCCAGTGCAGGAAAAACTGAAATCTATTGAATTGTATGTGCTACTACAGGGATCCTCCTGTGTACACGTGGTTATCAGTAGGTATGCTGCTACTTACTTGCACTGATGATGGTCTACAGGTGGAGTGCTGAGATCATACTGACCGGGATCTGTGTTTACGTCCTGAAAATGAGACATGAAATAGGGATTATGAGTGAGATAGAAGATCATACGGGTTCCTTACCAATAGAATTCAGTTGTATAACGTCGTAGTATAGTACTCATAGACTTCTTCTTCACGTCCCTATGCCTTTTATTGCATATGGAAGCATACTGGGGGCGTTCCTGTGGAATTGTATATAAATTCGACAGAAAAATAAAAAGTGTTGTCATGTTCAAAAGTGTTGCCTCTATAATATTGTAATGTATGGTGGCACACCAGAGCAGGACGGGCTCCGTGCACTTGACTGCTGTATGCATCAAGACCTTATGATGCTGAATTTTGCAGAAACTTGTCATACTTCATTAACGCTGGGTTCACACCAGAGCGTACTGAACGTACGCTCTGTATGCGCGATTGTACGGGCGTTTACAATCGCGCATACAGAGACAAGCGAGCGCCCAGTGTCGCACGTTCCCGGAAGTCTATGTACGGGAACGCGCGACACTACGCCCCAAAGAAGCTCCTGAACTTCTTGGGGCGTCGGGCGTTTTACAGCGCGATCGTACGCACTGTAAAACGCCCAGGTGAGAACCATGCCGATAGGGAAGCATTGGTTTCTCCTTGTTGAGCGTTTTACAGCTCGTAGGAACGCGCTGTAAAACGCTCAGGTCTGAACCGGCTGTAAATGTAATATTTCATTTCATTAACCTCAAAGTGTGATGTGATAATGGGTATACCCAAACTTTTGCATATGACTGTACAGGGAGTGCAGAATTATTAGGCAAGTTGTATTTTTGAGGATTAATTTTATTATTGAACAACAACCATGTTCTCAATGAACCCAAAAAACTCATTAATATCAAAGCTGAATATTTTTGGAAGTAGTTTTTAGTTTGTTTTTAGTTTTAGCTATTTTAGGGGGATATCTGTGTGTGCAGGTGACTATTACTGTGCATAATTATTAGGCAACTTAACAAAAAACAAATATATACCCATTTCAATTATTTATTTTTACCAGTGAAACCAATATAACATCTCAACATTCACAAATATACATTTCTGACATTCAAAAACAAAACAAAAACAAATCAGTGACCAATATAGCCACCTTTCTTTGCAAGGACACTCAAAAGCCTGCCATCCATGGATTCTGTCAGTGTTTTGATCTGTTCACCATCAACATTGCGTGCAGCAGCAACCACAGCCTCCCAGACACTGTTCAGAGAGGTGTACTGTTTTCCCTCCTTGTAAATCTCACATTTGATGATGGACCACAGGTTCTCAATGGGGTTCAGATCAGGTGAACAAGGAGGCCATGTCATTAGATTTTCTTCTTTTATATCCTTTTTTGCCAGCCACGCTGTGGAGTACTTGGACGCGTGTGATGGAGCATTGTCCTGCATGAAAATCATGTTTTTCTTGAAGGATGCAGACTTCTTCCTGTACCACTGCTTGAAGAAGGTGTCTTCCAGAAACTGGCAGTAGGACTGGGAGTTGAGCTTGACTCCATCCTCAACCCGAAAAGGCCCCACAAGCTCATCTTTGATGATACCAGCCCAAACCAGTACTCCACCTCCACCTTGCTGGCGTCTGAGTCGGACTGGAGCTCTCTGCCCTTTACCAATCCAGCCACGGGCCCATCCATCTGGCCCATCAAGACTCACTCTCATTTCATCAGTCCATAAAACCTTAGAAAAATCAGTCTTGAGATATTTCTTGGCCCAGTCTTGACGTTTCAGCTTGTGTGTCTTGTTCAGTGGTGGTCGTCTTTCAGCCTTTCTTACCTTGGCCATGTCTCTGAGTATTGCACACCTTGTGCTTTTGGGCACTCCAGTGATGTTGCAGCTCTGAAATATGGCCAAACTGGTGGCAAGTGGCATCTTGGCAGCTGCACGCTTGACTTTTCTCAGTTCATGGGCAGTTATTTTGCGCTTTGGTTTTTCCACACGCTTCTTGCGACCCTGTTGACTATTTTGAATGAAACGCTTGATTGTTCGATGATCACGCTTCAGAAGCTTTGCAATTTTAAGAGTGCTGCATCCCTCTGCAAGATATCTCACAATTTTTGACTTTTCTGAGCCTGTCAAGTCCTTCTTTTGACCCATTTTGCCAAAGGAAAGGAAGTTGCCTAATAATTATGCACATCTAATATAGGGTGTTGATGTCATTAGACCACACCCCTTCTCATTACAGAGATGCACATCACCTAATATGCTTAATTGGTAGTAGGCTTTCGAGCCTATACAGCTTGGAGTAAGACAACATGCATAAAGAGGATGATGTGGTCAAAATACTAATTTGCCTAATAATTCTGCACGCAGTGTATAGCCTTGTATGGGTATATATATGTTTCCTATATAGTTTTGATGTTTATAACTAACTAACTAACCAGGGCTGGACATATCGCCTGTGGGGGAATTGGAGGGGGGGGGGGGGGGGGGTGATTAGCACTTACTGTGAGTCTGCTGCCCGTTCTGCCTATACTCCATAGCTGAAGGACCTGCGATGACATCATAGTCATGTGATATTTTTAACACTGGAAGTGGTGGTAGGACCTGTGATGAGGTCACCATCATGTGACCCTGGGCAGAAAAAGGCAGCGCACAGCAGTGGAGACCTGTGATGCCATTGAATGAATGTGAGTGCCAGAAAAATGCTGGGAGATGTGGTTCTCCCCTATTACACCTCTTCCCCTATTTAACTGGGACTGTATGATGGATTGGCTGAAGGGAGGGGTGTTATTTACAAGGGACTGTATGTTATAGAAGATTGCAGGGAGATAACTGGTGTTATTTACATGGGACTGGATATTTTAGAGGACTGGAGGGTAAAGAGTAATGTTACTTACATGGAACTATGTGTTGGAGGGGCTGAAGGAGGGGGTTTAAGTTATTTACATGGGACTGTATGTCACAGAAGACTGTAAGGAAGAGATGTTATTTACTTGGGACTGTATCAAAAAGAAGACTGGTGGGAGAGGACTGGTGTTATTTACATGGGACTGTATTGTATAGAAGACTGTAGGGAGAGGACATGCATTATAATGTATGGGGGCACTACAGAGATGATTATACCTCCAGGCGTATGGCAGGAAGTATTATAATTACAGGGGGCACTGCAGGGAACATTATAAATATTGTGGGCAGTGGTGGCGGGCATTACTACTGTGGGCTCCATAGGAGTGCCTTATAGAGTGGCCTTATTTCTATTAGGGGTGCCTTATTAGTACTGAGGGCAGTACTTATTTAATTATTATTATTTTTAACCCCACTAGGAGACATCGCTTTTATAATGCACTGGTATACAGTAACTTGTATGCAAATGCATTATAGTCTATTAATGTAACAGTGACAGGCAGTCTATTAGGCTGTATCTTTGGCCCAGTCTAATAGGCATACAGTCATGGTAGTGGCCCCCAGCTCCCATGGCAGTGCATCGGTACATTGGGGCTGATGGTGACAGGGAGTCCATTAACTACTTAGATGCTGAGGTCAATATTGTCCATGGCATCTAGGGAGTTACATGGTCGGGAATGGCGTTATCTCCCTTCTGGCCATTACAGCGGGAGTCCGGGTACAGTCAGTGCTGGACTCCTGCAATGATCCAGAGCTTTGTCTCAGTGCAGCCTGTGTGGGATCTCATCAATCCCTGCCTCCTGCCCCAGGGTTAATGGCACAGGATTGGATACACTACACAGCTTGCGCTGATACAGTGCTCCAGACAGGGGAGGACACAGACAGCAGAGGGCCCCTGTGCAAAGAATGTGCCTGGGCCCCCCCCAAAGCCTGCTGGGAGTTGTAGTTCTCGCCTGCTATACATCTCTCCTTGTAATGTCCACTGATGCATAATAACAGTCTGGTCATGCTGGGAGTTGTAGTTTTGTCCTCTTATATTCCAACCATATATTGTCCACTGGTGTCCTATAATAACACTCTGGTCATACTGGGAGTGGTAGTTGTCTACTCTTATACTCCTCTTCATGTAATGTCGACTAATGTCCCATAACAACAGTCTGGACATGCTGGGAGTTGTAGTTTTCTCCTCTTTTACCCCCTCCATGTATTGCCCTCTAATTTTCAAAAATAACAGCCTGGTCATGATGAGTACTATTGTCACTAAGATGTTCTGCAGTATCTGAGATGTATACTAGGCTTTGTTCACATCTGCGCTAGTAAGTTTTGCTGTTCTGCTTTGTCATAGGAGCACAACAATGAAAATCAGGGTAGTGCCAGGTTTGGCACATCACAGATGACAACATCTGATGGAACTTTTTGACTGTGATAAGATATGATGGGTGCCATGGCTGCTATCCATGGGGCCATGGAGTCTGGCATGCTACAAAATTTTGTTCAGAATTTATGACCTGATCTGCAGTGAAGGCTCCTCACACAGATGTGATCAAAGCCTGTCTTCTGTAGCATTGGATTATAATGTTCTGCAGCAGAGTAGGTGGGTCTTATGAGGTTCTGCAGCAGCTGAAGTATGTATTATGAGGTTCTGCAGCAGCTGAGGTGTGTATTCTGAGGTTCTGCAACAGCCGATGTGCGCATTATGATGTTCTGCAGCAGTTAAGGTGTGTATTATGATGTTCTGCAGAAGCTGAGGTGTGCATTATGAGGTTCAGCAGCTGAGGTGTGCATTATGTTGCTCTGCAGCAGCTGAGGTGTGTATTATGGGGTTCTGCAGCAGCTGAGGTGTGTATTATGGGGTTCTGCAGCAGCTGAGGTGTGTATTAGGCCTCATGCACACGGACGTTTTTTTTTGCGGTCCGCAAAAACGGTTTCCGTTGTTCCGTGATTCGTGTCCGTTTTTTCATCCGTGGGTCTTCCTTGATTTTTGGAGGATACACGGACATGAAAAGTAAAAAAAAAAAAAAAAAAAAAAGTCAAGTTTGCATTGAAAATGATAGGAAAAACGGACACGGATCACGGACACGGATAACGGACGCGGATGACTATCTTGTGTGCATCCGTGATTTTTCACGGACCCATTGACTTGAATGGGTCCGTGAACCGTTGTTCGTGAAAAAAATAGGACAGGTCATATTTTTTTCACGGACTGGAAAAACGGATCACGGACGCGGAAGCCAAAAGGTGCATTTTCCGATTTTTCCACAGACCCATTGAAAGTCAATGGGTCCGCGAAAAAAAAAGCTGAAAACGGAACAACGGCCACGGATGCACACAACGGTCGTGTGCATGAGGCCTTATGAGGTTCTGCAGCAGCTGAGGTGTGTATTATGTTGTTATGCAGCAACTGAGGTGTGTATTATTGGGTTCTGCAGCAGCTGAGGTGTGTATTATGTTGTTATGCAGCAACTGAGGTGTGTATTATGAGGTTCTGCAGCAGCTGAGATGTGTATTATAAGGTTCTAGAGCACCTGTGGGTTGTATTATGATGTTCTGCAGCATCTGAAGTGTGTATTATGATGTTCTGCTGTGAAAACCGCTGACAGAACATCAGTGGCACACAGACACGCGGACCAAACACGGATGGATTTCCCCAGGATGTCAAATGGACTTGGAAATATGAAGGAGGCCTTAGGCAAAGAATCTGCATATGTCTCATGTACACAGAGCACTACGAGAGAGAACTATGCTGAGAGTCTGCTCCTTTCCTAGACTGCATTAATAGAGATTTCTTTGAACTAAAATCCTCCTGAGATATACCTCTTACAAAAACTGCAAATGCGGTGTGAATGGACCCAAATGGCAATGTTTGCCTTACCTTATCTCTCACCCCGTGGACAGCAGCACTTCTTGAGGTGCTGCGGAAAGAAGAGAGACGTGGGAGTTGTTCCACCAAATCACTGAATTCTGGAATCTTGTAGCAGCCGGGTAATAAAGCTTCCCCAGATCCAGCAGTGCTCAAGGGTTTTTTCCGTCCTTGCCCTTTGAAGCTGTATGTTTGCCTAACAGGATTAAGTTGTGCATCTTGGAGAAAATCACGGACATTATAGGTCCCTGGACGAGGGGATTCCTGATAATAGAAAAACAGAGTTTTCATGACTCTGATGTCCTATGACACTGCGACTATATAAGGCTGGTTTCACACATCGCATTTTTAGAATTAACACTGCGTTTTTGTTTTGTTTTTTACTTTTTTTGAGCGCTGTGTTTTTTTCATTATTCTTTTCTAAAATAATTCTGTGGTCAGAAGTTAGCTGAAAACCTACAGTGTAATATAAAACACACTACAAATAATTGGGCAGATTTACTAATCCTGTATATGGTGTAAGCTTAGACCGGCCGTCTAGACCTGCACCAGATTTATCACAGGGGCTCAGGCTGGATGATACATGTGCTGCAGGGAAAGACACTTGTCTAACTCTATACCATTGGTTGGCTTATTTTGCGACAGTTGCGTCTTGCGCCACACCCTTTCCATAAAATCAGGCTCTCTTCTGTAAAGCCAAGACCCTTTTGGGCTGGACTCAGATCAATTCTCTAAACCTAGATACTTCAAATTGCGCCACATCTTGGCTAAAGGTACCTCTGTCTAATAGCTGTGCTTTGGCAACCGTGGCTGTCGTGTCCAATATTTGGAGGATGCATAGGGTGTCTTAACATGTTATCCCTTTTGCAGCAGCAGGGTCTGGAATGCATCAAGGTTACCTTGCTGATTCAGATGCTGTGGCCATGCAAATCCTTCAAAACTTCCCATTTTTCATCTTCTGGGTCTCTTGGTGATGTAAAAAACTCCAGGGCTTGAAGCTGGAGTCTGGAGGAGAGGAGCACATTATGTCTGCCCCCTACCTCCACCCTTCTCACAAGTACTTTAGGCCCCATTCACATGTCCGCAATTTCGTTCTGCATTTTGCGGAACGGAATTGCGGACCCATTCATTTCTATGGGGCAGCACGATGTTCTGCCTGGATACGGAATTGCGGACCCGCACTTCCGGGTTCCCGAAAAAAATAGAACATGTCTTATTCTTGTCCACAATTGCGGACAAGAATAGGCATATTCTATTAGTGCCGGCGATGTGCGGTCCGCAAAATGCGGAACGCACATTGCCGTGTCCGTGTTTTGCGGATCCACGGATCCGCAAAACACGTTACGGACGTGTGAATGGTGCCTTAACTGGAATCTTCTGGAACCAGGGGGAGGCGCGAGCCCCACTCTAAGCTCCAATGAGGGCTGGGCTAGGATTGTTAGTTCTGGCCAAGCCTAGATCATGCTGAAACATACTGAGTCCAAGTATTAAATTCCCCAAGTATTAAAGAAGCACTCCCACAAAAATGTTGATTCTCTAACCTGTTAAAAAGGTACATGATGCAACCTGTAGTGAAGGTAATTTACTTACGGGTGACTGTAATTGTGAGTTATAACCTCCCTACTGATCCTCAGCTGTGTCATGTGACCAACATTCTGACTTTTCAAATAACACAGCATCTTATGTGTGGACAGGGAGCCAGTTTCTCTATGTATTCCTATTGGAGCCTCAATGTCATTTTCATAGGAATGAATAGAGAAGTAAATTGCTTCCTGCCCTGTGTCCGTACGTCCCAACTTTTGAATAAAAGGAAGAGGGGCACTATGTGTGGCGCTCTACGTTTCCCACAGGAAATTTTTTTCTGCACTAGGCCACGTCTCTAACTCCGTCCAAAACATAACTATACACCTAATCCCACCCAGTCCCCTAAATGCTCCCACATAGTAATGATTCCCCCTTTATGCCACCACACAGTATTTATGCCCACATTGTGCCCCTTCACAGATTATGCCCAGATATGTGTCCCCTCACAGTCGTGATGCCCAGATATGTGCCCCTTTATAGTAGTTATGCCCAGATATGTTCCTCATTACAGTAATATGCCCAGTTATGTGCCCCCTCACAGTAATATTCCCAGTTATATTCCCCCCTCACAGTAATATGCACTGATATGTGCCCCCTCACAGTAATATGCCCTGATATGTGCCCCCTCACAGTAATATGCCCTGATATGTGCCCCCGCACAGTAATATGCCCTGATATGTGCCTCCTTACAGTAATATGCCCTGATATGTGCCTCCTTACAGTAATATTCCCAGTTATATTCCCCCCTCACAGTAATATGCCCTGATATGTGCCCCCTCACAGTAATATGCCCTGATATGTGCCCCCGCACAGTAATATGCCCTGATATGTGCCTCCTTACAGTAATATGCCCTGATATGTGCCCCCGCACAGTAATATGCCCTGATATGTGCCCCCTCACAGTAATATGCCCTGATATGTGCCCCCACACAGTAATATGCCCTGATATGTGCCCCCTCACAGTAATATTCCCAGTTATATTCCCCCCTCACAGTAATATGCCCTGATATGTGCCTCCTTACAGTAATATGCCCTGATATGTGCCCCCGCACAGTAATATGCCCTGATATGTGCCCCCTCACAGTAATATGCCCTGATATGTGCCTCCTTACAGTAATATGCACAGTTATGTGCCCCCTCACAGTAATATTCCCAGTTATATTCCCCCCTCACAGTAATATGCCCTGATATGTGCCCCCGCACAGTAATATGCCTGATATGTGCCTCCTTACAGTAATATGCCCAGATACTGCATATATGATTGTAACTACAGAATAGGGGTAGGTCTGGGCCTAGCCATCCATAACACCATGTACCACTCCAATATACAATGTATACATATGCATGCTCACCCTGAATGAATATAGCCACCATGCATCCCTCTCCGTATACAGCTTCTCCTGTTCGCTCTCTGGAGCCTGTTAACAACAACATGTACCCAATGAGCTGCAATAAATCATTTATATTACCACAGATAACAGCACATGAGCTAAACTATATACACGTCAGTACATCAGTAATAGGATCCATAGTTCCTATAATACATGTCAGCAGTGACTACATAGGCCACTGGGGGAAAGCTGCCCGTAGCAACCAATCACAGCGTGGCTATCATTTCAGATTCTGCTCTTGAGAAATGAAAGCCGTGCTGTGATTGGTTGCTATGGTTCTTTTTGTCCCATTGAATACATTTGTTTGCTCCACAACAATCACACCCAGAGCTGCAAATACTTTACACATAAACACCTAGCCACTGATGCAAGTAGAAATGTCACAGTTCCTGGTGACGTCTTATGTACAGAGATCACAGAGGCATGTAATGTTCTTTATAACATAGCAGTAGCATATTATAACATACATTCCAGCTGCTGCAGAACTTCTTTTGGAGAGTAAAGAGGTATTTTAGGTATTTCCTATTCACTCCTGAAGCATCTGAGTTCTACGTTAAAGGGGTTGTCTTGTCTGAGACAATGGGGGCATATCGCCAGGATAAGCCCCCATTGTCTGATAGGTGTAAGTTCCACTGCTGGGACCTGCACCTATCTCCTAAACGGAGCCCCAAAAGTGGTGGAGGACGCACTGAGCATTCACAGCCGCCCTCCATTCATTTCTATGGGGCTGCAGAAAATAGCCGAATGCTGGCTATTTCCGTTGGGCCCATAGAAGTGAATGAAAGCGGTGGCGGTAATGCGCGGTGCGCTTCCATTCACTTCTATGAGGAGAGCGCTTGGTGGTGGTGGAACCGGAGTCCTCCAGCCACCGCTTTATCGTTTCCGTTCTCAATATACAGTACAGACCAAAAGTTTGGACACACCTTCTCATTCAAGAGTTTTCTTTATTTTCATGACTATGAAAATTGTAGATTCACACTGAAGACATCAAAACTATGAATTAACACATGTGGAATTATATACATAACAAACAAGTGTGAAACAACTGAAATTATGTAATATTCTAGGTTCTTCAAAGTAGCCACCTTTTGCTTTGATTACTGCTTTGCACACTCTTGGCATTCTCTTGATGAGCTTCAAGAGGTAGTCCCCTGAAATGGTTTTCATTTCACAGATGTGCCCTGTCAGGTTTAATAAGTGGGATTTCTTGCCTTATAAATGGGGTTGGGACCATTAGTGGCGTTGAGGAGAAGTCAGGTGGATACACAGCTGATAGTCCTACTGACTAGACTGTTAGAATTTGTATTATGGCAAGAAAAAAGCAGCTAAGTAAAGAAAAACGAGTGGCCATCATTACTTTAAGAAATGAAGGTCAGCCAGTCAGCCGAAAAATTGGGAAAACTTTGAAAGTAAGGGCTATTTGACCATGAAGGAGAGTGATGGGGTGCTGCGCCAGATGACCTGCCCTCCACAGTCACCGGACCTGAACCCAATCGAGATGGTTTGAGGTGAGCTGGACCGCAGAGTGAAGGCAAAAGGGCCAACAAGTGCTAAGCATCTCTGGGAACTCCTTCAAGACTGTTGGAAGACCATTTCAGGGGACTACCTCTTGAAGCTCATCAAGAGAAAGCCAAGAGTGTGCAAAGCAGTAATCAAAGCAAAAGGTGGCTACTTTGAAGAACCTAGAATATGACATATTTTCAGTTGTTTCACACTTGTTTGTTATGTATATAATTCCACATGTGTTAATTCATAGTTTTGATGCCTTCATAGTCATGAAAATAAAGAAAACTCTTTGAATGAGAAGGTGTGTCCAAACTTTTGGTCTGTACTGTAGGTGCGGGCCCCAGCGGTGGAACTTACACCTATCAGACAATGGGGGTATATCCTAGCGATATGCCCCCATTGTCTCAGATGAGACAACCCCTTTAAGTCTGGCAGAGAGCTTATAAGGCCTCATGCACACAACCATATTTTTGTTCTGTGTGACATCTGCATTTTCTTGCGTATAGCACGCTGACCCAGTCATTTCTATGGGGCCGTGCACACATCCATATTTCGCGGATCCATGTGACCGTTCTGCCAAACATGTCCTATTCTGGACCACATTGTGGATGAGAATAGTCATTTAGACCTCTTACACAAGGATCCACAAAATACAAATGCGGTCCGTGAGCATCCTGCAAAAAAAAGAAAAACTACCAAATGGACAATAATAGAACAGGTTCTATCATTTGTGGCCCGACCACATGAATGCGGATGATGAGAGTGAGAAAAAATACAGGATGCGCATAGAAGGTGTCCGTATTATGTGGATTTGTGGTTTAGGGGCTGAACTACGGATACGGTCATGTGCATGAAGCCTAATGCTCACTGCAGCTACTGAAGAACCTCTTATTTAAATTGAGAAGGAGCACTACATGAGAAGAAATAACTTCCTAAGGCTCCCTACACACATGAATTTGCACTTGCTTTTTTTTTACCACTAAAAAAAGCATCATAGAAGCCACTTGTGTTTTTTCCAACCACAGAAAAAACAGAAATCGAAAAAATAAAAATTGAGTATAGAATAATTGAATATGATATTTATTGAACAATCTAGGAATTGTGCCCCCCTTTTGTATGGGGCCTAATCTCCACGTGCAACCAATTTGCAGAACAAATATTTACTGTTTTAGATTACCTAACCTCTCTTCCTAGCTATTTTTTACTTATTTTTCACATATCTTTTGGATTATTATATTTTTTGTTTGATATATTTTTTGGATTAATATATTAGTGTATTTTATCGCAGATTTGTTCATTGGAAAGTGGATTCAGTATGTGCCAATTATATTAAGTTGGACACATGTCTATATGAATATATATATTTTTAGAGTTTTATATTATAGTTTTGTAGATATACATATGGTTTTACGCTTTTTTCGTAAAAAAGCAATGTCGCAGGATTATTTCCTTCACTACATAGCTTAATCGCAACAAGAAGGAGACAATATGGAAAAAACGCACATGTACCGGAAAAACCACATCAAAAATGCAACGATGCCGCAAGAATCTAAAATTCGATTCCAGTCCGGGGTTTTGACCACACTGAGTGGACTATAAAAGGAAGTGATGCTATAATGGGGGTAGAGCCACTGAGGAAGGGGAGAGACGTCCCCGAAACGCGTCTGGCGGAGTTCACCCCCATAAAGAAAGATCCAGATCAATTACGAAAGACAATATATTCAGAAAATATTCAGAATACTGGAGCGCTCCATTGACTTTCGATTTGAAAATACCCCAAAGAGAAACAGGATCGAACAGACCAAATAGGCTATTCCCGCGAGACAACCAGGTACGGAAGTCTCGGACGAGGACGCCAAACAGCGAAGGGAGACGGCGGCGCAGTGTGGTGAGTAGCGGCTTGAGAGAGACATTCTCCAACTACCGGCCCTGACTTATACGGGTAAGATACATGCTTATGCCTTACTCGCCACCTGTAGCCTTGTATCAACATTAGCTGGAATATTAGGTCTTCTCCTTGGGACTGAACTGTCACACGGCCATAGTGCCGATACCCGGAGGATTGATTGCCCTGAATGAGGGGAACACTTTAAGGAGGATACGACCAGATACGAAAAAGTGACTGTTCCAAATAACCTCCCTGTGGACGATACATCATAGATATATATCTACCCTGATAGAACTAAGGGACACCACTAGTCCATCTCTGATTCCAAGAGACGGCACCATCAGTGTGCGTGTATCCTGCGTTTTTTTTCTTTTTCTTCTCTTTTTCTTTATTGATTTTTTAAATTTATCTTTTTATTGGATGAGAATGTATTTTATTGTATCTCCCTTTTATCTGGGATTATGCTGATTTTAATATAAGTTTCTTAATAAATTGCCACTTTTCATATGAACCACATATTTGAGTGCCAGCCTTATATTACCTCATTTTATTATCCACTTTACTGATTGGGTGATCAGTTTTTAGGCTAGAGCACCAGTTCCAGCCTGGAGAGGTGGTGAGCTATCCACTACAGTATTACTATATAAATTACTGGTTTTAGGACACTTATCTGATCACGCTGGGATGCTACCCTTCACTAGGTATATGATGATTAGGGTGTTAATGGGTGGTAGTCACGTGGCTGTCACACCCAACCCCGAGACACCCTGTTGGACCAGTTTTCCCACCAAGCTCAACAAATATTGCAAAGCAGCCCTATCTTTCCATGTCTGCGTTCATCGCTATAGTTAAATCTGACTCCCTATTTATTTTGTATCACTCATCGGGACGAATTTACATTAACTAAACACGGTGAGCACAGCAGCTGGACTAGGGAAGTTCTCTGTGTGCCAATAATTACAGAGAGCAATGGCGGGACCTCATCTCCTGTGTTCTCCATTCATTCTTGTACATTCTTGCATGTAATGTCATCTGGACTATTTTCCTGTCTGGATTTCATACATTTTGGATAGATTGGTGGATGCTCCCGCTGGAGGGACTCAGTGGCGTAGCTAGAAATGACTGGGCCCCACAGCAAATTTTTGAATGGGGCCCCCTCCCCCAGTCATTTTTTCACAACCCCTTCCTTTCATGCCACCCCCATTCCTGTAGCTAGTAAAGATCGCTCTCTCAGACCAGGCCCGGCAGCTGTACCATCCGTTTTCTACACTGTCTATACTGTCACTGTATATAATTTCATTGTGTAATACTGTTGAGGGGGCCCTGACAAAATCTTTTAGTCCTCCTCCTCCTGGATGGGCCCCTTTTGGGTCAGGGCCCCAAAGCAGCCGCTTCCCCTGCTTCCCCTATAGCTACACCCCTGGTGGGACTGATGCCGAAACAAAACCAATACCCAGGTTTTTTCTCAACAAATTTCTGTTCAGCAAATAGTGAGTTGGATCTGTCACAATTATTAAAAGGCGCACATCTCGAACATAATTTAGGCACAACTGAGCAGGTCCATGCTCCAAAATGAAAGTCCACACCAGCAAGGCAGCTTTTGTAGATTTCCGCTATAATCTACACTAGATTCCTGGCATAAATTATAATAAATGTAACAGTCTGGCTATAGCAGCCCCTGGCATTACCTACTCCTGACCCACTTTTTTTTTGGGCAAAGTGGCAAGCTCTACACTCCCAAAAAGTCACATAAATGTATGCAACTTTGACAATTTTTCTGGTGCACAGGGGATAATTGGATAATGCCCAGCCCCCCCTCCTGCCCACATGTTTGTTTCCCTCTCCATTCCCTTTACATGACATCAAGGTCATTTCCCTGCCCTCTTATTTAATAAAAAGGCAGATCTTTTGGTCTTGCCTCCTAGGTTGTGACCAACCAGAGATGGCCCCCTCTTTCCAAGGGCTTATTATCTATATTGCACAAAAGAGAATGACTCCCAACATTATTAGGATGTGCAGCAGATTTGTTGCAGACCTTTATGTAAATCTGTTCCATACATCTGAATGTGCAGGCGTCAGTTCCTGAAGGTCAAAAGAAACCTCCAATCTCACCCATTTAACCCCTTAGATGTGCTCAATAGAAACTGCAGCATCTAAGGAGTTTGACAAACTCATCATTTGGACCTGAGGGCCCAAAATAGGGTGCGGTCCTTAAAGGGGATCATCCACAAAAGACTTAATCACCTATCAACAGAATAACAGATGAATAAATGATTACTGGGGATCCGACCATCAGGTCTGCCATGATCATGAGAATCGGGGATCTGTGTCCCTGGTTTCAAAGTATCGGTGCCCACACATGCATAATACTGATCCTGTGGATACGTGATAAATCTCTTTCATGTGCCAACCCTTGTAGAGGGACATTTCTATCAAATTATATTATGACATACTGTGCACTCAGAAAGTCTTCAAAACTTTTCACTTTTTTCACGCTTTATATTGTGGCTTTGTGCTAAAAAAATATAAAAAAATCAACTCTCCTATCAATCTACACTCAATAACCCAAATTTTAAAAATTGTGAACATAATTTTAGAAATGTATTAAGTCTTTGCTATGACACATGAAATTTAGTTCTGGGGGGCCTCCCATTTCTCTTAATCATCTCTGAGATGTTTCTACACCTTGATTGTTCCACCTATCGTAAATTTCAGTTGATTGAACATGATTTGGAAAGACTTACCACCCCATCAATATAAGGTCTCACAGCTGACAATGCATGTCAGAGCAAAAGCCAAGCCATTAGTAGGAAAGAACTGCCTATAGAGCTCAGAGACGGGGTTGTGTGGAGGCACATATCTGGAGAAGGGCACAGAAACATTTCTTGTGCTTTGAAAGTTCCAAAGAACACAGTGGCCTCACTAATTGTTCAATCAAAGAAGTTATGGACAACCAAGACTCTTCCTAGAGCTGGCCTCCCCACCAAACTAAGTAGTTGGGGGAAAGGGGCCTTGGTAAGAGAGGTGACCTAGAATCCAATGGTCACTCTGGTTGAGCTACAGATGGGAGAAACTTCCAGCAGGTCAACCATCACTGCAACACTTCAGCAATCTGGGCTTTATGGCAGAATAGCCAGAAAGAAGACTCTCCTCAGTAAAAGACACCTGAAAGCTGCCTGGAGTTTGCAAAAAAGCACCTAAAGGACTCTCAGACTATGAGAAACAAGATCCTCTGGTCTGATGGAGCCAAAATTGAACTTTTTGGTGTGAATTGTAAGCATTATGTCTGGAGTAAACTATACTTTGCTCGTTACCTGCCCAATAGCATCCCTACACTGAAGCATGGTGGTGGCAGCATCACACTGTAGGATTGTTTTTCAGTGGCTGGGACAGGGAGACTGGTCAGGGAGGAGGGAACGCACAAAGTACAAAGATATTCTTAATGAAAACCTGACCCCGAGTGCTCTGGACCTCAAGCTGGGCCAAAGATTCACCTTCCAACAAAACAATGACAATGCTTTCACTTTTGTCATCATGGGGTATTGAGTGCAGAATAATGCAAAATTATTTAGGACAAGGCTGCAACATAACAAAAAGTGAAAAAAGTGAAATGGCCAGAAGACTTTGTGTGAATATGTAATGTTTTTGTTTTGTTTTTACAAAGAAAGATGGTTTTCTGGATATACTTTTTTGAAGTCACTCCATGTATTCTACTCCCTGTCTAGGATTTTCTTTGTTTGGACTTTTAGAAGAGCAGACAGTGTCAATTGACTCATTAGGGCCAAAAGGGAGGGGGTAACCCAATAACCAGCAAAACGGTGTAGCTATTAGCAATGAACAGCAAATAAACAATTAGGTTCTAATTACTTTTTTTGTGGATCCATGTTTTGCGGACCACAAAATACATACGGTCATGCGCATGAGCGCTCATACTGAGCAGAGTGCTAAGAGTCCTCAGCTATCCCTGTGCATAAAGAGGAGGCTGTCAATCAGTGCATAAGACTACCCACTGGACGCCAAAGCATATAATGTGTTATTTCACTAGTAAAATACAAGTTATACTGAATCCTTTCCCACAAAACTTTATCTCAATCTGTTCAGTTCCTCCTGCTCTAGAACATGCTGCTTGAAGCTCAGACACCATGTTCAATGTGACAGCTTCACTTGAAGTGTTTTCTGGAATATTTAAGCATTGTTGCTACAGTGTCAACTACACTATCAAAAAGGCAAAAGAAAAACGACAAAATGAAAAATGAAACTTGCACTCATTCCTATGTCTTCAGGATAAAAATTGTAATCTGAGCATTTACAAAAACTCTAAGAATGTTGTATTTTTGTTAGACCAACAAGTTTCATGTTGGGTTTAAATCGATCACTCGATCAGAAGGTTTAAATAAAATCCCAAAAATTCACATTGTACACATGAATCTACTATTGCAATTGTCTTCAATATTGAAGAGTAGCTTCAAAATCTGCAAAATGTTCCCAGTACTGGTGCGGCCATGTGTATCTTCCAGTTTCGCCTGAACCTTCTGTCATCTTCGTCCCTCAAAAGCCCATACTTATTCCAAAGTTGACATCATAGATATAAACTACCACCATCCATGAAAGATAAAGGATATGTGTTACCTTCGTATTTCTCTTGATCTGTTGATTGCTCCTTCTTATCTTCAGTGCAGACATTTTACTACTCTGGTACTCTACTTTAGTAACTACAGCAATGGGTTCTAAACTTACCTACAATATGTTGACATGTGGACCAACCGGACAGCCAAGACAATGGCCCCCAGCAGCTTCCACATACCAATCATGCTAGAGTTTGCCATGACACCCAGCTGCAGGCTATACAGAGGAGCTCGACCACAATGCACAGTGTAGTCAAACCCGTAATATGTAAGGTAATAATATAACATGATACATCACATGAAATATTCTTGTAGTCCAGGGGTCAGCAACCTACGGCACTCCAGGTGTGGTGAAACTGCAACTCCCAGCATGCACACTTGCTTGGCTGTTCTCAGAACTCCCATAGAAGTAAGTGGAGCATGCTGGGAGCTGTAGTTTCACAACAGCTGGAGTGCAGGAGGTTGCTGATCCCTGTTGTAGGCATTAGTAGTATTTTTCAGGATATACTTAATATTTAGTCCTTAGTATAGGCTATTGATGTACAGTTGTGTTCAAAATTATTCAACCCCCACTGAAATTGAGTGTTTTGGCCAGTTTGACATTGATATTGATCATTTCAGTCATCTTGTTTACAATTAAATCAAAGAGGCACTTGTAAGTCAGACAAATATAACATAACATTTATAATGAAATAACCACAAATGTCTTTTCTGTGCTCACATCATTATCAGTTTTATTCAACCCCCAAGTGACATTCAATCTTAGTACTTAGTACAACATCCTTTTCCAGTTATAACAGCTTTTAAACGTGAAGCATATCTTGACACAAGTGTCTTGCAGCGATCTACGGGTATCTTCGCCCATTCTTCATGGGCAAAAGCCTCCAGTTCAGTCACATTCTTAGGCTTGCGCGCTGCAACTGCTTTCTTTAAGTCCCACCAGAGGTTCTCAATCGGATTTAAGTCTGGTGACTGCGATGGCCACTTCAAAATGTTCCAGCCTTTAATCTGCAACCATGCTCTAGTGGACTTGGAGGTATGCTTGGGATCATTGTCCTGTTGAAATGTCCAACGTCTCCCAAGCCTCAGGTTTGTGACGGACTGCATCACATTTTCATCCAATATCTCCTGGTACTGAAGAGAATTCATGGTACCTTGCACACGCTGAAGCTTCCCTGTACCCAGGGGCGTAACGATCGCGGTCGCAGAGAGTGCGACTGCGACCGGGCCCGGCGGGAGGGGGGCCCGCTGCAGAGTGCTTGCGGCGGCAGGCGGGCCCTGCGAAACTGATCTGTGCTTGATTCACCTGCGCTGCCTGTGTGCACCGTTCTCCCTCACTCAGCTGCTGCCGCTCCTCCGCCGGGCCCTCCCTCAAGCTACACACGCCCACAATACGCCCACAATACACCCACATGACCACGGCCGCGTGACCCGTCCCTCCGCTCACGCGAGATGAGAGTCTCTGACGTCAGGACTCAGGAGAGTAGACTCTAGGCGCACAGGCGCAGCAAAAGCCCGCCAGAGCAGATTTAAAAGAGGCAGAGCCCCGCCCCCCAGCAGTGTGTGCCTGTGCCAGCACAGATTAGAGGGCTCAGGGCGCGATTCTCCGAGGAAGAAAGAAGAGGACCGACCGACCAACCGACCGACAGACAGACACCAAGGGCGAGCGCTGGGCATTGCAGCAGAAGTACTGCACTCCAGGACCATCTTCTCCTGCCTCACTGCCTGCTGGACTGGTCTATAGACTGGTAGGTAGTGTATTAGTAATGCAATGATTCATCCATGTTGTCCCCTGACCCTGATCATCCATCCATCCGCCACACCCCCTGAATTCAGACATTATTATCGTCTGAAATCAGGGCTGGAGTGGGGCCGATGGATGGATCATCAGTGGACGGTAATAATTATCCGTACCCACTGTATATCATGAAAAATACCCATTTAAAAGAAATGGGTATTTTGACACTTGAGGCCACAAGGAGACACGTTATACTGTATGAATGCTGCCACTGACTCGGGGACTGCTCTGGAGTGGCACCTGGCAACTACCTGCAGCCAAGCCTATCCTCACCATCAGAGGCTCTAGTGAAGACCAGGTAGTTGCTTAGTCACGCCCCTCCAGAGTATAGCCAGTCAGTGGCGCAGTGGGTCCACACCCGCTGATCTGTAACAGTAACTGAGGCACTCCTGTTATTGTCTTGTACGTCTGTTACCTTGTATTAAAATTCCCTGGCCCTTGATCCATTTCGCCTGTTTTCTTTATGCCTGATGTCACAAAGGTGCGCTTAGGTCTCCGGCATGTGACGGGTCTGTAGGCTCAGTTCGGCTCAGGTTTGTAACAAATCTGTCCTTTTCGTTCTTCTGTACCAATAATGGAGTAGTGTCTCCCCAACAATTGGGGTGTGCCTCACTAGTGAGTTCTGTATTTCAGTTGGAAAAGAACTGTTTTATGCCATTGTTGCCGTTTTTTCAATCTCAAAGTCTTTAAAACTCAGGCAATTTTCATATTTAATTTGCAGATTAAATAAATTTGTGTCGCAGCAACTAACCTAATCCACCATAATGTCGTCTTACCATCATATGAGTGGCTCACAAAAACGCAAAAGAAAAAGGGAAGATGAGAAAAAAACTCAGAAACTCCCAAAAATAAGCAGCTATTTTTCACAGGCTGCTGGTGCTTCTGGTGGTTCTGCAACTACTGAGACCATAACTGGTCAGTGTGAGGACATAAGTGAGACTGAGAGACCTTCTACTAGTACAGTTATTGAAAGCTCTCAATCGTTGATGGAGGAGGATAGTATCCACAGTGAAACATGTAGCTTCAGTCCTAGCATTGAAGAAGTGGAGCCGCATACAAGTGCCAGTATATCTAAAGTACAAGAAAGTTTAGAAAGTGAAGATGCTGGCACTGTCTGTATAGAACGTACTTTACTTGGAGAAAAGTATGTTACAGATAGGGGACATTTTCCCATTACAATAAAAGACCCCAACATAAAAAAATTTATTCTTTCTAATGGCCCCTGCAGACCTAACGGGCCATTTCCCAGAGATAACGATAACAGGTGTTTCTCTGAGAAGTACTATGACAGAATTACAAAAGCAGGCCATAAGATTCCTGTCATGTGGTTATGCTACTCTCCAAAGCTAAACGTTGCTTATTGCGAGCCATGCTGGTTATTTGGTGATCGTAAAAGATTAGGCTTTGAACCTGCATGGGCTAAAGGAATAAAAAAATGGCAAAGGCTCTCAGCAAAAATACAGATTCATGAAGCTTCCCAAGCTCACATGGACGCTTGTATTGTGTATGATCAATGGAGGAGAAAAAAAAACATAGATGCAGAGACTGAAAGACAAATTTTAAAAGAGAAAAACTTTTGGCGACAAGTCCTTCATCGAATAACCAATGTGACCTTAACCATGGCAATGTCTAATCTAGCTTTCCGTGGTCATGTCGAAAAAATAGGCGAGAGTAATAATGGCAACTTTCTCTCTATTGTAGAGCTGCTCGCAGAATATGACCATGTTTTGAAGGAGCTACTCCAGTTACCGCAGGGGACAGCTAAATACCTAAGCCCCAAAATACAAAATGAAATAATAGATATCCTTTCAAAAAAAGTAGAAGAAGGCATTGTGAGTGAAATTAAAGCCTCCAATTTTTATTCAATAATTATGGACACAACACAAGATGTTTCTAAAGTTGACCAATTAAGTCAAATATTCCGATATGTGACTGTAAGCAGAGACAAAACCCAAAGGGCAACTGCTATAGCTATACAAGAAGCATTTTTAGGTTTTCATGTCGTAGAAGACCCTAGTGCTGCAGGACTTGAAAATGACATTATAAAATGTATAGAAAGTAGAGGTTTACAGCTATCAAAATGTCGGGGGCAGGGTTATGATGGTGCTGCCACCATGAGTGGAGTATACTCGGGTGTTCAAACTCGCATTCAAAAGAAAGAAAGAAATGCTTTGTACATTCACTGTGCAGCCCACAACCTTAATTTAGTTCTACAAGATGCCGTGAGCCACGTACCTGAGGTGTCAAGATTTTTTGAGGTGATACAGAGTTTGTATGTTTTTTTTGGAGAAAGTATCACCCGATGGTCTGTTCTTCAGTCACTAACCACTGAATCCTCTGTGACCCTAAAAAGACTGTGCCCAACACGATGGTCATCCCGTTATGACTCGCTGCTTGCCCTACGCTTTCGGTTTGTTGATGTCCTTAAAGCACTGTCTAAATTAATATTGACTTCGACCAAAAGTAAAGAGAGGGAAGAGGCCAGGGTCCTTAGGAATAAAATTGAATCTTTTGAGTTTGTCTTCCTACTTGTTCTACAGAGTAAAGTTCTGGAGCATATAAATGCAATATCAAAGGTTCTGCAGTCAGAACATATGGATCTGTGCAATGCAGCCCATTTAATTCATAATGCCATTGAAGCTCTTAGCAGCTACAGGAAGCAATTTGAAGATGCTAAAACAACAGCTATCAAACTTGCTGAGAAGTGGGGAATTCCTGCAATGTTTGTAATTAAAAGAGTGCCCAAAGTAAAGCGCCATAGTGGGGAGCTATGTTTGGACGAAAGACTGCAAGACCCAGAGAAGAGATTTAAAACTACTATTTTTTATGCTACTTTAGATGTAATAACATCCCAGTTATCAAGCAGATTTGGTAGCATGAACACTGTAGTTGAAAGATTTCGGATCATTCAGCCACGTGTGCTGGCGACTGAATCAGAGGATAACTTGTTTCAAGCTGCACTGCAATTTTAGCATTATTACCAAGATGACATATCTTCCGATTTCGCAGGGCAATTGGTTAGTTTTCGGAGCGCACTGCAAAATGAGATCTCTGAGCTCCACACAGTTAAAGATTTGGCACACCTGCTTATAATTGACAATGCTGCTTTGTCATCTACCCTACCGGATGTATGTACAGCTTTAATACTTTTCCTCACATTACCAGTGACGGTGGCATCTGCAGAAAGATCATTTTCCAAATTATCTCTGATTAAAAATTACTTGAGAAACAGCATGTCACAACAATGGCTTTCTGGCCTTGCCCTTCTAAGCATTGAGAATGAAAGAGCAAGAAAACTGGACATTCCAGCTATTGTTGACAAATTTGCTGAGTCTAAAGCGAGACGGCGCAACTTCTAGTAATATGTATTTTGCGTAAGTGAGCAGTTTGTTGGGTACAGGGAGTTATATTATCAAAGTTCATACTAACCCAGTTCAATTTATTCAACTTTGGTTGTACTAAACAGTTAACTAGTTTGGTTCTATTTTAGCTGCCTTCTTTTTGGTAACAATGATGCAGATTAATAAACAATTCTGATGTTGTTAGACTCTAAAACACAACGACCGCCTTTGAACTATTTGAATACAGCACTGGTTTCTGCACAACAAAAGCTTAATATCAAAAAGAAGGCAGATGTTACCAACATCAAAAATACTTAACATAATTACTAAATGCTACCATCTCCTTTCCTACAGTGAGAACAAATTGGTTCCTTTCTACTTGATGCCTCCTCGTTGGACCTGGCTGGTTAATTTTGATGTTTCATTTGGATTTCTGTTCTGGTTGAGAAGCACAACTCGTGCTTATTCACAATCAAATTTTGGTAAGTAAAAAATTTATATAATTTTATATTTAACATATCTAATTATGCAACTTAATAAATGCTACCATCTCCTTTCCTACAGTGAGAACAAATTGGTTCCTTTCTACTTGATGCCTCCTCGTTGGACCTGGCTGGTTAATTTTGATGTTTCATTTGGATTTCTGTTCTGGTTAAGAAGCATGACTCGTTCCTTTTCACATTCAAATTTTGGTAAGTAAAAAAATGTATATAATTTTATATTTAACATATCTAATTATGTCACTTAATAAATGCTACCATCTCCTTTCTTACAGTGAGAACAAATTGGTTCCTTTCTACTTGATGCCTCCTCGTTGGACCTGGCTGGTTAATTTTGATGTTTTATTTGGATTTCTGTTCTTGTTAAGAAGCACAACTCGTACTTATTCACAATCAAATTTCAGTAAGTAAAAAAATTTATTATATTTGAAATTCTTATCTAATTAGGCACCAAACTGACAGCCAATATTCTGTGATTATTATATTTTTTAATTGTAGGTGATTTACCAAGATATGGGTCAAGAAGCTTTATGCCTTATGTGGAGAATCTTTGTTCTGGAACGCTTTTAACATTTTTTTCTATATTTTATATGGTAACATTAAAAAAAAAAAAATTAAAACCCCTATCTCCTTCTATTTAATATTCAACTACAACACTTTCAAACCGGGAGGGGGTGGAGTCTTGGCGGGGGTGGAGTCTTGGCGGGGGTGGAGTCTTGGCGGGGGGGCCCCAATTTAAAGTTTGCCCTGGGGCCCATAGAACTCTAGTTACGCCACTGCCTGTACCTGTAGAAGCAAAACAGCCCCAAAGCATGATTGACCCCCCGCCATGCTTCACAGTAGGCAAGGTGTTCTTTTCTTCATAGGCCTTGTTCTTCCTCTTCCAAACATAGCGTTGATCCATCGGCCCAAACAGTTCTAATTCTGTTTCATCAGTCCACAGAACACTATCCCAAAACTTTTGTGGTTTGTCCACATGACTTTTGGCATACTGCAGTGGACTCTTCTTATTCTTTGGAGACAGCAAGGGGGTGCACCTGGGAGTTCTGGCATGAAGGCCTTCATTACGCAGTGTGCGCCTTATTGTCTGAGCTGAAACTTCAGTACCCACATCTGACAAATCTTTTTTCAGTTCCTCAGCAGTCACACGGGGACTTTTCTCCACTTTGCGCTTCAGGTAGCGCACAGCAGTCGAAGTCAGCATCTTCTTTCTGCCACGACCAGGTAGCGTTTCAACAGTGCCCTTTGCCTTGAATTTGCGAATGATGCTTCCTATTGTGTCTCTTGGTATGTTTAACATCTTTGCAATCTTCTTATAGCCATTGCCCTTCCTGTGAAGAGAAATCACCTCTTCTCTTGTCTTCCTGGACCACTCTCTTGACTTCACCATGTTTGTAAACACACCAGTAAATGTCTAGAAGGAGCTGAGTATCAGTCCTTTTAAATCTGCCTAATTGGTGCTTATTATGCTTGATTGCTGCTCCTTGACATCCACAGGTGTTTTCAATACCTGATCGAAAACACTTGAATGAACCTCTGTTCTTAAGAGTGGTAGTCTTTAAGGGGTTGAATAATTGTGGCAATGAAGAAATCACAAAAAAAAACACATTTAATACTGTATTACAACAACAATTGATGTCATTTTAGTTGCATTTGGTTCTTTAAAAAGTCCTTGTAAGATTTCATTCTGAACACAATTACAAATGTACACTAAATTCCCTAAAACCCTTTACAGCATTGGGGGTTGAATAATTTTGAACACAACTGTATGATTGGCAAGGATTCCACTCCTAGGACCCCTCACTGAGTACCAGAACTAAGGAGCAGCATTCCTTGCTGGAGCACCTTCACCGCAGTACCCGACACACAATGTTAATATAAGTGTGGCATTGCATGTTGCTACTGGTCAGGCCATTCATGTGAATGGGACTGAAATGAGTTGAACTGCAGTACCAGGCACTGCCATACTTATATTATTTTAGCCTGTTGGAAGCTCAGGATATATGCACTTTGAACTTGAACGTCGTGAGGTTTTCTTCTTTGTTTAGTAGTTTACTTCTTTGCTATGTTATCCGTCCTGAAAATTACAAATGCAATAACTAAAGCTCATCTGCCTTAACACGGGACAACAGAGCAGCAGATTTTAGGGAAGGAAGCGTTCCTTCCCGACAATCTACTGCTCACTGATTAAGGAGGCCGCTGCCTTTACAGGAGACAGTATGGGAAGGAGCAATCACTAACGTCATCGCTCTTCCCCATACTGTCATTTGCCGGCAGCAGATTTTGTTTACACAGCACAGTCTGCTGCCGACGATTTTTGTGTGTAAACAAACGGTCGGATTACCTGATGAATGAGCGTTTCCCTCGTTCATCGGCAGTACATTTACACCGCCAGATAATCGCTAATTCCTATGGACCTTCTTCAGCGATTATCTTTAGGGTTCTTGGCCCATTCAAATGGCCTTTTAAAAGGGTTGTCCAGGATTTTACTGCTGATGGCCTTTTCTCAGGATAGACCACAATGTGTTATCAGCGGGCATCCAGCACCCTGCTCCTTCGCCAACCAGCTGTTAACTTGTAGCTCCATCCATTGTGAAATGGACGGTTACCAGCCTTATCCACTACACTATGCACAGAGCTGTGTAGCGTCCAGGGGCATTGCTAGATTAAAACGTTCGGGGCCTGGGCAATACAGTTGTATCGAGCTGGCAGGCAGGACATTCGGGGCCTGGGACAAAACATCAGGGGCCCAGGCCCCGAATGAGCTGCCTGCCAACTAGATACAACTGTATTGCCCTCCTCAGGACAGCAATACAATTGAATCTAATGCAGTGGAAGAGCTGAAGGACCTGTGGTGACATCACAGGTTATGTGACCAGTAAAACAGGCAGTGGTTGAGAAGGACCTGCAATGATGTCACCATCATGTGACCAGTGCAGGAGAGGACTGCAGTGAAGAGGAGAAGACCTGGGGGGAAGCTGTGGTGAGATCTGCTACATGAGGAGAGGTAAATGAAGGGAGAGGCAGAGCAATGCTGGGAGTTGTGGTTATTTAACTGACACTGTATGTTAAGGCTGAAGAGAGGGATGATATTTACATGGGACAGAATGTTGGAGGGGGCTGGGGTAGGGAGTGATGTTATTTACATGGGACTGTATGTTGATTGCGGCTGTGGGAGGGAGGGATGTTATTTACATGGGACTGTATGTTGAAGGAGGCTATGGGAGGGGATTATGTTATTTACATGGGACTGTATGTTGGAGGCGGCTGTGGGAGGGAGTGATGTTATTCACATGGGACTGTATGTTATTGGCGGCTGTGGGAGGGAGTGATGTTATTTACATGGGACTGAATGCTAAAGGGGTCTGAGGGAGGGAGGGAGTGATTTTACTTACATGGGACTGAATGTTGAGGGGGTAATGTTATTTACATGGGACTATGTTGAGGGGGTGATGTTTACATGGGATTGCATGTTGGAGGTGGCTGGGGAGGGGGTGATATTTACTTGGGACTGTATTTTGGAGGGGGCTGTAGATAGAGAGGGATGTTATTTACATGGGACTGTATATAGGAGGGGGCTGGAGAGATGGTGTGATGTTATTTACATGGGACTCTATGGTGGAGAGAGAGAAATAGTGTTATTTACATGGGACTGTATGTTGATTGCGGCTGTGGGAGGGATGTTATTTACATGGGACTGAATGTTGGACGGGGCAGGGTGATGGTATTTACATGGGACTGTATGTTGAAGGCGGCTATGGGAGGGGATTATGTTATTTACATGGGACTGTATGTTGGAGGCGGCTGTGGGAGGGAGTGATGTTATTCACATGGGACTGTATGTTACTGGCGGCTGTGGGAGGGAGTGATGTTATTTACATGGGACTGAATGTTAAAGGGGTCTGAGGGAGGGAGTGATTTTACTTACATGGGACTGAATGTTGAGGGGGTAATGTTATTTACATGGGACTGTATTTTGGAGGGGGCTGGAGAGATGGTGTGATGTTATTTACATGGGACTCTATGATGGAGAGAGGGAAATAGTGTTATTGACATGGGACTGTATGTTGGAGGGGCTGAAGGCAGGGGAGTGATGTTATTTACATAGGACTGTATTTTGGAGGGGGCAGGAGAGATGGCGTGATGTTATTTACATGGGACTGTATAGTGGAGGGAGGAATATAACTACAGGGGGCCCTGCAAATCCAGGGGACATTAAGCGTTCTTATTACTACTGAGGGCTCTATAGGAGTGACTTATAGATCCACCTTATTTCTATATTTCTACTAAGAGCACTATGGGGGCCTTATTACTACTGAGGGGTCTGTAGAGAGCTTTATTACCACTGGGGGAACAATAGTAGGGCCTTATTACTACTGAGGGCTTTGTGAGGGTATTATTAATACTGGAGGGCTCTTCTACTAATTGGTGGCACTCTTGGGGAGCATTATCATGGTGGGGGGGGGGGGGGCAGTATTACTATCTTTATGGTACTATTTTTTCTTCAGGATAGTATTTAGGGGTATTGGGGAGCACAGCGAGCAGCTGGATAACACTGTGGGGACTCCAGGTTGGGAGATGATGATAGAAATATGAGGAAACTAAGATGTCTGTGTTTCACACTCTGCAGAGACGAGGCGGCTGAAAGAAGTTGTACGGACCAAATGGAGAAGATGATGACAGAGAAGATCTACATCAGAGGAGACGTCACCTGGAGGCACTGGATGTGACAGGTATGTGCTTATGTATAGCAAAATGTGGGGGGAGGGGGGTGGCGACTGGGCCATATTCATTGGGGCTTGGGCCCCGGATCTTTTGAGACCCTATCAACCCCCCCTGGTAGCGTCCACTCCGATGCTACCCCAAAACAGCTGGCAGGGATGTGGGCTGTTGGAAGACCATTGGTCAGGTATTAATGACCTATCTTGAGGATAGGCATGAGTGGTAAAATCCTAGACCACCCCTTTAATGTACATATGACAACACCTGATTTAGTAGTTTAACTTTATTATTTGTGGTCCTGGCTACGGCGCGAAGCCTGATGAGTGTGACTGAACCTAACTAGCTAAAGTGGCTGGTGGTGTGCCTGTTGCCACGTGATGAGGGTAGGCCAAATAAAGGGGGCATACCCTGGGAGATGTAAGGAGAAGGGCCGGGAGGGAGGGGCGAGAGAGGACGTGCACCCGGAGAGCTGGGCGGCGGAGCTTAAGAAGCCCCCTACGCCCCTCCCACAAAAGCAGGCTGGATTCAGCCTGCTGAATTTGTGGTCCTGGCTACGGCGCGAAGCCTGATGAGTGTGACTGAACCTAACTAGCTAAAGTGGCTGGTGGTGTGCCTGTTGCCACGTGATGAGGGTAGGCCAAATAAAGGGGGCAAAAATACGAGTAGGAAAGGTTTAGGAAACGACTCTTTATTGTGGAAGATGGAATTACAGAACCAAGTCAGAGAAAGCTGCGGCGATTTCGGCTTTTGGCTGCGGGATGTATTGTGAGAAACAAGAGGACTTCCAGCGACCCATTTTGCGTATGATGTGGGCCGGTACCCCATGTTTGGATGCGGCGGAGGCGGCTCCGATCCTGAACGAATGGCCCGTGATGGCCTGGGGGTTGAACCCTAGCCCTGACGCGAGGCTGCGAATGTGTTTGACGAACTGCGAGGAGGTGAGTGGCTGTGACGGGAAAGGAAGGAGAGGGCTGGCGGGAGCCCGGTTGCCCAGGGTGATTAGCAACCTGTTGAGGACGGCCACGGGACACCAGGAGTTGGAGGTAGGGAAGTATTCTATGCGCACTGGGGGCCCGATTTGTGAAGTTTTGGAGACTGGCAAGGTGAAAGTGAAATGTTCGTGACTACGGATGAGTTGGTTTAGAGTGGGGCCTATGTTGTGAGGAGAGGTGCCGGTGAATTCCCCGGGCCGGAGAAAGCCGTAAAAGCTTAGGTAGAGGGCGGCCTTGAGAATGCAGCTTCTGAAAGGGCCAAAAGGACTGCCGTCTAGGGAGGAGGAGAGTTTCCTGAACAGGTCCCCTGACACAGGTTGCCTGGAGGGAATGGGTTTGTGAGAGCTTTTTTGAATACCCCGCAGTGTGGCTTTGATGGCGTGGGAAGAAAAGACTGAGTTGCTGTCTGGATGACTGATCATGAGGTGATGTTGGACCCCTGACAGATATGATCTGATGGTGCTGAAAGAGAGGTGTAGGTCCTTGTGGCAGTATGCCAGGAAGGCCATGATGAAAGTGGTTTCGCTTACGTTGCCCCTGGGGTGAAGGCGACGAAAAACCTGGAAAGTTTTCCAACCTGACTGGTAATTCCTGGTGGAGTTTTCGGACAAGGACTTGCGGATGAGATTTTGAGCCATGGATAGGTGTCTGTCTAGTCCAGGATCAGGGAGCCGAAGTCCGGGGGGGGAATCCCGATTCTCTCGGCTTGCGGCATGACCTGGAAGAAGAGAGTTAGATTTAGGCGAGACAAGGCATCCGCTGCGACGTTTCTGATGCCCTGGATGTGGGTGCAAGAAACATGAAAATTGTGTTTGAGGGCAAGCCAGGTGAGTTTGCGTAGGAAGCGCATGACTTTGGGTGAGCTGGATCTGCCTTTAGTGATGATGTCGACGACCGTGTGGTTGTCGGTGATGAACCGAACTGGCATGTTACTCCATTCTTCGCCCCAGACTTGTGCGGCTGCCACGATGGGGTACAACTCAAGGAGCGGAGAGGACTGAATGGCTTGAGGGTCTGAGTGGATTTGAGAGGGCCAGGAACCGGCGAACCACTGGTGGCCGAATAAGGCGCCGAACCCGACGGACGCGGCCGCATCGGAGTACACGGTCGGACAGGTGGGACTCCAGCGAGGGACAAACATGGAGATGCCATTCCATGCTGCCAGAAAGACCCTCCACATGTCTAGGTCGGCCAGGGCTTCACGGTCCAGTTGAATCAGCGAGTCCTGGGTAGTGGCTGTTGGTAATAATTGGAGGAGTCTTGCTGTGAAGGATCGTCCTTGTGGCATGATGCGGGTTGCGAAGTTGAGAGAACCCAGAAGTGACTGCAGGTCGCCCTTGGTCATGGTTCTGGATCCTATGTGAGCGGAAATGGATGATTGGAGTCTCACTAGTTTGTCCTCTGGGAGTCTGGCTTCCATTCTGCAGGTATCTAGCGTGATACCCAAGAAGGTGAGGGCCGTATTAGGGCCATCGACCTTTGATGGCGCCACTGGGACCTGTAAGGCGGAGAAAATGCTAAGGAGACTTTCCAATCGGTCGGGCACGTGGTTGGGGTGCTCGATCAGCAAGAAATCGTCCAGGTAGTGTATGACTCTGGGACAATTACCGTGGTTTACCAGGATCCAATGGAGGGCCTGGGCGAACTGATCAAAGAGCCAGGGGCTGCTCTTTGACCCGAACGTGAGGCGGGTGGCGAAGAAGTACTGGTCCCTCCATTTGATCCCGTGAAACCCCCAGAGGTGTGGTTGGATTGGCAGGAGCTTGAAAGCGTCCGAAATGTCCGCTTTTGAGAGCCAAGCGCCCACCCCAACCTGTAGGATGAGTTGGATGGCTTCATCCAGGGAAGAGTAGTGCATGGAGTATTCTTCCGATGGTATCAGGGAGTTGAGACTCGGGACGTCAGATGCATGAGGCGCAGACAAGTCGTAGATTAAGCGTTTTTTATTGGTATTCTTCTTGCAGACCAGCCCGATAGGGCTCACCCTGTAGACCTGGAAGGGAGGGGTGGGAAAAGGGCCTATGATGAAACCCTTCTGCAGCTCGACCTGCAAAAGAGAATCCACCGAGGCCGGGTCCTCTATGGCCGACATGAGATTGGGGGTCTCCCAGGAATCACGGGGCAGAGTGACAAGACCGGTGTGGAAACCTGTTGAAAAACCGGAACGCAGGAAATCGACGAAGGCGGGATCGTGATGGGTATTGAGGAGGGAGACGAGAAGGGGGACATTAATGTCGGCTAGTCAGCTTTTTGCCGAGCGCTGGGAGCAGGAGGACTGGGGATGGGCCCGGAAGCAGGTGGAACAAATGTGGAGCGCCTTACATTTGCTGTAATTGCAGAAACTGGAATTAAAGTTGTTGCACAACTGGTTTTTACCCAGGAACACAATTGGGCGACCTAATTTGTCCAGGAGCGGACCCGGTTTCTGGGGGGCAGAAGTGCTGGGCAACTGTTTGGGCTGGGATGGGGCGTGGGCGTTTGGGCACCAGTCGGATGCATGCAGAACTGACTGGCAGTTGGAGCAAAAAGGTGACCTGAGACCTGCAAAGTGTCTGCAGAATAGCTCCATGTCCAGAGAGGCCCAATTGGTGATATGCCGGAACTGGGCGAGGGCTGCGGCTGCCTTCGCCGAAAACGACCGGTGATAGTCGTAGAAAGAGCAACCTCCGTATTTGTGTCCGAGCTCCGTGACCCGGTATAAGTAAGCGTCCAGCTCCTCTCTTCTAGCGGGATGTGCCGAGCAGATGATGTCGCGGTAGAGGCTGAACGCGAGCACGAACTCCGGGATGGAGAGTTTTTTATTCAGGCGGGAGTCCTTGGCCTTCAGAACTACGGACACGTCCCCGCATGCGATGGTCCGATTTTCCACCGTGTCGTGCGTGGAGATGAGGACCGCTGCCAGGTTCACGTCCTTGCCTGCGAGTATGTCTCTGCGCAGGTTTTCGGGGACGAAAAAGGAAGGAGCTATTTCGGGAGCCCCGGACGACCTACCTGGGGACGACGGCTGAGAAGTGGAAGGACCAGGGGCGGGACTGGAGGGAGCAGCAGGCGAAGCGTCCCTGCTTTCGACTGCCTGGAGTCTGGTGTTGAAGTCGCCCATGTCGCTGGACATGTTATTGATCGCGGCGTGAAGTTGTGTCAGTGACAACTGTATGGTTGACATGGACACCTGCTCCGTGGACTCTGTGGATGGCTCAGGAAACAATAGACGATATAATTCGGCCTTTCGGGCCGTGGCCGAGTGGCGGATTCCTCGCTTGTTGAGCTCGGCGATCATCTTGGGAATGGTCCATATCCGATAAGAAGAGCGACTTGCTCGCTCCGATACCGCGGACTCCACGGTTGATAGAGCGTCCTCGAGATCGGAAACGTGGGACATGTTTAGAGCTGAAAAACGAAGAGGGAGAAGACGAAAAGCTGGAGGGGGAGCGAGAGCGTCTGGAGGCGGCCGTAGGACGCGTGATCCCCTTGGCGGGCGTGAATTGTCAACTTACCTTAAGTCACAGGAGCCGTCTATGCCGCGAAAAAACGGGGACGGGAAAACAGGGGAAGCCGAGAATGTCACTGCTTTGCCTACAAAGAACGGTGTATGATGCAACGATTGGCTATGCCGGGTGGCCAGAATAGCGAATCGTGTCTGCTACTTACCTGGAAGATCGAAATAGATTTTTAAGGGAGCACTTCGCGGAGTAGCTTAGCCACCTGAAAGAACAAAACTGGACGTGTTGATTTTTGGGAAAACCATGGCTGGTGCGTGACCAG
This sequence comes from Bufo bufo, assembly GCF_905171765.1. Taxonomy (NCBI): domain Eukaryota; kingdom Metazoa; phylum Chordata; class Amphibia; order Anura; family Bufonidae; genus Bufo; species Bufo bufo. The sequence continues at coordinate 567,310,567 of NC_053392.1, read as the reverse complement.
CGGTTTCCCTGGGATATGACCGGGCCGGTGCCGGGAATGCCGCGTGTGACTGCTGCAGCGGCAAGCAAAGGGGTGGGAAGCGCGCCATGGGTGGGAATGCATCCCGGCGAAACTGATAAAGTATGCAAAAAGGGTCAGAGAGTGAAATGCGTGCCAGGGCGATCCTGGGTGGACGAGGTAAGGAGCGGTTCAGGGCGTACCTTTGGAGAAGAGGGACAAGGTAGGGCCTGGGCGTACCAGGCCCAGGGTAGGTGTGTGAAAGCGAGGTGGGCGCACCACCTTGAAGACACATGGGTTGCGTGACCCGAGCGAAAAACAAAGAGAGAGATGGACACAAACAGGTGATGCCGGATGGACGGAGGGAAACGGGTGTGGACAAGTGACCAGAGAGAGGAAAGATCAGAGAGAGAGGAAAGAAAAGAGAAGAGAACAGGGCGTTCCTGCTGACAGAAAGGTAGTGGAGGATGGACGGGTTTGGAGACAAAATTTTCCTTTTTTTTTTTTTTTTTTTTTTTTTTAATACCCGGACGGGACTACTTGAAGAAGGATGGCGCTGGTCACCTGGCGGGTGCTTGAATGGAGGCCACCAGCCGGACCCGGGAGGAGAAAAGGTAGGGGTTGCACTCGGCGGGAGGGGGGGACGGACGGACCACCGGACCGGCACCGGGGAGGACAAGCCCGCGCAGAGAAGTGCACCATGGGATGGTGGGTGAGAGAACCAGTGTTGGGGGGGAAAAGTGGGAGGGCCAGGCCGGACAAGAAGGCCGCATTGTCCCTCCCCCGATGCTGGTGTGCGGGTGTCTGGGTGACTGCAGGTTGCCAGGTGTCGGGGGTGGTGTGTGGGAACGGAGATGGCCGCAGCCATGTTTGTTTAAATGTCTGGGCAGGGCGGCTAGAGAAAGCGGTGGGCGGCCGGGGACTGAGGGGGAGAAAGGTATGTCTATGATATAGTAATCACCAGGAATTCTAAGTTTGTGCCCAGACAATTTCCTGGGTTAAATGAAAATGTTTGGTCAAAGTTTGCCAAAAGCATCATAGGATTCGGAAATAAATCCCATCACTGTTACCAAACTACTGCGCATCCCTGGCAACCATGGCTCACAGAGCCCAGTCCAGCGAAGAGCAAACCATATATTCCTAACATTAATATTCATTTCTGTGCATGAGGATGACTTGACATATTTATTTGGTGAGCAGTGGTGGAGCCCGACGCAGGTTGTAGGCTCACCCCGCCGACCTCTGACCTGCTGGGCAGCGCGATGCGCTCCACGCTGGAGCGCATGGCGGTGGGTGGAAGGCGCGGGAGTGGGCGGGTCGGGCGGGGGAAACAGCTTGCGGTGGAGCCGGTCGGGGCAAGCGCGGTCCTGTGGCAGGTGAGATGGCATGGTGGGAGGGGGAGCTGTGGGGACCCGGAGGACCGGTCTGCGCTGGCTCCGAGTACAGGGAGCATGGGATCATGCCGGCAGCCCCCCGCCGACTTCCGCCTCACCGCGCGGCGGTCACATGATGCGCTCCACGCTGGAGCGCGTGACGGCGAGGCGGAAGCAGCGGGAGAGAAAGAGGACCGGCCGGTAATGGAGGAGATGGCCGCGGGGTGGACGGTGTGGGAGCTGGCTGGAGATGAAGGAACTGGAGGGGGCAACTTACCTGAGAAGCGGCGGGTTCTGGCGCACAGAATCGCCGCGCGTGCGGGCAGCTTGGCCGGAAGCGAGGAAATGACAGGTGCAACTCCTCCTACCAACGAAAAGCGAGAGAGGACGTGCACCCGGAGAGCTGGGCGGCGGAGCTTAAGAAGCCCCCTACGCCCCTCCCACAAAAGCAGGCTGGATTCAGCCTGCTAAATATATACACTCAGGCCCTGATTTATCATCTGGTATGTGCTTCACTGGCCTTCATAGAGCTTGCACTGCCGGAGGAGGCATGTCATTTATGATGAGGCACAGACCTGCCTCCTCTGGCTCTCCATATGCCGGAATGAAATCTACAGCATCTAGGAGATGTCGTAAATTGCAGCAGTTATTTATGCCAGTTCTTTGTGGAAATTATGAAGAATTAGCCAGGGCCAATGCCCACGCCAAGTCTATGACAACCGGGAACAGAAAGGGTGGGGTATATAACGCAATTGCGACTAGAAGAGTCTCAAATGCATTGAACGTTCATTGAGGAGAAGGGGAGATTGCTTTGTTGGGGGTTTTATCATTACGGTAAGCTCTCCGATAACCTGCATTGATAATAAGGTTTCTGTAAAGACCTAAAGATTTCTCCCGGGCTCCTCTATCCTTTTAACTGCTGCAGCTTAAAATGGGAGCTTCTTTTCTGCTCATATTTCATGCAGTTTCTGATGAGAATTCCCTCAAGAAGGAGGGATTAATGAATGGTGTAATCTCCAGGGAATCCTATGGTTTCTCTAAAGGTCCACTTACACGGGACCAATATTGGGGAGATTATAGCGAATGAAAGTTCATGCCTGATAATAGCCCCGTGCAAAGATACCACTGATCACCCACTGAACGACCAAGCAGCATATAGTTGTTTAAAAAGAGATCATTTTCTGTCAGAGCCGATGGCATCTCCAACAATCTTCTACGAATGGAGCCCCCCGACGCAAACAGTGGAGTAGAATACTGCCGTGTACTTTTCCAAAGGTCTCTGTGACCGTAATGTCTTCTCCTTACTCATTTACTATATATGGCAGACAGAGGTTGTTGAGGACTGGGAAGGTAGGTTACCTACAGACTGTCTACATCTAGCACAATGATTGCTGCGCGTAAACGGCAGTATCAAACCGCACTCATTACTGGCATGCACACCTCCGTACTGATATGGATCCTGTAAAACTGAGACACGGTAGGTTGCCTATTAAGCAAACTAAGCCCAAAAAAAAAAAAAGTGTTAAATCTATTAGACTCACAAAAAAACCAAGGTGGTCATTTATTAAGACCGATGTTTTAGACGCCGGTCTTAATATCCCCTATATCTGATGGTGGATCCGTCAAAATTATGAAGAGGCACAGGCATCTACATAACTTCGCGGCATCCAGCGCCAGTCTAAATGTAAGCCAGCTTCCTAGAAACAAGCGTAGAAAATGATGAATGAGATGGGCCTTCCAGCCTACTTTTTTTTTTAGACCTGGTCTGAGTGGGGAAGTCACAGATTGTGCACCGGCCTAATATGAGCACATTTTAGGATAATAAATTACACCCCCAAATGTCTATAAAATGAGATACAAGGATTATCAGTTTTAATAACCCGCCCCCACAAATGTGATTAAATAATAGAACTTAGCCCCTCGCCTTTTCGTGTACTGAAGCTCCAGTTCTCATCTTTGGTTTACAGGCTGCAGCAGTGACATCTTAGGCTACTTTCACACTAGCGTTCGGAGCGGGTCCGTCTGATGTTTCATCAGACGGATCCACTCCTATAATGCAGACGTTTGCATCCGTTCAGAATGGATCCGTCTGCATTATAACTTAGAAAGATTTCGAAGTGTGAAAGTAGCCTGAGCAGATCCATCCAGACTTTACATTGAAAGTCAATGGGGGCGGATCCGTTTGAAGATTGAGCCATATAGTGTCATCTTCAAGCGGATCCGTCCCCATTGACTTACATTGTAAGTCTGGACGGATCCGCTCGCCTCCGCACGGCCAGGCGGACACCCGAACACTGCAAGCAGCGTTCAGGTGTCCGCTCACTGAGCGGAGGCTGAACGCTGGCAGACTGATGCATTCTCAGCGGATCCGCCTCCACTGAGAATGCATTAGGGCCGGACGGCTGCGTTCGGGGCCGCTTGTGAGCCCCTTCAAACGAAGCTCACGAGCGGACACCTGAACGCAGGTGTGAAAGTAGCCTTACACAACTCTGCAGGCTGGAAACTGGGGGTGATGACTAGTGTTGAGCGAAGAGAGCTTCAGATTCTTCATCCAAAGTCACTTCGTACAAAACTTAAACGGAATAATACTCTACGGAGATCAGTCTCCGTATAGTGTTAGAATGTATGGGCTCCGATGAGCCGAAGTTAGTTATTCACGAACCACTTTAAAACTCAAAACTGAACTCTGCTTCGGTTCCAACTAGTACCTCGGTTTTCCACTTTAAAAATCAACTACCGAAGTTAATCAACGAAGACACGCACGAGCAGAGCACCAGAAAGAACAGAAGTTCTGGATGGAGAACATAAATGGCCTGAACAGAGCACTGACTACATTGGTTACGTTCAGTTTCCATATGGAATCTTTTCTCTGGTCTTTCCAATTTATTTGTTGGCCTTTTTATTCGAATAGGAGACAAAGACCCCAAACAGACATGTGAACCCGCCCTAACTTGGACTAAGTGAGTCTGTCGCCAGTTTTACCTATGTAGAACCCAGAGGATAATACATCTGTCACTGCTCTTAATCTGTAGTACTGAGAAAATGAACTTTGAAATCAGTTGGGCATCGCTCCCGTGCAGGAGCCGCCACCGCCGTCTCCTGGTCGGACTCGGCAGGCCTCACACAGCAGAAGCAGTCCCCTGGTCAGACTCGGCAGGCCTCACACAGCAGAAGCAGTCCCCTGGTCAGACTCGGCAGGCCTCACACAGCAGAAGCAGTCTCCTGGTCAGACTCGGCAGGCCTCACACAGCAGAAGCAGTCTCCTGGCCGGACTCGGCAGGCCTCACACAGCAGAAGCAGTCCCCTGGTCAGACTCGGCAGGCCTCACACAGCAGAAGCAGTCTCCTGGTCGGACTCGGCAGGCCTCACACAGCAGAAGCAGTCTCCTGGCCGGACTCGGCAGGCCTCACACAGCAGAAGCAGTCCCCTGGTCGGACTCGGCAGGCCTCACACAGCAGAAGCAGTCCCCTGGTCGGACTCGGCAGGCCTCACACAGCAGAAGCAGTCTCCTGGTCGGACTCGGCAGGCCTCACACAGCAGAAGCAGTCTCCTGGTCGGACTCGGCAGGCCTCACACAGAAGCAGTCTCCTGGTCGGACTCGACAGGCCTCTCACAGCAGAAGCAGTCTCCTGGTCGGACTCGACAGGCCTCTCACAGCAGAAGCAGTCCCCTGGTCGGACTCGACAGGCCTCACACAGCAGAAGCAGTCTCCTGGCCGGACTCACACAGCAGAGGGGCGGTGTGAGCACTTCCAGTAACCGTGCCCACTCAATTAAAAGTTCATTCTCTCAGCACTACGATGTCCCTGTCCACGTCTGTTTTGCGCCAAAACTGCTGACAGACACCCTTTAGGAGAAGGTGACAAATGAATGGTGTGCATAATTGTCACAAGTTAGCAACCATGAGTCTGCATAAGTGCGGCTTTACATCACTGACAAATCTGCAGGCTTTGAACAGACTCTCTTGCAAGGCATACAAGTGTCTCATGTCTAGCAGCCTGCACATAAGCGGTTTCTGCTGTGGGATACACGGTTGGGTTTTGTTTCAGATAAAATCCCTCATGTGAACCTACCCTATGGCAGTCTAGACCTAACCAGGCCAGATTTTGCACTACTATCAGTTCTGCCCCGACATAAGAGTTTACATTGTGCTCTGTCATTGGTCTCTTTTGAAACACCTGTGAACCACCAAAAGTTCTTAATGTCCCATTCAGACGACCGTATGTTGCCTTACGCATCTGATCTGCAAGTTTGCAGATTAGATGAGGCCCCAAAAGACGCAGACAGCAGTGTGCTGTCCCCATCTTTTTTCATTTCACAGCCCAGCAAAACAAATCAAAATGCCCTATACTGGTCCTAATTTACACTGGTGTGGCCCGATTAAAGTCTAAGGGTCCGGAAAACGGAACGCCAAAAAAAAAAAAAAAAAAGCCACCTGAATGTCCATGACAGTCAGACAGGTTTTTTATTGATTGTTTACACATTTTTATAGATTTCATAGTTTTTGCTTTAAATGTCACTTCAGGCTTGCAGGACCCAATAATACGGTCATGGAAAAGCATTCCTAAAACTAGTGTCCTTACATGGTTCTTCTGTCTTCCAAATGCAGCAATTTGTCTTCACCGCTCCTGCTGTATGCCAACTAGGAGTTTAAAATCAAGGAGGCCGACACTTCCCCTGATGTCAAGGTTGCTGCAGCCAAATTCTGCCCCTTCTCCGCTGATTGACATTTCCTAGCACAGACAATGAGAGGCCAGCGATTACATTGCCTGTGTAAGGAAACATCATTCAGCAGAGAAAAGGGCAGCAATTTTGTATTCAGGCAGGAAGCTCTGATCAGAGGATTTTCACTGCATTCAGATGCGAGAACTATATAAGACAGCCAGGATAGCATGAGCTGACTGTTCAGGCAGTTTGGAGGCAAGATCTTGCAGTGACAAGTTCCTTTTAATGTCAGATACAGATATTGAAGTATTAAAAAGGGTTTTCCACATCTTAACACTGATGACCTATCCTGTGGATAGGTCATCAGTATCTGAAAGTGAGGGTCCAACACCTGGGACCCCTGCCGATCAGCTGTTTGACACCAATGCCGCAGCTTACCAAGCACAGCACCCTACATTGTATAGTGGCTGTGCTTGGAATTACACTGAGACCCATTCACTTGAATGAGACCGAGCTGCTCCTAGGCCATGAGACAGATGAACATGTCGACACTGGCCTTGGAAAAGCTAAGCTAAGGCTGCTGGATTCTCAAACACCTGATCAGTGAGGGTCTGACACCTGGGACCCCTGCCGATGACCTATCCAGAGGGGCGGGGGGTCATCAGTACTAAAATCCTGGAAAACCCCTTTAAGTGTCCACAAAGTCATGTAATTGCTCCGCAAGGAAGTGTTGGTATCAAAGAACAAGTCATGTAACCTTGCACTACATGCAAGAATTGCTAGGTCCCTAGGCTGACTCAACTAAGGGAGATTAAAAAATTACAAACATTTCCAAGAAAGCTTGTTACACCGGCAGATAATAGTGAAGATCACCACTAACAAGCATTCGTATGAATGATCCAGCAGTGTAATAATGCCCAAACAGAAAGATAGATGGTTGTTGGCACTACTCACCAAGACCACTGGGCTCCAGGTTATGGGATAGCAATAACGATAAATCAGTGGGGCACTAAGTCTTGGAAAAACCCAAATCAAGTGCAGCATAGAATTTATGTTCATGGCACTTACCCCATTTATTAATACAAAGTGCACAATACAGGAGTAGAAGTACAGCACATACAGCTGGCCAATGGCAGTTTTGCGTTGTGCGACGCTTTCTCAGAGACATTGAGACAGCATCACACGAAACTGCCATTGGCCGGCTGTACTTTTACTCCCTGTATAATGTACTTTTGTATGAATAAATGGACTATTCACAATTGAGTGAGTGCTGTGAACATATTTTCTATGCTGCAGTGTAAATTGCAGGCAAACTGATTCAGTATGGCAGGGATGGCCAACCTGAGGCTCTCCAGCTGTTGCAAAACTACAACTCCCAGCATGCCCAGGCTACCTACAGCTATCAGCCTAAAGCAGGGCATGGTGGGAGTTAGTTTTACAACAGCTGGAGAGCCTCAGGTTGGCCATGCCTGCAGTATGGGGATGAGCGATGGCATTAGCGATTGCTCCTCCCTATACTGTGGAGGAGATTGCTGCATGTAATAGCAGTCTCTTCCACCAACAAGCAGAAGATGGTCATGACAAAATGCTTTCTTCTTCTCGCCAACTGCCTGCAAAAATCTGCAGATTTAATATAAGCTTAACTTCAATTTGAACATAAATCAGCTTAATGCTGCCCGTACAGTGTGACCACATGCGATTCACTGCTAGTTGCTGTGCTGGCACCTGCACAGGCTGTTTCAAGTTGCATGGACAAGTGCAGCCCAATGTATGAGATGTCAAGAGAATGAGCCATTAGATCCGGCACCCTAAAACTACAACTCCCACAATGCCCTGGTGTAGGCTGTTCAGGCATGCTGGGAGTTGGTTAGTTGTAACAGCTGGAGGGCTGCAGTTTGAGGATGCCTGCATTAGATTCTGATTCAGCCGCCATGTACTGTGGAACAGAAGCAGCAAAAGACAACTGCAAAATACTGCAGTCTTAAAAATTCCTTTCTACATTTGCACACCACTAGTAGCTTACTGCATGTTGCACATACAGATCTGACGTCAAGAATCAGTACAAAGTCCCATCAACAGGTGTGCAATACCTTTAAGGCTGGGTTCCTACGTGACCTGTTAGCTGTGGCTTTGCAGTCAGATTTTCATGTGAAAAGTTCACATCATTGTACAGAACCAGCAGGCTGGTGTTCTCATCCATGTGGTGTACAAATACCGCATCATAAATTGGCCTGCAGTGTTGATTTGACATCTGCAGCATGTCAATTTATGCTGCAGGTTGCTCCGGCAGATTTCACCCTTAGCTGAATTTGTTCCATTGCAAAGTACTAGATTTTGCTGCTGGAGTTGGTCATGCATTAGCCTCCTTTAGCAGATCCCCTTAAACCCCCCCCCCCCCCTCCCCAATAAATCACATTAGCTGCACCTCAGACCAATATTAGGGCCCTTTCCACTAGTAAACTTTGAGCACACATTCATTCCCAATAGTATGTGTATGAAAAGGTGCTGCTGATCACCAGAACAATCTTTTCATTACCTACTTCATGTGTCACCTAAAACAGTCATCTGTATAAATGAAGTGGGAGAGAATGTGCTGCTGACAATACACAATGTGAATAGGGGGCTGAATAGTGTAACATTCGTATTGGGCCATGTGAAGATCTTTAACCCCCAACAGTTACATCTTTAACTCTTTGCATCAGTCTGGCTAGCAGCTAGAGATTTGTACCTGGTTGCATTTGAAAGCTGACAATCTAAGCTTTAAAACAAGACAACAGCATTACCAAAGCCCGAGCACCATCCTGCATTTATTTAGTTAGCACCCCTTACCAACATGTGTAACAAGACCCTTACAGTTACCAGACATACAATAAAATTACCACCACCAAGGTTGACTTTTTTGTTTTTATTGGAAAACAAATATACAACTTGGAATGGATTTGAGGCAAATTGTGCCATAAGCAGGTTCTTCTGAAAAGTGGCTAAACCAAAGTAAACCTTAAACTGGTGAAGGAGCTTACAACTCACTGCTGGGTAATGCTATGCAGACCCCTCACATCAGTGTAATTCAAAGAAAAAAAAAAAAATTGTAAGCATGTGAAGATGTTCCAGGTTTGGAGCAAACAATACAGGAGGAAAAGGCAGGAAGGGTGGAAGGAGAAAACAAGACATGTATCTGGATATACCAGCTTTGCATTAGTGCAACATAAGTTCAATATTGTTAACTATCTGTAGTTTTGAGTAGTTTACTCCACATTCCAACAAGCAGACAAGTTACTTGAAGAAATCCAACTTTGAGAGGGGGCAGGAAGTAAAAAAATTAAAACTGAAGAGCCCCAATGTTCCCATGTAACTAAATTCATCAAGGTCTTCCATGTGCACAAAGGGCTTTGGTAAAATCCAGAGTAAGCCACATGCAGCATTTGTTACTTGATCAACTTTCCATGGAAAACCAAAAGAATAAAAAGTTTAAGAAAGACAGTGACAGGAATATGGGAAACATGAATGGAATTCTAAATTACTATACATGCATTTTTTTGACAGTAAGGGGAAACATTTTACAGATAAGTTACAAACAAAGAAAGGCAAATAAACATCTTTGTACAAGAAATTTAACACATTCTGTACAATCTTCACTTTGCTGTCATCATTTGTACAAACTCTGCAAGAGAAAAAGAACAGTGTGAAAACACAAGCAAGACCATCTTACAACATGTTCTAAAGTCTTTACTCATTCTTCTGATACATTAAAGAGGTATTCCCATCTCAGGGATCATAGTTTAAGTTAATAAATATGTCCCATTGAGCAGTTTTGTAAATCTATCCTATTAAAAATTTCCAAGCGTTCCCCTAAAATTTGTTGCCTCCTACTTCATTGTATATGTTTGGTATCCCATGGATATGGCCACCTCTGGGCTGCGCTTGCACAGAACTAGCTACCTCCAGTGCCTGGCCTCTCCATGTCATCTTGAACAAGCACGGCGCCCGCGCATGCGCAGACGCCCATTCTTCAGTGCCGCAGCCAAAACAGAGCTGCGCGTGCGTGGCTCAACTTTAGCAGCGCCACCAAGAAACACATCCGTGCATGAGCGGCTGCCTGGAGAATGCCGAAATTACAGAGGAGTGTGAGGATGTGCCAGGGAAGGATCGGAGGAAAGTATTTTTAATTAAAATACTATATGCACCCACAAATCCACCAACAATATATGATAATAAAAGAAACAAGACAAATATGGAGTGAATAGAACAAAGGGTCCACATTTAGGGAATAGGAGCACATTGTACATTTGAGGGGCACATGGAAAAGCAGTCTGCGGATGACAATCCACATGAACGAGCTTGCAGCACAGAGTTCGAGTGATGTCATAAGGAGGCGTGGCCAGCTTTCATATAAAAACTGCCTAAGCCCACCCAGCCTTAGTAGAAGGAAACCAGGAAGTGAACAGGATAGCTGGCTGCAGGCGAGGATGAAATAGCAAGATGGGAATACCCCTTTAAAGGCTGTGAGGCAAAAAAGAGACCAGATGCCCTTAAACAGAGTTGCTTTGCTTACAGGAAAGTAGAGGTGGCTGCACTTGTCAAGTTACTCCATAACAGTTTAAGGGAGTACACCTTAGACATACACCAGATACTGGTGTTCAGTCAACTGCCATCTCAGAGGGTCCCACCAGACATGCACCTTGTAGTGCTCTGGTAGTAAAAAAAGATTGTGATTTTGGACACCCTGGACCACCCACTGATGAGCTGTTTGAGGAGGAACCAGCGCTTGCAGTAGTGCCACAGCCTTCTCTCAGCTTCTCCTAGGCCATTGAGGACATGTCCATTAGTCATGTGACCTAGGAGCAGCTCAGGCCCATAGAAGTGATTGGAGCACAGCTGCTATACAATGTACTGTGCTTGGTGAGCTGAGAGTAGGCCGGGGCACCCACAGGAGCACCAATGCCTTCTCAAACAGCTGATTGGTAGTGAGCCTGGGTGTCAGACCCCCACAGATCAGATACTAATGACCAATCCTCAGGATAAGTCATCAGTATTAAAATCCCAGAAAACCATTTTAATGTCAGAGAACAAAAAGTCTTATGAAACTTACTTCCTAACCCCTAGCAGGTGAGCCTAGGCCACAATATATTGTTGGCTGGACCACTTAAACCAGAGGCGACAAACATACATGTAACAAGCTTAAAGGGGCTGCATCCAGTCCCCACGAGTGACGAGCCGTCTACTCACATCACTGTGGCTGGTCAGTCGGCCACAATCATGTGCCGTGCAGTCGTTGATTGGCCAGCAACAGTCGTGTAGAGAGCAGGTCACACTTCCAGTCCAGCGGGGACCAGAGACTGAGAAGCCCAAGCTTATTGTAGACTGGAACCCACCTTCATAATTTACTTGGCCGTCACCATCAATGTCTGCTTCCCTGATCATTTCATCAACCTCTTCGTCCGTTAACTTCTCACCCAGATTTGTCATAACATGACGGAGTTCAGCAGCGCTAATGTAGCCGTTTCCATCCTGTAGAAAATGGAAGCTCAGACTGTAAGCTCAGCAACCACAGCATTTAGCATCACCACATGTCACAGCTATGACAGTGCACAGTTACACAACAGGTTGGCAGATTAGCCTGTACATTAAAGAGGACCTTTCACCACTCCCGACATGCCCGTTTTAATATCTTCATGCATTCCCCATGTAACAATTCTGGAGCATATATTCTTATGTCTGTTACTATTAGCCTTCAGGAAGGGTACAGAGGGGAAGTAACCAGTGGAGGGGGGTGTACCTGCCCAGACTAACCAATCAGAGTGGCCATTTTCAGACTGCAGGGACACCCCCCCCCCCCCCCCCCTCCAACTGGTTACCACCCCTCTGTACCCTTACTGCAGATTGCTGGCAATTCATTCATAACTTCTACTGCAAATAAAATGAGTGGCACAACAGTCATAGTAGGTGTCCCAGAATGGTTATTACATGGGGGATGCATGTAGCCATTAAAGTAGGCATGTCAGGAGCAGTGAAAGGTCCTCTTCAAAGGGAACCTGTCACCATGTTCTGACATGAAACTGAATGTACCTTAATACTTGTTTACCCTGATAGTTCCCAGTGATCGATCCATAATTTTCTCAGGACTAACCGGTCCTATTTTATTGCCCTATAAAGCTTTCCTGCCTTTTATGCCAATTAACATTAGAGTCATATCTTTGACCTGAGAAGTGTCATATTTTCTCGGAGTCAAGCATCTCAGCTCCACCTAAGAAACGCCTTCGATAAAATCTCATGCATGCGCAATATTCATTTTGGGCAGAACTACGTTGAAAAGGAAAGGGCAAGTACATTATTTCAGACGAGATTACAAGCAGTGAGGGCAGCAGAAATTGGCTGTCAAAGTCTAGGGGGAGGGAAATAAGCCCATGATAGGGTGAAGGGAAGAAATGTACGCGAATGAGTGGTAAAGCTTTATAGGGCGATAAAATAGGACAGGTTAGTCCTGAGAAAATTCTGGATCGATCACTGGGAACCATCAGGGTAAACAAGTATTAAAGGGACATTTCGGTTTTATGTCAGAACATGGTGACAGGTTCCCTTTAAGGTCAATGTTTATGCAAAAAGGTGCAAGTCAATTATCTACAGTGTAACATCACTACGCACATGGTAAACCTACAAGTCCTGACCAAATACAAGTCGGACTACTTGCCATTGGAGCTGAGCGAATTCACCCTGCTGAGTCGGGAGCTACACATTTCTGCTAATTTTACTATTACTATTGGGTAGAAGCACCTGTCTACATTGAGATTGTGATGTATGCAAACTAAAAAAGGCTGCATGTGTCAATCCTGCCCTGCAGAATAAACAATGCAAATATGTGCTTTCAGCTTGGGTGCTTCTTATAATCTATACACCATTACTATGGAAAGTAAATGTGCAACGGCAGCCCCATCACTGAGCAGAGACCCAACTGCCAAGGCACAAGACTGTCCCCAATATGCTCAGTTTTAGCACAATATTCCTCAACTTCAGTCCTCAGGGACCACCTGCCAGTCACGATCTGAGAATATCCCACAGAATGAAGACCTGGTGAGTCCTGATGCATTGAAACTAGTTCCATCACCTCATCAATACTAAGGAAATCTTGAACCATGACCGGCAAGTGGGCCCTGAGGACCAGAGTTAAGGAACAAAGGTTAGTGCATAGTATATGGTCAGTCTTCATACCACAGACCCCATCTTAAGAACTTGTCACCATGCAAATGTGGTATAGGGCGTGAGGTGCTGAGCAGATTGATACTGATCGTTTTAGCAGATGAACAAGTTATAAGATTTACTGCATTTAAACCTCTGCTTTATCTTGTAGTCATGTGGGAGGTTCTGCTGTAAACAGCTTCCCCTTTGGGCTCATGCACACGACCGTATGCCCTCCGAGACAGTCCGTGAGCGGGCATACATAGTGTGCACGGGAGCGCACAGCATCATCGGTTACTATGATGCTGTGTGCATCAGGCCGCCCATGGGGCTATTGTCCTGCACTCATATGATCGGAGGGCATACGGTCGTGTGCATGATCCCTTAGGTTTACACAGTTTGCCATCAGTGACTGCATTGCATTTTCATGGTGACCGGTCCCCTTAGATCAAAAAGGTGTTTCAGGGATTAAGAGCACCAGCCTTTTAGATTCTAATTTAGTGACTTTATAAAGCTGACAGGAGCTTAGTTCCACTCCTGTGTCAGAGGAACAGCCTAGCTAGAGGCTGTCATTCACCTCCAGACCCCTAGGACTATAGTGCAGGGATCAGCAAACTCCAGCTGCTGGGCAACAACTCCAACTCCCAGCCATACTTCGCTGTACACTCACTCGTATGAGTTATAAGGAATCTGGGAGTTGCCAGAGGTTGCTGTGGAGTTTAACAGGCTGCCGGCTAGATTTACTGCAGGTGTGGAACTAGCCCAAGGAACGGCCATTTTCAGAATAGAAGTCTAGAATTAGATTCACTTTTTTTTTTTTAAACAACTGTCAAATAGTAAGTGTCCCATCTTGGTCAGAACTACAGTACCATACAACTGAAAGGCAGTATAACAACTGTCAAATTTACCCCAAAGACATTGATCAGCGCCTTCACTGTGCCAAGAACAGTCTGCATTTGCAGTATTTGAACTACAGCACAACCACACCATCTGAAAAGTGCCCCATCTTCAGAAAGTGCAAGAGTCACATAAAATGAGCATCCAATATACTGCAATAAACAGGCTAAAAAATGCTGTGACTTCAGACCAAAGCCCGCTACAAGGGCAAGTAGACGTTGCGCTCCCAACAAGCCTACATGCTCAGGTAGTTTCCCGATCTGCACATATAATCTTGGGAGCCTGTCACATTGAACATGGCATCTGATCTACCACAAGCATGTTCTAGAGCAGGAGGAGCTCAGTGGGAAAGAATTCAGTGCAACTTCAAAGTTGAAACTTAGAGCAGCCATACCCAGTGACTGACAGCTATATTTGCAGACAGACATTCAGGGACGGTTGCTGCTCCATTACCAAGACCACCTTTCCATTGGACTCCCAACCACATGAAAAGCAGCAATTACAGTCAGCTACAAGTTATCTAGAACCACCTCCTCCATACCCCAATGCTGGTAGACTGGACGGCATTCTTATTATGACAGAACATCTTAACCTGCCTGTTGTCTCCGATGCAAAGCCAAATGTAAGCCAAGTGTGTGTACCACTCGCCATACTAGCAGTCAATGCAACTGAGAAAGCACTACTCTTAACTTAAAAAATAAATAAAAAATACATACAAGCAGATGACACTTAAATTCCATAATTTGCCGATACCTTGTCAAACACACGGAATGCTTCTCTGATTTCCTCTTCACTATCTGTGTCTTTCATTTTTCTAGCCATCATAGTCAGGAATTCAGGAAAGTCGATTGTTCCGTTACCTGTTGAAGACAGAAGGTGGGATTAGAGACAAACACCACCAACTGAAGACATAGCCCATGGACCAGAGCGCATACCATCAGCGTCTACTTCATTGATCATGTCCTGCAGCTCGGCCTCTGTGGGGTTCTGCCCAAGCGACCTCATCACTGTGCCCAACTCCTTTGTTGTGATGGTGCCATCACCATCCTTGTCGAATAGCGAGAAGGCTTCCTTGAATTCTAGAAGGAAAATGAATTCTGTAAGACATCTAGAAATACAATCCCAGTTTCCTACAGATTTAGTACTATTACTAGTCTACTCATGTATGCAGCTGTAACCATAAATGAAAAGATTCCACAAAAATGGCAGGGGTAGGACAAAAGCCCTGAGGGGTCATGTACAGCCCCAATTACATAGTAATGCTCAGAGGGCCATCAGAGGTAGATGTCCATGGTCACATCCATACACTTTGTGTAATACCTTAGGGCTCTTTCACACCTGCGTTATTGTCTTCCGGCATAGAGTTCCGTCGTCGGGGCTCTATGCCGGAAGAATCCTGATCAGGATTATCCTAATGCATTCTGAATGGAGAGTAATCCGTTCAGGATGCATCAGGATGTCTTCAGTTCCGGTACGGAACGTTTGTTGGCCGGAGAAAATACCGCAGCATGCTGCGCTTTTTGCTCCGGCCAAAAATCCGGAACACTTGCCGCAAGGCCGGATCCGGAATTAATGCCCATTGGAAGGCATTGATCCGGATCCGGCCTTAAGCTAAACGTCGTTTCGGCGCATTGCCGGAGCCGACATTTAGCTTTTTCAGAGTGGTTACCATGGCTGCCGGGACGCTAAAGTCCTGGCAGCCATGGTAAAGTGTAGCGGGGAGCGGGGGAGCAGTGTACTTACCGTCCGTGCGGCTCCCCGGGCGCTCCAGAGTGACGTCAGGGCGCCCCAAGCGCATGGATCACGTGATCGCATGGATCACGTCATCCATGCGCATGGGGCGCTCTGACGTCATTCTGGAGCGCCCCGGGAGCCGCACGGACTGTAAGTATACCGCTCCCCCGCTCCCCGCTCCTACTATGGCAACCAGGACTTTAATAGCGTCCTGGGTGCCATAGTAACACTGAAAGCATTTGGAAGACGGTTCCGTCTTCAAATGCTTTCAGTACACTTGCGTTTTTCCGGATCCGGAGTGTAATTCCGGCAAGTGGAGTACACGCCGGATCCGGACAACGCAAGTGTGAAAGAGGCCTTAGCCGGTCATTATGCAACATGTGGAAAACAAGTCTAAGGTCTAACTTATTGTGACAAACTTACCTGCAATCTGCTCTTCTGTCAGTTGGTCAGCCTGAAAGATAAGACAGGAGTGAGTAAAGCTCACAACCCACAGTATAGATAGAAATCTATTGCGAACCCACCACAACCCAGTCTGAAAATATGATCAGCATAAGAGTATCCTGATTGTCCCCTGTGTCCCAAGGAGAAACATAGGCATGACAGAAGCTGCAGACAACCGGTCTAAAGCAGGAAGACCACAACTGACCCTGGAATATTGAGGAAACCACTTCAGGTCTGGGTAGGAATCAAGGAATGAGACCTGATAGACTCCAACTCACTGCACTGTCAGCAATGCCACCATTGGCATCAGGTCATGTGAAGCAGCATTGACCCATCTGCCACTAAGGACTCAACAAGTCCAGGTATCCTGAGAAGTATACAGGGAACCATCATGGCATATGCAGTTTAATAAGTGTCCGATAGGAGAGGGACCCACATCAAGCTCACTGCTGGTGAAGGTGCTGCCCTCTCCATTTCTATGAGACTTCAAAATAGCCACAAACACCTGGACATTTTAGCACAGCCACCTCTCCATTCATAGTGCCTGCAAGATGGTACCCCCCTGGAAATAGGTGTGGATGACATGTGGCATCTCCTGTAGCAGTGCCATGGGGGAAGTTAGGAATACCCAATCTGTCACCATCCACAATATAGTTAACATGCAATCCCTCTGATTACAAGAGGTCTAGGTCCTCTGTGAGTGGAGTAGCGGTGTGCACGCATGACCTGCATTCACCTATCCAGTGGTTGGATGGAGAATTCTCCCACCCTAAACTATTAATACTACTTCTTCCCAATCAACCTGGTAGAGTTGATAGATGTCAGTTTTCATTGGGGTAAGTCAGCCACAGCCTGAGCTGCCAGCCAAATAGACCAAGGTAGAGAAGTAGTCAGAATACACCAGTAGACAATCCAACACCAAACGTGAAGGTAGACTCCAGGGTCTCCAGTCTGATATTACACCTGACCTTGCAAGTGCCCAACTGTTAAGCAGAAACTAAATCTGATCCCTACAATCATTGGATCACAGTTCCTGTCTAATCAAATGTCACCCAAATGTGGAGCAGGATTTATTGTCTAATAAAACTACTGTAAAGTGACCCTGTCCTCAGCATGCAAAATAGACCCATAAAGTGAGGCTTCACCTCCAACCCTGAGCAGATGACTGCATGCCTAAAGGGGTATTCCCATCTTAGACAATGGGGGCATATCGCTAGGATATGCCCCCATCTTCTGATAGGTGCGGGTCCCACCTCTGGGACCCGCACCTACAATGAGTACAGAGCTGGGGAGAGTTGTGGCTGGAGGACCCCGGGTTTCCCAGGATCTGTCCACCACCAGGCGCAGCTCCCCGCCTCTCCCATTGAAGTGAATGGGAGCGCACCACACATGAGCAGCCTTGCTCCCATTTATTTCTATGGGGCCGACAGAAATAGAGCCAGCGCTCGGCTATTTTCAGCAGCTCCATAGACATGAATGGAGGACGGCTGCGCATGCGCAGTGCGCCCTCCTCCACTTTCTCCGCTCCGTTCTCCTTGTAGGTGCGGGTCCCACATCTGGGACCTGCATCTATCAGACAATGGGGGCATATCCTAGCGATATGCCCCCATTGTCTAAGATGGGATGATCCCTTTAAGGGGTTTCTGTCACTAGAATTTTCAGTATTAGAATTCTTACTTTTATAATATGTAAATGAGCCTCTAGGGGGCAGGCATTGCTCCTGCACCTAGAGGCTCCCACCTTCCAAGTGCTGATTGACAGGGCCAGGCATCTTTCACATCCTTCTGCCTGCCCTGGGAAAATCTTGCGCTGTTCAGTATTTGCACAGTGAGGAAGCTGGCAGCCTGCGAGCATCCTTCCCTCACCACGCCTGCACAGAATACTGAACAGCACAAGATTTCCCCAGGGCAGGCAGAAGGATGCCAATGATGCCTGGCCCTGTCAATCAACACTTGGAAGGCGTGACTTGGTGGGAGCCTCTAGGAGCAGGAGCAACGTACATACTATAAAAGTAGGAATTCTACAGTAACGGGGCACAGATAATCATTAGAATAGCAGCGTTAAGTGCAGCTGACATTAGCACATCGCTAAAGTCAGCCAGTTTAATACTGAAAATTCTAGTGACAGAAACCCTTTAAAGGACATCTGTCAGCAGATTTGTACCTATGACACTGGCTGACCTGTTACATGTGCACTTGGCAGCTGAAGGCCTCTGTGTTGGTCCCATGTTCATATGTGTCCGCATTGGTGAGAAAAATGAAGTTTTAACATATGCAAGTGAGCCTCTAGGAGCAACGAAGGCATTACCATTACTCCTGGAGGCTCTGCTCTCTCTGCATCTGCCGTGCCCTCTGCACTTTGACCAGGTAGGTGTGACCACGTTTACACTGCTCGTCCCTGTTAAAGAGCAGAGGGCGCGGCACAAAGAGCAGAGCCTCCAGGTGTAACAGCAATGCCCCTGTTGCCCCTAGAGGCTCAGTTGTATATTTTAGAATAATTTCTCAGCAATGTGGGCACATATGAGCATGGGACTAACAGATGCCTTCAGCTGCCAAGTGCACATGCAACAGGCCACCCAGTGTCATAGGGACAAAAACTACTGACAGAAGTCCTTTAACACAACAATGACAATTCAGGTGCTCAACACAACAACACAGGGGGCATATAGAGCAGCAGCCGCCATGTTCACCTCACCATCATCTACAACTATGATCAGGATGTCTATGGCTGAGGCAGAGACTTCTTGGAAGGTCACAAAGCCAAGTGCACATCAAGACATGCAATCCCCAGCACAGCTTTCCTGTAAGG
Source organism: Bufo bufo (assembly GCF_905171765.1). Classification (NCBI taxonomy): domain Eukaryota; kingdom Metazoa; phylum Chordata; class Amphibia; order Anura; family Bufonidae; genus Bufo; species Bufo bufo. The sequence continues at coordinate 567,291,477 of NC_053392.1, read as the reverse complement.
ACACTCCATCTCTGCTGGCCAGCACTTCGACCACTAATCAGGCAAGTCAACTAAGGCTACTGTCACAATAGCATTAATATTTTCTGGTATTGAAATCCGTCACCAGAAAAAAAAAAAAAAAAACACTTCCATTTTGTACCCATTGTCAACAGAATGCTCCAAAGGGCATTCAATTTGGTTGCGTTCTCATACTGCAGCATGCGACGGTTTGCATTCTGTCCTGGGATGCGGAGCAAGACGGATCCGGCATGACCCCCAATGCAAGTCAATGGATCCGTTTTCTCTGACAATAGAAAACAGATCCGTTCCCCATTGACTTTCAATGGAGTTAATGACGGATCCGTCTTGGCCATGTTAAAGATTATACAACCAGATCCGTTCATAACGGATGCAGACGGTTGTATTATCAGTAACTGAAGCGTTTTTTGCTGAACCCTGCCGGCTCCAGTAAAAGCACTAGTGTGAAGGTAGCCTTAGATGTGTAGATAAAGGCACATTTGCATGAGCCGAGGAAGCAATTACCAAGAACAGGGTGTTCCTTCATCACCTCCACTGTATGCGGACAAGTGACGGCTGCCATTGCTCATGTCTATACAGGGAAGCAAATCCCTCTTTACACGGCCTGCTGCCCAGAAAGGATCATTCAGGTGTCCACATAAACAGCATTCAGCTTATCCACTGGGAGAACGGTGACAGATAGGGACTCGCTCAATGCCATCCCCACCACCAACTCAACGCTCCCATATACATTTAAATCTAGCTTGGCCAAGTGCGTATGTATTTAACAGGAATAGGATAAAGCTGTTAAATGATCTCTGGGGAGGACAGACAATCCCTTGGGGAAAGGGGGTCAGAGGCAGCATATCCCATGTGTATTACTTTAAAAATGGCAGCCAACCTACAGTAATTGGTATGGGGGCTTTTACGACTCAATACTAAAGAAACACCGATCTGCAAGCCGTGGGGTTCATAGCGTTTGGCGCGGTCTGACAAGGCATGCTTCACATCAAATCCCAACTACCACAGTCAGTGCACCCATCTCAAGCTTTTCTGGGAGTTTAAGGAGTTGTCTCATTTGGGATATTAAATGGCATAATCAATAGGATATGCCATGAATGTCTGATAGGAGTGGGTCCTGCAGGAGCATATGCCATTCACGGCAATGAAACTGCCAAACACCAAGCCAGTCAGCCCGTTCTGGAAGTCCTGCAGCAGTGAACGCACTTTGCAGCCCCTCAAGGGTCACCAGTGCACTCAAGACTATCTCCACAGACATTAGGTCTAGAGAGCTCAGGATCAGATCATGGCCATTTTCTTCCAAAAACCTATTCCACTCATTTACAGTTAGACCCAATACCGCAGCTGCTGCAACAATTCACAACCTGGTGCAGTGTATAGGGAAAAAACAAAACAAAGAAAAGCCAGTTGCCCCAATACTTTACACCAAGAATGTCTGCATTTTTGGACCATGCTAATTAGATTAGTATGTGAACACACTTGAAGTTTGAGGAGAAGTGAGAAGATAAACTTATTGTGCCAGATCCTGCTGTTGCACATGCCCAGTAGGTGGGACTTCACCATGACATGCTCTGCATGGAGCAGCTTCTCAGCCACTCCCCTTTGCAAGACAATCTAGCAGAATAGAAGTTCATATTCTCACTACCCCTGCTATGCTCCACTAGAGGCATGCATGTGCTGCCAGTTTATTATTGTCATAAGTGCTGACCAACTATTAGAGCTCACTTATACAGATGACAAGTCACTAAGTAGCCCCAACATACAAGCTTCCAATAACTATCAAAATAGCAGATCAGCATTAAGGCTACCTTGACACCAGCCTGTTAAATAGAGCAATGCTAAGGCCCACCAATTAGTACCATCACTGGAAGCCTCCACTGATGTGAAACTAGCCTAAAGTGACTAGGCTTTTAAGTCAGTCCAATTCTGCCCCTCTGCACCAATATGCAGGTTTACATACAGTCAGGTCCATAAATATTGGGACATCAACTCAATTCTAATATTTTTGGCTCTATACACCACAATGGACTTGAAATAAAACAAACAAGATGTGCTTTAACTGCAGACTGTCAGCTTTAATTTGAGGGTATTTACATCCAAATCAGGTGAACGGTGTAGGAATTACAACAGTTTGCATATGTGCCTCCCACTTAAGGGACCAAAAGTAATTGGACAATTGGCTTCTCAGCTGTTCCATGGCCAGGTGTGTGTTATTCCCTCATTATCCCAACTACAATGAGCAAATAAAAGATCCAGAGTTCATTTCAGGTGTGCTATTTGCATTTGGAATCTGTTGCTGTCAACTCTCAAGATGAGATCCAAAGAGCTGTCACTATCAGTGAAGCAAGCCATCATTAGGCTGAAAAAAACACAACAAACCCATCAGAGAGATAGCAAAAACATGAGGCGTGGCCAAAACCTTTTGGAACATTCTTAAAAATAAGGAACGCACCGTGAGCTCAGCAACACCAAAAGACCACGGAAAACTGGTGGACGACTGAAGAATTCTTTCCCTGGTGAAGAAAACACCCTTCACAACAGCCAGGTCAAGAACACTCCAGGAGGTAGGTGTATGTGTGTCAAAGTCAAAAATCAAGAGAAGACTTCAGAGTGAATACAGAGGGTTCACCACAAGATGTAAACCATTGGTGAGCCTCAAAAACAGGAAGGCCAGATTAGAGTTTGCCAAACAACATCTAAAAAAGCCTTCACAGTTCTGGAACAACATCCTATGGACAGATGAGACCAAGATCAACTTGTACCAGAGTGATGGGAAGAGAAGAGAATGGAGAAGGAAAGGAACTGCTCATGATCCTAAGCATACCACCTCATCAGTGAAGCATGGTGGTAGTAGTGTCATGGCGTGGGCATGTATGGCTGCCAATGGAACTGGTTCTCTTGTATTTATTGATTATGACAAAAGCAGCAGGATGAATTCTGAAGTGTTTCGGGCAATATTATCTGCTCATATTCAGCCAAATGCTTCAGAACTCATTGGACAGCGCTTCACAGTGCAGCTGGACAATGACCCAAAGCATACTGCAAAAGCAACCAAAGTTTTTTAAGGCCTCTTTCACACTTGCGTTGTTGGGATCCGGCGTGCACTTCCGTTGCCGGAGATGCCCGCCGGATCCGGAAAAACGCAAGTGTACTGAAAGCATTTGAAGACGGAACCGTCTTCCAAATGCTTTCAGTGTTACTATGGCAGCCAGGACGCTATTAAAGTCCTGGTTGCCATAGTAGGAGCGGGGGAGCAGTATACTTACAGTCTGTGCGGCTCCCAAGGCGCTCCAGAATGACGTCAGAGCGCCCCATGCGCATGGATGACGTGATCCATGCGCTTGGGGCGCCCTGACGTCACTCTGAAGCGCCCCGGGAGCCGCACGGACTGTAAGTATGCTGCTCCCCACTACACTTTACCATGGCTGCCAGGACTTTAGCGTCTCGGCAGCCATGGTAACCACTCTGAAAAAGCTAAATGTCGGCTCCGGCAATGCGCCGAAACGACGTTTAGCTTAAGGCCGGATCCGGATCAATGCCTTTTAATGGGCATTAATTCCGGATCCGGCCTTGCGGCAAGTGTTCCGGATTTTTGGCCGGAGCAAAAAGCGCAGCATGCTGCGGTATTTTCTCCGGCCAAAAAACGTTCCGTTCCGGAACTGAAGACATCCTGAATGGATTTCTCTCCATTCAGAATGCATGGGGATAATCCTGATCAGGATTCTTCTGGCATAGAGCCCCGACGACGGAACTCTATGCCGGAAGACAAGAACGCAGGTGTGAAAGAGCCCTAAGGGAAAGAAGTGGAATGTTATTCAATGGCCAAGTCAATCACCTGACCTGAATACGATTGAGCATGCATTTCACTTGCTGAAGACAAAACTAAAGGGAAAATGCCCCAAGAACAAGCAGGAACAGAAGACAGTTGCAGTAGAGGCCTGGCAGAGCATCACCAGGGATGAAACCCAGCGTCTGGTGGTGTCAATGCGTTCCAGACTTCAGGCTGTAATTGACTGCAAAGGATTTGCAACCAAGTATTAGAAAGTGAAAGTTTGATTTATGATTATTCTGTCCCATTACTTTTGGTCCCTTAAGTGGGAGGCACATATGCAAACTGTTGTAATTCCTACCATGTTTACCTGATTTGGATGTAAATTCCCTCAAATTAAAGCTGACAGTCTGCAGATAAAGCACATCTTGTTCGTTTCATTTCAAATCCATTGTGGTGGTGTATAGAGCCAAAAAATTTTAATATTGGGACATCGACACAATTCTATGTACCTGACTGTAGTTCTCTGGCCTACAACCAAGGCTAGTTCCACACTTCAAGCTATTCAGCTGTTCAAGTAGTGAACCTGTGTACCGAACTTCACCATATGGCCTAGCCAGAGACTTCTGTTCACCGTCAGACCCAATTGACTAATGGGATCTGGCATGATCGCAGAATTCTGCCAGCTAAAAACCAGTGCATGCACCAGTTTGTCTGGCAGTAACATTGCCTCATGCCGGATCTACTTCTAGTCAATGGGGTCTGGTGGTGAAAGGCAGTATCCAGCTAGGCCGATATGGTGAACAGACAGGCTGTTCCTCTTCCAGAACAGCCTGCCGATAGCCTTGTATGGCACTACTAGCCTAGAAGAAACTTCTACAGGTTTGATAAGAGATCAGTTTTCACCCAGATGAAGTTGGCAAACGGAAGTCACAGGACATCAATACATTGCCTCTTGTAGGGAGAAAGGACCACAATTGTAGGAATTTTACCTAGTCAAGGCTCAGTACAGAAGATAGTCCCCAGGTATCCGTCAATGCCATCCTTTCCACAGAAGGACATGCTTTCTTAAAATAATGCCATCTGACATTTTAAGGGACAATAGAAAACCAGCAGTACATGTCCAGGCTGCTGTTCATTCAATGTTCTCTGAACTCAGGACTTCCATCTTCAGGGTTGTGTATGTTGCCCCTACATTGACTGGTTGAGACTAGGGCTGCAGTAAACGATTAATCGAGTAATCTAAGAAAAAAATAAGACTGTTTTCCTTTATAAAAACTCAGACCCCCTGCCATTAGTCCCCAACACCCCTTTGTTCCCCACTGTGCAATCAGCCCAAGTGCATCAGTTCCCCCCATTGTGCCATCAGCTCTGCCCCCATGCTCCTCCTGACACCCGAATTGCACAGCGTCACTGGTTTCTATGACGCTGTGCACTCCAGGCGCCTGGCCTTAGTTGCGCCCCCACCCCCTCGGTTTCACTAACGTACCTTTCCAGCAGGGGCGCTGCCGACACTCCATTGTTCTGCGCTGCTCCTGACATCACACAGTGCGTCAGGTCACGGCGTGCGTACGTCAGGAGGTCAGAGCAGCACGGGACCATGGACGTACTGTGGAGTGTCCGGAGGCCGCCTGCTGGAAAGGTAAGTATTCCAAGCGCCGTGGGAGACCACGGAGCGGGAGTAATAGCAAGCGCTTCACTCCCACTCCGTGGTCACATGACACAAACGAATCTTCAATGCAAAAAATTTGCATCGGGGATTTTTTTGTGTTGAATTACTCGATTTAATCGCGTAATCGTTTCAGCCCTAGTTGAGACTACATGGTGACTGCATCCATAGTAGCAAGTTTCCCCAGGAAACAAAATCCATCCAAATGCCGACATATGAATTACATGCCAGAGACCACTGATGCAATGGCCTGAATAGAAAGACAAAGCTGGTTGACCATATGTCCCATCATGAAACCAGCAGCCCCAGGACTATAGATGACCCATCCACATTATAGGTAATCAGTATATGAATCAGCAGGGGTCCAACTTCCAGCACCCACCACAAATCAGCTGTCGGAAGAGGCAGTGGCACTACGGCCTACTCAAAGCACACCATCCAAGCTTGGTATTGCAGCCCAGGCCCATTCACTTGAATAGGACTCCACTACACCTAGGCCATGTGACCAATGAAAGTGACATCACTGGCCTAGGAAGAGGCTGCAGTGCTCAGTGTGATGCAACCTCTTCAAACACCTGTTCTGCAAGGGTGCTGGATCTGGATCCCCAAACGGATATGGACCCATCCTTGGGACAGGTGATTAATATCAGCAGGGATCCAACTACCAGCCAGTCAGCAGCCACATACTGGTTTTGCAGGCGACCACTGTAGGCCCAACAGGATCAGAGGGGCAGATTAAAATACACCCTTAGGCCCCGTGTACACAGCCGTTGTGGTCTGCACACTTTCCTCGGCCCCCATTAAAGTGCCTATTCTTGTCCACTAAACAGATAGGACACGTTCCATAATTCGGGGACTGGCCACACAGATGCAGACCGCACATGGATGATGGCCGTCTGCAGTCAGCATTTTTGCTGCTATAGAAATTAAATAGGTCCACAAAAAAAACGTGGAGCAGATATTGACCTAAAATATGGTTGGGTGCACGAGGCCTTGTGGAAGTAGTTCAGCCTTCTACTCAACCAATGCAGATAAAAAAAATAAAAATTAAGGGGTTCTGCAGTTTTTTTAACCTGATTCTGATCAGCGGGCACCAACACCCAGGACCCCTGCCAATCAGCTATTTGGGAAGACAGCGGTGCTGGCAGTAGTGCCATGGCCTTCTCGCTTTTTACCGCAGGAACAGTGACATCACAACTAGCATCACTGGCCTGGGTGCGGCTAAGATCCATTCAAGTGAACAGAGCTTAGCCCCGCCCAGACATTTATACTAGTCATGACATCACTGGGCCTGCGGTAAACAGCCAGAAGGCTGCAGCGCTACTGCCAGCACTGCTGCCTTCTCAAACAGCTGATTGGTGGGGGTCTTGGGCGTCAGACCCCCACCAATCAGATTCTGATCTATTCAGAGTATAGATCGTTAAAAAAAAAAAACTGCACTCTACACCCACAACCCAACTGAGTTGGAGACAAACAAAAACACACTTAAGGGTTATAACATGTTTACCTTCTAATAAAAGCACAACTTTAATCTCAAGAATAAGCACCAATGTAGAGATTGGAGCAACAGGTCAAAATGCTAAATTTTCTTTGCACAAGACCCCAATTACCTGGGTCCTTATTGTCCCTGGAGAACGGACAGTTCCCCCTGCATGCTACTTTACAGCAGAGATCCAGTCCACCATCTGCAGAATACAGACTGCTACTTGCCTCATGCCATCTAGTGTTCAAGGCCTTTACTGCCCATATGAATTCACTTTGCCCGTGAGACCAGAGTCTGAGTAAAGGGAAATTCTGGTACAAAGGAACTGTCCACCGTGCACCTGTCATTTCCAATAGGCAGCAAGACCCAACGGAGACGCCACAGGAGGCACCATGGCTCAGGACCTCACACCCCCAGTACATATATTACTGCACAAGTGCCACCTACTGCCAAGTTGTGGCCAGTATTCTGCAGAGAGTACATTGCATATCAATATGAGAACACTCCGAAGATATAGGAAAGGGTATTTAATGTTATTTTTTCATGGCCCCTGAAATAGAAGATCCATACTTGTTCCATGCTGCTCCAGGGGCTGCTTTCCCAGTACTGCTTACACGTGGCCGACTAGTCACATGTACAGCTCTCCAGCCAATGACTGGCTTCTGCAGTGACGTACAGCTTGCGGCCACATCGCTGCTGAAGCCAGTCATTGGCTGGAATGCTACATGTGACCGTGTCCACAGCTATCCGAAAGCGGAAGATGGAGAGCGGAGGTAGTAGTGCAGCCCATTAATCATTTCTACAGGAAAACCCCTTTAAGCAAGTGTACATATTCTATAGTGCTTGCCTCAAGCCTGGGCAGACCACCACTTGCTCCAAGGTAACTCCAAAACCAAGGCAGCCAAATCTCTGCAGCACAACACTCTGTCCATGCATTCTGCAAAACAGGGTGGGGACTGGCACCAAGGGAGGTAAAGTGCCCGTCAACAGTAGCTCTTCATCAAACACAATACCCTGAAGCAGAGGAGGCGCAGAGACTAATACTACAAAGGGTCGGTGGTAGAAGCAGCAGCCGAATGTTCCACTGCTGCCTGTATCCAGATCAATGTAAACAAGGCAGTTTCCATCATGGTTGCCATGGTTACACCAGCCACCTCTCATCTACACAGCGTCCTGCATCCTCCAATGGGCACCAGGTTTTACATTTCAGCAGATCTGTCCATATACACTAATCACTACAGCGATAGCTCATATGAAGTACAACCCAACCTGACATGAGGCAGCAGAAGCTACATTCACAGCTTTGAGCGACTCGGGACCAGTAAAGCGCAGTATCGGTGCTAAATGCTCTGCCACTACATTGACACCGAGCTGAGGAGCAGTGGTCAGAGGCCTGGTGACATACATGACAAGCCTACGTTACATCAGACAATGGAAAATACCGGGCGTACACGGCTGTTCTTCGATAGCTGTGCCACGCCTAACACTAACATGCCACACACACACACACCTCTACTACACCCAGGATCCCCGGGCTAGGAAAAAAGAAAAACCACAAGTGTGCGGCTGTGAAAAGCTCATTATTAATATGTAAACAAGACTGAACATTTTATTTATTTGACACCGTACCGTGGAGTAGCGGTGACTCAGACGCCATCACATCAGGGTGGGGACTCTACATTCAAGCTTAGAACAATTAGCAATAACGCCAATTTTCAATAACATTTTGTTAAAATTTTAAATGGCCATAGACAATGAATGTAAGACTGCACATGAACTGCCCTGTGGGATTTCCACCCGAGTCAGAATGGGCAGGACGCAAGTCCTTCCTTGCGGAAACTGCAGCACAATGCGGCTGGACCCACCCTGATCTAGGGAGGAGATGACTGCTCCTGCCACTGGGCGACGAACCTCTCCACCAACTCCCTATACGGGGATGAGGCACCGACTAGCTGAACTTCGGCCAAGGCATCTATGAACCAAGCCATTTATTGGGGGGGGGGTCATTCACATAGGCCATAGTACACAGGGTGGGTAACCAAATTTATTTTATTGGTCACTTTAAACAGGTAGGGACCATGCCTCCGCAGCGGGTGACCCCGCAGCGCTACATTCCACCACACGACCTAGTTTCACATGGGTTACTGGAGATTATGTAACTACTCCACAGCCTCTTCAAGCTACAAAGAGCCTGTCAGTCACCGGCAGGGCGTGGGAGGTCTGCATGCGGCAGCCCTGTGCACCTTAGAAACTAGATTACACCCAGTCCTGGGGTTTCAATAGCAGCGCCACCATCAATGAATGAACTCGCCTACAGATATATAATATCTTAATCACATAATACACACTATGCAGCACCGCCTATAGATCCAGGAGGCTGGGGTCTGATGGACAGATACACCTAAGCACCACTGCAGCTTTATACATAGCTCATATCCAAGCTGTTCCGCAGCAGCCACACAACCCCAAGAGGTTCCACAGCTCTGCCAACCCTAGGAACAAGCTCTGCAGAAGCCTTGTCTGATTGACATGACTACCCCCTACCAGCCATAAAGCACATTGTACAACCAGCACACAGTACACCTAGCTCAAGAGGTTCTGCAGCAGCCTGATTGACAGGGAAGGGGGGGGGGGGGGGGACACACACAAATATCTATGCATTAACCATAAAACCCATTAGAGCTAGCTTATACCCCACCTGATAGAGGTCAGCAACAAGACGGATCAGTCAAGAGATAAGTCCTCCGTGACTGCCCGAGCCATGATCTGGAGCCGCCACGTCCCGCACTGATTTTTTTTTATATATAGATTTTTTTTTTAACGCAAGTGAGCAGTAAGCGCGCTGGGGTCACCAGGACAGCGCACACCCGGAGACATCTTTGGCCGCAGAGCGTCACTCACCATTTCCAATAGATGTCACTAGCGCGCAGCTCAGCAGTCACAACTTCACCCCTCGCAGGCTCAACTCGAACTAATTTCCAACCGCCGCCAACCGCTCTTCATAAACACCTCCCTCCGCCCTGGATTCCTCCGCCAGCGCGCTAACTCCGCCCCTTTAACGATGAAAGTGATGGCGCGGCTTCTCTGCGCACACGAGCCGTACAGTCACCGCTCGTACGGGAGATGGAAGTAGCAAGGGTCCGCGAACATCATCTAATCTGGTATCGGAAGTACCGAGCCTTTTAGTATTAAGTAGTTATCGGCAATAAAACGAGTGCTACGCTTCAGGAGAGGGGACTATCTTTCCAACGCGGATGTATACGGCGGGTTGAAGAGGCTTGCGCGAATGCGATGAGCTGAGCGTTCATTGGTCGTTAGGTACCTGCAATGCGTCACTCGGACATGCACACTGTGGTCGCAGCGACGCATGCGCAGTGAGGGCTGCTGATAAACGCAGCAGCAATTGGGAGGAGACTGGAACCTAATAGTACTAATAAACCAAGGCAACATATACATGCTGTGCAAGTGTCACAGGCTGCCAAATGTGACAGGCAGCTGTAAACTGCGGTCTCCGCGCCACGGGCAGGGCAAGGGAGGACAGTGCTTTACTGGTAGTTACATGTATGACCCCCAACATGAGCCAGACCCCTCCAAATTCTCAGTGCAATTGTAAAGTGCAACCTTTAAGGCTCCAAAAGGAGGGCGCTATGATAATGGGTATTGATGGGCGCCCGACATGTCCTGCAGCAGTTTAAATCTGGTGTATATGGACCAATCAAAATACAAGGTGGCGCAAAAAGCCGCTACAGCGCCTCTATATAGCAATAATATAAATAGCGGGTGTTATATAGTCCGCCATATATATAATATACATGTAAAATAGGCACCAGCTATATTACGTTCAGACTGTTCTCTGGCTCTGTGAAAATTGCAGCCCCATGTAAAACTAAATGAATATATATATATGATCCACCCGTCACAGATCTGGCCTGGAGCCACCATAACGGCTGTGCTTGGCAGTCTTATCAGTACATCGTTGTGTACCAAGGCATCTTCAGCTTCCTGAATGCACTAAACCGGAGGAAGAATTTGCACCGAATATCCCGCCAAGTGCTAGCTGGTTGGAGAAAAAAGAAAATGGCACTTCTGCCTCTCAGCAGATCCCAGTGCGAGACACAACTGTTCTGGGTCTGAACTCCTGTCACAAGCAATTGGGGGGGGGGGGGGGGGGGGTCTTTTATTATCCTAAAATATGCCGATATTAGGCCTATTTCAGCACAAAGGTTAGTTGCGCCGCAACCTGCGACTTTTTGCGTGCTCACGCCAGGTCCATAAAAGTGGGCAGGGAAGGGGACAGGCCCGTCGCGTTCATCATTTTGTACGCCTGGTCTAAATGTAAGACAGCAAAGAAGCGGTGTTACATTCAGAACTGGCGCTGGATGCACCAAAGTAATGGAGAGCCCGGCGCCTCTTCATAACTCTGGCGGATCCACCGGCACATATAGGGGTTATTAAAACGGCAATCTTGATAAATGACCCCCATAGTTAACTCCTGACTGGTTCTGGGGTTGACCTAGGGGTGGGACATGTGCCCAGGGTTCCATATTATACCTCCACAGACCGCTAACATATCCATTGGGTGTAATTTCTGAACGTTTTTACACAAGTTTTTGGCATAGAAATAATCACAAGACCCCTTTTTGTGACTCTTTAAACGACCATGCGACAATATTTTGTCTTGTGGGCGTTTTCGACACTTGGGAATGGCCGGGACTTAAACCCCAGCAAATTTACTAAGATTTACTCCTGAAAACAGGCATAAAAGAGGATTGAAAATCACCGCGGTCAGGGTCTGGAGTAGTTTTTACCCCAGGTGTGCAGAATAATGGAGGTGCGCCTAATTTAGGCAAGTCTTCTGGCAGCACAGGGGGAAACAAAATGACGTAAAAAGATGGTCTTTGTAAATGACCCCCATTGACTTTAATGTGTGCATTCACACATCAGTGGTTCTCCACGGTCCATGGTGACACCACGGGGGCATTTCCTGTTTTTGTCTGTGATGACGGATCGAGCACGCACATCATAGTCTATGAGTCTGTGAAAATCACAACGCCATCCGTGTTCTGTCCGTGCTTTTCGCGGATTACTCTGGAAACGTATTTTTAGCTGAGCAGTGCACAAGGAATACAGATGACACACAGGGGGCAAAAAACACAAGCCAAACGTCGAACCTTCACGGACATCTTCGTGGATGAACCACCGAGCATCTTGTCACGGATGTCATCACAGACATAAGAAAGAGGCCTTAGAGCAGTAAACTGCGTTGTTGTCTGTGTGAGACATTAAAACCAATAAACTTTAGCATTTTTACTCATATACTTGAAGGGGTTATCCAATATCATAAACTGCCCCCCACCCACGCTGAATATACTTACCCCGGTCCCCGCACCGCCACTGCTGCTTCTCCCTGTACACGGGTAAAAACATCCGGTGTCGGAGAAGAGCAGCAGCCAATGGCAGGCGGGGACGAGCCTCCCTAGCGGAACCAGCGAAGCTAGGGAGGCTTGTCCCCATCCCCGCCTGCCATTGGCTGCTCCCCCACGACACCGGATGTTTTCATCGACGCATGGGGAGAAGCAGCAGCGGCAGTGTGGGTACCAGGAGCGGCGCGGGGTAAGTATATTTCCTGTGAGGGGCCTGGCACATGGGGGGGGGGCAGTTTATGATATAGGATAACCCCATTAAAGGGGTTGTCTCACCTCAGACATTGGGGGCATATTGCTATCTTTGGAATGGAGCCCGCAAAGTGAAGGAGGGTGCACCGCTCATGCGTAGCCTCCCTCCATTCATTTCCATGGGAGCGCCAAAAGTAGCCGAGCGGCACTCAGCTATTTTCGGCAATCCCATTGAAGCGAATTGGAAGCACACTGCGCAGGCGCGGCCACTGCTTTATTTACTTCTATGGGGCTGGTGGAAATAGCCGAGCCAGCGCCCGTCTATTTTCGGCGCTCCCATAGGAATGAATAAAGGGTGGCCGCGCATGAGCGGTGCGCCCTCCTCCACTTGCGGGCTCCGTTCCAAAGATAGGTGCGGGTCCAACAGCTATCAGACATAGGGGGCATATCCTAGTGATAAGTTCCCAATGTCTGAGGTGAGACAACCGCTTTAAAGAGAGTCTGTCAGCAGTTTTAACTCCTTAAAACTGCCGACAGCACTACAGTTGAGGCGGGGGAGTAGCATAAGCATGACTGGGATAATGATCCTGCAGGTTGCATGACTGGGAATCCCCTGGAGCCTCGTTCACAAGTGCCATGTAGGCGGCCCCTTCAGCATTCTGCACCGAGTACTTTCCCAGCACCGCCCCTCTGCTCTGAGTGACAGCTGTAGCATCCAATCAGACTGCTAAAGTTTTTACTCGGGGCGGGTGGATGCTCCGTGCAGAGAGCTAAAGACACTGAACATGAAGGGACTGACGACCATGGAAACGGGCAGTGTATAATGTGATGGAAAAATGAATCCAGCCAGCGAAGGAGGCAATATGGACAATCACAATACATTAGTAAGTGCCTTGTATTAAAGGGAACCTGTCACCGGGATTTTGTGTATAGAGCTGAGGACATGGGTTGCTAGATGGCCGCTAGCACATCCGCAATACCCAGTCCCCATAGCTCTATGTGCTTTTATTGTGTAAAAAAACCTATTTGATACATATGCAAATTAACCTGAGATGAGTCCTGTACGTGAGATGAGTCAGGGACAGGACTCATCTCAGGTTAATTTGCATATGTATCAAATAGTTTTTTTTACACAATAAAAGCACATAGAGCTATGGGGACTGGGTATTGCGGATGTGCTAGCGGCCATCTAGTAACTCATGTCCTCAGCTCTACCCACAAAATCCCGGTGACAGGTTCCCTTTAACTTTCTCTACATGATAAATGCCACTACTTGCTGAAGGGAGACAACCCCTTTAAATGCTGTTGAAATAGTGTAAGCGATCCCCCTCACAATGGAGCCCCATCAAAGATGCCCTCCTAATATTGCACTGTATATGATACAATTAGACCATGCGGGACAGGTGAAGACTGAGACCGCACTCATCCTCCTCACCTGCAGACAATGGCGTCAGCCTGCTGTGACTAGAGCTCGTAGAAAGGAGTCGTATTACATCTGCCGTATCTACAAATGTGGTAAGAAATATTAAATGAAGTTCAGCTTCAACCTGTCAGATACTCTTGAAGTATTTAGAGTGTAAGCTCCCGCGGGCAGGGACTGATGTGAATGATATGAAGAGCTGCATATTATGTCATCGTAAAATGAAGATGACCGATCCTTGTGTTATCATACAATAAAGATTAAAGATGTCCCTGTGTGCTGTCCGCATTCGTATGTCCATTCCGTGGCATTCGCTAAAATATAGAGCATGTCTTATTCTTGTCCGCATTATGGAAAAGGGTAGGACTGTTCTGTTATGGCCCTGGACGTTCCGTTCTGCATAATGCGGAATGCACACGGCCGGTATCCGTGTTTTGTGGACCGCAAAACAGGCAACGGTCCTGTATTCCGGTTACATAAAGTTATCTCCTATCCCAGTGATGGCTAATCTCCGGCGCTCCAGCTGTGGTGAAACTACGACTCCCAGCATGCTCCATTCATTTCTATGGAGTTCTGAGAACAGCCAAGAAAGTGTGCATCTTGGGAGTCGTAGTTTTACCACAGCCGGAGGTTAGCCATCACAGTGGTGCGGCTCGCAGACCCCTTTCAAGTGAATGGATCCACATGCAGCGGCCCTACGGTTGGTGCTCGTGCATTGTGGACGTTCGTGTGCATGAGGCCTAAAGCTAGAAATATACGTTTGATACGTGTCGGCTAAACACACCAGTTTCAGCCCTGATGGCAGACATCAGGAGAGATAAGCATCATGCATGTTGGACTTCATCTGCCTGATCCCCTCCCTGGTCTCGGGAAGATGAGCAGCTGCCGGAGCAGTCTGGCAATAGCTTCTTCCCCCTCTTCTACTTAAGAACCCAGCTCAGCCGAGCCAAGGAGGCATGTGTATGAGGGGATCCGAAATGATTGCTGTAGGCTGAACAATCGTTTGACTGACGGCTATCTATTATTTATGGCCGGACCGCTGTTGAAATGGGTAGAGGAGGCAGCAGCTGAATGTGAAAGATGAATTGGGTGCAGTGGAGGGAGTGTGATTACTGTAATCCACCCTGAGAGCCTGGACCTCTCAATCCTGTCCACGCTGTTTGTTCATAAGGGCTGTGGGCCTAATAAGGAGATAAGGCTTAGAGCCTGGCTGGGTATACCTGGAATACACTCATTAAGTATGGCTTCCCTGGCGTTTTTGACCTAGAGTAGAGAAAATGAATGAGTATACTTTTGTCCAAAGTTTTGAGCTTTAGAATAATGGCACAACATGTGAATCCCATCATCTGGCCTGACATCCTCTAAAACATGGAGAAGAATAGTTGTAAACTGCCTTGTAAATTGCAAAAGTAAGGACCTGTCACCTCTCCTGACCTGTCTGTTTTAGTAACTGCTTGTATTCCCCATGTACAGTTGTGTTCAAAATTATTCAACCCCCAATGCTGTAAAGGGTTTTAGGGAATTTAGTGTACATTTGTAATTGTGTTCAGAATGAAATCTTACAAGGACTTTTTAAGGCCTCTTTCACACTTGCGTTGTTGGGATCCGGCGTGTACTCCATTTGCCGGAGGTGCCCGCCGGATCCGGAAAAACGCAAGTGTACTGAAAGCATTTGAAGACGGAGCCGTCTTCAAATTGCGTTCAGTGTTACTATGGCAGCCAGGACGCTATTAAAGTCCTGGTTGCCATAGTAGGAGCGGGGAGCGGGGGAGCAGTATACTTACAGTCCATGCGGCTCCTCGGGCGCTCCAGAATGACGTCAGAGCGCCCCATGCGCATGGATGACATGATCCATGTGATCACGTGATCCATGCGTTGGGGGCGCCCTGACGTCACTCTGGAGCGCCCGGAGAGCCGCACGGACGGTAAGTATACTGCTCCCCCGCTCCCCGCTACACTTTACCATGGCTGCCAGGACTTTAGCGTCCCGGCAGCCATGGTAACCACTCTGAAAAAGCTAAACGTCGGGTCCGGCAATGCGCCGAAACGACGTTTAGCTTAAGGCCGGATCCGGATCAATGCCTTTCAATGGGCATTAATTCCGGATCCGGCCTTGCGGCAAGTCTTCAGGATTTTTGGCCGGAGCAAAAGGCGCAGCATGCTGCGATATTTTCTCCGGCCAAAAAAAGTTCCGTTCCGGAACTGAAGACATCCTGATGCATCCTGAATGGATTTCTCTCCATTCAGAATGCATTAGGATAAAACTGATCAGGATTCTTCTGGCATAGAGCCCCGACGACGGAACTCTATGCCGGAAGAAAAGAACGCAAGTGTGAAAGAGCCCTAAAGAACCAAATGCAACTAAAATGACATCAATTGTTTTTGTAATACAGTATTAAATGTTTTTTTTGTGATTTCTTCATTGACACAAGTATTCAACCCCTTAAAGACTACCACTCTTAAGAACAGAGGTTCATTCAAGTGTTTTCGATCAGGTATTGAAAACACCTGTGGATGTCAAGGAGCAGCAATCAAGCATAATAAGCACCAATTAGGCAGATTTAAAAGGACTGTGATACTCAGCTCCTTCTAGACATTTACTGGTGTGTTTACAAACATGGTGAAGTCAAGAGAATGGTCCAGGAAGACAAGAGAAGAGGTGATTTCTCTTCACAGGAAGGGCAATGGCTATAAGAAGATTGCAAAGATGTTAAACATACCAAGAGACACAATAGGAAGCATCATTCACAAATTCAAGGCAAAGGGCACTGTTGAAACTCTACCTGGTCGTGGCAGAAAGAAGATGCTACCTGAAGCGCAAAGTGGAGAAAAGTCCCCGTGTGACTGCTGAGGAACTGAAAAAAGATTTGTCAGATGTGGGTACTGAAGTTTCAGCTCAGACAATAAGGCGCACACTGCGTAATGAAGGCCACCATGCCAGAACTCCAAGGCGCACCCCCTTGCTGTCTCCAAAGAATAAGAAGAGTCGACTGCAGTATGCCAAGTCATGTGGACAAACCACAAAGTGTTCTGTGGACTGATGAAACAAAATTAGAACTGTTTGGGCCCTTGGATCAACGCTATGTTTAGAGGAGGAAGAACAAGGCCTATGAAGAAAAGAACACCTTGCCTACTGTGAAGCATGGCGGGGGGTCAATCACGCTTTGGGGCTGTTTTGCTTCTACAGGTACAGGGAAGCTTCAGCGTGTGCAAGGTACCATGAATTCTCTTCAGTACCAGGAGATATTGGATGAAAATGTGATGCAGTCCGTCACAAACCTGAGGCTTGGGAGACGTTGGACCTTTCAACAGGACAATGATCCCAAGCATACCTCCAAGTCCACTAGAGCATGGTTGCAGATTAAAGGCTGGAACATTTTGAAGTGGCCATCGCAGTCACCAGACTTAAATCCGATTGAGAACCTCTGGTGGGACTTAAAGAAAGCAGTTGCAGCGCGCAAGCCTAAGAATGTGACTGAACTGGAGGCTTTTGCCCATGAAGAATGGGCGAAGATACCCGTAGATCGCTGCAAGACACTTGTGTCAAGCTATGCTTCACGTTCAAAAGCTGTTATAACTGTAAAAGGATGTTGTACTAAGTACTAAGATTGAATGTCACTTGGGGGTTGAATAAAACTGATAATGATGTGAGCACAGAAAAGACATTTGTGGTTATTTCATTATAAATGTTATGTTATATTTGTCTGACTTACAAGTGCGTCTTTGATTTAATTGTAAACAAGATGACTGAAATGATCAAAATCAATGTCAAACTGGCCAAAACACTCAATTTCAGTGGGGGTTGAATAATTTTGAACACAACTGTAATAACAATTCTGGAGCCTCTATTCGTATGACTCTATGTTGTGCCATTCATTTTATTATTCCTTCTGGAAATTATGAATGAATTACTAGCAGTCTGTAAGGAAGGTCCAGATGGGTGTTACCAGCACTGATTGGATAATATCAGTGCAGGGACACACCAATTTGGTAACACCCATCTGGACCTTCTTTGCAGACTGCTAACAATTCATCCATAACTTCTATCAGGAATAATAGAAGAATGGCATAACACAGAGTCATAAGGGTAGATGCCCCGTTATTGCTTTTACATGGTGGATGCAAGTAGTTACTAAAATGGACATGTCAGGAGAGGTTACAGTCTGACTCCAAGAAATGGATTGCCTTGGAATTCAGTACTAATTGGGTGAATATTTCAGGTACCACTGTAAACCATTTTTATATATGGTTCACAATGGGTTAAAAATAAAAAGACAAACCCTCACCGATTCCCCACTGCTGCCATTCCAGGGTTGCTCTTGTTCCCTCTGCTCTCCTCTTCCTGATTTTGGATCGACAAGCCAGAAATGCTAGGGGAGGCCTGCTTAAAAATTAATACTGCTGGACATCCCCTTCAGCGTGCTATCGGTTGTGTGCATGAGGCTTAAGGTTGCTACTGTCTGTGTAGCTGCAGAGCAGAAGTGCGGCCTGGCAATTATAGGCCAGACTATAGGGAGGACACACAGCAGGCGTGTCCTAGGGCCTCCACCACCCTGGAGTACCTAGGGGCCTCCACCAAACCCTTTCTTTTTACCTTTAGGCTAGGTTCACACCTGAGCGTTTTACAGCGCATTCCTACGCGCTGTAAAACGCTCAACAGGCAAAAACCAATGTTTCCCTATGGGCATGGTTCTCATCTGAGCGTTTTACAGCGCGTACGAACGCGCTGTAAAACGCCCTACGCCCCAAGAAGTACAGGAGCTTCTTTGGGGCGTATTGTCGCACGTTTCCAAAATACAAAAACGCCCCAAAATACGCCTTAAAAACGCCCGATAAAAACGCCTGTAAATAGCGCTTATCGAATACGCTCAGGTGTGAACCCAGCCTGAAGACGCAGCCTAATTTTGCAAATCTGACATGTGTCACTTTATTTGGTAATAACTTTAAAACGCTTTTGCTTATCCAGGCCATTCTGAGATTGTTTTCTCGTCACATATTGTACTTCATGACAGTTGCAAAATTGAGTCAAAATATTTCATTTTTATTTATAAAAAAATACCAAATTTACCAAAAAGCTAATTTCAAAATTTCAATTTCTCTACTTTTATAATAGATAGTAATACCTCCAAAAATAGTTAGTACTTTACATTCCCCATATGTCTACTTCATGTTTGGATCATTTTGCAAATCTTAAATTTTTTTGAAAATTTCCAAAACCCAACTTTTTCAGGACCAGTTCAGTTATGAAGTCACTTTCTGGGGCTTACATACCGGTATTAGAAACCACCCATAAATCACCCCATTTTAGAAACTACACCCCTCAAGCTATTCAAAACTGATTTTACAACCGTTGTTAACCCTTTAGGTGCCCCACGAGAATTAAAGGAAAATGGCAATGAAATTTCAAAATTTCTCTTTTTTTAGCAGATTTTAAATTTTAATCTATTTTTTCTGCAACACATCAAAAGTTAACAGCCAAACAAAACTCTAAATCTAATGCCCTAAATCTGGAGTTTACAGAAGCACCCTATGTGTGCTCAAAAACTGATGTATAGGCGCACAGCAGGCTTCAGATTGGAATGAGCACCATATGGCTTTTGGAGAGCGGATTTAGCTGGAATGGTAATTAGGAGCTATGTCACATATGAAGACACCCTGAAGTGACCCCATTCTGGAAGCTACACCCCTCAAGGAATATTTTAAGGTGTGTAGTTAGCACTTTGATCCATCAGGCGTTTCACAGAATTAGGAAACACTTGGCTGTAAAAAGGAAAAATTAATTTTTTTTCCAGAAAAACTTGCTTTACACCCACATTTTTCACTTTCCCAAAGGGTAACAGGACAAAATGCACCCCTTACGGCCTTTAAACTTACCGGCAAACAGGATTCGAAAATTTTCATCTTTCCTGAACTTCTTTGATCTATCCACATAGATCCGTAGGCATCTCGAGACATCCAGAGGATGTCTAACAGGTTCCTCAGAGAAGGTAGAAGGTGTAGAAAGAATCGGGAGGGATATCACCTGGTTGATATTTTGAAACAAAGGAACTTTAGGCCTAAAGTACGGGAGAAACCTTAGAAGGACCCGATCTTGCAAAAAGATAGTATAGGGCTCGTTTGCTGAGAGAGCTTGAAGCTCAGAGACCCTCTTGGCCGAAGTCACTGCAAGGAGAAAAACAAGTTTCCATGTGACAAACTTGAAATCCACCTCCTCCAAAGACTCAAAGGGGGGAGATGCTAACCCCTTGAGAACTACTGATAAATCCCATTGAGGAATGGGTCTCAGTACTGTAGGCTTTAATCTTTCAGCTTCTTTAAGGAACCATTTAACGAGTGGGTCCTGAGAAAAAAAACTGGTGAGGGAAGCTGAGATGGCTGAAACTTCAACCCTCAGTAGATGGAGCAAGGCCTTTGTCAAGGCCGTCTTGCAGGAACTGAAGGATGGCGGAGAGGGGCGGATCTGCAGACGCCACCTCCCTTGAGGTACACCAGGATGAGAATATCCTCATAATCCGTCAGTAGGCTCTCTTGGTAGAGTCCGCTCTTGAATGAGACAGCGTTCTCAGGACCGACTCTGAAAGCCCTTCTATTCTGGGAAGGGACTGATCAATCTCCAGGCTGTCAGATTGAACCTGTGCAGATCTGTGCAGTAAATGTCCCACCACAGCAGGGTCTGCTGAGGGGGGAGCCTCCAATATTGCCCTCGACTCATTTGGGTGAGCTGGGTAAACCAGGATCTCTTCGGCCAAAACGGTATGATGGCTATCACCGAGGCCTGATCCTGATGGATTTTCATCAATACCCTGGGAATCATGGAAAACGGAGAGAAGATGTAAGCCAGCCTGAACCTCCAGGATATTGACAGAGCTTCTATCGCCAGGCGGTTGTCCTCCCTGTAAAGGGAGCAAAACCTCTCCACCTTGGCGTTGAATCTTGTTGCCATAAGATTCACCGCTGGCATCCCCCACTTGAGGACTATCTGCTTTAATATCTCCGGATGTAAAGACCACTCCACTGTTGAAAGACTGCTGCTCAGCCGATCCGCTCTCATATTGAGGAAGCCTTGAATGTGGATCGCAGATAAGTTCGACTTTGCCCAATCCAGAATCACCCCGATCTCTGATAGGAGGGGAAGTAATCTTGTGCCTCCCTGCTTGTTGATGTAGAGTACCGCAGTCATATTGTCTGACTGGACTTTCACAGCTTTGCCCCGGATCTGAGGGGCGAAGTGAAAGAGGGCTAGCCGGATAGCTCAAATATCGCGGAGATTGAATGAGAGAAGCCGCTCCAGAGGAGACCAGGTTCCGTGAACTGGAGAGTCGTCTAGGTGAGCGCCCCAGCCTACTTGGGATGCATCTGTTGTCAATATGATCCAGGTTGGCTGGGTCATAGACTTTCCGTCTAAAAGATGGTGGTGCCAATACCAAGTTCGCCAAGACAGGGACCACAGGGAGTTTAGCCCGGCAGGGCTGCCATTCCATTTGGAGAGGACCTCCGACTGTAAAGAGCGAAGGTGCCATAGAGCCCAAGGGACTGCTTCCGCAGACGCTGACATGAGCCCCAACATCTTCATGAGAGTCCGAATTGGGACTCATCAAGGAACGGATAGGAACTCTGCCGTGTTCTGTATCTGGTATCTTCTTTCTGGAGTCAACTGGAGAGACATCCCAACGGAGTCGATTATGAAGCCTAGATATCTTACTGAAGTCGACGGGCTCACGTTTGACTTCTGCCAGTTGATAATCCAACCCAGGCGGAACATAAAGGAGATTGCTACATGAAGATGGTGGGTTAGGACCGCTAGAGAAGAGGCTTTCAAAAGCCAATCGTCCAAATAAGGAATTATGGTCAGTCCTTGAAGTCTTAAAGCTGCCACCACAGAAACAACCACCTTGGTAAAAGTGTGAGGGGCAGAAGAAATGCCAAAAGGAAGGGCAATAAACTGAAGGTATCTGGTGACACCTGAAACCTGGACCGCGATCCTGAGATATTTCCTGGAAACAGGATGAATTGGAATGTGCAGATATGCATCTTTGAGGTCCAGGGTTGCCATCACGCCCCCAGGATTGAGAACGTGAACCACTGACCTGATGGTCTCCATACGAAACTTCACCTTCCTTATACAGTACAGACCAAAAGTTTGGACACACCTTCTCATTCAAAGAGTTTTCTTCATTTTCATGACTATGAAAATTGTAGATTCACACTAAAGGCATCAAAACTATGAATTAACACATGTGGAATTATATACATAACAAACAAGTGTGAAACAACTGAAAATATGTCATATTCTAGGTTCTTCAAAGTAGCCACCTTTTGCTTTGATTACTGCTTTGCACACTCTTGGCATTCTCTTGATGAGCTTCAAGAGGTAGTCCCCTGAAATGGTTTTCACTTCACAGGTGTGCCCTGTCAGGTTTAATAAGTGGGATTTCTTGCCTTATAAATGGGGTTGGGACCATCAGTTGCGTTGAGGAGAAGTCAGGTGGATACACAGCTGATAGTCCTACTGAATAGATTGTTAGAATTTGTATTATGGCAAGAAAAAAGCAGCTAAGTAAAGAAAAACGAGTGGCCATCATTACTTTAAGAAATGAAGGTCAGTCAGTCAGCCGAAAAATTGGGAAAACTTTGAAAGTAAGGGCTATTTGACCATGAAGGAGAGTGATGGGGTGCTGCGCCAGATGACCTGGCCTCCACAGTCACCGGACCTGAACCCAATTGAGATGGTTTGGGGTGAGCTGGACCGCAGAGTGAAGGCAAAAGGGCCAACAAGTGCTAAGCATCTCTGGGAACTCCTTCAAGACTGTTGGAAGACCATTTCAGGGGACTACCTCTCGAAGCTGATCAAGAGAATGCCAAGAGTGTGCAAAGCAGTAATCAAAGCAAAAGGTGGCTACTTTGAAGAACCTAGAATATAACCTATTTTCATTTGTTTCACACTTGTTTGTTACGTATATAATTCCACATGTGTTAATTCATAGTTTTGATGCCTTCATAGTCATGAAAATAAAGAACTCTTTATTATTCAAACTCTTTGAATGAGAAGGTGTGTTC
The DNA here is from genome assembly GCF_905171765.1 of Bufo bufo. NCBI lineage: Eukaryota > Metazoa > Chordata > Amphibia > Anura > Bufonidae > Bufo > Bufo bufo. The sequence goes on along the minus strand of NC_053392.1, from coordinate 567,268,446 downwards.
AAACTTTTGGTCTGTACTGTACGTGATAATGCAGGAAGGGGTTAAAGGTGTTTTCCGGAATTTTAATATTGATGACCTATGCTCAGAATAGGTAATCAATATCAGATCGGCATCGGTCCAACACCCAGCACTCCCGCCGATCCGCTGTTTGAAGAGAAGCTCAAGCGCTGTTTTCCCTTCATTGTTTACCTGCTCTCCATCGTAACCGCAGTGGTCATCAGGCGTAATTACAGCTCAGCCGTCCCATTTACCTCCTATTCAAGTGTATAGGAAGGAACCGTCCCATTGAAGTGAATGGGACGGCTTCTTGTAATTACACCTGCTCACCGCTGCGATGTCGATGAAGAGGAGGCTGCGCTCACACGAAGGCTGGCGGTAGGTCATCAATATTAAAATGCCGGAAAACCCCTTTAAGTAACTATCTGTCCAGCGCTATTTTTCATCCAGTTATGTCCGGCTCTATATTTCATTCTGACCAGCTTGTCGGCCCAGAATAGACTGATTTTAATTAGAGTAAGGCTACTTTCACACTGGCGTTTTGAATTCTGTTTGTGAGATCTGTTTCAGGGCTCTCACAAACGGTTCAAAACGGGTCAGTTCAGCCCCATTGCATTCTGAATGGATAAGGATCCGTTCAGAATGCATCAGTTTGGCTCCGTTCTGCCTCCATTCCGCTCTGGATGCGGACACCAAAAGGCTGCTTGCAGCGTTTTGGTGTCCGCCTGGCGATGCGGAGCCAAACGGATCAGTTTTGACTTACAATGTAAGTCAATGGGGACGGATTCGTTTTCACTGACACAATATGGTGCAGCTGAAAACGGATCCGTCCCCCATTGACTTTCAATGTAAGTCAGGACGGATCCGTTTTGACTTAGACTTTTTTTTAAAAGAATAATGCAAACAGATCCGTTCTGAACGGATACAAGCGTTTGCATTATCGGTGCGGATCCGTCTGTGCAGATACCAGACAGAGCCGCACCTAACGCAGGTGTGAAAGTAGCCTAAGTATACAGCTGTAGCCTGCTCTCATTGTATTTATTGGAAGCCATTTGGCACCAGGAGAAGTATAGAGTGGGCTCAGCATGCATGTTGGTACCTGCACTCCCTGAATTTTATGGTGGCCATTATGGCACATAACAGGTAGTATTTAGTGTTAGGTTCCCATCTTATTAGAGATCGCCTTGACGGGCCCAAATAATTTTTACCAAATGTATTTGCCAAGAATCTCAAATTTGCATAATAAGTTTAGCATTAGCACCAGAATGTTTTCTATACTATGGCATTACTGTACTTTATTTGTGTTTGTAGAGTGCTGCTGTATTGTCTTTTTTTCTTTATTTTTTAATATATCTGAATATGAAGAATCCCATAGAAAACTACAGGATCAGTTTTGGCTTCAGTTCTCCTCTGGCATTTTCTGCACCACACTGGAGGGGAACAGAGTTGGATCACCGGACAAATGTGAAGCTGGCTTAAAACAGTCACCGACTGTGTAAAAATGTTTCCCTGTTGCTCTTAATGCAAATTCCACCCAATCCACATCTGGCTTCATCTACAGATTATACAATGTGGATTGTTCTTGCACTAATACAGAATACAGATTGTGGAGTCTCAGTGCCATCAAGTACAGCTCATGCCTGGGGGGTATCCGTGACATCGTGTAGGGCTGTGAGGCGGTTATGGCACTATGTACAACTCATGCCTGGGGTGTCCCTGGCTTTGTGTACAGCCCAGGTAATGTGAGGCATCTATGGCACTATGTACAACTCATGCCTGGGGTGTCCCTGGCTTTGTGTACAGACTGCGTAATGTCAAACAGGCCGTGCCTTGGGGATGTTCCTGGCTTTAGCTTGTTCCCTTGTTGCATGCCATGATGAATGTTTTTGGCATCGACTGCTTCACACATCAGGTATGTTCGTAGCCTTGTGGCAGTGTCCTGGGCATTCATTATACTGTAAGCCATACCAGGATGTGTTTAGGGTTCATGCCGCCCTAGGTACTTTAGTTCCGCCGCCCCTCCTCATTGATGTCCATACAATTTAGATAGCTGACAGCCAAATGCTACCTAGGTCGTCAGCTATCCCTCCTAACTCCCTCGTACCGATGCACGCTTAACTGAAAGTCACGCTTCAAAAAAATAAATAATCTACAAAACACCATGGGGCAGATTATACTAAGGCTGACAAGTCCTATGCCAGTGTAACTAAGAAACCCACTGAAGTTAGGTGCAGCTAATTTATTAAAGGGAATCTGTCACCCCCGATTTTGGACTATTATCTACAGTAATACATGAGTAGTACTGGAAATAAGGAGTCCAGATTACAATTTTTTTTTTCCTACTGTCCCCTGTTCCCCTGCTGTCAGTGTTTAAATCTAAGTACATTATCAGGGTTGCTGTGCATGCAGAGGAGTCCTCCCCATTATGTTAGCACAGCAGTCTGGACTGTGTATTTCAGTACAGCTTTGAGTGCTGACAGTGGGGTAACCGGGGGGCAGTAGAAAATAAAAAATAGTCATCTGCAGGGGTGTCGCTAAAGGCTCATGGGCCCTCGTGCAAGAGTTCAGCATTGCCCCCTTCCCTTTGTGACAAGGGACAGGGGTAACATAGTAACATGGTAACATGGTTTATGAGGTTGACCTCTGTCCATCCAGTTCGGCCTGTTATCCTGCAAGTTGATCCAGAGGAAGAGAAAAAAAAACATGTGAGGTAGAAGCCAGTGCTTTAAGTGGGCCAAAAGAGGTGCCGGTACTCTATTAGGCGCCGGTGCTCCCCCCCCCAATACTGAATTAATGTGTGTGTGTGTGTGATGAGGGGGGGGGTCTGATGTGCAGGGGGGTACTGGTTCAGAGAGGAACGAATGTGCGGTGGTGGGGGGGGGGGTCCTGGTACATAGAGGAACTAATATATATATGTGTGTGATGGGGGGGTCTGATGTGCAGGGGGCCCCTGCACATCAGACCCCCCCATCACACACATATATATTAGTTCCTCTATGTACCAGTACAGTACCCCCCCCACCACCGCACATTCGTTCCTCTCTGTACCAGTACCCCCCTGCACATCAGACCCCCCCCCCCCCACTCATCACACACACACACATTAATTCCTCTCTGTACCAGTACCCCCCTGCCAGGGGGGTACTGGTACAGAGAGGAATTAATGTGTGTGTGTGTGTGTGATGAGGGGGGGGTCTGATGTGCAGGGGGGTACTGGTTCAGAGAGGAACGAATGTGCGGTGGTGGGGGGGGGGGGTACTGGTACATAGAGGAACTAATATATATGTGTGTGATGGGGGGTCTGATGTGCAGAGGGGTACTGGTACAGAGAGGCACTAATGTGTGGTGGTGGTGGGGGGGGGGGTACTGGTAAAGAGAGGAACTAATGTGTGTGATGAGGGGGGGGGGTCTGATGTGCAGGGGGGTACTGGTACAGAGAGGAACGAATGTGCGGTGGTGGGGGGGGGGGGGTCCTGGTACATAGAGGAACTAATATATATGTGTGTGATGGGGGGGTCTGATGTGCAGGGGCCCCCTACACATCAGACCCACCCATCAGACACATATATATTAGTTCCTCTATGTACCAGTACCCCCCCCCCCACCGCACATTCGTTCCTCTCTGTACCAGTACCCCCCTGCACCTCAGACCCCCCCCCCCCCCCCTCATCACACACATTAATTCCTCTCTGTACCAGTACCCCCCTGCCAGGGGGGGGGGGGGGTACTGGTACAGAGAGGAACTAATGTGTGTGGGGGGAGGGGGGGTGCCTGTCACTCACCAGTACTCTTCAGAAGTTGGATTCCAAAGCAAAGTCGATGTTCTTTGCTGCACCGTCCGACTCCTGACTCCAAGGAGGACCAGTCACTGGTCGCCGCACTGATCGCTCCACACAGGCGCGCGGGAAGGAGTTGACGTCACCTAACGTGAGGTCAACTCCCTGCCTGCGCCAGCCTGAGCCGTACTCTGCAACGACCCGCCCCCCTCCACTAGCTGCCCAGCCAACGACATTAGGGAGGAGATACTGCCAGCTCTCCGCTGCGCTCCGGTACCGGAAACCCACGTACTGGGCGCACGGAGAGGTGCTGGTACTCTCCAGGGCAATTTTTGGAAGTGGCGGTACTGAGTACCGCCGCGTTCCGGCCCACTTCAAGCACTGGTAGAAGCCAATTTTTGTCACTTAAGGGGGAAAAATTCCTTCCCGACTCCAATCAGGCAATCAGATAACTCCCTGGATCAACGACCCCTCTCTAGTAGCTATAGCCTGTAATATTATTACACTCCAGAAATACATCCAGGCCCCTCTTGAATTCCTTTATTGTACTCACCATCACCACCTCCTCAGGCAGAGAGTTCCATAGTCTCACTGCTCTTACCATAAAGAATCCTCTTCTATGTTTGTGTACAAACCTTCTTTCCTCCAGACGCAGAGGATGTCCCCTTGTCACAGTCACAGTCCTGGGGATAAATAGATGATGGGATAGATCTCTGTACTGACCCCTGATATATACATAGTTATTAGATCTCCTCTTAGTTATCTTTTTTCTAAAGTGAATAATCCTAATTTTGATAATCTTTCTGGGATCTGTAGTCCACCCATTCCAGTTATCACTTTAGTTTCCGTCCTCTGGACCCTCTCCAGCTCTGCTATGTCTGCCTTGTTCACAGGAGCCCAGAACTGTACACAGTACTCCATGTGTGGTCTAACTAGTGATTTGTAAAATGGTAGGACTATGTTCTCATCACCCAAGCCTCCAATCTATCCAGATCCCTCTGTTGCAGTATACTGTCCTCTTCCGTGTTAATTACTTTACACAGTTTAGTGTCATCTGCAAAAATTTATATTTTACTGTGCAAGCCTTCTACAAGATCATTAATAAATAGATTGAAGAGAATAGGGCCCAATACTGACCCCTGAGGTACTCCACTAGTGACAGTGACCCAATCTGAGTGTGTACCATTAATAACCACCCTCTGTTTTCTATCATTGAGCCAGTTACTTACCCACATACAGACATTTTCTCCGAGTCCGAGCATTCTCATTTTATATACTAACCTTTTATGTGGTACAGTGTCAAATGCTTTGGAGAAGTCCAGATATACGACATCCATTGATTTGCCGTGGTCCAGTCTAGAACTTACCTCCTCATAGAAACTGATTAAATTAGTTTTTTTAATAACTGATCCCTCATGAAGCCATGCTGATATGGCGTTATTTGCTTATTTTTATTGAGGTACTCCAAGATAGCATCTCTTAGAAAACCTTCAAACACCTTCTGCTGAGGTAAAAATGTAATCAGCACTCCCCCATACCAAATTCTCATCCTAACCCCTTTCTTTCAGCTCTACTATTAAAGACAAACTCTGAAAACATTACATACAGTGCTATAAAACATACATGGTAATACAGCGCTACATACCTCTTACATTCAGTGATGTTCCCTCTGATATAGATATTCTCTTTCCTCTTCTTCTCCTTTCAGACCAGACCTCCATGATGATTTCTTTCAGCCATCTCGTCTCTCTGCAGAGTTCGACACACAGATGTCTTAAATTCCTACTTTTCCATCCTCCTCCCCACCTTCTGAACACCTCATCATGCCGTCCTCAATACTGTGCCCGTTGTGCTCTCAGTACTATACTACAGAAACAGTCCCCATGGAAATACTAGTATCACACAGATAGTACCCCCTTTAATAACTATTGCCATACAGTGCACTAATAAATAACTGTGCCGAGAATATAGTGTCCCTGACACTAATAATGTCACAAGCATAATGTCCTCCAAAAATAATTGTGTTGAGCTGATACTGTGCCAGGGTGCCCCCCAAAGTAATAGTGCTCCCCAAAGTCCCACTAATAGAAATAATTATCTGTCAGAGTGCATAGTGTTAACAGTACCCCCAGTAGTAATAATGCCCCCATTGTGCCCATTCCAGTGATCATGCTCCTCATAATCCCCCAGTAGTAATACTTCTAACACATTAATACTAATGTGTGCCACTAGAAAATGCCCCTTAATATGTGCCAGTACAAAAAATACCCCTTTATATTGTGTGCCAGTAAATAAAATATCCCCTTACATACCCCCTTACCTTTCAGATAAGACCCCCATATCAGATCCTTAGATCAGACCCCCGTATCAGACCTCAAATTAGACCCTATATCAGACCTCAAATTAGACCCTATATCAGAACAAAAATTAGACCCCCATATCAGATCCTTAAGTCAGACCCCCATATCAGATCCTCAGATCAGACCCCCATCAAACTCTCATGTTAAACCCCTCCCCCCCATATCAGATCCCCTTTAAAAGCGAAATCAGATCAGACCCCTTATAAAGTGGAAAATACAGTAATTGGCAGCACAACTGTCATAGGGGCCTGTTCGCAATTGCGATCGCTGCAACCCTTATAGTTATGTCACTGGTCCTCTGGACTCCTTATCTGCAGTAATGTCTAAGGCTTCTTGCACACGAACGTATTTTCTTTCCGTGCCCATTCCGTTTTTTTGCGGACCGTATGCGGAACCATTTATTTCAATGGGTCCGCAAAAAATAACGGAAGGTGCATTCCGTTTCCATATATCCGTTCCGCTAATATATAGAACTTGTCCTATTATTGTCCACATAACGGACAAGGATAGTACTGTTCTATTAGGGGCCAGCACTCCCTGAATTGTATGGTAGCGGTCATGGCACATAAAGGGTAGTATTTAGTGTTAGGAACCCGTCTTACAGAGATCGCCTTGACGTGCGGCAGACGGGCTCAAATAATTTTGTACAAAATGTATTTGCCAAGCATCTCTAATTTATAAGTATAGCACTAGCAATTATTATACATTTTTGTACTTTATTTGGTTTGCAGAGAGCTGTTGCATTGCATGTTTTGTTTTACAGTGTTGTTTTCAGCCATAGCAACGTGCCACTGCGAATTGGGATGTGCTGACTGACCCCCTTTTACTTTGCTATTAGGGGCCAGCTGTTCCGTTCCGCAAAATACGGAATGCACACGGACGTCATCCGTATTTTTTGCGGATCTGTTTTTTGCGGACCACAATAGACATACGATCGTGTGCAAGAGGCCTTACTCTAGATCAGGCATGCTCAACCTGCGGCCCTCCACCTGTTGCAAAACTACAACTCCCAGCATGCCCGAACAGCCTACAGCTATCAGTCTACAGCAGGGCATTGTGGGAGTTGTAGTTTCACAACAGCTGGGGGGCCGCAGGTTGAGCATGCCTGCTCTAGATAATAGTCCAAAATCTGGGTGACAGTTCAGATGCATACACCTGTTTCAGCAGTCCGTGAACTGTCTGCTCACTGATGGCATGTCATTGACAGTGTGTTATGTCACACAGTGGCTCCTGCTTCCTCCTTGGCGGCGCTCGTGTCTGTCACTGAGCTGATTAGAGGAGCAGCCAGGGGAATAGTTAAAGAGTCATGGGCCCTGGTGCAAGAGTTCATCTTGGGCCCACCCTTTCCTCAGTGCTTTGTGGCCAGAGGCAGGGAAGCACATTGCCTTTGTGCTGCCTGAGGCAAAAATTGAAACTGCACCCCCCCCCCCTCATGCCAAATTCTTGACCTTTCCCAGTGATGGTGAATCTTTTAGATACCCAGTGCCCAAACTGCAACCTAAAATCCACTTATTTATCACAGAGTGCCAACACGGCAATTTAACCTGAATACTGAAAAATACCGGATAAAGTTAACGCGTGGCTTAACACAAGCCCCAGTAAAATGAATGCCCCTGTTAGTGACCCCCAGTATTAATAATGCCCCATTAGTGCCCCTAGTATTAATAAGGCCCCCATTAGTGGCACCCAGTATTATTAATGCCCCATTAATGGCCCACAGTAATGATAAGACCTCCATTAGTGACCCCCAGTATAAATAATGCCCCAGAAGTGGTCCCCAGTATCATTAAGACCCCCAGTATTAATAAATGTCCCCATTACTGGACCCCAGAAAAATGAATGCTCCCATTAGTGCTCCTCTAGTATTATTTTTCCTCCATTAGTGGCTCCTAGTATTAATAATGCGCCATTAGAAGCCACAGTATTATTAATGCCCCTTTCCCTTCTCTTCTTGTGAAAAAATAAATAAATAAAACTCACCTCATCCATTTGATCGCACCGCGGTGAACACTCTTTGCTCACTGGATGCAAAGGACAGGACCTGGGCTCCAACGTGATGACATTTCGCAGGTCCTGCTGCTTCCAGTCAATGCTGAGAAACATCATCACGCTGGAGCGCAGGTCTTGTCCTGTGCATACAGTGAGCAGCGAGTGTTCATCGTGGTGCGATAAAATGGTTGAGGTGAGTTTTTTCTTTTTTTTTAACACAAGCAGAAGACGGAGACAAAGGCTGTACTAATGAGCACTCCACAATGGAAGTGCTCATTGGTAATAGTGCACAGGTGGCAACCCTATGCATGACCCACATAAAACCGAGTGCCCACAAAAAGGGCTCTGAGTGCCGCCTTTGGCACTTGTGCCATAGGTTTGCCACCACTGACCTAACCCCTTTCCTCCAGCCAGAGGTGTAACTTGACCAGCATGCACTTTCTATAATGTGTCTTCTTATGTGACACAAGGGTTTTTGGGCCCCTCAGGTTCCTGGGCCCAGTAGCGACTGCTACCTCTGCACCCCCTATAGCTCCACCCCCGGGAGCAGCAATTCCTACTAACTGATGCACCACCAATCAGCTTAAGGCCTCATGCACACGACCGTTGTCCGGGTCCGCATCCGAGCCACAGTTTTTGCGGCTCGGGTGCGGACCCATTCACTTCGATGGGGCCGTAAAAGATGCGGACAGCTGTCCGCATCCGTTGCTCCGTTCCGTGGCCCCGCAAAGACAATATAACATGTCCTATTCTTGTCCATTTTGCGGACAAGAATAGGCATTTCTACAATGGGCTGCCCGTTCCGTTCCGCAAATTGCGGAAGGCACATGGGCGGCCTCCGTTTTTTGCGGATCCACGGTTTTCGGACAGCAAAAAACGGAACTGTCGTGTGCATGAGGCCTAACACTTAGCATCACAGTCCAGAGGAGTGGGAGGAGAATTGATCTTCTCTGTCCTCCTCCTCAGCCTTGTTGAAGCTGCAACCAAAACCTATTCTAGCTTTTTCTGCTGCATGAGGCGAAAATTGAAATGGCCCCCCTCCTTCTCTTGTCAAATTCTCAATCCAACCCCTCCCCCGAGACATTTTTAGATGGACATTACATACAGAGCAACAAAACATACATGAAAATTCATCGTTACATACCTGTTATATCCAATTTCCTCCTCTGATATAGGCGTTCTCTTTCCTCATCTTCTCCATTCGACCCAAACCGCCATGACAATTTCCTTCAGCCAGGTCTCGTCTCTGCAGAGTGTGCCACACAGAAAATGGAGCTAGGCACCATTTTGCGTAATTCGTCCGAAGTGAATCGACAAAACTTCTTATTCATTTTGTGAAATTGGTAATGAATCCAATTTACAATCAATTCGCCCATCTCTATAATGTTTCCATATGCGCCTGTATGACTCCATGTGTTGTCCTGGCTGTTGCCAGGCTGCTCTGACCATTATCATTATGTATACTTGTACATTCTGGTTGTATCTGGAACAGCATGGCTAGCGTTCCTTGCTAACACATGCCCAGCCCATCCGTGAGTACGTGGCGCCATGTTGTGACATGTGTAGCTGATTCCCTTTAAGCTCACTACCATCTACCAGTAAATCAAATATATTAATTCTACTATGAATTAGCTTGGCCATATAACTTCTGTCATAGATGCCTGCCCCTGGCATAAAGCCACTTCAGCAACATATCTTCAGATCATGGCATCAAATCCCTTCTATGTTGAGTTTCAGTACACTGAGCGATGAGTCCTCTAGAGGCCTGTTCTGTGGTTGAAGGAGAAGAACCGCACAAAAGAAATATATTCATTACAAAAGCCAAGTAGTTTTTTTCTATAAACGTTTGGCTCTCAAAGTTAAGTTGGGGAAGGTTATCTGGTAGACCAATGTATGCATGGTCCCTAGAGTAGCATAGTCAAACTCCAGGCAGAGAACAGTAGCCTCCTGGCTAGCTGTCTTGTGCTTTTATTATATAGATGTCATCAGGATGGAACTGAATTTCCTGTATTTTCTAGAGAAATAGGGGGCTCCAGTAATGGACTTGTATGGCCGGTTTCGCTGTAATTTGAAAAAGGTGTGTCTTTACAGACTGCAAATCTTCTGGTAGATCATCCTTCTTTCAGCTAAAGCTACCATCTCCTATTCATTCTTCCTCAAGATCTCAGAAGAGAAGCCAACATTCATTATTCTTCATAAACATATTTCATATGAAAACTTACAATTACTTGGCTTGGCCCTTGGGGATCTCGGACACCACTTCAACACTTTGGCTGGGGGGCTCGGTGGAGCTGATGTTTTATCCTAATGAGAAAGATTTCATAATAAGGATTTGAAGAATGGGCAGAGGGATAGCAGAGCAGGGAGAGGCTGGTGCTGCTACTAGGGGGTCATACCATGGGGGAGTAATAAAGCCCACCATAATGCCCCCCCCAGTAGAATAATTCTCCTTATAATGTGCAAAAAATACCCCCTTGTAATGCCCCCAGTTGAGCTAATGTCCCCATAGTGCCCCCATAATGTGCCAGTATAAAATACCCCTATATAGTGCCCCCAGTAAATGCCCCGAGAGTGCTCCTCTCCCCCTCCCTCCTAGTCCCCCCCATAATGTACCAGTATAAAATGCCCCATATATAGTGCCCCAGTAGATGCCCTCAGTGTCCCCCATAATTTGTAAGTATAAAATACCCCTTCCCAGTGCCCCTGTAGATGACCCCATAGTAATCCTCTCACCCCTTCCCCATAGTACCCACCATAATGTGTCCCAGTATAAAATGCCCCTATACAGAGCCCCCATATAAAATAACCGTTCTTTGTGGCCTCAGTAGATGCCCCTATAGTGCCCACCAATAATGTGCCAGTAATAAGTGCCCCCAATGTGCCAGTAATAAGTGCCCCCATAGATGTCCCCCAATAATGTGCCAGTAAAATGTGCCCTCATAGATGCCCCCCAATCATGTGCCAGTAATAAGAGCCCCCCCCCCACCATCATGTGTCAGTAACAAGAGCCCCCCCCCCATATCATGTGCCAGTAGCCAGAGGACCCCCCATCATGTGCCAGTAGCCAGAGTCCCCCCTATATCATGTGCCAGTAGCCAGAGCCCCCCTATATCATGTGCCAGTAGCCAGAGCCCCCTATATCATGTGCCAGTAGCCAGAGCCCCCCTATATTATGTGCCAGTAGCCAGAGCCCCCCTATATCATGTGCCAGTAGCCAGAGCCCCCCCTATATCATGTGCCAGTAGCCAGAGCCCCCCTATATCATGTGCCAGTAGCCAGAGCCCCCCCTATATCATGTGCCAGTAGCCAGAGCCCCCCTATATCATGTGCCAGTAGCCAGAGCCCCCCATCATGTGCCAGTAGCCAGAGCCCCCCCATCATGTGCCAGTAGCCAGAGCCCCCCCTATATCATGTGCCAGTAGCCAGAGCCCCCCCATATATCATGTGCCAGTAGCCTGAGCCCCCCCATCAACATGTGACAGTAGCCAGAGCCCCCCATCATGTGCCAGTAGCCACCAGTATTGTACACAAAAAAAACCAAAAAAAACACTTATACTTACCTCCTTGGCAGCGATGCGATGCAGGCCTCTTCCGGCCTGTGTCCCGCGCTGTACTGCTCAGGGCTCAGGCGGCGCGATGACGTCATCGTGCCGCCTGCGCCGACCTCTTATAGGCTGCCGGCCTAGTGCCTGCAGCCTATCAGAGGAAGGGGAAGGGACACGCCTCTCCCTCCCCTGCCCCACAGCACAGCCATCTGTATCGCTGTCCTGAGGACGGCGATACAGATGACTGGAGATAAGCGCTTCCACAATGGAAGCGCTCATCTCCGTGTGACACTGACTGTCCTGGCTATAGTTAGTTGCGACCGGTGCGGGGGGGCCCCTAAGGACTCGGGGGCCCGGGAGCAATTGCCCCCCTTGCCTCTATGGAAGCGCCGGCCCTGCTTCCATTAGTATTGCAGGGCTTAGTTTCCACTACTGTTGTGTCTCTCTTAGAGAACTTTTGGTATTTCCTCCACATCAGACCTATTGCTTCAGAAAGGTTTCTATCATGCTCATCTCAACAAGCTCCAGTTCATAATTTGAAGACTAAGGTACTTTCACACTAGTGTTATTCTTTTCCGGCATTGAGTTCCATCCTAGGGGCTCAATACTGGAAAAGAACTGATCAGTTTTATCCTAATGCATTCTGAATGGAGAGCAATCCGTTCAGGATGACGGAACTGCCTGCCGGAATCCTCTGCCTCAAGTGTGAAAGTACCCCTAGAGAGGAACCATTTAGTAATTAAGGTCCTTGGAGTCTGTAGTTAACACTTTGGGGGTTATTTACTAACAGAAATACATCTATATTAGGTGTATTTTTGGTGCAGATTGCGGCACAAAGGTCACGCTCACGCCAGTTCTAAAAAAGTGGGCATGACAGGGAAAGGGGACAGACCGGCAGGCCCATCTCATTCATCACCTGTTTTAGGCATAGAAAATGGTCTAAATCTACACCAACAAGGGAGCTAGCATAGATTTAGAAATGCGGGTCTTAATAAATGACCCCTCTTCCTGTCTTGAAGGGTCTTCTCACACTGCTGTTGATGAGCCATTGATTCTTCTATTCCAATCAAAGGAATTTATCTTTATTGCCTGCAAGTTCATGTCTACTATAATGTGACAGATTGGATCAGCCTCTTATGAGGAGATTCTTAAAGTCATCAGACACTTTAGACCAGATATGAAACCTCCTCTCCTTCTTGGGATCTTGTCTCTGGGACTTGCTGTTAGTGATACCAAATGTATCTTGTGTAGAGGAAAGCATGTCTACTTACTGTTTTTTCTTTTCTGGCATATAATCTTGAGAAAGAATCTTCATTTTTCAGATGTTGACAGACCAATTACGTTCTATTGTCCAGAAAAAGTATCTCCTAAGAGCCTTTATACTGTCATCTGATGTGATTTTGCTCATGTCTTCCACAAATGTGCGTATAAATCCATGTTAAATGCAATTGTTCATGTAATTTGCCTGGTTACCAGTAGGTGGCAGCAACCCATTGGCAGGTACAAGCTACAGTTTAGTGTATTTGAGCTGGAATGGATTATTCCAGCTTAGCTCCCCCTCTGTGGAGAGGTGGGCTGGTCCCACATCATGCAGCATGGGCGGAGAAGGAAGTTAGGTCAGTGTAGCCTCCCCCTGATGGGGGAAGGCTGTGTGATAGTGTCCAGGAGAACCCCTTCTTAGGGAAGACAGCAAGGACCTAGTCTGAGCACCTTCAGCTCTGCTGGATGAGGAAATTAGAAAATACAGACAACCTCCAGAGTTCCAGGAAGAAAGCATCCTCTGAGAATCCATCTGTGAGATAAGTCCAGAAACCTAGGAGAAGCTATTTCCTCGTCAGCTAGTCTGTCCCCACACAGCAGAAGGTACCAGATAAGTGCAGAAGCTAATCCTGCCACAGTTACAGAGCTACCAAGCAGACCTTGTATCCTGCAAGCTCCCCACATATCAAGCAGAAGCACTAATTCCTGCCAATGATTGCCAAAACTTGCTGGGACCAAGAGACCAAAGCTGTATACTGCTTGGATGAAAGTTACCTCCAGTAAAGAAACGTTTAAACTTCATCTAAAGGTCTGGACATAATTTCTTCTTCAAAATTCCTCTATTACTCCTACTATCACTACACTCAAATTTATTGCAAGTGAGCCAGGAGTCAGGCCGTACCCAGGTAGGAGACACCGTGACACAATTATCACTATCCTAGAGAGACATTATAGGTCATTACACCACTTTAGCCTTCCTAATCTGGGACGTGCGTTATAACAACTTGGAAGGACCCTGGCATAATATCCTGCGCACGCTGCAATTGGCGTTACAACAAATACAGGATATATTATCCACCTGACCCAGCCACTGCATTAAAGTGGCGTCAGCGAACCCGTTCCTTGTCACTGCATTTGCAGTTCTATTTATTACATGTGTGATCTGCAAGGCAGGGTTCATATAGCACCAGCTGTTAAAGGGGGTTATCTAAGTTATATTTATTGATGACCTATCCTCAGGATAGGTCATCAATATCACATCGGCGGGGGTCGGACACCCGGTACCCCTGCCGATCAGCTGTTTGAAGAGAAGGTGCGCACAGTGCCAGCGCTGCCTCCTCTTCATTGTTTACCTGCTCGCCATCGCATCCCTAGCGGTGAGCAGGGGTAATTACACCCAAGCCGTCCCATACATTTCAATGGGACGGATCGCTCCTATAGAAGTGTATAGGAATGAGCCGTCCCATTGAAATGAATGGGACAGCTTGGGTTTAATTACACCTGCTCACCTCTGCAGATGCGATGGCGAGCAGGTAAACAATGAAGAGGAGGCAGCGCTGGCACGGTACGCGCCTTCTCTTCAAACAGCTGGTCGGCAGGGGGTGCCGGGTGCCGGACCCCCATGATCTGATATTGATGACCTATCCTGAGGATAGGTCATCAATAAATATAACTTGGACAACCCCTTTAATTATGCTAATTCTTAATTTATAATTCTAAGGGCTAATCCTGGGGTGGAGACTGGGGGACAAAATATCCCACTCACTCTGTGCTGCCTTCAGACTCAAGGAAAGCAAAATTACAGGTAAGACCAATTTTCTCTTTATGCTGAACTTTCTTCCAGCAAGGGAAAACACACAGCAGACTTAAATTACATTAGTGTAACTCAGTTTTGTAATCCATGTAATTCAGTTTTGCTGTGTGTGATTTCTCTTCTTCTTCTTTTTTTTTTTTTTCGTTTGCAGGAAGAAAACTCAGCATAAATGGCAATAGGGAACTATATATTGCTGAATATAAAAGATGAGGGGCTGTTCACATCTTGTTTTTAAAGTACATGAAAAACTTATGCAAATGTATCCAATTTTTGGTTATCTTTCTGTTGTTTTTTTTTATGTATATGTTTACCGGGTGTCGTTTTCGGTACGTTTATGTCCCTTTTTTTTAATCACTTTTTTGGTGAAACTTTTCTTATTGTAAATAAAGATTCGAAGTTGTCAGAGGACACATTATCACATTATAATCTCCTTATTATAACTCTTAAAGGGGTTTTCAGGGAATTTGATATTGATGGCCTATTCTCAGGATAGGTCATCAATTTCAGATCGACGGGGGTCCAACTCCTGGCAGCCCCCGATCAGATGTTCATAGAAGCCTCTGTGCTCTGTGACCACTTAGGCCTCTTCCTAGCCCAGTGACGTCACCGTATATTGGTCGTGTGGGCTAGGCGCAGCTCAATCTCATTCAGATGAATGGGCCTGAGCCGCAAAATTAAGCAGAGCTGCTATACAATGTACGGCGCTGTGCTTGGTAAGCTGTAAGTAGACCGGAGCTCTGGTGATCTCAGAGGCCTCTTCAAACAGATTATCAGCACCCCTGCCGATCTGATGTTGATGACCTATCCTGAGGCCATCAATATCCCCTTTAATTGATGCGCAAATCCAGGTGTGAATGGCATTATAACCAGTATATAAGTTTAGCAAAATCCTCATTCTAAAAGACTGAGCATCTACTTTCAAAATTGCTATTTTGCATTGTCGAAACACCTATTTTGACTCCTTAAAAGTAATGTTTCTTTCATTAGGTTTAAGAATGTAGAGTGTAAATAGGGGATGCATTATTTTTTTTTATTATTAAAGGGGTTGTGCCATCTCGACCTTTCGTGGCAATAAGTGCTGGTCAGGTGTGGTACCCCCAGAGTTCCATAAGCAGCATAGCTTGTTGTGCTACATTATTTGTGTAGCTCCTATTCATTGCTGTGGGAGTTATAGAAACAGTGGGGTGCTGCCAATTGGCTGCTTAATACCACCTCCCTTGGCCAGTGCTTACTGTGGTTATTCCCATCTCAGCCATTAAAGGCTGAAATGGGACAACCCCTTTAAATGTGTGTTGTCTGCAGAGATAGTGGAGCAGGGTTTAAGTTCTTTATAGTGCAATAGCTGCAGTGAGTAAATGGGCATAAAACTGTCACTATAAAGGAATACGCATTGTGATAATGGATCTGCAAAAGAAACTGAAGCAACATGGACGTCACGCAGACATCATCCGTATTTTTTGCAGATCCACAAAATACATATGGTCATGTGCATGAGCCCTTAATGTTTGCGTTACACCCCAGAGTCGTGTTACTACACGCCTCTACCCCGCTACTATCACCTAAGAGCCTTTATACTGTCATCTAATGTGATTTTGCACAAATGTGCGTATAAAACCATGTTAAATGCAATTATTCATGTAATTTGCCTGGTTACCAGTAGGTGGCAGCAACCCATTGGCAGGTACAAGCTACAGTTTAGTGTATTTGAGCTGGAATGGATTATTCCAGTTTAGCTCCCCCTCTGTGGAGAGGTGGGCTGGTCCCACATCATGCAGCATGGGTGGAGAAGGAAGTTAGGTCAGTGTAGCCCCCCCCCCCCTGATGGGGGAAGGCTGTGTGATAGTGTCCAGGAGAACCCCTTCTTAGGGAAGACAGCAAGGACCTAGTCTGAGCACCTTCAGCTCTGCTGGATGAGGAAATCAGAAACTACAGACAACCTCCGGAGTTCCAGGAAGAAAGCATCCTCTGAGAATCCATCTGTGAGATAAGTCCAGAGACCTAGGAGAAGCTATTTCCTTGTCAGCTAGTCTGTCCCCACACAGCAGAAGGTACCAGATAAGTGCAGAAGCTAATCCTGCCACAGTTACAGAGCTACCAAGCAGACCTTTTATCCTGCAAGCTCCCCACATATCAAGCAGAAGCACTAATTCCTGCCAATGATTGCCATTAAAGGCTTTAAAGGCTGAAATGGGACAACGCCTTTAAATGTGTGTTGTCTGCAGATATAGTGGAGCAGGGTTTAAGTTCTTTATAGTGCAATAGCTGCAGTGAGTAAATGGGCACAAAACTGTCACTATAATAAAATACTGCAGTCTCCCCACCCCCAGAGTGGCAGGAAAGTTGCATACAGAGCGTTACCCAGTATCTTATTTAGACTTCCAGTAGTACTATAGAATTGTCATTGAATCCCCTGCCCTCTGCTGACTCTGCCCCAGTCTACACAACAAAGCTGACAAGTGAGCTATAGATAACAGGACTTGTCAGTCAGGAATTGTGGCCAGTATGGAAACAGAGAGGGTTTGGGATTGCTGCTAACAGCAATCACACCTGGATTTTCAAGCTTTGGATAGAGTTAGGCTTTAAATTGGTTCTCCAAGCTACAAATATCGATGACCGATCCTCAGGATAGGTCACTACTATCAGATTGGTGGGAGTCCAGCACCCATCACCTTCACTGCTATTTTGTGCTGCAGTGGCACCAGAGGCTATGCTGTATACAAAGCTGGAGGCAGATAGCTCCATACTCTGTGTAGTGGCCGTGCTGGGATACTGCAGCTCACCTCCCCCCAGATACTGCACAGTGTACAGAGCCTTCTGCTGCTGCGCTGGACAGTGTTAGCCTCCAGCACCGCAGCAGCCCAAAACGGCTGATAAGTGGATGTGCTGACCCAGAGTGCCATTACCACTTCCGCACCCCGCTACTGTCTTCTATAGGCTAATTCCATGTCATCTGTGTATTTATTTCAGGTCTGTCACAGTGTGCCTATCTATTTCTTGCAACTGTTATGTTCAGATGTAATGCACCTGGTTCACCAGAGGTGGCAGCAAACATGGCAGTGTTACTTTAGAGAGGATGGAGCCTTCTTTCCATTCTAACTCCCTCTCTAAGGAGAGGAGGAGTTTAGTTAGTTAGAGTGCAGTTCAGCTCTCCCCCTTCCAAGTGAGGAAGTCCCTGCTGGACGTGTCCTGCCTAAGCCAGCTAGAGCACCTTCAGCTCTGCTGGATATGGAGGCCACAGCTTGGAGCCTCATCAGCCAGGAGGAAAAGTTCATTGGTACTACTTAAGAGTCAGGCTATATAGAGAGAAGTTGCAACCTAAGGCCTCCTGCACACGAACGTGTGCTGCCCGTTGCTGTATTGCGAACCACATTTGCGGATCCGCAAAACACAGGCGCCGTTCCATGGGCATTCCGCATCACGGATGCGGACCCATTCACTTTAATGGGTCTGCAAAGCCGGAGATGTGGAATGGTGAGGAACAGAAGCATAGAACGGAAACCCACGGTTTCGTCCCATACTTCGGTTCCGCAAAAAGATTGAACATGTCCTATCTTTTTGAGGAACGGGTGGATCGCGGACCCATTAAAGTGAATGGTTCCGCGATCCGCTGCGGCTGCCCCACGGTCGGTGTTCGTGCATTGTGGCCCGCAGCACGGCCACGGGGCACACACGTTCGTGTGCAGGAGGCCTAAAGCAGAAAGCAAAGATTCCATTTGAGCCTGTCAGCACAGCAGAGCCAGGGAGCAACAGATGTACTTTTCTTTTGCACCTAACGGTGCTGGCATCACGAACACCAGGGACACTGCCGCCAAGGCACCTTAACAAAATACCATTCCACTCAGGGAACCTCGAACACCATCTGGCGGGATTCCGTGGACAAACAGAGAGTTCCCCGAAGGAACTGGTGCTGTCCTTCCCATCACTGCACGCCTGCCCAGGGAGGCTCCGCTAACCGTGAGTAAAGTAACTGCTACCCCCATCAGCCCACCGTGCCTCACGTGTTGCCCCTGCAGACCCAGGCGCTGCAAACCTAAAATTGGCGTCAGGAACCTGAGGGACCCTGCTGCCAAGGCTCCTTAACAAAAACCCATTCCACTCAGGGCACCTCAAACACCATCTGACGGGATTCCCTGGACAAACAGAGAGTGCCCCGAAGGAACTGGTGCTGTCCTTCCCATCACTGCACGCCGGCCCAGAGAGGCTCCACTAACCGTGAGTAAAGTAACTGCTACTTCCATCCGCCCACCGTGCCTTACGTGTTGCCCCTGCGAACCCGGTCACTGCATACCTAAAATTGGCATCACGAACAGGATTGACATGTGTGTCCTTGTACCACAAAGCCTATAGAAAAGGATCCAAATCCTTTGTGCCTTATGAGAGACTTTTATATGTGCTTTAAAATACAGTAGTGACAGTGGAAAATGCAAACGTCTATATTGTCTTGAAAAAGGGTTTATGTGGATTGAAATTGTATGGAGAGACTTTGCAAGACCCCTACTACAAAATCACATAGTCAAAAGTTGAAAAATGGCATATTTTTGTGTCACTACCACTGCTTGCTGTCATTGAATGGACTCACAAATTGCACCAAAATGGCCGCCTGAGGGCCTTCTTGTTGTTTTTCCTGCACCATCATTGTGCCCACACCCGGCTGCTGGCGGGAAAAAGTTAGTGACACCCCCTAAAAAGCGGGAAAATTGAGTTGCCGCCCCTTTAAAAAGCGGAAAAATAATTATTACTGCGACACCATAGACTTATCATTATGCCTCCCGGTGCCTGTACCACCCCCTGTGCGGGGGTGTTGCTCTTCCCCTAATGAAAGTGAACCTTGGGGGCGGGCCTGAAGAGGTGGTTTATGCTAGTCCCTCGGAGGAAGAGGAGGTACCTTGATGTTGTGTTGCTAGAGAAGACGAGAATTCCAACATGGTTGATCGCCCTTCCACTGCAGCCTGAGAGAGAGAGACACCCGAGGAGAGACCTGGGACGTAAAATGGAGGAGCAGGGGTATTGAGCCCCCGACTAACCCATTGAGCCCCGGTATTTATCGCACCAGCGCTTGATGAGGGAGGTACAATCAACAAGCCACACTGATACAGTGCAGCCCTTACCTTGGGGCTGTACCGATATACCGGCTCATCCTGAGTCTTATGGGCCTGGATGTAAAGAGGGAGATGGGGCCACTTCAAGGGCTGTGGTGACAGAGCAATGATCTCCATCACAAGGGAAACGTTAAACCGTTACCAAGCCTTACCTTCCCTCCAGCTGAGGAGTTAGACGACCCCTATTCTGCCGCATGGAGAGAGCGTGTTTCCCGCTATGACTCCTACTGGCCCCGGACTCCACCGCCTATACCCCAGGAGATCCTGACTGGATTGAACCGCACTGCCGATCAAGTTGATGACAGGGAGGGTCCACCACCCATTGCTCCATTAGAAAATTCCCCAATGAGCCGAAACCCACTTTTGCAGGGTAAAGGTCATGGTAGTGTCCGGAACCATCCTTGGAAGAATGGGAGTCCTGAAAGAAACCTGTAAGAACCCTATGAGTAAGTAGGCCTGCTGGCCAACTTTATATCTCCCTAATCCTAGGAAATTGTCTCTATGGAGCTGGGAGGAAACCCTTTGTTTAGTGGGACTCTTTTTATTTAGTGACAGTTCCCCAGGTCACTTTTGAGCCCATTTCCCCTCTAGTGGACTCCCACCTGGACTCCAGTCTTGCTGCTAAGGTCCCAGTTGCGCACGTTTTGCGCCTTTTTATATCCCTTTTTACCCCGTTCTTAAGTTGTCTGAGACTTTAAATCATGTTTTATGCAACGTTCAAGCCAAGTTCCCAGAAAGACATTTTTCTGCGTTTTATCCTCTGCAAAGCTCGTGTTTCGCCCATCAGAGACTTTGTACTTTAACCGACCTATTGGATTACAAATGACATTATTGCCAATAATGACATTGCTACTTCCCTTGGATTACAAAGGACTTTGTTGCACTTCATGTTCCAGTTTGGTACACTTAATCCTCAAGCACTGAAGAAATGGACTCAAAAGTAATTTAATCGCATTTTTTATTGCACTTTTAATTGAATTATATACTTGCATTATTTTATGTGCCTTAAATATTTGCACTAATGTTTTTACCATTTCAGCAACGTTAAAGAATTGTGCCCATTGTGTATATTTCTTTACAGGTGCCGCAATGTGATCTATGCACTTTTTGTATGGACTTTATACCGTTAGCTAGATAGTATCCTTGCGTCATTGCTCATATTGACCGCCTCTGAGGATGGGAATACTAATGAGTTTCATTTTGACCTTGTGTTAGCTAGATAGCCTAGCTATACTGTATTGTATTGCTGCACAAGGGGAACCAAGTGGTAAGTCACAAGCAGATCTTACAACGTCAATGGTAACCCGCTACTAATATGTGTCTGGAGGGATTAGTCCTCCTAAAGGTATGAGAATGTTTCGCCTCCGCCTCCTAATTTAGTGTATCCTAAGGCCTTATGCACCGCCTTAAGCAAATGTTGTAGCTACCTGTTTAGTCATCAAGGGGACGAAGCGTAAAGCATGATTAGACCTTGGTGCTGGAAGAGAATACAGGATGAAACCACTCTTCTATTTGCGGGCGTCTCATAGCATCGTGGAGGGATTACAGTACATGACACACCCACTATCCACATACGACTGTGGCTACTTCGTGGAGTATTTGAGCGCTTGGTGTAGTATTTTTGGTTTATTGGTTCACTGCAAGAGGGAAAATCGTGGTAAGACACCCTACTCATATAGGCAGCCGTCTTTGTGTCAGTCTATGTATGTATATTCTCATGCAGCACTTTAACTTTTACTTGGTACCCTTAGAGCATATACCCTAAGCACAAGCCGAGGGCAGCTTGGTTCTTAAGTAAGTGGGTACGTAATGACCCAGAGTGCCATTACTACTTCTGCACCGCGCTACTGTCTGCTATAGGCTAATTTCATGTCATCTGTGTATTTATTTCAGGTCCGTCACAATGTGCCTATCTATTTACTGCAACTGTTATGTTCAGATGTAATGTACCTGGTTCACCAGAGGTGGCAGCAAACATGGCAGTGTTACTTTACAGAGGATGGAGCCTTCTTTCCATTCTGACTCCCTCTCTAAGGAGAGGAGGAGTTTAGTTAGTTAGAGTGCAGTTCAGCTCCCCCCCTTCCAAGGGAGGAGGCAGGTCCATGTCCTTGCTGGGCGTGTCCTGCCTAAGCCAGCTAGAGTACCTTCAGCTCTGCTGCCTATGGAGGCCACAGCTTGGAGCCTCATCAGCCAGGAGGAAAAGTTCCTTGGTATTACTTAAGAGTCAGACTATAGAGAGAGAAGTTGCAGCCTAAAGCAGAAAGCAAAGATTCCATTTGAGCCTGTCAGCACAGCAAAGCCAGAGAGCAACAGATGTAGCACAGACGAGTTTGCCTTCCAGAGTTAATGCTAACGCCTGCTGGAACCAAGATAAAGTCTGTAAACTGTTGGAGAAACGTTTGTTCAAGTAAAGCTGCTGTTGAACTTCACACAAGGTCTGGACTCAGTTTATTACTTTTCTTTTGCACCTAAAACTGCTGGCGTCACGATCACCAGGGACCCTGCGGCCAAAGCACCTTAACAAAAACCCATTCTACTCAGGGCACCTCGAACACCATCTGGCTGGATTCCCTGGACAAATCGAGAGTGCCCCTAAGGAACTGGTGCTGTCCTTTCTATTACTGCACGCTTGCCCAGGGAGGCTCCGCTAACCGTGAGTAAAGTAACTGCTACCTCCATGGGCCCACTGTGCCTCACGTGTTGCCCCTGCGAACCCGGTCGCTGCAGTGCCATGTGTCAACCCCAACCTGATATCAGCATCTGTAGCCAGGAGAACCCCTTTAAAGGCATCCTTCTTTTCAGCTGAATTCTGAAGGGATTTATTTATTTATTTTTATTTTATGCATTTATATAGCGCTGGCATTCCGAAGCACTTTACAGACATTGGCATCACACTGTCCCCAATGGGGCTCACAATCTAAGGTCCCTATTAGTATGTCTTTGGAGTGTGGGAGGAAACCCACACAAACATGGGGAGAACATACAAACCCCATGCAGATGTTGTCCTTGGGATCCCATAGACTAGTGCTTTCTGTACAGCTGTGAATATCTTGACATATGAGTCTGTGTTTTTTAATCATAGTGCAGCCTCACATTGATATGTGGTTACCTGGCTGGACTGACAGCTGAGCTCCTAGCATCCACCATGACTTCAGTGTCCCGCAGAGCTGACTGCATCTGCTTGTCAGCAGTGATATGTCCTGCAGTTAGTGATGTCCCGAACTATTCGCCAGCGAACAGTTCCCGGCGAACATAGCTTGTTCGCCACGGCGGGCGAACATATGCGATGTTCGGTCCGCCCCCTATACATCATCATTGAGCAAACTTTGACCCTGTACCTCACAGTCAGCAGACACATTCCAGCCAATCAGCATACCCTCCCTCCCAGACCCTCCCACCTCCTATCAAAAAGCAAGGACAGCATCCATCTTGGATTCATTCTGAAGCTGCAGTGTCACAAATTTGACTAAGTTGTAATCGCAATGCGATTAATACAGGTTATATTAATCGCATTGCGAATTCAACTTAGAGCTGGGTTCCTAATGGTTGTATTGCTAGGATATAACGAAGATTGAGAATATAGTGCTATATTCGTTATATTCGTCAATTCTAGCAATACAACCATTAGGAACTTAGCTCTAAGTTGAATTCGCAATGCGATTAATGCAGGTTATATTAATCGCATTGCGAATTCAACTTACCACACTCTGCGTCAACTACGTAATTTTCCATGGGAGTTTTGCCATGGATCCCCCTCCGCCATGCCACAGTCCAGGTGTTAGTCCCCTTGAAACAACTTTTCCATCACTATTGTGGCCAGAAAGAGTCCCTGTGGGTTTTAAAATTCGCCTGTCTATTGAAGTCTATGGCGGTTCGCCCGTTCGCAAACATTCGCTGAAGATCGCGTTCGCCGTTCGCAAACGGAAAATTTTATGTTCGCGACATCTCTACCTGCAGTCTGGCTTCTGATAGATGGCATGCTTAACCACAGAGAAATATTTCTGCATAAGCATGGAGAGCTTTTGACAGGGCCTGTTGATTTTCCTGATGCAATTAACAGTAACATGCAGGTTTAACCCCATTCGCTTGTCCCTCATGGCAACGAGAGGGCAGCCTTAAAAAAACACGAAAAGCTTATTGATTGAAATCCAGTACAACACACGATGAGACTGGGGGAAAGTCATCATTAGCAGCATCAAAATTACCTAAGTCTAGGAGGG
This sequence comes from Bufo bufo, assembly GCF_905171765.1. Taxonomy (NCBI): domain Eukaryota; kingdom Metazoa; phylum Chordata; class Amphibia; order Anura; family Bufonidae; genus Bufo; species Bufo bufo. The sequence continues at coordinate 567,244,387 of NC_053392.1, read as the reverse complement.
AATGATTCATCGGACAGAGCTGAGATTGGCATGTCATTTAGTTATCTGCATGTATTGTCAGGTATGTCAGCTACACAATTGCCTCGCTCCGTTTCCTAATATCAGAGGAAGATTTTTCTTACAATCTGATTAGCGCAGACATGGTGGCTGCGTGTAAATGACCTGTACTCATCATTTTCAATTGACAATAACCTCTCCAATGGAAGCTTAAATTAATCTGACATCTTAAAATGTTTTGTTGTCAGAGAAGTGAGATTGTGATGATCTACGCATGGAGTCTTTTTCAGTTGTCAGCGGGGGAACCACCGTCCTTCTCATTGACCGACCACGATCAATGATATCAAGGAATTGTTTGCTTCTTATTAAGAAATCTCAGTCTCTGAGCGCTCAATTATATTTGTCGAGTTTTAGTATTTGAACGTGTCATATCGTCTCCATTGTACTTGCCAAAGCAAGGGCAACCACTGAGCTAAAGATGTACCCAGGGGCCCGGTCATTGACCTGTGTGGGAAGCAGACATCTGGCCTTATGACTTTGTGATGGACCTAGCATCCCAAGCAAGATGAAGCATATACAAGAATGTCTAATAAATGCACAACACATTGTAATTGAGTGTTAAATGGTCACAGCTTAAGGCTACTTTCACATAAGCGTTTTAGTTTTCCGGTATTGAGATCCGTCATAGGCGCCCAATAACGGAAAATAAAAAATGCTTCAGTTTTGTCCCCATTCATTGTCAACGGGGACAAAACTGAACTGAACTGAACGGAATGCTCCAAAATGTATTCCGTTCCGTTTAGTTGTGTTCCCATATCGGAGAGCAAACCGCAACATGTTGTAGTTTGCTTTCCATCCAGGGATGCGGAGCAAGACGGATCCGGTATGACCTCCAATGCAAGTCAATGGGGATGGATCCGTTTTCTCTACCACAATCTACCACAATAGAAAACGGATCCGTCCTCCATTAACTTTCAATGGAAATGATGGATCCATCTTGGCTATGTTAAAGATAATACAACCGGATCTGTTCATAATGGATGCAGACGGTTGTATTATCAGTAACGGAAGCGTTTTTGCTGAACCCTGCCGGATCCAGTAAAAACGCTAGTGTGTAAGTAGCCTTATTTGAAAGTGCTTGACCTGAAGATGGCGAGTTTTCGACTCACGAAGAGATAGCCTTGAGTGCCCAGAAGACAAATCTTGTGGAGGAACCTCTAGGGAACCATAGCTCAAGGATTGACCTTCCCTTGGGCTTAGAGGGTAAATGCAAATATGGAACTTAGCATTGTCTGAATAGAACGTGCACATTTTAGGATATACACAATGAACGGCATTATAAGAAATATTATTGAATATAGCATGTGAATTAAAATAAACCATGCTATTAACAAGCATTAAACAGGGAAAGGACAAATGTGGCCTCCAGGTCACAAAAGTTGAGGAGCTGAAGCAGCAAGTACTGAATGTGATGGAGATCCAGCTGCGATATCTGTCACCCCATTTATGACTACAGCTCTTTCGCTCTATTCCTCTAACTGTTGCATACTTGGTTAAAGGGGTTGTCCAGTTTGGAAAACCTCCTGTACATAAGTGGTCCATCAATAACCTTAATGTGACCAGCTGGTCGTAATTTCTCATTCACAATTGCATGCTATCTATTAAAATCAGTGAGCTCTCCAGGCTCGGACTGGCCCACAGGGGTACAGGGGAATCCCCCGGTGGGCCCCTGAGCAAGGTGGGCCCCTAGTCTCCCACCCCCTGCACAAGTGGCACATAACACATTAGATTTAGTACACTACATACATACACTGCTCAAAAAAATAAAGGGAACACTTAAACAACACAATGCAACTCCAAGTCAATCACACTTCTGTGAAATCAAACTGTCCACTTAGGAAGCAACACTGAGTGACAATCAATTTCACATGCTGTTGTGCAAATGGGATAGACAACAGGTGGAAATTATAGGCAATTAGCAAGACACCCCCAATAAAGGAGTGGTTCTGCAGGTGGTGACCACAGGCCACTTCTCAGTTCCTATGCTTCCTGGCTGATGTTTTGGTCACTTTTGAATGCTGGCGGTGCTTTCACTCTAGTGGTAGCATGAGACGGAGTCTACAACCCACACAAGTGGCTCAGGTAGTGCAGCTTTTCCAGGATGGCACATCAATGCGAGCTGTGGCAAGAAGGTTTGCTGTGTCTGTCAGCGTAGCGTCCAGAGCATGGAGGCGCTACCAGGAGACAGGCCAGTACATCAGGAGATGTGGAGGAGGCCGTAGGAGGGCAACAACCCAGCAGCAGGACCGCTACCTCCGCCTTTGTGCAAGGAGGAACAGGAGGAGCACTGCCAGAGCCCTCCAAAATGACCTCCAGCAGGCCACAAATGTGCATGTGTCTGCTCAAATGGTCAGAAACAGACTCCATGAGGGTGATATGAGGGCCCGACGTCCACAGGTGGGGGTTGTGCTTACAACTCAACACCGTGCAGGACGTTTGGCATTTGCCAGAGAACACCAAGATTGGCAAATTCGCCACTGGCGCCCTGTGCTCTTCACAGATGAAAGCAGGTTCACACTGAGCACATGTGACAGATGTGACAGAGTCTGGAGATGCCGTGGAGAACGTTCTGCTGCCTGCAACATCCTCCAGCATGACCGGTTTGGCATTGGGTCAGTAATGGTGTGGGGTGGCATTTCTTTGGAGAGCCGCACAGCCCTCCATGTGCTCACCAGAGGTAGCCTGACTGCCATTAGGTACCGAGATGAGATCCTCAGACCCTTTGTGAGACCATATGCTGGTGCGGTTGGCCCTGGGTTCCTCCTAATGCAAGACAATGCTAGATCTCATGTGGCTGGAGTGTGTCAGCAGTTCCTGCAAGACGAAGGCATTGATGCTATGGCCTGGCCTGCCCATTCCCCAGACCTGAATCCAATTGAGCACATCTGGGACATCATGTCTCGCTCTATCCACCAACGTCACGTTGCACCACAGACTGTCCAGGAGTTGGCAGATGCTTTAGTCCAGGTCTGGGAGGAGATCCCTCAGGAGACCGTCCGCCACCTCATCAGGAGCATGCACAGGCATTGTAGGGAGGTCATACAGGCACGTGGAGGCCACACACACTACTGAGCCTCATTTTGACTTGTTTTAAGGACATTACATCAAAGTTGGATCAGCCTGTAGTGTGTTTTTCCACTTTAATTTTGAGTGTGACTCCAAATCCAGACCTCCATGGGTTAAAAAATTTGATTTCCATTTTTTCCAGGAGGACACTTGTGTTTTTTTGGCCAGGTGCAGATACATAATGGTCCTGCCATTAGTTAATGCTTAGAGCATCAGATTGTTATATACCCAGTCGGCGGCTGTGAAGAGGGTTCGGGTGGCCCCCTTGGCATTGGCCCACTGGGAAATTTCCCTGTAGGGTCTGAGGCCTATTCACCTCAGAAGATTAACAGAAGAACTACACACTTCAGAGTTATTAGAATTTTTTTGTCCAGGATTGTTGTTTCAAGGAGAATACAACTATTGAATCTTTTGTTTGGTTTCTGTAACCAGGTACAAATTTAACAACTTTGCTGAATGTGGAGGTAAGTGAACTTTTTATCAGATATGCAGTCTTTGCAATAGGTATGACTTTATCTGGTGTTTCATGCATGAAGCGCACCTTTACTATAAAATGGAAAAGACATACGTCCTGCATCTTACAAACCCTGCTCCGAACTGAAATATAAGATTTTGTCCACTGATTGTCTATATGAAAAATAAAATAAAATACTGATTACTGCGGCGTTCAGACAGAAGTGTAATGTACTATAAACTTTTGCTGGACTCAGGAGGAATGTCCTTAAAAGGAATTTATGTGAAATATGGATTTTTGCCTTCTAAATTGCAAAGAGACACATTTCAGAAGAACTGATGAAAAAGTGTGAAAAGCAACAGCTGACAAAGTGATGGTGATAACTCAAGCACCTCATCTCAAGCTCAAGGAAATACAGAGTAAGGCCTCATGCACATGACCGTATTGTCTGTCCGCATCCGACCCGCAATTTTTGTGGATCGAATGCAGACCCGTTCATTTCTAAGGGGGCTACAAAAAATGAGAAGAGCACATGGATGTAATCGGTGCGCTGTCCGCATTTGTGTGGCCGTGCAGCAAATGATAGAACATGTCCTATTGTCAGCAAAACGGACAAGAATAGGCCTTTCTACAATGGGGCTGAGAAAACTGTAGGATGCACACAGCTGGCATCCGAATTTTGCAGAGCGCAAAACTGATACAGTCGTGTGCAGCAAGTCTAAGGATAAGTACTTGAGGTGTCTCCTTTGTTACCTTGTTAACAATCCTATTCAGCCATTTTTTAATTTGTAGATATTTGATAGAAAATAATTTTGGAAACCAGTAACGCTGCCAGTGGAGCCATCGCGCACTGCATCGCTGCAGAAGTTTAATTGATTTGCTGTTCGGGGACCCCAGTAGGAGCATGCTTGTTGTTGCTAAACATTTCCAGGGGGAGACATAACTAGGAAATGGTTGAATAAAATTTAGCATATCATAGGTGCAGCTTAAACAGAGAGAGAAGTTGATTCTGCTAAACCCTTCAAGGTCCCTTTAAACGGGCCAACTGTGCAGGCAATTATCGGGAACGAACCATTCATTCTCGATAATTGCCTGATCGTGATGAGGTGAGAGCTGTATTTACATGCACAATCACCTCCGCTGTATGGGAACAAATGATCGCTACTGTGATTGTTCATCCCTGTACCGATTCATTGTTTCTGGGCAGCAGGTCACTGTTTTACACAGAACAATCTGCTGCCCAGAAACAATGATTTTGGTGTCCAATAATGCCTTCACCCAAGGAATCAGTGCTTGCTTGTTCATTGGGTGATCAATGGCACCTTAACCACGGGCAGTTATCAGGAACAAGCATTCCTTCACTTCATTCTACAATCATCTAGTGGAGAGGAACCTTTAAAGAGGTCCTCTCCACCCCTTCTGACATATCGCTTTTAATAAATACTTGCATTATCTTTGCTTATAACCCTGTGTTGTGCCATCCCTCTGTTACTCCAACTTTAAATTTATGCATAAAATTGACAGTTGGGTGTCACAAGTTGGGGGGGTGTCCTGGCAGAGCTGACATTGCTAATGTGCAGGGACACGCCCTATGAACAAGGGAAATGGCAATCCCAGTTGTCATGTATTTGTATGTAGAGTAAATATGGTGGTCGTGCAATTTAAAATAATCAGATTATGTATGTCTTAGTGCTTAAGGCAATACTCTGTTGCGTCTAGTGTGTGTTTTCTTTAGCATATTAAGGCCTCTTACACATGGCCATAGTGCTCCCGTGGCCGTATTGCGTGCCTCATATGGCGGTTCCGCAATACACGGGACATCGGCCATGTGCATTCTGCATCACGGATGCGAACCCATTCACTTTAATGGGTCTGCAAATCCGGAGATGCGGTGTGGAACGGAAGCACAGAACCCCACGGAAGCACTACGGAGTGCTTCCATGGGGTTCCGATCCGTGCTTCCGTTCCGCATAAAAATAGAACTTGTTCTATATTTTTGCGGAATGGACGGATCACGGACCCATTCAAGTTGAATGGGTCTGGATCCGTCCCGGCCTCTGCATGGACGTTGCCCATGCATTGGGGTACCCAATGCACGCAACGGAACCAATACGTTTGTGTGCAAGAGGCCTAACAATGGCCGTGTGTACTCTGCATTAGCCCTCTTTCATATGTTCGTGTCCGGGGTGACATCCGTGGCAACATGGTCAGTGGTTCATCCATGAAGTTATTGTCAGTGGTTCATCCATGGTCAGTGGTTCATCCATGAAGTCATGGTCATGGTCAGTGGTTCATCCATGGTCAGTGGTTCATCCATATAGTCATGGTCAGTGGTTCATCCATGTGCCTGTTTTTTGCCCTTCATGTGTCATCTGCTTTCCATGGACAACTAAAGAGTTTGCACGAACAATGCCGTTCCAGGGCATATGGCCTGCTCATGGACCGTATATCTCGGAGGGCATACGGTCGTGTGCAAGAGGCCTTAGTTGCACGTGCTCTAATATTTAAAACTTAACCTTTATTTCTAAATCATAATTGAAACACCTGAATCAACATAAACTTAAACTTTGAGACTATTTAAAATTCTCAGTAGTCAGCAGAATTACAGAATTATGCCCTATACTATAGTCTTTCAGATATAGGAAAGGTAGGCCTCATGCACACGACCGTTGTGTGCATCCGTGGCCGTTTTTTTTTGGACGGACAACGGTTCACGGACCCATTCAAGTCAATGGGTCCGTGAAAAAACACGGATGCACACAAGATTGGCATCCGCGTCCGTGGTCCGTGGCCTACTTTCACACAGACGGATCCGCAGATCCGTCTGCATAAAAGCTTTTTCAGAGCTGAGTTTTCACATCGTGAAAACTCAGATCCGACAGTATATTCTAACACAGAGGCGTTCCCATAGTGATGGGGACGCTTCTAGTTAGAATATACTTTGAACTGTGTACATAACTGCCCCCTGCTGCCTGGCAGCAGCCGATCTCGTACAGGGGGCTGTGATCCGCACAATTAACCCCTCAGGTGCTGCACCTGAGGGGTTAATTGTGCGTATCATAGCCCCCTGTAAGAGATCATGTGCTGCCAGGCAGGAGGGGGAAGACCCCCCTCCCTCCCCAGTTTTAAATTCATTGGTGGCCAGTGGGCCCCCCTCCCTCCCTTGTATTTAACATATTGGTGTCCAGTGAGGCCGGCCCCCCCTCCCTCCCCTGTAGTTAACACATTGGTGGCCAGTGCGGCCGGCCCCCCCTCCCTCCCCTGTAGTTAACGCTTCTAGTTAGAATATACTTTGAACTGTGTACATGACTGCCCCCTGCTGCCTGACAGAACCCGATCTCTTACAGGGGGCTGTGATCCGCACAATTAACCCCTCAGGTGCTGCACCTGAGGGGTTAATTGTGCGTATCATAGCCCCCTGTAAGAGATCATGTGCTGCCAGGCAGGAGGGGGCAGACCTCCCTCCCTCCCCAGTTTTAAATTCATTGGTGGCAGTAGCGTCCTGGTTGCCATGGTTACCGATCGGAGCCCCAGCGATTAAACTGGGACTCCGATCGGTACTCTCCGCTGCCACCAATGATAGGGGGGGAGATTTTAATTAGGAGGGGGAGGGAGGGGGGGCCCACTGGCCACCAATGAATCTACAGTACTACAGGGGAGGGAGGGGGGGCCGGCCGCACTGGCCACCAATGTGTTAACTACAGGATAGGGAGGGGGGGCCGGCCGCACTGGCCACCAATATGTTAACTACAGGGGAGGGAGGGGGGGCCGGCCGCACTGGCCACCAATGTGTTAACTACAGGGGAGGGAGGGGGGGCCGGCCGCACTGGCCACCAATGAGTTAAATACAGGGGGGGGGTCTGCCCCCTGCTGCCTGGCAGCACCTGCCAGGCAGCAGGGGGCAGTCATGTACACAGTTCTTTTAGTATATTCTAACCTGAAGCATCCTCATCACCATGGGAACGCCTCTGTGTTAGAATATACTGTCGGATCTGAGTTTCACAATCTAACTCAAATCCGATGGTATATTCTAACATAGAGGCGTTCCCATGGTGATGGGGACGCTTCAAGTTAAAATATACCATCGGATTGGAGAAAACTCGTATCCGAAGGTATAAAAGGGACTCCTGATTTACATTGAAAGTCAATGGGGGACGGATCCGTTTGCAATTGCACCATATTGTGTCAACTTCAAACGGATCCGTCCCCATTGACTTGCATTGTAATTCAGGACGGATCCGTTTGGCTCAGCACGGCTAGGCGGACACCAAAAATCAAGGAAGACCCACGGACGAAAAAACGGTCACGGATCACGGACCTACGGACCCCGTTTATGCGGACCTTAAAAAAAAACGGTCGTGTGCATGAGGCCGTAGACTGAGTCATTGTTTTCTTCTCCACAGTGACACCATGCTTCAGTAAGGGCTCATGCACACGACCGTATGCCCTCCGAGACATACGGTCCATGAGCAGGCCATATGTCCCGGAGCGGCATACATCGTGCGCACGGGAGTGCACAGCATCAAAGGTTACTATGATGCTGTGCGCTCCCGTGCGCACAATGTATGCCGCTCCAGGACATATGGCCCGCTCACCGCCCGTATGTCTCGGAGAACATACGGTCGTGTGCATGAGCCCTAACAGTGTAGCAATCGCAATGTAGCCAGCTAAATGCGCGCTAGAACTGGCTACATATTGTTCTAATGCTCTAATAATTAAAACGTAAGCTTTATTTCTAAATCATAATTGAAACACCTGAATCAACATAAACTTAGGCCTCTTTCACACGGCCGTGTGCTGGCCGGGCCCGTGCTGCAGACCGCAAATTGCAGTCTGCAGTGCACGGGCACCGACCGTGGGGCAGCTGCATGTGGATCGCAGACCTATTCACTTGAATGGAGTCCGCGATCCGTCCGTTACGCAAAAAGATAGAAGTTCTATATTTTTGTGCAACGGAAGCACGGAACGGAACACCGCGGAAGCAGTCCGTAATGCTTCTGTGGGGTTCCGTGCTTCCGTTCCGATCCGCATCGCATCTCCGGATTTGCAGACCCATTCAAGTGAATGGGTCCGCATCCGTGATGCGGAATGCAGACGGCTGGTGACCTGTGTATTGTGGAACCGCCACATGCGTCCCGCAATACAGCCACGGGAGCACTACGGCCGTGTGAAAGAGGCCTTAAACTAATGCCTCATTCACACAGTCGGATCCGCAATACACAGACACCATTCCGTGTGCATTCAACATCACGGATGCAGACCCATTCACTTCAATGGGTCAGCAAATCCGGAAATGCAGAAAGCTGCGGAACGGAGGCACGGAACACTATGGAAGCACTACGGAGTGCTTCCTGGGGTTCCGTTCCATGCCTCCGCACCGCAAACAGATAGAACATGCTTTATCTTTTTGAGGAACAGAGGGATCGCAGACCCATTCAAGTGTCTGCATTTTTTTAGGGACCCACAAAAAATGTATTGATCTGTGTGTGATCCACAAAAAATATGGATCGGATGCGGACCCAGACAACAGACGTGTTGTCACGTTCGGGTGTGGCAGGGAAACACCACACCGAACATAGGAGGGAAAGGGGTGAGGGAATAAGGCCTGGAATCTAGGGAAAGGAGATACACCTCCTAGTAAAACCCTAATCAAAATCCTGACTAACTACCAGTATGAACAGACCCCAGAGGTAGGTGAGGTCATACACAGGAATACCTAGTGTCCTAACTGACCCTATAGGACCCTGGTACTAATGTCAGGACCGAGACAACCTGTTCCTCCAAAAGAAAGGACGAACAGGAGTCTCCCTCAGGCCTAAATACAAATGACAGGCAAAAGCAACACACAAAATAACCCAAACAAAATACAAAAGGGAAAGAAAACACTTAACTTCAAGTGGCTATGGCAGCACCAGGAACTCAGCCGAGATCCACACACAAACTATCCACAACTCCAACAGAAGCTATAAACCGCATAGCATAGTGGGAGAAACAACAATAAATAGAGAAGGTTAAATTACCATAATAGCCACACCTGGGGAAAGAAGGTGTGGCAAACACCAGAAACAACACAGACGTCATTTGATCCAAAAGAAAAACATGTCAGATCAAACCACATGTTGCCAGTCTCACCGATCTCCTGCAACCTGTCGCGGGAACGTCCATGACACGTGTGAGGCCTTAAGACAACCTTATGTCACGAATGTCGGGAGGTAAGGTTCCCAGATGATTGCTAATGAGTGTTCATAGGAACGCTAGTTAGCGATCATCTGCCAGAATATCTGGCAGTCTAATACACCAGTATAGTACAGAGCAGATTCAAATAGAGCGACAAACATTCTGATTGGTCAGCTTAGCAGCTCCATGATTGATCTGCTAACCAACCGGATCTTCTGATCGGTGGATTAAGCGAGTCCTGTTACTGGCTGTGCTCTATCCATCTCCACAAGTGCCACTGAAAGAAACCAATTGGTGGAAGCTACCAGGGACAGAAGTCGCAGGAGTACTGGGTGGTAAGTATGTTAGAGGTATATAACTTAATAGTATAACAGAACTCATAATGTACATTTACCAGGACCACAACAACTTACCTGGAAGATTAATTCAGTTAGTAGGTCTAACATATCACACTGGGATGACCTTTTAGGTTCTCAGTCCAGTCATCTACATCTGGCAGACAGAGCAATTGACCTTGAGCCTTTACGGTCCTTGCCAAAACAGGTCATATATCCCCATACGCAACCCGCACCATGGATTAACAGCTGCTGTAACCCTACACTGTAACTCTAACCTAGGCTATGGGGATATGCTTACACTAGCCTTGTCTATTCTCCTCTCATTTCCTATCTGGACACAATAAAGGCATAAAAAAGAGGTAGGGGATATGACTTCCTTTGGGACACATCTAGCAACTGGTCTTAATCAGCACTTTCCTAGGTGCTCCTCTACACCACCCTGCAGGGAATGGATGAGATCCAGTACAGTTAGTAGCTCTGTTCAAGCTTCATAAGCCCCATCATCACAAATGACTTATACCAATGGTGCTAGGCATATACAGTACCTTGCAAAAGTATTCACCCCCTTTACTTTTTTCGTATTTTGGTGCCTCACAACCTGGAATTAACATGGATTGTTTGAGGATTTGCATAATTTAATTTACAGAACATGCCCACAACTTTGAAGATGTTTTTTTTTTTCTTTCTTTTTTTATTGTGAAGCAAACAACAAATAGGACAAAATAACAGAAAAAGTCAACGTGCATAACTATTCACCCCCTAATGTTAATACTTTGTAGAGCCACCTTTTGTGGCAATTACAGCTCCAAGTCACTTTAGATAAGGTTACATGCACACGACAGTTGTTTTTTGCGGTCCGCAAATAGCGGATCCGTGTTCCTGTTTTTTTTATATCCACAACCGTTCCGTTTGTCCGCAAATTTTGTAGGTTGTGTTTCCGTGTGTCTTCAGCAAAAAAAACGGATGCGGGTGAAATACGGATGGCTTCCATTGGTCATCCGCATTTTTTTGCAGACCCATTGACTTCAATGGATCCGCAAAACGTTTATTGCGGACAAGACTAGGACATGCAATACCTTTTTTGCGGACGGGAAACACGGACAGCGGACGTGTACAAGAAATGGAGTCCACCGCATTTTTAACGAATGCATAGAAATAAATGGGAAACCATCCGATCCGCAAAAAAAACGAACGGAGGCCGCAAAAAAACACTGCCGTGTGCATGTAGCCTTAGTCTCTATGAGCTTGCCACATCTTAACACTGGGATTTTTGCCCATTCCTTCTTGCAAACCTGCTCCAGCTCCTTCAAGTTGGATGTTTGCACTTGTGAAGAGCAATCTTTAAGTCTGACCACAGATTTTCTATTGGATTGAGATCTGGGCTGTGACTCGGCCATTCCAACACATTTACATGTTTCCCCTTAAACCACTTAAGTGTTGCTTTAGCAGTTTGTTTGGGGTCATTGTCCTGCTGGAAGGTGAACCTCTGTCCTAGCCTCAAATCACGCAGAGTGGTACAGGTTTTGCTGAAGAATATCCCTGTATTTAGCACCATCCATCTTTCCCTCAACTCTGACCAGTTTCCCAGTCCCATCCCCACAACATGATACTGCCACCACCATGTCTCACTGTGGGGATGGTGTTCTTTGGGTGATGTAATGTGTTGGGTTTGCGCCAGACATAACATTTTCTTTGATGGCCGAAAAGTTCAATTTTAGTCTCATCAGACCAGAGGACCTTCCTCCATACATTTTGGGAGTCTCCCACATGCCTTTTCGCAAACTCACAACGTGCCTTTTAGTTTTTTTGCTGAAAGTAATAGCTTTCTTCTGGCCATAAAGCCCAACTCTATGGAGCGTAAGGCTTATTGTCGTCCTACTCCTGTCTCTGATGTGGAACTCTGCTGCTCCTCCAGGATTACCTTAGGTCTCTGTGCTGCCTCTCTGATTAATGCCCTCCTTGTCCGGTCCGTGAGTTTTGGTGGGCGGCCGTCTCTTGGCAGGTTTGCTGTTGTGCCATGTTCTTTCCATTTGGTTATGATAGATTTGATGGTGCTCCTGGGGATCATCAATGATTTGGATATTTTTTTATAACCTAACCCTGACTTCTCAACAACATTGTCCCTTACTTGTTAGGAGAGTTCCTTGGTCTTCATGGCAGTGTTTGGTTAGTGATGCCTCTTGCTTAGGTGTTTCAGCCTTTGGGGCCTTTCAAAAAAGGTGTGTATATGTAATGACAGATCATGTGACACTTAGATTGCTCACAGGTGACATAATTTCACTAATTATGTGACTTCTGAAGGTAATTGGTTGCACCAGAGCTTTTTATGGGCTTCCTAACAAAGGGGGTGAATACAAACGCACATGCCAATTATCTGTTTTCTATTTCTAAACAATAGTTTTATTCATATATTTTTCTCATTTCACTTCACCAACTTAGACCATTGTGTTCTGATACATCACATAAAATTCAGATTAACAAAACATTGAACTTAAGCCTGTAATGTAACAAAACACGAAAAAAGTCAAGGGGGGTGAATACTTTTGCAAGGCACTGTAATAGTACAAACCAACAAGGAGGCCATTTATCTGATGTTGTCTAGAAAAGGTAGGGAAAAAAAGTCTCCATCAGTGGTCTGATACCGCAATCTGGGGAGGATCTATCTGTTTGACCACAACTTCCCATGAATACAGGAGATCAGCCACAGGGCTGCCATATTGTGGATAGGTAGATATGAGATAGATAGAACCGATAGATATGCGATTGGTACAGTAGATAGATAGATAGATAGATAGATAGATAGATAGATAGATAGATAGATAGATATGAGATAGATAGATAGATAGATAGATATGAGATATATTAGATATAGATAGATAGATAGATAGATAGATATGCGGTAGATACAGTACATAAATAGATAGATATGAGATAGATTAGATAGATATAGATAGATAGATAGATAGATAGATATGAGATATATTAGATAGATAAATAGATAGATAGATAGATAGATAGATAGATAGATAGATAGATAGATAGATATGCGGTAGATACAGTACATAAATAGATAGATATGAGATAGATTAGATAGATATAGATAGATAGATAGATAGATAGATAGATAGATAGATAGATATGCAGTAGATACAGTAGATAAATAAATAGATAGATAGACATACCTATATTTTAGGGAATAATTGTTGAGCTTTTATACAGTATCTATTTAAAAAAAAAACTACTTTGTCTGAGAAGTATTTTAATATATTATAAAAGGGGTTGTCTTGTTCACTGCAGGGTCAATGAGGACTCACCAACAACTTTCTGCAGCAAAAAGACCAAATCACAGGAGGGCACAACCATGGACCTTTTTGCTGCCAAGGGGTTTCTCAAAATATGCAATGCCTTTATGGTTTGTCCTATTTATTTTGATCTAAAAAGCGACTTATAGTGCCCAAGGGGTTGTTCCCCACTGACCTTTCATTTCCATACACGAATGGTGGTAGCTCTGTTCAGGCATTCTGCACAGGAACTAGAGCGCTCAGGGTGAACAGATTTCTGTTTCATGGGTCAGCCATGGCTTACTGGCAGATAGCAATGTTGCAGGAATGTGGGAAGACTGGGTGAATTAAAATTGTAAGAGAATCTAAAAAGTCGCATCTGTAGCTCCAATGTATGTGGGTGACTTCTGGGAAAGCTCTTTAAGGCAAATGTTACTTTTAATCAGCGCTTCCCAATCTGCTTGCAAGAAAGCTATTTCCTGACCTTGCTTCTGCACAGATATATTTAGCTCTAGTGACTCCTTTATTTCTCACCACCCACATATATCCATACATACGAACCGCATGAGTAGGAGGAAGTCACCTTTTACATCTGCAACCATTTGGCCAATATTTCCCCAGCTCCGTTTTGCTTCTCGATTGCCTGGAAAAATATCACTGGTTTATGCTCCTGCTTTGTTAATTTTTTTTTAGGCTGGATTTGGACACAGCGCTTTGCAGTGTTTTTCTTGGCATTTTCTTTTCAATCAAAAACATTGACAGCTGCGTAAAGGGGTTATCCCACAAGCTAAAAAAAAAAAAAAGAATGTAGATATTGGGAGTAATTCAAAAAAAATGCTGCACACCTGTGTAATTTTGACCTTTTTGTTTCCTCTTTCTACTCACATTATCTGAAGGACTTATCTCTTCCCTTTCTATGAGCGGGCAGCAGCTTGTCATATCAAGCATCTCCCAGGAGTGCATTGCAATCAGCTATTGTTAACCCCTTGCATAGAAAACAGGCCCTTAGGGCTCTTTCACCCAAGCGAATTTTACGTCCGGATGCGATGCGTTTAGCAAACTCATAGTATTCGGACTGAATCCTGACTCATTCACTTCAATGGGTCTGTGCAGATGAGCATCATTTTTCACACATAATCTTTGTGTTCAGGGAAAATCGCAGCATGTTCTACAGTATATTGGGCGTTTTAAATTCAGCTCTGGCTCTATGAAGTGAATGGAGCTTGCGTAAAAAACGGAAGGCATCCAGATGCAATGCGTTTCTCACTGATGGTTGTTAGGAGATGTAAATTGTTATTGTTCGGTTTTTCTTCTTCTACAATCCAGGTGAAAACGCACACACTGAACGCAATCACGTTAAAAAATATCAGTTTTTCTCTGAACAGATCCGGACCCAATCCATATCATTTGTATGAAACATACCTATCACACTTGATTCCAGTAATAAATAGCACTATAGTATGTAATGCCCCCCCCCCCCCCCCAATTGTCTAGCTATATATTTTGCAAACATAAAAACCTAACAATACTCTTATTGCATACATAGGCGTGCGCAGCCTATGCATTAGGGTGTGCACCCTAAAGCACAAACACACACCGCGCGCGTGTGTGTATGTATATATATTAGGGCTGCAGCTAACGATTATTTGAATAATCGATTAGTTGTCGATAATTTCATCGATTAATCGGGAAAAAACACCAAAATGACAAAAAAAAGGGGTTTATATGATTTTACTTGAAAAATTATGTTCAAAGGCCATATTAAAACAAACTGTGGATGGCACTGTTATGGAGGATCTGTGGATGGACACTGTTATGGGGGATCTGTGGATGGACACTGTTATGGGGGGATCTGTGGATGGCACTGTTATGGAGGATCTATGGATGGACACTGTTATGGGGGGATCTGTGGATGGACACTGTTATGGGGGATCTATGGATGACACTGTTATGGGGGAGATCTGTGGATGGCACTGTTATGGGGAGGGGGATCTGTGGGTGGCACTGTTATGGGGAGGGGGATCTGTGCACTGTTATGGGGAGGGGGATCTGTGCACGGCACTGTTATGGGGAGGGTGATCTGTGGATGACACTGCTATGGGGGGATCTATTGATGACACTATATAGCATCTTATGCTATATGTGTCATCCACAGATCTCCCCCATAACAGTGTCATCCACAGATCCCCCTCCCCATAACAGTGCCATCCACAGATCCCCCTCCACATAGCAGTGCACAGATCCCCCTCCCCATAACAGTGCCACCCACAGATCCCCCTCCCCATAACAGTGCCATCCACAGATCCCCCTCCCCATAACAGTGCCATCCACAGATCCCCCTCCCCATAACAGTGCACAGATCCCCCTCCCCATAACAGTGCCATCCACAGATCCCCCTCCCCATAACAGTGCACAGATCCCCCTCCACATAACAGCCCCGGACCCGCCGCTCACAGCAGTAGACTAACTTAACTGGCAGTAACTTTTACTTGAACTCTAAATCAGCCCATCTTTATTACCTAACAATGAAGCTCCGGTAACAGGCAGAGCGGGCGGCGGCGTAACATCACTAACTCATGTGTAGCGCCTTCTCCGCCCACTTTATGAATGAAGCATGCGGAGCAGGTGCGTCACATGTGTAAGTGACGTTACGCCGCCGCCCGCTCTGCCTGTTACCGGAGCTTCATTGTTAGGTAATAAAGATGCGCTGATTTAAAGTTCAAGGACCCGCAGCCATAGCAACGAATCGGCCTATTATTCGATAAAGGGATCCGTCGACAAAGAATCCCATTATCAAATATTATCGATAACTTCGATTAATCGTTGCAGCCATAATATATATATAGCCTTTATGCCATTAGCCCACATTATGCCTCTTATTAGCCTCCCGTTATGCCTCATTAACCCCCATTATGCTTCTCATTAGCCCCCATTATGCCTCTCATTAGCCCCCATTATGCCTCATTAGCCCCCATTATGCCTCTCATTAGCCTCCATTATGCCCCCAGCAGCCTCATTTTTTCTCAAATAAAAAAACCACTTACCTCGCTGCTCCTGGACGCCGCCGCTCCTCGCCGCCCGCGATCCTCTTCCTCCTGCTGTCGGCTGTGCTCTGAACTGGCGCACACAGCGTGACATCACAAAGCGCCCTCATGCTGTGTTCTGCCCTGCACAACCCACAGCCGAGGACCAGGAAGAGGTAAGTACATAGCGTTCACCGCTTCCTGGTCCTCCGGTACTAATGAGCGCTTCCAAAATGGGAGCGCTTCATTAGTATTCGCTGGCCAGCAGGCTTGATTAGGGTGTCCCCAGGCACACACGGCACATCCCGTGCACACGCCTATAATTGCATACATATTACAATAATAATTCAAGCAGCACATCACGGCTGAAGCCAGTCATTGGCTGCAGTGGAGCATGTGACCAGGCCCATGCAGCATCGAATATAATTTCAGAAACCGGAACATGGACACACCGGAGGCAGCTCGGAGGACAGGAAGCAGGAAAGTATGAATTGTTATCCATATATGCAGATTTGATATACTGTATGCATTAGGCAGAGCAGAACAGTTGTTGGCCCGGGCACTTTAGTCGTGACAACCTTCTTTTCCATATTTAGGAAATTCTTAGGTGAAAGACTCTAAGCTAGCCCAAATCTGAGAGTAAAACCATAAGTAATGCGACATACAGCCATGTATATAAAGCATCAGCAGAGAATCAAGAATTTGTCCTTAAGCACTGGATTTTAGAGGGATTTTTAGACGGACACTCTTCAGGTCATTCTATAACAATTCCATTGACCTGGAAGGGTTTTGCCCAACTGGATGAATGCAACTACCCCTATTATTGGGTGTGGTAGGGACTATGGGGCACATTTATTAAGACCGGCGTTTTTAGATGCCAGTCTTAATAAGCCATCCTCTTTATAACATTGGCAGATCCAACGCCGCTTCTAAATGTAAGTCAGCTTCCTTGCTGTCTTACATTTAGACCATCATTTTATACGCCTAAAACAGGCCTGCCCGTCCCCTTCCCCACCCCCACCCACTTTTTTAGAGTGTGGAGAAGTCGCAAATTTTGGCGTATTTCTATTTAATAAATGGTTGTCCGCAATCACAGTAAAGAATAGGCATTTCTATCATAGGGCCGACCATGTGTGGTCCGCAAATTGCGGAACGCACACAGACCAGTATCCTTGTTTCGCAGATCCGCAATTTGCGAACCGCAAAACATTTATGGACGTCTGAATGGACCCAAAAATTGATGCAGTCCCCTGATATATCTAATGTATCGGGGGGTTCCCATCTGTGTGCAGTGACAGATGTGGGGGAACATGGAGAAAATGTGGATCAGACAAGCTGGATTTTAACGTGTCTGTTCTTATATTTTGCCTGTAGATAAGCTGAGGCCATTCTCTTTCCCCCCATTGCAATAAACATGCACGTAGGGAGGTCAAGGTAGACAATTGCAAAGTCAATGCTCAGCTTTAATCAAATATTTACAGCTTTCTACCCCTATCTTACAGTATGTCTCTTGCTTCCTCCTTATTGCTCCTCCAATACATTTCTTGAAGTTAAAAAGTCTATTTTATGATTTATTATATATTTAAATGTGAACATTGACAGAAAATGCAGCAAAGTCTAATGGGTTCACAAACTTTGTGACCCTGCTGTATGGTACATGCATTCTTTATCTTTCGTGAATATACTTTAGGTTACAATGGAAACTGCTGGATACATGATTTACTCAATCATACCTATGGAAATATAGACTTCTCTTAACTGCACTGTACAGCAGGCTAATGGGACATGCTGGGAGTTGTAGTTTGGCAACACATGACTGAATGGTACTGAAATCTTTGTGAACCTGCTCCCATTCCATTATCTGTTAGGTATGTATGCACAGTGTAACCTTTGTTACTACCCTTTACTGGCAGTCAGTAAAACCTGGTCATCTCTCCTATTATTAGGGTCCATAGGTCAGAAGTTGCTTTACATACCAGTTATGCCTGCAGTCATTATCAGGTCAGGTTTAAACTCAGTAAATGATACCAAGGTAAGCAAAAGTATGGTCCCGTCTCCTTCTCCCTGGCTGTAGCGCTGTCTAATCGCAGCAGAGAGCGTCACAGCTAGGGAGAAAAAAAAACTCACCTTCTCCCTAGCTGTGACGCTCTCCGCTGCGATTAGACAGCGCTTCAGCCAGGGAGAAGGAGACGCCCACGGAGAAAGACTCAGCCTCCTCCTCATTGTTCCGATGCTAAAATTAGCATACCAAGCGGGAGAATACAACGGGGGCGACAGCGGGCGAACTGAGTGGCGCCCAGAAAAAAATAGTAAGTGCAGTTAGATCCCTGCACTATGCCCTACGTATCCTGATAGTTAGTTTATAATGTTTGGACCCATGAAAGGTCCTCTTTAAATCACATTTTTATGTTTACCATACTTTTACAGAATTTTTGATAATGTTATAGATATTGACATAGAAAATTAAAAATATTTAAACAAAAAACATAAAATCCTGCAGTTTTTGCACTGGCCATTAAGCCTAATAATAAGTGCTACATCTTGGTCTATACAGATCAGTTTAGTGCAGTTACAGTACCTGCTTATCTGTCATTCTAATCCTGCCTGTAATGATATCACCTCTTTATATAGATAAGACAGGATCCACCATTCACAATAGGTGATTGTCAAAGCTTATCTATTCTTTCCTTGTACAATGACCTCCGCACAGGTCGCAGAGCATGCCTAGAAAACTGTCCCATAGAAGTCAATGAGGTCCCCTCCAGACCATTGTGTCTATGGCCCATGGGGCTGCCGTAAAGCAATTTTCTTAAAGGGTTTTCCCAAGATTTTAATACTGATGACCTATCTTCTGGATAGTAAATAAATGTAGTGAAGAGCAGCACCCACAGGCCTAGTCGACCTATCCGGAATGCAGCAGCCAAACCACGACCGCGGATCCACAGCAGTCCACAGATAAGCAATCAAACAGCAAGCAATGGCAGCAGCTCCAGATATTTCCTTTATTCTTTGTACTCACAGAATAGTGTACAAGAAGAGCAACAAATGCAACGCTTCAGCTATAACATAGCCTTTGTCAAGAATATCAACGGGTGTGTTAAGGGGGGATATTAATTATCAATATTTATGCAAATATCAATAATTAATATTCATAAATAGGAGTAATCGTCTACTGATGACTTCACCTATTTATACTTTAAATAAAGATATCACTATTACTTTGCCTTACACTAATCACCAAACTAGCTGCATGCGCCTTACTGAACTACCGTAGCTACCGCTAATAAACCACACTACACAGTAGGTACAAATAACACTACAGTACACTAAATAATGACGCATACAATACACTAACAGTATACCACTAAAAATACAGTACTAACTACACTACACAATCCCAAACTCCACCCACAAAATCTAACTAATACACACACTTACACACACATACAAAAACCGCCCCATCTCCTGGCTCTAAACGCTGTCCCTATGGGGGGAAAGGCGTTAATGGTGGCACTGCAAGAGTTAATCCAGGCCACAGATTCAGGGGTACCGCAGGGGTAAAAGGGGTAATGCAGAACAGGGCCTGCAGGGATAGGGATTGCACTGGGATGTGTTGGTGGTAGGGAAGGGGTTACTATTGTTGGGGATATAGGGGGTATGTGAGGGGTAGGTAGGGGCTAGACAGGTAGGGGTTAATAGCGTTGGTGGGATAGTGGGTGGTGGTAGGGGAATATTGGCAGGTAGGGGTTAATAGCGTTGGTGGGATAGTGGGTGGTGGTAGGGGAATATTGGCAGGTAGGGGTTAATAGCGTTGGTGGGATAGTGGGTGGTGGTAGGGGAATATGGGCAGGAAGGGGTTAATAGCGTTGGTGGGATAGTGGGTGGTGGTAGGGGAATATGGGCAGGAAGGGGTTAATAGCGTTGGTGGGATAGTGGGTTAAATACTCAGCCCTGGGGATGATTCTCTTGGGGCGGCTCGGCTCCCCTCTCCCTGAGTGCAGGGGCTGCTGGATATTTATATCCGGCAGCCCGCACTCCCGGGCCACAGGCAAGGACACGTGGGCCGACGCGGTGATATGACGTCACCGCGCCGGCCCGCACGTCCCTGCACGCGCCCAGCCGGGTCGTACCGCTCGCTGCCAGGCGGGAGAAGCCTTCGATCTCCCGCCTGTAGCGATTTGCATTCCAGGTCCAAAATTCCGGATCAGCATTGCCGTCTGCGCATGCTTAGACCGCAAAAAATCTGAAAAAAATAAATGCCGGATCCGTTTTTCCGGATGACACCGGAGAGACGGATCCAGCATTTCAATCCATTTGTGATACGGATCAGGATCCTGATCTGTCTGACAAATGCCATCAGTTTTCATACGTTTTGACGAATCCGGCAGGCAGTTCCAGCGACGGAACTGCCTGCCGGAATCCTCTGCCGCAAGTGTGAAAGTACCCTTAGGCCTCATGCACACGGCCGTTATTTGGGTCTGCATCCGAGCCGCCGTTTTGGCGGCTCGGATGCGGACCCATTCACTTCAGTGGGGCCACAAAAGATGCGGACAATACTCGGTGTGATGTCCGCATCCGTTGCTCCGTTCCGTGGCCCCGCTAAAAATATATAACATGTCCTATTCTTGTCCGCGCTTTGCAGGCAAGAATAGGCATTTAGTAGAGGTTGAGAAAGAGACGCGGCACTCACCGGACTTCTTGATGCTGGTGGCTGTTTATTTACAGGTGAAGCATCATGCGCAGGCAGGGGGGGCGGGAAGGCCACAGTGTGCGTCGGCGGCGACGGCCGTTTCGCGCTGGAATAGCGCTTCTTCTGGCCGGATATCCGGCCAGAAGAAGCGCTATTCCAGCGCGAAACGGCCGTCGCCGCCGACGCACACTGTGGCCTTCCCGCCCCCCCTGCCTGCGCATGATGCTTCACCTGTAAATAAACAGCCACCAGCATCAAGAAGTCCGGTGAGTGCCGCGTCTCTTTCTCAACCTCTACTCATATACCGCTTTATTACGCTGAGCACCACTTCCTGCTGGGTCCCCCGTCGCGGCTGCCTCCCCTGGGTTTGACACGGATGCATGAAGACACAGGTGTGTGCAGGTAGTGCCGCTGAACTTTCCTTTCCCTGCTCCCCTGTTATAAGAATAGGCATTTATATTGAAGGCTGTCCGTACCGTTCCGCAAATTGCGGAACGCGCACGGACGCCATCCGTGTTTTGCAGATCCGCGATTTGCAGACCGTAAAACACACCACGGTCGTGTGCATGAGGCCTTAGAGATTTTTCAATGGGGCTCAAGACCTTATAGTTTCCCCACTGAATGTAGGCCTAAGGCCTCTTTCACACGGGCGTCATGTTTTTTGCCCCGGATAAGATGCGGGTGCGTCGCGGGATCCATCACCATAGTAAAAGATCATGTGATGGACCATGTAATGAGCGCCGTGACGTCATCAAAGGTCCTATTCCTCAAAGAAGAAGACAGAAGAGAAGCCGGGCTGCGCGAACAAGTGGATTAAGGTGAGTTTAATTATTTTTTTATTTTTTTTAACCCCTCCAACCCTATTGTACTATGCATTCTGTATTAAGAATGCTATTATTTTAACTTATAACTTATATATATAAGTGACGGACCATGTGACGAGCGCAGTGACGTCACCACAGGTCCTTTTCCTGTGCACAGCAAAGATGAAGACAGACGAGATGATGGCAGCGCGAACAAGTGGATTAAGGTGAGTTAACATTTTTTTTATTTTTTTTAACCCCTCTATCCCTATTGTACTATGCATTCTGTATTAAGAATGCTATTATTTTCCCTTATAACCATGTTATAAGGGAAAATAATAATGATTGGGTCTCCATCCGTCTCCTAGCAACCGTGCGTGAAAATCGCACCGCATCCGCACTTGCTTGCGGATGCTTGCGATTTTCATGCAGCCCCATTCACTTCTATGGGGCCCGCGTTGCGTGGAAAACGCACAAAGAGGAGCATGCTGCGATTTTCACGCAACGCACAAGTGATGCGTGAAAATCACCGCTCATGTGCACAGCCCCATAGAAATAAATGTGTCCGGATTCAGTGCGGGTGCAATGCGTTCAACTCCCAATCTCGCCCCCGTGTGAAAGGGGCCTAATACTTCTCACAAAGACTTTGCTACAATTGTATCCAGTCTGGAAAATCATCCTCAATAAAACAAAGCAAAAAAACAAATATCAACTGTACAAATATATTCCCTGTTCTTATAGTTTGATACAATGTATCAGGTGGTAAATCAGTCTGGAATGTGTGCTCTTCAGATCAGAGAGGATTGCCTCGAGGGCATTGTATCCAGCTCATCTGCTGTGAGAAATATAAGGCCTCTTTCACATGGGCGTCATGTTTTTTGCCCGAATAAGAAGCGGGTGCGTTGCGGGAAAATGCGCGATTTTTCCGCGCGAGTGCAAAACATTGTAATACGTTTTGCACGCGCGTGAGAAAAATCGGCATGTTTGGTACCCAAACCCGAACTTCTTTACAGAAGTTCGGGTTTGGGTTAGGTGTTCTGTAGATTGTATTATTTTCCCTTATAACATGGTTATAAGGGAAAATAATAGCATTCTTAATACAGAATGCATAGTACAATAGGGCTGGAGGGGTTAAAATTCTTTTAAAATAATTTAACTGCCCTTAATCCACTTGTTCGCGCAGCCTGGCTTCTCTTCTGTCTTCTTTATTCAGGACCTGGGTAAAGGACCTGTGGTGACATCACTGCGCTCATCACATGGTCCATCACAAGATCTTTTACCATGGTGATAGATCATGTGACGGGCCATGTGATGAGTGCAGTGACGTCATCACAGATCCTTTACCCAGGTCCTGAAGAAAAAAGACAGAAGAGATGCCGGCTGCGCGAACAAGTGGATTAAAGTGAGTTAAATAATTTTTTTATTTTTTTTAACCCCTCCAGCCCTATTGTACTATGCATTCTGTATTCAGAATGCTATTATTTTCCCTTATAACCACGTTATAAGGGAAAATAATAATGATTGGGTCTCCATCCCGATCGTCTCCTAGCAACCGTGCGTGAAAATCGCACCGCATCCTCACTTGCTTGCAGATGCTTGCGATTTTCACGCAGTCCCATTCACTTCTATGGGGCCTGCGTTGCGTGAAAAACGCACAAAATAGAGCATGCTGCGATTGTCACGCAATGCACAAGTGATGCGTGAAAATCACCGCTCATGTGCACAGCCCCATAGAAATGAATGGGTCCGGATTCAGTGCGGGTGCAATGCGTTCAACTCATGCATTGCACCCGCGCGGAAAACTCACCCGTGTGAAAGGGGCCTAAGGGTTAACGCGGCAGATTTTGACAGCTCGGTGTTTAAGGTGGTTGTTCACTTTGGATGGCACTGACCTACTCTCTGTTTAGCTCCATTGCACCAGTGTCTCCAAGCACTACCTGAATGGTTTTGCCCCCCAGGGAAGAAGTGCTGGTGCTTGTTGCTGCATCCATGCCCATTCCATGATTCTTGGGCCAGTTTCCACACCTAATGGCAGATTATGATTGGGGTGTTTTGGGCTGTCTCTTAGGGCCCAAAGCTGCTGGAGAGCCAATAGCTGCCCAAAATGCCCATATTTATCCCTGGGCAAACATCCAGGGCAGCAGGGTACGAGTGCTCATTTTCGCAGCTTGCTTTCATGGGCCACAGGCCACTGAGTGTGAAGCCTATCGGGCTGTGATGAAATCATCTTGACTACGTGTGCCTGGTCTACCTGGTCTTGTGCAGCATGATGATGTCCTCGCATCTGCCTGCATCAGGATGCAGGTGGTGCGATGATGTCATCACGACCACCCACACAGGGATCAGACCGCAGCTGAAATAGGCTTATTGGCTGCACTGCAGACAACGGAAGTGAGTTGAACATTTGGATTTTTTATTTTATTTTGTTACTACTACTGGGGCAACAAGAACATGCATACTGGGGCAATAAGGAATATTAGGGCTACTACTGTGGCAATAAGAATTATTAGGGTCAGTACTGGGGCAGTAGGAATTATTAGGGACATTTCTAGGGCAATAAGAATTATTAGTGGCACTACTGGGGCAAATTGAACTACTGGGGGCACTACTGAGGCAATAAGAACTACTGAGGGCTTACTGGGGCAATAGGAACTACTGAGGCATTATGCAGACATACTACTACTGGGGGTACTCTGGGAGGGAGTTATTGGTGGAACTTTGGGGAGCACTATTACTATGGAGGATTATCTGTACTGTTATTTCTGAAGTATAATATTTGGGATCACGGTATTGGGGTAGCAGCAGGATAACACTTTTGGGTCACTAGAAGGAGGAGGAGGAGGATGGAAAAGTGAGGAATCTAAGATGTCTGTGTGGTAAACTCTGCAGGGACAAGGGATTGAAAGATTTCATTCTGGTGGTCTGCTCCCAATGTAGAAGATGATAAAAGAGAACGTCTACATCAGAGGAGTCACTGGATGTAATAGGTATGTAGTGCTGTATTCTTCTGTATGTGTACGCTGTATGTAATATGTTTTTATCACTGGGGACGAGGGGTTTATTGTGCAGTATATGTTTTTGTTTTTTTTAACTTGTGGGGCCCAAGCTTTAGGAACAGCCCAGGAACGTTGGGTCACTTAATCTGCCCCTGTCCACACCCTCTTGTGTGCTAAAAATGCAGTTACATCAAGTCTCTTTCAGGTTCTTCTCAACCAGTAGAAAAAGGATGTGTGACCAACTAAGGTTGGTGCCCTTTCTCCATAGCAGCCGCATGTTCTATTTCTATGTACACCCATGGGCACTATGGGGTACTGAGATCACAATTTAATGCCTCATGGTACAGTAAAATGGGAAAAGGAAACATGTCAAACTGGCTGTCCTGCTGCCATTGCAGTAACTAAATTTCATCTATGTAACAGCAGTAATAATACCAGAGAACTGCTTTCATCTTGGGCCTTTAAAACCTGCCCTTTGCAAATAGTGTGTGCTCAGGGATTCCACTACTTTAGCTTTTATATATTTGTTGACTTTGACAACAAATTAGTCAAAATTGAGTCATGTCACAATAGAGAATTTCTGCTGCAGTGAGCCAGTAAAGAGGTTCAAAAGCAAACCTTGCTATGCTGTAACTCAGGATCAGGACTAGATAACTTATGTATTTACAAAGTTAGAGCCCTATAAGACTGCCCAAATATTTAGGCAGGACCAGCACTAATGGAACATAAAAACTGCTTCTTTGCATTGGCCTATTACACAGGTCAATGCAAAGTGAATGTGGGAGGAAACTGCCACTAGTGTGGAGCGAAGCGAAGAATCCGAAGTGGAATTCGAGCAGAAGTTTAGGAAAAATTTGATTTGCAATTAATCCGAATTTCCTCGTGCTTAATGGAAACGATAATTTTTTTCCTAAAATGGCAGCTACACATGTTACAAAACACTGTTGATAGTAAGAAGCCTGGGAAAGCGAGATCACCCATAATGGAGCGCAGACAGCCAAGCTAGCCAGCGCCTGTGTTGTCACAGCCCTTTAAAAGCCTCATCCCTTGTGGTCTCCCCATTTCACTGTGAGATGAGCATAGGGAGAGATGTGACAAGCGCTAGGGACAGTTTTCAAGAAAGCCTTTAGTTGTAGAATATTAGGTAGAGAGAGCATGGGGAGACTGCAGGGACAGTCAAGGGATAGTGCAGGGACTGTAATCTGAAGGGATCCATAGGAGACAGCGCAGTTTGCATCAATCCCTGTGTAGGGGACAGAGCTATATAATTGAATGTTGTCCACTTTGTTTAATAGATGAACAATTCTATTACACCTTGATTCTCAAATTGGGGTCAATATATGTCACGGACGTCCCAAGACATATGGACGTTCCCGCGACAGGTGGCAGAAGGTCTGTGAGACTGGCAACACATGGTTTCATCTGACATGTTTTCCTTATGGATCAAATGACGTCTGTGTTGTTTCTGGTGCTTGCCACACCTTCTTTCCCCAGGTGTGGCTATTGTGGTCATTTTACCTTCTTTATTTATTGTTGTTTCTCCCACTATGTGTCATGGTGGGGAGTTGGGGAAACTCCCCACCGTACAATGAGGAGGGTAAATGGGAAGGCAATTAAGCCATGACACTGAGGACAGGGAGCAGGTCACCTTCTAATGCTTCCCTAATCCTCGCCCTAACTCCTTACCATATGAGCGGACCTGGATGGTAGGACGGCTCATACCCAGGTACCTCGGACCCTGAGTCGCCCTGATAATTCCTTATAATAGGGAAGGGGCTGAGACGACCTGTTTATCCCAGACATGGATAAACAGGAGTCTCCCCTGGCCTAGCTGCAGGGAAAAGTGGAGACCATAAACAGCAACTGGATCGGCAGGTAAGAACACAGAACAACACACTTACCTGCCACTGCCACACAACTGGAACCCATGCATAAGTACTGGAGCCCACACACCAAACAGGACACCATACCAACAACACACACAGGTATCCAGCACACCAGTTGCTGCATGGACCCCCATGCAGCAAGATGCATGGCGGCCCCAGGCAGCGCTGCATACAGGTGTCACTACCAGAGCTTGGAGGAGTTCTCACTGCTCTGTTTCTCCGCCCCTGGGATGAGGTCATTACTTTCTGTTTCCTTCCTCCCAGCTGTTCCTCCTATGTTTGATTTCTCTGCCTTTAAATCACCCCTCCTCCTTTGTAGAGTGTGGATTATATTTCTCATTTGAGTTGTAGCTCTTGCTTGAGTATCTTCACTTGTAAGCTATCATTTCACTGGACCTGTGTTCTGCTGCAGCAAGTACTCCGGATATTGCCAGCTGTCTTTGGATCCGTCTTCTCTGCTGCTGCAGCTCCTTCAGCTAAGTGTGCAGACATTGTAGTGTATCTGTTTGTTTTCTGACCGGATCCGAGGCGACCACGGTTCCCTCCATATACTGAGCAGGGCACCGGTGGCCGTGCCCCTTCCACTATTGTAGGGGTTACAGTGGTCATCAGTCTTAGGTACGCGGGCATGCCTCGTTCCACCATTAGGATCTGGGTATGTGCTTAGCAGCATAGGGAGAGCTTTGAGGGTCTGACAGGGGTCACCCTTTATCCTCCTTAGTTTGGGTCCGGTCAGTGGCTCTATTTTCTGTGTATGCTCTAGTTGCTCACATACAGCCGTGACATTATAATCCACCAAAACCGTCTTTTTTGACATGGATCCGCTTTCTGGCCTGGTTGACCGCATGCAGGGTCTTTCTTTGGAGGTAGCGGATCTCCGTCAATCTATGACTCTGCTTCAAGCATTGGGCTCTGCTCCGGCCCATGGAGTCTGTTGCGAGCCAAAGGTCTCACTTCCGGAAACGTTCTCCGGGGGCAGTGAGAATTTTGTTCGCTTCAGAGAGGCATGCAAACTCCATTTTTGCTTGTGTCCCCATTCCTCTGGTAATGAAGAGCAGAGGGTGAGGATTGCCATCTCCCTGCTCAGGGGTAATGCTCAGACTTGGGCTTTTTCGCTGCCATCAGGGGATCCCTCCCTTCGATCCGTGGAAAGATTTTTTGTGGCCCTGGGGCAGATATATGATGACCCGGATCGTGTTGCGCTGGCCGAATCTAACTTACGTTTTTTATGCCAGAACAAACTGTCTGCGGAGCTTTATTGTTCTGAATTTCGGAGATGGGCAGCTGATTCAGGTTGGAATGATGCTGCACTCCGGAGTCAGTTCTGTCATGGTCTCTCAGAGAGATTGAAAGATGCGTTTGCTTTCCATGAGAGACCAACGTCCTTAGAGTCTGCCATGTCATTGGCGGTACGCCTTGACAGGCGTCTAAGAGAAAGAAATGAGACCTCTCTGTCCAGCCATTGTCAGTCTAGGGGCAGTGGTGCGGACTCATTCAGTGTGCAAGGGCCTCGTTCTGTCTCGGTTACCTCTGAGAAGGAGCCCATGCGGCTAGGTCGACTTGCCCCTGATATAAGAGGATTTAGTCCTCAGAGTATGGTGTGTTTTTGTTGTGGGGGCATAGGTCATTTGACAAATGTTTGTCCGTCTAGGAGATTCTTGAACTGTACTAAAAGCGATAATAAGAGAAAAACCTCAAAAGGTAGATCATCAAACTCTGCTTCATCTGCTACTTTGGGCAAAGTTGATGTAGGAATTGATGCTTTTCCTCTGACCTGCAGTTCCCGTTTTCTCCTGTCTGCCAGGGTGGCGCTAGAGAGCAAAGTAATTTCTTGTGAGATTTTTGTCGATAGTGGAGCGGCCGTCAATCTTATTGACACTCAATTTGTAGCCATGCATGGTTTTCAGGTTTGCACATTAGAAAAGGATATACCGTATTTTTCGCTTTATAAGACGCACTTTTCCCCCCCCCAAAAGTGGGGGGAAAATGGCCGTGCGTCTTATAAAGCGAATACTTCGCTGGCCGCTATGCTGCACAGCGCGGCCAGCGAAGTATCAGTGACAGTGTGGAGGGAGGAGGCGGGGCCCGGTGCAGTGACTCTACTCTAATACACCGGGCCCCGCAACTGTTAAACATTCAATCTAATAGTATATGCTCTGTACGGGCGGCTCTTACTATAGTACCGTAAGTATAGCGCAGAGCGGCATCTCCATCGGTCATGCGCCGCTTGCCGCACCTCCTTCCTCATGCGCCCTCTGCTCCAGCTCCCTCTGTCATGCGCCGCCTGCCCCAGCTCCCTCTGTCATGCGCCGCCTGCCTGTTCATTCATAAAGTGAGATAAGCAGGCAGGCGGCGCATGAGGAGGGAGCTGGGGCAGGCGGTGCATGACAGAGGGAGCTGGAGCAGATGGCGCATGACAGAGGAAGCTGCGGCAGGTGGCGCATGACCGATGGAGATGCCGGTCTGCGCTATACTTACGGTACTACAGTAAGAGCCGCCCGTACAGAGCATATACTATTAGATTGAATGTTTAACAGTTGCGGGGCCCGGTGTATTAGAGTAGAGTCACTACACCGGGCCCCGCCTCCTCCCTCCACACTGATGCATCTGATGGGGGATCTGTAGATGACACTTATGGGGATCTGTGGATGACATAAGTGTCATCCACAGAGCCCCATAAGTGTCATGCACAGATCCCCCCTCAGTGTGATGCACAGATCCCCCCTCTGTCATTCACAGATCCCCCCATCAGTGTCATCCACAGATCCCCCATCAGTGTCATCCACAGAGTCCCATAAGTGTCATGCACAGATCCCCCCTCAGTGTAATGCACAGATCCCCCCTCTGTCATTCACAGATCCCCCCATCAGTGTCATCCACAGATCCCCCATCAGTGTCATCCACAGATCCCCCATCAGTGTCATCCACAGATCCCCTATCAGTGTCATCCACAGATCCCCATAACAGTGCGTCATCCACAGATCCCCATAACAGTGCGTCATCCACAGATCCCCATAACAGTGCGTCATCCACAGATTCCCCCATAACAGTGCGTCATCCACAGATTCCCCCATAACAGTGTCATCCACAGATTCCCCCATAACAGTGCGTCATCCACAGATTCCCCCATAACAGTGTCATCCACAGATCCCCATAACAGTGCATCATCCACAGATCCCCCCATAACAGTGCGTCACCCACAGACCACCATTAGTTCAAAAGCTACCAAAAGCACACCTTTTGGTTCAAAATATTTTTTTCTTATTTTCCTCCTCAAAAACCTAGGTGCGTCTTATCATCAGGTGCGTCTTATAAAGCGAAAAATACGGTACCTGTTTTTGCTATTGACTCTGCTCCACTCTCACAGAGATCTCTGAAGGGCATTGTTCACAATATCCGGTTGGCTGTGGGTGACACTCATGTGGAGGATATATCTTGTTTTGTCCTTAACGGATTACCTTCTCCTCTAGTTTTGGGGTTACCCTGGCTCACTAGACATAACCCCACTATTGATTGGCAAGGAAGGCAAATAAATGAGTGGAGTGACTTTTGTAGAGAGAATTGCCTCACAGCGACTTTTGCAGAGGTGTCTACTAAAACTGTGCCATCATTTCTCTCTGATTTCTCGGACGTGTTTTCCGAGAGCGGTGTTCAGGAGCTACCGCCTCACCGGGAGTTTGACTGTCCCATTAACCTCATTCCCGGCGCCAAGCTGCCAAAAGCACGCCTCTACAATCTCTCACAACCGGAAAGAATCGCAATGCGAACCTATATCTCCGAGAGTCTCGATAAGGGGCATATTCGTCAAAATCACCTGTTGCCGCTGGGTTTTTTTTTGTTAAAAAGAAAGATGGCTCTCTGAGACCTTGCCTAGATTTTAGGGAGTTGAACCGTATCACGATTCGCGATCCCTATCCCCTTCCTCTGATCCCGGACCTCTTCAACCAAATTGTTGGGGCCAAGGTTTTTTCCAAATTGGATTTGAGAGGCGCGTACAACCTGGTCAGGGTCAGAGAGGGGGATGAATGGAAAACGGCCTTTAATACCCCTAACGGGCATTTCGAGAATCTCGTTATGCCTTTCGGCCTGATGAATGCTCCGGCCGTCTTTCAGCATTTTGTTGACAGTATTTTCTACCATTTAATGGGGAAATTTGTATTGGTGTATCTTGATGATATTTTGATTTTTTCCCCTGATGTTCAGACCCATCAGGATCATCTTTTTCAGGTTCTGCAGATTCTGCGGGAAAATAAATTGTACGCCAAGCTGGAGAAATGTGTTTTTATGGTATCAGAGATTACATTTCTGGGTTTTCTCCTCTCTGCTTCTGGTTTTTGCATGGATCCGGAGAAGGTCCGTGCTGTTCTTGAGTGGGAGCTTCCTGAGAATCAGAAGGCATTGATGCGCTTTCTGGGTTTTGCGAACTATTACAGAAAGTTCATTTTGAATTATTCCTCTGTTGTCAAACCCCTCACTGACATGACAAAAAAGGGGGCGGATTTTTCCTCTTGGCCGGAGGAGGCGCTTGCAGCTTTTTCTAAGATTAAAGAGAGTTTTGCGTCTGCTCCCGTCTTGGTGCATCCCGATGTTTCCTTACCTTTTATTGTTGAGGTGGATGCTTCCGAGGTGGGTGTGGGTGCGGTTTTGTCCCAGGGCCCTTCTCCTGCCAAATGGCGACCCTGTGCCTTTTTCTCTAAAAAACTCTCCCCAGCAGAGAAAAACTATGATGTGGGAGATAGGGAGTTGTTGGCCATCAAGTTGGCTTTCGAGGAATGGTTGGTTGGAGGGGGCCAGGCACCCTATCACCGTTTTTACCGACCATAAGAATCTGGCATACTTGGAGTCGGCCAGGCGTATGAATCCGAGACAGGCCAGATGGTCTCTGTTCTTCTCCAGATTCAATTTTGTCGTTACATTCCGCCCTGGGATCAAAAATGTGAAGGCTGATGCTCTCTCTCGCTGTTTTCCGGGAGGAGGAAACACCGAGGACCCGGGTCCCATTTTGGCGGAGGGGGTAGTTGTTTCTGCTCTATATTCTGATTTGGAGGCCGAGGTCCAGGCTGCCCAGACTGAGGCACCTGCCCGTAGTCCTTCTGGGATGTTGTTTGTGCCTCCTGAGCTACGTCACAAACTCTTCAAGGAGCATCATGATACTGTTCTTGCTGGTCACCCCAGGAGTAGAGCCACGGTAGATCTCATTGCTCGGAGATTTTGGTGGCCGGCTCTTCGTAAGTCGTGGAGGGTTTTGTGGCTGCTTGTGAGACGTGCGCTCGCGCTAAGGTCCCTCGTTCACGGCCTTCATGTTCCCTTCTCCCGTTACCCATACCGTCTCGTCCTTGGACACACCTGTCCATGGACTTTATCACGGATCTTCCTCGTTCCTCAGGGAAGTCGGTGATCCTGGTGGTGGTGGACCGTTTTAGCAAGATGGCTCATTTCGTACCTTTCCCTGGTTTACCCAATGCTAAAACGTTGGCGCAAGCTTTTGTCGACCATATTGTTAAATTGCATGGCATTCCCTCTGATATTGTTTCCGATAGAGGCACGCAGTTTGTGTCCAGATTCTGGAAGGCTTTCTGTTCTCGCCTGGGGGTTCGGCTGTCCTTCTCTTCTGCTTTTCACCCGCAGTCGAATGGTCAGACTGAGCGCCTCAATCAGAATCTGGAGACATATTTGCGCTGTTTTGTGGCAGAGAACCAGGAGGATTGGTGTTCATTTCTCCCTCTTGCTGAGTTTGCTCTGAACAACCGTCATCAGGAATCTTCTGATAAGTCACCATTCTTTGGTGCATATGGGTTCCATCCGCAGTTTGGGACATTCTCGGGAGGGGCTCCTTCTGGTTTACCTGAGGAGGAGAGATTTTCCTCGTCTTTGTCTACCATTTGGCAAAAGATTCAGAGTAATCTTAGAAAGATGAGTGAGAAGTATAAGCGTGTGGCTGATAAGAGACGTGTGCCTGGTCCGGACCTGAATGTGGGTGATCTGGTGTGGTTGTCTACAAGAAATATTAAACTGAAGGTTCCCTCCTGGAAATTGGGTCCCAAGTTTATTGGGCCTTATAAAATCTTGTCAGTCATCAATCCTGTTGCCTTCCGTCTTGATCTTCCACGGGTTTGGAAGATACATAATGTATTTCACAGATCTCTCTTAAAACCATATGTCCAGCCCACGGTACCCTCCTCTTTGCCTCCTCCTCCGATTTTGGTTGATGGCAATCTGGAGTTTGAGGTTTCCAGAATTGTGGACTCTCGCATTGTCCGCGGTTCTCTTCAGTACCTCGTTCATTGGAAGGGTTATGGTCCTGAGGAGAGGATGTGGGTTCCGGTGTCGGACATTAAAGCCACTCGCCTCATCAGGGCATTTCATAGGGCTCATCCTGAGAAGGTGGGTCCTGGGTGTCCGGAGTCCACCCGTAGAGGGGGGGGGGGGGTACTGTCACTACCAGAGCTTGGAGGAGTTCTCACTGCTCTGTTTCTCCGCCCCTGGGATGAGGTCATTACTTTCTGTTTCCTTCCTCCCAGCTGTTCCTCCTATGTTTGATTTCTCTGCCTTTAAATCACCCCTCCTCCTTTGTAGAGTGTGGATTATATTTCTCATTTGAGTTGTAGCTCTTGCTTGAGTATCTTCACTTGTAAGCTATCATTTCACTGGACCTGTGTTCTGCTGCAGCAAGTACTCCGGATATTGCCAGCTGTCTTTGGATCCGTCTTCTCTGCTGCTGCAGCTCCTTCAGCTAAATGTGCAGACATTGTAGTGTATCTGTTTGTTTTCTGACCGGATCCGAGGCGACCACGGTTCCCTCCATATACTGAGCAGGGCACCGGTGGCCGTGCCCCTTCCACTATTGTAGGGGTTACAGTGGTCATCAGTCTTAGGTACGCGGGCATGCCTCGTTCCACCATTAGGATCTGGGTATGTGCTTAGCAGCATAGGGAGAGCTTTGAGGGTCTGACAGGGGTCACCCTTTATCCTCCTTAGTTTGGGTCCGGTCAGTGGCTCTATTTTCTGTGTATGCTCTAGTTGCTCACATACAGCCGTGACAACAGGCTTGTGGTTCCCCCTCTGGGGAACCCTGAGACCCCCTTCCGGAGGCACACCACACAGGAAACATGTCTAGCAAACATGCTAGACTACAGACACCAACACACCAGACATGTAACAACCACTAGACAAGACAACAACCACCCATACATAAACATCACCAAACATATACAAGGAAGTGAAGGGAAGATAGACAACGGGATGACAAAGATTACATCCGAGAGACATCGCTGTCCCACTAGGTGGCCCTCATGGACTGGGCAGATAACACACCCAGGACAGGAGCATAGTTCCAGCACAAACAGGAGCTGGAGTACAACTAACTCCAGCCTGGAAGCCACAGGTGATAAAACCCAAGTGGCCACACCCAGCCAGGAAGTTAACCCCTCCAGCACCAGACAGGGGAGGAACAAGGAGAAGGGGAGCAAAGCCCATACATGCTGCGACAACAACACGTTGCCCCTGGAAACCAGCATGTACGGCTAATGTGTCACGGCACACAACAAAGACTGTGACACTATGCTTTGCGGTTTATAGCTTCTGTTGGACTTGTGATTAGACTGTGTTTGGTTCTCGGCTGAGTTCCTTGTGCTACAAAAGCTTCATTGAAGATAAGTGTTTCCTTTCCCTTTTGTATTTTGTTTATATAGGTGTGTGTTGACTTTCCCTGTTGTTTGTCATTAGGCCTGAGGGAGACTCCTGTTCATGCTTCCCTTTGGAGGAACAGGTAGACTCAGTCCTGACATTAGTTCCAGGGTCCTATAGGGCGAGATAGGATTCTAGGTATCTGGTGTATGAACTTGCCTACCTTTGGGGCCTGTTCATACTAGTAGTCTGACAGGACTGGACTTAGGGTTTTCTCTAGGAGGTGTCCATTTTCCTTCCCTAGTTTCCAGGCCTTATTCCGATATCCCCTTTTCCCTCCCATGCTCGGTGTGGTGTTTTCCTCCCACACACGAGCGTGACATTATAAACCGTCAAAAGCGTCATTTTTGCTTGTTTCAGTACAGACATGGATCCTATTGCTGCAGGGGCTGTCTTTGGAGGTAGCTGACCTCCGCACGACCGTCTCGCATATCCAGAGACAACAGGCTGCTGGTCGTAGTGGTGGTGGTGGTTATTAAGCCTAAAGTTGCCCTCCCGGACAGATTCTCTGGGGGAAGTGATAATTTCATTTAGTATTTTAGGCTACGTCCACACTCATCTGGGGATGAGAAACAGCAAGTTGGTGTGGTTAATTCGTTGCTTAGTCGCTCAGTCATGGGCTTTTTCTCTGCCGACCGGATCGCAGTCTCTCCAGTCGGTGGATGAATTTTTCAAAGCTCTGGGTCTCATCTATGATGACCCGGATCGGACCTCCCTGGCCTTCGGCAGGGAGAGCGTTCTGCTGAGATCTATTGCTATGAGTTTAGGAGGTGGGCTACGGATACTGAGTGAACAATCCTGCTCTCCGTAGTTAGTTTTGTCAGGGATTATCAGAGAAGCTAAAGGATGCTTTGGCCTTTCATGAGAATCCTGAGTCTCTGGAAGTCGCTATGTCTCTTGCAGTATGCATTGATAGATGCCTGAGAGAGAGATCTAGGGGCCCCCCACTCTAAGGACGTACTATCACATAACATATCGTCTTCCTCTGACAGTTTGGGTGAAGATACTCCTGGGTTTATGTCTGGGGACAAACCCATGCAGTTAGGGGGAGCTACTCCAGGATCCACTTTTAAGCATTCTGGTCGTAGGAAGGGAGTGTGTTTTTTCTGAGGACAGAAAGGACATTTTATTGATGTATGTCCATGCATTCATCCTCAAAAAGAAAAAAAGAAGGGGACATTTAATTCCCATCTGACTTGGAGGGGTGGGAGGAGAAACAGAAAATATGCATTTGTCTTTGCCTGGTAGTACCCAATTTTTCCTAACTGCTGAGGTGGCGCTAGAGTCCAAGACTGTGGGGATTGAGGTGTTTATCGACAGTGGGGCAGGGGTGAACTTGATTGATGTGCATTAGAGAAAAACATTTCCATTTTTGCTATTGATTCTGCACCTCAAACTCAGAAGTGTTTATCTCAGATGGTGCATGATATCCGATTAAGAGTGGGTGACTTTCATCAGGAATTCATCTCGTGTTTTGTGTTGGAGGGTCTCCCTGCTCCATTGGTTCTGGGTTTACCGTGTTTAAGCAGGCACAATACAACCATTGATTGGCAAGCTAGACAGATTCTGGATTGGGGTGATTATTGCGTTGACAATTATCTGAATACATCTTTTTCTGCTTTAAACACTAATACATTACCCTCTTTTATATCTGATTTTACCGATGTATTTTCTGAAAGTGGATGCCAGGATTTACCTCTGCATTGGGAATATGATTGTCCTATCAACCTTATTCCCGGAGCTAAATTCCCCAAATCTAGGTTGCATAACCTTTCTGGACCCGAAAAAACGGCCATGAGAGAGTATATTACTGAGAGTTTAGCTAAAGGACACATAAGACCTTCCAAATCTCCAGTGGAAGCCGGGTTTTTCTTTGTTTAAAAAAAGGACGGAACTCTTAGGCCATGTCTGGATTTCCGTGAGCTCAATCGGATTACTGTCCGTGATCCTTACCCCCTTCCTTTGATTACCGATTTGTTTAACCAAATTGTTGATGCCAAGGTGTTCTCCAAGTTGGACTTAAGGGGGGCATATAATCTGGTCAGGATCAAGGAAGGGGATAAATGGAAGACAGCTTTTAATACCCCAGAGGGTCACTTTGAGAACCTAGTCATGCCTTTTGGGTTGACCAATGCTCCTGCGGTTTTCCAGCATTTTGTGAATTACATTTTTCATCACCTGGTAGGGAGGTTTGTTGTCATGTATTTGAATGACATACTAATTTATTCTCCAGACGTGGAGACTCATCAGGATCACATTAGACAGGTTTTACAGATCCTAAAAGATAATAAATTGTACGCAAAATTAGAGAAGTGTGTTTTTGCTGTACACGAGGTGCAATTCTTGGGCTACCTGCTGTCATCTTCAGGTTTTCGAATGTATCCAGAGAAAGTCCGTGCTGTATTGGACTGGGATCGACCTGAAAATCTGAAGGCTCTTATGCCATTTTTGGAGTTCACCAACTATTACCGAAAATGTATTCAGAACTAGTCGACATTGGTGAAACCCTTAACTGACATGACTAAGAAAGGGACGGATATCTCAGTGTGGTCTGATTCGGCGTTGCAAGCCTTTTCTGCGGTTAAGGAGTGCTTCTCTTCTGCCCCATATTGGTGCAGCTGGATGTATCACAGCCTTGATATTGTGGAAGTTGACGCGTCCGAGGTGGGGGTAGGAGCAGTTTTATCGCAGGGCCCGTCACCTGGTAAATGTGCATTTATCTAAAAAAAAAACTCTCTACCGCAGACAAAAATTACGATGTGGGTAACAGAGAGTTGCTGGCCATTAAGTTGGCTTTTGAGGAGTCGCATCACTGGTTGGAAGGGGTGATTCATCCGATCACAGTGTTCACAGATCATAAAAATCTGGCTTACCTGGAGTCGGCTAAACAACTGAAACCGAGGCAGTTCAGATTGTCTTTCTTTTTCACCAGATTCCATTTCATTGTCACTTATCATCCTGGGATTAAGAACGTCAAGGCAGCTGCCTAGTCACGTAGTTTTCCTGGAGGTGGTGATTTTGAAAATCTGAGTCCGATACTGTCGGAGGGGGTGGTGATATCCACTCTATACCCTGACCTAGAGGTGAAAGTGTTAGAGGCTCAGGGAGACACACCGGAGTCTTGCCCCTCTGGGAAATTGTTTGTTCCATCTGAATTGCGTCATAAGGTGTTTTAGGAACATCACTGTACGGTTCTTACGGGACACCCTGGGAGTAGATCCACTGCCGACCTAATCTCTCGTAGATTCTGGTGGCCGGGGTTGCGTAAGTGTGAGTATTATGTATCGGCCTGTAGTATCTGTGCATGTGCTAAGGTGACACATAATTGACCTTCTGGACCTCTACTTCCGTTGTCCATTCCGTCCAGACCATGGACTCGTCTATGGATTTGATTACTGATCTGCCTAATTCGTCTGGAAAGATAGTAATTCTGGTGGTAGTTGATCGTTTTAGTAAAATGGTGCACTTTTCAGCATTGACTGGCGTACCTAATGCTAAAACACTTGCTCAAGTGTTTGTTGACAACATTGTGAAACTTCATGGCATTCCCTCTGACATGGTCTTGGATCGTGGGACTCAGTTTGTGTCCAGATTCTGAAAGGCATTCTCGGCTGGGAGTACAACTGTATTTTTCTTCTGCTTTTCATCCTCAGACGAATGGACAGACGGAGCGCACTAATCAGAGTCTGGAGACTTACTTAAGATGTTTTGACTCTGAGAACCAGGAGGAGTCGTCCTCGTTTTTGTCTTTGGCAGAGTTTGCCATAAACAATTGTAGACAGGAGTCCACTGGTAGGTTGCCGTTTTTTGGGGCATATGGCTTTCACCCGCAATTTGGCACATTCTCTGGTTCGGATAATTCTGGTATCCCTGAGGAGGAACGTTTTTTATCATCATTGTCTTCTATATGTCGGAAAATTTGAAATAACTTGATGAATATGGGCAACAAGTATAAACGTGTGGCTGACAGGAAACGTATGAATGGTCCGGACCTAAGTGTGGGTGATTTTGTGTGGCTGTCCACAAGAAATATTAAGTTGAAGGTTCCTTCTTGGATGTCGGGTCCAAGGTTTATAGGTCCATAAAAGATCACTGCCATTATTAATCCTGTAGCTTTTCCTCAAGCTCTAAAAATTCATAATGTGTTTCACAAATCTTTGTTGAAGAGGTATGTTAAACCTTTGGAGTCGTCCTCCTTGCAACACGCTCTTGTAATGGTGGACGGCAGTTTGGAATTCCAGATCGCCAAGATTATTGACTCTCGAGTTCTCTGTAGATCTCTTCAGTATCTTGTTCACTGGAAGGGTTATGGACCAGAGGAGAGGATATGGGTACCGGCATCTGGACGTTACCGCGACAGGTGGCATGAGTTCCAAGGTCCTATGGGGCGAGATAGGATTCTAGGTATCCCGTGTATGAACTTGCCTACCTTTGGGGCCTGTTCATACTAGTAGTCTGTGCGGACTGGAGTTAGGGTTTTCTCTAGGAGATGTCCATTTTCATTCCCTAGTTTCCAGGCCTTATTCCGGTATTCCCTTTTCCCTCCTATGCTCGGTGTGGTGTTTTTCTCCCACACAGAGTGTGACAATATTCTGTCTAATTCTACTGTTATTGGGGTGTCCACATTGTTTAATAGATAAACAGTTCTATTAGGCCTTTTTTCTCAAATTGGGGTGAATAACCTGTCTTGTTCTACTGTTATTGGGGTGTCCACATTGTTTAATAGATAAACAATTCTATTAGGCCTTTATTCTCAAATTGGGGTGAATAACTGGTCTTGTTCTACTGTTATTGGGGTGGCGGGAATGGGCAGAGGCAAACATGCTGTAGCCAGCACAAGTAGCAGCAGAACAAGGGGGGGTGGGGTGGTATTAGCAGCCGCAGAAACAGGCCCGAGCTCCCACTGTAATCCAGTGGTCGTGTTTTGACGACCAATCCCGCTGTCCTTGAATGGTTGACTCGGTCTTCAGCATTATCTCAACTGACATCAGACACCAACAGCCAGGAGTCAGTGGGTTCCTCTGACACCACACTTAGTTGGCATGGCCCAGGAACAAGCTATGTGCCCTTATCTGTCCAGAACCTGCCTCTTTCCTTTGCTGCTCCTTTTGCCAGGCAAATAATGCATGCTGCCGGCTCTGCTCCGCTTTTTATTGAGGATGAGCTTATTGAGGACAGTCAGCAGCTACTGGCAAGCCCAGATTTGGAAGAGAGGTCTGCTGTGTCTTCTTATAGGTGTGCAAGTAGCAATGATGTCTGTTATGTGGGAGCAGGTGTTACGAGCTGTCAGCAACGTGTCCATGAGACTGGTGAGGGTGACATAAGTGACGAGCAGACAGTAGTGGATGACGATTCAGCCTTTGGCACCACCGTTCTGCAACACATGAAGAGTCACCATAAAGTGGCCTGGGCAAACCGTGGTGCTAATGTAGTGGTACAGTCTGATGCCTAAGGCACGCACCCCTTTCTCTCTGTCCTTTATTGCCTACTGGGTAAATGTGGTTCCTGCACAGGCACACCAGCAACTTGGCCAGGTGATAGAAATTATGCCTCCGTGTTTTCATGCTATGATTCCAGTGCAAATGTCCTCCTCTGCCTCCTCATCCTCCACCTTGTCCTCCACTGCAGGCACAGTTCTGAATGGTCCTCCAGCATACCACCTACGCAGAGCAAAGCGGTGTCACACTGTTCTGCACCTGGCCAGCCTGGGTGAACAGAGTCATACCGGGGAGAAAGTGCTCCGTGTCCTTCATCAAGAAATAGAATTCTGTCTGTCTCCTTGCCAACTTAAGATTGGAACCATGGTCACCGATAACAGGAAGAAAATTCTGTCAGTGCTGCTGCAAGGAGAGCAGATCCATGCGCCCTGCATGGTGCACATCTTTAATATGGTTGTAACCCAGTTCCTGAAGGGATGACTACTGGCTCTCCACCATGTTAGACCCTCGCTACCAGGCCAAAATGTCTTCTCTCTTTTTGAGCCACTCCTGTTTTTGCCTTACAAATACTGATCAATTACTGACCAAATATTGACCGTGTGAAGGCGGATGCTCAAAAGACAGGATCCGTTTTTGTTTTTTTGGGTTGTTCTTCTGATAGATCAGAAGAAGGGAAAAATAAACAGTGACGTCAACACAAACTTACTGCTGACACCCTCCCCACTCAGTGGCTAACAAAATAGGTTATCTATCAATCTATGTGGAAGCAGCAGACGGTGTAAAATGAGAAAGCTCTTTCCCACTACAGTAGAATCAGTGGCTAACAAAACAGATTATTTATCAATCAATGTGGACACCCCACAAAAAGTAAAATGAGACAGCTGTTTCTCACTGTATTAGAATCTTGGGCCACTGCAGGGTTAAGTACATTGCTATTTAGTATGGCTGTAAAGCCGATTCCGGGCCAGCTCTTACTGGGAGCAGCCAAAGTGCAGGGTGGGTGGCTGCTCCCCACGTTCTAGGCCGAGTCTTTGTTTGGGCTATTTGGGCTATAAAACACAGGCAGCACTGTCAGGTGAGAGGAATTTACTCCTCTCTGACAGTGAAGCTCTTTCAGTCTCTGTGTTGGGACCTGGAGTTTGGGACTGGGTAAAGGACTGCTACCTTGTTGCCGTGAGAGCAGATGGTTTCTGCTATGTCACAACAATACTTAGTGCACCAATCAGTAATATGTAGTCAGACCTGCTAAAATGTGAAGTTGCACGTATTGCGACAAAATATGCGCATCATTAATTGTCAATTTGCGCAATCGCAAATATATTGGAGCACTCTATCTGCATATAAAGCTATTGTAATGTTCTGCCGTGCCAACCATTTTCTCCAGTCTCAGGAAACTTCTAGCAGCTTGAAAAATGTAGCAAAAGTGACCCACTCCTGTATTGCGTGCGCATGTGTACAATTCCTGGGCATTAATGTCCTCCTCATCCTCCTTCTCTGCCATTCTGGGAGTCATCCCAGAAGATTGGAAATTAGCAAATGTTGTGCCCATTCACAAGAAAGATAGTAGGGAGGAATCGGGCAACTATAGGCCAGTAAGCCTGACATCAATAGTGGGGAAATTAATGGAAACCATACTTAAAGGGAACCTGTCACCGGGATTTTGGGTATAGAGCTGAGGGCATGGGTTGCTAGATGGTCACTAGCACATCCGCAATACCCAGTCCCCATTGCTCTGTGTGCTTTTATTGTGTCAAAAAAATTATTTGATACATATGCAAATGAACCTGAGATGAGTCCTGTAGGTGAGATGAGTCAGGGACAGGACTCCTCTCAGGGTAATTTGCATATTTATCAAATCGTTTTTTTTTTGTTGACACAATAAAAGCACACAGAGCTATGGGGACTGGGTATTGCGGATGTGCTAGTGGCCATCTAGCAACCCATGTCCTCAGCTCTATACCCAAAATCCCGGTGACAGGTTCCCTTTAAGGAGAGGATTGTGGAACATCTAAAATCCCATGGATTGAAAGAAGAAAAACAGCATGGGTTTACTTTAGGGAGATCATGTCAAACTAATCTTATAGATTTTTTTGATTGGGTGACTAAAATAATAGATGGCGGAGGTGCAGTAGACATCTATTATCTAGACTTTAGTAAGGCTTTTGATACTGTCCCACATAGAAGGCTTATAAATAAATTGCAGTCTTTGTGCTTGGACTCCCATATTGTTGAATGGATTAGGCAGTGGCTGAGGGACAGACAACAGAGGGTTGTAGTCAATGGAGTATATTCAGACCATGGTCTTGTTACCAGTGGGGTTCCTCAGGGATCTGTTTTGGGACCCATATTGTTTAATATCAGCGAAATTGCAGAAGGCCTCGATGGTAAGGTGTGTCTTTTTGCTGATAACACAAAGATTTGTAACAGGGTTGATGTTCCTGGAGGGATACACCAAATGGAAAAGGATTTAGGAAAACTAGAGGAACGGTCAAAAATCTGGCAACTAAAATTTAATGTTGATAAGTACAAGATGATGCACCTGGGGCGTAAAAACCCAAGAGCAGAATATAAATTCAGTGATACAGTCCTAACCTCAGTATATGAGGAAAGGGATTTAGGGGTCATTATTTCAGAAGACTTAAAGGTAGGCAGACAATGTCATAGAGCAGCAGGAAATGCTAGCAGAATGCTTGGGTGTATAGGGAGAGGCATTACCAGTAGAAAGAGGGAGGTGCTCATGCTGCTCTACAGAGCACTAGTGAGACCTCATTTGGAGTATTGTGCTCAGTACTGGAGACCATATCTCCAGAAGGATATTGATACTTTGGAGAGAGTTCAGAGAAGAGCTACTAAACTAGTACATGGATTGCAGGATAAAACTTACCAGGAAAGATTAAAGGACCTTAACATGTATAGCTTGGAAGAAAGACGAAACAGAGGGGATATGATAGAAATTTTTAAATACATAAAGGGAATCAACAAGGTAAAAGAGGAAAGAATATTTAAAAGAAGAAAAACTGCTGCAAGAGGACATAGTTTTAAATTAGAGGGGCAAAGGTTTAAAAGTAATATCAGGAAATATTACTTTACTGAGAGAGTAGTGGATGCATGGAATAGCCTTCCTGCAGAAGTGGTAGCTTCAAATACAGTGAAGGAGTTTAAGCATGCATGGGATAGGCATAAGGCCATCCTTCATATAAGATAGGGCCAGGGGCTATTCATAGTATTCAGTATATTGGGCAGACTAGATGTGCCAAATGGTTCTTATCTGCCGACACATTCTATGTTTCTATGTCAGCCAACACTAGCTGCTGCTGATGCATGAAATTACCGGCTCTTACCTCACCGAGGCCAGGAATCTCGGTGACACATACCTTCCGTCAATGACGGACCCTTGCACCTTCCTACAATATATATAAGCTAACTATCTAATGTAATGACACAGCAAAGCACAGAGCACAGCAATGACACTGCTGTCTCTCTCAGAACTGCAAAAAACATATATAGTAAGGGGTAGGCAACGTTCCTATTGGTTGCTAGGGATGTTGCTAAGCTC
Organism: Bufo bufo; assembly: GCF_905171765.1. Taxonomy (NCBI): domain Eukaryota; kingdom Metazoa; phylum Chordata; class Amphibia; order Anura; family Bufonidae; genus Bufo; species Bufo bufo. The sequence goes on along the minus strand of NC_053392.1, from coordinate 567,200,936 downwards.
AGACAAAGACATTGCAGCCTTCTCATTGGCCCACAAGAAAGAAGCAGGGAGGGATCATGGGTTCAGATGAAAAAAAATCGAGAATATTCACAAATACGAATATATAACACTATTGTCATGGTCTTACCTTCTTGCTGTTCTCCTTCGTTTGACATGTGCTGGCGGCCATCTTGGTTTCTGGGTTTCTTGTAGCCTTCCACCCTGCGGCTCCTCCTTCCCACTGGGAGGAGCTGGATGCCTAGCTCATATATATAGGAGGTCTGTGGCTTCAGTTCCTTGCTTGGTCCTCCTGTGTTCACATGCTTCTAAGACTGCTGCTGCTTCTGGTTCCTGATCCTGGCTTCGTCTGACTACCCTGCTGGTTCCTGATCCTGGCTTCGTCTGACTACCCTGCTGGTTCCTGATCCTGGCTTCGTCTGACTACCCTTCTGGTTCCTGATCTCTGGCCTCTCAAAGACTCTGCTTCGGTATCACCATTCGTTTGGACTTTTGCTTTACAGCTTTATTTTCAATAAAGCCTTCTTATTTTCACTTATCTCTTGTTGTACGTCTGGTTCATGGTTCCGTGACATTAGGACCAAGCCATGAGTTCTGACGGTACAGGGCCATCCTCGCTACCCATGCTGGTTGCCAGACTTAATCAGCAGGATCACCTGTTGGGTCGGTTCGCTGTGGCGTTGCAAACCCTGCTTGAACGCACGGCTCATTTCGCTCCCGTTGCCGATGGGTCGGTTGTCGCTCCTACTGCCACTCCGGTTGTTGCGCCAGAGTCTACCCCGACACCTGTTGTTGCGCCTGCGGTGTTTCGGGGTATGACCGGTTCTGCCCCTCTTCCACAGCGCTTTGGGGGAGAGCCAACTCAGTGCCGAGGTTTCCTTAACCAGGTGGGCATTTATTTCGAGTTGCTGCCACATGCCTTTCCTACTGAGAGATCAAAGGTGGGCTTCTTGATCTCGCTGCTCTCGGACAAGGCCTTGGCCTGGGCCAGCCCTTTATGGGAGAACAACAATCCGGTGGTTGCCGAGTTTTCCGGTTTTGTTGCTTCTCTTCGGAAGGTATTCGATGTGCCGGCTCGTGCTGCCTCTGCCGCGAAGCTCCTTATGTCCATCAGACAGGGTTCACGATCCGTAGCTGAATACGCCATTGAGTTTCGTACCCTGGCAGCAGAGGTGGGCTGGAATAATGAGGCTCTGGTCGCTGCTTTCTCTCATGGTCTCTCGGATGCCTTGAAGGATGAGGTTGCAGCTAAGGACCTACCAGTGGAGCTCGAGTCTCTTATTTCTTTCCTGATTTTGATTGACACCAGACTCAGGGAGAGACCTTCCTTTAAGGAGAGCCTGCGGAGGTCTTCTAACAGATTGGCGCCTACGTTTGCTGTCCCACCCGTGCCTCCCTCTCCTCCCACGCCTCCTGGGGATGACTTGTCTGGGGGTGAACCCATGCAGCTGGGGTTTGCTCGCCTGTCCGAGGGGGAGAGGGTACTCCGGAGACGCGAGGGTCGATGCATGTACTGTGGTCTCGGTGGGCATTTTCGGTTGGCATGTCCGAACCGTCCGGGAAACGCTCGTACCTGAGATCCTGTCGGGGGCAGATCTTGGGTGGAGTCTCCTCGTCCCCGGTTTCCCGTGTTGACAAACCACTGATCACTGTTGTCCTCTCCTGGGTCGGGGGCTCGGTGACGACCCAGGCGTTGGTGGACTCTGGTGCTGGTGGTTTGTTCATTGATAGTGTGTTCGCTGCCGCCAATTCCATTCCTCTGCAGGCTCGAGGTTCCCCACTGGCTCTTGAGGCGATAGACGGCAGACCCCTTCTGTCGTCACACGTGACTCATGAGACCCTTCCAGTGGGGATAGCCATTGGTGCCGTTCACAGAGAGTCGGTCTGCCTCCAGGTTATTTCGTCTCCACACTACTCGGTGGTCTTGGGGTACCCCTGGCTCCAGAAGCATAATCCGACTTTCGATTGGAGATCGGCCGAGATCCTCTCGTGGTCACCGCAGTGTGGGGCTAGTTGCATCCATGGGTCTGTCAAGTTGCTGTGTACTTCCTCGGACTCTCTGTTGCCTCCTGAATACAAGGAGTACCGGGATGTATTCGATAAGGTACGCGCGGTTGCCCTACCTCCGCACCGCCCATACGATTGTGCCATAGAGTTACAACCTGGTGCCGTTCCTCCTCGTGGCAAAGTCTATCCACTGTCGGTAGCGGAGAATGAGGCCATGGAGGAGTACGTGAGGGAGGCGCTTTCACGCGGACACATTCGCAAATCCTCGTCCCCGGCAGGGGCTGGATTTTTCTTTGTGAAAAAGAAGGGCGGTGAGTTGAGGCCTTGCATCGATTACAGGGGTCTCAATCGCATCACGATCAAGAACGCTTACCCGATACCCTTGATTTCCGAGCTGTTCGATCGCCTTAAAGGGGCCACGGTCTTTACCAAACTCGACCTGAGGGCAGCATATAACCTGGTAAGGATCAAGGCGGGCGATGAGTGGAAGACCGCGTTTAACACCAGGACCGGTCATTATGAATCCTTGGTTATGCCCTTTGGGTTGTGCAATGCGCCCGCAGGCTTTCAGGAATTCATCAACGATGTTTTCCGTGACCTGTTGCAGCAGTGTGTGGTGGTCTATTTGGATGACATCTTGGTATATTCTGAATCCATGGAGGCCCACATTCTGGATGTCAGACGAGTGTTGCAACGGTTACGAGAGAACAAGCTGTTCGGTAAGCTTGAGAAATGCGAATTTCACCGATCCCAGGTAACCTTCTTAGGTTACATCATTTCCGCTGAGGGGTTCTCCATGGATCCTGAGAAGGTTTCGGCTGTCTTACAGTGGCCCCAGCCCAGTGGTCTTCGTTCCCTGCAGCGCTTTTTGGGCTTCGCCAATTATTATCGGAAGTTCATCAGGGACTTTTCCATGCTGGCCAAGCCTCTCACGGATCTGACCAGGAAGGGCAGTAATTCCCAGGTCTAGCCGCTCGAGGCCATCCGAGCTTTTGAGGCCCTAAAGTCCGCTTTTGTGTCGGCTCCGATTCTGTCGCATCCCAACCCTGGGTTGCCCTTTGTCCTCGAGGTGGACGCGTCTGAGACGGGAGTAGGCGCCCTTCTGTCTCAGCGTAGAACAGCAGAGGGTCCTCTGCTTCCTTGTGGGTTTTACTCCCGGAAACTTCCGGGAGTGCAACTATCAGATTGGTGACAGGGAGTTATTGGCCATCGTGCAGGCCCTTAAAGAATGGAGGCACTTGCTCGAGGGTTCGGTGGTTCCGGTTCTCATCCTGACGGACCATAAGAATCTGACCTACCTTTCTGAGGCCAAGAGATTGACACCACGTCAGGCCAGATGGGCTCTGTTCTTGTCACGTTTTAATTACGTGGTCTCCTACCTACCCGGTTCCAAGAACATCAGGGCGGATGCCCTATCACGGCAGTACTCCGAGCTGTCCAGGGAGGAGTCGATTCCGACTTCGGTCATACCTCCGAATCAGATCCTGGCCGCCATTCGCACCAGCCTGACCTCTCCCCTGGGTGAGCAGATTTTGGCGGCTCAATCTGGTGCTCCCTCTGGGAGACCCAACGGCAGATGTTTTGTGCCTGAGGAGTTGCGCACTCGGTTGTTGCGAACCTACCATAACTCCAAGACCGCGGGGCATCCTGGAAAGAATCAGCTGTCCTGGGCTGTTTCACGTCTGTTCTGGTGGCCTTCCCTACGTTCCGACATCGCCGCATATGTAGCGGCATGCTCCGTTTGTGCCCAGAGTAAGTCCCCTCGGCACCTTCCGTTGGGCCTTCTGCAACCCATAGCCACCGGGGAGCGCCCATGGTCACACCTGGGGATGGATTTCATTGTGGACCTCCCTGCATCCCGAGGCCATACGGTCATTCTCATGATTGTGGATCGGTTTTCCAAAATGTGCCACTGTGTTCCTCTCAAGAAGTTACCCTCTGCACAAGAGTTGGCCACGATTTTTGCCAGGGAGGTCTTCCGGTTGCACGGTTTGCCCAAGGAGATTGTGTCGGATCGGGGGAGTCAGTTTGTGTCCAGGTTCTGGCGCGCCTTTTGCTCCCAGTTGGGGATTCATCTCTCCTTCTCCTCGGCCTACCACCCTCAGTCCAATGGGGCCGCAGAACGATCCAATCAGGCCTTGGAGCAATTCCTTCGTTGCTATGTCTCCGATCACCAAGACAATTGGGTTGACCTCCTGCCTTGGGCTGAGTTTGCCAGGAACACGGCGGTGAACTCTTCCTCTGGGACGTCTCCCTTCATGGCCAATTATGGGTTCCAACCTGCCGTGTTACCGGAGGTATTCTCTCCCCAGGATATTCCGGCTGTGGAGGATCACCTTTCCGTCCTACGTGCTTCTTGGGTACAGATCCAGAAGTCCCTTGAGGCCTCTGCGCAGCGCCAGAGACTCCAGGCTGATCGCAGATGAGCGCCTGCTCCTTCCTACCAGGTCGGAGACCGTGTATGGTTGTCCACCCGCAACCTCAACCTTCGAGTGCCCACTCCCAAGCTGGCGCCTTGCTTTGTTGGTCCCTTCCGAGTGCTTCGCAGGGTAAACCCGGTAGCCTATGCCCTTGCGCTTCCTCCTGGCATGCGGATCTCTAACGTGTTTCATGTCTCCCTGTTGAAGCCACTGGTGTGTAATCGTTTCACTTCCTCGGTTCCTCGGCCTCGTCCGGTCCGAGTGGGCAATCATGAGGAGTATGAGGTGAGCAATATCCTGGACTCACGCCTGGTCCGCGGTCGGGTGCAGTTTTTGGTCCATTGGCGTGGTTATGGTCCAGAGGAGCGTTCCTGGGTTTCCTCCGCAGATGTCCATGCTCCTGCCTTGCTCCGAGCCTTCCACGCACGCTTCCCTCAGAAACCGTTTTTTGCTCCGCGGAGGAGGGGCCTTTGAGGGGGAGGTACTGTCATGGTCTTACCTTCTTGCTGTTCTCCTTCGTTTGACATGTGCTGGCGGCCATCTTGGTTTCTGGGTTTCTTGTAGCCTTCCACCCTGCGGCTCCTCCTTCCCACTGGGAGGAGCTGGATGCCTAGCTCATATATATAGGAGGTCTGTGGCTTCAGTTCCTTGCTTGGTCCTCCTGTGTTCACATGCTTCTAAGACTGCTGCTGCTTCTGGTTCCTGATCCTGGCTTCGTCTGACTACCCTGCTGGTTCCTGATCCTGGCTTCGTCTGACTACCCTGCTGGTTCCTGATCCTGGCTTCGTCTGACTACCCTTCTGGTTCCTGATCTCTGGCCTCTCAAAGACTCTGCTTCGGTTTCACCATTCGTTTGGACTTTTGCTTTACAGCTTTATTTTCAATAAAGCCTTCTTATTTTCACTTATCTCTTGTTGTACGTCTGGTTCATGGTTCCGTGACAACTATATTCTAAATCTTCATGAATTCTCGAAGTGGCGATATTCTCTATTTAAAATTCTCGATTCGAATATTCGCGCCCAACACTAGTAACTAAATGGTGAGCCAAAATCAGGAGCCATTCCTACTGTCATCTAAGGTATCTGCACCTGTTCTGTGTTTTTGACCTGTAACTGACCAAATAAGTGAACGAAACCTAATAGTGATGCACAGTCATTCTACAGCTAACAGAAGGGATTCAAAAGCATGTGTTTGCACTGCTACAACATAGATTAAAATAACCTTTTTTTTTCTCCACTACTTTATTGGCACTGCCTCCGTGTCCTTCTTTTTTTTCCACTAATGAGTCATTGGGACACAGCTCCTGCAGGGGTGAAGTGTCTAAATCGATATTTTTTTTTAAATTCGCTCATCTCTAATTGCTACTGTAGTTTTCGTCCCCATTCAGTGCTACTATTGGCAGCACATCGTTGATTACACAGGGAGGTGTACTGGCCGATAATCAGGCATCTTTAATCCTGGTGAAAGATGCAAATACGTTAGCAAATGAGAATTTCACATATTGGCTAAATATACGGACCAGTTATCGTGAATGAGCATTCCTATGAATGATTGTTCTTGAAGGGCAGCAGATTTGTACCTAGGAAACTGACTGACCTGTTACATGTGCGCTTGGCAGCTGAAGGCATCTGTGTTGGTCCTATGTAGTGTTGATCGCGAATATTCTAATTGTGAATTTTTATCACGAATAACTAGAATAAAGTGCTATATTTTCGTAATCGCGAATATTCTAGATTTTACTTACAGTGATCAGGAGTTCTTCCTCACAGTCATGTAAGTTGCTGCCAACCATTTTGTCCAGTCTCAGGAAACTTCTAGCAGCTTGAAAAATGTAGCAAAAGTGAGCCACGTCTTTATTACGTGGGGAATACGCGCATATTACATTGCCGATTTTCGCAATCAAGAAAATAATGACTGAAGATCACGAATTCTAGAATTTGCTAATTTATGGCGAATATTAGGCCAAAAATTCATAAAATATTGCAAAAACGAATATTGCCTATGCTGCTCATCACTAGTCCTATGTTCATATGTGGCTGCATTACTGAGAAAAATGATGCTTTAACCACTTCCAGACTGGGCCATTTACCCCCTTCCTAACCAGGCCTAATTTAGAAAATCTGACATGTGTCACTTTATTTGGTAATAACTTTGGAACGCTTTTACTTATCCCAGCCTTTCAGAGACTGTTTTCTCGTGACACATTATACTTCATGTTAATGGTAAATTTGAGTCAATATGTTTTACCTTTATTTATAAAAAATCCAAAAGTTAACGAAAATGTGAAAAAAATTCACTGTTTGCTAAATTTGAATTTCTCTGCTTTTAAGACAGATATTGATACCTCATGAAGTATTTATTAATTAACATTCCCCATATGTCTACTTTATTTTAGTAATGTAATTTTATTTTTTTAGGATGCTAGATTTGCTAGGTTTAGAATTTTAGAAGCAACTTTTTTAATGACACTCCTCAAACTATTCAAAACTGGTTTTAGGAATTAAAGCAAAATATAGGTGAAATTTCAAAATGCCAATTTTTTTTGCAGATTTTCCATTTTAATCAATCAAGAATTAACAACAAAACAAACCTCAATATTTATTACCTTCATTCTGCAGTTTGCAGAAACACCCCATATGTGGTCGTATACCGCTGTTTGGGCACACGACAGGGCACAGAAGGCAAGGAGCGCTATATGGTTTTTGGAGGGCAGATTTTGCTGGTCTTTTGGGCACCATGTTGCATTTGAAGAGGCCCTGAGGTAACCCCACAGTGAAAACCCCAAAAAGTGACCACATTTTGTAAACTACACCAACCAAGGAATTTTTAAGGGATGTAGCGAGCACTTCACTGAACAGTTGTTTCATAGAATTTTTAATACTTGGGTGTAAAAATGAAAAAAAAAAATTTTTATTCAAGAAAATGGTGCTTTAGGCCCAAACTTTCTTTTTCGCAAAAGATAACGGGAGAATATCGCCCACCCAATTTGCTACCCACTTTCTCCTGAATACAGTAACACCCCAATTGTGGTCGTAAACTGTTATTTGGGGATACGCCAGAGCTCAGAAGGGAAGGAGCAGCATCTGGATTTTCTAACATGGAATTTTCAGGATTTTAAGAGCAATAACTTTTTTCTTTTTTGTTGGATGAGCTGCGTGAGGGCTTATTTTGTGAGACAAGCTATAGTTTTTATTGGCATCATTTTGGGGTACATTTGACTTTCTGGTTGCTTTTTACCTCATTTTTGGGAGATGAAGTCACAAAAAAAGCAGTTTGGTGTCATTTTTCAATTTTTTTTTTTTTTTACACCGTTCACTTGATGGGGTAGATCATGTGATATTTTTATTGATACGGTCATTACGGATGCAACAATACTAAATAGGGTCCATTCACACGGGTCCATTCACACGTCCGCAATTTCGTTCTGCATTTTGCGTAACGGAATTGCGGACCCATTCATTTCTAATGGACAGCACGATGTGCTGCCCGGACACGGAATTGCGCACCGACACTTCCGGGTCCGCAATTCCGTTCCCGAAAAAAATAGAACATGTCCTATTCTTGTCCGCAATTGCGGACAAGAACAGGCATATTCTATTTAGTGCCGGCAATGTGCGGTCTGCAAAATGCGGAACGCACATTGCCACTGTCTGTGTTTTGTGGATCCGCGGATCCGTGGATCCGCAAAAAACATTGCGGATGTGTGAATGGACCCATAAACCGACTGCCCAAGGACCTTTATAGTCAATGGGCGGTTGGGAAGTGGTTAATATATGCAAAAGAGCCTCTAGGACAGGGATCAGCAACCTTCGGCACTCCAGCTGTTGGGAAACTACAATTCCCAGCATGCTCCATTCATTTCTATGGAAGTTCTTAGAAGAGCAGAGGAAGTATGCATGCTGGGAGTTGTAGTTTCACAACAGCTGGAGTGCCAGAGGTTGCCTATCCCCGCTCTAGGAGCAATGGAGGAGTTGCCATTACAACTAGAGGCTCAACTCTTTCTGCAACTGCTGCACCCTGTCCTCTTTAATTGACAGGATTAGCAGTGAATAAAGATCACTCCTGTCCCTGTCAATTAAAGTGGAGGGCCCTTACTCAGTTGTGTGCATTGTGTACACTGTATAGTATCTATATGTAATCTTTAAAGGGGTTGTCCCATGAAGTGCAGGAGGGCACACAGCGCATATGTGGCTGCCCTCCAATCATTTCTATGGGAGTGCCATAAATAGCCAAGTGCTGGCTTGGCTATTTCCGTACGCCTTATAGAAGTGAATGGAGCGGTGGCCGCCCTTGCACGGTGCTCTTCCCATTTATTTCAATAGGAATTCCAAAACTAGCGGAGCATTTCTTAGCACTCCCATAGAAATGAATGGAGGGCGGTCTCGCATGCAGGTCCCACCTCTGGCTTGGCTATTTCAGGAAGTCCCATAGAAATGAATGGAGAGCATTCATAGAAGTAAATAGAGGGTGGCTGCGCATGCATGGTCAGCTTACATTCTCTTTGGAAGCTTTGATCCAGAGAAAGGGGTGGGACCTGCACCTATCAGACATTGGGGGCATATCCCAGAAATATGCCCCCAATGTCCAAGAATGGATAACCCCTTTAATCCCATAATTTAAGGACCGGGCCAATTTTTGTTTTTGCATTTTCTTTTTTCCTCCCTAATTTCTAAGAGGCGCAACTTTTAAAAAATTTCCATTCACCTAGCCTATTTGTTTTCAGGACAAGCTGTATTTTTTAAAAGCACTATTTCATTTACCATTTCTTTTATTGGAAAAAGGGAATCAAATATTTCTGGGGTGAAATTGAAAAAAAAAATTACCCCATTGTTTTTTGAGATTTGTTTTTTTAATCACGTTTATTTGAAAAAAATAAAACTTTTCTTTGCATCACCATACTCTGACACCCATTACTTTTTTAGATTTTCTTCTACAGAGCAGTGTGAGGGCAGTTTTTTTTAGGTGAGCTGTAGTTTTTACTGGTACCATTTTAGGGTACATAAGACTTTTTGATCACTGTTCGATTTTTTTTGGGGGGGGCAAGGTGACTAAAAAATAGCAAATCATCCTTTTTTTCAGTTATGGAATTCATCATGTAGGAACAATATTTTTTATATTTTACTAGTTTGGACATTTTCAGTTCAGACATGGCAGTGCTAATCTAGGTATTTTTTTTATATGTAAAAAAATTTTTTACTGTCATTTTTATTCCCCTTACAGGACGTGAACATGCAATCCTCCAATCGCTTGTCCTAAAGATTGCAATAGAATGCTATTGCAGTCTATGATATTTTTACAGACTGCCTGTCAGGCAGTGCAACAGACTTGGCCTCGCAGGCTGCCCCCTCTACCTAACTGCTCAGATGCTGCAGCATTTGAATGGTTAAAATTACGGGATCAGAGTTGTCTCCAATCCTGGTCATTGCGGCTTGGTGTTTGCTGTATTATACAGCCGGCAAACTCCGCATATGGAGCTGGTTCAGCTCGTGAGACTGGTTCATACACTCCTCGCTCTTACATGTGTGGCATTTTCTCCTAACAGCTTAAAGAACCAAAGGTGCATAGAAAATGTACTTTAACCCCTTAGTGACCACTAATATGCCTTTTTACTGACGCAAACAAAGGCTGTTTTAGCCAAACCGCTTGCCTGAATCAATCATTACATGTACTTAAAATGGTGCATTAAAAACTATAACTTGTCCTGCAAAAAATAAGACCTCACACAAGTACATTGATGAAAAAACATTATAAAAGTTATAGCTCTTGGAATGCAATTTTATTTTTTTAAATGTGCTTGGTCACTAAGAGGTTTATAGTGCATGATATGCCATAATGTCTGATAGAGAAGGGTCCCACCTCTGGGACCAAGACGGTAAGACCTGTTTGGAGATCAGAGTTCCCCTTCCCAGTCTGATGAGGCAGACACAGCTTCTGTAACTTATAATAATAATAATCTTTATTTACATAGCGCCAATATATTCTGCATCGCTTTGCAATTCAGGGGCTCATGTACAAACAGAGTCATAAATAACAGACAAGTCAATAATTAGAACAAGAGGAAAGAGGAAAGAGCTTACAATCTCACAATAGTTTCTCTATTGTTCAGCCACCTCCCTATTCATTCTCCACCTGGATGTGGCAGCTGGCGACCTCCTCTCCAGGCAGGTTGGGAGACCCCTGCACTCCACATAGATTTAAGCTCTGCTTGATCCTATTATTTTTTTTTAAGGTGATTCATTAGTTACAATCTTTCAGTTCAGGTATATTTCCTTTCCCTGACATGAAGCAGATATTGGAAACATGGCAAAATACACACTATATATTGGGTTTTGATTAAGATTTATATACATAAGGTTGGAAAACCCCCTTAAAGGAAATATGTTGCCAACATTTTATCTGCCAGCTAAAACCAGATACCAGTAGTTTTTTTCTGATTACAGATGTTTTTATTCTATTTTCTGGACATGATTATGGGGGCGGCCATTTTGTGTGAGATGTTCTTAACAGCACTGAGAAAGCATTAAGAAAATTGCTTTACAGCAGCCCCATGATCCATACACACAATGGTCGGGAGGGGACCTCAGTGACTTCTATGGAAGAGTTTTCTAGGCATAATCTGTGCCCTGTGCAGAGGTGATTTTACAAGAAATGAATAGATAAGATTTGACAATCAACTATTGTGAATGGTGGATCCTGTCTTATCTATACACAGAGGTAATACCATTACAGGCAGGACTAGAATGACAGATGAGCAGGTAACTGCAGTAAAGTAAGTAATCAGTACAGACCAAGAAGTGGTGCCTATATGGCCAGTGTGAAAACTGCAAGATTTTATGTTTTTTGTTTAAATATAAATATTGACCTGGAAAATGAAAAATGACCACCCAAAAATCTTTGAAAATATGTTAAACATAAAAACGTGATTTAAACAATAGGTCATTTTCTGATGACGCATTCCCTTTAAGTTTCATCCTCTATATTAGGATACATAGGACTTTGCATCCTGAGGTTTTTCTTCAGTTTTGAGTCTTACATCCATCATGCTCTTGCCATTTCAGGAATCAGGGCCGGCAATTGCCCAGGGCCCCTATCCATAAATGGGGCCCCCTGCTAAGCTGCCAGACAGAAGTGGAAAAGAGAGCTGGTGGCGATCCTGAGAAGAGCACAGACAGAACAGCAAGGAGTGCTGGTCCCTGGTCTCTTGCCCACTGTGGCCCACAGGGTCCTTGGTGGATGATGCATCCATAGCACCGGCTCCACAGCAGTCAGGCAGCCCTTGGCCCCGCCCCTTCCTCTCTCTCTCTCTCTCTCTCTCTCTCACGGGAGGCCCTGCACTTGAATGTAATGGCCTCCTCTAGCCTGCTCCTCTGGTTTAGGCCTCATGCACACGACAGTATTTTTTCACGGTCCGCAAAACGGGATTCTGTTGGTCCGTGATCCGTGACCGTTTTTTTGTCCGTGGGTCTTCCTTGATTTTTGGAGGATCCACGGACAAACGGAGCCAAACGGATCCGTCCTGACTTACAATGCAAGTCAATGTGGACGAATCCGTTTGACGTTGACACAATATGGTGCAATTGCAAACGGATCCGTCCCCCATTGACTTTCAATGTAAAGTCAGGAGTTAATATACCATAGGATCAGAGTTTTCTCCAATCCGATGGTATATTTAAGGCTACTTTCACACTAGCGTTCGGAGCGGATCCGTCTGATGTTTCATCAGACGGATCCGCTCCGATAATGCAGACGTTCGCATCCGTTCAGAACGGATGCGTCTGCATTAAAACTTAGAAAATGTGTGAAAGTTGTCTGAGCGGATCCGTTCAGACTTTACATTGAAAGTCAATGGGGAACGGATCCGCTTGAAGATTGAGCCATATTGTGTCATCTTCAAGCGGATCCGTCCCCATTGACTTCCATTATAAGTCTGGACGGATCCGCTCGCCTCCGCACGGCCAGGCGGACACCCGAACGCTGCATGCAGCGTTCAGGTGTCCGCTCACTGAGCGGAGCGGAGGCTGAACGCTGGCAGGCGGATGCATTCTCAGTGGATCCGCCTCCACTGAGAATGCATTGGGGCCAGACGGATGCGTTCGGGGCCGCTCGTGAGCCCCTTCAAACGGTGCGCACGAGCGGACACCCGAACGCTAGTGTGAAAGTAGCCTTAACTTGAAGCGTCCCCATCACCATAGGAACGCCTCTATGTTAGAATATACCATCGGATTTGAGTTAGATCGTGAAACTCATATCCGACAGTATATTCTAACACAGAGGCGTTCCCATAGTGATGGGGACACTTCAAGTTAGAATATCCTACGAACTGTGTACATGACTACCCCCTGCTGCTTTGCAGCACCCGATCTCTTACAGGGGGCTGTATCATCACAATTAAACCCTCAGGTGCCACATCTAAAGGGTTAATTGTGCGTATTATAGCCCCCTGTAAGAGATCAGGTGCTGCCATGCAGGAGGGGGCAGAACCCCTCCCTCCCCAATATTATATTCATTGGTGGCCAGTGCGGCCTCCTCTCTCCCCCCCTCCCAGTTAAAATCACGTTCCGAATCCCCCATCATTGGTGGCCAGTGCGGCCTCACATCTCCCCCCCCCTTGTTAAAATCACGTTCCGAATCCCCCATCATTGGTGGCCAGTGCGGCCTCACATCTCCCCCCCCCCCCCAGTTAAAATCACGTTCTGAATCCCCCATCATTGGTGGCCAGTGCGGCCTCACATCTCCCCCCCCCTAGTTAAAATCACGTTCCCCCATCATTGGTGGCAGTGGAGAGTTTCGATCGGAGTCCCAGTTTAATCGCTGGGGCTCCGATCGGTAACCATGGCAACCAGGACGCTACTGCAGTCCTGGTTGCCATGGTTACTTAGCAATTTTTAGAAGCATTATACTTACCTGCGAGCTGCGATGTCTGTGACCGGCCGGGCGCTCCTCCTACTGGTAAGTGAAAGGTCTGTGCAGCGCATTGCCTATAGCACAGACCTGTCACTTACCAGTAGGAGGAGCGCCCGGCCGGCCACGGATCACGGACGCGGATGCCAATCTTGTGTGCATCCGTGTTTTTTTACGGACCCATTGACTTGAATGGGTCCGTGAACCGTTGTCCGTCCAAAAAATAGGACAGGTCATATTTTTTTGACGGACAGGAAACACGGATCACGGCCGCGGATGAACAACGGTGCATTTTCCGAGTTTTCAACGAACCCATTGAAAGTCAATAGGTCCGCAGAAAATCACGGAAAACGGAACAACGGCCACAGATGCACACAACGGTCGTGTGCATGAGGCCTTACTGTTGAGTTCAGAATGTAACCCTGACATATGTGCTGCCGGTGTTCTATAAAATTTCCCTACCTATAAAATTTCCTTACCCTCGACACTTCCGGCCGCACCGGAGGTGACGTTACCAGCTTTGGAGGGAGGTGTGCCGCAGGGTAGGGAAATTTCATAGCAGAGTTGGTGAGAAGCAATGCGCTTGCGCCATACTTCTCAGCAGGACACCGGCGGACACTGCACTCCCCCTTGGAGCCTCAGCAGCGTTACAGGGTAGGGAAAAATTATGGGCCAGTGCACACGCACGGCGGACGGGGAGATCTCTCATACCGAACAACTTTTGGGAGCAGCGTGGAATTTTCTTTTCTAGATAGATAGGTAGATAGATAGATAGATAGATAGATAGATAGATATAGACAAATAGGAGATAGATAGATATTAGATAGATAGATAGATAGATAGATAGATAGATAGATATGAGATAGATAGATAGATAGATAGATAGATAGATAGATAGATAATGAGATATATATATAAGAAAGATAGATAGATAGAAGATGGATAGAAGATATCTATCTACATATCTTCTATCTATCTATCTATCTATCTATCTATCTATCTATCTATCTAATATCTATCTATCTCCTATTTGTCTATATCTATCTATCTATCTATCTATCTTATATCTATATATCTTATATATATCTCATTATCTATCTATTTTATATCTATCTATCTATCTATAATCTATCTTATATCTATAATCTTTCTCATTATCTATCGATCTAGAAAATAAAATTCCATGCTGCTCCCAAAAGTTGTTCAAAGGTCCTGTTCTTTAATCACCAATGCGATGTTTCAGTCCTCTTAGGCCTCATGCACACGACCGTTGTTTTATTCCGTGTCCGTTGTTCCGTTTTTCGTGATTTTTTTTGACTTTCAATGGGTCCGTTGAAAACTCGGCTAATACACCGTTTGCCATCCGCGTCCGTGATCCGTGGTTCCAGTCCGTCAAAAAAATATAGCCTGTCCTATTATTTTCACGGAAAACGGTTCGCGGACCCATTCAAGTCAATGGGACCGCTAAAAAACACGGAGGCACACAAGATTGTCATCCGCGTCCGCGTCCGTTTTTTTCCTATCATTTGCATGGCAAACCTGTCTTAGATTTTTTTTAACTTTCCTTTGTCTGGTGGGAAAAAGGGAAACGGATCACGGAACAACGGAACCCCATTTTGCAGAACGGAACACAACAACGGACGTGTGCATGAGGCCTTACCAGGACTTTTCTCAAGCATTATAAAAATACTGTGAGAAAAGTCCTGGAGGACTGAAACATTGCATTGGCGATTAAAGAACACGACCTTTGAACAACTTTTGGGAGCAGCGTGGAATTTTCTTTTCTAGTTACTGCTGGATCACTTCCACAGCTGCTGGCACAGCGTCATTCACATTGCTCCTACTGTGCCGCTTGTGTTTTATTTTTTTTGGGATATCTAATATCTATCTATCTATATTTATCTATCCATCTATCTATTTATCTAAAATCTATCTATCTCATATCTATCTCATATCTATCTATCTATCTATCTATCTATCTATCTATCTGTCTGTCTGTCTGTCTGTCTGTCTGTCTGTCTATCTATCTATCTATCTCTCTATCTATCTATCTATCTAAAATTATGGAAGAAAGGCAGCATTTTGACTTCAGTGAAACAAGTGGATTCCTTTATTCCCCCAACCCTCCCAGCTCCCTCCTGTTGGTAGTCTATAGATTGCTTAGCTCCAGTGTGTATCATTTGCATTCATTACTACTGAGTCATTGCATATTTTTTTTATTGAATCTTGGTATAAATCTGGCTTTTGAACACAAACCGGCTGTTCTGTGCATTGGGGACCGCAATTTGCTGTCCCCAATGCACGGGCACCATCCTTGCGGTTGCCGCAGACTGAAACAGACCCATTCAACTTCAATGGGTCCATGATCCGTCCGCACTGCAAAAAAATAGAACATGTTCTATTTTTTTGTGGTGCGGAGGCACGGAGAGAAACCCCACGGCAGCGCTCCATAGTACTTCCGTGGGGTTCCGTGCCTCCGCACCGCACCTTCTGGATTGCGGACCCATTCAAGTGAATGGGTCCATATCCGTGATATGGTGAGCACACGGTCGGTGCCCACATAGTGCAGACAAGCAATGGCCGTCTGCATGAGCCCTTAGGCTGAGTTCACACTTCAGTTATTTTCATCAATTATTGTGAGCCAAAACCAGATGCGGGTCAAAAACGCAGAACAGGAGGAAATCTTTGCCTTATACCTGATCTCTGAGTAGACTTCACTACTGGTTTGAGCTCACAATAACTGATGGAAATAACTGACCAAACAACTGAAGTGTGAACTGGGCCTTACCTGCTTCCTGACACTGGCTCTCAGCTCCGATGCTCTCCGACCTCTGCTCAAGTCCCTGGATGTCATCATCCATTTTGATGCTGCTTGCAACTAATCGTGGGCCACGGCGGAGACTTCTCCGCTTGCGTCGTGAATAAATGTGACTAACACAGTACTTCAGAATTTGGGGCCTCGCTTTTAATTTCGCCGAGGGCCACATTTTGTCTAAAACCGGCCCTGTCAGGAATGACAGGTGACTGCAGTCTGTTGGTTTGCTCAATGACTTAAGGGTGAGCCTCAGGTGCTGTGCAGCCAAACAGTTTCTCAAGTGTCTGCTCAGAGACGTTTGTGTATTTCTTCTTGAGCAAAACAAAAAATCCTTTTTTTTCTTTTTTCTGTTATTTATTACAATGTGATGTGATGTGACTACTGGGAGAAAACAGATTCATTTTTCTGTCTGGTTTGGGTAAGGCTGGGATTACATGGTAATCTATGCCTCGTCCATGATGATTGCCTTTAATTATTTCTGTGGTGTCACGGAGCGACATGCTGTAACTGCATGGGGCGTTTCCATTATAGGCCACAATACAAGTTGCATGCGACTGAGGTGAACGCATTGCACCAGCACTGAATCAGGACCTGTTCATTTCTATGGGGCTGTTCACATGAGCGGTGATTTTCACGCATCACTTGTGCATTGCATGAAAATCGCAGCATGCTCTATATTGTGCGTTTTTCACGCAACGCAGGCCCCATAGAAGTGAATGGGGCTGCGTGAAAATCGCAAGCATCCACAAGCAAGTGCGGATGCGATGCCATTTTCACGCATGGTTGCTAGGAGACGATCGGGGTGGGGACCCAATCTTTATTATTTTCCATTATAACGTGGTTATAAGGGAAAATAATAGCATTCTTAATACAGAATTATAAGTAAATTAGGGATGGAGGGGTTAAAAATAAATAAAAATAAATTAAACTCACCTCATCCACTTGTTCGCGCAGCCAGGCTTGTCTTCATTCGTCTTCTTTGAGTACCTGGGAGAAAAGGACCTTTGGTGACGTCACTGCGCTCATCACATGGTCCATCACCATGGTGATGGGTCATGTGATGGCTCCGCGCTCATCACATGGTTGCATTTTCCCGCAACGCACCCGCATCCTATCCGGCCCTCAAACGCGACGCCCATGTGAAAGAGGCCTAACAGTGCCACACAATGCCAAAGTATAACTGCTAAACAGCGACAAGACGACAGCTCCATATAAACTAATTTAATAAGGTGCTATAATATACCTAAATCATAGTGCTATACAATTAATAATACGATTTGTAGTGGTCACAAACCTCTGGAGCCAGGCAATTGGAAGAACCCACTTTTGAAGGAGTGTCTGATGTGTCCTGTGCAACCATACAGGTTATCAGGCTCGTACTGGCCCACAGGGGTACAGGTGAATCCCCCGGTGGGCCCCTAGTCTCCCACCGCCTGCACAAGTGGCACATAACGCATTAGACTTCCTTCACTACAAACATATATTCAATGTACAGCACCTCCACCAGCCTATGTTCATATGAAAAACTTGATAGATTATTAAAGAAACCACCCAGTTTATTATCATAGACACGATCAGAGCTGAGATGACTTCTAGGTATAGAGGAAAGCTAGACAGTGTCTCTTCTCCCCAGGACCTACCTTCTCAAAGTTGCTGCAGGGACCCCCATATTCAATCATCTGGTAGCATCTTGCTGCTGAGTGAGCAGGTAATATTTGAATGTATCTGTACGGTGGGCCCCCAAAATAAATTTTACTGGTGGGCCCTAGGGACCCCAGTCCGACACTGCAGGTTATATACCCCTATGGACAGCCTGCCATGCCACCTGTTGTGCTATAAGAAAGCAAAAATGAAGCCATATCACAGAGATCAGAAAAGGAATAGTGTGGTTCATGGCAAGAAATTGAATTCCTATAATTTTTCAAGTGTAGATTAAAAACGAAATGGAAGCACAGCAGAAGACGGCACCTCTACCGCACTGCAAAAACATTCTCCCCTGAAGTCTGTAAGGGATGCAGAAACAATTATTGGAATCATAAATGGCCTCCTTTCTAAAGATCTATAGGATCTCAGTAGTAAGACCCCCACCAACTCTTCTGGACCCATCACATTGACAGTACCCCAGACTTTTATTCGTTATTAACCCTACCCGTGAGGGATTACAATCTAAAAGGGATGGGAGAAAGACACAGTAGGTGAGGGTAAAGCTGGTCCTGGCGGTATATAGGGGGCCACAAGTTTACACCCGATTGTAGGCTTGTCTGAAGTGTTGAGTTTATTCAGCTTTATTTTGAAGGTTTCTACTGTATGCAGATATCCCAAACCTGATTGTTTGGGAAATGTTTGTTGTTTTTCTACGTCTGCCTGATCCTTTCACATCACCTTTTACTGTGCTGAGCCCCAGGGGGCGGCAGACTAAGGGAGTGCACCGTGACACAAGATCTCATCAGGGCCACTACCACTCCCATGCTCTGCTCCCCAGGGGCTCACTGCACATTCAATTTCCTTTTTTTCCCATTTTTTTTATCTTAATGTCTTGTCTTGCCTAAATTCTTTTATCAATATTGAGTACATGCTATAAATTAAAAAAGGAACAATATTCTTCTGTTCAGAAATCTTCCTTCCTTCTACCACCAGTCTCCGGTGCACTTGGGTTCTCTTGACACATCTGTGTTGCTTCTTCTAGGGGATGTCACGTGGTTGTGAGCCCTAACAGCAGACATGAGCATCTCATTCCAAGGAATGAAAACATCACCATGGCTTTTTGATATTATCGGCTATTACTAGTGTTGATCGAGCACCATAGTGCTCGGGTGCTCAGGCCGAACACATCAGGATGCTCGGGTGCACAATGGAAGTCAATTGGAGAACCCGAGCATTAAACCAGGCACCCCCTGCTCTGAAGAGGGGAGGGTACCTGGTTCATAGGAAAAGAAATTGATGGAAACACCACCGAAATGGTTCGGGAACAGCATGGAGAGGATGTCTGGATGCATTTTGGACTCCCTGATCGCTGCTGGGAACGATGTTGTCCGAGTAGTACACAACTTTTACAGACTGACAATAATACGCACAAAACAGAAGATAAAATCGATTTTAGAGGAAAAATTGTTAGGAAACATTCTTTTCTGTATATTTACTTGTACATAAAGTGCAACTGCTGCCAAAAATTAAAAGGAAGAGGCACTCCTATACACCCTGTATATCACATAAAGGAAGGGCTCATTCACATTGTGGTACAATAGTTCAGGTAGTGGGACTCCTACACTCATAAAGCCTATGCACTAAGTGAAAGGGCTGCCAGAAATTACAAGGAACCGGCACTCCAATACACCCTTTTATACACATAAAGGAGGGCATCATACACAGCCTTGAAAAAATATGATTGATGGCCTGCTGGTGACCCTCAAAAACATTTGGTGACTCTAGATAACCTGGGCCCGACTGCACTTTCCCGTGATGGCGACGATCCATTTGGATGTCTGCCCTATCAACTTTCGATGTTATTTTCAGCGCGAACCATGTGACAATGGGTAACGGGGAATCAGGGTTTTATTCCGGAGAGACAGCCTGAGAAACAGCAATGGCTACCACTTCCAAGCAAGGCAGTATGCGTGCAAATTACCTATTAGGTATAATTAGGTGAGGGCCTGCAGGTGATCTGACCCTGTAAAAGATTGTAGGTGAGGGCCTGCTGGTGAGCTGACCCTCTAAAAGATTGTAGGTGAGGGCCTGCAGGTGAGCTGACCCTCTAAAACATTATATGCGAGGGCCTGCAGGTGATCTGACCCTCTAAAAAATTATATGCGAGGGCCTGCTGCTGAGCTGACCCTCTAAAACAATATGGCTGAGGGCCTGCTGAGCTGACCATTTAAAAAATTATGGAAGAGGGCCTGCTGCTTAGCTGACCATTGAAAAAATTTACAGTGTTCAAAGCAGGCCGGGTCGCCTGAATAATGGAATAGGACTCCGGTTCTTTTTTGTTGGTTTTCGGAACTGGGGCCATGATTAAGAGGGACGGCCAGGGGCATACGTATTGCCCCACTAGAGGTGAAATTCTTGGACAGGCGCAAGATGAACCAAAGCGAAAGCATTTGCCAAGAATGTTTTCATTAATAAAAAATCAAAAACGAAAGTTGGAGGTTCGAAGACGATCAGATACCGTTCTAGTTCCGACCATAAATGATGACGACCGGTGATCCGGCGGCGTTATTCCCATGACCTGCCAAGCAGCTTCCAGGAAACCAAAGTCTTTGAGTTCCAGGGAGAGCCTGGTTGCAAAGCTGAAACTTAAAGGAATTGATGGAAGGGCACCACCAGGAGTGGAGCCTGCGGCTTAATTTGACTCAACACTGGAAAGCTCACCCGGCCCGGACATGAAAAGGATTGACAGATTGATAGCTCTTTCTCGATTCTGTGGGTGGTGGTGCATGGACGTTCTTAATTGGTGGAGCGATTTGTCTGGTTAATTCGGATAATGAACGAGACTCCTCCGTGATAACTAGTTACGCGACCCCCGGCGGTGAGTATTGTGTTGACCAGACTCTTGGATAGTGAGACTGGACTTGTAAGTGAGGGCCTGCTGGTGAGCTGACCCTGTTAAACATTATATGCGTGGGCCTGCAGGTGAGCTGACCCTGTAAAAGATTGTAGGTGAGGGCCTGCTGGTGAGCTGACCCTCTAAAAAATTATATGCAAGGGCCTTCAGGTGAGCTGACCCTTTAAAAGATTATCTGTAAAGAATAAATCAAGGCAACTGGACTTACTGTAGATTTCTTGAAAATGTTTCACTCGTTCTTCCAACGATCTTTCTCAATTCTGAGTGACTGTACAAGAATTCTCTGGGAATAAATATGTAACTGAATCAACATCTGATAATTATACCCAGCATGGGGTCAGAGGTCATTATACCCAGCATGGGGTCAAAGGTGTTGATTCTATTATCCTAATTGGAGTCAGTAGGTGATAATGACCTCCCAGAAAAAGGTGTCAAGACAGCATTGTATGTGGCAGACAATAGATGTATAACCCCCCCCCCCCGCCTCTATTTAAGCTTGGCTTCTCCATTTTTACGCAGATGGCCTCCTTCACACCTCGTTTGAACTAATCGGCCTCCTTATCCAAAACACGTACTTGACTGTCTTCAAAGGTGTGACCTGTTTCTTTTAGATGTAAGTACACGGCTGAATCTTGACCAGAGGTTTTGGCTCTTCTATTCTGAGCCATACGCTGATGTAGTTGTTGTTTTGTTTCGCCGATATATAGTTCTGAGCATTCCTCATTGCACTGGACTGCGTACACAATGTTGTCCATCTTTAAAAGATTGTAGGTGAAGGCCTGCTGGTGAGCTGACCCTCTAAAAAATTATATGCAAGGGCCTGCTGGTGAGCTGACCCTCTAAAAAATTATATGCGAGGGCCTTCAGATGAGCTGACCCTGTAAAAGATTGTAGGTAAAGGCCTGCTGGTGAGCTGACCCTGTAAAACATTATATGTGAGGGCCTGCTGGTGAGCTGACCCTCTAAAAAATTATATGCAAGGGCCTGCTGGTGAGCTGACCCTGTAAAACATTATATGCGAAGGGCATATATGCGATGGCATTATATGCGACGAATAAGCATGTTGATAAAAGGTTGGTAAAAGATTTTAAGTGCGGGCCTGCTGGTGAGCTGACCCTGTAAAAGATTGTAGGTGCAAGCCTGCTGGTGAGCTGACCCTCTAAAAGGTTGTAGGTGAGGGCCTGCAGGTGAGCTGACCCTCTAAAATATTATATGCGAGGGCCTTCAGGTGAGCTGACCCTGTAAAAGGTTTGAGGTGCGGGCCTGCTGGTGAGCTGACCCTGTAAAAGATTTTAGGTGTGGGCCTGCTGGTGAGCTGACCCTCTAAAAGGTTGTAGGTGAGGGCCTGCAGGTGAGATAACCCTCTAAAACATTATATGCGTGGGCCTTCAGGTGAGCTGACCCTGTAAAACATTGTAGGTGAGGGCCTGGTGGTGAGCTGACCCTCTAAAAAATTATATGCGAGGGCCTGCTGGTGAGCTGACCCTGTAAAACATTGTAGGTGAGGGCCTGCTGGTGAGCTGACCCTCCAAAAAATTATATACGCGGGGCCTGCAGCTGAGCTGACCCT
The DNA here is from genome assembly GCF_905171765.1 of Bufo bufo. NCBI lineage: Eukaryota > Metazoa > Chordata > Amphibia > Anura > Bufonidae > Bufo > Bufo bufo. The sequence continues at coordinate 567,178,668 of NC_053392.1, read as the reverse complement.
GTAAGACATTATATGCGAAGGGCATATATGCGATGGCATTATGTGCGACGAATAAGCATGTTGATATGATGGAAGAGGAGAAGCAGGATGAGAAAAGGAAGATTCAACCATATACCCTTGTTTGTGGTGGAAGGGGTGCATGGGAATACAGTCTATTCAGTACATTATAAACAACACATTTAAAGTGCCTTTATGTTCATCAGCTTTCCTCTGGTGGAGTCGAGAAGTCATGGTCAATCCAGGCCATGTTCATTTTTATAAGAGTCAACCTGTCATCATTTTCAGTTGACAGGCGGATACGCTTATCTGTTATAATGCCACCAGCAGCACTAAATACCCGCTCAGACAAAATGCTGGCAGCAGGACAGGTTAGCACCTCTGTAGCTGGCCAGCTAAGACCTGTCCTCGGTTGCTAGTATAGCTTATATGTGTATACAGCTAAACCTGCCAATAACCTTAATACAGTCCCTGTGTTTATGTGTTAAAGACAAAAGCAGAGTTATTTACTGTAGTAGATAGAGGTAAAAAATGAACCTTATATAAAGCGGCGCTGCTGCAGCAGCGCCGCTTTATATAAGGTTCATTTTTTACCTCTATCTACTATTCTTTATACCCCGGACACCGTACTCCACGGCCACGGGTAAGAACCTGGGGAGCAGCAGCAGTCACCCCCGCAAGCTGGACGGGCTTTTACCAGCACAAGTGATCCATAGGAGTTGTGACTCATCACAACCCGATACGGTAAGCGCAATCAGTGCATTGTTCTTTCTATAATAGCATACGGTTTTACACACGAGGCGCTGCCTCCTGTCTCTTTCTTTTTATCTAGAGTTATTTACTGTGACATCATGTTTTGGATGTCATATAACTGTTATATTTTGTGTTCACAGAAGCAGAAAAGATAATATGCCTTTAAGATTCATTTTATAGTGTAAGGTAAGCTCAGTGACACAGCAGAAACAACAGAAAGCATAGTGTTAATCTGTTTTTGCTGGGCAGAAGTTTAGACCAATCACAGCCAGCTTCTCACACAGCAAGAGTTTTCACCAATCACAGCCAGCCTCACACACAGCTTGTCTGGGAATTCCCCTAGCAGGAGCTACTGGAATCATTATTCACCAGAGGCAGGAGATGAAGAGACATTCACTTCACTGAGAGCTGTGTTTTTATGGAAGCAGGAGAGGCCAAAATAGGTATTTAAAACAGTTGTATAATGTTCCTGTTATTAGTATTGTGATTGGAACTGTATATTGAACCAGTTATATGTGTGTTTACTTACAGTTCCACCAATTGCAAAGTACAAATAGAAATTGCAAGATTCAGTTGCAAACTGTGAACTACTACAAATACCATACAAACATATTGCAATCCAAATGGCATACAACTATACCAGATCATACTCAACCAATCTTCAAATAGTTACTGCTAACTGCATACCACCATTTTGTGATATCTTTTCAACACGTGTTATGTACATGGACTATCTGCTGCGGAGGCGGCAGTGTTATATATGAATAAAAGTTGAAGTTAAAGAAGTTATTTGAAGCATTTCGTGTGCTCTTTAAACCTACTGTTTCCATAGAACGGCGCTAAAGGAATTACAGAGTAATAGACAGTCTGGTTAGACTTAAAGTCAGAGATATAAAAATTATTCTAATGCCACAGCGCAAAAGGCACATCATAGTGCTGCGCCTGCCACAGTGGAACTATTGCCCTCAGAGGGCGCAGTGATAGCGCTCCTCAACTTGCACAGTAAAGAGCGCATTGAAGAAGTGGAGTGCCAGCATATATCGCCACGCAGTAACTGTTCCCTGAGTGAGCAAGCAAAGACATCTCAGCGGAGCTACCATAAAGGCCATAGAACATGTGCATTAGTCAAACTGCAGCCGACTCTTAAAGTGGCAGAACGGCAAAATAGTCAGAGAAAGAGCGCCAACCCTCCTGCGATCCCTAGAGAGAGAAAGAGACGCATGGTGGGAGGCCAAAGTACAGAGCTAGAGTGCCTGCACCGCTATCCACGGAGAGAACATGTACTGCAGTCAGCTAGTTTCCCGCCACTAGGCCCAAAGCCTGCATCAGCATATCCAAGCCAGCACATCGCAAGTCTGCACAGAGCATCGCAAGTGATCACAGAGCATCGCAAGTCAGCGCAAGCATCGCATGATATCAAGAAAAGACACGTCTTCCTTAAGATTGACATTTGTTCCTGCTCTTCAGAATGAGGTCAGAGCTTTCCTTTTATTACTTATCATTGCATATAGGCTTTGGCATAAAGAAACATTTTTGTGTTCAGATAAAGACTTTAAAGTAAAACAAAGGACAGTTTGTATTACATGGACTCTATTGCATTTAAAGTGAAAGTCATTTATTGCCTGCATTTATCGCTGTTACATTTAAAGTGAAAGTCATTTATTTGATTGTTATAGCATTTAAAGTAAAATGTCTGAGCCTAGTATTACCATGCCACTGTTAGAGGATGCAAAGATAGATGGAGTAGAAGTTAAAGAGCAAGGGAACCTGTCTGAGGTAGAAGAGTCTGATGCAGCATTAGTCTTGCCTCAAACAAATATAGCCCAAACAGATGAACTAAGACAGTGCCAGAAAACCGACCTCAAAGATGCTGGAAAATTTGGAGCAAGAAGCAGCATTAAAGGAAAAAAGTTTGCCCGGATGTATGATAGGTGGAAATCATACATTAAAGACATTCATAGAAAGCTAAGGCAAGAAAGTATAAAAAGGAACTTGAGGGATATGGTAGAGACAGTAGAAGAATCTGAATCAGAGCTTTTGGCAAGATATGTCAACCTGCGGTCGTTTACGACACCTTCCCAGGGCATTGTAAGGAACATGGACACGTGTACTGCGGTCACTAAAGATTTGCTAAAGCTTTTGAGAGAACTATCATCTGCGGAAAACTATGATGAAGTTAAAGCAAGAAGGAGAATGAACTAGCTTTTTATGAGAGACTATGTAAGGTACTTAGGTGGAACCACAATCTCAAGTGTGACTTCCTTAGCTAGCAGAAGTGCCACCAATATATCAGAGTCCTCAAATACTTCAGCCAAAAGAAAGGAATTAGCTGAACAACTTGCTGTCAAGAAAGCAGAAATTAAAATGGAAGCTGCTATCGAGGCGCAGCACAAACTGATAGCTGAAAATGATGCACAACGGTATTAAATGGATGCACAACCCCAGCAGATGGAAGCTGAAACGGAGGCACAGCGCCATTAAATGGAAGCTGAAATGGAAGCACAGCGCCAACAGATGAAAAGTCTGGAAAGGCAGAAAGAATTTAAGATCATAGAAGCCAGACTCAGAGTACACGAGGAGGATATTAGAGTAGTCATAGGTTCAAATCTGTACTAAGTGAAGAAAAAGACTCCTATTTTCCTTTGTACGCTCAAGAGTAGAGTTGAGCGGACACCTGGATGTTCGGGTTCGACGGGTTCGGCCAAACTTCACAAAAAAGTTTGAGTTCGGGACCCGAACTTGACCCCGAACCCGAACCCCATTTAAGTCAATGGGGACCCGAACTTTTGAGCACTAAAATGGCTGTAAAAATGTCATGGAAAGGGCTAGAGGGCTGCAAATGGCATCAAAATGTGGTTAAGAGCATGGCAAGTGCTCTGCAAACAAAACTGGATAGCGAAATGACTTTAAATAATTTAAAATACGTAAAAATAAAAAATAATAATCTTGATCTAGGAGGACGAGGTCCATATGGAGTAGGAGGTTGAGGAGGCGGTAGCCTACACTGCTTTTTGGTTTTAAATTTTATTTTTTAAATTAGGGTACACCCCCAAAACATTGGGAAATATAACCTGTGATAGCCCCCTCCAGTCGTGCTAAACACATGTTCAGACAATACACTGGCTGCAGGGCAGGCCAGCACCTCCAAGGGGTAAAGGGCAAGCCCAGGCCATGTGCCCAATTTGGAGACCCAGAAGTTGCAGGGGCTGACCCCTGTCAGTCAGTTCGTGTACGCGTGTGCACACATACTGCCCCACCATGTCGCACGTCCCCGTGACGTCCCCATGCGTCTCCCATGGTGATCACGGGTGGCGGGGAATCAGGGTACTAGGCTGGAGAGGGACCCTGAGAAAAGGATACCACATGCAAGGGAGGTCAATGGATGAAATTAAATGTAATCGAGCGGAAATGTGGGACAAAGTATTGAAGCATAAGCTTCCAAGTTAAGGAGGGGGCGCGCAGCAATTAGCCACTCCCGACTCGGGGAGGTAGTGACGATAAATAACAATACAGGACTCTTAAGATGCCCTGTTATTGGAATGATTAATAAAAAATTATAGGGAATGTCACTGTGGTATTTTGGATTTGGAAACGTTAGCCAGGAGAGGCCCTGCTGCCGCTTTGTTGACTCTAGATAACTTCTGCCTGATTGCACGTCCCTGTGTCGTCCCACCATCCATTTGGATATCTTCTCTATCAACTTTCGATGTTCTTTTCTGAGCCTACCATGTTGATCACGGTTATCCGCGAATCAGGGTTCCACGCCGGAGAGGGAGCGTGAGAAAGAGAGACCACATCCAATGGAGATAAATGGATGAATTTTAATTTTAATCGATTATTGAAGCGCAAATGTGGGAAAAGTTATTGAAGCGCAAATGTGGGACAAATTATTGAAGCGCAAATGTGGGACAAATTGTTGAAGCGCAAATGTGGGACAAATTATTAAAGCGCAAATGTGGGACAAATTATTGAAGCGCAAATGTGGGACAACTTGTTAAAGTTTAAGCATTGAATGAAAGGAGGTGGCGCGCATCAATTAAAGAAGAATTTCTGAAATTTTATTCCCTGTCACCTATGCAGAGCAGGGGTTTATTAACGTCCAAAATTGTAAAAATGTCAACCCAAGAATTTAACAGAAAAATTAGTGAAATGTATTAACCTGTCTACTTGGTAGAGCAGGGGTCTATGAAAGAACAAAATTGTTTAATGTCACCCGAAAATGTAAAAGAAAAATCAGAAAAAATTTATTAAGCTGTCAACTAGGTAGAGGAGGGGTATATTACACCCAAAAATTGGTGAATTTGACCTGAAAATGTAACAGACAAATTAGTGTTTTTTTTTTTTACCTGTCTACTAGGTATAGCAGTGGTATATCACACCCATAAATTTTGGAATTTCACCCGAAAATGTAACAGGCAAAGTAGTGAAATGACATAAAATAAAATACGTACAAATAAAAAAGAAATTTCTGAGGTGGAGGTCCATATGGAATAGGAGTTTGAGGAGGCGGTGGGCATAGCGGTGTAGGTGGAAGCAGCGTTGGAGGAGAACGAGGTAGCCAACACTGGTTTTTGGTTGAAATTTTTTTTTTTTATTAGGGTACACTCCAAAAGAGTGTGAAATATCCAAAATACAAGAATGAGCAATTGTGCTGTAGTATAACAATGGCTGGTTAAGGCCGGTATACATGTCTATTCTGCACAAGGTACGAACAAGTCCTGTGGATCCATGCCTGGTTAATTTTAATGAACGTGAGCTTGTCCATATTGGCTGTGGACAGGCGGCTGCGCTTGACTGCCGTGCTAAACACACGTTCAGATAATACACTGGCTGCAGGGGGAGGCCAGCACCTCCAAGGCATAAAGGGCAAGCTCAGGCCATGTGCCCAATTCGGAGACCCAGAAGTTGAAGGGGGCAGACCTGTCATTCAGTACGTGTAGGCGTGTGCACACATACTGCTCCACCATGTTGGTGAAATGCTGCCTCCTGCTAAGACGTTCCAAATCAGCTGGTGGTGCTGGTTGTTGTGGCGTGCTGACAAAGCTTTTCAACATTTCAGCCATGCTAACCCTGCCTTCTGAGGTGCTGGCGGTGCCTCAGCTGCGCTGGCGACCTCTTCCTCTGCCTTCGCCTTGTGCTTCCACTGTGCCCCCGCTGTCAGGTGGGAATGCCACCAGCAGCACGTCTACCAGCGTGTGCTTGTACTCGTACATCTTACGATCACGCTCCAGTGAGGGAATTAAGGACGGTGCGTTTTCCTTGTAACGGGGATCCAGCAGCGTGGCTACCCAGTAATTAGCACAAGTTAGAATGTGGGCAACTCGGTGGTCGTTGGGAGACACTGCAGCATGTAATCGCTCATGTGTGCCAGGCTGCCCAGAGGCAACGAAAAGCTGTCCTCTGTGGGAGGTGTATCGTTTGTGTCCTCTGTAGCCCCCAGCTACTCACCAGTGATGGCCATTAGTTGGTCTGGGTGCCACCCTGCTGTGAACAAGGTTCCTCCTCCTCCTCTTCCTCATCCTCCACTGCGTCATCCTCCAGAACTGTGCCCTGGCTGGACAATTGTGTACCTGCCGTTTGTGGGTGCAGGAACCCACCCTTGGAGCCACTTGTGAATGACTGTCCAGAAACCCTACGAAATGATCCCTCTTCCTCCTCCTCCTACTCCTCCTGTGCCACATCCTCTTCTATCATCGCCAGCAGCGTTTTTTCAGGGAGGCATAGAAGTGGGATAGTAACGCTGAGAACGGCGTTATCGGCACTGGCCATGTTGGTGGAGTACTCGAAACAGCGCAACAAGGAACACAGGTCTCGCATGGAGGCCCAGTCATTGGTGGTGAAGTGGTGCTGTTCCGCCGAGCGACTCACCACTATCGCCCGCTGCTGCTCGCACAGTCTGGCCAGCATGTGCAAGGTGGAGTTCCACCTTGTGGGCACGTCGCATATGAGGCGGTAAGCAGGAAGGACGAAGTTACGCTGCAGCGCTGACTGGCAAGCAGCAGCAGGGTGAGAACGCCGAAAGCACGCACAGACGGCCCGCACTTTATGCAGCAGTTCTGACATATCGTGGTAATTTTTAAGGAATCTCTGCACCACCAAATTCAGCACATGCGCCAGGCAAGGGATGTGCGTCAAACCGGCTAGTCCCAGAGCTGCTATGAGATTTCGCCCATTATCGCACATGACCAGGCCGGGCTTGAGGCTCACTGGCACCAACCACTCATCGTTCTGTTGTTCATGGCCCGTCCACAGCTCCTGCGCGGTGTGGGGCTTGTCCCCCAAACAGATAGGTTTTAAAACTGCCTGCTGTCATTTACCCCTGGCTGTGCTGAAGTTGGTGGTAAAGGTGTTATGCTGACCGGATGAGGAGCCGGTAGAGCATGAGGAAGCGGAGTAGGAGGAGGTGGAAGCAACAGGAGGCAAACTGAAGCGCCCTGCAATCCTTGGTGGTGGAAGGACATGCGACAAACTGCTATCCGCCTCAGGCCCAGCCGCCACTGCATTTCCCCAGTGTGCTGTTATGGAGATATAACGTCCCTGACCGTGCTTACTGGTCCACGTATCCATAGTGAGGTGCACCTTGCCGCAGATGGCATTGCGCAGTGCACACCTGATTTTGTCCCCCACTTGGCTGTGCAGGGAAGGGATGGCTCGCCTGGAAAAGTAGTGGTGGCTGGGCACGACGTACTGTGGGACAGCCACCGCCATAAGGCCTTTAAAACTATCCGTCTCCACCAGACGGAATGACAGCATTTCAAAGGCCAGTAATTTAGAAATGCTGGCATTCAGGGCCAGGGATCGTGGGTGGGTAGGGGGGTACTTCCTCTTCCGCTCCAGTGTTTGGGAGATGGAGAGCTGAACGCTTCCGTGGGACATTGTGGAGATGCTTGGTGAGCCAGGTGATGGTGTTGCTGGCAGATCCTCTGTTTGCGGGGTGGCACTGTCACTCAAGAGGTGGATGAAGAGGCAGAGACTGCAGCAGAAGAGGAAGCAGGAGGAGCCAGAGACCTTTCTTGGTTTATGAGGTGTCTACTCCACTGCAGCTCGTGCTTTGCACTTAAATGGCTGGTCATGCAGGTTGTGCTCAGGTTGAGAACGTTTATGCCTCGCTTCAGGCTCTGAATGCACAGCGTGCAAACCACTCGTGTCTTGTCAGCACATTGTCTGAAGAACTGCCACGCCAGGGAACTCCTTGGAGCTGGCTTTGGTGTGCTCTGTCCCTTGCTGCGTTGGGCAGTAGCAGGCGTACTGTCTAGGGGACGGCCGCTCTGCTTTTGCACCCTGCTCCCTCTTCTGCTGTGCTGGTGGCTCTGTGCAACCACCGCCTCTTCCTCCAAACTACATAGGTCACTCGCATGACCTTGATTCCATGTGGGGTCGAGGACCTCATCGTCCTCCACATCATCTTCCACCCAGTCTTCACCCCTGCCCTCCTTGTCAGTCTGCACACTTTCGAAAGCCACAGCAGTTGGCACCTGTGTTTCGTCATCATCCGAGACATGCTGCGATGGTCCTCCCATGTACTCATCTTGAAACATAAGTGGTTGGGCATCGGTGCACTCAATCTCTTCCACTTCTGGCGCAGGGCTAGGTGGATGGTCCTGGGAAACCCTGCTAACAGAGTCATCAAAAAGCAGAAGAGACTGCTGCATGACTTGGGGCTCAGACTGCTTGGCTGATTTGCAAGGGGGTGAGATGAAAGACTGATGGACATCGGCTGCAGATGCCAACTCTGATCTTTCAGCAGGAGACTGGGTGGGAGACAATGTGAAGGAACTGGAGGCACTGTCATCAACCCAATCTACTATCGCCTGTACTTGTTCTGGCCTCACCATTCGTAGAGCTGCATTAGGCCCGACCAAATACAGCTGCAGGTTCTGTCGCCTACTTGCACCTGAGGAAGGTGTTTCACTTGTTCGTGTAGCTGGCACAGATCGACCACGTCCTCTCCCTGCAACAGTAGCTCCACCAGCAGCACCACGACCTTGCCCACGTCCCTTATTTGACACTCTCCTCATATTTCTCAAATTTAGGATCTTGCCCTAAATGGGTGTTTAATTAATAGCAGAATAGAACGACAGTATGTAAAGGTTGTATCTCACACGTGCAGATGCAGATTAGGCCGCAATTAAAGTTTTTTGCCCAAAATGGGTGTTTTATTAATAGAAGAATATAACCACAGTATCTAAAGTGTGTATCTCACACGTACAGATCCAGACTAGGCCGCAATTAAAGTTTTTTGCCCAAAATGGTTGTTTTTTAAATAAATGAATAGAACCACAGTATCTAAAGTGTGTAACTCACAATGACATATGCAGCAAAGGCTGCAAAATTGGTGTTTGTTTAATAACAGAATATGACAGCAGTATATAACCCTTGAATTTTACACGTGCTGATGCAGCAAGGGCTGTAAAATTGTGTATCTTGCTCAAAAAGGGTGTTTTTAAAAACCCATGTTTTTTCAAAGACAGAAAATTATTGAAGTTTTTAAAACTTGTTTTTAACAATCACAGATGCAGCAAAGGCTGCAATATTAAGTATTTTGCAAAAAAAAGGGTGTTTTTTACTAACAGAATAACACTTGAATTTCACACGTGCAGATGCTGCAAGGGCTGTAAAATAGTGTATTTTGCCCAAAAATTGTGTTTTTAAAAACCCAGAAAATTATAGCTGTATTTTTAGCTTAAATTGCACACTGACTAATTCTGCAAAGGCACCAGATGTTGGATATTGCCAAAAATGGTTGTTTTTTCAAAGACAGAAAATTATTGAAGTTTTTAAAACTTGGTTTTAACAATCACAGGGCTGCAATATGAAGTATTTTGCAAACAAATGGTGTTTTTTTTAATAACAGAATATGAAAGCAGTATATAACACTGCACACTGACTAATCCTGCAAAGGCACCAGATGTTGGATATTTTGCCGAAAATTGGTGTTTTTTCAAAGCCAGATTATTATTGCAGTATTTCAAGCTTAGATTTGAATGTCGCAAAAGCACAGATGCTGTGCTGGTGCACTGAGCTTGCATAAAATGGCAGCCGCCACCCACCTAACTAACAGACGGATAAAAGTTATTTTTCTCTGGCACTTGGCTCAGGGCAGGGTACAAAGATTGTGCACTGCACCCACACAACTATATCTATGTAGATCGCTGAGTTCAATTGGAGTTCTGATAACAGATTCCGTCCTATTCTCTCCCTCACAGCAGCAGCAGCAGCAGCATCCTCTCCCTACACTAAGCACAGCAGAGTGACGTGCAGCGCTACGTGACTCCAGCTTATATAGAGGCTGGGTCACATGCTGTACTGGCCAATCACAGCCATGCCATTAGTAGGCATGGCTGTGATGGCTTCTAAGGTCAGACAGTTAAACGCTTGTTGATTGGCTGCTCTGCAGCCTTTCAAAAAGCGCTAAGAAATCACCGAACACCGAACCCGAACTTTTACTGAAATGTTCGTGTCCGGGGTCCAAAAATCCTAAAGTTCGATACGAACCCGAACTTTACAGTTTGGGTTCGCTCAACCCTACTCAAGAGAATGAAAGGAAATCTCCAGCACTTAGTGAAGAAATAAGTTATTATCCTTCCATCCCTGCTCAGAAAAACAAAGAGAGGACTAGTCCAGTGTTAGGAAAGAGGTGTGTGGATTTACCCTCTATCTCTATCGGGAAAAATGAAGAAAAGGACTGAATCTAATTCAGAAGTAAGTGAGAAAATAGAACAGGATGATTCTATTCCTAGATGCCATGGCAATACTCAGGAGAGTGTTACAACCATTGTCCAAGCAAGACCACAGAGATCAGTCCTAGGTAGACTTCCCGTTCCGGAACCCAATGTATTTTCAGGAGACGTACTGAAGTTCATAGAGTGAAAGGCAAGTTTTGAAATGATCATTGAGCATCATTGCTTCAGTCCAGTTGTGAAGTTATTCTACCTTCAGAGATATGTTGGTGGAGAAGCCAAGGAAGTTCTTGAAGGTAACTTCTATAGAAAAGACGAAGAACCCTACAAACAAATTAAAAAATTAATTAAAAAATTAATGCAAGATATGGTCATCCTTTCTTAGTACAAAGAGCCTTTAGAGAGAAACTGAATGACTGGCCTAAAATAGGTCCTAAAGAACAATTCAGACTCCAAAAGTATGGTGACTTCCTGCAATCATGTAGCAAGGCCATCCCACATGTTCAAGGACTGGAAGTAATGAACGACTATCTAGAAAACCGCAGGATGCTAACTAAGCTTCCTGAAGAAGTGGCTTCTAGATGGAATCGCTATGTGACTAAACAGTTAGATCTAGGCAAGAACTTCCCAAGTTTTAAAGAGTTCTCTGAGTTCATCAATAAGGAAGCACGTATAGCAGGTAATCCAGTAACAGCATCTTACGTCTTAAAATCTTTAGAAGAAATGCCTGTGCGAGATTCCGTATAAGACGCGCAAGAGCAACTAGCTTTGCAACCAACATAGCAGCTAAAGGTCTAGATATCTATGAGAGCAAGTCAAAAGTCACTACTGGGATCAGTAGAGAGACAGAACCGACAAATCTTCCGACTACCTTCAATACATAAGTGCCAACAATTGAAGGTGAGATCCCCAGAAGAAAAGAAACTGGATAACCAACTGTGTTTTGGATGCCTAAGAAAAGGCCATGTTACTAAGGAGTGTAAGAAAAAGGCCACATGCAGCGTTTGCAAAGGACACCATCCTACACCACTACATGAAGAACGTCCAAAGAAAGGATAATTCTTCAATACCTGAAGATACTGAGGAAGGAAAGAAAGTGTCTGTATTCTCTTGCAGAGTGAGGGAAGGAGAAAGCAATGGCACATCAATGGTTGTACCAGTGTGCATATTAAATTCTAAAAGGAGGAACAAGAAGGTATACGCCTGTGCGCTACTGGATGCCCAGAGTGATGTCACCTTCATTGATCAAGAAATCTGCAAGAAATTACAAGTGGCTACAGAACCAGTGAAGCTCAAACTCACCATGATGACGGGAAGAGACACATTAGTGAACAGTCAAAGGGTCAAAGGACTGAGAGTTAGAGGACTTCATTCAAACTGCACATTAGATCTACCTCCAGCTTATACAAAAGACAATATACCTCTAGATCGAGATCGCATACCTACCTGTGAAACAGCCAATGAATGGGAGGACCTATCTGTCATATCTCATGAAATGTCCCCGCTGAAGGAGTTTGGTGTTGGACTGTTGATAGGTTACTATTGTCCCGAAGCCTTGGTACCACGAAAGGTAATCACAGGAGGAAAGGGTGAACCCTATGCTGTTCAAACTGATCTACGATAGGGTGTTTTTGGAGGAAAACAGCAGATCGCAAACTCAAGACAGGTGACAGGATTGTGTGATCGAATATCTGTCCAAGAGTTATCAACTGTAAGTCCAGCAAAAGTAATCAAGATCCTTGAATCTGACTTTTCAGATATAAGTTCTAAAGAAAAGTATGTATCCCAAGAAGACATAAAGTTCGTACACACTCTAGAAGAAAATATTCAGCAGCATCAACAAGGTCATCTTTAAATGCCCTTACCTTTTAGAGAATGACCTAGTCTGCCAAATAACAGAAATCTTGCCCTAGCAAAATTTTAATGTTTGAAGAAAAAGATGGGAAGAGATCCCAAATTCAAGCAGAATTATTTGAAATTCATGGAAGGTATTTTCTAAGAAGGACATGCAAAGATAATTAATAACAAACCTAAAGAGGGAGAAGTGTGGTACATCCCACATCAAGGTGTTTACCACTGAAAGAAACCAGATAAGATTAGAGTAATATTTGATTGCTCAGCAAAGTACAATGGTGTTGCATTGAATGATCATCTACTAAAAGGACCAGATCTTACAAACACTCGTCCTGGAGTACTCTGTAGATTCAGAAAGTATCCCATAGCGGTCATGTGTGACATTGAAAAGATGTTCCACCAGTTTCATGTGAAGAATGAAGATAGAGACTTCCTGAGGTTTCTATGGTGGGAGGATGGAGATACAGACACAGAGCCAAAAGAATACAGAATGAAAGTACACTTGTTTGGAGCAGCATCATCTCCAGGTTGCGCCAATTATGGTATGAAGTACCTGGCTAATCAGAATGAAAAGGTTTGCCAATCAGCAGCAAATTTTTTGAAGAAAAACTTTTATGTAGATCATGATCTCATAAGTCTAGAGTCTACAGAATCTGCAATCAAACTAGTGAAAGAAAGCCAACAGTTATGCGCAAGAGGAAACCTGCGCCTTCACAAATTCATCTCAAACAACAGAGAAGTACTGGAATCCATCAGTGACTCTGAACGTGCAGCAACAATGAAGAATGTAGATCTGAATTATGATCATCTTCCAGTTCAGAACATACTTGGAATGGGATGGAATGTAGAGAACGACAAGTTCTTCTTTGAAGTATCTATTGAAGAGAAAGTTGCAACTAGACGAACCATTCTTTCCGCAGTGGCTTCTATATTTGATCCATTGGGATTCTTGGCCCCAGTAATCCTCAGAGCAAAAGAAATACTGCAAGAATTCTGCAGACAGAAGTTGGGATGGGATGAGCCCATACCTGAAAATTTGAGGCCAAGGTGGGAGAGTTGGATAAGAGACTTGCAAAACTTGAGAGAAGTTCGGATACCCAGATGCTTTGTACCTCAGGATTTCGGTAAGTACAAGAAAATAGAACTTTATTATTTTTCAGATGCCAGTAGTTATGGTTATGGTCAGTACTCCTACATCAGAGTAAAAGGAGAAGAAAAGATATACTGTGCCCTGGTTATGGGGAAGGACAGAGTTGCACCTACCAGTATTCAGACAATACCAAGACTTGAACTTACAGCAGCCATAGTTTCAGCATTAGTAAGCAAGTTTCTGAGAGAAGAATTGGAATTAAAAATAGATGAAGAATATTTTTCGACAGACTCACAAGTTGTCCTAGGATACATAAACAACGAAGCTCGAAAATTCCATATCTTTGTCGCCAACAGAGTTGAGAAAATTCGGAAAATAACAAATCCGGAACATTGGCATCACATTGACACAAAGCATAATCCAGCAGATCATGCTTCAAAAGGCCTGAATGTTACAGAATTGAAAAATTCTAATTGTTCACAGGCCCAGAGTTCCTTTGGGAAAAGGAAAAATCACTCCCAGTAAAGGTTACACAGAATTGTCTACGGGTGATCCAGAAGTAAAAGTTGTACAACCATTGAGCACTGCTGCCAAGTGTCAAGATGACATACTTGAAAGACTAGCCAGATGTTCAAAATGTAATACAGTCATAAACGTAGTAGCTCAAATTCAACGTTTGGCAAAGGGAATCAGAAAGAAGGAATTGTTGAATGTAGAAGAAAGCATGAAAGCTGAAGAAACGGTCATAAGACTCATTCAACAGAGATTCTACAGTGAAGAGTTGAAGAGACTTAGACAAGAACCTAAAAGGCTTCCAAACAACCACCCATTGTACAAGCTTACTCTTGTTCTGCAGGATGGTATACTGAAGGTGGGAGGGAGACTGGAAAATGCATTGTTACCTAGCAGAGTGAAGCATCTAGCAATTCTATCCAAAAACTCTACCTTCACAAGATTGAATATTGATCACTAAAACAACATATCCTTGCACTTACAGTTAATAACATCAACGATCCAACAAGTTTGGAACCTTTAATTCCCAACCATCTACTTCACCTTAAGTCGGATTACATACAGCCACCACCTTGCAAGTTCACCAAAGAGGATTTATATGATAAAAGGAGATGGCGAAAAGTTCAATATCTATCAGAACAGTTTTGGAAAAGATGGAGGAAAGAGTACTTAGTCAATCTTATGCTGAGAAGTAAATGCCAAACACCAAGAAGAAATGTCCCAGTTGGTGACATAGTGTTAGTAAAAGAAGATTTACCTAGAAGTCAATGGAAATTGGCCAAAGTTCTAGAAGTTGAAAAGGATGAAGGCAAACTAGTAAGAAGAGTATTGTTACAAATAGGAGACTCAAAAGTTGACAAAAAGGGAAAACGTCTCACTACTCCACTCAAGTTGGAACGTCCTATACAGAAGTTAGTTGTTCTACTTGAGAGTGATAAAAGACACTTGGAAGTTAAGAACCTGATTGAAAATTCCTCAAATTCATGTTTAAGTCCTACCACTAAGAACATAGAATTATATGTAATTTTGGTATGAGTGTAGCTGGCCAGCTAAGACCTGTCCTAGGTTGCTAGTATAGCGTATATGTGTATACAGCTAAACCTGCCAATAGCCTTAATACAGTTCCTATGTTTATGTGTTAAAGACAAAAGCAGAGTTATTTACTGTGACATCATGTTTTGGATGTCATATAACTGTTATATTTTGTGTTCACAGAAGCAGAAAAGATAATATGCCTTTAAGATTCATTTTTATAGTGTAAGGTAAGCTCAATGACACAGAAGAAACAACAGAAAGCATAGTGTTGTTGCTGGGCAAAAATCTAGACCAATCACAGCTAGCTTCCCATTCAGCAAGAGTCACCAATCACAGCCAGCCTCACACACAGCCTGTCTGGGAATTCCCCTAGCAGGAGCTGCTGGAATCATTATTCACCACAGACAGGAGCTGAAGAGACATTCACTTCACTGAGAGCTGTGTTTTTATGGAAGCAGGAGAGGCCAAAATAGGTATTTTAAAACAGTTATATAATGTTCCTGTTGTTAGTATTGTGATTGGAACTGTATATTGAACCAGTTATATGTGTGTTTACTTACAGTTCCACCAATTGCAAAGTACAAATACAAATTGCAAACTGCAAGCTACAGTTGCAAACTGTGAACTACTACAAATACCATACAAACATATTACAATCCAAATTGCATACAACCATACCAGATCATACTCAACCAATCTGCAAATAGTTACTGCTAACTGCATACCACCATTTTGTGATATCTTTTCAACACGTGTTATGTGCATGGACTATCTGCTGCCTAGGTGGCAGTGTTATATATGAAGAAAAGTTGAAGTTATTAAAGAAGTTATTTGAAGCATTTGGTGTGCTCTTTAAACCTACTGTTTCCATAGAACGGCGCTAGAGGAATTACAGAGTAATAGACAGTCTGGTTAGACTAAAAGTCAGAGATATGAAAATTCTTCTGACACAGCACAAAAGGCACTTCTTAGTGCTACGCCTTCCACAACCTCCAAGGCGTAGAGCGCCAGTTCGTACCACGTGTCCAGCTTGGACACCCAGTAGTTGTAAGGCACTGAGGGATCATTGAGGACGCTGACACAGTCTGCAATGGACTCCTTCACCATCTTCCAATATTTTTCCCTCCTTGTGACACTAGGCCGGAGCATTAGGGTGAGGGTGCTGGCGGGGTGTCATGAAACTGTCCCAGGCTTTGGAGAGTGTTGTCCATCCTCTTTTGGAACTGCTGCGTGTTCCCCTTGTCTCCCCTCCTCTGTTGGCCAAGGAACTACGGACTCTGCTGCCAGCATTGTCAGATGGAAATTTTTGGAGCAATTTTTCAACAAGGATCTTCTGTTATTGCACCGTTTTGCTCGTCCTCTCCACCAGAGGAGTGAAAGATAAGAAGTTCTCTTTGTAGCGGGGGTCGAGAAGGGTGAACAAACAGTAATCCATGTTGTCTAACATGAAGTCAGCCATGTGTGCCAGAGTAACAACAGGCAAGACTTCGCTGTTGTCATCAGGAGGATCACTCTCAATTTCCTCATCCTCTTTCTCCTCTTCTGCCCACCCACGCTGAACAGATGGAATTAAACTTCCATGGATACTACCCTCTATATCAGAGGCAACCGTCTCCTGCTCCTCCTCCTCTTCATCGTCTAGTTTGCGCTGAGAAGACGAACTGAGGGGGGTCTGGCTATCACCCTGTGTAATGTCTTCCCCAATTTCCACCTCTTCCACATGCAAAGCTTCGTCATTAATTGTGAGCAGCGAGCGTTTGAGTAGATACAGAAGTAGGATCGTTACGCTGATAATAGCGTTATCGGCGCTCACCATCTGTGTTGATTCCTCAAAGTCTCTTAAAATGTCACAGAGGTTAGACATCCATTCCCACTCGTCACTTGTGAATAGCGGAAGCTGACTGGAAAGGTGACGATCATGTTGCAGCTGGTATTCCACTACTGCCGTCTGCTGCTCACAAAGCCTGGCCAACATGTGGAATGTCGAGTTCCAGCGCATGCTCACGTCGCACAACTGCCGGTGAGCTGGCAATTTCAAGCGCTGCTGCATCGTTGACAGACCGGCTGAAGCTGTTGATGACTTGCAGAAATGTGCACACTCGTGGCGCACCTTCAGCTCAGGCAAATTTGGGTAGGTTTTTAGAAACCGCTGAACCACTAAGTTTAAGACGTGGGCTAGGCATGGGATGTGTGTTAGCTTGCCGAGCTCCAAAGCCGCCACCAAGTTACAGCCATTATCTGACATAACAATGCCTGGTTCTAGGTTGAGTGGCGAGAGCCACAGCTCAGTCTGGTCTCTTATTCCCTGCCACAACTCTGCGGCGGTGTGCTGTTTGTCCCCTAAGCATATCAGCTTCAGCACAGCCTATTGCCACTTCTCCACTGCAGTGCTACACTGCTTCCAGCTACCGACTGATGACTGACTGGTGCAGCACACGGATAATTCAGAGGTGGAAGTGGAGGAGGAAGCAGAGGAGGAGAAGTGGGGGTTGGAGCCACTAACATAGGTGCTGGCGGAAACCCTGATCGATGTAGGGCCCGCAATCCTTGGTTTGGGTAGCACCTGTGCCATCCCAGGGTATGACTCGCTCCCGGCCTCCACAACATTCACCCAGTGTGCCGTCAGGGAAATGTAGCGTCCCTGGCCGAATGCACTTGTCCATGTGTCCGTGGTTAAGTGGACCTTGTCAGTAACTGCGTTGGTCAGGGTACGTTTGATGTTACGGGACACATGTTGGTGTAAGGCGGGCACGGCACACCTTGAAAAATAGTGGCGGCTGGGGACTGCGTAACGCGGGATGGCCACCGGCATGAGGCTGCAGAAGGCCTCAGTGTCCACAACCCTAAATGGCAACAGGGCCAGTAATTTGGAAAGCTGCGTATTTAGTGCTATGGCCTGTGGGTGGGTGACTGGGTATTTGCGCTTGCGTTTAAATGCCTGGGGTAAGGACATTTGTACACTGCGCTGGGACACAGAAGTGGATGTGGTCGCTGATTGTGCTTGCGAAGGTCCAAGTGCAGGGCGGGAGGCATCCGGGCCTGCGCCTTCGACAGGGAGTTGGCCAGCATGTAACACGGGGAAGAGGAGGCAGTGGGGTGACCCACAGACACAGATTGTGGACCCAGGCATTCGGCCCACCTATTACGGTGCTTTGATGCCATGAGGCACATTATGCTAGTGGTGGTGAGGTTCCTAGTGTTCACGCCCCTGCTCATTTTTGTATGGCACAGGTTGCAAATTACAATTCTTTTGTCATCCACACTTTCCTCAAAAAAGCGCCAGACTGCGGAACACCTGCCCCTTGGAAGGGGAGATTTCCGGAAGGGGGTTCTCCGGGGAACAGTTGCGGGCCTGTTTGGTGTGGCCCGCCTTCTCCATTTTGCTACCCCACTGTCTCTTTCAGCCTTTTGCGGTGCATCAGATCCCTCCCCCTCTGTACTGCTGTCCTCGCTCGGCTTTCCACCTTGCCAGGTTGGGTCAGTGACTTCATTGTCCACCACCTCCTCTTCCACTTCCTCACTCTGCTCATCCTCCTGAATTGTTTACCTAACCACTACCTCAGTGATTGACAACTGTGTCTCATCTTCTTCCTCAACCTCTCGACAGTAATTGCCGTTGAGTTATTGGCAACTCATCATCATTCACCTCATTAAACAGTAATTGCCGTTCCCCACCGTCACCTTCTTGTGATTGTGGATACACAAGAGTTTGGGAATCAGGGCACAAGATCTGTCCCTCTTCAAGCATGCTTGGCGAGAGGGCCAAATCAAGGAATGGCGCTGAAAAGAGCTCCTCGGAATATACGAATGTGGGATCACTTGTTTGCCCAGACTCTTCATGGTGGGAGGAAGGAGGATCAGGGTGAGGATTGGGTTGAGCAGACTCTTGGCTACTGAGACTGTACTTGGTGGAAGAAAGGGTGGTGCTTAACCGACTAGAAGCATTATCTGCTGCAATCCAACGGACCACCTGATCGCACTGGTCTGACTTCAAGATTGGTGTCCTGCGCTGCCCTGAAAACTGGGACATGAAGCTAGGTATCGTGGATAATTGTTTTTCTTTTGCTCTGACAGCAGGCACAGTTTAACCGCGCCCAGCTGTTTCGCAACCTTCTGGTATAATGAAATTGTTCCCCATTTTGTATGTCAATCTTTTTCTACAGAAAGTTAAACAATTATTCAGACGTCTATTTCCCTTAGTTTACTCAGAATTTCCCCACTGTATTTACCTAGTGTATTCTGTTAATGAGTTTCTTAACCAATGAAAACCTCACAAACCGGACATTGGAGTCCAAGGACTTTGATTACCCTTCTTGTAACTCTGCAAGATTTTCCACATACAATAAAGAACAAATAAGGCATATACCAAAACTCCCAAAATTAAACCAAAGTCTTCCCAATTGAAACTGTCCATCTCTTAGGTCTCAAAATCCAACAATCATAGTCATTTTTAGGTTCTTGCCAAAAATAGGCTCAACTATAAAAGGACTTATACGTACATTCAATCACCAGATCCTCGAACCGGACAAACCACTCAGGGAGACACAGATATAGTGTAAGATAAAGTCTCTTACCTTTTAGCGCTATTTCTTATATCTGAAAATCCCGGGCCGGAACGTACAATTTGTTGGAGACCAGATGAAATGTCCTTTAGTTGAGCCCCACGTTGGGCGCCAAGATTTTAGGGAAATATCCTTTCACCTATAATTGTTGTAATCCAAATTAAAAGGGATTCGAGCACTCGGGAAACTGACACAAACATTGCATATAGTTGACATTTGCGGTTACAAGATATAAATCATAAGACCATACAAGACCATACATATGTTTCCATTCCTCTCTCCTCTTCAAAACTCCCCCCCACCCCCCTTTTCTGAGTCTCAAACTATACTATCTGCTAGAGAGGAAACTGTGGGGAGGGGTGTGTGGGTGCGATCAACACACATGAACTGACTTTTTGACCTTGTTTTTAGACATTTTTATTATCTGTCTATTTAACCCTGTAAGCTCCATTTAGGACCTGACCTAAATCTCCCATATACACAAGATGGAGGACATGTTTATACAAAATGGATTCTCATCCCTCACGCATGGGAAATACATGAAGTAATTAAAGGAGTGGTGAAAGGTCATCTTAAATTTAGTACTATGTGATGATAGAAATACAGTATGTGACTTTACTATTGTTGTAAAAAAAGTGTGTTCATATAATAATTTACATATTCTGTTTTACATTGTGAAGAACGGAGGACAACCTTTAGGAGAAAGCAGACGAGTCGGCTCCCCAGCACTCCAGCACCTGCAAGGAGGAGACTCCCTCTGGCCCACCTCCTTCAGAGAGTGCAGAAAGACCTGGCACCTCTGCAGCCTCGAGTCCTACTGCTTAGGGAGTCGATTTCCCCCCCCCCCCCTCAGCCGGCAAAGGAGACGCCCCATGCCTCCTGCCGAAGCGCTGGTCAATAGCCAGGTCCTGGATTATTTGGCTACAGCCCGGCAGGAGGACCAGCTTGATTTATATGTCAGAAGTCTGGCACCTTATTTGTGGAGTTTGCCTCCAGAACAATTGCTGAGAACCAAAGTGGCTCTCGGAATCGTTCTGGAGGTAGCCACTCTGCCAAATGATCCCACAGACATTTTTGTGGCCCTGGAAAATTGGCGCACCCATGGGCACATGTCTGGCCCCCGCCAAATGGCCATTCCACATGGTTCACAGGGTCCGCCACATTTCCCCAGCAGTAGGGAACATTATGGCCTACCAAGTTGGCCATATGGCCAAACATATTAGGCCCAAACTTCCTATGGGCAGCCTGTCCCCTCCTCATCCCAGGCTGGCCCATCTGTGCACTCAGGCCCCCCTTCACAACCCTCCTACCATGGCCCTCAGTTTCAGGGTCCCCCATCGCCACCTGGCCCATTCTTGAATTTGTAATTTTTGTTTTGTATATTGTATATATGTTATTTTGTTACAAAAAAAAGTCAAGTTGACTCATCTGTGTTTTATTTTCATGCATTTTATTTGGTTATAATCTATATCAACAAATTTAAAAACTTAATTCAATATATTTTTATTTACAATACAAAACTACCAACAAAAGGTTTGGTAAAAGGCTTACCAAACAAGAGTTTAGTGACATGACACTTGTAATGATAGTTTTTATCTAATCCGTCACGCTCGTGTGAAAGAAGCCTTAGGTGCACCGTACTGCCACATTCTATTTTAACATAACATAAACCCCTTTTTTGGGGGTTTCCCCTTTAATTACAGTGGTCGGGATGGATGAGCTCATCAAATGCTACAATTTCCTGCTGAACTAAATTGTGGTAGATACCTCTGGTGCCATCTAGCTGCAGAGAACAGCATTGCTTTTTCTTTTTTTGTATGCTTGTAGGTTAGAATGAGTTGCTGAACAGAGAGAGCTACAAATCAGCATTAAACTCATGTAGCAGCTTTTACCCCCCCCAAAAAAAAAGTTTTAGATTTAGAAAATAAAAACGTAATCAGTGCTAACTGCTGCAAAATAGCCTTTCCATTTGCACAATGATGTAAATGGTTACAGAGCCGTCACTGTAGGAGGCAGACGTCAGGCAGCCTCCATTTTCCATTCAGCTGCATTTGTAACCTGACACATGCTAATGAGTGCATGAGATTGAAGGTTCGCAGGTGCACAGACTCACAATCCTGGAACAAATTAAATTATCCGAATATGAGCTATTACAATAGATTGACAATGCATGGCTGCGTTATTGAGGAAGCCTTGCCATCTGGGACTTGTTGTTGAATATACATTACATCCCAAGTTTACATTTGGCAGTTTCACTGCAGATGTTATATGGTGGTGAATGGGAGTTTTAAAGTGGACCGGTCAGCCCTCCTGACAATTCTGCAGCATCTCTTCTTAGAATGTGGGTTGTTCTTAAAGGGGTTGTTCCATTACAACAGGGATGCTCAACCTGCGGACCTCCAGCTATTGCAAAACTACAACTCTCAGCATGCCCTAATAGCTGTAGGCTGTCCAGGCATACTGGGAGTTGTAGTTTTGCAAGAACTGGAGGGCCACAGGTTGGGGATCCCTGCATTACAACAAATTATCCCTTATCCTGTGGATAAATGTCTAATGAGCATGGAACCAAATTACTGGGGCCCCTGCCAATCACTAGAACAGGGACCCATGCTCCCCATTTGAATGGTGCAGCAGGCATGCATGAGCTCTCCAGAAGCCTCACAGAGATGAATGGAGCAGCAGCGCACATGTGTGACCACCAAATGGGGGTGCACGGGCTTCCGTTCTAGCAATCAGCAGGGGCCCAGCGCTGTTCAGACACATCCCCTATCCTGTGGATAAGTTGTCATAATAGGACAACCCCTTTAAGGCCTCTTGCACACGGCCGTTGTGGTTCTGTTCCATGTGGCGGCAGGGACGGATCCAGACCCATTCAATTTGAATGGGTCCGTGATCCGTCCGTTCTGCAAAAAGATAGAACAAGTTCTATTTCTTTGAGGAACGGAAGCACTCCGTAGTGCTTCTGTGGGGTTCCGTTCCGTTCTTCCGTTCCGCATCGCACCGCATCTCCGGATTTGCGGACCCATTCAAGTGAATGGATCCGCATCCGTGATGCATAAAAGCACGCGGCCCGCAATACGACCACGGGAGCACAACAGCCGTGTGCAAGAGGCCTAATGGAAATATGTGAATTGATTCACTACCGTGCGGTACCATTCTCCTTATCAGTGGGGTATACCTCTACATAGTCAAAAATCCAAGTCCAGTCAGTTCTGATAGTATCAGGCTGTGTAGATACACACCCTGTTGAAGAGAGAAATAGTAACACCCAGTTGTAAATTCTGTTGTACTTACATTTTCAAGAGGTATAACAGAGGAATGAGTCTAGGCCAAATGATAAGACAAGCTGATCCTATATTCTCATCGCATGGAGAAGACAAGAATCAGGGGAAGTGATGGGTCCTATGTATAATAAAGAGGTTGTCCCATATGCTCAGCACCTACCTGGTGATCAGCTCTTGTTATTGGGCAAGGCAGTGTGCAGCTACACATTTCTTCTGCGGCGGCCACTGCAGGGGAAATTAGGTATTACATGGGGAACTTTTTAATATTACCATATAATTCATGGTCTCATTGTGTTCTCCAGATCAGCAGGGGCTCTTTGCAGCAGCTCACCGCTCTGGCTGATGGGGTGGGTCCAGCATCAGGAACCTTCTCGATGACATCCTTAATGCTCCACAGCACATAAACAAGAGGTACCCGAATTATGCCTAACTCAACTTAAAATAACACTTTTCTGAAGCCCACGGTCCCTATCAGCAGGGCCGGTTTTAAAACAAAATGTGGCCCTGGGCTAAATCAAAAGTGGGGCCCCAAATCTTAGTAATAATTTACTAACAACACATTTATATTCTGTCGATTCTGGCCCTCCCTCACAGATTTACACCCCATAAAGCTCCTCACACAGTTCTTCACCCTCATGGCCCCAGAATACACCACATGCCCCCTCCACTTACAGCAATGAGTTCCCCTCACTCACGGCATCTGAGAGTGTTAAAACGCGGGATTCCTCTTCAGGAGCGCTTTTCCCCAGCGGAGATCGGGGAGAGCACCCTGTTCTAAAAATGAGCCACAGCCTGTACTAGGCTTCCAGGCTTATTGTTAGTATATCCCAGTTCAGGCCATTAGATGGCAGCACCAAACTGTGTTATAGTGATTTCCATGCAGAATAATGCAGCAATTTACATCTGATGATTGTAAGTTGTGGTCCACTTGGGGGCTTAAAAAAAAGTAAGAAAATGTTTAAAAAAAAGTTTTGAAAATATAAAAAAAAACTTAAAAATTAAAATCACCCGCATTCCCCAAAATAAAAAGAAACAAACAAAAAAATTGCCTTATGGGCATTGCCACATGCGAAAAAACCCATACTATTAAAGTATTAATAAAAAGTTAGCCCATATGGTGAATGGCGTAACAGAAAAAAAGAAAAAAAAAGCTGATTCACGTTTTTTCATCACTTTATCTCCAAGTAAATGTAATAAAAAGTGATCAAGTCATACACAACCCAAAATGGTATTGTCAAAAATGAAAGATCGTCACGCAAAAAATGAGCCCCCACACATCTCCGTAGACATAACTATATAAAAGTTATGAGGGTCAGAATATCACAATGAAAAGATTTTTTTATTTTTTATGAAGTGAGTCCTGATGAGGCTTAGCTTGCTGCAGTGAGTGGGCCTATAGAAGTCCTGAGCAGGGGAGGGCTGTTAGGGTTGCCACCTTTCCCAACAAAAAATACTGGTTACACAAGTTAAAAAGGTTGGTGTGGGTTAATACGGGTATTTTTGATCATATTTTACATTTTGCTCCATTCTTTTTCTCAATAAAATCAATCTTTTCATGTATTTAAGTTTTATTTAGCCTCTATTTTTAAAATGTTTCTGTGGGGATTCGAATTCACAACCTTCTACAGTAAAAGCAAAAACTTTAACCACTGGGCTGTAGAGGTCAATGCTATGTGATTGTTGAAAAACCTCATAAAAGTTTCTCTGGTATTAGACAAAATAAATTTCTATGAGGTTTTTCAGCAGGAACTTAGCTTTGAGCTCAATTTTTTTCTCAATAAAATCAAATATTACACTGTTGGGAACACCCTGTATATTTAAGTTTTATTCAGCCTCTATTCTTAAAGGGTTTCTACCACTTCGTTTCGCATAATTAGCTTTCAGACACTAGCGATCCGCTAGTGTCTGCTCTACCGAACCATCCTAATATAATTGCTTTTGGGGCAGCCGTTTCGCTAAAAAAAGAACTTTTATTGATATGCTAATGAGCCTCTAGGTGCTATGGGGGCGTCATTAGCACCTAGAAGCTCGGTCTACCTTCACAAACTGCCGCCGCCCAGCGCGTCCCTCCAGCCCGCCCATCTCCTCCGGAATGCGATCCTCCCTGTGAGCGTATGTATTCGACGCATGCGCAGTGAATTTCTGACCGCTTCCCTGCTCAGACATCTCCACTGCGCCTGCGCCGATGACGTCACAGTGCTCCGAGGAACAGGCGCAGTGGAGATGTCTGAGCAGGGAAGCGGTCAGACATTCACTGCGCATGCGCCGAATACATACGCTCACAGGGAGGATCGCATTCCGGAGGAGATGGGCGGGCTGGAGGGACGCGCTGGGCGGCGGCAGTTTGTGAAGGTAGACCGAGCCTCTAGGTGCTAATGACGCCCCCATAGCCCCTAGAGGCTCATTAGCATATCAATAAAAGTTCTTTTTTTTGTGAAGTGGCTGCCCCAAAAGCAATTATATTAGGATGGTTCGGTAGAGCAGACACTAGCGGATCGCTAGTGTCTGAAAGTTAATTATGTGAAATGAAGTGGTAGAAACCCTTTAAAATCTTTCTTTGGGGATTTGAACTCACAACCATCTACAATAAAGACATGAGCCTTAACCACTGTGCTATAGAGCTCAATGCTAGGTGATTGCTGAAAAATCGCATAGAAGTTTCTGTTGTATTATACAAGAGAAACTTCTATGAGGTTTTACAGTAATGTCTTAGCATGGAACTTTATAGCCCAGTGGTTAAGGTTCTTGCCTTTGATGTAGATGGTTGTGAGTTCAAATCCCCACAGAAACTTTTCAAAAACAGAGTCTAAATTGGATTTAAATACACAGGCTGTCCCCAAGCATAATCAGGGGAGGGCTGGCAGCCTTAGTCATTGGGGGCAAATCCAGTCAAGTGGCCATTTTTAGCCCCGTCTATTATTAAATAGAATATGAACTCCTAAGCTGGGAAATTTCCCACTCTGGAGTCCGACTGTTCAACCTTCCGTGATGTGCAGGACTGAAGCAGAGGGCCCTGGGCAATTGCCCAGTTTGCCTTCCCCCCCTAACGCCAGCCCTACCTATCAGTATGTCTTTGTAGTGTGGGAGGAAACCCACACAAACACGGGGAGAAAATACAAACTCCATGCAGATTTTGTCCTTGTTCGAATTCAAACCCAGGACCCCAGCGCTGCAAGGCCACAGTGCTGCCCACGATAATAATACTACTACTTTAATCCATACTTTGAAAGTGGCCAGTACACCCCCAAAATGGCCACTTTTGGTAGGGGTAAGCACAAGTTCCACCCCTTTTGTCTTAGTTCGCAGGATCATCCTTCAAAAATTAGTAAGTATGCTAAATATATATTCACATAGAGAAAAATCTAAATCCTTTTGAAATGCATCCAAATTTGAATGTCCAGTTAGTTTATTGCAGCATAACAGCTTTTGCCATTCTGGCCTTATCAGACAGTGCTATGTGGCCCTGGGAGAGATGGGGCCCAGCTCTGGTTGGTACTGTTACACTTGCTACTGGGTAGTGAGGTCTGTGCATGGTTCCCATCCCAAGGAACTGGATTGGGTGGCGCATTGTCAAAGGGTCATGGAAAGAACGTGAAGCACCATAATAGAGAGGCCCATTTTAATCTTTACTATGGGGCTGCCTTTTTTATTTATGTCCCAATGTTGTATACTGTATATGTGTAGTACCACAGACCTGGGGGTGCTACTGTTGTAAATAGTTATGTATTATATGTGTTATCTGGCTTCAAGCAAGGAGTGAATGGCTATAGCTGGTAACGGACAGGACTAATCAACTTGTTCCTCCCCTCTTGATAGTAGTGGGCTGGTCTTGTTTCCTGCCAGGAGGAGGAATTCCTGTCTAGAGACAGGGGGGAGAGAAAGCTCATTGCAGAGCTCCTGCTCCTGTTACAGTTTCTCCAGAGATCAACTTGATTGTGCCTCAAGTGAATATTTGAGAAGATAGACAGCAGAGTGAACAGCTACAACCAGCATTTAAAGACACTGCTGAGAGGTGAGGGACTACGGCTAAGACACCCATCACCCAGAATACAACTAGGTGTCACAACCAGACAGTTGAGAAGCTCTGACAGGAGCTTTCCAGATCCTCCTCCTTGAGTTTCTTTGTTTTGGTTAAGTTCCTCATCTCGTTAGTCTATCTCAGCAGTCATGCAGTTGGACTGATTGCTTCCCTTTAAGTTCCTCCCCATGATGCATTAGGTTGCGGCTTATACAACTTCCTGGAGTGTGTGTGCTTGCTGTTTCTATTTCCCAGTCCTCTGCAAGATAAGTGCTGTTCCTTTTTTTGTGATTTTCTATCTGCTGGATTTTCAGGTGACCCTGACTCCCTCCGTGTCTAGTGTAGGGAGCCGGTGGTCGTGTCCCCTCACTATTGTAGGGTCTTCAGGTATTAGATAGCCGATGTACGTGGATATGCGCCCATCCACCTTTGGGGTGTTCGCATAGGCTGAGCAATTAGGGAGAGTGGCAGGTCTCATGTAGGGGTCTCCCTTTTGTTCCTTAGTTGTGGATCCAGTGAGTCATTATTGTATTGCATTGTCTTGTTTCCTGTACACCATCCGTGACATTATAAGCCGCCAAAACCGTCTCAAGCATGGATCCGGTTTCACTTTTGGCTGAGCGCTTTCAGGGTCTTTCATTGGAGGTAGCTGATCTCCGTAAGACTTTTTCTCAGTTTCAAGTGACCGGTTCAGCTTGCGTTCATGGAGTTTGTTCTGAGCCTAAGATCTCGCTCCCGGATACGTTCTCCGGGGGTAGTGAGTATTTTGTGCGTTTTAGAGAGGCTTGCAAACTCCATTTTCGCCTTCTTCCCCATTCCTCTGGTGATGAAGAACGGAGGGTGGGGATCATTATATCGCTGCTCAGGGGTAACGCTCAATCCTGGGCCTTTTCGCTGCCGGAGGGGGCACGGCCCTCCGTTCAGTGGATGAATTCTTTTTAGCCCTGGGTCAGATATATGATGATCCGGATCGTATTGCTCTGGCTGAGTCTAGACTACGTCTGTTATGCCAGGGTAAACAATCCGCAGAGATATACTGCTCAGAATTTCGGAGATGGGCAGTTGATACTGGTTGATATGATGCTGCACTCCGAAGTCAATTTTGCCATGGTCTTTCAGAGGGATTGAAAGATGCATTTGCCTTTCATGAGAGACCTACCTCCTTGGATTCTGCTATGTCTCAGGCCGTTCGTATTGACAGGCGTCTTAGAGAGAGAGGAGAGATCTCTCCTTCCTGTCATACTCAGTCCCGGGACAGTGCAGCGGTCTCTTTCTGTGCGCAGGGGTCTCAGTCGCTGTCAGCCCCTTCTGAGCAGGAGCCCATGCAGCTGGGGTTGATTGCCTCTGACAATAGAAGATTCAGCCCGCATGGGAGGGTTTGTTTTTGTTGTGGAGGTATAAATCATTTGGCAAATGTTTGTCCCTCTAGGAGATTCAGGCAGTCTTCTGGGAGTAATAAAGAAACAAAAAGGAAAAAATCTTTTAAAAATGTTCCGTCTGTTACTATTGGCAGGGTTGAGGCGGAAATTGAAGGTTTTCCGTTTGCTTGTAGTTCCCGTTTTGTCCTGCCTGCTAGGGTGGCGCTAGAGAGCAAGAGCATTTTTTGTGAGATTTTTGTGGATAGTGGAGCAGCTGTCAATCTCATTCATAATCAATTTGCAATAACTCATGGTTTCCAGGTATGCACTTTGGGAAAGGATATTCCTGTTTTTGCTATTGATTCCGCTCCACTTTCTCAGAAATCATTAAAGGGCATAGTTCACAATATCCGTTTAATTGTGAGTGATGCTCATGTTGAGGATGTGTCATGTTTCGTCCTTAGCGGTTTGCCTACTCCTCTAGTGTTGGGGCTACCCTGGCTCACTAAACATAACCCCACCATTGATTGGCAAGCGAGGCAAATAAATGGTTGGAGTGACTTTTGCAGAGAGAATTGCCTCATGACATCTGTTTCTGAGGTTTCTACTAAGACTGTACCACCTTTCCTCTCTGAATTTTCGGATGTCTTCTCTGAGAGTGGAGTTCAGGATTTGCCTCCGCACAGGGAGTACGATTGCCCTATTAATCTCATCCCAGGCGCCAAGCTGCCTAAATCTCGTTTATACAATCTTTCCCAACCTGAGAGGGTCGCTATGCGTGCTTATATCTCTGAGAGTCTGAGAAAAGGACACATACGACCCTCGAAGTCACCTGTTGCCGCTGGTTTTTTCTTTGTTAAGAAAAAAAATAGTTCTTTTAAGACCTTGTCTGGATTTCAGGGAGCTGAACAGTATCACTATTCGTGACCCTTATCCGCTTCCTCTGATCCCGGACCTGTTTAACCAGGTTGTTGAGGCTAAAGTCTTTTCCAAATTAGACCTAAGAGGGGCATACAACCTGGTCAGGGTCAGAGAAGGAGACAAATGGAAGACGGCTTTCAATACCCCTGAGGGCCATTTTGAGAATTTGGTTATGCCTTTTGGTTTGATGAATGCCCCAGCCGTTTTTCAGTATTTCGTGAACAGCATTTTTTATCATTTAATGGGAAAATTTGTATTAGTGTATTTGGATGACATTTTGATTTTTTCTCCTGATTTCAAGACTCATAAGGAACATTTACGTCAGGTCTTGCTCATCCTGCGGGAGAATAAATTATACGCGAAACTGGAAAAATGTGTGTTTGCGGTTCCAGAAATTCAATTTCTGGGGTTTCTTCTCTCCGCTTCTGGTTTTCGCATGGACCCCGAGAAGGTCCGCGCTGTGCTTGAGTGGGAGCTTCCTGAGAATCAGAAGGCGCTGATGCGTTTTTTGGGCTTTGCCAATTATTACAGGAAATTTATTTTGAATTATTCCTCTGTTGTTAAACCACTCACTGATATGACCAGAAAGGGGGTAGATTTTTCTTCCTGGTCGGTAGAGGCGCGTAAGGCCTTTTCTAATATCAAGGAGAGTTTTGCTTCCGCTCCCATCCTGGTACAACCTGATATTTCGTTACCCTTCATAGTTGAGGTTGATGCTTCTGAGGTAGGGGTGGGTGCGGTCTTGTCTCAGGGTTCCTCTCCTGACAAATGGCAACCATGTGCCTTTTTCTCGAAGAAACTCTCCTCCGCAGAGAGAAATTATGATGTGGGAGATAGGGAATTGTTGGCCATCAAGTTGGCTTTTGAGGAATGGCGCCATTGGCTAGAGGGAGCCAGACACCCTATTACCGTGTTTACTGACCATAAAAATCTGGCCTACTTGGAGTCAGCCAAGCGTCTGAACCCGAGACAGGCCAGATGGTCTTTGTTCTTTTCAAGGTTTAATTTTGTTGTCACGTTCCGCCCTGGGGTTAAGAATGTGAAGGCAGATGCCCTGTCACGTTGTTTTCCGGGAGGTGGGAATTTTGAAGACCCGGGTCCCATTTTGGCTGAAGGTGTGGTGGTCTCTGCTCTTTTTCCTGAATTGGAGGCAGAGGTGCAGGCAGCCCAGTCGGAGGCTCCTGATCTTTGTCCTCCTGGGAGGTTGTTTGTGCCTCTCGCTTTGAGACACAAGATTTTTAAGGAACACCACGATACAGTCCTTGCTGGGCACCCGGGGGCAAGAGCCACACTGGATCTCATCGCTCGGAGATTCTGGTGGCCTGCGCTTCGTAAGTCGGTTGAGGGTTTTGTGGCAGCTTGCGAGACTTGCGCACGTGCCAAAGTCCCTCATTCACGGCCATCAGGTCCTCTCCTTCCCTTACCCATTCCTTCCCGTCCTTGGACACATCTGTCCATGGACTTCATAACGGACTTGCCTCGTTCCTCGGGGAAGACTGTGATTCTGGTGGTGGTGGACCGTTTTAGCAAAATGGTGCATTTCATCCCTTTTCCTGGTTTGCCCAATGCTAAGACGCTGGCGCAGGCATTTATTGACCACATTGTCAAATTGCATGGTATTCCTTCAGACATAGTCTCTGATACGGGCACGCAGTTTGTTTCCAGATTCTGGAAGGCTTTCTGTTCTCGCTTGGGGGTTCGGTTGTCATTCTCTTCTGCTTTCCACCCGCAGTCGAATGGCCAGACAGAGCGCGTCAATCGGAATCTGGAGACATATCTGCGCTGTTTCGTGGCGGAGAATCAGGAGGATTGGTGTTCTTTTTTGTCCCTTGCTGAGTTTGCTTTAAATAACCGTCGTCAGGAGTCCTCTGATAAGTCACCATTTTTTGGTGCATATGGGTTTCATCCGCAGTTTGGGACTTTCTCGGGAGAGGGGTCTTCTGGTTTACCTGATGAGGACAGATTCTCCTCGTCTTTGTCATCTATTTGGCAAAAGATTCAGGATAATCTAAAGAGCACGAGTGAGAGATATAAGCGTGTGGCAGATAAGAGACGTGTGCCTGGTCCGGACCTGAATGTTGGTGATCTGGTGTGGTTGTCTACCAAGAATATCAAATTGAAGGTTCCCTCCTGGAAGTTGGGTCCTAGGTTTATTGGGCCTTACAAGATCCTGTCTGTCATCAATCCTGTTGCCTACCGTCTTGATCTTCCTCAGACTTGGAAGATCCATAATGTTTTTCATAAGTCCTTATTGAAACCTTATGTTCAACCTATTGTACCCTCGCCTTTGCCTCCTCCTCCGATTATGGTTGATGGAAATCTTGAATTTCAGGTCTCTAGGATTGTGGATTCTCGTCTTGTCCGCGGTTCCCTCCAGTACCTCGTTCATTGGGAGGGTTATGGTCCTGAGGAGAGGATGTGGGTCCCAGTGACGGACATTAAGGCCACTCGTCTCATCAGGGCTTTCCATAGGTCCCATCCTGAGAAGGTGGGCCCTGAGTGTCCGGAGTCCACTCGTAGAGGGAGGGGTACTGTCACAACCAGACAGTTGAGAAGCTCTGACAGGAACTTTCCAGATCCTCCTCCTTGAGTTTCTTTGTTTTGGTTAAGTTCCTCATCTCGTTAGTATATCTCAGCTGTCATGCAGTTGGACTGATTGCTTCCCTTTAAGTTCCTCCCCATGATGCATTAGGTTGCGGCTTATACAACTTCCTGGAGTGTGTGTGCTTGCTGTTTCTATTTCCCAGTCCTCTGCAAGATAAGTGCTGTTCCTTTTTTTGTGATTTTCTGTCTGCTGGATTTTCAGGTGACCCTGACTCCCTCCGTGTCTAGTGTAGGGAGCCGGTGGTCGTGTCCCCTCACTATTGTAGGGTCTTCAGGTATTAGATAGCCGAGGTACGTGGATATGCGCCCATCCACCTTTGGGGTGTTCGCATAGGCTGAGCAATTAGGGAGAGTGGCAGGTCTCATGTAGGGGTCTCCCTTTTGTTCCTTAGTTGTGGATCCAGTGAGTCATTATTGTATTGCATTGTCTTGTTTCCTGTACACCATCTGTGACACTAGGTCAGTGCAATACTAGTCCTAAATTGCAGCCTCCATAATCCTTACTGGGTCCAGAAAACTACACTTGAAATCAGCTGCTATTTAATGTACCTGAAGTTTACTTCAGGTCTTGTTCTTCAAAACTAGGTTTCCACTGCACCAATGCAATGGCCTAAGGGAGTGACACAACACCTCATCAGGGCCACTCCCATCCTTTGCACTGGCTCCTCAGGTGCTCACTACATTTGTTGATTTTTTTTTGTTCTTCACTGACTTCACTAGGGATACAGTCAGGTCCATAACTATTGGGACATCGGAACAATTCTAACATTTTTGGCTCTATACACCACCACAATGGATTTGAAATGAAACTAACAAGATGTGCTTTAACTGCAGACTGTCAGCTTTAATTTGAGGGCATTTACATCCAAATCAGGTGAACTGTGCAGGAATTACAACAGTTTGCATATGTGCCTCCCACTTGTGAAGGGACCAAAAGTGATGGGACAGAATAATAATCATATATCAAACTTTCACTTTTTAATACTTGGTTGCAAATCCTTTGCAGTCAATTACAGCCTGAAGTCTGGAACGCATAGACATCACCAGACGCTGGGTTTCATCCCTGGTGATGCTCTGCCAGGCCTCTACTGCAACTGTCTTCAATTCCTGCTTGTTCTTGGGGCATTTTCCCTTCAGTTTTGTCTTCAGCAAGTGAAATGCATGCTCAATCGGATTCAGGTCAGGTGATTGACTTGGCCATTGCAGAACATTCCACTTCTTCCCCTTAAAAAACTCTTTGGTTGCTTTTGCAGTATGCTTTGGGTCTTTGTCCATCTGCACTGTGAAGCGCCGTCCAATGAGTTCTGAAGCATTTGGCTGAATATGAGAAGATAATATTGCCCGAAACACTTCAGAATTCATCCTACTGCTTTTGTCAGCAGTGACATCATCAATAAATACAAGAGAACCAGTTCCATTGGCAGCCATACATGCCCACGCCATGACACTACCACCACCATGCTTCACTGATGAGGTGGTATGCTTAGGATCATGAGCAGTTCCTTTCCTTCTCCATACTCTTCTCTTCCCATCACTCTGGTACAAGTTGATCTTGGCCTCATCTGTCCATAGGATGTTGTTCCAGAACTGTGAAGGCTTTTTTAGATGTTGTTTGGCAAACTCTAATCTGGCCTTCCTGTTTTTGAGGCTCACCAATGGTTTACATCTTGTGGTGAACCCTCTGTATTCACTCTGGTGAAGTCTTCTCTTGATTGTTGACTTTGACACACATACACCAACCTCCTGGAGAGTGTTCTTGATCTGGCCAACTGTTGTGAAGGGGGTTTTCTTCACCAGGGAAAGAATTCTTCAGTCATCCACCACAGTTGTTTTTTGTGGTCTTCCGGGTCTTTTGGTGTTGCTGAGCTCACCGGTGCGTTCCTTCTTTTTAAGAATGTTCCAAACAGTTGTTTTGGCCACGGCTAATGTTTTTGCTATCTCTCTGATGAGTTTGTTGTGTTTTTTCAGCCTAATGATGGCTTGCTTCACTGATAGTGACAGCTCTTTGGATCTCATCTTGAGAGTTGACAGCAACAGATTCCAAATGCAAATAGCACACTTGAAATGAACTCTGGACCTTTTATCGTCTCATTGTAATTGGGATAATGAGGGAATAACACACACCTGGCCATGGGACAGCTGAGAAGGCAATTGTCCCATTACTTTTGGTCCCTTAACAAGTGGGAGGCACATATGCAAACTGTTGTAATTCCTACACCGTTCACCTGATTTGGATGTAAATGCCCTCAAATTAAAGCTGACAGTCTGCAGTTAAATCACATCTTGTTCGTTTAATTTCAAATCCATTGTGGTGGTGTATAGAGCCAAAAATTTTAGAATTGTGTCCATGTCCCAATATTTATGGACCTGACTGTATATCAGGTAAATAAATAAAAAAATATATCAGCATTTTTCACAGTTGCAATTGCAACGTGATTTCCCATAAAGGCAGTATTAGGAAGATTTCCTAAAAGTTTTTTAAATAAAACATGGCCACCAATGCCTGCCCTTTCCACGTGTGACTAACCCTTAGTGTAGATGTGATTGATCGTGCTGTTGTGTAATGCATTAAAGGAGTTTTCTGGGATTTTGATACTGATGACTTATTCACTTAAATGGGGCTGAGCTCGATACCAAACACAGCCACCGTGCAACGTACGGAGCTGTTCTGGGTAAGCTGCATGAAGACCGTGGCACTCGCAGGAGCGCATGTACCTTCTTAAACAGCTGATCGGTGGGGATCCCGGATGTCCAACCCCCACCGATCAGATACTGAGGACCTATCCTGATGATATTCATCCGTATTAAAATCCCAGCAAACCCCTTTAACATGGTTGAGAGGCAAATACAATAAGTATTTCAACATCATGAGAAACTATAGAAGAAAAATAGCTCCGGCTTGAGGCGATCAGCAGTGGATTTCAGGATGCTCAGCCCCAGGATCAAACTATGAATCCGGCAGGAAGCTGCGGCCTCTATCACCTCAGGCTTACGAATGCTGACAGACTACCTCATTGCTGCTTTTCTCATTCTTCACTCTGCCAAATTCAATATTTTATATCACTGTCGAAAAAGCATAATGCGATTAAAGATCATACAGGTTTCCACACTGCGAAATAGACCCTGGTTTCCACACTGCGAAAAAGGATGTCTGGTTTAGAAAAAACACTGTATTTGCTCATTCTAAATTAATGGCGGGGAGCCCCTTATTCAGGATCTTCATCAATAAGCCAAAGCACAAAGTGACATCTCAGTTTCTGAAGAACCCATCATGTCCATCCATGATTTTAATGAGTACCACTAGAGATGAACCAATTAGTAAAAATTTGATTCAGGTTCAATTCAGCCAAATTGGTCGACTGATTCGACTTGTGTCCGCATTGATTCTACCCGAATCGAAGGTGCTCCAGTTGGCCTGAAAATTTGTGTGCGTCTTTCTTTTTGTCGTGTCTATATCTCTCCTCTCTCACTCTTCTCCCCAAAGTCACCAAAAAATTCTAATTCGGAAGCAACTTGAATTTTTACAAAATACAGGTAGAATATGTTTTGTGATTCACTTTTCACTTGGAACCATGTCATTGCCGCGGCTCCTCTGTAGTAGTGCTTGCTGAGGAACTAAATCCTTCCCCTGCAGATTACAGCTGATTGCTATGGGACCCTCAGTTATCAGATTCCTTTCAGGAAACATTTCTAACAAAAATAAATTGTAAAACAAAGTAGACAACCCCTATAAGACCTTGATGATTTAAAGGGATTCTGTCACCACCATTGAGCGTATATGACTGTTTATATTGCGCTGTAGGTCTCCTAGAGGTTTTTATAACCATACCTGTATATGCAATTTAAATGTATTTATGCCCCTTAAAAACAAGCTTATAAGTATGGTAATGAGCTTGGAAAAGAGTCCAGGGGGCGGAACTTATCGTTCATGGAGCCCAGCCACCTCTATTCTTAGTGATCCCCGCTCCTCCTCTCATCTTGTATTCTTCTTGAAGTGCGGATGTCACCCGGCCGCAGCAGCAAAATCTCACGCATGCGCAGCATCATCTAATGTGAGCGCCTGTGCGCTCTGAATTCCTGTGCCGGCATCAGCCTCAATAATTGTACTACGCATGCGCGAGATTTTACTGCTGCAGCAGAGTGATGTCCGCACATCAAGAAGAATACAAGATGGGGGGGGGGGGGGGAGTGGCGCTCACTAAAAATGGGTGCAGCTGGAATCCATGAATGATAACTACTGCCCCCTGGGCTCTTTTCCAAGCTTATTACCATATTTATAAAATAGTTTTTTGAGGGGCACAAATACATTTATATTGCATATACAGGCATGGTTAGAAAGCCCTCTAGGAGACTTACAGCGCCATATAAACAGTTATATACGCTCAATGGTGGTGACAGAATCCCTTTAACACAGTTTATTCGTTTTTCAACATTCTGCATTTTTACTCCACTCCAGATTTGAGCAGTTGATGGGAAAGTGGGCATGGTTAGCATGACAAGCTGATCTATGCCAGATTTACTAACTGCAACTTTTTTAAAAATTTAAAAAGTTGGCACACTCTTACTTCAGTAAAGGGGTGGCATAGAAAGTAGAGTAACATCCCATGACAGAAGTGTTAGACTTAACCCCTTAAAGACTGGGCCTATTTTCATTTTTGCATTTTTTTTTTCCTCCCCACGTTCCAATAGCCATAACTTTTTTCATTTTTAAATGGCACCATTTAATTTACCACGTCACACAATGAAATAGATCAGGATACAGCAGCAAAATCCTGAGGACCCTTCGCTAACTCTTGATTACTGCAATAAATCACTTCCTGGGTAAGTACATGGTCAGGGGCGTAGCTAGAGATGACTGGGCCCCATTGCAAAAAAAAATTATGGGCCCCCCTCCCGGATCTCTCACCCCCACATACCTCTCGGACCTCCCACCCCTTCCATTAAATATAATGGTCCAGACCTCCAGGGTCCTACTCCCCCCTTCTTAAATATAATGGTCCAGACCTTCAGGGTCCTGCTCCCCCCTCCTACCCAGAGATAATGAATGGTCCAGACCTCCAGAGTCCTGCTCCCCCCTCAATATAATGGTCCAGACCTTGGAGATCCTGCGGCTCCCCCCTCAATAAATTGTTCCAGACCTCCAGGGTCCTGCTCCCCCCTAAATATAATGGTCCAGACCAGACCTCCAGGGTCCTGCTCCCCCTCCTCCCCAGATATAATGGTCCAGCCCTCGGGGATCCGACTCCCCCCTCCTCCCCAGATATAATGGTCCAGAGACCTCCAGTGTCCTGTTCCCCCCTATATAATGGGTCCAGACCAGACCTACAGGGTCCTGCTCCCCCCTTCTCCTTAAATGTACTGGTCCAAACCTCCAGCCAGGGTCCTGATCCCCCCTCCCTCCTACCCAGTCCCAGATATAATGGTCCAGGTCGGACTCCAGAGTAAGTTTTACCAGTCCCCACTCCCCAGCCAGAGTCAGCCAGCCCTCACCTCAGCCACTTGAACGTCTGCGCACCCAGCCGCCCACAATCCAGCAGGGGTGCCAGGCCCAGCAGCACGCAGCTTCACTGTACGCTCCGAGTCCGCCTCCTCCACTTCCGGCCAGTAGGAGTTGCAGCGTCCCACTACGTGTGTGTGGGCACTGCTTAAAAGCACTTTTTACATTATTAAAAGCACTAGGTTGTAATGTATAACTTTGCATTTGTGTATCTGCAAAATCCCTGTTAACAGGCCTATTAGGTGTAATTTATACATCCCACCACTAGATGGGGATAAAGTTCAGATCCTATATATATATATACCTAGGTCAGGCCTAGTGACACAGGATTAAAAATGTAGGCAGAGAACAAAGCAGATCTGAGGTAGTCAGATCAAATTAGTGGGAAGAAAATGTAGAGTGAAGACTTCGCAACACAGATTAGTGAGTGGAGCCAACTTCGCTAGGAGGTGATACTCAGATGTGAGGCGCAGAAGAGCGCTTTCCTTCTGTAGCTGGACTATAGA
Organism: Bufo bufo; assembly: GCF_905171765.1. Classification (NCBI taxonomy): domain Eukaryota; kingdom Metazoa; phylum Chordata; class Amphibia; order Anura; family Bufonidae; genus Bufo; species Bufo bufo. The sequence continues at coordinate 567,140,996 of NC_053392.1, read as the reverse complement.
CTTGCATCCCTGACCAGTAGGAGAAGAGTTTGCCTCCCTGGAAAAGAAACAAGCATTCCTAGGAATTCATCGGTGATAAGAGCCATTATTGAGAGCCACAGACACCTTTGCATGGTGGAGGTTTTATAGCTTCACGCAGCCACACCAACCTTCTGAGAGACAGATGAGTTTTCCTGTCTAAATATTCAGCTTGTAGGGAAAGACAAGGAATAGGATCCCACACATCTAAAGGAACCAGGTACACCTAACCCACTGCTCCAAAAACTAGAAACCTGAAAAGCCTAGAAACAGTGGATTTGCAGAATCAACTCTGTACCATTAAGAAACTGCATATTTGTACTGCTGCAACCAAAGACATCAAAAGTAAAAGTTGTGAGTTGCATCTTACCACTGTCTACCTCATTATTACTAACTATGGTTGTACCACCATTAACGGTACTGGCGTCACAACAAGAACCATCAAGGGACTCAGCCACAACAAGAACCCTAAGCACCCTTAACATCAAGGGCACCTCAACCACCATCTTGGCTGATGCTTCCTACCACAGAGCGTGCCCCGGAGGATTTTGTGTTGTCCACCTCAACACTGTGCTGCCAGCCCAGGGAGGCTATCTGCTAACCGTGAGTAAACTGATGAACTGTGTGTTATATTATTTGGCCCCTCATCGGTCCACCGTGCACCTCAGGTGTTGCCCCTGCGACTGGCTGGGTGCAGAGTCAGGACTGCCGCCCAGACTGGGAGCGGGACCACGCCCTCTCCTCACTGCAGGTACGCCTCTCTGCCTCCGGCCGCCCCCTATCACACCACCCACGGCCCTGCAGAGATAGCGCTTTCTCTGTCTCTCCTGCTGAAGAGGCCTGCGACGCTACGCCTGTACACCACTCGCCACATGATATATATATATTTTTTAATCCTCAGCCGGCGGCCCAGGCCCCCAGTGGCGTAGGGCCCCATAGCCATTGCTATGGCTATCCCTACGCCAGTGTACATGGTAGTTCTTGTGGAAATAAACTGTTGTCAGCTTTCTTCAAAGTAGTTGTCAAGGACTTTTTCTGGATGACCTATCCTTAGGGTAGCCCATCAAATTATGACCTGTGTGGTCCCATACTCAGGACTGCCACTGATCAGCAGAACCAGGGATCACCAAGTAAATGGGGCTATGCTTCACTACTAGGCACCGTCCTGCTGATCAGTGAAGATCCTTGGGGTATATGCTAAGGTTGTAGCAATAATAATAATAAGAAGAATGCCTTGCAATTGAGACAATACTTAACAATCCATGTTTCATTAGTTGATCTTTTTGTCACCATATACCCATTGATTAAGGCTCTAACTTTTTGTTGTGGGCACATCAGCCACGGTATGAGCCGTCTTACCATATTGATCAGAGGTGAAGGACTGTGAAACCAGCAGCCAGGAGTTCTATTATAAACCTAAAAGACCGCTCCAAGATAATTATTATCTTGTATGAATGGACAGCTTAATAGAGTATTGTCATCAGGCTATGCAGAGCTTTTCTTTTGCTGCAATTAGTAGATCAATTCACTGACTGCACAAGATACGCCAGCGTTAAGCTGCAGAGAAAAAGCACCATTATTTTTAGAAATTCTGCATTACATTGCGATTAATTAGTTTTTTCGTTATTATGCATATGCTGATAGCATTTTTATCAACTAGATTTTATGGCATCTAAGCAAAGCCTATAATTAATGTGTGTAATGCTTGCCTGATGTATAGCAGATACGATAGTTACAACAGAAACAAAATAGTTGGGGTGAAATGAAAAAAAAATTAAATCTTTGTGCCCATTGCTAAATGAAATCATACTCCCTTGATCTTTTGATGTAGTTATTTTTGCATTTCCAGAACATGTTCCTCTGCATAGAGGACAGGGCTGAGCATGACATTGATCTGTGCAAGCCCCTCAGTTTCATTCTCAAGGGGCAGCAGGCCAGTAAACCCCGAGATTTCTGCACTGACTGAACAGATCCATACCATTTTGAAAATGAAACCCTAAATCTGTAGGGGAGCAGTGTGTGGATATTATTTGGGCTCTGTACAGCACAAGTAATTGACCAGAGAATGGCAGTATTGGTTAACTGAATTCTCTCACAAACAATATTCTACATTTGCATCTGGATCTACATACTTTTGTAATTGCATGTAATTAAACATTTAATATACCCACTGAGTTATTCAAGAACATGTATCTGTATAGCGCCACCTGCTGTTTGCTCTTTTCCTTATTACTCCATCCACTTCGCTGAGGTGGTCGCACACACTCAGTTTAAATCTTCAACTGTTACTAGCCCTCCCTTCTGTTAGAAGCTGTGACAGTTACAGGGAAAAAGTTGCAGCAGAACAGACATAATCCCTCAGAAAGGACCCACCTCCTGAGTTGTCAGCCTAAAATAAATCTAGCAGAACAATTGAAGCAATGAATGGGGAGATCTCTAGAACCATGTGAGGTACAGGACTGGTTCTAGCTTTGTAAGAAAGAGATTGTCATGTACTATATCAATCATGGCATAACCCTTTTAAGCACTGGGCGACGGTAATAAATGCTTGGTCATTAAATTAGTGATAATTGTGCCATTGTTATTTGATCATGTTAGCCCAGCTCCCCATACCTGCAATTCTGTCCCCACACACAGCCATGGACGCCAGGCTTCTTCACTCCATCCTGCTGCTGCACACCTGTCACGGATGAGAGTGGGGGAAACCCTCATCCGTGTGATGTTAAGGAATATGGAGGCTGCTTGACCAGGACAACAGAATTAGGGAGCAGGTAGGTGTGGAAGCTTGGCCAGGGAGACTCCTGTTCCTCTGTGTCTAGGAGGAACAGGTCGTCTTACCCTGCTCCTAGTCCAGGGATCTCTTGAGGGCTAGTAGGGACTAGAGGTTCCTGAGTATGAGCCCTCCTACCATCTGGGTTGGCTCATACAGTTAGGAGTCAGGGTCAGAGTTAGGGACACTTTAGGAGGTTACCTGCTCCCTAATTCTGTTGTCCAGGTCTAGAAGCTTCCTTATCCTTAACATCGCACGGATGAGGGTTTCCCCCACTCTGGTCCGTGACAGTATGACCACAAGGGTGGCCCTCACTGGATAGATGGCATCAGGATACCAGGAGGATGACTCCAGCATAACATGCCTGGAGTACCGCTCAGCTACAGGCTTCCAGCAGAGGCTAAATAGCCCAAGTAGCCACACCCACACAGACATACTAGGAAAGGAATTAACCCTTCCAGCACCAAAGAAGGTAGGTTTCACTTAAAGGGGAAATGCACACATAACTAAAATCCCGTGCACACCAAACATACAAAGTGCACACCTACAAAGACAGGTTGCCAGGTGCAACCGCATGCACTTGACAGCAAGCTGCCTAGCAACCAGCTCAGGCTGCTATACTGACAAATAACATCATGTTGCCAGCGGCAACCACACGTGAAGCATCATACTAACAGCCCTCACCTGTGATTGACCACAAGACCAGACCGCGGGCAACTGCATGCGGCTCAAGGAGTCACGACCATGACCATGGTCATGACAACATCAGGCGCTGGGTTCTTAGCTGTGGTTTTCATTCCTGCCACCAGCATTTCCCTCCTGACTCTGAGCACAGCTTACACCCTGTCTCAGAGTTTCTTGTGTGTATCTGGGGTGTGTGCGGGCCTGTCTCTCCTCCCTTTGTGAGGCAGCCTGCGCACACCCTCTATCTTCCCCTGCCTATGGCTGGTCTGCAGGAAGTATTTAAAGGTGCCTCCTTCTACAGGAAGGCGCCTGAGCATCCTAGGTTCCTAGCTTGTCTAGTTTCCTGTTTGAGCTAAGGTGTTCTGTTGCTTCTTGTCATTCTGTGTACTGGACTTTGCATTATGCATTACAGACTTTGCCTGACTGCCGCCTGCCCTGACTTCTGCCTTCGTACCCTGACTATACCTCAGTCTGATCAGCCTCTGGTCTCCCAGCATCCACTTGGTGTATTTTGTCACCTGGAGGTCAGTCCAGTGGGTTCACACTCTGGTCCCGGTTTCCTCGTGTTCCAATTCCCCTCTGAGGTAGCACCTAGTACACCCCTCTGGAAAGTCTCTCCTCACCATCAGAGCTATCTTGTGAAGAACGAAGGGTGTGCTTAGACATTGCCCTCAGAGGGAGTTGGTCACGTGGGGCAGCGGGTTCCCATCCGCTGGTCATAACAGATCATTTGCTTAAAATCAAAACTGTTTTTTTGTGTGTTTTGGATGGCATTTGGTTAAATTAATTTTTTATTGAATCTATTGTTTTGCTGATAAGAGCAAGACTTCAGGTTTGGATACTCTTTAAAGAGAGACTCTAAACTGCAACTTCAAACGAAGGTGACAACTACACAACTACACTTCAAATGAACATGGATAATATGATTTTATTAAATATAACAATGAGCATATAGATACAGTATATACAAAAAATAGAAAACAAAGAATAGAAAGATTTTGTGTGGCTGTCATGGCCCATGAACAGGTAGGAACTAGTTAGGGACCACTCAAATAGAGGCGACCTTGACGTGGTGAGTGGCTTACTACGCTTTGGCCAAAATGTACACCAATGCCTCATCCAGCATGGAGGCAAATTGCTGGATGTAGAGTGCACAGTGAATCACATTTGTATTTTTCGTTTGTATATGTATTTCGCCATAGTGATGTGCACCACATACAGGTTGTGCTGACCCAATTCCCCACATTTTTTCTTTGCAGTATATATTGGAGGCGTGGCTATCTCCTTGGAGTCATTGCACACGTGACCAGTCAATCTGTCCTGGAGGCTGGTTTTAAAGTCAGTATAAAACTGAGTCTGCTTATATAGAACCTACCAGTAGCCATTTGGCTCCAGGAGAAGTATATGGTGGGCTCAGCGTGCATGTTGGTACTTGCATCCCTGGATCCGATGAAAGCTGTAATGGCACCGGACGGGGTTAAAAGCAGAGTGTGCTTGGCGTGCATGCTGACCTGCATTCCCTGGATTTTGTGTGGCTGTCATGGCCCATAAACAGGTAGGAACTAGTTAGGGACCACTCAAATAGAGGCGACCTTGACGTGGTGAGTGGCTTACTACGCTTTGGCCAAAATGTACACCAATGCCTCATCCAGCATGGAGGCAAATTGCTGGATGTAGAGTGCTATCACATTTGCATTTTTCGTTTGTAAAGAATAGAAAGCGTACATCGCCAATTGAGTTATCATCATCTGACAGTGAAACATCAGCTGGTAAGTGCGTTCAGCCAAAGCAGTCAGATTCTTGATCGTAAAAACATTTCTAAATGGTGTCTTTGCCTACATTAACTTCAGCTGCTTAGCTAAAAAGTTCCAGTTTTTATTCACCCTCTAGTGGAATGTAGCAAGCTTATATCTTGTTTATCTGTTATTATTCCAGACTTTGGAGTGGCCAATTCCCAGATCCGCAATAAATCAGAATCCCAAAATAACCTTGACAGACAATAGTTTACTCTCAAGCCCAAACATTTCAAACAAGTCTCTTTGTTCATTTTCAGTTCATAAGGATTCTATAAAATAAGTGAGACAGTACCTTGTACACATATTTCAGACATGTCTTCTTTGTTTATTCTATCAGATAACATGGACAAAGTCTTCTACAAACATTTCAGACAAGTTTCCTTGTTCATTCCATCAGACAAAAATGGACAAAGTCTCGCACAAACATGTCAAACAAGTCTTCAATTTATACATACTGTATGTCAGGATAATTTTATCAGACCCAATGGGGTCCAAATGATCAGAGACTCCACCTTCACACTTTAGTCTATAACCAAGGATCTGCAAACTCCGACTCTCCAGCTGCTCTGAAACTACAACTCCCAGAATACTCCTTTCATTCTTATGGGAGTTACAAGAACAGCCGAGTAAGTGTGCCTTCTGGGAGTTGTAGTTTCATAGCAGCTGGAGTGCCAAAGGTTGCTGATCCCTGGTCTATACAGTAGTTCAATTTATTCTATTTTTATTATTTAGTTTAATGACCTCTATAAAAGCATTTGTTTTTTCATATAACCATTGGCTTGACTATGACGAAAATTGGCTCTAATGTAGTCATATGTCATAAGAAAGCTAGATTATAAGGTCCCCTGGGATAAGGACCATTGACAATACATTCTGTCTACCATTCTGTGGGACTTGGATAATAAAGCTGTCAGCAAACCTTAGGTGTGAACAATATGATTTCTCTGTGTAGCGACTTCATGAAATGCTCTCTAGAGTCATTGCAAAGCAGGAGATGAATTGCAGTGTTCATCCAAATTAGTTCCAACAGCAGGAAGGTCAGATGGTAACAGAACTTTCCCCAGTTTAATTAACAGAGGAACAACTAGAAGTACAACCCTACTGCACACATCTCCCTTTCTGCAACCACAGCTTGATGATAACAACTCTTGTGACATGGTGGATTCTTCGAGTCCAGACCAGATAATGGTAACCATAAATAAATATCTCAATGATGGACCTAGTGAGTGCTAGGAGTATGCACCACATTATATAAAGCCCACCACAAGCTTGAAATGTTGACTCCATCCAAGATGGTTCATGGACTATCTGGGCCAAATTGTGATGTACAGTAGACGATGTAGGTGAAGGGATCAGCAGTCCAGGTGAACTTTATACAGTTTTCTGCTAACTATATACTTCCTTGGTTTGAAGGTTTGCTTCCATTAGAATCTAAAAACATAGCTCTAATCGCCATGACATATTAGCCCTAGTAGTGTGTGGAATTCGATTTTGTGCACCATTGGGGCATATATACATGGGCGTTGATGGGAATGTACCATTTCCGCTCATTGCCTATTTACATGAAGCAATTATCTCCTCTGTATGTGGAGGAATGATCGCTACTACGATCATTTATCCCCATGCAGTTTGTAAGTAGCACATCCCTGTTTACACAGGACAAAGTGCTGCTAAAAAATGATGAGTTTATGTGACGCATAAGTGTTTTTATTGTTTGTTGGGTGATTGTCGCCACATTCACATGGAGCAGTTACCTGTGAAAGAGCATTCATAAATAAAACTCATTGCCGATAACTGTCCCAATTATCTGCCCGGGTAAATGGGCCTGTACGGAAAGAGACTGAAATGAATGATGACTGTACAGCACTGCTAAATTTGCCAATTAGACGTTATTCATTGTATTCATAGCTATCAATATTCTTAGCCATGCCTTAAAGAGGATATGTGCAGCGTCCCACTACGTGTGTGTGGGCAGTGCTTAAAAGCACTTTTTAGCTTGTCAACAGTACTAGGTTGTAATGTATGATTTTGTATGTACAGGGAGTGCAGAATTATTAGGCAAGTTGTATTTTTGAGGATTAATTTTATTATTGAACAACAACCATGTTCTCAATGAACCCAAAAAACTCATTAATATCAAAGCTGAATATTTTTGGAAGTAGTTTTTAGTTTGTTTTTAGTTTTAGCTATTTTAGGGGGATATCTGTGTGTGCAGGTGACTATTACTGTGCATAATTATTAGGCAACTTAACAAAAAACAAATATATACCCATTTCAATTATTTATTTTTACCAGTGAAACCAATATAACATCTCAACATTCACAAATATACATTTCTGACATTCAAAAACAAAACAAAAACAAATCAGTGACCAATATAGCCACCTTTCTTTGCAAGGACACTCAAAAGCCTGCCATCCATGGATTCTGTCAGTGTTTTGATCTGTTCACCATCAACATTGCGTGCAGCAGCAACCACAGCCTCCCAGACACTGTTCAGAGAGGTGTACTGTTTTCACTCCTTGTAAATCTCACAATTGATGATGGACCACAGGTTCTCAATGGGGTTCAGATCAGGTGAACAAGGAGGCCATGTCATTAGATTTTTTTCTTTTATACCCTTTCTTGCCAGCCACGCTGTGGAGTACTTGGACGCGTGTGATGGAGCATTGTCCTGCATGAAAATCATGTTTTTCTTGAAGGATGCAGACTTCTTCCTGTACCACTGCTTGAAGAAGGTGTCTTCCAGAAACTGGCAGTAGGACTGGGAGTTGAGCTTGACTCCATCCTCAACCCGAAAAGGCCCCACAAGCTCATCTTTGATGATACCAGCCCAAACCAGTACTCCACCTCCACCTTGCTGGCGTCTGAGTCGGACTGGAGCTCTCTGCCCTTTACCAATCCAGCCACGGGCCCATCCATCTGGCCCATCAAGACTCACTCTCATTTCATCAGTCCATAAAACCTTAGAAAAATCAGTCTTGAGATATTTCTTGGCCCAGTCTTGACGTTTCAGCTTGTGTGTCTTGTTCAGTGGTGGTCGTCTTTCAGCCTTTCTTACCTTGGCCATGTCTCTGAGTATTGCACACCTTGTGCTTTTGGGCACTCCAGTGATGTTGCAGCTCTGAAATATGGCCAAACTGGTGGCAAGTGGCATCTTGGCAGCTGCACGCTTGACTTTTCTCAGTTCATGGGCAGTTATTTTGTGCCTTGGTTTTTCCACAAGCTTCTTGCGACCCTGTTGACTATTTTGAATGAAACGCTTGATTGTTCGATGATCACGCTTCAGAAGCTTTGCAATTTTAAGAGTGATGCATCCCTCTGCAAGATATCTCACTATTTTTGACTTTTCTGAGCCTGTCAAGTCCTTCTTTTGACCCATTTTGCCAAAGGAAAGGAAGTTGCCTAATAATTATGCACACCTAATATAGGGTGTTGATGTCATTAGACCACACCCCTTCTCATTACAGAGATGCACATCACCTAATATGCTTAATTGGTAGTAGGCTTTCGAGCCTATACAGCTTGGAGTAAGACAACATGCATAAAGAGGATGATGTGGTCAAAATACTCATTTGCCTAATAATTCTGCACGCAGTGTATGTATCTGCAAAATCCCTGTTAACAGGCAGCTTAGGTGTAATTTATACATCCCACCACTAGATGGGGATAAAGTTCAGGTCTTATATATATACCTAGGTCAGACCTAGTGAGGGAGTTCAGTTCAGATCAGTTGAGACCAGGAGGGAGATGGTGATGAGGGTAGATAAGAAAATGTAGTTCAGAAGAGAGCAGATCTGAGGAGATCAGATTAGATTAGTGGGAGAGAATGTAGAGTGAAGACTCCATGACACAGATTAGTGAGTGGAGCCAACTTCGCTAGGAGGTGATACTCAGATGTGAGGCGCAGAAGAGCATTTTCCTTCTGTGGCCGGACTATAGACTTGCATCCCTGACCAGTAGGAGAGAGTTTGCCTCCCTGGAAAAGAAACAAGCTTTCCTAAGGAATCATCGGTGATAAGAGCCATTATTGAGGGCCACAGACACCTTTGCATGGTGGAGGATTTATAGCTTCAGGCAGCCACACCAAACTTCTGAGAGACAGTTGAGTTTTCCTGTCTAAATATTCAGCTTGTAGGGAAAGACAAGGAATAGGATTCCACACATCTAAAGGAGCCAGGTACACCTAACCAACTGCTCCAAAAACTAGAAACCTGAAAAGCCTAGGAACAGTGGATTTGCAGAATCAACTCTGTACCATCAAGAAACTGCATTTTTGTACTGCTGCAACCAAAGACATCCAAAGTAAAAGTTGTGAGTTGCATCTTACCACTGTCTACCTCATAATATGATTTGAAAAATAATACTGCGCCATCACTGTGTACAAGTTGGCGACACCCCCTGAAGAGCGGGAAAATATTGTGCCACCCCTTTATGCAAAACTGTCTGGTCAAAGCCCATCCTACCTGTACTGTGTGGGTTCTGAGAGGCCAGCCCTGTATGCAAGGTAGCACCGCCTTCTTTGCCCTATGAAGAGTCCTACCATCGAAACAAAATGGGTGGAACTATGTGTGGCCTGTCAATGTGCCTACCTGTTAAAAGTTAGGACAAAAGCGCAGATGCAGATACAGTCCCCTATGAACATCTTTATACCCAAAAGATTGCTCCAGTCACCAAACAACCAAACCCAATTGGGGTACTGACCGATATTGTGCCAAAGGTCCGACTCGCTGAGACCGCCCCTCGTGTGGTGGATAATGGTTGCGCCGCTCCTGTCATTCAAACAGACCTGGACTAGAACTTTGGAAGAGCGTGACGTGCGTGCGCACGTTAGAAGCAGAAGCGCCGATTGCTGCAGAGAGAGAGAAGTAAAGTGCCGGAGCAGCATGGCCGAGAAACGAGAGCGCTCTGCACCTGAAAATGAATCCGGACGGAAACCAGTCGCCGCCCCGACTTGGACCCCCGCAGAAATGACTCTGGGGCTACAGGTTCGTGTGCAGGAGTTGTGGGACCGTCACTGGAGGGAGCGCAGTGAAGACCGTGGCCCTGAGTCTGCAAAAGATAGTGCAGGTCAGCATACACCCGCGACGCTGCGACCCCAGTCTCTGAAAGTAACTGAAAGGTCCGGTCAGTCTGAAGATGTTCCCACCATAGCGTGGCCCACTATGGAACATACCGCGCTTTGGGCAAAATTGTCTGCCGAGATCAAGTCTGCTAGACTTCCGCGCAATCATGCCTGCAAACATTATAATGAGGGACTAACCCGCAAACTGTTGGAGGCACCGATAAAGGATTTCCCGGTACCAGTACACAAACTGGGCCGAATGCTGGATTTTTGAAAGCAGCGGGTATTCGGATTCATCCGCGATTTGTCAACAGATCGTGAGTACTATGTGAACCGTCGGTCCGTAAAAAGGAAAGAACTTCCCCCTTGGCTACATAGCTTATATATTGGAGAAGTGATCGAGTTCACCCCTGCTGAGGGTACACGTGGACCCCATGCCACTGCAGTCCGCAGGCCAGGACAACCTACAGAGCCCCAGGAGCCTACTCAAGACTCTGAGTCTGAGGAAGAGTCAGAAAAGAAACTTCCTACTGCCCCTGTGCGGCCTGATGCCAAGTATATACCACCGAGTACAACCCAGAACCAATACGCCACTGGTTTTGCAGGAACCAACATCCTTTGGCAACCCGACATTGCCACCAGAGATCCTGACACCAAACCTAGACCCCAAAGGGAAAGGGTTAGGAGAAGGAGGCCCGAGCCTCAAAGCTTCACTGTAGCCACAGAGGACACACATATGCTATTACAACAACTGGCTGTACAGCAATGTCAGGGATTTGCTATCCCCCACTATGGAGAGGAGCTTGCTGGTTCTTCAACACCGAAATCAACTGAGAGATCAAATCCGGTGACCCTACTGTTGGGCTGGCTTATAAAGAGAAAAGAGAGCTGCCCCCTATCTTTGAAAAGGTGAAGCAGGAACTTGGTCTGCCCTCTACACTTAAGCAGAGAGTGATGGAGGGACGTCCAGAAGGATCATCCCCTGATTCCTGGGATTCTGGGAGCCCTATTCCGACAGATGTGTCTTCCTGTTCGGATCTCTACAACTAAGTAGGCCGTTTAACAACCATATTATGGAGCAGTAGCTGCCATTGTTTAAGAGGACTTCTCTTCTTGTTTTTGTTTTGAGCCCCTCTCTAAATTCTTTTTGCAAGGACTCCATCCAGAACTCCACCTACTTCAAGAATTTTGCACTATAATTGTGTGTTTTGCCATGTTTAACCCCTTTTTACCCCATTTTTAGGTTATCAAGGGACTTTATTAACGCAACGTTCAAAGTAAAATACCCAGAAAGACTTTTCTGTGCTTAACCGATCTACAACAAAATTTTTGCACTTTAAAATGTTTTTATACATGTTTTATACCCCATTTTAGGTATGGACTCTGTCTTCTGAACCATATCATGGACTTTACTGCCCTATGTCAGATCATTCTCTAACAACCATTTTGGCCGTAACACATCTACCATAAAGATAAAATGTATGTGATATATTTTATATATTTGCCTAGAATGTATTTTTTGTGCATAACCCTTTATTCACAGGAGGTTATTGAAGAGTCATGATAATGCATTGCAATGTCTATATTCACATGTGCATATTTGGAGGTGTGTATTTCAGGACACGGCTTAGAGATCCACAGCTTCAGACAATACCAACGTCGAGGGCGACTTACATTTTACCATGGGGGTATGCAGTGTCCCACTACGTGTGTGTGGGCACTGCTTAAAAGCACTTTTTACCTTGTCAACAGTACTAGGTTGTAATGTATGATTTTGTATGTATGTATCTGCAAAATCCCTGTTAACAGGCAGATTAGGTGTAATTTATACATCCCACCACTAGATGGGGATAAAGTTCAGGTCTTATATATATACCTAGGTCAGGAATAGTGAGGGAGTTCAGTTCAGATCAGTTGAGACCAGGAGGGAGATGGTGATGAGGGTAGATAAGAAAATGTAGTTCAGAAGAGAGCAGATCTGAGGAGTTCAGATCAGATTAGTGGGAGAAAATGTAGAGTGAAGACTCCATGACACATATTAGTGAGTGGAGCCAACTTTGCTAGGAGGTGATACTCAGATGTGAGGCGCAGAAGAGCGTTTTCCTTCTGTGGCCGGACTATAGACTTGCATCCCTGACCAGTAGGAGAAGAGTTTGCCTCCCTGGAACAGAAACAAGCTTTCCTATGGAATCATCGGTGATAAGAGCCATTATTGAGGGCCACAGACACCTTTGCATGGTGGAGGATTTATAGCTTCAGGCAGCCACACCAAACTTCTGAGAGACAGTTGAGTTTTCCTGTCTAAATATTCAGCTTGTAGGGAAAGACAAGGAATAGGATTCCACACATCTAAAGGAACCAGGTACACCTAACCCACTGCTCCAAAAACTAGAAACCTGAAAAGCCTAGAAACAGTGGATTTGCAGAATCAACTCTGTACCATCAAGAAACTGCATTTTTGTACTGCTACAACCAAAGACATCAAAAGTAAAAGTTGTGAGTTGCATCTTACCTGTAACGGTCACGTCCACACACACACAGGGGGAAGGGTAGTGACCACTGCGCTCCACCCTCACCCCGGGCCTGATGACAGGGGACAACTGGACGGCAGTCCCTAACTTAGGATATGTGCAGGGAAGACAGACAAGACAAAATACGGAACATGAACGGACCGGGTCAGAACCAAGAGAGCTACGCAGTATAACGGATTAAGCAAAGAATGGTCAGGAGAAGCTGGGGTCAAATACCAGGAGAGTAGCGAAGTACAAGAGGAGTCCTAAGAGAGTAGTCAGGTGGGAACCGAGGTCACAATACCAGGATGGATGCGCAGTACAGGAGGAGCAGGCAGAGGATCGTCAGGGAACAGGATCAGGTAAGTATTCAGTAGTCCAACAAATAGCCAGGAACCTAGAAATTAACAGGCAACCTGTGGCCAGCAGGCTGCCTGTATTTATAGTGGGGAGCGTCACATGGCCAGCGTCACATGACCGACAGGCCAACCAGTCGAGCACCGAGTGATCAGCTCGGCGCTCAAGGCAGACTAGGAGCAGGGAGCCACCCAGCCAGCAAAGCCTCCCTGGGAATGAGGTCAAGCACAAATCCTCATTCCCAAAGCTAAGCAACAGGTCTGCGGGCAATGGGGGACCGAGTGCACCTTCGGAACCCCGTGACATTACCACTGTCTACCTCATTATTACCACTTATGGTTGTACCACCATTAATGGTACTGGCGTCATGACAAAAACCATCAAGGGACTCAGCCGCAACAAGCACCCCTAACATCAAGGGCACCTCAACCACCATCTTGGCTGATGCTTCCCTACACAGAGCGTGGCCCGGAGGATTTCATGCTGTCCACCTCAACACTGTGCTGCCAGCCCAGGGAGGCTATCTGCTAACCGTGAGTAAACTGATGAACTGTGTGTTATATTATTTGGCCCCTCATCGGTCCACCGTGCACCTCACGTGTTGCCCCTGCGACTGGCTGGCTGCATATGCAGTGGTATACTATTGATGAGCAATCCTTAGGATAGTAGATCAGTATCAGATTGGTGAGGGTCCAACTCCTGACTCGTGTGATTGCTGCGTCCTCTTCAAAGTGCATGATTTCTCCCTTGTAGTGGCAATTACAACTGCTACAAGGGAAATGGTGTACAGGTAAATATTGAAGAGGATGCAGCGCTCACACAAGCACCGTGATCCCTTGAAACAGCTGATCGGCAGGGATGCTAAGAGTCGGACCCTCGCCGATCTGATATTGATGACCTATCGTAAAGGATCGGTCATCAATGTTTGTGCATTTGCCCAACCCCTTCAAATGTCTAGCCTTTTTTTAAATGCCTTCATTACATCTGCCCCTACTACTAGAGTTGAGCGGACACCTGGATGTTCGGGTTCGACGGGTTCGGCCGAACTTTGGAAAAAAGTTCGAGTTTGGGACCCGAAACCCATTGAAGTCAATGGGGACCCGAACTTTTGAGCACTAAAATGGCTGTAAAAATGTCATGGAAAGGGCTAGAGGGCTGCAAATGGCATCACAATGTGGTTAAGAGCATGGCAAGTGCTCTGCAAACAAATGTGGATAGGGAAATGACTTGAAGTAACATAAAATACGTAAAAATAAAAAATTATAATCTTGATCTAGGAGGAGGAGGTCCATATGGAGTAGGAGGTTGAGGAGGCGGTGGATGTGGCGGTGTAGGTGGAAGCGGCGGTGGATGAGGAGGTAGTGTCACGGCCTTTGGTTTGCGCTGTGACACTGTTGCCACACTTGCGGTTGCCCGCGGCGACGTGTTGCTGTGAGAGCATGCGGTGGCAGTGTCTCAGCCTTCTGGGTGATTGCCGTGACATGGTTGCCACGCATGCTGTTGCCGGTGGTAACATGTTTAGTATGCTTGTGTGTGCACTTCCCCTTTAAGTTGTAGCCTCCCTCTGTCTGGTGCTGTTAGGGTTAACTCCCTGACTGGGTGTGGTCATCAATGGAAAGATGGTTCACCCTGGACTGGAGCAGAGCTCCAGCACCACCGACAGCTGAAGTACAACTGACTCCAGCCAGGGAGCCACAGGGGATAAAACCCTAGTGACCACACCCAGTCTAAAATTGTATAATTTCAACCCAAGAATGTAACAGAAAAATTAGTGAAATGTATTAACCTGTTTACTTGGTAGAGCAGGGGTCTATGACAGAAAAAAATTGTTTATTGTCACCCGAAAATGTTAAAGAAAAATTATTGAAATGTATTAAGCTGTCAACTAGGTAGAGGGGTATATTACACCCAATAATTGGTGAATTTCACCAAAAAATGAAACAGACCAATTTTTTTTTTTTACCTGTCTACTCGGTATAGCAGTGGTACTTCACACCCAAAAATTGGTGAATTTCACCAGAAAATGTAACTGACAATTTTTTTTTTAAACCTGTCTACTAGGTATAGCAGTGGTACACCACACCCAAAAATTCTTGAATTTCACCAGATTATGTAACTGACAATTATTTATTTTTGTTTAACCTGTCTACTAGGTATAGCAGTGGTACTATACACCCAAAAATTGGTGAATTTCAACCGAAAATGTAAATAATTTTTTTTTTTTTTACCGGTCTACTAGGTATAGCACTGGTACTATACACACAAAAATTGGTGAATTTCACCCGGAAATGTAAATGACAATTTTTTATATTTTTTTAACCTGTCTACTAGGTATAGCAGTGGTACTATACACCCAAAAATTGGTGAATGTAAATGACAAAGTAGTGAAAGGACATAAAATAAAAAAAATAAAAAAAAATTGATTTATGAGGTGGCGTTCCATATGGAGTAGGAGTTTGAGGAGGCGGTGGACGTAGCGTGTAGGTGGAAGCGGCGGTGGAGGAGGACGAGGTAGCCAACACAGGTTTTTGGTTTTAGTTTTATTTTTTTAATTAGGGTACACTCTAAAAGAGTGTGAAATATCCAAAATACGAGAATGAGCAAATGCGCTGCAGTATAACAATGGCTGGTTAGTGCCGGTATACATGTCTATTCTGCACAAGGTTACAGACAAGTCCTGTGGGATCCATGCCTGGTTCATTTTAATAAACGTGAGCTTGTCCACAATGGCTGTGGACAGGCGGCTGCGCTTGTCTGTGATGACGCCCCCTGCCGTGCTAAACACACGTTCAGATAATACACTGGTTGCAGGGCAGGCCAGAACCTCCAAGGTGTAAAGGGCAAGCTCAGGCCATGTGCCCAATTTGGAGACCCAGAAGTTGAAGGGGGCAGACCCGTCATTCAGTACGTGTAGGCGTGTGCACACATACTGCTCCACCATGTTGGTGAAATGCTGCCTCCTGCTAAGACGTTCCATATCAGCTGATGGTGCTGGTTGTTGTGGCGTGCTGACAAAGCTTTTCCACATTTCGGCCATGCTAACCCTGCCTTCTGAGGTGCTGCCGGTGCCGCAGCTGCGTTGGCGACCTCTTCCTCTTTCTCTGCCTTTGCCTTGTGCTTCCACTGTGCCCCCGCTGTCAGGTGGGAATGTCACCAGCATGTGCTTGTACTCGCGCATCTTACGATCACGCTCCAGGGAGGGAATTAAGGACGGTACGGGGATCCAGTAACATGGCCACCCAGTAATCAGCACAAGTTAGAATGTGGGCAACTCGGCGGTCGTTGCGGAGACACTGCAGCATGTAATCGCTCATGTGTGCCAGGTTGCCCAGAGTCAACGAAAAGCTGTCCTCTGTGGGAGGTGTATCGTCTGTGTCCTCTGTATTCCCCCAGCCACGCACCAGTGATGGCCATGATCTGGTCTGGGTGCCACCCTGCTGTGAACAAGGTTCCTCCTCCTCATCCTCCACCTCGTCATCCTCCAGAACTGTGCCCTGGCTGGACAATTGTGTACCTGGCGTTTGTGGGTGCAGGAACCCACCATCGGAGCCACTTGTGAATGACTGGCCGGAAACCCTACGAAATGATCCCTCTTCCTCCTCCTACTCCTGTGCCACATCCTCTTCCATCATCGCCAGGAGCGTTTTTTCAAGGAGGCATAGAAGTGGGATAGTAACACTGAGAACTGCGTTATCGGCACTGGCCATGTTGGTGGAGTACTTGAAACAGCGCAACAAGGAACACAGGTCTCGCATGGAGGCCCAGCAGTGGCGTTTCTAGCTTTCAAATTTTGGGGGGGCACACTGGGGGCCAGGACAAAAGTAGGGGGGGCAGCTATAACAACGATACATTTACACAAGTACGCTTAGAAATGCTGCGATACTTTACCCAATACCTAAAACCGCAACAGGAAAGAAAAGTCCAGCTGTCTGTGGATGACACTTTTATAGAGAGGGGGATCTGTGGATGACACTGCTATGGGGGGGATCTGTGGATGCCACATACCGTATATAGCATCTTATGCTATATGTGTCATCCACAGATCCACCCCATGACAGTGTCATCCCCATTTCCCCCTCCATAACAGTGTCATCCACAGATCTCCCTCCCTATAACAGTGTCATCCACAGATCTCCCTCCCCGCCTCTCACAGGAGTGTACATATATAAAATAAACATATTTCACATGAACACTTACAGTTACTTGGCTTGGCCCTTGGGGATCTCGGACGCCACTTCCACACTTTGGTCGGGGGCTCGGTGGAGCTGATGTTGTGTTTTATCCTAATGAGAAAGATTTCATAATAAGGATTTGGAGAAGGGGCAGAGGAATAGCAGAGCAGGGAGAGGCTGGTGCTGCTACTAGGGGGTCATACCATGGGGGAGTAATAAAACCCACCATAATGCCCCCCAGTAGAAATAATTCTCCTTATAATGTGCAAAACATACCCCCTTATGCCCCCAGTTGAGCTAATGTCCCCCATAATGTGCCAGTATAAAATACCCCTATATAGTGCCCCAGTAAATGCCTCCATAGTGCTCCTCTCCCCCCTTCCTGCTAGTGCCCCCCATAATGTACCAGTATAAAATGCCCCATATATCGTGCCCCAGTAGATGCCCTCAGTGTCCCCCATAATTTGCAAGTATAAAATACCCCTTCTTAGTGCCCCCCCGTAGATGACTCCATAGTACTCCTTTCTCCCCTTCTCCATAGTACCCACCATAATGTATCCCAGTATAAAATGCTACTGTACAGAGCCCCCCATATAAAACACCCCTTCTTTGTGGCCTCAGTAGATGCCCCTATAGTGCCCACCAATAATGTGCCAGTAATAGGTGCCCTCAATAACGTGCCACTGCCAGTAACAAGAGCCCCCCAATGTGCCAGTAATAAGCCCCATCACGTGCCAGTAACAAGAGCCCCCATCACGTGCCAGTAATAAGCCCCCCATCACGTGCCAGTAATAAGCCCCCCATCACGTGCCAGTAATAAGCCCCCCATCACGTGCCAGTAATAAGCCCCCCATCATGTGCCAGTATTAAGCCCCTCCATGTTCCAGTATTAATCCCCCCATCGTGCCAGTATTAAGTCCCCCCCATCATGTGCCAGTATTAAGTCCCCCCCATCATGTGCCAGTATTAAGTCCCCCCCCATCATGTGCCAGTATTAAGTCCCCCCATCATGTGCCAGTATTAAGTCCCCCCATCATGTGCCAGTATTAAGTCCCCCCATCATGTGCCAGTATTAAGTCCCCCCCCCCCATCATGTGCCAGTATTAAGTCCCCCCATCATCATTGGCCAGTATTAAGTCCCCCCCATCATGTGCCAGTATTAAGTCCCCCCCATCATCGTGTGCCAGTATTAAGTCCCCCCCACCATCATGTGCCAGTATTAAGTCCCCCCCATCATGTACCAGTATTAAGTCCCCCCATCATCATGTGCCAGTATTAAGTCCCCCCATCATGTGCCAGTATTAAGTCCCCCCCATCATCATGTGCCAGTATTAAGTCCCCCCATCATCATGTGCCAGTATTAAGTCCCCCCATCATCATGTGCCAGTATTAAGTCCCCCCATCATCATGTGCCAGTATTAAGTCCCCCCCATCATCATGTGCCAGTATTAAGTCCCCCCCATCATAATGTGCCAGTATTGTAATAAGCCCCCCCAATGTGCCAGTAACACTATTGTAAAAAACAAAAAACAAAAAAAACACATACTTACCTCAGTGTCAGCGATGCGATGCAGCCTCCTTCTGTGTCCCGCGCTGTAATGTAAGGCTCAGGCGGCGCGATGACGTCATCGCGCCGCCTGCGCCGGCCTCTGATAGGCTGCCAGCCTAGTGCCTGCAGCCTATCAGAGGAAGAGGAAGGGACACGCCTCTCCCTCCCCTGCACCTCCGCTGGCACAGGCAGATTACAATGGAGAAGAGCGCAATGGAAGCGGCTCACTTGGGGGGGGGCATTTTAGTTGGGGGGGGCACAGCATGATATAGGGGGGGCCGTGGCCCCCCCCTGGCGACGCCACTGAGGCCCAGTCATTAGTGGTGAAGTGGTGCTGTTCCGCCGAGTGACTCACCCGTGCATGCTGCAGCTGAAACTCCACTATCGCCTGCTGCTGCTCGCACAGTCTGGCCAGCATGTGCAAGGTGGAGTTCCACCTTGTGAGCATGTCGCATATGAGGCGGTGAGCGGGAAAGCCGAAGTTACGCTGCAGCGCTGACAAGCGAGCAGCAGCAGGGTGAGAACGCCGAAAGCGCGCACAGACGGCCCGCACTTTATGCAGCAGCTCTGACATATCGGGATAATTTTTAAGGAATCTCTGCACCACCCAATTCAGCACATGCGCCAGGCAAGGGATGTCCATCAAACCGGCTAGTCCCAGAGCTGCTACGAGATTTCGCCCATTATCGCACACCACCAGGCCGGGCTTGAGGCTGACTGGAACAAACCACTCGTCGGTCTGTTGTTCAAGGCCCGTCCACAGCTCCTGCGCGGTGTGGGGTTTGTCCCCCAAACAGATAAGTGTTAAAACAGCCTGCTGTCATTTACCCCTGGCTTTGCTGAAGTTGGTGGTGAAGGTGTTACGCTGACCGGATGAGGAGCCGGTAGAGGATGAGTAAGCGGAGTAGGAGGAGGAAGCAACAGGAGGCAAACTGAAGCGCCCTGCAATCCTCGGTGGTGGAAGGACATGCGCAAAACTGCTATCCGCCTCAGGCCCAGCCGCCACTGCATTAACCCAGTGTGCTGTTAGGGAGATATAACGTCCCTGACCATGCTTACTGTTCCACGTATCCGTAGTGAGGTGCACCTTACCACAGATGGCGTTGCGCAGTGCGCACCTGATTTTGTCCTCACTTGGTTGTGCAGGGAAGAGATGCCTCGCCTGGAAAAGTAGTGGCGGCTGGGCACGACGTACTGTGGGACAGCCACCGCCATAAGTCCTTTAAAACTATCCGTCTCCACCAGATGGAATGACAGCATTTCAAAGGCCAGTAATTTTTAAATGCTGGCATTCAGGGCTAGTGATCGCGGGTGGGTAGGGGGGTACTTCCTCTTCCTCTCCAGCTTTTGGGAGATGGAGAGCTGAACACTTCCGTGGGACATTGTGGAGATGCTTGGTGACCCAGGTGGTGGTGTTGCTGGCAGATCCTCTGTTTGCGGGGTGGCAGGTAGCACTGTCACTCAAGAGGTGGATGAAGAGGCCGAGACTGCAGCAGAAGAGGAAGCAGGAGGAGCCACTTAAATGCCTGGTCATGCAGGTTGTGCTCAGGTTGAGAACATTTATGCCTCGCTTCAGGCTCTGATTGCACAGCGTGCAAACCACTCGTGTCTTGTCGTCAGCACATTGTCTGAAGAACTGCCACGCCAGGGAACTCCTTGGAGCTAGCTTTGGTGTGCTCTGTCCCTTGCTGCGGTGGGCAGTAGCAGGTGTACTGTCTAGGGGACGGCCGCTCCGCTTTTGCACCCTGCTCCCTCTTCTGCTGTGCTGGTGGCTCTGTGCAACCACTGCCTCTTCCTCCGAACTACATAGGTCACTTGCATGACCTTGTTTCCATGTGGGGTCGAGGACCTCATCATCCTCCACATCATCTTCCACCCAGTCTTCACCCCTGCCTTCCTTGTCGGTCTGCACACTTTCGAAAGCCCCAGCAGTTGGCACCTGTGTTTCGTCATCATCTGAGACGTGCTGCGATGGTCCTCCCATGTACTCATCTTGAAAGATAAGTGGTTGAGCATCAGTGCACTCAATCTCTTCCACTTCTGGGGCAGGGCTAGGTGGATGGCCCTGGGAAACCCTGCTAACAGAGTCATCAAAAAGCGGAAGAGACTGCTGCATGACTAGGGGCTCAGACTGCTTGGCTGATTTGCAAGGGGGTGAGGTGAAAGACTGATGGACATCTGCTGCAGGTGCCAACTGTGGTCTTTCAGCAGGAGACTGGTTGGGGGACAATGTGAAGGAACTGGATCCACTGTCAGCAACCCAATCTACTATCGCCTGTACTTGTTCAGGCCTCACCCTTCGTAGAGCTGCATTAGGCCCGACCAAATACAGCTGCAGGTTCTGTCGCCTACTCGCATCTGAGGAAGGGTTTTCACTTGTGCGTGTAGCTGGCACAGATCGACCACATCCTCTCCCTGCAACAGGAGCTCCACCAGCAGCACCACGACTTGGGCCACGTCCCTTATTTGACGCTCTCCTCATATTTCCCGAATTTTGGATCTTGCCCTAAATGGGTGTTTAATTAATAGTAGAATAGAACGACATTATGTACAGGGTGTATCTCACAAGGCCTGAACCATACTAGGCCTCAATTAAATTTGTTTTCCCACAATGGCTGTATTTCAAATACCTGAATCAAACCCCTGTATTTAAAGGGTATATCTCACACTGCCTGAACCAGACTAGGCCTCAATTAAATTTGTTTGCCCAAAATGGCTGTATTTCAAATACCTGAATCAAACGCCTGTATTTAAAGGGTGTATCTCACACGGCCTGAACCAGACTAGGCCTCAATTAAATTAGTTTGCCCAAAATGGCTGTATTTCAAATACCTGAATCAAACTCCTGTATTAAAAGGGTGTATCTCACACGGCCTGAACCAGACTAGGCCTCAATTAAAGATTTGTTTGCCCAAAATGGCTGTATTTCAAATACCTGAATCAAACTCCTGTATTTAAAGGGTGTATCTCACACGGCCTGAACCAGACTAGGCCTCAATTAAATTAGTTTGCCCAAAATGGCTGTATTTCAAATACCTGAATCAAACTCCTGTATTAAAAGGGTGTATCTCACACGCCCTGAACCAGACTAGGCCTCAATTAAATATTTCTGCACCAAATGGCGGTATTTCAAATATCTGAATATAACCCAAATATATAAAGGGTGTATCTCACAATGACATATGCAGCAAAGGCTGCCAAATAAACTTTTTTTTGCCCAAACGGGTGTTTGTTTAATAACTGAATATGGCAGCAGTATATAACCCTGGAATTTCAAACGTGCTAATGCTGCAAGGCCTGAAAAATTGTGCATTTTGCCCCAAAAAGGGTGTTTTATTAATAGAAGAAAATAAGCCCTGTATATACAGGGTGTATCTCACATGGCCTGACCCACACTAGGCCTCAATTAAAGATTTGTGCACCAAATGGCGGTATTTCAAATATCTGAATATAACCCAAATATATAAAGGGTCTATCTCACAATGACATATGCAGCAAAGGCTGCCAAATAAACCTTTTTTGCCCAAATGGGTGTTTGTTTAATAACTGAATGTGGCAGCAGTATATAACCCTGGAATTTAAAAACGTCAAGATGCTGCAAGGCCTGAAATATTGTTTATTTTGCACGAAAAAAGGTGTTTTATTAATAAAACAATCAAACCCCTGTATTTAAAGGGTGTATCTCACACGCCCTGAACCAGACTAGGCCTTTTTTTTTATTTTGTTTGCCCAAAATGGCTGTATTTCAAATACCTGAATAGAACCCCTATATATACAGGGTGTATCTCACACTCCCTGATCCACACTAGGCCGCAATTAAATTAGTTTGCCCAAAATGGCTGTATTTCAAATACCTGAAAAGAAGCCCTGTATTTAAAGGGTGTATTTCACATGCCCTGATCCACACTAGGACGCTATCAAATAATTGAATAGAAAGACAGTATGTAAAGGCGGTATCTCACAATGACATCTGCAGCAAAGGCTGCCAACTAATTTTTTTTTGCCCAAACGGGTGTTTGTTTAATAACTGAATTTGACAGCAGTATATAACCCTAGAATTTCACACGTGCTGATGCTGCAAGGCAGAAAAATAGTGGAATCTGGCAAAAAAGTGTGTTTTTAAAAACCCAGAAAATGATGGCTGTATTTCTAGCTTAAATTGCACACTGACTAATCCAGATGTTGTATATTGCCCAACAAGTTTTTTTTTGGTAACAGAATATGAAAGCTGTATATATTAAACTTGAATTTAACACTTGCAGATCTGGAAAATAGTGTTTTTTGGCAAAAAAAAGTGTTTTTAAAAACACAGAAAATGATGGCTGTATTTCTAGCTTAAATTGCACACTGACTAATCCAGATGTTGTATATTGGCAAAAAAGTGTTTTTTTGGTAACAGAATATGAAAGCTGTATATATTAAACTTGAATTTAACACTTGCAGATCTGGAAAATAGTGTTTTTTTGCAAAAAAGGGTGTTTTTAAAAACACTGAAAATGATGGCTGTATTTCTAGCTTAAATTGCATACTGACTAAGCCTGCAAATTCACCAGATGTTGTAAATTGCCCAAAAAAATAGTGATAAAAAAAAAAATATTATTTGTGCTGTTTGTAAAGCTTGGATTTCAATGTCCCAAAAACTCAGATGCAGTGCTGGTGCACTGAGCTTGCATAAAATGGCCGCCGCAGCCGCCCACCTAACTGACTTATACTGTTACTGGGCTCAGGGCAGGATAAAAAAATTGTGCCTTGCACCCACAAAACACAATGGGCCAGATTTATCATTAGCTCAGGTCAGAATAATGGAGTGAAAAAGTCCCAAACGCTAAAACTGCGCACAAATTTGCGACTTTTTTCTGCTCTGCACTATGCTCGCCAGTTTTCTGAAAGTGGGCGTGTTTTCTTATGTACATGAATCTCTAGACAGATTTACTATTGGTACTATTTAAAAAGTCGCAAAAAAGTCGCACAAAAGTCGCAATTTCACTCCAGTGAGGACCATGCTTATCTTATGAGACTTTTTAATAGAACATGCGACTTTTTTATAAAAACGTGCGACTTTTTCGTAAAGATGTGCGACTTTTGTAAAGCTGCTTACTGACGGATAAACTGCTACCGTCAAACCACATTTATCACAGTCTTAAAGGGCCGATCATAAATCTGACTTTGCTAAAACTGACTTTAGCCATATGTTAAAGTGGAGTGAGCTGTCAGAGTCATGATAAATCTGGCCCAATGTATGTAGATCGCTGAGTTAGATTCACGTTTTGAGCAAAGACTCTTCTCTCCCTGAAATCAAAGACTCAAAGACTATTCTCTCCCTGAAATCACCAGCTGCATCCTCTCCCTACACTAAGCACAGCAGAGTGACGTGCAGCGCTACGTGACTCCATCTTATATAGAGGCTGGGTCACATGCTACACTGGCCAATCACAGCCATGCCATTAGTAGACATGGCTGTGATGGCTTCTAAGGGCACAGAGTTAAACGCTTTCAAAAAGCACAGAGAAATCACCGAACACCGAACCCAAACTTTTACTGAAATGTTCGGGTTCGGGTCCGGGTTCCAAAAATCCTAAAGTTCGGTACGAACCCGAACTTTACAGTTCGGGTTTGCTCAACCCTACTTACTACCTCTTAAACTGGAGAATTACAAAGTCTGTAACTGTAAAGAATCCTTTCAGGGGCACTACAGCACAGCATACCACAGTAAAAAAAAAAAATACTGAAAATGCATTAAATTGCTTATATGGTTTCATGATGATGGAATATTTTTTTTATTAATATTTGTAATATGGTTGGAAAAATAAAGTAATAAAAAAAAAGTTGATTTCAGTAAAATTAAGCTGTATTCCTCTATCTCCAAGTTAGACCTCACACGAGAGACACTTTTTAATTACTTTCTCTTTTTATTGCAGGGCAGGAGATCACTTTAATTAAAAGGGTTATCCCATGATTAATGTAAAAAATTAAAATCAGACATCATTTAGTGCATGGACATCTCTTTCTAACAAACTTAGAACCAGGCCTGTACCTCACATGGATCCAGAGAGATTCCCATTTATTGCTCTGCTAGATTTATTTTAAGCTGGCAGCGTGTCTTTCACAGGGGTGTGTCCTTTCTGCTGCAGCTGGTAGCAGTTGAAGGATGAACCTGAGCATTTGCTTCCATCTCAGTGAGCTGGACAAAGAATTTAGAAAATGAGCAAGCAGCAGGTGGCGCTATACAGATAGATTTCAGTGAATAAATCAGTGGCTATAATACATTTTTAATTACATGCAATTACAAAAGTATTCAGATCCAGCTGCTGGTTTGAAAACTGTAGAATATTTTTTTGTGGGGCAACCCCTTTAAAGAAAAAAAGAGTCTGGTGCTATTTTGGGGTTAAAACATTCTTGTTCATGGGCTGTGTCTGGTACTGCGCCTCAGGCCCATTCCCTGGAATGGTGCAAAGTTGCAATACCAGGCTTACCCCAAGTGCAAGGGGGGAGCTGTTTTTTGGAAGAATTTCTTTCTTTCTTTCTTCTCTTATACAACTCTCATAAAACTACTTTGCAAATAAAATTCACAGATTGTTAAATGTCCACCACCCCTGACACCTGTGAGACAAGATATACGGATGTGTTTCCATCAGGAATTAGATCATTAAGCATGGCTCTGTCCTTGGCTATATAGTAAAAATGTCACTGTGCCACATCACATTAATGATTCAAGCTCCAGTCCTGCTTAGCAAGGTATATTGGGATTGCAATAAAGGTAAAAGCACAGGCCAATAAACTGTACACCACCTCAATGGTTAATAACATGTTTTATAACCCCTTTAAAGTGCTATCCACATGGAATAAATAGCATTCTGCCGGACACAGGGTGCGGCTGTGATCCGTATTCCGTGCTTTATCTGGATACAATGTATCATCTTCTGTCCTGCGCAGTTGCTAGGCAACCCGGGAGCAGCTGGAGTCAGCAAAGATGATATGCCGGATTTTCTTTCTTGGTTTCTGTCAGACAGTGTAGCAGTTATCTAGAATGTGACTTTGAAGGGAAGTCTCAAGTGGTTGCGTTTCCTCGGCCCCTGTGAAAACAGATTAAAACGGAAATGTGACATAATTATAGTGACATCTGCTCATCAACTGCAACTATGTGGAACTGGAGTAAAAAATCATCTATCTATACAGTAATCATAAAAACATTGTATATATAATATGATTAGAGATGAGCGAACTATTCAAAAATTTGATCCGGCTGCTTCGCCGAATTTTACAAAAATAAAATTTGCTCTGTGACTTATTTACTTCGCCACGAAGTGCATTTTTTTGTAAGTAGTGGGTGCAATGACCTCCCCGTCATTGCACCCCTCAGATGCCGCGTTCATCACAACGGCCGGCATGGTGACGTCATACATCACCATGCACATAATTTCTTGCGAGATCTTCAATCAAGGCGGTGACGGCTGGCCCGTCGCGATCAAATGGATGAGGTACGTATGTTGTTGTTTTTTAACCCCCATTCAGGGAAATCGATTCGCTATCATGAAGCATGTGGAAATTTGGTTTCGCAGTGAATCAAATTTTTCCTGAAATTCATATCGAAGTTTAATTTGTGGTCTTTGATTCGATCAACACCAAAAATGATTATATATAAATATATATATTTTTAAAAATTACTATAAATTATGTATATGTATACATCTACACATATGCACATTTTTTAAATCAATAAATAAGTATGAAAAACAACTTAGTATAGGCACTAAAGAACCTGAGTCATACGTTGAAGCCTCAAGCCCCCAATGTAAAATATGTACTATGGCCCCTGAAACGGCGCCCCCACCCATGCCAATTTCTTAACCTAACCCCTTTGCCACAATGAAAACGCTCATTTCCCATGGCCCTTCTGCTGACCCCCTCTTGACCTACCTGGTGCTGCCTGAGGCAATCGCCTCACCTGGCCTCATTGGTGGTGCCAAAACTGGTAATTTTCCTATGTCGCAGAAGGGGCTTTGGATCCCTCGGACTCCAGAACCTAGATGTTAATACTACTTTTTAACGCCCCTCCCCCCCAAGAATTTATATTACAGACTCTTGCCATACCTGGCAACCTAGGGACCTAAAGTCCCTGGTTACTGATCAGATTTTCTAGTTTCCGTCAACTTTACTAAATTTGTCAATTTTGTCTATAGGTTTGCACTGAAGTTATAAGTACATTTAGAACAGTCCATTGACCCATTTCCCTCCTTCTGTGGTGCTGAAAGGGCTGGGCCATGCTCCCATTTTCATTCATTTACATACATGTATACTGCAGGGAAATACACTGAACCCTGAGAGGACCTATGAGCATCTCCCAGAGAATTATGTATCCTTATGATTTTTATGATGCAGTGATGGCCTCTGTGTGTTTCAGTCTCAAATAATATTCAAGCCTAAGAAATAAGGCTGGGTTGTGGCAGAGAACAGCCTACTGGATATTACCGCATTCCAGCCTAGCCGGATACTGCCATTCACCGTCGAATCCATTGACTATAAAGGGATCCGGTGAGGGATCTGGCCTCTTTCCAACATAAGTGGTATTTTATGTCCAGCCCAAGAACAAACACTTTTGCTGAATCCTCGCCAGATCCCTTCATAGTCAATGGAGTCCGGCGGTGAACAGCAGTATCAGGCTGGATCTGGTAAACTCAAGCAGACTCTCTGCCAGAACAGCCTATCGGATCAGTGAAACAGAGGTAGAAAACCACCCTAACAAATGTTAAGAGATAACTTTTTGTGGACTCTTCTATAGATCTCCTTGTTATAGGGGGTTGTATGTTAAATTGCTTATTTCTCCATATATTGCTGTTTCAATGATGACAGAAGCATTGCAAGAGTGTACTGATTGTGTGAAAGACAGTGACCTGTCCACCCATGGCATTATACTATAGAAAAGTAAACTGGATAGAACAAGCTGCTTATTAAATCATAGAATAATTATAGCAGCAGCAGGAAAACATGTATCCTGGTGGATGAAGTTAGTGAGTAGAAGGCTGTATGTGAGAGAGGTAGTGTCATGGTCATGGAGCAGCCGGAGGAAATAAATCCGTTAGTCAATCAGCAATAATAACTGCAGCAGAAGAGGAGTGTGCTGACCTTGTTGGGGCTAGGGGCAGTGACCTGTCCATTCATGTCTTTATTGTGAAGCACATAAGGCTGCATGTGACCATACTAGGTCATTAGGCTAGTGCAGAGAGGACACTGTGCGGGCAATCAGAACACAAGAATGATGACAGCTGCAGAGGAGGAGTGTGCTGATCTTATTGCAAACAGGGTCTGTCCACTCCACGCATGTCAGTAATAACAGGGCTATAGGTGACAATCAGTGGCGTAGCTGGGCCCCACAGCAAATTTTTGAATGGGCCCCCCTCCCCCAGTATTTTTTTCGCAACCCCTTCCTTTCATGCCGCCCCCATTCCTGTGGCTAGTAAAGATCGCTCTCTCAGACCAGAGCCGGCAGCTGTTCCATCCGTTTTCTACACTGTCTATACTGTCACTGTATATAATTTCATTGTGTAATACTGTTGAGGGGGCCCTGACAAAATCTTTTAGTCCTCCTCTTCCTGGATGGGCCCCTTCTGGGTTCAGGGCCCCAAAGCAGCCGCTTCCCCTGCTTCCCCTATAGCTACACCCCTGGTGACAATATCATCATGAAATGGTGTAGCCCTTCAGCATATGGTATATGGCAGGCATGGCCAACCTGTGGCTCTCCAGCTGTTGTAAAACTACAATTCCCACCATGCCCTGCTGTAGGCTGATAGCTGTTGGCAGTCTGGGCATGCTGGGAGTTGTAGTTTTGCAACATCTGGAGAGCCTCAGGTTGGCCATCCCTGGTATATGGGATTGATGACAGCAGCAGGAGCAGAAATGGCTGATTTTGTGGAGGGCAGTGACCTGACCATTGACTTGATGTTGTTAAATGGATTGTCCGAGAGCTCTAAAAAACATATGCAGTGTACTCAAGTTGTGTGCAGTAGGTGTTTCTGGGTGATGTAGTGCAATATACACTAACCTGGTACAGCTGACTCTCTGCAAGGGCAGGTATAGGTAGAAATAGTTCGTGACGCCAGTGCCAAGTAAACGGTGGCACGCCGTTTGCGGATGCAGGAATAAATTGAGGAAACGTAGTCTTAAACAGAACTTCAACTTTAGTAGTTTGCAGGCAGAGACAATATTGGAAACGCAGTTCCTCAGCATACAGTCGATTTTGCAATTCGGTCGATGCAGGCAATACAGTACAGCAGGGTTATTACAGAGTGTTGAACACAGGATTTGCAGCAAAGGAGCTTGCACTCTAACTCTGTCTGATCCTGGAATGTAGCAATTCTTCACCAAGGCCCATTAACCTAGTTCTGGCTTTATATCCTTGGCTATAGCTTCTATAAGTACCTCCTCTGTCTTTCTGAGTACCTCTGGCTTTCCTGATCTTTGCCTCTGTCTCTCTCAGCTTCTGGACACTTCCTCAGGCTCTAGAAACTTCTGAGCTGTGGTCTAGACTGACCTCTGCACTCCACACTAGATCAGGTTACACTGACTTTCCCTTCCTTGTCTGGCCCTTATATAAACTAGGGCTCCCTAGCTCCCTCTAATGCCTAAGAGCTGGAATGACACCCCTAGCCGGCCTGTACTTGCAAGTTTCATAGCAACAGGGAAATACATGCATTACATTACATGACATTTTATAAAACTGACATATACCAACTTCCCCATAATTAAGGAGGGACGACAGCACACCAAGTGACCTTTTGGTAGTGACGGGTATTACAGTTCCCGTACACTACATACCCCACTGCTTTAAGCTGAGTACGACCTCGTACTCCATCATGGGTCGCCCAACTGGAATCTCTACCTGAAATAGAAAATAGAGACATGCAGGCATACATACATGTAATTCATCTGCATTTACATTTACATCAGGTCCAATTGGCAAAGGTGAAGGGTAGTGACAAGGGGCGTCGTTCTCTTCTCTCAGGATAGTGAATGGAACGGGGGCGCTGACCTGGCACAGCGTAACATTATAACCAGGATAGTCCATGACAATGAATAAGTCCATGATAAAACAGTAGAAAACGGTATAAAAGTTCTTGGAGGCTCAAATAACAAACATGAGTCCGTACCCAGGTTATTTCTTATTAATCACATGCGGTGGAGTCCATCTCTGGGCACATTTCCTTAGTATGAAGTTGCACAATAAAATGACAGCATAATAACGGAACTACCCAGGGGTTTCCTGTGGGTGTAGCACAGGCAAGGGCTCACGTGGGGGAGTCCATTCTTGCGCACAAATGTCCAACAAGGTATTGCCCGTGGCAACTGTTTGGGAGGAGACACCACCAGAATAATCAAAGTCTCCTAAACGGACTGGCGGACGTCCCCTGGTCATCCGGGTAGACCTTCTCAACACAGGGGTCTCCTCTTCCCTTAGCAACGAGGTAGAAGGGAGAGGAGCAACAGGAGGGTCTCCATCCGTGAGACCTCGGTCAGGAACAACTGGAACAACAGGAACAACTGGAACAACAGGAACAACAATATCCACTACAGGGGGAACTGGATCCAGGGCATCTTGAACCGGCTCTTCTGGAGGTAAAACTACAGTAGGTGCCGGAGCAGGCACCAGCAAGTTCAACCACGGTGTCAGAAGCCAATGCATGGGATCAGCGTCATACCTGAGATTACTGACAGCCTGCATAGGATCCTCGGGCTGTAGTGCTGACTCTGACACAGGATATTCAGATCCAGAACTCTCGTCACTAGGTTCTGGTGTCAGGCAGAGCTTTAACCGGTTTCGGTGTACAATTTGGGATCCCTTGTCTTCCCGGGTGATCTCATAAGTGTGAGTTCCAACATTTGGGATTGCAGTGACAACATAAGGACTTCGCTCCCACTTACTGTCCAATTTGCTGGTACGACGGTTATTCTTTAACCATACCACGGCCCCTATGGTCAAGGGTTCTGCATGGGCTGCCTGATCATAGTCTCTCTGCTGTCGGTCTCTAGCAAGGTCCATACGTTCCTGAACAATGGCTTTGGCTGCATCTAATCGCCTTTGGTGCTCAGCAACCCAGTCGGTGTTAGGTAATGGGTTAATGCAATCAGGCACATGTATGTCCAATGAATGATCAGCAGGCAATGTCCCTTGGCGCCCAAACATCAAATAAAAGGGGGTATACCCGGTGGAACAATGTATGGTATGATTGTATGTGAACATGAGCTGTGGCAACAGACTGGGCCAATCTCCTCTGTTCTCAGGAGGCACGGCCCTCAGCATCTCTATCAAGGTCTGATTCATTTTTTCACATAATCCGTTACCTTGAGGATGGTAGGCCGTCGTCCGGATCTTCTTACAGTTGTGTAAGCGGCACAGTTCATGGAACAGATGGGACTCAAAAGCAGGTCCTTGATCGGTGAGGATCTTTTCTGGACATCCATAGGGCAGGAGGAAGTGCTTCCAGAACATTTCGGCTGTAGTCTTGGCTGTCTGGTCTCTCACAGGCACTGCTACAACAAACTTTGTGAAATGGTCAATAATAGTCATGGCATAAGCATACCCTGAGCGACTAGGCTCCAGTTTTACATGGTCGATGGCGACAAGTTCAAGAGGACGGGTACTTACAATGGGTCTCAGTGGTGCCCTCTGATCATGGTGCTCACTCCGTTTCAAGGCACAGGCTACACACTCTCGACACCACTTCTCCATGTCTTCTCTCATGCCTACCCAGTAAAACCGCTGGCGGATAGTAGCTTCAGTCTTTTGGACCCCAAAGTGACCGGATTGATTGTGGTACATCTCCAACACCATACCTGCATCTCGTCGGGGTATGAGAATCTGGTGTACTCTTTCGTTGGACACTGGGTCTAGGCTTCTCCGTAGCAATAGGCCCTTTTGTATGAAGAGTTGATGGCGCTGTCTCCACAGTTTGATGAGCTCAGGATCTGCACTCTTACGCCGAATCCTCTCAGGGGCTCTGCCACTAGTAATGAAGTCCAACAACTCACCCAGCACTCTACTTTCAGACTGTAGTTTCACCCACCTTTCTTCTTTAGGTTCAGGCCTACTGGAGGGTGAAGGAACTGCCGCTCTGTTATTGGTAGCTCGAGCCTGATCCTGTTGAGCAAATTTGTTATAGAAAGCCGGCATCTCTACATCTTCCCAAGCATCTCGCACATCATCAGGAGCTGTCTCTGTGGGAAGCCTGGATAAAGCATCAGCATTATCATTAGTACGTCCAGCACGATACTTTACAGAGAAATTATAGTTGGCAAGGCGAGAGGCCCATCTCTGCTCCAAGGCCCCCAATCTAGCTGTATTTAGATGTGCCAGAGGGTTATTGTCAGTGAATGCAATGAACGGGGTGGCGGCTAGATAATCCTTGAATTTTTCTGTCACCGCCCACACTAATGCCAGGAACTCTAGTTTGAAGGAACTATAATTCTGGTCATTTTTCTCAGCTCCTTTCAGGGAGCGGCTTGCATATGCTATCACTCTCTCTTTTCCCTCTTGGATCTGGGCTAACACAGCTCCCAGGCCTCGCTTGCTAGCATCGGTATAAAGATGGAAAGGCTTGCTATAATCTGGATAACCTAACACAGGAGGCTCGGTCAGTTTCTTTTTTAGCAATTGGAACGCTATCTCTCTTTTCTCATTCCACTCAATGGGCACAGGAGTTCTAGGACTCTTTTTGGGTTGCCCCCTCAAGAGTTCCTGGATAGGATCAGCTATTTGAGCAAAATGGGGGATAAAACGTCTATAGTAGCCGGCAAAACCAAGGAAACTCCTCACCTCTTTGACGGTAGTAGGAACCGGCCAATTACGGACAGCTGCTAATTTATCAGGGTCAGGTTGCACTCCCTCTCCGCTTACTATATGCCCCAGGTATCTTACTGCAGGTTTGAGCAGGTGACACTTGGATGGCTTTACCTTCAAGCCATATTTGATAAGGATTTCAAATACTTCTGCCAAATGTTTCAGATGGTCCTCATATGTTTTTGAGTACACAATGACGTCATCAAGATACAGCAGCACTGTTTCGAAGTTTTTGTGACCCAAACACCGTTCCATTAGTCTCTGGAAAGTTCCTGGGGCATTACATAGCCCGAACGGCATACAATTGAATTCGAACAGGCCCATGGGAGTAGTGAAGGCAGTCTTTTCTCTATCTGCAGGGGCCATGGGTACTTGCCAGTAGCCACTGGTCAAGTCCAATGTGGAGAAATAGGCAGAGGAGCCCAGAGCAGTTAGTGACTCCTCAATGCGGGGCAGTGGGTATGCATCTTTGTGGGTTATTTGATTAATTTTCCTATAATCCACACAGAAACGGATACTACCGTCCTTCTTCTTTACAAGAACCAGGGGTGCAGCCCACGGACTACGGCTGTCCCGGATCACATTAGAGTCTTTCATTTCTTGGATCATTTCCTTTACAGTCTGATATGAAGTAGGTGGTAAGGGTCTGTATCTCTCCTTGATAGGAGGATGAGAGCCAGTAGGTATGGTGTGTTGTATGACACTAACCTCTCCATAGTCAGTAGCATGCTTACTGAAGGCCTGGTGGTGCTCCTTGACAAGCTGTAGAATCCCTTCTTGTTGATGTTGGGGGGTAGTCTCGTCCCCTACATGGAGCTCTTCCCACCAGGGCACTTGTGGCTGGGTCACCGGCGAACATCTGCTGTCTGCAGCTGGCGGCTTTTCTGTCACTGGAAGACGAATGATGTCTTGGAAGGACACCTGGGACAGCTGGGCAACAGGGCAATGCTTAGTAAGCGCAACAGGATGATTACTCAGATTAATCAGACGGACAGGTACTTTACCTTGGGAGACGTTCACCAGGCACTTGGCAGCTCTCACATAAGGATAATCCTCCATCTGGATTGGTTCCACCAGGGCTGGATAATCTCGGCCTTCGACTCCCAGGACAGCACGACACCACAAAAGAGTTTGAGAATTAGGAGGCAAAGTCACAGGCTTAATATCACGGATCCTGGCAGTACAAATTTCTCCTTTCCCATTAGCAAACCTCTGCTGGGCACTTAACACTGTAATAGTCTTTTGAATCACCCTCCTGGATGCAGAGGAAGCAGTGGGCAAAGTCTGATGTAATACAGCAAGTATTTCTGAATAACAGTTTTTGAAAACATTGGTGCCTAGAATGACAGGATGTCCTCCTCTGTCACCGGCCTGTACTACGATCACTCCCTGTTGAGGCAGGGTTACTTCTCCCACCTGCAGGGTGGGTTCCCAGTATCCATGAACCTTTACTGGTTTGCCATTGCTGGCGATAATTTCCACCCAGGATTCAGGCGGTTGGGTCAACTGGTTGGTGTCCCAGAACTTTTCAAATGCAGGCAGCTGAATAGTAGTGACCTGAGACCCAGTATCTAATAGGGCTTCAAAGGGGATCCCGTTGATCTCTATATTGATTTTAGGATGGGATCCTACATAACGTGGCATCCAATTTGGATCCTCTGGACCTAGTGTTCTACCTCCCGAGGGTTGGTCCTCAGCCTCAGGGGTTGCCCGTTTAACTGCCAGCACGTGGATTCTGTGTGTCCCAGCTTTTTGCAGTATGTACACACGGGCTTCTTGCGACCTCTATTACGCCTCCCAGGATCCCTGGGGTGAGTCTCTTGGTATGGAGGTGGGAACGGCCTAGGAGATGACAGGAATTCTTCATCTAGCATTATGGGTTTTTCCCATTCCTCTATTTTTCTGCACACTTTCTCTAGACTTTTAGTGAGGTGATTTACTTGCTCTGTCAGCATGGCAATAGTATCAGTAGCTGACACTTGAACAGCTTGGCCGGCCTCAGCTCGGTTAGTGACAAGCGGTTTTGGCTTGCAGGCTGATGACTCAGATAGGGCGCTCAACTCAGGAGATACTGTGGACCCCAGAATTTTTATAGCCAGTTCTTTAAAGTCCAGAAAGGCACTGTTAGGGTGCTGGGCGGACAGCATCTTTAACTGGGTCCTTATTTGTTCACTAGACACCCCGTTGATAAATTGTTCCCTCAGGGTCTGGTCCCGGTTATCAGCCTCTTTGGGATCTATCTGGATTACAGCCCCTAAAGCCTCCTGAAGTGATAGGGCAAAGTCACGGAGGGACTCACCGGACTTCTGTTTCTTGCCAAAGAAGTGCATCTTTATCTCTGAGGCAGTCCTAGTTTCAAAAGTGGCTCTGAGGCGGGTGAAGATCTGTTCTAGAGTACTCCGCTCAGTAGCAGGCCATGATAACACTTCCCTGCGGGCAGCTCCCTCCAGTTGCGCCAGCATGATTTCCATTTGCTGGTCGGCATTTATAGGGTACAATCGGAATAGTGCCAGCAACTTTTCTTTAAAGTCCCTTAGGGTATGGGTCTCTCCCCTGTAGCGGGGGAACCATGGGGCCCCGAAATAGTAAGGCATGGTAAAGGGCATCATGCTGGGGGCTGTAGGATGATTAGGACCCGCAAGCTCTCCCGGGGCCGGCTGCTCAGGCACTCCTGGCTCTGACATGGTAGTCTATTGAGAGGTGGCCGCTGGCGACTAAAGGGGCCGGAACAATCCCCTTCCCTCCGGTTACAAGTGCTTACCGGTATCGCTGGTCTTGCGCAGGCCAAGTCTCGCGAGATTCCGGACGTCCTGAGACCGCGGTGACGCAGGAGAAGCAGGGCCGCAGCGGTGCGATGATAACGAGGGGCGGGATTTTCTGTGTCTTTGAAGGGATCCGCCCACGAATGTCCTCAGCGGCGCGGGAAACTTTACTCCAGGCAGCCGGTGGCCATCTTTAGCAAAACGCTGTCCATTCACTGACAGCAAGCAGGATTGTAAAAAGTCCACAAAACCACACTCCAATGCGGCGATTTTCTTCCTCTGGGTAGCGCAACACTGCACAGCGCTTTTTAGAGGTTTTTGGTACACTTTGGGTACGATTTTCAGTCCACAAAGTCCACTTGAATAAAACAGGAAAATTGTCACTTTGGTCACAGGGCAACTGTATAAGGCACAAAGTTCACGCTTCTTGCACTAGAAAGCGTGCGTATCCTGTTCGTGGAACGCCAAAAGAGAGGTGCAGTGTACTCAAGTTGTGTGCAGTAGGTGTTTCTGGGTGATGTAGTGCAATATACACTAACCTGGTACAGCTGACTCTCTGCAAGGGCAGGTATAGGTAGAAATAGTTCGTGACGCCAGTGCCAAGTAAACGGTGGCACGCCGTTTGCGGATGCAGGAATAAATTGAGGAAACGTAGTCTTAAACAGAACTTCAACTTTAGTAGTTTGCAGGCAGAGACAATATTGGAAACGCAGTTCCTCAGCATACAGTCGATTTTGCAATTCGGTCGATGCAGGCAATACAGTACAGCAGGGTTATTACAGAGTGTTGAACACAGGATTTGCAGCAAAGGAGCTTGCACTCTAACTCTGTCTGATCCTGGAATGTAGCAATTCTTCACCAAGGCCCATTAACCTAGTTCTGGCTTTATATCCTTGGCTATAGCTTCTATAAGTACCTCCTCTGTCTTTCTGAGTACCTCTGGCTTTCCTGATCTTTGCCTCTGTCTCTCTCAGCTTCTGGACACTTCCTCAGGCTCTAGAAACTTCTGAGCTGTGGTCTAGACTGACCTCTGCACTCCACACTAGATCAGGTTACACTGACTTTCCCTTCCTTGTCTGGCCCTTATATAAACTAGGGCTCCCTAGCTCCCTCTAATGCCTAAGAGCTGGAATGACACCCCTAGCCGGCCTGTACTTGCAAGTTTCATAGCAACAGGGAAATACATGCATTACATTACATGACATTTTATAAAACTGACATATACCAACTTCCCCATAATTAAGGAGGGACGACAGCACACCAAGTGACCTTTTGGTAGTGACGGGTATTACAGTTCCCGTACACTACACATAAAAAGCAGCAAATGTTGTCAAATAGAACAAAAACAGTCCTCACCCCAGCAGTTCCCTCAACATCCAGTGCAGATGCTCCAGTGGCTGCCTGACAGTCTTTACAGGCCACCAGTGATGCCATTTTTGTGACATGTATACAAGGCAAAAAAAATACTTTTTCAATTGTCACCACAGTGTGGCTTTGCATCTGTTGAGAGACTACAACTCTGATCTCCTAACAGGCTGATAACGGCACTATTTATAGCATTTTATATAATTTTCCTGTTAGCTAGTGCATTAAAAATAATTGTCACATGACAAAAATATCATATAAAAATTATAATGCACTAAGCTTAAAGGGGTATTCCCGTCTCAGACAATGAGAGCATATTGCTAGGAAATGCCTCCATTGTCTGATAGGTGCGGTTCCCACCACTGGGACCTGCACCAATATCGAGAACGGAGCCCCAAAAGTGGTGGAGGGCACTCTGAGCATGCGCAGGCGCCCTCCGTTCATTTCTATGGGGCTGCTGAAAATAACCGAGCGCTGGCTCAGCTATTTCCGTCGGGCCCATAGAAGTGAATGGGAGCGGTGGCCGATCATGCATGTTGCGCTCTTATTCACTTCTATGGGGAGAGAGCACCTAGAAGACAATGGGGGCATATCCTCGTGATATGCCCCCATTGTCTGAGGTGAGGCAACCCCTTTAAAGGGGCTGTCTCAGTGTTTAATACTGATGACCTACCCTCAGTGTTTCCCAACCTGATGGGCTGTCGGTTGTGGGAAAACTGCAATCCCCAGCATGCCCTTCTAGCTAAAGGCTGTTGGGAGTTGTAGTTTTTCAACAGTTGGGGAGTCACAGGTTGGGAAGCACTTACTTGGAGACTGGTGCTGTGGCTGCTATGGGGTCCTCGGAAAGAGGAAGGTTTAGCCCTGGTTGGTCCCATCCCCTTTGCAATTGGGTGAAGAGGAGTCCCCTCTGTAGAAGAACTGCATAGTTAGCATCCAAGGAAGGGGGGGACAGATATCTCTGTTCTGGGTGGCAAAAAAAAACAGACATTATATTTGGGTGCCCCATTTTGATCTCAGCCCTCTCGTATATGTGTACCACCGGTTATAGCTAAGCAGCTCCCAGACAGCAAATTAGGCAATGCAGACATATATCATAGAACAGTGATGCCCAACCTACGGGCCGCGGGCCAAATGCGGCCCGCGAAGCCGTGTCATGTAGCCCGCGCAGTGACCGGACTTTATCAGCACAGGGAGCGCTGCGAACGGCACAGGCAGCAAAGCGATGCTGCCTGTGCCTGCAATCTCCCCGCCCATGGCCGCCTCCTAGCTAATTTTTTACTGCACTTGCACTTGCATTGTGAAATTGAAGAGAAGCGCTGTAATCTCGCACAGGCGCACTGGCATCGTCTTCCTGGCCTCTGCCAGTGCGCCTGTGCGAGATTACGGCGCTTCTCTTCAATTTCACAGAGGCAAGGCAAGTGCAGTGAATAAATTAGCTAGGAAGCGGCTCTGGGTGGGGGGGATATCTGTGGATGACACTGAGGGGGGGATATCTGTGGATGACACTGAGGGGGGGATATCTGTGGATGACACTGAGGGGGGGATATCTGTGGATGACAGTGAGGGGGGATATCTGTGGATGACACTGAGGGGGGATATCTGTGGATGACACTGAGGGGGGATATCTGTGGATGACACTGACGG
The DNA here is from genome assembly GCF_905171765.1 of Bufo bufo. Lineage (NCBI taxonomy): Eukaryota > Metazoa > Chordata > Amphibia > Anura > Bufonidae > Bufo > Bufo bufo. The sequence goes on along the minus strand of NC_053392.1, from coordinate 567,102,473 downwards.
GGGGGGTATCTGTGGATGACACTGAGGGGGGGATATCTGTGGATAACACTGAGGGGGGATATCTGTGGATGACACTGAGGGGGGATATCTGTGGATGACACTGAGGGGGAGATATCTGTGGATTACACTGAGGGGGGGTGTATCTGTGGATGACACTGAGGGGGGGTGTATCTGTGGATGACACTGAGGGGGGGTGTATCTGTGGATGACACTGAGGGGGGGGATATCTGTGGATGACACTGAGGGGGGAATATCTGTGGATGACAGTGAGGGGGGATATCTGTGGATGACACTGAGGGGGGGATATCTGTGGATGACACTGAGGGGGGATATCTGTGGATGACACTGACAGGGGGGTATCTGTGGATGACACTGAGGGGGGTTATCTGTGGATGACACTGAGGGGGGGGGTTATCTGTGGATGACACTGAGGGGGAGATCTGTGGATGACACTGAGGGGGCGGGGGAATCTGTGGATGACACCGAGGGGGGATCTGTGGATGACACTGAGGGGGGATCTGTGGATGACACTGAGGGGGGGATCTGTGGATGACACTAGGGGGGATTTGTGGATGACACTGGGGGGGGTCTGCGGATGACACTGAGGGGGGTCTGTGGATGACACTGAGGGGGGGGGGTCTGTGGATGACACTGTGGGGGGGATCTGTGGATGACACTGGGGGGGATCTGTGGATGACACTGAGGGGGGGGATCTGTGGATGACACTGAGGGGGGGATCTGTGGATGACACTGAGGGGGGGATGTGTGGATGACACTGAGGGGGGGATTTGTGGATGACACTGAGGGGGGGATCTGTGGATGACACTGAGGGGGATCTAGGGAGGGGTGTGGGGATGTTGGGGTGGGAGGTCCTGGAGGGGTGTTTGGGTGGGAGTTCTGGAAGGGGTGGGAGGTCTGATAGGTATGTGCGGCTGGGAGATCCGGGAGGGGGGGGGGCCCATACATTTATTTGCTATGGGGCCCAGTCATTTCTAGATACGCCCCTGATTGGTAAGATTGGGCGGGCACTGGAGCGATAGAGCTCCATGCTGTAGGAGAAGCCGGCAGGAGATGAACGGAGGAGGGGGCAGCTCCTGGTGGTGTCGGGCACACGGCGCAAGCATGGCGGTGGAGGATCTGACTGAAGCCTAAAGACCAGACATCAAGGTAGACCTGCAGAAGAAGGTGACAGCACAGTATGTGATGTATACATGTGTGTAATGTATGTAGTGCAGTGTGTGATCATCACATACTGCACTACATACATTACACACATGTATACATCACATGCCCCCTCACAGTAATAATGTCAAGATATGTACCCTCTTCACAGTAGTAATGCTCACACATGCCCCCTCACAGTAGTTATGCCCAGATATGTGCCCCCTCTCAGTAATAATGCCAAGATATGTGCCCTCTTCACAGATGTAATCACACATGCCCCCTCACAGTAGTTATGCCCAGATATGTGCCCCCCCCCCCCCACAGTAATAATGCCAAGATATGTGCCCTCTTCACAGTAGTAATGCTCACTCGTGCCCCCTCACAGTAGTTATGCCCAGATATGTGCCCCCTCACAGTAATAATGCCAAGATATGTGCCCTCTTCACAGACGTAATCACACATGCCCCCTCACAGTAGTGAGAATGAGAATAGGTCATCAGTATTAAACATTCGGAAAACCCCTTTAACATTGATATCATGCCCTAAGATGTTTCAAGCAAGGGGACATGAACACCTTAGAACAGTGTTTCCCAACCTGATGGGCTATCGGTTGTGGGAAAACTGCAATCCCCAGCATGCCCTTCTAGCTAAAGGCTGTTGGGAGTTGTAGTTTTTCAACAGTTGGGGAGTCACAGGTTGGGAAGCACTTACTTGGAGACTGGTGCTGTGGCTGCTATGGGGTCCTCGGAAAGAGGAAGGTTTAGCCCTGGTTGGTCCCATCCCCTTTGCAATTGGGTGAAGAGGAGTCCCCTCTGTAGAAGAACTGCATAGTTAGCATCCAAGGAAGGGGGGGACAGATATCTCTGTTCTGGGTGGCAAAAAAAAACAGACATTATATTTGGGTGCCCCATTTTGATCTCAGCCCTCTCGTCTATGTGTACCACCGGTTATAGCTAAGCAGCTCCCAGACAGCAAATTAGGCAATGCAGACATATGTCATAGAACAGTGATGCCCAACCTACGGGCCAAATGCGGCCCGTGCAGTGACCGGACTTTATCAGCGCAGGGAGCGCTGCGAACGGCAAAGGCAGCAAAGCGATGCTGCCTGTGCCTGCAATCTCCCCGCCCTGCGCCACCTCCTAGCTAATTTTTCACTGCACTTGCCTCTGTGAAATTGAAGAGAAGCGCCGTAATCTCGCACAGGCGCACTGGCAGAGGCATTGAAGTGCGCATGCCTCTGCCAGTGCGCCTGTGCGAGATTACGGCGCTTCTCTTCAATTTCACAGAGGCAAGGCAAGTGCAGTGAATAAATTAGCTAGGAAGCGGCTCTGGGTGGGGGGATATCTGTGGATAACACTGAGGGGGGGATATCTGTGGATGACACTGAGGGGGGGTATCTGTGGATGACACTGGGGGGGATATCTGTGGATGATACTGAGGGGGGGATATCTGTGGATGACACTGAGGGGGAGATATCTGTGGATGACACTGACGGGGGGTATCTGTGGATGACACTAAGGGGGGGATATCTGTGGATGACACTGAGGGGGGATCTGTGGATGACACTGAGGGGGGGTGTATCTGTGGATGACACTGAGGGGGGGTGTATCTGTGGATGACACTGAGGGGGGGATATCTGTGGATGACACTGAGGGGGGATATCTGTGGATGACACTGAGGGGGGATATCTGTGGATGACACTGAGGGGGGGATATCTGTGGATGACACTGAGGGGGGTGTATCTGTGGATGACACTGAGGTGGGTGTATCTGTGGATGACACTGAGGGGGGTGTATCTGTGGATGACACTGAGGGGGGTGTATCTGTGGATGACACTGAGGGGGGTGTATCTGTGGATGACACTGAGGGGGGGTTATCTGTGGATGACACTGAGGGGGGGTTATCTGTGGATGACACTGAGGGGGGATATCTGTGGATGACACTGAGGGGGGTGTATCTGTGGATGACACTGAGGGGGGTATATCTGTGGATGACACTGAGGGGGGATATCTGTGGATGACACTGAGGGGGGGTTATCTGTGGATGACACTGAGGGGGGATACCTGTGGATGACACTGAGGGGGGATATCTATGGATGACACTGAGGGGGGATATCTGTGGATGACACTGAGGGGGGATATCTGTGGATGACACTGAGGGGGGATATCTGTGGATGACACTGAGGGGGGTTATCTGTGGATGACACTGAGGGGGGGATCTGTGGATGACACAGAGGGGGGGGATCTGTGGATGACACTGAGGGGGGGATCTGTGGATGACACTTAGGGGGGGATCTGTGGATGACACTGGGGGGGGATCTGTGGTTGACACTGAGGGGGGGTGTCTGTGGATGACACTGAGGGGGGATCTGTGGATGACACTGAGGGGAGGGAATCTGTGGATGACACCGAGGGGGGGGATCTGTGGATGACACTGAGGGGATCTGTGGATGACACTGAGGGGGGGATCTGTGGATGACACTGAGGGGGGGATCTGTGGATGACACTGACGGGGGATCTGTGGATGACACTGAGGGGGGATCTGTGGATGACACTGAGGGGGGATCTGTGGATGACACTGAGTGGGGATCTGTGGATGACACTGAGGGGGGATCTGTGGATGACACTGAGGGGGATCTAGGGAGGGGTGTTGGGATGTTGGGGTGGCAGGTCCTGGAGGGGTGTTTGAGTGGGAGCTCTGGAAGGGGTGGGAGGTCCGATAGGTATGTGGGGCTGGGAGATCCGGGAGGGGGGGGGCCCATACATTTTTTTTGCTATGGGGCCAGTCATTTCTAGCTACGCCCCTGATTGGTAAGATTGGGCGGGCACTGGAGCGATAGAGCGCCCTGCTATAGGAGAAGCCGGCAGGAGATGAACGGAGGAGGGGGCAGCTCCTGGTGGTGTCGGGCACACGGCGCAAGCATGGCGGTGGAGGATCTGACTGAAGCCTAAAGACCAGACATCAAGGTAGACCTGCAGAAGAAGGTGACAGCACAGTATGTGATGTATACATGTGTGTAATGTATGTAGTGCAGTGTGTGATCATCACATACTGCACTACATACATTACACACATGTATACATCACATGCCCCCTCACAGTAATAATGTCAAGATATGTGCCCTCTTCACAGTAGTAATGCTCACACATGCCCCCTCACAGTAGTTATGCCCAGATATGTGCCCCCTCTCAGTAATAATGCCAAGATATGTGCCCTCTTCACAGACGTAATCACACATGCCCCCTCACAGTAGTTATGCCCAGATATGTGCCCCCCCCCCCACAGTAATAATGCCAAGATATGTGCCCTCTTCACAGTAGTAATGCTCACTCGTGCCCCCTCACAGTAGTTATGCCCTGATATGTGTCCTATTCACAGTAGTTATGCCCTGATATGTGCCCTCCTCATAGTAGTTATACCCTGATATGTGCCCCCTCACAGTAGTTATGCCAAGATATGTTCCCTCTTCACAGTAATAATGCCAAGATATGTGCCCTCTTCACAGATGTAATGCTTGCACATGCCCCCTCACAGTAGTTATGCCCAGATATGTGCCCCCTTACAGTAGTTATGCCCAGATATGTGCCCTCTTCATAGTAGTTATGCCCTGATATGTGCCCTCCTCACAGTAGTTATGCTCTGATATGTGCCCCCTCACAGTAGTTATGCCCTGATATGTGCCCCCTCACAGTAGTTATGCCCAGATATGTGCCCCCTCACAAAAGTTATGCCAGATATGTGCCCTCTTCACAGTAGTAATGTTCACATGTGCCCCCTCACAGCGTTTGCATTTCTTTCTGGCAAAGCTACCTGGATCCGGCCCGCGAAATTTATACCAAGTTTAGTGCGGCCCTCAGACGAAAAATGGTTGGGCACCACTGTCATAGAATAAATGGTTTAGTGACTATAAATTGGCTGTCCAACGTCGCAGCTTCATTTCACCGCTAACAGAAGAATAAGCCGGTGCTTTATTAGCTCGTTGCCGTCTGGTAACCGAGCATTGTACTGCAGAACACTTAAGTCTAATTGTCATAGGAGACATGCAGGCAGATCTCGGTGATGGGTTAACAGTGCGTCCCTAGGAGGATGATGCCTTCACTATGTAAGTGGTGCAATGCAGCAAGCTGGGTGGAATGAGCGAGACAGGTGCAGCATCTGATGGAAAACCATTGCAGGGAACGTAATATAAGAGCAGTCGCCAGCAAGGACACCTGACTGAGTGTTTTTTTTCCCCTTTGCTGCTAGTGCAGACATGACTTGCAGATTTATTGAGCCTTCTGCTTTCTGTGTCACTGAAGTATTACCACCAAGAAGTCTGGTATTGATATCTGCTGGAATAAAGGAGCTTAGCAAATTAAACTAAATTAAACTAAAACATTAATTTTAAGCTAGAACAATGTCCAGTGTCATAGGCAGTACATTTAGCAATGTGCTGGTGCTGCAGTGGACTGCAGAGGTGGAATCTGGGAAACGCAAAAAAAAAGGAAAAAAAACGGATTAAAGTGGTTTTCCCAGAGTACAGTATGTTTTCCCGGACTACAGATGTCTTTTCCTTAGGATAGGTCATCAATATCAGGTCAGTGGGGGTCTGACTCCTGGCACCCCCAACAATAAGCTGTTCGAAGAGGGCACGGTGCTCCGGTGAGTGGTGCAGCCTCTTTCTAGGCCAGTGACGTTACCTTCATTGGTCACATGGCCTAGGCCGCAGGTCACTTGCATTAAAGTGAATGGGCCTGGGCTGCAATACCAAATATAGGCACTATACAATGTATGGTGCTGTGCTTGGTATACTGTGAGGAAAACGGCTGATTGTGGCGGTGGCTGGAGTTTGACCCTGATTGATCAGATATTGATTTCCTATCCTGAGGACCGCAGGGGATTTTCATTTCAATATTTCAACAAATGGTGGCAGTCTTAATGCAATACAGTCTATTGAGATTGGGAAGATTGCCTTCAGTGTTTTATTGTTGTGTTGAGTTGTTAAAGTTGTGTGGGGATTGTGTAGGTTATGTTGGTTCAGTAAATTGTGTAGTTTTTTTTTTTAGGTGGTGTATAGGTGCAATAGGAATGGGCCAATAATAAGAAAATTGTGACAACCAATTTTAAAGGGGTTTTCCGAGATTCAATGGCCTTCTGTAATCCCAGGTGATCAACTGTTATCTGCTGCAACCAGCCAAATGCACCCGCTTCAGCGGCCTAATAGGTTACATGAAAAGGGCTTGATGTTGTGAGACCATGCCTTTAGCATAATAGAGGGTTATCCCGAATAATGTTGTCACCATACATTTCCAATATGATAAAGGCATTTTCCAGGAGCACCGTGTCCCCTTCATTGCTCATCAGGTATAGCTCCATATGCTTAAAGGGAGTTTGTCACCACTGTGGACCATTTTTAAACGTTTGCATGGCACTGTAGCTCTCCTGTTGTCATTTTCAAATATACCTTTATGTCCTGATCCCTCATCTTTTGCCCTAGGAAACAGATTGTTGTTAGAATTATGCTAATGAGGATAAACAAGCTCAAGGAACCGCACTTAAAGCTAAAGGATCCCAGCCATGCCCATCAAAATGGAGCCCCGCTCCTCCTCTCCTCTTCTCTGCACCTTCTAGGCTCCTCAACATCATCACGATGCTGCTGCAAATCGTGTGCAGGCACACATTTTCTTCAAGTGTGCACCAGCGCAGTCTGTTACCTTCTGTGGACAGTGGCTTTATCTGTTGAACTGTGCATGAAGAAGATGTGCCCCAGTGCGAGATTTGCAGTGGCATCATGATGACGTTGACGAGCCTAGGAAGTGGAGAGAAGAATAGGAAGGGAGGAGCGAGGCTCCTTTCTGATGGGCGCGGTTGGAAAGAACTACATGGTCCAAAATCTGCATGGCCAAGCATTGGAGTCAGTCAGTAAGGTATTTGCTTTTTAAGACTGATAGAGACTTTACTGCAGTGAGAGGGACATTGCTAATACACCCTTCACACTCAGACACAGTCTAGCCCACTGTGTGTTAATCCTGTACCCCTCAGTGGGAATTACAGCCACCATTGCAAGAATAATATAGGTAGCCTTAGATTCTGCAGAGAAAGAGGCTTTGGAGAGATAGAAGAAAGGAGAAGTACAGTGCACATCCTGGCCTTTATCCATTTATTGCTATGTAGGAGGATTAGCACTGCATTTTGATAACGTCGGATGTACTACAGCTCCCATTCTGCACCTTAGTAAAGAAAGACGTTTATCTTCTACAACTGGCCTTGTTGCTAACTCCAGCCCTATATGTCGGCCACAGGAGGTACATCTTCTGCCTTGCCCCTATACAACACTTATACCACCAAAGGCGCCCCAACTACCATTAGGCATGACCCCCAAAATCAGAATGTGCCGCAAGGGAAGAAAGGATGAACCCTATCACTGCCCTGACCCTAGGGAGCATCAGTGTGAAGATTGAGAGTGTGAATAATTATTGCAGCCAGAGCCACTACCACTCTTATCCTCCAATCCGCCAGGGCTTGCGACACAGCCACTACCAAAAGTACAGAGCTGTGCATGGTAAGCAAAGAAAGACTGTGCCTGCTTCAATCATCTTCTCATCCGCAGAGTAAGATCCTAACTCATCTGATATTGAGGGCCTGTCCTAAGGATAGACCAGTGATGGCAAACAGTTTAGAGGCCGAGTGCCCAAACTGCAACCCAAAACCCACTTATTTATCGCAAAGTGCCAACACGGCAATTTAACCTGAATACTACAGTCCAATATAGTATATCTTCCATTTACTTTATCATTTAGCTATAATACCTTGCCTACATTCAATGCGCTGCCTGTGCTGTTCATAGCACTGATAAATGGCACAAAAAGTCTAAGGCATATTGGTACACCTTAGAATTTTTCTAGTGCGTGGGTGCAGACAGAGAGGGCTCTGAGTGCCGCCTCTGTCTTATATTTAGACCTTTTTCTACACCTAAAATAGGCGTAGAAATTGATGAATGAGACAGGCATGCTGGTCCGTCCCCTTCCCCACCCACACCATGCCCCCTTTTTTAGGCCTGACTTGAGTGGGAAGAAGTCACAGATTCTGCCGCAACATGGCATGCGACAGAATCTGCAGCCCCCACAGTCCATTCGGAAAGTCTTCAGACCCTTTCACTTTTTTACATTTTGTTAAGTTGCGGCCTTGTGCCGAAATACAAAAAAAGTTTCCCCATCAATCTGCATCCAATACCCCATAATGACAAAGTGAAAACAGAATCTTAGAAATGTTTGCAAATTTATTAAAAAGGAAAAGCTAAAATTTCACATGGACATAAGTATTCAGACCCATAAAATTTCGCTCTGGGGGCCTACCTTTTCTCTTGATCATTTTTGAGATGTTTCTATACCTTGATTTGAGTCACCTGTGGTAAATTCTGTTGATTGGATATGATTTGGAAAGACACAGCCCTGTCTATATAAGGTCTCAAAACCATGCCATGAGGAGGAAAGAACTGTCCGTAGAGCTCAGAGACAGAACTTTGTTAAGGCACAGATCTGAAGAAGAACAAAAAACATTTCTGCTGCACTGAAAGTTCCCAAGAGCGCAGTGGCCTCCATAATTTTTAAATAGAATTAGTGTGGAACACCTAGGACTCTTCCTATAGCTGGCTGCCCCACCAAACTGAGTAATTGGGGGAGAGGAGACTTGGTAAGAGAGGTGACCAAGAACCCAATGATCACTCTTTCTGAGCTCCAGAGATCCTGTATGCAGATGAGAAAAACTTCCAAAATTTCAACCATCACTGCAGCATTCCTTCAATCTGGGCTTTACAACAGAGTGGCCAGAAAAAAATCCTCTCCTCAGTAGAATACATGTGAAGGTTTGCAAAAAAGAAAACCTAAAGGACTCATACTGTGAGAAACAAGACTATATAGTCTGATGAAACTAAGAATGAACTTTTTGGTCTCAATTCTAAGCATCATGTTTGGAGGAAACCAGTCACTAGTCATCACCTACCCAATACCATACTTCGTAAAGCATGGTAGTGGCATCATCATGCTGTGCTGGTATTTTCCAGAGTTGAGGGAAAGCTGTATGGAGCAAAGTACAGAGATATTCTTAATAAAAACCTGATCCAGAGTGCTCTGAACCTTAGACAACAACAACACCGAAACATTTGTAAAACCAAAAGGTTCACTGTTCAATGACCCTAAGACCACACAGCCAAGACAACACTAATAGCTTTGTGACAACTCTGTGAATGTCCTTGAGTGGCCCAGCCAGAGCCCTGACTTGAACCCAATCGAACATCTCTGGAGAGACCTGAAAATGGCTGTCCACCGATGGTCCCCATCCAACCTGACACAGCCTGAGAGCATCTGCAGAGAAGAACGACAGAAAATCCCCAAATCGAGGTGTTCAAACCTTGTGGAATCATACCCAAGAATACTGGAGGCTGGAGGCCTCAGGTGCTTCAACCAAGTCCTGAGTAAAGGGTCTGAATACATGTATCCATGCAATGTTTTAGTTGTCCTTCTCAATAAATTAGAAAAGATTTCTAACATTATGTTTTCACTCTGTCATTATGGGGTATTGAATACAGAATGATGGGGAAGACTTGATTTTTTAAACGCTTTTAGCATAACTCTTTCTAGACTGTGAAGAATTTGGGGATGTATAACATACCATAGTTCTATTTATAAGTGGATTTGCTAGGGCTATATGTGAAGGCCAATTTTTTTATGCAGTAGAAAAAGGTGGACAAGAGCTGGCTGCAGTGCACTCTTCAGAGATGCATGTACTTGATGGTCACATGGGGGGAGCTGCTGCTCACCTACACAAAAAAAAGAGACCAGAACTGCAGAGAGGTGAGTAAAAAGGTTAAAACTGTGACAATAAAACCGAAGAGCAGTGATTTTTTTTTTCGATTGATATAATTAAAAGAATTCCTGAGACTGACCCCTTTAAAGTTTTGATTACTTAAAAGAACAAATTCTAGGTGTAGCTCCAGAGCAAACAGAAAGTCCTCCTTTCCGAATCAGGCAGATATCACTGGATATAGGAAGGCATTCAGGACACATAGATCCACTTTCTCCTCTCCTTTGTGAACTTCTGTGGAGGATCAAGGTTGCCACAAATAGTGAAGCACAATCACATATTTGTGGCAACCTTGATCCTCCACAGAAGTTCACAAAGGAGAGGAGAAAGTGGATCTATGTGACCTGAATGCTTTCCCATATCCAGCAAAATCTGCCTGATTCGGAAAGGAGGACTTTCTGTTTGCTCTGGAGCAGCGCGGTCCACTTGAAAAACGCACCTGTATATTTCAACTGTACCCACTTCACAATTGGAATCCGCGACGCACCACAAAAAGGCAACGTACTAAAGGCTGTTTTATATTTATATTTTTCTAGGTGTAGCCCTAACCCGAACCTGCCTTTTGACGCTACATCATTTGCAGATAATTTCATCCTTATGGCTGTTAAGTAGTTAATGCCCAGCTTGAATTTGCAGATACGACAGCGTACCAGTAATGAGTGAGCAGAGTGGTGTTTGTGCTGGTGCAGAGCTTTTAGATGGACTATACAGTGCAGCATTAGACAAATTAAGGAGTGTTTGAATGACAGATCTGAATTTATAATGGCAATCAATTTTATGCCTGGTCGACCAGTTCCAGCCTGAGAAATGTGCTGCATTCCATTACTGCTCTGCAGGTTTCCTGCGCAGACCCTGGTAACTGCTGCCGTGCATACAGCATGCCATGTGAACGCAACCGCTCGACCCAATTAGGCGAGGCCGCTTGCATTGTACTCTGTGTTTTCCGACAATAACTGCAAGGTCAGTCTGGACCAAAAAAATAAAAATACGGGCTTTCAATGAATCAGTCCTATGGCAAACATGATGGAAGATTTCACTTTTACATAGTTGTAATCTGATTGCAGAAATGTTTTTCTATCAATTATTGGAAGAAAAAGACAAACTGCAAAAGGTCAAAATATTGTCATATCCTGGATTATATCCAGAGACTGGGATTAGATGAAGAGGCAATCCCAAAATGACCTTCTTCTACCCGGGAGTCAGGAAAACAAGTTCAGCTTTTTGCTTTAAGTGGAGATTTCTCGTCATCTTATCAGTCCCGGACCATTGTTCTGTATCCTATAGGCCGTCTGTCTTCCAGTGTTCCTGTTTGAATAGATAACCCGAGGGAGAAAATTTTGTATTTACTAGTGACCTATTTGAATAACTATTCAAGGTTTGCAAATGCAAGCTGTTTTTGACATCCCAAGGCCCCGTTCACACAGACTTTTTTGCAGGCAGATTTTGGTGCAGATTCCGTTCATGGCATGGGATACTGACCAAGACAGCAGGGGATCCCCTGCCGGATCTAGCAAAAACGCAGATGTGAAAGTAGCCTAAAACAGCCCCTTCACTTCTTAGCTAATGCTAAGATCTGTCATAGGATCTCAATAGCAGATGAAAACCCTTCCGTTTTATCCCCATTCATTGTCAATGGGGACAAAACGGGACTTAACAGAACGGAGGGCAAGCAGCGTTTTTCTGTCCGCGATGTGGTGCGGAGAGCAAGACGGATCCAACCTGACACACAATTGTAGTGTACGGGGACTGTAATACCCGTCACTACCAAAGTGTCACTTGGTGTGCTGTCGTCCCTCCTTAGTTATGGAGAAGTTGGTATATGTCAGTTTTATAAAATGTCATGTAATGCAATGCTATGTGTTTCCCTGTTACTATGACACTTGCATGTACAGGCCTGCTAGGGGTGTCATTCCAGCTTCTAGTCACTAGAGGGAGCTAGGGAGCCCTAGTCTATATAAGGCCCAGTCAGGGAAGGGAAAGGGAGACGGAGTCTAGTGTCTGTAATCTACAGTTGGAGATTAGACAATGTCTGAGACAAGTCCAGGCCTGAAGCCTGCTGTCCAGGAGAAGATTCCCTCCTGAATTCCCATATGCAGAAACAGGAATATCTTAGCTAAAGAGCCTGAGGAAGGAAGCAGCTGAGAGAGACCGAGGCAGAGTGCAGAGAAGCAAGAGGTACTCAAAATAACAGAGGAGGTACTTTCTAAAGCTATAGCCAAGGATATAAAGCCAGAGCTAGGTTATTGGGCCTTGGTGAAGAATTGCTATATTCCAGGATCAGACAGAAATAGAGTGCAAGCTCCTGTACTGCAAGTCCTGTGTTCAACACTCTGTAATCACCTTGCTAAATCTGTAATTGCCTGCATCAACCGTATTGCAAAATCGACTGTATGCTTAGGAACTGCGATTCCAATATTGTCTCTGCATGAAAACTACTAAAGTTGGAGTTCTGTTCTAATACCACGTGTTCCTCAATTTATTCCTGCTATCCGCAAACGGCGTGCCACCGTTTAATTGGCACTGGCGTCACGAACAATTTATACCATCACCTGCCTATGCAGAGAGTCAGCCGTCTCAGGTTAGTGTTTATTGCACTACTACACCCAGGAACATTATTACACACAACTTGAGTACGCTGCACAATGTAAGTCAATGGGGACGGATCCGTTTTCTCTGACACAATAGAAAATGGATCCGTCCCCCATTGAGTTTCAATGGTGTTCATGACGGATCTGTCATGGTTATAGAAGACATAATACAACCGGATCCGCTCATGACGGATGCATGCGGTTGTATTAGGCCTCATGCACACGTGTGAAAGTAAAAATGCTAGTGTGAAAGTAATAATGGGTCCGCATCCGTTCCGAACATTGCGGAACGGGTGCGGACCTATTCATTCTCTATGGGGACGGAATGGATGCGGAGAGCACACTATGTGCTATCCGCATCCGCATTTCTGGAGCGCGCCACCCATCTTCCGGTTTGCGGCTCCCGGAAAAAATAGAACATGTTCTATTCTTGTCCGCAATTGCGGACAAGATTAGGCATTTATTATTATAGTGCCGGCGATGTGCGGTCCGCAAAATGCGGAACGCACATTGCCGGTGTCCGTGTTTTGCGAATCTGCTGATCCGTAGATCTGCAAAACACATACGGATGTGTGAATGGACCCTTAACCTGTTGCAGAGGGTCACTGCTTAACCCTGTTGCGGTGGTCAGTTGACCTAAGGTTACTTTCACACTTGCGTTGTTGGATTCCGGCAGGCAGTTCCATCGCCGTTACTGCCTGCCGGATCCGGCAATCTGTATGCAAACGGATACTATTTGTAGACGGATCCGGATGCGGATCCGTCTCACAAATGCATTGCAATACCGGATCCGTCTCTCCGGTTGTCATCCGGAAAAATGGATCCGGTATTTATCTTTTCCACATTTTTAAAGGTCTGCGCATGCGCAGACCGCAAAACCGGATCCGTTTTTTCCAGAACACTTGGGGCCGGATCCGGCATTAATGCATTTTAATGGAAAAATAATGCTGGATCTGGAATTTTGGACGAAGAAAATACCGCAGCATGCTGCAATATTTTCTCCATACAAAAGCCGTACAGTGACTGAACTGAAGACATCCTGACGCATCCTGAACGGATGGCTCTCCATTCAGAATGCATTAGGATAAAACTGATCAGTACCCTAAGATGAACTGTTAAGTCATTATAAAGTGACAAATGACTAAAGAACACACCAGTAAAATATATGCTATGTTTATTGCATGCTGTTATAGATCCTCACACTTAAGTGGGCCATGTAACTTGTGTCCGTATTTTATTTTACTCACTTATACAGCGCTTTTCAGACATTATCATTACTCACTGTCCCCAATGACGCTCACAATCTAAGTTAAAACGTGCATAATGTGTGATGCGCAATTTTCACCTTGCCTTGAAGATAATGTGGGCCTTGTACTTCTTAAGAACCACAGTGAAGGTACTATAAAAAGGTCTTGTATTAGAAAGGCGAAGTGCCCTGTAAGTACAAGTCCTGGACATAGCTGTATACCAGAAGGAGATGTGCAAGCAGCTTGTGATGGTGTGTCACCAGGCTTGGAAGAGGCTTATTGCCTTGGGCAAGATGCAATGGACATAGTAGGTGAGCCACACTGGAGACAGAAGGCACTGTCTGGGACTGCTCTGTGCTAAAAAATATTTTACACTGTATACAGTATGTTGCAGACTTCACTGTAATTATGCTGCCAGCTAGTGGCCAACTGTGTTATTGCAACTGGATAATATGCTGTTTGTTGGATGTTTTGAGTCACATGATCTAAAATGATGCAGGTCCTCAAGCCAAAGTGAGAGCACATGCCTGTGAGATCATAAACATGAATACAAGTAAGCCTCATGGTCAGATGCAGGAGCACTGGAGAGCGATACCAAACACAGCACTGAGAGCGAGCTGGGAGACGCTGCTAATTTCTGTGTGTGTAGCTAGCTAGAAGCTAGAGGTGAGTGACACTAGTCATAAGGGTGCACCACCTCAGGACCTAGCTAGGGCAAGTGTAATTGAGCACCACAGAATAGTAAAGGCTGGAGCATAGGGGCTGAGAAGAGCCAGCAAAAGCCCCCGCAGCCTGTAGAGGAGTTCAGGCCTGTAATAAACAAGCCACCAGAGTTTTAGAGTGGTTTTATTCATTGGAGCCCATACATTCTATTACTGTATATTTTCCCCTCACAGCAACAGTTAACTGACAATGGGTTACCCATCTATATAGATGGTCTTATCATTTGTGTTGACTCCCACAAAAGGACATTTTGTATGTAAGTGCCATAGTACTGCTGAAATGAAAAAGAAATACAGCTAAAAATTCAAAAAATCAGTTTTCTATGAACATTACTAGTAATATTCACCCAAAAAAGTGTACATTGTATCTGACCTATTACCCATGAACACCCCACAGTCTCTGGTGCCCATTACTTAGGCCATGTGGGAGCTTTGACAAGCACTGAATATTATATTTGCCCGTGTTCTGCTGGATGCTTACTGGTATAAACTACGTCTACTCTACAGTGCAAAGACTGGAGACTGACAAAACTAGTTACAGCCAAGGGCAGAGAGAGGAACATGCACAGGAGTAATGGACAGTGCTGCTAAACTCAACCTTTTCTCACTCAGAGTTTAGTGTTTACTCTTAGGCTACATTCACACGTCAGTATTTTTCTATAATCCGATTTTCTGTCCGTTTTTTGCGGATCCGTTGTTCCTGAAAATGTTTCCGTATGTCATCCGTATGTCATCCGTTTTTTGCGGATCCGCAAAAAACGGAAACATGTATAAATTTCAATAAGCAAATAAAGTTGTTTGGATTTCTTTAAAAAAAAATAAAAAATTTAAATGTAATTTCCAGGAACGGATTCCGTATAAAACGGATGACATACGGAATGACATCCGTATGTCATCCGTTTTTTGCGGATCCATTGACTTTGTATTGTACCAGGATCCGATTTTTCAGGAAAAGAATAGGACATGTTTTATATTTAAACGGACATGCGGAACGGAACAACGGAAACGGACAGCACACATTGTGCTGTCCGTTTTTTTCCAGGACCCATTGAAAATGAATGGGTCCAGATCTGGTCCAGATCTGTTCCTGAAAAAACGGAACAGATCAGGAAAGAAAAAACGGACGTGTGAATGGACCCTTAACATGAGGCTAAAGTATGTGACTGTTCACAAGTCAGCTTTTCACAGTCTGGACAGGGGGAACAGGTGTTTGTCCCACGGTTTGCTTTACGACCTTTACAGGTCTCAGTCTGTAGTTGCAGTACTCACTCTTGCTTGAACAAGCGATCCAGATTCCATGTCGACCCTGGGCATCTCCTTGCTACCCCATCACACAACAGTCTTCTGGCCTTACTATAGAAGCTTGTGCCCTGCCCAACTAATTGACTCTCCAGTCTAATCTGACTCCTTCTGACCCGACTCCAGATAGCTTGTTACAGCAACCCTCTCTCTCACACCATGTGACTTCAGCTACGCACTGTTACCTGTTCTCTGCTGCAAGCTCTTACATAACATGTAACAGTGACATCTAGTGTTATGAGAGGATACTATAATAGCAAATGCAAGTGGGGCAGCTAGGGTAACCATATTCTAGGACTTGGGACTGGAAGCACTCATCAGTAATACTGCCCGTCTAGCGGTGCCCCTTTCCTCCTTCCCCTCCCGATGAGAATCCCAGACATTTTTGGTAACTTATAAAACCTAGCTGAAAAAATGTTTAAAGGGATTCTGTCATCAGATTTTACCCCTATAACCTATCCATGGATCAGATCCGCAAAACACATACGGACGTCTGAATGGAGCCTTACAGGGGGGTGATCAATCACAGGGGGGTGATCACCCCCATATAGACTCCCTGATCACCCCCCTATCATTGATCACCCCCCTGTCATTGATCACCCCCCTGTAAGGCTCCATTCAGACGTCCGTATGTGTTTTACGGATCCACGGATCGGATCCGCAAAACACATACGGACGTCTGAATGGAGCCTTACAGGGGGGTGATCAATGACAGGGGGGTGATCACCCCATATAGACTCCCTGATCACCCCCCTGTCATTGATCACCCACCTGTAAGGCTCCATTCAGACGTCCGTATGTGTTTTACGGATCCACGGATCCATGGATCGGATCCGCAAAACACATACGGACGTATGAATGGAGCCTTACAGGGGGGTGATCAATGACAGGGTGGTGATCACCCCATATAGACTCCCTGATCACCCCCCTGTCATTGATCACCCCCCTGTAAGGCTCCATTCAGACGTCTGTATGTTTTTTACGGATCCATGGATTCCCCCCTGGAAATTGATTTTTTTATTTTTTTTGTTTTTTCTTATAAAGTCTCATATTCCACTAACTTGTGACAAAAAATAAAATCTCACATGGACTCACCATACCCCTCACGGAATCCAAATGCGTAAAATTTTTTAGACATTTATATTCCAGACTTCTTCTCATGCTTTAGGGTCCCTAAAATGCCAGGGCAGTATAAATACCCCACATGTGACCCCATTTCGGAAAGAAGACACCCCAAGGTATTCGCTGAGGGGCATATTGAGTCCATGAAAGATTGAACTTTTTGTCCCAATTTAGCGGAAAGGAATACTTTGTGAGAAAAAAATAAAAATAATCAATTTCCGCTAACTTGTGCCAAAAAAAAAAAATCTTCTATGAACTCGCCATGCCCCTCATTGAATACCTTGGGGTGTCTTCTTTCCAAAATGGGGTCACATGTGGGGTATTTATACTGCCCTGGCATTTTAGGGGCCCTAAAGCGTGAGAAGAAGTCTGGGATCCAAATGTCTAAAAATGCCCTCCTAAAAGGAATTTGGGCCCCTTTGCGCATCTAGGCTGCAAAAAAGTGTCACACATGTGGTATTGCCGTACTCAGGAGAAATTGGGCAATGTGTTTTGGGGTGTCATTTTGCATATACCCATGCTGGGTGAGATAAATATCTTGGTCAAATGCCAACTTTGTATAAAAAAAATGGGAAAAGTTGTCTTTTAGAGAGATATTTCTCTCACCCAGCATGGGTATATGTAAAAAGACACCCCAAAACACATTGCCCAACTTCTCCTGAGTATGGCGATACCACATGTGTGACACTTTTTTGCAGCCTAGGTGGGCAAAGGGATTAGGAACAAAAAAAGTAAAAATGTCAGCAGCAATGAAATACCACCAAATGAAAGCTCTATTAGTGAGAAGAAAGGGAGGTAAAATTCATTTGGGTGGTAAGTTGCATGACCAAGCAATAAACCGTGAAAGTAGTGTAGGTCCGAATTGTAAAAAGTGGTCTGGTCATTAAGGCGGTTTAAGCTAGTGGGGCTGAGGTGGTTAACATTCCCCATATGTCTACTTTATGTTGGCATCATTTTGTAAATGTCATTTTATTTTTTTAGAACGTTAGAAGGCTTAGAATTTTAGAAGCAATTCTTTAAATTTTTTAGATAATTTCTAAATCCCACTTTTTAAAGGACCAGTTCAGGTCTGAAATCACTTTGTGGGGCTTACATAGTGGAAACCCCCATAAATGACCCCATTGTAGAAACTACACCCCTCAAGTTACTCAAAACCGATTTTACAAACTTTGTTAACCCTTTAGGTGTTCCACAAGAATTAAAGGAAAATGGAGATGAAATTTCTAAATTTTACTTTTTTGGCAGATTTTCCATTTTAATCCATTTTTTTGTGAGGCAAGGTAACCAAAAAATTTTTGGCACTGTTTATTTCTTACAACATTCATCTGAAAGGGTAGATCATGTGCTATTTTTATAGAGCAGGTTGTTACGGACGCAATGATATCAAATATTTCTACTTTCTTTGTTTGAGTTTTACATAATAAAGCATTTAAGAAAAAAAAAATGTTTTTGTGTCGATTGTCTTGTGCAGTGGCTCGTTTTTTGCAGGAAGAGTTGACATTTTTATTGGTAACATTTTTTGGGTACATATGATTTTTTGATCATTCATTATTACACTTTATGCGGCAAGGTGACCAAAAATTGGTTGTTTTAGCACAGTTTTTATTTATTTATTTATTTTTATAGCGTTCACCTGAGGGGTTAGGTCATGTGACATTTTTATAGAGCACATCATTACTGACGTGGCAATACCTAATATGTATACTTTTTCTTATTTATTTAAGTTTTACACAAATAGCATTTTTGAAACCAAAAAAACTATGTTTTAGTGTCTTCATAGTCTGAGAGCCATAGCTTTTTAATTTCTTGACCGATTGTCTTAGTTATGGTATCATTTTTTGCAGTATGAGGGATGGTTTGATTGGTACTATATTGGGGGGGCATATGCCTTTTTGAACGTTTGGTGTTGCACTTTATGTGATGTTAGGTGACAAAAAATGGCTTTTTTGGCACTGTTTTAAAAAAAATTATAATTCTGTGTTCACCTGAGGGATTAGGTAATGTGATATTTTTATAGAACTGCCTGTTACGGATGCGGCGATACCTAACATGTCTATGTTATATTTATTTAACTTTAACACAATAATAGCAGTTTTGAAGCAAAAACAAAAACCTATTAGAGTAATAGTTTTTTTTATTTTTTGATCGATTGTCTTAGGTAGGCTCTCATTTTTTGCGGGATGAGGTGACGGTTTGATTGGTACTATTTTAGGGGGCATAATTATTTTTGATCACTTGGTGTTGCAATTTTTCTGATGTAAGGTGACAAAAATAGCTTTTTTTGGCACTGTTTTTATTTTATTTTTTTACGGTGTTCAACTGAAGGGTTAGGTCATGTGATATTTTTATAGAGCTGGTTGTTACAGATGCTGCGATACCTAATATGTGTACTTTTTTTTATTTATTTTACTTTAACACAATAATAGCAAAATAATTGAAACAAAAATAATGTTTTAATGTCTTTTATCTTTTATGTTCTGATAGCTATATTTTTTTTTTTTGAGATTTTCTTATGTAGGGCCTAATTTTTTGTGGGATGAGGTGACAGTTTTATTGGTACCATTTTGTGGGACATACGCCCTTTTGATCATTTGATATTTTTTTTTTATGGTGTTTATCGGACAGGACGGATCATGTGATATAAAGAGCCGGTTGTTACGGACGCAGCAATACCAAATATGTCTATTTTATTAATTATTTCAATTTTTAACATTTTGTTTAAATTATTTAATTAGGGATTTTGGTTTTTACATATGAAATTTTTTTTTCAATTTCTTTTTTTATTTTACGCTTTGTGTCCCCCATAAGGTCATAGAAGATATCTGGGGGACATTTAACTTCACTTTTTTTTTTTTCCCCACTATTGATGTCTCCTGTAACTTGGGGTGACATAGTAGCCCCAGTTACAGTGGAAATACAGCCTCCAGAGAGGCTGTACAGAAGAATACAGCACTGTACAGCCTGAGTGCAAGGCTGATCGAGGTCTATGGAAGACCCGACAGCTCCTGCACTCTCCCGACCCCGATGGTCGGGCCAGGAAGCGGTGTATACAGCGATCTAGAAGGCTGGGACACCTGGGCACTGTCCCTGCCTTCTCTAATGGGTGGCCTGCTGTCACTGACAGCGGGCCCGCCGCTCGGCAGCTGCATGATTAGCATGTAGTTGGCATCTCTGAATGGACGTTCCAGAACGTCCATTTAGAGATAAACATCCACCCATAGGACGTTTATATCCTATGTTCTGATGGGAGGTGGTTAATTTACACAAACAGACAATGAGAGCTGTTTCCCCATCTCACACGCTTAAAGGGACAGTACCCTGCAAATATAGGAAAATGTTATCATGCACAACACATACAGCAAGAAACAGTAACATGTCAAAACAACATGGGCGATGCCTTGGGCATACCCCACAGGTGCCTATGGCAGTCTGTGGAGATAATGCATTAGAATACCCGAACCAAGTTTATATAAACTGTATCGGGATCTACCCTTCTTCAGGTTTTTGGTAGATAATCTTCTTTGGATGTAGATTAGGTCATATTGTGCAGGATCTCTTTGCCTTGGCAGCTTACTTTGACTATAAATCATGGCTGTAAATCATTTTGAAGATAATTTATAAATTTTGCCTATTTGTAAATTGTTAAACAGTTTTCCTAATATCTGTACTGTGGTGACTCAGCTCGTCATAGTGTGGATCTTCTGTAATCATCACAATTAAATCCGGCATCTTTTTCGTAGCCGTTTAAATGCAAGTTACCCTGGCAACAACACCTTTTATTGCAACATTATCAGGATGGCTGGCATCACGGTGGCTGCGCAGTGGTGTCCTATTTTCAGCCAGCAAGAGACAATCTCATCCTATGGAAATATATCATACCCCGGTCTATGTGACAAATGAATGATGTGTGACCCGTGTCTGCGGAGAGATCATGTCAATTCTACACGTAGGCAGCAGCTGATCAGATACAACACACAATACGCACGGTTCATGACATATTATATAACAACCTCCTATACTCAAAATGCCTAAATAAATCTAAAACCCCTAGAGAATGTATACCAGGAACCATATGGCTCCTGCTGGGAACATTTTCTTTTGAGCGATACTGCCATCTGCTGGTAGTTGCTGGTTATTATTATTTCTAAGGCTCACCACTGAATTATTTCATGGATTTTTTTCATTTTGAATTTTAGTTTTTCATTCCATTCTTTCCGGGGAAATAACTTTTTTATTTTTACGCTTACATGGCTATATGAGGGATTGTTTATGGCGGGACAGGTTGTACTTTCGAAGCTGGAAAAAATCCAAATGGAGTTGAATTTTTTTTTAGAAAATGTAATAATGCCACAGTTTTGTGGGTTTTGTTTTTACTGTGTTCCCTTTGCAGTAAAATTGACCTTTTACCTTCATTCTCCAGGTCAGTACGATTACAGTGGTAACACATTTCTATAGTTTTTCTTGTGTTTTAAATACTGGAAAAAAAAACAACTTATTTTTTTTCTATTTATCACCATATTCTGACCTCTATAATTTTTTTGTAGTAATGTCTGTGGAGCTGTGTGAATGCTCATTTTTTCAGGGTGATCTGTACTTTCCTGGGATACCTGTATTCAGAAGAGAGATGCAAAGGAGACAGCGGCACTCACCAATTCCAAGATAAAACGTCCAGTTTATTAGGCTTCTATAAAATAGGGTACAGGCAGGTCTGTGCACATAGGTCAAATAGAGGTACGGCACTTTTTCTTGAAGGGTGGGGTCCCTTTGTAAAATGTGCCAGTTTTTTAATATGGCATTTTTTATTTTTCCTGGGATACCATTTTGGGGTGAGTATGACATTTTAATAAAAAAATTTTGGGGGGAGGCGAAGCGACCAAAAATGGGTAATCAGCCATTTTGATGTATTTTTCACTTTGCTGTTTCCGTATGGGATAAATAATCTTATATTTTAATAGTATGCTAGTTTTTTCACGCAGTGATGCCCATGATGTTTTTTTTTTTATTGTTTATTTTGATTTGGGGGAAAAGGAGGTGATTTGAATTATTAATATTTTTATTTATTTATATTTTTTAAAACTTTTTTTTACACTTTTTTAGGCTACATTCACACGACCATATGTGTTTTGCGTCCGTATGGCATCCGTTTGTTTGTGGATCCACTGTAACAATGCCTATCTTTGTCCCCAAAATGGACAAGAATACGACATGTTCTATCTTTTTTGCAGGGCTACGGAATGGACTTATGGATGCGGATAGCACACGGTGTGCTGTCTGCATTTTTTGCGGACCCATTGGAATAAATGGGTCTGCATCCTATCCGCAAAAAAAAATGGAACGGACACGGAAACAAAACAAGTTTGTGTGAATGTAGCCTAAAAGTTCCTATTGGGAACTTGAACATTAAATTATTAGATTGCTTCTCTCATAGACTCCAATGGAATGAATTTCACTGTGTTCCTATGGAGCCACAAGCAGCATCTCATAGGAACATATCTCTGGCAGCCTCTGATCATTCAGGAGGACAATGGCTGCCGCACACAGTATCCAGCTCCCCTGATCAGTGGCGTCGCCAGGGGGGGGCCAGAGGGGGCCACGGCCCCCCCTACATCATGCTGTGCCCCCCCATGTGCCCCCCCAACTAAAATGACCCCCCCCCCAGTGATGACATCATCACAGGTCCTTCAACCCCTAACAGCAAGTATTAAAAGTTCACAAGCAGCAATGCATTGATCCATACAGACTGGAATGGAGAGGTAAGAGGAGGTCCTCCACTTTTCATCATTTACCCCCCCCCCCTCCATGCCCTGTTTTTACTCATTGCTCACTCATGTATACTACTTCAGACAGTTACCACTACCTCATGTACCTCACAGTGACTATAATGCATAACTGACCACATATTTCTATAAACACTGCATCTACAGTATTATACCTTCTATGTGTCACATCAATACACTGCTCTGTATATATATATATATATATATATATATACACACACATACATGCACACACACTGCATATATTACACAGTATTATACATGCAATATGTACAGATATATAGTATATACCGCAGTGCACTGATATGTGAGGTATGAGGTATAATAGATGTTGTGTGTACAGATATCAGTACACTTCTGTATATACTATATATGTGAGGTACGAGGTATAATAGATGCAGTGTGTACAGATATATAGTATATACAGCAGTGTACTGATATGTGAGGTACGAGGTGTCAATACACTGCTGTATTTACTATATATCTGTACACACTGCATCTATTATACCTCGTACCTCACATATTACACTACTGTATATACTGTATACACTGCATATATTATACCCCGTACCTCACATATCAGTACACTGCTGTATATACTATATACCTGTACACACTGCATCTATTATACCCTGTACCTCACATATCAGAACACTAGGGAATATACTATATACCTGTACACACTGCATCTATTATACCGCGTACCTCACATAACTGTACACTGCTGTATATAATATACATCTGCATCTATTATACCTCTTTTGTGTGCCAGGGCTGTTTTGTAATCCCATTCCGGCCCTGATGGCATAAATTATAAAACGCAGCAGCAAGAATAGTTCATGGAACAAAGGGAGGGGCTATAAAAGGGGAATGGGGGCCCAATTTAGATTCCTGCTATGGGGCCCAGTGATTTTTATGTACGCCCCTGCCTGCAGGCACTAGGCCGGCAGCCTATCAGAGGCCGGCGCAATGACGTCATCATGCCGCCTGAGCCTTACATTACAGCGTGGGACACAGGAAGAGGCTGCATCGCATCGCTGACACTTAGGTAAGTATAAGTGTTTTTTTTTTTTGTTTTTTTTACAATAGTGTTACTGGCACATTGGGGGGGCTTATTACAAAACTGGCACATGATGATGGGGGGGACTTTATACTGGCACATGATGATGGGGGGGACTTTATACTGGCACATGATGATGGGGGGGAACTTTATACTGGCACATGATGATGGGGGGGACTTTATACTGGCACATGATGATGGGGGGGACTTTATACTGGCACATGATGATGGGGGGACTTAATACTGGCACATGATGATGGGGGGACTTAATACTGGCACATGATGATGGGGGGACTTAATACTGGCACATGATGGGGGGACTTAATACTGGCACATGATGGGGGGCTCATTACTGCCACGTGATGGGGGCTCTTGTTACTGCCACGTGATGGGGGCTTATTACTGGCACATTGGGGGGCTCTTGTTACTGGCACGTTATTGAGGGCACTTATTACTGGCACATTATTGGTGGGCACTATAGGGGCATCTACTGAGGCCACAAAGAAGGGTTGTTTTATATGGGGGGCTCTGTACAGTAGCATTTTATACTGGGACACATTATGGTGGGTACTATGGAGAAGGGGAGAGAGGAGTACTATGGAGTCATCTACGGGGGGCACTAAGAAGGGGTATTTTATACTTGCAAATTATGGGGGACACTGAGGGCATCTACTGGGGCACGATATATGGGACATTTTATACTGGTACATTATGGGGGGCACTAGCAGGAAGGGGGGAGAGGAGCACTATGGAGGCATTTACTGGTGCACTATATAGGGGTATTTTATACTGGCACATTATGGGGGAAATTAGCTCAACTGGGGGCATAAGGGGGTATGTTTTGCACATTATAAGGAGAATTATTTCTACTGGGGGGCATTATGGTGGGTTTTATTACTCCCCCATGGTATGACCCCCTAGTAGCAGCACCAGCCTCTCCCTGCTCTGCTATCCCTCTGCCCCTTCTCCAAATCCTTATTATGAAATCTTTCTCATTAGGATAAAACACAACATCAGCTCCGCCGAGCCCCCGGCCAAGTGTTGAAGTGGTGTCCGAGATCCCCAAGGGCCAAGCCAAGTAACTGTAAGTGTTCATGTGAAATATGTTTATTTTATATATGTACACTCCTGTGAGAGGCGGGGAGGGAGATCTGTGGATGACACTGTTATAGGGAGGGAGATCTGTGGATGACGCTGTTATGGAGGGGGAAATGGGAATGACACTGTCATGGGGTGGATCTGTGGATGACACATATAGCATAAGATGCTATATACGGTATGTGGCATCCACAGATCCCCCCCATAACAGTGTCATCCACAGATCCCCCTCTCTATAAAAGTGTCATCCACAGACAGCTGGACTTTTCTTCCCTGTTGCGGTTTTAGGTATTGGGTAAAGTATTGCAGCATTTCTAAGCGTACTTGTGTAAATGTATCGTTGTTATAGCTGCCCCCCCTACTTTTGTCCTGGCCCCCAGTGTGCCCCCCCAAAATTTGAAAGCTAGAGACGCCACTGCCCCTGATCCCTGCTAGGGGAAGCTGTTGCATGCCTGGGAGCGAGCATTCCCATTTTTTTTAACTCCCAGATGCCATGGTCCCATTTGACCACGCCGTCTGAAAGCCTAAATGTGTGCAATTGATGTTATTGACATTAGCTGGATTCTGGATCGCACACTCCTCCACCACAGCTGGTGCAACATCTGGCTAAATGGCCACTGTAGCCAATCACTAGCCACAGTGGTAACGCGTCTCCTTTACGTCATGTCAATTGGTCATGTGTTGCAAGTGGATGCATCACTGCTGTGGCCAGCGATTGGCTGCAGCAGCCATCAAACCAGAAGTTGACATGCAGGAAGTGGAGCGCTGCGGCAAGTGAGCAAATGAAATGGAACCCCGTAGCAGGGATCAGGAAAGTAAACTTCACTCTGCAGATCTGGCTATGAGGGAGGTGGGGGGTCTGGGGTCTGCCCGAAAGGCCCCAGAGATGGAAATCCCCTTAAAAACGTGCCAGCACTTTTCTGTTTAGTAAGAACACGAGTATTAATAAATTTGCCCCAGCTTGTCTCTGACTGTTGACCAACTATTATTTTGTAAGTAGGTGAATGGAGAATAACTCAAAATTAGCAAATTATTGTCATGAGTAGAAAGAGATATAAAGAACTGAAAGGGTTTTACAAGGACAGGAAACATTGACTAAAGATGGGGGAAATGACATACAATATCAAAAGAATCATGACTCAACTTATAAAATCCCTCACTACTCCAGTGCCGACGCTACCCGCTAGTCTGCTTTCCATGGCTGCATTGATGATGTGCTTCTCTACTTGCGTGACTGCTGCAGCCAATCACTGGTCTCAGCAGTCTCGTGCTGTACATCACTTAGGGCAGTGACTGACTGCAGTGGTCATAACATACCTCCAGCATTGTTTACTTTACCAACATCTAGTGGCTGTTTGTGCAAATAGTTTCTAGCTAGCCAGCATCTATTTCCTTTTATGTCCCAATGTGAGCCACTTTATATTACCTATGACCCCGGTAACATCCTCAACTCAGCCTATAGCAGTCGTCTAGCTCCTCTGTAATCATTCTCCTCACCAGACGTAATGTGGCATCGCTGGTATGTTTAGGCTGTTGGTTAGCATTGCAGGATTGTACAGTCGTGGCCAAAAGTTTTGAGAATGACACAAATATTAGTTTTCACAAAGTTTGCTGCTAAACTGCTTTTAGATCTTTATTTCAGTTGTTTCTGTGATGTAGTGAAATATATTTACACGCAATTCATACGTTTCAAAGGCTTTTATCGACAATTACATGACATTTATGCAGAGTCCGCATTTGCAGTGTTGGCCCTTCTTTTTCAGGACCTCTGCAATTCGACTGGGCATGCTCTCAATCAACTTCTGGGCCAATTCCTGACTGATAGCAACCCATTCTTTCATAATCACTTCTTGGAGTTTGTCAGAATTAATGGGTTTTTGTTTGTCCACCCGCCTCTTGAGGATTGACCACAAGTTCTCAATAGGATTAAGATCTGGGGAGTTTCCAGGCCATGGACCCAAAATGTCAATGTTCTGGTCCCCGAGACACTTAGTTATCACTTTTGCCTTATGGCACGGTGCTCCATCGTGCTGGAAAATGCATTGTTCTTCACCAAACTGTTGTTGGATTGTTGGAAGAAGTTGCTGTTGGAGGGTGTTTTGGTACCATTCTTTATTCATGGCTGTGTTTTTGGGCAAAATTGTGAGTGAGATGAGAAGCAACCCCACACATGAATGGTCTCAGGATGCTTTACTGTTGGCATGACACAGGACTGATGGTAGCGCTCACCTTTTCTTCTCCGGACAAGCCTTTTTCCAGATGCCCCAAACAATCGGAAAGAGGCTTCATCAGAGAATATGACTTTGCCCCAGTCCTCAGCAGTCCATTCACATACTTTCTGCAGAAGATCAATCTGTCCCCGATGTTTTTTTTGGAGAGAAGTGGCTTCTTTGCTGCCCTTCTTGACACCAGGCCATCTTCCAAAAGTCTTCGCCTCACTGTGCGTGCAGATGCGCTCACACCTGCCTGCTGCCATTCCTGAGCAAGCTCTGCACTGGTGGCACTCCGATCCCGCAGCTGAATCCTCTTTAGGAGACGATCCTGGCGCTTGCTGGACTTTCTTGGACGCCCTGAAGCCTTCTTAACAAGAATTGAACCTCTTTCCTTGAAGTTCTTGATGATCCTATAAATTGTTGATTGAGGTGCAATCTTAGTAGCCACAATATCCTTGCCTGTGAAGCCATTTTTATGCAACGCAATGATGGCTGCACGCGTTTCTTTGCAGGTCACCATGGTTAACAATGGAAGAACAATGATTTCAAGCATCACCCTCCTTTTAACATGTCAAGTCTGCCATTTTAACCCAATCAGCCTGACATAATGATCTCCAGCCTTGTGCTCGTCAACATTCTCACCTGAGTTAACAAGACGATTACTGAAATGATCTCAGCAGGTCCTTTAATGACAGCAATGAAATGCAGTGGAAAGTTTTTTTGTGGGATTAAGTTAATTTTCATGGCAAAGAAGGACTATGCAATTCATCTGATCACTCTTCATAACATTCTGGAGTATATGCAAATTGCTATTATAAAAACTTAAGCAGCAACTTTTCCAATTTCCAATATTTATGTAATTCTCAAAACTTTTGGCCATGACTGTATATTCATGCACATTTATATGCTGTATGTAATCTGTATTTCATGCACATCTCTGTTTTTTGCAAAGCTTTGTACTGTAATGCGGTATAGCGTATTACCACATGCTCATTCACTATAGTAAGCACGTTTTCTTTTCGTTCTCATTTTCACCCTATTCTTGCAATAAAAGTTGTCGTTGGATGTGCTCCTAAGCCAATGACTTGCTAGGAGGGATATTAGCTGCCTGTCAACTTATGTCCAACTCACACATAAGGGGGACATAAAAGGTCACATGGATAGGTCCTCTCTGGACCAGAGAGCCAGCGTTGGAGCTGCAGGGGATTTGTGAGATAAGTAATGGTTCTTTGTTACTTCATGACCTGACTTCTTTGGGCTACCTGCACACATTGTGCTTTGAGTGTTTTTTCCATGTGGATTTACATACAGAAAAATGCAGAGTAAGGCCTCATGCACACGACCGTATGGCTTTTTCATTGTTTTGCGGTCCGTTTTTCACAGATCCGTAGTTCCGTTTTTTGTTTCCATTGTGTTTCCGTTTCTGTTCCTTTTTTCCGTATGGCATATGCAGTATACAGTAATTACATAGATAAAATTGGGCTGGGCATAACATTTTCAATAGATGGTTCCGCAAAAAACGGAACGGAAACGGAAGACATACGGATGCATTTCCGTATGTGTACAGTTTTTTTGCGGACCCATTGACTTGAATGGAGCCACGGAATGTGATTTGCGGGCAATAATAGGACATGTTCTATCTTCAAATGTAACGGAAAAAAGGAAATATGGAAACGGAATGCATACGGAGTACATTCCGGTTTTTTTGCGGAACGAAAAAACCTGCCAGTAAACGGGGGAAAAAAACGGTCGTGTGCAGGAGGCCTAATACAGAACCAGATTAGACAAATCTAATGTACACTGCTTTTTTCTTATGTGTGGAAACTGACCTGCCGTGAGGATTTTGAAAATCGCACCATGTCAATTATTTGTACGATTTTTTTAATGTGGGGATTTCACCCTTTGCAATGCAGGCAAAACCACATCAAATTTGCACCAAAAATCTCTTGTAACACAAACGGTTTTTCGTGCGGATTTGGTGTAGAAAAGCACAGAAATCCACATGGAAATTCCTGTGGGGATATTATGGGGCACATTTATCATTATTATTTTTTAAAATGCCGGTCTTAATAAGTCCCTGCACTGGATCACTCAAGTTATGAAGAGGCGCAGGTCTCTACATAACTTTGGCGTATCCATTGCTGATTCTAAATCTAAGACAGCTTCCTTGCTGTTTTACATTTAGACAATTTTCTACACCTAAACCAGGCATAGAAAATGATGAATGAGACACTTCTGCTGGTCCGTCCCCTTCCCCGCCACGCCCCCCTTTTTTAGACCTGGCGTGAGCGGGGAAAAAGTCACCGATTCTGCCGCGACAGACTCTGCATCATATATACGCCACAAAAGTGGCGTATACCTGTTCGTAAATAGCCCTGTGTGTAGGTATCCTAAGCCAATTTTATACTAATCTTGGAAAACCCCTTTAAGAGTTCTCTGCATCATGACTACCCCAAAGTCATATTTTTAGGGGTTTTTAATGCAAGCAAAACCAAACTTTCTGTTATTACCTGGAGTTACAATTCCCCATATAGACTTCTCTATGGAAAAATTCTGTGATTTAAAAAATAATAATTCATGTTTTTGTAGACGTTAGAGTTTTTGGCGACACTGTTCATTGCCATCTTTGGGAGGGTGTTCGTGTAGATGTTTATTTTATAAAGGGTGTGCTCCTTCATGTTTCCCGGTCTTAAGCTACATTCACATGAATGTATTTTGTTTCCGTGTCCGTTCCGTTTTTTTTGCGGATAGGATGCGGACCCATTCTTTTCAGTGGGTCCGCAATAAATGCAGACAGCACATAACTAGTATGTCTGTTCCATAGCCCCTCAAAAAAGACAGAACATTTTTCCATTTTGCGGACAAGGATAGGCATTGTTACAATGGATCCCATACGAACGTCAACCATTTTTGTGGATCCACAATTTTCAGACAGCAAAACAGTCGTGTGAATATAGCCTTACAATGAGCTTTATTTCCCTTTGGTACCTGCAAAGTCCAAATGACTAGATGCCATTTGGTCTGTCATATATTTGGCGATGACAGTAGCTGCACCTTGCTTCTATTGCCGCTCTCTAGTGGCCACATAAACATATCACATTTGTCAAAAAATCTATAAAAAATCAACTAGCCTCTACAAAATAGTGGCACAAGTTACTTTATCTGTAAAACATAAAAAAATGATGGCCAAATCCTCCAAGACCCCTGCTCATGTTTCCCATCAGACCTATTCACTTTATTTCGCTCCTTTCCCTCCTTGTACCAAGATGTTTCTTGGGGGCAGCGTTTGGGAACGGTTCTTGATGAGTAAAACCTAGTAGTGCACCCTGTAAACAAAAATTTCCAAGGCTGAGATTTTCACTCGATAAAATTCCCCAGAAAATCAGATTATTAATATGACTGAGCTGAAATATGGACTATATTTATCATATTAGTCACCATCCCCTAGCATATTGGATTACCCTTGTGGTGCTCATTCCTATTGTGTATAAATGTCACATTTTATGGAAATTGTGTGTGTAGAGGAAATGTTCGGATAATAGGGGCGCCCATAAGCAGCACTGACTATAGGACCCGGGATTTCTTCTTCCTCTGTACAGTTGCTATGGCTGCGACAGCGCAGAGATTCCTGACTGGTGCAATCTATGGACAGTATAGAGATTGTTGCTGGGGAGACTTCAGAGGATATGCATCCTCCTGACATACACCCAAAATGGCTAGAAATACCGGTCCTTGTCTAAGAGAACACATTTCCATCATTAAAGTCCATTAGACTATCTCATAATGTCTGTAACAGCTATAATTACATGGGAAGGTCTGGACCTGCCCATTTGCTCACCTGCAATACACACCTTGCTGACGAGCCAGCTTTGGATGGCAAGCAAATCCTATGACCTATGAACCTTCAGATCAGTAGCCAAAAATAGCAAAAATAGCTGGAAGTTGTAATCTCCTCCATCACATAGAAAGGGATAAGACAGGCATAGTTATTATAGGTCCATCAACAGATTACATTCCAGCTCACCATACGATCCCACTGCGCGGAACAGACCGAACAAGTCCTTGGTGCAAACACAGAAAAGAAGTTCCAGGCATCCAGGGTTGTATATGTTGCCGTTATCTTTATTTCTTCGGTTAAAATACAGCTATACAGACATCTACTCCCTCCACCGCCCGGTTAACATGTTTTGAACTTAGCAGTTCTTACTCATAACTAGTGTTGAGCGAACTTGTGTTTTAAGTTCGGCGTCTAAAGTTCGGGTTATTGAAGAATCCCGTTATGGATTCCGCTACCACGGACCATAACGGAATTTAGAATCCATAATGGGATTCTTCGATAACCCGACACCGAACTTAAAACACAAGTTTGCTCAACACTATTGATAACCTGATGTGTTGTCACCATCCCCTATTGGGAGGGGGAAAAAAATTGGAGGGCAGAGACAACACCCCCCAGGCTGGACTGCACACCATAGACCACTCGTCATGTTCAAATTCACCAAGCTTCACCCCCATTTTAAATGTTGAATACTAAAATACATTTCACCAAACCATGCATGCAGCAGAATCCAGAGGAATATATACCTGCTGACACGTAAGGAACAGCGCCTCCCCTGGTCAAGCATACCGGATCCAAAAACAGCATGGTGTGAACAGACCCTACACCATTATACAAAAATAGTTAAAACATTGTAAAATTAATAATAATGAGTTATAGGTTAATGGTAGCTAGTCCAAGAGGTCAAAATAGCTTTGCTTATTGATCCTTCACTTATACATGATGAATTTGTGGATAAAAAAAAAATGTTTATAAGAAAAAAAAGAAAAAGAAATACTGCACCTGCCTCAACTGATGTCACTATTATTACATATATTGACTTATTGACCAAATGTTTATATAAACAAATAAGTTCCTTTTTTAAATTAAGTCCCATAGGAACCCCGGTATTTAGTTTCAGGATCCAATATGCTTCACATAGGAGGATTTTCTGCTTGTAATCACCACCTCTAGGAGGCATGGACACTTGTTCAAAAGCATAGGTACGGAAACTATCCGTCCTCCTATTGTGCTTATTAATAAAATGATTAGCCGCATAAGGCTACTTTCACACTTGCGGCAGAGTGATTCAGCAAGCAGTTCCGTCGCCGGAACTGCCTGCCGGATCAGGCAAAATGTATGCAAACTGATGGCATTAGTAAGACTGATCATGATCCTGATCAGTCTTAAAAATGCCTGATCAGTCGAAAAAATGCATTGAAATGCCGGATCCGTCTTTACGGTGTCATCCGGCAAAACGGATCCGGCATTTATTTTTTTCACCTTTTTTTCGATCTGCACATGCGCAGACCGGAAAGACAGATCCGGCATTCCGGTATTCTGAATGATCCGGCACTAATACATTCCTATGGGATAAAATTCCGGATCCGGCATTCAGGCAAGTCTTCAGATTTTTTCGCCGGAGATAAAACCGTAGCATGCTACAGTTTTCTCTTTTGCCTGATCAGTCAAAACGACTGAACTGAAGACATCCTGATGCATCCTGAACGGATTACTCTCCATTCAGAATGCATGGGGATATGTCTGATCAGTTCTTTTCCGGTATAGAGCCCCTGTGACGGAACTCAGTGCCGGAAAAGAAAAACGCAAGTGTGAAAGTACCCTAAGCACCCGTAGCATGGGGGTTGGTAATATAATTCAAATGCTCACAAAGTCTAGCTTTAAATTTCCTACTCGTACTGCCAACATACATAATATCACAAGTGATGCATCATAAACCACCCCCTCCGTATTACAGTTAATATAACTTTTAATAGAAAAACTTTCTGTGTGCAAAGCATTATCAAAAACCTTAGTTGGTTGGGCAAAGTTACATGTCTTACAGGGATGCATCCCACATCTGGTGAAACCTTGGTATTTTATCCAGGTATCAGACCTAGGGGTGTGGGTGCAGGAAAAAACTGAGGGGGACAACCTATTTCCTATCGGTCTCCTAGATACAATCCTGCATCCATTCCTGAGTATATAATTTAAAATACTGTCCTCATATAGAATCGGGAGACATTTACGTACCACCCGTTCTATTTGGGGGAACTGTCTACCATAAGTAAGTACAAGTGTGGGTTTCTCCATATTCCCTGTTTCCATTGTGACTGGTACTTTCCCTTTCGATTTAAATAGTAAATCCCTTCTATCCTTCCTTTGTGCAATATTGCGGGCCCTGGATAACATCCAATTGGCATAACCCCTATGCTTCAGGCGATCCCTTATTATCCGACATTCATTATGGAATGCGTCCACAGCACTGGAATTCCTGCGCACCCGGATAAACTCACCCACCGGTGTGGCTTTTATTGTGTGGCTAGGGTGGTGACTGGTTGCTTTCAAAATAGTATTTCCAGAGACTTCTTTGCGGTCAGTCTCGGTACATATATACTGATCTATCTATAATTCCAGTCAGCCTCAGATCTAGGAAACACACTGTTTTCATATCCATATGGTGGGTGAACTTCAAGCCGTATGGATTATTATTGGCGTGGTTCACAAAGTCCAGTATGGCAGATACATTACCGCTCCAAATGAGCAGCAAGTCATCGATATATCTGCCATACCAGACAATATCCCTGAATACTGGTTATTCTCTGAGAAGACAAACTTATTATAGGTCCCTCATGTCCAGAGGGGCTGTTTGGTGCTGATGCCGAAAACTGGGCTTTATGTTAAGAAAGGTAAAAGGGGATATTGCCGAGAGAACCCTCCAACTCCCAAGGCTCCCCCAACTGCAAGACATTGGAGTTTAAAAAACATGTACCTCTTATATGTATTTTACTATATAATCTTTATACTATATTTACTCTTAAAGGGGTTGTCTAATCATAGGCAATGGGGACATATCGCTAGGATATGCCCCCATTGTCTTATAGGTGCGGGTCCCCGAAGGTGGTGGCTGGAGGACTGTGGTCCGGCCACCACCAAGCACAATCTCCATAGATGTGAATGAGAGCGCACTGCGCATGACCAGCCACCGCTCCCATTCACTTCTATGGGCTCGACGGAAATAGCTGAGCCAGCTTTCGGCTATTTTCGCCAGCCCCATAGAAAATGAATGGAGGGCGGCTGCGCATGTGCAGTGCGCCCTCCTTCACTTTCAGAGCTCCATTCTCGATATAGGTGCGGGTCCCAGCGGTGGGACCCGCACCTATAAGACAATGGGAGCATATCCTAGCGATATGCCCCCATTGTCTGTCACTAGACAACCCCTTTAAAGGGGTTTTCTGAAATTTTCATATGGATGTCTTATCCACAGATCGGCATCCGGGACCCCTTTCGATCAGCTGTTGGAGCAGATCATGGCGGCCTCTTCCTAGGCCAGTGACGTCCCATTCAGCAGTCATGTGGCCTAAGTGCAGCTCAGTCTCATTCAAGTGAAGGGAGCTGAGCTGCACTACCAAGCACAGCCACTATACAATGTATGGCACTGCGCTTGGTAAGCTGCGAGGAGATAAGCTGTAGCCTCCTGAAAGAGCCGACACCTGGGACCCCCACCGCTTTAATATTGATGACGGACCGACTGCCCAAACTGCAGCCTAAAACCCACTTATTTATCACAAAGTGCCAACTCAGCAATTTAACCTGAATACTTTATCCCCAAGACTGTGTATGTGACGAGGGGACATCCTCTGCGTCTGGAGGAAAGAAGGTTTGTACACAAACATAGAAGAGGATTCTTTACGGTAAGAGCAGTGAGACTATGGAACTCTCTGCCTGAGGAGGTGGTGATGGTGAGTACAATAAGGAAATTCAAGAGGGGCCTGGATGTATTTCTGGAGCGTAATAATATTACAGGTTATAGCTACTAGAGAGGGGTCGTTGATCCAGGGAGTTATTCTGATTGCCTGATTGGAGTCGGGAAGGAATTTTTTATTCCACTAAAGTGGGGAAAATTGGCTTCTACCTCAGTTTTTTTTTGCCTTCCTCTGAATCAACTTGCAGGATGACAGGCCGAACTGGACGGCCTTATGTACTATGTTACTATGTTACTGAAAAATACTGACCAAGTTAAGCTGTGGCAGAACACAGGCCCCGTAAAATGAATTCCCCCGTTGGCGCCCCCTAGTATTAGAAATGTCCCATTACTGGCCCCCAGTATTAATAAGTCCCCGATTAATGGCCTCCAGTATTAATAATGCCCCATTAGTGGCCCCCAGTATTAATAATGCCCCATTAGTGGCTCCCAATATTAATAATCCCCCATTAGTGGCTCCCAGTATCAATAAGGCCCCAGTATTAATAATGCCCCATTTGTGGCCCCCAGTATAAATAAGGCCCCCAATAATGGCTGCCAGTAAAATGAATGCCCCCATTAGTGTTCCCCTAGTATTAATAATGCCCTATTAGTGTGTCTCCCAGTATTATTAAGGCCCCCATTAGTGACCCCCAGTATTAATAAGGCACCCATTAGTGGCCCCCAGTATTAATAATGCCCCATTAATGGCCCCCAGTAAAATGAATGCCCCCATTAGTGCCCCCCTAGTATTATTTTTCCTAAGTTATTGATAATGCCCCCTTCCCGATTCTTCTTGTGCAAAAAATAAATAAAACTCACCTCATCCATTTGATCACACCACGGTGAACACTCGCTGCTCACTGTATGCACCGGACAAGACCTGCGCTCCAGTGTTATGACGTTTTGCAGGTCCTTCTGCTTCCAGTTAATGCTGCAAAACGTCATCACGCTGGAGCGCAGGTCTTGTCCTGTGCATACAGTGAGCAGCGAGTAGGTAAGAAAGAAATCACTGCAGCGAGTGAGCAGCGAGTGTTCCCCGCAGTGCGATCCAATGGATGAGGTGAGTTTTATTTTTTTTATTTTATTTTTATCACACGCAGAAGAGGGCGGCAAAGGCTGTACTAATGAGCGCTCCACAACGGACGCGCCCTTTGATAATAATACACATGTGGCAACCCTACACATGGCCCACACAGAGCCGCGTGCCCACAGAGAGGGCTCTGAGTGCCCATTCTGGCACACATGCCCTAGGTTCATCACCACTAACCTATCCTGATAATAGGTCAGCAATATCAGAATCTTGCAAGACACCTTTAGCAGTCCTCAGGGGGTGAGTCCTTTCTCAGGGGGCTGAGAAAGGACATGTGTACTGTGTGCTGCAGATGGTGGCAGTTGAATGATGGAACAGAGCATGTGCGTCCACCTCAGTAAGGTGGGCGGAGATATGCAGATACATTTTATTGAATAACTCAGTGGCTATACTAAATCTTTAATTACATGCAATTACAAAAGTATTCAGATCCAGGTGCTGCATTTTTGAAAAATGTACAATATTTTTTGAGGGACAACCCCTTTAAACTTCAGACCAAAATCATGTGATACTCATCAAACTATTGTTTTTTATATACGGTATTCCATAATAAACTCATCACATGGGAGAATTTAATTACTCATTTTTTGCTGGCAGATATACAGCAGGAAATGAAACAGCTATTAAAACATGAGTTAATATTTTCCCTTCCTTAAAATGGAAATTAACAGTCTGTGAGACCTCTCCACAGTGGAACATTTGACCAGTGCAGAAAACAAAGACCCCAGTCTGGCGCACAGTCGTGGCTAACAGGACACAGCTGTCAGCTTTATACATTCTTATACGAGAGATTGCAAAGTCAACACATAGGTCAAAAACATAGAAAATCGCTTTCAGGGGTTATCCATACAGTAACTGTATACACATAGTACCATATATTTAGTATTCAGTAATTTCAGGGTTGTATGTTTCATTCACTTCTTACATTGTCCCTGGTTGTGGTTCTTCATGTCTCTGAGCAATCACTTGGCTTTCCGTCAGGGTGACCACGTAGCTACTTGCACTCAAGTTGTCACCGGACGTTCTACCTGCAACACATTAAACTGTCTCTCCATGCTAATGGTGGGTGCCATTGATTGAGGCAACTGGAAGAAACAAAAGCCATGCAGCTTCATAATATATACAAAAGGTGGTCAATTTGCAGGAGCGAGATATCATGCAGCTTTTACTAATACCTATTAAGTAGGTAAGCAAGTAGTTGTGGACAGATAGATGGCAGTATCACTGCAGGATCAGACCACACAGTTTGTTTGTAGTCTGTTACCATGGTGACACATAGGTCTCCTTAGGAGATGTAGACACAAAATCATAGGAGATTTTTTAGATGATTTGAGTGGTTGCGAAGGTGGAGATGCAGCTCTAGGATGGTACTCATGTGACTATACTCATAACCCAGCTATACTGTTGCATTTTAATAGTGTTTGATACAGAATTGTAGTATTGTCGAGCTCAAAACCCGAGACTAGTAAGGAGACTCCTATCATTCTAGCGGGTTCCATAAGAAAATGGAAAACACAGGATGGGAGAGAGAGGTATGCAATGTAGTGACTGATTTGGCTCATATTGCTGGAAAGACAGGGTCACTGTAGCTGATTAACCAAGGAAATGTAATTGTGTTGTAGTCCCTGGTACAGAGGTGGTTGCTATGTAGTATTCTGGTTTATAATGTCTGCTGTTAACAGTGCTATAAAGAGGTTTTCCAGGTTGGAGATCTTCAGCATAGGTCATCAATATCAAACCGGTGGGGGTCTGACATTGTTCAAGTGAAAGGGAGCTGAGCCGCAGTATGCAGGCACGACCACTACAAAATGGACAGAACCTTCTGCTTCCCATTCTGTCCAATGTTAAGTTTTAAGCACCAGCGGCTGCCAAAAACAGCTGATCTGTTGGGGTGTAGGACCCCACCAATCTGATAGGAATGACCTATGTAGTGTACGGGAACTGTAATACCCGTCACTACCAAAGGTCACTTGGTGTGCTGTCGTCCCTCCTTAATATTGGGGAGTTGTTGTATGTCAGTTTTATAAAATGTAATGTAATGTGTGTATTTCCCTGTCACTGAAACTTGCATGCAGAGGCCTGCTAGGGGTGTCATTCCGGCTTCCAGGCATTAGAGGGAGCTAGGGAGCCCTAGTTTATATAAGGGCCAGACAAGGAAGGGAAAGTCAGTGTAACCTGATCTAGTGTGGAGTGCAGAAGTCAGTCTAGACCACAGCTCAGAAGTTTCTAGAGCCTGAGGAAGTGTCCAGAAGCTGAGAGAGACAGAAGCAAAGACCAGGAAAGCAAGAGGTACTCAGAAAGACAGAGGAGGTACTTATAGAAGCCATAGCCAAGGATATAAAGCCAGAATTAGGTTAATGGGCCTTGGTGAAGAATTGCTGTATTCCAGGATCAGACAGAATTAGAGTGCTAGCTCCTGTGCTGCTAGTCCTGTGTTCAACACTCTGTAATTACCCTGCTGTACTGAATTGCCTGCATCGACCGAATTGCAAAATCGACTGTATGCTGAGGAACTGCATTTCCTTTATTGTCTCTGC
This sequence comes from Bufo bufo, assembly GCF_905171765.1. Taxonomy (NCBI): domain Eukaryota; kingdom Metazoa; phylum Chordata; class Amphibia; order Anura; family Bufonidae; genus Bufo; species Bufo bufo. The sequence goes on along the minus strand of NC_053392.1, from coordinate 567,063,931 downwards.
TTGGAAAACCTACTAAAGTTTGAGTTCTGTTTTAATCCTACGTTTCCTCAATTTATTCCTGCATCCGCAAACGGCGTGCCACCGTTTACTTGGCACTGGCGTCACGAACTATCTATTGCTACCTATACCTGCCCTTGCAGAGAGTCAGCTGTACCAGGTTAGTGTATATTGCACTACATCACCCAGAAACACCTATTACACACAACTTGAGTACGCTGCACTTCTCTTTTGGCGTTCCACGAACAGGATACGCACGCTTTCTAGTGCAAGAAGCGTGAACTTTGTGCCTTATACCGTTGCCCTGTGACCAAAGTGACAATTTGCCTGTTTTATTCAAGTGGACTTTGTGGACTGAAAATCGTACCCAAAGTGTACCAAAAACCTCTAAAAAGCGCTGTGCAGTGTTGCGCTACCCAGAGGAAGAAAATCGCCGCATTGGAGTGTGGTTTTGTGGACTTTTTACAATCCTGCTTGCTGTCAGTGAATGGACAGCGTTTTGCTAAAGATGGCCACCGGCTGCCTGGAGTAAAGTTTCCCGCGCCGCTGAGGACATTCGTGGGCGGATCCCTGCAAAGACACAGAGAGTCCCGCCCCTCTTCATCACCGCACCGCCGCGGCCCTGCTTCTCCTGCGTCACCGCGGTCTCAGGACGTCCGGAATCTCGCGAGACTTGGCCTGCGCAAGACCAGCGATACCGGTAAGCACTTGTAACCGGAGGGAAGGGGAGTGTACCGGCCCCTTTAGTCGCCAGCGGCCACCTCTCAATAGACTACCATGTCAGAGCCAGGAGTGCCTGAGCAGCCGGCCCCAGGAGAGCTTGCGGCTCCTAATCATCCTACAGCCCCCAGCATGATGCCCTTTACCATGCCTTACTATTTAGGGGCCCCATGGTTCCCTCGCTACAGGGGGGAGACCCATACCCTAAGGGACTTTGAAGAAAAGTTGCTGGCACTATTCCGATTGTACCCTATAAATGCCGACCAGCAAATGGAAATCCTGCTGGCGCAGCTGGAGGGAGCTGCCCGCAGGGAAGTGTTATCCTGGCCTGCTACTGAGCGGAGTACTCTAGAACAGATATTCACCCGCCTCAGAGCCACTTTTGAAACTAGGACTGCCTCAGAGGTAAAGATGCACTTCTTTGGCCAGAGACAGAAGCCCGGTGAGTCCCTCCGTGACTATGCCCTATCACTGCAGGAGGCTTTAGGGGCTGTAATCCAGATAGATCCCAAAGAGGCTGATAACCGGGACCAGACCCTGAAGGAACAATTTATCAACGGGGTGTCTAGTGAACAAATAAGGACCCAGTTAAAGATGCTGTCCGCCCAGCACCCTAACAGTGCCTTTCTGGACTTTAAAGAACTGGCTATAAAAATTCTGGGGTCCACAGTATCTCCTGAGTTGAGCGCCCTATCTGAGTCATCAGCCTGCAAGCCAAAACCGCTTGTCACTAACCGAGCTGAGGCCGGCCAAGCTGTTCAAGTGTCAGCTACTGATACTATTGCCATGCTGACAGAGCAAGTAAATCACCTCACTAAAAGTCTAGAGAAAGTGTGCAGAAAAATAGAGGAATGGGAAAAACCCATAATGTTAGAAGAAGAATTCCTGTCACCTCCTAGGCCGTTCCCACCTCCTTACCAAGAGACTCACCCCAGGGATCCTGGGAGGCGTAATAGAGGTCGCAAGAAGCCCGTGTGTACATACTGCAAAAAGCTGGGACACACAGAATCCACTTGCTGGCAGTTAAACAGGGCAACCCCTGAGGCTGAGGACCATCCCTCGGGAGGTAGAACACTAGGTCCAGATGATCCAAATTGGATGCCGCGGTATGTAGGATCCCATCCTAAAATCAATATAGAGATCAACGGGGTCCCCTTTGAAGCCCTATTAGATACTGGGTCTCAAGTCACTACTATTCAGCTGCCTGCATTTGAAAAGTTCTGGGACACCAACCAGTTAACCCAGCCGCCTGAATCCTGGGTGGAGATTATCGCCAGCAATGGCAAACCAGTAAAGGTTCATGGATACTGGGAACCCACCCTGCAGGTGGGAGAAGTAACCCTGCCTCAACAGGGAGTGATCGTAGTACAGGCCGGTGACAGAGGAGGACATCCTGTCATTCTAGGCACCAATGTCTTCAAGAACTGTTATTCAGAAATACTTGCTGTATTACATCAGACTTTGCCCACAGCTTCCTCTGCATCCAGAAGGGTGATTCAAAAGACTATTACTGTGTTAAGTGCCCAGCAGAGGTTTGCTAATGAGAAAGGAGAAATTTGTACTGCCAGGATCCGTGATATTAAGCCTGTGACTTTGCCTCCTAATTCTCAAACTCTTTTGTGGTGTCGTGCTGTCCTGGGAGTCGAAGGCCGAGATTATCCAGCCCTGGTGGAACCGATCCAGATGGAGGATTATCCTTATGTGAGAGCTGCCAAGTGCCTGGTGAACGTCTCCCAAGGTAAAGTACCTGTCCGTCTGATTAATCTGAGTAATCATCCTGTTGCGCTTACTAAGCATTGCCCTGTTGCCCAGCTGTCCCAGGTGTCCTTCCAAGACATCATTCGTCTTCCAGTGACAGAAAAGCCGTCAGCTGCAGGCCGCGGATGTTCGCCGGTGACCCAGCCACAAGTGCCCTGGTGGGAAGAGCTCCATGTCGGGGACGAGAATACCCCCCAACGGCAACAAGAAGGGATTATACAGCTGGTCAAAGAGCACCACCAGGCCTTCAGTAAGCATGCCACTGATTATGGAGAGGTGAGTGCCATACAACACACTATACCTACTGGCTCTCATCCTCCTATCAAGGAGAGATACAGACCCTTACCACCTACTTCATATCAGACTGTAAAGGAAATGATCCAGGAGATGAAAGACTCTAATGTAATCCGGGACAGCCGTAGTCCGTGGGCGGCACCCCTAGTCCTTGTAAAGAAGAAGGACGGTGGTATCCGTTTCTGTGTGGATTATAGGAAAATCAATCAAATAACCCACAAAGATGCATACCCATTGCCCCGCATTGAGGAGTCACTAACTGCTCTGGGCTCCTCTGCCTATTTCTCCACGTTGGACTTGACTAGTGGCTACTGGCAGGTACCCATGGCCCCTGCAGATAGGGAAAAGACTGCTTTCACTACTCCCATGGGCCTGTTTGAGTTCAATTGTATGCCGTTCGGGCTATGTAATGCCCCAGGGACTTTCCAGAGACTAATGGAGAGGTGTTTGGGTCACAAAAACTTCGAAACAGTGCTGCTGTATCTTGATGACGTCATTGTGTACTCAAAAACATATGAGGACCATCTGAAACATTTGGCAGAAGTATTTGAAATCCTTATCAAATATGGCTTGAAGGTAAAGCCATCCAAGTGCCACCTGCTCAAACCTGCAGTAAGATACCTGGGGCATATAGTAAGCGGAGAGGGAGTGCAACCTGACCCTGATAAGTTAGCAGCTGTCCGTAATTGGCCGGTTCCTACTACCGTCAAAGAGGTGAGGAGTTTTCTTGGTTTTGCCGGCTACTATAGACGTTTTATCCCCCATTTTGCTCAAATAGCTGATCCTATCCAGGAACTCTTGAGGGGGCAACCCAAAAAGAGTCCTAGAACTCCTGTGCCCATTGAGTGGAATGAGGAAAGAGAGATAGCATTCCAATTGCTAAAAAAGAAACTGACCGAGCCTCCTGTGTTAGGTTATCCAGATTATAGCAAGCCTTTCCATCTGTATACCGATGCTAGCAAGCAAGGCCTGGGAGCTGTGTTAGCCCAAATCCAAGAGGGAAAAGAGAGAGTGATAGCATATGCAAGCCGCTCCCTGAAAGGAGCTGAGAAAAATGACCAGAATTATAGTTCCTTCAAACTAGAGTTCCTGGCATTAGTGTGGGCGGTGACAGAAAAATTCAAGGATTATCTAGCCGCCACCCCGTTCATTGCATTCACTGACAATAACCCTCTGGCACATCTAAATACAGCTAGATTGGGGGCCTTGGAGCAGAGATGGGCCTCTCGCCTTGCCAACTATAATTTCTCTGTAAAGTATCGTGCTGGACGTACTAATGATAATGCTGATGCTTTATCCAGGCTTCCCACAGAGACAGCTCCTGATGATGTGCGAGATGCTTGGGAAGATGTAGAGATGCCGGCTTTCTATAACAAATTTGCTCAACAGGATCAGGCTCGAGCTACCAATAACAGAGCTGCAGTTCCTTCATCCTCCAATAGGCCTGAACCTAAAGAAGAAAGGTGGGTGAGACTGCAGTCTGAAAGTAGAGTGCTGGGTGAGCTGTTGGACTTCATTACTAGTGGCAGAGCCCCTGAGAGGATTCGGCGTAAGAGTGCAGATCCTGAGCTCATCAAACTATGGAGACAGCGCCACCAACTCTTCATACAAAAGGGCCTGTTGCTACGGAGAAGCCTAGACCCAGTGTCCAACGAAAGAGTACACCAGATTCTCATACCCCGACGAGATGCAGGTATGGTGTTGGAGATGTACCACAATCAATCCGGTCACTTTGGGGTCCAAAAGACTGAAGCTACTATCCGCCAGCGGTTTTACTGGGTAGGCATGAGAGAAGACATGGAGAAGTGGTGTCGAGAGTGTGTAGCCTGTGCCTTGAAACGAAGTGAGCACCATGATCAGAGGGCACCACTGAGACCCATTGTAAGTACCCGTCCTCTTGAACTTGTCGCCATCGACCATGTAAAACTGGAGCCTAGTCGCTCAGGGTATGCTTATGCCATGACTATTATTGACCATTTCACAAAGTTTGTTGTAGCAGTGCCTGTGAGAGACCAGACAGCCAAGACTACAGCCGAAATGTTCTGGAAGCACTTCCTCCTGCCCTATGGATGTCCAGAAAAGATCCTCACCGATCAAGGACCTGCTTTTGAGTCCCATCTGTTCCATGAACTGTGCCGCTTACACAACTGTAAGAAGATCCGGACAACGGCCTACCATCCTCAAGGTAACGGATTATGTGAAAAAATGAATCAGACCTTGATAGAGATGCTGAGGGCCGTGCCTCCTGAAAACAGAGGAGATTGGCCCAGTCTGTTGCCACAGCTCATGTTCACATACAATCATACCATACATTGTTCCACCGGGTATACCCCTTTTTACTTGATGTTTGGGCGCCAAGGGACATTGCCTGCTGATCATTCATTGGATGTACATGTGCCTGACTGCATTAACCCATTACCTAATACTGACTGGGTTGCTGAACATCAAAGGCGATTGGATGCAGCCAAGGCCATTGTTCAGGAACGTATGGACTTTGCTAGAGACCGGCAGCAGAAAGACTATGATCAGGCAGCCCAGGCAGAACCCTTGACCATAGGGGCCGTGGTATGGTTAAAGAATAACCGTCGTACCAGCAAATTGGACAGTAAGTGGGAGCGAAGTCCTTATGTTGTCACTGCAATCCCAAATGTTGGAACTCACACTTATGAGATCACCCGGGAAGACAAGGGATCCCAAATTGTACACCGAAACCGGTTGAAACTCTGCCTGACACCAGAACCTAGTGCCGAGAGTTCTGGATCAGAATATCCTGTGTCAGAGTCAGCCATACAGCCCGAGGATCCTATGCAGGCTGTTAGTAATCTGAGGTATGACGCTGATCCCATGCATTGGCTTCTGACACCTTGGTTGAACTTGCTGGTGCCTGCTCCGGCACCTACTGTAGCTTCACCTCCAGCAGAGCCGGTTCAAGATGCCCCGGATCCAGTTTCCCCTCTTGTGGATATTGTTGTTCCAGTTGTTCCTGACCAGGGTCTCGCTGATGGAGACCCTCCTGTTGCTCCTGTCCCTTCTACTTCGTTGCTAAGGGAAGAGGAGACCCCTGTACTGAGAAGGTCTACCCGGATGACCAGGGGACGCCCGCCAGTCCGTTTAGGAGACTTTGACTATTCTGGTGGCGTCTCCTCCCAAACCGTTGTTACTGGGAATACCTTGTTGGACATTTGTGCGCAAGAATGGACTCCCCCACGTGAGCCCTTGCCTGTGCTACACCCACAGGAAACCCCTGGGTAGTTCCGTTATTATGCTGTCATTTTATTGTGCAACTTCATACTAAGGAAATGTGCCCAGAGATGGACTCCACCGCATGAGAGCCTCTGTGATTTAATAAGAAATAGCCTGGGTACGGACTCATGTTTGTTATTTGAGCCTCCAAGAACTTTTATACCGTTTTCTACTGTTTTATCATGGACTTATTCATTGTCATGGACTATCCTGGTTATAATGTTACGCTGTGCCAGGTCAGCGCCCCCGTTCCATTCACTATCTTGAGAGAAGAGAACGACGCCCCTTGTCACTACCCTGCACCTTTGCCAATTGGACCTGATGTAAATGCAGATGAATTGCATATATGTATGCCTGCATGTCTCTTTTTCTATTTCAGGTAGAGATTCCAGTTGGGCGACCCATGATGGAGTACGAGGGCGTACTCAGCTTAAAGCAGTGGGGTATGTAGTGTACGGGAACTGTAATACCCGTCACTACCAAAGGTCACTTGGTGTGCTGTCGTCCCTCCTTAATATTGGGGAGTTGTTGTATGTCAGTTTTATAAAATGTAATGTAATGTGTGTATTTCCCTGTCACTGAAACTTGCATGCAGAGGCCTGCTAGGGGTGTCATTCCGGCTTCCAGGCATTAGAGGGAGCTAGGGAGCCCTAGTTTATATAAGGGCCAGACAAGGAAGGGAAAGTCAGTGTAACCTGATCTAGTGTGGAGTGCAGAAGTCAGTCTAGACCACAGCTCAGAAGTTTCTAGAGCCTGAGGAAGTGTCCAGAAGCTGAGAGAGACAGAAGCAAAGACCAGGAAAGCAAGAGGTACTCAGAAAGACAGAGGAGGTACTTATAGAAGCCATAGCCAAGGATATAAAGCCAGAATTAGGTTAATGGGCCTTGGTGAAGAATTGCTGTATTCCAGGATCAGACAGAATTAGAGTGCTAGCTCCTGTGCTGCTAGTCCTGTGTTCAACACTCTGTAATTACCCTGCTGTACTGAATTGCCTGCATCGACCGAATTGCAAAATCGACTGTATGCTGAGGAACTGCATTTCCTTTATTGTCTCTGCTTGGAAAACCTACTAAAGTTTGAGTTCTGTTTTAATCCTACGTTTCCTCAATTTATTCCTGCATCCGCAAACGGCGTGCCACCGTTTACTTGGCACTGGCGTCACGAACTATCTATTGCTACCTATACCTGCCCTTGCAGAGAGTCAGCTGTACCAGGTTAGTGTATATTGCACTACATCACCCAGAAACACCTATTACACACAACTTGAGTACGCTGCACCTATCCTGAGGCTAGATGATCAATATCTCCAGGCTGGAAAACCACTTTTAACAGTCCTTGTATACAGTCCATAAGTAGTTCCGAGGTGGACCAGGAATTACTACAGGGACGGTCAGGCCTTCAGGCCCCAGATGCCTTGCTCTAGTTCACCACTCACTTGTAGCTATAATACTAGTTTCCATACTCGACCCACTGCTCCATATGTTCCTAAGGGCTTTACCCATTGGCACTAGCCATTTCCCTGCTGTGTTTTCTATCAGGGTATCCGGCTCTCTCTTGGCACTTAGCTTTTGGTGTCATTCTAGAAGCATCTGCAGCCATCTCATCCCAAGGGCCCATCTCAGCAGATTGTCTCATCCTTAGGGCTCATGCACACAAACATATTTTCTTTCTGTTTCCGTTCTGCTTTTTTTTTGTGGACCGTATTCAGAACCATTCACTTCAATGGGTCCCCCCAAAAAAACTGAAGTTACTCCGGGTGCATTCCGTTTCTGTATGTCCGTATTTCCGTTCCGCATAAAAATAGAACATGTCCTATTATTGTCCGTATTACGGACAAGGATAGTACTGTTCTATGAAGAGCCAGCTGTTCTGTCCTGCAAAATACGGAATGCACGCAGAGGTCATCCGTATTTGTTTCCGGATACGTTTCTTGCAGACAACAAAATACATACATTTGTGTGCATGAGCCCTTAGCAGTAGTTTCCTGTAGCCTCTCTTCTTCTGCCATTTGCCTGTTGTTCACGTCCTTGGCTTCACTGGGTTACAGGAATTGTGGTGACGACTGCTCACGTCCCTCACCATGGACTTGCTACAGGCCTGGTCTACTTGGCCTGTCTCTTTACAGCCTCGTTGGCAACCCTTTCTCTTTGGCATACCCTTGGCTCAGAGGTGTGCATGGCTTCTGGTGCTCCTGGGTCACTTTTACAAGGGACAGATGTTTGGTCTGCATAGGCGGCTCTCTTAGGCTTGGAGTATCCTTTAGGACAGTATCTTGCCCTTCCCTGCCTCAACAGTGGCTGCAGCAAAGCCTGATTAGAGTTCACCCCAGCACAGGACTCATCGTACAGCACAAGGCTCAGAACCACAAAGAGAAGCATGGCACTGGACTTCCCTTTATATCAGGACCCATCCTACTTTTTGCATGAAAGAAAGGGGCCAGCACTGCTTTTTCTCATAGAGTAAAGTACTGCAGGAAGGTAATACAGAATGGAATGTGTATATGGTGTGGTCACAAAGGCTAGATTAGATTAGAATGGTGGTAATCATTTTTTTTTGACTGCTCCTTCCTTCTGCACCAGAGCCATGGAAAGAGAGAACCACATAGTCCCATGCTCTCAGCTTTCTTCTCCTGCTAAAAGAATAGCAGCTATATTCTGTTCCCCTTCCTACAGCCATTATACAAATATGGCTCTTTTAATCCTAAGGTTATGGGGTTGTTGCAGTATCCCAACCTGGTTAGTGACTCCAGTATGAGGAGAGCTGCAGGAAGGACATGAGAAACAGAGAGGATCTCTGCAGACCAGGCCTCCAGCTCAGAGAACCTTTCTCTCTAAGGCTGGGTTCACACTTGAGCGTTTTACAGCGCGTTCAAACGCGCTGTAAAACGCTCAACACATGAAAACCAATGCTTCCCTATGGCCCTGGTTCTCACTTGAGCGTTTTACAGCGCTGAAAAACGCGCTGTAAAACGCCCTACGCTCAAACAAGTACTTGAGCTTCTTTGGGGCGTTTTGACGCGCGTTTGTGGCCATAGGACATTGCAGTCAATCACACAAACGCGCGTCAAACGCGCGTTTACTATTGCAAAAAACGCTCGTCAAAAACGCGCGTTAAACGCGCATATCAAAGACGCTCAGGTCTGAACCCAGCCTAAGGCTTCACCTGCCTAAGAAACAACTTCAAAACCAGAATACTCCTGAGAAAAGGAGAAAAGCCATCTAAGGCTACTTTCACACTAGCGTTCGGGTGTCCGCTCGAGCGCACCGTTTGAAGGGGCTCACGAGCGGCCCCGAACGCATCTGTCTGGCCCCAATGCATTCTCAGTGGAGGCGGATCCACTGAGAATGCATCCGCCTGCCAGCGCTCAGGCTCCGCTCCGCTCAGTGAGCGGACACCTGAACGCTGCTTGCAGCGTTCGGGTGTCCGCCTGGCCGTGCGGATCCGTCCAGACTTACAATGTAAGTCAATGGGGACGGATCCGCTTGAAGATGACACTATATGGCTCAATCTTCAAGCGGATCCGTTCCCCATTGACTTACAATGTAAAGTCTGGACGGATCCGCTCAGACAACTTTCACACTTAGAAAATTTTCTAAGTTTTAATGCAGACGCATCCGTTCTGAACGGATGCGAACGCCTGCATTATCGGAGCGGATCCGTCTGATGAAACATCAGACGGATCCGCTCCGAACGCTAGTGTGAAAGTAGCCTTAGAAGGTCTAATGCCAGAAAACATCAGTGAGGTACAGCCCATTTATAGCAAGGGATGTTGCTGCTGTGGAGAGGGAATGTTGTCCATGGGCCTGCCACACTTTGATACGGATTGGCCATCCAACTCTTAAATCTGCACCCCTCAGCTCGGGAAGTACAGAAAGGGTTAATTAGAACTGGATAGCATGCCCATGGTAATTTGGAGTGATTGCAAAGTGTCTTTAGCGAAAGAGAGACTGGGAGTACTACAGCTGTCATCCTCGTTGCTGCCTGTTTATGGCCATTGGGGTAATACGGCCTGAGATTGTTAGTACCTCTGAATTGTGATGTTGCTGCTACCTGTACTGCAACTCTCATCATCAACTCAGTAAAGAGACTTTATTTGTTGCAACTAACAGGACAGATAAACAACCTTCTTAATATAAAGAGAGGCAAGGCCTTGGAGGTGCGCGGCCTTCGCCATACAGTGTGCCTCAGTCACTCCTGCTGAAGGGGACGCCCACTATGAATCTTAATTGTATAGTGATATTATTCAGACATTGTATAAAACTGTTGAATGGGTCAACTTGAATGGGTCCGTGATCCGTCCGCACCGCAAAAAAAAAAAAACATGCTCTGTAGTGCTTACGTGGGGTTCCGTTCCTCTGTTCCGCACCGCACCTTCCGGATTGCACACCCATTCAAGGGGACTAAAAAAATAAACCACACAGGGTACTGCACGGTGTAAATGCCAGCTCTGATGGTACCAAATGTAAGTGTACCAAAATGTTGCAACTTAGAAATCATACTAAATATCAGAACCTTAATTATATAAGATCTGTTTTATTAATATGAGGTTGGTTATATGACATAAAGTGTTAAGGTCCATTCACACGTCCGCATTTTTATATCCGGGATTGCGATCCGTTTTTTGCGGATCCGTTGTTCCGCAAAAAAGTTCCCGTATATCATCCGTATGTTATCCGTTTTTGCGGATCCGCAAAAACGGATAACATGATGTAATTTTAAAATGCTAATAAAGTTGTAATATAACTATATAATATAACTATAACAACGGATCCGCAAAAACGAGTGACATACGGATAGCATCCGTGTGACATCCGTTTTTTTTTGCGGAACCATAGAAATCAATGAGACAACGGGGCGCATTTAACGGACTAGAATAGGACCTGATCTATTTTTATGCGGAGCATCGGAACGGGCATACGGAAGCGGACAGCACACGGTGTGCTGTCCGCTTTTTTTGCGGATCCATTGAAATGAATGGTTCCGCATCCAATCCGCAAAAAAAACGGATCGGATGCGGTTAAAAAATGCGGACGTGTGAATGGACCCTTAGCATGCATTCATTGGCTTATTCCACTATTCCTATAAATGTGTGTGTATATACAGTATATATATACACTCACCTAAAGAATTATTACGAACACCTGTTCTATTTCTCATTAATGCAATTATCTAGTCAACCAATCACGTGGCAGTTGCTTCAATGCATTTAGGGGTGTGGTCCTGGTCAAGACAATCTCCTGAACTCCAAACTGAATGTCAGAATGGGAAAGAAAGATGATTTAAGCAATTTTGAGCGTGGCATGGTTGTGGGTGCCAGACGGGCCGGTCTGAGTATTTCACAATCTGCTCAGTTACTGGGATTTTCACGCACAACCATTTCTAGGGTTTACAAAGAATGGTGTGAAAAGGGAAAAACATCCGGTATGTGGCAGTCCTGTGGGCAAAAATGCCTTGTGGATGCTAGAGGTCAGAGGAGAATGGGCCGACTGATTCAAGCTGATAGAAGAGCAACGTTGACTGAAATAACCACTCGTTACAAGGTAGGGCGGCTACTTGCTGGTAGCAGCCGCATCCTCCGATGGTAATGACGCCCCCTCTGCTTGTTGATTGACAGGGCCAGCGGACAGGATCTTTCTCCGCTGGCCCTGCCTGTTTTCATTCAATATCTGGCGCCTGCGCCGCGGCCGTACCTATCTTCAATCGGCGCAGGCGCACTGAGAGGCGGCCACTCACTCGGCCGCTTCATCCTCAATGCGCCTGCGCCGATGACGTCACATCTACACCCGGCGCAGGCGCATTGAGGATGAAGCGGCCGAGTGAGTGGCCGCCTCTCAGTGCGCCTGCGCCGATTGAAGATAGGTACGGCCGCGGCGCAGGCACCAGATATTGAATGAAAACAGGCAGGGCCAGCGGAGAAAGATCCCGTCCGCTGGCCCTGTCAATCAACAAGCAGAGGGGGCGTCATTACCATCGGAGGATGCGGCTGCTACCAGCAAGTAGCCGCCCTACTTGCTGGTAGCAAGGTAATTTACATATTATAAAAATAGGGTTTTAGCAAATTCTACTGAACCAAAATTCTTATTTTACTTATGTATGGATAAATCGCAGTGTAGGGGTTATTATTAAGCAAAAAAAAAAAAAAAAACGGTTTAGTGGGCTGACAGAAGCCCTTTAAGGCAGTTCTGAAGGCAAAAGGGGGTCCAACACCGTATTAGTATGGTGTTCCTAATAATTCTTTAGGTGAGTGTGTGTGTATATACTGTATATCATGGCTTTATTATGTTGCTATCATAGTTGCACAATCTTCTGGTTTTCAAACCAAGGACATGAACCTAATGGAAATGTTGTTTCCTCTGTATTCTACATTACTGTATACGCCGAGATGAAATAAATGCAGGGTGTGAGCATTATAGGAGGAAAATATATCATTAAAGAGCTTCTCTGGCTCTGTCTTAGTTCAGGATATGTCATCTATATCTGGATTGTGGGGGTCCGACTCCTTGAACCCCCATCAATCAGATGTTTAAAGAGGCCATGGTGCCCCAGTTAGCATTATGGTACCCTCACAGTATGCAAAGCAGAGCGCCATACACTGTATAGTGGCTGTACTTGGTATTGCAGCCTTGGCCTATTAACTTTAATCTAAGCAGCACATGGGTCATGTGACTGACAAATCTAACATCACTGGCCTAGGAAGAGGCTGCAGCGCTAACCGGAGTGCTGCATCCCTTTAAACAGCTGATTAGCAGAAGTGCCAGGAGTCAGCCCCCACCGATCAGATACTGATGACCTATCCTTAGGTTGGGTCCATCAAAATTGTACCCCTAGAAAACTGCTTTATTGTTTGCTTTAAGGATGTTTGAGTACTTTTGAATTATTACCTAGTAAAATGGTTCAATATTAGGTGATTTTTCGTTCTTTTTATGCTTGCACATATGGTTTGTCTATGATGGACTAGACATAGGCTGTCATAAAACAGCCTAGGAGATTCAATTTTGATCATTTTGATAATGCTTTTAAAGGGAATCTGTCACGCTGTGCAGTAATACATAAGTAGTACTGCAGATAAGGAGTCCAGATCACAATTTTTTTATTTTCGTCCTGCCTCCTCTTCCCCGGTCAAACCTAAGCTGAATCACATTGCTGGGACCGCTGTGCATGCGTTCATGAGTCCTCTCCATGATGTTAGAATGGCACAGCATTCCTGACAATATATTTAATTGCATGACTACTTTCTTCCAAATATAGCACCACCCATGTCCACAGGATGTGTGCAGTATTGCTGCTTTGCCCCATTAACTCCAATGTTGCTAAGCTGCAGACACAACCCATGGAAATAGGTGGTGCTTTTTTTGGGGGGGAAGAAATCAGCCATGTTTTCTAATACTGGACAATCCCTTTAAACAGTCACAGCAGGGCAGAGCGAAAACAAAGAATAACTCTGTGGACTCCTGATCTGCAGTACTACTCATGTATTACTGGAGATAATAGTCCAGAATCATAGTGACAGGCAGGCTCGAACTGGCCCACCGGGGGGAGGCAGGGAATTCCTTGGTGGGCCCCCAGTCTCCTGGGCCTGGAGATAAAACGGAGGACTAATTATTTCTCTTGTAACCACTAGATGGCAGGATGATGGATCGCACAGCGATGCAGCCTCCTACTGGTGTAAATTGTACAGCAGGCCCAGCAGTATCTTCTAAACTTCCCGGCTGATGGCAGTGAAGGAGGAGAGAACATGTCTGGTCATCCTCCTGCCCTCCCTGCTGTCAGAAAACTGGCTGCTGGAGAGAAGGACTCCTATACGGTGCTGGGCTGATTTCTCAGGTGTGTGACAGTAGTGAGCTGTAGGAGACTGTAAGGGGGAAATAGGGGATTTGTTTATAGCAGGCACAGATCTATGAATGTGCGCTGCTCTCTGGAGAGTTCAGAGTGGCATTGGAGGGACTCTGCCCTAGGTCTCTCCAATGCCTCTGCTTTAGGTGCACCTTCATAAGTGCCCCAGCTCCAGATGCCCCCACTCTAAATGCACCCCTAATATTGTATCTTCTCCAGTTGCCCCCCTAATACCTCTGCTTCAGGATCACCACTATTAACCTGCCTCAGGTGACCCTAATGCCTCTGCTTTAGGTGCACCCCCATTAGTGCCCCAGCTCCAGATGCCCCCACTCTAAATGCACCGCTTATATTGCCTCTTCTCCAGTTACCCCTGCTCCAGGATCCCCACTATTACCCTGCCTCAGGAGACCCTAATGCCTCTATTTCAGTTATGACCCTCCGTTTGTGCCTTTTGCTCACGTTGCTCGTCTAGCACCTTTGCTTGGGCTTTGTTAAAGGTTATGACCTGCAAAGGGGTTTGGACTTATGACTAGTGTTGATCGAGCACCATACTGCTCGGGGGCTCGGGCCGAACACATCGGGATCCTCAGGTGCACTACCGAGCACCTGAGTATAATGGAAGTCAATAGGAGAACCCGAGCATTAAACCAGGCACCCCCTGCTCTGAAGAGGGGAGGGTGCCTGGTTCATAGGAAAAGGTAAGAAATTGATGGAAACACCACCGAAATGGTTCGGGAACAGCATGGGGAGGATGTCTGGATGCATCTTGGACTCCCAGGTCGCTGCTGGGAACAATATTGTCAGAGTAGTATGCCACTTTTACAGACTGACAATAATACGCACAAAACCGAAGATAAAACAGATTTTAGAGGAAAAATTTTACTTGTATATAAAGTGCAAGTGCTGGCAAAAATTACAAGGAAGAGGCACTCCGATACAACCTGTATATCACATAAAGGAGGGCCTCATTCACATTGTGGTACAATTGTTCAGGTAGTGGGACTCCTACACTCATAAAGCCTATGCAAGTGAAAGGGCTGCCAAAAATTACAAGGAACTGGCACTCCAATACACCTTTTGTTACACATAAAGGAGGGCACCATACACAGCCTTGAAAAATTATGATTGATGGCCTGCTGGTGACCCTCAAAAACATTAGGAGCAGGGGCCTGCTGCTGACCCTCTAAAACATAAGGGGCGAGGGCCTGCTGCCGCTTTGGTGACTCTAGATAACCTGGGGCCGATCGCACATCCCTGTGACGGCGACAATCCATTCGGATGTCTGCCCTCTCAACTTTCGATGTAATTTCAGCCCAAACGATGTAGACCATGGGTAACTCGGAAATCATGGTTCGATTCAGGAGAGGGAGCCTCAGAAACAGCTACGGCTACCACATCCAAGCAAGGCAGAATGGGCGCAAATTACCTATTAGGTATAATTAGGTGAGGGCCTGCTGGTGAGCTGACCCTGTAAAAGGTTGTAGGTGAGCGCCTGCAGGTGAGCTGACCCTCTTAAACATTATATGCGAGGGCCTTCAGGTGAGCTGACCCTCTAAAAGGTTGTAGGTGAAGGCCTGTTGGTGAGCTGACCCTGTAAAACATTATATGCGAGGACCTGCTGTTGAGCTGACCCTCTAAAAAATTATGTGCTAGGCGACAATCCATTCGGATGTCTGCCCTCTCAACCTTCGATGTAATTTCAGCCCAAACGATGTAGACCATGGGTAACTCGGAAATCATGGTTCGATTCCAGAGAGGGAGCCTCAGAAACAGCTACGGCTACCACATCCAAGCAAGGCAGAATGGGCGCAAATTACCTATTAGGTATAATTAGGTGAGGGCCTGCTGGTGAGCTGACCCTGTAAAAGATTTTAGGTGCGGGCCTGCTGGTGAGCTGACCCCCTAAAAGGTTGTAGGTGAGGGCCTGCAGGTGAGCTGACCCTCTAAAACATTATATGCGAGGGCCTGCTGGTGAGCTGACCCTTTAAAAAATTATATGCGAGGGCCTGCAGCTGAGCTGACCCTGTAAAACATTATATGCAAAGGGCATATATGCAAGGGCATTATATGCGACGAATAACCATGTGTTGATATGATGGAATAGGAGAAGGAGGATGAGAAAAGGAAGATTCAACCATATACCCTTGTTTGTGGTGGAAGGGGTGCATGGGAATACAGTGTATTCAGTACATTATAAACAACACATTTAAAGTGTCTTTATGTTCAGCCGCTTTCCTCTGGTGGAGTCGAGAAGTCATGATCAATCCAGGTCTTGTTCATTTTTATAAGAGTCAACCTGTCAGCATTTTCAGTTGACAGGCGGATACACTTATTTCTTATAATGCCACTAGCAGAGCTAAATACCAGCTCAGACAAAACGCTGACAGAAGGGCAGGCCAGCACTGCCAAGGCGTAGAGCGCCAGTTCGTGCCACGTGTCTAGCTTGGACACCCAGTAGTTGTAAGGCACTGAGGGATCATTTAGGATGCTGACATGGTCGGCTATGTACTCCTTCACCATCTTCCAAAATGTTTCCTTCCTTGTGACACTAGGCTGTGCATCAGAGTGAAGGTGCTGGCGGGGTGTCATGAAACTGTCCCAGGCTTTGGAGAGTGTTGCCCTGCCTCTGTTGGAACTGCTGTGTGTTTCTCTTGTCTCCCCTCCATGGCTGGCCAAGGAACTACGGACTCTGCCGCCAGCGTTGTCAGAGGAAAAGTTTTGGTGCAATTTTTCAACAAGGATCTTCTTGTATTGCACTGTTTTGCTCGTCCTCTCCACCAGAGGAATCAGAGATGAGAAGTTCTCTTTGTAGCGGGGGTCGAGAAGGGCGAACAACCAGTAATCCGTGTTGTCTAAAATGCATATAACTCACGGGTCGCGGCAGCCTAACATGAAGTCAGCCATGTGTGCCAGAGTACCAACAGGCAAGACTTTGCTGTCGTCATCAGGAGGATCACTCTCAATCTCCTCGTCCTCTTCTGCCCACCCATGCTGAACAGATGGAATTAAACTTCCATGGGTACTACCCTCTCTAGCGGAGGCAACCGTCTCCTGCTCCTCCTCCTCTTCATCGACCAATTCGCGCTGAGAAGACGAACTGAGGGTGGTCTGGCTATCACCCTGTGTAATGTCTTCCCCCATTTCCACCTCTTCCACATGTAAAGCGTCGTCCTTAATTGTGAGTAGCGAGCGTTTCAGTAGACACAGAAGTGGGATGGTTACGCTGATAATAGCGTTATCGCCGCTCACCATCTGTGTTGATTCCTCAAAGTTTCTTAAAACCTCACAGATGTCAGACATCCATGCCCACTCCTCGCTTGTAAATAGCGGAAGCTGACTGGAAAGGCGACAACCATGTTGCAGCTGGTATTCCACTACTGCCCTCTGCTGCTCACAAAGCTTGGCCAACATGTGGAACGTGGAGTTCCAGCGCGTGCTCCTGTCGCACAACAGCCGATGACTTGCGGAAATGTGCACACATGCGGCGCACCTTCACCAGTAGCTCAGGGAAATTGGGGTAGGTTTTGAGAAACCGCTGAACCACAAGGTTGAACACGTGGGCTAGACATGGGGTGTGTCTGAGCTTGCCAAGCTCCAAAGCTGCCACCAAGTTACGGCCATTTTGAGACACAACCATGCCTGGTTGTAGGTTGAGTGGCGAGAGCCACAGCTCAGTCTGGTCTCTTATCGCCTGCCACAGCTCTGCGGCGGTGTGCTGTTTGTCCCCTAAGCATATCAGCTTCAGCACGGCCTGTTGCCACTTCCCCACTGCAGTGCTACACTGCTTCCAGCTACCGACTGATGACTGACTGGTGCTGCACGCGTATAAATCGGAGGTGGAAGTGGAGGAGGAGAAGTGGGATTTGGAGCCACTAACGTAGGTGCTGGCAGAAACCCTGATCGACGTAGGGCCCGCAATCCTTGGTGTCGGTAGCACCTGTGCCATCCCAGGGTATGACTCGCTCCCAGCCTCCACAACATTCACCCAGTGTGCCGTCAGGGAAATATATAGTGTCCCTGTCCGAATGCACTTGTCCATGTGTCCGTGGTTAAGTGGACCTTCCCATTAACTGTGTTGGTCAGGGCACGTGTGATGTTATGGGACACATGTTGGTGTAAGGCGGGCACGGCACACCTGGAAAAATAGTGGCGGCTGGGGACTGCATAACGCGGGACGGCCACCGACATGAGGCTGCGGAAGGCCTCAGTGTCCACAAGCCTAAATGGCAACATTTCCAGGGCCAGTAATTTGGAAAGCTGCGCATTTAGTACTATGGCCTGTGGGTGGGTGGCTGGGTATTTTCGCTTGTGTTCAAATGCCTGGGGTAAGGACATTTGGACGCTGTGCTGGGACACAGAAGTGGATGTGGTCGCTGATGGTGCTTGCGAAGCTCCTGGTGCAGGGCGGGAGGCATCCGAGCCTGCGCCTTCGACAGGGGATTGGCCAGCACGTAACATAGGGGAAGAGGAGGCAGTGGTGTGACCCGCAGACACAGATTGTGGACCAATGCGTTCGTCCCACTTATTACGGTGCTTGGATGCCATGTGGTGGATCATGCTGGTGGTGGTGAGGTTTCTAGTGTTCACGCCCCGGCTATTTTGGTGTGGCACAGGTTGCAAACTACTATTCTTTTGTCGTCCGCACTTTCCTTAAAAAAGCGCCATACCACAGAACATCTACCCCTTGGCAAGGGAGATTTTCGCAAGGAGGTGCTCCGTGGAACAGTTGCGGGCCTGTTTGGTGTGGCCTGCCTTCTCCCTTTTGGCACCCCACTGCCTCTTCCAGCCTGTTGCGGTGCTGCAGATCCCTCCCCTTCTGTACTGCTGTCCTCGCTCGGCTTTCAACCTTCCCAGGTTGGGTCAATGACCTCATCGTCCACCACCTCCTCTTCCACTTCCTCACTCTGATCATCCTCCTGATTTGTTGACCTAACCACAACCTCAGTGATTGACAACTGTGTCTCATCCTCTTCATCAACCTCTTGAGACAGTAATTGTGGTTGACTCATTGGCAATGTGTCTGATCATCATCCACCTCATTAAACAATAATTGCTGTTCCCCAGCGTCATGTTTTTGTGACTGTGGATGCTCAAGAGGTTGGGAATCAGGGCACAAGATCTCATGTCCCTCTTCAAACGTGCTTGGCGAGAGGGCCAAATCAAGTAATGGCGATGAAAAGAGGTCCTCGGAATATCCGAGTGTGGGATCACTTGTTTGGCCAGACTGTACATGGTGGGAGGACGGAGGATCAGGGTGAGGATTGTGTTGGCCAGACTCTTGGTTACTGAGACTGGACTTGGTGGAAGACAGGGTGGTGATTAACCCGACTGGAAGCATTATCTGCTGTAATCTAACCGACCACCTGGTCGCACTGGTCTGACTTCAAGAGTGGCGTCCTGCACCGCCCTGCAAACTTGGACATGAAGCTAGGTATCGTGGATGATTGTTTTTCTTGTGCTCTGGCAACAGGCACAGTTTCTCCGTGCCCAGGCCATGGCTTCTGCGTGCACCATCAACATCACGGCCACTTCCCCGTCCCTTACTGCTCGCCTTCTTCATTTTAAATGTGATATATGCTTGAAAGTATGTCACACGTACAGTAGAGTAGGATTTGGAAGTGTATGTGCAAAAAAATTTACAAAGGTATATGTGATTAGGAAACGTTATACAGGACAGGTACCACAGGTAATGTCACTGTTCACAGTGTCTACGGAAAAATATTTTAGGGATGCGCACACTGTAAACAGGAGATGTGGAGCGGATAATTTAACTGTCCACAGCGGACACCGTCTACGGAAAAAGTACAATGGATGTCACTGATATTTTAGGGATGCGCACACTTTAAACAGGAGATGCTCTATCATCACTACTTATGACTGAAAAATTCTGCACAGTGCGTCACATTCTCCAGTATTGACATGAATGGTTTACATAGCGGTAGTGATGATATTCCGTATTTACAGGCATCACTGCCGCCATGTAAAGAGATACTGGTGGAGTGGTGGAGGATTTAAAGGCGTTGTCCAGGTTTTCAAGTTATCCTCTCCACACCATAGGGCATAACTATATGATTAGTGGGGTCTGATTCTGCGACCCCCCACTGATTCCAGGAACGGGTCCTGCTCCCCTTTTTTGATGGTGTGGCAGGCCACACATATGCCCTACTGCTCCATTTATTCTCTTTGGGACCACTGGAAATAGCCAGTGCTGTACTCTGTGATCTCCAGTGACTCCATAGAGAATGGATGGAGAGGCAGGGCATATGCTCGACCTGTCACTCAATCAAGAAGGGGGATCAGTGGGGGCTCCAGCGTTCAGACCCCCACAGATCACTTAGTTATCCCCGATCCTGTGGATAGAGGATAACTAGAAAAGTGGACACAGGCCCTTTAACAGGCGAGCATGTCTATTTTAGTTTAACACCCAACTTTATTATTACACCCAAAGAAAACCTTTAAGGATAGGGAATGTGAAAAGGTCCAACAGCTATGACACGACAGGTGATAAGGGTCTGACTGCTGGGACCCCCATGATCAAGGGAACGTGGTCTTAAGACTCTTGTGTACATAGATTGGCGGTAATGTAATTGGATGTCTCAGGACCCCTTTTTTCATGATCAGTGGGTGTTCCAGCAGTCAGACCCCAGCAATCTGATATTTATCACCTATCCTGTAGATAGGCAATAGGTCATTATAGTAGAACAACCATTTTAATTATATTGTAGATTATGTGCAATCTGAGCAGGTTACGATTTGGTAAATTTCATGCCAGACATTTATGCTTAAAGGGGTTAAAGGGTTTGTCTCACTTCAGTAAATGGCATTTATCATGCAGTTAATACAAGGCACTTACTAATGTATTGTGATTGTCCATATTGCCTCCTTTCCATCACATTATACACAGCACGTATCAGTGGTTATTACCACCGTGTAATCCAGCAGCGGTGGCCGTGCTTGCACACTATAGGAAAAGGCTGAAAGTGCGCATAGGCCAACACCTTTACCTATAGTGTGCAAGCACGGCCACCGCTGCTGGATTACACGGTGGTAATAACCATGGATACGTGCTGTGTATAATGTGATGGAAAGGAGGCAATATGGACAATCACAATACATTAGTAAGTGCCTTGTATTAACTTTCTCTACATGATAAATGCCAATTGCTGAAGTGAGACAACCCCTTTAAGTGTGCTACACTTAATAGGATTAGGCATAAATGTCTTGGTGTGTGCATTGCATGTTTCCTATGTGTGATTGGTGTGTGCTATATATGATCTATGTATCAGTGGTGTATGTGCAGCATGTGACATATGCATCAGTGGTATGTGAGCCATGTATAAGTGTCTTGTGTGCCACGTGTCCAATGAGTGATTGGTGTGCGCTGCATGTGTCTTGTTTCTGACTAAGGGCTCGTTTACATCACCGTCTGGATTTCCGTTCTATTCATCCGTTTAGAGGATGGATAAAACGCAAATAAACGGATCCGTTGTAAATCCCATTCACTTCTATGGAGGTGATAAAGTGTCAGTTACACTCTGTTTGGCTCCTTTCCGTCAGCTTCACGTTATTTTAGACGGAAAAAAAAAATCCTACATGCAGGACTTTTGCTCCCGTCTAAAATAACGGATTAGTGACAGATCCGTTGTGTTTTGCATTAAAGTCAATGAGTGACGGATTGTAACGGATTGTCCCTTTCGTCGGTCCGTTAAAAAGACAGAAAATATGCTTTCCGTTAGTGTCTGAAGGCCATCCGTTATTTATTTACTTTCCGTTATTTTGAACGGATTACAAATATAAGGGAAAGCCTAGCGGTGATGTGAACGAAGCCTAACTTAAGTGCAGGATATCCATATATGTGTACATTCTGCCACTACTGTATGTTTGTGCATTTTGCTGTGAGTGTCTGCCATCATACTTCATCTTTAATATTTCTGTTATCACTGTAAGTGCTCATGAACACGAGCGTTGGATATTTTGCAGTCCGCAAATTTTGGATCCGCAAAACATGAATACCGGGTGTGTGCATTCCACATTATGCGGAACAGAACAGCCGGCCTCTAATAGAACAGTCCTATCCGTGTCTGTAATGCCGATAATAATAGGACATGTTCTATCATTTTGCAGCACAACCATGCGGACACACAGACACAGAATGCACATGGAGTCATTTTTTTTTTTTTGCGGCCCCATTGAAGTGAAGGGAACAGTACGGACATGGAAAAAAAAAAAAGGTTGTGTGCAGGAGCCCTAAGGTGGGCCCCCAGAATCAGTTATACTGGTGGGCCCTAAGTACCCCAGTCCGACACTGGTGACAGGGTCCCTTTAAATACTAATATACTAATAACCCTATGGGCTGAGCTCTGGTAACATCACTGACAGGCAGAAAATTTCGGTCTACAGTGCAAGGGCACCAACCGTAGGGCCGCTGTATGTGGATGCAGGTCCCATTCACTTGAATAGGGTCTGCAATCTGCATCTGATGGTCTGCACCGCAAAAAAGTAGTACATGCACAAATTTTTTGCGGTGCGGAGGTACGGAGAGAAACCTTATGGAAGTTCTCCGTAGTGCTACCATGGGGTTCCGTGCCTCTGTTCCGCATCGCTCCTTCTGGATCACTTGAATGGCTGTTTGTGGGCCTAAGACCTGTCCATACACATGGATTTTCCACATATGTTTCAATCGATATGGATGAAATCTCTGCATCAGGGGGTGAATTTTAATAACGTACAGACAGAAGGGGCCCAAGCACATGAACTAATAGGATGCTGTTTTTAGAAGAAAGCGGCCATGTTCTCTACTTTCATGCATAAAATGTTTATCTTGTGGAGGTAAAACCAATAAGCATT
Source organism: Bufo bufo (assembly GCF_905171765.1). NCBI lineage: Eukaryota > Metazoa > Chordata > Amphibia > Anura > Bufonidae > Bufo > Bufo bufo. The sequence goes on along the minus strand of NC_053392.1, from coordinate 567,041,236 downwards.
CACATTCATTGACAGGAAGAAGAGATCTTGAAAACCATGAAACAATATTTACTGAATAATTTTTTTTCTTCATGCTTGTAAGGTCAGACTGGCCCACCAGAGTCCCAGAGGATCTTCCAGGTGGGCCTAGGCTATGACAATAATGGACCCCTAATAAAACAGGGCCCTTAAGGTCCTATATACACAGAGGTTGGGCCCTCCGAATCATTTCCACTTGTGGGACCAATGGACCTCAGCCTGACACTGAGGCAATAACTATTCTGGATCATCTTTTCATAGGACTATGTTGTTCCTTTCCTCAGTTATTGCTACTAGAAATGTATTAATGAACCTGCAACTGGGTATGACCAGATGGCCGTGTGTCCCTGCACAGTCTGACACTATCAGTACTGCTAGGGTGAGGCTGTGCAGGGACACACCCCCAACTGGTAACACCCAGTTGTACATGTACTCATAAAGTTCTAGTAGCAATAACTGAGGAACAGAATAATATAAAGATGCTAGAATTTTTATTACATAGGGAATGCAAGTAGTTACAGAAACAAACAGCTCCTTTTGAAGGGCTAAATGACAGTATCTGGCAAACAATATTGTGACATCTTTTTCCGTCTAGTCGACTCTCTTTTTTTGTCTGGGAGAACTTCTGGACTCCTGGAAGTGCTGGCAAATCTCCCGGGCACTGCATAGAGGGCTGCCTTGTCGCAGAAGGCAGCCCTGCATGAACTGTAACTGGATGTGGCACCACGATGCAAACGTACCAAACTTTAAGTTGGTAAAATTAGGGCATCCAAAACCCCACCCCAGGGAACGCCCCAATTCCTCCCAGAAACACCCACATATGGGTGGGGTTTTCATTGACCACACTCATTTTTGGCCCGGGACAGCCCGAATTTTCCAGCACTGTGTCTGAAAATCAGGGGTGCATTGAGTGGAAGGGCGCTATATGAAAGGGGCATGGTGCTGTACAAAAGAGGCGGGGTGTGACCTCCTAAAAGGGGTGCATCAATGACCAGATTTTGCTAGCACTCTTTGTGACCCACCAGCCTAAACTTGGCAAGTATGAGTTTAATGGCAGAATTATTAACTGATATTCCAATTGATTGGCATGTGTTAAATAATATGGTCGCCCCTTAAGATGCCGCCTGTTTCCGTATAGGTGATGAGTGAACCGCCTGAGATGTATATGAGTGCGGTTATTCCATATTTTCCAGCTTCTCATGACCATTTGTAAGACTGTTCTTTATTTTCAGTTTTCTGATGGAGGCAGGAAGTGCACCTTGTAGAAGTACATGGGCTCAGAGCAGGTCGCCTCAGGGCCAAAGATGTTCTGATCCGGGATTATGCTTTCATCTGGTGCCGAGGCAATGCTGTAACACAAAGGACATGGAGCTGGTTACATGTCTTATCTGCTTCTACTCCATGGAGGGAGGTTTATCAAAACTGGCTTAGTTGCCCATAGCAACCAATCAGATCTCACCTTTCATTTTTCACAGCTCCTATGGGAAATAAAAGGTGGAATCTTACTGGTTGCTGTGGGCAACTAAGCCAGTTCTACTTTGCACCACTTTGATATATGTCCCCCCTGTGTCTGCAATAAATGCGACACACAATTTAAATCTTGGACATCGGGGGCATGTCGCTAGGATATGCTCCCAGTGTCTGATAGGTGCGTTTCCCGCCTCTGGGACCCACACCAATACTTAAGAACTTAGAACGGAGCTTGCAAAGTCCCAGAGGGTGCACCTCGCATTTGCCGCCGCCCTCCATTCATGCCTGTGGGAATGGAGCAGTGGCCGCGCTTGCACGGTGCGCTTCCCATTCATTTCAATGAGACGTACTGGGGACTTCGCCTATTTTTGGCGCTCCCATAGGAAAGAACGGAGGGTGGCCGCTCATGCACGGTGGGCCCTTCTGCACTTTGCAGACTCCATTCTAAGTGTAGGGGGTGGTCCCAGAGGTGGGACTCGCATCTGACATTGGGGGCATGCCCCCAATGTTCAAGATGAGAATATCTCTTTAACATAGGTATTTCTTTGGAATTTGTGCGCCCCTTGGACGTGGGCATAGTTTTTGGGTGCATGCAGCCACCTCATGCAATCCCAACCTTCAATGGGTATTGCAGGATTCTGTCATTGACGGCCTATCATCGGCATCAATGTCTGACTGGTGAGGGTCCGACTCTCGACACCCCTGCCTGTGAGCTTTTTAAAGAGGCTTCGTCGCTCACACGGCAATACCAAAAATGATACTGGTTGTTAAAGGTTTTTTCTGGAAGTAAAATTTTGATGACCTTTTCTCAGAATAGATAATCAATATCAGATCAGTGGGGTTCATAAACTCCTGATCTCCGATGCGTGCTGTGGTCTCTTCCTAGGCCAGTGACGTCACATTCATCGGTCACATGGACTACATGCAGCTCATTCAAGCGAATGGACCTAGGCTGCAATACCAAATACAACCACTATATAATGTACGGCGCTGTGCTTGGTAAGCAGGGAGGGGGCTGCAGCGCTCACTGTAGCACTATGGCCTCTTGAAACAGCTGATCAGCAGGGGTGCCAGGGTCAGAGCCTCACCGATCTGATATTGAAGAGCTATCCTGAGGATAGGCCATGAATATTGAACTCCAGGAAAACCCCTTTAATGAGCGAAACCAAGCCACTTGCCCAACTACAGGGTTTACAGCTCCTAGCAGAGCGCTAGCATATAACATGTGTAGCATACTTATTTAGAACTTCTAAATTAGAAGTGATGTGCTGAGTACATACACGGCTTCTCCAGTTTTCTTCTTAAAACCGAGGCAGTAGATGAAAAGTAGTAAGAGCAGGAGAAGAGGAATCCCGAACCCCAGCACTAACCCCAGGATAAGACTGTTTCTGTCAAAGGAATCTCCTACTCCAGTCAACGCTTCTTCCGTCCTAGAAACTTTCCAAATTAAAAGCAAGAACTTATTAGAATGATTGAATTTATCCAGAAATAAATCCTAACCCCTTAAAAAAAAAAGGGAAAAGGTTTTCTATCAAGTTAGTGGCGTCATAAAACGTGCATACAGATGTAGCAGTGTTGAATTTGTCACTTATCAGTTTCTTATGTGCACAGGGGTGTAGCTAAAGGCTCATGGTCCCTGGTGCAAGAGTTCAGCTTGGGCCCCCTTCCCTCAGTGCTTTGTGGCCAGGCGCAGGGAAGCACATAGCCTCAATGGTGCGTGAAGCAAAAATTTTAACTGCACCCCCACCCATGCCAAATTCTTGACCTACCGCTTCCCTCCAGCCTGAGGCTTAACTTGACCAGCATGCACTTTCTATAATACCAGTGTCTTCTTATGCGGCATAAGGGTCTTTGGGCCCCTCAGGCTCCTGGCCCGGTAGCGACTGCTACCTCTGCACCCTCTATAGCTACGCCCCTGTATGTGCGGAATGCTTCCTCTATGAGTTTTTGGGGTGTATTGTAAGTTTTCTTTTAAGTATTGATCTGTCCCCTTAATTCTGTTCCCTTTTATTATTACCATTCTGTGTAATGATGTGCCTTGTAATGTAGTACCCATCCCCCATTGTGCTGATAAGACCACATTCCTGAGTGATCTCTGAGACATGCATGCTGCACACTGGAGGAGGGGCTAACAGGTTTAAACTCTGTGGCACGCATTCATTCGGGAGACTCTACCAAGAACTTTATCCTAGGAAGGATGTAAGTATTAATTTGCCCTATCTCTTGTACACCCTGGGGTGTCGGTAATATGTTATAACGTGGTAAACAGCCATGTATTATAGCATGATCAATGAAGTCTCCACCCCATTTAGGCTAGTGATGTATTTACTTTTTATTTTATTCAGTATGTGATTTGTTTGTGTTATCGTATATTTAATCACACTTAGTAAATATATTTATTCACTTAGCCTGCGTAAGCTTATTCATTCTCAAATCTTTTGAATTCACATTACTATATATTCTTATGGAGACCACCTTATTGGGCGTTAGGAGACTTATAGACTATACATGCTCCTCTGGAATTCCGGGAAGAAGGATTGCACATGAGATCTTAGCAATCACCCCGAAACAACTGTCTGCAGATGAGATGCTGGCTTATTTATTATCCAACTCATGTCTCAAGGCCTATTTAAAGGGTTGACCATTGAGTTATAGGATAGCTGCCTTACATCTCGTTGCATCAGAGGCAGAGCTTGCTTTTAAGAACTCATTTGCATCCCTTCTTCGTCTAGATGCATATCAATAATTGTAGACCCCCTAAGAGAGGTCTGGATGTTACATCCCGAATACAGACGTTACATGCGGTTACAATACGAATCTAAAGTGCTATTCCTTCCAGGATCCAACTGCATGAGAGTATCCTTAGACCCTACCACACGTAAGACTTTCTTCAGACACTGCTAGTTTCTACAAGTGAAGCCAAAAACTATGCACGTAATACCATATTCTGTGCATACAGTATCACAAAGTGTCCAGAAGGTGCCATACTTTGCTCACATCAATCCCATGCAGTGTTTTGTTGTACCCACACAGTGCCCCCATAGTGCCAAAACATACCACACAGGGGCAACCTATTGCCAGACGGTGCTCAGAGAGGCTCACAAGGTGCTAAATGGTGTCAGGCTTTGTTAAAATAGACCCAGTTATACCCAAGTGGTGCTATAAAAAATGCCATACTTTGCTTAGATAACTCATATTGCATTAGTGTAGATCAGTAAGTGGCTGCACCTATTTGGAAGACTATGGTTCAGTGCTCTCCCCACGACAAGGCAAAAATGGCAATAAATTATAGATGTGGGGGGCATTATCTTTTTGTTTGTTTTCTATTTTACAGTTTCCATTCAAAGAAATAGGTTAAGTAAATTAATTTTTACAGCTTTTTCTAGAGTAACTTTATAGTAACAACTATAATTGTACCTATTGACGATATGCGCATGACGCTTTTTATTCAGCATTCTAGCAAATAAATTAATATTGCACCAAGATCCATTTTTATTGTTATATTAAACTACTTAAACATATTGTGATTAATATATACAGCCAGAGATATCAGAGTGCCCCCCACATCTATAATGTATTGTGATATTGCATTAGATTGCCCCCTACTAATGCCTGCAGTCCAAGTTCTGCTCTGAACTTTCCTATACTGTGCAAGAGGCATGCTGTCTCCTCTGACATTACTAGCTTTACAATACTACACGTCTCTGGGTCTTGGCCAGCTTTGGGTCCGGGAACACCCCAGTGGGTACCTATCCCTGCCATAGCAATTGTTATGCCCCTGCCCCCCTTGTCACCTACTACAATGAATGGTGCTCTCACATCAGACTTCTTCGCCCTCTTGATCTCTCACATCCCAAACATCAAGTAGACATATCCAGGGGTGTAGCCAGGAATGGATTGGCCATAGACCTTACAGGGAAATCTCCTGGTGGGCCAATGCCCAGGGGGTCTCCTGGGCCCTCCTCACTGCCGGCCAGTGGAAGTTTTAGGGGATGTATTTGGTGCTGCTGGCATTATTTTCTGATGGACTGTGGTATTTGGCTCTGTTGGGGTGGTATAATGTGCCACAATATGATATTCCTGGCCCTGCCTTCAATCAATTTGGACCCAACTACAAAACGGGGCTACTTTTAGTATTTTTTCCAGGGTCATGGGCCCTGGTGCAAGAGTTCAGCTTGGGCCCACCTTCCCTCAGTGCTTTGTGGCCAGGTGCTGCCTGAGGCAAAAATTGAAACGGCATCCCCCAATCCTATGGCAAATTCTTGACCTAACCCATTCCCTCCAGCCAGAGATGTAACTTGACCTGCATTCACTTTCTATAATAGAGGTTTTTTTTATGTGGCACAAGGGTCTTTGGGCCCCCTCAGGCTCCTGTGCCCGATAGCGACTGCTACCTCTACACCCCGTCGTATAGCTGCACCCCTGAACATATCATTGGTGGTTGGGTAGAAGGTAAATGTGAAACTCTTACCATAGGCGCAGTTGTCCCCTTCCAGCTTTATACTGGAGTTGCATACACATCTGTATCCTCCGTACGTATTGTCACACAGTGAGGTGTTGCTGCAGTTATGCTCATAGGCAGCACATTCCTCCACATCTAAAGATACAAGTGTGAACAATGTTATATTACTGATCAACATTTATTCTGTGCAATGCCCCCCCCCCCCCCCCCCAAGAACGTTATTTCATCACATTTTTTGAATCCGTTGACTAGGTTTTAGCATACGAGTATCAGCTTCAGGCCCCTTGCTTCTATCACATTCACAAACTCCAAATTAGGCCGGGTTCAGGCATCTCTTAAAGGGGATTTTCAGCTTCTGGAGATAATTTTCTAATGTACTTTGTGGAATAAAAAAATCTTCACTATTTTCAAGATCTCTGTTTGCTGTGATTCAACAGGAACCAAACATCTAGTTACACCTAGATAAGGTGACTGTCCTAAGCAGGCAAAGGGGACAATTTAGGCAATGCAATTAAGAAAAGTACCTTTAATGCCTGCTCTTTAAAGGGAGTCTGTCAGCAGTTTTGACCATGCCACACTGCTGACAGCACTAGGTAGGGACTGGGGAGAGCAGTACAAACATATCTTTTCTGGAGCTTTTCTCATGAGGAGTAGTGTGAATATAATGGTTTATTCTGCCAGGTTCTGCTCCTGCAAATGCCCAGTTGGCAGAGCTTTACTGTGACATGCTGTCCGTCTTAAGCTGCTTCACAGCCCCTCCCCTCTGCATCCAGCCAGGAGACCACTATAGCTGTCACTCAGAACAGAAGGGAAGGTCTGTGAAGGAGCTTAGTGCAGGGAACACTTCACAGTGTACCCCGCCCTGGGTGCTTGCAGGGGCAGAACCTAAAAGTTCATATTCACACTACTCCTGATAAAAAAAACTCCACAAAATGTATGTTTGTACTGCTTTCCCTGGGGCCTACCTAATGCTGTCAGCAGTGTAGCATGGTCAAAACTGCTGACAGATTCAATTTAATTGGCTGCCTAATAAGCTGTGTCTCAATCCTGAAGGAAATTCTAACAGGCCTAGTTCTGCAGCGCATGTTTCCTATATAGCAGCCCCTTTTCTCCTGACTTTCTTTAGGGTCTTAGTCACTGTTCTCTTGAAGCTGTGCGACTGCGTAGCTTCTATAGTGCCCCTGATCAGAGTCTATGTAGGCCTGCTCTCTGTCGCAGCCCCCAGCCTTGGCCCCTAGGTCATACAGTGCCTGTTCCGAATTCTAGTGGTGCCCAATCTGGAAATGCATCCAATTTTCGGTGAACTCGTAACAGGCACAAGCCATGCTGCCCACAATTCCCACAATGCTGGTAATGTCTTGATGCTAGCCTGCATCAGGACATTCTGAGCGGGATCTTAAAGCTGGTGCCGCCTCCTCCCTCTTGCTGTGCTGCTGCTACCAGAAGAGGAGGAGGAGACAAATGCAGTGCAGCAAGGAGAAGGAGGCGGCGGCGCAAGCTTAGCGTACAGTGGAACAGTTGTTACATGGGACTGCAGGTTCCAACAGGATACAAGGTATTTATGTAGTCCCCTTCCATAGGTACATACAATAGAAAAAGCAAGACTGCAGATAACATCTACTACATTATCTGTACTCAGAGAGTTATCACTGCATTATATCTGTAGTGTTACATAGGACTGCAGGTGACATCTACTACACTATCTGTACTTAGAGAGTTATCATTGTGTTATCTTTGGTGTTACATAGGACTACAGGTAACATCTACTACATTATCTGTACTTGTACTGTTATCATTGTGTTATCTGTGGTGTCACATAGGACTACAGGTAAGACTTTTATGGCATATCGACAGGACGATAGATGCAGCTCCCACCACAAGTCCCTTTCTCCCATAGAAGTAAACAGAGAGCCATGCATGTGGAGCCACCTTTCCATACACTGCAGTAGGCAAATGAAGCTCTGTTCTCTGATAGAGTCCACATCGCACAATGTTACAGCCGATTGTCGGGAAGGAAGTGTTTCTTTCTAACAGTCGGCTGCTCATCCATTGAAGGAGACTGCTCCATTTACATGCAGCTCTTCACAGTTAGAGATGTCCCGAACATAGCTTGTTCGCGTTCGCCACGGCGGGCGAACATATGCGATGTTCGGTCCGCCCCCTATACATCATCATTGAGCAAACTTTGACCCTGTAGCTCACAGTCAGCAGACACATTCCAGCCAATCAGCATACCCTCCCTCCCAGACCCTCCCACCTCCTATCAAAAAGCAAGGACAGCATCCATCTTGGATTCATTCTGAAGCTGCAGTGTCACAAATTTGACTAAGTTGTAATCGCAATGCGATTAATACAGGTTATATTAATCGCATTGCGAATTCAACTTAAAGCTGGGTTCCTAATGGTTGTATTGCTAGAATATAACGAAGATTGAGAATATAGTGCTACCATGATGGACCATGTGATTGGACCATGTGATCTGACGTCACCACAGGTCCTTTAGCCGGCAGCTCATGATTAAAGAAGTAAGAAGAGACCGGCAGCTACGCGATCAAGAGGAGAAGGTGAGTTAATTATTTTTTAATCCTCAATTGACCACCTACTAAGCATTCTGTATTAAAGAATGCTATTATTTTCCCTTATAACCATGTTATAAGGGAAAATAATAACATCTACACAACATCGAACCCAAACCTGAACTTCTGTGAAGAAGTTCGGGTCTGGGTACCACAGTCAGTTTTCTATCACACGCGTGCAAAACGCATTGCACCCGCGCGATAAAAACTGAACAACGGAACGCAATCGCAGTCAAAACTGACTGCAATTGGGTACCTACTCGCGCGGGTTTGCCGCAACGCATCTGGACCTTATCCGGACACGCTCGTGTGAACTCAGCCTAATGCAGGTTATATTAAATCGCATTGTGATTACAACTTAGAGCTGGGTTCCTAATGGTTGTATTGCTAGAATATAACGAAGATTGAGAATATAGTGCTATATTCGTTATATTCGTCAATTCTAGCAATACAACCATTAGGAACTTAGCTCTAAGTTGTAATCACAATGCGATTAATACAGGTTATATTAATCGCATTGCGAATTCAACTTACCACACTCTGCGTCAACTACGTCATTTTCCATGGGAGTTTTGCCATGGATCCCCCTCCGGCATGCCACAGTCCAGGTGTTAGTCCCCTTGAAACAACTTTTCCATCACTATTGTGGCCAGAAAGAGTCCCTGTGGGTTTTAAAATTCGCCTGTCTATTGAAGTCTATGGCGGTTTGCCCGTTCGCGAACATTTGCGGAAATTCGCGTTCGCCGTTCGCAAACGGAAAATTTTATGTTCGCGACATCTCTATTCACAGTATGAGGACAAGGGATGGCTATTGCGATTGCTCGTCCCCATACAGAATCATTGTTTCTGGGCAGTAGATCATTGTTTAGACGGCACAATCTGCTGCCCAGAAATGATAATTGGTGTGCCTGAACGAACGACATCCGGTGATTGGCGGCACATTTAGGTGGGCAGATTGTCGGGAACTGGAATGCACCTCTTAATTAATTTGGGATGTCAGTCCTACAAATGTCACTTGAAGATCAGTTCTTAGTAAATCTCCCCAATAGTATCATATCAATATCAACAGAAGATTAGACATAAGACTTTACCTTCCACTGAAGACAGGTTGAACTGATAGTAAGTTTGCACCCGCGTTAGATAATCCTTTAGAAACCAGTGCGGCGTGTCGCTGGAGACATTGATCCTGTATTCATGAAATCCTCCCTTGGTTACATTCTTGAACTGTAGACTGTAGAATTTGTTTTCAAACCCAAGTGACAAAATATCCCTAAGCTTTTACAAAGAAGATATCAGAAAATTATTATGTGCATCACTGGATATCATTTTCCCACAATAATATCTCATCTTCTTCTCAATGAGGATATGATAGACAGGAAGACTATAAAAGAAGTAGATGCATCCTCAATGACCTATTGTTTAAATCACATTTTTGTGTTAAACATATACAGTTGCAATAAAAAGTATGTGAACCCTTTGGAATGATATGGATTTCTGCACAAATTGGTCATAAAATGTGATCTGATCTTCATCTAAGTTACAACAATAGACAATCACAGTCTGCTTAAACTAATAACACACAAAGAACTAAATGTTACCATGTTTTTATTGAACACACCATGTAAACATTCACAGTGCAGGTGGAAAAAGTATGTGAACCCTTGGATTTAATAACTGGTTGAACCTCCTTTGGCAGCAATAACTTCAACCAAACGTTTCCTGTAGTTGCAGATAAGATGTGCACAACGGTCAGGAGTAATTCTTGACCATTCCTCTTTACAGAACTGTTTCAGTTCAGCAATATTCTTGGGATGTCTGGTGTGAATCGCTTTCTTGAGGTCATGCCACAGAATCTCAATCGGGTTGAGGTCAGGACTCTGACTGGGCAAGTCCAGAAGGCGTATTTTCTTCTGTTTAAGCCATTCTGTTGTTGATTTACTTCTATGCTTTGGGTTCGTTGTCCTGTTGCAACACCCATCTTCTGTTGAGCTTCAGCTGGTGGACAGATGGCCTTAAGTTCTCCTGCAAAATGTCTTAATAAACTTGAGAATTCATTTTTCCTTCGATGATAGCAATCCGTCCAGGCCCTGACGCAGCAAAGCAGCCCCAAACCATGATGCCCCCACCACCATACTTCACAGTTGGGATGAGGTTTTGATGTTGGTGTGCTGTGCCTCTTTTTCTCCACACATAGTGCTGTGTGTTTCTTCCAAACAACTCAACTTTGGTTTCATCTGTCCACAGAGGATTTTGCCAGTACTGCTGTGGAACATCCAGGTGCTCTTGTGCAAACTGTAAACGTGCAGCAATGATTTTTTTGGACAGCAGTGGCTTCCTCTGTGGTATCCTCCCATGAAATCCAATCTTGTTTAGTGTTTTACGTATCGTAGATTCGCTAACAGGGATGTTAGCATATGCCCGGGACTTTTGTAAGTCTTTAGCTGACACTCTAGGATTCTTCTTCACCTCATTGAGCAGTCTGCGCTGTGCTCTTGCAGTCATCTTTACAGGATGGCCACTCCTAGGGAGAGTAGCAGCAGTGCTAAACTTTCTCAATTTATAGACAATTTGTCTTACCGTGGACTGATGAACAGCAAGGCTTTTGGAGATACTTTTATAACCCTTTCCAGCTTTTATGCAAGTCAACAATTCTTAATCGTAGGTCTTCTGAGAGCTCTTTTGTGCGAGGCATCATTCACATCAGGCAATGCTTCTTGTGAAAAGCAAACCCAGAACTGGTGTGTGTTTTATATAGGGCAGGGCAGCTGTAACCAACACCTCCAATCTCATCTCATTGATTAGACTCCAGTTGGCTGACACCCCACGCCAATTAGCTATTGGAGATGTCATTAGTCTAGGGGTTCACATACTTTTTCCACCTGCACTGTGAATGTTTACATGGTGTGTTCAATAAAAACATGGTAATATTTATTTATTTGTGTGTTATTAGTTTAAGCAGACTGTGATTGTCTATTGTTGTGACTTAGATGAAGATCAGATCACATTTTAGCCATTATTTTCGGAAGTCCTATTGAAATGATTTGGAAGCGCACTGCACAAGCGTGGCCACTGCTTCTTTTACTTCTATGAGGCTTAAGGAAATAGCTGAGCCAGCGATCGACTATTTTCAGCACTCCAATACAAATGAATGGAGGGCGGCCGCACATGCGCAGTGCACTCTCTGTCACTTTGCGGGCTCCATTCTAAGGATAGGTGTTGATACCAGCGGTGGGACTCACACCTATCAGATATTGGGGCATATTGTAGCGACATGCCCCCAATGTCCAAGATTAGTCAACCCCTTTAAGTTGTAACATTGCTCCTGAGTCGGGATACCTTTAGGGCCGTCAGAGTCTTGTGTATAGAGCCTACATTGTGACATGTAGTGTCCCTAAGCTTCTGTATTAGGGCACGGACTCACAGTCAGGTATCCTGATGCAGTTTGGAAGCCAAAATCAGCAGTGGATCATAAAAGAAGAGAAAATATAAAGAACAGATACGAGGTCTACTCTTTTTTTAATTCAGTCCTCGTTTTGGCTTCCAAAATGGCATTGGAAATCTGACTGTGTGGCCTTACCCTTAGGCCTCATGCACACGGCTGTTGTTTTGGTCCGCATCCAAGCCGCAGTTTTGGCGGCTTGGATGCGGACCCATTCACTTCAATGGGGACGCAAAAGATGCGGACAGCACTCCGTGTGCTGTCCGCATCCGTTGCTCCGTTACGTGGCCACGCAAAAAAATATATAACATGTCTTATTCTTGTCCGTGCTTTGCGGACAAGAATAGGCAGTTATATTAAAGGCTGTCCGTGCCATTCCGCAAATTGTGAAACGCGCACGGACGCCCTCCGTGTTTTGCGGATCCGCGAATTGCGGACTGCAAAAAACTGAATGGTCGTGTGCATGAGGCCTTAGAGTACGGACACAGGAGGTAAATTTCCTACTGCAGTATTTCTGCTGCAAAATCCACATATGCTACTGGTGGATTTGTTGTTGATTTTGCTGTGAATTTTACCCTATGCCTTGCAAAGAGTGAAATTTACAACATAAACTGACGGATGCTAAGGATTTACAATTTACACCGCAGGTCAATTTCTGTTGCAGATTTTTCCATAGTGTGTGGATGAGATTTTGTAACATGTCATCCACATGGCTGGTAATCTAATACGTTGTAGATTTTCAGCTCTCAATTTCATGGTGGAAAATCCTTAGCGTATCGGCTTCTTGTGATCACACTATAGGCACTCTGTGTGCCACTGAATGGTACCTCTGTACAGTACCCTATTGCATTTGATATTTTTGCAAATTTCATATGAATCCTAAAACCCTGCTTATGCCTCAGTATGGAATTAGAGAAATACCTAGGCGCAGCATAGTCCATGCAGCACTATGGATGCTGAATTATGGCCCCTTACAACTCAGAACTTGCACTTAGGCCTCATGCACACGACCGTTGTTGTTTTGCGGTCCGTTTTTTAACGGATCCGTTGTTCCGGATCTGGGGGGAGGGGGGGGTTTCTGTTTTGTGGCCGCATCCATTCCGTTATGCCACAAAACATATCCGTATGGCTTCTGTATGCGATCCACTTTTTTGCGGATCGTAAACAGGAAGTTTGTTATCATTACTGTAATGCACTGTAATGTTTTCAAACAGTAAACACATGGGCAAAGTGGGCATGGATCTGCAAAATACAGATGACATACGGATGTGTTCCGTATGCATTCCGTAATTTTTGCGGACCCATTGACTTGAATGAAGCCACGGACCGTGATTTGCGGACAATAATAGGACATGCACTACCTTTTTGCGAAACGGAAATACTGACATATGGAAACTGAATGCACACGGAGTAAGGCCTCATGCACACGACCGTTGTGTGCATCCGTGGCCGTTGTGTCATTTTCAGGTTTTTTTCGCGGACCCATTGACTTCAATGGGTCCGTGGAAAAATCGGAAAATGCACCGTTTTGCAGCCGAGACCGTGATCCGTGTATCCTGTCCGTCCAAAAAATATGACCTGTCCTATTTTTTTGACGGACAACGGTTCACGGACCCATTCAAGTCAATGGGTCCGTGAAAGAACACGGATGCACACAAGATTGGCATCCGTGTCCGTGATCCGTGGCCGTAGGTTACTTTCATGCAGACGGATCCGTCTGCATAAAAGCTTTTTCAGAGCTGAGTTTTCACTTCGTGAAAACTCAGATCCGACAGTATATTCTAACACAGAGGCGTTCCCATGGTGATGGGGACGCTTCAGGTTAGAATATACTAAAAGAACTGTGTACATGACTGCCCCCTGCTGCCTGGCAGGTGCTACCAGGCAGCAGGGGGCAGGCCCCCCCCCCTGTAGTTAACACATTGGTGGCCAGTGCGGCCGCCCCCCCCCCCCTCCTTCCCCTGTAGTTAACTCATTGGTGGCTAGTGGGGCCAGTGTAGTTAACTCTTTGTTGTCCAGTGCGGCCGGCCCCCCCTCCCTCCCCTGTAGTTAACTCGTTGGTGGCCAGTGGGCCCCCCTCCCTCCCCTGTAGTTAACTCTTTGTTGTCCAGTGCGGCCGGCCCCCCTCCCTCCCCTGTAGTTAACTCGTTGGTGGCCAGTGGGCCCTCCCCCCTCCCTCCCCTTCCTAATTAAAATCTCCCCCCCTATCATTGGTGGCAGCGGAGAGTACCGATCGGAGTCCCAGTTTAATCGCTGGGGCTCCGATCGGTAACCATGGCAACCAGGACGCTACTGCAGTCCCCGTTGCCATGGTTACTTAGCAATTTGTAGAAGCATTATACTTACCTACGAGGCTGCGATGTCTGTGTCCGGCCGGGAGCTCCTCCTACTGGTAAGTGACAGATCATTAAGCAATGCGCCGCACAGACCTGTCACTTACCAGTAGGAGGAGCTCCCGGCCGGACACACATCACAGCTCGTAGGTAAGTATGATGCTTCTACAAATTGCTAAGTAACCATGGTTACCGATCGGAGCCCCAGCAATTAAACTGGGACTCCGATCGGTACTCTCCGCTGCCACCAATGATAGCGGGGGGGGGAGATTTTAATTAGGAGGGGGAGGGAGGGCCCACTGGCCACCAACGAGTTAACTACAGGGGAGGGAGGGGGGGCCGGCCGCACTGGACAACAAAGAGTTAACTACAGGGGAGGGAGGGGGGGCCCACTGGCCACCAACGAGTTAACTACAGGGGAGGGGGGGCCGGCTGCACTGGACAACAAAGAGTTAACTACAGGGGAGGGAGGGGGGGCCAACTGGCCACCAATGAGTTAACTACAGGGGAGGGAGGGGGGCCGGCCGCACTGGACAACAAAGAGTTAACTACAGGGGGGGAGGGGGGGCCGGCCGCACTGGCCACCAATGAGTTAAAAACAGGGGGGGGGTCTGCCCCCTGCTGCCTGGCAGCACCTGCCAGGCAGCAGGGGGCAGTCATGTACACAGTTCTTTTAGTATATTCTAACCTGAAGCGTCCCCATCACCATGGGAACGCCTCTGTGTTAGAATATACTGTCGGATTTGAGTTTCACAATCTAACTCATTTCCGACAGTATATTCTAACATAGAGGCGTTCCCATGGTGATGGGGACGCTTCAAGTTAAAATATACCATCGGATTAGAGAAAACTCCGATCCGATGGTATAAAAGGGACTCCTGACTTTACATTGAAAGTCAATGGGGGACGGATCCGTTTGCAATTGCACCATATTGTGTCAACGTCAAACGGATCCGTCCCCATTGACTTGCATTGTAAGTCAGGACGGATGCGTTTGGCTCTGCGCGGCCAGGCGGACACCAAAACAACTTTTTTTTCATGTCCGTGGATCCTCCAAAAATCAAGGAAGACCCACGGACGAAAAAACGGTCACGGATCACGGACCTACGGACCCCGTTTTTGCGGACCGTAAAAAAAAAACGGTCGTGTGCATGAGGCCTAACTTCGTTTTTTTTTGTGGACCCATTGAAATGAATGGTTCCGCATACGGTCCGCAAAAAACCCAGAAAGGGCACGGAAAGAAAATACGGTCGTGTGCATGAGCCCTTAGTGTAATACGGTCATGTGCATAAGGTCTAAAGAAGTATTTTTTTTAAGAGACAATTTCGGCACAAGCATTCACAATTCTTAAAATTCCCTTGGTTGCTTCTAAGTACCCCGCCACATCGTGCGCTGCATTAGTTTGTACCACTATGAATTTAAAAGCAATTGATCCCTGCAAAAAATAAAATAAAATAACACAGTGACATGTGGGACTGATGGGTCTGAAGCAACTAATGGAAAGTTTAATGTCAGTTTGGCAAATATAACCCCCTCCCCCCAAATGATATCTGTGCTGCATGTATGAATTTGCAGTTGGGTCCTTAGAAACATCTGATAAACCAGGTCCAATGCCTTGTCGGTAGAGCTAGCTCAGCTGAATGTAATGATATCTTTCACTGAGCGATCCATTGCTTCATTCTGGAGAAAATGAGTAGTTAAGTGCACCAAAGGCGGGCCCAAGACACTCAGTGCACCTTTACGCCTTTTCGTGACTGACTGGGCCAGATGAGATGACTGTGCAGGAACCTGGTCTTGACAATCAAAAAGAAGGCGGGGCTGGTAGAGGAATCAACAGGAACAGGGGTGCACAGAGTGGTTTAGGGTCCGACCTTGGTGCACTTAACTGCTCATTTGCATATGGATTGAAAGCACTTTTTCTCCAGAATGAAGCAACAGATCGGTCAGGCAACACTGACATCTGCGGCTGAGGTTCTGGCGGGAGCCTCTGTTGCTGATTCCAGAAAAAAAAGGACTAAATAGTGCTGCATTCGGCAGTATTTCATCCAGTGAAATGCCGGTACTCATACCATAACCTGACAGAACCTGTTATGGTGCCGGCAGTATACAGCACATGCCAGATCTGGCAATTCCAGTTTTCTGTTCCTGTTCCAGAATATAAGGCCTCATGCACATGAACATGTCCGTTTTGTGGTCCGCAAACCACGGATCCGCAAAATACAGATGAGATCTGAGTGCATGTCACCTTTTGTTGCAGACCCTTTGACTTCAAGGGATCTGCGATCCACACTTTGCACAAGAGTATAAGACATGTTCTATCACTTGCGGAATGGACACACGGATGAAGATACCTTCCGTCAATGGGTCCACCGCAAAATACAGCATGCACACGGACCATATCTGTATTTTGTGGATCCGCAGTTTGCATACCGCAAAATGGATTTAGTCGTGTGCATGAGGCCTAAGCCTGACAGTACTGACCATGCCAGCAGACCATGGAAACAGTGAGGTCATTTTTATCAGGGCAACTATTATGTCAGTGTTGTCACAGTCTCCATAATGATGTCACTATTCTTTGTCAACTATTGTGATGTCAGAGTTATTATGGCATTATGATATTAGAATCATCTTTAAAAAATACAAACAGATATAAAAGCAATTTACCTTTTTCTCTTGCTGCTTGGAAAATTCTTGCAGTGAGGTAATGTTTCGTCTTAGCCAATTCACAGTGCCATTAAATATATTCCAGCCTGTAAATATAAAATCCCTGAGGATCATTGACTTCTTTTGACATCCAGCAAGGAAATCACATTAGAAAACAGAAGACATATTGATACATGTTATACAATGCTATAAAAAAAATTAGACCGCATTAACCACTTCCCACCACTGTGCATTTATGATGGGATGAATGACATGTGGGTGGCAAGGGCTGAGGAGCTGTGCCCATGCTGTCCGTAACAGTTGTCAGCTGTAACATACATCTGACAACCTGCTCAGCCAGGACGGGAGTTAGCGCTGATACAATACTGACCCTGGCCTTACAGATGGAGGAGACTGTCTTCTCCCGGTGAGGTAATTAAAGGTAAGGTGTCATCAGAAAATGACCTATTGTTTAAATCACATTTTTGTGTTAAACATATACAGTTGCAAGAAAAAGTATGTGAACCCTTTGGAATGATATGGATTTCTGCACAAATTGGTCATAAAATGTGATCTGATCTTCATCTAAGTCACAACAATAGACAATCACAGGCTGCTTAAACTAATAACACACAAAGAATTAAATGTTACCATGTTTTTATTGAACACACCATGTAAACATTCACAGTGCAGGTGGAAAAAGTATGTGAACCCCTAGACTAATGACATCTCCAAGAGCTAATTGGAGTGAGGTGTCAGCCAACTGGAGTCCAATCAATGAGATGAGATTGGAGGTGTTGGTTACAGCTGCCCTGCCCTATAAAAAAAACACACACCAGTTCTGGGTTTGCTTTTCACAAGAAGCATTGCCTGATGTGAATGATGCCTCGCACAAAAGAGCTCTCAGAAGACCTACGATTAAGAATTGTTGACTTGCATAAAGCTGGAAAGGGTTATAAAAGTATCTCCAAAAGCCTCGCTGTTCATCAGTCCACGGTAAGACAAATTGCCTATAATTGGAGAAAGTTCAGCACTGCTGCTACTCTCCCTAGGAGTGGCCATCCTGTAAAGATGACTGCAAGAGCACAGCGCAGACTGCTCAATGAGGTGAAGAAGAATCCTAGAGTGTCAGCTAAAGACTTACAAAAGTCTCTGGCATATGCTAACATCCCTGTTAGCGAATCTATGATACGCAAAACACTAAACAAGAATGGATTTCATGAGAGGATACCACAGAGGAAGCCACTGCTGTCCAAAAAAAACATTGCTGCACGTTTACAGTTTGCACAAGAGCACCTGGATGTTCCACAGCAGTACTGGCAAGATCTTCTGTGGACAGATGAAACCAAAGTTGAGTTGTTTGGAAGAAACACACAACACTATGTGTGGAGAAAAAGAGGCACAGCACACCAACATCAAAACCTCATCCCAACTGTGAAGTATGGTGGTGGGGGCATCATGGTTTGGGTCTGCTTTGCTGCGTCAGGGCCTGGACAGATTGCTATCATCGAAGGAAAAATAAATTCCCAAATTTATCAAGACATTTTGCAGGAGAACTTAAGGCCATCCCTCCACCAGCGGAAGCTCAACAGAAGATGGGTGTTGCAACAGGACAACGACCCAAAGCATAGAAGTAAATCAACAACAGAATGGCTTAAACAGAAGAAAATACGCCTTCTGGAGTGGCCCAGTCAAAGTTCTGACCTCATCCCGATTGAGATGCTGTGGCATGACCTCAAGAAAGCGATTCACACCAGACATCCCAAGAATATTGCTAAACTGAAACAGTTCTGTAAAGAGGAATGGTCAAGAATTACCCCTGACCGTTGTGCACGTCTGATCAACTACAGGAAACGTATCTGATATTACTGTAGGGGAAAGCTTGGGGTCTAGTGATCACCAGTCAGTGTGGTTTACTATAAGTACAGTGACTGAGTGACACCACACAAAAACAAAAGTAACAGATTTTAGAAAAACTGACTTTTCTAAAATTAGATTAGTGGTATACGAGTCCCTATCAGATTGGAACAGTTTCAATGGAGTCCAAGAGAAATGGGACTACTTAAAAGTGGCACTATTGAAGGCAACAGATAATTGCATTAGGCTTGTCAGTGAAAGCAAAAAAAGGAAGAGACCACTGTGGTACTCAGCAGAAGTGGCCAAAATCATTAAAAACAAAAAGACAGCATTTAGTAATTATAAAAAAAAATAAAAACGAGGATGACAGGCAAATTTATAAGATTAGGCAGAGAGAGGCCAAACAAGTTATAAGAGTTTCTAAAGCACAGGCAGAAGAGAAATTAGCTCAGTCAGTGAAAAAAGGCAATAAGGCATTCTTCAGGTACTTAAATGAAAAAAGGAAACTAAAACAAGGAATTACCAAATTAAAAACAAAAGAAGGAAGGTATATGGAAGAAGATAAAGAACTAGCTGACTGCCTCAATGAATACTTCTGTTCAGTTTTTACAAAGGAAAATGAAGGAAAAGGACCTCAGTTAGGAAGGAAGACTAATGAATCTTTTGATGCATGTGTCTTTACAGAGGAAGAGGTTCTAAGTCAGCTGTCTAAAATTAATACAAATAAGTCACAGGGGCCTGATGGGATACACCCAAAGCTATTAACCGCCTCCGGACCGCCTGGCGGCGGTCGATTCATTCCTCCTGGACGCATCCGTGCGTCATCTCGCGAGACGCGAGATTTCCTATGAACGCGCGCACACAGGCGCACGCGTTCACAGGAACTGCAGGTAAGCGAGTGGATCTACAGCCTGCCAGCGGCGATCGTTCGCTGGCAGGCTGTAGATGCGATTTTTTTAACCCCTAACAGGTATATTAGACGCTGTTTTGATAACAGCGTCTAATATACCTGCTACCTGGTCCTCTGGTGGTCCCTTTTGCTTGGATCGACCACCAGAGGACACAGGCAGCTCTGTAATAAGTAGCACCAAGCACCACACTACACTACACCCCCCCCTGTCACTTATTAACCCCTTATTAACCCCTGATCACCCCATATAGACTCCCTGATCACCCCCCTGTCATTGATCACCCCCCTGTAAGGCTCCATTCAGATGTCCGTATGTGTTTTACGGATCCACGGATCCATGGATCGGATCCGCAAAACACATACGGACATCTGAATGGAACCTTACAGGGGGGTGATCAATGACAGGGGGGTGATCACCCCATATAGACTCCCTGATCACCCCCCTGTCATTGATCACCCCCCTGTCATTGATCACCCCCCTGTAAGGCTCCATTCAGACGTCCGTATGTGTTTTACGGATCATCGGATCCGCAAAACACATACGGACGTCTGAATGGAGCCTTACAGGGGGGTGATCACCCCATATAGTCTCCCTGATCACCCCCCTGTCATTGATCACCCCCTTGTAAGGCTGGCTCCATTCAGAGGTCCGTATGTGTTTTGCGGATCCACTGATCCATGGATCGGATCCGCAAAACACATACGGACGTCTGAATGGAGCCTTACAGGGGGGTGATCAATGACAGGGGGGTGATCACCCCATATAGACTCCCTGATCACCCCCCTGTCATTGATCACCCCCCTGTAAGGCTGGCTCCATTCAGAGGTCCGTATGTGTTTTGCGGATCCACTGATCTATGGATCGGATCCGCAAAACACATACGGACGTCTGAATGGAGCCTTACAGGGGGGTGATCAATGACAGGGGGGTGATGACCCCATATAGACTCCCTGATCACCCCCCTGTCATGTATCATCCCCCTGTCATTGATCACCCCCCTGTCATTGATCACCCCCCTGTAAGGCTCCATTCAGACGTCCGTATGTGTTTTGCGGATCCACTGATCCATGGATCGGATCCGCAAAACACATATGGACGTCTGAATGGAGCCTTACAGGGGGGTGATCAATGACAGGGGGGTGATCACCCCAAATAGACTCCCTGATCACCCCCCTGTCATTGATCACCCCCTAATCATTGATCACCCCCCTGTAAGGCTCCATTCAGACGTCCGTATGTGTTTCGTGGATCCACTGATCCATGGATCGGATCCGCAAAACATATACGGACGTCTGAATGGAGCCTTACAGGGGGGTGATCAATGACAGGGGGGTGATCACCCCATATAGACTCCCTGATCACCCCCCTGTCATTGATCACCCCCCTGTCATTGATCCCCCCCCCTGTCATTGATCACCCCCCTGTCATTGATCACCCCCCCGTAAGGCTCCATTCAGACATTTTTTTGGCACAAGTTAGCGGAAATTGTTTTTTTTTTTTCTTACAAAGTCTCATATTCCACTAACTTGTGACAAAAAATAAAATCTCACATGAACTCACCATACCCCTCACGGAATCCAAATGCGTAACTTTTTTTAGACATTTATATTCCAGACTTCTTCTCACGCTTTAGGGCCCCTAAAATGCCAGGGCAGTATAAATACCCCACATGTGACCCCATTTCGGAAAGAAGACACCCCAAGGTATTCGCTGAGGGGAATATTGAGTCCATGAATGATTTAACTTTTTGTCCCAAGTGAGCGGAAAGGGAGACTTTGTGAGAATTTTTTTTTTTTTTTATCAATTTCCGCTAACTTGTGCCAAAAAAAAAATATTCTATGAACTCGCCATGCCCCTCATTGAATACCTTGGGGTGTCTTCTTTCCAAAATGGGGTCACATGTGGGGTATTTATACTGCCCTGACATTTTAGGGGCCCTAAAGCGTGAGAAGAAGTCTTGGATCCAAATGTCTAAAAATGCCCTCCTAAAAGGAATTTAGGCCCCTTTGCGCATCTAGGCTGCAAAAAAGTGTCACACATGTGGTATCGCCGTACTCAGGAGAAGTTGGGGAATGTGTTTTGGGGTGTCATTTTACATATACATACCCATGCTGGGTAAGATAAATATCTTTTATATTTCTCTCACCCAGCATGGGTATATGTAAAAAGACACCCCAAAACACATTGCCCAACTTCTTCTGAGTACGGCGATACCAGATGTGTGACACTTTTTTGCAGCCTAGGTGGGCAAATTGGCCCACATTCCAAAGAGCACCTTTCGGATTTCACAGGGCATTTTTTACACATTTTGATTTCAAACTACTTCTCACGCATTAGGGCCCCTAAAATGCCAGGGCAGTATAACTACCCCACAAGTGACCCCATTTTGGAAAGAAGACACCCCAAGGTATTCCGTGAGGGGCATGGCGAGTTCCTAGAATTTTTTATTTTTTGTCACAAGTTAGCGGAAAATAATGATTTTTTATTTTTATTTTTTTCTTACAAAGTCTCATATTCTACTAACTTGTGACAAAAAATAAAAACTTCCATGAACTCACTATGCCCATCACGAAATACCTTGGGGTGTCTTCTTTCCAAAATGGGGTCACTTGTGGGGTAGTTATACTGCCCTGGCATTTTAGGGGCCCTAATGTGTAAGAAGTAGTTTGAAATCAAAATGTGTAAAAAATGCCCTGTGAAATCCGAAAGGTGCTCTTTGGAATGTGGGCCCCTTTGCCCACCTAGGCTGCAAAAAAGTGTCACACATGTGGTATCGCCGTACTCAGGAGAAGTTGGGCAATGTGTTTTGGGGTGTCATTTTAAATATACCTATGCTGGGTGAGAGAAATATTTCACTTTGCAAAAATTCCGTTAAATTTCGATTAATAACAAAAAAAGTAAAAATGTCAGCAGCAATGAAATACCACCAAATGAAAGCTCTATTAGTGAGAAGAAAAGGAGGTAAAATTGCATGATTTTCCTATTTTATGACGTAAAGTCATGATTTTATTAAAGACACGGAGGCGAGTATTGCTATCTCTTTCTTTACTAAAATCATATAGCAGCAAAGAACAAACATGTCCATCAAAATGGAAACCATGGCAACAACTCCTCCCCACTGTGCCTGTATAACAGTCCTGAACTCTGTCAACTCCTCCTCTTTCTTTGGCAGCGATAGTCCACTGGAACACCGAGCAACGATTAAATCCTGCACCCAACCGGAACTAAACACGACTCTTCAACCGAAGAATGTAACTGGAAACTCAACTAGTAGTATGAAGATGGTAAAATCATCCTAGGAAAGAAAAAACAAGACAAAGGTAGAAAAACGCCCAAATATAGTAGAAAACAATCTACAGTAATGCATTGCAATGTATATATAGCAATATAACAAGTGAATGGCAGCAAAATAAATACATCTTATCATGTCCCAAACCAGGGGGGGAAACTGGGTGGGGCAATACTCGCCTCCGTGTCTTTAATAAAATCATGACTTTACGTCATAAAATAGGAAAATCATGCAATTTTATTACATGACACGGAGGCTCCTATTGCGAGTTTAAAGCTGACTTACCACAGAGGAAAAAACGTGAACCGTAGGCCGGAAATAGAATTCACGAAATGTAGATACTCGTGACCAGTCTGCCATCCTCATAATGTCCTCCAAACGGGCACCTGCCATCGCCATGGAGGTTGCCGAGGCTCCTCTAGTGGAATGGGCGGAAAAAACCGTGGTATCCACACCCGCCAAGGACATAATCCACTTTACCCAGCGGGCTAAAGTGATCGTAGAGACCGGCTGGAAAGGGCGGCGATAAGACAGAAAAAGCTGAGAACAAGCAGGAGAACGATGAGGGAGAGTACGAACCTCATACTCCCGGAGGCAAGCCACCGGGCAGAGGGCAGGAGAATCCGGGAAACATGGATAAGAAACGGACCGGATATTGGTTTTTGTGCGTCGTGAGATGTTAAACACAACTCCATCCGGAGTGAAGGAACGGGCGTCATAATCCAAAGCGCGAACGTCAGACACCCTCTTGCAGGAGATTAAGCAAAATAAAGAGACCAATTTAGCTGAAATCTGGCGAAGAGAGAGGTCGGTATTAGAAGGCCATGAGGAAAAAAGAGATAAAACAGAGGAGACATCCCACGTAGAGGAAAAACGAGGTCTGGGAGGACGGGAGAGACGGGAACCCCTGAGAAGACGGCAAACCAGAGGATGCTGACCCGCCGGGCACCCCCCAAACCCGAGGTGAAAAGCAGAAATGGCGGACCGGTACAAGTTGATGGTACGGTAAGCCTTACCTTCCTCAAAAAGTGAAGTCAGAAACTGGAGTACCTCAGTTACAGGAGCTGATACGGGATCCAGGTGCCCAGCCAGGCACCAATCAGCCCAACATTTCCAGGCTGAACGATAAGCTCGTCTGGTCCCAGGAGCCCAAGCCTCGTCCAATAGGCGTCTAGCTGAGTCCGAAATTCCAGCGACGTCCCAGGGTTCCCTGAAATTCTGCACGCCAGAAGATGGAGAGATCCTTCGAGGATGAGAGGATGCCCCTGACCTGATGGGTCTAACAACAGGTCCGGGAAGACTGGCAGAAGTAGAGGGCATTGGATCAGACACTCCAGAAGTTGAGGGAACCACGACTGGGTGGTCCAAAACGGGACTATAAGGACGAGTTCCGCGCTCTGAAGGCGGGTTAGAGTTAAGACTCGCGGGATCAGTGCAAATGGAGGGAAGGCGTAAGAAATGTCGCTGGACCAATCTTGTAGAAAAGCATCTACCGCTTCCGCCTCCGGATCCGGACGCCAGCTGTAAAACCGCGGAAGATGGGTGTTCAGGCGAGACGCGAAGAGGTCTAAACAGAAAGGACCCCAACGAGAAGATATGGAAGAGAAGACCGTGCTGTCTAATCTCCAATCGCTGGAATCCGACAGAAAACGCGAGCTCCAGTCCGCATGGGTGTTGTGGAGACCCGGAATATATTCTGCCGACACTGTGATTTCTCTGGCAAGGCAGAACGTCCAGAAATCTCGCGCCAGGTGAGATAAAGTCATAGAATGCGTGCCTCCCATGGCATTGACATACCTGACCGCAGAGATGTTGTCCATCCGTAATCTGACACAAACCTTGGTCAGGTCGTGCGCGAAACTGCGAACTGCAAACGATCCCGCCAGCAACTCCAAGGCGTTGATGTGGAGACCGGACTCCTCCACTGACCAGCGACCTCCGGTAGTCACCCCGTTGCAATAGGCACCCCAGCCTAGAAGGCTGGCATCCGACTCTATTGTGATATCTGGACAAGGGCGAAAAATCGCCTTCCCGTTCCACACTTCCAGATTGTGGATCCACCACAAAAACTCGACTCTGGTGTCCTCGTCCAAGGTGATCAAATCCGCGTAGGATGCTCCCGACTGAAGGTGGGCAATCTTGAGCCGCTGCATGCCCCGGTAATGCAGAGGAGCTGGGAACACCGCTTGGATGGATGACGAGAGGAGACCTATAATCCGGGCCAGGTGACGAAGAGAGACCTGTGGAAGAGCGAGGGTGTGAAGGAGCTCTTTGCGGATGGCTCGTACCTTGGAGGATGGGAGACTGAGGGTCTCCGTGGATGAATTGATTGTGAAGCCCAAGAATTCTATGGACTGGGCCGGAGTAAGAGACGACTTCTCCAGGTTGATAAGAAATCCCAAACTTGACAAGAGGTTCATGGAACACTGCAGGTGAGCAAGTAGGACGGACGGAGACTGGGCCAGGATGAGGATATCGTCCAGATAAACAATCAGACGAATCCCCTGACTGCGGAGAAAAGAAATGACCGGCCGCAGCAGCTTGGTGAAGCACCAAGGGGCCGAAGAGAGTCCGAAAGGCAGACAAGTGAACCTCCACACCTCCTGGCCCCAGAGGAAACGAAGAAGATCCCTGGATGACTCGGCCACTGGGACTGTCAGATAGGCATCTTTCAGGTCCAATTTGACCATCCAGTCCCCTTGGAGCAGCAAATCCCTGAGGAGGTGAATGCCCTCCATCTTGAAGTGCCGGTATTGCACGAATGCGTTTAAAGCCCTGAGGTTGATCACGGGTCGCATCTGGCCTCCTTTTTTGGCCACTAGGAACATACTGCTGATGATACCTTCCCCGGAAGCTGGGGCCCGTTCTATGGCACCCTTCTGGTATAGCGCTGACAACTCCCGGTGTAACAGTCGACGCGCTGAGGTTGAGAGAACTGTCGGATGAGGCGGAGGAATCTGGACCTGAGAACAAATCAGATCTATGTGGAACCCCCGAACCGTAGCAAGAACCCATGGGTCGGCAGTGATGGTTGACCAAACATGGGAAAAAAGACGGAGCCTGCCCCCTATACAAGGAATCAAAGAAGATGCTGGAATCTGACTTACCAAAAGGTCGGCGGGAAGATGAACCTCTGGTTCCCCGGGAACGCCATGAAGATCCTCGAGTGGGGAAGAAGGCGGGCGGCTGCCGGAACTCCTGGGTGGAGGAACGATATGGGAAGGAGCCTCGACCCGATCCACGGGTCTGATGGTATGAACGGCCGGACAGGCGGCCCCTAGAGCTGCCGGCCCTGTTAGAGACCCGTCCCTGAAAGACGCGTCTCATAGACGTCTGAGCCTTGTCAAGGGCAGTGAAGGCTCCTACAAATCGTGATAGATCCTTTATGAAGGAATCCCCGAATAGTAACCCCTGGGCATCTTTACCTGCCTCTGTCAGGGCTAAATTAGATAGCTTGGGCTCAATCTTAAAAAGAATAGCCTTCCGCCTCTCAATAGAGAGCGAAGTATTGACGTTGCCAGTGAGGCACACAGCACGTTGAACCCAACCCCGGAGCTCCTCCGGATCTACCAGCTTATTCTGGGATCTGGCTGTCTCAGCCAATTCAAAAATTTTTGTTAGTGGACCTAAAAGGTCCAAAAGCTTGTCCTGGCAGGACTTCAAGGCCGACTCAAGGCCCTTCTTTGGGTTCCAGCCTGATTTGGAAAGAAATTGACACATTTTCGGGTCAACTATAGGCGTTTCGCAGACCTTATTGGGAATGATAGGTCTGGGGCACTCAGCCTTCAATTTATTGCGTGCCTCCTTAGAAAGGGGTTGACGCACTCGGGCTTCCAAATATTTTGCCACATGTGAGGACGGGAGCCACTCTGCAGACCTGGGGTGATGTAATGCATCAGGGTCAAATAGGGGCTCACCCGCAGGATCCAAAATCGCGGAGGATTCCAAAGGAACCTCCATGGATGCAGATTGTGGCACGACAGATCTTGAGGATGGACCCGGCGGGTCCGCATCCAAAAGTTCATCCTCCTCCAAGTCCTCAAACTCAACAGAGCGATACTGAGCCTCCTCATCTGAGTCGAGTTCAGAACCCGAAACACTATCAGGTTGCGCTCTAGCGCATTTCCATTGCCTCGCCTTTTCTGCCTGGCGGGCATAGGCTCTCTTGCGCGAACGGGGCGCGCTATCCTGGGTGGCTACATTTCCACCAGTCATAATGGTTCTGGAGGCAGGTAAAATATCAGAGGGTTGGAACCCCAAATGTTTGGAGGAGGAAGGGCCAGCCATAAGGGCCTCAGATATAGAGCTGGATATGGCTGATGACATAGAGCCCATAGCAGCCTGGATTGCTGCAGCCACCGATCTCTGTATAGCTGAAGTCTGTGCCTCCACAGACATGGCACCTGCATCTTGTGCATTAACAGACATATCAGTAATGTCAGGGGCAGACAGATCCCCACGCATGTTATCCTTGGACATGGTGGTACTATGAGCAGTAATAAACTGCACTTAATGACCCTAGGAGAGAGAAGCTAAATATAATCTATACACCCCCAGCAATAACCGACGATGTAGGACAATACTTGTGTGTGGCAGGACGCAGGGAGACTCCGGCAGCTCTCTGAGGTAAAACGGCCGAAATCTCGCAAAGTACCGCGAGATCTCGCCGTGCTCAGAGGAGACAGAGGAGAAAGGGCGCGAAACGCCGGAGGCTGGATTGAGGAAGTGGCGGCCGAAATCCCGCGAGATCTCGGCCGCCAGAAGAGGAGAGAAAACAGTGAAGATCCGAGGGATGTAAGAGGCGAACACCACCTAAGGAAGCGGCGAAACGGCCAAAGGGAGATAAGGTAGAGGAACGGCGCTAGAGTAAAGGATACTAACGGCAAAAATACCTAAGGGGAAAAAACGAATAAGCCCCAAATAACAGATAGGTGGGAGAGAAAGACCCCCACTGAAGGGGAAACAACAAAAACCCACTAGCGATAATACAATAAACAATATAATAAACCAATTGTACAAATTAAAGCTCTGCCCACAGAAATAAGAGAGGAATGTACTTATCTGTGAGAAGAGCAGCAAAGAAAGAGGAGGAGTTGACAGAGTTCAGGACTGTTATACAGGCACAGTGGGGAGGAGTTGTTGCCATGGTTTCCATTTTGATGGACATGTTTGTTCTTTGCTGCTATATGATTTTAGTAAAGAAAGAGATAGCAATAGGAGCCTCCGTGTCATGTAATAAAATTCATTTGCACTCCCTGCAGTTGCCCAGCACACCCCGCATGTCACTCTGGTTCCATCTTCATGTCGTATGTCTCCTGGATCGTCCAGGTTCAGTGCCAATGTTGTATGTCACCTGGATCGTCCAGGCCATGTTCCATGCTGTATGTCACCTGGATCGTCCAGGCCTAGTCCATGTTGTATGTTACCTGGATCGTCCAGGCCCTGGCCTCATGTTGTATGTTACCTGGATCGTCCAGGCCTAGTCCAATGTTGTATGTTACCTGGATCGTCCAGGCCAGTCTAATGTTGTATGTTACCTGGATCGTCCAGGCCAGTCCAATGTTGTATGTTACCTGGATCGTCCAGGCCCTGGCCTCATGTTGTATGTTACCTGGATCGTCCAGGCCTAGTCCAATGTTGTATGTTACCTGGATCGTCCAGGCCAGTCTAATGTTGTATGTTACCTGGATCGTCCAGGCCCTGGTCTCATGCTGTATGTTACCTGGATCGTCCAGGCCTAGTCCAATGTTGTATGTTACCTGGATCGTCCAGGCCAGTCCAATGTTGTATGTTACCTGGATCGTCCAGGCCAGTCCAATGTTGTATGTTACCTGGATCATCCAGGCCCCGGTCTCATGTTGTATGTTACCTGGATCGTCCAGGCCTAGTCCATTGTTGTATGTTACCTGGATCGTCCAGGCCAGTCCAATGTTGTATGTCTCCTGGATCGTCCAGGCCATGGTCTAGTTTTGCATGTTTCCTGGACCATCCGGGCACGTTCATGAAGGGTCACCTGGATCGTCCAGGACTTGTCTCGCATGCGTACCTCCTGGATCGTCCAGGCCAAGTTCCATGTTGTATGTCACCCGGATCATCTGGGCTGTTCAATAGTGTGCCACTGGGTTCGCCACACCCTGTCCTAGTCTGCATAGGCTCGGCTTCGTGAGCCTTACGGACGTTCAAGGGGTCTCACGGTTCCCATCCTTTCTCACGGCTATGTCATTCAGTTTACTTAAAATTTTCCCCCAGATTCCTAGAAGTGTTTCCAGCTGCTATAATTTCCAGGTAGAAAGTAGGCTAAAGTCCCGCAAGGTAAGATATTCGATACAAGAGTTATATCACTGGTAGGTTATGTTCTTGCTTATTTCAGTCCGCATATACCTTGTCTAGCTCTTATGGTTGGTTTTTCTGTCCGCGGCAATCCAGATCAAGTCATTCGTCAAAAGTCGGTTCAGCTTAAGGCGGGTCCAAGATGTCGCAAGTGTCCGATATAGAAGATAACATCTCTTCCTTAGGCTCGGCAGTCTCAGGTCGGGTCACCAACAGATCCCTCCGGAGCTGGACCATTCCAAAGTTAATTGCTGAACTGAATAGAAAAGGGATCCGGTATCCTGCATCTGCCAGAAAAGCAGAACTTTACAGAATTTTGATGTCTGAGGCTGGGCCCTCTGGGGAACAAACCTTCCTGTCATCGATTCAGCTCTCACTGTCCCAGCTCCAATCCTCCATCAGTGGTTTGGTCAGTTCGGTCTCGGACATCCAGTCCAGAGTCGACGTTCTGGAAGTCCAGCCCTCAACATCCGGTCAAAGTCAGGCTACCACAGCATCCCTGGCCACCCCACAGTCTCTCCCAGGTATTCACATACCTACCCCCCAAATTGCCCCGTCCCACTTCCTGCCAGAGAATCTAAAAAATGACATTGTGGCAGGGAAAGATATAAATCTAGCCTCCATCCTCATTGCATCCCATGATGTTCCAGAAAATCGCGTGATTAACTGTGGGGACGTGTCCATAGTCATGAAAGCTAAAGATGCACGTCTCAATAAGAAGCTGACCATTCCGGAATTCGTGCTAGCTTTCAGCGTGTATAGAGATGTGGTCTGTTCAGCCCAGCCAGACAGAAGGGAGGAACTGGACAGATATCTTTACCAGGTCACCGACCTGGGTCAGAAATATGGTGGATCGGCATTTTACGATTACCACCGGTCCTTCTCCGCTAAAACAGCAGCAGCACTTTCCCAGTTCCAGTTTGTCACCAATTGGGCGGAGATGGACACCGAGCTATTTTGCCGGCACTTTGCAGGTCTTAGGGCCCCCACCTGCTCGAGCTGCCAATCCATATTTCATTTAACAGATTGGTGCCCGAACTCTAGCCCCGGCACGCCGCAAGGGGCGTGGCCCGGTCCCTCCGGTGCTCAGGGTAATCTCAGTTCATTGGACAAACTAGGCCGGCCCATAGTATACCTCGGCAAAAGCCAATTATGCAATAACTTTAACTTGGGTAGTTGTGCCTTCAATGCGTGTCGGGCCCTGCACATCTGTTCATTGTGTTTCAGAGCTCACCCACGTTCCTTGTGCCCTAGGAAAGCCTCTAAGCAGTCATGACTAACCGACATCAATGTCGAACTGCTGTCAAGTCTCCTCAAAAACCATCCTGACCGAGTCTTCACTGAATCCTTAATAGCTGGGTTCCACGAAGGGTTTCACACAGGGTTAGTCGCTCTTCCTCAAGCCAACTGGGAGGGTTCCAATTTACTGTCAGCCAGTCATGACCCAGAAGCAGTCGAGACATTGATACAAGCAGAGGTCAATAAAGGTTTCTTGCTGGGCCCTTTTTCTGATGTTCCCTTTCAGCACTGGCGCATTAGTCCTATCGGCATTGTGTCTAAACAATCATCGAATAAAAAACGTATGATCTACGATTTGTCTGCTCCACATGCTTCGTCCATCCCCAGCCTGAATTCACTGATTCCATCAGAGGAGTACTCAATGAGATACTCTTCTATTGATCAGGCAGTCCAACTCATCTTGCTCTCAGGCAAGGGTTCTTGGCTCACCAAGGCAGATATAGCTGACGCCTTCAAGCTGCTGCCCATCCAGCCACAGCTTTGGAGTTTTTATGGCATCAGATGGTCCAATAAATTTTATTTTGCAAATCGTCTCACTTTCGGTTGCAAAAGCAGTCCATGGCTCTTTGACCAGTTAGCACAGGCCCTCCACTGGATATTGGTTCACCACGGCGGTTTGCCAATGGTCATCCACTATCTGGACGACTTCTTGATAATTGAGAAGCGGCATCCTCACCCAACCGGTTTAAACACTTTGACGGAGTTCTTTAATCAGTTACAGGTCCCGTTAGCTCAAAAAAAGACAGAAGGGCCAGCCACACAGGTCACCTTCCTAGGTATCATCTTGGACACGGTCCGTATGGAAGCCAGGCTTCCTCCAGAGAAGTTAAGTAAAATCCGCATAGCCATGGACAGAGCCGTACTAGGAAACTCCATCACCAAAATGGAACTTCAGTCTCTTCTGGGAATGCTCAATTTTGCGACCAGGGTCATGCCGCAGGGTAAATCGTTCATGTCAAGGTTGCTGCAGCTTCTTCCTGAAGCTCAGGATCAGGACAGCATAATTTCGTTAGACAGTCATGCCAGGGCAGACCTGCACATGTGGAAGTCTTTCTTGTCAAACTGGAACGGTATTTCTTTATTTATTCCTCCCCGAACCTCACTCTCCCCCATCGTTTTTTCAGATGCAGCGGGGTCAGTCGGGTTTGCTGCTATTTCTGGCAACCATTGGATGGCGGGCAAATGGCCCCCAGAATTAAGCTCCGACATAGATGCCTTAAAATCATCCCCCCTCATAGAGCTCTATCCCATAGTAGCAGCCGCTCAAGTCTGGGGAAAACAGTGGGCCAATTCCTCTGTCCTTTTTGTCACGGATAGCCAGGCATTAGTTGACATCCTCGACAAACAAAGGGCTAAATCCCCAAAAATCATGTCACTGCTACGCAGACTAGTATGGTTGTCCCTTTCTTTTAATTTCCGTTTTTCAGGGGAATATATTCAGGGACATAAAAATGTAGCAGCAGATGCATTGTCTAGATTAAATTTTTAGTTTTTTTTCCAGGAGATGCCTGACGCGGATCCCACGGGAGCCTCAATTCCGCCACACAACACTCTAGTGATGGACTAGAGTCTCTCATCTCGACAGCAAAACATTTCATAAGTCAATCCTTAGCCCCAAACACGGCCAGGAATTACAGAACCGGGTTGAAAGCATTCAGCAGGTTTAGACTCCTTTACCCTCAGGACGGCCGGGACGAAACATCGTACTTGCTGGCGTTCATAGCTTTCTGTCAATCCCAACTCAAACTCTCTCACAGTTCCATCAAATTATATCTAGCAGGCCTCCAACACTACTTCATGCTTAGTAATCCGGATCGTTCTTCTATTTTTTCAAACCAGGCCATCAAGGCAGCCCTTAGGGGAATTCAGAAAACCGCCAAACAAACTCCTTCCCGCAGACAACCGGTGTCCACCAAGCTGTTCAGGGATCTGTCTTCCGCGCTAGACGGCTCCCCTTTTGGGCCCTTGACCAGCACGGTATTACAAGCAGCCATGTTTTTAAGTTTTTACGGCTTTCTCCATCCAGGAGAATTCACCGGCAGCACCCCGGGGCACGGCTGTCTTCGCAAAGACCAGCTGTCGTGGCATAATGACCATTTCGTACTCAGCCTACCACTGACCAAAACAAGCCAAACAGGGCCACCCACGGAGATTAAATATTTCCCTACCCAAAACAACTGGTGCCCGGTCCGGATTCTTAACAAATTATTATCCCTGTTACAGTCTGCTCCTCCCAACAGTCCTCTCCTGCCCTTCAAAGATAAACCCCTCTCTTCACATCAATTCACGTCCCATATCCGTTCGCTAACGGCAGGCCTTGGGTACGACCCAGGCGTCATCTCGGGTCACTCATTCCGCATCGGAGCGGCTTCGTCAGCTTCGAAACATCAAGTCCCTGCTCATGTCATCCGTTCCATGGGACGCTGGAGATCTTCTTGTTTCAATAGATACGTCCCGAATCCACATAGGGAAATATCCCAGGCTTTTCAATCGTTGGCGTTATAGGTCATGCGGGGCGGTAGCTCACAATAAACCGGTTGGCACGACACAGTGTACTTGTCTTTTTTGCCCTCTCCAGGCCTACCCACGCCCGTGGCTCCCGGCACAACTCAGCCATAGTTTAGGTTTGGCATGCCTTACCCACGTCCAAGACGCATTCAGCCCTGCCCACAAGTATTAAGGCTGATTTCAGCCTGTATTTGTGGGCAGGGCGTAGCTCCCTATATATGCCTGCTAAAAGTCTCCCCTCAGGTGGTGTGTCTCACTTACCCCTCCCTCCCACCCCTCTTCTCACACACTCCAATAGGGTACGCCCTCTCCAGGCCTACCCACGCCCGTGGCTCCCGGCACAACTCAGCCATAGTTTAGGTTTGGCATGCCTTACCCACGTCCAAGACGCATTCAGCCCTGCCCACAAATATCTTTATCAGCGAAATTGCAGAAGGCCTCGATGGTAAGGTGGGTCTTTTTGCTGATGACACAAAGCTTTGTAACAGGGTTGATGTTCCTGGAGGGATACACCAAATGAAAAAGGATTTAGAAAAACTAGAGGAATGGTCAAAAATCTAGCAACTAAAATTTAATGTTGATAAGTGCAAGATAATGCACCTGGGGCGTAAAAACCCAAGAGCTGAATATAAAATCAGTGATACAGTCCTAACCTCAGTATCTGAGGAAAGGGATTTAGGGGTCATTATTTCAGAAGACTTAAAGGGCTTCTGTCACCCCACTAAAGTGATTTTTTATTTTTTTTGGGCTAGTTAAATTAGTTATATTGCGATATATGAAAATATAATGGTGTTACTTACTTTGATCCAGCAGTTTCTTCCAAAAACGAAGTTTTATAATATGTAAATTAGGTCTCTACCAGCAAGTAGGGCGGCTACTTGCTGGTAGCTGCTGCAGAAAACCGCCCCCTCGTCGTGTTGATTGACAGGGCCAGCCGGGATCTCCTCCTCCGGCCAGCCCTGTCGGCATTTCAAAAATCGCGCGCCTGTGTTCATTCGGCGCAGGCGCTCTGAGATGAGGAGGCTCGTCGCCTCAGAACTCCCTCAGTGCGCCTGCGCCGATGACATCACCGAAATAGAAGACGTCATCGGCGCAGGCGCACTGCTTCCTCATCTCAGAGCGCCTGCGCCGAATGAACACAGGCGCGCGATTTTTGAAATGCCGACAGGGCTGGCCGGAGGAGGAGATCCCGGCTGGCCCTGTCAATCAACACGACGAGGGGGCGGTTTTCTGCAGCAGCTACCAGCAAGTAGCCGCCCTACTTGCTGGTAGAGACCTAATTTACATATTATAAAACTTTGTTTTTGGAAGAAACTGCTGGATCAAAGTAAGTAACACCATTATATTTTCATATATCACAATATAACTAATTTAACTAGCCCAAAAAAAAAATATCACTTTAGTGGGGTGACAGAAGCCCTTTAAAGGTAGGCAGACAATGTCATAGAGCAGCAGGAAATGCTAGCAGAATGCTTGGGTGTATAGCAAGAGGAATTACCAGTAGAGAGAGTGAAGTGCTTATGCCGCTCTACAGAGCACTAGTGAGACCTCATTTGGAGTATTGTGCGCAGTACTGGAGACCATATCTCCAGAAGGATATAGATACTCTAGAGAGAGTTCAGAGAAGAGCTACTAAACTAGTACATGGATTGCAGGATAAAACTTACCAGGAAAGATTAAAGGACCTTAACATGTATAGCTTGGAAGAAAGACGAGACAGAGGGGATATGATAGAAACTTTTAAATACATAAAGGGAATCAACAAGGTAAAAGAAGAGAGAATATTTAAAAGAAGAAAAACTGCTACAAGAAGACATAGTTTTAAATTAGAGGGGCAAAGGTTTAAAAGTAATATCAGGAAGTATTACTTTACTGAGAGTAGTGGATGCATGGAATAGCCTTCCTGCAGAAGTGGTAGCTGCAAATACAGTGAAGGAGTTTAAGCATGCATGGGATAGGCATAAGGCCATCCTTCATATAAGATAGGGCCAGGGGCTATTCATAGTATTTAGTATATTGGGCAGACTAGATGGGCCAAATGGTTCTTATCTGCCGACATATTCTATGTTTCTATGTTTGGTTGAAGTTATTGCTGCCAAAGGAGGTTCAACCAGTTATTAAATCCAAGGGTTCACATACTTTTTCCACCTGCACTGTGAATGTTTACATGGTGTGTTGAATAAAAACATGGTAACATTTAATTCTTTGTGTGTTATTATTTCAAGCAGACTGTGATTGTCTATTGTTGTGACTTAGGCCTCTTTCACACTTGCGTTGTCCGGATCCGGCGTGTACTCCACTTGCCGGAATTACACTCCGGATCCGGAAAAACGCAAGTGTACTGAAAGCATTTGAAGACGGAACCGTCTTCCAAATGCTTTCAGTGTTACTATGGCACCCAGGACGCTATTAAAGTCCTGGTTGCCATAGTAGGAGCGGGGAGCGGGGGAGCGGTATACTTACAGTCCGTGCGGCTCCCGGGGCGCTCCAGAATGACGTCAGAGCGCCCCATGCGCATGGATGACGTGATCCATGTGATCACATGATCCATGCGCTTGGGGCGCCCTGACGTCACTCTGGAGCGCCCGGGGAGCCGCACGGACGGTAAGTACACTGCTCCCCCGCTCCCCGCTACACTTACCATGGCTGTCAGGACTTTAGCGTCCCGGCAGCCATGGTAACCACTCTGAAAAAGCTAAATGTCGGCTCCGGCAATGCGCCGAAACGACGTTTAGCTTAAGGCCGGATCCGGATCAATGCCTTCCAATGGGCATTAATTCCGGATCCGGCCTTGCGGCAAGTGTTCCGGATTTTTGGCCGGAGCAAAAAGCGCAGCATGCTGCGGTATTTTCTCCGGCCAACAAACGTTCCGTACCGGAACTGAAGACATCCTGATGCATCCTGAACGGATTACTCTCCATTCAGAATGCATTAGGATAATCCTGATCAGGATTCTTCCGGCATAGAGCCCCGACGACGGAACTCTATGCCGGAAGACAATAACGCAGGTGTGAAAGAGCCCTTAGATGAAGATCAGATCACATTTTATGACCAATTTGTGCAGAAATCCATATCATTCCAAAGGGTTCACATACTTTTTCTTGCAACTGTATTTTTGGGGATTTTTGGTGAGGTTTTTTTTTTCCATGTCACAATCTATATTTTTTTTAAATGTACCATATTTTCCACACTGTACCAGACTATAAGACACATTGGACTATAAAACGCACCTAAGATTTAGAGGACCCACAAAGCTGACCTCCATTCTTCATCAGACCTGAGATCAGACCACCAAATCCGACCTCCATTCCTCATCAGACCTCAGACCAGACCGCCATCAGACTCCCCAGCCCCATCAGATCAGACCAATATCAGACCCCCAAACTCCATCAACCTCAGATCAGACACCCATCAGAACCCCCCAACCTCCCTCAGCCTCAGATCAGAACCTCCCCCCAACCTCCATCAGCTTTAGATCAGACCCCTATCAGCCTCCTATCAGACCTCAGATCAGACATTAAAAATAAAAATAAACTTACCTCTCCTGTTCCAGATAGCACTGCCACTCTGCAGATCTGGCACTCACCGCTCCCTGTTCTACTTCTGGTCTGCGCTGCACTGTGACCTGACATTGCACAGCATCAGGTCATAGTGTGCGCCTATGTGCACTACGTCCTGATGCTGTACACAGTCAGAACACAGTGCAGAGTGGGGCCCAGAGCAAGACCAGGGGACGGTGCGTATAACCAATGCTACTAGCACTGTATTCACTGCTCCCCACACCTCCTGCATACTAATGACTGCTTCCATAATGGAAGCGGTCATTAGCATTCACTATATAAGACGCCCCCCCCACACACACACACACACTTATATAATCCTGCTATTATATAACCCTGCTATTTTCACACTGGCCACTGATTTCCTATTCTGTACCGGTAACTTTACAGTAACCATTATCATTATCATCACAGGCAGAATTCTACCTCTCAATAGATAACACAGGATCCACCCAACATATCTACTAAGAGAGTGACAAGGAAAATTGAAAAAAATTAATCTTAAAAAATATGTTTAATATAAAACCGTGATTTAAACAATAGGTCATATTCTGATAACACATTCCCTTTAAATTAGTTTTCAGACAAGCGTCTACAGGAAACAAATGGTGTACTTGATGCAGGGGAAGCGGCTGCTTCGGGGCCCGGCGCCCCCGGCAGCGTGTGTGACAGTTTATTTTCAAGTTAGTTAAATATGATCGATTCTTGTCTTAATGTTCAGGGCCCCTTCACAGCAGCAGCGGCAGCGGACCCTGGCTAATGTGATCTAATCTTACTGTCTCCTGAAGTCTCCTGATGTGTCTGGGATTCAAATCCACAACCTCCATGCACCATGTATCAGAGGCAAAGCATTTACCCACACAGCCATAAGGGCTGCATTGCTACTAATTGAAAAAATGACCCAACACACCCAGCACTGCTATATCTCTATATGACAGCTGTCCCAGCACACTCAGCTCTACTATATCTCTATATATGACAGCTGTACTTAGAGATATATAGATGTAGCAGAGCTGGGTGTGCTGGGGCAGCTGTCATATATATAGATATAGTAGAGCTGAGTGTGCTGGAGCAGCTGTCCTGTGTATTAGATGTAGCAGAGCTGGGTGTGCTGGGGCAGCTATCATATATAGAGATATAGCAGAGATGAGTGTGCTGGGACAGCTGTCATATAGAGAGGGGGGGGGGGAGATGGCACTATGATACTGGGACATGGGGGGGAGGAGAGAGGGACTTGATACTGGCACGTGGGAGGGGGGTTTAGCACTTGATACTGGCACTTTCTTTGGGGGGGAGATGGCACTATGATACTGGGACATGGGGGGGAAGAGAGAAGCACTTGATACTGGCACATGGGGGGGGGGGTTGGCACTTAATACTGGCACATGGGTGGGTTTGGCACTATGATACTGCCACTTTTTTGGGGGGGGGGGGTGGCACTATGATACTGGGACATGGGGGGGAAGAGAGAGGCACTTGATACTGGCACATGGGGGGGTTGGCACTATGATACTGGCACATGGGGGGTGGGAAGGAGAGAGGCACTTGATACTGGCACATTGGGGGGGAGATGGCACTATGATACTGGGACATGTGGGGGGAGGAGAGAGACACTTGATACTGGCACATGATGGGGGGGGCATCTATGGGGACACTTACTGGCACATTATTGGGGGGCATTATGGGGGACACTAGCCCGGCAGCCTATCAGAGGCGGCGGACACTGAGGGGCATCTACTGGGGCACTATATATGGGGCATTTTATACTGGTACATTATGGGGGGCACTAGCAGGAAGGGGGGAGAGGAGTACTATGGTGGAATTTACTGGGGGCACTATATAGGGGTATTTTATACTGGGACATTATGGGGGCACTATGGGGACATTAGCTCAACTGGGGGCATTACAAGGGGGTATTTTTGCACTGTCACATTATAAGGAGAATTATTACTACTGGGGGGGCATTATGGTGGGCTTTATTACTCCCCCATGGTATGACCCCCTAGTAGCAGCACCAGCCTCTCCCTGCTCTGCTATTTCTCTGCCCCTTCTCCACACAATGTACAGTATACCGCTACACTGTGCCAAAGGAGTGGGGTTTACACAGGAGGAGGGAGGTGCGAAGCGCGCTGGGGGGGCCCTTACAAATATTTGCTGTGGGGCCTAGTCACTTCTAGTTACGCCCCTGCCCCTGACATAAAACTACGCGTCTCCAGCCTGTCTAATGTTTCTGAAAATGGCTGGAGATGCGTCATCTATAAAGAAAAATGTAACGCCTTAAACTTCTTAAAGCCTTATCTGTCATAATCCCTTTTATATAACCCTGCAATGTATCCATGATCAAGGAACTCAGCCGCTTCTCTGGTCTCAAGCACCAGGATTTTTGCGCGCCTAATTGAATATTGATTCAAATAATTAATATTTCAGATGCATGTTTGGTATGCCTAGATGTCCTATGTCACATTATCTCACTAGGAGGTTTGTATGAGAAGATATGATTATATCTTGTAACTGTGTTTCCTTGCGTATGATTAGCCATCCTCCTCTCATGTGACCAGGTGGGAGGGTTAAGGTTAAGGGGTCTTGCTGAGACCCTTTAAGAATGTCATATCTAGATGTGGTCAGGCTCAGCAGATGCAACCCAGCTTTGTAGATCTGTCCAAAATTCTAGCAGCTCTTCCCCATAGTTCTTGCCTACTATTCTTTTATCCATTCTATCTCTATATCTTTTCTGTTTTTGTTATCTGTGTACTTTATTGTTATGTCATAATTTTAATAACTTTTCTTAAGCACTGTACTTTTGTAAATTAAATCTGAAAATAAGTAGTGCTGTATGTTACTCTATCTATCTATTGTGTAAAACAAGTTCAAATAATCAATATCATTTCCATTCTTACCTGGTGGATTTGCTGAATTGCCTAGAAAAAAACAAAACATTTCAACATTATTTTTATCATCTGGATATAATCTTAGTATATGGTTTGATCATTAAATCATATCATTAGAGTCCCGTGAGGTAACAACCTGGATGTTTGTACTTAAACTGTTGCGCCCACAGATGCCTTATACCAGGCATGCTCAACCTGCGGCCCTCCAGCTGTTGTAAAACTACAACTCCCACAATGCCCTGCTGTAGGCTGATAGCTGTAGGCTGTTCGGGCATGCTGGGAGTAGTAGTTTTGCAACAGCTGGAGGGCTGCAGCCCGCAGGTTGAGCATGCCTGCCTTATACAATAGTGTACTGTCCATACATCTGCGTACATTTGGTCGATGTTTGTCATTACAGAATTTTATGTTTCTATGCATATAGGTATACACTATATTATTAGGTCTCATGCAGGCAAAACACCACCCATGGCAGCTTTTGGCCACACAATTTTACTCTGCAATAAGATTTCTCCTACACTAGTCTTATAATTACACTTGAAGACACTATATTAAAGGGGTTGTCCAAGATTAGAAAACAATAGCTGCCACCCCCCAAAAAAAAAACAACAGCAACACATCTGTCCATGCCTTGTGTCTTGTATTTTAGGTTAGCGCCATTGAAGGGAATTAGGCTGAGCTGCAATACCAAACAGAACCTGTGGACAGGTGTGTCACTGTTTTTGGAAGATAGCAGCCGTGTTTTTCTAAAACCGGACAACCCCTTTAAATACACTAATAACAACTGCCATTAATTTGAAAATCGGATCAGCCAATCATGTGACAGCAACTGAATATATAAAAGCTGCAGACATGAAGAAGAGGTTCTGTCGTTGTACAGATCTGTAAATCACAGTGGATTTTCCTGCATGCAAATCCACGGTGGCAAATCTGCAGCATAAATGTCCCCTATGGCTGTATCCTAATGGTGAAGAATTTGATTCTGTGACACTCTGTTTTCTAAATGATCCCATTTAAACCGTGCAATGTCCTGCAAACCACCAGCCTATGAATTGTACCCATCTCACCCTCCTTTAGCTTGTTCCACTCCCTTAGGGCTCATGCACAAAACTGTGTTTTTTGTCCGCATCCGAGCCGCATTTTTGTGGGTCAGATGCAGACCCATTCACTTCAATGGGGCTGCAAAAGATGCGGATAGAACACAGTGTCCGTATGTTCCGCAGCGCCGCAAAAAAGATAGATAATGTCCTAATCTTGTCCATTTTACGGACAAGGATAGGACAGTTCTATAGGGGGCAGGAGGTTCCATTCCGCGAAATGTCGAACGCACACGGCCGGTATCCGTGTTTTGCTGTGCATGAGCCCTTAGTCAAACACTGCGAAATTTAAAACAAAAGTTAAACTAATGTGGTTACAGACCGCAATTACTGTGCTTTAAATAGCAGAACACTGGCTTCCAGTACTGGTATATTTCACACTGTGAAAAACACGTTGTGTCCTGAAAATCTTATTTTTTATATGTCACTTTATACAGAAACACTACAGCATAAATTAAAACAAGCAATGACAGCAAGCACAAGCCGCTGACTGCGGGAACGATCTGCCGCTGAGTGACATGTTGGAGCATTTTAGCAATATTTAATGAGCTCTATATAATACTCGCAGCTCTGGGGTCTGGATACGTTACCTGTCGCTCTGCTTGTTAAATATACCTAAATGTGCGGAGTAAATGACAATTGGGAGCCTGATTAGCTCCGCGCTCATCAATTATATGGTTTCACTAAATGCTGTTTCCTGTGGAAAAATGGTGTACTGCAAAGATGGAAAGCAGATGAAAAGAAATGGGAGTGGGTGGATTTAAGACGTATTTGTGCTTTCACTGTGGAATGGAGAGAAATTCTTTTTCTGGGGTCTCAAATTTTGGTCTGAAAATGTGCGTCTTAGACCAACACCATTCATGATTCCGTCTAAAAAAAACTTAATTTCCTCCTCGCCCTCAGGAAGCACATATATACCCGCTCTGTGCTGCCTCTCAGTTACTGGTCAGGCAAATTTTCTCTTTCCTCTTCGTCCTTGTGGATAAGATTTGGACATGCTCTATCTTTTCGCAGAACGTAAGTACGGATGCGGACAGCACATGCTGTCCGCAGTGGCGTCTCTAGCTTTCAAATTTTGGGGGGGCACACTGGGGGCCAGGACAAAAGTAGGGGGGGGGCAGCTATAACAACGATTAATTTACACAAGTACGCTTAGAAATGCTGCGATACTTTACCCAATACCTTAAACTGCAACAGGGAAGAAAAGTCCTGCTGTCTATGGTTTAAAAAAAAAAAAAAATCACTCAGATTTCAACATGTCCTAGCTGCCTGTGGCTGACACTTTTATAGAGAGGGGGATCTGTGGATGACACTGCTATGGGGGGGATCTGTGGATGCCACATACCGTATATAGCATCTTATGCTATATGTGTCATCCACAGATCCACCCCATGACAGTGTCATCCCCATTTCCCCCTCCATAACAGTGTCATCCACAGATCTCCCTCCCCGCCTCTCACAGGAGTGTACATTTGACATTTCTAAACTGTGGCGGATCCAGAGCCTGGTCTCGAGAGGGGCACTTCCAGATTATTTTCTGTCTGCCGCCACAGAACAAGGGTGCTTATAGAACAGACTACACAGTGTAGAGGTATACTGTATATTGTGTGGCACAGTGTAGAGGTATACTGTATATTGTGTGGCACAGTGTAGAGGTATACTGTATATTGTGTAGCACAGTGTAGAGGTATACTGTATATTGTGTGGCACAGTGTAGAGGTATACTGTATATTGTGTAGCACAGTGTAGAGGTATACTGTATATTGTGTAGCACAGTGTAGAGGTATACTGTACATTGTGTGGCACAGTGTAGAGGTATACTGTACATTGTGTGGCACAGTGTAGAGGTATACTGTACATTGTGTGGCACAGTGTAGAGGTATACTGTACTTTGTGTGGCACAGTGTAGAGGTATACTGTACATTGTGTGGCACAGTGTAGAGGTATACTGTACATTGTGTGGCACAGTGTAGAGGTATACTGTACATTGTGGGGCACAGTGTAGAGGTATACTGTACATTGTGGGGCACAGTGTAGGCTATATGTGTATAAAATAAACATATTTCACATGAAAACTTACAATTACTTGGCTTGGCCCTTGGGGATCTCGGACACAACTTCAACACTTGGCTGGGGGGCTCGGCGGAGCTGATGTTGTGCTTTATCCTAATGAGAAAGATTTCATAATAAGGATTTGGAGCAGAGGGGTCACAGAGCAGGGAGAGGCTGGTGCTGCTACTAGGGGGTCATACCATGGGGGAGTAATAAAGCCCACCATAATGCCCCCCCAGTAGAAATAATTCTCCTTATAATGTGACAATGCAAAAAATACCCCCTTGTAATGCCCCCAGTTCAGCTAATGTCCCCATAGTGCCCCCATAATGTGCCAGTATAAAATACCCCTATATAGTGCCCCCATAGTGCTCCTCCCCCCCCCTCCTCCTAGTGCCCCCCATAATGTACCAGTATAAAATGCCCCATATATCGTGCCCCAGTAGATGCCCTCAGTGTCCCCCATAATTTGCAAGTATAAAATACCCCTTCTTAGTGCCCCCGTAGATGACTCCATAGTACCCCTCTCCCCCTTCCCATAGTACCCACCATGTGTCCCAGTATACAATGCTACTGTACAAAGCCCCCCATATAGAATGCCCCTTATTTGTGGCCTAGGTAGATGCCCCTATAGTGCCCACCAATAACGTGCCAGTAATAAGTGCCCTCACTAACGTGCAAGTAATAAGTGCCCCCAATAACGTGCCAGTAATAAGTGCCCCCCATCAAGTGCCAGTAACAAGAACCCCCCATCACGTGCCAGTAACAAGAGCCCCCCCATCACGTGCCAGTAATAAGAGCCCCCCCAATGTTCCAGTAACAAGAGCCCCCCATC
This sequence comes from Bufo bufo, assembly GCF_905171765.1. NCBI lineage: Eukaryota > Metazoa > Chordata > Amphibia > Anura > Bufonidae > Bufo > Bufo bufo. Next base: position 566,997,672 of record NC_053392.1, on the reverse strand, counting down.
ATGTGCCAGTATTGTAATAAGCCCCCCACCATGTGCCAGTAATAAGCCCCCCAATGTGCCAGTAATAAGCCCCCCCAATGTGCCAGTAATAAGTCCCCCCCAATGTGCCAGTAATAAGCCCCCCCAATGTGCCAGTAATAAGCCCCCCCAATGTGCCAGTAATAAGCCCCCCAATGTGCCAGTAATAAGCCCCCCCAATGTGCCAGTAATAAGCCCCCCCCAATGTGCCAGTAATAAGCCCCCCCAATGTGCCAGTAATAAGCCCCCCAAATGTGCCAGTAATAAGCCCCCCCAATGTGGCAGTAATAAGCCCCCCCAATGTGGCAGTAATAAGCCCCCCCAATGTGCCAGTAATAAGCCCCCCCAATGTGCCAGTAATAAGCCCCCCAATGTGCCAGTAATAAGCCCCCCAATGTGCCAGTAATAAGCCCACCCCAATGTGCCAGTAATAAGCCCCCCCAATGTGCCAGTAATAAGCCCCCCCAATGTGCCAGTAATAAGCCCCCCAATGTTCCAGTAACAAGAGCCCCCCATCATGTGCCAGTATTGTAATAAGCCCCCCATCATGTGCCAGTAATAAGCCCCCCAATGTGCCAGTAATAAGTCCCCCCCAATGTGCCAGTAATAAGTCCCCCCCAATGTGCCAGTAATAATCCCCCCAATGTGCCAGTAATAAGTCCCCCAATGTGGCAGTAATAAGCCCCCCCAATGTGCCAGTAATAAGCCCCCCCAATGTGCCAGTAATAAGCCCCCCCAATGTGAGAGTAATAAGCCCCCCCAATGTGCCAGTAATAAGCCCCCCCAATGTGCCAGTAATAAGCCCCCCCAATGTGCCAGTAATAAGCCCCCCCATGTGCCAGTAATAAGCCCCCCAATGTGCCAGTAATAAGCCCCCCCCCAATGTGCCAGTAATAAGCCCCCCCAATGTGCCAGTAATAAGCCCCCTCAATGTGCCAGTAATAAGCCCCCCAATGTGCCAGTAACAAGAGCCCCCCTTATTGTGCCTATAAAAATATTGCAAAAAAAACAAAAAAAAAACAGTTATACGTACCTCCATGTCAGCGATGCGATGCAGGCCTCTTCCGGCCTGTGTCCAGCGCTGTATGGCTCAGGCGGCGCGATGACGTCATCGCGCCGCCTGTGCCGGCCTCTGATAGGCTGCCTGCAGCCTATCAGAGGAAGGGGAAAGGACACGCTTCTCCCTCCCCTGCACCTGCCTGACTTTTTCCCAAAAGATGCAGACAGCCAGTGGCGTCGCCAGGGGGTGGCATTTTAGTTGCATGGGGGGGCACATGGGGGGGGCACAGCGTGATGTAGCCACTGGCTGTCTGCATCTTTTGGGAAAATGTCAGGCAGTTTATTGTCTGGGCCCCTGTGTTTGTGATGCCAGCACCGTTAGGTGCAAATGAAGATGATAGGAATGATGAGGAGTCAGTCTGCAAATAACAGGACTTTTACTGAATCACTTGTCACGGAATAATCAGTACAGTTCCTTAGTACATCAAAAAGATAATAATCCAACTATCAGATAAGCTGCATTCCTTTTATCAGGCTGGGCAGTTGTCAGTTAAGGAGTTTTCCTAATCAACAGGCAAAAACAAGGTTGCTTCATATGTAGGGTTACACTAGGTCCACTTGCTAGCACTCAGGTACTGAATATAATAATTTCTTACTTATGTGGAGCAATCCAATAAGGGCGTTCTCCCTTGTGGCAGGCAAACTCTCTGCTACATTATTTATGTAGGATGCTCCACTGAAAATGTCCATAGAGGCTTGTGGTAAAGGACAATTAGGCGCCTTTAATCTATCGGCTGTGTCTAGGTACTTTTAAGTCTCTCCCGGTCACTGGTGCCTGTGAAGTCCATTGGCTAATCTTAGCTCTAATCTCCACCAGACTTTCACTATATTCAGACATAGATTTAGCCTACATGCACACGAACGTTTGTGTTTTGCGGTCCGCAAAACTGCAGGAAAGGACTCCACAGTGTCAGTGGTGTGTTCCCATCTTGCCTGTGCCTCTCTCTGTAATGGTGAAATAAAGATAAGGCTCCATTCACACCATGGTATTTTTGTTCCACATCCAATTCCCATTATTGGTGGATTAGATGCGGACCCCTTCATTTCAGTGGGGTCGCAAAAGTTGCTGAGAGCACACTGTGTACTGTCTGTATCTTTTGTGGCCCCATAGAAATGAAGGGGTCCGCATCCAATCCACCAATAATGGGGATTGGATGTGGAACAAAAATACATATGTCTGTTCTAAGGCTAGTGTTGCCACCTGGCCAGTATCTCACAAGCAAGGCCGGTATTTTAGTTGCCCTGCTGGTGTGGGTAATTTTTTTCTACCGGCAATATTAATTGCCGGTATTTTCCTGAACAAACTGTTGCTAATGAGCGCTTCCATTGCAGAGCACTCATTGGTACAGCCTTTACCTCCATCGCCACTTGTGTTAATAAAAAACAAAACAAACAAACTCACTTCCTCCATTTGTTTGCGCCGCTGTGAACACTCTCTGCTGACTGGAAGCTCATGACAGGACCTGCGAGAGAGCGTAGGTCCTGTCCTGAGTTTCCAGTCAGCAGAGAGTGTTCACAGCCGCGCGAGCAAATGGAGGATACGAGTTTTTTTTTTTTGCAAAAGCAGAGATGGGGGCAATATTCTTACTGGGGGCACTAATGGGGGTGTTCATCTTTACTGTTGGCATTCAGCTCGGACCTTTAACAGGTATGTGGACCTTTAATAAAACTAGTTAAGTAACCCTTGTGAGATGGGGAAACAGCTCTCATTGTCTGAACACTGTGTAAGTTAAAGGGGTATTCCCATCACATACAATGGGGGCATATCGCTAGGATATGCCCCCATTGTCTGATAGGTGCGGGTTCCCCGCTTGTACAACGAGAACAGAGCGGGGAGAGCTGTGGCTGGAGGACTCCGGATTTCCCAGGGTCCGTCCACCACCAAGCGCTGCTCCCCACTGCTGCCATAGAAATGAATGGGAGCACAGGCCCCTGCTCCCATTCATGTCTATGGGGCAGAGGGAAATAGCTGAGCGACTGCTGCCATAGAAATGAATGGGAGCACAGGCCCCTGCTCCCATTCATGTCTATGGGGCAGAGGGATATAGCCGAGCTCGCGCTCGGCTATTTTTCGGCAGCCCCATAGAAATTAATGGAGGGTGGCTACGCATGCGCAGTGCACCCTCCGTTCATTTCCCCGCTCCGTTCTCATTGTAGGTTCGGGACCTGCACCTATAAGCTAATGGGGGCATATCCTAGCGATATGCCCCGATTGTCTGTGAGGGGAATGCCTCTTTACGTTAAATAATCTGGACTGACATTCTGCTGTTTGGTCACAAGATGCCGCTGTTTCCTAAACACAGCTAATAGACTGCATATTTTTCATATTCATGAGAGGTGGAGTTCCAAACCCTGTAGAACAAAGGGAGCATCCATCTTAGAGGAAGCTGAGACTGAGGAACTGTGTGAGGAGAGGATTTGTCAACATCCAGGTGTGGGAGCATCCCTCAGTGACCAGAGCTGTAGCTAAATTAAGCTGATCGTGTCCAAGACCCTGATCCTGTCCAGAGGAACGAGGAATGCTTCCAGAAACGCTGATAAGAGCTGAGGAGCAAAGCAACATATGCTGCAGTACTGCATGCTTGTTGGAGAGGCATTTGTTCGGTTCACAGTCACCAGCGGATGCAGAGCAGACCCAGATCGGTAAGATTGTGCACGCACCTCATTACAGTGTTGACGTCTAGAGACTGAGACCAGGCCTGTAGTTAGATAGTTAGATAGGGTTACTGTTTGTGTCAGGCCACAAGTGTTGCTGGTTGTTCATTGCAAGGACAATTTAAAGTGACATTTCACACTGGAGAGCTAATAAACTTCCCCACAAACTCAAGCCAGGCTGGCGTTTTGCTCAGAAGGAATACTCAGGCATGTGCTACAAGACCATTTATGGGAGGGGGAATACTGTAAAGACAGAGCCGGACTGGGGGCGCAGCCTTGGGGGGAGGCGACCATGACGGGGGGCTGGTTTGAGGGAGCCCCTGGGGAGGGATTGGTCAGTTTAAGTTATAGGGGCGGTGGAACGAGGGGTTAAATAGGTGAGGGCCCGGGATGAAGGAGGCCATTTTGTGGAAAGAACAGAGCTGTATACACCTACACTCCTTGCGGTCACTTACTGTTATCATGGACGTAGAGTCACTCCTGTCGGATCTCAGGTCGGCAGCAGCTGCTCGGGGACCCGGCTGGCTCCAGGAGCAGGTCCAGCAGCTGCTCAGAGGGGAGGCTGAGGCTCCCGCTTCGCCTCAGCCACGGGCATCCCGGCCGCGGCGGGCCCGGCCGCCGGCGCGCCTCAGCCCAGATATGGCCTCCCCTAGGGCTCAGCGCAGCAGACGGAGCCCTGCTTTTCAGGACCCTTCACGCCTGCAGGCGCCGGGTGCAGCTCCTTCCCGGGCGCCCAGACGTGGAAGGAATCCAGCCAGGAGGCGGAGCCCTCAGGCAGGCCTCAGTAGGCCTCACCAGCAGCGCAGCAGCGCCACCTTGTGGTCGGGACCAGGAACGGCGGGCTCTCTCCAGGATCCTGATGTGGATGAGGCCCCTCAGCCAGAGCAGTGTTCCAGAGGGCACGGGGCTGCTGAGGACCTTGACAGCAGGCCCTCGGCGGCCAGGCAAGTCGAGGAGGAAGTCGTCGCCGCGCAAGTCGTTTCCAGAGAGGATCCGGAAGATCACGTCCCTGGCCCCAGCCCGGCCAGGGGACATCCATGGGAGTTTGCTGTGCCAGGACCGTCTCAGAGGACCGAGCGGCGGGAGCCAGGACCTTCGGCTGATGGGGTCACAGCACCCAGGCAGCCAGGTGAGGCACCTTGGGGACCTTTATGTCAGTTAGTGTCTGGGGGGTCTCAGTCGGATTTGAGTAAGGGACTGGGCCAGCTCTTGGGGGGTTTGGTGGGGTTGTTAGCAAATTTGGGGGCGGCAGGGAATCCCGTGTTACCGTTGGGGGGCTTGGGGGGTGGCGTCGGCGGGGCGGTAGCGTCAGGGCCATTGCCGTTGTGGGGGCGGTCGCTGGGGAGCCGCCAGCTTCGAGTACACCCACGGTGGTTTCATGTGGGACTTCGGCGTCCGTTCAGACGCAGGTAGGTGGGTCTGATCAGGAGGATGGAATGCGGTTAGACGATAGGGCTAAGGGGGAAGTTTATGTTTGTTTCGAGGGCCCGTTGGGGGCACATTTGAAGCAGGAGGTTAGGGAGCGCATTTGGAAAGGGGAGTATGTGGATATATTTTCCTTACTCCCTTTGGACAGGTTCAATTTGGATAGGGCGCGAAAGGATGAGGGTAAGAGGGAGGACGAGGAGAAGCGTAGGCACCGCCTGATACCGCGGACGTTCCCAAACTGGTTGCAGGCGTTCGCGATATTGGCCAGTGTGATAGGGGAGAAGGCGCCGGAGTGCTGCTCCGCGCTTTTTTGTTACCTGGATGCTATTGGGGAAGCTTACCGGGTGTATGGGGGTATGGCCTGGCTGCGTTACGACGAACAGTTTAGGCAGCAGAAGGCGGTACGCCCTAGCATCAAATGGGACCACAAGGATATCGCTTTGTGGCTCAAAGTGACGGCGCCGGTTCGGTCGGGTCAGCCCTTTCGGAGCGAATCAGGGGCGGGGGGACAATCCGGATTCGCGGCAGCATCTGCGAAGGGGTTGTGTTTTTTATTCAATGAAGGGGGGTGTAAATTTGGAGCCAAGTGCAAATTTAAGCACGAATGTTCCACCTGTGGCGGGTATCACGGAGCCACGCGCTGCTTTAGAGGGGCAAGACAGAAGGGGGGTGAGAGTTCTGGAAAAGGGGGAGACGCCAGTGCGGCTGGAAGAGATGGACCGGTTTCTCGCTAGATATCCGGATAGGGGGGCTGCGCAAAGGTTTTTCGGGGGGGGTTTAAAATTCTGTTTGTTCCATCGGGGCCTGTGTTGCTTAAGAAGAATTTGCAGTCGGCAAGGGAGCATCCTGATGTGGTGACAAAAAAGTTAGAGAAGGAAGTTAGACTTGGAAGGATGGCTGGCCCGTTTTTGGAACCACCTTTGCAGAACTTGCGTGTGTCGCCTCTGGGGGTGGTCCCAAAGAAGGAGGCGAATACGTTTCGCCTGATTCAACATCTATCCTTTCCTAAGGGATCGTCGGTCAACGATGGTATTGACCCGACGCTGTGCTTGGTAGTCTATACCTCGTTTGATGCGGCAGTGAAGTGGGTTAGGAAGTTTGGGAGGGGTGCGTTGATGGCGAAAACAGATATTGAGTCAGCTTTTAGGTTGTTGCCGGTGCACCCAGAGAGCCTGCATTTGTTGGGATGTTTTTGGGAGGGTAAGTTTTTTGTTGATCGTTGTTTGCCAATGGGGTGTTCGTTGTCCTGCGCGTATTTTGAGAAGTTCAGTTCTTTTCTAGAATGGGCGGTAGTGGATTCCTCCGGATGTGAATTACTTATTCACTATCTGGATGATTTCTTATGTATTGGCCCCCCGGGATCCAGGGTGTGGGGCCGACCACGGAATTGAGCTTCCTAGGCATAGTGATTGACTCAGTGAGGATGGAATGTAGGCTGCCCTTGGACAAGGTTGAGGACTTGAAAATGGAGGTCGACAGGGCGAGGCGACTGCAGAAAATCCAATTGCGGAGCCTACAGTCACTCCTGGGGAAGCTGAATTTCGCCTGTAGGATTATTCCCATGGGTAGGGTATTTAGTAGGCGTTTGGCGGCGGCAACGGCGGGGGTGGCGGCGCCGCACCATTTTATTAGATTGGGGAAGGAGCTTAGGGCGGATTTGCAAGTTTGGGCATCGTTTCTGGAGTGTTATAATGGCAGAGGTCTGTTTATGGGTGAGGCGGTAGACTCCTTTGATTTTGACCTTTTCTCTGACGCGGCGGGGGGAGGCGGTTTCGGGGTCTATTGTGGGGGGCAGTGGTGTGCGGGGGGTTGGCCTGATACCTGGGTGGAGAGAGGCTGGGTCAAGAATTTAGCGTTGCTGGAATTGTTCCCCATTGTGGTGGCAGTAATGTTATGGGGGGAGGAGTTTAGGAACAAGAAGGTTCGTTTCCATTGTGACAACTTGGGGGTGGTGCAAGCGATTAACGGGTTGTCAGCTTCTTCACCGTTGGTGGTGCGTCTGTTGCAGAGGCTGGTGCTGGAGTGCTTGGCACTCAATGCTTGGGTGGTAGCAGTGCATGTACCAGGGGTTGATAACTGTATTGCTGATGCTCTCTCTCGTTCACAGTGGGAGCGTTTCCGCCAGCTGGCCCCGGGGGCAGAGGAGCGCGGGCTGGACTGCCCGAGTGGCCTGTGGGAACTTCTGGAGACACCGTAGCGGGTCTCATACGGGCTTCACTTGCACCCGGTACGTGGGAGACATATGATAGGGCATGGCAATGCTGGGAGGATTGGATGACCAGGTTGGCTGTTGTCGGATGACTTTGAGATTCCCTTGCTATTGTTCATTGGGCATTGTAGAGAGGAGGGGTGGTCTGTCTCTAGGATTAATAGTTGTGTTTCAGGATTGGCTTTCGGTTTTCGTCTTAGGAATCTGCCGGACGTCACCAAGTCTTTTCTGGTGGTGAGGGCTTTGAAGGGTTGGCGGCGTTCTCAGTCAGTGCAGGATGACCGTAGGCCGGTGTCTTTTGCTTTGCTGTTGAGGCTGGGGGATCAACTAGTCGACGTTTGTGCCTCGCCGTGGGAGTTACGTTTGTTTCGGTTGGCTTTTTCGCTGGCATTTTTTGGGGCCTTGCTTTTGGGCGAGTTGGTTTCTCCGTCGGTTAAGAGACAGGGTGGTTTGTTTAGGGATGATGTAGACCTTTTTCAGGACAGGGTGGAGTTTCGTATTAGGCGGTCAAAAACTGATGTGGAAGGGAGAGGTCGGAAGGTTGTTTTGTTTGCGGTCCCGGGTTGCGCAATGTGTCCGGTATGTTGCTTGAGGGAGTACGGGGTCGCGGTGGTGGGGATGAATTCCCCTCTCTTAGTGCATGCGGACGGGTCTTTCCTTTCCCGTTTCCAGTTCACGGCGGTCTTTAAGCGGTGTCTAGGGCAGTTGGGCTTAGCGCTTGGGGGTTACTCTAGCCATTCTTTCAGAATTGGGGCTGCGACGGAGGCGGCCAGACGCGGATTGGGGCAGGATGTGATCATGCGGATAGGAAGGTGGGAATCGATTCGCTTTAGATCATATATTCGTCTAGATCGGTTGTGATATTGCATTGTATTATGTCTCATCCTGCACGGTATGCTTTTGTTATTGTTATTTCGTTGCAGGTTCGGACCCAGCGCTGATCTGGATAATGGGTCACTCCTATGTTTTCTGGGGAGCCATCCGGGCAGCGGTTCAGCCGGATGGACAACAGTTGGGGATTGACCGGTCGGTGGCGGTGGTAAGATGGTTGGGGCGTAGGGGTATGGTGTGGGGGGGCGTGTTACCTGAGGTCCACAAGTTTGTTAGGTTGGATAGGGTGCCGGATGTGTTGGTGTTGCACGTGGGGGGCAACGATTTGGGGGCGCGGCCGTTGCGGGAATTGGTGAAGGACGTTAAATTCGATCTACTCCGGTTGTGGGCGCTGTTCCCGGGTCTTATTTCCGTTTGGTCGGACATTGTTCCCCGCAAAGTGTGGAGGGGGGCGCGTTCGGTGGAGGGGATAAATAAGGCTAGGATAAAAGCTAACCGGGCAATAGGGCGGTTTATGGCAAGGAATGGGGCAGTGGTAGTACGGCATACCGAGCTGGAAAAAGGGGTTGGAGCTTTTTGGCGGTCTGACGGCGTTCACTTGAACGCAGTGGGGATTGACATGTGGTGTCTGGCAATACAGGAAGGCATTGAGACAGCTTTGCGGATGTGGAGGGACGCACATACTTAAGGTGTCAAGCATGGGCGTTCATGGCGGTGGGAGGTCCTTGAAGTTGGAGAGATTCAGGTGACGAGGATGGGAGGGCCCCACGGTTGGGGCTGGACTCCTATGGCTGGTGGTCGGTTGTGGCGGAATTTGGGCGAGCCGTCAGTGGTGCCTCCGAGCTGGTGCTTAACGGCTGGGGGCAAGTCGGCTCAAAAAGGATACTGGGAAAATTCTGAGGTTTGGGGCTTCCAGGACCTCCCCCGTGAATTAAGTTGGTTATATCTTATGGGGATGTTTTGTGGGAAATAAAAGGTTAATTATTCATGTATATGTTTTCAATAAACGGCTGCTGTGGCCGATATAATCCAACTTGGTGTCCGTGTCTTATTGGGGTTCTGACGGGGCTAGTTTAGAAGGTTAGGGCTTGTGGTAAGTGAGTCAAGGGTTAGTAGGTGACTGATCATGAGGGGCGAGCGGGTAATAACCAATACCCCGTCAAGACAGAGCCGGACTGGGGGCGCAGCCTTGGGGGGAGGCGACCATGACGGGGGGCTGGTTTGAGGGAGCCCCTGGGGAGGGATTGGTCAGTTTAAGTTATGGGGGCGGTGGAACGAGGGGTTAAATAGGTGAGGGCCCGGGATGAAGGAGGCCATTTTGTGGAAAGAACGGAGCTCCCACCCACCCACCCCTTGTTGTTCATGTTCCAGAGCCTGGGTCGGATGGGGGGGGGTGGGGAGGGGACGGAGTGGGGTGATCGTGTAATGAATAAGTAAAATAAAATGTTATTTATTTTGTCACGGAGGCTGTGGCGGTGGGAGGTCCTTGAAGTTGGAGAGATTCAGGTGACGAGGATGGGAGGGCCCCACGGTTGGGGCTGGACTCCTATGGCTGGTGGTCGGTTGTGGCGGAATTTGGGCGAGCCGTCAGTGGTGCCTCCGAGCTGGTGCTTAACGGCTGGGGGCATGTCGGCTCAAAAAGGATACTGGGAAAATTCTGAGGTTTGGGGCTTCCAGGACCTCCCCCGTGTTACTCAGGTGAATTAAGTTGGTTATATCTTATGGGGATGTTTTGTGGGAAATAAAAGGTTAATTATTCATGTATATGTTTTCAATAAACGGCTGCTGTGGCCGATATAATCCAACTTGGTGTCCGTGTCTTATTGGGGTTCTGACGGGGCTAGTTTAGAAGGTTAGGGCTTGTGGTAAGTGAGTCAAGGGTTAGTAGGTGACTGATCATGAGGGGCGAGCGGGTAATAACCAATACCCCGTCATGCACTGTAAGATTGTAAGTAGAGATTAGCGAATCGAAGTTGACCAAGTGGAATTTGATCCGAATTTCAGGAAAAATTCGATTCGCACCGAATTCGAATTCCCTGACGCTTTGTGGTAACGAATCGCATTTTTTCCTAAAATGGCTGCTGCACATATTAGGACATAGAGCAAACAACTCTGGGAACAAGGGATCACCCACAATGCCCTGCATGCAGCTAGTCAGCAGCCAGCCAGCCCTGTGATGTCACATCCCTATAAATAGCCTCAGCCATCTTGGATTTAGCCATTTTCCAGTGTACTTAGTGCAGGGAGAGACGTCAGCAGGCGCTAGGGACAGTGCTAGTAAGGACTTGAAAACTTTTATTTTGCTGAATAGAAGTTCAGGGAAAGATCATTTGAAGTGTAGAAAAAGGATAGGGAGAAATTATTCCACAGTATTGAAGCAGAACAGGGTCCAATAGGGAAGTGTACAGCCTGGGTAATAGGAACAATCCTATTGCACCTTGCTACACTGACTGGGGATCCAAATTGCCATTATACTGCTGCTTTCAGGTTTGCAATAGATAATACCTCTGTAATTCCAGCAAACCTTGCTTGTTATTGGGGTGCAAGTGTAACGCCCCAGAGTGGCATTACCACCTTTTTGCGGCCCCTACTATCTTTATTGGTTGATCCTGTGTCATATCATGCATATAATACCATGTCCTGCATAATGTGTATATGTATTTCTTTGAAAATGACTGTTCAAGCGTATCGTGCCTGATTCACCAGCAGATGCGACAATCTTGGCAGAGCTAGTTTCCCTGGAGTGGAACCTTCTATTCCAGGGATGCTCAATCTGCAGCCCTCCAGCTGTTGCAAAACTACAACTCCCAGCATGCCCGGAAAGCCTACAGCTATCATCCTACAGCAAAGCATGATGGGAGTTGTAGTTTTGTAGTTTTACAACAGCTAGAAAGCTGCAGGTTGAGCATCCCTGTTCTATTCCATTCCAGCCCTCTCTAGAGAGGGAGGAGTTCTGGTTAGTTAGTGTAAGTCAGTCGAGCTCACCCCCTGTTAGGGAAAGGCTGTGTGTTGGCCAGCAGAGCACTGTCTGCTCTGCTGGGCCCAGAGGCCTAAGCTGAAAGTGTCAAGAAGCCAGGAGGAAAGGTTCCCTGGACAAGATACAGAACAAGATAAAGATAGAGACAGACAACAGACAGTTGTCTGTGGCCTCCTCATGCTGCTGCTGACACCTCCACACTATGTCACCTTGCCACTCTATGGCCTCCTCATGCTGCTGCTAACTCAACACTATGTCACTGGGCCACTCTGCGGCCTCCTCACGCTGCTGCCACCTCCACACTATGTCACCTTGCCAGTCCGTGGCCTCCTCATGCTGCTGCCACCTCCACACTATGTCACCTTGCCACTCTGTGGCCTCCTCATGCTGCTGCTAACTCAACACTATGTCACTGGACACTCTGTGGCTTCCTCATGCTGCTGCCACCTCAACACTATGTAAATGGGTCACTCTGTGGTCTCCTCATGCTGCTGCTGCTGCCACCTCCCCACTATGTCACTGGGTCACTCTGGTCTCCTTAAGTTGCTGTTACCTCAGCACTATGTCATTGGACCACTCTGTGGACTTCTCGAGCTGTTCTCCCACCCTCTCCACACCATGACTGGGGAAAATTAGTTGAACCGACTGAATCGAATTTTTGAGAAATTCGCTCATCTCTAATTGTAAGCTGTTATGCTGCACCACAGGCTAGCCCGTGCCACACACCCAAAAAGTTGTTCTTGATTTTTAGGGTAATAACAGGAAAGGTGTGGCTGTTTAGTTGTGCCCGCCAGTAGGTAAATTACCGCACTTTCCTCCGGCATCCATCGGAGGGCGCCGCGCTGTGCAGCACAAGGGTCTTAGCCTTCAGGCTGCGTGTATGTAAATTTATTGTGTGTTCCCAGCATTTGTGGTTGGCTCATTGACAGGTTTAAGCAAAATACTGTTTTGGCAAAAGCTGGTGTTGGAGTTGTTTTCCTCGTTCATGACTTCGCTGTATCCTGGGGAGCCCACCCCGGTACACGGCTTATATTCTAGAAGGTTCTAGAACTGGCTTTTAAACATATAAAAAGCTGTAATTTGGGACACCAGGGAGAGAGTGGAAGAAATGAAGACAGGAGAGAGAAGAAAGGAGGAACAGAAGAAAAGAGAAGAGACAGAGAAGAAGGAACCTGGAGGAGCCAGAGGAGAGATAGGGATTGGAGAGACCTAAAAAAGATCTGTGTTGTAATTATGTACTGTAAGGTTTAATGAGTTGTATGTAAGCCATTTGTGTATTCTTGGTTAAGTAATTGTAACTATTGTTGTGTCGATAAGTCTCTCTGTAATATATGCTTCTTTCTGTTCCATTATATCTGCATATATACTTAAAATTGTAATAATAATTGTAATATCAGTTTTCAACAATATACCTTTTTTATACACTCACTCTTGTGTCCCATTTATTACACACACCCAGTAAGAGAGTATATTATATATAGCATATACTTATATATAATAATTTCTTATACAATGAATAATGTGGGCAGCGTTGATTTATTTCTGTCTTCTGGGACTTTTGCCATATTCTGTTGACGCCTTTGTAGTCTATAGTGCTACCAAGAAAGTTTCTGTAATCCTGACTGTAACTTACCGCATTGTGAGTCCTCGACACCTTTGTAGAGACAGGAGCATTTGTACGAGCCTGGGGTATTGATGCATTCAAATTTGGCATTTGGACATGCATACAAACTCTGGCACTCGTTAACATCTAGAATAAACGTACAATATAAAAATACAATAAAGTGAAAAAAAGATATCCATAAAATTATCTTATTACATTATTCTAAACAATACCTATTAGATACCTATAGTAATGCTCAAGGGTAGATTGGGGACTGAGCTAATCTCTGCAGCAATGTCTACATATACACCCCTAGACCTTCCTAAAAATGCAGATTTTCACCTGGGAAATCTCCAGATGCTTAATACGCATTTACTCTAGCATTTTTGTATTTGTAAATGCCCATTTTGCTCATTATATAACCAGACAGTGACCAGTAAGATTGTGGTGACTTAGGTAAAAAAGACCAAAATGCCACTGAAGGACAGTGAAAGAGGGCGTTACATACTTAAAAAATGGTTATGCATATTAAATAATGTTTATCAGGAATCTCTAGGAAGGAGGGTTAATTCACATTTGAGGATAGTGGGTGCAAAGGACTTGAAATCGAAATCAGCTTCGGTTCCGACTAGCACCTCGGAACCGAAGTCGAGTTTTTCGTGGTTTTCGACCTTAAAAATCAACTACCGAATTTATTCAACAAAGTCACGCATGACTTCGCAAATAACTTACTTCGGCTCATCAGAGCCCATACATTCTAATACTGTACGGAGACGGATCTCCGTACAGTATTATTCCGAAGTTTTGAACGAAGTGACTTTGGATGTAGCATCCGAAGCTTGCTTCGCTCAACACTACAAATGACCAGTTTTCCTTTCTGTGTCTAATCTACAACTATTGGTAAAGCAGATTTACAGCATAATATAAAGCCTTCTTCTAGCTGTATCAAGCTTTTTAGCGATAGTGCCAGATCAAGGTTGATGAAGGCTCCCGGGCAAAGGTTTGGTGGGGCAATCTCTTTTGTAAGGCTACATCTCCTACTGTTCCCAACACATATGTCAAAGATATAAATAGACCCCACCTCCTGACGAAGGCAATACCTTTCTTTTTTTTTTATCTTACTGATAAGAATGTGGCTTTTATTACCTTTTAGTAATTTAGAGATAAGGTTTATTAGATGATCTGCAAGTGTAAAGTGTAAGTGAAAGTACCATCCACACAGTTAAACGGTTAACCCTTTGTGACAGAACAGTTGAATATTTTTAGTAAAGACCGATTGAAAAAATTATTTTTCGCCCAAAATGAGTAAAATGCAATCATAAAAAAATTGCCTCCGAACATGCACATAGCTGTCGGAAAGGAGGGCTTTTTTTGGTTCTTTTGATTCTGCCATACACTTCCCTTAACTATATGGGTTATTCTGTGTGATTGCCACCTAAGCCCTATTCCACATAGTCAAGCTTTAAAGGGATTGTCCAGGATTTTACTGTTGATGGCCTATCCGATATCTGATCAGTGGAGGTTTGATAAACCCAACCCCTGCAGATCGGCTGTCCTGCAGTAGCTCCAGAAGTCGCACCAGAACTACGCAGCTCCATCCATTGTGTAGTGGATGGAACTGGCTACTGGGGTGTTGCTCCTATTGAAGTGAATGGGAGCAGTGCTGCAGCAAGCAGCTCCGTCCAATGGATGGAGCTGTAGTTCTGGCTTGTCCATTTTGCCCATTTATGTTTCCCTGTTAATCACCTGCAGTATATACAACATTGTTCAATTCAGCGCAGTACACCTGAAGAGTGGTAATAATACGGGGATACCATTTTGTTCTGCACGTCTACACATATGTTCTTTACAAATGCTTTGCTTGTTGCTGATCACTTTTGCATACCTGAGCAATTTTTACCATCTCCAGCAAAGCCTGGCTTGCAGCGGCACGTGTATGAATGGTTCGATCTGGTGCAATCAGCATTTTCATGACAAGGAAAAGGATAAGGAGGCAAACAAAGATCTGCAAGTAACCATAGACTGGTCAGTGCTTGTAAAGGCACACACTTTGGACATAAATGGTACCATTTGGTACTGTGCAATGTGAGATGATGGCACTACATGAATAATAATGAATGGTTAGGGATACAGCTAATCTCTATATATGTACACATGAACAACTCACCATAGAGAAAGCACTTCTGCCCATCTATACCACTGGCGACGGTTCCAGCTGGACACGTGCCACACACATATTGGGATCCTGTTTTTTGATTTAGGCAAGCCACACCAGGGAAACACGGTTCTCCTTGACAAGGTTTCGACTGATTCATGCAAAATGGCCCCGAAAAGTCATCAGGACATATACAGCCAACGACCTGAACAGAGAATATTTTTAGCTGCTGTGTGCAAATCAATTATATTCTATTAGTAAAAAATATCACCATTCTTAGATGAATGCGGGATGGGGTATAATTAACTATTCTCCGTGGAAGGAACCCTCCCCTTTAAAATTAACCTTTAATATACGTTATTCAAAATCACAATAACCCCACAATTTACAAACAGAAAAATCTGATACAATTGTTTGCTACCATTCTGATCCATCTGATTTGAGATCAATTCAGTTTAGCCATAGTCGAATTCAGATTGGGTGAGGTCGCCAGGTAATTATAACCTGCAGGCTGTGGCAGTTGTTAGGGTTGGCATCAGGAACTGCTCTACCTGTCCCTGGTTTGCCCCTAAACTACCCCTGCTTATAGCCACTGAGAGGTGGGGTGGTCCTTTTCAGGTTGGGTGCTCCACCTGTAGGCAGGGGTATTTTAGGGGCAAACCAGGGACTGGTAGAGGTGGTCCTGGTGGGAACCCTAACAACTGCCACAGGTTATATACATCAATCACTGGATATAATCACCTGGAGGCCTCAGCCAATCTGAATCTGGCTACAGCTATATAACAACTTATATGATCAAAGCTAAAATAAATAGACCTAAGTTATATTCTACAGACACTGTGCAAAATGTGTTATCAAAGAAGACCTGTCTCCTCTTCTGATATGTTAGTTTTAGTAGCTACCTGCATTCCCCATGTACCGTAATAACAATTCTGGAGCTTCTATTCCTATGACTATTTTGCACCATTCCGTTATTCTTCCTGCTAGAAGTTATGAAAGAATTCCCAGAAGCTTGCAGTAAAGGTACAGATGGGTGTTACCAGTTGGGGGGGGGGGGGGGGGGGGGGGGGGTTCCCTGCACAGTTTGACACCAGCAGCACTGATTAGACAGAGTCAGACACACTTGTTACTGATAACACCCAGGAGTACCTTTACTGCAGACTGCTGGCAATTTATTTGCAAACTTCTAGCAGGAATAATACAGGAATGGCAGCAGGTAGAGTCATAAGAATAGATGCTCCAGAATTGTTATCACATGGGGAATGCAGGTAGCTACTAAAACTTGTCTGGAGAGGGGACAGGTCCTCTTTAATAACCCATTTTGCACAGTGTCTGTGGTGTGTAACTTGTTGCATTTGGTGTCTCTTAAAATTTCACATGACCAACTGGCTTGAAAGTATACAAAGACCATGATACCAATGACAACACTTGCTTTCTACCTGATATCTGCTTTCAAAATAGCTTTCAATGATGATGTTGTTGTCACATGTTCCTCCATTGGTGCATTTACAAACTTGAAGCGTCGGTATGAATATAGAACCAGAGAGTTGATCATTCACTTGAAGCATCAGCTGCACAGGAGCCATGACCTGGACAATCCACGTGAGCTGACCATCTGTCGATAGAAGTGTAATAGGTAAAGGGGTTGTTGTCCGGTTTTCTGTATTGATGATTTATCCTCAGGATGGATCATCAGTATTAGATTGCCAAGGGGTCCGAATGTCAGCATCCCGCCAATCAGTTGTTTGAAAAGACTGCGATGCTCATACTATAAACGCTCCCGTCTCTTCAAACAGCTGATCGGCACGGGTGCCAAGAGTAGGACCCCCGACGATCTGATATTGATGACTTATCCTGAGGATGTTATCAACATGGAAAACCAGACAACCCCTTGAATGCCTTTTCTGTGAAATATTTCGTGGAAAAAACAGAAAGAACTCCAAATAGGAGAACACACAAGAAAACATGAAGGGTTCATGAACATGGCGATGCTGCTAGCACAGACTCTACTTCCCTGGAAGGCCATAGTTGTGCCACATAAAACTACAGTATAACTGTCCTCATACCTTTCTAGCTCTGCAATATACAGATGAACAGTTCCATACCATGAGGGCCCTGCTGTCTGAATAGTCTCCTAGATCCTATAAAGTGGGTTTAAAGGGCTTTTAATACTCTTTATTTTTTATTGTCTTTAATACAGATTTATGTTTTTATTATCTTTATTGCTGCTATCGTTTAACTAAAAGATCTATACAGCACAAGTCATAAATATTTTAGTCATGAAATGGGTTTTCCACTCTTTAGGTAATAATGAGCTATACTTAAAGAGGACCTTTCACTAGAATAAAAAATCTAAACTAAGCATAAAGACATGGAGAGCGGCGCCCAGGGATCTCCCTGCACTTACTATTATCCCTGGGCGCTGCTCCGTTCTCCCGGTATATATATATATATTATGGGAATATTGGTTCTAATCGTTGGTGGTATAGTGTATCTAAATCTACATATAGTAATTTTATGCCCCCTTATACGTTGGTGGTTTTAGTGGGAACGATGGCTGCATGCTTATTAGGCAAATACTTACCTGAAACAAGCATCCAGCGACGTCACCGGACTCTCCGCCTCCTTCCCAGCGATGCCGGCAGTCTTCTTTTCCGGGTGTAGGCTGACGTCATCGGCGCAGGCGCACTGAGGAAGGAGCGGGCAAGCGAGCGTCCTTCTCTCAGAGCGCCTGCGCCGAATGAGAACCGTTACGGCGCAGGCGCGGGATTTCATGGGCAGACAGGGCCAGCGGGAGGAGGAGAGCGCTCGCTGGCCCTGTCTATCAAGTGGAGGAGGGGGCGTGTTTATAGTCCGAGGATGCGGCGGCTACCATCAAGTAACCGCCCAACTTGCTGGTAGTGAAGTAATTAGCATATTATAAAAGTACGATTTTTTAAGAAATTACAGCACAGAGAGAGGTAAGAGTGATATATATGGACGATACTGAAAATTGCTAAATGGGGGGTGACAGAAGCCCTTTAACTTTCTCTACATGATAACTGCCACTTTCTGAAGTGACACAACCCCTTTAATGTCAAAGTGGGAAATAGAAAAAAATCAAGATCCTATAGCAACGGTGTGTAAGAAAAATGTAGCGCATTAGATTCTTGCTGTAGGACATTTCAGACACTTTTTTTTTTAAATGTCAGAAAATGATGTATAATGTCAGAATAGAATATAAATATATCATTTTAAGTACATGGTAGAACTCGATGATCCACTGTAATAGACTGAATTATGACATTTTCCAGATTTTTGATAATCAGCTCCGATATGCCTACAGTCTGCCAATCTGTACCTTCCATACTTTTAATTACAGACGCTATATAAAGATGACTTACTTAATGTCATGGAGGCTCCTGCTGGAATAGGCCTCACAAGTGAAAAAGAAACGGTGTCATTATTCGGATCAATTGCCTCAAATGTAGTCTTGAAGGTAGTGTTTACTTTGAGCTGTAGAACTACAGGCCCGGTCAGTCGTGGGGCACCATTCCCTACGTGCAAAAATGGTAAAATACACGTTATAAATCCAATGTAATTTGGCAATCCTATTTTTTTTTTAGAAGCTGATCTTAGCAATCAGCTATGATCTGTGGGTAGAGTGGGGGAGTATTGGCTCACGTGACAATTCTCAATATTGCAGGTACGGACCCCATTAATTGACTAATAACGCAACTGGAGGGGATGCCAAAAAAACGAAACAAAAAACTTTTATCGAAAGATAATCACTAAAAGAAAGATGAAAAAGGAGTACTAAATCCACAAAGCACACAAGTACAGGTCACGGGAACTAACATGTGTGGCCTGAAAATAAGTAAAGGCCTGTCCCTCAAGAACCGAAAGTAAAGTGTGCTGTTACTGGTTGCCACCAGACTTAGGGTCCGATCACACGTCCGTATGTGTTTTGCGGATCCGCAAAACACGGACACCGCACATGCCGGCACTCTCATAGAAAATGCCTTTTCTTGTCCGCAACTGCGGACAAGAATAGGACATGTTCTATTTTTTGGTGGAACGGAAGTGCGGATCCGGAAGTGCTGATACGCAAATGCGGACAGCACATTCCGGCCCCATTGAAAATAAATGGGTCTGCACCTGTTCTGCAAAATTGCGGAACAGATGCGAACCCATTTTGTGGACGTGTGAATGGACCCTAAATCAGGAGTAGACTGCTACCAATAATACACGCAATGTATCCACCCGAACAAAAAATTGTGATTGTGCTTCACCACCCGCACTGCGGTATTATAGCTGGTGTGGTAATGTGAACAGTGCTGGAAGGCGTGTTGTCCCACTCAGGTACCTCAGATGGGTGAGACAGATAAAATCCAGAGAGTGGCAGTGGTCTCAGCAAAAGCATAGTTTGGTGAGACAGTTTTGTATACATTTTCTGGGCTGGATTTTACTTGGTCTGGCAGTTAGGCTTGGTAGTGGGAGTTGCCAGTCCACACCCTTCCGGCATGGGTATTCCCTTTCGCCTGAGGTGATTGTGAGGCCTGATATAATCAGGCGGGCATAAACTATCTCCCAGTATGTCAGTGTGGGGGAGAGATTCTTTGTGCAACAGAGTCCTGCTGGAGGCCCTGTAAGAGTGGTCTCAGCCGGGCTGGCTGAGGGGCCCGGGGCTAGCCTGAACTTTGGGGGACTCCGTGAGGTCTGGGAAATGACGGTCACAAGGTCAGAGTCGGCAGGACTCACATACCCCCAAAGGTACTGGACTTGCTACAGCCTGAGAGGCTGGAAAAAAACGCATGTTATTGCCATGTGTGAACGGTGCTTTAAGTGAGGTAGAGATATTTCATATTTAGTTAGAGCCCAGACGGGCAAGGTGTTAATTTATGTTTGGTTCTGTGAAAATAAAGCTCATGTTTGGACCTTGAACTTGGTGTCTGGCGAAGATACTTGTGAGAGTGACCCCTGGAAGAGAGCTAATCCCTTACACTGTGAAGCAGCCAGTGCAGTCACTCCTGAACACAATGTTGCAACTGCTAACTAAAGGAAATTTATGCTATATATCAAAGGTATATCAGGCTCTACGCGTTTCTGTCCCCAGTGTTGCCTCATTTGGAGCCTACCCTGTAACCCTATATTTAGAGCAAACTTTACAGAAGTATGAGCAGTAAGAACGCACTACCCCTCTCACATAGGGGCAGCACTCCAAAACTAGGATGGCCGTGAGAGGGGGGGGAGTACCCAGCAGCAAGTGTTCGGTTTCCCTACAGTGCCACCACAGGAGAAAGGAAACATTGCACCTTTCAAATCAATGAGTTCTCCATGTAATACACTGCCAGTCTAAATCCTCCATAAATGTATGTAAGGGGTTGTCCCATCTGGATATTTATGGCATATCGACTGAATATGTAATAAATGTCTAATCGGCATAAACCACACAACTTGGACCTGCTTCTATCTGAAGAACAGTGATGGGCACGAGAGGACATCATGAATATGCTACTTTCTCCTTTCAACGCTATGGGGCTTGTTTTTTAGATAGAAGGGATCTCAGAAATGCCATAATTTAAATGATTTTCCCAAAAGTTTTTGAACTCTTATAAATTGTATTTATTTGCTTGGTTGCACTTTCTCATACAACTGTGTACTATACACTTTTTATTATAATTTAATTGGTAACCACGAAGAAAAAAATTTAAAGTGTAGCTCCACTTAGAAACGACATAACATATGGTTGTCTTGTTAACAATTATCCATCAAAACATGAACAGAAATTCAGTAGCTAAGAAAAATATTTTAACAATACCCTCGTATTAAAGGGGTTGTCCCATGAAAAAATTCTACATTTTTCAGACCAGCATCCGAATCTGAATTCTTCTATTATTGCGTGTAATTTAAAATGTAGTATAGCCACTGAGGCTGAGCTATTTTATAAAATATCTTTGTATGGTGCCACCTGCTGTTTGTTCTTTTCCTTATTTCTTCGTCCACTTTGCTGAGGTGGTCGCACATGCTCACTTACGTCCTTCAACTGACTCCAGCTGGATGTACTATTGGAAGCTGTGACAGTTACAGGGAAAGAGCAGCAGCAGAAAGAACACGCCCCTGAGCTGTGATAGGGAGAGATCTGCAGCAGAAAAACATACTCCTGAGAAAGGACATGATCTCTGAGCTGCAAGCTAGTAGAACAACTAGAGCAATGAATGGGGAGATCTCTGGATCCATGTGAGGTACAGGGCTGGTTCTAGCTTTGTTAGAGAGAGACTGTCATGTGCTATAGGATGTCTGATTTTCAGATTTCACATTAATCCTATAATAACCCCTATAAATGTTTTGCCGACAGGGGTTGCCTAAATAAGTCTCTTTCCCCATTGTTTAGACACAGGCGCTATGTTATGTCTTACCATAGAGAGCCAGCAACTGTTTAAAGTCGTTATAGTCTTTTCTGGTCTGGCGTCCAACAGCGCTGCTATTGGACAGGAGGTAGTCGTGCATGCACTGCTGCAATCCCACACAGGTCTCATTCGCTGCAAGTAAAAGTGTTTGTGACACCAAAGTCATTAAGGCTGAAGTGGAGGTTGGTTTAAAGGCTTTCCAAACGTCCACACTTTGTCTGGATCCAAAAAGACTTTCTGGAGATGGCACAATCCCTGCAAATAAAATGAATCTGAATTTAAATATCAGGCGAATGATTTTCCAGCACAGTGGCTCATTGGTTAGCATCGTTGCCCTGCGACACTGGGGTCCTGAATTCAATTCCAACCAAAGTCAACATCTACAGGGACTTTGTATGTTCTCCCTGTGTTTCTATGAGTTTCTTTCCATACTCCAAAAAAAATACAGATTTAGGCTCCATTCACACGTCCGCAAATGGGTCCGCATCCGTTCCGCAATTTTGCGGAACGGGTGCGGACCCATTCCTTTTCTATGGGGACGGAATGGATGCGGACAGCACACAGTGTGCTGTCCGCATCCGCATTTGCGGAGCGTGGCCCCGATCTTCGGGTCCACAGTTCCGCAAAAGATAGAACATGTCCTATTCTTGTCCGCAGCTTGCGGACAAGAATTGGCATTTCTATAGGGGTGCCGGGCGGGTGTGTTGCGGATCCGCAATTTGCGGGTCCGCAACACACCACGGACATGTGAATGGAGCCTTATACATTTAGAATTTATATTGTGAGCCCTAATGGGGACAGGGACTGATACAGCGCTACGGAATATGTAAGTGCTATATAAATAAGTAAAATATAAGATTTAAAGAGTAAGTCAACTTTTATACAAGTTGCTTTTAAATTCTTCTAAATATCCCCAAATATATTTTTTATAATATATTTATCTAATGAATTATGTTGGTTTGTAACGTAAACGTTCATGATAATTCTGCTTCTTAAAGGGGTTCTCCGGGAAACTAAACAAAATTTTAAAAAAATATATTATGTCATAGTAAAAACATTCATAAGTACCTTTATATATCAAAAGAAGGTCGTTTTCCCTAGGGAGTTATCATTGTGGGACCCTAAAATGGCTGCCATCAAGTCATAGCATCAGAAGCACGTCCTAGGATGCCCAGTACACTCACTAGGGGCATCTGCGCACTGTGCTTGGGCAGCTGTCAGTGAAGAGGAAGGGAGGACACGGTTCCCTGGAGACTGTGTCTGCGATCCGTCTCAGGCCCCCGGCAGGGCTCGGAATCTACTCTTATCACAGTTTGTGCTGTGCCCTGTCAGCCTGGCAGGAGTGAGGGAGGCCGGGTCAGCCTGGCAGGAGGGAGGCCGGCTACATCGTCAGCTGCTGGCTGTGAAAGCTGTAATTTCTGTTCCCAGTAAAAATAAATATATAAAAAAAGGCGAACACGGATCGCACGAAAAAGGCCTGACACGGATCGCAGACACAGTCTCCAGGGAACTGTGTCCTCCCTTCCTCTTCACTGACAGCTGCCCAAGCACAGTGCGCATGCTCTAATATGCGCGTTTACGTCTCGCTAGCGGTCGGCTCAAGCAGTAAGTAGCTGTTACCTCAGGCTGAACAGTGTCTCGAGCTGCTGGCGCTGACGCAGGCCATCCTAGTGAGTGTACTGGGCATCCTAGGACGTGCTTCTGACGAAATATTTTTGATCAATTATATTCGCAAAAAGCTTCTAGCTGCATTTGCAGTAAGTATGACCCCCAAGCATTTATTCTTTTAGTGTTTGCTTATATCTTTGCGCAATTGACTAGCAGAGTGCTGTTACCTGTAGTTCTACGTATCCAAGTGTGTTTTAGCCAAGGTAGCGTGCACCTGCGTTCTTATATTCACTTATTGTGGAGGTGCTGGTTCGTTTATTTTTTCCCCATTGTCACTGCCACTAGGGGAGTGGCTCCCCCTGGTGGTGAGATTGAATCGTGCACCACCAGCCCATTTACCATGTGCTTTTAATTAGATAGCTTGTACAGCTGTATTCTACCCAGCCCATACTGCAGGCTCACAACCTGGGAGAGGCATGTGTAGGATGCAGCTTGGTACTACTTTGCCCAGATTGTAGGCTGTAAGCCCAGGAGAGGCATGTCAGAGTAGGACCCATCTGATTAGAAGCGACCTTGACGACCGGTAGATGGGCCTGAAATATTTTTGATCAATTATATTCGCAAAAAGCTTCTAGCTGCATTTGCAGTAAGTATGACCCCCAAGCATTTATTCTTTTAGTGTTTGCTTATATCTTTGCGCAATTGACTAGCAGAGTGCTGTTACCTGTAGTTCTACGTATCCAAGTGTGTTTTAGCCAAGGTAGCGTGCACCTGCGTTCTTATATTCACTTATTGTGGAGGTGCTGGTTCGTTTATTTTTTCCCCATTGTCACTGCCACTAGGGGAGTGGCTCCCCCTGGTGGTGAGATTGAACCGTGCACCACCAGCCCATTTACCATGTGCTTTTAATTAGATAGCTTGTACAGCTGTATTCTACCCAGCCCATACTGCAGGCTCACAACCTGGGAGAGGCATGTGTAGGATGCAGCTTGGTACTACTTTGCCCAGATTGTAGGCTGTAAGCCCAGGAGAGGCATGTCAGAGTAGGACCCATCTGATTAGAAGCGACCTTGACGACCGGTAGATGGGCCCGAAATATTTTTGATCAATTATATTCGCAAAAAGCTTCTAGCTGCATTTGCAGTAAGTATGACCCCCAAGCATTTATTCTTTTAGTGTTTGCTTATATCTTTGCGCAATTGACTAGCAGAGTGCTGTTACCTGTAGTTCTACGTATCCAAGTGTGTTTTAGCCAAGGTAGCGTGCACCTGCGTTCTTATATTCACTTATTGTGGAGGTGCTGGTTCGTTTATTTTTTCCCCATTGTCACTGCCACTAGGGGAGTGGCTCCCCCTGGTGGTGAGATTGAACCGTGCACCACCAGCCCATTTACCATGTGCTTTTAATTAGATAGCTTGTACAGCTGTATTCTACCCAGCCCATACTGCAGGCTCACAACCTGGGAGAGGCATGTGTAGGATGCAGCTTGGTACTACTTTGCCCAGATTGTAGGCTGTAAGCCCAGGAGAGGCATGTCAGAGTAGGACCCATCTGATTAGAAGCGACCTTGACGACCGGTAGATGGGCCCGAAATATTTTTGATCAATTATATTCGCAAAAAGCTTCTAGCTGCATTTGCAGTAAGTATGACCCCCAAGCATTTATTCTTTTAGTGTTTGCTTATATCTTTGCGCAATTGACTAGCAGAGTGCTGTTACCTGTAGTTCTACGTATCCAAGTGTGTTTTAGCCAAGGTAGCGTGCACCTGCGTTCTTATATTCACTTATTGTGGAGGTGCTGGTTCGTTTATTTTTTCCCCATTGTCACTGCCACTAGGGGAGTGGCTCCCCCTGGTGGTGAGATTGAACCGTGCACCACCAGCCCATTTACCATGTGCTTTTAATTAGATAGCTTGTACAGCTGTATTCTACCCAGCCCATACTGCAGGCTCACAACCTGGGAGAGGCATGTGTAGGATGCAGCTTGGTACTACTTTGCCCAGATTGTAGGCTGTAAGCCCAGGAGAGGCATGTCAGAGTAGGACCCATCTGATTAGAAGCGACCTTGACGACCGGTAGATGGGCCCGAAATATTTTTGATCAATTATATTCGCAAAAAGCTTCTAGCTGCATTTGCAGTAAGTATGACCCCCAAGCATTTATTCTTTTAGTGTTTGCTTATATCTTTGCGCAATTGACTAGCAGAGTGCTGTTACCTGTAGTTCTACGTATCCAAGACGTGCTTCTGACGCTATGACTTGATGGCAGCCATTTTAGGCTCCCTAGGAAAAAACAAGCTTCTTTTGATAAATAAAGGTACTTATGAATGTTTTTACTATGACATAATATATATTTTTTTATTTACTTTAGTTTCCCAGAGAACCCCTTTAAAATCAACATTCTCGTACAGCACTGGCTTGTCAGCGCTGTACAGTGTATGGATTTCTGCTGCAGTGGAGAACACTGCACAGGAGGGAGCACAGATGACTGTCCTGTCTGCTCTCCCCCCCAAGCTAATTCTGGCACAGCACATCAGTACCTTGTGCCTTGTACCGATGTGCCCTGCCAGGATTTAGCTGATCGGAGTGGGCTCCTGCCTATGCCCGCGCTCCTCTTGGCTCAAGGCTCTCGTACTGATGTGGTATAGAGAGCCTTGAGCAGAGAGGAGTGTGGGCACAGGCAGGAACCTGCTCCGATTAGCTAAATCCTGGCAGAGCACATCGGTACGGGGTACAGGGTACTGATGTTCTGTGCCAGAATAAGCTTGGGGGGAGCGCAGGCAGGACAGTCACCTGTGCACCCTCCGTTCTCCACTGCAGCAGAAATCCGTACACCGTACAGCGATGACAAGCCAGTGCTGTACGGGAATAATGATTTTTATGAAGCAGAACTATCATGAATTTTGTGTACCTTTTTAAGTTACAAAACAACATAATTCATTAAAGGGAACCTGTCGTCACCTTTATGTTGACCTCACTGAGGGCAGCATAAATTAGCGACAGACATGCTGATGTCAGCGGTGTGTCACTCATGAGCTAAAAGTAAGTGGTTGCTGAGAACCAGCATCATAATCATTACAGCCCAGGCCTTGAGAAGAGTCACATCTACCTGAGAAGAGTCCTGGTTATTCCTAATCTCCTGCTCTCTCGCCCATCTGCTGATGATTGGCAGTTCTCTCCTAGAGAGAAAACTCGGTAGAAGCCTGTCAGCCATCAGCAGGTGGCAGGAGAGCAGGAATTCATGAATAACCAGGACTCTTCTCAGGTGGCCATGACTCTTCTCCAGGCCCAGTCTGCAATGATTGTGATGTCGGTTCTCGGCAACCACTTACTTTTAACTTATAAATAACAGACCGCTGAGACCAACTCACCTGTCTCTACTTTATTCTGCTGTTAGTATGGGCAGCATAAAGACGATGACAGGTTCCCTTTAAAAAAGTATAGTACGAAAATTATTTTGACGCTATTTAGAAGAGTATGAAAGTTTAGTTACTCTTTAAGAGTTTTTCTAGTAATATCAAAGCAATTGTACAACTTCCTAAGGGCCCATTTACACATGTCAGATTTGGGAGCTGTTTCCGCATCAAGTCTGATGACAGTTCTCATACCATGCATGTGAATGGGGTTTCCTCAACACTGTTCACATGCAAAGGAAAACTTCCATGTGGATTTCCAGCATGCTACAGATGGAAGCGCTAAGAATTCACTCTAGTGAATGACAATCCCTGCATGCACACTGCGCATCTGTGCAGAAATCTGAGTGTTAGCATTGGAGTTCTGCAGCAAATCAAACACTCCACGCTGTAGCAAACTACTTTAACCACTAAGACATGTGCAGACATTGAATATAAGGATTACTTTGCATTGCATGACTGCTACATTTACTGGTCTTCGAAATTCGAGGTTCTTACTGCACATTTTGATTATATTGCGAGTCTGCCACTGACCGGGTGACCGTTTCAGATGGGAACCCACCTTACCCTTCCTGGGCCTAGACCTACAAAATGAACTCAGGGCAGGTAGGATGCAGCTATACTCTGCTCCAGTTTAAAAGCCTGAGACAGATGGGTACATGACCAATACGAAGGTAATAATTCCTCCAAATGTCCAATGCAAAAAATATAGTTAGACCAGCGCTTCCAAACAAGATGTAATACACTATCTCCTCTGACGCAGCCATCGTTAGTACCAAGGCAGAACCTGCTTTCATTATTTAACACCATTGTTAGCCAACAGAGGTCACAGGAAGGCTGGAGAACGCCTACTGCCATCATACATAGTGCGGATACACTATGTCGTCCTGTGAGGTGCCATTAGCTACCATGGCCATTTGTGTCTGGTATTTGTGGAGGGAACACTGGCCAGCTTTCGATATGTTTCATGGGACCAGTCCTACTGCCTTTTTTGACTTGGAAGACATTGTGTTCCTACAAGATAACACCGCACACATACTGCCCGTGCTACACAATGTGCTCTACAGGGTATCCAGCAGCTCCTCTGGCCAGCTTCATCACCAGATCTCTCACCCATTGAGAATATCTAGGACTTGATGGGGTGACGGATCTCCCATGCACAGCAGCCATCAACCAGCTTGGTTGAACTACGGGTCCAAGTTGAAAGAGCTTGGAATGACATACTACAGGAGAATATCCAGATTCTGTATGACCGTTACCATGCCAGAGTGGCAGCCTGTATCCCAGCAAGGGTAGATGGCACCCATTATTAATGTGACACTTACTCAACATATAGACTTCTGCAGAACTCAAAATAAGGGGTGCCCCACCTTGGTTGTGTGATCATTGACCAAGCACCACTAGCAGTTTATACTTAGTCAATCTCAGCTCAATCACACTAAGTTTACCCGGGGTTCTGCTCTCTTTTACTTCTAGCGTAATTTATGTAAGTTCCCATGTATAGAGGTTGCCTTGTTGAGAGCAGACAGGTCTTAGGCTACAGGAAGGATACATCTGACATACCGTCGTACTAGTTATAGAACATTTTTCTTATATAAATGTAAATATCTAAAACGCCCAGCGGCATCAGAACATATAATTTGTAAATCCTGTGCAGCACTTCTGAAATGCGATGCAGTAATTACACATCTACACATGGAGCGGCTGGTGCCTTTACATCTCGCTAGCTGACAGTATGCACAGCTGTGTTACCAGCTACCTTCTGTGTTACCCACTCAGCGCGTTTGCTCAGAACTTACATGAAAGGCCAAAACTGTACAGGATTTCCTCCGCTGGCATGCTGCCCTCTTGGTAAGGCAATGAATATCCATTCGATTGTATAAAGTCATCTGATTTCTTTGTGCTCCATAGTCCCAGGAGACCAAGTGTTTTTTGTAGGAATGTCTGAGGTAAAGTCACCAGCACTTGTAAGATAGCTCCGTCACCCATACCCACAGACACCTGCAGACCACAGCTGTAAACGATGGCAAACCTCTTGTCTTCCAGCTTGAGTACGGCAAACTTATTTTGGCTGAAGTACATTATGTCTAAAAGACAATAGGATATTTCCTGAAGATACACAGGTACTGTATACATGTATATTGGATTAGATAGATAGATAGATAGATAGATAGATAGATAGATAGATAGATAGATAGATAGATTCTAAATCCACAGGCAGTAATAAGGAGCGGTTTCCCCCTTTGCAGCTAAAACAGCTTCCACTCTTCTGGGAGTCTGGGAGTATTTTTGCCCATTTATTCAGAAAAGCATCTGTTGGGCAAGAGGACCTTCATGTGTTGGATGTTGTTGCGGTCAGGCAGTGTGTGCCCATTTATTTTTTTCTACATCAGACCCACCCAACCATGCCTTTATGGAGTTTGTTTTGTTCTCTGTTGCACAGTCATGCCGAAACAGAATATAGCTTTCTCCAAAGTTGGAAGCATTTATTTGATTTACCTTCACTGGAACTATGGTGTCTAGGCAAATCCCTAAAAAGCCACCCCATATTATCCCTCCTCTACTAAACTTTACTTTGGCACAATGCAGTCAGGCATGGTTGGGTGGGTTTTGTGTGGAAGAACTTGACCTCAACTACTCTGAACACTTTTGGGATGAACCAAAACAGAGATTGTGAGCTAGACCCTCTCATCCTGACCTCACAAATGCTTTTCTCGATGAATGGGCAAAAATTTCCCACAGACACACTGCGAAATATTGTAGAACGCCTTCCCAGAAGAGTGGAAGCTGTTTTAGCTGCAAAAGCAAGCGGAACAACTCCATGTTAATGCCTATAGATTTAGTATAATGTCCCAGTACTTTTGTTCATGTAGTGTGTAAGCCACCATTACAGCTCCCACTGGGGTTGTCACACAACTTTTGAAGTAGCATACTTCCACATTACTTTATCCCCCAAAGTGTGACCAAGTCTCAGGGTCGAACTGGGAACTTAAAGTGACCCTGGAAAAAAAACTAAAAGTGACCCCAGATACCACAGTGCAGCACAAAATACTACCTAAATTAATTAATGATCTTTTTGTACCTGGCTTTTGGCCACAAGGAGGGTTTAGGTGGCCTTCTGGGCATCAGCCCTCCAGGAAATTTCCCTGTAGGGTCTATGGCCAGTCTGCCCCTGCCAAGTCTGGACATATCCTTCAGGATTGTACCTGTACAATGACTTTGTATTGTAATTTCAAGATGATTATTTCAGACTCTTGAATTAAAATCCTGGGTGCAACCACTACTATAAGGAGTGTGAAGCTTGTGGTGGAACCAGAACATGAGGGGGGCCAAAAGGTCCCTCTGTCCCATTTGATAGGACCAGTACTATAAATTAACCTATATATGTGGACCTGATACATATTTCCCATTTGGACACATCCATTCTTCAAAATTCCTGAATGACTAAGAACTCTAGGTGGGTTGGGTGGCAGTGAAGGGGGGATTTAATAATCCATTCATAGTACATTAGGTTTCTAATGTAAATTAGTAGTACATTTTGGCTAATGCACCATTTGTGCAAAGGTTTGCAACCTTTATGGGAACATTTATCAAGACCAGTGTTTTCCTTGTGCAGGCCTTGTCATAGGTTTGGCACATGCTCCAGTAGGCCATCTGCCAGACTGAAATCTATGGCCGCCTCCTAGTTTTTTCACAGTTGCGTTTATAAGTCACAAACACAGATTTTTTTCTGGCATGGGGGGATGATAAATCTCCCCTTTACTGTTTTTCCATTCCCTCTTCACTTTGTAAATGTGACTTGACAAGTGGGTGGAGTTTTATGGGAAGAGGTGTGATTTACCACCACTTACAGATTTATCTGCCACATCAGGTGTAGATCTCTGGTGCAATGACAGCTAAATTAATCCAGAATTTATTTTATAGGTGTGCTCCTCTGCTTTTGCTAGATTCTCCCCCCTCCAGTTGATTGACAGGACCACAAACGATGATGATTAGGATACTTGGCCCTGTCAATAAAGCAGAGGGGAGGGTGGAGGAGCTAGTGTACATGAGGCTCACTTTTGGTGCACTTTACACCTCATTAGCATATCTCTGGAAAACCACAACGGATCAGGATAAAACATGTATCAATGTGATCGGCTCAGGCAACCCTACTAGGTATTTTGCCTGGTTTCATACTGTTGTTCCTTTTGACAGGATCCCTTTAAGACTGGCATATGAAACACCAGCTGCATACATGTTTTACCTCTTTGAAATTCCACCAATTTTTCATCCACAAAGACATTTAAATCTTTACGACTCTCCGATATTCTCCATTGTACCTGCAGGAGAGCAGAACAGGAGCATGAATGACAGGAGTGACGTAATGACGTTATACCCGTCTGTCCTGTCCAATAGCCTGGCACATACCTTTAGGGTGCCCTGATAGAATGCCGCCACTCGTACCAGAGCTGTACTGATACCATATCCGTTTTCTGTTTGCCATCTGTCAGTCTGACCTTGCAGAGTGAAAACATTGGTTCCCAGGGCAGATGAGAGCCTGACAATGACGAATTCTCCCAGGCCTTTAAATGTGTATTCTTGTCCATCAAACATAGAGAAATGTAATGTTCCATAAACCATGCCTGTCATTGGAACAAGAACACAGAAAATATCACATAAAAAGTCTTCACGTTCTCTACAAAGCCACTGAACAGTGGGTTAAAAGGAAAAATGAAGTCATATTTTCCTACTCAAAATCACTGTTCCACCACCACCAGTGTTTGGACTCCATTGCTCTCCACTGCTCTGGTCCCTGCTTGTCTCCACTTCTTGGTCTTGGCTGCACATGCAGAAAATGCCAGGAATGGCTGACACCGCCAATCACTGGCTGAGGCGGGTCACCAATACAGCCAGTGGTTGGCTGAGCAGGCATATGCAGTCAATTCCTGTGTGTTGAGCTAGGAACAGGAAGTGGAGAGCAGCAGGGACCAGAGCCGCATCAGAAAGGCAGCATTTTTGCATCGGTGAGGGTAATTATGGCTACTTTTTTATTTTTTAACCCACTGTGGTCCATCCATGGATAAAAAATACCACTGGACAACCCTTTAAACATTACTACCAATATTACTCCAAGCCGAAGTGAAAACTCTTCAAGGAAGTAATAAAACATCACTGAGGAACTGGGTAACTGTGGATTTATGGAAAAAATAAGGAAGAAAATGTCTCTCTCACATATTGTAGTGTACGGGAACTGTAATACCCGTCACTACCAAAGTGTCACTTGGTGTGCTGTCGTCCCTCCTAATTATGGGGAAGTTGTTATATGTCAGTTTTATAAAATGTCATGTAATGTATGTAATTTCCTGTTACTGAAACTTGCATGTACAGGCCTGCTAGGGGTGTCATTCCAGCTTCTAGTCAATAGAGGGAGCTAGGGAGCCCTAGTTTATATAAGGCCCAGTCAGGGAAGTGCAAGGCAGACGGAGTCTAGTGTCTGTAATCTACAGTTGGAGATTAGACAATGTCTGAGACAAGTCCAGGCCTGAAGCCTGCTGTCCAGGAGAAGATTCCCTCCTGAATTCCCATATGCAGAAACAGGAATATGTTAGCTCAAGAGCCTGAGGAAGTTTCCAGAAGCTGAGAGAGACAGAGGCAAAGATCAGGAAAGCCAGAGGTACTCAGAAAGACAGAGGAGGTACTTATAGAAGCCATAGCCAAGGATATAAAGCCAGAATTAGGTTAATGGGCCTTGGTGAAGAATTGCTGTATTCCAGGATCAGACAGAATTAGAGTGCAAGCTCCTGTGCTGCAAGTCCTGTGTTCAACACTCTGTAATTACCCTGCTATAACTGAATTGCCTGCATCGACCGAATTGCAAAATCGACTGTATGCTTAGGAACTGCATTTCCAATATTGTCTCTGCTTGCAAAACTACTAAAGTTGGAGTTCTGTTTTAAGACCACGTTTCCTCGATTTATTCCTGCATCCGCAAACGGCGTGCCACCGTTTACTTGGCACTGGCGTCACGAACTATCTTTACCTATACCTGCCCTTGCAGAGAGTCAGCTGTACCAGGTTAGTGTATATTGCACTACATCACCCAGAAACACCTACTGCACACAACTTGAGTACGCTGCACCTCTCTTTTGGCGTCACGAACAGGATACGCACGCTTTCTAGTGCAAGAAGCGTGAACTTTGTGCCTTATACCGTTGCCCTGTGACCAAAGTGACAATTTGCCTGTTTTATTCGAGTGGACTTTGTGGACTGAAAATCATACCCAAAGTGTACCCAAAACTTCTAAAAAGCGCTGTGCAGTGTTGCGCTACACAGAGGAAGAAAATCGCCGCATTGGAGTGTGGTTTTGTGGACTTTTTACAATCCTGCTTGCTGTCAGTGAATAGACAGCGTTTATACCCAAAGATGGCTGCTGGGCTTGCTGAATTTACTGCTGCGTCACCTTCATCCCGAAAAGGCGGGAAAAATTGGCGCCTTTCTGAGGAAAGAGCGGAAAGAAGGTCAAGGTCAGGCGCCACGGCTTATCTGGATATTTGCATGTCTGCCAGCATGGACACCGCCTTCCATATACTGGAATACCTGGGGGGCGGCTCCCCAGTGCAGTGGGAGGAGCTGGCTACTCTAATTGACGCGACCCTATCGCTCTCCTCAGAAGGATCGAGCATGTTGGAAAGTGAGCAGAGTGTTACTGCAGCGTCCGCACCTGAAATTGCAAAGATGACTGACATCGGTGTAGAGCCAGAAGAGGCTCCACCGGCCTACTCTACGGGACCGGAGCAACCCGCCTGCCGCCCAAGGGAGAAAGAACCCGAGCCCTGCTATGGCTCGTGGAGGGACTTTTTCCAACCATCTTTCAAATGGTCCTCCCTGATGGCGGAGATCCGAGAGGCCGCTATAAAGCGGAATACAAAGACCAAAATCATCTATGAGGAACTAACCAAGACCATACATGAGAAGCATACGCACACCCAACCCCGCCTGGAAAGGAGAAAGGGAGTGGTGCTGTCATTTGACAAACCCCGTGGCTACGGGTTCATACAGGACTATCTAACTGGCAGAGACCTCTATGTGAATCGAAGGTCTGTCAAAAGAGACTACCTCCCTTCGTACCAGCACAGCCTCCGCGAGGGAGAGGAAGTGGAGTACACCCCTGCCGAGAGCCTACGAGGCCCTTATGCAACTGCCGTGACCCGTCCCAAGCGAGCTCCTGAGGACTGGGAGGCAGAAGAAGGAGAAGACTACTCTGGCTGCGAGCGAGAACCGGAACGCTCTCCAGAGCCGGCCCATCACGCCTTTCAGGAGCGGAGCTCCTTCATTGGGCCCAATGTCTTCTGGCAGCCAACCGTGTTGGAGAAATGGGTGAGCCCCTATCCTTCCCCCGAGCTGCCTCGTCGGGAGAAGACCATATCAGAGCTGGAACAGTTAAAAGGACTTAGTGCTACCTTTGAAAACATCCGGATGGGTCGGAGACCAGACACATCGCCAGAACCTGCAGAGGCCGAGTCCGCACCATCGGTGACTGTACCTGCGCCGGCGGCGCCAGCAGAGGACAGCGACTCCGACACAGAGAGCATCGGTGAGCAGATCGTCCGGCTGGAGGAGAAGTTGCGGGAGTTACGCAAGATACACACCGCCAGGATCCGGACACCGCCAAGGAAGGATGAGGTAAGGGTGCCTGTCACCACCCGTAGACCACCTTCTGTTGCCACCGCTCCGTCAGTGCCCCAGACCGGACCCGCGATTGCCGTAAACTGCTGCACCCAGAGCACCGGACCGCTTGCTGCGGCGGTGCCAAGCGCATTACACCCTGCAGTGATCATGCAAGGACCGGCACGGTCCACCAGAGGGTTCACCCCTAGGCCTAACGGGCCAATACCTATTAGGGGCCCCTTTACCCTACAGCTGCCCCCTGACACTGTTATGTGGGCACACCCTCCTGTAGAAGAATACTACAGACGATACCTGCCAGCGGAGCCAAGTGGATATGATATGTCACTGTAATCAGCCTGCTAGGCCTTTGATTTACTTCACTGCAGAAGTTTGGTGTTAACCC
Organism: Bufo bufo; assembly: GCF_905171765.1. Classification (NCBI taxonomy): domain Eukaryota; kingdom Metazoa; phylum Chordata; class Amphibia; order Anura; family Bufonidae; genus Bufo; species Bufo bufo. The sequence continues at coordinate 566,963,276 of NC_053392.1, read as the reverse complement.
TTCCAGGACAGGAGTCCTACGTTTCTGGTCCTTTGTTGCGGCTGCCAGTTTGTCCACGGCTCAGTGGTAGGTGTTGACCACTGAAATCACAAAGTCAGCAAGGCCACGTTTGTTTCCAGGATCTCCTGCCTGCTTTTGCTACCCCACGCCAAGTTGTGCCTGTTCCTTTAGTTGCACCTTTTACCCTTCACCCCCTTTTCAGGTTGATCAGGGGTATTACAGCACTTTTCTTTGCTGTCCTTTTATTGTGCAACTTCATACTAAGGAACCGTGCCCGGAGACAGACTCAAAAGTACCTGAGCCTCTGAGATTCTTATTCTTTTAAAAGTAATGTGCCCAGAGATGGACTCCACCGCATGAGAGCCTCTGTGATTAATAAGAAATAACCTGGGTACGGACTCATGTTTGTTCTTTGAGCCTCCAAGAACTTTTATACTGTTTTATCCATTTTGCTGTTCTATCATGGACTTATTCATTGTCATGGACTATCCTGGTTATAATGTTACGCTGTGCCAGGTCAGCGCCCCCGTTCCATTCACTATCCTGAGAGAAGAGAACGACGCCCCTTGTCACCACCCTTCACTTTTGCCAATTGGACCTGATGTAAATGCAAATGCAGATGAATTACATGTATGTATGCCTGCATGTCTCTATTTTCTATTTCAGGTAGAGATTCCAGTTGGGCGACCCATGATGGAGTACGAGGTCGTACTCAGCTTAAAGCAGTGGGGTATGTAGTGTACGGGAACTGTAATACCCGTCACTACCAAAGTGTCACTTGGTGTGCTGTCGTCCCTCCTAATTATGGGGAAGTTGTTATATGTCAGTTTTATAAAATGTCATGTAATGTATGTAATTTCCTGTTACTGAAACTTGCATGTACAGGCCTGCTAGGGGTGTCATTCCAGCTTCTAGTCAATAGAGGGAGCTAGGGAGCCCTAGTTTATATAAGGCCCAGTCAGGGAAGTGCAAGGCAGACGGAGTCTAGTGTCTGTAATCTACAGTTGGAGATTAGACAATGTCTGAGACAAGTCCAGGCCTGAAGCCTGCTGTCCAGGAGAAGATTCCCTCCTGAATTCCCATATGCAGAAACAGGAATATGTTAGCTCAAGAGCCTGAGGAAGTTTCCAGAAGCTGAGAGAGACAGAGGCAAAGATCAGGAAAGCCAGAGGTACTCAGAAAGACAGAGGAGGTACTTATAGAAGCCATAGCCAAGGATATAAAGCCAGAATTAGGTTAATGGGCCTTGGTGAAGAATTGCTGTATTCCAGGATCAGACAGAATTAGAGTGCAAGCTCCTGTGCTGCAAGTCCTGTGTTCAACACTCTGTAATCACCTTGCTAAATCTGTAATTGCCTGCATCAACCGTATTGCAAAATCGACTGTATGCTTAGGAACTGCATTTCCAATATTGTCTCTGCTTGCAAAACTACTAAAGTTGGAGTTCTGTTTTAAGACCACGTTTCCTCGATTTATTCCTGCATCCGCAAACGGCGTGCCACCGTTTACTTGGCACTGGCGTCACGAACTATCTTTACCTATACCTGCCCTTGCAGAGAGTCAGCTGTACTAGGTTAGTGTATATTGCACTACATCACCCAGAAACACCTACTGCACACAACTTGAGTACGCTGCAATATGACCAATACCAGGTACTGTACCGGTAACATGATGTAGGGCAGATGCTTTTCTGCTGAATTAATGAAAAAACCTACAATTCTACACTGCACCAGAAACCTATAAAATGTCTAGACACTGATTCCTAAAGGGGTTTTCTGATGACTCATCCTCAAGATAGGTCATTAATATCAGATCAGTGGGATCTGACTCCCCGCGCCCCCTCCGATCAGCTGTTTGAAGAGGCCGTGGAGCTCCGGTGAGTGCTACAGCCTCCTTGCATGCTACCAAGCACACCGCTGTCCTTTGTATAGCAGCCGTGCTTGGTATCGCTGCTCAGCCCCATTCAGTTGAATGCGACTGAGCTGTGCCTAGGCCAAGGGACTATAAACTAGGCCACAACCTTCACCAAAGTGCTACGGCTTCTTTAAACATCAGGACTGGGACCCCGAACAATCTGATATTGATGACCTATCCTGAGGATAGTCCATCAATATCAAAATCTCACACAACCCCTTTAAGCAGAAGTTTAAGGTAAATCTATTAGTTTCTTAAGGAACAATGTGTATAAAAAGTTAGTTTTTTTTTTTCAATTTATAGTAATCTTTTTAAAGGGCATCTGTTAGATTTCAGGATATATGAAACCCCTTTGAAGCGCTTTTCCAGGCTTCTGATATTGATGACATTTCTTCAGAATAGGTCATTAATATTTGATGGGTGAGGGTCCGACACCTGCACCACCACCAATCAGCTGTTCCCTGCAGGCTCCAACGCTGGAACTAGCACTTTGAATAGAACAGGAAGCACCTCTCCATTCACAGTGTAGTGGCCATGCCGAGTAACTGCAGCTCTGCTTCCATTCGCTTCAATGGAAAATGAGCTGCAGTATCCAAGCCCGGCCACTAAATTTTAAAGGGGTATTCCGGTTACCATAAATATAACTTATGTTTTAGACTAATTCATCCTCAATAATTACCTAATATAATGTAAATTTCACATATTTACCATTCAGTAGTTATAAAAGTTTAGTTTTCTTCCTCTACTACCCACTGTGCTTCCTCATAAATCACCATGGCATCGACCTGTAGTTCTGAGCCTTTGTTAGGTCGAGCATGCTCAGTGTGCTGCTATCAATTCTCTAGCTAAAGGTCTTGCGAAACAAAGGGCGTGTCAGTGTGCTGCTGATTACTGAGTACAGGGGGCGTGACCGAACTGTATATCAGGCAGCCAATCAGTAAACATCAACACTCACCGCAGGAAAGCTAGGGATTGTGGGGATTGTAGTTGTGTGAGGGAGGATCAGGCGCCATGATACTCTCAGGGTGTTGCAGGCTCACACAGGAGCTAGCCAAATGGATTGCAAGGTAAAATGAAGCTCTGGTTATATGTGTAGATATGGGTTCTGGTTGGGTCACAGCTTGCAGCCTTAATGCAGTTTTTCAAAAATTAAGTTACTTTACCGGAATACCCCTTTTATCGGAGCTCTAGTTCCTGCTCCATTCAAGAGCTAAATAGGTCATCAATATCAAAATCCTGGAAACCCCCTTTATTGTCTGGTTGAACCAAAAATGTTAATTAATCTATTCATTATCTTACATAAAAGAGTAACAGTGACTCACCCAGTCCTGGAGAAGAATACTCAGTGCAGGTATCAAGAGGTCTTTTCTCATAGTACAAATGGCACAGTGCAGATTTAGTACAACACCACTGGAAAGGCAGCAGATCTTTATCTGTAATGACATAAACACCTTTACCAGAAGTATCAGACGCACATTGTACAGTATGACACGGGGTAGTATCTATCTACACACAGGACTCTAGCCACTGTGCCTGGCTGTGTGGTTGACATCCCTCTCCTTTCCCCACCATTGCTTTCCATAGTGTCTCATGTGCACATCTTATAGGGACAGGCACATCAGCTGGTTGGTGCCTAAGGCTGATCACCTCTGACTATTTAAATCTGCTCAGAACTACAACATCTTGCAGGAGCAACATGGTTCATTGGTTCCTGTTCCTTTGCCCTTTGATTACTACCTGCTGTGACCTATATCCATCGACTGTGTTGCATGAACTGTGCCAGCCCTGACTTGGATTTGTTCCAGGCTCTGAAAATAATGTCTGCAAGCCATCAGCGATTGATATTGAAAACTACTATCTGTCTGTTTATCTATCTACACATGATAATATTATTATTAGTATTATTATTTATTATTAAAGCGCCATTCATTCCATAGCGCTGTACATATGATAAGCGGTGCACATACATAATATAGACAATTGCACTAAGCATGAACAAGATGAGTTACAGACTGGTACAGAAGGAGACAGGGCCCTGCCCGTGAGGGCTTACAATCTACATGGTATGGGAGAAGGACACAGTAGGAGAGGGTAAAGCTGGTCATGGCGGTATGGAGGCAGCAGGGTCACTGATTGTAGGCTTGTCTGAAGAGGTGGGTTTTTAGGTTTCTTTTGAAGGATTCCACTGTAGGTGAAAGTCGGATATGTTGGGGTAGCGAGTTCCAGAGTATGGGGGATGCACGGGAGAAATCTTGGAGTCTATTGTGGGAAGAGGTGATAAGAGGAGAGGAGAGAAGGAGGTCTTGTGAGGATCGGAGATTGCGTGTGGGGATGTATCGGGAAAGTAGCTCAGAGATGTAGGGAGGGGACAGGTGGGTGGACAGCCTTGTATGTATTTGTTAGTATTTTGAACTGAATTCGCTGTGCAATGTGGAGCCAGTGAAGAGATTGGCAGAGGAGAGAAGCAGAGGAGTAACAGGATGAAAGGTGGATTAGTCGGGCAGCAGAGTTGAGAATAGATTGGAGGGGTGCGAGAGTGCTAGATGGAAGGCCACAGAGGAGGATGTTGCAGTAGTCTAGGCGGGAGATGATGAGGGCACGTACAAGCATTTTCGCAGACTTATGGTTGAGGAAAGTGCGGATGCGGAAGTAGTTTTTTCAGTTAGAGGTGGCAGGTGGTGGAAATCGCTTGGATGTGCGGTCGGAAGGAGAGGGCAGAATCCAAGGTCACTCCAAGGCAGCGGACTTGGTTGACCAGGGAGAGTATGCAGCCATTGATCGTGATAGATAGGTCTTTTTGGGGGGGTTGAGCAAGATGGAGGAAAGATGATGAATTTTGTTTTATCCATGTTAAGTTTTAGAAAGCAAGAGGAGAAGAAGGAGGATATGGAAGATAGGCATTGTGGGATTTTGGATAGTAAGGTGGTGATGTCTGGACCAGAGAGGTAGATTTGTGTGTCGTCAGCATAGTGATACTGAAAGCCATGGGACTCTATGAGCTGTCCCAGGCCGAAAGTGTAGATAGAGAAGAGCAGGGGTCCTAGGACATAGCCTTGCGGGACACCAACAGAGAGGGAATGAGACGAGGAGGTGGTGTGAGAGTGGGAGACGCTAAATCTCCGCTCTGTGAGGTATGATGTGATCCAGGAGAGGGCCAAGTCTGTGATGCCCAGAGATGAGAGAGTTTGTAACAGAATGGAGTGGTCAACAGTGTCAAAGAGGACAGGTCAAAGAGAAGGAGGAGAAGGACAGAGTAATGTTTTTTGGTTTTGGCTGTTAGTAGGTCATTGGTGACTTTGGTGAGGGCAGTGTCAGTTGAGTGGTGGGGTCGGAAGCCATATTGTAGCCAGTCAAAGACGGAGCAGGAGGAGAGATGAGAGGACAGTTCAGAATGGACATGTTGCTCAAGTAGCTTTGAGGCATATGAAAGAAGTGATATGGTGCGATAACTGGACAAAGAAGATGGGTCAAGTGAAGGCTTTTTGAGGATGGGTGTAATGGTAGCACGTTTAAAACCAGAGGGGAAGTGTCACGGAACCATGAACCAGACGTACAACAAGAGATAAGAGAAAATAAGAAGGCTTTATTGAAAATAAAGCTGTAAAGCAAAAGTCCAAACGGATGGTGAAACCGAGCAGAGTCTTTGCGAAGCCAGAGGTCAGGAACCAGAGGGGTAGTCAGACGAAGCCAGGATCAGGAACCAGCAGGGTAGTCAGACGAAGCCAGGATCAGGAACCAGCAGGGTAGTCAGACGAAGCCAGGATCAGGAACCAGAAGGGTAGTCAGACGAAGCCAGGATCAGGAACCAGAAGCAGCAGCAGTCTTAGAAGCATGTGAACACAAGAGGACCAAGCAAGGAACTGAAGCCACAGACCTCCTATATATATGAGCTAGGCATCCAGCTCCTCCCAGTGGGAAGGAGGAGCCGCAGGGTGGAAGGCTACAAGAAACCCAGAAACCAAGATGGTCGCCAGCACATGTCAAACGAAGGAGAACAGCAAGAAGGTAAGACCATGACAGGAAGACACCAGAGGTTAGTGATAGGTTAAAGAGATGAGTTAGGGCTGGGATAAACACTGTGGTGAGGTTAGGGATGAGGTGGGATGGGATTGGGTCAAGTGCACAGGTGGTGAGATGTGATCTGGAGAGTTGAGTGGAGAGTTTTTCTTCTGTAATTGTGGAGAAGCGGGTTTTGGGAGAAGAGGACCCAGCAGTTGTGTAGAGGGTCTGTGGGGACTGTGCACAGAAGCTTCTCTGATGTTGACTATCTTTTGTTTGAAGTATGTGGCAAAGTCCTCAGCTGAGATTATAGGAGAGTGTAGGGGCGCTGGGGGACTGAGAAGGGAGTTAAAAGTGTTAAAAAGTTGTTTAGGGCTGTGGGACAGGGAAAATATGAGAGATGAGAAGTAGGCCTGTTTTGCATCAGCGAGTGAGGATTTGAAAATGTATTGTGGTGTTATATAGGGTGGTGGCAGTATCTGGGTCTTGTAGGGAACAAATGGTAGAGAGTGGAAGAAGAGAGTCAGAAAGCAATCGAAAGTCGAGATGTTTAAGGTTCCTGCGGGGGTGTGTTAATGTGTGGACCGGGGGTGCAGTAGAAGAGACAAGTGAAGAGAAGGTGAGTGGGTTGTGGGCAGAATGGGGGAGAGGCGAATTAGAAAGGTTAGATAGGGAGCAGAGGCGGGTAAAGTTAAGATCCAGAGTGTGACCATCTCTGTGGGTGGGAGCGTAAGACCACTGTGAGAGGCCAAAAGAGGAAGAGAATGATAGGCGTTTAGAGGCGGCTGAGTGGCAGGTGTCAATAGAGATGTGGAAGTCACCCATGATGATAGTGGGGATGTCGGCAGAAAGAAAGTGTAGGAGCCAGGTGTTAAAGTGGTCAAGAAAGATGGTGGCTGGGCCTGGGGGGCGGTAAATGACAGCTACTTGGAGGTTGGAGAGGGAGTAGATGAAAACAGTGTGTACTTCAAATGAAGTGAGTGTACTGGAGGGTGGCAGTGGAGTTGGGCTGTAGGAGCAGGTGTCTGATGGGAGAAGATCAACTCCTCCATCATGTTTGCTGCTGGGGCGGGGGGTGTAAGTGAAATTAAATCCGCTATAAGAGAGTGCAGCAGGGAAGGATTGCTTTTTAATGCAATCTATACTTTTTATGAAGTCCATTCTTTCTTTTATATATTTGTTAATAAATTGTTTTTATCTATAGCAGTCCATGTGTTGTCAGATATTGAGTGCCCCCATTGATCTATTTTATTGACCTAAAGAATAAGAGAGGGCATGAGGTATCTGTGTTTTGGAAGGAAGTGTTTTACGTTGTCAAACAGGTTTATGCAAGCGGTCACATGAGAAAGTAAGATGGAGGTAGCGATGAATAGTTCCTTGCTGGGTGAATGGTTGTAGGGGTATTGCAGGAGGTTTCTAAAAGTGTTATTAAAATGTTATCTAACATATTACCAATATGAGAACTAGTACAATAAAGTACTTACCTATGTGATCTTGAATCCCATTAACATAGGAGTCATACACAAAGTATCGGTCAGTGAAGCCATTTCTCAGGTAGCCATCTGCATCATACACGCACCTTCTTCCAGCGGAGTATTGGTTGGGCAGAGAAGACTGGAATGTTGTTCCGTTACTTTGCACTCTCCGTAATGTCATAACATAGTCTTGGCTGATAGATGGAAGGATCTCAGGGGTAAATGTGTAATCTTTAGCTGCTTGGGACTTGAGGCAAGGACACGATGGTAACCCAGCATCCCATGATGACCTGTCTGGTTCAGAATAATACCAGTTCCAGCACAAACGGTGGTAGTTGGTCTTGTTCAGGTTGGCTGGGGCATCTAACCGGTAGGCCCAAACACCAGTTTTATTTGTGTTTCCTAGAACCCTGTGAGGACGATATAGCCCTAGTGACCCATAAGTATTGTTCTTTAGTGCCTGGGGATCATTGAAGTAGATGCCTTCTCCATTAGTGTATCCAATCAACGCTCTGTGATATACTCTTTGTGCAGGACCCCAAGACATGTTGTAATATTTTATTAATGCAAAGGACAAGATCCCATCAGTGGTCAGCACACACTGGAATGTATTAGTCTGCATACGCAATAAAAGAAGAGACACAAAGAAGTAATATTAGCAAAAATATAAAGAACATACGTGAATATGCTGTGAGGGGAAAAGCAGGGAGGAGGGGAGTAGTAATAACGGCACTGATAAGGGAGGGGTAGTGGTTCACCGTGGTTAACCTCACTCCAATACTCCTGCCTGATGGTGACTGGGGTGTCCTTGATGTTAGATGAGTGCGTTGATGGGTGTGAAGCAGATACAGGGCCAGTGGAAGGGTGATGGGAGTCAAAGACCATGCCCATTTGGTTACAATAAATAAGTCTCTCTTTACTGAATAGACGACAGGAGTTGCTGTACTTATAGCAATAGGCACAGTTGAGAAGTAAATCACAGAGTATGCTCTTCCCAATAGCTGTGTATAGGCAGCAACAATTATGTTAGTAATCTCCCCTTCGTCTTCCTCTCTAGAAACACTTTAGTTATTAATTCCATTCTTAATAACTCTTTTGGCAATTCCCAGCCTGTGGGGTGCAGATCTTCGATCCAGATGGCCAGTCCATCTCAAAGTGTGGTAAGTGCAGAAGTAATATACCCTTTCTATAGGCAGTAAAGTCTTTTGTCATAAACGAGCAATACCTTACTGTCTTTCCAGACACATCCTCTGAAGTGGGTTTCTACCATCTGTGAATGTCTGTTCTCTTTACCTCATAGGTAGTAACTGACAGCTTTCAGCTTCAGGGCTGAAGGTCCCCTGGACCAGCCTTTTCTCCAGGCATACATCTCAGGAGCTCACACATGAATATGTTGCTTTAAGCTCTGGTGACTAGACACCCCCTCTACTACAAGCCAAGGGGGTTCAGCCTTTCTTCTGGTGATGTAAGTAGGAGTTCCAGTGTTAACTATTTACTTACCATTAGAGATGTCTAGTGCTAGGAAGAGTACTTTAGCAACACATCAGAAATTTTAACTCCTTAGCACTTAATTAACTATTTGCAGTGATCTACTGGGTCACTACATATATAGCACTTACAAGATCTGATTTTTTTTGTAGTGGGGAAAACAAGTAGATCCTTATGTTAGGCTAAAAGGTGGCCACACACGTTAGATGAATGTCAGCTAGACCTGCTAATTTAGGTGGGACCAGCCAACCATCTAAGTTGCCTTAGGCTACTTTCACATTAGGAGAAACAGAGACGAACCCGCGCTGACTAAGTATCCATTTATAACAACGAAGTGTATCAAAGAGAAAGGCCTTTTGTGGGGTGAGAATACAAACTGGCCTATTTGGCATACACTACGGAAATATCGATGTTTAAATGGATCCCGAACTTGTGAATCGTTGGAGTTAAACAAAAAACAAGATAGATGTAGAAAAAAATCTGCAGTTACTTACTGATTGGCGAGCTTGAAGATGGAAGTGTTAATGATGCTGGATTAATTCCCCGCTTTGTCCGGTAAGATTCTTGCGGCTGTTCACTTTAAATGTCAGTGTCTCTCCTGGTACTATCTTCTGCTTTCCTCGTGGCACGCGCGTAACCCCGGCCGGTAGTTAGCGCACGCACTTGGAAGCAATGCTTGGTTGATGTCCTGGAAACCTAACGTGTAACGTCACACATGAAGCTACGGAAGCTTCGCTGGTCCACAATACCGCCAACGCGTTTCGGAATAATCGTATTCCTTCCTCAGGGATAAGCAGAAGATAGTACCAGGAGAGACACTGACATTTAAAGTGAACAGCCGCAAGAATCTTACCGGACAAAGCGGGGAATTAATCCAGCATCATTAACACTTCCATCTTCAAGCTCGCCAATCAGTAAGTAACTGCTGACTTTTTTCTATATCTATCTTGTTTTTTGTTTAACTCCAACAATTCACAAGTTCGGGATCCATTTAAACATCGATATTTCCGTAGTGTATGCCAAATAGGCCAGTTTGTATTCTCACCCCACAAAAGGCCTTTCTCTTTGATACACTTCATTGTTATAAATGGATACTTAGTCAGCGCGGGTTCTTCTCTGTTTCTACTAATAGCTTGCTCTATTTTTTATTTTTTTTTGGCAATTATCCCCTCACCAGAACCCTGCAGCGACACACCTCTCTGTAATTGCATTACAGTACTGGTGATCTCCCACCTCCCCAAAAATTAGACGGCAGCGCTAGTATCCACATTAAGATTACTTTTACATTAGCATTTTTTGCGGATCCGTCATGAATCTGCAAAAATACTTCCGTTACCATAATACAACCTCATGCGTCTGTCATGAACAGATCCGGTTGTATTATGTCTTCTATAGCCATGACGGATCCGTCATGAACACCATTGAAAGTCAAAGGGGACAGATCAGATTTCTATTGTGCCAGATTGTGTCAGAGAAAACGGATCCGTCCCCATTGACTTACATTGTGTGCCAGGAAGGATCCGTCTTGCTCTGCACCACATCGCGGACAGAAAAATGCTGCAGACAGCGTTTTGGTGTCGGCCTCCAGAGCGGAATGGTGACTGAATGGAGGCAAACTGATGCATTCTGAGCAGATCCTTTTCCATTCAGAATGCATTAGGGCAAAACTGATCAGTTTTGGACCGCTTGTGAAAGCCCATGACGGATCTCAGAAACGGAAAGCCAAAACGCCAGTGTGAAAGTAGCCTAAAGTGCGTGGAAATGTCCTGAGTAAACCCTACCCCGGTTGTCGATGTAAAGAAAGGTTAGGCATGTTGGATTTCAATTTAAAAATGTTTAGCAGTGACCTCCTTGCACCACTAGTGTCTTTCCCTGGTCCTATATTGATTTTATGAGTTGGACAGTAGAGTGGGATGTATTGCTCTAAAAGATCTCATGTAGTCAGCCATACAACCTCCAAGTGGTACAGATATGTAAAAATAGGAGGCCTTTTTTGTATCTCCATATGCCTCTGATATCATACAGAGTTTTTATTTTATTTGATCCAGGATGCTCCCTTTGATATTGTATTACATTACACAGCATTGCTTTTAGGATAACCCTAAGATAATATGGCGCTGCACTGAGCACCATACAGCAGTACACAGAATGACTCAGATTTACTAATGTTTCAGTGCCAAAAATATCTCTAAAAAAGTGTTGCAGATTGGCGCAATTTGATGCATCTGGCGCTTCTACACTTTTTTCCGACACGCTTGATAAGGGGGCAAGGCTTAGAAATGGGGCAGGGCTTCACGTTAAAGGGGCGGGCCTGATATAACGCATTTTTAACCAAAATTGCACCACAATTCTAGCGTAAAAATCTTTTTGAAAGTAAGCCAGCCAATAGTTGTTATAGAGAAAACTGTCGCACATTTATCATCCAGCCCAAGCCCCTGTGATAAATCTGATGCAGGTCTAGACAGCCTATATAAGGGTACGCCATCTTTACAATTAGTAAATCTGAGTCATTGTGTATGGCTCTGCAGTAGGTTGCCACAGGGAGTTTACGTACCTCTGTGCTGCCGCTGGACTGCTTTGGTGTGTTCAATTGGGGCACAGACTGGGTTTTTATATGCAGGTTAATGAGGACATAAAGCAGTATATACAAAACTGAATGCGAAGACATGCAGAGGAGGCAGCTTAGGCGTAGAATTGTACAACCCCCATTGGGACAATACCTTTTCTAAATGAGGACCCATTGACAATCAGCTGATTATGGGTACAGCAGATGAAACCCCAGGTGATATGGATAGGTGGACGTAGCTTGTCTTTACGGATAACCCTATTAAGTGAACATATTGCAGACTGTTTTCATTTTATTTTTGTTCAAAAACATATTCGCATTTTCCTATGCCATAAATGTCTGATAGATGTGGGTCCTGACTTTAGGAACTGCGCCTATAACGAGATTGGGGTCCCCGACCTCTTTAGGTCTGATGAGGTAAATGTCTCTGGCTCTCTCCACTCACTTCTCTGGAAGTTACGAAACAATAACCATGTTTCCATACCTCCCATGGAGAGAGACAACAGATTTACCTCATAAGGGTTGGATGGTGCTCCAAAAACATTTCTTACCACTCCTTCTTGGGACTTTTAATAAATGCCTCATATACTTGCACAGAAATCCACCATCCAGCATGGAGAATCTGCACCTCTCAATTCCCTGCTCTGAATGTTGGGTGTGAAAGTCCTGGTAATGTGATATCAATACTGACCCTCATCCATATTTCTAGAAAATTGTTGGCATTTCCGGTTTTTACATTGATGAACACTAGAGATGAGCGAATTTCATATTTTGAAATTCGTTCACACTTTGTTTGTTGGTTGAAGGTGAATTGCATTATGGATTACGTTACCATGGACCATAATGCAATTCCATGACGGAATGCATAACGGAATGCCTTTAGAGGCCTTCCATTATTCATTCCGTCATAATAGAAGTCTATGGGCTGCAAAACGGATCTGTCCCGTTTCTGTTATGCAGTTAAGCCCTCCCCTGCATAACGGAAATAGGACGGATCCGTTTTGAAGCCTATAGACTTCTATTATGACGGAATAAATAACGGAATGCCTCTAAAGCCATTCCGTTATGCATTCCGTCATAGAATTGCGTTATGGTCCATGGTAACGGAATCCATAATGCAATTCACCTTTAACCAACAAACAAAGTGTGAACGAATTTCAAAATATGAAATTCGCACATCTCTAATGAACACTTAAAGGAGCCTATGTAATTAGAATAAAGGTTCTACTTTTTTTTCCCAGACTCATGTCCAAGAGCTGTGTTTAGCTGCAATGCTAAGAAGCTAGGAGCAAATTGCCAGATCAGAATTTGCAAGGTTTGATTGCAGACCGTGACCATGCTGATACATAGGTCTGCATTTGAACTGTGTACACAGGACTGTAGACATTTTTCAATCAGGGCGATTGTGCAAAGTTGCTTTTATATTTTAGATGCATTAAAGAAATGTTACCTCGTTGAAGGTGACTTTTTGGTACGACACTGGTAACACTTGATCCCATGTCATCTTCAGGATCCATTTTGATGTAAAATTGGTAGTAAGATTCTTATGGAAATAACTGTTCACTTCATCATTGGTTCTGTTGAATGCTATTTGGGAGTAGAAGTTTCTCTGATCTCTCTCAGAATATACCTTCATAAAAAAAACGTAAAATGTTATATAATGGTTAAGTGGTACATTAATTATTCTTAGGGAAAGACTTTAAAAAAGGGCTCCCTTTTGCTGCCATTCTGACGCTGCTCTGGTCTCCACTGCTCTCCACTTCCTGTCCCAAATTGACATGCCAGAAATGGCAGGAAAGTCCCGCTCAGCCAATCACAAGCCTTAGCAGTGATCCATCTCAGCCAGTGATTGGCTAACCTGACCTTTGTGGTGTGTCAAGCCCGGACAGAAAGTGGAGAATAGCGGGAACCTGAGCAGTGTTGGAGCAGCAGTAACTCTGTGTAATACAACTTTGCTATTTTAACCCTTTCTGACACACCTTTTTAATTATCTGCCTGGAAAACCCATTTAAAGCATTACCATTTCTAGCCAAATAATAAAAAGGACATGTGCGCGTCTTTTTCTGCACAGTATTTAATTTATAGAGTAACTCCAGAGCTGCACTACTGTACACATTGTTCTAAACATATCCATTTTGGATTCTATGGTGTACTATCTTTGGTCACCCTCCTCCATACCATTAAGCCTACACTTCCCTGCTCTCACAATGCCATCAATATAAAACAAAGGAACAAGTTAAACCAAGCTACGAGACAGAAGACACCACAAACCTGGTACCACAGGGTCCCATTTCCCAGTGTGAGGTCAGCATCATCCCAGAAAACGGCTAGCATGGCTACCTTCTCATCTCCTCGAAACCTCTTTTCAAAGGGATTGGGAAATAAATATTTCTCAGTGATGTTCCCGGGCTGAAACTGAACCAGTCCATTGTCCGAAAACTAGACAAGAAGCATCCACAATTATTTATTCAGTCATTTTTTTTTTTTTGTGTACATTTATTTTAATTTCATTTTCCTTAATTTACATGAAAATATTTCTTGGTGGCAATTGTGATGCTAAGGTATATTTAGACAGGAAGGTAATGTGACTTGTGCTTACAAGCTTTTCACTTGTGAAACTTGTTATATCACATGTAGCACGCTATCAGCCTCTGTAAATAAACCCTATGGCTACGGACAGACGTGGTGAATTTTCATGCTGAGGAATCCATGGCTGAGATCTGCAGTAAAAATGGATGAGTTGTGGATTTACAATCAGCATCGCATATGAAATTATGTGCAGATTCAGTACAAACATTATTTTAAAATCTCATCTACGTAATACTGCTGCGGATTTTCCGCATGAAAATCCGTTGCAGAAAATTTGCATAATTTTCACCACGTGTGGCCATACCTAAAGGATAAACTGGAGCTCCACCTTTGGAGACTTTGTAATGAATATATTGAGGAGTAGGATGACGTTAGGAAGTATCTAATTAAATCACATAGTGATACATAATTAGCAAAATGACTCCCTTAAGTGTGCCTGTACGGTTAGCGGTAGTGAGCCACACAGCCAAAAACTATGACAACTTGAGATACTAAGGGATATAAATGAGCTGTTAACAAGCTCTCCCTCTGATGCCACCAGATGTAATGCAGATATCTTATAAGTCAATGTTCTACTCTTTAAATAGTATAACAAAATAATAGCAAAGACAGGTGCACTCTGCGGTCTTACTAAACCCTCAAACTGATTTTAAAATTGAGAGATTAGCCAACATATTCTACGGTGTAGGACATGTCTGAGCCCGAGCACCGCGCCAAGGTTTCTTAAGTAGCTCGGGTGCTCGGGCTCAGACATGTCCTACACCGTAGGATATGTTGGCTAATCTCTCAATTTTCAAATCAGTTTGAGGGTTTAGTAAGACCGCAGAGTTCACCTGTCTTTGCTATTATTTTGTTATATTGTTATATTGATTATCACATCCACATAATTGCTATCTTGTGTAGGATGTCTATTGTGGTACTTGTGGTTTGCTGCGGTCATCCTCCATTGTATGCATTTTTGCTGGGGATCGTCATTAGCAACGGGCCACAAGTGCAGGATTTGCTCCCCTATATATATGCACAACTGCATGTGGGTTTGAGCACGTCCTGCTTGTTTAATACCACGCCATTCTTTTCAGTTTGTATACTCTTTAAATAGGCCTTGAGACTCAGATATTAAATAAGCCAGAACCCCATCTGCAGACAGCTATTTCAGGGTGATTGCCCCTCATCAGTTCAGAGCAGAGAGTACTAACTGGGTGAGAGGCCTAAATCTCTCACTTAGGTCCTGACTTAGGCCTCTCACCCAGTTAAGTCAGTACTCTCTGCTCTGCACTGATGATGGGCAATCACCCTGAAACAGCTGTCTGCTGATTTAATATCCAAGTGATGTCTCAAGGCCTATTTAAAGGGTCGAACACTGACTAGGATAGCTGCCTTACATCTGGTGGCAACAGAGGCGGAGCTTGTTAAGAGCTTATTTGCATCCCTTTCTTCCCAGAATTCCAGAGGAGCATGCATGGTCTATAAGTCTCCTCATGCCGATTAGGGCACACTCTCCCCAAGAAGAGATAGTATGCCCCAAAACTTGAGGTACTTTATAACAGCATGTGGTTTTGACCATGTGCTACTTAGTGGCAGTCACTATAATCAGGGTACTCCCTTGTATTTTACACTTCTGGCTGACTTAGACACGAATTGAGATTCGAGACAGACTACGCCCATGCCCTAGAATATTTAAGGCTGTTGGTTACACCTGATCTTCACGCATGAGTAAGGGGGCGCGACCCCCAAAATGTTGTGCTTGAATGTGGTTTACAACTCGGCGAAATCTGAACAAGTGGGCCTGAGAGCCATGCAACACTTTTTAATTGTGAAAAATAAAGTAAAGAAAGGACCAAGAGGTCTTCTGAAGCGTGAGTAGTATCCTTCTCATCTAACAACAAATATTCAAAATGTTATATGGCTGAATTGCATATGAAGTCTGCTTAGTGGCAGCCCACTACCACTAGGTGAATGGCCACCTTGAAAGCAGGATATGATAGCAACCATTCATAGCTGTGGGGAAACCAAATTCCCTCTGCTGCTTGTAGGTTGTCAGCAGAAAGCAGGCACAAGGCGTGGACATTCTATATATGCAACCTGTGCAGCTGCAAAGGATCTCTGCAAGTAAGAGGACCCACTGCTATCCTACAAGTACTGGTAGATGTCACAGCAGAGAGCTATGAATGTGATGGTCTATAGCTAGCACCCCACTGCCATCAAACCCGGTGCTTCCTTCGTCTCTGCATTCACAGCGTCCTTGGTCGCACAGCAATGTGATCCAGGAGCCGCTGTCTTTAAAAAATTGTTTCTTGCCTCTTGTAATTATTGTTAATTTTTTTTGCACATAAACATGATCTTAGTAAATTAATCATTCTTGTGTGAATCATACAAGTTTCCATGATATCACCAGTGAGCTTCTGTTAGAAAAGCTGTGTGTTTCTGTCAGATATCTTCTGTTACATCACAACTGTGTTTCTGTCAGGTATCTTCTGTTACATCACAACTGTGTTTCTGTCAGGTAACTTCTATGATATCACAACTGTGTTTCCATCAATTATCTTCAGTGACATCACAACTGTTTCTGGTATCTTATGTGATATCACAACTGTGTTTCAGTCAGGTAACTTCTGTGACATCACAACTGTGTTTCTGTCAGGTATCTTATGTGACATCACAACTGTGTTTCCATCAATTATCTTCAGTGACATCACAACTATGTTTTTGGTATCTTCTGTGACATCACAACTGTGTCTCTGTCAGGTATCCTCTGTGACTTCACAACTATGTTTCTGTCAGGTAACTTCTGTGATATCACCATTGTGTTTCAGTCAGGTAACTTCTGTGACATCACAACTATGTTCCTGGTATCTTCTGTGACATCATAGCTGTGCTTCTGTCAGGTATCTTATGGGACATCACAACTGTGTTACCATGCTATGTTTCATGTCCGTTTGTATCTGAAGAAGGGGATTTGTTCCACGAAACACGTTATAATGTTTGGAGCAATAAAGAATCTTTTGGATTATCTCTGGCCAGTGCCTGTTCCTTCTTTTTCTACGGAGAGGTAGTCCTGCTTTATACAAGTTTCCACGATATCACCAGTGAGCTTCTGTTGGAAAAGCTGTGTGTTTCTATCAGATATCTTCTGTTACATCACAACTGTGTTTGGGTCAGGTAACTTCTGTGATATTACAACTGTGTTTCTATCAATTATCTTCAGTGACATCACAACTATGTTTCTGGTATCTTATGTGACATCACAACTGTGCTTCAGTCAGGTAACTTCTGTGACATCACAACTGTGTTTCCATCAACTATCTTCAGTGACATCACAAATATGTTTCTGGTATCTTATGTGACATCACAACTGTGTTTCTGTCAGGTATCTTCTGTGACTTCACAACTATGTTTCTGTCAGGTAACTTCTGTGATATCACCAATGTGTTTCTGTCAGGTAACTTCTGTGACATCACAACTGTGTTTCTGTCAGGTATCTTATGTGACATCACAACTGTGCTTCAGTCAGGTATCTTATGTGACATCACAACTGTGTTTCCATCAACTATCTTCAGTGACATCACAAATATGTTTCTGGTATCTTATGTGACATCACAACTGTGTTTCTGTCAGGTATCTTCTGTGACTTCACAACTATGTTTCTGTCAGGTAACTTCTGTGATATCACCAATGTGTTTCTGTCAGGTAACTTCTGTGACATCACAACTGTGTTTCTGTCAGGTATCTTATGTGACATCACAACTGTGCTTCAGTCAGGTATCTTATGTGACATCACAACTGTGTTTCCATCAACTATCTTCAGTGACATCACAAATATGTTTCTGGTATCTTATGTGACATCACAACTGTGTTTCTGTCAGGTAACTTCTGTGATATCACTAATGTGTTTCTGTCAGGTAACTTCTGTGACATCACAACTGTGTTTCTGTCAGGTATCTTATGTGACATCACAACTGTGTTTCTGTCAGGTATCTTCTGTGACATCACAACTGTGTTTCCATTAATTATCTTCAGTGACATCACAACTATGTTTTTGTTATTTTCTGTGACATCAAAACTGTGTTTCTGTCAGGTATCCTCTGTGACATCACAACTATGTTTCTGTCAGGTAACTTCTGTGATATCACCATTGTGTTTCAGTCAGGTAACTTCTGTGACATCACAACTATGTTTCTGGTATCTTCTGTGACATCACAGCTGTGTTTCTGTCAGGTATCTTATGGGACATCACAACTGTGTTACCATCAGGTAAGCTGCTGTAACACCACATTTTTTTCAGAACAGTAAACTGCTGTGACAACACAACTGGATTTCAGTCAGGCCTATTATTGGGGACAAGCGTTAATTTGAATGACATCGCAATCGCAATGAATCAGCCGATGAATGAGCAAATGTTCGACAGCTACAGGGCATCTTTTATCAGGAAGAAAGATGCCCGATTATCAGCAGCAGATCCCTATGTAATCAGGGATGTGCTGCCAATAATGAATAAAACAGAAGGATGGCGGAACTAATCGTTCCTCCCGCATTCTGTTTGCATTGCTCTGTGTAAGCAGGGAGGCGCAAACAAGCGCCGATGGATATTTTATCGTCTGTACATCGTACAGTGGGCAGTGTAATACCACCCTTAAATGGTGGCTAACTTTTCACACAATTTTTCATAAACGAATATTACAAGTGACCCCAAGGTGTGTGGCAAGGATTGCATAGTACCGTGTAGCCCACAAAAACAATGCGATTTTGAATACTTTTTCATTCATAAATACAAAAGCATTAAGGGAGTGATACCTTTATAGGCTAATCAGAAAAAACATATTGCAAGCTTTCAGAGCACAAAGGCTCCTTCTTCAGGCAAGATTACAAAAAAAAAGTCAGAGAAATAGGCACAACACTTATAGAATGTTACAGCAAAACATGTACATGGGGGGATGCATAATTAAAGGGGTTATCCCATGACTAATGTGAAAAATGAAAATCAGACATCGGATAGTACATGGCAATCGCTTTCTAACAATGCTAGAACCAGCCCTGTACCTCACATGTATCCAGAGATCTCTCCATTCATTGCTCTGCTAGATTTATATTAGGCTGAAAGCTCAACGGAGTGTCTTGTCTGCTGCAGCTAAGGGGGCGTGTCCATGCTTTCCCTATCACAGCTCAGGAGGCAGTTGAAGGATGAAACTGAGCATGTGCGGCCATCTCAGTGAACAGGTCAAAGAAATAAGGAAAAAAATAACCAGCA
Organism: Bufo bufo; assembly: GCF_905171765.1. NCBI lineage: Eukaryota > Metazoa > Chordata > Amphibia > Anura > Bufonidae > Bufo > Bufo bufo. The sequence goes on along the minus strand of NC_053392.1, from coordinate 566,944,000 downwards.
GGTGGCGCTATACAGAAACATTTTATTAAATAACTCAGTAGCTATGCTAAACTTTCAATTACATGCAATTACAAAATTATTCAGATCCAGATGCTGCTTTGAAAACTGTAGAATATTTTTCATGGGACAACCCCTTTAAGATAAGGCTGATCAACAAGTGAACATGGTCAGCGGAGACTAGGTGGAATTTATATTGGGGAGACTGTACAGAAACTGCGATCCAGAATGAACCTGCACAGATTCAAGATAAAACACAAAGCCGATGCAACAGTAGGAATCCATTTCTCTGGACCAGTACACTCCATGAATGACTTAAAGGTTTTAATTCTCAGGGAACTCTTAAAGGGAACTTTAAGAATGATAGAGACAGAAAAACTTGGGAATTTAAAATGATGACTACATTCCAGTTATTAAGTGATGGACTGAATCTCACCCCTGGCTTTATGATCCACTATTTAGACAAAATTCACACCTCCTTCAGTTTGACTCCCAATCCCTAATCTACATTGTCTCCGCTGACCATGTCCACTTGTTGATCAGCCTTATCTTAATTATGCATCCCCTCATGTACTTGTTTTGCTGTAACATCCTATAAGTGTTGTGCCTATTTCTCAGTCTTTCATTTGTAATCGTGCCTGAAGAAGGAGCCTTTGTGCTCTGAAAGCTTGCAATATGTTTTCTGGTTAGCCTATAAAAGTATCACTCCCTTAATACTTTTGTATTTATTAACGGAAAAGTATTCAATATCGCAAATGACCACAAGAAACTTTGTGATATGTCTTATCAGTAAGAAATGTCTAGTTCTCATGTTATCAGTTGTTTACAATCCCCCCAACCCTTGCAAATTGCTTTTCACTTTGAAAAATGCCTTAAATCCGTCCAAGATGGGAGCATCTCCACAGAAGGATCATATAACGCATGTCAATTCAAGTCAATTGATAAATGTCCCACAAAATGTTAGATTATTTTTTAATCAAAACTAGAGATGAACGAACCAAAGTTGACAAAGTGGAATTCCATCCAAATTTAAGGAAAAATGTGATTTGTCCTGAAGTCGAATTTCCTTGTGGTAACGAATCGCATTTTTCCTAAAATGGCTGCTGCACATGTTACAAAGTGAAAGTAAGAAGCCCGGGAATGAGGGAGCACCCATAATGCCATGCAGACAGCCAATCAGCAGATAGCCAGCCCCTGTGATGTCACAGCCCTATAAAAAATCTCAGCCTGCTCGCTCTCTGCCATTTTACAGTGAACTTAGTGCAGGGAGAGACATTGCAGGCACTAGGGACAGTGATTAGGAAAGACTTTATTTAAAAAAAAATAACTACTGATCAGTTCAGGGAAAGATTGTTCATAGTGTAGGGAAAGGATAGGGAGGCATTATCCACACTGTAGGGAGAGAGCAGGGACCAATAGGAGAGTGTAAATCCTGGGAAATAGGAGTGATTCCATGCTGCACTAATTGGGGTTACTAGAAGTGATCTACTACTAGATTTTAGGTTGTTTTAAAGAGTAATTTCAGTAATCCTAGCATCTTTTATTGTGGTAAAAGTGCGGTCTGATACAACCAGTTTTGGGGTGTCTTACTTTTAAATATATAAAAGTACTTCCATTAATCCTTGCTTTTGGGGTGAAAGTGCGGTCTGATACAACCAGTTTTGGGGTGTATTTATTACATATATAAAAGTATATAGCATATAACAGAACAGGTTCTGTAGAAATCTATGTGGAATCAGCTGACGACAGTGTAAATGGAGTGCGCTTCTTGACGCGAACATTTACGTGTAAGGCCGAATTCACACTTAAGTTATTTGGTCAGTTTTGGCCCCGTAACTGCCCAAATGAGTGAAGTGATTCTAAGAGCGACGCCTATCATCTGCGTGTCATACTGACTCACAGTGGCATGCTAAGGGGGGGGCAGTCCGCCCCGGGTGCCCACTCTAGGGGGGGGGGGGCCAGAAGCAATGAGCTCTTCCATCAATACAGATGGAAGCGCTAATTGCTGGAGCGCAGGGAGTGGGTCCTGTCACTCACTGCTCAGCTCCCAGCGCTCCTCTCCTCCCTCAGGCTGGTGGCGCACAGAACGGTGAAGCAGGAAGACTTCTCCATGCTCCACCATTCAGCCTGCAGTCACAGATCGCGCTGCCGGCCTGTGTGAGAGGAGCCTGCAGCCCGGAAATCGGCACAAGCTCCGCCCACACAGTGCTGCAGAGCGATCTGTGCCTGCGGGCAGGGCCGGCGCCACCTGTAAGGCGACCTAGGCAGCCGCTTAGGGCGAAATTTAGCAGGGGGCGCCGGAACCGTGCGGTTTAAAAAAAAAGCGTTGGTTAAGTGGCGGCCCGGGCCGGTCCTGCCGCAACTTTTTTTTTAAAGTACAGCGGCATGCCCTCCTCCCCCGCACTGGGAGGCTGCCGCACTGCCCGGGCTGGCGCGTCTATGATTGTGCACCACCCGGGCGCAGCCTGAAGAGAGGGACTGACAGGAGGGAAGCGCCTCTAATGTAGCGTGGCCGAGCTCTGTTCAGTCCGCGATACAGGAGCTTTTGTTTCCTGTACCCGGCCGGACTGACAGGAAGTGCTCACTTAGTGTGCACTTCCTTTCAGTCCGGCCAGCTACAGGAAACAAATGCTCCTGTACCGCGGACCGAACAGAGCTCGGCCACGCTACACTAGAGGTGGGGGGGGAATTAGAGTGACGAGGGGGGGGAATGAGAGTGACGAGGGGGGGGTGAGAGTGACGAGGGGGGGGATGAGAGTGACAAGGGAGGGGGGGAATGAGAGTGACAAGGGAGGGGGGGGAAATGAGAGTGACAAAGGAGGGGGGGATGAGAATGACAAGGGAGGGGGGGAATGAGAGTGACAAGGGAGGGGAGAATGAGAGTGACAAGGGAGGGGGGATGAGAGTGACAAGGGAGGGGGGAATGAGAGTGACAAGGCAGGGGGGAATGAGAGTGACAAGGGAGGGGGAATGAGAGTGAAAAGAAGGGGGAGAGAGTGACAAGGTGCGGGGGGGTGAGAAAGAGAGTGACAAGGGAGGGGGAGGATAAGAGTGACAAGGGAGGGAGGGGGGGGAAGAGAGTGACAAGGGAGGGGGGAGAAGAGAGTGACAAGGGAGGGGGCAAGAGAGTGACAAGGGAGGGAGGGGGGAAGAGAGTGACAAAGGAGGGAGGGGGGGAAAGAGTGACAAGGGAGGGAGGGGGGGGAGAGTGACAATGGAGGGAGGGTGGGAGAGTGACAAGGGAGGGAGGGGGGGAGAGAGTGACGAGGGAGGGAGGGGGAGAAGAGAGTGACAAGGGAGGGAGGGGGGAAGAGAGTGACAAAGGAGGGAGGGGGGGAAAGAGTGACAAGGGAGGGAGGGGGGGGAGAGTGACAATGGAGGGAGGGGGGGAGAGTGACAAGGGAGGGAGGGGGGGAGAGAGTGACAAGGGAGGGAGGGGGAGAAGAGAGTGACAAGGGAGGGAGGGGGGAGAAGAGAGTGACAAGGGAGGGAGAGGGGGAGAAGAGAATGACAAGGGAGGGAGGGGGGAGAAGAGAGTGACAAGGGAGGGAGAAAAGAGTGACGAGGGGGGGGAGAAGAGAGTGACAAGGGAGGGGGGGAGAAGAGAGTGACAAGGGAGGGGGGGAGAAGAGAGTGACTAGGGAGGGGGGAGAAGAGAGTGACAAGGGAGGGAGGGGGAGAAGAGAGTGACAGGGGAGGGAGGGGAAGAAGAGAGTGACAAGGGAGGGAGGGGAAGAAGAGAGTGACAAGGGAGGGAGGGGGGAGAAGAGAGTGACAAGGAAGGGGGGGAGAGAGTGACAAGGGAGGGAGGGGGAGAGAGATTGACAAGGGAGGGAGGGGGGAGAAGAGAGTGACAAGGGAGGGGGGAGAAGAGAGTGACAAGGGAGGGGAAGAAGAGAGTGACAAGGGAGGGAGGGGGGAGAAGAGAGTGACAAGGGAGGGAGGGGGGAGAAGAGAGTGACAAGGGAGGGGGGAGAAGAGAGTGACAAGGGAGGGGGGAGAAGAGAGTGACAAGGGAGGGGGGAGAAGAGAGTGACAAGGAAGGGGGGAGAAGAGAGTGACTAGGGAGGGAGGGGGGAAGAGAGATTGACATCCATCACAATGCACCCCTTGCACACATCCACAGACACACACACTGCATCCCTTACAGACACAGAAACACACCTTGCGGCCCTTACACATACAAACACAGATTCACACAACGCATTCCGTACACACATTCAGAAACACACAATACATAGCTTATACACAAACACAAACTTCTTTCTATCCCTTACACGAAAACACACTGCAATCCACTACACACACACTGCATCATCTACACACACTGCTATGCCTATACACTACATTCCATAAGCACACACATTAGATTCCCTACACACATCACCTACACACTTCACCCACTGTGAACAAACTCATGGGTGGAACATGTAGGTGGACTTATGGGTGGGCCTTATGGGCATACTCACCGTCAGACCCTGGGGCCCAGACCTTGAGCTGTGTAAAGGGCCCCAAAAATTGGAGCTGCTTCCCGTTCTCCCAGAACATTGATTTTTGTGACCACAGTTACAAACAGCATCCAGAGAGCCTGTTCTACACAAGACCAGTGGAGCCGGACTGCAGCTAGAGCCCATCATCATCCTCATCTGGTTGTAAGGAGGCAATCTAGTATATTATTCGTGGCACTAATCTCTATTTTACCTCACATTAAAGAGACATTATAGTCCCCAGAACCACTGCAGCTTAATGTTCTGGATCCAGTGGACCATCACGCCAACCCTGGATGAGGTAGGACCAGATTTTATTAGGACTGGGTGAGTGTAGTCATGCATTGGGCTTAGGGCTCTTTAACACGAGCGGATGCCATGCGGGTAAACAAGAAAATGGCGTTGTGCTGGACTGCTGGTATAATTACACAATGCTATGGGGCTGGTATGTAATTTTTTCCAGGGCTGGTTTTCATACCCAGTCCGGCCCTGGTGGAGGCGGAGCTCTGCCGACTTGGATGGAAGGCTGGGTAGCTCAAGGGCGCACAGCCGCGCACTGTGCGCCCTGATCTCTACGTTTACACCCCCTGACCCCTCCCACCCTTGAGCACGCAGAGTGAGAGGGGGTGGAGCGAAGAAGGAAGGGAAGGCCACTGAGCAGCCGAACAGCCAGCCACCAGCAATTTCCTGCCTCCCAGTACCTTCTGGGACAGAAGTGGGCTCCTGGATTGGAGTGCAGCTGCTTTCTTCTTCCCCAGGGCGACATTGGTGTTTGTCTCCAGTCCCCAGAGTCCCCAGAGCCAGACCAAAAGCCAGACTGCAGCCAGAGACCAGATCATCTTATTGTCCTGGTGGTAAGTAGACAATGCAATATGTTTATTATTTAATTGTTTAGTTATTAATACTACATTGGAAACTAATTTACCTCACATTAAAAGGACAGTTTAATGTAGTGGTACTGGTGTCTATAGCCTGTTCCTGCAGAGAAAAGACACTGTGCAGTGCTGGTGTTAAAGGAGCACTATAGTGCCAGGAAAACAAACTCATTTTCCTGGCACTATACAGTTGTTAGGAGTGGGGCACCCTCGTGTCCCCCTCCCACTGGGCTTCAGCCACTTACCTTTCTCCAGCGGCGGCACTGGGAACTCTTCTCCCCGATCCTCCTCTCAGCTGCGAATGCGCATGCGCACGCATTCAAAACTATGTTCCGCGTCTTCCCACTGTAATTTTCACAGTGAGAATCACAGAAGCACCTCTAGCGGCTGTCAGGGAGACAGCTACAAGAAGCTTGATTAACCCTAAGGGAAACATAGCAGTTCTTTTAATTTAAATGCTGAGAAAGGGGTGGAACATATGTGATGTCATGATATGGGCAGATCATCTGATAAGGGGGGGCGGCAGCAATTTTTATCTTGTCTAGGGCGGCAAAAATCCTTGCAACGGCCCTGCCTGCAGGGAAGAGAGGACTGTGAGCTTCAGGAACGGGACAAGGTGATTAGTTACTGTGTGGTTTTTATTATATAGAGGGGGCACAGAGGACTTTATTACTATGGAGGGGGCACAGAGGGCTTTATTACTATGGAGGGGCACAGAGGACTTTATTACTATGGAGGTGGCACAGAGGTCTTTATTACTATGCAGGGGGCACAGAGAACTTTATTACTATGGAGGGGGCACAGAGGTCTTTATTACTATGGAGGGGGCACAGAGGACTTTATTACTATGGAGGGGGCACAGAGGACTTTATTAGTGTGGAGGGGGCACAGAGGGCATTTCTACTATGGAGGGGGCACAGAGGGCATTTCTACTATTGAGGGGGCACAGAGGGCATTACTAATGTAAATGGGGCACAATGGGCATTTCTACTATGGTGTGGGCACAGAGCCAGAGGGCATTACTACAATGAAGGGGGCACAGAGGGCATTAGTACTGTGAAGGGGGCACAGTGGGCATTGTTACTGTGAAGGGAGCACAATGGGCATTATTACTGTGAAGGGGGCACAAAGAGGGCATTAGAACTAGGAAAGGGGCACAGAGAGGGCATAACTACTGTGAGGGGGGCACAATGTGGGCATAACTACTGTGAGAGGGCACAATGTGGGCATAACTACTGTGAGGGGGCATACATCTGTACAAAACTACTGTGAAGGTTGTACAATGAGGGCAATACTACTGTGAGGGGGGTACAATTTTTTTAAAGTATTGGGGGGGGGGGGGGCCAGAGAAAGGACCCGCCCCGGGTGCCAAACACCCTATGCACGCCACTGCTGACTCACAGTACTGTTTCACTAGCACAGCAGACTCCTTATGCATATTCCTGCAAAGCACAGTGTTCTACACTATACAGGCTCTTCGCAGCCAGGAAATAGCTGTTTTGTAACGCAATTCATCACAAATAAATTTTGATCGAATCTTTTTGGGAAATTGGGCGAACCGTCCGAATTGAATTTGTGAGAAATTCGCTCATCTTTAATCAAAGCCATTGCTTCATTTTCCATTGTAGATGCATTGGAGCAACAACATTCCTTACAACAATTGCCCATTTGTGCAAAGCACTAAATCTCCATTATAATATAGACAGCAGTTTCTTAAGTTCCCCTGCACTTAATGTCAGAAAACGAGTTGACAGCATGTGCACCATCCAGTCCATTACTTACAGCCGATGGAGCCATTCTGAAAGAAAAGCTGGCAATTCTAAACACATTTACATCCATTACAGAATGCATTAACAATATGGCAATAATATCATAGCCACTCAAACATACGGCTTAACTCCAAGCAAAACAAGCAAAATTGCAATCTTTACTAAATCACCTCTAATGATCTGGTATTGATATTTTCCCTTAGATGGAAATTCCATCCAGAAATTGAATATTTTCCAATGTGGCATTTTTGTATCATTTAAATAGTCTAATACGTAATAGCTGCAATCAGCATAGCAGCTCTTTTCTCCATTAAGTGTACATGAGAACCAGGAACTAAATGTAACCAGATAACAACAGTAATAGAATTCAGAGGTAAAATCCAATTAAGCTGGCATCAAAATTCAACAAATACCAGGCATGGAAAGGCACACCCACTGATTAGCTAATTGAAGCGGCTGTTGCACGGCCATTTCATTGTTCGCCAGTCACAGCTTCATACTTTTAGAAGTGGCTGTGCCTGATAATAAAACTCAGAGCTGCTTCATCTGATTAAAGTGAACAGAATCATTCATAGATGCAGAAGGATCTCTGCCACTGAATCCGCAGTATCTTCTCTACTTGTCAGGGTAGATGCTGGACAAGTGCAATGGCACTGTCCTAGTCTGACAAGCAGAGAGGAGACCGATTCGGTGTTGTCAGCTTGGAAGCACTGGGCTCTTCCAACAGGATTGAAAAGATTACTTTGAGTGCCTCTTGAGGGATGGAAATTATTTTGTCACTATACAGAGACGGCAGACAACTAGGGCATCACATAGTCGGCGTTGCTCCCCACCGACACTACAGTAGCGAAACTGTATGCAGAAATTGACTGGCTCATGAAGCATGCCAGAAATGCAACTGTACTAAGAGTCAATCTATGGGGGAAAGAAGCATTGAATTATTACAGAGGCTTGAGGACCAATTTACGGCAGTGCTTGTACTCAGTAAAGGTAAAGCACACCTACAACTTTATGTGGCAGGAAAAATAGTTGAAGTGGCACTACACACTGATTTCCTTTATAAAACAGGTGGTCACTAAATGAGCAGCACAGATGTATAAATTCGCAGCCTGGCGGTGCTCCACTGTGTAGACTGTGTGTGAAACACCTACAACTTTAGACTTTACTGCCTGTGGTTTGGGTTTTATTGCTTCTGGCACCCACCACACTTGGACTGGCCATCAGATCTAGTACCTTGCAATTAGGCTTTGCAGAGAAATATTGAGAATGATTCCATGCGTTTGGTCATTTGGTAAGATTGCATGGATTTATAGAGAGAGACTCAGGGAGGACCCTCATAACCATCCTCTGTACACAGCATTTGAAAAAACCTACTCTATAAAATAGTCAAGAGCTGTGCCTACTATTTGTATTTGCACTGTGATACCCATCATCTATTCAGAAGAAGAAGAGACTTTATTTTGCTATAATCAATCTGGCCTGGTCATTGGTCTCTACATTTGATTAGGCAAAATGCTCTCCTGCCTTGCAATCGTCTACCCATTCACCCAACATCAAGGGCACCTGAGCCATCCTCAGACAGGAGATCCTGAAATCCAGGGAGTGCTCCAAGTGTAAGAAGCATTGCACCCCTCCAAGTACTGCATGCCAAGCCTGGGAAAGTGCTGGAGCAGGGTTTGACACAGTGAAGACTAGGACCATCCTCATTGCCACTGCCACTACACCCATCCTCTTCACCAACCCATGCATCCCCTGCAGGCTGGCATGCTGCACAATCACTGATGAAAATCACTGACCAAACACTGACTGTGTCAAAGCGGCCTAAGAGGGTTTGTGGGATAACTTCTTTAACTCAAAATTGCCTGATAGGGTATTTGAGAACAGGTTCTTTAAACTGGATAACCCGTAAATCATCATTCATATTTCATCCCACTGAAGACCTATAAGTTAACTATTTCATCAAAGCCTAGATCTCAGGGACTGTCCATGACTGCAGGATAACATTCCTAAATATGTAGCAACCAGTTCTAGGTTTTAAGGGGACAGTTACTTTTTTACATGTATGATATGAATTTTGAATAACTTTGTTCTATGTGTTTACTCAAGTTTCCTTTGTCTAATATTATGCGTTGACTAGAAATATGCAATCACAGGGGAAAGGGCAAAAGTATTTTCACAGTGCTATACATGCATAACGTGCAACAAACCCTCGTAGGTTTAGTAGTGTGGAAGTATTCCTACCATAGAGGAAGACAACGCCAATGCTGTTATGACAGGAGTCTGGATAGTGAATTACTCTTGATGCTTCCCTTCACAATAAACTTATATGTACCCTCAGCTACTGCTAGAGGGAGCAATGCATGCAGGTTTATACAGTTCTCAATAAAATCAACAGGGGTATATAAATTCATGTGCAGTGAGCACCCCCCCCCCCCCCCCCTAGTGTTGGTTACAAGTATATCGAATTTTATCATTTCATTTTATTGCTGTATGAAGGAAGCAGAGGATCTAGGGTTCTACAGTACAGACCAAAAGTTTGGACACACCTTCTCATTCAAAGAGTTTTCTTTATTTTCATGACTATGAAAATTGTAGATTAACACTGAAGGCATCAAAACTATGAATTAACACATGTGGAATTATATACATAACAAACAAGTGTGAAACAACTGAAAATATGTCATATTCTAGGTTCTTCAAAGTAGCCACCTTTTGCTTTGATTACTGCTTTGCACACTCTTGGCATTCTCTTGATGAGCTTCAAGAGGTAGTCCCCTGAAATGGTTTTCACTTCACAGGTGTGCCCTGTCAGGTTTAATAAGTGGGATTTCTTGCCTTATAAATGGGGTTGGGACCATCAGTGGCGTTGAGGAGAAGTCAGGTGGATACACAGCTGATAGTCCTACTGAATAGACTGTTAGAATTTGTATTATGGCAAGAAAAAAGCAGCTAAGTAAAAAAAAACAAGTGGCCATCATTACTTTAAGAAATGAAGGTCAGTCAGTCAGCCGAAAAATTGGGAAAACTTTGAAAGTAAGGGCTATTTGACCATGAAGGAGAGTGATGGGGTGCTGCGCCAGATGACCTGGCCTCCACAGTCACCGGACCTGAACCCAATCGAGATAGTTTGGGGTGAGCTGGACCGCAGAGTGAAGGCAAAAGGGCCAACAAGTGCTAAGCATCTCTGGGAACTCCTTCAAGACTGTTGGAAGACCATTTCAGGTGACTACCTCTTGAAGCTCATCAAAAGAATGCCAAGAGTGCAAAGCAGTAATCAAAGCAAAAGGTGGCTACTTTGAAGAACCTAGACTATGACATATTTTCAGTTGTTTCACACTTGTTTGTTATGTATATAATTCCACATGTGTTAATTCATAGTTTTGATGCCTTCATAGTCATGAAAATATAGAAAACTCTTTGAATGTGAAGGTGTGTCCAAACTTTTGGTCTGTACTGTATATAAGCAAAGAAATAATATGGAATCAATCGACATGGTATTATGGACTATCCGAAGAAGAGCCTATATGGACTTGTTTAATTATATAGACTGGAGTTAAGCTATCTTGAAGGGGTTTTACGGGATTTTAATATTGATGACCTATCCTCAGGATAGATAAATGCAGACGGTATCAGCAGCATCTCACATCATCGACTTTTATTTGGACTTCAAAGCAACAATACACATAGCAACGTTTCGGCTGATAAACAGCCTTTGTCAAGCCTATTCACATTGTGTTACATCCATATATTTATGGTAAAAACAAGTGCGCCACCCCCATCCAGACTATCTAATTACAGGCAATGGCATAAACTGACCATTGAGAATGCATATTTACTCAGCCCCTCTTTAGCCTAATTTACCTATATGTCTCACCTGAGTGTCCACCAATCGCGCTATAGGTCAACCCCATCATTCCATGACTTCTGCTATTGCTGTGCACCAAATGTGGAGCAAAACATCAATTGCCATGTTCGGCGTTCCTCAGCGCTCTGTGCGCATGTATACACAGCTGTCTGATCACTCACGTCATCATCTGTGTTCCCTGTAATACGTCCGTGTGTCCGTCCCTCAGTGTCACGTCACTCCGTCCTCTATTGCTGACGTCATCGGGTCGCGACAAGCGCTTTCAACCACATCATCGTGGCGCCGACGCGCAACTATCTGACTTCACAGAGGGCGTCCCAATGTTACCACGGTAACCCACAGCGTCACCGGAGACATCCCAGTATCTACAGAAGCCCCACAAATATAGACTGCGATCCACCACCTATATAAGGACAGCCCCAAGTCATCACAATACACACTATATAATATAGATTATAGGATAGTGACCCCAGACTGCCCAAGCAATTGATCCACATGTTCCAGCAATGTCAGACTCACAAGTGCGATCAGGGCGCACACTATATATATTCCAATATCCAGAGGCATTATCTATATCCTAATGTCACTATATACACTCCTCACTGTCTGGCTTAACCAATCACTTGATTCTGTCCCGCCAAAAAATACATGCGGGCATGATCATCTGATCCGCCATAATCGCAAGACAGAATTACCATATACCCTCACTCAGATAATCATGGATGGGGAGAAAGGCCACTGTATTTAAAAACAATGACAGAATTGTACACCCACAAAGGAACTACATAACACAGACTTAATCAATTGTGGAAACATTGAACTCAATGTTTAATCCATATGGTTGGAGTGACTTCAAATTGTGTATCCATTTGAGTTCTTTTTTCCTCAGAATCTTATTCTTATCCCCTCCCCTTCTAAGATAACCTACACTATCTATTGCCCGAAAACGTAATTGGTTTATGGAATGTCCGCATTCAATAAAGTGCTTTGCTACAGGTTTATCGATCATATCTTTCCTTATTGTGCTCTTATGTTTATTAATCCGCTCTCTCAGTTCCATCGTTGTCTCACCAACATATATGAAACTGCATGGACACTGTATTATATAAATGACATCTCTAGATCTACATGTGTAATATCCTTTCAACTTGTATATTCTACCACTGTATGGATGTGGGAAGCTATCACCTCTCATGATGCCACTACAGTTGCAGCATGAGAGACAAGGAAAATTCCCATATTTTTTGGGGGCCAAAAGTAGTTGTCTATCTTTCCCTCCGACGTCTGCCTTCACAACTCGATCACGAATGTTAGGGCCCCTTTTGTATGCCATCATGGGAGGTAATTCAAATTCAATTCCGCTATGCAAGATCTGCCATTCTTCTCTAAGGATTGTGGCAATTTTGCCACTGTCCTCTCCATATATGGACACAAAAGGGATTCTCATCTCAATTCTATTGTGTGGACTTCTATTTAGAGTGCTCTACGATTCTCTTTTTAGTACGTCCAATCAACCTCTTGGGATATCCCCTGTTTGTAAACTTCCTACACATCTCATCAATACGTTTTTCAAAAATATCATCTTCTGACACAATCCGGCGTACTCGTAATAATTGGCTCCATGGCAACGAGTCAACCATCTTCTGTGGATGATTACTGTCATACATCAACAGTGTGTTTTTATCAGTGGATTTCTGAAAGAGATCGGTTTTAAGTACCCCATCCTCCAGATAAACCCTCAACCTCCGCCATGAAGATGTTAGCGTAGGTAGGGGCCACATTGGACCCCATGGCCACCCTACACTTCTGTTGGTACAGTCCTGATCAAAAGTTTAAGACCACTTGAAAAATGGCAAAAAATCATATTTTACATTGTTGGATCTTAACAAGGTTCCAAGTAGAGCTTCAACATGCAACAAGAAGAAATGAGAGTGAGACCAAAAAAATTTGAGCATTCAATTAATTGAAAATAATGATTAAACTGAAGCAGGCTGTTTTTCAGCTGATCCAAATTTTAGGAGCACATGCCTTTAAAAGGCCAAATCTGTGCAAAGATGTGGATTCATTGTCATTTTCTGTCAGGTAGTCACACGTTGTGATGGCAAAGGCAAAAAAACTCTCCCTTTTTAAACGTGGTCGGGTTGTTGAACTGCATAAGCAGGGTCTCTCACAGTGCGCCATCGCTGCTGAGGTGGGACGCAGTAAGACAGTCATTTGGAATTTCTTAAATGATCCTGAGGGTTATGGAACAAAAAAGTCAAGTGGAAGACCCCAAAAAATTTCACCAGAACTGAGCCGGAGGATCCAATTGGCTGTCCGGCAAGACACTGGATGATCCTCGACCCAAATTAAGGCCCTTACTGGTGCTGACTGCAGCCCCATAACCATCAGACGGCATCTGAGACTGAAGGGCTTCAAAAACAAAAAACGTCTTCAAAGACTTCGTCTCCTTGAACGCCACAGAACTGCTCGTTTGGACTTTGCAAGAGAGCACCAAACATTGGACATTCAAAGGTGGAAGAAAGTTGTATTCTCTGATGAGAATTTTTTTTACCTTGATGGTCCTGATGGTTTCCAACGTTACTGGCATGACAAGCAGATCCCACCTGAGATGTTTTCTATGCGCTACAGTGGAGGGGGCGCCATAATGGTCTGGGGTGCTTTTTCCTTCAGTGGAACAATGGAGCTTCAGGAAGTGCAGGGGCGTCAAACGGCCGCTGGCTATGTCCAGATGTTGCAGAGAGCATTCCTCATGACTGAGGGCCCTCGTCTGTGTGGTAACGACTGGGTTTTTCAACAGGACAACGCTACAGTACACAATGCCCGCAGGACAAGGGACTTCTTCCAGGAGAATAACATCACTCTTTTGGCCCATCCTGCGTGTTCCCCTGATCTAAATTCAATTGAGAACCTTTGGGGATGGATGGCAAGGGACGTTTACAAAAATGGACAACAGTTCCAGACAGTAGATGGCCTTCGTGCGGCCGTCTTCACCACTTGGAGAAATGTTCCCACTCACCTCATGGAAACGCTTGCATCAAGCACGCCGAAATAAATTTTTTAAGTGATCAACAATAACGATGGAGCTACTTATTACTGAGTTCATGTTTGGAAGTTGGATTTCTGTTTTGGGGGGGTTTAGTTTTTTTTTTTGGAGGTGTGGTCCTAAACTTTTGATCAGCTGAAAAACAGCCTGTTTCAGTTTATTCGTTGTTTTCATTAAATTGAATGCTCAAAAAAATGTTTTGTCTCACTCCCATTTCTTCTTGTTGCATGTTGAAGCTCTACTTGGAACCTTGTTAAGATCCAGCCATGCTAAATATGATTTTTTGCCATTTTTCAAGTGGTCTTAAACTTTTGATCAGGACTGTAGAAGGTGTCACCAAAGAGGAAATAATTCCTCCTTAGGACAACCTACAGGAGGTCGAGGATCAACTGGCACGCCAGAGGAGAGAGACCCGTGACGGCCAGGGCCACATCGATGACATATGTATGGTCAATAGATGTATACAATGATACAACATCAAAGCTGACTCCTTAGGCAGTATGATCTAACTCAATTTGGTCAGAAAGTGACCCGTGTCCCTGATGTAGGACGGGGCCGAGGTCGCATGGACACGTAAGATCTTATCCAGAAAGATGGAGACAATGTTAAAGATGGAACCCCTGCCCGACTCAATAGGTCGGCCAGGGGGATCCACTAACCTTTTGTGAATCTTCGGCAGCACGTATATCACGGGAGTGATGGGATGGCTAACTCGTAAATAATTACTCAAATCATCATTGATGATACCCTCCTCTACAGCCTTATCCAGCATCACTCCCAAGATACCTGCTAGATCCCATTTAGGATCCTTCATGAGAACCTCATACACTTCATCATCATCCAACTGTCTGGTAATCTCTCCCAAATACTTATCGTGTCCATCACGACCACGGCAACCCCCCTTGGCTGCCGGTATTACAGTCAACTTTCTATTGTTCTCTAGATCCTGTATAGCCTGCCTTTCAATCACAGATAAATTGTGTCTTGATACTCTAGCACCTTCAGTTTTCAATTCATCAATACGTTTTTTTATAATCTCAATATATGCCTCAACAACATGATTACTCTGTGGTGGAGCAAATTGACTCTTATTTTTTAAACACAATTTGTGACATGATAATACATTCCCAGAGTCACCAGCAATTGCATTCTTGTTAATATTCTCTTTTCCAGAAAAAAATGCTTTCAGCCTTAGGCGTCTGTAGAACCTTTGAAGGTCCAGTTCTAATTCAAACCAGTCCCGTGGGATATTTGGGCAAAAAGTTAATCTACGACTTAGCACTCGGATCTGCGCTTCATTTAGCTGTATGGAGGAAATATTGACAAAGAGGTCTACTGTTTCCGACCCCGTCTCGCAGCACAGCCCTGTTGATGCTTCGGAGGGCCCGATTGTATCGGTGGTAGATTTTTTATGGGGTCGGTGATGTTTCCTACTGCCCCTTCGATATCCACCTCCCCTCCTCCTCTGTTGGCTCCTAAAAAAATGTATGTGCCTGACTCATCAGTAGAGTCAGAGTCCCCTGTAGTGAAGCCAAATTTGCCATGTTCAAAGCGTTTCCTTCTCCTCCATCGGTTATTTCTCTGGGTTTGAATAGACTGCCAATTATATACTTTGCCAGATTGATAGTCGTCATGGTCTCTATGCCACTTATCTATTTTTACACGTTCAACCTCCACTCTATGACGTGCCACATGCTGAGACATTTTATCCCTGTACACTGTGTAATCTTCCACACTCAATATGCCTTGGATTTGGGTGTCCAGATGACTGAGCACGTTCTTAAGACTTTCAACCTCTTTCTGGAGAAAATCTATATTCAACAACATCAGTTCAAAAGAGTATTTGTTATTCACTGCCTCAAAGGCTTTGCAGAAGTCCCCATTATTCGCGAACAAATAAGGGGAGCAAATGCGACCTCAAGCCCCTTGGTATTCTCTGATTTTTGTAATACTCTCTTAAAGTGATAAGGTGCAATTCCATTGTGTTCAACCTTTTAGTGTCCGGTTCCACTTTACGTTTCAAGACATCAATGGAGGGGGAACTTAAAAAGGTCACATCACAACCATCCACATCTATGAGTCGTCTAATATCCTCATCGGTGTACAAATACATTTGCTTTGTCGAAGTCTCAGTCATCTTACCCGGACCTGGGGGACACTCCATGATGTACTCACACCACTATGTCTTTATCCCTTGTGCATGCTTCCCGAATACAATAGCAGTAAACAAAATGTAGAAGCAGCACCACTCGGTCCTTGTTGATGTATCCTAGTAGATGCAACAGCCTCACCAATGGCCCTGGATCCAACGGCCGGAATATATATATAAATGCAGACGGTAACAGCAGCATCTCACATCATCGACTTTTATTTGGACTTCAAAGCAACAATACATATAGCAACATTTCGGCTGATATACAGCCTTTGTCAAGCCTATTCACATTGTGTTACATCCATGGGGTCCAATGTGGCCCCTACCTACACTAAAATCTTTATGGCGGAGGTTGAGGATCGACTGGTGTATCGTTCTAATTTTTCTGAGAGAGTCCTGTGCTGGTGGCGCTACATCGATGACATTTTTATGATTTGGGAGGGCACCACTCTTGAATTAGAGGAGTTCCACCAACATTTGAACTCTGGTGTCCGGGGACTTCAGTTCACTGTGACTGTTTCAGACAGTGAGCTGCAGTTTTTGGACGTCAGAGTTTATCTGCAGGATGGGGTACTTAAAACCGATCCCTTTCAGAAATCCACTGATAAAAATACTGTTGATGTATGACAGTAATCATCCACACAAGATGGTTGACTCGTTGCCATGGAGCCAATTTTTACGAGTACGCCGGATTGTGTCAGAAGATTATATTTTTGAAAAACGTGTTGATAAGATGTGTAGGAAGTTTACAAACAGGGGATATCCCAAGAGGTTGATTGGACGTACTAAAAAGAGGATCGTAGACACTGAACGTAAGGGCACTCTAAATGTGAGTCCACACAATAGAATTGAGACGAGAATCCCTTTTGTGTCCATATATGGAGAGGACAGTGGCAAAATTGCCACATTCCTTAGAGAAGAATGGCAGATATTGCATAGCGGCCTGCCAACCAATAAGGAATTTGAATTACCTCCCATGATGGCATACAAAAGGGGCCCTAACATTCGTGATCGAGTTGTGAAGGCAGACGTCGGAGGGAAAGATCTAGACAGACAACTACTTTTGGACCCCAAAAAATATGGGAATTTTCCTTGTCTCTCATGCTGCAACTGTAGTTTTCGGGCAATAGATAGTGTAGGTTATCTTAGAAGGGGAGGGGATAAGAATAAGATTCTGAGGAAAAAAGAACTCAAGTCAAATGGATACACAATTTGAAGTCACTACAACCATAAGGATTAAACATTGAGTTCAATGTTTCCACAATTGATTAAGTCTGTGTTATGTAGTTCCTTTGTGGGTGTACAATTCTGTCATTGTTTTTACATACAGTGGCCTTTCTCCCCATCCATGATTATCTGAGTGAGGGTATATGGTAATTCTGTCTTGCGATTATGGCGGATCAGATGATGATGCCCGCATGTATTTTTTGGCGGGACAGAATCAAGTGATTGGTTAAGCCAGACAGTGAGGAGTGTATATAGTGACATTAGGATATAGATAATGCCTCTGGATATTGGAATATACACTTACCTAAAGAATTATTAGGAACACCTGTTCTATTTCTCATTAATGCAATTATCTAGTCAGCCAATCAATGGCAGTTGCTTCAATGCATTTAGGGGGGTGGTCCTGGTCAAGACAGTCTCCTGAACTCCAAACTGAATGTCAGAATGTGAAAGAAAGGTGATTTAAGCAATTTTGAGCGTGGCAAGGTTATTGGTGCCAGACGGGCCGGTCTGAGTATTTCACAATCTGCTCAGTTACTGGGATTTTCATTCACAACCATTTCTAGGGTTTACAAAGAATGGTGTGAAAAGGGAAAAACATCCAGTATGCGGCAGTCCTGTGGGCAAAAATGCCTTGTGGATGCTAGAGGTCAGAGGAGAATGGGCCAACTGATTCAAGCTGATAGAAGAGCAACGTTGACTGAAATAACCACTCGTTACAACCGAGGTATGCAGCAAAGCATTTGTGAAGCCACAACACGCACAACCTTGAGGCGGATGGGCTACAACAGCAGAAGACCCCAACGGGTACCACTCATCTCCACTACAAATAGGAAAAAGAGGCTACAATTTGCACGAGCTCACCAAAATTGGACTGTTGAAGACTGGAAAAATGTTGCCTGGTCTGATGAGTCTCGATTTCTGTTGAGACATTCAAATGGTAGAGTCCGAATTTGGCGTAAACAGAATGAGAACATGTATCCATGCTCTGATGGCTACTTCCAGCAGGATAATGCACCATGTCACAAAGCTCGAATAATTTCAAATTGGTTTCTTGAACATGACAATGAGTCCACTGTACTAAAATGGCCCCCACAGTCACCAGATCTCAACCCAATAGAGCATCTTTGGGATGTGGTGGAACGGGAGCTTCGTGCCCTGGATGTGCATCCCTCAAATCTCCATCAACTGCAAGATGCTATCCTATCAATATGGGCCAACATTTCTAAAGAATGCTATCAGCACCTTGTTGAATCAATGCCACGTAGAATTAAGGCAGTTCTGAAGGCAAAAGGGGGTCCAACACCGTATTAATATGGTGTTCCTAATAATTCTTTAGGTGAGTGTATATAGTGTGCGCCCTGATCGCACTTGTGAGTCTGACATTGCTGGAACATGTGGATCAATTGCTTGGGCAGTCTGGGGTCACTATCCTATAATCTATATTATATAGTGTGTTTTGTGATGACTTGGGGCTGCCCTTATATAGGTGGTGGATCGCAGTCTATATTTGTGGGGTTTCTGTAGATACTGGGATGCCTCCGGTGACGCTGTGGGTTACCGTGGTAACATTGGGACGCCCTCTGTGAAGTCAGATAGTTGCGCGTCGGCGTCAGGATGATGTGGTTGAAAGCGCTTGTCGCGACCCGATGACGTCAGCAATAGAGGACGGAGCGACGTGACACTGAGGGACGGACACATGGACGTATTACAGGGAACACAGATGATGACGTGAGTGATCAGACAGCTGTGTATACATGCGCACAGAGCGCTGAGGAACGCCGAAGATGGCAATTGATGTTTTGCTCCACATTTGGTGCACAGCAATAGCAGAAGTCATGGAATGATGGGGTTGACCTATAGCGCGATTGGTGGACACTCAGGTGAGACGTATAGGTAAATGAGGCTAAAGAGGGGCTGAGTAAATATGCATTCTCATTGGTCAGTTTATGCCATTGCCTGTAATTGGATAGTCTGGATGGGGGTGGTGCACTTGTTTTTACCATAAATATATGGATGTAACACAATGTGAATAGGCTTGACAAAGGCTGTATATCAGCCGAAACGTTGCTATGTGTATTGTTGCTTTGAAGTCCAAATAAAAGTCGAGGATGTGAGATGCTGCTGATACCGTCTGCATTTCTCCATATATTCCGGCCGTTGGATCCAGGGCCATTGGTGAGGCTGTTGCATCTACTAGGATACATCAACAAGGACCGAGTGGTGCTGCTTCTACATTTTGTTTACTATCCTCAGGATAGGTCATCAATATCAAATCAGCAGGGGTCTGAAACCCGACACCCCCGCCAATCAGCTGGTTGAAGAGAAGGCGCCTGCCGTGCAAGCGCTGCTTTCCCTTCATTGTTCACCTGCCTGCTGTCAACATCGCAGTGGTGAGCAGGTGTAACTACAGGTGTAACTACAACAAGCCTTCCCATTCAGTTTAATGGGAGGGCTCCAGGCATGGGATGCAGCCAGTTCATTCCTGTTCTCCAGATCCGCTTGCTAAAATTACAACTGGATCGGAGAACAGCGTTACCGGCTGAGTCCCGATCCTGTGCTCTGGCGGTGGCAGGACAACTGGAGATGTTCACTTCCATTGCTTCGCGCACCGCTGATAGCACCTTGGTTGTGTGGTATGTGTGTGTAGTGTATATATAGTATATTTTTGTATGTGTACCATGTATATGGTGTATTTATGTGTATGTGTGTTGCCTATATATGGTGTATGTATATGTAAACATGTGTTGTGACGCTACGTGTCAGCCGTTGAGTAGGGAATCTGTTGTTAAAAATTTGAATCCCACCCCTGGACGGTTCGTTCCTATTCAAGTATATAGGAAGAAGCCATACTGTTGAAAAGAATGGGACAACTTTTTGTAATTACACCTGATCGCCACTTCGATGTCAATGGCGAGCAGGTAAACAATGAAGAGGAGGCAGTGTTCGCACAGGGCTTGCCTTCTCTTCAACCAGCTGATCGGCGGGGGTACCAGGTGTCGGACCCCCGCCTATCTGATATTGATGACCTATCCTGAGGATAGGTCAATCAATATCAAAATCCCAGAAAACCCCTTCAAAATGTATCAATAATGTGTACAATTTGGAAATATATTGCTCATCAGTGGCATACTTACCATGGAGGCAGACCACACGATTGCTATGAGGCCTGAGGGAAGGGGGGCCCAGCACTGAACTGTTCTCAACATACATTTACTGCCCTTACCATCAGCTACCACTAGGAGGAGCTGAATGCAAAAAGATTATTTACAGCTTCTATCGAAGGCAATGGTACTGTACAAATTCCTATGCACTGAGCCCCTACTAGTGGTGGCTCCAGGCAGCCAGATTGATCTATGTATATATGTCAGTTGTCTGGTGTTTATATACTGAGAAATATGCTACTCAGAATGAATTCCCTATTTATGACTAATCTGTTACTTTTTGTCACTTTTCCCAACATAGAAATCAAATAAAGTAGTTGAAGCATAGGTTGACTTCTTTCTTTACCAAAAATTTCTTCCACAAATAAGTAAACAAACAAGTAGATTTGTCAGAAGTCTGGGGAAACACGCTTTGTGTTACACATTGCCTGAGAGTGTTTGATATATGCTTACTAGAAAACTGGGTGGGGTGGGGGGAGCCCAAGCTCAGTTTTCATATGGGACCCTATGAGATCTACAGTATGTATGGCCCTGTTACCCATGCAAATATATGATACTGGTCTTGGGAAAGACGAATTGCATGTTTTTAGAGAGTTCCTCAATGTTGCAATGAAAGGCGAGCCAACAAAGCCTAGATGGGTGGTTCACTTGCCAGACAATTAAGTGATTGCATTTACAATCTAAGGATCAAAACTCTTTTCAGACCTGAAGATCTGAGGTCGCAATTTCAACCATTTAAAGTAACAAAAAAGTGAGACGATTGTAAGCAATGATCACAACTGGTCAAATTGTATTCATTATCAAAGCAAGTAAAGGCACCTTTATGATGGAAATGAAAAGGACATAATGGGTGCAAAGTCAGGAACATTTATAAGAAATGTATAGTGATACAACTTTATAATATGAATTAAAGCCATATAGTGACAGCATTAATAGTGCCTATCAGTTATCAGTATCATATCAATGCCAGCACATTGTGAATTCACGATACTTACATAGATTTTCTGATACGTCTGCCCAAGAAATGGGAAACCCATAGATGGTATAATATATGGGGAATTCACATCCTTGCCTGTTACTACAACCTTTTCGTCCCCCACATCACTTCCAAATGGATACAGTAACATTTCTGTTAAAAAATATTAAAGTAAATGATAAAAAGTTAAAGTTAAAAAGATAAAGTAAATGATTGCTGATCTTAACACATATTACATGCCATAACAGTTTGGTAATCTCAGTTAATCTGACATTAGAAAATAGGATCTTTTTTCTTTTTATTTAGAAATAGTGCCACATTTGTTCATGGGCTGCATCTGGTATTATGGCACCATTTAAATAAATGATGCAATACCGGACACAGCCTATGGATAGGTGTGGTGCTGTTTGAGGAAATGAAGCAAAACTCTAAAGGTCGATATAGATGGGGCGAATAGAAGCCGATTGTCGGGAAGGAAGAGTTCCTTCACGACAGTTGTCTGCTCGTTAAGTGGAGGTGAAGTGATCTCCTCCACAGTATGAGAACGAAGGATCGCTATTACAATCGCTTGTCCTTATACAGGTGTATTATTTCTGGGCAGTAGATCGCTGCTTAGACCGCAGGATCTGCTGCCCAGAAATGATAATTTACTTGCAAGCACTAATGATCATTTCACAAGTGTGACTGGCTTTACCTTTAGACGGGCAGATAATCTTTCCGAATATCGGGCTGTGTAAATCCACCATTAGTTTTTTTATTAAGGTGGTTGTGAGGTGTCTAGCTGGAGGGTGTTCATGTAACCAGACTTGGACTGGCCCACAGGGGAAGAGATGAATCCCCCGATGGGCCACAGAGCAA
Organism: Bufo bufo; assembly: GCF_905171765.1. Taxonomy (NCBI): domain Eukaryota; kingdom Metazoa; phylum Chordata; class Amphibia; order Anura; family Bufonidae; genus Bufo; species Bufo bufo. The sequence continues at coordinate 566,921,584 of NC_053392.1, read as the reverse complement.
GGGTGGGCCCCTAGTCCCCACACCCTGCACATGGCACAGTAGATTGACTGGGTGGATTATTTAAGAGACTATCCAGTTTATTATTATCGATGCATCAGGTGGAGGAGAAGACTTCTAGGTAGCACCCTGAACAGTGGACTCCATCTAGGTACAGAGGCACTGGCAGGCCAGCTAGTATGCTCTTTGCCCAGTGACTTTCCCTCTTCGAAGTCACTGCGGGGACCCCATAATCAATTGTTTTGAGCGTCTTGCTGCTGTCTGCCGCTGTGTGAGCAGGTAATATTTGCATTTAGATATACAGTAGTGGGCCCTCAGAATGAATTTTACTGATGGGCCCTAGGCACCCCTCTGCATGTAACATACAGACTTTGCTCTACGCACCAAGCAAGGAACCCTGGAGCCTGGTAGGGTCAGTGTGGTGTCCGGCACTTCAATGGAACCTTGACTTATGGGGTAGACACCTATAAGTGGCACTAGAGAGATTTTTTTTGTCCATTGCCAGATATTTACAAAGGCAAACAATACCCCCCTCCCCAAGGCTATATCATGAATCACAAAACATGATGGGATTTAGAACAGCTCTTTAGACATTGAAGGTTATTATGGAATGTTCCTCACTTTGGCAGACCTGGTTCACCTATCCATTATATAGACACCAAAAAAATTCTGAATGTCTGGCAAATTATACTACAAAATGAGCAATCGATAGCAACTTAATTCAGCAATGCTGGTGGTCTTTGGTGTCTTAACTTTAATGATGCCTGTGTTTAAACAACCCCTTTAAGGCAGTTGTCTGGCAAACGATTATTCATTTTTAAATCTGCTCACAATTGGATACAAAAAATAAAGAGCCTCACAAGATCCCCACTGCTCATGTTCTGACATTGCCTGAAGCTGTCCCCCGCTCTTCTCTGCTCCCTGGTCCCTTCCGATACACAGGATATGCCCATCAGCCAATCACTGGCTGAGGCGGGTCACTAATAAGGCCAATGTATGTATGTGGGGCAGCAAGTCCCTAGCAACTAGGTCAGATTACTGAGGCTTCTACTGAAGCCCACACTGGCACCGAGCAAAGAGACAGTTGCCAAGAGTCCAATACAGCTCAATACTAATCACAGACACTGATTTTGTACTACGTGTTCCATGCTCACTTGTGCAATTCTTAGATAACTCCTAATATTCAATAGAATAATCTTTAGAATATAATTTTCTTTACACATAGCTACAACATTTTCAGATAGACCTAATTTGGTACTAGATTATTACTGTTATCAATGGGCATCTTCACATTTGTACTTTTTCCTTGCCCCCTATACATTCTCGAATACATGACTGTCAAGTTGTTTTTAAGCCAGTCCTTTCTGTTAGAAGGGTCTCCTGAAGATAAATCAATGACCATTAAAAGGGTTTTCCAAGAGTTTATAACTGGTGAAGTATCCTCAGGATGACTCATCAGTATCTGATTGGTGGGGCACAACACCCGGGACCCCCGCCGATCAGTGGTTAGAGAAGGCACCGGTGCTCCTGTGAGTGCTACGGCCTTCTCCATTCTCACCAAGCACAGCGCCGTACATTGTAAAGTGGCTGTGCTTGGTATCGTGCTTAGCGCCATTCACTTCTATGGGGATGAGCTGTGCCTAGGGCATGGGACTGGCCTAGGAAAAGCTGAGCAAAGGTCATAACTGATCAGCAGGGGTGCCAGGTGTGTCGGACCCCCACCAATCAGATACTGATGACCTATCCTGAGGATAGGTCATCAGTTATAAAGTCATGGAAAATCCCTTTAAGGCCTTTGTGCACTACCTGATGTATGGGGAGATTATTGTATGCTCGTTGACGATTATCTGCTGGTGTAAAGGTGCCGCCGATTACCCAATAAACGAGTAAAACGCTTGTTCATCGGGTAATAAATTGTTTGTGCTGTCACCTAAATCATTGTTTGCCAGCAGCAGATCTGCCGGCAAACAAAGATTTAGCTGCCGGCAAACAATGATTCTGTATCGGGACGAGTGATGGCATTAGCAATCGCTCTTCCTCATCATGTGGAGGAGATCGCTGCAGGTAAATGCAGAGTTCTTCTCCACTGATGAGCAAGCAATTGTTAGAAAGGAACGCTTCCTTCCCAACAATTATCTGCTCCATCTCTGTGTAAAGGGGCCTTTAGTCCCTCAGCTGGAACCCTCATCAAACAGCAGTAATCTATAAGAAAATAACAGCAAATGTTCAATTTCCCAGCAGCAGCACCACAGGAGAAATTAAGCATTACAAGATGTCCATTGAAATCACTGGGCTGTATGTGTAATACATAGACATGCTGGGTCCTCCAGAGCAAGAGACACTCTTCATACCAGCCCTCTCTGCTATGACCAATAAATGGGCACCCTGAACAGTGGACTCCCAGCTATTAACTCAGAATTCTCTAATAGAGCCAATAATTTAGAACATTTAGAAGAAAACATACATGTTCTAAGACCAAGTAGATGATATCTAGCTACAGACAATATGGAAAATACTGATATATAATTTTTTCTGGGAAAAGATTCAGTAGAACGTCATTTTACTCCCTGCTAACTCTAAGCTTTAGAGTCCAGTGGGCAGTCTCCAATTAAGACCGCCCACTGGACTCCTAAGTCCAGAATAGGTAGTTGAATCTTTTCCCACAAAACTATATATAAGGCTACATTCACACGTCAGTATTTTTCTATATCCCGATTTTCGGTCCGTTTTTTGCGGATCCATTTTTCCTGAAAATGTTTCCGTATGTCATCCGTATGTCATCCGTTTTTTGCGGATCCGCAAAAAACGGAAACATGTATAAATTTCAATAAGCAAATAAAGTTGTTTGGATTTCTTTGAAAAAAAATTAAATAAAAAATTAAAATGTAATTTCCAGGAACGGAATCCGCATAAAACGGATGACATACGTAATGACATCCGAATGTTTTCCGTTTTTTGCGGATCCATTGAATTGTACCAGGATCCGAATTTTGCGGAAAAGAATAGGACATGTTTTATATTTAAACGGACATGCGGAACGGAACAACGGAAACGGACAGCACACATTGTGCTGTCCGATTTTTTCCAGGACCCATTGAAAATGAATGGGTCCAGATCTGGTCCAGATCTGTTCCGCAAAAAACGGAACAGATCAGGAAAGAAAAAACGGACGTGTGAATGGACCCTTATTAATCTGCTTAATTTCTGCAGCTGTATAGTGCTTCCTCCAGATCAGATAGCATGTTCAACAAGACAGGTTTCAGTTTAAATACCGGTAAGTAAAATTAGAAGCACACACCATTATCCATACTGTTCAGACAGCTGCGGTTTGGACATCTGCATTCATACGATCCTGGGAGGTTGAAACAGGAGGACCTTCCCCCACAAAAATCAGAAAAGCCACATTCATTAATATCTTCACAATTCTGTCCGTTACCACCAAAGCCAGGTTTACATTCGCAGTTAAAACTTCCAATTGTGTTCTTGCAGAAGGCTTGTGGATGGCAACCACCGTTAGCCACCATGCATTCATTAATATCTGTGCAGATGCCTCCACTGGACATAAAACCTTCAGAACAGCTACAGAAGAAGGATCCTGGGGTGTTGACACATAGAGCTGGCCTGGGACAAATACTGGAAGCCATAGTACATTCATCTAGGTCAATGCATGTGTTGGCTTTCTGAATGTACCCCGGGGGACAGGTGCAATAATATGATCCGGGAACATTTACACAAATGGCTGAGGGGTCACAATAGAGCGTTTTGTTTAGGCATTCATTGATATCTACGCAGGAATCGCCTTGGGATGTGTATCCTTTGTCACAGAGACAATAGAAAGAACCTGGAGAGTTACTGCACACCATGTGACCGCGACAAACTGAGCCATTAAGGCACTCGTCAACGTCTTCACATATCTTGCCGTTCCCGGTGAATCCAGGGTGGCACTTACAGCTATATGATCCCGGCTTGTTGGTACAGGAGGCCTGTTTATCACATAGGCTGTTGTTGGACAGACATTCATCAACGTCTAAGCAGTGTTCACCATCACGGATGAATCCTTCATCACACTGGCAAGCGTAGGACCCAACAGTATTAATACATACGTAATTTATGCTGCAATTTGATACACCCAGAGCGCATTCATCAGTGTCTATGCAGATATCCTCACTATAGAGAAAACCTATATGGCATTGACATATGTAGGAACCTATTGTGTTGATGCACTGAGAACTATTGTGGCAAATGCTCATCCCATTCTCCTGCATGCAGCATTCATCTACATCTTCACAATATGAGCCATTTCCGGTGTAGCCATTAGCACAGAGACAGGAATAGGAGCCAGGGTTATTGAAACATAAGCTATAAAGAGGGCAACTGGTGGGATTAAGACATTCATCTATGTCATTACAGGTGGTTCCATTGGTTTTATAACCTTCCCGACATATGCAGTGGTAAGACCCATCGCTGTTAACGCAGGTTGAATTCTCTGGACAGGTAGAGGGTTGTAGGTCGCATTCATCGATATCTACACAGGTTGTGCCATCTCCAATAAAACCTGATTTGCACGTGCATAGGAGCGACCCAGGTGTATTAATGCAGCTGGCATTTGCATGGCAGAAGGTCTGGTTGAGGCATTCATCCACATCGGTACAGATGCCACTTGCAAATACGAATCCTTCTTGGCAACTGCACGAATAAGAGCCAAAAGTGTTCTTGCAGTAGGAGTCATTACCGCAAGCGTGTCCATTCAAACATTCATTTATATCAGAGCAGGTGAAGCCATCGCCATGAAATCCTTGTATACAGTCACAATGGTAAGATCCTGCGGTGTTGGCACACTGTGAGTAATTACTGCAGAAACTCATATAGTCCTGGCATTCATCGATATCCCAGCATTCCTTGCCATCTCCCATGTAACCTTTCGGACATGAGCAGTTGTATCCTCCAGGCGAGTTTGTGCAGGTAGCTGTCAGGTGGCATCCTCCATTATGTGTCAGGCATTCATCAATGTCTATAATTTGTTACCAAAATAAGTGTCAGGACATGGTGACAGGCTCCGTATGAATAACAATTGATCACAAGCAGCAAATAACACAGCAAATACAGACTAAATTAGGCTATATTATATAGATTTCATGACAAATCAGTCGTTGAATTAGCTCTGCAATGTACACTAACCAGTAGGTACTGTAATGGGCACCGTGCAGTACCCTAGTCATTGCAGAAATGGCATCAAAGAGCAGAATCGGAGCTACTAGGAATTTGGATTAGATGCATTAACTGAATGAAAACCGGTTATTATGGTGCAGACATAAGATTCTATGAACATATTGTATTGTATACTAGTTTTTAGGTACTGTAATGGGCACAGTATGGTCCCCTGTTCATTAGACACTGCAGTCTGTATAACATAAACTGTCAGAAATGGGTTCTATCTTGAACTGTCTGCACTTTATAATAGCCAAGCTGAAAATAAGTTAGGATAGTATAGATGTAGATATAATACTCTAGAAGGAAGATTAATTATTGAGAGTTTATCATTCTGCATACGGTCAGAACATGCCACATACCGGGTATAATCATAGGAGTGAACGACAGAAAACTTTGACATATCTCATATCGTGCATATAGAAATGCACCATACACACAATGTCTTGTTATATTGCAAATACATTGTATTATCCCCCTGTTCTATTATACAGTAGAATACCAAAATATAGTTAGGTGGTCATGAGGAACACAGCACAACTGATTCCCCAGGGGGATTTGGAGAATTTGTGTTGATCACACTGCCTCCTGTTTGTATTGTCCATGATTAATTAATGAATCCTAATTGCCTTGTACTGGCTCCACCGCAGCAACAGTATAGCGCTTTTCCACTGTAACTGGATCATCCATAGGAGCCCTAGTTGCAGCGAAAGTAGCCCCTGGACAGTACTTTATACTCGCAAAGCTAATCTGCATCTGCAAAGACCCAGCAGCCCGAGAGAATGTCAGGCAATCGCGTGAGTGCCATGTCCAGTAGATTGAGTGGCATCGCCACTTCCTCAATTCACCGGATAGCGTTCATTGGGCGCTACGTAGCCTGGAAAACGGAAGGCAGAAGCCATTATGAACTTCTTCTGTCTTCCTATGCATCCGCAACCGTCCCTGACTCATGGAGCAGGAGCGCTACTGCAGCAACGCCAAGATACGTCACTACAGACTAGGGTCATGCGTCGCCCACTGTCCACAGATGGTAGATGGTCGTTAAAGGGTTAAATGACAAATAGTAAAGTCTACTGAAGGCTGTATGCATACATTAAAATGTGCAAGATACGCTTGTTTGGAGTTACAGGCCCAAAGCCTGAGGCTGCCCTTCTGAGACATTCTGATGACAACACTTCTAGTTCTGTGTAATGCTGTCATGGTGACATTGTGTAGCATGATATCACTATTTACATCCATGTTCACACGTATTCACAAGCCATGTACAATGTGAATGGTGTATTGGATCCACGCCTCTCAGTGCAGTTTGGGCCCGTAACTTAAAGGGGTTCTGCACTTTCATTTAACTGATGATCTATCCTCTGGATAGATCATCAGCTTCTGATCGGCGGGGGTCCGACACCCGGGACCCCCGCCAATCAGCTGTGTCAGAAGGCAGCGGCGCTCCAGCAGCGCCGCGGCCTTCTCACTGTTTACCGCCGGGCTGCCGGCCCACTGACGTCACGACTAGTATCAACTAGGGTGGGCGTGGCTAAGCTCCATTCAAGTGAACAGAGCTTAGCCGCGCCCACCCTAGTTGATACTAGTCGTGACGTCAGTGGGCCGGCAGCCCGGCGGTAAACAGTGAGAAGGCCGCGGCGCTGCTGGAGCGCCGCTGCCTTCTGAAACAGCTGATCGGTTGGGGTCCCGGGTGTCGGACCCCCGCCGATCAGAAGCTGATGATCTATCCAGAGGATAGATCATCAGTTAAATGAAAGTGCAGAACCCCTTTAATGCAATAATCTTTCAGCATAAAAGTTGGATATCATACAGCCATTTTCACATTTGTCCTGGTGGATCTGTACAGAAGTTGTAGCCCATTTTACCATGTGTAATTAATCTTTATTACCTTTCTCTAGCACATTGTCAACATTGTACAGTAACTCACCTGTACAAATGACTCCATTCCCTTGATATCCATTTTTACACTTGCATTCAAATCCGCCAAATGTGTTGGAACAGTCCGCCATAGCGTGACAGTTGTCGTTGTCCGAGGCGCATTCATCAATATCTGTGAGATCAGAGTGAGGACATGCGGTTACATGGTATTTACATGTGCTGTATACAGATTTCATGTATATTAGACTACTTTCACACTTGCGTTGTTGTTTTACGGTATTGAGATTAATATCTACATATGTGAAAATGCAGTGGTTTGTTGCCACCCCTTGATGACTGAGGCACATGCCCAGCTAGACCTGCCCTGTCTAAACCCCCATATCACAATACCTTAAAACTATTCACAGACAGAAAAACTAAAGAGAAAACTCAGTTGAAGGAGTTACTGGAGTCCTGGAGTACAATACTGATGGCCTATCCTCAGCATAGGTCATCAATATCTGACTGTCTGGGTTTTGACTCCTGGCATTCCTGCCACAGCTGGTTGAAGGGGCCGTGATGCTCTTGTGAGCTCCGAGTCCTCTTCCTAGGCCAATGATGTCACATTCATCGGTCACATGGTCTTCTAGGTGCAGCTCAGTCCCGTTTAAATGAATGGGTATGGGCTGCAATACCAAGCACGGCCATTATACAATGTGCAGCGCTGTGCTCAGTAAGCTGTGAGGAGGCCGCAGTGATCACCGGATCGCCGCGGCCTCTTCACACAGCCCCCCACCTATCCCGAGGGTAGATCATCACTGTAGTACTCCTGGAAGACTCCTTTAAGAAATAGCCAAGAACCTGTTACAAATTCACAAAAGAGAGCTTCTCAAAGTCTTTTCTATACATTATTATAGAGGCATACCTCCCAACCGTCTGGGATCCGACAGGACAGTCACGGATTTCAGTGGCTGTCCCGCGGTCCTGGTATGGGGGAGGCATGTCCCGCTTTCTGGCAGCTATCCCTGCATCCATAGGAAGCAGAGACAGTTGCCATAATGAAGCAGAGAGCCGTCGTCGGCATCAGTTCCCTGCTTCGTCATTCCTTCCCCCCGCCGGCTCTCCGCACCTCTGGTCGGTGCGGGGAGCGGGGCCGTCTGGAAGTCAGACTAGAGCAGCCGATGTGCTGCTGCTAGGAAGAAGGTAAGTATGTGGAGTTTATTTTTTTACATTTTGCTAGGGGCACAGTGTGGGCATATTACTGGGGGGCACAGTGTGGGCATATTACTGGGGGGCACAATGTGGGCATATTACTTGGGGGCACAATGTGGGCATATTATTGGGGGGAAAATGTGGGCATAATACTGGGGGCATAATGTGGGCATATTACTGGGGGCACAATGTGGGCATATTACTGTGGCCACAATGTGGGCATATTACTGGGGGCACAATGTGGTCATATTACTGGGGGCACAATGTGGGCATATTACTGGGGGCACAATGTGGACATATTACTGGGGGGCACAATGCGGGCATATTACTAGGGGCACAATGCGGGCATATTACTGGGTGGCACAATGTGGGCATATTACTGGGGGCACAATGTGGGCATATTACTGGAGGGCACAATGTGGGCATATTACTGGGTGCCACAATGTGGGCATATTACTGGGGGCACATAACGGCATATTACTGGGAGCATAGCTAGGCTTAATTCTGTGAAGGAGACACAAAGTGGGCATAAATACTGTGTGGTGGCATAAAGGGGGAATAATTACTATGTGGGGCATTAAGGGGACTGGGTGGGATTAGGTTTAAGGTTATGTTTTGGGCAGAGTTAGAGGTGTGGCCTAGTGCGAAAAAATTTGCTTAAGTTAGGAGGTATGTAGAGGGTCCCCATATGTCTTACCTGAACACTGAGAGTTGTTAAATCTGAAGCCTGGCTTACAGATGCACATATATGACCCCACCGTGTTCACACAGATCGTCGTGTTATCTTTGCACACATTTTCTTGACATTCATCAATGTCCTTACAGTCTACACCATTGCCTTGAAATCCAACATCACATACGCACTTGTATCCCATGGCTGTGTCATGACAAAGGGCCTTTGGGTGGCATGATGGCCTGCAGGCAGAAGACGGTGGAGCACAGCTGCCGTTAAGGGCTAAACTTCCGTTCAAACATGAGCAAACATAGGACCCTAGTGAGTTGATGCACACGGTGCCTTCCATACAGGTGTGATTGCTTAATGAACATTCATTGATGTCTTCACATAGAAACCCATCACCAGTAAACCCAAGGAAACACTGACATTTATAACTCCCGGGAAAGTTCGAACACTGGGCATTTTCATGGCAAGTCAATTGGTTTCTGCATTCATCAATGTCGGAGCAGTTAAAGCCATTTCCTTCAAACCCTTTGTTGCAGCTGCACTCGTAGGAACCGAAAGTGTTAGTGCATGTGGCCTGCGTGTGGCAAGGACTGCCCAGACACTCATCCAGGTCGTTACAGCTGAGTCCATTGTTATTACCAAATCCGGTTCGGCATTCGCAATAAAATGACCCAAAAGTATTAAAGCACTGTGCATTGAGTTGGCAGGCCCCGGCCACCGTCCTGCACTCATCGATGTCTTGGCAAGACGTATTGTTAATAGCTTGAAAACCGGTGGCACAAAGACACCGGTAGGAGCCCGGTGTGTTCAGACAAGCCGCACCGTATAGGCAATTGCCGTTGTTCCGAGCACATTCATCGATATCCATGCACTGTTTGACTCCATCACCGGAATAGCCACTAGAACAAGCGCAAGAGAAAGATCCGCGGAGGTTGGTACATACAGCATTGGCATGGCATCCTCCATTGTTCTGCACACATTCATTTATATCCGTGCAGGTTATTCCGTCTCCTATGAAACCATTTTTGCATGAACATCTAAAGCTTCCTGGAAAATTTTGGCAAGAAGCATCCGGGCTACAGGTCCCAATACTGCACTCGTCTATATCAACGCAACGGCTCTGGTTTGACATGTAGCCTGAAGGGCATTCGCACTGGAATGATCCTTCCGTATTGCGACAGGTGGCCTCACTAGGGCATGCGTTATCCTGTAGACATTCATTTATATCGGAGCAGGCAAATCCATTGCCAAAGAACCCCCGTCTGCATGTGCAGTTATAGCTACCCAGGAAATTGCTGCAGATGGCCTGTGAGTGGCATTTGTTGCCCGTCAGGCACTCGTTAATGTCTACGCAAGTCAAGCCATTTCCATTAAAACCGTCCATGCAAACACAGCTGTAAGACCCTGGCGAATTGGCGCAGATGGAAAATGGACTGCATATGCGGTTGGCACATTCGTCTATATCCACGCACCTGTTACCTATATTTTGATATCCCGATGAACATGTGCATTGGTAGGATCCTGGAAGGTTGATGCACCCGGCGAATCCAAAAGCACGAGCGCAAAGTCCAGGGGACTCAGTGCATTCATCTATATCCAGGCAGAGATAATTACCATTGCCTTTAAACCCAGCATTGCAAGTGCAAACATATGACCCAGGACTGTTAGTACAAGTGGCATTCCAGTGGCATAAATTGGCTCTTTTACACTCATCAATATCTGTGCAACTGATTCCATTCCCAGTATATCCCCCCCTGCATTGACAAGTCCGATCTCCGGGCGTGTTGGTGCAAACTGCATCCGGGTGGCACCCACCATTACCACTGGCACATTCATTAATGTCTGAGCAATTAAAGCCATTTCCAGTATATCCGAGTTTGCATTGGCACAAGTAGCTTCCTAGGGTGTTCATACAGTTGGCTTGTTGGTGGCACTGATGCAGCGAGGTGGAGCATTCATTAATGTCAGCACATGATAGTCCATCGCCGGAATAACCTGTTCTGCAAATGCAAAAATAGTCCCCAGCGATGGTGCTCAAGCAGTCAGCGTCTTTGTGACACTGAAGACCTATTGATGTACACGCTTCATTTGCTGAAAGAAGTAAACGGTTTGGATGTCAGAAAGTTTATATGTAAATCAAGAAATCATGCAAATCAAGTTCATGGCTGTGTACAAGGTTCTCGTTAGCTTTTATGCAAAATTTAGAAAATGTAACAGAAGGAAAATCTAGTCAGAAGGTATTAATGAAGTCTGTCATTCTGGAATGGTCTGTATGAAGAGATTAAACCCCTTTGGCACTGCTTTGAGATTTCTTAGATTGCCATGTAAGAGCGGGTTCACATTGGCGTTAGGGAATTCCGTTATAACAGAGTTGTAACGGAATATAATGGAATTCTAGGACGGAATGCAAAGCGGAAGCCTTTAAGAGACATTCCGTTTTGCTCCACCCTAATACATGTCTATGGGGACACATAACATTTCCGTTCTGTCGAACAGGACTATTATTTTCTGTCATTGCAGTATAACGGTTCAGTTTGGTTACCTTATACATGAAGGAAAAAAATAGTCCTGTCAAGAGGACTATTTTTTCCGTCATGTATAATGGAACCAAATGGAACTGTTTTACTGCAATGACGTAAAATAATAGTCTTGTTGACAGGACTATTATTTTCTGTCATCTATAACAGAACCAAACGGAACTGTTATTTGTCCCCATAGCTTCTTAAAGGCTTCCGTTTTGTATTCCATCCTAGAATTCCGTTACATTCTGTTATAACTCTGTTATAACAGAACCTATAACGGAATTCCCTAACGCCCTAATATTTTTAGTAACGAAAAACTCAGGGTAGTATAAAATGTGTTTCTTCTCTTTGTAGACATAGAAACATAGAACATTGACAGCAGAAAAAGTCCCCCCCCCCCCCCCCCCCCCCGGATCATCTAGGCTAGAAGCGTTTAATTCTGAAAATCAGACATTGCTAACTCATGTCAGATGATCTTTTTTGGTTGGCTTTACATTGGTGAAGAAACAGGGAGTTGGGGGCAGGACATGTTTTCTTAGTGCCTGGGGCAAGGCTTAGATGTCTTAGGTTCACTCCTATGTACTTACCGTAAATGGGACAAAGCTGTAATACCAGGCACAGCCACTACTAGCAGTGTGGAGCTGTGTGTGGGAAACAATACATAGGGGCACAGAGCTTGCTGGAGCACTGTGGTCCCTTCAAACAGATGAGGAGGTTACAAGATTTGCATCTCCACTGATCAAATATTGATCCTAAGGTTAAACCAACAATTTAGAAGACCTGATTGACATTTTAATTACTTCCTGTCATCTCCTCATTTTGCCCATCAAAGCTTAATGTTCTTACTTCTAATATCATATCAATATTATAGAACCGTATGGATCCTGCAGGTCTTTCCTGGCTCCATTCCTCACCCATCTTAGGTGACTGAGAACTCGCCTATGCTACCTACTACTCATTTCACCCCTGCAGGGGATACAATGGCAACCACTTCAACAAAATTAACAAATTTAACAAAATGGTTCATACATTCTATAGGTAATAAAATATTTATTTCATGTATAATATTCTTTATCTAAATTACAGCTCATACAAGTAACTTTCTTCTTACCTGCTAAGACATAATGGCCGATCATTGACGTCCAAGTCAACAGGATCAATAAAACCCTCCAAAAAAAGAAGAAATAGATACCATTAGGTATAAGATCTACAAGGTGGACTTACACAGACAATGGCATCCGACATAGATCAGTTTTCTACTTTCAACTTAAAGGGGCTATCCCATGATTAATGTTAATAAATGAAAATATAATATCATATTGTACAGGGAGTGCAGAATTATTAGGCAAGTTGTATTTTTGAGGATTAATTTTATTATTGAACAACAACCATGTTCTCAATGAACCCAAAAAACTCATTAATATCAAAGCTGAATATTTTTGGAAGTAGTTTTTAGTTTGTTTTTAGTTTTAGCTATTTTAGGGGGATATCTGTGTGTGCAGGTGACTATTACTGTGCATAATTATTAGGCAACTTAACAAAAAACAAATATATACCCATTTCAATTATTTATTTTTACCAGTGAAACCAATATAACATCTCAACATTCACAAATATACATTTCTGACATTCAAAAACAAAACAAAAACAAATCAGTGACCAATATAGCCACCTTTCTTTGCAAGGACACTCAAAAGCCTGCCATCCATGGATTCTGTCAGTGTTTTGATCTGTTCACCATCAACATTGCGTGCAGCAGCAACCACAGCCTCCCAGACACTGTTCAGAGAGGTGTACTGTTTTCCCTCCTTGTAAATCTCACATTTGATGATGGACCACACGTTCTCAATGGGGTTCAGATCAGGTGAACAAGGAGGCCATGTCATTAGATTTTCTTCTTTTATACCCTTTCTTGCCAGCCACGCTGTGGAGTACTTGGACGCGTGTGATGGAGCATTGTCCTGCATGAAAATCATGTTTTTCTTGAAGGATGCAGACTTCTTCCTGTACCACTGCTTGAAGAAGGTGTCTTCCAGAAACTGGCAGTAGGACTGGGAGTTGAGCTTGACTCCATCCTCAACCCGAAAAGGCCCCACAAGCTCATCTTTGATGATACCAGCCCAAACCAGTACTCCACCTCCACCTTGCTGGCGTCTGAGTCGGACTGGAGCTCTCTGCCCTTTACCAATCCAGCCACGGGCCCATCCATCTGGCCCATCAAGACTCACTCTCATTTCATCAGTCCATAAAACCTTAGAAAAATCAGTCTTGAGATATTTCTTGGCCCCGTCTTGACGTTTCAGCTTGTGTGTCTTGTTCAGTGGTGGTCGTCTTTCAGCCTTTCTTACCTTGGCCATGTCTCTGAGTATTGCACACCTTGTGCTTTTGGGCACTCCAGTGATGTTGCAGCTCTGAAATATGGCCAAACTGGTGGCAAGTGGCATCTTGGCAGCTGCACGCTTGACTTTTCTCAGTTCATGGGCAGTTATTTTGCGCCTTGGTTTTTCCACACGCTTCTTGCGACCCTGTTGACTATTTTGAATGAAACGCTTGATTGTTCGATGATCACGCTTCAGAAGCTTTGCAATTTTAAGAGTGCTGCATCCCTCTGCAAGATATCTCACTATTTTTGACTTTTCTGAGCCTGTCAAGTCCTTCTTTTGACCCATTTTGCCAAAGGAAAGGAAGTTGCCTAATAATTATGCACACCTAATATAGGGTGTTGATGTCATTAGACCACACCCCTTCTCATTACAGAGATGCACATCACCTAATATGCTTAATTGGTAGTAGGCTTTCGAGCCTATACAGCTTGGAGTAAGACAACATGCATAAAGAGGATGATGTGGTCAAAATACTCATTTGCCTAATAATTCTGCACGCAGTGTATATGACTAGGGATGAGCGAATTTCATATTTTGAAGTTCGTGTTCGGGGTTCGTGTTGTGGTATTTACTGAATTGCGTTATGGATTCCGTTACCACGGACCATAACACAATTCCATGATGGAATACATAACGGAATGCCTTTAGAGGCATTCCGTTATTCATTCCTTCATAATAGAAGTCCTCTCCTGCATAACGTAAACCAGACGGATCCGTTTTGCAGCCCGTAGACTTCTATTATGACGGAAGGAATAATGAAATGCCTCTAAAGGCATTCCGTTATGTATTCCATCATGGAATTGCGTTATGGCCCGTGGTAACGAAATCCATAATGCAATTCAGTAAATACCACAACACGAAGCCGCACACGAACTTCAAAATATGAAACTTGCTCATCCCTATATATGACAATGTATTTCTAACAAACTTAGAACCAGCCCTGTACCTCACATGGATCCAGAGATCTCCCCAATTATTATTCCAATTGCTCTGCTAGATTTATTTCAAGCTGGCAGCTGGGAAGGGGGGGGGGAGGGTGTATTTTCTCAGGTGTGTGTCCTTTCTACTGCAGCTGGTGGCACCTAAAGGATGGAACTGGGCTTGTTCTTCCATCTCAGTGAGCAGGACAAAGAAATTGGAAAAATAGAAAACAGCAGGTGGCGCTATACAGATAGATTTCAGTGAATGACTCTAGTGGCTATACTACATTTTTAATTACTAATAAAACCCTTACCCGGATGTGATAAAATGGGGTCCTATACATGTGGAAGACCCAGCCCCGGCTAGTAGCAATGGTCTCTCTAATGCTTTGTAGCTAGTGATGGGGGGAATAAGGGACCTGGGCACTGTTCACTCTAAGCTGGGTAATATAGAACCGCGTCAAATGAATATTAACATAGAGTGCCCTAATTACTTGCCTCATTATCAATTATCATGCACATATACAAGGCCACATAACATCTAGGCCAATAGTATTAAACAGCATCCATGTTTAGCACATTGAAGATTATTGCCTGCACCCATGGTGCTCTAGGGCAGTGCAGAGGTTACTGTCTGTATCCCAGGTAGTCTATGGCAGTAAAGGTGTTAGTGTCAGCATCCCTACTGATCAAGGGCAGTAAAGGGTTACTGTTTTATGGCTGGTGGTCTATGGTAGTGAGGGGGTTAATGTAAGAATCCCTGGTGTTCTAGGGTAGTGAAAATATGGTACTATGTGGAACCTCACACATCCAGTTTTGTACATCTGAATAGAGTGCCGTACAGTACAGATTTCCCTGAAATCATGTCACCACGCGGTCTTCAATCAAGATGGCCGTGGCAGACTCTACGCGATCAAGTGGATGAGGTGAGTATTTAAAAAATAAATTCCACCGGATTAATCCTTGAAAGCCCTCAATGTTTATCTCAGATGCCGTGATCAGCGATGATCGCAGCATCTGAGGGGTACAATGACAGGGGGTGGGGGGGGGGGGCAACGCAATCGCCTTTTCCTGTCATTGCGCCTGATAATTACAAACAAATGCAACAAGTAATCCAACACAAAGCGAATTTGTTTGTGAAATTCGGCAAAGCAGGCAAATCAAAGTTTTGATAACTTTGCTCATCTCTAGTAGTGACATCTATGGTAGATAAAGAGAATACAGAAAATGATTCACCAGGGCAGACTTACCGACACATCATGCTGGACAGCAGTAATATCTCCGGGAACTCTGCGGCTGTGATATGTAGGATATCCTGGCTTCCAAAGATATTTGATGAAGATTTTTTATTTTATGGAAAAAGTTTCAAGAAGTTAATATCCAGTGGTCTAGCGCTGAACTTCCTCCATAAATCTGTGATTTTTCAAGAGAAAGCGTAGAACAGTAATTTTAGTTTCAATAGTTTTAAGAAATAAATTATAGGCACAAAAATGGCAAACTTATCTTCTCACAATGAGTGGTATATACAAATTCTCAATAGCAAGTTATCAAGACTATATTAAGTGGGAAGGGGGGGGGGGTTGTTGGCAGGTATGAACCCCAACATGTACCTCAAATTACAAGGACTCCAAAATGCTAAGTAGGGCCCCCATGAAGATATAAGAGATACCTGCAAACCAGTAACGTCCAAATATGATATCCAAGGCTGCCAAGTTTTTAAGAAGTAGTGTCCATCTGGATAGCATTGATTTTCTCATGGGTTATGATTTGGTAAGTTGGAGACTTCTATTTAACTGCAGTATGGATGCGAGATATATTGGGAGAGTTTCTGGATTTGGTAAGTAGGACCAGATGGTTTATCCGTGAACAGAGAGAGCTTCTTAGGAAACAGGACAGTGGTGACCATCATAGAACATTTATTTTGATGTCCAATCCCATATATAGTATAGCATTTCTATGATTAATACATATCAGGTACCCACATGGATGCCTCCACCAATCTCCTTCTTTATTTTATTGGTTTTGTACACCCATACAGTGTTTATTAAGCCCAAACAAGGAAGCAATATGTTAGGCCGGCAAGTAACTGCCCCTCATGAGACGCAGATAGTGCTGAAATACACAAGCAAGCAGTTCTTTGAGATCAAAGATCACCATACTTGCCATCTCTCACAGAATATCCTGAAGGTCCTGGAAAAAGGGGAGACCTCCTAGACTTCCAGAAGAGCTAGCAAATCTCTGTTTCCACATGGAGGGCTGCTTTCTCTCATTGCATTATTAAAAAAAAGTTAATTAAAACATTAAACGGGGTTGTCCACTTTATTTATATTGATGACCTACCCGACCTTGGCACCCTGCCGATCGGCTGTTTGAAGAGAAGGCCGCGCTCGTACAACCGCTGCCTCCTTTTTACTGTTTACCTGCTCGCCGTCTCAACCGCATGGGTGAGCAGGTGTAATTACATCTAAGGCTACTTTCACACTAACGTCGGGGTTCCGCTTGTGAGCTTCGTTTGAAGAGTCTCACAAGCGGCCCCGAACGCATCCGTCCAGCCCTAATGCATTCTGAGTTCATGCGGATCCGCTCAGAATGCATCAGTCTGGCAGCGTTCAGCCTCCGCTCCGCTCAGCAGGCGGACCCCTGAACGCTGCTTGCAGCGTTCGGGTGTTCCCTTGGCCGTGCGGAGGCAAACAGATCCGTCCAGACTTACAATGTAAGTCAATGGGGACGGATCCGTTTGAATTTGACACTATATGGCTCAATTTTCAAATGGATCCGTCCCCATTGACTTTCAATGTAAAGTCTGGACGGATCCGTCTGAAGTTACTTTCACACTTAGAATTTTTTCTACAATATAATGCAGACGGATCCGTTCTGAACGGATGCAAACGTCTGCATTATAGGAGCGGATCCGTCTGGGCAGACCCCAGACGGATCCGCTCTGAACGCAAGTGTGAAAGTAGCCTTAGACGTCTTATTCCCTTCTATGGGACAGCTCTGTAGTATTCACTTGAACAGGAATGGACCATCCCAAAAAAGTTAATGCAGCAACTTACTTGTAATTGCACCTGCTGACCGCTGCTGTTGCGATGGCGAGCAGGTAAACATTAAAGGAAAGCATATGAGCACTGCCTTATCTTCAAACAGCTGATCGGCGAGGGTGCTGGGTGTTGGACCTCTGCCGATCTGATACTGATGACCTATCCTGAGCATAGGTCATCAATATAAATAAAGCAGACAACCCCTTTAAACTTTGTGCACCAAAAAAATATTTTTTAAATCACCCCGAAATGCAAACAACAGGATCTCACACAGTAACATCAGGGGGAAAACATGTAAAAAATTACAGCTCCTGGAATACAGGCAAAAAAAAAAAAAAGGAAACGATGGCTCTTTCTACACCACACTTGTCCGCAGGTTGTGTGTGGTATTGCAGCTCAACCCTATTTATCTTATTATTGTTAAGCCTCACACTGGACCAATGAACAGTAAGCACCTTTAAGACATAAAATATGATCAAAAGCATAGACATGTACGAGTAGGAAATGTCATAAATCAGATGGCAGCCCCCAAAGGTTCAGAATTCTAACAACAGGAGGAAAGACACTGAGAAAATATATTGTATTTTTCGCTTTATAAGACGCACCTGTTGATAAGACGCACCACAGGTTTTAAAGGAGGACAATAATAAAAAATATTTTATCTGACCTCCTATCAGATCCTCAGATCAGACCCCTATATCAAATTCTCAGATCAGACCCCCATATCAAATACTCAGATCTGACCCCAAGACATTACATCACACCCCCATAACAGGATATCACATCAGACCCCCATAGAAGGACATTACATGAGACCTTCATATTAGACCCTCGTCAGATGCCCATCAGACCTTTAGTCCTCATATCAGACCCCCATACTAGACCCCCATCAAACCTCAGATCAGACCTTAAAATTAAAAAACGTCTCTTACCTCTCTTGCGTCACAGGTCCGTCTTCTCTGGCCGATGCTGCATGGTCACCTGACTGCGTGCAGCGTCGGATCATAGTGCGCACTACGTCCTGAAGATTTACGCGGTCAGGACAGTGCGCCTGCGGCCCCAGGAGGGAAGACCAGGGAGGGTGAGTACAGGAAGCGCGCGCAGCACTTCATTCCCCTCTTCCAGCAACTAATGCATACTAGTGAGCGTTTCCATGATTGAAGTGCTTAGTAGTATTCGCTTTATAAGACGCAAGGCCATTTTCCCCCAACTTTTGTGGAAAAAATGTGTCTTATAAGGCGAAAAATACGGTAATGAAATTGTAATTTATTTAAGGCCTCATGCACACAACCATATTTTTGTATCTGTGTCTGATCTGCACTTTTTGAAGATTGCACACGGACCCATTAATTTCTATGGGTTCACCAAAAAAATCGGACTGTGCTGTCCGCACCCGTCTGTTTGTTCCTATACAACATGTTCTATTCTTGTCCATATTGTGGACAAGATTAGTCATTTCTAGTAACTGGAGTGGGAAAAATGCAGATTGCACAGTCAGGGTGTCTGTATTTTTCGGATTCATGCTTTGCGGACCGCAGTACAGACACGGTTGTGTGCATGAAGCCTAATACTTACTTTTGGGATCCTGTGTGCACCACGTGCTCCTTAAATGAACGCTCAAAGATTAAAGGGGTTTTCTAGGATTTAGATACTAATGGGCTATTCTGAGTCTCAAGATGGGTCATCAGATTGGTGGGGTCCAGCTCTTTCGGGCATTGGAAACTATACAGTGGACAGAGCTGGAAGCAGAAGGCTCTGTGCACTGTGTAGTGGCCATTCAGGGGAACTGCAGCTTTGTTTTTATTCAAGTGAATAGTAGCTGAGCTGCAGTATGCTGGTGCCAGAAACTTTTGGAGCCTTCCATCCTCTGTATAGTTTCTGGCGCCAATGACTGCCTCAAAAACCTGAACGGTGGGGGTGCCACCAATCTGATATTAATCACCTATCCTCAGGACTGGTCATCAATACCTAAGTCCCAGAAAACCTTACATTTCTTTCTCTGGCTTGGAGAGTTTGTCCTGTATCTGTTATCAGGGGATCTCAGGAGCCCACATTCCATTTAATATAGTTCTCACCATTACTACCTACATTTGCCCTCATACTTCAGATTTAGTATATTTCTATTAAAGCGCTTTCATTAAGGGTTATTTTCATATCAGACATGTTTAGCACATCTGTAGTACCCCAGACTCGGGGGTATCTGCAAAGCTTGGTTTATTATGTAACGTTTGTGATGTTAATTCGATGTATTGCACAGTCAGTTGTTATGTTAATGCAATGTACTGTACTGTGCACACAGTTTTTCCAGCATGAGCCAGGCAAGGCCTCCAGATAGGGCTTTCTGGAGCTTACAGTGTAGGCTATCTCAACTCCCTAGTTCTAGAAGATTCTATGGTGAGTAGCTGTAGAGGGGACGAAAGAAGGAGCAGTTTTCATGTTCATCTCTCCTATGTACTCCAGCTCCAAGCCTTGAAGCCTCGGTCACCTTCACAAGCTTCAGGAGATAGAAAGCAAGCAAGAACTAAAAGAGGAAGTTTTGCATAGTTACAGCGAGAGAGAGACAGCAAGGTAACCCAGCCTTAGGCAATCCAGACCCTGCTGCTGCAGAGGGATAACAAGTTAAGACACCCTAAGCACCCCAGAATAGTGTACACTACAGCCATGGTTGCCAAAGCACACCTATTATCCAGAGAGATCCCTATACCAGATATTTTAGCTAGAGTAATCAGCGAGCCAATGTCGTATTCAACTATTTAGCTCATGCTGGGACATCTGGACTTTACATTATATATAAACTACTGCTGGATGTACTACAACTCCAGTACTGCATATAGTAAAGAGAAACACGTGTTAAGTGTTCATCTGGCCTGGTCTCTGACTCTCTTAACACCACACGCTGACCATTGCATTTCCTACAAATGCCATGCCTAGCACCCACATATAGATTAATGCCATAGCTGCCCCTGAATCAACATCAGGCAGGGAGCTGAAACTACAGGGAGAGCCCCGAGCGAACACAGGGTGCCCCTCCTTCACTGCACCAACCCCAAGGAGCAACGGCCAGAGGTAGTACACTGTGACACATCATCATCGGAGCCTCTAAAACTCCCGTCCTCTGCTTTGTCCCAGGGGCTTGCTGCACATAAACAGGTCCCACCTCTGGGACCTGCACCGTTCTCCAGAACATGGGGTCCCTTGCACTGCCTGTTAAAGCAGCCGCTGCAAAAGAAGTTGCCCGGAGTTACAGAAACAGAGTAGCAGCAGCCGCTTCATCGGGATGGCAGGATGGGGTTGGGGGAACCCTGTTCTGGGGATAGAAGCGGATACCAAAGGTGAGGCCTGCATTTATCAAGGATTTATGGCATATCCTGTGGATATGCCATAAATATCTGAGATTAAACCCCTTTAAAGAATAGACCTTTATAAATAACAAGCTGTTATACAGTATCTTAATATATCAGTTCCTTTGGGTTTTCAAGATCTCCGCTTGCTGTCATTCAATAGGAACTGTTACTGTGTACTTCAAGGGGATAAAACCCTGCCCTGATCATGTAATATTCCTCCAAGAATAGACATTATAGAAACCAAATCCACTTACCGGTTCCCTTAGTTGAGAGCTGTAGCAGTCGGTCTATTAGCGGCAGAGGACGGAGGGGCTGTAATGGGCTCATGTCTCATCTCAGACTGAGGAGCGAATCCGTCTTGTGACCTTTTAGGTAGGTTTCATTGTAATATACAATAGCATATGTCCTTAAATCTGAGAATCCAGCCTTTTGTAAGTTTGTCATTCTAGCCGAGTCCCTAAGGACATTGTGACTCCTATATCGTCTTTGTTTTCAGATTCCCACAATATGGTGAGAGTGGTTAACACCAAATACTGGGGCGAGAAGAGGGAGCGTGTAAAGTGATGGCCCGATGTGAAGCTGTGTGCAGAGTCCAGACCTCTCCCAGGCCGCCATATTGTCACCACCCAGCACGGTCTCTTTATACTTGCACAAACATTAAGGCCACCTGCAATTGGTGCATATTACACGCGGAAAATTCACAGCACAACACAGTACCAGCTAAGGAGATGAGATTTTTTAAAATCTGCGTGGAAATTGTCCTACCATACGGATTTTGAAATATGCAACAAGTCAATTGTTTGTGTGGATTATAAATTCAGATTTCACTTGCAAAGGGTGAAATCTGGGCAAATCTATGTCAAAATCTTCAAGTAAGTCAGCTTTCACACAGTCATTGCTTGATAAGTCGATTGTGAAAAAAGTCAGAGAGCACCTTCACCAGTATAAAACGTAACCTTTAATGGTATTCGTTAAAAATACCCAAATTCGTGCCTTAAAATCTCTAGCCACTTAGGCTGGGTATGTATGGACTAATGCTGGGGAAAGGAAAAGATGTCTGACCCTCCAGCTTGCCCTATAAGCTATTGACCCTGCCTATAAAGAGGGAATAGGCGCCCTGATAGGGGCGATCCCGTGTCTGGAACCTCCTAATCACCCTGTATGTAGGGATAGATACCCCCACCGAAAGAGACCCACTATATAACTGTCAGGTGTCAAATGTCAGGGGTCTAAATGTACATCAAAAACAAAAAAGATGAAAAAAGATATGTTATCAATAAATAATAATTTCACACAAACTGCATATATTTCAGTGTGCCCAGTAAGTTGGTAAATATACTACTGTAACACTGATGTAATAGCCTACGTCCCAACACGTTTCCCTGATACTTTTTACAGGTATCAGTTCATCAGGGGACTAACGTTAGATTTTTATCATTTCCAATTCAGTTTAGGGAAAAGAAAAAATTTATTACCATACGCGTTTCGGAGTGGGCTGCGTTTCGAAGAAGGAGTCGCAGCCCACTCCGAAACGCGTATGGTAATTAATCCCATGAAATAAAGTACAGGATTGGAAGATTTAAAGCGCTTAAAGAAAAAGAAAAGGAAAAGAAGAGGGATCGGTGACAATTCGTTTTTCAAAGGAAAGCTGGATATCTGTCGTCCATTGGTGAGATTTCTTTCTGGTGAGAACAAACTCTGCGGGATACAAACTAATAGCGCAGTAAGAGGACATTACCAGGCGATCTCCAGGGCAGCACAGCTTTATACGGCCACCGAGGATCCCGGACTCTACATAAAAGATCTGCACAAACTTGGTGGAAATTATAACCGCACTACACCGCAGCCTGCAAAGAACTCCATCACACGTGGGACGCCACGAGTGTTGCAACAAAACCGGTATTACTCCAGCCAAAAAAACTGTAAAACAATTGCGGTTTACCTTTGCAAATAGGTAGCGATTTTATAACAGCATTGTACCGAGTATGTGAAGTAGCTACACAAGATACAAGTGATCATTTGAACAAATACATTTGAAAAAGTATATTTGACCACTGGATTAATTCTCATTATCTGAACTTTACTCGCTGAGAGACAATAGTATATCAATATAAAAGACTCTGAAACTCTGGTCAATACAGAGAATTATTTATTTATTCATTTGTTAATTATACTGTAATTGAAGTGTTTTATGTATTTTAAAGCAACAGTTTTAGCTATGTATTTTAATATGTCGTAATAGATAGTACTATATGTCACAATTAATAAATACACTGCTCAAAAAAATAAAGGGAACACAAAAATAACACATCCTAGATCTGAATTAATTAAATATTCTTCTGAAATACTTTGTTCTTTACATAGTTGAATGTGCTGACAACAAAATCACACAAAAATTAAAAATGGAAATCAAATTTTTTAACCCATGGAGGTCTGGATTTGGAGTCACACTCAAAATTAAAGTGGAAAAACACACTACAGGCTGATCCAACTTTGATGTAATGTCCTTAAAACATGTCAAAATGAGGCTCAGTAGTGTGTGTGGCCTCGACGTGCCTGTATGACCTCCTTACAACGCCTGTGCATGCTCCTGATGAGGTGGCGGACAGTCTCCTGAGGGATCTCCTCCCAGACCTGGACTAAAGCATCTGCCAACTCCTGGACAGTCTGTGGTGCAACGTGACGTTGGTGGATAGAGCGAAACATGATGTCCCAGATGTGCTCAATTGGATTCAGGTCTGGGGAACGGGCGGGCCAGTCCATAGCATCAATGCCTTCGTCTTGCAGGAACTGTTGACACACTTCAGCCACATGAGGTCTAGCATTGTCTTGCATTAGGAGGAACCCAGGGCCAACCGCACCAGCATATGGTCTCACAAGGGGTCTGAGGATCTCATCTCGGTACCTAATGGCAGTCAGGCTACCTCTGGCGAGCACATGGAGGGCTGTGCGGCCCTCCAAAGAAATGCCACCCCACACCATTACTGACCCAATGCCAAACCGGTCATTCTGGAGGATGTTGCAGGCAGCAGAACGTTCTCCACGGCGTCTACAGACTGTCACGTCTGTCACATGTGCTCAGTGTGAACCTGCTTTCATCTGTGAAGAGCACAGGGCGCCAGTGGCGAATTTGCCAATCTTGGTGTTCTCTGGCAAATGCCAAACGTCCTGCACGGTGTTGGGCTGTAAGCACAACCCCCACCTGTGGACGTCGGGCCCTCATATCACCCTCATGGAGTCTGTTTCTGACCGTTTGAGCAGACACATGCACATTTGTGGCCTGCTGAGGTCATTTTGCAGGGCTCTGGCAGTGCTCCTCCTGTTCCTCCTTGCACAAAGGCGGAGGTAGCGGTCCTGCTGCTGGGTTGTTGCCCTCCTACCGCCTCCTCCACGTCTCCTGATGTACTGGCCTGTCTCTTGGTAGCACCTCCATGCTCTGGACACTACGCTGACAGACACAGCAAACCTTATTGCCACAGCTCGCATTGATGTGCCATCCTGGATAAGCTGCACTACCTGAGCCACTTGTGTGGGTTGTAGACTCCGTCTCCTGCTACCACTAGAGTGAAAGCACCGCCAGCATTTAAAAGTGACCAAAACATCAGCCAGGAAGCATAGGAACTGAGAAGTGGTCTGTGATCACCACCTGCAGAACCACTTCTTTATTGGGGGTGTCTTGCTAATTGCCTATAATTTCCACCTGTTGTCTATCCCATTTTCACAACAGCATGTGAAATTGATTGTCACTCAGTGTTGCTTCCTAAGTGGACAGTTTGATTTCACAGAAGTGTGATTGACTTGGAGTTACATTGTGTTGTTTAAGTGTTCCCTTTATTTTTTTGAGCAGTGTATATCGTTATATCAAACTCTCCTTGTGAAATCTAAGTGGTGGTGTGCCCTACTACTCCATATTTCTTGTTTAAAAAATGAATCAAGCCAGCAAAGGAAGCAATATGGACAATCACAATACATTAGGAACTGCCTTGTATTAACTCTGTCTACAGGATAAATGCCACTTGCTGAAATGAGACAACCCCTTTAAGTGTGCAAGACAGGGCATGTGGAGTGCAATGGACAGCGTATGGTGTAGGAGTCAGAAAACCAGACTAGAGGTAGAAAATAAATGTCTCTCTTTACTTAAGTGCAAAATGGGAGTTGTAGTACATCCAGTTATAGCAAACCATTGTTCTAACTGTACACAGTGCAATTTTTTCCCAGACAGTGATGTATTAATTTAGGTAAGGATAGGTGTTGTGGTCTTCTTGTCTCGCTATTCTGCTAAAGTCTCTGTCAGTAGAATCTATGGCTGGCAACCGTAGTGTAGTGTTCACCGTAGGATACAGGGTTTTGAAGGCATATCCAGCAAGGGGGTGTCAGGTGTGAAAGATGCATTAACAATGTCCCTCACAGCAGCAAAGTCAGAATGGCTTTAGTAGCAGGTTACCTTGTTGACTCCTATAAGTTCTCCTTTATCTTTCTCAGAGATCTGTGAGTCCCTGTAGTTTCCTGGGCCTAAGAAGAGGGAGCATTATGCAACCGCTTCCTCACTCATTGAGCCCTCCCAATACACCCCCAAGCTAGGGGTAAAGCCAAGTACCACCTAGCTTCCTACGAGGGCTGAGCCAGGATTGTTAAATCATCCATATATAGCTTGGCTGGGTGCAATATAATATGCAGTGAGCCCCGGCGGAGATTTCTCACATAAACTTGGCCAATTGTTAGCAAGACATGCAGGCCCATCCTGTTCGTGATGCCAAATTATGCAGCAAGCCCCTGAGGAGCCAGTGCTGAGGATGGGAGTGGTAGTGGCCCTGATGAGATGTTTTGTCACAATATAATCCCTCAGGTCATCACCCCCTTGTGTTCCGTGCATTAAAAAGGTGGTGTGAAAGGATCAGGCAGACACAGAACAACAAATGTTTTGCTTTACTGAGTGCAAAGGATGGTGTCTGTACCAGGTGCAATGTCTCGATCCCCAGCTGATGAGGTATGGTGGCATGCAAAATGATAGACAATAGCACTTCAGGGTAGTCCTTCTCTCTCTCCTGCTTTCCCTTCGCTATGGGTACAAACTGGCTCCTGCGGCTGTATGTGTCCACTTGATAAATACAGGCTTTTCGGTTTGCCTGAGCTGTGCCATGGTAAGGTTCTCCCTTGGGGCAGCATGATCTGTGAAGCTTTAGTTTCTGGTCACTCTACTGACTGTAGCACCATAGCTCTGAAGAATATCCATCCTTCAGTCTCCCTGGAGCAGTGTTCCTCATGGTTGAGCTGCTTCTTTGGTCTTCAAGACTCTTAGAGTGGTGCAGATGTTCCTAGCAGGAAGTCGGACCAGCCCACTGCTGCCTAAAGTGGGAGGAATGGGACAGTTAATCCCATTCCTGATGCCAAGCATAGCTTATCATTACTGGTCTACTGACCATAACATAGCAATGAAAATACATAACATACCACAACATAACATGACATTACAATTGCAGATACCCCCAGGACTGGGGTAATGCACAACCGCTGGATGAAAGTAAGCTGTTCTCGGGTTGTGCTTGGAATCCTACCTGGTAGCTTTGCAGTAAATGCTACAAGTCGCATAGCGAGCTAGCTTCCTCCCAATACTGTGGAGAGAAAAAGGTTAAGGTCATAAGTGCATACATACATTCACAATGCTTAAGCTATAAACTGGCTACCAGGGGGTGAATAATCAAACCAGAGTCCTGAGTGGCAGTCCTTGATGGATGCAAGGGTGCAGCCTTGCTAACTATTCTAATGGCACCCTGACTACAGGGCTCAGCTGTGTTTGGGTCCGTACAAAACTGCAGCAGGAACAAATCAATCCTGGGTCTATGGCTCTGTGATGTGAGTCTTGATAGAAACATTGCTTTATTATATGCAGTGAGATATGTGAGGGGTATCCTCGATGACACATTGTGATGTCTTTTTAGTAGTTAGGGTAAAAGTGATGCTACTGGCTCATGGACAGCCATGTGACTTTTTGTGTGGATTTTAAACAAGCATTTTTTCTATTTTTAACTGAGATTGGAATAGATTTGTAAGAAATGGAGTGGTACTATATAAGAACTTTGTGTGAAAGACTGTAAAATTTTAACAACTTGTATTATGTCTATAAATACAAGAGAAGACATATGCAGTTCTTGCCCTGGATGAAGCCGAAAGCGTACGAAACCCTGGGTTGGGCAAATGGACCGTGTTTTTTACTTTTTGATATGCTGATTTAAACTGGTGTGTACGGGTCCGCATCTGCATCATGGAGTGCACATGGCAAGTGCCCGTATCTTATGGACTGCCATTTGCGGTCTGCAGCATGGGCACGGAGCCCTTACGTTCTGAATGAGCCCTTATGATCATGTGTGAGAAGTGGCGGGAAACTAAACCTGAGACGCTGATGAACAGCTGAGGAGGAAGCTGCAGAGTGACATTTATACCTTTGCTTGACTGGTTAAGGGGACCTGCCTGCTGTCGCTGTCCCAGTTTGCTAGTGGTGAATCTCGTTTGGGTTATACTCTGCTAACTACTAAACGTGATTGCCATGTGGGATATCTGTATTTTTCTATTTATGTGTGAATTGGGGTAGCCCTAACTCATCTCAACCTATCACTAAACTCTGATGTCTTCCCCTCTGGTTTTAAACATGCTACCATTACACCCATCCTCAGAAAGCCTTCACTTGACCAATCTTCTTTGTCCAGTTATCGCCCCATATCACTTCTTCCATATGCCTCAAAGCTTCTTGAACAACATGTCCATTCTGAACTGTCCTCTTACTTCTCCTTCTGCTCCCTCTTTGACCGGATACAATCTGGCTTCCAACCCCACCACTCAACTGAAACTGCCCTTACCAAAGTCACCAATGACCTACTAACAGCCAAAACCAAGAAACATTACTCTGTCCTCCTCCTCCTTGACCTGTCCTTGTCACGGCTGTGTCATGGTCTGGTTGTAGTGGACCGTGACACTTTAGCCTTGCATGCTTGTTGCCGGTGGCAGCATGTCGTTTTTAGCATGTTTACACACTTCCCCTTTAAGGTTGTTGTACCTTCCCATTCTGGTGGGTATGGGGTTAAAGTGTGAGCAAGGTGGAGCTGGGTGTGGGCTCTTATAGTACTTGGGCTTGGAGTCTGAGGTTAGTGGGACTTCAGCTTCTTGTGTAGCTGGAGTTAAGCTGCCATCCTGGACCTTACCATCTGTCCAGTTTGAGGGCCACCTTGTTGGACATAGATTGTCATCCCTTATGTATCCTCCATGTTCCCTACCTTACCTGTGTTGATGTTTGATGTGGGTTTATGTTCAGGGTATGGTGTGCGTCTTGCTGTAGTTTCATGTCTGGTCTTTTGGTGTTGTTCGTCCAGCATGTATGCAAGGCGTTTCCCTGTGTGTTGTGCCTCCGGTGAGGGGGCTCCTGGGTTCCTTGGAGGGGGAACCGCGTTGACTACATGCCACAACAACTGGATTAAACAACAACTGCTACTGACTAGTGGTTCCCCCTCCGGAAAACCCTAGAGCCCACTTCCGCAGGCAGGTAGTCAACGTGGACAGATGGTAAGGTCCAGGATGGCAGCATAACTCCAGCTACACAAGAAGCTGAAGTCCCACTAACCTTAGGCTCCAAGCCCAAGTACTATGAGAACCCACACCCAGCTCCACCTTGCTCACTCTTTAACTCCATAACCACCAGAATGGGAAGGAATAACAACCTTAAAGGGGACGTGTGTAAAAATGCTAAAAACTACACGTTGCCACCAGCAACAAGCATGCACGGCTAAAGTGTCACGGTCCACTACAACCAGGCTATGACACAGCCGTGAGAGTCCTCTGCCTTTGACACCGTCGACCACTTCCTTCTGTTACAAACTCTTTCATCTCTTGGCATCACTGACCTGGCCCTCTCCTGGATCACATCATACCTCACAGACCGGACATTTAGCGTCTTCCACTCTCACACCACCTCCTCGTCTCATTTCCTCTCTGTTGGTGTCCCACAAGGCTCTGTCCTAGGACACCTGCTCTTCTCTATCTACAGCCTCGGCCTGAGACAGCTCATAGAGTTCCATGGCTTTCAGTATCACTTTTAGGGATCATGGATAAGAACGTATTTTACTTCCGTGTCCGTTTTTTTTTTTTTTGCGGACCGAATGCAGAACCATTCATTTCAATGGGTCCTCAAAAAAAATGGAAGTTATTCCGTGTGCATTTGTAACACCCCAGAGTGGTGTTACCACTCCTGCACCCTTCTACTGTCTTTATTGGGCTAACACATGTCATCTATGTATTCTGTTCCAGGTTCACCACAATGTGCATGTGAAAAATTGTTATGTAACTGTTATAAATGTAATTTACCTGGTTCACCAGCGGGTGGCAGCAAAGACGACGGAGCTATAATTAGATAGAATGGAACTCACCATTCCATTCTCCCCCCTCCATTTGGTCAGAAGTTGGCCAATCCTGCTTGCTACCAGAAGGAGGTGGGGCAGTTCTGGTTTGTCCATGTTGGAGCTGCCAGGATTCTAACCTATTCTATGGCTGAAGATAAGTCTGACTAAAAAGTGAAGTGCAGCATAAAGAAGAAGCCAAGTTATCAAGTCAGCTTGTCAGTACAGCAGAGTGAGAGAAGGATATAGCAGAGTTGAGTTTGCCTGCCGGTTTAATGCTAAAGCCTGCTGGAACCAAAACAAAGCCTGAAAACTGTTTAAAGAAACATTTATTAAAGAATCATTTAAGTAAAGATGCCATTGAACTTTATCTCAAGGTCTGGATTCAAGTTATTCTTTCAAATCCCTCAATTATTCTCCCTATTATTTGCTTCATAGCTAAAGCCTGAGGTCCAGCAGTATCCAGGTAGGAACACCATGACACATAAAGAGACATCTAGGCCGCACTACACCTTTCGGCATTTCTACACCTGGGACGCGATATAGAGACCCTGGGGTGAGGTACCCGTTGCACATTCCATTTCCGTATGTCTGTAT
Organism: Bufo bufo; assembly: GCF_905171765.1. NCBI lineage: Eukaryota > Metazoa > Chordata > Amphibia > Anura > Bufonidae > Bufo > Bufo bufo. The sequence continues at coordinate 566,891,436 of NC_053392.1, read as the reverse complement.
TTCCGTTCTGCAAAACAATAGAACAATGACACACAAATATACCTCTCTGGTCCAGACATCACCCCCTTACTATCCAGAATACCACAATGCCTATCTTCCATATCCTCCTTCTCCTCTCGCTTTCTTAAACTTAACATGGATAAAACAGAATTTATCATCTTTCCCCCATCTTGCTTAACCTCCCTCCCAACAGACCTATCTATCATGATCAATGGCTGCACACTCTTCCCTGTCAACCAAGTCCGCTGCTTTGGAGTGACATTGGATTCTGCCCTCACCTTCAGACCGCACATCCAAGCCCTTTCCACCACCTGCCGCCTCCAACTCAAAAATATATCCTGCATCCGCGCTTTCCTCAACCATGGGTCTGCAAAACTGCTTGTACATGCCCTCATCATCTCCTGCCTAGACTACTGCAAGATCCTCCTCTGTGGCCTCACATCTAGTACTCTTGCACCCCTCCAACCTATCCTCAACTTTGTTGCCCGACTAATCCACCCCCCCCCCCCCCCCCCCCATTACTCCTCTGCCTCTTCCCTCTGCCAAACCCTTGACTGGCTCCCCATTGCCCAGCGAATTCAGTTCAACATTCTAACAAATATGTATAAAACCGACTATAACCTGTCCCCTCCATCTCTGAGCTACCATACCATGTAGATTGTAAGCCCTCAGAGGCAGGGCCCTCTCTCTTTCTGTACCAGTTTGTCATCTTTTTCATGCTTAGTGCAATTGTCTGTATTATGTACAGCACCATGGAATGAATGGCGCTTTAATAATAAATAATAATAATAAAATTGGACTAACCCTATTTATCCCGTGCTGCTTCCTTTAGGATACAGATTGTTGCCTGTTGATTTATATATACTTTCATTGCTTTTAGGAACTAGCACTGCCCGGTGGAACGTCCTTAATAATTGTGCCACGTACCATGCCCCCACATAGTAATTATTCCTCCTTTATGCCACCGCACAGTCTTTATGCACACATTTTGCCCCCTTCACAGGTTATGTCCAGATATGTGCCCCTCACAGTAGTTATAACAGATATGTGCCCCTTAACAGTAGTTATGACCAGCTATGCCCCCTCACAGTAATCTGCCCAGATGTTCCCCCTCACAGAATTATGCCGAGCTGTGTCCCCTTCACAGGATTATGCCCAGCATTGTGACCTCTTCATAGAAAGGTGAAAAAAACTCCACATTACTCACCATGTTCCTAGCAGCAGCAGTAGGATACATCAGCTGCTCTTGTCACGGCAAGTGGGGATAAGAGGAACACCAAGTAAACAAACAGCAACAGGTAAACAAGCTAGGCCCCAAAGCTAGGGAGTAGGGAATGGCAACCTCCTAACAATCCCTGAGCCTCTCCCTGACTGATGACAGTATGAGCAAGTCCTGATGGTGAACAAACTCATACGCTGGAACCTAAGCCCTGCTGACACTGAAGCAAACCCTAACTTAGGGAGCAGGGAAGTAGACTGTGAAGGGACCAGCGTCTCCCTGAGACCTAGAAGCAACACACAAACAAAGGGGAGAACAGGAGGACTTAGCTTGAGACGAGCGGGAAGTAGAGGATCCACAAACAACCTGTATAGAACTCCAGAAGGAAAATATCCACCGTAAAGTCAGCAGTAAGAGGCGGATTTAAATAGAGCCTCTTAAACAGCTAACGAGCAGAACCTGTGGAGAGGGTGGTATCCTGCCCACAACAACAAACAGAAGGGAAACACAGAAAGACCTGTCAAATAGACTCATGTGCTGCAAGTCTATTTGATCTTCTCAGATCTCTCACAGGGCAGGCAGTGACAGTACCCCCCTTCTACGGGTGACCTCCAGGCACCCAGGACCAAACTTATTCGGGTGCGCACTGTGAAAAGCCTTTAGAAGGCGACTAGCGCTGACATCAGTCGCCGGAACCCACATTCTTTCTTTTGCACCATAACTCTTCCAATGTACGAGGTACTGAAGGGAACCACGAAGAATACGCGAGCTAATTATTCTGAGATCTGAAACTCCAAATTGCCATCTACCAAGACAGGAGGAGGTGGCAAGGGAAATGGTTCAGCAAGTTCCACATAGTTTTTCAACAAAGACCTGTGAAACACATTATGGATCTTCCAAGCCTGCGGAAGTTCGAGATGAAACGCAACCAGATTAATAATGGCAGAGATCTTGTAAGGACCAATAAATCTTGGGCCCAACTTCCAAGAGGGAACCTTCAACTTAATGTTCTTAGTGGACAACAGCACCAAAGCACCCACACACAGTTCTGGACCAGTCATACGTTTCTTGTCAGCCATATGTTTATATCTTTTGCCCATTTTTTTCAAATTGATTTGAATCTTCAGCCAAATAGATGACAATGAGGAAGAGAATCTTTCCTCTTCAGGTATACCAGAGGACTCAGTCCCAGAAAAGGTACCAAACTGAGGGTGAAACCCCTATGCACCAAAAATTGGTGACTTATCAGTGGGTACAGAATGCCCTCCAGAACCTGAAAACAAATTGCGTCCCCCTATCAGACACCACATCAGAGGGAATGCCGTGTAATTTCATGATGTTATCAATAAACACATTGGGCAAACCTGATAATGGTATAAAGTGCGCCATCTTACTGAAGCGGTACACCACCACCAAAATCACAGTCTTTCCAGAGGAACTAGGCAAATCAGTGATGAAGTCCATGGACAAATGCGTCCAGGGACGGGATGGGATGGACAAAGGAAGAAGAAATCCTGAAGGCCGAGTATGAGTCACTTTGGCACGTGCACGGGTCTCACAGGCTGCCACATAACCCTCCACACCTTTACGTAAACCTGGCCACCAGAATCTCTGGTAAATAAAATCCACAGTGGATCTGGTCCCAGGGTGTGCGCAAGGACAGTTTCATGATGTTCCTTGAACACCTTGTGCCGAAGCCCAGAAGGAACAAACAACCTCCCTGGAGGACAGGAATCCGGTGCCTCACCTTGAGCTTCCAACACCTCCGCCTCGAGTTTGGGATACAGGGCGGAAACCACCACCCCATCAGCCAAAATCGGAGCAGGATCCTCCGAATCTCCCCCCCCCAGGAAACCTACGCGACAAAGCATCCGCCTTGACGTTTTTGACCCCAGGGCGATAAGTGACCACAAAATTTAATCTGGTAAAAAACAATGACCATCTGGCCTGTCTTGGGTTCAGACGCTTCGCCGATTGCAGGTAAGACAGATTCTTATGATGAGTAATTACCATAATGGGATGAATCGCTCCTTCTAACCAATGATGCCATTCTTCAAAGGTCAATTTAATGGCCAGCAACTCTCTATTACCAACATCATAATTTCTTTCAGCAGAAGAGCATTTTTTTGGAAAAAAAAAGCACAAGGGCGCCATTTGCCAGGAGATGGACCCTGCGAAAAAACTGCTCCGACTCCCACTTCTGACGCGTCAACCTCCACAATGAAAGGCTGAGACACATCAGGTTGCACCAGAATGGGAAAGAAGCTAAACATTTCTTTATTGCAAAAAAAGCATGTAGTGCCTCTTCAGACCAGACTGAGAAATCCACACCTTTCTTGGTCATATCGGTCAAAGGCTTGACAACAGTAGAATAATTCAGGATACATTTTCTGTAGTAATTAGTAAACCCCAAAACCCGCATCAGCGCTTTCTGATTCTCAGGTCGATCCCAGTCCAATACTGCACGGGGTTTTTTTTCGGGATTCGTACGAAAACCTTAGGAAGTGTCATGGTCTTACCTTCTTGCTGTTCTCCTTCGTTTGACATGTGCTGGCGGCCATCTTGGTTTCTGGGTTTCTTGTAGCCTTCCACCCTGCGGCTCCGCCTTCCCACTGGGAGGAGCTGGATGCCTAGCTCATATATATAGGAGGTCTGTGGCTTCAGTTCCTTGCTTGGTCCTCTTGTGTTCACATGCTTCTAAGACTGCTGCTGCTTCTGGTTCCTGATCCTGGCTTCGTCTGACTACCCTGCTGGTTCCTGATCCTGGCTTCGTCTGACTACCCTGCTGGTTCCTGATCCTGGCTTCGTCTGACTACCCTTCTGGTTCCTGACCTCTGGCTTCGCAAAGACTCTGCTCGGTTTCACCATCCGTTTGGACTTTTGCTTTACAGCTTTATTTTCACTTATCTCTTGTTGTACGTCTGGTTCATGGTTCCGTGACATTAGGACCAAGCCATGAATTCTGACGGTACAGGGCCATCCTCGCTACCCACGCTGGTTGCCAGACTTGATCAGCAGGATCACCTGTTGGGTCGGTTCGCTGTGGCGTTGCAAACCCTGCTTGAACGCACGGCTCATTTCGCTCCCGTTGCCGATGGGTCGGTTGTCGCTCCTGGGCTCGCTCCTACTGCCGCTCCGATTGTTGCGCCAGAGTCTACCCCGACACCTGTTGTTGCGCCTGCGGTGTTTCGGGGTATGACCGGTTCTGCCCCTCTTCCACAGCGCTTTGGGGGAGAGCCAACTCAGTGCCGAGGTTTCCTTAACCAGGTGGGCATTTATTTCGAGTTGCTGCCACATGCCTTTCCCACTGAGAGATCAAAGGTGGGCTTCTTGATCTCGCTGCTCTCGGACAAGGCCTTGGCCTGGGCCAGCCCTTTATGGGAGAACAACAATCCGGTGGTTGCCGAGTTTTCCGGTTTTGTTGCTTCTCTTCGGAAGGTATTCGATGTGCCGGCTCGTGCTGCCTCTGCTGCGAAGCTCCTTATGTCCATCAGACAGGGTTCACGATCCGTAGCTGAATACGCCATTGAGTTTCGTACCCTGGCAGCAGAGGTGGGCTGGAATAATGAGGCTCTGGTCGCTGCTTTCTCTCATGGTCTCTCGGATGCCTTGAAGGATGAGGTTGCAGCTAAGGACCTACCAGTTGAGCTCGAGTCTCTTATTTCTTTCCTGATTTTGATTGACACCAGACTCAGGGAGAGACCTTCCTTTAAGGAGAACCTGCGGAGGTCTTCTAACAGATTGGTGCCTACGTTTGCTGTCCCACCCGTGCCTCCCTCTCCTCCCACGCCTCCTGGGGATGACTTGTCTGGGGGTGAACCCATGCAGCTGGGGTTTGCTCGCCTGTCCGAGGGGGAGAGGGCACTCCGGAGACGCGAGGGCCGATGCATGTACTGTGGTCTCGGTGGGCATTTTCGGTTGGCATGTCCGAACCGTCCGGGAAAACGCTCGTACCTGAGATCCTGTCGGGGGCAGATCTTGGGTGGAGTCTCCTCGTCCCCGGTTTCCCGTGTTGACAAACCACTGATCACTGTTGTCCTCTCCTGGGTTGGGGGCTCGGTGACGACCCAGGCGTTGGTGGACTCTGGTGCTGGTGGTTTGTTCATTGATAGTGTGTTCGCTGCCGCCAATTCCATTCCTCTGCAGGCTCGAGGTTCCCCACTGGCTCTTGAGGCGATAGACGGCAGACCCCTTCTGCCGCCACACGTGACTCATGAGACCCTTCCAGTGGGGATAGCCATTGGTGCCGTTCACAGAGAGTCGGTCTGCCTCCAGGTTATTTCGTCTCCACACTACTCGGTGGTCTTGGGGTACCCCTGGCTCCAGAAGCATAATCCGACTTTCGATTGGAGATCGGTCGAGATCCTCTCGTGGTCACCGCAGTGTGGGGCTAGTTGCATCCATGGGTCTGTCAAGTTGCTGTGTACTTCCTCGGACTCTCTGTTGCCTCCTGAATACGAGGAGTACCGGGATGTATTCGATAAGGTGCGCGCGGTTGCCCTACCTCCGCACCGCCCATACGATTGTGCCATAGAGTTACAATCTGGTGCCGTTCCTCCTCGTGGCAAAGTCTATCCACTGTCGGTAGCGGAGAATGAGGCCATGGAGGAGTACGTGAGGGAGGCGCTTTCACGCGGACACATTCGCAAATCTTCGTCCCCGGCAGGGGCTGGATTTTTCTTTGTGAAAAAGAAGGGCGGTGAGTTGAGGCCTTGCATCGATTACAGGGGTCTCAATCGCATCACGATCAAGAACGCTTACCCGATACCCTTGATTTCCGAGCTGTTCGATCGCCTTAAAGGGGCCACGGTCTTTACCAAACTCGACCTGAGGGCGGCATATAACTTGGTAAGGATCAAGGCGGGCGATGAGTGGAAGACCGCGTTTAACACCAGGACCGGTCATTACGAATCCTTGGTTATGCCCTTTGGGTTGTGCAATGCGCCCGCAGTCTTTCAGGAATTCATCAACGATGTTTTCCGTGACCTGTTGCAGCAGTGTGTGGTGGTCTATTTGGATGACATCTTGGTATATTCTGAATCCATGGAGGCCCACATTCTGGATGTCAGACGAGTGTTGCAACGGTTACGAGAGAACAAGCTGTTCGGTAAGCTTGAGAAATGCGAATTTCACCGATCCCAGGTAACCTTCTTAGGTTACATCATTTCCGCTGAGGGGTTCTCCATGGATCCTGAGAAGGTTTCGGCTGTCTTACAGTGGCCCCAGCCCAGTGGTCTTCGTTCCCTGCAGCGCTTTTTGGGCTTCGCCAATTATTATCGGAAGTTCATCAGGGACTTTTCCATGCTGGCCAAGCCTCTCACGGATCTGACCAGGAAGGGCAGTAATTCCCAGGTCTGGCCGCTCGAGGCCATCCGAGCTTTTGAGGCCCTAAAGTCCGCCTTTGTGTCGGCTCCGATTCTGTCGCATCCCAACCCTGGGTTGCCCTTTGTCCTCGAGGTGGACGCGTCTGAGACGGGAGTAGGCGCCCTTCTGTCTCAGCGTAGAACACCAGAGGGTCCTCTGCTTCCTTGTGGGTTTTACTCCCGGAAACTGTCTTCCGCGGAGTGCAACTATCAGATTGGTGACAGGGAGTTATTGGCCATCGTGCAGGCCCTTAAAGAATGGAGGCACTTGCTCGAGGGTTCGGTGGTTCCGGTTCTCATCCTGACGGACCACAAGAATCTGACCTACCTTTCTGAGGCCAAGAGATTGACACCACGTCAGGCCAGATGGGCTCTGTTCTTGTCACGTTTTAATTACGTGGTCTCCTACCTACCCGGTTCCAAGAACATCAGGGCGGATGCCTTATCACGGCAGTACTCCGAGCTGTCCAGGGAGGAGTCGATTCCGACTTCGGTCATACCTCCGAATCAGATCCTGGCCGCCATTCGCACCAGCCTGACCTCTCCCCTGGGTGAGCAGATTTTGGCGGCTCAATCTGGTGCTCCCTCTGGGAGACCCAACGGCAGATGTTTTGTGCCTGAGGAGTTGCGCACTCGGTTGTTGCGAACCTACCATAACTCCAAGACCGCGGGGCATCCTGGAAAGAATCAGCTGTCCTGGGCTGTTTCACGTCTGTTCTGGTGGCCTTCCCTACGTTCCGACATCGCCGCATATGTAGCGGCATGCTCCGTTTGTGCCCAGAGTAAGTCCCCTCGGCACCTTCCGTTGGGCCTTCTGCAACCCATAGCCACCGGGGAGCGCCCATGGTCACACCTGGGGATGGATTTCATTGTGGACCTCCCTGCATCCCGAGGCCATACGGTCATTCTCATGATTGTGGATCGGTTTTCCAAAATGTGCCACTGTGTTCCTCTCAAGAAGTTACCCTCTGCACAAGAGTTGGCCACGATTTTTGCCAGGGAGGTCTTCCGGTTGCACGGTTTGCCCAAGGAGATTGTGTCGGATCGGGGGAGTCAGTTTGTGTCCAGGTTCTGGCGCGCCTTTTGCTCCCAGTTGGGGATTCATCTCTCCTTCTCCTCGGCCTACCACCCTCAGTCCAATGGGGCCGCAGAACGATCCAATCAGGCCTTGGAGCAATTCCTTCGTTGCTATGTCTCCGATCACCAAGACAATTGGGTTGACCTCCTGCCTTGGGCTGAGTTTGCCAGGAACACGGCGGTGAACTCTTCCTCTGGGACGTCTCCCTTCATGGCCAATTATGGGTTCCAACCTGCCGTGTTACCGGAGGTATTCTCTCCCCAGGATATTCCGGCTGTGGAGGATCACCTTTCCGTCCTACGTGCTTCTTGGGTACAGATCCAGAAGTCCCTTGAGGTCTCTGCGCAGCGCCAGAGACTCCAGGCTGATCGCAGACGAGCGCCTGCTCCTTCCTACCAGGTCGGAGACCGTGTATGGTTGTCCACCCGCAACCTCAACCTTCGAGTGCCCACTCCCAAGCTGGCGCCTCGCTTTGTTGGTCCCTTCCGAGTGCTTCGCAGGGTAAACCCGGTAGCCTATGCCCTTGCGCTTCCTCCTGGCATGCAGATCTCCAACGTGTTTCATGTCTCCCTGTTGAAGCCACTGGTGTGTAATCGTTTCACTTCCTCGGTTCCTCGGCCTCGTCCGGTCCAAGTGGGCAATCGTGAGGAATATGAGGTGAGCAATATCCTGGACTCACGCCTGGTCCGCGGTCGGTTGCAGTTTTTGGTCCATTGGCGTGGTTATGGTCCAGAGGAGCGTTCCTGGGTTCCCTCCGCAGATGTCCATGCTCCTGCCTTGCTCCGAGCCTTCCACGCACGCTTCCCTCAGAAACCGTTTTGTGCTCCGCGGAGGAGGGGCCCTTGAGGGGGAGGTACTGTCATGGTCTTACCTTCTTGCTGTTCTCCTTCGTTTGACATGTGCTGGCGGCCATCTTGGTTTCTGGGTTTCTTGTAGCCTTCCACCCTGCGGCTCCTCCTTCCCACTGGGAGGAGCTGGATGCCTAGCTCATATATATAGGAGGTCTGTGGCTTCAGTTCCTTGCTTGGTCCTCTTGTGTTCACATGCTTCTAAGACTGCTGCTGCTTCTGGTTCCTGATCCTGGCTTCGTCTGACTACCCTGCTGGTTCCTGATCCTGGCTTCGTCTGACTACCCTGCTGGTTCCTGATCCTGGCTTCGTCTGACTACCCTTCTGGTTCCTGACCTCTGGCTTCGCAAAGACTCTGCTCGGTTTCACCATCCGTTTGGACTTTTGCTTTACAGCTTTATTTTCACTTATCTCTTGTTGTACGTCTGGTTCATGGTTCCGTGACAGGAAGAAAGCAGGTAACCCAGGAACTGCAGCTCCTAAACAGCAAATACACATTTTTCTAACTTAGCATGTAACTTATTCTATTAATGGAGGATCAGTAATACTTGTCTTAAATGATCCTGATGAGTTTCCATATCGGGCGAGTAAATTAGTATGTCATCGAGGTAAATAACAACAAACCTCCCCACCAAATAATTAAAAATTTCATTGATAAAGTGCTGAAAGACCGCCGGGGCATTAGTCAACCCAAAGGGCATGACCAAGTTCTCGAAGTGGCCCTCAGGGGTATTAAAGGCCATCTTCAATTCGTCCCCTTCCCTGATTCTTATCAGATTATAAGCCACTCTTAAATCCAACTTGGAAAACACCTTGGCACCGACAATCTGATCGAATAAATCCGGGATCAAGGGAAGGGGATAAGGATCACGGACAGTGATACGATTTAGCTCCCGGAAGTCTAAACACGGTCTAAGGGTCCCAGCTTTTTTTTAACAAAAAATAAGCCGGCAGCCACAGGTGACTTAGATGGTCTAATATGTCCGTTTGCCAAACTCTCAGTAATATACTCTCCCATAGCTACTCTTTCAAGTAGGGAAAGATTATACAACCGAGACTTAGGTAATTTAGCTCTGGGAATAAGGTTGACAGGACTCTCAGTGAGGGGGTAACTCCTGATCTCCACCCTCAGAGAATACGTCAGAAAAATCAGAAAGAAACAGGGGTAACATCTTAGTGGATACCACAGAAAGTGACTCGCCGAGACAGTTGTCTATACAGAAATCACTCCAATTACTGATCTGTCTTGCTTGCCAATCTATGGTAGGATTATGTCTGGTCAACCATGGTAAACCTAGCACAAGAGGGGCAGGCAAACCCTTCAGTATGAAAAAAGAAATGGACTCAACAAATCACCCACCCTCAAATGAATATCATGCACCATATGAGTCAGACACTTTTGCGAGAGCGGGGAGGAATCAATAGCAAACACAGATATCCCCTTGTTTTATGCGCTTGTTTTAAAAGCATGACTCTGAACGAACTGATAGTCCACAAGGTTAACACTGTCAACAAATACTTCCAATTCAATATTTTCTGAGTTTAGCGTCACCATGGCAGGCAGGAGAATTCAGGTACTACCAGTAAAAGACAAAAATACCTTCTCCGACTCCCCACCCACACTGCAAAGAGTAAGAGAACTAGACCCATTAGTTACAATCTTTTTTTTCCTTTTTCACCTTGAGGTTTAATACAAGGACATACGTTAATAAAATGTCCTTCTTTACCACAGAACAAAGTCTTCTCTGAACCCTGAAGTTCCCATTACCAGGGCATGAAGAGACCTGTCCCAATTGCTTAGGCTCATCAGCAGACACAAGCTCGATTGTCTCTGGACCCAGCGGGACAGAAGAGGCTGTTTCCCCATATGGTAGTGCATCCCGAGTGAGGGGAACCTTGCACCTCTCTTTTAAGCGTCTATCAATCCGTACGGCCAGGGACATAGCCGCCTCCACAGAATAAGGGTTTTCGTGGAATGCCAGGGCGTCTTTTAGTCTCTCAGACAGCCCTTGACAGAATTGACTGCGGAGTGCTGGGTCATTCCACTCCGAATCAGTCCCCCATCTCCAAAATTCAGAGCAATATGACTCTGCAGAACGTTCTCCCTGACTCAAACTACGCAGCTTAGATTCGGCCAGAGAAACCCGGTCTAGGTCATCATTAATAAGGCCCAGGGCCCTGAATAATTCATCCACCGATCGGAGGGATTAGGAACCGATCGATAGAGAAAAGGCCCAGGACTGAACATCACCTTTCAGCAGAGAAATAATAATCCCCACTTTTTGATTTTCGTCCCCAGAGGAGAGCGGACGCAGTCGAAAATACAGTTTACAAGATTTTCTGAACCAAACAAAATTATCACTCCCCATAGAAAACCTATCTGGGAGGGCGACTTTAGGTTCAAGGCTGCCCTGGTTCCCACTGACGGAACCAGACGCCTGAGAATTCTGAAACTGTGCAACTAATTTACGGAGGTCAGCTACCTCCAAAGATAATCCCTGCATGCGATCCACCAGTGCTTTAACAGTATCCATATCTGCACAAAGCAAGGAAAATAATGACGGTAGGGGCGGTTGATAATGTCACGGCAAGTGGGGATAAGAGGAACACCAAGTAAACAAACAGCAACAGGTAAACAGACTAGGCCCCAAAGCTAGGGAGGAGGGAATGGTAACCTCCTAACAATCCCTAAGCCTCTCCCTGACTGCTGACAGTATGAGCAAGTCCTGATGGTGAAGAAATTCATACGCTGGAATCTAAGCCCTGCTGACACTGAAGCAAACCCTAACTTAAGGAGCGGGGAATGAGACAGCCAGTACCTTCCACTGTGAAGGGACCAGCGTCTCCCTGAGACCTAGAAGCAACACACAAACAACGGGGAGAACAGGAGGACTTAGCTTGAGACGAGCGGGAAGTAGAGGATCCACAAACAACCTGTATAGAACTCCAGATGGAAAATATAAACCGCAAAGTCAGCAGTAAGAGGAGGACTTAAATAGAGCCTCTTAAACAGCTAACGAGCAGAACCTGTGGAGAGGGTGGGATCCTGCCCACAACAACAAACAGAAGGGAAACACAGAAAGATCTGTCAGATAGACTCACGTGCTGCAAATCTATCAATGATGAAGCAGGAAGCCGACCACTCTTTGCTTCATCATTACAGGCAACTGTCTCTGCTTCCTATGGAAGCAGGGACAGCTGCCTGTAAGCGGTACATAACTCCCCCGTACTGGGACTGCGGCACAGCTACTGCAATCGGGGACTGTCCCGCCGTATCTGGAACGGTTGGAATGTATGCTTTAACCCTTTTCGGCCAGCGCCGTTAAATATCGTGTCCACTCACAAGCACTGCGGACAGCAGACACCCAGGGATAATGTATGCGATCGACTATAATGTAGATCACATACATTTAACCCCTCAGATGCCATGCTTAAACATGACCACGGCATCTGCGATCGCAAAAATACAGGCGTACACCAGCTCCTCCTAGCAGGGATCGGGGGATTCGGATAGCATGTGCGGCAGCATTGATCCTCCTGAATGATCCGAAGCTGCCGCACATTGGTTCCTATGGAGACCTTGAGGCAGGGCACTGCAAAAGTACGGTATATTGTAAGTCTCACAGAATTATGGTCTATGAGAGAAGCAATCTGATGATTGCTTGTTCAAGTTGCCTGTGGGAACTATAAATAAGTGTAAATAAATAAATGTCTCTAAAAATATTTTAAAAAAAAATATTCAAATCACCCCTTTTCCCCAAAATAAAAATAAACAATAAAAAAAACATAATCACTGATTTATCAGCAGTGCTGCATGTGAAAACACCCGTACTAATAAAATATAAAAATATTTATCAAACGGCGAAGCAGAAAAAAAGTTAAAAAGGCTGATTCAACCTTTTTTGATCGCTTCACCACCCACAAAATGCAAGAAAAACTACACAAATGTGATATCGCCATAATCGTACCAACCCGGAGAATGAAAGTTACAGGTCTGTTTTACCGCGTAGGGAATGCCGTAAAAACAAAACCCATAAAACTGTGGCAGAATTGCTTTTGTTTTTTTTTTTCCAATTCCACCCCATTTGGAATTTTTTTCCAGCTTCCCACTACCTAGTATGCAATATTAAATAGTGCCATTAGAAACTACTACTTGTACTGCAAAAAAAACAAGCCCTCATATGGCTATGAGAACAGAAATATAAAGAAGTTATGTCCCCGGAAAGGCAGGGAATGAAAAACAAAAAGGCAAAAATGAAAAACTCTCTGGGACTGAGTGCCCGTTGCTTCATTGAATCACAATAAAGAATAGGATGATGTTTTACATAAAATAAAGAATGTTATCTGAATAATTGTATTATATTGGAAGTTATATTCTCCTTTGATTACCTGATTATAATAGTATTCTGCTTGACACTGTCACAAAGCAAACTGTAATGTACTTTCTTTAACCGTTTGAAAAAAAAAACCTCAATAAAAACGATTGAAACAGAAAAACCCTCTGGTGAAAGGGTTAATGAGATACATCTTTTATTTATTTATTTTGTTGCACCAGCATAAGGCCTCTTTCACACGAGTGTGACGGATTAGGTCCGGATGCGTTCAGGGTGCGTTCAGTGAAACTCGTACCATTTTGCAAGCAAGTTCCGTCAGTTTTGTCTGCGATTGCGTTCAGTTTTTTTTCACCACGGGTGCAATGCGTTTTGATGCGTTTTTCACGTGCGTGATAAACAAGCAAGTGCGGATGCAATGCGTTTTTCACTGATGGTTGCTAGGAGATGTTGTTTGTAAACCTTCAGTTGCTTATAAAATGGTGCGAGTTTCACTGAACACACCCTGAACGCATCCGGAGCCAATCCGTCACGCTCGTGTAAAAGAGGCCTAATAGTAGTAACTTACACAGCTGAAAATAATCTTTATTCTGCAGTACTACCAGCAGATGTCACTGCTGAGTTACAGATGATGGCTGAAATCAGTATTTTCAGCAAACATAGTCAGGCTCTGTTCACACTATGTTAATGTAATGAGTTCTGTTAGGCCTGCAAGGCACTCATGTACACGACAGTTGTTTTTCTTGGCCTCCGTTCTGTTTTTTTGTGTGGATAGGATGGGGACCCATTCATTTCAATGGGTCAGCATTGCTTTGTATAGGTGTATAATTCAGGCTACATGTTGCTTGTACTGTATGTCTGCAAGACTTGCTGTACTCACCCGATGTATGCCAAAAAGCATAAGCAAGGTGAATGAGACCTATGGATGCGCTTCATCAGCATGTACTCCAAACACAGGGTTTGGTTTCATGCACACGACCATTGTTGTTTTGCGGTCCGCAAATTGCGGATCTGCAAAACATAGATACTGCTGTGTGGGTTCCGCATTGTGCAGAACTGAACGGCCAGCCCATAATAGAACAGTCCTATCCTTGTCCGTAATGCGGACAATAATAGGACATGTTTTATTTTTTGGAGGAACAGACATGCGGACACAGAACACGCACGGAGTCATATCCATTTTTTTCGGGCTCCAAAAAATACGTTAATGTGCGTGAGCCCTATAAAAAAACTATTAGCAGAGCCTTAGAGAAGCTCCAGGGCAGGGATCAGAAACCTTCGGCACTCCAGTGGCTGTGAAACTGCAACTCCCAGCATGCACACCTGCTTAGCTGTTCTTATATCTCTGACAGAAATGACTGGAGCATTCTGGGAGCTGTAGTCTCAGACCAGCTGTAGTGCCAGAGGTTGCAGATCCCTATGCTGCGTGAAATAAGTGACTTAACCAAAAGTGTGGCCGGTCACACCAAATATAAAAATATGGCCCCCAACTTATGAATAGCAATAAATTGAATAATGGGAAAACCTTAAAACAATCTTTAATTCATCATGTATTAAAATAATAGGCCCAAAAATTAGTCAAACAAAACTACCTAAAAAGATAGTCATCTACTGCCAACCAGAGTGATATGGTGGAGAGTTTTAAGCAGCCAAGAGGTGTGTTCACTGGCTTACTCAGAGGGTGAGTTAGGAAACACAGGGATACAATAAAAGAGGGAGACAGATACTGGGTCTCTTCCCCTAAAACATCCCTCAATCCTCACTTATGAACCAACACCCCTCTCTGTCTGTCCCTAGGTGTCCCTTATAGGCCATATGGTGACTGCCCAGCTTTGTCAGAATTTAAAGATGAATCACACCCTGGGGCACACAGACAAACAAATATAATACAAACTGTCCCGACGCGTTTCACTGGCTATGGGCCAGGTCATCAGGGGACCAATGAATGCCAGGAATTTAATCAAAACACATAGTGGCATCAGGCACTACCAAGTATGCCGGCGCCAGCAAGTAAAGAACAGTGTAGTGTACGGGGACTGTAATGCCCGTCACTACAAAAGTGTCACTTGGTGTGCTGTTGTCCCTCCTTAATCATGGGGAAGTTGGTATATGTCAGTTTTATAAAATGTCATGTAATGTAATGCTATGTATTTCCCTGTTACTGTGAAACTTGCATGTACAGGCCTGCTAGGGGTGTCATTCCAGCTCTTAGTCACTAGAGGGAGCTAGGGAGCCCTAGTTTATATAAGGCCCAGTCAGGGAAGCAAAAGGCAGTCTAGTCTAAGTGTCTGTCTAAAGCTGCAGCCTGTAGTCTGAAGCTGGAGCTTAGACTATGTCAGAGACAAGTCCAGGCCTGAAGCCTGCGGACCAGGAGAGGGTATTGCAGTCCCTGTAACCGGGTTCCAAATCCAAGGAGAAGGTTCCCCTCCTGAATATATATATATGCAGAAGCAGGAAGACCACTGTTCAGAAGCTTCTAGAGTCTGAGGAAAGAGAGAGAGAGACAGAGGCAAAGTCAAGAAAAGCAAGCGGTACTCAAGATAACAGAGGAGGTACTTTATAAAGAGAAAACCAAGGATATAAGCCAGAGCTAGGTTATTGGGCCTTGGAGAAGATTTGCTATGTTCCAGGATCAGTCAGAGATAGAGTGCAAGCTCCTGTACTGCAAGTCCTGTGTGTTTAACACTCTGTAGTCACCTTGCTCAATCTGTATTGCCTGCATCAACCGTATTGAAAAATCGACTGTATGCAAAGGAACTGCGCTTCCGTGAATGTCTCTATATTTATAACTACTAAAGTTGGAGTTCTGTTTTAACATCACGTGGTTCCTCATTTGTTCCTGCTATCAGCAAACGGCGTGCCACCGTTTAATTGGCACTGGCGTCACGAACATTTTCTACCATCACCTGCCCTTGCAGAGAGTCAGCCGTCTCAGGTTAGTGTCTATTGCACTACTACACCCAGAAACTCTATTAAACACAACTTGAGTACGCTGCACCTCTCTTTTGGCGTCACGAACAGGATACGCACGCTTTCTAGTGCAAGAAGCGTGAACTTTGTGCCTTATACAGTTGCCCTGTGACCAAAGTGACAAATTGCCTGTTTATTTAAAGTGGACTTTGTGAACTGAAAATCATACCAAAAGTGTTCCTAAAACCTCTAAAAAGCGCTGTGCAGTATTGCGCTACCAAGAGGAAGAAAATCGCCACATCGGAGTGTGGTTTTGTGGACTTTTTACAATCCTGCTTGCTGTCAGTGAATAGACAGCGTTAATACCCAAAGATGGCCGCTGAGGCTGCTGAAATAGCTGCTGCGTCATCTTCATCCCGAAAAGGCGGGAAAAATTGGCGCCTTTCTGAGGAAAAAGCGGGAAAGAGTTCAAGGTCAGGCGCCACTGCTTATCTGGACATTTGCATGTCTGCCAGCATGGACACCGCCTTCCATATACTGGAATACCTGGGGGGCGGCTTCCCAGTGCAGTGGGAGGAGCTGGCTGATTTAATTGACGCGACCCTATCGCTCTCCAGAGAAGGATCGAGCATGTTGGAAAGTGAACAGAGCGTTGCTGCAGCGTCCGCGCCTGACATACCAGAGATGACTGATATTGGTGTAGAGCCAGAGGAGGCTCCACCGGTCTACTCTCCGGGACTGGAGAAACCCGCCTGCCGCCCAAGGGAGAAAGAACCAGAGCCCTGCTATGGCTCATGGAGAGACTTCTTTCAGCCCTCTTTCAAATGGTCCTCACTAATGGCGGAGATCCGGGAGGCCGCTATAAAGCAGAATACCAAGACCAAGATCTACTATGAAGAGTTGACTAAGACTATCCATGAAAGACACACCAACACCCAACCCCGCCTGGAAAGGAGAAAGGGAGTGGTGGTGTCCTTTGACAAAACCCGTGGCTACGGGTTCATCCAAGACTATCTGACTGGCAGAGACCTATATGTCAATAGAAGGTCTGTCAAAAGAGACTACCTCCCTTCCTATCAGCACAGCCTCCGCGAGGGAGAGGAAGTGGAGTTCACCCCTGCCGAGAGCCTGAGAGGCCCTTATGCCACTGCCGTGACCCGTCCCAAGCGAGCACCTGAGGACTGGGAGGCAGAAGAAGAAGACTACTCTGGCTGCGAGCGGGAACCGGAACGCTCTCCAGAGCCGGCCCATCACGCCTTCCAGGAGCGGAGCTCCTTCATTTGGCCTAACGTCTTCTGGCAGCCAACCGTGTTGGAAAAATGGGTGAGCCCTTACCCTTCCCCCGAGCTGCCTCGTCGGGAGAAGACCATGCGAGAGATGGAAAATTTAAAAGGACTTCAAAATACCTTTGAGAACATCCGGAGGGGTCGGAGACCCGATGCATCACCAGAACCTGCAGAGGCCGAGTCCGCGCCATCGTTGACTGTACCTGCGCCGGCGGCGCCAGCAGATGACAGCGACTCCGACACGGAGAGCATCGGTGAACAGATTGTCCGGCTGGAGGAGAAGTTGCGGGAGCTGCGCAAGATCGCGACCGCCAGGATCCAGACGCCGCCAAAGAAGGACGAGGTAAGGGTGCCTGTCACCACCCGTAGACCACCTTCTGCTGCCACCGCTCCGTCAGTGCCCCAAAGAAGGCCTCCTGTTGCTGTGAGTAGCTGCACAGAGCCTACCGGACCGCTTGAGGCGGCGGTAACCGCTCCATTCCATCCCACCATTATCATGCCGGGACCGGTACAGTCCACCCAAGGGTTTACCCCTAGGCCCATGGGGCCAATACCTATTAGGGGCCCCTTTACTCTGCAGCTGCCCCCTAACACCGTTATGTGGGCCCATCCTCCTGTAGAGGACTACTACAGGCCATATTTGCCAGCAGGGTCAAGTGATTATGATATGCCTCTGTAAATCAGCCTGCTAGGCCTTTTGATTTATTTCATCAATGAATGAGGGTATTAACCCTTCCAGGACAGGAGTCCTATGTTTCCTGGTTGTTTGTTGCGGCTGCCAGTTCATCCACGGCTCAGTGGTAGGTGTTGACCACTGAAGTAATAAATCCAACAAAGCCAAGTTTGTTTCCAGGACCTCCTGCCTGCTTTTGCTACCCCACGCCAAGTTGTGCCTGTTCCTTAGTTGCACCTTTTACCCTTCACCCCCTTTTCAGGTTGATCAGGGGTATTACAGCACTTGTCTTTGCTGTCCTTTTATTGTGCAACTTCATACTAAGGAACCGTGCCCGGAGACAGACTCAAAAGAACCTGAGCCTCTGAGATTTTTGCTCTTTTAAAAGGAAATGTGCCCAGAGATGGACTCCACCGCATGAGAGCCTCTGTGATTTAATAGGAAAATAACCTGGGTACGGACTCATGTTTGTTCTTTGAGCCTCCAAGAACTTTTATACTGTTTTATCCATTTTGCTGTTCTATTATGGACTTATTCATTGTCATGGACTATCCTGGTTATAATGTTACGCTGTGCCAGGTCAGCGCCCCAGTTCCATTCACTATCCTGAGAGAAGAGAACGACGCCCCTTGTCACCACACTTCACCTTTGCCAATTGGACCTGATATGAATGTAAATGCAGATGAATTACATGTATGTATGCCTGCATGTCTCTTTTTTCTGTTTCAGGTAGAGATTCCAGTTGGGCGAGCCCTGATGGAGTACGAGGTCGTACTCAGCTTAAAGCAGTGGGGTATGTAGTGTACGGGGACTGTAAGGCCCGTCACTACAAAAGTGTCACTTGGTGTGCTGTCGTCCCTCCTTAATCATGGGGAAGTTGGTATATGTCAGTTTTATAAAATGTCATGTAATGTAATGCTATGTATTTCCCTGTTACTGTGAAACTTGCATGTACAGGCCTGCTAGGGGTGTCATTCCAGCTCTTAGTCACTAGAGGGAGCTAGGGAGCCCTAGTTTATATAAGGCCCAGTCAGGGAAGCAAAAGGCAGTCTAGTCTAAGTGTCTGTCTAAAGCTGCAGCCTGTAGTCTGAAGCTGGAGCTTAGACTATGTCAGAGACAAGTCCAGGCCTGAAGCCTGCGGACCAGGAGAGGGTATTGCAGTCCCTGTAACCGGGTTCCAAATCCAAGGAGAAGGTTCCCCTCCTGAATATATATATATGCAGAAGCAGGAAGACCACTGTTCAGAAGCTTCTAGAGTCTGAGGAAAGAGAGAGAGAGACAGAGGCAAAGTCAAGAAAAGCAAGAGGTACTCAAGATAACAGAGGAGGTACTTTATAAAGAGAAAACCAAGGATATAAGCCAGAGCTAGGTTATTGGGCCTTGGAGAAGATTTGCTATGTTCCAGGATCAGTCAGAGATAGAGTGCAAGCTCCTGTACTGCAAGTCCTGTGTGTTTAACACTCTGTAGTCACCTTGCTCAATCTGTATTGCCTGCATCAACCGTATTGAAAAATCGACCGCAAAGGAACTGCGCTTCCGTGAATGTCTCTATATTTATAACTACTAAAGTTGGAGTTCTGTTTTAACATCACGTGGTTCCTCATTTGTTCCTGCTATCCGCAAACGGCGTGCCACCGTTTAATTGGCACTGGCGTCACGAACATTTTCTACCATCACCTGCCCTTGCAGAGAGTCAGCCGTCTCAGGTTAGTGTCTATTGCACTACTACACCCAGAAACTCTATTAAACACAACTTGAGTACGCTGCAACAGTCCTATTGGTGAAATAGAGAGTACTTAGCTCGCCATGTGTGTAGGATTCCTGGGTCCGCTCCTCTCCTGTCACGGAACCATGAACCAGACGTACAACAAGAGATAAGTGAAAATAAGAAGGCTTTATTGAAAATAAAGCAGTAAAGCAAAAGTCCAAACGGATGGCGAAACCGAAGCAGAGTCTTAGCGAAGCCAGAGGTCAGGAACCAGAAGGGTAGTCAGACGAAGCCAGGATCAGGAACCAGCAGGGTAGTCAGACGAAGCCAGGATCAGGAACCAGCAGGGTAGTCGGACGAAACCAGGATCAGGAACCAGCAGGGTAGTCGGACGAAACCAGGATCAGGAACCAGAAGCAGCAGCAGACTAGAAGCATGTGAACACAGGAGGACCAAGCAAGGAACTGAAGCCACAGACCTCCTATATATATGAGCTAGGCATCCAGCTCCTCCCAGTGGGAAGGAGGAGCCGCAGGGTGGGAGGCTACAAGAAACCCAGAAACCAAGATGGCCGCCAGCACATGTCAAACGAAGGAGAACAGCAAGAAGGTAAGACCATGACAGTACCTCCCCCTCAAGGGCCCCTCCTCCGCGGAGTAAAGAACGGTTTCTGAGGGAAGCGTGCGTGGAAGGCTTGGAGCAAGGCAGGAGCATGGACATCTGCGGAGGGAACCCAGGAACGCTCCTCTGGACCATAACCACGCCAATGGACCAAAAACTGCACCCGCCTGCGGACCAGGCGTGAGTCCAGGATATTGCTCACCTCATACTCCTCACGATTACCCACTTGGACCGGACGAGGCCGAGGAACCGAGGAAGTGAAACGATTACACACCAGTGGCTTCAACAGGGAGACATGAAACACGTTGGAGATCCGCATGCCAGGAGGAAGCGCAAGGGCATAGGCTACCGGGTTTACCCTGCGAATTACTCGGAAGGGACCAACAAAGCGAGGCGCCAGCTTGGGAGTGGGCACTCGAAGGTTGAGGTTGCGGGTGGACAACCATACACGGTCTCCGACCTGGTAGGAAGGAGCAGGCGCTCGTCTGCGATCAGCCTGGAGTCTCTGGCGCTGCGCAGAGACCTCAAGGGACTTCTGGATGAGTACCCAAGAAGCACGTAGGACGGAAAGGTGATCCTCCACAGCTGGAATATCCTGGGGAGAGAATACCTCCGGTAACACGGCAGGTTGGAACCCATAATTGGCCATGAACGGAGACGTCCCAGAGGAAGAGTTCACCGCCGTGTTCCTGGCAAACTCAGCCCAAGGCAGGAGGTCAACCCAATTGTCTTGGTGATCGGAGACATAGCAACGAAGGAATTGCTCCAAGGCCTGATTGGCTCGTTCTGCGGCCCCATTGGACTGAGGGTGGTAGGCCGAGGAGAAGGAGAGATGAATCCCCAACTGGGAGCAAAAGGCGCGCCAGAACCTGGACACAAACTGACTCCCCCGATCCGACACAATCTCCTTGGGCAAACCGTGCAACCGGAAGACCACCCTGGCAAAAATCGTGGCCAACTCTTGTGCAGAGGGTAACTTCTTGAGAGGAACACAGTGGCACATTTTGGAAAACCGATCCACAATCATGAGAATGACCGTATGGCCTCGGGATGCAGGGAGGTCCACAATGAAATCCATCCCCAGGTGTGACCATGGGCGCTCCCCGGTGGCTATGGGTTGCAGAAGGCCCAACGGAAGGTGCCGAGGGGACTTACTCTGGGCACAAACGGAGCATGCCGCTACATATGCGGCGATGTCGGAACGTAGGGAAGGCCACCAGAACAGACGTGAAACAGCCCAGGACAGCTGATTCTTTCCAGGATGCCCCGCGGTCTTGGAGTTATGGTAGGTTCGCAACAACCGAGTGCGCAACTCCTCAGGCACAAAACATCTGCCGTTGGGTCTCCCAGAGGGAGCACCAGATTGAGCCGCCAAAATCTGCTCACCCAGGGGAGAGGTCAGGCTGGTGCGAATGGCGGCCAAGATCTGATTCGGAGGTATGACCGAAGTCGGAATCGACTCCTCCCTGGACAGCTCGGAGTACTGCCGTGATAAGGCATCCGCCCTGATGTTCTTGGAACCGGGTAGGTAGGAGACCACGTAATTAAAACGTGACAAGAACAGGGCCCATCTGGCCTGACGTGGTGTCAATCTCTTGGCCTCAGAAAGGTAGGTCAGATTCTTGTGGTCCGTCAGGATGAGGACCGGAACCACCGAACCCTCGAGCAAGTGCCTCCAATCTTTAAGGGCCTGCACGATAGCCAATAACTCCCTGTCACCAATCTGATAGTTGCACTCCGCGGAAGACAGTTTCCGGGAGTAAAACCCACAAGGAAGCAGAGGACCCTCTGGTGTTCTACGCTGAGACAGAAGGGCGCCTACTCCCGTCTCAGACGCGTCCACCTCGAGGACAAAGGGCAACCCAGGGTTGGGATGCGACAGAATCGGAGCCGACACAAAGGCGGACTTTAGAGCCTCAAAAGCTCGGATGGCCTCGAGCGGCCAGACCTGGGAATTACTGCCCTTCCTGGTCAGATCCGTGAGAGGCTTGGCTAGCATGGAAAAGTCCCTGATGAACTTCCGATAATAATTGGCGAAGCCCAAAAAGCGCTGCAGGGAACGAAGACCACTGGGCTGGGGCCACTGTAAGACAGCCGAAACCTTCTCAGGATCCATGGAGAACCCCTCAGCGGAAATGATGTAACCTAAGAAGGTTACCTGGGATCGGTGAAATTCGCATTTCTCAAGCTTACCGAACAGCTTGTTCTCTCGTAACCGTTGCAACACTCGTCTGACATCCAGAATGTGGGCCTCCATGGATTCAGAATATACCAAGATGTCATCCAAATAGACCACCACACACTGCTGCAACAGGTCACGGAAAACATCGTTGATGAATTCCTGAAAGACTGCGGGCGCATTGCACAACCCAAAGGGCATAACCAAGGATTCATAATGACCGGTCCTGGTGTTAAACGCGGTCTTCCACTCATCGCCCGCCTTGATCCTTACCAGGGTTTATGCCGCCCTCAGGTCGAGTTTGGTAAAGACCGTGGCCCCTTTAAGGCGATCGAACAGCTCGGAAATCAAGGGTATCGGGTAAGCGTTCTTGATCGTGATGCGATTGAGACCCCTGTAATCGATGCAAGGCCTCAACTCACCGCCCTTCTTTTTCACAAAGAAAAATCCAGCCCCTGCCGGGGACGAGGATTTGCGAATGTGTCCGCGTGAAAGCGCCTCCCTCACGTACTCCTCCATGGCCTCATTCTCCGCTACTGACAGTGGATAGACCTTGCCACGAGGAGGAACGGCACCAGATTGTAACTCTATGGCACAATCGTATGGGCGGTGCGGAGGTAGGGCAACCGCGCGCACCTTATCGAATACATCCCGGTACTCCTCGTATTCAGGAGGCAACAGAGAGTCCGAGGAAGTACACAGCAACTTGACAGACCCATGGATGCAACTAGCCCCACACTGCGGTGACCACGAGAGGATCTCGGCCGATCTCCAATCGAAAGTCGGATTATGCTTCCGGAGCCAGGGGTACCCCAAGACCACCGAGTAGTGTGGAGACGAAATAACCTGGAGGCAGACCGACTCTCTGTGAACGGCACCAATGGCTATCCCCACTGGAAGGGTCTCATGAGTCACATGTGGCGGCAGAAGGGGTCTGCCGTCTATCGCCTCAAGAGCCAGTGGGGAACCTCGAGCCTGCAGAGGAATGGAATTGGCGGCAGCGAACACCTTATCAATGAACAAACCACCAGCACCAGAGTCCACCAACGCCTGGGTCGTCACCGAGCCCCCGACCCAGGAGAGGACAACAGTGATCAGTGGTTTGTCAACACGGGAAACCGGGGACGAGGAGACTCCACCCAAGATCTGCCCCCGACAGGATCTCAGGTGCGAGCGTTTCCCGGACGGTTCGGACATGCCAACCGAAAATGCCCACCGAGACCACAGTACATGCATCGGCCCTCGCGTCTCCGGAGTACCCTCTCCCCCTCGGACAGGCGAGCAAACCCCAGCTGCATGGGTTCACCCCCAGACAAGTCATCCCCAGGAGGCGTGGGAGGAGAGGGAGGCACGGGTGGGACAGCAAACGTAGGCGCCAATCTGTTAGAAAACCTCCGCAGGCTCTCCTTAAAGGAAGGTCTCTCCCTGAGTCTGGTGTCAATCAAAATCAGGAAAGAAATAAGAGACTCGAGCTCCACTGGTAGGTCCTTAGCTGCAACCTCATCCTTCAAGGCATCCGAGAGACCATGAGAGAAAGCAGCGACCAGAGCCTCATTATTCCAGCCCACCTCTGCTGCCAGGGTACGAAACTCAATGGCGTATTCAGCTACGGATCGTGAACCCTGTCTGATGGACATAAGGAGCTTCGCAGCAGAGGCAGCACGAGCCGGCACATCGAATACCTTCCGAAGAGAAGCAACAAAACCGGAAAACTCGGCAACCACCGGATTGTTGTTCTCCCATAAGGGGCTGGCCCAGGCCAAGGCCTTGTCCGAGAGCAGCGAGATCAAGAAGCCCACCTTTGATCTCTCAGTAGGAAAGGCATGTGGCAGCAACTCGAAATAAATGCCCACCTGGTTAAGGAAACCTCGGCACTGAGTTGGCTCTCCCCCAAAGCGCTGTGGAAGAGGGGCAGAACCGGTCATACCCCGAAACACCGCAGGTGCAACAACAGGTGTCGGGGTAGACTCTGGCGCAACAACCGGAGCGGCAGTAGGAGCGGCCCCAGGAGCGACAACCGACCCATCGGCAACGGGAGCGAAATGAGCCGTGCGTTCAAGAAGGGTTTGCAACGCCACAGCGAACCGACCCAACAGGTGATCCTGCTGATCAAGTCTGGCAACCAGCGTGGGTAGCGAGGATGGCCCTGTACCGTCAGAATTCATGGCTTGGTCCTAATGTCACGGAACCATGAACCAGACGTACAACAAGAGATAAGTGAAAATAAGAAGGCTTTATTGAAAATAAAGCAGTAAAGCAAAAGTCCAAACGGATGGCGAAACCGAAGCAGAGTCTTAGCGAAGCCAGAGGTCAGGAACCAGAAGGGTAGTCAGACGAAGCCAGGATCAGGAACCAGCAGGGTAGTCAGACGAAGCCAGGATCAGGAACCAGCAGGGTAGTCGGACGAAACCAGGATCAGGAACCAGCAGGGTAGTCGGACGAAACCAGGATCAGGAACCAGAAGCAGCAGCAGACTAGAAGCATGTGAACACAGGAGGACCAAGCAAGGAACTGAAGCCACAGACCTCCTATATATATGAGCTAGGCATCCAGCTCCTCCCAGTGGGAAGGAGGAGCTGCAGGGTGGGAGGCTACAAGAAACCCAGAAACCAAGATGGCCGCCAGCACATGTCAAACGAAGGAGAACAGCAAGAAGGTAAGACCATGACATCTCCTGCGTGTGGCAGTGGGGAGCGATTACTCGCGCTGGCGTTCTTTTTAAAGCCGCGCGGGTCTAATTGAGTCCGCCCCTAAGATCACATGATCGGTCACGTGGGTCGTGACGTAACTAGTCACAAGATGCCCGCGTCACAGCCCGGAGTCACATGATCGGGATCGGCACCATCAGTGCCGCCCATTCGCTGAGGCCAGCCCTCTACAATAGGAGGTAGGTCCAGCGCTGTAGGGAGGCGGATCTATGATGAGAATGTAGAGACATAGAGATGGGCTATCTCCAGATCCCACAGACCACCATCTAGACCGGCGAAAATCGCCAGATGAGGTGTGTGAGCTTCCATACAGTCACGGAAGGCGCTACCAGGGCATTTAAATAGCAGATTCGATAGGTAACAGGCCTGTTAGACAATAATCTGTGAATACAATACTTTTTGTCTGTACATTTAAAACCAGTCAAACCCACAAGTGCATGAATTATATGCACAGGTGAGAATCTCAGAAATGTTAAGGGCAAATCGTATAGAGCCCTATTATATTGAATTCAGGGGAAGTTTTTGTTGCTAATCGTGATCGAACTCTGTTATGGGTCTCTTCAATTCAGTATATGGAATATGGATTATCGCAGAGGGAGTAGAGCGGTCCCCGAAGTCACCAGGAGGACCTTGTTTCCTCAATGTAGCAGCCAAATGAGAGCTGCTCATTGAGGCCAGTGGGGTGGGAGGTCTTTAACTCAAATATCCACCATGTCTCCCTCTGCAGTATCCTCCTATCCCAATTGCCCCCTCTCTTCAGGGGAGGGATCAATTCAATGCCCATAAAGGTCATCCCCTTGAAATTTCCATTGTGACTCGATTCTATATGCTTAGCTAGTGGGGTGTCTCTATTGTGCCTTATGTCACCAAGGTGTTCCCCCACTCTCCTTCGGAGTTCACGGGTAGTTTTGGCCACATATTCAAGGCCACAGTGACAGGTAGCCTTGTATATTACTCCCTTGGATCTGCAGTTCAAAAAACGCTTGATAGAATAAGTCTTGCCTGTTACATTGCTGCAGAAGTCACGGCCCCTGCTAATAAAGGGGCAGGCGATGCAGCCACTACAGCGAAAGCAGCCCTCCAGTGGTTTGAGCCACATTTCCACATGTTCGTCGGTCTCACTGAAGTGGCTGCGAACTAAGCGATCTCGTAGTCTGCGACCCCCACGATATGTGATCTGTGCAGTTGGTGCGACAATTCCTTTGATATCGGGATCCAACAATAAAATATTACAATGTTTGGAGATGACATTACGTACTTCTCTTGCAGCACCATCAAAGGTGCCTATCAGGCGTATTTGATTGTCCACCACATCTGTTTTATTAGGGTGGAGAAGTTCCGTTCGACTCCTCGAACGGGCTCTCTGATAGGCTATTTTAAGAGTAGATTTGGGATATCCCTTTTCCCTAAATCTCTCACGTAAATCATCAGCCTGTTGTTTGTATTCACTCAACGTAGAACAGTTCCTCCTCATACGTAAGTACTGCCCTGTGGGGATACCTCTTTTTAAGGGGAGGGGATGGTGACTATTCCAATTCAATAGAGAGTTTGTAGATGTTGGTTTTCTGTACGTTTTGGTCTGAAGTTCCCCCCGATCACCTCTCATGATAACTATATCCAGGAAAGGGAGGATGTCCTTTTGGGCTTCCGAGGTAAATCTCAACCCCACATCGTTGATGTTGAGTCCCTCCACAAAGTGCTGCAGTTGTCCAACTTCCCCATTCCATAGTAGGAAAATATTGTCGATGAATCTGACCCATGTCCCCACGTGTGCAGCAACATGGGTCAAAGATTCACCGAAGACAAAGAAGGCAGAGCAGCCTGGGCACCTACACACTGAACGCCGCCCCTGGGCACTTGTGAGTGCTCATTTGCATATGAATTAAACGTCGTTTTTCCTGCTTGTGCAAGTCTAAAGAAAAGAACAAAGGTACCGTTCCAATCCTGTATAGGTGTGCTACAGAGCCATGTAAGCACTGTATATAACCTTTTTTTTTTACTTGTTTTTACTGCTGGGGCCTGTCAATCAAAGTGAAGGGCGCGTGGCAGTTGCAAAGAGAGCAGAGCCTCTAGGTGAAACAGCAACGCCCCTGTTGCTCCTAGAGGATCACTTGCATAAATTAAACCTCATATTTCTCAGCAATGTGGACACATATGAACATGGGACCAACACAGACGCCTTCAGCTGCCAAGCGCACATGCACCAGGTCAGCCAGTGTCATAGATACAAATCTGCTGACAGGTGTCCTTCAAGTGCTGAAGTGTGACTCCCCGCACCACCAATGATCAGCTGGTTGAAGGGCAATGGTTGGTTGAGTGCTGTTAACCTACAAGCAGGGAGACTCTGCAACATATGGCCACCATACAACCAAAAAAACAGAATCGGGGAAGAAATGCAAGAAGTGCATCTGAACTACCACTGCTGACTTCGCCTCCCCTGTGAAACAAATTGTTGCCTGCCGTTCTACAATAGAGGTAACTGTTGTTGCAGCACCTACCACCACTGCGCCAGTTATTTGTGACTTGATTGCAACGTCACTGCACCAGGACATCGCCAGCCGGACACACACACCTGGATAAAACTACACAGAAGCAGTGCCAATACGTTACAGTCTGACAGCGGAGTGAAGCCAAACTGCTGTCTGTTCCCATTGGTAACCTGCAGAATTTTGAACTCGGTTATGTCCAAGAATGTAAAATAAAGTCGTGTAGTTCTAAAGTTCATCAACGTGGAACAATCTTTTTAGTAAAATGGTTCTTGTTATAGAAATGACACTTGGATAATTCTGTAATGCAAGGTATTGGAAAAATAATGTTATTTCAATGTTACTAATCAAATTATGCAAAAACGTACAAAGGACAAAACTTTGATGAGTGGGTCTGTCTGAGAAAATGTAGCAAACATGGTATTTTAGGGGTTTTTCCAAGACTCTTCTGGATAGGTCATCAGTGTCTGGTCGGTGAGGGTTTGCAGCGGGCTTCTCATAGCTCACAGTGCCGTACATTTGATAGCGGCTGTGCTTTAATGGCTAGGCCATGTGACAGATGAACGTGACGTCACACGGCCTAGGGAAAGATGTGAGAGTGCCTTCTCAAACAGCTGATCGACAGGGGTTCCGAGTGTCAGACCCCCAATGATCAGATACAGGTGACCTATCCAGAGGATAGGTTATCAATACTTGGTTTTCCAGTTGGTATTGGTGATCTATCCTCCAAATAGGTCATCAATATCAGGTTGATGGGAGTCAGAGAACTGACAACCCGATGGTCAGCTGTTTCGGGCAGCTGCAGTGCCCGGAACTATACAGTATACTAAGCTGGAAGCAGAAGGCGCCATTCACCGTGTAGTGGCCATGCCAGGGTACTGCAGCTCTGCTCCCATTTAAGTGCATGGATGCTGGGCTGCAGTACATCCGTCCTGGAAATGACACTCCACTCAAAAAAGCTGATCGGTTAGGTGCCAGGTGTCAGACTTCAACCGATCTGATATTAGAGGGGTTGTCCAGCCATCATTATTGATGACTTATGGTCAGGATAGGTTATGAATATTAAATCGGCAGGGTGCTGGATGTCGGACCTCCACCAATCAGATACTGATGACTTATCCTGACAATAGGTCATCAATATTAATGGCTGGACAACTCCTTTAATGACCTACCCTGAGTATAGAACATCAATACCCAAGTACTGGAAAACCCCTTTAATGCCATGTTTGCTACAATTTCACAATAATTTTGCTGGTTCAAACATGTGCATACATCTCTGATTTGTCATAAAAAAACTTCCTGGGACAGTTTCATAAGAAGAGGCCCACAATAATATATTTTTTTAATGAGTCTGATCTGATCTTCTTGGAAAGTGTCTGCTGAGGAGACAACAGAGGCATTTTTAGCGCAATCTTACATGTAATTCTGAAGGGTACTGTCATAACTTGTTCTGTACTGGGGAAGTCCTGGGGCAGGGGATGGGTAATGTAGCACTAAAACTGAATTAGTCTTACCGGTAATTTCCTTTTACGAAACCTCCATGACGGCACCTTACAATGAGATTATCTTCCTCCTTCTAGGCAGGGACAGGAAGCTTAAAAAAAAGGGCCCACCTCCTTGCCATCCCCAGTGTCTTCTGGACTTGACAGGCCCTAAATTTCAACATTCATACCACACAACTTCCATTCTTTAACTTAGAACAAAAGTCAACTAGCTATATATATTAAACTTCATATATATATATATAACTACCGAAAATTATTGTATTACATGATAAGTTTTCTTCTTGTATGTATGTATGTATATATATATATATATATACACAGGAAAAATGGCGGCACTGGAACACAATCAAAGAAAAAGAGGGTGCACGTATCCAGGGGATTAGGCTTCTTACCCCAATATGTAATCCAGAAAAGTAGGCGGCACTCCGAGAAAGATGACAAGTGAACTTTATTCACCCAGGTGGTGCAACGTTTCGGTTCTTCACTAGAACCTTTTTCAAGCAAAGTAACAACTCAAATCACAACATTATATACAGGTGAATTAATTAGCATGTTCAACATGTGACCACACTCCACCCAGTGGGTGTGTTACAAAACATGATCAGCCAATACCAACAGTGTATATATCCAAAAAGAAAAAAAGAAAAACCAAATGTACATACATTGAAGCATACATGAAAAAAATTTTTGCATATAGAAATCATTAGTGATATACATATTTGTAGACAGTGTATCCATAATCACAAACTGTACCGATCAATTACAGAGTCGATCCGCCCAATAGTGCACTGTGATGTGATAAACTGTAAGGAGACATAGCAGAGAGGATGGGGAAACGATCGAAAAAACATACAAGAGGGACAAGAAGAAACCTGCCATGCCGTTGTTCCGCGTTGTTTATATTCCACTGCGCAAACGCAGTATCGCACCATTCAGGGATATCCAGGCCGAGGACTTCTGATGTCATCAAAAACCGGCCGCAGCGTCATCTTACAGAGTCTCGCCCCACGCGCATGCTCAGTGGACACGGTCTGTTCCCGGCACCATCTTACTTGATGGAAACAGATCGCTGCGTCTATTAACTCAGTGTAATACATCCTAGCCACTTAATCAAAGGGTATGGGCAACCCAGAAAGAAGGGGACAGTCTAGAAACCAGAATGTCACCCATCATATCCACATGAAGTCATGCTGCGGTCACGATCTCGCGGTCCCTGCAAGAACGACATTGTGGTTACTGAGTGCCCTCATACCCAAGAGGGATCTCCTCTATTGGGCATACGGATGTCACAAAGTATAGACAGCAGCTAAATATCTTATAACTCAAGTTACCCCTGGTGCTTATCAGGATGCGCAAACGGCAAATATAAAACATTTTTGCAGGTGACTAAAAGATAATGAAAATAACCATGAAGGACAAAAAATACGTCCCACATAACCCTCTTCTCTATAGTATGTTTCGATCACCCCGACCGTCTATGCCAATCCTCAAATGGTGAAGTGTGAGTGATCTATATGAAAAAAAGAAAAAATAGTTAATTGTTAGGCGAGAAAAAAATATATATTTAAATTGAGTTAATTAACTCCCTTAGTGTATACACGAGACGCCTACTGACATCCGACCTGACTTCAGGGGCAAGCCAACCTATAAAACATCCCCAAAATTATAATCTACATTTAAGCCATGAGGCTTCAAACTACCCAGCCTGTGAATCCAGCTCAGCTCTCTGTGTCTCAATGCCTTGGATCTATCCCCACCTCGCCTGGGTTGGGGAATCTGGTCCACTATCCAGCATTTCAGGTCGCCCTCCTTATGTTTGGCTTCCGTGAAATGCTTGGATACCGGTAGGTCTTTCCTTTTTTTTCTAATACTCAAACGGTGGTTATTAAGGCGAGTTTTCAATTCCGTTGTCGTCTCCCCTACATATAATAAATTGCATGGACAAGATAGTACGTAGACAACGTAGCTGGAGTCACAGGTTAGGTGAAAAGGAATTTTGAAAGATTCTCCCGTCACAGGGTGTATAAAGACCTTCCCCTTACGAATGTATCTGCAGTTGACGCAGTTGAGGCAGGGATAACACCCCAGACCCAACTGCGCCAACGTAGTCTGTTTTAAGGATCCCTTTGAGCCTATATCTGCCTTCACCAACTGATCCTTCAAATTCCTGGATCTACGGTATGAGAGAAGAGGTGGGCGTTGGAATTCAGAAATGTCACTAAAACTAGTGCCTAGTAGGCCCCAATGTTTGTTCAAAATTTTATTGACCGAAGGACTATGTTCACCATATACCGAAATAAAAGGAATTCTGGCCACCTTGTGTGTAGTTTTACTTGGTGTTAAGAGGTCAACTCTATCCAAACTCTGTACTCTGTTGATGTGTTCTTTTAACAGCCGCTTAGGATAGCCCCTATCCTGAAATTTATGGGCCATGGAGCTCAAGGTCTCTTCTAGTTTAGTCTCATTAGATATTATACGTTTGGCTCTAAGAAACTGGGAGAAGGGCAATGATTGTATCATTTTCCTAGGATGAGAACTGTTGAAACAGAGCAACGTATTCACATCAGTGGGTTTGGTGTACAGTTCGGTCTGTAGCACCCCTTCCTTGAACACCACTTTAGTGTCCAAGAACTGGATCTCAGTTGCGGAGTGAATGAGAGTAAACTGCAGATCCGAATCATGGCTATTAAGAAAGCCATGAAAATCGATCAACTCTATCTCAGAACCTGTCCATATGAGGAAGATGTCGTCGATGTATCTCCACCACCTCAGCACATGTCTGAAGTGGTGGGACAAATAGACGACATCTTCCTCATAACACCGCATAAAAATATTTGCGTAGGTGGGGGCCACATGGGACCCCATTGCCACACCCCGCTGTTGTAAATAAAATGTATCTCCAAATAAAAAGTAGTTGTATTGCAGTACAATCCTGAGCAAATCTACAATGAACTCACTGGCCTGTGGGGTGTATGTAGATGTTCTCAGCATTTTTTCAACTGCCTGAATGCCCCTCTCGTGCACTATCGAAGTGTATAGTGACGTGACATCAAACGATGCCAATAGTATTGTGGGTATCTGTATCAGGTCAATGTCATGAAGTTTAACAAGGAAATCTGATGTATCTTGTATGTAGGAAGAGCCACCAGTTGAGAAGTCACGTAAAACTTTATCCAAAAAAATTGCAATGCCACTAAAAATGGAGTCACTACCCGAGACAATCGGTCTTCCCGGGGGGTCGATGAGGGTCTTGTGAATCTTGGGCAGCACATAGATCACCGGGGTGACCGGATGTGCCACCTCAAGATAGTCACAAAGACCCTCATCGATGATGCCTGCCGTCATGGCTTCCCTCAGGCATCTATTTATAATACCAGTAATCATGAATTTGGGATCCGAGTCTAAGACTCTGTAAACATGTGAATCCCCCAACTGGCGCATAATCTCACCTACATACTTCTCAGTGTCCATCAGTACGACTGCACCCCCCTTGTCCGCAGGCTTTAGGGTAAGGGTGGGATCAGTTCTGATGGACCTGAGAGCCTCGGCCTCGGCAGTGGTCAGATTGGGATGTCTGAAGTCAACATCACCCTGTAAGGATGACCTGAGTTCAGAGATACCCCGTCGGACCGCAGCAATGTATGCTTCCACTGCCGGTTCATTGATGATTGGTACAAAATTGCTCTTATGGAATAGTTTCAAAGACCCCATGGTGAACTCACTCAATTTGGGTCTAACTACCCCATCCTTATTGTGCGACCACACTGCTAATTTAATGCGACGGAAAAAGGAAAATAAATTACATTCCAACTCAAACCAATTAGTGCGTGAGCTAGGACAGAATGAAAACCCCTTTGAAAGAACACTCACTTGAATGGGGGTTAGTTCTTTGGAGGATAGGTTGACTACAGTTACTTTCTCTTTACTATGTTGGTCTTGGATGTCGTGGGTCGAACCTTGTTGTTCCGTAATTTGCCTGCACCTCCTGTGTCCACGTCCACCCCTCCTGATGCGTCGCCGTGTTCCTCCGGTTTTCGTAGAGTTGAGTCTAAAAAAGACTGTTTTTCATTTGAAGGTGCCTGAGTCGTTTTTCTCCATCTCCTTACATCACGCTGCTGTGTGCTGTATTGTCTCTCCGTTTGCCAATTGTAGACGTTGCCTTTTTTATAGTCCTCTGTATCCCTGCACCACTTGGTTCTTTTACT
The DNA here is from genome assembly GCF_905171765.1 of Bufo bufo. NCBI lineage: Eukaryota > Metazoa > Chordata > Amphibia > Anura > Bufonidae > Bufo > Bufo bufo. Next base: position 566,858,316 of record NC_053392.1, on the reverse strand, counting down.
CTCCTCTGATTCCAGCTGAAACTTTTTCATTAAATTAGATGTATCCTCCATATATTTACTGAAATCCTCAGGTGATAGCAGAGTTTGTAATGTCGCCTCCACGTCACCTATCTCAGTATGTAAAATTAAAAGTTCATGCTGTAAATATTCAATATTAAGTAAAATAAAGTCCAGAGAGTACCGGTTGGATAAGGCTTCAAATTTCTTGCAGAACAGGGGATTGTTGTAAAAAAGATTAGGTCGGATGCTGGATCGCATCCCTCTGGGAATCTTCTGTGTTCTGTGATATTCCCCCAATGTCGTCATGTGTAGACGAAGGGATACCATACGTTTAGAGATTGCCTCAAATTTACGTTTTAATTCTTTAGTAGAGGGGGTGTTAAGAAAAGTGGCATCTCCGCCAATGTCACGCAGGATGCGTTCAGCGTCTTCGGTCGTGTATATACAACCACCGGGTGAAGCAGGTTCAAAAACAGACATAATGCAGAAAAATCAAGTGTGTGGATGGTGCCGTGCTCTGCCAATAGGCCACAATATTCACAGGAAAAATGGCGGCACTGGAACACAATCAAAGAAAAAGAGGGTGCACGTATCCAGGGGATTAGGCTTCTTACCCCAATATGTAATCCAGAAAAGTAGGCGGCACTCCGAGAAAGATGACAAGTGAACTTTATTCACCCAGGTGGTGCAACGTTTCGGTTCTTCACTAGAACCTTTTTCAAGCAAAGTAACAACTCAAATCACAACATTATATACAGGTGAATTAATTAGCATGTTCAACATGTGACCACACTCCACCCAGTGGGTGTGTTACAAAACATGATCAGCCAATACCAACAGTGTATATATCCAAAAAGAAAAAAAGAAAAACCAAATGTACATACATTGAAGCATACATGAAAAAAATTTTTGCATATAGAAATCATTAGTGATATACATATTTGTAGACAGTGTATCCATAATCACAAACTGTACCGATCAATTACAGAGTCGATCCGCCCAATAGTGCACTGTGATGTGATAAACTGTAAGGAGACATAGCAGAGAGGATGGGGAAACGATCGAAAAAACATACAAGAGGGACAAGAAGAAACCTGCCATGCCGTTGTTCCGCGTTGTTTATATTCCACTGCGCAAACGCAGTATCGCACCATTCAGGGATATCCAGGCCGAGGACTACGTTGGCGCAGTTGGGTCTGGGGTGTTATCCCTGCCTCAACTGCGTCAACTGCAGATACATTCGTAAGGGGAAGGTCTTTATACACCCTGTGACGGGAGAATCTTTCAAAATTCCTTTTCACCTAACCTGTGACTCCAGCTACGTTGTCTACGTACTATCTTGTCCATGCAATTTATTATATGTAGGGGAGACGACAACGGAATTGAAAACTCGCCTTAATAACCACCGTTTGAGTATTAGAAAAAAAAGGAAAGACCTACCGGTATCCAAGCATTTCACGGAAGCCAAACATAAGGAGGGCGACCTGAAATGCTGGATAGTGGACCAGATTCCCCAACCCAGGCGAGGTGGGGATAGATCCAAGGCATTGAGACACAGAGAGCTGAGCTGGATTCACAGGCTGGGTAGTTTGAAGCCTCATGGCTTAAATGTAGATTATAATTTTGGGGATGTTTTATAGGTTGGCTTGCCCCTGAAGTCAGGTCGGATGTCAGTAGGCGTCTCGTGTATACACTAAGGGAGTTAATTAACTCAATTTAAATATATATTTTTTTCTCGCCTAACAATTAACTATTTTTTCTTTTTTTCATATAGATCACTCACACTTCACCATTTGAGGATTGGCATAGACGGTCGGGGTGATCGAAACATACTATAGAGAAGAGGGTTATGTGGGACGTATTTTTTGTCCTTCATGGTTATTTTCATTATCTTTTAGTCACCTGCAAAAATGTTTTATATTTGCCGTTTGCGCATCCTGATAAGCACCAGGGGTAACTTGAGTTATAAGATATTTAGCTGCTGTCTATACTTTGTGACATCCGTATGCCCAATAGAGGAGATCCCTCTTGGGTATGAGGGCACTCAGTAACCACAATGTCGTTCTTGCAGGGACCGCGAGATCGTGACCGCAGCATGACTTCATGTGGATATGATGGGTGACATTCTGGTTTCTAGACTGTCCCCTTCTTTCTGGGTTGCCCATACCCTTTGATTAAGTGGCTAGGATGTATTACACTGAGTTAATAGACGCAGCGATCTGTTTCCATCAAGTAAGATGGTGCCGGGAACAGACCGTGTCCACTGAGCATGCGCGTGGGGCGAGACTCTGTAAGATGACGCTGCGGCCGGTTTTTGATGACATCAGAAGTCCTCGGCCTGGATATCCCTGAATGGTGCGATACTGCGTTTGCGCAGTGGAATATAAACAACGCGGAACAACGGCATGGCAGGTTTCTTCTTGTCCCTCTTGTATGTTTTTTCGATCGTTTCCCCATCCTCTCTGCTATGTCTCCTTACAGTTTATCACATCACAGTGCACTATTGGGCGGATCGACTCTGTAATTGATCGGTACAGTTTGTGATTATGGATACACTGTCTACAAATATGTATATCACTAATGATTTCTATATGCAAAAATTTTTTTCATGTATGCTTCAATGTATGTACATTTGGTTTTTCTTTTTGGATATATACACTGTTGGTATTGGCTGATCATGTTTTGTAACACACCCACTGGGTGGAGTGTGGTCACATGTTGAACATGCTAATTAATTCACCTGTATATAATGTTGTGATTTGAGTTGTTACTTTGCTTGAAAAAGGTTCTAGTGAAGAACCGAAACGTTGCACCACCTGGGTGAATAAAGTTCACTTGTCATCTTTCTCGGAGTGCCGCCTACTTTTCTGGATTACATATTGGGGTAAGAAGCCTAATCCCCTGGATACGTGCACCCTCTTTTTCTTTGATTGTGTTCCAGTGCCGCCATTTTTCCTGTGAATATTGTGGCCTATTGGCAGAGCACGGCACCATCCACACACTTGATTTTTCTGCATTATGTCTGTTTTTGAACCTGCTTCACCCGGTGGTTGTATATACACGACCGAAGACGCTGAACGCATCCTGCGTGACATTGGCGGAGATGCCACTTTTCTTAACACCCCCTCTACTAAAGAATTAAAACGTAAATTTGAGGCAATCTCTAAACGTATGGTATCCCTTCGTCTACACATGACGACATTGGGGGAATATCACAGAACACAGAAGATTCCCAGAGGGATGCGATCCAGCATCCGACCTAATCTTTTTTACAACAATCCCCTGTTCTGCAAGAAATTTGAAGCCTTATCCAACCGGTACTCTCTGGACTTTATTTTACTTAATATTGAATATTTACAGCATGAACTTTTAATTTTACATACTGAGATAGGTGACGTGGAGGCGACATTACAAACTCTGCTATCACCTGAGGATTTCAGTAAATATATGGAGGATACATCTAATTTAATGAAAAAGTTTCAGCTGGAATCAGAGGAGAGTAAAAGAACCAAGTGGTGCAGGGATACAGAGGACTATAAAAAAGGCAACGTCTACAATTGGCAAACGGAGAGACAATACAGCACACAGCAGCGTGATGTAAGGAGATGGAGAAAAACGACTCAGGCACCTTCAAATGAAAAACAGTCTTTTTTAGACTCAACTCTACGAAAACCGGAGGAACACGGCGACGCATCAGGAGGGGTGGACGTGGACACAGGAGGTGCAGGCAAATTACGGAACAACAAGGTTCGACCCACGACATCCAAGACCAACATAGTAAAGAGAAAGTAACTGTAGTCAACCTATCCTCCAAAGAACTAACCCCCATTCAAGTGAGTGTTCTTTCAAAGGGGTTTTCATTCTGTCCTAGCTCACGCACTAATTGGTTTGAGTTGGAATGTAATTTATTTTCCTTTTTCCGTCGCATTAAATTAGCAGTGTGGTCGCACAATAAGGATGGGGTAGTTAGACCCAAATTGAGTGAGTTCACCATGGGGTCTTTGAAACTATTCCATAAGAGCAATTTTGTACCAATCATCAATGAACCGGCAGTGGAAGCATACATTGCTGCGGTCCGACGGGGTATCTCTGAACTCAGGTCATCCTTACAGGGTGATGTTGACTTCAGACATCCCAATCTGACCACTGCCGAGGCCGAGGCTCTCAGGTCCATCAGAACTGATCCCACCCTTACCCTAAAGCCTGCGGACAAGGGGGGTGCAGTCGTACTGATGGACACTGAGAAGTATGTAGGTGAGATTATGCGCCAGTTGGGGGATTCACATGTTTACAGAGTCTTAGACTCGGATCCCAAATTCATGATTACTGGTATTATAAATAGATGCCTGAGGGAAGCCATGACGGCAGGCATCATCGATGAGGGTCTTTGTGACTATCTTGAGGTGGCACATCCGGTCACCCCGGTGATCTATGTGCTGCCCAAGATTCACAAGACCCTCATCGACCCCCCGGGAAGACCGATTGTCTCGGGTAGTGACTCCATTTTTAGTGGCATTGCAATTTTTTTGGATAAAGTTTTACGTGACTTCTCAACTGGTGGCTCTTCCTACATACAAGATACATCAGATTTCCTTGTTAAACTTCATGACATTGACCTGATACAGATACCCACAATACTATTGGCATCGTTTGATGTCACGTCACTATACACTTCGATAGTGCACGAGAGGGGCATTCAGGCAGTTGAAAAAATGCTGAGAACATCTACATACACCCCACAGGCCAGTGAGTTCATTGTAGATTTGCTCAGGATTGTACTGCAATACAACTACTTTTTATTTGGAGATACATTTTATTTACAACAGCGGGGTGTGGCAATGGGGTCCCATGTGGCCCCCACCTACGCAAATATTTTTATGCGGTGTTATGAGGAAGATGTCGTCTATTTGTCCCACCACTTCAGACATGTGCTGAGGTGGTGGAGATACATCGACGACATCTTCCTCATATGGACAGGTTCTGAGATAGAGTTGATCGATTTTCATGGCTTTCTTAATAGCCATGATTCGGATCTGCAGTTTACTCTCATTCACTCCGCAACTGAGATCCAGTTCTTGGACACTAAAGTGGTGTTCAAGGAAGGGGTGCTACAGACCGAACTGTACACCAAACCCACTGATGTGAATACGTTGCTCTGTTTCAACAGTTCTCATCCTAGGAAAATGATACAATCATTGCCCTTCTCCCAGTTTCTTAGAGCCAAACGTATAATATCTAATGAGACTAAACTAGAAGAGACCTTGAGCTCCATGGCCCATAAATTTCAGGATAGGGGCTATCCTAAGCGGCTGTTAAAAGAACACATCAACAGAGTACAGAGTTTGGATAGAGTTGACCTCTTAACACCAAGTAAAACTACACACAAGGTGGCCAGAATTCCTTTTATTTCGGTATATGGTGAACATAGTCCTTCGGTCAATAAAATTTTGAACAAACATTGGGGCCTACTAGGCACTAGTTTTAGTGACATTTCTGAATTCCAACGCCCACCTCTTCTCTCATACCGTAGATCCAGGAATTTGAAGGATCAGTTGGTGAAGGCAGATATAGGCTCAAAGGGATCCTTAAAACAGACTACGTTGGCGCAGTTGGGTCTGGGGTGTTATCCCTGCCTCAACTGCGTCAACTGCAGATACATTCGTAAGGGGAAGGTCTTTATACACCCTGTGACGGGAGAATCTTTCAAAATTCCTTTTCACCTAACCTGTGACTCCAGCTACGTTGTCTACGTACTATCTTGTCCATGCAATTTATTATATGTAGGGGAGACGACAACGGAATTGAAAACTCGCCTTAATAACCACCGTTTGAGTATTAGAAAAAAAAGGAAAGACCTACCGGTATCCAAGCATTTCACGGAAGCCAAACATAAGGAGGGCGACCTGAAATGCTGGATAGTGGACCAGATTCCCCAACCCAGGCGAGGTGGGGATAGATCCAAGGCATTGAGACACAGAGAGCTGAGCTGGATTCACAGGCTGGGTAGTTTGAAGCCTCATGGCTTAAATGTAGATTATAATTTTGGGGATGTTTTATAGGTTGGCTTGCCCCTGAAGTCAGGTCGGATGTCAGTAGGCGTCTCGTGTATACACTAAGGGAGTTAATTAACTCAATTTAAATATATATTTTTTTCTCGCCTAACAATTAACTATTTTTTCTTTTTTTCATATAGATCACTCACACTTCACCATTTGAGGATTGGCATAGACGGTCGGGGTGATCGAAACATACTATAGAGAAGAGGGTTATGTGGGACGTATTTTTTGTCCTTCATGGTTATTTTCATTATCTTTTAGTCACCTGCAAAAATGTTTTATATTTGCCGTTTGCGCATCCTGATAAGCACCAGGGGTAACTTGAGTTATAAGATATTTAGCTGCTGTCTATACTTTGTGACATCCGTATGCCCAATAGAGGAGATCCCTCTTGGGTATGAGGGCACTCAGTAACCACAATGTCGTTCTTGCAGGGACCGCGAGATCGTGACCGCAGCATGACTTCATGTGGATATGATGGGTGACATTCTGGTTTCTAGACTGTCCCCTTCTTTCTGGGTTGCCCATACCCTTTGATTAAGTGGCTAGGATGTATTACACTGAGTTAATAGACGCAGCGATCTGTTTCCATCAAGTAAGATGGTGCCGGGAACAGACCGTGTCCACTGAGCATGCGCGTGGGGCGAGACTCTGTAAGATGACGCTGCGGCCGGTTTTTGATGACATCAGAAGTCCTCGGCCTGGATATCCCTGAATGGTGCGATACTGCGTTTGCGCAGTGGAATATAAACAACGCGGAACAACGGCATGGCAGGTTTCTTCTTGTCCCTCTTGTATGTTTTTTCGATCGTTTCCCCATCCTCTCTGCTATGTCTCCTTACAGTTTATCACATCACAGTGCACTATTGGGCGGATCGACTCTGTAATTGATCGGTACAGTTTGTGATTATGGATACACTGTCTACAAATATGTATATCACTAATGATTTCTATATGCAAAAATTTTTTTCATGTATGCTTCAATGTATGTACATTTGGTTTTTCTTTTTTTCTTTTTGGATATATACACTGTTGGTATTGGCTGATCATGTTTTGTAACACACCCACTGGGTGGAGTGTGGTCACATGTTGAACATGCTAATTAATTCACCTGTATATAATGTTGTGATTTGAGTTGTTACTTTGCTTGAAAAAGGTTCTAGTGAAGAACCGAAACGTTGCACCACCTGGGTGAATAAAGTTCACTTGTCATCTTTCTCGGAGTGCCGCCTACTTTTCTGGATTATATATATATATATATATATATATACATACACACACTTTTTATTTTTTTTGGGTGGGATATATAAGCGGTGCCGTCATGGAGGTTTCGTAAAAAGGGAATTGCCATTAAGACTAATTCAGTGTTTCCCCTCACCTCCATGACGGCACCTTACAATGAGAACTACCAGATAATAATTTAGGGTAGGACAACCGCCTGAAGAACCTTTCACCCGTATGAGAGGTCCATCTTAGCATCAATATCCACCCTTTATTGTTTGACAAAAGTATGGGGATTGGACCAGGTTGCAGCTTTACATATTTGATCTAGCGAGGCGGATGCCTTTTCTGGCCAGGATGTCGATACTGCCCTGGTAGAATGTGCTTTTAAACCAGGGGGAGATTCCTTTCCCATTACTTTGTAGGCTTCACAAATGGCCGATTTTAACCAACGCCCAATGCTTGCTTTAGAAGCTTTTAGACCTTTCCTGCCCCCTAGGAACTGAATGAAGAGGTTATTGGATTTCCTCCAAGTTTTAGTCTCAGATAAATATTTCAAGACACAAAGTGTGGAAAGTTCTTTGTATTTCAGACTTGGGGTTTTCACAAAATGAAGGAAGGATAACTTCCTGCGTCCTGTGAAAGTCGGAGACTACTTTGGGTAAAAAGGAGTCATCAAATCGCAAGATAATTCTGTTATCTCTAACAGTTAAGAATGGTTCTTTAACAGAAGAAGCTTGTATTTCATTAACCATGTGAGCTGAGGTAATTGCGACCAGAAATACCGTCTTGAGGGTCAAGTGCTTAATGTTCACTATCTCCAAGGGTTCAAATGGGGGATTAGTGAGCCCTGAAAGAACTAGGTACAAATCCCAAGGGGCGAGAGGTCTTATTCTGGGTCTAAGTCTGTCAGCACCTTTCATGAATTGTATGATCCATGGGATAGAGGCTAACCTTTTGTCTAAAGAAACACCCAAGGCCGCAATTTGCACTCTGAGGGTGCAGGGCTTTAATCCCTTGTTAAATCCTATTTGTAAAAAATCGAGAATTGATGGAATGTTGCCCACTGTAACTGAAGGATTTTGAGAACACCAAGAAATGTATTTTTTCCAGATTTTTTTATATATCCTATTAGTCACTCTTTTCTTGCTGGCTAGCATGGTATTGACTACAGCGTCGGATAGGCCCATAGATTTTGAAATTAACCTTTCAGGATCCAGGCTGACAGGTGTAAACTTACTGCTTTGGGATGGAATATCAGGCCTTGTGTTAGAAGATCCTCGGACCACAGTAGAACCCAGGGTTCCTCCTTAGTCATTCTTGACAGAAGTGGATACCATGATTTCCTCGGCCAGTTTGGTACTATCAGGATTACTTTCGCTCTGTCCTCTCTTATCTTTCTCAGGACTCTCGGAATTAGAGGCAGTGGTGGGAAGCAATAAGCTAAATAAAAACTCCACCGGATCGGAAGAGCGTCTGTTCCCGCACTCTTTTTGTCCGTTGGATCCCGCGAGAAGTAAACTGGCAAATTTGCGTTGTTTTTCTTTGCCAGTAAATCTATTTATGGAGTACCCCATCTTTTGACAAGAGAAACCCCTGGATCCAATTCTTTTGCGACTTAGATAATCTGCCCTGGCGTTTTGTGTCCCTTTTAGAAAGACTGCTGATGGAGAGATGACATTCTTTTCCGCCCAGAAGAAAATCCTGCTAATTAGGGAGTGTAAGATTTTTCTTTTTGTTTCCCCCTGATGGTTTAAGTATGCCACTAATGTTTTGTTGTCTGATCTGATCTGTAGGTTGTAACCCTTCAACTTCGCCGAGAAATACGATAGAGCTTCCCAAACCGCTTGTAGCTCCCGGTATTTTGAAGACTGTCTCCTCTGGACTTGAGACCATTCCCCTTGGGCGGACAACCACCCAGACCCCAGAGTCTGGCGCAGGAATTGAGAATTAACTAATTCCTCACAACCTAAGGGACTCCTATTTTTAAGTTGTGCTTTTTCCCACCATTTTAGGGATAATAAAATATCCTCTGGGATTAGAATCAGCTTGTCTAATGATTCCTGAGTTCAATCCCAATTTTGTAACATGTGTCTCCGAAGGGATCGGAAAGGTAATTGGGCCCATTTCACTGCTGGTATGCATGATGTTAGGGAACCGATGAGGGTCATAGTTTGATGGATAGTATGGGATTTTTTCCCCCTGAAAACTCTTATTTGTGATTGAATCTTTTGTATCTTGTCCTCCGGCAAAAAACACATCTGATTGACTGAATCCAACAGTATACCCAGGAACACTATCTTTTCCGTGGGAATAATCTGGGATTTCTCCCAATTTATGATCCATCCCAGGTCCCTCAATCTGTTTCTTGTTTTCAAAAGATTGTTGTCTAGGTCTATTTTGGTATCGCCCACTATTAAAAGATCGTCCAAATATTGTATTATTAAGACGTTTTCTTTTCTCAGAAGCGTTAATGTTTCCAACATAATTTTTGACAAAAGTCTGGGCGCTGTCGTTATACCGAAGGGAAGAGCCTGAAATTGGAAGTGTTTTAGCTGGCCCTGAATCCACACTGCTATTCTTAAGTATTGTTGGGAATCTTGGGGAATGGGTATATGGAAATATTCATCTTTTAAATCTATTGACGCTAAAAATACACCTTCCTGTAGAACACCGACAGTGGATTTGATAGATTCCATTTTGAACCTTTTGTATTTTATTGACTTGTTTAATTTTTTGAGGTTTATGATTAAACACATTTTCCCGCTGGGTTTGGGTACCATGAATACTGTGGAGTAGTAACTCAGACCGATTTGATTTGTTGGTACTGGTACCAGAACTTCCATCTGGACTAAGTCCAGAATCCCCTGCTCCAGACAAAGTTGAAGAGATCCTGAGCTTTGGACTGGAGTGCTCACAAATGTTTGAGAAAGGGAATCCTGTAACCCTGGCAAAGAATATCTATCAACCAAGGGTTTAGAGAATTTTTTTTTCAGGATTCTACAAACTTTCTCAATCTTCCCCCCACTGGATCTCTGGCGTCATTTCTTGGATGAGTCGTTATCACGAGAGTTGAATAAAAATCCCTTTCCTTTATTTTGTTTGGTAGATTTCCAACTGTCTGTTTTCCCTTTTTTATTTTGAAACTTGTTTTTTTTAAAACGAAAAAATTTAGCTTTTCTTTTTATCTTCTGGGAAACTTTTATTTGAATCAGAAGCCTTCTCCAGAATGTTTTCTAAATCTTTCCCAAAAAGAAACTCTCCGTAGAAGGGAATTTTACATAATCTAGCTTTGGAGCTAATATCCTCCAACCATGATTTTAACCATAGCGCTCTCCTAGAGCTATTGGCCAGAGCCGTTGTCCTTGCAGTAAGCCTGACTGAGTCCGCCATAGTGTCAGATAAGAAATCCACTGCCTTTAATAGTAGTGGAAAGGAATCTGAAAACTGTTTATATGATGTATTTGATTTGAATAAGTCTTCTAATTGCACCAATCTGCTTTTCAAGGACCTAGCTACCGAAGTGTCCACAATATTAGGTTTGAAAAGTGATGCAGCCGCGAGCCAAGTTTTTTTGAGGTTTGCATCCACCTTTTTATCCATGGGATCGTGTAGAGATCCTGTATCCTCAAATGGTAATGATGTACCTTTTGCCAATTTGGAAAGAGAAACAATTTTGGGACAGTTTAAGATTGGATTTAAATCCTCATCGTCAAAGGGCAGTCTCTTTTTAATGGTTCTAGGTAAGAAGACCTTCCTATCCGGGTTTAAACACATATTAAACCAACCACATTACCTTAAAGTATCCCCCAGTGTGTTGCTAATCATGATTTTCTTTCCTCATTCTGTCTCCTCATATTTGTTAAAATGGCTGTTTTAATGTCTGTTGGCTCCTTCTCCAGCTCAGTCTTGAAGTCAAGGGGGCAGCGGCCTCCTTGCTTCAAGGCACAATAACCCCGCTCCTTACCTCTCCTCTCTACAGTGTGATGGACATCTTGCCGTGATGCCGGGACCTCTCTCTTCTCGTGCATACGCCGTGCGCTGCCTGTTACAGCGTGATCCCGGCTCCGGCTCCCTCACTGACCGCCTTCAATTTGCAGACTGCGCATGTGCCGTTCAGTTCCATCGCGCTCGCACCCGGCCGTCACTTCTTGTCTTTAGCGTGAGCGTGATAAAGCGTTCTGATCATGCTCACGCTAAAGACGAGAAGCGACGGCCAGGCGCGAGCGCAATGGAACTGAACGGCACATGCGCAGTCTGCAAAATGAAGGCGGTAAGTGAGGGAGACGGGATCACGGTGTAACAGGCAGCACCTGGCACATGCGCGAGAAGAGCACGGTCCCGGCATCACAGCAAAATAGGAAATGCACATTATATAGGACCTGGAAATAAATACATGTGATGACATTAGGTTAACCATAGGAGATAGTAGCGAGGTACAGAAGTGGTAATGCCACTCTGGGGTGGTACAAATACTTTACATTCTAAAATGTCAATATAGTTTTCAAAGGCGTGCCGGAGAACCTGAATGTAGGACATTCTTAAGTCTCATTCACACATACGTGTCCGTGCTCAAATCTGTGAAAAAGGTGGTCAGTGATGCCTCCGTGGAGATGTCTGTGAAGTAACCGTGTTGAGTCCTGGTTTCTGTTTTTGCTGTCTGCGTGTCATCCGTGTTTCACAGACACTGTGCAGCTGAAAAATTATTTTTAAAGCATCTCTTCCTAACGATCCATAAAAGACGGATGGCATCAGTGTTGCATTTTTCACGGACTCATAGACTATAATGGGCGTGATGCAGGGGTGTACCGCCAATGAGGCCAGTTGAGGCGATTGCCTCAGGCAGGACCAGGTAGGGACAAGTGGGGGGCAGCGGAAAGGCTTTGGGCAATGAGTGATTTCATTGTGGAAGCGTTCGTGTCTGCATATTCAAACAGTATCGCAATATTAACCAGAATGTTTTGTAGCATTCTATGTAATGTTTTCCAAGTATGCTTTTAAGGCCTCATGCATACGACCGTATGTATTTTGTGGTCCTCAAAAAATATGGATGACGTCCGTGTGCATTCCGTATTTTGTGGAATGGAACAGCTAGCCCCCCAATAGAACAGTACTATCCTTGTCCATAATGCGGACAATATTAGGACATGTTCAATTTTTTACGGAACGGAAATACGGACATACGGAAATGAACGGTTCCGCATGCGGTCTGGAAAAAAAATGGAGCGGACACGGAAAGAGAATACGTACATGTGCATGAGGCCTAACTGTAAGGCCTCTTGCCCACAAACGTATTTTATTTCCGTGTCCATTCAGTTTTGTTTTTTTTGCAGACCGTATGCGGAACTATTCACTTCAATTGGTCCGCAAATAAATATAAGTTACTCTGTGTGCATTCCGTTTCTGTATGTCCATATTTCCGTTCCGCAAAAATATAGAACCTGTCCTATTATTGTCCGCATTACGGACAAGGATAGTACTGTTCTATGAAGGGCCAGCTGTTCCGTTCCTAAAAATATGGAATGCACACGGATGTCATCTGTATTTTTTGCGGACCGCAAAATCCATACTTTTTTATTTTTGTAATTTTTTTATTCTATTTTACTTATATGACTAGGGGAACAGTTATCTAGCCAAAGGGTCATAGCATATCACCGCCAGTTATTTCCATTAGGGCTCATGCACACGACCATGTTTTGGGTCCGCATACGATACACGTTTTTTGCAGGTTGGATACGGACTCATTCACTTCAATGGGGCCACAAAAGAAATGGAAAGCACACCCGTGTGCTCTCGCATCCATATATCCGTTCCGCGCCCCCCACGGACAAGGATAGGACAGTTCTATAGAGGGCAGGATGTTCTGTTCCACACAGTGCGGAACACACACGGCCGGTATCCGTGTTTTGCGGATACGAAATTTGCAGGACGTAAATATGGCAACGGCCATATGCATGAGCCCTTATTCTGCTCCGTCAGAGAAACAGAACAATGAAATGACAGAAGTGCTGTATTCGGCACATAACTGAGCCAAACTGATCCCATTGACTATGATAGGGTCCATTGTTGTTTTTTTTTGGTCGAGAGTCTGCCTTTTTGACAGAATCTGCTACAGAGGCCCCGATGCAGATGTGAACAAGCCCTAAGCTGCTGCTCTGCTATCAGCACAGGTTTTCTTTACAGCAGCCACATTAAGCACATGAACCTGTAGTCTGGAGGTGACTATTGCCTCGTTTCCACTGAGCGGATCGGTTCTGGTCGGTACGGTGCAGTTCGCTATTTTGGGTGTTTCCACTATGAAAGCGATCCATACAAGCGAACCGTACCGCACCATTCAGGGTCCTGCTTCAGATGTAGGGCCATAGAAAAATGGAACGGTTCGGTTAGGGCGGAGCTACTTGCGTCACACAATACATTCTCCTGATTGGCGGCCTGAATTACGTCAAACGTAAGCGCAACATAAAAACCACGCCGCCATTACTACAGATAATAGGAGAAGGATGCCTGCAAACAACAGCAAGCTGTGGTCGTCTCAGGAACTGTCCACTTTTTAAACTATTCTTGGGGATGGCGCTATTCAGTTTTCGTCTCTTTTCTGCTGTATTTCTCTTTGCCGCTCGCAACCTTCTCTCATACAGAACAGCATGCAATTTAACTACCATACACCAAAATGCAAGTAGTGAAAACACGAGCTGCTGGATGACCTCCATCTTTGTTGTTTGTAGCGTCGCGTTTTGTTGTCGCACTAGTGTGACGTCACGCTACGCATTTTTTTCTAAACCATGTATGGACCCGGCAGCCCGACTTGCAGTGGAAACGCTCACCTAAATAGACCGGACCATTAAAAATCTTCCAAACTGTGCCGACCTGAACCGATCCGCTCAGTGGAAACGAAGCTTGACTTCCATGGGAGAGTGTTGTGGGCATGCTCTAGGGCCTGTGCAAAGGTGTTCATGCAGGGATTGGAAGAAGGTGATCTTCGTTCATCACCCATTGTCAATATGAACTCTTATCTTTTCTATGTAACACCAGAACTACAACTGGTTATTGCCATTTATGACACTTTATTTACTAAAACAACTCCTGCCAATGCAATCTCTATAGCTAGGACCTCCAAACCGTCTCATGGCATGTATTGTTTTGATGTCCTGTTGGGTGGCGGAGAAGCCCTTGAACCCTCGAAGACAAGACAGGAGCCTCTCCAACCCCTATACCTGTCCATTAGGTCCAGTTCTCTAAATCTCAGAACCAGGTTCCAGTGTGAGATAAATGAAGCCGTGTTTCCTCATTTATACTGTGGAAAATTTTCTAGTCTCAGACAATTATCAGGGACGAATGTTCATACAAATGATTGCTCCTGATACCTGTCCTGTGTAAGGGTGGCAGCGATCACCATTTCATCTAGCTCCTAAAATCATTGTTTGGGGACAGCATATCGCTCTGTGTAAACAGACCAACAGACAATGAATCTGTATGGGTATGAACAAGCGCAGTAACGATCATTCATCCCCCATACAGAGGAGATGATTGCTGTTTGTGACTGCAGCTGAATGAGCTGGCAATGATCAAATGGTTTCTTCTTCATCGTTGCCCTGAGTATTGGGCCCTTCGTTTTATCATGTAAAAGAATCTCCTGAGCCATGAAATACCTCCATCATGTGAGCAGCAATTTGCATTACAAGGACTCGCTCAGCCAGGCATCACAGACTACAACCCCACCCAATACAATCCGACTATTTGGCCTGTCAGTAACCCCGGACAGCTGACTGTGATTTTTGTAAAAGGAGACGTAGTGAAGGCCCAGGGTCATCAGGTAACAGAGGTGTGCCCGAGAACTAAGAGTAATGATTAACCCTACAAAGATGCATCCAGTCAGCATAAAGGAAGAATTAATATACAATTAGACCATTGCTGTGACAATTTAATAACTTACAGATTACAGACGACTCACAGACGGGTGTTCTTATTTCACCCCTGGAACAGACCAGTGTTCTTATCATCTCACCCTTGGATCGCGACGACCTATTAATTCCTTCACTACTGGAGGCAGAAATAAAGGCTCATGTATAAATGGCATCCTGTATGACAAAACTTCTGTGTCCAGACTGTTAGGTGGAGCTTTATAGGTGGCAGAAATCATGACATTTTCCCACTATCATAAATATCCCTAAGGGCTTTTTCACACGACCGTATGGCTTTTTCAGTGTTTTGCGGACCGTTTTTCACGGATCCGTTGTTCTGTTTTTTGTTTCCGTTTCTGTTCTGTTTTTCTGTATGGCATATACAGTATACAGTAATTACATAGAAAAAATTGGTCTGGGCATAAAATTTTCAATAGATGGTTCCGCAAAAACGGAACGGATACGGAAGACATACGGATGCATTTCCGTATGTATTGCAAAGAATAGAGTACAGGTCGCCACGTGGGACGCCGCGTGTATGGTGAGGCGCAGGGCAGCGGGGAACGCTGTGTATCGGGAGGCCGGCAAGAGACGCTATGTATCGGGAGGCTGGTAAGCGGCACATCAAGAGTCCGGTAAGAGACATTTACCTTTCAGGTCCGGACAAATAATACATTATACGGCCGCCAGGCTGGTACAAGCACAAGAGTACCCAGCGCTGCGAAATTGAGCAGTACACCTTAGTAATTAAGGCCGGACTGTTTACTCAAAGCTGCTTGGATTGCACATTATACAAATTGCACGACTGCACTACTGCACTTCAACAAATCAAGTTGGTACCAAAAATATTGAACAGTACATTGTGGAATCTCATTCTGGAACTGTATTGTTATATCCAACCTAAAGGAGCAGATATATACAGCGGACGTTTTCCTCTCTAGTTTTATGATTAGCTGATTTTATGATAAGTTGATTCATTTTATGTTATTTATGGGATTGTATTTTTAGAGATTATAATATTTGTTATTAAATGTATTTTCCCCCCATTGGGTCATATCAACTCTTTGTGTGATTCCATATGTAGAGAGTGCCCCTCATATCTCTATATTTTCGCATTTCCGTATGTGTTCCATTTTTTTTGCGGACCCATTGACTTGAATGGAGCCACGGACCGTGATTTGCGGACAAGAATAGGACAAGACTCAAAATCTAGCGGAACGGAATTGCGGACATACGGAAACGGAATGCTCACGAAGTACATTCCGTTTTTTTTGCGGACCCATAGGAATGAATAGTTCCGTATACGGACCATATACAGAACGCAAAAAACAGTCCGTATATGGAACGCAAAGACCGTTTGTGTGAACGAGCCCTTAAAGGGATGTTTCAAGAATGTCAACTTTTCACCACAGCATAGGTAGTAAGTGTCTGATTGGTGTGGGTCCAACACACTCGGCTATAGATTTTGAATGGAGCCCCTCCCCCTCTGCCCTGAGTGGCTGCCCTAGCAGTCTCCTGGTTGGAGGCTACAGTCGTCACTCAGAGCAGAGCGGAGGGGCACTGAACATGATGAAACGGACTACATGGCACTTGAGATGGTAGCGCTAGCGATGCCAGATGTTCTGAGGGGTCAAAAGTGCTGACAGAATCCCTTTAAGGGACGCAGCTCATTTTGACAGTCAGGAATCAGCATATGAAACCAAACATGTACGTTTTGGCACAGAGTTTTCAAACATAGCCAAAAGTGGATGCAAATGAATAGATCGAACATGAGTTTACTTTATAACTCTCAACTGGATCCAAATCCCAGGGTAAAGGATGTGCTAGATAATTCAACATTTCCTCCCTTAAGTGAACTAGTAGGCCCATTTGAGACCCCATAACAAAAACAAATACAGGAGCACTATGCGGTCTTACTAACCCTCGTACTGGTGTAAAATTGAGAATTAGCCAACATATCCTGCTTGGAGGACATGTCTGAGCCTGAGCACCGCGCCAAGGTTTCTCAAGTAGCTCAGGAACCTAACGCTAAACCTACCTGGGCCGTATGGGCAATACCAGGAGCCAGTGGGCGAATTACAGGAGCTCAAGGTCCGACTCAAAGCAATCTCCCAGTAACCTCCAGCATGTGACCATGCATACAATGGGAGGAGGCAGAGAGCTCTGAGCCCCACCCAAGACTGGCTGATATAGCCCGGGCCTCACATGTGCACCAGAATGCTGCCCGAGCTACTTGAGAAACCTTGGCGCGGTGCTCGGGCTCAGACATGTCCTCCAAGCAGGATATGTTGGCTAATTCTCAATTTTACACCAGTACGAGGGTTAGTAAGACCAGAGTGCACCTGTATTTGTTTTTGTTATGTTATTTTGACTGTTTATCACATCCACACAATTGCTATCCTGTGTAGGATGTCAATTGTGGTACTTGTGGTCCACTGCAGGCATCCTCCATTGTATGCAGTTTTGCTGGGGATTGCCATTAGCAACGGGCCACAAGTGCAGGATCTGCCCCCCCGGTATAGATGCACCACTACATATGGGGTTGAGCACTTCCTGCTTTTTAATACCACGCCAATTTGTAGTTTGTATTTTGAATTTTTGGAGGTGTAGAAACTCCTAGTCTGAATGTGCCTTCATTTCCATCCACAGGCAGCATTCTGGTGCACATGTGAGGCCCGGGCTATATCAGCCAGTCTTGGGTGGGGCTCAGAGCTCTCTGCCTCCTCCCATTGTTTGCATGGTCACATGCTGGAGGTTACTGGGAGATTGCTTTGAGTCGGACCTTGCGCACCTGTAATTCGCCCACTGGCTCCTGGTATTGCCCATACGGCCCAGGTAGGTTTAGCGTTAGGTTCCCGAGCTACTTGAGAAACCTTGGCGCGGTGCTCCGTCTCAGACATGTCCTCCAAGCAGGATATGTTGGCTAATTCTCAATTTTACACCAGTACGAGGGTTAGTAAGACCGCATAGTGCTCCTGTATTTGTTTTTGTTATGTTATTTTGACTGTTTATCACATCCACACAATTGCTATCCTGTGTAGGATGTCCATTGTGGTACTTGTGGTCCGCTGCAGGCATCCTCCATTGTATGCATTTTTGCTGGGGATTGCCATTAGCAATGGGCCACAAGTGCAGGATCTGCCCCCCCCCCCCCCCCGGTATAGATGCACCACTGCATATGGGGTTGAGCACTTCCTGCTTTTTAATACCACGCCAACTTGTAGTTTGCCATTTGAGACCCCGCCAGGTGCCTGGCTGCAATATTTTCAATTGAGTAGATGAGTACAGAACTTGGCTCCAATATCTATCTTGTCCTCATAGCCCAAGTTATTTGAATTTATGCGTCTGGCTGATTCTATCTCAAATCACATATTATCATATACAGTTGCAAGAAAAAGTATGAGAACCCTATGGATTTCTGCACAGATTGGTCATAAAATGTGATCTGATCTTCATCTAAGTCACAACAATAGACAATCACAGTCTGCTTAAACTAAAAACACACAAAGAATTAAATGTTACCATGTTTTTATTGAACACACCATGTAAAAATTCACAGTGCAGGTGGAGAAAGTATGTGAACCCCTAGACTAATGACATCTCCAAGAGCTAATTGGAGTGAGGTGCCAGCCAACTGGACTCTAATCAATGAGATGAGATTGGAGGTGTTGGTTACAGCTGCCCTGCCCTATAAAAAACACACACCAGTTCTGGGTTTATGCTACTCTCCCTAGGAGTGGCCGTCCTGTAAAGATGACTGCAAGAGCACAGCGCAGACTGCTCAATGAGGTGAAGAAGAATCCTAGAGTGTCAGCTAAAGACTTACAAAAGTCTCTGGCATATGCTAACATCCCTGTTAGTGAATCTACGATACATAAAACACTAAACAAGAATGGATTTCATGGGAGGAAACCACACAGGAAGCCACTGCTGTCCAACATGGCTGCACCTTTACAGTTTGCACAAGAGCACCTGGATGTTCCACAGCAGTACTGGCAAAATATTCTGTGGACAGATGAAACCAAAGTTGAGTTGTTTAGAAGAAACACACAACACTATGTGTGGAGAAAAAGAGGCACAGCACACCAACATCAAAACCTCATCCCAACTGTGAAGTATGGTGGTGGGGGCATCATGGTTTGGGGCTGCTTTGCTGCGTCAGGGCCTGGACGGATTGCTATCATCGAAGGAAAAATGAATTCCCAAGTTTATCAAGACATTTTGCAGGAGAACTTAAGGCCATTTGTCCACCAGCTGAAGCTCAACAAAAGATGGGTGTTGCAACAGGACAACGACCCAAAGCATAGAAGTAAATAAACAACAGAATGGCTTAAACAGAGGAAAATACGCCTTCTGGAGTGGCCCAGTCAGAGTCCTGACCTCAACCTGATTGAGATGCTGTGGCATGACCTCAAGAAAGCGATTCACACCAGACATCCCAAGAATATTGCTGAACTGAAACAGTTCTGTAAAGAGGAATGGTCAAGAATTACTCCTGATACGGTCATATGCATGAGGCCTCAATAAACCCAAGTTTGATATCCCGATCTCTAATAGTATATATATACACACACACACACACATGTATATATCAGGGTGGACCAGGGGTGCACCAACAATGAGGCCAGGTGAGGCGATCGCCTCAGGCAGCACCAGGTAGGGGCAAGAGGGAGGCAGCCGAAGGGCCATGGGTTGAAGGAAAGCAGTTAGGTTAAGAAAGCCTAGGTGCACCCCTGAGCATTAAGGGTAGTATGTATCCATGCCTGGCAGATGAGAAGTCCCATCTATGCCAGGGGTTGACTATAAAAAAATGGGCTGCCCACATACAGAAATAAAGTGTATTGTATAGCAAACGGGGCTGTAAGCAAGCCACTTGATTTTGACCAGGTCTCATGCCAATGTCAGTCCACTGCAGAAATGTATGGGTAAAACAGAATTTAACCCATTCTCAAATGGCGCCTGTTTGCGAGTGCAGTGGGAGCCATAGTAGCCGGGTGCCTGCTGTTTTAAACAGCAGGCACCTGAGGCAAATGTATGCAATCGACGTTGGTTCAATTTATCCTGAGGATAGGCCTTAACTTAATAAAAGGTGGACAACCCCTTCTTACTCCTGATAAAAGGAAATAACTCAATATGTACCTATAGATGTATATCATACTGTAGATGATATACTGCATAACTACACATGTACCGAAAAGAAAAACCACTCAGTACGTGAAAACATATGATATCACATATTGTAGACACAGCCCATAGTGTCTTTCTACATAGTTTAAATTTTTATTTAAAATTTTTTATCTGTCTTTTATACATTCTCCCCTGTTATGATTCACTCCTGTTTTAGGCTTCTAAAACCGCACGGAGAAACCTGACCGTGTGACCGTACTCCAACAGTTAGCCCCAGGCAGCAGCTCGTACTCTTTGTGTCTAGAAATAATTAAAGGGGTTATTCCATGACTAATCTAAAAAATGAATATCAGACACCATATAGTACATGACAATCTCTTTCTAACAAAACTAGAACCAGCCCTGGACCTCACATGTATCTAGAGATCTCCCCATCCATTGCTCTGCTAGATTTATATTAAGATGATGGCTCAAGGGGAGTGTCTTCTCTGCTGCAGCTCAGGGGGTGTGTCCTTTCTGCTGGAGCTCCTCTCCCTATCACAGTTCAGGAGGCAATTTAACCACTTCACATTCGCCCAACGAGCGCTGTGTATACATATCAGGATGCGCTATGCTGCTTCCTGTCCCGGCCCGGTGGTCATGTGACTGCCGGGGCCGGGAGAGTGCAGAAGCTGTCGGGTCTTCCACAGACCTCGATCAGCCCTGCACTAAGGCTGTACAGCAAAGTACACTGCTGTACAGCCTCTCTGGGGTCTGTATTTCCCCTGTAACTGGGGCTACTTCGGTATGTCAGCCCCAGTTACAGGAGAAATCAATGGTGAAAAAAAAAGTGAAGGTAAATGTCCCCCAGAGGTCTTGTATGACCTTATGGGGGACGCAAAGTGTAAAATAAAAATAAAAATCTAACAATAAAGTGTTTTTAAAAAAAAAAAAGTTTCACATGTAAAAAAAAAATATCCCCCAATTAAGTAATTAAATAAAAATGTTAAAAATAGAAAAAATAAAATAGACATATTTGGTATTTCCGAGTACGTAACGACCGGCTCTATAAATATATCACATGATCCACCCCGTCCGATAAACACCATAAAAAAATAAAAATGAAAACTGTCAAAAATGTCACCTTACATCACAAAAAGTGCAACTTCAAGTGATCAAAAAGGCATATGTCCCACAAAATGGTACCAATAAAACCATCACCTCATCCTGCAAAAAATTTGCCCCTACATAAGAAAATCGCTCAAAAAAATAAAAAACTACAGCTCTCAGAACATGGAGACATTAAAACATCATTTTTTTGTTTAAAAAATGCTATTATTGTGTTAAACAGAGTTGAACGGACACCTGGATGTTCGGGTTCGACAGGTTCAACCGAACTTCACAAAAAAGTTTGAGTTCGGGACCCGAACTTGACCCCGAACCCCATTAAAGTCAATGGGGACCCAAACTTTGGAGCACTAAAATGCCTCTAAAAAAAGTCATGGAAAGGGCTAGAGGGCTGCAAAAGGCAGCAAAATGTGGTTAAGAGCATGGTAAGTGCTCTGCAAACAAATGTGGATAGGGAAATGACTTAAAATAACATAAAATACATAAAAAAAATAAAAATAATCTTGATCTAGAAGGAGGAGATCCATATGGAGTAGTAGGTTGAGGAGGCGGTGGATGTGGCGGTGTAGGTGGAAGCGGCGGTGGAGGAGGAGGAGGTAGCCTACACTGCTTTTTGGTTTTGTTTTTTATTTTATTTTATTATTTTTTATTTTAATTTTTTTGGGTAGACCCCAAAACATTGGAAAATATAAAAAATAAAACTAAGAGAAAGTGCGCTGTAGTATAACAATGGCTGGGTGAGGCCGGTATACATGTCTATTCTGCACAAGGTACGGACAAGTCCTGTGGGATCCATGCCTGGTTCATTTTAATGAACGTGAGCTTGTCCACATTGGCTGTGGACAGGCGGCTGCGCTTGACTGTGATAACCCCCTCCAGTCGTGCTAAACACACGTTCAGACAATACACTGGCTGCAGGGCAGGCCAGCACCTCCAAGGGGTAAAGGGCAAGGTCAGGCCATGTGCCCAATTTGGAGACCCAGAAGTTGAAGGGGCTGACCAATCAGTCAGTACATGTAGGAGTGTGCACACATACTGCTCCACCATGTCGCACGTCCCCGTGATGGCCTTGATCCAATTGGATATCTTCTCTATTAACTTTCAATGTTCTTTTATGCGACTACCATGGTGATCACAGGTAACAGGGAATCAGGGTTCCATGCCAGAGAGGGAGCCTGAGAAAGGGATACCACATCCAATGGATGAAATTAAATCTGATCGAGCGGAAATGTGGGACAAATTATTGAAGCAGAAGCTTCCAAGTAAAGGAGGGGGCGCGTGGCAATTACCCACTCCCGACTCGTGGAGGTAGTGACGATAAATAACAATACAGGACTCTTAAGATGCCCTGTTATTGGAATGATTAATAAAAAATCACAGGGAATGTCATTTGTATTTTGGATTTAGAAACGTTAGACAGGAGAGGCCCTGCTGCCGCTTTGTTGACTCTAGATAACTTCTGCCTGATCGCACGTCCCTGTGACGTCCACGATCCAATTGGATATCTTCTCTATCAACTTTCGATGTTCTTTTATGCGCCTACCATGGTGATCACGGGTAACGGGGAATCAGGATTCCATGCCGGAGAGGGAGCGCGAGAAAGGGATGCCACATCCAAGGGAGGTCAAAGGCTGAAATGTGGTTGAGCGGAAATGTGGGACAAGTTGTTAAAATGGAAGGATTAAATGAAAGGAGGGGGGGCGCGTCAATTAAATACGAATTTTAGAAATTTAAGTCCCTTTTACCTATGCAGAGCAGGGGTTTTTCATCAGCAAAAATGGGTTAATGTCACCCACCAATGGAACAGACGATTTAAAAAAAATTCAGTCTCTGTCAACTATGCAGAGCAGGGGTTTATTCACGACAAAACTGGGTTCATGTCACCCACCAATTGTACAGACGATTTTACAAAAATTTGTTCCCTGTCACCTATGCAGAGCAGGGGTTTGTATACGGCCAAAATTTTAAAATGTCACCTGAGAATGTAACAGACAATTTTTTGAAATTTAGGTCCCTGTCACCTATGCAGAGCAGGGGTTGATTCATGGCAAAAATTTTAAAATGTCACCTAAGAATGTAACAGACGCTTTTGCACCATGCTCCCTCTTTTGCTGTGCTGGTGCCTCTGTGTGACCACCGCCTCTTCCTCCAAACTGCATAGGTCACTCGCATGACCTTGATTCCATGTGGGGTCGAGGACCTCATCATCCTCCACATCATCTTCCACCCACTCTTTGCCCCTGCTCTCCTTGTCGGTCTGCACACTGTAGAAAGCCACAGCAGTTGGCACCTGTGTTTCATCAAGACATGCTGCGATGGTCCTCCCATGTACTCATCCTGAAACATAAGTGGTTGGGCATCGGTGCACTCAATCTCTTCCACTTCTGGGGCAGGGCTAGGTGGATGGCCCTGGGAAACCCTGCTAGCAGAGTCATCAAAAAGCAGAAGAGACTGCTGCATGACTTGGGGCTCAGACTGCTTGGCTGATTTGCAAGGGGGTGAGGTGAAAGACTGATGGATATCGGCTGCAGGTGCCAACTGTGGTTTTTCAGCAGGAGACTGGGTGGGAGACAATGGGAAGGAACTGGAGGCACTGTCATCAACCCAATCTACTATCGCCTGTACTTGTTCTGGCCTCACCATTCGTTGAGCTGCATTCGGCCCGACCAAATGACGTTGAAGGTTCTGTCGCCTACTCGCACCTGAGGAAGGTGTTTCACTTGTGCGTGTAGCTGGCACAGATCAACCACGTCCTCTCCCTGCAACAGGAGCTCCACCAGCAGCACCACGACCGGGACCACGTCCCTTATTTGACGCTCTCCTCATTCTTTGCGTTCACCCACCAAACTAACAGATGGTTTATGTCAGGCGACAATTTAAAGGGCTTCTGTCACCCCACTAAAGTCATTTTCTTTTTTTGGGCTACTTAAATTCCTTATACTGCAATATATCAATATACTGTATAATGCTCTTACTGATTTTCGTTCTGTAGTTTCTTCAAAAAACGGACTTTTATAATATGTAAATTACCTTGCTACCAGCAAGTAGGGCGGCTACTTGCTGGTAGCAGCCGCATCCTCCTTTCATAATGACGCCCCCTCCTCATGTTGATTGACAGGGCCAGCGAACACGCTCGTCCTCTGACTGGACCTGTCTGCGTTTTAAATCTCGCACCTTCGCCGTACCGGTCTTCAGTCGGCGCAGGCGCACTGATAGGAGGACGCTCGCTCGGCCACTCCTTCCTCAGTGCGCCTGCGCCGGGTGTAGATGTGACGTCATCGGCGCAGGCGCATTGAGGATGGAGCGGCCGAGCGAGCGTCCTCCTCTCAGTGCGCCTGCGCTGACTGAAGACTGGTACGGCGCAGGCACGAAATTTTGAACGCAGACAGGGCCAGCCAGAGGACGAGAGCGCTCGCTGGCCCGGTCAATCAACATGAGGAGGGGGCGTCTTTATGAAAGGAGGATGCGGCTGCTACCAGCAAGTAGCCGCCCTACTTGCTGGTAGAGAGGTAATTTACATATTATAAAAGTCCGTTTTTTGAAGAAAATACACAACGAAAATCAGTAAGAGCATTATATATTGATACATCGCAGTATAAGGAATTTAAGTAGCCAAAAAAAAAAATATGACTTTAGTGGGGTGACAGAAGCCCTTTAACCGCCAATAGTCAACAATTAAGTTCACTGAGAGTAAGGCTGTGCCAGTGTCATAAAGAGGAAACATTTCTTGAGGTTACACAACAGTGTGACAGGCGAATTTTATACAATTACTTCACGGTCACAAAAGAAATTTAATTTGTCAACCAACAATGTAACTGCAGTATTGACTGGTTGTATTGGACTGTCCGAAATGCAGCAAAGGCCGTAAATGTAGTGTCTTGCACAAAATGGGTGTTTTTTTTAAACCCAGAATATAACAGCAGTATTTAACGCTTGTATTGGACTGTCACAAATGCAAATGTACTTTTTAGCAAAAAATAATAATAAATTTGTCCCCACAGAATCTAACAGATGGATTGTACTTTACAGAAAAAAATGTGAATATGTAACCCCCTGGGTCCCTAAACTCACAGAACGATTCCCTATATTATTTTGCCTTCCCCTGGCACATATGCAGTGCAGGTGCATTTAAAAAATGGATATATGTTGCCCACTGAACTAAAAGAACAGGGTTTAATTATTGTCCCTGGCACATATGCAGTGCTGGTGCATTGAACTTGCACAAAATGGCCGCCGACGCCCATCTAACTAACAGACGGATAAAACTTATTTTTCTGGGTCACTGGGCTCAGGGCAGGGTTAAAAAAATGTTGCACTGCACCCACAAAACAAAATCGCTGTAGATCGCTGAGTTAACAAGTTCTGATGACAGAAAGATTCTTTCCTATTCTCTCCCTCACAGCAGCAGCATCCTATCCCTACACTAGTAAGAGCAGAATGACGTGCAGCTGTCACGATGGGGAGTGGGGGAAACCCCCCACCGTGCGGTGTCAAAGGGTAAAAAGGGAATTAGCCTGGCCAAAAGGAGTAATAATGGAGCAGGTCACCTCCTACAGCGTCCCTAATCCTCTCCCTGACTCCTCACCATATGAGCGGAGGAGTAGGACGACTCATACTCAGGATTCCTCAGAAGATATAAGCCAAGTGACCACACCCAGTCAGGGAGTTAACCCTTACAGCACCAGACAGAGGGAGGCTACAACTTAAAGGGGAAGTGCACACACAAGCATATTAAACCACATGTTACCACTGGCAACAGCATGCGTGGCAACCATGTCACGGCAATCACCTAGAAGTCCAAGACACTACCACCGCATGCTATCACAGCAACACGTTGCCGCGGGCAACCGCAAGTGTGGCAACAGTGTCACAGTGTACACCATAGGCCGTGACAGCAGCGCTATGTGACTCCAGCTTATATAGAGGCTGGGTCACATGCTGCACTGGCCAATCAGTTAGTAGGCATGGCTATAATGGCTTCGGGTTCGGGGTCCAAAAATCCTAAAGTTCGGTACGAGCCCGAACTTTACAGTTCGGGTTCGCTCAACCCTACTGTTAAAGTGAAATAAAATTAAAAAAAGTATACATATTAGGTATCGCCGCATCCGTAACAACCAGCTCTATAAAAATATCACATGACCTAACCCCTCAGGTTCACACAAAAATAAATAACGGTGCCAAAAAAGCAATTTTTTGTCACTTTACATCACAAAAATTGCAACACCAAGCGATCAAAAAGGCGTATGGCCCCCAAAATAGTGCCAATCAAACAGTCACCTCATCCTGCAAAAAATGAGACCCTAAGGCCTCTTTCACATGGGCAAGATTTCCGCGCGGGTGCAATGCGTGAGGTGAACGCATTGCACCCACACTGAATCCGGACCCATTCATTTCTATGGGGCTGTTCACATGAGCGGTGATTTTCACGCATTACTTGTGCGTTGCGTGAAAATCGCAGCATGTTCTATTTTGCGCGTTTTTCACGCAACGCAGGCCCCATAGAAGTGAATGGGGCTGCGTGAAAATCGCAAGCATCCGCAAGCAAGTGCGGATGCGGTGCGATTTTCACGCACGGTTGCTAGGAGACGATCGGGATGGGGACCCGATCATTATTATTTTACCTTATAACATGGTTATAAGGGAAAATAATAGCATTCTTAAAACAGAATGCATAATACAATAGGGCTGGAGGTGTTAAAAAAATAAAAATGTAACTCACCTTAATCCACTTGTTCGTGCAGCCCGGTTTCTTTTCTGCCTTCATCTGTGAGGAAAAGGACCTGTGGGGACGTCACTGTGCTCATCACATGGTCCATCACATGATCCATCACCATGGTGATGGATCATGTGATGGACCATGTGATGAGCGCAGTGACGTCACCACGGGTCCTTTACCCAGGTCCTGAAGAAAGAAGACAGAAGAGAAGCCGGGCTGCGCGAACAAGTGGATTAAGGTGAGTTAAAAAATTTTTTTTATGTTTTTAACCCCTCCAGCCCTATTGTACTATGCATTCTGTATTAGGAATGCTGTTATTTTCCCTTATAAGGGAAAATAATACCATCTACACAACACCTAACCCAAACCAGAACTTCTGTGAAGAAGTTCGGGTTTGGGTACCAAACATGCTGATTTTTCTCACGCGTGTGCAAAACGCATTACAATGTTTTGCACTCGCGGAAAAATCATGCATGTTCCCGCAACGCACCCGCATCTTTTCCCGCAATGCCTGTGTGAAACCAGCCTAACTTAGACAATCAGCCAAAAAATAAAAAAGCTATGGCTCAAAACTGCTATTATTGTGTTAAAGTGAAATAAATATAAAAAAGTAGACATATTAGGTATCATCGCATCTGTACAAACCAGCTGTGTAAAAATATCACATGACCTAACCCCTGTAACACTGTAAAAAAATTAAAATAAAAACAGTGCCAAAAAAAAAACATTTTTTGTCACCTAACATCACATAAAGTGCAACACCAAGCAGTCAAAAAGGCGTATGCCCCCAAAATAGTAGCAATCACACTGTCACCTCATCCTGCAAAAAAATGAGACCCTAACTAAGACAATCAGTCAAAAAATAAAAAAGCTATGGCTCTCAGACTATGGAGACACTGAAACATTTTGGTTTCTTTGTGTAAAACTTAAATAAATAAGAAAAAGTATACATATTACTTTTTAAAAATAAACAAACAAAATTTAACAAACAAAAAGTTTGCTAAAACAAACAATTTTTTGGTCACCTTGCCCCATAAAGTGAAATAATGAATGATCAAAAAAATCATATGTACCCAAAAATGGTACTTATAAGAACATCAACTCTTTCTGCAAAAAACGAGCCCCTGCACCAGACGATCGTCAGAAAAATAAAAAAAATATGGTGTTCAGAAAATGGAGACACAAAAACATATATTTTTTTTCAAAAATGCTTTATTATGTAAAACTGAAACAAAGAAAGAAAGACATATTTGATATCATTGCATCCGTAACTACTTTGTCTATAAAAATAGCACATGATCTACTCTGTCAGATGACTGTTGTAAAAAATAAATAATAAAAGCTGTGCCAAAACAGCCATTTTTTGGTTACCTTGCCTCACAAAAATATAATACACTGCGTGCAGAATTATTAGGCAAATGAGTATTTTGACCACATCATCCTCTTTATGCATGTTGTCTTACTCCAAGCTGTATAGGCTCGAAAGCCTACTACCAATTAAGCATATTAGGTGATGTGCATCTCTGTAATGAGAAGGGGTGTGGTCTAATGACATCAACACCCTATATTAGGTGTGCATAATTATTAGGCAACTTCCTTTCCTTTGGCAAAATGGGTCAAAAGAAGGACTTGACAGGCTCAGAAAAGTCAAAAATAGTGAGATATCTTGCAGAGGGATGCAGCACTCTTAAAATTGCAAAGCTTCTGAAGTGTGATCATCGAACAATCAAGCGTTTCATTCAAAATAGTCAACAGGGTCGCAAGAAGCGTGTGGAAAAACCAAGGCGCAAAAAAAACTGCACATGAACTGAGAAAAGTCAAGCGTGCAGCTGCCAAGCTGCCACTTGCCACCAGTTTGGCCATATTTCAGAGCTGCAACATCACTGGAGTGCCCAAAAGCACAAGGTGTGCAATACTCAGAGACATGGCCAAGGTAAGAAAGGCTGAAAGACGACCACCACTGAACAAGACACACAAGCTGAAACGTCAAGACTGGGCCAAGAAATATCTCAAGACTGATTTTTCTAAGGTTTTATGGACTGATGAAATGAGAGTGAGTCTTGATGGGCCAGATGGATGGGCCCGTGGCTGGATTGGTAAAGGGCAGAGAGCTCCAGTCCGACTCAGACGCCAGCAAGGTGGAGGTGGAGTACTGGTTTGGGCTGGTATCATCAAAGATGAGCTTGTGGGGCCTTTTCGGGTTGAGGATGGAGTCAAGCTCAACTGCCAGTCCTACTGCCAGTTTCTGGAAGACACTTTCTTCAAGCAGTGGTACAGGAAGAAGTCTGCATCCTTCAAGAAAAACATGATTTTCATGCAGGACAATGCTCCATCACACGCGTCCAAGTACTCCACAGCGTGGCTGGCAAGAAAGGGTATAAAAGAAGAAAATCTAATGACATGGCCTCCTTGTTCACCTGATCTGAACCCCATTGAGAACCTGCGGTCCATCATCAAATGTGAGATTTACAAGGAGGGAAAAGAGTACACCTCTCTGAACAGTGTCTGGGAGGCTGTGGTTGCTGCTGCACGCAATGTTGATGGTGAACAGATCAAAACACTGACAGAATCCATGGATGGCAGGCTTTTTAGTGTCCTTGCAAAGAAAGGTGGCTATATTGGTCACTAATTTGTTTTTGTTTTGTTTTTGAATGTCAGAAATGTATATTTGTGAATGTTGAGATGTTATATTGGTTTCACTGGTAAAAATAAATAATTGAAATGGGTATATATTTGTTTTTTGTTAAGTTGCCTAATAATTATGCACAGTAATAGTCACCTGCACACACAGATATCCCCCAAAAATAGCTAAAACTAAAAACAAAATAAAAACTACTTCCAAAAATATTCAGCTTTGATATTAATGAGTTTTTTGGGTTCATTGAGAACATGGTTGTTGTTCAATAATAAAATTAATCCTCAAAAATACAACTTGCCTAATAATTCTGCACTCCCTGTATAGAGCAATTAAAAATTATATGTACCCCAAAATAGTATCAATAAAACTGGCACCTTATCCCCTAGTTTCCAAAATGGGGTTACTTTTCGGGAGTTTCCACTGTAAAAGTGCATATGGGTGGCTTCAAATGGGACATGGCATCTAAAAACCAGTTCAGGTAAATCTGCCTTCCAAAAACCATACGGCGCTCCTTTTCTTCTGCGCCCTGCCATGTGCTCTTTCATCAGTTTACGACCACATGTGGGGTGTTTCTGTAAACCGCAGAATCAGGGTAATAAATACTGAGTTTTGTTTGGCTGTTAAAGAGGACCTTTCACCGATTCTTACCCTATGAACTAACTATACAGATATGTAGAGAGGCGCCCGGGGATCTCACTGCACTTACTATTATCCCCGGGCGCCGCTCCGTTCTGCCGCTATGCCCTCCGGTATCTCCGCTCACTAAGTTATAGTAGGCGGAGATACCAGTCCCTAAGTTATGGTAGGCGGAGTCTGCCCTAGCGCTGGCCAATCGCAGCGCAGAGCTCACAGCCTGGGAGGTTATTTTCTCCCAGGCTGTGAGATCTGCAATGCGATTGGCCAGCGCTAGGGCAGACTCCGCCTACCATAACTTAGGGAACGGAGATACCGGAGGGCATAGCAGGAGAACGGAGCGGCGCCCGGGGATAATAGTAAGTGCAGAGAGATCCCCGGGCGCCGCTCCACATGTATGTATACTTAGTTCATAGGGTAAGATTCGGTGAAAGGTCCTCTTTAACTCTTGATGTGTTAAAGGGAACCTGTCACCTGGATTTTGGGTATAGAGCTGAGGACATGGGTTGCTAGATGGCCACTAGCACATCCACAATACCCAGTCCCCATAGCTCTGTGTGCTTTTATTGTGTCAAAAAACCGATACATATGCAACATAAACTATACATATGCAAATTAACCTGAGATGAGTCCTGTCCCTGACTGGATATTGCGGATGTGCTAGCGGCCATCTAGCAACCCATGTCCTCAGCTTTATACACAAAATCCCGGTGACAGGTTCCCTTTAAAGAAAAAAATGGATTAAAATGGAAAATCTGCCAAAAAAGTGAAATTTAGAAATGTCATCTCCATTTTCCTTTAATCTTTGTGGAACACCTAAAGGGTTAACAAAGTTTGTAAAATCAGTTTTGAGTAACTTGAGGGGTGTAGATTCTAGAATGGTGTCATTTAAGGGGGGTTTCCACTATGTAAGCCCCACAAAGTGACTTCAGACCTGAACTGGCCCTTAACCACTTCACATCCGGCCATTTCCCCCTTCCTGACAGAGCCATTTTTTGCAAATCTGAGCAGTGTCACTTTATGTGGTAAAACGCTTTTACTTATCCAGGCCATTTTGAGACTGTTTTCTCGTCACATATTGTACTTCATGACAGTGGTAAAATTGAGTAAAAAAAATTTAATTTTTAATTATAAAAAAATACCAAATTTACCAAAAATTTAGAAAAATTAGCAAATTTCCAAATTTCAATTTCTCTACTTTTATAATAGATAGTAATACCTCCAAAAATAGTTATTACTTAACATTACCCATATGTCTACTTTATGTTTGGATCATTTTCTGAATGTCATTTTATTTTTTGGGGACGTTAGAAGGCTTAGAAGTTTAGAAGCAAATCTTGAAATTTCCAAAACCCACTTTTTAAGGACTAGTTCAGGTCTGAAGTCACTTTGTGAGGCTTACATAATAGGAACCATCCAAAAATAACCCCATTTTTGAAACTACACCCCTCAAGGTATTCAAAACGTTGTTAACCCTTTAGGTGTTCCACAAAAATTTATGGAAAATGGAGATGAAATTTCAGAATTTCACTTTTTTGGCAGATTTTCCATTTTAATTATTTTTTCCCGCTAACAAAGCAAGGGTTAACAGCCAAACAAAACTCAATATTTATTGCCCTGATTCTGTAGTTTACAGAAACACCCTATATGTGGTCGTAAACTGTTGTATGGCCATACAGCAGGGCACAGAAGGAAAGGAATGCCATATGGTTTTTGGAAGGCAGATTTTGCTGGACAGTTTTTTTGACCCCATGTCCCATTGGAAGCCCCCCTCATGCACCCCTAGAGTAGAAACTCCAAAAAAGTGACCCATTTTGGAAAATACACCCATCAAAGTATTCAAAACTGATTTTACAAACTTTGGTAATCCTTTAGGTGTTCCACAAGAGCTAATGGAATATGGAGATGAAATTTCTGAATTTCACTTTTTTGGCAAATTTTCCATTTTAATCCATTATTCCAGTAACAAAGCAAGGAGTAACAGCCAAACAAAACATAATATTTATTGCCCTGATTCTGTAGTTTACAGAAACAGCCCGTATGTGGTCATAAACTGCTGTACGGGCACACGGCAGGGCGCAGAGAGAGAGGAGCGCCATGTGGTTTTTGGAAGGCAGATTTTGCTGGACTGTTTTTTTTACACCATGTCACATTTGAAGACCACCTGATGCACCCCTAGAGTAGAAACTCCAAAAAAGTGACCCCATTTTGGAAACTATGGGATAAGGTGGCAGTTTTGTTGGTACTATATTAGGGTACATATGATTTTTGGTTGCTCTATATTACACATTTTGTAAGGCAAGGTAACAAAAATAGCTGTTTTGGCACGGTTTTTATTTTTTGTTATTTTCAATGTTCATCTGGCAGGTTAGATTATGTGCTATTTTTATATAGCAGGTTGTTACCTAATATGTATACTTTCTTTTATTTATTTAAGTTTTACATAATATCATTTTTTAAAACAAAAAATAATTTTATTTTTTTTTTGGGCGATTGTCTTAGGTAGGGTATCATTTTTTGCGGGATGAGATGACAGTTTGATTGGCACTATTTTGGGGTGCATATGACTTTTTGATCGCTTGCTATTACACTTTTTGTGATGTAAGGTGACAAAAAATTGCTTTTTTTATAAGCTTTATTGAGAGCTTATGGGAATACAGGTACAATGTAAACATATTGTACAATATCAACAGTAAAGACTGTATATAGATAATATACATAAACAGTATAGTAGATGTCATAATCATACATAATGAGCTGAATACATGGTAAGAACAATGTCATATAGATAATGAGCTGAATACATGGTAAAAACAATTGACTTCTAAGGCAACAATGCATTACTGGTGTTTAAAGTTTCTTTGAACCTCACAGTCCCTCCACCTAGCCCTGAATCTGGGTATTGTACGAGCTTCCCAAGCTGCTATTTCTTCAAATCTATATATGTCGTCTGTTTTTCCTATCCAATGCTCATGTGAAGGAAGTTTAGTTGATAACCAGTAGTGTGGTATGAGAAGGCAGGCTGCCATAAGGAGGTTGTGGAATAATGTTGGAACATTAGGGGTCTTGTCTGATAAAGAAAGGCCCAACAGAGCCAGCTGGGGGGGAGGGGGAGATGGATGTTCTACATATAGCACTACTTTTCCAGAACAATTCTCCCCACTACTTTAGAATAGGTGGGCAGGACCACCAGACATGGAAGAAAGTTCCCCTCTCCTTCCCACATAGCCAACAAACATCAGAGTGCGAGCTATTGAATCTAGACGAGATATCTGGAGTTTTGTACCATCTTGAGAGAATTCTTTATCCATTCTCCTTTATACGCACACATCTCGACGAGGTGTGTGATACTTAAACAAGCTTGGACTGTTCAGATGTAGACAGAGAAATCTTCAGGTCTCTCTCCCAGAGACCAACGAAAGCTGGTTTTGGCATCAGGATAGGAGCGCTGAGTCTTTTGTTTATTTGTGAGATTGGTTTGGGGGGAGGGACATGATGACAGATCCAACCCTCAAACCATGTAATAGGGCTAAGCAGGGCCTGATGAGGGATATGCTTGGATATATAAGAATGGAGGAAAGAGGTCAGAGAAGGGAATGCCATGGATTGAGGTAATAGAGTGAGTATATTTTCTCTATTTATCAAACCCCCTTCATCCTTAAAAAAAAAGATAGAATGGGGAGCTGGGACAAGCGTAGCGAAGAGGGGAGGCTCTATCTCAACTCTATTGGGGCTAGATTTATTAGATCTCTCACCTGGATAAGTGGGGAGTGAAGTGGAATCCACCAAGCCGAGTCCTGAAACCATTTCCACATGTCGAGCGTAGCTTTAACTGTTGGGTTTGGGCCTAGAATATTAGGGGAATTTTTGGTTTCCCCGATCAGCAATGTTCTAAAAGATGATTGGAAATTCGAGGATTCCATTTCTACCCAGGATTTATGTGCTGGCCGGCGGAACCAGTCCAAAGCTCTTGACATGTGGATAGCCCTGTTGTATAATAGAGGATCTGGCAAGCCTATGCCCCCCATGGCCCTAGGTCTCTGGAGGGTTGTTGTAGCCAGTGGCGTACATGCAGGGGTCGCAGTTGCGACCGGGCCTGACACTCCAGGGGGCCCGGCCGCCTGTGGACCCCTGGCCCCTGCAGTAGTGCCACTCAGACCATTGTGGAAGCATTCATCTCCATAGTGATCTGTATCGCCGTCCTCAGGACAGCGATACAGATTGCTGTGCTGCAGCCGGGCAGGGGAGGGAGGCGTCTCCCTTCCCTGTTCCTCTGATAGGCTGCGGGCCTTGTGCCGGCAGCCTATCAGAGCGGTGCAGGCGGCGTGATGACGTCATCACGCCGCCTGAGCCGTACAGCGCGGGACACAGGCCGGAAGAGGCCTGCATCGCATCGCTGCTAAGGAGGTAAGTATAAGGGTTTATTTATTTTTTTAAATACCGGACTTTACTGGGACATGAGGAGGCACTTAATACTGGAAAATTGGGGGGGGGGGGGGGGGGGGAGTTGGCACTTGATACTGGAAAATGAGGGGGGGAAGGTTGGCACTTCATACTGGAAAATGAGGGGGGGGAGGTTGGCACTTGATACTGGAAAATGAGGGGGGGGAGGTTGGCACTTGATACTGGAAAATGGGGGGGGATGGTTGGCACTTTTTACTGGAAAATGGGGGGGGGAAGGTTAGCACTTGATACTGGAAAATGAGGGGGGGCAGTTGGCACTTGATACTGGCACACGGGGCGGTTGGCACTTGATACTGGCACAATATTGGGGGCACTATTGGGGACCACAGGGCACAGTATTGGGGTAGTAGGATGTTTTGTCCAGAAGATGGTAGGATAATGGAAAAGTAGTAAACTAAGATTTTTTTTTTTTGTCAAACTGCAGAGATTAAAAACGGCGTAAAAATGGTGGTCTGGTCTGAAAGGAGAAGACGAGGACAGAGAACATCTACATCGAAGGAGACGTCACTGGATGTAAGAGGTACGGGCGCGATTTATGGGTGGGGCTGTGTGTGGGTGTGGTTTGAGGGTGGGTGGGAACACAGGGGCCCCCTAATCTCCTATTGCCCGGGGAAATGCCCCTCCCGAGACTGGGGGGGGGCCCATGGATCAGTTTCGTACCGGGGCCCCATGGATTGTGTGTACGCCACTGGTTGTAGCTATTCTTGGGCTCTTTTTCCTCCATATAAACCTGCGTACCTGCTTCATAAGAGTTATGTAGAAAGGTTTTGGTATAGGTATGGGTAATACTTGTTGCAAATAATTAAGTCTAGGGATCAGTAATGAAGTAACCAGGTTTTTGCGCCCGAACCATGACAGTGTTGGGAAATCTAATAGGTTCAGTTGTTTAAGTATGGATATGTATTAAGTAGTAATGAACTATAATTAAGTTTAAAAAGGTTGTGCGGGTCTGTGCCAATCTTGATCCCCAGGTAGGTGATAAACAGGGCATCCCAGTTAAAAGATGAATTGGCTTTCAAGGCCATCTTTAACGAAAGTCGTATACCTAGACTCAAAATTTGGGATTTTTTCATATTAATCTTGAAGTTAGAGAGGGGACTGAATTTTTCGAATAAGGTATATATATGGGGCAATGAAACCGTTGGATTCGTCGTTATTATCAACAAATCATCGTCAAAAGCTGCGGCCTTATGTTCTTGGTTGCCTAATTTAATACTTTCTATCTTGTCTTCCTGTCTGATAGCTTGGAGAAATAGTTCCATTATCATCACAAACAACAGAGGGATCCGTTCCGAATCCCAAATGTAGGAGATACAGTATCATTCACCAACACTGCCGCTGAGGCATTGGAATACATGGAGAATATGGCGTTGATAAAGGTCTCTGGGAGGTTGACATTGATCAGGGTATGGCGCATAAAATCTCAATTGACCCTATCGAAGGCCTTTTATGCGTCGGTGCTAAGAAGCACCAGGGGTAGAGAGTGATTTTTTGCATGGTATAAAGCATTTAAAATTCTAGCCAAATTATCCTTGCCTTCTCGTTCCTTACTAAACCCTGTCTGATCTCTATGAATCAGGGTAGGTAGGTACGGGCATAAGCGGTTGGCTAACATCTTTGCGAGTAATTTTAAATCTAGGGTCAATAAAGAAATAGGGTGATAATTTGAGCAGTGGGCCGGATTATTGCCCTCTTTGGGGAGGATAGTAATATGAGCTCTTGTCATGTCTACTGTCAATGGGAAGCTTTGAAGAGAGTGGTTACATATGGGCAGTAAGTGTGGAATTAGGGACTTACTAAAGGTGCGGTAGTATAGG
This sequence comes from Bufo bufo, assembly GCF_905171765.1. Lineage (NCBI taxonomy): Eukaryota > Metazoa > Chordata > Amphibia > Anura > Bufonidae > Bufo > Bufo bufo. The sequence goes on along the minus strand of NC_053392.1, from coordinate 566,821,636 downwards.
GCTGGAAGGCCATCAGGGCCTGGGGCTTTCCTCTTTGGGAGTTGTTTTATGGCTAGTTCCAGTTCTTTAGGCTTAAAGGGGGATCCCAGGGCTGACCTCTGGGAGTCATCCAGTTTCAGGAGTGATATAGAGCTAAGAAAGGAGTTAATGGATTCTAGAAGGGGGTGGGGAGTGTTTTCTCCTACTTCATATTGAGGGATATTGTAAAGAGATTGATAAAAGATCTGAAACTGGAGAGCTATATCTTTGGTTGTTAAGGCTATGCCTCCTTCTTGTTTATTGATTTTACATATATGATTGTGAGTTTTTCTCTTCTTGAGAAAAACTCACAGTAAAACTAAGCAGTAAAAACCAGTGTCAGGCAGGCAGCTGCTGCCAAGGCCAATAAGATAATGGAACAAAAAATTAACCCAAGGTGTCCCAAGGGAGGGGCGGGGGGACGATATCCACCCAATGTAAACCCCAGAAAGGGGACACACAAAGATAAGACTCGGTAAAAAGCTCACGAGTTAAATAGCAGAAACAAAGGAAAAGGAGCTCATGATACCAAAAAATATTGTTTATTAAAGCATGATTAAAAATGACATGAGTAAAGCCAATAAATAAATGGTGCCATAGGCATGATGAAAAATAGGAGCGGAGGACAGAAAAAGAAACGCCACCCTGGGAGAACAAGCACACGGATCAAAGAAGCATGGTACAATGTATAGAGAAGAGACATGGGAATCAATGCAGAGTCAATGCTCTAAACCAAGCATGTCAAACTCAAAGGCTAACATGGGCCAAAAAAAAAAAAATTAAGTTTATGTGGGCCGCATCAAAAAAAATAAAAAAAATCGTACATTTTCATAGAACAACATTGTTGTTTCATGACTGCTGACCCCCAACATCCCGTTGCCCAATAACACAAGTGAGACCTATATATATATATACAAATATTAAACTTCACTATAAGACGCACCTAGGTTTTTGAGGAGAAAAATAAGAAAAAAATATTTTTAACCAAAAGTTGTGCTTTTGGTGGGCTTTGAATTAATGGTGGTCTGTGCATGACACTATTATGGGGGATCTGTGGATGACGCACTGTCATGTGGGGGATCTGTGGATGGCACTGTTATGGGGGACCTGTGGATGGCACTGTTATGGGGGATCTGTGGATGGCACTGTTATGGGGGATCTGTGGATGGCACTGTTATGGAGGATCTGTGGATGGCGCTGTTATGGGGAATCTGTGGATGGCACTGTTATGGGGATCTGTGGATGGCACTGTTATGGGGGATCTGTGGATGGCACTGTTATGGGGGATCTGTGGATGGCACTGTTATGGGGGATCTGTGGATGGTGCTGTTATGGGGGATCTGTGGATGGCACTGTTATGCGGATCTGTGGATGGCACTGTTATGGGGGATCTGTGGATGGCACTGTAATGGGGGATCTGTGGATGGCACTGTTATGGGGGATCTGTGGATGGCACTGTTATGGGGGATCTGTGGATGGCACTGTTATGGGGGATCTGTGGATGGTACTGCTATGGGGTGGGATATCTGTGGATGGCATTGTTATGGGGTGGGGGGGATCTGTGGATGGCATTGTTATGGGGTGGGGGATCTGTGGATGGTGCTGTTATGGGATATCTGTGGATGGCATTGTTATGAGGTGGGGGGATCTGTGGATGGAACTGTTATGGGGGGGATCTGTGGATGACACTGCTATATGTCATCCACAGATCCCCCTCATAACAGTGTCCCCCAATACACCGGCCCTCTGCTCACCGAAGTATTTATAAACGTGAATCCTTATCCTGTTATTAAGTTGAACTAACGCTGCCCTCTCCCATGTTCCCATGTTCCCCTGTATCCCCACAGCACTTACGAACACGCTTCCATAGCAGGCAGAGCGGACGGCACCAGTAACGTCACTCACTGACGTCGCGCGTCTGCTCCGCCTGCTTCATTCATAAAGTGGGCGGAGCAGGCGCTCGACGTCAGTGAGTGACGTTACTGCTGCCGTCCGCTCTGCCTGCTATTGAAGCTTAAGTAAGTGCTATGGGGATACAGGGGAACATGGGAACATGGGAGAGGGCAGCGTTAGTTCAACTTAATAACAGGATAAGGATTCACGTTTATAAATACTTTGGTGAGCGGCGGGGCCCGGTGTAAGAGTACAGTGACTGCACCGGGCCCCGCCGCTAGTTACGGACTCCAGCCCCTCCTCTCTCCCGGCTCATACATAGCAGTCTGCGATGCTGCATCGTTGCCGGGCCGCAAAGATATTCATTGCGGGCCGCATGCGGCCCGCGGGCCGCATGTTTGACACCCATGCTCTAAACCATGTACTAAGTACTACTAAAATGAGGTACCAGGTGAGACACCTGTCAACCGCATAAAACACCTGTATATAATCATTGGTGTGCAGACAGACAGTAAACAATGGAGTAATGCTGCAGACCAATGAGCAGTAAAAAAGAATGAATACTAATGATGATGGTAAACAGAGGGGAACAACAGGAGACAGGGACTCACCAAACAAAGAGCCGTGTGCGAGGAAAAACCAGGGTGGCGCTACCCCAACGCGCGTTTCGGCGTACCTTCGTCAGGGGGTAGCGCCATCACTGTGAATTGAGCATAAAAAGGCTCCCACAGCCAATAGGAGAACCGGTACTCACTCATCCCCAGGTGTGTATGAGTAGGGGCGCGCGAAAATCCAGATAAACACCGAGTCCAGCCACCCCACGGCCGACGTCCCGTCGGCACGCCCACACCATGTGATGAAATCACATGATCGGGCGGCTCCGACGTCAGGACGCACGGACGTGAGGCGCCGGAGGCGGCTCTGGATGACGCGCGCACACATCACACAGAGGGAGGAGAGTCGGGAGGCCACCAAGAAACCGTAGTCAAAACGGGACAAGTGCTGCAGCGTAAGAGATCGCATCTATATACATCAATGTAGCACAACTTATATTGGACATAATATGCATGTACAAAGTAGAAAAAGGAGATTATAAATACAATCATATATGCATCACACATCGATAGATCAAATATACAAATGAATAGACATGATTAAAACAGGCATACTGAAAATTAAAGACACTGATTAAGATCATGATAATAATTAAGGACATGATTGAGACATAATATAGATGGATATAATGAAGCAGCAATATAAATAAATGTATCTAATAAATATGAAAATAATAAATATATACACACATAGTCAAAAAACTGACCGACAGGAATGGCGGAGATCGTGCTTTTGGGGTTCAGGGATGTTGCATGTAAGTATGCATTGACGGCCGTCTCTTTCCGGAAAACATCCGTCCTGAGGCGGCCGCCAGTATCCCTAAACACCGAAACATCCAAAAAATCCACTCTCTGTCTGCTGTAACTGTAAGTCAGCTTAATGTTAATGGAATTGGTGTTCAGCACCTGAAAAAAACCATGAAGTTCTTCTTCAGTGCCCTGCCAGATCAAGAAGCCATCATCTATGTACCGCGCCCATAAAATGGCGCGGTCCATGATGACGTGTCTGTCTGACAGGAAAAGGTCCCTCTCCCACAGCCCCAGGAACAGATTGGCATATGCAGGCGCACATGCCGCCCCCATCGCTGTCCCCTGGAGCTGCAGGAAAAAGGACCCGTTGAAGGAAAAGAAGTTCCTCGTGAGCACGAATGTTAGGCTACATTCACACGTCAGTATTTTTCTATAATCCGATTTTCTGTCCGTTTTTTGCGGATCCGTTGTTCCTGGAAATGTTTCCGTATGTCATCCGTATGTCATCCGTTTTTTGCGGATCCGCAAAAAACGGAAACATGTATAAATTTCAATAAGCAAATAAAGTTGTCTGGATTTCTTTAAAAAAAAATAAAAATTTAAATGTAATTTCCAGGAACGGATTCCGTATAAAACGGATGACATACGGAATGACATCCGTATGTCATCCGTTTTTTGCGGATCCATTGACTTTGTATTGTACCAGGATCCGATTTTTCAGGAAAAGAATAGGACATGTTTTATATTTAAACGGACATGCGGAACGGAACAACGGAAACGGACAGCACACATTGTGCTGTCCGTTTTTTTCCAGGACCCATTGAAAATGAATGGGTCCAGATCTGGTCCAGATCTGTTCCAGAAAAAACGGAACAGATCAGGAAAGAAAAAACGGACGTGTGAATGGACCCTTAGAAGTTGTAATAAAAACTTGGAAAATTCCCTCGGAAGATTGCTAGCAGCCAGGAAAAATTCCACTGCTCGTAACCCCTCAGCATGTTGGATACTCGTGTAGAGGGACTTTTTTCATCATGCCTATGGCACCATTTATTTATTGGCTTTACTCATGTCATTTTTAATCATGCTTTAATAAACAATATTTTTTGGTATCATGAGCTCCTTTTCCTTTGTTTCTGCAATAAGATAATGGGTTGCATCAAAAGGGCCATAGATGCCCGTGATGAAAACATAGTCCTACCACTTTACAAATCACTAGTCAAACCACACATGGAGTACTGTGTACAGTTCTGGGCTCCTGTGAACAAGGCAGACATAGCAGAGCTGGAGAGGGTTCAGAGGAGGGCAACTAAAGTAATAACTGGAATGGGGCAACTACAGTACCCTGAAAGATTATCAATATTAGGGTTATTCACTTTAGAAAAAAGATGACTGAGGGGAGATCTAATTACTATGTATAAATATATCAGGGGACAGTACAGAGATTTTACAGTATTAGAGATTTTATAATAAGATAAATTGTCACCAAAGTTTTTGTAGAAAGAGGCATAAGTGAAAAAGGTGACTTGTTAAAAATACCTTTAATAATTAATCAAGAGGGTATAGGTATAAATATACCAACTGTGAAAGAGCTACGTTGGCCGAGAGAACTCAGTAAGGGAGTAGCAATCCCTTGGACAAAAAAACAAACATACAGACACCGTAAGCACTGGGGTTATAAGGGTAAACAGAGAATAAGGATAAGTAATTACTAATAGCCCGGAGATGCAAGGCTAAAAAAAGGCACTAACTACCCCTAGAGTCCCTAGAGGTCTGCTGTGCCCAGGGCGACCCCCTAAAGGTGGAGGTTCCCTGTCCCCGTACCTAGTGCTAACAGGTCCCTGGAATTCCCTAGTTACAAAAGGTTCCAGGAAGGACTTAAAATAAAATGACGAATAAATGGTGCTCTATATGAATGGATGTCACCATTATTCTCAGGTGAGCAAAATCCGCTGGTCACTAAATGTTCCCAACAGGAAGGTAGTCACCAATAGACCCCGACGCGTTTCGCCCAATGCTACTTAGGCTCATCAGGGGGTACGATAAAGTGTGGTACTTAGCTTTTGCAACCGGATGTTAAAGACCATGATACTTTATTCCGCTGCCGGTCCCCAAGAGGAGGAAAGTAAACCTCCTTCCGCTCAAAGGTGCCTAAAAACGAGTAAATAAATAGAAGTATAACTAATAAGATAGCCTCGCAATGGTACGTCACTAAGGCAAATCTCACGGTTATGCACCTGATGCCCACACAGAACTCACAGCTGGCAACAAACCAAAAGGAGTCCACATAGTTACATGTATTATAGAGTTACAGAGGTAGACAAAGCAGGGGAAAGACTGCATAAAATTCCCAATATTCCTGATCTAAGCCCATAGGAAAGAGGGATAAGGCCCAGTAAAGACTTACAGGCGGTAGAGATGGAGATTCATCCAGGCAGAGGTCGAGCTATAAGGGTCCAAAGCTGACCTCTGCTACAGTGAAATCAGTTATTTAAAGACTGGCGCCGGTACAGCAGCGCTTCCGGACGCTCAGACACGATTTCCGGTCTTTGGGGCGCATACTGGAACGCAGGTGACTGCTCGTCACTTCCGGGATCGTGAAACGCAAGGTGGAACGCATGACGAAACCGGAAGTGACATCGCATCAGCTGCCGAAACCCGGTGGAACGCATCAGTGGAACGCAAATGCTCCACCTATGTCCACAAGCGCTGCTGGAGCCCTATTAGGAGATCCCTAGGATAGGAACCACTCAGGAAACAGCAGCTACTAGGGGGGAACAGAATAAAATCTCCCTAACCCTAGTTACAAAGGTCCAAAAAAAAAGGGGAGGCTAAGGGACCTAATGGAAGTTTTTTTAAAATATCCCAAAAGATACAAATAATGATAGGTCTAAATTATAATAATACTCCGTGTGGTCTCTTAATCATTGGAACAGAGACCACACAGGGTTTCATAAGGATGAGGGGATCAGATAATAAGATCACCTATATAGTAAGATGCTTTACGCATCGATTTGAACAGTTTAGAGGGCAACATACCTAAATAACAAAAACTAGACACCGACTAAGGAAACATATTAAGGACAGGGAATAACTAGATGAAACATGTAAAATTTAATCTTTCGTTAAGGCCCCGAGGGGATTGGGACTGGAACCGATAGATCCATGAAGCCTCTTTCTTCAGAATCTTTTTGTCCCAGTCCCCTTTTCTTTCCGGTAGTGGGATTACCTCTAGTACGGAAAAGCGAGCACAGGTCACATCACCCCTGTGGACGTTGTTAAAATGATGGGCCACTGGGGTATCTTTTAGCTTCCTAATATCGTTTAGGTGCTCACAGACCCTTCTCCTGAACTCTCTTTTGGTTTTACCAATGTAGTCAAGAGGGCAACTACACTGACAGATGTACACGACTCCTTTGGTTCTGCAGTTAGCAAAGTCCCGGATGGTAAAGGGACGTTGTGTCGCAGAACAGATAATTGTTTTTGAGGTATTGATGGAGCTACAGGCTTTACACGATCCACACCTGAAGACACCCAAGGGCTTTCGGTCCAGCCAGGTGCCTTCTTTCTTGGGGCCCTCGTAATGACTCTGCACCAGGCGGTCCCGCAGGCTTCTCCCTTTGCGGTAAGTCACCTGGGGGTATGTCCTGATTACCTGCGTTAAGTCTGGGTCCATTACGAGTACTGGCCAGTGTTTTTTTAAAATGGATATTATTTCTTTATTGCTGGAATCAAAAGTGGAAATCAGACGAATCTGACCCTCACCCAGGGTATCTTTTTGTCTAGGTAATAGTAGATCCTCCCTTTTTATTGATTCCGCATGATGGAAGGATTCTTTAAGGAGTGGCAAGGGGTAGCCTCTCTGCAATAATCTGTTCTTCAGTTTATTTGATTCAAAGTAAAAGTTACTTCCTGAAGAGCAGTTTCTGCGAACCCGCAAATATTGGCCCCTGGGAATACCCCTCTTAACAGCCAAGGGGTGATGACTCTCCCAGTGCAGTATGCTGTTGGTTGCCGTTGGTTTACGGAATACTGAGGTGATCAAAGTCCCCTCAGACTTCGTCACTGCTACATCAAGGAAAGTAATCTGTTCCATCTGCGTCTCAAAAGTAAAGCTCAAACCGATATCATTTTGGTTAAGAGTATTTAAAAACTTATGAAACGCAGGTATACTGCCCTCCCAGATCAGAAATACATCGTCGATGAAGCGAGTCCAAAATGTAATGTTCTCGCTCCACCAACGATGCTGATCCGGGAAGACATAATGGTCCTCCCACCAACCCAGGAGGAGATTGGCATAGGTAGGGGCACATGAGTTCCCCATTGCCGTCCCCCTGAGTTGGTGGTAAAAGGAGCCATTGAACAGAAAAAAATTATGTGTCAAAGTGTAATCAAGGAGCCTCAGAATAAAGTCATTATGCTGATTAAACTGAGTGCCCCTGGTAGACAAAAACGAAGAAACAGCCTCCAACCCTCGATCATGTGGAATGGATGTATAGAGAGACTCTACGTCTATGCTTGCCAAGATACTGTTAGGGTTGATAGATAACGTCTCGATCTTACGAAGAAAATCCATCGAATCCCTAGTATAGGACGGTAAAGTTATTACAAAATCGCGGAGTACTTTATCAAGGTAGATACCAGTATGATGTGTTAAGGAATCGATACCTGAGACGATGGGTCGCCCCCTCAGGGGCTGTAACCCCTTATGTATCTTTGGCAAGCAATAGAACGTAGCAGTCTGGGGAGCCTTGGGGAGCAGAAAGTCAAATTCAGTTTTATTTACAAGGCCTTGTTGAAGACCCTGGGCCAGGATCCTGGTAAGATCGGCCAGAAAGACTTCTGTCGGGTCAGATGACATTTTTTTATAACTTTTTTTGTCATTCAACAGTGTAAGACACATTTTTTGATACTTTACATGATCCAATAGTACCAGGTTGCCACCTTTGTCCGACTGTTTTATGATTAAATTTTTGTTCTCTTCCAAATTACGTAGTGCCTTAAATTCAGGCCCAGATAAATTGGAATGAGACGGAACAGTCATTTTTAGCTGCTCAATCTCAGAGGTCACCAGCCGCAGGAAGATGTCAATGTGCTCAGTACTGACTAAAGGTGGCGACCTAGTGCTCTGAGACCGTAACTCCGTGAAAGGGCCTTTACCCGGTATTTTAATGCCCTCCTCACAGAGTTCCATTAGATTTTGGAAATCAGAAAAGTCTTCTGGATTGATCCCAAGGTCCATACATGTTTTACTGTTACAGTTTTTAAAAAACTTGTGCCACTTTAGTTTTCTCCCAAAGAGGCTCAGGTCCTTTATCCAGGTGAAGGTGTCGTGTTTTGTCGTAGGTACAAATGATAAACCCTTTTGTAGAAGGGTCATCTCCGTGGGAGTCAGATTATGATCAGACAAATTTATTACCTGAAGCTTGTCACTTAATTGTTCCTGTTGCGGTCCCTTAGTTGATAGGAGGCCGCACCTTTGGCTAAAAAAGAAGACGAAGAGGAGGAAGAAGAGGAGGGTGTTGGCAGTGAATTTGACATAGATAAAGGGATAGGGTTGACTACATTTTGTTGTGAGGTTTGTTGGGGCATGGTATCTGTTCGAGGGCGATTCTGAGGCCCTAAATTCGGCGGAGGGCCTGAATGGCCATCCCCCCATTCTCCCCTGTAACCTCTCTGTTTCTTTTGACCCCGCCATCTCTGACCACCTCTACGTCCCCTCGAGTAGCGACCCCCCCTAATCGTCCCTCTGAAATTAGGAACGAAACCTCCCTCAGAGTCAGAATACTCGGGTTCAGAGGAAGATATCTCTGAATCAGATGGTAAGTTATTACCTTTGACAAAGGTATAGGCCCTGTTTTCCCTAAATTCTCCTAGATCTTTCACAAATTGTCGATGTTTCCTCTCCTTGATGAGGTTCTGGAATCTATCTACCGCTGTTTGGAGTGACGATTCTCTTTTATCAAAATCTGGGTCGGATTTGATTTTAAGGGCAGAGTCTATAAGTGTTTTCAAATTCTCTGAGGTACTTTTGAAGGTTTCTTTTTCCTCATCAAGGAGAAGTGACATTAATCTTAGGGAACTACAGGTAATTTCTTGGTCCCACTTAACTAGGAGTTCAGGGGAAGTAATCCGCTCTGCAGGTCTCAGAGGGATACGTAAACCTCTGGGGACTATTTTGTGTTCAAGGTAATTTTCTAAAGATTTTACCTCCCACCAGGACTTGATGTTGTCTTTGTAGCCCTGGTAGAGGTCCTTAAAGACTGTTTTACAGTTAATTGAGGAAATTAATCCCGGGACTTCCCTGTCCGAAAAAATGTCTTTAACTTCCTGGATTAGGTCGTCGGTGAATAGAGTGCCCATTAGAAAACTGGCCATAGTTTAAATCAACAAATTTTACAGTATTAGAGATTTTATAATAAGATAAATTGTCACCAAAGTTTTTGTAGAAAGAGGCATAAGTGAAAAAGGTGACTTGTTAAAAATACCTTTAATAATTAATCAAGAGGGTATAGGTATAAATATACCAACTGTGAAAGAGCTACGTTGGCCGAGAGAACTCAGTAAGGGAGTAGCAATCCCTTGGACAAAAAAACAAACATACAGACACCGTAAGCACAGGGGTTATAAGGGTAAACAGAGAATAAGGATAAGTAATTACTAATAGCCCGGAGATGCAAGGCTAAAAAAAGGCACTAACTACCCCTAGAGTCCCTAGAGGTCTGCTGTGCCCAGGGCGACCCCCTAAAGGTGGAGGTTCCCTGTCCCCGTACCTAGTGCTAACAGGTCCCTGGAATTCCCTAGTTACAAAAGGTTCCAGGAAGGACTTAAAATAAAATGACGAATAAATGGTGCTCTATATGAATGGATGTCACCATTATTCTCAGGTGAGCAAAATCCGCTGGTCACTAAATGTTCCCAACAGGAAGGTAGTCACCAATAGACCCCGACGCGTTTCGCCCAATGCTACTTAGGCTCATCAGGGGGTACGATAAAGTGTGGTACTTAGCTTTTGCAACCGGATGTTAAAGACCATGATACTTTATTCCGCTGCCGGTCCCCAAGAGGAGGAAAGTAAACCTCCTTCCGCTCAAAGGTGCCTAAAAACGAGTAAATAAATAGAAGTATAACTAATAAGATAGCCTCGCAATGGTACGTCACTAAGGCAAATCTCACGGTTATGCACCTGATGCCCACACAGAACTCACAGCTGACAGTACAGAGATCTCTCTGTGACGAGGGGACACCCTCTGTGTCTGGAGGAAAGAAGGTTTGTACACAAACATAGAAAAGGATTCTTTACAGTAAGAGCAGTGAGACTATGGAACTCTCTGCCTGAGGAGGTGGTGATGGTGAGTACAATAAAAGAATTCAAGAGGGGCCTGGATGTATTTCTGGAGTATAATAATATTACAGGCTATAGCTACTAGAGCAGGGTCATTGATCCAGGGAGTTATTCTGATTGGAGTCGGGAAGGAAATTTTTCCCTCTTAAGTGGGGAAAATTGGCTTCTACCTCACAGGTTTTTTTTTTGCCTTCCTCTGGATCAACTTGCAGGATAACAGGCCGAACTGGATGGACAAATGTCTTTTTTCGGCCTTATATACTATGTTACTATGATATAGCTCAAATCATGAATTTGGAGGCCTTGTTACCATGAGCAAAATATTTGAATTGTGAGTGTAAAAAGTATTTAGTGGAAGTAGCGTTTAGGAGTTTTTTTTTATTTATTCGGATCGTAGGTTATTGAGCTGGGATAGATGAGCCTCCATCAGAGTTTGTTTATGAAGGCTTTTTATCCTTTGAATCTCCGAGAGAAGCGCCTCCATCCTGGATGCCTTTTTCTTTTTAAGGTGGGCACCCATTTTGATAAACTGCCCTCGTATATACGCTTTGTGGGCATCCCAAACCATGTGGGGGGAGGTTTCTGGGAGAGAGTTCAGACAGAAGTATTCGTCTAAAAGGTTTTGTACTTGCTCTTTGGGTTCAGTTGGCGTAATCAACTGCTCATTGAGCCTCCATCTGGAGGCCCGAGAGGCCAACTGTGGGGTTGCAATAGTTAGATGTATCGAAGAGTGGTCTTAGAGGTATATGGAATCAATGTGGGCCCCGGTGCAGAACTGGAGGTGTTCTTTGGAAATAAAGGGATAGTCTAGCCTTTGGTATGACCTGTGTAGATTGGAAAAGAAGGTGTAGTCGCGACTAGAGGGGTTCAAAAGTCTCCAAGCATCAACCAAGTGGGAGTTAGGAAGTATTTTGCGTAGAGAGCTCAAAGCTTTATGAGAGAGAGACGATTTTTGGGATGAGGAATCAATCAAAGGCTCCAAGGTGACGTTAAAATCACCTCCCATCACGAACACACCCTCCTTAAACCCCTCCACAATTGGGAAGAGGGCTTTAAACCAAGTATATAGGCTGGTATTGGGGGCATAAATATTGATAAAGGTGTACATTTTATTTGCAATGGTGCCTTTAAGCATTATGTATCGTCCTTCAGGATCTTGGACATGGGAGCAATATTCAAATGGGAGTCCCCTTCTAAAGCCAACACTTGCAACCATGGAGGCCGAGAAGCCTGAACCACAGTGATACTACTCTGGAAAGCTAGAGTATGACAGATTGGGGTAATGATTAAATTTAAAGTGTGTTTCTTGGAGGAATAGAACTGAGCAACCCTTTTTCTTTAACTGAAAGAGGATTTGACACCTCTTGGAGGGTGAATTAAAACCTTTGACATTATAAGAAGTTATATGTACAGTACAGACCAAAAGTTTGGACACACCTTCTCATTCAAAGAGTTTTCTTTATTTTCATGACTATGAAGGCATCAAAACTATGAATTAACACACGTGGAATTATATACATAACAAACAAGTGTGAAACAACTGAAAATATGTCATATTCTAGGTTCTTCAAAGTAGCCACCTTTTGCTTTGATTACTGCTTTGCACACTCTTGGCATTCTCTTGATGAGCTTCAAGAGGTAGTCCCCTGAAATGGTCTTCCAACAGTCTTGAAGGAGTTCCCAGAGATGCTTAGCACTTGTTGGCCCTTTTGCCTTCACTCTGCGGTCCAGCTCACCCCAAACCATCTCGATTGGGTTCAGGTCCGGTGACTGTGGAGGCCAGGTCATCTGGCGCAGCACCCCATCACTCTCCTTCATGGTCAAATAGCCCTTACTTTCAAAGTTTTCCCAATTTTTTGGCTGACTGACTGACCTTCATTTCTTAAAGTAATGATGGCCACTCGTTTTTCTTTACTTAGCTGCTTTTTTCTTGCCATAATACAAATTCTAACAGTCTATTCAGTAGGACTATCAGCTGTGTATCCACCTGACTTCTCCTCAATGCCACTGATGGTCCCAACCCCATTTATAAGGCAAGAAATCCCACTTATTAAACCTGACAGGGCATACTTGTGAAGTGAAAACCATTTCAGGGGACTACCTCTTGAAGCTCATCAAGAGAATGCCAAGAGTGTGCAAAGCAGTAATCAAAGCAAAAGGTGGCTACTTTGAAGAACCTAGAATATGACATATTTTCAGTTGTTTCACACTTGTTTGTTATGTATATAATTCCACATGTGTTAATTCATAGTTTTGATGCCTTCATAGTCATGAAAATAAAGAAAACTCTTTGAATGAGAAGGTGTGTCCAAACTTTTGGTCTGTACTGTATGTCAGTCATTTTTAGGTATATAGCGGGTGTTGCAAGGGTTGTGGTCCATTAAATGGTGCAAACTTTCCAAGATATAAAAGTGATATTCATCCTCCCAAAGTGCAGCAGCTACTCCCAGAAGGGGACCCCATTGTATGTGTTCAATACCATTATGTTCAATGTTGCATGTACTAAAACAAAAAATAACAGGAACAGAAAATAACCATGTGGCATAGGATAAATAGCATGCCATTAATAACAGGTAAAGCATATTACTCGATGTAACCATAGTTGTAGGAGAAGAAGAATGATATAGAGGGGGAAGAAAGAAGAGAGTTATTGATTGGTTCACCCTTGATCAGGAAGAGGGATCAGGTCAAAAAAACAAAGAGGTTGGCCGGAGGTGCCCATTGGTCATAGACAATAGTATAATGGATAAGGGGTATAGGGTGAGTGAAATAGGCCGTATGAAGGTATAGTGAATTACAGTATTACTAAAAGTAGTCAGGCATAGCTGTAAAACTGTATTACTCCCCCATGGGTAAGCGCCTGGGGGTCAATCCTGAGGTTCCTCTCCTGTTTCTCTGTGGTTTCGGGGTACGCTGTATCTCCCAAGGTTCAGCTGGTGGTAAATCTAGGATGATAGTTAAGTCCTGGATATGGTCCGAGTTTTGAATATCCAGAGGACCAATCTTTAGATGATCGTAACACTGAGTCCAAGTCCAGAAAGGAGGTGATGGACATTCTGCGGCCGTCATGCATAAAGGATAAACCAAATGGGAACGACCATCTGTAGATTATTTTATGAGCCCTAATCCAGTCCATCAGGGCATTAAGAGCTCCTGAAAAATATCCCACTCCACAGATCAAGCATTTCGTGCTTTTGACAAAATGGCTTCTTTAACAGGGAAACTAAGAAATTTGCATATCAGGTCTCTGGGTGGCTCGGTGGGTGAATGTTTGGGCTTTAAGGCCCTGTGTGCCCTCGCCAAGATGACTTTGTGGGCTGAATCGGGCCCCAAAAGAGACAGGCAGATCTGAACTACTGTGTTGGGGATGTCACCCGTAGCAACTGTTTCTGGGATACCGCGGAAGCGCAAATTATTGAGCCTTCCTCTATTCTCCTGATCTTCAATTGCACTGTATTATTTATTAAGGTTGGATTGAATCGAGTGGATGCGTTGTGCTAGCGCGTTTTGGTGTTGGCGGATGCTGGTCTGGGATTCCTCAAGGGCCCCCACTCGTCTCCCTATATGACGGAAATCTTGTTTGATGGACGACAGGTCAGAGCTTAACGGTTCCAGTGCTGAGGCTAGTGATGAAGCTGGAACCTCTTTCAGGTATGTGCGGGATATAGATAAGTTTTTTTTATTTATTTAAGTTATACACAAAAATATCATTTTTGAAACAAAAAAAATCATGGTTTTAGTGTCTCCATAGTCTGAGAGTCATAGTTTTTTTTAATTTTTGGGGCGATTGTCTTAGGTAGGGTCTCATTTGTTGCAGGATGAGATGACTGTTTGATAGGCACTATTTTGAGGTGCATATGACTTGTTGATGGCTTGCTATTACACTTTTTGTGATGACAAAAAATAGCTTTTTTGTGGAACTGTTTCTATTTTATGATTTTTACGGCGTTCACCTGAGGGATTGGGTCATGTGATATTTTTATAGAGCTAGTTGTTACATACGCGGCGATACCTAATATGTCTACTTTTTTAAATTTATTTCACTTTAACACAATAATAACATTTTTGAAACAAAAAATGATGTTTTAATGTCTCCATGTTCTGAGAGCTATAGTTTTTAGTTTTTTTTGAGCGATTTTCTTATGTAGGGGCTCATTTTTTGCGGAATGAGGTGACTGCTTTATTGGTACAATTTTGTGGGACATATGCCTTTTTAATCACTTGGTGTTGCACTTTTTGTGATGTAAGGTGACAAAATTGCCATTTTTTTTAACAGTTTTTAAAAAAAAATTTATGGTGTTTATCGGACAGGGTGGATCATGTGATATATTTATAGAGCCGGCCGTCATCGACACGGCAATACCAAATATGTCTATTTATTTTTTCCTATTTTTTTAAATTACTTAATAGGGAATTGGGTAATAATTTTTTTTTACATGTGAAACTTATTTTTTTATTTTTTATAAAACACTATTTTAAAAAAAATATATATATATATTTTACACTTTGCGTCCCGCATAAGGTCATACAAGACCTCTGGTGGACATTTGGCTTCATTTTTTTTTTTTTTTTTACTATTGATTTCTCCTGTACTGGGGCTGACATAGTAGCCCCAGTTACAGGGGAAATACAGCCCCCAGAGAGGTGGTACAGCACTATACAACGCTGTACAGCCTCATTGCAGGGCTGATCAAGGTCTGTGGAAGAGCCGACAGCTCCTGCACTCTCCCAGCCCTGGCGGTCACATGACCACTAGGCCGGAACAGTAAGCGCAAAGCGCTTCCTGATCTGTATACACAGTGCTCGCTGAACGCTCTGCAACCCGCTCTGCAGCTGCACGATTAGCGTGCATCTGCCATCTCTGAATGGACGTTCCAGAACGTTCATTCAGGGTTAGACATCCACCCATCGGACGTTTATATCCTATGGGCGGATGTGAGGTGGTTAACTACTTCACATCCGGGCCATTTCCGCCTTCCTGACAGAGCCTAATTTTGAAAATCTGACATGTGTCTTGTTATGTGGTAATAACTTTGGAACATTTTATTTATCCAAGCCATTCTGAGTTTTCTCGTGACACATTGTACTTCATGACAGTGGTAAATTTGAGTCGATATATTTCACCTTTATTTATAATAATCCAAAATTTACCAAAAATTCTTAATTTCCAAAATTTCAATTTCTCTGCTTTTAAAACATAAAGTGATACCTCATAAAATATTTATTACTTAACATTCCCCATATGTCTACTTTATGTTGGCATCATTTTGGAAATGTCATTTATTTTTTTAGGACGTTAGAAGGCTTAGAATTTTAGAAGTAATTCTTAAAACTTTTAAGAAAATTTCCAAAACCCACATTTTAAGGATGAAACTGAGCATGTGCGACCTTCTCAGTTAACCAGACAACGAAATAAGAAAAAGAACAAAGCAGGTGGCGCTATACAGATACAGTTTATTGAATAACTCTAAATTTTTAATTACATCCAATTATAAAATAAATCAGATGCAGGTGCTGGTTTGAAAACTGTAGAATATTTTTCCTGGGACAAGCCCTTTAAATGGGTATTCCCATCATAGACAATGGGGGCATATTAATGCAATGAGCAGGACCGTGGTACGGTTAGGCGGACGCCAAAGTATGCAGTGGGTCCGGATATGGGTATAGTTAATAGTTTTTGTTTGTGACGCCAATTGCAGTGTGCGCAGGGTACAGTCTAAGGGCCCTTTAAGGTGTTGCAACTCACGTACCAGGTGAGGAATGCCTACCTTGGTATGGCTGGACCACTGGATCCTGGCTCACTTGCAATAAATAAGTGTGTTGCTAGTAGGAGTAATTGAGGGTTTCAGTAGCAGTAAATGAGATCCAGACTTGAAATATAATTCAACTTGTCTTTACTGGAGGCAGCATTAATCCACATGAGATACAGCAATAGTCTTGGGTCCCAGCAGGTATTGGCAATATATGGCAGGGATCAATATCTCTTCTGCTTCTATCATATGCCTGGAGAATATGGCAGGAATCTATATCTTCTGCTCTGTCTATCTTCTGCTGTGTATGGGACTGACTAGCTGAGGAGGAATCTGGCTTCTCCTGGTCTCTGGATGGTACTCACAGTTATGCTCACAGGGAATGGTTCGTCCTGGAGTTCGGGAGATGGCTGCTTGCTTGTTACCAGTTGAGGCTGAAGGGTTCAGACTGGGAATGAAGATCTTTGGTCTCAACCGAGACAAGATCCTGGTTTGGGATCCCTATTTCTGGGAGCTCCTACTTGCACAGCCTTCCCCTTGCAGGGAGAGCTGGAACACTAACTATAACTTCCTTCCCTCCCTATGAGGCAGGGTGTGGGAACTTTCCACACCCCCTTAAAAAGGGGGGGGGGAGCTAAACTGGAATGTACTATTCCAGTTTAGAAATGCTAAACTGTACTAAAGTCCTGCTAACACATTGCTGCCACCTGCTGGTGAACATGAAAATTACAGAAAATACATGTAACAGGCTTAGAATATGCACATTTGTGAGGAATATTAAATAAAATCACATTAGATGACAAGGCACATGTTACCAGCAAATAGTAGCGGGGAAAAAGAGTTTAGTTACATAACTCTGGGATGTTACAATATCGCAAGGATATGCCACCATTGTCTGATAGGTGCGGGTCCCACCTCTGGGACCCGCACCTACAATGAGAACGTAGCGGGGAAATGAACAGAGGGTGCACTGCGCATGCGCAGCCGCCCTCCATTCATTTATATGGGGCCGCCGAAAATAGCTGAGCACTGACATGGCTATTTCCGTCTACCCCATAGAAATGAATGGGAGCAGGGGGGAGCAGCGCTTGGTGGTGAACGGACCCTGGGAAATACAGGGTCCTCCAGCCACAACACTGCCCGCTCAGTTCTCATCCGAGCTTTTCATACCTTATATTCCAAACATTAGCCCCAAACTTCATGGGAACAGAAACCTAGTGGTAAGTTAATGTTATCTGTGTCACCCAGGCTGTAATTCCTCCAAACTGTCATACTATTACGGTACAGTAATCACATTCTGGGGTGTAGCTGTTGGTTGGGCAGACTGGACATGTGCCTGGGGCGCAGCAATAATAGAGGACCAACAGTGACAGTATCTCATGCTCCCACCCGCCCAGGTGGGCACACACAGAGTTGGTGAAGGGCAGCAACACTACTGGGTGCCATGGCAGCTGACCTACAGTGCCTCTGTCTTCAGTTAGCTGTTTTATTCAACTGACAGTGGTGATCTGTGTCCTGGCAAATGCAGGGACTGGAGTCACTTCACTCCTTTGCCTGATACTGGAGTACTTAGGCAGTGGGCTCAGGAGGTGCTGGAGCTGAGGATGGCAATGGTAGTGGCTCTGGCTGCAAAAGGTCTATCACAATGGCTAGTTCAGCAAATGGATGGTGCCCCCATCTCTGGGGCACTGCCTGGTGCTAGGGCCCCTGCCTGATGGCAGTCTGGTGTCCCCTTGGTGTTAATATTTGTATGGGTGCCAGGCAGAGCGCG
The DNA here is from genome assembly GCF_905171765.1 of Bufo bufo. Classification (NCBI taxonomy): domain Eukaryota; kingdom Metazoa; phylum Chordata; class Amphibia; order Anura; family Bufonidae; genus Bufo; species Bufo bufo. The sequence goes on along the minus strand of NC_053392.1, from coordinate 566,803,498 downwards.
TAAGGTGTGCAATGGCCGGCATATGGTGTAGGAGTCAGTAACCAGGTCACATTTAACAAAATAAATGTCTCTAGTGCAAAATAGTAGTTGTAGTACATCCATTTATAACAGACACAGTTCCAGCTGTACACAGTGCAAGTCTTCCCAGATAACAATGTATAGACTTAGGCGAAGATGGGAGTTATGGCCCTCTTCCCTCTCCATCTGTCTCAAATCTCTTCCAGTAGAATCTATGGTGGCTGTACTGTCCACTAAGGGATACAGGATTTTAAAGATACAAATGGCCTGGTCCAGGTGTGAAGGGTGTCTTAACAGTGTCCCTCACTGCAATAAAGGCTTAACAGATTTTGGTCGCAGTTCACCTTACTGACACTGCTTAGCCATGCAGGTCCTCTATTTCTCTCTATTGTCTTTCTCCCTTTCTACTTCTCTAGATCATGCAGAGATTGTGAGTCTATGTAGCTTTTCAGTCTTAAGAAGAGGGAGCACAAGTCACAACTTCCTCTCCCATACAAACTGTAGTCTAGACTGACTTAAAGTTAGGGGCTGGACCAGCCCACACCTAACCTTCTAAAAGGGATAAGCCAGGATTGTTAACCCTGGCTTTTTCCATCCATACCTGGTTATACTGGATGCAATACATGGCATGATGTAACATTATATTACGTACAATAAACAATTTGCAGATACCCCCATGCTCTGGGGTACTGCACACTCCCCTATTGAAAGACAAGTCGTCCTTGGATTGTTGCTTGGCTCACAGAGAGCTTTGGGATTTTTGAGTCTTTTCCATGGGAGCTTTCCTTTTACCATTGCTGTAAACCGGGTAAACCGAGTCTTTCATTGGGTATGTGACCTTAAACATTGCACAATGTCTCAGGTATGGTGTTTAATTTGAGAATAAAAGGTTAGTTAGTAGAAGGTTAAGTGCAATGTGCACTGGGATATTTAAAGATGGTGGAGTCCCTTTAAGATGGAGAAGTTCTAGGGTAGCTATATAGGGAATCAAACACACAAACAAGTAAACAGGTGGCAGCCTCTCACCCTAGATGGACTCTTATGGGTGTGGATTATTTTCTCTTCTTTTCTTTTTTGTAGTCCAACAGAAAGGACTAATGGATGCAGACTGCAGACTGTGTGCTGCCCACATCTGCTGCAGAGAACGGTGTTAACACTGAGAGCACTGATTTTGCAGTGTTAAACTGTGCAGGGACACCCTAATGGTAATGACCAACTGGACCTTCACTGCAAACTGCTAGCAATTCATTCATAACTTCTAGCCGGAATAATAAGGCTAGGGCTAAACGGCGACATGTGTCGCGCGACATATAGGTCACAACTACATTGCAACATGTGCAGTGCCTCTACATAACTTAGGCGCATCAAGCGGCAGTGGACATGGACTAAGACCAGCGTCTAAATGGCCGGTCTTACCAAATGTCCCCCAAAGTGTCTATTCCTGCACTACATTTATCATCCAGCCTGAGCTATTTTGATAAGTCTGGTGCGGGACTAGACAGCAGGTCTAAGTTTACACCATCTATAGTAGGGGTCATAGTATGTCGCATGGCCTGCTGGAGGAAGTGTCAAAGTTTCTGTGGAGGCCTGCACTTCCACCGGCATTGCAGAGGGACTAAGACCAGCGTCTAAATGGCCGGTCTTAATAAAGGTCTTCCTTTGTGGACAGAGGTGGTGCTGTTTCTAGAAGAAAGCAGTCATGTTTTTCTAATCTACTGCATCATGAATTACAGCTTGTATTAATAATTCTGCAGAATCTGCACACTTCATAGCTGACATCTCATAGCATTCTTCCCCATCTCGATGTTTGTAATGAATCTTATCCAGAAGACCGACATCGATTTAGACCCAGATTTTCAATTCACTTATATTCTATATCAGGTGTCAGCAACCTCCGGCACTCCAGCTGTTGTGAAACTACAATTCCCAGCATGCACACTTGCTTGGCTGTTCTTAGGACTCCCATCGAAGTGAATGGAGCATGCTGGAAGTTGTAGTTTCACCACAGCTGGAGTGCCGGAGGTTGCTGGACCCTGTTCTATATATTGGTTGATGGTCGTCTTGAAGAGGTTTCAATGTATTTCCAAAACATGCTGAAGCCCAGAAGGTACTTGCCTGACCATATCTTCTGTTAGTTCATTCACAAGAAAAATAAAATATTTTGCATAACTCAAATATTCGATATGGAAAGTACCTGAGATATGCAAAACCTTTTCCTGTTTGTGTTGTTGCTTTTTGTAACCCTTCTCATTGTAGTTTTGCATGTATTGTTTGATTTCTGATGTATGTCACAAAGATGTTTTAGGCTGTATTCACAACTACATTTGAAGTATAGACTCCAAATGTATGGCCTCCACACTGAGAGCCGTCTCCACAAATGACCATAACCCAATGTAAAGAAAAGTCGTGTTTTTTTTGCAGAAACAGAAACGTTCAGTTTTGAGATATGTCAGAACCATGATACCATATAGATACATTCATACTGGTCATAACGAAAAATTAGGTCTGAGCATAGACTTATTTGGATGGCTGGTCCATGGCTCCTATGACAAATGGATGCAGAAGGACTTCCAAAATTTCATGAACAATACAATAATTTATTGGGCTTTGTTAAGGGGGGCATATTAATTACCAATATTTATGTCAATACCAATAATTAATATTCCTAAATAGGCGTGAGTCATCTACTGTGACCTCGCCTATTTATTCCCTTAATATAATATAACATATGCACCCTCGCCTTGCCTGCACGCTGCTCTGAAAGCCAACTGCCTGCGCCTTACTGTACTATAATAATGGACCAGACACTGTGCCCTTAAATAATAAAATATTTATTACACAATAGTCTATTAATACGCTATATCTATATATATCTATAGATCAATGGTTATAGATATATATACATATAGACGCACACATCACAGTGCAGTAAGATTATTACAATAAACACCTACAACACAGATAATATTACACTACACACAATCCCAATTTCCCCCCACACACTATCTATACAATTACACTCACATACAAAAACCGCCCCACCTCCTGGCTCTAAACGCTGTCCCTATGGGGGGAAACAAGGGGTAAATGGTGGCACTGCAAGAGTTAATGCAGGCCACAGATTCAGGGGTACCGCAGGGGTAATGTAGGAAATCGGGGCAGGGGTATTAGGGGTACTGCAATGCTGGAGGGAAAGGTTACTCAGCCATCTCCAGGGGCATGTGGGGCTCTGCCTCTCTTCCTTCAGGGAGCTGTTCCCATGTGTCTCTGTTTGTAGTCCAGTTCCAAGAGAGCCCGTGTTCCTGGCTTGGGGCTCATATATCAGCCTCAGAAATAGCTCACCTCCCCCCTCCTCAGGGATGTGACATCATAGTGTGACTGACGTATGCCTGTACTCAGGACTCCCAGTTGGCCCCCTGAGGCTAGCAGCACCACACGCCCAGCCATGTCACAAACACAAGGTGGGGGAGAGCATAGCAAGCAACTAGGCTGATAAGCTGGGGAAACTCAACAAAAGGCCTCAGATCTATTGATCCCTAAACCTTTGAAGTCACCAGCCACCTGGAGACATATCCACCCCTGCAGGTATATATACCTGGGGGAGAGCCATGGCAGATACACATATACAGATGTATGCACTGTATACACACATCTCCATATATACATCTACATAAGAGGGAATATATACACGGCCATACAGGGAATATATATATCCCTAATGGCCATATAAGGGGGCCCATATACATACATACACATATCAATGAAGGGGCAGATACATATATATATATATATATATATCCATATACATACGCCCACCTGACTTCCCTCTACAGGCTTCATATACACAACCGTATTTTTTATTTCATTTTTTTGCATATAGCACATTGGCCCATTCGTTTCTGTAGGATCCGTATTTTTTTGCTGATCCGCGTGACTGTTTTGCAAATTATAGAGCATGTCCTATTCTGGATAAAAATAGTCATTTCTACTGATGTGAGTGAGAAAAATATGGAGTGCACGTGGAAGGTATCCACATTTTGCGGATCCGTGGTTTGAGTACTGAAATACAGACATGGTCGTGTGCTTGAGGCCTAATGTTCTTATATTTCCAGCACATTCCCTGGTGACTCCAAGGATCCGCTTCTACCGTGACCCCATATGTCCTTGTGGAAGGTCTGCAGATTGCTGCAACGAGAATCTGCAGTAATCAATGGCTCTGTACACACGGTTATAAATCGGTCTATATTATCACTGTTAGATGCCAATATATTTTCCACATATCAGTGAAAATAGGTTATACTATAACCTACCAGTCGGGAGATAACAGACTGCCTACGGTTTTTAGCATATGCTGTCCAAGGCGTGTTCACATTGCAGAAGGAAATTGTGCTGTGGAATGGGAAGTTCTGTGAACTTGGCCCTTTTGCAGGAGTTTCACCAGCAGCATGCCTACAACATACCCTGCCCACCTCCTAGGCCTCTTTCACACGAACGACACGGATGCGTTCAGTGAAACTCGCACCATTTCGGAAGCAAGTTCAGTCAGTTTTGTCTGCAATGGCGTTCAGGGTTTTATTTTTTTTCTGGGTGGGTGCAATCAGTTTTGATGCGTTACTTACAAACAGCATCTTCTAGCAACCATCAGTGAAAAATGCATTGTGTCCGGATTAGGCCGAATGCACACGGCCGAGAGCGGTCCGTGGTAACACGGCCTGGATTCCTGCTGAGAGCAGGAGCGCACGGCGTCATTGGTTGCTATGACGCCGTGCGCTTCGTGCCACTGCTGCTGTACAGTAATACACTCGTATGATCTATACGCAGCGGCGCCTGTAGAGCAGCGGCGCCATGAAGCGCACGGCGTCATAGCAACCAATGACGCCGTGCGCTCCTGCTGTCAGCAGGAATCCAGGCCTTGGGCCGAATGCACACGGCCGTGTTCCGCGGCCGAGAGCGGTCCGTGGTATGCCGGGCTGGATTCCTGTTCAGAGCAGGAGCGCACGGCGTCATTGGTTGCTATTGGTTGATCTATACGAGTGTATTACTGTGCAGTAGCGGCGGCATGAAGCGCACGGCGTCAATAGCAACCAATGACGCCGCGCGCTCCTGCTCTCAGCAGGAATCCAGGCCGTGTCACCACGGACCGCTCTCGGCCTGTGTTTTTCACTGAAGCCCCATTCACTTCTATGGTGCCAGGGCTGCGTGAAAACGCAGAATATAGAACATGCTGCGATTCTCACGCAACGCACAACTGATGCGTGAAAAACAATGCTCATGTACACAGACCCACTGAAATGAATGGGTCAGGGATTCAGTGCGGTGCAATGCATCTACTTCACGCATTGCACCCGCACAGAAAACTTGCTCGTGTGAAAGAGGCCTCCTTCACACAAGTTTTGGTGGCTGTTTTTATTTTTTATCAAAAAAAACACAGCAGCATTTTATTTTTATGTTATGTGTTTTTTTTAGGTGTTTTGTTGCATTTTATTTATTTATATACTTATTTATTTTTACAAATACTGTCCCAGATTTACTAATCCTATAGATCAGGGATCAGCAACCTTTGGCACTCCAGCTGTTGTGAAACCACAACTCCCAGCATGCTCCTGTCACTTCTGTGGGAGTTGAGAGTGTGCATGCTGGGAGATGTAGATTCACAACAGCCGGCGTACCGGAGGTTGCTGACCCCTGCTATAGATGGTGTAAACCTAGACCTGCTGTCTAGTCCAGCACCAGATTTATCACAGTGCCTCAGGCTGGATGATACATGTAGTGCAGGGACAGACACTTTGGGGGACATTTACTAAGACCGGCCATTTAGACGCTGGTCTTAGTCCATGTCCGCTGCCGCTTGATTCCCCTAAGTTATGTAGAGGCACAGGTCCGGCCAAGCTGTGGGGTCTGAAAAATGCACAGCAAAGGTGGGCAACCGCTTTAAGGTCTTTTCAGGGAGGGGTTAAACAAAACAAAAAATACTCCACTGGTAGCCAACACCGCCGCTTCAAGCCCTTCCCCCGGCAACTATAAACTATATATCTGATACATAAAAACATCCATAACTGTCAAGTGATGATTTAAAAAATATTTTTATTGTAGTTTGTGCAATTAAAAAGAAAATTGAAAAAAAAAAAAAGAGATTTCTGGGACCCACTCCTATCTCCAGAATGGGGCCTCCGAAGTCAACTTAGAACACCATGCATGTGCAGTCACCCTCTATTCACCACTGTAGGAGTCCTGAAAATAGCCCAGCGCCACCTTGGATATTTCTGGTAGTCCCAGAGCAGTAAGGGAGTGGTGTGTGCATGAGGCCTTAGACAGGTCCAGGGGCGGATTGGCCATAGACCTTACAGAGAAATTCCCCGGTGGGCCGATTCCCAGGGGGCCGCCTGGGCCCTTCTTATGACCGGCCAGTGAAAGCTTTTGGGGATGTATTTTGTGAAGGACTGTGGTATTTGGCTCTTTTGTGTTGGTATAATGTGCCACAATATGGGATTGCTGGCCCTGCCTTCCATCAATTTAGACCCAAGTACAAAACAGGGGCGACTTTTTGTATTTTTTCCAGGGCCACTTTAAGTTCCCAGTCGCCCCTCGGCAGGTCTTATTTATTTGCGCGTGAAAATCAGTTGCATCTGTGCGGAGAAAAGCCGCGTGTCTCCCTAAAAGTTTGACTTTTAAAGCAAAAGAAGATGTACTTTACCACTCAAAACTGTAGAATAAAAATACACCAGCCCTGGAGTGGATTAACAAGTAGGGCTCATGCACACTAACGTATTTTTTTTCCGTGTCCGTTTTTCTTTTTTTTTGCGGCCCGTATGCGGAACCATTCCTTTTAATGGGGCTGCAACAAAAACGAAAATGACTCAGTGTGCGTTCTTTGTGCTATGCTTGCATGGCCATTCCACAAAAAAATAGAACATGTTCTATTATTGTCCGCATTACGGACAAGGATGGGACAGCTCTATTAGGGGCCGGCCCTTCTGTTCTGCAAAATGCGGAATGCACATGACCGGTATCCGTGTTTTGCAGATCCGCAATTTATGGACCCTAAAATACTCAACGGTGGTGTGCATGAGCCCTTAGACTGCTTTTGCACCTAAGGCTACTTTCACACTTGCGTTTTGTGCAGATCCGTTATGAGATCCCTGAATGGATCTCAGAAACGGAAAGCCAAAACGCGAGTGTGAAAGTAGACTAATGCATGCGTAAAAAAGATGCATTTACATAAACAGATGAAAAAAGTCGCAAAAAATAGACTACTCCTGAATTACAAGTCTGTGCCATTTTCAAGTCAGTGAAAAAAGCGACCTTGTTTCATCCGTGTGTTTGTTTCTACCCTCTGTATGTCATCTGCAGTGATGGCCAGTTCGCCCGGGAACACATGCGAGCTGCCATCTTAACTCACAAGTCCGGCGAGGCACAGGTAAGCCCTTACCTGTGCGCGAGCCGGTCTGAAATGAAATGCGGTCACCGGGAGCAGGCAGTTCCGAGAACAGCCTCCGGGGGCCTTCATCGGGCTGTTCTCGGAACTGCCTGCACCCGGAGACCGCATTTCATTTCAGACCGGCTCGCGCACAGGCACAGAAAGGACTTACCTGTGCCTCGCGGGACTTGTGAGTTAAGATGGCAGCTTGCATGTGTTCGCGGGCAAACACGGCGAACTGGCCATCACTGGTCATCTGTAATCCATGGACACTGCTCAGCTGAAAATACATTTCCACAGCATCTCCTATTAGACTTCAGTAAAAAAAAAATGGACGCCACATGGATGCCATCAGTGTTCACAGACCCATAGACTTCAATGGGCGTGTTTCAAATCAATGTAATAATAAAAATAACCCCCCCAAAAAAACAGGAAAAATTTTTATTAAAAAAATCACATATAAACACAAAACACAGACAATAATCTGCAACAAAAGTTACAGTCCCCAGATCAGTATTGTCCTTTTGCGCTGCAGTTTTTCTTGAGAGGAGGTGGGTGCCCTTCACAAATAACCAATGAATATAAGATAGAAAACCGCGCTGCTTCCACTTGAGTGCAGTTCACACTGAGGGAGACAAAAGGTATCTATCGATGCGATTCCTCAGTTTTGGTTCCCACTAAGGTCAATGCTCAAATCTCCTAAAAGTCAAAGAAGAGACGGCCCAACATAGTGAAATACCGCCAAGTGAGTTTAAATAACGTGATTTATTGTACTCACAAGATCCATAAAACAACACGCATATAGAATGCCCGGGGGTTTAATGAGAGGACGTGCACCTTCTATATGCGTGTTGTTTAATGGATCTTGTGAGTACAATAAATCACAACACGCATATAGAAAGAGCACGTTCCACAAATTGCCTTCCGCAATTTGTGGAACGCAACGGGCAACCCATTGTAGAAATTCCTATTCTTGTCCGCAAAACGGACACGAAAAGGACATGTTAAATTTTTTTTGCGGGGCCACGGAACGGAGCAATGGATGCGGACAGCACACGAAGTGCTGTCCGCATCTTTTGCGGCCCCATTGAAGTGAATAGGTCCGCATCCAAGCCGCAAAAACGGCTGCTCGGATGCGGACCCAAACAACGGTTGTGTGCATGAAGCGTAAGGCCCCTTTCACACGAGCGTGACGGATTAGGTCCTGATGCGTTCAGGGTGCGTTCAGTGAAGCACCATTTCGCAAGCAAGTTCAGTCAGTTTTGTCTGCGGTTGCGTTTAGTTGTTCAGTTTTTTCCGCGCGGGTGCAATGCATTTTGATGCGTTTTTCACGCGCGTGATAAAAAACTGAATGTTTACAAACAACATCTCCTAGCAACCATCAGTGAAAAATGCATCGCACCCCCACTTGCTTGCGGATGCAATGCGTTTTTTAACACAGCCCCATTCACTTCTATGGGGCCAGGGCTGCGTGAAAAACGCAGAATATAGAACATGCTGCGATTTTCACGCAACGCAGAACTGATGCGTGAAAAACAACGCTCATGTACACAGACCCTTTGAAATGAATGGGTCAGGATTCAGTGCGGGTGCTATGCGTTCACGTCACGTATTGCACCCGCGCGGAAAACTCGCTCGTGTGAAAGGGGCCTAAGGCTTTAGGCCTCTTTCACACGGGCGTTGCGGGAAAATGTGCGGGTGCGTTACGGGAACACCTGCGATTTTTCCACGCTAGTGCAAAACATTGTAATGCGTTTTGCACTCGCGTGAGAAAAATCGCGCATGTTTGGTACCCAAACCTGACCTTCTTCACAGAAGTTCGGGCTTGGGATCAGTGTTCTGTAGATTGTATTATTTCCCCATATAACATGGTTATAAGGGAAAATAATAGCATTCTGAATACAGAATGCATAGTAAAATAGCGCTGGAGGGGTTAAAAATAATAATAATTTAACTCACCTTAAGCCACTTGATCGCGAAGCCGGCATCTGCTTCTGTCTCCTTTGCTGAACAGGACCTGTGGTGACGTCACTCCGGTCATCACATGATCCATCACCATGGAGATGCCGGGCTTCGCGATCAAGTGGACTAAGGTGAGTTAAATTATTCTTATTTTTAACCCCTCCAGTGCTGTTTTACTATGCATTCTGTATTCAGAATGCTATTATTTTCCCTTATAACCATGTTATAAGGGAAAATAATAATGATCGGGTCTCCATCCCGATCGTCTCCTAGCAACCGTGCGTGAAAATCGCACCGCATCCGCACTTGCTTGCGGATGCTTGCGATTTTCACGCAACCCCATTCATTTCTATGGGGCCTGCGTTACGTGAAAAACGCAGAATATAGAGCATGCTGCGATTTTCATGCAACGCACAAGTGATGAGTGAAAATCACTGCTCATGTGAACAGCCCCATAGAAATGAATGGGTCGGGATTCAGTGCGGGTGCAATGCATTCAACTCACGCATCGCATCGGCGCGGAATACTCGCCCGTGTGAAAGGGGCCTTAGTCTAAATCTTCTAAATAGTCAATGAGGTGCAAAAGTCTCCAACACAGGTGCAATTTCAGTATAAGGCCTCTTTCACACGACCGTATGGCTTTTTCAGTGTTTTGCAGTCCGTTTTTCACGGATCCGTTGTTCCTTTCTTTTGTTTCCGTTGTGTTTCCGTTTCCGTTCCGTTTTTCCGTATGGCATATACAGTATACAATAATTACATAGAAAAAATTGGGCTGGGCATAACATTTTCAATAAATGGTTCCGCAAAAACGGAACGGATACGGAAGCATTTCTGTATGTGTTCTGTTTTTTTTGCGGACCCATTGACTTGAATGGAGCCACGGAACGTGATTTGCGGGCAATAATAGGACATGTTCTATCTTTCAACGGAATGGAAAAATGGAAATACGGAAACGGAATGCATACGGAGTACATTCAGGTTTTTTTTGCGGAACCATTGAAATGAATGCGTTCCGTATACGGAACCAAAAAAAGGCCCGTAAGGCTCCATTCACACGTCCGCAAATGGGTCCGCATCCGTTCCGCAATTTTGCGGAATGGGTGCGGACCCATTCATTTTCTATGGGGACGGAATGGATGTGGACAGCACACAGTGTGCTGTCAGCATCCGCATTTGCGGAGCGCGGCCCCGATGTTCAGCTCCGCAAAAGATAGAACATGTCCTATTCTTGTCCACAGCTTGCAGACAAGAATAGGCATTTCTATAGGGGTGTCGGGCGGGTGTGTTGGGGATCCGCAACACACCACGGACATGTGAATGGAGCCTAAACGGGGGGAAGGGGGGGAACGGTTGTGTGAAAGAGGCCTAAAACAGCATTTTTTTACTTTTTTTTTTTTACTAAAAACAGGTGCAAACACTATAATAAATGTTCCCATTGATCTGGTTAAATATAAAGTACAAAGATATAAAAGGTGTGTGTATATCTATCATCATATATATATATTTACATGAGATTTTGTCACTTTCTCTTGCAGCGGTTTTCATAATCACAATTTTTTATTTTTTTTTAAATGTAAACCATTTACAAAAAAAAAAAATGGTAAGAAGGTGACCATATTTATTCCTCTGATGTGAGACTTCAGGAGTATCTAGAAGACATAGTTACAGGGACCTTTGCAGCACTTGGACTGGTTATTTGCTCATTCCCCACAGTGATGTAGAGGTGAGTAATAAGTTTCAGCAGTCTGTGGGGAGAACCTAGAGACGGTTTCATTCTGAGGTGGGAGGATCATGAGCTCATAGTGTGTCCTGGTGAGGCAGAGGACTTCCCACCTTCCTGCTCCAGGTGAGTCACCACTCCTAGTTTCATCCAGGTGACCCGTGACGTCACTGCACCCATCTATATAACTCACTCACCTGCAGGAGGACCTGAGGTTTGCTCTCTGATCACTTTGGGCACCAGATCGCTCTTGGCTCCTGGGTCTTATAATTGGATCCCAGAGTCTGAACTTCCTCAAGCACTGAAGATCTTGTCTGTGAGCCCAGAGTACTGGTTTCGGTGGGGGAGGGGTTTGCTGAAGAGTATCCAGGTGTAACCAGAGCAAGTTTCGTCCTTGTGATTCTGGGAGGGACCTGTCCAACCGGTCTGACCTGGTATAAGGAGGAGGGGGTAGGAAGTGACTGAGGTGAAGACTTGAACTAACTCGGGGGGGAATCAGACCTTAAAGGAAGTTCTCAAATCAGAGGTGTCCAGCAAGATGAAGGCTTCTGCTGTGCTGAGCCTTGGAGTTGCCCTGTTCTGCTGTATACTTTTCTCCCAGGCACAGGATCCAGGTGAGTCTCTTCTGCAAGTTCTCCAGCATCTAGAGGCTCTTTCTTTGGGTTTTAATAGTCTAGTTCTTGGCTCTGAAGCCCCTTCTTTGTGGTGGGCTCAGGGATAGACAATGTATCCAGCTTGATTTCCTTTAGAACATTGGACCTGATACAATGTAGCAAGTGAGATTCCAATGATCTGGAAACCAGCCCCAGCCTAGAGGACCCCATTAGCATGTAGGACAAGTCTGATGGGTGTTGTAGTGCCCTTATATCTGAGGATGGATTGTTTTTCTAACCAGCATTGCACTAAATAGTTGTATGATTGACTGTATCCTTGTATCATTTACCAGCCTTCAATACAATGGCTAACTAATTCAGCCAGAGGGTAGCAGGTGGCTCTGCCCAAACTATGGGGGAAAAAGGTAGTCTGTGCTTTTGCTATTTGTGGCTTTAACTACAACTCCCAGCCTGCCCTGCTGTTGGGAGTTTGTTTTCCAGCATCTGATGGCCTAAAGACTCTAAACCATTGCTATGGCTTGTCTTTTGTTGCACTTACTGGTTTGCCGCCTTACACACTGGTCCTAGCAAACCTCAAAGGGGCAGTTTGTGTTTTCCCTGAGTGTGTGTAGGCTTCATGTTCACCCTGGCTGTATAATCAATGATAAGACATGCCAGATAAGGACGTGTGTGAGACTGGTTTATCTGCAGGCGGCTGCTGATAAAGATACTGGGTGTGGTGCCTTAGCTCTTCCATTGTCTGGATGGTATTTAATAGTATAGGTATGCATTATTGAGGGCATCTTCCCGCTCAGGTCTCGGTGCATGAGGTGCCGCTCCCATACAATATGGCGCTGGGTTGTGCTCCCTGAGGGGGGAGGAGGAGGGCCTGGTGGCCTTCTTCTCTCCCTGCCTACACCTGTGTGACGTCCCAGGGAGTGGCTGGAGTATCGTGGAGACTTGTCTTTTGTTATGACTCCTGTGGGGGTGGGGGGCTCAGGTGATGCTTTCCCTGTGACTGGTGCCTGCATAGAGATGGGGTGTGTATATATAATGCACTACCTGTACAATATAGGTGCTGCCCTAAATAGGTCCATATTTTGGGATGTATTTTTATTCGTTTTTGTTCCCTACATCTGAAGATGGTGCAAGAGTCACCTATTAAGGAACTAGTCACAAAACCGATGACACTGGCGTGCAGTTTTCACTTTGCACAAATGCGCCTAATGCCCCCTACTATGTATATATGTTAAAATCATATGATGTAAAGGGTCACATTTTGTGGATAGAGTAGTTTTAACCATAAGTAGGGATGAGTTAACTTGTGTTTTCAAGTTATCTAAGACTTCAATGATGGATTCTGCTACCACGGACCATTTATGGTCCGTGGTAGCAGAATCCATAACCGAATTCTTAGGTGACCCAAACCTTGTGTTTTCAAGTTATCTAAGACTTCAATGATGGATTCTGCTACCACGGACCATTTATGGTCCGTGGTAGCAGAATCCATAACCGAATTCTTAGGTGACCCAAACCTTGTGTTTTCAAGTTCGCTCAACACTAACCATAAGCAATGAGCCAACCTATGCAGTAGGGCTGTACAGACTGTCATTTATATCCAGTCTAATAATCTGGCAGATATGGCCGTTCTTATAGTAGTTGTGCATGTGCACCGTGCCATCCAGGTTGGTGCACCCTTAATCTCTAGTTTGGGGTCCTACTACTATTTGTGTAAGCCTTCTTTCACACTTGCGACAGCAGGGTCTGGCAGGCTGTTCTGGAGGGCTAATGCTAGCGCACCGTGCCATCAGAAGTTCGCTCCGGCCCCATTCACTATAAATGGAGGCCTGGCTGCATTATGACAAACCTGCTGAGAGGCGGCCGGCCAAAAACTACAGCACACTGCGGTTTTTGTCCAGCCACCTCTCTGCTTGTTTGCCGTGCTATGGCTGACATCCAGCCTGCCCCCATTAAAGTGAATGGGGCCGGAGCTGACTTGCGATGGCACGGTGGGCAAGCATTAGCACAGATCCGGCAGGCTGTTCCCCCGCTGGAGCAGCCTGCTGCCGCAAGTGTGAAAGTAGCCTAACCAGGATAGTAAAGACCATAGATGGAGATATCAACTGATACGAAGTGATTTCTGTCAGTGGTCGGTGGCTTCTCCATGGACAGTGGGATTCATCTTGTGATCGGTGGCATTGGGATCAGCTTGTGGGGGTGTATCCCTTTTATGCTGTGGCTTTCGGACTGCAGGGTTTCAGTCTTTTTGGACTGACTGTAGCGTCTAGGTTATTTCTACGTTGGTTGAGGTTTACATGTTAAAGGGATGGTTGGCTTGTTGGGGGTCATTGTTTGGTTCCCATTTCAGTGTTTGTTCGGTGAGGGTGCTGGCACTCGGTGCAGGTCTGACATGCATTCAGGATGCCGTTTTCAATTTAGCAGCCTCATTAAACCCTGGTGTTTTGCATAGGGGGAAGGGATTTAATTTCAGCTATTTACACTAAAAAACAGCATTCCCAAAAGCATGTCAGAACTGCACACTGATTGTGAGCAAAACCAGGTACAGTTGGCCGGTATGTACCGTCATTACACTGACTGACTAGACTGTCGGATTACTAGCTCCGCTACTGATCCCTGCCGATATGATGATGATGATCTATCCTGGGCATAGGTCATTAATGGTACTGCACAACCCTTTAAGGCTGGCTATACACATTCAGAAGCCGTATAGTCATACAGGTTTGGATCAGCTAAGCATGTATGTGTGAATGGGGGACAAAAGACACCCCTGATTGGGGACGTATCTCCTGGGAGGACAAAAGGATCAGGTGAGAAAATTCAGTTCACCTGATCCTTATCTCCCCTGACAGTCGGTCAGGACTCATGCACACGGCCGTGACCCGTATTGCAGCCTGCAAACAGCGGGCCCTGGCTGTGTACACCCCGCATCACGGAGGTGGACCTATTCACTTGAATGGGTCCGCAATCCGGAAGGTTGGTGTGGAACGGAGGCACGGAAGCAGTAGGGTTTCTGTTCGTGTTTCTGCCCCGCAAAAAAAGTAATGCATGCACTACTATTTTGTGGGACGGACCCATTCAAGTTGAATGGCTCTGGATCCGTCACAGAAATTGCGGTCCCCAATTCACGCAACAGCCGACCATCGGCTGTGTGCATGAGGCCTTAAAGGAATGTTGGGAGCTTCCCATACACATCAGACTTGTCCAGACCCTCTGTTCTCATGGAGTTCAGCCAACAATACGCTAATTTGTGTGGGTTTTATTTGGTGCGTTTAAAACGTTATGATAAGGTCTAGGCTCGGATTGAGTAAGTTTTCATTCCTTGCCATTTTCAACAGATCTGCTTGCTAAATGAATAAGTTATAGATAAATGACTTGTATTGGTCACATGCTGCCCACAAGAGCTTCATTAATGTAAGACATCGGTAGGAGGCTTCTGAACTTGTGCTACTTCCTAATATACCTTGCTTCTTCAGTTCAGTAGACCGCTGACTGTGAGCAGTGCTTTGCAGTTGGTGTATAAGCACCTGTACCTGATAAACCTTGAAGATGGCAAGGAACTAATATATATATTATATAAAATTGGTTCACTTTAGGATGATGCATTCCTTTCCTCTACAGGCTGCAAATGCAACACACTTTTTGATGGCAAATGTGACGCTGCTGGTGGCCAACCCTGCTCGTGCACCATTCAGATAGGTCCAGATGTAAAGGAGGCGAACTGCAATAAATGTAAGTCTTGTGCCTTATATATAAGCTAAAGCGGCAAACCTTGCAGAGCACATTTTATTATTTATAGGTGTAAGTAGTGTTATAATAATAGACCTATTTCTGTAGGTGACCTATGTTTAAAGATCTGGATTGGGGGCTGTTGATACATTGTATCCTACCCAAAGTATGTCTGGAAGGCTAGAAGTCTATACAGATTGTCAGTGGTGTACATAGAGAAGTAAGGGCCCCATGGCAAGGATCAAACCAGGCCCCCCACACATACCAAATTTTCACCCCCAGTTGAAGAGTGGATGATCCTAACTGGGCCCCTTCTTGCCCTGGGCCCCATAGCAGTCGCATGGTCTGCCGCTATGGTAGTTGCGCCCCTGCAGATTGTCATCATGCTTTCTTTACACGAACACAAACCGGTATAACCTTAAACTACGGAGTCTGGGGATTAAAATGAACCTTTTGGGGTTTTTTGTCTCAATCTTTTAGCCCCAATATTTGAGTTTTAGCACTTATGAAGTCAGAACTTTTTTAGTCATTTGCAGTCAGTCACAGCAACCCTCTGGTTCAAGAAAATTCATATTAAATGGAGGAATGAACGGCACACTGACCTGGTGACCTCCTCTTCTTCATCAGATCACCAATTCCCAGACTCCTCTTCCAACATCTAAGATGGCCGCACCGCTTCTCAGACTACCTGATGCACACTGTGTATCTGGCAGTCCAAGGCGCTTCCTTTGGATTGGCTAGCACTGCTCACATGAGTGCCGAGTCTGACCAATCCAAGAGCATGTATGCATCATGTAGTCTGAGAAATGAATGACAGAAGAGGAGCCCAGGAATATACAGATCTGCAGCTGAAAAGAGGATTGCTTTAAAATGGTTTTCTGGGAAAAGATACATGCTTACCAACAGTTGGTAAAATCGGGGCATATATGACCCACCCAGAATCGCCCATTAGTGGGTGGGGTTTGAATTAGCCCAGGACTGTGCAAATTTGCCCGCACTGTCTCTGAAAATCATGGACAGTCCCAGCAAATTCGAGACAGTTGGCAGCTATGAAGATATTGAAGACCTATCCTCAAGGTGGGTCATCAATATCAGATCTGTGGGGGTCTGACTCCCAGGATCCCCACAGATCAGCTGTTAGAAGAGGCCAAGGCGCTCCATGAGTGCTACTGCCTCTTCCTAGGCCAGTGACGTGACCATGCATCGGTCACGTGGCCTAGTTGCAGTTCGGTCCCATTCAAGTCAATGAGGCTGAGCTGCATTACCAAGCGGAGCTGCTTTGCAGTGTGTGGCGCTGGGCTTGGTAAGCTGCCAGGAGGCCATAGCGCTCACCAGAGCTCCGGTGAGTGCAGCAGCTTCCTGAAACAGCTGATCAATGGGACTCCTGCAAATGTGAGGGACATCTGTCCTGAGAATAGACCATAATTATCTTTTTCAGGATGCCCCCTTTAAGCAAAGAATTAAAATGCCAACTTACGATGTATGCATTTTGCAGTGATTCCAAAATGTTTTTTAATGAAGAAAGAGAGCATTGGCACTAAAGCTGGAAGAAGACCGAAACCTGCAGGTGCCCTCATTGACAACGATGGCCTCTACAATCCTGACTGTGAAGAAAATGGTACCTTTAAAGCAAGGCAGTGCAATGGTACACAGAGCTGCTGGTGTGTTAACTCCGCTGGTGTTAGACGAACCGAAAAAGGAGACAAGGAGACAAAGACTTGTGCGGAGCTTGTTAGGACTTAGTAAGTATCATCCCTTTGTGGTACAACTCCTGGCGCATGCCATCACTAATGGAGACTGGTTAAACCAACGTGCTATACTTGGCATGGTTATCATACAAGTCTTGGCACCTCTTAGTTTTACTGGGTAGATATGTTGCCAGTCCACTAGGCATATGCACAGTGATGAGTGTGTGTCCCCCCTCCATACACCCCCCCCCCCCCCCCCAAAAAAAAAAAATTATGCTTGGCTTAAGTTTTCTTCCTCTCTACTATTAATCACAATAGCAGTTGTGCTAACTTTAACATAAATATATATATTTTTTATTTTTTTACAGCTGGGTAATTGTTCAAATGAAGCGTAATAACACTGATAGTGTGCCCAATGAACAAGTGGCAGCGTAAGTTGTTGTTTTTTTTGTTTTTTTTTTATGTTCAGCTCCACACTATAAAAAGGTGTGTGAACATGTTTCAATGATATTCAAACTTTATTTCGTTCTTTGTAACAGGGCACTGAGAAACCTGATTATAACTCGGTATAATCTGTCTAATAACTACATCAAAAATATTGAGGTAAGATGTTTGCTATTGACACTTTGTTGTCGTTTATGTTTAGAAGTGTCCATACACTAACTTGACCAAACCCACCATTTGCTCTCCTCCTCCATTTACTCGGTATTTGATACCAGTAGGAGAAGTAGCCTGTACATGGCAGATCAGTGTGTGGTGAGGGAGGAAAGCATCCAAGTCTTTGGATCATGCAGGGTTGAGTCCACAGTAGACTCTGCAGAAGGGAGAAATTGTAAACTTCTTAGCATCCTTGTCAGCGCAAGGGAGAAGAGATTCCCTGATGAGCAGTAGACATCGGTATGGAAATGAAAAGGTTGTCCCACAAGTCAATATTGCGCATTTGTAAGACCTTGCAAAACAGAACAATCTTCAATTAAAATTTATGTACCTGTTTTTAGATATTGCTGTTACACATTTCATAGTACTCGCTGCTGATTTGATTGCCTCTCTGAACATCCACCTAAAGTGTTGGTCCCAGTGGTCACACATGCTGAGTAGCTCGATCTACCTTTTGTATACAGTTGGAGTAATTACTGCTGTTGTGCAGGCCAGCCAATAAGAATAGGTAGCCTAGAAGCTACCAGCTTCTAACTGCTCTAGACACTTTGGAGGGTCATCATTAACTATGACCTCCTATGCCAGAAATTGGCATATAAATTGCAAAACCTGTGATTTGTGACTTAAAGGGGTTGTCTGACTTCAGCAAATGGCATTTAACATGTAGAAAAAAGTAATACAAGCCACTTACTAATGTATTGTGATTGTCCATATTGCCTCCTTTGCTGGCTGGCTTCATTTTTCCATCACACTATACACTGCTCATTTCCATTGTTACAACCACATGGCAATCCATCACTGGTGGTTGTGCTTGCACTCTATAGTAAAAAAAAAAAGTTTTCTGTAGTGGGCAAGCATGGCCACTGTTGCTGGATGGCTGGGTGGTTGTAACCATGGAAACAGTGTATGATGTGATGGAAAAATTAATGAAACCAGAAAAGGAAGCAATATGGATAATACGTTAGGAAGTGGCTTGTATTACCTTCCTCTACATATTAAATGCTATTTGCTAAAGTGAGATACCCCCTTTAAGTTGTACATTGCATTTCTTTGTTAGATCATGCAGCACGTTAATTGAACTCTTTGAAGTCTTTCTAGAATGAGTACTAGTGAAGGCAGTAGCATTCTAGACACACAGAACCAGCATGTATTAGGGTGCATTCACAGTGCTGTGTTCTCTTCTTCTGATCTGTCAGAAGAGTGGAAAGTCTTATTTTTTTTTTTTTTATGTTCGGATGGATCAGAGGAACAGAAAACAAAACTTATGTGAATGCACCATTATTGGAAGGGACACATTCACTTAGGCTTCTTTCACACGAACGTCTGTGCGCTCCGTGGCCGTATTGCGGACTGCATTTGTGGGTCCGCAATACATGGGCACCGTTCCGTGTGCATTCCGCATCACGGATGTGGACCCTTTCACTTCAATGGGTCTGGAGATACGGAAGCACTACGGAGTACTTCCGTTCCGCAAAAAGATAGGACATGTCCTATCTTTTTTGCGGAACAGCTGGATCGCAGACCCATTAAAGTGAATGGGTCCGTGATCCGCTGCCCCACGGTGGGTGTTCGTGCATTGCGGGGCGCAGCACGGCCACGGGGCGCACACATTCGTGTGAAAAAGGCCTTAAGCAAAACCAGAAGCATGTTGCAAACTGGATATTGGGTAGACTAGAAATAAATGGAGATTTATAACAAGATATTCCAGATTACTTTTCATGTCAAATGTGTCCATAGTCTTTGGCTTTAAATGATTTGTAAGCCAATGTGAACCTACATTACAAGTCCAACTATTTATTTTCTACAGTTTGAGGAGTCTTACATCTACATTGACTTGATGCAAAATGCTACAGAGAAAGGGAAAGATGACGTTGACATCATAGATGTTGGCTACTACATGGAAAAAGATGTAAGTGTCCTGATATTTGGTATTACTGTTGTTGGTGCAGTATTAAACTATCCCTGGGTTTGTGGCATGATCTATGATATAACATTACTCCGCTCTCATATGCAGATCAAGGGAGACAGCCTCATGCACGCTGACAATAAGTTTCAGATCCTCATCAATGGCAAGAACTTCTTGGTTCAGGAGCCCCTTATCATGTACATAGATGAGAAGCCTCATGAACTGTCTATGAAACGCCTGACTGCCGGTGTGATTGCTGTCATCGTCGTGGTGGTTATCGCTATTCTTGCTGGAATAGTGGTCTTGGTGAGTATTGCCTACTAATGGAGTCGTGGAGTGCAATGGTATATGATTGTCCCAGAATCCTCTGTAGCATGCACATTTGTGGAATGCTGAGTGAGGACCAT
Organism: Bufo bufo; assembly: GCF_905171765.1. Taxonomy (NCBI): domain Eukaryota; kingdom Metazoa; phylum Chordata; class Amphibia; order Anura; family Bufonidae; genus Bufo; species Bufo bufo. The sequence continues at coordinate 566,783,383 of NC_053392.1, read as the reverse complement.
CCAATATCTCAACCTTGACATTAGAGAACGGATTGTCTCTATGGGGTGATGGTCTTGGAAATGAAGTCTACCATGCTGCATTTATATTGGATAACTCTCTTGCTGGTCCTTATGTGAATGATTGACGTGACTGTGTATATATGTGTATTTATATATAATTAGTTTATAATTTCACTTTTATTCTATTTTTTTTTTTTTAACAGATCATTACACGAAGAAAGAGGGGCAAATATGAAAAGGCTGAGGTAAGATATAGATGCTATATCTATAAACGCCCCATAATCTTTTCCAGAGACGATTGATGCACTGACAAAGCAGGTTGAGGGTGTAAGCTAAGAATTCACATGATGATGATTAGGTCTTTAGCTTGGTCATTGAGGTGGGGGTTAGAATGGACCTACCTCATGCCTTGAGCTCCACTGTGACTTGGTGCAGCTTTGAGCTACAGCCATAGTCTACAGCAGGGATGCTCAACCAGCTGTTGGAAAACTACAACTTCCACCATTCCTTGCTGTAGGCTCTCTGGGCATGCTGGGAGTTTTTTTAGTTTTGCAACAGCTGAAGGACCCCATGTTGGGCACCCCTAGTCTACAGGAGTAATATGATTTATGTGCGGTTTGGTGCACAATCTGAGTGCATCGCGTTCACTCGAAACCAAGTTCAGGGGTTTTATTGCCCCTAGAAATGGTACCACTTTTGTGTTTGGCTGGTTTTTGCAGCTTGGCCCTATGTATTGCATGGGGCTAATCGCATGTCCAGCCTACAGTCCCTTCCCATCCACCGTGCATCAGAATAGTCCTGTGAACCACTGTACAATTATTTGCCTGTTCAGTCACTTGCAGGATGTTGGCTGTATAATTGCTGGAACAGATTCCACAGTTTAACCCTTTTTAGATGCTGTGGTCACTATCGACCATGGCATCAAGTGATTTTTATATAGTCTGTAGTCACTAAGCCCACAGTGCCTCTTCAGATTGACTGACTGCTGAGGGTGCCAATGGGAAGCATTGACAGGAGGGTTCCTAACAATGGCTCCCCAAGTATACCCTGTACAAGAGCCTATTTTGCAGACCATATGCGGGACCATTCATTTCAATTAATCCGCATTAAAAAAACGGAAGTTACTGTGTGCATTCTGTTTCCGTATTTCTGTTCCGCCAAAAAATAAAACCATGTTCTATTGTCCGCATTACGGACAAGGATAGTACTGTTAGGGGCCAGCTGTTCAGTTCCACAAAATATGGAATGCACACAGATGTCGTCCGTATTTTTTGCGGCCTGCAAAATGCATACGGTTATGTGCATGAGCCCCTAGGCTGTATTAAGAATCTGTCCCAGCCCAACCATGGGTCCTTTGACCAGAACTTGCAGCAGCATGAGGACACTGGCGTACCACCCATAGCGGCAGACCATGCAGTTGCTATGGGGCCCAGGGAGGCTGATCTGCCCTGCCCCCTGCCCTGCCCCCTTTCCAATTGAAGTACGTCTCCCTTCTTCCTTGGCCCTGCAGCCAGCTCCCAAATCCTTTTGTCTGCTGCTGCTTCCCCTGCCTAGTATCACTACAGCAGCAGAGCACGGTGTGTGAGAGGGGGCCTGGCAAGGTGCTTCACGGCTCTATCCTCCTGACCACTGGCCTGCAAGGTAGTACAAACTCCATGAGCTGGAGGGACATAAGCAGTAGACTGCCCCCTCTAGATGACTGTTCTCTAATCTCTTATGCAGAGGGGGAGGGAGACTTGCTAGGGTGCTGACGGCTGGGAGGGAGACTTGCTAGGGTGCTGACTGCTGGTTAAACCTGTGTTATGTAGGTGTAGCAGGGAGTTGGTGGTTGTGCTGGTGTGTGGAAGAAAAAAATAATTATATTTTTATTACACACAGACCGGTTCACAGCTTATTCATCTCACAGCAGCTTCCCATAGACTTCAAACCCCCCATAGACATATGCTTGAAATTCTGAAGGGGGTTCAGTCCCTGCCCCTCATTGCCTTATTACTATTTCTAATAGGGCAATGAGGGGCAGGGACTGGATTGCCCTCAGAATTTGAAGTATAGGTCTATGTATTCTTAGTGTTGAGCGGACTTGTGTTTTGAAGTTTGGGTTATCTAAGAATTCCGTTACCACCGACCATAACTTATTAGCGGAATCCGTAACAGAATTCTTAGATAACCCGAACCTTGTACACCGAACTTGAAAACACAAGTCCCTCATCCCTAATTGTGAGTTCAGGTCCTGAAACCCACCTAGAATTCGCACCCCATAATCTGGATGCCTGATTCTGGTTTAGAGCAGCATGTAATAGGCTGCCAATCGGTGTATTACTGATGCGCATAACAAAAATGCAGTACTAAGTATTGCAGAGTACTATGGATGTGATCGGAGGATTGCAGGGTCAAGAGAGCCTGATTAGAAGCATGGAGGCTCTACATACAATTGGAAGGGAGTTGTATATTTCTCCTCTGCATTGGTTACTCTGACTAGATGTGGTGTTGTGACTTCTAACATCCTGTAATTTTTTTTTTGTTGGCAGATGAAGGAGATGAATGAAATGCAGAGAGAACTGAACTCCTAAATGAGTGACGAGACTGGGGGAAAAGGCTGCAAAGTGACTGTTGGTGTTAAATCCTAATGTTCTTGATCCATCTTGAAGTTGTATGATCTGTGTGGCTGGAGCCATGTCCTCTCAGCATATTGTGATTTATGTTTTTATAGATATTTATCTTGGCGACTTACACACAAAACCTTATACCTGACGTTTTTTTTTTTTTTTTTTTTAAATTTTGTAGATCTTTAAATGCCCCTGAAATTGGGAGCATTTTGGATGAACTCAGGTTAATTATCAAGCCCCTTGCTGGGGCTGTTCCAGGCCAGGTTTTTGTAGAAAGGAAGGGGGTGGGGGGGTTTAATTTTTTATTTTTTTTCTCCTGGAAACCAAATAAACTTTTATGTAAATATCCTATTTTGAAGAGTGACCTTTTTTAAAAAAAGAGAAAATTTGTAAACTGTAGATTTAATAAACGCTGAAAATACTGGTTTACTTTGCGATTTGCCTCTGATCTTATTAGGCCTCATGCACACTGCGGTGTCCGTTTGGGTAAGCAAAAAAAAATAAATGAAAATACAGATGGCTTCTGTGTACATTCCATATTGCCACGCCAATTCTTGTCTGCAAATATGGACAGGGATAGGACATGTTTTATAATGGCCACACAGATCTACAAGAAATGCAGATGTGTGCATGACTCCATAGAAATGAATGGGTCTGTGTGCTATCTGTTGAAGGGGTTGTCTGCTTTATTCATATCTGACCTATCCTCAGGATAGGTCATAAATCTCAGATCGGAGGGGGTCTGAGACCCAGCACCTCCGCTGATCAGCTGTATATAGAGAAGGTAGCACTTATATGAGCACTGACTTCTCTGCTCCATTTACCTGCTCACTGCAGTGGTGTGCTTACTATTATTTTTTTTATGCAGTTGTATAGCGGCACTATATTCCGCAGTGCTTTACAGACATTAGCATCACGCTGTCCCCAATGGGCTCACAATCTAAGTTCCCCATCAGTATGTATTTGGAGTGTACTGAGGAAACCGGAGAACCCAGAGGAAACCCACACAAACACATGGAGAACATACAAACTCCATGCAGATGTCAGATTTGAACCTAGGACACCAGCACTGCAAGGACCCAGTGCTAACCACTGAGCCACCGTGCTGCCCCATTCACTTCTATGGGATGGTTCTGTCCCAAGTGAAGACTACAGGCCAGTCCCATAGAAGTGAATGGGGACACTATACTTGTAAGCTCACCACTGCAATTGCTGCGGCGAGCAGGTAAATGGAGCAGAGAAGGCAGGGCTTGTATGAGCTGATCAGCGGGGTCCTTGGTGTCAGAACCCCGCTGATCTGATATTGATAGGTCATTAATATAAATAAAGCGGGTAACCCTTTAAGGACCCTGCCATTTTTCACCTTAAAGGGACACTGACAGGCCCTATAAACATATTTAGTTATTCCTATGCAGTCATAGATCTATTAAAGTGTATTCCAATGATATAGAGTACCCCCTGTCTGCATTGTAAACCATGTAAAAACAACTTTATATTGATCTGTCAATCACATTTCTTTATGCCTAAGGGGTGTTTTTTTCTCCTACCTTCTTGCCCAGCCGCGCCTCAACTGTCGCTTCCTAGCGCCGCCCAGCTCATTATTATTCACTGCGCTGGGCGGGTCTTACATTCCCCGATCCTGTCAGTTGCCACGCATGCCCGATAGATACTTATGGGCATCGGCCTCAATCGGACCATCTGCGAATATTGTACTTCATGACAGTGGTAAAATAGAGTCAAAATATTTTATTTATAAATAAAAATAATTACCGCAAATTTCAATTTCTATACTTTTATACATTAATATATAGTAATGCCTCCAAAAATAGTTATTACATTCCCCATATGTCTACTTCATGTTTGGATCATTTTGAAAATTACCTTTCTTGTTTTGGGACGTTAGAACGTTTAGAAGCAAATCTTAAAATTTTTCAGAATTTCCAAAACCCACTTTTTAAGGACCAGTTCAGGTCTGAAGTCACTTTGTGAAGCTTACATAATAGAAACCACCCATAATTGGCCCTATTTAAGAAACTAGACCCCTCAAGGTATTCAAAACTGATTTTACAAACTTTGGTAACCCTTTAGGTGTTCCACAAGAATTAAAGGAAAATGTAGATTAGTGGTATACGAGTCCCTATCAGATTGGAACAGTTTCAATAGAGTCCAGGAGAAATGGGACTACTTAAAAGTGGCACTATTGAAGGCAACAGAAAATTGCATTAGGCTTGTCAGTAAAAGCAAAAAAGGAAGAGACCACTGTGGTACTCAGCAGAAGTGGCCAAAATCATTAAAAACAAAAATAGCATTTAGTAATTTATAAAAAAAAAAGGATGACAGGCAAATTTATAAGATTAGGCAGAGGCCAAATAAGTTATAAGAGCTTCTAAAGCACAGGCAGAAGAGAAATTGGCTCAGTCAGTGAAAAAAGGCGATAAGACATTCCTCAGATACTTGAACGAAAAAAGGAAACTAAAACAAGGAATTACCAAATTAAAAACAAGGAATTACCAAATTAAAAACGGAAGGAAGCTATATGGAAGAAAAAGCTAGCTGACTGCCTCAATGAATACTTCTGTTCAGTTTTTTACAAAGGAAAAGGACCTCAGTTAGGAAGGAAGACTAATGAATCTTTTGATGCATGTGTCTTTACAGAGGAAGAGGTTCTAAGTCAGCTATCTAAAATGAATACAAATAAGTCACGGGCCTGATGGGATACACCCAAAGCTATTTAAAAGAGCTTAGCGGTGAACTAGCAAAACCATTAACAGATTTATTTAACCAATCACTGGCAACAGGAGTCGTCCCAGAAGATTGGAAATTGGCAAATGTTGTGCCCATTCACAAGAAAGGTGGTAGGGAGGAATCGGGCAACTATAGGCCAGTAAGCCTGACATAAATAGTGGGGAAATTAATGGAAACCATACTTAAGGAGAGGATTGTGGAACAAAGATTAAAAACAGCATGGGTGCAGTAGACATCGCTTATCTGGACTTTAGCAAGGCTTTTGATACTGTCCCACATAGAAGGCTTATCAATAAATTGCAGTCTTTGTGCGTGGACTCCCATATTGTTGAATGGATTAGGCAGTGGCTGAGGGACAGACAGAGGGTTGTAGTCAATGGAGTATATTCAGACCATGGTCTTGTTACCAGTGGGGTACCTCAGGGATCTGTTCTGGCGCCCATATTGTTTAATATCTTTATCAGCGAAATTGCAGAAGGCCTCTGGTAAGGTGTGTCTTTTTGCTGATGACACAAAGATTTGTAACAGGGTTGATGTTCCTGGAGGGATACACCAAATGGAAAAGGATTTAGGAAAACTAGAGGAATGGTCAAAAATCTGGCAACTAAAATTGAATGTTGATAAGTGCAAGATAATGCACCTGGGGCGTAAAAACCAAAGAGCAGAATATAAAATCATTGATGCAGTCCTAACCTCAGTATCTGAGGAAAGGGATTTAGGGGTCATTATTTCAGAAGACTTAAAAGGTAGACAGACAATGTCATAGAGCAGCAGGAAATGCTAGCAGAATGCTTGGGTGTATAGGGAGAGGAATTACCAGTAGAAAGAGGGAGGTGCTCATGCCGCTCTACAGAGCACTAGTGAGACCTCATTTGGAGTATTGTGCGCAGTACTGGAGACCATATCTCCAGAAAGATATTGATACTTTGGAGAGAGTTCAGAGAAGAGCTACTAAACTGGTACATGGATTGCAGGATAAAACTTACCAGGAAAGATTAAAGGTCCTTAACATGTATAGCTTGGAAGAAAGACGAGACAGAGGGGATATGATAGAAATTTTTAAATACATAAACGGAATCAACAAGGTAAAAGAGGAGAAAATATTTAAAAGAAGAAAAACTGCTACAAGAGGACATCGTTTTAAATTAGCGGGGCAAAGGTTTAAAAGTAATATCAGGAAGTATTACTTGGTAGTGGATGCATGGAATAGCCTTCCTGCTGAAGTGGTAGCTGCAAATACAGTGAAGGAGTTTAAGCATGCATGGGAAAGGCATAAGGCCATCCTTCATATAAGATAGGGCCAGGGGCTATTCATAGTATTCAGTATATTGGGCAGACTAGATGGGCCAAATGCTTCTTATCTGCCGACACATTCTGTGTTTCTATAACAAATCACGGAAAAAAGATACAGAACATCCTGCATGATATGACAGTAAATATGCGGATGTACATGGCTACATTTATAAAGTCACAGAAAATAATGCACTATAGTAATAGATGCAAACCTAACATATGGACTAAGCCCTCACTCCAATGATAAAATCTGAGACTCTTAGCTAATACATTTTGATCAAAACATATCTGTGCCCACCTAAAATGTAGATGAAATTTCAGAATTTCACTTTTTTGGCAGATTTTCCATTTTAATCTATTTTTTTTCCCCCCAGTAACAAAGTAAGGGTTAACAGCCAAACAAAACAATATTTATTGCCCTGATTCTGTAGTTTACAGAAACACCCCATATGTGGTCGTAAATAGAGTTGAGCGAACACCTGGATGTTCGGGTTCGAGAAGTTCGGCCGAACTTCCCGGAAATGTTCGGGTTCGGGATCCGAACCCGATCCGAACTTCGTCCCGAACCCGAACCCCATTGAAGTCAATGGGGACCCGAACTTTTGGGCACTAAAAAGGCTGTAAAACAGCCCAGGAAAGAGCTAGAGGACTGCAAAAGGCAGCAACATGTAGGTAAATCCCCTGCAAACAAATGTGGATAGGGAAATGAATTAAAATTAAAATTAAAAAAATAAAAATGAACCAATATCAATTGGACAGAGGTCCCATAGCAGAGAATCTGGCATCACGTCAGCAGAGAATCAGTCTCTTCATGCCATAGCAAAGAATCTGGCTTCATGTCAGCAGAGAATCAGTCTCTTCATGCCATAGCAGAGAATCTGGCTTCATGTCAGCGCAGAATCAGTCTTCATGTCATAGCAGAGAATCAGGCTTCACGTCACCCACCACTGGAACAGGCCACTGTCACACATTTAGGCCCCGGCACCCAGACAGAGGAGAGCGGTCCCGTAACAGAGAATCTGGCCTTATGTCAGCGCAGAATCTGTATTCATGTCATAGCAGAGAATCAGGCTTCATGTCACCCACCACTGGAACAGGCCACTGTCACACATTTAGGCCCCGGCACCCAGACAGAGGAGAGCGGTCCCGTAACAGAGAATCTGGCCTTATGTCAGCGCAGAATCTGTCTTCATGTCATAGCAGAGAATCAGGCTTCACGTCACCCACCACTGGAACAGGCCACTGTCACACATTTAGGCCCAGGCAGAGGAGAGAGGTCCCGTAACAGAGAATCTGGCCTTATGTCAGCGCAGAATCTGTATTCATGTCATAGCAGAGAATCAGGCTTCACGTCACCCGCCACTGTCACACATTTAGGCCCAGGCACCCAGGCAGAGGAGAGAGGTCCCGTAACAGAGAATCTGGCCTTATGTCAGCGCAGAATCTGTATTCATGTCATAGCAGAGAATCAGGCTTCACGTCACCCACCAATGGAACAGGCCACTGTCACACATTTAGGCCCCGGCACCCAGACAGAGGAGAGCGGTCCCGTAACAGAGAATCTGGCCTTATGTCAGCGCAGAATCTGTCTTCATGTCATAGCAGAGAATCAGGCTTCACGTCACCCACCACTGGAACAGGCCACTGTCACACATTTAGGCCCAGGCACCCAGGCAGAGGAGAGAGGTCCCGTAACAGAGAATCTGGCCTTATGTCAGCGCAGAATCTGTATTCATGTCATAGCAGAGAATCAGGCTTCACGTCACCCACCACTGGAACAGGCCACTGTCACACATTTAGGCCCAGGCACCCAGGCAGAGGAGAGAGGTCCCGTAACAGAGAATCTGGCCTTATGTCAGCGCAGAATCTGTATTCATGTCATAGCAGAGAATCAGGCTTCACGTCACCCACCACTGGAACAGGCCACTGTCACACATTTAGACCCAGGCAGAGGAGAGAGGTCCCGTAACAGAGAATCTGGCCTTATGTCAGCGCAGAATCTGTATTCATGTCATAGCAGAGAATCAGGCTTCACGTCACCCACCACTGGAACAGGCCACTGTCACACATTTAGGCCCCGGCACCCAGACAGAGGAGAGCGGTCCCGTAACAGACAATCTGGCCTTATGTCAGCGCAGAATCTGTCTTCATGTCATAGCAGAGAATCAGGCTTCACGTCACCCACCACTGGAACAGGCCACTGTCACACATTTAGGCCCAGGCAGAGGAGAGAGGTCCCGTAACAGAGAATCTGGCCTTATGTCAGCGCAGAATCTGTATTCATGTCATAGCAGAGAATCAGGCTTCACGTCACCCACCACTGGAACAGGCCACTGTCACACATTTAGGCCCAGGCACCCAGGCAGAGGAGAGAGGTCCCGTAACAGAGAATCTGGCCTTATGTCAGCGCAGAATCTGTATTCATGTCATAGCAGAGAATCAGGCTTCACGTCACCCACCACTGGAACAGGCCACTGTCACACATTTAGGCCCCGGCACCCAGACAGAGGAGAGCGGTCCCGTAACAGAGAATCTGGCCTTATGTCAGCGCAGAATCTGTCTTCATGTCATAGCAGAGAATCAGGCTTCACGTCACCCACCACTGGAACAGGCCACTGTCACACATTTAGGCCCAGGCACCCAGGCAGAGGAGAGAGGTCCCGTAACAGAGAATCTGGCCTTATGTCAGCGCAGAATCTGTATTCATGTCATAGCAGAGAATCAGGCTTCACGTCACCCACCACTGGAACAGGCCACTGTCACACATTTAGGCCCAGGCACCCAGGCAGAGGAGAGAGGTCCCGTAACAGAGAATCTGGCCTTATGTCAGCGCAGAATCTGTATTCATGTCATAGCAGAGAATCAGGCTTCACGTCACCCACCACTGGAACAGGCCACTGTCACACATTTAGGCCCCGGCACCCAGACAGAGGAGAGAGGTCCCGTAACAGAGAATCTGGCCTTATGTCAGCGCAGAATCTGTCTTCATGTCATAGCAGAGAATCAGGCTTCACGTCACCCACCACTGGAACAGGCCACTGTCACACATTTAGGCCCAGGCACCCAGGCAGAGGAGAGAGGTCCCGTAACAGAGAATCTGGCCTTATGTCAGCGCAGAATCTGTATTCATGTCATAGCAGAGAATCAGGCTTCACGTCACCCACCACTGGAACAGGCCACTGTCACACATTTAGGCCCAGGCACCCAGGCAGAGGAGAGAGGTCCCGTAACAGAGAATCTGGCCTTATGTCAGCGCAGAATCTGTATTCATGTCATAGCAGAGAATCAGGCTTCACGTCACCCACCACTGGAACAGGCCACTGTCACACATTTAGGCCCCGGCACCCAGACAGAGGAGAGCGGTCCCGTAACAGAGAATCTGGCCTTATGTCAGCGCAGAATCTGTCTTCATGTCATAGCAGAGAATCAGGCTTCACGTCTGCGGTACGCCAGACCTGCAGGGTAATGCGATTGTGAGGTCACGGTCAATGGCAAGCGAGGGTCACTCACAGTTATATATGGAAACCCCTGGGCAGGCATACAGCAGTGAAGGAGAGGCTGGCACAAAAGTCCTCTGGGGCACACTCTGTATTTAGGGACCAAGCCTGATGTTGGTTGAGGTGCCCTGGATGTTGCAGGTGTTTTATGTGCCTGGGGCAAGGTCCCTTTAAGGTTCGTGACGCCAGTGACGGTAACGGTGGCACACCGGTGGAAGGTCTTAATAAGCAAGGAACACAGATGGCAGGGTGAACCAAACTTTGCTTTACTGTAGTATATTCCACTTTGTACAGTTAGATGGCAACTCAGTTCCACATGTCAAGTACACTTCACAAGCAGGTTACACAATGATGGCAGGTATATGGTGGTTAGGCAAGATACACAGAGGGTAAACATCCACATGCGCAGAATCAGGCTGTACAGACTCCTCGGAGATTAGTGTACACTGTCCCTTTCGGACTCCTGTCTGGCTTTAATCCCAAGGCCCAGATACCTTATTGTAGGCTTTTATCCTTGGTAACTAGTCCTCCTTAGGTGCTCATTCTTGCTCCATACCTCTATTCTCTCTGCCCTTCAGCTTGCTTGTATCAGCTGGACCTGTGGGCTCTGCTTGACTTGGTGGGAACTACAGGGTTTCTCCCAGGAGGCAACCTCTTCCCCTGGGTTAGATCTTCTGAGCTAACCATGGCTCTCTGGATCAGGAGGTAGACTAGGATCCCTCTACTAGTCTCCTGGTGGCAACTAGAAGCCTGGACTGTCTAGTTGCATGTCAGGAGAAGGCCCTGACTGGTGCCTTCCAGCTTGTCTTTGCAGACTCCTGACTTTCAACAACCCTTCCCTGTCTGGGGCCTGAACACTTATACTCGGGGTACTCTAGCTCCCTCTAGCGTCTGGGATGACTAACTACAGGGACTAGGCCTGATAATGCCTATAACAGGGAAACATTACACAATACAAAAACAATACTTTAAAATTTACATAAAATATACACAATTGGAAATAACACTTCTGTCCCTAGTGAAGAGAAGTCACGCACACCCCAATTGACCCTCGTGTAGTGCCCACGCTTAGTCCGTGAGGCCACTACATACCCCCACGCTTTAACGTTGCACGACCTCGGCGCAACATGGAGGGGCCCTGCCCAGCTGGATACTGCACCTGAAAAAGAGACCAAAAAGCAAAGCAGGAAACACATCTACATTTGCAGAAGCATAATATATGCACATATCAGGCAGTTCCAACTGGCTTAGGAACAAGTTCGGTGAAAAGGGGCGTCGTTCTCTTCTCTCAGGATCGTATGAGGGAACAGGGGCGCTGGCCTGGCACAGCGTACATTATGACCAGGATAGTCCATATGTGCAATTGTCCTTAAGAGAAGAGCAGAACACAATAAAACAATTTAAAAGTTCTTGGAGGCTCAAAGAACAATTATGAGTCCGTACCCAGGTTCCTTTCTTATAAATCACAGAGGCTCTCGTGCAGTGGAGTCCATCTCTGGGCACATTTCCTTAAAAACAAAGATCTCAGAGGCTCAGGTACTTTTGAGTCTATCACTGGGCACGTATCCTTGGAGTTCCGTTGCACAATAAAAATGACAGCTAAAAACAAGTGCTGTAATACCCCTGATCAACCTGAAAAGGGGGTTAAGGGTAAAAGGTGCAACAACGGAACAGGCACAACTTGGTGTGTGATAGTAGAAGCAGGCAGGAGGTCCTGGAAACAAACTTGGCTTTGCTGACTTTATTATTTCAGTGGGTGACCACTACCACTGAGCCGTGGGTGAACTGGCAGCAGCAACAAAGGACCAGAAACAAAGGACTCCTGTCCTGAAAGGGTTAAATTTTCAAAAATCATCCATTGGCAAAATAAATCAAAGGCCTAGCAGGCTATTTCACAAGGGCGTATCATAGTTACCCGGCTCTGCTGGCAAATAAGGCCTGTAGTAATCCTCCACAGGTGGATGTGCCCACATTACAGTGTTAGGGGGCAGCTGTAGCATGAAAGGACCCCTTATAGGTATCGGCCCCATAGGCCTAGGGGTAAGGACATTTGAAGACCGCACCGGTCCAGGCATAATTATTGTAGGCTGTGATGGACTTGATACCGCCGCCGCAAGCGGTCCGGTGGGCTGTGGAATGACTGACTCTGCGCAGCAAGTCATAGAGTTAGAGGGCCGTCTGGGGAGCACCGACGGTGCGGAGGTAGTAGAAGGTGGCCTATGGGTGGTGACAGGCACCCTTACCTCGTCTCTCTTAGGCGGCGTCTGGATCCTGGCGGTGGCAATCCTGCGCAGCTCCCGCAACTTTTCTTCCAGACGGACGATCTGGTCACCTATGCTTTCGGTCTCAGAATCGCTGTCCTCTGCTGTCGCCGCCGGCGCAAGTACAGTGCAAGATGCATCGGGCGTGGCCGCTGCAGGCTCCGGTGGCGCATCGGGTCTCCTACCCTTCCCGATATTCTCCAGGGTAACGCGAAGTCCTTTTAGATTCTCCATGTCCTGGATGGTTTTCTCCCGGCGAGGCAGCTCGGGGGACGGATAGGGACTCACCCATTTTTCCAACACAGTTGGCTGCCAAAACACATTAGGACCAATGAAAGAGCCCCGCTCTTGGAATGCGTGATGGGCCGGTTCTGGAGAGCGCTCAGGTTTGCACTCGCAGCCAGAGTAGTCCTCATCTGCCTCCCAGTCCTCCGGTTCCTTCTTGGGACGGGTCACGGCAGTCGCATATGGGCCTCGCAGGCTCTCGGCAGGGGTGAATTCTACCTCCTCTCCCTCGCGGAGGTTGTGCAGATGCTCAGGGAGGTAACCTCTCTTGACAGACCTCCGGTTGACGTACAAGTCTCTGCCAGTAATATGGTCTTGTATGAACCCGTAGCCACGGGTCTTGTCAAAGGACAGCACCAACCCCCTTCTCCTTTCCAGGCGGGGTTGGGTATTAGAATGACGGTCGTAAATGGACTTGGTCAGTTCTTCATAATATATTTTAGTTTTAGTATTCCTCTTTATAGCGGCCTCCCGGATCTCTGCCATAAGTGTTGACCACTTGAATGAGGGCTGAAAGAAGTCTCTCCAGGAGCCGTAGCAGTGCTCCGGTTCTTTCCCCAGTGGCGAGCAGGCGGGTCTCTCCGGTCCCGGAGAGTAGGCCGGTGGAGCCTCCTCTGGCTCTACACCAATATCAGTCATGTTCAGTAAATCAGGCGCGGACATCCCAGCAGAGCAGTCTTCACTCTCCAACATGCTCGATCCTTCTCTGGAGAGCGACAGGGTGGCGCCAATAAGTTCAGACAGATCCTCCCATTGCACTGGGAGGCCGCCCCCCAGGTACTCCAGTATGGGGAAGGCGGAGTCCATTCTGGCAGACATGCAAATGTCCAGACAGGCGGTGGCGCCAATATTGAGCTTTTTCCCGCTCTTCTCAGCAAAAAGGCGCCAACTTTTACCGCCAATTCAGGATGAAGATGACGCAGCAGTAATCTCAAGCAAGCTCAGCGGCCATCTTTAGTAGAAACGCTGTCTATTCACTGACAGCAAGCGGTGGCTTAAACAAGCAGCAAACAGTCCATAAAACACTATTTTCACACCGCTACTTAGGACAGTCCTTTGGCCCAGTAATTTTGAATAAAACCATTTAGGGCTTGGTCACTTTAAGATGATTTTCAGCACACAGTTTTATAATCCAACAATGGCGCAGATATGTTCCGTATCCTGTTTGTGACGCCAATTTATGCGGTACGCCAGACCTGCAGGGTAATGCGATTGTGAGGTCACGGTCAATGGCAAGCGAGGGTCACTCACAGTTATATATGGAAACCCCTGGGCAGGCATACAGCAGTGAAGGAGAGGCTGGCACAAAAGTCCTCTGGGGCACACTCTGTATTTAGGGACCAAGCCTGATGTTGGTTGAGGTGCCCTGGATGTTGCAGGTGTTTTATGTGCCTGGGGCAAGATCCCTTTAAGGTTCGTGACGCCAGTGCCGGTAACGGTGGCACACCGGTGGAAGGTCTTAATAAGCAAGGAACACAGATGGCAGGGTGAACCAAACTTTGCTTTACTGTAGTATATTCCACTTTGTACAGTTAGATGGCAACTCAGTTCCACATGTCAAGTACACTTCACAAGCAGGTTACACAATGATGGCAGGTATATGGTGGTAAACATCCACATGCGCAGAATCAGGCTGTACAGACTCCTCGGAGATTAGTGTACACTGTCCCTTTCGGACTCCTGTCTGGCTTTAATCCCAAGGCCCAGATACCTTATTGTAGGCTTTTATCCTTGGTAACTAGTCCTCCTTAGGTGCTCATTCTTGCTCCATACCTCTATTCTCTCTGCCCTTCAGCTTGCTTGTATCAGCTGGACCTGTGGGCTCTGCTTGACTTGGTGGGAACTACAGGGTTTCTCCCAGGAGGCAACCTCTTCCCCTGGGTTAGATCTTCTGAGCTAACCATGGCTCTCTGGATCAGGAGGTAGACTAGGATCCCTCTACTAGTCTCCTGGTGGCAACTAGAAGCCTGGACTGTCTAGTTGCATGTCAGGAGAAGGCCCTGACTGATGCCTTCCAGCTTGTCTTTGCAGACTCCTGACTTTCAACAACCCTTCCCTGTCTGGGGCCTGAACACTTATACTCGGGGTACTCTAGCTCCCTCTAGCGTCTGGGATGACTAACTACAGGGACTAGGCCTGATAATGCCTATAACAGGGAAACATTACACAATACAAAAACAATACTTTAAAATTTACATAAAATATACACAATTGGAAATAACACTTCTGTCCCTAGTGAAGAGAAGTCACGCACACCCCAATTGACCCTCGTGTAGTGCCCACGCTTAGTCCGTGAGGCCACTACACGTCACCCACCACTGGAACAGGCCACTGTCACACATTTAGGCCCAGGCACCTAGGCAGAGGAGAGAGGTCCCGTAACAGAGAATCTGGCCTTATGTCAGCGCAGAATCTGTATTCATGTCATAGCAGAGAATCAGGCTTCACGTCACCCACCACTGGAACAGGCCACTGTCACACATTTAGGCCCAGGCACCCAGGCAGAGGAGAGAGGTCCCGTAACAGAGAATCTGGCCTTATGTCAGCGTAGAATCTGTATTCATGTCATAGCAGAGAATCAGGCTTCACGTCACCCACCACTGGAACAGGCCACAGTCACACATTTAGGCCCCGGCACCCAGACAGAGGAGAGGTTCATTCAACTTTGGGTTGCCCCGCAATATAATGGTAAAATGAAATTAAAAATAGTATTGAATGAGGAAGTGCCCTGGAGTAGAATAATATATTGTTAAGGGGAGGTAGTTAATATCTAATCTGCACAAGGGATGGACAGGTCCTGTGGGATCCATGCCTGGTTCATTTTTATGAACGTCAGCTTGTCCACATTGGCTGTAGACAGGCGGCTGCGTTTGTCTGTAATGACGCCCCCTGCCGTGCTGAATACACTTTCAGACAAAACGCTGGCCGCCGGGCAGGCCAGCACCTCCAAGGCATAAAAGGCTAGCTCTGGCCACGTGGACAATTTGGAGACCCAGAAGTTGAATGGGGCCGAACCATCAGTCAGTACGTGGAGGGGTGTGCACAGGTACTGTTCCACCATGTTAGTGAAATGTTGCCTCCTGCTAACACGTTCCGTATCAGGTGGTGGTGCAGTTAGCTGTGGCGTGGTGACAAAACTTTCCCACATCTCTGCCATGCTAACCCTGCCCTCAGAGGAGCTGGCCGTGACACAGCTGCGTTGGCGACCTCTTGCTCCTCCTCTGCCTTCGCCTTGGGCTTCCACTGGTTCCCCTGTGACATTTGGGAATGCTCTCAGTAGCGCGTCTACCAACGTGCGCTTGTACTCGCGCATCTTCCTATCACGCTCCAGTGTAGGAAGTAAGGTGGGCACATTGTCTTTGTACCGGGGATCCAGCAGGGTGGCAACCCAGTATTCCGCACACGTTAAAATGTGGGCAACTCTGCTGTCGTTGCGCAGGCACTGCAGCATGTAGTCGCTCATGTGTGCCAGGCTGCCCAGAGGTAAGGACAAGCTGTCCTCTGTGGGAGGCGTATCGTCATCGTCCTGTGTTTCCCCCCAGCCACCCACCAGTGATGGGCCCGAGCTGCTTTGGGTGCCACCCCGCTGTGAACATGCTTCATCCTCATCCTCCTCCACCTCCTCCTCATCCTCGTCCTCCTCGTCCTCCAGTAGTGGGCCCTGTCTGGCCACATTTGTACCTGGCCTCTGGTGTTGCAAAAAACCTCCCTCTGAGTCACTTTGAAGAGACTGGCCTGAAAGTGCTAAAAATGACCCCTCTTCCTCCTCTTCCTCCTGGGCCACCTCCTCTTCCATCATCGCCCTAAGTGTTTTCTCAAGGAGACATAGAAGTGGTATTGTAACGCTGATAACGGCGTCATCGCCACTGGCCATGTTGGTGGAGTACTCGAAACAGCGCAACAGGGCACACAGGTCTCGCATGGAGGCCCAGTCATTGGTGGTGAAGTGTGTCTGATCTGCAGTGCGACTGACCCGTACGTGCTGCAGCTGAAACTCCACTATGGCCTGCTGCTGCTCGCACAGTCTGTCCAGCATATGCAAGGTGGAGTTCCATCTGGTGGGCACGTCGCACATGAGGCGGTGAGCGGGAAGGCCGAAGTTATGCTGTAGCACAGACAGGCGAGCAGCGGCAGGGTGTGAACGCCGGAAGCGCGAACAGACGGCCTGTACTTTATGCAGCAGCTCTGACATGTCGGGGTAGTTGCGAATGAACTTCTGCACCACCAAATTCAGCACATGCGCCAGGCAAGGGATGTGCGTCAAACCGGCTAGTCCCAGAGCTGCAACGAGATTTCGCCCATTATCGCACACCACCAGGCCGGGCTTGAGGCTCACCGGCAGCAACCACTCGTCGGTCTGTTGTTCTATACCCCGCCACAACTCCTGTGCGGTGTGGGGCCTGTCCCCCAAACATATGAGTTTCAGAATGGCCTGCTGACGTTTACCCCGTGCTGTGCTGAAGTTGGTGGTGAAGGTGTGTGGCTGACTGGATGAGCAGGTGGAAGAAGAGGAGGAGGAAGCTGAGTAGGAGGAGGAGGAGACAGGAGGCAAAGAATGTTGCCCTGCGATCCTTGGCGGCGGAAGGACGTGCGCCAAACAGCTCTCCGCCTGGGGCCCAGCCGCCACTACATTTACCCAGTGTGCAGTTAGGGAGATATAGCGTCCCTGGCCGTGCTTACTGGTCCACGTATCTGTGGTTAGGTGGACCTTGCCACAGATGGCGTTGCGCAGTGCACACTTGATTTTATCGGACACTTGTTTGTGCAGGGAAGGCACGGCTCTCTTGGAGAAGTAGCGGCGGCTGGGAACAACATACTGTGGGACAGCAAGTGACATGAGCTGTTTGAAGCTGTGTGTGTCCACCAGCCTAAATGACAGCATTTCATAGGCCAGTAGTTTAGAAATGTTGGCATTCAGGGCCAGGGATCGAGGGTGGCTAAGTGGGAATTTAAGCTTTCTCTCAAATGTTTGTGAGATGGAGAGCTGAACGCTGCCGTGTGACATGGTTGAGATGCTTGGTGACGCAGGTGGTGGTGTTGGTGGTACATCCCATGTTTGCTGGGCGGCAGGTGCCAACGTTCCTCCAGAGGCAGAGGAAGAGGCCGAGGCGGCGGCAGCAGCAGCAGAAGAGGCCGAGGCGGCAGCAGCAGAAGTGGTAGCAGGGGGAGCCTGAGTGACTTCCTTGTTTTTAAGGTGTTTACTCCACTGCAGTTCATGCTTTGCATGCAGGTGCCTGGTCATGCAGGTTGTGCTAAGGTTCAGAACGTTAATGCCTCGCTTCAGGCTCTGATGGCACAGCGTGCAAACCACTCGGGTCTTGTCGTTAGCACATTGTTTGAAGAAGTGCCATGCCAGGGAACTCCTTGAAGCTGCCTTTGGGGTGCTCGGTCCCAGATGGCGGCGGTCAGTAGCAGGCGGAGTCTCTTGGCGGCGGGTGTTCTGATTTTGCCCACTGCTCCCTCTTTTGCTACGCTGTTGGCTCGGTCTCACCACTGCCTCTTCCTCCGAACTGTGAAAGTCAGTGGCACGACCTTCATTCCATGTGGGGTCTAGGACCTCATCGTCCCCTGCATCGTCTTCCACCCAGTCTTGATCCCTGACCTCCTGTTCAGTCTGCACACTGCAGAAAGACGCAGCAGTTGGCACCTGTGTTTCGTCATCATCAGAGACGTGCTGAGGTGGTATTCCCATGTCCTCATCATCAGGAAAAATAAGTGGTTGTGCGTTAGTGCATTCTATCTCTTCCACCCCTGGGGAAGGGCTAGGTGGATGCCCTTGGGAAACCCTGGCAGCAGAGTCTTCAAACAGCATAAGAGACTGCTGCATAACTTGAGGCTCAGACAGTTTCCCTGATATGCATGGGGGTGATGTGACAGACCGATGGGCTTGGTTTGCATGCGCCATCTGTGCGCTTTCTGCAGAAGACTGGGTGGGAGATAATGTGAACGTGCTGGTTCCACTGTCGGCCACCCAATTGACTAATGCCTGTACCTGCTCAGGCCTTACCATCCTTAGAACGGCATTGGGCCCCACCAAATATCGCTGTAAATTCTGCTGGCTACTGGGACCTGAGGTAGTTGGTTCACTAGGACGTGTGGCTGTGGCAGAACGGCCACGTCCTCTCCCAGCACCAGAGGGTCCACTAACACCACCACGACCATGTCCACGTCCGCGTCCCTTATTAGATGTTTTCCTCATTGTTCCCGTTCACCACAATTTTGAGAATGGCAAATTTGGGAATGCTTTTTCAACCCAGAACAAAAAGTCTGCTTTGACGGTCACTACAAATAACTTGACCAGCTAAAACTGTGCAGATTTGGTTAAATAGAGATGTGAGACCTGTTTTTTTTTGCGCTGTGTGACAGTTATAGGTTTAATCACAGAATGACACTTCTATCAGCACGCTAGCGTGTGTCTTAGGTTTTTCTGAATGACACTATCAATAACTTCAATGTAAGATTTTCTTTTTGGGATAGATTTCAAGTAGGCCTGAAATACCACAAACTAGTTATTTTCAGAATGGCAAATTTGGGAATGCTTTTTCAACCCAGAACAAAAAGTCTGCTTTGACGGTCACTACAAATAACTTGACCAGCTAAAACTGTGCAGATTTGGTTGAATAGAGATGTGAGACCTGTTTTTTTTTGCGCTGTGTGACAGTTATAGGTTTAATCACAGAATGACACTTCTATCAGCACGCTAGCGTGTGTCTTAGGTTTTTCTGAATGACACTATCAATAACTTCAATGTAAGATTTTCTTTTTGGGATAGATTTCAAGTAGGCCTGAAATACCAGAAAATAGTTATTTTCAGAATGGCAAATTTGGGAATGCTTTTTCAACCCAGAACAAAAAGTCTGCTTTGACGGTCACTACAAATAACTTGACCAGCTAAAACTGTGCAGATTTGGTTGAATAGAGATGTGAGACCTGTTTTTTTTTGCGCTGTGTGACAGTTATAGGTTTAATCACAGAATGACACTTCTATCAGCACGCTAGCGTGTGTCTTAGGTTTTTCTGAATGACACTATCAATAACTTCAATGTAAGATTTTCTTTTTGGGATAGATTTCAAGTAGGCCTGAAATACCACAAACTAGTTATTTTCAGAATGGCAAATTTTGGAATGCTTTTTCAACCCAGAACAAAAAGTCTGCTTTGACGGTCACTACAAATAACTTGACCAGCTAAAACTGTGCAGATTTGGTTGAATAGAGATGTGAGACCTGTTTTTCTTTGCGCTGTGTGACAGTTATAGGTTTAATCACAGAATGACACTTCTATCAGCACGCTAGTGTGTGTCTTAGGTTTTTCTGAATGACACTATCAATAACTTCAATGTAAGATTTTCTTTTTGGGATAGATTTCAAGTAGGCCTGAAATACCACAAACTAGTTATTTTCAGAATGGCAAATTTTGGAATGCTTTTTCAACCCAGAACAAAAAGTCTGCTTTGACGGTCACTACAAATAACTTGACCAGCTAAAACTGTGCAGATTTGGTTGAATAGAGATGTGAGACCTGTTTTTTTTTGCGCTGTGTGACAGTTATAGGTTTAATCACAGAATGACACTTCTATCAGCACGCTAGCGTGTGTCTTAGGTTTTTCTGAATGACACTATCAATAACTTCAATGTAAGATTTTCTTTTTGGGATAGATTTCAAGTAGGCCTGAAATACCACAAACTAGTTATTTTCAGAATGGCAAATTTTGGAATGCTTTTTCAACCCAGAACAAAAAGTCTGCTTTTACGGTCACTACAAATAACTTGACCAGCTAAAACTGTGCAGATTTGGTTGAATAGAGATGTGAGACCTGTTTTTTTTTGCGCTGTGTGACAGTTATAGGTTTAATCACAGAATGACACTTCTATCAGCACGCTAGCGTGTGTCTTAGGTTTTTCTGAATGACACTATCAATAACTTCAATGTAAGATTTTCTTTTTGGGATAGATTTCAAGTAGGCCTGAAATACCACAAACTAGTTATTTTCAGAATGGCAAATTTGGGAATGCTTTTTCAACCCAGAACAAAAAGTCTGCTTTGACGGTCACTACAAATAACCTGACCAGCTAAAACTGTGCAGATTTGGTTGAATAGAGATGTGAGACCTGTTTTTTTTTGCGCTGTGTGACAGTTATAGGTTTAATCACAGAATGACACTTCTATCAGCACGCTAGCGTGTGTCTTAGGTTTTTCTGAATGACACTATCAATAACTTCAATGTAAGATTTTCTTTTTGGGATAGATTTCAAGTAGGCCTGAAATACCACAAACTAGTTATTTTCAGAATGGCAAATTTGGGAATGCTTTTTCAACCCAGAACAAAAAGTCTGCTTTGACGGTCACTACAAATAACTTGACCAGCTAAAACTGTGCAGATTTGGTTGAATAGAGATGTGAGACCTGTTTTTTTTTGCGCTGTGTGACAGTTATAGGTTTAATCACAGAATGACACTTCTATCAGCACGCTAGCGTGTGTCTTAGGTTTTTCTGAATGACACTATCAATAACTTCAATGTAAGATTTTCTTTTTGGGATAGATTTCAAGTAGGCCTGAAATACCACAAACTAGTTATTTTCAGAATGGCAAATTCGGGAATGCTTTTTCAACCCAGAACAAAAAGTCTGCTTTGACGGTCACTACAAATAACTTGACCAGCTAAAACTGTGCAGATTTGGTTGAATAGAGATGTGAGACCTGTTTTTTTTTGCGCTGTGTGACAGTTATAGGTTTAATCACAGAATGACACTTCTATCAGCACGCTAGCGTGTGTCTTAGGTTTTTCTGAATGACACTATCAATAACTTCAATGTAAGATTTTCTTTTTGGGATAGATTTCAAGTAGGCCTGAAATACCACAAACTAGTTATTTTCAGAATGGCAAATTTGGGAATGCTTTTTCAACCCAGAACAAAAAGTCTGCTTTGACGGTCACTACAAATAACTTGACCAGCTAAAACTGTGCAGATTTGGTTGAATAGAGATGTGAGACCTGTTTTTTTTTGCGCTGTGTGACAGTTATAGGTTTAATCACAGAATGACACTTCTATCAGCACGCTAGCGTGTGTCTTAGGTTTTTCTGAATGACACTATCAATAACTTCAATGTAAGATTTTCTTTTTGGGATAGATTTCAAGTAGGCCTGAAATACCACAAACTAGTTATTTTCAGAATGGCAAATTTTGGAATGCTTTTTCAACCCAGAACAAAAAGTCTGTTTTGACGGTCACTACAAATAACTTGACCAGCTAAAACTGTGCAGATTTGGTTGAATAGAGATGTGAGACCTGTTTTTTTTTGCGCTGTGTGACAGTTATAGGTTTAATCACAGAATGACACTTCTATCAGCACGCTAGCGTGTGTCTTAGGTTTTTCTGAATGACACTATCAATAACTTCAATGTAAGATTTTCTTTTTGGGATAGATTTCAAGTAGGCCTGAAATACCACAAACTAGTTATTTTCAGAATGGCAAATTTGGGAATGCTTTTTCAACCCAGAACAAAAAGTCTGCTTTGACGGTCACTACAAATAACTTGACCAGCTAAAACTGTGCAGATTTGGTTGAATAGAGATGTGAGACCTGTTTTTTTTTTTGCGCTGTGTGACAGTTAAAGGTTTAATCACAGAATGACACAGCTAAAACTGTGCAGATTTGGTTGAATAGAAATGTCAGGTCTATTTTTTAGGCGCTGGGTGACAGGCTCAACTTGCCCCTGATGTAATATATGGCCAAAAAATAACCACACTGTTGATGGTTAAATGCACTTGGGTGACACAGGCTCAGCCTGCAGCTGATGTAGTATATGGCCAAAAAATAATCAGACTGTTGATGGTTAAATGCACTTGGGTGAAACAGGCTCAGCCTGCAGCTGATGTAGTATATAACCAAAAAATAACCAGACTGTTGATGGTTAAATGCACTTCGGTGACACAGGCTCAGCCTGCAGCTGATGTAGGATATAGCACAAAATAACCACACTATCGATGGTTAAATACACTTGGTGATAGCTCGTGCTGGCGCACCACAAGTCACAAAATGGCCGCCGATCACCCCAGAAAAAAAGTGATCTAAAAACGCTCTGGACAGCCTCAAAAAAGTGAGCAAGTCAATAATAGCACTTCAATGATCCACAGCTGCAGATCGATCACAGAATGAAGTCTTTTGGAGGAGTTAATCTGCCTAATCTCGCCCTAACGTCGCATCTGCAACCTCTCCCTATGCTTGAATCAGCAGAGTGACGTGCAGCGCTACGTGACCCAAGCTTATATAGAGGCTGGGTCACATGCTGCACTGGCCAATCACAGCCATGCCAATAGTAGGCAAGGCTGTGATGGCCTCTTGGGGCAAGTAGTATGACGCTTGTTGATTGGCTGCTTTGCAGCCTTTCAAAAAGCGCCAAGAAAGCGCCGAACACCGAACCTGGACTTTTACGAAAATGTTCGGGTTCGGGTCCGTGTCACGGACACCCCAAAATTCGGTACGAACCCGAACTATACAGTTCGGGTTCGCTCATCTCTAGTCGTAAACTGCTGTAACGGCACATGGCAGGCGCAGAAGGAAAGGAACGCCATATGTTTTTTGGATCGCAGATTTCACTGGGATAATTTTAAGTTGCCATGTCACATTTGAAGACCCCCTGATGCACCCCTAGAGTAGAAACTCTAAAAAAGTTACCCCATTTTGTAAACTACGGGATAAGGTGGCAGTTTTGTTGGTACTATTTTAGGGTACATGTGATTTTTGATTGCTCTATATTACACTTTTTGTGAAGCAAGGTAACAAAAATAGCTGTTTTGGCACAGTTTTTATTTTTTATTTACAATGTTCATCTGACAGGTTAGATCATGTGGTATTTTTATAGAGCAGGTTGTTACGTACGCGACAATACCAAATATGGTTGTTTGTAAAACCGAAACAGACATTATCATCCCTTGCTGTCATCAATGGAGCTCACAATCTACACTGCTCAAAAAAATAAAGGGAACACTTAAACAACACAATGTAACTCCAAGTCAATCACACTTCTGTGAAATCAAACTGTCCACTTAGGAAGCAACACAGTGACAATCAATTTCACATGCTGTTGTGCAAATGGGATAGACAACAGGTGGAAATTATAGGCAATTAGCAAGACACCCCCAATAAAGGAGTGGTTCTGCAGGTGGTGACGACAGACCACTTCTCAGTTCCTATGCTTCCTGGCTGATGTTTTGGTCACTTTTGAATGCTGGCGGTGCTTTCACTCTAGTGGTAGCATGAGACAGAGTCTACAACCCACACAAGTGGCTCAGGTAGTGCAGCTTATCCAGGATGGCACATCAATGCGAGCTGTGGCAAGAAGGTTTGCTGTGTCTGTCAGCGTAGTGTCCAGAGCATGGAGGCGCTAGCAGGAGACAGGCCAGTACATCAGGAGGACGTGGAGGAGGCCGTAGGAGGGAAACAACCCAGCAGCAGGACTGCTACCGCCGCCTTTGTGCAAGGAGGAACAGGAGGAGCACTGCCAGAGCCCTGCAAAATGACCTCCAGCAGGCCACAAATGTGCATGTGTCTGCTCAAACGGTCAGAAACAGACTCCATGAGGGTGATATGAGGGCCCGACGTCCACAGGTGGGGGTTGGGCTTACAGCCCAACACCGTGCAGGACGTTTGGCATTTGCCAGAGAACACCAAGATTGGCAAATTCGCCACTGGCGCCCTGTGCTCTTCACAGATGAAAGCAGGTTCACACTGAGCACATGTGACAGACGTGACAGAGTCTGGAGACGCCGTGGAGAACGTTCTGCTGCCTGTAACATCCTCCAGCATGACCGGTTTGGCATTGGGTCAGTAATGGTGTGGGGTGGCATTTCTTTGGAGGGCCGCACAGCCCTCCATGTGCTCGCCAGAGGTAGCCTGACTGCCATTAGGTACGGAGATGAGATCCTCAGACCCCTTGTGAGACCATATGCTGGTGCGGTTGGCCCTGGGTTCCTCCTAATGAAAGACAATGCTAGACCTCATGTGGCTGGAGTGTGTCATCAGTTCCTGCAAGACGAAGGCATTGATGCTATGGACTGGCCCGCCCGTTCCCCAGACCTGAATCCAATTGAGCACATCTGGGACATCATGTCTCGCTCTATCCACCAACGTCACGTTGCACCACAGACTGTCCAGGAGTTGGCAGATGCTTTAGTCCAGGTCTGGGAGGAGATCCCTCAGGAGACCGTCCGCCACCTCATCAGGAGCATGCACAGGCGTTGTAGGGAGGTCATACAGGCACGTGGAGGCCACACACACTACTGAGCCTCATTTTGACTTGTTTTAAGGACATTACATCAAAGTTGGATCAGCCTGTAGTGTGTTTTTCCACTTAAATTTTGAGTGTGATCCAAATCCAGACCTCCATGGGTTGAAAAATTTGATTTCCATTTTTTAATTTTTGTGTGATTTTGTTGTCAGCACATTCAACTATGTAAAGAACAAAGTATTTCAGAAGAATATTTAATTAACTCAGATCTAGGATGTGTTATTTTTGTGTTCCCTTTATTTTTTTGAGCAGTGTAAGTTCCCTATTGGTATGTCTTTGAGTGTGGGAGGAAACCCATGAAGAACATAAACTCCATGCAGATGTCCTTGGTCGGATTCGAACCTAGGACCCTAGTGATAACCAGTTAGCTCCCATGGTGTATTAGATACTAGTGATTTCCAGGCTGTTATTCTAAGGGCGTCTCTTAGGCTAGGTTCACATTATTGCTTCAAATCCAATATTCTGTTTCAGCAGAGGAAGAATGCTGGAATTGCCAGATCTGATGTATGCTATACACTGCTGATGCCTGATGGGTCCCATTCACTATAATGGGGTCTGCTGGGTTTCCGACATGAGTACCAGTATTCTCCCAGACAAAACACCCAGGAAAAAATTGACCTACACCTTCTGTGTCCCCCTAATTACGTGTTTGGGGCACTCAATGTAATCAAACTGAACACCCAGTGAGGACAACTGGCAGAGAGGATGTGCTGTTAAAATTTACACCATCAAAGCTTCCCCCCCCCCCCCCCAAGATCTGCTTGCTGTCTGTAAATTGGAACCTTCATATTTGCTTACATGAAAATCGATCCTTGTCATGTGGTGATCACACGTATGACAGACCTTCCTGCTCTCTAAGTAAACTATGAAGGTTCCTATTTACTGAAGGCAAAGCACAGATCATAAACTGTAGTGCTTTAAGGGGTTGGCACCAGTGATGGTCAGTTCGCAGTGTTCGCCAGCGAACACATGCGGGCTGCCATCTTTTTTTAAATTTTTTTAATCTTTAAATCTGCTCCCGTAGAGAGAAAAAAACCAAAAAAACCTCCTCCTGTCTCTAACCCCTCTCCCGCGCCCACTTCCCTCGGCCCAACTTATGCCACCCATCATCTCCCGGGGGGAAACTATATTAGCCATTTCTGCCATGTTCTAACAAATCTATGTTTTTCTTGATATTTGCCAGGTGGAATTCCTCTCTAGCAAGTGAAATTCTAGTAAACTTCTCCCATTCCCTAACCATCGGAGCCACACTGCCTCCCCAATGTCCAATAATACATTACCTAGCTTGAAAAAGGAGTTTGGAAGCGATTTCCCGATGTTGTGGGGTATCCATTTTATCCATCACCCCCAGTATACATGTCTCAAGTTGGCTGGGGACTTTAAACCAATGGTATTGCTCTATTCCCCAGTCGTCTCCATGACACCAAGTCCTGAGATTGACTTCCTTCTGATTGAACAGGAAAAACACAGAGAGGTTAAAAACCCCACCCCCTCCCTTCATCGCCAGTGTTTTTCCTGTCCCATCAGGATAGGAAGCAGGAGAGGTGCATGGAGCTCAAATCGGAGCTCATCTGGATTTCGTCATCTTCAGGCTGAGGTCGGATCTGCAGCGCAGCTCTCCCTCCTCCGTCCGGTAAGATGTGACCCTTCCGGCCGGCAGGCGAGTGACGTCAGACGCCGGGGGCGGAGCAAGCGCACTGACGTCATCCACATGCGCCACAGGTCCTGGAGGCTAGAGGACGCTATAAAACCTCACAGGACCTGTGCAATGGCGCCCTGCATAGCGCAGCTCACGTGTATTGTGGAGCATCGCTGGAGCGGTCGGGAGTCAGAATGAGCACCCCCCTCACGCCGGGCTCTGGAACCGAGCCTGCATCAAACCCTGGGACCGTGAGTAGCCTGCTCTCAGGCATATGCTCTGTATTAATGGTTCAGTCTGCTCATCCTTTCCTCCCTTACCCTTTCAGGGAGAAAAGGATTCGGCGTCTACCACTAAAAAAACTAGAAAATGTGGTATCTGCTGCAAACGATTGTCTAACACTGGATCTAAGCCCCTGTGTAAAGAGTGTACATCCAGTGTCGTCAAGTCCGAATCTTCCAGCCTAATTGAAGACATTAGGAAAGTAGTTAAGGAAGAGGTTCAGCTGGCCTTTACCGCCAAGGAACCTACTCCCCCAAAAGTTACTCCTCCTCAGGACTCCCGTAGCAATAAATCACTAATTCTGGATTCAGACTCTGAGGGGCTGGAGGTCTCAGACTCTGAGTCAGTTCAAAAACACCCCGCATCTTCTGATGAAGAGGCGGAATACAAGCGTTTCCTGTTTAATCCAGAAGACATTGACAAACTTATCAGGGCCATCAGGGCTACCATTCAGATGGAGATGCCAAAGACTCCAAAATCTACCCAACAAGAAATTTTTGGGGGACTAGGAGAAAGGAAGAAAGCGGTTTTCCCAGTACCAGATAGTGTCCAGAAATTGATTCGATCAGAGTGGGAGAAACCGGACAAGGGATCCTTTATTCCAAGGGGAATTAAGAGGCGCTACCCGTTTAGCCAAGAGGACTGTACTGACTGGGAGACCATACCGAAAGTAGACGCACCAGTGGCTAAGGTGGCGAAACATATGGCTCTACCTTTCGAGGACTCAGCACAGTTAAAAGATCCTCTAGACAGGAAAGCGGAGAGTCTCTTAAGACCTGGGAGACTACGGTGGCCCTTCTCAAATCGGGCGTTGCCTCTACGTGTGTAGCCAGAACACTAAACTTATGGCTAGAGCAGCTGGAGATACATCTAGTCAATAAGACACCGCGTGATCAAATTTTAGAGAGCTTGCCTTTATTAAAGATGGCAACCTCCTTTCTAGCAGACGCAGCAGCAGAATCAGTCAAACTGTCCGCCCGAACAGCTGTTCTCTCCAATACAGCGAGACGGGCACTATGGCTTAAAGCGTGGTCGGGAGATATCACTTCTAAAAATAAATTAATCGCACTCCCCTTCCACGGTCAGTACGTGAAACAACAATCCTCAAATTTCAAAGAGCTAAGGGCAGTGTGGGAAGCACTGAAACACACGAGTCGGTTGTCAGCGGGTCGTCATGTCCTAATCTACTCGGACAACGCTACAGCTGTGGCCTTCATCCAACACCAGGGAGGCACAAGGCATCGCCTACTACAGAACCTGGCAAACAAAATCTTCTCCTGGGCAGAAGAAAACGTACAGTCGCTATCAGCGGTTCAACTGAAAGGAGCTTTGAACATTCAGGCCGATTACCTGAGCCGGCACAGGCTAGACCCCGGGGAATGGATGTTAGCACCGGAAACCTTCCATCTGATCACGGAGAAATGGGGCAGGCCGACGGTAGACCTGTTTGCATCCAGGAGAAATCATCAGATAAACCAGTTCTTCTCCCTCAACCCCAGGGATCATCCTCTGGCAGTAGACGCCTTCAACCAGAATTGGTCAACAAGCCTGGTTTACGCGTTTCCTCCGTTTCCACTCATCCCCAGAGTGCTGCAAAAGTTCTTGAAAGAAAATTGTACGCTAATCCTAATAACCCCCTTCTGGCCCAAGAGAAGTTGGTTTTCTCTCTTAAAAGCCCTCAGCATAGAAGCCCCTCTCCTTCTACCTCTGAGGCCGGACCTTCTAAGCCAGGGACCCATTACTCACCCAGACCTAAAAATGCTAAAATTAACAGCCTGGATTCTGAAGAATCCAACTTATTAAAGTTAGGTTTGTCTAAGAAAGTAGTGAACACTTTACTCCTTAGCAGGAAACAAAGTACCAATGACAAGTATCTAAAAATATGGGAAAAATTCGCTGATTGGTCTGGATCCTCCTTCAACCAGTTCAGGGCTAATATCCCGCTAATCCTTGATTTCCTTCAGGAAGGGCTAGATTTAGGTCTATCCCCTAATACCCTTAGGGTCCAGGTATCGGCTCTAGGAGCACTTTATAATACAAAGCTAACAGAACATCCCTGGATATCTAGATTCCTTAAGGCAGCAGATAGGATCAGACCTACGATTAAAAACATGGTGGCACCATGGAATCTCAATACGATACTCTGATCTAACCTCTGATCCATTTGAACCTTCGGACTCTACCCACATCAAATGGCTTACCGTTAAAACTATTTTTTTGGTGGCAATAACATCTGCCAGAAGGGTCTGTGAGCTACAGGCCTTGTCCATCCAAGAACCGTTCCTTTCAGTATTTCCGGACAAGTTAGTTTTCAGATTAGATCCGGCATTCCTCCCCAAGGTAGTTTCGACCTTCCATAGATCCCAGGACATTGTTCTTCCTTCGTTTTGTGACAATCCGAAAAATGATCAGGAAATCACCTACCACACACTAGATGTCAGGAGAGCGGTCTTAAAGTACCTAGAAGCTACCAATCCTTGGAGAGTAGATAAAAATCTGTTTGTCCAGTTTTCAGGTCCTAATAAGGGGAAAAAAGCGGTGAAAAGTTCCATCTCCAGATGGATTAGACTGGCCATCTCCGAAGCATATAAAGCTCAGGGAAAAGATGTCCCTGCTTCCCTAAAAGCACATTCTACGAGAGCCATGGCTGCCTCCTGGGCGGAAAAAGCTTCAGCCTCTTTACAACAGATTTGTAGGGCAGCAACCTGGAAAAGAGTTCATACTTTTACTAAACACTACAGACTAGATTTAGTTGCTAATGATGACCTAAGATTTGGACGTAAAGTCCTTTCTGCCGTCGTCCCCCCCTAATTGTATCTTTGATATTTTCTCAGGACTTGGTGTCATGGAGACGACTGGGGAAAAGAGTATTACACTCACCGGTAATCCGGTTTCCTGGAAGTCTCCATGACACCACATACATCCCACCCTTTTTTTCTGTCAATATCGATGATCCTTTCATCCTGGGGTTTTCGTTATAATACACTGGCGATGAAGGGAGGGGGTGGGGTTTTTAACCTCTCTGTGTTTTTCCTGTCCAATCAGAAGGAAGTCAATCTCAGGACTTGGTGTCATGGAGACTTCCAGGAAACCGGATTACCGGTGAGTGTAATACTCTTTTCTATCATTAACCTTTCCCCAAAACTCTTGAGTCTTTATGCATGTCCAGAGTATGTGGACATCATCCACCCCTTCCTCCTCACATTTTAGGCAACTAAACACTTTAGTTTTATAGCCCTTCATTAATATCTTAGGGGAGTAGTAAAGGCGGTATAATATATTGAATTGGGTAATCCTATGGGAGAAGTTCTTTGAAACTCAATTTTTTTCCTTTATGGCCAATTCCCAAAACTCTTCTTGTTAGGGGTTTATAGCGTCTTTCCATTTATTCATTAAACTATTGACTGCTTTTTTCTTGGTCTTTTGATGTAATAAACATTGATAAATTTTAGAAATTAATTCCCCCCCTGGTGTTATCTTAAAGATATTCATTAACGGCTGCGGGTGGGTATCAACTTGTGTACCTTTTCCTAGCAAAGTTCGAAGTGCTTGTTTTAATTGCAAATAGAAGAACCTCAGCTCTATATTGCCCAGACCATGCTCCTTTTTAAGATCTTCATATGGTATTATGTCCCCCTGTCTCCATACCTGCCCCAGTTTGTAGACTCCATGTTTCCACCAAATTTTCTGCTCGATTAATTTTAATTCTGTAAAGTGGATATTATCCCACAATAGGGTGTCAACATGGGGTCCAAACTGGGACCACAACCCTCTTACTTCCTTCCAGGCCCCATCCATCAATTCAACTATCGGAGTCTTACTACTTCCCTGTTGTGACAAAATTCCTGCTTCTATTAGTTTGAAGATATTACAATTTTCCAACCAATAGTTTATCCCTGTGATCATAGACTTATATCTTAGCGTATTACTCCACATTATCATATTTGTTATATGGCCAGCAACAAAAGAATGTTCCGAATCTGGGGCGGATAAACCGCCCTCCCTCTCATGGATATACAATATTTGTGCTTTTATCCTTGTTTTTTCCCCTCTCCATACAAAATCCATTAAGAGGCTAGCTATTATTTAAAAAAAAAAAAATTGGGATTATTACCGGATAATTCGACAATATATAATTCAGGGAAGGTAGTAGGCACATTTTAATCAAAGAAATCCGTCCTGCCATCGAGACGTATAGTCTTTTCCATACGTCTATTTTCCTCCTAATTTCTTGAATTTTAGGGGCCACGTTCAACTGAATATAATCCTTAGGATTTAGGGTTATTTGGATGCCCAGATACTTGACGGGTTCATTGATCTTCTTAATTTCCAGTGCTCTGGGTTTAAAATTGTTCAGAGGATCAATCGGGATACAGGCTGATTTAGACTAGTTTATATTAAGCCCAGCATATTTACCATATTGGTCAAATACCTGGAAAATCTTCACAAGTGATCTATGTGAGCCTACAAACAGCATAATATCGTCTGCATATAAAGCAATTTTTTCCTTGTGTCCACCAAACCTGAATCCCACAATTTCTTCATCTTGCCTGATCATATCAGGGCTGCCATCTTTAGTAAGGTAGACTCACCCGTCCGGCGATGCACAGGTAAGCCCTTACCTGTGCCTGTGCCGGGAGCCGGTCTGAAATCAAATGCAGTCACAGAGAGCAGGCAGTTCCGAGAACAGCCCGATGAAGGCCCCCGGCGGCTGTTCTCGGAACTGCCTGCTCCCGGTGACTGCATTTGATTTCAGACCGGCTCCTGGCACAGGCACAGGTAAGGGCTTACCTGTGCATCGCCGGACGGGTGAGTCTACCTTACTAAAGATGGCAGCCCTGATATGATCAGGCAAGATGAAGAAATTGTGGGATTCAGTTATGTCCATAACTTTTTTCATTAAATGGGTTATCCACCTTTTTCTTGCTGACGATCTGTTCTCTGGATAGGTCATCAGTATCTGATCAGTGGGGGTCTGACACCCGGGACCCCCACCAACCAGCTGTTTGCGAAGGCAGCGGCGCTCGTAGTAGTGCTGCGCCCTTCTGGCAGCCAGTGATGTCACGGCTATAGGTCACATGGCCTAGGCACAACCCAGCCGCATTCACTTCAATGGGGCTGAGCTGCGTCCAGGCCATGTGATCTATGGTCGTGATGTCACTGGTCTGTGGGAAGCAGTGAGCACTGCTGCCTTCTCATACAGCTGATTGGCGGGGGATGCAGATGACCAATCCAAAAGATCATCAGTAAGAAAAAGGCAGACAACCCCTTTAAGATCAATGGTAATTACAAAAAGATTATAGTGCAGCTGGGTTGGTTAATTCCAGAGACTTAAAGGGGTTGTCACATCATAAACAATGGGGGCATATCGATGGGATATGCCCCCATTGTCTTATAGGCGCGGGTCCCACCGCTGGGACCCGCATCTATATCTTGATTGGAGTCCCGCAAGGTGCTGGCTGGAGGACTCCGGTCCGGCCACCACCAAGCGCACAATCCCCATAGAAGTGAATGGGAGTGTACCGCGCATTACCGGCCACCGCTCCCGTTCACTTCTATGGGCTCGACGAAAATAGCCAAGCGATATGCCCCCATTGTCTGTAATGAGACAACCCCTTTAAATCAATTTTCATCAGTAAATGGGTTTGGGGTGGACCCACAATTCTCCTTATGGGTGGTCTCAATGCTGTGGGTATGCCTAAACGTTTGACATGGGAGTACTCTTTTAACATTTATGTGGACATACTTCTGAATAAAATTGGGGATAAACATCATTGAGACACAGGCTGTGATCTGACTTGTGACAACGGCAGACAAGAGGGTCTCAAGCACCGCAAAATGCCTCATATTGTGGTGGGGGTCATGAACGGCCAGGCCTGTGACTCCAAAATCACAAAAAAAAAAAATCAAACTGGATTTTTACAGATCCTGAGGTCGTGGCCACTCGGTAGTTGCACTGTGACCCCCATCGTTAAGATTGTTTGGAGGATTCACTGCCTAGTAAAGCAGCCAAAAATGCCAAGAAACCCCAGCCGTTCTCGTGGAGAACCCTTCCCGTAACCTGTAAGTTGACATTGTGGATGTTGATCTGGACGTCCATAGTATACCTGTGATGGAAGTGAAGTGTCAAACGGAAACCACACGGACACGCTGTCAGGAATAGAAAAAAAAATATTCTGCTAATTGCAAATGGCATCTGTTAATATTCAATGGCACCAACGGGATTACTTGGGTAGGGGAAAGGTGTTGTCCTGTGACAACAACTTATAACCTTCCACAGGATAAGTGTCTAGAACAGGAGCCTGTGCCCCCCTATTTGTATAGATATGAAGACGTGTGTGTGCTCTCCCCACACCATTCCGCTCTATGGAGTACAAATGCTCAGCTGTCCCCAGCATCCCCAAAGAGTTGACTGGAGCAGCGGACATTCCATTAAAGGGGTTCTGCAGTTCTTGAGGATGAGGGGGACCCCCGCCGATCAGCTGTTTGAGAAGGCAGCGGTGCTCCAGGAGCGCTGCGGCCTTCTCTCTGTTTACCTCAGTCCAAGGGACGTCACGACTAATCTCACTGGTCTGGGCGGGGCTAAGCTCTGTTCCCTTGTATGGGGTTTAGCCCGTCCCATGCCAGTGATACTGATCGGCGGGGGTCCTGGGTGTCTGCAGGAAGCATGCTGTAGAGCAGAAGGAGCTTCAGTAAAACTTGCAGTTTATACATTTATATTTCTGCTTTCTCTGACTTCATGTGTACACGGGGAGACGTAATCAATAATTAATAGCACTGTGTGTATAGAGATAGCAATCAGTCAATTAGTTGTGAGTGGGGGTGGTTTTAAAGGAAATTTTTGTGACACATCTCCTTTTTGTAATCTGTTTTTATTTTCTGATTACAGATTTATTTATTCTATTGTCTGAACATGATTATGGGGGAGGCCATCTTGCCTGAGCTGTTCTTAACAGCATTTTGAAAGCATTAAGAAAATTGCTTTCCGGCACCCCATGGGCCATAGACACAATGGTCAGGAGGGGACCTCACTGACTTCTATGGGAGTATTTTCTAGCCATGCTCTGTGGAGGACGTTGAACAAGGAAAGAATAGCTTTGACAATCACCTATTGTGAATGATGGGTCCTGTCTTATCTATACACAGAGGTGATATCATTACAGGCAGGATTAGAATGACAGATATAGCAGATAACTGCAGTAAAGTGATCTTTACAGACCAAGAAGTGGCACCTATTATTAGGCTTAGTGACCAGTGCAAAAACTGCAGGATATTATGGTTTTTGTTTAAATATAGATATTGACATGGAAAATTAAAAATAACATCATCAAAAGTTTTTTTTTTTATATGTTAAACATAAAAACTTATATATAAACCATAGGTCATTTCCGATCACACATTCCCTTTAAGTTAGAAAAAGCAGAGATTTAAATGTGTAATTTACAAATTATACTGAATCTTTTCCCATAAATCTATATATTAATCTGCTCAGCTCCTCCTGTTCTATAACACGCTGCCTGCAGACTGCACTGCATTTTGTGGTGACAGGTTCTCTTTAGGGTAGGGCTACCTGACGAGACTGGTCGCAGCCAAAATCGCAGGTGTACTGCCGTGTAGCGGTGATCCCATAGAACTGAATGGGGTCAAATGTGTCCGTAATGTATATGTTACATGTGGGACAAAAACCTCCTGTGAACACAGCCTAAGGCATCCTGCACACGACTGTGGGGCAGCCGTGCCCATGTTGCAGACTGCAAAACACAGGCACCAACCGTGTGCACGCCTCATCGCGATGCAGACGGGTCCGCGATCTGCAAAATGTGGCGAATGATAGGAAATGTCCTGTCTTTTGCTGTGCGGAGACACGGAAACACGAGGAAGGACTTCCGGTCTGTGCCTCCACAGTGCAAAAGATAGGACATGTTCAATCTTTCGCCGCATTTTGCGGATTGCGGACCTATTGAAGTCAATGCATCTGCACCTCGATGCCTGTGTTTTGCAGACTCCCAGTTTGCAGTCCACAACACGGGCACGGCGAGTGCATGGGGCCAAAGAAAGTCGCATTTTAGCATCATTTATATGCAAGTTTCAGTTTCAGAATTAGCAAAACATTTTTGGCGGCAGAAAATCGGAAGAAAACACCCTTCCCCTTTGACTTGGGGAACACATTCACTTCACGCCGCCATTTGAAGTCAATGGGAAACTGTTGGCGGCATTTTGATGGCGGATTATGCTGTGTTTTTTTTTTGTTTTTTTTAGCTATGTGAACATTACTTTCAATTTACCAAATGAGTAGAAAAGCTGCTTTTTATATCAAAAACTGAGGTAAACACATTGATAAATCCTATGTCCATATCACAGCCTCAGGCATATGCACATAGAACACAGAAGATTTTCATATGTAAAAGGTTTATCTGCAGCTCTGAAATCCTTCAAACACATAGCGGGTCATTTATCAAACTGGTGTAAAGTAGAACTGGCGTAGTTGCCCATAGCAACCAACCAGATTCCACCTTTCATTTTTGACAGCTCCTTTGAAAAATGAAAAGAGGGATCTGATTGGTTGCTATGGACAACTAAGTCAGTTCTACTTTACACCATTTTGATAAATGATGACCCCCATAAAATGAATTCATGTAGAGAAACTTTACTCTGGTAAGTGCTGGCTAGTGCCCCCACCTAAGATGGCGCTCGGCGCAGCGGCGCGTGCTTGCGTAATGACGCCGTTGCCGGGCGACGCGGCTCTTTCTACGTCCTGTCATCCTGTGTTGTTGCTGCTGCTCTGTGTTGGCGGGAGATTCCAGCATGGCCGTGCAGCCGAAAGAGAAGCTGTCCATGGACAGCGGGGCAGAGAGCGGCTTCATCAGCTTCTATTACTCCATGCCGGAGAAGCCGGACACCACGGTGCGGGTGTTTGACCGGAACGATTACTACACGGTTCACGGCGGAGATGCGTTATTTGCCGCCAAGGAAGTCTTCAAGACCAACGGGGTCATCAAGTACCTGGGATCAGGTGGAGACTTCACGACATTTGTAGTCTATACCTTGCTTTACGTTACACGTGGCACCTTGGTTTACCGGTGGCCCCTGGGCATGTGGGCATGCTGGCATTTTTCTGCAGGCGCACCAGTGCTGTCACAGGTCGTCTCCTTTTATCTGCATGTGAAGGGTTAAACGGTCGATCGGAGGTTTCCCGTTAGATCTGGAGGGCGCCATGCCTTTTGTTTTTGCACAAAAATAAACTTTTTTTTGGGTGATGTTTACACTGCCCTCATCACTTCTGAACAGTGGGGGAGGAAAGTGGATGTGGTTAGCTAGGCGTCTAGGTGGACGCCAAATTTAAAGGGCTTTGTGATATGGATGACGTCCTTGTGATAGGTCATCGCTATCGGATCGGGGGGCTGACAATCTGCGCCCAGGGTCAGACTGTGATAGGTCATCGCTATCGGATCGGGGGGGCTGACAATCTGCGCCCAGGGTCAGACTGTGATAGGTCATCGCTATCGGATCGGGGGGGCTGACAATCTGCGCCCAGGGTCAAACTGTGATAGGTCATCGCTATCGGATCGGGGGGGCTGACAATCTGCGCCCAGGGTCAAACTGTGATAGGTCATCGCTATCGGATCGGGGGGCTGACAACCTACGCCCAGGGTCAGACTGTGATAGGTCATCGCTATCGGATCGGGGGGCTGACAATCTGCGCCCAGGGTCAGACTGTGATAGGTCATCGCTATCGGATCGGGGGGCTGACAATCTGCGCCCAGGGTCAGACTGTGATAGGTCATCGCTATCGGATCGTGGGGCTGACAATCTGCGCCCAGGGTCAGACTGTGATAGGTCATCGCTATCGGATCGGGAGGCTGACAATCTGCGCCCAGGGTCAGACTGTGATGGGTCATCGCTATCGGATCGGGGGGCTGACAATCTGCGCCCAGGGTCAGACTGTGATAGGTCATCGCTATCGGATCGGGGGGCTGACAATCTGCGCCCAGGGTCAGACTGTGATGGGTCATCGCTATCGGATCGGGGGGCTGACAATCTGCGCCCAGGGTCAGACTCCAGCTGATCTCATATCCTGAGAACGACATCAATATCACGGAAGCGAAATAAAGCTATAATACCAGTATAGGTGGGGGATTGGTAGACCCTTAGACTAGTACAGGTAATAATCCACTGAAGTAGATGGCATGCTGGGGGTGAGTATTTGAAGGGCTACAAAGTGGTAAAGTTGATGAATTATTATAATAAGAAGTCGGTGTTCTAAAAATGGGTGATCGCTAGCCCCTTGTTAGTAGTGATTGCGGACAGTGAAATTAGTGACAGGGGGTGATGTACTATAAAGGGCTATTACTTACCACAGTTACAATAAATATTATAATATAGTAGAAAAACAATTAAAATCCAAGATGCAGTAGAAGTAGGTGCGGTATATCAAAATCACTGTGCGGGTACTTTCACACTAGCGTTTTTCTTTTCCGGCGCTGAGTTCCGTCCTAGGGGCTCTATACCGGAAAATAACTGATCGGTTTTATCCCCATGCATTCTGAATGGAGAGTAATCCGTTCAGGATGCATCAGGATGTCTTCAGTTCAGTCTTTTTGCCTTTTCAGGACGGAGATAAAACTGCAGCATGCTACGGTTTTATCTCCGGCCAAAAAACTGAACACTTGCCTGAATTTTTTTTCCATAGGAATGTATTCGTGCCGCTATGCTGGATCCGTCCTTCCAGTCTGCGCATGCGCAGACCTTTAAAAATGTGAAGAAAAAAATAATACTGGATCCGTTTTGCCAGATGGCACTGGAAAAACAGATCCGGTATTGCAATGCATTTTTTCTGACTGATCAGGATCCTGATCAGTCAGAAAAATGCCTGATCATCAGTCAGAAAAAATGACATGCGTTTGCATACAGTTTGCCTGATCAGGAAGGCAGTTCAGGCAACGGAACTGCCTGCCGGAATCAAACAACGCAAGTGTTAAAGTACCCTAAAACAAGAATAAAAAAATGTCTTCACTCACTTCATTGGTGGTGGTGGAATGGGGGGGAAACCCTAGATCAGGAGTCTGTAACTAGGAATGAGGGAATCGACTTTGCATAAAACTTTGTTAGAATACCTTGGAACTGAACCAAAGTTTGGTAAAAGTTTAACAGTAGAAATGAATTACTGAAGTCATTACCTGAAGTCCCGCGAGACTTCGCGCAGTAAGAACTTCGGCTCATCGGAGCTAATACATACTAATACTGTATGGAGCGCTCGCTCCGTATGGAGTTCTAACACAGTTTTATGCGAATCGACTTTGGATGTTTCACTCGAAGTCGATTCGCTTATCCCTATCTGCATACTCCAGCTGTTGTGAAACTACACCTCCCAGCATGCACACTTGCTCTGTGGATCTAGGAAATCTTGCAGAAGTGTATGGAGCATGCTGGGACTTGTAGTTTCCTAACAGCTGGAGTGCCGAAGGTTGCTGACCCCTGTCCTAGATGCCCCAAATCGCGCCACTTTTAGACAGATTTTTGGGGCATACCCATTAGTAAATCTGGGCCAGTGTGCTGCCATAACCTGCGCCATATTTACCAATCGTTTCACGTAGTTCATGAAGGTTGGGGAATCCTTAAAGACATCGCTTTTGACGACAGTGAGATTGTGACTTTTTGAAAAAGCTGCATTTGTTAAAGGGATTTCTCTTAGGGACTCTGTTTCTTTATTATATCTTTAGGAGTTTGGCGCTTTTTTTGGGGGTATTGTTCTGGAAAGGGGTCAGATACCCAGTAGGGATCGAGCAATATTGATTTTTTTTTTTTTTTTTTAGGGCCGATACCGATAATTTGTGAACTTTCAGGCCGATAGCCGATAATTTATACCAATATTCTGTGAATTTTCATTTTTGCAAAAAAAAAAATTCCTACACAAATCTGCTGAAAGTGAATGTTTATTGTTAACATGTAGGTTTTTTTTTGTAAATATTTCTTTTTCAATTATACTTAATATTTTCGTGTTTTTTTTTTGTTTTTTTTTTTTACTAACTTGTCCTATTCACCCTAATAGAGCTCTATCAGGGTGAATAGGACCTCACACTCTCCCTGCTGCTCTGTGCACACAGCAGCAGAGAGATTACCATGGCAGCCAGGGCTTCAATAGCATCCTGGCTGCCATGGTAACAGATCAGAGCCCCAGGATTACACTGCTGGGGCTCCGATCGGAGGAGGGGAGAGGGGACCCTGTGGCCACTGCCACCAATGATTAATACTGGGGGGGCGGGGGTGCACTGCGCCACCAATGTTTTTAATGTGGGGGTGGGGGGTGCACTGCCCTCAAATGTTTTTAATGTGGGGGTGGGGCGCGCATTGTGCCTTCAATGATTAATACTGGAGGGCGCACTGCGCCACCAATGAAGATAAATCTCTCATTTATTCATATACAGGAGGCGGGAGCTGGCTGCAGAATCACATAGCCGGCTCCCGACCTCTATGAGCGATAGCCGCGATCCGCGGTAGTTAACCCCTCATCGCGGCTACCGCTCATAGAGGTCGGGAGCCGGCTATGTGATTCTGGAGCCAGCTCCCGCCTCCTGTTGAATTTGAATGAATGAGAGATTTATCTTCATTGGTGGCGCAGTGGCCACAGCCCCTCCCCTCCTCTTGTCCTCCCTCCTCTCATTGGTGACAGCGGCACAGGGGGAGGGAGACCCTGCCTCCTTCTCCCCTGTGCTGCTGAGGGAACACGGATCACGCTATCAGCAGCGCGATCCGTGTTCCCCATACATTATCGGAATATCGGCAAAATAGATGCCGATAACGGTTAAAATCCTGAGTATCGGCCGATAATATCGGTAAAACCGATAATCGGTCGATCCCTAATACCCAGACACGACTGCACAGTTACGTGTCCTGGCCTAACCCCTTCTCCATCACCCAACTGCAGGTCTAGATGGCCAGTCTAAGCGTCCGCCATCTATGGGACTGGTAAATCTGGAAACTGTCACTATTCGCTTTATTTCGGTACTTTAGACCCAGTCCTGAGTATCTGTAATTTGTCCCCTTAAGGCCTCATGCACACGACCGTTGTGTGCATCCGTCGCCGTTATGCCGTTTTCCCTTTTTTTTTCGCGGACCCATTGACTTTCAATGGGTCCGTGGAAAAATCGGAAAATGCACCGTTTTGCAGCCGAGACCGTGATCTGTGTATCCTGTCCGTCAAAAAAATATGACCTGTCCTATTTTTTTGACGGACAACGGTTCACGGACCCATTCAAGTCAATGGGTCCGTGGAAGAACACGGATGCACACAAGATTGGCATCCGTGTCCGTGATCCGTGGCCGTAGGTTACTTTAATACAGACGGATCCGAAGATCCGTCTGCATAAAAGCTTTTTCAGAGCTGAGTTTTCACTTCGTGAAAACTCAGAACCGACAGTATATTCTAACACAGAGGCGTTCCCATGGTGATGGGGACGCTTCAGGTTAGAATATACTAAAAGAACTGTGTACATGACTGCCCCCTGCTGCCTGGTAGGTGCTGCCAGGCAGCAGGGGGCAGCACCCCCCCCCCTGTAGTTAACACATTAGTGGCCAGTGTGGCCGGTCCCCCCCCCTCCCCTGTAGTTAACTCGTTGATGGCCAGTGGGCCCTCTCCCCTCCCTCCCCCTCCTAATTAAAATCTCCCCCCCTATCATTGGTGGCAGCGGAGAGTACCGATCGGAGTCCCAGTTTAATCGCTGGGTCTCTGATCGGTAACCATGGTAACCAGGACGCTACTGCAGTCCCGGTTGCCATGGTTACTTAGCAATTTGTAGAAGCATTATACTTACCTGCGAGCTCCGATGTCTGCGTCCGGCCGGGAGCTCCTCCTGCTGGTAAGTGACAGGTCTGTGCGGCGCATTGCTTAATGACCTGTCACTTACCAGTAGGAGGAGCTCCCGGCCGGACGCAGACATCGGAGCTCGCAGGTAAGTATAATGCTTCTACAAATTGCTAAGTAACCATGGCAACCGGGACTGCAGTAGCGTCCTGGTTGCCATGGTTACCGATTGGAGCCCCAGCGATTAAACTTGGACTCCGATCGGTACTCTCCGCTGCCACCAATGATAG
Source organism: Bufo bufo (assembly GCF_905171765.1). Lineage (NCBI taxonomy): Eukaryota > Metazoa > Chordata > Amphibia > Anura > Bufonidae > Bufo > Bufo bufo. The sequence continues at coordinate 566,742,392 of NC_053392.1, read as the reverse complement.
GGGGGGAGATTTTAATTAGGAGGGGGAGGGAGGGGAGAGGGCCCACTGGCCACCAACGAGTCAACTACAGGGGAGGGGAGAGGGCCCACTGGCCACCAACGAGTCAACTACAGGGGAGGGAGGGGGGCCGGCCGCACTGGCCACCAACGAGTTAACTACAGGGGAGGGAGGGGAGAGGGGACCACTGGCCACCAACGAGTTAACTACAGGGGAGGGGGGGGGGGCGGCCGCACTGGCCACCAATGAGTTAACTACAGGGGAGGGGGCCGGCCACACTGGCCACCAATGAGTTAACTACAGGGGAGGGGGCCGGCCACACTGGCCACCAATGTGTTAACTACAGGGGGGGGGGCTGCCCCCTGCTGCTTGGCAGCACCTACCAGGCAGCAGGGGGCAGTCATGTAAACAGTTCTTTTAGTGTATTCTAACCTGAAGCGTCCCCATCACCATGGGAACGCCTCTGTGTTAGAATATTCTGTCGGATTTGAGTTTCAGATCTAACTCATATCCGACAGTATATTCTAACGTAGAGGCGTTCCCATGGTGATGGGGACGCTTCAGGTTAAAATATACCATCGGATTGGAGAAAACTCTGATCCTATGGTATATTAACTCCTGACTTTAAATTGAAAGTCAATGGGGGACGGATCCGTTTGAAATTGCACCATATTGTGTCAACGTCAAACGGATCCGTCCCCATTGACTTGCATTGTAATTCAGGACGGATCCGTTTGGCTCCGCACGGCCAGGCGGACACCAAAACGACTTTTTTTTCATGTCCGTGGATCCTCCAAAAATCAAGGAAGACCCACGGACGAAAAAATGGTCACGGACCAACGGACCCCGTTTTTGCGGACTGTAAAAAAAAAAAACGAGTTGTGTGCATGAGGCCTTATCCTGATATCTTTATAACTGGATGTTACTATTTTTATTTTTAATTTGTTTTTATTCTAGGAAGCAAGAAGCTGGAGAGCGTGGTGCTTAGTAAGATGAACTTTGAATCGCTGGTGCGGGATCTTCTCCTTGTTCGTCAGTATCGTGTGGAAGTTTATAAGAACAAGTCTGGAGGGAAATCCTCCAAGGACAGTGATTGGCATCTGGCTTTTAAGGTACTTCAGGGTCTCACGTGGCTGCACGGTCCTTGCTGTCACCTGGTTGGGTCCCCCCTGACCTTCAATACCTCCATTGTAGGTTGAATATGTGATGTGAACAAAGCATTAAAGGGGTTCTCCAGGATTTTTCATATTGATGACCTCTCCTCATGATAGGTCATCAATATCAGATCTGCGGGGGTGTCGGCTGTATCAGGAGATGGTGTGCGGCGCGCGCTGTGCACTCTTGCCGTCTCCCTTCTCTTTTCCTGTCGCTGCTGCTGTCCCACAGACATACAGCAGAGAGCAGGAAGGGGGACGGGACGTGCCCTGAGGATAGGTCCGCAAAATATAAAAAAAAGCCCTATGGCTGCACAGCGACGTGTGTGGTGTTGCAATGCGACGTGACATTCGCACAAAATCCATCTAAATTGGATTTTTTACAAAACGAACCAATATGGTATATTCACATGTGGCTTTAATATTCACACGATGGTAAAAAAAAAAAAAAGGGGGGCAGTGTCAATAGTGCCTATCGCCACTGGAGGAGTCGTGGGAGCGGAGAGGATATCACGGGGAAGGCTCGTGCACATGTATAATCATTTTGTGCAGGGTGTAAAAATCGGAACTCAAAAGAACGGCAGAGGAATATTAACTATATGGTATCTAAAAAGAATGGGGTGGAGTTTCGCATAAGAGGAAACTGCTCATGCGAAAATGAGGGCATCATATACGTGCTGGAGTGCCCATGTGGGCTCCAGTACGTGGGCAGGACGGTGAGGAAGTTGAAGGTTAGGATACAAGAACACCTACGGAACATCAAAAAAGGCCTGATGACCCATAGTGTATCAGCTCATTTCAAGCTTATGCATGGAAAAAATCCGCGGGGCTTGAAATTTGCTGGAGTTGAAACTGTCAAGCCACACTGGCGAGGAGGGGATTCGCTGGCACAGATAAATAGAAAAGAGGTTGAGTGGATCTATCAGTTAGGGACCCTACAACCAAGTGGGCTAAACATAGAATTTGATTTGAAGCCATGTATACTGTAAAGTGTTCTCACCGGTAGCATCGTTCGGCTTTTCTCTACCTGGCTTCTTGAGGACCTTTGAGCGACGTCATGTTAGCCTAACCGTTCAATTGGGCGGTGGTGCTTCGTGATGTGGACGTCAGAGGGAGGAGGCGGGGTCGAGAGTACCTGAATGACGTTCTAGGAGTGGGCGGAGAATACCTGAATAACGCTCCAGGAGTGGGCGGAGCCTAAGGGACGGCATCAGGAATACTGTAGACAAAGTTGGAGGGATCTAGGATATTAGATGTTATCGTTATGATGTGGGATAGTAATTTTGGAAAGTAGGCTGAAAATATGTACTGATTGAACATAATTGCGGTAACCCGAAAGGGTGTATATACGAATGAGTTTATAACAGCGAGAGAAACTCACATTTTATTCTAATGTTTGTTTTAAGTGTGAATGTATAAAGGATCATTAATTGTGATTTTATTATGTATGATTTGCAACTGTTGTTTGAAAATTTGGTATATGTTACGGAACTATACCGGCTTATGTAATGAGATTAGCTGGGCTATTTAAAGGGCCCTACTGCAAGCATGCGCAGTTATCGCCCCTGAAGAAGCGAGGCAGCGAAACCCGGGTCGGGCAGGAACGTGACGATTGTTTTGTACTATATGCCTTTTGTCTACCGACTCTTAGGAGGAGGTCTGGGGAAGATCGGATCCTTTGGGTGACAAGGAGAGGGGCTGATGCCCTATGCTATCCACTGTTGACCGGGAGACATAGTCTCTAGCAGCGCGGTTCCAAAACCCCTTGACATGTATAATCATGGTTGCCTAATGGACTCCTCGAACAGGCGTGAGACAGACATCTATCCGTGCCTGGGCTTGAAAACAGACCAGAAGACAGGGTCCCCACCATAAGGGGTCGTCTCTGAGATATACCATAGGGTGATCTTTAGGGAAAGGTCTATCCCCCCCCACCCTACAGTGATATCATATCTGTTTGTTACATGGAGTCGTGTATCTTTGAGCAGGGAACTGCGTATTAGTGATATTGTATGATGAATTGATCACTCATAGGACATTTTTAAAAAATATTTTAATAGTTTGGCCTTTTCAGACGTGGTGATATGTAATATGTTTATTTATTGTTTATTTTCTATGTAAAATTGGGTAAGGGGGCGATTTATACTTAATATTTAATGTTTTGTTTTTTTTGTTTTTTTTTACTTTTTATTTAATAACTTTTTCCCCTTAGGGGCTAGAAACCTGGGATCTTTTAATCCCTTGTCCTAGTCACCCTAATAGAGCTCTATTAGGGTGACTAGGATCTCACACTCTCCCTGCTGCCCTGTGCATAGTGCACACAGCAGCAGGGAGCTGACTATGGTGGTCAGGGCTTCAGAAGCGTCCTGGCTGCCATGGTAACCGATCGGAGCCCCAGGATTACACTGCTGGGGCTCAGATCAGAAGCTGCCACTGCCACCAATGAAGAGGAGGGGAGGCAACCCTGTGGCCACTGCAACCAATGATTTTAATACTGGTGGGGTTTGGGGGGGGACGCACTGCACCACCAATGATTTTAATACTGGAGGGGAGGGAATGATTTTAATACTGGGGGGGAGGGCACACTGCGCCACCAATAATTATATAAAATTCTGAACTAATCATCATATGTACAGCGGCGCCCAGGGATCTCACTGCACTTACTATTATCCCTGGGCACCGCTCCGTTCTCCCGCTATAGTAGGAGGAGACTGCCCTTGTTCTCCTGGGCTTCTCCTTCTCCCAGGCTGTAGCGCTGGCCAATCGCAGCGCAGAGCTCACAGCCTGGGAGAAGGAGACGCCCAGGAGAACAAGGGCAGTCTCCTCCTACTATAACCAAGAAGTTGCTGGTTTGTGTGCGAATGCACACAGTAGGGTATTTGCTTGGCGCACAAAAGGACGACCTCAGTCAGCGGACTTTGGTGAAATAGCTGTTTTTATTGTTCAGTAGACAACGCGTTTCGGAGTTTATAACTCCTTTATCAAGTCTTAATCGGGCGTCAGCAGAGAGACTGGCCAGATGGCTGGAGCGTCTGGTTGTGCTGGAAACGCCGCTCCAGCCATCTGGCCAGTCTCTCTGCTGACGCCCGATTAAGACTTGATAAAGGAGTTATAAACTCCGAAACGCGTTGTCTACTGAACAATAAAAACAGCTATTTCACCAAAGTCCGCTGACTGAGGTCATCCTTTTGTGCGCCAAGCAAATACCCTACTTCGCACACAAACCAGCAACTTCTTCCTTCACAGTCCCTAGGAGTCCTGGCAACTCCACCCTAAGGGACCGAACGGGTATTGGCAGCACCGACCCTCCCAAAAATACCAACGCCCCCTTATTTCTCCACGTGTACCTACCTCCACGGAAGGTGTGCTCCAACCAGCACAACACCAAAAGGTGAGCACACTTCGACCATTACGCAAAACAACACAACCGCCACCCACCACCCTATGAGCGCCTCTCCCTTCTCTTTTCTCTCTTGCCAAATTTCTACTATAACCAAGTGACCGAACATACCGGAGGGCATAACAGGAGAACGGAGCAGCGCCCAGGGATAATAGTAAGTGCAGTGAGATCCCTGGGCGCCGCTGTACATATTATGAATTTTTTGCCACATGAAAGGTCCTCTTTAATACAGGAGGCGGTTGCGGCACCTGAGGGGTTAACTGCCGCTAATCGCAACTCCCCGCCAGCACCCACCTCCTGGATTTGTATTAAACATTTATTGGTCGTGCAGTGCGCCCACCACTCTCTCCTCATTGGTGGTGGCAGCAGCGGCACAGGGGGGAGGGAGAGACTGCTTCCTTCTCCCCTGTGCTGCTGAGGAGAACACGGAGCGCGCTGAGAGCAGTGTGATCCATGTTCTCTGATACTAAACAGCGCAATAGCTAAGCCTAGTATCGAAAAAAGGCAAATCCTGCTATCGAGGTCATTACCAGGCAAAAGTATCAATTGGGTATCGAAAATTCGATACCCGAAACAATCCTAATCCAGTCACTACCCCCAGGGTAGATCCTGTGGAAATCTGTACTGTGGAAATCCAGCTTGTACAGCCCATTTACTAATATATATTTTTATTTCTTTTCTCAGGCCTCACCCGGAAACCTGACGCAGTTTGAGGAGATTCTGTTTGGCAACAACGATATGTCCTCTGCTGTTGGAGTGGTCGGTGTCCGGCTGGTCACTTCTGAAGGGCAGAGATTGGTTGGTGTTGGTTTTGTAGACTCCACGTTGAGGAGGCTCGGAGTGTGCGAATTTCCAGATAATGACCAGTTTTCCAATCTAGAGGCTTTACTGGTTCAGATTGGACCCAAAGAGTGTGTGATGCCTGGAGGAGATCCTGGTGGAGACATGGGGAAAATAAGACAGGTACGTCAATGTGTGTGGGCAACATGGCGTTCCTGACTTTCACCCGACTACCAGACTATGCTGATGTCTAGTACTAGGCGCTGGCAGAGGCGAGGCTCTCATTTCTTTTTTGATCTTGCCATATACCCGTTTTGTGGTTTCGATAATCCTGTATGCTTCCTGGGGCTGTTGTGCTAGACTAGGGGGTTATCTGTCCTCTTTTTCTTTTTTGCCCTGAATTTTAGTTCTGATCTTTTGCATTTCTATAATTGTTTTTCACAGATTGTTCAGCGAGGTGGGATTCTCATTACAGATAGGAAGAAGTCAGAGTTTACCACGAAGGATTGTGTACAAGATCTTAACCGTCTACTGAAGGCTAAAAAAGGCGAGCAAATCACGAGTGCAGCGTTACCAGAGATGGAGAAACAGGTACGCCTGCACCTAAATGTCTGATGGGTATGGCATAGCTGTGTGCAGGAGACTTCTGTACTATACACCTGCAGGAGCTGCATCTGCCATTTTATGTTGCTTTGTTTAAAGAGGACCTGTCACCTTTCCTGACATGAAAAGGGGGTTAGTCAGCACATCCCAATGCGCAGGTGCACACTGCCATGGCTTAAAACACAAAGAAAAAAAAATATATACAATGCAACAGCACTCTGCAAACCAAATAAAGTACAATCGTGCCATAGTAATAGAAAATATTCTGGTGCTAATGCTACTCTTATTTAGTAAATTTGAAATTCTTGGCAAATACATTTTGTACAAAATTATTTGGGCCCGTCTGCCAAATGTCAAGGCGATCTCTGTAACCTAACACTAAATCCTACCTGTTATGTACCATAATGGCCACCATAAAATTCAGGGAGTGCAGATTCCATGCTGGGTCCACTCTGCTCTTTATAATTTTTGGTGCCACAATGGCCTCCATTAAATTCAGGGAATGCAGGTACCAACATGCATGCTGAGCCAGCTCTATACCTCTCCTGGTGCCAAAAGGCTTCCAGTGAGTGCAGGGAGAGCAGGCTACAGCTTTAGGCTACATGCACACGACTGTATGTGTTTTGCAGTCCGCAAAACAAACAGATGACATCCGTATGCCATCCATATTTTTATTTTTTATTTTTTTGCGGATCCATTGTAAGAATGCCTAAAATGGACAAGAATAGGACATGTTCTATATTTATTTTTATTTTTTTGTGGGGCTACGGAAAGGACATACTGATGTGGACAGCATACGGTGTGCTGTCCTCATTTTTTGCCGACCCGTTGAAATGAACGGGTCCGCATTTTATCCGCAAGAAAAAACGGAACGGACATGAAAACAAACAACGTTCGTGTGCATGTAGCCTTATACTTACACTAATGAAAATCAGCTATGGGGCAGACAGGCCAAGACTAAATGGAGTCAGCCACAACTCCAGTACTAACTGCAAAGAAAAAAGGGGGTCAGTCAGCACATCCCAATGCACAGGTGCACACTGCTACGCTGTTTTAATAGCTTTATGCATTCCCCATGAAATAGTTCTGGGACATCTATTCTTATGTCTCTATGTTGTACCATTTCTTTATTATTTCTACTAGAAGCTATGAATGAATTGCTAGCAGTCTGCAGTAAGGGTACAGAGGGGTGGTAACAAGTTGGGGGGGTGTACCTGCACATTCTGACTCTATCCAAGTGCTGCCATTTTTGGACTGTGCAGGTACAATTCCCCCCCCCCCCCCCAACTTGTTACCGCCCCTCTGTACCCTTACTGCAGACTGCTAGCAATTCATTAAAAACTTCTAGTAGAAATAATAAAGGAATGGCACAAGATAGAGCCATAAGAATAGATGTTCCAGAATTGTTATTACATGGGGAATGCATGTAGCTATTAAAACAGGCATGTCAGGAGAGGGGACAGGTCCTCTTTAATGTTGTATGTGAGAATTATCTCCCTATTACAGAGAGACATGGAGGTACAAGAAGGACCCATACACATATACTAGTATTTTTTCACCTTGTTAGTAGGCTATTGTCCCCTAGAAGACCATGCCTAGAGCATATGAGTCCTACAGAAAACACCTCTGTATGTCTCTGAATAATATAGAGGTATACAGCGGTACTGATCATTATGATCTTTAGCTGTAAGTATATAATTATCTCCAATGGGGGATATGGACTTAAGACCACACAGGTAATTTTGGCCTCCCTTTTTTCCATTATAAACCCTTTTAGCTACTTGCATGTAATTATTCTTGCGTTTGACGCCAGCCTCCTGTAATCCTAGGTTGCCATGTCAGCCCTGTCTTCAGTCATGAAGTATCTGGAGCTGTTATCAGATGAGTCTAACTTTGGACAGTTTGCGATGACCAGCTTTGACCTGAATCAGTACATGAGATTAGATAACGCTGCAGTCGGCGCACTGAACGTCTTCCCCGTAAGTATCTCTCAAGAAAAGTAAGCATTGCTGGACTTTAATTTAGAATTGGATTGTCGGAAACAAATGTCTGACCTAAAGGTGCCCGTATATGTTAGGTTAACATTGCTAAAATCAATGCTTTCGGCCAAAGCTGGGTTCACAGCTACACTGCTCAGTACTGCAGTGTAGTATCTTCTGCGCTGCTGCTTTTGAGGGTGCGGTTTAAAGAGATGGGGGGGGGGGGGGGGAGCAGGATCTCCTCCTCTTTGTGCAGGGCATGGGAGACGTTTTGTAGGTGGTCTTCATCCACTAGCTCATGGGCAGCTGACAATTAGTGGAGCCTGTAGAAGCGAAAACTGATAACTGCAGAGTGCGAATCATATACTAGCCAAATCTAGTGTTATTCTTCATGTACACAACAGCTTATTATCAGGACAAGTCCATAAAGCTTTTTATTGTACCAAACTGCTCAAAAACTATTGTGCCGTTTAGATGGTAGCTAAGTAGAAAGAGCGGACTCGTAACTTTTTTCTTTTTTTTTTGTGATGTGTGATTTCATATTTAGACAAACCTGTCCTTATAAAATGCTTTTGATAATGTAACCCACATTTCAAAAATGCAGCTTTCTCGCCCATTCCATTGGGGGACACAGACCATGGGTATAGCCTAGGAGGTCATTACTAGGAGGAGACACTATGCAAATAAAAAAGAGAGCTCCTCCTCCCCGTGCTATACCCACATGCTCCACCGGGAGGACCCCAGTCTTGCTTAGTGTCGGATATTTTTTCAGCAGAGGACGCAGGGTCGCAATTTTGCTTCCCTGGTCTCTCGGTGGAGCGAGCATCGGGGTCGAACTGGCGTCCCCGTCCCCGGCTACCTCTCCCCCCCCCCCCCCCCCCCCCCCCCCTTCCCCAAGAAGTTAAGTGGAACCGGGCTCGACCTGCAGCTCCGGCGGCCTACCAGATCTGGGGTCACCTATCCTGCCCTCCTTCCAGATCACTGCCACTCCTTGTGCCAGCTGACTGCAGGACGCAGATAAGTACACTGCACTCCTGCAGTGCTCCCTGTCCTCCCTCTGTCTCCTGGTGTGACACTTAGGGCCGCTTAGTGGGTGGGTTCAAGGGGGGGAAGGATTCCTGTCTGGGGCAATCGCTCTTGCAGAAGTGGCAGCTTCCTCTGCTCTCCCACAGCGGTGCTCTATGGAGCGGGCTCTCCTACCCTTCCGGCGGCCGAGACTCTATTATTTTTCATACTTCCCGCGCGCGGGTTTTGTGCTTTCCTTGACGCGATTTGTGGGCGGAGCCCTTTTTCTTCAGCTCCGGCACTTTCGTCTCAGCGCTCTCCACACTTGTCGCGGTAGGATAGTGTTTACTCAGCGTGCTGCAGGAACGGTAGGAGACCCTGACCCCTTTCTTTGCAGGGATTGCTGCCATCATGCCAAAACCTGGGGCCCCCAAAAAATCCAAGTCTGCTCCTTAGGCCCAACTGGGGCCGTGTAAGGTCTGCTGTTTGCCACTATCGATCACTGGATCCTGTGACTCTTGCCTTGCCTCTGGACATTGGGCCGTGGAAATTGTAACATCCGGTTACAAAATAGAATTTGCTTCCAGGCCTCCGGAGCGTTTCTTCCTTTCTCGGGTTCCGGGGGATCCGGTCCGGGCCTCGGCCCTTTTGCAGGCGGTCTCTTCCCTTTTGGACAGGGGAGTGATTGTTCCAGTCCCCCTGGAGGAGAAAGCGCAGGTTTCTACTCCAACCTATTCGTTGTGCCAAAGAAAGAGGGATCGGTGCGTCCGGTTCTAGACCTAAAGCTGTTAAACAGGTCTCTGCGGGTCTGGAGGTTCCGGATGGAATCCCTCCGCTCCGTTATTGCTTCTCTTCTTCCAGGGGAGTTTCTCGTGTCTGTGGACATACAAGAGGCCTATTTGCATGTCCCTATAGCAGAATCTCACCACAGGTTTCTGCGCTTCGCTGTCGGCGGGCAGCATTACCAGTTTGTCGCCCTTCCCTTTGGGCTGGCTATGGCCCCTCGGGTATTCACGAAGATCTTGGCGCTTCTCTGTACCAGGGGCATATCTCTGTTGCCCTACCTGGACGACATGCTGATAAAAGCTTCCTCCCTTCCCCAGGCCAAGGACAGTGTCCGAATCACTGTTCAGACTCTGGAACAGTTCGGCTGGCTGATCAATGTTCAGAAGTCATCTCTTCACCCCTCTCAGAGGGTGACCTTCCTAGGGATGGTTCTGGACACCACGGCAGCTCGGATATTCCTTCCGGATTCCAAGTCCTCTTGGATTCAGGAGTCGGTACCTCACCTACTGCGCTCCCGACGTCTCTCCATCCGGGAGTACATGAAGGTTCTGGGGCTTATGGTGGCCTCCTTCGAGGCTGTCCCCTTTGCCCAGTTTCACACTCGGCCTCTGCAGTGGTCGATCCTGTCCTTTTGGGACAGGACATCGCGCGGTCTGGACTCTTGGGTCAGTCTGCCTCCTCGGGTTCGTGTGGAACTCCATTGGTGGCTGTCCCCTCAAAACCTGACTTCAAGGAGGTCCTTCCTTCCGATCTCCTGGACAGTCGTCACCACCGACGCCAGCCTCCTGGATTGTGGTGGTGTTCTCCAGGCCCGGACGGTGCAGGGTGTTTGGTCGGCGGCGGAAGCCCGCCTTCCGATCAATGTGCTGGAGCTCAGAGCTATTTTCCTCTCCCTTTCTCATTGGACTCCTCTCCTGGCAGGTCACCCGGTAAGGGTCCAGTCGGACAATGCCACAGCCGTGGCTTACGTCAACCACCAGGGCGGGACCCGCAGCCGGACGGTGATGCAGGAGGCGGAAAGGATCCTCCAGTGGGCGGAGACTCATGGTCCAGTACGGTCGGCAGTATACATCCCAGGGGTCGACAATTGGAAGGCGGATTTTATCAGCCGCAACACAGTGGATCCAGGAGAGTGGTCTTCAAATCCGGCGGTTTTCGAGGACGTCTGTCGCCGGTGGGGCCGCCCGGACGTCGACCTGATGGCATCCAGGCTCAACAACAAGGTTCCCACGTTCCTGGCCCATGCTCGGGATCCGGAGGCGTACGGGGTGAACGCGCTGGTGTCTCCGTGGCAAGGCTTCCCCCTCCTTTATGTCTTTCCACCACTGCCTCTACTACCAAAGGTCCTTCGCAAGATCACGTCGGAAGGGATTCTGACCATTCTCATCGCCCCCGCGCCTGGTTCTCGGACGTCACTCGGATGCTGGCAGACGTTCCGTGGCCTCTTCCTCTCAGGGAGGACCTACTGTTCAAGGACCGCTCTTCCACCAGAATTTACGGTCACTTCGTTTAACGGCTTGGCTGTTGAGACCGCCATCCTAAAGAAGAGGGGCTTCTCGGACTCTGTTGTGAAGACCATGATCCAGACCAGAAGTCCGATAGTCACTGCGCCGAATACAGATGAACACGGCGCAGGCGCGAGAATTCGGCCACGATGGATGCGATGGAGGCTGTCAATCTAGAGGAGATGGGCGGGCTGGAGGGACGAGCTGGGTGGCAGACACGGTGAGTAGCCGAGCCTCTAGGTGCTGAAAAGACGCTCCCATAGCACCTAGAAGCTCATTTGCATAGCAATAAAAGTTCTTTTTTTAGGGTAACCGCTTCAGAGAAAGGTATTACAATAGCATGGTTAGGTACAGCAGACACTAGCAGATCGCTAGTGTCAGACAGCTAATTTGGTCAAAATGTGGTGGTAGAAACCCTTTAAATATTCTCTCCTCTTTTACCTTGTTGATTCCCTTTATCATATCCCCTCTGTCTCGTCTTTCTTCCAAGCTATACATGTTAAGGTCCTTTTAATCTTTCCTGGTAAGTTTTGTCCTGCAATCCATGTACCATCAACCCTGTTACAAAGCTTTGTGTCATCAGCAAAAAGACACACCTTACCATCGAGGCCTTCTGCAATTTCGCTGATAAAGATATTAAACAATATGGGTCCCAGAACAGATCCCTGAGGTACCCCACTGGTAACAAGACCATGGTCTGAATATACTCCATTGACTACAACCCTCTGTTGTCTGTCCCTCAGCCACTGCCTAATCCATTCAACAATATGGGAGTCCACGTACAGCCTTATTCTACATAATTAAAAAACTAATCTTTTATTTCATGATGGAATAACCTTTGGATGGTAATATATTTTCTCGCCCATTCCATTGGGGGACACAGACCATGGGTATAGCTTAGGCCACTACTAGGAGGAGACACTATGCAAACAGCTCCTCCTCCACTGGCTATACCCCCATGCTCCAACAGGACGACCTCAGTTTTAGCTTAGTGTCGGATAAGGAGGTGACACTCCTGCTCCTGCAGGGTTGTCCCTGTAGTTTTGTTCTTTTCCTGTTTTTTTTCTCAACAGAGGACGCAGGGTCGCATGGTGCGTCCCTGGTCTCTCAGTGGAGCGAGTGCCGGGGTCGAATGGTTGTCCCCGGCTACCTCCCTTTCCCCCCAGAAGATAAGTGGAACCGGGTTCGACCTGCAGCTCTGGTGGCCTACCAGATCCAGGGTCACCTACTCCTGCCCTCTATCCAAATCACTGCCACTCCTTGTGCCAGATGACTGAAGAGGTGTACCCCGCTGGTCCGGAACAGAGGCTCTCCTGCAAACCGCTCGACCCCCCCCCCCCCCCCCCCCCCGTGCTCAATGTGACACGTTTTTCTTATGGCTTACCTGTAGTCCAGGGCCTGCTGGGTTGAGAGGGAGGAGGGATTCCTTCTTGGGGCAGTGGCTGTTCGCAGCGCCATGCTAGGCGCCGTTTCAGTTCCCCCGTTCTATCGGAGGGCTTGTTAACCCCTGCATCTCTGGCGGTGGCCCGGGTCTGCCTTTTTCATATTTCCCGCGATCTGTGACGCGACTGGGGGGCGGAGCCTATCGCGTCTGCTCCGGCGCTTCCACTTTGCCTCAGCGCTTCTCCACACTTGGCTGCTCCTCCGGCTCCTCACAGGTCACGGTAGGACAGGTTTAGCGTTTTTCAAACGGTAGGACACCCTGACTCTGGTATTGTCGCCATCATGCCAAGACCTGGGGCCCCCCAAAAATCTAAGGCAGCTACTTAGGCCCCACTGGGATCTTGTAAGGTCTGCTGCTTGCCGCTATCGGTCACAGGCTCCTGTGACCCGCCTTGCCTCGGGACAGGATCCTCCTCCTTCCTCCTTCCTCCTTCCTCCTTCCTCCTTCCTCCTTCCTCCTTCCTCCTCCCTCCTCCCTCCTACAGGTCTGAAGGGGAAAGGTCCGGCTTGGACGAGGACACGGAGCTGGAACCCTCGCCTAAGCTCTCCACCATGGTGGCAGACTTTGTCACGACGATCCGTGACACCTTTGACATCCAGGGGGAACCACTTTCCTCTAGTAGCCAGGAATTCCCCCTTTTTCCATTCCAGGAAACCAGAGGCAGTCACATTCCCCATTCATGGTGAGTTCGCCAAGGTCCTTTCTAAGGCCTGGGAGCGCCCTAATCACCGTTTTTGTGCCACAAGGCGCATGGATACTCTTTATCCTTTCCCGGCAGATAACGTGCAGAAGTGGTCTTCTCCTCCCAAGGTCGACCCGCCGGTGGCCAGATTGGCTAAGAACACGGCAATACCGGTCCTGGACGGGTCCTCCCTACAGGACTCTGTGGACAGGCGTTTGGACTCTTTCCAAAGCCATCTCCACTCTGGTGTTCGCCTCGGCCTGGGTAGCCAGGACGCTTTCGGTGTGGTTGCAGCTCCGCCGTCAGGATCTCGCAGAGCAGGATGCCTCTGCGGACACCTTGAACTTCGTCCTCCAGATGTCTCAGACGACAACATTCCTCTGTGAGGTCTCTTTGGACGTTAGCACTCTTTTTGCGCGTGTTTCGGCCCTCTCTGTCATGCAGCGCAGGGAGGTCTGGTTGAAAGTCTAGGACGCCGACTCTTCCTCCAAGCGTTCCCTCACTAGCCTCCCCTTTGCGGGCTCCAGACTCTTCGGTGCTAAACTGGACGAGATTATCTCCGATTTGCTGGAGACTGAGGGCAGGAGCTTCATTGTCGTCACTGGGCATGCGCCGAGCCCAGTGATGTCCGATGCTTGCTCTTCCCTCAGTCTCCAGCAAATCGCAGTGGCGCAGCCCTCAGTGGGTACTGCGTCTGCGCGAGACTTCGCTCGGCTGTCAGGGAGGGGGAGGAGAGGGATGAGACGCTGTGGGCGGTTAGGGATTCTGGAGGAAGGCGTTTTTGGCACTGTAAGAGGGGCGTTACTGGGCACACAAAGGGGAGCATAACGCCCCTCTGGGCACCTTCAGGGTTAATTTGCATAATTATAAAAGTCGTTTTTCTGCAAAACTACTGGACGGATTACAATATAGAACAGCACAGCCGATTCAAGGTAAGCTGTGGAGCATGACTGGTTTAAAATCCGAATTTGGGTTATGAGAGGTGACAGAATCCCTTTAAGCCCCAACCTTCCTGGCGCCCGCGGGCACAATTCCAGGGGCGCCCAAGCAGTCCTCCGCCTGAAGAGTCGCCCCCACCGCTTGCGGTGGGGGGCCGTCTGCGCTCCTTTCAGCATATCTGGAGAGCTCATGTTCAAGACGCCTGGGCCCTGCAAATTGTGACTTCTGGTTACAAGATAGAATTAGTTTCCAGGCCTCCTGAACGCTTCTTTCCTTCTCGGGTTACGGGGGATCCGGCCCGAGCCTTGGCCCTTTTACAAGCGGTCTCTTCCCTTCTGGACCCGGGAGTAGTTGCCCCAGTTCCTTTGGAGGAACAGGGCACAGGGTTCTACTCAAATCTCTTTGTAATACCGAAGAAGGAGGGATCAGTGCATCCGGTCCTAGATCTGAAGCAATTAAACAAGTCCCTGCGGGTGCGGAGGTTCCGGATGGAATCCCTTCGCTCCGTTATTGCTTCTCCTCTTCCAGGGGAGTTCCTAGCGTCGGTGGACATCCGGGACGCCTATCTGCATGTCCCTATCGCAGAATCTCACCACAGATTTCTGTGCTTCGCCATTGGCGGCCGTCATTATCAGTTCGTCGCCCTTCCCTTTGGGCTGGCGACAGCCCCGCGGGTATTCACAAAGATCTTGGCGCCGCTCATGGCACTTCTCCGTACCAGGGGCATATCTCTGTTGCCCTACCTGGACGACATACTGATAAAGGCTCCCTCTCGTCCCCAGGCCGAAGACAGCATCAGGATCACTGTTCAGACTCTGCAACAGTTCGGCTGGCTGATCAACTTCCCGAAGTCCTCTCTCCAACCTCCCCAGAGGGTGAACTTCCTGGGGATGATTATGGACACCACTGCAGCCCAGGTATTCCTTCCGGATTACAAGTTCTCTCGGATTCGGGAGTCTGTGTCTCGCCTTCTGCATTCCCCGTTTCTCTCCAATCCAGGAGTGCATGCAGGTGCTGGGGCTTATGGTGGCCTCCTTAGAGGCAGTCCCCTTTGCCCAGTTTCACACTCGGCCTCTGCAGCAGGCGGTTCTGTCCTTCTGGGACAGAACATCGCGGGGTCTGGACTCTCGGATCCGCCTACCTCCTCGGATTCGCATGGAACTCCCGTGGTTCCTGTCCCCTCAGAATCTGACTTCGGGGAGATTTTACAGGTGAGTTTCACAAAAAATATCCTTTTCCTCAAAAAGCATTTTATATATAAAAAAAAAATCAATTTATTTTTTAATATTTAAAATCTTTTTAATTTTTTTTAATTTTTTTTTTTTTCAAATATCTTTTTATTAAGTTTGTGAGATTCCGTACAATGTCAATTAAATTACACATATCAAGCAATTTGGAAGCATTACATTCTCCTCCATTCATCATTGCATTAATCATTGATTTTTATCCACCCTGATATATGATTATTATATATATATATATACAGTACAGACCAAAAGTTTGGACACACCTCATTCAAAGAGTTTTCTTTATTTTCATGACTATGAAGGCATTAAAACTATGAATTAACACATGTGGAATTATATACATAACAAACAAGTGTGAAACAACTGAAAATATGTCATATTCTAGGTTCTTCAAAGTAGCCACCTTTTGCTTTGATTACTGCTTTGCACACTCTTGGCTTTCTCTTGATGAGCTTCAAGAGGTAGTCCCCTGAAATGGTCTTCCAACAGTCTTGAAGGAGTTCCCAGAGATGCTTAGCACTTGTCGGCCCTTTTGCCTTCACTCTGCGGTCCAGCTCACCCCAAACCATCTCGATTGGGTTCAGGTCCGGTGACTGTGGAGGCCAGGTCACCTGGCGCAGCACCCCATCACTCTCCTTCATGGTCAAATAGCCCTTACTTTCAAAGTTTTCCCAATTTTTCGGCTGACTGACTGACCTTCATTTCTTAAAGTAATGATGGCCACTCGTTTTTCTTTACTTAGCTGCTTTTTTCTTGCCATAATACAAATTCTAACAGTCTATTCAGTAGGACTATCAGCTGTGTATCCACCTGACTTCTCCTCAACGCAACTGATGGTCCCAACCCCATTTATAAGGCAAGAAATCCCACTTATTAAACCTGACAGGGCACACCTGTGAAGTGAAAACCATTTCAGGGGACTACCTCTTGAAGCTCATCAAGAGAATGCCAAGAGTGTGCAAAGCAGTAATCAAAGCAATAGGTGGCTACTTTGAAGAACCTAGAATATGACATATTTTCAGTTGTTAAACACTTGTTTGTTATGAATATAATTCCACATGTGTTAATTCATAGTTTTGATGCCTTCAGTGTGAATCTACAATTTTCATAGTCATGAAAATAAAGAAAACTCTTTGAATGAGGTGTGTCTTTTGGTCTGTACTGTATATATCTGTGTGTGTGTGTGTATATATATATATATATATATATATATATATTATATATAATATTATATTTTATTATATTTTTATATATATATATATATATATATATATATCTCTATATCTATCTCTATCTATCTATCCCCCATAGGTAGATATACCCATAGACAACCTATTGACCCAACAGAGGCCAAGTGTGTCTTTTTACTGTGTGGTATATGTTCTTTTTATTTTTAAGGGGCATATCACTAGGATATGCCCCCGTTGTCTGATAGGTGCAGGTCCCACCTCTGGGACCCTCATCGACACCAAGAACGGAGCGGGGAAGGTGGTGGCCGGAGGACCCCGGGTTTTCTGCTGTCCTGCCACCACCAGGCTCTCTTCCTTTAGTAGTGAATGGGAGCGTACCCGTAGTAGTGAATGGAGGGTGGCTGCGCATGTGCTGTACGCCCTCCATAACTTTCGGGGCTCCGTTCTCAGTGTCGATGCAGGTTCCAGAGGTGGGACCCGCACCTATCAGGTGGGACCCGCACCTAGCGATATGCCCCCATTGTCTGAGACGGGAAACCCCTTTTACATGGTAGTCAGTGGCACACATGGACCCTTACATCTGAGGTACAAGTCAGAGAATATTCCTGAATGATACAGACGACGTAAGATATTCATGTCTTCCAGTGTTCTGAATAGGATATGCCATAACAGCCCGATTGTGGAAGTTCAAACTCTGCTGATGTCAAGGACTGAAACGACCGTGCCTTCTGCATTTCTTCAGCCCATCCCTGTTTGCACAGGGCGATGCGCTGCTGACGAGCGATGCCTTTTTGTGCCGCATAAAGGGTTGGGGCTGGCAACAAGCACTTGGGGAGAAACTTAAGACATGATGGGGAAATAAAATTATTCGGTATCTCCTTAATCGTTACAGCCCATACGATGTAGTGTTTGGTGAAGATAAAATGAAAAATGTAAGAAAAGTAAAATGCCTGTGATATCTACAGCAACGTGATCTAAAAAGATATAGCCCATAAAGCAGAAAACAAGATTTCCTAAAAATTAAAAATACAGTTCTGCTTCTCAGATTGCAGGGGGGGCAGAAACGGAAACGTGTTGTGTCCTGAGAGCCACTTATGTTACGTGATAGATCCATTACCAGTCTATGACCTCCGTTGTGATATATCATAGCAGATCTGTAATATCCACCATGGCTTCTGTAAGAATGGAAGCAGAGATGCCAGGGTGAACCGTCCTAAGGTCCTTTTACTGGGAGCGCTGATGAGAGATACATTGGGGGTCATTTACAAAGACTGGCTTTTTACACTGGTCTTTGATTCCCCCATGCACTGCTGGAGGATTTGCCTAATTTATGAGCACCTCGTCAACAGTCCATATGCCTGGAGTAAAAGAGATTTCAGCGCTTGACTGGAGTAGTTACGCCTCTTTTTACGAATATTAAGTTTACTGGAGCTGAACCACACCCAAGTGGGATAAAAATTGCCATGCAACAAAATATCGTCACAGGGGTGTTTAACAAGTCGCAAAAAGAGCTTATGCACCTTTTTTTTATGCAAAAAAACTGGCATAAAAATGTTTGCAAACGTCCCCCATTGTATTGCACAAAGCTGATCTGGTTGTACTGCACAGACGCTGCGGGTCTGCCGAGCTGCTTCCATAGAGCAACATCTAGATCAAAGAATGCAGACCAGCCTCCAGCGCATGTTACAGCAGGCCTGATTATCATGTGGGAGGCACAGGTATGTTCTCGTCTTCAGGAATGTCTGCACCGTGCAAGAACGTGCAAGATTTGGTTTTGTCTTGCCTTTATGGTAAAATAGAGGAACATGAGGGTTTTCTTCATGATTTGTGCAAAATATAAAGAAGGTAACTGAAGCCGTGAATAAATATGACAGCCGCACCTTTGTCTGTCAGATCACATATAATATGTCTACTTTAAAGGGAGTCTGTCATCAAAGTTTCACCTTTTTAACCCTTCCCATAACTTTCTAGCAGCCTTACAGTTAATAAAAACGTTACCTTTTTGAGCAATCCTGGTCTTATAAAACCGGCAAAAAACAACTTAGTAGCATATGCAAATGAGGGCTCGCAAGTGCCCAGGGGCGGCGTTACCCTCGTAGGTGCCCAGCTAGCTCAGCCTTATTGTTGCTCCCCCCGCCCATTCTTTCCCTCTGCCCGCCCATTCTTTCCCTCTGCCCGCCCATTCTTTCCCTCTGCCCGCCCATTCTTTCCCTCTGCCCGCCCATCTACTTACTTCTTGTTTCGCCAAGATCCCGCGCCTGCGCACTCAGTCTGTCGGCTGGCGCCTGCGCACTGCGATGCCCATTCCTTGTACGGCATCACAGTAATTAATGCGCATGCGCCGGCTAACGGACTGAGTGCACAGGCGCGGGATCTCGGCGAAACAAGTAGTAAGTAGATGGGCGGTCAGAGGGAAAGGATGGGCGGGGGGAAGCGACAATAAGGCTGAGCTAGCTGGGCACCTACGAGGGTAACGCCGCCCCTGGGCACTTGCGAGCCCTCATTTGCATATGCTACTAAGTTGTTTTTTGCCGGTTTTATAAGTCCAGGATTGCTCATAAAGGTAACGTTTTTATTAACTGTAAGGCTGCTGGGGGCGGAGCCTAGCGGCGCATGGAGTAGGACGCACGCCGCACTAGCTCCGGCAAGAATCCTGTCTAAATACATCTACAACGGTGGCGATATACCTTTAAAACATCCGTAGGAGCGGGGGACATAGCCAGGAAGCGGTCCGGTGGAAGGAAAAAACATCATGCCTGCAAAGAGAGGCAAAACGCCGAGTCGGCAGGACAGAGAGGCACGATCCCAAGATGGCGCTGAGGAGGAAGAGTGGCCTGACCTGAGGGCGGCGGTGAGTCAGGGAGCGGCAGCGCGGCTAGAGCGCTTCGCTCACAAGTCACACCAGTCCCCCAGCCATGTATGGGGAGAAGGAGAGGGCACCCTGGCACAAGTGGAGGTAGGCTTAGGGGAGCAAGATGGCCCCTGTAATGATGATCAGCAATCCCCAGTTCAGGGGGGGGCGAGTGCCAGCATGTGCAGCACTGGGAAGTGCCTGCCAGTGATCAATGCCCCTGAGCCCACCTTGAAAGATGTGATGGCAGCTATTGCTAGCTGTAACGCCACCCTCCAGAATATGAATATGAATATTAATATTGGAAGTCTAAAAGCGGACATGTCCATTATCCGTCATGACCTGCATAAGGTGGCTGAACGCACCTCAGAAGTCGAGAGGAGGGTCTCGGATCTGGAAGATGGGGCTGTTACCCTACAGAGAGAGAGCCGGGCTGCGTCAAAGGATATAGCGGCGCTTTATGCTAAAACCGACGACCTCGAAAACCGCTCTCGCCGCAATAATATTAGGCTGGTGGGCATCCCTGAGAAATCTGAGGGCCCAGAGGCTATTGATTTTATCGAAAAATGGCTTGCGGAAAAATTCCGTGATAGAGGACTCTCTGCACTTTACACTGTGGAATGAGCACATAGGGTCCCCACCAGGCCTTTGCCGCCAGGACGTCCGCCACGTCCAATACTGGCCAAAATCCTGCACTATCGAGACAGAGACACTATACTGAGGGCCGCAAGGTCTCATCCTGAGTTAAAAATCAATGGGGTTCAGGTGTCTCTGTTCCCTGACTATTCGTCGGATCTACAGAAAAAAAGAGCTCGCTTTGTGGAGATTAAATGGAGGCTGAGAGATTTGCAAGTACAGTACTCCATGATGTTCCCGGCCAGGCTCAGAGTGGTGGCGTTTGGATCCGCGGTGTTCTTTGAGGACTCGGACGCTGCGGTCAAGTGGCTGGATCAAAATGAGCGTCGCCTTAGGATTCCATCAACAGACACCTGAGACTGTTGGACATTCCTGCTCCTGATTGAAGCTCTGATGTCCACTGGACCGTCCACCCACCGTTGTGGACATTTTCTTTCTTCTTTAGCCGGTTGCTAAAGAAATTTTGTGGGTAGAGCATACGCCCGAGGTTGCTCCCCACCTTCTCAATGTGCCTGCGTACGGTATCGTGCTGGATGCTGTGCTGCTTCAGGCGCTGTTGGGCCTGGTTCACAATGTTGGCCCCAAGTTCAGTACTGATGCTAATTATGCTGCATATGTTTATTGTCTGGGGAGGGATAGTTGGGTGAGGGGAGGGAGGGGGGATGGGGTTAGTGGGGGTTATTATCGTCAAAGGTGCTAATGATGGCAATTCTAAAATACTGAAACGTACAGTCCTGGTATATTTTGTCCGGGGGGGAAAAAGGGAAGAGATGGGAATCTGTAATCTGGTATTTAACATTGTTTTTCCTTGCGGCTGCTGGGAGATGGAAAGTTGTAGATCTCAAATGTACTTTTATATATGTAAGCATTCTTATGGGACCTGTTACGAGAATACTTAGCTGGAATGTGAGGGGAATGGCGGATGCTACAAAGAGACACGGTCTGTTCCGTTACCTGTCTAGATATCAGCCGGCAATAATATGCTTGCAAGAAACGCATATGACCAAACAATCTATACATGTCATGCAAAAGCCGTGGTTGGGTTATTCGGTGCACTCCGTCTTCTCCTCGCATTCCAGGGGGGTTAGTATCCTAGTTCATAAGAATATCATATTTGAATGCCTGAGGGTATGTGTGGATGAAGAGGGAAGGTTTATAGGAATGCATTGTGTGGTCCAAGGGATGAGAATGGTGTTAGCGACAATCTATATACCCCCACCATTTTCCTCGGTACCTTTAAGGAAGCTTATAGAATTCAGGGCAGAGTTTTCTGAACTTCCAATGTTAATAGTGGGAGATTTTAATAATGTACTTGACAGTTCGCTTGATAGATGCCAGATCACACCTAGTGGTAGTAGTACGGGTGAAATCTCGTTTGCAAGAATACTGAGGGAAGTAGGTCTGATGGATGTATGGAGAGAGACCCACCCCCTGGACAGGAAGTACTCGTGTTGCTCCTCGACCTATGGCTCCCTGTCGCGTATAGATCTGGGTCTGGTAAATGCTCATATGTTCCCGTTTGTACAGACCTCAGAATATCTTTCTAGGACCCTATCTGACCATTCCTTATTTAGCATCGCCCTTGATATATCTGTGACAGCCAGGCCGGGGGTTAGATACTAGCGACTAAATGCCTTTTGGTTAAAACTGATGGGTGACCCGTCCGATACGCTTCAATCCCTTAGGGAATATTTTTGTATAAATGAAGGGACTGCGTCTCCGTTAGTCGTCTGGGAAGCGATGAAGGCCTTCCTCAGAGGATCCTTTATTAAAACAGTCAGTCGGATTAAATCTAAATCTAGAGAGCTTGATCGGCAGAAACATGATAATATGAAGATAGCGGAGGAAGCTTTTGTGTTAAATCCTTCTATCATGACAAGCAATACCTTGAAGACTAGGCAGGAGGAGTTGAGGTGTCACCTCTTGGAGGTAGCAGAGAGGAAGAGACTGTTTTACAAGCAGCAATTTTTTACTGAAGGTGAGAGTGTAGGCCATATGCTCTCTGTTATCGCAAAAGCGCAGCAAGGATCACAATGTATATCTGGCCTGTTAGATGCTGGCGGCGTCCTCAGGCGTGATACGGATAACATTCTGAATATACTAAATAATTTTTATTCCTCTCTGTATGCTTCCAGGGTGACATGCTCGGATGAAGAGATTGACACCTTTTTGGCCACATTAGATCTTCCTAAGCTTTCCAGGGAGGACAGTATGCGGTTAGAGGAGCCGATTGAGCTAGAAGAATTGAGGGCGGCATTGGCTGCTATGGCTAATGACAAGGCTCCGGGGTTGGATGGGCTTCCGGCGGAAGTATATAAGTCCTTTGCGGAAGTGTTGCTCCCGGAACTTCTGAAGGTATTCAATTGTTCCAAGGAGAGGGGGGTGCTACCTCCGTCTATGCAGGAGGCGGTAATAGTAGTCATTTCTAAGCCGGACAAAGATCACTCTCTCCCTGACTCATATAGACCGATATCGTTACTCTCCACTGATGTTAAGTTGCTTGCAAAGGTCTTGGCCATGCGTCTGTCTAAAGTGATTCTGTCTATCATACACTCTGACCAGACTGGCTTCATGCCTCAGAAATCAACGTCAATTAATATTAGAAGAGTGTTTGCTAGTATTCAACTTCCAGCTGATAATGTTGGAGATAGAGCTATCCTTTCTTTGGATGCGGCCAAGGCCCTTGACAGCATTGAGTGGCGATTCTTGTGGAGAGTTATGGCGTATATGGGATTTGGAGATGAGTATATATCCTGGGTCCGGGTGCTATACTCTAAACCCGAAGCATGTTTCAGGGCGAATGGAGGGGTGTCCCCCAAGTTCTGTCTGGGCCGGGGTACTAGACAGGGGTGCCCGTTGTCACCTCTGCTATTTGCAGTTGCGATTGAGCCATTAGCCGCAGCAATTCGTAAATCAATGGACATCCGGGGGTTTCAATATGGGGCAGTTAATAATAAAGTGGCGATGTATGCAGATGACACCCTGCTTTTTCTGGGAGATACTGGTCCATCGTTGGAAGCGGCTATGAAAATCATTGATTGCTTCGGGGATCTGTCGCGTCTGACTATTAACTGGAGTAAGTCGGCGATTATGCTGCTTGACGGGCAAGTGCAGTCACAGACAGTGCGAGACAGAAATATTCCATGTGTAGCGACCTTTAAGTATTTGGGTATCCATATATCTCCGAGAATCCGAGACTTTGGGCGCCTTAACTTTGACCCGTTGGTTATCAAATTTCGTAATAAGACTAAGGCATGGTGTAAACTATATCTGTCGGTGGCGGGAAGAGCTAATCTCATTAAAATGGTGTTGATGCCCCAGCTACTCTATGTTCTACATAACTCCCCGGTCTGGCTGTCAAAATCCAAATTTGTTCCTATCAATGCTACTTTCAGGGAGCTCATATGGCGGAAGGGGCAACCGAGAATTAAGCTTGAAACGTTGCAATATCCTAAAACAGAAGGGGGCCTTGCAGTGCCAAACCCCTGGGTGTACTTCCTGGCTGCACAATGCCAACATTTTAAGGGGTGGATGTAACTGGAGTCGAGTGAGATGTCGTGTCAGTTGTTTAAACATTGCTTGTCCTCTAATGACCTACTGCTGATCCTTGAGACTAGGGGGGCTGGGAGGAGTGGTCCGATGGGCGATCTGGGACACTTGATGCAGTCCGTATGGAATAAGGTCAAGCTCCTGAGGGGGGTTTTCGGCAATACGGAATACACTCACCTGTGGGGCAATCCTGTGCTGCCGGAATTCCTCTCCCTGTCTGAGTTTGGGGCATGGAAAAGGAAGGGTATTCTTAGGTTGGGGCATCTTTTGGAGGAAAAGAAGTTCATGTCATTTGCCAGATTTCAAGAGAAGTATGAGCTGCCTAGAACTCACTTTTATAAGTACCTTCAGGTGAGACATGCATACAACTCCACATTTAAAGGTACGACTGAGGTGGCAGGGAGAGATGCTGCACTGCACCAGATTCTGTCCAGGGGGGCGAGGAGAGGTATGATTTCCTGTATATACAAGCTGCTGCTTGAGAAGTTTCTAATGTCGCATCCGCTTACGGCTAAAAGTAAATGGGAGAAAGATGTTGGCGAATTAACTGATGACCAATGGTCTGACATACTGGAGGCGATACCTCTCTCTTCCTTGAGTGAAGGACGTAAACTCTCGCAGCTGTTTATTGTCCATAGGGTCTACAAAACACCGTTTTTTTTTGTTCCGTATAGGGTTCAGACCTACGGATGAGTGTCCAAGATGTTCTGTGGTGTCTGCAGATCTGTTGCATATGATGTGGACGTGCGAGAGGTTAGGGAGATACTGGGAGTTGGTACGTCAGACAATACAGGACGTTTACAAGGTACGAATACCCTCTGATCCGAAAGTGTGTGTGTTAGGATATGTCTCTGAATTGGCCACTGGGCAGGTGCATAAAATAGCTATAGGGAGAATGTTATATGTCGCTAGGAAGTTAATAGCCCTACATTGGATACAGACAGCTCCGCCAATCCTAGGTGAATTCCTAAGTGCGGTTGACACAATGCTGAGCTATGAACGGATGGTGTACCAGAAGCGTGGATGCCCAGCGAAATTTGAAAAATTGTGTGATCCATGGCTGTCGTTTCGACGTCTGAATAGAAATGTTTAACAATGTGCCTTTGTATTTTGTAGGTTAGGGTGGGGTGGGATGGGGGGGGTTGGATTGAAACTGGATTAATACACATAGTTTGGTGTCCTTTTTGTTATTAGTCCTATGGACAATATGTCTCTATGTCATCCTTGCATGTATTGTGAAAAAACGTGTATTTGCACTGTAAAATGTTTAATAAAAATGATCTGATTTAAAAAAAAAAACTGTAAGGCTGCTAGAAAGTTATGGGAAGGGTTAAAAAGGTGAAACTTTGATGACAGACTCCCTTTAACCTGGTGGAACTGGTGGCGGGTTTTGGGATCCTGTCATGATGCCTGCTATTATGAGAAATTCAGATGGAAGGAGAGGACTCTGAGAAGACGCGTTGTGCTCCACTAACAACGAAAGGTCCCCCGTAAACATTACTGTATTGTCGGACGGCGGTCTGTGTGTGGGGAGCTCTTGATTCTTCCCCCGACAGATGATGTTGGGGAAGAGAAGGATGAGGTGAAGTCAAAGGGCGGACTGGGACCTTAAAGTGGCCCTGGAAAAAATTCTAAAAGTGGCCCCGTTTTGTAATTGGGTCCAAATTGATGGAAGGCAAGGGCCAGCAATCCCATATTGTGGCACATTATAACACCACAAGAGAGCCAAATACCACAGTCCATCACTAAATACATCCCCAAAAACTTCCACTGGCCGGCCGTGAGGAGGGCCCAGGCGGCCCCCTAGGAAATTTCCCTGTAAGGTCGATGGCCAATCCGCCCCTGGGCGAAGTGAATATTTTTCCCAGGAGATAAGGCAGAAGTGTCTGGCAGTGGCCTTCTTCCCTCTCCACACTGAATACATGTGCGGCCGAGCTGAAGGTGGATGTGTATGGTGGAGTCAGGAGAGATTGTTATTGAATGTGTATAGCCATAATTATCCCAAATCCTAGGAACGGCTGACATTTCACTTTGTCACTATCACTATTGCAGACACTGCATCCGGTGCTCCCCATGTCTCCGCAACAGGCCAGATGCAGTGCGCAATAGCGTTTCAGACGACCCAACTGCGTTTTAGGCATACTACCAATCATGCCATGTAAAATCTTGTGACATCAAGCTAACCCCCCCCCCCCCCCCCCCCCCCCCCAGGTTCTGATTGGCCACGAAGAAACAGAACCTAGGAGGAACACGTTTCACATGCATTTCAATTCAATCAAAGGCAGCCGTGACTTTCCCACATTTTTACTTTTTAGACAGAATTGGTCTGAGGTCTTAACTGATAGTGCTCCAACATATGCAACTATATTGGCATACAGGAGCATTCAAAAATCTATACGGCCTTGTATGTGTTATTGTAACTCCACCCCGTTCACTCCAATGGAGCAGAGCTTGAATACCACACAGGTGTGGCGCGGTCTTTAAAAGAAAAGGACACCCCCTTTAAATTAGCAGTCCAGCTAGAAAGATCCCATGCAGGGACGGAGGGTGGTGCATGACAGTGATTCAGAAAATAGTCATGGATCGCCTGAGAATTTGAGACCAATTGTGCCATTAAAGTGCGTCTGAAATGTGGGGTTAGTAGTGTAGCTGTAGTCTTAAGGCTGTTTCACACGAGCGAGTCCATTGCGGGAATCACGCTCCGTGTGCGAGTGTGATCCTCCGCTCTGGACTTGCAGGAGCGCACGGCATTCTCATGATTTATAATGCTGTGTGTCTCTGCGTGACATTATTTCTACAGAATCATACTGACAGCTTTATGTCACTATGCTTCTGTAGAAATAAGGTCAAGCAGAGACACACAGCATTATAAATCATGACAATGCCGTGCGCTCCTGCAAGTCCAGAGCGGAGGATCACACTCCCACACGGAGCGCGATTCCTGCAATGGACTCGCTCGTGTGAAAAATACGCTACTTCACTGCACATTTTCTACGGAGGTGTTTTCGTGCTTGTCTTATATCTGAATAGAAACCTGTTCAGACAAGACTCTGTCTCCTCCAGCTGAATGGATTTCCTGAGTGATAAGAGCGGGGGAAGGGTATAGAAAAGATGGTATTTATCAGAATGGTATTCGCACTCCTCAACTAGGAGCCAACTAGTGCTACGATCTAGCTCTGGGATCAGTAACCACCCGCACTCCACCTGTTCTGAAACGAAAACTCCCAGAATCCTCCTTTCACTTCTATGGGAGTTACAATAACAGCCGAGGAAGTGTGCATGCTGGGAGTTGTAGTTTCACAGCAGCTGGGGTGCAGAAGGTTGCTGATCCCTAAACTAGGTCATACAAAGGGCTTGTTGGGTTTCATGATGTCCGCATGCTCTAATGGTGCCTTACCTATTGAGGATTGTGACCAGTGCATAGTCTCATGAAGTATGAGTGACACTCAGTATAGCTTGCAGCTCGTACCGAGGTTGTCAACCAGCTTTCCTGCTGTCCTGGTTATCTAATCTGCTTAGGGTACTTTCACACTAGCGGTTTTCTTTTCCGGCACAGAGTTCCGTCCTAGGGGCTCTATACCGGAAAAGAACTGATCAGTTTTATCCTAATGCATTCTGAATGGAGAGTAATCCGTTCAGGATGCATCAGGATCTCTTCAGTTCAGTCTTTTTGACTTTTCAGGACGGAGATAATACCGCCACATGCTGCGGTTTTATCTCTGTCCAAAATTCCAGAACACTTGATCCGGCATTAATTTACATTGAAATGTATTAGTGCCGGATCCGGCATTAAAAATACCGCAACGCCGGATCCGTCCTTCTGGTCTGCGCATGCGCAGACCTTTACAAATGGGGGAAAAAAAAAATAGAAACGGATCAGTTTGTCCGTATGAAAAACGGACAGACTGATCCGTTCTTGCAATGCATTTGACTGATCCTGATCCGTCTACAAATGCTGTCCGTTTGCATGCAGATTGCCGGATCACTCTGCCGCAAGTGTGAAAGTAGCCTTAGTTCTGCTGTGATGCCGCTCTTACTCCTGTATTTGCTGCTGTTTTCAATTAAGTAAAAAATTGGATCCCCTTGAATTTTGCACTTGGACTCCCTGTATTGTGTCTGCTCCAGTCCCCGTACTCAGATCATTGTGTTTCTACCATAGTGTTTAGATGAGATGACTAGAGCTGTACATGCATGCTCGGCCAGCTGACGGCTATGTCTCCCAGTGCATATATGCATGCTCGTCTCGGCCTTGTGCACATATATAGTGAGTGGGGAGAATGGAAGGATCGGGCACTAGAAATCCAACATGCCTGAAAGCGGGAAGCCCAATACACCTCAGATGTTCAGATGGCATACTCTACCTCCAATGTGTGTGGCCAGGGTTAGGGTACGCTGCTGACGTTCTGCCGGCAATGCATGCAAATGGCTTATATTATACCCTGCGAAAAAGCAATCTGGTATATTGAATATCAACTTTAATATCTATAACGTGTTCACGTTTGTTTCGGATCCCACTTAGAAAAACTGTGGATTAACCCATTGAAATTACGATTGGCCTGTCCACCGGAAAAAGTCGAAATTCTGTTTCAGATTTTCTGCTGTGGAGTCTTAAAGAAAATTCACAGCGTAATTGACCATGGCAGATCCATGTCATGTGCTCATTGCTCTAGGCAGTGTTCACAGATTGAAGAAAATAAGTTGGAAGGGAGGACACCTTGTGTGATATCAGTTGTATTATTTAAAGGGGTTATCTGGTTTCAGGATATTGATGACTTAAAGGGCTTATCTGGGAATTTGATATTGATTACCTATCCTCAGGATCGGCTGTTGGAAGAGGCCGCAGATCTGCGCGAGCGCCTAGGCCTGTGACATCACTGTACATCAGTCACGTGGCCTAGATACGGCTCAGTCCCATTTAAGTGAATGAGGCTGACCTGCAGTACCAAGCACAGCGCCATCCATCCTATAATGGCTGTGCTTTGGTTAGCTGTGAGGAGGCCACGGAGCTCCAGTGAGTGCAGTGGCCTCTTCAGATCTGCTATTGGTGAACTGTCCTGAGGATAGGTCACCAGTATCAAATTCCTGGACAACTCCTTTAATCTCAGGATAGTAACATAGTACATAAAGCCGAAAAAAGACATTTGTCCATCCAGTTCGGCCTGTTATACTGCAAGTTGATCCAGAGGAAGGCAAAAACCCTGAGAGGTAGAAGCCAATTTTCTCCACTTTAGGGGAATAAAAAATTCCTTCCCGACTCCAATCAGAATAACTCCCTGGATCAACGACCCCTCTCTAGTAGCTATAGCCTGTAATATTATTACACTCCAGAAATACATCCAGGCCCCTCTTGAATTCCTTTATTGTACTCACCATCACCACCTCCTCAGGCAGAGAGCTCCATAGTCTCACTGCTCTTACCGTAAAGAATCCTCTTCTATGTTTGTGTACAAACCTTCCTTCCTCCAGACGCAGAGGATGTCCCCTCGTCACAGTCACAGTCCTGGGGATAAATAGATGATGGGAGAGATCTCTGTACTGACCCCTGATATATTTATACATAGTAATTAGATCTCCCCTCAGTCGTCTTTTTTCTAAAGTGAATAACCCTAATTTTGATAATCTTTCAGGGTACTGTAGTCCCCCCATTCCAGTTATTACTTTAGTTGCCCTCCTCTGAACCCTCTCCAGCTCTGCTATGTCTGCCTTGTTTACAGGAGCCCAGAACTGTACACAGTACTCCATGTGTGGTCTGACTAATGATTTGTAAAGTAGTAGGAATATGTTCTCATCACGGGCATCTATGCCCCTTCTGATGCAACCCATTATCTTATTGGCCTTGGCAGCAGCTGCCTGACACTGGTTTTTGCTGCTTAGTTTGCTGTTTATTAAAATTCCTAGATCCTTTTCCATGTCAGTGTTACCGAGTGTTTTATCATTTAGTATGTACGGGTGACTTGCATTTTTCCTTCCCATGTGCATAACTTTACATTTATCAGTGTTAAACCTCATCTGCCACTTATCTGACCAAGCCTCCAATCTATCCAGATCCCTCTGTAGTAGTATACTGTCCTCTTCAGTGTAAATTACTTTACACAGTTTAGTGTCATCTGCGAAAATTGATACTTTACTATGCAAGCCTTCTACAAGATCATTAATAAATATATTGAAGGATAGATCATCGCTGTCATCCCTGACAGACAACACCCTTGCGATCAGCTATTTGAAGGGGCAGTGGAGCTCATGGAAGCACTTTATCCTCATCCGTGTTTACTGCATGCCGTCCCTTGTAGCAGTGGTATAGTGCAATTACAGCTTCCTCTAACTTTAAAGTGACTGGCAATAACAGCTGTATTTACATGGCCCTTCCACTACAAGGTAGATGGCATGCAGGTAAACATTCAGGAGGATGCAGCACTTCCACAAGCTCCACGGCCCCTTCAGCCGATCGCAGGGGTGCTGGGAGTTGTCACCCACCGATCTGATATTGATGACCTATCCTGAGGGTAGCTCATCAATATCATGAAACTGAACGGTACTAGAACGACAGCTCCGACCGTTATGTAGTTGATGGAGCTGGTAACTGCAGCGCTGCTCCCAGTTACCACTTACATTCACTGCACAATGGACAGAGCTGTAGTTCTGGTCCAGAGGGCAAAAAACAGACACACGGACCACACACGGATCCTTCATGGATGAACCACTGACCATCATGTCAGACTCGGACGTGTGAAAGAGACCTAAGTCTGTGCACGTGACAGGCAGGGGCCGAGCGGTTGTACTAGGATCAGTCTCTACTGCCTCTGGTACTTTTACGGTGGTGAAAATGGCAATTGATCCTCTGTATTTTTATTGTCTTCCAATTCTCTTAAAGGGATCCGCTGAGGACACTAGTGGGACACAGTCACTGGCCGGATTGTTAAATAAGTGTAAAACCCCCCAGGGGCAAAGGTTGATCAACCAGTGGATTAAACAACCCCTAATGGACAAGAACAGGATTGAAGAGAGGTAAATGTGAAGCCTGTCCATAAATGTGTTGTGGCATAAGGCTACTTTCACACTCGCGTTTGGTGTGGATCCGTCATGGATCTGCACAAACGCATCCGTTCAGATAATACAACCGTATGCATCCGCTCAGAACGGATCCGTTTGTATTATCTGTAACATAGCCAAAACGGATCCGTCTTGAACGCGATTAAAAGTCAATGGGGGATGGATCCATTTTCTATTGTGCCAGTGAAAACTGATCCGTCCCCATTGACTTACATTGTGTGTCAGGACGGATCCGTTTGGCTCAGGTTCTTCAGACGGACACCAAAACGCTGCAAGCAGCGTTTTGGTGTCGGCCTCCAGAGCGGAATGTAGACAGAACGGAGGCAAAACTGATGCGTTCTGAGCGGATCCTTTTCCATTCACAATGCATTAGGGCAAAACTGATCTGTTTTGGACCGCTTGTGAGAGCCCTGAACGGATCTCACAAACGGAAACCAAAACGCCAGTGTGAAAGTAGCCTAAGCCACTCATTTACTTCTTGTATGTGTGCCATCAAATAATAGTTTTACGCCCAGTGACTGCACATTTAGTGCCCAATTGACACCACGTCTATGGTTATCTCCCACCTGAGGAATCTTCTGGGATATATGCCAGTCTGCCCATAGACTTGAATGGCCATACTTGCTGTATGCCTATGGCATATGCATCCGAAAGTATAGTTGGTGCAGATTTGATGGAGTTTCTGCACCAAATGAACACCAATGTGTTATGTGATTTTCCCCGATCTTGCCCTTAGCATTGCAAAATGTGCACTGAAAAATCTGCACAAACAATCGATGTGCGCTGTGCGTTTCAGAATCTGCCGTCTTGCTGTGCTCCATGATAACCTTTGAAACCTTACGACTTGCTCTTCTTGCTGTTCCAGTTTCAATGTTGAGTATATATTGCCGGAGGACGGGAGCAAAACCGTAAACCTCCTGGCCACATACCTCCAAGCTTATGGTAGCTGGTATCCTGCTTCTAGGCAAATAATGGAGTCAGGGCTGTATTCATGTTTTCAGCCTCAGCATGTTTAAAGCTACAGTCATCCTAAACAGTCACTTTATAAAGGTTCTGCATAGGGTAAAATAATAAAATTAGTTATTCTCCCCTTACTGATCATCCTGCTCTTCCCATTCCAACAATTCAGGATCCCAGACCAATGTAGGAGCAGCGTTCAAAACGGTAACCGGTCAGCGCCCCCCTTTAAAGTCCAGGGCGGTGCTGGCTTTGGAACATCAAGCCGTGCTTTATCTGTGCTTGGCTTCCTAGCCATGGCGCTTGGCATCACGCCCAGCAGCTTCATGAGGCTTTGATGCTTGCAGGTGTTACCTGAGGTCCTGTGACGCAGCTCGGAGCTTTGAAGTTCAGCCGAGTCATAGCATTGGTTTGCATTTTATTTAAAGCTGGCTTTCAGCAGCCTATTATAAAACTTCCCGCATTGTGCCTTACAAATCCAATCCTTCTACAATGGATCAGGAGTCGGTGTCATTGTGCATGAGGTTGTGTGGCTGCAAAAACCAGTGAGACGTCTGCTTTCTTTTTCTAAATCGGGAATTGGCGATTCACGTCGCGGTTTTTCACTCTACATTACTCATCCTACGTTTACATAGATATACTTTTGGGGCGGGCTGGATTTATTTTTTAAGAAACTCAAGGACCCTGATTGGCCATATAGTGGTCATTCCTTAAAGGGGTTGTCTTATCCAAAAGACCACTGTCTGGCATCACAGATACTTGGCAGACAAACGATTTTGACAGTGGTAGATTAGGCTATACATTTCCCTTGCTGCGGTAGTTTTACATGGTGACTATTCACGGCCACAAGGATCTCTGCTTGTAAATGGCTGTGACGCGTAGTAAGGGTCTTGTGCAGGGAACCTCTACAATAAGCCCACTTCTGAAAGGGCATCTGTCAGCAGTTTTGTACCTATGACACTGGCTGACCTGTTACATGTGCACTTGGCAGCTGAAGACATCTGTGTTGGTCCCATGTTCATATGTGTCCGCATTGCTGAGAAATATGATATTTTAATATATGCAAATGAGCCTCTAGGAGCAACGGGGGCGTTGCTGTTACACCTAGGGGCTCAGCTCGCTCTGCAACTGCCGTGCCCTCTCTACTTTGACAGGGCCAGGTGTAGGGGTGGGCGATATAGACTATATGCGATATAAACTATATCAATTTGGCCAGCGTTAGAGATTTCGTATATCGCAGTAGAACACGGCATGCACCGCTCTCGGCGCGCACCATGTTCTCATGAGCCGGCACAGTGGAGAAGGAGGGAGTCCCTCCCCACTGTGTGCGGCTGCCGCTGACCACCAATGAGAACAGAGAGGAGGAGGGACTGTGGCCACTGCGCCACCATTGCTGCGCGCCGTGATCCACCGCAATTAACCCTTCAGGTCCTGAGGGGTTCAATGCAGCAGATCACGGCACGCAGTCATAGAGGCCAGGTATGGGATATGGCCGGCACATGCAGGCTACGTTTGTATATAGGCATATTAACTATATTCTTGGTGGTGCAGTGGCCACAGTCCCTCCCTTCTACCCCCCCTCTTCTAAGTATTGTATTAATTGCGCCCCCCCCCCCCCCCCTCCACACGATTAAATCATTGGTGGCAGGGGCAGCTTCTGATCGGAGCCCCAGCAGTATAATCGTGGGGCTCTGATCGGTTACCATGGCAGCCAGGACGCTACTTAAGCCCTGGCTGCCATAGTCAGCTCCCTGCTGCTGTGTGCACTATGCACAGGGCAGCAGGGAGAGTGTGAGGTCCTATTCACCTTAATAGAGCTCTAGCCCCTAAGGAGGCTAATAGTTATTAAATAAAAAGTAAAAAAAAAAAAAGTTTAACACCCCCCCCCCCCCCCCCCCCCCCCCGAAATATAGAATATATCGCACATGCTTAAAATTATATCGCAATATAGATTTTAGGCCATATCGTCCACTGCCTGGCCCTGTCAAAGTGCAGAGAGAGCAGAGCCTCTAGGTGTAACGGCAACGCCCCCGTTGCTCTTAGAAACTAATTTGCATATATTAAAACTTCATTATTTTCAGCAATGTGAGCACATATGAACATGGGACCAACACAGATGCCTTCAGCTGCCAAGTGCACATGTAACAGGTCAGCCAGTGTCATGGGTACAAATCTGCTGACGGATGCAGAGCCAAACGGATCCGTCCTGACTTTCAATGTAAGTCAATGGGGACGGATCCGTTTTCACTGACACAATATGGTGCAATTGAAAACTGATCTGTCCCCCATTGACTTTCAATGTAAGTCAGGACGGATCCGTTTGCATTATCATGAGAAAAAATATATAAAAAATCTGAACGGATACAATCGTTTGCATTATAGGTGCGGATCCGACTGTGCAGATACCCGACGGAGCCACCTGTGTGAAGTTGGCACCCCATGTTCTTAAATTTCAAAAAGAAATACACCATTCGTTTGTGCTGCGTTTGTGCTGGTTTGTGCCGCAAAAATTAACGTTTGCGCCGCTTTGGTTTCCGAGATATTGCGCGCTTGATTTGCTGAAACCCCGCCCACTTTCCACCCCATGTTTTTAAATTTCAAAAAGAAATACACCATTCGTTTGTGCTGCGTTTGTGCTGGTTTGTACTGCAAAAATTAACGTTTGCGCCGCTTCGGTTTCCGAGATATTGCGTGCTTGATTTGCTGAAACCCCGCCCACTTTCCACCCCATGTTTTTAAATTTCAAAAAGAAATACACCATTCGTTTGTGCTGCAAAAATTAACGTTTGCGCCGCTTTGGTTTCCGAGATATTGCGCGCTTGATTTGCTGAAACCCCTCCCACTTTTTTGCGCCGCTTTGGTTTCCGAGATATTGCGCGCTTGATTTGCTGAAACCCCGCCCACTTTCCACCCCATGTTTTTAACCCTGACCCTAGACCCCCCAGGTGTGCTGCAGCTTGCCCCCCTCCCCCCCCACAACTTTTTTTGGGGCACAAGCATATTATTATTATTTTTTTCTGCGTACGCTGACTGTGGCCGGGACTCTTAGCGTCCGGCCACTGTTAGCGCATCGCACACCCCACCGCTGATCAACTTCGGACGGTTGATCAGCGAGTTTGAATTAAAAAAAATAAAAAATTTGTGTGTTAGGTTTAGGATAAGTTTGCGAACACCCGTCCCCCCACACACACGCACACCAAATAAAGTTTATCACGCACAGACACACTCCCCTATGACCCGTCGGATGTTCTCGGCTGAGAAGGCATACGCCCAGCTTGCCTCCGAGTCCGAGAGCCCCAGTGAGGACGAGGATGACCGCACTTTCCTTTTGTCATCCACATCCTCCTCATCATCTAGCGATGATGATGAGACCCCAAGGCGGCGGAGAGGCGGAGCCAGGCGGAGCAAGGGGATGGCTATGCTAGGGACCCTGTGGCCCACACTAGTACGAGAAGCTCTGGGGCTCGTACTAGTTTTCCAGCCCACCAGTTAAGTCCACCGGAGCCCCCTACCGGTGAACTGGTCTGGTATACCCCAGAGCGTTTTGAGCCCGTGATTCCTGATTTTGTAGGCCAACCAGGAATCCAGATTTCCACAGTGGGCTTCACTGAATACGACTACTTTAGTCTTTTTTTCAGTGACCACTTTGTGAATCTGATGTTGGAGCAGACGAACCTGTACGCCCAACAGTTTGTCGCTCAACACCCGGGCTCCTTTTTGGCCAGGCCCGGTGGCTGGACTCCGGTCTGTGCAGCCAAGATGAGGACGTTTTGGGGCCTCGTACTGCATATGGGCCTAGTCAAGAAACCTCGTGTCAGGCATTACTGGAGTGGGGACGTCCTCTACCAGACCCCACTTTACGGTACGGCCATGACACGCTCCCGGTTTGAGGCCGGCCGGAAATGCGTGCATTATGCAGATAATGCAGCATGTCCCCCCCAAGGTGATCCTGCCTATGACCGCCTGTACAAAATCAGGCCGGTCATCGATCACTTTGGGGCCAAATTTTTACAGGCCTATGTACCTGGAAGGGAGGTCGCGGTTTCAAGGGGAGACTCATTTTCCGCCAGTATGTTCCCTCTAAGCGGGCGAGGTATGGCATGAAGCTGTACAAACTTTGCGAGAGTACCTCAGGGTACACTTACAAATTTCGTGTGTACGAGGGGCGAGATTCCCGTATTCAACCCCCAGAATGTCCCCCCACTCTGGGTGTTAGCGGGAAACTTGTGTGGGACCTTATGTACCCACTGCTGGATAAGGGTTACCACCTGTACGTGGATAAATTTTATACTAGTATCCCCTTGTTCCAGTCCCTCGCCGCCAGATCCACGTCCGCTTGTGGGACCGTGCGGAAAAATCAACGCAGCCTCCCTAACCCCCCCCCCCCTCCAGGTACCTATCCCCAGGGGTGCGACCCGTGCCCTTACCAGTGGAAACCTGTTGCTGATCAGATATAAGGACAAGAGGGATGTCCTTGTACTGTCCACAATTCACGGTAACGGCATCACCCCTGTCCCTGTGCGAGGTACTGCGGCAACGGTCCTCAAGCCCGATTGCATCGTCGACTACAATCGGTATATGGGAGGAGTTTATCTATCTGATCAAGTCCTCAAGCCATATAACGCCATGCGCAAAACCCGAGCATGGTGCAAAAAAGTTGCGGTCTGCTTGGTGCAGGTTGCCTTGTACAACTCTTTTGTGCTGTCCCGGAGCGCTGGCAGCACAGGGACATTCCTCCAATTCTATGAGGCAGTCCTCAAGGACCTGATCTTTTCTGACCGGGAAAGAGCAGGCCGGAGTACCTCGGGAACTGGAGGCGCCCGGATCGTCCCTGGCCAAAAACTTTCCAGGTGTGGTCCCCCATACTGGAAAGAAGGGACGGACCCAAAAAAGGTGCAGAGTGTGTCACAGGAAGGGGATATGGAAGGACACCACTACTCAGTGTGACACGTGCCCCGATCATCCGGGCCTCTGCATTGACGGTTGCTTCAGGGAGTACCACACTTCCATGGGGTACTAAATTTATGTTCCCCTTCCCCAATTTAGCCACTGACAATCGGATAAAAAACTATGGTTCTCAAAAATATTTAGTAAAACTAAAATAAATAAAAAAGTAGACATATTAGGTATCGCCGCGTCCGTAAGAATCTGCTCTATAAAAATACCCCATGACCTAACCCCTCAGATGAACACGGTCAAAAAAATTAAATAAAAACGGTGCAAAAAAAAGTTTTTTGTCACCTTACATCGCGTTGCACCGTTTTTTTTTTTTCTTTTTTGACCATGTTCATCTGAGGGGTTAGGTCATAGGGTATTTTTATAGAGCAGATTCTTACAGACGCGGCGATACCCTAGATGTCAACTTTTTTTTATTTATTTTAGTTTTACTAAATATTTAAGAATTTTTTTCAAGTCTGAGAACCATAGTTTTTTATCCAATTGTCAGTGGCTAAATTGGGGAAGGGGAACATAAATTTAGTACTCCATGGAAGTGTGGTACTCCCTGAAGCAACCAATAATGCAGAGGCCCGGATGAAGAGGGCACATGTCACACTGAGTAGTGGTGTCCTTCCGTATCCCCTTCCTGTGACACACTCTGCACCTTTTTTGAGTCTGTCCCTTCTTTCCAGTATGGGGGACCACACCTGGAAAGTGTTGGCCAGGGACGATCCGGGCGTCTCCAGTTCCCGAGGTACTCCGGCCTGCTCTTTCCCGGTCAGAAAAGCTCAGGTCCTTGAGGACTGCCTCATAGAACTGAAGGAATGTCCCTGTATTGCCAGGATCTGGCGGCGAGGGACAGGAACAAGGGGATACTAGTATAAAAGTTATCCACGTACAAGTGGTAACCCTTATCTAGCAGTGGGTGCATAAGGTCCCATACAAGTTTCCCGCTAACACCCAGAGTGGGGGGACATGCTGGGGGTCGCCCCTCGTACACACGAAACTTGTAAGTGTACCCTGAGGTACTCTCGCAAAGTTTGTACAGCTTCACTCCATACCTCGCCCGCTTAGAGGGAACATACTGGCGGAAAATGAGTCTCCCCTTGAAAGCAATGAGAGACTCATCAACCGCGACCTCCCTTCCAGGTACATAGGCCTGCACAAATTTGGCCCCAAAATGATCGATGACCGGCCTGATTTTGTACAGGCGGTCATAGGCAGGATCACCTTGGGGGGGACATGCTGCATTATCTGCATAATGCAGGCATTTCCAGATGGCCTCAAACAGGGTACGTGTCATGGCCGTACTGTAAAGTGGGGTCAGGTAGAGGACGTCCCCACTCCAGTAATGCCTCACACTAGGTTTCTTGACTAGGCCCATGTGCAGCACGAGGCCCCAAAACGTCCTCATCTTGGCTGCACAGACCGGAGTCCAGCCACCGGACCTGCTCCAACATCAGATTCACAAAGTTGTCACTGAAAAAAAGACTAAAGTAGTCGTATTCAGTGAAGCCCACGGTGGAAATCTGGATTCCTGGTTGGCCTACAAAATCAGGAATCACGGGCTCAAAACGCTCTGGGGTATACCAGACAAGTTCACCGGTAGGGGGCTCCGGTGGACTTAACTGGTGGGCCGGAAAACTAGTACGAGCCCCAGAGCTTCTCGTACTAGTGTGGGCCACAGGGTCCCTAGAATGGCGGTCCCCTTGCTCCGCCTGGTGGTGTCTCCGCCGCCTTGGGGTATTATCATCATTGCTAGATGATGAGGAGGACGCGGATGACAAAAGGAAAGTGGGGTCATCCTCATCCTCACTGGGGCTCTCGGACTCGGAGGCAAGCTGGGCGTATGCCTCCTCAGCCGGGAACATCCGGCGGGCCATAGGGGAGTGTGTGTGTGTGTGATAAACTTTATTTGGTGTGCGTGTGTGTGGGGGGACGGGTGTTCGCAAACCTATCCTAAACCTAACAGACAAAAAAAAAGCCAAAAAATGTGAATTATTTTTTCAAAAAAATTCAAACTCACTGATCAACCGTCCGAAGTTGATCAGCGGTAGGGTGTGCGATGCGCTAAGAGTCCCGGCCACAGTCAGCGTACGCAGAAAAAAATAAAATAATATGCTTGTGCCCCAAAAAAAGTTGTGGGGGGGGCGGGAGGGGGGCAAGCTGCAGCACACCTGGGGGTCTAGGGTCAGGGTTAAAAACATGGGGTGGAAAGTGGGCGGGGTTTCAGCAAATCAAGCGCGCAATATCTCGGAAACCAAAGCGGCGCAAACGTTAATTTTTGCGGCACAAACGCAGCACAAACGAATGGTGTATTTCTTTTTGAAATTTAAAAACATGGGGTGGAAAGTGGGCGGGGTTTCAGCAAATCAAGCGCGCAATATCTCGGAAACCAAAGCTGCGCAAACGTTTATTTTTGCAGCACAAACCAGCACAAACGCAGCACAAACGAATGATGTATTTATTTTTGAAATTTAAAAACATGGGGTGGAAAGTGGGCGGGATTTAAGCAAATCAAGCGCGCAATATCTCGGAAACCGAAGCGGCGCAAACGTTAATTTTTGCAGCACAAACCAGCACAAACGCAGCACAAACGAATGGTGTATTTCTTTTTTAAATTTTAAAACATGGGGTGGAAAGTGGGCGGGGTTTCATCAAATCAAGCGCGCAATATCTCGGAAACCGAAGCGGCGCAAACGTTTATTTTTGCAGCACAAACCAGCACAAACACAGCACAAACGAATGGTGTATTTCTTTTTGAAATTTAAAAACATGGGGTGGAAAGTGGGCGGGGCTTCATAAAAATCTAACGCGCAATATCTCAGGAACCGAACCGGCACAAACATTCATTTTTGCGGCACAAACCAGCACAAACGCAGCACAAACGAATGGTGTATTTCTTTTTGAAATTTAAGAACATGGGGTGCCAACTTCACACAGGTGACGGAGCCGCACCTAACACAGGTGTGAAAGTAGCCTTAGTTGTCATCAAAGAGAAAAATGGTTTTAACATTTTTAACAATAAAAAAAAAAATGGTGAAGATGTTTTTAGCCCAACATACAGCCAATGCAATAAGTGACCCAGATGTGTCCATGGCCTTTAAGAAGACCTACCTGTTTCAGAGAAAAGGGGCACAGCTTAAGATGTCACCTTGCTTTTTTTTCCCCCGTCTAGACCCATGAGGACTGCTCCAAATTTCACTCTCCTTCCATCCTGATGTAGCACTTTGGCAGGAGGTGAAACGAGGTCACTTCGATGAAAATGGACACCTTTACCCTGAAATTGTTACTTATTAGGGAAAAGTGTAGGGAACAATCAGTTTGTCAGGGGAACAACGGAAATGATAGCAGTCTGGTCAGAGGACAGGACATTAGTAAATCCTACACGTTGTGATCTAATTGAAAGTGACCATCATCCACGATGATTATTTATTGATTTGTTGACCATTATGTCCATGGTGACCAAAACCACCATCCCCTGATGGAAGCAGAAGGTATGTAAAGGTGGAAACCCCATCACTTCCACTAGTATAGTGCGTATATTGTTTACTCGTGTAGTTCACTGGTGTCCTGATCACATGTCGCTGTTTCTACCCTGGGGCCAGTTTCCATGCTCTAGTTTCAGACCTTGCTTTGAATAATATGGGTGCGGCAGTTTCACTCTGTGCATACTGCCGGGTAATAAACTTATATGAGAATAAGGAAGCGAAAAGTAAATGACGTTGTAACTGGAAGTATGATTAAAAAAGGAACCAAATGACATTGTAGCAAGGGGGCTGTCGTAGCCGCAGAGGGCAGGACTGTGGGGGGGCTGTCGTAGCCGCAGAGGGCAGGACTGTGGGGGGGCTGTCTTTGCCGCAGAGGGCAGGACTGTGGGGGGGCTGTCGTAGCCGCAGAGGGCAGGACTGTGGGGGGGCTGTCGTAGCCGCAGAGGGCAGGACTGTGGGGGGGCTGTCGTAGCCGCAGAGGGCAGGACTGTGGGGGGGCTGTCGTAGCCGCAGAGGGCAGGACTGTGGGGGGGCTGTCTTTGCCGCAGAGGGCAGGACTGTGGGGGGGCTGTCTTTGCCGCAGAGGGCAGGACTGTGGGGGGGCTGTCGTTGCCGCAGAGGGCAGGACTGTGGGGGGGCTGTCTTTGCCGCAGAGGGCAGGACTGTGGGGGGGCTGTCTTTGCCGCAGAGGGCAGGACTGTGGGGGGGCTGTCTTTGCCGCAGAGGGCAGGACTGTGGGGGGGCTGTCGTAGCCGCAGTGGGCAGGACTGTGGAGGGGCTGTCGTAGCCGCAGAGGGCAGGACTGTGGAGGGGCTGTCTTTGCCGCAGAGGGCAGGACTGTGGGGGGGCTGTCGTAGCCGCAGTGGGCAGGACTGTGGAGGGGCTGTCGTAGCCGCAGAGGGCAGGACTGTGGAGGGGCTGTCGTAGCCGCAGAGGGCAGGACTGTGGGGGGGGGGGGGCTGTCGTAGCCGCAGAGGGCAGGACTGTGGGGGGGGGGGGGCTGTCGTAGCCGCAGAGGGCAGGACTGTGGGGGGGGGGGGGGGGCGGCTGTCGTAGCCGCAGAGGGCAGGACTGTGTGGGGGGGGGGGGGGGGGCGGCTGTCGTAGCCGCAGAGGGCAGTACTGTGGGGGGGGGGGGGGGGGGGGCGGCTGTCGTAGCCGCAGAGGGCAGGACTGTGGGGGGCTGTCGTAGCCGCAGAGGGCAGGACTGTGGGGGGGGGGGGGGGGGCTGTCGTAGCCGCAGAGGGCAGGACTGTGGGGGGGGGGGGCTGTCGTAGCCGCAGAGGGCAGGACTGTGGGGGGGGCTGTCGTAGCCGCAGAGGGCAGGACTGTGGAGGGAGGGGCTGTCGTAGCCGCAGAGGGCAGGACTGTGGGGGGGGGGGGGGGGGGAGAGCTGTCGTAGCCGCAGAGGGCAGGACTGTGGGGGGGGGGGGGGGGAGAGCTGTCGTAGCCGCAGAGGGCAGGACTGTGGGGTGGGGGGGGCTGTCGTAGCCGCAGAGGGCAGGACTGTGGGGGGGGCTGTCACACCTTCTTATTCAAAGAGTTTTCTTTATTTTCATGACTATGAAAATTGTAGATTCACACTGAAGGCATCAAAACTATGAATTAACACATGTGGAATTATATACATAACAAACAAGTGTGAAACAACTGAAAATATGTCATATTCTAGGTTCTTCAAAGTAGCCACCTTTTGCTTTGATTACTGCTTTGCACACTCTTGGCATTCTCTTGATGAGCTTCAAGAGGTAGTCCCCTGAAATGGTTTTCACTTCACAGGTGTGCCCTGTCAGGTTTAATAAGTGGGATTTCTTGCCTTATAGATGGGGTTGGGACCATCAGTGGCGTTGAGGAGAAGTCAGGTGGATACACAGCTGATAGTCCTACTGAATAGACTGTTAGAATTTGTATTATGGCAAGAAAAAAGCAGCTAAGTAAAGAAAAACGAGCGGCCATCATTACTTTAAGAAATGAAGGTCAGTCAGTCAGCCGAAAAATTGGGAAAACTTTGAAAGTAAGGGCTATTTGACCATGAAGGAGAGTGATGGGGTGCTGCGCCAGATGACCTGGTCTCCACAGTCACCGGACCTGAACCCAATCGAGATGGTTTGGGGTGAGCTGGACCGCAGGTTATTTGCAGGTCTAGCTGTATAAACATATACGCTGTATTAGCAACCTAGGACAGGTCTTAGCTGGCCAGCTACAAATATGTCATCACTTAGTACAGCAGTATCCCTTTAAAGTGCAATGATGTTTGCTGCAGCAGCACAAAGGTCTAATATAGAAATATAAAATATAGCCAAAGGTATGTTAACACCTTACCATGACTCCTGTATGAGCTTGTTGGGCGAAATTTTGGAGGAATTTGTATCCATTCAGCCAATGGCCTGGCTCATTCAGCAATCCCATTCATCCCAAAGTATTTGGATAGGCTCTGCTGCAATTCCAGCCATCTACAACAAACTCATCAACCATGTCTTTATGGACCTCGATTTGTGCACACGGGTACACTAATGCTGGATTAGGAAAGGGGTTCTCCTAAATTGTTATCTGAAACAACAATTATGTAAAGTGTGTTTGTATGCTGCAGCATTAAAGGGTTTATCCGGTAATTATTATTGCAGCTATTAGAAAAGGTCTGTTCTCCGTGAGCCGCGGCCTCTTCCTAGGCCATGTTAGATCACCGTACATTGGTCACATGGCCTAGTATCAGTGATGGCTAACCTCCGGCACTCCAGCTGTGGTGAAACTACGACTCCCAGCATGCTCCATTCATTTCTGTGGAGTTCTGAGAACAGCCAAGCAAGTGTATATCTTGGGAGCTGTAGCTTTACCACAGCTGGAGGGCCAGAGGTTAGCCATCATAGGCCTAGTTGCATTTCAGCCCCATTCAATCAACTCAATGGGGCTGAGCTGCAATACCAAGCAAAGCCACTATACAGTGTACAGCGTTGTGCTTGGAAAGCTGCCGGGAGCTGGCTGCGCTCATCAGAGCTCCAGTAAATGCAGCGGCTCCCTGAAACAGCTGAGTGGCGGGGGTGCTGGGACTCGGACCACGTTTCCACTGCTCCGGAGCCTGGTGTGCTTTACACCACTCTGGTAGTCATCTGTGTTAACTCCAATGCTGGCTTCTTAACTACCTAGATTCTGAGGTCAATAGCGACTAGGGCCTAAGAAAGGTCCCCAGGACTGCAATGACTGTATGTGGTGCAGTGACAGTCTATATAAATCATTGGTATACAAGGTATACCACTGCATTATAAAAGCTATGTCCCAAAGTGAGAGTAAAAAAAAAAAAAGTTAAATTAATAGTTTATTTACAAAAATAAAAAAATTTTCCCCCCATAAAGTGGTTTTATTTAGTCAAGTGATAAACAAACACCCACACGCCCCTGTGTTTGCTGCAACATGTATAAAAAATAATTAAAGAATTGTAAGCCTTCGCGGGCAGCGTCCTCTCTCCTTCGGAACCAGTTTGTAACTCGTCTTGTTGATGCTTATTGAAATTCTTTAATATTATGTGCAACGCTTTTCATATGTACAGCACCATGGCATGAATGGCACTTTAATAATAAATATTAAAGGGGTTATCCAATTCTATAAAAAGCCCCCCCCCCCACTGAATTCACATACCTGAGTGCCCGCTCTCTGCGCCGCTCCTGGTCCCTGCACCGCCGTTGCTGTGGGGGGCAAAGGTTGCAAAAACACCTGTACGAGCGTACAACAGCGCAAAAATGAATGAGTTGTGGTTGTTGGAATCCAGTGACATAATGAGAAGTGCTCTGAATACTGTGTCCCATTTCACACTCCTCCTTGGCTGAAAATGCTCAAATACTAAGAAGGATATTTTTACTCTTTTGTAAAAAAATTGCGATTTTGGTATAAATTGTGCTGTAATTTGTCATATCTGGATTTGCCGTTTCTGCACCTAGTCCAACAAGGGGGCGTGGCTTTGCCAGGAAAGGGGCATGTCCTTCCATGCAACATTTTGCTGCAAAATGACGCTACAGTTCTGGCGTAAAATTCTGAGTTAGATGGATGCCTGTCCCTGCAGCACATGTATCATCCAGCCTGATCCCTGTGATAAATCTGGTGCCAGTCTAGACGGCCGGTCTAAGCTTGTGCCATCTAGAAGACTAGTAAATCTGCCCCGCGTTTTTTTGTAAGGAGGGAGTTTGTCGGGATTTTTTAGGCAGCATGAAGCTTCTGACAGGGTCCCTCCTAAAGTCGTTCGTCAGCACAATCCA
Source organism: Bufo bufo (assembly GCF_905171765.1). Classification (NCBI taxonomy): domain Eukaryota; kingdom Metazoa; phylum Chordata; class Amphibia; order Anura; family Bufonidae; genus Bufo; species Bufo bufo. The sequence goes on along the minus strand of NC_053392.1, from coordinate 566,697,963 downwards.
TACCCCTACCAGTCTGTGGAGGTTGAATGGCTGTGTGCTTGATTTCATGTTTCCAGCTCATCCCTCATGACAGCACAACTGGAGGTTGTTCCCCTTTGACCTTCTTGGGACAGGAAACAGAGAGGTTAAAAGGTCCCTCCCACCTCCACCCGCCAGTGTTCTTCCTGTCCCTACAGGGCATAGACGCAGAGAGGTTCCCTGCTCTAGGGTTGAAGAGAACTTTTAGGGCCTGAGGCTGGGACTAGAATCGGGAGGTGTCCGACTTCTCCTTCTACGTCTCGAATAGCCTTGCTAATACCGCTCGGGGTAGAGGTCCCTTACCAGCCCGGAGCTGACCTGCCGGAGTCCGAGCCTATAGATGGGTTCTCTGATGGCCTGGGTTAACTCCTTTTGTATTCCCGTGAGAGGCCGTAAGATCTATTTTCAAGGAAGGTTCAATTTCTAGAGCTGCCATTATACCCTTTTTTTTTTTTTTTTTTGACAAGATATTTCACTATCCGCCCGGCCGTGTTGATCTTATCCTCCTCAGCCCAGCCTCTAAGGTGCTGCGTTTATGCTGCTAAATAATACATCCACAGGTCCAGGACGCTCAGCCCCCCTTGAGTTTTGGATCTGCACAGAGTTGTCAGCTTTATGCGGGGCGTTCCTTTCTTCCAGATAAGGTCTCTAAATATCGCATTAATGGTATAGAATATTCTCAGTGGTAGCCAGGTCGGGGCATTATGTAGCATGTACAGGAATTGAGGCATGAGAATCATTTTTAGAAGATTGGTGCGACCGACAAGTGTTAAAGGAAGTTTGGTCCACACCTGAACTTTCTTTCTGAATTTGTCTGGTAGTGCCAATAAATTTAGGTCTACAAAGTCTTGACTATTCGTTGATACCTGAATTCCTAGGTATTTGAAGGATGACACTACTTGTAGACCCGCCGTAGAATGTGAGTCTACCTGCGCATTTCCATACAGAGGCATAATTACCGATTTTTATTATTTTTTTTTTATTTTTTTCAATTAATGGTCAGACCGGACAATTTCCCCAAATCATTGATAATTTGCTGCCGGAAGAGAGGAAGACCAGTCATCTAGAAATAGTAAAAGATCATCCGCATAGAGAGCAACCTTTTCCGTTGACGATCCACAGGTAATACCTTTCACTGTAACTGCTTTCCTAAGGGCTTCTGCTAATGGTTCCACCTCTATTGCAAACAGCAGTGGCGACAGGGGTCACCCTTGTCTAGTCCCTCTATGTAGCTCAAACGAATCCGAGAGATTCCCTTTTTTCCTAAATTTTGTCCGTCAGCCTTGCATATAATCTCCCTGCTTTCTCCCCTTCCTCATAGTATGTTTTGTTTTTGGAAGAATCTCTCTTGTTTTGTGCATTCAAGAGTAATCTATCCTTCAGCTTCCGCTGAGCTTCTTTCCATCGATACTCATGTTCTAAAGACGGATGTGTCACATATCTAGCTTCCGTCTCTGCCACTTTTTGTCATTTTCTCTAGTTTCTTTTTTCTTCCCATTTTACTTTTGCTATTAATATACCTCTTAAAAAGGCTTTCATCGCGTCCCATACTATTAGCCGGGAGGCTGTGACCAGATTAGAAGTAAAAAATTCAGTTAATTGCTCTTTTCCATCTGACACATCCGGTAGGATATGCAGCCAATATGGGTTGACTTTCCAGCATGAATCCCTCTTTACTAAACGAGGTAGTATGTAAATAATTGTTAGTATCGGAGAATGGTCGGATAGTCGTCCAGGAAGGTATCCAATATTTTGAAGTAGTTGACCCATTTCTACGTTTCCCAGAACTAGATCAATTCTGGAATGGAATGAGTATTGTTTTATATCCGGGTTTCTCATTCTCCAGAAATCAAAAAGTGAAGCCTCATGTATTAATCTTCCAAAGGGAGTAATTTACCCATTTATCCCTTGTGTGGGCTTACTTAGTCTGAGTATCGTGGGGATGTGCGGTAACTCGGCAATAAGAGAGAACATCTTTTTAATTATTAATGACTAATAGGGTGGAGGGATAAGGATTCCAATGATAGTGCATTTGGTAGCAAACAGAGTACCATGTAAATAAATATATCGCCCGTCCACAGCTTTCTGTTTGGTTATACATTCAAACTGAACATTTCTATGAATAAGAATGCTCACTCCTCTGGCGTATGCCGGGTATGTAGCATGGAAACTATGCCCAGCCCATTGGGGATTGAGTAGGTGAGTTTCATCTGACCATAAATGGGTTTCTTGCAAACAGCAAATCGGGGGTTGGTATTGTTTCATACTTTCTAAAACCGCTTTTCTTTTGTTGGCATCCTCAATCCCTTGGGAATTTCGCTGAGCTAGCCATATTTGTCCTTGTTCTGTAGATTTATAGTCAGAATGTACTTCCCTAGGACCCTTTGTGTCATGACCGCGAAACCTAGAATTACCCAAAACTTCCCCATTAGTGCAAAATTACCCAATTGAAGGTTCCTGATCGCTCCGACAAGTTCCCGCAACAAACTCCTATAGTAGGACCGCGGGTTCAACAAGGAAAACTTATCGGCGCCACCAGTCCCTGGGTTTAGTGAACTAACCTAGAAGAGGGGCGATAATCAAATATTGAAAATGTGTAAACTCGTAACGCTTAAGGCCCCATTCACACATCCGCAAAAGGGTCCGCACCCGTTCCGCAATTTTGCAGAAAGGGTGCGGACCCATTCATTCTCTATGGGCCCGGACGTGAAGTGGAGAGCACACTATGTGCTCTCCGCATTTGCAGAGCGCTGCCCTGAACTTCCGGTCCGCAGCTACGCAAAAGATAGAACATGTCCTATTCTTGTCCGCAGCTGCAGACAAGAATAGACATTTTTATAGGGGGTGACGGCCGGGTGTGTTGCGGATCCGTAATTTGCGGGTCCGCAACGCACCACGTATGTGTGAATGGACCCTAACAGTGAATATCCAGTCATGAACAATAAGGCCGGTTGAGTCCTATTACCTGCTTTTTCCCATCCCCTCGGACTATTTGTGTTCAATATAGACCCATAGCTAACAATCTTTTTGTGGACACACACTATACCCCTCATTTTGAAGGAAAAACAACATATAATGGTAAATCTACTACACCTCAGTGAGAACTTTTAGCAGCACACACTCATGCATTCACTCCATTTCGGTATACTCCTATAGCCAATGGTAGATAAAGATGACGACAACTCGATCTTCATCTGCATGCGCCTCTGCTACACGTAGTTGACGTTCGTGACGATCCAGCCATCTCAGTGCTTCTCTAGGATCTTCAAAAAAAGTTCTATTCCCCAAAGCAGCTACTCTCAATTTTGCTGGGTAAATCCTTGAATATGAGACGTTAAGTCCTCTCAATCGGCGCTTTATATCAAGGAATCTCGCTCTTCTTTTTTGAACATCTAGTGAGTAATCAGGAAAGAGTGACACCTTGTGGCCATTAATGGACATGTCGGGCATTTCTCTAGCTTTTCTGAGAATGATATCTCGGTCTCTGTAGTGGAGTATTTTCATGAGTGCGGGCCTGGGTGGAGCACCCGGTGGTAATGGGCGGGTAGGGACCTGATGGGCTCTTTCAATTGCAAAAAGTGAAGTCTGTGTCTCTGTTCCAAATTGAGCTTTCACCCATTTCTCAAAGAAGTCAGTGAGATTCGCCCCCTCCACTTTTTCGGGTGCGCCCGCTAGTCTAACATTATTTCTGCGTAGACGATTTTCCAGATCATCTTGTTTGGCCATGATTATGTCCAGCTTACGTGCATGCTCGCTTGTCTCTCTTCGGAGAGGCGGTATGGCGTCTTCCAAGTCCCCCATGCGGCCTTCTAGAGCAGTTGTACGTTCCGATGGTCACATCTTCTTTTATAGTTCCCACTTGCATCGTGAGGGCATTTAATGACTTGCCACATTTAGTTAAGGCTCTAAAAACCTCTTTAAGCGCCGGCTCCTCCGGGTCTAGTTCTGTGGCCTCCGACTCCATATCGTTACCACAGGTTTGTAGGAATTCATACCTATTGGGAGTGCGTATGTCCTCTGCACTGACTGCCATGCCCTCCCCGTCCGACTCTGGGTCTGCATCTGCTGGTTGTCTGTGCTGCTTATCGCGGGCTTCTTTAGCCTGGGGTGAGGTTGCATTTCGGGCATATTTGCCTAATTTGGCCGCAGCCTCTCACTGGATATCACCTGCGTGTTCTCGGCATCTCGGAGTGGCGCCATCTTGGATATCCCTGTCGGGCCCTCTCGCCCCTTTCCGTCCGGCCATCATAGCACTATAACTGGTGTCCCAGGTACCAGGGTGGACTGTGTGCGATCCGGAGTTCGTGTGGTGTCCGGCAAGAGGATAGTTTGCGTCTACTCAGGATAATTAGCAGCGGTTGTGCAGGAGCTCAACGGGCCCGCGCCCGCTCACATGCTCGGTTAGCCAGGCCCCTTTTTCTTTTCTCCTTACCAACGCTCCGTATGCAAGTGTTGGCAGAAGCTGCATGACATTATTGGTGCTTGCTTTGGCAGCACATACTCCAAGATTGTAAGTAAACCATGCGTGTGTTTAACCAGCTGGATTGCCTCAACAGTTCTAATTACTTTTAGGGTCCATTCACACGTCCGCAGTGTTCTGCGGATCCGCAAAACACCAGCCCGGCAGCTGCGGACAAGAATAGGACATGTTCTATTTTTGTACGGGGCCGTGGACCGGAAATGCGGATGCAGACAGCACACTGTGTGCTGTCCACATCTTTTCCGTCCCTATTGAAAATGAATGGGTCCGCACCAGTACCGCATAATTGCGGAACGGATCCGGACCCAAAGTGCGGACGTCTGAATGGAGCCTAATTGAGAATCTGTTTGTGGTTCTAAATGGGAACTCAGGCGATAGTAGCATCACCTGTTTCTTTAACCCCCTTAGTGACCACTAATACGCCTTTTTACTGACGTAAGCAAAGGGGGTTTTAGCTAAACAGCTTGCTTTAACCCTTAGGATACCGGAGGTTTTTTCATTTTCGCGGTTTTATTTTTCTTCTCTATTTTCCGTGAGCCATAACTTTTTTATATTTACGGTCATATAGCTGTATGGCTTATTTTTTGCGGGACAGGTTGTACTTTCTATTGCCACCATTAATTATGGCATAAAATGTAGTGGGAAGCGGTAAAAAAATTCCAAATGGGGTGGAATTGGAAAAAAAACCCGCAATTCCTCCACTGTTTTATGGGTTTTGTTACCACAGCGTTTCGTTTACGGCAAAACTGATCCGTGCTTTTCATTCTCTGGGTCAGTACGATTACAATGATACCCCATATGTGTAGGTTTTTTATGTCTAAATAGTGTAAAAATAAATGTAACCTTTTGATGAAAAATTTATTTTTTACATCACCATATTCTGACCCCCCATAACTTTTTTATACTTATGTCTACTGAGCTGGTTAGGGGCTCATTTTTTGCGGAACAATCTATTTTTAAAAAAAAAAAAAATTTAATATACAATTTTTGGAGTGTGCATGACTTTTTGATCACATTTTATTATTTTTTTGGGGGTAAGAGGAGCAAATTGGCTATTGTCGGGTATACAAAGCAAATGCTTTATTTAAAGATAAAAAAATTTAGCGGATCAAAAGAAAAATTATGCAAAGAAAATTGATCCGGGAGATGGACATAATTCATCTCCACACGAGTTCGATCAAGAACCTGATTATTTTGTGCAATCAGTAAAACAGGGTACAAGCGTCTATGCAAAAATATAAATGGTTTATTATACTATAGTTTAATACAATCAAAAATGAATCAACATAAATTTCAAGAATATACAATGATATGCAGTACCCAGAATTCACCACTATATGATGCCAACAAAACAATACTCAACCAACACAAGAATATTATGCAATACAGCTTTAAATCTGTGAGAGAGATACAATCAATGGATTATGCGGAAAACTCAATCAAGAAGATGACAGATACGAGCCCTTGCTCCGCCCCAAAAATGATGACCAATCTCAGATATGGGGTAGTATGGTAGTATTGCATAAAACTTATAAATTATTGGCTTGATGTCAAACTAGGGAATACTAAGATTCCCAACAGAGAGTTTCTCCAATATTATCCCCTTTATTTAGTTATATGCATCGTAACTGAAACAAGAGAGAATACTGATGTGGCAACTAACGTTACACGTCCGCAAATGAGCGGGTATCTGACTAAGTATCAAGCCAATTAATTTAGATCAATACTACATAAAACAAAAATATACATTACCCAAGGGTCAGGTGGTGTGCAGAGTCTTGGGGCAGCCAGCTCTCAAGAGTTTTTCCCGATAATCCCAATGATTCTCCAGAGATCTATAATCCCAATGTTTCTTCGTTTGTTTGTTTTTTTTCCTTTCCCTCCTTTTTTTTCTTTTCTGGTAACTGGTTTCTTAACCCAAAACTTATCAGATGGACACGCCCTCTGAGTTTGGAACTTCCAATCATTGTTGGATGGGTGTGGGCATTGATAAGGAGCATGACGTCATAATACTACCCAGAATGCACTTTTGCTACTGATGTAGTATTAACTGCTCATATCCAGATGGCGCTGTTGTGTAAGCAATAGGCATCATACCATTAAGGGTTAACTCATACATGCCTGATATTTTCACTACTACACCTCTGACGTCTGGAGGCCTTGTCTCAGGGCCGAGGGACAAACTTGGATACATGAATGTATACTTTGAGGAACATCTAGACAATTCTCACACTGTGAAATTCATGTTCAGATATGAAAAACAATGAAGTCTCAGAATCTGCAGGTGCGGTGTATCTTCTAACTTTCTAAATGTATAATATATTGTTACTATAACACTAGCTTTTGAACAGCACAGTAATCTTCTCATGGACTTACTTCGGCCTACATGAAAATCCATACAAAACAGTGAATATAAATCAACATTGCTCTTAAAGGCAATGAATATCCATTATAACTAAAATAAGTAGATATAACTGTTTATACTTATGAAAAAGCACAACACTATTTTGACCCTTTTTTCCGTTATGCCATTCGCTGTATTGGAAATTTTTTACAATTTTAATAGCATAGGTGTTTTCGGGCGCGATGATACCCATGATGTTTAGATTTATTGTTATTTAGGTATTTTTTTTTTTTTTTTTTTTTTTATTATACGGAAAGGGGGGGGATTAGGTGTGTGTGCCTCATGGCCTCTCTGCCTGTGCAGGGCCTGCTCACACTTGCCTAGGTAGGAGGCAGGAAGTTAAAGGATAACTGTCATATTTTTATTTTTTTTGCTAAAGTGTAGGGCAAGGAGACTCACCTCACTGCTCGCCAACCAAGGTAGCTACAAAACGGCAATAGAGACTGTGCGTTCCTCTGTCCACATTCACACTTACAGCCATGCTCACACATATAAGCTGCGGCTATGTACGCTGCACAGGTCCTGTAACCCTCTGCCACTCCTCAGTACCTGGGTCTCCTGGCTAGTGCCATGTAAAAATCTTGTGAAACCCTTGACTGCCTCTGACCTTGAAGCTATGCGGTGGGTTCTCGGTTGGCCTGGTTTCGTCGGGAGGGTTCTTTCTCCTTTGTTCTCCCTTGAGTTCATACCAACACCTCCTGGTACGGGATCCCAAGCTTGTCCTGGACCGGTATGAAGTTAATGGTAGTTTGGTTACCTCGTCGTTGGTGTTCATGCCTGCCGTGTGCCAGTGCTGTCAGCTTGGCTCGGTTTCTTACATAGACCTTGTAGACTTTCGGGAGTTGGTTGTTTATCATATTATAACAATTAAGCTCTTGGGAATAAACTGCAGTGGGGGTCTACAGTAATGGGGGTCTACAGTAAATTTTTACTGTGTAGTGGTTATACAGTTGTTTTTGTCTATCCGCAAATTATTTTTGAAAAAAATGTTCGCTGAATCCCCCTCTAGCAATCCAATACCGTTGCCAGGGGAAATCCCGGCGACAATTACAGGGACTGACTTCCATCTCAAGGGTCGCTTCAATGAAGAGGAGATACAGTGCATCCAGTTCCTAGCTAACATGGAGGCAGACACGTCAGACAGTGGTGGCAGTAAAGTAGATAAGTACACCACTGGCATCGGGTCCACCTTCCTTCCTCCCATGCCGGCCGGCTCAGCGATAGACCTGTTCCACAAACGGGTGCTAAGAGAGATACGTTCGCTGATTTACCCAGCAGCCCCCCCGACCACCCCACCCCCCCCCCCCCCAAATGTCACTGGGGAAGAGTATCGGGCCCTTTTGTGGTTGAAACAACAGAATAACATCATTATTAAGCCGGCCGACAAGGGAGGGAACGTGGTCCTGATGACCAGGGAATATTATATAGAGGAGGCAGGCAGGCAATTGGGAGACGGCACAGTGTATCTCAAATTGAAGGGAGACCCCGTACAGGGAATACTTGCTAGACTTCATGTATTTGTTGAGAAATACATAGTGGCCGGTTTTCTACCCAAAGGTATGGCCAATCGGCTTATTCCCGCCTACCCTAAAATCCTTGTCTGGTACTTTGTACCGAAAATTCACAAGTCGCTGACCCGGCCCCCAGGCCGCCCTATAGTGGCCGGGATTGGGTCAGTGACTGAACCACTGTCTGGCTACGTGGACTGGCTCCTTAGGCCACTCCTCGTGGGGACTCCGACGTTTCTCAAGGACACCGGGGACTTCCTCCGAACACTCCAACATTTTGAGTGGCGGAAGGAGTTCTGCCTGGTGTCCTTGGACGTCGAGAGTCTATATACCAGGATTCCTCACGATCTAGGACTCCGGGCTGTTAACACAGTACTGAGTAGGAGTGACAAAGATGCCATGTTTAACAGCTTCATCATGGAGGCACTGGACCTGGTCCTCACCAGCAATGTGTTTCAGTTTGACGGTCAATGGTACCGCTACGTTTGCGAACCTGTACCTGGCGGTATTTGAAGAGACTTATATATTCTCGGTGGGTAACCCCTTCCTGCGGTTTATGCATTTATTTCTACGCTATGTGGACGATATTTTCCTGGTCTGGTCAGGCGGCGAGGAGTCATGCCGAAGATTTGTGGACTACCTCAATGCGCACAACAGGATGAACATGCGATTCACCCTCAATTTTGGGGGTGAGTCGCTTGACTTCCTGGATGTGTGTATCACAGTGAGGGATGGTGTATTACACACCACGGGCTTTCGTAAGCCCACAGCGACTAACTCGCTGCTTCACCAGACTAGCTTTCACCCGCCATCAGTGAAGAAAGCCGTCCCATACGGACAATTTGTCCGTTTGAGGAGGATTAACGACACTGAAGCCGGGTTCCACAGGCAAGCCGATGAGCTTAGCAACCGACTTATGGATCGGGGTTACCCGCCGGGAATAGTCTCAGCAGCCCTACGAAAAGCTGCTGCACTTGACCGTAACACATTGCTGGTGGAAAAGAACAGAAACATTGAGCGACCCCGTTTTGCTTTAGCATTTAAGTACAGTCCTGCCGCAGACATCATTAAGCGGGTGATATATGAGAATTGGGATCTTCTAAAGGGGGATCCGGCTTTGAATAACCTCTCTAGTCAGCGACCATTAGTCACATTCAGAAAATGCGCAACCCTTAAAGATAAACTGGTGAATAGCGTATTTCGCACGTCCCAGGTGGAGACGTGGCTCACCAGCAGAAAACCTGAAGGCAATCCTAAATGTGGGCATTGCTCTTTTTTGCGCATGAAATATGTGTAGTAAGTGGCTGCAAATAGGAGGGGTTCAACATGCGGTACGGGACTTCATAACATGTTGGACGCCCTATGTTGTGTACGCCGTGTTTTGTCCATGCAATAGATTCCATATCGGCAAAACAATTCGCCCACTCTTTGAGCGAATACGAGAGCATGTGAATTCCATTCGTTCAGGTAGAGGATGTCCCTGCCTGATTGAACATGTCAGGGCCGCGCACGGTGGCCGTCCGCGTTGTCTTTCCTTTGCGGGAGTGGAACAGGTCCGATCCATCCCTAGGGGAGGGGATCGTCACCGGCTGCTCCTGCAGAGGGAAGCAAGGTGGATTCTTCTTACCAAAGCCACTGGCGCGGCAGGACTGAACGATAGGAACGACATGTCCGTGTTCCTTTTTAAAAGAGTGGGATGTCAAGAAACTCAGTCTTAGGTGTGAGCCAGCTTTTTTGATAATAGGCCTTAGGTCCCTTTAAGAGATTAACCCCTTCACACCCTGTTCTCCTCTTCTCAGCCCCGTATTGAATAAGATTGTTACCTATAAAAATGAATATTGCATGTTGAATAGCTGCTCTGCCAGCGTGATTAACCCAACCTCTGTTGCTTGTCCATATGTCTGTGTGTTTCGCTTATCTCCCCTCTGTCATGTGTATGTTTTTACGTCACTCACTGGCGGCGCACAGCTGCTGCACATGATGCCGGCTGTAGGGCGTCGCCTATATATGGCGCAGTATTGCGCTTTGACGAGTAGAGCGGCCAGAAGAAGCGCGATATACTGCGCGAAACGACCGTAGCTGCCAATCATCTGCAGGAGCCCGTCCGCCCCAGCACCCCACTCATCTGTCCTGAATGAAGGATTAATAAAGAGCAACATTCTTGATACTTCGGTGAGTGCCGCATACTTTTCTTGTTATCTCTACATTGTTGCACATGATCCAGCTTCTCCTTTTCATGCTGAGCCCCCAGAAGTACATGATTGCTGCAGTGCCGTTATTCGAGCCAGTACCCTGGACCGCTTTTTGATTACCTGATATATGCAGTGCCGCCGTATTCTACTCTTGTTTGCATATCGTGCTTATACAGTTGTGTTCAAAATAGCAGTGTGTTTAAAAAAGTGAATAAAGCTCAAAATCCTTCAAATAGCTTTTATTTCCATACACACAAATGCATTGGGAACACTACACATTCTATTCCAAATCAAAACATGAAGAAAAATATATCAAATTTGTTTTATTCCGCAAATTTTTATTTTTTTTTAAAGAAAAGTGAACATTAGAGCATTCAAAAAAAATAGCAGTGTTTGTATTCTTCTTTACAAACTCAAACATTTACTATATAAACTGAAAAATGTTTGAAGATTTTGCTTTCCTTTGAATCACTTTACTAATATTTAGTTGTATAACCGCTGTTTCTGAGAACTGCTGTACATCTGTGTTGCTCGGAGTCAACCAACTTCTGGCCCCTGTGAACAGGTATTCCAGCCCAGGATGATTGGACTACATTCCACAGTTCTTCTCTATTTCTTGGTTTTACCTCAGAAACTACATTTTTTATGTCACCCCACAAGTTTTCTATTGGATTAAGATCCGGGGATTGGGCTGACCACTCCATAGCGTCAATCTTGTTGGTCTGAAACCAAGATGCTGCACGTTTACTGGTGTGTTTGGGGTCGTTGTCTTGTTGGAACACCCATTTCAAGGTGTATTCAAACTGATCCATGATCCCTGGTATGTGATAAATAGGCCCAACACCGTAGTATGAGACACATCCCCATATCATGATGCTTGTCCACCATGCTTCACTGTCTTCACAGTGTACGGTGGCCTTGAATTCAGTGTTTGGTGGTCGTCTGACAAACTGTCTCCGGCCACTAGACTCAAAAAGAACAATCTTACTTTCATCAGTCCACAAAATGTCTCTTTAGGCCGGTCAATGTGCTCTTTGGCAAATTGTAACCTATTCAGCACATGTATTTTTTTCAACAGTGGGACTTTGCGGGGGCTTCTTGCAGATAGTTTGGCTTCACATTGGCGTCTTCTAACTGTAACAGTGCTCACAGGTAACTTTAGACCTTCTTTGATCTTCCTGGAGCTGATTGTTGGCTGAGTCCTGCCATTTTGGCTATTCTTCTATCCATTCGAATAGTAGTTTTTCGCTTTCTTCCACGTCTTTCAGGTTTTGGTTGCCATTTTAAAGCATTTGCGATCATTTTAGCTGAGCAGCCTATCATTTTCTGCACTTCTTTATGTTTTCCCCTCTCCAATCAACTTTTTATTCAAGGTACACTGTTCTTCTGAACAATGTCTGGAACGACCCATTTTCCTCAGAATTTCAGAGAGAAATGCACTGTAACCAGCATGTACAACATTTGCTGCCTTCCTTCCTTAAATAAGGGCAATAATTTCTACCTGTTTTTCAAAGAATGAATGACCTCACTAATTGAACTCCACACTGCTATTATTTTGAACATGCCCCTTTCAATAAGTGATTGAATTACACAGAATCAGAAGCATGCATGTCATGACTGTTGGACTTCTATTATTCTACTACACCTACTAGTAAATTATTTGCCATGTAGAAATATCATTTCTACCAAAAACAGTGATTGATCAGGTTAGTGATGTCTGACTGCTATTATTTTGAACACAACTGTATATATTTTATCTGGTTTTAGAGCGAGCTGCTTTTACACAATGGTACTTACCATAAAGACTAGGCTTAGAGGTAAAGGGCATCCTTTTTATGGCCGATGTCTAATAAGACCATTTATTCTTCCTCTAAGTATCTGTTGATCAAGGATACAGATAAAGAGACATTTCAGAGTTACGACTGGGTTCACAAATTCTGTCAAGATTTAGTTTTCTGGCAGAATCAAAGTTTCTCTCAGGTTTATTCCTGATTCTATGAAATGTTAGTTTTTATCTAATGATTACTCTCTGAGAGATGTTGTCCTTAGATTTGGTCCCCCCCCCCCCTAAATTATAATTTGGAAGCTTGAAAAGCTGGAAAATAAGAATTAGACTTACTGGTAATTCGGTTTCCAGAGATTCCCTCATGACAGCACCCGTACATTCCCTCCCTTACTAACTACTTAGTAAATATTGCATATAACATTTTCTTATGATTTTATTAATTGTGTAGTAATCTGGAAAAACACTGGTGGGTGCAGGTGGGAGGGATTTTTTTTATCCTCCCCGGTTTGTTGTCCCAAGAAGGTCAAAGGGGGAACAACCTCCTGTTGTGCTGTCATGAGGGAATCTCTGGAAACCGAATTACCGGTAAGTCTAATTCCTATTATCTGTTTGCAGTGGGTGTGACTGAAATGCCACAGTATTTAGGAGGGGTTCCCTATACTTTTGACCATATAGTGCACGCTTCAAATAGAATTAGAAGGGGCGCTGTCACAGCCAGAGACTGGGCATGCTGTGCTCTGTGGTGCCTGTGAAAATCATGTGCTAGTGCTGCTTGATCAGTGTCCTGTTATTCAGCAGCCCTTCTCCAATTAAAGGGGTTTTCTGGAAGTTCAATATTGATGGCCTATCCTCAGGATAGGTCATCGGTATCTGCTCGATGGACTTCTGACTTCCGGCATTCCCTCTCCAGTGAGCGCTGCGGCCTGTCCCTAGGCCAGGGATGCCATGTTCATTGGTTACATGGTCTACGTGCAGCTCAGTCCCATTCAGGTGAATGGGCCAGGGCTGGAAAACCAAGCACAGCCACTATACTATGTGCAGCGCTGTGCTTGGCATGCTGTGAGGAGGCCGCGACACTCAATGGAGCACTGCAGCCTCTTCAAACAGCTGCTCCGTGGGGGTGCCGGATCAGATATCAAAATACCGGACAACCCTTTTAACTGTTCTTCATTGATTGGAGGGAAGCCACTGACTGACAGCGCCATCTTCATGTTTGTTTCACAAAGACTGCAGAAGATAAGGACTGAACAGAGTGCTCTGCCCATAGGAATTGTTATATATGCTGTAATTAGAGTGCCACCATCTCATGAGACAGCAGCACTTTCAATGGGTTGTATAGCTCTAGAGCAGCGTTCCTGAACTCTAGTCCTCAAGGCCCACCCTCCGGTCATGATTTGAGGATATCCCACAGAATGAATACCTGGGGGAAGTCCTGATGCATTGACACTAATTCGATCACCTGCTGAATACTAAGGCAATCCTGAAAACACGACCGGTAGGTGGGCGCTGAGGACCGGAGTTGAGGAGCACTGGTCTAGAGCATTTGATTCTAGCCTTCTGGCTCCCCTGCTGCTGGACAAACCTCCCCTGTTGGATTGTCCTAGGCACATTTTTGGGGTACAAGGCGAGATGAAGAGGCTGCGTTTCAACGCAAGACATTCAACTTAAAGGAGTCGACAGTGACCTCAGTGTTCATCATTGCGGTTTATTCGCACGACTGTATGTATTTTGTGGTCCGCAAAACACAGATCCACAAAAAATACGAATGACGTCTGTGTTGCAGCCCCTTTCTTTGCAGACCAGTTGTAACTATGCTAATTCTCGTCCGCAAAACGATATAGCATGTTTTTTTTTGGGGGGGGTGTGTGGAAGGGACATACTGACGTACGTGGACGGCAAACTCTGTGCACTCCTTTTTGCTGCCCCTTGAAATGAATGGGTCCGTATCCGATTTGAAAAAAAAAAAATGCGTATTGGATGCAGACCAAAAATACGGTCCTGTGATTGGGGCATTAGACTGAGCTATGTAGGTGGCCACTAATCTGAGGACACTATCCTTCCTATTACATGTTATAAAGGCATTCTGTGCATGTTATAGGTTGTTCTTAAATAACTTTGTAATGAACATAGTATTTTGTGGTCCGCCAGATGAGATCTCTTGGTTCGTGTTCTGTACAGGACATGGTTTATTTCTTTTTCAGCAATGTCATTGTGAGGCCACTAGATGTCAGTGTAGCACAGACCTTTTATCAGAACTCCTTCAGTCCAGGTTGCAGTGTAGTAGATTGTGACCTGTATGTTCCCGGGTTTGTAATTTCATTAGATCTTAGATTCAATGGTTATTGTTCAAGAACATCAAGAAAAAAAATCTTCAATAATATTTGTTTAAAATAATTGTCAATTGCCGCCCATATACATATATCTTACTGTTCGTGGGCTGCATGGCGGCACTGGAGCCTTTCCATATCTATGTTATAAGAAGTAAAATTAGTGCCCCTTGCACCAATGTAGAGTAGCACTTGAGATGCACTACAGTTTCTTCCTTCATCATCAGCATCTAATCGGCAGGGGTCAACACCCGAGACCCCCACCAATCAGCTGTTTCAGAAAGCAGCGGCACTCCAGCAGCGCTGCGGCCTTTTTACTGTTTACCGCTGGCCCAGTGACGTCACGACTAGTATCAACGGGCCTGGGTGCGGCTAAGCTCTGTTCACTTGAATGGAGCTTAGCCCCGCCCAGGCCAGTGATACTAGTCGTGACGTCACTGGGCCAGCGGTAAACAGTGAGAAGGCCGCGGCGCTGCTGGAGTGCCGCTGCCTTCTCAAACAGCTGATCGGCGGGGGTCCCCGGGTCCCGCCGGTGAGATGCTGATGATGTATCCAGAGGATAGATCATCAGTTTAAACAAACTGCAGAACCCCTTTAATTTTTGTGAATGAGCTTTTGCCCTAAAGACTCCCTCCCTGCTGGATCACTGAAAATCAGTACGGTCTGAGAAATTGTAGATGCAGAAAATGGATAGACACCACTGTAGTGCATTCACAGAATGTAACATAGTACCTAAGGCTGAAGAAAAACACATCCATCCATCAGGTTCAGCCTATTATCCTACAAAGTTGATCTAAAAGAAGGCAAGACCACTCCAGAATGTAGAAGACAATTCTGCAGATCTTAGGAGAAAAACATTTCCTTCCCAACTCTAAACTCCCTGGATAAGTGATCCATCTCCAGAAATCTAGAAACTCTAGCCTGTAATATTATTACGCTCCAGAAATACATCCAGGCCCCTCTTGAATTCCTTTATTGTACTCACCATCACCACCTCCTCAGGCAGAGAGTTCTATAGTCTCACTGCTCTTACCGTAAAGAATCCTCTGCTATGTTTGTGTACAAACCTTCTTTCCTCTGGATGTTGAGGATGTCCACTTGTCACAGGTATTAATAAACCATGGGAGACATCTCTGTACTGGCCTCTGATATATTAGATCTCCCCTCAGTCACCTTTATGTAAACGGAATAAATGAAGACAAAGTAGTCCTGTATACGTCCAGCAGGAGGCAGCAGAGCCCATATCCTGTGCTTTCTCCATGGTGGCTTGCTCTTTTCTATTTGTCAGTCATCTAGTCTGTGCATCTATCCCCAGTCAGGATCCCTGTCTCTTGGCTAGAGTTTAGCATTTTGCGGATTAGCACGTAGTCCGCGGTGGTGCTGTACTACGCTGTGGTTTTTCCCGCACTGGAATCCGCAACCTGTTCAGGTGGCCTTGAGGAGCCTTATCACGCTGCAGATTTTGTTGCAGGAAATATATTTCTGTGACTGACAATCGGTGCCTTTCATCGTGATGGGGTTGTTTTGGTGCGAAGCATGTGGATTTCTGCAAGCCCAAATCAAATGAACAGAACAGATTTAATTTTTTAAATTTTTTTTAATTTTTTTTTATTAAGTCGCAAAAATTTTCTGCAACAAAATCTGCCGTGTGAAGTCTCCCGAACATATCTTTATCTGGACGTCATACAGTTTTCTTCATTCAGGGAGCTTTATGCTTTTAGCTCACTTTTGTGGTGCTGCTTTTTGTATGTCTCCTCCTCCAACTCCGTACAGGATTAACCCTTCCATGCGTCTTTGTCTGTGCTTAGATTGTGTGGACAGGGGCTGACGAGAGTTAATATAGTGCACGTGTAGAGTATGGCGGTGCTATATAAATAGCTGGATTATTCTTCTATTATACACAGTCCTGTAAAGGGATAGATTAAGGGAGGGCTCCTGCCTGCAGGAGGTGATCTCTGAGACGTGCTACGATGTGCGAGACGCACTGGAAACTGCAGTCCTCGCTCTCCTCCTGCTCTGCATTGCAGTGTATTTCTAGCAGAGCCTCGTGCCGGCTGTGTGTTCTAATGGAAGCCTCTGCATCCGCGCTCCGAGCTGAATGGAACCTGGGTCCCGTATTGTGGGCTGTATGATTAGAAGCGCAGGGACTGGAATGTATTGCTGCTGCTGTCCCCTTTACTTAATAATTTTCCAGTCTTCTCGACTGTATTTCCAATAGGCCAGCCCTGTGGTGTAGAACTACAAGGCTCAGCATGCCGAGGCACTCTCTCTCTAGGAAGGAATATGCATGTGAAATGTGACACTGGAGCCACTGGATATAATCCTCTATGGTTCTCCAGTACTTCTATAATGATGACCTGTACTTGGGATAGACCATCAGTATCAAATCAGAGGAGGTCCGACCGTCCGACCCCCCTTCCCCCCCCCGGATCCCCTGCTGATCATCTGTTATCTGGCAGCTTCAGGGCCTGAACGGCGCAGCTCCACTTGATGTGCAGTGTATGGATCTGGTACCTGCAGCGCTGCAGTAACAGTCTCCAGCCACTACACAATAGACGGAGCTGTTCAGTTCCGGCGCCGAATTCCAGCCTCGCAACTACTTCACAACAGCTGATCGGCAGGGGTGCAGGGTTTCGAATCCCCCCCACGATCCTATTGTGGGACTGTTCTGGGGATAGGCCTTCAATATAAGAGAAGTGAACAACCCCTTGAAGTCACAATAGCCTCAGGTTACAATAGCGTGCAGTGTTCTTTGCTTGACTATTTTAACTTGAAACCACATTCATCTTGCAAAGACTGCCAGATATTTTAAGACTGGAAGATCCAGCCAATCGGCACAGGCATTTCACTGGTTAAAAACCTGTGTTACGGAGGTGTGTTCAGTAATTGGCTAGTAACCAGGGGCCGACTGGGAAAAAAAAACAACCTTAAAGGGCATCTGTCAGCAGATTTTTAATTTTTTTTAAAATTTAACATCTTTATTATTATACAAACAGTACACAAAAATGTAATTAGAAATTGGTATACATTTTTCAAACCCCCCTATATTGGACTGTGCTTGATCACGTGGTCAGTATAGCCTGCTCTGCATTCACTCCAGACCCCTCCCAGGGGCTTAGTAATACTATCCTGGATGGAAGAGAGTGCTGGTATTTACATGGGACTGTATGCTGCAGGGAGAGGAGAGATGTTAGACTAGTAATGGTTCCCCTGTATAAATACCAACACGTTCACGCCACCGGTATTGATCTCTGCTCCGTTAGATGAGTGGAATAAAAATAATGGAAGTGCCGGGTAGAGCACATACTTGACCTGAACTGAGCTGAATAGAGGTCATATAGGGCTCATTCAGACAGCCATATGTGTTTTGCGGTCCGCAAATTGCCGATTCACAAAATACGAATACTGGCCCCTGTGCGCTAGGCAATTTGCGGACCGGACATGGCCGCCGCTTTCATAGAAAATGCTTATTCTTGTCTGCAATTGTGGATAAGAATAGGACATGCTCTATATTTTTTTGCAGGGCTATGGATCGGAGCTCTGGATGCGGACAACACACGGTATGCTGTCCGCATCTTTTGCGGCTCCTTTGGAATCAATGGGTTCCATATACGAACGCGTGAAAGGCCCTTACTATGATGGAGTCGGTTCAGTTTCCACTCAGGATCTTGTATTTTTTTTTTTTTTTTTTTACCAGACAAAAAAAGTCCTCCCTGTAAGGCTTTTTAGTCTGGTCTTTTTGACAGAATCCGTGGCAGAATGTAGTCCCCAACGCAAGTGCAGGCCTGCGTGTTATTCATTTTAACTATTGCAACTTTCGTGCTCCTCCTCGGCTAAAGCTGCTCCTCAAAAATGGCAAGAGGAGTCATTTTACTGTTCTGAAAAAAATGTAGTGCGACCTCTGATCGCCATCATGTTACTGACCCATACAATAAAAGTAACACGCTAGTTATGCCTCCCGGTGAACATCCTAAATTTAAAGTACAAAAAACAATGGTGGACTAGTTTACTGCGTGCCAAAAAATACGTTAATCTATAAGTGATGGATATGCCAGAATAGTGTTACTAAAAACTACAAGTTGACAGAAAAATAGTTATCGCCAGAAAGAAACTAAATAAAAAGTAATTGAGAAAAAACGATGATCGCCCTTAAATCGGAAATAATCAATGTCAATTTTTTTTTTTTTTTTGCGAAATCATCTTGCCTCAGGTAGGCCACTTGTCACTTCTGAGACTCTGGTTAAACCCGGCAGCGCACCAGCATCCTCGCCCCATTTGTAAGTAGATCACAGGGCACAGATAGAAGGAGCGGACTTTCCATCCACCTTCATCAACATCAGAAGATGGGTGGACCTGACCAGACTGTTCTCACGCCATGCAGTTGTCCTGCACATTGCAGTCTCCTTCTATTAATTGGCGGCTGGAGATTGAAATAACCGGTTCATTATGCAGAACATTATGGGCCAGATTTACCATTACACTTACATCTTACTCCACTTTTACGTATGTCCAAAGTCACTTTTGGCTAAGGGCTCTTTCACACTTGCATTGTCCGGATCCGGCGTTCACTCCACTTGCCGGAATTACACTCCGGATCCGGAAAAACGCGAGTGTACTGAAAGCATTTGAAGATGGAACCGTCTTCAAAATGCGTTCAGTGTTACTATGGCACCCAGGACTATTAAAGTCCTGGTTGCCATAGTAGGAGCGGGGGAGCGGTATACTTACAGTCTGTGCGGCTCCCGGGGCGCTCCAGAATGACGTCAGAGCGCCCCATGCGCATGGATGACGTGTCCAATGCGATCACATGATCCATGCGCTTGGGGCGCCCTGACGTCACTCTGGAGCACCCCGGGAGCCGCACGGACGGTAAGTATACTGCTCCCCCGCTCCCCGCTACACTTTACCATGGCTGCCAGGACTTTAGCGTCCCGGCAGCCATGGTAACCATTCAGAAAAAGCTAAATGTCAGCTCCGGCAATGTGCCGAAACGACGTTTAGCTTAAGGCCGGATCCGGATCAATGCCTTTCAATGGTTATTAATTCCGGATCCGGCATTGCGGCAAGTGTTCCAGATTTTTGGTCGGAGCAAAAAGCGCAGCATGCTGCTGTATTTTCTCCGGCCAAAAAACGTTCCGTACCGGAACTGAAGACATCCTGATGCATCCTGAACGGATTTCACTCCATTCAGAATGCATTAGGATAATCCTGATCAGGATTCTTCTGGCATAGAGCCCCGACGACGGAACTCTATGCCGGAAGACAAGAACGCAAGTGTGAAAGAGCCCTTAGGCATATTTATTAATGGTCCTTTAATCCTGTGATAAGTGTGGTTTGACAGTAGCAGGTTATCCTTCAGAAAGAAGCTTTACAAATGTCGCACATCTTTGGGAAAAAGTCGCATGTTCTATTAAAAAGTCGCATAAGATAAGCATGGTCCTCACTGGAGTGAAACTGCGCAATTTTTTGCGACTTTTTAAATTGTCGCAATAGTTAATCTGTCTAGAGATTCATTTACCTAAGAAAACACGCCCACTTTCAGAAAACTGGCGAGCATAGTGCAGAGCCAATAAAAGTCGCACATTTGTGCGCAGTTTTAGCGATTGCGAAAAAATTTGACTTTTTCACTTCATTATTTTGACTTGAGCTAATGATAAATCTGGCCCATAGTGTTAACTTTTATCCAATGGTAACATAAGAAATGGTAAAATGTGATTTCTGCTCATATGTAAGTATTATTACCTGTAAATCCTCTTTTTATAATATCCTAATATGTAGATTTTATGACTATTAAACCAGGGAATTTTACGCAGCGCTGACGTATTCAATCGTTCACAGGTTGAACCTGGTGGAAGCGTTCGTAACTGATGCCGAACTCAGACAGTGTCTGCAGGAAGATTTACTACGACGCATCCCAGATCTCAACCGCTTGGCCAAAAAGTTCCAAAGACAGAATGCCAACCTTCAAGATTGCTACAGGCTCTACCAGGCGGTGAACCAGCTGCCTAGTGTCATCCAGACCTTGGAGAAGTACGAAGGTAGGGGCCAGATGGAGTAAAAAAAAAAAGTTAATTAAAAGGTTTTTTTATCACAGACAACCTGTTCATCATGACTCTCAGCAGACACTGACATGATGGCCATTCATGATGGCCTCGAGTCTGTCAGAGCAGAATCCGCAACTGGTTAGTGCTGTCTGGTGTGGTTTATAGTGGGGGGGTTTCCAATGGGCAGGGGCGGCTGCCTTGTATCCTGTTTTATAGGGCATTTAGATAGCAGAAGTCCTTGCTAATGTGATGTCTATGGGAAATATTCTTTGTTTGCGGATTCTGATCTCGAGATGTAAATCTGGAATCACTCTGGGTCTCCACTGGTTCCAAGAAGGATTGCTGTGGTGTTGTACCAGCATTTTGACCAACTATCTGTATTTTTTGTCCTATAAGACGCACATAGGTTTTAGAGGAGGACAATAAGAAAAAAATATTTTTCATTAGACCTCAGGTCAGACCCCCAGTCAGACCCCTAATGTTAATCAGACCTCAGATGACAGCCCCAATCAGACCACCAATGTTAATAAGACCCCTATAAGACCTCAGATTAGACTCCCAATCAGACCTCAGCTCAGACCCCAATGTTAATGACCCCCAATCAGACCTCGGATAAGAGCCTCATGCCTCTCTTGAGCCCCCATATCAGCCCCCATATGGATCTCATCAGCCACCATTGCAATATTTTACTCCCCATAATAGCCTCCATTGCCATATTTCAACCGCCATTGCCATATTTCAGCCCTCATTATCGGCCCCCATGGCCATATTTCAGCACCCATATCAACCTCCATTGCCATGTTTCAGCCCCCGTTGCCTCTCATCAGTCACAGAACATAAAACAAAAAAAAACCACTTACCTCTCCTGCTCCCGGACGCGGCCGCTCCTCTCCTCCAGCGAGATCTTCTCCTCCTGCTGTCGGCTGTGCTGTGAACTGGCGCGCACAGTGTGAGGTCACAGAGCACCCCCACGCTGTGCGCAGTCGCTGCACAGCCAAGGACCAGGAAGCGGTGAGTACAGAGCCTTCATAATATTAGTATCCACCCCATAAGACGCAGAGACATCCCCCCCCCCCTCCCCCACACACTTTTCGGGGGGGGGGGGGGGGGGGGGGGGGGAGAATACGTCTTATGGGGCGAAAAATACAGTAAATTGGTCTTTATTAAACATATGGCATCATCATTTTTTTATGTACAGAGCTGAGATGCTCTAGTAGCACCCTTTGGATTTCCTCTTTTCTGTCAGGCAGGGAGCTGACAGTCTCCTTATCTCTGCTCTCTGACCTTATAAACACTCATTAAAGCTCAATCCATATCTTACTGATAAGAATGTGGCTTAAATTAGTGTTTATGACCACTTAGTAGTTTAGAGATGAGATTTATTAGTTGACTGGCATAAAGTGAAACTTCCAGTCACACAGCTATAAAAACATTTAACCCTTTGTGACTGAACAGCTCAATATTTTTAATAAAGGCCAATTGAAGAAAATGTTTTTTAGCCAAAAATGAGTAAAAAAAAAAAATTGCCTCTAAAGGTGTACATAGCCTTTAAGGCAATGCGCATAAAAACCGAACGCCTCTGCCGACCTCTAGTGAGTTCTGCTTTCTCGTCACCTCTGCCTGTACATCGTCTACATTGTAGTGGAGATGCAGTGTACTTAAAGCATTCACTTTAATGGGACGAACATATTATTGTCAAAGAGGTAGCACCATGGCTCCGTCCACTACCACTACTGGCATATCTACACCAACACAACAGTCGTTCTTGGAACCGGTGGAGGTCCAGTGTGAACACAGATTTACATCTGGAGATCAGAATCTGTAAACCAAACATTAAACCATGCTCACACTACAACCCCTCACTCACACAGTGGTATGCCCCTTAGTGCCTCCTTTACAGTAATTATGCCCTTTAATGCCCACACACAGTAGTTTTGCGCCTTACTGTCCGATTCGCAGTAGTTGTGCTCCCACACACGTCATGCCCCCTTAGTGTCCTCTTCACAGTAGTTATGCCAGCTTAGGTCCTTGTTCATAGTGGTGTTTCCCCACAGAAGTGTTGATAAAATAAAAAAAAACAATAATGCTCACCTAGCTCCATTCCCCTGGTGAACGGCAACATCTCCCCAGCAGACACCATGCAGTGATGTCATCATGCCATGAGATTTCGGCCTGTTCGTGTTTCTATTTAGTCCAGCAGGCTTGATTATGTCAGTGTATCGCTGCTGCTGGAGAGTGTGCAGGCTTCCAGGGCCGGTGGAAGCCCCAGGGCAAATGTTTTGGATATATAATGCTAACTCGCCAGCAATATTGTAGCAGTATAATTAGTTTCATCCCAAATCTGTTGCAGCCATACATTTTGAACCACTGCATTATGGGCAGGAAGGCGGCCTATGTAGCCTGCTACTTGTGGACTACTTATATGTCCCCTATATAGTTCTGCTGAATATATTGTTTCTGCCTTATCTATTAGACCAGGAAAAAAAGATATAGTAGATTAATCCCTACAGTTAACATCAGCAGAGTTATAAAACTCACCTTACACTACTACCTGTGAGTGCTGTGTGTGGAATCTCCAGCGTATCCTATGATACACAGCTTCACCCTGCTGTCCCATGACTCTTACTGGCTGTCTGTGTGTCTAAAGATGAAGCATCTCGCTGTTCTCCCTGCTTACACACTGTTTCCTCATCTTGTAAGACATGGCAGTCAGAAACCGATCACAAGCAGGAGGCAGGAGAGACGGGCTGAAGCAGCATCAAATAGGAATACACAATGTGAGTGAGGGGACAGCAGTTATGTCACTGATTTTTATATTTGCTGCTCTTAGATAGGACTCTGATCAGAGCAAGTGCAGTATAATGTGATGTTTCCTCTGTTGCAGGTAAGTAATGTTGTTTTTTTAAAAATTTATACCATTCCATATTTGTAGGCAAATGTCATAAAATCCTGGATAACTACCTTCCAGTGGCGGTGACAGAGGTTCTTTTTCTTGTTTCTACCTTTTTCCTGTGATTATTTGCTAAATGTTCTTTGTGGGTTCATTACTCAGCGAGCTACATTATCGCCCATTAAGAAGAGTTACAGTCCTAGTAAGTGGGAGTGCTGGTCATCCATCATGCACTAGACTGGTGTGCAGTGGCCGCGCGTGCCGTCCTCCAAGCCATTGCTAATAAATTAAGTTGTTGGACCAGGCAGGCATCCAACTCAAATGTAATTTGTTTGACTTCGTCCTTGACCCATCCAACTCCTCCAGTTATTTATTTTTAAAAATTATTTTCCACTTGCCATGTTTTATGTAACCTTGTGGTGTATTTCACTTACACAAACGCTTGGAGAAGCATTGCATGAGCAGGCCAGTGGTAAAATTAGCATTCCTCTATATATTTGGCTCATTTCCTATATTTAGGTTTTAATTTCTTTCCTCTAACCTTTCAGTCTTGCATGTTAATATTATCAGAGCCGGTGACCCCACATTCCAGAGGTTTAGACAACTTCCTTTCTTTTTAATTCTCTTTTCTTTGCACTAATGTTAGTAGAAGGGAAAGAGAAAATAGTTGTCAGGATGTACTGACTGGAAGCTTGGCCAGACATGAGATGAAAGTGGAATGCAATACATTTACACTAATATATATATATTAGGGCTGCACGATATGGGAATTTTGTGCGATTGCAATTAGGGCCCTAAAAATTGTGATAACGATGTGCGATGCGATATTTTAAGGGAATTGTGCTAGAGGTTTATTTGCTTGGATTTTCCCATATGAGCCGCTGACGCGGCTGGGTATGACATAGTTATGGGGGATCTGTGGATGACGCTGTGTTGTGGGGGATCTGTGGATGACGCTGTTATGTGGGGGATCTGTGGATGGTGCTGTTATGTGGGGGATCTGTGGAGGTCGCCGTTATGTGGGGGATCTGTGGAGGGCGCTGTTATGTGGGGGATCTGTGGAGGGCGCGGTTATGTGGGGGATCTGTGGAGGACGCTGTTATGTGGGGGATATGTGGAGGGCGCGGTTATGTGGGGGATCTGTGGAGGGCGCGGTTATGTGGGGGATCTGTGGAGGGCGCTGTTATGTGGGGGATCTGTGGATGGCGCTGTTATGTGGGGGATCTGTGGATGGCGCTGTTATGTGGGGGATCTGTGGATGGCGCTGTTATGTGGGGGATCTGTGGAGGGCGCTGTTATGTGGGGGATCTGTGGAGGGCGCTGTTATGGGGGATATATACCCTTTTCCATCTTAATTATAGCGTTCATACGTGCAACATATTCCTCTCTGGATGGTACCGTTGTGTTTATCCAATGTTTGGTTATTAATTTCCTAGCCTGGTATAGTGACCTACGGATACCAACTACAACTCCCTCCGTGGAATCATCTTGCAATAGGCCCAGTATGCATACCAGGGGATCCGCCGGAAGCCTAATCCAGAAAAATGTAAAAATAATATCCAGCACTGTCAGCCAGAACGTCCCTAAACATATGTAATAAATGCGCCTCAGGCAAGTCGCATTTGGGGCAATTAGATGTGGGGCGAAAGCCTAATTTGTGTAAGAATGCTTGTGTCTGGTATACCCTGTGGATAAGATAAAGCTGAGAGAGTCTGTGCGTTTCACACAGGGAAAGTGTAAGGCCAGCAGTGAGTACTTCTGTCCACTGTGAGTCTGATAGGGCACCTACTTCCCGAGACCACTTTTCCCTAACAATCAGGGGAAATCGGTCTTGATAAAAGGACAGTAACCGTTTATAGAACATAGAGATTGTCCCCCTCGTCGTCCCTCCATTCCTAATATGCTCCGCAAGCAAAGATGCTTGTATCGTCAGATCTGTTTTCTTACCCTGCTCTGCCAAGGCATGATGTAGTTGTAAGTATTTGTAGAAACAGGAGTTGGGAAGGGTAAATTCCTCCCGTAACTGTTCAAAGATTTTGAGCAACCTATTATATAGTTGGGACAACCAGCATATTCCCTTCTTCTCCCAGGCCCCAAAGCCCTCCAATCGAACTATTTCAGGGAGATTAGGATTACGCAGTACTTTTTTTATAGTATCGAAAATTGGGCTGGGCTGATATGTGAGGTACAGGATATAATATGTGCAGTGTGTACAGGTATATAGTATATACAGTAGTGTAAAATGTGAGGTACGAGGTATAATAGATGCTGTGTGTATATATTGTATATACAGCAGTGTATTGATGTGAGGTATGAGGTATAAATTACAGCTCATACCTCACATATCAGTCCACTGCTGTATATACTATATATCTGTACACACTGCATCTATTATACCTCGTACCTCAGATATCAGTACACTGCTGGATATACTGTATATCTGTACATATTGCATCTATGATATTGTGTAATATATGCCGTGTGTGTGTATGTGTAACTGTCTGAAGTATTATACATGAGTGAGCAATCAGTTAAAACAGGGCATGGAAGGACGGTAAATGACGAGAAGTGGAGGACCTCCTCTTACCATTCCATTCCAGTCTGTATGGATCAATGCAGAGCTGATTGTGAACTTCTAATACTTGCTGTTAGGGGTTGAAGGACCTGTGGTGATGTCATCACAGGTCCTGGCAGATGTACATTTCAAACCTAGTAACCACACCATTTTTGATGCAGTTCCTTTGCTAGAGCCTGCAGGACCTTTGCTAGAGCCTGCAGTATCTGAGGAAAGGGATTTAGGAGTAATTATTTCAGAAGACTTAAAGGTGGGAAGACAATGTAATAGAGCAGCACGAAATGCCAGCAGAATGCTTGGATGTATAGGGAGAGGCATTACCAGTAGAAAGAGTGAAGTGCTTATGCCTCTGTACAGAACACTGGTGAGACCTCACTTGGAGTATTGTGCGCAGTACTGGAGGCCATATCTCCAGAAGGATATAGATACTCTAGAGAGAGTTCAGAGAAGAGCTACTAAACTAGTACATGGATTGCAGGATAAAACTTACCAGGAAAGGTTAAAGGACCTTAACATGTATAGCTTGGAAGAAAGACGAGACAGAGGGGATATGATAGAAACTTTTAAATACATAAAGGGAATCAACTCGGTAAAGGAGGAGAGCATATTTATAAGAAGAAAAACTGCTACAAGAGGACATAGTTTTAAATTAGAGGGGCAAAGGTTTAAAAGTAATATAAGGAAGTATTACTTTACTGAGAGAGTAGTGGATGCATGGAATAGCCTTCCTGCAGAAGTGGTAGCTGCAAATACAGTGAAGGGGTTTAAGCATGCATGGGATAGGCATAAGGCCATCCTTCATATAAGATAGGGCCAGGGACTATTCATAGGATTCAGATATATTGGGCAGACTAGATGGGCCAAATGGTTCTTATCTGCCGACACATTCTATGTTTCTATGTCATCACAGGTCCTGGCAGATGCACTGTTCTAACCTGGGAACTACACTTTACACTGTGCAGTTCCCTTACAGGACCTGTGATGACATCATCAAAGGTCATTTACCTTTAGAAAGATAGACAGGAGCAATTAGGGGGCGGGGCCTCTCTTCCACTGCGGGCCTCTCTTCCTCACGGGCCCCATAGCAGCTGCGGGGTCTGCCTATATGGTAGGTACGCCACTGCACACCAGTCTTCTTATTTTAGTGAGTCAGTTGCGGTAGCGGGTTCTCTTTGACACCAGCATGGACAAAAAAAGCAGATTCCAACCATGATCCAACCTAAAGACTTCCACCAGCGATTTAAGAAATATGTCTGATGGGAAGGCTCAGAAGAAACATGCACTGCCCTCTGCCTAAAACGGCTTGTTTTACTCCCCTTAGCCTGCACCCTGTCACTTTGGTTCTGCCCACTGGCTCGTGTTCCTCCTTTGCGCATCCCGGCTTGTTTTCTTCTGGCTGGGGCATGGACATGGCCACCAATGACTGCCTTCAGTGGTAACGTTTCACTTAAAAAGGTGGAGTGGATCTGATTAGAGACAAAGGGGCAGATTTACTGAAAACTGCAGTTTTATATGCCAGTCTTAGTATAAAAAAAATAAACTGAGTAACAAGTCAAATTTATTAAGAGGCACATGCCTCTAAACTGGAACTAAAATCTACACCAGAGGAGTAGAGTTTGGATAGAAGTCGTGTTAAATGTGTCAGGCTGAAGAGGCCTGGCCTCCTGCTAAGGCACACCCATTTGTACAACTTTCTGGTGTGAGTGGTAAAAAAAAAAAAAAAATATTCAGAAAGTTGTAAATTTTTGTGCAAAATCTCATTTGCGGTCTTTGAAATGTCTTGTGTCGCCGGCAGTCCGTGCACCAGAAAACAATCTACGGCAGTTCAGAGCTGCCATAAATTTCAGTTTTAATTTGCACCTGAAAATAGCCCCAAATGAACATACAGTAAATGTGGCGGCCCTGCAGGCCCTGCCCATGCCGCACCCTTGCCATGCACCTTTTTTAGAAAGTGAACAGGACGGCTCAGAAATTATATTTGTGACAAAATTAGTTGTACATGGTATTTAAAAAGTCACAAATACGAGGTTGGTGACACTTTTTTATTTTATTAATTTTTTTGCCAAAAGAGAGGCGCAGGGAGATAAAATTTTGTCTGTGCCGCAGGGGTCTTGACTTTTTCCTAGCATGGTTTGTTTTCCAAACCAGCAATGACCCCCCCCCCCCCCCCCCCATTCTACATTGGTAGCCTATCCTAGCAGTGTGTCGTCGTGCCTGACACAGCCCCTTAAAAATAGCAGCTTCAGTCCTGAAGGTTTTTCCAGAATGGTTACAGCAGAGTCTCCAGAGCCCATTTATGTGTCTCCTCCTGAATTACCTGTCAATAAACCGCAACGATGCAGCAATTACACATGGCGGGCGATGTCAATTTTTGTGGTTTTGTTAGCCCGTCGTCTAAGGTAGGGACAATTTCTGGATTAGTCGTCGCCTCGGCTGTATAATTTTCTCCATTTGCTGTCAGCCGGCTCCATTCTGCGCAGTGCGGTCTCTGTATGTATTCCTCTTTATACCCGGCGGATGGCTCTCTCTCTACCTGTTAGATGGTTTCAAAGCCATTTCCACTCCACATTACAGAAGTGCTTTATTTTTGCTAAATGGGCTGCTGAGTAAGTAATAGTTTATAAAGCATTTCATCTGCTAAACGGTGTCCCCCGCAGCGCAGACTGATGCCTGCAGGATGTGGTTGCCACAAATTACAGATAAGAAAGCTTGATTGGGTCAGTTCAGCGTCAATCTACCCGGTGGTGGTGTTTTTTTCCCTGAGCGGACATAATCCAGGGTATTTATTTGCATACACTACCTGGGCGGCGTTCACTCATTCTTCTAACGACCACGACAATTTATTAAATACTAGAACGCTGCTGCTTTGAATTGCCGGTTAACATTGCTGCAGTCATGGATATTATTTGTCGGACGCGGTGTATCTCCGTATCCACACATTTATGGGTGATTCTCTGGGGATCATACATATTTTATACCTGCGGCTACAGCGCACCCGTATTCAATAGGAGTATTTACGTGTTATGGTGGGTTCATCCAGTATCCAGGTCTTGGCTTTATAATTTTTTTTTTTATGTAGCATTTGTGCTGCAGTGAGCAGGAGGTTATAAAGAGTCAAACCTTCATTTCAAACACAAATTGTATCTGACAGTTAAAACTATACAGCGACACGTATTCTCTTGCTTTACGGCCGCCCCATGGTCCATAGATACATTGGACTGGAGGGGGCCTCAGTGACTTCTATGGGACAGTTTTCTGGGCATGCTCTGTGACCTGTGCGGAGGTCGTTGTACAAGGAGAGAATAGATGAAGCTCTGACAGTCACCTATTGTGAGTGATGGATCATGTCTTATCTATACACAGAGGTGATATCATTACAGGCAGGATTAGAATGACAGATAAGTAGGTAACTGCAGTAAAGTGATCTGTACAGACCAAGAAGCTTAGTGGCCAGTGTGAAAACTGCAGGATTTTGTTGAAATACAGTTTGACTTGAAAAATTTTAAAAAAATTATCAAAAATTCATAAAAATATATTAAATATAAAAATATGATTTAAACAATAGCATTTTCTAATCACAAGTTCCCTTTTAATTCTGAAGGTGATCGTGATATGTTAGAAAGGACTCATCATTGATGGAGGCCAAGGTATTGAGGTTGGTTTAGTGCAGGGATGGCCAACCTGCGGCTCTCCAGCTGTTGTAAAACTACAATTCTCATCATGCCCTGCTGTAAGCAGGCTGGGCATGCTGGGAGTTGTAGTTTTTTGCAACAGTTGGAGAGCCGAAGGTTGGCCTTTCCTGGTTTAGTGTATAGGGGAACACATGTAGGTTTTTGTAGCTCACATGGGAAGGTGGTCATCTCCATTCTTAGAATCAATTCCAGGACTTGGATCCCTACACTTGAGGGACATTGTAAAGGAAGTGTGCCACCAAAAATCTGCCAAGTATAACCAGATGGCGACACATCCTTTTTTTTTTCTACTCCGTTTTTATTTTCTGATTGTAGATTCATTCTATTTCAGGTACATGATTATGGGGGCGGCCATCTTGCCTGAGCTGTTCTTAATAGCATTTACACAGCATTAAGAAAATTGCTTTACAGCATCCACATGGGCCATAGACAGAGTGGTCCGGAGGGGTCCTCATTGACTTCTGTGGGAGATCTATTCTTTCCTTGTACAGGGCACAGAGCATGCCTAGAAAACTAAGCTTTGATGATCACCGACTGTGGAACTAGCCTTAGCTGCAGGCTGTCCGTACATGTAGGACATGTTCTCCTCTGCCTTTTGGTCTACATGCCAGAAAAGTCCTCACAATAGCCCTTTAGCTGTATGGTCACATTCCTGTACTTTTTTATCATTTTGCATTTCCCAAAATGGCATTGAAGGCTGACATTGGCTCTTCTCTTGGAATAAAGCATAGAGGTTCACCATACTATGCATAAAAGGGTTGTCTCACTTCAGCCAATGGCATTTATCATGTAGAGAAAGTTAATACAAGGCACTTACTAATGTATTGCGAATGTCCATATTGCCTCCTTTGCTGGCTGGATTCTTTTTTCTATCACTTTACAAATTGCTCATGTCCAGGGGTTACGACCACCCTGTAATCCAGCAGCGGTGGTCGTGCTTGCGCACTATAGAAAACAGCTCCGGCCTCCTTGTATCTTCACTGCAGCGGTGGCTGTAACCCCTGGATATGAGCAGTGTATAATGTGATGGAAAGGAGGCAATATGGACAATCACAATACATTAGTAAGTGCCTTGTATGTATTGTCTCTACATGATAAATGCTTATATGTGGGTGGGTGGCTCACACCTAATAGCTATGATGGGTGCTGCTGACTCTAAATTGGGTGCCCGATCCCAATAATAATAAAAGCTTGAAAGTAAAAAGGGGGAGTGAGCACTCACAACGTCTGTATCATATGGAATACGTTTTACTAGGACCTGATTGGTCAGATAGGGTTGAACACTAATACATTAAACACTGATGCATTCTTATTAAAATACAATTGACATAAAATATATAAAATTGTTGCAATATGGTACCAAATATAATTTCCACTTTCTGTGGTCGGGGTAGAAAGTTCGTGACCACACTCTGTAACACTTATAGCAAAAAATGTCAGTAGCTGTGGATAGAGTGGGTAGAAGCGTCTTAAAAGTTCCTCATATAGTGCACTTCTAAGCGGACTCCTTATGTAATAATTCCTATTAGGAGAGTTCACTCCTATTAAGACAGTGAGGGCAATGTTCCAGGCTTATAATTACCAGTTCCTACCTGGTTCCTTAGTGATATGTCCCGCTGTGTGGCGTCTCCTCGAGGCGAGCGGTGCCGGCCGTCCGAGTATCTTCCGCCGCAAGTATCAAGCGGGTGACGTCACAGTATCGCGGGATCCTGGTCAGCGGTCTACGCTGAAAACTGTGTCTGTATTGACTTTGCCAGGAAATTCATTCATGCATGGCCATGCAATCCATAAGGGGGTCCGGTGTATTCGGTGGGCGCTTTTTCTCCTCTGTTTACCAGACGCGTTTCGGGGCGTCTACACCCCTTCCTCAGTGGTCAAAGCGCCATTACCCCATCTCCACCTTTTATAGTCTCTATGGTGATCCACAAAAACCGGAATCCGGATCCTCTGGACACAGAAACTGCCATTACAGTTTTGAGTGCGGTATTTGTGCGGTTTTTCAACCGCCGTTGCGTTTTTTATTGTAAATGCAACTAGCACACCAATAGTGTACTCCCGACATAATATTAAGGATAAAAATGATAATATAAAATACATAATAACAATTTAATAGACATATTAAAATTACAATGGTTAAAAACAATAAATATACATACATACTAACCCTTTCTATACACACATTAGTAAACATCGGCTGATATATCTGGGGACATTAATATATAAATACATGAAAATATAGATATAAATATATGAGAATATAAAAGTATAAATGACGATTTCTGGGGGAATTTCTGCCAATGAAATAAATGTAGAAAGTGGGGTTCAGAAGTCTTGGATGCCGGTCTCCTCTCGGAGGGGGGGCCCCAGAGCTCTGGGGCCCCCCCTCCGAGAGGAGACCTGAACCCCACTTTCTACATTTATTTCATTGGCAGAAATTCCCCCAGAAATCTTCATTTATACTTTTATATTCTCATATATTTATATCTATATTTTCATGTATTTATATATTAATGTCCCCAGATATATCAGCCGATGTTTACTAATGTGTGTATAGAAAGGGTTAGTATGTATGTATATTTATTGTTTTTAACCATTGTAATTTTAATATGTCTTTTAAATTGTTGTTATGTATTTTATATTATCATTTTTATCCTTAATATTATGTCGGGAGTACACTATTGGTGTGCTAGTTGCATTTACAATAAAAAACGCAACGGCGGTTGAAAAACCGCACAAATACCGCACTCAAAACTGTAATGGCAGTTTCTGTGTCCAGAGGATCCGGATTCCGGTTTTTGTGGATCACCATAGAGACTATAAAAGGTGGAGATGGGGTAATGGCGCTTTGACCACTGAGGAAGGGGTGTAGACGCCCCGAAACGCGTCTGGTAAACAGAGGAGAAAAAGCGCCCACCGAATACACCGGACCCCCTTATGGATTGCATGGCCATGCATGAATGAATTTCCTGGCAAAGTCAATACAGACACAGTTTTCAGCGTAGACCGCTGACCAGGATCCCGCGATACTGTGACATCACCCGCTTGATACTTGCGGCGGAAGATACTCGGACGGCCGGCACCGCTCGCCTCGAGGAGACGCCACACAGCGGGACATATCACTAAGGAACCAGGTAGGAACTGGTAATTATAAGCCTGGAACATTGCCCTCACTGTCTTAATAGGAGTGAACTCTCCTAATAGGAATTATTACATAAGGAGTCCGCTTAGAAGTGCACTATATGAGGAACTTTTAAGACGCTTCTACCCACTCTATCCACAGCTACTGACATTTTTTGCTATAAGTGTTACAGAGTGTGGTCACGAACTTTCTACCCCGACCACAGAAAGTGGAAATTATATTTGGTACCATATTGCAACAATTTTATATATTTTATGTCAATTGTATTTTAATAAGAATGCATCAGTGTTTAATGTATTAGTGTTCAACCCTATCTGACCAATCAGGTCCTAGTAAAACGTATTCCATATGATACAGACGTTGTGAGTGCTCACTCCCCCTTTTTACTTTCATGATAAATGCTATTTGCTGAAATGAGACAATCCCTTTAAAAGTCAGCCCAAAAAAAACGAGACCCTCGTCTTGCTGGGACATTCTGTGAATTGAAGGACATTGTTTGCACATCTTATTTTCTATGGTTGTTGTCGTTGTTCGGATTGCCTCTCGCTTCTTTCTGCTCGGTGTCGGACCTGTCTGTTGAAGCTTCTACTTGATGGCAGTTAAATGAGATTTTGCAGCGCTGTTCAGACTACACCTCTGTGTACACAAGCCTCTTGTCAGGCTTCAGCATGTCTCCTTTCATACTCTAGCGCCCTTCTCAAGTATCCGTGTTTCTTCTCGACGCTGACGGTTTCATTCGCACTCCTGCGCTTCATGCCGCTCTTCTCAGGCTGAATGTGCCTCCCATTTATAAATGTTTAATACGGTAATTTTCCAGGATTGTGAGGCGTCTCGCCGCCAGAGACTTGCTTCATTATAAAGCTGTCTGCACGCAGGAGAACTCGAAGCCAACGCTATGTTTACAGGTTTCTTCTATTAGCCTGGTAGGTACATATAGCGGGCACGGGTACAGAATATGCAGCATTTTGGGTTTAGAATAAAAATAAATAAATAAAAAAAAGACTGAAAAGACCCCTCTGAAGTATTAAAAAAAAAAATAATAAAAAGCGTTTAGCGTTTTCCCACGAATGCATAGCATTCAGACTGAATCCTGACCCATTTATTTTAATGGGTCTGTGTAGGTTTTTCACGCCTCGTGTCTGCGTTCACAGTGCTCCAGACTAAAAAAAAAAATATCAAGAAGCCATTGACTCCTAACCTGAAAAATTTAGGAGCTAAATAAAATTTTTAGTCACCAAATTTAAGATGCATATAATTACGGTATAATAAAATTAAATAAAAAAACGGTGTCTTACCTTGTGTAGTTGCCCATTTGTCTCTCCTTTTGATTAGTTCTTCTAGCCCCATCAATCTTGAGGCTCACCGTCCTTAATTACACCCCCTCACTGTTCCTCTATTAATCCCCCACCTACTCTCACCCACATGTCTACTGTAAAAAAAAATACAAAAAACGGATGCTTAGGAGCATGAGGCTTCCTAGGCTACAGCCCACACAGTTAAAGGGGTTGTGCCCTCATTTCCATGACCTCTCAGACATGCAGATTCGGGTTGCTGATCATGCTTCCTTTTCCCACTAGGTGCTAGGCCTTGGCTCCTTCTCTTGCAGGCCTCCGCTGTTTGTCTTGGGTTTCTCCATGAAAACTTTTATCTTGATACCGCTGCAGCCAATCACTGGCCACAGTGGAGATCTGCTCCCCTTGCATCACATGACCATTTAACATAATGCAAGGGAAGCAGTGATCAGTTATTGGCTGTAACGGCGTCAAACAGGAAGTTTTCATGAAGGGACTCGAGACAAGCAACGGAGGCTGGGGAGCTAACCGCTCTCTGCCCATCACCTCACATGTCAGTAAGGAGCAGCCGTCCTTTTCTAGATCGTGCAGGAGCTCTGTACTGCCCTCCCAGCACTGCCGGGGTCACATAGCATTATATTGATTTATGATGCTGTGTAACCCTCCGGTATCTTTACTCACTAAGTTATAGTAGGCGGAGTCTGCCCTTGTCCTGTGGGCGTCTCCTTCTCCTAGGCTGCAGCGCTGGCCAATCACAGCCCACAGCTCACAGCCTGGGAGAGGAGGGGGAGACGCCCACAGGACAAGGGCAGACACCGCCTACTATAACTTAGTGAGTAAAGATACCGGAGGACATAACTGGAGAACGGAGCGGCGCCCAGGGGTAATGGTAAGTGCAGTGAGATCCCCGGGCGCCGCTCTCCATGGCTACATACTAAGTTCACAATGTTTTTCAAGGTGAAAGGTCCTCTTTAATGTTGTTGTCTGCTAACCATTTCTTCACCACTTTTGCTGTGTGTTTTGGGTCATTGTCATGCTGAAATGTCCACTGGTGCCCAAGGCCAAGTTTCTCTGCAGACTGCCTGATGTTGTCGTTGAGAATCCTCATGTATTGCTCTTTTTTCATGGTGCCGTTTACTGTGATTAGGTTCCCTGGTCCATTGGCTGAAAAACACCCCCAAAAGCATTAGGTTCCCACCACCATGTTTGACAGTGGGGATGGTGTTCTTTGGGTTGAAGGCTTCTCCTTTTTTACTCCAAATGAAGGAAACATCATTGTGACCAAACAATACAATTTTTGTTTCATCTGACCATAACACAGAAGACCAGAAGTAGTCTTCTTTGTCCAGATGAGCTGTCTTGGTCCATCACACCTCCCATCTGTCCAAAACCGTTTTCTTCTAGCATAGAACAAGGCTCGTTCGTCTTTACCCGGCGGTAATTTTGTAGGCCTAGGCCCAAGAGAGATCAGTGGGTTCCTTGTCATACAGGTAGACTGTTACTGTGGGGACCTATCCCAGTGAGGTTGCCTCGTCATGGCAGGTTAGTGAGATCACACAATTTGATCAAAGTGTGCGTTGACTTCAGATTCACAGATACAGTACATAAAAAATACATATACCTCTTTTTTTGCTTTTAAGAGGCGTCCTCTTCAGTATTATGATTGGATAAGAATTTGGAACAGCATATGACATCCCTTAGTGATTGGTGGCAAGGCCCCTACCAATCCTTCCCAGTGTTTGCTTGCACTACTCCCAGGCCACCTCTTTACAGGTTAGGCTACTTTTACACTAGCGTTTCTATTTTCCGTTATTGAGATCCCTCATAGGATCTCAATACCAGAGAAAAACGCTTCCATTTTGTCCCCATTCGTTGTCAATGGGGACAAAACGTAACTGAACAGAACGGAGTGACCTGAATGCATTCGGTTCCGTTTGGTTGTGTTCCCATACCGGAGAGCAAACCGCAGCAAACTGCGCTTTTCTTTCTGTCTTGGGATGCGGCGCAAAAGGGATCGGGCATGACTCACAGTACAAGTCAATGGGCACGGATCCATTTTCTCGGACACAATAGAAAACAGATCCATCCACCATTGACTTTCAGTTCATGACGGATCCGTCTTGGTTATGTTACAGATAATTCAACCGGATCCGTTCAAAACGGAGGCAGATGGTTGTATTATCAGTAACGGAAGCGTTTTTGCTGAACCCTGCCGGATCCAGTAAAAACGCTAGTGTGCAGGTAGCCTTTTACTTGAATGAAGCTCTTCTCCTGTTCCGCCTTCTGTGCAGAAGATAATGTGGTCCATTCGTTATTCCAGACTGGTGAGAATGATCAATAATTGATCCGGATGGTATGGGAGAGTCTAGTGATATAGAACATTCAATGAGATGAGTATCCCATAATTCCCATATTGCTTTTTCTTTACAGGTAGTCACCAGATGCTGCTGCTGGCCGTCTTTGTCACTCCTCTCACCGATCTTACTTCAGACTTTTCCAAGTTCCAGGAAATGATTGAAACCACCATGGACATGGATCAGGTATCTGCAGAGCATTTTTTTCATTAAAGGGGTTATCCCATTAAAAGGGTTGTCATCTCAAGCACTGGTGGCATATTCCTAGGATATGCCACCAATGTGTGATAGCTGTGGGTCCCACCTCTGGGACCAGCACCTATCTCTACAATGGAGCCCACAAAGTGTAGGAAAGCAGACCACACGTGCACGGCCGCCCCTCCATTGATTTCTATGGCGCTTCCGAAAAATAGCCAAGCCCTTGCTCGGCTATTTCTGTCAGCCCCATAGATTTGCATGGAATAGTGGCTGCACTTGCGCAGTTCATTTCTCATTCATTTCTAAGGGACTTCTGAAAATGGATGAGCGCGCCGCTGGGCTGTTTTTGGCACTCCCATAGAAATGAAGGGCAGCTCTACGTGTGCAGTCCGCTCTCCTTTTACTTTGTGAGCTCCGTTTTAGAGATAAATGTAGGTCTCAGAGGTGGGACCCTCGGCTATCAGACATTGTGGCATATCCTAGCAATATGCCCCCAATGCTGGAGATTACACAACCCTTTTAAGACAACATCTCCTATTCACAGGATAGAAGATAAGTGTCTGATTGGTAGGGGTCTTAACCGCTGGGCCCCTTGATGATCATGAGAACGGAGACCAGTGCTCACTGTTCAAATGGAGCGGAGGTCACGCGTGTGTGCAGCTGCTCCATTCAGCTTTGTGGGGCTACGGAGACAGCTGAGACCTTGTCATTTCAAATGTTTTTTTTTGTGTGGGACAGCTATGTGAAGTGGTTTTGTAATGCTCTCTTGGGTAATTATGTACGATTTCATTAGAAAACTACCTGTAAAGTGTCCTTTACCAACGCTCTGAGCTTTGCTAGGAGGAGAGTCTGCCTTCAGCGCTCTACTACTGAATACTGATAGTAGCCATGTGCCACATACAGAGGCAGGCTTCTCAGGCTGCCTCTGGTCTTCCTGTCCGAGCTTTTTAGATATTTGACAAAAAAGCAATTTTAACACCTTTCTTGCCCATCTGTCAGCGCTTATCGCTGTAGAGCCATTCCCCTGGATCTTCCTGGCGTGTCTCTCCTTAGTTAGTGAGTGCCTAGCAGCCCTGCAGCGCTGTTCTCTGTTTTGTCAAGTGACTAACCAGGGAAGTGCTTGGCAAATGGAGAACAGTCCTGTAGTGATCAGTGTTGATAGATATACAGAATATACTCAGTCAGCGCTGATCACTGCAGCGCTGTTCTCTGCCAGGCGCGAGGGACATGCTAAGCCAATAGAGAAGAGAAGCACTGCGGCGATCAGAGCCGACAGCATGGCAGATGTATGTATTTTTTTACTTTAGGCTACTTTCACACTCGCGTTTGGTGCTGATCCATCATGGATCTGCACAGACGGGATCCGTTCAGATAATACAACCATCTGCATCCGTTCAGAACGGATCCGTTTGTATTATCTTTAACATAGCCAAGACGGATCAGTCTTGCACACCATTGAAAGTCAATGGTGGACGGATCCGTTTTCTATTGTGTGTCCATTGGCTCAGTTTCGTCAGAAGGACGAAAGCAGCGTTTTGGTGTCCGCCTCCAAAGCGGAATGGAGCCAAACTGATGCATTCTGAGCGGATCCTTTTCCATTCAGAATGCATTAAGGGCAAAACTGATCAGTTTTGGACCGCGTGTGAGAGCCCTGAACGGATCTCACAAACTGAAACCAAAACGCCAGTGTGAAAGTAGCCTAACTTTGAACCTCTTGTATGAAGCACATTTTTTGTTTTCTGCCCCGTGTATAATTGTATGTGTAGCTGGTAATGTTGAAAGGAAACTGTGTGCTTCAGATAACGGATATGCTGCTATTTATGTGTACAGTATGAGCTGGAAATGTGGGGAATCAGGTGTAAATCTAAGTGGAAATAAGTTTTTATCCGCTAAATGAAAGATATTTATATTGTTGGCCTATCCCAGGCATGCTCAACCTGCGGCCCTCCAGCTGTTGAAAAACTACAACTCCCAGCATGCCCGAACAGCCTACAGCTATCAGCCTACGGCAGGGCATTGTGGGTGTTGTAGTTTTACAACAGCTGGAGGGCCGCAGGTTGAGCATGCCTGGCTCTCCTTACAATAGGCCATCAATATAGGATCACCGGGGGCCAGAAACCTCACATACCCACATTCTGTGTCACTGTAGCTCCAGCGTGAACTACACAGCTCCTTTCATTGTGCAGTATATGGAGATGGTTACTGCAGCACTGCTCCCGTTCACTTCAGTGGGGGTAGTGCTGCAGTAACCAGCTCTGTCCACTACACAACGGACGGCGCTGTGTAGTTCACACTGAAGCAGCTAATCCTTTTTTTTTTTTTTTAACCATTTTACCTGCAAAATGGGCAACCAGGGTTCATTGCTTTGGAATCCGTACACCTTAGACCTGTATGTGGTGTACCGATTCCGCTGCACTGTGGGAGCTTTTATCTCTGCTCTCGCCCTTTCCCTCCCCAATCATCTGAAGCCTGGCATTGCGGATCAGTACGGAGTCTATTGCACAGAGGTGTTTTGCAGAGTGGGCAGTGGCAGGAGCAGCAATGTGCCATGCAGAACTGAAACCAGCGCCCGCTAAGCTGAAGCCTGGGATAGAACATCAGTGCAGGAGACTCCATATGTATGTGATATGCAAGGCTTCAGTGGAGCGGGCACAGGTAGGAACAGCGAAGTGTGCCAGTACAGTGCTACCTGCAGTACAGTGGAATCCACACAACTTGCACCACCAGGTCAGTGGATTCCAAGCACTGTAGACAACCTGAAATTCCTATTGCTTATTTATTAGAAATAAAAGTTTTTAATGCAAAAATAATCAGTAGTCCATCTCTTATTACACAGGACAATGTCCTCCCAATAACCAAACATCATTTATTCTCCTCCAAAGATGCAATCAGGTTGACAAACATGCTCCTCAAGAGGGATTTTTTTTTTACATGGCTGCAGCATGTGACCTCTGCAGCTAATCAAAGGTTAAATGGAGATTTCTCTTATCCGGGCTGTTAGAGCACGAGCCAGGCCATCATTAGACAGCGGAGCACCCATTCTAGGGCAGCAAGAGACATCCATGCAGGGTTTCTTCTACAGCACTGTAAAAACGTGGTGCTGTAGAATAAGGCTGCTTAATGCCCTTTGCTCTTTAGTGGTCATTAAGGGGTTAATAGAGAGAAGCATACTTACCTGCTTTCCAGTAATTCACCAAAACAAAAGAAGAATCCAGGCGGCACTACACCCAATAAATCGCTGATGAGCACATAAATAGTCCTCTGTGTACCCCGGGATAATATGCCAGCTTACGGTGGTGCCTACTTAGGTATATTTTCGATAGAATATAATCCACCAGAAGAAAAATAAATCGAAAATCAGCGGCACCCACCAACTGCAGGGTGTCTTCATTTCTTTCTTTATTGCGGTAGCAAAAAACATGCAGACATAGCAGGGCTGAGGCGGACGAGCCTTCACATCAAACAGCCGCCTGAGCGGCGAGGGGCAGCAACGGCCGTTTCGCACGAATGTGCTTCTTCCGGCTACCTGTATGACGCAGACAGGTGTGCCAGCCTATTTAAGGAGGAGCGTGAGGTTAACCCTAAAAGGGCATAGCTCTAAATCCGCAGAGGACATCACCTGTATGCGTGTTACAAATCAATCAAGTTACATCATAATAACATATATATTTCAAACAAATACACTAAGGTCATTGCGATCATTAAGGCCTAAGGGACCCATTGCATCCGTACGGATGATCCATCGCGCTTCTTTTTGTAATAGGAGGCGATGGCACCACCTCAAGTCCTGCAAAACCCAGGCATTTTTTATCTCCCCCATGTTTTTGTTCTCCTGGACAAGGTCCTATATATAGGGGGTATATCACACAGAATGAGACAATTCTGCACATGTAAGACCACGTACGTTGTCTATGTGGTCAAATGTGAGTGCGGGGCATTCTATATAGGCAAGACAATTAGGCCCATGCTAGAGAGGTTCCGGGAACACCTCAATTCCATCGGAACGAGAAAAGGCTGCCCCCGCCTTATAGATCATGTATGGCAAAAACATGGGGGAGATAAAAAAAAAAATGCCTGGGTTTTGCAGGACTTGAGGTGGTTCCAGTAATGACACAAGGAGGTGACGGGCATCGCCTCCTATTACAAAAAGAAGCGCGATGAATCATCCGTACGGATGCAATGGGTCCCTTAGGCCTTAATGATCGCCATGACCTTAGTGTATTTGTTTGAAATATATATGTTATTATGATGTAACTTGATTGATTTGTAACACGCATACAGGTGATGTCCTCTGCGGATTTAGAGCTATGCCCTTTTAGGGTTAACCTCACGCTCCTCCTTAAATAGGCTGGCACACCTGTCTGCGTCATACAGGTAGCCGGAAGAAGCACATTCGTGCGAGACGGCCGTTGCTGCCCCTCGACGCTGAGGCGGCTGTTTGATGTGAAGGCTCGTCCGCCTCAGCCCTGCTATGTCTGCATGTTTTTTGCTACCGCAATAAAGAAAGAAATGAAGACACCCTGCAGTCGGTGGGTGCCGCTGATTTTCTATTTTTTTTTCTTCTGGTGGATACTTACCTGCTTTCCAGTGCTGCCTCCCGGCTCCTTCTCTCCCCAACCTCGGCTTCTCTGCTCGGCTCTTAGGATGTAAACTTTAGTTTTGACGCTGCTGCAGCCAATCGCAGGCAGCACTGGTGACCTCCTCCCCTTGCGTCATGTCAAGCGGTCACGTGACGCGATGGGACAGGTCACCACTGCCGCCTGCCGTTGGCTGCAGTGGCATCAAAACAGAGGTTTGTATCCTAGGAGCTGAGGCTGTGCAGAGAAGTAGCTGGGAAGTTTGCTTTCCTTCGCAAGGTGCACCCCTTTCAATATTTAAATCTGCAGTTCTTTGGAAAAATAATTGCAGTAAATCCACTTGTGCCCGTATGTGAATGAGAACTGTGGTGCGTTTAGTCGTTAGACCAGTGCACAAAGTAAGGATTTTCATGCTCTGAATATCTCGCATTACAAGCAATGAAAGCTTTTATCAATATCGAGTGTAAGAAATTGTGTCTGTCACAGTCGAGCATGCAGTAGAAATTCCAGGCTGCCTACTTGTGGATCATTGGGACATGTCTGGGAATGTTGGTTGTTCTGTCCTAAGCATTTCAATTAGGTCGGTCTGTTATTTGATCAAGGACACTCGTGCATCGTATTCTCCGAATCTGGCCACGTTCCGTTGTCTGTGCGCGCTCTCTAGTCCTTGCACTAGTAGTGCTGTATTCAATATGGTCACCTTTATGTTTTCATATTACTTTGTGGCTGTGTTCCATGGCCCAAAATAAAGTCATATCAGGCAAAATAAGAAAAAACTCTCACCAGTTACATCATTTTTGTTTTTCAGTCTTATAAAAAAAATTTTTAAAAATAAAAAGTCCCTGTGTGTATCTGAATGCTGATCAGGTGATGTAACCATGGTTTAAAAAGTAGTTTTTTAAAATCATTTTCAACATCTTGTCTTTTCCTGTACTGCATCGGGAGTTGGACCGCAGCCAGTCTGAGGATAGATCATCAATATAAGAAACTGGCCGACCTCTGTAATCACCTTTTTGGAGAGCGAATAAATCTTCCTCCACAAACCTTTCAGTCCAAGAGGGAGGACAGTGAAGTTTTTTGTGTGCCATGTGCACTGAACTCATCTTGTTCGTGTTATGTTAAAGAGGTTGTTGGGTCCCAAAACCAAAATTCTTTTTATATGCCCCTAACGCCCCTCACCATGCATACATATGTGCCCAATACCTGTTTTTTCATGTCTGAGCTTTCCTTCCCCCCCTGGAAGACATCAGACTATCCTGGCAGATCTGTTTACTTTCTCCCCTTCTTGTTTTGTTGAATACATAACTTTATCGATACACAAGCCTGGCTGCACTGCACAGTGATGAGTCACAGGCTGGCCCCGCCCCCACTCTGCTCTGCCTGCAGCAGCTCCACCCACTACAACTCCTGTGTCCATCTTTCTACACCCAGACATGAATCTACTTCTCACCCAGTGTCTACATCCTATTACTGACTGTCTCTGCCCTCACATGTGTATCTAATCCTATCCTGTGTGATACAGCCTGCTGAGCTGTGTATCTAATCCCATCACTGACCGTCCACAGGCTCTTCCCTCACTATCTTCAGAGTGTGATAAACAGCTGGTAGCAGCAAGCGTATCCAAACACATCTGTATCTAATCCTATCCTGTGTGTGTGCTTGATACACATCCTTTTGTGTGCGATACTGCCTGCTGAAGTGTGTATCTAATCCCATCTTCTATGATACTGCCTGCTGAAGTGTGTATCTAATCCCATCTTCTATGATACTGCCTGCTGAAGTGTGTATCTAATCCTATCTTGTATGATACGGCCTGCTGAGCGGTGTATCTAATCCCCTTTTGTATGACAGTCTGCTGAGTGGTGTATCTAATCCTGCCTGCCCAGCTGTGTATCTAAACCCTTATGCACACGACCGTATCTATTTTGCGATCCACATTTTTTTGCAGTCCCATTGAGTTCAATGCATTTGAGGTCCTCGTTTTGAGGACCAGAATAGGACATGTTCTGTGTTTACTGGAACGGACATACGGATGTAAAAAACACACTGATGACGTCCATGTGCTTTCCACATCCGTATGTCAGTTCTGCAAAAGATAGAACATGCCCTATTCTGGTCCTCATAATGCAGACCTAAAACCCATAGAACTTAATGGGACTGCAAAAAAATGTGAATCGCGCACGGACAGTATCCTTATTTAGTTGATCCGCGACTAGCAGATGGCAAAATAGATGAGGGCTCGTACACAGAACGGATCACTTATACTCTTACATATCACTTACACGCCCCCATAACGTGTGACGTCCACATAGGGTTGGGCGATATTAAAAATATTCAGATGATAACGATATTAAGAAATTTATCGCGATAACGATATATATCGCGATAACGATATATATCGCGATAAATAACCGTTTAAAAGAAAAAAACACAAGGAGACGTTATACTGTATGGGGGCAGCCGCAAGGAGACGTTATACTGTATGGGGGCAGCCACAAGGAGACGTTATACTGTATGGGGGCAGCCACAAGGAGACGTTATACTGTATGGGGGCAGCCACAAGGAGACATTATACTGTATGGGGGGCCACAAGGAGACGTTATACTGTATGGGGGGCAGCCACAAGGAGACATTATACTGTATGGGGGCCACAAGGAGACGCTATACTGTATGGGAGCCACAAGGAGATGTTATACTGTATGGGGGCCACAAGGAGACGCTATACTGTATGGGAGCCACAAGGAAACGTTATACTGTATGGGGGCCACAAGGAGACGCTATACTGTATGGGAGCCACAAGGAGACGTTATACTGTATGGGGGCCGCTACAAGGAGACGTT
This sequence comes from Bufo bufo, assembly GCF_905171765.1. Classification (NCBI taxonomy): domain Eukaryota; kingdom Metazoa; phylum Chordata; class Amphibia; order Anura; family Bufonidae; genus Bufo; species Bufo bufo. Next base: position 566,653,647 of record NC_053392.1, on the reverse strand, counting down.
ATACTGTATGGGGGCAGCCACAAGGAGACGTTATACTGTATGGGGGCAGCCACAAGGAGACGTTATACTGTATGGGGGCAGCCGCAAGGAGACGCTATACTGTATGGGAGCCACAAGGAGATGTTATACTGTATGGGGGCAGCCACAAGGAGACGTTATACTGTATGGGGGCAGCCACAAGGAGATGTTATACTGTATGGGGGCCGCTACAAGGAGACGTTATACAATATGGGGGCAGCCACAAGGAGACATTATACTGTATAGGGGCAGCCATAAGGAGACGTTATACTGTATGGGGGCAGCCACAAGGAGACATTATACTGTATAGGGGCAGCCATAAGGAGACGTTATACTGTATGGGGGCAGCCACAAGGAGACGTTATACTGTATGGGGGCAGCCGCAAGGAGACGCAATACTGTATGGGGGCAGCCGCAAGGAGACGCAATACTGTATGGGGGCAGCCGCAAGGAGACGCTATACTGTATGGGGGCAGCCACAAGGGGACGTTATACTGTATGGGGGCAGCCACAAGGGGACGTTATACTGTATGGGGGCAGCCACAAGGAGATGCTATACTGTATGGGGGCAGCCGCAAGGAGACGCTATACTGTATGGGGGCAGCCGCAAGGAGACTCTATACTGTATGGGGGCAGCCACAAGGAGACTCTATACTGTATGGGGGCAGCCACAAGGAGACGTTATACTGTATGGGGGCAGCCACAAGGAGACGCTATACTGTATGGGGGCAGCCACAAGGAGACGCTATACTGTATGGGGGCAGCCACAAGGAGACGCTATACTGTATGGGGGCAGCCACAAGGAGACGCTATACTGTATGGGGGCAGCCACAAGGAGACGCTATAATAAAGTCTTGTGGCCACAGGCCACCATACATACAATAATACTTTACGAGATACTTTTCCCGCGGCTGCCTCGCTTGTGTGCTCCGATTCTGACATCAGATGTCGGTGGGCGGAGATTTGAATATGAGAGCAAGGAGGAGGGAGAGCCGGGGCGGTCGCTGCGGCAAGTAATACGTTTGTAATTTCGTCATCAGAGCACACGAGCGAGGCAGCCGCAGGAAAAGTCTCTCCAGAGACACCCAGTACTCACACAGAGTTCGCCACATTCAATAGAACTGACACGGGTGGGTGACGGACGGTGATGTCAGATGGTGGGTGGAGTCTGGAGACTTGAATAAGGGAGGCGGAGCAAGAAGGAGCCAGGAGCGAGTGGAAGTAATGTGTTGTACTTCTCAGCGCTATGCAAGGTGCAGGGGCGGGCGGACGCAGATTTAGAAGCGGTCAGCGCACATGACCGATCCGATGACGTCACAAAATACAGCGGTAATTAGGAAGCAGCGATATCGCCGTTTTTTAATTCCACGGTATATCGTGAACACTGGTATATCGCCCAACCCTACGTCCACAGCGCCCCCATAACGCGTGGCGTCCACCGCGCCCCCCTATTCAGTGGATGCTATTACGCTAGTGCAGTGTATAGTGATCTGTAGGAGGTCTGTCTAGTTTTACCTTATTCTTCATTATTTGATTGCTCCAGCCTGTTACGACAGTTGTAACTGCGCAGATTTTGGAATAATGAATTGGTCTTGTTGCCTTCCTGTTTTCCGTGTACAGTCAGTTTCAGGAGCTAATTGGTCCCTGACCAGAGCCAGGTCCACATGTTGACTGCTTGTAATTGGAAAGGGATATTGATTAATATTGTCTTTGTTTCTATTTGTGTCCGTCAGTCAATTCTCAGCGGGTAGAACATTTATTTTGAGTTTAATCTGTGAAAATATTGATATGCTCATTGGTTTAAGGTCTTTTTCTTTTTATCCTTAGTTTCATTTTGTGATATTTGGCATTCTTGTATATTTCTACATGTAACCAGTTGTTTTTTTTTACCAGTTGGCTCCTAAAATCCTCCTTTACAGTCGCCTTTTTGGAGCCATTTTATTACTTTCTGATGGTCAACTCACCAGCCTTTGGAGCCGCTCTGTTTGCAGAATACAGGCTGCAATGTTCTTCTGCATGTTGAGAATAAGGGTCCATTCAAACGTCCGCATGTGTTTTGCGGATCCGCGAAACACTGTCACCGGCAATGTGCGTTCCGCATTTTGCGGACCACAACTCGCCGGCACTCTCATAGAAAATGCCTTTTCTTGTCCGCAATTGTGGACAAGAGTGGGACCTGTTCTATTTTTTTTCCGGAATAGAAGTGCGGATACGGACAGCACATTCCGGCCCCATTGAAAATGAATTGGTCCGCACCTGTTCCGCAAAATTGCGTAACGGATGCAGACCCATTTTGCGGACGTTTGAATGGACCCTAAGCGAGGCAGTTGTATGCATCTTCTGCATGCAGCGGTATGTGTCCGGTAGACTGCCAGAAGGCATTCTGAAAACATAATGGACCCCATTATAATGAGTGGGATCTGTTAGGCGCCAGCTGTATCAGCAGATGCTGGATACAACATTTCTGGTATTCTGTTCCTACGGTGGAACAGAATACTGGAATTGCAATCGCCAATGTGGACGTACCCATGCCTTTGTGTCATGGACAGATGCTATCACTTCCAAGAGACCATTATCTATAATTAGTTATTTTTCAGAACTTCAGTTATTAGTGATTGGGATTTTTTATTTTTTTTTGCTGTAACAAGCTGCTCTTTAAAAGGTACTAGCTCAATTACTCGAGGCAAGTAAACACTCACTGACCTAAAGGATGCAATTATGTTTTATTTTTTATAATCATTTGTAAATGTAAAATATGGGCAGACTTGTTTTGGAACATCAGCCTTATTATTGCACGTTGCTCGTATGATTGCATTAAGTCAAGCAAAGGTCATTTAATGGGATTTTTGTTTACTGAACCATCAAGATTGATCATTTTTTATACAGACATTTTCTTTCAAAGAAGGCTTTCTACGAGATTTTGGGTTGTATCTTTGGGAATCTTTGCCCAATCATCCAGAAGATCATTTGTGAGGTCAGACATTGATGTTGGAGTAGAGGGCCTGGCTCACAATCTCCGCTCTAGTTCATCCCAAAGATGTTGGATGGGGTTGAGGTCAGGGCCCTGTGTGGCCAGTCAAGTTCTTTCACACCAGACTCGCCCAACCATGCCATTATGGACCTTTGCTTTGTGCTCTGGGGCACAGTCATACTGGAACAGGAAAGGACCTTTCACAAACCGTTCCCACAATGTTGGAGGCATACAATTGTCTAAAATGTCTTGGTCTGCTGAAACATTAAAGCATACCTGAGTTTTCAAAAAAAGTTTACATAATGGACAATCCTAACAATCATGTGAAGGAATAGTTATGTTCGGGCTTACCTAATGTTTTCTCAGCAATATTATTCCCGGTTTCAGCTGCACATCTAGATGCATTTCACGCAGAAGCAGTGGGTGTCTCTCTTCGGCCAGCACTGTGCTGCTATCACATGCATTCCCTTAGGCCTCTTTCACACGGGCGTCATGTTTTTTGGCCAGATAAGATGCGGGTGCGTTGCGGGGAAATGCACGATTTTTTAGTGCGAGTGCAGTTCTTCACCGAAGTTTGGGTTTGGGATCGGTGTTGTGTAGATTGTATTATTTCCCCTTATAACATGGTTATAAGGGAAAAGAATAGCATTCTTAATACAGAATGCATAGTACAATAGGGCTGGAGGGGTTAATAAATAAAATTAAATATAACTCTTCTTAATCCACTTGCTCGCGCAGCCCGGCTTCTCTTCTGTCGTCTTCTTTGAGGAATAGGACCTTTGATGACGTCACTACGCTCATCACATGGTCCATCACACAATCTTTTACCATGGTGATGGATCATGTGACGGACAATGTGATGAGCGCAGTGACGTCACCACAGGTCCTTTTCCTACTGCACAGCAAAGATAAAGACAGAAGAGAAGCCGGGCTGCGCGAACAAGTGGATTAAGGCGAGTTAAATTATTAGTATTTATTTATTTTTTAAACCCCTCCAGCCCTATTGTACTATGCATTCTGTATTAAGAATGCTATTATTTTCCCTTATAACCATGTTATAAGGGAAAAATAATAATGATTGGGTCTCCATCCCGATCGTCTCCTAGCATCCGCGCGTGAAAATCGCACCGCACCTGCACTTGCTTGCGGATTTTCACGCAGCCCCATTCACTTCTATGGGGCCTGCGTTGCGTGGAAAACGCACAAAGAGGAGCATTCTGTGATTTTGACGCAACGCACAAGTGATGCGTGAAAATCGCCGCTCATGTGCATCGCACCCGCGCGGAAATCTCGCCTGTCTGAAAGAGGCCTTCCTTCCCACTATGTTTGTTTTCAGCTCCGAAGTTCACAGAGCAGATAAGGAGGAATAAATCACACTAAGGCCTCATGCACACGGCCGTGTTCCGCGGCCGAGAGCGGTCCATTGTAACCCGGCCGGGATTCCTTCTGACAGCAGGAGCGCACGGCGTCATTGGTTGCCATGACACCGTGCGCTTCATGCCGCCGCTGCTGTACAGTGATATACTGGTATAGATCATACCAGTGTATAACTGTACAGCAGCGGCGGCATGAAGCGCACGGCGTCATAGCAACAGATGTCAGAAGGAATCCCAGCCGGGTTACCACGGACCGCTCTCGGCCGTGTGCATGAGGCCTTATAGAAAGGGAGAAGGCACCTGTGATCAGAATAAGTGTAGAAGCATTTTATTTATTTTTTTTAATCGGGGTCAGGATCTCCGCTAGCTCTGACAGGCCCCCACTTCCTCTCAGCCGTCCTCTGAGTCTGTTACCAGCGACGGGTCTTACCTGACAACATGGAGTTGACTGCAAATTAGGTGGAAGTGAGACCCCTAGTGGTCATGACTAGAGATGAGCGAATTTCATATTTTGAAATTCATTCACACTTCGTTTGTTGGTAAAAGATGAATTGCGTTATGGATTCCGTTACCACGGACCATAACGCAATTCTATGACGGAATGCATAACGGAATTCATTTTAGAGGCATTTTGTTATTTATTCCATCATAATAGAAGTCTATGGGCTGCAAAACGGCTGTAAAAAAAATATGTAAAAGTAATTGTTAACAACCCCTTTCCGATTGGTAAATTTAAAAGTAATTTAGAAAGTTATGTATGGGATCAGTTATCTGCTTTATAATGAAAGTCAGATTACATGCTGGGATAGGCTCCTCACCATCTTAGAAGCCCGTCTTCACATTCAGTCTGCCAGTGGTACTTGCAGCATTCCAAGGGTTAATTCTGTCTATCAGAGATATGGAAACCTGGTGAGACAGTACACTAATGCCAATGTAGCCTTACTCTTTATTCTTTGCATGTGCATGCAGGAAGTCAATAGATTTGGCCGCTGGAAGCCACTGTGGGGGTATTATAGGATTCTATAGGGGAGAAGCTCGTCGGCCGTGACAGATGCCGAATCCTTTCAGTAGAGCGCTGGGTATCTAATAAAAGGAGATTACACTCAATGGATCTTTTAGATTACAATGTTTCATTTTTGATTGCTTATTAATAACAGTTTTTTTTTTTCTTGTCTTTTTTCACCATTAATGGAACTTTGTGGAGTGAAAAATCGGAGTCCTTTGATGCGTGTAAAAGTGTTAAGGGTTTTAGATGTGAATTAAAAATTCACCGCTCTACAAAAGAGCTTTTATTGAGTTTGAAATATGGAACTTGATTTCCGTTCCTCTTCCGGATTTTCTCTTTTATTAGCCCCAACTATATAGGTTAAATGCATAGTTCGGCTTGTAGGGAAGAGATAAGAGATTCATCGGAATATAAAGCGGATATGTTCTGCCAAACCAGGGCGCACGTTAATCATAAATGTGCAGCGTATGTAGGTTCTCTGTTTTGAAAAACGTGCACATGTCATAGTTTTATAGAAATGCATATTTTTCACTTTATAAGATTAACCTGATACACTTAGGTTTTAGAGGAGGAAAATAAAAAAATATTTATCAGACCTCAGGTCGTACCCCCATATCAGACCTCAGGTCGTACCCCCATATCAGACCTCAGGTCGTACCCCCATATCAGACCTCAGGTCGTACCCCCATATCAGACCTCAGGTCGTACCCCCATATCAGACCTCAGGTCGTACCCCCATATCAGACCTCAGGTCTGACCCCCATGTCAGACCCCCATATTGAATCAAACCCCTATGTCAGACCTCAGATCCCTATTGAGTTAAAATAAATGAACTTCCCTTTCCTGCTTGGTCACCACTCTGCAGATCCGGCGGTCCCTCATGCACTCGCCGCTCCCTGGTCGTCTTTGGGCCCGTGCTGCACTGTAACATGACTGCGTACAACGCCAAGTCATAGTACCCGCACTGCGTCCTGCCGCTATATGCAGTCAGGATGCAATGCAGCGCAGTCCCCAGAAGACCAGGGAGACATAAGTACAGCAAGCACTAGCTGTATATATAAAAAAAAATTTTTTAAGTAGCAGTTGAATTTTTTATTTTTTTTGTATCACATGCCTTCATTATAAAGGTTTCTCAAGCAGTCCAGACAGCAAAGAGATGAACAGTCCATCATTTGGGTGCTGCCACCTAGTTTTTTGTTGACTTGCTCAGTGCTTTTTATATTATTTTTATTTTTTAAGTCTTTTTTTTTTTTTTTTTGCCAGTGTTTTACCACCTGGCTCTTTTGTATGATTTGCAGGTTTTTATGGCTAAATTCTTGTCAAACCGATAACAATATGACTTAAATGAGTGAGTTGTCAGGAGTTCAGAGATTTGTACATCAATCTGTCAGAACAGCAAAATAACAGCTCATTGCTGAAACTAATATCTGCAGCAAGGTTAACCCTGTAGAACAAAAACTACCATTTAATATAATAATTTTTAGTCCAAAATGAGTAAAATGCAGTCGTAACCATTTGTCCAGTGTGCACCACTCTGGCATCCATAACTTGAAAGATCTGGACAGAAAAATGCTAAATTTTTCTGTCCAGCATTAAGAGACCTCAGACATTAAATGATGTGCTGGTGCCAGGAACGGTCCCATAGAAAATCCACCATACCAGAGGAAAATACACTGCTCAAAAAAATAAAGGGAACACAAAAATAACACATCCTAGATCTGAATTAATTAAATATTCTTCTGAAATATTTTGTTCTCTACATAGTTTAATGTGCTGACAACAAAATCACACAAAAATAAAAAAATGGAAATCAAATTTTTTAACCCATGGAGGTCTGGATTTGGAGTCACTCTCAAAATTAAAGTGGAAAAACACACTACAGGCTGATCCAACTTTGATGTAATGTCCTTAAAACAAGTCAAAATGAGGCTCAGTGGTGTGTGTGGCCTCCACGTGCCTGTATGACCTCCCTACAATGCCTGTGCATGCTCCTGATGAGGTGGCGGACGGTCTCCTGAGGGATCTCCTCCCAGACCTGGACTAAAGCATCTGCCAACTCCTGGACAGTCTGTGGTGCAACGTGACGTTGGTGGATAGAGCGAGACATGATGTCCCAGATGTGCTCAATTGGATTCAGGTCTGAGGAACGGGCGGGCCAGTCCATAGCATCAATGCCTTCGTCTTGCACGAACTGCTGACACACTCCAGCCACATGAGGTCTAGCATTGTCTTGCATTAGGAGGAACCCAGGGCCAACCGCACCAGCATATGGTCTCACAAGGGGTCTGAGGATCTTATCTCGGTACCTAATGGCAGTCAGACTACCTCTGGCGAGCACATGGAGGGCTGTTCGGCCCTCCAAAGAAATGCCACCCCACACCATTACTGACCCAATGCCAAACCGGTCATGCTGGAGGATGTTGCAGGCAGTAGAACATTATCCATGGTGTCTCCAGACTCTGTCACGTCTGTCACATGTGCTCAGTGTGAACCTGCTTTCATCTGTGAAGAGCACAGGGCGCCAGTGGCGAATTTGCCAATCTTGGTGTTCTCTCGCAAATGCCAAACGTTCTGCACGGTGTTGGGCTGTAAGCACAACCCCCACCTGTGGACGTCGGGCCCTCATATCACCCTCATGGAGTCTGTTTCTGACCGTTTGAGCAGACACATGCACATTTGTGGCCTGCTGGAGGTCATTTTGCAGGGCTCTGGCAGTGCTCCTCCTGTTCCTCCTTGCACAAAGGCGGAGGTAGCGGTCCTACTGCTGGGTTGTTGCCCTCCTACGGCCTCCTCCACGTCTCCTGATGTACTGGCCTGTCTCCTGGTAGCGCCTCCATGCTCTGGACACTACGCTGACAGACACAGCAAACTTTCTTGCCACAGCTCGCATTGAATTGGATAAGCTGCACTACCTGAGCCACTTGTGTGGGTTGTAGACTCCGTCTCATGCTACCACTAGAGTGAAAGCACCGCCAGCATTCAAAAGTGACCAAAACATCAGCCAGGAAGCATAGGAACTGAGAAATGGTCTGTGGTCACCACCTGCAGAACCACTCCTTTATTGGGGGTGTCTTGCTAATTGCCTATAATTTCCACCTGTTGTCTATCCCATTTGCACAACAGCATGTGAAATTGATTGTCACTCAGTGTTGCTTCCTAAGTGGACAGTTTGATTTCACAGAAGTGTGATTGACTTGGAGTTACATTGTGTTGTTTAAGGGTTCCCTTTATTTTTTTGAGCAGTGTACTATGGGTGGCCATACATACAATTCATTCTTCCACTTTTTTTTTCACATTTTGTTATGTGACTTGCAGTCCTTGTGCTAAAATCCCCCAAAAATACAAGTACCCTATAATGAGAAAGTGAAAACTGAATTTTAGAAATGTTTGCAAATTTATTGAAGAAAACTAAAATTTGCAAAGACTTAAGAATTCAGACCCTTTGCTATGACACCTGAAATTTAGCTCTGGGGGCCTCCCATTTCTCTTGATCATCTTTGATATGTATCTACACCTTGATTGGAATCTACCTGTGCTAAATTCAGTTGATTGGACATGATTTGGAAGGAACAGTCCTGTATTTGTATGGTCTCACAGCTGATAATGTATATCAGAGCAAAAACCAAGCTATGAGAAGGAAAGAACTGCCTGTAGTGCTCAGACAGGATTGTGTGGAGGCACAGATCTGAAAGTTCCCAAGAGCACCGTGACTTCTATAATTCATAAACAGAAGACGTTTGAAACAGTACTCTGGCTAAAATGGGTGCAAAATGTGCATAACCGATCATATTGAATGCTTAAAATACAGGATCCAATTTTTATTTTTTATTTTTCTGTTCTTCTGACTGATCAGAAGAATGGAAAAAATAAACAGTGACGTGAACCTGGCCTTACCAAACTAAGTAATCAGGGGAGAAGGCCTGGTAAGATAGGTCACCAAGAATCCAATGGTCACTCTGGCTGAGCTCCAAAGATCTTGTGTGCAGACGGGAGAAACTTCCAGAAGGTTAACCATCACTGCAGCATTCCACCATTCTGGGCTTTATGGCAGAGTGGCCAGAAAAATGTCTCTCCACAGTAAAGACACAGGAAAGCCTGCGTGGAGTTGGCAAAATATCACCCAAAGGCCTCCTGGGCCGTGAGAAACCAGATTTTCTGCTTGAACTTTTTGGCCTGAATTCTAAGTGTTATTTTGGGAGGAAACCAGACTCTGCTCATGAACTGCTCAACCCCATCCCTACAGTGAAGCATGGTGGTGGCAGGATCATGCTGTGAGGGTATTTTCAGCAGCTGGGACAGGGAAACTGGTCAGAGTTGAGAGAAAGCTGAATGGAGCAAAGTACAGAAATCTTCTTAATGAAACCTGATCCAGAGTGCTCTGGACCTCAGACTGGACCGATGGTTCACTTTCCAGCAAGACAGTGTTTCAAAACACACAGTTGGGGACAACTCTGGGTAATGTTCTTGAGTTGCCCAGCCACAGCCCGGACCTGAACCCAATTGAACATCTCTGGAGAGCCTTGAAAATGGCTGTCCACCAACCGTCCCCATCCAACCTGACAGAGCTTGAGAGGATCTGCAGAGAAGAAAACAAAACAAAAAAACCCCTCCAAATCCAGGTGTGAAAACCTTGTGACATTATACCTGAGAAGACTAGAGGCTGTAATCGCTGCCACAGGGTGCTTCAACTAAGTCCTGAGTAAAGGGTCTGAATACTTATGTCAATGCAAGGTTTTAGTTTTTCCTTGTCAACAAATTGGCAAAGATTTCAAACATTCTGTTGTCACTCATTATGGGGAACTGAGTGCAGAAATATGGGGGAAAACTTGATTTTCCTCAAGACAGAGAGCAGTAACATGATAAATTAATGATGTGGACCGGCGCTCTACACCAAGTCCCAGGCAGAGATAGTAAAAGAGAATAATGATCATGGTTAAAAACGGTATGGCTTCTCAGAGCCCTGTGTAGTGATAAATGTTCCTCAATGATTAAGTCGGATTATAACGTAGGGTTGATAGATCATTCCCAATATATACAATACATTGTGGATATCTCAGTTTATCACATCGCGGTATCGGGTACTGTGACGGTAGGTAAATACCCCAAATGGGTAAGAACTACATCACAGCCACGTGATACACCCATCCCGGAAGGGAACCACATCAGAGAAGAACTGAGCACAACTAGATATAGGTAACGGTAGTTTGGGACCCCGTCCGTATAACCACGTGGGATGCCACGGCTGACGCGGTACCCCTCTGCCGCAATTATCATGGCTATTCCTCAATATTTGGGGTATTTACCTATGGTCACAGTACCTGATACCTCGATGTGATAAACTGAGATATCCACAATGTATTGTATATATTGGGAATGATCTATCAACTATCAACCCTACGTTATAATCCGACTTAATCATTGAGGAACATTTATCACTACACAGGGTTCTGAGAAGCCATACCGTTTTTAACCACGATCATTATTCTCTTGGTCTGTCAATGTAATATGCAATAGAAGGTGACGAAGCTTTTGTAACTGGCCGACTGCTAGATCAATTTCGACCAAGAACATCCATTAAGCAGTCGCCCCTTATTGCTTGCTTCTAAATGCTAATATAGCAAAGAATACGGCTCTGAGACACATTCTGTATGTACTTGTCTTATTTCTTGCTTCTGAATGCTAATATAGCAAAGACTATTGCTCTGGTATATACTCTGTATATAACCCCATTTTTATTTTTCATATTTTAACTTGGGTCGTTTTTAATCTGTAATAAACTTACCATTTCACTATCTCTGCCTGGGACTAGATGTAGACCGCTGGTCCACATCATTAATTGCAACAGTCAGCAGCTGGAAAACTGACACAATATACACTGCTCAAAAAAATAAAGGGAACACAAAAATAACACATCCTAGATCTGAGTTAATTAAATATTCTTCTGAAATACTTTGTTCTTTACATAGTTGAATGTGCTGACAACAAAATCACACAAAAATTAAAAAATGGAAATCAAATTTTTCAACCCATGGAGGTCTGGATTTGGAGTCACACTCAAAATTAAAGTGTAAAAACACACTACAGGCTGATCCAACTTTGATGTAATGTCCTTAAAACAAGTCAAAATGAGGCTCAGTAGTGTGTGTGGCCTCCACGTGCCTGTATGACCTCCCTACAACGCCTGTGCATGCTCCTGATGAGGTGGCGGACGGTCTCCTGAGGGATCTCCTCCAGACCTGGACTAAAGCATCTGCCAACTCCTGGACAGTCTGTGGTGCAACATGACGTTGGTGGATAGAGCGAGACATGATGTCCCAGATGTGCTCAATTGGATTCGGGTCTAGGGAACGGGCGGGCCAGTCCATAGCATCAATGCCTTCGTCTTGCAGGAACTGCTGACACACTTCAGCCACATGAGGTCTAGCATTGTCTTGCATTAGGAGGAACCCAGGGCCAACCGCACCAGCATATGGTCTCACAAGGGGGCTGAGGATCTCATCTCGGTACCTAATGGCAGTCAGGCTACCTCTGGCGAGCACATGGAGGGCTGTGCGGCCCTCCAAAGAAATGCCACCCCAAACCATTACTGACCCAATGCCAAACCGGTCATGCTGGAGGATGTTGCAGGCAGTAGAACATTATCCATGGTGTCTCCAGACTCTGTCACGTCTGTCACATGTGCTCAGTGTGAACCTGCTTTCATCTGTGAAGAGCACAGGGCTCCAGTGGCGAATTTGCCAATCTTGGTGTTCTCTGGCAAATGCCAAACGTACTGCACGGTGTTGGGCTGTAAGCACAACCCCCACCTGTGGACGTCGGAACCCTCATATCACCCTCATGGAGTCTGTTTCTGACCTTTTGAGCAGACACATGCACATTTGTGGCCTGCTGGAAATCATTTTGCAGGGTTCTAGCAGTGCTCCTCCTGTTCCTCCTTGCACAAAGGCGGAGGTAGCGGTCCTGCTGCTGGGTTGTTGCCCTCCTCCAGGTCTCCTGATGTACTGGCCTGTCTCCTGGTAGCGCCTCCATGCTCTGGACACTACGCTGACAGACACAGCAAACCTTCTTGCCACAGCTCGCATTGATGTGCCATCCTGGATAAGCTGCACTACCTGAGCCACTTGTGTGGGTTGTAGTCTCCGTCTCATGCTACCACTAGAGTGAAAGCACTGCCAGCATTCAAAAGTGACCAAAACATCAGCCAGGAAGCATAGGAACTGAGCAGTGGTCTGTGATCACCATCTGCAGAACCACTCCTTTATTGGGGGTGTCTTGCTAACTGCCTATAATTTCCACCTGTTGTCTATCCCATTTGCACAACAGCATGTGAAATTGATTGTCACTCAGTGTTGCTTCCTAAGTGGACAGTTTGATTTCACAGAAGTGTGATTGACTTGGAGTTACATTGTGGTGTTTAAGTGTTCCCTTTATTTTTTTGAGCAGTGTATAACCAGTTTGTAGCGGTTGGAGTGCTTTTTTGACACGGACGCTTGGATAGACTGGATTCAAACATAGGAAAATACCAAATATCCAGTCATTCGATGGTGTGACATTTTTTTATTTTTAAATCGAATATAGGATAATATGCTATTCAGTTTTTTATGAATTTGATGTATTTTGTTATCACACAAAGCTGGCGGATGAATTGCCACTCAAATAGATAGATACTGCTTGCACCAACCTGTCTCTAATTGGTAATTCACAATACACCCAGGACCTGACAAGTCCAGGGGGAAAATTAGAGAGAGGTTTATTGGGAGCCATCAGTACCTACCTCAACGCTTATACTTGTTTGTCTTGTACCACACTGACTAAGCATATGTCACTTTGATAGGGAACCATTCACTTTGTTTGATGGTTTTTAATAGAGTATTTTGTCATTTTATCATATATAATTTTTAATCATATGTTAAATAAAGTGTCCTATATTTCCTTATAAGAGTGACCATTCCATATTCTTTCCACTATATATTTCAAACTTTGAGGGGTGTCTCAAATTTTGGTTTGGAGCACCTATCCTGGGAGAATAGAGGTGAGCGGATCCCTTTTTCTGAATCATTAATTTATTGTTTGTAACAATATCTTCTGATTGGGAGAATCAGGTGGACCATTTAGGAATAGCCGGGTGAGCCACCATTACCTTCTCTTGTACAGTAACATAAGAAAATGTGAAAGGGTCTTAATTTATTTATTATTTACTATACGCACTTATATATAGCGCTGACATATTCCGTAGCGCGTTACAGACATTAGCATCACACTGTCCCCAATGGGACTCACTATCTAAATTCCCTATCAAGTATGTCTTTGGAGTGGGGTTGGAAACCAGAGAATCCGGAGGAAACCCACGCAAACACGGGGAGAACATACATGCTTAAGACTTTCCGAATGCATTGTGTTCCAGCCTAAGGGCTCGTGCACACGACCTTTGTTTTGTGGTCCGGAAATTGTGGACCCATAAAACATGGATACCGGCCGCGTGCGTTCCGCATTTTGAGGCCGGCCCATAGTAGAACAGTCCTAGCCTCGTCCGTAATGCAGACAATGGTAGGACATGTTTTATTTTTTGGCAGAACGGACATATGGGCGCGGAATGCACCGTTTTTGTCAGCTTCCATTGAAGTGAATAGTTCCGCATATAGGCTGCAACTGAATGGACAAAAAAATGTTTGTGTGCATGAGCGCTAAGGCCTGATTTCCATCAGCGATTGTGAGACACCCAGCCAGGTGTGGGTTAAAAGTACAGAACAGGAGCGGATCTTTCCATTGTACCTGATCTCTGTGTGCGCCCCACTCCTGGTTTTAACTCTGTGTGTGAATGATGCCTAAGATGGAGAAGCCCTTTCTTTGTCTTTGGACATCAAGTCCAGCCAAGGTCCATCTGGTCCACCCTGTAAATAATATAAAGGCCTCTAGGTCTAATAACTTGATCTAATTCATTTACTTCAAGGTTTTTCAGTTTCTCAAATCTACAGACAGTGTAAATGAATGGTAATGCCGTGCTTGCAAAGTGGAATTTAATGTGGTATTAGCCCAGGAGACATGTAAATTCTTGGTGTGGTGGAAAAAGGCAAACGTCTATGCAAAGTAATACAAGTATTCATGTTATTTGTTTCCAGATGATGATTTACGATTCGGATGAACCTACTTGGGGGAGAGTAAAGGGAATAAAGCTACTGCATAGTTTTACATAATCTCTCTAACATTAATGCAGAATTTTTCCTCTTTCTTGTAGATGTAAGAAAAAAGATTTTCTTTTAAAATAATTAGGGATGAGCAAACCGACTTTGGATGAAACATCCGAAGTCGATTCGCATAAAACTTAGTTTCAATACTGTACGAAGCACAAGCGCTGTGTTCAGTTTTAGTATGTATTGGCGCCGAAGTTATTGTTTCGCAAGACTTCGCGAAGTAATAACTTAAACTCATCGGCGCCAATACATACTAATACTGTACGGAGCGCTCGCTCCGTACAGTATTGAAGCGAAGTTTTATGCGAATCGGCTTCGGATGTTTCATCCGAAGTCAATTCGCTCATCCCTAAAAATAATCAAAAATGATCTTTAGTTTCTAACCATCTCATGGGAATTTTTGTAATATTCTAATCCATTATTACGTAAAAAGGTTTTCCAGGATTTAAAAAAAAAAAAAAAAAAAAAGAGCCGAAGCTGCTGCAGAACAGCTGCCCAGCAGAGATGTGAGGTGTCGGACCCTCACCGATCAGACAGTAGTGGCCTATCCTGAGGTTGTTAGGACATCGGTTGTAAAGAGTTGTACAACCCCCTTAAAGGGGGTTTTGCAAGATTTTCTTACTGATGACCTATCCTCAGGATAGGTAATCAGTATCTGATCGGTGAGGGCCTGACACCCGGGATCCCCGCGATCAGCTGTTTCTAGAACATAGAGGCGCTCCTGTGAGCGCCACTGCCTTCTCACAGCTTGCTAAGCACAGCGCCGTACATTATATAGTGGCTGTGCTTGGTATTGCACTCCTCCCCATTTACTTCTATGAGGCTGAGCTGCTCCTAGGCCATGTAATCGATGAACGTGTTGTCACTCTGCCTAGAAACAGAGAGAAGGCCGCGGCACTCACAGGAGCGCCGGTGCCTTCTCAAACAGCCGATCGGCAGGGGTCCCGGGTGTCAGACCCCTCCCACCGATCAGATACTGATGATCTATCCTGAGGATATGTCATCAGTAAGAAAATCTCGTAAAACCCCTTTAAGGGGGTTGTACAACTCTTTACAACCGATGTCCTAACCTCAGGATAGTCCACTACTGTCCGGTGAGGGTCCGACACCCCACATCTCAGTAGCTTCGGCTCCATCCGCTATGCAGTGGATGTAGCTGGTTACTACAGTGCTGCTCCCATTCACTTCAGATGGAGCAGAGCTGCAGTATCCAGCTCCATCCACTGCATAGCATGTGTACTTTTGGAACCAGAACTGATGCAGAAACGCTGACCAGCAGGGATGTGGGGTGTTGGATCCCTGCCGATCAGATAGTGATGGCCTGGCCTGAACATAGGCCATCAGTTTTAAAGGGTTGGACAGCCCCTTTACCTTCCTACTTACCGAATGGCAATTCTCTGGGACACTGCATGGAAAGTAACTCTCCATGAACTGTAACTGTATGTGCTGCCAGGTTTACTAGACTCAGACCCCGCATCCTGTGTCGATTGACATATAAAAAGGGGAGTTACCAAATCCAAAGGGAAATGTTCTCAGACGGAAAAAATATTTCGGCACAGCTCGGCTCCGCACACTCCTACCAGCAATTAACAGTTGGCAATTCTACTTCAGGTTGTTTTTGCTTTACAGATGCCGACAGCTTCTTAAAGAGGTTGTGTCACTTCAGCAAGTGGCATGTATCATGTAGAGAAAGTTACTACAAGCCACTTACTAATGTATTGTCATTGCCATCACATTATACACGGCTTGTTTCCATGATTACAACCATCCTGAAATCAATCAGCAGTGCTCGTGCTTGTACACTATAGGAAAAAGCGCTGGTGCCCAGGACCGTGGGAGCGCACGCATATAGGCTGGTGCTTTTTTCTATAGTGTGCAACCAAGACCACCGCTGATGGATTGCAGGGTGGTCGTAACCAAAGGAAGCAATACGGACAATCACAATACATTAGTAAGTGCCTTGTAGTAACTTTCTCCACATGATAAATGATGCCATTTGCTGAAGTGAGACAGCCCCTTTAAATGCAGCCATTGCATTGCCTATAGGTTTCTGTTGAATAGTATACTGTCAAAATGTTATAAACCCCCTTAAAGGGGTTGTCTAGCAGTTAAGTGATCTATACATTTTGAGGAGGAATAACAGAGGTAACGGTACAATGCAGAGTTATGAGGAAGGATGCTCGAGAATTGGTATTTCATGAGGCATATAGTTTGTTAGGAAGAGGTGACAGGTCGTCTTTATAGAATGAGATATAGAGACGCCTCCGGTGTATATATTGGTGGAGGTCCAGAGGCTGACTAACATGGCCTCGTGGATGTAAACTTCTGACCTGTATGGACTCGGGCTTTGTGGATTGACACGATCATCTTCCAGCTACTAAGATTTGGAGGTGAAATTGGCCACATGGAGAGGATCGCCGTCTCTAGAAAGCATCTTCTGAGAACCTTTTTCAGATTTTTTTTTTATTCATTTTTTTTCCCCTTTCTTTTTTCTCCTTCTGTTTTTGCCTGGTTGTGAGACCCCCTGATAGGTTTTTATATTGCTCCCTTATAGAGACTTCCCATAGTTTTAAAAAAAAATATTTTTGGTATATTTTAGCCAGTGTCAACAAGAAGTAAAAGTTCTCTGTCACAGCGAGCCACCGCCGCAGGCACAGTAACACGGGCCACGTCCAGTTTTTATTACCCATAATTTACAAAGTGTCGGCAGAACTCTGCGGTCGTCTCCTCCGAATGGCACCGCAGGGCTTTGCGCTAAATCAGCAGCTGCTCAGCAGATACCACTTTTGCCAAGGTGACCTCTCGGCAACACCAGCTTTTTATCATAAAGTTCGGAGAGGGTTAATGTGGAAGTAGATCAGCGCTGTGTCGCAGAATTCCAGAACAGATACATTATACAGGGATGCTCAATCTGCGGCCCTCCAAAACTACAACTGCCAGCATGCTTTAATAACCTGTGCAGGCATGCTGGGAATTGTAGTTTTGCAACAGCTGGAGGGCAGCAAGTTGGGCATCCCTGCATTATTAGAATTTAAAATATATGAAATTTGAGGTATTGTTGCAAATAATAAAAATAACACCTATATATATCGCCTTGACGTTTGGCAGGCGGGCACAAATAATTTTGTACAAAATATATTTGAAAAATCACTAAAACAATGGCCTCAATGGGAGGAAATGCTCAAAAACCCCAAACACTGTAGTGTGTTTATAACCCCGGGAGCAGTTCCTCCGCATGATCCGTTGCTAGCGGCGATCTCCAGCAAAATGCATATAATGGAGGATGTCGGCAGCGGACCACATGCGCCGCAAAGGCAATATACAAATACATAAATCACTGGAAAAGGTGCACCACAATGATATGCAACTGACAACACCGGCTAATCCCTCAGGCTGATGTTAAAAACTGAGACTTTAATGTATTCCTGACAGGAATTCGGCCTAAGGCCTCAAGCACTCGGCCGTGTTCCGCGGACGTGAGCGGTCCGTGGTAACCCGGCCGGGATTCCTTCTGACAGCAGGAGCGCACGGCGTCATTGGTTGCTATGACGGCGTGCGCTTCATGCCGCCGCTGCTGTACAGTGATACAATCGTATATAGATCATACCAGTGTATCACTGTACAGCAGCAGCGGCATGAAGCGCACGGCGTCATAGCAACCAATGACGCCGTGCGCTCCTGCTCTCAGCAGGATGCCAGGCCGGGTTACCACGGACCGCTCACATCCGTGTGCATTCGGCCTAATACTGGTAACATTCTGTGGCACCTGGCAGCCTGTGTCACATGGCCTGTTATAGGTGGGGCTCGCAGCCTTATCCCTTCTCCCACTACCTGAGTGATCTCACTATGGAGGGATGTGGGAGCTTGGCTGTGAATTGGATCTTAGCACCATTCAGACCGTGTTCACACTCCATAGGTAGTCTAGTGGTAGGACACATGCCACACTGAGATACCTTGACGGTGGTGCAAAAGGGCTCCGTTGTGTTCCTGTCAGGAATACATTCGCTAAAGTCTCCGTTTTTAACATCAGCCTGAGGGATCAGCCAGTGTTGTCAGTTGCATATCATTGTGGTGCACCTATTTGCAGTGATTTATACAAAATATATTTGCTAAGAATCTTAAATTTCCTATATAAGCATAGGATTTGCATTACAACATTTATCGTTATTGTGACATTGATGTACTTGATTTGGGTTGCGGAGTGCTGTTGCATTCTTATCTTCTGTGTATGGCGGCATATATAATTTTTTTTTTTTGTGCTGTATTACTGTGTTTTTCTTAGTTTTACCCACCTGCTGTTGAATGTTCCTATGAACTTGTTATCCTGCAGATATTTCAGATTTGATCATTTCAGCACTGGTTCGGATGGACATCATGGCTGCTATTTCTCATTCTGTGGATTTATTTTTCTAGGTAGAAAACCATGAATTTCTGGTGAAAGCTTCTTTTGATCCCAACTTGACAGAACTGAGAGAAAAGATGGACGACCTTGAGAGAAACATGCAGTCTACTCTGAGCAGTGCAGCCAGAGAGCTCGGTGAGTGGTGTCCATGAGAAGGGAAGGGTTTCTGGAAACAGCGCCACTCTTGTCTATGGCTGTGTCTGGTACGGCATCTCATTCACCTTCACTTGATTCTTTTTTTGTTCTGGTTCTGAACAGCCCCTGTTAACATTCACGGAATTGTTCACATTCCACCCTAGGTCATTTTTTACTATTCAGTGATTGATCTGAATTTACTTTGTACTGGGAACAGTTCTTAGGCCACCTGCGGGTGAACACACATAAGATCTGCACAACTTTGTGCGTTTTTGCACCAAAATCTACACTTTCTAACTGCGGTTTTGCCACAGATCTCACGCTTCATTGGAAAAGGGGGAAATACACATGGCAGGTCAGTTTCCGCACACTTTGCCGGTACTGTATTATGCTGCGTTTTTTCCACACGGGTATCGGCGCTATAAAACCGCACGTATTCCTCAAAGTGTGCAGGTGGAATAAAGAAATATTGGCTGTGGGCTGCAAATGCTTTAACAAAAAAAACCTCATGCTCACCGATCCCCTGACGTTGCTGTTCCAGAAGTGCCCGAGTCCTCGCTGCATGCCTACTCCTGTCTATAGACCGCAGAAAACGGCTCAGTCCTGCTCAGCCAATCATTGGCCTCCCTGCATTCGGTGATTAGCTGAGCAGCATCCATAGCCATTTCCTGCCGTGTCAGGACAGAGGCAGGAAGTGGAACGCAACGGGTCTGAGTAAGGGATCAGTGAGGTGAGCATAACCTCGGTTATTTTTTGCAGCCCATGGCAAAGCGGTTTTGATCTGCTGGAATACCCCTTTAGGCTACTTTCACATCACTGTTTTTGCTGTACAGTTTTGAGATGCGTCAGGGGTTCTCAAAACCACAGCAAAACGCTTCCGTTCTAATACAACCGGCTGCATCCGTTCAGAACGGATCCGGTTGTATTATATCGAAAATGAAGGAATTGGATCTGGCACTAAAACCATTTTAAGTCAATGGGTGCCGGATCCGGGTTTTTTTGTGTCCGGTCCATGGTTTTTGGTGCTAGTTTTAGGGATCGACAGATTATGGATTTTTCTTTTTTTAGAGCCGATACCGATAATCTGTGAACGTTCAGGCCGATAGCCGATAATTTTTACCGATATTTTATATCTCAAAATATATATTATATCAGTTGGTAGTCACGGAGGTGGTGGAGATTTGCATTTGGCACTAGTAAATTATAAATGAATAAAGCCCTTAGTTGGTAGTCAATTTATAATTTACATTTATAATATACTAGTGCCAAATGCCAATCCCCCCCCCCCCCCCACTGACTTTATTAACCCCTTTCAGACCTCAGATCAGCCTTTAGTTAACCCCGATACGTCCTGATGCTGTACGGGGTCAGGATAGTGCAGCGCGGGCCCCATCAAAGAAGACCAGGAAGGGTGAGTATCGGAAGCACTTGCTGCGCTTCTTCCCCGCTCCCGGCACCCAATGCATACTAGTGCGCGCTTCCATAATGGAAGCGCTGACTAGTATCCGCTTTATCCGAATTATCGGTATATCGGCAAGGTTAGATACCGATCATGTACAAAATCTTGAATATCGGCCGATAATATCGGTACTTCCGATAATCCGTCGATCCCTACTAGATTCGGCTTCTTCAGTTTCCCAAGCCGGAGACAAAAACGCTGCTTGCAGTGATTTTGTGTCCGGCATGGGAATGCAACAAACCGGAATGTAATGCATGCTGGAGCGCTCCGTTCTGGTTTGTTCAGTTTTGTCCCCATTGACAATGAATGGGAACAAAACTGAAGAGTTGTACTGTGGGTTTTGAGAGCCTGTGATGGATCTTAAAACCGGACTCCACAACGCAAGTGTGAAAGTAGCCTTATAGGTTCTTTACAGTAAAAGACTTTCATGGAATATCAGTTAAAGTGGCCATACACGTTAGCTGACTGTCAATTGACCCCACCATTTTTAGTAGGATGGCAGACCATCCAATGTCTGTGTGTGGGGGTGGTGGACTGATGTGTATGGCCACCTTAAAGAGGATGTGTCCACAGACTAAAACCTGTTTCCCTGAGCGTGGCATACTTTGAAGTTCCTGCAGACCACTGTTTTTGACACATTCTGCATTTTTTAAACCAGTTCCTGGATCCAAATACATTTGTAATTGCATGTAATTAAAAAAAATGTTTTCTAGCTACCCTGTGTGAATCCAGCCTAGGGGTCAGTTTAACACATGCGTATGGAGCTTTCCCTGTGCATACCTTAAACAGACAATACAGGCACCTTGTGAAAATCCCTTAAAGGGGTTCAGCTCTGCACCCGGCAGCCCCACTAACATGAGCATCGGACCATTTCATGCTCCGATGCTCTCCTTTGCCCTACGCTGGATCACGCAGGGCAAAGGCATTTTATGGAGTTCCGGTGACGTACCGGGCTGTCCATAGGGTAAGGCTACTTTCACACTAGCGTTCAGAGCGGGTCCGTCTGATGTCTGCTCAGACGGATCCGCTCCTATAATGCAGACGTTTAGATCCGTTCAGAACGGATCCGTCTGCATTATAGTTTGAAAAAAACGAAGTCTGAAAGTAGCCTGAACGGATCCGTCCAGACTTTACATTAAAAGTCAATGGGGGACGGATCCGCTTGAAGATTGAGCCATATGGTGTCATCTTCAAGCGGATCCGTCCCAATGAACTTACATTGTAAGTCTGGACGGATCCGCTTGCCTCCGCACGGCCAGGCGGACACCCGAACGCTGCAAGCAGCGTTCAGGTGTCCGCTCTCTGAGTGGAGCGGAGGCTGAACGCTGGCAGGCGGATGCTTTCTCAGCGGATCCGCGTCCACTGAGAATGCATTAGGGCTGGACGGTTGTGTTCGGGGCCGCTTGTGAGGCCCTTCAAACGGAGCTCACGAGTGGACACCCGAACGCAGGTGTGAAAGTAGCCTAAGCTAGTAGGAGGCTTCCGCCCAGCAGTGAGCCCAGTGACACTGATGGGCAGGCTTTAGCTGGTCACCTCACCGAATACACTGCTGGGCGGTAGCCTTCACCTAGCAGTGTACCAAAGTAACCAAACAAGCTCTTGCCCTGCGCCACCCAGCGTACGGCAAGGGAGAGCATCGGAGTAGGAAAAGCTCCGATGCTCATATCACAGCAGGGGCCGGAGGGGTGAAAATGTGCGTATGTCCGGGTTCACCTCTGAACCCGGACAACCCCTTTAATGTACATGGCCAGCATTATGGTGGGTTCTTAATGATATCTTTGTGCACTTTTGTGGGTTTTAGTCATGTCTTTTGCACCTGTGGTTTTAGGTGAGTTTTTTTCCACCAGATGTTATCTGAAACATGAAACCCAGGACAAATGAACATATTTTTTTCATTTATTTTTTTGCTACTGGTATTTTTGGCTTTCTTTGGATTTGGAAAAACTTTTTTGACGCCTACTTCTCTATAGGGAAAAAGACGCTAAAAACGCAATAAAATCATGTTTTGGTCGTGATGAAACCCCTAGTATAACAAGGCTGGGATCTAAGCTGGTGATTTCCTAGTGAATATGCCCACCACTTGCTCTCCTTTACTCTCTGCAGCATTAGCGGGGGTCTGAATTGTCTCTCGATACAGATAACTACTTATGTACAAGTCTCTCCAGTGTCTTTTTAAGATTAAAGGGTCCACTTAATAAATGAGGCACATATACAGGGCATTAAATTGATTAGGTTTGCTAGTCATCAACGCCCTTAATTGATGGGCCTGGAGTGCGGAGGGTGTGGTGGACCATCACCCCTAAACATCCCCTCCTGTCTCTTGCCCTTTAATTAGTGTAAATCTCCCAGCTTGTACATTGACTCCAGCCTCACCCCCGAGCTCTGTCATTGCCAACTGCTCAGTAGCTTTTCAGACTTCACCACTTATTCATTTTAATTATAAAAGTCGGGGCTGATGCCGAATAGAGGGTACGAATGTGTGCACATCAGCCTGCTTTGTCAGCACGGACACTGACATCGCTTTCTAGACGTTAAAATAACATCCCAATCCAATTTGTCTGCTGTTGTCAATGTGACTTCTCAATACACATTGCTGTAGAATGTGTCTTATACCATCTACTAAGTATTCATCTGAGACCTGTTATGCTCTGCTCTGGCCCTGTCAGATCATACGTTTAATTGGCTGTTCATATAGGCAATGGAAACGGTTGCTGGAAACCTAAAAGTGACATGACAATATTATGGGTTCTCGTTGCGGTAATAAGACTGCTAGAAAGTTCATTAAGTGGCCTTCTAGATGACAGCGGCATGAACGTTTCTAGATTGTTTCCTTCCATTTTATGTCTCCAACAAATAGGTCTGGATCCTGGGAAAAGCCTAAAACTGGAATCCAACGCACAGCTCGGTCACTATTTCCGGGTGACGTGCAAAGAGGAAAAGGCTCTGAGGAACAACAAGAAGTTCACGACCATTGATATTCAGAAGAATGGAGTGAGGTTCACAAACAGGTATCAGTCTGTCTCAGCTTTCACTCCTTTTGTATGTATTATGTTCTGCTTCCAGTAACGTCATGGCTTCTGTTTCTAAAAAAAGGTCCATGGCTCTGTTTTGTCATAGAAACTTAGCAGGTCCCATTCATGTTCCGAAGCGGCATATTGTGGGGAGGCCACAATGATATAATGGGATTAATTAAAGGGAACCTGTCAGCGGGATTTTGTGTATAGAGCTGAGGACATGGGTTGCTAGATGGCCGCTCGCACATCTGCAATACCCAGTCCCCATAGCTCTGTGAGCTTTTATTGTGTAACAAAAAAAAAGATTTGATACATATGCAAATTAACCTGAGATGAGTCAGGAACAGGACTCAGCTCAGGTCTGTATCAATTTTTTACACAATAAAAGCACACAGAGCTATGGGAACTGGGTATTACGGATGTGCTAGCGGCCATCTAGCAACCCATGTCCTCAGCTCTATACACAAAATCCCGTTGACAGGTTCCCTTTAAGTCTACTTAAATCTTGGAGAACTCTAGGCTGCAATTGGTATAAAAGCTAGATGGCTACAGAGGGGACATCATGTATCTACACAAAGGAATTCCTTTGCTTTTCCCGCCTGAGTATTCCACATATATTCAGATGCATACTATGAGGATAAACATAGCACAATCCTATTGACTCATTTGTATTTTTAAGTCCTAAGGGTGACACCCAGGTTTTTACTAATAAAAGGAGTATTCTCCTATTTGGGGTTGAAAGGGGAAGACTCAAATTCCACCGTGAGTCGTGTCTTCTCGTTCTTTTGGAGCATTGCAAACAACATGGTTAGGGATAACACAAAAATTGTACCATGACAACGACAAATTATATTACTGTTTATAAGGCCCCTTGCAGACGAGCGTTCCTCCCGCAGCGAGTCCACTTCCCAGCACCCGGCCTGACTTCCCAGCATTGACGGGATTCACATAGCATTATACTGATTTATGATGCTATGTGACCCTTACAGTTCTGGAATGTATTGGATAACACTGGCAGCATTATGTCAGTGTTATCCAATACATTCCAGAACTGTAAGAGTTACATAGCATCATAAATCAATATAATGCTATGCGACCCCCGGCAGCTCTGGGAGCTGTGTTGTGGACTCGCTACAGGAGGAACGCTCGTCTGCAAGGAGCCTTAGTGGTAAAAATTTACTTGAATTCTCATTGCTTATTTTACCATTTGCAAAGCAAGGCACCTTAACTTAAGGCTAAATGCACACGATCAGGATTGCGTGCGGGTTTACCGCACGGAAAATCCGCACCGTAGGTCATGTACATTGTATTCCATGAGAATTTGAAATTCTCAATGCACACAAAGCAGATTTTTTTTTTCTGCGCGGATTTTAAAATCTGCAGCATGTCAATTTATTTTTCCTGACCTGATTTTCTTCATTCACTTAGTAAAATCCGCATGCGGGAAATCCACACCCAATTCACATGCAAATCCACACCAATTGATGCGGATTGACCGCACGGATTTGCCTGCGAACATCTGCACCTACGACCTCAGCAGGGAGGAAGCACAGGACTAAAGTAATTAAAATTCACTTATGGGGTCATTTACTAAGCTGAAATATGACTAAATTAGGTGAATTTCAGATTGTGCTGCTATCTGCGACTTCGCCCGATCACGCCAGTTCTAAAACTGGCATGGGCGGGGAAAGGGATGGGCCAGCAGCCCTGACTTATTAACCATTTTCTACACCTGTTTTAGGCATAGAAAATGGTCTAAATGTAAGGCCACTCGGAAGCGGTCTTACATTTAGAACTGGCGCTGGATGCACTGAAGTTATGGAGTGGTCAGCGCCTCTTCACAACTTCGGTAGATCCACCGCCAGCACAGGGCCTTTATTAAGACCGGTGTCTAAAATGCCAGTCTTAATAAATATGCCCCTTTGACTCTGGCTATAGTGTGTAAGCGTCACGGTCTCTAACGTGACAGGTGTCAGAAGATCTAAGAGACTGGCTGCACGTGATGTGATCTGACAGCCTCTTTGGTTTCCCTGGGTTTCAGTGTTCATGCTGGTATGACCACACCTCTTGTCCAGGTGTAGCTTAGTGGTCATTACAACTCCTCTATTTAGTGTGGATTGATTCATCATGCTATGCGGTTAATAGCTTCAGTTTGGTATTAGAAGTGCTGATGTGTAGTCTTCTTTTGAGTTCCTGCTCGTCCATTTACTTCAGAAGTTAAGTGTTACTTCCTTTTCATATTTGGTTGTTTCCCCTCTCTTTTGTTTCTAGGCCTTAGGGAGACGCTGGTTCTTTCATATTGGAAGGAACAGGCCATCTCAAGCCCAGACACTACTCCAGGACTGTTCAGGGTTTCCAGGGTCTTAGGTTCCAGTGTATGAACATTCCTACCCTCAAGGTCCGTTCATAGGATCAGGGCTAGGATTAGGGTTTCCATAGGTGGTGACCGTTTCTCTTTCCCTAGTTTTGAGGCCTAGTTCCTTTTCCCTTCCCTCCTGTTGTCGGTGTGGTGTTCCCTCCCACATCATGTGACAGTAAGTAAATGAAGCTAATAAACACCATATAGCGCTCAGTTTTTTAAAATTGCAGATTAGAAACTTGAAATTACACACGTTCTGCATATTTTCTCGTGGATACTAGGGGAATGCTTCAAATTACCCTGTTTTTGTAGGCCTTTTGGACCAAAGCTAAAATGTGTTGCCAGTTAAGGTAGAATCTATAGTACAATAGTAATGGGTCTGACTTTTTTTTTTTTTTTTACCTAATATTCACCTGACTACAGAGCTCTGCTTTATATGTCCCAAGAATTCATATAAAAATTAGCCAAATAAAAAAAAAAAAAACGATAGGAAACAACCACATTAAAAAATCCTTTCCCCATCTCCTGCGCTCATATCTTTATATTCCTACAGTTCTCTCTGGTATCTGAAGATAAGTCTCAAGTTTTGGCAGGGTCTGAATTTTGATGCACGTTTTAGATTTCACAAATATCTAATCTGCTCTTTACAAAAGGGTGCTGAGCATTACTTAGATGTTAACACGACCCACCAGCTGCTTTTGTAGACTTTGTTGGAAGTATGTCTGAAATGAGTCACTGTATGAAATTGGAAAAGGCAAATCAAAAAAGGCGGCATTACCGAATAACGTGGCGTTTATTCTGTTTTACAAATTGGATCTCTGCTGTTTCCTGCTTCTGACTCATCTTTTGGTGAGTCATGCTATAAAGCTGACCTGATATTTCATTTACACATTTCAGAAGGATCACATATACCGAGCAGATTGTCCAAACTTTCTTCCTAGCTGGCTAACAGGAATAGTGCTTGTATAGATAATAAAATACATTATGGGATATCAGTAGCCGCACCAGTATTGGAATTATTGGATCCTTCTACAGCAACATGCTAACTTGAAAGTCCATTGAGTCCTCCGTATCATTTGCACAATTCATAATATGGCATGGTGGAAGTCGTCCAGTTGGATTTCAGCATGTGACACCTCTTTCTGCTCTTTGTAAACCCTTTATTACAGTAACCGTGCCTGATGAGCCATGGATTTTCAGGGAATTCAGTAACCTGGCCTCTTTCATGAAAGCCTTAAAGGCTGTATACAACTTCGGAGGCAGTTTTTGTTAATCCTTGCATTTTAAAATTTGTCACACAACTGGAATAATCACCAGTCAATCACTTGTCATATTATGGTACCCAATAATCCACTGTATAGAAAAACGTGAAAAGGGTTAGCCTTAAAACTTTCAATCAGTAATCCTAATGAGATAGGCCCATTATAGCTTCGTCAAATTTTTTTAAAACATGCATGAGATAACCACGCATAAACAGGATAGTGTATAGTACAGATAGTTATCATTGTATAGTACAGATAGGTATCAGATGCTCATGAGTTGAGAAAAGTCAGGAATGTACATTCAGAGGGAGACAGATACTGAGTCTCTTCAAATTTTAACCCTCTCTCGGTGACCCTAGGTGTCCCCCTTTTTTTTTTCTTTTTTTTTTACAGCGGCGATGACTGCCCATCTCCGTCAAAGGGAACACAAACAAAGGGTGCACTCGTATAAATCCAAAGGCTTGTCCCGGCTCTTTTCAATGGCAGTTAGCCGAATCATCAGGGGACAGATATATCCAAAAACAATAGTGGCCCAGTAATCAATAGCCCTGATTGCTTTTGGGCTTACAAATCAACAATTAACAGATAGTAAATTGGCGGTGGTCAATCGCTATATACATAATACTTAGCTCTCCATGTGCTGATGTTCATGGCCCGGCTGAAAATGCCATCCTGTGTGCGGCAGTGAGAGTTGATGTCCATACTGGCGATATTTAAGCCAGCACGGACTGATTGTTAGCTAACATGTGATCGGTCAGGTGAGCGATCACGTGATCAGTCACATGGCCTTCATGTGACAAAAATAGTCACGTGACTGGTAGCGGCAAGCAGAGGAGGCTCGCCCGCGCAAGCCTTTCATAGATAAAGAGGGAAGCTGCGCATGAGGGCGGTACAGACTCGTCGCCATGGTAACAGGCTAAGGGTGGAGCTGAGCGGTACTGGAGGGAAGAATTAAATGGGCAAAAGTACGTCCCTCCAAAGTCCCTGCTCTTTAAATGTTTGATGTAATGCTGATATTATCAGCAAAAGGTGCGCAGTGTAGGTTACTAGATAAAGCGCAATAAGGTTATTTAAGCAGCAGATTAACAAATGGTAAACCAGTGGATTATACACTAAAACTCAACAGAAGTAATACATTTCACACAAAAGGTCAAGATGGAAAAAAATATAATATATATGACTAGCTACAGGGGGGCTTCAAGTAGTCACAAACCTATAAATATAGCACCTATTACAGAGGGGCTTTACAAAAAAAAGGTTTAGATGTAGCAGCCAAATAATAACTGTTCATTCAGACCCTTAGGTTGGACAGTTTTCAATTCAAATATCCACCATGTCTTCCTCTGCAATATCTTTTTGTCTCACTCTCCTCCCCTTTTGAGGGGAGACCAGCTTTATTGCCATAAATTTCATTTCTGAATAGTCGCCATCATGACTCAATTCGATATGCTTGGCCAGGGGGATATCCCTGCCATGTCTCATGTCACCCAGGTGTTCGCCAATCCGTCTCCGGAATTCACAAGTATTTTTACCCACATATTCAAGGCCACATTGACAGGTCGCCTTGTAGATAACTCCTTTTGAACATAATTCATGGCCCTGGGTGACAAAGGGACATGCGATGCAACCACTACAATGATAGCAACCAACCACCGGTTGAAGCCACATTCCTATTGTCTGTTGCTTCACTGAAATGACTGTGAACCAGACGATCATGTAAACTTCGGCATGATTAAAAGTGAAGTTTTAAGGCTACCCCTTTTAAAGTTTTTCTAATCTAAGTTTTTAAATTACTCACTTTTGGCTAAAAATCTTATTTTAAATTTGGCATTTATAAAAAAAAAATTGCCATTCTGTCACAAAGGGTTAACTGTGAGATTGCTATTTTCAATCTTCAAAAAATGCACTGTAAAGGCTATGGACACCTTTGGGGCAATTTTTCTTTTATTATTGCATGCTACTTATTTTGGGCTAAATTTTTTTTTTAATTGATCCTAATGAAACATTTCCAGCAGTTCTTATACTACAGGGGTTAACTGAGAGGGTATCTACATACTGTCATTTTCTATTTACCTGGAGTCTCTTCATCCAGCAGAGTTGCCTGCTTGGTCTGTAGCCCTGTTCTTTGGACTATTGACAGCACTTAAATGCTCATTACAGCTCAATTCTTGTCACACTGATAAGAATATGGCTTAAATAAGTGTTTGAGTCGCAGGAGATCGCAGATCAGGGATTCACATGAGCCATCAGATGACTGGATTCAATGTAAACACAGAATCCTGCTGCTCGGTAGATACTCAGATTACACCGTTAAATTGGGAAAGTTGCAAAAAAAATAAAAAATTATAAACACCAATTGAAAATAAGTAATTTTTAGCCCAAAGTAAGTATAATGCAATAATAAAAAAATTAAATAAAATTGCCCCTGAAAGTGTCCTTAGATTTTTTTAAGGTGACCAAACACATTAGTTTTTTGTTGGCTGAACCTGCCGTGAGTTTGGCCAACCCTCTAATGTGTATAGGGAGCTCCCGACTCTCCCTTGACATGTCTGGGGAGACGAGAATTGGACGAAATGAATATTTTCGTCCAATCTTTTTGTTTTCCGGGAGTTAATGCGCCACCAGAAGAGTCTGTCAGCCGAACGTTCTTTCATAGCTACATGTAGGTAACCAAACGACGAGGATTCAGAATTAGTGATGTCGCGAACATAAAATTTTCAGTTCGCGAACAGCGAACGCGAACTTCCGCAAATGTTCGCGAACTGGCGAACCGGGCGAACCGCCATAGACTTCAATAGACAGGCGAATTTTAAAACCCACAGGGACTCTTTCTGGCCACAATAGTGATGAGAAAGTTGTTTCAAGGGGTCTAACACCTGGACTGTGGCATGCCGGAGGGGGATCTATGGCAAAACTCCCATGGAAAATTACGTAGTGGACGCAGAGTCGGGTTTTAATCCATAAAGGGCATAAATCAACTAACATTCCTAAATTGTTTGGAATAACGTGCTTTAAAACATCCAGTGTGTGTATACGATCAGGTATGATGTTGTATCGATCAGGTAGTGTAAGGGTTACGCCCGCATCACAGACATTGACAGACCAAACTCCCCTTTTAATGCACCGCAAACAGTTCATTTGCACAACCGCAAACTCCCCATTTGCACAAGGTTGGATACCAAGCTAGCCACGTCCCGGTGATGTCATTGAAGGTTTCTTCCTCCACCCAGCCACGTACAACACCAAGGGTCCCCGAAAGGTCAATTGAATTGATTTTTCGAACGGGGAGATGGTTAAAAAAACGCTGGCTCCCTCCCCTTTGTTTTTATCCACGGTGACTGCGTCTGCGCCGTGCAATTTACTGTCACACCCGATATGAGTGGTATTTTCTGTAGTACTATTCTCATCAGTTTAATCCCTCTAACGTCCCCGACTCCCCAATCTGGGGGCCATTTATTAAACAGATTTTTCGGACGGGGAGATGGTTAAAAAAACGCTGGCTCCCTCCACTCTGTTTTAATCCACGGTGACTGCGTCTGCGCCGTGCAATTTACTGTCACACCCGATATGAGTGGTATTTTCTGTAGTACTATTCTCATCAGTTTAATCCCTCTAACGTCCCCAATCTGGGTGCCATTTATTTAATAGATTTTTCGAACGGGGAGATGGTTAAAAAAACGCTGGCTCCCTCCACTCTGTTTTAAACCACGGTGACTGCATCTGCGCCGTGCAATTTACTGTCACACCCGATATGAGTGGTATTTTCTGTAGTACTATTCTCATCAGTTTAATCCCTCTAACATCCCCAATCTGGGGGCCATTTATTAAATAGATTTTTTGAACGGGGAGATGGTTAAAAAAACGCTGGCTCCCTCCACCGATATGAGTGGTATTTTCTGTAGTATTATTCTCATCAGTTTAATCCCTGTTACGTCCCATATCAGGAATTGCCTTTTATGAAAAAAAATTTAGGCCGGGTACCTTCGACTGCCTTCACAGTGACAGACCAAACTCTCATACACTAAACTGAATTGATTTCAGGAACCGGGAGATGGAAAAAGCAGCTTGGTCGGTCCTCTTACTCCCAAATTGGGGCACTGCGCGTATCAGTGGTTGGCACTGGCAGTGGGCACACTACAGTCAGTGGAAGAGGGCCTGACACACACTGGCAGCAGGCAAGCAACTGAAATTACACTAAAGTGTAAAAATTAAATGCCTTATTTATCGGCAAGCTACTGTGCCACCCGGTATGAGTGGTTGGCACTGGCAGTGGGCACACTACAGTCAGTGGAAGAGGGCCTGACACACTGACTGGCAGCAGGCAAGCAACTGAATTTAGACTACTGTCTAAAAATTAAATGCCTTATTTATCGACAAGCTACTGTGCCACCCGGTATCAGTGGTTGGCACTGGCAGTGGGCACACTACAGTCAGTGGAAGCGGGCCTGACACACACTGGCAGCAGGCAAGCAACTGAATTTAGACTACTGTCTAAAAATTAAATGCCTTATTTATCGGCAAGCTACTGTGCCACCCGGTATCAGTGGTTGGCACTGGCAGTGGGCACACTACAGTCAGTTGAAGTCGGCCTGACACACACTAGCAGCAGGCAAGCAGCTGAAATTACACTAAAGTGTAAAAATTAAATGCCTTTTTTATGCAAAGTCCTGTGCCAGCCGGTATGAGTGGTGGGCACTGGCAGTGGGCACACTACAGTCAGTGGAAGTCAGCCTGACACACACTGGCAGGCAACTAACCTTAGATTAAAGTGTAAAAATTAAGTGCCTATTTTTTAAGCAAAGTCCTGTGCCACTCGGTATGACAGGGGTGGGCACTGGCAGTGGGCACACTACAGTCAGTTGAAGTCGGCCTGACACACACTAGCAGCAGGCAAGCAGCTGAAATTACATTAAAGTGTAAAAATGAAATGCCTTTTTTAAGCAAAGTCCTGTGCCAGCCGGTATGAGTGGTGGGCACTGGCAGTGGGCACACTACAGTCAGTGGAAGTCAGCCTGACACACACTGGCAGGCAACTAACCTTAGATTAAAGTGTAAAAATTAAGTGCCTATTTTTTAAGCAAAGTCCTGTGCCACTCGGTATGACAGGGGTGGGCACTGGCAGTGGGCACACTACAGTCAGTTGAAGTCGGCCTGACACACACTAGCAGCAGGCAAGCAGCTGAAATTACATTAAAGTGTAAAAATTAAATGCCTTTTTTAAGCAAAGTCCTGTGCCAGCCGGTATGAGTGGTGGGCACTGGCAGTGGGCACACTACAGTCAGTGGAAGTCAGCCTGACACACACTGGCAGGCAACTAACCTTAGATTAAAGTGTAAAAATTAAGTGCCTATTTTTTAAGCAAAGTCCTGTGCCACTCGGTATGACAGGGGTGGGCACTGGCAGTGGGCACACTACAGTCAGTTGAAGTCGGCCTGACACACACTAGCAGCAGGCAAGCAGCTGAAATTACACTAAAGTGTAAAAATTAAATGCCTTTTTTATGCAAAGTCCTGTGCCAGCCGGTATGAGTGGTGGGCACTGGCAGTGGGCACACTACAGTCAGTGGAAGTCAGCCTGACACACACTGGCAGGCAACTAACCTTAGATTAAAGTGTAAAAATTAAGTGCCTATTTTTTAAGCAAAGTCCTGTGCCACTCGGGATGACAGGGGTGGGCACTGGCAGTGGGCACACTACAGTCAGTTGAAGTCGGCCTGACACACACTGGCAGGCAACTAACCTTAGATTAAAGTGTAAAAATGAAGTGCCTTTTTTTTAAGCAAAGTCCTGTGCCACACGGGATGACAGGGGTGGGCACTGGCAGTGGGCACACTACAGTCAGTTGAAGTCGGCCTGACACACACTAGCAGCAGGCAAGCAGCTGAAATTACACTAAAGTGTAAAAATTAAATGCCTTTTTTATGCAAAGTCCTGTGCCAGCCGGTATGAGTGGTGGGCACTGGCAGTGGGCACACTACAGTCAGTGGAAGTCAGCCTGACACACACTGGCAGGCAACTAACCTTAGATTAAAGTGTAAAAATTAAGTGCCTTTTTTTAAGCAAAGTCCTGTGCCACACGGAATGACAGGGGTGAGCACTGGCAGTGGGCACACTACAGTCTGTGGGCCTGCAGCTCCTCACACACAGGCAGGCCAGGCAACTGCAATATGTATATAAAGGAAAAAAAAAAAGCAGACTAATGTTGCAGCCCTAAAAAGGGCTTTTTGGGGTGCTGTCAGGACGCTGTCCTTACAGCAGAGATCAGATGAGTCTTTCAGGACTGGAGTGGACACTGAATTCACTAGCCTAGCTATCGATTTCCCAATTAAATCAGCAGCAGTTACAGTCTCCCTCCTCTCACTAAGACTGCAGCTTCAGAATGAATCTAAAATGGATGCTGTGCAGGAGGTGGGAGGGTCTGGGAGGGAGGGTATGCTGCTGATTGGCTGGAATGTGTCTGCTGACTGTGAGGTACAGGGTCAAAGTTTGCTCAATGATGATGTATAGGGGGCGGACCGAACATCGCATGTGTTCGCCCGGCAGAGGCGAACGCGAACAAGCTATGTTCGCCGGGAACTGTTCGCCGTCGGATAGTTCGGGCCATCTCTATTCAGAATGTGGTGGAAAAAACCCATTCTTGAAAAATGTGTTTGCTCATCAGTGCTGATGTATTGTCTGCAGACAGCTCGCTGTACATTCTCATTGTGTGTAACAACTAAGTGAGTCTTCTAATAATGGTAGGGATTACTCTGGAGAACCGATAACGCTGTATTAATTTGTTTGACACATCTGCCTACAAATAAAACAAGGCCGGTCGTGCTATAATGTGTAAATGGTTCATTAATGTATCTTTTCCAGAAGGTTATTACCCTCCAAATGAGCGTGAATTGAGGACGGTGTCATTATTCCCAAGCGTTGCGCGGCCACCTGCTCCGACCATGCTTGCTTTGTTCAGATGCCAGGTGCTCTGTGTATTACGGAGCCCTTCTTGTCTTATCTCAATAGCTATTTGCACAATATGTCCACAAAGCAGAAATGAGATGCTGTTATGGTAACGCAAAACAATAGAGCAGAGCGATGACAGCGATAGCTGAATTATTAAAATTACACAAATGCACGTTCGCCTCAGGAAAAGCTGACTGACTACACTGGTTCCACCTGCCGCTGGTGTCTGAGGCCTTTTGTCGTCACACCAAGTCCCCTTCGCTGGAGGGTAAAGAAAATGAATGCAACACGTGTTTAGTGTGTTTATGATTAAAAATGTGAATTGTGGTGAAGGTAAGTTGGAGGTTTGGGCAAATGAAGTTTAACAATGGTGAAGGTGAGGTTGTACGCATGGCAAAATACATGCCAAGATCATTTAAGAAGTAGGACAGCAATAGGTACTTTGGTTTCAAAAGTGAAGCTTACTGTCGACTAATGTCAGGCGGCTGCTGCCAAGACCAATAAGTTAATGGGTTGCTTCAAAAGGGGCGTAGACGCCCGTGATGAGAGCATAGTCCTACCACTTTAAAAATCAACGGTCAGACCACACATGGAGTACTGTGTACAGTTCTGGGCTCCTGTGAAAAGGGCAGACATAGCAGAGCTGGAGAGGGTTCAGAGGAGGCTAACTAAATTAATAACTGGAATGGGTGGACTACAGTACCCTGAAAGATTATCAACATTAGGGTTATTCACTTTAGAAAGAAACGACTGAGGGGAAATCTAATTACTATGCATAAATATATCAGGGGACAGTACAGAGATCTCTCCCATCATCTATTTATCCCCAGGACTGTGACGATGGGACATCCTCTGCGTCTGGAGGAAAGAAGGTTTGTACACAAACATAGCAGAGGATTCTTTACGATAAGAGCAGTGAGACTATGGAGCTCTCTGCCCGAGGAGGAGGTGGTGATGGTGAGTTCACTAAAAGAGTTCAAGAGGGGCCTGGATGTATTTCTGGAGTGTAATAATATTACAAAATAAAGTTACTAGATTTCTGGAGAAGGGTCACTGATCCAGGAAAATTGGTATTGGCTTTATGGGTGTTTGTGCCCCAGGATAACGGGCTGAACTGGATGGACTTATGTCTTTTTTTTAGCTTTACCAACTATAAATCTGTGGTGATCTGTTTTGTTCCCCTTGCCATTAACTAAACTGGAAAAGTACTGAGAGTTCAGGCCAGTAATGTAGGGTCTATTTTTGAAGGCAGGCATTTTATCTAAGTAAAACGGATGATTTCCTTGTTGGCTGGAAAGCACAGTCAGGTATTTGTTCTTTGCTGGTAGTATCCAAGCACCCCTGATGAGATGAAATATGTACAACCCACTCATGACAATGCAATATCCATAACCTTGTGGAGGCCAGATAAAGTTTAACCATTGACCTGAGGGGCTTGCAGATGGAGATCTAGAATCTTTGCCTCTGGGAGAGTATACAGGGTAAGCCATTTATATGGATACACCTTAATAAAATGGGAATGGTTGGTGATATTAACTTCCTGTTTGTGGCACATTAGTATATGTGAGGGGGGAAACTTTTCAAGATGGGTGGTGACCATGGTGGCCATTTTGAATCCAACTTTTGTTTTTTTCAATAGGAAGAGGGTCATGTGACACATCAAACTTATTGGGAATTTCACACGAAAAACAATGGTGTGCTTGGTTTTAGCGTAACTTTATTCTTTCATGCGTTATTTACAAGTTTCTCTTTGTTTACAGCCATTGACATGTCGCCGAGGTTAACACGTGAGGAGCGGATAGAAATTGTGTTGATGTCTGGTGAACGCAGTAACCGGGTCATTGCAGCAGATTTCAATGCAAGACACCCTACGAGACCACCCATCTCCCATGCTACAGTTAGCAAACTGCTTGCTAAGTTTCGTGAAACTGGTTCAGTGTTGGATTTGCCAAAATGTGGACGCATGAAATCTGTCTCTAATGAAGAAACATCAGTGGCTGTCCTAGCTTCATTCAGCAAGAGCCCACAACGTAGCACTTGCCGCATGTCACTGGAGAGTGGCATTAGTCGAACATCCCTTCGGCGGATATTAGCTACTCACAAATGGCACCCTTACAAACTCCAGCTACTGCAGCATCTCAACGAGGATGACCCAGATCGGCGCACTGAATTTGCAGAATGGGCAAAACAAAAATTGATGAGGCAAACTTTTATGTGAATGGTGAAGTTAACAAACAAAACCACCGCTATTGGTCTGACACTAACCCACATTGGATAGATCCCTCCAAGACTGTTGGAAGAAAAAAAATAATGGTATGGTGTGGTATATGGGGTACAAAGATAGTGGGGCCATTCTTCATCAATGGAAACCTCAAGACCACTGGATATGCGAAATTGCTACATGATGATGTGTTTCCCTCTTTATGCACTGAAGCTGGCACGTTCCCTGAGTTTTTCCAGCAAGATGGTGCACCACCACATTATGGGTGTCAGGTCCGAGCATTCCTAGATGAACAGTTTCCTGGAAAGTGGATTGGTCGTCGTGGGCCAGTTGAATGGCCCCCAAGGTCTCCCGATCTGACCCCCATAGACTTTTATCTTTGGGGTCATCTGAAGGCAATTGTCTATGCTGTGAATATACGAGATGTGCAGCACCTGAAACTACGGATACTGTAAGCCTGTGCTAGCATTTCTCCTGCGGTGTTGCTATCAGTGTGTGAAGAGTGGGAGAAGAGGGTTGCATTGACAATCCAACACAATGGGCAGCACATTACATAGTACATAACATAGTACATAAGGCCGAAAAAAGACATTTGTCCATCCAGTTCGGCCTGTTATCCTGCAAGTTGATCCAGAGGAAGGCAAAAAACCCTGTGAGGTAGAAGCCAATTTTCTCCACTTTAGGGGAATAAAAAATTTCTTCCCGACTCCAATCAGAATAACTCCCTGGATCAACGACCCCTCTCTAGTAGCTATAGCCTGTAATATTATTACGCTCTAGAAACACATCCAGGCCCCTCTTGAATTCCTTTATTGTACTCACCATCACCACCTCCTCAGGCAGAGAGTTCCATAGTCTCACTGCTCTTACCGTAAAGAATCCTCTTCTATGTTTGTGTACAAACCTTCTTTCCTCCAGACGCAGAGGATGTCCCCTCGTCACAGTCACAGTCCTGGGGATAAATAGCTGATGGGATAGATCTCTGTACTGACCCCTGATATATTTATACATATTAATTAGATCTCCCCTCAGTCGTCTTTTTTCTAAAGTGAATAACCCTAATTTTGATAATCTTTCAGGGTACTGTATTTGCCCCATTCCAGTTATTACTTTAGTTGCCCTCCTCTGAACCCTCTCTAGCTCTGCTATGTCTGCCTTGTTTACAGGAGCCCAGAACTGTACACAGTACTCCATGTGTGGTCTGACTAGCGATTTGTAAAGTGGTAGGACTATGTTCATATCACGGGAATCTATGCCCCTTTTGATGCAACCCATTATCTTGTTGGCCTTGGCAGCAGCTGCCTGACACTGGTTTTTGCGGTTTAGTTTGCTGTTTATTAAAATTCCTAGATCCTTTTCCATGTCAGTGTTACCGAGTGTTTTACCATTTAGTATGTACGGGTGACTTGCATTTTTCCTTCCCATGTGCATAACTTTACATTTATCAGTGTTAAACCTCATCTGCCACTTATCTGCCCAAGCCTCCAATCTATCCAGATCCCTCTGTAGTAGTATAATGTCCTCTTCAGTGTAAATTACTTTACACAGTTTAGTGTCATCTGCGAAAATTGATACTTTACTATGCAAGCCTTCTACAAGATCATTAATAAATATATTGAAGAGAATAGGGCCCAATACTGACCCCTGAGGTACCCCACTAGTGACAGTGACCCAATCTGAATGTGTACCGTTAATAACCACCCTCTGTTTTCGATCACTCAGCCAGTTACTTACCCACATACAGATGTTTTCTCCCAGTCCGAGCATTCTCATTTTATATACTAACCTTTTATGCGGTACAGTGTCAAATGTTTTGGAGAAGTCCAGATATACGACATCCATTGATTCGCCGCTGTCAAGTCTAGAACTTACCTCCTCATAGAAACTGATTAAATTAGTTTGACATGACCGATCCCTCACGAAGCCATGCTGATATGGCGTTATTTGCTTATTTCCGTTGAGATGCTCTAATATAGCATCTCTCAGAAAACCTTCAAACAGTTTACCCACAACAGATGTTAAACTTACCGGCCTATAGTTTCCAGGCTCTGTTTTTGGCCCCTTTTTGAATATTGGCACCACATATGCCACGCGCCAATCCTGTGGGACATTCCCTGTCAGTATAGAGTCTGCAAATATCAGAAATAAGGGTCTGGCTATGACATTACTTAATTCCTTTAGGATACGGGGGTGTATGCCATCTGGTCCTGGCGATTTGTCTATTTTAATCTTTTTAAGCCGCTGATGTACTTCTTCCTGGGTCAGACAGGACACTTTTAATGGGGAATTTATTTTTGCATTCTGCATGTCATCTGACAATTTATTTTCCTCAGTGAATACATTGGAGAAAAAAATATTTAACAGCTTTGCTTTCTCCTCGTCGCTCTCTGCGACTCCCCCCTCATTACTCTTTAAAGGGCCAACACCTTCAGCTTTATACTTTTTAACATTTATATAATTGAAGAACATTTTAGGGTTGGTTTTACTCTCTTTGGCAATTAATCTCTCGGTCTCTAGTTTGGCCGCTTTTATTTGTTTTTTACATGTTCTATTTTTTTCCTTTATAGTTTTTCAGTGCTTCCGTGCAACCCTCCTGTTTTAGTGTTTTATATGCTTTCTTTTTGTCATTTATTGCTTTCTTTACAGTTCTATTTATCCACATTGGTTTCTTTTTGTTCCTTAACCTTTTATTACCATACGGTATGTACCTCTGACAATGAGTTTTTAGGATGTTTTTAAAGATATCCCATTTTGTGTCTGTATTTGTGAGGACTTTGTCCCAGTTAGTTTGGCCTATGGCCTCTCTTAGTTGGCTAAATTTAGCTTTTTTGAAGTTTGGTATTTTTGTTCCTCCCTGTAGAAACGCTCTTTTGAATGATAATTGGAAGGTTATTACTTTATGGTCACTATTTCCCAGGTGTCCCCCGACCTGCACGTCTGTTGTTCTGTCAGGTCTATTGGTTAATACTAAGTCCAGTATGGCCGTCCCTCTAGTCGGGTCCTGAACCAGTTGGGAGAGGTAATTGTCTTTGGTTATAGCCACGAACCTGTTTCCCTTATGAGATATACAAGTTTCAGTTTCCCAGTCTATATCTGGGTAGTTGAAGTCCCCCATAATAACCACCTCATTATGATTTGCCGCCTCGTCTATCTCGGTTAGTAGTAGATTTTCTGTGGACTCTGGTATATTAGGTGGTTTATAGTAAACTCCTATTAGTAATTTATTGTTGTTTTTAGCTCCATGTATCTCTACCCATAGTGACTCCACATGTTCATGTCCCTCACTTATATCTTCTCGGACTGTGGGCTTTAGACAGGACTTTATATAAAGGCAGACCCCTCCCCCTCTCCGGTTTTGACGATCCTTTCTAAACAGACTGTAACCTTGTACATTAACTGCCCAGTCATAGCTATCATCCAGCCATGTCTCAGTTATTCCCACTATGTCATAGTCCTCCTCACACATCACTAATTCCAGTTCACCAGTTTTATTAGTCAGGCTTCTGGCATTAGTATACATACATTTGAGAGGTTTATGTATATTTTTTACCCTACACCTTTCCTTCTGAATTGTTCTAGTCCCTCCTTCCATTCCTCCCCCATTCTTATTACCTTGCCCCCGGTCTCTATCTGCACTATCTTCCCCTCCTATAACGTAATTACCCTCCCCCCCAGTCCCTAGTTTAAACACTCCTCCAACCTTCTAGCCATCTTTCTCCCCAGCACAGCTGCCCCTTCCCCATTGAGGTGCAGCCCGTCCCTACGATAGAGCCTGTTGCCGATAGAAAAATCGGCCCAGTTCTCCAGGAACCCAAACCCCTCCATCCTACACCAGTTCTTGAGCCACTTGTTAATCTCCCTAATCTCCCATTGCCTTTCTTGTGTGGCTCGTGGTACAGGCAGTATTTCGGAAAATACTACCTTAGAGGTCCTTGCCCTCAGCTTTTGACCTAAATCCCTGAAATCATTTTTAAGGACTCCAGCACACTGTTCGGCGATCACGGTCTTTGTGACAGATTTCCCTATCTGTTCCCCTAATAATGGAGTCTCCCACTACCAGCACCTGTCTGGCCTGCCCTGCTCTCCTGGTTCCCTGGAGCTGACATTCCCCTGACTGGCAGAGGAAGTGTCTGGCTGCAGCAGTGCCGTCCCCGGACTGACATCCCCCTCATCTGCCAAACGTGCAAACTTGTTGGGGTGTGTCAGATCAGGGCTAGCCTCCCTGGCACTCTTCCCTCTACCCCGCTTTCTAACTTTTACCCAGCTAGCTACCTCACTTTCCTCAGCCTCCTCTCCGCTTTCTAACTTTTACCCAGCTAGCTACCTCACTTTCCTCAGCCTCCTCTCTGTCACCCTCCCCCTCATCTACCCCAAAGAGTGCTTGCTCGGTGAGAAGCAAACTCTTTTGCAAATTATCAATGCCTCTCAGTGTTGCAACTTGCCCATTTAGAGACTCGATCTGCGATTCCAAACGGGTAATTTGCTCACATCTAGAACAAAGATATACACCCTCGAACGGCTGTTCCAGGACTGCATACATCATGCAAGATGTGCACTGGACTGCGTTGTAAATTGTGCAACACATACTAAATGGGGATTACAACAGTAAAAAAGTAAAACGGTATAAATGATTTAGATTTAGACCCTGTCTGCTGTAGTTGAAGGACCACGTAAAATTAAGCCAACAACACACAAGGAAATTATATCCAACCTTAGTTTCCAAACTCCTTTTCTTAAACTCCTTATTTTTAAACTCCACTTAATGAGAAGCCACTTAGTAGAGCAAGCCTCAAAAAGAGC
Organism: Bufo bufo; assembly: GCF_905171765.1. Lineage (NCBI taxonomy): Eukaryota > Metazoa > Chordata > Amphibia > Anura > Bufonidae > Bufo > Bufo bufo. The sequence continues at coordinate 566,612,489 of NC_053392.1, read as the reverse complement.
AGGCTCTGAAGAGTATAAGTGGCTCAATTTATAGCACCTGGTTGCCCCAGGCACTCGCCTTAATTAAGCAGAGAAAAAAAAAAAAAAAAAAACGATTTTAAATGCAAGTACAAAAATACAAACACTTAACTTTCAATGATCTCTGCTGCAATCCACACTCAGCCACCTGCAATCACTCCCACAAAACCACACACAGCTCTAGAACTCCTTATTTTTTAACTCCACTTAATGAGAAGCCACTTAGTAGAGCAAGCCTCAAAAAGAGCAGGGCAAGCCTCAAAAAGAGCAAAGTTAGAAAGTGGTCAGAAACTTGTAAATAACTCATGAAAGAATAAAGTTACGTTAAAACCAAGCACACCATTGTTTTTCGTGTGAAATTCCCAATAAGTTTTATGTGTCACATGACCCTATTCCTATTGAAAAAACAAAAGTTGGATTCAAAATGGCTGCCATGGTCACCACCCATCTTGAAAAGTTTCCCCCCTCACATATACTAATGTGCCACAAACAGGAAGTTAATATCACCAACCATTCCCATTTTATTAAGGTGTATCCATATAAATGGCCCACCCTGTAGATTGGCTCACAGAGGCACCATGAAGCGGTAAAGGTAAAATGGACTGCGGACACGATGTGCCATTATAGTGGGTCCAGGCATGAATCCTGATGCTCTTCAAGATGTCTGATATTTCCACATTAATAGGCGCCTCAATGCATTTGTCCTTTTACCCGTCTGCTTCCTAAGCGCCTATTAACTTTTTGCACTAATTTCTGGAGCTTGAATTACTGTTACAACCGAGCCGCCACACTTGACAAATTGCTTTTAATGCCAATATAATTTAATTATCTCTGAGTGACACAACAATGAATAAGTAATGTTCATGTGAGGAGTTTAATTCAAGGCGCCGAATGAGTTCTGTCACCCATAATTGGAAATGTAATATTATTTTACCGTATATTCCTAGTTAAATAAAACTATCTGCAAAAATAACTGGTCTCCTCTGTAGCGGGAAAGTGTTACTTTTTGCCTAATTATATATCATTAGGCCAGCTCATCTCATCGAGCATCTGGTGAGTGCTGAATTTTTATTTTCTTAGTCACAAATCTTTTAAAAGGAGTTGTCTGATTTTTCTCCAAATCCATTTCGAATGCCTTATAAGGAAATCTTGAATGGGTCAGCATGAAGGCGGTTGTTTCACCCTTCCGGACTCTCATCCATTAGCACCAGGGGAGAGCAAGTACAATGAGTTTCTCTTGCTTTGGAGGTCCCCACTTGTCCTGTTCATTACATGGACAGCCTATTAATTTCAATGAGAACTGTGTAATGCATAATTTTGCCTGTGGCGGCATTGTAGAACGATTATTCGCTTCCTGTCGAGATCTACCACAGGTTACAATTGAGTCCCAACAGCGCTATAGACTGATCAACTCAATATTGGTTCACCCGTTTAACAAAATACCCATTTTTTTTCCAGCTACTTACTGTAATTCATTGAGGAGTTTGGTTAGCTTATTGTCTCCCCAATATCTTAAAGGGATTGTTTGGTCCCTAAAATTATTTTGACATTTAAAAAAAAGAAAAGTGATACCTCACTCACCGTCCTCAGCCCGTGATTGGCCGAGCAGTCATTACATGTGTATTGAGAGGGACCAGGATGTAGACACTGGTAGGGCACCCAGAAAGCTTTGGAATTGGAGCTACGTATTTTAAAAAAAATGCTAGCCTGGCAACCCCTTTATATGTGAGGTCACATGCGGCAAATTCATTGAAGAATTTTATATTTACAAAGATCCATTCCATGCATCTGGATTTGCTTTGTTTCTTTAGCATCCACATGTGAGTTTTTACAAACCCCATTCAGATGCAGATTTTTTTTTTTCAGTTCCTGAAATTTGTGCTACCATGCCAGTATGCAAGAAGACATGCCTTAATACGCCCATTTGGTGTTACTTTGCTTGTAGTGAAATATATTTTCTTTTAGCTGCTTCATTGGTCGGGTAATTGTGGAAATGTAAGTGAAAGTCTCATCCCATGAGCTTAAATGGGTTCTCCAGGAATTAAGAAAATGACTTGAGCATCGGAGCAGTTCATGCTCCGATGCTCTCCTTTGCCCTGCGCTAAATCGCGCAGGGCAAAGGCACTTTTTGAAGATCCGGTGACGTACCGGACTCTCCATGAGGCTGCCAGGAAGCCTGGTGACGTCACTGGCACTGATGGGCAGGATTTAGCGCTGCCCTAGCCAGTAAAATGGCTAGGGCAGTACTAAAGCCCGCCCATCAGAGCTGGTGATGTCACCGAACACACTGTCGGGCGGAAGCTTCGGCCTGGTAGTGTGTTATGATAAGCAAAAGAGCCCGTGCCCTGTGCGATTTTAGCGCAGGGCAAGGGAGCGCATCGGAGCATGAGATGCTCTGATGCTAGCCTCAGGGGGCTGCCTGGGTGAAAATAAGGGTATGTCTGGGTTCAGCTCTGAACCCGGACAACCCCTTTAAATATTACTTTATTATAAATAAATTCACAAATATCTTTTATTAGTTATAATGGCTCGTTTTGTCTAGGGAGCAATCATTACGAGAAATAAAATGGCCGCTGTCCTATTAGTACACACAAAACCTGTCCTAATCACACAGCAGGACAAGTTACTTCACAACACTAAGCTTAAGAGCTGCCACATCCTCCTCTCTGCTCTGTTTGTCGAGATAAGATCTTCAGCCTAATCTCTGTAGGAATGGAGTTCATGAGGAGACATGAAGAAAAGAGGGGATGGACAGGACAGTCTGTGGTAATGTGGGGCTGTTGTAATGGAGATTCCATTCCTACAGAGATTCAGCTGAAGTACTTATCAGCTGTATTCAGGATCATAATCCTAGACAAGCAGAGCAGAGAGGAGGATGAGGAAGCTCAGTGTTGTGAAGTAACTTGTCCTGCTGTGTGATTAGGACAGGTTTTGCATCTACTAATAGGACGGTGGCCATTTTATTTCTCCTAATGATTGCTCCCTAGACAAAACGGGCCATTATATCTATTGAAAGGTATTTGGGAATATATTTATATTAAAGTAACATTTATGTATTTTCATTTTCTTCATTCCTAGAGAACCCCTTTTAACTTGCTGCTCATCAGTAGTTTACAGAGTTCTGACTGTAATAAAGGATCTAAACCCCAATGAATCTTGTGCTCTGCTCACACTTCATCAGTAGGCTCTATTGAAAATTTAGTCCTATTTGGCAGGACATATAGTGCAATATAAATGCGGATCCAGTCCTTAAATGGATCCAACACTCCATTATGTGTGAACGGAGCCCATCACTGCTAAAGCAATGAATAGTTTCTACGTTTTTATGGCTTTTGACCATTAGTAATATGGATTTCTAAAATTGACATAATATCGATGACCTAGTTTGTGTTTTTGTTATAGTAAGTTGAGCTCTTTCAACGAGGAGTACATTAGACACCGGGAGGAGTATGAGGAGGCACAGAATGCGATTGTGAAGGAAATCATTAACATCTCCTCTGGTGAGTACGCTGCCATTGCGGAATCAGTCCATTTAATATTCTGATTCATATTTTCACCATATTTTGTTGGTTACGAACGGGAGATGGAACCATTAGTACATGCATAGCTTGCGGCCCGGGATTGTTGAGAAGTTGCCTACCTGGAGCACAAAGATTTCTGCTTGAGTAGCCAAAGATCAAATGTGTATGACTGTAGCTCTACAGTCCCCTGACAGATATCTGGTGAGGAGGATGGGGCTTGTCAAATTTCTAAATGTTCCTCATATGTTCCTCTGTTTTTTATTGCAATAAATAGTGCATGTTTAAGGGGGGACATCCACCTAATGTGTGTGGCTGGATTTTGACCAGACGTAGACTAGCTTGGTGAGGTGCCATTCTCATGTTTGGTCTGAGCATTCGGACCCTCGCCCATCTAGCTGGTATCTTCTATTTCAGGGGTAGGCAACCTCCGGCACTCCAGCTGTTGTGAAACTACAACTCAGAGAATGCATACTTGCTCTGCTCTTCTCAGAATTCTCACAGAAATGAATGGAGCATGCTGGGAATTGTAGTTTCACAACAGCTGGAGTGCTGAAGGTTGCTGCTCCCTGTTCTAATTGGATTAACATGCCTTTACCGGCCATAAATTGATTTATCTTGAAGGGTTTAAATATATCATTTACCATTTTACTTCTAGTATCTTCCATAGCTTTGACCATTTTATGAATGTTCTGTTTAAGAAAACCACTAGTCAATCATGTTGGAAGTTCTTATCTAATTAGAAAAAATGAATTCTAAAAAGTTCACTGTCTGCCTGAATAATAAAGGGAAAAGCAGCAGGTATTAAATGAGGTTAAATTGCCATTAGGGTTGCGCCATCGATAGCTTTATCCTGGCTGTAAATTGCTGTCAAGTTGTTTGTGTTCTCTCGGTTGGAGCCGCGCTGGATGATTGAAATGTGGGATATGTTTCACTAATGATCTCATTCCAGCTGTGTCTTAAGATGTCAGCAAAGTCCTGGGGCTCTGACTCCCAAGCTTAATACTTCTCTTTACCACATGTGGGAGAACAAATATAGCAGGGTTATAGTGTAATCTAATGGGTTTGGGGCAGGTTCTTGTGAGGCCTAAGGCGGCAGATTTCTTAAATGGAGGAAATTAAAATTTTTGGATTTTTAATTGACTGTGCGTTTAGAAATGAGCATTTTCTTTAATTTTGCATGGTCCAGTGGATGCATTTAATTTATACTGTCTCTCAAGATGCATTACTTAGATTTTGAGCCTCATTTTAAGTTAGGTATGGTCTAACCAAAAGTGCTGCAATCTGCAGGTGACTACCTTAGATCTGCATCTTTTCTAGGGACCAGCAAAGTCACCCACCAGTCGTAAGCCATACGCAATAGATGAGGCCCATGCCACCGACTGCTCTCTCCCCATAAGATGGTTGTAGACCTCCTTCCGATACGTCAGGCAGCGGCTTATCTTCCGTCAAAACTAAAAGAATAGTCAAGTTGAATCTAACAACCCCATTCTTCTGGCCACCAGAGGAGATTCAAAAGCCCCCATACACATTAGATTGGTTGGCTTGTCCTGCTAAAATCGTTGATTTTGGCCAACATTTGTCTGATGTGTTTGGACAGCTTTTGGGCTGATGGTATATTACCCATGACTGTGGTTTTTCTGCCATTGGACAGAGAAAGGTTGGGGGATATATGAAATGAATATAGATTTTTAGAAAAGACCCTTTTAAAGCTTTATTTGGGCCAAAACGTACAAAACTCATGTGCTCTTACCTTGCCCTGTGTGGCAGCACTATACTCCTTATCTCCCCATATAGTGGAGGCATTGCGTTCTCATCTAGATCAGTGCTTCTAGGTATCCCATGCGTCCCCGATGATGCGCTTAATTCAGGTGCGTCCTCTGGCAGTCACATGATGTGTCACTAAGCTGGACAACGCACCATTGGGCAGTTATAGCCACATGAATTGGCCTTGGTAACTAATAGGGGTGGGCGATATAGACGATATGCAATATAAACTATATAAATTTGGCCAGCGTTAGAGATTTTGTTTATATCGCCATATCGCAGTAGAACATGGCATGCACCGCTCTCGGCACGCACCATGTTCTCCTGAGCCGACACAGTGGAGAAGGAGGGAGTCCCTCCCTCCCCACTGTGTGCGGCTGCTGCTGACCACCAATGAGAACAGACGAGGAGGGGAAGGGACTGTGGCCACTCTGCCACCAATGAGAACAGAGTAGGAGGAGGAGGGACTGTGGCCACTGCGCCACCAATGAGAACAGAGAGGAGGAGGAGGGTAGGGACTGTGGCCACTGCGCCACCAATGAATATGGTTAATATGCCTAAATACAAACGTAGCCTGCATGTGCCGGCCATACCCCATACCTGGCCTCTATTACTGCGCGCTGTGATCTGCCGCAATTAACCCCACAGGTCCTGAGGGGTTAATTGCGGCGTATCACGGCGCACAGTAATAGAGGCCAGGTATGGGGTATGGCCTACACATGCAGGCTACGTTTGTATTCAGGCATATTAACTATATTCATTAGTGGCGCAGTGGCCACAGCCCCTTCCTTCTACTCCCCCTCTTCTAAGTTTTATATTAATTGTGGCCCCCCCTCCACACGATTAAATCATTGGTGGCAGTGGCCCCAGGGTGGCAGCTTCTGATCGGAGCCCCAGCAGTGTAATCGCGGGGCTCCGATCGGTTACCATGGCAGCCAGGATGCTACTCAAGCCCTGGCTGCCATAGTCAGCTCTTTACTGCTGTGTGCACTATGCACAGGGCAGCAGGGAGAGTGTGAAGTCCTATTCACCCTAATAGAGCTCTATTAGGGTGAATAGGACAAGCCCCTAAGGAGGCTAATAGTTATTAAATAAGAAGTTTAACAACCCCCCCCCCACCCGAAATATAGAATATATCGCAATATACATTTTAGGCCATATCGCCCACCCCTAGTTAATGTCAAATTCTATCAGTAATTATATTCTAATTTCATTTTTATAAGTCTATGTGCACCTTTTGGAAGCATTTTATTTTTTTATTGCATTGTCCTCATTTTGAGCTAAAAAAAAAAAATATTGGTCTTAAAAATATGGCATCCTTTTTTCTGTACAGATCTGAGATGCTCTAGTAGCACCCTTTGGAGTTTCTGTCTTTTCCGTCAGACCAGGAGCAGATGAACTCCTTATCTCTGCTCTTTGACATTATAAAAATTCATTATAGTTCAGTTATTTTACTGATAACAATGTGGCTTTAAGTGTTTATAACCTCTTAGAAGTTTAGAGATGAGGTTTATTAGATGACCCAAAGTGAAAGTACCAGTCACACAGCTAGAAAAACAGTTTACCCTTGGTAACAGAACAGCTCCATATTTAAAAAAAAGGCAAATTGAAAAAATGATTTTTAGCCAAAAATGAGTAACGTGCAATCATAAACAAAAATTGTCTCCGAAGGTGTCCATAGCCTTTAATTTTATTTATTTTTTATAAACCTGCAAAAGTTGCTGGTCTTTGCATAAGCCACATTTTGCCAAAAATTTTGTTTTTTTTGCAATTTTCTCTCCTCACTTTAAAAAGTGGGTGGTGGCTTAGGGTACTTTCACACTAGCGTTTTTCTTTTCTGGGATTGAGTTCCGTCCTAGGGGCTCAATACCGGAAAACAACTGATCAGTTTTATCCTAATGCATTCTGAATGGAGAGCAATCCGTTTAGGATGCATCAGGATCTCTTCAGTTCAGTCCCTCTTACGTTTTTTGGTCGGAGAAAATACTGCAGCATGCTGTATTTTTCTCTCCGGCCAAAAAATCCTGAAAAACTTGCCAGAATGCTGGATCCAGCATTAATTTCCATTGAAATGTATTAGTGCCGCATTGACGGATCCGTTCTTCCAGGCCGCGCATGGGCATACCTTTACATCTGTGAAAAAAATAAACACCGGAGAGACTGATCTGGTATTTCAATGCATTTGTCAGACGGATCCAGATCCGTCTGACAAATGCCATCTGTTTGCGTCCGGATTGCCAGATCCGGCAGGCCGTTCCGTTGCCGGAATTGCCTGCCGGAATCCTCTGCCGCAAGTGTGAAAGTACCCTTATTAGTGGAGGGGCTGTGGTCTCCCAGATTTACTATAATATTCCGTAAACTATTAAAAATTATTACACACGTCCACACTGGTACTTTCACACTTGCGGCAGAGGATTCCAGCAGGCGATCCGGACACAAACGGATGGCATTTGTCAGATGGATCCGGATACAGAGCCGTCTGATATATGCATTGAAATACCAGATCCGTCTCTCTGGTGTCATCCGGAAAAACGGATCCGGTATTTATTTTTTTCACAGAATTAAACCGGATCCGTCAATGCGGCAATTTTAATGCACTAATACATTTCAATGGAAATTAATGCCGGATCCGGCATTCCCGCAAGTGTTCAGGATTTTTGGTCGGAGAGAAAAATGCAGCATGCTGCGGTATTTTCTCCGGCCAAAAAACGTAAGAGGGACTGAACTGATGCATACTGAACGGATTGCTCTCCATTCAGAATGCATTAGGATAAAACTGATCAGTTTTTTTCCGGTATTGAGCCCCTGTGACGGAACTCAATACTGGAAAAGAAAACGCTAGTGTGAAAGTACCCCAAGACTGGTGTATGAAAAGCCAATCCTGAATTAGTTTTATGGGTTGGAAATCATCTTTACAATGTCCTCTGTCCATATTGTGCATTATACACGTATATAAATCAAAACGTGATTTGTGCCTTTTTTTTTTTTTTGTACATTCAAACGATGCACAGTAAATGTCTTCTGGTCTCCATGTTTTCATAGGATACGTGGATCCGATGCAGACGCTGAACGATGTCATTGCTCAGTTGGATGCGGTTGTGAGCTTTGCTCACGTTTCGAATGCGGCGCCAATGCCATATGTTCGCCCAGTCATCTTGGAGAAAGCACAGGGAAGAATTGTGCTGAAATCTGCCAGACACCCATGTATTGAAATGCAGGATGATGTGGCGTTCATCCCCAATGACATAACATTCGAGAAGGGGAAGCAGATGTTCCAAATTATCACTGGTAATTTGTCAGCGTCTTCTGTTTTTTATTCAGTGATCTACTAATTAGCGACGAACATGATTTAATGTGACCTGATACAAAAAGTATTCTTCATTATTTATTTCCTTTCTATAAAGGGAAGGACATGACTTTCTAGTTTCCTTCCTTCATTTGTTATTCTGCTGCTGTCTCTAATAGGTGAGTTGTGCTGCTGCGGCGGCTTGGTTGTATGTGTAGGGTATGTCCGTAATTGCTGTGGGAAATTTCAGCAAGAATCTGCAGGGAAAATTTGCACGACACGTGGGTAATTTGTGCGGTTCCCGCTGACTTTGCTAGAAATGTAATCCGTTTCCGATTTTTCAGTCGGCAAATGCAGATGGAAAATATACAGCAATAAGGACAAGCCCCTAGTGTCACAGAATTTTAAATTCGCCGTCCTCCTGACAATTTGGGAGCATCTTTTCCGAGAGATCTGTTGTAGCGTTCCTCTGTTATTCCATCTTGTTCTTAGACTGACATTGTCAAAACTGATTGGACAGTTTCAGATACGCATCCCAACCGTTAAAATCCTGGGTCAACTTAAGCTACTTTCACACTACCGTTCAGAGCGGATCCGTCTGGGGTCTGCACAGACGGATCCGCTCCTATAATGCAGACGTTTGGATCCGTTCAGAACGGATCTGTCTGCATTATAGTTTAGAAAAAATTCTAAGTGTGAAAGTAGTTCAGACGGATCCGTCCAGACTTTACATTGAAAGTCAAAGGGGGACGGATCCGTTTGAAGATTGAGCCATATGGTGTCATCTTCAAGCGGATCCGTCCCCATTGACTTCCATTATAAGTCTGGACGGATCCTCTCGCCTCCGCACGGCCAGGCGGACACCCGAACGCTGCAAGCAGCGTTCAGGTGTCCGCTTGCGGAGCGGAGGCTGAACGCTGCCAGACTGATGCATTCTGAGCGGATCAGCGTCCACTCAGAATGCATTAGGGCTGTACGGATGCGTTCGGGGCCGCTTGTGAGAGCCTTCAAACGGAGCTCACAAGCGGAGCCCCGAACGCTAGTGTGAAAGTAGCCTTAGTTGTAAATTCCTAGTAGGAATACCAGAGGAACAGCACTGCAGAGTTCTGCCAGCCATATTATAATTATGACCTTTATTTATGTAAATCTCCATCTCTATTCAGATAAATGGAGCCTTTCTGCAGCCTCAACAGCATTTGGCAGGGAGCTCCACTGTGCTGGAAAGGCACTATGCCATGTACAGCACTATGCTTTATGCGCAGAGTAAAGGCCATAGCGCTACTGCCTTCTCAAATGGCTGATCGGTGGGGGTCCTGGGTGTCAGACGCCCACCGATTAAATACTGATGACCTATCCAGAGGACATGTACATGATTACCATATGTATTAAAGGGGTTTTCTGAAACTTTAAAACTGATGACTAGAGATGAGCGAATTTCATATTTTGAAATTCGTTTGTGCTTCGTTTGGTGGTAAAAGCAGAATTGCGTTATGGATTTCGTTACCACGGACCATATTGCAATTCTATGACGGAATGCCTTTAGAGGCATTCCGTTATTCATTCCGTCATAATATAAGTCTATGGCCTGCATAATGGATCCGTCCCGTTTCCGTGATGTAGGGGAGTCTTTTTCTGCATAACAGAAACAGGACGGATCCGTTATGCAGGCCATAGACTTCTGTTATGACTGAATGAAAAGGCATTCCGTCATAGAATTGCATTATGGTCCGTGGTAACGGAATCCATAACGCAATTCTGCTTTTACCACCAAACGAATTTCATAACATGAAATTCGCTCATCCCTGCTGATGACGTATCTTCAGGATAGGTCGTCAGTATCTGATCACTGGGAGTCCGCCACCGCCACTAATCAGCTCTCAGTGGCCTTCTCTCAGCTTTCCCTAGGCCAGTGACGACACGTTCATTGGTCACATGGCCCAGGCAAAGCTCAGCCCCATAGAAGTGATTCGGGCTGAGCGCAATACGAAGCACATACTGATGAGGGTCGGCCATGTTGGATTTCAACTGGCCAGTCTTTTTGTTCTCAGAAAGATGAGTTACTGCCAGAGGTGTCGGAAGCAGACTTCTTCTGTCCCTATTGACAACACGTATTTGCTCGACTAACATACATGTGTATGAAATAGTGAAGAAAAGTATTGTGCTGACAGCTATCTAATATGTATGGGCAGCCTAATACAGTCTCCAGGAGAGGATGGCGAGCATCCTCCTCACAAAGACCAGAGGGTGTCTGGGAAGCTGCATACAGAAAGTGATCTGTATACATACATTTGCTTCTCCTGCTTCATCTAGGCCTCCAGCAGCTCAATAGAACTGGCACACTAGATGCCTCTGCTTACTCTGCCCAAGTCTGTACAGAAAAGTGACCTGCAGAGAACAGGAATCGTCAGCCTGTTGTGTGTGTTTCTGTGGCCAAAATGGAAACTGTAATGTTTCAGGATTATTTTTTTTAAATAGATTCACAAAATATTCAACCTGATTTAAGTAGTTTGATGCGTTTCTTTAAAGCAATATGAATGTGTGTATGTATGTGTGTATATATATATATATATATATAAGTTTCCTACATATACTGCAGCACTTCTGAATGTATTCTCCTACTGGGAAGCAGCAGGAAAGGCGTTTGTCATCAGCAAAGCTTCTCAGTTTTTTTGGCCTCCTTTTATGAGCATTGTGGGTAGTAATGGTCTGAGGGTCTTGCTGCAAATGTGTTTCCTTCTACCCAGATGTAGCTTTACCAGAGGTGATCCTACGTGTTATGTGACGCTCTAGAACTGTTAGTGCCATATTGACTTTGCTCTGTGGGTATAGACCCTCTATTGGCTTATAATTGGTGTTACTAGCTGTGTACCTAATACTGGTTTATGGGTGGAGTGTGTAAAAGTAACAGTTCACTTTATTTTGTTGACAGGCCCTAACATGGGTGGGAAGTCCACATATATTCGCCAGACTGGAGTGATTGTTCTCATGGCTCAGATTGGCTGCTTTGTACCATGCGACTCTGCAGAAGTGAGCATAGTGGACTGCATTCTTGCCCGAGTTGGAGCCGGAGACAGTCAACTTAAAGGAGTGTCTACATTCATGGCTGAGATGCTAGAAACAGCTTCGATCCTCAGGTATCATTCTTTATTGACATACTCTTAGAAAAGAATATATATATATATCATGGAGCAAGTCCTGGAGTAGTCTACGTCTCAAAGGGGTTTTCTGGGTTTAGCGTGTTGATGGCCTATCCATCAATATTAACCCTTTTAAGATTAAACTTTACTAATTAAGCCCTTGACTCCTGCAGAACTAATAAAGCCACAATTTGGGAACTGATGGCTTTCAGATTGCACATGGGGCTAGAAAATGTCACCAAGCTTCAGGCTGCTTCTGCTAAATTCTCTCTTGCACTTGCTGCCTGGATGCTCCTAACACAACATTGGTTTTACCCGTCATTACTTTGTTACTGTACCTATTGTAATTAAATGGGACATGACTGGGTGTTAATAGCCGGTCAAGCAGATGTTCCTCCCTTATGGCCGATCGTTGTATCAGTTATGGATGATTGATGTCCTAATACCAGCCGACAGTTACACATGATGGAAGCCCGGCCTGCCACATAATAGGGAAGATGGTGTCTCTGCAGCTCAGCATATTGTGTGCGGACTTCTCCATCCAGCATATTGTCCGTCTTGCCAGGTAGCAGTTTGACCTAATTAGTAAGTGAGGTGAAGAAAACTGCAGAACGGGAGAAACCTAATGATCTCAAAGCACAAATGCAAGAATGAGGTGAACTTGAGTAACACAAGATCTTGCAGGTCCAAGCGCATTGCTAACCTCTGTAAAAATGTATTATTTTTTTTTTGGTTCATTCTAAAGCCCAGTGAAATGGAAGATCGTTAGGTTAATACTTACCCGTCCATCACGCTGCACGTACCGCTGTCCCTGCCACACTCCCACAGGCTGCGGGCTCTTTCACCGGGGTCCCGACTCGATATGTTCTCTTCTTTTCCTGCTCGATTTATTTCAGGCAGTCCGCTTAGAGGGTGTGTCCTTTCTTGGGGGGGGGGGGGTTGTCCTTTCTGACCATGTGTGTCCATCTCAGTGAGCAGGACAGAGAAATAAGAAAAGGAGCAAACAGCAGGTGGCGCTGTAGAGGTGGATTTCATTGAATAACACAATGGTTATACTACATGTTTTATTACAGGCAATTGCAAATGTATTCAGATACAGGTGCTGGTTTGAAAACTAAAATATTTTTCGTCAGACAGCGCCTTTAACTGAACGATCTTCCTTCCACAGGTCATTGGAAAGAACGTTTCTTATAAATAACCCTTATTGGTACAACCACTAGCATATGTGATTTGTAGTGTGTTCCTAATGTACTCGGTCAGGCTCTGGTGATCTGAGTACAGAGCTCTGGTTGGGGGGGTGTCCCTGCACAGACTGACACTGAGAGCACTGATTTGGACACTGTCGGACCATGCAGGGACACCCCCCAACTGGTAACACCCAGTTGCAGATTAATTAAAGATGTTGTGCCCATCTCACTGGCCCTAGGTGGCCAGGTTTACAAAACAAAATAGCGGGCCATTGCTCCACTGTTTCTGTAATTATCATTTTCGTTAGTGGGAGCCACGTAAACGGCCCACTCGGCTGTTTCTGTACGGGTGGCAGCGCTTAGTCCCATCTCGCAGTGAAAACTGCGAGATGGGGCAACCCCATTAATTACTGTAAGTTTTAGTTGCAATAACTGAGGAACGGAACAATATAGTTCTAAAAAAAAATAACGTTTCTGAATTATTGCTTGGAAATAAGATTATTTGGTAAAACAGACACGTCGGGAGAGTTGACAAGGGCTTTCTAAAGCGCTGCCCTGTTTGAGGTTGGCATAGTTTGGGGACAGTTCCTATTAGCCCATATAGCACATACAATATTGTGATGTTTGGCTTATAGGAGCAATCAAAGAATAAATCAGACTCCTGGTACACTGTATTCATAAGGAGGTCCTCCCCCGCTGTCAGAAGTGATTCACAGACTGCAGTCGCCCATCAATCACTGTAGGGAGAGGCGGGGGGAGCAGTCTCGTCCTGTGTGTTGGCTTCTATAGTTATTTTTGTGCTATATGGGCTGATAGGAGAGAGGACTTGTTCTCTTAGGCTGGTTTCACACGGGCGTTGCGGGAAAATGTGCGGGTGCGTTGCGGGAACATGCACGATTTTTCCGCGTGAGTGCAAAACGTTGTAATGCGTTTTGCACTCGCGTGAGAAAAATCGCACATGTTTGGTACCCAAACCCGAACTTCTTCACAGAAGTTCGGGCTTGGGATCGGTGTTCTGTAGATTGTATTATTTTCCCTTATAACATAGTTATAAGGGAAAATAATAGCATTCTGAATACAAAATGCATAGTAAAATAGCGCTGGAGGGGTTAAAAAATAAAAAAAATTTATTTAACTCACCTTAGTCCACTTGCTCGTGCAGCCCGGCATCTCTTCTGTCTTCATCTTTGCTGTGTGCAGGAACAGGACCTGTGGTGACGTCACTCCGGTCATCACATGGTCCGTCGCATGATCTTTTACCATGGTGATGGATCATGTGATGACCGGAGTGACGTCACCACAGGTCCTGTTCCTGCACACAGCTAAGATGAAGACAGAAGAGATGCCGGGCTGCACGAGCAAGTGGACTAAGGTGAGTTAAATAAATTTTTTTATTTTTTTTAACCCCTCCAGCGCTATTTTACTATGCATTCTGTATTCAGAATGCTATTATTTTCCCTTATAACCATGTTATAAGGGAAAATAATAATAATCGGGTCCCCATCCCGATAGTCTCCTAGCAACCGTGCGTGAATATCGCACCGCATCCGCACTTGCTTGCGGATGCTTGCGATTTTCACGCAGCCCCATTCACTTCTATGGGGCCTGCGTTGCGTGAAAAACGCAGAATATATAACATGCTGCGATTTTCACGCAACGCACAAGTGATGCGTGAAAATCACTGCTCGTGTGCAGAGCCCCATAGAAATTAATGGGTCAGGATTCAGTGCGGGTGCAATGCATTCAACTCACGCATCGCATCCGCGCGGAATACTCGCCCGTGTGAAAGAGGCCTTACTGTGCTTCCCTTGAAGGGATGGTCCATGCGTATATCAGGCATGGAAAGGCGCAACTGCACGCTAGGCGGTTGCCGAGCCAAATGTCTGCCACTCATCTATAGACTAGGATCTGTGCATACCCGTTGAGTCCTAGTTGCCTTGGATCAGTCTCAACCACTTGGCATGCAGTTGGGTTTCACAATGGTAAATTGGACATGAGTTTGTAGCTCGACAACCCCCTTAAATAGGGCAGCATGTTCCATTCACAGATCCCTTTAAAGAGGACCAGTCATATCTCCCGACACATCTGTTTTTAGTAAACGCTTGTATTCCTCATAAAATAAGGCTACTTTCACATCTGCATTTTTGCTGGATTCGGCAGGGGATCAGCAAAAAACGCATCCGATCAGTAATACAACAGTCTGCGTCCATTCAGAACGGATCTAACGGTTTTATTATCTCTAAAATGAACAAGACGGATCTGGCACTAAAACCGTTGTAAGTCAATAGGCGCGGTCTTGATCAGTATCTTGTGACTCGCACAAAAATGCTGCTTGCATCGGTTTTGTGTCCAGCATGGGAGCGCAAGAAAACGGAACAGAATGCATTCTGGTGCACTACTTAACAGTTTGTTCAGTTTTGTCCCCATTGACAACGAATGGGGACAAAACGGAAGCGTTTTCCTTCAGTTTTGAGATCCTATGACGGATCTCAAAACCGGAAAGGAAAACGCAGATGTGAAAGTAGCCCAACAATTCTGGGGCATCTTTTCTTATAATTCTGTGTTGCGCCTTTGTTATTCCTACTATAAATGCATTAGTAAATTGACAACTGAGCATCCCCTTGTCAAAAAAGGAGTCTCTCTACACAGTCTAACTCTAACCCCAAACTGTTTATTCATACATTTCCAGGAGTAATAACAGAGGAACGGCACAACACAGGGTCATAAGAAAAGATGTTTTTGTTTTGTGCAGAATACAAATGGAAAAGTTGCCCCAGAATTATTCCATGGGGAAAACAATAATTGACTGAATTACACGGCAAGGGGATCAGACTCAAGGAACGGAGCAGCGGATCTAGTATATTAGGAAATGCTGCCGGTTTCTTCTTCTGCAGGAAAATTAATGTAATGCTTTTTAGTTGTGGCATTTTGTATTACACTATTACGCCATACATCTGTCTGCAGCATTTTTATTGCTGTGGATAATTGCTTTGCCTTAATTAAGTCGAGTGGCAGACTACAAAAATACAAGGAAGGTGAAATCTGTCTGGAACAGTTGGAGTTTTCTCATAGCACAAAGTTGGAATTTCTTTTCATTTTGGAAGACCTACGTGGGGGATCAATGAACAGATAGTTGCATCAGCTTACACTGTAATATGGTTGGTTCCAGCAGTAAAATCTGCATGTTTTTCCCATATTTATAGCAAATATGTGTCATACCCGTAGCTGTCCAGGTGACCCTGCCTGAACAAGGGTCCAACATTTAAGTAGCTTGTCACCTTCCAGTATGTGGCTGTTGTCCTTGGGTACCATTTGGCACGTTGCAATTTCATTTATTAAATTATTATTGATTATTAAAAATCAGTATGTCTGTACGCCTGTACACCCGCTATTTTTTTGCATATTCCCATAGTTTTCATTACTGAATTAATGGTATGTGATCTGTATACAGAATGGCATGTGTGCCTCTTCCCAGCATCCTGTTTTCTGCCATGAAGGGGTTTCCGTCATATTATGCAGTACACGCGGGTGTTGTAATTTTCACATCTGCGACCAACTTTTTGGATGCTTTATTTTGTCCAGTTTGGTCCAATTCCTCAATATGTTTTGTCGCAGATCAGCCACAGAGAATTCCCTGATTATCATCGATGAACTAGGGAGAGGGACCTCAACCTATGACGGCTTTGGCTTGGCATGGGCCATCTCAGAGTACATCTCTACTAAAATCCAGGCGTTTTGTATGTTCGCCACTCACTTTCATGAACTGACCGCTCTGGCTGACCAGGAGCCTACAGTGAACAATCTACATGTTACCGCTTTAACAACCGATGAAACGCTCACCATGCTCTACCGGATCAAAACAGGTAGGAAATTGTGAGCCTCTGACTCCCCTGCATGATATATTCTGCAGTCGTACTGCTCTATTACACAGCATGAGGAGGACAGCTAGAGATTTGGAGGCCTAAATTTCACTATTAAAGGGCTTTGTACACAATGTTGTATTAAGCCTCATTCACACGTCAGTCTTCCACGGACGTGTGCTGTATGTGTTCCCCACGAACACCACACGTCCCCATTGATTTTAATGTATGTATTCAGACATTAGTGTTTTTAGCCCAAATGCATGCTCTATTTTGTCAGTGTTCACGGATTACTAGGAAGAGATGCTTCGAAAAAAAAATTTCAGCTGTTTAGTGTCAATAACAAACGGACACACGGACCCAACGAGGATCCATCATGGACATCTTCACAGAGACATCACTGACCACCTTTTCACGGATTGAAAGGGGTTTTCTGGGAATTAAGAAAATGAAAATACTTAAATATTACTTCATTATAAATATATTCCCCTCGTTTTGTCCGGGAAGCAATCATTAGGAAAAATAAAATGGCTGCCGTCCTACTAGTCCACACAAAACCTGTCCTAATTACAAAGGATAAAAAAGTTAGAGCTGTGCCATTTTCCTCTCTTGTTAGGGATTACGATCCTGAATACAGATAAGATCTTCAGATGAATTTCTGTAGGAATGGAGTTCATTAGGAGACATGAAGTACAGCCGGGAGGGTGGGGGGTGTAGATAATGAGCACCAGCACTTGTATGCAGTCTCCATTACCACAGCCCCACATTACCTGTCCTGTCTGTCCTCTGTACTTCATGTCTCCTCATGAACTCCATTCCTACAGAGATTCAGCTGAAGATCTTATCTGTATTCAGGATCATAACGCCTGACAAGCAGAGCAGAGAGGAGGACAAGGCAGCTCTTTTTAACTCTGTGTTGTAGAGTAACTTGTTCTGCTGTGTGATTAGGAAAGGTTTTGTGTATACTAATAGGACAGCAGCCATTTTATTTCTCCTAATGATTGCTCCCTAGACAAAATAAACCATTGTAGCTAATTATGTATTTGGGAATATATTTATACTAAAGTAATATTTAAGTATTTTCCTAATTCCCGGAGAGCTCCTTTAAGCATGGACACGGACGTGTGAATGAGGCTTTAGGGACTGTGCTCTTTGAGCCAGAATTGAGAGCCTTGACTTCCTCCGATAAAAATCAGCTGAGGGTACCAGAGGATGTGATGTGAGGAAACCATTGAGTTATAGGTAATCATAATTCGCACATGTCTTGCATTCATCCTTTCATCCTTGAACTGCACAAGCTTTATTGAAGCTTCCCCATTCTCGGATATCCTTGCAAAACATGGTACAGTTACTATATAGGAGTATACAGTAAAGCTTGGTGAAATTTTTGCAAGAGCATCATTAGTGAGCATTTTGGTTGTTAACCAGCTTTCTATGAAACCATTTTGGGACTGCGTGCTGTTCATTTTGCTTTTGCTACAGCCGCTATGTCAGGCATCCTCAAACTGCGGCCCTCCAGCTGTTGCAAAACTACAACTCCCAGCATGCCCGAACAGCCTACAGGTATCAGCCTACAGCAGGGCATTGTGGGAGTTGTAGTTTTACAACAGCTGGAGGGCCGCAGTTTGAGGATGCCTGCGCTATGTAGACCAATAGGTATCCATGGTAACAGACTACAAAGAATTTTATGTTGAAACTGGTTTTATTTCTCACTTTCTGATGCAATTACAACCACAAAGAAATACCGACATTTTTAACATAGCAGGAGAATCACTTGAGTACTTGTACATATTTTGAGGTGAAATGTTCTTTACATGCCTGAATCCCAGCTCCTCATACACTATGTATGTATTATTAGTTGGATTTGGTAGGCTGCACACTGCATAAACTTAGTCTTGAGCAAACTAGAAGGAGAATTGATTTACTGCAGTCCTTTACTTCCTCCCTGCTGGTATTATCTTTGGGAGTAGACAGGGACATAGCCAAAGTAATTTAAGTATCTCCTACCAAATTATGTTTTGGTGAAAATTACTTTAGGAGGGGAGCGTGTTCAAAGCAACCCATCTAGCTGAATATACTGCCCTATAAGAGGATCATGTGATACATGGTAGGAGACAATTGAAATTGACTAAGTTGCCCATTTTAGCCAACTTTCACCTCATTTTTAGGGGCCGCTTTGAACCTCTGTTCACATTGTCATCCTCTGTGGATTCTGCTTTCTTTGTACATGGTATCCATTATTTTTAAGCATTTTTGTGCTAACCCTCATCCATAATTTATTCTCCCCACCGCAGCATTGTGATAGCAGTGATGTTCCATGCTATATCAATAGGGTTGAAGTGTTTGCTTTGCCAGAAGTATATTACATTGTGAGTGCACTGTTTTATTTTACTGGTGTTAGTGGTTTTTATGACACAAAAATAAAGCCAAGCTGGTGCGGTGGTCATTGATCTGATGTTTTTTTCTAAGACTTTCTGGTAATTGAGTTTCTCAGTACTGCAGCTGCTTGTTAACCAGTGCAAGCTTCAAACGTGCATCTGGCAATGGTAATCATGCTTTAATAGAAATCCTTTATCACATAATAGGTTATTAATTATTACTCATTTATCAAACCGTAATCGGCATACTGAACCATGTTTCTAATGGTGGTGATTACATTTTATTTACCTGAACGAATACCACTCATTATTGTAATGGGAAATAGCGCTTACATGTAACGGCGTGGTTTCGGATTTCCAATGGACATTAACACACACAGATTTTATGTAGACACGTGTGGGCCACAAGTGTTTGCTTACTGGAAAACCTGGATACTATGTATGAAAGGGGTTATCCCACTAATAATGTAAAAAATGAAAATCAGATCATAAAGTACATGATGATCTCTATTTAACAAAGCTAGAACCAGCCCTGTACCTCCACATGGATCCAGAGATCTCCTCATTCATTGTTCTGCTAGATTTATATCAAGCTGACAGCTCAAGGGGAGTGTCTTGTCTGCTGCAGCTCAGGGGGCGTGTCTCAGCTCTCCCTATCACAGCTAAGGGGGCGTGTCCATGCTCTGCCTATCACAGCTCAGGAGGCAGTTGAAGGATGGAACTGAGCATGTGCGACCTTCTCAGTGAGCAGGACAAAAAAATAGGAAAGAAATCCTATTCTTTGATGGGCGGACAGTGGAGGCATGGCATTAGAGACATAGGAGTGGAGTTAGATACCCACTGACAAAATACATGATTAGTTCTCACCAGCTGTATATTTAGTTGTTAGCTCTGTGGTTGCTTGGAAGTGTTTTGTACATTTGGTAACCTACTGCACGTGTGTGGGATTGTTAACTGTTTGTATAGTCATATCCTGTCTCCACTGGATGTCAAACCCAGTTTATTGTCTGAAGCAGAATAGAAAAGGTACAGAAACACTGATATTTTGTTCTCACGACCATTCTCTCCTTTACAATGTGTTTTTTTTTTTTTTCCAGGTGTTTGTGACCAGAGTTTTGGAATTCACGTAGCGGAGCTGGCTAACTTCCCAAAGCATGTGATAGAAAACGCCAAAGCAAAAGCCTTGGAGCTAGAAGAATTTCAGTTTGTTGGAAGCGGCAGGGACAGCGAGGATGAGCCAGCCTGTAAGAAGCGTTACACAGAAAAAGAGGTTTGTGACCTTATTATTCTCCATAAACACTATTTCCTTAAAGGGGTTGTCCGGGTTCAGAGCTGAACCCGGACATACTCTTATTTTCACCCAGGCAGCCCCCCTGATGTTGGCATCGGAGCATCTCATGCTCCAATGCGCTCCCTCGCCCTGCGCCAAATCGCGCAGGGCACGGGCTCTTTTGTTTACAGTAACACCTTGCCAGGCGGAAGCTTCTGCCCGGCAGTGTGTTCGGTGACGTCACCGGCTTTGATGGGCGTGCTTTAGCACTGCCCTAGCAGTTTTCCTGGCTAGGGCAGCGCTAAAGCCCGTCCATCAGTGCCGGTGACGTCACCGGGCTTCCTGGTCACCGTAACTCTTGAAAATGTATTTATCCAGCGCTATTTAGCGCAGGGCAAAGGAGAGCATCAGAGCATGAACTGCTCCGATGCTCAAGTCAGGGGGGGCTGCCTGGGTGAACCCGGGCAACCCCTTTAAGGGTCCATTCACGTGACCGTATTTCTTGGTCCGCATCCGTTCTGCAATTTTGAGTAACTGGTGCGGACCCATCCATTTTAACGGGGTTGCAAAAGTCCCGGACAGCGCACTGTGTGCTGTCCACATCCATAGTTCCGTGGCCCCGCAAAAAGGTAGAACATGTCCTATTCTTGTCCGCAGTCGCGGACAAGAATATGCATTTCTATCATAGGGCCGACCATGTGTGGTCCACAAAATGTGGGACGCACGCGGACGGCAAAACACTTACGGACGTGTGAATGGACCCTAAAATTGCAATTTACCTTTAAAGCTAGGGTTCCGCAGTGACCCATGTTTCACAGTAAAAAAAAATAAAAAATTTAATTTTTTACCAACATTTCACGTATGGGGATAAATGTTGCATGTGATTTTTATTTTATTTTTTTTGCAAGGGCTATGGTTACTTGCATACTTTAAACTTTATTTCCTTAGTTAAATATGAGTCAAGTTAATGTTTTGCCATTTCTGTTTACATCTGCTCTAAATCCATTTCGATCTGAAGCGTTCAAGGGGTTTTCCAGGAGTTCAATATTGATGTCCTATCAGGATAGGTCATCAATATGTGATCGGCAGGTGTCTGACTCCTGACACCCATGCCAAACAACTGTTTGTAGAGACCTCAGCTCCCCAGTGAGCTCTGCAGCCTCTTCCTAGGCCTGTGACAACCTGTTCATGGCCTATGTGCAGCTGAGTCCTATTCAAGTGAAAGGGCCTGGGCTGCAATACCAAGTACAGCCACTATACAGTGTACGGCGCTGTGCTGGATATTCTGTGAGGTGATCTGATATTGATGACCTTTATTGAGGATAGGCCATCAATATTGAACTCCCAGAAAACCCCTTTTTAGCTATTTTGTAAGTATATTGCATTACTTATAGTTATGCACAAATACAACCTATATTATAATACAGTGCTACCGTCAACTGTCCCGCTGGTATCTGTTGGAAACTGTCAGCAAGTTTGTTAAGCCCCACCCCTCACAATTTACATGGGCTCCTATTATGAAGTGGTAGTTAGTTGTAACTACATGAGTAAACATTACTCTTCTCAGATCACCTGAGTAAGTCCTGTGCAGAGTCTGAATGATTTCAGCTCTGAAGCCGGCAGACCTAGCCTATACGCAGACAAGTAATACAGTTTAACAACAAAGTTACTGATTATCAGATTAATTCTATATGTAAAGCTGAATATTAACGTATAACCTTGCACTTACCCCCGTTCTGAGGGCAGCATATAATCGGGCAGATCTTGGCTAGTGGTTAAAGCTGTGTGTAAATCCCGCTTTGACAGATTGTACCTGTGAGTCCGACGTCACCATGTACCACTGTACGCAGTGCTGTGATCATTCTAGTCTCCTTCAGTAAAGCCTCATTCACACGTCAGTGTATCACGGACATGTGCTGTATGTGTTCTCCACGGACAGCACACGTCCCCATTCATTTTAGGGTCCATTCACACGTCCGTATGTGTTTTGCGGATCCGCAAAACACGGACACCGGCAATGTGCATTCCGCATTTTGCGGACCACACATCGCCGGCACTCTCATAGAAAATGCCTTTTTCCACTTCACCACCATGACGGCCCAGAGAGATTGACCCCTGACCTCTGTAGGGGCAGGAACAGAGATAGGTTTAAAAGGACCCCTCCCACCACCATTCACCAGTGTGTTCCTGCCCCTATAGCGGCCAGGACAGAGAAAAGTCCTCTCTGGCTTTCAGGGAGGTGAAGTGGACCTCGTTTTATTATTTTTAAGTACCTGGGTGACCGCATCGGTGGTGTTCCTTGCCTCCCTTGCGGGTCCTTTTCACCCAGAGATGCGTCCCCTGCTCTCCGGCGGACTTTGTTCCTAAGCTGACAGGGAGACGCCAGGGTCACGCTCCCTGTTGTGGGAAGCCTGCCCTGAGCTGCCGCTGAGTCGCCTGCCTCCAGGGAGGTAGCCGACCGGAAAGACGCTCAGCGCTGTCGCGCGCGTCTGACGTCACTTCCGGGCCGCCGGCGGAACCCGGAAGTAGACGGAGCTCCTATAAAAAATGCTAACAAGCACCTTCCCGTTGCGCTCTCTGCAATCGTGCTCTGACCGGAACATGTCGGACCAGGAGAAGGAGCCACAGCAGCAGCAGGAGCAGACCGCTCCCGAGCGCCCCTGCGTGAGTAGCCCACCTGGGCAAATCGGCAGCTTCACAGGTGGCAGGGGGGGGGGATGTGTGCTTAGAGTTAACCGCTTTTCCCCTCCCCCTGGTGTGTCTGCTGGTATACTGCATCAAATTATGCTCCTATACTAGACTGACATAAATTTAATGGGCTGCCTCTCTCACTTTAGGCCAAACTTACCTTAAAAAAAGGAAAAAGGACCGCCAAATGCATCCAGTGCTCCGTCAGGCTTCCTGAGGACTATACTTAAAAGCTTTGCAAGCATTGCATTTCTAAAATAGTGAGAGACGAACAGCCCTCAATTATGCAGGAGTTTAGATCCATGATTCAGGAGGAGGTTAGGTCCTCACTGGCCTCCCTCCGTGAGGATTCCAGGGGGATCCGCCCACCTAAAAGACCCAGGGGGGCGGACATTCCCTCTGACTCCGATTTAGAAGATGATGCCTCATCCTCTAGAAAAGAGGACGACGACCCCCTTTCTGAAGGAAAGATCGTAGAGGACTCTAGGAAATTTTTCTTCACTCCCAGTGAAATGAGTGACCTTTTAAAGGCGGTCAGGGATACCATGGGGGTGGAGGACATTCAGCAACCCCACACAGTTCAGGAAGAGATGTTTGGGGGATTGAGGGTCAAACGCTCCAGGGTATTCCCCATAAACGGAAACATTAAGGAGATGGTGATGGATGAATGGGCCCATCCTGAAAAGAAGCTAGGAATTTCCAAAGAATTCAGAAACCGCCTTGTATTTGACCCGTCAGACTCAAAAATTTTTGACGAGGTCCCTAGAATTGACGTCCAGGTGGCGAAAGTCAATAAGAAAACCTCACTTCCATTTGAAGACTCCTGTCAGTTAAGGGACACTATGGAAAGGAAGGCGGACAGCTTATTAAAAAGGTCCTGGGAGGCAGCCATGTTTAGTGTCAAGACAAACATAGCCGCTACTTCAGTCGCCAGGTCTATGTACCTGTGGCTGAATGAGTTAGAGGGTCATCTAAGCAGTAAAACTCCCAGGGAACAGATACTAGACTCTATCCCCTTGCTAAAGTCTGCCACGGGTTTCTTAGCGGACGCTTCCGCAGAGACAATTAGATTTTCAGCCAAGGATGCAGCCTTGTCCAATGCGGCCCGAAGAGCACTTTGGATGAAATCTTGGTCGGGAGACATCTCTTCCAAGATGAAGCTGTGTTCTATAGCCTTCTCGGGTGAATACGTGTTTGGTCCCGTATTAGACAGGATCCTCGAGAAGGCTACTGATAAAAAGAAGGGGTTCCCTGAGGATAGGACCCCTAAAAAGAAACCCTCCTTTCGTGGTCAATATACCCAGAATAGTTCCTTTCGTGGAAAAGGAAAAACCGGACGTTGGAGTTACCCAAAAGGGGGGAGGGGTAGAGGGTACCTCCTTAATCCCCAAAACAAGGGTGGCGAGAAACAGTGACGCCAGGATAGGGGGAAGACTATCCCAACATTTTGCTCAGTGGCAGCAGACTTCTCCGAGCCTCTGGGCGCAAGATCTTGTCAAGTCGGGATACAGGATAGAGTTATCTTCCCCCCCTCCAGATGTATTTCTGATTTCTCACCACCCTTCTCCTTTTCAGCACAGCCAGATCTGGAAGGAGGTCCAGAATCTCCTGGACCTGGGAGTAGTAATTCCGGTTCCCGTGCCTCAAGGGGGGCGGGGGTTCTACTCCAGCCTTTTCTTGGTAAAAAAACCGGGGGGCTCCTTCCGCATGATCATAAACCTCAAGAGGCTAAACAAATTTGTGATCTACAAAAGGTTCAAGATGGAATCTTTAAATTCTACCATCCCCTTTATTCAAAGGGACGCGTCCCTCTGTACAATCGACCTGAAGGACGCATATTATCATGTTCCCATTCACTCCCAGTCTCAGAAGTTCCTGCGTTTTGCAGTAAGGGATCACAGAGGGTCTGTTCACCACTTCCAGTTCGTGGCTCTCCCCTTCGGGCTGGCTTCAGCCCCAAGGATTTTCACGAAGCTGGTGGTAGAGATGGTCGCCTCCCTGAGACCTCAGGGGGTGACGGTCGTTCCTTATCTAGACGACTTTCTACTAATTTCAAACACGGTGGATCAATCTATAGCAGATCGAGAAACCTTCTGTTCCCTTCTGACATATCTAGGTTGGGTTATAAACCTAAAAAAGTCATCCCTAGTTCCGAATACCAGGGTAAAGTTCCTGGGGGTTTTGCTGGATTCGGAAAAACAAACTACCTTCCTTCCAGCAGAAAGAATCCAGAACCTACAGTCATCAATCAGGGCCTTCCTGAGACGTCGCTCCTTCTCGTTCAGAGAAACGATGAGCCTTTTAGGTCAGATGACAGCCTGCATCGTAGCAGTCCCGTGGTGCCAGGCCCATTACAGAGCCCTTCAGTCCTGGCTTCTAAGGAAATGGGACAAAAATCTGACCTCTTTAGACAGGAAGATCCTGATCCCGGGCCACATAAAATCTTCAGTCCGGTGGTGGCTTCAAACAAAAAATTTAAAAAAAGGCATGGTCTGGTTCAAGACCCCGGCAGTACATATTCAGACCGACGCCAGCCTAAAAGGGTGGGGCGCAAAAATCTACTCCAATCTCTACCAGGGAGACTGGCCTCTAGAAATTGCAGCTCAGTCCTCCAACTACAGGGAGCCCAGGGCAGTTTGGGAAACAATACGAGCAGCTGCTCCAAAACTAAGGAACCAACATATAAAGGTCTATTCAGACAATGTAACGACCGTGTCCTACCTCAAGCATCAGGGGGGCACACGGTCTCAAAAACTGGAAGGTCTGTCCAGAAAAATCTTCCTCTGGGGGGAAAAAAATGTAAGATCAATATCGGCAGTTCATTTAAAAGGAAGCCTAAACTGTGCGGCGGACTTCCTCAGCAGGACTACCATAGACCAGGGAGAATGGTCCTTAAACATCGAGATCTTCAATCTGATTGTCCAGAGATGGGGCCTTCCAGTGGTAGATCTCTTCGCTACAAAGATAAACACAAAGGTATCAACCTTTTGCTCCCTAAACCCAAGGGACAGGCCCCTAACGATCGACGCCTTCTCCCTGCACTGGGACTGGGATCTTGCATATGCCTTCCCCCCGTTCCCATTAATCCCAAGGGTTCTACAAAAAATCATCAGGGACAGAGCCAGAGTCATCCTGGTCACCCCGTACTGGCCCAAGAGAAGCTGGTTCTCGATTCTAGCCAAGCTCTCCCCACAGGAAGCATTTATTCTCCCAGCGAGAAGGGATATCCTGATCCAGGGGCCGGTTCTCCATCCTCATCCGGAAATCTTCAAACTCTCGGCCTGGATCCTGAGTCCAACCTCCTAAGACGAGAGGTCTCTCTGAGGGTGTTATATCTACCTTGAAGGCCAGCAGAAAAAAGGTGACTAACGCCATTTATTTTAAAATCTGGAAAAGATTCTGCACCTGGTCAGGCAACGAGGCCCCAGACCAAACCAGACCAAATATACAGAAAATTCTGGATTTCCTTCAAAAGGGACTAGAATTAGGGTTAAGTCCTTCCACCCTGAGAGTCCAGGTCTCAGCGCTTAGTGCCTATTTCGATTCCGAATTAGCCAGCCATAGATGGATCCAAAGATTCCTGAGGTCCGCAGCCAGACTAAGACCATCTCTCAGATCAAAGGTGCCTACCTGGGACTTAAACATTGTCCTTAGAGGACTCACAGGTCCACCCTACGAACCCGTGGACGCATGTTCCTTGAAGAATCTTTCTCAGAAGGTGGCTTTTCTTATAGCCATAACATCGGCAAAAAGACTGAGTGAGATTCAGGCATTGTTAATAAGACAACCATATCTCACAATACAGGAGGATCGTATTACCTTGAGGTTAGACCCGACATTTTTGCCAAAGGTAGTAACAGACTTCCATAGAAACCAGGAGATCATTCTTCCCTCCTTTTGTGTGAATCCTAAAAATCCTGGAGAGGAACGTTTCCATACCCTGGACGTCAAACAAACGGTACTAAAATACCTAGAGGTCACCAGAGACCTGAGGAAGGTGGACAACTTACTAGTGCTCTTCTGTGGTAAAAATAAGGGCAAGGCAGCTTCCAGATCTACCATTGCCCGATGGGTAAAACAGACTATTACAGACTGTTACAAGATCGAGGGCATCAATTGTCCAGAAGTCATCCGGGCTCACTCCACAAGAGCTATATCTGCCTCTTTCGCTGAAAGGGCAGGCGCTTCCCTAGATCAAATATGCCGGGCTGCAACTTGGTCTAATGTAAACACCTTCATTAAACATTATAGGCTTTACTTATCCAGGTCTTACGACCTCGCATTTGGTCGCAAGGTCCTACAGGCCGTTGCCCCACCCTAAGACGTATATAATCTGTTATGTCTCTCTGGGCCGTCATGGTGGTGAAGTGGAAAGCCGGAATTAGACTTACCGGTAATTCATTTTCCACGAATCCACCATGACGGCATGATATCCCGCCCTATATATATATATATATAAAAAAAAAAAAAAAAAAAAAGGAAAATTTTTTCCAATGACTTGGTATGAGTTAATACCAAAAAAAAAACAAAAAAAAAAAAACACTTGGAGTTGTTTCACTCGTAACCGGTGGTTGTAGCACTATAATCTGGAACTCACTGGTGAATGGTGGTGGGAGGGGTCCTTTTAAACCTATCTCTGTTCCTGCCCCTACAGAGGTCAGGGGTCAATCTCTCTGGGCCGTCATGGTGGATTCGTGGAAAATGAATTACCGGTAAGTCTAATTCCGGCTTTCTTGTCCGCAATTGCAGACAAGATTAGGACATGTTCTATTTTTTTGCAGATCCGCAAATGCGGACAGCACATTCCGTCCCCATTGAAAATGAATGGGTCCGCACCTGTTCCGCAAAATTGCAGAACCGATGCGGACCCATTTTGCGGACGTGTGAATGGACCCTAAATGTGTGTATTCAGACATCAATGTTTTAGCACGGTCCATTGGTCCGTGTTTTCAGCACGGATGCATGCTCTATTTGGTCCGTGTTCACGAATCCATCACGCCCATTATAGTCTATGGGTCCGTGGAAACCACAGATGCAACACGAATGCCATCCATGTTTCACGGATCGTTAGGAAGAGATGCTTTGAAAATTTATTTTTCAGCTGTTCAGGGTCAGTGAAACAATGATGGCGCACGGACAGCAAAAAACGGACCCAACATGGATCCTTCACGGATGCATCACTGGCCACCTTCTCACTGATTTGAGCACTGATGGATGTGTGAATGAGGCTTAAAATAGTATATATAGTCAGTGGCTGTCGGTGCATGCTGGGGGTTGTAGTTTTACAACAGGTTGGAGAGCACTTGTATATCTGATATTCTAATGACAGAGTTGTGTCTCTCTTGACAGGAAGGTGAGAAGATCATCCAGGACTTTCTTTCCAAAGTAAAAACTCTGCCACTTACAGAAATGTCTGAGGAAGACCTGAAACTCCAACTGAACCAGCTGAAGGCGGATGTTCTGGCCAAGAATAACCGTTTTGTAAATGAAGTTATTTCCCGGGCAAAGACAGTGTCCTGAACGTCAGGAGGAAAGCTGCGGGGAAGTGCCGAGCATCTCTGGCTGTTGTTTCAGATCTTTGTGATACTGTAGGTTATAGGGACGTGCCATGTGCAGCTCTACTGTAGAGGAAAAAATAAAGATGTTTTTGTACTTTTATAGTTTGTTACTCTCTAAATTGGTACAGAGGATTGCCTTGTGCTACGCAAAAGCCACGTTTAGCCTGACTGTTGAAAAATCATGGAGACCTGCACCATTTAGATCAATCAACAAAGCACGATCTATAGACAGTTCTTGGCCTTAGAGTAGACGGGAATGAAGCGCTTGGTGACATTCACATAACATTGTTGTAACATGCCCCCGCTCATGGTGTTTCATTTACCTGTGTTGTAGTAAAGATAGACTGTATGTGTGCAACAACCTCTTAGCCAATAAGTAGTAGGCCAAACTGTGGTCACATCTATTGCAACACGTGCTATCATGTTCCAACTTTTGGGCTTCCATGGTCTGGCACAGGATTTCTGAGTATTGGCCCACTGGCTTCATAATGTCTGCCTTGGCCACCGCCCCCCCCCCCCCCCCCCCCCCCCCCCCCTTTCAAATAGGGACGTGCCATGGTCAAGTTTCCTGATGCGGTTTTGAAAACCAAGAGTAAATACAAATAATCGTAGAAGTCGTATCTGTCCTTAATACTTTCTCTCCTTTTATGATCCACTACTGATTTTGGCTTCAGGAAACCTGACCGTGTGGTCATACACTTACAGTGCCAGCTCTACTGCCTACTCCACAGATCTAGCATGAAAAGTCCACAGCACAGTCCCTTGTTTCATATCCCTTCAACCTCATGCTCATGAACTTTATGTATTTTGCAGTCTGCAAAATATGGATGATGTCCATTTTGCACCTTTTTTTTTTTTTGAGGGGACCCATTAACTTTTATGGGTCCATGGTCTGCATTTTGCAGGCCATGTATAGGACATTTTCTGTCCTTTTTGTGGAATAGAAATACACATACGGAAAGCACATGGGGGCACCCGTATGTCCATTTTGCAAAAGATAGAAGTTGTCCTTTTCCTAGCCACAAAATGCGTTGCACAGACTGACGTCAAACGAGTCTACAAAAATAATTGGATGCAACACGGACGGCATCCGTATTTTGTGGACTGCTAAGTACATACAGCTGTGTGCCTGAGGCCTTAGGGGACTAAAAGATGCAGAGCCACAAGCCCAAGAATTTTTTTAATGGACATCAAACATGTAGACAAGTAATAAAAGTGACTACTAGTAAAATCAAGACAGCCTTTATTCCACCAGGGTATATCGGTGACGTTTCAACCCACACGGGGGTCTTTCTCAAGCTGGGGTGCTCTTACTCCTATTACTTTCATGTTGCAAGCATTATCTGTGGCCATCGCAGATGCTCTCTAGACTAGGTTTTGAACCACCCCTTTGTTACATGTACCACAGGATCGTTAAGATTTATGCTTTCAGCCATTAATTTTATGTGATGTCCACACCATTGTTCTACTTTCATGGATATTTTGGCTCTTATAACGAGACGTTCACTGCTGTGTCCATTACATCACCAGGACAGATTTTCCTGGAAAGTTCTGATTCAATAACTACCAACAGAGATCTGAAACTGTGAGAAAGGAAACACGATATATTTACACTTTGTGTAACTCATTGTCATACGAAGAATAACCTTTATTTGCAGAAACTGTAAAACCCTCTTACAATCGATGTTATCCATTTGCCGTTGAACTGTTGCATTTCGTCTCTTGCCGCTGAGCTAATTAATGTTCATTCACAGAAACGTGCTGAAACACGGACACTTAATGGGAACATAAGCTGACTCCACATCCTTGTCTTCAACCCCATCATATATTTACTTGTTATATGAGCGAGTCAAAATTTGCCCCAGATGCACTTTCTTGTACTTTAGGCCTGCACAAGACATCTGCCACTGGTGATGTAGCATTTAATTGAAAGTATAGATTGCTAGCGCTGTCCTGTGATGTATTGATTGTACACCGCATATGCTTCTCCGATTATGTTAGCTTTTTTCTTTCGTGTAATCGGCTATATTATAACAGCGCTTGTTCATTTCCTAGTGTCCGTTTTCGTATACATAGATTGCCTTAATCACAAAGTGGGTCAAACTTGTTCCTGTGGGATGAGATGAGTGATCTCCTGGGTGAGAACAGATGCTCTTAAATCTCCATTTTAAGTCCATCATCCGGAAGTAAATACATTATGTTCTAGAGCATTAGAAAGCCCCATGGAACATGTACAGGAATGGCTGCTATGTCAGAAATATAGAATGGATCAAGCAGAAATGTCTACAGAGTTCAGTTCTATATAAATTTGCAGTTTAATATAACACAGTTTGCACCTATTGGCATTGGAGGTTGACTAGATTTGTCCAGGTTGCGATAGATTAACACTGGCAGAATTCACCAATATGTGAATGGGGCCTTCAGATTGCTCGTCAGTGGAAGGTTTTGAGGAAAATTGAGTATGGGACATCGTAGATTTCAATACCATACACTGCTCCGGATGGCGACCAAAATGGTCGCCAAAGCGACTTAGAATTGCAAAATGGCGACAAGACTTTGTAGTCTTGTCGTCATTTGCGCCTAGACCCTCCGCTGCTCTGGCGCTTTAAGAAGAACGGGATTTCATACAGCAGACAGACGGCAATCCAATAACAGAGCTCCGCACAGTATAGAGCTCTGTTATTAGTGAGGAGGCTGCTGATTGGTCATAGTATGATCTTCAGTCATGAAAACAGGGAGCCGCTCCATGCCGACTGCTCCACAGAACAGGTTGGCTTGAGAAGTTTTTCAGCGCATACTTAACATTCTACAAACAATTCAGTCACCCCTGCGCTGCTAAAGGCTAATCCTTATGTCTTTACGACCCTGATAATACTCAGGGGGCCGCTGCTGGTGCTCCGTGTGAGCTCCCTGCCTGGGCTCACAAAAATTATCTTTAATAAGGGAAGAAAAGTGTTAATAGGAGCCCCGCGCTGGTCAAGACACTAAAAAGCCAGTGAACCATATCTCTTTCAATAGTCTGTGCTTAGTAGGAGGAGATAACCTCCCCTCCTACTAAGCACGGACTTTTGAAAGAGATATATGGTTCCTATTAACCCTTTACATAAACATTAGCAAGTGACAAGATGATTGATCACCTTGCCACTTGCTAATGGCTGCCGCTGCCCCCGCCTGCCTACCTTTCTCTGCGCGTCTCTTATTTTATGCTGAAGTTTCGGGGGAGGTGGGCTTTTCTGGTGTGAGCCCGATAAGTGCAATTGTGACCAGTTCCATCGGTTGGCGCACGTGCGTCGGTATGAGGGAGCACTCAAGTGTGGCTGGCAGTGAAGGTGTTAAGGCCGCAGGGTTGCCGATCGTTAAAGTAACGAGCCTGGTATAACAGGCTGATATAAGGGGCAGCCGCGCAGCCCCTGCTCCTTGCAGGACTCTGATCATGCACCCTCCATATCCGCCCTTCCCGTACTATGGGCCCACTTACTGGCTACAACCCCCCCCCCCCCCCCCCCCCCCTACTACAAACCCAAAGGGGCCCTACTGGAGGCCTCCCTACAAGGAGGGCCCCAGGGCCCATGAAGTCTGCCCTTCCCTCTGACTGCCTGGATAACTACCGGTGGGCTCAGCTGTAGGCCTTGCTCAGCCAGCTGGGGCTGAGCCACTCTTACACCAAAGTAGTAGGGGTTCAGGTGAACCCGAGAGTGGATGCGTCTGTTCAGTGTTCACTGGAGCCCCGTACGCTGAAGAACCGCAAGGGATGGCCCTTACTGTGCTGTGTGTATTATGCACAGAGCTCAGGGCCGGCGTCAGAACCCGGCATACCCGGGCAAGTGCCGGGACCCACTGTAAGTTAGGGGGCCCACTCTTTTCCGCGGCGCGGCTCCTTTAAAATTTGTACATACTGACTTGTGCAGCGCTGCTGCTTGCTGCCCTCTCGGGGTCTCTCCAGGCTGAGCTTCTGTACGCGCCGTGCGGCGCGTGAGTACAATTGGGCACAACAGGCAGCGCACAGACTGTCAGCCTCACAGCCAGGACTCGTCTCGGAGGACACAAGGGGCGGAGCTGATCGGCAGGCGCAGCTGCAGCCTGCAGAAGAAGATTCAGGACATCATAGCCGCCAGCCGAGCGGAGCCCAAGAGGAAACCTGGAGGCTGGAGCAGCAGCAGCTGGAGTTGTTTTATTAGAATTCAGGTCAGGTGAACTACAGTCTACACAGTAATGTGGGGCTATATGTGTAAAGCACCAAAATAAAGAAGCAAGCCAAGCCAATAATTGAATAGAGGACAATTACCATGTATTGCAACTTGCTCAGCTCAATAAGCACACATGCCTGTAAAACACAATAAACTCCTATAAGAAAATACCAGAACGCATGAAATCAATTATACCATTTTTTTTAAAACTCGCTTTATTGAAGAATAACAAGCAAGGTACGTTATAGAGCATTCAGAAAAGTATGTGGTGCGTTACACATCTCATAATACAGATCAGAATTCTACAACATCGTGACAAGTAAGAGCAAAGATACATCGATAACAAGGATGTTTTATTAACGTACTGTATTAACAGTCCCAAATTGTGTTGTGGTTCCTTTAAATGAGTACCTTCCTAAATTCCGGAATACTGAGTGGGAAGATATACAAGGTTACTACACCATAGAGTGTAAGTGGGCCGTCGTGACAGTCAACAGAGAGGCACACCACGGTCCCCATATCTTTTGGAATTTTTGAGGACATCCCCTGCGGGAATAGATAATCCTCTCAAAGGGAATTATGTTATTGACTAGGGCTTTCCATTGGCCTACCGTGGGGGTCTGTCCGCCATCCATCTGAGAGCAATAGCCTTTCCGGCGAGGAAAAGAGCCTCCCTAATGAAAGTGAGTGTATAGCGTGATCGCAAATCATCTTCAAGAATTCCTAGGAGGCAAGCTTTGGGGCATACCTCTAGAGTATCTGGGCTCAAGGTGGATTTGACATCAATTACAGCCCTCCAGTATGGGCGAATGTGACTACAGTCCCATATAAGGTGCCAGAAATCCGCATTTAACTGCGCACACCTGTGGCATCCCATATGGGGCCTCCTACCCATTTTAAAAAGTCTAGTCGGGGTAAGGAAACATCTATGTAGTATAAAAAGTTGTCAGTCTATTAGTGAGGGACGGTGATACAACTACTGGAGCCTCTAAGGCCTCGCTCCATTCTTCAGCTGACAAAGTAGGTATGTTGCCCCTCCATTTGCACTCCGCACCCAAGGGAGAAACTGAGAATTTGAGATTGAGCAGGTGTGTATAAAGGGCAAATATCAATCCCATGGGCCCCCTGAGTTCTAAAAACCCCAATGAGTGGATATGCCGAGACCGGCCCCTTGAGAGCTCGTAATTGGGCCTGGAGGGCATGTCTCAACTGCAAATATCTAAAGAAATGTGGTCTCAAAATTCCAACTTTGGTCTGTACTTGAGAGAAGGAGAATAGAATGTAATTTTCATATAGATCTTTCAGATAGTGTACCCCATATCCTTTCCATACAATTTCCCCTTCACAATGTAACAGATGAGGAAGTAGTGGGTTAGTCCACAGTGGAATATCATCCGGTAGGTCATTGTATTGCTGCATCTTTGCAGCTCTCCACACCTGGTGCGCAAGTCTATGGATCTGTAAAAGCGAACCTGATATAAATGCAAGGCCTTCAAGAACGGGCCACAGAGTGGAGAGCCGCAAGTACTCCTGCAAATAATATTCAGAATTGGGAAGCACATCCCGGGTCACCCATGGCACCAAAAATCGCAGTTGACCAGCGAGGAAATACAAAAATAAGTCTGGCAAGGCCGCCCCCTTTTCCCAGCTCCTCTGTAGGGATTTAATGGCCAGTTTCCGCCTGTTCCTGCCCCATATGAAGGTCGCCATGATCGAGTGTAATCTATCAAAAAATGTATGTGGGATTGGTACACAGGCATGTTCCAGCAGATACAGAGCTTTAGGTTGGAGAATCATTTTGATTATGTTTATCCGACCCATGGTGGACAACGGTAAGGTGTTCAAAGATTAAAATTTATCCACGAAATCCACCAAGGGGATCGTGTTTAGTTCATGTGAGATAGCTGGGTCTTTCGTAATAATAACACCTAAATACTTAAATCTATCTACTACCATCAAATTATAATATACGGATGGCCAGTCCAAGGCCCATAAAGGCATGATGGCCGATTTTGCCCAATTTATACATAATCCAGAGAAAGAGCCAAACTGCTCAATAAGGGTTATTGCTCTAGGCAATGTAGATTCCACTGAATCCATGTATAAAATGAGGTCATCAGCATATAATCCTAACCGATCCACCCTATTTCCCAGAGCTATACCTTTTGAAAATAACATCCTGATGGATGTTATTTTCTTAGTCCTTAGTGCCAGATGCTCAATAGCTACCGCGAATAAAAGGGGAGACAGAGGGCAACCCTGCCTGGTTCCTCTATATAGTTTAAATGTTGATGACAGGGATCCATTAATCATAATATTTGCGGATGGGGAACTGTAACAGATATTAATCCAGCTGATGAACGTGGGACCGAAGCCAAAGTGCCTGAGGACCTGTATCAAGTAAGGCCATTTAACTGAGTCAAATGCCTTGGCAGTGTCTAGCGCCACCAAAGCCCATAATTTCCGGTCCGTACATCCAAGCTGAGCAATAACCTGTGCCCTTCTTATGTTACTAGAAGTGGAGCGGCCAGGGATAAAGCCGGACTGGTTTTCGTGTATGATAGATGATATTACTCTATTCAATCTGTTCGCTAATAATTTGGTGAGAATTTTGTATTCTAAGTTTAACAGTGATATAGGGCGATATGACCCGCACTCCAATGTATGTCCCGCATTGCCATAAAGGTGCCAGGGGTGCCCAGGAGGTAATTAATCCTAGATAAAGCTCCCCTAGACCAGTGTTTCCCAACCAGTGTGCCTCCAGCTGTTGCAAAACTACACCTCCCAGCATGCCCGCACAGCCAAATGCAGTCCGGGCATGCTGGGAGTTGTAGTTTTGCAACAGCTGGAGGCACGCTGGTTGGGAAACACTGCCCTAGAGGGAGTGAAACAAGAAAATTCGATTCGATCAGGATACCTCTCCCTCCATATGTCAATCCATCCCAGCTCAGACAGCAGGCGCGCCAGAGCTGTATTAGATGACCGGCAGATAGAATTGTTGGACGGGTTGCGGAACCTGTCCTTTGATTTGTCCAGGGGCAGATTAAGATCTCCCATGCCGAGAATCCCGGCAGATAGGAACTGTGCTGCAAACCCCGCCGCTGTCTGGAGCAGCGAGAGACTAGCTGAAGGAAGGTTATACATATTTAGTATCTCATACGGCATTCCATTAAGATACACAAAAAAATATTTTCCCTCAGGGTCAATACTCGTGTGATGTGGTTCCCACCAAACTGCCCGATGTATCAATAATGACACCCTTTTAGAGTATGAATTTCCATAGGCACTTTCCACCCACTGAACCCAGGGCTTCCTGACTCTACCTCCCATTTCCGTGGTAAGGTGTGCTTCCTGCAGCCCTAGGATATGTGGACCATAACTACGGACATGTGTAAACACAGCCATTTGCTTCCTGGGCCCTCCCAAACCCCTCACATTCCAGGACATCACTCTAAGATCCGCCATAGTGGAGTCCAGGCAAAGTAATAAGGATAGGCACACAGCCACTGGGGTTCACCATGGCAAGGAAGGTACATGTTATCTTGAACACTCATTACTTGATTACAAGACATTTCAATAATAGCGTGTAACATTAGATATACAGTCGTGGCCAAAAGTTTTGAGAATTACATAAATATTGGAAATTGGAAAAGTTGCTGCTTAAGTTTTTGTAATAGCAATTTGCATATACTCCAGAATGTTATGAAGAGTGATCAGATGAATTGCATAGTCCTTCTTTGCCATGAAAATTAACCTAATCCCCAAAAAACCTTTCCACTGCATTTCATTGCTGTCATTAAAGGATCTGCTGAGATCATTTTAGTAATCGTCTTGTTAACTCAGGTGAGAATGTTGACGAACACAAGGCTGGAGATCATTATGTCAGGCTGATTGGGTTAAAATGGCAGACTTGACATGTTAAAAGGAGGGTGATGCTTGAAATCATTGTTCTTCCATTGTTAACCATGGTGACCTGCAAAGAAACGCGTGCAGCCATCATTGCGTTGTATGAAAATGGCTTCACAGGCAAGGATATTGTGGCTACTAAGATTGCACCTCAATCAACAATTTATAGGATCATCAAGAACTTCAAGGAAAGGCTTCAGGGCGTCCAAGAAAGTCCAGCAAGCGCCAGGATCGTCTCCTAAAGAGGATTCAGCTGCAGCATCGGAGTGCCACCAGTGCAGAGCTTGCTCAGGAATGGCAGCAGGCAGGTGTGAGCACATCTGCACGCACAGTGAGGGGAAGACTTTTGGAAGATGGCCTGGTGTCAAGAAGGGCAGCAAAGAAGCCACTTCTCTCCAAAAAAAACATCAGGGACAGATTGATCTTCTGCAGAAAGTTTGGTGAATGGACTGCTGAGGACTGGGGCAAAGTCATATTCTCTGATGAAGCCTCTTTCCGATTGTTTGGGGCATCTGGGAAAAGGCTTGTCCGGAGAAGAAAAGGTGAGTGCTACCATCAGTCCTGTGTCATGCCAACAGTAAAGCATCCTGAGACCATTTATGTGTGGGGTTGCTTCTCATCCAAGGGAGTGGGCTCACTCACAATTTTTCCCAAAAACACAGCCATGAATAAAGAATGGTACCAAAACACCCTCCAACAGCAACTTCTTCCAACAATTCAACAACAGTTTGGTGAAGAACAATGCATTTTCCAGCACGATGGAGCAGCGTGCCATAAGGCAAAAGTGATAACTAAGTGGCTCGGGGACCAAAACGTTGACATTTTGGGTCCATGGCCTGGAAACTCCCCAGATCTTAATCCCATTGAGAACTTGTGGTCAATCCTCAAGAGGAGGGTGGACAAACAAAAACCCACTAATTCTGACAAACTCCAAGAAGTGATTATGAAAGAATGGGTTGCTATCAGTCAGGAATTGGCCCAGAAGTTGATTGAGAGCATGCCCAGTCGAATTGCAGAGGTCCTGAAAAAGAAGGGCCAACACTGCAAATACTGACTCTTTGCATAAATGTCATGTAATTGTCGATAAAAGCCTTTGAAACGTATGAAGTGCGTGTAATTATATTTCACTACATCACAGAAACAACTGAAACAAAGATCTAAAAGCAGTTTAGCAGCAAACTTTGGGAAAACTAATATTTGTGTCATTCTCAAAACTTTTGGCCACGACTGTACTCTCAAACACCCAAACATTGGGCTAACTGTTAGAACATCAACACTGCTAAAATAGCAAATGGCCATGTGCATGGGGGACCTGCACGGTGTAGAGAGGTGGAATCCCAGTGCAGGTGGAGAAGCTGGCTCCCCCCAATAACAGTGATACTTGCCATTTTCATAGGTACATTCAAAATTCAACGGCAAATAAGTAAACCTCAGTGTCCCCAAGTCCACACAGAGATATAGTGCAATACGTTACCGAACCACGAACCAAGGTAACCGTAAATCAATGGTTATAGTGCAGTCCTTGCAGGAATCTTTTCATCTCCCTTATGCATGCCAATGGAGGCCTCATCTTCAAGCTCGATCACTTGGGAGGGGAACGGCGGGATCTCCCAGATAGCCAGTCCTCCGCCTCAGCAGGGTTGGAGAAGAAGAGTGACTTGTCGCCGTCCACGACGCGTAAACGTGCCGGATACGCCATTGAATACTTGAAATTCAGCTCTCTGAGGCGTCGTTTAATGGAGACGAATGTGGCTCATTTCTTCTGCAGGTCAGCTGAAAAATCTGGATACAAAGATATGTTCGCCAATCCCAGCGAGATGGTTTGTGTGACCCTAGCTTGTGCCAAAATAAGATCTCTGTCGCCCCAGTTTAGCATGCGGGCCAGAAGGGGCCTTGGAGGGGCGCCAGGAGGAAGTGGTCTGGCTGGAACACGGTGCGCTCTTTCAACTGTATATGCGGATGAAAAAGCAGCATTAGGGAACACCGATTTAAACCATCCTTCCAGGAAAGCTGCTGGGTCTGGGCCCTCCACCCGCTCTGGCATGCCGATGATGCGCACATTGTTGCGCCGTGCACGATTTTCAAGATCATCGCATTTTTGGCGGTACATTTCCACAGACGCGTCCACAGCAAGCCTTGCCGGTAAGGGGCTAGTCAAGTCCTCCAGGTCTGATACTCGTATCTCGGTAAGCTTAACTCTCTCGCGTAGTTGTTGCACATCCTGGCGCAAGAGACCCAAGTCCACCCTAACCTCTTCTATCTTCCCTGTCAGGGAGACCTGGCACCTCTTATGACCGCCATTAGTTGTTGGTGTGAGGTTTGCAGGGTAAACTCCGGCTCAGGCTCTGCATCGGAGTGTGACTGCTGTGCCGCCTGGCTCCTGGTGCTGTTCGCACGTGTTGGTGAGGGAGCTGCAGCGCCATGTTGGGAGTCTTGTCTGGGAATTCTTTAAGGCGTTCTGCCGCCATCTGAGCTTTGCTGGGGCTCATGATTCTGATCTGGCACTTTTGTAGACCCAGGGACACCTTTCAGGTCGAAATTCGGCAAGTGTAAAGGTCAGGATGGCTCATCAATTATACAATTTATTGGCAAAAATGTATAAGAGGAAATATTCCTCTTATGAATTTTTGCCAATAAAGTGTGTTATTGATTATTATTTTCTTATAGGAGTTTGTTTTAGGCCTCATGCACACGGTCGTTGTGTGCCCATGGCCACACGGCCCATGTGCACTCCACATCACAGATGCGGACCCATTCACTTGAATGGGTCCGCAATCACAGAGATGCGGAACGAAAGCATGGATTGGAACCCCACGGAAGCACTATGGAGTGCTTCCTTGGTGTTTCTGTCCGTGCCTCTGCACCGGAAAAAAAATTGAATATGCTCTATTTTTTGCGGTGCGGATGGATCACGGACCCATTAAAGTTGAATGGGTCCCGGCTGCCGCACGGATATTGCCCGTGCTTTGGGGACCACAAATTGCGGTCTCCAA
The DNA here is from genome assembly GCF_905171765.1 of Bufo bufo. NCBI lineage: Eukaryota > Metazoa > Chordata > Amphibia > Anura > Bufonidae > Bufo > Bufo bufo. Next base: position 566,572,736 of record NC_053392.1, on the reverse strand, counting down.
TGCACGGAACGGATGCATAACGGCAGTGTGCATGAGGCCTAAGGCATTGCTTAGACTCCATCCCACAGTCTAGCCAGTGCCTAATGGGTTACAGTTTAGAGCACCATCTGGTACATGTTGATAATTCCCTTTTAAACCCCAGACATATTAGAAGGCAACAAAAGGTTGGAGCATAACTAAAGGTGGAATTCCCTTTTAATGTCCCCTAAAGGTGGCCACACATTAGATAGAAGTTGGTTGACGATTGCACAGGTGTCTGTCCATATGTATGTCTATGTGTGTGTGTGTGTGTCTGTCCATGTGTGTGTGTCTGTCCCTGTGTGTGTGTGTGTGTGTCCATCCCTTTGTGTGTGTCTGTCCCTGTGTGTGTGTGTCTGTCCCTGTGTGTGTGTCCATCCCTTTGTGTGTGTGTCCATCCCTTTGTGTGTGTCTGTCCCTGTGTGTGTCTGTCCCTGTGTGTGTGTCCGTCCCTGTGTGCGTGTGTCCGTCCCTGTGTGCGTGTGTCTGTCCCTGTGTGTATTTGACTGTCCCAGTGTGTGTCCTTGTGTATATGTGTCTTTTCCTCTGTGTATGTCTCTCTCCCTCAGTGTGTGTGTGTGTCTCTCCCTCAGTGTGCATGTCTCTCCCTCTGTGTGTGTGTCTCTCCCTCTGTGTGTGTGTCTCTCCCTGTGTGTCACCATCACTATGCCCACAGTGTTCCTTTCTCTTGACGCGGCTGCATCAGGACGTTCTGTGCGGGGCAAGAAGAAAAGAAGGAGGCAGCGCCGCCAGCATGGAGTCCGTGAGAGAGACATAGGGAGGCACAATAAAGACGTAGGTAACACTACCACATAATCTACTCTAGAGTTATCTGTGGTTTTACATAGGACTGCAGGTAAAACTACCACATTATTACCACTAGTGTCATCTGTGGTTTTAAATAGGACTGCAAGTAACACTACTACCTTTTCTGTACTCAGATAGCCATGACTGTGTTATCTGTGCTGTTACATAGGACTGCAGGTGATATCTACAATATTATCTGTACTCAGAGAGTTATCACTGTGTAAGGGGGCCCACTGAGACTTTATCGCCCAAAGGCCCACATTAACCTGGAGCCGGCCCTGACAGAGCTGCAGGGAGAGTGTAAAGTCCTATTCACCCTGATAGAGCTCTATCAGGGTGAATAGGACAAGGGATGAAAGATCCCAGGTTCTAGCCCCTAAGGGGGGAAATAGTTTAAAAAAAAAACCAGCACCAAAATATTAAGTTTAAATCATCCCCTTGCCCAATTTTACATATAAAATATATAAACAATACAAAAAATTACATATGGCCACGCCTAAAAAAGTGCAAACTAGTAAAATATTTAAAAATATCTCCTATGCTGTGAACGCCGTAACAGAAAAAAAAATGTAAAACTTGCAATTTTCCATTTTTTTGTCACCTTGTCCCGACAAAAATTAGATTAGGACTGTTCTATTATTGTCCAGACGTTCCATAAAATCTGGAATGCACACGGCTTTTTTGGGGTTTATTTTTTTAACGTGGTATTGAGTTTCGCAATACTTTTTTATGGTATCGAAATCGAGTCAAATCGAGTTTTTTTATTATACCGTAATTATATGTATTTTAAATTTGGCGACTAAAAATTTTTATTTGGCGACTAAATTTTTCAGGTTAGGAGCCAATGGCTCCTTGATATTTTTTTTTAGTCTGGAGCCCTGCCATAAAATAGATGCTTTTTTGTGCCAGGAGATGAGGCTTATTTTCATCTCCCTAGTGAAATAAATATATATGCTTACCTAGGGGTGGGCGATATAAATGATATACGATAATATCGTCATCAATTCGGCAGACGATATGATTTTAGTTATATCGCTATAGATGACGACAGAGCTTTAGTGAATTAAAGAGGCTTCTCACTCACCGCTCCGTGGCCTCCCGACTCTGCACCGCGCTGCAGGGCCTTGCGTTCACACATCGTCAGTGCTCTGGCTGACGCTGTGTGTGACGTCAGGTCCCTCCAAGTGCATGCTGGGAAGAAGACGCGGCACGTCTCCTGCGGACTCCATCAGCCAGCTGTGCAGGAAAGGGTTAATTACTCTTACCGGTAATTTGATTTTCCATTAGCCTCCCTGGCGGCACTGACAGGACGGTATCTCCCCCCCCCCCCCCTTCCCACCTAGACAGGAAATAACACTGGAGCTCCAGATTGAAAAGGGCCTCATCTCCTTACCTAAACCAGTTAATAACCAAGGACACGGAAATTATGCAAAACAAATTATTATTAACAGAATTTTCAGTACAATTCATCAAGGTAATCACACTCTTACCACACTCTTACCAGAAAGTAAATCAACCTAAGGGAGGGAACTCCCAGTGCCGTTAGGGAGGCTAATGGAAAATCCAATTACCGGTAAGAGTAATTAACCTTTTTCCCCGGCGCCTCCCCAACGGCACTGACAGGAGAAATAACAGAGAATAGTTGACCTTCGGGCGTAGAATCCTTTCTACAGTGGTCCCTACCTAAAGTACAAGTCCTGATTATGTGCCACATCCAGCCTGTAGTGCTTAAAAAAGGTCATGGGATTAGCCCAGGCCACCGCCTTGCAAATTTGATCAATTTACACTGTGGCGTTCTTTGCCCGAGAGGCTGACATAGCTCGGGTCGAGTGGGCCTTAAGCCCTGGTTGAGCAACCAGATTCTTGCTGGTATAACACAAGGAGATAGTGTCTCTAATCCATCGAGCGATTGTTGGTTTTCTGGCCGCAAGACCTTTATTAGGCCCCTGGAACCGAGAAAGAGGTGATCTGACTGCCTGAATTCCTTTGATCTTTCCAGATAACATAGCAAGCAGCGTCTTACATCCAGATTATGGAATTTCCTTTCTTGGTCTGTGGAAGGTGAAGCACAAAAGGATGGTAGAATCACCTCCTGATTGCAATGGAATTCAGACACCACTTTTGGAAGGAAGGCTGGGCAGTGCTTAAGGATTGTGGGGTCATCTAGAATTCTCAGATACGGAGCGCGACAAGAGAAGGCCTGGATCTCACCTACTCTTTTCGCAGTTATTATTGCTAAAAGAAAGGCGATCTTAAATGACAATAGCTTAATGGGAATAGTATTAATAGGTTCGAATAGAGAGTCCATTAAGACTGTAACCAGATTCAGGTCCCATACTGGAATGGTAGAACGTACTGTTGGAGAGATTCTTACTGCGCCTCTAAAAATTGTTTTATTAAAGGGAACCGGTCACCAGGATTTTGTGTATAGAGCTGAGGACATGGGTTGCTAGATGGCCGCTAGCACATCCGCAATACCCCAGTCCCAATAGCTCTCTGTGCTTTAATTGTGTAAAAAAAACGATTTGATACATATGCAAATTAACCTGAGATGAGTCCTGTCCCTTAGATGAGTCAGGAAAAACTAAACAAAACTACAAGACCCTATCTGGGAAGGGTTTACTATAAAACTTCTCAGGGACAGGAAACACCTGTGAGATCAGCCCATAAAAGGCCCCCTCCCTCTTACCGCTCCAGTTGTTTCCTGTCTCTCTGAAGAGCAGGATTGTGGATCAGCATTGCGCAGGGCCTTATTGGTTTGTACTCCTGGTTTGCCAGAGGGCCGCTGCAGGAGGGCGCGGGGCAGGTGATGAAAGCCCCTCCTTCCTCTCAGTGTAAATCCGGCGCGTGCCGGTAACCCCGGGCTTTCTATCCCGCGTTCCGGTGGGACCGGCGGATCTGTGGTAAGGGGTCCGTGCTTGGGCCTGAGCATGCTCCCATCGGCGGCCTGACCTGCCGAAATGACGTCAGAGTATGGGCGTCGATGTCGGCACGCTGGGGGGCGGGGCGCTGACGTGATCACGCCTACCAGGAAGTAGATTAAGAACACCGGCATCTCAGTGTTCCTCGTACAGCGGTACGGTGCACATCTCCGGCAGCATGTCTTTGCAGGGGGAGAGCGATACCTCCAAAAAAAACACAGATCTCTGCAGGGCCCTCTAGCCCAGTAAGCCTCCTCCCTATATATTTCTGACTGTGGTGTAATTTATCACTTCTTTAGCTATTATGCACATGGCCCTTTCGGTGGCGGTTCCCCCCCCCCTCCAAAAAAAAAAATAATATATATATATATACTTATTGTATCTATACTGTCTGGTTTTGTCTCCTATGGGAGAGAAAATGTTAAAGGGGAACCGTCCCTGAAAAGGAAATGTGGCATTTGGTTCGTCCAAAAAACCTCTATGCCAGAAATTCTGCAACAAAGTAGTCTCTGAAGAACCCCTTCCCTGGTTGAGAGCTTAAAGGGCTTCTGTCACCCCCCAAAAGTCATTTTTCATTTTTGGGCTAATTAAAATCCTTATAGTGCGATTATTCAATATATAGTGCTCTTACCTTTTTCTGTGGCTTAGTTTCTTTAAAAACCGCACATTTATAATATGTTAATTACCTCGCTAGCAGCAAGTAGGGCGGTTACTTGCTGGTAGCCGCTGCATCCTCCTTTCAAAAAAATGCCTCCCTCCTTCTGTTGATTGACAGGGCCAGCGAACGCTCTCCTCCTCCGGCTGGCCCTGTCTGCAATTCAAATCCCGCGCCTGCGCCTTACGTGTCTTCATTCGGCGCAGGCGCTCTGAGAGAAGGACGCTCGCTTCCTCAGCACTTCCTCAGTGCGCCTGCGCCAATGACGTCTTCTCTTTCGGGTTTAGAGGTGATGTCATCGGCGCAGGCGCACTAAGGGAGTGCTGAGGAAGCGAGAAGTGTGTGACAGAAGCCCTTTAAGGTCCATGATTAAAGGATTTGAGGATGCTGCGGCTACCAGCAAGTAACCGCCCTACTTGCTGGTAGCGAGGTAATTAACATATTATAAAAGTGCGGCTTTTAAAGAAACTAAGCCACAGAAAAAGGTAAGAGCACTATATATAGAATAATCGCACTATACGGATTTTAATTAGCCCAAAAATGAAAAATGACTTTTGGGGGGTGACAGAAGCCCTTTAAGGTCCATGATTAAAGAGGAAGTCGGTGCAGCTGTAAACTATCCGCCCTCCCATCCAAACCCTCCACTTCAGATGTCTCAGTGGTGGAACAGGTTTCTGACATAGATGAAGGTGAAATTTCTTCCGACTCAGATTCCAATATTTCTGAGGATGCCTCGGGAAGACCTTTATGTTCTATTGAGGAGACAGAGTCTCTATTAAGAACCATAAAAGCCACAATCAATTTGGAAGAATCTAAAGAGCCATTATCGATTCAAGACAAGATGTTCGCGGGTCTTGCGGACAGGAAAAGACGTGTATTCCTGGTCCATAATAATATAAAGACCCTGATCCAAAATGAATGGAAAGAACCTGAAAAAAGACAGGCCGCTTCCAGAATGTTCAAAAGGAAATACCCATTTGCGGAGGAAGACTTAACTACCTGGGACAAAACCCCTAAAGTCGATGCCCCGGTGGCTAGAAACTCCAAAAAGTCATCATTACCCTTGGAAGATTTGGGGTTGCTAAAAGACCCTATGGATAAGAAGTGTGAGTCACTCCTTAAAAAAACATGGGAATCCTCCACTGCCATTTTAAGACCGGGAATATCGGCGACCTATACAGCCAGGACCTTGTCCTTGTGGTTGGGACAGTTGGAAGAACACATTGATGCCGGTACTCCCAGGGAAGATATTCTGGCTTCCATTCCGATGCTAAAGCAAGCCTCCAATTTCCTCGCAGATGCATCGGCTGATATGGTAAAGTTGTCGGCAAAAACGGCCGCCCTATCTAACGCATCTCGCAGAGCGATCTGGCTTAGGTCCTGGTCTGGCGATACAGTGTCTAAAAATAAGTTATGTTCCTTGCCATGCAAGGGCGATTGAGTATTTGGCACTGCCCTTGACGATATTCTTGAGAAAGCGTCAGGAAAAAAAGTTTCCCGACGGAAGCTAAATTCTATCATCAAAGGCGCTCCTTTCGTCCCCAGAGACGTAATTGACCTGACCAGAAGAAAAAAGAATCAGGTTCTTCATGGCAGACCACTAAAGGAAAAGCAAAGGGTTTTCTCTTTAACCCCGACAAGTCTGCCCGCCCCTCTTCCCAATGAGCGGTAGGGAGCAGTGGGGGGAGACTGAAACACTTTCACTCAGCCTGGGAAAATATTCAGGCTTCTCCCTGGGTACTTGCTGTAATAAAAGAAGGGTATCGTTTGGAGTTCTCTCATCTCCCTCCAGATAGATACATGGAAAACTCCAGACTAGAGGGAGAAGATCAGAAGGCAATGAACGAGCAGATTTCTCTCCTCCTCAAGAAAGAAGCCATAGTTCCTGTACCGGTAGATGAACAGGGGACGGATTTTTATTCTCCAATCTTCCTCATCAGGAAACCAAATGGAACCTGCAGGGCAATAATAAATCTGAGAATGTTAAACAAATATATTGTTTACAAAAAATTCAAGATGGAAACGATAAAATAAGTCATCAATCTGCTGTCAAAGGACTGTTTTATGATAACATTAGACCTTACAGATGCTTATTATCATGTCCCTATTCAGAAAGGCGACCAGAAATTTCTGAGGACAGCAGTGTGGTTCCAGTGGACCCTCCATCATTTCCAGTTTCAGGTTCTGCCGTTTGGCCTCTGCTCAGCCCCAAGGGTCTTTACGAAAATCATGGCAGAAGTTGCAAAGTTTTTTCATCTGGCAGAAATCCTGTTCATCCCTTACTTGGACGACTTTCTGATTGCAGCTCCTTCACAAGTTCTGCTTCAGTATCAGCTTCAGAAAATAATGCTCACCCTTGTGGACCTGGGCTGGATTATAAACCGGCAAAAATCCTCTCTTCTTCCGTCTCAGAAGAGAATTTTTCTAGGAGTATTGCTGGTTTTTCAAAGGCGTCCTTCCTTCGGTTCACAAGAAACAGAATCTAGTTTCTAACATCAGGAAATTCCAGCGACAAAAAGTAAGCTCATTCAGGGAGATGATGACTATTCTGGGGCTCCTTACCTCTACAATTCCATCAGCAAGATAATAAGAAGATAATAATTCCATCACAAGTAAAAAGTTCTCTATCCTGGTAGACAAACCAGACAAATCTCGCGGGGTAGAATGGCGACAAACAGACCAAATAGTCATCACGACGATGCCAGCAAACAGGGCAGGGGAGCACACATACAAACGGCCATGAAGCAGGGCCTTTGGAAGATAGAGCTTCAACAAGCTTCCTCCAATATGCGGGAGCTAAGTGCTGTTTGGGAAGCCCTAAAAGCCTTCGCTCCCTAAACTCATCTGAGGAATGTAAAAATTCTCTCAGACAACTCTATTACAGTGGCCTACCTGAACAAGCAAGGGGGTACAAGAAGTCGCACGCTATCCTTTTTTTTTAAATATCCATTTTATTTCATTTTCTTCTCTATACAGAACAACACATATTATGATAGAAAACACAGCCAACACAGGATAGTTACTATAAAACAGTAGTGAACTACCCTATCGCATAACACAAAATCCTACACCGATTATAAATATGACTGTAAATTCACCAATGGTATAAAAAATAAACCTATAACCTCCCACCCCATCCCCCCCAATTGGCTGTCGTCACTACAGCTCTAGTACACACAGACATAATTACACTAGTAGCTATGTCTGAACAGTCACACGTGCCACTCTCCGTTTCCTTTCCATATCCTCATAAACTTTAATTTGTTGGAGGTACAAGATCCATTCGTTTTTTAACGAGGGTGGGGAAACAGACCCCCAATATTTGACCAGAATAACTTTTTCCACCATCAAACCCCTCATCCAGAGCTGTCTGACCCGAGCCGGAACTTCCATGTCTATAGCATAATTCCTTTTGTAGAGCTGCAAATACCTGTTCCCAATACCTTTTTATTTTACTACATTCACACAGTAAATGCCTAAAATCCGCGTTCACATACCCACATTTAGGACAGCCACAGTCTCGACCTTTATTTTGGGGGAATTTCGCTTGTGTTTTTGGGGTATAGTATAGCCGATGCAAGATCTTAAATTGAATTAATCTGTGAGCATTAGAGATTGTGACCTTTCTTACGTTCCTATAAATACTAGTCCATTGTAATGGTTGGCAATGCAACTCTTGCTCCCATTTATTTGGGCTTTTAAATAGAGTTACAGTTGCCAGTGCCGTTCGAAGTTTACTATATAGACTGGCTATCTTAACCCTCTGATCTGTCTGGGCATAACAATAATCAAAAAATTAATTCTCCAGTGGAAAAATATACCCATTATTCCTAGAAGCCTCATAAACGTGTTTTAAACGTGCATACATAAACACATCTAATGCTGTGCTAACAGTGGATTTATGATCCGAAAAGGATTTAAAGTGTCCAAAAGCAAAAAGGTGACACACATTAACATCCCCCCTACGTATCCAATATTCATAATCTGTGATTTTGAAGAATTCCACCATAAGTAGGAGACTTTCAGAATCCTCTTAAGCTTATTCCAAACCTTCTGTAGAGTCCAAGGGATCAATAGGGACTTCCTCACTCCCAAATGACCGGATTCCAAACATGTAAAAATGTTATCAATTGGTTTTTCCATAACCTGCGTCAAATATTGTGCTAGTCTACTCTCTTTAAATTTACAACAACGTTGAACCTGTGCACATAAATAATAACCTTGAAAAAAAGGAAATGATAGTCCACCATCTGAGTCTGACAGCCATAAATAACTCTGTTTAATCCTCACCCTCTTCCTTCCTCATATTAAATCGTTAATGAGCGTCTCCAATCTGTAAAAAAAAATATCATCGATCCAAACAGGGGAGGCACACATCGGGTACATCACAATAGGCAGAATAATCATTTTGACTAGTAGAATTTACTACTCCCAGTATATCCGAAAGTTTTTTATTAATACTCTCGAAACCTTCACTCTGGGGCGTGGTAGCTTTTAAAGTACCGAACTCTGGACGGTCCGTATTGACCACTCCCTGCTCAACCTGTGGGGCAGATCTTTGCACACCTCCCCGGCTTTTAGGTGGTGGTGACTTCAGAAATGTATCTAATCGAGCCTGGGGGCTTCCCCCCAGGCCACCTTTCGGCGAAGACATCCCTCCTGATTTACAGTATTTAGGCGGCATTTTTAGGGAGCCTAATAGGAGACCACTGTACATAAAATTCACACGAAAAGAATCTTAGTATTAGAGGCAGACAATATGAAACACAGGAGGGTTTCCAGTACCAGATCCACTAGCAGTCCGGATCTACGTGGGAAGCACCCCGCGTTAACTATAAGACCCAAACGGCCTATTTCGTGCTCCTAGAGGCGTAAATGTTGCATTTGTAGCATATGTAACATATGTAAATATAATGGCCTGTAACTAACAATGCTGAGTACAGAAAGCACATAGAAGTTGGGTACATATAGAACACAGAAAAAAAACACATATTCAGCTATGCACAAAAACACACCCACATCTGTATCAACTTAAGATCACAATATATAGGCTCCTTTAACATCAAATGTCTCTCTGGGTCGAATAGCAATATATAGGCGGAGGTCTCCTTTTAAACCCAAATGTCACTCTAGGTCGAATAACCGAAGGGCATACAAACAAAAGCCACTATATATCTGAGGGTCTTGCTAAATGCGCATTTGTCATATAGTTCACTAATGGTATATCAGGCAAGAGCCTCCTCGGACATCACGGTCCCGCCCTCCAAATGGAGCTCCCAATATGCCCTTTCCACCCAATTTTGTCAGATCGCCCGGTTAAGTGCCTCCCGGCGCCTGATATTAATCCAACGGGCAAGTCCATCCAGACACACGGACAGAGGCAGACAGAGACACCTTACAATCACCGGTGACACTGGACCTGCACTGGCATTCCTCTGTGACCTCACCCCCTCTCAGGCACACAGAAAAGGGTCGGCTTCCCAGACTCCACGTCCTCCAAGTCCAGCCTCCATAGATGACCCCACCGGCATCCACAACCAAACGCCGCAATCCACCGGGATCTACTGAAGGGTCCACCACCCTCCCAGAAGAGAAAAAGGCGCAGCAGCACCCACACGCCCGAACCACGAGCCCTCCACCGTCTCCCGTCACCCACCGGAGGTAAGTATCTGAGCTTCAGCCGCACCAGGCCCCGGACTCCATCACCCTCCGGTCAGGCAGGAAAGCAGTCATACCAGTTAGGGCAGCGTCTCAGGGCACCTACTCCAGCCTACTGATCAGCGCTTCTACGCTCCACAGACGGCAGGTCACGGCTTGTCTCAGGCACCAGCTCCCGGCAGGTCACAGCTGGGCTCAGCGTTCCACATCGCTGCCGGAGGCGGGGAAGGGACGGAAGGAGGAGGAGCGCGGCACGCACCCCTACGTCATGCCGCTTCTCGTCGTCGCTCGCTATCCTTAGTGGCTGGGGGAAGATCCTGGGTTGGGCGGAGAAAAACCTATTGTCCCTGTCAGCAGCCCACGTAAAAGGGAAAGAAAACCTGGTAGCAGACTTCCTGAGCAGGGACCAACTAAAAGAGGAAGAATGGAGGCTAAACCCACAAGTGTTCAATCAGATTTGTGCCAGATGGGGCACTCCAAAATTCGACTTATTCGCCTCAAGGAAGAACAGACAAGTATCAAAATTTTACTCCCTATCCATTCTAGACCAATACCTGAAAGTGGACGCCTTATCAACGTCTTGGCCCCAGGGACTTCTATATGCCTTTCCGCCTTTCCCTCTGATACCAAAGGTCATAGCCAAGATCATAGAGGAGAAAGCTCAAATAATCTTGATAATTCCTTTCTGGCCCAGGAGGGCATGGTTCCCAGTACTAAAGAACCTGGCAGAGGAAGACCTTTGGATCCTCCCACTCCTTCCGGATGTTCTACTCCAGGGTCCAGTGGTTCATCCCAGGGTCTCCCAACTCCGTCTAACGGCTTGGAAGCTGAGAGGAGCATCCTGAGAGATAGAGGGTTTTCAGATGCTGTAATCACTACTCTGTTACAGAGCAGAAAGCTAGTTACATCATAAATCTACCTGAGATCCTGGAAATCTTTCCTACGGTTTGTTGGGAATGCGTGGGATCCTTCTATGGCTCAAAATAATGCCCTGATCCTGGACTTCCTACAAGCCGGACTCGACAAAGGTTTGTCTGTAAGTACCTTAAAAGTCCAGGTAGCAGCTCTGAGCGCATTTTTGGGCACAAAAGTGACAGATTTAATTGTCAAACGATTTCTTAAGGGAGCTAGGAGGATTCGCCCCAGACTTAAATCCTCTGTCCCTCCTTGGGACTTAAATTTAGTCCTATCTAGACTGATGCATCCTCCCTTTGAGCCCATTGATGAGATTCTATTAAGGATACTAACACTTAAAACTGTATTCTTGTTGGCCATTACTACAGCAAGGAGAATAGGAGAGATCCAAGCTTTTTCAATCTTACCTCCCTACCTTACAGTATTAGAAGATGGAATTGTATTAAAGCATGCTCCGGAGTTCCTCCCTAAGGTAGTAACCAAATTCCACTGTCAACAAGAAATTACTCTTCCCTCTTTTTGTTCTCAGGTAGGATCAGAAAAAGAGAAATTATTCCATAACCTTGACGTAAGAAGGTGTGTACTTCAATATCTGGAAGCCACAAAAGATCTAAGAAAATCTAACCAACTGCTAGTACAGTATCTGGGACTTCATCAAGGGAAGGCGGCTAGCAAAGCTTCCATTTCCAGATGGATTAAAGCTTGCATCGTTCTAGCTTATGAGACTGAGGGTGTTACTCCTCCACCTAGGCTGAAGGCTCACTCCACCAGAGCAATGGCAGCGTCTTGGGCTGAAGGAGCCTCAGCCTCTCTGGAAGAAATCTGCCAGGCTGCAACCTGGTCTAGCCCTTGTACCTTTTTTAAACATTATCATCAAAAATAAATAAATAAATTTATATATACATATATATTTACGTTGTAAATTTTTCATAAATAACGTAGTCTTGTTTACTATTTTTGTTTAAAAGCCTTAATTTCTGAGGCAAGTCAGCCTTATTCCTATATATGTTTGTGAACCTTATTAAATGTTTGGCATCTACTTCTGAGTCCTAGGTTATTAACTGGAGAGGTAAGAGGGAGGGGGCCTTTTATGGGCTGATCACAATTGTTTCCTGTCCAGAAGGCGGGATATCCTCCAGGTGGTGCCGTTGTGGAGGCTAAAGGAAAATCCAATTACTGGTAAGAGTAATTTTAGTCTTTTCTGGTCAGCCAATACGGGCATCGCTGCTATAAGACTGGTTTCACAAAAACGAGTTCAACGCATTGTATAACACTGACAGCATTATGTCAGTGTTATACAGTGTTATACAATACATTACAGAACTCTAAGGGTTACATATCATAAATCATTATAATGCAATACTGTCAGTGCTAGGGAGGTCAGTACGGGAGCTTCTGCAGACACTGCAAGTTCAGAGTATTGAACTCGCTCATGTGAAACCAGCCTAATACTTTTTTTTTTGTAACGGACAGCACTTGACTGCAGTCATAGTAGTCACTTATCCCAAGTCTTTATATGTCGACTTAAATCCCAGGATTTGAGTGGAGCAGAATTATGTAACACCTGGAGGGTCGCCTGAAAAAAATATGTACTGTATACATCGCATGTATCAGATTACAGAAAACAAATATAGTAAACTCACAGAAAGATGATAGAAACGGAAATGGTATACAGCTGGAGAGCGACAAATAATGCATTTAGGTAACATATGTTAGTTTTTGAGCCATAGCTTGTGGATATTACATATTCTTTAAATTGATGACCAATTGGAAAGATTTATGCACATGCACTTTATTTATACATACCGGCAGTTCACCATCGGTCCCCTTGGTTTTAATATGTATTGTGACCTGTATAAATTGTCTTTGTGTGACTTGCGTTAATCATGTGTCTTCTTGTGATTTCTAATAAAATTATGTTATTTTTGGACTATTCTAGTATTACTAGTATTATTTGTAATAGACTTGTCTCACTCCTTTTGGTTGGTTTTCTAAGCTTATTTAGAGGCAAAACAATCAAGAATCCCCTCCCAGCAAACACCAGACTAAGAAAGGATCCCTGTTGCTCATAACCCTTTTATCCCATTAGTAATATAAAAAATAAAAATGAAAATCACATAATATAGTACATGACGTCCTCTTTCTAACAAAGCTATAACCAGCAGTATACTTCACTTGGATCCAGAGATCTTCCTATTCGTTGCTCCAATTGGTCTGCTAGATTTATTTCAAGCTGGCAGCTCAAGGGTTGTGTCCTTTCTCAGAGGGCGTGTTCTGTCTGCTGCAGCTGGTGGCTGTTAAAGGATGGAACTGAGCATGTGCTTCAATCTCAGTGAGCAGAACAGACTAATAAAAAGAGCAAACAGCAGGTGGCACTATACAGATAGATTTTATTGAATAGCTCACTGGCTATACTACTTTTTTATTACATGCAATTACAAATCTTTTCAGATCCAGGTGCTGGCTTGTAAAATATTCCTGTGACAACTTAATACAAATGTTGTTAACCCCTTAGGGACTTAGGACGTACCGGTACGCCATGTTTGCCGAGTCCTTAAGGACCCAGGACGTACCGGTACGTCCTAACTTTAAAACGGCATTGCGGCACGACGGGGGTTAATCGCAACAGGATGTCCGCTGAAATCATTCAGCGGGCATCCTGTCACAACGCCGGGGGGGGGGGGACCCCCCCGCATCGGCGATCGCCGCAAACCGCAGGTCAATTCAGAAACCTAAAACATGATTTTTTGTTTGTTTTAAAACCTCAGATGAATACCGTAAAAAAATAAAAATAAAAACGGTGTAAAAAAAGCAATTTTTTGTCACCTTACATCACAAAAAGTATAATAGCAAGCGATCAAAGAGTCACACGCACTCCAAAATAGTGCCAATAAAACTGTCATCTCATCGCGCAAAAATCATACCATACCCAAGGTAATCGCCCAAAAACTGAAAAAATTATGGCTCTCAGACTATGGAAACACTAAAACATGATTTTTTTTGCTTCAAAAATGAAATCATTGTGTAGAACTTACATAAATAAAAAAAAAGTATACATATTAGGTATCGCAGCGTCCGTGACAACCTGGTCTATAAAAATATCACATGATCTAACCTGTCAGACGAATTTTGTAAATAACAAAAAATAAAAACGGTGCCAAAACAGCTATTTCTTGTTACCTTGCCTCACAAAAAGTGTAATATAGAGCAACCAAAAATCATATGTACCCTATACCTACCAGCAATACTGCCACCCTATCCCGTAGTTTCTAAAATGGGGTCACTTTTTGGGAGTTTCTACTCTAGGGGTGCATCAGGGGGGCTTCAAATGGGACATGGTGTAAAAAAAAACAGTCCAGCAAAACCTGCCTTCCAAAAACCGTATGGCATTCCTTTCCTTCTGCGCCCTGCCGTGTGCCCGTACAGCGGTTTACAACCACATATGGAGTGTTTCTGTAAACTACAGAATCAGGGCCATAAATATTGAGTTTGGTTTGGCTGTTAACCCTTGCTTTGTAACTGGAAAAAAAATATTAAAATGGAAAATCTGCCAAAAAAGTGCAATTTTTAAATTGTATCTCTATTTTTCATTAATTCTTGTGGAACACCTAAAGGGTTAACGACATTTGTAAAATCAGTTTTGAATACCTTGAGGGGTGTAGTTTCTTAGATGGGGTCACTTTTATGGAGTTTCTACTCTAGGGGTGCATCAGGGGGGCTTCAAATGGGACATGGTGTCATAGAAAACCAGTCCAGCAAAACCTGCCTTCCAAAAACCGTATGGCATTCCTTTCCTTCCGCGCCCTGCCGTGTGCCCGTACAGCGGTTTACGACCACATAGAGGGTGTTTCTGTAAACTACAGAATCAGGCCATAAATATTGAGCTTGGTTTGGCTGTTAACCCTTGCTTTGTAACTGGAAAAAAATTATTAAAATGGAAAATCTGCCAAAAATGTGAAATTTTGAAATTGTATATCTATTTTCCATTAATTCTTGTGGAACACCTAAAGGGTTAACAAAGTTTGTAAAATCAGTTTTGAATACCTTGAGGGGTGTAGTTTATAAAATGGGATTCATTTTTGGGTGGTTTCTATTATGTAAGCTTCGCAAAGTGACTTCAGACCTGAACCGGTCCCTAAAAATTGGGTTTTTGAAAATTTCTGAAAAATTTTAAGATTTGCTTCTAAACTTCTAAGGCCTAGTTCACACGAACATGTGTGATCCGTGGCCGTATTGCGGCCCGTAAATTGCGGGCCGCAATACACGGCCATAGTTCCGTGTGCATTCCGCATCACGGATGCGGACCCATTCACTTCAAATCCGGAATTGCGGAACGGCCGCACGGAACGGGACCCCTTGGAAGAACATGTCCTATCTTTTTGCGGAACGGGCGGATCGCGGACCCATTAAAGTGAATGGGTCCGCGATCCGATGCGGCTGACCTACGGCCGGCGATCGTGCATTGCGGCACGCAGTTTGCGGGCCGCAGCACGGGCACAGGTCACACACGTTCGTGTGAACTCGGCCTAAGCCTTGTAACATCCCCAAAAAATAAAATATCATTCCCAAAATGATCCAAACATGAAGTAGACATATGGGGAATGTAAAGTAATAACTATTTTTGGAGGTATTACTATGTATTATAGAAAAAGAGAAATTGAAACTTGGAAATTTGCAATTTTTTATAAATTTTTGGTAAATTTGGTATTTTTTTTATAAATAACATATTTTTTTTTTACTTCATTTTACCAGTGTCATGAAGTACAATATGTGACGAAAAAACAGTCTCAGAATGGCCTGGATAAGTCAAAGCGTTTTAAAGTTATCAGCACTTAAAGTGACTTTCAAAAAATGGCCAAGTCCTTAAGGTGAAATAGGGCTGAGTCCTTAAGGGGTTAAAGGGGTATTCCATTATGTTAAGTTACCCCTATCCACAGGATAGGGGATAACGATTAGAGATGGCCTTGCGGTTCGCCTGGCGGTCGTTTTACGGCGAACTATGATCGTTCGCGATTCGCAGAACATGCGAACATATGGCGATATTCGCATGCGCCATATTTTTTTTGCATAGCGCCGAACTTTGACCCGTGATACATCCATCAGGTGGGACAGGACAGCCAATTGAGATGTTTCAGCACATGGACACACCCGCAACCTTATAACAGAACCCGATCTGGCAGCCATTTTACATGATGTGTTTTGCCAGTGTAGGGAGAGGTTGCATTTTGGAGCAGGGACAGTTAGGGACACCAAACGCTAGCTAATAGTGCAGCAAAAGTCCTTTTAAGGACTAGTATAGGTGTGCTAGCGATAGGTGTGATATACTTATAATATACTTTCTAACATAGAAATTATATTATAGTGTATTTGTATTGTGCAGCAGTTGTGTGCAGTTTCTGCAAACATCCTGATTGAGAGGTGCCATATACCTTCTTTCACCAAATACTTATTGAGGGCTGCGATACACCTGCTTCCACAAAGTACTGATTGAGGGGTGCCATATACCTGCTTCCACAAAGTACTGATTGAGGGGTGCCATATACCTGTTTCCACCAAATACTGATTGAGGGGTGCTATATACCTTCTTCCTGAAAATACTGATTGAGGGGTGCTATTGCTATATACCTTCTTTCACCAAATATTGATTGAGGGCTGCGATACACCTGCTTCCACAAAATACTGATTGAGGGGTGCCATATACCTGTTTCCGCCAAATACTGATTGAGGGGTGCTATATACCTTCTTCCACAAAATTCTGATTGAGGGGTGCTATGTACCTGTTTCCACCAAATACTGATTGAGGGGTGCTATATACCGGTTTCCGCCAAATACTGATTGAGGGGTGATATATACCTTCTTCCACAAAATACTGATTGAGAGGTGCTATTGCTATATATATACCTTCTGCCACCAAATACTGTTTGAGGGCTGCGATTCACCTGCTTACACAAAATACTGATTGAGGGGTGCCATATACCTGTATCTGCCAAATACTGATTGAGAGGTGCCATATAACTGTTTCTGCCAAATATTGATTGAGAGGTGCCATATACTACCTTCCACAAAATACTGATTGAGGGGTGCTATTTCTATATACCTTCTTCCACCAAATACTGATTGAGGGCTGAAATACACCTGCTTCCACAAAATACTGATTGAGGGGTGCTATATACCTGTTCCTGAAAAATGTAAAAGTGAGGCGGCTCTCTATTGACAAGAGGATGGAGTATGGTGCTCAATCCGGACAGAGCGTACCCAACGCTTGTGGTGAGGGAATATAAATAAAAGTAAAGGGATGGCACTCAAAACAATTGAGGTGTATGGAAAAGTAATACTATTTAATATAGAATGGCTGATAGTAAAAATATAAAACACATGTAATCGATAATCAATATAAAAAGTACATAGTGGTAATATCGATAAAAAGATAAAAATATGAAGATGGTTGAGTGATCTATAATAAATAGATAATAGATGTCAATTCAATACAATCCTGCTGGGAAGAAAGAGGGAAAAAAAGGCAGTCTTATAGGCCTGTTGGAAAAAATCTGGTCATATATTGTAATGACCAATATAGTCCTGGTATCATGTAATGTCAATTATGGAAAATCCTGCTGGAAAAGAATACTCCTGGTATGGGAGGAGAAAGGGCAGTCTTGTGAACCTGTTAGGATAAAAGAAGGTCCAGTATCATAGCATATATTCCAGTAGGGGGATGGGGTATCCTGATGTTAGTTGAAAGGTGGATACCTTTCTATAAGGGTTTAGTTAGAGATCCCAAGATTATGGGGAGGAAGCGAAACAGGTCCGATTTTGTTTCAAGTTGTTATTCACAGATCCGGTATCGGCAAGCTGTGGAATAAAGACTGCTTTGTAAGCAGGTACATTACCCTCCTTGCGGCTGTTGATGAGCTGGTCAGCGGTTCCTGTCTGGGCGGCGGTGTCCACGTGTGCCGTTCCCGCTCGCTGTCTGCTCAGGCCGTTGGTTGCTGCTGGGTGTCGTCACTTCCGGTGACGTCACCTGCGTTCCTAGGATCTCCCGCTCAGTGCTGTTTGCAGCTTGCCACGTGGAGGCAAATGGTGGGAAATAGAAAAACGCTGCAGCTTCTTTAGGGGGGAAGCAGATAGATAGCTCCGGAGCTGATCTATAGTTGTAGGATCCTTCTGTTTGTTGCTAGCTAGATGAGATAGGCTTACTCAGTGAACCATACGCGTTTCAGAGCGTACTGCTCCTTCATCAGTGGGAATGAGTAGCCTATTTCTTTTTGGGAATATATATGCATCTAATTGGGTCCAATTAGTGGATCTGGGAGTGGTTAAAGTTTTTTTTCTCCAAATGTGGGAGTGACCAAAGTTTTTTTAAACAAAATGTGGGAGTGGTCAAAGTTTTTTTTTACTTTTCTTTACTTTTTCTTCTTCTTCTCTTCTTTTCTTTGGATAAATTGTGTAATGGATCTTCAGGAGGAACCATGCAATGGATAATTCAACGTAATGGAGAAATAGTTTATCAGATACATAATATATAAAATGAGAATATAAAATGGAAGGTTCTAAAGTAAAGGAATAAAAATATATAAATAAACAAGGTATATATGTATACAGCAGTATGTGGAAATACATAGATAAATAATATGAGGATAAATAATATGGATAAAATATACTATATGGATAGGTCCCATGGATGGGTGTATACCTGGTCCTAGGGCAAATAAAGTGATGTGGCAGCAGTAGTAGTCTAAAGTATACAATCTAGGAATTGTGTTAGGTTGTTGTTCTTTCTTATAGTCTTCAGAAGGGGATATTGTTTTCGAGATAGGAGATAGGTAGTTGATAGTGTATATGGGGAGGGGCCCACCCCGGGAGGAGGGGTCGGAGTGCTGGTAAGCAGCCGGACTACGACTCCAAATCCCAAAGGGGGGCACCCCGCCAGATGGAGGTCTCCGTTCATTTATAGAAAACCAAAGATCTCCATCTCTGCATTGAGGCCTTTCGGGATCAGTGTATTGAATTCGAATATTTTTCTAGATTCGGACCTAGACATGGCGGCTATGTGGTTACCGCCTCTCCATTGGCGTGTGATTTTTTCTATGGCTACATAGACAAGTGATGATGGATCGCAGTTGTGGTGTTCCTTATAGTGTCTGGAAACAGAATGCAACTCGTAGCCCTTTTTAATATTTGAGATGTGTTCAGATATTCTCGTTTTGAGTAATCTCTTTGTGCGTCCTACGTATTGTTTGAGACAGGGGCATTGTAGAACATAGATGACGCTATTGGAGTGGCAAGAGAGATGTTCTCGAATCTCATGTTTATATGTGTTAGTACCTGTTCCTGCCAAATACTGATTGAGGGGTGCCATATACGTTCTTCCACAAAATACTGATTGAGGGGTGCTATTGCTTTATACCTTTTTCCACCAAATACTGATTGAGGGCTGTGATATACATTCTTCCACAAATACTGCTCTTCTCTACTGACTTAGGCAGAGGGTCATTTAGAAAATGACAGGCAGAGGAAGAGGCAGACCATTTCGCAGGGATGGTAGCGGTCGGGCAGGTGCACCAGGCCGGAGCCTAAGTGGGAAGTTGGAGAAGGCGCGTGCGATAACTTCAAAGGGCGCACCAGAGTTAGTTAAGTGGCTCACTCAGCCTTCTGCACCCTCCTCATCCTCTGTATCTGCACCCTCCTCACTCTCTGCTGTGTGCACGCCCAAAGACACCACGACCACCACTATAGACCCTCCACTCGAGTCAGAGGAATTATTTTCCCATCCATTTCCAGACCTTACCGATGCGCAGCCATTCTTGGCATCGGATGAGGAAGAGGAGGTAGCAACGGCCGCCACCCAGCGATCTCTAATGTCAGTGGTGGTGAAGGTGATGATGATGACGTGTTGATGGACGTCACGTGCGTGCCCATAAAAGAGGAAGAGGAGGGGAGTTCAGAGGGAGAGACGAAGCGGCAGATAAGGAGGAGAAGCAGGCAGAACTCTCAGTGCACAGGAGGCAAAAATCAGACTGCAAATTTATCTGGAGCGAGCCATCCACCATGCACGGTCACATCTTTCGCTCCCAGGGTGCCGGCACATGGCTCCGCAGTGTGGGCTTTTTTTAATGTGTCAGCTGCTGACAATAGTGTTGCCATCTGCAGCCTCTGCGGTCAACGCATAAGTCGCGGTAAGCCCAACACTCACCTAGGGACGACCGCCTTAAGAGGGCACCTGGCCTCCCATCACTGAGCCCAGTGGGAGCAACACCATGAGAACCCACACTCCTGGCGCTCCACGTCCTGCCTCTTCTCCTTTTCCTCTCATTTCTCCTCCACTCCACCTTCCACCGTGCCGTCGTCGCGTTCATCTGGCACTAGTGATGAGCGGCAGGGCAATATTCGAATTCGCGATATCTCGCGAATATTTTGTAGAATATTTGTCATATATTCGTGAATTCGAGATTATATTCTTGATTGCGAAAATCGGCAATGTATTATTCGCGTAATGCCTGCAAAATACCGGCGTGGGGTAGGCAACTTTTCTATTGGTTGCTAGGGATGTTGCTAAGCTGTGATAAAGCCTTCTCATTGGCCCACAAGCTAGAAGAAGGGAGGGATGATCACCTGATATATACTGTGTTAAAAATAAAAAAAAAGAATATTTGTCATTACGAATATATAGCACTATATTCCAAATATTCGTGAATTCTCGAAGTGCCGATATTCATGAAAAAAAATTTGGTTTTTGAATATTCGCGCTCAACACTATCTGACACAAGGCAGGCTTCTGTGGCCCAAATGTTCGAGTGTAATAAAATGATCCCAGAAGGGCATCCCTGAACTATATGGCCACGGTCAGCGGCAAGTTAATATATCTCTGGCACACAGTGTCGGTGCCAAGATACATCTGACCACAGACACGTGGTCTAGCAAACACGGGCAGGGAAGGTACATAACTTTTACTGCCCACTGGGTGAACCTTCTGACGGCTGTCCAGCATGTAACCCGCGGCACCCGTGTCGATTTGGTGTCTCCTCCACGGCTGACTTCTCCTTTTCCACTGCTACCGCCTCTTCCGCTGCACCCCCAAGCTCCCCAGAACCTATTTGACGTGCCAGGTGAGACGTTGCCATGCTGTGCTGCGGCTGTTGTTCCTGGAAGCCAAGAGCCACACCGGTGCTGCACTCCTTTCAGCTCTGCAGTCACAGGCCGATCAGTGGCTAACCCCGCTCAATTTGACAGTTGGTAAAGTGGTGTGCAACAATGGTGCCAATCTGCTGAGCTCGCTTAAAAAGGGCAAAATTACACACGTGCCGTGCATGGCACACATCCTGAACTTAGTCGTGCAGCGATTCGTTACCAAATACCCCAGGGTCCAAGACGTCTTGCGGAAAGCCAGGAAAATCTTTGCCCATTTTAGATCTTACACAGCCATGGCTCGCCATGCTGATGTTCAGCGGTGACACTACTTGCCCGTCAGACGTCTGATTTGTGACTGCCCGACGCGATGGAACTCCACCTTGTATATGCTTGATAGGCTGCTCCAGCAGCAACGTGCCGTTAATGACTACCTGTGCGAACTCTGCGGCAGGACAGGTTCTGGGGAGCTTGTTTTTTTTTTTCACCGCACCAGTGGCTGCTCATGTGCGACGCATGCAAACTTCTGCGGCCATTTGATGAGATCACCAAACAGGTCAGTCGCGGCCCAGGGCGCCATGAGTGACATCGTACCTTACGCCTTCTTTCTGGAGCGTGCATTGCATCGTGTCATTGATCAAGCCGTCGAGGAGCAGGAGCTGGAAGATGAGCAAGTCACAATGCTGAATGAATTCCCAGGGAAGACTACTCCATCTGAGATAAGTCAGCAGGAGTCTGAAGAGGATGGTGGCTGGGGGGAGGAGGAGGAGGAGCAAGAAGAGAAGGCTTCAAACTTTTTGGGGATCCCTGGTGTTGTCCGTGGCTTGGGGGAGGAGACCGGGGATGACATTCTCCTGGGTAAGGAGCAGGAGCCAGTGAGCTCCACCGCTTCCAATTTAGTGCAAATGGGGGCCTTTATGCTCCAGTGTTTTGAAGAGGGACCCCCATATAAAAAGCATAAAGGTCAAAGACCTGTACTGGGTGGCAACGTACTTAGACCCCTGGTACAAACACAAAATGGCGGACATGTTACCAGCATCACAGAGGGCTGTCAGAATGCAGCATTTCCAGGCCTTGCTGTGAGAGATGCTGCATTCTGCTGTAGCGGGTACTGGCAGAGGAATTTCCACCCAGAGCAAAAACAGGGAACCAATCCTACAGCCCCTGCAAAAAAACGTCGGTTTGAAGATGTGTTGGTCACTTCGGATATGAGCCGCCCTCCGGATCCAGCCTCAGGAAACGCCTAGACCGACAGGTGTCCGACTACATCGGGTTAACGGCCGATGTGGATGCTCTGAGAAGCGAGGAACCCCTTGACTACTGGGTGTGCAGGCTTGACCCTTGTGCCAGAGCTGGCACAATTTGCCATGGAACTCTTGGCTTGGCCCTCGTCGAGTGTCCTGTCCGAAAGGACGTTCAGCGCAGCAAGGGGGATCGTGACCGATAAGCGCACTCACCTAGCTCACAACAGTGTGGACTACCTGACATTTTTAAAAATGAATGAGGCATGGATCATGGAAGAATTCAACACCTGTGATGACAACGTGTAATTTAATTTCCTCATGCTAGCCCACCCAGAACAAATAATGGTCCTTGCCTTATGTATATACAGCAGCATAAAAGGCCTTTTATGTCAGGTGAATGCCTAATTTTTGGGACCTGTACTGGCCGACAGTTATATATTTATCCTGTGACCGCCTAATGCACCTCCAGCCACAGAATCCAAAGTTCTTTGCTGTCCGGTGAATGCCTATTGGCAAATTTTTGGGGCCTGTACTGGCCGACAGTTACATATTTATCCTGTAAACGCCTAATGTACCTCCAGCCATAGAATCCAAAGTTCTTTGCTCTCAGGTAATGCCTATTGGCTAATTTTTGGGCCCTGTACTGACCGACAGTTAAATTTTTTATCTCTAGCCACATAATCACACCCCTGTCTCACTCCTCTGCCTCTCATTATGGTGGCGTATGAACCGCATTCACCATAAGGACCTTCTAATGTCACAGGGTCATGTGACTGTGCCCCCCACCCCGTACTGTGCCCCTCACCCCATACTGTACCCCCTTATACCCTGCATTGTGCCCTCTTACCACACCCTGTGCAGTGCCTCTAGTCATTCCCTGTACTGTGCCCTTTTATCCGGTCACGGTATGGCGGTGTTATCCGGTCACTGTACAGAGGTGTAATCAGGTCAATGTATTGCGGTGGTATCCAATAACTGGATGGCCATAACTGTATCCCTTTCCCTGCCCACGCCATCCTTTTTTAGACCTAGCATGAGCGGGAAAAATATGCAAATTGTGGTGCTAAGGACCTTTACTCCACAATATGTGTCAGAAATACGCCTAACATAGACCTATTTCTATATAATAAATGACCCCCTAATTGTATTATTATTCGGGGGTAGGGCTAATATCTTTATATTATATAGATTCTAGTGTATTATACTGTGTCCTGTTTTTCCCAGTAGAAAATATTATTCTGACACTAGGGCTGGGTTAACATCCTATTTTTGCCATCCATTTAATGCATACCAAAAATGTATGCGTTAACAGATGCCTCAGACTGATGCCGTACAGTGGCATCTGTTTACCATACAGTTCCATGGTAGAAAAAAAATGTACGTTAACGTATGCATTTTTTTAATGGACTCTGCAGGATACAAAAACGTGGAGTGGAGTTGAGTGTATACATCAAACCGGTAGGAGATAAACATTTTCTAGGCTCCAGCAGGGCACATTTTTGAGATTTTCCCTTTAAGACGCATAAAAATGGCCCCTGATAAAAATACATATTTTTTGTGGGAATTTTTGCCAATGATCCCCCTCTGGTATGTCACTGTCCATGATGTGGGACTATTTGTGCACTCATAGTTTGTATTTGGTGGCTGCAAATATGACCTGAAGGTTTTTCGCCTGCTATTAAAGTCAATGGGCGCGATGCGAATGCGTGGTATGCGAACATTTGATCGCGAACACGAATTCGCGAACTGTCCCGGGCCGTTTTTCCTCTATCACTAATAACGATTCGATCCATGGAGGTCCTACAACTGGGACCCCCACGAGAACATGGAGCTTCCTGAAACGCATAAAGCGGCCGGTCGGGTCTGCACACAGCCCTAGTCATTTATTATGGGAGTTCCGGAAATAGCCTACAGCTGACCCATAAGAATGACTGGCCCTCCTTCATTTTAGGGGCTCCAAGAAGTACAAGGTTCCCGTTATTGTGATTGGCTGGAGTCCCAACGGTAGAAGCCCCACCAATTTAACTTAATGTAACCGGAAATACCCTTTTAACATCAAATAAATTTAGCAGTTTTATCTGACAGGAAATTAAATCAGTGTCTGCTATAATAAATCTGGCCTAACCTGCATCTCTTTTGGAAACTTCACCCTCTTTTCAAATTTGCAAACCACAAGAAAAGCTTGTGAAATTTTCTGCCAAATGCTGGCATGTAATGACTTCATTTTAGAGGAGCGATTTACGCAAGAACCTTGGTAAAATGTTTAATAAATGTGAGCCAATGTTTTTTGCTGGTGAAATTGCTGTTTAATTGTTGTTCTTCATCAAGGGTGTTGGGTCTGCATTTATTTTTGTGTACTTTTGATTGCTCTATAGCAGTAGTATAGTTGTCCGTACTGCGTATATTTCAGTAATGCCGTTCCCTGTCGAGTTATGACATAAGAAATCACTAATCTGCTTCAGGGCTTACCCTAACCCGCATTCAGAAGACCACCGGGTGCCCATGTGCTATTTTTTCCTAGAAGCAACGCCTGAGAGATACCAACAGAAACCCACCTGCCTTCCCCTGTGTGAAATCAGAGGGATATGGAGGTGCTGTAAAGGCCCCATGTACCAAACTGGGAGCCATAATTACGATCTGTAGGAAACATACGGACGTAAGGCCTCATTTAACTATTTTTAACTGGCTGAAAACTTTTCTCCCATCAAAAGTGAAGGAAGGGAAGAAGTTACCGTATGTCTTCTCTTCAGGATGTTGTGCATATTGTTGTCAGATGATGGTAACTAATTTGTCTCCTTTACTCTGCACAGCTGTTCTCTGCAGTCTGTTTCTGATCTGTCAGGGAAATTACTGCGAGTTCAAGATGCAAATGTTTGGCAGAACAGTATGACAAGAAATGCTGCCTGAAAGTACTTTTGTAAAATGAGGTGTCCACAAAAATAAACCGTAAGATCACATACAAGAATGTGCATAATCTACGTTGATGTAGTGTTCTAGAGCAGGGGCACTTTAAAGTCCGGACATTTGCCCTCATTTCCCCTATGCAAAGTCATCAACTTGTTACTTTAATGCACTTTAAAGGGTTAATTTGCACTGACTTATACTGTTTAATACTGTGAAACTGCATTTAATGTTTTTTTGTGATATATATATATATATATATATATATATATATATACACTGCGTGCAGAATTATTAGGCAAATGAGTATTTTGACCACATCATCCTCTTTATGCATGTTGTCTTACTCCAAGCTGTATAGGCTCGAAAGCCTACTACCAATTAAGCATATTAGGTGATGTGCATCTCTGTAATGAGAAGGGGTGTGGTCTAATGACATCAACACCCTATATTAGGTGTGCATAATTATTAGGCAACTTCCTTTCCTTTGGCAAAATGGGTCAAAAGAAGGACTTGACAGGCTCAGAAAAGTCAAAAATAGTGAGATATCTTGCAGAGGGATGCAGCACTCTTAAAATTGCAAAGCTTCTGAAGCGTGATCATCGAACAATCAAGCGTTTCATTCAAAATAGTCAACAGGGTCGCAAGAAGCGTGTGGAAAAACCAAGGCGCAAAATAACTGCCCATGAACTGAGAAAAGTCAAGCGTGCAGCTGCCAAGATGCCACTTGCCACCAGTTTGGCCATATTTCAGAGCTGCAACATCACTGGAGTGCCCAAAAGCACAAGGTGTGCAATACTCAGAGACATGGCCAAGGTAAGAAAGGCTGAAAGACGACCACCACTGAACAAGACACACAAGCTGAAACGTCAAGACTGGGCCAAGAAATATCTCAAGACTGATTTTTCTAAGGTTTTATGGACTGATGAAATGAGAGTGAGTCTTGATGGGCCAGATGGATGGGCCCGTGGCTGGATTGGTAAAGGGCAGAGAGCTCCAGTCCGACTCAGACGCCAGCAAGGTGGAGGTGGAGTACTGGTTTGGGCTGGTATCATCAAAGATGAGCTTGTGGGGCCTTTTCGGGTTGAGGATGGAGTCAAGCTCAACTCCCAGTCCTACTGCCAGTTTCTGGAAGACACCTTCTTCAAGCAGTGGTACAGGAAGAAGTCTGCATCCTTCAAGAAAAACATGATTTTCATGCAGGACAATGCTCCATCACACGCGTCCAAGTACTCCACAGCGTGGCTGGCAAGAAAGGGTATAAAAGAAGAAAATCTAATGACATGGCCGCCTTGTTCACCTGATCTGAACCCCATTGAGAACCTGTGGTCCATCATCAAATGTGAGATTTACAAGGAGGGAAAACAGTACACCTCTCTGAACAGTGTCTGGGAGGCTGTGGTTGCTGCTGCACGCAATGTTGATGGCGAACAGATCAAAACACTGACAGAATCCATGGATGGCAGGCTTTTGAGTGTCCTTGCAAAGAAAGGTGGCTATATTGGTCACTGATTTGTTTTTGTTTTGTTTTTGAATGTCAGAAATGTATATTTGTGAATGTTGAGATGTTATATTGGTTTCACTGGTAAAAATAAATAATTGAAATGGGTATATATTTGTTTTTTGTTAAGTTGCCTAATAATTATGCACAGTAATAGTCACCTGCACACACAGATATCCCCCTAAAATAGCTAAAACTAAAAACAAACTAAAAACTACTTCCAAAAATATTCAGCTTTGATATTAATGAGTTTTTTGGGTTCATTGAGAACATGGTTGTTGTTCAATAATAAAATTAATCCTCAAAAATACAACTTGCCTAATAATTCTGCACTCCCTGTATATATCCTATTCCTTTGCATTGTATTTGCACGGCACTGTGGAAAGGGTTAATGAATACCGAGAGATGTTTGGGACTTTCTAGCTAATGAAAAGCTAATAATTTTTCACAGTTAAAGAATATATTTTGGGGGGAAAACGCCACACTTTTTTTTTCTCATTTAGGTTTTATTAAGGTTTTCCAACATAACACATTAGAACAATTTCAAAGTCATGTGACAGGAACACTTCAGTTATGGTACTGTAAAGGGTATATACAACCTGATATCGAACAATATGAACCACAAAACAACATAAAGTTAAATGCCCTAAGTGGACATGATACTAACAAGAAGAGACATACAAATTAGACGAAAGACAATGGGAGAGGGGAAAGGGAAGGAGGGAAATGGAAAGAAGGGTGGAATTGACCATGGGAAGTCTAGACCAGTGCATTCCGAAATGAGTTCGAGGAACGGAATGCTTCGCAGGGACTCCGGGTTTTCACATATTGTGAGGTTTCTGAGGGCATTATACTGATGAGATCTTCCAATCTCTGATATAGGGCGATTTCATCAAACCACTCCTCAGGTGAGGGAGGAGAGGTGGATTTCCAATGCCTAGAAATAACCGCTTTCGCCGCTTGCACCATATATTTCAAGAGGGATTTCTTATATGCTGGGACATCCAGGACACAGTCGAACAGTAGTAAGCCATCTGGGGAATTCTGAAAGGGGACGCCCGTGATTTCCTTGATTGTTTTATGCACAAAGTTCCAGAAAGGGCGCAAGCCACTACAATGCCACCAAACGTGGATCATCGTGCCCTCCTCTGTAAGATATCTCCAACAACGTTCCGACACTGTCGGGAACCATTTGTGGAGTAACGCTGGTACTCTATACCATCTAAATACAATTTTATAGCTCATTTCTTGAGCTTTGGTAGAAATTGTGGATTTATGAGATAGTAGGAAGCATTTGTTCCATTGAGCTGGCGTATAGTGGTTACCCAGATCCCGCTCCCAGGCCTGACAATACGGAGGAAGGCACAAGGAATGCTGGTGTATCAGTAGCCTGTACACGGAGAATATGGCATGTAGGACCGCTGAGGGAGAGACACACATCTGCTCAAACTCGGTGAGTTTTCGGGTCAGGGTGTGAGTCTTGTTCAAAGAGAAGTAGAAATGCTGGAGTTGCAGATACTCAAAGGAGTTACGGGCTGATGGGGTTGGGGTCTCAAGTATTTGGGACAGAGGTTTCAGTGCGGAGCCTGAGAGAACATGCCAGAACCTGATCGGGTGGGTTCTCGTGCCCTGGAGAAAGGGTCGGGATGAATGTCCTGGAGGAAATCTGGGGTGTTCAGTTACCGGTACCAAAGGGCCTTTGGGGTCAATCAATGAAGTAGGTCGACCTATGGATGCTAAAATTGCGAGGGTGTGGTGGGTGGTGAAGGACAGTTGTGATGGTGTGGGGCGCGGAGAGCCCACCAGCCATGGGAGGACTTTTACGGAACACGGTGAAGAGTCCCGTGCAATTTGCACCCAGGATTTGGATGTGTCAGTACGTGCCATGTTCAATAATCGAGCATAAGCAGTAGAGTGGTAATAAAGTCGACAGTCTGGGAGACCCACCCCTCCAGCTTCCTTAGTGCAGGTCATTATTTCCCATTTTAATCGTGGCCGACCGGGTGCCCACACAAATTGAGTGAAACATCTACAAAGTTGAGACCAGAATGTGGATGGGATGCCAAGGGGGATGGTCTGTAAGAGGTAGAGTAGTTTTGGTAACAGGGTCATTTTTAAAATACTAATCCTACTAAACCAAGAGAAATCTCATCTGCGCCAACCATCTAGATCTTTTTGGAACTGTTGGAGGAGAGGTGCAAAGTTTAGTTTTTATTCCAAGATATGTTATTCCATTTGGTGGCCAAGCGAAGCGAAAAGAGGCTTTAAGGGAGGAGGTCAGAATGTCTAGTAAGGAGACGTTTAGGGCCTCTGATTTAGACATATTAATTTTAAAATTGGACCAAGCACCAAAGAGAGATATCTCCCGAAGCAAAGATGGCAAAGAAATGCATGGATTGGTTATGTAGAGAAAGAGATCATCGGCAAACGCCGCACATTTATATTAGTGCGATCCAATCTTTTTTCCTGAGATATCTGGATTGGCACGAATGGAGGCCAGTAGGTGCTCCATGACCAAGACGTATAGCAAGGGGGATAATGGGCATCCCTGAAAGGACTGTGGAGATCCCTGGAGGGCTGCAGCTGCAGAGGCGGCTGGGGTCTGTGGGTCTGGTGAAGCGGTGCCACACTGGCGTGGATGGGATCCGTCCCACGAGGAGCCCGTGGGCCATTGCGTGGACGCCACCAGGGATGGCCTAGGAGAGTGGGAAGGGGGGCAGAGGGGCTCCTGCGACAGGTGTGGAGGAGGGGCCGTGTTCTGTGGTTAACTCGGGGTCCCCTGGTCATCACTCCGGAGCTGATCCAGGCAAGTGAGGTCTCCTTGTGATAAGGGGTGCTCCCAGGAGGGCCCCACCTGACTATATGGAGTGCATAACCAGGGGGGTCTGGTGGGTGTCCCTGCCACTGGGTAAAATGATGCTGCAGATGGTCTGAGGGCTTTGGGTCCCAGAATGGCAGGGTGAGAGAGCGGCTGAGGAGACCTCTGTGGTAGGGGAGGATCCCCTGCACTGACCTGCATCGCTGAAGGACATGGGGACAGCGCAGCGGCTGTCAGGGATTCCCGCTGGTAAGGAGATACAGGCTCGGAGCGTGGCCCAGGGATGGCATCTTACAGGCTCCGGAGCTGCCGGCTTTGATCCGGAGACGTGCACAGGGTCGGTACAGATGCAGACCGGGATCTGCGCCAGTTTCGGTGAGGGGTGAGGAGACCTGGGCGCAGCTGGGGGCACTGCTGGCGGGCACGCATCAGGGCCGGCGGCGCCATTTTGCAGGAGCTTGGTGCGCTCATTCATGTCGGGACCCGGTGCAGCAGGCTGTTTGGCAAAGAGCCTCGGTAAGTCCCCTTGGGAGGATGCCAAGGGAGCCACGGAGCGGGCTCTGCCCTTTTTCGATATTTTGCCCATCGGTGGTGGATGGCTGGAGAGTGTTTTCTCTGGGGCTGTGGAGGAGCTCGCGCCACGAGCGTCTTCATTCCTGCATAGCTGGCCATGCCCCCGCTACACTTTTTTTTACCACCAAAACCAGACTGTCACTGCCTCCTCGGTGAGAGATCTGAGAAGATCGGATAGACTTCCGGCACGTGAGTCTATCTGACAGGTTTTTCTGTTTTTCCTTTCTGTTTGTTGTTGTTGGCAGGATCCCACCTCTCCACAGGTTCTGCTCATTATCTGTGAAGAGACTCTATTTAAGTCCGCCTCTTACTGCTGACTTTGCGGTTGATATTTCCTTCTGGAGTTCTTTGCTGGTTGTTTGAGGATCTTCTGCTTCCCTCTCGTCTCAAGCTAAGTTCTCCTGTTTCTCCCAGGTGTTTGTGTTGTTCCTAGGTCTCAGGGAGATGCTGGTCCCTTCACGGTGGAAAGTACCGGCTGTCTCATTCCCCACTCTCTAAGTTAGGGTTTGCGACAGTGTCAGCAGGGCTTAGGTCCCAGTGTATGAGTTCGTTCACCATCAGGACTTGCTCATACTGTCAGCAGTCAGGGAGAGGCTCAGGGATTGTTAGGAGGTTACCATTCTCTTTTCCCTAGCTTTGACCAGGGCCGGATTAACGTAGGGGCTGATGGAGCTGCAGCTCCAGGCCCCTACCATAAAATAGGCCCATCCGCCAGCCAAAAGGCCGTCGGGAGTGGCCCGCGCTAAAAGTCCTATGTTGTCAGCTGTCACATAGCACACAGACAATGCAGAGACGCTCACCTCACGCTGGCAGCAGGGAGCCTGAGGGAGGGACTCGGGAGGAGCGTAATATGATCCTAGAGTGGAAGCTGCTTCTGCCAGCCCCTCCCTGCCCACCAACCAATCAGAGCTCAGGCAAGGCAAGCACTAGCAGCTCTGAGTAGTACAGGACGGAGTCTAAGAATAGAAATGAATCGAATGAGTGCTCCTAGTCTGTTTTCCTTTCGCTGTTTGTTTATTTGGTGTTTCTCTTATCCCCACTTACCGTGATACAGACAGACTAACTTTTTGGATGTCTGGTTTAGCTATGTAATTATGTCTAAAGATTTGTTTTTGTCTGGAAAAACTGTTTAGTCATTCCCATTGACTATGATTGTAGTTCTAATCCAAGTCTGACAGAGGAAAATTGTAACATTGTATATGTTTGTGTTGTGTTTCTCCACTCCACCCCTCCCACTAGAAGGTTTTAGTTCAGCTAGAAACTGTATGTAAGAAGAGCAGTAAGAGCCCCTAGTTGTTTGCAATTAGGGAACAGAAGAGACTCTGCCAGACTGCGTGAGTAAGCAGATGACGCTAAGATGGGGATGCTGAGCCACACACTCTGGGTTGCCAGCCCAGTGACCCAAGGAGCCAGTCTGATTACTGAGCTACAGACCATGGGCCACCAGGCTTTGGCCAGGGTACCAGCCTTCTAAAAGAGAGAGCGCGCAGGTCTTTCGTCAGCATGAACCCCCTTGCCCGGGAAGAGACTGGAGAATCCAGCCCAGTGTCTTGCCTCTATTGTTTTGCACTTGACTTCTTCTAGTAAATAAACACACTGTTATACTGCAGACCCTGACCTTCTTGACTTACTTCCCATTGGTGTGCTCCCTGCCTTACCATCCCTTCCGCAAAGCAGCAACATTTGTTGACACCCAGACGGTGTCGGGGGGACCCAATGAGGTCAACCCAAACCCGGCCACAGCATTGACTTCTCTCCTGAAAAATATGATGCATATCCCATACCATTTTTCCTAACTTTTTCGGGCTGAAAATCAATTATTATAAATGGACCCACTTTGTGTAAGTAACCCCCAAATTCTCTTTTTCAGTAAGTATAAGGTCTATTAGACTGAAACGCAACTGTTGCTGCACAGTTCGTGAGCAGCAGTAGTTGTGAAAAGGTTACCAAATCCACGCCCCTCATGTAATGCTTTGCAGCCATCAGCAATAGCATCTGAGCACTGATATCCTTACTGGCCATCCTCTCTTCCACCATCCTGCATTTGTTCTTGTTGGAGAGCTATATATTGTCTTCCAGCTGGTCCCCTCTGAATCAGCCACTTGCACTGCTGCACTAGAAGAGCAAAATCTCAGATAATAAGAATTGCCCGGCTTAGGTTTTTGTGCACCGATGTCAGTTTTTTGGTACCGTGTTTACAGCCTCCTATCACACTCTAACCTCCTTTTAACTGAGCCACTTACCTTCCTTTAAAGCAAACAGTTGCTTACAAAATGACCAAAATACAGCATGAAAATTTTCCATGAATAGATTTAGTAACATTAAGCAGTTCCCTCAATGCATCGCAGAGTTCATGAAATACCAAGAATGAGCTGCATTTAGCCACTTTTTGAGGGCATCTCAGGGGAAATCTACTTAGAATGAATTGTCCTCTATGGAGAAGTAATCGTGAAGCCAACGAGAGAAAAAAAAGAATCAATGAGTCAGAATAATGTGTCTTGCTTTAAAAGTTTTGTAGCTCTAAGGACTCTCTTAGTCTTAATTTCTGAAGAAGCAATCAATGGCGTTTCTCTGCTAATTTCATGTTTTTGTTCTCATGCAAATATTTTCAGCTAGTCAAAATAGGAACATTAGTACTGCGGCCCCATCTGTATCTACTGCTCTGTAAACTGTATAAGGAGAGGATCATCATTTTCCATCGGTAAACATAATTCCCCCTCAATTAAAGTGTAGTTGGGTGAATCTAGTACAATAGCCCAAACTTCTCAGATGTGATATGCGAGTATATTCTTTATCATTATATTAGTATATTTTCTAATTCCTTTATGTATTGTAGATTCACCAACATTTTGAAGCAAAATTTTTGGAATCCCTGTTAAAAACTGGGTAATGTTGCCCACTTCTGCCAGTTCCTGTGGTGAGTCTCCATCAGCTGCAGCCCGTCCGATGCTACCACAGGGTCTTGCACAAAGGTCCTTCATCTGCTTCATCACAGCAGCTTTGGATTGCAAAGGCAATAGTTGCCTGACATCATGCCTGGTAGCCTTTTTAAAGGAGAATTGTCCTGTCACATGTGCACGAGACCTGTGGTTACCTGCAATTGCTGTTATATTATGTATTATATGTTATACTATGTTATGTTTCTGCCATGTACTCCAGCAGGGGAGGTATGGTTGGCAGGAACAGAGCTAACCACCCTGTTTCTGTCCTCTATCCTACTTTCTGCCAGGAGGGGGAGTTCCATTGAGACGGTGAAGAGATAGGAAGCACATTCCAGAGCTCCTACTCCTAGGGAGCTTAACAAGGGTTCCTGTGAAACGACTATTCCACAAAAATTGCCAGAATCAAGAACACTACTTCTAAAGAACTTCAGTGTGCCTAGACAGAAGAGTGATTGGCGAAATCACCCCTTTACAAACCCTGCTGCAGAAGAGAGACTTAAGCTCAGACACCCATCAGCTAGACCTCTTCCAGGCAAGTCAAACATCAGGCCTGTATCCTTGGATACCTAAATCCACAAGTGCCTGCAAGTGCCATCTAACTGCCACCTAACCAGGCACCATACCTCATCACCTGGTAACTGAAACTGCACTTTGTACCTACTACTGCTGGATGTATCTTTTATTTTAACTGCTGGCCTGATTCTTCAAAGAACATTTCCACTGCACTGATCTCCAGGGAGCAACAGCCTAAGGCAGTACAGTCATCTGGGCCACTAGCACTCCCATCCTCTGCACTGGCTCCTCAGGGGCTCACACCACATGTTGGCTGGTGATTGAGGTGATTAAACCTTCCTGACTCTTGTTCCTCTGCATTTGGATTGCTACACTTTTGCTTTGTCCATACGTTGGCCTAATTTCATGACTACTCTGTTGCCATGTCCTCCGGATAGCATGTCTGACACTTTTCTTACTACTTCTGGTCCTGACTCCTGGCTGCTTCACTTCTACTTTGACTATTAATTGCTACTCCTGATACCTGTTGTGCTACTCTTTGTCCTCGCCCTGACATGCTCCAGACTTTGCTCCTGTCTCACCCCACATTCTGACTGCTCTTCTTGGCGCCATTCCTGACCATGCCTTGTTCCACCAGTGCCACCACCACAAGTCTTGTGGTGAATGAATTGCTACTTAGTCTACATCTTGGGATGTAGTTGTAACAGCAATATGTGGAAGTGCTGTCTGTGCAGTATATAAGGCATGACATTTCTCGATGTATGAATCTGGAGATGTCATTTCGAAATGAGGGACTCTTTCTTTTTGTCATCTTTTATAGAAAAAGCTCTTTTCTGTGTTTGTGATTCTGGTATTGTAGTAGAAAGTACATAAGTTGAAAGTCAATGTTGTCTTTTATAATATTGTGTCAGGTCACCAGACAGCTCATCCTACATGATTGCAGTATAATGGCAGCGCTGCGGTTATGAAACTGAATTTAATTTATCATATTCTGACAAAATGGTCATTGTGACAACAACCCGCCAATCCCATCGTACTATGCCACAGTTGCCATACAGGTCTCGTCCACTAGAGACTTCTAGAGGCGAATCCACTGGGAGCACAGTAGACGTTTAAGATTAGTTGGTGTGCCCATACATGATTCAATCGCTATTGTATGTACAATCGGTAAAATAAAATGATTGATTTTGCGCTGGAAATCAAATTTATTTGCTGCCACCACTCTTCGTATTGAATCGGGGCGAAGAGACCCCAGCTACCTAATCCTAAAGGGAAGAAACGGTTATTTGCAACCTAGCTAACCAATTAACAATTTATAGAAATGAGACAATGCGGTAGTATGTTTCTTCTGAGGACAGAGTTACATAGAAACATAGAATGTGTCGGCAGATAAGAACCATTTGGCCCATTTAGTCTGCCCAGTGAGTTCTTAGCATAGACCAAATAATCAAGTAACAAGGGCAAAACTAGAACTATTAAATCGTTAGTTTTATTCTAAAAACTATACACAAAAAAGATATACATTAAAACTGACAGATAAATATACCTGCCAGTCGAACAGATTGGTTGGATAGAAATAGGTAAGAGGTGGAAGGGAATAGAATGTCTGTAAGTTCAGAATTACTGTGGTAAAGTCTGGTTAAAAGACAAAGTCTTTGAAGGAATAATCCAAGATGGCGGGGTGCCAGTGTCCAGCGGGCGGTCGTGATGTTAGTCGACGTCAGATGGTAGATGAAGGACTAGGATCTGCGTGGGTCACTCTGTTTTACCCACTCTGGAGCTGGGAGTGGCTGTGACACGCACAAGTCCAGCCTTGTGTAATTGGAAGAGGGGCAGTCCTTGCTCTGAGAGGGAGAAAATCTGGCAGCATCATTGCTTTGCCAGTTTCTCCTTACCCGTAGGTCAAATTAGGAAACAATTTTGCGCATCATCTGATATCAAATATGACTGGAGGACAATGTTGTGCATGAGAACCGTCATATCTCAGAGAGGGAATTTCCGATTTGTTTGCGGATTTCCAGGAAGGTGTGTTAGAATAACCTGAACAACCTCTAAAGAGATGGTTCCTTTCATATTTTCCTAACCCATGAAATATGAAGAAAATATGGGAAAAATATGAAGTCTATGGATTGGAGGTGACTTTCAGGTCAACTTCCTTCTTGTACCAACCAGCTGTGTGATAAGGATTTGTCCTTTTCTTCTGAAGTTCGCTGCCCAGGCTAAAGGTTTGAGACCTCCTGCGATGCAGGAGCCACATAGACTGGGAAGATGCACTTTTTATAAGGTTTTGTCATGATGATATCAGAGTGATGGATGTATAACCTGGCAGGGGGTGCTCCTCTGTCCAGGAAGATTCTTTTGGCACGGAGGTGCTAATTGACTCTGATCTGTGAGCTGTGCTAGCAAGGTGAATTACTTCTGGACATAAAAGGAGCCGCATTGTTGTTCAGTTTGATGGGCTAAATAATGGCAGCTAGGTTCTCTAAAACGATGCCAATGAAAAACTCAAGCGCCCCCTGCCCAAAATAAAAATGCCTTCATACATGTGAAAATACAAATATGGCTCTTGAAATGTGGCAATGAAACATTGTACGAAATTGCTGCATCCTGAACACCCCAAATAGACCCCATCTTTGAGTGTTTAAAGGGGTTGTTCCATTAATTTCCAGTCATCTTTCCAGGGGATAGCTATCTAATCCGTGGAGGTCCAACCACTGGCACCTCCACATACCTAGAATGGGGGTCCTGTACTTTTCTCCTCGTGGATCTTTGCACTTGACTGTTTCCAGTAGCCCCATCAAAAATAAACAGAGGATCAGGCACCCTGCTCGACCAGGCACTCTATCAAAATGGCGGTACAGGGGTCCATAGAATAGAAACCAGTTGTTGTGAAACTACAATTCTATGGGAGTTCTGAGAACAGCTGGGCTAGTGTGCATACTGGGAGTTATAGTATTACAGCAGCAGAGGTGCTAGAGGTTGTTGACCCCTTGCCATCGACTAATAGAAACTTCAAAAAGAGGGTTCTCTTTTAGGGACCAGAGAGTAGTAGGGAGGTTGAGTCGATATTGTATAACAGGGATCAGCAACCTTCAGCACTCCAGCTGCTGTAAAACTACAACTCCCAGCACTTGCGAACATGACCAGCTATTCTTCTAACTCCCACAGAAGTGAATGAAGCATTCTGGGAATGCTGAAGTGCCGGAGGTTGCTGATCCATGTTGTATAATGTTGCTATACTACCTTATCTAGGCTTAAAATAGTGCAGTAGAACTGTCACTAATTTCTAATAATAACGAGATGCCTCTGCTGATGTGTCCCAGTCTACTCAGCAAAGCTAACAAGTGAGTTGCAGAGGACATGATGAGTCAGCCTTTTCTCCCGGCTAGTATCTAGCCTGAAAATTTAAATATATATATTTTTTATTATGGGGAAAAAAAACATATCTTCATATTAAAAGAAATAAATTAAAACTGTAATCCCCTTTAACATGGTAGTGAATATATTTGCATATGGTTAGCTTCAGGCTTTGCAAGAATGTCAATTTCTGCCGGTGTCAAGCACTGCCAGGTTTGTGCTAGTTTATAAACATGTCCTTGTAGACTGGAGGGAGCCGTGCAAAACAGGTGTAGTCTTTGTATGTAAATTGTACAGACAGATGGTGAGCATGGAGCTGCTAGGGCTTAACCTTGAGCCATATCAAGATATTATGTGCTTCAGAAATGAAAATGTACAGTATGAGTATTTTTTTCTAGGGATCCAGGTTCATATGTTAAAGAGTTGTTCCCATCTCATCCTTTCATGGTCAAGATGGGAACAACTTAAGTAAGTGCTGCCCTGGGATGAGAGGAGTTAAGGAAACGGATGAGCAGACTATGCCCTGCTGTTTCCATAACTCCTTAGCAGTGAACAGGAGTTACACAAACCACATTGCACAGTAAGCTACACTATTTTCAGTAACTGGAAAGTAAAGGAACTAGCATAGCTCCCATTTACTGCTATGGGAATTATGGAAACAGCGGAGCACAACCATCTGGCCATATCCTTAACTCCACCCGTCC
This sequence comes from Bufo bufo, assembly GCF_905171765.1. Lineage (NCBI taxonomy): Eukaryota > Metazoa > Chordata > Amphibia > Anura > Bufonidae > Bufo > Bufo bufo. Next base: position 566,535,084 of record NC_053392.1, on the reverse strand, counting down.
CAGGCTGCCCATGAAAAACTGGGATGAGAATAACACTAAGACCTGTATTAAACGGTTGTCCCATGATTAATGTAAAAAAAAAGAAAATCAGAGCTTAAATAGTTCACAAAAAATTGACAATCTCTAACAAAGCTAGAACTAGCCCTGTACCTCACATGGATCCAGAAATCCCCCCTTTTATTTGTTCCAATTGCTCAGCTAGATTCTCTTCAGGCTGGCTGCTCAGAAGATGTGCCCTTTCTGCTGCAGCTTGGGGTCATGACTTTTCTGTTGCAGCTCAGGGATGCGTCCTTTCTGCTGCAGCACTCTTCTATCACAGCTTAGGGGGCTTATCTTTCTGCTAAAGCTCTCTCCCTTTAACTGTCACAGCTCTAACAGAAGATAATACTGTTGGCAGTTGAAGAATTCAACTGAGCATGTGTGACCACCTCATGATGTTACTGAGGTGGACAAAGGATTAATGAAAATAAAAAACAGCAGGTGGTGCTATACAGATACATTTTATTAAATAGCTCACTGACTATACAACATTTTTAAATACATGCAATTGCAAAAGTATTCAGATACAGGTTCTGGTTTGAAAAATGTACAATATTTTTTCATGGGACCAACCCTTTAAGGCTTTGCTATTTCATCACAAACCAATTTGTGTTGTTTTTAAAGGGAATGTGTCATCAGAAAATGATCTGCTGTTTAAAATAATTTCTGATGTTATTTTTCATTTTCCATGTCACTTTTTATATTTAAACTAAAACAAAAAATCCAGCATTTTTTGCACTGGCCACTATGTCTAATAATTGGCACTACTTGTTGGTTTGTACAGATCACTTTACTGCAGTTAGCTCATTCGACTCCTGCCTGTAATGGTATCACCTCTGTGTATAGATAAGACAGGATCCACCATTCACAATAGGTGACTGTCAGAGCTTATCTATTCTTTCCTCGTACAATGACCTCTGCACAGGTCACAGAGCATGCCCAGAAGACCCTCCCATAGAAGTCAGTGAGGTCCCCTCCTGACCATTGTGCCTATGGACCATGTAGCTACTGTAAAGCAATTTTCTTAATGCTTTGTAAATGTTGTTAAGAAGAGCTCAAGCAACATGGCTGCCCTCATAATCATGTTCAGAAAATCAAATTAAAAGAAAGGCCAGGTACACCGGGTGGGGGGATGTAGGGGGGGTTTTGGAACTTAGAAGCAGGGATGGGTTTTGGTTTCGACATATGTAACAGAGAACTGATGTTAATTGAGGGTACTTCGGGATTTAGATGCCTTTACATGTATATACGCTGTCTAGCATCGAAGCGATACACTGTTTTAAATGTACCTGTTATATGTACCCACCCTCTGTGACCAGATAACTTTTTTTTACACTGGTTTCACTAAGAAAACAATAAAGATATTTAAATACGAAGATTCCTTAGATAATGTAAAAAAAATAAAAATAAAAAAAAAATTAAAGGAAAATCGGAAAAAAAATACGGATTAGAAAAAAAGGCGATGTGTTACTATTTGGTTTTAACTGGCAGATAAAAAATTTGGTGACACATTGTATATGCATAATATGCACAGTATCTCTTTTCTACTGAAGTTTTCTAGACCAATGTTTCCTCATTATGATAGTGAAACAGAAAAGATTATAGTCTTTATATCATAATAGGGCTACAAACCTTGATATGTATGTTATCTTTAAGCACCATTTTCATGTAAAGTTAATCTACACAAAAAGTTGAATAACTTTGTACAGTACATTATGCTGAAACCTCTCAGCATTCTTTGCTGGCTCACTAGCACAGAGCTTGTTCTGGTGGTTTGTAATCTGGGAAATGTTATTCTTCTACCAGGGACTGAGAGACCTACCAGTCTTTTGCTTTTTAGGTAAAGAGTTTACTGAACTATGATAAAAGATATATATAAAAATGTCAGCACCGACTATATAATTGATGAAAAGGTGCTACGTCCCAGGGTATAGGCTTATAACCCCAAAAATAAAGAAGAAAATTGGACAGCACTCCAAAAAATCATGAAAAGTTTATTTACCCATGTGGTACAGTGCAGCAACATTTCGGCTCATCCATAAAGGCTCTATGGATGAGCCGAAACGTTTCTGCACTGTACCACGTGGGTAAATAAACTTTTCACAATTTTTTATATTTTTTAGAGTGTTGTCCAATTTCCTTTTATATATATATATATATATATATATATATATATATATAAAGATAAAGTAACGGTCACCAAAAATCATCCAAACAAATGGGCCAGCTCCATTTCCAACAGCATCCAACAATGCATTTGTCCAATGCTCATATAATACAAAGATAAGTGATTGTAGCAAGACACATCTTACCCTGGTGACGTCTTCAATGGAGCTGAGCTCTTTTTTACAAAACGAAGTGTTTTCTAGTCTCCTGGCCCATCCTAGCCCCACCTAAAGGTCAGTACACATGTGCAGTTACTTAATACCGCAGGAATGTGGCCAGGTATCAAAAATCACTAACCAACTACAATACAAGGAATTAAAAGGGAAGGACCATTTAAAACCTTGCTTTACAGTACCTCACACTGGAAACCTCCTCTACAAACCTACTGTTACTCCCCACCTACTGCTCCTTAGTCTGTCTCCTAAGCTTGTTTCCTGCGTTTGCACCCCTATGTCACAGATAGCCCTCAGGTGAGCAATAAATGGGCAACAACCCCACCTGTTCACCTTCCCTACGTAGACTTCCCAGAGCTACCATCTTAGGCATCTTGCACACGACCGTATGGCCCTCCGTGAGCGCGCCAGATGTCCCGGAGCGGCATTGATCATGCGCATGGGAGTACACAGCATCATAGATTACAATGATGCTGTGCACGTCGGGCCACCCACGGGGCTATTGTCCCACACTCATATGATCTTATGGGGCGGCCCGACGTGCACAACATGATTGTAATCTATGATGCTGTGTACTCCTGTGCGCACAATCAATGCCGCTTCGGGACATATGGCCCGCTCACGTACTGTATGTCTCGGAAGGCATACGATCATGTGCAAGAGGCCTTAGGCCAGTACTTGGTCCTCTCTTTAAGGCTCTTCCCTCACAGTCTCCCATCCTTTGTCATTCATTGTGCCTAGTTCAGGAGCATAGCTATAAAGGTGAGTTCACACTTCAGTTGTTTGGTCAGTTATTTCCATCTGTGATTGTGAGCCAAAACCAGTAGCGAAGCCTACTCAGAGATTAGGTATAATGGAAAGATCTGCACCTGTTCTGTGTTTTTGATCTGTACATGGTTTTGCCTCACAATAACTGATGGAAATAACTGACCAAATAACTGAAGTGTGAACTTGGCCTAAGAGGTGCGGGGGATTAAAGATCCATTAGTCCCATAAGAAGATGCCAGTATTCTAAATGGCACATAGTAGGTGGTAACCCACTAACATATATTCTGTTGCGCCCCAGAGCTTCAAGTTCTGCCTTTGGCCCAGTTTATTCTCTGTGGAATAAAACCCCTCTGTAACCTCCACATGCCCAACGAGAGAAGATTGTGGCCTCATTTTGTGTAAATCTTGAGGTTGCCTTGATAAGGAGGAAACTGCCATGAACATTTTTATGGGAACTGCTATTTTTGCCCTGAAATCCTTTACATAAAAATAACCGACCATGATTCTTAATAACTAGCTTCATGCGCCACAAATTAGATTTTAAGGTAATCCTGTTATGCTACGTAACCAATATCTGCTTCTCATTACAAGCTCACAAATATAGTTACTTAAATACATAAGCGTGGAAGAAGTGGAGCAGGAAACATAATTAATTTGTGGAAGAAATTCTACTGAATATAAAGGATTGTGTTAAAAATAAATCGACGCTGCTTAATTATATTTCCTATTATGTTAATGAACAAAGGTCCTTATTTAAGAAAAGGAAATGGTGATCACATAGAACCCTTAAAGGTTTTTTTCAACTACAATGTGGTTTTTAAATTACCACCCACCCACTAGGACCTGTTAAGGAAGGCATACTTATCTGCTCCCCGACATGTCACTGTAGTGGCCGGTCATTGGCTGTAGCGGCACACTTGACCCCAAGATTACAAGCGGAAACTGAAGTGCAGTGAAACAGCCGTGAACCAATGGAGCTGGAATTAAATGGGTATGTTTCCCTTGACAGGTCAAGCTTGGTAGGTGGGGTGTTAATTAAAAAAAACACATGAAAATTGGAAAACCCCTTTAAACTCTACCTACAGGAGCAACAGAATGGTTTCTAAGACAAACTCTTCAACTTGAAACATTTCTATATCATATATTACTTTATTTTTTTCATTCTATTTATGTTAAAAAATCAAATAAAAATGTACTCTACTGAATCAGTCTGAAGTCCCAAATTCAAATGATATGTTAAAATGGTAGAAAATTAAATGTGCTCAATTACGGACTCAAGAAGCTGCAGCGTCACATTCAAGAGAAGAGGGGAGCTGGCAGAAGACAAGACAGGAAATAGGGTGCTTGGAAATGGAGAGCATTAGGAAGGGAAGGTGTGAGTAATGACTGTTCAAGTATAGTCCTCAAAACAGTCCAGAAAAAGCTTGATGCCCAGTAGAACCCTAGAAGGGAGTCCAGGGAAGCCATAGCACCTAGAGAAGGTTGACACTATTATACATTTCCTTTTTAAAGTTATTTGTTTTAAACTCTTTTATCCCCATCCCCCCACTCGTTATTCGGATCCACTGTTGTAGGTCACATACAAAAGTCTTTAACTAAGGCTACTTTCACACTCGCGTTTTGTGCGGAGGTGTGTCCCCTCCTGTTCTTCTGATAGGCTGCCGGCCTAGTGCTGGCAGCCTATTAGAGGCCGGTGCAGGCGGCGCAATGACGTCATCGCGCCGCCTGAGCCGTATAGCGAGGGACACAGGCCGGAAAAGGCCTGCATCGCATCGCTGGAGGTAGGTATAAGTGTTTATTTTTTTTATTTTTTTTATATAGTTACAATACTGGATCATGATGGGGGGGGCCTACTGGCACATGATAAGGGGGCTACTGGCACATGATATGGGGGCTATTGGCACATGATATGGGGGCTACTGGCACATAAGGGGGCTACTGGCACATGATAAGGGGCGGCTACTGGCACATAAGGGGGGGTTACTGGCACATAATCAGGGGGGTTATTGGCACATAAGGGGGGGCTACTGGCACATGATATGGGGGGGCTCTGGCTGCTGGCACATGATGGTGGGGGGGCTCTTATTACTGGCACATGATTGGGGGGCATCTTACTGGCACATGATTGGGGGCATCTATGGGGGCACATCTTACTGGCACATGATTGGGGGCATCTATGGGGGCACATCTTACTGGCACATGATTGGGGGCATCTATGTGGGCACATCTTACTGGCACATGATTGGGGGGCATCTATTGGGGCACATCTTACTGGCACATGATTGGGGGGCACTATAGGGACATCTACTGAGGCTAAAAAGAAGGGGTATTTTATATGGGGGGCTCTGCATAGGGGCATTTTATACTGGGACATATTATGGTGGGGGGTGGGGGGGAGGAGCACTATGGGGTCATCTACGGGGGCACTGAGAAGGGGTATTTTATATTGACACATTATGGGAACATTAGCTCAACTGGTGGCATTACAAAGGGGTATGTTTTGCACATTATAAGGAGAATTATTTCTACTGGGGGGGGGGGGGCATTATGGTGGGCATTATTACTCCCCCATGGTATGAGCCCCCTAGTAGCAGCACCAGCCTCTCTCTGCTCTGCTATCCCTCTGCCCCTTCTCCAAATCCTTATTATGAAATCTTTCTCATTAGGATAAAACACATCAGCTCCACCGAGCCCCCGGCCAAGTGTTGAAGTGGTGTCCGAGATCCCCAAGGGTCAAGCCAAGTAATTATAAGTTTTCATGTGAAATATGTTTGTTTGTAGTTGATCTTTATTATCGATTTTACATTGCAGATTATTTATTTTTTGCAGCATGTGGGTGAGATTTTATAAATATTTTTATTATTTGGTCGAAAGGCTCATGGGGGGGGGAGGGGGGATTGTAACAGGACTGCCGTAGAATATCTAAAATAGCTGGTCAAGTAAAATGTTGCATACAACAGACATTAAATAGGTGGCCAACAAAAATGGGGCGGGTCAAAGGGCGTGGTAAAACACTGTCTGAGCATGCTGAGAGTTGTAGTTTTGCAACAGTTGGAGGCATCCTGGTTGGGAAAACACTGTGATAATATGAACAATGGGGGTTCTACAAAAGAGCTATCGTGGGGCAAAGTTCATATTCGTGTTTACACACGTGTTTTAAAATGAATGCTTTCCCCTTTTATAAACAAGTAAATAAGGACGCAATGCTGTGGGGCTGGTGTGCAACTTTTTCCAGGGCTGGTTTTTATCCCCAGTCCAGCCCTGCACAAGCGGACCCAGAAACGCCAGTGTGAAAGTAGCCTAACAGACATTTTTGGGCCCCAGTATCACTTCTTCTGCATCTATTCTATACATTTTATGAAATCGTCTAGTCTTGACTAACTGCTTCAGACTCTTTGGGGATAAGGCAATGTCTTACTATTCTATTGGTACCAATTGTTGGCATTTGTTTTACATTTAGAAGTCTTGCATTCTATCCAAAAATTCCTAATTGCTTCCTTGGTAGCTAGACAGACTAGATGAATTATCTCCCAGTGGCCTTCCGTACCCTTCCTCCTCAAGTCATTATAGTGAAACATTAACATCCAGGGATCATCATTTACTGAAAAACCTGAAATTTTGAAAATTAATCTCTTTTAGCTCTTCTCAAAACGGTCTTATTTTCAAACATTCCTAAAGTGAATTAAACAGTTTTACCCGATTCTCTCTGCATTAGGACCTTCTTTTGTAAAGGTAAATCAAAAGCCCTAATAACTCAAGGTATTATTCTCCAATGTAATTCCCTTCATGCTTCCGGCAGCATGCATTTTCTTACCATCCTCCAACCAGTTTTTTAATGAAATTTACTTTAAGTAAAATAGACACAGCAAACTGGACGGTACACACCAGAGCAGTGTTACATACTGAAAAACGGTAAATCCTACAGTGAGCAGTGAGATACAGCATGAATGCAATAAGTGTGGCCGCCCTTGATGTTTCTAAGGAGTAACAAACATAAAATACCAGTCACACCAAGGTCAGTTAAGATATACTGTGCTGCACTGTACCACCTACACCCCCCATGTCAGCACACCCTCCTTACTAACCTCTTGTCTCAGAGGCCCTACAGTCCCTCGCAAATCCTCATTGTAGTGCCACGTAGTCACAGGACAAAGGATGACAGCCACAATAAACTTGATACATTTGAAGAAAATAAACTGGACAACCCTTTAAAGAGGTTTGTCACTCCAGCAAATAGCATTTATTAGGTAGAGAAAGTTAATACAAGGCACTTACTAATGTATTGTGATTGTCCATATTGCTTCCTTTGCTGGCTGGATTCGTTTTTTCATCACATTATACACGGCTTTTTTTACATGGTTACGACCACCCTGCAATCCATCAGTGGTGGCCGTGCTTGCACACTATAAAAAAAAAAGCACTAGCCTATGTGCATTTCCATGGTCCCGTTCACTGGCACTTTTTCCTATGGTGTGCAAGCATGTCCTTTGCCGCTGGATTGCCGGGTGGTCATAACCATGGAAACGAGCAGTGTATAATGTGATGGAAAAATGAATCCAGCCAGCAAAGGAAGCAACATGGACAATCACAATACATTAGTAAGTGCCTTGTATTAAATTTCTCTACATGATAAATGCCACTTGCCCAAGTGATAAAACCCCTTTAAAGATTAGCGCGGTTGAATGAGGTGACTGAGGGTTGTGTGTTACCAATAGGCTTTGTGAATGCGAACCCTCAACACTTCCTCAAATGAGGTGTGCGTGGAAATGAAGGCTAAAGGAATTAGAATGCACCCCTCCTATAGACGTCTGAGGAAATCTAAGCAGCAACAGAGGCTTCCCGACAGTTTGGTGAGCATTGTGACCTAATTCAGTTAGGAAAGTGTGCAATGTGCTTTCATTTTTCTTTCGGGGACTTTAATACATCCCATTTATAGTGTGTGAAATGTCAACCTGAATTGCAATGAAGTGTGGGAATAAACTTGCCCTTCCAGGATTAACCTCTTCTAGTATAAGATGCATCATTTACATAGACTGAGAAATATTGCAGCTTCGAGGTTAAAGGGTCAGTGGTAATAAAGAAAATGTCCTGCAGTAATCCAGTGATTTGCATATAAGAGAAAATAGGGCCATCAAGCAACATCTACAAAATGTTAAAAATATTCTCTCTTTGTATCCATTTTTTTTTTAAAGTGGCACTGTACCTTCAGTAAACTTTTCATATCACATAGGGACATAATAAAAGTTGAGTGCGGAGACACCCACTGATCTATCCTCGCTGCATGAGATGGGAGCAAGCGGGCCCATAGACTTTCTATTGAGTCCATCTCCCTTCTTGTCCTGCAGCAAGAAGAGATAACGTGCTGAGTGAGTGTTTCTCTCCCCTCTAGTGATCAGTGGGGGTCTCAGAGCTCAGGCCACCACCGATCTAAACTTTTGGAAACTTCCTATAAAATTTTAAAAGTTTACTGAATATATAGAGGCACTATAAGGTATAAACATAAAAAATGTAAAAAAAATTCTCCCGTACATAATTAAAGAACTCCCAGAATGATCAGATTTTTACTATTTCTTTTAGCGTTTTCTGCAGCAGTCAATAGAACAGTACCTTGTCACAAACACTGAATAGAGCAGCTCTTTCTGTCTCTCTCGGAGCAGTAAATCCCAGCACAATGTGAAGTACCAAGTCTCTGTATGTAGAAACTGTGTTATAATCTGTAACAATCTAAAAAGGCCGGCGCACAATAACATACACATCGTCAGCCCGACCCTCTTTTTTTCGGCAGTACTGGCCAACAGTCTATTGTATATGGGGAGCTCCCAACTCATCTGCCAAGGAAGATTAGGATCAGACGTGTCAAATTTTAATGCTCAATCCTTTTGTCCTACCAGTGGTTTTTGACAGCAGCTTTCTCCTCCCCACTGAAAACACATATTTGCTCTGCTGATGTATGGCCGATAGTTACTGAAAGTAAAAAATATGGCCGCTTTCTTCCTAAGACAGTTCCACAGTTTTTCATGGGCTGTGTATACATTCCAACTCTGCCCCATTGAAACAATTTAAGTTGCAATACCTCACTGTTTCTAAAGGAAGCGGCCATGTTTTTCCAGTCTCATATAAACCCTGTGGGATCTTAACCTAGCATTATATTACATCTCTGTTTCCTTTAAATAGAAGCTTCCCCCGACCACGGATAATCTTCCTGCCATGTATAAATGATCAATTTTTCCTTTATTCCCCTTTTAGTTGATATTAGTGATGCCACTTAGAGAGAAATCAGGAAATTGCCAGCATTTCTGGATTAATGCACAGGTCTGAGCTCTTCACTCTTTCACATGTACACGCTGGGTAATTCTGTGTGCAGGTCTCCTGTGTATACCTAGTGACAGACAATGGTATGGCTCCACGCTAAGGGTTGAGGTCACTGCGCTGTGAGGGTTTATATGCTCCCCGTAGAGCGCAGGCTGGCGTCCTGTGTAGAACACATTTTCCTCTCTTGCTGCTGTTAATTGGCTGTGATTGCTTGAAAAGGATCTCTGCATATGACATATGGTCACTCGAACCATTCAGTTTTGCCTGGAGGATGATTACCGCCTATCTACGGCTTATTTATTCTGACTTTTTAACCTTTCCTCTGTAGAAACACCGCCAATGAGATTTGTTCTTGTTATGCAGCTTTATGTAAGATGATTATAATCAGTTGTAATATTTTCCATTGCAGGGAGCAGAAGTAATTAGGGCAATTATCTTGGTGGGCTGAAAGGTTTTCCTATTTATCCATTATAATGTCCGAAGTGATGGCAGCCAGCGACCCACCTGTTACTTCTCCTATACGGTGAAATCGTGGCTATTTTAAGTATAAACTGGGGACATATGAAAAATAAGAAGATCATTCACAGACAAAACTGCGGTCTTTATAATTCATGGAAGAGCAAGCCATGAGTTCACTAAGAATAGAGGCTTTACTTTTACATAGGAAGGCTGCTGCAATTGCACAGGGTGCACCAGGTGAGCTGGCACTCCAGAATGGTGACCAACGCAGCAATCTAAATAGACATTTTATATAGCACATTTTTTAGATTAATTTACTATGTCATTTCACTATATGTTGCTACTATTTATAAACTGTATGGTGGTATTTTATTTGAATGCCATACTCTGTGGCGTGCAAGAAGAAGTAAGGGCCCCATAGCAAGGATCAAACCAGGCCCCCCACACAGGACAGAAGGGTTTCCGCCTAAACCCTTTTCAATGAAGGCAGAGTCCTGACCAAGTTTTCACCTCCAGTAGAAGAGTAGATAATCCCAACTAAGACTGGGCCAGTGTTCCCTGTAAGCTGCGCGGGCGCAGGGCCACGCAGCTTTCTTAATGCCTCCGCTCAGGACCTCTGCAGGACCACTCACCGCCGCAGCGTTCTTAATGCCTCCGCTCAGGACCTCTGCAGGACCACTCACCGCCGCAGCGTTCTTAATGCCTCCGCTCAGGACCTCTGCAGGACCACTCACCGCCGCAGCCCGACTTCATGTAATCGCTCTTACAAGACGGTCTACATAGCAGCCGGAAGTACGTTTTATATAGTAATGCCGTTCATACTGGCTCCCTGCCTGTAAGCCAGATACAGCTGACAAATAAGCAGTGAGATGCCTTGATGCTGTTGCTGCCTATTGGCCAGCTGTACTTCAGCATCACCGGATCTAGCCCCTGGCGCGGCAGGGGCGTGTCTCCGGCTGCCGGCGCCATTGCAGTGAGGGGACAAGAGGCCCGTAGTTCTCGAGGAGAAAAGTTTGGAAATCTCCCCCAGTGTGACGACCGCGGTCCAGTGACTGCCTCAGTGACCAGCACTTTGTCAACCTCGGTAAGTAGGAGAGGCTGCAGGCCTGGTGCAGCAGTCCACATCACTTTGTGTGTGACTGTACTAGTGCCGGGTGGTCATAACCATGGAAACGAGCAGTGTAATAATCAGTCAGTCACACGCACTGTCCTGCAATGTGTAAGGGGAGGGCTCTACACTGTGGTCTCTAGGTGGTGTGTATAGCCACAAAGGCTATCAGTAATAGGACAATGAGAGGTAGAGAATGAAACCCCATCAAATTGCAGCATTTCCCCCATAGACATATGCTTTAAATTCTAAGGGGGGTTCAGTCTATGACCCTCAGTGCACTATAAGGCTAATAGTCTTTGTTGATTGTACTAAATAATAGGACAATGAGAGCTTATATATAATATATATACAGTGAGGAACAAGAAGTATTTGAACACCCTGCGATTTTGCAAGTTCTCCCACTTAGAAATCATGGAGGGGTCTGAAATTCACATTGTAGGTGCATTCCCACTCTGAGAGACAGAATAAAGAAAAAAAAAAATCTGGAAATCACATTGTATGATTTTTATTTGTCTTGCACTGCTGAACATAAGTATTTTAACACCTGAGAAAATCAGTGTTAATATTTGGTACAGAAGCCTTTGTTTGCAATTACAGAGGTCAAACATTTCCTGTAGTTCTTGACCAGGTTTGCACACACTGCAACAGGGATTTTGGCCCACTACTCCACACAGATCTCCTCTAGATCTGTCAGGTTTCGGGGGGCTGTCACTGAGCAACACTGAGTTTCAGCTCCCTCCAAAGATGTTCTATTGGATTTAGGTCTGGAGACTGGCTAGGCCACTCCAGAACCTTGATATACTTCTTACGGAGCCACTCCTTGGTTATCCTGGCTGTGTGCTTTGGGTCGTTGTCATGTTGGAAGACCCAGCCACGACCCATCTTCAATGCTCTGACTGAGGGAAGGAGGTTGTTGCTCAAAATCTTACATTAAATGGCCCCATTCATCCTCTCCTTAATACAGTGCAGTCGTCCTGTCCCTTCGCAGAAAAGCACCCCCAAAGCATGATGTTACCACCCCCATGCTTCACAGTAGAGATGGTGTTCTTGGGATGCAACTCATCCCTCTTTTTCCTCCAAACACGACAAGTAAAGTTTAGACCAAAAAGTTCTACTTTGGTCTCATCTGACCACATGACTTTCTCCCATGCCTCCTCTGGATCATCCAGATCATGGACGTCCGCAGAAATTTTTCCAGGTGGGGGCATAATTTTATTGACATCCATGCTCTGCTTGGACTGACTGGTCTGTGACACTGACTGTCACTCACTGTGTTAGTGTCGCTCTCGCTCATTCATTAAGGCTGCCTGTGGTTGTGGAGTCCTGAAGCAGCCGGCACACTGCGGCTCTTCTTCTTGCTCTGGCTCCGCAATGTCTTTCCCACCCGGAAGGTGGGCGGAGCTTCGTACTGCCGTGCGCGCCCGGCCCTGGTGATTCATCAGGGCGCGTGCATGCTTCTGATAGATACCGGCGTACCGCTCCTCACTCTGCGGTGCTGCGCAGTGCAGCAGCTGGAGAGCAGAGGCAGAACTCAGTTCACAGATTTCGAAGGGCCCCAGGGGGCAGGGCCGGTTCTAGGTCAAATGGGGCCCTGGGGTGAAAAACAATAAGGTCCCCCCCCCCACATGACACTTGCTGACTTTAACGTCCCGTCAGAGATATCGATAAAACCATAAAACAGTACTGTGATCAATAAAAACAATAGTAGGTTTAATCGTGGCTGGCCCACACATCTGGTTCATCAATCAGTTTGGAGATTTAATTTGTGGACGTTCATACAGAAGAAACTGTATATTGTGGGGCACAGTGTAGGATATATGTGTATAACAGAAATATATTTTACATGAAAACTTACAGTTACTTGGCTTGGCCCTTGGGGACCTCGGACACAACTTCAACACTTTGGCCGGGGGCTCGTGGAGCTGATGGGTTTTATCCTAATGAGAAAGATTTCATAATAAGGATTTGGAGAAGGGGCAGAGGGATAGCAGAGCAGGGAGAGGCTGGTGCTTCTACTAGGGGGTCATACCATGGGGGAGTAATAAAGCCCACCATAATGCCCCCCCAGTAGAAATAATTCTCCTTATATTAGACAGTGCAAAAAATACCCCCTTGTAATGCCCCCAGTTGAGCTAATGTTCCCATAGTGCCACCATAATGTACCAGTATAAAATACTCCTATATAGTGCCCCCAGTAAAAGCCACATAGTGCTCCTCTCCCCCCTTCCTCCTAGTGCCCCCATAATGTACCAGTATAAAATGCACTAATAAGGGGTATTTTATGCTTGCAAATTATGGGGGACACTAAGGGCATCTACTGGGGCACTATATAGGAGCATTTTATACTGGTACATTACGGGGGCACTAAGAGGAAGGGGGAGAGGAGCACTATTAGGTTGCACTATGGGGTCACTTCTTACTGGCACATTATTGGGGGGCACTATGGGGGCACTTCTTGCCAACACATTATTGGTGGGCACTATAGGGGCATCTACTGAGGGCGAGGCTACAAAGAAGTGGTATGTTATATGGAGGGCTCTGTACAGTAGTATTTTATACTGGGACACATTATGGTGGGTACTATGGGAGCAGACTTCCCACCCGTGACCCTCCACCCCCCTGCACCCCCCCCCCCTGAATGGCACATTTCTCCCCCTCGGGCTCGGGCCCCTCCATGGGCCAGTGTCAGCAGCACATCTCTCCTCCCCCCCCCTCCCCCAGGCACATTTCTCCCACTCCATCTCATGGGCCAGACCAGTGGCAGACATGGGATCCATCATGGATCCCATGTCTGCCACTGGTCTGGCCCATGAGATAAAGTGGGAGAAATGTGCCTGGGGGAGGGGGGGGGGAGAGATGTGCTGCTGACACTGCCATCATCCACCATGTCATCATGATCCATCATCCATCCACTTGTTGTTATGTACTTATGTTAGCAGCCACTGTCTGAGAGTCTAGAGACAGGCAGGCCAGGCAGCGGAGCTCAGAGCGGCCGCGGGCCCCGCCCCCTCCTCACTCTTTCAGGCCGGGGGTGCGCTTTCACTCAGTCAGTGCTGTCAGCTGTTGTTAGTCGGCCGGCGGCCGCCCGCAACTAAATAGTAGTAACTTACTTAATAGTACTGGGTTAGTTTGCAGGGCCGGGGGGGGGGGGGCACTTGAGCCCCCTTGCCCCCCCCTGCAGACGCCCATGATCCAGATTGTCATTGGCAAACTTCAAACGGGCCTGGACATGTGATGACTTGAGCAGTGGAACCTACCGTGCAATGCATGATTTAAAACCATGACAGCGTAGTGTTCTACCGACAGTGACCTTTGAAACTGTGGTCCCAGCTAGGTATGGGCTGATTCCTCACCTTTCTTATCATCAGAGATACCCCACGAGGTGAGATCTTGCATGGAGCCCCGAGGGAGACTGACAGTCGTCTTTAGCCTCTTCCATTTTCTAACAATTGCTCCAACAGTTGATCTATTTTCACCAAGCTGCTTGACAACTGCCTCGTAGCCCTTTCCAGCCTTGTGGAGGTCCACAATTTTGTCTCTGGTGTCTTTTGACAGATCTTTGGTCTTGCCCATAGTAGTAGTTGGCGTCTGACTGACTGTGGGGTGGACAGGGGTCTTTAAAGAGCTCAGACAGAGGCTACTAAGTTAGATTAATGAGTGGAGTAGAGGTGGATGTTTTAAAGGCCTGGTAACAGGTCTTTGAGAGCCAGGATTCTTGCTGTTTCTCAGGTGTTCAAATACTTATGTTCAGCAGTGCAAGACAAATAAATTCTTTAAAAATCATACAATGTGATTTCCTGAATTTTTTATTTTATTCTGTCTCTCAGAGTGGGAATGCACCTACAATGTGAATTTCAGACCCCTCCATGATTTCTAAGTGGGAGAACTTGCAAAATCGCACGGTTTTCAAATACTTCTGTTCCTCACTGTATACAGTTGCAAGAAAAAGTATGTGAACCCTTTGGAATGATATGGATTTCTGCACAAATTGGTCATAAAATGTGATCTGATCTTCATCTAAGTCACAACAATAGACAATCACAGTCTGCTTAAACTAATAACACACAAAGAATTAAATGTTACCATGTTTTTATTGAACACACCATGTAAACATTCACAGTGCAGGTGAAAAAAGTATGTGAACCCTTGCATTTATTAACTGGTTGAACCTCCTTTGGCAGCAATAACTTCAACCAAACGTTTCCTGTAGTTGCAGATCAGACGTGCACAATGGTCAGGAGTAATTCTTGACCATTCCTCTTTACAGAACTGTTTCAGTTCAGCAATATTCTTGGGATGTCTGGTGTGAATCGCTTTCTTGAGGTCATGCCACAGCATCTCAATCGGGTTGAGGTCAGGACTCTGACTGGGCCACTCCAGAAGGCGTATTTTCTTCTGTTTAAGCCATTCTGTTGTTGATTTACTTCTATGCTTTGGGTCGTTGTCCTGTTGCAATACCCATCTTCTGTTGAGTTTCAGCTGGTAGACAGATGGCCTTAAGTTCTCCTGAAAAATGTCTTGATAAACTTGGGAATTAATTTTTCCTTCGATGATAGCAATCCGTCCAGGCCCTGACGCAGCAAAGCAGCCCCAAACCATGATGCCCCCACCACCATACTTCACAGTTGGGATGAGGTTTTGATGTTCGTGTGCTGTGCCTCTTTTTCTCCACACATAGTGTTGTGTGTTTCTTCCAAATAACTCAACTTTGGTTTAATCTGTCCACAGAATATTTTGCCAGTACTGCTGTGGAACATCCAGGTGCTCTTGTGCAAACTGTAAATGTGCAGCAATGTTTTTTGGACAGCAGTGGCTTCCTCTGTGATATCCTCCCATGAAATCCATTCTTGTTTAGTGTTTTACGTATCGTAGATTCGATAACAGGGATGTTAGCATATGCCAGAGACTTTTGTAAGTCTTTAGCTGACACTCTAGGATTCTTCTTCACCTTATTGAGCAGTCTGTGCTGTGCTCTTGCAGTCATCTTTACAGGATGGCCACTCCTAGGGAGAGTAGCAGCAGTGCTGAACTTTCTCCATTTATAGACAATTTGTCTTACCGTAGGCTGATGAACACCAAGGCTTTTGGAGATACTTTTATAACCCTTTCCAGCTTTATGCAAGTCAACAATTCTTAATCGTAGGTCTTCTGAGAGCTCTTTTGTGCGAGGCATCATTCACATCAGGCAATGCTTCTTGTGAAAAGCTAACCCAGAACTTGTGTGTGTTTTTTATAGGGCAGGGCAGCTGTAACGAACACCTCCAATCTCATCTCATAGAAACATAGAAACATAGAATGTGTTGGCAGATAAGAACCATTTGGCCCATCTAGTCTGCCCAATATACTGAATACTATGAATGGGCCTTGGCCCTATCTTATATGAAGGATGGCCTTATGCCTATCCCATGCATGCTTAAACTCCTTCACTGTATTTGCAGCTTGCTTCTTGTGAAAATCGAACCCAGAACTGGTGTGTGTTTTTTATAGGGCAGGACAGCTGTAACCAACACCTACAATCTCATCTCATTGATTGGACTCCAGTTGGCTGACACCTCACTCCAATTAGCTCTTGGAGATGTCATTAGTCTAGGGGTTCACATACTTTTCCCACCTGCACCGTGAATGTTTACATGGTGTGTTCAATAAAAACATGGTAACATTTAAGGCTACTTTCACACTAGCGTTCGGGTGTCCGCTCGTGCGCACCGTTTGAAGGGGCTCACGAGCAGCCCCAAACGCATCCGTCTGGCCCCAATGCATTCTCAGTGGAGGCGGATCCACTGAGAATGCATCCGCCTGCCAGCGTTCAGCCTCCGCTCCGCTCAGTGAGCGGACACCTGAACGCTGCTTGCAGCGTTCGGGTGTCCGCCTGGCCGTGCGGAGGCGAGCGGATCCGTCCACACTTACAATGTAAGTCAATGGGGACGGATCCGCTTAAAGATGACACAATATGGCTCAATCTTCAAGCGGATCCGTTCCCCATTGACTTTCAATGTAAAGTCTGAACGGATCCGCTCAGGCTACTTTCACACTTAGAAAATTTTCTAAGTTTTAATGCAGACGCATCCGTTCTGAACGGATGCGAACGCCTGCATTATCGGAGCGGATCCGTCCGATGAAACATCAGACGGATCCGCTCCGAACGCTAGTGTGAAAGTAGCCTAATTCTTTGTGTGTTATTAGTTTAACAATATAACAAAACAATAACAAACGTCAAACTGATTTTAAAATTGAGAGATTAGTCAACATGTCCTACGGTGTAGAACATGTCTAAGCCCGGACACCGCGACAAGGTTTCTCAAGTAGCCCGGGACCCTACACTCTCCTACCTGAGCCGTATGGGCGATACCAGGAGCCAGTGGGCAAATTACAGGAGCATAAGGCCGACTCACAAACAACTCACCAGTTACCTCCAGCATGTGGCCATGCTTGCAATGGGAGGAGGGAGGAGTCTGTGAGTCCCACTCAAGACTTGCTGATATGTCCCAGGCCTCACAGGTGCATCTAAATGTAGCCTGTAGATGGAAAACAGGCACATTTAAATAGGAGTTTATACACCTCCAGGAATCTCAGGTAGGAGAGTGTAGGGTCCCGGGCTACTTGAGAAACCTTGTCGCGGTGTCCGGGCTTAGACATGTTCTACACCGTAGGACATGTTGACTAATCTCTCAATTTTAAAATCAGTTTGAGGATTTAGTAATACTGCAGAGTGCACCTGTGTTTGTTATTGTTTTGTTATATTGTTATATTAATTATTACATCCGCACTTGTTACCTTGTGTAGGATGTCTATTGTGGTACTTGTGGTTCGCCGCGGGCATCCTCCATTGTATGCATTTTGCTGGGGATTGCCATTAGCAACGGGCCACAAGTGCAGGATTTGCTCCCCTATATATATGCACAACTGCATGTGGGTTTGAAGCACCTCCTGCTAATGCCAACCTGTCTTCTTAGTTTATATATATAGATTCCTGGAGGTGTATAAACTCCTATTTAAATGTGCCTGTTTTCCATCTACAGGCTACATTTAGGTGCACCTGTGAGGCCTGGGACATATCAGCAAGTCTTGAGTGGGACTCACAGACTCCTCCCTCCTCCCATTGCAAGCATGGCCACATGCTGGAGGTAACTGGTGAGTTGTTTGTGAGTCGGCCTTATGCTCCTGTAATTTGCCCACTGGCTCCTGGTATCGCCCATACGGCTCAGGTAGGAGAGTGTAGGGTCCCGGGCTACTTGAGAAACCTTGTCGCGGTGTCCGGGCTTAGACATGTTCTACACCGTAGGACATGTTGACTAATCTCTCAATTTTAAAATCAGTTTGAGGATTTAGTAATACTGCAGAGTGCACCTGTGTTTGTTATTGTTTTGTTATATTGTTATATTAATTATTACATCCGCACTTGTTACCTTGTGTAGGATGTCTATTGTGGTACTTGTGGTTCGCCGCGGGCATCCTCCATTGTATGCATTTTGCTGGGGATTGCCATTAGCAACGGGCCACAAGTGCAGGATTTGCTCCCCTATATATATGCACAACTGCATGTGGGTTTGAAGCACCTCCTGCTAATGCCAACCTGTCTTCTTTGTTATTAGTTTAAGCAGACTGTGATTGTCTATTGTTGTGACTTAGATGAAGCTTAGATCACATTTTATGACCAATTTGTGCAGAAATCCATATCATTTTAAAGGGTTCACATACTTTTTCTTGCAACTGTATATGTATATATATCCAAGAAAAGAAGACCACAGTATTGCAGGGCTAAGTCAAAATATTAAGCAGCTTTATTCAAAAAGGTACCAGCAAAAAATACCTTTAACCACTTGACAAAGGTGTTTTTTATGCTGAAACGTTGTATCAAGTGATGGATATACGTTTTTTAATAAAGCTACTTAATATTTTTGACTTATCCCTGTGATACTCTGGTCTTCTTTTCTTGGATGTTTAACCAAGCTGTTGTTCTGGTGGCAACATGCACAACGGGAAAAGAAACTGACTGCTGACGCTCAATATTTTATATTTATTTAGGGAAACCCACTATTTTTTGCTATGGGGCCCCTTCATTTCTATGTACGCCCCTGGTCAGGAGTCCGTTCCTGTGCGGCGCTCCAAGATGGCCTGGCCTCCTTCCTCATGCGCTGTTGCTACTGGAGAACATGTGCAGCACGGCAAAAAAGGGGAAAAGAGGAGGGGACGGCATGTTCTTAGACTTAACCCCCCAGCCAAAGTGTTGAAGTGGCGTCCGAGATCCCCAAGGGCCAAGCCAAGTAATTGTAAGTTTTCATGTGGAATGTGTACAATATACATTATAATCCCTGCACCATGCTGCATAATATACATTATTTATAATCCCTGCACCATGCTATACAATATACATTATAATCCATACACCATGCCGATTAATATACAGTATAACACCTACACTGTGGGTTTATGTTGTATATTGTACGGCATGATGTATGGGTTATAATGTATATTATACAGCATGATGCAGGAATTATAATGCATATTGTACTGCATGGTGTATGGATTATACTGTATTTTGTACAGCATGGTGTATGGATTATACTGTATTGTATGGATGGTGCAGGGGTTACACTGTATGCTCTTTAATATGACAATTATCTTAGGTTTTTCTATCGCCCACCTTTGATGGCGCTGTGCCCAGCTCTGATACGACCCCGCTCAGCAGCTGCCAGGGCTTAGAGGGAACACTGGACTGGGCCCCTTCTTGCCCTGGGCCCCATAGCAGTTGCATTGTCTGCCGCTATGGTAGTTACGCCCCTGGCCATACTGTAAGAACATGTGAATGAAATACGGTACGGTATGGTTTTTTGTATGCCTATGACACCATTTGAAAGGATACAGAAATAATCACTGCACAGGTTGTTATACAATATAAAATTGGATCCGCTATATAGGTCATCTTCAGAGATCCTAAAATTTCTAATATAATATACTTCTTTAATTCACTCCTCTTCAGGACGACAGCCGATCTATATGGCTTACATATTTCATAGGCTCTATGAGGGACATTATTAAGCCATGTTATACACTGGTCTACTCTTAATCTGTCCCTCGCTGGCATTAGTTTATTAATTGTTAATTATTAAGAGGCGCACACCTCCTAATAGTTGTGGTGCATCTGTGCAGGTCTGTATACAAAAACTAAAATGTACGCCAACACAAGGAAGTTTATGCAGATTTCCTATATAATTTACTCCAGCTTCCTTACCTAGATTATAATACAATTGCCGGGCCATATATGACCATCACCATACCACCCACTCCGATTACAAAAGGAGTTCTGGTACATTCAACAACAGTCTTTATACTGTGCAAATTCTACCCAGATGTCTGTGCATGAGTTAGGCAATGTTGGAAGCAATGGCTCCCTGGTTACACTATCTCTGCATTCTATCAATAAGCCCTGCAATTTTCACAGCGGTGTGCACATTCAATAAATTCAATAATACGACTGGCCAAGTTGTTATTGTGGTGTGTATGGTGCCTTAACTTGTTACCTCTCCACAGCAGCAAGGTATTGGATGGCTTTACACAGGTTAGTTAGCTGACTGAATCCTTGCCTGGCGATGCAGATTCTCCAATCTTGTCTTTTTTCCTCTCTCTCGCTGTAGCAGAAGAAGAGAATCCCACGGAGATCTGTTAGTCTCCAGATTCTTGAAGATGGAGGCCTGAGGAGAGGAGCACATAGTGTCTGCTCCGTACCCCCTTTAAACTGATGGATTTCAAGGGTCATATAGAGTGTCTATTGGGTAGGTACAGAGACACATAGGGCTAGCGACCCAGTATCCCTGTCTCTTCAATATCTACTCTTTTCTACCCTCTGTCCCCTTTATATGACATTTACCGTATGGTAGCTAGTTGTCGCATATACCAGTCTTTAGGCTACATGCTTATTGGATAAAAGAGGAATTGATTCATGGGCCCACATCTTTTAATGTAGCTTTAATTAAATGTTAAGTTTTAATTGCAGTTACCCATTTGTGTGAATTGTTATTTGAGATACGGTTACTGCTGATAATACATAGCTTTGACTACAGCAAATTAGTTGTGTGATTTTCTCCTGCAGCTGAAACTCCACTATCGCCTGCTGCTGCTCGCAAAGTCTCTCCAGCATGTGCAAGGTAAAGTTCCACCTTGTGGGTACATTGCATATGAGGCGGTGAGCGGGAAGGCCGAAGTTACGCTGCAGCACAGACAGGCGAGCAACAGCAGGGTGAGGATGCCGAAAGCGCGCACAGACAGCCCACACTTGCTGCTGTGCAGCAGCTCTGACATATCGGGGTCATTTTTCAGGAACCTCTGCACCACCAAATTCAGCACATGCGCCAGGCAAGGGATGTGCGTCAAACCGGCTAGCCCCAGAGCTGCTATGAGATTTCGCCCGTTATCGCACACCACCAGGCCAGGCTTGAGGCTCTGCGGCACCACCCACTCATCGGTCTGTTGTTCCATGCCCGTCCACAGCTCCTGCGTGATGTGAGTTTTTTCCCCCAAACAGATGAGTTTCAAAACATCCTGCTGTCGTTGGTGGAGAAGGTGTTATGCTGACCGGATGAGGAGGCGGTAGAGGAGGAAGCGGAGTAGGAGGAGGAGGAGGCAACGAGAAATGTCCTGCAATCCTTGGTGGCGGTAGGAAATGCGCCAAACTGCTATCCGTCTCAGGCCCAGCGGCCACTGCATTTACCCAGTGTGCAGTTGGTGAGATATAACGTCCTTGCCCGTCCACGTATCGGGGGTTATGTGGACTTTGCCACAGTTGCGCAGTGCACAACTGATTTTGTCCGCCACTTGGTTGTGCAGAGCAGGGATGGCTTGCCTGCTGAAGTACTGGCGGCTGGGAACCACGTACTGTGGGACAGCCATTGCCATATGGTTTTTAAAAGTCTCTGTCTCCACCAGACGGAATGACAGCATTTCAAAGGCCAGGAATTTTGAAATGGTGGCATTCAGGGACAGGGATCGCGGGTGGGTAGGAGGGTACTTCCTCTTTCTCTCCAGTGTTTGGGGGATGGAGAGCTTAACGCTTCCATGGGACAGTGTGGACATGCTGGGAGACGGTGGTGGAGGTGGTGGTGTTGCTGCCACTTCCTCTGTTTGCGGGGTGGCAGGTGCCACTGTCTCTCCAGAGGGGGAGGAAGAGGCCGAGATCGCAGCAGAAGAGGAATTAAGAGGAGCCTGAGATCTTTTGTTGTTTTTCATGTGTATACTCCACTGCAGTTTGTGCTTTGCATTTAGGTGCCTGGTCATACAGGTGGTGCTCAGGTTTAGAACATTTATGCCTCTCTTCAGGCTCTGATTGCACAGCGTGCAAAGCACTCACTTCTTGTTGTCAGCACATTGTCTGAAGAACTGCCATACCAGCAAACTTCTTGGAGCTGGCTTTGGTGTGCTCAGTCCCTGGGTGCGGTGGGCAGTAGCAGGCATACTGGCTAGGTGACGGCCACTCTGCTTTTGCACCCTACTCCTTCTTTTGCTGTGCGGCTGGTGCTGTGTGACCACCACCTCTTCCTCCGAACTGCACACGTCACTCGCATGACATTGATTCCATGTGGGGTCTAGGACCTCATCATCCTCCACATCATCTTCCACCCACTCTGCACCCCTGCCCTCCTTGCCGGTCTACACACGGCAGAAAGCCGCAGCAGTTGGCACCTGTGTTTGGTCATCATCATCAGAGACGTGCTGCGGTGGTCCTCCTATGTCCACATCCTAAACATAAGTGGATGGGCATAAGTGCACTCAATATCTTCCACTTCTGGGGCAGGGCTAGGTGGATGGCCCACGGAGGCCCTGCCAGCAGAGTCATCAAAAAGCATAAGAGACTGCTGCATGACTCAGACTGCTGCATGGCTCAGACTGCTTGGCTGATTTGCAAGGGGGTGAGGTGAAAGACAGATGCCCATGGGCTGCAGGTGCCAACTCTGCGATTTCAGCAGGGGACCGGGTGGGAGACAATTTGAAAGAACTGGAAGCACTGTCAGCCATCCAATCTACTGCCGTCTCTATTTGTTCTGGCCTCACCATTCGTACACCGGTATTCGGGCCTACAAAATGATGCTGAACGTCCTGTCGCCGACGTGCACCTGAGGAAGGTGTTTCATTTGGGTGTGTAGCTGTTACAGATCGACCACGTCCTCTTCCTGCAACAGGAGCTCCACCAGCACCAGCAGCACCATGGCCACGTCCCTTATTTGATGCTCTCCCTATTTTTTTATGTCACCCACCGAACTAATAGACAGATTAACTACAGGGTGGGCCATTTATGGGAATGGTTGGTGATATTAACTTCCTGTTTGTGGCACATTAGTATATGTGAGGGGGGAAACTTTTCAAGATGGGTGGTGACCATGGTGGCCATTTTGAAGTTGGCCATTTTGAATCCAACTTTTGTTTTTTCAATAGGAAGAGGGTCATGTGACACATCAAACTTATTGGGAATTTCACACGAAAAACAATGGTGTGCTTGGTTTTAACGTAACTTTATTCTTTCATGAGTTATTTACAAGTTTCTCTTTGTTTACAGCCATTGACATGTCGCCGAGGTTAACACTTGAGGAGCGGATAGAAATTGTGTTGATGTCTGGTGAACGCAGTAACCGGGTCATTGCAGCAGATTTCAATGCAAGACACCCTACGAGACCACCCATCTCCCATGCTACAGTTAGCAAACTGCTTGCTAAGTTTCGTGAAACTGGTTCAGTGTTGGATTTGCCAAAATGTGGACGCATGAAATCTATCTCTAATGAAGAAACATCAGTGGCTGTCCTAGCTTCATTCAGCAAGAGCCCACAGCGTAGCACTCGCCGCATGTCACTGGAGAGTGGCATTAGTCGAGCATCCCTTCGGCGGATATTAGCTACTTACAAATGGCACCCTTACAAACTCCAGCTACTGCAGCATCTCAACGAGGATGACCAAGATCGGCGCACTGAATTTGCAGAATGGGCAAAACAAAAATTGGAACAGGACCCTCAGTTTATGCAAAATATTTTGTTCAGTGATGAGGCAAACTTTTATGTGAATGGTGAAGTTAACAAACAAAACCACCGCTATTGGTCTGACACTAACCTACATTGGATAGATCCCTCCAAGACTGTTGGAACAAAAAAATTGATGGTATGGTGTGGTATATGGGGTACAAAGATAGTGGGGCCATTCTTCATCAATGGAAACCTCAAGGCCACTGGATATGCGAAATTGCTACATGATGATGTGTTTCCCTCTTTATGCACTGAAGCTGGCACGTTCCCTGAGTTTTTCCAGCAAGATGGTGCACCACCACATTATGGGTGTCAGGTCCGAGCATTCCTAGATGAACAGTTTCCTGGAAAGTGGATTGGTCGTCGTGGGCCAGTTGAATGGCCCCCAACGTCTCCCGATCTGACCCCCTTAGACTTTTATCTTTGGGGTCATCTGAAGGCAATTGTCTATGCTGTGAAGATACGAGATGTGCAGCACCTGAAACTACGGATACTGGAAACCTGTGCTAGCATTTCTCCTGCGGTGTTGCTATCAGTGTGTGAAGAGTGGGAGAAGAAGGTTGCATTGACAATCCAACACAATGGGCAGCACATTGAACACATTTTATAAGTGGTCAGAAACTTGTAAATAACTCATGAAAGAATAAAGTTACGTTAAAACCAAGCACACCATTGTTTTTCTTGTGAAATTCGCAATAAGTTTGATGTGTCACATGACCCTCTTCCTATTGAAAAAACAAAAGTTGGATTCAAAATGGCCAACTTCAAAATGGCCGCCATGGTCACCACCCATCTTGAAAAGTTTCCCCCCTCACATATACTAATGTGCCACAAGCAGGAAGTTAATATCACCAACCATTCCCATTTTATTAAGGTGTATCCATAATAATTTCCCACCAAAAATGAGAATATGTCACCCACCGAACTAACAGACGGATTAACTATAATAATTTCTCTGTCACGTATGCAGTGCAGGTGTACCTCACACCAAAAATGGGTATATGTCACTGACTGATCTAACAGGCAGATTAACTATATTAATTTCCCTGTCACGGATGCAGTGCAGATGTACCTCACACCAAAAATAGGTATATGTCACCGGCTGAACTAACAGTCAGATTAACTATATTCATTTCCCTGTCACTTATAAAGTGCACGTGTATCTCACACCAAAAATGGGTATATGTCACCAACCGAACTAGCAGACGGATTAACTATATTCATTTCCCTGTCACGGATGCAGTGCAGATGTACCTCACACCAAAAATAGGTATATGTCACCCATCGAAGTAACAGACAGATTAACTATTATATTTTTTTGTCAGGGGTACAAAAATAGTGCATTGCACCCACCAAAAATCACTATAGGTCACCCACAGATTTAACAGCCAGATTAATTATTATATTTCTGTGACAGGGGTGCAAAGCTGGTGTATTGCACCCACAAAAAAACATTATTGGTCACCCACAAAGCCAGATTCCTAAAACTCTCACTTCAGCTGCCTGCTTCCTGTCCCTGCACCACTCAGAGCTGATGGGCGGTGCTACACGGGTTCCAGCTTGTATAGAGGCAGGGTCACATGATGCAGCGGCCAATCACAGCCATGCCATTACTAGGCATGGCTGTGATTGCTTCTAAGTGCCCACAGCTTAAAAGCTTGTTGATTTGCTGCCCTGCAGCCTTTCAAAAGCTTTATTAAATGCCCGAACACCGAACTCGCACCCAAACTTTTCCGGCAAAGTTAGGGTTTGGGTCCAGGTACCCGAATTTGCAAAGTTCGGTACGGACCTGAACTTTACAGTTCGGGTTTGCTCAACACTAATTAAAAGCTTTACTTTGGGGGCCCCTCAGACCATTCGACCATTGCCAGCTCCTCTGAATAACGTGTCTATAAAATATGATTTCTGCATGGCAGGACGTAATATAGCATTTTGCTGTGTCTGTGAATTAGGGCTCATGCACATGACCGTATGTATTTTGCAGTCTTCAAAAAACGGATCTGCAAAAAATACAGATGACATCCGTGTGCATTCTGTATTTTGCGGAACGGAACAGCTGGCCCCCAATAGAACAGTCCTATCCTTGTCCGTAATGCGGACAATAATAGGACATGTTCTAATTATTTGCGGAACGGAAATACAGACATATGGAAACGGAATGCACACGGAGTAACTTCCGCTTTTTTTGCGGACACATTGAAGTGAATGGTTTCGCATACGGTCCGCAAAAAAAACAGAACGGACACGGAAAGAAAATACGTTCGTGTGCATAAGCCCTTACCTGTATTTCCCTGTTGTGCTGTACAGATTGTACTCATCTAAAATTCTACCAGGAAGATTAGTTCCCAGCTCTGAATAATCAGGTATGATCCCTGCAAATATATTTTAATAATTTTGCTGCAGCGTTGTTTATAAAAGTCCCATTTGCCCGGTTTGAATGACTTCTTCGGAAACGTGGTGACTCATGATATTGTTTCTGTAGCCGGTGGTGTACCTGCCGCAGGTTGATTTGGTATGTCACTGCTATGAGCCATGGCAGGAGGTGGATCAAGGACAAAATTGGACCTTACCTAAGCATGCCGTATCCTTAAAGGAACACACAGGTAAAATTGTTACTGTGCTGTAACACAAAGAAACGCTGCAGCAGCAACTTATTCCTGTGGGCCGATGTCATACGCCTATTCCTTAATGATCGACATCAGTGCTAGCGATGCCAAAATCCCCCGCATGGCCTTTAATCCTCTCTTATTATACAGAACACTGCAGACTTACAGAAATATCTGCAGTGTATTGCAGAAGTCAGAGCATGCACAGAAATTTAGAGCCTCTAGCACTGTTGTCAAAAGCAAGGGGGTATCAATCAGGGAGGAGTATGCATGCCTTGTGGGCCTCTATCGCTACCACATGCAACCTTCTTTAGGTCATTGCAGCCCTAATGTCTAGAGATGAGCGATTTGCCGCAAAGCCGAATTTCCTTGTGCTTTGTGGTAGCAAATCGATTTAACCTTAAATAGTGTAAAAAAACAAAAAACAAAATCATACTTACCTCCTCCATTTGCTCGTGACAGGGCGGCCGCCGCCATCTTGATTGCAGATCTTGGCCGAAAACCCGTCATCTCGGGCCGCGCGAGATTTCGCAACAGATCTATAAGCAAGATGGCGGCGGCCGGCCGGTCTCGAGCAAATGGATGAGGTAAGTATGATTAATTTTTTTTTCTGTTAATTTTATACTGTTTTTACTCTCAGATGCGCGATCATGTATGAATGCGGAACCTAAGGGGTACAATTATGGGGAACGGCGCTACTTACCAAAAAAATGCACTTCGTGTGCAGCGTACTCAAGTTGTGTGTAATAGAGTTTCTGGGTGTAGTAGTGCAATGACACTAACCTGAGACGGCTGACTCTCTGCATAGGCAGGTGATGGTAGAAATTGTTCGTGACGCCAGTGCCAATTAGACGGTGGCACGCCGTTTGCGGATAGCAGGAATAAATTGAGGAACACGTGGTATTAAAACAGAACTCCAACTTTAGTAGTTTTCATGCAGAGACAATATTGGAATCGCAGTTCCTTGGCATACAGTCGATTTTGCAATACGGTTGATGCAGGCAATTACAGATTTAGCAAGGTGATTACAGAGTGTTGAACACAGGACTTGCAGTACAGGAGCTTGCACTCTATTTCTGTCTGCTCCTGGAATATAGCAATTCTTCTCCAAAGCCCAATAACCTAGCTCTGGCTTTATATCCTTGGCTATAGCTTTAGAAAGTACCTCCTCTGTTATTTTGAGTACCTCTTGCTTCTCTGCACTTTGCCTCGGTCTCTCTCTGCTGCTTCCTTCCTCAGGCTCTTTAGCTAAGATATTCCTGTTTCTGCATATGGGAATTCAGGAGGGAATCTTCTCCTGGACAGCAGGCTTCAGGCCTGGACTTGTCTCTGACATTGTCTAATCTCCAACTGTAGATTACAGACACTAGACTCCGTCTCCCTTTCCCTTCCCTGACTGGGCCTTATATAGACTAGGGCTCCCTAGCTCCCTCTAGTGACTAGAAGCTGGAATGACACCCCTAGCAGGCCTGTACATGCAAGTGTCATAGTAACAGGGAAACACACAGCATTGCATTACATGACATTTTATAAAACTGACATATACCAACTTCTCCATAACTAAGGAGGGACGACAGCACACCAAGTGACACTTTGGTAGTGACGGGTATTACAGTCCCCGTACACTACACGTGACAAAGTAATTTGTCACAAAGCAAATATTTTTTGTAAAATTAGGCAAAGCAGCCAAATTGCTTTCCATCCAGTCTGAGACATCAGTACAGGCATGGTCTGCAGCCTTTCTTAGGCCTCATTTCTCACTTATCTTTTGGGGCACCTGTCAGTGGAATCTGTTTCACAGCAGCCATATGGACATATTAATCCTTATACAGACAACAGACAACAACTCTCCGTAGGTAAAGGATGAGGAGCTTAGCTGCTCCCATCACCTCTTCTCAGTGGTAGATCCAGTGTTAATTACTACTTTGTAATAAATATGTCACCTGCCATTGTAATCCTACTTGTGATGATAATGACATGACTACTGAGTATGACAAAAGTGTACAAAAAAGCTTACATAAACAATAGTTAATTAAGTGTTCTTGGATGACAAGACCACTTACTGTTATCTCACATATATACTCTTATTATCTTAGCCAAATTTACCAGCCCAACTCCTCCCACAGTTTTTACACTACATAGACAGTAATGGAGTAACACTGGAAAATGTCGCGCTCATCCACAGGAAGCCAGGAGCCCGGACCTCGCCCTGAACCTTAGGCGCACAGAAGATTCCAATAAAAAGAAAGACGGTCCAGCTTCACTGAAAAATACTTGAGGCTTTTTTTTAATCCCGTGCAGATAAAAACCAACATACAGCAATGCAGAAAATAAGCCTCAAGTATTTTTCAGTGAAGCTGGACCGTCTTTCTTTTTATTGGAACATAGACAGTAATATACCGAAACATGTGGATTGTTCCCGATTGGTGTGCTATTACTTTGTGGAACGTTTCGCCGAATGGTTCACAAAATATCTGCGTTTTTGTGGCGAAATTGGTCCCATAGGAATGAATAGCGGAATGTTCAAAACTAGAGTGGGAGCTGACAAAAGCTAGAGTGGGAGCTGAAAAATCAGGACATGATTTCAGAACTGCCACCACTCCCTCATTTTCAAGCCCACCTACACAAATCTTATATCAAAACGTTCAGCTATCCCTGCTGCCACTAAAAATGTCCACGGCTAAGCCATAGTCCTGATAGTTTTCACAATATGACCATTTGTTTGCAACTCACGCCGCCCATTGACATTCATTGAAACTCCACTCTAGCCACCTCAAATTTGCAGGGCAATTTCTAAACTGCGACTGTGCCTTAATTTTTAATATTTCAGAGACATATGCATCAAACTGTAGGTCTGGGTCTTGTGATTCGCTGTAGGAATTTTTAAACTACAACCGTTTGAAGATGGCAACCGTCAGTGAAGTGAGCAAGTTGGAGCAGTTTGTTTTTAACCGCTCTTCTCTGCCCTTGCTGTAGAGTGAGTTTCCATAGAAACCCAGGTGTGTGAGCAGCCAGCAGAGTGACAAAAGCTAGAGTGTGAGCTAAAAAATCAGGACATGATTTCTAAACTGCCACCACTCCCTCATTTTCAAGCCCATCTACACAAATCGGCTGCTAATGTGTTAATGTAACTGTGAAGCACTTTGGGCAGCAACATTGCAATTAAATGTGCTATATAAATAAATAAAGTTGAAATGCATTTCTCACTCTATCAAGCTTGCCATGTACACTTTTTAAATTTGATCAATTAATTGGTTAGTGTAATGTTTACTATGTTTATTCACTCCAAACACTCCACATAGTTACTCTGCCCACTCCATAAAGTTACTCTGCCCAGTCCAACCTTTCCACAGTTACTCCAGCCACTCCAACCACACAAAAGTTACCCAAGCCACTCCATCCAGTTACTCCGCCCACGCCAATTGTAGACTACTGGTGGAGGCAAGAACACTTCACACAATTTCCCCAGAAATTGTAGCTTTTATAGTTTTTCTTATAATACAACATTTGTAAATAGCATATCCACAATTTTTCTTGTCTCAGACAGTATGATATTTTTGGGATATAGCAACACAGACATTTGGAAGCATTTCTAATGATTTTTAACAAAGGGTGACCTTTTGGCACAGAGCTGGCAGATTTAATTAATTGAAGACGAAAACAATTAGTGCAGAAAAACATTTCTTACTGTGTTACACAATGACAGAAGTGGCTTTGATTCAATGATGTGAATTTTTTCTCTATTAACACAATGTTCTTAGCATTGTTTTTAATATTCATCTGAAACTTTTTCGATACAGTATATAGAAAACATTATGCATTTATGCTCTCATTTGGTATAGAGTGGAGTTAATAAAGAAATTGTGGCACAAAAATATTCTGCATTTTTCAAACCAGCGCCTGGATCTGAATACTTTTGTAATTTCATGTAATTAAAAATTTAGTATAGCCATTGAGTTACTCAATCTGTATAGTGCCACCTGCTGTTTGTTCTATTGTTCTGTTCTATTCATTATTTTTTGCCCATCTCACTGATGTGGTCGCATGCGCTCAGTTTAAATCTTCAACTGCCACCAGCCATATCTTCTGTTAGAGACTGTGGCAGTTACAAGGAAAGAGCTGTAGAAGAAAGGACATACTCCCTGAAAAAGGACACATCCTCTGAGCTACCAGTCTGAAATAAATCTAGCAGAACAGTTGAAGCAATGAATGGGGAGATCTCTGGTTCCATATGATGTATAGTCTGGTTCTAGCTTTGTTAGAAATAAATTGTCATGTATTATATGATGTCTGTTTTTCATTTTTGACTTCAATCATGATGCAGCCCCTTTAAAGAAGTAATAAAATCCTGTGCATTTGCAGTACCCAAGAGCAGGGGGTATCAACAAATGATTTGTTCTTTAATGTTAGGTAATGAAATGTTATGTATTGTATTGTTATGTATTGCACCCAGCATAGCTGTGTATGGATGGCAGAGTCAAGGGTTAATTATCCTGTCTCAGCACTTGCAGGTTGCTGGGTAGTGGCTGGCTCTACCCCTAGTTCTAAAGAGTTTATAGAAAGAGTTCAGAGAGGAGGGATGCAGTGACCTCTGCTCCAGGGGCGTAGCTAAAAGCTCATGGGCCCTGGTGCAAGAGTTCAAGCTTGGGACCCCTTCCCTCAGTGCTTGTTGGAAAGGGGCAGGGGAGCACGTAGCCTTCCTGCTGCCTGAGGTAAACATTGAAAGGGCCCCCCTCATGCCAAATTCTTGACCTAACCCCTTCCCTCCAGTCAGAGATGTAAATTGACCAGCATGCACTTTCTATAATGCCAGTGTCTTATGTGGCACAAGGGTCTTTGGGCCCCTCAGGCTCCTGGGCCCGGTAGCGACTGCTACCTCTGCCCCCTCTATAGCTACGCCCCTGCTCTGCTCCCTCTTCATGTGTCCAGGATGGCTGAGACTCTCTGCAAAATACACAGAAAGAGAGATGTATGGAAAACAAGGGAGAGAAAGAGGAGAACTTAGAATGTACATAGCCAAGCATAGGAGTCCGTAAGGTAACCTGCGACTACAGTCATTACGACTTTACTGCTGTTGGGAAACCATTAAAATACCGTTCACACCTTGACACATCCTGGCCAGACATGCCTTCAATACCCTGTATCCCACAGTGGACATTACACCCATTATTGACTACATACTCTGACTTACACCCATCCAAGAATCATGGTGTGCCTTTAGGGAAGAAAGGGTGCCCTTCCTTTCACCGAAAGGCCCTAGGGAGCAACAGTGTGAGGACAGCCACTGTGTTTGACTATGACAGCCAGAGCCACTACCACTCCTATCCTCCGCTCTGGCTCCTCATGGGCTCGCTGCACATTGTACACCTGTAAGGTGTGTCGGAGAAAAATATATACTATATCGTTTTCTAATGTTACAATATTCATGTTGTACAAGTTGTGATAACTTCATGCTAAGTAGTTACTTTTCATTACATTGTGGTGTTGCAGTGTGTATGATGCTGCTATTGTGCACCATTATTATGCCGTCTTTAACACTTTGTTTATTGGCAGGATACTGCATCCTTAAAATGAATGATGTTGACTCTCATTATGCATGTTTACCTGCAGCACTGTTTGTACTGTTTTATTGCATGGGATACTATGGTGTTAGGGCTCATTCGCACGGCCGTGATTTACAGTACGCAAATCGCGGATCCACAAAACACGGATACAGGTGCATGCATGTTGCCATTTTTAAAAAAACTCCTGCAGAAATATCCTATTTTTGTCTGCAAAATGGACAAGAATAGGACATGTTCTATTTTTTGTGGGGCCGCAGAACGGATTCATCAAAATGCAGATCGTATGCGGCTCAAAACTATGGCCGTGTACACGAGCCCTTAGACTGTGGTCAGCAGTGATATAAGCAGCTGGGATATGGAAGTGAAGGCAGTTTGTGGTGGTAAACCACAAGCTGTGCCAGGGGAATCTGTTGAACTCCCCCTATTGCCGCACGGTCGAGGTGTTTGGGCCCCGAGAGCTCAGCGCTCCACAGGAAAGCTTCCCCAGATCCATCTGAGGGATTACATTTCTGTGATTGGCATTATTGCTGATTACAGACATTAGCTCCAGGAGTCTGCTGTGTGAGACAGAAGGCACCTGGCAGCTCTGGTGACTTCTCTGCTCAAGAGCGGATGCCCTCTTTAAAGAGACGACGTGACTAGTGCCGCACATATATGGTGCATGGCGTCATGGGGTTAACTTACAGGCCTTTTGTAGTAATCTTTTTGAACCATCATGTATATATTACAGTCACCAACAAATGTTGTCTTTGTAAACTCCCAAGCTTGTGCATCACCAGAGATACATGTTGTGTTCTGCTAAGCAGCCCGAGAGTCCATGTTCATTACTGCCCATTCTTAGACACAACACCAGCCACCACCACTGCCTTTCCACTGTGCTGAGAGATCACACCTATACACCTGTTCACCCTTTGTTCACCCAGTATATGGCTCAATCAATAGTACTGTTTTCTTGCTGCACTGGAGCCAGAGTTGAAAGCACTAGTACATACACATTATATGTTCTCTATGTGCCTTGCATACTGCTTTTTCTGTATTTCACTGAGGTTATGTGACGTCCTATGAAATTGACCTAAGCTGACTGTCTATGTAATTGAAGACGAAGCAAAGATTTGGTGCCTCTTCCCCACACATTAATGCATACATATACTTCAATTGTGACATGTATACATGGATTTGTAATATAATGGCCTGGTCATCAATTTGCCATGTGCAGTACCCCAGAGGGACTACTGCAAAGGGGTTAATTACTGTAATGTCATATTATTTAATTAAATGTTGTGATTTGTTATGTTTGTGTACTTAATGGCACTAATGGACAACTAATGGCTAACATCTTGGCTCACTCTGTTAGGTTGTCAGGGTGATAGACCTGCATGTGCCCCCTGATTAGTTAGTCAGTCAAGTTTTGGCTGAGGAACAGTGAAGACCTACATGTGCAAATTCATAGAATCTCTATCTCTGAGACTTCAACAGCCCAGGAAGCAACTTTGCTACCAGAGTACTCCAGATAGAAGATTAGCTTAAAGATCTAAAATGCACAAATCTGTGCATTGGACTTAGACAGCACAGTATTATGCATGTTTCTGGCAGAAAGAACTTACTGCTGTGGAAGGAAAATTGCTAAAACATCCTCATACTTTGAGATGGATTTGCCACCTGTTAGTGTTGAGCGAGCATGCTCAGCCGAACACCATACTCTGCACATCGCAGTGTTTGGCTGAATACCTTGTGTGCGATGCTCGAGTCAGTGTATTTAAATCCAATTTAGCCTCTATTTCTGAAAACTTATTTGCCAGGATTTGAACTCACAACCTACATTAGAGGCAAGGAGTTTAACCACTCAGCTATAAAGCTGAATGATAAACTGTCAGAAAAACCTCATAGTAGTTTGTCATGTAGTAAGTATTCCTATACAGCAGAAGTATCATTTCATATTTCACTGCAGGATAACATGTAGCTGTATAGCGTAGTGGTTAAGGTTCTTGGCTCTAATGTAGAAGGTTGTGAGTTCAAATCCCAGCAGAAACTTTTCAGAAATAGAGGCTAAATGAAATTTAAACATATACATACACTGCTCAAAAAAATAAAGGGAACACTTAAACAACACAATGTAACTCCAAGTCAATCACACTTCTGTGAAATCAAACTGTCCACTTAGGAAGCAACACTGAGTGACAATCAATTTCACATGCTGTTGTGAAAATGGGATAGACAACAGGTGGAAATTATAGGCAATTAGCAAGACACCCCCAATAAAGAAGTGGTTCTGCAGGTGGTGATCACAGACCACTTATCAGTTCCTATGCTTCCTGACTGATGTTTTGGTCACTTTTGAATGCTGGCGGTGGTTTTACTCTAGTGGTAGCATGAGACGGAGTCTACAACCCACACAAGTGGCTCAGGTAGTGCAGCTTATCCAGGATGGCACATCAATGCGAGCTGTGGCAAGAAGGTTTGCTGTGTCTGTCAGCGTAGTGTCCAGAGCATGGAGGCGCTACCAGGAGACAGGCCAGTACATCAGGAGACGTGGAGGAGGTCGTAGGAGGGCAACAACCCAGCATCAGGACCGCTACCTCTGCCTTTGTGCAAGGAGGAACAGGAGGAGCACTGCCAGAGCCCTGCAAAATGACCTCCAGCAGGCCACAAATGTGCATGTGTCTGCTCAAACGGTCAGAAACAGACTCCACGAGGGTGATATGAGGGCCCGACGTCCACAGGTGGGGGTTGTGCTTACAGGTGGCATTTGCTAGAGAACACCAAGATTGGCAAATTCGCCACTGGCGCCCTGTGCTCTTCACAGATGAAAGCAGGTTCACACTGAGCACATGTGACAGACGTGACAGAGTCTTGAGACGCCGTGGAGAACGTTCTGCTGCCTGCAACATCCTCCAGCATGACCGGTTTGGCATTGGGTCAGTAATGGTGTGGGGTGGCATTTCTTTGGAGGGCCGCACAGCCCTCCATGTGCTCGCCAGAGGTAGCCTGACTGCCATTAGGTACCGAGATGAGATCCTCAGACCCCTTGTGAGACCATATGCTGGTGCGGTTGGCCCTGGGTTCCTCCTAATGCAAGACAATGCTAGACCTCATGTGGCTGAAGTGTGTCAGCAGTTCCTGCAAGACGAAGGCATTGATGCTATGGACTGGCCCGCCCGTTCCCCAGACCTGAATCCAATTGAGCACATCTGGGACATCATGTCTCGCTCTATCCACCAACGTCACGTTGCACCACAGACTGTCCAGGAGTTGGCAGATGCTTTAGTCCAGGTCTGGGAGGAGATCCCTCAGGAGACCTTCCGCCACCTCATCAGGAGCATGCACAGGCGTTGTAGGGAGGTCATACAGGCAAGTGGAGGCCACACACACTACTGAGCCTCATTTTGACTTGTTTTAAGGACATTACATCAAAGTTGCATCAGCCTGTAGTGTGTTTTTCCACTTTAATTTTAAGTGTGACTCCAAATCCAGACTTCCATGGGTTGAAAAATTTGATTTCCATTTTTAATTTTTGTGTGATTTTGTTGTCAGCACATTCAACTATGTAAAGAACAAAGTATTTCAGAAGAATATTTAATTAATTCAGATCTAGGATGTGTTATTTTTGTGTTCCCTTTATTTTTTTGAGCAGTGTATATATATATATATATATATATATATATAATATATAAAGCTGAGTGTATATGTGTTTGTGTGTATGTCCACTAAAGGAATCTGCACCGTTGCATTTACAATCACGAAATTTGGCACACAGGTACATCAGGTGTCCGGGAAGGTTTTAGAACAGGTCTCACCTCTCTAGGGCGGTAAGCCAATAGAAGCTTGGTCACATGACCCTTATTAGCCAATAGAAGCTCTTAAGTCCTTCAGCCTCCACATACAGTTTTACTTCAGTTTTCCATAACAACCCAGCCATTTATATATATATATATAAGAGGATGTATGCTTCCCCCTCAACGTGGATCCCCTATTGACCTCCCTAGTGAAATGTTGGCACTTCATGTGGTGTATCAGTCGCCAAAATTGCTACGATATGGTTCAAGAGGTGGATGTAGTATGTGGATCCACCTCTTGAACCATATCGTAGCAATTTTGGCGACTGATACACCACATGAAGTGCCAACATTTCACTAGGGAGGTCAATAGGGGATCCACGTTGAGGGGGAAGCATACATCCTCCTATATATATATAAATGGCTGGGTTGTTATGGAAAACTGAAGTAAAACTGTATGTGGAGGCTGAAGGACTTAAGAGCTTCTATTGGCTAATAAGGGTCATGTGACCTCCCATATATGATATTTTGAGAAAGATAGGCACAAATCGCACGGGAAACACAATTCACACTTATGCATTTTCAATGCCTGGTGACCGTAGGACCTTGCGGTTTTCTCCATATCCTATATTTTATGAATTTTATTAATGTACTCAGTAGATGCTAGGTTGTATATGATTTTTACATGTGGGATTATTTATATTTTTAATATATATGCATGGTAAGTGCAAAATAACAGAGAAAGCAATGCGAGTCTAATCCATTCCAGAAATTAGCAAATGCACAATGATGTGAAGCATTATGGGAAT
Source organism: Bufo bufo (assembly GCF_905171765.1). Classification (NCBI taxonomy): domain Eukaryota; kingdom Metazoa; phylum Chordata; class Amphibia; order Anura; family Bufonidae; genus Bufo; species Bufo bufo. The sequence continues at coordinate 566,498,300 of NC_053392.1, read as the reverse complement.
GGGTGTCTTATTTATAAGGAGTGAGGATCCGCTCACTCAGTTGGCCACTGAGGAAGCGGCAGAGTACCTCGAAGCGCGTCTGGCGTACGGAGTGAGCTTTGAATCTGTAAGAAGAAAAAAGGAAGAACATTTCCCTATGTTACTTGTAAACAAGGAAAAGTTAAGGGAACCACTCTGATCCGGAGTCGCCTACTAGTGACGTCATCACACCTTCCATCCGGTCCCCTAAGCAACCAGGTCACGTGGGATGCCACGCCGAGGCCCAACACACCACGTGGGACGCCGCTGGTGTACGGCCGCTTGGGATCAACGCTGCACTAAGGCAGAGAAGAGGGGTAAGACCGAGTTCTTGAGGAGCATATACAGATGTATGAAGAGACTGTGAGTAGCGTTACTGATTGTGGAACAGTGCGGCGTATCTCAGTTGAACCTTCGCTAAGGACATTTACCAAGTTAGCGACATTGTCTTGGACAGTTTCTATTCAGTGAATGTGCAGGAATCCGGCTATGGCACATTGACAATAGTGCTGTATCCTCAGAATTACAGTATTGCTTTGCCGTTTTATATCTGCATTCATTCGGCTGCGGCACTTAGACACCGGTGCCACATTTCCAGCATCATTGATATATATGGACCATCCATTTGTTCACAGTCTGCCGACACGTATGTTGCAATAGTCACCTGCTTAGGTGTCTTGTATATACTGCAGCCTGCTGATTTTCTTGGCATAGGAATCACCTTGGGACAGATTCATATATTCTCCAATATAGAGGTTATTCATTTATTTGAGCCTATTATATATGTTTTCAATTATTTTAGGGGTATGTTTTTAGTGTAATAAAATAATTTGAGTGTGCCCCTTCATACTCGCTTAGTCTCCATTTGTTCATTTCAAGATGTGCCTTTGTTCCAGCAATAGATGATTTTATCCTTGAAAAGCAAATGAGCCAGTAAGGTGCTAAGAGGGGCGTCACTCTTGCAGGAAGGAGCCCAGACACGCCCCCTGCCACAATGTGTCCACCCTCAAAAGACTTAAACCCCCGCCCCCAGCCCCCTCTAAGCCACGCCCCCTCCCCCTCCTGAGCCGACAGGGATTGAAAAAAATGAAGGTAAAAATTAACTTCTGTCAGCTGCAGGGTTGGGAGGGAGAGTGACTGACTTTCTTCCTGCAGCTCACACTCAGACAGCACAGTACTGCTGTCTTAGAGTGAGCTGTTCAAAAGGACACACCCCTGATTTGGTTAGGCCACCCGCCCTCCCACTCCTCAGCCGACAGATTGAAAAAATGAAGTTAAAAATCAACTTCTAGGTCCCGCTAAGCCACGCCCAGGTCTAGTTAGCCCACGCCCCATCCCACTCCTGAGCCGACGCGGTTTGAAAAAATGAAGGTAAACTTTCTCCCTGCAGATCACACTCAGACAGTACAGTGCTGCTGTCTTAGAGTGAGCTGTTCAAAAGGACACGCCCCCGATCCAGTAAAGGCCACTGTTAAGGGGGCGGGCCCCTGTGGAGGTCACTGTCAAGGGGGTGGTATGCTCTGAAAGTGACTGTTAAAGGGGAAGGCTGCTGTAAAGGTCAAAGTTAAGAGGGTGGGCTGCTGTGGAGGTCCAATTTTAAGGGACGGGGCACTGTGGGGGGTCAGTGTTAAGGGGTGGGGGGCTGTGGAGGTCACTGTTATAGTGGATAGTGTTGATATCTTTTGACGACACACACAAACATTAAATTAGATGAAATATACCCGAGCGAAGCCGGGTCCTTTTGCTAGTATATATACACTCACCTAAAGAATTATTAGGAACACCATACTAATACGGTGTTGGACCCCCTTTTGCCTTCAGAACTGCCTTAATTCTACGTGGCATTGATTCAACAAAGTGCTGATAGCATTCTTTAGAATTGTTGGCCCATATTGATAGGATAGCATCTTGCAGTTGATGGAGATTTGAGGGATGCACATCCACGGCACGAAGCCCCCGTTCCACCACATCCCAAAGATGCTCTATTGGGTTGAGATCTGGTGACTGTGGGGGCCATTTTAGTTCAGTGAACTCATTGTCATGTTCAAGAAACCAATTTAAAATGATTCGAGCTTTGTGACATGGTGCATTATCCTGCTGGAAGTAGCCATCAGAGGATGGGTACATGGTGGTCATGAAGGAATGGACATGGTCAGAAACAATGCTCAGGTAGCCCGTGGCATTTAAACGATGCCCAATTGGCACTAAGGGGCCTAAAGTGTGCCCAGAAAACATCCCCCACACCATTACACCACCACCACCAGCCTGCACAGTGGTAACAAGGCAGGATGAATACATGTTCTCATTCTGTTTACGCTAAATTCGGACTCTACCATTTGAATGTCTCAGAAATCGAGACTCATTAGACCAGGCAACATTTTTCCAGTCTTCAACAGTCCAATTTTGGTGAGCTCGTGCAAATTGTAGCCTCTTTTTCCTATTTGTAGTGGAGATGAGTGGTACCCGGTGGGGTCTTCTGCTGTTGTAGCCCATCCACCTCAAGGTTGTGCGTGTTGTGGCTTCACAAATGCTTTGCTGCATACCTCGGTTGTAACGAGTGGTTATTTCAGTCAACGTTGCTCTTCTATCAGCTTGAATCAGTCGGCTCATTCTCCTCTGACCTCTAGCATCCACAAGGCATTTTTGCCCACAGGACTGCCGCATACTGGATGTTTTTCCCTTTTCACACCATTCTTTGTAAACCCTAGAAATGGTTGTGCGTGAAAATCCCAGTAACTGAGCAGATTGTGAAATACTTAGACCGGCCCGTCTGGCACCAACAACCATGCCACGCTCAAAATTGCTTAAATCACCTTTCTTTCCCATTCTGACATTCAGTTTGGAGTTCAGGAGATTGTCTTGACCAGGACCACCCCCCTAAATGCATTGAAGCAACTGCCATGTGATTGGTTGACTAGATAATTGCATTAATGAGAAATAGAACAGGTGTTCCTAATAATTCTTTAGGTGAGTGTTTTTAGCCATAATATATTTACATATATTTACATATATTATTATATATTTAGAATATATAATATATTATAATATATGTAAATATATTATGGCTAAAAACATCAGTAGTAGTTTCCCACATATTATGCATTCATATATATCAGAAGTGTGATTGTATGTATATATATATATATACAGTGAGGAACAGAAGTTAGGCCACCCTACACCACTCTGGCATTCCTACACCTCGTTACTATCTACCCTCACATCACTAAAAGAGGGCCTATGCCCTTGTTGCTTCACTGCAACTGGCGTCATGACCAGGGGCGTACATAGAAATCACCGGGCCTCATAGTAAGAATCTGAATTGGGGCCCCAAACTCTGCCCACTACCCACCCCTGGCCCATCCCACCTCCTGTCCTGGCTCTTCCCAACCCCTAATGCCCCCCAAAATGCCCAGGGAAGGGGGAAGAAAGGAGTAGGTGTAGGAGGAAAGCACACTGTCCTCTATGAGCCTCCCCCGAGTCCTCTATGAGCCCCCAAACCCCTAATGACCCCCAAAATTCTCAGGACAGTGTGCTTTCCTCCACCTACTGGGCATTTTGGGGGGCATTAGGGGTTGTGGGGGCTCATAGAGGACTCAGGGGGGAGGTTCATAAAGACCAGTGTGCTTTCCTACTACTCTTCCCCCACCCCCCTCGGGCATTTTGGGGGGCATTGGGCCCGGTTGGGGACCTGGGGGGGAGGGATGGGGGGAAGTCTCATAGAGGACAATGTAGGAGGAAAGCGTGTCTCCCTCCCTCCCTATGAGTCCTCTCTTGATGCATGCTCAATCGAAGTTCTACATGAACTACTGAACCACACCAACCAGCGATATAGACCTTGGTGACCGTGTCACTCTGTCTGTCCCGTCAGCAGCGGTCCTCCACTGGCCTGTGCTGTGCCTGTCGGCTGTTGACTAGGCGGCGGCACGCAGATGTGATGCGAGGTGAGTGGCGACGTTACTCTCTGGGTCGGAGTCTGGGTGCAGCATGCCTGTGCCAGCAATACACTGGCCAATCATCAGCTGCCTCTTTCTGCTGACTTGCGCTGATTGCCCAGTGTTACGTGCAGCAAGCCCTTGACTGGATGGATCCTCAGGTCAGAAAGAAACTGGGCTGGGAGCGGGGTAGACGGTCGCTGGATGCTGAAAGAACACAAGTGCCCCGCTGCGCACATATTAACTTTTTTTCACAGTAAACAGAGTGGGCGGGGCCTTTCCTGCGCTCCGGGCCCCCCAGTGCCGCGGGCCCCATAGCAACGGCGTGGTCTGCCTATATTGGCAGTACACCACTGGTCATGACTATACCACACAAAAATGGACCCCTCGTCGCTGTCTCAGTCCGTCGCACATGTTATGCTTTCAATCTCCTTCAGTCTGGTTATCTCGCTCTTTTCTTTTCTCTTTTAGTGGGCAGACTCCCAGAAGAATGCTTTTATCTATTTTCGTAAAAAGCAGGAGGCTTTCGATATATAGATTTGCTGGTTCCATGAACATCTTGTTATTTCTCTATTATGCTTAGCTTGTTTGTGTTGATTTCCTTTATAGGATTTCCTCTGCAGTGATATTTAGAGCTATTCTATAATATAGCAGCAAGGATCTTATATTTTACAATAAGTCAAGAGAGTAATATAAACCTAAACAGAATATGTGCTAGAATTCCATTTATATTTATTATTTTGCAGTATTTTTATTTTATTATTTTATCCTCATTTTTTGTTTGTTTGTTTTAAAGTGGTTATGTAGGGTTAGAAAAGGGGTTGATTTCCCCCAGAAATAACACAGCTACACTACCTGAGGATTATGAGGCTCTGGGGGATCATCCCCTGTGCACCAAAATACGGGCACCAAAAAGTTACAAAGACCATTGGAGCAGGAGCAATGGGACATGTTTCCTCACTTCCCACCGGTCTAACGTTCCTCCCCCTGGCAGGAAATAAGACCAACCCAGTCCTACCAAGTGGGAAGGAATGGGATGGTTAGTCCAATGCCTAATTCCAACCACTGCCAGCAAATACCCCATTTGGTGGTGTACAGTGCATACAAGAACATAGTAAAACAGTAAAAACAAAAAATAGCAGATACCCCCAGCTCCGGCTACCCCAATGATTCAACCAGGACTATGATAATGCACCCCGCCCCCAATGTCCTAAGCTAAGTAGGGAAAAATGCATGAAAAGATACCAGGACTGCCTTATGTGCTTCTCGATGAGATCACTGCTGCAACACTGAGAAGAGGAAGGGAGCAAGGAAGCTACTGAGCATGTCAGTCCACCACTGTATGCAGGAGAAGGTGGACCGCAAAGATACACAGCAGGAGGCGCTACTAAACTATAATGGGCTCTGCCTATTGTCTAAGACAGTATCTGGGAGGTGTTCCAGGGATGGGCAATGTATGGGCTATGTGTGTATGTATGGCTGGTATATAAGACTGTACATAGATAGCTAGTTAGGCACTTCCTCCCCTACCCCTTCTCTTTGTTCCTGTCCTTTAGTTAGTCAACATTTTATGTATAATTCTCTGTACCATTAATAAATCCCCTTTTAAAGATCCGGTAGCTACTTTTGTTAATTTACAATTAACTGGCAATCCAAGACTCTATAGCTACCAGTGAAGATAATGTAAAGTACACAAAAAATTATTAATTTTTTGTACATTTGTAATAACACTTCATTTGAAATGCTCTATTTATTGCATAGTGATACTTTTTGTGGGATAACCCCTTTAACCTTTACTCATGGTGGAGAACCCCTTCTAAGTATTGACTTATTATCTGTGTAGAAACCGCACTCTGTGAGAGGCACATACAATGCCGGCATTACATACATGTAGGCAGCACTGTATGGTGGCCATACACATCAATCTAAAGTGGATCAAAACAGACGATTTCAACCAAAACGAACATTCGTCGGGCGAATTAATAATGAATGATCGTTTTACCTGAACGATGACAGATCATTACCTTCGGAAAAGAATTCGGCTGTGTTTGAAATCTTCATCTGACATTCACATGAAAGAACTTTAGTCCACTGCTCAGTGTCATTATACATGTAAGGGTACTTTCACACTTGCGTTGTTGGATTCCAGCGACGGAACTGCCTGCCGGATCTGGAAATCCGTACGCAAACGGATAGCATTTGTAGACGGATCTGGATGCGGATCCGTCTCACAAATGCATTGCAATACCGGATCCGTCTCTCTGGTGTCATCCGGAAAAACGGATCCAGTATATATTTTTTTCCCATTTTTAAAGGTCTGCGCATGCAGAACATTTGGTGCCGGATCCAGCATTAATGCATTTCGATGCTGCGTTTTTTTCTCCGGCCAAATACTGTAAGAGGGACTGAACTGAAGACATCCTGATGCATACTGAACGGATTGATCTCCATTCAGAATGCATTAGGACAAAACTGATCAGTTTTTTTCCGGTATTGAACCTCTAGGACGGAACTCAATACCGGAAAACTTTAACACTAGTGTGAAAGTACCCTATGGCCAGTTTGAGCAACTGTAATGGCCAATATGAACTAAAAAATGTATGGCTGTGCCTGCGATATGATCATCCACCGGATGGTTGGTTGTTCAACTGATGTTCAACCATCAACCAACTAATGTAGATGGCCACCTTAAAGGGGTTGTCAACTTTTTACAACTGATGACCTATCCTCAGGATAGGTCATCAATATCAGATCGGGGTGGGAGAGTCCAACTTCTGGCACCCCCTGCTGATCAGCTATGTGAAGAGAAGGCAGCGCTTGGACAAATCCCGCCTTCTCTGCTTTGTTAACCTGCTCACCGCCGCAATTGCAGTAGTGAGCAGTGTAATTACAAATATGGCGTCCCCATTCAATTCTATGGGACGGATCCGCCCTAGTGAAGTGAATAGGGGACGCCATACTTGTAATTACACTGCGCGTAGCAGGTAAACAGAGCAGAGAAGGCCACGCACGTACAAGCACTGCCTTCGGTTCAAACTACTGATGGGGGAGGGTGCCTACTGGCGAGGCCCCCCCCAATCTGATATTGATGACCTGTCCTGAGAATAGGTCATCAATAGTAAAAAGCAGACAACCCCTTTAAGGGCCGATCACTGGGCCGGTGTACACAGGCCATGGATCGCCCAACAAATGAGAAAACGCTTGTTTGTCGGGGTGATATTATCTTTTATGACCCGGCAGTTATGGTCAATCGGTAGAACATTTGTTTGAGTAAGAGGACCCTTAACAATTATATCTGCTGCTCTCTATCGCTGGTGTTTTTTTATTTTTTTATTATTAGTTTCTTTGCATTCATGGAGAGAACCTGAGACTGTACACGTTCTTGCCTGACAATATTTTTTTTTGTTATAAAATCCAATTTCTTACCTTCACATTGTATCATACAAATGGGAAATTGGCTTAATATCCAGCTCTGGGAACTAAAATCTTGAAGGTAAATTGGCACAGAGGAGAACGATGCAGAAAAAGTATTGTTAATTGGTGCTTATGCCTCTGTGCACAGATAGTAGATAAGCCCCGTAGTCACGAACCTGCAGAATAGACCAAAAAGCTCCTGTCAATGGAAACTTGTCTTATTCTTTCTAAGAACGTATCACAGCTAAATCCTAAAAATTTGAGGAGCCCCAAGGCAATGATATGCAGCTGCTGCATGACAGCTATAATCTATGCTGTTTGCCAGAGTACACAAGTACTGCTGGTCTGGGACCTGAATTTAGGATCAATAGCATCTGCCTATTTGAGAAATCAGCCACTATCTGGAAAGAAGAAGGATCTTACAATGGTTAGAAACTCTGTATCAATTGCTCATGTGTCTTTACCTTGACTTTTACTGATAGGTGAACTTTAAGCAAGGGCATCTATAACATGTGTAACGCCCCAGAGTGGCATTACCATCTTTTTCACCCCTCTACTATCTCCTTTGGTTGATTCTGTGTCCTCATGTGTACTTATTGCCTGCACAATGTGTATGTATATTTTCTTGTAAATGACTGTTTAAATGCTATGTACCTGGTCTACCAGCAGATGGCGGCACCTATGGCAGAGCTAGTTTATATAGAATGGAACTTGTCTATCCAATCCAGCCCTCTCTCTAGAGAGGGAGGAGTTTAATGTTAGTGAAGGTCAGCAGGGGAAGGGGAAGCAGCAGGCCCTCGTCCCTGCTGGACGAGTCCTGCCAAGGCCAGCCAGAGTACCATCGTCTCTGCTGGAACAAGAGAAAAGAGTAAAGAGCTTCAGAGACAGGAGAAAGATTCCCTAGATAAAGATAAAGATACAGATCTAGATAAAGACAGAGTCAGACTACAGAAAGATAAGTTGCATGAAGAGGTGAGGTCACCTTGAAACGCGTCTGGAGGGCTAAGGAAACCAAACTACTGAATACATATCCTGCAGGACCCAAAAGTGCACATTCGGCAAGAACCGGAAAAGCTATAATATCAAAAAGAATATCTTCATTTGTCTCAAGCATACACTTGCAGTTAAAATCACGGGACCATAGAACACCACGTGGGACGCCGACACTCGAACGCAATCACAAAGCACTACGAAAGAAAAAAGAGAAAAAAACAACCCTCGATTGGGTGAGAAGCTGTACTGCAGATGGGACGCCCCTGCAGTAAGCAACACCAAAGTCTTTCAGTAAGTAGAGACAATCGAATATATAAATCACTTGCAAGAAAAATCGTATATATAATTCGAAGGATTTATCGATAAGTCTCATACTGCTTGATTAATTCATTTTGGTACAGCATTTTCCACTTAAAAACACAGTGGATCAATCTCAATACCATTGAATTAAAAGACACTGTTTTCACTGGTATATATAATACATATCTGGAAGATCATATATACCTTTCATATATACCTTTATACCAGAATAAAAAGCTACAAATGCAATAATGACTGCACATACGAAAATACGGGACTCGCCATTGGCGCACTATATGGATCTTAACATCATGTCATTTCTCAATTAATTTCCACCAACAAGGAACCCTCACTTGACATATTCGATTTTTATTCAAATTTTACCAAGACATGATTTTTACCATATAACGTTTACCAATTTTCCTTTATTGTATTCATTCCATAATCACCACAAGTTGCTATTTAATTTATTTTATTAATTTATTTTATCAATTATATTTGATACTACTGTCTTATTATATGGTCCTAATTTTAGCTGTATGTTCTATATTCTATATTTTATTACAATTTTTATTATTATAATCTATATTATTATCTATCAATACAATATTTATTAAATCTGCTATATATGAAATCCAGATGGTGAGTGCCTGCTAATTATATTATACAATAAAACACAATTTTTCACTTGTCCTGCCGGAGGAATAGACTGCAGAAGGAGGTCTCACCTCAGCCTTACTTCTTGGCATAAACTTGGGAAAAGATCACTTGGCTCCTCTGGACCGTGGGGCCTCAGAGAGTTAGCTGAGAAGAGGGGGGCCTCTGTCCTTCACCCTGCTCCTTACTCCAGCTACCCCATGTCTCCTCTTCTCTCTCAACTCTCACTTAACACTCACTAACTAGGCCTGAACTTAGGTATATATATATATATATATATATATATATATATACTAGTGCTATTCCCATCTAGTGGTAGATGTGATGTAGTGCACCCTACCAGCCTGTTAACAGGGATTTAAGAAGCAAATATATAAAAGTCAACATAACATGTAGCGCAAAGTACAATACAACAATTTGGCAGTGCCCACGTTCACTAGTGGGACGCTGCAATCCCTTTAACTGTTAACCCTATTTGCACTAATTCGGACGACTACGCCTGGGATCCCGGGATATCCAGGTAGGAGCACAGTGACAAGTGCACAGCTGCACCTAGAGGGACATTTTAGGCCACCCTCATACCACTCTGGCATTCCTACACCTGGGTTCCACCATCACCTTCTACACAGGAAGACTTAGTCCCTCGTTGCTGAAATGCAACTGGCGTCACGACAAAAACATCTATAACATCTTAAAGGGACCCCCTAGTTGGCCTGTTGCATATGCCAATTAAGGGTTAACTCAGTGAGACCTTATACCAGTTAAAAACCTGTATATTGTGTCTGACATCCTGATGACTTGGGTGGGTGCAAAGTTTATTTCATTTCAGTAATGCAACTTAAAAGGTGAAACTAACATATGAGATAGACTCATTACATGCAAATAGAGATATTTTAAGCCTTTATTTGTTATAATTTGGATGATTATGGCTTACAGCTTATGAAACCCCAAAGTCACAATTTTGGCGTACCCTTTGCTCAGGGGGTATGGACTAATTAGCTGAATAGAGTGACACTTTGAGCCTAGAATATTGAACCTTTTCGCAATATTCTAATTTTAAGTTGCATTACTGAAATACAGTTGCAAGAAAAAGTATGTGAACCCTTTGGAATGATATGGATTTCTGCACAAATTGGTCATAAAATGTGATCTGATCTTCATCTAAGTCACAACAATAGACAATCACAGTCTGCTTAAACTAATAACACACAAAGAATTAAATGTTACCATGTTTTTATTGAACACACGATGTAAACATTCACAGTGCAGGTGGAAAAAGTATGTGAACCCTTGGATTTAATAACTGGTTGAACCTCCTTTGGCAGCAATAACTTCAACCAAACGTTTCCTGTAGTTGCAGATCAGACGTGCACAACGGTCAGGAGTAATTCTTGACCATTCCTCTTTACAGAACAGTTTCAGTTCAGCAATATTTTTGTGATGTCTCGTGTGAATCGCTTTCTTGAGGTCATGCCACAGCATCTCAATCGGGTTGAGGTCAGGACTCTGACTGGGCCACTCCAGAAGGCGTATTTTCTTCTGTTTAAGCCATTCTGTTGTTGATTTACGTCTATGCTTTGGGTCGTTGTCCTGTTGCAACACCCATCTTCTGTTGAGTTTCAGCTGGTGGACAGATGGCCTTAAGTTCTCCTGCAAAATGTCTTGATAAACTTGGGAATTCATTTTTCCTTCGATGATAGCAATCCGTCCAGGCCCTGACGTAGCAAAGCAGCCCCAAACCATGATTCCCCCACCACCATACTTCACAGTTGGGATGAGGTTTTGATGTTCGTGTGCTGTGCCTCTTTTTCTCCACACATAGTGTTGTGTGTTTCTTCCAAACAACTCAACTTTGGTTTCATCTGTCCACAGAATATTTTGCCAGTACTGCTGTGGAACATCCAGGTGCTCTTGTGCAAACTGTAAACGTGCAGCAATGTTTTTTTTGGACAGCAGTGGCTTCCTCTGTGGTATCCTCCCATGAAATCCATTCTTGTTTAGTGTTTTACGTATCGTAGATTCGCTAACAGGGATGTTAGCATATGCCAGAGACTTTTGTAAGTCTTTAGCTGACACTCTAGGATTCTTCTTCACCTCATTAAGCAGTCTGCGCTGTGCTCTTGCAGTCATCTTTACAGGACGGCCACTCCTAGGGAGAGTAACAGCAGTGCTGAACTTTCTCCATTTATAGACAATTTTTTTTTTTTAATCAAATATCTGTTTTATTGATTTTTTCGCAAAGAAAATATGTGCACAATATGCAGTCATATAGAATAATGTAAAGTTACAAATTCACTTTTACATATAATTTGTCTTACCGTGGACTGATGATCAGCAAGGCTTTTGGAGATACTTTTATAACCCTTTCCAGCTTTATGCAAGTCAACAATTCTTAATTGTAGGTCTTCTGAGAGCTCTATTGTGCAAGGCATCATTCACATCAGGCAATGCTTCTTGTGAAAAGCAAACCCAGAACTGGTGTGTGTTTTTTATAGGGCAGGGCAGCTGTAACCAACACCTCCAATCTCATCTCATTGATTGGACTCCAGTTGGCTGACACCTCACTCCAATTAGCTCTTGGAGATGTCATTAGTCTAGGGGTTCACATACTTTTTCCACCTGCACTGTGAATGTTTACATGGTGTGTTAAAAAAAAACATGGTAACATTTAATTCTTTGTGTGTTATTAGTTTAAGCAGACTGTGATGGTCTATTGTTGTGACTTAGATGAAGATCAGATCACATTTTATGACCAATTTGTGCAGAAATGCATATAATTCCAAAGGGTTCACATACTTTTTCTTGCAACTGTAAATGAAATTTTGCACTATATTCAAATTTTTCGAGTTTCACCTATAGTAATAGCAAAATCTGTCAACCATCATCACCAAGAACTGTCGACAACGTGTATCCCACTTGCAAAATCCATCAGTCTACATTGTACATTCCTCCATAGTTACAACCACTTGTGTTCATAACAGTCTATTGATATTTTTATGATCAGAATTAACCCCTGTTGCAAAGATTTACTTAAAGGGATTCACCAGCTTTTTAACACTTTTTGGCTTCCCCCTTACCTTGCTTGACCTGTGGAAGGAAGCAAGCTTACCTTCTCCAGCACCTTCGGTCCACCACTACAATTGCTATGCTCCAGTCCTTGATTGTAAACTTCAGACGCAGATAGGGTCACATGCCCAATGACATGAGCCTGGACAACCCCAAAGGAATACTGGGAACCCATAGTTAGGGGACTGGACATGATGCCAAAATGTTAAAATAGGCTCACTTGCCATGAACATCTGGGTCCACCACCAAACTCCTGGCTACGAGCTTCCAGGTATCTACTGTACCTAAACTGTGATGTGCCCTCTACATGCACATCATCACTGCCGGCCAGCCAGTGGTCTCAGCGGTGACCTGTGCTGCAAAGGCAAGTGTACAAGAACAGAGGTTAGGCCACCAGGAGTGATATAGATAGAAATTGTACATCACACATCCGTCAGGGGTCCAAAATTTACAGAGAAGAGCTCAGCACTGGACCTGAATCAGGGGACTCTTTTTTCCTCTTCTTTCTTTGGCACCATCCACATGGGTTTCCCGGTGTTGGAGAACCCTTTTAAAGTCCAGGTTCTTGTAATTATAAATGTAAAGCCACTGACATTTTAACAATGGCTACAAGATGGAAAGACTTTGGATGCAACAGGAACTAGATTGGAGTTAACCCCTGAGGGTTTTGTTTGTGAAGCGGTATATCCCAGCCTTGTGTCAGGGATGACATGGGAGATGTGTACACGTCTACTTCAGTCAATAGAAATAAGAGAAAAAGATTGACACTTTCTATTTGTAATATTGATTACCTTTGTATTAGGCTTTATTTCCTGGATTGGCTCTTGGCCTTTGTATTTATTCTTGTAAGGATTTCTTAACTTAAGTCAGCTTCTTAACACATCAAAACATCAGACAAGTACATTTCCTGTTTTATCTGAAAGCTGCCTTATTTCCTTTTATATGATCCAGCACCTCAGAATGGATGAAGTGTCTCTCTACATTATCATAGCTGCATGTTGCAGTGACCCAGAGGATCACTGCAAAAGGGATAAAAAATCTAGGATCCCTACAAGGGTTAATTTAATGCTAAAGAGTTAAATGTTGAGAACAATGGAAGAGGGAGGAAGGAGATGCTGGTGACGCTGCAAGAAAGAGTTCCACAATGTCTTGTATATTTTTATTGATATAACAACAACGCGTTTTGGTGTTGGACTTACCTCTTCATTGGGTAAGTACAAGGTAGGAGTTAAATGTTGAGATTTACTTTTTTCTTCATTATGCACTATAGATCCCAAATAGTTATCTATGGGCAACAGAGAATTTACACTGGCAGCTTTGGTCCAGTTTCCCTGGGTGATGGGCTGGTACTGTTCCGTGGTTAGAGAGTGTCTAGTCATCAGAGCTAGAGGCAACATGTGCATGTGTGAGCTCCTGAGAAGTAGGCCTGAACGAAAGCCTGATCCAGGAAAACACTATTCCTGGGATGGAAAGCTGCTCGAAAGCAACTGAACTGAAAGCATACTCCTGAGGGAAAGAGATCAAACATTTATAGGAGGTTTTGAACCATCACAGGACAAAGACAGTGAGGTACCACACGTTTATTGCAATTAGACTTTCCTGCATGTGGAAAGGTTAATTGCTTCCGGCACCCACTACACATACTGTGAGACAGACTGACTCCTGGATGTAAGATTTTCACCCCACAGACTGGGAATTGCCGATAGAGTTAGGGTACGTTCACATCTGCATTCAGAAATCTGGCAGGCTGTTCCGCCACAGGAACAGCCTGCCAGAGTTCACTGTATCCGGCATAACGGGATAATGCCGCAAACCTCCTCATCCCCATTAACTATAATCAGGTCCAACAGGGATCTGGCCGCTTTCCAGGAGAAATGTCATCTTTATCAGTAATGAGCGGCAGTGGCAATATTCAAATTCGCGATATTTTGCGAATATTTGGGTGAATATTCGTAATATATTCACAAATTCATGATCTCCAGTCATTATTTTCTTGATTGTGAAAATCGGCAATCGAAAAATTTGCGATAAAAAATTTGCAATAAAAATTTGCGATCAACACTACTCCTAAAGTCAAAGATATTGCAGCCTTCTCATTGTCCCACAAGCAAGAAGCAGTGAGGGAATATTCGCGATTATGAAGATATAGCACTATATTCTAGATATTCGCAAATTCTCGAAGTGCCAATATTTGCGATAAAAATTTGCGATTGTAATATTCGCGATCAACACTAATCTTTATGCCAGACAAAAAGTAGTGCATTATAGTGTCCAATTATAGTCAATAGGGATCTGGCTGTTCAAAGCATTTTCTGGCTATGCTGAATAAGGTTAATACTGGCAGGCTGTTTCTCTAAAAAATTTAAAAGGGTATCTACAAAGGCTCAGAAAGGATTACCAAAATCATTATCTATAAATAACTACTGGGGAAAGGCCTACTCTGTGAAATACCCCAGAACTGTGCCTATTGCTGCTATATGTAGTGCAACTTCTATCATCCCCAGTAAAATAAACTTTATTTATTCTAACCAAATGGGCCTGATCATTGTCTACATCATCCTGCCACTGGTCCTTGCATCTGTTTTCCTGCCTTGAACCCATCTACCTAACATCAAGGGCACAGCACCTATCACTAGGCCGGAGCCACCAGAAAGTTCAATGTGTGCCCAAAGGGAAAAAAGAGTGCACCATCCATTCACTGCAAAGCCTAAGAGAGTGTTAGGCTGCATTCACACGTCCGTGGTGTGTTGCGGACCCGCAAATTGCGGGTCCGCAACACACCAGCCCGGCACCCCCATAGAAATGCCTATTCTTGTCCGCAAGCTGCGGACAAGAATAGGACATGCTCTATCTTTTTGCGGAGCTGCGGACTCAAAGATCGGGGCCGCGCACCGCAAATGCGGATGCGGACAGCACACTGTGTGCTGTCCGCATCCATTCCATCCCCATAGAGAATGAATGGGTCCGCACCCGTTCCGCAAAATTGCGGAACGGATGCGGACCCATTATGCGGACGTGTAAATGGACCCTTGAACCACCACCACTCCTATCAGTGCTACAACTGCAACTCCCATTCTCCTCCAGGTTCTCCACTTGCAGGTCACTGCACTATATTAGCTGAAGAGTTGTAGCTAGGCTTTCCTGCAGTTTACTATCTAAATACCCAAGGCAAAGTGGCTTGTTGATGGCTAGCACCTGGGACAGAAGTCCTGATAGCTCCTTATAGCTATGTCCTTGTACAATATATATTTTGGTACACAAGGAGCTCCCTGGTCAACAATGGAATGAACAGGTCAGGTTGTGGGTAAATAGCATGTCCAAAATCTTTAAAATAAGAGTTGACTCTGGGGAAAGCATACACTTTTAGAGTGCGCCGTCCAAATGGAGGCAGATGGGTCACCATTAATAGGACAGACAAGGTTTGGTAAGGACACAACATAGAGGCAAACTATTTGGTACTATACGACAGGCCTCAGACTAGGTTGTTTGCTTCCTTTATTTCAGTGGGTGATGAGAACCTCTGCAAGAATCCCTCTTCACACATCCTACAAACAAGGGTGTGGGAAATTAACCCAAAATTTGTAGGCGTGCCCTCTGGCCTGACGCTGTGTAGATGTCAAGTCACAGTGCAGAGCTTCAAGAGGAGCCGAGCTGCAGAGTGGAGGAACTGTCTGGAGATGGAACAGTGAGCTGTTTTATTTTTTTGTCTGATCTAAGGTCTGAAGAGATCGGAGGGAGGAAGGTGAGCACATAAATTTTGTGGTCTGATCTGAGGTCTGTAAATATCTGAGGGAGGGGGGCACATGAATTTTGTGGTCTGATCTGAGGTCTTCAGAGATTTGAGGGAGGGGGGCACATGAATATTGGGGTCTGATCTAAGGTCTGTAAGTATTTGAGGGAGCGGGTACATTAATTTTGGGATCTGATCTGAGGTCTGCAAAGATCTAAAGGAAGACAGGGTGGGGCACATGAATTTTGGGGTCTGATCTGACACTCTGAGGGAAGATGATTTAGGGGGCTACATGAATTAAGGGTCTGATCTGAGATCCCCTTTATGGGACAGTGTGGTTGGGGGTTAAAGGGAGCCACATTAATTTGGAGTCTGATATGAGGTCTGCATTTAAGGGAAAGAGGTTATAGGAGGCCACATGATCCTGGGGTCTGTATAAATGTGGGGTCTTATCTGGGGTTTGTATGAATGTGGGGCTAATTTGGGGTCTGTATTAATTTTGGGGACTGGTCTGGGATCTAGTTTTGTAGTTGTCTACGGTGCCAAAATACCTTGTTCTGGCCCTGTCTAAACAGTATTAAGTCAGAAGTGCTTGTTACCTGCTCCATGTAGCCATTACAAATGCATTGATATTTGCTCTTTATTCTGCAAAGCTATGATGGTTTGTGTCACAAACTCTCAAGTTAGTCTAATTCTGGGGAATGGCAGATCAAGAGGAATCAAAGCTGACTTTGCTTTTCAGTAATCACCATTTGATTTGGCTACTATATTATGGTGTTGCATGAAGGCACACATATATTGTATCTTTGCCATGTCTTAACAGTGCAGAAGCTTGAATCAATTAGGACAGTATTTCTTTTTTGCAGTTATACCATAGTTGGTATGAGGAGTAGGCAGAATAGGCCACTGCCTAGGGCACCATCAACCCAAGAAGGTGCCTGTCATACAGGTTTATGTTATGTTAATGACCCATGCCTACTGCTGCCCTGCTCACCTGTGCAGGCACAGGCACAGCTACATTCACCATGTGCTGTCTACTTCAGTGTTTCAGATCCACCGATCTCCCACAGCTTTCTTGTAATGCGTCTGGCCATTGGGATCTTCTGTACTGTCATCTTCTACATTCAGTGACCTGCGGTTTCTGGCTAGGAGTCTCTAGTCTGCTCTTAGGGTGCATGTGTGCACTCCTCAACATTTAAGGGGCCAGTGCATATGTGTCTTAATTGTCTCCAGCCAATGGCTGATCACATTTAGGGTACTTAATGAGAAACTAAAACCAGAATAAACAACCAACAAAACGTAACACAATCTCTCTATGTGTCTTTGTGTATTTTCTCTTGTTTTGTTAGATATCACAATTGCAGACTATGAAAAAAAAAATATATAGAAAAGCAGTGTGTTGTTCTCTGAGGCTGCGGCCATGTCTACTACTCCTTCTCCCCCCCCCCCCCCCCCCCCTCTCATGCTAGTGCATGTGAGCCAGGAAGTATAGAAGGAGTGATCTGGGTTTAATCTAGATAACTTTTGTCTACACAGAGAAAATGGCCATTTTATTGGAAGGAATCTCCTAGTTAGTAATACTACAAAATATATTTGGTTACCACCATGTGGAGCTGTAATAGGCTGCAGAATACTAAATCTACCAAGGAACTTCACCCTACTCATTCCTAAATAGTGCCATAGCTAGACAGATTTGCCTTTCTGGTTCCTGTGAAAGCTATGTTATCACCATATGGAACTGTAACAACCTTCAGAGTGCTAAGTGGCAAGATAAATCCCCTCCCCCAAGCAAACATATACAATGTTCTGATGAAACCTTCCCCAGCTGTCAGAAATCCATTAGATCTTCCTCTCTAATGATGGTCATTGTTACTCAAGTGTGTATAGCTGGTATTTATGCATCATTGGGCATTATAGGGAGAAGGGTATAAAAGGAGAGAATTACAACTCCCAGCATGTCCAGAATGTTATAGTTGGGCATTAGTGGCCATTACATGGATAGGGATATAAGAGGAGAGAACTACAACACCCAGGATTTCTAGGATGGTATTATGGGCTATCAGAGGACATTAATGGGAGTTAGTATAAGGAAAGAACTACAACTCCTAGTATTTCATAAATTATAGGAGGAAACCACTTATTTCTCTCTCACACACACACACACACACACACACACACACACACACACACACACAGCACAGGAGCTCTGTCCACATTGTGACATCAGACAGGTCCTTACAAGTCCTTCACCACTTATCTGCACTGCTGAGCTCTGTCTCAGTGGGAAAATGGCGTTAAATGAAATTGGCTGGAGTAGAATAAGCAAACTGAAAAGGCTGAGAGGCAGATGATAGATCTCAGGGGAGAGGGAGAGAAAGAGGCTGTGAGGACCAAGGGCAGAACTACTATAGCAGTGCAGGCAGATAGGTCTGCTGGCATTTGTGTGGTTTAAGCCCCTAACCTGGACTTCCTGTTCAGTGTGTGTGTGGGACATCAGCACGTTCTACTAGCCATTCTGTAGCTGAAGATGGAGAAGCGTGGGGAAAGAAATAGTTCTTTGTCTGAAAGATTTCTCCGAAACTGCTTATGGCAGCAGTTTTGGAAGCACTTTGTAGACAGTAGCTGTGTGTGCACTATGGATTAAATGTATTTGTGCTATTTATGTTTTTTCAGGGTTTAGTTCCCCTTTAAGGCATCTTAACCTGTGGGGCAGTGCCTGAGCAATCCTGTAGGTTTTCTAGCTTGTTTTTGCTGTTTGCTCTCTGTCTGCTACCGACCTGCCATGACTTTGGCTTTTACTCTGCCTGCCCTGACCTTGGCATGTCCCTGACTATGATTTAGCCTGATCCCTCGGTTCTCTACACCAGTGTCTCTGACTCCTGTGGGTCAGCTGTCAACCAAACAGAGCCAACTCTGGGGGATAGAGTTCTGGTTGATAGAGTTGCTGGGTAAGAGATTCATTTGGTGGTGTACGGGCTTCAATTGAGAACTGTTCATGTGTGGAAAAAAATATGGCGTATATAATAATGATTGGAATGCCAGGGATTAGTGGGTAACGGGTGGTTGGGGGCAATTAACAAAACATAGTTCCTTCTGACAACTAATATTTTCCATTTCAGGAAGCAAGAGTTGGGTGGATGACACATTCTGAAGCTCCCACCTTTGGGCATCTATAGATCTTGTCCCACTTGCGTTTATACCTAATGCTCTTGGAGCTCGGTCACTGATGTACCTGGTTTCTTTACACTAAAATGAGAATAACGTCTTCTGTTGTTCTGAACAGTATGGCAATAGCTGTGAGCTCACTGATTATCATGAAGGGACAGATGATAGGAGTCAGGTTGCAGAGGTGAACTGCCCCGTGGCAGACTAATTTCACTTTATACACAAATACCTCCAGAATGGAAGCAGAGCAAATAAAATCACTCAAGAGGAAACAATGGCGCTATTATTGCAGTATTATGGCCTCCACTGGTGGATAGATGATGATCTGCATTCACTGAATGTGTACTTGATGTTTATTAGATTCCAGTTACTTCGAGATTGAATTGTTGGTTTATTGCTGTATTTCTCTTTTTGGAAACATAAGTAGATGACTTGATATGGACAAAGCCTTCACGTTATTCTTCAATGTTTACTTGATATCTTGACCTCAAAAAACGTTGGTTCCCATAGTGTAGTCAGTACAGATTGAACACTCAGATGCCGGGGTTTACTGAGATGTAACATTGGTGGCCTTTCCTTTCATAGAGACCTCAAGAGGTAGGTATGTAAGGTAAGTTTTCATGTTGTGCCTAACCCCTCAAAAATGCAGACAAGGTAGACAGGTTAGTGTAATGCTGTTTAAACCTACCTCATGTTACTTGCATGACCTATCAGAAGACCTATTAATGTAGTAGCCATCACAATCCTAAGTAGGTGCCATAGAGGCAAAAACCTCATCTTTGGTGTCCCGGGCTTCCAGCACTAAAGGCTCTCCAACCCCTTCTCTCTGCCCTGAGTAATGGCTCTAGCATTCCACCAGAGACCGCTAGAGCTGTCACTTTGAGTAGAAGGGAGGGGTTGGGAAGTCCCCCTTTAATAACAGTCTTCAAATGCCTTGGGCTAGATTCAGACGGCTGTTCTGATTTCTGTCTGAAAAACACTAGAAGTATCTGGATATCAGTATGGCGTCCTGGTGTGTCCATTGTTCTTCACAATCACATAGCTACAGGCTAATTTCCTTTCTTGTCCCAGATATAAAAATGTAACTTTTAATGATTCGCTTAAAATGAAGTCAGCACATCTATTAACTATTATAAGTGAGCTTTAAACACTGTGGGTTAAAACTAGCTGATGCTCATTATTAGTGCCAGATCACCATGTTATTGAATTGCTTTGTTTTTAGACGGTGGCTGGGAGTGCACTTCCCCACACCACCACTCTAATTGAAGTGCGCACTAGCACACATTGATCGCTTATAGCATAGCATGTATCTGTGTATTAATCAAACACTTGAAGGCACTCCCAGCCACCATCTAAAAACGAAGCAATTCAATAACATAGTGATCTGGCACTAATAATGAGCATCAGCTAGTTTTAACCCACAGTGTTTAGAGCTCACTTATAATAGTTAATAGATGTGCTGACTTCATTTTAAGCGAATCATTAAAAGTTACATTTTATTATCTGGGACAAGAAAGGAAATTGTGTATTGTTAAATCCTTTCCCAGATAGGGTCTAATTTATTCCTGTGTTGATTCCATTGTTCTTCCGGGAACATTCATTTTTATTAAATGAGTCTCAGAAGGAGAGCACAGCAGAAAGGTGCATGCAGCAATTTTCTCAACATGGGCCAACAGAGGTGTGCACTGCATCATTCACTTTATTAGGTCCGTGTGCTATGCTGGTTCAGTCTGGATAGCACGAGGATGGAAATTACTGTTACCTGAGTTATGCCTCATTCACACATAAGTATTTTGGTCAGTGATTTCCATCAGTGATTGTAAGCCAAAACCAGGTGCGGCTCTAAACACAGATCTTTCCATTATACCTTATCTCTGTGTAGCCTCCACTCCTGGTTTTGGCTCCCAATCACTGATTGAAATCACTGACCAAAACACTGACATGGGAATGAGACTTTAGGCCTAAGAAAGAAGCCCTTAAAATGCATGACCACAAATGCAAACTATTTTATTTTATCTATATAGGATCAATATTTTGTGCTGATTTATTCCTTAAAATATATTTATGGCAGGGTAACTGTGCCTGATACAAATCCCCTGCATAGACATATGATAGATGTAAAAATAACATGCTGTTTGCCTGTTGTGACCACTATGGGGAGCTTACTTCACACTGTTATACATGGAATTTAAAAGTAAGACTGTATGCATTATGCTCCTGAGCTCCCTCTAGTGGTGACTGGTAGGCACCTAACATTTCATCTTTCCAATGATGACATTGGATCAAAATTCTGTGTGGATTTATTTCTTAGAATATCTTTATAGCCGTCGAACTCTGTCTAAAACAAATCCCAATGCATATACATATGTTAAATGTAAAAAAAAAATAGCAAGCTATTTCCCTGCAGTGACCACTAGTACAAGCTTACTGCACACTGTTATACATGGAATTCAAAACTAAAACTGTATACATTATGCTCCTGAGTTCCCTCTAGTGTATGCATCTAAAATGTCATTTTTCAAGTGCAAGGACACTAGAAAAATAAATATATTAAGAAATTAATCAGCACTGAATTATGATAATAAAAGGTAGAGATTTGCTTTAAAGGGGTTTCCCATCTTATAAACTGATGGAACATTGCTAGGATATGACAGCCCTCGGTGATCCTGAGAATCAAAGGGCTGCAGCTGTAATTTAGTGCAGTATCTCCTTCACTGTTTTGTGGCACAGCGGAGCACAAGTCACGCAGAGTGCAGGGAACTGCATTGTGGCTCCATTTAATTGAATAGGACCAAGTGCAGTTCCCTTCACAGCAAGATAATGCCGCTGTCAAGCAAAGAAGGAGATGTTGCACTAAAACAATCATCACTTTATAAGATGAGGATAAAACTTTAATATTATCAACAATTTTCTATTGAAGGGTTTTTCCGAGATTTAAATACTCTGGATAGGTCAGTACCTGATCAGTGGGGGGACATTATTATTATTTATTATTAAAGCGCCATTCATTCCATAGCGCTGTACATATGAAAAGGGGTATACATACATAATACAGATAATTGCACTAAGCATGAACAAGACAAGTTACAAACTGGTACAGAAGGAGAGAGGGCCCTGCCCGTGAGGGCTTACAATCTACATGGTAAGGGAGAAGGACACAGTAGGAGAGGGTAAAGTTGGTCATTGTGGTATAGATGCAGCAGGGTCACTGGTTGTAGGCTTGTCTGAAGAGGTGGGTTTTTAGGCTTATTTTGAAGGATTCCACTGTAGGTGAGAGTCTGATATGTTGGGGCAGCGAGTTCCAGAGTGCGGGGGATGCACAGGAGAAATCTTGGAGGCGATTGTGGGAAGAGGTGATAAGAGGAGAAGAGAGAAGGAGGTCTTGTGAGGATTGGAGTTGCGTGTGGGAATGTATTGGGAAAGTAGCTCAGAGATGTAGGGAGGGGACAGTGTCGCGATCAGTGTGTGTGTGGGGGGACTCCACACTGAACACAGGAGGGAAGGTGAACAGTAACTGTGCCTGGAAACTAGGGAAGAAACAGGTCACCTCCTAGACAACCCTAATCCGGGCCCTAACTATCTATCAATATGAATAGACCCTGAAGGTAGGAATATTCATATGCAGGATACCTAGGCCTTTATATCCCTATAAGGCCCTGGAAAAGGTTAGGACCAGAGATAACCCATTCCTCCCCAGATGGACGAATGGAAGTCTCTATCTCAGGCCCAGATACAAACAACAGGGAATATAACAAATACAAACAAACACGACACTTAACTTCTGTAGAGACGGATGAGCAGAAACACCAGAGAGGATCTCACAGCAGCTCAGCCAAACACAAATTAAGCTGTCTACCGCATAGTCAGAAGGGTGAAGTCAGACTATAAAGGGTAGAAGTGATGACCACTGAGCAACAGCTTAGAAAAGGGAAGTGGTCATTAACCCTATCAACACTGAATCAAGAGAAATCAAGGAGGCTGTTAAATTCCTCCACACTCAGCCAATCTACTTGATTTCCTGACATCAGTCACCTGAGGGACCATGACAGACAGGTTGTGGACAGCCGTGTATGTATTTGTTAGTATTTTGAACTGAGTTTGCTGGGCAATGGGGAGCCAGTGAAGGGATTGGCCGAAGGGAGAGGCAGAGGAGTAATAGGGTGAGAGGTGGATTAGTCGGGTAATAGAGTTGAGGATAGATTGGAGGGGTGCGAGAGTGCTAGATGGAAGGCCACAGAGGAGGATGTTGCAGTAGTCTAGGCGGGAGATGAGGGCATGTACAAGCATTTTTGAAGATATGTGATATGTCCACTGCCGACTCTGAACCCGGAAAACCCCTTTAAGCCTCAAGCACATTGCAATATAATGGATCAATTATAGGCAGATGTGCAAAGTGATGCCCATTGAGTGCCCCTTCAAGGGGGCAATACTTTAATATGAACCCTCAGAAGCTTTATATGACACCGTATAGGGTCTTTGCATTGCACAGAAGATTTAATAAATTGAGCTCTACTACATCTGTATGAGCCATTTTATTTCAACATACTGAAAAGTACAACAGTGAGTAAACCTTTTATACACAAGGCCCTTTGACTGCAACCTGCAGAGCTGTAATATGATGCGTTCCTTTGTACCTAAGGCTTGCAGCGCACCATACACTCACCTATGGCTCTTCATTTACAGTCAGCATGGCTGTCATTGTATTCATCCACTTAGAACATGATCTTGCTGCTTAAAGGACTTAGACGTTGTTTATGCAACACAAAGGCTGAACAAAAGCCTTTATTTTCCTGATCCGCTCTCATTTTCTGTGTGATGTCTCAGCATGTCATTTTCTGGCGCGATGTTTCATTACAATGATTATTTCATGAGTGTTTACAGCTTTTCCTTCATTCACTTGCAATCCTGATTAGACTCCCGCTCTCTCAAGATTACATTGACAACAGGATCCCGCAGACGATGAGGAATAATTAAATTATGGTATTGGAGCTGTTTTTCAGTATGTTTCTTAAGTGCGGCTGCACAGGATGTTTCATGGCACCTCTTGTCTGCCGACCCATAAATCTTTTCTATTACTCTCCAGGTGTCATCAGTTCTAATTTGCCTGCCGACAGTCTTCAAAATCTCTGATTGTTTGATATATTAAAAAACATGCCTGCCCCAAACAGAGCAATGGACTGCAGACAGAGACAGACATAGGACCCTTTCACACGGGCGAGAATTCCGCACGGGTGCAATGCGTGAGGTGAACGCATTGTACCCGCACTGAATCCGGACCCATTCACTTCAATGGGGCTGTGCACATGAGCGGTGATTTTCACGCATCACTTGTGCATTACGTAAAAAATTGCAGCAAGCTCTATATTGTGCGTTTTTCACGCAACGCAGGCCCCATAGAAGTGAATGGGGCTGCGTGAAAATTGCAAGCATCCTCAAGCAAGTGCGGATGCAGTGCGATTTTCACGCATGGTTGCTAGGTGATGATCTGGATGGGGACCCGATCTTTATTTTTTTCCCTTATAACATGGTTATAAGGGAAAATAATAGCATTCTTAATACATAATGCTAAGTAAATTAGGGATGGAGGGGTAAAAAAAAAATAAAAAAAAAATAAACTCGCCTCATCCACTTGTTCGCGCAGACCGGCTTGTCTTCTTTCTTCTTCTTTCTTCTTCTTTGAGGACCTGGGAGAAAAGGACCTTTGGTGATGTCACTGCACTCATCACATGATCCATCACCATGGTGACTGATGGATAAAAGGTATACCACGGCACTCTCAAAACTTCAGCGTTTCAACATTTATTCACCAATTCTCAGCGACGTTTCGACCAGTGTGGTCTTTCTCAAGCAATGTACAAAGTGAATAAGGTGCAACACTTATACCCTTAAAACCCAGTCACATGACACAATTGGGCTCCTCCCCCTTCATTATTATTAAGTCTCATCATTCCAACAAAAGTGTACATTCATAAAATCACATACATAAATCAACATTGTATGTAGGTGCTTACTATGACCGAGCAATCCGGTAGACATAGATCCCTCCATGTGGTCCCGATCTCCTCTATATTCCTCCGATGCATCCGCTCAATTCGGTGTCCCTCATGACTCAATGCGCAGGCGTGCTGGACGCACGCATACCCTGCCGTGGTAGCCGTGCGCATGCACAGTTGATTCTTCTCAAGCCGTCAGATGTATGTGTAAACCGCGTCTCCCTGGTAACTGCGCGCATGCGCAATCACTCATTTTAAAGCCATTAGTAATAAGGGCAATATCTTGCACGCTCCGCCTATCATTTACTCTACGGGTATGTCCATGATTGGATTCCGTCTACACACCACCTCATCCATTTCTATCAAGGCACTGGGCTCTACAGTCAGATCGGATCAATATAAGACTATAAGTTTTTATGTAAAACATAACTTTTCATAAAGCAGTGTCACCATTTGTTACTCGCCACCCTAAGGCGTTATAGGGAAAACAAATCCCACGTACATCTGCACCAATGTAGACCATAAATCTCTAATCATGGTTGGGGCTCCCAAACTCAATCACAATATAAGGGGGGGGGGGAATTGTACATTTACTCTCCTCTAATTTGAAGGAGATATCCCCCAACCATACAGCGCAACCTTCCAGGTGGTGGTGCGACTACTCCCTATAACAGAGAGAACCACACTCTCCTCCCAAAAGGGGTACCATTCACACCAGTGGCGGGAGACACTACCCACACGAGTAGGAAGTGTCCCCAACCTATTAGAGTCAGACATCCTCGATGATTATAACAAGGTGCCAATGCTACCTCAAACCATCTCATAAGTTGTAGCCCTGTTCAACCATTAGAAATTGTGCAGATATAGATGAACAACATTTTACGCCAGATAGAGATAACAAAGGGTGCTCTTGTGGCTCAAAAGGCCAAATCTAACTACATACCCAGCCTTCCTATGAGTCCCATGTGCCCTGAGAGAAATGGACCGACTTAATACTACTGCTACTATCCTTGGTAATTCGGAGAGGGTCCACATCGGGGAATATGCCACCAGATTCCTCACCCAGTGAATTTCCACATATAAAGAAATAAAACAATCACAACCTGTTAGGCTGGGCATCATACTTAAATAAAAACATTCCGGGTATAACTTACATAACTAGTAAGAAAGTAAACATTACAGTGTCTGGCTCAATAGAGTGAGCCTATCCTGAAATCCCTATTAAGGCCCTTTGGTTCAAGTGTCTGCAGTTAAAAAATCAATTTCAGCTCTAAACGTTTAAGCAGCTTTTCTCTATCTCCTCCTCTTCTCTGTTGGGGAACGCCATCTATGATACGAAATCTAAGTTGGGAGATATTATGTCTATGTTTTACAAAGTGTTCTGCTACCAGTAGGTCTGTTTTTAGAACACTTTCCCTTTTATCCCCTGCGAGTAATTTCCGGATCTGATAGCGATGTTGGTTAAACCTATTTCGAAATTCCTGTGTCGTCTCGCCCACATACACTGATCCACACGGGCACTGTAACACATAGATGACAAGATCGGACTTACATGTATAGAAACCTTTTATCTGATACCTTTTGCCTGTCCTGGGATGTGTAAACGAACTGCCTTTCAACATGTTATTACAATTGCAACACCCTAGGCACGGGAAGCAACCCTTCCTTTTTACCTCTTGCTTCCCCTGTCTTCCCATGTCAGCGTGTATCAGTCTGTCACTCAGGTTGCTTGATCGTCTAAAAGACATTAGAGGGGGAACCCAAAACTCCTCAATGTCGGGAAAAGACTGCGCGAGTATGTGCCAGTTGTTTTTTATAACTTGTGCTATCTGTCTACTTTGGGCCGAAAAGGTTGTAACAAAGGGAATCCTCTTAATTTTTTGTTTCCTATTATCATTAAAAAAATCAGTGCGTTTTAATTTGCTTACCCTCTGTCTTTGCCTCTCTACCATGTTTCTGGGATAGCCTCTCTGGTAAAATTTATCGCACATCTCCTCCAATCTATCATCCAACCTCCCCTCTTCTGAGACTATCCGTTTTACTCTTACAAGCTGACTATATGGAAGTGACTCTTTCATAAATTTCGGATGATCACTATTAAAAGTCAGCATATTATTTCGATCAATGGGTTTAACAAATAGATCCGTGCAGAAACTAACCCCCACACTATACACTGTCATATCTAGAAACTGCAGTTGTGTCTGTGAGTACACTAAGGTAAACTGCAGTTCACAATAGATGGAGTTAACATATTGTTTAAACTCAAGAAGCTTGTCCAGTGCTCCTGTCCACACAAAGAAGATATCGTCTATATAACGCATCCAACCCCTCACAAATTGGTAGAGGTTGGATGCGTATATAAAGGACTCTTCAAACCTTTTCATATACAGATTGGCATAAGTCGGGGCCATATTTGACCCCATTGCGGTCCCCCGCTGCTGGACATAAAACGTTCCTTCAAAAAGAATGTAATTACTAGTAAGCACTATCTCCAATAAAGAAAGGATAAATTGGGCCTGTCTATCTTCCACACCATTGTTATGTAGGGTCCATTCTATGGCTTGTAGGCCTTTTTTGTGTTCTATACTCGTATAGAGGCTTACTACATCAAAAGATGCAATATAGTCTCCCTCATGGTACTCTAAAGCCTGTAATTTATTAAGAAAATCGGTGGTATCTTTTACAAATGATTTAGCTGACATGACATAACCTCTGAGGAACTTGTCAAGAAAAGTTGCTGCTGGTGAAAAAATGGAGTCAATGCCCGACCCAATAGGGTGCCCTGGGGGATTTTTGAGATCTTTATGTATCTTTGGTAAGATATACAGTATAGGTGTCACCGGATGTTCAACCAGTAAGTATCTATGTAGTTTGTCATCTATGAGGTCTGTAGCAAAGGCGTCATCTACAAGTAACTTAAGTCTCCGCATAATAGCGAATTTGGGGTCCCCATCTAGTGGTCGATATACGTCAATATCACTCAACTGTCTTTTAATCTCTGCTATATATTTTGTGGTATCCATAACCACTGTGGCTCCACCCTTGTAAGCCTTTTTAATTGTGATCTCCGTTCTCTGACTTAGTCTCTTTAACGCTCTCAAGTCCCCCTGGCTTATATTATTTTTTTTATCACACTCTGGTTTGTATCGTATCTAATTTGTTCAACACCCCTTTTCACCAAATCCACAAAGGTATTCACTGCATCTTTAAATACTGGTGGCTGGAAATCACTCTGTAAATGCAGGCCCATGTCCTTAAGTTTAATAGTACTGGTATCCCCAGTGTGTTGGGTCACTGCACATTTGTCTACATTCACAGAGTCCAATCCACTTTGGTCGTTGCCGGCTGTATTATCAAAAAACACCCTTAATTTAATACGCCTAAACAGCTTATGCAAATCAACTTCACAATTAAACCTGTCAACCCCAACAGTGGGACAAAAAGACAACCCCTTTTCCAAAAGCTGCAGTTCATCCCCAGTCAAGTCAATAGAGGATATATTTACCACCAATGTCCGTTCATATTTTTCTACTTCAGTAGATTCTCTTATTGCTTCGGAATTGTTTGTGGACCCCTGCTGTCCAATGGTGGTTTCTTGGACCGTGTAATCCTTCCCTTGTTGCTTCCTACTCCTGTAGTGCTTGCGTCCTCCTCTCCTTGTGCGCCTTTTCCTTTCTGTATTTTTTCTGTTCTAAAAAAACGTTGCTCTACACTCAATTCGCCAGATGAGTCCGTATCCGTATTGCGTGGTCTCCTTCCTCTTCGCCCCATAAAATTCTGCCTATTTTGTGGTCTCCTTCTCTGTGCTCCTTCAACTAGTTTTTTTTATAGATGTCACCTTTTAGGTAATCTTCTTGGTCTCTAAACCATTTTTGCCTTTTAGACGTCTCAATATTTGTACAATATGCCTTAAAATCCATTTCGGACTGCTCTTTGATTTGGGAAAAATCCTGTGGGGTCATCATATTTTTCAATTTCTCCTCTAAAACACATATTTTCTTCTGACTCTCAATCAATTCCTTTTGTAAATACTCCATATTTAATAACATTATATCCATTGAATAACGGTTGGATATTTGAACAAATTTAGTACAAAATTCGGTATGTCTGGGCAGGAGTATAGGTCTCAGGTGTGTGAAGCTCCATGTGTGAAGCACCATGTGATGGACCATGTGATGAGCGCAGTGACGTCACCAAAGGTCCTTTTCTCCCAGGTCCTCAAAGAAGAAGAAAAAAGACAAGCCGGGCTGCGCAGGTGAGTTAAATTTTTATTTATTTATTTTTTTAACACCTCCATCACTAATTTACTTCTGTATTAAGAATGCTATTATTTTCCCTTATAACCACAACACCAATCCCAAACCCGAACTTCTGTGAAGAAGTCCGGGTTCGGGTCTGGGTACCAAACATGCCGATTTTTGTCACGCGCGTGCAAAACACATTAAAACGCTTTCTACTCGCACAGAAAAATCACATTTTCCCGCGACACTCCCGCTTCCTATCCGGCCCTCACATGCGACGCCTGTGTGAAAGAGGCCATAGTAGTCGTAGGGCCCCATAACAAAACTGAGAACTGGCCACCATCAAAAAGTCCCATATTCGCCCAAATCCCCTTTGAGACAGATATATGCCAAAAAATTTTGTATATCTAATAATAAATAACTATATATATATATATATACAGTCAGGTCCATAAATATTAGGACATCGACACAATTCTAACATTTTTGGCTCTATACACCACCACAATGAATTTGAAATGAAACAAACAAGATGTGCTTTAACTGCAGACTGTCAGCTTTAATTTGAGGGTATTTACATCCAAATCAGATGAACGGTGTAGGAATTACAACAGTTTGCATATGTGCCTCCCACTTGTTAAGGGACCAAAAGTAATGGGACAGAATAATAATCATAAATCAAACTTTCACTTTTTAATACTTGGTTGCAAATCCTTTGCAGTCAATTACAGCCTGAAGTCTGGAACGCATAGACATCACCAGACTCTGGGTTTCATCCCTGGTGATGCTCTGCCAGGCCTCTACTGCAACTGTCTTCAGTTCCTGCTTGTTCTTGGGGCATTTTCCCTTCAGTTTTGTCTTCAGCAAGTGAAATGCATGCTCAATCGTATTCAGGTCAAGTGATTGACTTGGTCATTGCATAACATTCCACTTCTTTCCCTTAAAAAAACTCTTTGGTTGCTTTTGCAGTATGCTTTGGGTCATTGTCCATCTGCGCTGTGAAGCGCCGTCCAATGAGTTCTGAAGCATTTGGCTGAATATGAGCAGATAATATTGCCTGAAACACTTCAGAATTCATCCTGTTGCTTTTGTCAGCAGTCACATCATCAATAAATTCAAGAGATCCAGTTCCATTGGCAGCCATACATGCCCACGCCATGACACTACCACCACCATGCTTCACTGATGAGGTGGTATGCTTAGGATCATGAGCAGTTTCTTTTCCTTCTCCATACTCTTCTCTTCCCATCACTCTGGTACAAGTTGATCTTGGTCTCATCTGTCCATAGGATGTTGTTCTAGAACTGTGAAGGCTTTTTTAGATGTCGTTTGGCAAACTCTAATCTGGCCTTCCTGTTTTTGAGGCTCACCAAAGGTTTACATCTTGTGGTGAACCCTCTGTATTCACTCTGGTGAAGTCTTCTTTTGATTGTTGACTTTGACACACATACACCTACCTCCTGGAGAGTGTTCTTAATCTGGCCAACTGTTGTGAAGGGTGTTTTCTTCACCAGGGAAAGAATTCTTCGGTCATCCACCACAGTTGTTTTCTGTGATCTTCCGGGTCTTTTGGTGTTGCTGAGCTCACCGTTTCGTTCCTTCTTTTTAAGAATGTTCCAAACAGTTGTTCTGGCCACGCCTAATGTTTTTGCTATCTCTCTGATGCGGTTGTTTTGTTTTTTCAGCCTAATGATGGCTTGCTTCACTGATAGTGACAGCTCTTTGGATCTCATCTTGAGAGTTGACAGCAACAGATTCCAAATGCAAATAGCAGACTTGAAATAAACTCTTGACCTTTTATCTGCTCATTGTAATTGGGATAATGAGGGAATAACACACACCTGGCCATGGAACAGCTGAGAAGCCAATTGTCCTATTACTTTTGGTCCCTTAACAAGTGGGAGGCACATATGCAAACTGTTGCAATTCCTACACCATTCGCCTGATTTGGATGTAAATACCCTCAAATTAAAGCTGACGGTCTGCAGTTAAAGCACATCTTGTTTGTTTAATTTCAAATCTATTGTGGTGGTGTATAGAGCCAAAAATGTTAGAATTGTGTCGATGTCCCAATATTTATGGACCTGACTGTATATAGAAGAAAAATCTACAGCACTCTAAAGGCTATAAAAGCGCAAAAAGTTTGTTTACCCATGTGGAACATATCAGCAGCGACGTTGCGGCTCATCCATAGGCTTCAGAAAGGCTCTATGGATGAGCCGAAACTTCGCTGCTGATATGTTCCACATGGGTAAATAAACTTTTTACACTTTTATAGCCTTTGGAGTGCTGTCCATTTTTTTTCTACATTTTCCTGGGTTACCAGCCAACACCCTAGGACTTTGCACCCATCCATCTCTCCTTGTTTATAGTTGGTGCTGCCATTTATATATATATATATATATATATATATATATATATTAAAGAAAAAAGTTGAAGAGCAGTACTCAAACAAAGAATGGTGCAATACCTTGAAAAAGACCAAGGACCAAGGTCTTGTCACATACAGTCCTGATCAAAAGTTTAAAATCATATTTTACATTGTTGGATCTAAACAAGGTTCCAAGTAGGCTCTCACTTTATATGGATGACGTGATGATGTAGGACGTTGCGCTCTCCCCTCCTCCCGCTGTACGGCTCCCTCGCTGACCGCCGACTTTTGATCGTGGCGTCTCCGTTCTCCTCTCTGGCTTCCTCGCTTGCATTGCGGATTGATTCCTTTGGCTCGACCGCCCAACGCTCCCGTTCCCTTCTCCTCCATCCTGTCATCCTGGTGCGGACCAAGACTGCATCTCCCTCCTCCCTCGCTGGGGGCCGGTCATCTGGCTTGGCCGCTTGGCTGCTCCGTTCTCCCCTTCTGCCTCCTAGTCCGGACCGGAACTGCTTGCTGGCTGGCTGACATCCCTGGCTTCCTGATTCTATATCCTTGGTCGCTGGGGGTCCGGGTCGCTGGGTCGGGGGCTCTGGCTGGGTCCTCTGTCCCTTCGTTCTCCTAGGACCTGCTTCCCGGTGCCTCCTGGGTTTCCCTGGGGCTGCTGGTGCCTGTCGGTGGCTTGGGGTGCTGCTCTCTCCCCTCTGGATGGTTCCTGGTGCCGTGTCCTGTGTGCTCCGTGGTGGCGTCGGGCCCTGGGCGATCGTCTCTCCTGGTGTTCCCCTTGCGGCCTCCTGTCTGGTCCTCCGGTTCCCTATGGCTCCCTGTGGCCTGCTGGTTCTCCTGATTGCGCTTTTTGTGCCTCGCGGTTGGCGGGATGAAAACGAACATTGGTGAGATTGCTCCATTATTATTTGCTGACTAACTAAATAACTATTTAACTATCAAACTAACCAACTAAACAACATCAGTGTATTACCGGCCTACATTTTATATGGGACACCATACGTATTAATAAAAAAAAAAAGGAGGGAAAAGAAGGGTAGAGGAGGAGAAACAAAAAAAAAGAAAAAGAAAGAGAAAAAAAAAGGGGGGAGGAGAGAAGAAGGGGGGGGAGTAAAAAAAAAAAAAAAAGGAAGGAGAAAAAACGGAATGAAAAAGAAAAGAAAAAGAGGCGAAAATTAAGGAAAAATAAAAAGGAATGGCTCCAAAAGCTAGTAGACGGTCTGTGGACCTCTCTGGTCAGAAATCGGCCACTAAACCCTTTGAAGGAGCAAAAATAGATAAATTTTTGAGGTCCCCAAGGGTCAATACGAGAGGCGGGCAAAAGGATACTAGTAATAAAAGAACTGATAACTTTGAAGTGATGGAACTTGAACCACCAAAAGCTTCTGGCTACCCCCAAGGGGAAGAGGGAAGAGAGGGAGAAGATGGGACCGGTACCAATCCCTCCCCCCTAAAAGAAATATTACTGGCGGTAAAACAAAACGGGGACCTAATACAGGGCATTACAACCCAGCTCGGGGCAATTCAAGCTGATGTGGGTTTGATTAGGGATGATCTGTCCAAAATCCGAGAAAGAGCTGATAAAGTTGAGAGCTCTAGGGCTGTTATACAGAATGATTCTAAAAAAGTAAATATAGAGATGGTCACCTCGAAGACATATCTTAATCTTCTTAAAAGAAAGGTGGTGGATCTGGAAGATAGATCACGAAGATACAATGTAAGAATACTGGGGATTCCAGATGGCGCGGAAGATAAGAACCCTGCCCAATTTATACAGACGATGATCCTTGAAAAGTTTGGGAGGGAATACTTCTCACCCTTGTTTCTAGCAGAAAGAGCCCACCAGGTCCCGGGCGGTAAATCAATTCCTGGGAGACAACCACGGGCACTCATCGCTAAAATGTTGGTTTCAAGGGACAGAGATACAGTACTAAGAAGGGAATATTCCCCCGTTTTATATGATGGAAATAGACTGACCTTTTTCCCAGACTTTTCAAAAGTTGTCCAAGAAAAGAGACGCTTGTTCATTACTGTAAAAAACAGGTTAAGAGAAAGGGATATTAAATACTCATTTGTTTTCCCGGCCAAACTACGGATTATTTACAAGGATAAGCCGGATAAGGATTGGATTGGGGGGTGGGAGTGGGCTGCGATGCGTCCAGCGTGGGGAGGAGATGGTATATATACAGTACAGACCAAAAGTTTGGACACACCTTCTCATTCAAAGAGTTTTCTTTATTTTCATGACTATGAAAATTGTAGATTCACACTGAAGGCATCAAAACTATGAATTAACACATGTGGAATTATATACATAACAAACAAGTGTGAAACAACTGAAAATATGTCATATTCTAGGTTCTTCAAAGTAGGCACCTTTTGCTTTGATTATTGCTTTGCACACTCTTGGCATTCTCTTGATGAGCTTCAAGAGGTAGTCCCCTGAAATGGTTTTCACTTCACAGGTGTGCCCTGTCAGGTTTAATAAGTGGGATTTCTTGCCTTATAAATGGGGTTGGGACCATCAGTTGCGTTGAGGAGAAGTCAGGTGGATACACAGCTTATAGTCCTACTGAATAGACTGTTAGAATTTGTATTATGGCAAGAAAAAAGCAGCTAAGTAAAGAAAAACGAGTGACCATCATTACTTTAAGAAATGAAGGTCGATCTGTCAGCCGAAAAATTGGGAAAACTTTGAAAGTAAGGGCTATTTGACCATCAAGGAGAGTGATGGGGTGCTGCGCCAGATGACCTGGCCTCCACAGTCACCGGACCTGAACCCAATCGAGATGGTTTGGGGTGAGCTGGACCGCAGAGTGAAGGCAAAAGGGCCAACAAGTGCTAAGCATCTCTGGGAACTCCTTCAAGACTGTTGGAAGACCATTTCAGGGGACTACCTCTTGAAGCTCATCAAGAGAATGCCAAGAGTGTGCAAAGCAGTAATCCAAGCAAAAGGTGGCTACTTTGAAGAACCTAGAATATGACATATTTTCAGTTGTTTCACACTTGTTTGTCATGTATATAATTCCACATGTGTTAATTCATAGTTTTGATGCCTTCATAGTCATGAAAATAAAGAAAACTCTTTGAATGAGAAGGTGTGTCCAAACTTTTGGTCTGTACTGTATATATTTTTTTTCTTTCTAATTGCTGTTCATAATGTCTATCAGAACTCTTACCTGGTCAAATTAGACCTGAAAGATGCCTACCTGACAGTTCCAGTTGCCGAATCGTCCAGGGATCTCCTTTGCTTCCTCTGGGACGCGGAAATTTGGAGATTCACATGCCTACCCTTCGGCCTCTCCTCGGCCCCTTGGTGCTTCACCAAGATTCTACGCCCAGTTATATCCTACCTCCGAGCTCGGGGGATTCGTCTGATTATTTATCTGGACGATATCCTCATCATGGCCCAGGACCCTTCAGTCCTTCTTACGCATCTACAATGGTCCATGGATCTGTTGTCCCAGTTGGGATTCCTACTCAACCTGGAGAAGTCGTCACTGACTCCTGCCCAATCCATAGAATTCTTGGGCTTCACTATCAATTCGTCCACAGTGTCTCTCAGCCTTCCAACTGCCAAGGTTCGTGCCATCCGCAAGGAACTTCTTCATACTCTGTCTCTCCAACAAGTTCCTCTGCGGCATCTTGCCCGAGTCATAGGCCTCCTATCCTCGTCAATTCAAGCAGTATTTCCGGCTCCCTTACACTATCGCGGCATGCAGCGTCTCAAGATTGCTCACCTCCATGCGGGAGCATCTTACGCAGATTTAGTCACCTTGGACGAGGACACCAGAGAAGAACTAACGTGGTGGATCCACAACTTGGAGACCTGGAACGGGAAGGCATTATTGGGTCCCCGACCGGACTTCACGATAGACTCGGATGCCAGCCTTCTCGGCTGGGGTGCTTACTGCGAGGGTGTAATGACCGGAGGACCTTGGTCACCAGAGGAATCCAAGCTCCACATCAACGCCTTGGAACTTCTGGCGGGTTGTTTTGCAGTTCGCAGTTTTGCGAGCGGCTTATCCAGAATTTGCGTCAGACTACGGATGGACAACATTTCCGCAGTTCGATATGTCAATGCCATGGGAGGCACACATTCTGCGATTCTATCCAGATTGGCTCGGGACTTCTGGACATTCTGCCTGGCCAGAGAAATCACAGTTGCGGCGGAGTATTTGCCAGGACTCCACAATACTCACGCAGACTGGAGCTCACGTTTCCTGTCGGACTCGGGAGATTGGAAGTTAGATTGCGCAGTATTCTCATCCATATCCTCCCGTTGGGGTCCATTCTCTTTAGACCTCTTTGCGTCCCGTTTGAACGCCCAACTTCCACGCTTTTACAGCTGGCGTCCGGACCCGGACGCAGAAGCAGTCGATGCGTTCCTCCAGGATTGGACCGGCCACCTCGCATACGCCTTTCTCCCATTTGCGATGGTATCTCGAGTATTGTCTCAGATCCGCCGTCAGGGAGCGGATCTTGTACTCATAATTCCTTTCTGGCCCACACAATCCTGGTTCCCTCAACTCATGGAATGTCTGATCCAATGCCCTCTACTTCTTCCGGTCTTTCCAGACCTCTTGTTGGATCCAGCAGGTTTAGGACACCCTCTCATCATCAACGGCTCTCTTCAGCTCCTGGCATGCAGAATTTCAGGGAACCTTGGGACATCGCTGGAATTTCGGAAACAGCTAGACGTCTATTAGACGAAGCTTGGGCACCGGGAACCAGACGAGCTTATCGATCAGCCTGGAGGTCTTGGACTGATTGGTGCCTGGCTAGACACCTGGATCCCATTTCAAGTTCTGTAACGGAAATTCTTCAGTTTCTTGCTTCACTTTTTGAAGAAGGTAAGGCTTACCGTACCATCAATTTGTACCGTTCTGCCATTTCCGCATTTCATCAAAGGTTTAGCGGGTGTCCCGCTGGTCAGCACCCTCTCGTTTGCAGACTTCTCAAGGGTTCCCGTCTCTCTCGCCCTCCCAGGCCTCGTTTCTCTTCCACTTGGGATGTTTCTTTGATCCTTTCCTTATTTTCCTCATGGCCCTCTAATACGAACCTCTCCCTCCGTCAACTTGCAGCCAAACTGGTCTCTTTATTCTGTTTAATTTCTTGCAAGAGAGTATCAGACGTCCGCGCTTTGGATCACGACGCTCGTTCTTTCACTCCTGATGGGGTCGTGTTCAACATCACACGTCGCACCAAAACCAGTATTCGGTCGGTCGTACCCCAGTTTCCCAGATTCTCCTGCTCTTTGTCCAGTGTTATGTCTTCAGGAATATGAGGCTCGTATGGCCTCTCATCGTTCCATGTCTTCTCCTGAGCTTTTTCTGTCCTATCGGCGTCCTTTCCGTCCAGTCTCCACGATCACATTAGCCCGTTGGGTGAAATGGGTTATGACGTTAGCAGGAGTGGATACTGCGATCTTCACTGCTCATTCCACTAGAGGAGCCTCTGCGACATCTATGGCACTAGCTGGAGCGCGTTTGGAGGATATTATGAAGATGGCGGATTGGTCTCGTGTATCTACGTTTCGTGAGTTTTATTTCAGGCCTACGGTTCATGTTTTTTCTTCTGTTGTAGGTCAGCTTTAAACTCGCAATAGGAGCCTCCGTGTCGTGTAATAAAATTACATGATTTTCCTATTTTATGACGTAAAGTCATGATTTTATTAAAGACACGGAGGCGAGTATTGCCCCTCCCATTTCATTTGCCCTCCCTGAGTCTTTTCTGTTTATACATTATCTACTAGTCCTTGTACATTATTCTCTCATCATCTGATTATGCAATATATTCATTACTGTACATTGCTGACAATATTTTGTGAAATATTAGGATGTTTTCTACCTTTATCTATTTCTTTTCATAGGTTAAATATACTGTCTTCTGGATACGGATGGTGTTTGATCTTCCGGTTTCTTTCTTCCATTGTAGAGTTGTTTTTTCCGTTGGATTACAGTTTCCGTGGTTGGAGGATTTGGTTCTAGCCTTCAGAGTTATGGACATCAGTCGTCACCAAAGAAAGAGGAGGAGTCAACAGAGCCAGAGACTATTATACAGGCACAGTGGGGAGGAGCTTGTTGCCATGGTTATCAGTTTGATTGATGCTTTTTTCTTTGCTGCTGTGAGTTTTAGTAAAGAAAGAGAAAGCAATACTCGCCTCCGTGTCTTTAATAAAATCATGACTTTACGTCATAAAATAGGAAAATCATGTAATTTTTCTATATAAATAGGACAGAGGAAAATAGGGAAACTATGCAGAAGACTACACAAGCATACTCCAACTTTTTGCTGGAGAAGGCACAACAGAGTTTATTCTTTAAGGGTCAAAAATATTTTACTGAATCGGGGAGACCGGGGAAACTCCTATCTAGAGTGATCTCAAGCCAGGAATCTAAAAAAAATATGGATAATATACGATTGGCTAATGGGAGGATGGTTAGGGGGACAAATCTCCATAGAGAAGGTCTTCCTTGATTACTTCTCAGACTTTTATAGAGCCGATTGCAGGATCACGGATGAAATGATGGACTCTTATCTTGATGGTATTGTCTTTCCTACTATTACTCCAGCTCAAAAGAAGGTACTTGAGGCCGATCTCTCTATCCAGGAGCTTGAAAGGGCAATTAAACTATGCTCGGGCAACTCCACCCCCGGTTCAGACGGACTCCCATATGAATTGCATGGTAAATATAAGGAGGTTGTTTTTCCTAGATTGCTGAAGGTCCTTGCTAAATCGGTGGAGGAGGGGAACCTGCCGGGTTCAATGATGGAAGCTGTAATAATACTAATTCCCAAAAAAGGTAAGGACCCCATAGATTTGAGATCCTATAGACCGATCTCACTGCTGAACGCGGATGTAAAGCTCCTGGCAAGGATTTTGGCCACAAGACTCTCTGGGGTCATCTCCTCCATTGTCCATCCGGACCAGAACGGCTTCATTCCAAACAAGGGTACTCATCATAATCTTCACCGGCTCTTTGCCAACATACAGGCTCCTGGGGGGTCTGCTCGCTCCATCCTGTCTTTAGATGCCTCTAAGGCCTTTGACAGGGTGGAGTGGCGATTCTTATGGAGGGTTTTGGCAAGGATGGGCTTCGGGGAGAGATTTATAAATATGATTAAAACACTGTATAGATCCCCTACAGCTAAGCTGAGTCTCAATGGGAGCCTTACTGCCAGCTTTGATTTAAATAGAGGTACTCGCCAGGGCTGTCCACTATCCCCACTCCTATTTGATATTTATATTGAGCCCCTGGCTTTGGCTATTAGGCAGGATGTTCAAATTAAAGGATTTGGAATATTAGGAGTGGAAGATCGTATTTCTCTATACGCGGAGGATGTCCTTTTTTTCGCAGATAATACAGAAATAACTGTCCCAAGAATTATCCGTATGGTTAAACTATTTGCTGAGGTATCAGGCCTAGATATAAACTGGTCAAAGACAATTTTGATGCCAATAGACCCGGTGTCCCAAAAGGAGTCCTTGATAACCCAGCTAGATGTTGTCAAAACTTTTCAATACTTGGGTATGATGATATCCCCCAAGGTTGAAAATTCTGTACATCTTAACCAGATCCCATTGATAATGAAAACTAGGGCAAAAATAGGGATTTGGCTGAGACTTCCTTTATCTAGAGCTGACCGAGTTTCACTGGTTAAGATGGTAATTCTACCCCAATTCCTCTATGTTCTTAGGAATATACCTATTTGGATAGAGGATAAATACTTCAAACTTATGGAAAGAATAATTAATGACTTAGTTTGGGGAAGAAAACGAGTGAGACTCAAACTGGAATATCTATATAAACCGCTGGAGCATGGGGGTCTAAATCTCCCATGCTTTAAAGGCTACTTTATTGCTGCTCAGCTATGGATGTGTAATGAATGGCCAAATAGTACACTTCTAAGTAGCCTAGTAAGAAGCTCTACGCATAATAATATATTTACGCTTCTCGAATCTGGGCTATTGACTAACAGAGATCGGGGCTACAAAGGGACTACAAAATTACTATCGAAAATGTGGGCTACTACTAGAGGATGGTTGGGGGTAAAGGGATCACTTATATTCACACCTCTCTGGCACAATATTCACTTACAGACTTTAGATGGTATAGCAATGGATCAATTCTGGCAAAAGAATGTGATTCTTTATATGGCACAGGTTGTTAAGAAGAGAGAAATTAAGTCGTTCGTGGAATTATCACACAGCGTAGAGAACCTATCTTGGTTTAGGTATTTTCAGCTTCGGTCGGCACTTTTTAGTTTGGATGATAAATCACTGTTAGAAATAGATACCGGTAATTCTTCTCCACTAAATGAGAGGTTTGGGAAGATATCATTAAGAATGAAGATTTCAAATATATATAAATTTCAAATTAAGTCACGATTTTCTGAGACACAATCACCAGGACAAAGGGCCTGGGAGATGGATTTCCCAAACATACAAATGGTAGGGTGGGGGAGTATTTTTACTAACCCAGATGTACTTTCTCACAATTTTAACCACGTTCTAATACAGTTTAAAATTTATCATAGACTATATGTCACCCCCATCTGGTTAAACAAGTGTCCTCGATGTGATACTGTCGGTGCGGATTATTTGCACATGATCTGGGCATGCCCAGAACTTGGAGCATACTGGAATGGTATTAATAATCTCCTCACCCACAAATAAAAAATACGGATCCCTCTTGAGCCACAATTGTTTCTACTGAACGATCTTTCAACATTAAGTAGCCATAAATCTCAAAAGATCTTATTAGGTAGAATACTACTATGACAGAACATTCGTTATTAGACCATTTGTCAACTGCAAAACCACGGGTGTGGTCTATTTAATGACATGCATATGCAACCTGAAATATGTCGGTAAAACGATACGTGAATTAAGACGGCGCATTGGTGAACATGTATCTGACATTATTAAATGCCAGGATACACCTATCGCCCGCCATGTGGTTGAATGCCACCGGGGTAATGCATCTGTCATAAAATTTCAGGGCATTGACGTTGTGAAGAGGACACCACGTGGAGGTGATTTGGATCGCATCCTCCTACAGAAGGAGGCACGATGGATGTTTAGGTTAGGTACCATCAAACCTAACGGCCTTAACGATGCCATTTCCTATGTTCCATTCATTTAAAGGCATCGTAGCACCTCCTTATCTTCACTCTGTCTCTCACTTGTTTATATTTATATATTTACATTCATACCCATATTAAGATCATGCATTTTTATATGCAAGTGTTTTGGGTGGTCAATAGAGTGTCTTTCTTCAGGGTTTCTCGATTCTTGTTTCTGTGATACTGTTGCCTGTCATCTAATAAACCGCTGATATTTCCCTGATATTTTGCTACCATTTAGTGCTGTTGCGCTAACCCCCTGAACACATCCATGTTCCTTACAGCTGTCCGTTGACCAGCCCAGTATGGTTGCATCATCTGGTGGATTGACGTCGGCTGGAGGCGTGTTCCTTTGGGGGCGTGGTGTGTCTCTTTAAATCACGGCGGCTCCCTGGCCGCTCGCGGCCATCATACAGAGCCGAGACTATGTTGAAACAAACAGTACACCGTCTCCCACACTAGGTCTCGGTGTTTGAAACTAACAGTACACCATCTCCCACACTAGGTCTCGGTGCTTCATGTTGATTACACTGTGTAACCTGCCGATTTCGAACCTATGTGATCGGGGTTAGGCAGTTCAGGTGTAGGTGCTACTTGGCTCCTGATGACGTGCGGACATTAACTGCACAGAAACGCGTTGAGCCATAGCTCAGTGTTTAGACCAGCTGGGTGCTGGAATGTATTCCAGCATCAGTAAGCGTCTATGTAGTCTACTTACCTACGGTGGTGTGAGTTTATGAGTCGGCATAGTGCACGGCCGCTCGTTTTACTCACCGCTGCTGCTCAGTGACTTTGTGTTACTGGTCAGCTCAGTGTTTGTGCGTTGTGCAGCTTCCTGTGACTTACTGTGATTCCTGTGTTGAATCTACATACACATTGGTAATCCTCACAGGGCTAGCACATTACGCATCTATCTCCGCATGCACTCTAACATATCAGGCTATAATTGCCTACGGAGTACCTTATCCGTTTATTAGTGCGGTGGTTTTTAGATTATTAGTCTGTCTATCCCCCCTACAATATTGCTAACAAGCTTCTCTAATGACACCTTCCCTATACAAGGCCTGTTATACTGGGATAGATGGTTTTGGTCCGATTTGATTTATTAAGGTTTCACTCCTTCCCTTTGAGCACAATAAAATATTTGTTATTTTGCTCCCTTTTAAACGTCCCTTTCATTATATTTGTTAAATGTTTGATCCTGGGACGTGTACCTGTGATATACATATATATAATTTGTAGAGAATACTACTATTGGCCAGACTCCTGATCAGTCGGAGCTGGTTCGCACGCCATGCCCCAGAGGTAAACAATTAGATAAATCTGGTTAATAAGGTTAAAAACTATGAATGGATTCTTTATAAGCAGAGAGGTGGATTAGAGAAATGGATTAAGATATGGGACGCCTGGAAGTTCTGATATGATTGTACGTGGAATTTATTTATTTATTTAATTTATATATATATATATATATATATATCCATACAGTACAGACCAAAAGTTTGGACACACCTTCTCATTCAAAGAGTTTTCTTTATTTTCATGACTATGAAGGCATTAAAACTATGAATTAACACATGTGGAATTATATACATAAACAAGTGTGAAACAACTGAAAATATGTCATATTCTAGGTTATTCAAAGTAGCCACCTTTTGCTTTGATTACTGCTTTGCACACTCTTGGCATTCTCTTGATGAGCTTCAAGAGGTAGTCCCCTGAA
This sequence comes from Bufo bufo, assembly GCF_905171765.1. Classification (NCBI taxonomy): domain Eukaryota; kingdom Metazoa; phylum Chordata; class Amphibia; order Anura; family Bufonidae; genus Bufo; species Bufo bufo. The sequence continues at coordinate 566,455,562 of NC_053392.1, read as the reverse complement.
ATGGTATTCCAACAGTCTTGAAGGAGTTCCCAGAGATGCTTAGCACTTGTTGGCCCTTTTGCCTTCACTCTGCGGTCCAGCTCACCCCAAACCATCTCGATTGGGTTCAGGTCCGGTGACTGTGGAGGCCAGGTCATCTGGCGCAGCACCCCATCACTCTCCTTCATGGTCAAATAGCCCTTACTTTCAAAGTTTTCCCAATTTTTCGGCTGATGGCCACTCGTTTTTCTTTACTCAGCTGCTTTTTTCTTGCCATAATACGAATTCTAACAGTCTATTCAGTAGGACTATCAGCTGTGTATCCACCTGACTTCTCCTCAACGCAACTGATGGTCCCAACCCCATTTATAAGGCAAGAAATCCCACTTATTAAACCTGACAGGGCACACCTGTGAAGTGAAAACCATTTCAGGGGACTACCTCTTGAAGCTCATCAAGAGAATGCCAAGAGTGTGCAAAGCAGTAATCAAAGCAAAAGGTGGCTACTTTGAAGAACCTAGAATATGACATATTTTCAGTTGTTTCACACTTGTTTGTTATGTATATAATTCCACATGTGTTAATTCATAGTTTTGATGCCTTCAGTGTGAATCTACAATTTTCATAGTCATGAAAATAAAGAAAACTCTTTGAATGAGAAGGTGTGTCCAAACTTTTGGTCTGTACTGTATATATATATATATATATGTATATAGAGAGAGAGAGAGAGTACTGTGCAAAGATTTTAGGCAGGTGTGGGAAAACTTCAGCAAAGTAAAGATACCTTTACACGAAACGATTATCGGAGTGATGAACGAGTAATTTCTGGGTGTAGTAAACGATTCATCTATGAACTTTTAGACATGACGATTATCGTTCAAAACATCATAGTTCCAAACGCATAATCCATTGTTGGTAAAAATAGACTGCAGCATTTGCACAAAGCGATTTTGATTGGCATGTGTGAAACCCCCACGGTGTAATCGTCAACATCGTGCGTGCATTAAATGATTGCTGTTTACACAAAGAAAATCTTTAAGACTAATGATGATTTTTGTACTTAAACAAATGATCGAACCAGCGAGAATCCAACAAACTGCACGATAATTGCGCTGAATTGGCCGGGAATTGAACCTGGACGTCCCGCATGGCAGGCAAGAATTCAACCACTGAACCAGGATGATCCTGGCATTGGTGGTTCAATGGTAGAATTCTCGCCTGCCATGCAGGAGGCCCAGGTTCAATTCCCGGCCAATTCAGTGCGATCACAACACGATAATTGTGCAGTTTCACACTATTGAACAAGAACTGGCAGGATAATTGGCTTGTGTAAAGGTACCTTAAGAATGCTTTAAAAATAGAAGTGTTAATGATTTATTTTTATCAATTAATACAATTCTAAGTAAATGAACAAAAGAGAAATCTAAATCCAATCAATCTAGGTACATTTGCACACAATTTTTAAAGCAATTCAGCAAGGGGGGTTATCCAAACATCTTTATGAACTAGCCACAGATCTTCTGTGTATGTCGGCTTGCTCAAATCCTTCTGACTCTTCATGTAATCCCACCCAGACTCAATGATGTTGAGATCAGAGCTCTGTGGAGGCCATATCATCACTTCCAGGACTCCTAGTTCTTCTTTACCCTGAAGGTAATTCCTAATGACGTTGGCTGTATGTTTCGGGTTGACCTGCTTCTATTTTTGAAAACATTCTTACTTATTACACTATATCACAGTATACATATATAGTTCATATTTATTTATCTTCTTAATTGAAATTAAACCCATTTTCAGAAAATGGAAACTATATGGCATGTGGCAAAAATAACCTCGCCACTGGGTTTTGGAGGGGCCAGTTTGCCAGCCTCTTGCCTCAGGATTATGGGCCATATACTAACTTTGGAGGAGAAGACAGACCGGCCGCACAGCCTAAATCTGTGGAACTGTTTTGGGCAGGAAAGCCATGCTTGTGGTCGGTCAAATGTGACTTCCATGGAATTCTGGAACCCCTGCTCGGATCTGGGTGATTTTTGGATATGTTGTTCACCCAGATCAAAGCTATCCATGGATGTATAAATGATGGGGATATGTGGGGTTTTGAGGTGTTTTCTGCCTGTGAGTGATTAAGTTAGCCCATTATGTTTGGTAATTGTATCACAGGCAGAGCCCATTGTGTTTTGGTAATTGTACTTTGTTGATTGCGTCAAAGAAAATGCCTATTCTGTTATTGAGTGCATCACAGGCAATGCCATTGTGTTTGTTAATTGCGTCACAGACCGTGCCATTGTGTTTGTTAATTGTGTCACAGACAATGCCATTGTGTTTGTTGAATGTATAGTTTTTGTGTTTAAACTGTAAAACTGTAAAGGATTGGCTGCTATGTTATGTCCTCAGTTCCCAACCAGATCCACGGGGGTGGTACCCTTGTTGGAAAATGTGTATATAAGTCAATGCTTGTGTGTTCAATAGGGAGTTCCTTCATTATGTTGAGGCTGGTGTTTGGGTAACTGATCGACACTGGGGAATGCTATACGCCGTATAGTCCCCTGGCTATAACCCCTAACTCTTGTAAGAGCTGTTCCTGTGCCTGGTTCCTGTGGTGGTTATGGTGTCGAGTGGAGTACATGGAGTCCTCGGGAAGCACTAGGAGCATCCATCAACGGAGGTACCCAGTCGGGGTGCCAGGAGATCTGTTACATGGCACAACTACAAACCTGACAAGAGAAGGTAGTCCACTGAAATTCACAGACCGGACAAGTAGGGTATTAACCAACAAAGATAACACTGAAGGAGCTGTAAAGATTTACAATGGAGATGGAAGTGTTTGACCATGATACCAAGACACCATACACTCCACAGGATAGGGGTTTTTAGAAGAGTGGCCAGAAAAAAGTAATTGCCTAAAAAACCCTAAAAGAAAGCATGTTTAAAGTTCACCAAACAACATGTGGCAGGCTCACAAAACACATGGAAGAAGTGTCTCTGGTCAGATGAAACCAAAATGTCTCTGGTCAGATGAAACCAAAATTTATCCATCAAGGGAAATGCTATGTGTGGTAAACAAGATCCCCAAGAACACCATTCTCATAGTGAAGCATAGTGATGGCAAGATCAGGGACTGGAAAACTGCTCAGGATTAGAGGAAAGATGGATGGCAGTAAACACAAGGTCATTCTTGAGGAAAACCTGTTTCAGTCTGCCTGAGATTGGGGATTAGGATGGAGGTTTACCTCCCACCAGGGCAAATATAAACATACTGCTAAGGCTACGCTGGAGTGGTTTAACTCCTTAAGGACACAGCCTTATTTCACCTTAAGGACCAGGCCATTTTTTGCAAACCTGACCAGTGTCACTTTAAGTGATGATAACTTTAAAACGCTTTTACTTATCCAGGCCATTCTGAGATTGTTTTTTCGTCACGTATTGTACTTCATGACATTGGTAAGATTTGGAAAAGATTTGGAAAAAATAGCAAATTTCAAAGTTTCAATTTCTCTACTTCTAGTAGTATAGTAATACATCCAAAAACAGTTATTACTTTACATTCCCCATATGTCTACTTCATGTTTGGATCATTTTGGGAATGACATTTTAGTTTTTGGGGATGTTACAAGGCTTAGAAGTTTAGAAGCAAATCTTTAAATTTTTAAGAAATTTTCAAAAACCCAATTTTTAGGGACCAGTTCAGGTCTGAAGTCACTTTGTGAGGCTTATATAATAGAAACCACCAAAAAACGACCCCATTCTAGAAACTACACCCCTCAAGGTATTCAAAACTGACGTTTGTAAAATCAGTTTTGGATACCTTGAGGGGTGTAGTTTCTTAGATGGGGTCGCTTTTATGGAGTTTTTACTCTAGGGGTGCATCAGGGGGGCTTCAAATGCCTTGCAGAAACCATATGGCGTTCCTTTCCTTCTGCGCCCTGCCGTTTGGTCATACAGCAGTTTACGACCACATATCGGGTGTTTCTGTAAACTGCGGTATGAGGGTAATAAATATTACGTTTTGTTTGGCTGTTAACCATTACTTTGTTATTGGAAAAAAAACGGATTAAAATGCTAAATTTGTAAAAAAATAGCTTTTTTGGCACCGTTTTTATTTTTATTTCTTTACCGTGTTCATCTGAGGAGTTAAGGGGGTATTTTTATAGAGCAGATTCTTACGGATGCGGCGATACCTAATATGTCTACTTTTCATTTATTTATTTATGTTTTACACTATATTATCTTTTTATAAAAAAAAAAACATTTTAGTATCTCCTTAGTCTAAGAGTCTTTTTTTTTTTTTTTAGCCGATTATCTTAGGTAGGGGCTCATTTTTTGCGGGATGAGAGAACGGTTTTATTGGCACTATTTTGGGGGGCATATGACTTTTTGATCGCTTGCTATTACAATTTTAGTGATGTAAGGTGACAAAAAAAATACCTTTTTTTGCACCGTTTTTATTTAATTTTTTTACCGTGTTCATCTGAGGGGTTAGGGGGGTAATTTTATAGAGCAGATTCTTACGGATGCGGCGATACCTAATATGTCTACTTTTTTAAATGTATTTTAGTTTTACTAATATATATATTTTTTTAAATTAGAATATTTTTATTTTTTCCTTTTCATCGTATAAAAAATAAGCAAAAATCAAATAAACATAAGCGATAATATTTCCTAAATATACACAGGTATTTGTTGCACAGTTATTCTTAATAATCAAGCATCTATCCTTCTCCTACTTCTTTCTCATATCATATATATATAAAGGCAAATTATAACCCACCCCCTTCCCCCCCCCCCCTTGGTTGTCTTGATGGTTTCTGCAGAAAAAGAAAGAGTTGACTTCATGATCTCATATCGGGGATTTCACTTGTCTCTCATTCATTTGATAGCCACTTCCTTCCTACTCCTTATCTCCCCACTTTCCTCCTATTCATTGCTTTTTCTCTGTTTATTTTATCCTACAGGCATGTTCATATCTATGCACCCTCCCACATAAGTTCTTCCATTCTTAAATGCTTGGTGGCGTGTCCGCCCCCCACTCTCTATCCACTACAACCCGAGCCAGGATTTTACTAATATTTAAAAATATATATTTTTTAGTTTTAGTGTCTCAAGTCTGAGAACCAGTTTTTTATCCGATTGTCAGTATCTAAATTGGGATACAAATTTACTACTTCATGGAAGTGTGGTACTCCCTGAAGCAACCGTCAATGCTGAGGCCCGGATGATCGGGGCACGTGTCACACTGAGTAGTGGTGTCCTTCCGTATCCCCCTCCTGCGACACACTCTGCACTTTTTTTGGGTCTGTCCATTCTTTCCAGTATGGGGGACCACACCTGGAAAGTGTTGGCCAAGGACGATCCGGGCGCCTGGTCAGAAAAGATCAGGTCCTTGAGGACTGCCTCATAGAACTGAAGGAATTTCCCTGTGTTGCCAGCGCTCCGGGACAGTACAAAAGAGTTGTACAAGGCAACCTGCACCAAGTAGACTGCAACTTTTTTGTACCATGCCCGGGTTTTGCGCATGGCATTATATGGCTTGAGGACTTGATCAGAGAGATCAACTCCTCCCATATACCAATTGTAGTAGACGATACAATCAGGCTTGAGGACCGTTGCCGCGCTACCTCGCACAGGGACAGGGGTGATGCCGCTACCATGAATTGTGGACAGTACAAGGACATCCCTAATGTCCTTCTTTATGACCAGCAACAGGTTTTCACTGGTAAGGGCACGGGTCTCACCCCTGGGAATAGGTACCTAGAGGGGGTGGGCAGGGAGGCCGCGTTGATTTTTTCGCACGGTCCCACAAGCGGACGTGGATCTGGCGGCGAGGGACTGGAACAAGGGGATACTAGTATAAAAGTTATCCACGTACAGGTGATAAGGTCCCACACAAGTTTCCCGCTAATACCCAGAGTTGGGGGACATTCTGGGGGTTGAATACGGGAATTTTGCCCCTCGTACACAAGTAACTTGTAAGTGTACCCTGAGGTACTCTCACAAAGTTTGTACAGCTTCACGCCATACCTCGCCCGCTTTGAGGGAACATATTGGCGGAAAATGAGTCTCCCCTTGAACGCAATGAGAGACTCATCAACCGCGACCAGGGGCGGATTAAGTGCATGATAGGCCTGGGGCTGTGTAACAATGTAACAAAATAGGTAAAATACCAAAGTTGTGATTACTTTCTCAAGGCACTGTGTGTTCTAACCACATTCCTGTGCTGTGGCCATGTTTCTATTCCTGGAATATGTTCCTAGCATCTCCTGGTTTTGAGTCTGGTCTGTCACTATTCTGGTTCTGTCTGAGGCCTGTTCCTGGTCTGTGTTCCTGGTTCCAGCACCTGGTCCGTTCTTGGAGTCTATGTTTCTGGTTCCACCTCCGGTAAAGTTTCTGGTCTCTGTTATCTTGGTTCCAGCTCCTACTCATTCCTGATGTTCATACTCTTAGTATATTCCAGATGTCTAATTTCTTGATCCATGCTCCAAGTCTGGCTTTATTTCTGTTTGGTCATTGCTGCGGCATCTATCTATGAACCAGTGACTGTTCTGGATACTGTGACTTGGAGATCCACCTGCAGCTAGGTCTATATCTCCATAAGAAGTTTAAATGGTGAAAATCATTTTGACTATGCACCCCAGTTAAGCCAGCACCAAATCAGTTGTGGCCATAAGTAGTCAACACTCATGCCGTAATGCAAAGTTAATGTTAATTGTATGTTGACCCTGAACTTGTACTTGTCACCTAACAATCAGTTTGAACCAGAAAAATAAAAGTTTTCCTAAGACATAATGAATGTTGCATCAGAAATTGAAGATTTTCCTAGTTTTAATGAAGGAAAATATAGATTTTATGAAAGACAGGAAACGAACATTATGCTTTAAGATCTTTCTTTTTTAATCCCAGCAGAAAACTGTTAACAATGTAAAACAGAAAAATTTACATGAAGAAAACATAAACATCCATGGTAATAACACTGGTTGGAGATTGTAGTAGGATTTGATGACCCATTGAAGAACAGTCATGAGGATAAAAGATGTTTCAGACTAATAGAGAGGAGAGAAAAACAATAAAAACAAGGGTCGGGTCAGTAGGGTGGGATAATGTTCGTCTCCTGTCTTTCATAAAATCTATATTTTCCTTCATTAAAACTAGGAAAATCTTCAATTTTATATCAAGGCAGGAGACTCCATTATGCAAGTTCAAAGCTTATGCTCTATAATATAATTCTAACAATAACTACTATAGATACCAACTAATGGTTACTGAAATATTACCGTGGAAATGTGTGGATCAGGTCGGAAATAAAAGGTATTAAATGTACATTCTGAGGCCCAGTTGGCCGCCTTTAGAATGTCTGATAAGGATCCTCCAGATCGTCTAATTTTTGTGAACATAGCTCCTTTAGTGGAGTGCGCCCCAAAAAGAGAAGTGTCCACCCCCTAGCTAGGGTTGCCGATTACACTGGTAGATGGGGTCTGCAATATGAAATTAGGAGTTGGGATATAGATGGACTCCTTAGAGGTAAAGTTCTATGTTTGTAGGATCATGGGAACCTGACCACACAAAGCTTTTCTTGTAGGGGGAAAGCGGGGGAGAAAACAGAAGAGATATTCGTTTTGGTAGAAATTGCCTACGAGATATGTCTAAAGCTCGGATGTTCAAAACACGTTTAAAAGATATTAGACATAATAACATGGTTAACTTAAAGGTCAATAACTTCAGAGGGAGAAGATCATTATCTTCCCAAGTTAAAAATAGGTCCAGCAGCAAGTTAACGTCCCAAGTAGAGTGATATGTGGGAGTGGGGGGCCTTCGAAATTTTGCAAACTAAAGGATGTGTGCCTATTTGTAAAGCCTAGATAGGTGCATCATAGAAAGAGATTGCCGATCGGTAGACATTAATAGTCCGATATGCCTTCCCTGCGTCGAAAAAATCAGAAAGGAAGTTTATAATATGGTTTAGAGGTGCACATACGGAATCCAATGTCTGTTGACCGCACCAATCAGACCAAATCAGTCCTGCTGGCCTGAAATGAACCAGGCTACTAGAGATAAAAGATCCGATAGAATCAGAGGATGTTGATTTCCGGTCGGGTCTAAAAGGATCGATGGGTAAATCGGAAGGATTCGTGGATAATCTATAGTCATTGCCAGAATCTGGGGGAACCAGGTCTGAGTTGGCCAGAGTGGGGTTATTAACACCAGAGTTGCTAGTTGAGACATGGCTAGAAGGAGAATCCTCGAGATCAGAGTGAATGGAGGGAAAGCGTAAAGGACCTCCGTAGGCCACAGTTGTGACAGGGCATCGGTGCCTAGAGATTCTGGATTGGGGTGCCAGCTAAAGAACCGAGGTAGCTGACGGTTGAGGCGGGATGCGAAAAGGTCCATATATAGTGGACCCCAGAGGGAATTGATCTGATGAAAGATGGTGGGATCTAATCTCTAGTCGCTGTTGTCCGATAAAAAACGGGAATTCCAGTCCGCAATAGTATTGGACAACCCGGAAGGTACTCCGCCTTCAAAATTATATGTTTGTCTAGACAGAAATGCCAAAAATCTTTGGCAATATTGGCTAGAATCTCCGATCTGGTTCCTCCTAAGCGGTTGATATACTGTACCGCCGCTATATTGTCCATCCGAAGAAGGATACAACAATGGGATTTGTCGTTTGTGAAGCTTTTGAGGGCAAAAAATTCCACCAAGAGCTCTCAATTGATGTGAAGGGAAGTTTCTTCTGCGGACCATTCTCCTCCTGTGGAACGGGAGCTGCACCGAGCACCCCAACCAAGTCGACTGGCGTCCGACTCGATAATTAGGTCTCGGGTAGAATTGAATATGGTCTTGCTGTTCCAGTCTTGGATGTGTTTCAGCCACCACAGGAGCTCGTCCCTGGTATCTGGAGTTAGAGTTACCTCGTCTGAGTAACCCAACCATTCCCTCAGATGTCAAGGTTTAAAACGTTGGAGAGCTCTGTAGTGAAGGGGAGCAGGGAAAATAGCTTGAATTGAGGCAGAGAGTAGGCGTACAATCCGAGCAATGGTTCGGAGAGACACTAAATTCTCATTGAGGACGGACCGAATTTCTTTCCTGATGGTCTTCAATTTCCTGGATGGAAGGCTCAGAGTAGCAGACTGAGTATCCACTAGAAACCCTAAAAACTCCATCCGTCTCAATGGGGTAAGAATCGATTTCTCGTGGTTGATCAAAAACCCCAGATTGGTTAAAAGAGTTAATGTCCAGTGGATGTGAAGGAGAATTAATGAGTGAGACTGAGCCATGATGAGGATGTCGTCTAGGTAAATGATGAGACGTACACCCCGAGTCCGGAGAGTTTCTATCACTGGTTTCAAGAGTTTTGTGAAACACCATGGTGCGGAGGACAGTCCGAACAGTAGGCTGGTAAATTGGTATTTGTGACCTTCCCATAGAAATTGGAGGTAGGATTGAGACATGGGGTGCATAGGCACCGTGAGATAGGCGTCTTTCAGGTCTATTTTTGCGAGCCAATCTTTTTGTAAAAGTAGATCCCTCAGTAAATGGATACCTTGCATTTTGAAATTCGGTAGAAGACATAATTGTTGAGGGTCTTAAAGTTGATGACAGGTCTGTGGCCGCCATCCCTCCTTTTCACCAAGAAGAGGTTGCTCAGGAAACCCGGTGATTTTACAGGTATTTCGACTAATGCGCCCTTGGAACATAGTTCCTTGATTTCTAGTTGTATCAGACCTTGATTTGTCCGTGAGAATATTATAGGATATTATTGGTTGACAGAGAAAATCGATTTGATAACCCCTCACAGTGTTTAGGATCCATGTGTCTGCTGAGATCATAGCCCAGACGTGGATAAAATATCTTATTCAACCTCCCAAGGGAATGTGGGAAGAATACGGAAGAAGATCTCTTACCAGCAGAGGATTTTGATCTTGGGAATTCTCTATTGCCTCTGGAATGCTTTGGTCTTCCTCTTGTGGGAAAGAAAGGAGTGGTGGCATAGGAGGTGGTTGGGAAGTTAGGATGTTCTGGCCGAGGAGGGGGAGGGCCTCTGTAATATTGTTCCTCCTGGGACACCCGGCTGGGAAATCGGCCCCTCCGTTTCCCAGCCCTTGTAAAAACACGGCCTTGGAAGACACGTTTTAGTGATGTCTGGGTCTTTTCTAGGGATGAAAAGAGCCCTACGTATTTACTTATGTCCTTCACAAAGGAATCTCCGAAGAGTAAACCTTCTGAGGATGGGGTATTGTCTGAAGCAGCCAGGTCTAGCTGCGGGTCTAGCCGCATAAGGACCTCTTCCTCTCCATGCAAATGGATGCGTTGGTGTTGCCCACTAAACATACTGCCCTCTGGGCCCAACCCTTCAGGACTGATACGTCCACTGGATTTCCAGAGATAGAGGCTTATTCAGTCAAGTTCAGTTTGTTAGTGGACCGACTACGTCCAACAGTCTGTCCTGGATAGAATATAGAATAGAAGCAGCACTCCAGATAAGATGTGAAAGGGTGAAGACCCCAAACTTTATTTCCCCAGCAGCGTTTCAGCCTTCTCAATGAGGCCTTTGTCAGCTTGACAAAGGCCTCATTGATAAGGCCGAAACGTTGCTGGGGAAATAAAGTTTGGGGTCTTCACCCTTTCACATCTTATCTGGAGTGCTGCCTCGCTTTTTGGGATATATATATATATATATATATATATATATATAATTTCCTTAAATAGGTTGAGCCATATATATGAGCCATCATATTTCCTTAAATAGGTTGAGCCAAGTTTTGACATTATTCCCTGTCCACAGCATAGGAAATAACTAACTGATTGGTGCGGATCTGACCGCTGGCACCACTACCAATCCTGAGACTGGGGGTCCCGTTCCCTAATCTGATGGAGTGGCAGGTTGCGCATGTGCCCTACCACTTCATTCATCTTCAATGAGAGAGATAGCTACAGTGCTTGGATAGGAGATAACTTCAAAACTTGGCACAACTTCTTAAAATTGTACCTTGAAATGCAGAGAGACTAGATATGGTACCAGAGTCTTAGGCTACTTTCACTTTTTGCGGATCCTTCATGGATCTGCAAAAACGCTTCCGTTACCATAATACAACCTCATGCATCCGTCATGAACGGATCTGGTTGTATTATGTCTTTTATAGCCATGACGGATCCGTCTTGAACACCATTGAAAGTCAATGGGGGACGGATCAGTTTTGTATTGTGTAAGAGAAAACTGATCCATCCCCATTGACTTACATTGTGTGTCAGGATGGATCCATCTTGCTCCGCACCACATGGGGACACAACCACACGGAACGGAATGCATTTTGGTGCATTCCGTTTAGTTCAATTCAGTTTTGTCCCTATTGACAATGAATGGGGACAAAACTGAAGCGTTTTCTTCCGCTATTGAGATCCTATGACAGATCTCAATAGAAGAATTGAAAACGCTAATGTGAAAGTAGCCTTAGAATCGTACATAGTAACATAGTTTATAAGGCCGAAAAAAGACATTTGTCCATCCCGTTCGGCCTGTCATCCTGCAAGTTGATCCAGAGGAAGGCAAAAAAAAAAACTGTGAGGTAGAAGCCAATTTTCCCCACTTAAGGGGAAAAAAATTCCTTCCCGACTCCAATCAGGCAATCAGAATAACTCCCTGGATCAGCGACCCCTCTCTAGTAGCTATAGCCTGTAATATTATTACACTCCAGAAATACATCCAGGCCCCTCTTGAATTCCTTTATTGTACTCACCATCACCACCTCCTCAGGCAGAGAGCTCCATAGTCTCACTGCTCTTACCGTAAAGAATCCTCTTTTATGTATGTTTACAAACCTTCTTTCCTCCAGACGCAGAGCATGTCCCCTTGTCACAGTCCTGGGGATAAATAGATGATGGGAGAGATCTCTGTACTGTCCCCTGATATATTTATACATAGTAATTAGATCGTCTTTTTTCTAAAGTGAATAACCCTAATTTTGATAATCTTTCTGTGTACCTTAGTCCATCTATTCCAGTTATTACTTTAGTTGCCCTCCTCTGAACCCTCTCCAGCTCTGCTATGCCTGCCCTGTTCACAGGAGCCCAGAACTGTACACAGTCCTCCATGTGTGGTCTGACTAATGATTTGTAAAGTGGTAGCACTATGTTCTCATCATGGGCATCTATGCCCCTTTTGATGCAACCCATTATCTTATTGACCTTGGCAGCAGCTGCCTGACACTGGTTTCTACAGCTTAGTTTGCTGTTCACCAAAATTCCTAGGTCCTTTTCCATGTCAGTGTTACCCAGTGTTTTACCATTTAGTATGTACTGGTGACTTGCATTATTCCTTCCTATTTGCATAACCTTACATTTGTCAGTTTTAAACTTCATCTGCCGCTTCTCTGCCCAAGCCTCCAATTTATCCAAGTAGTATAGGGCTGTATATCTCGTCAAATCAAAAGTGACAGGCTGACACGTCCCTTTCCTCGCCGATAACCACAACCACTCCGCCCACAACCCTGCCCAGTCCCTCCCAAACCACTCCTAAATACCACCCTAAACCACGCCTAAAAACCGCCCATTCAAAGCCCCTTATTGTGTTAGATCTGATATTGCGTCAGTAATTCAATTAAGTTTTAATATCTTTAAAAATAAAAAGATATTAAGCTTGTATTAACCCCTTACTAAGCATTTATAAATATTAACAATAGCTAATTGTGGCACCCAACTTTCCTTGGTGCCGATAACACGTAGCTATTTTCTAATACGACAGCTGTCGATCAATTTTTACAAACACGTACCAAATTTAGAAGTACACAATGTTTGTACATGTGTTACAAGACATAGTCCGCCTAATGTACGAGCAGCTGTGACAATAGCAAACAGTTGTCAAAACATGCCCAACACGTCCTAATATCTTTAAAAATAAAAACATTTTCAACAACCTGATCCACTCTATGCGTCGGAGATGTGTTGCCACACCAGATACTGACTGTTTTTCTTTTTTTTGCTCAGTGTAGATAGATAAATAGATAGATAGGTAAATAGCTAGCTAGCTAGCTAGCTTGATAGATAGATAGATGGATAGATATGTGATAGATAGATAAATTGATAGACAGATGTTAAACTTACCGGCCTTTAGTTTTTGGACCTTTTTTGAATATTGGCACCACATTTGCTATGCGCCAATCCTGTGGAACACTCTTTGTTTTCTCGTCACATATTGTACTTCATGACAGTGGTAAAAATGTCATTTTTATTTAGAAACAAATACCAAATCTACCAAAAATTTGCTAATTTTTTAATATTTTTTTTTCTATTTTTATAATAGATAGTAATACCTCCAAAAATAGTAATTACTTTACAATCCCCATATGTCTACTTCATGTTTGGATTATTTTGAAAATGAATTTTTTTTTTTTTGGGAACATTAGAAAGCTTAGAAGTTTAGAATCTTACAATTTTTAAGAACATTTCCAAAACCCAATTTTTTTAGGACCAGTTCAGTTATGAAGTCACTTTCTGGGGCTTACATATTAGAAACCACCCATAAATCACCCCATTTTAGAAACTACACCCCTCAAACAATTCAAAACTGATTTTACAAACTTTGTTAACCCTTTAGGTGCCGAACGAGAATTAAAGGAAAATGGGAATGAAATATCAAAATTTAACTTTTTTTTTAGCAGATTTTAAATTTTAATCTATTTTTTTCTGCAACACATCAAGAGTTAACAGCCAAACAAAACTCAAAATCTATTACCCTAAATCTGGAGTTTACAGAAACACCCTATGTGTGCTCAAAAACTGATGTATCAGCGCACAGCAGGTTTCCGAGTGGAAGGAGCACCATATGGCGTTAGGAGAGCGGATTTAGCTGTAATGGTAATTGGGAGCTATGTCGCATGTTAAGACACCCTGAGGTGGCCCTACAGTGGAAACCCCCAAAAAGTGACCCCATTTCAGAAAAAGCACCCCGTACGAACATTGTAAATGGTAGAAAGGCTACTTTTCAGCAAACAATTGTCTCACAGAAGACAGAAATACTTGAGAAAGCATTTGAAAGTACACATTTGTGAAAAAAAAAAAAAAATTATTAGCAGACCCCAATTTTTTTCCCACAAGCGGTTGAAAGAGAAAATCCCCCCCAGTCTATGTTCCCCATTTTCTCTCCATTCAGGAAACACCCCATATGTGCTGGTAGCCTGCTGTATGGGTGCACAGCAGGCAAACGGCAAAATATGAATTTTGCTGACAAGCCTGAATTAGAAGACATGAATTTTAGGTGCCATGTCGCATTAAATAAATTCCTGAGGTCCCCAGAAATAAAAAACCCCAAGAAGTGACCCCATTTACGAAAGAGCACCCCTGTACGAACATTTTAAGTGTGGAAAGGGTACTTTTCAGCAAACAGGTGTCTCACAGAAGGCAGAAATACTACAGGGTGGGCCATTTATATAGATACACCCTAATAAAATGGGAATGGTTGGTGATATTAACTTCCTGTTTGTGGCACATTAGTATATGTGAGGGGGGAAACTTTTCAAGATGGGTGGTGACCATGGCGGCCATTTTGAAGTCAGCCATTTTGAATCCAACTTTTGTTTTTTCAATCGGAAGAGGGTCATGTGACACATCAAACTTATTGGGAATTTCACACGAAAAACAATGGTGTGCTTGGTTTTAGCATAACTTTATTCTTTCATGAGTTATTTACAAGTTTCTCTTTGTTTACAGCCATTGACATGTCGCCGAGGTTAACACGTGAGGAGCGGATAGAAATTGTGTTGATGTCTGGTGAACGCAGTAACCGGGTCATTGCAGCAGATTTCAATGCAAGACACCCTACGAGACCACCCATCTCCCATGCTACAGTTAGCAAACTGCTTGCTAAGTTTCGTGAAACTGGTTCAGTGTTGGATTTGCCAAAATGTGGACGCATGAAATCTGTCTCTAATGAAGAAACATCAGTGGCTGTCCTAGCTTCATTCAGCAAGAGCCCACAGCGTAGCACTCGCCGCATGTCACTGGAGAGTGGCATTAGTCGAACATCCCTTCGGCGGATATTAGCTACTCACAAATGGCACCCTTACAAACTCCAGCTACTGCAGCATCTCAACGAGGATGACCCAGATCGGCGCACTGAATTTGCAGAATGGGCAAAACAAAAACAGGACAGGACCCTCAGTTTACGCAGAAGATTTTGTTCAGTGATGTTCAGTGATCATTGGTGGTTTGTGAGGCCCCCCCCCCTATTAAAATCATTGGTGTCCAGTTCGGCCTTCCCTCCCCCCCTCCTAATTAAAATCATTGGTTAACAACCCCCCTCCCCCCCATCATTGGTGGCAGCGGAGCGGCAGTTCCGATCGGAGTCCCAGTTTAATCGCTGGGGCTCCGATCGGTTACCATGCAGTAGCATCCTGATCGTTGTAATGCAAAAACTTCAGTAGCAACTAAAATCTATTCAGGGCCATGGAATTACTGAATATTGGAGTGTGGTACAAGACAGCCGTACTCCAATACTGTCTAATTTCAGTTTTTTTAACAAGCTCCATATGCAGCAGAAGCCCCCAGAATATTTTCATTTCTGCTGCTGTAACTGGGGTCCAACCAAGGGGTCTTGCGAATGGTGATGTGGGGTTCTGGGTAATAAACTGCTGGGCAGATAAATTAGTCTGGGCCATGATAAAATTTACTAAATCTTCACTAAAAAAGATTTTGAAAAAATCCATTTCTGTGAAGCCTGTGCAGTCAATTTGGATTCCAGAGTTTCCCATAAACTCTGGAATTTTAGGCTGATAATCATCAGGGGGTGGGGTCCATATGGGGTCACTCTGGGGAGCTGCCTCCGCTGCTAGCCTGGGGCGCCTTCTAGAAGAGTCCCTCATCAGTGGATGATGAATATGATGAGGGGGCAGAGGAGTAGAGGAAAGTGGCATCCTCTTCTCCCTCGCTAGCAGTCTCAGTATCGGAGGCAAGAATGGTGTATGCCTCTTCAGCTGAGTACACTCGTTGGGATGGACGGGACATTTTTATTTTATTGGGGTGTGATGTGTGAAATGTGTAAAACTTTATTTAGTGTGAGGGGTGTGTATGTAGTGTTTTCACACGTGAAGGGGCTTGTAATTGCAATACATTTGAATTTAAATTTTGAAGAAAAGTTGTAAAAAAAAAAAGTCTTTTGCACAAAAAAAGTCTGAAAAAAAGTATTTTCTGCACAAAAAAAGTCTTGCAGTGCAAACTGAGCAGACGTGATCAGTAATGGACACTACTGATTGGTGCTCAGTGGTTGCAAAATGCACACTAACTCACACTAAGGCCGCATGCACACGACCGTGGTGTGTTTTGCGGTCCGCAAATCGCGGATCCCCCAAACGCGGATGGCGTTCGTGCGCGTACCGCAATTTGCGGAACGGCACGGACAGCCTTTAAGATAAATGCCTATTCTTGTCCGCAAAGCGCCGACTAGAATAGGACATGTTATATTTTTTTTGCGGGGCCACGTAACGGAGCAACGGATGCGGACAGCACACGGAGTACTGTCCGCATCTTTTGCAGCCCCATTGAAGTGAATGGGTCCGCATCCGAGCCGCAGAAACGGTGGCTCGGATGCGGACTAAAACAACGGCCGTGTGCATGAGGCCTAACTGAAATGTATATATAAATCTATAACTCACTACCACTCACTGCAGTGACATGACCTGTCACTTACCAGTAGGAGGAGCTCCCGGCCGGACGCAGAGATCGCAGCTCGCAGGTAAGTATAATGGTTCTACAAATTGCTAAGTAACCATGGCAACCGGGACAGCAGTAGCGTCCTGGTTGCCATGGTTACCGATCGGAGCCCCAGCGATTAAACTGGGACTCTGATCGGTACTCTCTGCTGCCACCAATGATAGGGGGGGAGATTTTAATTAGGAGGGGGAGGGAGGGGAGAGGGCCCACTGGCCACCAACGAGTTAACTACAGGGGAGGGAGGGGGGCCCACTGGCCACCAACGAGTTAACTACAGGGGAGGGAGGGGGGGCCCGGCCGCACTGGCCACCAATGTGTTAACTAGGGGGGGCCCACTGGCCACCAATGAGTTAACTACAAGGGAGGGAGGGGGGGGCGGCCGCACTGGCCACCAATGTGTTAACTACAGGGGGGGGCCCACTGGCCACCAATGTGTTAGCTACGGGGGGGGGGGCTGCCCCCTGCTGCCTGGCAGCACCTGCCAGGCAGCAGGGGGCAGTCATGTACACAGTTCTTTTAGTATATTCTAACCTGAAGCGTCCCCATCAGAGGGGACGCCTCTTTGTTAGAATATACTGTCGGTTCTGAGTTTTCACAAAGTGAAAACTCAGCTATGAAAAAGCTTTTATGCAGACGGATCTTCGGATCCGTCTGTATAAAAAGTAACCTACGGCCACGGATCACGGACACGGATGCCAATCTTGTGTGCATCCGTGTTCTTTCACGGACCCATTGACTTGACTTAATGACTCCACATTTTTTCTGAAAATTCACTATAGTATATTTGTGCAGGGAGGAATGCAGGGAGATTTCAGTTCTTAGGCCTTTGGAACCATGAATGCTGTTTTAGATTATAATACAGTTTGTAACTGCGAAATTTAAAAAGTTCCAATTTATATACATTATGATCATTATCTTTAAAATGGTGTTCAAAAGTGAACATGTGCCTTATCTCCCTAATGACCAGGCCTGAAAGGGTCTTAATGACAGCAACATGTTTTTTTGTCAGCTATAACATTTGAACTTTTTCATTGAAGTAGTTATATGAAGCCTTTTTTATGCAGAACAAAACTGTATTTTCTTTTTGTGGTTGTTTGAGGGTACATATAAATGATGGAATAATTAATATAATTATAAATATAGAAACAAAGGTAATATTTGTGTTTTTTTTTATTAATTGCTTGTACCTTCATGTTTCACGCAAAATATTCTGTGTATTTAATACTAAGGAGTGGCTTTTAAAGTTTTTGTGGATTTTTTTTGTATTTTTATTTTTTTTCTCATTACATGGACAGTGGCAATCAAAATCATAATAGCCTTGATCAGAGCTTTCTCCCACCCTGGCTGTACAGCAGGGGCCTGCTCTAAGAACCAGAGCTGTTAGTAAGAGCAGGAGTGTTCTAGAAGCCACTCTTACTACTGCACCTACTGCTGTAAAATGATGGTGGGCAGACATTAAAAGGGCTATCCGGGTTCAGAGCTGAACCCAGACATATCCCCTTCTTCATCCACGCAGCCCCTCTGAGCTGAGCATTGGAACATTTCATGCTCCGATGCTCTCCCTTGCCCTGCACTTTTCCATTATATCCGGTGACGTACCAAGTCTCTGCTAGGCGGAGGCTTCTGCCTAGCAGTGTTCCCGATCACATCACCTGTACTAATGGGCGAGCATTGCTGTATTTAGCATTGCCGTAGCCTGTAAAATGGTTAGGGAAGCGCTAAAGCCTGCCCATTAGTGCCAGTGATGTCTCAGGGAACACCGCTACTCGTACTACTGCACCTCCTCCTGTCAAAAGATGATGGGCAGGCACTAAAGGAGTTGTGCGGGTTCAGAGCTGAACCCAGACATATCCCCTTCTTCATCCAGGCAGCCCCTCTGTGCTGCGCATCGGATCATTTCATGCTTTGATCCTCTCCCTTGCCCTGAACTTTTTTATTATATCCAGTGATGTACCGGGTTTCTGCTAGGTGGAGGCTTCCGCCTAGCAGTGTTCCTGGTCACATCAGCAGCACTAATGGGTGAGCTTTAGCGCTGACCTAGCCTGTAAAATGGCTAAGGCAATGCTAAAGCCCGCCCATTAGTGCCAGTGACGTCTCCTGGAAAACTGCTAGGCAGAAGCCTCTGCCTAGCAGTGTAAGCTTGTAAACCAAAAAGCCCTTGCCCTGACATGAAATGCTCATCTCAGAGGGGCTGCCTGGGTGGGGATATGTCCGGGTTCAGCTCTGAACCCGGACAACCCCTTTAAAGGGTATAGAGTAACATATAATTACAGAAATAAAGTCACTATCCCTTCTCATGTAGCTAAAATGTTTATTAGATGTAGTGGAGGAAAAATGTGGTGTCTAACCTGAATAGTAGTTCTTTTTCATCCCCTAGGCTGGTGTCTATATATGTATATTGCTGAGTGGGCAGATTTTTATTGTGTAGTGTCAAAGCTGCTGTGATCAGATGTTTCCCCTTGCTGCTCCCTCTTCCCTCTCACAGCATGAGTCTCACACAGACATACTGCAGCTGCATCCCCCTCCTCTATGTCTGTTTTTTACTCTTTATACTAGATGGATTTATTTGTCGACTGTGGATGTTTCTGAACATTTACAAAGGATGCCAGCAGAGAAAGGGGAACAATTTCCCCATATAAAATACATCAGATAGATTCATACATTTACATGTACTACTAATTGGTTATTTCTCTGTTTTACTTTATTTCTATTAACAATCTAATGCAGTATAAGCCTATGTTTGCAGATTGTTTACGTGAATTGCATATTCATCTCCATATATAATTACACAGAGCTATAAGATTTAATGCAGTCTTTGTATGTTGCTGCTCTGTTATCACAAAGCTCAGGCTTGTGATAATATTATCCATAATGCAGCATGCTCTCTGTTCCTATATTTGCAGATAAATCAAGCAAGGCTTATAAACTATTTAGCTTTGTCAGAGCAAAACAAAAAAATTGCAGACAAAATACTCATGGAAAATCTATTTTTGGCTGATTCCGACAAAATCTTTTGAGGCTGTCTATTCATGCAAAAATGTTCCTGTGTCTTAATGAATATGTGATGTCCTTCTGGTTGAGTGTGGATGAGTTTTAGGACCCAGGCCATTTTATTGGTAGAGCTGAACAGATGGAGTCATTATTCGCTATGTACTAGACTGGTTTGTTTCCATTTTATACTAATGTTGCTTTATGCATAAAAAGTACAAAAATGATTTAGAAGGTAACAGAAGGCACCACACAAGGAGACGTGCAACATAAGCCTGAACTTGTTTGGAACCACAATTCGTTTCAATGGAGCTGTTTTTTTTTTATACATATGCAGAAAGGCTCAGTTCACATCTCCAGCACAAACTCTGGTAGTTTGTTCCAATAAGGGTACAGGTTACCAGTGTTTACCATATCTGGCATAGCCGGTGGCTGCAACAGTTATTCACAGTGGCAATCCTCACGCAATGCTCCCTAGGGCAGGCAGTGATAGGAGGGCGCACACTTTCTTCCCTCGGTGCACACCCTGATGTTGGGGCTCCTGCCTGATGGTAGTCGGGGTAGCCTTGGAGTGTTGTATGTGTGCAAGGAAGAAGATATAGGAGCTGTGACTGATGAATGGTGCTGGAGTCAGTAACCAGGCTAATTGTAGGTCCCTCGCTGCTAAAGTGCAGAATGGGGGCTGTAGTACACCAATGGTATCAAACACAGTTACAAACAATTCACAGTGCAAATCTTCCCAGATAGCAATGTATGGAGATAAGCAAGGATAGGGGTTGTAGTACTTCCTTCTTCTATCTCTCCAAAGTCTCTCTTTCTCTTTGCAGAATCTAAGGCTGGCAATAAGGTTCTTGCAAAAATTGTCTGCAATTCCAAGGCGGAGGGCTACAGAATTAAGATACGGCTGGCCAGGACCATGTCAAAGTGTGAAGAGTGTTTTAGCAATGTTCTTCTCACTGCAGTAAAGTCTCTATAAGCCATAAACAGCAAATACCTTACCGACTGACTCCAATCATTGAGCATGCAGATTCTGGACCTTCTAGTTTGTTCTTTCTTTCCTCTTTGAAGTACTGTAAAGTAGAGATGGTTTTCTTGATGCAAATCTCCATATACAGTGGATATAAAAAGTCTACACACCCCTGTTAAAATGTCAGGTTTCTGACATGAGACAAAGATAAATCATTTCAGAACTTTTTCCACCTTTAATGTGACCTATAAACTGTACAACTCAATTGAAAAACAAACTAAAAATCTTTTAGGTAGAGGGAAGAAAAAATATAAAAATAAAATATTATGGTTGCATAAGTGCGCACACCCTTAAACTAATACTTTGTTGAAGCACCTTTTATTTTATTACAGCACTTAGTCTTTTTGGGTATGAGTCTATCAGCATGGCACATTTTGACTTGGCAAGATTTGCCCACTCTTCTTTGCAAAAACACTCCAAATCTGTCAGATTGCGAGGGCATCTCCTGTGCACAGCCCTCTTCAGATCACCCCACAGATTTTCAATCGGATTCAGGTCTGGGCTCTGGCTGGGCTATTCCAAATCTTTAATCTTCTTCTGGTGAAGCCATTCCTTTGTTGATTTGGATGTATGCTTTGGTCGTTGTCATGCTGAAAGATGAAGTTCCTCTTCATGTTCAGCTTTCTAGTAGAAGCCTAAAGGTTTTGTGCCAATATTGACTGGTATTTGGAACTGATCATAATTCCCTCTAGCTTAACTAAGGCCCCAGTTCCAGCTGAAGAAAAACAGCCCCAAAGCATGATGCTGCCACCGCCATGCTTCACTGTGGGGATGGTGTTCTTTTGGTGATGTGCAGTGTTGTTTTTGCACCAATCATATCTTTTGGAATTATGGCCAAAAAGTTCAACCTTGGTTTCATCAGACCATAACACCTTTTCCCAGATGCTTTTAGGAGACTTCAGATGTGTTTTTGCTAAATGTAGCCTGGCTTTGATGTTTTTCTTTGTAAGAAAAGGCTTTCGTCTTGCCACTCTACCCCATAGCCCAGACATATGAAGAATACGGGAGATTGTTGTCACATGTACCACACAGCCAGTACTTGCCAGATATTCCTACAGCTCCTTTAATGTTGCTGTAGGCCTCTTGGTAGCCTCCCAGACCAGTTTTCTTCTCGTCTTTTCAGATGGGTGCTACCCAGTTGGAGATTTACCAGACTGTGCACGGACAACCCCCCCCCCCCCCCATCTGGACCTTCATTGTAAACTGTTGGCAATTCATTCATAACTTCTAGAAAGAATAATACAGGAATAGTACACTGCTCAAAAAAACTCCAAGTCAATCACACTTCTGTGAAATCAAACTGTCAACTGAGGGACAATCAATTTCACATGCTGTTGTGCAAATGGGATAGACAACAGGTGGAAATTATAGGCAATTAGCAAGACACCCCCAATAAAGGAGTGGTTCTGCAGGTGGAGACAACAGACCACTTCTCAGTTCCTCTGCAGGTGGAGACAACAGACCACTTCTCAGTCCCTATGCTTCCTGGCTGATGTTTTGGTCACTTTTGAATGCTGGCGGTGCTTTCACTCTAGTGGTAGCATGAGACGGAGTCTACAACCCACACAAGTGGCTCAGGTAGTGCAGCTTATCCAGGATGGCACATCAATGCGAGCTGTGGCAAGAAGGTTTGCTGTGTCTGTCAGCGTAGTGTCCAGAGCATGGAGGCGCTACCAGGAGACAGGCCAGTACATCAGGAGACGTGGAGGAGGCCGTAGGAGGGTAACAACCCAGCAGCAGGACCGCTACCTCCGCCTTTGTGCAAGGAGGAACAGGAGGAGCACTGCCAGAGCCCTGCAAAATGACCTCCAGCAGGCCACAAATGTGCATGTGTCTGCTCAAACGGTCAGAAACAGACTCTGTGCTTACAGCCCAACACCGTGCAGGACGCCAAGATTGGCAAATTCGCCACTGGCGCCCTGTGCTCTTCACAGATGAAAGCAGGTTCACACTGAGCACATGTGACAGACGTGACAGAGTCTTGAGACGCCGTGGAGAACGTTCTGCTGCCTGCAACATCCTCCAGCATGACCGGTTTGGCATTGGGTCAGTAATGGTGTGGGTTGGCATTTCTTTGGAGGGCCGCACAGCCCTCCATGTGCTCGCCAGAGGTAGCCTGACTGCCATTAGGTCCTGAGATGAGATCCTCAGACCCCTTGTGAGACCATATGCTGGTGCGGTTGGCCCTGGGTTCCTCCTAATGCAAGACAATGCTAGACCTCATGTAGCTGGAGTGTGTCAGCAGTTCCTGCAAGACGAAGGCATTGATGCTATGGACTGGCCCGTCCGTTCCTCAGACCTGAATCCAATTGAGCACATCTGGGACATCATGTCTCGCCCTATCCACCAACGTCACGTTGCACCACAGACTGTCCAGGAGTTGGCAGATGCTTTAGTCCAGGTCTGGGAGGAGATCCTTCAGGAGACCGTCCGCCACCTCATCAGGAGAATGCACAGGCGTTGTAGGGAGGTCATACAGGCACGTGGAGGCCACACACACTACTGAGCCTCATTTTGACTTGTTTTAAGGACATTACATCAAAGTTGGATCAGCCTGTAGTGTGTTTTTCCACTTTAATTTTGAGTGTGACTCCAAATCCAGATCTCCATGGGTTGAAAAATTTGATTTCCATTTTTTAATTTTTGTGTGAGTTTGTTGTCAGCACATTCAACTATGAAAAGAACAAAGTATTTCAGAAGAATATTTAATTAATTCAGATCTAGGATGTGTTATTTTTGTGTTCCCTTTATTTTTTTGAGCAGTGTACAAAGAGTGGTAAGAATAGATGTTCCAGAATTGATATTACATGGGGGAATGCAAGTATAAGTTAGCTCCTCTTTGAAGGGACCTGTCACCATGACAATGCTTTTAGGATAAAGATTTAGTAAAACTTGTAATTTATGCGTTTATATCTTTGCTATTACAAATGTTCTTAGTAGCAGTGGCGTACATAGAGAAGTAAGGGCCCCATAGAAAGGATCAAACCAGGTTCCCCACACAGGACAGAAGGATTTCTGCCTAAACCCTTTTCAATGACCCTTGGGCCCTTTTTCCACTGCTTCATTTGCTAAAAGTGGTTCCTTCAGAGGGTAGAGTCCTGACCAAGTTTTCACCTCCAGTAGAAGAGGAGATGATCCCAACTGGGGCCCCTCTTGCCCTGAGCCCCAAAGTCTCCCGCTATGGTAGTTATGCCCCTGCTTGCTAGTTACTCCCCTGCTTAGTAGAGGCTGACTGCTCTCTCTGTATGAATGTGTATGTACAGATAGATGTCAATCACTGATAGAGCCATCAATTATCAATGTAAGTGACATCTCAAAGAGTCTTGTTCCTCCATATTTGGGTTACACAACTGTTGGCCCAATTACATAGAAACATAGAATGTGTTGGCAGATAAGAACCATTTGGCCCATCTAGTCTGCCCAATATACTGAATACTATGAATAGCCTCTGGCCCTATCTTATATGAAGGATGGCCTTATGCCTATCCCATGCATGCTTAAACTCCTTCACTGTATTTGCAGCTACCACTTCTGCAGGAAGGCTATTCCATGCATCCACTACTCTCTCAGTAAAGTAATACTTCCTGATATTACTTTTAAACCTTTGCCCCTCTAATTTAAAACTATGTCCTCTTGTAGCAGTTTTTCTTCTTTTAAATATTCTCTCCTCTTTTACCTTGTTGATTCCCTTTATGTATTTAAAAGTTTCTATCATATCCCCTCTGTCTCGTCTTTCTTCCAAGCTATACATGTTAAGGTCCTTTAATCTTTCCTGGTAAGTTTTATCCTGCAATCCAATTCTTCAATTTTGAGAAAGAAAGTCTGTAGGCAGCAAAAATAACATGTTCTTAATTGTATAAACATCTTAAGAATAGTTATTTTGAAAGGAGGGGGATGCATCATTTGATTTGAGGTGGTTTTCTAACATAAAAATAAATTTCGCCAATTTTAGAGCATGTCATTTTTGCACATTTATTTTGTGATTTTCCGTGATTTTATTTTTGACACATTTGAAAAGCTGTTTAAAAAGTGGGCACAGTTAGCTCCGTTAACTAGGTGGACTCCAGATCTATAAACTGTGACTTCATAAAAAGTGGCAGAAAAGGTGCAACCTCACTTTAGTATGGGGGTGGCGTAAAAAACAAACGTTTCAAGACAAAAGTGTTCCTAGCCAAGATGCACCGGATTTATCAAGCAGTGTACAATGTTTGATAAATTTGGTGCAAATTGCATAAAGGCAGACACAAGCAAAAACTGACTTCCTAATATATCTATATGAATGAATTTTCTGTGCTGATCTTGATACCCCCTGCACTTCCGGAGGATGCTCCTAATTTATGGCGAGAGGCAGGCCTGGACCTGGTCATATATTGGGTTCATCTTCCAGCCATCTGTGTGCCTAAACTACTACAAATCACTGACCCTGATAAATGTGGGGCATTTGGTAATCCCACAAATAAACGAGTTGGCCGTTAATATTTACCCCTTTCACATTTACCCCTTTCACATTAGTTAGACACTGCCCCCCGACATGTTTTGACGGGTTCCTGGTGTCTTCAGGGGCATGGGCAATGACAACTTCAGAGCGCTGCACCGAGCTTTTATTGTCTTCCTTGTGGCGTCGCTAAAGTCTCTGCCAATAATATATAAACGTCATCATTAGTGTTGAGTTTCAGAGAAAATTTGATTTGCCGTGAAGCCGAATTTCCTCATGCTTTGGGGTAACAAGTCAATTTTTCCTGAATAGCGGTAAAACATAAAAAAAAATCCTACCTCATCCGTTTGAGAGCAAAGGGCCGGTCGCCGCCATATTGATTGAAGAATGTGATGTGATGATGTCATCACGGGCCGTGCGAGATTTCGCACTAGACCTTCAATCAAGATGGCGATCTTCGCCATTGAATGGATGAGGTAAATATGATTTTATAATTTTTTTTATGTTACACTGCAATATCAATGTCAGATGCCGCGATCATGTATGAACTCGGCATCTGAGGGGTACAATGACGGAGAGCGGTGCAATCGCCGCTCCCTGTCATTGCACTCACTACTTATAAAGTGACTAAGTAATTTGTCACAAAGCAAATTTTTTTTTTAATTCGCCAAACCATCCGAATGAATCACTAGTCATCATCTACACATCCTTGTATGACTGGCAGTGCTTTTAAGCTCTTACCATTCTCCTCTTCATACAACTACCCGCTCTGCCAGCCAATGGATCACCACCATGTGTAGTACCTGAAATATCGCTCCTGACTGCGTTAGCTTGCTAGTGTGCATGTTTTTTGAACTTAGTTTCTGATGTGTGGACTAACAATCTAGCTTGCTCCTGCCTATACTGCCTTACTGTGCAAGTCATGGTACTTACGGGAAAATTTACGATCAGAAATGCAACTATATTAGGCGTATTTCTGGCGCAAACGGAAAATGCAAATGTGATCGCACACTACATCCAGCACTCTGCCCTCCATGCTGGATGAGACATTGGTTTATACTTTGGCCAAAGCATAGCAAGCCACTCACCGCGCCAAGGTTGTCTCATGAGTGGTCCCTAACTCTTGTTCCTACCTGTTCATGGGCCATGACAGCCACATAAAATCCAGGGAATGCAGGCCAGCATGCAAGCCAAGTACACTTTGCTTGTAACCCCGTCCGGTGCCATCACAGCTTTCATCGGATCCAGGGATGCAAGTACCAACATGCATGCTGAACCCACCATATACTTCTCCTGGAGCCAGATGACTAATGGTAGGTTCTATATAAGCAGACTCAGTTTTATACTGACTTTAAAACCAGCCTCCAGGACAGATTAACTGGTCAGGTGTGCTTGACTCAAAGGAGATCGCCACGCCTCCAATATATGCTACAAAGAAAAAAAATAGGAAGTTTGAGTCAGCACAACCTGCCTGCAGGTGCACATCACTATGGCGAAATACATACACAAACGGAAAATGCAAATGTGATCGCACACTACATCCAGCACTCTGCCCTCCATGCTGGATGAGACATTGGTTTATACTTTGGCCAAAGCATAGCAAGCCACTCACCGCGCCAAGGTTGTCTCATGAGTGGTCCCTAACTCTTGTTCCTACCTGTTCATGGGCCATGACAGCCACATAAAATCCAGGGAATGCAGGCCAGCATGCAAGCCAAGTACACTTTGCTTGTAACCCCGTCCGGTGCCATCACAGCTTTCATCGGATCCAGGGATGCATATTTCTGGCGCAATCTGCGACTTTTCCCCTCTCATGACAGGTCTAAAAAAGTGAGCGTGGAGTGGGCGGGGAAGGGGAGGAGCCAGCACGCCCGTCTCATTCATTATTTTCTACGCCTGTTTTAGGCGTAGAAATTGGTATAAATTTAAGCCAGCTAGGAAGCTGTCTTACATTTAGGGTCCATTCACACGTCCACAAAATGGGTCCGCATCTGTTCCGCAATTTTGCAGAACAGGTGCGGACCCTTTCATTTTCAATGTGGCCTGAAAGTGCTGTGCGCATCCACATTTGCGGATCCGCACTTCTGGATCCGTACTTCCGTTTCACAATAAAATACAACATGTCCTATTCTTGTCCGCAATTGCAGACAAGAAAAGTCATCTTCTATGAGAGTGTCGGCGATGTGCTGTCCGCAAAATGTGGAACGCACATTGCCATCTGAATCTCTGCAGGAATGGAGTTCATGAGGAGACATGAAGTACAGAGAGAACAGACAGGACAGACTGTGGTAATGTAGACTGCATACAAGAGCTGCTGTTCATTAGCCACATCCTCACCTCCTCTCTGTACTTTATGTCTCTTTATGAACTCCATTCCTACAGAAATTCAACTGAAGATCTTATCAACTGTATTCAGGATGATAAAGGAGGATGAAGCAGATCTTTAGCTCAGTGTTGTGAAGTAACTTGTCCTCCTGTGTGATAGGACAGGTTTTGTCTGTACTATTAGGACAGCGGCCATTTTATTTTCCATGAGGATTGCTCCCTAGACAAAAGAAGCCATTACAACTAATTAAAGATATTTGGGAATATATTTATAATAAAGTAATATTTAAGTATTTTCATTTTCTTAATTCCTGGAGAACCTCTTTAAGTTTGTTAGACACCCTGTCATTTCAGAATCAGCTCCCAGTGTCTTAGCTGTTGTTTAAGAGACTGTCACAGTCGTTACCTCTGACTGTGACCTTCCGTCATTGCTCGTTCGGCGCTCCTCGCTGAGGTTTTGTTCCTGTGTGATTTGTGGTTCTTTATGGGTTAACTCCCCTGTGTGCCTATTAGGAGTTAATCCTCTGTCTGCTCCATGGGTGTGGCCTTTCTGCTGCACCCATGGAACCTGTATATAAGGCCTCATGCGCACGACCGTTGTGTGCATCCGTGGCTGTTGTGCCGTTTTCCGTTTTTTTTTCGCGGACCCATTGACTTTCAATGGGTCCGTGGAAAAATCGGAAAATGCACCGTTTTGCAGCCGCATCCGTGATCCGTGTTTACTGTCCGTCAAAAAAATAAGACCTGTCCTATTTTTTTGACGGACAACGGTTCACAGACCCATTCAAGTCAATGGGTCCGTGAAAGAACACGGATGCACACAAGATTGGCATCCGCGTCCGTGATACGTGGCCGTAGGTTACTTTCATACAGACGGATTCGAAGATCCGTCTGCATAAAAGCTTTTTCAGAGATTGGCCACCAATGATATTAATACAATAGAGGGGGGGCCGGGGGGGCCGCACACTGGCCACCAATGATATTACAATAGAGGGAGGGGGGGCGGGGGGGGGGGGCGCACACTGGCCACCAATGATATTCAAACTGGGGAGGAAGGGGGGTCTGCCCCCTGCTGCCTGGCAGCCCCTGATCTCTTATAGGGGGCTATGATATGCACAATTAACCCCTCAGGTGCAGCACCTGAGGGGTTAATTGTGCGGATCACAGCCCCCTGTAAGAGATCGGGTGCTGCCAGGCAGCAGGGGGCAGTCATGTACACAGTTCTCAGTATATTCTAACTAGAAGCGTCCCCATCACTATGGGAACGCCTCTGTGTTAGAATATACTGTCGGATTTGAGTTTTTCACGAAGTAAGTGACAGATCATTAAGCAATGCGTCGCACAGACCTGTCACTTACCAGTAGGAGGAGCTCCCGGCCGGTCACAGACAGCGCAGCAGCCAGCAGGTAAGTATGATGCTTCTAATATTGTAATATTGCTAAGTAACCATGGCAAACAGGCCTGCAGTAGCGTCCTGGTTGCCATGGTTACCGATCGGAGCCCCAGAGCGATTAAACTGGGACTCCGATCGGAACTCTCCGCTGCCACCAATGATCGGGGGGGGGGGGGGGGGAGAGGGGAGGCCGCACACTGGCCACAAATGATATCAATACAATAGAGGGGTGGCCGGGGGGGGCCGCACACTGGCCACCAAAGATATTACAATAGAGGGAGGGGGGGGGGCGGGGTAGGCCGCACACTGGCCACCAATGATATTACAATAGAGGGAGGGGGGGGGGCGGGGGAGGCTGCACACTGGCCACCAATGATATTACAATAGAGGGGGGGCTGCACACTGGCCACCAATGATATTCAAACTGGGTAGGGAGGGGGGTCTGCCCCCTGCTGCCTGGCAGCCCCTGATCTCTTACAGGGGGCTATGATACGCACAATTAGCCCCTGCAGGTGCGGCACCTGAAGGGTTAATTGTGCTGATCACAGTTCCCTGTAAAAGATCGGGTGCTGCCTGGCAGCAGGGGGCAGTCATGTACACAGTTCGTAGTATATTCTAACTAGAAGCGTCCCCATCACTATGGGAACGCCTCTGTGTTAGAATATACTGTCGGATCTGAGTTTCACGATGTAACTCAAATCCGATGGTATATTCTAACATAGAGGCGTTCCCATGGTGATGGGGACGCTTCAAGTTAAAATATACCATTGGATTGGAGAAAACTCAGATCCTATGGTATATTAACTCCTGACTTTACATTGAAAGTCAATGGGGGACGGATCCGTTTGAAATTGCACCATATTGTGTCAACGTCAAACGGATCCGTCCCACTTGACTTGCATTGTAATTCAGGACGTATCCGTTTGGCTCCGCACGGCCAGGCGGACACTAAAATGACTTTTTTTCCATGTCCGGGGATCCTCCAAACATCAAGGAAGACCCACGGACGAAAAAACGGTCACGGGTCACGGACCAACACAACCCCGTTTTGCGGACCGTGAAAAAATACGGTCGTGTGCATGAGGCCTAAGGCTGAGGTTTCCTCAGTTCTGTGTCAGCTCTCCTGGTGTGTGTTGTCTTGTCCTGCTCCTGGTTTGTACTCTCTCTCCCATGCTGCTGACCCATGGGATCCGTGTCTGTCTGTGGTCTGTGGGTTTCCCTACTTGTTCATTGACGTCCTCTTTCCCGTCCTCTTTCCTGTCTTTCTGTTATCTGTTCTGCCAGTTATGTTTTAGTTACTTTGTGTGTATTCATATGTCTGTGTTCAGCAAGCCCTTGCCTCACCTTTCTTTGCAGCAGAGTGGCATGCGCAAGGCCATGCAGTTTACTACTGGTGGAGCAAGTCCTTCTCTGCTCATTGCCACTCCTGCTCCCTTGTGTGAACTCCTGTTTGTATTTTTAGTTACCTTGTGTTTATTCATATCTCTCGGTTCAGCAAGCCCTTGCTGCAGCGCACCTAGCTGCAGAGTGCTATGCGCAAGGCCACGCAGTATACCACTGGTGGAGGGTCCTTCTCTGCTCATTGTCACTCCTGTTTCCTTGCTATGTATTTCTGCTTGTGTTATTAGTTGCCCTGTTTTGTATTTGCCTGTCTGTTATGTTTGCCTATTTGCCGTCGGTACCTTCTGGTACCTGTTGTCCATTCGTTCTTGCTGTCACTGTCTAGTTCACGCTCCAGAGTGGACCCTGGCAACTTCCTGCGGCAAAGCCTAACCCTTCCTTCTGGGGCCCTAGTGAATACCAGGAGTTGCTTAGTCATGCCCCTTTGGAGTATTACTAGACAGTGGCGCAGTGGGGGTTTTCTCCCACTGTGCTGACGGTACATAGAGCTCATGTTTTGTCTGTGCTACCTTCCCTGGTTTTTGTTTGTGCAATAAACTCTTATGTGTCTGTACCTGATTTCCGTTTGTTTATTGCTTAACGACGCGGTGGTCTATCCTGGGACCTCCAACTCGTGACAGAGACATTGTTCATTGCTACACCCTGAGAGATGACGTGTGAGGAAGACTCCCCTTACACAGGAGCAGGGCCGTCTTTAATATTGATTGGACCCTGGGCAAGAATTTACTTGGGCCCCCTGAATTCCACCTTCCCACACCCTAGCATGCAATCACGTTCTGCACCACAACACACATACAAAAAAAAATCCACACACCTCGTAGAGTAGTAAACTTTAATAATGATGAGTGGCCACTAGAGGTGTTCTTTGGCAGTAATGTAAATACTGCCTTTTTTTCGGAAAAGGCAGTGTTTACATTAAAAAGATTGCAGAGACATGCTATAGACACCGGAACTACTACGTTTAGCTGTTGTGGTTCTGGTGACTATAGTGTCCCTTAGCCCTTTCTACCCTGGGCCAGTTTTCGCCCTTCTGCCCAGGTCATATTTTGCAAATCTGACATGTCACTTTATGTGGTAATAAATTTGGACAGTTTTACTTTTCCAGGCCATTCTGAGATTGCTTTCTCGTGACACATTATACTTCATGATAGTCATAAATTTGAGTCAATATATTTTGCCTTTATTTATGAAAAAATCCCAAATTTACCAAAAAGTTAGAAAAATTAGCAATTTTCTAAATTTTAATTTCTCTTCTTTTAACCGCCTCCGGACCGCCTAACGCAGGACCACGTTCCGGAGGCGGCAGCCCTGCGCACAGTCACGCATATACGCGTAATCTTTCAAGATTTCCTGTAAACGCGCGCACACAGGCGCGCGCGTTCACAGGATCGGAAGGTAAGCGAGTGGATCTCCAGCCTGGCAGCGGCGATCGTTCGCTGGCAGGCTGGAGATGTGATTTTTTAGACCCCTAACAGGTATATTAGACGCTGTTTTGATAACAGCGTCTAATATACCTGCTACCTGGTTCTCTGGTGGTCCCTTTTGTTTGAATCGACCACCAGAAGACACAGGTAGCTCAGTAATATGTAGCACCAAGCACCACTACACTACACCCCCCCCCTGTCACTTATTAACCCCTTATTCACCCTTGATCACCCCATATAGACTCCCTGATCACCCCCCTGTCATTGATCACCCCCCTGTAAGGCTCCATTCAGACGTCTGTATGATTTTTACGGATACACTGATACATGGATCGGATCCGCTAAACGCATACGGACGTCTGAATGGAGCCTTACAGGGGGGTGATCAATGACGGGGGTGATCACCCCATATAGACTCCCTGATCACCCCCCTGTCATTGATCACCCCCCTGTCATTGATCACCCCCCTGTAAGGCTGCATTCAGATGTCCGTATGTTTTTTACGGATCCACTGATACATGGATCGGATCCGCAAAACCCATACAGGTGTCTGAATGGAGCCTTACAGGAGGGTGATCACCCCATATAGACTCCCCGATCACCCCCCTGTCATTGATCACCCCCTTGTAAGGCTCCATTCACACGTCCGTATGATTTTTACGGATCCACTGATACATGGATCGGATCCGCAAAACACATACGGACGTCTGAATGGAGCCTTACAGGGGGGTGATCAATGACAGGGGGTGATCACCACATATAGACTCCCTGATCACCCCCCTGTCATTGATCACCCCCCTGTAAGGCTGCATTCAGATATCCGTATGTTTTTTACGGATCCACGGATACATGGATCGGATCCGCAAAACACATACAGGCGTCTGAATGGAGCCTTACAGGGGGGTGATCACCCCATATAGACTCCCTGATCACCCCCCTGTCATTGATCACCCCCTTGTAAGGCTCCATTCAGACGTCCGTATGATTTTTACGGATCCACTGTTACATGGATCGGATCCGCAAAACACATACGGACATCTGAATGGAGCCTTACAGGGGGGTGATCAATGACGGAGGTGATCACCCCATATAGACTCCCTGATCACCCCCCTGTCATTGATCACCCCCCTGTCATTGATCACCCCCCTGTAAGGCTGCATTCAGATGTCCGTATGTTTTTTACGGATCCACGGATACATGGATCGGATCCGCAAAACACATACGAACGTCTGAATGGAGCCTTACAGGGGAATGATCAATGACAGGGGGGTGATCACCCCATATAGACTCCCTGATCACCCCCCTGTCATTGATAACCCCCCCTGTCATTGATCACCCCCCTGTAAGGCTGCATTCAGATGTCCGTATGTTTTTTACGGATCCACGGATACATGGATCGGATCCGAAAAACACATACGGACATCTGAATGGAGCCTTATAGGGGGGTGATCAATGACAGGGGGGTGATCACCCCATATAGACTCCCTGATCACCCCCCTGTCATTGATCACCCCCCTGTCATTGATCACCCCCTGTAAGGCTGCATTCAGATGTCCGTATGTTTTTTATGGATCCACGGATACATGGATCGGATCCGCAAAACACATACGAACGTCTGAATGGAGCCTTACAGGGGGGTGATCAATGACAGGGGGGTGATCACCCCATATAGACTCCCTGATCACCCCCCTGTCATTGATCACCCCCCTGTCATTGATCACCCCCCTGTCATTGATCACCCCCCTGTCATTGATCACCCCACCTGTAAGGCTGCATTCAGATGTCCGTATGTTTTTTATGGATCCACGGATACATGGATCGGATCCGCAAAACACATACGAACGTCTGAATGGCGCCTTACAGGGGGGTGATCAATGACAGGGGGGTGATTAGCCCATATAGACTCCCTGATCACCCCCCTGTCATTGATCACCCCCCTGTCATTGATCACCCCCCTGTAAGGCTGCATTCAGATGTCCGTATGTTTTTTACGGATCCACGGATACATGGATCGGATCCGCAAAACTCATACGGACATCTGACTGG
Source organism: Bufo bufo (assembly GCF_905171765.1). Classification (NCBI taxonomy): domain Eukaryota; kingdom Metazoa; phylum Chordata; class Amphibia; order Anura; family Bufonidae; genus Bufo; species Bufo bufo. The sequence continues at coordinate 566,421,843 of NC_053392.1, read as the reverse complement.
AGCCTTATAGGGGGTGATCAATGACAGGGGGGTGATCAATGACAGGGGGGTGATCACCCCATATAGACTCCCTGATCACCCCCCTGTCATTGATCACCCCCCTGTCATTGATCACCCCCCTGTAAGGCTCCATTCCATTCAGACATTTTTTTGGCCCAAGTTAGCGGAAATTATTATTTTTTTCTTACAAAGTCTCATATTCCACTAACTTGTGTAAAAAAATAAAATCTCACATGAACTCACCATACCCCTCACGGAATCCAAATGCGTAAAAATTTTTAGACATTTATATTCCAGACTTCTTCTCACGCTTTAGGGCCCCTAGAATGCCAGGGCAGTATAAATACCCCACATGTGACCCCATTTCGGAAAGAAGACACCCCAAGATATTCACTGAGGGGCATATTGAGTCCATGAAAGATTGAAATTTTTGTCCCAAGTTAGCGGAAAGGGAGACTTTGTGAGAAAAAAAAATAAAAAATCAATTTCTGCTAACTTGTGCCAAAAAAAAAAATTCTATGAACTCGTCATGCCCCTCATTGAATACCTTGGGGTGTCTTCTTTCCAAAATGGGGTCACATGTGGGGTATTTATACTGCCCTGGCTTTTTAGGGGCCCTAAAGCATGAGAAGAAGTCTGGGATCCAAATGTCTAAAAATGCCCTCATAAAAGGAATGTGGGCCCCTTTGCGCATCCAGGCTGCAAAAAAGTGTCACACATCTGGTATCGCCGTACTCAGGAGAAGTTGGGCAATGTGTTTTGGGGTGTCACCCATGCTGGGTGAGATAAATATCTTGGTCAAATGCCAACTTTGTATAAAAAATGGGAAAAGTTGTCTTTTGCCGAGATATTTCTCTTACCCAGCATGAGTATATGTAAAAAGACACCCCAAAACACATTGCCCAACTTCTCCTGAATACGGCGATACCACATGTGTGACACTTTTTTGCAGCCTAGGTGGGCAAAGGGACCCACATTCCAAAGAGCACCTTTCGGATTTCACAGGTCGTTTACCTACTTACCACACATTAGGGCCCCTAGAATACCAGGGCAGTATAACTACCCCACAAGTGACCTCATTTTGGAAAGAAGACACCCCAAAGGTATTCCGTGAGGGGCATGGCGAGTTCCTAGAATTTTTTATTTTTTGTCACAAGTTAGCGGAAAATGATGATTTTTTTTTATTTTTATTTTTTCTTACAAAGTCTCATATTCCACTAACTTGTGACAAAAAATAAAAACTTCCATGAACTCACTATGCCCCTCAGCGAATACCTTGGGGTGTCTTCTTTCCAAAATGGGGTCACTTGTGGGGTAGTTATACTGCCCTGGGATTCTAGGGGCCCTAATGTGTGGTAAGTAGTTTGAAATCAAAATCTGTAAAAAAAATGGCCGGTGAAATCCGAAAGGTGCTCTTTGGAATGTGGGCCCCTTTGCCCACCTAGGCTGCAAAAAAGTGTCACACATGTGGTATCTCCGTACTCAGTAGAAGTTGGGCAATGTGTATTGGGGTGTCATTTTACATATACCCATGCTGGGTGAGAGAAATATCTTGGCAAAAGACAACTTTTCCCATTTTTTTATACAAAGTTGGCATTTGACCAAGATATTTATCTCACCCAGCATGGGTATATGTAAAATGACACCCCAAAACACATTGCCCAACTTCTCCTGAGTACGGAGATACCACATGTGTGACACTTTTTTGCAGCCTAGGTGGGCAAAGGGGCCCACATTCCAAAGAGCACCTTTCGGATTTCACCCACCATTTTTTACAGATTTTGATTTCAAACTACTTACCACACATTAGGGCCCCTAGAATCCCAGGGCAGTATAACTACCCCACAAGTGACCCCATTTTGGAAAGAAGACACCCCAAGGTATTCGCTGATGGGCAAAGTGAGTTCATGGAAGTTTTTATTTTTTGTCACAAGTTAGTGGAATATGAGACTTTGTAAGAAAAAAAAAAATCATCATTTTCCGCTAACTTGTGACAAAAAAAATAAAATTCTAGGAACTCGCCATGCCCCTCACGGAATACCTTGGGGTGTCTTCTTTCCAAAATGGGGTCACTTGTGGGGTAGTTATACTGCCTTGGGATTCTAAGGGCCCTAATGTGTGGTAAGTAGTTTGAAATCATAATCTGTAAAAAATGGCCGGTGAAATCCGAAAGGTGCTCTTTGGAATGCGGGCCCCTTTGCCCACCTAGGCTGAAAAAAGTGTCACACATGTGGTATCTCCGTACTCAGGAGGAGTTGGGCAATGTGTTTTGGGGTGTCATTTTACATATACCCATGCTGGGTGAGAGAAATATCTTGGCAAAAGACAACTTTTCCCATTTTTTTATACAAAGTTGGCATTTGACCAAGATATTTATCTCACCCAGCATGGGTATATGTAAAATGACACCCCAAAACACATTGCCCAACTTCTCCTGAGTACGGAGATACCACATGTGTGACACTTTTTTGCCGCCTAGGTGGGCAAAGGGGCCCACATTCCAAAGAGCACCTTTCGGATTTCACCCACCATTTTTTACAGATTTTGATTTCAAACTACTTACCACACATTAGGGCCCCTAGAATGCCAGGGCAGTATAACTACCCCACAAGTGACCCCATTTTGGAAAGAAGACACCCCAAGGTATTCGCTGATGGGCATAGTGAGTTCATAGAAGTTTTTATTTTTTGTCACAAGTTAGTGGAATATGAGACTTTGTAAGAAAAAATAAAATAAAAAAATCATCATTTTCCACTAACTTGTGACAAAAAATAAAAAGTTCTATGAACTCACTATGCCCATCAGCGAATACCTTAGGGTCTCTACTTTCCGAAATGGGGTCATTTGTGGGGTGTTTGTACTGTCTGGCCATTGTAGAACCTCAGGAAACATGACAGGTGCTCAGAAAGTCAGAGCTGCTTCAAAAAGCGGAAATTCACATTTTTGTACCCTAGTTTGTAAACGCTATAACTTTTACCCAAACCATTTTTTTTTACCCAAACATTTTATTTTTAAGGTAAAATTCATTTGGGTGGTAAGTTGCATGACCGAGCAATAAACGGTGAAAGTACTGTAGGTCAGAAGTGTAAAAAGTGGCCTGGTCATTAAGGGTGTTTAAGCTATAGGGGCTGAGGTGGTTAAAACAGAAAGTGATACCTCATAAAATATTAATTATTTAACATTCCCCATATGTCTACTTTATGTTGGCATCATTTTGGAAATGTCATTTAATTTTTTTAGGACGTTAGAAGGCTTGGAAGTTTAGAAGCAAATCTTGAAATTTTTAAGAACATTTCCAAAACCCACTTTTTAACCTCTTCAGGACACATGATGTACCGGTACGGCATGTTGTCCTAGTACTTAAGGACACATGACGTACCGGTAAATCATTGAGCAGGCACCTTGTCTAAATGCGCCAGGGGGTCCTGTGACCCCCCCATATCGGCGATCGCAGCAAACTGCAGCAGGTCAATTCAGACCTGCGGTTTGCTGCGTTTTCGGAAGTTTCTGATAATAACCTTTATTTTAATGTTTAACCCCCCCTGCTGCCCTCTTTCTTATCTACCGGCGGGTGCAGCGGGGGTTGGGTGCGGGGAGTGTGGCAGGGAGGACGGGCGGGTGGGCGGTGCTTGGCGGGGCGGGCAGGCATGCGATCATCCGCCCGCCCCTTCTCTCAGGATAGTCGAGCGGTTTGCAGAGTGTCAGCACATTGCAGAGCAACCAAAAATCATATGTACCCTAAACTAGTACCAACAATACTGCCACCCTATCCCGTAGTTTCTAAAATGGGGTCACTTATTTGGAGTTTCTACTCTAGGGGTGCATCAGGGGGGCTTCAAATGGGACATGGTGTCACAAAACCGGTCCAGCAAACTCTGCCTTCCAAAACCGTATGGCATTCCTTTCCTTCTGCACCCTGCCGTGTGCCCGTACAGCGGTTTACGATCACATATGGGGTGTTTCTGTAAACTACAGAATCAGAGCCATAAATATTGAGTTTTGTTTGGCTGTAAACCCTTGCTTTGTAACTGGAAAAAAATTATTAAAATGGAAAATCTGCCAAAAAAGTGTCATTTTGAAATTGTATCTCTATTTTCCATTAAATCTTGTGCAACACCTAAAGGGTTAATAAAGTTTGTAAAAATCAGTTTTGAATACCTTGAGGGGTGTAGTTTCTTAGATGGAGTCACTTTTATGGAGTTTCTACTCTAGGGGTGCATCAGGAGGGCTTCAAATGGGACATGGTGTCAAAAAAAACTGTCCAGCAAAATCTGCCTTCCAAAAACCATACGGCGCACCTTTCCCTCTACGCCCTACTGTACCCGTACAGTAGTTTACGGCCACATATGTGGTGTTTCTGCAAACTACAGAATCAGGGCAATAAATATAGCATTTTGTTTGGCTGTTAACCCTTGCTTTGTTACTGGAAAAAATGGATTAAAATGGAATAAAATTTATCAATATTTGCCATTAACTCTTGTGGAACACCTTAAGGGTTAACAACGTTTGTAAAATCAGTTTTGAAATACCTTGAGGGGTGTAGTTTCTAGAATGGGGTCATTTTTGGGTGGTTTCTATTATGTAAGCCTCACAAAGTGACTTCAGACCTGAACTGGTCTCAAAAAGTGGGTTTTTAAAAATTTCAGAAAAATTTCAAGATTTGCTTCTAAACTTCTAAGCCTTGTAACATCCCACAAAAATAAAATATCATTCCCAAATTGATCCAAACATGAAATAGACATATGGGGAATGTAAAGTAATAACTATTTGTGTAGGTATTACTATGTATTATAGAAGTAGAGAAATTGAAACTTGGAAATTTGCAAATTTTTGGTAAATTTGGTATTTTTTTTAAAATAAAAATGAATTTTTTCGACTTCATTTTACCAGTGTCATGAAGTACAATATGTGACGAAAAAACTATCTCAGAAAAGCCTGGATTAGTCAAAGTGTTTTAAAGTTATCACAACTTAAAGTGACACTGGTCAGATTTGCAAAAAATGGCCTGGTCCTTAGGGTGAAAAAAGGCTGTGTCCTTAAGGGGTTAAGTGTCTGAAGTCACTTTGTGGGGCTTACATAGTAGAAAGCCCCCATAAATGACCCCATTGTAGAGACTACACCCCTCAAGTTACTCAAAACTGATTTTACAAGCTTTGTTCCACAAGAATTAAAGGAAAATGAAATTTCTAAATTTCACTTTTTTAGCAGATTTTCCATTTTAATCCATTTTTTTCTTTAACACATCAAGGGTTAACAGCCAAACAAAACTCAAAATTTATTACCCTGATTTTTTTTTTTGCACTAATGTAGCACTTTGCACTGGGCACGTTTACACTTTTGCATGGTTTATACGTTTTCTTTTCTTTTGTGCATGTTCCCTTCCTCCTCATTCACTTTGTATAACACTTTATATATTTATATATTTTTATATTGATATATTTTATATATTTTTATACATATTTCACATTATTGACGAATTAATTGTCATTTATGAAATTATGATGTCTATTCTCATTTGTGTTAAGGATTTTTGAAACACTGTAGATTTTGGGTACGTTGTTACCCTAGTATTATGATCGTTGTTTTTATGATGGGGAAGTAGGGTTCATATATCTCATTTAGGTTTGGGGCCAATTTGTATATTTATCTACTGCCGATCACGTGATTATCATGTGATTCGGCATTTGGTGCGGCTGGCCGTACCACGTGAGAGCTTACGTGGTATGTCGTAATACCGCGGGACTATGGATATAAGTCCTTCTATGTGATGTGCCGTAATTTCGCATGATTGCAGACGTTCAGGTGCGTGGTAATCTATTAGGACGCACAACTAAAGGGGTTTGCGTATTGGCTGCATGCCACTTATTAGTGGTATATAGGGTGGGGTCAGATGATGGATAGTTTGTGCCCTGTGAAAAAGCGCGACTGTGAAATGGACTTTGGGCTGTTCCCTCCAACCCAGGTTTGTAGTATTTTCCATATTATTGCTCTCAGCCAATATCTGGGTGATTCAGCTGTTCCCATTGCTGGGTACATTGCTGATATACTCAGTGATATAATTTTGTAGGAAGCCGGTTGGCACCTTATAGTCAACCTGCGGCTCTCCAGCTGTTGAAAAACTACAACTCCCAGCATTCCCAGATAGCCTACAACTATCAGCCTACAGCAGGGCATGGTGGGAATTGTAGTTTTACAACAGCTTGAGAGCCGCAGGTTGGCCAGCCCTACATTATAGTGACTGTTGAGCTTTATCATTGTAATTCTTATACCTGTGGTTGGAGGGACCTTGTCTCCACATTCTTGCACTCCTTCAGTATATGTATTTTATCTTTTGTGGCATATGTGTATGTCAATTATTTGATTATGTAATAAAGTTTTTGCTGATAAGTCCGTGTGGTGTAGAGTTTTTATAGGAGTTTGTTTTGCTTTGTTAACCCTTCAGATGTTCCACAAGAATTAAAGGAAAATGGAGATGAAATTTCAAAATTTCACTTTTTTAACAGATTTTCCATTTTAATCAATTTTGTTCTTTAACACATCTAGGGTTAACAGCCAAACTAAACTCAATAATTATTACCCGGATTCTGCGGTTTACAGAAACATCCCACATGTGGTCGTAAACTGATGTAAGGGCACACGGCAGGATGCAGCAGAAATGGAACGCCATATGGTTTTTGGAAGGCAGATTTTGCTGGACTGGTTTTTAGATGCCATGTCCCATTTGAAGCCTTCCCCGGATGCACCTGTAACATCCCAGAGTTATGTTACTAAACTCTTTTTCCCCGCTACTATTTGTTGGTAACATGTGCCTTGTCATCTAATGTGATTTTACATAATACTCCTCACAAATGTGCATTTTCTAAGCCTGTTACATGTATTTTGCTGTAATTTTCATGTACACCAGCAGGTGGCAGCAATGTTTAGCAAGGCCTTAGTTCAGTTTAGCATATCTAGACTGGAATAGTACATTCCAGTTTAGCTCCCCCCTCTTTGAGCAGAGTGGGCTCGCCCATGTCCTGCCTCATGGGGAGGGAAGGAAGTTACAGATAGTGTGTGCCAGCCACCCCGGCTTGGGGAAGGCTGTGCTTGTAGGAGCTCCCAGTTCTAGGGATCCCAACCCAGGATCTTGTCTCGGCTGAGACCAAAGATCACCATTCCCAGTCTGAGCCTTCAGCCTCAACTGGTAACAAGCAAGCAGCCATCTCCAGAACTCCAGGACGAACCATTCCCTGTGAGCATAACTGTGAGTACCATCCAGAGACCAGGAGATGCCAAATTCCTCCTCAGCTAGTCAGTCTCATACACAGCAGAAGATAGACAGAGCAGAAGATATAGATTCCTGCCATATTCTCCAGGCATATAATAGAAGCAGAAGAGATATTGATCCCTGCCATACATTACCAATACCTGCTGGGACCCAAGACTATTGCTGTAACTCATATGGATTAATGCTGCCTCCAGTAAAGACAAGTTGAATTATATTCCAAGTCTGGATCTCATTCATTGCTACCAAATCCCTCAATTACTCCTACTAGCAACACACTCATTTATTGCAAGTGAGCCAGGATCCAGGAGTCCAGCCGTACCAAGGTAGGAGACACCGTTGACACTATACCTACTACTACACAGAGACATTACACCACTCTGGCATTCCTAACCTGGTACGTGAGTTGCAACACCTTAAAGGGCCCTGAGACAGTACCCTGCGCATGCTGCAATTGGCGTCACAAACAAAAAACTATTTACTATACCCATATCCGGACCTGCATAATTTGGCATCCGCGTAACCGTACCATGGTCCTGCTCATTGCACACCCTTACAGTAGAAATTCCCAAAAAGTGACCTGATTTTGGAAACTAGGGAATAAGGTGCTAGTTTTATTGGTACCATTTTTGGGTACATATGAATTTTTGATCATTCATTATTACACTTTATGGGGCAAGGTGACCAATTTTTTTTTAATTTTGGCAGTTTTTATTTATTTATTTTTACAGCGTTCACCTGAGGGGTAAGGTCATGTGATATTTTTATAGAGCAGATAATTATGGACGTGGCAATACCTAATATGTATAGTTTTTCTTATTAATTTAAGTTTTACACAATAATAGCATTTTTGAAACCAAAAAATTATGTTTTAGTGTCTCCATAGCCATAGCTTTTTTATTTTTTTGACTGATTGTCTTAGGTAGGGTCTCATTTTTTGTGGGATGATGGGATGGTTTGATTGGTACTATTTTGGGGGGCATACGCCTTTTTGATTGCTTGGTGTTGCAATTTTGTGATGCAAGATGACAAAAAATAGCTTTTTTGGCACTGTTTTTCTTTTTTTTTTACGGTGTTCATCTGAGGGGTTAGGTCATGTGATATTTTTATAGAGCAGGTTATTACAGACACGGCAATACCTAATATGTCTACTTTTTAAATTTTTTTAACTTTAGCACAATAATAGCAGTTTTAAAGCAAAAAAAAAATAAAAATTTTAGTGTCTCCATTGTCTGAGAGCCATATTTTTTTTTATTTTTTGACCGATTGTCTTAGGTAGGGTGTAATTTTTTGCGGGATGTTTGATTGATACTATTTTGGGGGGCACACACTTTTTTGATCACTTGGTGTTGCAATTTTTGTGATGTAAGGTGACAAAAAATGGCTTTTTTGGGCACTGTTTTTATTTTTATTTTTTTACGGTGTTCTCCGAAGGGGTTAGGTCATGTGATATTTTTATATAACTGGTTGTTACGGACGCGGCAATACCTAATATGTATACTTTTTTTTATTTATTTCCCTTTAACACAATAATAGAATATTTGAAAGAAAATAATGATGTTTTAGTGTCTCCATGTTCCATTTTTTTATTTCTTGAGAGATTTTCTTATGTAGGATCTCATTTTTTGCGGGATGAGGTGATGGTATTATTGGCAACATTTTGTTCGACATACGCCTTTTTGATCGCTTAGTGTTGCACTTTTTGTGATGTAAGGTTGATTTTTTTGACACACTTTTACTTGAATTTTTTTATGGTGTTTATTGGACGGGTGGATCATGTGATATATATATATTTTTTTTTTTTATTATGAAATCTGGGGAAAGGGGCGTTTTTTTTTTCCTTTTTTTTCTATTTATTTTTATTAAAAACATTTTTTTTCATATTTTTTTTTTACACTTTATTTCTGTCCCACTGAGGGACTTAAACTTTTGGGAGTCTGATCCCCTTTGCAATGCTTTACAATACATCTGTATTGTAATGCATTGCTTGTTAGTGTATGACATTGAGTCATGCACTAACAGGTTGCCTAGAAGACCCAGCCTGAGGCTGGATCTCCTGGGCACCCGTAGAAGGCAGGTCCAAATGCTGTGCAAGGCATTGGGCAGCCTCTGCACGGCATCGGACTGCCTTGTCACGCATCGGGGCCCCCGCCACAGCAGCACGGCATAGGCGTGCGCAGCCTATTGCATTAGGGTGTGCACCCTAAAGTACAAACACAAACGTGTGTATGTATGTATATATATATATTATATACATACACACACAGGCCGTGCCTCACCCTAGCGTTTCCGTGACTCCGCCTCTGCGCAGTGGCGACTCTAGGAACAATATATAGGGGGGGCACATAAGATATCACAGTCAAAAATGGGGGGGCACTAATAATTTTCACCACTTAATCATACTACTGAAAAAAACTAAATAAGTATATATAAATAGAGAGTATTGCGGTATGCAGGGATACCTTTTTATTGTACTATCCTAATACTTAAAAGACAAGCTTTCAAGAGTTTTCCTTTCTTCCTCGGTATTGCTTCAGACCTGAGAAAGAGAGAAACACTCTCCAAAACTTTTCTTTAGAGTTTAAAGCAGTTTCAGCACTATAATAAAATAATTTACTTACAAAAGAAGCTATTCAGTCGTCTGCTGTGCCGTCCTTTGCTTGCTTCAGCGGATCTTCCTCTCCTTTCAGTCTCTCCTCAGTGCGCAGGTGCACTGTTATGGGGGATCTGTGGATGACACAATGTTATGGGGGATCTGTGGATGACACACTATTATGGGGGATCTGTGGATGACACACTGTTATGGGGGATCTGTGGATGACACACTGTTATGAGGGATCTGTGGATGACACACTGTTATGAGGGATCTGTGGATTACACACTGTTATGGGGGATCTGTGGATGACACACTGTTATGGGGGATCTGTGGATGACACACTGTTATGGGGGATCTGTGGATGACACACTGTTATGGGGGATCTGTGGATGACACTGTTATGGGAATCAGCGGATGACACATGGTTATGGGGGCATCTGTGGATGACACTGTTATGGGCATCAGTGGATGACACACTGTTATGAGGCATCTGTGGATAACACTGCTATGGGGGATCTGTGGATGACACACTGTTATGGGGGATCTGTGGATGACACTGTTATGGGCATCAGTGGATGACACACGGTTATGGGGGCATCTGTGGATGATACTGTTATGGGCATCAGTGGATGACACATTGTTAGGAGGCATTTGTGGATAACACTGTTATGGGGGCATCTGTGGATGACACACTGTTATGGGGGTTCTGTGGATTACACACTGTTATGGGGGATCTGTGGATGACACACTGTTATGGGGGACCTGTGGATGACACACTGTTATGGGGGATCTGTGGATGACACTGTTATGGGGGCATCTGTGGATGATGCACTGTTAAGGGGATATCTGTGGATGGCACTGCGTCATCCACAGATCCCCCCATAACAGTATCATCCACAGATCCCCCCCATAACAGTGTCATCCACAGATCCCCCATAAAAGGTGACATATTCCACACAGATGCCCCCATAACAGTATCATCCACAAATCCCCCCATAACAGTGTCATCCACAGATCCCCCATAACAGTGTCATATTCCACAGATGCCCCCATAACAGTGTCATCCACAGATATCCCCTTAATAGACTGTTAAGGGGATATCTGTGGATGGCACTGTTATGGGGGCATCTGTGCGGAATCTGACACAGATGCGGGGGGGATCTGGGAATGACACTGTTATGGGGGGCCGGGGGGGATCTGTGGATGACACATATATAGCAGCATCTTGTGCTATATATGTGTCATCATCCATAGATATCTCCCCCCCCATAACAGTGTCCCTGACAGTGACTGACCCCCAACAGGGGGTGGAGGCCGGCAACTATTGTAAGACCCCGCCGTTCCTTATATAAGTGTTGTAATTAAACTTGTGCCAAGTTGTACTACTATCTAATCTATTACTAACTTACTGGGACAGTCAGGACTCCAGCTAGTATTCACATTCAGTTTTTCTTTTTCATAGTGGCAGTGCACACAATCACCATTTACTTTCCTGGGCATGGGCGGGCAGGCCGCAATACGGGCAAGGGCTTCACACGGTCGTGTGAATGCTCCCTTATAATGTGCCAGTGCAAAAAATACCCCCTTTTAATGCCCCTGGTTGAGTTAATGTCCCCATAGTGCCCCCATAATGTGCCAGTATAAAATACCCCTATATAGTGCCCCCAGTAAATGCCCCCATAGTTATCCTCTCCCCCCTTCTTCCTAGTGCCCCCATAATGTACCACTATAAAATGCCCCATATATAGTGCCTCAGTAGTTGCCTTCAGCGTCCCCCATAATTTTCAAGTATAAAATACCCCTTCTTATTGCCTCTCATAGATGAGCCCATAGTGCTCCTCTCTCCCCTTCCCAATAGTACCCACCATAATGTGCCCCAGTATAAAATTCCCCTATACAGAGCCCCCCATATAAAATACCCCTTATTTGTGGCCTCAGTAGAAGCCCCCATAGTGTTCCTCTCCCCCTTCCCCCATATAAAATACCCCTTCTTTGTGGCCTCAGTAGATGCCCCCACAGTGCCCCCCAATAATGTGCCAGTAAGATGTGCCCCCATATATGTCCCCCAATCATGTGCCAGTAACAGGTGCCCCCATAGATGCCCCCCAATCATGTGCCAGTAGCAAGTGCCCCATAGATGCCCCCAATCCTGTGCCAGTAACAAGTGCCCCCATAGATGCACCCCAATCATGTGCAAGTAAGTAGTACCATATAAAAAAATAAACACTTATACTTACCTCCATCAGGCTGGCAGCAATGCGATGTAGGCCTCTACCGGCCTGTGTCCCGCGCTGTACGGCTCAGGCAGCGCGATGACGTCATCGCGCCGCCTGCACCGGCCTCTGATAGGCTGCAGGCCTAGTGCCTGCAGCCTATCAGAGAAACGGGGAAGGGAGACGCCTCTCCCTACCCTGCCCCGCCGCAGCACATCTATCTGTATCGCTGTCCTGAGGACAGCAATACAGATGACTACGGAGATGAGCGCTTCCACAATGGAAGCGCTCATCTCCCTGTGCCCTGCTGCCGCCCCCCCACTTGTCACCAGGGCCGCGCCGCCTGGGGCCATCGCCTCACTTTGCCTAATTAGCAGTGCAGCCCTCCTAGCGGCCCCTGAAATTTTGCGCCCGGGGCAATGCCCCCCGGCCCTCCCCACGCTACGCCACCAGGGCCGGTGCAAGGATTTTTGCCGCCCTAGGCAAGATAAAAATTTCCGCCCCCCCCCCCCCTTATCAGATGATCTGCCCATATCATGACATCACATATGTTTCACCCCTTTCTCAGCATTTAAATTAAAAGAACTGCTATGTTTCCCTTAGGCCCCTTTCACACGGGCGAGTATTCCGCGCTGATGCGATGCGTGAGTTGAACGCATTGCACCCGCACTGAATACTGACCCATTCATTTCTATGGGGCTGTTCACATGAGCGGTGATTTTCACGCATCACTTGTGCGTTGCGTGAAAATCGCAGCATGCTCTATATTCTGCGTTTTTCATGCAACGCAGGCCCCATAGAAGTGAATGGGGTTGCGTGAAAATCGCAAGCATCCGCAAGCAAGTGCAGATGCGGTGCGATTTTCACGCATGGTTGCTAGGAGACGATCGGGATGGAGACCCGATCATTATTATTATTTTCCCTTATAACATAGTTATAAGGGAAAATAATAGCATTCTGAATACAGAGTGCATAGTAAACTAGTGCTGGAGGGGTTAAAAAAAAAAATAAAAAAATTTAACTCACCTTAGTCCACTTGATAGCGCAGCCGGCATCTCCTTCTGTATTCTTTCTTTAGGACCTGGGTAAAGGACCTTTGATGACGTCACTCCGGTCATCACATGGTACGTCACATGATCTTTTACCATGGTGATGGATCATGTGATGACCGGAGTGACGTCATCAAAGGTCCTTTACCCAGGTCCTAAAGAAAGAATACAGAAGGAGATGCTGGCTGCGCTATCAAGTGGATTAAGGTGAGTTAAATTATTTTTAATTTTTTTTTAACCCCTCCAGCGCTGTTTTACTATGCATTCTGTATTCAGAATGCTATTATTTTCCCTTATAACCATGTTATAAGGGGAAATAATACAATCTACAGAACACCGAACCCAAGCCCGAACTTTGGGTACCAAACATGCGTGATTTTTCTCACGCGAGTGCAAAACGCATTACAATGTTTTGCACTCGCGCAGAAAAATCGTGGGTGTTCCCGCAACGCATCCGCACATTTTCCCGCAACGCCCGTGTGAAAGAGGCCTTAGGGTTACTCAAGCTTCTTGTAGCTGTCTCCCTGACAGCCGCTAGAGGTGCTTCCGCGATTCTCACTGTGAAAATTACAGTGGGAAGACGCGGAACATAGTTTTGAATGCGTGCGCATGCGCATTCGCAGCTGAGAGGAGGATCGGGGGAAGAGTTCCCAGTGCCAGTGCTGGAGAAAGGTAAGTGGCTGAAGGGGTTTTAACCCCTTCAGCCCAGTGGGAGGGGGACACGAGGGTGCCCCACTCCTAACAACTATATAGTGCCAGGAAAATGAGTTTGTTTTCCTGGCACTATAGTGCTCCTTTACCACCAGTACTGCACAGTGTCTTTTCTCTGCAGGAACAGGCTATAGACACCAGTACCACTACATTAAAATGTACTGGTTCTGGGACTATAGTGTTCTTTTAATGTGAGGTAAATTAGTTTCCAATGTAGTATTAATAACTAAACAATTAAATAATAAACATATTGCATTGTCTACTTACCACCAGGACAATAAGATGATCTGGTCTCTGGCTGCAGTCTGGCTCTTTATCTGGCTCTGGGGACTGGAGACAAACACCAATGTCGTCCTGGGGAAGAAGAAAGCAGCTGCACTCCAATCCAGGAGCCCACTTCTGTCCCAGAAGGCACTGGGAGGCAGGAAATTGCTGGTGGCTGGCTGCTCGGCTGCTCAGTGGCCTTCCCTTCCTTCTTCGCTCCACCCCCTTTCTGCTCTGCATGCTCAAGGGTGGGTGGGGTCAGGGGGGGTAAATGTAGAGATCAGGGCGCACAGTGCGCGGCTGTGCGCCCTTGAGCTACCCAGCCTTCCATCCAAGTCGGCAGAGCTCCGCCTCCACCCTTAGCCTGAAGGTAAGCTCAGTCAGACCAGAGAGACAGCGGTGTCAGTTTCTCTGGTTTGCTGCGCCCCCACGGCTTCACTGAGGTTCTGGACTGTCTGTACATCATGTCCGGCCGCCGGCTCAGTGCTGTGCCGCCTGAGGGATTCTTACTAGAGCGCTCAGCCGCTCAGGTGGCGCAGCCGGCCGGCCGCCACTTAACCAACGTTTTTTTTTTTAAACCGCACGGTTCCGGCTCCCCCTGCTAAATTGCGCCCTAGGCGGCTGCCTAGGTCGCCTTACAGGTGGCGCCGGCCCTGTACGCCACTGTCCAGGGGCTCAAGAGGCTCAAGAGGCAGCTGCCTTGGGCCCCCCAGGAGCAACTGGGCCCGGGGGAGCTGCCCCTTTTGCCCCGCGTTAAAGACGGCCCTGCACAGGACTGCGGCTAAAGACAGGGTAAATGTCTGATTATTGAAAACCCTGAGAGACTACGTGTAAGGGTCCATTCACACGTCAGTATTTTTCTTTTCCAGATTTTCATTTTGATTTATGTGGATCCGTGTTTCCGCAAAAACTTCAGCTTTTACCAATTGTACATCTGAATCCGTTTCATTTTTCTGCAAAAAAACTGAAGGATGAATATATGTTGCTAGGGTACTAAAGATTTCTTTTTTTCTATTTCCTGGTAACAGATCTGCAATTGCAGATGACATGTGGATGACATATTGATGCATTCCGCATGTCATCCACATTTTTGCGGACCCATTGACTACAATGGGACCACAGACCGCATTTTGCGGACAATAGTAGGACAAGATCAATTTTTTTTGCGGATCTGCATAACGGAACGGAAGGCATTTTTTGGGGGGGGGGGGGGGGGGGGCATTGAAATGAATGGGTCCGCATTCCGTTCTGCAAATTTGCGGACCGGATGCGGATGACAAAATACTGACGTGTGAATAGGGCTCATTTACACGACCGTGGTTTGGTTATGCATCCGAGCCGGATTTTTTGCGGTTGGGGTGCGGACCCGTTCACTTCAATGGGGCCACAAAAGATGCGGACAGCACTTCGTGTGCTGTCCGCATCCGTTGCTCTGCAAAAATTATGAGTCATGTCCTATTCTTGTCCGTTTTGCAGAGAAGAATAGGCATTTCTATTAAGGACCGTCCGTTCCGCAAATTTCGTAAGGCACATAGGCGGCATCCGTGTTTTGCGGATCCGCAATTTGCGGAACACGTCCTAAGGAACAAGTCCTAAGGGAGAGAGAGACTCCCCTCAGACAGGCCTGTGGCCAAAGACAGGGTTAACCCAGAGTTATTTGTCGAATATTACTTTCCACTGTCCTACGTCTGTTATTTACTGCCAGTTTTACAGTAAAATGCTGTGCTAAGGAAAAAACGCTTTCAGTTTCCTGCATGCGTCCTACACTTTACAACTGAACAAAACATGCACTTGTCACCTTCTGTTTCACCCCTAGCTCCTCATAGATTGTAAGCTCTTGCAAACAGGGCCCTTATTCTTCTTTTTCTAATTGTTGACTTGTTTCTTGCCGTGTAATGAGTGATTTTGTTTGTACACGAACCTTCTGATTGTAAAGCGCTGCGGAATATGTTGGCGCTTTAATAAATTTACAGCAAAGTGGAAACAAAAGAAACGCGAGCCAGTAAAACAATACACTTCTGTCAGTTTTTTTTTTTCAAATATTTTTTTTTTTTTTACAAATATGATTTGATCCTTGAATCTCTTTAAATAGCACTTTTACAGCAATATGTTGTAATCATGCACAAAATAATAGCCAATTATATGTGGAAAGCATTCCCTTAGTTGCATATTCATTCCATCAAGCACTTTGTGAATAGCAAACACAGCAAAATAATAAAGTTTTTTTTTTAAACATATAGCTATCTTAAATCCTATATGAACAAAATGAGGATGCCTTTAAGAAAAAAAAAAAAAATATGTTTCCTTTACTCCAAATAAATATTATCTCTAAAAAAATGTACAAAAGAGCATTGCAGGTATTAAAAACGCTATTTTGTGCTTTCGCATGCCATTAATTTGGGAAAGGCCTGAAATTTCGAGTTCATGTTTTTTATACTGCTCTGCAAAAGTTCTGTTCTCTGTGACATCTGTAGTTATAGCAAAGAGAAAAAATAGAAATACATCAAATGTTAATTTCAATAAAATTGCATTCAGTTTCGAGTAGTAGGAAGTCCAAAGCACTGGTTCTTGCTGCTTGAATACCTGTTACACAAAGAAATATTATTGTCGTTTCATATTCGCTAACCGTTTTTTTAAATATATTTTTTTATTACTGAATATTTTACTTTCATTGCATACATAACTTTATATTAATATAATATTTTTTTTATTTCATGGACACATTTGATCATTATTATTTCCAGGATAAGAAAAACATGGTTGTTTTCTTCCTAAAAGGCACCACCCCTGTCCACTTGTTGTGTCTGGTATTGCAACAAGGCTCCTTAGGCTGGGTTCACACGAGCGTGTCCGGATTAGTTCCGGATGCGTCCCGGTGTGTTTCGGCAAACCCGCGCGAGAAGGAATGCAATTGGAGTCAGTTTTGACTGCGATTGCGCTCCGATGTTCAGTTTTTATCGCGCGGGTGCAATGTTTTTTGCACGCGCGTGATAAAAAACCGACTGTGGTACCCAGACCCGAACTTCTTCACAGAAGTTCGGGCTTGGGATCGGTGTTGTGTAGATTGTATTATTTTCCCTTATAACATGGTTATAAGGGAAAATAATAGCATTCTGAATACAGAATGCATAGTAGGTGATCAATTGAGGGTTAAAATTAACTGACCTCCTCCGCGTAGTTCCCGGTCTCTTCTTTACTTCTTTAATGATGAGCTGTCGGCTAAAGGACCTTTGGTGACGTCAGATCACATGCTCCAATCACATGGTACATCACCACGGTGATGGACCATGTGATTGGAGCATGTGATCTGACGTCACCAAAGGTCCTTTAGCCGACAGCTCATCAGAAGAGACTGGGAACTACACGATCAAGAGGAGAAGGTGAGTTAATTTGTTTATTTTTTTTAACCCCTCCAGCGCTATTTTACTATGCATTCTGTTTTCAGAATGCTATTATTTTCCCTTATAGCCATGTTATAAGGGAAAATAATACAGTGAATAGACTGTCACCTAGCAACCATGCGTGAAAATTGCACCGCATCCGCACTTGCTTGCGATTTTCACGCAACCCCATTCACTTCTATGGGGCCTGCGTTGCGTGAAAAACGCAGAATATAGAGCATGCTGCGATTTTCACGCAACGCACAAGTGATGCGTGAAAATCATCGCTCATCTGAACAGCCCCATTGAAATGAATGGGTCCGGATTCAGTGCGGGTGCAATGCGTTCACCTACCGCATTGCACCCGCGCGGAAATCTTGCCCGTGTGAACGCAGCCTTAGAAGAGAATAAAGCTGCCATGTTATACCACACAGAACCTGTGGACAGGGGTGGAAGATATCCGCCTTATTTTTTCTAAGCCTGCACAAACTCTGCAACAGTTCTGCTAAACACTGCCCGATGTATACCATATGTCAATTTATTTCTAGCATGCAAAACTATTGAAAGGTGAAGAGAATTCCGCATGTAAAATTATAAAAATAACATGCAACTGTTTTACTAATAGGTAGCTCTATAGTCACTTCCTCCATACTTCCCTGCAGCACTGTACGCACTCTGTGTGCCGCCATATGATGCCTGACAAAGAGCAGTAGATGTTAAACTTTGGAGCAAACTGTCAGCAAATAAAAGAGTTTTTTTCGAGACTTTTAGGGTCCATTCAGACGTCCGTAAGTGTTTTGTGGTCCGCAAATTGTGGATCCACAAAACCCGGATACTGGCCGCATGCGTTTCGCATTTTGCGGACCGCACATGGCCGGAACTCGGTTAGAAATGTCTATTCTTGTCTGCATGACAAGAATAGGACATGCTCTATCTTTTTTGCAGGGCCGCGAAACAAAACTACGGATGCGGATAGGACACGGTGTGCTGTCCGCATCTTTTGCGGCCCCATTGAAATGAATGGGTCCGCACCCGTTCCACGAAATTTAGCGGATAGGATGCACAGCCAGAAATACGGACGTGTGAATGGACCCTTAGGCCTCCT
The DNA here is from genome assembly GCF_905171765.1 of Bufo bufo. Classification (NCBI taxonomy): domain Eukaryota; kingdom Metazoa; phylum Chordata; class Amphibia; order Anura; family Bufonidae; genus Bufo; species Bufo bufo. The sequence goes on along the minus strand of NC_053392.1, from coordinate 566,403,261 downwards.
GCACATGAACGTGTGCTGCCTGTTGCCGTATTGCGGACCGCATTTGTGGATCTGCAATGCACGGGGGCGCCGTTCCGTGGGCATTCCGCATCACGGAGGCGGACCCATTCACTTCAATGGGTCCGCAAATCCGGAGATGCAGAATGATGCGAAACGGAAGCACGGAACGGAAACCCACAGAAGCATTAGTGCTTCCGTGGGGTTTCATAACGTACTTCCGTTCCGCAAAAAGATAGAACATGTCCTTTCTTTTTGCGGAACGGGCGGATCGCAGACCCATTAAAGTGAATGTGTCCGCGATACGCTGCGGCTGCCCCATGGTCGGTGTTTGTCCATTGCTGCCTGCAATTTGCAGGCTGCAGCACAGCCACGGGCGCACACGTTCGTGTGCAGGAGGCCTTATACTGATGACCTATCCTCTGGATACGTCATCAGTTTCTCATCAGTGGAGGCCCAACACCCGAGACCCCCACAATCAGCTGTTTGTGAAGTCAGAGACGCTGTAGCGCTGCGGTCTTCTCCAGATTTCCCTAGGCCGAGTGATATCACGTTCATTGGACACATGGCCTAGGTGCAGATCAGCCCCTTTGAAGTGAATTGGGCTGAGAAGTGATACCAGTCGCTATCAAATGGACGTCACTGTCATTGGTGAGCAAATAAAAGACCACGGAGCTACTGCAAATGCCGATGCCTTCTCAAACAGCTGATCGGCAGGGGTGTGAGGTGTTGGACCCACATAGATCAGTACAAAACCCCTTTAACAGTAAAGTGAATTTTAAACATAAGATCTATATATATGTAATAAATAGGAAATAATATAAGGGCACCAAAGATGGGCCATATGGTCTTTTTCTGCTGTCATTCTTCTATGTTTGCCTAGAAGCAATGCTGTTATTGGACAATCTCACCCTAAAACAGCAGTATTTATAGTGGACAGCATATGGAATTTGACAGATGGAAACATATGATATCCCTTATATATTATGGATATGTACAACTCAGTGTGGTTTAAAAATATGAAAAAAACAAACAAAAAAAAATTGTGATTCCTATTCCGACTTGTCAGAAATTGATCTTGATGCTATTATTATAAATCTGTAGGCAGTTAGCTCCCTCTAGTGGTTGCTGCAGGGAGAAAGAAATATATAATTCAATGGTGGCAGGTAGCCAGAGGGCAATAGTACCTCCAGCTGCTGGTAGATACCAAAGCTAGGAAAAGCGTGTCTGGGCAACCAAATATCAGTGAGTAACATGTAGGAAAGAGGCTGATCTGGGTACTGGAAAAAAAACTGGTTTCATTTGAATAATGCTTGCAACGCGTGGTAACGAACACCTCATCATTAAAGTGGTTTTCCAGGATAGGCACACACAATTTGGATAGGCCATCAGAATTTGATTGTCGATTTCCAATTCCCAGACCCCTTATAAGCACAGCATCATACATGTGGTTGTGACTCATTTGCGTGTATGGTACTGTGATGGGCTGGGCTGCCAGGAGTTCAGATCCCTATGGATTAAATATTGATGGCTTATCCTAAATGATAGGGCATCACTATTAAAGTCGCAGAACCCATTCAATATATCGTGAAAGTCCTTGATGATTCAGGCATGGTCTTATTTGTTCTAAATTAAATGTGCTCTTTAAAGGGGTCTCCTAGTCCCTTTATACTGATGGCCTTTCCTCAGAATAGGCCATCAATATCAGTGATGTGGAGGTCTGACACCACGCACCCCAACGGGAACGTCCTACGCTGGAACTACAGCTCCATCCATTACGTAGTGGACAGAGCTGGTTACTGCAGCATTGCTCCCATTCCCTTCCCTGGGATCAGCACTGCAGGAACCAGCCCTGTCCACCACACCATGGATAGAGCTGTAGTTCCGAAGCTGACATCTGGTGCAGGAGATACTGCAGAACGGCTGATCAGCAGTGGTGGGGGGGGGGTCATCAGACCTCTACTGATCAGATATGGATGGTCTATCCTAAGGATAGACTATCAATATAAAAGGTCCGTAAAACCCCTTTAAGTTCGAGTCCTCCATGCAGTTATCGACTCCCAGCATGCTTTAGTGTTTCAGAAATAAATAACATGAGTGATAAATGAAATAATTACTCAAGTCTTGTGAAATGACTCGGGGAAAGTTGACACCGAGCAGAGAAGAGATTACCAGATCTGTTCTTGCCACTGACTTAATCAAAGGGTATTGAATGGAAGATGCGGATTATAAATCTTTATGACAAGCCGCAAATAAAATTAATTTCCTCTTACGCTCCTGCTTTCTAAAACTAGTCATAAGCCGCATTTGTTCTAGGTCAACATTTCTGCTTGTCCGTATGCCTTAAATTAATATGTTAATGGAAATGATATTGCATGCGATCATTCATCAAGCGCCCGACTTCATCATAGCGCTTTTATCTCCTCTTCACGACACGAATGATAACATTAGTCTTTCAAGAGCCGTTGAAAAAAGCCGATGGAAATGGAAAATGGCCGAGAAGGAAAAGCAGCTTTCAGCATCTCAAATGACCACAGTGGAATACTTAATAGGCCTCTGTACACGAAGGCATTTCATCATCCATCAAACATTTAGTATATCAGAGAAAAGGTTCGCTGTACACTGTGTTATTTTCTATTATTTTACAAGTACAATGTTTATATCTCCCTAGACCAGCAGAGCTATGGTTGCTAGGGGAAGTGAGGCCTAGCAACATGATCACTACTGCAGACATCCCAACCTGCAAAAACTCATTTCAGGGAGGTTTTCTTTTTTTTTCTTTCACAAACTTTTTATTACATTTTCCAGACATCTGCAGTATCTGCACACTTTGCTCTATGGTGTGGAGGACGGGGCTCATTACCCTGTATATGATTAAAGGGATTCTGTCAGCACCTATAAGCCCTGTGAGCTAAACATCTGCTCATGTCCAGGTAGCATTCTGATTTCTAAGGTGGCCTCATAAAAGCTATTTGTGGCTTTATTCTGCGGAAAAAACAGGTTTTACTAACCTGTCAATCATTGAATTAAGGTGCCCAAGCAGGGGAGGTCTGTGGATGCATGGTGCCCGGCCGCACGCATCGCCGTTCGTGCCCAGCGCCGCCTTCTACTCCTCAGTGCCGCCTCTCCCTCCCTCCCCTCCTCTCGCTTTGAGATCCCGCGCCTGCGCACAGGCTCAGCCTGATGCGCCGTTGCGGACTGCTGGCATCGGCTTCTTCTTGCACTGTGCGCACGCGCCGAGAAGGGGACACTGCTACAGGTTGCCGGAAAGGTTTACTGCGAGTAAAGATGGGAAGTTCGGATCTTTCACATGAATCGGTTCATTCGCTGAGCTGATAAGAAGCAAGTGAACCGAAGCTTAGGTTGCGCAATGCGCATGCGCGGATGCTTCCATTCACTCGCTGAGTCGGCTCTTGGTCTGAGTCAGGAAGTTTATTCTTTAATACCCTGTGTGTAAATAATATAATTAAAATGGAGGGGTAAATGTGTAAATGTATTTAAAAAAATACATCTCTCTCAATAGTTCTATAGCTACTGAATGAGACAGAAGAAGGGATGCCTTTAACATATATATACCCTTGAGAAGCCAATTTGACCCTAAAGGGTTAATTCAACCTGTAATCTAAACTCTGTGTCCTGTCACTTCTCTTATCTCTCTGCTCTGCTATCAGTGAACCTTTCCGGGATATATGGTCTCACATGTGGGTGTCAGGGAGCCGCTATCTAATAGCGGGAGACTCCCTGAACCTCCGGGAGACTTGAGATCCCTGCTACTGCTAAGGCTTCGGCCTACGCACAGGGTAGATTTAAGAAAGCTGTTTAATTGAAAAATTGCTGTGTTGCCCATAGCAACCAATCAGAGCCCAGCTTTCATTTTTCATGAGGGCTAAAAGAAATGAAAGATGGGCTATGATCAGGGGCGTAGCTATAGTAGGAGCAAGGGAAACATATGCTAAGAGGCCTAAACCCAGAAGGGGCCTGCCCAGGAGGAAGACAAAAGGTTTTATTGTCAGGGCTCTCTTAATAGTATAATACAATGACATATACAGTGACATAACAGTATGTACGTGCATAGTTGCCAACTGATTTTCAGAGACAGTCCCAAGCTAAAAATGGCCAGGGTTAACTTAAACCCCACCCACACATGGGTGTTCCCGGACCCCGGTTTGGTTCGGGGTGTTCCCGAAACAGGGCTTACATGCCCCAGTTTTACCAACTCAAATGGTCAAACTGGTAAATATGTATGTGTAGGAAATGGAAGGGGCAGCTGCCTGGCCTGGTCTGAGAGAGCGATCTTAACTAGTCGTAGGTTACATGATAGGACGGGGTTGCAAAGAAGTTGCTGGCCGGGGGGCCCATTCAAAAATATGCTTTGGGCCCAGTGATTTCTAATTATGGTACTGGCTGTGATAGGTTTCTATAAGCATCAATCACAGGTTTCCTTGAGACACTTTCATAAATTTGTCCCAATGGCTTTTATCACACCACAGCTTCATTAGATACATCTGTATTTAACCCCTTAAGGACCTAGGACGTACCGGTACGCCCTATTTCCCGAGTCCTTAAGGACCTAGGACGTACCGGTACGCCCTATTTCCCGAGTCCTTAAGGACCGAGGACGTACCGGTACGTCCTGACTTAAAATCGGAACTCTGGCGCCGCAGGGGTTAATCGGAACGGGATTTCGGCTGAAATCATTCAGCCGGCATCCCGTAACAATGCAGGGGGGGGTCATTTGACCCCCCCGTATCGGCGATCGCAGAAAACCGCAGGTCAATTCAGACCTGCGGTTTTCTGCGTTTCCGGTCCATTCGGGTGTCCTGTGACCCGATGAACCGGAAAAAGACTGCGATCGGTGGCGTAATTATACACCACCTATCGCAGTCCGAGGATTTGGAGAGGCGGTGCTGGCCCTGGTGCTGAATGCCGCTGTCCAGGGTGCTGATTGGTGCAGGGGAGAGAGGCGCGAGATTCAAACTTCCTGCGCTCCTCTCTCCCCTCCTCTTCCTGTCCAGCACCCTGACCGTGCAGCACCGTCCAGAACGAGCTCCTGTGTCCCCCTAATCGGCATCCATCACCCTCCTGCACCCATCGCCACCCAGGTAGGTTAGGGTCAGTGAGGGAGAGGCACCGTTAGGCAGGGAAAGAAGGGAAAAGTAAGTTAGAAAAAAAAAAAAAAAAGTACTTTTATTCCAAACTTCCAAACTTCCATCTAACCCTAACCCAGACCCCTCCTGCCACTTGCCCCCCCCCCCCCCCCCCACCAGCCCCTTCCCCCCCCCCCCCCACCTGCCTCCCCCCCCCACCCACCCCCCACCAGCACCCCCCACCCCCCACTCACCACCACTTTTTTTTTTCTGCGTGCGCTGACTGGCCGGCACTTTTTAGCGTCCGTCCACTGTTAGCGCATCGCCCGCCCCACCACCCCACCGACCGCTGATCAGCGTTGTACCGCTGATCAGCAAGTTTTAACTTTTTTTTTTTCTAACACTTGCCCATTTTTTTGCCTGGACTTTTTAGTACGCGAACACCCGTTGCCCCCACACACACGCACATATAATAAAGTTTGCCACACACGCACACCTACACGCACACACACCCATGGCCCACCGGATGTTCTCGGCCGAGGAGGCATACGCCCAGATTGCCTCCGACTCTGAGAGCCCCAGTGAGGATGAGGATGACCCCACATTCCTTTTGTCATCCGCATCCTCCTCATCATCATCTGATGACGATGAGCCACCAAGGCGGCGGAGACGCCGCCAGGCGGAGCCAGGGGCCCCACATGCTAGGGATCCTGTGGCCCACCCTAGTACGAGCCGCCCTGGGGTTCGTACTGGTTTCCCGGCCCACCAAATAAGTCCACCGGAGCCCCCTGCCGATGAACTTAGCTGGTGTCCCCCAGTGGACTTTGAGCCTGAGATTCCGGATTTTGCTGGCAATCCTGGAATCCAGATTCCCACAGTGGGGTTTACTGAAATAGACTATTTTAGTTTTTTTTTCAGTAACTCACTGGTGAATTTGATGGTGGAGCAGACGAATCTGTACGCCCAACAGTTCGTCGCTCAAAACCCAGGCTCAGTTTTGGCTAGACCCGGTGGCTGGACGCCGGTCAGTGCAGCCGAAATGAGGACATTTTGGGGCCTCGTGCTGCATATGGGTCTAGTCCAAAAACCCAGTGTCAGGCAATACTGGAGTGGGGACATACTCTACCAGACCCCACTGTACAGTATGGTCATGATACGTCACCGGTTTGAGGCCATCCGGAAATGTCTGCATTATTCCGATAATGCAGCATGTCCCCCCCGAAGTGATCCTGCCTATGACCGGCTGTATAAGATACGGCCGGTCATCGATCACTTTGGGGCCACATTTCAGCAGGCCTACGTACCTGGAAGGGAGGTCGCGGTTGATGAGTCTCTCGTTGCGTTCAAGGGGAGACTCAGTTTCCGCCAATACATTCCCACAAAGCGGGCGAGGTATGGCGTGAAGCTATACAAAATTTGTGAGAGTGCCTCAGGGTACACTTACAAATTTCGTGTGTACGAGGGGCGAGATTCCCGTATTGAACCCCCAGAATGTCCCCCCACTCTGGGTGTTAGCGGGAAACTCGTGTGGGACCTTATGTACCCACTGCTGGATAATGGTTACCACTTGTACGTGGATAACTTTTATACCAGCATTCCCTTGTTCAGGTCCCTTGCCGCCAGATCCACGTTCGCTTGTGGGACCGTGCGGAAAAATCAACGCGGCCTCCCTGCCTACCCCCTCCAGGTACCTATCCCCAGGGGTGAGACCCGTGCCCTTACCAGTGGAAACCTGTTGCTGGTCAGGTATAAGGACAAGAGGGATGTCCTTATGCTGTCCACAATCCACGGTAACGGCACCACCCCTGTCCCTGTGCGAGGTACCGCGGCAACGGTCCTCAAGCCCGATTGTATCGTCGACTACAATCGGTATATGGGAGGAGTTGATCTCTCTGATCAAGTCCTCACGCCATATAACGCCATGCGCAAAACCCGGGCATGGTACAAAAAAGTTGCGGTCTACTTGGTACAGGTTGCCATGTACAACTCTTTTGTACTATCCCGAAGCGCTGGCAGCACAGGGACATTCCTCCAGTTCTATGAGGCAGTCCTCAAAGACCTGATCTTTTCGGACCGGGAAAGAGCAGGCCGGAGTACCTCGGGAATTGGAGGCGCCCGGATCGTCCCTGGCCAACACTTTCCAGGTGTGGTCCCCCATACTGGAAAGAAGGGACGAACCCAAAAAAAGTGCAGAGTGTGTCACAAGAGGGGGATACGGAAGGACACCACTACTCAATGTGACACTTGCCCCGATCATCCGGGCCTCTGCATTATCAATTGCTTCAGGGAGTATCACACTTCCATGGAGTACTAAATTTTTATAATCCTCAACAGTCCACTAGAGAACATAAAACACTATGGCTCTCAGACTTTGGAGACACGGAAACAATTTTTCTTTCCCCAAAAAATATTAGTTTTAGAGCAGGCATCCTCAAACTGCGGCCCTCCAGATGTTGTAAAACTATAACTCCCAGCATGCCCAGACAACCTACAGCCATCAGCAGGGCATGGTGGGAATTGTAGTTTTACAATATCTGGAGGGCCGCAGTTTTAGGATGCCTGCTTAGTGTCTCCAAAGTCTGAGAGCCATACATATTGGGCATCGTCGCGTGCGTAAAAGTCGTCGCTATAAAAATAACTTTTGACCAAACGCCTCGGATGAACGGTGTTAAAAATATAAAATAAAAACTGTGCCAAAACACCAATTTTTGGGCAAAATTTCAATTTGAATCCATTTTGCCGGTAATAAAGCAAGGGTTAACAGCCAAACAAAACTAAATATTTATTGCCCCGATTCTGTAGTTTGCAGAAACACCCCATATGTGGTCGTAAATGGCTATATAGCCGCACGGCAGGGCATAGAACGAAGGGAACTCCATATGGTTTCTGGAAGGCAGATTTTGATGGACAGTTTTTTTTTTGACACCATGTCCCATTAGAAGCCCCCCCTGATGTAGCCTAGACTAGAAACTCCAAAAAAGTGACCCCATCTAAGAAACTACACCCCTCAAGGTATTCAAAAGTTACTTTACAAACTATGTTAACCCTTTAGGTGTTCCACAAAACCAAATAGTGAATGTAGAAACAATTTTAGAATTACATTTTTTTGTTACATTGCCTCAAAAAAGACTAATATAGAGCAACCAAAAATCAAATTTACCCCAAAAATAGTCCCAAAACAACAACCACCTTATCCCGTAGTTTCCTAGATGGGGTCACTTTTATGGAGTTTCTACTCTAGGGGTGCATCAGGGGGCTTGAAAGGGTACATGGTGTCAATAAACCAGTCCAGCAAAATCTGCCTTCCAAAAATGACGTTCCCCTTCTTCTATGTCCTGCCGTTTAGCCAAATAGTAGTTTACGACCACATATGGGGTGTTTTTGCAAACTACAGAATCAGGGCAACCCATTTTGAGTGTTGTTTGGCAGTTAACCCTTGTTTTACTCCTGGAAAAAATTGATTATATTGGAAAATTTTCCAAAAAATAGAAATTTCAAAATTGTTTCTCCATCTGCCATTAACTCTTGTGGAACACCTAAAGGGTTAACAAAGTTTGTAAACCCAGTTTTGAATACCTTGAGGGGTGTACTTTCTTAGATGGAGTCACTTTTTTGAAATTTCTATTCTAGGGGTGCAACAGGGGGCTTCAAATGGGACATGGTATAAACAAAACCAGTCCTACCAAATCTGCCTTCCAAAACCCATATGGTGTTCCCCTCCTTCTATGTGCTACCGTTCGGCCAAACAGTAGTTTACGACCACATATGGGGTGTTTTTGCAAACTACAGAATCAGGGCAACCCATTTTGAGTGTTGTTTGGCAGTTAACCCTTGTTTTACTCCTGGAAAAAATTGATTATATTGGAAAATTTTCCAAAAAATAGAAATTTCAAAATTGTTTCTCCATCTGCCATTAACTCTTGTGGAACACCTAAAGGGTTAACAAAGTTTGTAAACCCAGTTTTGAATACCTTGAGGGGTGTACTTTCTTAGATGGAGTCACTTTTTTGAAATTTCTATTCTAGGGGTGCAACAGGGGGCTTCAAATGGGACATGGTATAAACAAAACCAGTCCTGCCAAATCTGCCTTCCAAAACCCATATGGTGTTCCCCTCCTTCTATGTGCTACCGTTCGGCCAAACAGTAGTTTACGACCACATATGGGGTGTTTTTGCAAACTACAGAATCAGGGCAACCCATTTTGAGTGTTGTTTGGCAGTTAACCCTTGTTTTACTCCTGGAAAAAATTGATTATATTGGAAAATTTTCCAAAAAATAGAAATTTCAAAATTGTTTCTCCATCTGCCATTAACTCTTGTGGAACACCTAAAGGGTTAACAAAGTTTGTAAACCCAGTTTTGAATACCTTGAGGGGTGTACTTTCTTAGATGGAGTCACTTTTTTGAAATTTCTATTCTAGGGGTGCAACAGGGGGCTTCAAATGGGACATGGTATAAACAAAACCAGTCCTGCCAAATCTGCCTTCCAAAACCCATATGGTGTTCCCCTCCTTCTATGTGCTACCGTTCGGCCAAACAGTAGTTTACGACCACATATGGGGTGTTTTTGCAAACTACAGAATCAGGGCAACCCATTTTGAGTGTTGTTTGGCAGTTAACCCTTGTTTTACTCCTGGAAAAAATTGATTATATTGGAAAATTTTCCAAAAAATAGAAATTTCAAAATTGTTTCTCCATCTGCCATTAACTCTTGTGGAACACCTAAAGGGTTAACAAAGTTTGTAAACCCAGTTTTGAATACCTTGAGGGGTGTACTTTCTTAGATGGAGTCACTTTTTTGAAATTTCTATTCTAGGGGTGCAACAGGGGGCTTCAAATGGGACATGGTATAAACAAAACCAGTCCTGCCAAATCTGCCTTCCAAAACCCATATGGTGTTCCCCTCCTTCTATGTGCTACCGTTCGGCCAAACAGTAGTTTACGACCACATATGGGGTGTTTTTGCAAACTACAGAATCAGGGCAACCCATTTTGAGTGTTGTTTGGCAGTTAACCCTTGTTTTACTCCTGGAAAAAATTGATTATATTGGAAAATTTTCCAAAAAATAGAAATTTCAAAATTGTTTCTCCATCTGCCATTAACTCTTGTGGAACACCTAAAGGGTTAACAAAGTTTGTAAACCCAGTTTTGAATACCTTGAGGGGTGTACTTTCTTAGATGGAGTCACTTTTTTGAAATTTCTATTCTAGGGGTGCAACAGGGGGCTTCAAATGGGACATGGTATAAACAAAACCAGTCCTGCCAAATCTGCCTTCCAAAACCCATATGGTGTTCCCCTCCTTCTATGTGCTACCGTTCGGCCAAACAGTAGTTTACGACCACATATGGGGTGTTTTTGCAAACTACAGAATCAGGGCAACCCATTTTGAGTGTTGTTTGGCAGTTAACCCTTGTTTTACTCCTGGAAAAAATTGATTATATTGGAAAATTTTCCAAAAAATAGAAATTTCAAAATTGTTTCTCCATCTGCCATTAACTCTTGTGGAACACCTAAAGGGTTAACAAAGTTTGTAAACCCAGTTTTGAATACCTTGAGGGGTGTACTTTCTTAGATGGAGTCACTTTTTTGAAATTTCTATTCTAGGGGTGCAACAGGGGGCTTCAAATGGGACATGGTATAAACAAAACCAGTCCTGCCAAATCTGCCTTCCAAAACCCATATGGTGTTCCCCTCCTTCTATGTGCTACCGTTCGGCCAAACAGTAGTTTACGACCACATATGGGGTGTTTTTGCAAACTACAGAATCAGGGCAACCCATTTTGAGTGTTGTTTGGCAGTTAACCCTTGTTTTACTCCTGGAAAAAATTGATTATATTGGAAAATTTTCCAAAAAATATAAATTTCAAAATTGTTTCTCCATCTGCCATTAACTCTTGTGGAACACCTAAAGGGTTAACAAAGTTTGAAAAAACAGTTTTGAATACCTTGAGGGGTGTAGTTTCTAGAATGGGGTCATTTTTGGGAGGTTTCTATTATCTAAGCCTCACAATATGACTTCAAACCTGAACTGGTCCATAAAAAGTGGGATTTTGAAGATTTCTGAAAATTTCAAAATTTGCTTCTAAACTTCTAAGCCTTGTAACATCCCCAAAAAATAAAATATCATTCCCAAAACAATTCAAGCATGAAGTAGACATATGGGGAATGTAAAGTCATCACAATTTTTGGGGGTATTACTATGTATTACAGAGGTAGAGAAACTGAAAATTTGAAATTTGCTAATTTTTCAAAATTTACGGTAAAAATTGTATTTTTTTATGCAAAAAAATTAACTTTTTTGACCCAATTTTAGCAGTGTCATGAAGTACAATATGTGACGAAAAAACAATCTCAGAACGGCCTGGGTAAGTCAAAGCGTTTTAAAGTTATGAGCACTTAAAGTGACACTGGTCAGATTTGCAAAAAATGGCCTGGTCCTTAAGGTGAAAATGAGCCTGGTCCTTAAGGTGAAAATGAGCCCGGTCCTTAAGGGGTTAAAGGCACAACTTGTTTTTTTTTTCACCTCAAATTTTTTACATAATTATTGTTGCATGAAAGTATCATAGGGTTTGACTATTGCAATGTATACACTCGGCTAAAAGAGAATTCAGGATCAAAATTTATTAGAATTCATAATCTGAATCAAGTTGCCAAGTTGGAGATTAGATTTTGGCAATTTTAGAGAAATATTAATCAAATCCTTTGTCTCATTGTATTTCAGGGTAATAAACTGATGAACCATTTGGCAAACTGGTAAAACACAAATTGAGTGAAATAGTTTAATAGTGACCTTGGATCTCACCAGTTGTGGTTGAACCAGAGGATGGATGTTGGCTAATGTACAGTATGTAATGAAGATGGCTATCTGGGGCATGTAAGCCCCATCCTGTTAAGGTTCAAACTTACCCCAGAATATTACTTTGGAATGCGGCTTACATTATACCCACCCTGCAAATTCAGGACAGTTGGCAACTATGGTATAGCCAGTTTAACAATCAGAATGGTTGACAGGGGTGCACCACCAATGAGGCAAGATGAGGTGATTGCTTCCAGTGGCATCATCTAGAGACGAGTGGCAGGGCCATGGGCAATGAGCTCTTCTTCCATTGTGGAAGCCTCATCTCTCCATATTCAACTGTATCGCCATCCTCAGGACAGCGATACTGTTGAATGCTGTGACAGGGCACAGGAGCAATGTCTGCTGGTGCCTGTAGCCTATCAGAGGCTGTCGCAGGTAGCACAATGATGTCATCATCATCATCATCATCGTGCCACCTGAGCTGGGCAGCATACAGCTCAGGACATAGCCCAGAAGAGGGCTGTGCCCTGTACCTCATCATGACAGCCACATGCAGGTAAGTATTTGAGTTTCTTATTTCAAATTTGTAGAATGCTGTTGGGCCACTATGGGACATTTTTTGTACTGGCACACATTATAAGGGAGTATTTTTTTTGTATTGGCATGCATAATGAGGGGTAATTTTTCTACTGGCACACATTATAAGGGAGAAACTTTATCTGGTTTGCAGAGTGCTGCAAACTGTTTCTAGCCATGGCAGCGTGCACCTGTGCATTGGGATGTGCTGACTGACCCCCTTTTCTTTACACATTATAAGGGGCCATTGTAAGGTGAATTTTTACTACTGAGTGGCATTATGGTGGGCTTTATTACTACTGGGGGACTATGGGAAGCATGATTACTAGTATGGGCACTATAGGGGCATTATTACTTTAGGGGCACATTGTGAGACATTATTTGTATTGGGAGCACTGTAGGGGTACTGTTAACACCAAGTGCACTCTGGCAGAGAAACATTACTATTGGTGAGACTTTGGGGAGCACTATTACTGTGGAGGGCACCCTGGCATAGTATCCGCTTAGCAAAATTATTTTTGCGGGACATTATGTTTATGACACTAGTAGTGTCAGGGACACTATTTGCTGGGTGCATTTATTTTTTAGAGCACTGCATGCCAATAAATATTAAAGGGGGCACTATCTGTGTGGTACTAGTATTTTGGGAGGATTATCTGTTACTGCAGGATAGTATTGAGGAGCCCAACAGGTACAGTATTGGGGATGGTAGGATGATGGACAAATAGATGTCTTTGTAACAAACTCTGCAGAGACAAAAGATGTCTGAAAGAAATAATCATGGTGGTCATCATGGGGGGGGGGGGGGGGGGGGGGCGGTGGTTCGCTAGGTGCACCCATGGTGGAGTGGTTGGTTATTGGACCTGGTAATGCATATAAATTAGCCATGTATAAAACCCCTGATAGTAAAGATGAAGGTTTGATCTTTTAAGAACTGACTTGCCCTTGGCATTGTACTGTTAGCACTGTCTGAACAATCACCCTTGTTCTATAGGCAGATGTGGCGTGTTCATATTTCATAAACGGCACAATTTCCCACCTGTCACTTGGCATGACTGTTACTGCAAGTTTTTCTTTCTATAGTCTCCTGCGGTCTATGCTCTAGCTTATAAATTAATTTCAGCACTATGTAAAGTTACAGGCAAGTACATGAAAGATTTAGATCTAAACTGATCTTTGATTATCATCAGATGATACTTTGGCTGGGACTAAAACTAAGGTCCTTTTAGATTGTGTCCAGCCAACAGCTATCTCCCCTGACCTCCCATTGCACAGTCACGCTCAGTATGGCCAAGCTTGCATGTGCTTTCATTAAGGAGAAGATGAAAGCTGCTGCTAGACTGCTTTGGCAGCAGCTTGTCTCCATTAAAGGGATATTCCAGGGTTTTTATATTAATGGTCTATCCTCAGTATAGACCATCAATAACTGATCGGTGGGGGTCTGACACCCCACACCCTGGCAGATCAGCTGTTTTTGAGGAGCTCAAGCACTAGAACTACACATCTCCTTCCATTGTGTAGTGGATGGAGCTGGTAAAACCAGCGCTGCCCCCATTCACTTCAATAGCAGTAGCGCTACAGTAGCTCTGTCTACTATACAGTGTACGATGGTGGTGCAGTGTCAGACCCCCGCCGATCTGATACTGATGGCCGTGAGGATAGGCCATCAATATTACATTTCTGTACAGCCCCTTTAAGAACAAAAAGATGAGGTATGGTGAAATCCAACAGCTGTTTCCTTCTCTGCCCTGACATCTGCGATCAGAGGAAAGTCAGCACACCCTCATACATATTAGATGGCATACTTTCCAACAGTCCTGTTCTTGCTGGTACACTCTCTCAAATATGCCTTTGAAAGGATGTTACATAGTTGCCAACACCCATGTTTTTTCCAAGACACTCCCTCGAATAGGCCCTTGAAGGGCCATTGCATAAGCACCTCCAAAGGGGGCCTTTTGTGGGTGTTCCCAGGTTTTGGTGGTGTTCATGGGTGGTCCAATGTTCCGATTTGTATTTTTTAAATGTTGGTAAGTGTTAGCCCTATTATGGAACCATAAAACCTCAAGTTGAATGGAGAGATATAATACTGCACCCATAGTCCATGGGGCCCCATTGTACTGTTTGGCAAAATTATGGCAAGAACCTGATAGAACTGCCGTGGACTCGTCCTTAGGCTTTAATTATATAAAAAGTGATCAATTTGAATTGCTATAAAATTCCCTATTAGAGATGAGTGAATTCATTCTAAAAAAAAATCTAATTTGTCCTTAATTTCCCAAATATTTAAATTCCAGGGAATCCAAAAATTGGTGATTCAATTCAGATGAGTCACTCAAAAGACTGTCTGACATTTTACACATCAGAAGACAGCACAGGAAAGCAAGGAACATGAATAAGGAGGATCATATGACCACTGACTGTGTCCTGGCTAGTGGGCTTACACATAATGCCTTGCAGTCATCTTCCGTCAATCAGGAGGGATGATATTGAAATGTGTCATAGGCACTATAAGATCCCAAGCAGAGAAGCCATGGGCTTGTACATTGTGGTGACAGGACATCTAAGAGAGAGAGAGCAAAGAAAGCTTATCTTTCGACACAATACAGCTAGTTTAGAGTCAGACAGGGACAGCTTTAGTGAATATAATGGCTAGCTAGTTAGCCTGAATTAACTGATAGAGTGATAGGTTTTATCTAGGGACAGGACAGGGTCCATGTAGTGTTTGTCACTGGATGGCAGCCAGGTCCGTCCAGTGAGGGTCTGCTTGCTCTGCACATCAAGATTTAGAGCTATAGTGCTCAATTTTTATTAATGTGTATAGGTCAGTTATCAGCCCAGTTTACATTAAAAAAGAAAATTCACAATCACAGACAGAAATGTTCTAGAATATTTATCCTTGTGCTGATAATGTACTGGCTCTGGATCATAGCTGCCCTGGACTCTGCCCAATTGACATTTTTTAAACTAATTGCAAAGACTCAAAAAAAAAAACAGGCCACTGCTTTTTCCGTGTGTGTATACTTTAGGAGCAAAACAGTAACAATGCAGTTACATGGCAAGAATCTGCATAACTAATCATATCCTAAATAGCTGCAAGTGCAAATTATGTATGAGATAGCCAAGATGATTGTCTATTAACAGATGATAGTCTCACGTTCGAAGTTGTAGTGGATGGTGAGATATGGAGCCTGAATGTCAAAAGTTCAAATCATTGTTACCCTTTTGCTTGTCATTGTATGTCGCTGTCACTTTAACATGACTAAGTCTACAGGGTGGGCCATTTATATGGATACACCTTAATAAAATGGGAATGGTTGGTGATATTAACTTCCTGTTTGTGGCACATTAGTATATGTGAGGGGGGAAACTTTTCAAGATGGGTGGTGACCATGGCGGCCATTTTGAAGTCAGCAATTTTGAATCCAACTTTTGTTTTTTCAATAGGAAGAGGGTCATTTGACACATCAAACTTATTGGGAATTTCACAAGAAAAACAATGGTGTGCTTGGTTTTAACGTAACTTTATTCTTTCATGAGTTATTTACAAGTTTCTGACCACTTACAAAATGTGTTCAATGTGCTGCCCATTGTGTTGGATTGTCAATGCAACCCTCTTCTCCCACTCTTCACACACTGATAGCAACACCGCAGGAGAAATGCTAGCACAGGCTTCCAGTATCCGTAGTTTCAGGTGCTGCACATCTCGTATCTTCACAGCATAGACGATTGCCTTCAGATGATACGAGATGTGCAGCACCTGAAACTTCGGATACTGGAAGCCTGTGCTAGCATTTCTCCTGCGGTGTTGCTATCAGTGTGTGAAGAGTGGGAGAAGAGGGTTGCATTGACAATCCAACACAATGGGCAGCACATTGAACACATTTTGTAAGTGGTCAGAAACTTGTAAATAACTCATGAAAGAATAAAGTTACGTTAAAACCAAGCACACCATTGTTTTTCTTGTGAAATTCCCAATAAGTTTGTATTATATTTTGATATGTGTGGTATTTTTGATTTGGAGTTGTCTATCAGGCTTCCACACATATGTTATATTCTAGCATTATATCTCTCTGCATTCCGGCATTGCCAGAAGCAACTGCATCGCCGTCTGCCCCCATTCACTATAATGGGGACCGACAGGGATCTGGCCGCAACTCGGCAAATATGCAGAGAATCGGTCGCTTCTTGCCATGTTTGCCAGGTTGCGGCGGGATCTCCGCCGGTCCCCATTATAGTGAATAGGGCCGCCGGCAGGTGTCAGGTAGCGTCAGACAGTGTCGGATCCAGACATCTCTGGCCGGCTGCTCTCAATTGGAACAGCCTGTCTGAGATCTCTAACGCTAGTGTGAAACTAGCCTAATTCTGTCTTGACATTAAAGAGCTTGAAAGTGGTTGGATACAGTCTTGGGGAAAACAAAGGGGTTAATGCACAACTTTTCAGGGCAACCTGAGCGCTTTCAATATGGCTCAAATGTATTTGTACCTGAACTGTTCGATTCAGACTCAAACTGAATTTCAAGAAATTTGCTCATCTCGACTCCCTATTAAATATTTCTGCAATTAAAACTATAGAAAAAAAAAATCTTCCTTTCATGGCAAATGATAAAGATTTATTCCTTTGAGAAGTCTTTTTCTCCAGCTGCACTGGAAATTATTTTTAGCAAAATTAATTACAGAGTTGTGTTTTATGATAAGCGTTTGTGCTGACATGAACTTTACAAAGTGAATGTGACAAACACGTCATATGTAGCTTGCAGATCCTAAGTGGGAGGGAATCACTTAACAATTAACAGAAATTTATAGAGGCTAAAAATCCCAGGAACAGTGGATGTCTGAAAGGTACCTCGCAAGAGACTGTTCAAATGATGCGTCACACAACCTGTCAGAGCCCTTATCTATACTGATGAGAAGCAGCAACTTGGGTGTTTCGGGTTTGGTTGGTAATCCGTCATGTTTCAATAGCCGGGATGGACATTGATTTGCAGAGAAGCCATATGTAGGTGGCACTGGTGAGACTTTGTTTGGAGGACAGCTATTTTATTGAATGGCAGCTTTTTTTTTTTTTTTTTTACAGCTGACAAAGTTCAGGGGCCACACTTGTCTT
Source organism: Bufo bufo (assembly GCF_905171765.1). Taxonomy (NCBI): domain Eukaryota; kingdom Metazoa; phylum Chordata; class Amphibia; order Anura; family Bufonidae; genus Bufo; species Bufo bufo. The sequence continues at coordinate 566,385,697 of NC_053392.1, read as the reverse complement.
GTTTTCCTGCCCTTATCTGTGAAATTGAGGTTGATAAAGGAACGGAAAGCCACCAGTGCACAACTAATCATATGAAACGTCTTGTCACCGGTAAAAAGATGTATGTAACAGGCAGGCAGGTGAAGGAATGTGTATGAAGGACCAGTGGTGTACATAGAGAAGTAAGGGCCCCATAGCAAGGATCAAACCAGGCCCCCAACACAGGACGGAAGGGTGTCCACCTAACCCCTTTCAATGACCATTGGGCCATTTTTTCCACTGCTTCATTTTCTAAAAGTTGTTTCTTTAGAGGGTAGAGTCCTGACCAAGTTTTCACCTCCAGTAGAAGAGGAGATGATCCCAACTAAGACTGGGCCCCCTCTTGCCCTGGGCTCCATAGCAGTCGCATGGTCTGCCGATATGGTAGGACACAGGTTGGAAAAACCGCTGTATACGATATACAAAGCTCACAGAACACATTAGGGAAATAGTCCCATCCGGGGTAAGTAAAGGTAGGATGAGATGGCATATTATCATATTATATATATGTAACATAAAAGACATTATGGGGGTCATTTATTAAGACCGGCGATTTAGATGCCGGTCTTAACCCCCTGCGCTGGTCCCGGCCTGCGCCAAAGTTATGTAGGCAGCCGTGCAACATGATTTAAACTAGTTTAAGACCATATTCCATGTCATAAACTGGCGTGAAAAATTATGAATGAGATGGGCCCGGCTGGCCAGCCCTCTTCCTTGCCCCCTCAGAAAATGGGTGTGAGTGGGGAAAAGTCACATATTTGGCCGCAAAACCCATTTGCGACCAAATCTGCGTCAACACTCTAATGTTGGCTAAGCCCACCAATTTTGGCAAAACTGGCCGACCATCTAATTTGCATAGGAGCCCTCCTGATTCTCCCCTGACTGCAGATGTCAGTGCAAAGAAGGGTCGGCCATGTAGGATTTCAATATTCCCAATACTTTTGTTCTCAGGGGAGATAAGTGGCTGCCAGAAGAGTCTGACAGCTGTTTTCCTCCTCTTCAGAATACATGTCCAGTATGTGTATGGCGGAATTAGGAGGAATAGCCGAAGGCCGAATGAAAGTAAAGCCTGAGAGCACTCTGAACTGCAAAGGCAGCTTAAAGGGAACCTGTCACTATGAAAATGCAAATTAATCTGCAAGCACCATGTTATAGGGCAGGAGGAGCTGAGCAGATTGATATGTAGTTTTATGGGAAAAGATTTGGTATGAACTTGTATTTCCTTCATTGAAATTCCTGCACATTCTGGGCTTTGAAGTCCAGGAGGCGGTCCTATCAGTGATTGTCAGCCTTCCCTCTATGACTGTGTATACAGAGAGAGCTGTCAATCACTGATAGGACCGTCTCCTGGACTTACAAGCCCAGAATCAGTATGAGTAAATTACATGTTTTACTGAATATTTTCCCATAAAACTTATATTAATCTGCTCAGCTCCTCCTGATCTATAGCATGCTTCCTTCAGCTCAAATACCATTTTCAATGTGACAGGTTCCCTTTAAAACAAATTTATCAGGAGATTTCTGCTGCCTTCTTAGGGCAGGGTATGATAGAGGGAAAGAAGCTGATGGGTGTTATATGATTTCTAACAGGATTTATGAGTAAAAAGCCTGAATACATCCTCACAGGACTCCTAGGAGAGACAATGAGAGTCCTGCTGACCCCACCCACACAGGATGATTGACAGCTCTCCTGTGTGTGTATGCAAAAGGTTGGAGCATATCGCTAGGATATGCCCCCATTGTCTTATAGGTGTGGGTCCCACTGCTAGGACCTGCACCTACATCTAGAATGGATCCTCAAAGGTCACGGAGAGCGCACTGCACATGCACACTGGCTCGGCTATTTCCGTCAGGCCTGTAGAAGTGAATGGGAGCGGTGGACGGTCATGCACAGTGCGCTCCCATTCCCTTTTATGGAGAGAGCGCCTGGAGGTCCGTTTTGGAGATAGGTGGGGGTCCCAGTGGTGGGACCCCCACCTATTAGACAATGGGGGCATATCCTAGCGAAATGCCCCCATTGTCTGAGATGAGGATACCCCTTTAAGTCTGTTTCGGTGCAATCACAGGATGTACAGGTATTGCAGCCATAATGTGGAAGCTAAAATGTGGCAGTCTGAACGTGAAATAACCGAAGCAGCAGAAATGTCTTAAAATTATTTTCCAGCAAGTTGAAAAGTGTGTTATTAGGACATGATGTGATGATTATCCAGATTCAGATTCAGATCCAACAGCTCATCGATAAAGATGCCAGGTGTCTGACCCTCACCGATCTGATATTAATAACCTATCCTCAGGATAGGCCTTTAATATCTGTATCCCAGACAACCGCTTATTTGGATCTTACCTTATAGAGGTGGTGACTTATGGAAATATCCAGATGTGGTGAGTGCAGTGGAAAGATTAATGTTAATGAGTGGGAAGTAAAGCAATAGTAAAAGGGAATGCTTGATACGTGTGGTCCAAGCAGGCTTCGACTGGCCCACAGGGGTACAGGTGAACCCCCGGTGGGCCCCTGAGCAAGGTGGGCCCCTAGTCTCCCACCCCACTGCACAAGTGGCACATAACACAGTAGACTTCCTGCACTACAAACATATATTCAATGTACGGCACCTCCACCAGCCTATGTTCTTATAAAAAACTTGATAGCAGAAACTCCCCAGTTTATTATTACAGGCACAATCAGAGCTGAGAAGACTTTCAGGTATAGAGAAAAGCTACCAGTGTCCTCTTCCCCAGGAACTACCCTCACAAAGTCGCTGCAGGGACCCCCATATTAGGTCATCTTTTAGCATCTTGCTGCTGTGTGAGCAGGTAATATTTGAATGTATCCGTACGGTGGGCCCCCAAAATAAATTTTACTGATGGGCCCTAGGCATCCCAGTCCGACACTGGGTCCAAGGATTAAGCTTCCACTGTACCTACTGGCAAATGACCCATATTGTGTTTTGCTAAGCATCTCATTATTCACCACATAGGAAAAATAATTAGGATTGGTTTATGACAACTGAAAGTAAAATAATCTGTGGGAGATTTCATTTTTTAAGCTGTCTATTAAGATGGTAAATGCTAAACCCTATATCATTGGTTAGTGCTGGCATCAATACAAGTTGTCACCAGTTGTGGTCTTATTTCCTCCCTTGTACTTTTTCTGCTGCCTACCCACCTAGTGGTCTCTTTAACATATTGTTCCCCAGCTGTTGAAAAACTACAAATCCCTGCACACCAGACATCAATAGGTTGGAGATCTCTGGCCTACACCATACTGTGCCAAAAGCGTCTTGTAGCTCAAGTAGCAGTAGATGTCTAAGCCACAATATACCCTACAAAATGTCACAAGCTGTAAGTTGGCTTCATTGCATGTATTTATTTTGAAGCTGAGAAAATTTTATAACCTTAAAATATAATACTTTTGTCTAAATTTTCTTCTGATATTAAATGACACAACTCAGTATACTTCAATCACAGGTTCCCTTTTTAATCTGTGGCTTCAGAGCCGTAACATTCACATTTTGCAGCAAAGCCTCTTCCATTGCACTCCAGCCGTATCCTACGTGTGGAACCTAGAATGGGATTCATCTTTCTTAAAGCTATTAGCAATTGTTAAAATAAAAAAGGATAGACATTCAATAGCAAGCGAGCTTGGGATTTTTCACCTTCTCACAGTCAATTTAGCTCAACGACGTAAACATATCAAGTTTTGCCTGAGAGGATAAGAGTGATTGTTTCCTTTTATGCATGAAATGCCAGAAGATGATGAAATGGGAGAAGTAATTTCAGTGCAAATGTAATGGGTGTTTCAATGGTTTAGGGTCCAGGATATTTTTTTTTACCACGAGTTTCAGTTTTTTTTTCTTATTACAAAATGTTAATGAAAATATAGAAATTTGAAAAGACTCTACCTAGAATCACTTGTTTCTGCCAACCTATTGTTCATGATGGCTAAAGCTCCGACCCCTCCTGAGAAGCCGTTTTGTCTTGTGTTGATGCACACAGTTCTAGGGTAACCATTGGCTGTTTCAGATAACTGCTTCTGTAGAATGGCAAGAGACACCTTGTTGGATGCTGTGAGGTCCCTCATGGAGATCATCTCACCAGACAACCTCCTTCCTTCTGTGTCACTATCATAGTTTCCATCAGTCTCCATCGACAACTTATTCCTGCGAAAACGAGATCCAGGGGTAATGGCATTTCGGCGTCCAAGACGCGGGTTTGATTTATGGCACTTATTACAGCATCGGCACCTTAATTTTTTTAGAATCCAGTTTAAAACTTGCTTGATTACAATCGATATGACGTTAAAAAGCGAGTAAATGCAACAGACTCCCAAAAGCATGAACATGAAATTTCCAAACCTGTATAATCCCTGATATTTGTACACAGCATTTTGGCTGCTTACTAGATCTCCAAATCCAATGGTGCTAAAAGTGACAAAACAATAATACAAAGAATCAATGTAATTCCACCCTTCCACTGGGGTATACATGGCTGATGCACAGCAAGAGAGGGTAATAGCAAAGATGCCCAATATTAGCATAACATGGTAAACCGATGGCTTCCACCCAACGAGGCTGTCAACTTCTGATACAGATGAACCTCTTCGGACTGTTGGAGGTAGAAGCCCGTTTCTTCGTAACTGTCTCTCGTGACAAGCTTTCATTACAAATGCCAAGAGCGATATTATCCTTTCCAAAAAGAGGTTGAAAAACAGTATTGTACCAGCACATCCAAACAGGCCGTAGAAGATGAGGAACACTTTCCCTGCTACAGTGGCTGGTGTGGTCATTCCAAAACCTATAATAGGAATAAGAAATAATTTGTTAGAAAACTGTACAGACTTTATCTTTTTGTCAAAAAATTTTTTAACATGATTTGGGTACATTTTCCTCCTATGATTCCTGCTTTGCAGTATAAATTTTATTAGATGGAAATGCCCTTTAAATCAAAAGGCTTACCTTTCTACATCTTGTGATATATCACCAGCAAAACTCAACAGATGTCATTGGTGGGGGGTTTGTCCCCATGACCAAAGTAGGACTGGCCCACTAAAGTATCACAGAATGATACAGTGGGTCTAGGCTCTGACTCAATAATGAGTCCCAAAGGACCAGCAGAAGACAACCCCAATTTGGAGGTAACATCAAAAACAATCACTTGTCACAAGGGTCTTTTTCTTACGACATGAATCCTAAATAACATATCGGACCTTATTGATGATATATCATGTGTTCAAGTATAGCACCAAAGATTACCATTAAATGTTGGCGTGCACATATTCTATATAGCCAAAAAGTGGATCATCATAATCATTTGCTTTGCTGAGTTTAAGGAGCTACAGACAGTTCCTGCTCATCTGGATACTTTATTAAAGGGAGTCTGTCAGCAGTTTTGCTAGGTAGGGGATGGGGAGAACAGGACAAATGCACCTTATTCTCCCAGGTTTTGCTGCTGCAAGTGCACAGGAGGTGGAGCTTCACTATGAAGTGCTCTCTGTACTGAGCTGCTTCACAACCCTCCCCTCTGCTCTGAGTGAGAGCTGCAGCATCCAACCAGGAATCCACTACAGCTATCATATGGGGGAGAGGGGAGGGTCAAAGAGCACTTCTCAGTGAAGCTCCGCCTCCTGGTCACTTGTAAGAGCAGGACCTGGCAGAATAAAAGTTTATATACACACTACTCCTGATATAAAGGCTTCTCAAAAAGTACATAATATGTTCAAGATGAGAAATAGGCCAGAAGCAGTGGAAACAAAATGAACAACACAGGCAATTCTTTATATTTGCCTACATAAAACCAAACTCACCCACTTTAATAAATCACACTATGCTAGTATCACTCCCCTAATAATTACACAATAATATAACAATTCACAAGTTTAATGCTTGCAATCTGTTGTGTAATCTAACTAGAGTACTTAGTACTCATTGAGCTTTCTGTCTGATCGATACATTAAAACAGAAATCTTGTGCCACCCCTATGTTATTCCTCCTGGAAATGCATAAATAAATTGACAAAAAAAAAAGTATATTGTAATTATCATACTATTCAGACAACACATTGATTAGATTATCCCCCAGACTCAGAGTGGAAGCAGAATGCCTCATCTTTAGGGCCCATTCATGTATATTTTTGTCTGCATCCGGTCCGCAATTTTACGGAATGAATGCGGACCCATTCGTTTCAATGGGGCCGCAAACGATGCGGACAGCACACTGTGTACTGTCCGCATCTGTACTTCCGTTCCGTGGCCCCGCAAAATAGATAGAACATGTCCAATTCTTGTCTGTTATTGCGGACAAGGATAAGCATTTCTACACAGGAGGAGGACGTTCTGATCCGCAAAATGCGGAAAGCACGCAGCCGGTACCCATGCTTTGCGAATCTGCAATTTGCAGACCCCAAAACGGGTATGGTTGTCTGAATGAACCTTTAGAGAGCGTTATAATAGACCAGATTAGGAACAATAGATAAAATTGATGAAGCATATTTAGAATGTCCTATTTTGAAAGCCCGTTTTCTCAACTACTGTGCTATGCTTCACCAGCTTGTCATCAGAAAATTATACTTTTAAAGATAAACTATTTAAACTGCTTGAAATACTGTAGGTATTGCAAAGCATGATAATTAGCAAATTATCAAAACGAATGAAAATGTTAAAGTTGAATAAAATTAATGTCAAAAATGCCAAAAAATTGTCACAAAAACATAAACAAAAGCAAAAAAAAAAAGAAACCAAAACACAAATTGGTTAGCATTTATAGTTATTCATAGTGCACTGAAAACTGTGTAGCAAAGGCAGAATTGCTTTTGTTTGCCTTCTCCTTGGAAGAATGAATATAAATCAAACTTGACATTATATACAAGACTTAATACAACTGCATCACCATAAATACAAAAAAGTTCTGGCTATCAGCAAAGAAAAAGAATTAGCTCCATCCTTAAAGAGGCATTTCAGGATTTCATTATTGATGGCCTATCTTCAGAGTAGGTCATCAAAATCTGATTGTTGGAGTCCGATGTCCCTCGCCCCACTGATTAACAGCACTGGAAGTCTGACCTGGAAATACACAGCTCCATCCACTGGAGGTAACAGCAGCGCAGCTCCCATTGAAGTGGATTATAGCAGCACTGCAGTTGTGCCAGCCAACCCAGGAGGAGCGGAGGATGGGAGTGGTAGTGGATTTGGCTTTAACAGTCAATCACAGTGGCAATCCTCACACTGCTGCTCCCTAGGACTGTAAGAACTTATTATATATAAATATATATTAAATATATACTATATACAATACATCCTCTTACTGGGTTTGATTCGAGGTTGGATGCAATAAATGAGACACAAGAGTGAACGTATAAAAAAAGATATATTGTACAGTGTGGAAAATTGATATTACAGTATTATTATTAATGAGTATGGAGTTACAGTGGAACAATAACATAACAATAATTACAATTACGTCACCAATCCAAGATGACAAAACGTATACAGCAGACAACTCCTTAAAGGGATTCTGTCACCTCGTTTTAGCTTTTAGAGATGCGGACATGCACGGCAAGATCGCCGCTAGCATGTCCGCAATATACCTGTCCTATAGGACTGTGTCCTTTTATTGTGTTTAAAAATGATTTTAGAGATATGTAAATGACCCTGGTAAGGTGCCCAAGGGGCTGTACTAACCTTTTTGGAGCCCAGCCACGCCCCCCTGTGAAGGACTCCAGCACCGCCTGCGTTCTCCGAATCTCCTCCTTTCTTCACAGTTAGATTGCCGTAATCTTGCGATGCTCGCGCATGCGCAGTGCCGTTATAGTGTTCCTTCCCTGTGCTGACATCAGCCTCAGGGAAGGAACTGCGCATCGCGAGATGACAGCAATCTAACTGTGAGTAAGGAGGAGATTCGGAGAACGCAGGCGGTGCTGGGCTCCTTCACAGGGGGGGGCGTGGTTGGGCACCAGGAAGGTTAGTACAGCCCCTTGGGCTCCTTACCAGGGTCATTTACATATCTATAAAATAATTTTTTAAACACAATAAAAGGACACAGCGCTATAGGACAGGTATATTGTGGAGATGCTAGCGGCGATCTAGCCGTGCATGTCCACAGCTCTATAGGGTAAAACGAGGTGACAGAATCCCTTTAAATCTTACAGTACATATTTACCACACATGGCCTTTTTAGGTCTGTCCATCAGTCTCCTCAGCAGTCCCCTTCCAAGTTTCTCCCAGCTTTTCCTTCAGCTTCCTCCATATACCCCAAAGCATGGATCTTTTATTCCTTGAAAGCTCTCAACCCCCATCCTTGCCAACGCCCATATCGGTTATCTGAGAGTCTGTGGGCCTGCCTGCCCAGAAACTGATTATTGGTCAACTAGTTATTTTAGCATTTTATGACACTCAGGTTTTATTCACACATTTTGGGTGCCTTTTGTTTTCTACCAATCAGCATATGTAAGAGATACAGGATATTCCAGGACCTTTATCTGTGAGAGAAAAGGAGCTACATACCGTATTTTTCGCCCTATAAGCAGTGTTCCCTCTAAGCTGCGCGGGTGGGCGGCCGCGCAGCAATTATTGTGGCCCCGCTCACAATTTTATAATGCCCGCTCACTCAGCCTACAGCGTGCCGCTAAGTTCGCTGACGCTGCTGGTAAAATGCCAGCACTTGTCGTCAGACTCATCTGCGTGACGGCGCCGACGTCCTCCTCGTAGTCTTGTGCGGCTCAGCACAGCGGGGCGCCGCCTACCAGCTACCACGTGCTACTTCTGCCTCCTCCTTCTTTTTGCAGGAAGAGGAGGACTGAGCAGCAGCAGCAGGCAGTAAGGTGCGATAGTGGCGGCGGCACCGCCATCTTAGAGCCAGGCCAGAGGCACACAGTGAGAGTGAGTTTCTCTTATGGGCTACCTACAATAAGTAAAATCCTAGAAACCGTCATTGATTGCTGAGCTGGTCTGTCCTGGTATTTCTAGAGTGTGAACTCGTGACAAGAAGTGGAGAACAGCAGGGGACAATAGTGGCACTAGTAGTCTACTAGTGCCACTATTGTCCCCTGCTGTTCTCCACTTCTTGTTACGAGTTCACACTCTAGAAATACCAGGAGAGACCAGCTCAGCAATCAATGACGGTAGAATGTCAGTAGTCGGGGAGAACACTAAACAATCAAAGTTATTTTTAATCCTATAGGCTAGAGTGAGTGAAGTGAATGCGTCTCTGGCCTAGCCTGATAGTGATAAGTCCTTCATGTGGGCAGCAGGAGCTGTGTCTGTGAAAGCAATGAAAACAGCATGTTCTGTACGGGAGGTTTTATCACAGCAGACTCGCCAATCCAAAACAAGGGAATGCTGGTTGGCGCCGCCATCTTAGAGAGGCTAAAGTGAGTCTCTCTGGAACAGCATTGCATTCCCTTCAGGTTTTGCATTGGCAATGTTGCTTGTCTCAGCCAAGGAAAATGGGGGGAAAAGTAACATATATAACTATATAAAACAGGAAGTAAAAGGTCCCCCCTGCGCTCCTATTGTTTGGATGTGTAAATCTACCTTAATAGGAAGATCCCGCTGCTTGCTGTCTATCAAGGAGCTATTGTTCTCCTTAGGAAAGTATATATAAAATGGTATATCACCCATGGGTGATGCGAGACAAAAAGCGCTTTTTGTCTCACATCACCCACGGGTGATATACCATTTTTTATATACAACAGGAGATGCCTGGGTTATACCAGCATGTTCCATATCACTGTATACAAGAAGATGTATAACTTATACCAGCTGTACGTATATAATTATATACAGAAGATACCCAGGTTATACCAGCATGCTCCATATCACTATATACAAGAAGATGTATAACTTATACCAGCTGTACATATATAATTATATACAGAAGATACCCAGGTTATACCAGCATGCCTCATATCACTATATATAAGAAGATGTATAACTTATACCAGCTGTACGTATATAATTATATACAGAAGATACCCAGGTTATACCAGCATGCCTCATATCACTATATATAAGAAGATGTATAACTGATACCAGCTGTACATATATAATTATATACAGGAGATGCCCAGGTTATACCAGCATGCTCCATATCACTATATACAAGAAGATGTATAAGTTAGATGTCCTAGCCAGTGTCAGGTTAGCACTTAGCAAGGTCTTTCTTCACTCCGCAGGAGACATTTTGTGTGCGGTTCTGTTCTGACCCTTATGTTAAAACATAACTTTCATTTGATTGCTTTAATACCTAAAGGAAAAAAATAATTCTAAAAACCTGCTGTTTCTCTAGATGACCTTATGTTTATGGTAGTGGTAATAGAGTCTCAAGGGTCTATAAAAGCAGCTACACTATTTTTACAGACCTTTGAGACTCTATTAACACTACTATTAACATAAGGTCATCTAGAGAAAAAGCAGGTTTTTAAAATTCTTTTTTTCCCCGTTTAGGTGTTAGAGCAATCTAATTAAAGTTATGTTTTAACACCTAAAGAGAAAGAAAAAAAAGAAAAACCTACTGTTTCTCTAGATGACCTTATGTTGATAGTAGTGTTAATAGAGTCTCAATGGTTTGTAAAAAATAGTGTAGCTGCTTTTATAGACCCTTGAGACTCTATTACCACTACTATTAACATAAGGTCATCTAGAGAAACAGCAGCTTTTTAAAAAAAATAAAAAAAATATTTAGGTGTTTAGGTATTAAAGCAATCAAATGAAAGTTATGTTTTAACATAAGGGTCAGAAACTGGGTTTTGTTTAGCCTCTTGGTTATTAGTTTTTCTATGTAAGTTCTCTGGATCAAAGATTTTTTTTCCCTGTATGGTTTTTATATGGAGAGCAATGTCCAGTGATCACAGAGAGGACTATACTGTATATTGTATGGGATGGCGCAGGGGTTATACTGTATTGTATGGGATGGCGCAGAGGTTTGTATGCTCTTTGAAGTGACAATTATCTTAGGTTTTCCTATCGCCCACCTTTGATGGCGCTGTGCACAGCTCTGAGCCGACCCCGCTCAGCAGCTGCCAAGGCTTAGAGGGAACACTGCCTATAAGACGCACCTAGGTTTTTGAGGAGGAAAATAAGAAAAAAAATAATTTGAACAAAAAAGTGTGCTTTTGGTGGGTTTTGAACTAATGGTGGTCTGTGGGTGACACTATTATGGGGGATCTGTTGAGGACACTATTATGGGGGATCTGTGGGTGACACTGTTATGGGGGATCTGTGGGTGACACTGTTATGGGGGATCTGTGGGTGACACTGTTATGGGGGATCTGTGGGTGACACTGTTATGGGGGATCTGTGGGTGACACTTATGGGAGATCTGTGGGTGACACTGTTATGGGGGATCTGTGGGTGACGCTGTTATGGGGGATCTGTGGGTGACGCTGTTATGGGGGATCTGTGGGTGACACTGTTATGGGGGATCTGTGGGTGGCTCTTATTGGGGTCTCTGGATGACACTGTTATGGGGATCTGTAGATGACACAGTTATGGGGGGGATCTGTGGATGACACATATATGTGTCATCCACAGATCCCCTTCATAACAGTGTCCCTGTAGTGTGAATGACCCCCAATACAGGGGGTGGGGGTCACATCTCTTTTTATAATGACAGCGGGGCCCGTGCAGTGACTGTATTCTACTACACGGGCCCCGCTCACTGTATATACTATAATCTTATCTATAATTGTGGCATTGTTAATAGTAATCAGAGCCTGTATTACTTACAACAAGCGCTCGGTAGCAGAGAGGAGGGAGGAGGCAGGCCGGGAGGATGGGCGCTGGCAGCGTGAGTCACTACGTCATACGCCCACGCCGCCTGCTTCATTCATAAAGTGGGTGGCGCAGGCACGTGACGTAGTGACTCACGCTGCCAGCGCCAGTCCTCCCGGCCTGCCTCCTCCCTCCTCTCTGCTACCGAGCGCTTTTTGTAAGTGATACAGGCGCTGATTACTATTAACAATGCCACAATTATAGATAAGATTACGGTATATACAGTGAGCGGGGCCCGTGTAGTAGAATACAGTCACTGCACGGGGCCCCGCTGTTATTATAAAAAGAGATGCCGGCCCCCAGCCCCTCCTCCCTCTCAGCTGATACACCCGCTGCGCGGCATCACGGCGCGGCATATCATTGAGAGTTCGGCAAAATGCAGCATTCGCCCCATAAGACACACTGCTATTTTTCCACCACTTTTGGGGGGGGAAAAGTGCGTCTTATAGGGCGAAAAATACGGTACATACTAATGAAGTATACACATGTACAGTCACCTACCCGTCTCTGATTCACACAAATAAATTCCTCATAATCTATAAAATATAATGCAATATAATGCATATATTATTTCCAAAACCTGTATACAGGGCCAAGGCAGTGAAAGGAGGGCGCACCCTTTCTTCCCTCGGGGCACTCCTGATGTTGGGGCTCCTGTCTGATGGTAGTTGGAGTGACCTTGATGTTGTAGGTTTGGTGCAAGGCAGGAGTTGTATGGTGCAATGGCCGGAGTATGGTACTGGAGTCAATTATCAGGCCGGAGGTAAAAATAAATATCTAAGAAGAGAAAAGGAATAGAGGCTCACCCAACTGAAGGAATGGATAGGTGCTCTAGTCAGGTGTTGACCCCTGAGGAAGGAGTGAGCGTATACTCCGAAATGCGTATGGTTTGGTTTGGATTCCCAGGACCTACTCTTGACTTTTCATCGACAAAATATTTGAAAGATAGAAGCGCTTCTCACTCATGAACTTTCATACCACCTCTGATAATTTAGACTCGACCGCACAGCCAGAAATCAAACCTACCTGAGCACGTGGGACGTCGAGTTGACGCTCCTAGGACCACGCGGGGTATCGTACCTAGAGGCAAAAGAATACGGCCTGAGTCACCTACAGCAGGGAGGTAAGGTCGGTTACTGCCCGCTCCGTGGGACGCCACGTAGTAGCATAGGTGCAGACCTACTAACAACCATTATCGATCCACTATTCGATTTGTTGATTCGAAATAAGTCACTATTCAAAGATTCCCTTTTTCCGAATTGACATTGTTCATTATAGTCAGAAATGTGGACATCGTTTGCCCAATATTGAGCAAGTGGAATATCTAAGTATCACCCACTAATTTTAGGATTGGAACTATAAAGTATCAACATCCATCTGTATTAGCTGTATGAATTCATCCACGATTATATCTACGATTATATTTCTATCCAGCTATTCTATGCGTTCTTTTACATATTTCCAATTCGCAGTGGAACATCTAAGCATCACCCACTAATTTTAGTATTGGAACTACAAAGTATCAACATCCATCTGTATTAGCTGTATGAACTCATCTACGATTATTATATTGTTATCTATATTTATATATATATATATATATATATATATATATATATATATTCAGCTATTCTATGCGATTTTTTTTTACAGGTGTCCTTATCTGCGATTTTACATAAGCCAATGTTTGCAAATTTTTTATAGGTCTTTTTATAGGTGTTCATAACTGCAATTTTTATCTGTGTTTATATACAAGTGATCTCATCTGCTAATTTATTTATATACAGTCCTGATCAAAAGTTTAAGACCACCTGAAAAATGGCAAAAAATCGTATTTTACATTGTTGGATCTTAACAAGGTTCCAAGTAGAGCTTCAACATGCAACAAGAAGAAATTAGTGAGACAAAAAATTTTTGGAGTATTAAATTAATTTAAAATAACGATTAAACTGAAACAGGCTGTTTTTCAGCTGATCCAAATTTTAGGACCACATGCCTTTAAAAGGCCAAATCTGTGCAAAGATGTGGATTCATTGTCATTTTCTGTCAGGTAGTCACACGTTGTGATGGCAAAGGCAAAAAAACTCCCTTTTTGAACATGGTCGAGTTGTTGAACTGCATAAGCAGGGTCTCTCACAGCACGCCATCGCTGCTGAGGTGGGACGCAGTAAGACAGTCATTTGGAATTTCTTAAATGATCCTGAGGGTTATGGAACAAAAAAGTCAAGTGGAAGACCCCAAAGAATTTCACCAGCACTGAGCCGGAGGATCCAATTGGCTGTCCGTCAAGACATTGGACGATCGTCGACCCAAATTAAGGCCCTTACTGGTGCTGACTGCAGCCCCATAACCATCAGACGGCATCTGAGACTGAAGGGCTTCAAAAACAAAAAACGTCTTCAAAGACCTCGTCTCCTTGAACGCCACAGAACTGCTCGTTTGGACTTTGCAAGAGAGCACCAAACATGGTACATTCAAAGGTGGAAGAAAGTTTTATTCTCTGATGAGAAAAAATGTAACCTTGATGGTCCTGATGGTTTCCAACGTTACTGGCATGACAAACAGATCCCACCTGAGATGTTTTCTACGCGCCACAGTGGAGGGGGCGCCATAATGGTCTGGGGTGCTTTTTCCTTCAGTGGAACAATGGAGCTTCAGGAAGTGCAGGGGCGTCAAACGGCCGCTGGCTATGTCTAGATGTTGCAGAGAGCATTCCTCATGACTGAGTGCCCTCGTCTGTGTGGTAACGACTGGGTTTTTCAACAGGACAACGCTACAGTACACAATGCCCGCAGGACAAGGGACTTCTTCCAGGAGAATAACATCACTCTTTTGGCCCATCCTGCGTGTTCCCCTGATCTAATTCCAATTGAGAACCTTTGGGGATGGACGGCAAGGGAAGTTTACAAAAATGGACAACAGTTCTAGACAGTAGATGGCCTTCGTGCGGCCATCTTCACCACTTGGAGAAATGTTCCCACTCACCTCATGGAAACGCTTGCATCAAGCAAGCCGAAACAAATTTTTGAAGTGATAAACAATAACGGCGGAGCTACTCATTATTGAGTTCATGTTTGGAAGTTGGATTTCTGTTTTGGGGGGGGTTTCGTTTTTTTTTGGAGGTGTGGTCCTAAACTTTTGATCAGCTGAAAAACAGCCTGTTTCAGTTTATTCGTTGTTTTCATTAAATTGAATGCTCAAAAAATGTTTTGTCTCACTCTCATTTCTTCTTGTTGCATGTTGAAGCTCTACTTGGAACCTTGTTAAGATCCAACAATGTAAAATATGATTTTTTGCCATTTTTCAAGTGATCTTAAACTTTTGATCAGGACTGTACATACCTTATCTATTACCAAGTGTTCTCATTCGATATTACGTATTGTATGAACCTCTCTACGCACAATCACTTTATTTTTCAAATAAATTGGAAATACATGGTATCAAAGGTCGAGTGCCAGTCACTTCATTTTATATCCAAAAATAAATATCTCTTTACAAAAGTTCAGAATGGGAGTTGTAGTACAACCAACAGTATCAACGCACAATTACAATTCACAGTGCAAATCTCCACAGATAATAATATATGGATTTCAGCAAGGATGGGGAATGTAGTACTCTTTCCTTTCTATCTTCCTAGAGTCTCTCTCTGCAGAATCTCTGGCTGGCAATATTACAATATTACTTTTGCAATGCTGGCGGTAATTTCCAACTGAGGGATACAGGGCTTAAGATCCATGTCAAGGGTGTCTCAACAATGTCCCTCTCAGCATTAATGTCTATCAGCTTTGATCAGCAAAGTCTTTAACTCAGTAGATAATTTTTAGAGAAGGCAATTCTCTGTAACACTGGTCCAGTCCTGTGAGGAGTGCAGCATGGAATTTACACCCCCTTGTTCTGCTAGAAGCTGACTGAGGGCAGATCCAGTATCCACACCCGAACTTCCTGCAGGAGCTCTGTCAGAGTTGGTTAACATAACATTAAATAACAAAACAACTCTGGTCTAAGGTACTACACAGTAACCATCTCCATCCACAACACAATAGAGGGAGCTGTGTATTTCCGGAGCTGACTTTCAGGACTAGAGCTAAACTGAAACAGCTGATTGCCAGGGTTTTGAAGCATTGGACTACCGCTTATCAGATATTGATGGCCTATCCTAAGATTAGAGCATCAATAACAAAATTCTGAAATACCCTTTAAATGGATTGGTATGAGATAAGAAAAATATCTCAGCTTTTTTTTTTCCAGAAACAGCGCCACTCTCGTCTATGGGCAGTGTCCAGTATTACAACTCAGGCTCATTTACTTGAAGGAGGCTAAGCTGCAATACCAGACACAACCCAAGACCATATTTGTCTACTCTAATACAATCTCTTCAAGGGACAAAGGTTAATTTAGTCAGACTAGAGATGGCCTTGTGGTTCGCCCGGCGGTCGTTTCGCGGCGAACTTTGCATATGGCAATATTCGACACGCACCAAATTTTTTTGCATAGCGCCGAACTTTGACCTATAACACATATATCAGGTAGGACAGGACAGCCAATTGAGATGTTTCAGCACATGGACACACCCTATAAATAAATGTGATCTGGCAGCCATTTTACATTCAATTTTTTGCCAGTGTAGGGAGAGGTTGCTGTGTGGAGCAGGGACAGACTGTTAGTGACACCAAACGCTAGCTAATAGGGCCACAAAAAATTAGCATATGAGGTACCAAAACTGTACCACAGTGGATGAACGGGGGTTCTTTAGAAAAAAAAAGTGCCAAGGCATCAGTGGGGGGCCACACTATAAGGTAGAATAATAATTAGATTAAGGATATCCAGGTGAAAGGTCCTCTTTAAGTGGTTTGATTTATCGGCTTCCAGCAAATACTCATTATTGGGTTCTATATACCTGTTTCCACAAAACACTGATAGAGGGAATTGATATACCGTCTTCCACCAAATATTGATCGAGGCCTGCGATACACCAACTTCCACAAAATATTGATTAAGGGGTTTGATTTACCGTCTTCCAGCAAATTCTCATTATTGAGTTCTACTGTATATACCTGTTTCCACAAAATACTGATAGAGAGAATTGATTTACCGGCTTCCACCAAATATTGATTGAGACCTGCAATATACCTGCTTCCACAAATACTGCTCTTCTATAGGGACTTTGTCACAGGGTCATTTTGAAAATGACAGGAAGAGGCAGGCCTCTTCCGCATGTGTGGTAGGGGTCGGGCAGGTGCCCCAGGCCGGAGTCTAAGTGGGAAGTTGGAGTAGGTGCATGCGATTACGTCAAAGGACGCACCAGAGTTGGTTGAGTGGCTCACTCAGCCTTCCGCTTCTGCACCCTCCTCATCCTCTGTATCTGCACCCTACTCACTCTCTGCTGTGTGCACCCCCAAAGACTCCACCACCACCGCCACCATAGCCCCTCCACTCGAGTCAGAAGAATTATTTTCTCTTCCAGACATTACTGATGTGCAGCCATTCTTGGCATCGGATGAGGAAGAGGAGGCAGATACGGCCGCCACCCAGCGGTCTGACGACAGTACCCAGATCAGCCCAAGGAGGGTGGTCCCCGCTGTTGCTGCCTACTCCGAGATCTCTAATGTCAGTGGTGGTGAAGGTGACGATGTCGATGGACGTCACGTGGGTGCCCACAAGAGAGGAAGAGGAGGGGAATTCAGAGGGAGAGATGGAGCAGCAGATAGGGAGGAGAAAGAGGAGAAGCAGGCAGAATTCAGGAGGCAAAAAGCAGACTGCAAATGTATCTGGAGCGAGCCATCCACCATGCACGGTCACATCTGGCGCTCCCAGGACGCCGACACATGGCTCCGCAGTGTGGGCTTTTTTTTTAACCTGTCAGCTGCTGACAATAGTGTTGCCATCTGCAGCCTGTGTTGTCAACGCATAAGTCGCGGTAAGCCCAACACACCTAGGGATGACCGCCTTAAGAAGGCACCTGGCCTCCCATCACCGAGCCCAGTGGGAGCAACACCGTCAGAACCCACAAAGCCAAACTGCCGGCGCTCCACGTCCTGCCTCTTCTCCTTCTCCTATCTCCTTCTTATTTGTCCTCCACCTTCCACCGTGCCGTCGTCGCGTTCATCTGGCAAAAGGCAGGCTTCCGTGGCCTAAATGTTCAAACGTAAAAAGTTGATGGCGCCGATAACCCTCTTGCCCAATGGCTGACCGCCGGCTTGTCGGAACTACTAGCCCGCCAAATACTACTATATAAACTGGTGGACTCGGAGGCCTTTAGAAAATTTGTGGCCATTGGCACACCGCAATGGAAGGTCCCCGGAAGGAAGTATTTCTCCCAGAAGGGCATCCCAGACCTATAAGGCCATGTTCAGTGGCAAGTGAATGTATCTCTGGCACACAGTGTCGGTGCCAAGATACATCTGACCACAGACACGTGGTCTAGCAAACATAGGCAGGGAAGGTACATAACTTACTGCCCACTGGGTGAACCTTCTGATGGCTGTCAAGCATGCAACCTGTGGCACCCGTGTGGATTTGTTGTTACCGCCATGGATTGCATGCAGGCCTGCCTCTTCTTCTCCTCCTACTTCCATCCTCCGTCTCCTCCTTTTCCACTGCTACTGCCTCTTCCGCTACACCCCCCAAGCTCCTCAGAACCTATTTGACGTGCCAGGTGAGACGTTGCCATGCTGTGCTGCAGCTGTTGTGCCTGGAAGCCAAGAGCCACACCGGTCCTGCACTGCTTTTAGCTCTGCGGTCACAGGCCGATCAGTGGCTAACCCCACTCAATTTGACAGTTGGTAAAGTGGTCTGCGACAATGGTGCCAATCTGCTGAGCGCGCTAAAACAGGGCAAAATGACACACGTGCCATGCATGGGACACGTCCTGAACTTAGTCTTGCAGCGATTCGTTGCCAAATACCCCAGGTCCAGGACGTCTTGCGGCAGGCCAGGAAAATTTCTGGCCATTTTAGAAGATCTTACATGGCCATGGTTTGCCTTGTGACGTTCAGTGGCGACACCACCTGCCCATCAGACGTCTGATTTATGACTGCCCTACACGCTGGAACTCCACCTTGTATATGCTTGATAGGCTGCTCCAGCAGAAACGTGCAGTTAACCACTACCTGTACGAACTCTGTGGCAGGACAGGTTCTGGGGAGCTTGTTTTTTTTTTCACCGCGCCAGTGGCTGCTCATGCTCGATGCATGCAGACTTCTACGGCCATTTGATGAGATCATCAAACTGGCCAGTCGCAGCCAGGGCGCCATCAGTGACATCGTACCTTACACCTTCTTTCTGGAGCGTGCATTGCGTCGTGTCATTGATCAAGCCGTCGAGGAGCAGGAGCTGGAAGATGAGGAAGTCACAATGCTGGATGAATTCCTAGGGGGGCTACTCCATCTGAGACAAGTCAACAGGAGTCTGAAGAGGAGTCAGAGGAGGATGGTGTCGAGGAGGAGGAGGAGCAAGAAGAGCATGCTTTAAACTTCTCTGGGATCCCTGGTTCTGTCCGTGGCTGGGGGGAGGAGACCGAGGACGACATTATCCTAAACGATGAGCAGGAGCCAGGCCACTCCACTGCTTCCAGTTTAGTGCAAATGGGGGCCTTCATGCTCCAGTGTTTAAAGAGGGACCCCCGTATAAAAAGCATAAAGGGAAGGGACCAGTACTGGATGGCAACATACTTAGACCCCCGATACAAACATAAAATGGCGGACATGTTACCAGCATCACAGAGGGCTGCCAGAATGCAGCATTTCCAGGCCGTGCTTCGAGAGATGCTGCATTCTGCTGTTGCGGGCCCTGGTAGAGGAATTTCCACCCACAGAGAAACAGTTGCAGGTACCAATCCTACAGCACATGCAAGAAGAGGACCGTTTGAAGATGTGTTGGTCACTTCAGATATGAGATCATTCTTGCAGCCAACCCATCGACACAAGATTAGCTCGCACAGGGTGCCTGAACACCTAAGGCCAGCCCTGCCTGTGTGTCAAGGAACTAGGAAGTAGAGAGGATCAGTGAGGTGAATATCAGTTATTTTATTATTTTACACCATTCTGAGTTTTTTTTTTTTATTGGAATCAGACAAGCTCTTTAATATATCTATGTTTTTTCTTATGCATGTGTAGTACCCCAGAGTGGCACTACCATTCCTACACCCTGCTACTGTCTCTAATGGCTTACAATAATGTAATCTGTGGATTTATTCCCAATCCTCCTATACTGTGCATTCATAATATTGCTATGAAACGGTTATGTTGATGTAATGTGCCTGCTTCACCGGCAGGTGGCAGTGTATATGTCAGAGAGACCTTTAGATAGAATGGACTTACCATTCAATTCTCCTCCTTTTGGGCAAAAGTGGGCTAGTCCTGTCTATCGGGGGGGGGGGGGGGGGGGGGGGGGGGGGGCGGGGGGCTTGCAGGAAGCTGTGTTCAGTTTAGATTCGACAGTGGAGCTAAAAAGACATGAAAGATAGAGTAGTGAGAGGAAGGCCCCCTCCTGCAGCAGGAGTCTCCCAAGGGTAGCAGCTCATAGACTCCTTACAGATTAAGAGACAGTATCACGAGGGGGTCAACAGTCAAAGGCACCTCAATCCAAAGGTACCAGAACCACTACAGAGTCCAGTAATCAGACCAAAGCCAGAGTTTAGCACAGCATAATGAAAGCAAGCAAAATATTCAAGTTTGCCTGCCAGTTTATCTTAAAACCTGCTGGAACCAATAGAAAGACCGAATATTGTCTGGATGCAAGTTTGTTCAAGTAAAGCTGTTGAACTTTCACCAAGTCTGGAATTGACTTATTCTTCAGCTCCTACAACTCTCCCCTTTACTGCTCTGGGGCCTAACCCTGGGGATCAACGGTATCCAGGTAAGAGCACTGTGACACACACAGAGACTATTAAGGTCGCATCACACAACTCAGCATTCCTATAATCCCGGAACATGATTGGCCCTGTGGGGAGGCCCGCTGCACATGCAAGGTGTTGCTTTTAGTAAAGGTACGGCCACAAGGTCAGGTTTCTTAATGCATTTTTGGAAGCCAAAATCAGGAGTGGAACATAAAAGAAGAGAAAGTGTAAATCACAGATATGTCTTCTCCTCTTTTTTTGAATTTACTTATGGTTTTGGCTTCCAAAACTGCATCAGGAAACCTGACTGTGTGGACACACCCTAAGTTTAGAACCCAGCATGCAAGTGCTGAAAAACAACCAATGTAAAGAGACACATAATGAAATATATATTATTCAAATGCATTCATAAAAGAAATCTCCTATGATTTTTGTTGCAAATGACCTTGAGTAAAAATGACACTGCCATTGCTAATAGCAGGAGCTCTCTCTATTTGCCTGATTTCCCCCAGCTTTCTATATTTAGGACACTGATTCCTTCTAATGTTATTGGATCAATAATGTCTTAATTCACTGTCAGAGGTCCGGCCGTAAATGATGTACTGTTTCTGGCTGCCTTGCTGATAGAAAATCCATAATAAAGATGAAAAACTGAAATGTAAAACTTTTGAATTGCCAGAGGTACGGCAATGCTTTATAGTCTTTGATGCGCCGTGGTGTTATATAAGGTAATCATACTTCTCATGTCAGATTTTAAGGAATTTGTAAGGGATTTGGTCAGCACTTTTATGATGAGGAATTTTGATTTGTATGAACGTAGGGAGTCTTTTATCACACTGTTTGTCATGAGGAAGGACCCACATATCCAAGAGGTCTGAAACGCGTCGATTTACACTTGTATACAGATTTTATAACGCTGGAATAAAGTTACAATACTTCACCTGAACTGGGCTGGATATTTCTTCATTATTTTCTGGATTTCACCGCATCCAGGTGCGTCATCCGTGCACAACAGGTGATTTAACCATCGCAGGTGAGAGCTGCCTTACAATTCTACTATTTCTTTTAGCACACTGGTGTAAAGTAGAACTGGCTTAGTTGACCATAGCAACCAATCAGATTCCTCCTTTCATTTTGGACAAAACTCCTCCTTTGGAAAATGAAACGAGGAATCTGATTGATTGCTCTGGGCAACTAAGCCAGTTCTACCATACACCAGTGTGATAATGACCCCCGTAGTGTATATACATGAGAGAGGCATAAAATGGGCCACTTATTAGGGTATCAGGTGTTGCTACCAGGGACAGAGGGGCCTTGTGTTTGTTTCCCCCTCCATGACTTTTATCATACCCTACAGGTCGATTTTCCTGGTTCGTTATCAGTGCAGTTCCTCTGGAAGTAGGAACCCTGCCCAGGGTCTAACCACCTTACAGCATATAGATGGACGTTCCTAGGACTTGACCCGAACTCTCCAGATGATATCCCTCTATGACATATATGACCTTGGTAAAAATTTTCAAGCTGAATTAAAATAATTAAAAATTGGTTTCTATCTTCAGATGTTTTCTGTCTTAGGGACTACAGTTATACAGCATAAGATGAGGTAAGTCCAAAGATCACAGTAGGTTTTAGAAGGTTCAAGAAAAATGTCCATCACTTGACATTCGCCAAAACTGAATATTCACCATGTCCTTTTAAAGGGGTTGTTTGGGTTCAGAGCTGAACCCGGACATATGTAACACCCCAGAGTTGTGTTACAAAACTCTTTTACCCCGCTACAACCTGTTAAGGGCATTACCTTTGTCATCTGATATAATTTTACATAACATCCTCACAAATGTGCATTATAAGCCTTGTCAAATGTATATTGCTGTAATTTCCATGTTCACCAGCAGGTGGCAGCAATGTGTTAGCAAGGAGTCAGAGTTAGGTTAGTGTTTCTGTTTCTGAGCAGGATGCAGCATTTCACCAACACGCCTACACGTACTGAATGACGGGTCTGCCCCCTTCAACTTCTGGGTCTCCAAATTGGGCACATGGCCTGAGCTTGCCCTTTACGCCTTGAAGGTGCTGGCCTGCCCTGCAGCCTGTGTATTATCTGAACGTGTGTTTAGCACGGCAGGGAGCGACATCACAGACAAGGGCAGATGCCTGCCCACAGCCAACGTGGACAAGCTCACGTTCATTAAAATGAACCAGGTATGGATCCCTCAGGACTTGTCCGTACCTTGTGCAGAATAGACATGTATACCGGCACTAACCAGCCATTGTTATACTGCAGCGCAATTGCTCATTCTTGTATTTTGGATATTTCACACTCTTTTAGAGTGTACCCTAATTTTAAAAAATAAAATTAAAACCAAAAACCTGTGTTGGCTACCTCGTCCTCCACCGCCGCTTCTACCTACACCTATATTCTGGTGAAATTCACGAATTTTTGGATTTGATGTACCACTCCTATACCTAGTAGTCCGGAAAAAAAAAATAGTCAGTTACATTTTTGGGTGAAATTCACCAATTTTTGGGTGTAATATACCCCTCCTCTACCTAGTTGACAGCTTAATAAATTTCAATAATTTTTCTGTTACATTCTTGGGTTGACATTATAAAATTTTAGACGTGAATAAACACCTGCTCTGCATAGGTGACAGGGAATAAAATGTAATATATTATTCAGTAATTAATGCGCGCCACATCCTTTCATTCAATGCTTAAACTTTGAAAAGTTGTCACACTTTTACGCTTTAATAATTTCTCCCATATTTCAACTCTATAATTTTAAATTTGAAAAATGAATCCTACCTTGGATGTGGTCTCTCTTTCTCACGCTCCCTCTCTGGCCTGGAACCCTGATTCCCCGCCACCCGTGATCACCATGGTAGGCACATAAAAGGACATCGAAAGTTGATAGAGCAGATATTAAATTGGATCGTGAACATCACGGGGACGTGCGACATGGTGGGGGCAGTATGTGTGCACACGCCTACACGAACTGACTGATAGGGGTCAGCCCCTGCAACTTCTGGGTCTCCAAATTGGGCACATGGCCTGAGCTTGGCCTTTACCCCTTGGAGGTGCTGGCCTGCCCTGCAGCCAGTGTATTGTCTGAACGTGTGTTTAGCACGACTGGAGGGGGTTATCACAGGTTATATTTCCCAATGTTTTGGGGTGTACCCTAATTTAAAAAAATATAAATAAATTTAAAAGCAAAAAGCAGTGTAGACTTCCTCCTCCTCCTCCACCGCCACTTCCACCGCCTCCTCAACCTCCTACTCTATATAGACCTCGTCCTCCTAGATCAAGATTATAATTTTTTATTTTTAGGTATTTTATGTTATTTAAAGTCATTTCTGTCAGGATCTTGCCCGATTCCTCAGGTCGCAGTACCTATTCAGACCGGGATCAGGTACCAGCAGTCAATCGGGACAAGTACTGACACTACACCCATTATCGAATTTGATCACTCTGCTTCCTACAATCTACCAGATTGCGCGGGAGATCAAATTGTTGCCGGTTCCTTCTAACAACTACTAAACTTCTGAGATTCGCATTTTAAAGCAAACAGGTAGCTGAAAATTAGGAACTCTAATTGCCCTAAAAAATATTGCCCGTGCTAGGTTAAATAATTGGTTTTAATAAAAATTTAAAAAACAGAAGCATACAAATATACACAGAACAGTTATTAAAATAAAAAGGATGAAATAAAACTGACGCCTACTTTACTCACACAAAGACTCGCAGCTATCAGGTCCTGAGGCAAGACAGAAAGACACGGATCCTCATTCAATCAGATTGGCCTCAAAGTGGGGGACTCAGTACAATCTGCTCTGTCCAATTTATAAGAATTGGTCCAGGCAGTCTGTAAACCCACCTTTAGGGCGTGACATATGGGTTGGCTGTGACTTTTATGACCGGTCAGTCATGCTGAAATCTGGTCTAAAATGGATTTCTGCCCATAACTTTACACAGGAGAATGCCCGCCCGATAATTGTGGGCTCATTTTTCAGCTCTCAGTATTGGAGTCACAGGGGCACCAAAAACGGGGTGTCCACATGACCCCAATCAGAAGAACTGATTTTCTGAGCCAGGATTTAACATAAGTGGTTGGATTTTGGTATGTGTGGCACCGTCACCTCCTGACCGTTAAAATGGCGTACCTAAATAATATCTATTGAGCTGTATTTTCGAGTTATGACCGGAGTAAGATTTTTGAATTTTCCCACTGACAGGAAGTTGTGGAGAGCAGCTTGCCCCCACCCTCCGGAAGCATGCCCATATCATAAAGTAATAAACCCCTTTGAAGCTGTCCACTATACAGGCATGTTTATATAAAGTGTCGTGGAGGCCAGTGATCGTTGTCACCCCTGGGTCAGGGACTAAGAGGTTTACGGCGGTGGTCTGGTTTAGGATGTGGGGGAAGATGGAGAGGGAGAGAAGGGACAGTTATTTGTTTGAATAAAGGGGAGCTCCGAGTCCCCAGAACACAGGCCAAGCACTCATGCTCGGTGTGCCACAATTTCCCTATCCACATTTTTTTGCAGAGCACTTGCCATGCTCTCAACCACATTTTGATGCCATTTGCAGCCCTCTAGCCCTTTCCATTACATTTTTACAGCCATTTTAGTGCTCAAAAGTTCGGGTCGCCATTGACTTCAATGGGATTCGGGTTCGGGGTCAAGTTCAGGTCCCGAACTCAAACTTTTTTGTGAAGTTCGGCCGAACCCGTCGAACCCGAATATCCAGGTGTCCGCTCAACTCTATTTACAAACTTACACTGCTAGGTGGAGGCTTCCATCTAGCAGTGTTCCCCATGACGTCACCTACACTATTGGGAGGGCTTTAGCGCTGCCCTAGTCTGTAAAACCCGCTCATTAGTGCTGGTGATATCACCGGGAACACTGCTAGGCAGGGGCCTCCGCCTAGCAGAGACCCGGTACGTCACAGGATCTGCTGAAAAAGCCCTTGCCCTGCATGATTCAGCACAGGGCAAGGGAGAGCATGAAATGCTCCAATGCTCATCTTAGAGGGGCTGTCTGAATGAAGAAGGGGATATGTCCGGGTTCAGCTCTGAACCCGGACAACCCCTTTAAGTTGAACATTTTGTGCAAATGGAACTCCAGTTTATTGCTCTCATTAAGAGAAGCAAAATATATTTTTTTCTTTTGACTAAATGGAGCTCAGCAAATGGAGTTGGGGATTTAGCCAGGATTAATGGTGTCGTCAATGATGAGAAATACAGGCAGACACTTATTCATCATGCAATACCATCAGGGAGGCGTCTGACTGGCTCCAAATTTATTCTGCAGCAGGACAACGACCTCATTCATACAGCCAATTTCATAAAGTGCTATCTTCAGCGCAAACAAGAATAAGGAGTCCGGGAAGTGATGATATGGCCCCCACAGAGCCATGGTCTTAGCATCATTGCAAGAAGAGACAGAAGGCCTACACTCTCAGATCTCCACATCTGTGGTTCGTTCTCCAAGATGTTTGCAACAACCTCCCTGCCAAGTTCCTTTAAAAACTGTGTGCAAGTGTATCTAGAAGAACTAATACTGTTTTGAAGGCAAAAGATGGTCAGACTAAATATTGATTTGAGAGAGTTAAAGATAAAGTTAAAGGGATATTTCCAACTCAGGACATGCACCTGGATGTGGGCAGATGTGTTGAGGACTATGGAGACAGTGTACCAGGCAGTGCTGTTTTTTATTAGAGCTCCCACAAAGCGGTTTCCTCTGTTGAAGGCAAAAGGTAGACTTGTTTTATTTTTTAAAGGGAAATTTATTATTTAAAATTGAGACTGGGATTAGGCATGATGCAAGGGTTAAAAAAAAAGACTATCCTGTCACCGGTCCTCTAGTTCCAGTGCCAAGCTCCCTTCTCCTCTGCTTTCAGTCCCCACTGGACCGGTAGCGTGACATGCTGTCTACATGCACGTCACCTCTGCTTTGCAATCCATGACCAGAGTGGTGACTGACAGGAACAGTATGTGACTGCTGCCACTACTGAGGCCATTAATTAACCGGTAGCAGTGATGTGTGTGTAGATGACATATCATAGTTCCGGTCCAGCAGGGACTGAAAGTGGTAAAGAAGGGAGCCCTGTACTGGAACCACAGCTCCAAAATTACATCAGGGCTCAGTAACCAAAAAAACTAATTATACCATTCACACTAGTCCTCTATTGCCCCCTCCCGCTCCCATCTTTCATACTTTATGTAAAAACTGCAAAAATGCCCTTTGCGACTATTTTTGTATTCTAGACGACCTTAATAAATGACCCCCATTCTGTCTAGAAATGAGATCTATGGTCACTATGGACAAAAAATATTGACACTGATTTATCATGCCTTCACTCCAGAATGCTGGCTTGAAAAAGTCGCAAAAGAGGGCATGTTTGCAACTTTTTGGACTACTCCAGTTTTGAAATAAGGTTGGGAAAGTGGGTGGGGTTAGCTATGTTAATAAATTCACTCTAGATTCATCACTGAGGCTATTTTTTTAAAAAGTCACAATTTCACTCCAGGAGGAGAGCGGAGTAGGGAAACCAGAGTAGCTCCTTTAGACAAAAGTGTTAGATTTAAGGATAAGACAAATTTATCAAACAACATGTGACATTTGATAAATGAGGCATAAAGTGCGCCAATACAGACTCAAGCAAAACTGACTTCAAGGGAGTCATTTATTATGCTCGTCTGTTTTTTAGAGTGCGGTTAGACCAGTGCTTCTCAATTATTTTCTGTCTGCCCCCCCTAGGAAGAAGAAAACATTTTGCGCCCCCCGCGCGACTGTAAATAGTATCATTTGTCTATAAAATTGTTATAAGTACACCTCTGCAAAACACTGTATCCTTATTAACGTATAAGAGATTAAAAAAAGAAAGAAATGTGGATCGGACACACACTTATGGGGGGATCTGTGGATGACGGACACTTATGGGGGGATCTGTGGATGACGGACACTTATGGTGGGATCTGTGGATGACGGACACTTATGGGGGGATCTGTGGATGACGGACACTTATGGTGGGATCTGTGGATGACGGACACTTATGGGGGGATCTGTGGATGACAGACACTTATGGGGGGATCTGTGGATGATGGACACTTATGGGGGGATCTGTGGATGACGGACACTTATGGGGGGATCTGTGGATGACAGACACTTATGGGGGGATCTGTGGATGATGGACACTTATGGGGGGATCTGTGGATGACGGACACTTATGGGGGGATCTGTGGATGACGGACACTTATGGGGGGATCTGTGGATGACGGACACTTATGGGGGGGATCTGTGGATGATGGACACTTATGGGGGAATCTGTGGATGACGGACACTTATAGGGGGATCTGTGGATGACGGACACTTATGGGGGGATCTGTGGATCACGGACACTTATGGGGGGATCTGTGGATCACGGACACTTATGGGGGGGATCTGTGGCTAGCACTGTTACAGGGGGATCTGTGGCTGGCACTGTTATATATGTGCCATCCACAGACCCCCCACCCCATAACAGTGCCATCCACAGTGCCCCCACCCCTTAACTGTGCCATCCACAGATTCCGTGTGCCCGCCGCCGCCGTTTAAAGTTATTAAACATGCCCCCCTCACTCCTAATAGTACAGTATATCCAAATTTCTTCTGTATAATGCCGGCAGGCGGGCCGGGCGGCCGGCCGGCGCGTCCCTCAGTGACGTCACTTGTCTGCGCCGCCTGCTTCATTCATAAAGCAGGCGGCGCAGGCACGTGACATCACTGAGGGACACGCCGGCCGCCCGGCCCGCCTGCCGGCATTATACAGAAGAAATTCGCACACCCCAAAGGCCGGCCCTGAACGAGCCCCCGTTTACGGAGCCTGGCGCCCCCCCTGGGGGGCGCGCCCCACTATTTGAGAAGCACTGGGTTAGACCAACGTAGTGTATTAGCCTGTCACTATTGCATAGTATTTATAAGGAGTTGCACAGCAGGTAATGAATTAGGCGATGCATCTTTATATTCATCAGGGTGCAGGTGGATCGATTAGAGAACTAGTTGGTTGGCTCATGAATTAGGTGCTAAAATGCGGCGAAAAAGTTGCAAATTAGATCAAAGTCGCATATTAGATGAAAAGCCCTATATTAGATATAAAAAGTTGCAGCCAAATACACATGTTTATGTTTGTGAATAGGTGCACATCTACCCCCCATGCGACTATTTAAAAAAAATTGTCACATAGCCCAACACATCACTGACAAACAAAACTACGCCACCCATGAAGAGGCTTAGAAATTGCACCAAATTTGCAACTAATACTGGCCGAAAAAAGGCACGCTTACATATATCAGTCTAAGGCCCCTTTCACACGAGCGAGTATTCCGCGCGGATGCGATGCGGGAGGTGAACGCATTGCACCCGCACTGAATACCGACCTATTCATTTCTATGGGGCTGTGCACACGAGCGGTGATTTTCACGCATCACTTTTGTGTTGCGTGAAAATCGCAGCATGCTCCTCTTTGTGCGTTTTTCACTTAACGCAGGCCCCATAGAAATGAATTGGGTTGCGTGAAAATCGCAAGCATCCGCAAGCAAGTGCGGATGCGGTGCGATTTTCACGCACGGTTGCTAGGAGACGATTGGGATGGAGACCCGATCATTATTATTTTCCCTTATAACATGGTTATAAGGGAAAATAATAGCATTCTGAATACAGAATGCATAGTAAAACAGCACTGGAGGGGTTAAAAAAAAATAAAAAAAATCATTTAACTCACCTTCATCCACTTGCTCGCGTAGCCGGCATCTCCGTCTGTCTCTTTTACTGTATAGGACCTGTGGTGAGCATTAACTATAGTTCAAGGACCTGGGATGACGTCACTCCGGTCATCACATGGTACGTCACATGATCTTTTACTATGGTGATTCACCATGGTAAAAGATCATGTGACGTACCATGTGATGACCGGAGTGACGTCATCCCAGGTCCTTGAACTATAGTTAATACTCACCACAGGTCCTATACAGTAAAAAAAAGACAGACGGAGATGCCGGCTACGCGAGCCAGTGGATTAAGGTGAGTTAAATGATTTTTTATTTTTTTTTAACCCCTCCAGCCCTGTTTTACTTTGCATTCTGCATTCAGAATGCTATTATTTTCCCTTATAACCATGTTATAAGGGAAAATAATACTATTTACAGAACACCGATCCCAAGCGGTTTGGGTACCAAACACGCACGATTTTTCTCACGCGAGTGCAAAACGCATTACAATGTTTTGCACTCGCGCGGAAAAATCGCGGGTGTTCCCGCAACGCACCCGCACATTTTCCCGCAACGCCCGTCTGAAAGGGGCCTAAGGCTATATGCACACGACAGTGATGTGTTTTGTGGTCCGCAAATAATATAAATATAATATAATATAAAAACGATGTAAAAAAAGCAATTTTTTTTTTGTCACCTTACATAACAAAAAGTGTAATAGCAAGCGATCAAAAAGTCATATGCACCCCAAAATAGTGCCAATCATCTCATCCCTCAAAAATGATACCCTACCTAAGACACTAAAACATGATTTATTTTTTGTTTCAAAAATGCTGTTATTGTGTAAAACTTAAATAAATAAAAAAAAGTATACATATTAGGTATCGCCGTGTCCGTAAGAACCTTCTGTATAAAAATATCACATAAACTAACCCCTCAGGTGAACACCGTAAAAAAATAAAAATAAAAAGTGTGTCAAAAAAGCAATTTTTTTGTCACCTTACATCACAAAAAAGTGTAAGGCCTCTTTCACTCGGGCGTCCCAGATTTACACTGGATGCGTCCCAGGTGCATTGAGGCAAACCCGCGCGAGTGCACACGAAATTTCAGTCAGTTTTGACTGCTTTTGCGTTGCGCTGTTTGTCTTTTTCCGCACGAGTGCAATACATTTTGCACGCGCGTGATAAAAAACTGAATGTGATACCCAGACCCGAACTTCTTCACTGAAGTTCGGGTTTGGTGTTGTGTAGATTTTAATATTTTCCCTTCTATCTTCATTCTGTCTTCATTCAGAAGGACCTGCGCAGACTTCACAGCGCTCACCACGTGATTACGTCATCAAAGGTCCTTTTGCAGGTCCTGAAAGAAGAACAAAGAAGACGATGCCGGCTGCGCAATCAAGTGGATGAGGTGAGTTAATTTGTTTAATTTTTTAACCCCTCAAGGCACATTTTACTAAGCATTCTGTATTAAGAATGCTATTAGTTTCCCTTATAACAATGTTATAAGGGAAAAGAATACAGTGAATAGACTTTAATGGGGTCCAGGGTTGCTCATCCCTATCATCTCCTAGTAACCATGCATAAAAAATCGCACCGCATCCGCACTTGCTTGCTGATGCTCGCGATTTTCACGGACCCCAATTCATTTCTATGGGGCCTGCGTTGCGTATATAGAACATGCTGCGATTTTCACGCAACGCACAAGTGATGCGTGAAAATCATTGCTCATCTGCACAGCCCCATTGAAGTGAATGGGTCCGGATTCAGTGCGGGTGCAATGCGTTCACCTCATGCATTGCACCCACGTGGAATTCTCGCCCGTGTGAAAGGAGCCTAATAGCAAGCGATCAAAAAGTCATATGCACCCTAAAATAGTACCAACCAAACCGTCATCTTATACCGAAAAAAATGAGCACCTACATAAGACAGTCGCCCAAAAAATAAATAAAAAATATGGCTTTCAGAATATGGAGACACTAAAAAATCATTTTTTTCAAAAATGCTTTATTATGTAAAACTGAAACAAACAACCAATATTTGATCTAACCTGTCAGATGAACATTGTAAATAACAAAACATAAAAACGGTGCCAAAGCAGCTATTTTTTGTTACCTTGCCTCACAAAAAGTGTAATATAGAGCAACCAAAAATCATATGTACCCTAAAATAGTACTAACAAAACTACCACCTTATCCCATAGTTTCCAAAATGTGGTAATTTTTTTAGGAGTTTCTACTCTACGGGTGCATCAGGGGGTCTTCAAATGTGGCATGGCAGCTTAAAGTTATCCCAGTGAAATCGCCTTCCTAAAACCATATGGGTCCCTTTCCTTCTGCGCCCTGCCGTGTTCCCGTACAGCAGTCACCACATATGGGGTGTTTCTGAAGCCTACAGAATCAGTGCAATAAATATTGAGTTTTGTTTGGCTGTTAACCCTTGCTTTGTTAGGAGAAAAAAAATTATAAAAATGGAAAATCTGCCAAAAAAGTGAAATTCTGAAAAGTCATCTCCATTCTCCATTAATTCTTGTGGAACACCTAAAGGGTTAACTAAGTTTGTAAAATCTGTTTTGAATACCTTGAGGGGTGTAGTTTCTAAAATGGGGTCATTTTTGGGTGGTTTCTATTTTCTAAGGCCTCTTGCACACGATCGTGTGCGGGCCGCAATGCACGAACACCAACCGCGCGGCAGCCACAGTGGATCGCAGACCCATTCACTATAATGGGTCCGCGATCTGCCCGTTCCGCAAAAAGATAGGACATGTTCTATCTTTTTGCGGAACGGAAGTACGGGACGAAACCCCACGGAAGCACACCGTAGTGCTTCCGTTCTGCGCCATTCTACGTCTCCGTTCGTGTGAAAGAGCCCTAAGCCTCACAAAGTGACTTCAGACCTGAACTGGTCCTTAAAAAGTGGGTTTTGGAAATTTTCTGAAAAATTTTAAGATTTGCTTCTAAACTTCTAAGCCTTCTAACATCCCCAAAAAATAAAATGGCATTCACAAAATGATCCAAACATGAAGTAGACATCTGGGGAATGTAAAGTAATAACTATTTTTGGACTTATTACTATCTATTATAAAAGTAGAGAAATTGAAATTTGGAAATTTAAAAAAATTTATTTGTAAATTTGGTATTTATTTTATAAATAAAAATGAATTTTTTTTTACTCAATTTTACCACTGTCATGAAGTACAATATCTGACGAGAAATCTCAGAATGGCCTGGATAAGTAAAAGCATTTTAAAGATGTCACCACATAAAGTGACACATGTCAGATTTGCTAAAAATGGCCTGGTCCTTAAGGTGAAAAATGGCAGGGTCCTTAAGGTGTTAATCTGAAATACGCCTAACCGCTGCACCGCAATCTGCTACTTCTCCCCGCTTATACCAGGTCTAAAATTGTGGGGTGGAGTGGGCGGGGAAGGTGACAGGCCAGCAGGCCCGTCTTATTTGCCATTTTTCACGCCTGCTTTAGGCGTAGAAAAAAGTCTAAATGTAAGACAACTCGGAAGCGGTCTTACATTTAGAACTGGTGAAGGATCCGCCAAAGTTATTAATAGACCGACTCATCTTCATAACTTTGGCGGAACCACTGCCAGCTTAGGGGTTAATTAAGTTCTTAATTAATAAATGTGCCCCAAAGACTGCAGAAAACACAAAATTAGACCTAAAATCGCACAGACAAGGACGATAAATGACCCCTCAAATGTTTCCCTCATGATAAATTCCCCCCATTGTCTTCATAGAAATAAAAATTTATAAAAAAAAAAACATTATAATATCTTTAATTTCTATCCCATCCCTGAGCTATTATCTTCAGGGCAAAGAGGTAGCTGCAAACAGTAAATGACTGTATTTGTAGTATTTCTTTTATTTTATACAGCTTATTGCTTGTGGTTAATATCTCACACGAAAACATTGCCGAAAATTACTTTGCACTTCTCTGCTCGACATGTAAATACAGCCTGTTGGGATTATGACAAGAAAATTAGTATTATCAAGTTTAGAAATGTCATAGACCCATGATGTGTCAATGATTCATAATTTAATCCAAAGCAGAGTTCATGGGAACTCCTCAGTGGTGCTAAGTATTTACAATGCAGCCTTTAATTAAGGTTTTATGTACATTTCCTCCTGACAACTAGAAAAGAACAGTAATATGCATGAAAATGAAATTTTTTCCCCAGAATATCTGCCTGACTAAGATTCTCTCTGAATCTAGAAATGTAACAATAAATGTTGCTCTCAGCTTTAGATTTTGCATGTTAGATTAAGTCTATAGGGTGGCACCATATAGGTCATGTCTAGGTTTCCCCATATAGAAAGCCAGAGTTCCTCTTTTAGCAGGGCCTGAGAGCCCCATGAACAGTGCCATAGTGTCTCTACAAACATATCTTGGCACAGTATGCCCATAAACAATGTTAGCTGGAAAATGCCCCCATAAATAATGATTCCATGAACAGTGTCAACCAGAGAGCACAGCCAAAACATTGCTCCAATTAATAATGGTAGTGAGAGAGTACCCTCATTTACAGTGCCAGCCAATATACAGGGAGTGCAGAATTATTAGGCAAGTTGTATTTTTGAGGATTAATTTTATTATTGAACAACAACCATGTTCTCAATGAACCCAAAGAACTCATTAATATCAAAGCTGAATATTTTTGGAAGTAGTTTTTAGTTTGTTTTTAGTTTTAGCTATTTTAGGGGGATATCTGTGTGTGCAGGTGACTATTACTGTGCATAATTATTAGGCAACTTAACAAAAAACAAATATATACCCATTTCAATTATTTATTTTTAACAGTGAAACCAATATAACATCTCTACATTCACAAATATACATTTCTGACATTCAAAAACAAAACAAAAACAAATCAGTGACCAATATAGCCACCTTTCTTTGCAAGGACACTCAAAAGCCTGCCATCCATGGATTCTGTCAGTGTTTTGATCTGTTCACCATCAACATTGCGTGCAGCAGCAACCACAGCCTCCCAGACACTGTTCAGAGAGGTGTACTGTTTTCCCTCCTTGTAAATCTCACATTTGATGATGGACCACAGGTTCTCAATGGGGTTCAGATCAGGTGAACAAGGAGGCCATGTCATTAGATTTTCTTCTTTTATACCCTTTCTTGCCAGCCACGCTGTGGAGTACTTGGACGCGTGTGATGGAGCATTGTCCTGCATGAAAATCATGTTTTTCTTGAAGGATGCAGACTTCTTCCTGTACCACTGCTTGAAGAAGGTGTCTTCCAGAAACTGGCAGTAGGACTGGGAGTTGAGCTTGACTCCATCTTCAACCCGAAAAGGCCCCACAAGCTCATCTTTGATGATACCAGCCCAAACCAGTACTCCACCTCCACCTTGCTGGCGTCTGAGTCGGACTGGAGCTCTCTGCCCTTTACCAATCCAGCCACGGGCCCATCCATCTGGCCCATCAAGACTCACTCTCATTTCATCAGTCCATAAAACCTTAGAAAAATCAGTCATGAGATATTTCTTGGCCCAGTCTTGACGTTTCAGCTTGTGTGTCTTGTTCAGTGGTCGTCGTCTTTCAGTCTTTCTTACCTTGGCCATGTCTCTGAGTATTGCACACCTTGTGCTTTTGGGCACTCCAGTGATGTTGCAGCTCTGAAATATGGCCAAACTGGTGGCAAGTGGCATCTTGGCAGCTGCACGCTTGACTTTTCTCAGTTCATGGGCAGTTATTTTGCGCCTTGGTTTTTCCACACGCTTCTTGCGACCCTGTTGACTATTTTGAATGAAACGCTTGATTGTTCGATGATCACGCTTCAGAAGCTTTGCAATTTTAAGAGTGCTGCATCCCTCTGCAAGATATCTCACTATTTTTGACTTTTCTGAGCCTGTCAAGTCCTTCTTTTGACCCATTTTGCCAAAGGAAAGGAAGTTGCCTAATAATTATGCACACCTGATATAGGGTGTTGATGTCATTAGACCACACCCCTTCTCATTACAGAGATGCACATCACCTAATATGCTTAATTGGTAGTAGGCTTTCGAGCCTATACAGCTTGGAGTAAGACAACATGCATAAAGAGGATGATGTGGTCAAAATACTCATTTGCCTAATAATTCTGCACGCAGTGTAGTATACCACACAGTCAAGTTACATTATTACGACCACTTCCGACTTTCGACGTCAGTAGCATGTAGCTCATGAAGGAAGTCATTTGCCGTGAGCTGGCTTGGTGAGTAAATACAGTGACATGCAAAAGTTTGGGCACCCCTGGTCAAAAATACTGTTACTGTGAACAGTTAGGTAAGTTGAAGATGAAATGATAAAGTTAAAGCGTAACTGTCATATTTTTTTTATTTGCTAGTTTATTAGAGCTAGGCATGTATACCTGAGTTAGTCTGGCAATGATTGTCAAAAGATCTGCAGTTCCTTATAATTAGAGATGACCGAATCAAAGGTGACCAAGTGGAATTCATTTTGAATTTCATGAAAAAAATCGATTAGCAACGAATGCGAATTTCCTCACGCTTCGTGATAACGAATTGCATTTTCCTAAAATGGTGGCTACACGTGTGAGGACTGAGGACATGGGGCAAGAAACTCTTGGAAGGAGGGATCACTCAGATTGACATGCCTGCATGCAGCCAATCAGCAGCCAGCCCTGTGATGTCACAGCCCTATAAATACAGCGGCCCTCTTGGATTCAGACATTTTCCAGCGTTCAGAGTGCAGGGACAGACGTGAGAAGGCGCTAGGGACAGCAATTGGAAAAACATGATTGTGGGGAGAAAAGACAGAAAAAAAAAACACCTATCTATAAGTGCAGGAAAAGGATAGGGAGGAATCATTTCACAGCATCTTAGTGCAGGGAGAGACGTCAGAAGGCTCTAGGGACATTGATAGGAAAGGGATTTACAACTGCAGGGAAAGATTATTTGGGAGTCCAAATAGCCATTAGACAGCTCTGTCATTCCAACAATTTGTTATTGGGCTGAAAGTGTTTAGTGGCTTATAACTCAGTATCTTTAGTATCTTATATTAGTA
The DNA here is from genome assembly GCF_905171765.1 of Bufo bufo. Classification (NCBI taxonomy): domain Eukaryota; kingdom Metazoa; phylum Chordata; class Amphibia; order Anura; family Bufonidae; genus Bufo; species Bufo bufo. Next base: position 566,349,309 of record NC_053392.1, on the reverse strand, counting down.
CTACAAGAAAAATATATACGCATTTCACTTCTGCAGTTAGGGGTGTATTTCAGTAAAAAAAAGAAAAAAGCATATAGGGGTGTATTTCAGTAAAAAAAAGAAAAAAGCATATAGGGGTGTATTTCAGTAAAAAAAGAAAAAAAATATACGCATTGCACTGTTGCCGTTATTTCTGCGTATAGGGGCATATTTCGGTACTACAAGAAAAATATATACGCACTTCACTCATGCAGTTATTTCTGTGCAAAGCGTACAGGGGTGTAATACAATAAAAAAAATGAAAAATATATACGCACTGCACTGTTGCAGTTATTTCTGGTGAAAGTGTAAAGAGGCGTATTTCAGTACTACAAGAAAAATATATACGCACTTCACTCTTTAAGCTTTTTCTGGTCAAAGAGTATAGGGTCGTATTTCAGTACAACAAGAAAAATATATTCTCAGTGCATTTCTGCAGTTAATTCTGGTGAAAGCGTATAGTGGCCTATTTCAGTACAACAAGAAAAATATATTCTGTTCACATCTGCTATTATTTTTTGGTGAAAGCGTATAGAGGCCTATTTCAGTACTAAAAGAAAAATATATTCTCAGTTCACTTCTGCAGTTAAAAAATGAAAGACGAGGGCGGCACTCACCGGTACTTGCAGAGTGGTTTCTTTATTCCACGTGAAGAAAGGTAGGGAGCAGACTTACATACATAAGTGCATCAGCAGGACGAGGTGACGGCCGTTTCGCACCTTAGTGCTTCATCGGGCCTATAATCAAGCGGTGAATTTCACCTGCTTTTAAAAGCCTGCTATGATGCGCTTCTCTCTGCGCCGCCCGTGCATTGCGCTCACCTGGCGCCTACCTGTGCGTCACAGAGGGAAAGCTGCGTCACTATGTGAAAGACATGTTACATTAAAATAATCATATAAATACTTGCAATACAAAGAGCATAATCAACAGCAATTACAAGAAGACTCCCATGTCGATCTTTTCATTGAGTCCCAACGGACCCATTGCGCCTGCGCGCAAGATCCTATTTAAGGTATATTGACGATGTGTTCATAGTATGGACAGGTACAGAAGTTGATTTCACGTGCTTTGTACAGCATCTTAACACATCCAACGACATGAATATGTTATTCACACACAAATTCGGAGATACACATCTAAAATTTTTGGATGTGACTATCTTAGTGAGGCAAGGTGAGTTGGTGACTGAGGGATATCGCAAACCCACAGCCACCAACTCCCTACTCCATTACTCAAGCTATCATGCCCCCAGCGTCAAAAAAGCTGCACCTTATGGACAGTTTGTCAGACTTAAATGCATCAATAAGCTAGAAGAAGATTATAATAAACAGGCTTTAGACCTGAAGAACAGCCTTCTAGCTAGGGGTTGCCCCATAAAATTACTTAATGATGCTATGAAAAAGGCTGCACACCCAAGACAAATAAAACCTCCAAGAGTCGCCCGAGTTGACAAAGAAAAAGAGGACAAACATAACTCCAGATTAGACCCCTTTGTGTTTTCCTTTAAGCATGGACCAATGGCCTATCAGATCAAAAAGGTTATAAAAGAAAATTGGGGATATACTAGAAATAGATGAATCCTTGACAGGGATAAAAACATTGCACCCATTGTCGCATTTAGAAAATGCCCTACTCTAAAGGACAGATTGGTCCGCAGTAGATTTCAGAGCGGGGGCCCTCAGGGTAACCGCAGATGTGGTCATTGCTCATGTTGCAAACTGAACCCACAGTGGGATACCCTAAATTTTGGAGGGATTAAACAAAGTTAATACCCTTATAACTTGTAAAAGCAAATACGTAGTCTACTTGCTAAAATGTATATGCGGCAGGTTCTACATCGGAAAAACAATTAGATGTCTCCAAGAAAGGATCAGGGAACACATTAAATCACTCACCAGTGGTAAGGGATGCCCTCGTCTCATCGAACACATAAGACAGGAACACGGAGGGAGCGAACAAACACTAAGTTTCGCGGGATTGAGGTAATACGCAGTCTACCACAAGGGGGAGATAGACACAAAGAACTACTAAGGAGAGAGAGCAAGTGGATCTTGCGCGCAGGCGCAATGGGTCAGTTGGGACTCAATGAAAAGATCGACATGGGAGTCTTCTTGTACAAACCGGATTCCAAAACAATTGGGACACTAAACAAATTGTGAATAAAAACTGAATGCAATGATGTGGAGATGGCAAATGTCAATATTTTATTTGTAATAGAACATAGATGACAGATCAAACATTTAATCCGAGTAAATGTATCATTTTAAAGGAAAAATACTTTGATTACAATTTTCACGGTGTCAACAAATCCCCAAAAAGTTGGGACAAGTAGCAATAAGAGGCTGGAAAAAGTAAATTTGAGCATAACGAAGAGCTGGAAGACCAATTAACACTAATTAGGTCAATTGGCAACATGATTGGGTATAAAAAGAGCTTCTCAGAGTGGCAGTGTCTCTCAGAAGCCAAGATGGGTAGAGGATCACCAATTCCCACAATGTTGCGCAGAAAGATAGTGGAGCAATATCAGAAAGGTGTTACCCAGCGAAAAATTGCAAAGACTTTGCATCTATCATCATCAACTGTGCATAACATCATCTGAAGATTCAGAGAATCTGGAACAATCTCTGTGCGTAAGGGTCAAGGCCGTAAAACCATACTGGATGCCCATGATCTCCGGGCCCTTAAACGACACTGCACCACAAACAGGAATGCTACTGTAAAGGAAATCACAGAATGGGCTCAGGAATACTTCCAGAAACCATTGTCAGTGAACACAATCCACCGTGCCATCCGCCGTTGCCAGCTGAAACTCTACAGTGCAAAGAAGAAGCCATTTCTAAGCAAAATCCACAAGCTCAGGCGTTTTTCACTGGGCCAGGGATCATTTAAAATGGAGTGTGGCAAAATGGAAGACTGTTCTGTGGTCAGACGAGTCACGATTCAAAGTTCTTTTTGGAAATCTGGGACGCCATGTCATCCGGACCAAAGAGGACAAGGACAACCCAAGTTGTTATCAACGCTCAGTTCAGAAGCCTGCATCTCTGATGGTATGGGGTTGCATGAGTGCGTGTGGCATGGACAGCTTGCATGTCTGGAAAGGCACCATCAATGCAGAAAAATATATTCAGGTTCTAGAACAACATATGCTCCCATCCAGACGTCATCTCTTTCAGGGAAGACCCTGCATTTTTCAACAAGATAATGCCAGACCACATTCTGCATCAATCACAACATCATGGCTGCGTAGGAGAAGGATCCGGGTACTGAAATGGCCAGTCTGCAGTCCAGATCTTTCACCTATAGAGAACATTTGGCGCATCATAAAGAGGAAGGTGCAACAAAGAAGGCCCAAGACGATTGAACAGTTAGAGGCCTGTATTAGACAAGAATGGGAGAGCATTCCTATTTCTAAACTTGAGAAACTGGTCTCCTCGGTCCCCAGACATCTATTGAGTGTTGTAAGAAGAAGGGGAGATGCCACACAGTGGTGAAAATGGCCTTGTCCCAACTTTTTTGGGATTTGTTGACACCATGAAATTCCCTTTCAACATATTTTTCCCTTAAAATGGAACATTTTCTCAGTTTAAACTTTTGTTCCGTGATTTATGTTCTATTCTGAATAAAATATTAGAAGTTGGCACCTCCACATCATTGCATTCAGTTTTTATTCACGATTTGTATAGTGTCCCAACTTTTTTGGAATCCGGTTTGTAAATGCTGTTGATTATGCTCTTTGTATTGCAAGTATATTTGTATGATTATTTTAATGTAACATGTCTTTCACATAGTGACGCAGCTTTCCCTCTGTGACGCACAGGTAGGCGCAATTCCCGGGGCGGTGCAGAGAGAATCACGTCATAGCAGGCTTTTAAAAGCAGGTGAAATTCACTGCTTGATTATAGGCCCAATGAAGCACTAAGGTGCGAAACGGCCGTCGCCTCGTCCTGCTGATGCACATATGTATGTAAGTCTGCTCCCTACCTTTCATCACGTGGAATAAAGAAACCACTCTGCAAGTACCGGTGAGTGCCGCCCTCGTCTTTCATTTTTTAAGTGTTTGGTAAAAGTAACAATCTGGTTACATGTTGGGCTGAGCACCACTGTCAGCAGTATATGGATAACACCCTGCTAAGCACTCCGGTGAATGATACCTTCAGAAGGGACTCATTCAGCTATTGCAGTGCCACCCCGACTAGCTCTATAACCTCCATCACTTCTGCAGTTATTTATGTTGAAAGCATATAGGGGTGTATTTCAGTAAAAAAAGAAAAATATATACGCACTGCACTGTTGCAGTTATTTCTGGTGAAAGCGTATAGGGGCGTATTTCAGTACTACAAGAAAAATATATACGCACTTCACTCTTAAATTTTTTTCTGTTCAAAGCGTATAGTGGCGTATTTCAGTACAACAAGAAAAATATATTCTCATGTCACTTCTGCAGTTAATTGAGGTGAAAGCGTTTAGTGGCTTATTTCCTTACAAAAAGAAAAATATATTGGTCAATTTTAGAGGTGTTTTAATATTCGCTTAATTTATTTAGTTTAGCTAAAAGTATTTCAGGCAGAGAAGTACCAGGCCATGCACAGAGGAGTGGCAGAGGCCTAAATGTTTCTGGCGCAAGCAGAGGTCGCAGAAGAGTAAGGGGGAGTGGCAGCAGGAGTCGCAGCGAGAGACCTGAGCTCCCGGTGTCATCTAGCGGTCGTGTCTTGACCAGCAACCCAGCGGTTCTTGATGGGATGACGTGAATGACTGAGTTAACCAAAGTGACATCAGACATCCCCAGCCAACAGTCGGTGGGTTCGTCAGACACAACCCTTAGTGGCATGGCCCGGGAGCAGACCCTGTGCCCTCAGCTGTCCTCAACCTGCCTCTGTCCTTTTCTGTTCTCTCACCGCGAGAAGTACTTAATGCTGTGGGTTCAGCTCCACTATACAGTGAGGAAGAGCTACTAGAGGACAGTCAGCAGCTACTGCCTAGCCAAGATCTGGAGGAGACATCCACCACTTCCTCCGCTAGGCGGGCAAGTAGTGATGAGGAGAGTGGCGCGTGAGCTTGTGTTGCGAGTGGTCAGGCTCCTAACCCAGAGACCGTTGAGGAGGAAATCAGTGACGTGCAGACACTACTCGATGGTGATGAAACCGATCGCACTTAGGAGCCGGGTGAAGATCATCATCAGGAGAAGAGGGTGGCAGCTTGCAGGTCAGGCAGTGGCTTAGCCAGCAAGTCGCTAGTGTGGCCAGGAGTCAGCAGGGTGGCAGCAGTGGGAGGTCGGGAGCGGGAAAAAGAGTGGTGCAGGGGTTCACGGAAGCAGCGGCGGTAGCAGTCAGCCAGTGAGTAGTGTTTGGGGGAAAATCAGGTACTCGACGGTGTGGCAGTTTTTTGTGAAGCCGCCGGAGGAGGTCAACATGGCCATATGTAGAATATGTGGGCAGAAGGTGAAGCGTGGCCAGGGTGCCAATGTTGGCACAATGGCCCTGCCTCAACATCTGGAGCGTCACCATAAAGTGGGCTGGGAGAACCGTGGCTCCGATGTGGTGGTCCAGCCTGCCGCAGAAACCGCTGCATCACCCAGTGGCACGCCGCACCTGATTTCAGGAAGTCAAGCCTCTACCACCTCAGCCGAAGGGAGCTGTCTGTCGTTGCTATCGTCTGCTGTTCCTGATGCTCCTGCTCCTCCTACCCCTTGTAAGTCATTCAGTCAGCAATCGATCACCGAAGCAATTGCCAAGAGACAACAGTATGCGTGCATGCATCCCACGGCGCAGAAGCTGAACGTGCGCCTGTCCAAGTTGCTGGTGCTTCAGTCACTCTAGATGGCTTTTGCCAAGCCGAGGTGGAGAGTCCCAAGCCGTCATTTCTTTGTGAAAAAGGCAGTAACAGCCCTGCACAAACATGTAGAACAGAAGGTGGGCCATTCCTCGACCCCGTCGGTGTCTGTCAAAGTGCACGGCAGCGCCTACATGTGGAGCTGTAGCTATGGTCAGGGACAATACATGTCCTTTACGGCCCATTGGGTGAATGTGGTTCCTGCACAGCCACACCAGCAACTTGGCCAGGTGACGCTGCTTCCGCCTCCACGTTCTCACACTGTTGTTCCTGTGACAATGTCCGCCTCTCCTCATCCTCCACCATGTCCTCAGCTTCCACTGCAGGGACAAGTCACAGTGCCCCTCCAGCATACATGTGCAGGGCTCAGCGATGTCACGCTGTTCTGCACCTGGTTTGCCTTTTGCGAACGGAGTCAAACAGGGGAGGAGCAGCTCGCGTGATGCATCAAGAAATCGAATCCTGGCTTTCTCCGTGACAACTGAAAATCGGAACCATGGTGACTGACAACGCGAAGAACATCGGCGCTGCGTCAAGGAAGGCTGAGCCATGCGCCCTGCATGGCACACGTGTTCAATCTGGTTGTCAAGCGATTTCTGAAGAAGTCCTCCACCCATCTGCAAAACATCCTAAAAATGGCCAGGAAACTTTGCATGCACTCCAGCCACTCGTACACCGCAAAGCACACCCTCCTTGAGCTGCAGCGGCAGAACGGCATCCCCCAACATAGGCTGATATGCGTTGTTTCCACCCGTTAGAATTCCACCCTCCATATGTTGGACCGACTATATGAACAGAGAAAGTCCTTCAACGATTTATTGAAGATGCAAGCGGATAGGAGTACACCACTGTGTAACTTCGATGTCAGCCAATGGCAGCTCATACGTGACACCTGCCGTTTGCTCAGGCCCTTTGAGGACGCCACGTTATTTGTCAGTCGCCAGGACTACGGGATAAACGACGTCATTCCGCTGCTTCATGTCCTGGAACAGATGCTGGTAATAATGGCTGGTCAAGGGACACGAGACGTGGCGCCTAGATCTCACAGCCACATGAGCCCTGTGGGGGCTGAACTGGAAGAGGAGAAGGAGGGGGAGGAGGACATTGGAGCACAAGCAATGTGTAGCCAAATGAGTGGTTTCAGCTACTCAGCTGACAGGACAGGAGGAGCAGGAGCAACCAGAGGAGCTACAGGGCAATGAGTAAGATGAGTCAGAGGACCCGGACACACTGTGGCAGTATGCAGTGGAGATGGAAGCAGGGAGTCTCTCTGAGTCACTTGCACAAATGGCCCGATGCATGCTCACTTGCTTGCGTAGTGACAGCCGAATTGTCACCATTCGGCAGAGGGATGACTTCTGGCTCTCCACCTTGTTGGACCATCGTTACTGGTCCAGAATGAGGGCCTTTTTTTACACCCACCGAGAAGGAGGACAAACTGAACTACTACAAAGACATCCTATGTAGTCAGTTGGCCGCTGCCTATCTGCGCCATCGTCCATCCTCTCGCAGGTCTGACTGGGGGGGCCCTCTGTGCTCACGTTCCACTGCCATGGCTGCTGGGGAGGGGTGGGGTGGCAGGAGCAGTAACAGCTCCATCAGCAGCAACCTGAGTCTACAGTCGCTGATGAGTAGCTTTCTTCACCCGCATAGTGAAGAAACTACTCACCAGCAGCAAATGGTAGACCTGCAGAGGACCTGAACCAACAGGTGGTGGTATACTTGGACAGCACCCTGCCACCCCACATTGAAGATCCACTGGACTACTGGGCAGCCAAACTAGCTTTGTGGCCGCAACTAGCAGAGTTTTCCCTGGAAAAGCTGTCCTGCCCGGCCAGAACTGTGGCATCAGAGTGGGTGTTTAGTGCGGCGGGGCCATAGTTACCCCAAGGAGAACTCGCCTGTCCACCCAAAATGTGGGGAGACTGACCTTTGTCAAGATGAATCAGGCGTGGATCAGCCAGGATTTCCACCCACCAATGCCTGATGCATCTGATTAGATCATCCATGCCACCTCACCCAAACCTTGAAAAAAAGAGACCGGTTTCTTCTGGCTACCTGCCTCGGCTACTACTCTGGTGCTGCCACCCGCCTGATGCCACACAAATCTGAAGCAAAGTGCTCCTTATTTCACCCACCTTCATCAGCGTGTACTGGTATAGCCACCCACCGGACCACTCTGTCACCGGGTCACTTTGTGGTCTCCTGATGCTGCTGCTGCCATCTCCACACTATGTCACCTTCGCACTCTGTGGTCTCCTGATGCTGCTGCCATCTGCACTCTATGTCACCTTTCCACTATGTGGTATCCTGATGCTGCTGCTGCTATCGCCACACTATGTCACCTTGCCACTCTGTTATCCTGATGCTGCTGCTGCCATCTCCACACTATGTCACCTTGCCACTCTGTGGTATCCTCCTGATGCTGCTGCTGCCGCCACCTCCAGACTTGGTCATTGTGCCACTCGGTGGCCTCCTCATACTACTGACACCTCCAGACTCAGTCAGTGTGCCACTCAGTGGCCTCCTCAAACTGCTACCAACTCCAGACTCTGTCATTGTGCCACTCGGTGGCCTTCTCCGGATGCTGCCAACTCCATACTCGTTCATTGTGCCACTCGGTGGCCTTCTCCTGATGCTGCTGCTGCCGCCACATCCAGACTCAGTCATTGTGCCACTCGGTGGCCTCCTCATACTGCTGCCAACTCCATACTCTCTCATTGTGTCACTCGGTGCCCTTCTCCTGATGCTGCTAACTCCATACTCTCTCATTGTGTCACTCGGTGGCCTTCTCCTGATGCTGCTGCTGCTGCCACCACCTCCAGATTCGGTCATTGTGCCACTCGGTGGCCTCCTCATACTGCTGCCACCTCCAGACTCGTAAAACAAAACATTCAATGCAACAGCTCTCTGAAAACCAAATAAAGTACAAAAATGCATAATAATTGCTAATGCTATACTTATAAATTAGAGATGCTTGGCAAATACATTTTGTACAAAATTATTTGAGCCCGTCTGCTGCACGTCAAGGCGATCTCTGTAAGACGGGTTCCTCCATACTCGGTCATTGTGCCACTCGGTGGCCTTCTCCAGATGCTTGCAACTCCATACTCGGTCATTGTGCCACTCGGTGGCCTTCTCCTGATGCTGCTGCCGCCACATCCGGACCCGGTCATTGTGCCACTCGGTGGCCTCCTCATACTGCTGCCAACTCCATACTCTGTCATTGTGCCACTTGGTGGCCTTCTCCTGATGCTGAAAACTCCATACTCGGTCATTGTGCCACTCGGTGGCCTTCTCCTGATGCTGAAAACGCCATACTTGGTCATTGTGCCACTCGGTGGCCTTCTCCTGATGCTGCCGCCACCTCCAGACTCGGTCATTGTGCCACTTGGTGGCCTCCTCATACTGCTGCCAACTCCATACTCTGTCATTGTGCCACTCGGTGGCCTTCTCCTGATCCTGCAACTCCATACTCTGTCATTGCGCAACTTGGTGGCCTTCTCCTGATGCTGCTGCCGCCACCTCCAGACTCTGTCATTATGCCACTCGGTGGCTTCCTCATACTTCTTCCACCTCCAGACCCTGTCATTGGGCCACTCTGTGGTCTCCTCATGCTGTTTCCACCTCACCACTATGTCATAGGTCCACTCTGTGGACTTCTCATGCTGTTCCCACCCTCCCCACTTCATGACTGGTCCACTATTTTGGCTTTCAGCCTGATCTGTCAGAAGGAAGAAAAAATGAGACGCACAACGGAGCCTCCCTGTGTAGCAGCTGTAAGCCATGTATGGTCCCATCAGATTTGGCTTATGATTTGGTAGCCAAAAGCAGGAATGGGTACAAAACACAGAAGACATGCAAATATCCATTGACGTGTCATCTCTGTTTTAGATCCACTCCTGTTTTTTTTTGGCATTAGTAATACTGATCGATTATTGAGCAAATGCAGACCGAGTGAAGGCGTATGCTCCACAGACAGGATCCGTTTTTTGTGGGTTATTGTTCTGACGGATCAGAGGAAAGGGAAATAATCAGTGACGTCAACACAAACTTAATGCTGACACCCTCTCCACTCTGTCAGGTGGGCTTTACTTGTATAAATGTTTAATAGAACAGGTTCTTTAGACATCTATGTGGAATCAGCTGACGCTAACATCGACCTGTAAGGCTGAGTTGATACTTCAGTTATTAGGTCAGTTTTGGCCCTGTGACTGCCCAAATAAGTGAAGTATGCAGTGATTCTAAGAGCGATGCCTGTCATCTGCATGTCATACTGACTCACAGTATTCTTTCACTACCACAGTAGACTCCCTATGCGTGTTACTGCAAGCAGGGCCGGTTTTAGAAAAAGTGTGGCCCTGGGCAAAAGGTGGGGCCCCAAAAGAAATATTGCACAAATAACACATTCACATATAGACTGCCCAAACTGATTGCGGATTACACATGGTTTTTCCATGCAGATTCTCGTGCAGAGAAACTGCAGTGTAATACAGTACCAGCAAGATGTATAAGATTATCTTTAGGATAGGTCATCAATATCAGATCGGCTGGCGTCCATCTTCCAGGATCCCTGCCGGTCAACTGTTGGGCGGCCAGTGATGTCACTGTATATCAGTCACATGGCCTAGTTGCAGTCCAGTCCCATTCAAGTGAAAGGAGATAAGCTGCAATACCAAGCATCGCTGCTGTATAATGGACGGCGCTGTGCCTGTTGTGCCCCCAGATGTCCCAGGTACTATACTGCTGAAAGAATAGTGACCCTAATAGACATAATTGGGGTGTAAAGTAGAACTGGATTTCCAAAAGAGCTGTCAAAAATGAAAGGTGAGATCTGATTAGTTGCTATGGGCAACTAAGCTAGTTCTACTTTACACCAGTTTGATAAATTACCCCAAATGTCCCTACAGTGTCCACACCAGTTATAATGTCCCCTAGAGTGCCCCAGTAATAATAATAACACCCTATATTGTGCTCCAGGCAATAATCCCTGTATAGTGTCCCCAATAGCAAGGCCCCCATGCTGCCCCCATATAGTAATCCCCCATAGTAATTTGCCCCCCACACAGAAATTTCCTCCACATAGTAATTTCCCCCACACTGCCCCATAGTAATCCCCCCACAGTAATTTGCCCCCCCACAGTAATTTCTCCGACACTGCCCCCACACAGTATTTTCCCTGACACTGCCCCCACACAGTAGTTTCCTCGACACTGCCCCCACACAGTAGTTTCACCGACACTGCCCCCACACAGTAGTTACCTCGACACTGCCCCCACACAGTAGTTTCCCAGACACTGCCCCCACACAGTAGTTTCCCCGACACTGCCCCCACACAGTAGTTTTCCTCACACTGCCCCCACACAGTAATTTCACCCACACTGCCCCCACACAGTAGTTTCCCCAGCACCGCCCCCACACTGTAATTGCCCCCACACTGCCCCACACAGTAGTTTCACCGACACAGTAGTTTCCCCCACATTGCCCCATATAGTAATTTGCCCCCACATAGTAATCCCTCCTATAATAATTTGCCCCCACATAGTAATCCCTCTCATAATAATTTGCCCCCACACAATAATCCGACCCTAATATTTTTCCCCCAAATAGTAAATTTCCCCCCATACTGCAATTTTCTCCTGATGTACTGTCTCTTCACATGTCTTCCTGCGTCCCCCCCCCCCGTGTCCCCAAAAGTTGGCACATAAAATAAAAAATAATAATAAAAAAACAACTAAAAGCTAAATACTCACCTATGTTTAGCCGCACACACTTCAATGTGTGACATCACACACACCTGCGCTGTGATTTCACTACCGCATAGGCCTCAGGCCTACTAGGCCTGAAGCCTATTGCGGTGATCGGCTGCGGGGCAGGGAACTATGCGCTCCTGTGCCCCGTCGCAGTATGTGGGCGTTTGGATCGGCGTTGGGCTCCCCAGCGGTGCTGGGCCCGGGGCTACCGACCTGAACGTCCCGATTGTAATTCGCCACTGACTGGAAGGAGGCCCAGTTTGCCCCCTCCTAACACACTACAAAGGCTATAAACACTAACAACACTATAAAGGCTCTCTGCAGCCCTGAAATAGACATTTTTTAACGTAATTCGCCGCGAATTATTTCGGATCGAAGCAAAGTTTTCCGAAAGAATTTAGCGAACCAGGGAATCAAATTTTTTAAAAATTCGCTCATCCCTACTTATAATAACAGCTTTCATTAATGTCCTCTGTCCCTTTCCAAGGCTCCCTTAAAAGACAGTTGCTATGGCTTGTCTGTCTCTGGCTAAGAAGACAGGAAGATGGAGGGGCGGTCCTTCACACTGCATGCCTGCATTAGGCTTCAAAGTGAGAAGGCGTGTCTCTCAGTAATCCAATCTGATTGGCTGGAGGGGAGCTCCTGGCTACAGCAAGTGTGTATGGGAAGCGAGGGAAAGCAGTTTTGGCCTCAGAGAACTGGCAGAGGAGCCATCTTGAGAAGGTGCTCATATTGTACATGTTTAAACAGCCGTAACTAAGGTAAAAACTCAAAGAAAACAGTGGTATGGGAAGAAACTAGATTGCTTTATGCATAATACTGCTGCAGCAGTAACATATGCTAAAATTGATTATATTTTTTTCAAAACATAACAGTTACCCTTTAACCACTTAAGGACCACAGGTTTATACCCCCCTAAAGACCAGGCCCTTTTTTACAAATCGGCACTACACTACTTTCACCGTTTATTGCTCGGTCATGCAACTTACCACCCAAATGAATTTTACCTCCTTTTCTTCTCACTAATAGAGCTTTCATTTGGTGGTATTTCATTGCTGCTGACATTTTTACTTTTTTTGTTATTAATCGAAATTTAACGATTTTTTTGCAAAAAAATGACATTTTTCACTTTCAGTTGTAAAATTTTGCAAAAAAAACGAGATCCATATAGAAATTTTGCTCTAAATTTATAGTTCTACATGTCTTTGATAAAAAAAAAATGTTTGGGTAAAAAAAAAATGGTTTGGGTAAAAGTTATAGCGTTTACAAACTATAGTACAAAAATGTGAATTTCCGCTTTTTGAAGCAGCTCTGACTTTCTGAGCACCTGTCATGTTTCCTGAGGTTCTACAATGCCCAGACAGTACAAACACCCCACAAATGACCCCATTTCGGAAAGTACACACCCTAAGGTATTCGCTGATGGGCATAGTGAGTTCATAGAACTTTTTATTTTTTGTCACAAGTTAGCGGAAAATGATGATTTTTTTTAATTTATTTTTTTTTCCTACAAAGTCTCATATTCCACTAACTTGTGACAAAAAATAAAAACTTCTATGAACTCACTATGCCCATCACGAAATAACTTGGGGTCTCTTCTTTCCAAAATGGGGTCACTTGTGGGGTAGTTATACTGCCCTGGCATTCTAGGGGCCCAAATGTGTGGTAAGGAGTTTGAAATCAAATTCTGTAAAAAATGACCTGTGAAATCCGAAAGGTGCTCTTTGGAATATGGGCCCCTTTGCCCACCTAGGCTGCAAAAAAGTGTCACACATCTGGTATCTCTGTATTCAGGAGAAGTTGAGGAATGTGTTTTGGGGTGTCTTTTTACATATACCCATGCTGGGTGAGATAAATATCTTGGTCAAATGCCAACTTTGTATAAAAAAATGGGAAAAGTTGTCTTTTGCCAAGATATTTCTCTCACCCAGCATGGGTATATGTAAAATGACACCCCAAAACACATTCCCCACCTTCTCCTGAGTACAGGGATACCAGATGTGTGACACTTTTTTGCAGCCTAGGTGGGCAAAGGGGCCCATATTCCAAAGAGCACCTTTCGGATTTCACTCGTCATTTTTTACAGAATTTGATTTCAAACTCCTTACCACACATTTGGGCCCCTAGAATGCCAGGGCAGTATAACTACCCCACAAGTGACCCCATTTTGGAAAGAAGAGACCCCAAGGTATTCGCTGATGGGCATAGTGAGTTCATGGAAGTTTTTATTTTTTGTCACAAGTTAGTGGAATATGAGACTTTGTATGAAAAAAAAAAAAAAAAAAAAAATCTGCATTTTCCACTAACTTGTGACAAAAAATAAAAGATTCTAGGAACTTGCCATGCCCCTCACGGAATACCTTGGGGTGTCTTCTTTCCAAAATGGGGTCACTTGTGGGGTAGTTATACTGCCCTGGCATTTTCCAGGGGCCCTAATGTGTGGTAAGTAGGTAAATGACCTGTGAAATCCTAAAGGTGCTCTTTGGAATATGGGCCCCTTTGCCCACCTAGGCTGCAAAAAAGTGTCACACATGTGGTATCGCCGTATTCAGGAGAAGTTGGGCAATGTGTTTTGGGGTGTCATTTTACATATACCCTTGCTGGGTGAGAGAAATATCTTGGCAAAAGACAACTTTTCCCATTTTTTTATACAAAGTTGGCATTTGACCAAGATATTTCTCTCACCCAGCATGGGTATATGTAAAATGACACCCCAAAACACATTCCCCAACTTCTCCTGAGTACGGCGATACCAGATGTGTGACACTTTATTGCAGCCTAGATGCGCAAAGGTGCCCAAATTCCTTTTAGGAGGGCATTTTTAGACATTTGGATACCAGACTTCTTCTCACGCTTTGGGGCCCCTAGAATGCCAGGGCAGTATAAATACCCCACATGTGACCCCATTTTGGAAAGAAGACACCCCAAGGTATTCAATGAGGGGCATGGCGAGTTCATAGAAATTTTTTTTTTTTGGCACAAGTTAGCGGAAATTGATATTTTTAATTTCTTTCTCACAAAGTCTCCCGTTCCGCTAACTTGGGACAAAAATTTCAATCTTTCATGGACTCAATATGCCCCTCACGGAATACCTGGGGGTGTCTTCTTTCCGAAATGGGGTCACATGTGGGGTATTTATACTGCCCTGGCATTCTAGGGGCCCTAAAGCGTGAGAAGAAGTCTGGAATATAAATGTCTAAAAATTTTTACGCATTTGGTTTCCGTGAGGGGTATGGTGAGTTCATGTGAGATTTTATTTTTTGACACAAGTTAGTGGAATATGAGACTTTGTAAGAAAAAAAAATAATAATTCCGCTAACTTGGGCCAAAAAAAATGTCTGAATGGAGCCTTACAGAGGGGTGATCAATGACAGGGGGGGTGATCAATGACAGGGGGGGTGATCAATGACAGGGGGGTGATCAGGGAGTCTATATGGGGTGATAACCACAGTCATTGATCACACCCCTGTAAGGCTTCATTCAGACGTCCGTATGCGTTTTGCGGATCCGATCCATCTATCAGTGCATCCGTAAAAATCATGCGGACATCTGAATGGAGCTTTACAGGGGGGTAATCAATGACAGGGGGGTGATCAGGGAGTCTATATGGGGTGATCACCACAGTCATTGATCATGCCCCTGTAAGGCTTCATTCAGACGTCCGGATGCGTTTTGCGGATCCGATCCATCTATCAGTGGATCCGTAAAAATCATGCGGACGTCTGAATGGAGCTTTACAGGGGGGTAATCAATGACAGGAGGGTAATCAATGACAGGGGGGTGATCAGGGAGTCTATATGGGGTGATAACCACAGTCATTGATCACGCCCGTGTAAGGCTTCATTCAGACGTCCGTATGCGTTTTGCGGATCCGATCCATCTATCAGTGCATCCGTAAAAATCATGCGGACATCTGAATGGAGCTTTACAGGGGGGTAATCAATGACAGGGGGGTGATCAGGGAGTCTATATGGGGTGATCACCACAGTCATTGATCATGCCCCTGTAAGGCTTCATTCAGACGTCCGGATGCGTTTTGCGGATCCGATCCATTTATCAGTGGATCCGTAAAAATCATGCGGACGTCTGAATGGAGCTTTACAGGGGGGTAATCAATGACAGGAGGGTAATCAATGACAGGGGGGTGATCAGGGAGTCTATATGGGGTGATCACCACAGTCATTGATCACGCCCCTGTAAGGCTTCATTCAGACGTCCGGATGCGTTTTGCGGATCCGATCCATCTATCAGTGCATCCGTAAAAATCATGCGGACATCTGAATGGAGCTTTACAGGGGGGTAATCAATGACAGGGGGGTGATCACCACAGTCATTGATCATGCCCCTGTAAGGCTTCATTCAGACGTCCGGATGCGTTTTGCGGATCCGATCCATCTATCAGTGCATCCGTAAAAATCATGCGGACATCTGAATGGAGCTTTACAGGGGGGTAATCAATGACAGGGGGGTGATCACCACAGTCATTGATCATGCCCCTGTAAGGCTTCATTCAGACGTCCGTATGCGTTTTGCGGATCCGATCCATCTATCAGTGCATCCGTAAAAATCATGCGGACATCTGAATGGAGCTTTACAGGGGGGTGATCAATGACAGGGGTGTAATCAATGACAGGGGGGTGATCAGGGAGTCTATATGGGGTGATCACCACAATCATTGATCATGCCCCTGTAAGGCTTCATTCAGACGTCCGGATGCGTTTTGCGGATCCGATCCATCTATCAGTGGATCCGTAAAAATCATGCGGACGTCTGAATGGAGCTTTACAGGGGGGTGATCAATGACAGGGGGGTGATCAATGACAGGGGGGTGATCAGGGAGTCTATATGGGGTGATCAGGGATGATCAGGGGCTAATAAGGGGTTAATAAGTGACGGGGGGGGGGGTGTAGTGTAGTGTAGTGGTGCTTGGTGCTACTTTACTGAGCTACCTGTGTCCTCTGGTGGTCGATCCAAACAAAGGGGACCACCAGAGGACCAGGTAGCAGGTATATTAGACGCTGTTATCAAAACAGCGTCTAATATACCTGTTAGGGGTTAAAAAAAACACATCTCCAGCCTGCCAGCGAACGATCGCCGCTGGCAGGCTGGAGATCAACTCTCTTACCTTCCGTTCCTGTGAGCGCGCGCGCCTGTGTGCGCGCGTTCACAGGAAATCTCGGCTCACGCGAGATGACGCCTATTGGCGTTAGCGTAGCCTGGGGGAGCCGCCGCAATGACGCCTTTCGGTGTTACAGTTGCGGGAAGTGGTTAAAGATGAAACACACTTTTTAACATTTTAAGCAATAGCTTATGTACAAATTTTAAAGGAAAAAAAAATAAGGAAATGAGTACTGTGGCGAAACCAACCTCGCCACTGGGTTTTGGAGGGGCCTGCTGGGGACCTCTTGCCCCAGGATTATGGGCCCTCTCATCAGCCAGGCCTCATTTGTTCACAAAGGACTTGAACTAACTTGAACTCCTGGTCTAATTCGTGCCATTTTGGGATGTTAAATGTCTGTGTATTGAAAAGGGTTGTGACATTGTATGTTTAAATGGTGATTTCTGTTCTGTTGTCCCCACATGTGTATTGGTGATTTCCCTTTGTCTTGAGAGATAATTGGATTACTCCTCGGGTGTCTCCAGGGCAGAGAGGAGGAATCCATGATGCATTGTGGGGATGTATTGTCTCTGTGTATCCTGCAGTGCTGCATATCTGTCCTGTGTCACAGTCTTCATTCTGGTCCCCTAGGGGCGTGTCCACCAGATGGGGACCTGAATAAATACGGGCGGGTAGCCCTCAATAAAGAGTTCCTGTTTTATCCTTCATCATGTTGAGGCTGGTGTTTGGGTAACTGATCGACGCTGGGGATTCTTATACGCTGGGAGATTTGCTATACTCCCCTGTCTTTACTACTAGCTCTTGTAAGAGCTTGTTCCTGGTTCCTGCTCTCTGGATGTAGGAGAGGTTCACCCACTGGAGCCTGGAGCCTTGTCGTAGGTCCAGGGTGGGTAGGAGACGGTGAGACCTCAACCAAGCTTCGGCGGTTCGTGGGGTCTGCAGTGCGTACGGTGTCAAGTGGAGTGCTTGGAGTCCTCGGAAAGCACTAGGAGCATCCATTCAACGGAGGTACCCGGTCGGGGTGCTAGGAGTTCCATTACATTTGGTGGCAAGCAGTGGGATGGCGTCCTAGTGTGAGGAGAAGCAGCTCGGAGACACCGTTCGTGGAGTATATTGAGGGCAACGCTAGTATCCGTACAGCGCCCCTGGCTACAGCAGGATGGAATCGGCTAGTCTTCGGACAGCGTTCTATGACGAGGAGGAGGAGGCAGCCGCAGACTACAGGGATGCAGACAGAAAGGAAGTCTGGTATGATGCCCTGGAAAATGCCCAGCGGCGGCGAGGTGAGAGTCTCCCCAGTTATGAGCAGCAGCTACAGAAGCGTGTGGCGAAGCGGATAATGGGTCTCTTGGGAGAGCAGCCACTGGATGACTGGGTAACAATGCTCCAGAGCCTGGTATGTAAGGAGCTTTGGCTAGAGGACGCTTACCAGGCCCTAAGGTGGCATGTCATTCAACATTCCCCCTGGGCAGCTGAGCATGACAAGCCAGAGGGAGAGGAGTTTTATGGTCCGGGCTTGTTATGGGAGTCCTTTGCAGAGCCTGACTTCGGGAGCCCTGCACAGTCCAGACTTCAGAACATCTTCTACGAGAGGGAGGATAGGCTGGATTGGGATGACCCCTATGAGGTAGAGAAAGACCTGGCTCACCTAGCAACCCTGGAGTGGGAACTGGAGCAGGACTACCGAGATCTCTTCCACTCCATTGAGAGTCCTTCAGCTGGAAGGATATTGTGGAGGTGTTCTGGGAAGACCCAACTGAAGTATCCCCTGCTTCAGTACCAGCTACAGAGGTAGGGGACCTCATAGACTGGTCCTGGGAGGAAACCCATATGGCAGGTGGAGATGGGACTGAGATCTCTCCACCTGCCCTACAGGGATGCTGGGCAGTCGGCCCAGATCCCCAACGGCAGCCGGAGTTTCAGGGAGTAGGGACAGTTGGTCCTGCTCCCCAGCGGCAGTATGTTTTGCAGGGAGAGGAGAGCATCCTCTCCATTCCCCAGCGGCAGTGTGTTGTAAAGAGAGAAGAGACAACCGATCTCTCTCCCCAAACACAGGGGGACAGCACTCCTAACTCCGATGGTGCAGATGGGACCGTGGTCTCTGCACCAGGCCTACCGGGATGCTGGACGGCCGGTTCAGATCCCCCACCAACCCTGCAGGAATGCCAGGAGGAGGAGGTAAGCGATTCCTCCTCTCCACAGCCGATCTGCAACAAGGTCCTGGGGATAGGATTCCCTGACCACATCCCAGTAGAAGAGCTGGCATCTGGGCAGAGCGCAGTCAGCCTCTGCCCTCCCCTATCCTCTTCTCCAGAGCCGGACATCCCACAGGCTACCCCAGCGGAAGAGCTGGCATCTGGGCAGAGCGCAGTTGGCCTCTGTCCTCCTCTATTCTCTTATCCAGAGCCTGACTCCCCACAGGCTACCCCAGCAGAAGAGCTGGCATCTGGGCAGAGCGCAGTCAGCCTCTGCCCTCCTCTATCCTCTTCTCCAGAGACTGACTTTCCACAGGCTACCCCAGCGGAAGCGCTGGCATCTGGGCAGAGCGCAGTCAGCCTCTGCCCTCCCCTATCCTCTTCTCCAGAGCCGGACTTCCCACAGGCTACCCCAGCGGAAGAGCTGGCATCGGGGCAGAGCGCAGTCGGCCTCTGCCCACCAAGTACCTACAGCTCCAAGCTAGAGAGCAACAAGGAAGCAAGGAGAGGCAGATGCCCACTCAACAGCTGGGGACATACAAAATTCAACAGGTCCAGTATTGGGTTGTGGGTGGACTGCCAGACTAACTCAGGTACTGACCGTGAGGTCAGATATCTGGTTAGTCTTCCCTGGGAGGGGGAGATGTGTGGCGAAACCAACCTCGCCACTGGGTTTTGGAGGGGCCTGGCTGCTGGCCTCTTGCCCCAGGATTATGGGCCCTCTCATCAGCCAGGCCTCATTTGTTCACAAAGGACTTGAACTAACTTGAACTCCTGGTCTAATTCGTGCCATTTTGGGATGTTAAATGTCTGTGTATTGAAAAGGGTTGTGACTTTGTATGTTTAAATGGTGATTTCTGTTCTGTTGTCCCAACATATGTATTGGTGATTTCCCTTTGTCTTTAGAGATAATTGGATTACTCCTCGGGTGTCTCCAGGGCAGAGAGGAGGAATCCATGATGCATTGTGGGGATGTATTGTCTCTGTGTATCCTGCAGTGCTGCATATCTGTCGTGTCACAGTCTTCATTCTGGTCCCCTAGGGGCGTGTCCACCAGATGGGGACCTGCATAAATACGGGCGGGTAGCCCTCAATAAAGAGTTCCTGTTTTATCCTTCATCATGTTGAGGCTGGTGTTTGGGTAACTGATCGACGCTGGGGATTGCTATACGCTGGGAGATTTGCTATACTCCCCTGGCTTTACTACTAGCTCTTGTAAGAGCTTGTTCCTGGTTCCTGCTCTCTGGATGTAGGAGAGGTTCACCCACTGGAGCCTGGAGCCTTGTCGTAGGTCCAGGGTGGGTAGGAGACGGTGAGACCTCAACCAAGCTTCGGCGGTTCGTGGGGTCTGCAGTGCGTACGGTGTCAAGTGGAGTGCTTGGAGTCCTCGGAAAGCACTAGGAGCATGCATCCATTCAACGGAGGTACCCGGTCGGGGTGCTAGGAGTTCCGTTACAAGTACCTTCCAAATGATGGGAAACCAAGGAGATTTGAGTGCTCAGAGAACTTTGACTCAGGTCTCAGACCTTAAATAGCCTGTTAAGGTTAAGACCCCTTTCACACAAGCGAGGTTTTCCACGCGGGTCTAATGCGTGACGTGAACACATAGCACCCACACTAAATCTTGACCCATTAATTTCAATGGGTCTGTGTACATGAGTTTTTTTTCACGCATCATTTCTGCATTCAAAAGTGCAGCATGTTCTATATTTTTCGTTTCTCACCCAGCCTTGGCCCCTTAGAAGTGAAAGGGTCTTCAGTAAAAAACACATTGCACCCGCGCGGAAAAAACAAAACAACTGAACATAACTGACTGAACTTGCTTGCAAAATGGTGCGAGCTTCACTGAACGCACCCTCAACACATCCGGACCTAATCCGTCACGCTTGTGTGAAAGAGACCTAAGGCTTGTTCACCATCGTCCTTAGGAAAAGCCAGGTGATTCATATTTCAAAGCTTTATAAAAACCCAGACTTCTCTAACCTTGGCCCCAACACTTTGAAAATGAAAATGGTTGAGACCCACAAAGCAGGAGAAGGCTATAAGAAGGTAGCAAAGGATTTTCAGGTTGCCAATTCCTCAGTTCGAAATGTAGTTAAGAAATGGCAGTTAACAGGAACAGTGGATTTCAAGTGAAGGTCTGAAAAACCAAGAAAAATTACAGAGATGGTTGCTTGTAGGATTTCTAGAAGGGCAAATCAGAACCCTTGTTTGATAGCAAAAGACCTTCTGGAAGATTAAGCAGACTCTGGAGTTCTGGTACAATGAGCAAAGATACAGAATTTTCTCTCCAATCATTAAGCATGGGGGTAGATGAATCATGCTTTGGGGTTGTGTTGCAGCCAACGGCACGGAGAACCTTTCATGGGTAGAGGGAAGAATGGATTCAATGAAATTCCAGCAAATTTTTGAAGCAAGCATAACACTAACTGTAAAGCTGAAGTTGAAAAGAGGATGGTGTCACGGTGCGGTTCACCATGACGTGTGTTGCTGTGCAGGCTGGCTGCAGGCTCCTTAGCGTGCTGGCTGCAGGTTGCCTCCTGTGCAGGCTGGTTGCTAGGGGCTGCGTGCTGGCTGTGGTATCTAGTGTGAATCTGCCCATGTATGTGTGTACTCCTTTGACTGTATCTGTATTCTGTTCAGTGTATCCTGGTTTCCAGTTCTGTATGCTGGTTGCCAGGGGCAATGTCCAGTTCTGTTCCTGTGTTTCTGTCTGTCTGCTGTGCCTGGGTGTGTCTTCCCAGGTGCCTTGTTACCCAGCTAGATAGACCTGTAGCTGTGGTTCTGGGGGTCAGTCTTTGTCAGTCTGTCCTGAGTCCTGTCTGCTGCTGCTAGATTGCACCTCGCTTCTGTTCCCGGGGAGTTTCAGTTACCCTTCTGCGTGGTGTCATCAGGTTTTGCATGGTTAGTCTCCGTTCGTCTGTACCTGCTCTGTTCTGGTGTATTTTATTGTCCTGTTCTGATCTGTTCCCGCTCTGTATGATGTTATTTGTTCCTGTTCTGTTCCATGTTTTCACCTAGCAGAGCGTATCTGCATCTAAACGCCTAGCAGTGCGTAACTGCGTCCGTTATCTGTTTCTGCCCTGTATGTTTATTCATGCCTCCTCCAGAAGGGGGTTCCTGGCTTCCCTGGAGGGGGAATCACTAACCTGTGTGTTCCTCTGGTTCACTGGAGGTTACAACAGCCTGTTCCTGGCAGGTAGGGGCCATGTGTACCGGGACCTTCCTGGAGGTGCGACCAGTGACCCCTCGCCCCAGTCATCCCCACCATCCGGGGCTCTGTGAAGTACGAGGCTCACTGGCTCCGCCCTCCGGGTTTTGCTGCGGTTGGCCGGTGCACTTGATTCTGTGGTATCGTTACCGGCTTTTCTGTCATCTCTGTTCTGTTTGCCTGTGACTTGCTTGTATGATGTCTCGGAGGTCTGCATTGGACCCCCGGCACGTGACAGAGGGCTTCTACAAATGGGCAATGATCCTAAACAAACCTCAAAATCCACAATAGACTACCTCAAAAGGCCCAAGCTGAAGGTTTTATCATGGCCCTCACAGTCTCCTGATCTGAACATAATTGCAAATCTGTGGATAGGCCTCAAAAGACAGTTGCCTTCTCTGATGAGTCAAGTTTTCTGCTTCATGGAACAGTTGTACATTGGTATGTCAGGCCCTGCAACCACTGCTGGAAGAACACAAGCTGGTGGTGGCAGCATTATGGTTTGAGGAATGTTTTCATGGCATTGGGTATGAATCCATCTTTGTAGATCAAATACACCCATAGAAGCTGGTTGTCTTTCCTGGAGTGGAGCAAGACAATGCGACACATCAGACAGCTAGAAATGTCCAACATTGGTTGGAAGAGCTTGACTAACACTTCCAAGTACTACCATGGTCCCCTAATTCCCAGACTTGACCCCAACTGAGCATCTGTAGGACCACCTTGATTCTCCTTTTTTGCTCTATGGATCCTCCCCTACTAATCCTCCAGCAGCTGTGGGATTAACTGCAGTCAGTATGGCTCCAGATACCTGTGACAACCTACCATGACCTAACTGAGTCACTCCCAGCCTGTCTAGCTGATGTCCATGCTGCACATGGCGGTTACTCTGAAGTACTCTAAATTGTATGTGATAACTGGGAAACTCCTTGCATTGGGACCCAGGATCTTCAAGAGTGACCTCTGGCTATATACTATATTTACATGGAAAATGAACGGAGAACAGGACATTGATGTGTCATTAGTTACCAAGAAAATTAGCAGTATGTTAGCGATCGGCATGACATAGACAAATAGTATGCCACTGAATATCGGGACCTGAAATTTCGCATACAATTGATTGCAATAGAATGAGCACATGGATAGGTAAAACATATATAATGCTGACCAAAGACAATGGTATGTTCATGTGGACTTCTGAAAACACCTTTACTGTGTCAATGTTGGTCCTGTGTTTAAAATGATTGACAGTAAAGTCCAGATATTGGCATGTGACTTAGGACCTTGACAGCCAAATATAACACCCAAACATGGATTGAACCCGGACATAGCCCCTTTTTTTACTCATTCAGCATGAATGAGTGGAGAATCAGAGCATTTCACAATCCAATGCTCCCCCTTGCTCTGTGCTGAATCGCACAGCGCAAGAGCTGTTTGTTTACATTCTCGCAGTGATCACCGTGGTGTCACCAGCACTAATGGGTGGTCTATAGCACTGCCCTAGCCTGTTTTTACAGGCTATGGAAGCGCTAAAGACTGTCCATTAGTGCAGGTGTCGCCACCAGGATCACTGCTAGCCATAAGCCTCGCCTGGCATACCCATATGTCACCAGACCCAGTACGTCACCAGATCAAAAGAAAAAAAAAGCCCTTGCCCTGTGCAATTCATGAAATTCCGATGCTCCACTCATTCATACTGAAAAGGGAAGAAGGGGTTATGTACGGGAAAACCCCTTAAACCTTCAGGAAAATGGCTTTCTTTCTGCTCTACCAACAGCAGCATCCTACATTAAGTGATGTCACCATTCTTGGAGAGATGACATCACCAGTTCCAGCAAGAACCGTCAAGTCCATCCATGGCTTATCTATGTGACACATATGTGACATCATACTCTATTAGACATGTTTACAATACATCTTGTACTCGGAAATTACCAGAACATACCGTGGGGCTGTGTTCATTACCCCCTGTCTTACAATCATTCCTATGAGACCGAGCCTTGCTTACACATGCTGTAATTTTCATCTCAAGTATATTTAAACAGCTTTTATTTTCCCCTCTTAAACTAAAACAAGTAATGCCAGAGCGAGGCGGTTTGCCAGCTTTATATAGAACACTAATAGGACTTAAAGCCCACAGGCCGTAGCAGAAACAATGTAAGCTTTAATAAGCCACTGAAATGTGCAATGAATTATGCTTTCCAATCTCTGGCCATATAGCCGTATTCTCTGAATTACATAAACACTTAGATTTTATTTCACATAAATTAATTTGTCTTCTGGAAAAGTTCAAACATTCAATGATTTCTACAATCTTTACGCTCTTCAAGAATTCATCAAAATGTCACTCTTGCATTTTTACGATAACATATTTAAAGGGTTTCTACCACCAGATTTTCACCTATTTAGCTGTCTGACACTAGCGATCTGCTAGTGTCTGCTGTACCTAACCATGTTCATGTATTACCTTTGTCTGGAGCCGTTAAGCTTAAAAACGTAGTTTTATTGATATGCAAATGAGCCTCTAGGTGCTATAGGGGCGTCTTTTCAGCACCTAAAGGCTCCGTCTACTCACTATTTCTGCCGCCCAGCGCATCCCTCCAGCCCGCCCCTCTCCTCTAGATTGACAGCCTACTTCTCTCCATCTCGGCCGAATTCTCGCGCCTGCGCCGTGTGCTTCTGTATTCGGCGCAGGCGCAGTGACTGTCGGACCGCTCCCTGTGTCGGCATCTTCACTGCGCCTGCGCCGGTTACGGCGCAGGGAGCAGTCCGACAGTCACTGCGCCTGCGCCGAATACAGAAGTATACCGTGCAGGCGCGAGAATTCGGCCGAGGTGGAGAGAAGTAGGCTGTCAATCTAGAGGAGAGGGGCGGGCTGGAGCGCGCTGGGCGGCAGAAATAGTGAGTAGACGGAGCCTCTAGGTGCTGAAAAGACGCCCCCATGGCACCTAGAGGCTCATTTGCGTATCAATAAAACTATGTTTTTAAGCTTAACCGCTCCAGATAAAGATAATACATGAACATGGTTAGGTACAGCAGACACTAGCAGATCGCTAGTGTCAGACAGCTAAATTGATGAAAATCTGGTGGCAGAAACCCTTTAAAAACATAACAAATTATATATATTATCAATAGTACTTATTATTGGTTTTCTTTTTATTAGGAGTGATATTTTTCTAGTAGGATAAGTATTTTTACAACTAGTAAGCAATCACTGGCTGCTTATGCAGCGAGCCCTTGAGGAGCCAAAGCAGAGGATGGGAGTGGTTGCGGCCCTGATGACATCATGTGCCATGGTATACTCCCTCAGGCCACTGTGTATCAGTGTAGTGAAAAGGTGGTATAAGGAATCAGTCAGAAGTAGAAGAATAAAAGTTTCTTTTTACAAAGCGCAAAATGGAAGTTGTAGAACATCCAGCAGTAGTTTGTACACAGTGCAATTTCTCTTCCCAGATGATGAGATATGGTGGCTGGCAAAGTGGCAGATAATAGCACCTCTGGTACCCTGTCTTGCTGATGTCTCTCTCCTGAACTTCTGTCTAACGGCTGTAAGCTAGCACTTGTGGCTGTAGGTTTCTACTATGTAATGCAGGCTTTTTTGAGCTGTCCTGGCCTGGATGTGGGCTAAGGTGTCTGAGCCATAGTCCTCACCTGCAGTAAAGTCTGGATACACTGTAGCTTTGAAGAATCCTAGCTAAGACTCTTCACTCCTATGGCAGGAAATAGGGCCAGTTCACTCCTACCACAAAGGGGGGGAATGGGGTGGTTAGCCCCATTCCTGATGCCAACCGTACCTCACCTGCGGGTGTATAGTGCAAACATTAAATAACATACCAAACATTTGCAGGTACTGGGGTACTGCACTTATTTTGTTTTTTATTTTTTCAATCTGTAAATACTGCATATCCAACCTGTAAGTTTCTGCCTTGTTTGTGGGTTCCTGGAACCGAGGGTTCCTGAAGCTTTTGGAAGGTTTATGAAGTTATCAACAACTGAGCAGAGTATGAATCTGGAAATTGTCCAATTAAAGTGGTTGTCCTGATTGGATATTTAATATTGATGACTTATCCTCAGAATAGGTCATCAATATCAGATCAGTGGGAGTCTGATTCCCAGCACCCACCACCAATCAGCTGTTTGAGGAGGCAGCAGCACTCTGGTGAGTGCTGTGGCCTCCTGGCATCTTGCCATGCACAGCGCCGACCATTGGATAGCAGTTGATTGGGACTGAGCAGCCCCTAGACATGTGATGGCTAACCTCCAGCACTTCAGCTGTGGTAAAACTACGACTCCCAAGATGTACACCTGCTTGGCTGTTCTCAGAACTCCAAAGAAATGAATGAAGCATGCTGGGAGTCGTAGTTTACCACTGCTGGAGTGCCGGAGGTTAGCCAATACTGCCCTAAACCATGTGACAGATGAATGTGACCTCTCTGGCTAAGAAAAAAGGCCACAGTGCTCACTGGAGGGGGTACCGGGAATTGGACTCCCACCAATCTGATTTTGTTAACCTATCCTGAAAATCCATATAAAGTAGTGGTGGAATAAGGAAGGTTCCAATGGATGGTGTATAGTGGTTTGGTGTGAATGTATGTAAATTATCTGTTTCCAGAAAGCAAATAAAGCTGTGTATATGATGCCGTCAGATAGAAACTACCTATCCTAATTGTTCGACCTTTAAACAGTCCTCGAGACATAATTTAGAATATAGCTAAGCCAGTACTCCATCTGCAAACAGCTGTTTTGGGGTGATTGCTGCTCAGGCATGAGAAATAGTTTTTCCACACAGGTGTGACCTGAAGCTCCTAGCCTGAACAGTTTTCAGCTACCATGTGCCATTTAAATACTGGTGTGTTCTTATGTGGCAGAGGCTCTTATGTACTATGACTGTTAACAGTCCTTAAAGCTATGCCCCTATTTTTCTTGGTCCAAGTAGAAGTTGCTCTTCTTATTTATATTGCTTCCTAATAATACTTCAGACAATCAAATGTGCATCAAGTTTTATATAGTTTTCAGGATTGTTTTCAGACAAATAAATACGTTTATAGTATAAAATACACAGATCAGATATAAGATTAAAATCACTGACGGGTGAAGTGAATCACATTGACTATCTCATGACAATAGCACCTGTCTAGTGTAAACTGTCACTCTCCTAATGTTGATGTCTTGGAAGCAGGAAAATGGACAAGCATAAGGTCTGAGTGTCTTTGACAAGGCCAAAGGATCTCCAAAACAGCAGGTTGTGTGGCAGAGCCTGCGTCGGCACCCGGCACACCAGGGCAGGTTCCGGGGCCCACTGCTCCTGGGGGGCCCACTGTGCCCTCTCACTCCTGCAGCTGTGTCCTGGTATTCATTAAACTGACGGTTCTGAATTCTAGGGCAGCTTACCCCAGCAATGCAGACAATTTTCACCATGTGCACTGCTGGGGTGGGCGGCCCCAGGACTCAGAACAGGGTAGATGGAGTTTCCTTCCGGGCTAAAGGACCTTCCTGATGTCATCCGCCGATGTGACTAATGGGGGAGGAGCCGGAGGAGTAGAGAGCTGTGTTCCTGCACAGACAGGAGCCTGGCTGGAGTGTGGTGAGGCCTAGCTGTGTCTGTCCCTGGGTGTCTGTCTGTCTGTCTGTCCCTGTGTGTGTGTGTGTGTGTGTGTGTGTGTATCTGTCTATCTGTCCCTGTATGTGTGTGTGTGTTTCTGTCTGTCCCTGTGTGTGTGTGTCTGTCTATCTGTCCCTGTGTGTGTCTGTCTATCTGTCCCTGTGTGTGTGTGTGTCTGTCTATCTGTCCCTGTGTGTGTGTCTGTCTATCTGTCCCTGTGTGTGTGTGTCTGTCTATCTGTCCCTGTGTGTGTGTCTGTCTATCTGTCCCTGTGTGTGTGTGTGTGTGTGTCTGTCTGTCTGTCCCTGTGTGTGTGCCCGGGGTGTGTCTAAGGCATTGCTTAGACTCCATACCACAGTCTAGCCAGTGCCTAATGGGTTACAGTTTAGACCACCATCTGGTACATGTTGATAATTCCCTTTTAAACCCCAGTCCATGTCCCCTCAGTACTGGGAATCAGTGGGAGACATATTAGAAGGTAACAAAAGGCTGGAGCATAACTAAAGGTGGAATTCCCTTTTAATGTCCCCTAAAGGTGGCCATACACATTAGATAGAAGTTGGTTGACAATCTCACCATCGCACAGGTGTCTTTCCATATGTATGTGTCTGCCCCTGTGTGTGTGTGTCTGTCCATGTGTGTGTTTGTCCCTGTGTGTATGTGTGCCCCTGTGTGTGTGTGTGTGTGTGTGTGTGTCTGCGTTTGTGTCTGTCCCTGTGTGTCTGTCCATGTGTGTGTGTGTGTTTGTCCCTGTGTGTATGTGTGCCCCTGTGTGTGTGTGTCTGTCCATGTGTGTGTTTGTCCCTGTGTGTATGTGTGCCCCTGTGTGTGTGTGTGTGTGTGTGTGTGTCTGCGTTTGTGTCTGTCCCTGTGTGTCTGTCCATGTGTGTGTGTGTGTTTGTCCCTGTGTGTATGTGTGCCCCTGTGTGTGTGTGTGTGTGTGTGTCTGTCTGTCCCTGTGTTTGTGTCTGTCCCTGTGTGTCCATCCCTGTGTGTGTGTCTGTCCCTTTGTGTGTTACTGTCCCTGTGTATGTGTGTGTGTGTCCGTGTGTGTGTGTGTCTGTCCCTGTGTTTGTGTGTGTCCCTGTGTGTGTGTATCCGTCCCTGTGTGTATTTGACTTCCCCTGTGTGTGTGTCTGTCCCTGTGTGTATTTGACTGTCCCAGTGTGTGTGTCCTTGTGTGTATGTGTCCTTGTATGTATGTGTCTATCCCTTTCTGTGTGTGTCTCTCCCTGTGTCTGGGTCTCTCCCTGTGTGTGTGTGTGGGTCTCTCCCTGTGTGTGTGTGGGTCTCTCCCTGTGTGTGTGTGGGTCTCTCCCTGTGTGTGTGTGGGTCTCTCCCTGTGTGTGTGTGGGTCTCTCCCTGTGTGTGTGTCTCCATATGTGTGTCTGTCCCTGTGTGTGTGCCCGGGGTGTGTCTAAGGCATTGCTTAGACTCCATACCACAGTCTAGCCAGTGCCTAATAGGTTACAGTTTAGACCACCATCTAGTACATGTTGATAATTCCCTTTTAAACCCCAGTCCATGTCCCCTCAGTACTGGGAATCAGTGGGAGACATATTAGAAGGTAACAAAAGGTTGGAGCATAACTAAAAGGTGGAATTCCCTTTTAATGTCCCCTAAAGGTGGCCATACACATTAGATAGAAGTTGGTTGACAATCTCACCATCGCACAGGTGTCTTTCCATATGTATGTGTCTGCCCCTGTGTGTGTGTGTGTCTGTCCATGTGTGTGTCTGTCCATGTGTGTGTGTGTGTGTATGTGTGCCCCTGTGTGTGTGTGTCTGTCCGTCCCTGTGTTTGTGTCTGTCCCTGTGTGTCTGTCCATGTGTGTTACTGTGTGTGTCCATCCCTGTGTGTGTGTGTCTGTCCCTTTGTGTGTTTCTGTCCCTGTGTATGTGTGTGTGTCCCCGTGTGTGTGTGTCTGTCCCTGTGTTTGTGTGTGTCCCTGTGTGTGTATCCGTCCCTGTGTGTATTTGACTTCCCCTGTGTGTGTCTGTCCCTGTGTGTATTCGACTGTCCCAGTGTGTGTGTCCTTGTGTGTATGTGTGTGTCCTTGTATGTATGTGTCTCTCCCTGTGTGTGTGGGGGTCTCTCCCTGTGTGTGTCTCTCCCTGTGTGTGTCTCTCCCTGTGTGTGTGTGTCTCTCCCTGTGTGTGTGTGTCTCTCCCTGTGTGTGTGTGTCTCTCCCTGTGTGTGTGTGTGTCCCTGTGTGTGTGTCTGTCCCTGTGTGTCACTATCACTATGCTCACAATGTTCCTATGTCTTGACGCAGCTGCATCAGGATGTTCTGTGTGGGACAAGAAGAAGATGGAAGAGGAGGCAGCGCCGCCAGCATGGAGTCCATGTGAGGCATGTGACACAGGGAGGCACACTAAAGACGTAGGTAACACTACCACATGATCTAAACTAGTGTTATCTGTGGTTTTACATAGGACTGCAGGTAACACTAACACATTATTAGCACTATCTGTAAAGAATAAATCAAGGCAACTGGACGTACTGTAGATTTCTTGAAAATGTTTCACTCGTTCTTCCAATGAGCTTTCTCAATTCTGAGTGACTGTACAAGAATTCTCTGGGAATAAATATGTAACTGAATCAACATCTGGTAATTATACCCAGCATGGGGTCAGAGGTCATTATACCCAGCATGGGGTCAAAGGTGTTGATTCCATTATCCTAATTGGAGTCAGTAGGTGATAAAGACTTCCCAGAAAAAGGTGTCAAGACAGCATTGTATGTGGCAGACAATAGATGTCTACCCCCCCCCCGCCTCTATTCAAGCTTGGCTTCTCCATACGTAGATGGCCTCCTTCACACCTCGTTTGTACCAATCGGCCTCCTTATCCAAAACACATGCCTCTGGCATTTTTTATTCAGTACTTGCTTATATCTTTGTGCAATTGACTAGCAGTGTGCTGTTACCTGTAGTTCTACTAGTTCCATTGTGTAAGGGGGCCCACTGAGACTTTATTGCCCAAAGGCCCACATGAACCTGGAGCCGGCTCTGTTGTATAGGGTGTTCCCAGTATGCAGTGGTTAGTACCCCGGAAAAGTGGTCCAAAGAAGGACAACTGGTGAACTGACCACAGGGTCACTTGGGCCCATAGCTCATTGATGATAAAAATATTATCATTGGCGATTATAGAAAGAACACACAGTACATCAAAACTGGCTTCATACTGGATTGCGTTGTCGCAGATTGGTCAGAGAACCCATGCTGATTCGTGTCCACTGTTGAAAGCGCCTACAATGGGCACTTGAGCATCAGAACTGGATCATGAAGCGATGAATGAAAGTGGACTGGTCTGACAAAATGTTATGTTTATATCATGTGGACAGTTGAGTTTAGGATGTTTGCCTTCGAATTCTCCAAATATCAATATGATTGAGCACCTGCAAACTGTTGAAAATCAAGTTTGATCCATGGTGGCTCCATCTTGCAACTTATAGGGTTCAAAGGATATGGTGCTAATGTCTTGGTGCCAAATACCAGAAGACACCTTCAGAGGTCTACTGGAGTCCATTTGACAGTAGGGCAGAGCTCTGTTCTGGAAGCATAAGGGAGACCTACACAAGTTAAGCAGAGGTTTTAATGCTATAGTTAAGTAGTGTAGTGGAAATGGATCCTTACAATCCATTGCACCCACATTAATTTTAGCCCAGTTACCTCTTTGTTAAAAATGATTATGAAATACTGAAACAAATTTAAATCAAGTAGAAATAAGGCTAGACAGATACACTTACTAATCCTATTTTCTTCTGCATGGTTTAATTTAGTAGCTTAGAAAATAAATAAAGAGAAAAAGTTACTTAATCTATTATAAAAGTTAATATTGTGGCGCATAAGAAAAATAATTACTAGAAATGGAATAAAAATTAGAATTTTAAAGCTGTTGTGGAAATGTCTTGTTTTTTTAATAATTAAAAATTTATGAATTTATTGTGTTTATGAGTCATTAATTAACTCACAGAACAAGCATAAGGCACTCTAACTCTTATCACCATTCAATTCTGTGAATCAACAATTCATGAGGTTGTCCGAGAATATTCATGGATGAACATCTGCTGGGACGATTCGGGAACACGAACACGCGTTCGCGATCAAATGTTCATGAACCGAGCGTTTGCGGCGGGCCCCATTCACTTTAATGGCAGGCAAACCTGAAATACCTTAAGGTCATATTTGCAGCCAGCAAACACTTACTAGAAGTACACAAATAGTCCCACAACATGGACAGTGATATACCAGAGGGGGGTCATTGGCAAAAATTCCCACCAAAAATATGTATTTTAATCAGGGGCCATTTTTATGCGTCTTAAAGAAAACTCCCAAAAATGTGCCCTGCTGGAGCCTAGAAAATTTTTATTTTAGGCCATGGGAGTGCCAACCCCAAAAATTAGGCATTCACCTGACAGAAAACAACTTGTGATTATTTGGCTGGAGGTACATTAGGTGGTCACTAGCTAAAAATGTTACTGTCGGCCAGTACCGGCCCTAAAATTTAGTTATTCACCTAACAGAAAAGAAGTTGTGATGATGTGGCTGGAGGTACATTAGGTGGTCACTGGATAAAAATAGAACTGTTGGCCAGTACAGGCCCCCAAAATTAGGCATTCACCTGACACAAAAGAACTTGTTATCCTGTGGCTTGAGGTACATTAGGTGGTCACTGGATAAAAATAGAACTGTAGGCTACTGGAGTACAGGCCACAAAAATTTGGCATTCACCGGACAGAAAATAACTTTGGCTGATGTGGCTGGAGGTACATTAGGCGTTCACTGGATAACATTTTTACTGTAGGCCACTGGAGTACAGGCCCCAATCATATGGCATTCACCTGACACAAAAGAACTTGTGAACCTGTGGCTTGAGGTACATTAGGTGGTCACTGGATAAAAATAGAACTGTAGGCCACTGGAGTACAGGCCCCAAAAATTAGGCATTCACCTGACACAAAAGAACTTGTGATTCTGTGGCTAGAGGTACATTAGGCGGTCACTGGATAAAAATAGAACTGTAGGCCAAATCATTAAAAATAAAAAGCTAGCATTTTGTAATTATAAAAAAACCCAGAGCAATGAAGATAAGGAAATCTACAAGATTAGGCAGAGAGAGGCCAAGCAAGTTATAAGAACTTCTAAAGCGCAGGCAGAAGAAAAACTCGCTCAGTCTATGGAAAAAGGGGATAAGACATTCTTCAGATATATAAATGAAAAAAGGAAATTAAAACAAGGAATAACTAAATTAAAAACAAAGGACGGAAGGTATGTAGAAGAGAATAAAGGGCTAGCCGACTGCCTTAATGAATACTTCTGTTCAGTTTTTACAAAAGAAAAAGGAGAAGGACCTCCACTAGAAAGAATGACTAATAAATCGTTGGATGCATGTATCTTTACAGAGGAAGATGTTCTAAGTTTGCTGTCTAAGGTGAAGACAAATAAGTCACAGGGGCCTGATGAGATACACCCAAAATTATTAAAAGAGCTTAGTGGTGAGCTGGCAAAACCGTTAACAGATTTATTTAACCAATCATTAGTAACAGGAGTCGTCCCGGAAGATTGGAAATTGGCAAATGTCATGCCCATTCACAAGAAAGGTAGTAGGGAGGAATCGAGCAACTATAGACCAGTGAGTCTGACATCAATAGTAGGCAAATTAATGGAAACCCTATTAAAGGATAGGATTGTGGCACATCTAAAATCCCATGGATTGCAAGATGAAAAACAACATGGGTTTACTTCAGGGAGATCATGTCAAACAAATCTTATAGATTTTTTTGACTGGGTGAATAAAATAATAGACGGTGGAGGTGCAGTAGACATCGCATATCTAGATTTTAGTAAGGCTTTTGACACTGTCCCACATAGAAGACTTATCAATAAACTGCAGTCATTGAGCATGGACTCCCATATTGTTGAGTGGATTAGGCAGTGGCTGAGTGACAGACAACAGAGGGTTGTAGTCAATGGAGAACATTCAAAACAAGGTCATGTTACCAGTGGGGTTCCACAGGGATCTGTACTGGGACCGATTTTGTTTAATATCTTCATAAGTGATATTGCAAAAGGCCTCGATGGTAAGGTTTGTCTTTTTGCTGATGACACAAAGATATGTAATAGGGTTGATGTTCCTGGAGGGAAACGCCAAATGGAAAAGGATTTAGGAAAACTAGAAGAATGGTCAGAACTCTGGAAACTGAAATTTAATGTGGATAAGTGCAAGATAATGCACCTGGGGCGTAAAAACCCAAGGGCAGAATATAGAATATTTGACACAGTCCTGACCTCAGTATCTGAGGAAAGGGATTTAGGAGTAATTATTTCAGAAGACTTAAAGGTGGGAAGACAATGTAATAGAGCAGCACGAAATGCCAGCAGAATGCTTGGATGTATAGGGAGAGGTATAAGCAGTAGAAAGAGTGAAGTGCTTATGCCGCTGTACAGAACACTGGTGAGACCTCACTTGGAGTATTGTGCGCAGTACTGAAGGCCATATCTCCAGAAGGATATAGATACTCTAGAGAGAGTTCAGAGAAGAGCTACTAAACTAGTACATGGATTGCAGGATAAAACTTACCAGGAAAGGTTAAAGGACCTTAATATGTATAGCTTGGAAGAAAGAAGAGACAGAGGGGATATGATAGAAACTTTTAAATACATAAAGGGAATCAACTCGGTAAAGGAGGAGAGCATATTTAAAAGAAGAAAAACTACCACAAGAGGACACAGTTTTAAATTAGAGGGGCAAAGGTTTAAAAGTAATATAAGGAAGTATTACTTTACTGAGAGAGTAGTGGATGCATGGAATAGCCTTCCTGCAGAAGTGGTAGCTGCAAATACAGTGAAGGGGTTTAAGCATGCATGGGATAGGCATAAGGCCATCCTTCATATAAGATAAGGGCCGGGGGCTATCCATAGTATTCAGTATATTGGGCAGACTAGATGGGCCAAATGGTTCTTATCTGCCGACACATTCTATGTTTCTATGTAATGGAGTATAGGCCCCAAAAAATAGGCATTTACCTGACACAAAAGAACTTGTGATTCTGTGGCTAGAGGTACATTAGGCGGTCAATGGATAATTTTTTTTACTGTAGGCCACTGGAGTAGAGGCCTAAAAAATTAGGCATTCACTTGACACAAAAGAACTTGTGATTCTATGGCTGGAGATACATTAGGCGGTCACTTAATAAAAATTGCACTGTAGGCCACTGGAGTAGAGGCCCCAAAAATTAGGCATTCACGTGACAAAGGTCTTTTATGCCGCTGTATATACCTAAGACAAGGACACTTCTTTGTTCTGGGTGGTGGCGGATATGTGTGGGCTGGCATGAGGAAATTCAATTACACATGTTCGTCACAGGTGTTGAATTCCTCCGAGATCCATGCCTCATTCGTTTTTAGAAATATGAGGTAGTCCACACTGTCGTGAGCTAGGCGAGTGTGCTTATCAGTCAAGATCCCCCCTGCTGCACTGAACGTCCTTTCGGACAGGACACTCGACGAGGGGCAAGCCAAGAGTTCCATGGCAAATTGTGCTAGCTCTGGCCACAGGTCAAGCCTGCACACCCAGTAGCCCAGGGGTTCCTTGCTTCTCAGAGCATCTACATCGTCCGTTTACCTGATGTAGTCGGACACCTGTCGGTCTAGGCGTTCCCTAAGGCTGGATCCAGAGGGCAGCTGTCGATGGGTTGGCTGCAAGAATGATCTCATATCCATAGTGACTAACACATCTTCAAACCGCCCTCTTCTTGCAGGCGCGGTAAGATTGGAAATTCCTCTGCCAGCGCCCGCAACAGCAGAATGCAGCATATCTCGCAGCAAGGCCTGAAAATGCTGCATTCTGCCAGCACTCTGTGATGCTGGTAACATGTCCGTCATTTTGTGTTTGTACCGGGGGTCTAAGTACGTTGCCACTGTTGTCAAGGGTCAGCCACGTGATGATCGTTGCCTCGTGTTCAGGTGAATGATGTCGACGGAGGAAAATGACAGAAGTCTGAGTTTAGTTCAAAACCTTGTCAGGACCCTAACATAATGTGTCCTGCATCCTTTATTTATACACAGTTCAAAAGGGTGTAACCCCTCAAAGTAAAACATGATTGGTTTACAGACATTTCAAGTTTCACTTTTACAAAAATGTGTTAACTAATGAGTTTAGATTTTTAACAAGAGATGCATATTTTTGGTTAGTAGTACGTACAAATCTTATCTTAACACACACAGTTCACTTCTATTGGTTTTTTAGCTTATGCTTGTTCTTTTCCAAATGTCACCACATTGTATCACGTATACAGAGAAAATTAAAACATCTTATGAATTTTATATCCACTTTCAGAAAAGCTGGATAATTTCCTTAACACCACCCAGTACTGGTCCTTGCCCTTTATGCTTTTTATATGGGGGTCCCTCTACAGACACT
This sequence comes from Bufo bufo, assembly GCF_905171765.1. NCBI lineage: Eukaryota > Metazoa > Chordata > Amphibia > Anura > Bufonidae > Bufo > Bufo bufo. The sequence continues at coordinate 566,313,156 of NC_053392.1, read as the reverse complement.
GGAGCATGAAGGCCCCCATTTGCCCAGCAGAATGTCGTCCTCGGTCTCCTCCCCCCAGCCACGGACAACACCATGGATCCCTGAAAAGTTTGAAGTCCCCCTCAAAACCTGCTCTTCTTGCTCCTCCTCCTCCTTCCCCCAGCCACCATCCTCTCTAACTCCTCTTCAGACTCCTGCTGACTTGTCTCAGATGGAGTAGCCCCCCCCCAGGGAATTTATTCAGCATTGCAACTTCTTCATCTTCCTGCAATGCACGCTCCAGAAAGAAGGCGACAGGTACGATGTCACTGTCGGCGCCCTGGCTGCGACTGACAAGTTTGGTGATCTCAAACGGCCGCAGAAGTCTGCATGCGTCGAGCATGAGCAGCCACTGGCGCGGTGAAAAGAAACCAAGCTCCCCAGAATATGTCCTGCTGCAGAGTTCGTACAGGTAGTCGTTAACGGCACGTTGCTGCTGGAGCAGCCTATCAAGCACATAGAAGGTGGACGTCTGACGGGCAAGTGGTGTCGCCACTGAAAGTCAGCAAGGCAAGCCATGGCCGTGTAAGATCTTCTAAAATGGCCAGAGATTTTTCTGGCCTGCCGCAAGACGTCCTGGACCCAGGGGTATTTGGCAACGAATCGCCATTCACAGCACGTGTGTAATTTTGCCCTGTTTCAGCGCACTCAGCAGATTGGCACCGTTGTCGCACAACACTTTACCAACTGTCAAATTGAGCGGGGTTAGCCACTGATCGGCTTGTGACTGCAGAGCTGAAAGCAGTGCAGGACCGGTGTGGCTCTTGGCTTCCAGGCACAACATCTTCAGCACAGCATGGCAACATCTCACCTGGGACCTCAAATAGGTTCTGGGGAGCTTGGGCGGCGCAGCGGAAGAGGTAGTAGCAGTGGAAAAGGAGGAGTCAGCCGAGGAGGAGACGGAGGATTGAGTAGGAGGAGGAAAAGAAGAAGAGGCAGGCCTGCATGCAATCCGTGGCTGTAACATCAAATCCACACGGGAGCCACGGGTTACATGCTTGACGGCTTTCAGAAGGTTCATCCAGTGGGTAAAGTTATGTACCTTCCCTGCCCGTGTTTGCTAGACCACGTGTCTGTGGTCAGATGTATCTCGGCACCGACACTGTATGCCAGAGATATTTTCACTTGCCGCTGAACATGGCAATATAGCTCTGGTATTCCCTTCTGGGAGAAATATTTCCTTCCACGGACCTTCCATTGCGGTGGGCCAATGGCCACAAATTTTCTAAAGGCCGGCGAGTCCACCAGTTTATATGGCAGTAGTTGACGGGCTAGCAGTTCCGACAAACCAGCGGTCAGCCGTTGGGCAAAAGGGTTATCTGGCATCATCATCTTTTTGCGCTCGAACATTTGGGCCACGGAAGCCTGCCTTATGACAGCTGAACGCGACGATGGCACGGTGGAAGGTGGAGTGGAGGACAAATGGGAGGAGAGAGGAGGAGGAGAAGAGGCAGGACGTGGAGCACCAGAAGTGTGGCTTTGTGGGTTCTGACGGCGTTGCTCCTACTGGGCTCGGTGATGGGAGGCCAGGTGCCTACTTAAGGTGGTCGTCCCTAGGTGAGTGTTGGGCTTACAGCGACTTATGCATTGACAGCACAGCCTGCATATGGCATCACTATTGTGGGCAGCTGACATGTTAAAAAGTGTCCACACTGCGGAGCCATGTGCCAGCGTCCTGGAAGCGCCAGAAGTGACCGTGCATGGTGGATTGCTAGCTCCAGATACATTTGCAGTCTGCTTTTTGCCTCCTGTGCCCTGCGAGCTGTGCCTGCTTCTCCTCCTTTTCCTCCCTCTCTGCTGCTCCATCTCTCCCTCTGAACTCCCTTCCTCTTCCTCTCTTGTGGGCACCCACGTGATGTCCATCGACACGTCATCATCATCATCACCTTCACCACCACTGACATTTGAGATCTCGGGGTAGGCAGCAACAGCTGGACACTCCCTCCTTGGACTGATCTGGGTACTGTCATCAGACCGCTGGGTGGCGGCCGTTGCTACCTCATCTTCCTCAACTGATGTCAAGAATGGCTGCGCATCGGTAAGGTCTTGGAATGGATGGGAAAATAATTCCTCTGGCTCGTGTGGAGGGGCTATGGTGGTGGTGGATTTGGGGGTGCACACAGCTAAGAGTGAGGAGGGTGCAGATACATAGGAGGAGGAGGGTGCAGAAGTGGAATGGTGAGTGAGCCACTCAACCAACTCTGGTGCGTCCTTTGAAGTAATCGCACGCGCCTTCTCCAACTTCCCACTTAGGCTCCGGCCTGGTGCACCTGCCTGACCCCTACCACCCCAGCAGAACGGCCTGCCTCTTCCTCTGCCTGTCATTTTCAAAATTACCCTGTGTCCCTAGAGAAGAGCAGTATTTGTGGATGCAGGTATATTGCAAGGCCTCAATCAATATTTAGTGGAAGCAGGTATATCTAACACCTTAATAATTCTTTTGTGAAAGCAGGTATAATACACCTGTGAGGAATATGGATTAATATTTACTGTCAGCCATGTCCTCACACCCCCATTTGCTGACAGATAGCGGAGGTAGTGAACTCCACAGGAGGGCCCTGCTTCAGAGCCCCAGCCCTGCTTGTCATTTGATTCACCTTTTGGCAGGTTCATCAGTATACATGCAAAATAAGTTTCCACCCCCCAGCCATCTGAGTGTCAGCTGGCAAAGAAGAAAGCCCCAGGGGGTCCAGGCTTCAAGGAGGCCCCAGGTGGAGAAGGTCACACCTCAGACCACCAGTTTGGAGTCAAGCTAGCCCAGGATCAATGAGACCTCCCAGACATGTTGGCACCTACTTTTCATAAGGAATTATGAATCGCCTGGCCATCGCAGGTGCAAACTGGATACATATTTGTGTCCCGGTGGCCACGATGTACGTGCCCATGGTCTTAATGGGACGAGGTCAGGGGAAGGAGATATCCATATCTTATCTCCCCATAGAAACCACATAACGGTACCAGGTTTGGACTCTACTTGTAGCCGGAACCCAGGCAGGTCTGTTGGTCCCAGAACCATGTCCCTGTGACCCTCTGGTCTGGAGCTATAAAACCTAAAGGGTTTTGTGGGTCATTTTCTGCCAGCCCAGAAGAGGGGGAGTGGACCCCTCCCTGAGGCTGGGAGGGAAGGGGCCGGCTACAGGTTAAAAGGCTTGTGCCAGCAAGCGGCCGGGTCTTTCTCTGAAGAAGGGTCACATCTTACAAATGTGTTTAGAGGGACCCAGGAACTAGCTGAGATCACGGCCCTTCATGTGGACTCCAGCAAAGAACATCTTACAACCAAAAGGAACTTTCATCTTACCCGGTAACTGATGTTTACACTGCTTAACCCTGTTGTACCCATCTAATCTGTATCTGTTTCCTCAGACCACTGTATATATTCTCTGTGTATATTGTGTTAAATCTAGTGTGCCCTTACGGCAATTAAATATATAATTTAATCTTGTGCTATCTTGATCTCGATCATGAATCCCCACGTCCGTGTTTTGGCCTAGTTATAAACTACTGCGGGTTGGTTTCTGACCCTATATAATCCCGTTAGCGGACCGGGCTTATATCAAACGAGAAGCTGGTGGCAGATTTCCCAGGCTGAGACAGTGCTGTTTTCACTGCGGAAGTGAAAAGGCTCTCTCAGCTTGTTGCCTCTCTGTGCCCGCGTGGACAGGAGGTGTGTGTGTAAACTGTACCAACCTGACCTTACCTGCTCCTCCTGGAGGGCGTAACGTCACGTTTTTGGTAACCAGGGACAATACCGCGTCTCGTGAGCTCGACGTAGTTGACGTCAAGCGGGCACGATGTGTGGTATTCGTCACAACACCCCTCAATCATTTTTTTTGGGGGGGGGGAAACTGGCATATCACATCCGTTGCAATTAGTTGTTCCAATAGCGTTTGTCCCTCTATATAGCTGCGGTATCGCAGCAGAACCGCACACAAATGCTGCACAGTTCAAATGCACTATATAGAAAAAAAAATATGGGTATATCACACCCCTGCATCAATCAGTTTTTTTTTGGTGTCTACAGGTATATCATACCCGTTGCAATTAGTTGTTCCGATACCATTTGAACCTCTATATAGCTGCGGTATCGCAGCAGAACCGCACAAAACTGCTGCACAGTTCAAATGCACTATATAGAAAGTATATTATAGGTTTATCACACCCCTGTCTCAATCAGTTTTTTTGGGGGGTAAACTAGTATATCACACCCATTGCAATTAGTTGTTTCAATAACGTTTGTCCCTCTATATAGCCGCGGTATAGCAGCAGAACCACACACAAGTGCTACACAGTTCAAATGCACTATATAGAAAGTATATTATAGGTTTATCACACCCCTGCCTCAATCATTTTTTTGGGGGGCAACTGGTATATCACACCTGTTGCAATTAGTTGTTCCAATAGCATTTCAAACAAAACAATAGCTGATCTTAAGGAGACCAGCAAAACAATAGCATTTGTCCCTCTATATAGCTGCGGTATCGCAGCAGAACTGCACACAACTGCTGCACAGTTCAAATGCCCTATATAGAAAGTATATTATAAGTATATCATACCCCTGCCTCAATCAGTTTTTTTGGGGGGCAACTTGTATATCACACCCGTTGCAATTAGTTGTTCCAAATGCGATTGTCCCTCTATATAGCTGCGGTATCGCAGCAGAACCACACACAACTACTGCACAGTACAAATGCACTATAATATACTTTCTATGTTAGAAAGTATATTATAAGTATATCACACCTATCGATAGCACATCTATACCAGTCCTTAAAAGTAATTTTGTGGCCCTATTAGCTAGCGTTTGGTGTCCCTAACAGCCTGTCCCTGCTCCACAAAGCAACCTCTCCCTACACTGACAAAATACAGAATGTAAAATGGCAGCCAGATTGGGTTCTGTTATAGGGTGGGGGTGTGTCCATGTGCTGAAATGTCTCAATTGGCTGTCCTGTCCCACCTGATGAATGTGTCATGGGTCAAAGTTTGGTGCAATGCAAAAGAATGTGACGCTCGCGAACATCGCCATATGTTCGCATGTTTGGCGGATTACGAACGCTCAGATCTCTGCGAACCAACCGCCAGGTGAACCGTAAAGGCCATCACTATCTGAGAATAACAACCTATTACCTATCCATAGGATATGTGATAAGTGCCTAATCAGTGGGTGGTCCAACTGCTGAACCTTCTGTCCCCCCGATCATGAGAACATGAAAGTAACATCAGTGGAGCATGTACACTATTGCTCCATTCAACTCTCTAGATCTGCTAGATTAAACCAAGTGTGAAGCTCGGCTATCTTTGGTAGTGCCGTAGACTTTGCATTGCCAATGTAACATTCATAACGTATAACAATCAAGAGACGTTCATCTTACTTAAACCATGGTTGTAAAAATTACATCCAGCTTATACAGCTTAGTGGTGCTTGAGATAATACATCATATCACCACCTAGAATACAGTGATTAAACTTTACGTTGACCTTAATACAATATAAAGCCGAGTTGTAGGCATTTCTAGATCGGGACTGCCCAAATATTTTTTACTGGGCTTCACCAGCCAAGCCCTGATGATGTCTATGTCTCAGTGGTTGACGTCCATGTAGAAACATAGACATGTTCATGTGGTATGATTAGTGTGCTATTTCAGATTTTTTTGGTCTGACAATGTGCCCATAGAAATCAAAGTTATAGCCATAACACCCAAGAGTCAACCGTGATGCCACAAAAAGCCACTGTGCTGTGAAAAAGACATTAAGTTTGCATAAAAGAATGCTTCCAGAATAAAGTGATCCATACATGCCAACAGTCCAGATTTCCAGGCACTGGACCACAAAAGGGGCAGGTTTTCTTTAAACCCCCTATTACAAAAGTGGGAAGTCCTGAACAGGCTGGAGGCATTACTGAATATTCCTGAGGTGGGACTCAAATGTCCCGATTTTGTCTCTTCAAATTTTGGGAAGTATAGTGATCTGAGATAAATTTTGTCTGGCAAAACAGTGGGCTTGCGTTACTGAATCTAAAATGCTTGGAAGGTGTATCACTTGTGAAGCCTACCTCACAGTTTGATAAGGATCTATATCAAGGACACCATTACCAATAATCACTTCATGCTCAGAAGGATATAACCTGAGACAAACCCAGGATCTACAAATTGTGAGAACAGAAGTAAGTAAAATGTTGGGAAATAGGAGATCCACCTCATATTGATATCTAGGACAGTGAATCCCAAAATGTATGGGAGTCACTGCTCAGTTTTTCAATATGTGCATCATGTCTCCCAAGTGTTCTCAATTTAGTAAGACAGATCTACTGTCCCAGCAAAAGAAATCATCTATGAAGACATTCTCCTTGGCATAGAAACAGAAAGTTACAATTCTACTTGTATTTTGTGGCAGAAGGGGATGGAACGTCAAGAAGGTAAGTATTGTGCTCACTGGTGGTAACTTGGTGCCTGGTATTGGAGACTAGGAGGCTGGGGTATTGTTGTTTATTCTGGGGGGCTGTAGAACTGACAGCTTGTTATGTGTTCCACTTTTGGCCTGGGTGTTGACTGCTGGTGAGGATCATACATCGTCATTGCTTGACTGGTATGACACCAGAAGAACTAGGATAAGTTTTCTTAGTGCTCAGACAGGGATTTGGAATACACTGCTCACTGCTCACACGCCTGCTGTTTCTGAAATTCAGCATGAATCAGACATGGCCAGTGGTGAACCCAGTGACGTGGATGAACCTGCATCAGGTGGGTTTACACTGATTGTAAGGAAGGAAGCGTTCAGTGAAGGAGACTGTTGCATTTACATTGCTGCTATGCCTCGTCCTCATACATAATCATTGATTCTGGCCAGCAGATCGATGTTTAGATCGCACAATCTCCTGCCCAACAATGATGATTGATATGCCTGCATGAAGAACAGGATCACCATATGAACGAGCATTTCACTTATTCATTGGGTGAACGGTGGCAAATTTAAATGGGCAGATTGTCGGGAACAAGAGTTCGCAGGAATGGTCGTTCTCAATAATCTGCCCAATAATCGGGCAGTCTAAATCCACCTTTATAAATTTAAAGGCAAAAAAATAAATTGCACCCCAACCTCAATGGTGTCCTAGGCAGCTGCACACTCTTTGTCTCAGCCCTGCTTGCAGACATGTACATCATGTCATTCTGTATACTGAGAAAGAGCTAGGGGGCATTGTGTAACTACTGTAGAGAAGATAACAATCATGGCTCCTTAACATACCAGTACAACACATTACCTCTCAGGTTACTGTATGTAGCTTTTTTTATGCTCGGAAAAGCTATGACGGCAAAAAAGGCACTTAACAACCCCTTTACACTCATACTGCACCACATTTCCTGTGAATTAAAGTTAATGTGCACAAACTGGCTGAAAATCAATTTATACACATCAATTAAGTCTCTTGGAAACCTTATCTTACAGAGCAATTTACAAGCACAATGGTTAAATATCAGATATGAAGCTGTGGTTACGCTGCCGAGGAAGTATGTGACCCTGAGTAACACGCTGATACTGCCTCACAGGTACGACTGTAGTGAGAAGGATGCAGATCGCTGCTGTGAACGGTGCACAGGAATAGATTTCTGATCGGTTGCAAAAATCAAATTTTGCTTAATAATAAGCGTCTAAATCTATTTTATTTATAAAGATCTTATAAGTTAATTCCAGGCTAAGGCTGGGTTCACATCACATTTTACGCCTCTGTTTGATGTATACGTTACAAAAAAAAAGGATACAAAAACGCAGCACACCAAATGCTTTTTTTTTTTTTTACAATGGAACTCTGGTGAGCGGATGCCACTGTATGGCATCAGTTTAAGGCATCCGTTTAACATATACGTTTTTTGTATACGTTAAAAGGACGGGAAAAACGTGATGTGAACCCACCCTAAGACGGAATGACTTGGCGTGATGTTTGATCCTTCACTGGCAGCATAGTATCCTCAGGATAGGTCATCAATATCAGATCGGCGGGGGTCAGATACCAGGCCCCCTGCTGATCAGCTGTATGAGGAGACGGTCCGTGCAGTGTACATGTGCTGTCTCCCTCCTCTCTTCCTCTCCGCTGCTGCTGTCTATGCTCTTTGCAATAGACAGCAGCAGAGAACAAGAAGAGAGAAGGGAGATGGCACGAGCACACTGCGTGCGCTGTCTCCTCATACAGCTGATCGGCAGGGGTTCTGGGTGTTGGACCCCCGCTGATCTAATATTATATAGCCTGGACAACCCCTTTAATGACTTTCTACCTGTACAAAGTTTTGGAGGGAAAAAACAGACACACTGACCTTCTGACTGTCTAGTTTAGCTCTGTTGTTTATGTCTGGTCTGCAGACTTGTTTATGTCTGGAAAAACTGCTTAGGGCTCTTTCACACTTGCGTTCTTTTCTTCCGGCATAGAGTTCGGTCGTCGGGGCTCTATGCCAGAAGAATCCTGATCAGGATTATCCCCATGCATTCTGAATGGAGAGAAATCCGTTCAGGATGCATCAGGATGTCTTCAGTTCTGGACCGGAACGTTTTTTGGCCGGAGAAAATACCGCAGCATGCTGCGCTTTTTGCTCCGGCCAAAAATCCTGAACACTTGCCGCAAGGCTGGATCCGGAATTAATGCCCATTGAAAGGCATTAATCCGGATCCGGCCTTAAGCTAAACGTCGTTTCGGCGCATTGCCGGATCCGACGTTTAGCTTTTTCTGAATGGTTACCATGGCTGCCAGGACACTAAAGTCCTGTTTGCCATGGTAAAGTGTAGTGGGGAGCAGGGGAGCAGTATACTTACCATCCGTGCGGCTCCCTGGGTGCTCCAGAGTGACGTCAGGGCGCCCCACGCTCATGGGTGACGTGATCGCATGGATCACGTCATCCATGCGCATGGGGCGCTCTAACGTCATTCTGGAGCGCCCCGGGAGCCGCACGGACTGTAAGTATACTGCTCCCCCGCTCCCCACTACTACTATGGCAACCAGGACTTTAATAGCGTCCTGGCTGCCATACTAACACTGAACGCATTTTGAAGACGGATCCGTCTTCAAATGCTTTCAGTTCACTTGCGTTTTTCCGGATCGGGCGGGCACCTCCGGCAAATGGAGTGCACGACAGATCCGGACAACGCAAGTGTGAAAGAGGCCTTAGTCATTACCTTTGGCTTGCATTTGGCTTTTTTTACAAGTCTATGACAGACTAAAATTTTAACATTGTTTCTGTTTGGCTGTGCTTCTTGAGGTTTTTTTTTGTGAAGTACAGTTGATTCTTTGGAAAAAAAACAAACACATAATTATGGTTCTCTGTTTTAACAAATACACTGCGTGCAGAATTATTAGGCAAATGAGTATTTTGACCACATCATCCTCTTTATGCATGTTGTCTTACTCCAAGCTGTATAGGCTCGAAAGCCTACTACCAATTAAGCATATTAGGTGATGTGCATCTCTGTAATGAGAAGGGGTGTGGTCTAATGACATCAACACCCTATATTAGGTGTGCATAATTATTAGGCAACGTCCTTTCCTTTGGCAAAATGGGTCAAAAGAAGGACTTGACAGGCTCAGAAAAGTCAAAAATAGTGAGATATCTTGCAGAGGGATGCAGCACTCTTAAAATTGCAAAGCTTCTGAAGTGTGATCATCGAACAATCAAGCGTTTCATTCAAAATAGTCAACAGGGTCGCAAGAAGCGTGTGGAAAAACCAAGGCGCAAAATAACTGCCCATGAACTGAGAAAAGTCAAGCGTGCAGCTGCCAAGATGCCACTTGCCACCAGTTTGGCCATATTTCAGAGTTGCAACATCACTGGACTGCCCAAAAGCACAAGGTGTGCAATACTCAGAGACATGGCCAAGGTAAGAAAGGCTGAAAGACGACCACCACTGAACAAGACACAAGCTGAAACGTCAAGACTGGGCCAAGAAATATCTCAAGACTGATTTTTCTAAGGTTTTATGGACTGATGAAATGAGAGTGAGTCTTGATGGGCCAGATGGATGGGCCCGTGGCTGGATTGGTAAAGGGCAGAGAGCTCCAGTCCGACTCAGACGCCAGCAAGGTGGAGGTGGAGTACTGGTTTGGGCTGGTATCATCAAAGATGAGCTTGTGGTTCCTTTTCGGGTTGAGGATGGAGTCAAGCTCAACTCCCAGTCCTACTGCCAGTTTCTGGAAGACACCTTCTTCAAGCAGTGGTACAGGAAGAAGTCTGCATCCTTCAAAAAAAACATGATTTTCATGCAGGACAATGCTCCATCACATGCGTCCAAGTACTCCACAGCGTGGCTGGCAAGAAAGGGTATAAAAGAAGAAAATCTAATGACATGGCCTCCTTGTTCACCTGATCTGAACCCCATTGAGAACCTGTGGTCCATCATCAAATGTGAGATTTACAAGGAGGGAAAACAGTACACCTCTCTGAACAGTGTCTGGGAGGCTGTGGTTGCTGCTGCACGCAATGTTGATGGTGAACAGATCAAAACACTGACAGAATCCATGGATGGCAGGCTTTTGAGTGTCCTTGCAAAGAAAGGTGGCTATATTGGTCACTGATTTGTTTTTGTTTTGTTTTTGAATGTCAGAAATGTATATTTGTGAATGTTGAGATGTTATATTGGTTTCACTGGTAAAAATAAATAATTGAAATGGGTATATATTTGTTTTTTGTTAAGTTGCCTAATAATTATGCACAGTAATAGTCACCTGCACACACAGATATCCCCCTAAAATAGCTAAAACTAAAAACAAACTAAAAACTACTTCCAAAAATATTCAGCTTTGATATTAATGAGTTTTTTTGGGTTCATTGAGAACATGGTTGTTGTTCAATAATAAAATTAATCCTCAAAAATACAACTTGCCTAATAATTCTGCACTCCCTGTATATTTCCTGACTTTTTGGATAGTCAAAGGTAGATGTTTATGGTTCATTGTGTGAAAGATCAACATTTCCATGCATATCTGTACAGAAAAATCATCTGAATACAAAATATCAGCAAATGGGGTATTCCTTTCTGGAACATTTATGGCATATCTATAAAGTATACCACAAATGTCAGACAGGTATGGGTCCACCTATTTTACAAAGTCCCATAGCAGTGAATGGAGAGGATGCTGCACATGTGCAGGGGTCCTATTCTTGAGGCAGGAGCAGGTCCTAGAGATAAGGCTCACACCCATCAGACATTTATGGCATATCCTATAGAAATGTCATGAATGTCCCAGATGGGACAACCCCATTTGAAGAGGACTTGTTAGCAGGATCAAACTTACTAAATCAGGCATACTGCCTGGTAGTTTTGCTAACCCATTGTGCAGTTCTTGGGTCAGTTTTAATCAATATGCTAATTTGGGCTTCAGTGCACCAAGGGGCAGGCCCTATCCCCTTGATGCTCCTCTACTTCACACTTCACTCTTAGACACGCCCACTTTTCTTGACTGTGCTCTTGCCTGGCTCTGTAATTCCACAAGTGTTGTAGATTCTGTAGTCGGCAAATGCGCAGTACATATATTTGGGCTTCCCCACTGCCGAGATGATCACAGCAATGGGGAAATCTAATTGGAGACTGTAGTGCTCATGAGCCATAGATTCTATAATCTTCTAGGTTATTTAAATGAAATAAAAAAAATAATAATAATAATTGGTCGTTGAGGGAAATGGTCAAAAAGAGGGTGTATTCCTCTAAAACAAGGATCCTTTGGAGGTATGGGGTAAGAGAGGGAGCAGCACCTGGGTATTCCACTGAAATCAATGGGTGTACAGTCAGACCATGTAGCATTGGCTGGTATATCATTTAGCAACAGGATCAATTTGAACCCATGTCCTAATTAAAGGAAAGCAGTAGACACTGTTTACCTGGCCATCGCTGCTGTTCCCCAGGACAACAAATAAGGCCTAGGGACATATTTTCCAATTACTGAAGAAAATCCTTCTGACCCCAATGATATAACTCAAAATGTCTCCTCCAATCAATGTAATTGGCATATCTGTCAGTCTTTCCTTTTAATGAAGACGTGTAGGGTATGGCTGCAGATTCAGTATACTCTGGAGTTAGTGCCGGCTATACACTAAATCATTTAGACGCAGGAAATACAATCTATAGCTTCACACTTCTGCATATAGCTAGGTGCATAATGCATCGTGTTCATATTCCATACTCAGCATATCCTCAGTAAGAAGCGTCCCTGTCCCATAGATCCATCATTCTCACACCGAATAAATTGGTGACATCTATTGACATCTATTAATTATGACAACCACTCTCGTAAAACATAAGTTGCTTACCCAGCAGTTATGTAGGTGCAGAGCTCCTGCACACAGCAAAGCAAGGCCCCTCCTGGGTCTATAGGCACTCTGTATGGCTCCATATAATGCCTCTGTGAGAATATACATGCATAATACAGCATGCTATTGTTTATTTCTCACCCAATAATATAGAAAAAAGCCTCATTGTTTCTCTATATGACATCAGAAGCTCACTGGGGTACCTTACAAGCCTATAGCAGGCTCTATCATTATGGGTTATGTAATATGGATTTGTATGACACAGCCTTCCTTATTCGACATCCTGGACACATTTACCACCCACAAGCTGAACTGGTGATGCACATTCACCATGCACTTGCTGGACCTATGCTGCACCACTCCCTTTTGTCTCAATCATGGGAAATGAGTGACATGTTTCCTTTGGATAGGTCATCAGAATTTGAGTCTGAAACCTAGGACCCCCCACTGACCAGCTGTTTGAGAAGGCACCGGCACAGCGAGTGCTGCGGTCTTCTCGAGCAGGTGTCTGACCCCCACCAATCAGATACTGATGACCTATCCAGAGGATGGGCCTTCAGTATATAAGTCTCAGAAAACCCCTTTAACTCTCTGGAACTACAGCTTCCAAATTACACAGAAAATACTCTAGACTTTGCAACTACAGATTTCAGAATACACACTAAACTAGAACAAGATCAGAATAACAAGAGAATAAAGTGAGGCCTGAATACAAACAGACTCAACAATCAGCACGTCACCCGAATAAACCAGGCAAGGCTAGATGCTTTACAGGCAACCCACTGGCATCTCTTATCGGCAGTTTTAAACTGAACACCATAAAGTTTTATAAATGCACTTTGAACAAGTAACTAGAAATATGCTCCCAAGTGAATGCTCACTCTTGAGCACTATTTTGTTTTTCATCAATATAAATCTAACTTCTGTTCTTATTAGTTTTTTATTTTATCTTTATAGCAGTTGGAGCTTTTTTTTCTGATGCTGAGCTTCAGATTCCCTGCCTAAGTATAGAGTTAAATGATAAAATTCTAGCTGCTTGTAAATAGATTAGGAACTAGTCCATACTGTGCTATCATTCAGTTGAATGTATGTAGTAAGCCCCTAAGACTCCCATAGGGGTAGCTGCATGCAGCCAACATTTTACTATTTAGGGGTATCCCGTCATTAACAAAATCAGTTTTTAACTGGCCACGATGCGAGACAGGGCTCCCTCCCAATCTTATAAGTATACCTCTATGTATCGGTGCTGCAATCTGGTTACCAAAAAAAATGCTGTTATTGAATATGCTACTTAGATGTTAAAGGGCATCTGTCAGCAGATTTGTAGCTATGACACCGGCTGACCTGTTACATGTGCACTCGGCAGCCGAAGACATCTGTGTTGGTCCCGTGTTCATATGTGTCCTCAAGTGTATAGGAAGGAGCCGTCCCATTGAAGTGAATGGGATGGCTTCTTGTAATCACACCTGCTTGCCACTGCGATGTCGACGGCGAGCAGGTAAACAATGAAGAGAAGGCAGTGCTCGCACGGCGTGCGACTTCTCTTCAAATAGCTGATCGGCGGGGGTGCTGGGTGGCGGAGCCCCGCCGATCTGATGTTGATGACCTATCCTGAGGATAGGTCATTAAAATGAAAATCCCGGAAAACCCCTTTAATATATGCAAATTAGCCTCTAGGAGCAATGGCGGCGTTGCTGTTACTCAACTGCCATGCCCTTTGCAATTTGTTTCGTAGGATCAGACAGTGAAAACATAATCACGCCTGGCCCTGCCAATCAATGTCCAGAGGGAGCGGCAGTTGCAGAAAAAGCAGAACCTCTAGGAATAAGGGCAACGCCCAGTGACGTAGGGATCGCCATAGCAACCATAGCAGTGGCTATGGGGCCCTACACCACTGGGTGCCCGCCCGGGCCACCTTCTGTTTTTTTTATTTTTTTTATTTACATACACTTGACTAGTGCCGTCTGTTGGCGGTCCGCAGCCCGGGCCGGCTCGGGCCTGGCTGGGGAGAAGGAGTCAGGAGCAGAGAGCAGGGAACGGGACCGGGCAGCAGATGAGATAGGCCGCGATGGAGGGGGCCGGGCCAGGGTCACAGGGTGTAGTACCTGGAGTCTAGGTGGGAGTGGTCCCGACTCCCGCCACGGCGCCAGTCAGATTCCCGCCGCAGCAGTGTCTGACTGAGACTGACTGAGTGTGTCTCACTCAGTCTCACTGCTGCCAGCCTGTGCCTCAGCCTGCCTGCGCTGTGGGACCGGTCCGAGTCCGACCCTTCTCCAGTCTGCTCGGTACCGGCCGGTGCTCCTGCCTCCTCCTCAACTGGTCTCCACTCTGGCGTGCGGCGTCCACTGTCTACAGTCCTGCCTCTGTGCCTGCCCAGTGCCTGCTGTAACAGCTGTTGCTGTTCTGACTGTGCCTCAGTCTCTAAAAGTAAGTGAAAAGAATTGTGAGAAGAACTAAGAAGATTATGATGAGAATGATACTGAGTGATGATGTTGATAATGATGATCTGAATTCTGAAGTTAAAAAGAGCTGCCTGCAGACCTGAAGTGAAGGAGGGCACGGGGGCCCCCAAGAGAAGCAAGGGGGCAGGGGCCCCCGCGCCCTCCTTATCATTGCAGGTATGCTGGCAGCTCTTTTTAACTTCAGATTATCAGACTCTGGCCTCATGCACACGACAGTGTTTTTTCACTGTCAGTGATTTGGCTTCAGTGGTCCGTGTCCGATTTTGCTT
This sequence comes from Bufo bufo, assembly GCF_905171765.1. Lineage (NCBI taxonomy): Eukaryota > Metazoa > Chordata > Amphibia > Anura > Bufonidae > Bufo > Bufo bufo. The sequence goes on along the minus strand of NC_053392.1, from coordinate 566,298,126 downwards.
CAGTTGTGTTTCCTTGTGTCTTCCTTTTTTTTTGTCTGACAGGGGAAAAAAAGGAAGGTTAATGAAAAATGTAATTTATTTGCACCAAGGTCTTGTAGAAAAAAAACGGACGCGGACACGGATGACGTACCAGTTGTGCATCCGTTATTTTTGATGGACCCCATGACTTGAATGGGTCCATCCTCCGTTTTCCACTGACAAGAATAGGACAGGTTATATTTTTTTGACGGACTGGAATCACGGATCACGGACGCGGAGAAAAAATGGAGGACTATCATTTTTTTTTCACAGCTCCATAGAAATGAATGGGACCTCCGCTAAACAGTGAAAAATGACGGAACGGACGCGGATGCACACAACGGTCGTGTGCATGAGGCCTCTCACTTACTAATTACAGTACACACCTCTGTAGTGTCCACCATCAGACAGGGGAGGGAAGAAACCCCAGAACTAGAGTGTGCCCCCCAACTGGGGTTTCTTCCCTCCCCTGTCTGATGGTGGACACTACAAGGTGTGTACTGTAATTAGTAAGTGAGAGTCTGATGATCTGAAGTTAAAAAGAGATGCCAGCAGTGATAAGGAGGGCGCCCCTTCCTTCTTTTGGGGGGCACACTCTAGTTCTGGGGTTTCTTCCCCCCCCCCCCTTATATGACAGACTAAGGGTACTTTTACACTTGCGGCAGGACGGATCCGGCAGGCTGTTCAGCCTGTCGGATCCGTCCTGCCGCTATTTCGCTGGACCGCTGCTCCGTCCCCATTGACTATAATGGGGATAGGGGCGGAGCTCCGGCGCAACACGGCACTGCGCAGTGAGAGGCACTGCAAAAAAGTCGGACTTGCAGTACTTTTCGTCCGACCAGCCTTTCACCGCACACTGCCGCGCTGCCCCGAAGCTCCGTCCCCGTCCCCATTATAGTCAATGGGGATAGAGCTGCGGCACGGCGAAATAGCGGCAGGACGGATCCGACAGGGTGAACAGTTACTTTTTTTTTTACAAATTTTTTACAAATAGAACATTGCACCTAAAAGAGCAGACATTCCCTTTAAATTATTACGTTTTATACAACACCGATAGATCCTGCTTTCTTTATTCTTATATGTATTTTCATATGCATTAAATTTCAATTGGTTCAAAAAAAAACGACTTCATCAATTCTTAATGGAGTATGAATGGGCAATCAGCATGTTCAGTCTTTGTGAAATGTTAATAGCTCTTAAAGTTTTCACTAAAGTAATCGAATTGAAATTCAAAGAGGCGGTTCAGCAAAAAAAAAAAAAAAGTGATAGATCAGGCAATTACATTTAAATAAAACATTGGGAAATTAAAGTGCAGATAGGGTTCGGCAATCTGAAATGTTGAAATTTTTTTTTCATGTTTAAATTTGAATACATTATATTTTAGAGATGTCTTTTAAAAGTGACAGGGAGGCTCCATCCGAACAGTTAAGGCATTTTATTTGATTTATTATTTATGATTGTTACTGTTCAAACCAGATAGTATGTAATCTAGGCAGAGCAAAGAAGCTCCAAAGGGAGAGTCAATTAAACTGTGACTGATGAAAAACCCACTCGTAGGCCGAACAGAAAAAATAATTGTGAATATATTTAACCGGCCGGGACAGTTTTACACCAAGAAGAGATATTTTTCTGGTTCTACATATGTTTAATTAATTGTTACATATGTGGAATATTTTGGTAAATGAACACAATATTTTATTGTGAGTTGTGCTGTGTCAGTGGATATTTGATTATACTAGTTCTATAAAATTTTAAAATTATACTAGTTCTGTATTATGGGGAACATTTTGTATGTACCGACCAGATTTAATAAGAAATATGTATAAGGCTAGTTTCATCTTCATATTACTATAATGGGACCTGGCGAGGATAGATCATCAGTTTAAACATAGTGCAGAACCCCTTTAAATCTAAACTTATTTGCATAGAATAAAAACACCCCATATCTATTTTTCACTGTGTTGTCAGTGGTCCACTTGTAAACAACATGATAATTACGTTTGAATGGATATTTCTTTAAATTCAGCAGAACCGACTGCCAAGATACATCATGTATCTCCCAAGGCTTGGCAGAAAGCATGCTTCTATTATCAAGAATGTGCTTAACCCAATAATGACTGCACACTGTACATCTATGAGAGCCTGACTGTCTGTGACGGTCGGGACTCTTAGGGCTCATTCACATGACCGTATGGCTTTTTCAGTGTTTTTCGGGCCGTTTTTAACAGATCTGTTATTCCGTTTTTTGTTTCAGTAGTGTTTCCAGTTCCGTCCCGTTTTTCCGTTCAATTTTTTTTCGTATGGCATATACAGTATACAGTAATTACATTAAAAAAATTGGGCTAGGCATAACATTTTCAATAGATGGTTCCGCAAAAACTGAACGGATACGGAAGACATACGGAGTACATTCTGTATGTGTTCCATTTTTTTTGCAGACCCATTGACTTGAATGGAGCCACAGAATGTGATTTGCGGGCAATAATAGGACATATTCTATCTTTGAATGGCACGGAAAAACGGAAATACGGAAACAGAATGCATACGGGGTACATTCAGTTTTTTTTGCGGAACCATTGAAATGAACGGTTCCGTATACGAACCGTATATGGAACTCAAAAAAAGTTTGTGTGAACGAGCCCTTAGGGAGTTTATAAATGCTTCTCTTTTCCAGTATACATAGCACTCAATGAGTGTTACCCATTGACACAATTTTGGTAACCCATCTTAATAATTTATTTTGTTGGCAACTGGCAAATTTAAAGCAAAAAGAGTTATACAGTTATATCTAAACAGTTATGATAAATAAGTCAAAAAAAATATCTCTAAAAACAGAATATACATATATAATATACAGCTTTATGTGTAATAAAAATGCAGAAAAATTGTTTTGGTAGCATAACCAATAAAAAATTTAGGGTCATTAAAAAAACATGTGCTCTAAATCACAAAAAAGTGTATAAGGGCTTTTTCAAGATTACTATCGTTTTTAACACATATGCTTATGTAGTTCCTTACCTCATAAACATCTTCCCCGTTCTTTATTTATTTATTTGGACTCTCCTTACCTGTTTTCACTATATAAACACATCACTCTGGTTGGTTTCCATCCTGTATGTAGCACTTCCTGTTGCTGTATCCAACCAAACCCATAATGCACTTCTCCTTCCTCTACAACAGCTTCAGCACCGCCCCTAACAATGCCCAGCTAGTTTATAGCTCCTCCCACTAGCTAGTTACATAGACACTCCCCTATCACGGACACACCCATGGACATAACATCACAGGACATAACATCACAGGACTGCATGGACATGATCATGTGACCACAGCCCAGAACGGGAGATAGGACCAATAATAGTGACAGATATACAAGACTACAGCTACCTTCATAAATGATTATTTTAATAGAGTTTGATGCACACTGTAAAACTGCTTTAAAGGGGTTCTGTAGGAAAGATCAAAATGAAAATATCAAAAAACATCTTAGAAACAAACTCTCAAATGCCTTTAATTACCGTATATATAATGGCTCATTTGGTCTAGGGGAAAATCAGTGGAGGAGTTAAAAAGGCTGCTGTCAGATTTCTGGACATGGAATCCGTCCTCCTAATGACACTATATGTGTGAAAATGCAAAGTACAGAGCAGGAGCCATATGTAAACTCTGGTCTCTGCCTGCATAATCACTGTGAGAATTCATTCCCACAACCGTGTGCTTGCCAGGCCCATGCTGCAGACCGCAAATTGCGGACCACAATGCACAGGCACCGCATGAGGATAGTGGATGGTCTGCGATCCGTATCCGACGGTCCGCACTGCAAAAAAGTAGTGCATGCACGGACAGAAGTCCCACGGAAGCACTCCATAGTGCTTCTATGGGATTCCATGCATCTGTTCTGCACAGACCTTCACCTGAATGGGTGAATGGGTCCGCATCTGTGATGTGGTGCCAGAACGGCCTGGGCCCGTATTTTGCAGACCCGCTGTTTGTAATACGGGCCCGGCTAGCACACAGTTGTGGGCATAAGCCCTGAAGCTGTATATTATGAGCAGATCACAGCTAAGATAAGGGCTTCACTGTTTCCGTGTGCTTCAGAGCTCTCCTCACCTCGTACTCACAAGCTGACGTGTAGAAATGAGGACCAGACACCCGCATTTGTGGAGGTGACTTCAGCTCTCTTCTGGCAGACAGATAAGTGCTTATTTCAGCTGTGATCTGTACAGAATTTCATGCTTCACAGTGCTGATGCAGGCAGAGAACAAAGTGCTCCTGCTCTGTGCTCTGCTTTCTCACACAGGACGTCCTGCAGTGTCATTAGGAGGATGGAATCCAAGTCCAGGAATCTGACAGTGGCCATTTTAACTCCTCCACTGATTGTCCCCTAGACCAACTGAGCCATTATATATAATTAAAGGCATTTAAGAGTTTATTTATAATAATATGTTTTTCAGTATTTTTTTTTCTATCCTGGAGAACTCCTTTAAGGTCTTTTCAGCCATGGTCATTAGCCCCTTCCTGACCCAGCGGTTTTAAATTTTTTCTTTCTCATTCTTCACTCCCTGCCTTCCTGGAGCCATAACTTTTGTATACTTATGTTCACATAGTTGTATGAGGGCTTACTTTTTGTGGGAGTATCTCTATCTGATAGTTCAGAAATGTCTGCACACTTTCAAAAAAAGATAAGCAAAGGGGAAGAGTATGAGGGGATGCTGCTGCAGTGAGACTGTAGACTGTGAGGGGGAAGGAGGGAGATGCTGCAGCAGTGAGACTGTAGACTGTGAGGGGGAAGGAGGGAGAAGGAAGATGCTGCAGCAGTGTGATTGTAGACTAAGCGGGAAGGAGGTAGATGCTGCAGTAGTGAGAATGTAGACTGTGAGCGGGAGGAGGGAGATGCTGCAGCAGTGAGACTGTAGACTGTGAGGGGGGAGGAGGGAGATGCTACAGCAGTGAGACTGTAGACTGTGAGGGAGAAGGAGGGAGATGCTGCAGCAGTGAGACTGTAGACTGTGAGGGGGAGGGAGATGCTGCAGCAGTGAGACTGTAGACTGTGAGGGGGAGGAGGGAGATGCTGCAGCAGTGAGATTGTAGACTGAGCAGGAAGGAGGGAGGTGCTGCAGCAGTGAGACTGTAGACTGTGAGGGAGAAGGAGAGAGATGCTGCAGCAGTGAGACTGTAGACTGTGAGGGGGAGGAGGGAGATGCTGCAGCAGTGATACTGTAGACTGTGAGGGGGAAGGAGGGAGAAGGAAGATGCTGCAGCAGTGAGATTGTAGACTGTGAGCGGGAAGGAGGGAGATGCTGCAGCAGTGAGACTGTAGACTGTGAGGGGGAGGGAGGGAGATGCTGCAGCAGTGAGACTGTAGATTGTGAGGGGGAGGGAGGGAGATGCTGCAGCAGTGACATTGTAGACTGTGAGCAGGAAGGAGGAAGATGCTGCAGCAGTGAGACTGTAGACTGTGAGGGGGAGGGAGGGAGATGCTGCAGCAGTGAGACTGTAGACTGGGAGGGGGGAGATGCTACAGCAGTGAGACTGTAGACTGTGAGGGAGAAGGAGGGAGATGCTGCAGCAGTGAGACTGTAGACTGTGAGGGGGAGGGAGGGAGATGCTGCAGCAGTGAGACTGTAGACTGTGAGGGGGAGGAGGGAGATGCTGCAGCAGTGAGACTGTAGACTGTGAGGGAGAAGGAGAGAGATGCTGCAGCAGTGAGACTGTAGACTGTGAGGGAGAAGGAGAGAGATGCTGCAGCAGTGAGACTGTAGACTGTGAGGGGGGAGGAGGGAGATGCTGCAGCAGTGATACTGTAGACTGAGGGGGAAGGAGGGAGAAGGAAGATGCTGCAGCAGTGAGATTGTAGACTGTGAGCGGGAAGGAGGGAGATGCTGCAGCAGTGAGACTGTAGACTGTGAGGGAGAAGGAGGGAGATGCTGCAGCAGTGAGACTGTAGACTGTGAGGGGGAGGGAGATGCTGCAGCAGTGAGACTGTAGACTGTGAGGGGGAGGAGGGAGATGCTGCAGCAGTGAGATTGTAGACTGAGCAGGAAGGAGGGAGGTGCTGCAGCAGTGAGACTGTAGACTGTGAGGGAGAAGGAGAGAGATGCTGCAGCAGTGAGACTGTAGACTGTGAGGGGGAGGAGGGAGATGCTGCAGCAGTGATACTGTAGACTGTGAGGGGGAAGGAGGGAGAAGGAAGATGCTGCAGCAGTGAGATTGTAGACTGTGAGCGGGAAGGAGGGAGATGCTGCAGCAGTGAGACTGTAGACTGTGAGGGGGAGGGAGGGAGATGCTGCAGCAGTGAGACTGTAGATTGTGAGGGGGAGGGAGGGAGATGCTGCAGCAGTGACATTGTAGACTGTGAGCAGGAAGGAGGAAGATGCTGCAGCAGTGAGACTGTAGACTGTGAGGTGGAGGGAGGGAGATGCTGCAGCAGTGAGACTGTAGACTGGGAGGGGGGAGATGCTACAGCAGTGAGACTGTAGACTGTGAGGGAGAAGGAGGGAGATGCTGCAGCAGTGAGACTGTAGACTGTGAGGGGGAGGGAGGGAGATGCTGCAGCAGTGAGACTGTAGACTGTGAGGGGGAGGAGGGAGATGCTGCAGCAGTGAGACTGTAGACTGTGAGGGAGAAGGAGAGAGATGCTGCAGCAGTGAGACTGTAGACTGTGAGGGGGGAGGAGGGAGATGCTGCAGCAGTGATACTGTAGACTGTGAGGGGGAAGGAGGGAGAAGGAAGATGCTGCAGCAGTGAGATTGTAGACTGTGAGCGGGAAGGAGGGAGATGCTGCAGCAGTGAGACTGTAGACTGTGAGGGGGAGGGAGATGCTGCAGCAGTGAGACTGTAGATTGTGAGGGGGAGGGAGGGAGATGCTGCAGCAGTGAGATTGTAGACTGTGAGCAGGAAGGAGGGAGATGCTGCAGCAGTGAGACTGTAGATTGTGAGGGGGAGGGAGGGAGATGCTGCAGCAGTGAGATTGTAGACTGTGAGCAGGAAGGAGGGAGATGCTGCAGCAGTGAGACTGTAGATTGTGAGGGGGAGGGAGGGAGATGCTGCAGCAGTGAGATTGTAGACTGTGAGCAGGAAGGAGGGAGATGCTGCAGCAGTGAGACTGTAGACTGTGAGGGGGAGGGAGGGAGATGCTGCAGCAGTGAGACTGTAGACTGTGAGGGGGAGGGAGGGAGATGCTGCAGCAGTGAGATTGTAGACTGTGAGCAGGAAGGAGGGAGATGCTGCAGCAGTGAGACTGTAGACTGTGAGGGGGAAGGAGGGAGATGCTGCAGCAGTATCTCTTCCTCACTGTATGAGACTCATGCTATGAGAGGGGAAGAGAGCATCAGGGGAGACATCTGAAAGCACAGCAAACCATTAACAACAAAACCACTGCACCAGGCTTCATTGGAATTGACAAGGGCACGAGAATTTTAATACAATATTTATTAATCAAGATTCATCATGTTTGATGAATCTTGAATTGTACTTTTTTTTTGCATTTAGCAAATTCCATATTTAATGCAAATCCATGGTCGAAATATTAACTAACAAAAACATTTCACTAACATTAAAGGGGTATTCTAGTTTTAGACAATATGACCATGGCTTCACCACTGAATGCTGTGTCGAGGTGAAGTACGAATGGAGAAGTGGCCTCACATGAATTTGTCTCTCTCCATTCACTTCTCTGGGAGTTAGCTGGCTATGAATGCATGGCCCCCATTGATGTTTATGGAGAGAACTATCCACTAGCACGGCCACTATTGCATTCATTCGCCACCAGGATGCGGAAGCCAGCGGGCACCTCGGCAGGACAGAGATAGTTGTGATCCCACCTCTGGAACTGCAGCTATCAGACATTTATCATGTGGATATGCTGGAATGCACCTTTGAGGGCTCAGTCTAATGACAGATGTCTATTAGTTTGGTTGTACACTGTATGTAGGACTTTGAAAGCCCTGAAACTTGTTTCGAACACAGTGTGATGTACTTAGCTCAGCATAATACCCGCTAACACATTTATGTAACTACAGGTTATTGAATTATGGATGGAGATGCAGAAAAAATCAAAATCTACCACTAAGAGCGGCTAATACAAACTCAGGAAAGGCCAACAGGTGTCTCTGCACAGCATAGGACTGCTGAATGCTGGGTCACACAGGGGATTTACACATTTTTCATCTTCTAAAGCTGCCATTTAATATATTACATAACATATCAATAGAACACTTCAAAGGAAGTACAAATCCTAATCTTTGTGTTAATCCAGAAACAGCTTTTCCTGGCATGAGGGGCAAATGACTACTGGTGCCTTTTAATAAGCTATTTATTTTTGAATTATATTTAATGCTTCAAAAATGTAAATGTGTCAAAAATGTCTTCACATTTGGTTAATGAAATCTAAGCAGATAGGTAATGGTACATAATAACAATCATTACCATATATAAAGTGCATAGTAACTACAATTTATTAGGAAATTAAATTAATAAAACATAAACAATGTGGCATGGGCAGCACGGGGGCTCAGTGGTTAGCACTGGTGGATTAGAAAGGGGTCCTTTGTTTGAATCCGACCAAGGACAACATCTGCATGGAGTTTGTATGTTCTCCCCGTGTTTGTGTGGGTTTACTCTGGGTACTCTGGTTTTTTCCCACACTCCAAAGACATACTGATAGGGACCTTAGATTGTAATGTCTGTAAAGCGCTGCAGTATATAGTAGTGATATATAAGGGCATAAAATAAATGAACAATATTATTTATCTAGCAATATTTTCTGTAAAATAGACATTGGAATAGGAATAAGCTACAGAATGTAATGTCTTACAATCATTTTGTTTCTGGTTGTGATTTGTTCTTTTCTTCCCTTGATTTTTCCAACCATAATTATTGTCCCTAAAATGCTTGGTCTTTGGTGGATATGCCTAGAATATATAAATTTTCATTCTGCTCCCTGGTGTACCTCACAGAAAAGATCTGGTTAGTGTATTGTCAATAATCTTAAAGAGAACTCATCACCATAAAATGCAGTGCAGTCTGCAGGGAGCATGTTATAGAGCAGGAGAAGCTGAGCAGATTGATATATAGTTTTATGGGAAAAGATTCAGTAAGGCTTGTAATGTATACATTAAAATCTCTTCTCTTTCTGACCTCAGTTGTACACAGGTCCATCATATCAATGACTGATAGCATTCTCTGTGTGTGTATGTATGTATACATAGATACAGTATCTCACAAAAGTGAGTACACCCCTCACATTTATGTAAATATTTTATTATAACTTTTTATGGGACAACACTGAAGATATGACACTTTGATACAATGTAAAGTAGTCAGTGTACAGCTTGTATTACAGTGTACATTTGGTGTGCCCTTAAAATAACTCAACACAGCCATTGATGTCTAAACCACTGGCAACAAAAGTGAGTACGCCCCTAAGTGAAAATGGCCAAATTGTACCCAATTAGCCATTTTCCCTCCGCAGTGTCATGTTACTTGTGTTACAAGGTCTCAGGTGTGAATGGGGAGTAGGTGTGTTAAATTTGGTGTTATCGCTCTCACACTCTCTCATACTGGTCACTGGAAGTTCTATGGTACCACATAGTAACATAGTTTATAAGGCAGAAAAAAGACATTTGTCCATCCAGTTCAGCCTGTTATCCTGCAAGTTGATCCAGGGGAAGGCAAAAAAACAACAAAAACAACCTATGAGGTAGAAGCCAATTTTCCCTACTTTAGGGGGAAAAATTCCTTTCCGACTCCAATCAGGCATCAGAATAACTCCCTGGATCAACGACCCATCTCTAGTAACTATAACCTGTAATATTATTACCCTCCAGAAATGCATCCAGGCCCCTCCTGAACTCTTTTAGTGAACTCACCATCACCACCAGTGATGAGCCGTAGGGGCAATATTCGAATTTGAGATATTTCACGAAAATTTGGGCGAATATTCGTCATATATTCGAGAATTCATGATCTCCAGTCATTGTTTACTTGATTGCAAAAATCGGCAATTGGAAAATTCACAATAAAAATTTGCGATGCAAAAAATTCACGATCAACACTACTCCTAAAGTCAAAGATATTGCAGCCTTCTCATTGGCCACAAGCAAGAAGCAGTGAGGGATCATGGGTACTGATGAAAAAAAAAAATAGAATATTCGCAATTACGAAGATATAGCACTATATTCTAGATTAGAATATTTGCGATCAACACCTCCTCAGGTAGAGAGTTCCATAGTCTCACTGCTTTTATCGTAAAGAATCCTCTTATATGTGTATAAACCTTCTTTTAGTGTTGATCGAGCACTAAAGTGTTTGTGTGCAACACTTCGCGATGCTTGGGTGTTCTACCAAGCACAATGGAAGAACCCCAGGCACCCCCTGCTCTGAAGAGGGGAAGGTGTCAGGACTCTAGTTCAGCTTAGGAGCCCCTGCTCTGACTCCATATATAGCTATATCCATCCAGTGTATTTAAATCTAATTTCTGGAAAGTTTCTGCCAGGATTTGAACTCCCAACAGTGTACTGTATATTAGAGGCAAGGACCTTATCCATAGCTATAAAGCTGAATGCTAAACTGTGTCAGAAAAACCTCATAGTAGTTTCTGATGTAGTGAATATTCCTATTCAGCAGAAGACTTATTTTATATTTCTGTGCAGGTTAACATGTAGCTGACTGTATAGTGTAGTTCCTTGCCTCTAATGTACAAGATTAGGAGTTCGAATCATTGCATAAAAATGTATATATACAGTACAGACCAAAAGTTTGGACACACCTTCTCATTCAAAGAGTTTTCTTTATTTTCATGACTATGAAAATTGTAGATTCACACTGAAGGCATCAAAACTATGAATTAACACATGTGGAATTATATACATAACAAACAAGTGTGAAACAACTGAAAATATGTCATATTCTAGGTTCTTCAAAGTAGCCACCTTTTGCTTTGATTACTGCTTTGCACACTCTTGGCATTCTCTTGATGAGCTTCAAGAGGTAGTCCCCTGAAATGGTTTTCACTTCACAGATGTGCCCTGTCAGGTTTAATAAGTGGGATTTCTTGCCTTATAAATGGGGTTGGGACCATCAGTGGCGTTGAGGAGAAGTCAGGTGGATACACAGCTGATAGTCCAACTGAATAGACTGTTAGAATTTGTATTATGGCAAGAAAAAAGCAGCTAAGTAAAGAAAAACCAGTGGCCATCATTACTTTAAGAAATGAAGGTCAGTCAGTCAGCCGAAAAATTGGGAAAACTTTGAAAGTAAGGGCTATTTGACCATGAAGGAGAGTGATGGGGTGCTGCGCCAGATGACCTGGCTTCCACAGTCACCGGACCTGAACCCAATCGAGATGGTTTGGGGTGAGCTGGACCGCAGAGTGAAGGCAAAAGAGCCAACAAGTGCTAAGCATCTCTGGGAACTCCTTCAAGACTGTTGGAAGACCATTTCAGGGGACTACCTCTTGAAGTTCATCAAGAGAATGCCAAGAGTGTGCAAAGCAGTAATCAAAGCAAAAGGTGGCTACTTTGAAGAACCTAGAATATGACATATTTTCAGTTGTTTCACACTTGTTTGTTATGTATACAATTCCACATGTGTTAATTCATAGTTTTGATGCCTTCATAGTCATGAAAATAAAGAAAACTCTTTGAATGAGAAGGTGTCCAAACTTTTGGTCTGTACTGTATATACGTTTTTAGCCATAATATATTTACATATATTATTATATAAATTATATAAATAATAATAATTTTAAAAAAATGCATAATATGTGGGAAACTACTACTGATGTTTTTAGCTATAATATATTTTACATATATTAAATATTCTAAATATATAATAATATATGTAAATATATTATGGCTAAAAATTTATGTATATATATATATATATTTCTGAAGGGATTTGAACTCCTAACATTGGACATTAGGGGCAATGATGTTAACCACTACACTATAGAGCTATATGTTAACTTGCACAGAAATATAAAATAAGTCTTCTGCTGAATAGGAATACTCACTACATCCGAAACTATGAGGTTTTTCTGACACAGTTTAGCATTCAGCTTTATAGCTGAGTGGATAAGGTCCTTTCCTCTAATGTACAACGATTTGGGATTTTAAATCCTGGCAGAACCTTTTCAGAAATAGATGTTAAATTACATTTAAATTCACTGACTCAAGCATTGTGCTTGAGCACACGTGGTGTTCTGCCGAGCATAGCGATGCTCGATCCTAATTGGTGTTCAGCCGAGTATCTTCGATCAACACTACCTTCTTTCCTCCAGATGCAGAGGATGTCCCCTCGTCACAGTTCTGGGAATAAATAGATGATGGGAGAGATCTCTGTACTGACCCCTGATATATTTATACATAGTTATTAGTACTCCCCTAAGTCATCTTTTTTCTAAAGTGAATAACCCTAATTTTGATAATCTTTTAGGGTACTGTGGTCCACCTATTCCAGTTATTACTATAGTTGCCCTCCTCTCAACGCTCTCCAGCTCTGCTATGTCTGCCTTGTTCACAGGAGCCCAAAACTGTACACAGTACTCCATGTGTGGTCTGACTAGTGATTTGTAAAGTGGTACAGATGTAGCAGGGTTAGCACTCAAACTCTTAACTCAAATTTCTTAAATCATCATGTTATCTTGAAACAAAAGCCATTGAAAAGCAATTGAAGGGGTTTGCTTAGTTTAGATAACACATCTCAGAAAGCATGAGTGTTAACTCTACTACATCGGTAGGACTATGTTCTCATCACGGGCATCTATGACCCTTCTGATGCAACCCATTATCGTATTGGCAAGAACTCTTTGAGGATCTGAAAAAAATTATTGTTGCTCTACATAAAGATGGCCTAGGCTATAAAGAGATTGCCAACAACCTAAAACTGAGCTGCAGCATGGTGGCCAAGACCATACAGCAGTTTAACAAGACAGGTTCCACTCAGAACAGGCCTCGCCATGGTCGACCAAAGAAGTTGAGTGCACATGCTCAGTGTCATATCCAGAGGCTGTCTTTTAAAAATAGACGTATAAGTGCTGCCAGCATTGCTGCAAAGGTTAAAGGGGTGGGGGACAGCTTGTCAGTACGCAGACAATATGCCGCACATTGCATCAAATTGGTCTGCATGGCTGTCGCCCCAGAAGGAAGCCTCTTCTAAAGATGATGCCCAAGAAAACCCGCAAACAGTTTGCTGAAGACAAGCAGACTAAGGACATGGATTACTCGAGCCATGTCCTATGGTCTTATGAGACCAAGATAAACTTATTTGGTTCAGATGGTGTCAAGCATGTTTGGCGGCAACCAGGTGAAGAGTACAAAGACAAGTTTGTCCTGCCTACAGTCAAGAATGGTGGGGCGAGTGTCATGGTTTGGGGCTGCATGAGTGCTGCTGGCTGGGGGAGCTACAGTTCATTGAGGGAACTAATAATGCCAACATGTACTGTGACATAGTGAAGCAGAGCATGATCCCCACCCTTCGGAAACTGGGCCGCAGGGCAGTATTCGAACATGATAATGACCCAAACAAAACCTCCAAGACAACCACTTCCTTCCTAAAGATACTGAGGGTAAAGGTGCTGGACTGGCCAAGCATGTCACCAGACCTAAACCCTATTGAGCATCTGTGAGGCATCCTCAAATGGAAGGTGGAGGAGCGCAAGGTCTCTAACATCCACCAGCTCTGTGATGCCATGATGGAGGAGTGGAAGAGGATTCCAGTGGCAACCAGTGAAGCTCTAGTGAACTCCATGCTCAAGAGAGTTAAGGCAGTGCTGGAAAATAATGGTGGCCACACAAAATATTGACACTTTGGGCAAAATTTGGTAATTTTCACTTAGGGGTGTACTCACTTTTATTGCCAATAGTTTAGACATTAATGGCTGTGTTTTGAGGGCACGCCAAATTTACACTTTTATACAAGCTGTACACTGACTACTTTACATTGTATTCAAGTGTCATATCTTTAGTGTTGTCCCATGAAAAGATATAATAAAATATTTACAAAAATGTGAGGGGTGTACTCACTTTTGTGTGATACTGTAGCTGTCAGGCACTGATGAGACAGTTCTGTTTACAACTGAACTCAGAAAGAGAAGAGATGTAATTGCACAAATTGCAAGTTTTGTTGAATATTTTCTCACAAAATGATATATTAATCTGCTCAGCTCCTTCTGCTCTTTAACATGCTGCCTGCAGATGGCACTGTATTTGTGGTGACAGGTTGTCTTTAAGACAGGCCTGCAGGAGCACCAGTGAATCCTCACTTGGCTCAAAGCTCTAATACACTAATAAGCCTCAAAGGCCAGTAGAAAACAATCCTATCTGGAGGTGACTTTGAAGTCAATAACTAGGGTCTATTTCTTCTTGGATGATTCACAAATAACCTATCAGATCTGATTAATGTATGCCTTGTGTGCACAATAATAGCAACAAATGATTACCATAAACTTAAAAGTGCGGTGGACGTATACACTGCGTGCAGAATTATTAGGCAAATGAGTATTTTGACCACATCATCCTCTTTATGCATGTTGTCTTACTCCAAGCTGTATAGGCTCGAAAGCCTACTACCAATTAAGCATATTAGGTGATGTGCATCTCTGTAATGAGAAGGGGTGTGGTCTAATGACATCAACACCCTATATCAGGTGTGCATAATTATTGGGCAACTTCCTTTCCTTTGGCAAAATGGGTCAAAAGAAGGACTTGACAGGCTCAGAAAAGTCAAAAATAGTGAGATATCTTGCAGAGGGATGCAGCACTCTTAAAATTGCAAAGCTTCTGAAGCGTGATCATCGAACAATCAAGCGTTTCATTCAAAATAGTCAACAGGGTCGCAAGAAGCGTGTGGAAAAACCAAAGCGCAAAATAACTGCCCATGAACTGAGAAAAGTCAAGCGTGCAGCTGCCAAGATGCCATTTGCCACCAGTTTGGCCATATTTCAGAGCTGCAACATCACTGGAGTGCCCAAAAGCACAAGGTGTGCAATACTCAGAGACATGGCCAAGGTAAGAAAGGGTGAAAGACGACCACCACTGAACAAGACACACAAGCTGAAACGTCAAGACTGGGCCAAGAAATATCTCAAGACTGATTTTTCTAAGGTTTTATGGACTGATGAAATGAGAGTGAGTCTTGATGGGCCAGATGGATGGGCCCGTGACTATATTGGTAAAGGGCAGAGAGCTCCAGTCCGACTCAGACGCCAGCAAGGTGGAGGTGGAGTACTGGTTTGGGCTGGTATCATCAAAGATGAGCTTGTGGGGCCTTTTCGGGTTGAGGATGGAGTCAAGCTCAACTCCCAGTCCTACTGCCAGTTTCTGGAAGACACCTTCTTCAAGCAGTGGTACAGGAAGAAGTCTGCATCCTTCAAGAAAAACATGATTTTCATGCAGGACAATGCTCCATCACACGCGTCCAAGTACTCCACAGCGTGGCTGGCAAGAAAGGGTATAAAAGAAGAAAATCTAATGACATGGCCTCCTTGTTCACCTGATCTGAACCCCATTGAGAACCTGTGGTCCATCATCAAATGTGAGATTTACAAGGAGGGAAAACAGTACACCTCTCTGAACAGTGTCTGGGAGGCTGTGGTTGCTGCTGCACGCAATGTTGATGGTGAACAGATCAAAACACTGACAGAATCCATGGATGGCAGGCTTTTGAGTGTCCTTGCAAAGAAAGGTGGCTATATTGGTCACTGATTTGTTTTTGTTTTGTTTTTGAATGTCAGAAATGTATATTTGTGAATGTTGAGATGTTATATTGGTTTCACTGGTAAAAATAAATAATTGAAATGGGTATATATTTGTTTTTTGTTAAGTTGCCTAATAATTATGCACAGTAATAGTCACCTGCACACACAGATATCCCCCTAAAAGAGCTAAAACTAAAAACAAACTAATAACTACTTCCAAAAATATTCAGCTTTGAAATTAATGAGTTTTTTGGGTTCATTGAGAACATGGTTGTTGTTCAATAATAAAATTAATTCTCAAAAATACAACTTGCCTAATAATTCTGCACTCCCTGTATATGTTTTGTATAGATGGAAGGTGGGCCCTTAGAATCACTTTCTCTGATAGAACTTCCATCTGAAGTTCAGAGGAATTAATGTTTTCTGTGTCCTTTTTTATGGTGTAAATGTCTCATCCATAAAGACTCACATGGTCAAAGCTTGGACAATTCAGAACTTGGTTTTATGACCTCACCATTACAAAATTCTGTTATATGCTTGTAATTCCCAAAATATAACCTTACATTCTTACATTTGAGCTTTGGTATAAACAGAACATTAAAAAGATGAATACAAGAAGCCAAAGAAAGCTTTTATAAAATTAGCATCATCTAATGAAATATTCATGGATAAAAACAAGCATAAAACAGCTAGGTCCTGGGTTATACAAGTCCTACAAGCGTCGACAATGGTGTGGCGCCATGCCATTAGTGGCAATGTTGACAGTATGTGCGTAGTAAAAGCCACATATACCAAAACAAGTTCTCTTTCTTTTCACAAACTCTAGGATTTCAAATCATTTAAATGTTTTTGAGAAAATCTTTTATAGGTTTTGCGTACGTTTTTATGTTTTAATGCCATCAGGGAATAAAGACCAACTGGCAAGTTTGGTAATTGAATAAATAAATTAAAGCTACTGTATTGTATGGCAAATCTGGTGCATAGCTTCTATAGTACAGATGATGTTTTATTTTTTTGCTGGAACTTACATCACCTATGTATCTTTTTGTACTAATGAAAACCAGATAGTGGATGATAAAAAAACATTTTAAATCTGTTTTTATTCTATAATTGTAGATTTTTTTAATTCTATTTTTTTGTACATGATTATGGGGGAAGTCATGAGGAGACATGCTTTACAGCAGCCAAGTGATGACTCTCACAGTCACTGGGCTCTTTTTTACCCAGGGTCTTAAACACCTTAGCCCCATGGGGCCCCTGAGATAATTTTTGGTGGTGTGCGAGACCCCGGGTATGTGTATAACTTTGGGGTCAGATCTGGGGTCTGTATGAATTTGGGGTCTTATCGGATTTGGAGTGTAGTCAGAGGTCTGTATAAATTTCTGCTATAATCTGGGGTCTGTATAAATTTGTTGGCTGGCCTGGGGTCTGTATGATTCTGGGGACTGATCTGGGGGTCTGTATAAAATTGTAGGTTGACCTGGGGTTTGTATGAATTTGAGGGTCTGTATTAATTTTAGGGTCTGGTCTGGGGGTCTGTATTAATTCTGGGATCTGGGAGTCAGTATTAATTTTAGGGTCTCATCTGGGATCTGTATTAAGAAGGGGTTATCCAGCTATGGTAAATTTATTTTTGAAAACTTGATTAGAATGCCACAAAAAGTAGTGATACCTCACTCATCCAACTGTTCTCACCACTAGGAGAGCTCTTGGCGTCATTCCTGGGCATGGCAGCTGAGGTGAAGCTCAGGGATGTTGAGTGTGACATGTTATTGTATCATATTTCCAATGCATATGGCCCATGTGTGGCTCATATATCCGACTGAGTTTGAGACAACTGTTTTATATCAACAGTAAGAACTCTCATTCAAATGCACAGATCACCAATCTCTCCGAATTTACATGCACCGATTTTCTTCAGAGTATGGGGAGGATTGATCGCTAATGCCATTGCTCTTCCCCATACTCACTCATTGTTTACCGGCAGCAGATAGTGTTTATACAGCACAATCTGCTGCCCGTAAATGATTTATGTGCGTTCCACTCGTTTATCGAGTAAGTGGGGGTACATTTACACCACCAGATAATCGCTAATCGTTAATTGCCAGATTACCTTTAGGATTCTCAGCCCATGTAAAGGGCCCTTAACAGTTATCCCTTATGTAGTGGATAGGGGATGATAACTTTTTTCTAACCAGAATAAGCCCTTTAAAGGGAATGTGTCATCAGAAAATGACCTGTTTTTTAAATCACTTTTTATGTTTAAAGGGCTTCTGTCACCCCCCAAACACCAATTTTCAGTTTTTGACTTACCGTAATATATTTGCTAATGTAAGCAGATTCCATATATACCCCTCTTACCTCGGGCTGTGCAGTAATTTCAGTAAAAAACTTACTTTTGTGATATGTAAATTTCTTCACTACCAGCAAGTTGGGTGGACTTGCTGGTAGCCGCCGCATCCTCTGTCTGAAAAAACGCCCCCTCCTCCACTTGATTGACAGGGCCAGTGAGCACTCTTATCCTCCAGCTGGCCCTGCCTGCAGCTCACATCCCGCGAGGTAAGAGGGGTACATCCCGCATCTGCGCCATAACCGTCCTCATTCGGCGCAGGCGCTCTGAGAGAAGGACGCTCGCTTGGCCGCTCCTTCCTCAGTGCGCCAATGACGTCAGCCCTACACCCGAAAGAGAAGACGCTGGCATCGCTGGTAAGAGGCGGAGAGTCCGGTGACGTCTCTGGATGCTTGATTTAGGTAAGTATTTGCCTAATAATCATGCAGCCACTACAACCACCAACGAAATGGGGTGCCAATATTTAAAAATATATATATTTAGACACACTATACCACCAACACTTATAAAAGGAGTGGTATGGCGCAGGCGCGGGATTTGAGCTTCAGGCAGGGCCAGCTGGAGGATGAGAGCTCTCGCTGGCCCTGTCAATCAAATGGAGGAGGGGGCGTTTTTTCAGACAGAGGATGTGGCGGCTACCAGCAAGTCCGCCCAACTTGCTAGTAGTGAAGAAATTTACATATCAAAAAAGTACGTTTTTTACTGAAATTACTGCACAGCCCGAGGTAAGAGGGGTATATATGGAATCTGCTTACATTAGCAAATATATTAAGTAAAAAACTGAAAATTGGTGTTTGGGGGGTGACAGAATCCCTTTAACATATTTAAAAATAATTTTGGATGATATTTTTTATTTTCCATGTCACTTTTTACATTTAAACTAAAACCAACAATCCTGCAGTTTTCGTATTGGCCACTATGTCTAATAATTGGCGCCACGTCTTGGTTTGTGCAGATTACTTTACTGCGGGTATCTGCTTATCTGTCATTCTATTCCTGCCTGTAATGATATCACCTATGTGTACAGATAATACAGAATCCACTATTCACAATAGGCGATTGTCAAATCTTATCTTTTCTTTCCTTGTACAATGACCTCTGCACAAGTCACAGAGCATGCCCAGAAAACTCTCCCATAGAAGTCACTGAGGACCCCTCCTGACCATTGTGTCTATGGACCATGAGGCTGCCATAAGGCAATTTTTAATGCTTTGCAATTGCTGTTAAGAACAACTCAGGCAAGATGGCCGCCCCCATAATCATGTCCAGTAAATAGAATAAAAAACTAATGTACAATCAGAAAATAAATTAGAAAAAAGGAGGCGTTTTACTATCTGGTTTTAATTGCAGATAAACTTTTTGGTGACACATTTCCTTTAAGGGTCTTGCTATCATTACTTCCGTGCAGCTAGCTAGCCTTGCTAACAACCTGCACTATACAGCGCTGTGGCATATAGCATAAAATGTTCAATAATGTAGTTTGAATTGAATTGCTAACACAGATTAGGATCTATTGCACTAAAAGTCTACCGTCTGTCCAGGGCATATAATGGTCACAGTGTGATTCAGCTCATAGCTTCCAATTCAGGTTTGTTGTATTGTTGCTGGCAGACTCTCAGACAGTTTTATGGACTATATAAGTCAATACCCCTTTATACCCACAACAGAAACGCAGGTTCACATAACAAAGTGTTAATGCAAAAGTATCACAAGCTTCTCTAATAAATCTTATCTAATAAAGCTCAATAGAAGGGTGCAAAAGCTTAAAGGAACTCTCCATGCAAAACTGATGCACCGGGACAGAATGAATAATCCTATAGATGGTGTAAACTTAGGTTGTGTAGACCTGCATCAGATTTATCACAGGGGCTCAGGCTGGATGATAAATTTGGTGCATCGCTATACACTTGTCTAACTCTATGCCAACTATTGGTTGGCTTACTTTGAATCAGAATTTTATGCCACATTTTTCACAATTTTGGTGCAAAACAGCACAACTTAGGCTATTTCCCCTTTCCCACAGGGCCACTCCTCTGCTGGTAAGACACTCATTTTGGACTATAATTTCTCTAAACCTAGATGTGGCTAATTGTGCAACGTTTTGGTACACCTACAGTACAGACCAAAAGTTTGGACACACCTTCTCATTCAAAGAGTTTTCTTTATTTTCATGACTATGAAAATTGTAGATTCAAACTGAAGGCATCAAAACTATGAATTAACACATATGGAATTATATACATAACAAACAAGTGTGAAACAACTGAAAATATGTCATATTCTAGGTTCTTCAAAGTAGCCACCTTTTGCTTTGATTACTGCTTTGCACACTCTTGGCATTCTCTTGATGAGCTTCAAGAGGTAGTCCCCTGAAATGGTTTTCACTTCACAGGTGTGCCCTGTCAGGTTTAATAAGTGGGATTACTTGCCTTATAAATGGGGTTTGGACCATCAGTTGCGTTGAGGAGAAGTCAGGTGGATACACAGCTGATAGTCCTACTGAATAGACTGTTAGAATTTGTATTATGGCAAGAAAAAAGCAGCTAAGTAAAGAAAAACGAGTGGCCATCATTACTTAAAGAAATGAAGGTCAGTCAGTCAGCCGAAAAATTGGGAAAACTTTGAAAGTAAGGGCTATTTGACCATGAAGGAGAGTGATGGGGTGCTGCGCCAGATGACCTGGCCTCCACAGTCACCGGACCTGAACCCAATCGAGATGGTTTGGGGTGAGCTGGACCACAGAGTGAAGGCAAAAGGGCCAACAAGTGCTAAGCATCTCTGGGAACTCCTTCAAGACTGTTGGAAGACCATTTTAGGTGACTACCTCTTGAAGCTCATCAAGAGAATGCCAAGAGTGTGCAAAGCAGTAATCAAAGCAAAAGGTGGCTACTTTGAAGAACCTAGAATATGACATATTTTCAGTTGTTTCACGCTTGTTTGTTATGTATATAATTTTACATGTGTTAATTCATAGTTTTGATGCCTTCATAGTCATGAAAATAAAGAAAACTCTTTGAATGAGAAGGTGTGTCCAAACTTTTGGTCTGTACTGTATGTGCACTCACATTAGTAAATGTAGGCCACTATGTTATATGTAGGGAAGTGCAATGGCTCTTTGGTGCTTTTTTTTGGTCCCTGTGTTCAGGGCTGGTGCAAGGATTTTTGCCACCCTAGGCAAAAGCTAATTTTGCCGCCCCCTTGACTCCACCCATTGACCACACCCCTTTTCCCGCCCATTTTTACTCCCCTTTTTCAGCCACCTATTGCATGCAACATTTAACTATGGTCGTGTACCCTGTGCCAGTCTGACTATGGTCACGTACCCTGTGCCAGTCTGACTATGGTCATGTATATATAATATCCAGCCATTGTCTGCCACCTAGTACCATCCCAGTGATGACAATCACTCTGCGCTGTTCCGCAGGTTGGCACACCAAACACGAGCAGTGCCACCTATTCACTGCCAGGCGCCATTCAGCCACTGTCTGAAATCCTGTGCCACCAGGGCAACATAAAACAGTATGCTGCCTTGTGCCCTCTGCCAATCTGGCACTGTCCTGCACCCTGTACCATTCATAGCCCTTTAGACAGTCTGTGCCACCTATTAGGCTCCATGTGCCACTGCTGGGCACCCTGTGCCAGTCAGAATCTATGGCCCCTAGTTAAGCAGCAGGTGTGCCCTGACCCCTGTACACAAGTGTGTGCCACCCTGCTGCCAGTCACTGTCCTGCAGCCTCTGACACCCTAGTGCAGGTTGTCAGAGTGCGGTTGCCAGGGGTGCTCACCAGGTTCTGCTCCTCGCTGTGCTCCAGGTCCACATTGCCTTGGCTCTTGCCAAGATCATGTGTCTTTGGCGCGTGATCCCGCGAGACCCACCTCTGGAGGTCACTGGTCTCACGGGATTGCGCGCCCGAAGTCAGGGCCGGTGCAAGGATTTTTGTCAACAGAAGCAAATGTACATTTTGCCCCCCCCCCCATCATTTCACATTTCTGTCCCTCATGATTCATGTCCATTTCTTGCCCCCCCCATCATTTCACATTTCTGCCCCTCATGATTCATGTCTATTTCTTGCCCCCCCATGTGCTAATATCATAGTGCCATCCTTTCCCCCTGCCCCCTAATGTGCCAGTATCAAGTGCCTCTCTCCTCCCCTCTCCATGTGCCAGTATCATGGCGCCAATAGCCCCCCCCCTCCCTCCCTCCCCCCCCCGTGGCAGTAAAGTAACAGTCCAGTATTTAAAAAAAACACTTTCAGAAAAGTTCATCCTGGGACACAAACTCACAACCTTTCACATCAGAGGCAAGGCATTTACCCACACAGCTATGAAAGCAATGTAGCCAATTACTTTTAAAAAAAAGTTAAGTAGCAGTCCGGTATTAAAAAAAAAAAAAAAACACTTTCAGAAAAGTTTCTCCTGGGATTCAAACTCACAACCTTTCACATCAGAGGCAAGGCATTTACCCTCACAGCTATGAGAGCTGTATAGACAGTTGCTTAAAAAAAATAATATATAAGACTTCTACTGTAGGTAACTTTGATACTTAGTGTACATCCATCCATACACATGACAGCTGCCCCAGTACACTGTGTATGGATGTAGCAGAGCTGGGTGTGTTGGGGCCTGAGGAACAGACAGGCAGGCATCGGGGACGGACGGCGCATGCGCGATTCAGTTACGGGATCGCGCTGCTACTGAGGCCGACGGCGCATGCGCCGCCTGTACAAGCGCGGTCCCGGTGTCAGTTACACTGCTTAGAGGAGGGGCTAGGGCTGGGGAGTTACAGCCCGGAGTGAGGGAAGGGCTACCCCCTTGACTTCTAGCGTGACTTCAGGAGCTGGAGACGAGGACTTTATAAGTCGTTTTTTTCATGAACATACATCCCAGGAAAGCGGCACAAGAATGCATTGAAACAGAATGAGGATAATCTATAAGGTACTGGTAATAGTTTATTAAGTGAAATCCAGATGAAAGGTTCGCTTAACTGGTAATACAGCTTTCATAGCTGTGAGGGTAAATGCCTTCCCTCTGATGTGTAAAGGTCGTGAGTTCGAATCCCTGGAGAAACTTTTCTGAAAGAAAGCCTCTCTCTGCCCGAAGTGAACAAACTCATACTCGCACTCATCGGAGCGCATACGGATGGCAAGTACAGGAACAGAAGGAGATGATGTCAGATGACAAGTAGGGGGTGGGGTGCCGGCGGCGGCCGGTGCCCCCAGGCAGAGTGCGCTCTACGCAGTTGCCTACTCTGCTTATGGGTGGCGCCGGCCCTGCCTGTGTTGCGCACCAACCTCTCAAGTCCTGCAATAGATAAAACACATTCAGGGAGATTTACTAAACTTAATGCGACAAAAACTGTCTCACTCTGGGCACACAGGGGGTCATTTACGATCAGAAATAAAACTATATATTAGGCGTAATCTGACACAGATTGCGGAGCAAAGGCTATTTGTGCTGTAATCTGTGACTTTTCTCTGCTTACACCAGGACTAGAAAAGTGGGTGGGGCATTGGCAGGGAAGGGGATGCCTGTTTTAGGCATAGAAAATGGTCTTAATGGCCTAAATGTAAGCCAGCAAGCCGGTGCCTCTACATAACTTTGGCGGATCCCCCGCCAGCGCAGGGGCTTATTAAGACCATCGTCTAAAACGCTGGTCTTAATAAATGACCCCCATAGTTCTTAAACATTGAATAAACATAGAGTCACAGAGGGCTTGCAGCATAGCAAGTCTTTCTCTGGGCACAGTCACTTGAAGGGATTCTGTCACCAGGTTTCACCCCCTCCAGATAAAAATATGGTTATGTTCAGGGAGCTTTCACGATTCCTAATGTGGTCTTATAAATGTAATCTGTAGGCTCATTTTGCTAAAAAAACGCTATTACTAACCTGTCATTCAACAAAATAAGGTGCCCAAGGGGATGTAAATGGATCCAAGCTGCCGCCCGCACCCGCCGCCGTTCGTGCCCAGCTCCGCCTTTCCCGACCTCAGTGCTGCCTCATAATCCTGTGTGACGCCTCCGGCTCTCCCTCCCTCCCCCCTCCTTCTGCTCTAACATCTCACGCGTGGCACAGGGCTCTGCCTGATGCGCTCGTGCGGACTTCTCCGTTCGGCTTCATAGAGCGAAGTGCGCATGTGCCGGCACTTCGCTCAACCTCTCGATGACCTGCACACTGACAGAGCCCTGTGCGCACGCGCGAGATGTTAGAGCAGAAGGAGGAGGGAGGGAGAGCCGGAGGCGTCACACAGGATTATGAGGCGGCGCTGAGGTCGGGAAAGGCGGAGCTGGGCACGAACGGCGGCAGGTGCGGGCGGCAGCTTGGATCCATTTACATCCCCTTGGGCACCTTATTTTGTTGAATGACAGGTTAGTAATAGCGTTTTTTTTTTTAGCAAAATGAGCCTGCAGAAAGCTCCCTGAACATAACCATATTTTTATCTGGAGGGGGTGAAACCTGGTGACAGAATCCCTTTAACTGTGCAACAATGCACAACTTGGATGGGGGTTGTGGGGATTCGCTCTGGTAGGCAAGTTAGCAAACGCAGTATAGAGGCAATGGACCAGGTTTTAAATCAATCTTCAGTGTTTATTCACACACATAACATAAAAGTCCCTTTTCAGGCTTGGTGCTTGTTTTCACACAGAAAAACAAAATAACATTCACCTGGTATCCTGGGTGTCAGTTCACACCTGGCTAAATGCTCAGCCTCAAAAAGTCCACTTTCAGGTTGTAAGGCGGCCTGCTCATCTGACACACAGTCTTCAGCCCTCAGCACAGAGAGCTCCACTGTCAGAGGGAGGTAATCCACACAGCTGAGACTGCTGGCTGGGTTTTTATATCCCAGCCAAAACCCAGCGTGGGGAGAGGCACCCACCCTGCACATTGGCTGCTCCCAATAAGAGCCGGCCCTGCTCGGCTCTATAACCATTTAACTAACAAATAGTGTCAGTCAGCACCAACTGCCGCTGACACTTAAAATTACCGGCTCTTACCTCACCGAGGCCAGGAATCTCGATGACACATAGCTTCCGTCAACAACGGACCCTTGCACCTTCTTACATACCTCCACCTTTTGTTCAACCCTGAGAGGGTGAATACTTGCCAGACAGTGTACGTGGGACAGGGCATCCCTGTAACCTGCCTGCCCTATGTTCCACGGAAAACTTAAAGTTTTGTAAAGACAAGAACCACCTGGTGACCCGAGCATTCCTCTCTTTGGCTTGGCTCATCCACTTGAGAGGGGAGTGGTTGGTCACTGATAATAGTGGAGAGACTCGAGTGCCCACTTGATGGACAGGCACTCTCTCCACTATACTGTACCTAGTCTCGGCTGGAGTGAGCTTACGACTGAGGAAGACAATGGGATGCTCCTCCCCGTTGACTTCCTGAGACAGTACAGCACCAAGGCCTATTTCAGAGGCATTGGTCTGTACTATAAACTCTCTTTTGAAGTCGGGCATCACCAAAACCGGGGACCCACACAGGGCCGACTTCAAAGCGGAGAAAGCCTCTTGTGCCTGGTCATTCCAACGAACAATTACGGACTTCCGTCCCTTCAAGAGCCCTGTCAATAGAGCTGCTAAAGTGGCAAAATGGGGAACAAACCTCATATAATAGCCCACCATTCCCAAGAATTACTTTACTTGCCGAGAGGTGACAATTCCTTATCGCCTCTATTTTGTTTACTTGGGGTTTGATGACTCCGCGCCCAATGACATACCCTAGGTATTTGGTCTCCTCTAACCCTATCGCACATTTTTTTAGGTTAGCTGTTAGACCAGCCTTTCAAAGGGAGTCCACTACGGCCTGTACTTTGGGCAGTTGACTTTCCCAGTCGGTGCTGTTAATGACAATATCATCCAGATAAGCCGAGGCGTATCGCCGATGTGGACGAAGCACAATGTCTATTAGACATTGAAATGTGGCAGGGGCGCCATGCAGACTGAAGGGTAACACCTTATATTGGTACAGCCCCTCTGGTGTAATGAAGGCAGTTTTCTCTTTGGCAGCCTCCGTCAAGGGTACTTGCCAGTACCCTTTGGTGAGGTCCAAAACAGAAAAATACCGGGCTTGGCCTAACCGTTTAATAAGCTCATCCACCCGAGGCATTGGATATGCATCGAATTTAGATATTTTGGGCAGCTTACGAAAATCGTTACAAAACAGTAATGTCCCGTCTGGCTTGGGTATTAAGACTATAGGACTGTCCCACTCACTTTTAGACTCCTGACATCTAGCCGCAGCATGAGCTGCACTTCCTCCGAGATGGCTTGTAGCAGAGCCTTAGGTATCCGGTATGGCTTTAACCAGACTTTTGCCTGAGGCTCAGTGACAATGTCATGCTGGATTGCGGAAGTGCGTCCAGGGAGGTCCGAGAACACATCCGTGTTCCGACTAACGAACTCCCTGGTCTCCTGAGCCTGTTTACAGGAGAGGCTGTCAACAATTTTTACTGTGGCAACCTCCTCCCTTGCATCAGACATAGGAGCCGGAACCTCTTCCCCTAGAAAACCAGGCCGCGGGCTGTCTCCAGTACAGGTCTCCCTATCTTTCCAAGGTTTAAGTAAATTAGCATGGTAAACCTGCTCCGGCTTCCTCCACCCTGGCTGGTGTACCTTGTAATTTACCTCTCCAACTTTCTTGAGTACCTCGTAGGGCCCCTGCCATCTAGCCAGGAACTTACTGTCCACGGTTGGTACCAGAACCAAAACCCGGTCAGCAGAGTTAAAGTTCCGGACCTGAGCCTGACGATTATAGATCTGACTCTGGGCTCACTGAGCGGCCTCCATATGCTCCCTGACAAGAGGTAAAACGGTCTCTATCGGTTGTTGCATCTTGACAACAAACTCCAGGACACTTTTATGTGGAGTGGGTTGCTGTTCCCACACCTCTTTGGCCACGTCCAACAGACCACAAGGATGTCTGCCATAAAGCAATTGGAAGGGCGAGAACCCAGTAGAAGCCTGGGGTACCTCTCGCACTGCGAACATGATATAGGGCAGAAGAAGGTGCCAATCCTTCCCATATTTAGACACCACCCTTTTTAACATAGTTTTTAGAGTTTTGTTAAACCTTTCTACCAGACCGTCCGTTTGCGGATGGTACACGGACCTCCGTAACTGTCTGATATGCAGCAACTTACAGAGTTCCCTCATGACCTTGGACATAAAAGGGGTCCCCTGGTCAGTCAGGACCTCTTTAGGCAGCCCCACTCGGGAGAACATCTCCATTAGCTCCTTAGCTATAAGCTTCGCTAATGTATGTCGCAGTGGCACCGCCTCCGGGTACCGAGTGGCGTAGTCCAGGACGATCAAGATGTGTTGGTGTCCTCTAGCGGACTTCGGTACTGGGCCTACGAGGTCCATAGCGATTCTCTCAAACGGCACCTCGATGATCGGGAGAGGTACCAAGGTACTGCGAAAAAGGTGTTGGGGGTTAGTTGCCTGGCAGGTCGAACAAGATTTACAGAATTTCTCCACCTCTCTAAACACACTGGGCCAGTAAAACCGTTTTAGTATCCAGTCCTGTGTCTTCTGCATTCCCAGATGACCCCCAAGAACATGTTGGTGGGCTAACTCTAACACGAGTTTGCGATAAGCCTGGGGCACCACCATCTGTTCAATGGATTCACCTCGCAGCTGGTTTACCCGTTACAACATCTCCTGATAAACCACAAAACGGGGGAACACCGACTCTGCCCCTGGTTGTTGTGGTTCACCATCTACTATTAATACATTTTCCCAGGCTCGGGATAGGGTTGTGTCCTGGTGTTGGGCGGTACCACAATTATCCCCGGAGACATTAAGGTCTGCCAACTCCGGACCCGGCGGCAACATACAGCCAAAGATAGAACATGTTCTATCTTTTTGCCATGTGCAGGCACAGATCAGAAGCCCACAGAAAGACTTCACAGAGCTTCCGTGAGCTTCCGATCCGTGCCTCTGCACCGCAAATAGATATGAAATCCTGTCTTCAGTCATATGTTGCGGATTGCGGACCTATTGGATCTGCTTCTGAAGTGCACACGGGCAGTGCCATATATTGCAGACCAGCCATTTACAGTCCGCAATATTGGCACTCAGCGCTTATGCTCGTGTGCATGAACCCTAACACAAAGGACAAACATATGTGGTGTAAACAGTGATAATCCACTTCTAATCCACAGTGGGAATCCGCTTTTAGGTCCAAGGGAAATAAAATAGAGATGAGTGAATTTCCTGAAATTCATTTCTATTCCAAGTCTATACATTTGATTCAGTCTGAATACATTTCAATCAAATTTAAAGTGTCTCAATTGCCCACAAGAAGTTGTGTGACACTAGGACTGTATGCAACCCTCAAACTCTTTAACGAACAAAGACAGCATTAGTAATTGTAAAGTGACAGCGACATATACTGTGTATTCATGTAGGTAAATGGATGATAGCAGATGGTACAAACAGCCTGATTAATAACACTCTACACTGCCGAATATTTTATGCTTTTTAAATAGTAAAAATTAATTTTAAAAAATCCTTTGTGGTGGCAGATGCTTGCCGGTGTTTATACAGATATGGTGGTATCAGAATAAGTAATGGCTTGCTTTTAACAAGCGATCCAAAAATGAACTCTTTTTGGGGAGTAGAAACAGGTTAAGCATTATTTTAACAAAAATACTGTATATACACGTATAATTCTAAAAAGTGAAGCAAAAGTTTTTTCAAAAAGCCATAAAATTAACTCTTTTTTTTTGTCAGTCTTAGGTTGGTTAGCCAGGAGACATGAAGCTGTGTAGGTGTAGTAGTAGCGGCAGTGTATTGTTGTTTTCTGCACACACACATACTATTATTGATGACTAAGAATGGAGTGGTGGAAAAGCAGTAGCTGATGATCAGGGGCGTAGCTAGATATGACAGCGCCCCCCGCCCAATTTTTGATATTGAGCTGTCCACCTGTCCTTTCATTTATGATAAAAATTGTTTTTATTTATTTGCAAATTACCTTCCTAACGTGTCCAAGGGGCTGTTCCTCCGGCCGTTTGTGCCCAGTCGCCCCCATTATCGCCAAGCCCAGCGCCGTCCTGCTGTTAATTATTCACTGCTGTCCTCATCTTTTTTTTTTTCTAAGTGCGCCGTAGTCTTGCGCATGAGCCAATGTTACTCACGTCCGGGCCCGCGTGGTGTCCTGGCAGCAGCCTCAAGTAATGTAATCGCGCATGTGCCAGAAAGCGGAGAAAGCTGGCGCATGCGCGATTACACTACTTGAGGCTGCTGCCAGGACACCGCACGGGCACGGACGTGAGTAATATCAGCGTATGCGTGAGACTACGGCCCACTTAGAAAAAAAAAAAGACGAGGACAGCAGTGAATAATTAACAGCGGGGCGGCGCTGTGCTTGGCGATAATGGGCGCGGCTCAGCACAAACGGCTGGAGGGACAGCTTCTTGGGCACGTTAGGAAGGTAATTTGCATATAAATAAAAACGATGAAACTTGACTGAACTCTTGTCAGCCCGGGCCCCGAAGCAGCCACTTTCCCTGTAGTAACGCCACTGCTGATGATTCTGATGTTGATGATGATGACAATGTGGCCTAGCTACTAGCATGATTGGCTAGTTCTATTTTCCTATGTGAGCCATGTGTAGATGTAGAGCCATAAGTGGACATTTATCAAAATGGTGTAAAGTAGAAATGGCTTAGTTGCCCATAACAACCAATACTTTGATTTTGACAGCTCCTTTGGAAAATGAAAGGAGAATTCTAATTGGTTGCTATAGGGAACTAAGACAGTTCTACTGTACATCAGTTTGATACATGACCCCCATAGTTCCTACACTGAAGCCTTCATGGCCACATCTTATTATCTTATTCTCTGCCTGCAGGGCTTGCACACTGTGATGGTTTTGTTGGCCAGCAATGTTGTGAAAAATTCCCACAGGGAGATGCCCACAGAAAGCCACCACTCGAGCTTGCCCTAGGTCTGGCAGCTATTGACTGTACTTCAACAACAGCAGCAGCATCACTGACCACAAAAGTCCTCCTCCAGCAGGTTTTTTGGATGTTTTGGCCCAGTACATCGGCTCTGCTCTTTATCGCTGCCACCACTCTTCTTCTCTGATGTCATCCTCTCCTCATCACTCTGATCCGATTTCTAATTCCTGCCCAACACACAATCATCATCACAGTCATCATCCCCATTACTTTTCCCAGACTGTGATATGTCATTGGACCCTTGTTCCCCTAACAATTCTCGCCTCTATATTTGTCCCAAGTGCCCCTGCCACTACCACTTCCACAACCATGGCTAAGAATGTCACTATAAATGTAGTACTCTGGAGCAGGGATACTTTGAAGTCTGAACATTTGTGGACATTTGCCCCTGTTTCCCCTATACAAAGTCATCAACTCCTTACTTTATTTCACTTTAAAGGGTTAACTTTCATTGACTTATACTGCTTAACACATTTTAACTGCATATTATATATATGTTGTCATATATATCCTTTTCATTTTCACTGTATTTGCACAGCACTGTTGAAAGTGTTAATTAATACTGAGAGATGTTTTGGACTTTCTAGCTAATAATGATAAGCTGGTAATTTTCCATAGCTACCATAAGGTTTAAAGAAGAACATGTTTTGGAGGGGAAAAGCCAGACTTGTTTACCACCAAAACCAGACAGACTGACCTTTCGGATGTCTGGTTTAGCTCTGTTACGTCTGAAGACTTTTCTTTGTCAGAAAAAACTGCTTTGTCATTGAACTTTATTAAAGGTCTAATGCAAGTCTATGAGAGACGGAAAGTATAACATTTTATTTGTTTGTGTTGAGTTTCTTGACTCCACACCTCACTAGAAGGGTCTAGATCAGCTAAAAACTGTATATAAGGAGAGCAGTCAGAGCCCCTAGTGTTCTGCAGTTAGGGAACAGTGCTTAGAAAATAGACTCTGCCAGACTACTTCAGTGACCAGAAGAAGATGCCGAGATGTGGATACTCTACCGGTAACGGACGCGTACACACACACACACAGGGGGGAGGGAAGTGACCACTGCGCTCCACCCTTACCCCTGGCCCTGCCTACTTGCCTCGCAAGTCCTAATGACAGGGGACAACTGGACGGCAATCCCTAGGTTGGACTAGGTGCAGGGATGACAGACAGACAAACAACAGAACGTGAACGGACCGAGTCAATACCAGGAAAGCTACGAAGTACAAATGGAGCAAGCAGAGAATAGTCAGGAGAAGCCGGGGTCATAAATACCAGGAGAGTCGTGTAGTACCAAAGGAGTCAGCAGAGGATCGTCAGGAGGAGGCCGGGGTCAGAATACCAGGAAGGTAAGTACGCCAGGAAAGACAAAACCACAGGTGGAACCTAAATTAACAGGCAACCTGTGGCCAGCAGGCTGCCTGTATTTATAGTGGGGAGTGAGGGTCATGTGACGTGGCCAGCGTCACATGACCGACAAACCAACCAGTCGAGCACCGAGTGATCAGCTCGGCGCTCAAGGCAGACTTAGGAGCAGGGAGCCACCCAGCTAGTAAAGCCGCCCTGGGAACGAGGTCAAACACAGATCCTCCCTCCTGAAGCTAAGCAGCAGGTCTGCGGCTAATGGGGGACCGAGTGCACCTTCGGAACCCCGTTACACTACCACAGACGCTGGATCACTAGCCTTGTACAAGGTACCAGCCTTCAGAGAGAGAGAGAGGGAGAGAGAGAGAGAGAGAGAAAGAGAAAGAGAGAGACAGCTAGCTCAGGCCTTTCCTCAGCATCAAACCCTTCTTCTGCATGGAAGGAGACTGAAGAAGCCAGCCTAGTGTCTTGCCTGTATTGTTTTGAACTTGAGTTCCTCCAGTAAAGAAGCACACTGGTTTACTGCAGACCTTGACTCTCTGTACTTATTGCACATTGGGGTGCACCACGCCTTACCATCCCTTCCGGAGAGCAGCAACAAGTGATGACACGCCGTTGCACAGGGCACACAGCGTAGAGTTGGGGCCACCCCAAACCCGACCACTGCACAACCACCACCAACACATTTTAGTCATTATGTCCTCCTCCTCCGTCTGAACCTCCTCCTCATAGCACTGCAAATACTGACAATTTTCATACAATTCATTAACAGGAACACTGAACGAATTTGATTTGTTTAGAATCGATTTTCTCAGCTCTAGAATAATATACTGGATAAATTGTCTATGAAAATTAAGGAAGGTGATTTATAATGTCAGGCTGGTTACAGAACAGCTGCCAAAATATAATTATTTAGTCAGTTTCTAATCAGATATGTATATGATTTGACACAGACTAAGAAGTTTCACGATTTCAGGCATTTTAATGATGTCTGAAGTTCAAAAATATGATCGTAATTGAGTTTTTGAGCTACCTGACATAACATGCCGGTTCATTTAATGTGTCTCTTCACTCATACAGTATCTGGCTGTTCCGAGGATTTCTGTCTGGTACACAGCTGAATTATTTAAAATACTGCATTTTCATTCTCATACATATAAGTAGTAAGTAGGGATGAGCGAACCCGAACTGTATAGTTCGGGTTCGTACCGAATTTTGGGGTGTCCGTGACACGGACCTGAACCCGAACATTTTCGTAAAAGTCCGGGTTCGGTGTTCGGCGCTTTCTTGGCGCTTTTTGAAAGGCTGCAAAGCAGCCAATCAACAAGCGTCATACTACTTGCCCCAGGAGGCCATCACAGCCTTGCCTACTATTGGCATGGCTGTGATTGGCCAGTGCAGCATGTGACCCAGCCTCTATATAAGCTTGGGTCACGTTGCGCTGCACGTCACTCTGCTGATTCAAGCATAGGGAGAGGTTGCAGCTGCAACGTTAGGGCGAGATTAGGCAGATTAACTCCTCCAAAAGACTTAATTCAGTGATCGATCTCCAGCTGTGGATCATTGAAGTGCTGATATTCAATTGCTCACTTTTTTTAGGCTGCCCAGAGCGTTTTTATATCACTTTTTTCTGGGGTGATCGGCGGCCATTTTGTGGCTTGTGGTGCGCCAGCACAAGCTACCACCAAGTGCATTTAACCATCAATAGTGTGGTTATTTTTTGCTATATCCTACATCAGGGTCAAGCTTTCATCAAGTGCATTTAACCATCAATAGTGTGGTTATTTTTTGGCCATATACTACATCAGGTGCAGGCTGAGCCTGTGTCACCCAAGTGCATTTAACCATCAATAGTGTGGTTATTTTTTGGCCATATACTACATCAGGGGCAAGTTGAGCCTGTCACCCAGCGCCTAAAAAATAGGCCTGACATTTATATTCCTCCAAATCAGTACTGTTTTAGCTGGTCAAGTTATTTTTAGTGACCGTAAAAGCACAGTTTTTGTTCTGGGTTGAAAAACAATTCCCAAATTTGCCATTCTCAAAATTAGTAGTTTCTGCTATATCAGGCCTACTTTAAATCTATCCCTAAAAGGGTATATTAGATTCAAGGTGCTGATAGGGTCATTCTGAAAAACTTAACACACACGCTACAGTGCAGATACAAGTCTAATTCTGTGATTAAAGGTATACTTGTCACACAGCGCCTAAAAAATAGGCCTGACATTTATATTCCTCCAAATCAGTACTGTTTTAGCTGGTCAAATTATTTTTAGTGACCGTAAAAGCACAGTTTTTGTTCTGGGTTGAAAAACAATTCCCAAATTTGCCATTCTCAAAATTAGTAGTTTCTGCTATATCAGGCCTACTTTAAATCTATCCCTAAAAGGGTATATTAGATTCAAGGTGCTGATAGGGTCATTCTGAAAAACTTAACACACACGCTACAGTGCAGATACAAGTCTAATTCTGTGATTAAACCTATACCTGTCACACAGCGCCTAAAAAATAGGCCTCACATTTATATTCAGCTAAATCTGTCATTACTGGTGTGCCTGTATTAGTGTAATACGGTACCTAAATAGATAGCCAGACAGTGTTAGGTGTCTGTAAAAAAAGGCCTGAATTTTAATTCAATACATTGGCCCGAATAATATTTTTCTTATTGTGGTGAACGGTAACAATGAGGAAAACATCTAGTAAGGGACGCGGACGCGGATGTGGACATGGTCGTGGTGGTGTTAGTGGACCCTCTGGTGCTGGGAGAGGACGTGGCCGTTCTGCCACAGCCACACGTCCTAGTGTACCATCTACCTCAGGTCCCAGTAGCCGCCAGAATTTACAGGGATATTTGGTGGGGCCCAATGCCGTTCTAAGGATGGTAAGTCCTGAGCAGGTACAGGCATTAGTCAATTGGGTGGCCGACAGTGCATCCAGCACGTTCACATTATCTCCCACCCAGTCTTCTGCAGAAAGCGCGCAGATGGCGCATGAAAACCAAGCCCATCAGTCTGTCACATCACCCCCATGCATATCAGGGAAACTGTCTGAGCCTCAAGTTATGCAGCAGTCTCTTATGCTGTTTGAAGACTCTGCTGCCAGGGTTTCCCAAGGGCATCCATCTAGCCCTTCCCCAGGGGTGGAAGAGATAGAATGCACTAACGCACAACCACTTATGTTTCCTGATGATGAGGACATGGGAATACCACCTCAGCACGTCTCTGATGATGACGAAACACAGGTGCCAACTGCTGCGTCTTTCTGCAGTGTGCAGACTGAACAGGAGGTCAGGGATCAAGACTGGGTGGAAGACGATGCAGGGGACGATGAGGTCCTAGACCCCACATGGAATGAAGGTCGTGCCACTGACTTTCACAGTTCGGAGGAAGAGGCAGTGGTGAGACCGAGCCAACAGCGTAGCAAAAGACAAAGAGGGAGCAGTGGGCAAAATCAGAACACCCGCCGCCAAGAGACTCCGTCTGCTACTGACCGCCGCCATCTGGGACCGAGCACCCCAAAGGCAGCTTCAAGGAGTTCCCTGGCATGGCACTTCTTCAAACAATGTGCTGACGACAAGACCCGAGTGGTTTGCACGCTGTGCCATCAGAGCCTGAAGCGAGGCATTAACGTTCTGAACCTTAGCACAACCTGCATGACCAGGCACCTGCATGCAAAGCATGAACTGCAGTGGAGTAAACACCTTAAAAACAAGGAAGTCACTCAGGCTCCCCCTGCTACCTCTTCTGCTGCTGCCGCCTCGGCCTCTTCTGCTGCTGCCGCCGCCTCGGCCTCTTCCTCCGCCTCTGGAGGGACGTTGGCACTTGCCGCCCAGCAAACATGGGATGTACCACCAACACCACCACCTGCGTCACCAAGCATCTCAACCATGTCACACGGCAGCGTTCAGCTCTCCATCTCACAAACATTTGAGAGAAAGCGTAAATTCCCACCTAGCCACCCTCGATCCCTGGCCCTCAATGCCAGCATTTCTAAACTACTGGCCTATGAAATGCTGTCATTTAGGCTGGTGGAGACAGACAGCTTCAAACAGCTCATGTCGCTTGCTGTCCCACAGTATGTTGTTCCCAGCCGGCACTACTTCTCCAAGAGAGCCGTGCCTTCCCTGCACAACCAAGTATCCGATAAAATCAAGTGTGCACTGCGCAACGCCATCTGTGGCAAGGTCCACCTAACCACAGATACGTGGACTAGTAAGCACGGCCAGGGATGCTATATCTCCCTAACTGCACACTGGGTAAATGTAGTGGCGGCTGGGCCCCAGGCGGAGAGCTGTTTGGCGCACGTCCTTCCACCGCCAAGGATCGCAGGGCAACATTCTTTGCCTCCTGTCTCCTCCTCCTCCTACTCAGCTTCCTCCTCCTCTTCTTCCACCTGCTCATCCAGTCAGCCACACACCTTCACCAGCAACTTCAGCACAGCCCGGGGTAAACGTCAGCAGGCCATTCTGAAACTCATATGTTTGGGGGACAGGCCCCACACCGCACAGGAGTTGTTGCGGGGTATAGAACAACAGACCGACGAGTGGTTGCTGCCGGTGAGCCTCAAGCCCGGCCTGGTGGTGTGCGATAATGGGCGAAATCTCGTTGCAGCTCTGGGACTAGCCGGTTTGACGCACATCCCTTGCCTGGCGCATGTGCTGAATTTGGTGGTGCAGAAGTTCATTCGCAACTACCCCGACATGTCAGAGCTGCTGCATAAAGTGCGGGCCGTCTGTTCGCGCTTTCTGGCGTTCACACCCTGCTGCTGCTCACCTGTCTGCGCTACAGCGTAACTTCGGCCTTCCCGCTCACCGCCTCATATGCGACGTGCCCACCAGGTGGAACTCCACCTTGCACATGCTGGACAGACTGTGCAAGCAGCAGCAGGCCATAGTGGAGTTTCAGCTGCAGCACGCACGGGTCAGTCGCACTGTGGAACAGCACCACTTCACCACCAATGACTGGGCCTCCATGCGAGACCTGTGTGCCCTGTTGCGCTGTTTCGAGTACTCCACCAACATGGCCAGTGGCGATGACGCCGTTATCAGTGTTACAATACCACTTCTATGTCTCCTTGAGAAAACACTTAGGGCGATGATGGAAGAGGAGGTGGCCCAGGAGGAAGAGGAGGAAGAGGGGTCATTTTTAGCACTTTCAGGCCAGTCTCTTCGAAGTGACTCAGGGGGAGGTTTTTTGCAACAGCAGAGGCCAGGTACAAATGTGGCCAGACAGGGCCCACTACTGGAGAACGAGGAGGACGAGGATGAGGAGGAGGTGGAGGAGGATGAGGATGAAGCATGTTCACAGCGGGGTGGCACCCAAAGCAGCTCGGGCCCATCACTGGTGCGTGGCTGGGGGGAAACACAGGACGATGACGATACGCCTCCCACAGAGGACAGCTTGTCCTTACCTCTGGGCAGCCTGGCACACATGAGCAACTACATGCTGCAGTGCCTGCGCAGCGACAGCAGAGTTGCCCACATTTTAACGTGTGCGGACTACTGGGTTGCCACCCTGCTGGATCCCCGGTACAAAGACAATGTGCCCACCTTACTTCCTACACTGGAGCGTGATAGGAAGATGCGCGAGTACAAGCGCACGTTGGTAGACGCGCTACTGAGAGCATTCCCAAATGTCACAGGGGAACCAGTGGAAGCCCAAGGCGAAGGCAGAGGAGAAGCAAGAGGTCGCCAACGCAGCTGTGTCACGGCCAGCTCCTCTGAGGGCAGGGTTAGCATGGCAGAGATGAGGAAAAGTTTTGTCACCACGCCACAGCTAACTGCACCACCACCTGATACGGAACGTGTTAGCAGGAGGCAACATTTCACTAACATGGTGGAACAGTACCTGTGCACACCCCTCCACGTACTGACTGATGGTTCGGCCCCATTCAACTTCTGGGTCTCCAAATTGTCCACGTGGCCAGAGCTAGCCTTTTATGCCTTGGAGGTGCTGGCCTGCCCGGCGGCCAGCGTTTTGTCTGAACGTGTATTCAGCACGGCAGGGGGCATCATTACAGACAAACGCAGCCGCCTGTCTACAGCCAATGTGGACAAGCTGACGTTCATAAAAATGAACCAGGCATGGATCCCAAAGGACCTGTCCATCCCTTGTGCAGATTAGACATTAACTACCTCCCCTTAACCATATATTATTGTACTCCAGGGCACTTCCTCATTCAATACTATTTTTATTTTCATTTTACCATTATATTGCGGGGCAACCCAAAGTTGAATGAACCTCTCCTCTGTCTGGGTGCCGGGGCCTAAATGTGTGACAGTGGCCTGTTCCAGTGGTGGGTGACGTGAAGCCTGATTCTCTGCTATGACATGAAGACAGATTCTGTGCTGACATAAGGCCAGATTCTCTGTTACGGGACCTCTCTCCTCTGCCTGGGTGCCTGGGCCTAAATGTGTGACAGTGGCCTGTTCCAGTGGTGGGTGACGTGAAGCCTGATTCTCTGCTATGACATGAAGACTGATTCTGTGCTGACATGAAGCCAGATTCTCTGTTACGGGACCTCTCTCCTCTGTCTGGGTGCCGGCGCCTAAATATGTGACAGTGGCCTGTTCCAGTGGTGGGTGACGTGAAGCCTGATTCTCTGCTGACATGAAGCGACTGATTCTCTGCTGACGTGAAGCCAGATTCTCTGCTATGGGACCTCTGTCCAATTGATATTGGTTAATTTTTTTTTTAATTTTTTTTTATTTTAATTCATTTCCCTATCCACATTTGTTTGCAGGGGATTTACCTACATGTTGCTGCCTTTTTCAGCCCTCTAGCTCTTTCCTGGGCTGTTTTACAGCCTTTTTAGTGCCGAAAAGTTCGGGTCCCCATTGACTTCAATGGGGTTCGGGTTCGGGACGAAGTTCGGGTCGGGTTCGGATCCCGAACCCGAACATTTCCGGGAAGTTCGGCCAAACTTCTCGAACCCGAACATCCAGGTGTTCGCTCAACTCTAGTAGTAAGTCATTCAGCAACCAATGTGTCATGAATAAGGATCAGTATTAGAGCAACCGAAACATGTAGACCTGCATGCCGTGTTGGATTGTTTTTTATACTGTGTCATTTTGGAATAAAGAACAACGTCTTTTTTTGGAAAGCTGGACATCCCGTCTTATTTTTATACAGTTTGCAACTGGTGCCCCTTCCAAGCACCGTCCGTGCTTTCACTGCCTACGGAACTTTTATACTTTTGTGCATATAAGTAGTAAGGTATTTTATTAGCTATGACGAAGAGCTGGGACAGACTCGAAACACGTAAGGGCTAGCTTTGAAGTCCATCATGGTGTTTTGTAAATATTGCTTAATGGGTTTAATCCACAGGTAGGGTAACAGGCATTGCAACTGCCATGGGGCCAAGCATATCAAGTAGACCAGCTACACCGTACAAGAAGTCTGGGTGATGAGGGCCACTGTACATAAGACAGGAAAATACAGAGGCCCATTTACATGGGCAGATTATTGTGTCAGTTATCAGGAACGAACTGCTCTGTATAAATGTGCCGTCGATCACATAACAAATGAGCAACATGCTCATTTATTGGAGGATCCATCATTTATATGGCACATAAAATCGTTTGCCGGCAGCACATCGTCTTGTGTAAACAAGAATGTGCGGCTGACAAACAATGAATCTGTATGAGGATGAACGATCACAGTAGCAATCATTCATCCCCATACAGAGATCATTGCTACATGTAAGTTGTTCATTCCCCATTATTGCCCAGTGTACTGGCCAAGTATGCACGAAAAGGAGAGAGAATAAACAATAGGATGTAGAGTGCCAAAAGGCCAATGAAGAACGAGAAGGGCTGGTTCTGTAATTTCCAGATCTCAATTGCTGCTGATGGTGGCCATGGAAAAATTGGTCCAAATTTTTCTATGAGCTTCATATGCCCATGGTTTCTAAAGGCAAATAGAGGATGCTTAGGTATACAGTACTTCCTACCTAATATGGTATGCAAGAATTTTAGGGATCTCTATAGTAGTGGTGAGTAAAGTTTTCAGAAATTCTATTCGGTTGCTTCGCCGCACTTCAACAAGAAATTTAACTTGTTACAAGTTAGTTAGTAAGAGATCACATTCCATTGTATGGAGCAGACGCAAGGACGGGGAATGGCGATTGCACCGCCCCGTCATTTAACCCCTCAGATGCTGCGCTCAACGCTGATCGCGTCATCTGAGAGTCACATTCCATCTATCAGGGGTTAAAACAAAAAATACATACTCACCTCATGCATTTGATTGCGGAGAGGACGTTTCGGCCATATTGATTGAATAAAATGCTCCAACTCTCTCACGCGCTAATGTGATGATGTCACCAAGTCATCACTGATGACGTCACAGCGCCCGCCCAGCGTGATGACGTGGTGATGTCACACGTCAGTGCGCGAGAATTGGCACATTTTCTTCTATGAAAATGGCCATGATGGCCTCTCCACGGTCAAATGGATGAGGTTAGTATGTTTTTTGTTTTTTTTACTGCCATTTCGGTAAAAAAAAGTTTGTTACCCCGAAGCAGCAAGAAATTCTGATTCGTGATGAATTAAAGTTTTCTTGAATTTTGGATCGAATTACACTTTGTTTATTTTGATTCGCTCAAAACTAATATAGAGGCCTCCACTACTGACCTCCCTCCAACTCTTATTAACTGTCCTACTACTGTACATAGGATACAATGGGACTTTGAAGAGTAGTTTTGAGCAAGGACTCCTTTAACCTTGTTCTGGTGTTTTAGGTTAGGCCATCAATATCAGTTCAACTGGGGTCTGACACCTCGCATGCTGCCAATCAGCTGTTTAGTTGTAGCACCAGGGCTGAAAATCTGTGCTGGAACTACTCAGCCCCGTCAACTGTGTAGCAGTATGAGCTGGTAACTGCAGCACTGCTCCCATTCACTTCTGTGGGAGCATCACTGCAGTTACCAGTTCAATCCACTACACAATGGACAGAGCTGTGAAGTACCAGTGTCGACTTCCGGTGCCAGAGCTGCAAATAAACAGCTGATTGACAGGAGTGAGAGGCGTTCAAACCCTGTTGATCCTTTGGATATTCCATCAATATCTGATGCCTTTCAGTTCCTAAGGATTTTATCTGAAAACATAAGGGGACAGATTTATCAAAACTGGTGTAAAGGAAAGCTGGCTTAGATGCCCATAGCAATCAATCTGATTCCATGTTATGGAGCTTGTTAAATTTTAAATATTTTCCACTGGGATCCCTACTAGCGCTAGCCCAGGGTAGATCAGATATTTGATAAAACCACACAACCTTAACATGATCTGTTTTATGAGCTGTTAATGACAAATGGTCGATAAAAAAATTAATACAAAAAAGCTTAAGCAAGTTAAGATTTAATAAAATTTATTAAATACAGTCATCCCCCGTGTCACGGGGAGCTGGCGGCGCGCTCTTTCTTCGCAGTGCCGCCGGCATCCCGCGCATATAGCGGAGCGAAGATGCAGTCGGTGTCCTCGTCTCCATGGTGACCAGGGGACGGGGAGGACCCGGCCACGTACGCCTCCTCAGCGTGGCCGGCATCCTCCGTTCCCTAGACAATGAGCAGCAGGTGATCTGAGCGCCGATAATAATGAATTGGCACTCAGCTGTATTATGCACAATATGAGTCATGTGACGCTGGCCACGTCACGTGACTCACCTGTAGGGATTATTTAAACAGGCAGCCTGATGGCCACAGGTGGCCTGTGATTGGTCTTGATACCCTCACCAGCATATTGTTATATTGTGTACTCTCTGTGTTTTGACCCCGGCTTTGTTTTTGACCTTGACCTTGTGACCTCCTTGGATTTGACGTGACCTCTTGGCTTCTGACTTTGGATTGTATTGACCTTGTTGTTGTGTTTTTACCTGTGTACCTGCATAACCTCCTGGCTTTGACTTTTGCTTCCCTGACTGCTCACGGTTTTTCCTCTTATCATCTTTAGGCCCCTGCACATATATAAGCTAGGGACTGCCGCCAAGTTGTACGCCGTCAGTTAGGATGGGTCATGCAAGTAGGTAGGGATAGAGGTGAGGGTGGATTTCAGGGCTGCACTCTTCCCTCCCTCTCATGACACCCTGACTTGCGATGGCCTCAGGTTGTGAATGTTTCAAGTTATAATGGCCTTCTGATGGGTTATCATAAGTTGAATGTGTATTCAACTTATGATCGTTGTGCTTGTCCCAATACCATATGCAGAACAGGCCACTGGCTGGAAGCCCCAGCCAATCAGCATGTACCTTTTTGCCAGAGCATGAAGTTGACAGCCAATCACATGCATGTCATGGGGGCAAGTCAAGTCAATCAGCAAGTTCTAGACCAACTGAGAGCCCGCCATTTGGCTGAATAATGATGGGTACAGTAGATTGCTTGAGCAAGTAAATGCATTACAGTATGGATAACCTATTGATGTCAGCTCAGATTTTACCAGGACAGGATTGGAAACAGTATACAGTACGGTAATACTGTAAAGGTACATGATAGCATCACTTGTCGCTAACTGTTCACATAGGCTACCCCCAGAGAGATTTGGCTTAATGAGGTTGTGATTAACTAGTTTCCAGTTGCTTCTTCACACCCTCGTGTGTAATGACTTACCTTACCTGTATTATTTTTGTGCTCATTTGTCTTCAATTCTCATTATTCCTTATTTTGGGTTGACATTTTGGGGGCTCCACAACCAGCTTTCCATACAGTTATGGATTCAACATAAAATGGTTTTAACATACAGTGGTTGTTTTGGAACCAATTAATATTGTATGTTGAGGGACCGCTGTATTCAGTTCTCTCATTTAGCTAGCATATAGTGGCATCAGTAATTACCAGGAAGACTGTGAATAACATCACTATACACTGGTCTGCTAAGACAGAACCTTCCAGAGGCTTCAGAATACACCCTGTGCAGCAGCACTTAATGAGGCACATATAAAATTATGGAATTGGTATCTACATCTGCCTACACACTGAATGTATGTTTTTCATAACTGGAAAGCGAAGATTTCTACAAGAAACATATAATTTCCTGAGCTGATCTTGCAGATAATTCAGCTTCAGCTTCCTTACTTATCCCCTTCTATATTAGATAAAACAAGTGTAAGATTTTACTGAAGCTGGTCCTGAGGCGAGGTTTGATATGCCAGAGTCTTTATCTCTTAACTTGCTAATATTGAAGGGATGTACAAGAAAAGTTGAAAGATAATACATACAGTACAGACCAAAAGTTTGGACACACCTTCTCATTCAAAGAGTTTTCTTTATTTTCATGACTATGAAGGCATCAAAACTATGAATTAACACATGTGGAATTATATACATAACAAACAAGTGTGAAACAACTGAAAATATGTCATATTCTAGGTTCTTCAAAGTAGCCACCTTTTGCTTTGATTACTGCTTTGCACACTCTTGGCATTCTCTTGATGAGCTTCAAGAGGTAGTCCCCTGAAATGGTCTTCCAACAGTCTTGAAGGAGTTCCCAGAGATGCTTAGCACTTGTTGGCCCTTTTGCCTTCACTCTGCGGTCCAGCTCACCCCAAACCATCTCGATTGGGTTCAGGTCTGGTGACTGTGAAAGCCAGGTGACCTTCATTTCTTAACCCCTTAAGGACTCAGCCCTATTTCACCTTAAGGACTTGGCCATTTTTTGCAAATCTGACCAGTGTCAATTTAAGTGCTGATAACTTTAAAACGCTTTGACTTATCCAGGCCGTTCTGAGATTGTTTTTTCGTCACATATTGTACTTCATGACACTGCTAAAATTGGGTCAAAAAAGGTAATTTTTTTGCATAAAAAAATACCATATTTACCAAAAATTTTGAAAAATTTGCAAATTTCAAAGTTTCAGTTTCTCTACTTCTGTAATACATAGTAATACCCCCAAAAATTGTGATGACTTTACATTCCCCATATGTCTACTTCATGTTTGTAGCATTTTGGGATTGATATTTTATTTTTTGGGGATGTTACAAGGCTTAGAAGTTTAGAAGCAAATCTTGAAATTTTTCTGAAATTTACAAAAACCTAATTTTTAGGGACCACTACAGGTCTGAAGTCACTTTGCGAGGCTTACATAATAGAAACCGCCCAAAAATGACCCCATTCTATAAACTACACCCCTCAAGGTATTCAAAACTGATTTTACAAACTTCGTTAA
Source organism: Bufo bufo (assembly GCF_905171765.1). NCBI lineage: Eukaryota > Metazoa > Chordata > Amphibia > Anura > Bufonidae > Bufo > Bufo bufo. Next base: position 566,254,578 of record NC_053392.1, on the reverse strand, counting down.
CCCTTTAGGTATTGCACAAGAGTTATTGGCAAATGGGGATGAAATTTGAGAATTTAATTTTTTTGCCTAATTTTCCATTTTAACCCATTTTTTCCACTAACAAAGCAAGGGATAACAGCTAAACAAGACTGTATCTTTATTGCCCTGACTCTGCCGTTTACAGAAACACCCCATATGTGGCCGTAAACTACTGTACGGCCACACAGCGGGGCGTAGAGTGAAAGGTGCGCCGTTTGGTTTTTGGAGGGCTGATTTTGCTGGACTGTTTTTTTGACACCATGTCCCATTTGAAGCCCCCTGATGCACCCCTAGAGTAGAAACTCCATAAAAGTGACCCCATCTAAGAAACTACACCCCTCAAGGTATTCAAAACTGATTTTACAAACTTTGTTAACCCTTTAGGTGTTGCACAAGAGTTATTGGCAAATGGGGATGAAATTTGAGAATTTCATTTTTTTGCCTAATTTTCCATTTTAACCCATTTTTTCCACTAACAAAGCAAGGGATAACAGCTAAACAAGACTGTATCTTTATTGCCCTGACTCTGCCGTTTACAGAAACACCCCATATGTGGCCGTAAACTACTGTACGGCCACACAGCGGGGCGTAGAGTGAAAGGTGCGCCGTTTGGTTTTTGGAGGGCTGATTTTGCTGGACTGTTTTTTTGACACCATGTCCCATTTGAAGCCCCCTGATGCACCCCTAGAGTAGAAACTCCATAAAAGTGACCCCATCTAAGAAACTACACCCCTCAAGGTATTCAAAACTGATTTTACAAACTTTGTTAACCCTTTAGGTGTTGCACAAGAGTTATTGGCAAATGGGGATGAAATTTGAGAATTTCATTTTTTTGCCTAATTTTCCATTTTAACCCATTTTTTCCACTAACAAAGCAAGGGTTAACAGCCAAACAAGACTGTATCTTTATTGCCCTGACTCTGCCGTTTACAGAAACACCCCATATGTGGCCGTAAACTACTGTACGGGCACACAGTAGGGCGTAGAGGGAAAGGTGCGCCGTATGGTTTTTGGAAGCCAGATTTTGCTGGACTGTTTTTTTGACACCATGTCCCATTTGAAGCCCCCCTGATGCACCCCTAGAGTAGAAACTCCATAAAAGTGACCCCATCTAAGAAACTACACCCCTCAAGGTATTCAAAACTGATTTTACAAACTTTGTTAACCCTTTAGGTGTTGCACAAGATTTAATGGAAAATAGAGATACAATTTCAAAATTTCACTTTTTTGGCAGATTTTCCATTTTAATATTTTTTTTCCAGTTACAAAGCAAGGGTTAACAGCCAAACAAAACTCATTATTTATGGCCCTGATTCTGTAGTTTACAGAAACACCCCATATGTGTTCGTAAACCGCTGTACGGGCACACAGCAGGGCGCAGAAGGAAAGGAATGCCATACGGTTTTTGGAAGGCAGATTTTGCTGGACTGGTTTTTTTGACACCATGTCCCATTTGAAGCCCCCCTGATGCACCCCTAGAGTAGAAACTCCAAAAAAGTGACCCCATTTTAGAAAGTACGGAATAGGGTGGCAGCTTTGTTGGTACTAGTTTAGGGTACATATGATTTTTGGTTGCTCTATATTACACTTTTTGTGCGGCAAGGTAACAAGAAATTGCTTTTTTGGCACGTTTTTTTTTTTTTGGTTATTTACAACATTCATCTGACAGGTTAAATCATGTGGTAATTTTATAGAGCAGGTTGTCGCGGACGCGGCGATACCTAATATGTATACAATTATTTTTATTTATGTAAGTTTTATACAATAACTTCATTTTTAAAACCAAAAAAAGTTTTAGTGTCTCCATAGTCTAAGAGCCATAGTTTTTTCAGTTTTTGGGCGATTATCTTGAGTAGGGTCTCATTTTTTGCTGGATGAGATGACGGTTTGATTGGCACTATTTAGGGGTGCATATGACTTTTTGATCGCTTTTTATTACACTTTTTGTGACGTAAGATCACAAAAAATGGCTTTTTTTACACCGTTTTTATTTTTTATTTTTTACGGTGGTCACCTGAGGGGTTAGATCATGTGATATTTTTATAGAGCCGGTCGATACGGACGCGGTGATACTTAATATGTATACTTTATTTTTATTTATGTAAGTTTTACACAATGATTTCATTTTTGAAACAAAAAAAATCATGTTTTAGTGTTTCTTTAGTCTGAGAGTCATCGTTTTTTCAGTTTTTGGGCGATTATCTTGGGTAGGGTATGATTTTTGCGGGATGATATGACGGTTTGATTGGTACTATTTTGGCGTACATGTGACTTTTTTGATCACTTTTATTACCGTTTTTGGGAAGTAAGGTGGGCAAAATTTCAATTTTCTCATAGTTTTTATTTTTTTATTTTTATGGTGTTCACCGTGCGGAGAAAGTAACATGACCGTTTTATAGATCAGGTCGTTACGGACGTGGCGATACCTAATATGTGTAGTGTATTTTATTTTTTTAATTTTTATTCAGTGATGAATGTTTTTTTTTATCTTAACTTTTTTCACTTTTTTTACATTTTTTTTTTCTTCACTTGGTTCTTGAAGATCCAGTGGGTCTGATGCCTGTATAATACAGTACAGTACAATATATATTGTTCTGTACTGTATTTTACTTACACTGAACAGATCTATGCTTTTAGCACAGATCTGTTCAGCACCATGGACAGCAGGACGCCTGAGCAGGCGTCCTGTTGCCATGGGAACCTTCCCCGTCTGCCACAACTTCGCAGACGGGGAAGGGTAAGCACAGGCTGAGGGGGGCTGTCGGGGGGCTCTCTCCCTCTCCATCGGGGGGCTGCAAAAGCACAGCAGCCCCCCGATGGAGAGGGAGGGAGCTCCCTGACCGATGACAGTTAACTTTTTCCATACAGCGGTCCGTACGGACCGCGGTATGGAAAGGGTTAAACGGCTGACATCTGCACGGATGTCAGCCGTTTATACCAGGGTGCCAGCAATGTGCTGGCACCCTGGTATACCCACTAGAAGCCAACGATCATTCATTGGGAGGCGGGCGGGGGATCGCGATCCCGCCTGCCGCACTGCCCGCCTCCCGCAACGCCCCCACCGCATGCGACACCCCCCCCCGAACCACCCGCCGGCATCAAATCGTGCAGGGGCGCAGGGGGAGGTGAAAAATATTGATTTTAGGCACTAAAAAGTTTCTAAACCCCGCGGTCAGGGACCGCGGGGATCAGAAACTGCAAAGAGCGCAGCAAACCGCAGGTCTGAATTGACCTGCGGTTTGCTGCGATCGCCGACACGGGGGGGTCACATGACCCCCCCTGGCGTTGTCACAGGATGCCGGCTGAATGATTTCAGCCGAAATCCTGTTCTGATTAACCCCTGGGGCGCCGGAATACTGATTTCAAGTTAGGACGTACCGGTACGCCCTGAGTCCTTAAGGACTCGGGAAATAGGGCGTACCGATACGCCCTGCGTCCTTAAGGGGTTAAAGTAATGATGGCCACTCGTTTTTTTCTTTACTTAGCTGCTTTTTTCTTGCCATAATACATTCTAACAGTCTATTCAGTAGGACTATCAGCTGTGTATCCACCTGACTTCTCCTCAACGCCACTGATGGTCCCAACCACATTTATAAGGCAAGAAATCCCACTTATTAAACCTGACAGGGCACACTTTGAAGAGCCTAGAATATGACATATTTTCAGTTGTTTCACACTTGTTTGTTATGTATATAATTCCACATGTGCTAATTCATAGTTTTGATGCCTTCAGTGTGAATCTACAATTTTCATAGTCATGAAAATAAAGAAAACTCTTTGAATGAGAAGGTGTGTCCAAACTTTTGGTCTGTACTGTATTTATAAAGGCTGTATAAAGTTAGAAATAAATGAGCTACTGTCCAGCTATTAATGTATGGATGTGGCTGACACACAGCAAATGTGTGGTTTGTATTGATATACAATATAGACTATATACTATTCAATAAGAGAGCAATGCAAGGGAATCCTGGGGAAGAGGTTAGAGAAGAGAGAAATGAAGGGTGTAGAAGAGAAAAGAAAGAAGTTAAGAGTCAATAATGAGCGAGGTTTACTCATTTGCAGCTGTTGATGGTCAAGTAGAAATTGGACCTCATTCCAAATGATTGCTATAGACCTGTCACCTATATAGATAGGCAGTACCCCACAGCAGGGGTATGTGCACATGGTTTGTTATTTAATGTCATGTGATGTAATCTTATGTATTGTTATGTCTTTTAGTGCCTACTCCCAGCATAGCTCTGTATGGTAGTGATGGAGTTAATTAACTCTGGCAGAGCCCTTTGCAGGAGGTTGCTAGGTGGTGGCTGGCTCCATCTCTGGAGTGTTCAGGAGAGCCTGAGGAGGGAGTAGGGAGACGAAAGAAGCAAAGTAAACATACTCCCTGTCCATGTGCTAACATGCAAGATCTACAGCAAGAGAGACGGAAGAACTTGGCATCTGCATGGCCAAGCGAAAAGAGTCAGTCAGTAAGGTAACCACCATTGAGGACAATACTGACTTTACTGCCATTAAGGGATTACTGTTAAGACACCTTAGACACTTAAGGAACGACCTGGCCAGTTGTATCATTCAGCCTGTACGCTGCTATGGGCATTATAGGCATAATTGCTAAAGTAAAGACCGTACCATAGATTCTACTAAGAGAGACTTTAGCAAGACTTTAGCAAGATAGTGTCCTTGCCTAAATCCATACACCGCTGTCTTGGAGAGAATCTGTTGGATGTACTCCAACTCCTTTTTTGCACTACAGAAAGAAAAAAAGACATTTATTCTGTTTAATCTGGCCTCATTGCACTATACCCTGGCGACTGGCCATTGCACACTGCACTCTACATGCCCTGCCTCGCACCCATCTTTACACCTAACATCACGGGCACCCTAGCTGCTATCAGGCAAGAGCCCCAGAATCAGAGTGTACCCTGAGGGAGGCAACAGTGAGAGGACAGCCACTGTGATAGACTGTGCAATAACAGGAGTCACTACCACTCCCATCCTCTGCTCCAGCTCCGTAATGGCTTGCTGCAGATGCTTGTAGCCTCTTTTGTATAGACCTACATAGATATTTGTAGCCTGTTTGGTCTAAACCATTATGCATCCTAAACCTAAAGCCAAATGCCAGTGGTCCCTCACAACTCCTGGACCTGCATGAGCCAATGTAACTCAGTCGAGATATGTACGGTTAGTTAAATTTCCCTCATCAAAACTGTATCAGGGGAAAGCAGCCTTCCTGCCTTTAGCCATCACATCAATGTTAATTTTTGAAATTCTGTTGACAAAAATGTGCAACATTCAGGAATTCATGTTTGCAATTTGTCAAGATTTAGGACTGTGAACCACTCAAAATAAAATCTTATAGTAGCAGATGGTACAAAAAAAAATAAAAAATTCAACTTTTTGATTAAAAGTTCATAATGACCACATCTCAGTTACTTGGAATTTATTCTTATTGCCACAATTGGGGTCAAGAAAGATTTTTTTCCCTCTAAGATTTGGTTTCTGTCTCTGGGGATTTTTCCCTCTTCTTGATCAACATTGCGTTGGACTAGACACAACGCTACACTACATATATAACTAAACTACTCTTGTCCTACTCTCGGGATATCTCACAAGAAAAGTAAGGTAATACCTTATTATGAAATATTAAATATTAAACTATAGGTGTGGATTAGAATTAGTCTATAAGTGTGCATTGTAGACCAGTTGTTTGTCGAAACGCTTCTCCTTGGAGGAGGAAGTGTGTTGTGGGGTCCACTATATGTTATCTTGAATTCAACCAATAATGACAGAGTTTCGCTATTCTTCTCTAAAGTGCTGGACTATCTTTTCTACTGCTGCTATATGTGTGCATTATCTGGTATTTGGGATTTTGTTGACAGATATCTGAGATACTTTAAAGGGGTTGTCTCACTTCAGTAAGTGGCATTTATCATGTAGAGAAAGTTAATACAAGGCACTTAGTAATGTACTGTTATTATCTACACTGCTTAAAAAAATAAAGGGAACACTTAAACAACACAATGTAACTCCAAGTCAATCACACTTCTGTGAAATCAAACTGTCCACTTAGGAAGCAACACTGAGTGACAATCAATTTCACATGCTGTTGTGCAAATAGAATAGACAATAGGTGGAAATTATAGGCAATTAGCAAGATACCCCCAATAAAGGAGTGGCTCGGCAGGTGGTGACCACAGACCACTTCTCAGTTCCTATGCTTCCTGGCTGATGTTTTGGTCACTTTTGAATGCTGGCAGTGCTTTCACTCTAGTGGTAGCATGAGACGGAGTCTACAACCCACACAAGTGGCTCAGGTAGTACAGCTTATCCAGGATGGCACATCAATGCGAGCTGTGGCAAGAAGGTTTGCTCTGTCTGTCAGCGTAGTGTCCAGAGCATGGAGGCGCTACCAGGAGACAGGCCAGTACATCAGGAGACGCGGAGGAGGCCGTAGGAGGGCAACAACCCAGCAGCAGGACCGCTACCTCCGCCTTTGTGCAAGGAGGAACAGGAGGAGCACTGCCAGAGCCCTGCAAAATGACCTCCAGCAGGCCACAAATGTGCATGTGTCTGCTCGAACGGTCATAAACAGACTCCATGAGGGTGATATGAGGGCCCGACGTCCACAGGTGGGGGTTGTGCTTACAGCCCAACACCGTGCAGGACGTTTGACATTTGCCAGAGAACACCAAGATTGGCAAATTCGCAACTAGCGCCCTGTGCTCTTCACAGATGGAAGCAGGTTCACACTGAGCACATGAGACGCCGTGGAGAACGTTCTGCTGCCTGCAACATCCTCCAGCATGACCGGTTTGGCATTGGGTCAGTAATGGTGTGGGGTGGCATTTCTTTGGAGGGCTGCACAGCCCTCCATGTGCTCGCCAGAGGTAGCCTGACTGCCATTAGGTACCGAGATAAGATCCTCAGACCCCTTGTGAGACCATATGCTGGTGCGGTTGGCCCTGGGTTCCTCCTAATGCAAGACAATGCTAGACCTCATGTGGCTGGAGTGTGTCAGCAGTTCCTGCAAGACGAAGGCATTGATGCTATGGACTGGCCCGCCTGTTCCCCAGACCTGAATCCAATTGAGCACATCTGGGACATCATGTCTCGCTCTATCCACCAACGTCACGTTGCACCACAGACTGTCCAGGAGTTTGCAGATGCTTTAGTCCAGGTCTGGGAGGAGATCCCTCAGGAAACCGTCCTCCACCTCATCAGGAGCATGCACAGGCGTTGTAGGGAGGTCCTACAGGCACGTGGAGGCCACACACACTACTGAGCCTCATTTTGACTTGTTTTAAGGACATTACATCAAAGTTGGATCAGCCTGTAGTGTGTTTTTCCACTTTGATTTTGAGTGTGACTCCAAATCCAGACCTCCATGGGTTGAAAAAATTGATTTCCATTTTTTTATTTTTGTGTGATTTTGTTGTCAGCACATTCAACTATGTAAAGAACAAAGTATTTCAGAAGAATATTTAATTAATTCAGATGTAGGATGTGTTATTTTTGTGTTCCCTTTATTTTTTTGAGCAGTGTATATTGCCTACTTTGCTGGCTGGATTAATTTTTCCATCATCATATACACTGTTCGTTTCCATGGTTACAGACCACCCTGTAATCCACCAGTGGTGGTTGTGCTTGCGCACTATAAGAAAAAGCGTCAGCCTCTCTGGTGGCCGGGACCATGGGAGCACACATAGGCTGATGGATTGCAGGGTGGTCTGTAACAATGGAAATGATCAGTGTATAAAGTGATGGAAAAATTAATCCAGTCAGCAAGGAAGCAATATGGATAATAACAGTATATTAGTAAGTGCCTTGTATTAACTTTCTCTACATGATAAATGCCACTTACCGAAGTGAGACAACCCCTTTAACAAGAGTGGGGTTTCGCTCTGGTAGACAGGATTAGCTGACACAGTATAGAGGCAACAACAAGTTCTTTGGATCAAACAGTTCAGTGTTTTATTCACACTTTAGGCAAGTAATAAAACAAGCAGTCATAAACAAGCAAAAAGTCACCTTGCGGTGTTGGTGGTAATTCACACCATGCAGCAATTCTGCCTCAAAGAGTCCTTGAGCATAGCAGCACCAACCTGTTTTCACACCAAACAGGTAGCCAGCCTTCATCCAGACACAAGGCTCCCAGATCCCAACACAGAGACACGGCTTCTGAGCCCAGCTGCCTATTTAAGGACAGCCAGGTGCTGCCAAAACCCGGACCAGCACTTAAAATCCGGTCTGGTATTTGACCTCACCTGGCTGTAAATCAGCCCAGCAGCACATGCTGGGAGGAAAATACCTGTTTTCCCAGACCAAAGCTCTCACTGTGCCACCCCCTGGGGGGGTGAACACACGCCAGACAGTGTACCCGGGACAGGGCATCCGCATTTTCCTGTAACCGGCCTGCCCTCTGTTCCACTGAAAAGGTAAAGTTTTGTAGGGAGAGAAACCATCGGGTGACCTGGGCATTTCTGTCTTTGGCCTGGCTCATCCACTTGAAAGGGGAGTGGTCAGTCACCAGGCGGAATTTTCTCCCCAATAAATAATAGCGGAGAGATTCTAGTGCCCACTTGATAGCCAGGCACTCTTTCTCCACTATACTATACAGGGTCTCGGCTGGGGTGAGCTTATGGCTGAGAAAGACAACAGGATGCTCCTCCCTGTTGACTTCCTGAGACAGTACAGCAACGAGGCCTACTTCAGAGGAATTTATCTGTACTATAAACTCCCTTTTGAAGTCGGGCATCACCAAAACCGGGGACCTGCACAAGGCCAACTTCAAAGCGGAGAAACCTCTTCCGCCCGATCATCCCAGCGAACCATCGTTGACTTGTGTCCCTTCAAGGGTCCTGTCAAGGGCACGGCTAGAGTAGCAAAGTGGGAACCAAACAAAATGTAATAGCCCGACATTCCCAGGAATGACTTTATTTGCCTAGTGGTGAGGTGACAGGTCGGGGCCAATTCCGTATCGCCTCTATTTTGTTCACTTGGAGTTTGATGACTCCGCGCCCAATGACATACCTCAGGTACTTAGTCTCTTCTAACCCTATCACACATTTTTTTATGTTAGCGGATAGTCCAGTTTTCCGAAGTGAGTCCACTACAGCCTGCACTTTGGGTTGGGTAGGTGACTTTCCCAGTTGGTACTGTGGATGACAATATCGTCCAGGTAAGCCGAAGCATACAGACGATGTGGACGAAGCACAATGTCCATTAGTCGCTGAACAGTGGCGGGGAAGCCATGCAGACCAAAGGGTAAGACCTTATATTGATACAGCTCCTCAGGCATGATGAAGGCAGTTTTCTCTTTGGCAGCCTCTGTTAAGGGCACCTGCCAGTACCCTTTCGTGAGGTCCAAAACAGAAAAATACTGGGCTTGTCCTACCCTCTTGATGAGCTCATCCACCCGGGGCATGGGATACGAATCGAACTTGGAAACCTCGTTAAGTTTTCGAAAGTCGTTACAAAACGGCAACGTCCCGTCTGGTTTGGGTATTAATACTATAGGACTGGCCCACTCACTTTTTGACTCCTCAATGATGTCTAACTGCAACATTAGCTGCACCTCCTCCGATATGGCTTGTCGCCGAGCCTCGGATACCCGGTATGGTTTTAATCTGACTTTTACCTGAGGCTCAGTGACAATGTCATGCTGGATTATTGAAGTGCGTGCAGGGAGGTCCGAGAACACATCCGTGTTCTGACTAACAAACTCCCTGGCCTCCTAAGTCTGTTTAGGAGAGGCTGTCAGCAAATTTTGGCAGCTGCCTCTCTTGCATCAAACAGAGGGGCTTGTACCTCTTCTCCTAGAAAACCCTGCCGCGGACTGTCTTCTGTACCTTTCCCTATCTTTCCACGGTTTGAGAAAATTCACATGGTAAACCTGCTTCGGCTTTCGCCGCCCTGGCTGGTGTACCTTGTAGTTTACATCTCCAATTTTCTTGAGTACTTCGTAGGGCCCCTGCCACCTAGCCAGGAACTTACTGTCCACGGTCGGCACCAGAACCAAAACCCAGTCACCCAGGTTAAATTTCCGGACCCGAGCCTGCCAATTATAGTCCCATCTCTGGGCTCGCTGAGCTGCCTCCATATACTCCCTAACAAGGGGCAACACTGTCTCTATCCGATCTTGCATCTGGGTAACGTACTCAATGACACTTTTTTGTGGAGTGGCTCGTTGTTCCCATGCCTCTTTGGCCACATCCAAGAGACCGCTAGGGTGTCTGCCATATAGCAGTTCGAAGGGCGAGAACCCAGTAGATGTCACTACCAGAGCTTTGGGACGTTCTCACAGCTCTGTTTCTCCACCCCTGTGATGATGTCACTACTAGAGCTGGGAGGAGTTCTCACTACTCTGTTTACTTTTGGTTTCTTTCACCACAGCTGTCCTTCATGTGTTTGATTTTCCTCTCTTTATATCACCCCTCCTCCTATGATAGGATGTGGATTATAGTTCTCACTTCAGTTGTAGCTCTGGCTTTAGTTTCTTCACTTGTAGCTATCAGTTCACTGGACCTGTGTTCTGCTGCAGCTAGCACTCCGGATATTGCCAGCCTGTCCTTGGATCCGTCTTCTCTGCGGCTGCAACACCGTCAGCTAAGTGTGCAGACATTGTTGTGTTCCTGTTTATTTTCTGACTGGATCTGAGGTGGCCACGGTTCCCTCCATATACTGAGTAGGGCACTGGTGGCCGTGCCCCTTCCACTATTGTAGGGGTTACAGTGGTCATTAGTCTTAGGCACGTGGGCATGCCTCTTTCCGCCATTTGGATCCGGGCATGTGCTTTAGCAGAATAGGGAGAGCGTTGAGGGTCGGACAGGGGTCACCCGTTATCCTCCCTAGTTCTGGGTCCAGTCAGTAGCTCTGTACTGTGTATTACTATTGTTGCCCACATACAGCCGTGACATTATAATCCACCAAAACCGTCCTTTTTTGACATGGATCCGCTTTCTGGCCTGGTTGACCGCATGCAGGGTCTTTCTTTGGAAGTAGCGGATCTCCGTCAATCTATGACTCAGCTTCAAGCATTGGGCCCTGCTCCGGCTCATGGAGTCTGTTGCGAGCCAAAGGTCTCACTTCCGGAGACGTTCTCCGGGGGCAGTGAGAATTTTGTTCGTTTCAGAGAGGCATGCAAACTCCATTTTTGCTTGTGTCCTCACTCTTCTGGTAATCAAGAGCAGAGGGTGAGGATTGTCATCTCCCTGCTCAGGGGTAATGCTCAGACTTGGGCTTTTTCGCTGCCATCAGGGGATCCCTCCCTTCGATCCGTGGAGGGATTTTTTGTGGCCCTGGGGCAGATTTATGATGACCCGGATCGTGTTGCTCTGGCCGAATCTAACCTACGTGTTTTATGCCAGAACAAACGGTCTGCGGAGCTTTATTGTTCTGAATTTCGGAGATGGGCAGCTGATTCGGGTTGGAATGATGCTGCACTCCGGAGTCAGTTCTGTCATGGTCTCTCGGAGAGATTAAAAGATGCGTTTGCTTTCCATGAGAGACCAACGTCCTTAGAGTCTGCCATGTCATTGGCGGTACGCCTTGACAGGCGTCTAAGAGAAAGAAACGAGACCTCTCTGTCCAGCCATTGTCAGTCTAGGGGAAGTGGTGCGGACTCATTCAGTGTGCAGGGGCCTCATCCTGTCTCGCTCCCCTCTGAGGAGGAGCCCATGCAGCTAGCTCGACTTGCCCCTGATAAAAGAGGATTTAGTCCTCAGAGTATGGTCTGTTTTTGTTGTGGGGGCATAGGTCATTTGGCAAATGTTTGTCCATCTAGGAGATTCTTGAACCGTACTAAGAGCGATAATAAGAGAAAAATCTCAAAAGGTAAATCATCAAGTTCTGCTTCATCTGCTACTTTGGGCAAAGTTGATGTAGGATTTGATGCTTTTCCTCTGACCTGCAGTTCCCGTTTTCTCCTGTCTGCAAGGGTGGCGCTAGAGAGCAAAGTCATTTCTTGTGAGATTTTTGTCGATAGTGGAGCGGCCGTCAATCTTATTGACACTCAATTTGTAGCCATGCATGGTTTTCAGGTTTGCACATTAGATAAAGATATACCTGTTTTTGCTATTGACTCTGCTCCACTCTCACAGAGATCTCTGAAAGGCATTGTTCACAATATCCGGCTAGCTGTAGGTGACACTCATGTGGAGGATATATCTTGTTTTGTCCTTAACGGATTGCCGTCTCCTCTAGTTTTGGGGTTACCCTGGCTCACTAGACATAACCCCACTATTGATTGGCAAGGAAGGCAAATAAATGAGTGGAGTGACTTTTGTAGAGAGAATTGTCTCACAGCGACTTTTGCAGAGGTGTCTACTAAAACGGTGCCATCATTTCTCTCTGATTTCTCGGACGTGTTTTCCGAGAGCGGTGTTCAGGAGCTACCTCCTCACCGGGAGTTTGACTGTCCCATTAACCTCATTCCCGGCGCCAAGCTGCCAAAAGCACGCCTCTACAATCTCTCACAACCGGAAAGAATCGCTATGCGAACTTACATCTCCGAGAGTCTCGAAAAGGGGCATATTCGTCCCTCAAAGTCACCTGTGGCCGCGGGTTTTTTTTTTGTTAAAAAGAAAGATGGCTCTCTGAGACCTTGCCTAGATTTTAGGGAGCTGAACCGTATCACGATTCGCGATCCCTATCCCCTTCCTCTGATCCCGGACCTCTTCAATCAAATTGTTGGGGCCAAGGTGTTTTCCAAATTGGATTTGAGAGGCGCGTACAACCTGGTCAGGGTCAGAGAGGGGGATGAATGGAAAACGGCCTTTAATACCCCTGACGGGCATTTCGAGAATCTCGTTATGCCTTTCGGCCTGATGAATGCTCCGGCCGTCTTTCAGAATTTTGTTAATAGTATTTTCTATCATTTAATGGGGAAATTTGTATTGGTGTATCTTGATGATATTTTGATTTTTTCCCCTGATGTTCAGACCCATCAGGATCATCTTTTTCAGGTTCTGCAGATTCTGCGGGAAAATAAATTGTACGCCAAGCTGGAGAAATGTCTTTTTATGGTATCGGAGATTCAATTTCTGGGTTTTCTCCTCTCTGCTTCTGGTTTTCGCATGGATCCCGAGAAGGTCTGTGCTGTACTTGAGTGGGAGCTTCCTGAGAATCAGAAGGCATTGATGCGCTTTCTGGGTTTTGCGAACTATTACAGAAAGTTCATTTTGAATTATTCCTCTGTTGTCAAACCCCTCACTGACATGACAAAAAAGGGGGCGGATTTTTCCTCTTGGTCGGAGGAGGCGCTTGCAGCCTTTTCTAAGATTAAAGAGAATTTTGCGTCTGCTCCCGTCTTGGTGCATCCCGATGTTTCCTTACCTTTTATTGTTGAGGTGGATGCTTCCGAGGTGGGTGTGGGTGCGGTTTTGTCCCAGGGCCCTTCCCCTGCCAAGTGGCGACCCTGTGCCTTTTTCTCTAAAAAACTCTCCCCGGCAGAGAGAAACTATGATGTGGGCGATAGGGAGTTGTTGGCCATCAAGTTGGCTTTCGAGGAATGGCGCCATTGGTTGGAGGGGGCCAGGCACCCTATCACCGTTTTTACCGACCATAAGAATCTGGCATACTTGGAGTCGGCCAGGCGTATGAATCCGAGACAGGCCAGATGGTCTCTGTTCTTCTCCAGATTCAATTTTGTTGTTACATTCCGACCTGGGATAAAAAATGTGAAGGCTGATGCTCTCTCTCGCTGTTTTCCGGGAGGAGGAAACTCTGAGGACCCGGGTCCCATTTTGGCGGAGGGGGTAGTTGTTTCTGCTCTATATTCCGATTTGGAGGCCGAGGTCCAGGCTGCCCAGACTGAGACACCTGCCCGTTGTCCTTCTGGGAAGTTGTTCGTGCCTCCTGAGCTACGTCACAAACTCTTTAAGGAGCATCATGATACGGTTCTTGCTGGTCACCCCGGGAGTAGAGCCACGGTGGATCTCATTGCTCGGAGATTTTGGTGGCCGGCTCTTCGTAAGTCGGTGGAGGGTTTTGTGGCTGCTTGTGAGACGTGCGCTCGCGCTAAGGTCCCTCGTTCACGGCCTTCAGGTTCCCTTCTCCCGTTACCCATTCCTTCCCGTCCTTGGACACACCTGTCCATGGACTTTATCACGGATCTTCCTCGTTCCTCGGGGAAGTCGGTGATCCTGGTGGTGGTGGACCGTTTTAGCAAGATGGCTCATTTCGTACCTTTCCCTGGTTTACCTAATGCTAAAACGTTGGCGCAAGCTTTTGTCGACCATATTGTTAAATTGCACGGCATTCCCTCTGATATTGTTTCCGATAGAGGCACGCAGTTTGTGTCCAGGTTCTGGAAGGCTTTCTGTTCTCGCCTGGGGGTTCGGCTGTCCTTCTCTTCTGCTTTTCATCCGCAGTCGAATGGTCAGACTGAGCGCCTCAATCAGAATCTGGAGACATATTTGCGCTGTTTTGTTTCAGAGAACCAGGAGGATTGGTGTTCATTTCTCCCTCTTGCTGAGTTTGCTCTGAACAACCGTCGTCAGGAATCTTCTGATAAGTCACCATTCTTTGGTGCATATGGGTTCCATCCACAGTTTGGGACATTCTCGGGAGGGGCTCTTTCTGGTTTACCTGAGGAGGAGAGATTTTCCTCGTCTTTGTCTACCATTTGGCAAAAGATTCAGGGTAATCTTAAAAAGATGAGTGAGAGGTATAAGCGTGTGGCTGATAAGAGACGTGTGCCTGGTCCGGACCTGAATGTGGGTGATCTGGTGTGGTTGTCTACTAGAAACATTAAGTTGAAGGTTCCCTCCTGGAAATTGGGTCCCAAGTTTATTGGGCCTTATAAAATCTTGTCAGTCATCAATCCTGTTGCCTTCCGTCTTGATCTTCCACGGGTTTGGAAGATACATAATGTATTTCACAGATCTCTCTTAAAACCATATGTCCAGCCCACGGTACCCTCCTCTTTGCCTCCTCCTCCGATTTTGGTTGATGGCAATCTGGAGTTTGAGGTTTCCAGAATTGTGGACTCTCGCATGGTCCGCGGTTCTCTTCAGTACCTCGTTCATTGGAAGGGTTATGGTCCTGAGGAGAGGATGTGGGTTCCGGTGTCGGACATTAAAGCCACTCGCCTCATCAGGGCATTTCATAGGGCTCATCCTGAGAAGGTGGGTCCTGGGTGTCCGGAGTCCACCCGTAGAGGGGGGGGTACTGTCACTACCAGAGCTTTGGGACGTTCTCACAGCTCTGTTTCTCCACCCCTGTGATGATGTCACTACTAGAGCTGGGAGGAGTTCTCACTACTCTGTTTACTTTTGGTTTCTTTCACCACAGCTGTCCTTCATGTGTTTGATTTTCCTCTCTTTATATCACCCCTCCTCCTATGATAGGATGTGGATTATAGTTCTCACTTCAGTTGTAGCTCTGGCTTTAGTTTCTTCACTTGTAGCTATCAGTTCACTGGACCTGTGTTCTGCTGCAGCTAGCACTCCGGATATTGCCAGCCTGTCCTTGGATCCGTCTTCTCTGCGGCTGCAACACCGTCAGCTAAGTGTGCAGACATTGTTGTGTTCCTGTTTATTTTCTGACTGGATCTGAGGTGGCCACGGTTCCCTCCATATACTGAGTAGGGCACTGGTGGCCGTGCCCCTTCCACTATTGTAGGGGTTACAGTGGTCATTAGTCTTAGGCACGTGGGCATGCCTCTTTCCGCCATTTGGATCCGGGCATGTGCTTTAGCAGAATAGGGAGAGCGTTGAGGGTCGGACAGGGGTCACCCGTTATCCTCCCTAGTTCTGGGTCCAGTCAGTAGCTCTGTACTGTGTATTACTATTGTTGCCCACATACAGCCGTGACAGTAGAGGCCTGGGGTACCTCTCGCACTGCGAACATGAGATAGGGCAGAAGGAGGTCCCAGTCCTTCCCATCTTTAGACACTACCCTTTTCAACATATTTTTTAATGTTTGGTAAAACTATTCTACGAGACCGTCCGTTTGCGGATGGTAAACGGACGTCCGTAGTTGTTTTTCGTGCAGCAACTTGCAGAGTTCTCTCATCACCTTGAACATAAAAGGGGTCCCTTGGTCAGTCAGAACCTCTTTAGGTAGTCCCACTCGAGAAAACGTCTCCATTAATGCCTTAGCTATGAGTTTGGCCGAGGTATGTCGCAGGGGCACTGCCTCCGGGTACCAAGTGGCATAGTCTAGAATGACTAAGATGTGTTGATTCCCTCTGGCAGACTTCGGTACTGGGCCTATGAGGTCCATAGCTATTTGGTCAAACGGTACTTCGATAATCGGGAGAGGTACTAGGGGACTACGGAAATGTGGCTGTGAGACTTACAAAACTCTTCCACTTCTTTGAATATGCTGGGCCAGTAAAACCAGTGTAGAATACGATGATCCTCAGTTTTCTGCAGCCCTAGGTGACCCCCCGAGACTGTGTTGGTGGGCTAGATCTAACACAAGCTTGCGATAAGCCTTGGTGGACCACCAACTGTTCAATAGGCTCTCCCCGTAGTTTGTTTACCCGATACAACATATCCTGATGAACCACAAAACAGGGAAACACTGACTCTGCCCCACGTTGTTGTGGTTCACCATCTATTATTAACACATTTTCCCAGGTGCGGGATAGGGTGGGGTCCCGACATTGGGTGGTACCAAAATTATCCCCGAAGACATTGAGGTCTGCCAATTCAGGACCCAGTGGCAAGTCCTCCACTTCTCCCACCATCACATTCAGCGGGGTTGTCTCCCCCTCTTCCACCGAAGTGGCGGTCATCCCTACCGCCATTTTTGCAAGAGGTGAAGTAAGTTATAATACTGGTGTCTTGCAGGCTCAGCCCGGTTGAACCCCCACTGATGCACTCACTGGACCTGGACCAACACATTCACCCCCAGTCTTGCCAGAATCTCACACTTGACTTTCTGGTAGTCGGACGCTTGATCGCCCGGCAAGTCGAAATACACCCGCTGGGAATCGGATGCCTGGAACAGAGCGATGACCTCAGCCCACTAGGCACGGGATAGCTTTTCCCTGATGGCCACTTTCTCGTACATCGCCAGGTAGGTTTCGATGTCGTCTGCAGGGGTCATCTTAGGAATCGCGGCACGGATTGATTTCCGGGCATCGTGGATGCTCGGGGTTGCTCCTGCTGTCTGCAAAGCCATCACGTGTTGTAGCAGCAACTGGTTAGTCTCCTTAGTTTCTGATTTAGTGAGTATTCCTATTCAGCAGAAGACTTATTTTATATTTCTGTGAAGGTTAACATGTAGCTGTATAGTGTAGTGGTTAATGTCCTTGCCTCTAATGTACAAGCGTTGGAGTTGGAATCCTGGCAGAAACGTTTCAGAATTTTTTTTATGTACTGTATATAAGTTTTAGCCATAATATATTTACATATATTATTATAGATTTAGAATATATAATATATTATAATATACGTAAATATATTATGGCTAAAAACATCAGTAGTAGTTTCCCACATATTACGCATTCATATATTTAAGAAGTATGATTTTATCTAAATATATATATATTTTTTTGTAATTAATTATATTTTGTGCCATACATTTTTTGTAATTACTAAAAAAAATATCAAATATATGAATTTAACCTCTATTTCTGCCAGGATTCAAACTCCCAAGCTTGTACATTAGAGGCAAGGACGTTAACCACTACACTATACAGCTACATGTTAACCTGTACAGAGATATAAAATAAGTCTTCTGCTGAATAGGAATACTCACTAAATCAGAGGTTTTTCTGACACAATTGAGCATTCATCTTTATAGCTGAGTGGATAATGTTCTTGCCTCTAATGTCCAAGCTTGGGAGTTTGAATCCTGGCAGAAACTTTTCAGAAATTAGATTTAAATACACTGGAGTGTCCCCAAGCACTGACTCCATATATGGATATAGCTATATATGGAGTCAGAGCAGGGACTCCTAAGCTGATCTACTGTAGATTCCCAACACCTTCCCCTCTTCAGAGCAGGGGGTGCCTGGGATTCTCCCATTGACTTCCATTGTGCTCGGGTGCTTGGTAGAACACCCGAGCATTGCAAAGTGTTCTACCCAAGCACTTTGGTGCTTGCTTAACACTAGTAGCAAGCCTTCATCCAGACACAAGGCTCCCAGATCCCAACACAGAGACATGGCTTCTGAGCCCAGCTGCCTATTGAAGGACAGCCAGGTGCTGCCAAAACCCAGACTGGCACTTAAAAGGAATCTGTCACCAGCATATTATCCCAATTTTTTTTTCATGAATCCATGTGTAATAAAGTACCTTATATCCAGATGTCTTGTTCTTTTTATTGCGAGTCTTGTCATTTCTTCATAAAAAGGCTTTTTATGATATGCAAATCAAGCTGTAAGGAGCCCAGAGGGGCGTTATTCTTTCTCCACGGTGCCCAGGAACGCCCCTCTGAAGTGCCGTGCCCGCCGAAATTTGAAAACGAATACCTCCTACAAGTTCAGCTAAATCTCCTCCCAGAGGCGCGGCTGAGTGCTCAAACCCCCTCCCCCCCAGCGCCACGCTCTGCGGCAAACACCCCGAACCTCCTCTCGCCGCATCCTAAATCCCGCGCAGGCGCAGTGCCGGCTATTTCCTGTGCCTGCGCAATGATAAAAAGACTGAGGGCAACAGCTTCAACAGCATCACTGGGCAAGACTCGCAATAAAAAGAACAAGACATCTGGATATAAAGTACTTTATTACACATGGATTCATGAAAAAAAATAATTGATAATATGCTGGTGACAGATTCCCTTTAAAATCCGGTCCAGTATTTGACCTCACCTGGCTGTAAATCAGCCCAGCAGCACATGCTGGGAGGAAAATACCTGTTTTCCAAAACCAAACCTTTCACTGGGTCACACAAGGTAGATGCCCATTAGACATCTGCAAGGGAAATGTAGAAGTACTTTCTGGTCACCACACACTTGTTTAGATTTGATTCTAATAGGCTTTTCTTTCAAGGTCGAGAAATTGGGAGGTTCACAACAAAATGAATTACAAAACCAATCCGCCTTAACATAAAGTGGAAGGACAATCAATAAATTCTGTTTAGGACAAGAATTTAACTTACTTAAAGCTATTATTTTTCTTGCCTGCCAGGACAGCCACCAGATAGTATGCCTTATAGTTTACTGAAGCTAATCTACGCTCAACATCTATTTTTCTTGATTGTAGATAAAGACTGTTATCCAGAGTCTCAAAAGCCAGATGCAATTCAGAACCTTCAAATTCAAGTGTCACTATAGTTAACTCTATTATTTCATTCCCCACCATACCCTATACTTTAGTAACGTGCCAGAAAAATGAGCTATGGTAAGTTGAGAGAGTCTATGCCCATCGAGAGTGTCATGTTCTGGGTACTATGTAGGATTATTCAGCTCTGTGTGGATATGTGGTGCTATGTTGGCTCTTTGTGGCTATATTTAGAGATACTATGGCATTATGTGGGGAAATTTGTGGTCTTATGTGGCCATTCTATTAATTTTGGCAAAATATAACCAGATGGTCAATGTAGTTTGGATTATATATATGAGCAACAAATGGCACTGCCCAGCAATGACTTGGCACTGTATGTACAATGTATCTAGGCAACATATGGAACTACATATATATATATATATATATATATATATATATCTATAGTAATGTGGGTAGCACTGTGGCTGAGCGATTAGCCCTGTTGCCTTGCAGTGCTGGGGTCCTCTGCATGGAGTTTGTATGTTCTCCCTATGTTTGTGTGGGTTTTTCCAGAAGATGGGACTCCTAACCATCTTGTAGACCATAAAACCTACCTTTAAGTGTGGTACAAAGATCACGATTGTGATTGGGTTCAAGTGCGAATTGGGCCCTATTAGAGATGAGTGAATTTCCAAAAATTTGTTTTAGATCGAATATGCTGTCAGATTCGATTCGGTCCAAATAAATCTGACCCGAATTCAAAGTGCCCAGATTGCCCTGAAAAGTTGTCTATCACAATCTGGACTGTATCCAACTCCTTTCAAGTTCTATAATGCCAAGACAGCATTGGTTATATCAAAGTTACAGCGCCATAAGTGCCTACGATTAAATAGATTGTAGCCAGTAGTAACAGTCTCTCTAAAAACACACTCCAAAAAATGATCCCTTATTGGTGACAGATGCCATGTTCCCTGCTCTGTAAAATAGTGGCTGCCATTTTAAACGATTCGTACTTGCCGATTCACAAAAGTTTTGGATTCCTAGAGATAAGAATATTTTGGTAAATTTGTAAGGAATCAGTGTCATGTAGAATTAACTCATCTCTAGACCTTATTTGCCTCTACAGTTTTTGTGACTTTCTGGAGGAAAGAAAACAATGGAAAAATATTGAAATTTATCAAGGCCAAATGGCTTTGGGCTAAGAGTTTAATTATTAATTTTTAATTATTGGCTTTCCGGTCTGATCAAATACATGGGAATATGGAAATTCAATTTGCTGTGATGACTATTATTTTCAGAAAGAGGAAATAAATTGGTTAGAGAATTTGGAGAAGATAATTGGCAAAGTGTATGGGATCATTTAAAAGCAGATGACTTTACATTAAAGTTCAGCAGAAACTTTAAATCAATTCACGTTATTTTATCACAGGGATTTAAAACTTTAAAATAATAGACATTATTAACAAAGCTAAAAAAATATTTCTGGCCATTAACTTTTTTTAATCTTCGATGTGATAAAGGAGGTTGTAACAGGAGCAGTATTACAGCTAAAATGTCATTCCTCATAAACTGAAAAATCAATACAGCCTCATCCTGACTGCAGGGATGGCCCCTCCTGGATAAGTACATCTACACACTTTAATAAATCTCCCTTAAGACATCTCTTCCCAGACTGAACAAGTCAAATTTTTCCAGGTATTCCGTTTATGTCACATCTCTTTTATACATTTTGTATAACCTTTACCTTTTCAACAATCTCTACAGTTTGCTATAGACAGCTGTTTTTAGTCAGTTCTCGTCAGTAGGCCTCTACTGGTTTGTTGAGTGCTTCACCAGAGGAGCAGCAGAGACTGAAGCAGCAGTGCAATGCCAGCGGTGAAGAATCGTGAAATGGGTAACGCCTATTTTTCTTTGTGATATTATTATTTTTTCATATGGAATCTAAGAGAAAAAAACCTGCAGATCTGTGAGAAATCTGCGGCATATAGAGGTACAGTAGGGCTCCACAGAGCAACTTTTTTGTGACTGAGATAATGGAATGGTTCGAACATGGCCATTGGTGTATCTTGGGCTCCAGTGTAGATTCTGCTATAGGGCCAAATACCTATTATATGCCATTTATAGGACTGGTGTTCTTATGCAGCAAAGTGGTCTTTTGAAGACATGTAATTCTAGCATCTTATTCCAGTTTTTTTAAGGAATATGTGTAGCACTGAATCATGATTTGGCATGCCTTTATTGTACATGACTCTCTTGATGACAGAAGTCTGGTCATTTTAGTGACTTCATGGCAGATATCATTCTGTGGTAAAACATGTCTATTAATTGCTCGGGTAGATTTATTTCAAGGTGGTAGCTCAGGGGCATGTCTTTTCTGCTGCAGCTCTGCTCCTATCACAGCTCAGGGGGGGGGGGGGTTAATTTCTGCTACACCTCTCTCCCTATTACAGCTAAGGGGGTGTCCTTTCCTCTCCAGCTCTCTCCCTGAAACTGTTACAGCTTCTAACAGGAGATAGGGCTGGTGGCAGTTGAAGGATGGAACTGAGCATGTGTGACCACCTCAGCAATATTATTGGAGTGGATGGAAAAATTAGAAAACAATACAGTGGCTAGACTACCTTTTAATTTACTGATTTAGGTGCTTTTTGGAAAAATGTAGAATATTTTTCATGGGAGAACCCCTATAATGAGTTAAGCAGAATTCAAAGGACTAACCATTAGACTCCGTTTGACCTGTTTACCCTTCCTTTCCCATATTTTTGCGGGACAGAATAGCATGGTATGTGAATACCCCTGATATAAAGCCCTGCAGAAGGCTGAAATGCTGTGTGAATGCAGCCTTACTAGTGAATATGAATAGAAGAGAGGAGACACAATAACTCCAAGCGATGTAGTGACTTTTCTTCTACAGTCAGGAGACACAGTCTGAATAGAAAAGTCTATCAGAAAACGAGGTGGATTTACAATTTCAGCTGACATTTTTACTATAGTGCTAAAGACAAAGGCTATGCTGTGCCTGTGTCTTTGCTCTTTTATGCTTTCTTCTTTTTCCTCCTCTAGGAAAGAGATCTGACAGCAGTAAATAATATTGCACAATGTAACTTCAAACACCGAGACTGTGGTCACCATGTAAAATGCTGATCAGCTTCAGCTGAAAAGAGATTTATTTTTTTACGAAGGAGAAGTACTTGATCTCCCCTTGACAGCTCCATTCCTGCCCATAGGCTATGCCTGGTATTGCAGCTCAGCCATAGTCATTTAAACGGAGCTGAGCTGCTATGCCAAATGCATCCTATGGACAAAAATGGTGCTGGACAACCCCTTTAATGTGTGAAACCCCTTTAATTAGTGAAGTGCGTTAATAGGAATCTTCTAAAATGCTGTTAATAAATAGTGATGAGCGGCAGGGGCAATATTCGAATTTGTGATATTTCGAAAATATTTGGGCGAATATTCGCCATATATTCTCGAATTCAAGATTATTTTCTTGATTTCGCAATGTAATATTCGTGGATCACGGCCGCAATGCAGGCGTGGGTCACTGTTGCTACATTTTTCAAGCTGCTAGAAGTTTCCTGAGACTGGAGAAAATGGTTGGCACGGCAGAGCATCACAATAGCTTTATATGCAGATAGAGTGCTCCAATATATTCGCGATTGCGCAAATTGGCAATTAATGATGCGCATATTTTGGCGCAATACGTGCAACTTCACATTTTAGCATGTCTGACTACACCCTGCACTGGAACCTATCAGCTACACTATATCACTATCTAACCTACACTGACTATCTCCCACTAACTATGTGTATTATATATATATATATAAGCTAACTAACTATCTAATGTAATTAAACAGTAAAGCACAGAACACAGCAACGACACTGCTGTCTCTCTCTCAGAACTCCATAAAACTACAGAAAGTGGCTGCTGGGGAGGTTCTTATATAGTAAGGGGGAGGCAACATTCCTATTGGTTGCTAGGGATGTTGCTAAGCTCAGACAAAGATATTGCAGCCTTCTCATTGGCCCACAAGCAAGAAGGGAGGTTACTGATCCAGAATATTTGAGAATACAAAGATATAGCACTATATTCTAAATCTTCGCGAATTCTCGAAGTGCCGATATTCGCTATTAAAATTCGCGATTCGAATATTCGCGCCCAACACTATTAATAAATCAATTTCTTGTAGTTTATTGCAAGCATAAGAGCAAGCTCACCATTTACAACTGTCGGTGCTGGGACACATGGTGCAGACTGTCATAGCATAGTTGCAAGCCTCATAATGGACAGGCAGGGAAGCCATATTTGAAATTACCCATCCTGCCCTTATCCTTGTTTGGAGTCAGGATACATTTATGGCAGTATACTATAATAATAAGCACTTAATACATTTAGTATGATGGATCTGCTGATTGACAGCTGTCTCCCTAGGCAAAGTAATAGGGAGAAACCTGTCAATTAGCAGCTGGAAGACAGAGGGAGCCTGAATATCAGAGATACATTGGACACCTTGCTGTAAGCCATGTAAGTTCTCTAAAACTACTACACAAATACACACACTTGACAGACCACTGAAATTAGCATGGGCAGCAAAAGAAACTTGACAGATTCCCTTTAAAGGGGTTATCCTAAGACTAATGTAAAAAGTGAAAATCTGACATCATATAGTGCTTTACAGTGTCTTTGTTACTAAGCTAGAACCAGCCCTGTACCTCACATGGATCCAGAGTTCACCCCATTCATTGCTCAAATTGTCATGTTACATTTATTTCCAGTTGGCAGCTCAGGGGGTGTTTCCTATTGCAGGGAGCATGTCCTTACTACTGCAGCCCTTTCCCTATAACTAGTGGCAGTTGAAGGACCGAACTGAACATGTGTGTCCACCTCAGAGAATTAAGCAAAATAACAAACACCAGGTGGTGCTGTAAAGATAGATTTTATTGAATAACTCAGTGGCTAAACTACATTTTAATTAATTATTATAGAATATTATTATAATAGAATATTTTTCGTGGGACAACCCTTTTAATCTAAACAATAGAAGAAACTACAGTTCTTGCCCAAGCACCATGGCCCCTTCAATCAGCTGATTAGCAAGGGTACCAGGAGTCTGACCTTTACCAATCTGATATTGATGGCTTATCCATCAATTTTCTAATCACCTAAAGCCCTTTTAAGTAGTACCTTGAGATTTTATATAAAATCTCTTTGTGATTAAGACTTCACACAGAAAAGACAGATCATTCTCTTGCCTAGGGGTCTGAAGACAGGGAGAGATGAGCAAACCTGATATTCAGTTTGTTTCAGGTTTGCAGAATTTATCAAAAAGGTAGGTTTAGAATTGATTCTACCTGAACCTCTAGTTTCCTATTTTTGAGAGATCCAAATTCTAGTGGAAAATTCAGGATGAATTTCATATTAATAGAATGGATTTGTTCATCTCTAGTAGGTATTTTTTGTTTAACATATCTCTTTGTACTTCATAGATCAATTTTCCCCAATTTTATTTATCCAGTAAGTTTTTGGTGGTAGCCTTAAACTTTTCAATCAGTGCTTTTTCATAATACGATTTTCCCCTGTTGGCCTCAAAACTGTTCATAATGAGATTTTTATCTAATGCTATGCTTACATCTCTACATAATAATTCTCTGGAAAAGAGATATGCAAGACTCATTTCCAAAGAAAAGCAAAACTGTTTCATACGAGGAATCCAGCTCTTTCTGGGTAACTACCTGTCACGCTTCGGTGTGGGAGGGAAACACCACGCTGAGCATAAGATGGAAGAGGGGAACAGGGAATCAGGCCTGAGAACTAGGGAACGAAGATGGACACCCCCTAGTAAAACCCTAACCAAAATCCTGACTTACTACCAGTATGAACAGACCTCAAAGGTAGGTGAGTTCATACGCAGGAATACCTAAAGTCCTATCAAGCCCTATAGGACCCTGGTACTAATGGCAGGGACGAGACTACCTGTTCCACCAAAAGCAGAGTCTGCTTCAGGCCTAATACAAATAATAGGGAAATGCAACACACAGAACCCAAACAAAATACAAAAGGGAAAGGAAAGACTTAACTTCAAAGGAGCAATGGAAACACCAGGAACACCGCTGAGATCCACACACCAGCAATCCACAACTGAAACTGAAGCTATAGCACAGCATTGTGTGCGAAGCAACAATAAATAAGGAAGGTTAAATGACCACATTAGCAACACCTGAAGCAAAGGGTGTGGCCATTACCAGACACAACGCAGACGCAATTGATCCACAAGGAAAACCTGTCAGATCAAACCACGTGTTGCCAGTCTCACCGATCTCCTGCCACCTGTCACGGGAACGTCTGTGACACTACCCTTTAACATAGCTAAGCAAAGAAACTTTGCTTGGCCACCTAAGAGGCCCTGGTTGGGGTACTTTATGGAGGGTGCCAAGTATGCATGAGGTGTATTGTAAGCCAGTCAGCCTTCCTCTGGGGTTCTGTGAAAAATATATGAAAATTAGCACATCTTACATCTGCTGGCATTAGATAGGCTTAGGAAAGCTAATAAAGTAGGTGCTCTCCGTAATGAGAAAGAATACTCCCAAGAAAACATCTACTCACAGCCGTACCAGTGTGTCTCTCTCTCTTTCTCTCCAGAATTTACATTTGGACAATGGCCTGCTTCCATCCAATCAGGACCAGCCTTAGTGGCAGGCAACCCATGCCATTGCACAGTGCACACCAGTTGCCTCATCTAAAGAGGAAACCACAGATGGCCTTCCATTGATAGTTTGTGATCAACTATTCACTTCTATTCGGTTTATGGAAATAACCGAGCCAGCACTTGGCTATTTTCGGCAGTCCCATAGAATAGAATGGAAGGAAGCCGCGCATGGGTGCTGCACCCTCCTGCGCCTTGCAGGCTCTGTTCTAAGGATAGATGCAGGTTCCAGAGGTGGGACCCGCACCTATCAGACATTAGGGACATATCCTAGTGATATGTCCCCAATGTCCAAGATGATACAACCCCTTTGATATTAATTCTATAAGGGTACGGCCACATGCTAGGTTTTCTGACCTTAAAACCTTTTCTGTTATGCAATCAATAACGGCAAAAGTGGCATTCCTCAATGGAAATCCTGGGCTGTCAGCCATGGTCTAAGACAAATTGCATGGAAGATCCAGTATATCAGAAGTATAGAAATCCAAGCAGGATGAAAACAAAATGAGAAGACCTCTTTGTTCTGCAGTCACCGTGTTATTTTGCCAGTAGACATGCCTGCATCACAGAGGGAAGGAGATTAACGCTATTTTCTCAGGGTCTGATGTCGGCCAGCGGAGAAGTACTTATTCAGTGATAGACAGATAGGGATTCCAGCATAGCCGCAGAGTGAATCTTGTACTTGTCTCTCCAGGACAGGCAGGACAATCTGTAGTGACATGAAGGGTTTATATGAGTGGATTAGCTCTGGAGGGTCAGATGTACTCCGCTGGAAGAAATCCTGCATTTCCTGAAGGGTTACATAACACATTCCCCATTTTCAGTCTTATTGTAGATGAATGTTTTATCTTCATACACACATTTGTAATTCATATTAATTGCTTTTCATCTTCCTTTCAGTCCATATTGAAATATTTCAATGTAAAATGAAGTCTCCGATAGTGCCGAAACAAGGCAATGTGCTCCATTTCTAGGGATGGGGCAGGACTTCAGGTAAAGTCATAGAAAAATGTTTTTAGGAAACCTGCCCATTTATAATTTGGCCCGGGAACTTCTTAGGCCTCTTTCACACGGGCGAGATTTCCGCGCGGGTGCAATGCGTGAGGTGAACGCATTGCACCCGCACTGAATCCGGACCCATTCACTTCAATGGGGCTGTGCAGATGAGCGGTGATTTTCATGCATCACTTATGCGTTGCGTGAAAATCGCAGCATGCTCTATATTGTGCGTTTTCCACGCAACGCAGGCCCCATAGAAGTGAATGGGGCTGCGTGAAAATCGCAAGCATCCGCAAGCAAGTGCGGATGCGGTGCGATTTTCACGCACGGTTGCTAGGAGACGATCGGGATGGGGATCCGATCATTATTATTTTCCCTTATAACATGGTTATAAGGGGAAATAATAGCATTCTGAATACAGAATGCATAGTAAAATAGGGCTGGAGGGGTTAAAACAAATAATATAATAATTTAACTCACCTTAATCCACTTGCTTGCGCAGCCCAGCTTCTCTTCTGTCTTCACTAAAGATGTTGCGAACATAAAATTTTCCGTTCGCGAACGGCGAACGCGAACTTCCACGGATGTTCGCGAAGGGGTGAACCGCCATAGACTTCAATAGACAGGCGAATTTTAAAAACCACAGGGACTCTTTCTGGCCACAATAGTGATGGAAAAGTTGTTTCAAGGGGACTAACACCTGGACTGTGGCATGCCGGAGGGGGATCCATGGCAAAACTCCCATGGAAAATTACGTAGTTGACGCAGAGTGTGGTAAGTTGAATTCGCAATGCGATTAATATAACCTGCATTAATCGCATTGCGATTACAACTTAGATCTGAGTTCCTAATGGTTGTATTGCTAGAATTGACGAATATAACGAATATAGCACTATATTCTCAATCTTCGTTATATTCTAGCAATACAACTATTAGGAACCCAGCTCTAAGTTGAATTCGCAATGCGATTAATATAACCATTGCGATTACAACTTAGTCAAATTTGTGACATTGCAGCTTCAGAATGAATCTAATATGGATGCTGTCCTTGCTTTTTGATAGGAGGTGGGAGGGTCTGGGAGGGAGGGTATGCTGCTGATTGGCTGGAATGTGTCTGCTGACTGTGAGTTACAGGGTCAAAGTTTGCTCAATGATGATGTATAGGGGGCGGACCGAATATCGCATATGTTCGCCCGCCGCGGCAAACGCGAACAAGCTATGTTCGCCGGGAACTGTTCGCCGGCGAATAGTTCGGGACATCTCTACTCATCACATGGTCCATCACATGATCAATCACCATGGTAAAAGATCATGTGATGGACCATGTGATGAGTGCAGTGACGTCATCAAAGGTCCTATTCCTCAAAGAAGAAGACAGAAGAGAAGTCGGGCTGCGCGAACAAGTGGATTAAGGTGAGTTAAATTATTTATTTATTTTAACCCCTCCAGCCCTATTGTACTATGCATTCTGTATTAAGAATGCTATTATTTTCCCTTATAACCATGTACCAAACATGCTGATTTTTCTCACGCGCGTGCAAAATGCATTACAATGTTTTGCACTTGCACGTGCATGCTCCCGCAACGCACCCGCATCTTTTTCCGCAACGTCGGTGTGAAACCAGCCTTAGTGAGGGGATTTTGTAGCCATATGGTCATCCATGTGTTGGTCTGCACACAGAAGCACATACATAAATGTGGCTGGGTCTGGTACTACAAATCAGCCCCATATAACAAATAACTGCCGTTTCACATGTCATAGAGACATATCAGATGTTTTGGTCAGTGGGGGTCTGGATGACGAGGCCTCCATTGATCTCTAAAATGAAGGAGCAGACATGCTGAGCCAACTGCTGTGCCCCATTTACTGTGATTAGATCTCCATGGCTTTCCTTGGAGAGGTGTGGGTAGCTGAAGACCAGCTCAGAGATGTCTAAGAGTCCATCTTCAGCTAAACCAACCTCTCCATGGAGAGTCATTCAAAGCCAAGGGGGCACCGCACTTGGATGAACGCCTTTTGATGCTTACTTTCAGCAACTGGTGGGAGTCTCAGCATCTGGACCCCACCAATTAAAACTATGATAAAGCAAAGGTTTTATGAAAGTGCAGTTAGTCATACATTTTCCTCAAGTGTCATATCACTGGGTCACGTGCCATCTGGGAAGCAAATCGCCACTGTGGCCAGTCATTAGCTGCAACGACACACGTGACGCCTGCCCATTACAGAAGTTGATAAGCAGGCAACCAGTATATGGCGAACCAAAGGAACCAGAATCGAGTGGCAGGGAGCATATAATTATGCTTCCCTCCACAGTTCTGGTGAAGATGGACATGCCTGAAAGGGTTTGAAAGCTGACAACCCCTTTAAGCTCTCTTCTGCCAGACCTCTACTAATCTGACTTCAATTGTCTGAGTAATATTGGAAAGCACCTCAAATGGCAAGCAAAACTAGACAGTACATACTTTATGTGAATTTATAGCTATGTGTTAAAAAAGGCTGTCTATAGACATAACAAAGCTGTAGGGGAAATGTGTTAGTGTGCAGAGCACATTGATATGACACGTCCTCCAGAGCAGGAGATGCCCTTTTCAGCAGAACTCCTCTACTGCTGATGATGAGTCCTGAGCCAGAGAGCCCCTCTATGACCTCCACATAAGTCATAATAAAGGTGAAATGATAATTGCCGTTTGCAGACGATCAAAAATAACAAATAAAATGATTTACCTTGTTATTTAAATTGATCTTTTATGTATAACACTCAATGGATGTATAGATTTATAATGCTGCTTGGTGTAAATTATGGGGGTCATTTAATAAACAGAAATATGACTATATTAGGTGTATTTCTGGTGCAAATTGTGGCACAAAGGTCCATTGCGTTACAAGTCTGCGACTTTTCACCGCTCATGCCAGGTCTAAAAAAGTGAGTGTGGCGTGGGCCGGAAAGGGGACGGGCCAGCAGACCGGTCTCATTTACGGTTTTCTACGCCGGTTTTAGGCTGCTATCTTGGAAAACCCCTTTAACCTACGGCATTGAATCTGATGGTGGGCAGTTCAGGTAGGGTAGAAAAGGGATTAATATCAACAAACAGGGTGGCTGAAGGTAGTGAAAGGGTAATGTCAGAACCCCTGGTGGTTAAGGGTGGTGAAAGGGCTAATGCTTATATCTCTAGTGGTCTATGGTAGAGAATGAGCAATTCCTATATCCTTAGGTAATGAACGGGTTAATGCTGATATCCCTGGTAGGATACCTATATTGGAGGCTGCACGACTCAATGGCTGCTGTCTTCTCATGGCTGTAGATTGTTTGACAGCATCATTCGATTACAGAGAATCTCAGACATTCAAACCATCTGTGTAAATGACTGATGACCAGAGGAAGCTTCATGTCCTCCTTGGGGCCCTTATACAGGCTATGTGTCTTCCACTACTTCTAGGCACATGTATTAAGACCGGCGTATTAGACACCGGTCTTAATAAGCCCCTGCGCTGGTGGTGAATCCGCCGAAGTTACGTAGAGGTGCCAGCGTATCCAGCGCTGCTTCTAAATGTAAGACAGGTTCCTCGCTGTCATACATTTAGACCATTTTCTAAGCCTCAAGCCCGTCCCCTTCCACATGACATCCACTTTTGTAGCCCTGGCGCAAAGGACTTTTGGGCTGCAATCTGTGGCAGAAATACGCGTAATATATACATATTTCTGTTTAATAAATGACCCCCTTAGTTTCTGTCTTTATGGAGACACCATATTCTCTCCTAGAATTATAGTCCCTTTAAGTGGAAATGATCAGTTTGGGTCTGTAGCATTCAAACCACATGGACCTATATCAGCTATGTGCATGAAGCCTCAAGTTTCCTACGATAGAAACAAAAGAACAAGAATGTGTTTAGCACCACAATATACATTGATGCAACTAAACACGGCTGACATATTTCAGTCCTGTCCCATTGAAATAATTAGGGAAGGTGTCTAAATAGATCTGCTTTAATAAGGAGCAATTTGGAGAGATGCCATAACCATTTTGTCCAAATACATTCACTGGCCATTAAATTAAATCCCTCTGGTGACCTACTAATTATCAGGTTCCTTCAGCGGTCACGAGGTTTACCTGCCGCAGCTGGAAGAGGACAGTAAATCTTCAATTAGACAGAGGTTTCTTTAGGGAAAGTACAATGATTGTCTCTGGTTTGAATTATATCCTATCATTTAACAAGGCTCTTTAGTGAGTCAGACATAACTTACAGGAAAGCTCCCTAAAGGGGGGGGCACTAAAAAGATAATTTGCCAGAATTTTCAAGAACAGTATATGGAAATACAGGTAATTTATTAGATATGGAACCATATAGGAAATGCATGAAATACATGAAACCTGCCAAAAAGATTGTGGAAATCAGAGAAACCGTTGGAATGCTGCAATGAACTGGGAAACCCCTATAATGTGATTGGGGCCCATAACTTGTATGATCAGACAGCACAGGGTCCATTTAAAGCCCCCAAATTTGTTTGACCATGTTCCCTGTTGCTTGGGCTAATATTGTTTACCAGTTGCAGACTTTACTACTAACCATACTGGGAATTGCTCCACCGACCACCATGAGCTGGATGTTCTAAGGCCACTGATCACAGGAACTACATAGTGTATATTATACCAGCAGATCATAGGTGCTATATAGTAAGTACTTTAGCCATAGGAGTCCTGTATGCAGTGAGGACAGACTTGACTCTTTTTCATCCACCAGAAGACAACCCCATTTGAATCTTTCAAGCCACGATCTGTTCACTTGTCCATCAAGGATTAATGTGACCCTCCAGACTCCCCATTACTTATCCACCTCAATGCGCCTCAGTGGCTCAGTGGTTAGCAGTGGTGTCTTGCAGCGCTGGGGTCCTCAAATCTTTTCAAGAACAACATCTGCATGGAGTTTGTATGTTCTCCCCATGTTTGCATGGATTTTCTCCAAGACTCTAAATCAATACTGATAGGGAACTTAGATTGTGATCCCCATTGAAGACAACAAGCCATGATAATGTCTGTAAAGCAATGCGGAATATATTAGCAAAATATAAGCGAGTAAAATAAATAGATGTATGGTAGTTACCTGATAATCAGATTTTTCTCACTGGTGTTTTAGTAATCTGTACTTTATAGTTATTCTATCTCTGCTGTACTGGAAATATGCTCTTTACCCGCTGACTTTCTGGTGAGTATGTGATAGACTCTTGTTATACACAGCAGCTGAACTGGGAGGCAGAGCGGAAAGGGGAGGAGAGAGCAACTGTCTGAACCAATGATGAGACAGACAGTACCTGAGACTCCCTGTAGCCACTGTAAGTAAGCCGTAGTCACAGATCACAGCTGTATCCTAATAATGCTTAGCTAAAAAGCAGCCAAGAAGCAAGATCAGAGGAATCAGAGGAACATTAATAGCAGGTAGTAGTTACTGATACATATTTTTGCAGTGCTAACTGGACTGTTGATTTAAATTGCCCATGGGTCACTATTATCAGGTTATGTATAGATGCAGGGTAGGTCCTCAGAATCATTTCCTGTGGTGGATCAAAGGAATCTCAGTATGAAACCTCAGTGATCATCATATTAAACATTTGAGCATAGAAACCAGGGACCACAAACTTTCACAGCATCACCTTATTTTTTGGTAAGGTATCTTTATTTTTACTGCCCACCAGCAAAGACCACCAAGTTGCGAGTCACCAACTACCTGACTATTCATTTCAAAACTGCTGGAAATGTTATGGTCAAACTATTAAAGGGCTTGTGCCATCTAGAAATGTATGGCATATTAATAGGATGTACCATAAATTTCTTTTAGGTACAGGACAGGTCTCATCTCTGGAACCATCTTGTATCTCAAGAATAGGGCCCCACCATGAATGAAGAGCACATCGTGTATGTGTGGTATCCTTTCCACTGTTATGGAACTTCTGAATATAGCTAATTGAGAAGTCCTATATCAGTGAATGGAGAGGACACGACTCATGAGCGGCCACCCTTCCATTCACTGCTATAGGACTTCCATTCACAGCAGGGCTTTAATCTTGAACTCAGAAATTTATGACATATCCTATTGATATGCCATAAACGCCTAGATGGAGATAACTCTTTACACTTGAAGGGGTTATCCTATTGGTAATGTAAAACATGAAAATTAGGTATCATATAGTCCATGACAGTGTCCTTCTAACAAACTTAGAACCAGCCCTGTACCTTGCATGGATCCATGCTGGAATTGCTCTGCTAGATTTATTTCAAGCTGGCAGCTTAGGGGAAAGGGGGTTCTCTTTCTCGGAGGGGGGGGGGGGCCTCTCTGCTGCAGCTGGTGGCCATTGAAGGATGGAACTGAGCATGTAAGTCAACCTCAGTGAGTATAACAGAGAATTTAGAAAAAAGGCAAACAGCAGGTGGCACTATACTGATAGATTTCAATGGTGTTGAGCAAATCGAAGTTAACAAAGCGGAATTCGATCCGATTTTCAGGAAAAATCGCCATGAATACAAATTTCTTGGTGCTTCGTGTTAACTAATCAATTTTTCCTGTAATGATGGTAAAAAATAAGAAAAACATACTCACCTCATCAATTTCCATTAAATGGATGAGGTGAGTATGTATTTGTTTGTTTTAACCCTTGATTAACCCCCTGATAGGCTCAATGTGACTCAGATGCCACGATCGGCGTCTGAGGGTTTAAATGATGGGGGCGGCACGATCACCTTTCTCCGTCATTGCTCCCACTCCATACAATAGAATGTAATTCCTTACAAAGTAATTCATAACTAATTGAATTTCTTGTCGAAGTGCGGCGAAGCAACCTTATCGAATTTTTGAAAACTTTGCTCTTCACTAGATTTCAGTGAGTAACTCAGTGGCTATACTAAATTTTTAATTAGATACAATTTCAAAAGTATTCAGATCCAGGTGCTGGTTTGAAAAACTTAGAATATGTTTCGCCGGATGACTACTTTGAGAACTCAGCAATTAATTTCCTCTCCCCAATACTGTCTGTTCATTTCCCCTTTACACAAGGAAAATGCGTATTGTTCAAGCTCTAATATAGTAATTCCCTCCTTTGGCATTGGGATGCCTCACTTGGCTAGACATTTCAAGGGAACATTTAGGGATACAGTATATCCTATTCCAAAGTAAGAGTCTGTTTTACATGATGAACAATTTCCTTTTATGTATCCGAGGTAAAAATAGTTTCTAGGTCACATCAGCGCGTAGCGGTGGCAAGTTAATATGCTTTCTTCTAAACAATAATATCATCCACAGCGGATGATCTCCTCTAGAGGGATCTTCATCAAAGCAATCTACACACTAGTTCCAGTTGTGCTGAAAGCTGGCGCTTCTGCGCTGTCAGATTACTTTGTGCCGAGTTCCCTACCAGAGAGATGGATGGTAGGAGCATGGAAGCAACGCCAGCTCTACAAGACATCAATCATGACAATTCTCAAAATCTTTCACTTACGGAGAGCTGTTTATCAATCCGATGGGGCTGAAATGCAAAGTTGGTATGGAGCAAAAATGAGAAGAAGAGTAACTGGAAAAGAAGCTAAGAATATCAGATATTATGTACTGGGTGATATTATTTCTCAATTTAAAATTTATTCATTTTTGCTCAACTTAGGGCTGGTTCGCATTCGCGTTATGGAATTCCCTTATAGGGTTTAGTTATAAAAGAGTTATAACGGAATTTTAGGATGGAATGAAAAACTGAAGCCTTTAAGAGACATTCAATTTAGCTCCGTCCTAATATATGTCTATGGGGACAAATAACGGTTTAGTTTGTTTACATTATACATGACGGAAAAAATAGTCCTGTCAAAAAAATTGTCCTGTCGATAGGACTATTTTTACTGTCACGTATAATGGAACGAAACAGAACCGTTATTTGTTCCCATTGACATGTATTAGAACGGAGCCTCTTAAAGGCTTCTGTTTTGCATTCCGTCCGAAAATTCAGTTTTAACGGAACCTATAACGGAATTCCCTAACGCAAATGTGAACCCACCCTTACATTATTTCTACTTATATATTTATTACACTGATGGCTTAATACTATCACATGGTGCCCCAAGAGCAAACTATACCATCTGGTAGTGGTCTCCAACTTGTGGCTCCCCAACAGTTTTTTGAAAGTACATCTACCAGATGGTGAGTAAGAGATTGGATACCCCCAGTACAGTATATAATATACCCCAAAATTATACAGACTTTATTGCCCAAACATTTGTTTCTGCAACATCATTATCATTTGCACTTTACCCTCTATGTGTAGGGTTGGAATAAAGTTAATAGGATCCCCATCTCTCCTCTAGCACCTGAACTCCATCTGACCCCTTATTAGCAGGAGAGGTGGACGGCCTTCTTCATTGAAGTCTATTGGAGCTGTGCAGACAGACGACCCAGTGACTCCAAAGCCATGTTCACATACTGAGGATTAGTTGCTGATCTAAAAACAAATCCACAGTGATCCACCAGATGTAAGGCAGCTATCCTATAAGTCAATGTTTGACCCTTTAACTAGGCCTTGCGGCATAACTCGGATATTAAATAAGCCAGCACCTCATCTGCAGACAGCAGTGCTCTGCTCTGATGAAGGGCAATCACGCCGAAACTGCTGTCTGCAGATGAGGTGCTGGCTTAGTTAATATCTGAGTCATGTCAGGATATTTTCATGCATTAAACAAGGCATGGCCTCGCAGGGCAGGGATGTAATATTACAACTTTACAAAACGTTGGTGTGGCCTCATCTGGAATATGCAGTTCAGTTCTGGGAACCAGTCCATAGTAAGGAAGCACTGCAGCTGGAAAAAAAATTACAGAGGAGAGCGAATAAACTGATAAGGGGCATGGAGGGTCTTAGTTATGAAGAAAGATTAAAATAATTGAATTTATTTAGTCTTGAAAAGAGACGTCTAAGGGGGGACATGATTAACCTATACAAATATATAAATGGGCCATACAAAAAATATGGTGAAAAACTGTTCTATGTAAAATGCCCTCAAGAGACAAGGGGCAACTGCCTCCGGCTGGAGAAGAAAAAGTTCAGTCTCCAGAAGCGTCAAAGCTTCTTTACTGTAAGAACTGTGAAGCTGTGGAATAGACTTCCTCAGGACATTGTCACAGCATACAGTAGACAGTTTTAAAAAGGGTTTAGATGAATTTTTTAAAGTAAACAACATTAATGCTTATGAAAACGTGTAGAAATTTGAGACTCACTTCCTTTTGGAATTCGCGTCCCCACCTATCCCTTGGTTGAACTTGATAGATATTTTGTCTTTTTTCAACCATATCAACTATGTAACTATGTCTCAAGGCCTAGTTAAAGGGTCAAACATTCACTTATGGGGTAGCTGCCTTACATCTGGTGGCATTAGCGGCAGAGCTTGTTAAGAGCTCATTTGCATCCCTTTCCTCCATGGATTTTGCATCTAATCTATAGCAGTAAGTGGCATTCATGGTCTCTTGCTGGAGGTCATAGGTGCTATGACTAGTCTGTGGCCTCTGGAAGCTTGGGGTTGCAGACAGTTCATAATCCTGTTTACAAAATACAGGTGCGGTCTTTCTGGTCTTGGTGCTGCTATCTTTCTGGCATCCCTGCTATTTGGTACAGACAGATGGCACATCCGCCCACCCGCCTGCTCTTCTGTTCTTTTTTATATTGTCATATGCAATCACATCTATATTTAGCCTCATAGTAGAATCTCTGTGTGCTGTATTACTACAGAGTACTGTGCCTTTGTCATAGCTTTTTTTGGCAGAGGTTCGAGGCCAGAATTGTTCTTGTAATGAGGAGTTAGTCCTGGAGGTGGTACCCCCACAGGTTCATCTCCAAGGCAGAGATTCTTGGCAAAGTTGGTTATTTGGTGCCCGTGTTTTGGGGCTGGCATATCTAGTTTATGTTTGGTAAAATATTAATAATAAATCTGTGGCCATCTTAAACCCTATCTGGAGTCTGTTAGACTTATTCATACCAAAGAGGAAGGGGGACACAGCGGCATGGAGATCTCATTGGAGGGGTTATTGACCAATGCAACTTAAGTGAGTGACCATAGATGGTCTTGTGTTAAATGTGAATTGTGTTGGAGATTTGTTGCAGATATTACTCTATGTGTTATGGTAAAGTATGCACCTATTCCGTATAAGAATCAGCACATTTTAGATTTTTGTGCAGATTTTTGTACATGTGGATAAAGTTTTGAGGTTCTCATACTTTTGTATTATACTGTAAATTAATGCAGCTTTGTGGACGAAGACCGCACTGCAAATTCTCCACATCCAGACCCACCCATAGGCTTCAAAAGAGAGTGCTATGCGCATGTGTGTTTAGGGTTGACCTGGGGTTTTCTTGGGCCCATCAGAGTAAATTATTTTCAGGGCCCAACACCCATATCATCAATAAAGCCTAATATGTTTGTATTCAAAGAAATATACCCTAGTGGCAATTTATTGTCTCCAAAGGCAGCTCCAAATGTTTTTTCTTTGGGGCCCAATATGGTATCAGAGCCTGAACCCAATGGAGGATCTTCTAGTACTCTGGTGGGTCAGTGCTACACTGTGTGTTGTCACCTCTTGTCGGCAGAGACCCTCATGTAGGGCCGGCGTTGGGGTGGGGGGGGGGGGAATTGGGCAATTGTCCAGGGCCCCCATTGTCTAAGGGGCCCCCTGCTTCAGTGCTGCCGACAACTGAACAGCTGCACTTTACAATGCAGTGTACGATCTCCTCCCTCACATATAAATCATTACCCTAGTGCTGACAGGACCTGCCATAATGTCAGATGCAGGAGGCGGAGCTCAGCAGAGAAGAGGGGATGAAGGACCTGTGATGACCTCTCCATCATGTGACCATAACAGAAGGCGGAGCTCAGCAGTGCAGTAAAGTAATGAAGAAGAAGAAGACCAGCCATGCATGTGAAGAAATATGGATTCAATGTAAGTGCCAGGGAAATGCTGGGAGTTGTAGTCCTCTCCTCTTATACCTCCTGTTATGTAATATCAGAATACATAACAAAAGGAGGTATGAGGATAGCACTACAACTCCAGCATGTCCAGCTTGTTATGTCATATCAGAGTACATTAGGAAAGGAGGTATAAGAAGAGAGGACTACAACTCTCAGCATCTCCAGGCCATTATTATATAATATCTGGGTACATTACAACACCTTGAATATGCTGGGAGTTGTATACCTCCTATTATAATGTACTGTGATATTACATAACAACTGCTTGGACATGCTGGGAGTTGTAGTCCCCTCTTATACCT
This sequence comes from Bufo bufo, assembly GCF_905171765.1. Taxonomy (NCBI): domain Eukaryota; kingdom Metazoa; phylum Chordata; class Amphibia; order Anura; family Bufonidae; genus Bufo; species Bufo bufo. The sequence continues at coordinate 566,216,419 of NC_053392.1, read as the reverse complement.
CCTCTTCTAATGTACTCTGATATTACATAATAACGGCTTGGACCTGCTATGAGTTGTAGTCCCATCCTCTTATACATCCCCCTGTAATGTGCTCTGATATTAAATAATAATGGCTTATACATGCTGGGAGTTATAGTCTTCTCCTGTTATACCTCCTGCAGTAATGTGCTCTGAATTAGGGCCTGGACGGTGGATAGGGGAGGGTAGTCATCCGCCTAGGGTGCCACTTCGCTATCCATAAAGGGGGTGCACTCATGGTGGTCACAACCCTCAGGCCACTAGGACTCAAGCCTGTGAGGCATTAGAATAGCGCAAGAAGCCACAATGACCTTACAGCAACCTCCTGCTCTGGGTCTCGCATAATGTCGTCATCACGTGAGACCAAGAGCAGGAGTTGTGATGTAATTGTTACCGCATGCATCAGGACGCAGCAACACAAGCCACAGATAAAACAGTGGTCTGCATCGCAGACAGTGGCGGGGGGACGGGAGGTAGGCGTTTATTTTATTTTATACTAAATGTCCACACTGCTGGGGGCACCAGGGATGGGGGGGAAGGAGATAATTATATATACATGGCACTACTGGGAAGGAATGGAGGAGCATTATATACATACTGGCACTATGGTGGAACATTATATACAGTGATGGAGGTTTGTTCTCAGAACTGCCTGCTCCCGGTGACAGAATTTGATTTCAGACTGGCTCCCGACACAGGCACAGGTAAGGGCTTACCTGTGCATCGCCGGACTTGTGAGTCAAGATGGCAGTCTGCATGTGTTCACTGGCGAACACTGAGAACTGACCATCACTGATTATATATACACTCACCTAAAGAATTATTAGGAACACCTGTTCTATTTCTCATTAATGCAATTATCTAGTCAACCAATCACATGGCAGTTGCTTCAATGCATTTAGGGGGGTGGTCCTGGTCAAGACAATCTCCTGAACTCCCAACTGAATGTCAGAATGGGAAAGAAAGGTGATTTAAAGAGGACCTTTCACCAGAATAAAGCATCTAAACTAACTATACAGACGTGTAGAGCGGCGCCCAGGGATCCCCCTGCACTTACTGTTATCCCCGGGCGCCGCTCCGTTCGCCCGGTATAGCCTCCGGTATCTTCATAGTTAGGCTCCACCCAGGGGAACCTGCCGCGGTCTCCTTCTGCCATGCTGTAGCGCTGGCCAATCGCAGCGCTCAGCTCATAGCCTGAGAGAAAAAGAAAACTCTCAGGCTATGAGCTGAGCGCTGCGATTGGCCAGCGCTACAGCATAGAAGAAAGAGACGCCGGCAGGTTCCCCTGGGTAGAGCCTAACTATAAAGATACCGGAGGCTATACCGGGCGAATGGCTGTATAGTTAGTTTAGATGCTTTATTCTGGTGAAAGGTCCTCTTTAAGCAATTTTGAGCGTGGCATGGTTGTTAGTGCCAGACGGGCCGGTCTGAGTATTTCACAATCTGCTCAGTTACTGAATTTTCACGCACAACCATTTCTAGGGTTTACAAAGAATGGTGTGAAAAGGGAAAAACATCCAGTATGCGGCAGTCCTGTGGGAAAAAATGCCTTGTGGATGCTAGAGGTCAGAGGAGAATGGGCCGACTGATTCAAGCTGATAGAAGAGCAACGTTGACTGAAATAGCCACTCGTTACAACCGAGGTATGCAGCAAAGCATTTGTGAAGCCACAACACGCATAACCTTGAGGCGGATGGGCTACAACAGCAGAAAACCCAACCGGGTACCACTCATCTCCACTACAATTAGGAAAAAGAGGCTACAACTGTTGAAGACTGGAAAAATGTTGCCTGGTCTGATGAGTCTCGATTTCTGTTGAGACATTCAAATGGTAGAGTCCGAATTTGGCGTAAACAGAATGAGAACATGTATCCATCATCTGATGGCTATTTCCAGCAGGATAATGCACCATGTCACAAAGCTCGAATAATTTCAAATTGGTTTCTTGAACATGACAATGAGTTCACTGTACTAAAATGGCCCCCACAGTCACCAGATCTCAACCCAATAGAGCATCTTTGGGATGTGGTGGAACGGGAGCTTCGTGCTCTGGATGTGCATCCCTCAAATCTCCATCAACTGCAAGATGCTATCCTATCAATATGGGCCAACATTTCTAAAGAATGCTATCAGCACCTTGTTGAATCAATGCCACGTAGAATTAAGGCAGTTCTGAAGGCAAAAGGGGGTCCAACACCGTATTAGTATGGTGTTCCTAATAATTCTTTAGGTGAGTGTATATTGGCAATATGGGGGGGAAGCATTATATATTGGAACTAGTGGGGGGCACTACAGGGGGACATTAGAGCCATTCGGAGCATTATGGTTATATTATTACTACTAGGGTACTGTAGTGGCGTTATTATTATTTGACGCAATATGGAGGGAATTGCTACTAATGGGGGCTATCTTGGGGAGTATCATCACTATTGGGGGCACCATTACTAATGAGGGCAGTCTGGGTGTATAGTATAGTGTTTGTGGACATGGGGGGGAGCACAACAGGAACAGTATTGGGGATACCTTCAAGAGGTTCTCCGGGTTTTTTCGTATTGATGACCGATCCTTAGGATAGGTCATTAATATTAGATCGTCGTGGGTCTGACACCCGGCACTCCCGACGATCAGCTGTTTGAGGAGACGGCGTGCGTTGTGCGCACATACTGTCTCCCTTCTTTCTTCCTGCTCTGTTGCTGTAGGTCTATGGGACACCAGCAGTGAACAGCATGCGCCGTCTTCTCAAACAGCTGATCGACTGGGGTGTCGGACTGTGTTTTTAGCACATTATTACAAGATGTGGGCCCCCTCTTTTTATTTTGCCCAGGGCCACATTTTGTCTAAAACCGGCCCTGCCCTCGTGGTTGTCAAGGTTCCAGGACACCTGTTCCCTATTCTTTCCTAATAATCAGGCCTTTGGTACCCACCTCTTACAATGTATGCTTTAGCCAAAAGTGCAGCAACACACTCATGACAAATCTTCCCAAATAATATGTCACTTTTGCCTTCAAAAATGGCTTCTTCCACATGATAATTTTCTCAAGTCAAATGGTCTTTTATCTCAGTCTCCTCAAGATACACGTCTGATTTTACAAAGCAAAGCAAAGTACCGTAATTAATTTATTGATCCCATGTAGTGCTTTATCATCTCCCTTCTGTAGATGCTCAGTTCCCTGTCCAGTGAATTGTGTAGGAAATATATAGAGCAAATATTTTGAGAAGAAGAGGAAATTAACAAGGTAATCAATATTCCCATAAATTATAAGGATCCATTATTCATAATGTACAATACTGTGATGTGTGTTGTACAACGGTACTTTATAACATCACATAATCTATGTTACAACCAATGAATAGTACAATGCTCATTCATTCTATCCATAAAGTGTAGCTCCATATTGTTACATTTTGAAAAATGTTCTAATTTTATATTAAATAGAATAGATATGGCTTCTAAGGAATGGTTTCTATCTAAGGCTGCCTTCTTGACTGGCACCCATGACTAATCAAGCAGTAAGGTTAGCAGCAATTTGCTTATTTTGGGATGTCCTTCTAGTGCATTGTAAAGTAGTGACCCCGTTAAGATTCCATGATTAACAGTGACTGAAAGGTCATACTACTGCAAAGATGGAGTTGGCACCTAAAAAAAAAGACCAGTTTTGCCAACCAAGAGATTAAGCTTGATCAAAGGCAACACCCGTCTGTAAAAATAATGTGTCTATTGTGTGGGTAGTTAGTTACAGGGTTAGTCAAGTGGACAACCCCTTTTAGAAGAAGAACCCCAGGGCAATTAGCTTCAGAGGAATTATAGTATAATGTCCAGCTTCACCTCGCAGTGCGTGTTTTATTAGGAAACGTGCTTAAAAACCAAACATCAGGCTCATTTCATCAACATGTTTCGGATCAACATATATTACAGATCCTTCCTCATGAGGAAGGATCTGTAATATATGTTGATCCGAAACATGTTGATGAAATGAGCCTGATGTTTGGTTTTTAAGCACGTTTCCTAATAAAACACGCACTGCGAGGTGAAGCTGGACAATCTACTTTTTTCGCTACTTCTCAGCCTTGGTTCCGGTTCTGTGTCCGTGCTCCTCGGTGGTGTATGGTGAGGTGAGCTCCAACTTAGTGTTTTTACAATTATAGTATAATAAGCCGAACATTCTGAGGAAACATTTGCAAGACTGAGAAATGCTCTTTCTAGCAGGTTTTGACTCTGGTTCTTAGGAAGATCTGAGGGGGGATTTATAACATCCATATGGGTTATTGGTTTTTTGAATGGTGAAAAGACTCATGGACCAGCCGCAGTTCCATTAAAGAGACATCCCCTTTCCAAATGTCCCTTTAATGGCACTATGGCTAATCTGGGCTACCAGAATTATGATGTCAACCCCTGGTGTAGTAGGTATCCAAGTACAACAGGTGGTGGCCATTAAACTATATGGATACCCTTCAATTTTATTGGTGCAATGCTTCCATTTCACTGAGAAGATAAGCATTTTCAATGTAGCCCCCCCAGCCATATCAGAGAGTCTCCATGTCCAGCATGACTTCAGGAGTCCGAAATGGTGAGAAAGATTGACCTCAAGAAATGACCCCAACGTATTGACTGCCTAATATAATGACCCCTGATCATAACAGAATTATGCATCATAGGAGGCGTTACTTTGTTGAAAAGACTTGACTGTCATACCACAAGCCACACAAGAGTCCATTCTCCCATGTTTCTGTTGTTTACCTCAATGAAATGAATCATTGCAACTTCTCTGACTTGGTTCCTATTTATGCAGGAATTATAACAATTGTATTTCAAGGACGGCAAGAACATTGATAACTGAACTTTGTGAAATACTAGGAGATTTCACATCTTGGCTGTTCCTAAAGCAGACCTCTGTCATTGATGTACAAGGACATATTGTAATAGCTGGTGATACTCATAGTGTTGTGTCCTGTTCATGCCGACACAGATATACTGTAGTCAACGCTTATAGTGATGTGTGAAGACTTTGACATACTTAAAGGGGTTGTCTCATCTCAGACAATGAGGGCATATCGCTAAGATAAGCCCCTATTGTCTGGCAGGTGCGGGTCCCAACTCTGAGACCCACACCTATATCGACAATAGAGCCCCGAAAGTGGTGGAGGGAGCACTGCGCATGTGCAGCCGCCCTCTATTAATTTCTATGGGGCACCTCTCGGCTATTTCCGTAGGGCCTATAGACGTAAATGAGACTGGTGGCAGGTCATTCGCGATGCACTCCCATTCACTTCTATGGGGAGAACACTTGGTGGTGGCTGGACTGGAGTTCTACAGCCACCACTTTGCGGGGCTTCGTTCTCGATATAGGTGCAGGTCCCAGCATCTATAAGGCAATGGGGGCATATCCTAGCGATATGCCCCCATTGTCTGATATGGAACAACCCATTTAATAGCTGCTCCTTGTCAATTTCTCATGGAGGTACACCATTGAGTCTGACTTCAGCTGAGTTTTTAGCACACTTGTGGAGAATTTGATTTCTTTTCAACGTTAATATTACTCTGAGCAATTTAAATTTCAGTAATGATCAACCATACTAATATAATATAAATCAACCTAATATATACAGCTCTGAAAAATTAAGAGACCACTCCAATTTTTTCTTAAATCAGCATCTCCACAGATGGTCATTCCAGTGTTTCTTGAATCCCAGCACAGACACAACTCATTCTACTTAATGTGGTGCTAATTGGGTGATCAACTAAATGAAGTCTTATTTAACAAACAATGGTATAAAAACCACTCCTGTGGTAATCACTTTTGTCTTGTTATAGAACCAGCTGGATTACAAAAGCAATGCTAGTAGTACCCAAAAAGTAAGTGTAATAAAAAAATAATAATAACTACAGACTATGCCAAAAATGTTAAAGGAAAACTGAGTGAGGAAAAGAAGGGTTTAATTTTAGCTTCACTGGCAGAGGGATACAGTGAGCATCAGGTAGCCTCCATCCTTAAAATTTTAAGGAAAGCAGTTAATAAGAACAAGGTCAAGCAGCAAACATTAAGGACAACAAAACTACAGATTAGCAAAGGGCGGAAACAACTCTGTGTGATGATGGCCACCTTATTCAAGTCTCCTTAACAAAAATAGGAGGACATTAAGGAACATACAAAAATAATGGCAAGCTGGATCTGGGGCAAAAAGCACAGGCATCCAGAAGCAGGGCTGAAGTCATGCAAACTTGCAAAGCTAGAAAAAGCCCTTCATCAATTAGAAGCAAAGAAGAACCAGGCTGAAGTTTGCAAAAAAACATAAGGATTGGACCATAGAGGACTGGAGTAAGGTCATCCAATTTTCAGCTTTGCCCAACACCAGGTCATGTAATGGTTAGAAGGAGGCCTGGAGAGGTCTGTGGAATTTGGTGCAGGATTGCTGATGATAAGGAAGTGTTTCAGCAAAGCTGGAATTGGGCAGATTTGTCTTTGTGACGCATACATGAATCAAGTTCTGACAATGTTCCCCAACTCTGGTGATTGTTTTTTTTTTTTGCAGGACAATACCCCATATCACACAGCCAGGACAATCAAGGATTAAAGATCACCAGAACAAGAGACTGTCATGGGCAGTCCAATCTCCAGACCTAAACTCTATTGAAAACCTCTGGAATGTGATCAAGAGCAAGATGGATGGTTATACACAACATCAAACACAACTGAGATGCCTGAATGTCTGCACCAGGAGTGGCATAAAGTTACCCAACAGCAATGTGAAAGCATGCCAAGATCTGTGAAAGCTGAGATTAAAAATCAGGGTTATTCAACGAAATATAGATTTTTGGACTACAAATAAATATAAACTGGTTTTCTAAGCATTATTTGAGGTCTGATATTACTGTAACTGCTTTGTTATATTGACCAGTGGTCTTTTTTTTTTTTTTTTTTAAAGGGTGTCTAAAATATAATATTTTTTTAAATCTGGAATTTGGGAGAAATGTTATCAGTAATTTACAGAATAAAACAAAATTGCTCATTTTAGTCAAGCACATACTTATAAATTGTAAAAGTAGAGAACATTTTTTGAAAAGATATATATATAGTCTTTGGCCCAGATGTGGATCAAATGCTGCACACAAACACTGCATACTGTAGATCTTGCATAATAATCTAAATGAAGCCTATAGAGGGCACCCTTGTATTTTGTTTTTTATTTCAGTTGCTATGACAACGTGTATTGAAACATGCTAGAGTGTACATGCATCATTTTGCTGAATTGTAAATTTTCATATGATGCACCAATAATAAAATGTACGAACACACTGAAAGTGCAAGGGGCTAGAGAGGAATAATAATGGCTATGGGATAGATAGATAGATAGATATGAGATAGATAGATAGATAGATATGAGCTAACAGTGAGACAGGTAGATAGGTAAACAGAGACAGATACATGTGAGACACATAGACCGATAGATGGATGGATGGAAAGATAAATAGATAGATAGATAGATAGATAGATAGATAGATAGATAGACAGACCCTATAGACAGATATATATCTCTACAATGAACTATTTAAGATGGAATGTAAAAGTTGAGTTTGCACCTTGCTAGAAGCACACATGGACACCAGAGATGAGATCTTACCTATAGTTGAGACAACTGTTCCTACAAAGTACAAAGCTCCAGTGAAGTCCCACCTTGGTCTGAGGGCATCTGCCCTGATCCCTGCTGCCATTGCTGCTTCATAATCTCTAAGGAATGAGCGCAGCTCTAGAAGGCTGATATTAAAGGACTCACTGAAGTTCTTCAAGATCCTGTCCCAGCGGTTATGAGCTATGGCTTCTGATGGACTCTCAATGGTGGAAAAGATTGTGGCTCCTGCTATGAGATAAAGTACAATGAAAATGGCTAAGAGAAGGAATCTCCCGTTGTCTTCATTCAGGGGCAGTAAGCAACAGCAGCTTGTAGTTCTCCTGCTAGACATCATCCAAATTTCAGCACCACAGGGCAGCTGGACAGCAACCAACACTTCATTGGATGGAGAGGCATTTGACCACACTTCATAGGGAGACAATCCACAAAGTGTAATTCTATTCTGCGGGGTCCAGAGAACAGATCGGAAAACTGTAACTCTTCCTAATTTCTCATTTCACACTGTATCTATGTTGGGGAGACATTGAGAAATCAAGTTTCAATGTAAAGCCCTTTGGGATCTTCTCTTGCAATTCAACACATGGCATCTCAAGGTCCAATGTAGCATCTGTGATCTGGAGGATCACTTTGTTCACTGACCATGCAATGTATATTGTTTTATGGCACTTGGTAATGTTGCATATTCTGATGATACTGTTATATAACACAGTCCTACAAAATATACTGTTCAATGGTTACAAATCCACAAGCCTCCAATGTAATATTAGAACAATTTATCCATCCTATCACCTTCAGTGCAAATCCTTTATCAGATTTCTGTCCATTTGGTCCTGATCCGTTTATAATGAGGAATTTTAGACATTGCAAAACACATCCATTGCCTGGATCTTCATCGCAGCCCAGTGACCCCAGCAGATAGATGTCTATGACTTCCTCTTGCTGTACCTTAAATCACAAATAATAATTGGGATTGTAAACTTTTTGTATTATGTCATAGCAAAGGCAAGATGAGAAAGGTGAGGCAAACTTTCACATTCCATGAATGGATTAACCCTTCATCACCTTACAGATAATTTAATTACCAGAAGAACCATCCTAATGTTACCCTAAAGGTATAGCGAAAACACTATACACCCAAAGCAGCAATACAATACAATTCAATGCCATGCTGTTCCCATGTATTGAAAACACACAATGCAGGAGCCATAGCATCAATAATTAACTATCTATTGGTTATTTTAAGATTATATACTGTATAAGAGCCACTGGTAGAAACCACGTACCTTGGGTCTTGGGTGATCTTCTATCTGAGATAACCACGTACCTTGGGTCTTGGGTGATCTTCTATCTGAGATGGTTCCTTACTGCAGCCATAGAATATAATGTATCAATGGAGGGGAACAGATTAAGGCGTTTTCTCTTAGTTGAAGAAATACTTGAGTCTTCCTGCAGACAGAGCTGTGTTTCTCCCATTTGCTTGCTCTGGGTTGCATAATCCTCTTGGAGTAGTGAGTTTGCTGTGCAGTTTGCAGGCTGCTGGGCTCACTCACTTCAGCACCTTGGAGAGCTCACTGTTCTACTGAGGTCATCTCCAGCACTGAGAGGAGGGAAGGCTCTGCTGCAGGCTAGATCATCCCTGGATCCTCCACTCCTCTACTACAGACTGTACTTCTCATGGAAGCAGAAGACGTAAGGATACATTAAGGAGAAGAGAATGGGATCTTTACATTTGTTAAAGGAGCTATGGAGCAACTGAAGGGGTATAATATAGTTCTGCTGCTTCACACATACAAATACTGTGCATATGTGCTAATATACTGAACCCTCTTATACTAAAAAGTCTATAGGGATGGAGCAGAGCTGAATTGTACAGCTAGGATAAGGGAGTGGGTCCTGTGGTCATGGAGGAAAAAACACTAATTTTGCAAATTACAAATCTGTCTATCTATCATTGTCTGTCTGTCTATCTATCTATTTCATATCGACCATTATCTATCTATCTATCTATCTATCTATCTATCTATCTATTATCTATCTATCTATTTATGTATCTATCATTGTCTGTCTATCCATCAATCTATCTATTATCTATTATCTATATCTATCTATCTATCTATCTATCTATCTATCTATCTATCTATCTATCTATCTATCTATTATCTATCTATCTCTATCAGTCTATCTATCTATCTATCTATCTATCTATCTATCTATCTATCTATCTATCTATCTATCTATCTATCTATCTATCTATCTATCTATCTCATATCCATCATTTTCTATATATCTATCAATCTATCTGCCTGTCTCATATCTATCTATCTATCTATCTATCTATCTATCTATCTATCTATCTATCTATCTATCTATCTATCTATTATCTATCTATCATCTCTGATATTATTTATACACCCCTTTGCATACATCAATTCTATCACCAATCATTTCTAACTAATGTATATATATATATACACTTATACTCACAGATCTACAATTTTATTGCTACCAGGTCTTTTATTAAATACAATAATATTCCTGAGACTCCATTCTGTAATGTGCTGCTTTCTACAATACATACTGTTTCACGTTCTCAGATTACAGTAAATGTTCTTCTAAAACTCTTTTAAATGAATAGGAGAAGAAATAGTTAAGGGCAGATTTCCGCTGTACAATGTCATCCATGATCATCCATCCGGATGGTTTTATGTAATGTTTAGATTGTGATCAGAAAAATGTAAATTCATCTTAAATAACAATTATTATTCTGATGAAACATGTCCAGGACTGTGGTGCAATTATATTCTCTGCTGTTGCTCTGTAAAACAGCAAAAGCCTGTAGTCAGCAGTGCACTGACATACAGTCGTACAGAACCTGCCAGGAGCCTGTAGCCCACTTATACTGTGGTTTCACTGATCAATGGCAAGGATTTCCAGATTTCTTGCCTCACTGCACATTATTGTTAGAAATAATGCTCACCTTGCTGAAAAAAACCCAGTGATCATTAGTAAAACTATCAGGAAATTGCTATTTGATGCATTCGGTAAAAAGAAATTCACATTTCATATGCTAGGGTGACAGACCAGGTTGAAGCCTCAAAAACTATTCAAAGGTGTATGTACCATAAACATCATGCATCTTCTATAGGGACCTTGCAAAAAGGTGGGGATGAGCCATTGTTGACAGTAGATATTCGGCTGCTTTGCCAGATTTTACAAAGAAAGTATTTTGTATCAAAAGCATTTCTTTGTGAGTAGCGGGCGCGATAACAGGGAACGGCAATGGTGCCACCCACCGTCATTGAACCCCTCAGATGCTGCGTTCATCGGTGATCTTGGCATCTGAGATGACCATTGAGGGCTGTCAGGGGTTAATCTGTTAAAAAAATATATAATTAAATACTCACCATATCCATTTGCTCGTGAAGAGTCCGCCGCGGCCATCTTGATTGAAGATCCAGAGTGAAATCTTCTGCGGTGCGTGATGACGTCATCACACTGGCAGGCATGGTGACGTCATACGTCACGGCGCACAAGATTTATCACTGGATCTTCAATCAAGATGGCCATGGTGGACTCTTTTAGCGCAAATGGATGAGGTGAGAAAATGTATTTGTTACCACGAAACATGAAGAAATTTGGCTTTGTGCGAATCGAATTTTCACCTTGTGAACTTCGATTCGCTCAACACTAGTTGACACTAGTAAATACTGTTAATATGACCAAAGACAACATCTGCATAGAGTTTGTATGTTCCCCTAGTCTTGGCGTGTCTCTTGCAGGTGCTCTGGTTTTCTCCTATATTCCAAAAACGTACAGTTAGGTTTGTAATTTAGATTGTAGCAAACGTAAATGAGGACAATCTGTGTACAGCGCTGTGGAATATGTTGACACTATTTAAATAAATACAACGATAACAATTGCTACTCATTGAAGAGGTGTGGTGGGTGAAACATTAACCAGGCTCTTCTGTCCTAGAAGGAAAATCCTGCCACCATAATAGGGGATCAGCTTTTACCTTTTTTATGAAGCCCTCTCTATTCTGTGGACACCACTGAGTCTGTTACAGTTTATATCTGTAAATCCCAGCAATACTATTCACATAATCATATAAACCGGACAGAGAGGAGAGTTTCCTGTTTATATGTTTTTAACTTAATGGTAAAATTATATTTACAAGTACATTCTGTTCTCTGTCAGTATCTCTGTCGATTTAGATGTGTAAATTGGAAGAATTTACAAGCTTGTCATAAAATACATAGTAAATGCCCAGAAACCTTTGTTCCCAACGTATCTTTTAGCCTTGCAACACAGCTATTCTCTGCAGCAAATAAAACATATAGTGGTAACTCATGACAACCAATAATCAATAATCCAAAATTGATTTAGTGCATTTAAGACAATAAAACCTTTTCTTACCGGGCTACTACATATCCATATGTTCCTAGTAGATAATCCCTGTCACTGTGTAATTAGATCTGTTGGAATAACTAACATAGAGTATATGCATGCTTGGATCTTAGAGTGTACATATATTTTAATTACAACCTCAAGAGATACAGAAATCATAGTGTCTCGTACCAAAATACATGGGTGTTCATGCTCACGTCTATTTTCAGAACTCCCATAGCAGTGAATGAAGAGCACATCGTACATGTGCATTCTGTTCTCTCTCACTTCAGGGCCCTATTTTAGAGATAGGAACAGGTCTCAAGAGATGGGACCCACATTTTTCTGACATTGATGACATCCTAGCAATATACCATCAATGTCTGAGTTGGGCCAATCCCTTTAAAAGAGCAGTTGTAGTTATACTATGATTACAATATTCACTGCTGCAAGGTCAATGGTGAACAGGTAAAGAGTGAATGCAGAATGCAAAAGAATGCAGCACTCACTTCCTTAGGATAGGTCATCAATATGGGAAAGGTCGAAAACCTCTTTAACGCATCGTATTGTGTCAAGATTCAGTTCATTATTACTGAACACATTTATAACAGCAGCTATATACCAGTTAACTGTTGCATCTTGTATTGTATTGCATCAAGATACTGTGCATTATTAGTGAACGTGTTGTACTGTAATAACTACACTAATATAGCAGTTTTATTACACGCATTGTATTACCATTCTAAATTGTCAATACCAGTGTTCATTGTCTTTGTAGAAGGGATGGGAAATTTAGTTGAGCCTCTGTCTTTAAACTACAGAAAATACATGTGCAATTTTGCTAGTACCATTTAATAATCTGTGTACCAAACCTGTGACTTTTCATTTATAGGCCTCGTAATAAAATCTCTGATATACTGAAGATTGGAGAACGAAAGACCCATGCCTCATCATCCAAGAGTCAGAATATGGAGAGTAGCGCAAACATTAGTAGCAACACCAGCCATCTAGCCAGTAGTAGGAGCAGGTGACTGTTCTCCTTTGCTTCCGATAGACATCACATTATTATTGAAGTCAAAGAGGATTAGATGGGATTAGTAGAACTATAAGTAACAGCACGCTGCTAGTCAATTGCACAAAGAAGCAAATACTGAATGAAAAATAAGCTGTTTGGTGGCTATACTTACTGCAAGAGCAGTTAGCAGCTCTTTGTGCATATAATTGATCAAAAATATGTCGGTCCCATCTACCGAACGACAAGGTGGCTTCCATCAGACGGGCCTACTCTAACATATGCCTCTTCTGGGCTTACAGCCTACAATATGGGCAAAGTAGGACCCAGCTATATAATATACATGCCTCTTCTAGGCTATCAGCCTGCAATATGGGCAAAGTAGAATACAGCTATATAATCTTTCTAATTAAAAGCACATGGTAAATGGGCGGTGGTGCATGGTTCAAAATCACCAACTGGAGGCGCCAGCCCCAGTGGTATTATCAATGGGAAACATAAACAAACGAACCAGCACCTCCATAGTATGTAAATTTGAGCTAACGCAGGTGTACGCTACCTTGGCTGAAACACAATGGAATTAGTAGAGCTACAAGTAACAGCACACTGCTAGTCAATTGCACAAAGATATAAGCAAATACTGAATGAAAAATAATCTGCTTGGTGGCTATACTTACTGCAAGAGCAGTTGGAAGCTCTTTGCGCATATAATTGATCAAAAATATGTTGGGCCCATCTACCAAACGACAAGGCTTTAGATGGCTGACAGGATAGCTTTCTCCTCTCAGTCATAGCAGGGTGATTTTGAGGTTACCTCTGGGTCTGACATCGTGCCTTGGAGCCAGGGGTCACAGCATTCGTTCTGCTCCTTGTGGGTCCAGAAGAGCCTTCTAAGAAGAGGCAAGAAAACCCCATGTGCTATGGAAACTACTCAAGATAGTCTCTCCCCTGAGTTGTGTGTGAAGAATCAACGTACGCATTTGGACTGCCATGAGGAGGAGGTTCAGGAGGAGGTGGGGGACCCCATGCATAGCTGTGTTATTGTTGGTGGGAGCGGTAGTAGTGGCACTTGTAGCCACTTTGGTGGTGGTAGTGGCACTTGGGGAAAATAAAGAGCAGGGAATCGGAAGGAGGGCGAAGGAGCCCACAATGACATATCACGGTCTGATAAAAGTGGGAGGGTTGGACTGGACCTTGAAGCTGGATCAGGGTGCTGAGGAGTAGAAGACTTCAGATGAGATGGGTAGGGTCAGCAATGGAAATAAAAAGTGGAGTCAGGGCCAGATCTGCTTCTATTGTGGTCAGCTCAGGAACTGGAGATGCTGCTGATACTATGGGCATAGGTTCAAAACATGCCAGACCTAGGCCAAGCTTGGATGCCAATAGATTTGTGCAATTATGTCCCATATGGCATTTTTTCTCAACAAGGCCTGCACACAAAACCACAGTCGTGCAAGATCTGAAGAGTTAAATTAAGCTGTGGACATTCAAACACAAACATAGGTACCATGGCTCTATTGCAGCACATGAAGTGGCATCACAGGAAAATAATAGTTGCCAGCATTCTGAATTGGAACAAGTCTGTCCTCTTTCTCTCAGTCTTCTTTGTGGCAGCCAGGCCGCATCCCCGAGAAGTAGACTGTTCTTGTCATCATCAGCAGTTGCTTCTTTTCCTGATCAAACTCCTCCTCCCTCCTGTCCTCCATTCCATCATGCGACATCCATAAAGGAAAGTGTGGCCATGAGAAAACTATTTGCAACTGTTAATTAGTTTGTGTGCATGCTGAACTCCCATCTGACCAAGTTGCTGGTGGTGCAGTTGCTTCTGTACCACTTTGTTGTGGTAAATGTGGTGCAGTTCCACTTCAATTAAATTTAATTCTTCTCTAAAATGTAATTCTTCTCTATACCATCAGCAGGACATTTTTCCAGGTGTCACTTCTGCTTCTTCACCAAAATGTAACCAGAAGTTTTGTCATCAACAAAATTGTATTCTTCTCTGTGCCATGAGCTCCAGTTTTTGACATAAGCCATTGGTTGGACAAAATATAATTCTTCTGAAGCCAGACTTTTTTGCCAGGTGTCCGCAGTGGTGCAATTCTGTGCCTTCATCAAAATTTTATTCTTCTCTATACCATCAGTTGAACATTTGGCCAGGTGTCCGTAGTGGCGCTGTTCTGCTCACATCACTTTTGTCAAAATGAATAACCCATTGATCAGTGAATATTTTCACACTGGCTGAGGTTGATGATTAGATCTGACATTGCTGATGGTGGTTATCATCAGCCCTGTCACGCCATTGCTACTGTTCACCTGCCTACTATCATGTTCCATACCTTATGACTCCTGTTGCTGTCGCCACCGCTGCAGCTGCTACTCCCAACTGCTAATCCCTCGACTGCCACTTTCATACCCCTACACAACCACCTCTACTACCCCAACACAGCCGCAAACACATCTTCTTAATGACTTGTCTGTTTCAGGCCGTGTTGCTACTGCTGGCACTACTATTGCAGCCACTATTACCCCTACATACCTTACCCTTTCCACATCCACACTGTACCGCTGCTGCTCCCAAATAAAAGGTTTCTCCCAAATAAAAATATTTCTTCTGACTATATACATTTGTGTTTATTCCGCCCACGTTAACACATAATTTTTGGATGCTTGTGCAGAACAAGCCACTGTTTCTCTTGACATTGACATGTGTGTATAAACTATGCCCCATTAAGGCAAAGTTTTTGGATGTGAACAAGAAACAGTTGTTTTTTTTATAACACTGTGTGTGTTTAAACACCGTATGCCCCAATAAGGGACAATTTTTGAAGGTTTGCATATCAAAAACCATAACAAATTTGGGGGCACAATGTGTTTTAAAGAAGTTGTTAACACCATCAAACAAAGAGCTGAAAGGAGGAGGGGGATAAAAGAGCAAGAATTTTTTAAAAATTAAAAAAGAGACAACAACAAGCGGAAGGCTGAAAAGTCAGCCTGAATTTGTGGGAGGGGCATCTTACCTTTTTAAGCTCCAGCCCCCAGCTCCTCAGGGCGCTTCTGTTCACAGTCTGGATAAGGAGTCGCTTGCTCTGGTACTGCATCCGTGCACGTCGTGAGTACTTTCATCTGGTTCGTCCGTTCGTTTTCATACTCAGCCGTCACGTCTTCAGGAGAGGTAATTCTGTGCAAAACAAACGTGCCACAAGGGCCCAATCAGCGACGGCACATACCTCCCCCGAGTCGGCGTGCGTTCCAGCGTGGAACGCACGCCGATACACATTTGTCTGCCCAAAAATGTTTTTGTTTCCGCCTTCCCCCCCTCTCCCTATCTGTCCCCTGTCTTTTGCATTCATCCCCTCCCGAGACAACAGGGGGGGCAGGGTCTCAACCTCGGGTCCCCCCCTCCACACGGCCTCCCCCGTCCTTACTTGGGCTTCGCTACGGGCCGACGTGCGTTCCAGCATGGAGCGCACGCCGGAAGTCCCTCAGCCAGGCAGGGGCCTGGTCACGTAATCGGCCTGCGTTCCAGCGTGGAGTGCACGCCGGAGTGCCTCCGTCGGCCTGGCCTGGATCACATGTTCGGCGTGCGTTCCAGGGTGGAGCGCACGCCGGAAGTCCGCCGCCGGCCATGGGCCGGATCACGTGGTCGGCGTGCGTTCCAGCTTGGAGCGCACGCCGGAGTCCTTCAGCAGGGCCTGGCCCCGGGTCGCGGGGTCGGCGTGCGTTCCGGACTGGGGCGCACGCCGGGATCGCCGTTCAGGCCCGGCTGATGTATGCCATGACGGCTCCGGCCTAGGTTTTCCCTGTCCCCTCTGGATCCCTCCCCTCCTTTCAGGACAATCTGGTTCTGGCCTCACTATTAGGCCTACGGCCCCCAGACCGGCACCCCCGTCCTAACTGGCCACACGCGGCTAGCAGGGGTATCTAGCCCCTGGCCAACGACGGCCATGCCCACAGTCATTAAAAAAAAAAAAAAAAAATTTTTAATAAAATGGGGGAGGATTTCTTTTCTCTCTCTGGATTGTATATATATGCGGGTGTATATGCACGTATGTGTACATGCATACGTGGGTTATGTGGATATATATGTAGATATGTGTATATATGTATGTGTATGCGTCTATATATATGTATATGTGGGGGTACATATATGTATACATGTATGTGTATACAGCTGAATCGGTGTTCTTGTCATACTCTCTCCCGCCGGGCCGCAGCGGGGGAAGGCAAGTCATCTTCGGTTCTCCTCATTCAGGGGGAGGGCTCCCGGGGTCTCGACTAGGTGGAAGGGACCTAGTTTCTGCACGGTGATCAGGGAGACCGGGGTCTCACCACGAGTAGGCCAGGTCATCAGTTACGCCATACCCACTCAGCGGTCACTAAAGCGCTCGCCACAAGTCACCTATTCGAGGAGGGCGACAGTGCCTTATGTTATGTATGAACGTCACGTTATATGCTACTGTCTCATCTACTGGTTCACCAGGCTCACACCTACTTCTGTCTCCTGGTTCACCCAGGCTCACACCTATCTCTGCCTCCTGGATCGCCCAGGCACGCACCTATCTCTGCCTCCTGGATCGCCCAGGCACGCACCTATCTCTGCCTCCTGGATCGCCAGGCACGCACCTATCTCTGCCTCCTGGATCGCCCAGGCACGCACCTATCTCTGCCTCCTGGTTCGCCCAGGCACGCACCTATCTCTGCCTCCTGGATCGCCCAGGCACGCACCTATCTCTGCCACCTGGATCGCCCAGGCACGCACCTACCTCTGCCTCCTAGATCGCCCAGGCATGCACCTACCTCTGCCTCCTGGATCGCCCAGGCACGCTCCTACCTCTGCCTCCTGGATCGCCCAGGCACGCACCTACCTCTGCCTCCTGGATCGCCCAGGCACGCACCTACCTCTGTCTCCTGGTTCGTCCAGACTCATACCTACCTCTGTCTCCTGGTTCACCCAGTCCCGTCACCCTCCTCAGTTATGTTCTCTTTTCCTTCCGAACCTTATGATTTGCCCTCTCAGGAACGTGTCCTGATCGTTCTCTCGTACGACTTTGGGATCAAGGTCAGGTGACCCAACACATCGATTCAGGTAGTAGCCTCTAAGCCAGGTACGTTGCCCAGACCGACTCAAGCCTTCTCATAGGCACCAGTCGCACTACGTTCCGGTCTCATATAGTTATTCGGGACCATTTTTCTTTCTTTACAGGTTTAAGCATGTCACATGTTTCTGACACGGAGGACACCATGTCTCTCCCCGGAACGTCCGTCTCAGGCCAGCCGGGCAACACGTCCCTGAGAAGCTGGACGATTCCCAGGCTCATCGCGGAACTCAATAAAAGGGGCATCCCTCACCCGGCCTCTGCCCGCAAAGCAGAGCTGTACAAGCGGCTGATGACCACCCCGGGTCCGTCGGGCGTCCAGCCGGGCACCCCGGACACTCAACAGTCCTTGAGGCATCTGCAAGCCACCATTGACTCCTTGGTCGGCATGGTGACTGATGCCCAGTCCAGGGTTTCGGTACTGGAGTCCCGGGCCCCGACCCCTCCCCCCCAGGCTCCATACCCCCCGGCCGAGTCCGTGGTTCCTCAGTCGACCTCCGTAGGTACGGCCATTTTCACTCCCAGGGTGGCCCCGGCTCATTTCATCCCGGACGGCATTAAGAAGGAGATTCTGGCAGGAAAGGACGTGAACTTGGCGTCCATCCTTATCGCCTCACAGGACCTCCCTGAGAACAGGGTCATCAATTGTGGTGACGTCTCCCTTGTCCTGAGGGCCAAGGACGCAAGGCTGAACCGAAAACTCACCATCCCGGAGTTTGTTTTGGCGTTCAGCCTGTTCAGGGATGTCGTGTGCTCGGCCCAGCCCACAAGAAGGGAGGAACTAGATTCCTATCTCTATCTGGTCACCGATCTGGGGCATAAGTACGGTGGCGCGTCATTCTATGACTATCACCGCTCCTTCTCTGCGAAGGCTGCGGCTGCCCTGGTTCAATTCCAGTTCGTCACCAATTGGGCAAATATAGACATGGAATTGTTCTGCCGCCACTTCGCGGGCCTCAGGGCCCCGTCCTGCTCAGGGTGTCAATCCATCTTTCATTCCGCGGACTGGTGTCCGAACGCGGTCCACCCTGTCCAGTATAGGTCCCTGCCTGGTCCCTCAGGTCTCCAACCAGGCACCCCCGGAGTGGACAAGCTGGGGAGGCCCATCGTGTACCTGGGCAAGAGCCAGGTCTGTAATAATTACAACAGGCATGGCTGCAGCTTCAACAGTTGCAGGGCTCTCCATGTCTGCTCGCAGTGTTTCAGGGCTCACCCGCGTTCCGCCTGTCCCAAGGGGTCGGCGAAGCAGCTATGACTAGCTGACATTGACCTCGACCTCCTTGGAATCCTTCTGCGGGGCCACCCCGACAGGGGGTTTGTGCAGTTTTTGCTGTCCGGCTTCGCAGAGGGATTTCACACGGGCCTCGTTGCTCTGCCGCAGACGCCTTGGGAGGGCGGCAACCTGAGGTCGGCTTCTGAAGACCCGGCAGCGGTTGAGGAGTTGCTCCAAGCAGAGGTTGACAAAGGGTTCCTAATTGGGCCACTTGAGTCGATTCCATTTTCCTCCTGGCGCATCAATCCCATTGGCCTGGTCTCCAAAAAAAATACAAATAAAAAAAGGTTAATCTATGACCTGTCCGCGCCTCATGCCTCTGCCGTCCCCAGTCTCAACTCGCTCATCCCATCCGAGGAGTTCTCCATTAAATATTCCTCTATAGACGAGGCGATTAAAGGTATAGTAAACTCCGGCAGGGGTTCCTGGTTGGCAAAAGCGGACATCTCAGATGCCTTCAAGCTCCTCCCCATCAAACCGTACTTATGGGGTTACTACGGGCTTAGATGGGCCAACCGCTATTATTTTGCAAACAGGCTCACGTTTGGGTCGAAGAGTAGCCCTTGGTTGTTCGACCAGTTTGCCAAGGCCCTGCACTGGATCCTCGTCCACCATGGTGGATTACCAACGGTCATCCACTACCTCGATGACTTTCTGATCATCGAGGGTCCACAAGGCAGGTCGGGCAACCTGGCTACTCTTCTTCAGATTTTTTCCAGCCTACAGGTCCCGATAGCCCGCGCAAAATCTGAGGGCCCCGCCCACAGGGTGACGTTCCTCGGTATCACCCTGGATTCCGTCCGGATGGAGGCCAGCCTCCCGGAGGAAAAACTGGCGAGTTGCCGTGCGGCAATTTCCCACGCCATGTCCGTGGGCTATCTGTCCAGGGTGGAGCTCCAATCCCTGCTGGGGCGTTTCAACTTCGCCTCCAGAATTATGCCCCAGGGCAGGGCTTTCACTTCCAGGTTGCTCCAGCTACTGCCTTTGGCCCCTGACCAGAACAGCATTGTCCACTTGGACAGCCATGCCAGGGCGGACTTGGCCATGTGGTCCCTGTTTTTATCCTCCTGGAACGGGATCTCCCTTTTTGTACCATCATGGGCACCATCATATCCCACCGTTTTTTCGGACGCTGCTGCGTCCCGGGGGTATGCCGCTGTTTTTGGGTCCCATTGGATGTCTGGCCAGTGGCCCATAGAAATCCGGTCAGTCGCCGAAAATCTGAGTTCATCTTCCCTCCTGGAGCTCTACCCCATCGTGGCGGCAGCTCAGAGCTGGGGTCATCGCTGGGCGAACACACCGGTGATGTTCATCACCGATAACCAAGCGTTGGTGGACATCATCACAAAAGGTCGGGCTAAATCCCCCAGGATCATGTCCCTCCTGCGCAGACTAGTTTGGCTCTCCCTCACTTATAATTTCCATGTGTTCTGCAGTCATATCCCGGGGGTCGAGAACGTGGCGGCAGATGCCCTGTCCCGATTTAATTTCCCCCTCTTTTTTCAGGTGCTGCCAGGAGCGGACCCCTCAGGGTTCCCCCCTCCGGTCTTCCAGTCTCTAGTGATGGACTAGAGTCCCTCCTTGCTCACGCCAGGAACCTGGTTCAGCACTCCCTCTCCTCCAATAGCATCAGGAACTATCAAGCCGGTGTCAAGGTTTACGAAGGTTTCGCCAGGTCCCACCCGCAAGGTGGCTTGGACGATGTCTCCTACACCCTGGCATTTATAGCCCACTCTCACCGCAATCTCAGGCTATCCTTCAACACCATCAAGCTGTACCTAGCGGGGGTACAACACTGCGCAATGCTCCATAACCCGAAGGGAGGTTCCATCTTTTCAGTGCAGGCGGTAAAAGCTGCCCTTAGGGGGGTCCAGAAGTGCGGGGTCGTCCCTCCTGTCCTTAGGCAGCCTGTCTCCGGCGAGATGTTCAGGCGACTCTCGTCCGCGCTGGATGGTCTTCCTTTTGGGCACTCTCCTAGTTTGATTATCAAAGCAGCCATGTACCTCGGGTTTTACGGGTTCCTCAGGCCAGGTGAGTTCACCAGCACCTCCCCTAATAGTCAGGGGTTGCAGGTGCGACAGTTGTCCTGGGCCCATGACCATTTCGTCCTCTGGCTCCCTTCCACGAAGGTCAACCAGCTTGGTCCACCTTCGGAGGTCAGGTTTTTTAAAAAACCTCCAACGATTGGTGCCCAGTCATGGTCCTCCGTCAATTGCTAGCCCTGTTGCAAGATGCCTCCCCAGAGGCCCCGCTGCTTCCTTGGCGTGGGGGGCCCCTGACGTCAATCCAGTTTGTGGCCCACATCAGAACGCTGGCCTCAGGTCTCGGTTATAACCCGCTGGCCATCACAGGACACTCGCTCCGAATCGGAGCCGCGTCCTCAGCATCAAAAAACGGAGTCCCGGCGCACGTGATTAAGTGCATGGGTAGGTGGCGCTCTTCTTGCTTCACGAGATACATCCCGAACCCGCATGTTGAGATTTCCCAGGCATTTTGTAACCTTGCTCTCTGAGTGGTATTAAAGGCTTTGGTCACTACTCTGCTGTCCTCGTTTATTTTTGCCCACTACTAGGCCTACCCTCGCTCCTGGCTTCCGGCACAACACAGCCAGCTAGGTTAGGGGAAGCGCTTCACCCTCACATCACAGTTAAGCCTCTCCCATAAGTGGAAGGCTGAAAAGTCAGCCTGAATTTGTGGGAGGGGCATCTTACCTTTTTAAGCTCCAGCCCCCAGCTCCTCAGGGCGCTTCTGTTCACACCCACCCACCCCCCCTGTTCTCAAACACTCCCCTCAGGGTACGCCCACTACTAGGCCTACCCTCGCTCCTGGCTTCCGGCACAACACAGCCAGCTAGGTTAGGGGAAGCGCTTCACCCTCGCATCACAGTTAAGCCTCTCCCATAAATTATAAAATATCAAAGGAGACCTCAGAGTGTCATATACCAATTTTCAGGCCAATTAGGTTACATTTGATTCATCTATTTCTATATGTTTATGTTTACATGTATGGTAGATGTTCACATAAAGATGTGTACCCTTTTTTTATAAGAATGTGCTGCTAGCTTAAAGAGTCACTGTACTTTCACACAATTTAATTTCATTTAAAGGGACCCTGTCATGTTGTCCATGGTGTTTGAGCTGCAGGCAGAATATTTTAACCACTTCCCGCAACTGTAACGCCGAAAGGCGTCATTGCGGCGGCTCCCCCAGGCTACGCTAACGCCGATTGGCATCATCTCGCGTGAGCCGAGATTTCCTGTGAACGCGCGCACACAGGCGCGCGCGCTCACAGGATCGGAAGGTAAGCGAGTGGATCTCCAGCCTGCAAGCGGCGATCGTTCGCTGGCAGGCTGGAGATGTGATTTTTTTAACCCCTAACTGGTATATTAGACGCTGTTTTGATAACAGCGTCTAATATACCTGATACCTGGTCCTCTGGTGGTCCCCTTTGTTTGGATCGACCACCAGAGGACACAGGTAGCTCAGTAAAGTAGCACCAAACACCACTACACTACACTACACCCCCCCCTGTCACTTATTAACCCCTTATGAACCCCTGATCACCCCATATAGACTCCCTGATCATCCCCCTGTCATTGATCAACCCCCTGTCATTGATCACCCCCCTGTAAGGCTGCATTCAGATGTCCGTATGATTTTTACGGATCCACTGATACATGGATCGGATCCGCAAAACACATACGGACATCTGAATGGAGCCTTACAGGGGGGTGATCACCCCATATAGACTCCCTGATCATCCCCCTGTCATTGATCACCCCCCTGTCATTGATCACCCCCCTGTCATTGATCACCCCCCTGTAAGGCTGCATTCAGATGTCCGTATGATTTTTTCGGATCCACTGATACATGGATCGGATCCGCAAAACACATACTGACATCTGAATGGAGCCTTACAGGGGGGTGATCACCCCATATAGACTCCCTGATCATCCCCCTGTCATTGATCACCCCCTGTCATTGATCACCCCCCTGTAAGACTGCATTCAGATGTCCGTATGATTTTTACGGATCCACTGATAGATGGATCGGATCCGCAAAACACATACGGACATCTGAATGGAGCCTTACAGGGGGGTGATCACCCCATATAGACTTTCTGATCACCCCCCTGTCATTGATCACCCCCCTGTCATTGATCACCCCCCTGTAATTGATCACCCCCCTGTAAGGCTGCATTCAGATGTCCGTATGATTTTTACGGATCCACTGATACATGGATCGGATCCGCAAAACACATACGGACATCTGAATGGAGCCTTACAGGGGGGTGATCACCCCATATAGACTACCTGATCATCCCCCTGTCATTGATCACCCCCCTGTCATTGATCACCCCCCTGTAAGGCTGCATTCAGATGTCCGTATGATTTTTACGGATCCACTGATACATGGATCGGATCCGCAAAACACATACGGACATCTGAATGGAGCCTTACAGGGGGGTGATCACCCCATATAGACTCCCTGATCACCCCCCTGTCATTGATCACCCCCCTGTCATTGATCACCCCCCTGTAAGGCTGCATTCAGACATCCGTATGATTTTTACGGATCCACTGATACATGGATCGGATCCGCAAAACACATACGGACATCTGAATGGAGCCTTATAGGGGGGTGATCAATGACAGGGGGGTGATCACCCCATATAGACTCCCTGATCACCCCCCTGTCATTGATCACCCCCCTGTCATTGATCCCCCCCCCTGTAAGGCTCCATTCAGACTTTTTTTTTTGGCCCAAGTTAGCGGAAATTATTATTTTTTTTCTTACAAAGTCTCATATTCCACTAACTTGTGTCAAAAAATAAAATCTCACATGAACTCACCATACCCCTCACGGAATCCAAATGCGTAAAATTTTTTAGACATTTATATTCCAGACTTCTTCTCACGCTTTAGGGCCCCTAGAATGCCAGGGCAGTATAAATACCCCACATGTGACCCCATTTCGGAAAGAAGACACCCCAAGGTATTCTGTGAGGGGCATATTGAGTCAAAGAGCACCTTTAGGATTTCACAGGTCATTTACCTACTTGCCACACATTAGGGCCCCTGGAAAATGCCAGGGCAGTATAACTACCCCACAAGTGACCCCATTTTGGAAAGAAGACACCCCAAGGTATTCCGTGAGGGGCATGGCGAGTTCCTAGAATTTTATATTTTTTGTCACAAGTTAGCGAAAAATGATGTTTTTTTTTTCTTTACAAAGTCTCATATTCCACTAACTTGTGACAAAAAATAAAAAATTCCATGAACTCACTATGCCCATCACGAAATACCTTGGGGTGTCTTCTTTCCAAAATGGGGTCACTTGTGGGGTAGTTATACTGCCCTGGAATTTTAGGGGCCGAATGCGTGAGAAGTGGTTTGAAATCAAAATCTGTAAAAAATGGCCGGTGAAATCCGAAAGGTGCTCTTTGGAATGTGGGCCCCTTTGCCCACCTAGGGTGCAAAAAAGTGTCACACATGTGGTATTGCCGTACTCAGGAGAAGTTGGGCAATGTGTTTTGTGGTGTCATTTTACATATACCCATGCTGGGCGAGAGAAATATCTTGGCAAAAGACAACTTTTCCAATTTTTTTATACAAAGTTGGCATTTGACCAAGATATTTATCTCACCCAGCATGGGTATATGTAAAATGACACCCCAAAACACATTGCCCAACTTCTCCTGAGTACGGAGATACCACATGTGTGACACTTTTTTGCAGCCTAGGTGGGCAAAGGGGCCCACATTCCAAAGAGCACCTTCAGGATTTCACCGGCCATTTTTTACAGATTTTGATTTCAAACCACTTCTCACGCATTCGGCCCCTAAAATTCCAGGGCAGTATAACTACCCCACAAGTGACCCCATTTTGGAAAGAAGACACCCCAAGGTATTCGCTGATGGGCATAGTGAGTTCATAGAAGTTTATATTTTTTGTCACAAGTTAGTGGAATATGAGACTTAAGTAAGAAAAAAAAATAAAACAATAAAAATCATCATTTTCCGCTGACTTGTGACAAAAAATAAAAAGTTCTATGAACTCACTATGCCCATCAGCGAATACCTTAGGGTGTCTACTTTCCGAAATGGGGTCATTTGTGGGGTGTTTGTACTGTCTGGCCATTGTAGAACCTCAGGAAACATGACAGGTGCTCAGAAAGTCAGAGCTGCTTCAAAAAGCGGAAATTCACATTTTTGTACCATAATTTGTAAACGCTATAACTTTTACCCAAACCATTTTTTTTTAATCAAAGACATGTAGAACAATAAATTTAGAGCAAAATTTATATATGGATGTCGTTTTTTTTTGCAAAATTTTACAACTGAAAGTGAAAAATGTCATTTTTTTGCAAAAAAAATCGTAAAATTTTGATTAATAACAAAAAAAGTAAAAATGTCAGCAGCAATGAAATACCACCAAATGAAAGCTCTATTAGTGAGAAGAAAAGGAGGTAAAATTCATTTGGGTGGTAAGTTGCATGACCGAGCAATAAACCGCTAAATTTGTGAAGTGCCGATTTGTAAAAAAGGGCCTGGTCACTAGGGGGGTATAAACCTGTGGTCCTTAAGTGGTTAAAGCAAGAAGAGCTAAGAAGGCAGTCCTACCAGTGACTGACAGCCATCCCTCTATGACTTTGTATACAGCGGTAGCTGTCAATCACTGATAGGACCCCCTCCTTGACTTCAAAGCCCAGACTGGGGAGGAATTTAAATGAATAAAGTTGTGTTGTGCTGACAGTTTCCCTTTAATAGAGAATAATGTAACTAAAGGGGGTCTCACTTCCACCTAAGTTGCAGTGTATTCCCTGTTGTCAGGCAAGATTTGTCCCTGGTAAATAAGACTAAGAAGATGGCTGAGAGCAAGTAGGGGAATGTCAGAATTAGCCGAAATTCTGAACATCACAGAAGCCTCCAACCTTTCTGTGTCAATTCCTTCTTATCAGCTTTCTGAGCTTCCTAGAAGAAAGCATAGTGGGCATAACAGAAGCGAGGTCACTGTATACAGTACTCTAAGAAAGGAGACACCACTGCTTCTGAGAGAAATGCATCTAGATGTGCAGCTGAAACAAGGAATAATATGGCTGAAAGAGACCAAACATAACTGTTCCTTCGCAGTTATGATTGAACAAAGAAGCACAGTCATTATACTTTAAATATTGAAGAAAGACATAAATATGACAGTTGTACTATATTACCGTTATCTATGTACTATATCTTAATATAATTATATTCATAGTTGTAATCATTTCCAGTTAAATTGGTGCACTAAAATTCCATGTGTGTGCTAATAATTGGACCTGATTGACGCTGGATCATCAAATATGATGACAGTCAAATGATCTAAAATTTAAAGTGTACTTAAATGTTTATAATAACTTTATTTAAACCAGCTCTAAATGGGCTGAAAATAATGTTTATGCTTTATTTTTTTTATATATTTTTTTCTAGATATACAAATAGGTGCCTTTGTACTTTAGAATCCATACTCTCATACATGTACAGGAGTACGGATTGAGCGCTGTACAGGCAAGAGCTCCATAGCACATTTCTCTACTGCTTGTACCAGTGCTGCTCCACTGAAGCCTGGCACAGGCTCACATAAGACATCACTCTCCTGCTTGTGCCCGCTCTGCTAAAGCCTAATGTAGCACCTCTGGGCCAGGCTTTAGTGAAGCAGGGCTGGTAGCAGCAGGAGAGTGATGTGCTATGGAGTTCCTGACTGTGCAGCCATCAGTGCAGCCACAAGAGAATCCGTACTCCCATACACAGCAATGGACAGGAGTACGGATTCTAAAGCTAGATAGGCAACTGAATATCAGGTGCATATTTCGCTAGGAAAACAAAACCAAAAAATTAAGCATATTACAGGTTTAAGTCAAGTTACTATGAACGTTTAGGTACAATTTAAAGGACATCTGTCAGCAGTTTTGTACCTGTGAATCTGGCTGACCTGTTACATGAGCGCTTGGCAGCTGAAGACATCTGTGTTAGTCCCATGTTCATATGTGTCCGCATTGCTAATGAACCTGCAACCACCGTGCCCTCTGCACTTTGATTGACAGGACCAGATAGTGTAAAACATCATCATGCCTGGCCCTGACTTCTGCTGAAGTGCAGAGGTCGTGGCAGTTGCAGAGAGAGCAGAGCCTCTAGGTGTAACAGCAAAACCCCCGTTGCTACTAGAGCAGTGGTCCCCAACCTTTTTTGCACCAAGGACCGGTTTAATGCAAGACAATTTTCCCAGGGACCGGTTGGGGGGGGGAGGGGGCGGAGTTCTGGGGCGGGGCTTAGGGGGTGGGCGGGACCGACTGATTCACGCGCATAACAAAACACAAAGGTGCATATTAAAATATATAACACTATATAATGACTATATAAACTGACTATGGTCTCTGCTGCACTGGTCTCTGCTGCACTGGTCTCTGCTGCACTGGTCTCTGCTGCACTGTACCGTATTTTTCGCCCTATAAGATGCACCTAGGTTTTAGAGGAGAACAATAAGAAAAAAATATTTTTCATTACACCTCAGGTCAGACCAGCAATCAGACCCCCAATGTTAATCAGACCTCAGATTAGACCCCCAATGGCTCAGATCAACCACCAAACCTTTAGCCATCTATCAGCCCCCAATGTCAGCCATACAACCCCCCCCCAATGTCAGCCATAACCCCCCCCCCCAATGTCAGCCATTAGCCCCTCATGTCAGCCATAAGCCCCCCATTAGCCCTTCATGTCAGCCATAAGCCCCCCATTAGTCCCTCATGTCAGCCATAAGCCCCCCATTAGCCCCTCATGTCAGCCATAAGCCCCCCATTAGCCCCTCATGTCAGCCATATGCCCCCATTAGCCCTTCATGTCAGCCATAAGCCCCCCATTAGCCCTTCATGTCAGCCATTAGCCCCTCATGTCAGCCATAAGCCCCCATTAGCTCCTCATGTCAGCCATAAGCCCCCATTAGCCCCTCATGTCAGCCATAAGCCCCCATTAGCCCCTCATGTCAGCCATAAGCCCCCATTAGCCCCTCATGTCAGCCATAAGCCCCCATTAGCCCCTCATGTCAGCCATAAGCCCCCATTAGCCCCTCATGTCAGCCATAAGCCCCCCATTAGCCCCCCATGTCAGCCAGCCCATAAGCCCATGTCAGCCAGCCCATAAGCCCCACATGTCAGCCAGCCCATAAGCCCCCCATGTCAGCCAGCCCATAAGCCCCCCATGTCAGCCAGCCAATAAGCCCCCCATGTCAGCCAGCCCATAAGCCCCCCCATGTCAGCCAGCCCATAAGCCCCCCATGTCAGCCAGCCCATAAGCCCCCCATGTCAGCCAGCCCATAAGCCCCCCATGTCAGCCAGCTCATAAGCCCCCCATGTCAGCCAGCCCATAAGCCCCCCATGTCAGCCAGCCCATAAGCCCCCCATGTCAGCCAGACCATAAGCCCCCCATGTCAGCCAGACCATAAGCCCCCCATGTCAGCCAGACCATAAGCCCCCCATGTCAGCCAGACCATAAGCCCCCCATGTCAGCCATCAGTGCAAATCAAATCAAATAAAATAAAAAAAACACTTACCTCTCCTGCTCCTGGTCACCATCGCGATCCTCTTCATTCTGCTGTCGGCTCTGGCTGTGTATAGCGGCGCACAGCGTGACGTCACAGAGCGACCTCACGCTGTGCGCAGCCCTGCACAGCCGATAGCCAAGCCGAGGACCAGGAAGCGGTGAGTACAGATCCTTCACCGCTCCCTGGTCCTTCTGTACTAATGAAGCGCTTCCATAATGGAAGCGCTTCATTAGTACAGAGTTAAAGACTGCCCTGATCGCCGCGGCCCGGCTAACAATCTTCCACGGCACGGTCCTGGGCCGCGGCCCGGCGGTTGGGGACCGCTGTACTAGAGTATCATTTGCATATATTAAAACATAATTCTTCTCAGTAATGCGGACACATATGAACATGGGACCAACACAGATGCCTTCAGCTGCCAAGCGCACATGTAACAGGTCAGCCAGTGTCATAAGTTGACAGATACTCTTTAAATTATTGGTAGATAATTGAAATAAGAGCTTCAGCAGAAGGGACAGAAATAGAAAGTTAGATTTGTGCTACTACCATTATATTTGTGAATGATAGAAGCAAATCTAGACTATTGGATGCTGGACCAAATTTTTTTGTATGATGATGATACTGTAGCACAGTGGTCAGCGATACACAGCACTCCAGCTGTTGTGAAACTACAACTCCCAGCATTCACACTCACTCAGCCATTTTTGATCTCTAATCTGAGGAGAAGCCTGGAAGCAAGTCTTCATTTCTGCTGCAGCGCCACCAATGGCGAAGGGAGGCATCAAACGGTGGCCATTGAAATCCATGGGTTGTCTGCATAATATACAGACATGCCAGATGCGAGGCTCATTGAATCCCTTTAACTTGCATCTACCAATATTTATGTGACATTTTATTATCTTATTATTTCCCCTTAACGATTAGAAACAAATACAGACCAAATGTCCCGATCACAGACTAGCTAAATAAAGGTGAATCTCAAGGAAAGATGCAGCGAGTCTACTAGCCAGCCATATCCAAAAGAATGTAATTATAGATAGTATAGAGTACCGCTCAATGAACTCTTCCATATGTTTGATGGATTCATGGACTCGTGCCAGCTGCCTCGTCCGCCTTTACTTTAATACCGCAGAAGTGGCTTATTTATCTGCTATTCATATGCTAATTGCTCTGAATAGAATCAGTGCCAGAAGTGTTGAACCCAGGCTTTTATCATTGCTTGTTAACAAATTACAATGCTCCTTGATATGCCATACATTAAAATCCTCAATTTGCACTAATAGTATGAAATATCCCCAGAGCAAGATTTTTCCTTCAACGTCTTTATTGGAAATATTTTATGAATTTTTCTAAATTACGTGCAAAAACTCTAAATGTATCAGTCACTGGACATCTAGCTCCACACAGAAATGGACATGTGATATTAATTTATCCACAGGCCATCCATTTTTTTCTATGGACTTTCACTGCAGATTTCAACCTTAGAAATCCATAAGGTGAAATTCTTGGTTCATCTCCAACAAAATTCTGATGTTTTTATTTAATTTCCATGTGGATGGACCCTTACAGAAATGCTCACCTTAAAGGGATTGTACCATTAGAAAATGACATTATGTAAACCAAGTTTTATGATAAACATAATTTGATAATGTTATTTTTAATTATCCATGCCATTATCAGATTTTTTTCAGATTATAGGACGCATTGGACTATAAGAAGCAGTTTAAACAACATAAAATTAGAAAAAAATATATTTTTTCTACTTTTTAAACCCTCCCCAGTGGTTTAATGAAGTGGAGGGGTCAAGGTCAATAACTTTGGGGTTAACCGTTTAATGTAGAGGAGGTTCATAGTTTTGGCCAGCTCCTGTTTTACCTTAGTGTGACTTCTGCTGACCATTGTAACAAACGGCAATGGCGCACATGGTCACCTCATTAAATGTACCTTTCCCAGTACATGTGTCTCCTGCCTTTGCTCTGTAGTATCTTGCTGTGCTTGTGATTATTTTTATTTTTTACTCTCCATGATCATGACATTATTCAAATATACTCACACACACATTTCTATGGCATGCACATTATACACACACAACTCTGCTGCATGCACACACAACTGTGCTACATACACACACAGCTCTACAGTATGCATATTATACACATACACAAAGCAGCGCAGTACACACATTATACACATACACAAAGCTAACATGCTTTCCACAGCAATGTTCCTATGGAGCCCTGCCTCTGACAGGGCTTTACAGGAACATAGCGCTATTGACTTCAATAATATTTCATTGCAGTCTATGGGAGAAGAAATCAGATGATCACATGTTAAAGTTCCCTGGGGGGGTCTTTTAAAAAAATAAAATAATTATATATACAGTACAGACCAAAAGTTTGGACACATCTTCTCATTCAAAGAGTTTTCTTTATTTTCATGACTATGAAGGCATCAAAACTATGAATTAACACATGTGGAATTATATACATAACAAACAAGTGTGAAACAAATGAAAATATGTCATATTCTAGGTTCTTCAAAGTAGCCACCTTTTGCTTTGATTACTGCTTTGCACACTCTTAGCATTCTCTTGATGAGCTTCAAGAGGTAGTCCCCTGAAATGGTCTTCCAACAGTCTTGAAGGAGTTCCCAGAGATGCTTAGCACTTGTTGGCCCTTTTGCCTTCACTCTGCGGTCCAGCTCACCCCAAACCATCTCGATTGGGTTCAGGTCCGGTGACTGTGGAGGCCAGGTCATCTGGCGCAGCACCCCATTACTCTCCTTCATGGTCAAATAGCCCTTACTTTCAAAGTTTTCCCAATTTTTGCGGCTGACTGACTGACCTTCATTTCTTAAAGTAATGATGGCCACTCGTTTTTTTCTTTACTTAGCTGCTTTTTTCTTGCCATAATACCAATTCTAACAGTCTATTCAGTAGGACTATCAGCTGTGTATCCACCTGACTTCTCCTCAACGCAACTGATGGTCCCAACACCATTTATAAGGCAAGAAATCCCACTTATTAAACCTGACAGGGCACACCTGTGAAGTGAAAACCATTTCAGGGGACTATCTCTTGAAGCTCATCAAGAGAATACCAAGAGTGTGCAAAGCAGTAATCAAAGCAAAAGGTGGCTACTTTGAAGAACCTAGAATATGACATATTTTCAGTTGTTTCACACTTGTTTGTTATGTATATAATTCCACATGTGTTAATTCATAGTTTTGATGCCTTCAGCGTGAATCTACAATTTTCAGTCATGAAAATAAAGAAAACTCTTTGAATGAGAAGGTGTGTCCAAACTTTTGGTCTGTACTGTATATATATATATATATATATATATATATATATATATATTATAAACACCCCCTTTCTTGGTTTTTGAAAATAGAAAAAAAATAAAATAAAATGATGATTATCGCCGTGTCTCAAAATGTTCGTACTGTTAAAATATTAAAATATTTATCCCATACGGTGAACCCCATAACAGAAAGAATTGAATAAAAAGTGATCAAAAAGTTATATACACTCCAAAATGGTATCAATAAAAAATACAGGTCGCCCGCAAAAAAAGGCCTCACAGAGCAATTTAGATGTAACTATAAAAAAAAGTTATGGGGGTCAGAATATGACGATGCTAAAAAATAAATAAAATACAAAGTTTTTTTTTTTTTCAGTATTAAAAGACAAGAAAAACAATATAAATACGGTATTGCTGTAATATTACCATCCTGGAGAATGAAGGGAACATGTCAGCTTTACCACATAGGGAATGCTATAAAAATGAAACCCATAAAACTGTGGCAGAATTGCACTTTTCTTTGAATTTCACCTCATTTAGTATTTTTTTTCCAGCTTCCCACTACATCATATGCAATAATAAATTGTGCCACTAGAAAGTACAACTTATCCCAATAAAAAAAAATAAACTCATATAGCTAAGTGCATGGAAAAATAAAAAATTATGGTTCCAGGAAGGCCAGGAGTATAAAAACTAAAAAGCAAAGACAGAAAATCGCCTTTTTTTTTTTAACACCATACCTACAGTTATGGTGCATTTTATTCCAGCAAGGGAAAACACACAGCAGGCTTTAGTTACATAAATGTGCCATATTTTTTACCCCATAAGACGCACTTCCCCCCTCCCCCAAAATGGGGGTGGAAATGTCCCTGCGTCTTATGGGGTGAGTACTAATGAGCGCTCATTAGTACCGAAGGACCGGGAAGCAGTGAAGGCTCTGTACTCACTGCTTCCTGGTCCTTGGCTGTCGGCTGTGCAGTGGCTGCGCACAGTGTAAGGTCACAATGCGCTTATGCGTTTAGTCACAGCACAGCCGTGACATGAAGAAACAGAGTGAGCTGGAGGTGAGGAGCAGCAGCGTCTGGAGCAGAAGAGGTAAGTGGTTATTTTATGTGCTTTGTGGCATGGGGGCTGATATGAGGCAATGAGGGCTGAAATATGGCAATGGAGGCTAATATGAGGCAATGGGGCTGATATTAGAGGCAATGGGGGCTGATATGAAGCAATGGGGGGCTCATTTGAGGTCTGAATGGGGGGTCTGATTGGGGCTATAAGCTGAGGTCTGATTAACATTGGGGGTCTGATTGCTCGTCTGATCTGAGGTCTAATGAAAAATATTTTTTTCTTATTGTTTTTCTTATGGGCCAGTGCATTTTATAGGGTGAAAAGTACAGTAACTATATTTTGTAATTAATGTATTTCAGTTTTGCTGTGTGTTACATTCTTTTTCCTCTTTACTGGAAGGAAAAGCACCATAGCCATAGGAATGCTGTTGCAAAAAACACACATTTTTTATGCGTTTTTGCCGCATCCAAAATGCAGCACAGCTGCGACATGTGGCAGTAACCTTAGGACCTTCCTCTCCATCTGCTGAATGGATCATTCAACCTTCTCTCCTGTCTGCACTGATCATATAGAGAAATGTGCACTGCTGGATCTCCCTGACTGTGGACTATAAGATGCAGATTTTTTCTTGCCAAAAAAGTATGTCTTATAGTCCAAAGATATGGTATATTTAAAAAATAAAATAAAATCCTAAAATCCTGCAGTTTTCACCCTAGCTTTTTAGCAGTCATCGCATTATTATGATGGCAGGATTACAATGGCAGATTATAACCATATAAAAATAACACAAGATCACACCTTTCAGAATAGTAAAGATATCACAGCTTATCTACTTCCCTCCCTGTACAATGACCTCTGCACAGGTCAGAAAGCTCATCTAGAAAATTCTATGAGACATCTCCTGTTCACTTTGCTTATAGTCGATGTGACTTTTGTAAAGCATATCTCAAAATGCTATATTAACAGCAACTCAGGCAAGATGGCCATAATCATGACCATTTTATATATTAATAAACCTACAGTCCGAAAATATAAAATATGTTTCACTATTTTGTTTAAGTTGCTAAAAAAAACTTTAGGTGATACGTTGGCATACATTTATCAAAGTGTTTATGCGACTGTGGCGTAAAAAAAATGGCAGAAATCGTGGCTTACATGACATATAATAAATTTGGCACATTCTGCACCAACAGATTTATACTAAGATTGGCATTTGTAATGCCGGTCTTTACATTTTGGTATTTCTTTGACTTCAATCATCTAATCCTGCTAATCTGTATGCAATAAGGCTGCTTGACATATTGTTATTAATGGGATCACTGCCTATGGTAGTGGGAAGAATCCAAAAATATATCAATTCAGCTACAGGGCAGTCAGTTCCTTGCTCTATTTTCAGGTCGTCTTGCTGGCAGAAGAAATGATTCCCTACAGTATAATAATAACAACAGACTAAGGGAAGATCTCCTCATGTGATCCCTTAATAATTTATACAGGATACTATTAGACTGAAAGGATCATGTAAGTGGCTGTTTAAAGGGAATGTATCATGATTTAATGTTAGTTTCATTAATTAGATATAAGCACATAGATGAGAAATTATGCAGCTTCCCTGGTGTATACACAGTGCAGTGTGGTGTGCGTGTCCTATGAATGGGAGTTAACAAAAGTGTTGATAGACTATCATAGTCTTCAGGATGTGATGGCGCTCAACCCTCCACCCAGAGACCAAGGAGTGACAAGGTGGCTGCATACAGCCTTATCCCTGTATACAGTACAGTGATCCCTCAAGATACAATGGCCTCAGGATACAATATTTTGCACATACATTGGTCTTTTCTGATCCATCGTAAGTTGAAACTAAACTCAACATACAAAGCTTCAGACTCAAGATCCAACCAATCATGGCCACTTCTCTGGTAAAATAGATGGTTTAGTTGCTAGTTAGCCGCTATTCCTGACTGTTATATCCATGGACTTGTTTTATCTGACTTAGTTATCTGCTTATTTTCCATAAATCTTCATTTTCTCTTATCTTGGATGACATTTTAGGGTTTTGGAACCGATTACTCAATATACACTGCTCAAAAAAATAAAGGGAACACAAAAATAACACATCCTAGATCTGAATTAATTAAATATTTTTCTGAAATACTTTGTTCTTTACATAGTTGAATGTGCTGACAACCAAATCACACAAAAATTAAAAAATGGAAATCAAATTTTTTAACCCATGGAGGTAATTTTTCACACTCAAAATTAAAGTGGAAAAACACACTACAGGCTGATCCAACTTTGATGTAATGTTCTTAAAACAAGTCAAAATGAGGCTCAGTAGTGTGTGTGGCCTCCACGTGCCTGTATGACCTCCCTACAACGCCTGTGCATGCTCCTGATGGGGTGGCGGACGGTCTCCTGAGGGATCTCCTCCCAGACCTGGACTAAAGCATCTGCCAACTCCTGGACAGTCTGTGGTGCAACGTGACGTTGGTGGATAGAGCGAGACATGATGTCCCAGATGTGCTCAATTGGATTCAGGTCTGGGGAACGGGCGGGCCAGTCCATAGCATCAATGCCTTCGTCTTGCAGGAACTGCTGACACACTCCAGCCACATGAGGTCTAGCATTGTCTTGCATTAGGAGGAACCCAGGGCCAACCGCACCAGCATATGGTCTCACAAGGGGTCTGGGGATCTCATCTCGGTACCTAATGGCAGTCAGGCTACCTCTGGCGAGCTCATGGAGGGCTGTGCGGCCCTCCAAAGAAATGCCACCCCACACCATTACTGACCCAATTCCAAACCGGTCATGCTGGAGGATGTTGCAGGCAGCAGAACGTTCTCCACGGCGTCTCCAGACTCTGTCACGTCTGTCACATGTGCTCAGTGTGAACCTGCTTTCATCTGTGAAGAGCACAGGGCGCCAGTGGCGAATTTGCCAATCTTGGTGTTCTCTGGCAAATGCCAAACGTCCTGCACGGTGTTGGGCTGTAAGCACAACCCCCACCTGTGGATGTCGGGCCCTCATATTACCCTCATGGAGTCTGTTTCTGACCGTTTGAGCAGACACATGCACATTTGTGGCCTGCTGGAGGTCATTTTGCAGGGCTCTGGCAGTGCTCCTCCTGTTCCTCCTTCCACAAAGGCGGAGGTAGCGGTCCTGCTGCTGGGTTGTAGACTCCGTCTCATGCTACCACTAGAGTGAAAGCACCGCCAGCATTCAAAAGTGACCAAAACATCAGCCAGGAAGCATAGGAACTGAGAAGTGGTCTGTGGTTACCACCTGCAGAACCACTCCTTTATTGGGGGTGTCTTGCTAATTGCCTATAATTTCCACCTGTTGTCTATCCCATTTGCACAACAGCATGTGAAATTGATTGTCACTCAGTGTTGCTTCCTAAGTGGACAGTTTGATTTCACAGAAGTGTGATTGACTTGGAGTTACATTGTGTTGTTTAAGTGTTCCCTTTATTTTTTTGAGCAGTGTACAATGGTTTCAACATACAATGGTCTTCCTGGAACCAATTAATATTGTAACTTGAGGGACCAGTGTATATCCTCTTTATCCGGGCCTCCAAGGGCTGTTATTTATTATTAAATTCTTCAACCTCGAATAATAATGAAATTACTCTGCTGACTATCTCCCAGACTACATAGCAAAGCTGAAAAGTGAGCTAAGGGTTACAGGAAATGTCATAAAATGGAAAAAAAATTGAATATTTTAGAATTGATCCGCAGAAAATATGGATGATATCCGCACGCATTCTGTATTTTGCGGAACGGACATATGGACATGCAGAAACGGAATGCACACTGAGTAACCTCAGGTTTTTTTTGTGGTCCCTTTGAAATTATTTTTTTTGTGTGTAAGGGCCGCAAAATATGGATCCACAAAAAATATGGATGATGTCCACGTGCATTCAGTGTTTTGCGGAACGGAAAAGCTGGCCCTTAATAGAACTGTCTCATCCTTGTCCGTAATGCGGACAATAATATGACATGTTCTATTTTTTTGCGGGAACGGACATATGGACATGCGGAAATGGAATGCACGCGGTATAACTTCAGTTTTTTTTGCGGACCCTTTGAAATGAATGGTTCTGCTTACGGTCCTCAAAAAAACTGGAAACGGACAGGGAAAGAAAATACGTTCATGTGCATGAGCCCTAAAAAGAAAGAAATAATAGCGCTGATCAGCACTACTGATTATATCTGTGCTCATTTTTCCTTTTCTTTTTGTCATAAAATTTGGATCATCTTTTCTTTTTTTTTCTTTTTCCTAAATTGTATTTCAAATTTATTACAGACCCTTCACATATAAACACACTACATACACACCTCTGTGAATAACAAAAATTAATACATGCTTTACACATGTTGAATCATCAGGTTGAGGGCTCATGCACACGAATGTATTTTCTTCCTTTCCATTCCGTTTTTTTATAGGTCCATATGTGGAACCATTCACTTCAATTCACTTCAATGGGTCCGCACAAAAACGTGTACATTCCGTTTTGGTATGTCTGCTCTGCAAAAAAATAGAACATGTCCTATTCTTGTCTGTTTTGCGGACAAGGACAAGCATTGTTACAATGGCAAAAAAACGGATGCAACACGGATGTCATCCTTTTTTTTGCGGCTCTGTGTTTTGCAGACCGCAAAATACATACGGTCGCGTGCATGAGTGTTGACACTGAGGACTTCACAGATTGAAGTGTTTGTTTTTTTAGTAACAGAGAAAGTGACTCATGCCAGATTTTCTAAATTAGGCTCAACAGCTACCCCTCCTGACACCTCTATATGTATTGGGAGAAGGGACATAGCCACAGCCAGGCTACTCTTGCAGCAGCTTATCTCCCAAAAACAAAAGGAATTCAACCGCCTGGTCTTATGTCCGTTGACTTCTACCATTGCGGGACTGTTAGAGGCCTTCCTAAACACATTAGATGGTTGGTTGATCCTGCTAAAATCTGTGGGTTTGGCAGACATTTATCTCCTCTGTATGGCCAGCTCAGCACAAATCCAAACGTCACTTTGAGACTCTTATCCACACGGTCCTGGAGATATGACGAGCGTTTTGCCCCGCATACATGCTAAATGTCTCTCTTTATGTAAGCTTATCTATGCATTTCAAAAGTATACATACATATATATCTTATCTGGAGGCTACAGTGCTGCAACCTCTATAGAAGAAAGACAAATAAATAACAAATCTGTCTCCATGATGGCTGGAGTGTATGCATGTCCTTGGTAGATTTGGGTATAAACATCAATATGACAGTAGTGGTCAGGGGGGGTTGCTAGGATCTCAAAAGATCCAGGGCCCAAGCCCCAATGAATATGGCCCAGTTCTCTAAGTCGTCCCCCCTCCCCCCACACACCGCATTTTGCTGTACTTGCTATACAGCAACACATACCTGTCACATCCAGGGTCTCCCAAGTGACGTCTCCTCTGATGTAGATCTTTTCAGTCATCATCTTCTCCATTCAGTCTGGACAACTTCTCTCAGCCGCCTCGTCTTTGCAGAGTGTGACACACAGACATCTTAGCTTCCTCACATTTCTATCATCATCCCCCAACCTGGAGTCCCAACAGTGTTATCCTGCTGCTCGCTGTGCTCCCCAATACCCCAGATATCCTGAAGAAAAATGATTGCCCCCATAGTAATACTGCCCTCTACAGTGCCCCCAACCGTGATAATGCTCCCCAAGAGTGCCCCCATTAGTAGAAGAGCCCTCCAGTATTAATAATACCCTCACAGAGCCCCCAGTACAAATAAGACCCCCTATTGTTCCCCCAGTGGCAATAAAGCTCTCTACAGACCCTTCAATAGTAATAAGGCCCCCATAGTACTCTTAGTAGAAATAAGGCAGATCTATAAGTCCCTCCTATAGAGCCCTCAGTAGTAATAAGAACGCATATAATGTCCCCTGGATTTGCAGTGCCCCCTGTTGTTATATTCCTCCCTCCACCATACAGTCCCATGTAAATAGCATCACACCATCTCTCCTGCCCCCTCCAAAATACAGTCCTATGTAAATAACATCACTCCCGTCCAGGGCCTGTGCAAGGATTTTTGCGGCCCTAGGCAAAGATCCATTTTGCCGCCCCTCATGTCACTCACTCACTGACAGACAGACACGCACTCAGACACTCACTGAAAGACGTACACAGAAACTCACTGACAGACATACTCACTGACAGACACACATACACTCACTGACAGACAGACAGACAGACACACATACACTCACTGACAGACAGACACGCATTCAGACACTCACTGAATGACGTACACAGAAACTCACTGACAGACATACTCACTGACAGACAGACATACACTCACTGACAGACAGACATATACTCACTGACAGACAGACACGCACTCAGACACTCACTGAATGACGTACACAGAAACTCACTGACAGACAGACATACACTCACTGACAGACAGACATACACTCACTGACAGACATACTCACTGACAGACAGACACACACTCACTCACTGACAGACACTTACTGACAGACATACACCTACCCACTGAAACACACACACACTGAAACTCACTGACAGACACTCACTCACTGTCAGACAAACACACACATACTCACTGACAAACATACACATACTCACTGACAAACACACAGACACTGACCAACAGACATTCACACTCACTGACATACACTCACTCACTGACATACACTCACTCACTGACATACACACACAGACACTCAATGACAGACACACATCCATTTACTGACAGAAAGACAGACATACATACACTCACTCACTCACAAAAATACACGGGCAGACACTCACTCAGTCAAACACTTAAACATTCACCTCCCTGGGGTCCAGTGTGGTGCAGCTCCTCAGTCCTCCAGCGCGCCGTTTAGTATGCCGGGGCCGGAATGACGTCATATTCCGGCATCACAGAGGGCGCACGAGGGAAGAGTGGGGAGCTGCTAGAACAGCCTCCCTTGCCGCCCGCCTCCTCTCCTCCGGTAATTTACTGGCAGAGCAGGCACCTGCCATCAGGTTAAGCAGATGCCTGCTCTGCCATATTTAAGAAGGACCTCCACCCCCTGGCCCCCCTGTAACGGCGCTGGGGGAGGCTCAAGAGCCGTTCACCCAGGGCTGCAGCCCCAGTCAGGGGGAGCCCACCAGGGCACCCCCAGCAGGCCGGCGCCCTAGGCGAACGCCTAGTTCGCCTATATGGATGCGCCGCCCCTGCTCCCGTCCCTTCACCCCCTCCAACATACAGTCCCATGTAAATAACACTATTTCCCTCCCACCGCCATACAGTCCCATGTAAATAAAATCACACGATCTCTCCAGCCCCCTCCAAAATACAGTCCCATGTAAATAACATCCCTCTCTATCTACAGCCCCCTCCAAAATACTGTCCCATGTAAATAACATCAGGTCCTTCCCAGCCACCTTAAACATTCAGTCCCAAGCAAATAATATCACCACCTCCCCAGACGCCTACAACATGCATTCCCATGTAAATATCACCCCCTTAACATTCAGTCACATGTAAATAACATCATTCCCCCACCAGCCACCTTCAACATACAGTCCCACATAAATAACATCGACCCTGTAACATTCAGTCCCTTGTAAATAACATCACTCCCTCCCACAGCCACCATCAACATACAGTCCCAGGTAAATAACATCACTGCCTCCCCCAGCCCCCTCCGACAAACAGTCCCATGTAAATAACATCACTCCCTACCACAGCCGCCTCCAACATACAGTCCCATGTAAATAACATCCCCCTGTCCCAGCCCCTCCAACATACAGTCCCATGTAAATAACATAATCCCCTACCACAGCCACCTTCAACATACAGTCCCGTGTAAATAACATCACCCTTCCCCAGCCCCCTCCAACATACAGTCCTATGTAAATAACCACTACCTCCTACAGCCACTATCAACATACAGTCCCATGTAAATAACATGACCCCGTCCCCAGCCACCGCCAACACACAGTTCCATGTAAATAACATCCCTCTCTTCAGCCCTAACATACAGTCCAAGTTAAATAACCACAACTCCCAGCATTGCTTTGCCTCTCCCTTCACTTACCTCTCCTGATGTAGCAGACATCACCTCAGCTTCTTCACCTCTTCACTGCCACCCTCTCCTGCACTGGTCACATGATGGTGACATCATCGCAGGTCCTTCTCAACCACTGCCTGTTTTACTGGTCACATGACCTGTGATGTCACCACAGGTCCTACAGCTCTTCCACTGCATTAGATTCAATTGTATTGCCGTCCTGTGGATGGCAATACAGTTGTATCTAGCAGGCAGGCAGGACATTCAGGGCCTGGGACAAAACATCAGGGGCCCAGGCCCCGAATGTTTTAACCTAGCAACGCCCCCTGGTAGTGGTATCAAGTTTAAAAATACAAGAAAAGAAACAATATATTGAGATACATTGATTCCCTTAAGCGTCTCTTGTAGCATGCACTGCTGTCCTGGGTACTGCCGGGAGCAGGCATTATGAATGCCATCCACAGCTCTCTGGATACCATGACAATGTGCAGCGCTGGATAACAGACTGTCTCTTGTGAACACAGCACCTGCAAAACAGGTGTAGCACTTAAACTCGATGACATATTATGTGAATATGAAAAATGCTTATTACCCACAGTCACCAAACAAAATACAGTATGAGCAGAGTGAAGCAAACATGACACAGGTAGCTTCACCCACCCATAAACCTCACATCCAAATCCTTCCTAAATCAATAGCAGTCCAAACAATGGGAGGCAGTTACAGAGCAGATTAAGCTCAGTTTCCGGCACTGAGTCTGAGCTGAAACCCGGGCCAAAAAATATATATACATCTACACATACCCTACCTAAAGCTCATACAATGTGTATTAGTATGGAGAAAATCCGCATGAAATCTGCAACAAAACCACATAAAAACAGTATATAAATCCACACTATTGTAGTGCATTTTTTGTGTGGTTTTTATGTGGATTTTGTTGTGGATTTCGGTACACATTTTCTATTTATTTTAACAACCCTATTGAAGTTTATGGGAAAAAACACTCAACATAAGGCATATTTGTATTAATTAAAAATGTTGAAAACCATGTATAATTTTCTTTTAATTTCACATATACTTGCTACTTTGTGTTGGCCTATCACATAAAATCCATTTAAAGGGGTACAAATACTTTTTCAAGATATATATATATACATACACATACAGTATATTAGAGGATTATAGCAGTAGACTCCAGATGTATCGTAATATTTCAGCCAATGTGATATACTATCGTTTTTGGGGGTTCTTAAAGGTTCAGAAAATCAATTTGCTTGTGTTGCTTTATTTTAATAGAGTTCTTGTTACTTAGGAAAGATTAAACTTGGTCATAAAATTGTAAATTTGTAGAGCCCGAAGCTGTATATAAATGAGTGCACCAATCTGTGGAGGTGTTCGTGGCAG
This sequence comes from Bufo bufo, assembly GCF_905171765.1. Classification (NCBI taxonomy): domain Eukaryota; kingdom Metazoa; phylum Chordata; class Amphibia; order Anura; family Bufonidae; genus Bufo; species Bufo bufo. Next base: position 566,173,594 of record NC_053392.1, on the reverse strand, counting down.
AGTTATTGAGTTGTTAAAATATCCAAATTCTTCAGGGTTTAATGAAATATAGTCAAGTACAAAAAAACACAAAAATGTATTATGATGATGCAACATATAGACTTGATAGGTGATAATTGGCTAATAAGTCTAGGTCCATCTGCTGTTGCCTTCTGTCCCCAATTGAATGGAGCGGAGGATGGGCGGTCACAGTCTAATGCAGGGGTCAGCAACCTTCAACCACTACAGATTACACTTCCCAGCATTCCTCATTCTCTTTTGTTAGAGATCTGAGAAAAGACAAGCAAATGTGCATGCTGGAGGTTGTAGTTTCACAACAGCGGAGGTGCCAGAGGTTCCTGACCCTATGCTTATAGGATTTCTCCAGCAGTCCCACAGAGTTTGAATGCAGTGACAGCTTGCATGCGCGACCACTGTAATGTAACGTGAATTCAAAAGATTTGAGAATTAATAAGCTTACACAGGCTTGGTGAATAAATATATTTACTATGTGTGATTAAATATACGATAACACAAACAAATTACTGCTTGCTCTATAACCGAGAATCTCTCTGGATCTTACTACACACTAGAATTCCAGAAGGTATGAATAATAGACATGATCTCATCTTTGAATACTAGTATTCCCCATTGTATTATGTTGTTTTTGTATATACTATTATATTTTATGATGGCACTGGACACACCTTCGTCCCTGATTTAATTATTATTCAGCATATGGAGAGGTAGGTGTGTCTCAAGTGGGTGAGGGTTTTAAAATCAGTGAACTTAGCTACACATTATGGTCATGAGTAAGACAGTTTGTCGAAACGTGTTGACCGTAACATACTCCGGTCAGCCGGATTTTAAAAAGACTACAAATAAAAAAATTTAATTTTATTCATAATTTCTGTGCTGGATGTTTTTTCCTTTTTTCTACAAGTGTTTCCCTAGTCTGGGGTTCCGTGTTTGACTATGGAGTGGAGCAGGTGAGCTGGAATATCTTGTTATATGTTTATACAAACAAATTAAATACAGAATAATAAAACATCACTAGCCTAAACGGGGTGGAGAATGTGTCGATCCTACTATAATCCATGGCTGTCTACCACGTTATAACACATGACCGACACCGCAGGGTGTACAAGAGATAGGGCAAGTCATACTTACATCCTACCTAGGATGAAGTCTTCAATGGAGTCTCCTGAGGGAATGTGTGTCACAAAGTTTAAACCTGTTAGCCCCTCCATGTCTCTGAGATCATTCAGGATTCAATTCCATTGAAAACTTCATTCTAGGTAGTATGTAAGTATGACTTGCCCTATCTCTTGTACACCCTGGGGTGTCGGTCATGTGTTATAACTAGGATTAAGCGAACCCGAACTGTAAAGTTCGGGTTCGTACCGAACTTTAGGATTTTTGGACCCCGGACCCGAACCCTAACATTTCAGTAAAAGTTCGTGTTCGGCGCTTTCTTGGCACTTTTTGAAAGGCTGCAGAGCAGCCAATCAACAAGCAGTTAACTGTCTGACCTTAGAAGCCATCACTAATGGCATGGCTGTGATTGGCCAGTGCAGCATGTGACCCAGGCTCTATATAAGCTTGAGTCACATAGCGCTGCACGTCACTCTGCTGTTACAAGTGTAGGGAGAGGATTCTGCTGGACTTGTGATTTCAGAAAGAGAATAGGAGAGAATCTAACTCAGCGATCTACATAGAAATAGTTGTGTGGGTGCAGGGCACAATCGTTTTACCCTGCCCTAAGCCCATTGACCAAAAAAAACTTTTATAATTCTGTTAGTTAGGTGGGCAGGGGGGGCCATTTTATGCAAGCTCAGTGCACCAGCAATGCATTTGAGCTTTTGGGACATTGCAAATGACCATTTTTTTGGGCATCTACAACATCTGGATTAGTCAGTGTGCAATTTTAGCTAGAAATACACTCATCATTTTCTGGGGTTTTAAAAACACACTTTTTTTTGGCCAAAAAACAGTATTTTCCTGATCTGCAAGTGTTAAATTCAAGTTTAATATATACAGCTTTCATATTCTGTTACAAAAAAAAACACTTTTTTGACAATCTACAACATCTGGATTAGTCAGTGTGCAATTTAAGCTAGAAATAAACCCATAATTTTCTGGGGTTTTAAAAACACACTTTTTTGACAAAAAACACTATTTTCAGGCCTTGCAGCATCAGCACATGTGAAATTACAGGCTTATATACTGCTGTCAAATTCAGTAGTTAAACAAACACTCGTTTAGGCAAAAAATAATTGTTGGCAGCCTTTGATGCAGATGTCATTGTGAGAAAAACCTTAATACATTTGGGTTAGATTCAGAGATTTTAAATACCGCCATTTGGTGCACCAATATTGAATTCAGGCCTACACTGGTTCAGGCCCTGTGAGATACACCCTCTACATACAGGGGTTTGATTCAGGCATTTGAAATACAGCCATTTTGGGCAAAGAAATCTTTATTTCAGGCCTACACTGGTCCAGACCATGTGAGATACACCCTCTACATACAGGGGTTTGATTCAGGCCTTTGAAATACAACCATTTTGTGAAATGAAATCTTTAATTCAGGCCTACACTGGTTCTGGCCCTGTGAGATACACCCTCTACATACAGGGGTTTGATTCAGGCATTTGAAATACAGCCATTTGAAATACAGCCATTTTGGGCAAAGAAATATTTCATTCAGGCCTACACTGGTTCAGACCGTGTGAGATACACCCTCTACATACAGGGGTTTGATTCAGGCATTTGAAATGCAGCCATTTTGGGCAAAGAAATATTTAATTCAGGCTTACACTGATTCAAGCCGTGTGAGATACACCCTCTACATACAGGGGTTTGATTAAGGCATTTGAAATACCGCCATTTTGGGCAAAGAAATCTTTATTTCAGGCCTACACTGGTTCAGACTGTGTGAGATACACCCTCTACATACAGGGGTTTGATTCAGGCATTTGAAATACAGCCATTTTGTGTAAATAAATCTTTAATTAAGGCCTACACTGGTTCATGCCGTGTGAGATACACCCTCTACATACAGGGGTTTGATTCAGGCATTTGAAATACAGCCATTTGAAATACAGCCATTTTGTGCAAAGAAATCTTTAATTCAGGACTACACTGGTTCAGGTTGTGTGAGATACACCCTTTACATACAGGGGTTTGATTAAGGGATTTGAAATACAGCCATTTTGGGCAAAGAAATCTTTAATTGAGGCCTAGTCTGGTTCAGGCCATGTGAGATACACCCTTTACATACTGTTGTTCTTTTATACTATTAATTAAACACCCATTTAGAGCAAGATCCTAGATTTGAAAAATATGAGGAGAGCGTCAAATAAGGGACGTGGCCCAGGTCGTGGTGCTGCTGGTGGAGCTCCTGTTGCAGGGAGAGGACGTGGTCGATCTGTGCCAGCTACACGCACAAGTGAAACACCTTCCTCAGGTGCGAGTAGGCGACAAAACCTCCAGCGGTATTTGGTCGGGCCTAAAGCTGCTCTACGAATGGTGAAGCCTGAACAAGTACAGGCGATAGTAGATTGGGTTGCTGACAGTGGATCCAGTTCCTTCACATTGTCTCCCACCCAGTCTCCTGCTGAAAGACCATAGTTGGCAGCTGCAGCCGATGTCCATCAGTCTTTCACCTCACCCCCTTGCAAATTAGCCAAGCAGTCTGAGCCCCAAGTCATGCAGCAGTCTCTTCTGCTTTTTGATGACTCTGTTAGCAGGGTTTCCCAGGGCCATCCACCTAGCCCTGCCCCAGAAGTGGAAGAGATTGAGTGCACCGATGCCCAACCACTTTATCTATCAAGATGAGTACATGGGAGGACCATCGCAGCACGTCTCGGATGATGACGAAACACAGGTGTCAACTGCTGGGGCTTTCGAAAGTGTGCAGACCGACAAGGAAGGCAGGGGTGAAGACTGGGTGGAAGATGATGTGGAGGACGATGAGGTCCTCGATCCCACATGTAATCAAAGTCATGCGAGTGACCTATGTAGTTCGGAGGAAGAGGCGGTGGTCGCACAGAGCCACCAGCACAGCAGAAGAGGGAGCAGGGTGCAAAAGCGGAGCGGCTGTCCTCTAGACAGTACGCCTGCTACTGCTCACCGCAGCAAGGGACCGAGCACACCAAAGCCAGCTCCAAGGAGTTCCCTGGCGTGGCAGTTCTTTAGACAATGTGCTGACGACAAGACACGAGTGGTTTGCACGCTGTGCAATCAGAGCCTGAAGCGAGGCATAAACGTTCTCAACCTGAGCACAACCTGCATGACCAGGCATTTAAGTGCAAAGCACGAGCTGCAGTGGAGTAGACACCTCAAAAACCAAGAAAGGTCTCTGGCTCCTCCTGCTTCCTCTTCTGCTGCAGTCTCGGCCTCTTCATCCACCTCTGGAGTGACAGTGCCACCTGCCACCACACAAACAGAGGATCTGCCAGCAACACCAACACCTGGGTCACCAAGCATCTCCACAATGTCCCAAGGAAGCGTTCAGCTCTCCATCTCCCAAACGCTGGAGAGGAAGAGGAAGTACCCCTCTACCCACCCGCAATCCCTAGCCCTGAATGCCAGCATTTCTAAATTACTGGCCTTTGAAATGCTGTCATTCCGTCTGGTGGAGACGGATAGTTTTAAAGGCCTTATGGTGGTGGCTGTCCCACAGTACGTCGTGCCCAGCCGCCACTACTTTTCAAGGCGAGCCATCCCTTCCCTGCACAACCAAGTGGAGGACAAAATCAGGTGTGCACTGCGCAACGCCATCTGTGGCAAGGTGCACCTGACTACGGATACGTGGACCAGTAAGCACGGTCATGGCCGTTATATCTCCATAACAGCACACTGGGTAAATGCAGTGGCGGCTGGGCCTGAGGCGGATAGCAGTTTGGTGCATGTCCTTCCACCACCGAGGATTGCAGGGCGCTTCAGTTTGCCTCCTGTTGCTTCCTCCTCCTACTCTGCTTCCTCATCCTCTACCAACTCCTCATCCAGACACCTTCACCACCAACTTCAGCACAGCCAGGGGTAAACGACAGCAGGCAGTTTTAAAACCTATCTGTTTGGGGGACAAATCCCACACCGCGCAGGAGCTGTGGACGGGCCTTGAACAACAGACCGATAAGTGGTTTGTGCCAGTCAGCCTCAAGCCCGGCCTGGTGGTGTGCAATAATGGGCGAAATCTCGTAGCAGCTCTGGGACTAGCCGGTTTGACGCACATCCCTTGCCTGGCGCATGTGCTGAATTTGGTGGTGCAGAGATTCCTTAAAAATTACCCCGATATGTCAGAGCTGCTGCATAAAGTAGGGGCCGTCTGTGCGTGCTTTCGGCGTTCTCACCCTGCTGCTGCTCGCCTGTCAGCGCTGCAGAGTAACTTCGGCCTTCCCGCTCACCACCTCATATGCGACGTGCCCACAAGGTGGAACTCCACCTTGCACATGCTGGCCAGACTGTGCGAGCAGCAGCAGGCCATAGTGGAGTTTCAGCTGCAGCACGCACGGGTGAGTCGCTCGGAGGAACAGCACCACTTCACCACCAATGACTGGGCCTCCATGCGAGACCTGTGTTCCTTGTTGCGCTGTTTCGAGAACTCCACCAACATGGCCAGTGCCGATAACACCATTCTCAGCGTTACTATCCCACTTCTATGTCTCCTTGAAAAAACGCTGCTGGCGATGATGGAAGAGGATGTGGCACAGGAGGAGGAGGAGGAAGAGGGATCATTTAAGAGGGTTTCCGGCCAGTCATTTACAAGTGGCTCCGAGGGTGCGTTCCTGCACCCACAAACCTAAGGTACACAATTGTCCAGCCAGGGCACAGTTCTGGAGGATGAGGAGGTGAAGGATGAGGAGGAGGAGATGGAGGAGGAGGAACCATGTTCACAGCAGGGTGGCACCCAGACCAGCTCATAGCCATCACTGGTGCATGGATTGGGGGGATACAGAGGACACAGACGATACACCTCCCACAGAGGACAGCTTTTTGTTGCCTCTGGGTAGCCTGGTACACATGAGCGATTACATGCTGCAGTGTCTCCGCAACGACCGCCGAGTTGCCCACATTCTAACTTGTGCTGATTACTGGGTGGCCACGCTGCTTGATCCCCATTACAAGGACAACGTGATCGTAAGATGCGCGAGTACAAGCGCACGCTGGTAGACGCGCTGCTGGTGGCATTCCCACCTGACAGCAGGGGCACAGTTTAAGCCCAAGGCGAAGGCAGAGGACGAGGAAGAGGTCTACAACGCAGCTGGGGCACCGCCAGCACCTCAGAAGGCAGGGTTAGCATGGCCGAAATGTGGAAAAGCTTTGTCAGCACGCCACAACAACCAGCACCACCAGCTGATATGGAACGTCTTAGCAAGAGGCAGCATTTCACCAACATGGTGGAGCAGTATGTGTGCACACGCCTACACGTACTAAATGACGGGTCTCCCCCTTCAACTTCTGGGTCTCCAAATTGGGCACATGGCCTGAGCTTGCCCTTTACGCCTTGGAGGTGCTGGCCTGCCCTGCAGCCAGTGTATTATCTGAACGTGTGTTTAGCACGGCAGGGGGCGACATCACAGACAAGCGCAGCCGCCTGTCCACAGCCAATGTGGACAAGCTCACGTTCATTAAAATGAACCAGGCATGGATCCCTCAGGACTTGTCCGTACCTTGTGCAGAATAGACATGTATACCGGCACTAACCAGCCATTGTTATACTGCAGCGCAATTGCTCATTCTTGTATTTTGGATATTTCACACTCTTTTAGAGTGTACCCTAATTTTAAAAAATTAAATTAAAACCAAAAACCTGTGTTGGCTATCTCGTCCTCCACCGCTGCTTCCACCTACACCTACAGTACAGACCAAAAGTTTGGACACACCTTCTCATTCAAAGAGATTTCTTTATTTTCATGACTATGAAGGCATCAAAATTATGAATTAACACATGTGGAATTATATACATAACAAACAAGTGTGAAACAACTGAAAATATGTCATATTCTAGGTTCTTCAAAGTAGCCACCTTTTGCTTTGATTACTGCTTTGCACACTCTTGGCATTCTCTTGATGAGCTTCAAGAGGTAGTCCCCTGAAATGGTCTTCCAACAGTCTTGAAGGAGTTCCCAGAGATGCTTAGCACTTGTTGACCCTTTTGCCTTCACTCTGCGGTCCAGCTCACCCCAAACCATCTCGATTGGGTTCAGGTCCGGTGACTGTGGAGGCCAGGTCATCTGGTGCAGCACCCCATCACTATCCTTCATGGTCAAATAGCCCTTACTTTCAAAGTTTTCCCAATTTTTCGGCTGACTGACTGACCTTCATTTCTTTAAGTAATGATGGCCACTCGTTTTTCTTTACTTAGCTGCTTTTTTCTTGCCATAATACAAATTCTAACAGTCTATTCAGTAGGACTATCAGCTGTGTATCCACCTGACTTCTCCTCAACGGAACTAATGGTCCCAACCCCATTTATAAGGCAAGAAATCCCACTTATTAAACCTGACAGGGCACACCTGTGAAGTGAAAACCATTTCAGGGGACTACCTCTTGAAGCTCATCAAGAGAATGCCAAGAGTGTGCAAAGCAGTAATCAAAGCAAAAGGTGGCTACTTTGAAGAACCTAGAATATTACATATTTTCAGTTGTTTCACACTTGTTTGTTATGTATATAATTCCACATGTGTTAATTCATAGTTTTGATGCCTTCAGTGTGAATCTACAATTTTCATAGTCATGAAAATAAAGAAAACTCTTTGAATGAGAAGGTGTGTCCAAACTTTTGGTCTGTACTGTATATTCTAGTGAAATTCACCAATTTTTGGGTGTGATGTACCACTCCTATACCTAGTAGACCGAAAAAACAAAAACAAAATTGTCAGTTACATTTTTGGGTGAAATTCACCAATTTTTGGGTGTAATATACCCCTCCTCTACCTACTTGACAGCTTAATAAATTTCAATAATTTTTCTGTTACATTCTTGGGTTGACATTATAAAATTTTAGACGTGAATAAACACCTGCTATGCATAGGTGACAGGGAATAAAATTTTATATATTATTCAGTAATTAATGCGCGCCACATCCTTTCATTCAATGCTTAAACTTTGAAAAGTTGTCACACTTTTACGCTTTAATAATTTCTCCCATATTTCAACTCTATAATTTTTAATTTGAAAAAATGAATCCTACCTTGGATGTGGTCTCTTTTTCTCACGCTCCCTCTCTGGCCTGGAACCCTGATTCCCCGCCACCCATGATCACCATGGTAGGCGCATAAAAGATCATCGAATGTTGATAGAGCAGATTGGATCGTGAACATCACGGGGATGTGCGACATGGTGGGGCAGTAAGTGTGCACACGCCTACACAAACTGACTGACAGGGGTCATCCCCTGCAACTTCTGGGTCTCCAAATTGGGCACATGGACTGAGCTTGCCCTTTACCCCTTGGAGGTGCTGGCCTGCCCTGCAGCCAGTGTATTGTCTGAACGTGTGTTTAGCACGACTGGAGGGGGTTATCACAGGTTATATTTCCCAATGTTTTGGGGTGTACCCTAATTTTAAAAATAAAACCTCCTACTCCATATGGACCTCGTCCTCCTAGATCAAGATTATTATTTTATATTTTTACCTATTTTATGTTATTTAAAGTAATTTCCCTATCCACATTTGTTTGCAGAGCACTTGCCATGCTCTTAACCACATTTTGATGCCATTTGCAGCCCTCTAGCCCTTTCCATGACATTTTTACAGCCATTTTAGTGCTCAAAAGTTCGGGTCCCCATTGACTTCAATGGGGTTCGGGTTTGGGGTCAAGTTCGGGTCAAGTTCGGGTCCCGAACTCGAACTTTTTTCTCAAGTTCGGCCGAACCCGTCGAACCCGAACATCCAGGTGTCCGCTCAACTTTAGTTATAACGTTGTAGACAGCCATGGATTATAGTATGATCTACAGAGTCTCCACCCAATTTGGGCTAGTGATGTTTATTTACTTTTTATTATTCTGTATGTGATTTGTTTGTGTTATTGTATATTTACTCAAACTTAGTAAATATATTCACCAAGCCTGCATAAGTTTATTCATTCTCAAATCTTTAGAATTCATGTTACATTACAACCACTGATCCATTAAAATGCTTTCTTATGAATAGGGGATTGTTCTCCATTCTGGTTTAATCCCTTTAAAGGCTCTGAAGACTTTCGGAAGCAATTTTGTATGATTGCATTTTACTCATTTTGCACTAAAATCACTTTTTCAATGGGTCTTTAAAGAAAAAAGTAACAGTTTTTCTTCCACATGGTTACGTTTCAGTCTATCTGCAGAGGATCTTGCTTTCAGTTCCATCAGGACCTTTGATGACATCACTGCGCTCATCACATGGTCTATCACATGATCCATCACCATGGTGATGGACCATGTGATGAGCGCAGTGACGTCACCACAGTGCCTTTTCCTACTGCACAGCAAAGATGAAGACAGAAGAGAAGCCGGGCTGCGCGAACAAGTGGATTAAGGTGAGTTAAATGTTTTTTGTTTTTTTTTAACCCCTCCAGCCCTATTTTCCTAAGCATTTTGTATTAAGAGTGCTATTATTTTCCCTTATAACCATGTTATAAGGGAAAATGATAAAGATCGGGTCCCCATCCCGATTGTCTCCTAGCAACCGTGCGTGAAAATCGCACCGCATCCGCACTTGCTTGCAGATGCTTGTGATTTTCAGGCAGCCCCATTCACTTCTATGGGGCCTGCGTAGCGTGAAAAACGCACAAAGTAGAGCATGCTGTGATTTTCACGCAACGCACAAGTGATGCGGGAAAATCACTGCTCATGTTCATTGCCCCATAGAAATGAATGAGTCCGGATTCAGTGCAGGTACAATGCGTTCACCTCATGCACTGCACCCGCGTGGAAATCTCGCCCGTGTGAAAGAGGCCTAAGGGTATTATCCTGGTGCTTCCCTGGCATTCACCCTATAACCCCTCTATAGGGATTTGGACTTTGGTGTGGTGAAACAACCAGGCTGCTACCTCCTGGGATGATTACAGTGTTTTTGGGAAATTACCCATTGGGGTCAGGGACTCCGATGCAAGCAACGGGAGCTCTGGATGCAGAAAACGCACCAAAACTGCAGGTATGTGTGAACAGACACGTTTTTTTTTGTAACTTTGAGTCCAGGCTAGAGAGTAAACAAAGACACAGGTAGAAGCTTGCAAGCAGTGAGATGAGCAGGCAAGGCAAACAGGCTGGATACTGGGTAGGAGCACGGACAATACAGGTTAACTAGGTAAACAGAACATCACACTGAAAACTAGAGGTACTGGAGCACATGGGTGGAGCAGGTAAACAGTGGCGAACTCACAGGAACACAGATGGGAGATAATGCAGGTAGAATGCAAAAGAATAGCAGAAGCACCATGGGGTAAAGCAAAACATAGTCTGAACACAAGTGGGGGGTTGAGTCAGCACAACCTGCCTGCAGGTGCAGATCACTATGGCGAAATACATATACAAACGGAAAATGCAAATGTGATCGCACACTGCATCGAGCACTCTGCCCTCCATGCTGGATGAGACATTGGTTTATATTTTGGCCAAAGCATAGTAAGCCACTCACCGCGTCAAGGTCGTCTCAATTGAGTGGTCCCTAACTCTTGTTCCTACCTGTTCATGGGCCATGACAGCCACATAAAATCCAGGGAATGCAGGTCAGCATGCCAGCCAAGTACACTTTGCTTGTAACCCCGTCCGGTGCCATTACAGCTTTCATCGGATCCAGGGATGCAAGTACCAACATGCATGCTGAACCCACCATATACTTCTCCTGGAGCCAGATGGCTAATGGTAGGTTCTATATAAGCAGACTCAGTTTTATACTGACTTTAAAACCAGCCTCCAGGACAGATTGACTGGTCAGGTGTGCTTCACTCAAAGGAGATCGCCACGCCTCCAATATATGCTACAAAGAAAAAAAGTGGGGGGTTGAGTCAGCACAACCTGCCTGCAGGTGCAGATCACTATGGCGAAATACATATACAAACGGAAAATGCAAATGTGATCGCACACTGCATCCAGCACTCTGCCCTCCATGCTGGATGAGACATTGGTTTATATTTTGGCCAAAGCATAGTAAGCCACTCACCGCGTCAAGGTCGTCTCAATTGAGTGGTCCCTAACTCTTGTTCCTACCTGTTCATGGGCCATGACAGCCACATAAAATCCAGGGAATGCAGGTCATGGCTGTCATGGCCCATGAACAGGTAGGAACAAGAGTTAGGGACCACTCAATTGAGACGACCTTGACGCGGTGAGTGGCTTACTATGCTTTGGCCAAAATATAAACCAATTGGCTGTCATGGCCCATGAACAGGTAGGAACAAAAGTTAGGGACCACTCAATTGAGACGACCTTGACGCGGTGAGTGGCTTACTATGCTTTGGCCAAAATATAAACCAATGTCTCATCCAGCATGGAGGGCAGAGTGCTGGATGCAGTGTGCGATCACATTTGCATTTTCCGTTTGTATATGTATTTCGCCATAGTGATCTGCACCTGCAGGCAGGTTGTGCTGACTCAACCCCCCACTTTTTTTCTTTGTAGCATATATTGGAGGCGTGGCGATCTCCTTTGAGTCAAGCACACCTGACCAGTCAATCTGTCCTGGAGGCTGGTTTTAAAGTCAGTATAAAACTGAGTCTGCTTATATAGAACCTACCATTAGCCATCTGGCTCCAGGAGAAGTATATGGTGGGTTCAGCATGCATGTTGGTACTTGCATCCCTGGATCCGATGAAAGCTGTAATGGCACAGGACGGGGTTACAAGCAAAGTGTACTTGGCTGGCATGCTGACCTGCATTCCCTGGATTTTATGTGGCTGTCATGGCCCATGAACAGGTAGGAACAAGAGTTAGGGACCACTCAATTGAGACGACCTTGACGCGGTGAGTGGCTTACTATGCTTTGGTCAAAATATAAACCAATGTCTCATCCAGCATGGAGGGCAGAGTGCTGGATGCAGTGTGCGATCACATTTGCATTTTCCGTTTATAGTCTGAACACAGTCCAAGGTCAGGGCAGGCTGTGTACATGCATAGATCAGGTAGCAGTTCCAAGGTCGTAGTAGGTGCAAGGAGTGGAATAAGTCTGGCACACGCTAAGTCAGACAAGAGAAAACACCTCAAAGCTCAGGATCCCCCCCCCTTGGGGAGGCTGCCTCAAATACCAAGAGAACTTCACCCATTGGCTAGGGAAGGGTTTGCAGATGCATGCACTGACCTTTTAAGAGGCCACAAGTGGCCATGCATGTGCCCTAAGGGAACAGAGACTGGAGCTATGGAGACTGCAGCTTGCAGAGGTTGCTGAGTGTCATTGTAAGTATAAGGGCAACAGGGGACATTGACCGCTGACCTAACACATTTATGCAAGGCTAATTGTACAATTAAACCTTTTTCTTCTTAAAGGGAAACATTGAATGAAAAGAAATCAGACTTTTAGTATAAAAGTGTTATATAATGAAATATTCAAGTTTTATACAATATAGACTAACATTTCCTGATGTTTTCTGCTTACCTTAAAGCTTTGCTGTGTAGACTGGGTCACAGCCAGCAGACAAAATGTGACACAGCCGCTCAGGTCACCTTCTTTTATTGTTCCATGATCTAGTTCTGATACTAATGCATCTATGCTAAGCACTTTTGGTGATGAACGTGGTCTCTGTGACTGGTTTATGGCTATGCAGCCCAAAAAGCAGCAAGCTGGGATGTCCTGTGTATTCTGACACCTCCCTGTAACATTTTCACCAATTTGTGCTATTTTAGTTCTTCAGTGGGATCGGACCAGACGGGCTAGCCTTTGCTCCCCACATGCATCTTTGAGCCTTTGGTGCCCATAACTTTGTTTCCAGATCACCAGTGGACCTTCCTTGGAACACTTTTGGTAGGTAATAACCACTGCATACTAGGAACACCCGACTAGCCTTGGTGTTTTGGAGGTGATCCGACCCAGTCATCTAGCCATCACAATTTTACCTAAGTTGCTCAGATCCTACGCTATAGGCCCCCTTCCTCTCACATGCTCCCTGTTATATGATCCCTCAATGTGACAGAAAGCTTCAACAGCTTTCACACCCTGTAGTTGACATTATGTCAAATCTCGCGCCGTTCAGAATTCGGCGCAAGCGCTGTGAGGGAAAGATTCTTGCAGGCTGCCAGTAGTAATAGGCTAGTTAGGTTTAGCTGACATTAGCACATCGCACATAATTTAACATAATATATTACAAATAGAGATGAGGGAATGTCTTGAAATTTAATTTGGATTGGATTCATGCAAATCAGTCGTCAGATTCTATTCATGACTGAATAAACTTGATCCGAATCTGTATCCAACCCCTTCCAAGCTCTTTAACATCAAGACAGCATTAGTAATGTCAAAGTGACAGTAAAATATATGGTTATGGGTAAATGGAAGGTAGCTGATGGTAACAAAAATCCAACATATTGCACTGTTGGATTTATTTTTAATCAAAAACTATTCACAAATAGTGATGGACGAACATCTGCCGGGGCGGTTTGCGAACGCGCAAACACAATCAAATGTTCGCGAACCGCAAGTTCGCGGCGGGTCCCGATCATTTTAATGGCAGGCGAACCTAAAAAACCTTCAGCTCATATTTGCAGCCTAGAAATAATTACTAGAAGTGAACAAATAGCCCCAGAACATGGACAGTGACATACCAGATGTATTATTAGAATTTGCGATCTCCATTCATTATTTTTTTCAATGCGAAATATCGGCAATATAATTTTCACGTACGCGCATGCGCAAATGCACTATACAGTACCCAAATGCACTATAAAGAAAGTATATTGGTATATAACACCCCGCTTCAGTTTTTTGGGGGGACGACTGGTATATCACACCAGTAGAAATTATTTGTTCCAATAATGCTGCAGTATCGCAGCAGAACCGCACACAACTGCCGCACAATACAAACGCACTATAATATACTTTCTAACATAGAAAGTTATATTATAACATTGTACACGGAAGGCAATCCATTAGAATATACATAAAGATAAAACGTAACCTTTAAGAAATGTTACTATGAGGGTCCATTCACACGTCCGTAAGTGTTTCGCGGATCCACAAAACACGGACACCGGCAATGTGCATTCTGCAATTTGGGGACCGCACATCGCCAGCACTATAATAAAAAATGCCTAATATTGTCTGCAATTGCGGACAAGAATAGGACATGTTCTATTTTTTTGCGGAAAAGGAAGCACGGATGCGGAAGTGCGGATCCGCAAATGCGGATGCGGATCCGCAAATGTGTATGCAGACAGCACATTCCGGCCCCATTGAAAATGAATGGGTCTGCACCCGTTCCGCAAAATTGCGGTACGGATGCGGACCCATTTTGCGGACGTGTGAATGGAAAAGATATCCCTCAAAATGAAAATAAATTAAATTATTAAAGTTAAGTAAAAACCATAGATCTGATAGGTAATAACAAGTGCTCGGCGGCACTAAATCAGGTGCTCGGCGGCACCAAATGAGAAACCATATGTCCTACCACAATCCGGGGGGTCCCAGTGCACATCCATGAATCCCGGAGGGAAAGCAAAAACCATCTATCCCTGGGCTAGATGATGATGTGGTATTGAAGGACAGGGTGGGCAAAGAACTGTCCCTGATATTGCCCTACAAAAGGATGCTATCCTGGCCCTGATAGCCTAACCACAGACCACCCTGATAAGAGCGACACTGTCCGCAACATTACCCTATATAAAAAATAGCCCTAGTAAGCCCCTAGCCCCTAGGCCCCTGACTCCCAGGTGATCACTATATAGATCTATGTGTTTTTGACTCATTATAAAAGTATATTATAAGTATATCGCACCCCTCTGTGTATCACACCTATCGATAGCACACCAATACCAGTCCTTTAAAAGACTTTTGTGGCCCCATTAGCTAGCGTTTGGTGTCCCTAACAGCCTGTCCCTGCTCCACACAGCAACCTCTCCCTACACTGGCAAAACACTGAATGTAAAATGGCGGCCAGATCAGGTTTATTTATAAGGTAGGTGGTATGTACATGTGCTGAAACGTCTCAATTGGCTGTCCTGTACCACCTGATGGATGTGTCATGGGTCAAAGTTCTTCACAATGTAAAAGAATATGGCGGGGGCGCGAATATCTCCATATGTTCGCATGTTCGGCAAATCGCGAACACGCAAAGTTCGCCGCGAAACAACCGCAGGGCGAACCTAGGGCCAAGGCCATCTCTATTCACAAATTATCAATTTTTGGTGGCGAAAGCCTTGTTCTCTGACCTGTAAAGTGGTGGCTGGATTTTGAGACATTAGTCCAAAACAAATTGTAAAAATTTGGACTTGGTAGAATCAGAATTTTTGGGGCAAATTTGTAACAAATTTAATTAGTTTAGAATCAATTTGCTTATCTTTGGTTAGAAAGTGTGTTATTTTTGCACATATCAGAAATAGTAATAAGTCAGAGCAACTAGACTTTTTCTCTTGAAGATGTTTTGCTAGTCATCCAACTGGCTTTCTCAATTAGAATGACTTGTGCAAGAAATCTCTGGCATTAAATACTGGTGACTCATGCTTCAGTCAGCATCATCTGTTTATCATAATCAACAATTGACCTCATGAAGGTAAGATGTTGATTGCAATTTGCATGATTTGCTATTAGACAGGATTAAACTGCCTTTGTAGAGGTATTATAATGGCATTGTTGGTTTCTCCAAATTGACATAAATAGCCTTTTTCACACCTCTTTTGAACCAGTACTTTCCTGTGTCGAAGATGCAAGTCCTAACCGCAGGTGTTGGCTACCACATAGAATAGGGAACAGTGCAGCCCTGAAAATCCACCTGAACCACTGTGCCTACCTATCTGGGGCCTAATCAAGGTAATTAGCCACTGCCAAGAAACCAAACACAGTCAGACAGTCTGAAGGCAAAACGCAGGAGATTAAGACAGACACCAAATCATAGAGAAGGGACATAGTCACAAAAACAAAAAGCGAGGCATAAACGTTCTCAACCTGAGCACAACCTCCATGACCAGGCATCTAAGTGCAAAGCACGAGCTGCAGTGGAGTAGACACCTCAAAAACCAAGAAAGATCTCTGGCTCCTCCTGCTTCCTCTTCTGCTGCAGTCTCGGCCTCTTCATCCACCTCTGGAGTGACAGTGTCACCTGCCACCCCGCAAACAGAGGATCTGCCAGAAGCACCAACACCTGGGTCACCAAGCATCTCCACAATGTCCCACGGAAGCGTTCTGCTCTCCATCTCCCAAACGCTGGAGCGGAAGAGGAAGTACCCCCTACCCACACGCGATCCCTAGCCCTGAATTCCAGCAGCATTTAAAAATTACTGGCCTTTGAAATGCTGTCATTCCGTCTGGTGAAGACAGCGAGTTTTAAAAGCCTTCCCTGCACAACCAAGTGGGGGACAAAATCAGGTGTGCACTTCGCAACGCCATCTGTGGCAAGGTCTACCTAACTACGGATACGTGGACCAGTAAGCATGGTCAGGGCCGTTATATCGCCATAACAGCACACTGGGTAAATGCAGTGGTGGGTGGGCCTGAGGCGGATAGCAGTTTGGTGCATGTCCTTCCACCACCGAGGATTGCAGGGCACTTCAGTTTGCCTCCTGTTGCTTCCTCCTCCTACTCCGCTTCCTCATCCTCTACCAGCTCCTCATCCGGTGAGCGTAACACCTTCACCACCAACTTCAGCACAGCCAGGGGTAAACGACAGCAGGCAGTTTTAAAACTTATCTGTTTGGGGGACAAACCCCACACCGCGCAGGAGCTGTGGACGGGCCTTGAACAACAGACCGATGAGTGGTTGGTGCCAGTAAGCCTCAAGCCCGGCCTGGTGGTGTGCGATAATGGGCGAAATCTTGTAGCAGCTCTGGGACTAGCCGGTTTGACGCACATCCCTTGCCTGGCGCATGTGCTGAATTTGGTGGTGCAGCGGTTCCTTAACAATTACCCCGATATGTCAGAGCTGCTGCATAAAGTGCGGGCCGTCTGTGCGCGCTTTCAGCGTTCTCACCCTGCTGCTCGCCTGTCAGCGCTGCAGCGTAACTTCGGCCTTCCCGCTCACCACCTCATATGCGACGTGCCCACAAGGTGGAACTCCACCTTGCACATGCTGGCCAGACTGTGCGAGCAGCAGCAGGCCATAGTGGAGTTTCAGCTGCAGCACGCACGGGTGAGTCGCTCTGCGGAACAGCACCACTTCACCACCACTGACTGGGCCTCCATGCGAGACCTGCGTTCCTTGTTGCGCTGTTTCGAGTACTCCACCAACATGGCCAGTGCCGATAACGCCGTTCTCAGCGTTACTTCTATGCCTGTTGGCGATGATGGAAGAGGATGTGGCACAGGAGGAGGAGGAGGAAGAGGGATTATTTCATAGGGTTTCCGGCCAGTCATTTACAAGTGGCTCCGAGGGTGGGTTCCTGCACCCACAAACGCCAGGTACACAATTGTCCAGCCAGGCCCCATTTCTGGAGGATGACGAGGTGAAGGATGAGGAGGAGGAGATGGAGGAGGAGTAACCGTGTTCACAGCAGGGTGGCACCCAAACCAGCTTATGGCCATCACTGGTGCATGGCTGGGGGGATACAGAGGACACAGACGATACACCTCCCACAGAGGACAGCTTTTCGTTGCCTCTGGGCAGCCTGGTACACATGAGGGACCGCCAAGTTGCCCACATTCCAACTTGTGCTGATTACTGGGTGGCCACGCTGCTGGATCCCCACTACAAGGTCAACGTACCGTCCTTAATTCCGTCACTGGGGCGTGATGGTAAGATGCGCGAGTACAAGCGCACACTGGTAGACGCGCTGCTGGTGGCATTCCTACCTGACAGCGGGGGCACAGTGGAAGCACAAGGTGAAGGCAGAGGAGGAGGAAGAGGTCGCCAACGCAGCTGGGGCACCACCAGCACCTCAGAAGGCAGGGTTAGCATGGCCGAAATGTGGAAAAGCTTTGTCAGCAAGCCACAACAACCAGCACCACCAGCTGATATGGAACGTCTTAGCAAGAGGCAGCATTTCACCAACATTGTGGAGCAGTATGTATGCACACGCCTACACATACTGAATGACGGGTCTGCCCCCTTCAACTTCTGGGTCTCCTAATTGGGCACATGGCTTGAGCTTGCCCTTTACGCCTTAGAGGTGCTGGCCTGCCCTGCAGCCAGTGTATTATCTGAACGTGTGTTTAGCACGGCAGGGGGCGTTGTCACAGACAAGTGCAGCCGCCTGTCCACAGCCAATGTGGACAAGCTCACGTTCATTAAAATGAACCAGGCATGGATCCCACAGGACTTGTCCGTACCTTGTACAGAATAGACATGTAAACTGGCCTTAACCAGCCATTGTTATACTACAGCGCAATTGCTTATTGTTGTATTTTGGATATTTCACACTCTTTTGGAGTGTACCCTAATTAAATATTTTTTTTTAAATTAAAACAAAAAAACTGTGTTGGCTACCTCGTCCTCTTCCACCTACACCGCTACGTCCACTGCCTCCTCAAACTCCTACTCCATATTTTTTTTAAATTTGTACGTATTTTATTTTATTTTATGTTATTTCACTAATTTGTACGTATTTTATTCTATTTTATGTCATTTCACAAATTTCTGGTGAAATTCACAAATTTTTGGGTGTGATATACCACTGCTATACCTAGTAGACAGGTAAAAAAAAATTCACTAATTTGTCTGTTACATATTTTGGTAAAATTCACCAATTTTTGGGTGTGATATACCCCGGCTGTACCTAGTGGACAGGTAAACAAATTTCACTAATTTGTCTGTTACATTCTCGGGTGAAATTCACAAATTTTTGGGTGTGATATACCCCGGCTGTACCTAGTAGACAGGTAAAAAAAAATCATTAATTTGTCTGTTACATATTCGGTTGAAATTCACCAATTTTTGGGTGTGATATACCCCTGCTCTACCTAGTAGACAGGTAACATTTCACTAATTTGTCTGTTACATATTTGGGTAAAATTCACCAATTTTTGGGTGTGATATACCCCGGCTGTACCTAGTGGACAGGTAAACAAATTTCACTAATTTTTCTGTTACATTCTCGGGTGAAATTCACAAATTTTTGGGTGTGATATACCCCTGATCTACCTAGTAGACAGGTTAATAAATTTCACTAATTTTTCTGTTACATTCTAGGGTGACATTTTACCATTTTTGCTGTGAATAAACCCCTGCTCTGCATAGGTGACAGGGACCGAAATTTTTAAAAATTAGCTGTTCCATTGGTGGGTGACATTAACCCATTTCTGGCGATGAAAAACCCCTGCTCTGCATAGGTGAGAGGGAAGTAAATTAGTAAAATTTGTCTTTAATTGGCCCTTTGATTCGATCCTTCCGCTTTAATAATTTGTCCCACATTTCCGCTTCATCCCATTGTAGCCATTGATCTCCCTTGGATGAGGTCTCTCTTTCTGACACTCCATCTCCGGCGTGGAACCCTGATTCGCTGATAACCGTGATCAACATGGTAGGCTTAGAAAAGAACATCAAAAGTTGATAGAGAAGATATCCAAATAGATGGTGGACGTCATGGCACGGGGACGTGCGATCAGGCAGAAGTTATCTAAAGTCAACAAAGCGGCAGCAGGGCCTCTCCTGTCTAACGTTTCGAATTCCTAAATCCCCCAGTGACATTCCCTATAATTTTTTATTAATCATTCCAATAACAGGGCATCTTAAGAGTCCTGTATTGTTATTTATCGTCACTACCTCCCCGAGTCGGGAGTGGGTAATTGCCACGTGCCCCCTCCTTTCCTTCAATACTTCCATTTTAATAGCTTCTCCCACATTTCCGCTCGATCACAATTACATTTCATCCATTGATGTCCCTTGGATGTGCTATCCCTTTCTCACGCTCCCTCTCCGGCGTGGAACCCTGATTCGCCGCTAACCGTGATCAACATGGTAGGCGCAGAAAAGAATATAGAAAGTTGATAGAGAAGATATCCAATTGGATCATGAACATCACAGGGACGTGCGACATGGTGGGGCAGTATGTGTGCACACGCCTACACAAACTGACTGATGGGTCTGCCCCTCCAAATTGGGCACATGGCCTGAGCTTGCCCTTTACGCCTTGGAGGGGCTGGCCTGCCCTGCAGCCAGTGTATTGTCTGAACGCGTGTTTAGCACGACTGGAGGGGGTTATCACAGGTTATATTTCCCAATGTTTTGGGGTGTACCCTAATTTAATTTTTTTTAAATGATTTTAAACCAAAAAACTGTGTAGGCTACCTCCTCCTCCTCCACCGCCGCTTCCACCTACACCGCCACACCCACTGCCTCCTCAACCTCCTACTCCATATAGACCTCCGCCTCCTAGATCAAGATTATTATTTTTTATTTTTACGTATTTATTTAAAGTCATTTCCCTATCCACATTTGTTTGCAGAGCACTTGCCATGCTCTTAACCACATTTTGATGCCATTTGCAGCCCTCTAGCCCTTCCCATGATATTTTTACAGCCATTTTAGTGCTCAAAAGTTCGGGTCCCCATTGACTTCAATGGGGTTCGGGTTCGGGGTCAAGTTTGGAACTTCCAGGTGTCCGCTCAACTCTATTAGAGAGCACTTTAATTCTATAAAAACTGGAAAAGGTTACCCGAGGGTGATTGAACATATAAAAGAAGTTCATGGAGGGAATGTAGAAACACTCAGATATGCAGGACTTGAAATAGTACCTGTTCCATCTCAGGGCGGCGATCGCCATCGCCAGTTGTTGCAAAAGGAGGCCAGGTGGATAATACGCACTGGGCCCTGGGTCCTCTGGGTCTTAATGACCGGAATAATTTGAACGCGTTTTTATAAGGTATTGTTTTGTATTTCATGATTTTATGTTTTTGTAGTTTACACAAGGTTTTTTTTAAACTTACCTTCTTGTTATGCGCTGGGTTGCTATTGTATCCATGGTAACGTGACGCCTATGAGATAAGAAGGCAGCACGGGGTTACGTGCTGACGTAGGGGCCTCACGAAGCGCGATTGTGTGCGAAACGGCCGTCGCCGCTGCTGCATGTGAAAATAGGCATACTGCACCCAGCCGTGTGTAATCTATGTATTGAGCTTTGGAAATAAAGATTGAAGCAAGAAAATACTTCAGTGGTGTGTGCGGCCTATTCTTCTTCCTCTTCTATGTGAATTATATCGACTGCTTGTGAGGATTGTGAACCACCGATACTGTAGAAAAGAAAGGAGGTACAAGTGGACCTTTGTGTGAATGTTCCGGATTTATTGAGTTGAAGCTGTGCCACCAGGTCTTTTATACATGGTTCATTTACTAATGTATTGTGATTGTCCATATTGCCTCCTTTCCATCACATTATACACAGCACGTATCCGTGGTTATTACCACCGTGTAATCCAGCAGCGGTGGCCGTGCTTGCACACTATAGGTAAAGGTGTTGGCCTATGTGCACTTCCAGCCTTTTCCTATAGTGTGCAAGCACGGCCACCGCTGCTGGATTACACGGTGGTAATAACCACGGATACGTGCTGTGTATAATGTGATGGAAAGGAGGCAATATGGACAATCACAATACATTAGTAAGTGCCTTGTATTAACTTTCTCTACATAATAAATGCCAATTGCTGAAGTGAGACAACCCCTTTAACCCTTTAAGTGTGCTACACTAAATAGGGTTAGGCATAAATGTCTTGGTGTGTGCATTGCGTGTTTCCTATGTGTGATTGGTGTGTGCTATATATGATCTATGTATCAGTGGTGTATGTGCAGCATGTGACATATGCATCAGTGGTATGTGAGCCATGTATAAGTGTCTTGTGTGCCACGTGTCCAATGAGTGATTGGTGTGCGCTGCATGTGTCTTGTTTCTGACTGACTGAAGTGCAGGATATCCATATATGTGTACATTCTGCCACATGTATGTTTGTGCATTTTGCTGTGAATGTCTGCCATCATACTTCATCTTTAATATTTCTGTTATCACTGTAAGTGCTCATGAACACGACCGTTGGATATTTTGCAGTCCGCAAATTGCGGATCCGCAAAACATGGATACCGGGTGTGTGCATTCCACATTATGCGGAACAGAACAGCCGGCCTCTAATAGAACAGTCCTATCCTTGTCTGTAATGTGGACAATAATAGGACATGTTCTATCAGTACGGCCATGCGGACATACAGATACAGAATGCACATGGAGTCAATTTTTTTTGCGGCCCCATTGAAGAGAAGGGAACAGTACGGACATGGAAAAAAAATAAGTTTGTGTGCAGGAGCCCTAAGGTGGGCCCCAGAATCAGTTACACTGGTGGGCCCTAAATACCCCAGTCCGACACTGTAATTAGGTAATGACCATGCTTTACAGCGCACTACGATTACTATATTTTCATTATTGGATATGCACTTAAAGGGAACCTGTCACCAGTTTTATGGTGTCCTAACTAAGGGCAACATAAATAAGTGACTGATTCTCTTAGCACAATGCTGGGTCACTTTCTTTAATTGACCCAGTCAATCTGCCAACATCTTGTATTGAAAAGCTCCAGCTGATAATGATGAGTCATGAATATTCATGAGCTCCTGACTCTCCCAGCCCACCTGCTGCTGAATGACAGTTTTTTTTCCATATGAATTAGCAGCAGGTGGGCAGGGGAGTGGCTATAGCTCTGAATTAAAAAAACGCTGGACTCAATGACATCACGCTGGACTCAAATCAGCTCATTAGCATGCGGCATGTGGCATCTTTGTGTGTATATTATGAGGTAACCATCTGTCACACCAGTAAGTGAATACATCTAAGGCACTTTTTAGTAGTTAATGATTGTACATAATTAGTTAGATTATAATCAAATATCCACATGACAGGTTCTCTTTAAGCACAGAACAAGTTCTCATTACATGGTTCTACTGTCATAAATCCACAGGAAGTCTACTTTAATTTTCCATATTGTTTCAATTTATCTCAATCCGCACGACCACACGAGTTAATAATTTGCGTCTTATGTTCATTTGCTATTGAAAATCTGTATCTGGTTATCACAAACAGCTGAATTTCAAAAAAAATGTTGCATAATTAATAGGATGTTTGTCTCAGTCACAGATTAACCACTTAAGGACCACAGGTTTATACCCCCCTAAAGACCAGGCCCTTTTTTACAAATCAGCACTCCACAACTTTAGCGGTTTATTGCTCGGTCATGCAACTTACCACCCAAATGAATTTTACCTCCTTTTCTTCTCACTAATAGAGCTTTCATTTGGTGGTATTTCATTGCTGCTGACATTTTTACTTTTTTTGTTATTAATCGAAATTTAACGATTTTTTTGCAAAAAAATGACATTTTTCACTTTCAGTTGTAAAATTTTGCAAAAAAAACGACATCCATATATAAATTTTGCTCTAAATTTATTGTTCTACATGTCTTTGATAAAAAAAAAATGTTTGGGTAAAAAAATAAATGGTTTGGGTAAAAGTTATAGCGTTTACAAACAGTGGCGTCTCTAGCTTTCAAATTTTGGGGGGGGGCACACTGGGGGCCAGGACAAAAGTAGGGGGGGCAGCTATAACAACGATACATTTACACAAGTACGCTTAGAAATGCTGCAATACTTTACCCAATACCTAAAACCGCAACAGGGAAGAAAAGTCCAGCTGTCTGTGGATGACACTTTTATAGAGAGGGGGATCTGTGGATGACACTGCTATGGGGGGGATCTGTGGATGCCACATACCGTATATAGCATCTTACGACATCCATATATAAATTTTATTTATACATGAATTTATTGTTCTACATGTCTTTGATAAAAAAAAAATGTTTGGGTAAAAAAAAAATGGTTTGGGTAAAAGTTATAGCGTTTACAAACTATGGTACAAAAATGTGAATTTCCGCTTTTTGAAGCAGCTCTGACTTTCTGAGCACCTGTCATGTTTCCTGAGGTTCTACAATGGCCAGACAGTACAAACACCCCACAAATGACCCCATTTCGGAAAGTAGACACCCTAAGGTATTCGCTGATGGGCATAGTGAGTTCATAGAACTTTTTATTTTTTGTCACAAGTTAGTGGAAAATGATGATTTTTTTTATTTTTTATTTTTTCTTACAAAGTCTCATATTCCACTAACTTGTGACAAAAAATAAAAACTTCTATGAACTCACTATGCCCATCAGCGAATACCTTGGGGTGTCTTCTTTCCAAAATAGGGTCACTTGTGGGGTAGTTATACTGCCCTGGCATTCTAGGGGCCCAAATGTGTGGTAAGTAGTTTGAAATCAAAATGTGTAAAAAATGACCGGTGAAATACGAAAGGTGCTCTTTGAAATGTGGGCCCCTTTGCCCACCTAAGCTGCAAAAAAGTGCCACACATGTGGTATCACCGTACTCAGGAGAAGTTGGGGAATGTGTTTTGGGGTGTCATTTTACATATACCCATGCTGGGTGAGATAAATATCTTGGTCAAATGCCAACTTTGTATAAAAAAAATGGGAAAAGTTGTCTTTTGCCAAGATATTTCTCTCACCCAGCATGGGTATATGTAAAATGACACCCCAAAACACATTCCCCAACTTCTCCTGAGTACGGAGATACCACATGTGTGACACTTTTTTGCAGCCTAGGTGGGCAAAGGGGCCCATATTCCAAAGAGCACCTTTCGGATTTCACAGTCATTTTTTACACATTTTGATTTCAAACTTCTTACCACACATTTGGGCCCCTAGAATGCCAGGGCAGTATAACTACCCCACAAGTGACCCCATTTTTGAAAGAAGACACCCCCAGGTACTTCGTGATTTGCATAGTGAGTTCATGGAAGTTTTTATTTTTTGTCACAAGTTAGTGGAATATGAGACTTTGTAAGGAAAAAAAAAAATATATCATAATTTTCCGCTAACTTGTGACAAAAAATATAAAATTCTAGGAACTCGCCATGCCCCTCACGGAATACCTTGGGGTGTCTTCTTTCCAAAATGGGGTCACTTGTGGGGTAGTTATACTGCCCTGGCATTTTCCAGGGGCCCTAATGTGTGGTAAGTAGGTAAATGACCTGTGAAATCCGAAAGGTGCTCTTTGGAATGTGGGCCCCTTTGCCTACCTAGGCTGCAAAAAAGTGCCTCACATGTGGTATCGCCGTACTCAGGAGAAGTTGGGGAATGTGTTTTGGGGTGTCATTTTACATATACCCGTGCTGGGTGAGATAAATATCTTGGTCAAATGCCAACTTTGTATAAAAAAATGGGAAAAGTTGTCTTTTGCCAAGATATGTCTTTTGCCCCTAAAATGCCAGGGCAGTATAACTACCCCACAAGTGACCCCATTTTGGAAAGAAGACACCCCAAGGTATTTCGTGATGGGCATAGTGAGTTCATGGAAGTTTTTATTTTTTGTCACAAGTTAGTGGAATATGAGACTTTGTAAGGAAAAAAAATAATAATAAATAAATACATACACAAAAGACCTATTACTCTCAAATATTGTTCACAAATCTGTCTAAATCTGTGTTAGTGAGCACTTCTCCTTTGCCAAGATAATCCATCCCACCTCATAGATGTGACATATCAAGGTGCTGATTAGACAGCATGGGGTGCATTAGACAACGAACATAGGTGCATTTTATTGATGGCATTTTGAATGCACAGAGATACCATGACGAGATCCTGAGGCCCATTGTTGTGCCATTCATCCACGATCATCACCTCATGTTGCAGCATGATAATGCACGGCCCCATATTGCAAGGATCTGTACACAATTGCTGGATGCTGAAAACATCCCAGTTCTGTCATGGCCAGCATACTCACCGGACATGTCACCCATTGAGTATGTTTGGGATGCTCTGGATCGGCGTATACGACAGCGTGTTCCAGTTCCTGCCAATATTCAGCAACTTTGCACAGCTATTGAAGAGGAGTGGACCAACATTCCACAGGCCACAATCTACAACCTGATCAACTCTATGCGACAGAGATGTGTTACACTGCTTGAGGAAAATGGTAGCCACACCAGATACTGACTGGTTTTCTGACACCCCCCAAGTAAGGCAAAACTGTGCACATTTCAGAGTGGACTTTTATTGTGGGCAGTCTAACGCACCCCTGTGCAATATTCATGCTGTCTAATCAGCACTTGATATGCCACACCTGTGAGGTGGGATGGATTATCTCAACAAAGGAGAAGTGCTCACTAACACAGATTTAGACAGATTTGTGAATAATATTTGAGAGTAATGGGTCTTTTGTGTCTGTAGAAAATGTTTCAGATCTTTGAGTTCAGTTCATACAAAATGGGAGCAAAACCGAAAGTGTTGCATTTATATTTTTGTTCAGTGTATATAGCTAATGGTCCAACATAGTTGCATTTATATTTTTGTTCAGTGTATAATAGTTACTTTATAAATATCTATGGAAAACAGACAAGCTTTAACAATTAAAATGAAGGAAACCATGTTACCAGAATGCATAAAGATGAATACAAATAGAATTTGATGCTCCCTGTAACAATTTATTTATTTCAGTCACAAAAAAAGAAGACGGAATAAAGGTATAAAGGTTAAAAGTAATGAGCTAAGATAAAATATGGAAGAGTAATAAACTGTGCAGTGTTTGATCATACACACAACTAATTAACACTGTTCTGTGTTTGTTGTTCTAACGTTAAAACCCTCTGAGGTCTGCAAATATACATTGTTTATATAAAGGGAAAGGATTTTTTCTCCTAACTGCTCCTGCCTAATTGTGTCTTATCTGAGCTGTAAATTGGTACACAGTAGTTAACCCCTTAGTGACCACTAATACGCCTTTTTACTGACGTAAACAAAGGATTTTTTTAGCTAGCTTGCTTTAATCAATCATTACATGTACTTAAAATGGTGCATTAAAAACTATAACTTGTCCTGCAAAAAATAAGACCTCATACAAGTACATTGATGAAAAAATTATAGCGCTTGGAATGCAATTTTTAAAAAATGTGCGTGGTCACTAAGGGGTTTAGATTAGCAATCCACAGAGGCCAGTTGTGCACAGTATCGTAGGTCTCATACAGTTTGTACCCTCACCATCGCTAAGACTGTATACATATTGCCACCTCGCTTACCCATTCACAACTTTTTTCCCTTAGGGTCCATTCACACATCCGTATGTGTTTTGCGGATCTGCAAAACAAGGACACCGGCAATGTGCGTTCAGCATTTTGCGGACAGCACATCGCCGGCTCTCTCATAGAAAATGCCTTTTCTTGTCCGCAATTGCGGACAAGAATAGGACATGTTCTATTTTTTGCGGAAAGGAAGTGCAGATCCGCAAATGCGGATGCGGACAGCACATTCAGGCCCCATTGAAAATGAATGGGTCCGCACCTGTTCCGCAAAATTGCCTAACGGGTGCGGACCCATTTTGCGGAAGTGTGAATGGACCCTTAGTCTACTTCAATTTTTACATACTTGGACATCCCCATTACTATAGCGATGCAGATAGTCATATGTCATACCTGCACAGCGCATGCACAAGCAAAGCACACTGGCCACCTCCCCCTTTCCCACCTCATATCCAAATAAAGATAGGGCATACTCCTCCCTCCTTAAATCACACATGCCAAGATCTTGGAGCAGGCACAGATATCCTAAATAGACTTTGTGCGCCATTACGCTCTGTGTATGCTAACCTGCTTGGCAGATACTGAGCCTCCTATACGCTCTCCTTTACTTCACATGACACCATTGTTGTGTTCCCTTACTTATGCTCATTCTTACAGCTGTGACATGACTAGACCACTTAGTTATCCAGGAGCTCACATGTTACTGTATTCAGGGTCATATGTTGGTCCCCTCTTTAGACAGGTTCAGCTGCTTACATATACTGATGAGCAAAAGGGTAAAAATGTTTTGAACTTTTGACTTTCAGGTTCCATATCTCACCATCCACCACAGCTTCAAACATGAGACTACCATCATTTTATAGACAATTATCTTGGCTATCTCATACATAAATTGGACTTGCAACTATTTAGCATATGATTAGTTATGCAGATTCTTGTCATGTAACTGCATTGTTACTGTTTTGCTCCTAAAATTCTAAATTAGAATTTTTATTATTTTGTAAATCCACCTTTGGCTTTCGACAATGCCTGAATCCTTCTGGGCATGCCCTTGATCAGATTTAAGCATGTCTCAACCAAAATCTGTTTCCAGGTCTCTTCTACACGTTCCCAATGTTGGTGCATACTGGTCTACTCACTTGGGTACGAATACAGCTTTTTCTTAAACTCTACCCACAAGTGTTCTATTGGGTGAGGGTCTGGGGACTGTGGGGGCCAATACAGTATCTCTAGTTCATTGTCATTGAACCATTTCTTTTCCAATCTCGATGCATACTTCGGGTTGTTGTCCTGCTGGAACACTATGTTGTCCTTTTCATATCCATAGTATTTGAGTGTATGAAGTAACTTGTCTTGTAGGATACTCACATATAGCTCAGCATTGAGATCACCATCGATCCTGGTCAATTATCCAATACCTTTGGCTGTGAATCGAATGCACTTTTTTGCAAACTCAAGCTGACGCTTTTTATAACGATATTGAAATCAAGGCTTCTTCACCTTTTTTTGGACCACCATTCCAGACTTGTGTAATGCATGTCACAAGGTGCTTCTATGGACGTCTGTGATCTCCTTTTGACTAAGCCTACGAGCCACTCCACTGCTGTGTTTGTCCTTGACCTTGTGATGAGTCGACTTGTTGACTTTGATATTTTACCTGGACGTCCACCTCTTGGCTTTGGAATGGATGCACAGTCTTGATTTCATATTCTTTCAACTGTCATGGCACTCACATGATGCAGTTTGTAATTTTCTTGGCCGAGGTACCGCTATCGATGAGCTGGATGATGCTGTTTCTCTTCTTGGGAAATCTTCTTCATGGCTGCTCATGGATTCAAACAGTGACGTTTTGCTTGGGAATCAACCTAATACCACACTAAGCTATAAGGGAAAGTGAAACAGTTTGTAATTTGTAGTATACAAGAAGAAAAAGATTGTTCAACCACCAGGAGCAAAACAGTAACAATGCAGTTACATGACAATAATCTGCATAACTAATGCTAAATAATAATATGCTAAAGAGTTGCAAGTCCAATATATTTATGAGATAGCCAAGATGATTGTCTACAAAATGCTGGTAGTCTCACGTTCAAAGCTGTGGTAGATGGTGAGATATCAAGCCTGAAAGTCAAATGTTCAAAACATTGTTACCCTTTTGGTTGTCAGTGTATATATTGTTCCATATATATTGTGTTCTCTGGCATACTATATTTTTTTTATGGAAACCTTATACTTATTGCTACATGTTGCTCACCCACCCATCCATTATATAATTGCTGCAGATAATAACATCAGATTTTTCTCCACAAGGACTCTTGACAAAGGTCTGGGATAGATCAAATATCATCCTGGAAACTCGTCGCCTCAATTTATCTTATCTCTCTATATATGTTTGGGCATTTTTACAATTTTTCACATGGTTTTTGGATCAAGGATGTTACGTTTATTATTACCTATGGGTAGTCATATGCAATAAAAACTGTTATGAATGTGTCCTGAGAATTTTCTATATACTGTAGAAGATACACTAAACTAGAACAGGATCAGAATAACAGAATGTGGGAAGAAATATACATAGAAAACACTATGTCTAACAACCAGTATGGAGTGAGGCATAGTTATAAATATGCTCAACCGTCAGCAAACTCTAGCCTAATCAAACAGGCAAAGCTGGGTGATAACCAAACCAGATTCAAATGCATTTGCGAACTGCCCAAACAAAGTAGAAACTAAGAATACGAAGTAGCAGGAAGACCCCTGCGGGTTGTAACAAGCAGCAATTAACCTGTTAGGGACATAGGGCGTACAGATACGCCCTGATGTCCTGGTACTTAAGGACACAGGGTGTACCTGTATGTCCTGTGTAGCTCCAATCACCGCCGCCCGGCGGGCGGTGATCGGAAAAAGGTGCCTACTTAAATCATTGAGCAGGCACCTTGGGTCAATGCGCGGGGGGGGCCCCCGTGATCCCCGTGTCGGCGATCGCCGCAAACCGCAGGTCAATTCAGACCTGCGGATTGCTGCTTTTACTTGAGGTTGCGGCGGCGGTGGGAGGTGCCATCGGGTCCCCATGCGGCTGTAAGGGGGACCCGATGGAATGGAAGGCAGCGCGATGCCTTCCTTAGGCATCGGCGCTGCCTTCCGGTGACGAGCCTGTGAGATGACGAGCCTGTGAGGTGACGAGCCTGTCAGCCCCCTAGATCTCACAGGCCGGAAGCTGTATGAGTAATACACACTGTATTACTCATACAGCCAATGCATTCCAATACATAAATATTGGAATGCATTGTAATGGGGATCAGACCCCAAAAGTTGAAATCCCAAAGTAGGACCAAAAATTAAGTGAAAAAAAAAGTTGAAAAAATAGTTTTCCCCCCAAAAATTAAAAGTTTCAAGTAAAAAAAAAAAAAAACGTAATTTCCCCCAAATAAAATAAAAAAAATGTGGCAAAAATTAGGGGAAAAAAAATATGTAGACATGTTAGATATCGCTGCGTCCGGCTCTATAAACAGATCACATGACCTAACCCCTCAGATGAAGAATTTTTTTTGTCACCTTACATCACAAAAAGTACAACAGTAAGCGATCAAAAAGGCATATGCCCACCAAAATAGTACCAATCTAACCGTCACCTCATCCCGCAAAAAATAAGCAACTACAGTACCTAAGACAATCGCCCAAAAAATAAAAAAAATATGGCTCAGAATATGGAGACACTAAAACATAATTTTTTTGTTTTAAAAAACTGTTATTGTGTAAAACTTAAGTAAATAAATTAGATATCGCCGCGTCCATAATAACCTGCTCTATAAAAATATCACATGACCTAACCCCACAGGTGAACACCGTAAAAATAAAAAATAAAATGTTTAAATAAAGCCATTTTTTGTCACATTACTGTCATGAGGGTGTCAAGAGTCACGTCTGACTCCATTATACCCGGGGTCAGGAAGTCGCAGCGGGTGGCTGCGCGCTCTATGTATAAAAATAGTGCTGTTTCTTAATGGTAGCTTTCTGGGTTTGCCTTGCAATCCTTTTTGGCTCACTCAGGGATCCGTAGCTTCTTCTCCTCAGCTGTTTCTTGTCCAGCACTCCCAACCTCCTTATATTCCCCTCTCCCACTTCTCTGGTTGCCAGATATAGAGCTTCCTGCCTGGACTTCTATACTGACCCACTGGAGCTGTGTAGCTGTGATTCCTGGTTGTTGTTCCAGAGCGTTACCCTCCGGATCCCTGTTGGGCTTTTGTTGTCTGCTGTTGTCGCCCACCTGGGATTATATGTTTTGTCTGTATTGTCTGTCCTCTCCTTGGTGTTTTCCTTTAGTGTTAGTGGTGCGGACTAGTGTTCCCACCGCCCTATTCACTACGTAGGGCTCATCTTAGGGAAAGCCAGGGTTTAGGCACGTGATCGGCGTACGGGTGAGGAACCCTTCTAGGGACGTCAGGGCAGTCAGGTGCCAGCCTCAAGGTGAGTTAGGGGTCACCTCCTCTCCCTCTCCCTTGGACAGGGCCTTCCCATTTCCCTCCCTTTGCGTCACATTTGTGATCGGCACGCCGGTCATGATAATTACATCACAAAAAATGTAATACCAAGCGATCAAAAAGTCATACGCACCCCAAAATAGTGCCAATCAAACCGTCATCTCATCCCGCAAAAATCATACCCTACCTAAGACAATCGCCCAAAAACTGAAAAAAACTATGGCTCTCAGACTATGGAAACACTAAAACATGATTTTTTTTGTTTCAAAAATGAAATTATTGTCTAAAACTTACATAAATAAAAAAAAGAGTATACTGTACATATTAGGTATCGCCGCATCCGTGACAACCTGCTCTATAAAAATACCACATGATCTAACCTGTCAGATAAATGTTGTAAATAACAAAAAAAAAAAACTGTGCCAAAACAGCTATTTCTTGTTACCTTGCCTCACAAAAAGTGTAATATAGAGCAACCAAAAATCAAATGTACCCTAAACTGTAGTTTTTAAAATGGGGTCACTTTTTTGAAGTTTCTACTCAAAGGGTGCATCAGGGGTCTTCAAATGGGACATGGTGTCAAAAAACCAGTCCAGCAAAATCTGCCTTCCAAAAACCTTATGGCATTCCTTTCCTTCTGCGCCCTGCCGTGTGCCCGTACAGCAGTTTACAACCACATATGGGGTGTTTCTGTAAACTACAGAATCAGGGCCATAAATATTGAGTTTTGTTTGGCTGTTAACCCTTGCTTTGTAACTGGAAAAAAAATATTAAAATGGAAAATCTGCCAAAAAAGTGAAATTTTGAAATTGCATCTCTATTTTCCATTAATTCTTGTGAACACCTAAAGGGTTAACAAAGTTTGTAAAAATCAGTTTTGAATACCTTGAGGGTGTAGTTTCTAAAATGGGGTAACTTTCTTGGAGTTTCTACTCTAGGAGTGCATCAGGGGGGCTTCAAATGGGACATGGTGTCAAAAAACCAGTCCAGCAAAATCTGCCTTCCAAAAACCTTATGGCATTCCTTTCCTTCTGCGCCCTGCCGTGTGCCCGTACAGTAGTTTACGACCACATATGGGGTGTTTCTGTAAACTACAGAATCAGGGCCATAAATATTGAGTTTTGTTTGGCTGTTAACCCTTGCTTTGTAACTGGAAAAAAAATATTAAAATGGAAAATCTGCCAAAAAAGTTACATTTTGAAATTGTATCTCTATTTTCCATTAATTCTTGTGGAACACCTAAAGGGTTAACAAAGTTTGTAAAATTTTTGTAAAGTTTTGAATACCTTGAGGGGTGTAGTTTCTAAAATGGGGTCATTTTTGGGTGGTTTCTATTATGTAAGCCTCACAAAGTGACTTCAGACCTCAACTGGTCCTTAAAAAGTGAATTTTTGAAAATTTCAGAAAAATTTCAAGATTTGCTTCTAAACTTCTAAGCCTTGTAACATCCCCAAAAAAATAAAATATAATTCCTAAAATGATCCAAACATGAAGTAGACATATGGGGAATGTAAAGTAATAACACATTTTGGAGGTATTACTATGTATTATAGAAGTAGAGAAATTGAAACTTTAAAATTTGCAAATTTTTCCAAATTTTTGGTAAATTAGGTATTTTTTTTATAAATAAAAATGATATTTTTTTTTACTCCATTTTACCAGTGTCATGAAGTACAATATGTGACAAAAAAACAATCTCAGAATGGCCTGGATAAGTCAAAGCGTTTTAAAGTTATCACCACATAAAGTGACACTGGTCAGATTTGCAAAAAATGGCCATCCCCTTAAGGGGTTAAAGATGCCCTCTCAGAAATATCTATTTTTTGTAAGGGAGCAGGTACTGTATACATATACATAAACATGTTTAATAAACTGACATTTTGATTTATTGAGGTATTTTCAGCCTACTATTTGCAATTAGATCATTTGACCCTCAATGAGACACTGAATCCTACAGTGTCTGTGGTGTGGATAGAAAGTCAGTTTCTCTATTCCTTCCTGAAAAGAAAAACTGGCTCCCTGTACACACTGCAGATGCTGTGGCATATAAAATGTCTAAAATACATCAATATGTTAGTGCATTTTGAAAGTCTTGAGACCCTTTAATTTTTTCACATTTTATTATGTTGCGGCCTTGTGCTAAAATAAAAACAAATCAAGTTTTCCCCATCACTCTGTACTCAATACCCCATAGTGAGAAAGTGAAAAATTATTAGAAAGGAAAAACTAAACTGTTGCGTGGACATAAGTAGACCCTTCAGACCCTTTGCTATGATACATTAAAATTTATCTCTGGTGGCCTCCCATTTCTCTTGATCATCATTGAGATGTTTCCACATCTTGATTAGAATCCACTTGTGGTAAATTCATTTGATTAGCCATGATTTGGAAAGACACAGCCCTGTCTATATAAGGTCTCACAGCCAACAATGCAAATCAGAGCAAATCACGCCATGAGGAGAAAAAAATTGCATGTAAAGCTCAGAGAGAGGATTGTGTGGAGGAAGAGATTTGGAGAAGGGGACAAAAAAATTCTGCTACATTGAAAGCTCCTAAGAGAACAGTGGCCTCCATAATTCTGGAATGATAGAAGTTTGGAACAATTAGAACTCTTCCTAGATCTGACGCCCCCCACATACACACACACACCAAACTAATCGGGGACAAGGGTATTAGTGTGTGAAGTGACCAAGAACCCATTGATCACTTTGGCTTTGCGCCAAAGATCCTGTATGCAGATGGGAGAAACCTCCAGAAGGTCAACCATCACTGCCGCATTCCACCAATATGAGTTTTGTGACAGAGTGGTCAGAAAGAAGCCTCTCCTCAGTAAAATATATATGAAAGCCACTTGGAGTTTGCAAAAAAAAGCACCTAGAGGACTCTCAGACCAAGATGAAACCAAGATTGAACTTTTTAGCCTCAATTCTAAGCATCAAGTCTGGAGGAAATTATGCACTGCTCTTCATCTGCTCAATACCATCCCTACTATGCAGTATGGTAGTGGCAGCATCATGTTTTGGGGGTGTTTGTCAGTGGCTGGGACTAGGAGACTGGTCAGGGTGAAGGACAAACTGAATGGAGCAAAGTTCAGACATATTCTGAATGAAAGCCTGATCCAGTGTGCTCTGGACCTGGGCTGAAGTTTTGCTTTCCAACAAGAAAATGACCCTAAGCCCCAGTCAAGACAACACAGGAGTGGCTTAGGGACAACACTGTGAATGTCCTTGGGTGGCCCAGCCAGGACCCTGACTTTAACTCAATCGAACATTTCTGGAGAGACCTGAAAATGGCTGTCCACTGACAGTCCCCATCCAACTTGACAGATTATAGCAGAATGGCTGAAAATCCCCAAATCCAGGTGTGCAAACTTTGTGGCATCATACCCAAGAAGACTGGAGGCTGTAATTGCTCCCAAAGGTGCTGCAACTAAGTCCTGAGTAAAGGGTCTGAACAGTGTCGGACTGGGGTGCCTAGGGCCCACCAGTGGAATTGATTTTGGGGGCCCACCCTAGAGCTGGAGATATAACTTGTTCATTTTTCAGTCTCGCACACATGAATGTATGCATTTTAGCACACAATACAGTAACAGTATGCTAAACAGAACAGTATTGTGCACTGCACTATATCAAATAGTTTCTCTTTAAAGGGAGTCTGTCATCACAGTTTCACCTTTTTAACCCTTCCCATAGCTTTCTAGCAGCATTACAGTTGATAAAAACGTTACCTTTATAAGCAATCGTGGACTTATAAAACTGGCAAAAATCATCTTAGTAGGATGTGCAAATGAGGGCTCGCAAGTGCCCAGGGGCCGCGTCAACCTCGTAGGTGCCCAGGCAGCTCTGCCTTATCATCGCTTCCCTCCGCCCAGTCTTTCCCTCTGCCCGCCCATCTTCTTACTTCTTCTTTCGACGAGATCCTGCGCACTGAGTCCGTTAGCCGGCGCATGCGCATTAATTACTGTGATGCCATACCAGGAATGGAATGCGCCGGCCGATGGATATCAGACCCCCACCAATCAGATACTGATGACCTATCCACAGTCATATGTGACTGATATCAGCCGCTCCTCTTATAACGCTCCAGCACTGATATAACCTCCAGAGACATTACATCACATGTGACTGATATCAGCCGCTCCTCTTATAACGCTCCAGCACTGATATAACCTCCAGAGACATTACATCACATGTGACTGATATCAGCCGCTCCTCTTATAACGCTCTAGTACTGATATAACCTCCAGAGACATTACATCACATGTGACTGATATCAGCCGCTCCTCTTATAACGCTCCAGCGCTGATATAACCTCCAGAGACATTACATCACATGTGACTGATATCAGCCGCTCCTCTTATAACGCTCCAGCACTGATATAACCTCCAGAGACATTACATCACATGTGACTGATATCAGCCGCTCCTCTTATAACGCTCCAGCGCTGATATAACCTCCAGAGACATTACATCACATGTGACTGATATCAGCCGCTCCTCTTATAACGCTCCAGCACTGATATAACCTCCAGAGACATTACATCACATGTGACTGATATCAGCCGCTCCTCTTATAACGCTCCAGCGCTGATATAACCTCCAGAGACATTACATCACATGTGACTGATATCAGCCGCTCCTCTTATAACGCTCTAGTACTGCTATAACCTCCAGAGACATTACATCACATGTGACTGATATCAGCCGCTCCTCTTATAACGCTCCAGCGCTGATATAACCTCCAGAGACATTACATCACATGTGACTGATATCAGCCGCTCCTCTTATAACGCTCCAGCACTGATATAACCTCCAGAGACATTACATCACATGTGACTGATATCAGCCGCTCCTCTTATAACGCTCCAGAGCTGATATAATCTCCAGAGACATTACATCACATGTGACTGATATCAGCCGCTCCTCTTATAACGCTCCAGAGCTGATATAATCTCCAGAGACATTACATCACATGTGACTGATATCAGCCGCTCCTCTTATAACGCTCCAGAGCTGATATAATCTCCAGAGACATTACATCACATGTGACTGATATCAGCCGCTCCTCTTATAACGCTCCAGAGCTGATATAATCTCCAGAGACATTACATCACATGTGACTGATATCAGCCGCTCCTCTTATAACGCTCCAGCGCTGATATAACCTCCAGAGACATTACATCACATGTGACTGATATCAGCCGCTCCTCTTATAACGCTCCAGCACTGATATAACCTCCAGAGACATTACATCCTATGTGACTGATATCAGCCGCTCCTCTTATAACGCTCTAGTACTGCTATAACCTCCAGAGACATTACATCACATGTGACTGATATCAGCCGCTCCTCTTATAACGCTCTAGTACTGCTATAACCTCCAGAGACATTACATCACATGTGACTGATATCAGCCGCTCCTCTTATAACGTTCCAGCACTGATATAACCTCCAGAGACATTACATCACATGTGACTGATATCAGCCGCTCCTCTTATAACGCTCTAGTACTGATATAACCTCCAGAGACAATACATCCTATGTGACTGATATCAGCCGCTCCTCTTATAACGCTCCAGCACTGATATAACCTCCAGAGACATTACATCACATGTGACTGATATCAGCCGCTCCTCTTATAACACTCTAGTACTGATATACCGTATTTTTCGCCCTATAAGATGCACCGGGGTTTTTGGGGAGGAAAATAAGAAAAAAAAATATTTTTAACCAAAAGGTGTGCTTTTGGTGGGTTTGGAACTAATGGTGGTCTGTGGATGGCACTATTACTGGGGATCTGTGAAGGACACTGTTATGGGGGGGATCTGTGAAGGACACTGTTATGGGGGGGGATCTGGGGATGGCACTGTTATGGGGGGGGGGATCTGGGGATGGCGCACTGTTATGGGGGATCTGTGGATGACGCACTGTTAGGCCTCATGCACACGACTGTTTTATTCCATGTCCGTTGTTCCGTTTTCGTGATTTTCTGCGGACCCATTGACTTTTAATGGGTTTGTTGAAAACTCGGCTAATGCACCGTTTGTCATCCGCGTCCGTGATCCCTGGTTCCAGTCCGTCAAAAAAATATAACCTGTCCTATTTTTTCCACGGAAAACGGTTTGCGGATCCATTCAAGTCAATGGGACCGTGAAAAAACGCGGAGGCACACAAGATTGTCATCCGTGTCCGCGTCAGTTTTTTCCCTATCATTTGCATGGCAAACTTGACTTAGATTTTTTTTTAACTTTCCTTCATGTCTGGTGATCCTCCAAAAATAAATGAAGACACACGGAAACAAAAACGGAAACGGATCACGGAACAATGGAACCCCATTTTGCGGAACGGAACACAACAACGGTCGTGTGCATGAGGCCTTATGGGGGATCTGTGGATGACGCACTGTTATGGGGGGGATCTGTGGATGACGCACTGTTATGGGGGGGATCTGTGGATGACGCACTGTTATGGGGGGGATCTGTGGATGACGCACTGTTATGGGGGTATCTGTGACGGACACTGTTATTGGGGGGTATCTGTGGATGGCACTGTTATGGAGGTGGATCTGTGGATGGCACTGTTATGGAGGGGGATCTGTGGATGGCACTGTTATGGAGGGGGATCTGTGGATGGCACTGTTATGGAGGGGGATCTGTGGATGGCACTGTTATGGAGGGGGATCTGTGGATGGCACTGTTATGGAGGGGGATCTGTGGATGGCACTGTTATGGAGGGGGATCTGTGGATGGCACTGTTGTGGAGGGGGATCTGTGGGATGGCACTGTTGTGGAGGGGGATCTGTGGATGGCACTGTTATGGAGGGGGATCTGTGGGTGGCACTGTTATGGAGGGGGATCTGTGGGTGGCACTGTTATGGAGGGGGATCTGCGGGTGGCACTGTTATGGAGGGGGATCTGCGGGTGGCACTGTTATGGAGCGGGATCTGTGGGTGGCACTGTTATGGAGGGGGATCTGTGGGTGGCACTGTTATGGAGGGGGATCTGTGGATGGCACTGTTATTGAGGGGGATCTGCGGATGGCACTGTTATGGAGGGGGATCTGCGGGTGGCACTGTTATGGAGGGGGATCTGCGGGTGGCACTGTTATGGGGGGATCTGTGGATGACGCACTGTTATGGAGGGGGATCTATGACGGACACTGTTATGGAGAGGGGGATCTGTGGATGGCACTGTTATGGAGGGGGATCTGCGGGTGGCACTGTTATGGAGGGGGATCTGTGGGTGGCACTGTTATGGAGGGGGATCTGCGGGTGGCACTGTTATGGAGGGGGATCTGCGGGTGGCACTGTTATGGAGGGGGATCTGCGGGTGGCACAGTTATGGAGGGGGATCTGCGGGTGGCACAGTTATGGAGGGGGACCTGTGGGTGGCACTGTTATATATGTGCCATCACAGACCCCCCACCCCATAACAGTGCCATCCACAGACCCCCCCACCCCTTAACAGTGCCACCCACAGATGTCCCTCATAAAACTGTCATCCACAGATCCCCCCCCCACCGCTCCAGTATACAAATATAAAATGTCTGATTGAATTAAAAGTTATTACACATGCCCCCTCACTCCTAATATTACTGTACACCCTAACAGCTTCTGTACAACGCAGGCAGGCCGGGCGGCCAGCGCGTCACTCACTGACGTCACGTGCCTGCGCCGCCTGCTTGATTCATAAAGTAGGCGGCGCAGGCACGTGACATCGGGGAGTTATGCTGCTGTTAGGGTGTATGGTAATATTAAAAGTGGGGGGGGGGGGGCATGTTTAATCACTTTTAATTGAATGAGACATTTTATATTTGAATATTGCAGCACCGGAGCGGCGGGGCCGGAGTACAGTGACTGCACCCAGTCCCTCCCCGCTCTCGTATACATCGCAGCCTGTAAAAATGTCAGCATTCACCCCATAAGACGCAGGGGCATTTTCCCATTTTTTGGGGGAAAAAAGTGCGTTTTATAGGGCGAAAAATACGGTAACCTCCAGAGACATTACATCATATGTGACTGATATCAGCCGCTCCTCTTATAACGCTCCAACGCTGATATAACCTTCAGAGACATTACATCCTATGTGACTGATATCAGCTGCTCCTCTTATATCGCTCCAGTACTGAGATAACCTCCAGAGCAGGGGCGTACATACAGGGGTCGCGGCTGGGCCCGGCACTCCAGGGGGCCCGGCCGCCTGTGGACCCCTGGCCCCGCCCTGCAGTAGTGCTGTGCCTGCCTGTATAAAGGCTGTTTCACACGAGCGAGTCGATTGCGGGAATCACGCTCCGTGTGTGAGTGTGAACCTCCGCTCTGCTCATAGTGACATAAAGCGGTCAGTATGATTCTGTGGAAAAAAGGCCATGCAGAGACACATAGCATTATAAACCATGATAATGCCGTGCGCTCCTGCAAGTCCAGAGCGGAGGATCACACTCACACACGGAGCGCGATTCCCGCAATGGACTCGCTCGTGTAAACAGCCTTAATCCGGGCGGCCGACCCGGGGCCCGCCACCCAGTGTTGCGTTTCTGCGCTGCAGTGCCAGGCCAGGCCAGCCCTACCCTCCTTGAGTGAGAGTCTCCTCCCCCTGATTCTCCTCCCCGTGCAGGTGCGGCGTGCCTAGTCATTTCCTGTTGGGCGGCCGCACCGGACACAACGTTTCCCTAGGCTGCGCAGGCGCACAACAACGCCGAGACGCAGCAGGAAGAAGGCACCGGAGAGCGTGAAGAAGCCGGTGCCGGTTCGGAAGTGAAGATAAGATTTGTAAAAAAAAAAAAAAAAAAGGTCTTCATAATTGCTCACCTCATTTATGGTGAGTGAGTTCAGAGTACACTCAGAGTAGGGTCTGATGGGGTCTGATGGGGGCTGGCTTTATAACTAGCTCTGCTATATTTCTGTAGCCTGCAACCTCTGACTGCCCAGTTGGGCTGAAACTACTACACCCAGCATGTTCTGGCAGTAATAGTAAATGGATATTGGTGCAATTCTGAGCTACTAGTCTATATAATATTATATAGTAGCTCAGAATTGCACCAATATCCATTTACTATTACTGCCAGAACATGCTGGGTGTAGTAGTTTCAGCCCAACTGGGCAGTCAGAGGTTGCAGGCTACAGAAATATAGCAGAGTTAGGCTACTTTCACACTGGTGTTTCTGGGTCCGCCTGTGAGATCCGTTTCAGGGCTCTCACAAGCGACCCAAAACGGATCAGTTCAGCCCCAATGCATTCTGAATGGATGCGGATCCGCTCAGAATGCATCAGTTTGCCTCCGTTCAGCCTCTATTCCGCTCCGGAGGCGGACACCAAAACGCTGCTTGCAGCCAAACGGATCTGTTCTGAACGGATACATGCATTTGCATTATAGGTGCAGATCCGTCTGTGCAGATTTGTTTTGGTGTCCGCCTGGCGATGCGGAGCCAAACGGATCCGTCCTGACTTACAATGTAAGTCAATGAGGACGGATCCGTTTTCACTGACACAATATGGTGCAATTGAAAACGGATCCGCCTCCCATTGACTTTCAGTGTAAGTCAAAATGGATCCGTTTGCATTATCTTTTTTTTTTTGTTCATGGTAATGCAAACAGATGCCTTCTGAACGGATACAAGCATTTGCATTATCGGTGCGGATCCGTCTGTGCAGATACCAGACGGATCCGCACCTAACGCAGGTGTGAAAGTAGCCTAAGGCTGCATTCACACGTCTGTGGTGTGTTGCGGACCCGAATCCGCAACACACCAGCCCGGCGCCCCCATAGAAATGCCTATTCTTGTCCGCAAGCTGCGGACAAGAATAGGACATGCTCTATCTTCTTGTGGAGCTGCGGACCCAAAATCAGGGCCGCACTCCGCAATTGCGGCTGCAGACAGCACACTGTGTGCTGTCCGCATCCATTCCGTCCCCATAGAGAATGAATGGGTCCGCACCTATTCCGCAAAATTGCGGAAAGGATGCGGACCCATTTTGTGGACGTGTAAATGGAGCCTAACTCTGCTGCTGGTGGAGGGAGGTTGGGGGGGGGGGGCGGCGACGGGAAGGGGGCCCCATGGTTCAGTTTTACACCGGGGCCCCATGGATTGTGTGCTCCAGAGACATTACATATTATGTGACATTACATATTATGTGGGGGTGAGGGGCTGGGAAAGTGTGAAATGCCACTGATGAGAGGGAAGAGGGGGACACTGGGAGACATGACTTCTTGCCCTGTATAAAGTATAGGTGAGATAGTTGGTGGGAAAGGTCTGTGAGGGGCTGGAACAACAGGGACACAAGATGTGCCGGGGCAGCAGCTTCAGGACTCTCTTCCCACTTCCCTCCCACAGTAACTTACCCCAGTGCTGCTGTGTGGAGTAGTGGGACCAGTGAGAGAAGAGAACTTTATACTGGAGGGAGGCACAGTGACTCAGAGAGAGCAGCGTCTCCATCTCCTGCTGCTGCCTCGGCTGTCGGCTCCTCTGGCTCCGCCCCCTCCTCACACAGGATGGAATATCACACTGCAGAGAGGAGGGGGGGAGCTGTCTGCTCATGTCGGGTCGGTGAAGTTTACTTTGGAGAAAGGGACAAGCGCTGCAGGGTATTGTGCTGTCCCTTTCACCAAAGTAAAATGATATGTGTGCCAGTGCT
Organism: Bufo bufo; assembly: GCF_905171765.1. Lineage (NCBI taxonomy): Eukaryota > Metazoa > Chordata > Amphibia > Anura > Bufonidae > Bufo > Bufo bufo. The sequence continues at coordinate 566,131,341 of NC_053392.1, read as the reverse complement.
GCAGTCCAGCCCCTGATAACAGCCAGGCGCCTGAAACTGAAAGTATAGTAACTGCCCTGCCCCTGCTGGTGGCTCTGGCTGCAGTATAAGCAGACAGGCAAGGGGCCCACCGGGCATTTCACCGGCTTCCCGGTGAGCCAGTCCGAGCCTGGGTCTGAATACTTATGTCAATGTAAGTTTTTCCTTTTCAATAGATTAGCAAAGATTTCGAACATTCTACTTTCACTTTCTCATTATGGGGTATTTTTTTTATTTTATCACAAAGCCTTAACATAACAAAATATGAAAAAAGTGAAAGGGTCTGAAGACTTTCTGAATGTACTCAATTAATATGTAAGTTTGTCAAATGGTTATGTATGCCAGCACATTTACAAAAAGGGGGAGGGGTGTCTTAAAAAACTTTCATGAAACAAATTCATTAAACTAAAATATTTCATAATAAATTAATTTCATCATTGCATACCAGGGCCCATAACTTTTTTATTTTAAAATTCTGTACTGCATGTCATGTTATGTGCATATAGTTTTGCAGAATATTTCCAAAGTGTGTGGATGAGATTTGTGATAAGCTCAACCACTTCACTGCTATTGTAGATGCTATAGATTTTCAACATGCAATTCCACTGCAGAAAATCTGTGTCTGTAGTCTTACAAGTATTAGCATGGACTACACTAAATAGTGAGGCTCCACCAAGATTGAAAAGCTTTGACCTACACTGACTTACAGAAAACCACCAGAACAACAGGGATGTACAGTATTTACTGTATTTTTCACCCCATAAGACATACTTTTTTCCCCCCAAAGTGGGTAAAAATGTCAGTGTGTCTTATGGGACAAATACTAATGAGTGCTTCCATTATGGAATCGCTCATGAGTACCGGAGGACTGAGAAGTGGTGAATGCAAGCACTCCCTGGGCTCTGTACTCACCGCTTCCTGGTCCTCGGCCACTCGCTGTGCTGTGACTGTGCACAGCGTGAGGATGACGGCACTCTGTGAACTCACGCTGTGCGTGTCGGGTTACAGCACAATGCGCGCCAGGGAGAAGAAGAGTTCTGGATCCTAGGTGCTGAGGCGCCTGGAGCAGGAGAGATAAGTTGATCTGATGGGATCTGATCTGAGGCATAAGGGGTTCTCATCTGAGGCATGGGGGTCTCATCTGTGGCATGGGAGTCTCATCTGAGATCTGAATGTGGTGTCTTATTTATATTGGGGCTCTTACTCAGGTCTGATTGGGGGTCATTCACATTGGGGTCTGAGCTGAGGTCTGATTAAGGGTCTGATCTGAAGTCTTAATGGGGTCTTATTAACATTGGGGGTCTGATCTGAGGTCTGATTGGGGGTCATTTACAATGGGTTTTGAGCTGAGGTCTGATTGGGGGTCTGATCTTAGTTCTTATCAGGTGTTATTAAGATTGGGTATCTGATTGGGGCTGTGAGCTGAGGTTTGATTATTGAGGGTCTGATTGCTGGTCTAATCTGAGGTATAATGAAAAATATTTGTTTCTTATTCTCCTCCTCTAAAATCTGGGTGTGTATTATTATAGGCAGGTGTGTCTTATAGGGCGGAAAATATGGTAGACAGGGGAATAACTAGGCTGGATACAATTTTAAAACTCAAAGTAATAAGTTGTGTTTAGGCTTTGGATGTAAACCAAATGCTGCCTGCCCGTCGCTGACAGCAATCTGTGATCTTGTAATAGCAAGGACTTGAACAGTGTATTAGAAAGTTGCAGAATGTTTTAATTATTAGTATTGATCACGAATATTCGAATTTTGAATTTTTATCGCGAATATAGGTACTTCGAAAATTCGCTAATATTTCGAATATAGTTATATATATTCATAATTTCGAATATTCAAATACATTTTTTCGATTATTATTTTTTTTTTTCGATTTTTTTTTTTTTTAAATCAGTACACATGATCCCTCACTGCTTCTAGCTTGTGGGCCAATAAGAAGGCTGCAATATACTTGACTTTAGGAGTAGTAGTGTTTGCGAATTTTGCTCTATATTCGTTTTTTTTTTATATTTGCTATATATTCTTGTTTTAGAATATTACGAATATTCGAAAAAACTAAGTTATAGCAATATAGAGAATATTCGAAAAAAAATCGAATATAGAGCAATTTAGCTAATATAGTGCTATAATCTTCGTCTAATAGTTGCAAGTTGAAAAATTCGCTATTAAAAATCAGAATATTCGAATTCCGAAAATTCGCATATTACACATTCATTACCTTTCCGATTTTTCGAGGAAAAAAAAAATCGTGAATTTTCGAATATTCGACGAATATTCGACAAAATATTCGCGAAATATCGCGAAATCGAATATGACCCCTGACGCTTATCACTATTAATTATACCTGGATTTTAAAACGGGAAAACTTGATAAATTTGAAAGATATATTTATTTTGCATTAGTCAGGGTAGATATACTGTAGCATGTATAGATGTGTAGTGTTTGAGCAGCTTTTGCTGTGCATTGGAAAGGGTTAAAGTATTGGTATGATTAGTCTATAAGGCTACACTCAGGACACATTTTCCTGTACTTAGCAATATAAAATAATTGCTAAAATTCTTCATTTGGATGCCACATAGATTTACAATATCTTATACCAATATAGTTGCTTCATGTTAATGTTTGTGCCCATAAAAAGCAATTGATTAGATTTTCTGCTACATTTTATGGAAAAATTGACCTTTTTCTTCCTTTATTTTACAAATTTTGCTACCTGTAATAAAGATAAAAATCAGCCTTTGAGTAAATTAGCCCTGCTGAATAAACAATCCCGATAAATGATGTAATTTAATATGCACATTTTATTTCAAAGAAACTACATTAGGGGGTTTCACACATAGGGTCTTTAGAAAAAAAATTGTTTCTTGCAGCGTTTTTCCTGATGTTTTTTGCTGCATTTTTTTCAGCAGGTTTTACTATAAGTAAATTGTAAATTATGAATTATGTCTAAACCAAAAAACAAAAACATCACCAAAAGCTTGAAAATCCAATGAGGCCAAAACAGTTCATTTAAAGATATTAGTGAATGCAAGGGTTCGCTTTTCATCAGTTTTGGATGCTGCAGTCTTTTCAAACAGCTGATCATGGGGGTGCTGAGTATTAGACCCCCACCGATCACATACTGATGACCTATCCTAAGAATAGCAAATGAAGAGAGGTAGCGGCAGCATCTCCAGTGAATCTTTTATTGGACCGACAAAAAGTGTGCCATAAAATCAAGCAGCTGGCCACACGGTGGGTGCTGCTCTACAAACACTTTTGTCTACTATCCTAAGAATAGGAAAATATATATATTATGAGACTGGCACTCACTCGCATGAAAATAGAGCAATAGTAGTGGTATTAATACACAATATTTAATTGGCAAAATATATTAAAGAGCAATGTTGCAATACAATGTTAAAATACTAAACAGTCGCTGCAGCGGACATACAATAACAAAAATGACAATATCAATACCCTAAAAATCCCTAAAATCTAAAACTTCGAAAAAAACTAAAAAAAAGTCCAAAAGGAGGGGGACCATGTGTCCTGGATGTGCACACTATCGCAAGCCAAAGGTGTCAGCCTATTCCTTATAATAGTGTTGGCATTTCTTTCTTATATACAATATAACATGAATATCCATGCAAGGCACTTCTTCAAATATTCGGAATTGGCCGATATAAATATTCGATAGAGTATCCAATCGGACACAAAGTTTTTACTCACAAGTGAATGTCGATTATCCTGCAGTCAAAATATTCGATCCTTTTGATTTTTACTCACGGTTTCTGTTCATATTCCCGTGGTTCTCAGTGTTTAGTGTCCCACCTGGTTCGTTCGTCACTGGTCTCTCTCGATCGTTATCCACAAATCTCGGATCTAGTCATACGATCAGGGTGTAATATCGCAAGAGATAAACTTATGCTTGTACTGACCAGTTTAAAAGGCAGAAATTTCGGATTTTTGTCTTTGGAGCGCTCCGATTTTTTTATATGTATCCAGATATTAATATACGAACTTCCAGTTAGGGTCTCTTGTTGGGGATGTCTTTGAAAAGCACCAAACGCGTTTCGGGGTTCTTCTTTCCTCTTCCTCAGTGGTGACATCCCAACTTCTTGTGATTCTTTTTATATCCCTTTCAAGATGCATGTAAGATCAGATCTGGAGTGAAGGATCTGGTCTGGAATACCAAAATCTGGTCTGGAACCATGTGTTTTTTTAGGGAAGATGCGTTTTTTGCAGTATTGTGTGCCCCATGGTCTAATTAATCTAATCTATAAAGGAAATAGTCCAGAAAGATTGCTAAATAGTCCATTCGTACCAAAATATATCAATACACGGATATCCTGTAATGAAGATTAATTCTAAGTGCTATACTGTGAATATTAATTTAAAGTGTGTCAATATTTATACCTAAATCACATTACATAATGTGAAACATACAAGTGAAATAAATATAATAATACATATAATATACTAATAAATATAAATATAATAAAGAAATAGAAAAGTGATTAATCTGTGTTGTATGGTGAGTAGGCCAATCTGGAATGAAGGATCTGGTCTGCAATACCAAAATCTAATCTGGAACCAAAAAAACGCTGCTACTGATATGGAAAGGAAAAGAGGAAGAACTCGTAGCATTCATAGCCGGATTGAACCAAAATGATTATAATTTAGTGTTCACATCGAACGAGAATAAAAAGGAAATAGAATATCTAGATCTTTTAATTACCCAGAAAGATAATAAATACATTTGTAGCCCGTTTCAAAAGCAAATAGCGAGGAATGGCTTTATTCGATATTCGAGCTGCCATTTATCAAATTGGCTTTTAAATGTCCCCTTCGGACAATTCCGGCGTTTAAAGCGAAATTGCACGGAGAATTCATAATTCGAAACGGAGGCGTCAACTATGAAAGAAAAATTCTTAGAGAGAGAATATCCATCCGAAACCATAGAGGAAGCACTTGAGAAAATAAGAAATATACCTAGAGAAACGTTTCTTTTACCAAAAATACAACAAACTACACCTAATAATGCGAATTTTAGACTGATCCTGCCTTATTCCATCCAGCATAGACAAATAGGGTCAATCATTAAACAGCATTGGCATCATATCTTACAAGACAAACTCTTGGGTCCATTGGTACCTGTGGTACCCCAAATAACGTACACTAGGGCACCCAATTTAGGGATTAAGATAGCCCCATCAATTAAACATAAAGATAAAAAAACAAGTATAATGCACAATTGAATTGGACTTAAGGGTTTTTATAGGTGTGGCAAATGTTGTGGGTGTAAAAACACGACATTTTCAAAAAGAACAACACAGGTCACCTCAACTCAGAACTCGTTTTCGGTAGAAATCAAACATTTTCTTACATGTGATTCTACCAGTGTAATTTATTTGATACAATGTCCATGCCGAAAACAGTATATAGGCCGGACCAAAAGAGCTCTAAAAACCAGGAGTTCGGAACATCTGACAAATATAAAAAACGGATATATGAAACATTCTCTCTCAAGACATTTTAAGGAGGCCCACAACAAAGATCATAGGGGGTTAACATTTACTGCTCTGGAAAGGATTGATAAAAATTGCCGAGGAGGGAAACACGTAGAGACCATGTCCAGAGCAGAGTCAAGGAAAATTTATGAATTTGGAAGTCTCATTCCAAAAGGTCTCAATGCAGACCTGGAAATTTTCGGATTCCTGTGAGAATCTAATGGTGGGTGTGCCCCTCGACAGATGAGGGGTCGTATGTTTACCTGTCTATCAGCACTGCGACCCCCCCTCTGTGATGGGCCTACCCACCTTACAACACAGATCAAACACCTGAAAAGAAGCACTGTCACCTTTCTACTTTTCTATTAGATTTAGATTTATTAGTATATTATATGTATCATTATATTTATTTCACTGGTAGGTTTCACGTTATGTAATGTGATTTATGCATAAATATTGACACACTTTAAATCAATATTCACAGTACAGCACTTAGAATTAATTTTCATTACAGGATATCCGTATATTGATATATTTTGGTACGAATGGACCATTTAGCAATCTTTCTGGATTATTTCCTTTATAGATTAGACTAATTAGACCATGGGGCACACTATACTGCAAAAAACGCATCTTCCCCAAAAAAATATAAATAAATAAATAAAAATAAAATGTATGGATAACCGCATATGCGTTTTTTTGGTTCTAGATTAGATTTTGGTATTGCAGACCAGATCCTTCATTCCAGATCGGCCTACTCACCATACAACACAGATTAATCACTTTTCTACTTCTTTATTATATTTATATTTATTAGTATATTATATGTATTGTTATATTTATTTCACTTGTATGTTTCACATTATGTAATGTGATTTAGGTATAAATATTGACACACTTTAAATTAATATTCACAGTATAGCACTTAGAATTAATGTTCATTACAGGATATCCGTGTATTGATATATTTTGGTACGAATGGACTATTTAGCAATCTTTCTGGACTATTTCCTTTATAGATTAGATTAATTAGACCATGGGGCACACTATACTGCAAAAAACGCATCTTCCCCAAAAAAACGCATGGAAACCGCATATGCGTTTTTTTGGTTCCTGACCAGATTTTGGTATTCCAGACCAGATCCTTCACTCCAGATCTGATCTTACATGCATCTTGAAAGGGATATAAAAAGAATCACCAGAAGTTGGGATGTCACCACTGAGGAAGGGGAAAGGAGATCCCCGAAACGCGTTTGGTGCTTTTCAAAGACATCCCCAACAAGAGACCCCCACTGGAAGTTCGTATATTAATATCTGGATACATATAAAAAAATCGGAGCGCTCCAAAGACAAATATCCGAAATTTCAGCCATTTAAACTGGTCAGTACAAGCATAAGTTTATCTCTCACGATATTACACCCTGATCGTATGACCAGATCCGAGATTTGTGGATAACGATCGAGAGAGACCAGTGACGAACCAACCAGGTGGGACGCTAAACACTGAGAACCACGGGAATATGAACAGAAACCGTGAGTAAAAATCAAAAGGATCGAATATTTTGACTGCAGGATAATCGACATTCGCTTGTGAGTAAAAACTTTGTGTCCGATTGGATACTCTATTGAATATTTATATCGGACAATTCCGAATATTTGAAGAAGTGCCTTGCATGGATATTCATGTTATATTGTATATAAGAAAGAAATAGCAACACTATTATAAGGAATGGACTGACACCTTTGGCTTGCGATAGTGTGCACATGCAGGACACATGGTCCACCTCCTTTTGGACTTTTTTTTATTTTTTTATTGAAGTTTTAGACTTTAGCGATTTTTAGGGTATTGATATTGTCATTTTTGTCATTGTATGTCCGCTGCAGCGACTGTTTAGTATTTTAACATTGTATTGCCACATTGCTCTTTAATATATTTTGCCAATTAAATATTGTGTATTAATACCACTACTATTGCTCTATTTTCATGCGAGTGAGTGCCAGTCTCATAATATATATATTTTCCATTACACTTTTGTTGATTTGAGTGAATCAATTTGAGACTAGAGCACCCAATCCAGAATTGCAAGGGGAGTGAGCGGTTTGTCTATATTACTTTATCCTAAGAATAGGTAATCAGAATTAAACACATCGGAAAGCCCCTTTAAATAAAAAAAATAAGCAGCTCTGTTAATAGTTTAGATTAAAAAAAACACATTATTTTCTGTACACAGCTCCTATGCAAACATTTGTGTCTCCATGGTTACAATATTCGAAAAAATAAATAAATAAATAACAAAAAAATGTTTGCCATCTTATCCAGCATTGATCTATTACGCCCTTCCATATTTATTTATTTATTATGTTTCGACTAGCAACAAGACCGAGCAGAGGAAGCAGAGTAACACAGGATTGCAGGATTAGACTACTCACATGACTAGTTTTTAGTCTGTAACCATGGATAAACATAGGTCTGCATAGGAGCTGTCTACATAAAAACAAAGTTACTTCATTATTTGTTATAGATGATTTGGCACACTGAAAAGTAGAGATGAGCGAATCGAAGTTGACGAAGTGGAATTCGATCCGAATATCAGGAAAAATTTGATTTGTACCGAATCCGAATTTCCTCAAGCTTTGTGGTAACGAATCACATGTATTCCTGCTGCACGTGTTAGGACATGGAGCAAGGAACTCTGGGAATGAGGGATCACCCACAATGCCATGCATGCAGCCAATCAGCAGCCAGCCCTGTGATGTCACAGCCCTATAAATACCTTCTGCCATCTTGGATTCAGCCATTTTCCAGTGTACTTAGTGCAGGGAGAGACATCAGCAAGCTCTAGGGACAGTGGCAGAAAAGACCTTAAAACTTTTATTTTGCTGTATAGAAGTTCAGGGAAAGGACAGGGAGGAATCATTCCACAGTATTGAAGCAGGACAGGGTTCAGTAGGAGAGTTTACAGCCTGGGTAATGGGAACAATCCTATTACACCTTTCTGCACTGACTGGGGATCCAAATTGCCATTATACAGCTCAGTAATTCCAGCAAACCGTTCTTGTTATTGGGGTGCAAGTGCTGTTTGATACAGCCATTAAAGGGGTTGTCCGGGTTCATAGCTGAACCCGGACATGCCCATATTTTCACCCAGGCAGCACCACTGATGTTAGCATTGGAGCAGCTCATGCTCCGATGCGCTCCCTTACCCTGCACTAGATCGCGCAGGGCAAGGGCTCTTTTGTTTACAATAACACACTGCCAGGGCGGAGGCTTCCAGGAAGCCCGGTGATGTCACTGGCTCTGACGGGCGTGCTTTAGCGCTGCCCTAGCCGTTTTACTGGCTAGGGCAGCGCTAAATCCCGCCCATCAGTGCCAGTGATGTCACCGGCCTTCCTGGCAGCCCTATGGAGCGCCCGGTTCATCACCGGAACCCCTCAAAATGCCTTTGCCCTGCGTGATTTAACGCATGGCAAAGGAGAGCATCGGAGCATGAACTGCTCCGTTGCTCAAGTCAGGGGGGATGCCTGGGTGAAAGTGGAGGCATGTCTGGGTTCAGCTCTGAACCCGGACAACCCTTTTTACAGAGTTTATTACAAGGAAATATTTCTACGTCTTATTTGCCTTTGTGCGGTGTAGTTATATGTTTGAAAGCATTTTTTGGCGTGTATTAGTGGCAAAAAAATATACAGTATATTATTTGTCGTTCAGCAGTGCAGTTATATGTTCTAAAGCCCTTATTGGCGTGTATTACTGGCAAAAAATAAGATGCACTTTTTCCCCCCCAATGCTGACATTTTTACGCTGCTAACACTGATACATCGCTGGCTGCGATGTATCAGCGGGGAGGGAGGAGGGCCTGGAGGCCGGCAACTCGTGGCAGGGCCCGATGCAGTCACTGTACTCTAATACACCGAGCCCTGCACACGCCCGTACTAGCAGGCAGGCTAGCCAGTCACTCACTTCCTCACAAGCATGCTCCTCCCACTTTATTAATGAAGTAGGCGGAGCAGGCGCGTGAGGAAGTGAGTGACCGGCCAGCCTGCAGTGCCTGATAGTACCGGAGTTTCATAGTGAGTACTATGTGGATTGCGCTACCTTGCTGTTTACATATGGATTTCCTACAGTTTACATATCTATTGCCTACAGTTTACATATGAATACTGGTGTGTGCAGTTTAATAGAGTACAGGCTTCTGACCCAGAGATTATTGAGGAGGACATCAGTGCTGTGCAGACAGTACTAGATGATGATGATGATGTAGCTGATCGCACTTGGGAGCCGGGTAAATTAGGGACATCATCGAGAGAAGAGGGTGGCAGCTTGCCTGTGACGCAATGGCTGAGCCAGCAAGTCGCTAACGTGGCCGAGAGTCAGCAGGGTGGCAGCAGTGGGAGGTCGGGAGCCAAAAATGCCTGGGGTAGACCACCCCACTTTGCAGGAGTCTACCTGCCCGGAAAGTAGTGGTGCAGGGTTTCACGGAAACAGTGGCAGTAGCAGTCAGTCAGTGCGTAGCGTTGGGGGTAAAATTACCTGCTCGTGGTGTGGCAGTTTTGTGTTAAGACCCCGAAGGAGGTGAACATGGCCATTTGTAGAATCTGTGGGCAGAAGGTGAAGCGTAGCCAGGGTGCCAATGTTGGTACCACGGCCCTGCGTCAACATATGCAGCATCACCATAAAGTGACCTGGCTCTGATGTGGTGGTCGAGCCTGCCACAGAAACCGCTGCATCACCAAGTCATTCCGTCAGCAATCGATCACCGAAGCGATTGCTAAGAGACAACAGTATGTGTGCACTCACCCAACGGCGCAGAAGCTGAATGTGCTCCTGGCCAAGTTGCTGGTGCTGCAGTCCCTCCCTTTCCAAGTGGTGTACCCTGCACCTTTCAGAGAACTAATGGCTTGTGCTGAGCCGAGGTGGAGAGTACCAAGCCATCATTTCATTGCCAAAAAGGCAGTACCAGCCCTGCACATGTATGTAGAACAGGATGTGAGCCAGTCCTTGAGCCTGTCGGTTTCTGCCAAAGTGCATGGCAGCGCCGACATGTGGAGCTGTAACTATGGTCAGGGACAATACATGTCCATTACGGCCCACTGGGTGAATCTCACGCCACCAGGCCGGGCTTGAGGCTCACTGGCAGCAACCACTCCTCGGTCTGTTGTTCTATACCCCGCCACAACTCCTGCACGGTGTGGGGCCTGTCCCCCAAACACATCAGTTTAGGAACGGCCTGCTGACGTTTACCCCGGGCTGTGCTGAAGTTGGTGGTGAAGGTCTGTCGCTGACCGGATGAGGAGGTGGTAGAAGAGGAGGAGGAAGCCGAGTAGGAAGAGGAGGCAACAGGAGGCAAAGAATGATGCCCTGCGATCCTTGGCGGCGGAAGGACGTGCGCCAAACAGCTCTCCACCTGGGGCCCAGCCGCCACTACATTTACCCAGTGTGCAGTTAGGGAGATATAGCGTCCCTGGCCGTGCTTACTGGTCCACATATCTGTGGTTAGGTGGACCTTGCCACAGATGGCGTTGCGCAGTGCACACTTGATTTTATCTGATACTTGGTTGTGCAGGGAGGGCACGGCTCTCCTGGAGAAGTAGTGGCGGCTGGGAACGACGTACTGTGGGACAGCAAGCAACATGAGCTGTTTGAAGCTGTCCGTCTCCACCAGCCTGAATGACAGCATTTCAAAGACCAGTAGTTTAGAAATGCTGGCATTCAGGGCCAGGGATCGAGGGTGGCTAGGTGGGAATTTACACTTTCTATCAAAGGTTTGTGAGATGGAGAGCTAAACGCTTCCATGTGACATGGTGGAGATGCTTGGTGACGGAGGTGGTGTTGGTGGCACATCCTCTGTTTTCTGGGCGGCAGGTGCCAACGTTCCTCCAGAGGCGGAGGAAGAGGCCGAGGCAGCAGCAGAAGAGGGAGCAGGAGGGGCCTGAACCCTTTCTTGCTTTTGAAGGTGCTTGCTCCACTGCAGCCCGTGTCTCGCATGTAGATGCCTGGTCATGCAGGTTGTGCTAAGGTTCAGAACGTTAATGCCTCGCTTCAGGCTCTGATGGCACAGCGTGCAAACCACTCGGGTCTTGTCGTCAGCACATTGTGTGAAGAAGTGCCATGCCAGGGAACTCCTTGAAGCTGCCTTTGGTGTGCTCGTCCCTGGTGACGGTGGCCAGTAGCAGGCGAACTGTTTTGGTGACGGCTGCTTTTCTTTTGCACCCTGCACCCGCTTTTGCTACGCTGTAGGCTCAGTCTCACCACTGCCTCTTCCTCCAAACTCTGAGTCAGAGGAACTACCTCTTGAAGCTCATCAAGAGAATGCCAAAAGTGTGCTAAGCAGTAATCAAAGCAAAAGGTGGCTACTTTGAAGAACCTAGAATATTACATATTTTCAGTTGTTTCACACTTGTTTGTTATGTATATAATTCCACATGTGTTAATTCATAGTTTTGATGCCTTCAGTGTGAATCTACAATTTTCATAGTCATGAAAATAAAGAAAACTCTTTGAATGAGAAGGTGTGTCCAAACTTTTGGTCTGTACTGTATTTAGAGGGTTTTTTCACCCCAGTAACCAAAAAGCCGTATTTATGGCCTAAAAAAGACAGTCACTTATGCACGTCTTATCCCAGATGTGCAGTATATTAGAGGGTTTTTTCACCCCAGTAACCAAAAAGCCTTATTTCTGGCCAAAATGTGACAGTCACTTATGCACGTCTAATCCCAGATGTGCAGTATATTAGAGGGTTTTTTCACCCCAGTAACCAAAAAGCCGTATTCCTGGCCTAAATGTGACAGTCACTTATGCACGTCTAATCCCAGATTTTGCAGTATATTTAGAGGGTTTTTTCACCCCAGTAACCAAAAAGATGTATTTCTGGCCTAAATGTGACACTCACTTATGCACGTCTAATCCCAGATGTGCAGTATATCAGAGGGTTTTTTCACCCCAGTAACCAAAAAGCCATATTTCTAGCCTAAATGTGACAGTCACTTATGCACGTCTTATCCCAGATGTGCAGTATATTAGAGCGTTTTTTCACCCCAGTAACCAAAAAGCTGTATTTCTGGCCTAAATGTGACAGTCACTTATGCACGTCTAATCCCAGATGTGCAGTATATATTAGAGGGTTTTTTCACCCCAGTAACCAAAAAGCCGTATTTTTGGCCTAAAAAAGACAGTCACTTATGCATGTCTTATCCCAGATGTGCAGTATATTAGAGGGTTTTTTCACCCCAGTAACCAAAAAGCCGTATTTCTGGCCTAAATGTGACAGTCACTTATGCACGTCTAATCCCAGATTTTGCAGTATATTAGAGGGTTTTTTCACCCCAGTAACCAAAATGATGTATTTCTGGCCTAAATGTGACAGTCACTTCTGCACGTCTTATCCCAGATTTTGCTGTATATTAGAGGGTTTTTTTTACCCCAGTAAGCAAAAAGATGTATTTCTGGCCTAAATGTGACACTCACTTATGCACGTTTAATCCCAGATGTGCAGTATATCAGAGGGTTTTTTCACCCCAGTAACCAAAAAGCCGTATTTCTGGCCTAAATGTGACAGTCACTTATGCACGTCTAATCCCAGATGTGCAGTATATTAGAGGGTTTTTTCACCCCAGTAACCAAAAAGCCGTATTTATGGCCTAAATGTGACAGTCACTTATGCACGTCTTATCCCAGATTTTGCAGTATATTAGAGTGTTTTTTCACCCCAGTAACCAAAATGATGTATTTCTGGCCTAAATGTGACAGTCACTTCTGCACGTCTTATCCCAGATTTTGCAGTGTATTAGAGGGTTTTTTCACCCCAGTAACCAAAAAGCCGTATTTCTGGCCTAAATGTGACACTCACTTATGCACGTCTAATCCCAGATGTGCAGTATATTAGAGGGTTTTTTCACCCCAGTAACCAAAAAGCCGTATTTCTGGCCTAAATGTGACAGTCACTTAAGCACGTCTTATCCCAGATTTTGCAGTATATTAGAGGGTTCTAACCTTCTTTGGCCTACATTTACTAATGTGAGTGCACCTAGATTATAGGATAAATTGTGCCAAATTGTGGTGCAATTTGGTGTATCCAGATTTAGAGAAATTATCTGTGCCTAGCACAACAAGGCATTATGGCTTGCTGGAAAAAGGGTCATGGTTTTGTTGGAAAGAAGACACTGCCTAATTTATAACAATTGGCCCTGTGTCAGCACAGTACGCAGGGAAACACAATAAGTCCTAACTGAACCGAACCTGCTTTCCCTGCCTACTTGCAGTGCAAGCCATAAGCGACAAGTCCGCAACTGGACAACATTCCCTGTACTGCTAGGGTGCAAGACAGACACCGAATGCAATCACACAGAGAAGGGCCGTACGTAAATTGGTCTAAATCGGGAGGTCAATACAGTACAAAATCGGAGGGTGGAGAGTAGTCAAAATAGCCAAGCCAAGGTCAGAACCAGATGGGTATCATGGTACAGAATCACAAGACAGAAGGAGGTCAGATGCAAGCCGGGGTCAATACCAAACAACTATCCAAATACACCCAGAAGTAACAGGAGCACAAGAAGGAAAACCTATAACTGGCAAGGGAGTATTACCAGCAGGGGATTTAAATAGAGCATTGGTCCCTGGATCAGAACCTGATAGGTCCAGGGACTCGGTCCCATTGGACCAGAACACCAGTATCCACACCATAGGCAGGCTGAGTAAACACACCTAATACATATTGGGGCACATTTATTAAGACTGGCGTTTTAGATGCCGGTCTTAATAAACCCCTAAGCTGGTGGTGGTTCCACTGAAGTTATGAAGAGGTGCCCATAACTTCAGCGGATCCTCCACCAGTTCTAAATGTAAGACAGCTTCTGAGCTGTCTTACATTTAGACCTTTTTCTATGCCTGAAACAGGCGATCAAAAATGGCCCATCCCCTTCTCCGTCCACACCGCGCCCAATTTTTTAGACCTGGTGTGAGTGGGGAGAAGTCGTAGATTGTGGCGTAGCTAGCTGTTGCGCCACAATCTGCGCCTGAGAAATACATGCAGAATATAGGCATATTTCAGCTTAATAAATGACCCCCATAATCCCTAAATGTCCACCAACACAGATCGCCTATCTTCCCCAGCGTGCGTGAGCTTTGCGGAGGAGGTGAGCAAGCGCTCCATTACTATGGATGCTCTCACATCACCAGGAGGCGTGATTTATCAAGTTCAGTGTGTGCTATACTGATCTTGATAGGGCCTGTGCTGGAGGAGCAGGCATTTAACTTATGATTAGGCGTAGACCTTGTCATAAATTAAATGCCTCCTCCAGCAGTCTGTGTGCCAATCTGAAATCTACTCCAGTTGGTAGCTGGCATAGATTTCAGTCATTATTTTCACCAATTTCTGGCTTAAATAACGATGAATGTGCTAGGACCAATGGCCCTGCCCACAGCCTACCCTCGCCACATCCCATTTTGGAAACTGGCAAAGCCGGTGTAAAAATGCCAGTTGTGACTAAACAAGTGGCAATGGCATTTAAAAAGTTGTTTTTAAAATACATAGGGAAATAATACATTTTCCCCTTAGTGTCTAAATTACACCACAATTCTGATGTAAAATTCTGTCTCAAATTAAATTCACCAATAAAATAAAAAGTGTCTGTGGCACTATGCCATATTAATCATCCCGTCTGAGCCCCTGTGATAAATCTGGTGCAGGTACAGGAAACAGGTCTAAGTTTACTTCACCAATAGGATTAGTAAATCTTCCCCAATGCATTTCATACATTTATGCTCATAAATTCTCCAAAGCAATATCCTTTTCTTATTTCTTGAATCGGAAGAAAAATTCTGTTTGCTGAATGTTATTCTTGAAGCCTGCTTATTTTTTTATTGATTTTCTCCTTGAGTTTTGTAGATGCAGCACATTGCACGTTTTGTTCTTCAGCAGACAATCTTCTCTGGCAGCACGACATCTTTGATTCCAAAACTACTTCTCCTCCCAACAAAAACATTAACAAATGGGCAAATAAATATCAAAAGATACGAAGAGCAGTCATAGACCGGAGAATAGTGTGAAATGCTGAGCTAGTTTTAGCGGCTACGTCTTGAATTGCTTGAATCAATGCCTTAAAGACAGGTTTGTCTTCCTCGGGTGTGAATGTGCAGTATCTCTTTGCTGAACTTCTGACAGCCTGAACATTGAAGTCCCTGTAGGCTTTGAGTAAAGACAAATCGAACGGTGAGCTGAGGTTTCTTAGTCTCAGGAGTCTAGTAGTTGTTTGATAAATGTTGCTAAAGTTGTGCATCAACACATTGTATCAACAGAGAAAAATGAGAATTATACTCCTCTAGATTCAGCTAAATCATACTCTAATTCCAGCACAAGAAGGTGTTGAACAGGGAACTGATCAAAAAGGCCATACACATAAGTGTCTTCTAAAAATCAAATGATTAGGACAATGGTCCGCTTTTCTTTCCTAAAGCAACATCACCCTGTCTGTGGACTGTCTGGCATTACAGCTCAGACCAAATCATTTAACATGCATAAACTCTGTTCACATCATGTTTTTGGCTCTGCCAGAGATATACACTCAACTAAAGAATTATTAGGAACACCTGTTCTATTTCTCATTAATGCAATTATCTAGTCAACCAATCACATGGCAGTTGCTTCAATGCATTTAGGGTTGTGCTCCTGGTCAAGACAATCTCCTGAACTCCAAACTGAATGCCACAATGGGAAAGAAAGGTGATTTAAGCAATTTTGAGCGTGGCATGGTTGTTGGTGCCAGACGGGCCGGTCTGAGTATTTCACAATCTGCTCAGTTACTGGGATTTTCCCGCACAACCATTTCTAGGGTTTACAAAGAATGGTGTGAAAAGGGAAAAACATCTAGTATGCGGAGGTCCTGTGGGCAAAAATGCCTTGTGGATGCTAGAGGTCAGAGGAGAATAGGCCGTCTGATTCAAGCTGATAGAAGAGCAACGTTGACTGAAATAACCACTCGTTACAACCGAGGTAAGCAGCAAAGCATTTGTGAAGCCACAACACAAACAACCTTGAGGCGGATGGGCTACAACAGCAGAAGACCCCACCGGGTACCACTCATCTCCACTACAAATAGGAAAAAGAGGCTACAATTTGCACGAACTCACCAAAATTGGACTGTTGAAGACTGGAAAAATGTTGCCTGGTCTGATGAGTCTCGATTTCTGTTGAGACATTCAAATGGTAGAGTCCGAATTTGGCGTAAACAGAATGAGAACATGTATCCATCCTCTGATGGCTACTTCCAGCAGGATAATGCACCATGTCACAAAGCTCTAATCATTTCAAATTGGTTTCTTGAACATGACAATGAGTTCACTGTACTAAAATGGCCTCCACAGTCACCAGATCTCAACCCAATAGAGCATCTTTGGGATGTGGTGGAATGGGAGCTTCGTGCCCTGGATGTGCATCCCTCAAATCTCCATCAACTGCAAGATGCTATCCTATTAATATGGGCCAACATTTCTAAAGAATGCTATCAGCACCTTGTTGAATCAATGCCTCGTAGAATTAAGGCAGTTCTGAAGGCAAAAGGGGGTCCAACACCGTATTAGTCTGGTGTTCCTAATAATTCTTTAGGTGAGTGTATATTGGGTATATTCCCTGAGGCGACCATACTCCCCATGCACCTAGTATATACCAAAAGAATGTCCTTAGGCACAGTGATGGTCAGTTCACAGTGTTCGCCACATACGGGCTGCCATCTTTAGTAAGGTAGACTCACTCGTCCGGCGATGCACTGGTAAGCCCTTACCTGTGTCGGGAGCCGGTCTGAAATCAAATGCAGTCACCGGGAGCAGGCAGTTCCGAGAACAGCCCGATGAAGGCCCCCGGCGGCTGTTCTCGGAACTGCCTGCTCCCGGTGACTGCATTTGATTTCAGACCGGCTCCCGGCACAGGTAAGGGCTTACCTGTGCATCGCCGGACGGGTGAGTCTACCTTACTAAAGATGGCAGCCTGCATGTGTTTGCTGGCGAACACTGCAAACTGACCATCACTGCTTAGGCATACCATGGGCTGATAAGCAATGGTATACTTTTTTTCATTGTATAAGATTTGTTATGGCAGCAGTCCATACCCACCACCGCTAATCTGCTATTGCACATGGCCGCTACCTTGCTTATCGACTCCATAGCTCCATGGCTCCAGCATTCCACTCCTGCTAGTCTCCCTCTCTCCCTGCCTTGCCATCTTGGATGCCAAATTAATGCTGTAATGCCATACGTATTGTTGGCAATGCATCTCACTACCCATAGGGTGCTTGTGCTCTTTTTGCCTGTTTATTGGCCAATTTGAGCGCACTCTAATCTTTCCCAGCTACTGGGTGGCTAGCCTTGGATACTTAAGGCACCTTATGCTATGCTAAGGTGCCTGAGCAGTAGGTTCTAGTCCACTAGTTTCTTGCTAGGTCTGCCATTACCTTGTTTCATTTCCCAACATCTGCTTGACTTCTGGATTTGATCCTTTGCTGCCTGTTCTGACCTCTGCCTGTGAGCTGCCCGTCCTGACCTTGGACTGTTTAATCAATTGCACATACTTTGCCTGCCTTGACCTCGGCCTGTCCCTGACGACAGTCATGATTGATCCTGTGGCACTCCGCATCGTTGTCTCTTGATCCTTGTGGGTCAGTAGTCACTTGAACAGAGACCCAAGTGGTAGTGGCACGTGGTTCCACTGCAGTGGAGACCAGATCCCTGGACAGGGATTAAAAGGTGAAAACCAGGAGTGCCACATAGGTAATTCCCTAGGAGTAGCCCCAAATTAAATCTGTACAAGTGACACAGTGCATCCACATCCGCATCATTTCAGCAATGCACTTTACCATACAGATGGACGCAGTAAGAAATGCATACAGTATACAATGCCTAACATGGATCAGTGGATTCTGTGAAAGGTATACACTGGGGAATCCTCCCAACATTTACCTCTGATGAGGCCAAAAACTAAATTTAAACAGAGCCTTAAAGGGAGTCTGTCAACTAATCTGAGCCTTTTAGACTGCTCAGATCAGGTTATAGACTTCTTTGCCCACATTACAATGGTACCTTTATTTGTGCTGTCCCTCGCTGAAATCTTCCAAAAAATACTTAAAACCTATGCTAATATGGTTCGGCAAGTGCTAAGGGGTGGCCTTACTGCAGCAAGTGCCCAGGCCCCTCGGTGATGTGCCCAGAAAACCACACCTATTTCACCCCTCTGGCCCGCCCTCTTTTCCTATTATTACCTCCTCCTCTCCCTCACAAATTTCACTCCTGCACCACTCCACACTTGTCCCGCACCTGTGCACTGCTGTGCCCATTATGGGCAGAGGAACAGGGAGGTGGACTGTGCATGCACCAGTCCATAGCTCGAAATCCAGTGGGCGGAAGTAACCAGCCTCTGCAGAGGACTGCAGTGAAGCCAAAGAAGGGGCGGGTCGGCGCAGCATCGTCTTTCCTCTAGCAGGCGTAAGATTTGTGAGGGAGAGGAGGAGGTAATAATTGGAAAGGAGGGCGGGCCAGAGGGGTGAAATAGGTGTGTTTTTCTGGGCACATTGCCAAGAAGCCTGGGCACTTGCTACAGTAACACCGCCCCTGGGCACTTGCCAAACCTCATTAGCATACGTTTTAAAGTATTTTTTGGAAGATCTCCGAGAGGGACAGCACAAATAAAGGTACCATTGTAATGAGGGCACAGTAGTCTATACCCTGATCTGAGCGATCTAAAAGGTTCAGATTAGGTGACAGACTCCCTATAAATGTCTTAGCTGAACAACCATGTTAAAATAGATCAAAGTCTCTCCACGTGGAGGTGTGCTTTGGTCTTCTATAGAGATGAGCAAATCCATTCTAAACTAATCAGATGTGTTATGAATTTCACAAAAATTCCTCTGTCAAACAAATGTGGTTTTGCAATCCGTTTTTGCAATCCGTTTCGGATGAATCATGTAAAAACAGCACCTTGTGCCGTTTTACTGTGAATATTGGCAGGTGAAGACACAAGGGAGGAAGAAGGTGGAGGATTGCACTAGGAGGAAGTGGGGGCTGGGCTAGCCCTGATTGGCTCAGAGCCTGACAGACAACCTAATTATCCAATCAGGGGCAGAATTCAGGAAGGTCTTTTGCTGAGAAGGCCATAGAACACCATTCTGTGTTCAGCTTCTGACCTGGATAGGTGCCATGTGGCAGTGTCTGACAAAAATCAATTAGAGACACAAGCAACTTCGTGTGATAGGGACACTGTAGGGAGATACAAGGGAGAAAGCTTAGGGAAAGCTTTGAAGGAGAGAGAGACTAGTCACTGACCCTCTGCATGACAAAGAAACTCATTTTGTTCTGTATATCAACAGGCAGACAGCTTAAAAAAAAGTTTCTACAGTTCATAGGCTTATTGTCAGCACCCCAATAGCATTCTGCTGCAAACAAATGCACATTTTGTTCCTTGTAAAATCCACAACTACCTGTTATCTTGGATTTTACTGCAAGATAACAGGTAGTTATAGCAAAAGCATATTACGGCATTAACGTCACTATTATACCCATGTTATTAAATGTGTTTCATTATAGTGGAAAGCAACTTACAGCAATAACGGCATTATTATATCTGTGTTACTTTTTTTTTTTGTTAAAGTGTTGAAAGTTTTTAATAAACCATTAAAAAAAATTAGTGCAATGCAATAATAAAAATAATAAAAAACATTAAAATATCTGTGTTACTTAACATGTTGCATTATAACTGTTACAGGAAAATATGGCTTTCAGCCAGAGCCTCTGCCTGATGACCACACAAATATGATATAGCATAGCTGATATTATTCAGTGAGTTTCACCCATTGAGTGATATCAGTACTGCCAGAAGCAATTTGGTCATTGTGTCCCTTGTTAGCATATCAAAGGCAGGAAGGCCACATTGTAAAAGCAGTTAGACAACATTCTCTTGGCCAACAGATTGGGAAGATATTTGGGTGGTCATAGGTTGGAATCAATGGTAGGGGCTGGGATACAGGAACATATAGATGATGTGAGACTTGGGGATAGCGTTCTCTTCCTGCAACCCCCTGGACCAACAGCACTTCAGGAGCAAGCTAAGTTATATGTGTGCTTATGTGTGTATGTATATAAGTATAATATCCAAGTAGACTTTATATGTGTACAAATATCTTCCCAATCTGCAATTGTATTCCATTATACGTGTTTACAGATGTGTAGATTATATATGCTATTCATGCATGAGTCTCTATAAGTACATGTACTAATGGTCAGGTACTGTATGTGAGTTGGTTAGAAGTGTAGATCCAATAAACGGTACATTGGTGGAATCTGGATATATTGTATATACATACACATTATTTGCCACATTTTCTTAGTATCCAGGGAGGGCAGGAACGGAGGCAGCTGAGTGTGGTGGCGTCCTCTATGTAATGTGTTGTATCTGTATCTTTATGTATAATGTCCATTGCTTTGTCATCTCTATGTTATCAGTAAACTATTTTTCTATATAAGTATCTGCGAGGGTTGTATGTTACTCCTATGAAGGACGGGAGGGGTGTATATAATACACAGAATAGGCGGGTTATATAGGAAACAAAAACAAAAGTCTAGGAACAGAATAAAAGGTATGGAATAAGGAGATACAGTGGATATAAAAAGTCTACACACCCCTGTTAAAATATCAGGTTTCTGTGATGTAAAAAAAATGAGACAAAGATAAATCATTTCAGAACTTTTTTCACCTTTAATGTGACCTATAAACTGTACCACTCAATTGAAAAACAAACTGAAATCTTTTAGGTAGAGGGAAGAAAAATATAAAAATAAAATAATATGGTGGCATAAGTGTGCACACCCTTAAACTAATACTTTGTTGAAGCACCTTTTGATTTTATTACAGCACTCAGTCTTTTTGGGTATGAGTCTATCAGAATGGCACATTTTGACTTGGCAAGATTTTCCCACTCTTCTTTGCAAAAACACTCCAAATCTGTCAGATTGCGAGGTTATCTCCTGTGCACAGCCCTCTTCAGATCACCCCACAGGTTTTCAATCGGATTCAGGTCTGGGCTCTGGCTGGGCCATTCCAAAACTTTAATCTTCTTCTGGTGAAGCCATTCCTTTGTTGATTTGGATGTATGCTTTGGGTCGTTGTCATGCTGAAAGATGAAGTTCCTCTTCATGTTCAGCTTTCTAGCAGAAGCCGGAAGGTTTTGTGCCAATATTGACTGGTATTTGGAACTGTTCATAATTCCCTCTAGCTTAACTAAGGCCCCAAAAAAACAGCCCCAAAGCATGATGCTGCCACCACCATGCTTCACTGTGGGTATGGTGTTCTTTTGGTGATGTACAGTGTTGCTTTTTGCGCCAAACATATCTTTTGGAATTATGGCCAAAAAGTTCAACCTTGGTTTCATCAGACCATAACACCTTTTCCCACATGATTTTGGGAGACTTCAGATGTGTTTTTGCAAAATGTAGCCTGGCTTGGATGTTTTTCTTCGCAAGAAAAGGCTTTCGTCTTGCCACTCTACCCCATAGCCCAGACATATGAAGAATACGGGAGATTGTTGTCACATGTACCATACAGCCAGTACTTGACAGATATTCCTACAGCTCCTTTAATGTTGCTGTACGCCTCTTGGTAGCCTCCCAGACCAGTTTTCTTCTCGTCTTTTCATCAATTTTGGAGGGACGTCCAGTTCTTGGTAATGTCACTGTTGTGCCATATTTTCTCGACTTGATGATGACTGTCTTTACTGTGTACCATGGTATAGCTAATGCCTTGGAAATTCTTTTGTACCCTTCTTCTGACTGATATCTTTTAACAATGAGATCCCTCTGATGTTTTGGAAGCTCTCTGTGGACCATGGCTTTTGCTGTGGAATGCTACTAAGAAATTTTCAGGAAAGACCAACTAGAGCAGCTGAACTTTATTTGGGGTTAATCAGAGGCACTTTAAATGATGACAGGTGTATGCTGACTCCTATTTAGCATGATTTTAAATGTGATTGCTTAATTCTGAACACAGCTACATCCCCAGTTATAAGAGGGTGTGCACACTTATGCAACCACATTATTTTAGTTTTCTTCCCTTCACCTAAAAGATTTCAGTTTGTTTTTCAATTGGGTGGTACAGTTTATAGGTCACATTAAAGGTGGAAAAAGTTCTGAGATGATTTATCTTTGTCTTTTTACAGCACAGAAACCTGACATTTTAACTGGGGTGTGTAGACTTTTTATATCCACTGTACATATAAATCTCCAGTTTCCAAATAGCAAAAATTCCCTTTTATCAATAGCAAAAGCATTTCATGACAATAAAGCCTGAAAGATCTGGGCTCAGGGGCGTAGCTAGAAATGACTGGGCCCCATAGCAAAAAAAAATTATGGGCCCCCCCTCCCGGATCTCCCACCCCCACATACCTCTCGGACCTTGCCGCCACATCCGCAGCTCCTCATGCACTTGAAACGGTTACGCGTAGGACTGAGCACAGACAGGTGGTCACTGGCAACGCATTTGTGCCAGTGTAGGAAATGTATGAATCTAAATGTCTGTGTATTAAAGAAGATTGTTAAATTGTACAGGGGTCTGTAACACCAGAAGGGGAAAGTACATATCGTGGGGTGTGTATGTGTATTAGACAGAAGGTAGGGATATGTATCTTGTGTAGTTTGGGTATTAGGCCTTCTACAGCTCAGCGCCGCTGGGCACCAGACGGCGAGGGGTGCGGCCAGGCGCCATGTATTATTGGACCTCCCCTTGGGCACCTTAAGTAAGTGATTGACAGGTTATAAAAAACATTTTTGGGGGCAAATAGACCCACAGTGAGGTTTAATAAGGCCAGCTTAGGATTTTTCTTATTAGTCTGGACATGAGCATATGTTTAGGTTAGAGGGGTTAAATCTGATGACAGAATCCCTTTAAATAATGCAGCTGCGCCTCCCAGGCTTGAGCAGGTATATGTGTGAATATGGATTGGGGAAGATGCTGAGATCTGGCTGTACCTCACTGTGAGGTACAGCCGGATCTCAGCATCTTCCCTATTCACACATATACCTGCTCAAGCCTGGCAGGCGCAGCTGCATTATTTAATAGTGTGGTGTGGTAATGGTTAATGGCATTTTGGCGGACACAGCCACCTAATCCTATCTGAAGGGGTCGAATACAGACCCCTCAGATAGGATTAGGTTACTGTCTTCGCCAATGCCATTAACCATTACCACACCACACTATTAAATAATGCAGCTGCGCCTGCCAGGCTTGAGCAGGTATATGTGTGAATAGGGATTAGCAGGGAAGATGCTGAGATCTGGCTGTACCTCACACACACAGATGAAATAACTCCAGTCTCCTCACTTGTCCACTACACTAGTCTCCAGTTACAGTGTGGAGTACACGTCTCTTCACTGACTGACACTGCCGCCTGACGTTTCGGTCGGACAGACTCAGACAGTGACAGACTCAGTCTCACTCCCCAGTCAGCCCTCACCTCAGCCACTTGAAGATGAACCGACCGACACCTGACCGAACCGTACCCGTACTGCGCACGCGCGCCGCCCGCCAAGCCAGCCACCCACACTCCAGCAGCTTCCTTGTATGTACGCCTCCGCCTCCTCCACTTCCGACGAACCACCGCCCAGACTGCCTCTCTACCTCCGCCCTCCGGCTCCGAGTCCGACCGCCCCCTATCACAGCGCCACCCACGCCCGGCCCACTTGCCACATATTTTATTTTTATGTTTTTATCCTCAGTCGGCGGCGGGCCCCCAGTGGCGTAGGGCCCCATAGCCATTGCTATGGCTGCTATGGCGATCCCTACGCCACTGCCTGGGCTGGTATCCACAACAGACAAAATTGGGAACATGCCAGGCCAGGGCTCATTGCATTACAGTCATTTTCACTTGAGCTGTGAACATCAATATGCAGAAGAAAAGCTGAAAAACCAGAAGTACATGTAAAGAATTCAGAAAAATATATAATCAGCTATCCTCTCCAAATGTAGTATATAGATAATTTGAAGGAATACAAGGAGGATCAACAAGATTTTTATAAAAAGATAATAATGTGATTTGTTTTCAGTCTTGTGGTTTTTAGTAGTTTTATACAATATATCGCAAGAATACCCGCCCGCTGCAGAGATAGAGATGCACATTATGCAGCTAATGTTATCACACACACACAACTTCTAGACAATTATTTTTTTTTCGCCCTTTTTTCCCCGCCCTTTTTCCCGCCTTTTCTTTCCCGCCCTTTTCAATCCATCCCGTTTTTTTTATGCAACCTGATGAGGACATTTAAACCCTGGCAGGCTGTTACACGGGCTACCACTGATGAAGAAGGTTGCAATCCTTCGAAACGCGTATGGTTATCCAAGCCCTGGGAAGCGCTTCCAAACTATCCTGCACCATCAGGCTGCCTCCATCCATTGACAACACCGGGAATTAAAGTGCGCTCTAAACTGCCGCACGTGGCAAGAACGCCAGACACAGTCAGCAGCCCTCTGACCAGAGGAAAAGACAGCAACATTCGCATCGACAGACCGATCCACAAACAGCAGCCCTTCGCGGTCATCGGATCCATCTGCAACCGCGCTGCCGGCCTCGTCTATCCATAACCGCACTAAGCATCCACAGCACACAGAGGATCCTGCGCGGAGACACCCACATAGAAGAACCGATGATCCTCCAGAAAGCGACCAGATAGCCAATTTTAGGTGGGAGGCCACCAGGCACTGGTTCGCTGAAAATAACTTTCGCATAGCTGTGTATACACATACATCGGATCTGGAATGCTGCTGATATATTCTTTTAAACCTGTCACAATTTAGATCTTTGTACTAACTTTTTACTTATTTTAATCAACTGAATCCACCTCAGACTATTGACTATATTTGTCTAATATTTAAAGTTCTACATACCATGATTCTGGACTTATAGCCCAATACAGGGTGTTTTATCATCACATTTTCACATTATTTTTCTTTTTCTTTATTCATTTATCCATTCATCTATTTTACACCACCCACTCCTCTCCCTGTACATTGGGAGTGACCTATATTGATAACGTTTGTATTACTACCCAAATAAATATAGTTTTTATCATATACACACTATCCTTTGTCCTTTGTTGATATCTGCTGGTGACCTCATATAGAGTGCCTTCCTATACACGTATGTGCCTCTTTCTTTTCATATATGGAAAACTTTAAATATAGGCTTTGACATACCTATACAGATCTTCCAACCTCTTGTATATTAATATAGACAATTCCAGTATGTAGTGAATCTTTTACATACCAATTATTATGTAGCACATTACATTTAACAGTCCCTCTCCGATCAAAATATCATGCATAATCTGCCGATATGTCATAACATTAGAAGACATGAATATTCCTCTATGGCTGTGTGAAGGGATGCAGGGAATGTGGAACTCTGTGACAGAAATACAAATCATCACTGCAGGAGGATCACATTAGACATGTCAATGCAAGTCTATGGAGAGGAAAGGAGTTAGCAGGAAATGAATGACACAAACACAGTCAGAGAGACTGTACAGGTACACATGAAGGTTATAGCTCATCACACGTGGTTCATTCTGAAAAACACAGGTCAGTACTTCTCTCTGTCTTCCATTATCATGAGGCTACTGAGTGACTGTGAGACAGTTAAGGCCTCATGCACACGACCGTTGTGTGCATCCGTGGCCGTTGTGCCGTTTTCCGTTTTTTTTCACGGACCCATTGACTTTCAATGGGTCCGTGGAAAAATCGGAAAATGCACCGTTTTGCAGCCGCATTCATGATCCGTGTTTCTTGTCCGTCCAAAAAATATGACCTGTCCTATTTTTTTGATGGACAACGGTTCACGGACTCATTCAAGTCAATGGGTCCGTGAAAGAACACGGATGCACACAAGATTGGCATCCGCGTCCGTGATCCGTGGCCGTAGGTTACTTTCATACAGACGGATCCGAAGATCCGTCTGCATAGAAGCTTTTTCAGAGATGAGTTTTTACTTCGTGAAAACTCATATCCGACAGTATATTCTAACACAGAGGCGTACCCATAGTGATGGGGACGCTTCTAGTTAGAATATACTACGAACTGTGTACATGACTGCCCTCTGCTGCCTGGCAGCACCCGATCTCTTACAGGGGGCTGTGATCCACACAATTAACCCCTCAGGTGCTGCACCTGAGGGGTTAATTGTGCATATCATAGCCCCCTATAAGAGATCAGGGGCTGCCAGGCAGCAGGGGGCAGACCCCCCTCCCTCCCCAGTTTTAATTTCATTGGTGGCCAGTGCGCCCCCCCCCCCCGGCCCACCTCCCTCTATTGTAATATCATTGGTGGACAGTGTGCGGCCTCCCCCGGCCCCCCCTCCCTCCCTTTATTGTATTATCATTGGTGGCCAGTGTGCGGCCCCCCCGGCTCCCCTCCCTCCCTCTATTGTATTATCATTGGTGGCCAGTGTGCGGCCTCCCCCGGCCCCCCCTCCCTCCCTCTATTGTATTATCATTGGTGGCCAGTGTGCGGCCCCCCCCGGCCCCCCCTCTATTGTATTAATATCATTGGTGGCCAGTGTGCGGCCTCCCCTCTCCCCCCCCCCCCGATCATTGGTAGCAGCGAAGAGTTCCGATCGGAGTCCCAGTTTAATCGCTCTGGGGCTCCGATCGGTAACCATGGCAACCAGGACGCTACTGCAGGCCTGGTTGCCATGGTTACTTAGCAATATTACAATATTAGAAGCATCATACTTACCTGCTGCGCTGTCTGTGACCGGCCGGGAGCTCCTCCTACTGGTAAGTGACAGATCATTAAGCAATGCGCCGCACAGACCTGTCACTTACCAGTAGGAGGAGCTCCCGGCCGGTCACAGACAGCGCAGCAGGTAAGTATGATGCTTCTAATATTGTAATATTGCCAAGTAACCATGGCAACCAGGCCTGCAGTAGCGTCCTGGTTGCCATGGTTACCGATCGGAGCCCCAGCGATTAAACTGGGACTCCGATCGGAACTCTCCGCTGCCACCAATGGATTCCTGACTCCAATCAGGCAATCAGAATACCTCCCTGGATCAATGACCCCTCTCTAGTAGCTATAGCCTGTAATATTATTACACTCCAGAAATACATCCAGGCCCCTCTTGAATTCCTTTATTGTACTCACCATCACCACCTCCTCAGGCAGAGAGTTCCATAGTCTCACTGCTCTTACCGTAAAGAATCCTCTTCTAAGTTTGTGTACAAACCTCCTTTCCTCCAGATGCAGAGGATGTTCCCTCGTCACAGTCACAGTCCTGAGGATAAATAGATGATGGGATAGATCTCTGTACTGACCCCTAATATATTTGTGGTCCTGGCTACGGCACGAAGCCTGGCATGCGAGACTGAACCTAATCTAACTAGGTAGGCTAGTGGTGTGCCCTTAGCCACGTGACGAGGGTAGGCCAAATAAAGGGGGCAAAAAATGCGAATAGGAAATGGTTTATAATACAACCCTTTTATTGTTGATGGTAGCATTACAGTACCAAGTCGGAGAAAGCTCTGGCGATCTCTGATTTTGGATGCGGGATGTACCGTGAGAAACAAGATGACTTCCATCGACCCATTTTGCGTATGATGTGAGCCGGGACCACCTGTTTGGATGCGGCAGAGGCGGCTCCGATCCGGAATGAATGGCCCGATATGGCCCGGGGGTTGAACCCTAAACCTGATGCGAGGCTGTGCATGTGTGTGGTGAACTGCGAGGACGAAAGTGGCCGTGAAGGGAAAGGAAGGAGAGGGCTGGCTGGAGCCCGGTCGCCTAGGGTGGTTAATAAACTGTTGAGGATGGTCACAGGGCACCAAGGGTTGGTAGTAGGGAAATATTCAATGCGTACAGGGGGCCCTATTTCCAAGGTTTTGGAAGAGGGTAAGGTGAAGATGAAATGCTCGTGTCTGCGGGTGAGTTGGCTTAGTACGGGGCCTGCATTATGAGGGGAGGTGCTGGTGAATTCCCCGGGCCGGAGAAAGCCATAGAAACTTAAATAGAGGGCAGCTTTGAGAATGCTGCTTCTGAATGGGCCAAAAGGACTGCCGTCTAGGGAGGTTGAGATCTTCCTGAAAAAGTCCCCTGAGACGGGTTGCCTGGTGGGTTCGGACTTGTTTGAGCTCTTCTGAATGACCCGCAATGTGGCTTTGATGGCATGGGAGGAAAAAATGGAGTTGCTGTCTGGGTGACAGATCATGAGGTGATGCTGGACCCCCGACAAATACAACCTGATGGTACTGTACGAAAGGTGCAAGTCTTTGTGGCAGTATGCCAGGAAAGCCATGATGAACGTGACTTCGCTCGTGTTGCCCCTAGGATGAAGGTGAGAAAAAACCTTAAATGCCTTCCAACCTGACTGGTAGTTCCTGGTGGAGTTCTCGGACAGGGACTTGCGGATGAGAGACTGTGCCACTGATATGTGCCTGTTTAGTCCGAGATCAGGGAACCAAAATCCGGTGGGGTTATCCCGACTCTTTCGACTTGTGGCATGACCTGGAAAAAAAGGTTTAGATTTAGGCGGGACAAGGCGTCTGCTGCAACGTTCTTGATGCCCTGGATGTGGGCACAAGAGATGTGGAAATTATGTTTTAGAGCTAGCCAAGTGAGCTTGCGTAGGAAGCGCATAACTTTGGGTGAGCTGGACCTGCCTTTGGTGAGGATGTCAACTACCGTGTGGTTGTCAGTGATGAAGGATACCGGCATGTTGTTCCATTCTTTGCCCCAGACTTGCACGGCCACCACGATGGGATATAATTCTAGGAGAGGGGAAGACTGAATGGCCTGAGGGTCTGAGTGAATTTGGGGAGGCCAGGAGTCTGCGAACCATTGGCGGCCGAATAAGGCACCGAACCCAACGGATGCGGCCGCATCGGAATACACGGTCAGACAGGTGGGACTCCAGTGCGGGACGAACAGGGAGATGCCATTCCATTCTGATAGGAAGACCCTCCACATAGCTAGGTTGGCCAGGGCTTCCCGGTCCAGCTGAATAAGTGAGTCTTGCGTTGTGGCTGTAGGCAGCAATTGGAGGAGTCTTGATGTGAAGGATCGACCCTGTGGCATGATACGGGTGGCGAAATTGAGAGACCCCAACAACGACTGTAGGTCGCCCTTTCGACAAGCACAATCTCTGGGATAGAGAGTTTTTTTGTTAATGTGAGCGTCTTTGGCCTTCAATACCACAGACACATCGCCGCATGCGATGGTCCTGTTTTCCACGGTATCATGAGTAGAAATGAGGACCGCCGCCAAATTGACATCCTTGCCTGCAAGTATATCTCTGCACAAGTTTTCTGGGACAAAAAAGGAAGGCGCAATCTCGGGGGCCCCGGAAAACCTACCTGGGGAAGAAGGCAGGGAAGTGGAAGGACCTGGAGTGGGACTGCTGGGAGCAGGAGGTGACGCGTCCCTACTTTCGACTGCCTGGAGTCTGGTGTTTATGTCGCAGATGGAACTGGACAGGTTGTTAATGGTGGCGTGCAGTTGCGTTAGGGACAACTGGATGGTAGACATGGAGACTTGCTCCGTGGACGCTGTGGATGGCTCCGGAAACAAAAGGCGATACAGTTCGGCCTTACGGGCTGTGGCCGAATGGCGTATCCCTCGCTTGTTTAGCTCAGCGATCATCTTGGGGATTGTCCAAGTCCGGTAGGATGAAAGGCTTGCTCGCTCCGAAACCGCGGACTCTACAGTTGATAGAGCGTCCTCGAGGTCGGAAACTTGAGACATGTTGAGCTGAAAAAATGAAAGGGACATAACGGAAGCTGGAGGGGGATAATCGTGGGATGGGCGCGGGCGGTGCTGCCGGAAAAAATGCTCGTAGCAAGGTACGGGGTCTTACACCTAGCTGGTGACCTGAGGACGCGTTGGTCCCCCTGCTAGGCGTGTGATTGTCAACTTACCTTAATTCACCGAAGCTGCTTGCGCCGAGATTTAAAGGGACTTCACCTGAAAAGAACGGTATATGTTGCCACGATTGGCTATGCCGGGAGGCCGAAATATCGAATCGTGCTTTCTACTTACCTGGACAAAGACGATTAAACTCTAACGGGTACCCGCGGGTTAGCTTAGCACCTAAAAGAACAAGACCGTACATGTTGACTTCATGAACCGTGACTGGAAAGCGACCAGATGTTCATGGGATATGACAGTACTGGTGCCAGAAACGAAACTTGTTGATTGCTGCAGAAGCGGGCACGGTATGGGCGGAGCGAGCGGAACCGGCAGCATGAACGGGGTAATGGAGCACGGGGCCATGAACCATTATGACTGATGGAAAGACTAGCGACAAGGGGTCTGCTGAGTAAAACGTGTACCAGGGCGATTCTGGGTGACCTGGGAATGACCGGGGCAGGACACCTGTAGACAAGAACAAGGAACGGTCCAGGGCGTACCTGGTAAGCCTGATTTGTGGCTTTTATCCTTTGGATATATATAAGTCCTTTTTCCTTGTCCCTTTCTGGACTAAACTTTCATCAGAGCAGAAGTGCTAGATCTGCACTCTCTCACTCTCAGCATCAGTCTACTACTCACTGATCTCCACACTGATCTCAACTGTCCTGTCTCCACCTAAGTTTTATCCCCATCTAGTGGTGGGATGTATAAATTACACCTAATCTGCCTGGTAACAGGGATTTTGCAGATACATTAGTACAAAGTACCACAATACAGCATAATGCAACTGTAAAGTTAAAAAGTGCTTTTTAGCAGTGCCCACACACACGTAGTGGGACGCTGCAAGTACTCCATGTGTGGTCTGACATGCGATTTGTAAAGTGGTAGGACTATGTTCTTATCACGGGCATCTATGCCCCTTCTGATGCAACCCATTATCTTATTGGCCTTGGCAGCAGCTACCTGACACTGGTTTTTGCAGCTTAGTTTGCTCTTTATTCAAATTCCTAGATTCTTTTCCATGTCAGTGTTACCGAGTGTTTTATCATTTAGTATGTACGGGTGACTTGCATTATTCCTTCCCATGTGCATAAATTTACATTTGTCAGTGTTAAATCTCATCTGCCACTTATCTACCCAAGCCTCCAATCTATCCAGATCCCTCTGTAGTAGTATACTGTCCTCTTCGATGTTAATTACTTTACACAGTTTAGTGTCATCTGCAAAAATTTATATTTTACTATGCAAGCCTTCTACAAGATCATTATTAAATATATTGAAGAGAATAGGGCCCAATACTGACCACTGAGGTACCCCACTAGTGACAGTGACCCAATCTGAGTATGTACCGTTAATAACCACCCTCTGTTTTCTATCACTCAGCCAGTTACTTACCCACATACAGACCACATTTTCTCCCAATCTGAGCATTCTCATTTTATATGCTAACCTTTTATGTGGTACAGTGTCAAATGCTTTGGAGAAGTCCAGATACACGACATCCATTGATTCGCCGCTGTCAATTCTAGAACTTACCTCCTCATAGAAACTGATTAAATTAGTTTGGCATGACCGATCCCTTATGAAGCCATGCTGATATGGCGTTATTTGCTTATTTCCATTAAGATGCTCTAAGATAGCATCTTTTAGAAAACCTTCAAACAGTTTACCCACAACAGATGTTGTCACCAACAACAGATGTTTACCCACAACAGATGTTGATATTGGCACCACATTTGCTATGCGCCAATCCTGTGGGACATTCCCTGTCAGTATAGAGTCCGCAAATATCAGAAATAAGGGTCTGGCTATGACATTACTTAATTCCCTTAGGATACGGGGGTGTATGCCATTCGGTCCTGGCGATTTGTCTATTTTAATCTTTTTAAGTCGCTGTTGTACTTCTTCCTGGGTCAGACAGGGCACTTTTAATGGGGAATTTATTTTCACATTCAGCATTTCATCTGACAGTTTATTTTCCTCAGTGAATACATTGGAGAGAAAAATATTTAACAGCTTTGCTTTCTCCTCGTCGCTCTCTGCGACTCCCCCCTAATTACTCTTTAAAGGGCCGACACCTTCAGATTTATACTTTTTAACATATATATAATTGAAGAACATTTTAGGGTTAGTTATACTCTCTTTGGCAATTAATCTCTCGGTCTCTAGTTTGGCCGCTTTTATTTGTTTTTTACATGTTCTATTTTTTTCCTTATAGTTTTTCAGTGCTTCCGCGCTACCCTCCTGTTTTAGTGATTTATATGCTTTCTTTTTGTCATTTATTGCTTACTTTACAGTTCTATTTATCCACATTGGTTTCTTTTTGTTCCTTAACCTTTTATTCCCATACAGTATGTACCTCTCACAGTGAGATTTTAGGATGCTTTTAAAGATATCCCATTTTGTGGCTGTGTTTTTATTTTTGAGGACTTTGTCCCAGTTAGTTAGGCCTATGGCCTCTCTTAGTTGGCTAAATTTAGCTTTTTTGAAGTTTGGTATTTTTGTTCCTCCCTGTAGAAATGCTCTTTTGAATGATAATTGGAAGGTTATTACTTCATGGTCACTATTTCTCAGGTGTCCCCCAACCTGTATGTCTGTTGTTCTGTCAGGCCTATTGGTTAATACTAAGTCCAGTATGGCCGTCCCTCTAGTCGGGTCCTGACCAGTTAGGAGAGGTAATTGTCTTTGGTTATTGACAAGAACCTGTTTCCTTTATGGGATGTACAGCTTTCAGTTTCCTAGTCTATATCCCCCATAATAACTACCTCATTATGATTTGCCGCCTCGTCTATCTCGTTTAGTAGTAGATTTTCTGTGGACTCTGGTATATTAGGTGGTTTATAGTAAACTCCTATTAGTAATTTATTATTGTTTTTAGCTCCATGTATCTCTACCCACATTGACTCCACATGTTCATGTCCCTCACTTATATCTTCTCGGACTGTGGGCTTTAGACAGGACTTTACATAAAGGCAGACCCCTCCCCCTTTCCGGTTTTGACGATCCTTTCTAAACAGACTGTAACCTTGTACATTAACTGCCCAGTAATAGATATCATGTCATTCCTCATATGCACAAGCTGTACTATTGAAGAATTCAAAGTTTGTTGAAAGCTCATTACCACTTTAAGGCATTCAAAATCTCTGCTTGCGGTCATTCAATTGTTACATCATTGGTACATAATTTTTAAACAATAAAGGGTCCTACTGAATGGCTGCCAACAGAGATTTTGAGAACCTTGAAGAGATTGTCTGGCCTAACATCAAAATTAAAGCCTAGATGGAAAGTGTGCCTGCAGAAAAAAAAACACCACTCTCCTACTGATAGCCCTACTGTTCCAATGCCAACACTCCCTTCCTGACCATTTCAGGTCCCCACGTGATCGTAATTGATGATGTCCTGTGATGCACATGTAACTGCTGAGGGGAGTATTTGGCGGTAAAGACGCAAAATGGCTGTGACGCAAGCCACGAAATTAGAATGGTGGAACTAGCAGCAGGTGAGATTTTTATTTTCTATGAGCAAAGCTTTGTTTTTCATTTTCTTTTACATTATACAAAGAATAACATTTATTTGCGGGAACTTGGATAGCCCTTTAACACTGACTCTGATTTTTATTACTAGCATTGTTCTCATATTTCTTAGAAACTGAGGAAGCTTTTACTGTTTGTCCTAGAAAGTTTCTAACTTTGATTAAAAGTTTTCATTCCCATGACATCATCATATTTGACTACATGACATGGCATGATTGCAAAGGTCTCACAATTTCTGGGAACTCTATAAGCAATCACATAAAACATGGCTCCATTGTCATTTTTAGTACTTAAAAAGTTCTTCTGTGACAAATATACATTAAAGGTCATAAAATGAAAGCAGCAAGAAAGCTTTGTATAAAAATAAAAAAAAAGAAGAAGAAAATATACTATACCAGTGATAACACAAAAAAGTAAGGATAGTCACTAGGATAGACATATTATAATGAACAATTATAGAATTGCGGTTTAAGAAAGTTTAATCAATATAAAGTATATGTATGTGTCATGTATAATAAAAATAGCTGTAAATAATATTTTCACCATGTTAAAGATAAATTTAGGACCATTCTTCCCTGCAAATGTATTTCAAGTCCTCAATATTTCTAGGGTCCCTTGTGTGTATAGCTCTCCTTGGGTGATGCCACAGGGTCTTGATATGGTTGGGTCACTTGTGTGGTTTGGTTCAATGTCTTGTTGTTCATTCACTAAAAATTTCTCCAGCTTCAGGTCATTGTACTGTAAAATATTTTTATACACCTTAGAATTGATCTTTCTCTCAATGGTCGCAAGGCAAGACATCGAGGGAGCAAACTATCTTTAAAGGCTATGTAAACCTTTGGGGGAATTTTTTTTATTATTGCATTGTACTAATTTTGAGCTAAAAATCATTTTTTCAATTGGTCTTTATTAAAAAAGATGGAGCCCTTTTCTCTGTACAGAGCTGAGATGCACTAGTAGCAGACTCTGGATTTTCTCTCTTTTCCATCAGTTAGGAGCTGACGGGCTACTAATCTATGCTCTCTGACATTATAAACACTCAGTATAGCTCAGTTCTTATCTTACTGATAAGAATGTGGCTTAAATAAGTGTTTATGACCTCTTAATGTAGAGATAAGGTTTATTAGATGACGAGCACAAAGCGAAAGTGAAAGTACCAGTCACAGTTAGAAAAACAGTTTGTGACAGAACGGCCCAATATTTTTTTTAAAGGCCAATTGAAAACATGATTTTTTGCGAAAAATGAGTAAAATGCAATCATAAACAAAAATTTAGCTATCTTCATTTGTAAATAATTTGCCTAAGCATAGATTGATGAATGCCAAGGTCTTTAGCAATGCTTTTGTAGCATTTTCCAGCCTCATACATCTCTATAACATGTCTTCTGAAGTCTTCTGAAAGTTGTTTGCATCATTCGTGCAAGATACGTCAGATATGCTAAGGCGATTGGATGGATTGTATTTGGAGAATGACATGCTTTTGGTCACCTGTGATGTGTACACGTCGATATGCCATGACCAGGGTTTGAGAGCGTTGAGACATTTTCTTTCCATGACGAATCTGGACGTCGAGCTTATTGAATTGATCCTGATATTATTAGAATTTTTGTTAACCCATAACTATTTTCTTTTCAAGGATCGCTTCTTCCTACAGCTCCGGGGAACTGCTATGGGGGCGCCCTGTGCGCCCTCATATGCTAATTTGTTCCTGGGGCTGTGGAGGGAGAGGTCGTCCAGAATTCGGTGGGATTTGACGCTGCTCTGCTCTGGTCGAGGTATATCGACAATGTGTTTTTCATCTGGCAGGGCTCCACGTCGCAGTTAGATGACTTTTTTAGTGGGCCTTAATTTCAATTATCGTAATATCAAATTAACGTGGAAGTACAGTCCACTGGAGGTGGACTTTTTGGACATAATGATCAAGAAGGATAGAGGGGGTATTATCATGACGGACGTACACAGGAAGCCCATGTCGGTGAACGAATTATTGCATGCTACTTCATCACACTACCCCAAGGTAATTCAAGCTATACCGAAAGGTCAATTTATGAGGATGAGGCGTATTTGTTCTGAAGATGAAAGGTTTGAACAACAATCCCTGGACCTGACCGAACGATTCCTAGACAAAGGGTATCAGATGGGAGTTGTCCGAAGAGCCTATGAAATGGCTAAAACTAAGACGAGAGATGCTCTTCTATTTAGGAAAAACTATCACAGCAATAAAAAGATAGCACGGTAAGATTCATTACTCCATTTAATAGCGAATGGCGTACCATGCAGGAGATAATGAAGAGACATTGGTCGGTGCTGCTGACAGATAGGGATCTGCGGTCGTCTCTACCCAACTATCCACAAATTACATGGAGGAAGTCGAAAAACGTTACGGGATATCTTGACTAGAAGCCATTATGTAGCGGATATTCCAAGAGGAATCTTTGGCAGTAAGGGTCCCCCGTGGGGATCGAGAGCTTGTGGCAAGTGTGCTGCGTGTATCTATATGGAACGTTCCACCACTTTCTCTGACTGCTCCTTTGGAGACGGAGTTTAAGATTGTACACCATATAACCTGTACCACAGAAAGAGTCGTGTATTGGTTGACTTGTCCATGCCGATTGATTTATATCGGCATGGCAACTAGAACCTTGAAAACTCGGATATTGGAACATGCTAGCAAAATTCGCACAGCCTCACAATGTGAAGATCAGGACGTGGAAGAGTTACAATCTGTGCCACGACACTTTTTTAAGTGCCATAATAGTGATCCCAGCGTCCTGAGGGTAAGAGGGATAGATAAAGTGAGGTTGGGAGTGAGAGGAGGTGATGTAAAAAAAGCATTACTACAAAAGGAAACTATCATATTTTTCGCCCTATAAGACGCACCTGCCCATAAGACGCACCTAGGTTTTTGAGGAGGAAAATAAGAAAAAAAATATTTTGAACCAAAAGGTGTGCTTTTGGTGGGTTTTGAACTAATTGTGGTCTGTGGATGACACACTGTTATGGGGGATCTGTGGATGGTGCACTGTTATGGGGGATTTGTGGGTGACGCACTGTTATGGGGGATCTGTGGGTGACGCACTGTTATGGGGGATCTGTGGGTGACGCACTGTTATGGGGGATCTGTGGGTGACGCACTGTTATGGGGGATCGGTGGGTGACACTTATGGGGGATCTGTGGGTGACACTTATGGGGGATCTGTGGATGACACTTATGGGGGATCTGTGGGTGGCTCTTATTGGGGTCTCTGAATGGCACTGTTATGGGGATCTGTGTATGACAGTTATGGGGGGGATCTGTGGATGACACATATATAGCATCTTATGCTATGTGTCATCCACAGATCCCCTCCAAAAGTGTCCCTGTAGTGAATGACCCTCAATACAGGGGGTGGGGGTTGCATCTGCTTTTATAATGACAGCGGGGCCCGTGCAGTGACTGTATTCTACTACACGGGCCCCGCTCACTGTATAATCGCATCTCTAATAGTTAATTGTTAAGTATATACCGTAATCGCATAATCAGCGCCTGTATACTTACAACTACAAGCGCTCGGTAGGTAGCAGAGAGGAGGGAGGAGGCAGGACGGGAGGACGGGCGCTGGCAGCGTGAGCCGCCTGCTTCATTCATAAAGTGGACGGCGCAGGCGCGTGACGTAGTGACTCACGCTGCCAGCGCCCGTCCTCCCGGCCTGCCTCCTCCCTCCTCTCTGCTACCTACCGAGCGCTTGTAGTTGTAAGTATACAGGCGCTGATTATGCAATTACGGTATATAATGTTATTGGTGGTCACTAAATTAATTATGTACTTTATTGTATACTATATGCACTTTATACACAAGATTATGGGGCACGTTTATCCTTGCGCCGGTGGACTGGGTGATCGCGGTGTGGCGTTCCATTCCACCGTCTACTTGGACAACGGACACTCTTATTTTTTGTGCCGCGTCGACTTGCCACTGGCGGTAGCGGAGAGCCGACATCATGTCGCTTGTTTGGGCGACGGGGAGGCGGTGAAGGAAGCAGTCACACATCATGGGCGGGACCGCGCCAGAACTTCCCCCAATGCAAGTGATCGTGGTAGGTAAATAATTGATCCCTCCTCTTTTGCCTATATATGCCCAACTTGTCTTAGTGTTCAATGTACCTCCTGACAAAGCCTACATGGCGAAACATGTGTCGAGGTTGAGGCATTTGGGGATCCATTGACACCATGAGCAGCAGCAATATGGGTATGTAATGTGAGACTCAGTGTGGGTTGGATTGACGGTATTAGTTATTATACAGTAGTTATTAGTCACCAGTTATATCATTATACAGCCGCAGTCTCACTATTTGTCTTAATTTCATTGAGGAGGATGCTAGGATAGTTTGGACGGTCATGTTAAATGTTTGAGGTGATATGGTATCGTCATCACCATCCATTACTTACTCCATTGTCATCCGACTCTTTAACCTTTTTGCAACTGTGGCTGCTCAGGGTGAAATGTCCCTCAAGTGCGATTCTCCGCATTGTTGAGCCCTATTCTAGAGGCTCGTTTCTACACTGATATTTATTGTTCTATGTAATCTAATAAAAGCAATTATTTTTATACAAATAGCATCCTCGTTTTTTGGTGTTTATTCATGTTTTTTTTCTATAGATTGATGCGTTGTAATTGTGGGTTGTTGTAGGTTTAACTACATTGTGGCATGGTTCACACTAACCGATCTTTCTTGAGAAAACTGTTTTGTCAGTAACCAAGCTTTGTGTGCCTTTATTTAATATTCAAAGCACCAATGAAACCCAAACTTTTAATCTGATCTGATATGGAAATACCTTTTGCCAATGAGCTCTTATTTATGGGATGATCTGTGTCTTTTGGCTGACACCTAAAATTATTATTTCTGTGCATCAGATTGGCTTGTATAAACAGAGATCTGCTACCCAGATGATTTTCTATGGGGACAAGCAATCTATGGGGATCGCAATGTAGCGATCCCTTGTCCCCATACAGCGGAGGTGATTGCTGTATGTAATGGATCTCCTGTCACCCCGACCGGATACCTCCGTTGATAGCTGCTCCTAGTGCTTTCCGAGAACTCCAAGCACTCCACTTGACACCGTACGCACTGCAGACCCCACGAACCGCCGAAGCTTGGTTGAGGTCTCACCGTCTCCTACCCACCTTGGACCTACGACAAGGCTCCAGGCTCCAGTGGGTGAACCTCTCCTAAAACCAGAGAGCAGGAACAGCTCTTAAAAGAGCTAGTAGTTATAGCCAGGGGAGTATAGCAAATCTCCCAGCTTATAGCAATCCCCCAGTGTTGATCAGTTACCCAAACACCAGCCTCAACATGATGAAGGATAAAACAGGCACACTTTATTGAGGGCTACCCGCCCGTATTTATGCAGGTCCCCATCTGGTGGACAAGCCCCTAGGGGACCAGAATGAAGACTGTGACACAGGACAGACACGTAGCACTCAGGATACACAGACACAACACATCCCCACAATGCATCATGGTTTCCTCCTCTCTGCCCTGGAGACACCCGAGGAGAAATTCAATTATCTCTCAGGACAAAGGGAAATCGCCAATACACATGTGGAGACAACAGGACAGAAATCACCACCCAAACACACAATGTCACACCCCCACAGCAAACACAAACATTTAACATAGCCCCAGATAGCTCAAGTCTGAGTGCATATCATTAGGTGAATGGAACTCAGAATACACGAATACCATAAAATTAGCTATCTGGGTACCCTCCCATAACATAAAATACAATTCCAAAGACAGATTTAAGCTGTGCGGCCGGTCTGTCTTCTCCTTTAAAGTTAGTATGAACCATAATCCTGTGGCAAGAGGCTGGTAGCTAGGCCTCTCCAAAACCCAGTGGCGAGGTTGGTTTCGCCACACATCTCCCCCTCCCAGGGAAGACTAACCAGATACCTGACCTCACGGTCAGTACCTGAGTTAGTCTGGCATTTACAAACACAACCCAATACGGGACCTGTTGAATCTTGGGGCCTGGCTCTGTTCTGTATGTCCCCAGCTGTTGAGTGGGCATCTGCTACTCCTTGCTTCCTTGTTGCTCTCTAGCTTGGAGCTGTAGGTACTTGGTGGACAGAGGCCGACTGCGCTCTGCCCCGATGCCAGCTCTTCCGCTGGGGTAGCCTGTGGGAAGTCCAGCTCTGGAGAAGAAGATAGGGGAGGGCAGAGGCCGACTGCGCTCTGCCCAGATGCCAGCGCTTCCGCTGGGGTAGCCTGTGGGATGTCCAGCTCTGGAGAAGAGGATAGGGGAGGGCAGAGGCCGACTGCGCTCTGCCCAGATGCCAGCTCTGCCGCTGGGGTAGCCTGTGAAAAGTCAGCCTCTGGAGAAGAGGATAGGGGAGGGCAGAGGCTGACTGCGCTCTGCCCAGATGCCAGCTCTTCCGCTGGGGAAGCCGGTGTGGACTCAGCCTCTGGAGAAGAGGATAGAGGAGGGCAGAGGCCGACTGTGCTCTGCCCAGATGCCAGCTCTTCCGCTGGGATGTGGTCATGGAATCCTATCCCCAGGACCTTGTTGCAGGTCGGCTGTGGAGAAGAGGAATCGCTTACCTCCTCCTCCTGGCATTCCTGCGGGGTTGGTGGGGGATCTGTACCGGCCGTCCAGTATCCCGGTAGGCCTGGTGCAGAGACTGCGGTCCCATCTGCACCATTGGAGTTAGGGGTGCTGTCCCCCTGTTGTTGGGGAGAGAGACCGGTTGTCTCCTCTCACTTCAAAATACACTGCCGCTGGGGCATGGAGACGATGCTCTCCTCTCCCTGCAAAACATACTGCCGCTGGGGAGCAGGACCAACTGTCCCTACTTCCTGAAACTCTGGCTGCCATTGGGGATCTGGGCCGACTGCCAAGCATCCCTGTAGGGCCGGTGGAGAGATCTCGGTCCCATCTCCACCTGCCATATGGGTTTCCCCCCAGGACCAGTCTATGAGTCCCCTACCTCTGTAGCTGGTACTGAATCAGGGGATACTTCAGTCGGGTCCTCCCAGTCTGAATCAGTCGGCTCCACAATATCCTCCCAGCTGAAGGGCTCTGGACCTGGGTCTGACACTCTGCTCTCTCGCTGAGCCCTCTCAATGGAGTGGAAGAGATATCGGTAGTCCTGCTACAGTTCCCACTCCAGGGTTGCTAGGTGAGCCAGGTCTTTCTCTACCTCGTGGTGGTCCTCCCAATCCAGCCTAGCCTCCCTCTCGTAAAAAATGTTCTGAAGTCTGGACTGTGCCGGGCTCCCGAAGTCAGGCTCTGCAAAAGACTCCCATAACAAGCCAGGACCATAAAACTCCTCTCCCTCTGGCTTGTCATGCTCAGCTGCCCAGGGGGAATGTTGAATGACATGCCACCTTAGGGCCTGGTAAGCGTCCTCTAGCCAAAGCTCCTTACATACCAGGCGGCTCTGGAGCACTGTTACCCAGTCATCCAGTGGCTGCTCTCCCAAGAGACCTATCCGCTTCGCCACCCGCTTCTGTAGCTGCTGCTCATAACTGGGGAGACTCTCACCTCGCCGCCGCTGGGCATTTTCCAGGGCATCATACCAGACTTCCTTTCTGTCTGCATCCCTGTAGTCTGCAGCTGCCTCCTCCTCCTCGTCATAGAACGCTGTCCGAAGACTAGCCAATTCCATCCTGCTGTAGCCAGGGGCGCTGTACGGATACTAGCATTGCCCTCAATATACTCCACGAACGGTGTCTCTGAGCTGCTTCTCCTCACACTAGGACGCCATCCCACTGCTTGCTACCAAATGTAACGGAACTCCTAACACCCCGACCGGGTACCTCCGTTGATAGATGCTCCTAGTGCTTTCCGAGGACTCCAAGCACTCCACTTGACACCGTACGCACTGCAGACCCAACGAACCGCTGAAGCTTGGTTGAGGTCTCACCGTCTCCTACCCACCCTGGACCTACGACAAGGCTCCAGGCTCCAGTGGGTGAACCTCTCCTAAAACCAGAGAGCAGGAACAGCTCTTACAAGAGCTAGTAGTTATAGCCAGGGGAGTATAGCAAATCTCCCAGCTTATAGCAATCCCCCAGTGTTGATCAGTTACCCAAACACCAGCCTCAACATGATGAAGGATAAAACAGGCACACTTTATTGAGGGCTACCCGCCCGTATTTATGCAGGTCCCCATCTGGTGGACACGCCCCTAGGGGACCAGAATGAAGACTGTGACACAGGACAGACACGTAGCACTCAGGATACACAGACACAACACATCCCCGCAATGCATCATGGTTTCCTCCTCTCTGCCCTGGAGACACCCGAGGAGAAATTCAATTATCTCTCAGGACAAAGGGAAATCGCCAATACACATGTGGAGACAACAGGACAGAAATCACCACCCAAACACACAATGTCACACCACCACAGAAAACACAGAAATTTAACATAGCCCCAGATAGCTCAAGTCTGAGTGCATATCATTAGGTGAATAGCACTCAGAATACACGAATACCATAAAATTAGCTATCTGGGTACCCTCCCATAACATAAAATACAATTCCAAAGACAGATTTAAGCTGTGCGGCCGGTCTGTCTTCTCCTTTAAAGTTAGTATGGGCCATAATCCTGAGGCAAGAGGCTGGTAGCCAGGCCTCTCCAAAACCCAGTGGCGAGGTTGGTTTTGCCACACTGCATTTGAATAAAGACCTCATATCCCCTATTGATCAGGCAATTATTGGGAACTTTTGGTTCATTCTTGATAATTACCTGAAACATTGTTACAGGTAGAAGGACCTTTAGATAACAATCAGACCACATTTATTACAAAGCAATGCAGATATTCAAGAATATGGCTCACTTACTTTTTCTTGCAACTGTATGATGAACTTTTCACTTCAAAATTATTCTGCCATCAGTATTGTTCTACCCTATCTCATGATAATATGAACCAGTGATAGAGAACGTAATTCAAACACTGGGTCGCTTACTTTTTTGGCCCAGTAGCTTCAGATGTAGCAGGGTTAACACACAAACTCTTAAGGCCTCATGCACACGACCGTTGTGTGCACCCGTGGCCGTTGTGCCGTTTTCCGTTTTTTTTCGCGGACCCATTGACTTTCAATGGGTCCGTGGAAAAATCGGAAAATGCACCGTTTTGCAGCCGCATCCGTGATCCGTGTTTCCTGGCCGTGAAAAAAATATGACCTGTCCTATTTTTTTCACGGCCAACGGTTCACGGACCCATTCAAGTCAATGGGTCCGTGAAAGAACACGGATGCACACAAGATTGGCATCCGTGTCCGTGATCCGTGGCCGTAGGTTAGTTTTTATACAGACGGATCCGAAGATCCGTCTGCATATAAGCTTTTTCAAAGCTGAGTTTTCACTTCGTGAAAACTCAGAACCGACAGTATATTCTAACACAGAAGCGTTCCCATGGTGATGGGGACGCTTCTAGTTAGAATACACTACAAACTGTGTACAAGACTGCCCCCTGCTGCCTGGCAGCACCCGATCTCTTACAGGGGGCCGTGATCAGCACAATTAACCCCTTCAGGTGCGGCACCTGAAGGGGTTAATTGTGCTGATCACGGCCCCCTGTAAGAGATCAGGGCTGCCAGGCAGCAGGGGGCAGACCCTCCCCCCCCTCCCCAGTTTGAATATCATTGGTGGCCAGTGCGGCCCCCCCCCCTCTATTGTAATAATAGGTTGGTGGCCAGTGCGGCCCCCCCCCCTCCCTCTATTGTAATAATTCGTTGGTGGCACAGTGTGCGCCCCCCCCTCCCTCCCTCTATTGTAATAATTCGTTGGTGGCATAGTGTGCGCCCCCCATCGGCCCCCCTCCCTCTATAGCATTAACAACATTGGTGGCCAGTGTGCGGCCTCCCATCTCCCCCCCCCCATCATTGGTGGCAGCGGAGTTCCGATCGGAGTCCCAGTTTAATCGCTGGGGCTCCGATCGGTAACCATGGCAACCAGGATGCTACTACAGTCCTGGTTGCCATGGTTACTTAGCAATAGTACAATAGTAGAAGATTCATACTTACCGGCTGCTGCGATGTTCGTGTCCGGCCGGGAGCTCCACCTACTGATAAGTGACAGGTCTGTGCGGCGCATTGCTAAATGAACTGTCACTTACCAGTAGGAGGAGCTCCCGGCCGGACACAGACATCGCAGCTCCCAGGTAAGTATGAATCTTTTACTATTGTACTATTGCTAGTAACCCGCTGCCACCAATGATCGGGGGGGGGGGGGAGATGGGAGGCCGCACACTGGCCACCAATGTTGTTAATGCTATAGAGGGAGGGGGGGCCGATGGGGGGCGCACACTGTGCCACCAATGATTTATTACAATAGAGGGAGGAAGGGGGGGGGCGCACACTGTGCCACCAACGATTTATTACAATAGAGGGAGGAAGGGGGGGGCGGGGGGGCGCACACTGTGCCACCAACAAATTATTACAATAGAGGGAGAAAGGGGGGGGCCGCACTGGCCACCAATGATATTCAAACTGGGGAGGGGGGGGTCTGCCCCCTGCTGCCTGGCAGCCCTGA
Source organism: Bufo bufo (assembly GCF_905171765.1). Taxonomy (NCBI): domain Eukaryota; kingdom Metazoa; phylum Chordata; class Amphibia; order Anura; family Bufonidae; genus Bufo; species Bufo bufo. The sequence goes on along the minus strand of NC_053392.1, from coordinate 566,086,855 downwards.
TCTCTTACAGGGGGATATGATAGTACAATTAACCCCTTCAGGTGCGGCACCTGAGGGGTTAATTGTGCTGATCACGGCCCCCTGTAAGAGATCGGATGCTGCTAGGCAGCAGGGGGCAGTCATGTACACAGTTTGTAGTATATTCTAACTAGAAGCGTCCCCATCACCATGGGAACGCCTCTGTGTTAGAATATACTGTCGGAAATGAGGTTTCACGATCTAACTCATATCCGACAGTATATTCTAACATAGAGGCGTTCCCATGGTGATGGGGACGCTTCAAGTTAAAATATACCATCGGATTGGAGAAAACTCCGATCCGATGGTATAAAAGGGACTCCAGACTTTACATTGAAAGTCAATGGGGACGGATCCGTTTAAAATGGCACCATATTGTGTCAACGTCAAACGGATCCGTCCCCATTGACTTGCATTGTAATTCAGGACGGATCCGTTTGGCTCCGCACGGCCAGGCGGACACCAAAACGACTTTTTTTTCATGTCCATGGATCCTCCAAAAATCAAGGAAGACCCAAGGACGAAAAAACGGTCACGGATCACGGACCTATGGACCCCGTTTTTGCGGACCGTGAAAAAAAACGTCCGTGTGCATGAGGCCTAACTCAAATTTCTTATCTCATCGCATTATCTTGAAACAAAAGCCATTGAAAAGCAATCGAAGGTGTTTGCTTAACGCATTTAGTTTAGATAACACGTCTCATAAAGCATGTGTGTTAACTCTACTACATCCGTATCTTAAAATCCCTGTTTGTCCCAGGCAATGGAGTCCACACAATGTACATGTTCAGAAGTCCTGTTCTTTAATAAATGCCCCATCTCATGTTTGAAGAGAATTAATCAGCAAGAATGGTGGTGTTGAGTTTGTTTTCCCTATAATATTACTATTGCATTTTCTACTTGTGTTACAACATATCATCACTCTGTACCCTTCCAGGACACTGCAGGTTCCACAATTAATTAATTATAACTTAATTAACTAACTTCACAGCAGTAAGCAGTACGTGTGTTGAAAGCTAAGCCAAAAGTAATCGGGAAACAGCATGTCCTCACTGATTACCTGGGTGGAAATATTTCTATTTTGTGCCGTTTTGTCCATCCACACCAGCAAATCCATAGCAATTTAGATCCATACAGGTGGATAACTAGAATCTCAGATCTTAACAAGGAAGTTTATTTTGCATAGAGACCCCGAAATTTTGGGAGGCAAAACATTTTTTTTTAATAATGACTTTTCAGTTCATGCCAATTTTTGCCACTAATCCAGGTCAAGTTTTCATGTGATTTCAGTTGTGGTGGATAAATAAACTTTTTCTTAATACTGTATACTGAAGCAGAAATTTATGTGGCCCGACTAGTGGACTGTAAAATTGCAGTATCGGTTGGGGTATCTTTGACCAGTGGAAGAAAAAGCCTCTGATGGATCACCATCCATTTATACAGAATGTCTGCATCTCCAATTTTAATTGCATCGCAAACTTTTCTGTTATTACTGGACACATAGGACCATTAATGAGGTCTAATAGGTTATCTATTGCTGTAAGACAACTCTGTTAGTGGTTTATCACCCATGAGAACAAAGGATTGGTCATGCTGAAATTCATAACATTATCTATCTGGGTAGAGTAGGCACACCTTCATACAGATAATAGAGATGGCTGGTCCCACCAAAATGGGCAGGCTTGGATTATAACATCTGTAAAACCGTTATGAACATGTCAAAGTGCCAACCTCACTGAAATATGATACAGATTGTTGTGGTTTTTTTTATATCAGCCCTGATATATTACTACTTTTCTCTCTGCCCATAGTGACCACATCTGGCCACTTTGGCACAAGGGCACCAGCCATCTGTAAGGAGCAGCAAAAGATGCGCAAGACCAGCTGGTGCAGTGACGCAGCAGATCACTGCTAAGAGTTACTTTTAAGAGTTAATGTTGTGATTTACTGCTAAAGTGCTAATAGTTCAATCTGGCAGTCTTAGGTTGGCATGTAGTGTAGAGTGAGTCTATGCTGAGCAAGCCTAGCGGAAGCATGTATGTTTGTGAGCTCCTGAGAAAACTAGGCCTGGTCCAGGGATCCTTCATCCCTGAGACTGAAAACTGCCAGAGGAATATCTGAACCAAAAGATTACCCCTGACAGAAAGAGCAGGCATCTACAGAAGGTTTAGAACCATTTCAAGACAGCAATGGAAAGTCAGTAAGGTATTCGCTCGTTTATGGCAAAAGACTTTACTGCTTGTGGAAAGGGTATATTGCTTCGGCACCCACCACACTTTTGAGACAGACTGGCCATCCAATCTGAGATCCAGCTCACTGCTCTAGCAGCAATGGAATTGGAAGATGAGGAAAATATGAAGTTTGTTATTTGAGCCTATATTGACATGCCTGTTTTAGCAAGTACTTATATAGTGACCATGAAAAAGCAATTCTGGATAATTTTTTCTTACAACTCTCCATTGTGACATACCTCTGTTATTCCTCCCGGGAAAGTATGAATCGATCTATAACTGGGTGTTGCCACTTCTACTATCTATATGGTGTGTTCCTACATAGTCTGAGACTGCCCACTCATTGGTGGCAATATCCAACACCCAGTAGTACTGAATCTGATTGTAGGGCAGGGTGTGCAATTGATGCCAAGCAGGACTGAAATAGATTGGCGGAGGGAACATATGGAATGGATGCATGATTTCTTCCAATCAAATTCAATACTACTCATCACAAATGCCCTCAACCATGCAATCAGATTCAAAGCTGCCACCATGCTTTGTACCAGTCAAATTTGATTGAATAATACTGAGCTTCAGTACCAAGCACAGCTCCCTGTATGGCATATTTGACAACTCTCCTGGAACACCTGTTAAGCTCCTGGAAAAGGGAGAGACCACCTAGAGGAGTTAGCAAATCTTGCGTGCTGCCTCAGACTCTTGACACCTTCCTGAGAGCAACCCTCTATAAACTTTACCTGTGTGTGGCGCTGGGATACTTCATAATAAGATGCCGTCCTGGTGCTCAAACGCACATTGAGGGAGGTGTTGCAGTGTCATGGAATAGGGGTGTGGCCACTTAAAAAAGGGCAAAAAGCAGCATGGATGAGCATTGTGTTTGTAAACAACAAAGGAGACATGGCAGACCCCCAGAAATTGAACACTGAGAGCCTACCCTTGAGATATGCCATCAAAGTAAAGTTCCAGAGAAAACTCACTCTGACGTATGGCAACCCAAGTCACAGCACAGTACAGCTCTGTTTGGCATAATGTGCTTGAGGATGAGGTCTAAAGGGTTGGCCCATCTGGGACATCTATGGCATGTTGCAAGAGATGCCATAAATGTCAGATAGAAGTAGGTCCCAGAGGTGTAACCTGCGCCTATTTCCAGAATGGAGCCCCAAAGGGAACAAACAGCAAGCCACACATGTGTGACATCCTTTCTATTCACTGCTATTGGACTTCTGAAAATAGCCAAGCAAGCACGCTCAGTTATTTTTGGAAGTTCGATAGCAGTGAATGTAAAGCAAGCCATGTAAGTGTGGCCAACTCTAGATTCGCCAGTATGGGACTTTCTGAAAATAGCCAAGCCAGTGCTTGGCTATTTTTGAAAGTCCAATTGTCATGAAACGGTAGGGAACAGTGCAGCCCTGTACTCGACTGTTCCTACCTACTTGCACGATCTGTCCTATATGATGGCCCGCAACTGGATGACAATCCCTTCTTAGCTAAGTGCAAGGACCTAAACCAAAATGGGTAAAGACAAAACCAGGACCAGATCAGAATCCAAAATCTGATAAAAATACATAACAAAGTGAAACCAGGAGATAACATCAGAGCCAAGTCATCAGGCAAAGGCAAGGTCATAAACTACCAATACCAAAGAGTGTCCAATCTCAAGCAAGGTTTAACCGCCTCCGGAACGCGATCCTGCGTTAGGCGACCCTGCGCACAGTCACGCATATACGCGTCATCTCGCGAGACGCGAGATTTCCTGTGAACGCGCGCACACAGGCGCGCACGTTCACAGGATCAGAAGGTAAGCGAGTGGATCTCCAGCCTGCCAGCGGAGATCGTTCGCTGGCAGGCTGGAGATGTGAGTTTTTTAACCCCTAACAGGTATATTAGACGCTGTTTTGATAACAGCGTCTAATATACCTGCTACCTGGTCCTCTGGTGGTCCCTTTTGTTTGGATCGACCACCAGAGGACACAGGTAGCTCAGTAAAGTAGCACCAAACACCACTACACTACACTACACCCCCCCTGTCACTTATTAACCCCTTATGAACCCCTGATCACCCCATATAGACTCCCTGATCACCCCCCTGTCATTGATAACCCCCCCTGTCATTGATCACCCCCCTGTAAGGCTGCATTCAGATGTCCGTATGATTTTTACGGATCCACTGATACATGGATCGGATCCGCAAAACACATAAGGGCATCTAAATGGAGCCTTACAGGGGGGTGATCACCCCATATAGACTCCCTGATCACCCCCCTGTCATTGATCACCCCCTTATAAGGCTCCATTCAGACGTCCGTATGATTTTTACGGATCCACTGATACATGGATCGGATCCGCAAAACACATACGGACATCTGAATGGAGCCTTATAGGGGGGTGATCAATGACAGGGGGGTGATCACCCCATATTAGACTCCCTGATCACCCCCCTGTCATTGATCACCCCCCTGTCATTGATCACCCCCCTGTAAGGCTGCATTCAGATGTCCGTATGATTTTTACGGATCCACTGATACATGGATTGGATCCGCAAAACACATACGGACATCTGAATGGAGCCTTACAGGGGGGTGATCACCCCATATAGACTCCCTGATCACCCCCCTGTCATTGATCACCCCCCTGTCATTGATCACCCCCCTGTAAGGCTGCATTCAGATGTCCGTATGATTTTTACGGATCCACTGATACATGGATCGGATCCGCAAAACACATACGGACATCTGAATGGAGCCCTATAGGGGGGTGATCAATGACAGGGGGGTGATCACCCCATATAGACTCCCTGATCACCCCCCTGTCATTGATCACCCCCCTGTCATTGATCACCCCCCTGTAAGGCTGCATTCAGATGTCCGTATGATTTTTACGGATCCACTGATACATGGATCGGATCGGCAAAACACATACGGACATCTGAATGGAGCCTTACAGGGGGGTGATCACCCCATATAGACTCCCTGATCACCCCCCTGTCATTGATCGCCCCCTTGTAAGGCTCCATTCAGACGTCCGTATGATTTTTACAGATCCACTGATACATGGATCGGATCCGCAAAACACATACGGACATCTGAATGGAGCCTTATAGGGGGGTGATCAATGACAGGGGGGTGATCACCCCATATTAGACTCCCTGATAACCCCCCTGTCATTGATCACCCCCCTGTCATTGATCACCCCCCTGTAAGGCTGCATTCAGATGTCCGTATGATTTTTACGGATCCACTGATACATGGATTGGATCCGCAAAACACATACGGACATCTGAATGGAGCCTTACAGGGGGGTGATCACCCCATATAGACTCCCTGATCACCCCCCTGTCATTGATCACCCCCCTGTCATTGATCATCCCCCTGTAAGGCTGCATTCAGATGTCCGTATGATTTTTACGGATCCACTGATACATGGATCGGATCCGCAAAACACATACGGACATCTGAATGAAGCCCTATAGGGGGGTGATCAATGACAGGGGGGTGATCACCCCATATAGACTCCCTGATCACCCCCCTGTCATTGATCACCCCCCTGTCATTGATTACCCCCCTGTAAGGCTGCATTCAGATGTCCGTATGATTTTTACGGATCCACTGATACATGTATCGGATCCGCAAAACACATACGGACATCTGAATGGAGCCTTACAGGGGGGTGATCACCCCATATAGACTCCCTGATCACCCCCCTGTCATTGATCACCCCCCTGTCATTGATCACCCCCCTGTAAGGCTGCATTCAGATGTCCGTATGATTTTTACGGATCCACTGATACATGGATCGGATCCGCAAAACACATACGGACGTCTGAATGGAGCCTTACAGGGGGGTGATCAATGACAGGGGGGTGACCACCCCATATAGACTCCCTGATCACCCCCCTGTCATTGATCACCCCCCTGTCATTGATCACCCCCCCTGTCATTGATCACCCCCCTGTAAGGCTCCATTCAGACATTTTTTTGGCCCAAGTTAGCGGAAATTATTATTTTTTTTCTTACAAAGTCTCATATTCCACTAACTTGTGTCAAAAAATAAAATCTCACATGAACTCACCATACCCCTCACGGAATCCAAATGCATGTTGGGTGAGAGAAATATCTCGGCAAAAGACAACTTTTCCCATTTTTTATACAAAGTTGGCATTTGACCAAGATATTTATCTCACCCAGCATGGGTATATGTAAAATGAAACCCCAAAACACATTGCCCAACTTCTCCTGAGTACGGCGATACCAGATGTGTGACACTTTTTTGCAGCCTAGATGCGCAAAGGGGCCCACATTCCTTTTATGAGGGCATTTTTAGACATTTAGATCCCAGACTTCTTCTCACGCTTTAGGGCCCCTAGAATGCCAGGGCAGTAGAAATACCCCACATGTGACCCCATTTCGGAAAGAAGACACCCCAAGGTATTCCGTGAGGGGCATATTGAGTCCATGAAAGATTTACATTTTTGTCCCAAGTTAGCGGAAAGGGAGACTTTGTGAGAAAAAAATAAATAAATCAATTTCCGCTAACTTGTGCCAAAAAAAAAACATTCTATGAACTCGCCATGCCCCTCATTGAATACCTTGGGGTGTCTTCTTTTCAAAATAGGGTCACATGTGGGGTATTTATACTGCCCTGGCATTCTAGGGGCCCTAAAGCGTGAGAAGAAGTCTGGGATCTAAATGTCTAAAAATGCCCTCATAAAAGGAATGTGGGCCCCTTTGCGCATCTAGGCTGCAAAAAAGTGTCACACATCTGGTATCGCCGTACTCAGGAGAAGTTGGGCAATGTGTTTTGGGGTTTCATTTTACATATACCCATGCTGGGTGAGATAAATATCTTGGTCAAATGCCAACTTTGTATAAAAAATGGGAAAAGTTGTCTTTTGCCGAGATTTTTCTCTCACCCAGCATGAGTATATGTTAAAAGACACCCCAAAACACATTGCCCAACTTCTCCTGAATATGGCGATACCACATGTGTGACACTTTTTTGCAGCCTAGGTGGGCAAAGGGGCCCACATTCCAAAGAGCACCTTTCGGATTTCACAGGTCATTTACCTACTTACCACACATTAGGGCCCCTAGAATGCCAGGGCAGTATAACTACCCCACAAGTGACCCCATTTTGGAAAGAAGACACCCCAAGGTATTCCGTGAGGGGCATGGCGAGTTCCTAGAATTTTATATTTTTTGTCACAAGTTAGCGGAAAATGATGATTTTTTTTTTTTTCCTTACAAAGTCTCATATTCCTCTAACTTGTGACAAAAAATAAAAACTTCCATGAACTCACTATGCCCATCACGAAATACCTTGGGGTGTCTTCTTTCCAAAATGGGGTCACTTGTGGGGTAGTTATACTGCCCTGGCATTTTAGGGGCCGAATGCGTGAGAAGTGGTTTGAAATCAAAATCTGTAAAAAATGGCCGGTGAAATCAGAAAGGTGCTCTTTGGAATGTGGGCCCCTTTGCCCACCTAGGCTGCAAAAAAGTGTCACACATCTGGTATCCCCGTACTCAGGAGAAGTTGGGCAATGTGTTTTGGGGTGTCTTTTTACATATACACTGCATGCAGAATTATTAGGCAAATGAGTATTTTGACCACATCATCCTCTTTATGCATGTTGTCTTACTCCAAGCTGTATAGGCTCGAAAGCCTACTACCAATTAAGGATATTAGGTGATGTGCATCTCTGTAATGAGAAGGGGTGTGGTCTAATGACATCAACACCCTATATTAGGTGTGCATAATTATTAGGCAACATCCTTTCCTTTGGCAAAATGGGTCAAAAGAAGGACTTGACAGGCTCAGAAAAGTCAAAAATAGTGAGATATCTTGCAGAGGGATGCAGCACTCTTAAAATTGCAAAGCTTCTGAAGCGTGATCATCGAACAATCAAGCGTTTCATTCAAAATAGTCAACAGGGTCGCAAGAAGCGTGTGGAAAAACCAAGGCGCAAAATAACTGCCCATGAACTGAGAAAAGTCAAGCGTGCAGCTGCCAAGATGCCACTTGCCACCAGTTTAGCCATATTTCAGAGCTGTAACATCACTGGAGTGCCCAAAAGCACAAGGTGTGCAATACTCAGAGACATGGCCAAGGTAAGAAAGGCTGAAAGACGAACACCACTGAACAAGACACACAAGCTGAAACGTCAAGACTGGGCCAAGTATTATCTAAAGACTGATTTTTCTAAGGTTTTATGGACCGATGAAATGAGAGTGAGTCTTGATGGGCCAGATGGATGGGCCCGTGGCTGAATTGGTAAAGGGCAGAGAGCTCCAGTCCGACTCAGACGCCAGCAAGGTGGAGGTGGAGTACTGGTTTGGGCTGGTATCATCAAAGATGAGCTTGTGGGGCCTTTTCGGGTGGAGGATGGAGTCAAGCTCAACTCCCAGTCCTACTGCCAGTTTCTGGAAGACACCTTCTTCAAGCAGTGGTACAGGAAGAAGTCTGCATCCTTCAAGAAAAACATGATTTTCATGCAGGACAATGCTCCATCACACGCTTCCAAGTACTCCACAGCGTGGCTGGCAAGAAAGGGTATAAAAGAAGAAAATCTAATGACATGGCCTCCTTGTTCACCTGATCTGAACCCCATTGAGAACCTGTGGTGCATCATCAAATGTGAGATTTACAAGGAGGGAAAACAGTACACCTCTCTGAACAGTGTCTGGGAGGCTGTGGTTGCTGCTGCACGCAATGTTGATGGTGAACAGATCAAAACACTGACAGAATCCATGGATGGCAGGCTTTTGAGTGTCCTTGCAAAGAAAGGTGGCTATATTGGTCACTGATTTGTTTTTGTTTTGTTTTTGAATGTCAGAAATGTATATTTGTGAATGTTGAGATGTTATATTGGTTTCACTGGTAAAAATAAATAATTGAAATGGGCATATATTTGTTTTTTGTTAAGTTGCCGAATAATTATGCACAGTAATAGTCACCTGCACACACAGATATCCCCCTAAAATAGCTAAAACTAAAAACAAACTAAAAACTACTTCCAAAAATATTCAGCTTTGATATTAATGAGTTTTTTGGGTTCATTGAGAACATGGTTGTTGTTCAATAATAAAATGAATCCTCAAAAATACAACTTGCCTAATAATTCTGCACTCCCTGTACCCATGCTGGGTGAGAGAAATATCTTGGCAAAAGACAACTTTTTCCATTTTTTTATACAAAGTTGGCATTTGACCGAGATATTTATCTCACCCAGCATGGGTATATGTAAAATGACACCCCAAAACACATTGCCCAACTTCTCCTGAGTACGGGGATACCAGATGTGTGACACTTTTTTGCAGCCTAGGTGGGCAAAGGGGCCCACATTCCAAAGAGCACCTTTCGGATTTCACCGGCCATTTTTTACAGATTTTGATTTCAAACTACTTACCACACATTAGGGCCCCTAGAATCCCAGGGCAGTATAACTACCCCACAAGTGACCCCATTTTGGAAAGAAGACACCCCAAGGTATTCGCTGATGGGCATAGTGAGTTCATGGAAGTTTTTATTTTTTGTCACAAGTTAGTGGAATATGAGACTTTGTAAGAAAAAGAAAAAAAAAAACATCATTTTCCGCTAACTTTTGACAAAAAATAAAAAATTCGAGGAACTCGCCATGCCCCTCACGGAATACCTTGGGGTGTCTTCTTTCCAAAATGGGGTCACTTGTGGGGTAGTTATACTGCCCTGGCATTCTAGGGGCCCAAATGTGTGGTAAGTAGTTTGAAATCAAAATCTGTAAAAAATGGCCTGTGAAATCCGAAAGGTGCTCTTTGGAATGTGGGCCCCTTTGCCCACCTAGGCTGCAAAAAAGTGTCACACATCTGGTATCTTCGTACTCAGGAGAAGTTGGGCAATGTGTTTTGGGGTGTCATTTTACATATACCCATGCTGGGTGAGAGAAACATTTTTTTTTTATCAAAGACATGTAGAACAATAAATTTAGAGAAAAATGTATATATGGATGTCGTTTTTTTTTGCAAAATTTTACACCTGAAAGTGAAAAATGTCATTTTTTTGCAAAAAAATCGTTAAATTTCGATTAATAACAAAAAAAGTAAAAATGTCAGCAGCAATGAAATACCACCAAATGAAAGCTCTATTAATGAGAAGAAAAGGAGGTAAAATTCATTTGGGTGGTAAGTTGCATGACCGAGCAATAAACAGTGAAAGTACTGTAGGTCAGAAGTGTAAAAAGTGGCCTGGTCATTAAGGGTGTTTAAGCTATAGGGGCTGAGGTGGTTAATAACTGGCAGAATCAAATACCAGGAGGTCCAGTAATCAGAGGCAATGTCAGAAAACCAGGCAAAAGGTCAGAGATTCACAGTAACAAACACACAACTAGGTAGTGAGGCAGGAATACCGCAGTGCACAAGTAAAACCACTTCGACGGTGAAAACATCAATCATTCATGGACTGTGCTATATTCTGGATATCTGAGAGATGCTACCAGGGAATTCTCTATGTGTGTTCTAATAAATGTATTCATGTCCTGTTGCACTGTGGAAGAGCAGAGGTTACATGTATCTGGGCTCCACGTCTGGGCTTCCTCGTCCTTTCTCTTACAACTAAATGACAGGACTAATAATTATTTTTATAGAAATAAAGAAGCTGCTTCATCTTCCAAATTGCTATCCGCAAAATCATTTACTAAAGTAATGGAAGCCTCGTGACCCCTCAGCTACTCTTTCTGTCAAGGCAAGAGACAATACATGAAGTATGGGCACTGTATGCCCACCCTTCATCATCTGTTCTTGAGGACACTGATCGGTCTTCCTTATTTAAATTTCATGTCTTAAAGCTGGGGATGGAGTTTGTTTTCTCGGGGGTCTTCATGCCAAAGATCACAATAGGCCCCCAGCATGCTGTCACTAAACTGAACTGTAGTAATGCAAACATAATTACTTTTACTTGAGCAGCATCCAAAGGATCGATAGTAGCCTCATATATCAGATCTTCTGCACAAAGCATAGCCTACAGAGTGGAGCCAGATGACAGAAAGTCACCATTGTATTTACCCTAATAATGGAATGACACTCAAGGGCGAACAAGGTGATTAAAGGGTGAGGGGGTGGTGGCTCAGATTCATCTGTTTTTACATAGGTTGGTTCAGGGGGTTCGTATTCTAGTTGGTCTAGAGAGGTTAAGCCTTAAAGGGTTAATATATAATAATGCTGGTGGTCTAGAGTAGTAAAGAGGTTAATTGTAATATAACTGGTCTTCTAGGGTGATGGCTGGGTTAACACCAAATATTTCATATAATTTACCCTAGATCCTAATCCAAAGCAGGTTGCAAGGTTAGGATGAGAAGGCTGTAAGCAGGGCTAAGGGAGAGCGGTGCACCTTTACCACGCCCCCTGACAGCCTGCACCCCAGCGGCTGCAACACTTTCAACTGTTTTCATAGGGCATCATCATCACCTTCATCCGCCATCTTCTATAGTTAGCAATATAATAGTGTGATGACATCATACCTCCTGTGCTGGGCTGCTGAGAGCACAAGACCTCAGTGGCTCAATACAGGCATTGCGATGACATCATCTGTGCCGCCTGCAGGGCTGGATTAAGGTTGGTGGAGGCCCCTAGGTGAAAAATCTGGTGGGTGCCCCCATAATTTAACTGCATGGCCATGATTTTGCTGGTGAAAATGTGGCATTACCAGTAAAATTGTGTAGCTAATTACCATGGCCATGTGCGGCCACCCTCCATTCATTTCTATGGGAGTACCAAAATAGGTGAGCGCTGTCTCAGTTATTTCTGTCAGCCCCATCAAAGTGAATGGAGTGGTGGCTGCGCTTGCGCAGTGCACTTCCCATTCATTTCTATGGGACGCCATAGACTCCCGCTCGGCTGTTTTTGCCGCTCCAACAGAAATTAATGGAGGGCGGTCGCACATGCGCGGTCCGCTCTCCTTCACATTGTGGACTTTGTTCTAGAGACAGGTGTGGGTCCCAGAGTTGTGACCCTCACCTACCAGGCATTAGGGGAATATCCTAGCGATATGTCCCCAATGTATGAGATGGCACAACCCTTTTAAGTTACTTGGGGCAGCGCAGAAGAGTGTGTTTAATCTAGGGGCTTAAAGTGACCTTCCAGTACAAGAAATAAAATTCACATTAAATGAGGAACAAAAAGAACACTTTGGAGACCCCTTAATTATTTTTTAGCTCTGGATGGCCAAACTGCATCTAAGCTTTGTTCACACTGTGCATTTTTTTATGTGTCTGCTTCCCCTCATACCACCATGGAATTAAAGGGGTTGTGCCGCTGCTAGCTGCTTTTAAAAAAATATATAATCCAACATGAAAGACTAGCTGCTTTTGTAGGAAGGACACATCCCCTGAGCTGTGTTAGGGAGATTGTCTATGGATTGAATAGGAAATAGACATGAGCTGCAATACCAGACATAGCCTGTGGACCAGTGTGGAGCTGTTTTGGGACATGAACAACCTTTTCTACTCCTCTACAAACCAATTAAATATATTTAACAACATTTCTAAGTAACAGCATTACTTGGCATTTGTCACATTTTACTGCTGCACTTGAGCCGTAATCAAGTTTTAAAAAACAAAAAAGGCATTAAAAGGGTTTTCCTAGACTTTATAACTAATGACCTATCCTCTGGATAGGTCATCAGTACTTGTTTGGCGGGACCGCTACCACGATCAGCTGTCTGAGAAGGAACTGGCGCTCCTGTGACGACACCTTCATCGATCACATGGCCTAGGAGCAGCTCAGCCCCATAGTAGTGAATGTTGTTAAGCTGCAATACCAAACACAGCCACTAAACAATGTACGGTGCTGTGCTCGGAGAGCACGGGAATGGCCACGGCGCTCACGGGAGCACCACTGCCTTCTCAAAGAGCTGATCGTACCCCCACTGATCAGGTACTGATGATCTATCCAGAGGAAAATCTTGGAAAACCCTTTTAAGTGGTTTCCTTTAATAGCTACTGATATTTGATCCCATAAACCTGCTTATCACTGTTTCCTGACCCTTTAAAGAGGAGCTGTCCTCTTGCCTGATGTGTCTATTTTTTTTTTTTTTAAAAAAGCATTTTCCCATAATTCAGGAACAACTTGTCTTATTACTCATTTTGTATTGTTCCTTTGTTATTCCTTCTAGGAATTTATGAATAAATTTACAACCAGGTATTAGCAGTTAGGGGTGTGTCTCTATGCAGCGTGACACTATCCAATCAGAGCTGCCAGTATCAGAATGTTTGGGAACACGCCACCTTTCATAGGTGTAATGTTAACACCCAGTTGCCAATTTATTTGCAAATTTCTAGGAAGGATATGACGGAAGCTATTTCCTGGGGAATATAGTCATTTACTACAACAGACATGTCCAGAGAGCAGATAAGTTCTCTTTCAATCTAATCGTCTGGTATCTAACTTCTAAGTATAGGACCTGCCCTGAACAGAAATAAGCCAAATTGAAGCTCACTGGTCTTCATTAGTGATGAGCGAATAATTGAAAATTTCGATTCGGCTGTTTTGTCGAATTTCACAAACAAATTCGTTTTGTGACTATTTCAGGTTAAATCGATTCGCTACCACGAAGCACGAGTAAATTCGGCTTCGTGGCGAATTTAATTTATGGTGAAATTTGGATCAAAGTCCACTTCGTAGACTTCGATTCGCTCAACACTATTCATTGGCTTAAAAAAAAATCACTGAACTTTCACACAATTTTATTGTATTTAATAGAGCGTGGTATAACTAGCACATTTCTAAATCACTTCATTAAAAAAAATCTGCCTTCATCCACCTGAAAAAAAGCTGTAAAGTCATGACCACTGGGGGTCTCACTTCCACCTAAGTTGTAGTCCACTGCCTGCTCTCAGACCAGATCCATTTCTAGTAACAGAGACACAGAAGACGGCAGAGAAGAATTATGTATGTCAGATCCTGAGCCTGATAAAACCACTGCTTCTACACTGCTTTTGAAAATCACAGAAGCCTCCGGTGTATCACTTAGTGTGATTTATCCCTCCTTATCTGTTCTGTGAGCGCCAGAGCTGAAAACAAGCATAGTAGAAAGTAAGGGAAAGGATGTCATAGCAGTATAGTGCTGGCAGAAGGGAGTGCTTCTGAGTGAAATGCATCTAGTTGTGCAGCTGAAACAGAAATTAATTATTTATTTTTATTTTTTATTCAGGTACGCTTTAAGTAGCTTGTTGTTAACAGGATATAGGATGGATTTCTGTTCTAACTCATATTATGTTTAAAGAGACATTTTAGTGACTTTTGTCCTCAAATGAGACAGTGGTTATTTATCTAGCATGCTCAATGCACTACCTGTTTTGTAAAAGCAATTAAGAGAATTTCTGAAGGTTCTCATTCATCAAGGTCATGGTATATTAGTAGTAATAATTCAGAGCAATTAGGCCCCTTTCGCATTGGGGGAGTTTTCCGCACGGGTGCAATGCGGGAGGTGAACGCATTGCACCCGCACTGAATCCGGACCCATTCATTTCTATGGGGCTGTGCACATGAGCGGTGATTTTCACGCATCACTTGTGCATTGCGTGAAAATCGCAGCATGCTCCTCTTTCCACGCAACGCAGGCCCCATAGAAGTGAATAGGGCTGCGTGAAAATCGCAAGCACCCGATCATTATTATTTTTTTTTATAACATGGTTATAAGGGAAAATAATAGCATTCTTAATACAGAAAGTATATTACAATAGGGCTGGAGGGGTTAAAAAAAATAAAAAATAATTTAACTCACCTTAATCCACTTCTTCGCTCATCCCGGCTTCTCTTCTTTCTTCATCTTTGCTGTGCACAGGAAAAGGACCTGTGGTGACGTCACTACGCTCATCACATGGTCCGTCACATGATCCATCACCATGGTAAAAGATCATGTGATGGACCATGTGATGAGCGCAGTGATGTCATCAAAGGTCCTATCCCTCAAAGAAGAAGACAGAAGAGAAGCCGGACTGCGCGATCAAGTGGATTAAGGTGAGTTAAATTATTATAATTTTTTTAACCCCTCCAGCCCTATTGTACTATGCATTCTGTATTAAGAATGCTATTATTTCCCCTTATAACCATGTTATAAGGGAAAATAATACAATCTACACAACCCCGATCCCAAACCTGAACTTCTGTGAAGAAGTTCGGGTTTGGGTACCAAACATGGCGATTTTTCTCACGCGCGTGCAAAACGCATTACAATGTTTTGCACTCGCACGGAAAAATCACGCATTTTCCCGCAACGCACTCGCATCTTATCCGGGCCAAAAACATGACGCCCATGTGAAAGAGGCCTTAGACTTGTACTTTTTTCTTTAAGGCATTTTGCTAGTCATCCACAGCCTCAGACTGGACAACCAAAGTACAAGAGGATCCTCCAGTGGGCCCAGGCTCTCATACAATAGTGGGCCCCAAAGAACCAGTAGAAATTAAAATATTTGGAGCTACCTTTGGAATCAATAGCTTGTCACTAGGGTCTATTTCTTTGACTCAAAGCCTATTAGGCTTTATTGATGAGGTGGGGGTTGGGCCCCAAGAATAATTTCCTCTGGCAGTCCCAAGAATCCCCACTGGTTATCCGACTGGCTTTCTCAATAAGAATGACTTGTACAAAAAATCTCAGGCATTAAATACTGTCCACTGTCACCTATCTGACATTGATGGCATATCCTAGCGATATGCCATTAGAGTCTAAGATGCTCCAACCCCTTTAATAAATGTATTTTCATCTGTGGGACAGAAATGTCAACTGGATGACACATTTTGTTTTCGGGGAGCAGCTCTGGGGCTTAGAGGAACAACAATTCTTATGCTCGTTGAGCACAAATAGAAGCTTAGTGTGTTTTCATTAAATATGAAGAATTACGTTTCAAAGGAAATAAATTCTATGAGCAAAAGCTGCACGACTGGCAGCAGCAGTTTGTCACCCGCCTCACAGCAATGAATGCTCTCTCCTAGGCTGCTGTTGTGTTTTATGCCACAGTCACCAAAACTGATGGCGGAAAGTCACACTTCAAATACATGAAGTATACTAATAACAGAGACAACGAGTCTGCAGCAAACCATTTCTAGTATATGGATAAATCACATTTAAAGAGACAACATATAGGACATGACAATATCTTTCTAAGGCCTCTTTCACACTTGCGTTGTTGGGATCCGGCATGCACTTCCGTTGCCGGAGGTGCCCGCCGGATCCGGAAAAACGCAAGTGTACTGAAAGCATTTGAAGACTGAACCGTCTTCCAAATGCTTTCAGTGTTACTATGGCACCCAGGACGCTATTAAAGTCCTGGTTGCCATAGTAGGAGCGGGGAGCGGGGGAGCGGTATACTTACAGTCCGTGCGGCTCCCGGGGCGCTCCAGAATGACGTCAGAGCGCCCCATGCGCATGGATGACGTGATCCATGCGATCACATGATCCATGCGCTTGGGGCGCCCTGACGTCACTCTGGAGCGCCCCGGGAGCCGCACGGACGGTAATTATGCTGCTCCCCCCGCTCCCCGCTACACTTTACCATGGCTGCCAGGACTTTAGCGTCCCGGCAGCCATGGTAACCACTCTGAAAAAGCTAAATGTCGGCTCCGGCAATGCGCCGAAGCGACGTTTAGCTTAAGGCCGGATCCGGATCAATGCCTTCCAATGGGCATTAATTCCGGATCCGGCCTTGCGGCAAGTGTTCCGGATTTTTGGCCGGAGCAAAAAGCGCAGCATGCTGTGGTATTTTCTCCGGCCAACAAACGTTCCGTTCCGGAACTGAAGACATCCTGATGCATCCTGAACGGATTTCTCTCCATTCAGAATGCATTAGGATAAAACTGATCAGGATTCTTCTGGCATAGAGCCCCGACGACGGAACTCTATGCCGGAAGACAATAACGCAAGTGTGAAAGAGCCCTTACAAAGCTAGAACCAGCCCTGTAACTCACATGGATCCAGGGATCTCCCCATTCATTGCTCCAATTGTTTTGCCAGATTTATTTCAGGCTGCCAGCTCAGGAAAGTATGTCCTTTTGCACAGGGTGTGTCCTTCTTGCTGCAGCTCTCTCCCTCTAACTGCCTCAGCTTCTAACAGAGCATATGGCTTGTGACGGTTGAAGATTTAAGGCTACTTTCACACTTGCGGCAGGACGGATCCGACATGCTGTTCACAATGTCGGATCCGTCCTTCCGCTATTTCGCCGTGACGCCGGACCGCTGCTCCGTCCCCGTTGACTATAATGGGGACGGGGGCGGAGCTCCGGCGCAGCACGGCGGTGCACGGCGAAAGCCGCCGGACTAGAAAGTCCTGCATGTCCGACTTTTTAGTCTGGCGGCTTTCGCCGTGCACCGCCATGCTGCGTCGGAGCTCCGCCCCCGTCCCCATTATAGTCAACTGGGACGGAGCGGCGGTCCAGCGTCATGGCGAAATAGCGGAAGGACGGATCGGACATGGTGAACAGCATGTTGGATCTGTCCTGCCGCAAGTGTGAAAGTAGCCTAAACTGAGCATCTGCGAACACCTCAATAAGGAGGATGGAGAAATAAGGAAAATAACAAACAGCAGGAGGCTTTATGCAGATATATATATATATTTTATAACTCTGTGGTTATACAAAACTTTTAATTACATACAATTACAAAAATATTCAGATCCAGGTGCTGATTTTAAAATGTAGAATATTTTTCATGGGACAACCCCTTTAAGGGTATGGCAAAGGGAATAAAGGGTTAAACTTAAGTGCTCCCACCTTCTATGGGGCCTCTTTATCTTTATTTGTAAAAAAAAAATTAATTTTTTTTTTGGGACGGATCTGGAAATACTTAGCATAGGTGAGTATTGTACAATGTTTCATTTATTAGGTTTAAAGGGGTTATCCGAGGCTGGCCTCCCATATACCCGGGCCCTCACACTGATTCTACTCCTGGTCCCGGCACTGCCGAAGCTACTTCTCCCCCCTTGCGCGGATGAAAACATCCGGTGTCCGGGGTGGGGGGGGGTTAGCCAATGGCAGGCAGTGACGGGGACGACCCTCCCTAGCATCGCGGGTGACACTAGGGAGGCTCGTCTCTGTCATTGCCTGCCATTGGCTGCTTCCCCCCCCGACACCGGATGTTTTCATCCACGCATGGGGAGAAGCAGCAGCGGCAGTGCGGGGACCAGACTAACTCCAAGATAGTGGACACTTATATCCACAAGTGCCAGCATACTGCTGTTAACCAGAATTACAAGAGAGAGAGAGAGAGAGAGAGAGAGAGAGACATCAGCCAGATAGCACGTCTTTGATGGCATTAAACTGACATTTATCCAGCCATCATACCTCACTATCTGGTGACAGAAATTGCACTTTAGACCTACTACTGCTGGATGTACACCAATTTATTTTTTGCACTAAGGCAAAGAGAGACTTTTATGTGTTTATTTTACACTTTCCACTGCACCGATCCTCAGGGAGCGGTGGCCTGTGGCAGTACACCATGACACAACACCTCCAACACCTCATCAGGGATACTACCACTCCCATCCTCTGCACCGGCTCTTTAGTGGCTCGCTGTAGCAGTACATACCCTGCTTACACAGGACGATGTGCTGTTGAAAAATGATGGTTTTGGGTGCCACATAAAGCTGCGATCACCCAAAAAACAGCTTTTGCATTTACACAAGCAAATTATCAGGAACAAACATTTGTAATGCATAAGAATGTTTGTTACCAATAATTGCCCCATCCTTGGTTGGTGTAAAAGCGCCCCTTAGTCTCATGTCTGACAACATAGCAGAGCTAAATTGTAGTCTGTTTCCAAGGACAACCAGAAGAATTTTGATAGCAGTTATGAATTTTGAAACTACATAATGTAGCCCAAGATGTATTCCACATAAATAAAGCAAAGTATTTGCAAAGTTTTAAAACTTTTTACACAGATTCCAACAGTGAAATGTTAAAGCAGAATTACACACAGCCGTAGTTCACATTTATTGTATTTATATGAGTCTATGAATATTTCTGCATTAAATTCATAAGATACATGATTAAAGAAAGTTACTGTACCAAGGCATTGCCAAACTTGCTGCAAGAATATAGGGTACAACTTAGGAGAGGATTTTAAGCATGAAAGAATATATTGATTCCCCACACATTGGTGATCACATTCTCCACTCTATTATAATTAGAAATTTTAATGAGAATTATGGACAAAATTAATTGTTGCAGTATTTTCAAATGATATAAGCTGTAGCACAGGGCTGCCAGTAGCACTGGGATCATAAGGAAAACACCATTTAGATTAGGAAATGTCTTAATTGGGATATGAAGAAATTTATGAATGCAAACATCTGCTTAAGTGAGCTGTGGCAATACGGTATGGTTTTAGTAGATACATTTAATAAGTGTAAATCAGTAACTGAGTCTGAGATGAGCTACCCTTCCTTGAAGCAGATGCTAGACATTGAAAATAAATGGCGACTCGCTACATCATGAATTTTAATATTGCTACCCAGCAGTTTGTCTTATCTTCTTCTTTTAACACCTGCTCACACAATTATGATACATCTGAGAGCTAATGGGTTTTCCGAGATTGTGATTTTTATGACCTATTCTCAGGGTTTGAGGAGGTCCCGGCACTCCCATGAGAAACACAGTCTCCTCGCAACTTACCCAACTCCACCCATTCTATAGCGGCTGTGCTTGTTATTGTAGCTTAGCGCTATTCTCTTGAATGTGACTGAGCTGTGCCTAGGCCATGTAAGCAATGAATGCACCAAGAAGAGGCAGCAGTGCTCACCGGAGTGCCGAGGAATCTTGAAACAGCTGACTGGTATGGGGGGGGGGCTAAGATTCGGACCCCCACAGATCAGATATTAATGACCTATCCTGAGGATAGGCTGTCAATATCAAAATCTCCGACAACCCCTTTAAACAATTATTTATGATGATGGTGCAGGCACTGCCAACATACCCAAAAGATCACCAGTGGAAGCCTGACTATATCACAACCAAGTGCCAACGTACAGGAAAGAAGCACCCACAGCAATGGCAGGAACCTACTCTATTTAATACTTATCTCTATGCAAGTGGGCATCTTCTGTACGTTCAGGAGAGTAAAACCTGCACATATACTGTGTTGATACTTCTTACCTCTGTGTGGATTTAAGCATCCAATGAGAGGAAGAGCAAACTCAGCTGTGGGATTGGTGCATAGAAGTCTGAATGTATTCCACCCATCCTACAGGCTGCTTTCAATTAGGGTAACAATGTTTTGAACTTTTGACTTTCAGGCTCCATATCTCACCATCCACTACAGCTTTGAACGTGAGACTACCATCATTTTATAGACAATCATCTTGGCTATCTCATACAATAGGACTTGCAACTATTTAGCATATGATTACTTATGCAGATTATTGTTGTGTAACTGCATTGTTACTGTTTTGCTCCTAAAATTCGAAATTTAAATTTTATTATTTTGTTAGAATTTTGTAAATCCACCTCTGGCTTTCAACATTGAACCATTTATTTCCCAATCTCGATGTATGCTTCTGGTCATTGTCCTGCTGGAACACTATGTCATCCTTTTCATACCCATAGTACTCGAGTGTACAAAGTAACTCGTCTTGTAGGATACTCACAATATAGCTCAGCCTTGAGACCACCATCAATCCTGGTCAAGTATCCCATGCCTTTGGCTGTGAAACAACCCCATATCATTAGGCTTCCTCTCAATCCATAAGCCCCCTTTCCCCTTGTTTCTTCCAGACCTATTTGCACCCATCAGAGCCCAGTAAATTGGCTTTCATCTCATCGCTCCAAATCACCCATTTCCAATGTTCAAATATTTATTGTTTGTGCTTTTTTGGAAACCAACTTCTCTTATGATGATATTGAAGTCGAGGCTTCTTCACCTTTTTTTAGGCCACCATTCCAGACTTGTGTAATGTGCATCGCACAGTGCCTGCTTGGACGTTTGTGATCTCACTATTATGAAGCATATAAGCCACCTCTGCTGCCATGTTTGTGCAACGTCCCAGAGATGCATTACCACTTTTTGCACCCCTCTACTATCTCCTATGGTTAACCTAATGTCACTCTTTGTCTTAATTTCCAGGGCCTGCAAAATGTGTATCTGTAATAATGTTATGTAACTGTTCAAGTGTAATGTGCCTGGTTCACCAGAAGGTGGCATCGAACATGGAAGAGCTACCTCACATAGAATGGAACCCTTCTTTCCATTTTAGCTCTCTCTAAGAGATGGAGGAGTTTAGCTAGTGAGAAGTGGGAATAGAGTACCCCCTGCTAAGGGAAGGCAGCAGGAGCCTGTCCCAACTGGATAAGCCCTGCTTAGGCCAGCTAGAGCACCTTCAGCTCAGCTGCATCTAGAGGCCAAAGCCTGAAGCCTCTGAAGCCAGGGATAAAGTTCCCTGGACAAAGCTAGAGACAGATCAGACCACAGAAAATTAAGTACAGCAGAAAGGAAAAGATTCCTATTTATTCCTGTTAGCACAGCAGAGCCAGAGAGCAACTGATATAGCATAGAAGAGTTTGCCTGCCACAGTTTCATGCCAACGCCTGCTGGTAACCAAGACAAAGTTGGAAGATTGTTTCTGATGAACGTTTACCATTTATTTAATCATCCCCTTCATCAACTATCTATTTTTCTGCTTCGCACAACAACGCCTGGGGTTCCAGCGTATCCAGGTAGGAGCACCGTGACACCTGCACAACACCTTAACCTCTTAAGGACACAGGGCGTACCTGTATGCCCCGATGTCCCGGTACTTAAGGACACAGGGCGTACAGATACGTCCTGTGTAGTTTCGATCACCGCAACGCGGTGGGCGGTGATCGGAACTGGGTGCCTGCTTAAATCAATCAGCAGGCACCCTGGGTCAATGCCAAGGGGGGTCCTGTAACCCCCCCCTCGTATTGGCGATCGCTGAAAACCGCAGGTCAATTCAGACCTGCGGTTTGCAGTGCTTTCGGAAGTTTCTGATCCCCGCGGTCAGATAAGAAACTTCAAAATACCTTTATTTTATATTTAAACCCCGGGCGGTGCGGCTGTGCGGGCGGTGCTGGGGGTGGGCAGGCGCGCGTTCATCTGCCCACCCCCTCTCTCAGAATGGCCGAGCTGTTTTAGCAGAGTGTCAGCACATTGCTAAATATTCCCTACACATGTTTGACATCACCACGTCCGTAACGACCTGATCTATAAAACTGTCATGCTACTTTCCCCGCACGGTGAACGCCATAAAAAATAAAAACTATGATGAAATTGAAATTTTGCCCATCTTCATAAAAAAGGTAATGAAAGTGATCAAAAAAGTTGTATGTATGCCAAAATAGTACCAATCAAACCGTCACCTCATCCCACAAAAAATGAGCCCCTACATGAGACAATGGCCCATCAAATAAAAAAACTATGGCTCTCAGACTAAAACATGATTTTTTTGTTTCAAAAATGCTTTTTTATGTTAAACGTAATAAAATTTAAATAAAAGTAAACATATTAAATATCGCCGCATCCGAAAGAACCTGCTATATAAAAATACCACATGACCTAAACCCTGGGGTGAACACCGTAAAAAAATTAAAAAATTAAAACGGTGTAAAAAAAGTCATTTTATCGGTCTGTAAAGACCATCTCTATAAAAATATCATATGACATAACCCCTCAGGTGAACTCTGTCAAAAATGGTGCTAAAAACCATTTGTTTTGTCACCTTACGTCACTAAAAAAATAAAAATTCAAACGGTGTGTCAAACAAGCCATTTTTTGTCACCTTACATCATCTCTTCCTGCAAAAAATGATACCCAACCTGAGACAATCGCCTAAAAACAGAATAAACTATGGCTCTCAGACTATAGAGACACTAAAACATGATTTTTTTTTGTTTCAAAAATGATATTATTATGTAAAAATTAAATAAATAAAAAAAAGTATACATATTAGGTATCGCCGCATCCGTAAGAACCTGCTTTATAAAAAAAAACTGTCAGATGAACGTTGTAAATAATAAAAAATAAAATCAGTGCCAAAACAGCAATTTTTTGGCACATTTTCCACTTTAATCCTTTTTTTCCCGTAACAAAGCAAGGGTTAACAGCCAAACAAAACTCAATATTTATTTCCCTGATTCTGTAGTTTACAGAAACACCCTATATGTGGTCGTAAACTGCTGTATGGCCACACGGCAGGGCGCAGAAGGAAAGGAATGCCATATGGTTTTTGGAAGGCAGATTTTGCTGGACTGGTTTTTTGACACCATGTCCCATTTGAAGCCCCCTGATGCACACCTAGAGTAGAAACTCCAAAAAGTTACCCCATTTAAGAAACTACACCCCTCAAGGTATTCAAAACTGATTTTACAATCTTTGTTAACCCTTTAAGTGTTCCACAAGAGTTAATGGCAAATGGAGATGAAATTTCAGAATTTCTATTTTTTGATACTTTGCCTCACAAAAAGTGTAATATAGAGAAACCAAAAATCATATGTACCCTAAAATAGTACCAACAAAACTGCCACCTTAACCCGTAGTTTCCAAAATGGGGTCACTTTTTTGGAGTTTCTACTCTAGGGGTGCATTAAGGGGCTTCAAATGGGACATGGTGTCTAAAAACCAATCCAGCAAAATCTGCCTTCCAAAAACCAAATGGCGTTCCTTTCCTTCTGCACCCTGCCGTGTGCCCGTACAGCAGTTTACGACCACATATGGGGTGTTTCTATAAACTGCAGAATCAGGCAAATAAATATTGAGTTTTATTTGGTTGCTAACTCTTGCTTTGTTACTGGAAAAAATGGATTAAAATGGAAAATATGCCCAAAAAATCGAAATTCAGAAATTTTATCTCCATTTGCCATTAATTCTTGTGGTACACCTAAAGGGTTAACAACGTTTGTAAAATCAGTTTTGAATACCTTGAGGGGTGTAGTTTCTAGAATGGGGTCATTTTGGGGTGGTTTCTATTATGTAAGCCTCACAAAGTAACTTCAGACCTGAACTGGTCCTTAAAAAGTGGGTTTTTGAAAATTTCTGAAAAATTGAAAGATTTGCTTCTAAACTTCTATGAGCCCGGTCCCTAAGGGGTTAAGGGACATTTTGGCCACCCTACACCACTCTGGCATTCCTACACCTGGGTACCACCATATCACTAAAAGGGGCCCTGTGCCCTTGTTGCTTCACTGCAACTGGCATCACAACAAAACAAGTAACTTTTTCGCTCTTAAAGGGACCCCTAGCATCATCGTCTCATGCGCTGTATTTGTCACACCAGAACTGATAGACCTTGTGATGAGCCGACTTGTTGCCTGAACGTCTACCTCTTGGTTTTGGAATGGATGGACGGACTTAATTTCATATTCTTCCAACTGTCATGGCACTCACATGATGCAGTTTGTAAATTTTCTTGGCCGAGATACCGCTATCGATGAGCTGGATGATGCTGTTTCTCTTTTCTTGGTAAATCTTCTTAATGGCTGCTCATGGATTTGAACAGTGACGTTTCGCTTGGGAATCAACCTAATAACAGACTGAGCTATTAGGGAAAGTGAAACAGTTTGTAATTTGTAGTATACTAGAAGAAAAAGATTGTTCCAACACCAGGAGCAAAACAGTAACAATGCAGTTACATAACAAGAATCTGCATAACTAATCATATGCTAAAGAGTTGCAAGTCCGATTTATGTATGAGATAGCCAAGATGATTGTCTATAAAATGATGGTTGTCTCACGTTCGAAGCTGTACTGGATGGTGAGATATGGAACCTGAAAGTCAAAAGTTCAAAAGATTGTTACCCTTTTGCTCATCAGTGTATAGCTGAGTTTACTCTTCCTCTCATTGGATGCTTAAATGCACAAAGAGGTAACAAATAGTGTAGTAATATGTGCAGGTTCTGCTCTCCTGAATGGTCCAAAGGTAGCACACACAAGGGGTTAATGTCTTGCTCCTCCCATCTAGCACAGAAGACAAATCATTAGTAAATCAGCATAATTAACTACCCCTATAACGGAGTGCACATCTACTAGGCTGACATGTTTTTTCCAAGCAATGTCTTTTTAAGGAAAGCATATATGTGCGTTCTTTGGATTCAAGGAAAGATACATATCCTCCAGGGCATGAACAGGGTCCAAGTGAGTAGGAAATGCTGAGTGGGTGATGTGACCTCAATAGTCTGCGTGCCACGGTGCTCCTACCTGGATACCGTCGCTCCCCAGGCTTAGGCTCCGCAGCATTTGAAGGGAAAAGTTGTAGGTGGAGAATAGGTCGAGCCCAGACTTGGTAAAGTTCAACTGTTTTACTTGAATAAACTTGCATCCAGACAATACTTGATCTTTCTCTTGGCTTTAGGTTTTAGTGTAAACTGGCAGGCAAACTTGGATACCTTTCTTTCTCTCTCTGCTGAGGTACTCTCTGGCTTCAATCTGGTTACAGGACTTTATGACAGTTATATTAAAGGAAAATGGTGGCTCACCCTGTCAGTAACTTTGGAGTGGGTGCTGCAAAGCCCTATTGACTCACCCAGTCAAAAAGTAGTAGTAAAATATAATATTATAATTTATATTATATTCTACTACAGCCTTAATTTATATTTTATGACAGTTATGGTACCTTTGAGTGGGGTGCCTTTGGCCGTTGACCCCCTCGTAATAGTCTATAAACTACAAAGAATCTTGGTACTCTATGAGCTGCTTTCCCTGGAAGACTCCTGCTGCAGGAGGGGGAATGATCTCTTCACTGCACCATATCTTGTCTCTTTCCCACTCTTCTCTTGACTCTCATAGCTTCTTGCAACCCTTCCTTTGGTAGGACTAGCCCACTTCTGCAAAAAAGGTGGAGAATGGAATAGTAAGTTCTATTCTATCTAAAGATCTCTCTGACAGATACACTGCCATCTCTTGGTTAACTAGGAACAATGCATGCAATACATATATTACATAGCAATGCTATTAAGGCACAATATCAAAGGACCTGGAATCAAATACACAGATGACATTATTTGTTAGCCATTAGAGACAGTAGCAGTGTGTAGTGCCCACTCTGGAGTACTACATAAGCAGATTTGCTCTTTCCTTATCATCCTTCAGGCAGCACACACAAAGGGATATAAAAAGTAGTATTAAACAAGAAGGGAGTAGAAGTCGCAGCCTTAAAGGGGTTATCAAATTACACAAACAGCCCCCCCCCCCATGTGCCGGACCCCTCGTAGGGAATATACTTACCCCGCTCCACACGCCGCTTACCCACGATGCTAGGGAGGCGCAGGGAGCGGGGTAAGTATATTCCCTCAGAGGGGCCCGTCACATGGGGGGCTGTTTGTGAAATTGGATAACCCCTTTAATATGCACTTGTCTGTCAAAGGCTGAATCGTAAGCTGCAGATACAACCAGTTTGCAGTGTTTTTTAAAGGTGCATGGAGAAGATCATGTAGAGGCCCTGCAAATTTGATCCACTGCCCCTTTTTTTAAATTTATTTTACTTGCCCAAGTGACTGCAGTGGACTGAGTTGAGTATAACTCCACCTGGTAACTGGAGTACTTGGGATTGAAAAGCAGACCTAGTAGTATTATTGATCCAAGCAGCCAGTGTAGTCTTGCTGGCTTTTATGTCTCTGTATAAACAGCTGGTCAGCCAACCTGAAGGAAACAGTCCTTTGTAAGTACAGGCATTCCTTCCTTTTAATGTCCAGTAAATGAAACTTCTCTTGTTCAGATGATTGAAGATTCTGATAGAAATAAGGAATTCTTGATTTACATTAAAGGGGTTGTGTAACTTCAGCAAGCAACATTTATTATGTAGAGAAAGTTAATACAAGGCACTTACTAATGTATTGTGATTGTCCATATTGCTTCCATTCCTGGATCGATTGATTTTCCCATCACATTATACACTACTCATTTCCATAGTTACGACCACCCTGCAATCCTTTAGCAGTGGCCGTGCTTGCGCACTATAGGAAAAAGTGTCCAGCTCTGTGGACTGTGGGAGCTCACATAGGCTGGTGATTTTTTCCATAGTGTGCAAGCACAGCCTCCACTACTGGATTGCAGGGTGATCATAACCATGGAAATGAGCAGTGTATAATGTGATGGAATTTTTTTTCCAAATTCTACTATACGCTTTATTAGTGAGCACTTGGGATATGAGGGAAAGTGGAGGAAAACTTATATGAAATTCCTTTTCAACTGAAGAGAGGCCATCTATTCTCTGGGTGATTTGCTGGATTCAGGGAACACACCCTTCTTGAGCTTGGTATAGGAGGCTGTCACCATTACATTTAAGGTATGGGCACCCCATCTCAGTACAATCTGTTTCGAAAATGCAGTTGTTGAGAGGGGGGGGGGGGGGGTTCCACTACTGAGCAAAGACTGCAAGATCTGTAACAAACCCTGCTTTAATCTAGCTCCCACTTCACGTTCCTGATCTGGCTGGGACAACCTTCCTTCCATACATCCCTTTAATAATCAGGCAACACCGTAGTGGATTTGTTAAACTATCCCTTTTGGGCTTATTTTCTAGAAACGTATGTTTCCAATTCAGCTTCCACAGCTTTTAATAATGAAGGTATGCTATCGTTATGAAACAAACCTCTTCAGAATCTCCCTGATCAGATATCAATTCTCCCTCAGGGTCCACATCCAAAGAGACAAGATGAAGCAGGAGAGAAGATAAAAGGAGTTGTAGTTAACAATGGTCTTTCAGATGTATGAGCAGAAATGAGCAGAGCAAAAGCTTCTGACCACTGAGATCTAATAGTACCTTTACTCGGGATGACGATCTAGCAGATTATCCAGAAGTTTCTGTTCCTTCCCGACAATCTGCTGATCACTAGTGGTGGAGACCGGTGCATTTACATGCACCGACATCCTCCAGCTCCTCCAGAGTATGGGGAGGAACAATCGCTAATGCCATCGCTCTTCCCCTTACTGTCTCTTCGTTTTCTGGCAGCAGATCCTGTTTACACAGCACAATCTGCCACTGGGAAACGATGATCTTTTGTGCGGCACAAAATATACAATTACCCGATGAACGAGCGTTTACACTGCCAGATCATTGCTAACGAGCGCTACTAGTGACGCTGGTTAGCGATGATCTGTTTAATTGTCAGCCCGTGTAAACGGCCCCTCAACCATTCAAAAACCTCTGTGCCCTGTGTCTGCACTGGAGGACCTTCAGCTGGGAGACAAATGGTAGAGATATCTTCTACATTGTCTTCAGGAACAGGTTGTCCTCAGTTGGTGCACATTCTAAAATTAGCTTTATAGGATTCTTTGAAGAGTTCTGCATGTCCCCAACAACTTAATTTGCTCACACATACACCACAAGCTACATATGACCCATTTCAGGACACAGGATACAGTAAAGCTGCTGTGATTCCGCTGCTCTGACAGTGCACAAAACACAAGCTGAAAGCCAACACTCCAGCAAGATCTTGCACATATGCAGAACTACACTTCCGCATTGAGATCTGCTTCAAAATGGCTGCCTCCTGAGATGGAGACACTGCCTACAGGCCTGAAGGTAATAACTCTGCTTGTAACAGCCAAACCAGCACTTTTCAAAAGGGACATGTCCTGTAACACACACCGCTGCGAACACTCCCTGCATATGAGATAACTCTCCAGGAACACTCCAGGATAAACCTCAGATCAATCATCCCATGGAACACCCGATGGGATTCTGGGAAAACACTTCCAGCACCATCAGGTCATGCTTTTAACACTGGAAAATACTTAGCTCTATAATACCAAGCATTTAACACAACATGTCTCCACTGTGCCCCAGAAGTAATAATGCTACCATAGTGCCCATACTAGTAATCATGTACCCCATAGTCCCCAGTAGTAATAAAGCCAACCATAATGCCCCCCCAAGTAGAAATAATTCTCCTTATATTATGACAGTAGAAAAATGCCCCTTAAAATGGGCACCAGTACAAAAAATGCCCCTGTATGTGCGCCAGTACAAAAAATGCCCCTGTTCTGTGTGCCAGGACAAAAAAATACCACCTCTTAGTGCCCCCAATTGAGCTAATATCCCCATAATGCCCCCATATTGTGTGACAGTATAAAATACCCGTATATAATGCCTCCAAGTCAATGCCCCCATAATGCTACTCTCCCCCCTTCCCCATAGTTCCCCCATAATGTGCCAGTATAAAATGCCCCTATATAGTGCCCCCAGTAAATGCCCCTATAGTGCTCCTATCCCCCTTCTTCATAGTGCCCCCATAATGTACCAATATAAGATGCCCCTATATAATGCCCCCATAGTGCTCCTCTCCCCCACTTCTCCATAGTGCCCTCATAATGTGCCAGTATAAAATCCCCCTTTATAATGCCCCTATAGTGCCTCTCTCCCCCACTTCTCCATAATGCTCCCATAATGTGCCAGTATAAAATATCCCTATACAGTGCCACCAGTAGATGCCCACATAGTGCTCCTCGCCTCCCTTCCCCATAGTGCCCCCATAATGTACCAGTATAAAACGCCCCTATATAATACCCTTATAGTACTCCTCTCCCTTATTTCTCCAGAGTGCCCCATAATGAACCAGTATAAAATGCCCCCAAGTAAATGCCCCCATAGTGCTCCTCTCTCTTCCCCATAGTGCCCCCATAAGGCCTCATGATAAAATGCCCCTATACAGAGCCCGCAGTAGATTCCCTCTTAGTGCCCTCAGTTGATGCCCCCATAGTGCTCCCCTCCCCCTTCCCCATAGTGCCCCCCATAATGTGTCAGCACAAAATACCCCTTCTTTGTGCCCTCAGTTGATGCCCCCATAGTGCTCCTTTCCCCTCTTGCCCATAGTGCCCCCCATAATGTGCCAGTAAGAAATGACCCTTCTTAGTGCCCCTAGAAGCCCCATAGTGTTACCCTCCTGCATTGTGCCAAATAAAATATTAATAAACACTAATACTTACCTCCATGCGGCTGTCAGCGATCCGATGCAAGCCTCTTCCGGCTTGTGTGCGCGGCTCAGGCGGCGCGATGATAATGATGTCATCGCGCCGCCTGCGCCGATCTCTGATAAGATTCAGGCCTAGTGCCTGCATCCTATCAGAGGAACATGGAAGGGAGACGCCTCTCTCCTACCCTGCAGCAGCATCCAACTGTATTGATGTCCTGAGGACAAAGATACAGTTGAATATAGAGAGATGAGAGTTTCCACAATGGAAGTGCTCATTTCCCACAGCCCTGCCTCCGCCCTCCGGTTATCTCCAGGGCTGTGCTGCCTGAGGCGATCGCCTCACCTCGCTTAATTGGCGGTGCGGGCCTGGGACGAGCAAGACATTAACCCTTTTTTGTGTGCTGCCTGAAGGATGATAAGGAAAGGTATTAAAGTAAGTAAGTTCCTGCATGGATTTAGATCACTTTGCCGTGGTAGGTGGGCACAGATGTGTTTTGATTAATATATATTTGCTAAGAACCTCAGAGTTAATAATCGTATCAAAATGGGGTATTAGTTTATATATATCCTATGAATTTAATGCTATGGGAGTGATTTTATATTCTGATTTTACTTTTTATGAGCCTTTATTTTTTGCAGAACTATATCTATGCCCGTTTTAGTCAAGGTACTAGAGAAATGTGTCTATATATGTATTTCGGCTCCTGTGGGCACCGTGCACTGGCTCATGCCAAATGTACTTGCCACACTCACTTCCTCTTTCCCCGTGTCACTTATGTACACAACACGTTATCTGGGCCAAAGTTAGTAGCAAAGTGTTTCTTCAGACCATTATTTGCATGCATTATTAAAAGGTTATGCAAACCCATTAGAAAAGGTGAGCCAAGACAGGGGAGAAATGGCCATGATAGCAAATCCCGAGATGACAAAAGTGTTCCATAGACAAGACTACAGAGCCGTGTGCGGTAGATCTGCATAGTTGTCCTGGAAACTGAAATGTACCACTAAATGAGCATGTCAAATTAAGTCACTTATGACATTTTGGCATCTGCTTTTGCTGGAATGGCACTAATGTCTCGCTGCCAGGAACTCTGGAAAGCTTCTCCGTGATGCCTTACTGAGATAGATGCCAATGGCGTGGGGAAACTTAGAAATGGGAAAAAACAACATACACATGACACAATGTGCTGATTTTGCAATGCTGTGTTTGCTTGTTTTTATGGGGGAACTTCGGACATAAGGACTACAAAAATAAAATATGTAACATTTATATCAATTTTATTCCAATATTTTATGCCAATTCCAGTTTACTTGAATAAAAATGGAGCAAGGTCTAAAAGGGGTTGTCCCAACTGAGACATTGGTGGCATATTGCTAGGATATGCTACCAATGTCAGATAGATGTGGGTCCCAACTCTGGGACCTGCACCTATCTCTAGAATGGAGATTTAAAGGGATTCTGTCAGATGGATTTTAGTAACAGAGCTTTTGACATCACCACATCAGTCTCCTCGATTTGTTTTAAAATATACCAGTATTACTGTCATCTGTCTTGTCATTTTTTTTAAAGATTTTATCGCTTTTATTAATATGCTAATTACCTCAGTAATGTGCCCAAGGGGCTGTCCCTCTGGCAGTTGGTGCCCAGCCGCACCCATTCTCTAGGAGCCCAGCACCGCCCCACTGCCAATTATTCACTCCTCTCATCGCCGATGGTGCGCCGTAATCTCGCGCATGCGCCCTGGATCCACTGGTCAGCGCCCGCGAGCGAAGTGCGCAGACAGCTGGCGCATGCACACTTCGTTCGCTGAGTCTGCTCCCATGACACCACGCTGAACAGTGGACTCCTCTGGATAGGTCATCGGCATCTGATTGGTGGGGATCCAATACTTGGGACTCCCGACGATCAGCTGTTTGAGAAGGCACCGGCGCTACTATGTGCTTTGCGCTCTTGAAGCACAGCGGCGTACTTTGCATAGTGGTTGTGTTTGGTATCACAGCTCAGCCCTATTAACTTCACATGTTCCTATGAACATGACAGCACTTGTGTAGGGTAAGATGCAAGAAGGCCATGGCACTCACAGAAGTGCCGGTGCCTTCTCAAACAGCTGATAAGCGGGGGTCCCGGGTGTCAGAGCCCCACCGATCATATACTGGTGGAAGATCCTCCTATCCAGAGGATAGGTCATCAGTTAAAAAGTGTTAGAAAACCTGTTAAATAAATACAGCGTAAGTAGAGTTGAGCGAACACCTGGATGTTCGGGTTCGAGAAGTTCGGCCGAACTTCCCTGAAATGTTCGGGTTCGGGATCCGAACCCGACCCGAACTTCGTCCCGAACCCCATTGAAGTCAATGGGGACCCAAACTTTTCGGCACTAAAAAGGCTGTAAAACAGCCCAGGAAAGGGCTAGAGGGCTGCAAAAGGCAGCAAAATGTAGTTAAATCCCCTGCAAACAAATGTGGATAGGGAAATAAATAAAAATAAAAATAAAATAAATAAAAATTAACCAATATCAATTGGAGAGAGGTCCCATAGCAGAGAATCTGGCTTCATGTCAGCAGAGAATCAGTCTTCATGTCATAGCAGAGAATCATGCTTCACGTCACCCACCACTGGAACAGTCCATTGTCAGATATTTAGGCCCAGGCACCCAGACAGAGGAGAGAGGTCCCGTAACAGAGAATCTGGCTTCATGTCATCAGAGAATCAGTCTTCATGTCATAGCAGAGAATCAGGCTTCACGTCACCCACCACTGGAACAGGCCACTGTCAGATATTTTTAGGCCCCGTCACCCAGACAGAGGAGAGAGGTCCCATAACATAGAATCTGGCTTCATGTCAGCGACTCAGCAGAGA
This sequence comes from Bufo bufo, assembly GCF_905171765.1. Classification (NCBI taxonomy): domain Eukaryota; kingdom Metazoa; phylum Chordata; class Amphibia; order Anura; family Bufonidae; genus Bufo; species Bufo bufo. The sequence continues at coordinate 566,053,868 of NC_053392.1, read as the reverse complement.
ATCAGTCTTCATGTCATAGCAGAGAATCAGGCTTCATGTCACCCACCACTGGAACAGGCCACTGTCAGATATTTTTAGGCCCCGGCACCCAGACAAAGGAGAGGTTCATTCAACTTTGGGTTGCCCCGCAATATAATGGTAAAATGAAAATAAAAATAGGATTGAATGAGGAAGTGCCCTGGAGTACAATAATATATGGTTAAGGGGATGTAGTTAATGTCTAATCTGCACAAGGGATGGACAGGTCCTGTGGGATCCATGCCTGGTTCATTTTTATGAACGTCAGCTTGTCCACGTTGGCTGTAGACAGGCGGCTGCGTTTGTCTGTAATGATGCCCCCTGCCGTGCTAAATACACGTTCAGACAAAACGCTGGCCGCCGGGCAGGCCAGCACCTCCAAGGCATAAAAGGCTAGCTCTGGCCACGTGGACAATTTGGAGACCCAGAAGTTGAATGGGGCCAAACCATCAGTCAGTACGTGGAGGGGTGTGCACACGTACTGTTCCACCATGTTAGTGAAATGTTGCCTCCTGCTAACACGTTCCGTATCAGGTGGTGGTGCAGTTAGCTGTGGCGTGGTGACAAAACTTTTCCACATCTCTGCCATGCTAACCCTGCCCTCAGAGGAGCTGGCCGTGACACAGCTGCGTTGGCGACCTCTTGCTCCTCCTCTGCCTTCGCCTTGGGCTTCCACTTGTTCCCCTGTGACATTTGGGAATGCTCTCAGTAGCGCGTCTACCAACGTGCGCTTGTACTCGCGCATCTTCCTATCACGCTCCAGTGTAGGAAGTAAGGTGGGCACATTGTCTTTGTACCGGGGATCCAGCAGGGTGGCAACCCAGTAGTCCGCACACGTTAAAATGTGAGCAACTCTGCTGTCGTTGCGCAGGCACTGCAGCATGTAGTCGCTCATGTGTGCCAGGCTGCCCAGAGGTAAGGACAAGCTGTCCTCTGTGGGAGGCGTATCGTCATCGTCCTGCGTTTCCCCCCAGTCACGCACCAGTGATGGGCCCGAGCTGCGTTGGGTGCCACCCCCCTGTGAACATGCTTCATCCTCATCCTCCTCCACCTTCTCCTCATCCTCGTCCTCCTCGTCTTCCAGTAGTGGGCCCTGTCTGGCCACATTTGTACCTGGCCTCTGCTGTTGCAAAAAACCTCCCTCTGAGTCACTTCGAAGAGACTGGCCTGAAAGTGCTAAAAATGACCCCTCTTCCTCCTCCTCCTCCTCCTCCTCCTGGGCCACCTCCTCTTCCATCATCGCCCTAAGTGTTTTCTCAAGGAGACATAGAAGTGGTATTGTAACGCTGATAACGGCGTCATCGCCACTGGCCATATTGGTGGAGTACTCGAAACAGCACAACAGGGCACACAGGTCTCGCATGGAGGCCCAGTCATTGGTGGTGAAGTGGTGCTGTTCAGCAGTGCGACTGACCCGTGCGTGCTGCAGCTGAAACTCCACTATGGCCTGCTGCTGCTCGCACAGTCTGTCCAGCATGTGCAAGGTGGAGTTCCACCTGGTGGGCACGTCGCATATGAGGCGGTGAGCTGGAAGGCCGAAGTTATGCTGTAGCGCAGACAGGCGAGCAGCGGCAGGATGTGAACGCCGGAAGCGCGAACAGACGGCTCGCACTTTATGCAGCAGCTCTGACATGTCGGGGTAGTTGTGAATGAACTTCTGCACCACCAAATTCAGCACATGCGCCAGGCAAGGGATGTGCGTCAAACCGGCTAGTCCCAGAGCTGCAACGAGATTTCGCCCATTATCGCACACCACCAGGCCGGGCTTGAGGCTCACCGGCAGCAACCACTCATCGGTCTGTTGTTCTATACCCCCCCACAACTCCTGTGCGGTGTGGGGCCTGTCCCCCAAACATATGAGTTTCAGAATGGCCTGCTGACGTTTACCCCGGGCTGTGCTGAAGTTGGTGGTGAAGGTGTGTGGCTGACTGGATGAGCAGGTGGAAGAAGAGGAGGAGGAAGCTGAGTAGGAGGAGGAGGAGACAGGAGGCAAAGAATGTTGCCCTGTGATCCTTGGCGGCGGAAGGACGTGCACCAAACAGCTCTCCGCCTGGGGCCCAGCCGCCACTACATTTACCCAGTGTGCAATTAGGGAGATATAGCGTCCCTGGCCGTGCTTACTGGTCCACGTATCTGTGGTTAGGTGGACCTTGCCACAGATGGCGTTGCGCAGTGCACACTTGATTTTATCGGATACTTGGTTGTGCAGGGAAGGCACGGCTCTCTTGGAGAAGTAGTGCCGGCTGGGAACAACATACTGTGGGACAGCAAGTGACATGAGTTGTTTGAAGCTGTCTGTGTCCACCAGCCTAAATGACAGCATTTCATAGGCCAGTAGTTTAGAAATGCTGGCATTCAGGGCCAGGGATCGAGGGTGGCTAGGTGAGAATTTACGCTTTCTCTCAAATGTTTGTGAGATGGAGAGCTGAACGCTGCCGTGTGACATGGTTGGGATGCTTGGTGACGCAGGTGGTGGTGTTGGTGGTACATCCCATGTTTGCTGGGCGGCAGGTGCCAACGTTCCTCCAGAGGCGGAGGAAGAGGCCGAGGCGGCAACAGCAGAAGAGGCAGCAGGGGGAGCCTGAGTGACTTCCTTGTTTTTAAGGTGTTTACTCCACTGCAGTTTATGCTTTGCATGCAGGTGCCTGGTCATGCAGGTTGTGCTAAGGTTCAGAACATTAATGCCTCGCTTCAGGCTCTGATGGCACAACGTGCAAACCACTCGGGTCTTGTCGTCAGCACATTGTTTGAAGAAGTGCCATGCCAGGGAACTCCTTAAAGCTGCCTTTGGGGTGCTCGGTCCCAGATGGCGACGGTAAGTAGCAGGCGGAGTCTCTTGGCGGCGGGTGTTCTGCTTTTGCCCACTGCTCCCTCTTTGTCTTTTGCTACGATGTTGGCTCGGTCTCACCACTGCCTCTTCCTCCGAACTGTGAAAGTCAGTGGCACGACCTTCATTCCATGTGGGGTCTAGGACCTCATCGTCCCCTGCATCGTCTTCATCCCTGACCTCCTGTTCAGTCTGCACACTGCAGAAAGACGCAGCAGTTGGCACCTGTGTTTCGTCATCATCAGAGACATGCTGAGGTGGTATTCCCATGTCCTCATCATCAGGAAACATAAGTGGTTGTGCGTTAGTGCATTCTATGTCTTCCACCGCTGGGGAAGGGCTAGGTGGATGCCCTTGGGAAACCATGCCTGCAGAGTCTTCAAACAGCATAAGAGACTGCTGCATAACTTGAGGCTCAGACAGTTTCCCTGGTATGCATGGGGGTGATGTGACAGACTGATGGGCTTGGTTTTCATGCGCCATCTGTGCGCTTTCTGCAGAAGACTGGGTGGGAGATAATGTGAACGTGCTGGATCCACTGTTGACTAATGCCTGTACCTGCTCAGGCCTTACCATCCTTAGAACGGCATTGGGCCCCACCAAATATCCCTGTAAATTCTGGCGGCTACTGGGACCTGAGGTAGTTGGTTCACTAGGACGTGTGGCTGTGGCAGAACGGCCACGTCCTCTCCCAGCACCAGAGGGTCCACTAATACCACCACGACCATGTCCGGGTCCGCGTCCCTTACTAGATGTTTTCCTCATTGTTACCGTTCACCACAATAAGAAAAATATTATTTGGCCCAATGTATTGAATTCAAATTCAGGCCTTTTTTTACAGACACCTAACACTATCTGGCTATCTATTTAGGTACCGTATTACACTAATACAGGCACAGCAGTAATGACAGATTTAGCTGAATATAAATTTGAGGCCTATTATTTAGGCGCTGGGTGACAGGTATACGTTTACGGACAGAATTAGACTTGGATATGCACAGTAGCGTGTGTGTGAAGTTATTGAGAATGACCCTATCAGCACCTTGAATCTAATATACCCTTTTAGGGATAGATTTAAAGTAGGCCTGATACAGCAGAAACCACTAATTTAGGAAATTGCTAGGTTGGGAATTGTATTTCAAACCAGAACAAAAACTGTGCTTTGACGGACACAATATAACTTAACCAGCTACAGCAATAGCCAGAGATTTAGCTGAATATAAATTTGAGGCCTATTATTTAGGCGCTGGGTGACAGGTATACGTTTACTGACAGAATTAGACTTGGATCTGCACAGTAGCGTGTGTGTGAAGTTATTGAGAATGACCCTATCAGCACCTTGAATCTAATATACCCTTTTAGGGATAGATTGGTTAAATAGACTTGGTGGCAGCTTGCCCCTGATGTAGGATATAGCCAAAAAATAACCACACTATTGATGGTTAAATGGACTTGGTGACAGCTTGCCCCTGATGTAGGATATAGCAAAAAATAACCACACTATTGATGGTTAAATGGACTTGGTGGCAGCTTGTGCTGGTGCACCACAAGCCACAAAATGGCCGCCAATCACCCCAGAAAAAAGTGACTGAAAAATGCTCTGGGCAGCCTAAAAACAGTGAGCAATTGAATAGCAGCAGTTCAATGATCCACAGCTGTAGATCGATCACTGTCTTAAGTGTTTTGGAGGAGTTAATCACTGCCTAATCTCGCCCTAACATCGCAGCTGCAACCTCTCCCTACACTTGTAACAGCAGAGTGACGTGCAGCGCTACGTGACCCAAGCTTATATAGAGGCTGGGTCACATGCTGCACTGGCCAATCACAGCCATGCCAATAGTAGGCATGGCTGTGATGGCCTCTTGGGGCAAGTAGTATGACGCTTGTTGATTGGCTGCTTTGCAGCCTTTTAAAAAGCGCCAAGAAAGCGCCGAACACTGAACCTGAACCCGGACTTTTACGAAAATGTTCGGGTTCGGGTCCGTGTCACGGACACCCCAAAATTACAGTTCGGGTTCGCTCATCCCTAAGCGTAAGGCCTCATGCACACGACCATTGTGTGCATCCGTGTCCGTTGTTCCGTTTTCCGTGATTTTCTGCGGACCCATTGCGTTTAAAACTCGGAAAATGCACCGTTGTACATCCGCGTCGTGATCCGTGTTTCCTGTCCGTCAAAAAAATATGACCTGTCCTATTTTTTTGACGGACAACGGTTCACGGACCCATTCAATTCAATCCTCGTCCGTCATCCGTGTCCGTAGGCTACTTTCACACAGACGGATCCGCTGATCCGTCTGCATAAAAGCTTTTTAGATCTGAGTTTTCACTTCGTGAAAACTCAGATCCGACAGTATATTCTAACACAGAGGCGTTCCCATAGTGATGGGGACGCTTCAAGTTAGAATATACTACAAACTGTGTACATGACTGCCCCCTGCTGCCTGGCAGCACCCGATCTCTTACAGGGGGCTATTATTCGCACAATTAACCCCTCAGGTGCCGCCTCCCTCCCCAGTTTTAAAATCATTGGTGGCCAGTGCGGCCCCCCCTCCCTCCCCTGTATTTAACTCATTGGTGGCAAGTGCGGCCCCCTCCCGCCCTCCCCAGTATTATATTCATTGGTGGCCAGTGCGGCCTCCTTTCTCCCCCCCCTAATTAACCGCCTCCGGACCGCCTAACGCAGGATCGCATTCCGGAGGCGGCAGCTCTGCGCACAGTGACGCATATACGCATCATCTCGCGAGACGCGAGATTTCCTGTGAACGCGCTCACACAGGCGCACGTTCACAGGATCGGAAGGTAAGCGAGTGGATCTCCAGCCTGCCAGCGGCGATCGTTCGCTGGCAGGCTGGAGATGCGATTTTTTTAACCCCTAAAAGGTATATTAGACGCTGTTTTGATAACAGCGTCTAATATACCTGCTACCTGGTCCTCTGGTGGTCCCTTTTGCTTGGATCGACCACCAGAGGACACAGGCAGCTCAGTAATAAGTAGCACCAAACACCACTACACTACACTACACCCCCCCGTTACTTATTAACCCCTGATCACCCCATATAGACTCCCTGATCACCCCCCTGTCATTGATCACCCCCCTGTCATTGATCACCCCCTTGTAAGGCTCCATTAAGACGTCCGTATGTTTTTTACGGATCCATTGATACACGGATCGGATCCGCAAAACACATACGGACATCTGAATGAAGCCTTACAGGGGGGTGATCAATGACAGGGGGGTGATCACCCCATATAGACTCCCTGATCACCCCCCCTGTCATTAATCACCCCCATGTAAGGCTCCATTCAGACGTCCGTATGTTTTTTACGGATCCACGGATACATGGATCGGATCCGCAAAACACATACGGACATCTGAATGAAGCATTACAGGGGGGTGATCAATGACAGGGGGGTGATCACCCCATATAGACTCCCTGATCACCCCCCTGTCATTGATCACCCCCCTGTCATTGCTCACCCCCCTGTAAGGCTCCATTCAGACGTCCGTATGTTTTTTATGGATCCACGGATACATGGATCGGATCCGCAAAACACATACGGACATCTGAATGGAGCCTTACAGGGGGGTGATCAATGACAGGGGGGTGATCACCCCATATAGACTCCCTGTGTCACGAGTTGGAGGTCCCAGGAGAGACCACCGCGTCGTCAAGCAATAAACGGAAATCAGGTACAGACACATAAGAGTTTATTGCACAAACAGAAACATGGAAAGCAGCACAGATAAAACATGAGCTCTATGTACCGTCAGCACAGTGGGAGAAAACCCCCACTGCGCCACTTTCTAGTAATACTCCAGAGAGGCGTAACTAAGCAACTCCTGGTTTTCACTAGAGCCCTAGATGGTAGGGTTAGACTTAGCCGCAGGAAGTTGCCAGGGTCCACTCTGGAGCGTGACCTAGACAGTGACAGCATGAGCGAATGGACAACAGGTACCAGAAGGTACCGACGGCACATAGGCATACATAACATACAGGCAAATACAAAACAGAGCAACTAATGATACAAGCAGGAGTTCACGCAAGGGAGCAGGAGTGGCAATAAGCAGAGAAGGACTTGCTCCACCAGTAGTAAACTGCATGGCCTTGTCATGCCACTCTGCTGCAAAGGCTTGCTGAACACAGACATATGAATACAAAACAGGGCAACTAATAATAGAAGCAGGAGTTCACGCAAGGGAGCAGGAGTGGCAATAAGCAGAGAAGGACTTGCTCCACCAGTAGTAAACTGCATGGCCTTGTCATGCCACTCTACTGCAAAGGCTTGCTGAACACAGACATCAGAATAAACACAAAGTAACTAAAACATAACTGACAGAACAGATAACAGAAAGACAGGAAGGAAGACATCAAAATGGACGGGAAAGAAGACGCAAATGAACAAGTAGGGAAACTCACAGAGCACAGACAGACAGACACAGATCCCATGGGTCAGCAGCATGGGAGAGAGTACAAACCAGGAACAGGACAGACAACACACACCAGAAGAGCTGACCCAGAACTGAGGAAACCTAAGCCTTATATACAGGTTCCATGGGTGCAGCAGAGAGACCACACCCATGGAGCAGACAGAGGATTAACTCCTAATAGGAATACAGGGGAGTTAACCCATACAGAACCACAAAAAACACACAGGAACAGAACTTCAGCGAGGAGCGCCGAATGAGCAAGAACGGAAGGTCACAGTCAAAGGTAACGACTGTGACACCCTGATCACCCCCCTGTCATTGATCACCCCCCTGTAAGGCTCCATTCAGACGTCCGTATGTTTTTTACAGATCCACGGATGCATGGATCGGATCCGCAAAACACATACGGACGTCTGAATGGGTCACATGTGGGGTATTTATACTGCCCTGGCATTTTAGGGGCCCTAAAGCGTGAGAAGAAGTCTGGTATCCAAATGTCTAAGAATGCCCTCATAAAAGGAATTTGGACCCCTTTACGCATCTAGGCTGCAAAAAAGTGTCACACATGTGGTATCGCCGTTCTCAGGAGAAGTTGGGCAATGTGTTTTGGGGTGTCATTTTACATATACCCATGCTGGGTGAGATAAATATCTTGGTCAAATGCCAACTTTGTATAAAAAAAATGGGAAAAGTTGTCTTTTGCCGAGATATTTCTCTCAGCCAGCATGGGTATATGTAAAATGACACCCCAAAACACATTGCCCAACTTCTCCTGAGTACGGCGATACCACATGTGTGACACTTTTTTGCAGCCTAGGTGGGCAAAGGGGCCCACATTCCAAAGAGCACCTTTAGGATTTCACAGGTCATTTTTTACACATTTTGATTTCAAAATACTTCCCACACATTAGGGCCCCTAAATTGCCAGGGCAGTATAACTACCCCACAAGTGACCCCATTTTGGAAAGAAGACACCCCAAGGTATTCCGTGAGGGGCATGGCGAGTTCCTAGAATTTTTTTTTTTTTGTCACAAGTTAGTAGAATATGAGACTTTGTAAGGGGAAAAAAAAAATCATCATTTTCCGCTAACTTGTGACAAAAAATAAAAAGTTCTATGAACTCACTATGCCCATCAGCGAATACCTTAGGGTGTCTACTTTCCGAAATGGGGTCATTTGTGGGGTGTTTGTACTGTCTGGGCATTGTAGAACCTCAGGAAACATGACAGGTGCTCAGAAAGTCAGAGCTGCTTCAAAAAGCGGAAATTCAAATTTTTGGACCATAGTTTGTAAACGCTATAACTTTTACCCAAACCATTTTTTTTTAGCCAAACATTTTTTTTTATCAAAGACATGTAGAACAATAAATTTAGAGAGAAATTTATATATGGATGTCGTTTTTTTTGCAAAACTTTACAACTGAAAGTGAAAAATGTCATTTTATTGCAAAAAAATCGTTAAATTTCGATTAATAACAAAAAAAGTAAAAATGTCAGCAGCAATGAAATACCACCAAATGAAAGCTCTATTAGTGAGAAGAAAAGGAGGTAAAATTCATTTGGGTGGTAAGTTGCATGACCGAGCAATAAACGGTAAAAGTAGTGTAGGTCAGAAGTGTAAAAAGTGGCCTGGTCATTAAGGGTGTTTAAGCTAGGGGGGCTGAGGTGGTTAAAATCACCTTCCCCCATCATTGGTGGCCAGTGCGGCCTCCCCTCTCCCCCCCCCTAATTAAAATCACCTTCCCCCATCATTGGTGGCCAGTGCGGCCTCCCCTCTCCCCCCCCCCCTAATTAAAATCACCTTCCCCCATCATTGGTGGCCAGTGCGGCCTCCCCTCTCCCCCCCCCCTAATTAAAATCACCCCCCCCATAATTGGTGGCCAGTGCGGCCTCCCCTCTCCCCCCCTAATTAAAATCACCCCCCCCCCATCATTGGTGGCCAGTGCGGCCTCCCCTCTCCCCCCCCCCCCCTAATTAAAATAACCTTCCCCCATCATTGGTGGCAGCGGAGAGTTCCGATCGGAGTCCCAGTTTAATTGCTGGGGCTCCGATCGGTTACCATGGCAGCCAAGACGCTACTGCAGTTCTGGCTGCCATGGTTACTTAGCAATAGAAGCATTATACTTACCTGCGATGTCTGTGACCGGCCGGGCGCTCCTCCTACTGGTAAGTGACAGGTCTGTGTGGCGCATTGCTTATAGCACAGACCTGTCACTTACCAGTAGGAGGAGCGCCCGGCCGGTCACAGACATCGCAGGTAAGTATAATGCTTCAAAAATTGCTAGGTAACCATGGCAGCCAGGACTGCAGTAGCTCCAGGTACTATATTTAATACCTTGCAAAAATATCAATAGAGAGAACTATTCTCATGTGCAATACGCACCAGTATAGGGCATATTCTAGAATTTTTCCAATGGCCACACAGATCTGCAAAAAAACATGGATTAGTGCACGACTGCATAGAAATGAATGGGTCAGTGTGCTATCCAGTATCCACAAGAAAATGCGGCTCGCACAAGGATAAAAAATATGGCCGTGTGCAGGGGGCCTAAAAATGAGCCACACAGATTATGATGTCTCTCCATGGTCACAGTATGTAACATGTTCCACAAATCCAGAGTGAAAAATATAAGACATGGCCCAAAGCATGTGAACCAGTTCATGATACATAATAAAGTGTGAATCATAATGGTCAATTACTAGGGCATCTCAATAAAACAAATACTAAACCATAGGGACAGGACCACTGCAAATGATGTCCACCACAATGCACATTTCAGTGTAAGTGGCTTTATCTGGGGATGATGATAGTTACGTAGTTGCATAGTTAATACGGTTTAAAAAAAACATAAGTCCTTCATGTTCAACCAAGGGATGTGTGGGGACGCGAATCCCAGAAGGAAATGAAACTAAGATTTCTACACATTTTCATAAGCATTAATGTTGTTTTCTTTTAAGAATTCATCTAAGCCCTTTTTAAAACTGTTCCTGCTGTGACCACGTCCTGAGGAAGTCTATTCGACAGATTGACGGTTCTTACATTAAAGAAGCTTTGACGCTTCTGGAGACTATACTTTTTCCTCTCCAGTCGGAGGCAGTGCCCCCTTGTTTTTTTAGGGCATTTTACATGGAACAGTTTTTCACCGTATTTTTTGTATGGCCCCTTTATATATTTGTATAGGTTAATCATGGCCCCCCTTAGGCCACTTTCACACGAGCGTGTCCGGATTAGGTCTGGATGCGTCCCGGTGCATTGCGGCAAACTCGCGCGAGTAGGTACGTATTTGCAGTCAGTTTTGACTGCGATTGCGTTCCGTTGTTGAGTTTTTATCGCGCGGGTGCAATGCGTTTTGCACGCGCGTGATAAAAAACTGAATGTGGTACCCAGACCCGAACTTCTTCACAGAAGTTCAGGTTTGGGTTCAAGGTTGTGTAGATTGTATTATTTTCCCTTATAACATGGTTATGGATCATGTGACGGACCATGTGATGAACGTAGTGACGTCATCAAAGGTCCTATTCCTCACACAACAAGACAGAAGAGATGCCGGCTGCGCAAACAAGTGGATTAAGGTGGGTAAAAAATATTTATTTATTTTTTTAACCCCTCCAGCCCTATTGTACTATGCATTCTGTATTCAGAATGCTATTATTTTCACTTATAACCATGTTATAAGGAAAAAAAATATAAAGATCGGGTCCCCATCCCGATCGTCTCCTAGCAACCGTGCATGAAAATCGAACCGCATCAGCACTTGCTTGTGGATGCTTGCGATTTTCACGCAGCCCCATTCACTTCTATGGGGCCTGCGTTGCATGAAAAACGCACAAAATAGAACATGCTGCGATTTTCACGCAACGCACAAGTGATGCGTGAAAATCACAGCTCATGTGCACAGCCCCATAGAAATGAATGGGTCCAGATTCAGTGCGGGTGCAATGCGTTCAACTCACGCATTGCACCCGCGCGGAAAAATCGCCCTTTGTGAAAGGGGCCTTAGACGTTTCTTCTCAAGACTAAATAAATGTAATTCTTAAAATCTTTCTTCATAACTTAGACCCTCCATGCCCCTTATCAGTTTAGTCGCTCTCCTTTGTACTTTTTCCAGCTGCAGAGCGCCCTTTCTATGGACTGGTGCCAGAACTGAGCTACATATTCCAGATGAGGCCGCACCAACGCTTTGTAAAGTGGTAATATTACATCCCTGCCCCGAGAGTCCATGCCTCGTTTAATGCATGATAATATCCTGGTGGCCTTAGAAGCAGCTGATTGAGATTGTATGCTGTAATTTAGTCTATGATCTACAAGGACGCCTAAATCCTTCTCTATAAAAAAAACTCTCCCCGTGTTACATCCCCTAGGACAGTGGTGGCGAACCTATAGCACGGTTGCCAGAGGCAGCACTCAGAGCCCTCTCTGTGGACACCAGCACCCTGGAAAAAGTCTATGGTGTACCAATATGACTTAGGCCTCTTTCACACGACCATATGGCTTCCTGCACACGTTTTTTTTTTTTCGTTTATGGGCCATTTTTTGCTTTCCGTATACAGTCCGTATACGGAACCATTCATTTCAATGGTTCCGCAAAAAAAAACTGAATGTACTCCGTATGCATTCCGTTTCCGTATTTCCATTTTTCCATTCCGTTAGAAGATAGAACATCTCCTATTATTGCCCGCAAATCACGTTCCGTGGCTCCATTCAAGTCAATGGGTCCGCAAAAAAAAGGAAAACATACGGAATGTACTCCGTATGTTTTCCGTATCCGTTCAGTTTTTGCGGAACCATCTATTGGAAATTTTATGCCCAGCCCAATTTATTCTATGTAATTAATGTATACTGTATATGCCATACGGAAAAACGGAACGGAAACATAAACACAACAGAAACAAAAAACGGAACAATGGATCCATGAAAAACGGACCGCAAAACACTGAAAAAGCAGGAGGCCTATGGCTTTTTCAGTGTTTTGCAGTCCGTTTTTCATGAATCCGTTGTTCCGTTTTATGTTTCCGTTGTGTTTCCGTTTCTGTTCTGTTTTTCCATTCCGTTTTTCCATATGGCATATACAGTATACAGTAATTACATAGAAAAAATTGGGCTGGGTAGAACATTTTCAATAGACGGTTCCGCAAAAACTGAACGGATACGGAAGACATACGGATGCATTTCTGTATGTGTTCTGTTTTTTTTCTGACCCATTGACTTGATAGGAGCCACAGAACGTGATTTGCGAGCAATAATAGGACGTGTTCTATCTTTCAACGGAACGGAAAAACTAAAATACGGAAACGGAATGCATACGGAGTACATTCCGTTTTCTTTGCGGAACCATTGAAATGAATGGTTCCGTATACGCAATGCAAAAAACGGCCTATAAACGGGGAAAAAAAACGGTCGTGTGTAAGAGGCCTTAGATTTTTCCTGCCATTCATCAGCGCAGGGTGCACTATGAACCGCACAGGCAGCGCATTGAATGTAGGCAGGCTATTACATAGAAGATATACCACATTGGACTGTAGTATTCAGGTTAAATTGCTGTGTTGCCACTTTCCGATAAATATGTGGGTTACAGTTCGGGCATTCAGTCTGGGTGTCCTGCACACCCTGTTTTGGTGAAGGTGGGGTTGGGGCCAAGAAACGCCACGTGCACGAACATTTTTCCACAAGTAGCATTAAAAAGTTGTTTTTCCAACTTTTTACACCAGAAAACTAGTGTGAGGGGATGATAAATTCCCCCCTATGTGTTTCATGTTGTAACTCTGTCTGACTATGAGATAGCATGGAGCCATAATACGGTGGTGTGTATGAGACCTAAGGGGAAGAGTTAGCCATTTATAATACTGGTCTCCTGTGGCAGAGGAGACTTTGAACCCCCTTAGGAACCAGGGTCTAGGTGCAACTGCTACTTCTGCCCCCTATAGCTACACCTCTGAACAGCACAAACCCCAAAGTTCTGCAGTTTTTAACATATTTCCACCTATTTAAACCCTAATAATAAAGTTCTGCAATTATTAGATCTTGAAGGCCTGAGTGAACACAATATCTGAGTGTACAGATGGCTAATGGGGATGTGCTGAGCCTGAGAAAATCCTTTGTACTCAATAGAGATGCAGCCATCAGCATATTCTTCTAGCTATCCATATTCTCCAACATCACAGGGTGCAATCTCCAGAGTTTGATGTGAAGTACATTCTAATCTAATCCCCTGTGCAATCTTCACACAAGACTGACAGAAACAATTGTCTGCAAGGCTGTTGGATGATCCTAGTCTGCAGTACAAAATGGAAAAACATATATTTAACCCCTTATAGGGGTTGTGCCATTGCAAGAACTTATATCTACTGGGATCTCAACACTGGGACCTCCACCGGGACCTCATGCATGTCCTCAGCTACATTCATCTCTATGGGAATGCCGGAGATAGCAAATAGAGCAGATACAAGCGCTGGCTATCTCCTCTCCAGCAGTCTCATAGAGCTGAGGGTGGCGGCAGCACACATGCATGTTCGCTGCTCCATTAAAACAGGGGAACACAGGTCCTAGTTTTCATGATCAATTGGAGTCCCAAAAATTAGACATTACAAATGAAAGGGTCCCTGTGCTATCCTAAAAAAATGCGGATGTAGAATACGGTCACGTACATGAGCCCTAAAATGGCGGCAACATCCACATTGATGTCTTCATGCCCAAACTGTTATTAACACTTACTTGCACGTGGAGCCAATTAGGGATCAATCTCATTGGTCCCTGATATAGTAATTGCTGCAATCAGTCCTGGAGAGACACAGTGGCTATCACAGTATACAGGGAGTGCAGAATTATTAGGCAAATGAGTATTTTGACCACATCATCCTCTTTATGCATGTTGTCTTACTCCAAGCTGTATAGGCTCGAAAGCCTACTACCAATTAAGCATATTAGGTGATGTGCATCTCTGTAATGAGAAGGGGTGTGGTCTAATGACATCAACACCCTATATTAGGTGTGCATAATTATTAGGCAACTTCCTTTCCTTTGGCAAAATGGGTCAAAAGAAGGACTTGACAGGCTCAGAAAAGTCAAAAATAGTGAGATATCTTGCAGAGGGATGCAGCACTCTTAAAATTGCAAAGCTTCTGAAGCGTGATCATCGAACAATCAAGCGTTTCATTCAAAATAGAGAAAAGGGTCGCAAGAAGCGTGTGGAAAAACCAAGGCGCAAAATAACTGCCCATGAACTGAGAAAAGTCAAGCGTGCAGCTGCCAAGATGCCACTTGCCACCAGTTTGGCCATATTTCAGAGCTGCAACATCACTGGAGTGCCCAAAAGCATAAGGTGTGCAATACTCAGAGACATGGCCAAGGTAAGAAAGGCTGAAAGACGACCACCACTGAACAAGACACACAAGCTGAAACGTCAAGACTGGGCCAAGAAATATCTCAAGACTGATTTTTCTAAGGTTTTATGGACTGATGAAATGAGAGTGAGTCTTGATGGGCCAGATGGATGGGCCCGTGGCTGGATTGGTAAAGGGCAGAGAGCTCCAGTCCGACTCAGACGCCAGCAAGGTGGAGGTGGAGTACTGGTTTGGGCTGGTATCATCAAAGATGAGCTTGTGGGGCCTTTTCGGGTTGAGGATGGAGTCAAGCTCAACTCCCAGTCCTACTGCCAGTTTCTGGAAGACATCTTCTTCAAGCAGTGGTAGAGGAAGAAGTCTGCATCCTTCAAGAAAAACATGATTTTCATGCAGGACAATGCTCCATCACACGCGTCCAAGTACTCCACAGCGTGGCTGGCAAGAAAGGGTATAAAAGAAGAAAATCTAATGACATAGCCTCCTTGTTCACCTGATCTGAACCCCATTGAGAACCTGTGGTCCATCATCAAATGTGAGATTTACAAGGAGGGAAAACAGTACACCTCTCTGAACAGTGTCTGGGAGGCTGTGGTTGCTGCTGCACGCAATGTTGATGGTGAACAGATCAAAACACTGACAGAATCCATGGATGGCAGGCTTTTGAGTGTCCTTGCAAAGAAAGGTGGCTATATTGGTCACTGATTTGTTTTTGTTTTGTTTTTGAATGTCAGAAATGTATATTTGTGAATGTTGAGATGTTATATTGGTTTCACTGGTAAAAATAAATAATTGAAATGGGTATATATTTGTTTTTTGTTAAGTTGCCTAATAATTATGCACAGTAATAGTCACCTGCACACACAGATATCCCCCTAAAATAGCTAAAACTAAAAACAAACTAAAAACTACTTCCAAAAATATTCAGCTTTGATATTAATGAGTTTTTTGGGTTCATTGAGAAAATGGTTGTTGTTCAATAATAAAATTAATCCTCAAAAATACAACTTGCCTAATAATTCTGCACTCCCTGTATAGTGTATACATTATATACAGTGAAACCTCTTTTGGCTGACCCCCTCCCTCCAAAACATTACAATAATAATTAAAGAGACCACATTAATCATGTATTTTATGCTTGTATCAACATCTCAAACTGATCCAGACCCAGACTAGGACTACTAAAACATGGTACTGAGATTGCAAGAGCTGGCACACATGACCCTCCTCTTCTTATTCCCCTTGGTGGCCTCTCCCATACCCGGTTCAAGATGGCTTTATCATTCTTGGTCCACAGTGTGGCACCCCTCTAAATCTTGGTTATCAGCATGATTCACCTCCTGGTCCTCAGCATGGCTCCCCTCTCATTACTGGTCCCCAGCATGGCTCCCCTTTTATGTCAAGACACCAGCTTTGCTCCCCTCTCATGCCAAGACCCCAGCATGGCTCCCCTCTCATTACTGGTCCCAAGCATGGCTCTACTCTTATTACTGGTCCCAAGCATGGCTTCTCTCTCTTGCCAAAACCCCTCCTCTGATTCTTGGTTCTCAGCATAGCTGCCATCTTATTCCTAGGTAGAGATGAGTAAATTTCTCAAAAATTCGATTTGGCTGGTTCACGGAATTTTCTGTTTGATCCGAATTTATTAGTGGCAAATCGCGCTAAAAACAGCTATTTCCTGGCTGCAGAGAGCATTTATAGTGGTGTAGAACACTGTGCCTTGCAGCAATACGCATAGGGAATCTGCTGTGGTAGTGAAACAATACCGTGAGTCAGTATGACATGTAGATGACAGGCGTCGCTCTTAGAATCACTGCACACTTTACTTATTTGGGCAGTTACGGGGCCAAAACTTCCCAAATAACGCCAGGTATAAAGAACCGTGCAGAGGCCCAAGATCCTACTATAGCGTGAAAGAGTGCACTCCTTTTACACCAATTCACTGATTCCACATAGATTTCTACAGAACCTGTTCTATTAAACGCTTACCGTATTTTTTGCCCTATAAGACGCACCGGCCCATAAGACGCACCTAGGTTTTTGAGGAGGAAAATAAGAAAAAAAATATTTTTAACCAAAGGGTGTGCTTTTGGTGGGTTTGAACTAATGGCAGTCTGTGCATGACACTATTATGGGGGATCTGTGGATGATGCACTGTTATGGGGTGGGGGATTTGTGGATGGCACTGTTATGTGGGGGATCTGTGGATGGCACTGTTATGGGGGGGAGCTGTGGATGGCATTATGATGGGGGGGTCTGTGGATGGCATTATGATAGTGGGGGGGATCTGTGGATGGCATTATGATGGTGGGGGGGATCTGTGGATGGCATTATGATGGTGGGGGGGATCTGTGGATGGCATTATGATGGTGGGGGGGGATCTGTGGATGGCACTGTTATGGGGTAGTGAATCTGTGGATGACACTGCTATATGTGTCATCCACAGATCCCCCCATAACAGTCTCATCCACAGATCCCCCCATCATAATGCCATCCACAGACCCCCCCATCATAATGCCATCCACAGACCCCCCCATCATAATGCCATCCACAGATCCCCCCACCATCATAATGCCATCCACAGATCCCCCCATCATAATGCCATCCACAGACACCCCCCCCCCCCATCATTATCCCATCCATAAATCCCTAAGAAGGGGCTGTAGTAGGCGGGGAGAGTGGCGGGGCAGTGCAGGCACTGTACTCTGACCCGCCGCTTAGTATGTACTGTATTATACCTAGTGTTAATCATAATATCTAAACTGCGCTCCCCCTGCTCCCCATCTGTACTGTACTTACCGGTACATGTCACACTCCGTAAGCGCTAGCAGGCAGGCCGGGGTGCAGGCGGCCGTAACTCACTGAGGACACGTGCCTGCTCCGCCTGCTTCATCATAAAGTAGGCGGAGCAGGCACGTGACGTCAGTGAGTTATGGCCGCCTGCAGCCCGGCCTGCCTGCTAGAGCTTACTACAGGAGATGGAGTGTGACATGTGTACCGGTAAGTACGGTACAGATGGGGAGCAGGGGGAGCGCAGTTTAGATATTATGATTAACACTAGGTATAATACAGTACATACTGAGCGGCGGGCAGTGGCGTCTCTAGCTTTCAAATTTTGGGGGGGCACACTGGGGGCCAGGACAAAAGTAGGGGGGGCAGCTACAACAACGATACATTTACACAAGTACGCTTAGAAATGCTGCGATACTTTACCCAATACCTAAAACCGCAACAGGGAAGAAAAGTCCTGCTGTCTGTGGTTTAAAATTTATATATAAATCACTCAGATTTCAACATGTCCTAGTTGCCCGTGGATGACACTTTTATAGGGAGGGGGATCTGTGGATGACACTGCTATGGGGGGGATCTGTGGATGACACATACCATATATAGCATCTTATGCTATATGTGTGTGTCATCCACAGATCCACCCCATGACAGTGTCATCCCCATTTCCCCCTCCATAACAGTGTCATCCACAGATCCCCCTCCCTATAACAGTGTCATCCACAGATCCCCCTCCCTATAACAGTGTCATCCACAGATCTCCCTCCCTGCCGCTCACAGGAATGTACATTTGACATTTCTAAACTGTAATCCATATCCTGCAGTAACTTTAACTTTAAATCAGGATTCAGCGGCCGCTCATCTCTACTAGTACCTTAACCTTACACCACTCGGCTAGCTTCGGTAACAGGGCCAGGCTACAGCCTACAGGCACTGCCTGTTAGTTATTACCGAGCGAGTGCTGATTTCTGCAGGTCAGAGCATACGGATTACAGTTTAGAAGAAATGTACACTCCTGTGAGTGGTCCAGACCAGTGGCGGATCCAGAGCCTGGTCTCGGGAGGGGCACTTCCAGATTATTTTCTGTCCGCCGCCACAGAACAAGGGTGCTTATAGAACAGACTACACAGTGTAGAGGTATACTGTACATTGTGTGGCACAGTGTAGAGGTATACTGTACATTGTGTGGCACAGTGTAGAGGTATACTGTACATTGTGTGGCACAGTGTAGAGGTATACTGTACATTGTGTGGCACAGTGTAGAGGTATACTGTACATTGTGTGGCACAGTTTAGAGGTATACTGTACATTGTGTGGCACAGTATAGCGGTATACTGTATATTGTGTGGCACAGTGTAGGCTATATGTGTATAACATAAACATATTTCACATGAAAACTTACAATTACTTGACTTGGCCCTTGGGGATCTCGGACACCACTTCAACACTTTGGCAGGGGGCTCGGCAGAGCTGATGTTGCGTTTTATCCTAATGAGAAAGATTTCATAATAAGGATTTGGAGAAGGGGCAGAGGGGTCACAGAGCAGGGAGAGGCTGGTGCTGCTACTAGGGGGTCATACCATGGGGGAGTAATAAAGCCCACCATAATGCCCCCCCAGTAGAAATAATTCTCCTTATAATGTGACAATGCAAAAAATACCCCCTTGTAATGCCCCCAGTTGAGCTAATGTCCCCCATAATGTGCCAGTATAAAATACCCCTATATAGTGCCCCCAGTAAATGCCCCCATAGTGCTCCTCTCCCCCCTTCCTCCTAGTGCCCCCCATAACGTACCAGTATAAAATGCCCCATATATCATGCCCCACTAGATGTCCTCAGTGTCCCCCATAATTTGCAAGTATAAAATACCCCTTCTTAGTGCTCCCCGTAGATGACTCCATAGTATTCCTCTCCCCCCTTCCCCATAGTACCCACCATAATGTGTCCCAGTATAAAATGCTACTGTACAGAGCCCCCCATATAAAATACCTCTTCTTTGTGGCCTCAGTAGATGCCCCTATAGTGCCCACCAATAATGTGCCAGTAATAAGTGCCCCCAATAACGTGCCAGTAAAAAGGGCCCCCAATAACGTGCCAGTAAAAAGGGCCCCCATCATGTGCCAGTAACAAGAGCCCCCATCACGTGCCAGTAACAAGAGCCCCCAATGTGCCAGTAATAAGAGCCCAGCCCCCCATCACGTGCCAGTAATAAGAGCCCCCCAATGTTCCAGTAACAAGAGCCCCCCATCATGTGCCAGTAATAAGCCCCCCATCCTGTGCCAGTAATAAGCCCCCACATCATGTGCCAGTAATAAGCCCCCCATCATGTGCCAGTAAGAAGCCCCCATCATGTGCCAGTATTAAGCCCCCCCATCATGTGCCAGTAATAAGCCCCCCATCGTGTGCCAGTAATAAGCCCCCCATCATGTGCCAGTAATAAGCCCCCCATCACATGCCAGTAATAAGCCCCCCATCACGTGCCAGTAATAAGCCCCCCCATCATTTGCCAGTAATAAGCCCCCCATCATGTGCCAGTAATAAGCCCCCCCCCATCATGTGCCAGTAATAAGCCCCCCATCATGTGCCAGTAATAAGCCCCCCATCAGGTGCCAGTAATAAGCCCCCCATCACGTGCCAGTAATAAGCCCCCCATCACGTGCCAGTAATAAGCCCCCCCATCACGTGGCAGTAATAAGCCCCCCATCACGTGCCAGTAATAAGCCCCCCATCACGTGCCAGTAATAAGCCCCCCATCACGTGCCAGTAATAAGCCCCCCATCATGTGGCAGTAATAAGCCCCCATCGCGTGCCATTAATAAGCCCCCCATCATGTGCCAGTAATAAGCCCCCCATCATGTGCCAGTAATAAGCCCCCCCATCATGTGCCAGTAATAAGCCCCCCCATCATGTGCCAGTAATAAGCCCCCCCATCATGTGCCAGTAATAAGCCCCCCCAATGTGCCAGTAATAAGCCCCCCAATGTGCCAGTAACAAGAGCCCCCCTAATGTGCCTGTAAAACTATTGTAAAAAAAAAAAAAAAAAAACACTTATACTTACCTCCATGTCTGCGATGCGATGCAGGCCTCTTCCGGCCTGTGTCCCACGCTGCATGGCTCAGGCGGCGCGATGACGTCATCGCGCCGCCTGTGCCGGCCTCTGATAGGCTGCCGGCCTTGTGCCGGCAGCCTATCAGAGGAAGGGGAAGGGACACGCCTCTCCCTCCCCTGCCCCGCCGCAGCACAGGCAGATGACTATGGAAATGAGCGCAAAGGAAGCGCTCATCTTCCTGTGCCCGACTGCGGCGGCTCACTTGGGGGGGCATTTTAGTTGGGGGGGCACAGCATGATGTAGGGGGGCCGTGGCCCCCTCTGGACCCCACCTGGCGACGCCACTGGCGGCGGGCCAAAGTAAAGTGCCTGCCCTGCCCCGCCCCGCCGCTCTCCCTGCCTACTACAGTCCCTCCTCCCTAATACATCGCAGTCTGCGATGCTGCAGCATCGCAGACTGCGATGTAAATTGCCAGCATTCGCCCCATAAGACGCAGGGGCACTTTTCCCCCACTTTGGGGGGGGGGAAGGTGCGTCTTATGGGGCGAAAAATACGGTATACAAGTAGAGCCCCGCTGACAGAGCGGAGAGGGTGTCAGCAGTAAGTTTGTGTTGACGTCACCGATTATTTTGCCCCTCCTCTGATCCGTGAGAACAATAACCCCGAAAAAATTGATCCTGTCTGTGGAGCATCCAGCTTCACTTGGTCAGCATTGGGTCAGTAATCCATCAGTATTGCTAAAACAAAAAAAAAACAGGAGTGGATCCAAAACAGAAATGACACATGAATGGAATATTTGCATGTCTTCTGTGTTTTGTACCCACTCCTGCTTTTGGCTGCCAAATCATAAGTCAATTCTGATGCAAAATAGGGACCATGTCATGTAGGCCTTACAGCTGTTACATAAACAGGATCCGTTGTACGTCTCGTTTTTCCTTCCTTCTGACAGATCAGAGAAAGGATCAAATAAATGATGATGTCAGCCAGGCCGAAAGGCTAAATAGTGGCCCAGTCATGAAATGGGGAAGGTGGAAATAGCATGAGAAGTCCACAGAGTGGCCCTATGACATAGAGGTGAGGTAGAAGCAGAAAGGGGAGACCACAGAGTGGCCCAATGAGAGTGTGGAGGTGGCAGCAGCAGCATCAGGTGGCCACAGAGTGGCACAATGACAGTGTGGAGGTGGCAGCAGCATCAGGAGGCCACAGAGTGGCATAATGACAGTGTGGAGGTTGCAGCAGCAGCATCAGGAGGCCAAAAAGTAGCACAATGACAGAGTGTGGTTGTGGCAGCAACAGCCGCATCAGGAGTAGGCCACAGAGTGGTGGTAAAAAGACAGTGTGGAGGTGGCAGCAGCAGCATCAGGTAGAGGCCACAGAGTGGCACAATGACAGAGTGTGGAGGTGGCGGCAGCAGCATCAGGAGGAGGACACAGGGTGGCACAATGACAGTGTGGAGGTGGCAGCAGAATTAGGCGGCCACAGAGTGGCACAATGACAGAGTGTGGAGGTGGCAGCAGCAGCATCAGGAGGAGACCAAAGGGTGGCACAATGACAGTGTGGAAGTGGCAGCAGCAACATCGGGAGACCTGAGTGGTGAGGTGGCAGCAACATCAGGAGACCACAATACCAGTACCAGCTGAAGATGGTGGGTGAAAGAAGGAGCACTTGGCATCAGATGTGTGGCATCAGGCAGGTGGCAGCATCAGAATAGTAGTTGAGGCAGGTAGCCAGAAGAAATCGGTCTTTTTTGTCAAAGTGTTTGTGTGGCAGCATGGATGATCAAGTCTGATGCATCAGGCATTGGTGGGTGAAAATCCTGGCTGATTTACGCCTGATTCATCTTGACAAAGGTCAGTCTCTCCACATTTGGGTGTACAGGCGAGTTCTTCTTGGGGTAACAATGGCCCCTGCTGCACTAAATACCTGCTCTGATGCCACACTACTGGCCAGGCAGGACAGATTTTCCATGCCAAACTCTGCCAGTTGTGACCACAAATCCAGTTTGGCTGCCCAGTAGTCCAGCGTATCTTCAATGTGGGGGCAGGGTGCTTTCCAAGTATGCCACCACCTGCTGGTTCAGGTCCTGCTCCAGGTCTAGCTGCTGCGGCTGCTGGTGAGTAGTTTCTTCACTAGGCGGGTGAAGAAAGCTGCTCATCAGCGACTCTAGACTCAAGTTACAGCTGATGGAGCTGGAACTGCTCCTACCACCCACCCTGCCACAGCAGCCATGGCAGAGGAACGTGATTGCAGAGGGATCCCCCCGGTCAGACCTGCGAGAGGATGGACTATGGCACACATAGGCAGAGGCTAACTGACTACATAGGATGTCTCTATAGTAGTTCAGTTTGTCCTCCCTCTCAGCGGGTGTAAAAAAGGCCCCCATTTTGGACCTGTAGCAAGGGTTCAACAAGGGGGAGAGCCAGAAGCCATCCCTCTGCCGAATGCTGACCATTCGGTTGTCACTACACAAGCAAGTGAGCATGCATCGGGCCATTTGTTTAAGTGACTCAGAGGGACTCCCTGCCTCCATCTCCACTGCATACTGCCACGGTGTGTCTGGGTCCTCTGCCTCGTCTTCCTCATTACTCTGTAGCTCCCCTGGCTGCTCCTGCTCTTTCTTTCCTGTCACCTGTGTATAAAAACCACCCATTTCGCTACATATTGCTTGTCCTCCAATGTCCTCCTCCTCCTCCTCCAGTTCAGCACCCACAGGGCTCATGTGGCCGTGAGATCTAGGTACCATGTCTCCAGTCCCCTGACCAGCCAGATTTACCAGCATCTGCTCCAGGACATGAAGCAGTGGAATGAAGTTAATCCTGTAGTCCTGGCAACTGACAAATAATGTGGCCTCCTCAAAGGGCCTGAGCAAACGACAGGTGTCACGCATGAGCCGCTACATCAAAGTTTATGTCTCCTCCACATCTGGGCTGGCCAGTAGCTGCTGACTGTCCTCTAGTAGCTCGTCCTAGCTGTATAGTGGAGCTGAGCCCACAGCATATAATACTTGTCTGGCTGAGGGAACAGAAAAGGACAGAGGCAGGTTGAGGACAGGTGAGGGCACAGGGCCTGCTCCCGGGCCATGCCAACTAAGGGTTGTGTCTGACGAACCCACCGACTGTTGGCTGGGGGTGTATGATGTCACTTGGAACGAAGTGGATGACCGAGTCAACCATTCAAAAACCGCTGGGTTGCTGGTCAAGACACGATCGCTAGATAACACCGGGAGCTCATGCCTCTTGCAGCGACTCCTGCTGCCATGCCCCCTTACTCTGCTGTGACCTGTGCCTGCGCCAGAAACATTTAGGCCTCTGCCACTCCCCTGTGCAGGGCCTGGCACTTCTCTGTCTGACATACTGTTAGATTAAATAAATAAATAAAAAGGAAATTAAAACACCCCAAAAAAGTCTGTAATTTTCTCACTTCACCACACAACGGCTAATAAGCCCTTTTTTTCCACTAGTACATATAACTGCACCACTGAACGGCAAATAGGCCCTTACTTTTTTCCACTTATACATGCCACAAAAGGCTTTAGAACATATAACTGCACCGCTGAACGGAAAATAATATATATTTTTCTTTGCCACTAATACACGCCAAAAAGGGCTTTAATTTTCTCACTTCACCACACAACGGCAAATACTTTTTTTTGTGCCACTAACACATGCCAAAAAGGGCTTTAGAACATATAACTGCACCGCTGAACGGCAAATATATATTTTTTTGCCACTAATACACTCCAAAAAGGGCTGTAATCTTCTCACTTCACCACACAACGGAAAATACATTTTTTTGTGGCACTAATACACGCCAAAAAGGGCAAACATATAACTGCACCGCTGAACAGCAAATAATATATTTTTTTTTGCCACTAATTCATGCCAAAAAGTGCTTTAGAACATATAACTGCACAGCACAAGGGCAAATAAGAAGTAGAAATGTTAATGGCTGTATCAAACAGCACTTGCACCCCAATAACAAGAACGGTCTGCTGGAATTACAGAGCTGTATAATGGCAATTTGGATCCCCAGTCAGTGCAGCAAGGTGTAATAGGATTGTTCCTATTACCCAGGCTGTAAACTCCCCAACTGAACCCTGTTCTGCTTCAATACTGTGGAATGATTCCTCCCTATCCTTTCCCTGAACTTCTATACAGCAAAATAAAAGTTTTTAAGTCTTTCCTACCACTGTCCCTAGCGCCTGCTGACGTCTCTGCCTGCACTAAGTACACTGGAAAATAGCTGAATCCAAGATGGCTGAGGCTATTTATAGGGCTGTGACATCACAGGGCTGGCTGGCTGCTGATTGGCTGCATGCATGGCATTGTGGGTGATCCCTCGTTCCCAGAGTTCATTTCTCCATGTCCTAACACAGGCAGCAGCCATTTTAGGAAAAAATGCGATTTGTTACCACGAAGTGTGAGGAAATTCAGATTCGGTGCGAATCAAATTTTTCCTGAAATTCAGATTGAATTCCTCTTCGTGAACTTCTATTCGCTCATCTCTATTCCTAAGCCTAACATGGCTTTCCCTCTCCATTTTCCCCGTCACTGATAACCTTGACACCTCAGTGGCACTCAGCAGGTTCCCTTGCTCAACAATCACATGTTCCTACTAAAACATTTGCTTAAAATACTGCATTTTGGTCAAAATGGGGAGTGGTTTAACATAAAGAAGCACATTTCTTAGAGTATATTTTGGGAGAAAGATCCATCAGAAAAATCATCTGGAAAGGGATTTTCTTCTCAAATGTGGTGTCACTGTATATACAAAATGAACATCATAGTTCTTAAGTTGGACAAAGATCTGAGACATTATCTGAAGATCATTGCCAGAGTAAATTATGGTAATGAGTTCTTATCAGTATATTGAGCTATAGACAAGTATTACTTATAATCTTTTATTATTCATTATGTTTTTCCAATTTGTCCGTAAAAAATGTTGGCTGTCTGTGATTTTGGGATAATTTGTATAGAAAACAGAAAAATTCTGGTTGGCAACCCTGGTCTAGACTGTGAGCGCAACTACTGCCATCCTCCACACTGCCACTGCGGCTCGCTGTATCATAATCCATAGTTACAAGATTTGAGGCATGATTACTGGTGCCTCGTGAGACATCGAAGGACTGTGCGGCTCATAATTTTAATCCATTTATCTATGTCGAGTGTGTTCAGCTCAGTCTGTGTTGCCACCGTGTATTAATACTAGGTTAACGGGAAATTTTTATATTAGAGGAGCTGGATATTACATGCTGCTTGACTGCAAGAACTGGAATATTCGGGTCATTTGGACCTTGTGGAAAATGAAACAAGTAGTTTACGTTTTGGATTCATTTTTGCATACTGCAGGCTGTATAACACATCTACCACCTCACTGGCGCCAGGCCACAAGGACCTCATTTAAATGTCTTCATGGCGTAATTTGTAAAAGAAATGTGACATGATCCAGGATTGCTTTTCAAACATATTGCATTTCATGGCGAAACAGAAATAGAATTTTATTTGCAGTGTACCAGGCCGCAGAAGAGCTACACAATTATTTAATGTATTTTTTTTTTTTTTCTGTAAATTTCTTCTCCATGTGGTTCTTTTGGGTGTTCGGGGAAGGGGGTTGTTATTTCAGCTTTATTTTGCATTAAAAACAGTCCGTCCCTGTCAGTCAGCGGAAAACTGGTTGTGGTAGAAAAGAGTACACTGCCAGAGATCATTGCAACGTTAGCGCAGTGGTTTATTTTTTTCCTTCTTTGACTGAAAACGATGATGTGGAATCAATAGCTACCGTTTTTTGGATTTATGGAGCTATGTTTTTCGTCATTCAGCTATGTATAGCCTTCTATACATACTATTCAAAAGTTGGTTTGTAATGTAGTGCTTTCTTAATGTTCATGTTATGTCACACTTATTGCAACACACTTTGTAGACCTGCAGATGGGGTACGGTTGTCATGCTTGGTAATAGGAATGAGACTTACCAACTCATTCCTCTCCTCTTGGCGGTAGTGGGCTGGTCTGACTTCCTGCCAAGGGAGGGGCAGAGCTAGTTAGAGCAGTTTGGAGTTCACAATGGGGAAGGTTAGGACATAGGGAGCATGTGATCCATCTTCTCCAGACCACGTGGACCACAGAGGTGGCTTATCTAGGAGGACATCATTACCCAGAGAGACTGCAGTGTCCTAGGCCACAGAAGATTTGTAAACTATGGCATATTTGTGTCAGCAGAGTGATCAAGCAATCAAGCTATCAAGACTCCGGTGCAAAGTTGCTGAGTAACACATCAAGACACCATCACCACCGTTCAGACAGGCATAGCTAAAAGCTTGCATCATACAGTGGACACCTACACCCACAGGTGCCAGAGTACAGCCGTAGGGAAGAGAATCAGGAGAGAGAGAGACACATTGTCATCTAGCAAACTTCTGAGTGTCTTCTTCTGCCAAATTGCAAGCCACTATAACCCATTATCTGGGAGGAAGGAATTGCACTATGTATGAACAGCTGCTGAATGTGTTGCTATTCGTTTTTTGCACTCAGTAAAGAAAGATGTTCTTTGTTCTTCAATCTCTGCCTGGTTCCTTCATCATTACTTATTCACCGCAGCGAACCCCAGGTAGTGACAGCCTGAGATAGGACACCATGAGACAACAACATCTCATCTGGGCCACTACCACTTCCATCCCCTGTACCGGTTCCTCAGGGGCTTGTTGTACTCTTTTCCCTTTTTACTCTTTCTTTTCAACAAGTTTGTCAGTATTGTATAAATGAATCCAGGGCCTGTGTT
The DNA here is from genome assembly GCF_905171765.1 of Bufo bufo. Lineage (NCBI taxonomy): Eukaryota > Metazoa > Chordata > Amphibia > Anura > Bufonidae > Bufo > Bufo bufo. Next base: position 566,026,645 of record NC_053392.1, on the reverse strand, counting down.
TTTGCAGTGTCCTGAAATACACCGCAAATCATTGGAAGTGTCAATATCATTGTATTTATTATGTGCATGTACTACAAATCTCACTAGGTTCTATAGCGAGTGGGAGGTTCCATGAGGCTAGTCAGGGCTGACACCACCCTTCCTCTCCAGGAGGAAGATTCTAAAAAGATTTTTGGTTGCTATATATTACACTTTTTTGTGCGGCAAGGTAACAAGAAATAGATTTTTTGGCACATATTTTTTTTGTTATTTACAACATTCATCTGACAGGTTAGATCATGTGGTAATTTTATAGAGCAGGTTGTCACGGACGGGGCGATACCTAATATGTATACAATTTTTTTTATTTATGTAAGTTTTACACAATGATTTCATTTTTAAAACAAAAAAAATGTTTTAGTGTCTCCATAGTCTAAGAGCCATAGTTTTTTCAGTTTTTGGGCGATTATTTCAAGTAGGGTCTCATTTTTTGCGGGATGAGATGACGGTTTGATTGGCACTATTTTGGGGTGCACATAACTTTTTGATCGCTTGTTATTACACTTTTTGTGACGTAAGATGACAAAAAATGGCTTTTTTTACACCGTTTTTATTTTTATTTTTTTACGGTGGTCACCTGAGGGGTTAGGTCATGTGATATTTTTATAGAGCCGGTCGATACGGACGCGGTGATACCTAATATGTATACTTTTTTTTATTTATTTAAGTTTTACACAATGATTTCATTTTTGAAACAAAAAAAATCATGTTTTAGTGTTTCCATAGTCTGAGAGCCATAGTTTTTTCAGTTTTTGGGCGATTATCTTGGGTAGGGTATGATTTTTGCGGGATGAGATGACGGTTTGATTGGTACTATTTTGGCGTACATGCGACTTTTTTGATCACTTTTATTACCTTTTTTGGGAAGTAAGGTGGGCAAAATTTCAATTTCCTAATAGTTTTTATTTTGACCGTTACATGACCGTTTTATAGATCAGGTCGTTACGGACGCGGCGATACCAAACATGTGTAGGGAATTTAATTTTTTCCATTTTAAATCAGTGATAAATGTGTTTTTTGATTTTTACTTTTTTTTCACTTTTTTAAACTTTTTTTTTGACCCAGACCCACTTGGTTCTTGAAGATCCAGTGGGTCTGATGTCTGTATAATACAGTACAGTACAATATATATTGTACTGTACTGTATTTTACACTTTGTCTGAACAGATCTATGCCTTTTAGCACAGATCTGTTCAGCACCATGGACAGCAGGATGCCTGAGACTGTGTCCTGTTGCCATGGGAACCTTCCCGTCTGCTCAGTACTGGTCAGAACTGCGCAGACGGGGAAGGGTAAGGAGGGGATCTGTCGGGGGGCTGTCTGGGGGCTCTCTCCCTCCCCATCGGGGGGCTGCAAAGGCACTGCAGCCCCCCGATGGGAGAGGGAGGGAGCTCCCTCTTACTGTTAACTTTTTCCATACAGCGGTCCGTACAGACCGCTGTATGGAAAGGGTTAAACGGCTGACATTGCATCACCGATGTCAGCCGTTTATACCAGGGTGAAAGCAATGTGCTGGCACCCTGTTATACCCACTGAACACCAACAAATTTTCAAGGGGAGGCGGGCGGGGATCGCGATCCCGCCTGCCGCACCGCCCGCCTCCCGCACCGCCCCCACCGCCCGAAACTACCCCCCCTGCACCACCCGCCGGCAAAAAATCATGCAGGGGTGCAGGGGGGGGTGTAAAATCTGTTTGAGAGACACTAAGGTTTCTGATCCCCGCGGTCAGGGACCGCGGGGATCAGAAACTGCAAAAAGCGCAGCAAACCGCAGGTCTGAATTGACCTGCGGTTTGCGGCGATCGCCGATAGGGGGGGGTCACATGACCCCCCCTGGCGTTGTCACAGGGTGCCGGCTGAATAATTTCAGCCGAAATCCCGTTCTGATTAACCCCTGGGGCGCCGGAATACCGATTTCAAGTTAGGACGTACCGGTACGCCCTGAGTCCTTAAGGACTCGGGAAATAGGGCGTACCGGTACGCCCTGCGTCCTTAAGGGGTTAAAGATAATACAACCGGATCCGTTCGTAACAAATGCAGATGGTTGTATTATCAATAACGGAAGTGTTTTCGCTGAGCCCTGCCGGATCCAGAAAAAACGCTAGTGTGAAACTAGCCTTACATGATGGTACATGGTGATATTTTTCCCAGGGATACTATATGGTGACTGTCTAAAGCTAAAATGTGTAAGGTGTGTGAGTATTGTTTCTCCTCCTCATACCAGTATCTGAGGCCCATGTAGCTTAGTCAGGTCAAAACAACAGACCCCACAATTGCAAACTTACATTATGCAAAATAACTGTGGAGCCCCAGTTATGGGTCTTCAACACAGAGAAAGCCAGATATCCCTCAAAGGAAGGAAAACCCAGCAAAGGTGTGTCTCCATTACAGAGATCACCAGATCCACCATATTAAGTGGCCCCTATGTCAAGATCCCGCTCTTTTACAAGCTTTAAAGATGTGACGGGGAAGACCTAAGCCGGTTATCCATCCACAGACAGCAACACCCCGAAACAGCTGTCTGTGGATGGATAACCGGCTTAGGTCTTCCCCGTCACATCCTTAAAGCTTGTAAAAGAGCGGGATCTTGACATAGGGGCCACTTAATATGGTGGATCTGGTGATCTCTGTAATGGAGACACCCATTTGCTTGGTTTTCCTTCCTTTGAGGGATATCTGACTTTCTCTGTGTTGAAGACCCATAACTGGGGCTCCACAGTTATTTTGCATATTACTATTTCCCAGGGAGCTTTGCACTTTGGATTGCTGTGTTGAGACTCTTAAATGAGGCTCCACAGTGTTTTCTTTAGCTGGTCTCCTTAAGATCAGCTATTGTTTTGTTTGAAACTTATGTTATGGGAACAGCTCTTTTTACTTAAAGGGAACCTGTCACTGGGATTTTGTGTATAGAGCTGAGGACATGGGCTGCTAGTTGGCTGCTAGTACATCCGCAATACCCAGTCCCTATAGCTCAGTGTGCTTTTATTGTGTAAAAAAAACAATTTGATACATATGCAAATTAACCTGAGATGAGTCCTGTACGTGAGATTAGTCATCTCAGGTTCATTTGCATATGTATCAAATCAGTTTTTTTACACAATAAAAGCACATAGAGCTATGGGGACTGGGTATTGCGGATGTGCTAGCGGCCATCTAGCAACCCATGTCCTCAGCTCTATACACAGAATCCCGGTGACAGGTTCCCTTTAAATTGGTTTTTCAGTGGTACACTACTGATGACCTAGTCTCAAGATAGGTCATCAATCGGGAAGTTTTGAAAAATTCGATTCAGCAGCTTCACCGAAGTTCCCCAAGAAATTAAATTCATTACAAAATAATTCATCATGAATCACTATAAATCAGGTATACCCAGGCCACTCTGCCTTATAGTACAACGATATGGAGTGTCCGTGCTGCGGGCGGGTTGTGGCCATGCTGCGGTGAAGAACCACGTGGCACTGTATAGTGGGTCTTATTTGTTAAAGGCCACGTGGCTCCTTTAAACAAGGGCTGTTGCTGGTATGGGGTTTGGCTGGTTAGGTGGGGACACAATATGCTAGCATACCCACTTCTCCATCCCCAGCACTCTCCTGCCCTACAGAAGGGAAGCCCTTCTTCTGCCATCTGCTTTTCCTCCTTTTCCACATCATCTAATATTGATGAGAATACGTCATCAGGAACATCCAGCTCCTCCTGTCTCTGCATATTGCTGACTTTTCTAGGAAGTTAAGCTATCAAAAGATGAGGATGTCATCATTAAACCTGGCCCCCTAAGGGGTGCAGACTAGGTGGTATTGGAATAATAAAAGCTTCCATCTTACTGGTGTTGATTTGAATTCTTCTATTAATTGTTTTCAGCAACACTGTCCCTAGCACATGAACGCTTGCCACGTCTCTCCCTATGCTCAGCTCTCAGGACAATGACGGAGACCGTGCAGGATATGGGTTTTATGGGGCTGTGACATCACAGGGGATGGCTATCTGCAGATTGGCTGGCTGCACGGCATTATGGGTGATCTTGCGTTCCTGGGACTGTCTCCTCTAAGCTTAGTTTCGCTTTGTAACAAGCGCAGCCACCATTTTAGAAAACCTGATGCATTACTACGAACGCAAGGAAATTCCGTTTCCTAAACTTTGGAACGAATATCACTTTGAATGCTTAATTCAACACTATTCATCAATATCAGATCATGGAGGGCCTACACCCATCAACCTACACTGATCAGCTGTTTGAAGAGGCCATGGTGCTCCGAAGAGACCTGCGGCCTCCTGAGACCGTACAAGCACAGCGCCATTCATTGTATAGTGGCTGTGCTTGGTATTGCAGTCCGTACCTATTCGCTTGAATGGGTCTGAGCTGCTCAAATGCCATGTGAACAATGAACGTGACATCAAACATCTGATCAACGGAGGTAACTCTGAACAGATCATAAATATTGTAATCCAAGAAAACCCCTTTAAAGCAGAATTCACATATGATAAAGTAATGGCATATCTCTAGGATATGTTATCATTTTCTGATTGATTTTGGTCCAACCTTTGGGACCCACCGTGACCCTGCAGCCTAGCAATATACCTCCACTTTATAAGATAGGAATGCCTCAGGTGTCTTTACCTCCATGCCGGCAGGCCCATTATTCCAATCACATGGCTATGTGTATAAAACCTAAGGCCAGCTGAGTACCTGGGAATACATTCATCGTACTCTTTCAGGGACTGCTAGAGATGAATTACAGAATCTGCCATCATCTTGAATTTCCTTGGAAGAAGATTACATGTATCAGAGACAAAGATAATGAAAATGCTCGACACAATGTGAGATTGCTTGTGTCTTTATATTTAGTGATAATTGATGCTGAAGCAAAAAATCGGAGCATATACCGGTAATTATCCTTGTAATTGCTGATAATGCGACTAGATCATTATTGAGCTTTCTGTGTCATGTGTCACTGCAAACAGTGTGACAAACAGTGACACGCATCATTTATAGTAAAACTGCATGTAAGATCTAAGTGATTAGTTTACGTCTGGTAATTAAGACCCATTAAGGGCATTAATGTATATATTGCAGCATTATCTCTTGAATGAAATAACACCTCTCTAAAAAAACCAAAAAACATTAAAACGTAAAAGGCTTCAGTGCTGGTATCCATTATCTGTGGTGGGAAAAACAATAATCAAAGATCAATGCATAGGTAGATGCACATTGCATACAATAACAAGAGTCCAAAAAAACAACATCCCAACAGTTTATTTGACAAGGACAATGTAAAACTGCAAGGAAAGCCCTAAGAACGGCCTCAAATAAAAACTACTGGGACCCAAATAACCCTGGTCTGAGGGAAGCCTATTACACCAGGGCTGGCCAACCTTACGGACACAAAGAGCCAGAAAAAAAAAACGTATGACTATAAGGAGCCATAAGCTATACATCGCGCGGTTGTGATTTATTTTTTCTGTTACGGCGTTCACCGCATAGGAAATATTTTTAAACTTTTAATAGTTTACACTTTTTCGGGCATGGCGATATGTAATATGTTTATTTTTTATTGTTTGTAAATTTTATATGTAAAATTGGGAAAGGGAGCGATTTAAACTTTCAGTATTTCAGTGGGGTTTTTTAAACATTTTTTTAAATTTTATTTACTATTAGCCCCCTTAGTGGCTAAAATCCTTGTCCTATTTACCCTAATAGAGCTCTATTAGAGTGAATAGGACTTCACACTCTCCCTGCTGCCCTGTGCATAGTGCACACAGCAGCAGGGAACTTACCATGGCAGCCAGGGCTTCAGTACTGTCCTGGCTGCCATGGTAACCGATCGGAGCCCCAGGCTTACACTGCTAGGGCTCCGATCAGAAGCTGCCACTGCACCACCAATGATGATGGGAGAGGGGACCCTGTGGCCACTGCCACCAATGACTAATAATTGGGGGGGGGGGCACTGCTCCACTAATGGTTAGAATTTATAATACTGGGGGGGGGGGGGGGCACTGCGCCACCAATGGTTAGCATTTATAATATTTACAATGAATGTAATTAACACGTCTCTTTCTCCCATGCTGTAGCGCTGGCCAATCGCATCGCTCAGCTCATAGCCTGAGGGGTTAATTTCCACGGTTCGGCGGATCGCAAGCCCTGTTATTGAGGCCGGGTTTGTGATATCGCCGCCAGGCACCTGCTGCCTCCTATACTTGAATTAATTACATTCATTGGTGGTGCAGTGCGCCACAGCCGTTCTCCCCTTCTCCTCCCTGCTATCTCTCCATTGGTGGCAGCAGCAGCCGCGTCACAGTGGAGAGGGAGGGACTCACACCTTCTCCACTGTACTAGTGAAGATAACATGGTAGGCGCTGAGAGCGGCGCATACCATGTTCTCTATTAGGCTGCGCAGCTGCTTCCCATCTCCACCTCAAGAGCCGCACTTGAAGTGGCAAAGAGCCGCTTTGATGGGACCTTTGATAGGACCTTTGATGACGTCACTGCGCTCATCACATGATCCATCACCATGGTGATGGATCATGTGACGGACCATGTGATGAGCGCAGCGATGTCATCACAGGTTCTTTTCCTACTGCACAGCAAAGATGAAGACAGAAGAGAAGCCGGGCTGCGCGAACAAGTGGATTAGGTGAGTTGAATTCTTTTTAATTTTTTTTAACCCCTTCAGCCCTATTGTACTACTCATTCTGTATTAAGAATGCTATTATTTTCCCTTATAACCATGTTATAAGGGAAAATAATAATGATCAGGTCCCCATCCCAATCTTCTCCTAGCAACCGTGCGGGAAAATCGCACCGCATCTGCACTTAATTGCGAGTGCTTGCAATTTTCCCGCAGCCCCATTCACTTCTATGGGGCCTGCGTTGCATGAAAAATGCACAAAATAGAGCATGCTGCGATTTTCATGCAACGCACAAGTTGTGAAAATCACGGCTCATGTGCACAGCCCCATAGAAATGAATGGGTCCGGATTCAGTGCGAGTGCATTGCACCCGCGCGGAAAACTCGCCTGTGTGAAAGGGGCCTTAATGTTGTGCTGAGTGCCGGCTACTTCCCCCAGAACTGGAACTAACTTATAACTGCCATATATAAGTGGTGACAAGTGGGACCCAACCAAATACCAAGAGATACGTGTCAGCAGTAACCTGGGAAAACTTTTCAACAGTGTCTTGAATAAGGGTACTTTCACACTAGTGTTAAAATTTTCCGGCATTGAGTTCTGTCCTAGGGGCTCAGTACCGGAAAAAAACTGATCAGTTTTATCCTAATGTATTCTGAATGGAGAGCAATCTGTTCAGTATGCATCAGGATGTCTTCAGTTCAGTCACTCTTACGGTATACACTTGACAATGTGTTATTAAAGCCGGGAATATCATGGAGAATATTAATTGATGTGATCCATGACTCAGCTATGAAAAGAAGTGAAGCGCTTCACTTGAAGATCTAGAGAAGGTTGGAGTCCGCAATATGAACGACACAACAAGAATCAATTAGCCGGCCGTCTCTCACTACAAGCACATGCGATATCTGGGACACGTGGGACGCCGAGAGCACGCAACCCACAGCCCAGCCAGCGGAGATATCGGAGCCGCCGCAGAGAAACAGTTTGGCACAGTATCTCACTGGTAATATTTACTGTGGAACGTACTCTCCTCACAAACAACCCAAACAAGGTACTTACCACCCTTTGTCCCAGCACGAAACATCGCATCAATTGAAGGAAAGCTTACCAACTTGACTACCACGTGGGACGCCACGAATAGATGCAGACCTCACAACAGTGAGTATATTAGATATTACCAAACAGAACATGAGATTCTAACCTGACTAATGTATTTTATCTGACTTACAAGCACTAGAGAAACACCTGGAGACCATTGAAGGACACATATTTAAATCTTTTGGAGCACAATTTATGGATTGTATATTATATTTGTAACATCCTGAAGTATGTCCCTAAACTTCTTCCACCCTGCTTCATAATGTTAAGTGTAAATGTGTATTACCATCTTGTGTGATTTAACTGTGTATTTGCCAAAATGTATATTTTTTATGCCTGTTTTGTATTTATGCTGTAATTCCCAATGTACACCAGCAGGTGGCAGCAGTATGCAGCAGGTCAGAGTTAGCTTCTAGGCTGGAATAGACCATTCCAGGCTAGCTCCCCCCTTTCTGAGGAGGAGTGGAATGTTCCCACATCTTATTTCAGGGGGAGGAAGGAAAGTTCTAGTCAGTGTGTGAGCCAGCCCCCTGCTGGGGTAGGCTGTGTTAGTAGGAGCTCCCAGAAACAGGGACCCCAACCTTGAATCCAAGCCTCGGCTGAGGCCCAAGATCAACCTTCCCAGCCTGAGTCCCTTACCTCAGCTGGTAGACCAAGAAAGCAGCCTTTCACAGAACTATCAGATCTCCAGGAAGCCACCACCATACCCTGCGAGCAGTCCTGTAAGTAAAGATCCTAAGACAAAGAGAAGATAAGTACCTCTTCAGCTAGTCAGGCCCAAACTAAGCAGACTAAAGACAGAGCAGAAGATAGATACCTGCCAGTTTCTCTAGGCATATGACCAGATGCAGAATACTTATAAATTCCTGCCACATATTGCCACTACCTGCTGGGACCCTAGACTATTGCTGTACACTGTATGGATCAAAGCTGCATAACACCAAGTAAAGATAAGTTGGACCCTATTATCTGTGTGGATTTCCATCATTCCTCAATTACTCCTATTAACAACACTCAATTTTGTTGCATGTGAGCCGGGATACAGGAGTCCAGCCGTACTACAGGTAGGAGACACCATTGACACTACCATATCTGCTATACAGAGACATTATCCTCCTCTGGCATTCCTCACCTGGTACGTGAGTTATAACATCTTAAAGGGCCCTGCTACAATACCTGCACAAGCTGCAACTGGCGTCACGAACTTATACACATATATACTGACCCACTGCATAGCATGCCCACTGACCCAGTGTCCTGCTCATTGCATATTCTTTATACATTGACTACAAGGATTGATGGATATGGAATGACTAACTGGCAATAATAAGTTATGATAACTGTTATCCCTTTGAGAACACAACGAAATTGTTCTCAAGGTATACCGACACCTAATCTTAGGACATACCAGAAAATTCAAAGGCACCAGACACTGTATTTATCCATTCTATAACTAGAGAAGATATTATCAACTTGTGCACTTTAATATTTATTTTTACATTCTCCATTTTATATTATTCATGTACATCATTTTTTATTGAGCTTTTTATTGACTTTTGATTGTTTTTATTATGTTTAAATAAATTGTCTTTTATTTACCCTATGTGATTCCCAATATATGAGTGCCCATTCATATATTTATTACATAATTAATCCCATGTGATCAGGGTGCATCATCAGTTTGGAGCACCATTTCATTACCAAGAAAAGGTGAGCCGTCCCTAACATTTTTTTACAACTTGCAGGTTTCTGCCTACAACTGTATGGGCTTCTAAGAGAATGTAGCCCCGCTCCGGAATAGAGCCGAAGAAGGAAGAACAGAGGACTCGGCTGACGCAGAGGAGAGACGTCCCCGGCGGAGAGGGTAAGGACAGGCCTGTGTGTGTACTGCAGAGCCACCCTTAGCAGGCTGTGAACCCAGCAGCTGCCCATGTGCTGTTGTGCCCCTTCATAGCAGAGGAATGATGCACAGGTCGCACACCCCCATGGCCGGACTTGACTCCCATCTTCTCCAGTTCCTGCTGTCCCCACTCTTCCCCACTACAGACCAGTCCTTACCATTGGTAAAATGTGGGCCAGTATGTCTCCGAATCAGATCATAATTTTGCAGTTTTCTGGTTCATCAAGAGGAGCCCCACATAGCTGGCCATAACTACTGTGAGGGGGCACATAGCTGGCCATAACTACTGTAAGGGGGCACATATCTGGGCATTACTACAGTGAGGGGGCACATAGCTGGCCATAACTGCTGTGAGGGGGCACATATCTGGGCATAACTGCTGTGAGGGGGCACATATCTAGGCATAACTGCTGTGAGGGGGCACATATCTGGCCATAACTACTGTGAGGGGGTACATAGCTGGTCATAACTACTGTGAGGGGGCACATATCTGGGCATTACTACTGTGAGGGGGCACATAGCTGGCCATAACTACTGTGAGGGGCACATATCTGGGCATAACTACTGTGAGGGGGCACATAGCTGGCCATAACTACTGTGAGGGGGCACATAGCTGGGCATTACTACAGTGAGGGGGAACATATCTGGGCATTACTACTGTGAGGGGGCACATATCTGGGCACAACTACTGTGAGGGGGCACATATCTGGCCTAACTACTGTGAGGGGGCACATAGCTGGCCATAACTACTGTGAGGGGAAACATATCCGGGCATTACTACTGTGAGGGGAGAACATATCTTGTATAACTACTGTGAGGGGGCACAAAAGTGGGCATAACTACCGTGACAGGAACAAAGGTGGGTATAACTGCAGTGAGTGGCCACAAGGAGAAAATAACTTTTGGGAAGGGCCCACAATGTGGGCATTAGTACTGTGTGGTAGCACTTAGGGGAAATGTCCTAGATTACCCTGCTATACATTGGCATGGCTCAGTCTTTTTACAGGCCAGAACAGTGCCCCTTTCTGGTGATTTCACAGGGGCAGTCACCATCCCTTTCTTATGTGATTATTCTTTTTTTCTCTATCATCACAGGGACCTTATTCTGGATCCAGTGGACATCACGCCAACACCAGCAACACCCTGGATGAGGTAGGACCAGATTTTATTAGTTAGGACTGGGTGAGTGTAGCCATGCATTGGGCTTAGTGAAAAATAATTTTGACACCTCTTTGTATAAATTGGGGTGGATGCGGGGGCCCAATCCAAAGTTTGCACTGGGGCCCATAACACTCTAGTTACACTACTGCCCGGGCCTATTGCTTAAACTTATGGTAAATGGAATAGGAGGAAAAATTGATGATGTCATTAGAAGCGCCTGCACTGAGAGCAGATGCAGCGTGAGGGTAAATAGGAGGAGAACGACCTATATTCAGCAGAGTCGAGGAGTCAGATAAGGCTGCAACCTCAGTCCAATGATCTTCAACATCAGCTGGAGGCAGCTCTGGAGTCCTCCTTAGTAGTGATGATCGAATATGCCCATATTCGAATTCGCGATATTTCGCGAATATTTCGTAAAATATTCGCGATATATTCGCAAATTCGAATATTCGTATTCGTCATCATTTAATTGCGCAAGATCATTGTTACTGGCAGGCAAAGGCAGTATTCGTACAAAATCGATTACATCATATTTACCTAGTGCAATAAAATATACCATCTACATGTTATCTGCTTTTCAATCTTTATTTACCATGTATTAAATAATCGCTAATATTGCGCATGCGCATTGCGATCAATATTAATTAGAATAACGCGACCGGCGGACATGACGTCTTTGTATGCGACGCGACGCGACGCGCAGTTGGCTGGCAGAGTTGCAGACAGTAAGAAGATGGTGCGCCGCACATTTAGCGATCGAGAGGAAAAACTGCTTATAACTGTAAGTATCAACTTTTAGTCTTGTTCTTAATGTGAATGCATATTAAAACCTTTTATAGGCGCGTATGCGAAATTATGCAAATTTTTTTTTTTTTATGTCTTGATTTTTCTGGTGATTTTTTTTTTTTGTGGCTTGGATTTTATGTATATAAAGCTGACAAGTAATTAATTACATGCATACTGTACATCCATCCACACAATAAACACCACACATATAGTTCGAAACACTATATACCACTTAACCACTTCAGCCCCCCTAGCTTAATCCCCCTTTATGACCAGACCACTTTTTAGAATTCCGCACTACGCTACTTTCACCGTTTATTGCTCCGTCATACAAATTACCACCCAAATGAATTTTACCCCCTTTTCTTCTCACTAATACAGCTTTCATTTGGTGGTGATCAATGTGGATGAAAAAATCTCTAAAAAATGTGCAAAAAAAAAAAAAAAAGAGGGGAAAGCTGTAAAACTGCGATCGCTAAGGGACCCTTAGGCCTCATTCACACGTCCGCAATTATGTTCCGCAAAATTTTGCGGAACGGAATTGTGGATACATTCAATTCCATGGGGACAGGCTTTGTCCTGCTCAGATCCGGAATTGCGGATCCGCATTTCCGTATCCGCAAAAATGTAGAACATGTCCTATACTTGTCCGCAATTGCGGACAAGAAAAGGCATTTTCTATATAGTTCTGGCAATGTGCGGATCCGCAAAATGCGGAAAGCACATTGCCGGTGTCCGTGTTTTGCGGATCCACATATCCACAGATCCGCAAAACACATACGTTCGTCTGAGTGAGCCTAAAGGGGGGTGATCAGTGACAAGGGGGGGTGACGGGGTGATCAGGGGGGTGACATGGGTGATCAGGGGTTAATCAGTGAGAGAGGGGGTGGGGGGGGCTCTTGTGTGGTGATTGGTGCAGATACTTTCATTTTCCTCCGGTGGTCCCAAGCAAAAGGGACCACCAGAGGAGGGTGTAGGAGCCATATCAGACGCTGTTCACAGAACAGCGTCTGATATGCGTTTTTTTTAACAATCTGCAGCCTGCCAGCGACCGATCATTGCTAGCAGGCTGCAGATTAATTTCTCCTGCGGCGATTACAGCTGCGCACCGCGCAGGCGGCCCGGCGCGTCTTCTCGCCTCTAGCGAGAGGACGCGCCGGCGCTTCCAGGAGGAAAAAACCTCCCGCCGGCAGGACGCGATTATGCGTCCGCCGGTCGGGAGGCGGTTAACCGCAAACACGGGTAATCTATAGATCCGAGTTTATATTGTCTGTCTGTCAAAATCTTTTTCGGCAGATCGCCAGTATTTGCTGGTTCATTTAGCATTACCCAGGGTGCACCACGGGGAGGCGAACCAGCTGTACACCCCATAAAGTACCATCACTTAATAGACGGGTACTATATTCTAGGCACTATATAACGCACCAATACTGGGCATGAAGCTCCTGTTCCACCACATCCCAAAGATACTCTATTGGGTTGAGATCTGGTGACTTTGGGGACCATTTTAGTTCAGTGAACTCATTGTCATGTTCAAGAAACCAATTTGAAATGATTAGAGATTTGTGACATGGTGCATTATCCTGCTGGAAGTAGCCATCAGAGGATGGGTACATGGTGGTCATGAAGGGATGGACATGGTCATAAACAATGCTCAGGTAGCCCGTGGCATTTAAACGATGCCCAATTGGCACTAAGGGGCCTAAAGTGTGCCCAGAAAACCTCCCCCACACCATTACACCACCACCAGCCTGCACAGTGGTAACAAGGCATGATGGAGACATGTTCTCATTCTGTTTACGCCAAATTCGGACTCTACCATTTGAATGTCTCCTAATCATCAGATCAGGCAACATTTTTTCTAGTCTTCAACAGTCCAGTATTGGTGACCTCATGCAAATTGTAGCCTCTTTTTCCTATTAGTAGTGGTGATGAGTGGTACCCGGTGGGGTCTTCTGCTGTTGTAGTCCATCCGCCTCAAGGTTGTGCGTGTTGTGGCTTCACAAATGCTTTGCTGCATACCTCGGCTGTAACGAGTGGTTATTTCAGACAACGTTGCTCTTCTATCAGCTTGAATCAGTCGGCCCATTCTCCTCTGACCTCTAGCATCCACAAGGCATTTTCGCCCACAGGATGGCCGCATACTGGATGTTTTTCCCTTTTCACACCATTCTTTGTAAACCCTAGAAATGGTTGTGCGTGAAAATCCCAGTAACTGAGCAGATTGTGAAATACTCAGACCGGCCCGTCTGGCACCAACAACCATGCCACGCTCAAAATTGCTTAAATCACCTTTCTTTCCCATTCTGACATTCAGTTTGGAGTTCAGGAGATTGTCTTGACCAGGACCACCCCCCTAAATGCATTGAAGCAACTGCCATGTGATTGGTGACTAGATAATTGCATTAATGAGAAATAGAACAGGTGTTCCTAACAATTCTTTAGGTGAGTGTATATTATATGCTTGTATCTTTTATCTTGCAGAGAATGGTAAAGAAGGGGTATGACCGTACCAGGCGGCATGACTCAAAAAAAGAAATAGTTCGCAGCATACAACAAATGCTGAGAGAAAAATTCGCCCGCGAGCACTCTGAAAGTGCAATAGTAAAGAGGTGGTCGGACCTAAAAAGGCGAGACCCAGAATTCGTCAGAGAAATATCTGAAAGAGTCTGCCCCGGTAAGATGCTTACTGTAACATTACACAATGTGGATGAGAAATAATGTAATGTACAGTGATGTCTAGAATTATTCATACCCTTGTCTTATTATCACATAAAGTTACGTTTAATCCAAAATACAGCTATCATATATACAAAGACGTTATTCACACTAAAATTAATTATAAGCGATGTACAAAAGGCATTATTGTGGTCCCCCTTTCCATACCAAGGAGAGAAATTCCTGTTTAATTGCAAAAAAAAAAAAAAATCTTGGTATCAACATAGGAAATAACATTAAAGTAATAGCAACATATATACAAAGAACAACTTCACATTAAACTGAAAAATTATAAATTAAACTATACCATACGCTAAGCTATAGATGAAATATAGAATGTATTTTAAGTATTATTTTTTGAAACTATTTACAAGTAATACTGGAAACCCTACCCTTACTATAAAACTAGCTAAAAGACGTTCTACTACCCTAATAATAAACGATGTACCAAAGGCATTATTTAAAAAATATATATATATATATTTCCTTGTGTACTGTTTTTTTTCGAGTAAACGTAACTAATTTCACATAAAATTATGTTATTGTATGGTCTCTGATTATTATGCTTATTGATCAGGTTTCCACCATTAATTGTCTCTTGTCAAAGTTCTAAATTTTGGTGAAGACCAAGTCCGCCCCTGAATTTTGTCCTTGTAGTTGTTAATATGTCAAAGGATAGACCTTTCTATCCCCCTTTCCATACCAAGGAGATAATTTCCCTGTTAATTGCAATAAAAAAGCTTCTGGGTATCGACATAGGGATTCCCTGTCAAAAAATACATAACTCCAGGGAGGCTGATAATTTTAACAAGGTTAACATGGCTAACCCAAGAGACATAGATGTCTCTCCAATCATCAACATTTGACTTAATATTAAAGGACTTTAATAAAAAAAAATTAAAAATCAACCGCATAAGATACAGATTAATGGTTAAATTGTTTAGTTATATTCGTTGATTTTCCTGTCTAAATCATTAACAATGTGTAATTACAGGCCAGCCTGTTCCAACAGTGCGCTCAACACCTGCGCACCGGGATATCCACGTGGTGGAGGTCTCTGAGGAGGAGGAAGAGGAGGCAGGCCCCCCCACCGCGATGGAGACGAGCGACACTGCTCCCCCAGATGTCGCCGAACATGTGGAGGTGGAGGTGGAGGAGGAAGGCGGTCCCTCTCAACCCCACACCTCACCGGCTGCCGCAATACCTCCGGCCGAGGTGACCGAGGAGGAGGAGGAGCAAGAGGCGGCCGCACAGTCAGAGGAGGAGGAGGAGCTTGTGACCACCCCACAGCAGGAGGGTAAATATCTACAAAAATCTTTATAAAAATAACTAACAAACCTAATTCAACTTAATTATACTATCAAAGGTAGTTTTGTAATCTTGGTTAGAATTTTTAAAGTAAAAAGTAAGGGTGGGGTTTGAGCAAGGAATGATGGGTGAATGATAAGGGACAGAGCGGCTAGTTTTAACTGGTCTCCCTGTGTCCCTGAGCCAACACCCTGCTGGGTAATGAATGGCAAAGGAAAACAGGGTAGGGAAAAAGGAACAGAAAACCAATACATATTACAGTACACATTTAAACAAATAAAAAAAAGCCTTGATGGCGGTCAGGACACACAAAATGGAATTAAAGTGTAGCCAGAGTCCAGGTACACACACTAAACAGTCAATAATATTAATGTAATAGCAACATATATACAAACAACAACTTAACAGTAAACTGAAAAATTATAAGGTAAACTCTACTAAACTCTAAACAATTCATGAAATATATAAATTTTTAAACTATTGTTTTATCAACTATTTACAAGTAATACTGGAAACGCTAGCCATATTACAAAACTATATGTTAACATACGTACAAAGACTTCATTCACAATAAGCCTAAATAAAATTATTTTAACACTAATCTAGTCTCAAAAATCTTCAAAATATATAATTCTATTGAACACTATATAAAAATCTATTTACAAGTTAAAATGGAAACACTAGCCATACCATATAACTAAATGCTATCTTACATACCTAGACTATATTAACACTAACCCTAGTAATCATTTAAACGCTAATAAACAAAATAAATTAATATAAATTATTTAATTTTTTAACATAAAGTATACTTAAAATATTTACAATTAACAAAAAAGGAAATACTAGCCATACTACAAAAATAATTGATATAATATATACAAATACACTGTTCACACTAACCGTAATCACTAATTTAACCGAATAAAAGTATAACCTAATAAAAATATATATATATAATCTTTTGGAATAAATCATATTTCATACATTTAAACAGTTAACTATTAACACTAACAATACTACAAAACTGAATTCCATCAATGCCTACAACTGTGACTGATTATCTCTATTTTTATCTTTCACCATAGGGATAAATAATCTAATTAAAAAAATAAAAGGGGTCATAAAAGACCAAAAAAAAAAAAGCGAGGCTTTCCGCCTCCAAATGCAAGAATTGGAGAAGAGGCACCGGCTCCTGGAGAGGCAGAACCAGCGGGATCTGCGCGAGGTCCTGGACCAATTGGAACAATTAAAGAAGCACCGTTAGCTTCTTTGTTTTATTCATTTTATATGTTGGGGCTGGGAGGGGATTGTTATTTTGTTTTATATATATATATTTTTAATTAAAAAAAAAAAAAAAAATCAGATAGAGCATAGTCTGATTAAAATATTTTTTTGATTCCAAATTCAAAGTTTCTGTTCTTTTGTTAAAGTATGTACTATATAACTTTGAATTAAGCAAGATTTAGTCCAGTTTGTGAATTATGCAGAGTCCAGTCAGAAAGTGTAATGTCATATATATATTAACAGTGCAGTATAATGCCTACACATAACTTAATCAGGACATTGCAGCTAATCAATTTTATTAGGTATACTTAAAGCAATACAAATTACCTAAATTTAATCCAAAAAAACAAAATGTAAGATAACGGTGTCGTGTAAGGCCCACACAGATAAATACACTAGTTGAGGACAGCAGCAGTGTAAAATAACGGTGTAGTGTGAGGCCTCACGGATTACATACACTAGTGGAGGACAGCAGCATTGTAAGATAACGGTGTAGTGTGAGGCCTCACGGATTACATACACTAGTTGAGGACAGCAGCAGTGTAAGATAACGGTGTAGTGTGAGGCCTCACGGATTACATACACTAGTGGAGGACAGCAGCAGTGTAAGATAACGGTGTAGTGTGAGGCCTCGCGGATTACATACACTAGTGGAGGACAGCAGCATTGTAAGATAACGGTGTAGTGTGAGGCCTCACGGATTACATACACTAGTTGAGGACAGCAGCAGTGTAAGATAACGGTGTAGTGTGAGGCCTCACGGATTACATACACTAGTGGAGGACAGCAGCAGTGTAAGATAACGGTGTAGTGTGAGGCCTCAAGGATTACATACACTAGTGGAGGACAGCAGCATTGTAAGATAACGGTGTAGTGTGAGGCCTCACGGATTACATACACTAGTGGAGGACAGCAGCAGTGTAAAATAACAGTGTAGTGTGAGGCCTCACGGATTACATACACTAGTGGAGGACAGCAGCAGTGTAAGATAATGTTTTAGTGTAAGGCCTCACGGATTACATACACTAGTTGAGGACAGCAGCAGTGTAAGATAATGTTTTAGTGTAAGGCCTCACGGATTACATACACTAGTTGAGGACAGCAGCAGTGTAAGATAACGGTGTAGTGTGAGGCCTCACGGATTACATACACTAGTCGAGGACAGCAGCAGTGTAAGATAACGGTGTAGTGTGAGGCCTCACGGATTACATACACTAGTGTAGGACAGCAGCAGTGTAAGATAACAGTGTAGTGTGAGGCCTCACGGATTACATACACTAGTTGAGGACAGAAGCAGTGTAAGATAACGTTTTAGTGTAAGGCCTCACGGATTACATACACTAGTGGAGGACAGCAGCAGTGTAAGATAACGTTTTAGTGTAAGGCCTCACGGATTACATACACTAGTTGAGGACAGCAGCAGTGAAAGATAACGGTGTAGTGTGAGGCCTCACGGATTACATACACTAGTTGAGGACAGCAGCAGTGTAAGATAACGGTGTAGTGTGAGGCCTCACGGATTACATACACTAGTCGAGGACAGCAGCAGTGTAAGATAACGGTGTAGTGTGAGGCCTCACGGATTACATACACTAGTGTAGGACAGCAGCAGTGTAAGATAACAGTGTAGTGTGAGGCCTCACGGATTACATACACTAGTTGAGGACAGCAGCAGTGTAAAATAACGTTTTAGTGTAAGGCCTCACGGATTACATACACTAGTGGAGGACAGCAGCAGTGTAAGATAACGTTTTAGTGTAAGGCCTCACGGATTACATACACTAGTTGAGGACAGCAGCAGTGAAAGATAACGGTGTAGTGTGAGGCCTCACGGATTACATACACTAGTTGAGGACAGCAGCAGTGTAAGATAACGGTGTAGTGTGAGGCCTCACGGATTACATACACTAGTGGAGGACAGCAGCATTGTAAGATAACGGTGTTGTGTGAGGCCTCACGGATTACATACACTAGTTGATGACAGCAGCAGTGTAAAATAACGTTTTAGTGTAAGGCCTCACGGATTACATACACTAGTGGAGGACAGCAGCAGTGTAAGATAACGGTGTAGTGTGAGGCCTCACGGATTACATACACTAGTGGAGGACAGCAGCAGTGTAAGATAACGGTGTAGTGTGAGGCCTCACGGATTACATACACTAGTTGAGGACAGCAGCAGTGTAAGATAACGGTGTAGTGTGAGGCCTCACGGATTACATACACTAGTGGAGGACAGCAGCAGTGTAAGATAACGGTGTAGTGTGAGGCCTCACGGATTACATACACTAGTTGAGGACAGCAGCAGTGTAAGATAACGGTGTAGTGTGAGGCCTCACGGATTACATACACTAGTGGAGGACAGCAGCATTGTAAGATAACGTTTTAGTGTAAGGCCCACACAGATAAATGATTTGGAGGACAGCAGCATTTTCACGTAGAAGATTATATTACTAAGTAGATTCAAGATCTACTTATAGCTCGTCAAAACATAGCAGAAACAGAATGCAGCATATTCTTATCTTGTATCAGGTAAGTGTTTAAAGGTAAGTTTGACAGTGCTAATAACATTCTTTCAATAATAATGAGACTTGTAAATTAACAAATTATATTATTCTGAGATTTTTGACAAAAATTTTTTTAATGCAACACACAATATTTAGTATCGCAAGCATTGTGTACAGTTTATTTGTCTACAAAATAATATACACATCATATATTTTGTGATGGTTTTTTATAATATAATTTAAAAATTTTTTATTAAAATGTACGTGGACTAATTGTGTTTGGGGAGACTATAATCGGTCCATTATTCTCCTATTTTTAAAAAATATTTATAACAACAAAAATAATAATTGAAAAAAAAGCTGATTTGATTCCAAAAATAATGTAGTGGCTATTAACTAACCAGCACGGATTACCAAAAAAACACAATAGTGTATTTCGGATTTATTATTTATTATTTAACAATATATATTAACATCATGTGCCCATAATCCAAAAATGTTTGTCAAGAATTATCCTATAAAATATTCATGTATTTTTTGCTTAATAAATGTGGCAATAATGCTCTACTCACAAATACGGATTTCCACACGGATGAGTATAACGCCAGTCACACCCAACCATGTAGAGAGGTCAACACGGAAGTCCAGCATCCTTTCCAGGACGACAGACAACACCATGCTAGTACCCAATTCCGTATTTAAAAAAAACGAAATAAATAAAATTAAATGAAGTTATTAGGTTTATCAATCGGTCGTGTAACATGGTCAATGAACAAGACCTTTTGAAAAGGGAAGCCCTGGTGCGTTGCCCACCATGATATAGTGAGAACCACATCCATTGCCCATTAACCCAATTTCTTCAAAATAATAAAATATTTAAATAAAACAAAACAATTTTGTAAATGAAGCATAACACCACATGATATTTTAATAACTTTTCTTATTATTTAATAGATTTATTTAACTCGTGACAATACCTTTTGAACTAAGCACATGTGCCCACATAAAAAGTTTATAATAAATAACAATCAAATTCCAAAAATTTAATTTAGAAAATAATATGGATAAAATATGGTACATGCTGGTAGTCTCCACATAATCATTCTGAAAATACAGCATAAAAAAATAAAATAAAAATAATGATCACAAAATTTATAAAAAATTTGAAGTTGCCATAACAATGGCACACAATATTCCTAGTAAGCCAACAGTTTTAGGCATACACACTGTTTGACCGAAGCTCTCAATTGTATATCGGATAGGCTCATGTAAATGTGAACTTGTTATTTTATTTTAATTTGTAAAAAAATGTGTACGCAGGGATGGGAATAACTGTGGATTCTTGAATTCTTAATTTCATACTATCAGTCATTTAAAAAAAAAATTCTATAGAAAAAAGCTATTAATAACACTATCAAAAGCAGCAACTAGATGTTTATCATTTAACTGAATGTCTAAACATATATTGTAGACCAACATAGGATGACAGGCAGCAGTAGGCGCTAGTAGCTACTGCAGCATTTAGAATTTTATGGGTCAACCTTTTGACTAATAATATATCTTGAACTAAGTGAACTGAACACAACGTGTAGCAGCACGGTTGGAGTGTTTTATGCGAACCAGAAATATCCTCTCAGGAATGGGCCCCCTCCCAGACCTGGACAGCAGCAGCAGCAGCAGCAGCGTGTAGTATAGTCGACTGGCAGAGCAGCAGGTATAATGGTGCAGCAGGAATATCCTCTCAGGAATGGGCCCCCTCCCAGACCTGGACAGCAGCAGCAGCAGCAGCGTGTAGTATAGTCGACTGGCAGAGCAGCAGGTATAATGGTGCAGCAGGAATATCCTCTCAGGAATGGGCCCCCTCCCAGACCTGGACAGCAGCAGCAGCAGCGTGTAGTATAGTCGACTGGCAGAGCAGCAGGTATAATGGTGCAGCAGTAATATCCTCTCAGGAATGGGCCCCCTCCCAGACCTGGACAGCAGCAGCAGCAGCGTGTAGTATAGTCGACTGGCAGAGCAGCAGGTATAATGGTGCAGCAGGAATATCCTCTCAGGAATGGGCCCCCTCCCAGACCTGGACAGCAGCAGCAGCGTGTAGTATAGTCGACTGGCAGAGCAGCAGGTATAATGGTGCAGCAGGAATATCCTCTCAGGAATGGGCCCCCTCCCAGACCTGGACAGCAGCAGCAGCAGCGTGTAGTATAGTCGACTGGCAGAGCAGCAGGTATAATGGTGCAGCAGGAATATCCTCTCAGGAATGGCCCCCTCCCAGACCTGGACAGCAGCAGCAGCAGCGTGTAGTATAGTCGACTGGCAGAGCAGCAGGTATAATGGTGCAGCAGGAATATCCTCTCAGGAATGGGCCCCCTCCCAGACCTGGACAGCAGCATAAATAGATAAAAAGAGCAGGTAGATCAGGATGTTCCATGTGTGCAGCAGGATTGTGTTAAAAATGACGCTAAATTCTATATTGTCCAATGTCTACAATGTACATCACAAATACATTTGCTCCACACGTTGGCTGCACAGGGCTGCTCTCAGTTTCCACATCTGGCACATCCAGTGTGTGTAGCAGAACACAGTGGTAAGGCATCCAGCCTCCCTGTGTGCAGAACCCTTCACGCCAGAGGGCAGTAGTAGTGGCGGGGATTAGCCGCAGCTCTCTCATCCTCCATGTGTCTGTGAGGAGGAAGGGATACCGGCTGTCTCCACACCCATACACGATCATCAGCGCCCACACGCGGTGCTCCATCCTACCGGTGGACCTATCCTTCCTGCACCGGTCTGAACACCGAACTCAGTGAAGATCCAGCTATTCTCAGCAAGGATCTTGACGTGTCCGTAGTGCCTGCTAAGGCTACTTTCACACTAGCGTTCGGAGCGGATCCGTCTGATGTTTCATCAGACGGATCCGCTCCGATAATGCAGACGTTCGCATCCGTTCAGAACGGATGCGTCTGCATTAAAACTTAGAAAATTTTCTAAGTGTGAAAGTTGTCTGAGCGGATCCGTTCAGACTTTACATTGAAAGTCAATGGGGAACGGATCCGCTTGAAGATTGAGCCATATAGTGTCATCTTCAAGCGGATCCGTCCCCATTGACTTACATTGTAAGTGTGGACGGATCCGCTCGCCTCCGCACGGCCAGGCGGACACCCGAACGCTGCAAGCAGCGTTCAGGTGTCCGCTCACTGAGCGGAGCGGAGGCTGAACGCTGGCAGGCGGATGCATTCTCAGTGGATCCGCCTCCACTGAGAATGCATTGGGGCCAGACGGATGCGTTCGGGGCCGCTCGTGAGCCCCTTCAAACGGTGCGCACGAGCGGACACCCAAACGCTAGTGTGAAAGTAGTTTTAACCCGTCATGTCTAGTTCACGTCCCTCCCCAGTAGTGTAACAGAAGAGTCAGCTGTATTCCCCAGCTACGGGGATGGCGCTTTGTGGCTGACTCCAGTGCTCAGCACTGATCATCGATCTCATCTCATGGTGCTGAATAAGGCCTTATAGGCGACATATCTCTACAAAGGGTGGAGTATTACTTTTCCCCTTTAAGGCTTTCCCAGAAAGGGTATGGCTATCAAAGTGCTGCAACTTCACTTTCACTAAGCGGGGCCTAGTAAGGATTCTGGTATGAAGGCATTATGTGTCTGGGTCTTGTATTGATTTTTGGATAAACTATACCTAGATAAGGACAGTAGCTGTGCTACAGTTACTTGTGCTTGAAATCAAAATTGACATTAAAATTAACTACAATAAATACATAAATAGGATTGACTACAATGCAGATTACGTGAAGTAGAGACTATAGAATAATGCAGACCTTCACAGGAGTGAAGTGTTATTTATTAAAAAATATATATTGATATATACTATATGTATATTTATATATGTGTGCTGTCACACTACGATATATATATAGAACCTTTCACTTCTGAAAAGTGAATTATGGAAAATTTACATCCTCCGGATAGCAGCATTGCAGATGATTGTGTTAGTGGACTTTATGTAAGAATCTTAACTACTCCTTTTTTTATATTACAACTCAACTAAAATGAAGCACAGCTGCAGTGCATTGGGTATGCGGGTAAAGGTAAGCTTTAAACGATAGTTCTTCTTAAAACCCAGACACATAATGCCTTCATACCAGAATCCTTACTAGGCCCCGCTTAGTGACAGTGAAGTTGCAGCACTTCGCTAGCCATTCTATTTCAGGGAAAGCCTTAAAGTGGAAAAGTAATACTCCACCCTTTGTAGAGATATGTCGCCTCTAAGGCTTTATTCAGCACCATGAGATGAGATCGATGATCAGTGCTGAACACTGGAGTCAGCCACAAAGCGCCATCCCTGTAGCCGGGGAATACAGCTGACTCTCCTGTTACACTAGCGTGGAGGGACGTGAACTAGACATGACGGGTTAGCAAGCACTACGGACACGTCAAGATCCTTGCTGAGAATAGCTGGATCTTCACTGAGTTCGGTGTTCAGACCGGTGCAGGAAGGATAGGTCCACCGGTAGGATGGAGCACCGCGTGTGGGCGCTGATGATCGTGTATGGGTGTGGAGACAGCCGGTATCCCTTCCTCCTCACAGACACATGGAGGATGAGAGAGCTGCGGCTAATCCCCGCCACTACTACTGCCCTCTGGCGTGAAGGGTTCTGCACACAGGGAGGCTGGATGCCTTACCGCTGTGTTCTGCTACACACACTGGATGTGCCAGATGTGGAAACTGAGAGCAGCCCTGTGCAGCCAACGTGTGGAGCGCTGTATGGCTACTACATTGATTATAGTTGAATAGATTTTTGATTATAGTTCAATAGATTATTGAGTTTTTTCAATTTAAAAAAATGATATATATTAAAACATAATCCATATTTAAGTCTATATATACATAAAAGATATGTTTAAGGGAAAATTCATATAATTATTTTCTATAATTCATATATTTACACTACACAACACATGATTAAAGAAATTTAGAGACATTATTAAAATAAATTATTAAATAAAATTTCTTTATCAGACTCTGTACATGATTCACCAAAATTAATAAATTAATTCAAAATATATTGACACATATATACATATGAGAAGATTAAATTTAATAAGTAATTTTTTCATAATTAAGTAGATTTGATTAAAAAAAATAACTTAATAAAGAATATTAAAAATCAGATTAAAATCAATAAAAAATTCATCAATAAATTCATAAATATATACAACACATATAAAAAGAAATTCATAAATAGGATAAAAAATAACTTCATATTAAGATAAGACAATAAATTAGTTAAAAAGGTTAAAAAACAACGGATTTACGGAGGGAGAGCGAGGGAGAGGGATGGACAAGGGACCCTTCAACGGCCTGAACCGACAGCTGGGGCCAGGAAGTCACTGCCGATCCAGGACTCGTTCATTTTGATGAATGTCAGTCTGTCCACGGAGTCAGTGGACAGACGGGTCCTCTTGTCTGTGACCACCCCACCTGCCGCGCTGAATGTCCGCTCAGACAGTACGCTGGAGGGGGGGACAGACAATAACTCCAGCGCATACTGAGCGAGCTCACGGCAGGTGTCCAGTCTGGCAACCCAGTACTCCATGGGGTCGTCAGTGCTCATGCTGTCGGAAGCACCAACGGACCCCATGTAGTCTGCCACCATGCGGGCCAGCCGCTGGTGGTTGCTGCTGCTGCTGCTTGCACTGGGTCTTGCAGACTGGTAGAACAGCCTCATCTCACCCATTAGGTCACCTGCTCGGCTGGTGCTGCTGGGTCCAGCCACCTGCTGGGTGAGATGGGCGGGGGAAACTGGAGCTGGAGGCCGAGGGGTAGTCTGCTCCAGACGCTTGATCAGACAGGCCCGCAGTTGTTCCATCCGGGCCTGCCGCCGACTTGATGGTATAAACTGTTCCAGTTTCCCCTTGCATCGTGGGTCTAAAAGGGTGGCCAACCAATAATCATCCCTCCCCTTAATACTCTTGATCCGGGGGTCCCTCCTGAGGCATCGCAGCATGTGGGCAGCCATGGGGAAGAGGACAGCCCGCTGTGACTCGTCATGGCTGCCCGGGACCATGACCTCTTGGTCCTCCTGCTGCTGTTGCTGCTGCTCCCGGTTGGAGCTGCCCCACCCCCGGACTAACGGTGCCCCCATCACCGGCTCTCCCTCCTGACCAGGCCCAAACTCCTGGACGTCCACTGTGTCATCCTCCTCCTCCTCCTCAACGTCCTGGGCCTGGTCCTGGTGGAGCAAGGCAGCCTCATCTTGCTCCACCAAGGCACTCTCCCCAGCTTCAAGCAGGCGATCGAGTGTCCTGTCCAGCAGGAACACTAATGGGAGCACGTCATTGAGGCCGACATGCTCCCCGCTGACCATCTTGGTCGCCTGCTCAAAAGGGGCCAACACGTGACAGACCTGCTGTATCTGCCCCCACTCCGCATTAGTGACATAGGGGAGTGGGTGTGATGGCCCTGAAGTGCCTAGGTCCAGCAGGTATTCCCTCACCGCCCGTCTCTGCTCCCACAACCTTTCCAGCATGTGGAGGGTTGAGTTCCACCGCGTCACACTGTCCACAATCAGCCTGTGAGGGGGCAGGCTGTTGTCCCGCTGAAGTCTGGACAGGGACGCGGTGGCAGTTGGGGAGCGTCGGAAATGGCTGGCAATCCTACGTACCCTTAACACAATGTCACTCAAACCTGGGTACGTACGGAGGAACTTCTGTACCACTAGGTTGAGGACATGTGCCATGCAGGGCACGTGGGTCAGACTGCCAGCCTGAAGGGCGGCGAGTAGGTTGCTGCCGTTGTCACAGACAACCAAACCTGCCTGGAGCCTACGGGGTGTCAGCCACTTCTGGACCTGAGCCTGAAGTGCGGCCAGAACTTCAGGTCCAGTGTGTCTCCTGTCTCCCAAGCTCACAAGCTGGAGCACGGCCTGGCAACGGACGTGCCCCACACTTGCATAGTTACGGGGACGCTTACTGGGGGGCTCAGCAGCAGTGGAGACAGTGGCTTGTGGGAGAGCAGCAGTTCTCCCCTGGACACCCCGCGGCGGCACCACAAACTCTGATGCCGCCGATCCCTCCCCGGCGCCTCGGAGGGACACCCAATGGGCAGTAAAACTCAAGTATCGTCCCTGCCCATGTCTGCTAGTCCAAGCATCCATTGTGAGATGTACCCTGTCGCTGACAGCATGATCCAGCGACAGGCATACTTTCTCCACAAGGTGCTGGTATAGGGCAGGGACGCCAGTCCTGGCAAAGTAATGGCGGCTGGGGACACGCCATCTGGGTTGTGCCTGCTCCAACATCTGCCGGAACGGATTGCTGTCCACAAGATTGTAAGGGAGCAGATGTTGGCCAAGAACCCTTGCCAGGAGCCCATTGAGTGAACGCACACGTCGGTCCCCGGGGGCATAGGGCGCGGTGCGTTCAAAAGGGTCAGCAACTGATGGCTGGCGCCGGACGGCAGTGGAGGAGGAGATAGAGGAGGGTGCAGTGGAGGCAGAGGTATGGCTGCCGGTCCCAGTACCTCTATGAGAGGGAGTGGCGGAGTGGGAATGACTTACGGGGATCTGTTGTGGGGGCTGCTGTACTGTGGCAGGAGCTGCTGTCCCCTGCACACTGCTGGTGGCGCTGCTGCTACCACCCTTCATCTGTTCCCACTCCCGCCAGTGGTTGACCCGTAGGTGCTGGTTCAGTGCTGTAGTACCCAGCCGAGCCACCACCCTCCCTCTCTTCACCCTGGCACGGCATAGCTGACAGATTGCTACTGTAACATCGTCAGCTGCCAGGGTGAAGTAAGCCCAAACAGGCGACTTATGCACCGACCGCCGGTCAGATGGGTTGGTGCTCACTTGCGTCTGTTCGGGCTCGGTGCGCACAGGTGGAGGTGGCTGCTGCTGCTGCCTCCTACTGCTGACATTACCAGTGGAGCCCCTGCTGCTAGACTCACTGGTAACCTGGCGCACCGTTTGCCTCCGGTGCCGACCTTCCTCCT
The DNA here is from genome assembly GCF_905171765.1 of Bufo bufo. Classification (NCBI taxonomy): domain Eukaryota; kingdom Metazoa; phylum Chordata; class Amphibia; order Anura; family Bufonidae; genus Bufo; species Bufo bufo. The sequence goes on along the minus strand of NC_053392.1, from coordinate 565,999,230 downwards.
CATCAGTGCTGCTGATGCCTGACAAGGGAGGTGGTATCCATTCTTGGTCACCCTCCTCTTCATCCCCCGATGTGTCAGACCCAGGGCCAAGCCTTGGTGAACAGAGGGGAGCAGCTGACATAGAGCCCCTGACCGGGCTCTGCTGTCCCCTCGCTGATGCCTGGGTCTGACTAGGTACAGGGGTTATGTGGCTGACACCACCTGCACCTATTGGAAGGGATGTCACTGGCACCATCTCCCCCTCCATCTCTTCCAAGAGTTGCTGACCATGGGGAGGACTGAACTGCAGTTCTGCCTCCTGTTCCTCCTGAGTTGCCTGCCCAAAGATATCAGAATCAACATCCTCAAAAAGATCAGGTGATAAATTTTCGGGGGTGGGGGTTGATTCTGCAGGAGGCGGAACCCTGCAGATGCTGCTGCTGCTGCTGGTTGTGGCTGGGCCGGAGGACTCTGTGGCACTGGACTGTGCCATCATAGCCACAACTTGTTGGGCATCCTGAGAACTAATTGGGCGGCTGCCACGCCCAAAGAACTCTCTGATTAGTCGGACGCCCCTCACACTTGAACCTTCGTGGGTAGAGGAGCGGTCCCGTGCAGGCAGCGGTCCAGCACTGGAACCAACTCCCCTACCACGACTTCCAGAACGCCCGCGTGATGTCATACTGGTCAGAGATTGGTCTTACTGTCACAGACAAAAAAAAAAGTGTGGGATTTGGGGAAAACTTTATTGGGATGGGGAATCTGGGGCTAAAATGAAAAACGAATTCAATAAATTAAATCAATAAATTAATAAATCCTAACCTCTATATAATTTTTTTTTGTTTTTTTCAACTATGAAAAGACGCAGACTCTGACGCAGACAGACACAAAAGCAAATAAACTATTCAACAACTACCCTATATAAACTTTTTTTTTTTTTTTTCTTTTTTTTCAAACTAAAGGAAGACAAGGACACTGACGCAGACAGACACAGAACCTAGTAGACTAAGGAAAAACTACCCTATATAAACTTTTTTTTTTTTTTTTTAGCTAACAAAAGACACAGACACTGACACTGACAAACACAAAAGCTACTAGACTAAGGAAAAACGACCCTATATAAACTTTTTTTTTTTAGTTTTTTTCTTTTTTTTAACTAAGAAAAAGACGCGGACTCTGACGCAGACAGACACAAAAGCTACTAAACTATTGAACAATTACCCTATATAAACTTTTTTTTTTTTTTTTTTTTCTTTCAACTAACAAAAGACGTGGACACTGACACTGACAGACACAAAACCTACTAGACTAAGGAAAAACTACCCTATATAAACTTTTTTTTTTGTTTTTTTCAACTAAGAAAAGACGCGGGCTCTGACACAGACAGACACAAAAGCTAATAAAATATTTAACAACTACCCTATATAAATTTTTTTTTTCTTTTTTTTCAACTAACAAAAGACGCGGACACTGACACAGACAGACACAAAACCTACTAGACTAAGAAAAACTACCCTATATAAACTTTTTTTTTTCTTTTTTTTTTTTATCTAACGTAAAACACGGACACTGACAGACACAAAACAAATACTACACAAACTAAACTATTATAACCTAAGGAAATACACTAACACACTTAACTAAAACACTAAAACTAAACTAAACTAAAGCCTACAATATAACTAAACTTAAGCTCCCTCAATCTACACTAATCACTCCCTACTACTACAACCTACACTATAGAATTAATAATTAGATTGTGAAATATATTGCTTTTAAAAAAGCACAATTCCACACCACACAGCACAGCACAGTTTTTAGATCCTAACACAACCAACTCCAAGTAAAACTGCACAGAATGGCTGCTGGGAAGAATATTATATAGTAAAGAGGTGGGGAGCTTTCCGATTGGTTGCTAGGGAGGTTGCTAACCTATGACAACTGTAGGTACATCATTTTCATTGGACAAAAAGACAGAAGGGCGGGATCTATGTACTTTGACGGAAATGATATATTCGCATAAATTCGCATTACGAAAAAAAATCGCAAACTGAACTAAAATTAGTGTAAACTTTATAATTAAGTGATGATTGGAAGTCTCACCTCACCCTACCAATTTAATTTCCACCACAAGCTACAAGCAGCCTGCTTCTAGCTTGTGGTCCAATTGAGATTTAGATAGTTTATACTGTGCAAGGCATAGAATATTCGTGTATGCGAATTTTCGAATATATTCGCAATTCGCAGCGTTTACGAATTCGCAAGCGGCAAAAAAATCGCATGGCAAAAAAATCGCAAAAACACTTTAACTTTCATGGCCGGGATGGTCAAGTCAATCAATGCGCAGGAAGAATAGCACGTGTGAAAGAAATCGCATCGCTTAATAAAAATCGCATTACGAAAAATCGCAAAAAAGGCAGGATTTTGGCTATGGCTTTGAAAAAGAGCCTTGATGCAAAACAACACCTTAAATGAATGAAACTCAGAGTCACTCAAACTCATTTATCAACACAAGTGAACTGAAGTTCGTGAACTTATTGTGTATCATCTAATTTAATCAACGCGAATATTCGCAATATCGAATTTATGGCATGATATTCGAAAAAATCGCGAAATCGCGAATATGCGATATTCGCGCGAAATATTCGCATTGCGAATATTCGCGCCCAACACTACTCCTTAGCACCAGGTCTCACCCTCCATGACACCAATGTGAAATTTCTGCTCTAAGTAGATAACATGCTGCTGCCATCACCAACTGAGATAGAACAACCTGCAAACTCTGGAGGTTTCAGCACCACATGGGCTTAGCACATCAATCCAAAGAAAACCAACATCACAGTGTTTTAAAAGGGAAACCTGATACCAGCCAAGCATCCTTTTCTCCTGAAAAAAAAAAAAAAGTGTCCACTTACAGAAACCACCAGGTACACCTACCTGGGCCTAGACATCAGCCAATCAGGAAGCTTTAAACAGGCCATAGAGATACGAAAAGACAAGGCATGCAAAAACTTCTATGCCACCAGAACGCAACTGAACCATTTCAAACCACTAATGACTGTCTTGCTTATAATCTTTGATAGCATTATCACCCTAATTCTCCTGTATGGCATCAAAGTCCGGGTCTGGATATATATCCAGACTGGTCAAGGTGGGATTCTGGCCCAACAGAAATTTTCCACCTGGAATTCTGCAAACACCTTCTCAAAGTCCATCGGAACACCTCAAACAGCGCCTGCTGAGCAGAGCTGGTCAGCTTCCCACTATACCTGGCTGTCCAGAAGAGTGCTCTATCATTCAAGGTCTATCTGCATAGCAGCAGTCAAAGGTCCTACCATCACAAAGCCTTGCTACATCAAGAAGCCTCAGGAAAACAAAGCACCCCAGAACAATTCACCCAAACCCAGCCTGATAAAGTCACCAACCAGTACAGCCTAAAAAATGATGAAACCCAGAAGATAATACACAAGGGTAAAGAGGAATATAACAGCATCTGGAGGAAAGACATAAGAGCATCACAGAAACTCACAATATACCAGAGCCTACAGACGGAGTTCAAACTGGACCAATATCTTCAAAAAACTACCCAGTCCCAGAGACTGACAGATCCTGAGCCAGTACAGACTGTGCGCTCACAGCCTGCTCATCGAATCTGGGTGCCACCAACAGAACTACAAGCCCCGGGAGAGCAAAATGTGCCAGCAGTGCAACTAGGGGACATGCCGGATTAGGTCTACTTTGTGTTGCAATTCCCAAGATACTCAGCAGTGAGGGATACTCACTTCAGGAGACTGTCTGTTCTCTTTCAAGAACTCACCTCAATGGAGAAAGAAGAAAAACTATCCAAACACAGTGGCCATAGCAACACAGTATGTCAGTGCAGGCCATAGAGTGAGAGGAGTGTATAATGTCATGGACCTCTATACCCCACCTTGAATGTGTCCTTATTCCCATTCCCCATCCCAAACCAATTATTTCCTACTTGCTCTGACAATGCTGATGTATTTAGTCCTGCCAATAAATCTTATTTGAATCTGGATGGATGATATATAGATAGAAAGATAGATAGATACATACATAGATATGCAGGGTCCCACTGCAATGCAGAGCTAGACTACAAAAAGGTTAAAAATGTACTTTTGTATAGTATATGCATTTACTGTATTATTTTCATACAAAGAGTTAGTAGGCTATATTTACATCCACCGCTAGATGTTATCACCCTCTCTATATAGAGAAGGGGTTAGGATAGATCAGTCAGTGTCAATGTGGGAGTCTAAGAGCAGAGAGAAGTGAGCACATGGATTAGGTACTAGCCAGAGCAAGGCAAGAAAAAAGCCCCAAAAGCATGCCAGATGTAAAAGAGGAGATGTAGAGAGAAGTTCTGTGTAAAATTGCTGTCTGAAAGTGTAAAATTGCTGTCTGAAAAGGACCACTGAGTCTCCATAGCAACCTGCTGAGAAGATGAAAGTCTTACAGTGCCTGGACACACCCGAGGAGCATATTGGCCACCTGCATAAGAGAATATCCACATTCAGTAGAAGACATTGTGAAAGCATACACTGTAAGTGCGGCATCCTGTAAAAAAGGTGCAGAGCATAGTCTGATTTTGGGGTCTGCCCTGTGGTTGCATCGCCAAAAGAGAAGTGTTACAACACCATTCCTAGATGCTTGTGCAAGATTCAGCCAGAGAAGTGCAGTATGTGGGAAATCACTTCAAAGAGACATCTTGGCCTATTTGCTACTTTTGCAGCTGTGTCAGATCTGAGGAAAGTGCACTTCTGTAACATCGGCCAGTCCATGTATGCTGACAACTGTGACTGATGTACCTGAACTTAAATCTTCAGTAAAGAACTATTTAAGTTCAAAACTGTGTCATCATTGCTTCTGTGACGCCCCAGACGAAGCAGGTAGCGAAACCCGGGTCGGGCAGGAATACCATTTTTTATGTGCGATGTTAAAAGAACAGACTTTGTAAGTATAATAAAACACAGAGAATCCTTTTACTTGCGGGTCTGCACTATGTTTTTTTTTCCTTTTGAAGGGATAACAACTGTTTCTGCTGCCGGTTGGTTCAGAGATCGAGGGGGCTTAAACCAGAGACTGAGGAAAAGTGCTCTGGAAAAGGGATTGTGTGTGAACTGACCTCTACTTAAAGCACCTTTAGCGCGGACCCAAACTTCATTTTTATGTGCTAGTATTATAGGGAGAACGGACCTACTCCCTGATTCTGGGACTGCAGCTTTTGATTATTTTTAGGAACCGCACACACAACGCTATGTTTAGTAATTGCTTCCAACATTGCACGGGACCCTTCCTTGCACCTCACAATTCCTAACCATCAAGACTACCCCAAACCACCACCAGGCTGGTGAACCCTGAGACAAGGGTATGGCCCAAAGAGAATAAAGGTGTGTCATTCCTATCAGCACATCCCAGGGGAGCATCAGTGTGAGTAACAACTACAACCACCATTCTTGCTACTATCACTTCTATCCTCTCCTCCTCTGTGCTTGTGATAGATAGGGCAGGCCCCCAGGGGCGCACCTTTAACAAGGCAATGTCCTAATAGTGATAGGGTGTTTGCAGGACTTTTGAGAGGAAAAGCACAGCAGGACCTGATGTTCCCAGTGTGGTGACCTCATATGAGCATGCAGGGAGCGTCTGGTCACTAAGAGCATGTGCCTGTGTGAGCACTGCGTGCCAAAAAACAAGTGCAGGCCTGGAGTAGAGGCCTCTCCCACCCCATTTGGAGGACACCTGACCATATAGGGAGGGTGTACAGGGACTAGGGGTCCCCCTTCCCCAGGTCCCCTATCCTTGTTTGTAGGGCCCCATTGGTATTGGTCAGGGTTTTGGTGCCTTGGGGGTTAATGATCTCATCCTGCAGTGCAGGAAGGGGCGTGCTGCATAGGTGCCCTTTATAAGCCCCTGTGTCTCCTCCTTCTTCCTCTTTGGCAGAAGCGCTGTGTGGGGTAAGATCAGCGTTCAGTCTGCACAAGAGGGATGGATCCCCTGAGGGATATGTTTATGGCTCGCATGGCGGAGGGGGGTGAGGACTGGCTGCGTTCATTCCTCGGCAGCCTCGGATCCCCCCTGCCGTCTGCCCCAGGCCATGTGGTTACCGCCGGTGGCCCCAGGGCCCCAGGGGCCCATTTAGAGGAGGCTGTTAGGGAGAAGGTATGGGCTAACCAGTACGTAGACATCTGGTCCCTCATATCTATTGACCAACACACTGTAGATAAGGAGAGGCGATTCCCGGAGAAGCCTTACGAGGGAAAACCGAAAGTGGCGAAAACCATGAATAATTGGTTACAAGCCTTTGTGGTTTTGGGTTGTATCATGGGGCAGCGCCATCCGCCGACCAGGGTCATGTTGGCTGTTCAACGAGGGGAACTGCAGGTTTGCGGGATTGTGTAGGTTTAAGCACGAGTGCTCAGCATGTGGTGGCCCCCATTCAGCTAATAAGTGCTCCCGTCCTCCCATTAGGCCCCCCAAGCAGGGTGAGCAGGGCGTGTACAAGAACCCCGGTGAGCGTGGCAGAGATGGATCCCTGGCTAGACAGTTACCCCAATAGGCAGGCAGCTGCTCAGCTGAGGGCGGGGTTTTCAGTTGGGTTCTTTATTCTATTTATATTGAATTGTTATCCCTTTTTTTTGGACAATCTGAGGTCTGCCCGTGATTTTCCGGATGTCCTCAGGGAGAAAGTTGAGAAAGAGGTGGCGTTGGGGCGTATTAGCGGCCCATTTAGCGAGTTACCTTTCCCCAATCTGCGGGTTTCTCCGCTTGGGGTGGTCCCTAAAAAGGAGGCGGGCAAATTCAGGTTAATACACCATCTGTCTTATCCCAAGGTCTTGTCTGCGAACGACGCCATTACCCCGGAGGATTCGTCAGTGTCGTATGTTTCATTCGACAGGGCGGTCGAGTTGGTCAGGGAGGCCGGTAGAGGGGCTCTCTTGGCGAAATCAGACATAGAATTGGTTTTCCGCCTCCTCCCAGTTCACCCTGATTATTTTCATTTACTAGGTTGTCGGGTAGATGGTCTGTTTTACTATGACACATGCCTCCCCATGGGATGTTCCATATCGTGTCATTATTTTGAAATGTTTGGATCTAGAGTGGGTTGTTCGTTGTTGTCTGTTTTGCATTATTTAGATGACTTCCTGTTTGTTTCCCCTGGACCGGATGGAGGTTGTCGGTCCCTGTTGAACATTTTTTTGTTGAGGATGTCCCAGTTTGGGGTTCCCATTTTGGTTGAGAAAACGGAGGGACCTGAGACTCGGCTGTCTTTTCTGGGGATCGACACGATGGATATGGTCTTTAGGCTGCCCGTCGAGAAGCTCCAGAAGCTTCTCGGCTTGATTGATGGATTTTTAGCAGTTAAGAAGGTTACTCTCCTCCAGCTCCAGTCCTTGTTAGGCCTTCTGTGTTTTGCGTGCAGAGTGATGCCCATGGGGCGGGTTTTTGCACGGCATTTGTCATTGGCCTCTTGCGGTGTTAAAGCCCCCGGTCATTGTATTAGACTTACAAGGTCCTTGAGGGACGATTTAAGGGTCTGGAGGTGTTTTTTGCATGCCTACAACGGGCATACGTGTTATATGTCCAAAGTGGTCCCTAATTCTGAGTTGTGTCTGTTCTCAGATGCCGCAGGTTCATGTGGTTTCGGTACCTTTTTTGGGAACGAGTGGTGTGCTGCCACATGGCCTGCGGCATGGTCCTCCTCCGGATTGTGCCAGAACCCTTACGTTACTTGAGCTGTTCCCGATTGTTGTGGCAGTGGAGCTTTGGGGTAGGAGTTTATCCAATAGGCACGTTTCTTTTTGGACGGATAATCTGTCAGTGGTCTATGGGATTAACAGTCTTTCATCCTCTTCCCTCCCGGTTTTGTCCTTGCTCAGGCATTTGGTGCTTAAGTGTCTTGAGTTCAACATCTATTTCAGGGCTCGACATGTCCCGGGGGTAGAGAATAAGATTGCTGATGCTCTTTCCCGTTGTCATTGGCAGGATTTTCGGTCCCTTCACCCGGAGGCGGATCTGGAAGGCAAGGAATGCCCGCAGCACCTGTGGCTCCTGGTGGACAACAGTTGATGTCGCTGATTCGGGCTTCGGTGTCACCTGCAACCTGGCAGGCTCATGGTAAGGCGTGGGGGGAATGGGAAAGCATGGTGGGGGGGGGGGGTGAGATGTGGTTTCCAGAGATGATCTCAGCCTGGAGGTAACAATTGAATGGTTGTTGCGATTACGCTCCAGTGGGGTGTCAGCTTCGGTTGCGCAGCGTAGGCTGTCCGGGGTAGCCTTCCATTTTCGGTTGCGCGACTGGCCGGATGTCACCAATCGGTTTGTTATACGCCAGGCGCTGCGGGGGTGGAGGAAGGAGCTTGTATACCGTGAATGTAAGCGTCCGGTGTCATTTAATCTTTCAGGCAGACTAAGCTTTCTGAGGTCTGTGTGTCCCCGTTTGAGGTTGCACTGTTTTCTGCCAGCTTTACTATAGCCTTCTTTGCAGCGCTACGCATCAGCACGCTGGTATCCCGGCTGGTAGCAGACCAGGTGGCCTTTCCTGTGCCGACGTGGTCCTGGGTAATGACTCATTGAGGATAAGGGTGAGTCGCTCCAAGACGGACCAGTTTGGTAGCGGCTCATGGATTCCCCTTCACCCGGTTCCCGGTGTGGCATGCCCAGTTCGACTGATGTCTAGCTATAGCTCCATACGGGGGACGGGCCATGTTTTCTTTGCGCATGCGGACGGCTCTCCTCTGACCAAGTTTCAATTCACTTCTGTTTTTAAGGCCTGTTTAGAACTGGCCGGGATGAATCCCAAGGAATTTGGCACGCATTCATTTCGTATTGGGGCGGCGACTGAAGCCGCTAGGGCAGGTTTGCCGGAGTCTGAGGTCATGAGGATCTGCAGATGGAAGTCTGCTTGTTTTGTGAGGTATATTAGAACGGACCTATTATAAAAAAAAAAAGGGTAAAGGAAGACGGAATCTGTCTCCGGTTCCCCCCTCCCCCCCCTCCCCGGGAGTCTGTTCAGTTGATCACTTTTGTTCACTTTATGGGTGTGTTTTCGCGGTTTTAATGGTTGTTTCTTCGCAGGCGCAGTAAGACCGACGGTGTGGATGGTGGGTCATTCCTACATTTTCTGGGCAGCGCAAAGAGCCGAATGTCGACCCGGTGGGAGATCCCTGGGCTTCAGTGATGTGAGAGTGTCATGGAGGGGGATCCGGGGCCTCAGATGGTCCCAGCTATTGTCGCAAGTGGTAGAGATTGGCATGCAGGCGGGTGGTCTCGTAGTGTTGGTGGTCCACGCGGGGGGCAACGAGATCGGGTCCATGCCGTTGATGGAGCTCTTGACGCTAATGCGGTCTGATCTAGAACGTTTTCCGTCCTTCTTCCGGGAAGTCGTCCGAGATTGTGCCACGGGTGGTGTGGCAAGGTGGTAGGGATGGTGAGGCCATCGAGAACTGCAGGCGGACGGTGAACGCACGGATGTCCCGGTTTGTTAGATCCCGCGGTGGGGTGGTTGTTCGTCATCGACAGTTGGAGGGCGACAATCGCTCGTTGATGAGGCCAGATGGTGTCCACTTGTCTGATATCGGCCTGGATATTTTTCTCTCTGGTCTCCAGGATGGGGTCGAACAGGCAATGTTCTTGTTGGGTGGTGGTCGGAGCCCCGTTTGAGGGCGGGCCTCCTCCGTGGCGGCAGGTAAAGAGGAATAGGATTCTGAGCAGGTAAATTGGCGTAACCGCCCGCTGGGAGGCCAGCGGCTGGCAGATCGCACGGGCTCAGTTATGTTTTATGCCGTTAAAAGAATTAGCTGTGGCCGACTACCACCCAACAAAATCGTTAAATAAAGGTTATGAACATGACTTGGTTGTCAGTGTTGTTTGTGGCGGGTTAACATGGCGGGGCCAGAGTGTAAGGGGTTACCCCTCCCCCTTCCTTTCCTTAAAGTGACTACCAACAGTCCTACAGAGCTGGAGGCAGGCTACATCACCATCCTGCTTTCTCCTCACCACCTAAAGAATCATCTTGCAGACTGAAAGATTCTCTGTGTAGGAACCAACAGGAAGGGGAGGGAAGATTGTCTAGTCTCCTTTCCTACTTCATCTGCCAGCAGGAAATGTAAGTGCAAACATGGGTGTAAATGTTTGTATATATGTGATTGTGTGTGTGTATATTTGATATATATATATATATATATATATATATATATATATATATATTGTAAGAGGTTACACTCTCAGGCTGGGCGGCAATGACAGATTCTCTTGGAGACCACAGGGTTAAAGTCCAAATGCTGCTTTATTTATCACACTCCGGCAATACAGGCAATCCCAGTTATAATTCACTGGGTAAGGTGAAGGACCAGCACCACAAAACATAAACCAAACTGAAATAAACACCTGCCCGTCTGGGCTCTGGCTAATACAGTAAAGATCCTAGCTCACCTATTGAACACAGGTCACACAGAGAACTCGGCTTCTCTAGCCAGCAGCGCAGCCATCTTCCCAGACTTTCTCCAGGCATTCCTCTCCCCAGACTGACAGCCTGGACTGTGCTTTATTTCCCCTTGATGATCCCAGCTGGCTTCAGCTGGGGATCCCTCAGGCTAGGGGAAAACCTGTCCTGGATTTTATTTACCTCACCCAGTTGAGGAAGCTGGGTGGGATATACACCCCTTCCAGGACTTTACCATACACCTTTCTGTTCACCTTACCACAATATATATATATACACAGTGGATTTAAAAAGTCTACACACCCCTGTTAAAATGTCAGGTTTCTGTGATGTAAAAAAATGAGACAAAGATAAATCATTTCAGAACTTTTTCCACCTTTAATGTGACTTATAAACTGTACAACTCAATTGAAAAACAAACTGAAATCTTTTAGGTGGAGGGAAGAAAAAATATAAAAATAAAATAATATGGTTGCAGAAGTGTGCACACCCTTAAACTAATACTTTGTTGAAGCACCTTTTGATTTTATTGCAGCACTTAGTCTTTTTGGGTATGAGTCTATCAGCAGGGCACATTTTGACTTGGCAAGATTTGACGAAGCCGCTGAGTTGAAATGTGCGTCGAGGTCTTGCGCTTAGGGCTTTCGTATCTCTCCTGGGATAGATCATGTCTTCAGGTACGTCCCCGGTTAGGTGTGTCTATTAAGACATTGTCATACACAGTATCCATATCAGGCCTATGATATTGACTAGGCTGTAGATATACCATCATTATGCTGTGTTCATAGACTAGGCTGTGAATATATTATTATCATGTTATTTACATACATATTGTCTATGGTTACCAAGGATATCCAGGGATCATTTTTTTTATACAACTGTACCACGGTGCATAATCCCCTATCAGGGTGTTGGACACATGGTATTATCATTTATGGTACATAATTTGGGTTGTTGTGAGACACAGCGTATGACCTGGTACCCGGATAGTGCTTACTAGCTCTGTGGGGATACATGGTTGTCCAGCTGAGGGAATGCCCTTTGCTTCTCTGTATACCTTTTCCATCTTGCCCTTTTTTCCTTCACATTTGTATATGCAATAAAGTTGATATTATTTTTGATTTATTATTTCCACTGGCTCTTTTTGTTATGACATTGTGTGTTATTCCAGGTGGAGTGTTGTGGTGTCAATTGTAGACAGAGAGGTTTTTGTAGGTTTATAAATGTCACTGTTGTGCCATATTTTCTCCACTTGATGATGACTGTCTTCACTCTGTTCCATTGTATATCTAATGCCTTAAGTCCCCTTCTCCTGACTGATACCTTTTAACAATGAGATCCCTCTGATGCTTTGGAAGATCTCTGTGGACCATGGCTTCTGCTGTGGGATGCAACTAAGAAAATTTCAGGAAAGACCAACTAGAGCAGCTGAACTTTATTTGGGGTTAATGAGAGGCACTTTAAATGATGGCAGGTGTATGTTGACTCCTATTTAACAGGATTTTAAATGTGATTGCTTAATTCTGAACACAGCTACATCCCCAGTTATAAGAGGGTGTGCACACTTATGCAGCCACATTATTTTATATTTTTTGTTTTCTTCCCTCCACCTAAAAGATTTCGGTTTGTTTTTCAATTGAGTTGTACAGTTTATAAGTCACATTAAAGGTGGAAAAAGTTCTGAAATGATTTATCTTTGTCACATTTTTTTTACAGCACAGAAACCTGACATTTTAACAGGACTGTGTAGACTTTTTATATCCACTGTATATATATATATATATATATATATATATATATATATATCCATGAAAAAGGTCTGGCAGCACTCAGGGCGGTAAATAGATAATGAAAGTCCGCAGCACTCCTTAAAGGAGTGCTGCTGACTTTCATTATCTATATATATATATATATTTATGTATATATAAGCCAGGAACATAATGATCTGATGCTTTTAGCATTAATACATGTTAAAGCATCAGATACTTTTGCATATCTTGAATTCAACCGCATTGCCGTCCTCAGGACAGTGATTGTAATGCCTGTAGGTAGGGGCAGAAAGTGAGCACTGACCTAGAACCCAGCCCACTTTCCTTACCTACTTGCAGTAAAAGCCCTAGGTAGCAAGACTAAAACTGGTCTACAGTCCCTATGCTACTAAGGTTTACAGACAAACACCAAGAGACAAAAACAACATACATGGATGGTCGTATGAAAATGTGTCAGAACCAGGCAGACAATGCAGTACAAAAACAATAGAGAGAGAGAGAGTAGTCAAAAGACAAACCAAAATCAAATACCAGACGGGATACACAGTACAAATCAAGTGAGACAAGCCAAGGTCAAAAACACAAGCAAATCCAAATAATTCCAAAAACCAGGAACCTAGCTAGTGAACCCAAACAAGACCATAACTGACACTGGTATATGGCAAGGAAAGGGTTTGAATTGAGCACCGAGCCCCAGGATCAGAACCTGAAAGGTCATGACTCGCCACTCCATAAGACAGAACATCAGCACATAGGAATAGAGCAGCTGAGAAATCAGCCCACTGCTAGTCTCCTTCAGCACATGCCCGCTGTAGGGAGAACAAGCATTGCATCCTGTAGCATCACCAGACGGCGTGGCTTAGTGGCGAATCCTTCCCATCGTAGTAGAGTCGAAGCTGGAGATTTCGCTACTGGGGGCCGGACAGGTAAGTTTGTGATAGTGATACAGTTGTATACTGCAACAGGGCGGTGGTATTTTATGCTGCACTGTGGTATTGCTGGCCCTGCTTACTTATGTTGTCCCTGCCTATTTGTTTTGGCTCTGCCTACTTATGGTGTCCCGCTTTCTGTCTATTTGGACCCGCCTACAACATAGCCCGCCTACAACATAGGGTTACTTTTATTATATTTTTTTCCAGGGCCATTTTTTGTTTCTGCCCCTGGCTGGTCCTGCTTCCTGCCAGGAGGGAAAGTTCCTGTGAGGACATAGCGTGGAGAAAAAGCACAAATCAGAGCTCCTGCAACTGGAAAAGATTTTCAAGAGAGATCAATGATTTTTTTGCCTCAAGTGAAGCAGAGTGAACTACTATAATCAGCATTTACAGACTCTGCTGTTAGGTGAGGGACTATGGCTAAAACACCCATCACCAGACTACTAATAGGCCAGTACTACATAGTGCTAAACTGCAGTCATTTAACCTGCCTCCACATCCTTAATGGTGCCACCGAACTTCACTTGAAAACTGCTGCTATAAATGTATTGAAAGTTCTAAGCTTCACTTAGTAAAAAATATATACTTTTTTACATTTAATTCTGGCCTCATCCTTCAGCACTACATTTCCAATGCACTGATCCATAGGGAGAAATGGCCTGAAAGAGTACTGAGTACTGAGGGCCACTACCACTCCCATCTTCTGCAATGGCTCGTCCGGGCCTTGCTACAGAAAGATAGGAGAAAGACAAATAAATAGATATACAGTGAGGAACAGAAGTATTTGAACACCCTGCGATTTTGCAAGTTCTCCCACTTAGAAATCATGGAGGGGTCTGAAATTCACTTTGTAGGTGCATTCCTACTCTGAGAGATTAGAGTTGAGCGGACACCTAGATGTTCGGGTTCGGCCGAACTTGAAAAAAAAGTTCGGGTTCGGGACCCGAACTTGACCCCGAACCCGAACCCCATTGAAGTCAATGGGGACCCGAACTTTTGGGCACTAAAATGGCTCTAAAATAGTCCTGGAAAGGGCTAGAGGGCAGCAAAAGGCATTAAAATGTGCTTAAGAGCATGGCAATTGTTCTGCAAACAAATGGTGATAGGAAAATGACTTAAAATAACATAAAATACAGAAAAATTAAAAATAACAATCTAGGAGTAGGAGGTTGAGGAGGCGGTGGGTGGGTGGATGTGGTGGTGTAGGTGGAAGCGGCGGTGAAGAAGGAATAGGTAACCAACACTGATTTGTGTTATTTTTTATTTTTAAATTGGGGTATCCCCCAAAATATTGGGACATATAACAAAATAAAACAAAGAATAAGTGCACTTGAGTACAAGAATGGTTGAGGCTGGTATAAATGTCTATTCGGCACAAGGTACGGACAAGTCCTGTGGGATCCATGCCTGGTTCATTTTAATAAACGTAAGCTTGTCCACATTGGCTGCGGCCTGTGATAATGCTCTCTGCCGTTCTAAACACACGTTCACATTATACAATGGCTGCAGGGCAGGTCAGCACCTCCAAGGCTGACAAAGCTTTTCCACATTTTGGCCATGCTAACCCTGCCTTCTCAGGTGCTGGCGGTGCCCCAGCTGCGTTGGCGACCTCTTCCTCCTCCTCTGCCTTCGCCTTGTGCTTCCACTGTGCCCCCGCTGTCAGGTGGGAATGCTATCATCAGCGTGCGCTTGTAGTCGCGCATCTTCCGATCAGTAACAGATGTTTTCACAAAATTTACTTCCTTTTCAGCAATGCAGTGCAGGGGTTCGTTCACGGCAAAAGGGGGTTTATGTCACCCAGCAATAGAACAGAGGATTTTGAGAGATTTAGGCCCCTGTCACCCAGGCACAGCAGGGGTTCTTTCATAGCAAAAGGGGGTTCTTGTCACCCAGCAATAGAACAGAGGATTTTGAGAGATTTAGGCCCCCGTTCACCCAGGCACAGCAGGGGTTTGTATACGCCAAAAATTGTAAAATGTCACCCGACAATTGAAAATAGGAATTTTTTCAATTTAGGGCACTAAAATTGGCTTTTTTTTTTTTTTTATTAAAATGGCTATAAAATAGTCCTTGAAAAGGCTAGAGGGATGTAAAAGGCAGTAAAATGTGCTCAAGAGCATGGCAACTGCTCTGCAAACAAATGTGGATAGGGAAATAACTTAAAATGAAATAAAATAACTAAAAATTACAAATTATTAACCTGCACCTCAGAGAAGGAGGTGGATATGGAGTCGGAGGTTGAGGAGGCGGTGAATGTGGTGTTGTAGGTGGAGGAAGCAATGGAGGAGGAGGAGGTAGCCAACAATGTTTTTTTTTATTTTTTATTTGGGTAGGTAGCCCCCAAAATATTGGGACAAATAAAATAAAAAAGAAAACAAAGAATCATTGCACTTGACTTGAGTACAAGAATGTATGTTTGATGGTGGTATAAATGTGTATTCTGCACAAGGTACAGACAAGTCTTGTGTGATCCAAGCCATTTTAATGAACGTGAGCTTGTCCACGTTGGCTGTGGACAGGCGGCTGCGTCTGTCTGTAATGACGCCTCCTACCGTGCTAAATACACGTTCAGAGAGTACACTGGCTGCAGGGCAGGCCAGCACCTCCAAGGCATACAGGGCAAGCTCTGGCCATGTGGCCAATTTGGAGACCCAGAAGTTGAATGGAGCAGAACCATCAGTCAGTACGTGTAGTCGTGTGCACAGGTACTGTTCCACCATGTTGTTCAAATGCTGCCTTCTGCTAACACGCTCCATATCAGCAGTTGGGGCCGGTTGTTGCGGCGAGGTGACAAAGCTTTTCCACATGTCGGCCATGATAACCCTGCCTTCTGAGGTGCTGGCGCTGACACAGCTGCTTTGGCGACCTCTTCCTCCTCCCCTGCCTTCGTCTTGTGCTTCCACTTGTCCCCCGGCGTCAGTCGGGAATGCTCTCAGGAGTGCGTCTACCAGCGTGCGCCTGTAGTCGCGCATCTTCCGATCACGCTCCAGTGAGGGAATTAAGGATGGCACATTGTCTTTGTAACGGGGATCCAGCAGGGTGGCCACCCAGTAGTCAGCACACGTTAAAATGTGGGCAACTCTGCAGTCGTTGCACAGGCACTGCAGCATGTAGTCGCTCATGTGTGCCAGGCTGCCCAGAGGTAAGGACAAGCTGTCCTCTGTGGGAGGCGCATCGTCTGCGTCCTCCGTATCCCCCCAGCCACGCACCAGTGATGGGCCTGAGCTGCGCTGGATGCCACCCCGCTGTGAACATGCTTCATCCCCATCCTCCTCGTCCTCCAGTAGTGGGCCCTGGCTGGCCAAATTTGTACCTGGCCTCTGCTTTTGAAAAAATCCTCTTTCTGAACCACTTCTAAAAGACTGGCCTGAAAGTGTTAGAGATGACCCCTCCTTCTCCTCCTCGTCCTGGGCCACATCCTCTTCCATCATCGCCCTAAGTGTTTTCTCAAGGAGACATAGAAGTGGTATTGTAACGCTGATAACAGCGTCATCGCCACTGGCCATGTTGGTGTGTAGTGTCCCACTAGGTAAAGGTGGGCACTACACAAGGGTTAATGTGTTTATTGCATTTACTGTCATGTGTTGTATTTCCCTGTGTTATCTGGGTGTCAGGCCTGTCAGGGTGCAGTTTAGCCTCCCAGGCGTTAGAGGGAGCTAGAGAGCCCTAGTTATATATAGGAAGGCCCAGACAGAGGAGAGTTAGTGTATTCCAGGGGACTAGAGGAGTCACTTAGTCAACCTGAAGCTCCTGAGGCTAGGAATAGCTCAGTGGAGATACCCCAGTAGTAGGACAGAACCTCCTGGGAGAAACCTGCAGCTTCCCTTTCCCTACCAAGCAAGGATAATACAAGTTCAGATAAGTAACCTGATGGGCAGAAGTACTATAAAGTAAAGAGCAAGGGTCAATACTGGAGGAAGGATTTATATACCAAGGATTAAAGCCAGCAATTAGGTATCCGGGCCTTGGGATCCAGCCAGCTAGAATAGCTGAAGGGGATAGAGCAGCATTGCACTGCAAAGCATTAACTGTTTGCCCTCCAAGTATCTTGCATGATTAATACCTGCCATTATTGAAAGAAAACCTGCTTGTGGAGTATTGTTCAAGGGACTGCATCATCTTTATCAACTGTAACTGTCTGTACAAAGTTGGACTGTTTTTCCACCAAGTAAAGCAACGTTTAGTTCACCAACTGTGTACTCATTTACTACTCCTACAAATCGGTGTGCCACCGTTACAGGCACTGGCGTCACGAATCTTAAAGGGACCTTACCTAAGGCACTCAAAACACCTACAACATCCAGGGCACCTCACATACCATCAGGCCTGGTCCCTATCTACAGAGTGTGCCCCAGAGGAACTAGTGTCTGCCTCTCCTTTCACTGTTGCATGCCTGCCCAGGGTTCTCCTCAGGAAAGTGAGTAACCCTCGATTGCCCATACCGTGACCTCACTGTCGCTATACCCTGCAGGTCTGGCGTGCTGCAGGTGGAGTACTCGAAACAGCGCAACAGGGCACACAGGTCTCGCATGGAGGCCCAGTCATTGGTGGTGAAGTGGTGCTGTTCCACAGTGCGACTCACCCGTGCGTGCTGCAGCTGAAACTCCACTATGGCCTGCTGCTCGCACAGTCTCTCCAGCATGTGCAAGGTGGAGTTCCACCTGGTGGGCACGTCGCATATGAGGCGGTGAGCGGGAAGGCCGATAGTTACGCTGTAGAGCAGACAGCCGAGCGGCGGCAGGATGAGAACGCCGGAAGCGCACTTTATGCAGCAGCTCAGACATGTCGGGGTAGTTGTGAATGAATTTCTGCACCACCAAATTCAGCACATGCGCCAGGCAAGGGATGTGCGTCAAACCAACTAGTCCCAGAGCTCCAACGAGATTTCGCCTATTATCGCACACCACCAAATCGGGCTTGAGGCTCACTGGCAAAGCATTTCAAAGGCCAGCAGTTTAGAAATGCTGGCATTCAGGGCCAGGGATCGAGGGTGGCTAGGTGGGAATTTACGCTTTCTCTCAAAGGTTTGTGAGATGGAGAGCTGAACGCTTTCGTGTGACATGGCGGAGATGCTTGGTGACGGAGGTGGTGTTGTTGGTGGCACATCCTCTGTTTGCTGGGCGGCAGGTGCCAACGTTCCTCCAGAGGCGGAGGAAGGGGTGGAGGCAGCAGCAAAAGAGGGAGCAGGAGCCCTTTCTTGGTTTTGAAGGTGCTTACTCCACTGCAGCCCATGTCTCGCATGTACTGTAGATGCCTGGTCATGCAGGTTGTGCTAAGGTTCAGATTGTTAATGCCTCGCGTCATCATCAGAGACGTGCTGAGGTGGTATTCCCATGTCCTCATCAGGAAACAGTGCATTCTATGTCTTCCACCCCTGGGGAAGGGCTAGGTGGATGCCCTAACAGCATAAGAGACTGCTGCATGAATTGAGGCTCAGACAGGTTCCCCGATATGCACGGGGGTGATGTGACAGACTGATGGGCATGGGTTTCAGGCGCACCTGTGCGCTTTCTGCAGAAGACTGGGTGGGAGATAATGTGAACGTGCTGGATCCACTGTCGGCCACCCAATTGACTAGCGCCTGTACTTGCTCAGGCCTTACCATCCTTAGAACGGCATTAGGCACGACCAAATATCGCTGTAGATTCTGGCGGCTACTGGAACCTGAGGTAGTAGGTACAGTAGGACGTGTAGCTGTGGCAGAACGGCCACATCCTCTCCCTGCAACAGAGGCTCCACCAACACCACCACCATGACCATGACCACGTCCCTTATTAGATGTTTTCCTCATAGTTAGCATTTACAAAGCAAAGTAAAAAGTGGTTAAGTCTGTTAAAAATAATTAACCGCCAATAAAAACCCTGATGTAGGGTATTGCACTCAATTTTATTTTTAAAACTCTATATGACAGCGGTATTTGTAGCCTAAATGTGACAGTCACTTATGCTTGTCTATTCCCAGTTGTGCAGTATATGAGAGGCTTTTTTCACCCCAGTATGCCAAAGCCGTATTTATGGCCTAAATGTGACAGTCACTTATGCACGTGTAATCCCAGATGTGCAGTACATTAGAGGGTTTTTTCACCCTAACCAAAAAGCTGTATTTCTGTCCTAAATGTGACAGTCACTTATGCTTGTCTAATCCCAGATGTGCAGTATATTAGAGTGTTTTTTCACCCTTACCAAAAAGCTGTATTTCTGTCCTAAATGTGACAGTCACTTATGCACGTGTAATACCAGATGTGCAGTATATGAGAGGCTTTTTTCACCCCAGTGTGCCAAAGCCGTATTTATGGCATAAATGTGACAGTTACTTATGCACGTGTAATCCCAGATGTGCAGTATATGAGAGGCTTTTTTCACCCCAGTAACCAAAAAGCGCTATTTCTGTCCTAAATGTGACAGTCACTTATGCTTGTCTAATCCCAGATGTGCAGTATATTAGAGGGTTTTTTCACCCTTACCAAAAAGCTGTATTTCTGTCCTAAATGTGACAGTCACTTATGCTTGTCTAATCCCAGATGTGCAGTATATCAGAGGCTTTTTTTACCCCAGTATGCCAAAGCTGTATGTAATGACCGGCGTCACGCAAAGGGAGGGAAATGGGAAGGCCCTGTCCAAGGGAGAGGGAAAGGTGGTGACCCCTGACTCACCTTGCGGCTGGCACCTGACTGCCCTGACGTCCCTAGACGGGTTCCTCACCCGTACGCTGATCACGTGCCTAAACCCTGGCTTTCCCTAAGATGAGCCCTGTGTAGTGAACAGGGCGGTGGGATCACTAGTCCGCACCACTGACACTAAAAGGAAAACACCAATGAGAGGACAGACAATACAGACAAACATATAATCCCAGGTGGGCGACAACAGCAGACCACCAAGGCCCAACAGGGATCCGGAGGGTAACACTCTGGAACAACAACCAGGGATCTCAGCTACTCAGCTCCAGTGGGTCAGTATAGAAGTCCAGGCAGGAAGCTCTATATCTGGCAACCAGAGAAGTGGGAGATGGGAATATAAGGAGGTTGGGATTGCTGGACAAGAAACAGCTGAGGAGGAGAAGCTACGGATCCCTGAGTGAGCCAAAAAGGATTGCAAGGCAAACCCAGAAAGCTACCATTACGAAACAGCACTGTCTTTGTACATCGAACGCGCAGCCACCCGCTGCGACTTCCTGACCCCGGGTATAACGGAGTCAGACGTGGCTCTTGACACCCTTGTGACACTGTATTTCTGGACTTGCAGACATGCAGATAGCCAGTGCTGGTGCACTATCGCTGCATAAAATGGCTGCCGATCATGTATTGATATTGACTAACTAAAGAAAAAAAAGTTCGTTTTCAGCAGTAGTTGGCTCAGGACAGGCTTAAAAAAAATCTGCACTGCACCCACAAAACACTTTTGGTGTAGATCGCTGAGTACAAAAAACTGTTCTTGATAAGATTTCTCCCTGATCTCTCGCTCACAGCAGCTGCAGCCTCTCCCTACACAAATCCGAGCAGAGTGATGGGCGGCGCTACGTGACTCCAGCTTAAATTGCGGCTGGGTCACATGCTGCAGTTGGCCAATCACAGCCATGCCAATAGTAGGCATGGCTGTGATGGCCTTTTGGGGCAAGTAGTATGACGCTTGTTGATTGGCTGCTGTGCAGCCTTCCAAAAAGCGCCATAAAAATCGCCAAACACCGAACCCGAACTTTTACGTAAATGTTTGGGTTCGGGTCCGGGTGCCAAAAACCCTAAAGTTCGGTACGAACTCAAACTTTACAGTTCGGGTTCGCTCAACTCTATGAGAGATAGAATAAAAATTAATAATTCAGGAAATCACAGTGTATGATTTTTAAAGAATGTATTTGTCTTGCACTGCTGAACATAAGTATTTGAACACCTGAGAAACAGCAAGAATTCTGGCTCTCAGAGACCTGTTACTGTGCCTTTAAAAAGTCCACCTCTACTCCACTCATTAATCTAACTTAGTAGCACCTGTCCGAGCTCTTTAAAGACCTTTGTCCACCCCACATTCAGTCAGACGCCAACTACTACCATGGGCAAGACCAAAGAGTTGTTGAAAGACACCAGAGACAAAATTGTGGACCTCCACAAGGCTGGAAAGGGCTACGGGGCAATTGCCAAGCAGCTTGGTGAAAATAGATCAACTGTTGGAGCAATTGTTAGAAAATGGAAGAGGCTAAAGAAGACTGTCAGTCTCCCTCGGACTGGGGCTCCATGCAAGATCTAACCTCGTGAGGTATCACTGATGATAATAAAGGTGAGGAATCAGCCCAGAACTACAAGGGAGGAGCTGGTCAACAACATGAAGAGAGCTGGGACCACAGTTTCAAAGGTCACTGTCGGTAGAACACTACGCCGTCATGGTTTCAAATCATGCATTGCACGGAAGGTTCCCCTTCTCAAGTCATCACATGTCCAGGCCAATCTGAAGTTTTCCAATGACCATCTGGATGATCCAGAGGAGGCATGGGAGAAAGTCATGTGGTCAGATGAGACCAAAGTAGAACTTTTTTGTCTAAACTTCACTCGTCGTGCTTGGAGGAAAAAGAAGGATGAGTTGCATCCCTACTGTGAAGCATGGGGGTGTTAACATCATGCTTTGGGGATGTTTTTCTGCGAAGGGGACAGGATGACTGCACTGTATTAAGGAGAGGATGAATGGGGCCATTTATTGTGAGATTTTGAGCAAGAACCTCCTTCCCTCAGTCAGAGCATTGAAGATGGGTTGTGGCTAGGTCTTCCAACATGACAACGACCCGAGGAATGGCTCCGTAAGAAGCATATCAAGGTTCTGGAGTGGCCTAGCCAGTCTCCAGACCTAAATCCAATGGAACATCTTTGGAGGGAGCTGAAACTCTGTGTTGCTCAGCGACAGCCCCGAAACTTGAAGAATCTAGAGGAGATCTGTGTGGAGGAGTGGGCCAAAATCCCTGTTGCAGTGTGTGGAAACCTGGTCAAGAACTACAGGAAACGTTTGACCTCTGTAATTGCAAACAAAGGCTTCTGTACCAAATATTAACACTGATTTTCTCAGGTGTTCAAATATTTATGTTCAGCAGTGCAAGACAAATACATTCTTTAACAATCATACAATGTGATTTCCTTATTTTTTTATTTTTTATTCTTTCTCTCAGAATGGGAATGCACCTACAATGTGAATTTCAGACCCCTCCCTGATTTCTAAGTGGGAGAACTTGCAAAATCGCAGGGTGTTCAAATACTTCTGTTCCTCACTGTATATATAAGATATGGAGGTGGGGGTTTCCTTGAATAGGATGAGCTGCAGTACCAGGCAGAACGGTCGATCCACTGTTCTTGTGTAAACCATGAAAGGGATTTGGCGTTCACAGGGTTGGAGGCTAGGAGTCTCCGAGGTTGGACCCTCTTGGATAAATGTTCTGGGTGATGGGTGTCATAGCTGTACTTCCTCACCTTACCTGTGTCTTAGATGCTGGATATTGCTGTTCACTCTGCTCTTTGTCTGCCCAAGGGTTCACTTGAGGCTGAATAGTATTTGATCTCTGGGGAGAACCTCTCTTAGGAGCAGGAGCTCTGTAGTGTGCTTCCTCACATATTATACAATGCAAAATACATAGCATTACAATATAAAACAATACAAAACTATATAAACAACATTGTAGTACCCTCAGGTCTAGGGTACTACATAGGCAAAGTCACAGAGAACACCCTTTAAAGACAATGACCCACATTTACTAATCTTAGTGCACCTTAGAATGTGTTGTAAAAGCCACCAAAATTTCTAGTGCTAATTGTCTCATCACATTGCAGACATATTTGTGAAGCAAATGGACTCAAAGGAACAATCCCTTGCTTGATGAGGGGCATGGCTTTGCGGGAAAGGACAATGTCTTAAACGAAAGGGATGTGACCCAAGCGGCAACAATTTGCACAAAAATTGCACCACAATTTTGGCACAAAATTGTGTCGCAAAGCAAGCCAACCAACAGGTGGTGTTCAATTAGACAAAATGACTAGCCATGAACCAAATGCATCATCTACCATCAGCCACTGTGATAAATCTGGTGCAGATCTAGACAGGATTAGTACATCTGAACCAATAATGCTTGGTATGATATATTTGTATGATATATGCTTGGTATGATATATATGAACCTCTGCTAAAGTTCATGTTTGATTGCATTTTGCGATTCTCCCTCTGGCTATGACTAATTCTATTGATACTGAAGATCATTTCATTTCCTGTTTCCCCTTTTATTTATCGAATCTCCATTCATGTTTTCCACTTAACAATATTTTCTTCTTGCTGCGTTAATTTCCTACACACTATTAGCCTTAAATTGCCTTTTCATATTCTCTCCTAATGAGAAGGAACGGAGAACACTTTTCTGGGAGATAGCAAGTATTAAGATTTCCATTAAAGCATGCCGTCTCTAGGAAACGCCACAAAACAAAACGCGACATTTTGCACTCGTGTCAGCCTCATAAAGTGCTACATTCAGACATGGAAAGACAAACAAAAACATACCGAAATGAAATGCATAGCCGTGATTTATCTACATGGCAAAGGTAGCAACTGTTGCATTTGTATTCTATAAGAGCACGTGGCACTGTTATGTTCTTTTATCTCTACAAGAAGACAGGTTCAAATAGAGAATACCTGAACAGGAATGGCACAACATAGAGTCCTAAGAATAGATGCTCCAGATGCTCTTATTACATGGAGAATGCAAGTAATTGGTAGAAACATTTGTTTCAGCACAGGTAACAGGTCCTTTTTAACCTCTTTGTGGGAAAAATTAAATTTTTCTGGCACTCTGCCATTTAATAAAATGGTATAAATTAAATGGCAAATTATATACACTGCGTGCAGAATTATTAGGCAAATTAGTATTTTGACCACATCATCCTCTTTATGCATGTTGTCTTACTCCAAGCTGTATAGGCTCGAAATCCTACTACCAATTAAGCATATTAGGTGATGTGCATCTCTGTAATGAGAAGGGGTGTGGTCTAATGACATCAACACCCTATATTAGGTGTGCATAATTATTAGGCAACTTCCTTTCCTTTGGCAAAATGGGTCAAAAGAAGGACT
Source organism: Bufo bufo (assembly GCF_905171765.1). Taxonomy (NCBI): domain Eukaryota; kingdom Metazoa; phylum Chordata; class Amphibia; order Anura; family Bufonidae; genus Bufo; species Bufo bufo. Next base: position 565,975,004 of record NC_053392.1, on the reverse strand, counting down.
TGACAGGCTCAGAAAAGTCAAAAATAGTGAGATATCTTGCAGAGGGATGCAGCACTCTTAAAATTGCAAAGCTTCTGAAGCGTGATCATCGAACAATCAAGCGTTTCATTCAAAATAGTCAACAGGGTCGCAAGAAGCGTGTGGAAAAACCAAGGCGCAAAATAACTGCCCATGAACTGAGAAAAGTCAAGCGTGCAGCTGCCAAGATGCCACTTGCCACCAGTTTGGCCATATTTCAGAGCTGCAACATCACTGGAGTGCCCAAAAGCACAAGGTGTGCAATACTCAGAGACATGGCCAAGGTAAGAAAGGCTGAAAGACGACCACCACTGACCAAGACACACAAGCTGAAACATCAAGACTGGGCCAAGAAATATCTCAAGACTGATTTTTCTAAGGTTTTATGGACTGATGAAATGAGAGTGAGTCTTGATGGGCCAGATGGATGGGCCCGTGGCTGGATTGGTAAAGGGCAGAGAGCTCCAGTCCGACTCAGACGCCAGCAAGGTGGAGGTGGAGTACTGGTTTGGGCTGGTATCATCAAAGATGAGCTTGTGGGGCCTTTTCGGGTTGAGGATGGAGTCAAGCTCAACTCCCAGTCCTACTGCCAGTTTCTGGAAGACACCTTCTTCAAGCAGTGGTACAGGAAGAAGTCTGCATCCTTCAAGAAAAACATGATTTTCATGCAGGACAATGCTCCATCACACGCGTCCAAGTACTCCACAGCGTGGCTGGCAAGAAAGGGTATAAAAGAAGAAAATCTAATGACATGGCCTCCTTGTTCACCTGATCTGAACCCCATTGAGAACCTGTGGTCCATCATCAAATGTGAGATTTACAAGGAGGGAAAACAGTACACCTCTCTGAACAGTGTCTGGGAGGCTGTGGTTGCTGCTGCACGCAATGTTGATGGTGAACAGATCAAAACACTGACAGAATCCATGGATGGCAGGCTTTTGAGTGTCCTTGCAAAGAAAGGTGGCTATATTGGTCACTGATTTGTTTTTGTTTTGTTTTTGAATGTCAGAAATGTATATTTGTGAATGTTGAGATGTTATTTTGGTTTCACTGGTAAAAAAAAATAATTGAAATGGGTATATATTTGTTTTTTGTTAAGTTGCCTAATAATTATGCACAGTAATAGTCACCTGCACACACAGATATCCCCCTAAAATAGCTAAAACTAAAAACAAACTAAAAACTACTTCCAAAAATATTCAGCTTTGATATTAATGAGTTTTTTGGGTTCATTGAGAACATGGTTGTTGTTCAATAATAAAATTAATCCTCAAAAATACAACTTGCCTAATAATTCTGCACTCCCTGTAGGTTATATATATTCAGCTCTGAACCCAGACACATCACCATTTTCACCCAGGCAGCCCCCCTGACTTGAGCAAGGGTGCAGTTCATGCTCCGATTCTCTCCTTTGCCCTGCGCTAAATCGTGCAGGGCAAAGGCATTTTCTGGAGTTCCAGTGACGAACTGGGCTCTCCATACGGCTGCCAGGCGAAACCTGGCAGCTAGCAGTGAGCCCAGTGATGTCACCGGCATTGATGGGCGGGCTTTAGCGCTGCCCTAGCCTGTAAAACGGCTAGGGCAGCGCTCAAGTCCGCCAATCAGAGCCGGGGACGTCACCAAACACACTGCTGGGCGGAAGCCTCCGCCTGGCAGTGTGTTATCTAATATATAAAGCTGAGTGTATGTGTGTGTGTGTGTGTGTGTGTGTATGTCCGCTAAAGGAATCCGCACCGTCGCATTTACAATCACGAAATTTTGCACACAAGTACATCAGGTGTCCGGGAAGGTTTAGACCAGGTCTCAGCTCTCTAGGACTTACCGTTCCTGAGATATTCCCAAAAAATGCATTAGCCAATAGAAGCTTGGTCACATGACTTTTATCAGCCAATAGAAGTTCGCAGGTCCTCCAGTCTCCACATACACAGTTTTACTCCAGGTTTCCATAACAACCCAGCCATTTATCTTCACTGCTGTAGGAGAGCTTTAAAGGAAATCTGTCACCAGGATAATCGCTAATAAAGTAAAGCCATGGCCTAATAGCACTTAGTACCTTATTTCAAGATGTCCATTTGTTCCAGCAATAGATGTTTTTATCCTCTGTAAATCCAATTTTGCAGGAAGGAGCCCAAACACGACCCCTGCCACAATGTATCCACCCTCAAAAGACTTAAAACCCCACCCCCAGGTCCCTTATCTGGTTATGCCACGCCCCCTCCCACTCCTGAGCCGACGGGGATTGAACAAAATTAAGGTAAAAATCAACTTCTGTCAGCTGCAGTGGTGGGAGGGAGAGTGACTTTCTCCCTGCAGCTTACACTCAGACAGCACAATGCTGCTGTCTTAGATTAAGCTGCTCAAAAGGACACGCCACCGATCTGGTTAGACCACGCCCCCCACTCCTCAGCCGACTGAGATTGAAAAAATGAAGTAAAAAATCAACTTCTAGGTCCCAATAAGCCACGCCCAGATCTGGTTAGGCCACGCCCCTCTCACTCCTAAGCCGACAGGGATTGAAAAAATGAAGGCAAAAATCAACTTCTGTCAGCTGCAGGGGTGGGAGAGAGGATGACTTTCTCCCTGCAGATCACACACAGACAGTACAGTGCTGCTGTCTTAGAGTGAGCTGTTTAAAAGGACACGCCCCCAATCCAATAAAGGCCCCTGTTAAGGGGGCGGGCCCCTGTGGAGGTCACTGTCAAGGGGGTGGTATGCTGTGAAAGTCACTGTTAAAGGGGAAGGCTGCTATAAAGGTCAAAGTTAAGGGGGTGAGCTGCTGTGGAGGTCCAATTTTAAGGGACGGGGCACTGTGGGGGGTCAGTGTTAAGGGGTGGGGCTGTGGAGGTCACTGTTTTGGGGGCGGGGTGCTGTAGATGTCACTGTTATAGTGGATAGTGTTGATATATTTTAACGACACACACAAACAAACATTAAATGAAATAGATTAAATATACCCGAGCAAAGCCGGGTCCTTCAGCTAGTTGTAAATAAACAAGCCTTTGCCCTGCGCGATCCAACTCAGGGCAAGAGAGAGCATCGGAGCATGAAATGCTCTGATGCTCATAACAGGGGGCTGTCTGGGTGAAATTATGGGTATGTCCGGGTATAGCTCTGAACCCAGACAACCCCTTTAAATGGTGCCTACCAAATCTACTTGAAAAGTAAATAAACACGGCCTAAATATGAAATAAAAAAAGTCCCCAAAATTGGCCTCATCCACAAGTGGATTAGGTAATGTGGCAGATTTGTTGCAGAAAATGTTGGGGGTGATTCTGCAGCATGTGCATTCATTTTTATAAGTTCCCTTCAAATGAATGGGACAGTCACATAAATGTCTGCAACAAATTTGTTATGTGTAAACATTCCCTAAGGCTGGGTTCACACTTGAGCGTTTTACAGCGCGTTCAAACGCGCTGTAAAACGCTCAACACATGAAAACCAATGCTTCCCTATGGCCCTGGTTCTCACTTGAGCGTTTTACAGCGCGTTTGAACGCGCTGAAAAACGCCCTACGCTCAAACAAGTTCTTGAGCTTCTTTGGGGCGTTTTGACGCGCGTTTGTGGCCATAGGACACTGCAGTCAATCACACAAACGCGCGTCAAACTACTATTGCAAAAAACGCGCATAAAAACGCGCGACAAAAACGCGCGTTAAACGCGCATATCAAATACGCTCAGGTCTGAACCCAGCCTTAGAGCTCCATCATTTGTGCTCTTAAAGAACTATCTTAAAAGGACATTTCCACCAAAATGTTTTATCATAAAAACAGCCTATATGGGAACATGCTATGTATTTTTTTTTTTTCCATATAAAAACAGTGCCATGGTTTTCTGGATATATACTTCAAAGTCACTCCATGTATTCTACTTCCTGTTCTGGTTCTTTAACTTCCTCTTTGTCTAGAATTTTGGCACAGCAAACAGCCTTGCTTAACTCTCTCTCAGTCAGACCATTCCTGCAACCAGAGACAGCCCCTTGTGGTGACTGAACTAGAGCATCACACATTACACTGATAAATGCAATACTCTTCTGTGGGCATGTTCATCTGGGTTTTATGAAGAACACAACAGAGCTGTCATATTGGCATCCCTATTCTACAACGAGTTTTATCATGAGGATTACCTTTCAGATAACATCTCTCCCTCACAGGGGCAATAAACTGACAATGGATTACCTATTTATATAAGAGGTCTTATCATTTATGTTGGCAGCTACAGAAGGAAAATATTTTATATTTCATTTTCAATTGCACAGTACTGTCGAAACGAAAAAGAAAAATAGTCAAAAATTCAAAAAATCTTTTTTGTTTTCCATAAATATCGAGTTAAAAAGAATTCCCCTTTCTGGGAATGTCCCTTTCAATGGATTCAACACTGTAATCAAATGATCTATATGTCAAAGTTAGGGTCAACTAATATACCCCATTCAGATCCACCACTCCTATGAACAGATGACCGAAATCGGTGATCGGTGCTTCATTACTATAATACAGTATTGAACCCATTTACCCCAGGTTTAGGGCAGATTCACAAAAACGTGTGATGACCCTGCACGTGTTGCAGACCACGGATCCGAAAACACGGGCAACAGCCTTGTGCACCCCACAATGAGTCTGCGATCCGCAAGATGTGATCAAAGATAGGACATATCCTATCTTTTACTGCATGGAGCCACGGACCCAGAAGCACGTGAAAATACATGGAAGAAGGTGCCTGTGGTTTGCCAGGGGAACATGGCCGGTGCCCTTGTTTTTTGGATCCACAGGCACAGCTGTCGCACGCTAATGGGAATGCGCCTACATTTTTATTGAGCTTTTATACTGCAAAATACTGCAGTGGTGTTCATAGAAAAGAGGATGTCCGATAAAGAAAGATCAAAATGGGCCCACCATTTTGGCGCGAGATTTGGCCACCAAGGATTCAAGACCCTGGTGTCTGTTTCTGTCTCCATGCGGTCCCCTTGAAGAGGGGAGCCCTGTAAAGGGTCTCAATAGCATAGGGCTGGTCCCCTTCTCCAGTGACCCCATAGCAGCACCATAGGCTACCAGCTGCATAATATGTATGTCCTTGACGACCGGCATTGGTAAATGTATTCTTTTGCTTTGTCAAGAGATGACTGTGAGGCTAAAAAAAAAAAAAGGTTCCAATGGAGAAAAGCAGAACACAGCAGGTGAAATATAGTGTATTAAGGAAAGAAAAAGAAACTTTGGTGACTGATCTTCCATCTATTTTTAGCATGCATTTTTTTCTGACTCAAACATAAAAAGCTATTATTTAGAGGAGACAGCAAGGAAGTCAAAATCATAGAATAAAAAAACTCTAATGATGAGACAGCACAACACTGAGATGATTGATTGTCTCTTTGGTACTTGAGTTGTGTCGCATTGTAGACCAGTGTGACATAGAAATAACAAGTCTGCCTGTAATATAAATACTCTGATAGAAAAACCAATAATCTGTGAAGAGAACAAGATTCCATAATTGTACAACTTTCTTTACATTCAACTTCTCAAAGTGCCCTGAAGATAAACTGAGCCTACCATCTGGAGCAGTGGAAACATCTTCTGTGGAGCGATGAATCTTACGGTACTTCTCTATCAGGCAGTCTGATGAGTCTGGGTTTGGCAAATGCCAAAAAAAGTTACCTGCCTGACTGCATAGTGCCAACTGTAAAGTTTGGTGGATGAGGAATAATGCTATGGGAGTGTATTTCAGGGGTTGTGCTAAGTCTCTTAGTTCCACTGAAGGGAAATCTTAAAGTTTCAGCATAACAAGTGATTTTGGACATTCTATGTTTCCAACTTTGAGGAAACCATTTGGAGAAGGTCCCTTGATGTTCCAGCAGGAACCAGAGAATAAAGCAAAGGTCTATAAAGGCATGGATAGGTCTGGAAGAACTTGACTCGCCACACAGGGTGCCACCCTCAACCCCATCCAACATCTTTGGGATGAAGTAGAATGGAGATTGCTAGGTAGGACGTCTGATCCAACATTAGTGTCTGACTTCACAAATGCTCTTCTGGACAAATGGACAAAAATTCCCACAGACACACTGCAAAATATTGTAGAAAGCCTTCCCAGAAGAGTAGAAGATGTTTTAGCTGCAAAGGGGGAGACAGGTCTATATTTATGTCAATGGATTTAGAATGGGATGTCATCAAAGCTCCTGTAGGTGTAATGTGTATGTGCCACAATACTTTTATCCATACAGTGTATACAGTGTATGTATGAACTTTGGGGGTACAACCAGGAACCCTGAAATTTATGAGAATGGAGGCCCCAAGTCCTCTGTGAGAATGTAATTATAGTGTGTTGTTTGTGAACATCACTATATTCTGTGGAACTGATGTTACATCCGAAGTCGATTCGAGATCAGGATCCGTACAGTATTAAAATGTATGGGCTCCGATGACCCGAAGTTATTTATTTGACTTAAGGCTACTTTCACACCTGCGTTCGGTGCGGATCCGTCTTGTATCTGCACAGACGGATCCGCACCGATAATGCAAACGCTATTATCCGTTCAGAACGGATCCATTTGCATTATTCTTTAAAAAAAAAGTCTAAGTCAAAACGGATCCGTCCTGACTTACATTGAAAGTCAATGGGGGTCGGATCCGTTTTCATTTGCACCATATTGCATGGAGCGTTTTGGTGTCCGCCTCCAGAGCCGAATGGAGGTGCAACGGAGCCAAACTGATGCATTCTGAACGGATCCTTATCCATTCCGAATGCATTGGGGCTGAACTGATCCGTTTTGGGCCGCTTGTGAGAGCCCTGAAACGGATCTCACAAGCGGACCCAGAAACGCCAGTGTGAAAGTAGCCTTAAAGGGCTTCTGTCACCCCCCCAACCCCCAATTTTCAGTTTTTGACTTATTATATTTGTTAATGTAAGCAGATTCCATATATGCCCCTCTTACCTCGGGCTGTGCAGTAATTACAGTAAAAAACATACTTTTATTATATGTAAATTTCTTCACTACCAGCAAGTTGGGCGGACTTGCTGGTAGCCGCCGCATCCTCTGTTTGAAAAAATCCCCCCTTCTCCACTTGATTGACAGGGCCAGCGAGCACTCTCCTCCTCTCGCTGGCCCTGCCTGCAGCCTCAAATCCCGCGCCTGCGCCGTACCGGTCGTCATTCGGCGCAGGCGCTCTGAGAGAAGGACGGCCGCTCCTTCCTCAGTGCGCCTGCGCCGATGACGTCAGCCCTACACCCGGAAGAGAAGACCTCTCTTCCGGGTGTAGGGCTGACGCAGACCAGACGCGTTTCGGGAACTCTCCTTCCCTTCGCAGAGTTCCCGAAACGCATCTGGGCTGCACACCTGTGAAAGAAGCACCTCCGCACCTTTATGCATGGCCATGCTAACAACATTGAAATAGAAAAACACTGGGACAATCAGGACGTAGAGTGAATAACCTGATATTCATTGCTCTCCACTGCTTGGACACAGATCACGCTCCAAGTCTCGAGAGACTTCGGATCAGCGAACTACAGGAGCCAGGAGCGAGGCGCTGGCAGTACCCCGCGCCGCTCGTTTACCTCTTACGTCCACAAAGACGCTTATATGGTACAGTATATACTAACGGGAAGGTAGGAAGACTCTACTTGTGGAATCTTATGTGATGGGCATGAAACTAAAACCAGCATAAATAACCCCACCGTATACATTTTGTGCTCAACGATACTGAGGTGCGAGACACCATATGAGCAGGAGTTCAGTTGGGTGGATTCGTATTGCCCACATTTGAACCCACAGACTATATAAGCACCAGATTAGTGTGTAGGAGCTGGGAGCCTCATTACCAACTTGTGTGTGCGCACTGGATATTGAAGTTCAGTAACTGTTAAGCAACCTATATGGTATAGATATACCTACATTCCAGCGTGTTGTGAATTTAAGAGACTGATTTCATTTATTAACTCCATTGTGTGGAATTCAGTACTATTATTGATTTTAATCTCATTGATTTTATTTGTATTTTAGGGAGCAATGTTAATTGTAGATTTTATATTATACATGTGTAGTATGATTGTGATTTAATTAAATTTTATTCACATTATTCAATATTGTGGTCTAAGTGTTGTGTGCTCTCCCTAACCTTGGTTATATATTTAATACTCATTAATAGAGGGTGGGTGTTCCTCTACATTGGGCTAGTAGCACCTACTCCAGAACCCTGCCTGAAGTAAGCCACCACCTTGAGTTCAAATTAAATATAAAGAATGTTGTAATTTCAGTCTGTCATAGACTTGTACAGGTCCTTCTCAAAAAATTAGCATATTGTGATAAAGTTCATTATTTTCTGTAATGTACTGATAAACATTAGACTTTCATAGATTTTAGATTCATTACACACAACTGAAGTAGTTCAAGCCTTTTCTTGTTTTAATATTGATGATTTTGGCATACAGCTCATGAAAACCCAAAATTCCTATCTCAAAAAATTAGCATATCATGAAAAGGTTCTCTAAACGAGCTATTAACCTAATCATCTGAATCAACTAATTAACTCTAAACACCTGCAAAAGATTCCTGAGGCTTTTAAAAACTCCCAGCCTGGTTCATTACTCAAAACCGCAATCATGGGTAAGACTGCCGACCTGACTGCTGTCCAGAAGGCCATCATTGACACCCTCAAGCAAGAGGGTAAGACACAGAAATAAATTTCTGAACGAATAGGCTGTTCCCAGAGTGCTGTATCAAGGCACCTCAGTGGGAAGTCTGTGGGAAGGAAAAAGTGTGGCAGAAAACGCTGCACAACAAGAAGAGGTGACCGGACCCTGAGGAAGATTGTGGAGAAGGACCGATTCCAGACCTTGGGGGACCTGCGGAAGCAGTGGACTGAGTCTGGAGTAGAAACATCCAGAGCCACCGTGTACAGGCGTGTGCAGGAAATGGGCTACAGGTGCCGCATTCCCCAGGTCAAGCCACTTTTGAACCAGAAACAGCGGCAGAAGCGCCTGACCTGGGCTACAGAGAAGCAGCACTGGACTGTTGCTCAGTGGTCCAAAGTACTTTTTTCGGATGAAAGCAAATTTTGCATGTCATTCGGAAATCAAGGTGCCAGAGTCTGGAGGAAGACTGGGGAGAGGGAAATGCCAAAATGCCTGAAGTCCAGTGTCAAGTACCCACAGTCAGTGATGGTCTGGGGTGCCATGTCAGCTGCTGGTGTTGGTCGACTGTTTTATCAAGGGCAGGGTCAATGCAGCTAGCTATCAGGAGATTTTGGAGCACTTCATGCTTCCATCTGCTGAAAAGCTTTATGGAGATGAAGATTTCATTTTTCAGCACGACCTGGCACCTGCTCACAGTGCCAAAGCCACTGGTAAATGGTTTACTGACCATGGTATTACTGTGCTCAATTGGCCTGCCAACTCTCCTGACCTGAACCCCATAGAGAATCTGTGGGATATTGGGAAGAGAAAGTTGAAAGACGCAAGACCCAACACTCTGGATGAGCTTAAGGCCGCTATCGAAGCATCCTGGGCCTCCATAACACCTCAGCAGTGCCACAGGCTGATTGCCTCCATGCCACGCCGCATTGAAGCAGTCATTTCTGCAAAAGGATTCCCGACCAAGTATTGAGTGCATAACTGAACTTAATTATTTGAAGGTTGACTTTTTTTGTATTAAAAACACTTTTCTTTTATTGGTCGGATGAAATATGCAAATTTTTTTAGATAGGAATTTTGGGTTTTCATGAGCTGTATGCCAAAATCATCAATATTAAAACAAGAAAAGGCTTGAACTACTTCAGTTGTGTGTAATGAATCTAAAATATATGAAAGTCTAATGTTTATCAGTACATTACAGAAAATAATGAACTTTATCACAATATGCTAATTTTTTGAGAAGGACCTGTATGTAGTTTTGATGCAAATCTATGGGAATAACTAAGCAGTTTTTCTAGACATAAACAAGTCTTCAGATGTAAACAGAGCTAAGCCTTACAGTCAAAAGGTCAATTTGTCTGGCTCTTACCCTCCAAAACCTTTGGAAGACTTACAAACTCCCTTACCCCCCCCCCCCCCCCCCCCCCATGCATACACACAAAGTCCCAAAGTCTCCCAGCACCAGCTGACTGTGCACCAACTCCCTCCACAATGCAGTGCAGACACAGAGCAACAACAGCACCAATGAACAGAACACACCACAACAAAAACACAAAATGCTGCTCAACAATATAAAACAGTGCATAAATGACAGCATAAATCATAGTGCGGGTTAACCCTTCTAAGTGCACTAAAGTTGTGAGTTGATGGCTTTGTGTAGTAGCAATAGGGGTAAATGTCCACAAATGTCCATAATCCAAAGTAACCTTGCCCCAGGGCACTACACATATATAATATTCAATTGTGCCAATAGAAAGTGCAACTTGTCCCACAAAAAAAAACCTTCATACAGCTATGTGAACGAAAAAAATTAAAAAGTTATGGGTCAGGGAAGGCAGAGAGTAAAATACGAAAATGTTAAATTATGGGAACATCAAACATCCCCTTTTCTTCTGGGCACCTAGACTAAGTCCCACCTGGAGAACTTTCATTGCCTTAGCACTTACAGCTGCACAGTCTGTGCTATAACACTGACATTTCCAATCTCTTTCTGTTACTTTGTCCCGTTTCTTTTAGCAACATTCATTGCACCATTTTTCTAATTCTACTTTGCACCTTTTCTGAATTAATATATTGGATTTCTCTGAAAAGGCAGAGATAGATTTAGCTATGTGTGACCTTGTGTGTGGAGGTCATTCCAGTACCCCAGCCACGACGACAAAATGTCCAAAAAATAGATTACAATCCAGAATAACCTGTTAATCCAGAATTGGGCCCGTATGAATGTGCGAATCATATTTCATGCAATAAATCATACCACTGTATCGATAGCCAGGGGTGTATGTAGAATGAAAAGTCTCTACCGGATGGTAGATAAAAAACCTGCTCACAAGCATGGAGCTTGTAGAATTCCAATGCACCTGTCACGACTATGACTGATCCAGACAGGTTGTCATGGTCTTACCTTCTTGCTGTTCTCCTTCGTTTGACATGTGCTGGCGGCCATCTTGGTTTCTGGGTTTCTTGTAGCCTTCCACCCTGCGGCTCCTCCTTCCCACTGGGAGGAGCTGGATGCCTAGCTCATATATATAGGAGGTCTGTGGCTTCAGTTCCTTGCTTGGTCCTCCTGTGTTCACATGCTTCTAAGACTGCTGCTGCTTCTGGTTCCTGATCCTGGCTTCGTCTGACTACCCTGCTGGTTCCTGATCCTGGCTTCGTCTGACTACCCTTCTGGTTCCTGACCCCTGGCCTCTCAAAGACTCTGCTTCGGTTTCACCATCCGTTTGGACTTTTGCTTTACAGCTTTATTTTCAATAAAGCCTTCTTATTTTCACTTATCTCTTGTTGTACGTCTGGTTCATGGTTCCGTGACATTAGGACCAAGCCATGAATTCTGACGGTACAGGGCCATCCTCGCTACCCATGCTGGTTGCCAGACTTGATCAGCAGGATCACCTGTTGGGTCGGTTCGCTGTGGCGTTGCTAACCCTGCTTGAACGCACGGCTCATTTCGCTCCCGTTGCCGATGGGTCGGTTGTCGCTCCTACTGCCGCTCCGGTTGTTGCGCCAGAGTCTACCCCGACACCTGTTGTTGCGCCTGCGGTGTTTCGGGGTATGACCGGTTCTGCCCCTCTTCCACAGCGCTTTGGGGGAGAGCCAACTCAGTGCCGAGGTTTCCTTAACCAGGTGGGCATTTATTTCGAGTTGCTGCCACATGCCTTTCCTACTGAGAGATCAAAGGTGGGCTTCTTGATCTCGCTGCTCTCGGACAAGGCCTTGGCCTGGGCCAGCCCTTTATGGGAGAACAACAATCCGGTGGTTGCCGAGTTTTCCGGTTTTGTTGCTTCTCTTCGGAAGGTATTCGATGTGCCGGCTCGTGCTGCCTCTGCTGCGAAGCTCCTTATGTCCATCAGACAGGGTTCACGATCCGTAGCTGAATACGCCATTGAGTTTCGTACCCTGGCAGCAGAGGTGGGCTGGAATAATGAGGCTCTGGTCGCTGCTTTCTCTCATGGTCTCTCGGATGCCTTGAAGGATGAGGTTGCAGCTAAGGACCTACCAGTGGAGCTCGAGTCTCTTATTTCTTTCCTGATTTTGATTGACACCAGACTCAGGGAGAGACCTTCCTTTAAGGAGAGCCTGCGGAGGTCTTCTAACAGATTGGCGCCTACGTTTGCTGTCCCACCCGTGCCTCCCTCTCCTCCCACGCCTCCTGGGGATGACTTGTCTGGGGGTGAACCCATGCAGCTGGGGTTTGCTCGCCTGTCCGAGGGGGAGAGGGTACTCCGGAGACGCGAGGGCCGATGCATGTACTGTGGTCTCGGTGGGCATTTTCGGTTGGCATGTCCGAACCGTCCGGGAAAACGCTCGCACCTGAGATCCTGTCGGGGGCAGATCTTGGGTGGAGTCTCCTCGTCCCCGGTTTCCCGTGTTGACAAACCACTGATCACTGTTGTCCTCTCCTGGGTCGGGGGCTCGGTGACGACCCAGGCGTTGGTGGACTCTGGTGCTGGTGGTTTGTTCATTGATAGTGTGTTCGCTGCCGCCAATTCCATTCCTCTGCAGGCTCGAGGTTCCCCACTGGCTCTTGAGGCGATAGACGGCAGACCCCTTCTGCCGCCACACGTGACTCATGAGACCCTTCCAGTGGGGATAGCCATTGGTGCCGTTCACAGAGAGTCGGTCTGCCTCCAGGTTATTTCGTCTCCACACTACTCGGTGGTCTTGGGGTACCCCTGGCTCCAGAAGCATAATCCGACTTTCGATTGGAGATCGGCCGAGATCCTCTCGTGGTCACCGCAGTGTGGGGCTAGTTGCATCCATGGGTCTGTCAAGTTGCTGTGTACTTCCTCGGACTCTCTGTTGCCTCCTGAATACGAGGAGTACCGGGATGTATTCGATAAGGTGCGCGCGGTTGCCCTACCTCCGCACCGCCCATACGATTGTGCCATAGAGTTACAACCTGGTGCCGTTCCTCCTCGTGGCAAAGTCTATCCACTGTCGGTAGCGGAGAATGAGGCCATGGAGGAGTACGTGAGGGAGGCGCTTTCACGCGGACACATTCGCAAATCCTCGTCCCCGGCAGGGGCTGGATTTTTCTTTGTGAAAAAGAAGGGCGGTGAGTTGAGGCCTTGCATCGATTACAGGGGTCTCAATCGCATCACGATCAAGAACGCTTACCCGATACCCTTGATTTCCGAGCTGTTCGATCGCCTTAAAGGGGCCACGGTCTTTACCAAACTCGACCTGAGGGCGGCATATAACCTGGTAAGGATCAAGGCGGGCGATGAGTGGAAGACCGCGTTTAACACCAGGACCGGTCATTATGAATCCTTGGTTATGCCCTTTGGGTTGTGCAATGCGCCCGCAGTCTTTCAGGAATTCATCAACGATGTTTTCCGTGACCTGTTGCAGCAGTGTGTGGTGGTCTATTTGGATGACATCTTGGTATATTCTGAATCCATGGAGGCCCACATTCTGGATGTCAGACGAGTGTTGCAACGGTTACGAGAGAACAAGCTGTTCGGTAAGCTTGAGAAATGCGAATTTCACCGATCCCAGGTAACCTTCTTAGGTTACATCATTTCCGCTGAGGGGTTCTCCATGGATCCTGAGTAGGTCTCGGCTGTCTTACAGTGGCCCCAGCCCAGTGGTCTTCGTTCCCTGCAGCGCTTTTTGGGCTTCGCCAATTATTATCGGAAGTTCATCAGGGACTTTTCCATGCTGGCCAAGCCTCTCACGGATCTGACCAGGAAGGGCAGTAATTCCCAGGTCTGGCCGCTCGAGGCCATCCGAGCTTTTGAGGCCCTAAAGTCCGCTTTTGTGTCGGCTCCGATTCTGTCGCATCCCAACCCTGGGTTGCCCTTTGTCCTCGAGGTGGACGCGTCTGAGACGGGAGTAGGCGCCCTTCTGTCTCAGCGTAGAACACCAGAGGGTCCTCTGCTTCCTTGTGGGTTTTACTCCCGGAAACTGTCTTCCGCGGAGTGCAACTATCAGATTGGTGACAGGGAGTTATTGGCCATCGTGCAGGCCCTTAAAGAATGGAGGCACTTGCTCGAGGGTTCGGTGGTTCCGGTTCTCATCCTGACGGACCATAAGAATCTGACCTACCTTTCTGAGGCCAAGAGATTGACACCACGTCAGGCCAGATGGGCTCTGTTCTTGTCACGTTTTAATTACGTGGTCTCCTACCTACCCGGTTCCAAGAACATCAGGGCGGATGCCCTATCACGGCAGTACTCCGAGCTGTCCAGGGAGGAGTCGATTCCGACTTCGGTCATACCTCCGAATCAGATCCTGGCCGCCATTCGCACCAGCCTGACCTCTCCCCTGGGTGAGCAGATTTTGGCGGCTCAATCTGGTGCTCCCTCTGGGAGACCCAACGGCAGATGTTTTGTGCCTGAGGAGTTGCGCACTCGGTTGTTGCGAACCTACCATAACTCCAAGACCGCGGGGCATCCTGGAAAGAATCAGCTGTCCTGGGCTGTTTCACGTCTGTTCTGGTGGCCTTCCCTACGTTCCGACATCGCCGCATATGTAGCGGCATGCTCCGTTTGTGCCCAGAGTAAGTCCCCTCGGCACCTTCCGTTGGGCCTTCTGCAACCCATAGCCACCGGGGAGCGCCCATGGTCACACCTGGGTATGGATTTCATTGTGGACCTCCCTGCATCCCGAGGCCATACGGTCATTCTCATGATTGTGGATCGGTTTTCCAAAATGTGCCACTGTGTTCCTCTCAAGAAGTTACCCTCTGCACAAGAGTTGGCCACGATTTTTGCCAGGGAGGTCTTCCGGTTGCACGGTTTGCCCAAGGAGATTGTGTCGGATCGGGGTAATCAGTTTGTGTCCAGGTTCTGGCGCGCCTTTTGCTCCCAGTTGGGGATTCATCTGTCCTTCTCCTCTGCCTACCACCCTCAGTCCAATGGGGCCGCAGAACGATCCAATCAGGCCTTGGAGCAATTCCTTCGTTGCTATGTCTCCGATCACCAAGACAATTGGGTTGACCTCCTGCCTTGGGCTGAGTTTGCCAGGAACATGGCGGTGAACTCTTCCTCTGGGACGTCTCCCTTCATGGCCAATTATGGGTTCCAACCTGCCGTGTTACCGGAGGTATTCTCTCCCCAGGATATTCCGGCTGTGGAGGATCACCTTTCCCTCCTACGTGCTTCTTGGGTACAGATCCAGAAGTCCCTTGAGGCCTCTGCGCAGCGCCAGAGACTCCAGGCTGATCGCAGACGAGCGCCTGCTCCTTCCTACCAGGTCGGAGACCGTGTATGGTTGTCCACCCGCAACCTCAACCTTCGAGTGCCCACTCCCAAGCTGGCACCTCGCTTTGTTGGTCCCTTCCGAGTGCTTCGCAGGGTAAACCCGGTAGCCTATGCCCTTGCGCTTCCTCCTGGCATGCGGATCTCTAACGTGTTTCATGTCTCCCTGTTGAAGCCACTGGTGTGTAATCGTTTCACTTCCTCGGTTCCTCGGCCTCGTCCGGTCCGAGTGGGCAATCGTGAGGAGTATGAGGTGAGCAATATCCTGGACTCACGCCTGGTCCGCGGTCGGGTGCAGTTTTTGGTCAATTGGCGTGGTTATGGTCCAGAGGAGCGTTCCTGGGTTCCCTCCGCAGATGTCCATGCTCCTGCCTTGCTCCGAGCCTTCCACGCACGCTTCCCTCAGAAACCGTTTTTTGCTCCGCGGAGGAGGGGCCCTTGAGGGGGAGGTACTGTCATGGTCTTACCTTCTTGCTGTTCTCCTTCGTTTGACATGTGCTGGCGGCCATCTTGGTTTCTGGGTTTCTTGTAGCCTTCCACCCTGCGGCTCCTCCTTCCCACTGGGAGGAGCTGGATGCTTAGCTCATATATATAGGAGGTCTGTGGCTTCAGTTTCTTGCTTGGTCCTCCTGTGTTCACATGCTTCTAAGACTGCTGCTGCTTCTGGTTCCTGATCCTGGCTTCGTCTGACTACCCTGCTGGTTCCTGATCCTGGCTTCGTCTGACTACCCTGCTGGTTCCTGATCCTGGCTTCGTCTGACTACCCTTCTGGTTCCTGACCCCTGGCCTCTCAAAGACTCTGCTTCGGTTTCACCATCCGTTTGGACTTTTGCTTTACAGCTTTATTTTCAATAAAGCCTTCTTATTTTCACTTATCTCTTGTTGTACGTCTGGTTCATGGTTCCGTGACACAGGTCTGGGAGGAGAAGGTCGCAGCGACTTGCTACTCGCGATAGCTTGTGAGTTTGCTCAGTGGTTCAGGGTATGTCATCGGGGTTTTGCCTTGTGAACCTTTTTGTCCTGACTGGGAGTTTGTAGGCATCCTTCTCAGGTGAGTCCTGTCTGCCACTCCCAGCTACTATATTAGTTTCAGTTTCACTTGCAGTCATTGCCAGATATAGTCCTTACTTCCAGTGCTATTCTGACCTTTGAAGGAGATCGTTGGACGGTATTGCTGTGGAGCTCTTGTCTGGCATGGACTGTCATCATTGGGATCACCTTCTCTGCTCGTGACTGGATAAGTCTATCTCTGCTGTAGATTGTTTGTTTGTTGCTGTCTTCCCCTGTTGTTCTCCTAGACACGAGTGATGGTGACTAGTGCTCCCATCTGCCTTTCCCCAGTCTAGTCTTGTTAGGGTGACTGAGGGTTTAGGCATCCTGCTCGCCGCACGGGTTCACACCCCGTCTAGGGTATCAGGGCAGACAGGTGCCAGCGTAGGGTTAGTCAGGGGTGGCCGTTCTATTGCCCATCCGTAGATAGGGGTCCCCCTTCCCCTCCGTCTGGTGCGACACGACTGCTGCTGGGATAGCAGTCGTGACAGCACCTTTCAATTGTAGAAGCGTGGCATATCCCTTGCGGTAGTTTATGTTGATTACTAATCTTCTGGTGCTTTTGTCTAAGGGCCCGTTGACATGGGCAGACAATCAGGACATTTATTACCCAACAAACGAGCAAAATGCTTGATAATCCGTCATTATTTTAGCATATAAAATTATTCTTTGCTGGCAGCACATTGTCCAGTATAAACAGGGTTTTGCAGCCGACAAACAATGAATTTATATGGGGATGAAAGATCATAGTAGTGATCATTCATGCCCATACAGAGGAGATGATTGCTTCACTTTTCCACATTTTTTCACGTTACACCCACAAACAAATATATTTTATGGTGGTTTTATGTGACCAACACAAAGTAGCAAGTATATGTGAAGTGAAACGAAAATGATAGATGGGTTTCAAAATTGTTAATAAATAATTTTATGTTCATTTGTATTCAGCCCCCTGTACTTTGATACCACTAAATAAAATCTAGTGTGACCAATTGCCTTCAGAAGTCACGTAATTAGTAAATAGAGTCCACCTGTGTATTATTTATTCTCAGTACAACTACAGCTGTTCTGTAAAGGCCTCAGAGGTTTGTTAGAGAATCAAACAGCATAATGAAAACAAAGGAACACACCAGACAGGTCAGGGATAAAGATGTGGAGAAGTGTAAAGCAGGGTTTGGTTATATAAAAATATCCCAAGCTCTGAACATCTCACAGAACACTGCTCAATCCATCATCTGAAAATAGTATGGCACAACTGCAAACCTACCTAGACATGGCCGTCCACCTAAACTGACAGCCCAGGCAAGGACAGCACTAATTAGAGAAGCAGCCAAAAGCCCCATGGTCACTCTAGAGGAGCCTCAGAAGTCCACAGTTCAGGGGGGGGAGAATCTGTCCACAGGACAACTATTAGTTGTGTACTCCACAAATCGGGCCTTTATGGAAGAGTGACAAGAAGAAAGCCATTTTTGAAAGCAAGCCATAAGAAGTTCCGTTTGCAGTTTGTCACAAGGTATGTTAAAGACACAGCAAACATGTGGAAGAAGGTGCTCTGGTCAGAAGTGACCAATGTTGAACTTAAATCAGTAAATGCAAAACGTTATGTGTGATGGAAAACCAACACTGCTTATCACCCTGAACACACCGTCCTCACAGTGAAACATGGTGGTGGCAGCATAATGCTGTGGGGGTGCTTTTATTCAGCAGGGACAGAGAATTTAGTCAGAGTTGATTGGAAGATAGAGCTAAATACAGGGATCCAGCAGGACAACGACCCTATATATACAGCCAGAGCTACAATAGAATGGTTTCGATTACAGCATGTTCATGTGTTAGAATGGTCCAGTCATAGTCCAGGCCTAAATATCATTGAGAACCTGTGGCAAGACTTAAAAAATCTTGTTCACAGAAACTCTCCATCCAATCTGTCAGAGCTTGAGCTATTTTGCAAAGAAGAATGGGAAAAAAGTTCAGCCTCTAGACATGTAAAGCTGGTAGAGACATACCGCAAAAGACTTGCAGCAGCAAAAGGTGGTCCTACAAAGTACTGACTCAGGGGGGCTAAATGGAAATGCACACCACACTTTCCAGATTATTATTTATTAAACATTTTGAAAACCATGTGTCATTTTCTTTTCACTTCAGACATACTCTTTGTGTTGGTCTATCACCAATAAAATACATTTGAGTTTGTGGGTGTAACGTGACAAAATGTGGAAAAGTTCAAGGAGTAGGAATACCTTTTCAAGGCACTGTACACTCTTGTCAAGACTATCACAGATGCATGAAGATGGATCCTCCGCCACATACTCTAATGGGACAAATGGAACACTTATAGGACTTATTGTGGAATAATATATATTGTTCCATGTTTTACCTATTGTCTTACCCTTTGTCACAAAAAACGAAAGACGCACATGCAATATAAAAGCATATTTTATTAAATTACACCATTATAAACAATACATACAAATATGAAAAGATATATGAAGCAGTAATGTCTTACTCTGTGCAATTTTCTTGTTTTCTTTGTTCTAACGGTTACCCTCTGTAAGTTCCTAATGTATCTGTATATAGAAGGTTTGACCATCTCCTGGTGTGACCCACTTCTGGCTGTCTACTAGTGATGAGCGGCATAGACAATATTCATTTTCGCGATATTTTGCGAATTTATGGCCTAATATTCGCCATAAATTAGCAAATTCTAGAATTTGCGATTATCCAGTCATTATTTTCCTGATTGCGAAAATCAGCACGCAATACAGGCATGGCTCACTTTTGCTACATTTTTCAAGCTGCTCGATATTTTCTGAGACTGGAGAAAATGGTTTGCAGCAACTTTCGTGACTCTCCTGATAGAGTGCTCCAATATATTCGCGATTGCGCAAAACGGCACTAATGATGCACATATTTTTGGCGCAATGCATGCAACTTCACATTTTATCAGGTCTGAGTACATATTACGGATTGATGCACTAAGTATTGTTGTGACATCACAGCACTATGTCTGTAGCATGTATGTAACACATACAGGTGAAACTCGAAAAATGAGAATATTGTGCAAAAGTTCATTTATTTCAGTAAAGCAAATTAAAAGGAATTGCATTAATGCAGCTTAAAATTAAAATTTTGTGAAAAGGTTCAATATTCTCGGCTCAAAGTGTCACACTCTAGTCAGCTAATTAGTCCATACCCCCTGAGCAAAGAGTACCCCAAAATTGTGACTTTGGGGTTTCATAAGCTGTAAACTATAATCATCCAAATTATAACAAATAAAGGCTTGAAATGTCTCGCTTTGCATGTAATGAGTCTATCTCATATGTTAGTTTCACCTTTTAAGTTGCATTACTGAAAAAAATGAACTTTGCACGATATTCAAATTTTTGGAGTTTCACCTGTATATGTGCACAGTAATTCCTATCACACTACCTAACACCTATCAGCTACACTATATCACTATCTAACCTACACTGACTATCTCCCACTAACTATCTGCATTATATATATGAGCTAACTATCTAATGTGATTAAATAAGGATCCAGATGAAAGCACAGAGCACAGCAATGACACTGCTCTCTGTCTCTCTCAGAACTGCAAAAAACAGCTGAAAATGGCTGCTGGGGAGTTTCCTATATAGTAAAGGGGTAGGCAACGTTCCTATTGGTTACTAGGGATATTGCTAAGCTCTGACAAAGACATTGCAGCCTTCTCATTGGCCCACAAGCAAGAAGGGAGGTTACTGATGAAAAAAAAAAAATAGAATATTCACGATTACGAATATATAGCACTATATTCTAGATTTTCATCTAGAATTCTCAAAGTGCCGATATTCGCGCAAAAAAATTGTGATTAGAATATTCACGCTCAACACTACTGTCTACAAGTGTGTGCTAGATGTTTGACAAACAGGTCCCCTCCGTACCTCTTGTTCCCACCCCTGGCTAGAGGTCATTGGTCCATCTAGGTGAGTGATAGGACAGCAGTTACTCTCTTTTAGACGCGGATTTTGCCATGTTTTCCACACCATAATCCATAGCAAAAAGCAGCTAATAGTAACTGGCCATTACTCATAAAGGGAATCGAGAAAAGAACAAACAGCAGGTGGCTCTATACAGATACATTTTATTGAATAACTCAGTGACCATACAAAATTAATTAATTACATGCAATTACAAAATTATTCAGATCCAGATGCTGGTTTAAAAACAGCAGAATTTATTTTTAATATTGTGGATTCTTTAGTTTATTTCGCTGACCCATTGGTGGCCATTCATGGTTTTGGATGACTGTATTGGCCAATCACAGACCGCTACAATGATCTGTCGTGGTTAGTGAATTCAAAATAGCACCCCACTATTGGTGGATGCAGTCATGTGACATGCGGTTACAGGATATAAGAGAGGACCACTGGGGACCCTGATAGTGGTGGCTCGGCAACAGGCAGGAATCAGTGTTGTAAGTATGTACAAAGCTTTATATAAGCCTGTAAAACTTCTTATTTTATTAAAGTCCAGGGAAGGTGTTTTACGATATTATTTTCATTATACTCTGCTCTAGACAGCGACCTCTTCTTTACCTTCATCTAATATGGGAAAAAGCGAACAGCCTCTTGACCCCGGATCATATTATTTTTGCCTTTGGGGCAGTGTACATTGGTCTCTCCGTTGAGCTGACCCTTACTGTGTACTTTAAGTAGAGATAATAACTGAAGAAACACGAAGCCCTGCAGCAGAAGATGACACGTTATCTAGAGTTAAGCACTCTTTTTTTTATATGTATTTTAAGATTCAAGAGTCGACTCGGGCTCTGCCAGATGGTTGGTTTGATGGAGAAATTACATCCAAAATTTGCAGATTGCTATTCCCTGAAAATATGAAAAAAAGGACCTGTTGCCTCTCCTAACATGTCTGTCTTAGTAACTACTTTCATTCCCCATGAAATAACAATTCTGAAGACTCTATACTTATGACTCAGTGATGTGCGATATCTTTTTTATACTTTCTGCAAGTTATGAATTAAATTCCGACAGTCTGCAATGATGGTCCAGCTGGGTGTTACCAGTGCATCCCTGCACAGTCTCAGAGTCTGACACTATCCAGTCAGTGTTGCCAATATTTATCGTGCCCAATGAATCCATGGCGTAAAAAAGTAAAGATAACCGATTTGGTCTTTTTTGGTCACGTATGTTTTCAACAAAACATGATCTAAAAGTACCAATAAAAACTACAGCTTGTCTTGCAACTTAACCTTTAGATAGCTCTGTTGACAGAAAAAAAAAAATCTATGGCAATGCAAAGAAAAAAACTTTTTACGGTTAAAGTGGTAAATCATAACAGAACGTATATACTGTACAGGAAAAAGTAACCGGTCTCCAGCGAGCGCTGTGAGGTGCGGCATGTAGCCCCATCTTGTTGCAAGAAGCAGGACATTTTTTCTTCTGCAGCATAACTGCTGAAGAGCTGCAAGCAGTGTCGGCCAATATAATCCTATGTGCCCAAAGATGTATAGACGTGAACGGAGGCCACTTTCAGCATCTTTTGTGACTTGGGTAATTAAAAAAAAAAACAATCCACTTGTTCGTTCATCTTACCAAACCATCGCTAGAGGCGGGCCACTTTTCCTGGGCCAACCTGTATATTTGGTATCACTGAGTGAAGTCTTGAAAAATTTGATTTGGCTGCTTCAATTTGTTGTGAATTACTTTGTCACGAACCGCTTTCCATTGTATGGAGCGGGCGGAATGACTGGGAACGGCAATCGCCCTGTCCCCATCATTTAATCCCTCAGATGCCAAGTTCTATGCAGATCGTGACATCTGTGACTCACATTAAGGGCTCATGCACACGACCGTATGGCTTTTTCAGTATTTTGCTGTCCGCAAAAAACGGATCCGCAAAAAATACGGATTACATCCGTGAGCATTCTGTTTTTTGCGGAACAGGACATTTGGCCCCTAATAGAACAGTACTATCCTTGTCCGTTATGCGGACAATAATAGGATATGTTCTATCTTTGAACGGAACGGAAAAAATGGAAATATGGAACTGAATGCATACGGAGTACATTCCGTTTTTTTGCGGACCCATTGAAATGAATGGTTCCGTATACAGACCGTATATGGAACGCAAAAAACGGAACATAAACGGAAAAGAAAAAAGTTTGTTTGCAAGAGGCCATAGTGTACTGCTCCTAGTCACCTCCATGTGCATCAGCAACCGATGAGAGGAGGAGAAAGCACAGCTATATGTACCACCTAATCAAGGCGACCTGTTTGATAGGAAGGGCAAAAGTGCACAAGAATGCTACTCCCAGAATAAAATAGAAGCACATTCACACTTGAAGGTGTGGCACCTTCAAGTGTGAATGCGCTTCTATTTTATTCTGGGAGTAGCATTCTTGTGCACTTTTGCCCTTCCTATCAATCAGGTCGCCTTGATTAGGTGGTACATATAGCTGTCCTGCCTGACTGAGACCACCTTGGCGAAGGTAGGTGGGCACAGATGTGTTTTGATCAAAATATATTGGCTAAGAGTCTCCGATTTTATTATATCATAATATATCTTTGTTTTTTATCTTTTTTTCCGTGATTTTGCGGCAATTTCAACCTCAGGGTTGTCAGACAAAGATGTTATCTCGGATGATAACCATAATTGCAAAAAAAAGGTAAAGTGTTGGTCCAGAGTATAGGTCGTCAATTAAAGAATCTTGGAAAACCCCTTTAACCATAAGGCTACATGCCATTTTCCACAATACCATTCACCCAAGGTGTCCGCCATAGTGATGCCAACAGTATGAATCTCAGAGTAGGACTCCCGAGCATTACATCATTCACAAAGCTCTTTGTAAGTCAGACACAGAAACATTTTTTTTACAAGACAAATAATTGCTGTCTGATGTGAATTTATGCAATGACGCATCATTTTTGGGAATGAGAGCGCTTGTTTTCAGTTTTTTCATAGTTTTTTTTTAGGATTTGACATGACTGTGTTTTGACATTTTTGTAGGAAGCAGAAAAATCATTTGTTACAATAAACTCATGATTCTAATGAACTTTTACCGTGTGTACAAGCTCCACGTCATATGGGGTGAAACATGACGAGGAGGGGGGTGTAAGACCCACTTGACACATTATTTTATTTAGCACTTACAATATAAAGTTAGTATCCAGGGGCCACCTTCGAGCTGCGGCCAGTCCGGCCAGACCTTCGAGCGTCTGCGGCCAGTCCGCCCCTGAGCTCTCTGTATGGCTCTATGTGACAGTATGGCAGTATATGTGCATGGTATGGCATGCTCTGAACATTGCTTGGTACCATGTAGCAATTATTATTATATTCCTTTTTGCCAGCTATAAAGCAAGTCTCTGCCACTGCTCTTCATCATGATGGCCGCCCCCTAATCATGTACAAGGTAACTAAATAAAACATCTCCACTGTAATACAGCAGCTCGTACAATTGTGCTCGCTGTGGATGATCTCTCTTTTAAGATGGAATAAAACATGAATCGGTTAATAAGGCTTTGGGCTATTTCAAAACGCTAGAAGTTGCTGATTCGTAGAATTAACTGTCGGGTTGAACATGGGAAATCAGAGAAAACACTTTATCTACATTTAATAGAGATACATTGACTACATAAATTGGCTTCAAAATGGCACAAGGCACGTATTCATATTTATATAATGTCTAGAGATGAGCGAAGCGAGCTTCGGATCCTAGATCTGAAGTCGCTTCGCTCAAAACTTCGCTTTAATACTGTACGGAGGTCCGTCTCCGTACAGTATTAAAATATATGGCCTTCAACGAGACGAAGTCAGTTATTCCCGAAGTCTCGCGAGATTGGTATTTGATTTTTAAACTGAAAAAACATTTTAAAACTTGGATCCGAGGTACCAGTTGGAACGGACTACGGATCCAAGTTTTAAAATGTTTTTTTTTAGTTTAAAAATCTAATACCGAAGTTATTCACTGAAGTCTCGCGAGATTTCGAAATAACTGACTTCGTCTCGAAATAATAAATAATAAAGTTATTAACCAAAGTCTTACCAGACTAGAGGATTAGATGATTATTAATAAAGGTACCACTGGGTGTTATCATTTAGTAGTGTGTTCTTAAACAACCCTTACTGGTAGATTACAGGTCCTCTTTAATATTGTATTCAATGGGAGGTGTTTGAGGGGAATGTGTCATTAGAAAAGGACCTACGGTATTTTTAAATCAAATTTTTATGTTAACTCTTTAAAACAGGGCAATTTTCTATTTTTGCATCTTTGTGTTTTACTCCCTACACTCTACAGCAGATGCCATTTTTTAAAAAAATGGACTTTCGTTGTATATAGTGGATGTTCTTAAATGGCTAAACTTTTTTTTCCATGTCACTATCTATGTTTGTATAACAATCCTAGTGACATCTGTAGGTCAAAGCATTATAATTGAATCATATAGCTGCAGGAAGGGAAACAGAGGATTTAGAGCTGCATATTAGGAAACCCCTATAAAGATGTCATTTGAAATTATTTAGAGAATTTTGGACCAGTTTACACTGGCAGGTGCAAATTGCAATTCATAGTGACAATGGGACACAGCAATGCTAATACAAGATAAAGGTGGTTACAATTCATTACCACTCCTGCACTGGAGAGTCACTTTCCCAGTCTGCCAGCATATGTCATTTGTTCTCACACCCGACAAAGAGTTTTCATTTTGTGCACTCGGAATTAAGCTACATTTTCCACTCCGATATACTGTTGATGAACTAATGACAGGTACAATCATGGCATACCCTGTAAAAAAGATGAAGACTAAGAGAAAATAAATGTCTCACCCTGACATTGTGAAAAGAGGCATTTGATGAATTCTATGACATTCCTTGATACGAGGATAGATGTATTTTGCTATTTTGCTCTGACAGTTGTGTTAGGGAAATGTTCACACATACCTGCCAGATCATTCATTTGATAGCTTTGTTACTGCTGTCCTTGTGCAGTACCCCAGAATAGGGTACTTGTGCAGCGAGCCCTTAGGAGATGGTGCCAGGGTTGCCAACCGTCCAGTAATTTCTGGACAGTCCATAAAAATAGGCAACTTTTTTCCTGTGTCTTTGAAAAAAAATTGGTGTCCGTGATTCTTTTGAGGCTGGTGGTACTTAACTAGAATATTTTGGTGGTAATTATCAGCATTTTATAGCTCATAGTAAATGCTGTTAATGAGGTGTTATCAATATGTTGAGCTATTGGCATGGTTTACTTATAATCTTTATTATTAATTATGTTATTCCAATTTGTCCGTAAAAAATATTGACTGTCCATGATTTTGGGATAAGTTGTCCAGAATAAAGAAAATTTCTGGGGGGCAACTCTGGCTGGTGCAGAGGATGGGAATGGTAGTGGCCTAGATGAGATGTTGTGTCACGGTGTGCTCCCTTAGGCCGTCTCTCCCTTGGGTCGGTGCAGTAAAAAGGTGGATTGAATGAATCAGGGAAATGTAAGAGAACAGCAAACAACTTTCTTTACTGAAGAATAACTTGCGGTAGATCCAGCAATAAGAAATACAAGGTGCAGCTGCAGTGTCCTGAAATACACTGCAAAGCACTGAAAGTGTTCATTTCACTATATTTTATGTATTATGTGCATGTACTATAAGTACCATAAGGTTGTATAGAGAGTAGAAGGTCCCATGAGGCTAGTCAGGGCAGGATCCACCCTTCCTCTCCAGGAGGAAGATTCTGGAGTTATGGCTGCCTGCTGAGGAGACAACACCTCAGAGCGGCAAGGAGCAGCTCCTGTAGGGAAATTCAGTTCTCATACAGGCTAAAAAACAAAAAATGAAATCGACCCCTTAAAACTTACTTTTATTTACTCACTTAAAAGGACCTGACATCGCAGGCTACCTATCCCAAACTTCACAAGGTAAGTGTGAAAAAGGATTTTTAAAATAATTAAATGTATTCCTGCTACAATACAGACTACAAGCAGTTTATGTGCCAGTCCTCAGAAGGGATAAGATCTACAGAAGGTTTAGTCGACACAAAGGGATTGCAAACTACTTTTGTCGGTAATTGCTGCCAATCTGACTATAGCCTCCTCTGCATGTGGTGGGAACACTGTAAGCTACAAACTGCCCACCATAACCAAAGGACAGGAAGACGCCCCTGTTCAGAGATTGTATTCCTTTGTGGATATTATATACATATATATATATATATATATCTGAAGATAGAGAAAGTGCACCCCTTTAGTCCGGGAAAAGAAGGGATTGAACAGTTTGATTGTAAGAGGGAGAAACTAGCCTCCATATACAACCTTTAGGAATTACTTGAGTTGACTGTAAAGACTGCATTTCATGTAAATAGTGCTTGTGTAGCTTCAGTGAAGTACTGTGGATCTGTTGTATCAAATCTGGTATCATTATACTGCACCACATTACAGTTTACTCCATTATTTTCGCTGCATGATGGAAACTTGGCATCATGACAACAGGAACCCTGCCTTGCACCATCAAAACCCTCAACATCAAGGACACCTCATTTGCCATCAGGCAGGTGGATCCCAAGGACCAGTACGCCCTTCCTGTCACTGCAAACTGGCAAGGGAGTTTCAAAAAACAGTGAGCACAACTACTGCACCCATCCAGCTACCCACACTCATATACACCCCTGCAGTCTGGTTGCTGCACAGTCTCTGTCAGCCGATGATGAAGTATGGTTGCTGGTTATGCTGGCTGACTAAGTCTGTCTGTCTTGATTCTTCTTTACTACGATTATAAAGCTGCCACCTGTGACTGTAGGAGTTCACTACGTAATGTAGGCTTTCACATTTGCCTATCCTGATGTGGGGTGCTGGGTGTCTTAACTTGTTATCCCCACCTAGTAGAGACTTTGATTAAGGTGACGGGTGTCTTAACTTGTTATCCCCCACCTTGCAGCAATGTCTGTAATACTGATTGTAGCTGGTCACTGCTGTCTGGAATGCCATAGCTTGATGTGTTCTGGCAGCTCTTAGACATTCCTGTTCCTCTAGAGCAGTGTTCCTCACACTTGAGATGGATTTCTGGTCCCAAGGCCCTAGGGAGCAGGAGCTGATGGAACATGCTTCCTCTCTCCTCACTAGCTTAACTTGCTCTCTCCTGACAGAAAGTAGGACCAGCCCACTCCTATCAAGAGGGGAAGAATGGAGTTCCATTCCCAGTGCCACTAATATACCATCTGCTGGTTTAACAGCACATAAGTAAAACATTACCATAGCTTTATAACCCAAACAGTTTTCAAATACCCTATCTGGGGTATTGCACCTGTAAAATATTTTTTGTTACTTAATGTTCTGATGTATTGCAACCCATATAATTTTTGAGGACAGGTCAGGGTTAACAATCCCAACTCTGTCCCTTGTAGGATGCTAGGAGTTGAACCTAAGTCCACCCCTAGTTTTAGTGTGTAAGTTTAGTATTAACTGAGGAAGAGCGAGGAAGTACATGTGCTTACTAAGACTAAGACTAGTCCTAAGTCCCAGAGAATCACTATTTCTGAGATATTTGGATCAAGAGAGCTATCTCTACTTTACAGTACTCCAGAGACAGAAAGAAAGAACCAGATCTGCATGGCTGAGCATTCCAGGCAGTCAGTAAGATATTTTCTCTTTAAGTCTTTACTGTAGTGAGAGGAATATTGGTAAGGCACCCTTCCACACTCTGACATGGTCCTGGCCAGCTAATATTAAATTTTGCACCCCTCAGTCTGAGAACTAAAGACACCTTGTGCAAGAACCTCATTGTCAGCCTTAAAGTTTGCAGAGAAAAAAACTTTGGAAGGGTAGAGAGAAGGAGTGCTACAACCTCATATTTGCCTACATCCATGCATCACTATCTGGGAAGATTTGCACTGTGAATCATTTTAAACTGTGTCATAACATTGTATGTACTACAACTTCCATTCTGCACTTTATTAAAGATAGACTTATCTATTTTCTACAGCTGCCCTGGTTAGTGACTCCAGCATCATTCACTGGCCACCGCTCCTACATCTCCTGACTTGCACCCATACTAAACTCATACCACTAAGGGCACCCCAACTACTATCAGGCAGAAGTCCCAACATTAGGGAGCGCCCCAAGGGAAGAAAGGATGCGTTCTCTTATCACTGCCTGGCCCCAGGGAGTATCGGTGTTAGGATTGCCAGTGTAAAAGATTGTTGTAGCAACAGCCACTGCTATGCTCATCCTCCGCTCCACTCCTCCTGGGCCATGGCACTTGCAACGCTGTATGTTCTCAGCAGGGGCGTAGCTAGAAATGCATGGGCCCCATAGCAAAAAAAATTATGGGCCCCCCCGTGCCATCCACAGATCCCCCTCCCCTAAACAGTGCCATCCACAGATCTCCCCCCTAAACAGTGCCATCTACAGATCCCCCCCTAAACAGTGGCATCCACAGATCCCCCTAAACAGTGCCATCCACAGATCTCCCCTAAACAGTGCCATCCACAGATCCCCCCCTAAACAGTGCCATCCACAGATCCCCCCTCCCCTAAACAGTGCCATCCACAGATCTCCCTCCCCTAAACAGTGCCATCCACAGATCTCCCCCCTAAACAGTGCCATCCACAGATCCCCCTCTAAACAGTGCCATCCACAGATCCCCCCCTAAACAGTGGCATCCACAGATCCCCCCTAAACAGTGCCATCCACAGATCCCCCCTAAACAGTGCCATCCACAGATCCCCCCTCCCCTAAACAGTGTCATCCACAGATCTCCCTCCCCTAAACAGTGCCATCCACAGATATCCCCCTAAACAGGGCCATCCACAGATCCCCCTCTAAACAGTGCCATCCACAGATCCCCCCTAAACAGTGCCATCCACAGATCCCCCTAAACAGTGCCATCCACAGACCCCCCCCCCCTAAACAATGCCAACCACAGATCCCCCCTAAACAGTGCCATCCACAGATCCCCCCTAAACAGTGCCATCCACAGATCCCCCCTAAACAGTGCCATCCACAGACCCCCCCTAAACAGTGCCATCCACAGATCCCCCCTAAACAGTGCCATCCACAGATCCCCCCTAAACAGTGCCATCCACAGATCTCCCCCTAAACAGTGCCATCCACAGATCCCCCCTAAACAGTGCCATCCACAGATCCCCCCTAAACAGTGCCATCCACAGATCCCCCCCTAAACAGTGCCATCCACAGATCCCCCCTAAACAGTGCCATCCACAGATCCCCCCTCCCCCAAACAGTGCCATGATGGCACTGTTTAGGGGAGGGGGGATCTGTGGATGGCACTGTTTAGGGGGGATCTGTGGATGGCACTGTTTAGGGGGGAGATCTGTGGATGGCACTGTTTAGGGGAGAGGGGATCTGTGGATGGCACTATAGGGGGATCTGTGGATGGCACTGCCATCCACAGATCCCCCTACAGTGCCATCCACAGATCCCCTCCCCGACGCTCACAGCAGTATATTTATAAACTTGGATTATTTGGATATCTTACTTTGTCTTAGCTCCGGTAATAGCAGGCAGTGCGGGGGGCGGTGCTCACTCACTGACGTCACGCGCCTGCTCCTCTCACTAGGCGGTGCAGGCGTGTGACGTCAGTGAGTGAGCGCCGCCCCCTGCACTGCCTGCTATTACCGGAGCTTAGACAAAGTAAGGATATCCAAATAATCCAGAGCTCAGCAATGAGCAATGATTAAAGTTAAAGTAGTTACTGATTAGTTTATAAATATACTGCTGTGAGCGGCGTGGCCCTGTATATTCTAACCCCCAGGCAAACGTCCCCGTCACCATGGGAACGCCTGGGGGTTAGGGCCGGCGCCGCTTTCAGTGCACAAGTATTGTAAACTACCCGGGCCAGGGCTTTACTCATTATCTCCTGGGGGGCCCCGTGGGTTAACAGCCAAACAAAACTCAATATTTATTACCCTGATTCTATCGTTTACAGAAACACCACATTTGTGGTCGTAAACTGCTGTATGGGCACACGGCAGAGCACAGAAGGAAAGAAGCGCCATATGGTTTTTGGAAGGCAGATTTCACTGGGATAATTATAAGTTGTCATGTTACATTTGAAGTCACCCTGATGCACCCCTAGAGTAGAAACTCCAAAAAAGATACCCCATTTTGGAAACTATGGCATAAGGTGGCAGTATGGTTGGTACTATTTTAGGGTACATATGCTTTTTGGTTGCTCTATATTACACTTTTTGTGAGAGAAGGTAACAAAAAATAGCTGTTTTGGCACCGTTTTTATTTTTGTTTTTTACGATGTTGATCTGACAGGTTAGATCATGTGCTATTTTTATAGAGCAGGTTGTTACAGATGCAACATTACCAAATATGACAACTTTTTTGTTTTTTGTTTCAGTTTAAAAATAAAGCTTTTTCGAAAAAATAAATGATTTTTTAGTGTCTCCATATTATGTAAGCCATAGTTTATTTTTATTTTTTTGGGTGACTGTCTTATGTAAGGTCTCATTTTATTCGGTATGAGATGACAGTTTGATTGGTACTATTTTGGGATGCATATGACTTTTTGATCGCTTGGTATTACACTTTTTGTGATGTAAGGTGACAAAAAATTGCTTTTTTGACTAACTTTTTATTTTTGATTTTTACGGTGTTCACCTGAGGGGTTAGATCATGTGATATTTTTATATAGAAGGTTGTTACGGACGCTTTAATACCTAATATGTATAATTTATTTATTTATTTAATTTTTACACAATAAATGCATTTTTGAAACAAATAAAAATCATGTTTCAATGTCTCCATATTCTGAGAGCCATAGTTTTTTTTATTTTTTAGGCGATTGTCTTAGGTAGAGTCTCATTTTTTGTGGGATGAGATGACGGTTTAATTGGTACTATTATGGGGTGTGTATAATTTTTTGACCGCTTGGTTTTACGCTTTTTGTGATGTAAGGTGACAAAAAATTGCTTTTTTGCAACAGTTTAATTTGTTCACCTGAGCGGTAAGTTCATAATATATTTTTATACAGCAGGTTGTTATGGACGCGGCAATACCTAATATGTCTACTTTTTTATTCATTTAAGTTTCACACCAAAATAATAACATTTTTTAAACAAAAAATTCATGTTTTAGTGTCTCCATATTCTGAGGCATAGTTTTTAATTTTTTTTTATATAGGGCTCATTTTTTGTGGGATGAGGTGACGGTTTGATTGGTACTATTTTGCAGGGCATACGCCTTTTTAATCGCTTGGTGTTGCACTTTTTGTGATGTAAGGTAACAAAAAAATTATTGTTTTAGCACAGTTTTTATTATTATTTTTTTACGGCGTTCAGGTGAGGGGGTGGATCATGTGATATTGTTAAAAAGCCGATCGTTACCGATACGGCAATACCCAATATGTCTGGTTTTATTTATATATTTTTTTATTTGGGGAAATTTTTTAATTTTTTTTTACTTGGACCCTTTTTTTAAATTATGAAAAACACTTTTTCTACTTTTTTTTTTACTCTTTATTTTTGTCCCACTATGGGACTTCAGCTTTTGGGGTCTGATCCCCTCTGCAATGTATTACAATACCTCCTGTATTGTAATACATTGCATGTCAGCTTGTATGCTGACAGCCTGCCTCTGAGACCCAGCCTAAGGGCTGGATCTCACAGGCTTCCATAGAAGGCAAGCTCCGATGCCTATGGAAGGCATCGGGCTTGCCTTCTCTGCCATCAGGTCCCCGCCACTGCAGCCATACCCTCTGCATACAAGGGGTTAATACGCCGGCATCAGTGTTTTCACCGATGCCAGCATATGCAGCAGGGGCCCGGCTGTCAGTGACTGTCAGGTCCTTGCTGCTGATTAGGCAGGCGCAGCTCCTGCACCCACCTGATCAGCCCGACGTACATGTACGGCGCTGGTCCTTAAGTGACATCCATCAGCACCATACATGCACTGCCGGGGTCCTTAAGGGGTTAAGCAGATATGCTTATGTAATTGATTACCTCAAGTATATGTTCCCCATCCTTTTATTTTTCAATTTTCATTTTTACCATGTAAACCATGTAATTCTGTTGCTGTATCCAACCAAACCTATGATGCACTTCTCCTTTCCATACCACTGCTCCAGGACCGCCCCTAACAACGCCCAGCTAGTTCATAGCTCCTCCCACCACCGAGTTACATAGACACTCCCCTATCACTGCCCCGCCCTTGGACATAACATCCGACAAAATAAGAATGAGCTGCATGGACATGGTCATGCGTCCACAGCTCAGAACAGGAAATTGGAGCAATAAAAGTAAAAGAAAAGAAAATACATTGCAAAATTACTGCTATCTTTATAAATTATTATTTTAAAGGATTTTATGCAAACCAAAAAAACTCTTTAAGGACAGATACGACTACTCCTCTTTTTTTATTTTTATTAATTCCTGGTTTTGGCTTCCAAAACTGCATCAGGAATATGTTAAGCTACTTTCACACTAGCGTCGGTCTGGCAGGCTGTTCTGGCAGGTTGTTCCCCTGCCGGAAAAGCCTGCTAACGCTAGCCTAAGAACTATGGGCGTCATTTACTATCCAGAAATATGCCTATATTAGGTGCATTTTTGGCGCAGATTTCGTCGCAAAGGTCATTTGCACCAGAATCTGCATTTTCCCCACTCATGCCAGGTCTACAAAGTGCATAAGAAATTATCCCAGCAGATGTACTTGCTCTTCAGAATGTGCTTTATTAACGGTTCACTGCTGTGAACTGTTAATAAAGCACATTCTGAAGAGCAAGTACATCTGCTGGGATTATTTCTTATGCATCTTATGGGGATTGCTCCTTTCCCATGCAGACATTGAAAAGGTCGTGAGCTGTCTTGTTTGGAATTTCTTCAGGTCTACAAAGTGGGCGTGGTGAGGGCGGGGAAGGGGACAGGTCGGCAGGCCTGTCTCATTCATAATTTTCTACGACTGTTAAAGGTGTAGAAAATGGTCTAAATGTAAGACAGCAAGGAAGTTGTCTTACATTTAGAACTGTCGCTGGATGCGCCAAAGTTATGGAGAGGCAGACACCTCTTCATAACTTCAGCAGATCCACCGCCAGCTATAGGGGTTATTAAAACGCCAGTCTTAATAAATACATTTTTAGACTCTCAGAGAAAAAACATAATACATTGGAAAAGAGCTGTGCTATTAGGGGATATCATTCAGTTGAAACAGAATAAGTCAGATCACAGTAAAACATTAAGTTAGCACCAAAACAAAAAAAGAAAGAAAGTGAAAACCTATGCAAGAAAAAGTATGTGAATGATATGGATTTCTGCACAAATTGGTCATAAAATGTGATCTGATCTTCATCTAAGTCACAACAATAGACAATCACAGTCTATTTAAACTAATAACACACAAAGAATTAAATGTTACCATGTTTTTATTGAACACACCATGTAAACATTCACAGTGCAGGTGGAAAAAGTATGTGAACCCTTGGATTTAATAACTGCTTGAACCTCCTTTGGCAGCAATAACTTCAACTAAATGTTTCCCGTAGTTGCAGATCAGACGTGCACAACGGTCAGGAGTAATTCTTGACCATTCCTCTTTACAGAACTGTTTCAGTTCAGGAATATTCTTGCGATGTCTGGTGTGAATCGCTTTCTTGAGGTCATGCCACAGCATCTCAATCAGGTTGAGGTCAGGACTCTGACTGGGCCACTTCAGAAGGCGTATTTTCTTCTGTTTAAGCCATTCTGTTGTTGATTTACTTCTATGCTTTGGGTCGTTGTCCTGTTGCAACACCCATCTTCTGTTGAGCTTCAGCTGGTAGACAGATGGCCTTAAGTTCTCCTGCAAAATGTCTTGATAAACTCGGGAATTAATTTTTCCTTCGATGATAGCAATCCGTCCAGGCCCTGACGCAGCAAAGCAGCCCCAAACCATGATGCCCCCACCACCATACTTCACAGTTGGGATGAGGTTTTGATGTTGGTGTGCTGTGCCTCTTTTTCTCCACACATAGTGTTGTGTGTTTCGTCCAAACAACTCAACTTTGGTTTCATCTGTCCACAGAATATTTTGCCAGTACTGCTGTGGAACATCCAGGTGCTCTTGTGCAAACTGTAAACATGCAGCAATGGTTTTTTTTGGACAGCAGTGGCTTCCTCTGTTGAAACCTCCCATGAAATCCATTCTTGTTTAGTGTTTTACGTATAATAGATTCGCTAATAGGGATGTTAGCATATGCCAGAGACTTTTGTAAGTCTTTAGCTGACACTCTAGGATTCTTCTTCACCTCATTGAGCAGTCTGCGCTGTGCTCTTGCAGTCATCTTTACATCTTTCCTAAGGAGAGTAGCAGCAGTGCTGAACTTTCTCTATTTATAGACAATTTGTCTTACCGTGGACTGATGAACAGCAAGGCTTTTGGAGATACTTTTATAACTCTTTCCAGCTTTATGCAAGTCAACAATTCTTAATTGTAGGTCTTCTGAGAGCTCTTTTGTGCTAGGCATCATTCACATCAGGCAATGCTTCTTGTGAAAAGCAAACCCAGAACTGGTGTGTGTTTTTTATAGGGCAGGACAGCTGTAACCAACACCTCCAATCTCATCTCATTGATTGACTCCAGTTGGCTGACACCTCACTCCAATTAGCTCTTGGAGATGTCATTAGTCTAGGGGTTCACATACTTTTTCCACCTGCACTGTCAATGTTTACATGGTGTGTTCAATAAAAACATGGTAACATTTAATTCTTTGTGTGTTATTAGTTTAACCCCTTAAGGACACAGCCATATTTCCCCTTAAGGACCAGGCCATTTTTTGCAAATCTGACCAGTGTCACTTTATGTGGTGATAAATTTAAAACGCTTTTGCTTATCCAGGCCATTCTGAGATTGTTTTCTCATCACATATTGTTCTTCATGACACTGGTAAAATGGAGTCAAAAAAATTATTATTATTATTATTATTTTTTTTTCAAAAACCCATTTTTTTAGGGACCAGTTCAGGTTTGAAGTCACTTTGTGAGGCTTACATAATAGAAACCACCCAAAAATGACCCCATTGTAGAAACTACACCCCTTAAGGTATTCAAAACTAATTGTTAACCCTTTAGGTGCTGTGGCGAAACCAACCTCGCCACTGGGTTTTGGAGAGGACTGGCTGCTGGCCTCTTGCCCCAGGATTATGGGCCATATACTAACTTTTAAACCCCTGAACCGATTCAAGTGAATTTTGGATAGGTTTGTCCCCACGTTATACTGTTTGAATTAATGTAAGTTATATGTATGGCCAATGTAAACTCACAAAGTTGTAACAATCTATAATAATTGTAACTTGTCAGCTTGGGAGGAAAATGCTGGGTGTGTTTCTATTGTGCCATTGTCCCATTGTGTGTTTAAATGGTGATGTCTGTCCTGTTGTATCTACATGTGTATTGGCGATCTCCCTTTGTTCTGAGAGATAATTGGATTGCTCCTCAGGTTGTCTCCAGACAGAGGGGAGGAGACCATGATGCATTGTGGGGATATGTTGTCCTATGTCCCAGTCTTCATTCTGGTCCTCTGGGGGCGTGAACGATTGGTTGCTGTAGTTGCATTGTATGTGTTGTTAATTACTGATTGGTTGTATTTCAAACCCCTGTGGGCAGTACTATGTTTTTGGTTTGTGAATAAAAGAGGCTGTACGTGAAGTACAGTCAGTTCCTGTTTCACCTTCAACATAGAGCCTCGTCTCATGTGTGTGGGGATTGCTATACGTGTATACTCCCCTGGCTATAACTACTAGCTCTTTTAAGGGCTGTTCCTGATCTCTGGTTTTAGGAGAGGTCCACCCACTGGAGCCTGGAGCCTTGTCGTAGGTCCAGGGTGGGTAGGAGACGGTGAGACCTCAACCAAGCTTCGGCGGTTCGTGGGGTCTGCAGTGCGTACGGCGTCAAGTGGAGTGCTTGGAGTCCTCGGAAAGCACTAGGAGCATTCATTCAACGGAGGTACCCGGTCGGTGTACCAGGTGATCCGTTACATTGGTGGCAAGCAGTGGGATGGCGTCCTAGTGTGAGGAGAAGCAGCTCGGAGACACCGTTCGTGGAGTTACAAATTGAGGGCAACGCTAGTATCCGTACAGCGCCCCTGGGAGCAGAGGTATCCAGCGACTTGGAGCAGACAAGTATGGAAGGCTCTGAAGATGACTGGCTGGCCGAGGTGAGGCAGCGAGTGGCCCAGTATGGAGGTAATGTGTCCATGGATATATACCAGGCCATCTGGAACCAGGTCACAGCCAAGCGACATGCAAGGATGGAACGAGAATTCCGACTGGCGAAAGAGAGCGAAATTGCCCAGCGGAAGGAGTGTTACAGCAGCCGAGCAGAGGCTGCATCCGAGGAGGTTAGCAGTCTCCCCCTGAGGCGGCCAGAGGAACCCGAAGTAGGGGTCCTCATAGACTGGTCCTGTGAGGAACCACAACAGGCAGGTGGAGACGGGACCGAGGTCTCTCCACCGGGATGCTGGGCAGCTGGCCCAGACGCTCAACAGCAGCCGGAGTTGCCAGGTGTGGACGCAGGTGGTTCTTACTCGCAACTGTTGAGGGACCTCACAGACTGGTCCTGGGAGGACCCACAGATGGCAGGTGGAGATGGGACCGAGGTCTCTCTACCAGTCCTACAGGGATGCTGGACGGTTGGTCCAGATCTCCAGCCATCTCCGCAGGGATACCAGGAGGAGGAGGTAAGCGAGCCCTCCCCTTCCCAGGTACTTCCCAACCGAGTTCTGGGGGCAGGGGATGAGCCTGCGATATCCACTGATCTCTCTCCCCAACCACAGGGGGACAGCACCCCTAACTCCGATGGTGCAGATGGGACCACGGTCTCTGCACCAGACCTACCGAGATACTGGACGGCCGGTTCAGATCCCCCACCAACCCTGCAGGAATGCCAGGAGGAGGAGGTAAGCGATTCCTCCTCTCCACAGCCGATCTGCAACAAGGTCCTGGGGATAGGATTCCCTGACCACATCCCAGCGGAAGAGCTGGCATCTGGGCAGAGCGCAGTCGGCCTCTGCCCTCCCCTATCCTCTTCTCCAGAGCCGGACTTCCCACAGGCTACCCCAGCAGAAGAGCTGGCATCTGGGCAGAGCGCAGTCGGCCTCTGCCCACCAAGTACCTACAGCTCCAAGCTGGAGAACCACAAGGAAGCGAGGAGTAGCAGATGCCCACTCAACAGCTGGGGACATACAGAACAGAGCCAGGCCCCAAGATTCAACAGGTCCAGTATTGGGTTGTGGTTGGACTGCCAGACTAACTCCGGTACTGACCGTGAGGTCAGGTATCTGGTTAGTCTTCCCTGGGAGGGGGAGATGTGTGGCGAAACCAACCTCGCCACTGGGTTTTGGAGAGGACTGGCTGCTGGCCTCTTGCCCCAGGATTATGGGCCATATACTAACTTTTAAACCCCTGAACCGATTCAAGTGAATTTTGGATAGGTTTGTCCCCACGTTATACTGTTTGAATTAATGTAAGTTATATGTATGGCCAATGTAAACTCACAAAGTTGTAACAATCTATAATAATTGTAACTTGTCAGCTTGGGAGGAAAATGCTGGGTGTGTTTCTATTGTGCCATTGTCCCATTGTGTGTTTAAATGGTGATGTCTGTCCTGTTGTATCTACATGTGTATTGGCGATCTCCCTTTGTTCTGAGAGATAATTGGATTGCTCCTCAGGTTGTCTCCAGACAGAGGGGAGGAGACCATGATGCATTGTGGGGATATGTTGTCCTATGTCCCAGTCTTCATTCTGGTCCTCTGGGGGCGTGAACGATTGGTTGCTGTAGTTGCATTGTATGTGTTGTTAATTACTGATTGGTTGTATTTCAAACCCCTGTGGGCAGTACTATGTTTTTGGTTTGTGAATAAAAGAGGCTGTACGTGAAGTACAGTCAGTTCCTGTTTCACCTTCAACATAGAGCCTCGTCTCATGTGTGTGGGGATTGCTATACGTGTATACTCCCCTGGCTATAACTACTAGCTCTTTTAAGGGCTGTTCCTGATCTCTGGTTTTAGGAGAGGTCCACCCACTGGAGCCTGGAGCCTTGTCGTAGGTCCAGGGTGGGTAGGAGACGGTGAGACCTCAACCAAGCTTCGGCGGTTCGTGGGGTCTGCAGTGCGTACGGCGTCAAGTGGAGTGCTTGGAGTCCTCGGAAAGCACTAGGAGCATTCATTCAACGGAGGTACCCGGTCGGTGTACCAGGTGATCCGTTACAGGTGCTCCACAAGAATTATTGGCAAATGGAGATGAAATTTCAGAATTTCATTTTTTTGCCAAATTTTACATTTTAACCCATTTTTTCCACTAACAAAGCAAGGGTTAACAGCCAAACAAGACTGTATCTTTATTGCCCTGACTCTGCCATTTACAGAAACACCCCATATGTGGTCATACACTACTGTACGGCCACACGGCAGGGCGTAGAGGTAAAGGAGTGCCGTGTGGTTTTTGGAAGGCTGATGTTTATGGACCGATTTATTTACACTGCGTCCTGTTTCAAGCCGCCCTGATGCACCCCTGGAGTAGAAACTCCCTAAAAGTGACCCCATCTAAGAAACTACACCTCTCAAGGTATTCAAAACTGATCTTACAAGCTATGATAACCCTTTAGGTGCTCTACAAGAGTTATTGGCAAATGGAGATGAAATTTCAGAATTTCATTTTCTTTTGCCAAATTTTCAATTTTAACCCATTTTTTCCACTAACAAAGCAAGGGTTAACATCTAAACAAGACTATATCTTTATTGCCCTGACTCTGCCATTTACAGAAACACCCCATATGTGGCCGTACTGTACAGCCACACGCGGTGCGTAGAGGGAAAGGAGAGCCATGTGGTTTTTGGAAGGCTGATTTTTATGGACCGGTTTATTTACACCGTGTCCTGTTTAACCACCTCCGGACCACCTAACGCAGGATCGCGTTCCGGAGGTGGCAGCGCTGCGCACAGTCACGCATATACGCGTCATCTCGCGAGACGCGAGACGCGAGACTTCCTGTGAACGCGCGCACACAGGCGCGCGCGCTCACAGGAACGGAAGGTAAGAGAGTTGATCTCCAGCCTGCCAGCGGCGATCGTTCGCTGGCAGGCTGGAGATGTGTTTTTTTTAACCCCTAACAGGTATATTAGACGCTGTTTTGATAACAGCGTCTAATATACCTGCTACCTGGTCCTCTGGTGGTCCCCTTTGTTTGGATCGACCACCAGAGGACACAGGTAGCTCAGTAAAGTAGCACCAAGCACCACTACACTACACTACACCCCCCCCCCCGTCACTTATTAACCCCTTATTAGCCCCTGATCACCCCTAATCACCCCTGATCACCCCTGATCACCCCATATAGACTCCCTGATCACCCCCCTGTCATTGATTACCCCCCTGTCATTGATCAACCCCCTGTAAAGCTCCATTCAGAAGTCCGCATGATTTTTACGGATCCACTGATAGATGGATCGGATCCGCAAAACGCATCCGGACGTCTGAATGAAGCCTTACAGGGGCGTGATCAATGACTGTGGTGATCACCCCATATAGACTCCCTGATCACCCCCCTGTCATTGATTACCCCCCTGTCATTGATTACCCCCCTGTAAAGCTCCATTCAGATGTCCGCATGATTTTTACGGATGCACTGATACATGGATCGGATCCGCAAAATGCATCCGGTCGTCTGAATGAAGCCTTACAGGGGCATGATCAATGACTGTGGTGATCACCCCCCTGTCATTGATTACCCCCCTGTAAAGCTCCATTCAGATGTCCGCATGATTTTTACGGATGCACTGATACATGGATCGGATCCGCAAAACGCATCCGGTCGTCTGAATGAAGCCTTACAGGGGCATGATCAATGACTGTGGTGATCACCCCCCTGTCATTGATTACCCCCCTGTAAAGCTCCATTCAGATGTCCGCATGATTTTTACGGATGCACTGATAGATGGATCGGATCCGCAAAACGCATCCGGACGTCTGAATGAAGCCTTACTGGGGCATGATCAATGACTGTGGTGATCACCCCATATAGACTCCCTGATCACCCCCCTGTCATTGATTACCCCCCTGTCATTGATTACCCCCCTGTAAAGCTCCATTCAGATGTCCGCATGATTTTTACGGATGCACTGATAGATGGATCGGATCCGCAAAACGCATCCGGACGTCTGAATGAAGCCTTACAGGGGCGTGATCAATGACTGTGGTGATCACCCCATATAGACTCCCTGATTACCCCCCTGTCATTGATTACCCCCCTGTAAAGCTCCATTCAGATGTCCGCATGATTTTTACGGATGCACTGATAGATGGATCGGATCCGCAAAACGCATCCGGACGTCTGAATGAAGCCTTACACGGGCGTGATCAATGACTGTGGTTATCACCCCATATAGACTCCCTGATCACCCCCCTGTCATTGATCACCCCCCTGTCATTGATCACCCCGCTGTCATTGATCACCCCCCTGTCATTGATCACCCCTCTGTAAGGCTCCATTCAGATATTTTTTTGGCCCAAGTTAGCGGAATTTTTTATTTTTTTTCTTACAAAGTCTCATATTCCACTAACTTGTGTCAAAAAATAAAATCTCACATGAACTCACCATACCCCTCACGGAATCCAAATGCGTAAAATTTTTTAGACATTTATATTCCAGACTTCTTCTCACGCTTTAGGGCCCCTAGAATGCCAGGGCAGTATAAATACCCCACATGTGACCCCATTTCGGAAAGAAGACACCCCCAGGTATTCCGTGAGGGGCATATTGAGTCCATGAAAGATTGAAATTTTTGTCCCAAGTTAGCGGAACGGGAGACTTTGTGAGAAAAAAATTAAAAATATCAATTTCCGCTAACTTGTGCCAAAAAAAAAAAATTTCTATGAACTCGCCATGCCCCTCATTGAATACCTTGGGGTGTCTTCTTTCCAAAATGGGGTCACATGTGGGGTATTTATACTGCCCTGGCATTCTAGGGGCCCCAAAGCGTGAGAAGAAGTCTGGTATCCAAATGTCTAAAAATGCCCTCCTAAAAGGAATTTGGGCACCTTTGCGCATCTAGGCTGCAAAAAAGTGTCACACATCTGGTATCGCCGTACTCAGGAGAAGTTGGGGAATGTGTTTTGGGGTGTCATTTTACATATACCCATGCTGGGTGAGAGAAATATCTTGATCAAATGCCAACTTTGTATAAAAAAATGGGAAAAGTTGTCTTTTGCCAAGATATTTCTCTCACCCAGCATGGGTATATGTAAAATGACACCCCAAAACACATTCCCCAACTTCTCCTGAATACGGCGATACCACATGTGTGACACTTTTTTGCAGCCTAGGTGGGCAAAGGGGCCCATATTCCAAAGAGCACCTTTAGGATTTCACAGGTCATTTACCTACTTACCACACATTAGGGCCCCTGGAAAATGCCAGGGCAGTATAACTACCCCACAAGTGACCCCATTTTGGAAAGAAGACACCCCAAGGTATTCCGTGAGGGGCATGGCGAGTTCCTAGAATTTTTTATTTTTTGTCACAAGTTAGTGGAAAATGCTTATTTTTTTTTTTTTTTTTTTTTCATACAAAGTCTCATATTCCACTAACTTGTGACAAAAAATAAAAACTTCCATGAACTCACTATGCCCATCAGCGAATACCTTGGGGTCTCTTCTTTCCAAAATGGGGTCACTTGTGGGGTAGTTATACTGCCCTGGCATTCTAGGGGCCCAAATGTGTGGTAAGGAGTTTGAAATCAAATTCTGTAAAAAATGACCTGTGAAATCCGAAAGGTGCTCTTTTGAATATGGGCCCCTTTGCCCACCTCGGCTGCAAAAAAGTGTCACACATCTGGTATCTCCGTAATCGGGAGAAGTTGGGGAATGTGTTTTGGGGTGTCATTTTACATATACCCATGCTGGGTGAGAGAAATATCTTGGCAAAAGACAACTTTTCCCATTTTTTTATACAAAGTTGGCATTTGACCAAGATATTTATCTCACCCAGCATGGGTATATGTAAAAAGACACCCCAAAACACATTCCTCAACTTCTCCTGAATACAGAGATACCAGATGTGTGACACTTTTTTGCAGCCTAGGTGGGCAAAGGGGCCCACATTCCAAAGAGCACCTTTCGGATTTCACAGGTCATTTACCTACTTACCACACATTTGGGCCCCTAGAATGCCAGGGCAGTATAACTACCCCACAAGTGACCCCATTTTGGAAAGAAGAGACCCCAAGGTATTCGCTGATGGGCATAGTGAGTTCATGGAAGTTTTTATTTTTTGTCACAAGTTTGTGGAATATGAGACTTTGTATGAAAAAAAAAAAAAAAAAAAAAAAATCATCATTTTCCACTAACTTGTGACAAAAAATAAAAAATTCTAGGAACTCGCCATGCCCCTCACGGAATACCTTGGGGTGTCTTCTTTCCAAAATGGGGTCACTTGTGGGGTAGTTATACTGCCCTGGTATTCTAGGGGCCCAAATGTGTGGTAAGGAGTTTGAAATCAAATTCAGGAAAAAATGAGGAGTGAAATCCGAAAGGTGCTCTTTGGAATATGGGCCCCTTTGCCCACCTAGGCTGCAAAAAAGTGTCACACACCTGGTATCCCCGTACTCAGGAGAAGTTGAGGAATGTGTTTTGGGGTGTCTTTTTACATATACCCATGCTGGGTGAGATAAATATCTTGGTCAAATGACAACTTTGTATAAAAAAATGGGAAAAGTTGTCTTTTGCCAAGATATTTCTCTCACCCAGCATGGGTATATATAAAATGACACCCCAAAACACATTCCCCACCTTCTCCTGAGTACGGAGATACCAGATGTGTGACACTTTTTTGCAGCCTAGGTGGGCAAAGGGGCCCATATTCCAAAGAGCACCTTTCGGATTTCACAGGTCATTTTTTACAGAATTTGATTTCAAACTCCTTACCACACATTTGGGCCCCTAGAATGCCAGGGCAGTATAACTACCCCACAAGTGACCCCATTTTGGAAAGAAGAGACCCCAAGGTATTCGCTGATGGGCATAGTGAGTTCATAGAACTTTTTATTTTTTGTCACAAGTTAGTGGAATATGAGACTTTGTAAGAAAAAAAAAAAAAAAAAAAATCATCTTTTTCCGCTAACTTGTGACAAAAAATAAAAAGTTCTATGAACTTACTATGCCCATCAGCGAATACCTTAGGGTGTCTACTTTCAGAAATGGGGTCATTTGTGGGGTGTTTGTACTGTCTGGGCATTGTAGAACCTCAGGAAACATGACAGGTGCTCAGAAAGTCAGAGCTGCTTCAAAAAGCGGAAATTCACATTTTTGTACCATAGTTTGTAAACGCTATAACTTTTACCCAAACCATTTTTTTTTTTTACCCAAACATTTTTTTTTTATCAAAGACATGTAGAACTATAAATTTAGAGCAAAATTTCTATATGGATGTCGTTTTTTTTGCAAAATTTTACAACTGAAAGTGAAAAATGTCATTTTTTTGCAAAAAAATCGTTAAATTTCGATTAATAACAAAAAAAGTAAAAATGTCAGCAGCAATGAAATACCACCAAATGAAAGCTCTATTAGTGAGAAGAAAAGGAGGTAAAATTCATTTGGGTGGTAAGTTGCATGACCGAGCAATAAACGGTGAAAGTAGTGTAGGTCAGAAGTGTAAAAAGTGGCCTGGTCTTTCAGGGTGTTTAAGCACTGGGGGCTGAGGTGGTTAAAGCCCTCTTGATTCACCCCTGGAGTAGAAACTCCCTAAAAGTGACCCAATTTAAATTCTGAAATTTCATCTTCATTTGCCATTAACTGTTGAGGAACACCTAAAGGGTGAATACAATTTGTAAAATCAGTTTTGAATACCTTGAGGGGTATAGTTTCTTAGATGGGGTCACTTTTAGGGAGTTTCTACTCTAGGGGTGCATCAGGGGGGGGCTTCAAAAGGGACATGGTGTCAATAAAAAAGGCCATCAAGATCGGCCTTCCAGAAACCATGTCGGTCGTTTTCTTTTGCGCCCTGCCTTTTAGTGATACAGCAGTTTACGACCACAAACAGGGCTGCCATCAGAAATTTTGGGGCCCCTTACACAGCTCAAGGCCTGGGCCCCCCAACCCCCTTCCCCCTAGGAGAAAGCTAATTTTGCCGCCCCCCTTGACTAAGCCCATTGACCACACCCTTTAACCCTCCCCTTCTTTGTCGGCCACCTATTTAATGATTGTTTCATGCAACATTTTACTTGACCAGCTAATTTTAGCTATTCTTGGTGGTCATCTGTGCCATTTTGGCCTCAAAACATTA
The DNA here is from genome assembly GCF_905171765.1 of Bufo bufo. Lineage (NCBI taxonomy): Eukaryota > Metazoa > Chordata > Amphibia > Anura > Bufonidae > Bufo > Bufo bufo. Next base: position 565,930,359 of record NC_053392.1, on the reverse strand, counting down.
CATGGCCCCCTACACTACATTACATTATTGACAACTGTAAGTTTTTACCTTGACTGGTGGTGGCCTAGGTGTGTTTATCAGCAGGTCTGCTCCAGTCACTGTAATGGGGGGGATCTGTGGATGGCACTGTTATCGGGGCTCTGTGGATGACACATTGTTATGGGGGATCTGTGGATGACACACTGTTATCGGGGCTCTGTGGATGACACATTGTTATGGGGGTTCTGTGGATGACACACTGTTATGGGGGATCTGTGGATGACACACTGTTATGGGGGATCTATGGATGACACACTGTTATGGGGGATCTGTGGATGACACACTGTTATGGGGGATCTGTGGATGACACACTGTTATGGGGGATCTGTGGATGATACACTGTTATGGGGGATCTGTGGATGACACACTGTTATGGGGGATCTGTGGATGACACACTGTTATGGGGGATCTGTGGATGACACACTGTTATGGGGATCTGTGACACACTGTTATGGGGATCTGTGGATGACACACTGTTATGGGGGATCTGTGGATGACACTGTTATGGGGGATCTGTGGATGGCACTGTTATGGGGGATCTGTGGATGGCACTGTTATGGGGGGATCTGTGGATGGCACTGTTATGGAGGGGGATCTATGGATGGCACTGTTATGGAGGGGGATCTGTGTATGGCACCGTTATGGAGGGGGATCTGTGGATGACACACTGTTATGGGGATCTGTGGATGACACACTGTTATGGGGATCTGTGGATGACACACTGTTATGGGGGATCTGTGGATGACACTGTTATGGGGGATCTGTGGATGACACTGTTATGGGGGATCTGTGGATGGCACTGTTATGGGGGATCTGTGGATGGCACTGTTATGGGGGATCTGTGGATGGCACTGTTATGGAGGGGGATCTATGGATGGCACTGTTATGGAGGGGGATCTGTGGATGGCACCGTTATGGAGGGGGATCTGTGGATGGCACTGTTATGGAGGGAGATCTGTGGATGGCACCGTTATGGAGGGGGATCTGTGGATGGCACTGTTATGGGGGATCTGTGGATGATACATACCATATATAGCATCTTATGCTATATGTGTCATCCACAGATCCACCCCATGACAATGTCATCCACAGATCCCCCTCCATAACAGTGTTCTGTGGATGACACTATTATGGGGGATCTGTGGATGACACTATTATGGGGGGGGGATCTGTGGATTACACTATTATGGGGGGATCTGTGGATGACACTATTATGGGGGATATCTGTGTATGACACTTATGAGGGTATCTGTGGATGACACTTATGGAGAGGATCTGTGGATGGCACTGTTATGGAGGGGATCTGTGAATGGCACTGTTATGGGGGGATCTGTGGATGGCACTGTTATGGAGGGGGATCTGTGGATGACACATACCGTATATAGCATCTTATGCTATGTGTCATCCACAGATCCCCCTCCATAACAGTGTCATCCACAGATCCCCCCCATAAGTGTCATCCACAGATCCCCCTCCCCATAACAGTGCACAGATCCCCCTCCATAACAGTGTCATCCACAGATCCCCCCCCATTAGTGTCATCCACAGACCCCCCCCATAACAGTGTCATCCACAGATCCCCCCATTAGTGTCATCCACAGACCCCCCCATAACAGTGTCATCCACGGATCCCCCTCCCTATAACAGTGCCGTCATCCATAGATCCCCCTCCTAGCCGCTTACAGTATTATACATTTATTAACTGTAATCTGTATCCTGCAGACAGTAACTTTAAATCAGCGCTCATCTCTTTACTACCTTACATTCAGCTCCCTCCAGTAACAGGCAGTGCGGGCGGCGCTCACTCACTGACATCACGCGCCTGCACCGCCTAGTGGGAGGAGCAGGCGCGTGACGTCAGTGAGTGAGCGCCGCCCGCACTGCCTGTTACCGGAGTCAGTGTAAGATAGTAAAGAGATGAGCACTGATTTAAAAAATATATATATGGCTCGGGACCGGCCGGGCCCCCCCAGGGTCCGGGCCCCTTACTGGGGTATCGGCTTTACCCCACTGATGGCGGCCCTGACCACAAATGTGGCGTTTCTGTAAACTGCAGTATCAGGGTAATAAATATTAAGTTTTATTTGGTTGTTAACCCTTGCTTTGTTATCGGAAAAAACGTATTGAAATGGAAAAGTGCCAAAAATAGCTGTTTTGGCACCGTTTTAAAAAAATTTTTGGACCGTGTTCATCTGGGGGATTAGGTCATGGGGTATTTTTTATAGAGGAGATTATTACCGACGCGGCGATACCTAATAAGTCTACTTTTTTACAATTATTTAGGTTTTAGACTATATTATCCATTTTGATACAAAAAATAATTTTTTGTATCTCTAAAGTCTAAGAGTCATTTTTTTTAAAGTTTTTTAGCCGATTGTATTAGGTAGGGGCTCATTTTTTGCGGGATGAAGGGACGGTTTTAATGGCACTATTTTGGGGGCTATATGACTTTTGGATCGCTTGCTATTAAACTTTTTGTTATGTAAGGTGACAAAAAAAATTCTGGGGGGTTAGGTCATGGGGTATTTTTATAGAGGAGATTATTACCGATGCGGCAATACCTAATTTATCTACTTTTTTAAAATTATTTTAGTTTTACAAACTTTTTTAACAATTTATTTTTTTGGTGTCTCAAGTCTGAGAACCATAGTTTTTATCGATTGTCAGTGGCTAAATGGAAAAGGTGATTATAAATTTAGTACTCCATGGAAGTGTGGTACTCCCTGAAGCAACCGTCAATGCAGAGGCCCGGATGATCGGGGCACGTGTCACACTGAGTGGTGGTGTCCTTCCATATCCCCCTCCTGTGACACACTCTGCACTTTTTTTTTTTGTCCGTCCCTTCTTTCCAGTATGGGGGACCACACCTGGAAAGTGTTGGCCAGGGACGATCCGGGTGCCTCCAATTCCCGAGGTACTCCGGCCTGCTCTTTCCCGGTCAGAAAAGATCAGGGCCTTGAGGACTGCCTCATAGAACTGCAGGAATTTCCCTGTGTTGCCAGAGCACTGGAACAGTACAAAAGAGTTGTACATGGCAACCTGCACCAAGTAGACCGCAACTTTTTTGTACCATGTCCGTGTTTTGCACCTGGCGTTATATGGCTTGAGGACTTGATCAGAGAGATCAACTCCTCCCATATACCGATTGTAGTCGACGATACAATCGGGCTTGAGGACCGTTGCCGCGGTACCTTGCACAGGGACAGGGGTGATGCCGTTACCATGAATTGTGGACAGTACAAGGACATCCCTCTTGTCCTTATATCTGACCAGCAGCAGGTTTCCACTGGTAAAGGCCCGGGTCTCACCCCTGGGGATAGGTACCTGGAGGGGGTGGGTAGGGAGGCCGCGTTGATTTTTCCGCACGGTCCCACAAGCGGACGTGGATGTGGCGGCGAGGGACCTGAACAAGGGGTTACTAGTATAAAAGTTATCCACGTAAAGGTGGTAACCCTTATTTAGCAGTGGGTGCATAAGGTCCCACACAAGTTTCCCGCTAACACCCAGAGTGGGGGACATTCTGGGGGTTCAATACGGGAATCTCGCCCCTCGTACACATGAAACTTGTAAGTGTACCCTGAGGTACTCTCACAAAGTTTGTACAGCTTCACGCCATACCTCGCCCGCTTTGAGGGAACATACTGACTGAAAATGAGTCTCCCCTTGAAAGCAATGAGAGACTCATCAACCGCGACCTCCCTTACAGGTACGTAGGCCTCCAAAGATTTGGCCCCGAAGTGATCAATGACCGGCCTGATTTTGTACAGGCGGTCATAGGCATGATCACCTTGGGGGGGGACATGCTGCATTATCTGCATAATGCAGGCATTTCCGGATGGCCTCAAACCGGGAGTGTGTCATGGCTGTACTGTAGAGTGGGGTCTGGTAGAGGACGTCCCCACTCCAGTACACTCTGGCACTAGGTTTTTTGACTAGGCCCATGTGCAGCACGAGGCCCCAAAACGTCCTCATCTCGGCTGCACTGAGTCCAGCCACCGGCCGTAGCCTAAAATGAGCCCGGGTTTTGAGCGACAAACTGTTGGGCGTACAGTTTCGTCTGCTCCACCATTAGATTTACCAGTTGGTCACGAAAAAATGACTAAAAAAGTCATATTCAGTGAAGCCCATTGTGTAAATCTGGATTCCTGGTTGTCCAACAAAATCAGGAATCGCGGGCTCAAAGTTCTCTGGGGTACACCAGCCAAGTTAACCTGCAGGGGGCTCAGGTGAACTGACCTGGTGGGCCGGAAAACTAGTACGAGCCCCCGAGCTGCTCGTACTAGGGTGGGCCACAGGGTCCCTAGCATGGGGGTCCCCTCGATCCGCCTGGCGGCATCTTCACCGCCTTGGGGGCTCATCATCGCTTGATGATGAGAAGGACGCGGATGACAAAAGGAACGTGGGGTCATCCTCGTCCTCACTGGGGCTCTCGGACTCGGAGGCAAGGAGGGCGTATGCCTCCTCGGCCGAAAACGTCCGGCGGGCCATAGGGGAGTGTGTGTCTGCGTGTGTGTGTGCGTGCGTGTAAATCTTTATTAGGTGTGCGTGTGTGTGGGGGCACGGGTGTTCCCAGACTTTTCCCTAAACCTAACAGGAAAAAATAACTAAAAAAAACTAACAAAAAAATATATATTTTTTTAAAGATAAAAATATTCTAACTCGCTGATCAGCCGTCCGAAGCTGATCAGCGGTGGGGTGGGCGATGCACTAACAGTGGCCGGACGCTAAAGAGTGCCGGCCACTGTCAGTGTACGCAAAAAAAAAAGCTTGCGCCCAAAAAAAAGGGTGAAGGGTGGGCAAGGGGGCAAGCTACAGCACCCCTGGGGGGGTCTAGGGTCACACAGATGTGCTGTGGACCCCAGACACCCTAAGAGGATGATGCAACACCAGAAAACTCAACTTTCCGAAGTCTCCGTACCTGTACGCCCTGTGTCCTTAATGGGTTAAGCAGACTGTGATTGTCTATTATTGTGACTAAGATGAAGATCAGATTACATTTTATGACCAATTTGTGCAGAAATCCATATTATTCCAAAAGGTTCACATACTTTTTCTTGCAACTGTATATGCTGTGAAGGTATAAAAGGTACACAGCCAGAGTGCAAAGAAAAAAAAATCATCAGACATCTGCAAATAATTGAATTGAATTTTATTTTACCATTTAATTCCTTTTTTCATAATTTACTGGAAATTTAGAGAACATGATACTAATAATTGGATTTGCTAGCAATACAAGCGGAAATGCTTCCAGTTGTTGCTTAGAGACAGCATTTACCAAAAAGTCCCTGACAACAAGATTAGGACTGTCATCAACATGGCTGCATGAAAACATATCCGTGCCAAGCCAACCTACCCACTGTCCGTGAATGAAGAAGGGTGAGTTGGAAGAGATCCGGAAACTGTGGCTGATGTATTGCAATTTCAAATTTGGCATTTTGACACAGTTGTCAAGAATAGATCACTGAGAGTTTACATAATTACATAGGTAATTTAGAAACCAAGAGAAATATGGGAATGTAATTACTAATTTTTTCACCGATGTTCTATGAACGTCTTGTAGATTGATAGGTTATTAGAATTTATGCTTGACTCAAAAGGAGTTGAGAGAAAAGAGATCTTTGAGAGTTGAGAGATAGGTCATCAATAGTAAAAAGCGGACAACCCCTTAAAAAGGGCTGTGCAGGCTGTATATATTAATGACCTATTCTCAACCGTCACACCCAACGATCAGCTGTTTCAAGAGGAGGTGGTGCTCCATGCGTCCACTGCTTCCTGGTCAGTGGCCTGTGTCCTTTGCATTGGCGTAGTGTAAATACAAGTACTCGATCCATTCACTCGAATGGACTTGTAATTACACTGATGACGTATCCTGAGGGATGGGGGGTGCCATTTCAGTTTTCACCTCAGGCAGCAGAAAGCCTAGGTGCAGCCCTGCCGGAAGAAGGAGGGAGGTGGCAGTCCACCCCGGGTGCCAGCTGTCAGGGGATGCCTGATGCAATGAGCACTTCCATCAATACAGATGGAAGTTCTCATTGCTGAGGTGGCTTATTGAGGGCATTGCTACTGTTAAGGGGGCCCAGAGAGGCCACTACTACTGTGGAGGAGGCACAGAGATGGTATTACTACTGTGGAGGGGGCACAGAGAGTGCATTACTACTGTTAAGGGGGCACAAAGAGGGCACTACTACTGTAGAAGGGGCACAAAGATGGCATTACTACTGTAGAAGGGGCACAGAGAGGGCATTACTACTGTGAAGTGGGCACAGAGAGAGCATTACTACTGTGAAGGGGCGCAATGATGGCATAACTACCGTGAGGCAGAAAAATGAAGGCATAATAACTGTGAGGGGCACAATGTTTTAAAGTATGGTGGGATGCCAGAGAAAAGACCCTCTCCAGGTGCCAAACATCTTAGGCACGCCATTGCTTCATTTAAATTTGGCAAGTACGGTAGGTACCCTGGCCCCTCCCTCATCAAAGAATGCCCTCCCTGGCCTGGCGATACAAAGACAAATAATCTTTTCAAAGGTTTAATTTAAGTAAGTGAGTGGGGTGGGAGGGCATAACAAATTTGCTGTGGGGCCCAGTCAGTTCTAGCTATGCCCCTGGCTAAAGGAGCAATTACACATACCACTTTTTTCACAGCTGTATTGGAGTCAAGCATTTCCCCAAAAAACCTTCAATATCCATTTTTGTTTTTTTGGTGAAATGCATATGGAAGGAAGACATATCACAATCATATATACAGTGCACACATAGACATATGTAAGGAACTCATTGCTGGGGTTGCTTTGTTTGCTAGCACCCTCTGGCTGGCACTGGTAATGAGGACACTCACTCTTCCATACAACAATCTGGCACTGTTAATGGGAGCAGTCTGGCTGTAGTTATAGATATAATATGAGAGGTTAAAAAAATTCTGGCATGCACCACAACTAGATCTCCCTAAAGTTGCACTTATGAGTAGGGGCAGCATGGTGGCTCAAGGGTTAGCACTGCTGCCTTCAGCTCAGGATTCTTTGAATCATAAACAACCAAGGAGATTGTATGTTCTCACCATGTTGGAGTAGGTTTTCTTTGAGTACTCCAGGTTCCTCTAACACTTGAAAAACTCCAGTCCATGAATAATAAAATAAAATAAACTAGAAGTACATATTAGAAGGCAACAATGACATCAATATCAAGAAGTCATGAAATCACCACCATAGAGCCACCACCTGTCCAGTGGCGGATCCAGAGCCTGGTCTCGGGAGGGGTACTTCCATATTATTTTCTGTCTGCCGCCACAAAACAATGGTGCTTATAGAACAGACTACACAGTGTAGAGGTATACTGTATATTGTGTGGCACAGTGTATGCTATATGTGTATGCTATTCATATGAAAACTTACAATTACTTGGCTTGGCCCTTGGGGATCTCGGACACCACTTCAACACTTTGGCTGGGGGGCTCGGTGGAGCTGATGTTTTTTATCCTAATGAGAAAGATTTCATAAGAGGATTTGGAGAAGGGGCAGAGGGATAGCAGAGCAGGGAGAGACTGGTGCTGCTACTAGGGGGTCATACCATGGGGGAGTAAGAAAGCCCACCATAATGCCCCCCCCAATAGTAATAATTCTCCTTATAATAGACAGTGCAAAAAATACCCCCTTGTAATGCCCCCAGTTGAGCTAATGTTCCCATAGTGCCCCCATAATGTGCCAGTATAAAATACCCCTATATAGTGCCCCCAGTAAATGCCCCCATAGTGCTCCTCTCCCCCTTCCTCCTAGTGCCCCATAATCATAATATACCAGGTTAAAATGCCCCATATTTAGTGCCCCAGTAGATGCCCTCAGTGTCCACCATAACTTGCAAGTATAAAATACCCCTTCTTAGTGCCCCCCGTAGATGACCCCACAGTACTCCTCCCCCCCTTCCCCATAGTACCCACCATGATGTGTCCCAGTATAAAATGCTACTGTACAGAGCCCCCCATATAAAATACCCCTTCTTTGTGGCCTCAGTAGATGCCCCTATAGTGATCACCAATAATGTGCCAGTAAGAAGTGCCCCCAATAATGTGCCACCAATAATGTGCCAGTAATAAGTGCCACCAATAATGTGCCAGTAATAAGTGCCCCCAATAATGTGCCAGTAATAAGTGCCCCAATCATGTGCCAGTAATAAGTGCCCCCAATCATGTGCCAGTAAAATGTGCCCCCATAGATGCCCCTCATCATGTGCCAGTAACAAGAGCCCCTCCATCTTGTGCTGGTAATAAGCACCCCCCCCCATAATGTGCCAGTAACAAGAGCCCCCCCAATGTGCCAGTAACAAGAGCCCCACCAATGTGCCAGTAACAACAGCCCCCCCAATGTGCCAGTAACAAGAGCCTCACCAACGTGCCAGTAACAAGAGACCCCCAATGTACCAATAACAACAGCCCCCAATGTACCAGTAACAACAGTCCCCCAATGTCCTAGTAACAAGAGCCCCCCCCCCAATGTACCAGTAACAACAGCCCCCCCAATGTGCCAGTAACAAGAGACGCCCAATGTGCCAGTAACAACGGCCCCCCCAATGTGCCAGTAACAAGATCCCCCCCAATGTGCCAGTAACAACAGCTCCCCCAATGTGCCAGTAACAACAGCCCCCCCAATGTGCCAGTAACAACAGCCCCCCCAATGTGCCAGTAACAACAGCCCCCCCAATGTGCCAGTAACAACAGCCCCCCAATGTGCCAGTAACAACAGCCCCCCAATGTGCCAGTAACAACAGCCCCCCAATGTGCCAGTAACAATAGCCCCCCCAATGTGCCAGTAACAACAGCCCCCCCAATGTGCCAGTAACAACAGCCCCCCCAATGTGCCAGTAAAAACAGCCCCCCCAATGTGCCAGTAACAACAGCTCCCCAAAGGTGCCAGTAACAACAGCCCCCCCAATGTGCCAGTAACAAGAGCCCCCCTAATGTGCCAGTAAAACTATTGTACATATAATAGAAAAAACAGTTATACCTCCATGTCAGCAATGCGATGCAGGCCTCTTCCGGCCTGTGTCCCGCACTCTACGGCTCGCGCCACCTGCGCCGACCTCTGATAGGCTGCCGGCCTAGTGCCTGCAGCCTATCAGAGGAAGGGGAAGGGACACGCCTCTCCCTCCCCTGCCCCACAGCACAGCCATCTGTATCGCTGTCCTGAGGACAGCGATACAGATGACTATGGAGATGAGCGCTTCAACAATGGAAGCGCTCATCTCCCTGTGCCCTGCCGCCGCCACCCCCCCACTTCTGAGCAGCTCGGGGGGCGGGCAATTGCCCCGTTGCCCCCCCCCCCCTGGATCCGCCAGTGCACCTGTAATACACTCTAAGTTGACAGAGATAAGAGGTGTTCAGTGAATGTCGGGATTCCTACATTACCCTTAGCAGTTACCATAATTGCATTTTACTTCAATGAATTATATTGATTGCAGGAACATCTCTAATGATGAGAAAGCACTCTTAGAAAATAAAGTGCCATGATATAATCATGCATGATATAATATGCATGACATCCAGAACCATCCAGTTCCTTCATTATGATAAGAGGATAATGAGGAAACTTCCCTGAGCTTCCTTAAAAACCATCCCCCAACATAAATCAATAGTGTGAATGGCATGCAGATACCCGTTCAATAGACATAATGATACAAAGAAGAATGTAGAAATTAGTGCCCCTTAAAATCATTAATTCAATATCTGTCACTGTAAAAAGCCATCCACTTACTGGAAACTACATTAATGGTTACCTGCTCTTCTTGCTGGAAAATAAGCTGACAGATTTATCATTGGGGTGTAAAACTGGGATTAATAGTTATTGATTTAGGGGATATTCACTCACAGTTGGCTACGGCAGGCTGGAAACCTACAATTTGTCGTAGACCTGGCATCTTTTCTATCACAAGGTTCTGCAATGTTCTTTATTGTCCTGAAGATGTTGCTTGATTTGTGTCTTCTGTCATAAGTAAGGTATCATAAAGTTTCCTTCATAAAAAGAATTCTGAAAACGTGTATGAGCAAGAGAAAAAGTTGCAGCTGTAAATTTAAGAGTTCACGCCACTCGTCCTTTCATCTCCTGGATATAGAGCGGGGGTGTCAGTTTGCATCACCTGTGTTTCTACCCAGAGGGCTGCACAGAGCTGAATTAAAGGTCCTGCTCCAGCAATCTAGCAGGAGCATGTCGGGTCCTCCGATGTCAGTGACAGAAGAGTAGACAGAAGCAGTTTTTTACCGCTTCTCAACTTCTCCTCAGATACTGTAGGTGCATAGCGCTCAATGAAAGCTACTGTATGTGCAGTACCTCATAACAGGGTCACAGCAAAACAGTTAATTGTTGTATTAGTTAATTACAACTGGTTAATTAAAATGTCTTGCTTTACTATATAAGCTTACTCAATAGAATTGTATAAAGGGTTAATAGTCTTGACTCAGCCCTTTAGGATGCTAGGAGATGACCTGGGTCCACCCCTAAAGGAAGTTCCTACCAGAGTCTAGGCTGAAGCAGAGCTATTGAGAGGTTCTGCATATGCTTGCTCCTCAGTACTATTAAATAAATATGTACTCTGCACACCTAGGATCCAGTGTGGGTGCCTGTGAGAGTGGTTTAGACAATATGAAGTTAATCCACGGCACTCCAAGAGATTTGTGCAAAATAAATTTTCACATTTAATTCTTAGTTTGCAGAATATTATTTGTGTACATCCAGTGCAATTCATTTATACATCATAAGTATTTAAGCCATATCAGACAAATATTCCCGGACGTTTCGGTCATTGCGACCTTCTTCAGCGGGGTCTTATGGCAGAGTAGAGAGGTACATCCAGCGCCTGCCTCTCTGGATTAACTTTATATTGCTCGTCAGTACTAGGCCTCAGCTCCTAGAACCATCATCTCTGAGACATGTACAGCTAAAGAAGAAGCTTTATCCAGAGTGTTGTAGAAAGAGAAGAAAGATTAGAAGGTTCAGAATCTGAAAAGCCATACATTTAAGTCACACAGCAAGGTACTGTGCTTATTTAAGGCTGAGACTTTGCTGCTGTGAGAGGGAACATTGCCAATGAAATGGTTTGGCAAGCTGTATCTTACATCTGTACTCCTCAGCCTTGGAATTACAGAAGAGTTTGTAAGAACCTTATATGCCAGCCTTGGATTCTGCAGAGATAGAGAGACTTTAGAAAGACAGAGGGAAGGTGATCTATAACCCTCACCATTATTTCTATCCATACATTGCCATTGGGGAAGCTTTGCACTGTTTGGAACTGTGCCTTCATACTGTCAGAAGTACTACATATGCAATCTTGCACTTTAGTAGAGAGACATTTATTTTCCACCACTGGCCTGGTTATTGACTCCAGCACCATCCCTTGGCCATTGCACCTGCATTTACACTTCTGCCTAGCACCTGTCACGAAGGGTAGGGATCAGTGCACCCCCTAGTCTCCAACCACACCACTGTCCCTACCTACTTGGACGATCCGCCCTAAACGGTGTGAGGTGAAAAGACCAATCATAGGCAACTGAGGCTAGCAGTTGCCTGTCTAAATACCCTGCCGACAGGAAGCATGTGAGGCCAGCACCGAGCCTGATTCGTCTGATTGGCATCTCTGTTCCCTGATAGGCCGACCAGCCCCATTGTCAGAAGGTCTTATTACCATAGCGATGCTGATGGCGCTGTGGCAGAGGGACTGGGTTTGCCATGGAAGTGTAGACAGATGACAAAATCCTGCTAAAATACATCCAGGAGACTATGCCTGGATGTACTGACATGTGCTCTGGAGCTCGTGGAATGCTGAGCCTCGTGTTGATAAGTCTTCTACTAAGGCCTCATGCACACGACAGTATTTTTTTGCGGTCCGCAAAAAGCTGTTCCGTGATCCGTTTCCGTTTTTGTTTCTGTGTTGTCTCCCTTGATTTTTGGAGGATTACCAGTATGCCTTGCGAATGATAGGAAAAAAACGGACGCGGACGTGCGGACGCGGATGACAATCTTGTGTGCCTCCATGTTTTTTCACGGACCCATTGACTTGAATGGGTCCGCGAACCGTTGTCCGTGAAAAAAATAGGACAGGTCATATTTTTTGGACGGACTGGAAACACGGATCACGGACGCGGATGAAGAACAGTGCATTATCTGAGTTTTCAACGGACCCATTGAAAGTCAATGGGTCCGCAGAAAATCACGGAAAATGGAACAACGGACACGGAACACAACAACGGTCGTGTGCATGAGGCCTTAATGTCCGTTTGGTGAGTGGCTCCCAGTCTCCTCCACTTTGACATTTGCATATTTGACCTGTATGATTCCTATGAATTTCCTTTATTACATTTGTTTATTTTGCCACATTTAACACGATGCACTTTAAAATTATGGATTCATATTTTGTGTGTATATAATTGGATTAAAGTGGTTATCCAAGGTGTAAATATGATGCTTACCCCACTCCCCGGCACCCACATAGCTCCTTCTCCCCGCACCACTTTATCTCCCCGTTATGCAGATCAGAACATCCAGTGACGGGATGGGGGGTGCAGCCAATAGCAGGCCGCTAGGGAGGCTCATCCCCATTGTGGTTTGTTATTGGCTGCCCTCATCGCCTTATGTTTTGATGCTGGAGATGCAGTGGTGGCCGTGCGGGGATCAGGAGCTATGTGGGTACCGGGAGTGGGGAAAGTACCATCTATATGAGGGGCCCAGGCATTGGGGGGGATGTTTTACACCTTGGATAACCCCTTTAATTTGATGTATTATGATGAATTAATATAGGGCACATACTGATGATGCCACAAATTGTGTATATATATTAAATCAATTTGTCACTGTTCTTTACGCTTAAGAAAGGTCCTGTGATAAAACTAAACATTGCTGCTGTAAATATGGGTGAAAAAAGTCCACTTGTTTGCACACTATTCATTGGAATGCTACGTATTTCTACTAGATAGATAGATAGATAGATAGATAGATAGATAGATAGATAGATAGATAGATAGACCATTAGGGTCTGACATCCTGCACCCATCAGCTGTTTCAGGGTAGCTCAGGTATGCCAGAATTAGACAGCTCCCTCCATAACCAGCTCTGTCCATTGCACAATTCTACTGCAGAACAGCTGATCGGCATCTGTGCGGGATAATAGGCCATCAACAGTAAAGTCCTAGACAACCCGCCAGATTTATCACCTCCAACAGTTTTACAATGTCTCAGAAATCGTCACAACCTTACTCCAGTAAAGAGATAACATGGAAAGTGGAGTAACATCTCAAAAAGTGTTAGCAGGGGGCGGCGTTGCTAAAGTCTCAAATGATTCGGAGCCAAAGCCCCAATGAATATGGCCCAGTTCTCTAAGTCTCCCCCCCCCCTACCCCCACACACCGCATTTTGCTGTACTTGCTATACAGCAGCACATACCTGTCACATCCAGTGCCTCCAGGTGACGTCTCCTCTGATGTAGATCTTCTCTGTCATCATCTTCTCCATTAGGTATCGTATAACTTCTCTCAGCCGTGCCTCGTCTCTGCAGAGTGTGACACACAGACATCTTAGCTTCCGCACAAGCTTAGCTTCCCACGAATGTGGTACTTGTAATGTAAGAGGGTGTTGTAGTACCAAGTCTTTTGTTTTCAGCACTAATTCAGAGGCTGCAGCAACAGCTCTGAAACAAGTGGGTAGGGCTCTGGCAATACAATCTGCAAGTGGGTAGCGCTCTGGCAGAATAGTATGCTAGGGGCCGCATACGGTCCCCATGTTTTTGTGTCAGTACACCTGAGGCAAATCCTCCTTGTTCATGACAATACAATGTGAAAATTTGTTTGTAGTTGGGGATGCCCAATGCTGGTATTGTGGTGAGAGTTAGTTTTAATGCATGAAATGCATTCACAGCTTCTGGTGTTAGTTCAAAAATCTCTACTTTGAGGCAGTCATATATTGATTGCATCATCTGAGAGCAATCTCTAATCCAGGGGCGACAGTTAGTGATGGACGAACATCGGCCGGGACGGTTCGCGAATGCGCGTTCACAATCAAATGTTTTCGAACCGCACGTTCGTGGCGGGCCCCATTGACTTTAATGGCAGGCGAACCTGAAAAACCTTCAGGTCATATTTGCAGCCACCAAATACTTACTAGAAGTGCACAAATGGTCCCACAACATGGACAGTGACATACCAGAGGGGGCCATTGGCAAAAATTCCCACAAAAAATATATATTTTAATTTTAATCAGGGGCCATTTTGTATGCGTCTCAAAGGTAAACTCTCAAAAATGTGCCCTGCTGGAGCCTAGAAATTTTTATTTTAGGCCACAGGAGTACAGGCCCCAAAAATTTGCCATTCACCTGACAGAAAAGAACTTGTGATTATGTGGCTGGAGGTACATTAGGCAGTCACTGGCTAAAAATTTTACTGTAGGCCAGTACAGGCCCCAAAAATTAGGCATTCACCTGACAGAAAAGAACTTCTGATGATGTGGCTGGAGGTACATTAGGTGGTCACTGGATAAAAAGTTTACTGTAGGCCACTGGAGTACAGGCCCCAAAAATTCAGCATTCACCTGACAGAAAAGAACTTGTGATGATGTGGCTGGAGGTACATTCGGCAGTCACTGGATAAAAATTTTACTGTAGGCCACTGGAGTAAAGGCAGGCTGCGTTACCGCAGTGTTGTGCTCCAGACTCAATGTGTCCGATATGGAAACTGAGAGCAGACCGGTGTGGGCGGCGTGTGGCGCTAATTTTGTAATAATTTATTGTGGGCTTTACAAACTTAAAATACCTTTGAAAAAAAAAGAAAATATTGCATTTAGACGAAGAACCTGCTGCTGTCAGAGGTGTCTAAGTTTATTTTATACTTATACTCGACCGTTACCATGTACCTGCTGCTGCTGTCTGTCCTGATCATGCTGAGTTATGTGTAGACCTTATACTCCACCGTTACCTTAACCTGCTGCTGTCTGTCCTGATCCTGCTGAGTTATGTGTCGGCCATATACTACAGCATTAACATTGACCTGCTGCTGCTGTCTGTCCTGATACAGCTGAGTTAGGCCCAGCTATGTGTAGGCCTTATACTATAGTGTTACCATTTACCTGCTGCTGTCTGTCCTGATCCTGCTGAGTTAGGCCCAGCTATGTGTAGGCCTTATACTATAGGGTTACCATTTACCTGCTGCTGTCTGTCCTGATCCTGCTGAGTTAGGCCCAGCTATGTATAGGCCTTATACTATAGCGTTACTATTTACCTTTTGCTGTCTGTCCTGATCCTGCTGAGTTATGTGTAGGCCATATACTCGACCGTTACCATGTACCTGCTGCTGCTGTCAGTCCTGATCCTGATGAGTTATGTGTAGGCCTTATACTCCACTGTTACCATGTACCTGCTGCTGTCTGATCCTGATGAGTTTGCCCTGGACTAAAGGGGCCTTACTGCAACCTTATCTGTTAATATTACACAAAAACCTAACAATTTAAAAAAAATTAAAGCACACGTTAGAACTGAACAAAATATTTATTTACAATTTGGGAAACAAATATGCCTCTATGGCAATTGCTTAAGTTTGTCTTGAAGGTCCAAAAGCTCCTGGATTTTCTGACGGTGCTGCTCCTCTATTTGCTGCACCTTTCTGTCAAAAATCAGCTGCTGCTTCCTCTGCTGCACCCGGAGTTCCTGCATTGATTTTAGGCGCTCCTGTTGCAGCAGCCTTATTGGTTTTTTTAATTAAATTTGTACTGTTAGGATTAAAAAAAAAAAAATAATGAAAATTACTTGCAATTCAGATTAAGAGGCAATTAGTGCATTGTGTGGAGTATTTGTTAAAGCACTTCCGATTTACATCTCAATTCGTCAGTTTATGATATTTATGATGATTATATAGTTGGTTAATTAGTGATAGTACAGTAGAGTATATATATATATATATATATATATATATGGGGTGTTTCCTGAATGGGGAGAAAATGGGGAACATACTGGGGTGCATTTTGTCCTGTTACCCCTTGTGAAAGTGAAAAATTCGGGACTGCTAGTAATTTTACATTTTTGAAAATCTGTGCTTTGAAATGCTTTCACTATTGTTTCAGCCTTCTGTGAGACGCCTGTTTGCTGAAAAATACCCTTTCCAACACTTAAAATGTTCGTACAGAGTTGCTGTTTCCAAAAAGGGGTCACTTGTTGGGGTTTTTAATTTCTGGGGACCTCAGGAATTTATTTATTGCAACATGGTACCTAATATAAATGTCTGCCAATTCAGATCAGCCAAATCCATATTTTGCTGTTTGACTCTAGAGGCCTGCTGTGCACCCAAACATCATTTTTTGATCACATATTCGGGGGGAAATGGGTAACAAAATGTGGGGTTCATTTTGTCCTGTTACCCGTTGCGAAAGTGGAAAATTTTGTTGTAAAGCCAGTTTTCCTGGAAAAAATTGTAATTTTTCATTTCCACAGCCAAGTGTTTCCTAATTCTGGGAAACGCCTGATCGGTCAAAATGCTCACTACACACCTTGAAATATTCAATATACATGTTATGGATACAGAATTATATTGCTGTGTGCACATATTTACCCTCCTGGCAGGGGCTGGTGACATCCTCCTCCTCCTCATCAGGACCTGGGGGGGGGAGGGAAACCGGGTCCTTGGAGGGTCCGGCTTCTTCAGCATCCACCTCCACCACTTTGCCCACATTAGGTGAGGGTGGTGCGATCTGCTGCTGGGAGGGTCCCACTGTTCTCCCTCCTCCTCCTCCTCTGCGGACACACCACTATCTCCAGATCCTCTGTGGAAGCCATGCGCCAGACGGAGGGAACGGGAACACCTGTAATCACACAATGTTCAGAATTTAAACAAACAACTCAGAACTCATTAAAAAAATACAAATTAAGTGGGGGATATATGTAATGTAATGATGGACGGGGCCTTTTACTGTATTACAGAATGATGATTGCAGTTTATGTATATATTGTGAGGGGTAGCTTTCTTTCAGGGGATCATCCTCACAGATACGGCTTCAGGACACCAGGTTTAAGGTCCAAACAGTGCATTTATTGTGGCACATCAGCAAAAGCGGAACAACAAAACAATAAACACTCGCCCGTCCAGGCTCTAACTAATACATTAACGTCCCTGACTCACCTATTAGGTACAGTTCACACCCTGTGAACCGATGCGGCTTTCCGAGCCAGTGTCCCACAGCTTCCTGGCTGTACAGAGCACCGTTCACACACGGTCTCAAGTCCAATGTCTCTTGTGGGGGATTAAGGCTCAGTAGTCTGCCTGACTATGGCCCTGCGACCCTCCCAGGCATCGCTGCGTCCCCCAACTCCAGGCTACCACCCAGCCTCATGGCCCATCAGCCTAGCCCGGCTGAGACCACACTCACAGAGCCCCCAGGCCTCTGTCACAGTCTTTGTCCCAAGACAACACTTCCCCCAGCCTGACACACTGGGAGGCGCTTTATCCCAGCCTGAGTACCTCCAGCTGGTCTCACCTGTGGTGGAATAGGGGTGTGGACCGTACTATCCACCCCTTCCTTGCCTCTAACCTGTGTGAGGTCTGTCACTGCCTCACAATATAAACTCACATACGTATATTGATTTATGTGTGTGTGAAACGTACAAAATCAGTCGGTTACATCAAACATCTGTACCACCATGCATAAATACAGGGTGGGCCATTTATAAGGATACACCTTAATAAAATGGGAATGGTTGGTGATATTAACTTCCTGTTTGTGGCACATTAGTATATGTGAGGGGGGAAACTTTTCAAGATGGGTGGTGACCATGGCGGCCATTTTGAAGTCGGCCATTTTGAATCCAACTTTTGTTTTTTCAATAGGAAGAGGGTCATGTGACACATCAAACTTATTGGGAATTTCACACGAAAAACAATGGTGTGCTTGGTTTTAACGTAACTTTATTCTTTCATGAGTTATTTACAAGTTTCTCTTTGTTTACAGCTATTGACATGACGCAGAGGTTAACACGTGAGGAGTGGATAGAAATTGTGTTGATGTTTGGTGAACGCAGTAACAGGGTCATTGCAGCAGATTTCAATCCAAGACAGCCTACGAGACCACCCATCTCCCATGCTACGGTTAGCAAACTGCTTGCTAAGTTTCGTGAAACTGGTTCAGTGTTGGATTTGCCAAAATGAGGACGCATGAAATCTGTCTCTAATGAAGAAACATCAGTGGCTGTCCTAGCTTCATTCAGCAAGAGCCCACAGCGTAGCACTCGCCGCATGTCACTGGAGAGTGGCATTAGTCGAACATCCCTTCGGCAGATATTAGCTACTCACAAATGGCACCCTTACAAACTCCAGCTACTGCAGCATCTCAACGAGGATGACCCAGATCGGCGCACTGAATTTGCAGAATGGGCAAAACAAAAATTGGAACAGGACCCTCAGTTTACGCAGAAGATTTTGTTCAGTGATGAAGCAAACTTTTATGTGAATGGTGAAGTTAACAAACAAAACCACCGCTATTGGTCTGACACTAACCCACATTGGATAGATCCCTCCAAGACTGTTGGAACAAAAAAAGTTGGGGCCATTCTTCATCAATGGAAACCTCAAGGCCACTGGATATGCGGAATTGCTACATGATGATGTGTTTCCCTCTTTATGCACTGAAGCTGGCATGTTCCCTGAGTTTTTCCAGCAAGATGGTGCACCACCACATTATGGGTGTCAGGTCCGAGCATTCCTAGATTAACAGTTTCCTGGAAAGTGGATTGGTCGTCGTGGGCCAGTTGAATGGCCCCCAAGGTCTCTTCATCTGACCCCCTTAGACTTTTATCTTTGGGGTCATCTGAAGGCAATTGTCTATGCTGTGAAGATACGAGATGTGCAGCACCTAAAACTACGGATACTGGAAGCCTGTGCTAGCATTTCTCCTGTGGTGTTGCTATCAGTGTGTGAAGAGTGGGAGAAGAGGGTTGCATTGACAATCCAACACAATGGGCAGCACATTGAACACATTTTATAAGTGGTCAGAAACTTGTAAATAACTCATGAAAGAATAAAGTTACGTTAAAACCAAGCACACCATTGTTTTTCTTGTGAAATTCCCAATAAGTTTGATGTGTCACATGACCCTCTTCCTATTGAAAAAACAAAAGTTGGATTCAAAATGGCCGACTTCAAAATGGCCGCCATGGTCACCACCCATCTTGAAAAGTTTCCCCCTCACATATACTAATGTGCCACAAACAGGAAGTTAATATCACCAACCATTCCCATTTTATTAAGGTGTATCCATATAAATGGCCCACCCTGTATATATATTCATTTACAGCGAGGTCGAGATGTATGATGTAACCGGCTGATTTGGTACGTGTCACACCAGGTACTAAGTAATCATTTGTAAAGGGATAAAATACTTATTTGCATAACTGTATATATACATTACAGAGTGATGGCGAGAGATACAAAAGTAATGTAAGCATTGTACCTGGTCATTTCCTGTCACGGATCTCACTGATCCACCCGATGTGTCTCCTCTTTAGATCCGACCAATGTTTGATGTGCTTCCCCTTAAACTCCCTCTTTAGCTGCCTCTGTATTTCCCTCACAATTCTCTTTTTCTCTTCTTGGACCCGGGTCCGGTCATAGCCCCGCTCCAACATGCGCTGCAGGATAAAGATGCAAGCATATAATCCCAAATTTTTTAACTAAAAGTATTTAAAATAATGTCCTCAAGTCTTTGAAGGGGAAATATTAGATTTAATGTTACCGTTAAAAGATCTGATTGTATTTCAATTGTATGGGTGTGGGGTCTGAGCAATCAGATATTGGCCAGCAAAGCAGAGATGTACCTGTCTAGTGAAGTGACAGTACGGTATGGGGTGTACAGCTGGTTCGCCCCCCGTGGTGCACCCTGGGTAATGCTAAATGAACCAGAAAATACTGGCGGTCAGACAAAGAAAGCTTCTCCTGAGTCCTGACCATCAGGACACAAACTCAAATCTATAGACTCTGTGTGTGTGTGTTAGGGTGGCCACTTGCAGAGCCCCAAAAAGGAGGACAGCGTACCGGGGACAGTGGCGCACAATAGTTAAATACTACATAGTAGATGCCCAGGTTATACTAGCATGGTCCATATTACTATATATAAGAAGATGTATAACGTATACCAGCTGTACATATATAATTGTACACAGGAGATACCCAGGTTATAACAGCATGATCTATTTAAATAATTATAATTTATATCAGCTGTACATTTATAATGATATACAGATGATGCCCAAGTTATTCCAGCTTAGTCCATATATAATTTATACTCTGATATATAGTCCTGTAAGTACCTGGGGCAGTGGGATCTGTGCTAACCTTGTGCCTAGTGGGCTGAGTGCTGATTCTGCTGTGTCTTCAAGCACTGGACGGCCTAGACCAGTGTGGAATCATAGATGGCAGGCAGCGTCAGTGAACATTGATCAGAGTGGCACCCGCGCTCCGCAGCCGCTCCCGCCTGAACTAAAGGTACACGTCGGACGTGTCACGCGGGCAGCAGCGTTGATCACGTTTTGACGTCACGTCATAGAGCGCACTGTGCGGTCCGGACATGCTGCCAGGCCCTGCTCCCAGTGATAGGGATACATAAAGCCATCCTTACCCGTGCCAACTGCCAACACCCGTGTAACCACAAAAAAAGGAGAACTTCCGGCCGTCCTGGCCTTGTGCCGGGTGGAGGACCAGGAGCCCGAAAATCGGACTGTCCCGCCACCCTAGTGTGTGTGTGTGTGGTATATACTGTGTGGCAGGAAAATGGATGTGCAATGTGCATGTGAGAGATATTTTTCTGCTGTCTATACATACATGCTACAGACATAGTGGTGTGATGTCACAACAATACTTAGTGCACCAATCAGTAATATCTACTTATACCTAATAAAATTTGAAGTTGCATGTATTGCGATTGCGCATCATTAATGCCGATTTGCGCAATCGTTAATATATTGGAACACTCTATCTGCATATAAAGCTATTGTTCAAACAGTGGTGTAATGTAAAATTACTTACAGTGATCAGAAGTTCTTCCTTACATTCGAGAATGTTGCTGCCAACCATCTTCTCCAGTCTCAGGAAACTTCTGGCAGTATGACAACTAGCAAAACTAGGCCACGCCTGTATCGCGCATGCGCATTACATGCATATTGTATTGCCGATTTCACAATCAGGAAAATCAGCTCTAATTCTCGAATATATGACGAATATTCTACCAAATATTTGCTAAATATCGCGAATTCGAATATTGACCCTGCCGCTCATCACTAGTCGCCGCTGAACGTCAGCAAGGCGAGCCATGGCCGTGTAAGATCTTCTAAAATGGCCAGAGATTTTCCTGGCCTGCCGCAAGATGTCCTGGACCCCGGGGTATTTGGCAACGAATCGCTGCACGACTAAGTATAGGACGTGTGCTATGCACGGCACGTGTCATTTTTCCCTGTTTCAGCGCGCTCAGCAGATTGGCACTGTTGTCGCACACCACTTTACCAACTGTTAAATTGAGCAGGGTTAGCCACTGATCGGCCTGTGACCGCAGAGCTGAAAGCAGTGCAGGACCGGCGTGGCTCTTGGCTTCCAGGCACAACAGCCGTAGCACAGCATGGCAACGTTTCACCTGGCACGTCGAATAGGTTCTGAGGAGCTTGGGGGGTGTAGCGGAAGAGGCAGTAGCAGTGGAAAAGGAGGGATCAGCCGAGGAGGAGACGGAGGATGGAGTAGGAGGAGGTAATGGTAATAGCAAATCCACACGGGAGCCACGGGTTACACGGCCGTCAGAAGGTTCACCTAGTGGGCAGTAAAAGTTATGTACCTTCCCTGCCCGTGTTTGCTAGACCACGTGTCTGTGGTCGGATGTATATTGGCACCGACACTGTGTGACAGAGATATATTCACTTGCCACTGAACGTGGTCATATAGCTCTGGGATGCCCTTCTGGGATAAATATTTGCTTCCGGGGTCCTTCCATTGCAGTGTGCAAATGGCCACAAATTTTTATGGCAGTAGTTGGCGGGCTACCAGTTCCGACAAGCCAGCGTTCAGCCTTTGGGCAAGAGGGTTATCCGGCGTCATCAACTTTTTACGCTCAATATTTGGTGTAAACAGGTATATTGAACACCTTAATCAGTTTTTTATGTAATTAGGTATATCGCAGGCCTCAATCAATATTTGGTGGAAGCAGGTATATCAATCCCCTTAATCAGTATTTTGTGGAAGCAAGTATATCACAGCCCTCAATCAGTATTTTGTGGAAGCAGATATATCAATCCCCTTAATCAGTATTTTGTGGAAGCAGGTATATCGCAGGCCTCAATCAATATTTGGTGGAAGCAGGTATATCAATCCCCTTAATCAGTATTTTGTGGAAGCAGGTATATCGCAGCCCTCAATCATTATTTGGTGGAAACAGGTATTTCAAACCCCTTAATCAGTAATTTGTGGAAGCAGGTGTATCGCTCCCCTCAAACAATATTTGGTGGAAGCAGGTATATCAAACCCCTTAATCAGTATTTTGTGGAAGCAGGTGTATCACACCCCTCAATTCGTTTTTTTGCCACAACAGTTATATCACACCACCCTGTTTATTTGGGGCAACAGGTATATCGCAGCCGTCAATCAGTATTTTGTGCAGGCAGGTATATCTTACCCCTCAATCAGTTTTTTTTGGGGCAACAGGTATATCACACGCGTTGCAAATAGTTATTCCAATACCGCGTGCCCCTCTATATAGTTGCGGTATCGCAGCAGAACCGCACACAACTGCTGCACAATACAAATGCACTATAATATACTTTCTATGTTAGAAAGTATATTATAAGTATATTACACCTATCGATAGAACATCTATACCAGTCCTTAATAGGACTTTTGTGGCCCTATTAGCTAGCGTTTGGTGTCCCTAACAGCCTGTCCCTGCTCCACACAGCAACCTCGTCCTACACTGGCAAAACAGAGAATGTAAAAAGGCTGCCAGATCGGGTTCTGTTATAGGGTGGGGGTGTGTCCATGTGCTAAAAATGTCTTAATTACCTTTCCTGTCACACCTGATGGATGTGTCATGGGTCAAAGTTTGGCGCAATGCAAAAGAATATGGCGTCGGTGGACATCGCCATATGTTTGCATGTTCGGCGAATCGCATGTTCTTGGCAGGGGGTGCTGCTGTATAGCAATAACCCTATTAGATGTTAGGAGTTTAATACCTGGAGAAATACAGTGACCTAGGAATGTCACAGTAGATTCACAAAGTTGCAACTTCTCTTTGGAGGCTTTGCAACCATTTTCAGCAAGGAAAATGAGCAAAGATAGAGATTCCTCTTTACACTGTTCAGGACAACAAAGTAACAGATCATCAATATATTGCAAAAGAGCAGTGTCCGGATAGGCCGGCTGCCAGGACTGCAGCACAGAATGTAGAGAAAATATCAGGAGAATTGGGAGCCCCTTGTGGTAAAACGACCCATGCATACTGCTTGTGACGGAAAGTGCCAGCATTCTTCATGTAAAGGGACAGAGAAGAAAGCATTTTCAAGATCAATGACAGTAAAAGATGTGGCATCTATAGGTACTTGGTTTAACAGAATGTGTGGATTGGGCACTTGTGGTGTATTTATGACCGTTACAGCATGTACTGCCCTTAAATCATGTACCATACGATAAACTGGAGGCTGACCCTTCACAGTCTGCATCTTCTTCACAGGAAATAGGGGCGTATTGAAGGGGCTTTTTATAGGAATTATTAACCCTTTCCCCAACAGATCTTTTAGATCATTTGCGATAGCATCTTCCTGTGAAGAATTAAGTGGCTACTGACGTACACATGGCGTGTTAGTGCCAGGTTTCAGCTGTTTGACTACTGGAGTTACTGGTAGTCTACCCACGTCTCTATCTTGGAAGTCACCCACAAATGTGATGGGACTTCAGACAGCCAGTCTGGGGGTGTAAATTTAGAGGTAGAGGAGGCACTGAGCGTCATTAAGGACATAAGTGCACACAGAGTCTCTTCAGGCACAGGGGCTGTGATTTGGGGTTTTCCTGAAGAGAAATCCACAGATGCTTTTATGGCACTAAGCACTTCAGTACCCAGTAAATTGTATGGACTATCTGAGCTTACCAACACCTGTGTGACAATACATAAGGCATTATGAATGTTAGGTTTAACAGGCTTTGTTAGTAGGAGTTTAACAGACGTTACCTCAACCCCTTGACAATAGATGTAATCTGAGGAGATAAGCTCCTCAGGCACATATTTTTCTTGTATTAGGGTATGGGCTGCTCCTGTGTCTACCAAAAAGCCAATTGAATTTCCTGTGTCCTCACATGTGGATGTGATGATTAGTTGTGGACCTGGGGATGTGTCAAGGGGGTAGTTAACGTTGAGGGAACTCACAGGATTGCCGTCACTTCATTGAGAGGTCTGGGCAGTAGCCTGACCTCTCCGGGGACATTTGACTGAATAATGCCCCTTTTTCCCACAATTCCAACAAGTTACATGGTCCCAGTTACATGGGGACTGGGCTCCACCTGGTAATTTTTTCTGGAGCCTGCCCTTTGCTTTGAAGGGTTGGTTAGCCATTATTGTTTTTTTTATTTTGTAAGTCTAGCTCAGCTCCCTTTGCTATGGCCACTAGGAGAGAGAGAGTCTGGGTTTTGTTGTCCACACTTAGGACATGTCCACCCCGCCCCGCCCATTATATGAAGGTGATGCTGTTGGAGAGAGAGATTTTTGTGGGTTATGGGGGCTAAATGACCGTACTTCATGAGGGATGATTAATTTCATACACGGTCCCTTTGTCAGTGTATTTTGCCTTATGGGCAGTCATAGTCACTCCCTGGGCTACATCATACCACATTGTGGCCTGGTCCTATTTGTTATGGTCCTCCAACCACCCCTTAAAATTAGTGAGACATTTCTGCCATACTGATTCATCCAATGTTCCAGTCACACCTGCTCCCAATTTCTTTAACATTTGTTTACAGTCTTTGGTTGCTTCAGTGCCCTTTGCGCATTGCACAGTATCTATTGCAGAGACCCTTTTTCTCTGCTTCCTTCTCAGAGGAACGATTACTCTGTGCAGCCCCATCCTTTGGTTTGCGCTGTGACAGTGTTGCCACACTTGCGGTTGCCCGTTACGAGATCCAGCGCATGCCCAATACAAAGCTATGGGCATCGGACTCTATTTAATCTTCAGCGCATGTGCCCGGCACCCTCACTGGCCGGGATCACATAGCGCCTGCGTCCCCTCTGCTTCTTTGAGGCTGCTTCAGCCTCTGCGTTCTGCGCCTGCGCCGGGCACTATTCAGAGCAGCGCTTCAGATCGCTGCTCTCAAACACATCAGAAGGGGTTAATACTAGCTTTGTATTGGGCATGCGGCGGATCTCGTAACGTCGGGGACAGCAGAAGCCGCCCAGCAAAGTGAATATTGATGAGCTGGGCTGCGCTTCAAAACGGCGGTTGGGGGCGGCTGGCTGGGCGCAAGTGAAGCTGAAACACCGCCCCTTGGGCAGAAAGAAGACGATTCTATCAGGTTATAAAACATGAGTTTACTGTATTTATAAGGTGGACAGGGGTTATACTTATATGTTTTTAATACACATTAGAAGACCTGTGCATGCATATATATAGCTAAATATGCTTATTGGGCCTGTCAGTGTCCCTTTAAACCCCTCTACGTTCTTTCTATGGCACAGGAAGCACACAAACACTGCTATTCAAATTATTATATCTGCAACCACCCAATCAAAACTGTTATTATAATACTCACGCATGTATACACTATACAGCATACGCCTAGAGACAGTTTGCACATATAGGGGAAATTAAGCAAAACATTCACCAGAACACTGTGCAGGCACAACTTTCACACACCACACTGCAGAACAGCAACAGAGCTCAGGAGACAGGCAGTAAAACAATGGGTAACTTACCGTGGTCTTCCTGGGCCCTGGTCTCCATATCGGGGTCAGCAGCTAGGAGCGTTGGTGTGGTGCCCGCATTTTCCACCGGAAAATTTTGTGGCAGACCAAGGGTCAGTCACGTGAGGATCGATACCACGTGTTCAGGTGAATGACGTCGACGGAGAAAAATGACAGAGGTCAGCGCACAGTTCAAAACTCTGCCAGGATCCCAAAAATGGAGTGTCCTAGGCCCTTTATTTATACCCCTTCCAAGGGTGTAACCTCTTAAAGTGTTGACATGATTGGTTTACAAATATTTCAACAATAACTTCTGATTGGTACACAAATAATTTACTTCTAATTGGTCAAAACTGAATCCATCTATTGATTGGTTAGTATTCTATGAGCTTTCTATATTCTACTAACGGGTTAATTGCTAAGACTATGGTTTTTTTTCTTACAGAATGCATGCTTGGTTATTAGCACGTACACACGGCTTATCTTATCTTAACACACAGATGCTAACATTGTTTTTCAGCTACTAGCCAAAATAAAATGGAGTTTCAGGAAAGTTGGATATATCCTTAACAAGATGTTATAAACTGTGCCAAAAGCTGCAGTTTACTGCACCCTTGCAGGGCGAGACATAAAAGGAGTCTAAATGTGGTGTAAGGTAGCTAGGTAAGTTTTTTGGCGCAAATGACTCCAAAATTCTTGTGGGTTTTTCAATCGTACATCTGCCCCAAAGATTTGATTTCTAATAGTCCAAAAAATGAAACCATCAATGCAGATGCAAAAATTCTCAGTGCTACTTGAAAAATAAATTTGGATTATCAGAATCAGGGGGCCCATTTATGTACTGATATACGCCACTTTGCAACAAAATCTGCAACTTTTCTCCGCTCACGCCACTTTCCCGAAAAGTCTAAAAAACAAGGCATGGTGTGGGCGGGAAAGATGGCGGACAGGCAGGCCGTCTCATTCATTATTTTGTACACCAGTTTTTGGCACACAAAATGACTTAAATCTATGCCAGCAAGGGAGACAAAGTTATGTAGAGGCCTGCACCTGCACATAGATTTGGTGCTTCCTTCAGCAGCGCAGGCACAATTAATAAGTCTAAATCGCCGGTCTTAATAAATGTGCCCCCAGGTCCCTATATTATGACTGTAAAAAGCACTGATTCTCTACATTAATCCGGTTGTGTTGTTCTGTATTGCAATAAATGATCACAATATTTAATTAATATAATTACAAGTCTGAACGTCCTAATCTGGTTTAATGCTTTTACGTTTATAATGAGTTTTCTTTTTGTGCTTTGCTGGAGGATTGTGTTTAGTATGCATCAGGCGTCAATATAAAGCTGGAAATATACTGTACAGATGCACATGGTATATGGGGACTACGGCAGCTGGGAATGAGAATACGCCGGTTTTATTGCTGACGTCCAAAGGTAACTTCAAAGAAGACAGAAGGGCAGACATCCCTTTAATAAATAAATAATGATCCATTACAGGAGGGCAAAGCTCTGTAGGGCATTATCGTTTAATACACATAAAAGCCTGGAGCAGTTCTAGGATCTACACAGCTCTCCAGATAACAATAAGGAGCGCGGTTCTGCCAGAATATTAAATCATCCCTACAAGACCATAGCAATAGAGTGCTATAATATATTATGAAGTAAGGTCTGAACAGACATTTCATTTGAGTTTGTTAAAGGGATTCTCACATAACAGACCTCCCCTTTAATATGCAAGTCAAAATATATTTGCCAAGCTTCTCTAATTTTATTAGCATAACATCGGCAATGTAATATGACTTTATTTGGTTTGTAGAGTGCTGTTGCACTATGTGTTGTTCTATTTGTGTTTTCAGCCATAGCGACGTGCACCTGCGCATTGGGATGTGCTGACTAACCCCCTTTTCCTTTGTAGTTTATATGGGAGAAGTGGCTGACTCCTATTTGGTCATGCACTCCTGTAGCCTGTTTTGCCTCACAGGTTGATTTTAATTAGCATGAGTATATAATTTGCTCTGAATGCATGTTGGTACTTGTAGTCCCTGGATTCAATGGAGGCCATTTTGGCACCACAGAGATATAAACCAAAAGGGGCCCAGCATGCATTTGGAACCTACACCTCCTGAACTTCATGGTCGCTGTCATGGCACATAACAGGTGATTTTAGTGTTAGGTTCCCGTCTTATAGAGATCGCCTTGACGTGCGGCAGACGGGCTCAAATATTTTAGTACAAAATATATTTGCCAAGCATCTCTAATTTTATTAGCATAGCATCGGCAATGTAATATGTCTTTGTACTTTATTTGGTTTGTAGAGTGCTGTTTTATTTGTGTTTTCAGCCATAGCGACATGCACCTGCGCATTGGGATGTGCTGACTAACCCCCTTTTCCTTTAATATGCAAGTCACAGCCAGCCTATGCTATATCAGCCATTCATAAGAATAAACTGCCATGTATGAGTAAGCCAGAGGGACACCCACTGCTTTAGGGGCTCTCAACTATGGCTTATAGAGGAAGTCATGTCTATAACCAGGGGCGGATTGGCCATAGACCCTACAGGGAAATTTCCCGGTGGGCCGATGCTACCGAAGTCTGCATCTATGCCCTTGACTGGGTACATAAGCTCTCAACAGTAATTAACACTGTGAGAATCAGGTACCCATGTACTCGGCCAGCCACCACACATGCACTCCTGAATTCAACTGCTGTGGCCCGCACCTCACCTCCTAAGCTCCTGCTCCATAGACAACTGGAGAAGGAGGACAGAAGATGGTAGCTATTGATGGCCACCACAGAGGGTCAGCTTTTTGGGCAGTATATTGTGCACTGCTATTTAGTTCTGCTGGGATGGTATTTAGCACATTGGTATTGCTGACCCCGTCTACTTGTGTTCCCCCTACCTTCTGTTAATTTGGACCTGCCTACAAAATGGGGCCACTTTTTGTTTTTTTTCCAGGGCCACTTTAAAGGGACTCTGTCATGAGATTTTACCCCTATAACCTAAACATATGCCCATGTCCGTACTAATAACATGAATCCTAAGCTGGCCTTATTAAACCTGCTTGTGGCTCTATTAGCCCAAAAAACAGGTTTTTATAACCTGTCAATCACCGACATAAGGTGCCCAAAGGGACGTTCATTAACACAGGGTGCCCGGCCGCACATATCGTCATCTGTTGTCCAGCGCCGCCTTCCCTGTCTTAATCGCCACCGTCCCTGTCTACAGTGCCACAGTGATAGGATAGCAGCAGTTGCGGATGCAAGTGGCCCTGCGAATTCCCCTTCTGGGAGAGCAGCCCCTGGATGAGTGGGTGACAGAACTCGAGAGCCTGGTATGGAAGGAGCTTTGGCTAGACGACGCCTACCAGGCACTCTGGTGGTATGTGATTCGGCGCTCCCCCTGGATGGCTGAGCACGACAGACCCAAGGGTGAGGATTATGATGGCCCTGGGCTGTTGTTTGAGACCTTCGCAGAATCAGAGTTTGAAGATGCTGGAGAGTCCCGGTTCTGGGATATCTATGACTACAGGGAGGCTATGCATGATTGGGCTACAGCGAGAGAGGTGAGACAAGACCTGGCATCTCTAGTGACAAAGGAGTGGGAGCTGGAGCAGGATTACCAATACTTCTTCAGCTCAATTCTGCCCCAATATACACTTCCAGAGAGCTGTGTGGCAGTCCCAGACCTACAACTCTACAGCTGGGAAGACCCGACTGAAGTATCCCCTGCTTCAGTACCAGCTACAGAGCGAGGGGACCTCATAGACTGGTCCTGGGGGGAACCCCATATGGCAGGTGGAGATGGGACCGAGGTCTCTCCACCAGCCCTACAGGGATGCTGGGCGGTCGGCCCAGATCCCCAACGGTAGCCAGAGTTTCAGGAAGTAGGGACAGTCGGTCCTGCTCCCCAGCAGCAGTATGTTTTGCAGGGAGATGAAAGCATCGTCTCAATTCCCCAGCGGCAGTGTACCTTGAAGGGAGAGGAGACAACCGGTCTCTCTCCCCAATCACAGGGGGATAGCACCCCTAACTCCAATGGTGCAGATGGGACTGCGGTCTCTGCACCAGACCTACAGGGATGCTGGACAGCCGGTACAGATCCCCCACCAACCCCGCAGGAATGCCAGGAGGAGGATTTAAGCAATCCCTCCTCTTCACAGCCGATCCACAACAAGGTCCTGGGGGTAGGATTACCTGACCCCATCCCAGCGGAAGAGCTGGCATCTGGGCATTGTGCAGTCGGCCTCTGCCCTCCCCTATCCTCTTGTCCAGAGCCTGACTCCCCACAGGCTACCCCAGCGGAAGAGCTGGCATCTGGGCAGAGCGCAGTTGGCCTCTGCCCACCAAGTACCCACATCTCCAAGCTAGAGAACAACAATGAAGCAAAGAGTAGCAGACGCCCACTCAACAGCTGGGGACATACAGAACAGAGCCAAGCCCCAGAGTTCAACAGGACCAGTATTTGTTTATGGGTGGGCTACTCGACTAACTCAGGCACCGACCGACAGGAGGTCAGGTACCTGGTTAGTCTACTGTTGGGAGAAATGTGACGGACTGAACTGTCACTGGGGCTGCTGGAGAAGCCTGAGGGCTAGCCTCCTTCCTACGGACTATGGACCCAGAACTATGGAGACCCTCTCAGACCTTTTGGGGTTAACTCTGCACTGAGACTCCCACTGATTGTGTTAGTGATGGGATTAAGATAGCTGACTTTAGGAGCAGCCGACTCCTAGATGAGTAGATCACCCTATGATACACTCAGGAGATAATCCCATCACATGTGTCTCTTCTCTCCCTATTCATTCATTATGGAGGGGGGGATGTCTGTTTGCATGTTGTTCGTGGTTGATTGATTTATGTTGTTAGACATCTTGAACTGTATATATACTGAGTTGGTCTTCAATAAAGTGAGTTCCTGTTTTACCTTCAACATAGAGCCTCGTCTCATGTGTGGGGGAACAGCTATATTTACTCTGGGGATTGCTATCGGTATTATACTCCCCTGGGATTACAACACGGTTCTACCCACTGGAAGTTGGATCCTGGTCTTGGGCCCAGGGTGGGTGGAAGACGGCGAGACCTCAACCAAGCTGCGGCGGTTCGTGGGGTCGGCAGTGATAACGGTGTCAAGTGGAGTGCTTGGAGCCCTCAGGAAGCACTAGGAGCATCCATCAACGGAGGTACCCAGTCAGGGTGCCAGGAGATCCATTACAGATACCTCTGGATGTACTACAGCTCCCAATCTGCACTTTAGTAAAGAGTTATCTATCTTCTACAACTGACCTGGTTACTGACTTCAGCACCATTTACCGACCACAGCACCTACATCCCCTGCCTTGCACCCATACATAGGGGTTGCCACCTGTCCGGTAACTCACCAGCCAAGCCGGTAATTTAGTGCTCCTGTCAGTGCCGGATTTTTTTTTCTCTGCAATAATAATTGATGTATTCCTATATGGACTGTTACTAATGAGCGCGTCCATTGTAGAGCGCTCATTAGTACAGCCTTTAACTCCCGCTCCCTCCCCTACTTGTGTTAAGAAAAGAAAAACTCACCTCATCCGGGACAGGACCTGCACAAGCAGAGAATAGGCCATCATTATTTTTGGGGGGCACTAGTGGGGGCATTACTATTACTGGGGGGCACTAATGGGGGCATTATTAATTCTGGGTTGCACTAATTGGGGCATTAATATTACTGAGGGGCACTAATGGGGACATTATTAATTCTGGGGCACTAATAGAGGCATTACTATTACTGGGGCACTAATGAGGGGTATTATCAATTCTGGGTTGCACTAATGAAGGCATTAATTTTACTGGGGGACACTAGTGGGGGCATTATTAATACTGGGAGCCACATTAAGGTATAGCGACTTAACACCCATTGTTAAGCCATGCCCCCACAACTACATCCCCTTTGGGGTGTGGCTTAACTTGGATGGTATTTTTTGTTAGGAAAGGTGGCAACCCAACCCTACAACACTCATCAAGGGCACCTCAACTACCATTATACAGGAGCCCCAACGTGTCCCCAAGGGAAGAAAGGGTGCGCCCTCCTATCACTGCCCCGCCTTAGAGAGCATCGATGTGAGGATTACTACCTAACTGTCACAGCCAAAGCCAATACCACTCCCATCCTCCGCTCTGCTTCTCCGATGCTTGTGGCAGTGCCCGTGGATGTTCGGGTTCGGCCGAACTTCGGGTCAAAGTTCGGGTTCATGACCCGAACTCGAACCCAAACCCCATTGAAGTCAATGGGGACCCGAACTTTGGTGCACTAAAATGGCTGTAAAATAGTCATAGTAGAGGGCTGCAAAAGGAAGCAAAATCGGGGTAAGAGTAGGACAATTGCCCTGCAAACAAGTGTGGATAGGGAAATGACTTAAAATAACATAGAATATAAAAAAATTAAAAATAATCTTGACTACTGGAGGAGGTAGAGGTCAAAGTGGAGTAGGAGGTTGAGGAGGGGGTGGATGTGGCAGTGTAGGTGGAAGCGGTGGTGGAGGAGGAGGTATCCAACACTGTTTTTTTTTTTTCCCCTTTATTTTATTTTATTTATTTATTTTTTAAAATTTGGGAAAATCCCAAAACATTGGGAAATGGAAAAGAGAATGCAAAGAGAAAGTGCAATGGAGTATAACAATGGCTGGGTGCGGCCGGCATACTTGTCTACTCAGCAGAAGGTACGGACAAGTCCTGTGGGATCCATGCCTGGTTAATTTTGATGAAAAGTGAGCTTGTCCACGTTGGCTGTGGACAGACGGTTGCGCTTGTCTGTGATCACCCCCCCTGCGGTGCTAAACACACGTTCAGACAATACACTGGCCGCAGGGCAGTCCAGCACCTCCAAAAAGTAAAAGGCAAGCTCCGGCCATGTGCCCAATTTGGAGACCCAGAAGTTGAATGGGGCAGACCCATTAGTCAGTACATGTAGGCATGTGCACATGTATTGTTCCACCATGTTGCTGAAATGCTGCCTCTTGCTAAGACGATCCATATCAGCTGGTGGTGCTGGTTGTTGTGGTGTGCTGACAAAGCTTTTCCACATTTCGGTCATGCTAACCCTACCTTCTGAGGTGCTGGTGATCCCCCTTCTGCGTTGGCGACTTCTTCATCCTCCTCCTCTGCCTTCGCCTTGTGCTTCCACTGAGCCCCCGCTGTCGGGTGGGAATGCCATCAGCAGAGCGTCTACCAGCATGTGCTTGTACTCGCGCATCTTCTGATCACGCTTTAGTGAGGGAATTAAAGATGGTACGTTATCCGTGTACCGGGGATCCAGCATAGTTTTTTTAATAGTTTTTTAGTTACTGCAACAAAGTTGGTATAAAAAATAAATAAATAGAGATTTATCCCTAACGGTTTCAGTAGGTCATGTATACATTCCTTTATTGGCAAATGGGGGTGTGACAGGGGAGGAGCCAGGACAGGATGTGGGATGGGCCAGGGGTGGGTAGTGGGCGAGGTTAGGGACCCCAATTCAGATTCTTGCTATGGGGCCCAGTGATTTCTATGTACGCCCCTGGGTATATGTCACCCACCGAACTAACCGACAGATTAACTATATTAATTTCCCTGTCACCTATGCAGTGCAGGTATACCTCCGACCAAAAATGTTTATATGTAGAGATGGGAGAATTTCTTAAGTTCGATTCGGCTAAAGTGCATTTTTTGTAAGTAGCGGGTGCAATGACAGGGAGCTGCGATAGCGCCGTCCCCATCATTGCACCCCTCAGATGCTGCATTTATACATGATCGCGGCATCTGAATGTAAAATTGGAACAATAAATTTTTTTTTTAATAAAACTTACCGCCTCTATTTGCTCGCGACGGGTCAGCCGCCGCCATCTTGCTTGAAGATCTTGGCCGAAATCCTGTTCTGCGCGAGATTACATCATCGCGCCGGCTGGCGTGGTGATGTATGACATCATCACGCCAGCCGGCGTGATGATGTAATCTCACGCCGCACTGGATTTTTTCCGAGATCTTCAAGCAAGATGGAGACTGGCAGCCCGTCGCGAGCAAATGGAGGCGGTAAGTTTGAATTTTTGTTACTATATCAGGTTAAATCGATTAGCTGACATGAAGGACGAGGAAATTCGGCTTCTATGCGAATCAAATTTATCCTGAAATTCGGATCGAATTCCACTTCATGGGATTCGATTTGCTCATCTCTAGTTATTTGTCACCCACCGAACTAATAGACAGATTAAATATATTAATTTCTCTGTCACAGATGCAGTGCAGGTGTACCACACACCAAAAATGGGTATATGTCACCCACCAAACTAACAGACAGATTAACTATATTTATTTCCCTGTCACGGATGCAGTGCAGGTGTATCTCACATCAAAAATGGGTATATGTTGTGAGGTGGGGAAATAGCTCTCCTTCTCTGAACACTGTGTAGATTAAATTAAATGATCTGGACTGACATTCTGCTGTTTGGCCCCAAGATGCCGCTGTTTCCTAAACACAGCTACAGACTGCTTATATTTCCATATTTATGAGAGGTGAAGTTACACAGAGTCTGGAGAGGAAGAGAAAGGGAGCAGCCATCTTAGAGGGAGCTGAGACTGAGGAACTGTATCATCAGAGGATCCGACGGCATCCAGGTGTGGGGGCATACCTCAGTGACCAGAGCGTCAGCTAAGTGAAGCTGATTGTGTCCAAGACCCTGATTCTGTCCAGAGGAACGAGGATTGCTTTCAGGAACACTGATGAGAGCTGAGGAGCAAAGCGACATACACTGCGGGACCGCATGCTTGTTGGAGAAGCATTTGTTCTGTTCAGAGTCACCAGGGGAGGTAGAAAAGAGCCAGATCGGTAAGAACATGCACGCACCTAACTACAGTGTTGGCACCTAGAGACTGAGACCAGTCCTGTAGTTAGTTAGATAGAGTCTCTGTGTCAGGCCACAAGTCTTGCAATTATTCATTGCAAGGACTCCATAATTTATAGGGACATTTCACACATGAGAGATGATAAACCTCCCCACAAACTCAAGCCAGGCTGGTGTTTTGCTCAGAAAGAATACTCAGGCACGTGATACAAGACCAGTTATGGGAGGGGGAATTCTGTAGAGCTTTGAAAGATTGTAAGCTGTTGTGCTGCACCGCAGGCTAGCCCATACCACACACCCATACAGTTATTCTTGCTTTTTTTAGGGTAATAACAGGTAAGGTGTGGCAGTTTAGTTATTCCCGCCAGTAGGTAAATTACCACGTTTTTCTCCTGCATCCATCGGAGGGCACGAGCTGTGCAGCACAAGGGTCTCAACCTTGGGGCTGGGTATATGTAAATTTATTCCACAAAATAGAAATAAATGAGCGGCACTCACCATTCGATGCGAATGTTTCTTTTACTGGGTGCAGAGAGGGGAATGAACAGTGCAATCACAGAAACATGGCGACGGCCATTTCGCGTATTACAGCTTCATCTGGCCAATACTGTATTGGCCAGATGAATCGGTAATACGCAAAACGGCCGTCGCCATGTTTCTGTGATTGCACTGTTCATTCCCCTCTCTGCACCCAGTAAAAGAAACATTCACATCGAATGGTGAGTGCCGCTTATTTATTTCTATTTTGTGGAATCATTTTTGTACTTGACAAGCTGTGCACCACCAGATTGCGATAGACCGTGGTCCCTGTTTTCTCCATGTGACCAGTGGTGAAGTGAAAGTTTGCCGTAGTGCCACCTAACCCTAAATCTCACTTTACCATTTGTATGTAAATTTATTGTATGTTCCCAGCATTTGTGGTTGTGTTCATTACAACGTTTAAGTAAAATTCTGTTTTGGAAAAAGCTGGTGGTGGAGTTGTTTTCCTCGTTCGTGACTTCGCTGTATCCTGGGGAGCCCACCCGGTGCATGGCTTACAATTTCACCCACCGAACTAACAGACAGATTAACTATATTAATTTCCCTGTCACGGATGCAGTGCAGGTGTACCTCACACCAAAAATGGGTACATTTCACCCACCTATCTAACAGACAGATTAATTATATTAATTTCCCTGTCACGGATGCAGTGCAGGTGTACCGCAAACCAAAAATGGGTATATGTCAACCACTGATCTAACAGACAGATTAACTATATTAATTTCCCTGTCACTGATGCAGTGCAGGTGTATCTCACACCAAAAATGGTTATATGTCACCCACCAAACTAATAGATTAACTATATTAATTTCCCTGTCATGGATGCAAAGCAGGTGTACCTCACACCCAATATGGGTATATGTCACCCACCGAGCTAATAGACAGATTAACTATATTAATTTCTCTGTCACGTATGCAGTGCAGGTGTAACTCACACCAAAAATGGGTATATGTCACCGGCTGATCTAACAGGCAGATTAACTATATTAATTTCCCTGTCACTGATGCAGTGCAGGTGTAACTCACACCAAAAATGGGTATATGTCACCCAATGATCTAACAGACAGATTAACTATATTAATTTCCCTGCCACGTATAAAGTGCACGTGTATCTCACACCAACAATGGGTATATGTCACCCACCGATCTAACAGATTGATTAACTACTATCTTTGTGTATCGGGGTACAAAGATGGTCCATTGCACCCACAAAAAAATCGCTATAGGTCACCCACAGAATTAACAGTCAGA
This sequence comes from Bufo bufo, assembly GCF_905171765.1. Classification (NCBI taxonomy): domain Eukaryota; kingdom Metazoa; phylum Chordata; class Amphibia; order Anura; family Bufonidae; genus Bufo; species Bufo bufo. The sequence continues at coordinate 565,893,753 of NC_053392.1, read as the reverse complement.
TTAATTATTATATTTCAGATTAAAAAGCCAGATGAAATTCCTAACACTCTCCTTCACTTCAGCTGCCTGCTTCCTGTCCCTACACATTTAAGAGCTGATGGGCGGTGCTAAACGTCATCCAGCTTCTATAGAGGCAGGGTCACATGATGCACCGGCCAATCACAGCCATGCCATTACTAGGCATGGCTGTGATGGTTTTTAAGTGCCCACAGCTTAAAAGCTTGTTGATTGCTCTGCAGCCTTTCAACAAGCTTTTTTAAATTCCCGAACTCGAACCCAAACTTTTTCGTCAAAGTTCGAGTTTGGGTCCGGGTACCCGAACTTGCAAAGTTCGGTACGGACCCGAACTTTGCAGTTCGGGTTCGCTCAACACTGGTAGGGTGGTAGAAAGAAATGAGGAAGGATATGTAGGGAGGTGGAGCACTGTGGAGAGCTTTGTGGTTGAGAGTGAGAAGTTTATACTGTATTCTGTTGTGGATGGGCAACCAGTGAAGTGACTGTCACAGACTAGAGGCATTGGTGTAGCGGTTGGACAAAAAGATGAGTCTGGCTGCTGCATTTAGGATATTGAAGGGGGCGGGGTAAAATGAGGAGAAGGTCATTTAGGAAGAGTTACAATTGTGCTCGGATCGGCTCATGATGAGAGGGTCTCCTACCTAAGCCTATACTCCCCCTCCCCTACCTAGAAGCAGCAGAGTTATGCCGGAACTGCTTATCGAAGGGTAGCCTAAAGGGGCCAAAAGAACCATTCATAGGAGTTTGAAAAGACTTTAATAACAGAAACTACAAACCCAAAACTCGGAAAGCCAGTGACCTTTTGTATTAAAGATCCGGGATATAACGCATGTAACACGCGGAACTCCAACGCCCCAACCGTTTGAGGACATGTACTGGCACCTTATGCATGGACGCCGCAGCTGCCGCGCCAATGCGGAAGGAATGTCCTGTGACGAGAGAGGATCGGCCCCTGACCTGTCAACAAAACCCGAATGAACCTAAGAAAAGGCAGCGGTGGTTAGCCGGGCATTGCCTAGTTCGAGTACGGGAGAACATGCCGGCTTGGACTCAATACTACGCAGCCAAGCATCCAAGGCCTGCCCGGACACCATCTGTTGGCCGTGGGGAAGTATCTGACCTCCACCGATTCCCCCGGCCGTGGTGACGTCTTGGACGAGGCCAAGGTGAGGACACCCGCGCCGGGTGAGCTGACCTTCCGCATGCACCCAGCCGGCGTATTGGTGCCCATGAGCTCGCCTGGCTTGAGGAATCCATGGAAGGCCAGGTACAAGGCTGTTTCTACCAGAGCGCTTACCTGCGGGCCGAACGGTTCACCCTGCAGTTTGTCTGTCACGGACCTGAACAAGCTACCGGTAAATGGCTGACGCACATGTCGGTTCTCAACAGACATCTTGCGCAAACCCTTCAACGCCGCTTTGCTAGGGTGGGCGGAGAAGAGTGACGGTAGGTCCGGAAGTAGCCTGTACCAGTGGTGCTGAATACCTGCCAGGTATAGTTTAACAGTGCTATAGGATAGGTTTAATTGAGAGTAGCAAAAACCCGACGAAGCCCAATAGGTGAGTGATAGGCCCCAGGCCAGCGGCCGGGTAGGTGTTCTCATATTCCTGAAACAGGCGCCAAGCTGTCTTGTAAGCCCTCAGAGTATTACTGGACAAGGAATTGGCCATCAGTCTCTTAGCTACGGTAAGATGAGAGACTAGTCCAAGCGCAGCTGGGACTGGTGAGGAATTGGCGTTGGCAACCGATATGCCCCTGGACAAACCTGAAAGAAAAGTGAATTTTTTTATTTTTTTATTTTCACGGAGAAGCCATGCGTGAGAGACTCTAATGGCGGAGTCATATGTGTAAACCTAAAACGGAGAAGCCATGCGTGAGAGACTCTAATGGCGGAGTCATATGTGTAAACCTAAAACGGAGAAGCCATGCGTGACAGACTCTAATGGCGGAGTCATATGTGTAAACCTAAACGGAGAAGCCATGCGTGAGAGACTCTAATGGCGGAGTCATGTGTGTAAACCTAAAACGGAGAAGCCATGCGTGAGGGACTCTAATGGTGGAGTCATATATGTAAACCTAAAGCGGAGAAGCCATGCGTGAGAGACTAATGGCGGAGTCATATGTGTCAAACTAAAACTGAGAAGCCATGCGTGAGAGACTCCAATGGCGGAGTAATATGTGTAAACCTAAAACGGAGAAGCCATGCGTGAGAGCCTCTAATGGCGGAGTCCTATGTGTAAACCTAAACGGAGAAGCCATGCGTGTGAGACTCTAATGGTGGAGTCATATGTGTCAAACTAAAACTGAGAAGCCATGCGTGAGAGACTCTAATGGCGGAGTCATATGTGTAAACCTAAAACGGAGACGCCATGCGTGAGAGACTCCAATGGCGGAGTCATGTGTAAACCTAAAACGGAGACGCCATGCGTGAGAGACTCTAACTGCGAATTCTAATTTATTATTATTATTTTTTTTTTTTTTTCCTTTCTAAACTATAACCACTTAAGCAGCTCCAGTCTGGGCACAGCTCTGAGTACGAGCATGAAGAGCATGGTATAAAGCAGATCACCTGCATGGACTAACTAACACCCTGTGCCTAAATAACCCCCTTAGAACCTTATGTACAGCCGGCAGAAGGAAGCCAGCCACCGCCTATGATCTGCTCCCCCTGCCTGAGCCTAGTACTCCTTCCCCTGATCCCTGCCTAACTAACGGCACAGCGGCCCGTGCCAGACTTTATTGAAGATGAGGAGCGGGGACACGGTGTCCCCTGCACCTTTACACACCGCCGCGTGGGGAGCTCACGCTGCTCCCTGGCAGAGTGCACCAGTGCGGGGGAGCCCCCCCCCCATCAGCCAGGGGCCGACCCACCGCCGGCTGGACACCCGTACCGCGTGGGGAGCAGTGCCGCTCCCTGGCAATGTGCACCGGGGCAGGGGGAGCCCTTCCTTTACCGTGGGCCCCGGCCCCCGCCGGTTTGAATCGTGTGCCGCGTGGGGAGCCGCCCCGCTCCCTGGCATTGTGCGCCGGTACGGGAGTGCCCCCCCTCACCTAGGGGCTGGTTATTGTGACTGGAACCCGCTGGGGGACTGAGGCCTGACCGGACCTATCTGTGACCGTGAAGGCTGACCTCCCAGGCCATGGCTGACCCGTGTGCGTGACGCAACTTCCCGTAGATGCCCACCAAGTGCCTGTGGTCAAAACAGGAGTGCAACCGAGTCTGTGGACGTGAGCGACTAGCCCCTGTAATCGTGAGGGGACCCTACATCGAGAGTAGCGGTAACGGACCATCGCCTGTAGACGTGGTAGTATTTACATCATGAGTCTGTTGACGTGAGACTAATGCCTGCAGTCGTGGCAGGGCTTTCTAACGAGTCTGTAGTCGTGACAGACTAATGCCTGCAGTCGTGGCAGGGCTTTATAACGAGTCTGTAGTCGTGACAGACTAATGCCTGCAGTCGTGGCAGGGCTTTATAACGAGTCTGTAGTCGTGACAGACTAATGCCTGCAGTCGTGGCAGGGCTTTATAACGAGTCTGTAGTCGTGACAGCCTAATGCCTGCAGTCGTGGCAGGACTTTATAACGAGTCTGTAGTCGTGACAGACTAATGCCTGCAGTCGTGGCAGGACTTTATAACGAGTCTGTAGTCGTGACAGACTAATGCCTGCAGTCGTGGCAGGGCTTTATAACGAGTCTGTAGTCGTGACAGACTAATGCCTGCAGTCGTGGCAGGGCTTTATAACGAGTCTGTAGTCGTGACAGACTAATGCCTGCAGTCGTGGCAGGGCTTTATAACGAGTCTGTAGTCGTGACAGACCTGGCAAAATTTATTTTTATTTTTTTACCTTCCCACCAAAGGCCACGACTGTAGGAGCCACCCACGTCAGTGGCCTGAGTATGGATAGGCCACCATACCCAGTCCCCCAAGCCCACGCAGGAGTAAAGGGGTGGCCCACGCATGCGCACCACACCTGACTCACCTGGCGGCCATGACAGCCACAAACCCCGCAGTATCGCAAAGTAGCCAACCACCTGCGGACCTAAATAAACAAGGACAGACATGTGAGTAAGAGAACCCCGGCTGAGTAACCCCTCACCCACGCAACTGCTCCCTAGCTAACAACCAGCTTGTCGCGGCTGCGCCTCGAAACCGACCCAATAACTCCCAACGTACCGTATGGGCTATGGGCGGCCAGGCTACGTGCACGAGGCGTAGTGGCAATCCCCCTTTTTCCTTGCACCCCCTTTTTATTTATTTATTTATTTTTAACAACTGACGCCTGCCCCAGTGTGCCTAGAAACTAGTGCTGAGAAAAGCGCCCAGGTCCTAGACAGCAGTACCAGAATGGCCTGTAGGTGTCGCCCTCTCTTAAGACAACAACCTGCTGGAGCGCCGGAGGCCAGTAAGCCGCCCTGTGAAGCCGGTGAGCGGCGTGAAGGATGTGCTGCGCGCAATGGCATGAGTGCGGGAGTGCAACTCGCCGCAGAGGAGCCACAGGTGAGGGGTGACCGAGGAGGCTGTTGTACGGGTAGCCTGGGGGACGCTGCATATGTGAGGGGGTGCCATCACAGGAGCGGACAGTGCGGGGCAGTCACAGGTGCGGCTGGGGACAGACGGCCACGCTCGGCAGCATAACATGACATAAATAAACGAGACGGGTGGGCAGCCACCCAACCTACCTATTCTCCGCAGCGATGCGCCCGATGCAACCGACCGAACTAACAACGAGACACGCGACTTCTCTGTACCAACCCACGAGCCGATTCGAAAGCGTTCGAACCGACAAGTGGGGGCAGGAGAGCCAGGTTTAAATAGTGAAAGCCCCGCCTCCCCTCACACAAATACGGCACTCTTAATTGCCTACCACTAGTCAAGATAGCTTACCATAAGAGCTTTGGCCATTTCACAGTTAGAAGATGGCGGATTAGTACCACAGACTATAATTTAGATATCAGGTTTAGGTGGGTTAGTAGGTGGGAAAGACAAGACACGATGCACAAAGTACATGAGAAGCACAAAGTACATGAGAAACGTATATTACTTTTTTTCCCCACTAAATATAAGTTATTTGCTGAGTCCGGAAAACCCCTTGAAGCTTGATGTAAATTACTTTTCAAAAGTGCATGCTTCCTAAGAGATAAAACTATTAAAGCAGTCATTATGCAGAAATCTCCATCTACTCTCCATCGGCACGGGAAAGTAAGATATTTCACACTAACATTCTCAAGTGCATCTTCAACTAAGCCTCACATGTTCTCTTAACACAATTTCTCTGTTGACAAATGACTGAACTTAAAAACTAAATGGTTTATTTCTCTACACCATTCAAAATGCAATGTTTTTCTTCTCTCTGGGACCCTCTCCTATCTCAGGAACGGGGCCCCGTGGTGAATGGAGAGCACATGTGTGGCTTTCTCCATTCATTGCTATGGGACTCCCAAAATAGCTATGCGCTGGCTCGCCCATTTTCGATAATCCCATAGTGGTGAATCAGTAGGTGGGTGGCTGTGCAAGTGCAGTATCCTCCCCATTCATGGCAGCATCCCTTTGTTGAGATAGGAGCAGTCTCCAGAGGTGGGACCCGCAACTTTCAGACATTTATGGAATATCCTTTTAATATGCTATAAACGTCCAAATGGGACAACCTCTTGAACTCCTTAACCCCCAGAGCGTTTTTGGTTTTTTCATTTCTGTTTTTCACTCCCTGCGTTTCCGAGACCATAACTTTTTTATTTTTCTGTTTACATAGACGTATGGGGTCTTATTTTTTGCAAAACAAGTTATACTTTTTAATGGCTATATTTAATATTGCATATGGTGTAGTGGGAAGCTGGAAAAAAATGGGGTGGAATTGGAAAAAAAATTTAATTCCACCACAGTGACTTTGATTTTACAGCATTCCTTAAGGGGTAAAACTGACCTGCTATCTTCATGGGTTAAAAGCCAAACAATTTTGAGGGGAACATTTTCTTTTCCATAGCGACCTTCAAAAAGCCATAATTTGTATTTTCCTGCCAATATAGCCAGATGAAGCTTTGCTTTTTGTGTGGGAAAAGTTGTACTTTTTAATTGCAATTATGGGGTGTAATAGAAAAAAATGACATGTTAACTGTCAGTACGATTACAGCAACACCATATTTTGATTATTTATTCCGGTGATCGGAACTGGGTGCCTGCTGAAATCAATCAGCAGGCACCCTGGGTCAATGCCGAGGGGGGTCCTGTGACCCCCCCGTATCGGCGATCGCTGCAAATCACAGGTCAATTCAGACCTGCGGTTTGCAGCGCTTTCGGAAGTTTCTGATCAGAAACTTCAAAATGCCATTTTTTTATGTTTAACCCCCCTGCAGCCCTCTTTGTTATGTGCCGGTGGGCGCAGCGGGGGAGGTTCGGGCGGTGCGGTGCTGGGGGGCGGGCGCGCGATCATCCGCCCGCCCGCTCTCCCTCTCCCTCTCATTTTCAGGATGGCCGAGGGGTTAGCAAGCAGAGTGTCAGCACATTGCTGACACTCTGCTTGAAACGGCTGACATCATCACACAGATGTCAGCCGTTTAACCCTTTCCATGCCGCGGTCCGTAGGGACCGCTGTATGGAAGAGGTTAACAGGGATGGAGCTCCCTCCCTCTCCCATCGGGGGCTGCTGTGCCTTTTCAGCCCCCGATTCTTGACAGGATCACAGAGGGAGGGGCCCCCCCTCCCTCCACATCACCCACTGCTCTGTTGTGGCAGCGAGTGATGGTTACCATGGCAACCGGACGCCTTCACAGGCTTCCGGCTGTCCATGGTGCTGATCAGACTTCTGCTAAAGGCAGAAGTCTGATCAGACTTTGTAAAGTGAAAATACAGTACAGTACACTATATAGTGTACTGCACTGTATCATACAGACATCAGACCCACTGTCATGCCCCGTCCTGATGGTGTGCGTAGGTCGGCCAGAATAGCAGCACGAGTTTAGTGTTTTGTTTTGGAGCTGTGCTGGATCCGATCTCTGCTTAAAGGGGACGCGCAATCCTGGACCTTTTCTCTGCCGCCTGGTTCTCGGGCCCTCCGGTCAGTGGAGGAATTTTTTAAGGCTCTGGGATTGATCTACGATGACCCAGATCGTGTCTCGATGGCAGAGTCGAGATTACGTAATTTATTTCAGGGGGAACATGTGTTGAATTCAGGAGATGGGCTACTGAATCAGAGTGGAATGATCCTGCGTTACGTAGCCAGTTTTGTCAGGGGTTATCTGAAAGACTGAAGGATGCCCTTGCTTTTCATGAATACCCAGACTCTTTGGAGAACGCCATGTCGTTAGCAGTACGGCTAGACAGACGTATCAGAGAGAGGTATAGGGCTTCTCCTGCACGAGGTATCCCTTCTGTGAGTGGTTTCGTCTCTACTGCCTCCCCGGGTGATGTTACAGGTAACGCGGGGGTAGCGGAGGAAGCCATGCAATTGGGTCAGATTTCTTTCCATTCGGATAGTAGAGACTATCGCACAAACTATGTTACTATTGTGAAAAGAGTGGTCATTTTGTTTTTGCTTGTCCTTATGTTAAATCACAGGTGGTAGAGAAAAAGAAAAAAAAAAACTTCCCTGACACTTGGTAGCATGAATGGTGTGGTGGAGCAGGCAGGTATGCAAGCTCCCTGTAGTTCCCGTTTTCTCCTTCCAGCTATGGTGGCGCTGGAGTCAAGAAATGTTTTTTTAGAGGTGTTCCTTGATTGTGGTGCTGGTGTAAACCTAATTGACTTTCTTTTCCTTCAAGATCTAGGACTAAGTACTTGCACTTTAGAGAACGGGATTCGTGTTTTTGCAATTGATTCCTCCCCTCTTTCTCAAAGAAGCCTTACTCACATTGTTCATGGTATTCACTTAAGGGTGGGTGATTCACATGTGGAAATTATTTCTTGTTTTGTCTTGAAGGATTTGCCAGCTCCTATAGTTTTGGGGTTGCCATGGTTGACTAAACATAACCCAATTATAGACTGGCAAGCGAGACAAATCATCGGTTGGAGTGAGTTTTGTTCGGATAATTGTTTTGGCACTTCTATCTCTGGTGTGTCCACTTCGGCTTTACCTCCGTATCTCTCCGATTTTGCTGATGTCTTTTCGGAGGGTGGGGCTCAGGAATTGCCCCCTCATCGTGACTATGATTGTCCAGTCAATCTCGTCCCAGGGGCTAAGTTGCCAAAGTCTCGGCTTTATAACCTTTCTCAACTCGAGAGAGAGGTCATGCGAAGGTATATCGCCGAGAGTTTGGCAAAAGGGCATATTAGACCATCTAAGTCTCCAGTGGCAGTGTAATTGTTCTTTGTGAAGAAAAAGGATGGATCACTGTGACCGTGTTTGGATTTCTGGGAATTGAACCGTATTACAGTCCGGGATCCATATCCCCTGCCTTTGATCTCTGACCTTTTTGATCAGATTGTTGGAGTCAAGGTGTTCTCCAAGTTGGATTTGAGAGGGGCCTACAATCTGATCAGAATCAAGGAGGGGGGTGAGTGGAAAACGGCCTTCAATACGCACGAGGGTCATTTTGAGAACCTGGTTATGCCTTTTGGGTTGACGAACGCGCCAGCAGTATTTCAGCGATTCGTCAATGACATTTTTCATCATTTGGTGGGGAGGTTCGTAGTAGTTTACGTGGATGATATTTTAATTTATTCTCCTGATCTGAAGACCCATCAGGATCATGTGAGAGAGGTTTTGACGATCCTTCGGGAGAATAAATTACATGCTAAATTGGAGAAATGTTTGTTTGCGGTGCTGACACTCTGCTTGAAACGGCTGACATCATCACACAGATGTCAGCCGTTTAACCCTTTCCATGCCGCGGTCCGTAGGGACCGCTGTATGGAAGAGGTTAACAGGGATGGAGCTCCCTCCCTCTCCCATCGGGGGCTGCTGTGCCTTTTCAGCCCCCGATTCTTGACGGGATCACAGAGGGAGGGGGCCCTCCTCCCTCCACATCACCCACTGCTCTGTTGTGGCAGCGAGTGATGGTTACCATGGCAACCGGACGCCTTCACAGGCTTCCGGCTGTCCATGGTGCTGATCAGACTTCTGCTAAAGGCAGAAGTCTGATCAGACTTTGTAAAGTGAAAATACAGTACAGTACACTATATAGTGTACTGCACTGTATCATACAGACATCAGACCCACTGTCATGCCCCATCCTGATGGTGTGCGGAGGTCGGCCAGAATAGCAGCACGAGTTTAGTGTTTTGTTTTGGAGCTGTGCTGGATCCGCCTCCCATCAGGTGCACTGGGTGGGGTTATGAGTTTAAATAGCACTCCACCCCAGTGCTCTGAGCGGATTATATTAATCACTTTGGTCTTGGAAGCTAGAAAGGAAGGTTGTCTGTTCCAGCGCAGAGAGATAAGTGTGGTTTCTTGTTTGATTGTTTGGTGTCATCTCTCCCATCCAGGTTCTGTGCGAGCAGGCTGCTCCTATTTCCCCTCTTCACCATCTCAGGGAATTTAGGGTGTTTCAGTCCAGGCACGAGGACACATCATACCTACCACAAAGGTCTGCATGTGGGCTGAGCAGTGCAGGGAGAGAGGTCAGGGATAAGTTAGGAGGTGACCCTTCCCCTGCCTCTCGCCTAGAGCCTGGTTGGTGTTTTAACTGTTAGTCTGAGTGCACGTCCGCCGTGACACCCACTGGATCTTCAAGAACCAAGTGGGTCTGGGTCAAATTTTTATTTTTTTTTAAGTGAAAAAAATGTTTAAAAAAAACACAATTATCACAGATTAAAAAATTTTAAAAATAAAATTCCCTACACATGTTTTATATCACCACATCCGTAATGACCTGATCTATAAAACGGTGTTACTTCCCCGCACGGTGAACGCCATAAAAAAATAAAAACTAAGATGAAATTGAAATTTTGCCCACCTTACTTCACAAAAAAATGTAATAAAAGTGGTCAAAAAAGTCGTATGTATGCCAAAATAGTACCAATCAAACCATCACCTCATCCCGCAAAAAATGAGACCCTACATGGCCCAAAAACAATGGCCCAAAAACTTTTTGTGAGTTTCTACTTTAGGGGTGCATCAGGGGGCTTCAAATGGGACATGGTGTCTAAAAAACAATCCAGCAAAATCTGCCTTCCAAAAACCATATGGTGTTCCTTTCCTTCTGCGCCCTGCTGTGTGCCCGTACAGTAGTTTACGACCACATATGGGGTGTTTCTATAAACTACAGAATCAGGGCAATAAATATTGAGTTTTGTTTGGCTGTTAACCCTTGCTTTGTTACTGGAAAAAATAGATTAAAATTTAATATTTGCCCAAAAAAATTAATTCTGAAATTTCATCTCCATTTGCCAATAACAAAGTTTGTAAAAAAAAATAAAAAAAATAATCAGTTTGGAATACCTTGAGGGGTGTAGTTTCCAAAATGGGGTCATTTTTGGGTGGTTTCTATTATGTAAGCCTCACAAAGTGACTTCAGACCTGAACTGGTCCTTAACCACCTCCGGACCGCCTAACGCAGATTCGCGTTCCAGAGGTGGCAGCGCTGCGCACAGTCACGCATATACGCGTCATCTCGCGAGACGCGAGATTTCGCTCAAAGCCGGCCCGCGCATGCGCATCGCGGGCCGGCAAAAGTTAAAGAAGAAGTTCGTCACCAGCCTGCCAGCAACGATCATTGGCTGGCAGGCTGGCGATTTTCAAAAAATCCAATCACAAGTCATATAACAGATCATATTAGTAAATATGATCTGTTATATGGCTTCTCTGCTCCTCTGCTGGTCCTTTTCGTCGGTTGGATCCAGCAGAGGAGCAGACTGAACTGTGAGTAGCACCAAACACTTCACTGTAGCCCCAGATCACCCCCCTGCACCCCAATTAACCCTTTGATCACCCCTTTGATCGCCCCTGTCAATCACTAGTGAAAGGAAAAAAAGTGATCAGTGTAAACTGTCCCTTTTTTTTTTTCACTGGTATTGACTGTTAGGTTTTAGGGATAGTTTAGGCCCCTTGGTTAGGTAGTTTAGCGTGAGTTAGCGCCCAGCCCACCGCACCGCAGTCACTTATTCGCTGTTTAGCGTATGGCTAATCAGCATTTGTACTTTTATAGTATCTGTAAGTGATCAAAACTGATCACGGTCAGATCTATAATTGTATTAGTGTCACCTTAGCTCGCCCTCCACCCAAAACGCAGTGTTTGCCCGATCAGGCCTGATCGGTCGCCCACACGTGCGTTCACCCACGCCCGCCCCACCGCAGTGACAAAAAATATATATTTTTTTGATCACTGCACATTCATTTTACACGCACTGCGGCGATAAAAAAATCCGTTTTGATATTTTTTATCAACCGCAGCGGCCTCCGGTACTTCGCTAGCCTCCCCTTTGTAAGACAGGCTTGCTTTTTTTCTTGGGTTAGTCTCAGGGAATACCTCTAAATTTAGTAGTCCAAAATGTCAAACAGGGGGTATTCTTCTGAAGAGGCCTACAGGATTCTGACCCAGTCGGATGAGGAATGGGAACCCTCATCTGACGAATCTAGCGGGTCAGAATATGAACCTGTAGAAAGCAGTGGCTCTCTGACCCAAAGTTCGGACGAGTAGGTGGAGGTCCCTGACAGCACCCGGCGTACCCGGCCCCGTGTCGCTAGACCACAGGTTGTGCAGGATCCGCTTCAAGAGCAGCAGAGTGGGGCTGTCGCTGCCGGATCACGTGGTGAGGCATACACCAGCAGCGCAGCCCTCCCTGGACCTAGTACCAGCACTGCCGTACAACATGGTGACGTGGCGAGCACCAGAAGGGCAGTTGAAGCTGGTACGGTGGCACGTGCAGTAGTTACCCCGTCGCAGCCACCGCACAGACAGGCCAGTAGAGCCCCTTGAATCCCTGAGGTGCTGGCAAACCCTGATTGGCAGTCACAAACTTCAGCCGCACCATTAGTTCCCCCTTTCACCGCCCAGTCTGGAGTTCGGGTTGAGATGGCTCAAATCGGTTCGGCCCTGGGATTTTTTGAGCTGTTCTTGACTGCGGAGCTCTTGGACTTGGTCGTGGCAGAGACAAACCGGTATGCCACACAATTTATATCCGCCAACCCGGGAAGCTTTTATGCCCAGCCTTTCCGGTGGCAACCAGTCCAAGTTTCCGAAATTAAAAAATTTTTGAGCCTTCTCCTCAACATGGGTCTAACTAAAAAGCATGAATTGCGGTCATATTGGTCCACGAACCCGATTCATCACATGCCCATGTTCTCTGCTGCTATGTCCAGGGCACGATTTGAGGCCATCCTCCGTTTCCTGCATTTTAGCGACAACACCACCTCCCGTCCCAGAGGCCACCCAGCTTTTGACCGGCTCCACAAAATTCGGCCCCTCATAGACCACTTCAACCAGAAATTTGCAGATTTGTATACCCCCGAGCAAATCTGCGTAGACGAGTCCCTAATACATTTTACCGGGCGCCTTGGCTTCAAACAATACATCCCAAGCAAGCGTGCCCGGTATGGGGTCAAATTGTATAAGCTCTGTGAAAGGGCCACAGGCTATACCCACAAATTTCGGATCTATGAGGGAAAAGATCAGACCCTGGAGCCGGTCGGTTGCCCTGACTACCTGGGGAGCAGTGGGAAGACAGTCTGGAACTTGGTGTCACCCTTATTCGGCAAGGGGTACCATCTTTATGTGGACAATTTCTAGACAAGTGTGGCCCTCTTTAGGCATTTGTTTCTAGAACGGATTTGCGCCTGTGGCACCGCGCAAACTAGTCGCGTGGGCTTCCCCCAACGGCTTGTAACCACCCGTCTTGCAAGGGGAGAGAGGGCTGCCTTGTGTAACGAAGAACTGCTCGCGGTGAAATGGAGAGACAAGCGTGACGTTTACATGCTCTCCTCCATTCACGCAGACACGACAATACAAATTGAGCGAGCAACCCGTGTCATTGAAAAGCCCCTCTGTGTCCACAACTATAATGCGCTCATGGGAGGGGTGGACTTCAATGACCAGATGTTGTCTCCGTATTTAGTTTCCCGCAGAACCAGACGCTGGTATAAGAAGGTGTCTGTATATTTAATTCAATTGGCGCTGTATAATAGTTTTGTTCTCTACAGTCTCTCCCAGAACACGATCCTTCCTCAAATTCCAGGAAGAGATCATCGAGAACCTCCTTTATCCAGGAGGTTCCGTGGCCCCATCCACCAGTGTAGTTAGACGTCTACACGAGCGACATTTCCCCAGTGTCGTTCCTGGTACCTCAACCCAACCGTCACCCCGAAAAAGATGTCGTGTCTGTAGCAGGAGTGGAATAAGGCGTGACACCCGCTATTTCTGTCCTGACTGTCCTGACCACCCTGCCCTATGCTATGGAGAGTGTTTCCGGAAGTACCACACACAGGTACCACCTAGCATAGGGATCGCATCTCACCAGGACAGGCACACAGGGCTATTAGGGCCCTTTTACTCACAGCTGCTGCAAACCTCTCCTTTCACCTGGGATAAAGTGCTTCTCCACATCTTTGGGCGATTTGCGCTTTGCACATTGTCCCATGGGGAAGGAGAGGTTTGTTCTATAAAGGTAAAAAAAAATAAACAAAAAAAAAATACTGGTAAGTAAAAAAGTTAACGTTCAGTTAAAAAAGTTAAAAAAAAGTTTATATGTGCTGTTCAAAAGTTAATAAATTTATTGCGTTGCGGTCTGGTTTTTTCTATTTTGTTTTTTTTACCTTCCAGGTGGACCAACCGATCGACTAGCTGCAGCACTGATGTGCATTCTGACAGAAGCATTGCGCTGCTGTCAGATTACACGCAAGTCGGTGTATGCGGCGCTGCAAGACGAGATTTCTCCTCTGCAGTAAAAGATACGTTTGCCGAGGCATATGAGCTGAGGAGGTGGCGGTGTTCATATACTTTGGCAAACACTTTGTATATATAAAAAAAAAAAACCCGGCAATGATTTATTCATCCACATCGATTGATGTGAATGGAGAAATCTGGTTTGCCAGGGCATACGAGCTAAGTGGGTATGGATGTTGGGCGGAGCTCCTATGTCCTGGCAGACGCCTTTCCCCTCCTTTTTCTTTTTTTGGCAGAGATTTTTTCATCCACATTGATCGATGCGAATGAAGAAATCTGTGCCGTTCATTTTTTTCTTTCAGCCCAGAGGCTGAACGGAAAAAAAAAATCTCATTACCTGTATGCTCAATATAAGGAGAATAGCAGAAACTCCTAATGCTGGGCATACATGTAATGATTGCGGAGACCCTCAAATGCCAGGGCAGTACAAACACCCCACAAATAACACCATTTTGGAAAGAAGACACCCCAAGGTATTCGCTGAGGGGCATATTGAGTCCATGAAAGATTGAAATTTTTGTCCCAAGTTAGCGGAAAGGGAGACTTTGTGAGAAAAAAAATCAAAAAAATCAATTTCCGCTAACTTGTGCCAAAATTATTTTTTTTCTATGAACTCGCCATGCCCCTCATTGAATACCTTGGGGTTTCTTCTTTCCAAAATGGGGTCACATGTGGGGTATTTATACTGCCCTGGCATTTTAGGGGACCCAAAGCGTGAGAAGAAGTCTGGTATCCAAATGTCTAAAAATGCCCTCCTAAAAGGAATTTGGGCACCTTTGCCCACCTAGGCTGCAAAAAAGTGTCACACATGTGGTATCTCCGTATTCAGGAGAAGTTGGGGAATGTGTTTTGGGGTGTCATTTTACATATACCCATGCTGGGTGAGATAAATATCTTGGTCAAATGCCAACTTTGTATAAAAAAATGGGAAAAGTTGTCTTTTGCCAAGATATTTCTCTCACCCAGCATGGGTATATGTAAAATGACACTCCAAAACACATTCCCCAACTTCTCCTGAATACGGAGATACCACATGTGTGACACTTTTTTGCAGCCTAGGTGGGCAAAGGGGCCCACATTCCAAAGAGCACCTTTCGGATTTCACAGGTCATTTACCTACCTACCACACATTTTGGCCCCTAGAATGCCAGGGCAGTATAACTACCCCACAAGTGACCCCATTTTGGAAAGAAGACACCCCAAGGTATTTGCTGTTGGGAATAGCGAGTTCATAGAATTTTTTATTTTTTGTCACAAGTTAGTGGAAAATGATGATTTTTATTTTTTTTTCTTACAAAGTCTCATATTCCACTAACTTGTGACAAAAAATAAAAACTTCCATGAACTCACTATGCCCATCAGCGAATACCTTGGGGTGTCTTCTTTCCAAAATGGGGTCACTTGTGGGGTAGTTATACTGCCCTGGCATTCTAGGGGCCCAAATGTGTGGTAAGGAGTTTGAAATCAAATTCTGTAAAAAATGACCAGTGAAATCCGAAAGGTGCTCTTTGGAATGTGGGCCCCTTTGCCCACCTAGGCTGCAAAAAAGTGCCACACATGTGGTATCTCCGTATTCAGGAGAAGTTGGGGAATGTGTTTTGGGGTGTCATTTTACATATACCCATGCTGGGTGAGAGAAATATCTTGGCAAAAGACAACTTTTCCCATTTTTTTATACAAAGTTGGCATTTGACCAAGATATTTATCTCACCCAGCATGGGTATATGTAAAATGACACCCCAAAACACATTCCCCAACTTCTCCTGAATACGGATATACCAGATGTGTGACACTTTTTTGCAGCCTAGGTGGGCAAAGGGGCCCATATTCCAAAGAGCACCTTTCGTATTTCACTGGTCATTTTTTACAGAATTTGATTTCAAACTCCTTACCACACATTTGGGCCCCTAGAATGCCAGGGCAGTATAACTACCCCACAAGTGACCCCATTTTGGAAAGAAGACACCCCAAGGTATTCCATGAGCGGCATGGCGAGTTCCTAGAATTTTTTATTTTTTGTCACAAGTTAGTGGAAAATGATGATTTTTTTTTTTTTTTTCTTACAAAGTCTCATATTCCACTAACTTGTGACAAAAAATAAAAACTTCCATGAACTCACTATGCCCATCAGCGAATACCTTGTGTTTTGGGGTGTCATTTTACATATACCCATGCTGGGTGAGAGAAATATCTTGGCAAAAGACAACTTTTCCCATTTTTTTATACAAAGTTGGCATTTGACCAAACTCCTTACCACACATTTGGGCCCCTAGAATGCCACGGCAGTATAACTACCCCACAAGTGACCCCATTTTGGAAAGAAGACACCCCAAGGTATTCGCTGATGGGCAGTCAAGAACAGCTCAAAAAATCCCAGGGCCGAACCGATTTGAGCCATCTCAACCCGAACTCCAGACTGGGCGGTGAAAGGGGGAACTAATGGTGCGGCTGAAGTTTGTGACTGCCAATCAGGGTTTGCCAGCACCTCAGGGATTCAAGGGGCTCTACGGGCCTGTCTGTGCGGTGGCTGCGACGGGGTAACTACTGCACGTGCCACCGTACCAGCAAGTTTTCCGCTAACTTGTGACAAAAAATAAAAAGTTCTATGAACTCACTATGCCCATCAGCGAATACCTTAGGGTGTCTACTTTCAGAAATTGGGTCATTTGTGGGGTGTTTGTACTGTCTGGGCATTGTAGAACCTCAGGAAACATGACAGGTGCTCAGAAAGTCAGAGCTGCTTCAAAAAGCGGAAATTCACATTTTTGTACCATAGTTTGTAAACGCTATAACTTTTACCCAAACCATTTTTTTTTTACCCCAAATTTTTTTTTTATCAAAGACATGTAGAACAATAAATTTAGAGCAAAATTTATATATGGATGTCGTTTTTTTTGCATAATTTTACAACTGAAAGTGAAAAATGTCATTTTTTTGCAAAAAAATCGTTAAATTTCGATTAATAACAAAAAAAGTAAAAATGTCAGCAGCAATGAAATACCACCAAATGAAAGCTCTATTAGTGAGAAGAAAAGGAGGTAAAATTCATTTGGGTGGTAAGTTGCATGACCGAGCAATAAACGGTGAAAGTAGTGTAGGTCAGAAGTGTAAAAAGTGGCCTGGTCTTTCAGGGTGTTTAAGCTCTGGGGGCTGAGGTGGTTAAAAAGTGGGTTTTGGAAAATTTCTGAAAAATTTCTAGATTTGCTTCTAAACTTCTAAGCCTTGTAACGTCCCCAAAAAATAAAATGGCATTCCCAAAATGATCCAAACATGAAGTAGACATATGGGGATTGTAAATTAATAACTATTTTTGGAGGTATTACTATGTATTACAGAAGTAGAGAAATGAAAACTTGGAAATTTGCAAATCTTTCAAAATTTTTGGTAAATTTGGTATTTTTTTATAAATAAAAATGCATTTTTTTTTAGTCCATTTTACCAGTGTCATGAAGTACAATATGTGACGAAAAAACTATCTCAGAATGGCCTGGATAAGTAAAAGCGTTGTAAAGTTATTCACACATAAATTGACACTGGTCAGATTTGCAACAAATGGTCTAGTCCTTAAGGTAAAAATTAGCCCGGTCCCTAAGGGGTTAAAACACAGTTTTAATCTGATGACAGATTTCCTTTAAAAAAAACTATATATGGTTTAAAATATTAAAATAAGTTCTACATACCTTTCAAATCTCCTGACGTTCCCATACCAATGATTTCCTGATCCACTATCGGTTTTTGTTTATGTTGCTCCGGTGATTACATGTCTTTTTGACATATGAATGCAATAGCCAATCACTTAATACACTGTATAATGGCAAGACATAGCGGAAAATGGTGATGATGAGTATAACTGCAGAATCAGACTACTCAGGTGTTGTTTGTAGTCTGTTGTAGTTTGTTGTTGTTTTGTAGACACAAAAGGATAAGGTCTTTTTAATGGAGACTACTGGCAAAGTTGCTTTTTATTTTGAAGGGTTTCAGACCTTCACTGAATTAATATTAACACCCATTTATCTTTGTCTCTTCATTTCATATTGTCACTGCCAATTCTTGATCCAGGACCTTATGTATGGGAGGCATACACTCTAAGGGTACTTTCACACTAGCGTTGTTTGAATCCGGCAGGCAGTTCCGTCGCCGGAACTGCCCGCCGGATCCAGAAAAGCGTGTGAAAACGGATTACATTTGAATCCTGATCAGGATTCTGATCACAATGAAAAAATGCATTGGAAAAAACGGATCCGCCATTTATGGACTTTAACTTTTTTTCACATTTTTCGGGTTTAACATGCAAAAGCCTCATCCGGTTTGAAGGAACACACGGTGCCGGATCCGGGATTAATGCAAGTCAATGGGAAAAATGCCGGGTCTGGCGTTCAGTCAAAGTGTTCCTGGATTTTTGGCCGGAGGTAAAAACACAACATGCTACGGTTTTCTGAAAAGCCTGATCAGTAAAAAAATACTGAACTGGATGCATCCTGATGCATCCTAAACGGATTGCTCTCCATTCAGAATGCATGGGGATAAAACTGATCAGTTCTTTTCCAGATTTGAGCCCCTAGGACAGAACTTAGCGCCGGAAAAGAAAAACGCTAGTGTGAAAGTACCCTAAGCAGTGAGCCACAGAGCCCACTGTTATTAATAGGAGGATTTTCTCTGACTAAAAACCTAAGTAGTATTCTTCCCACCTGTAATGTATTCCTATTCGCAATGCACTGGTAACTACAGATATATCTTTATATATACCCGGACAATGTATGGTAAGGACATTTCCTCTTAATGACTGTCACCACAAACCATTGTCATCTAGTATAAACCAGTAAGCCAAACCTGTAAGACAAACCAGGGGAAGCTGGACTCTTGCATAGGCCCATATGGTTCAGGGGCAGCACTGAAATAGGTGAAGGGGGTCGATTCTTCACAATGGTTATTTTCTTCTCCATAAGAGCTCATTCATTACACCTGTTCGCAGATGCAGTCGGTGTAGCATTTTAAAAACAAGAGGATAAAAATGTATTTTATTTTTCAAAAAAGATGCAAAACTCAAAATATGACCAAAGTTTTGGTGTCAAATAACACCCCATGTTAAACATGCCCCAAAAAACAACATCCCTTTTTTAGCAGTGTAAACTTTTTTTTGTTGGGAAAGGTGGTAACACTGATCTGTACCAATTCTTACTACTACAGATACCATGCGGTAAGCCTTATGATTCTTCTTGTCAAGTACCCACATAGCTCTGCTCTCTAAGATTTGGCAGGTGATTTCCGCCACTAGTATTTCTTTAAACTGTTCATATGGCTCCTTAATCCAGATTCTGCATTGTGCCTGCAATGTTCCTAGTCATTTTCTGTATCTCTGGTAATGTCTCTTTTTCCTTCGTGTTCCTGGTCCTTCTCCCTGGTCTTTGTCCACTTTGCTTCCAATGGTTTACCCTGACACTCTTCTGGTTTTCTTGTTCTTCTCCTGGTCAATCTTGATGCTTGGTTCTGCTCTTGTCTTCTGGTATGACCTATTCCTGGTCAACTCTGACTTTCTTTCTGTTCCAACTCTGAAATTCTGTTCCTGTTCTCTACTACTTTATCCTGACCTGCATCCTAATAATTTATGATAATAATTCTGCTTAGTCTGATGCCTACTTAAAGCTGACCATGCATTGTAGATAGCTGTTAATCCAATGCTTGTTCATCCAACAGTTATTCCATCCTATGCCCCCTATAGATATGTTACATTTGCCAAGTATGCATGTATTCTCGATGGGAAGGAGGAAATAAACTGCCAGACATATCTGGAGAATGCTTATCACCCTTGAGAACAAAAGAAATTTGGCATTCTGAAATTCATATGTTCTTTTCTCCAACAGTGGTCATGTTGTTAGGAAGGCATTACTCTTAGTATCCATTGCCCCCAGTTTGACCTAATTGAAATGGTCTTTCCCTCTCCTTATACACTAATAGGTGAGATGGTCAATCAAGCCAAGCCTGGTGGGGAGAAGCCGAAAGGGAACTGCTTAATACAATGGCGCATTTACTAAGGAGTCTTTCACATCTGCATTACAGGTCTCCAGCAGGCTGTTCCAGAGCTATCTGGCATAGCCGGATGTTAAAGCATGCCCACCAGCCCCCATTTGACTATAATGGAATACGGCAGAGATCCCGCCACTACTCGGCAAATATGCTGGGATTCAGATGGACAAAAACTGCTGCGTGCAGTGGCCGCTTAATAACAGTGGTGGATCTCTGCAGATACCGGCACCAGAACTGAAATCTACGCCAACAAGGGAACTGGTGTACATTTCAGGTATAATCTATGCCAGCCTTTTGGTGTAGAATACAATGAATGTACCAGGCTGTTATGCCCTCCAGATCTGATTTCTACAAATAATTCTATTTTTGAACTTTTCTATAACCCACTTAATGGAGCCCAACAATTCACCTTTCAATCTAAATTGTACCTTAAGATCAAAGGAACTTCTATATGGATTTTTTCCTCCTAGCTCTACTAACCTCCCCACAAAAATGTTTGAACGCATTCATTATTCTCATTCCCTCTTTTCTCTGCAGACTTCTTTTTACCTAATAATTGCTTTCAACAAGTTTCATCAGTAGGTTTTAAAGAAAACTCCACTTTGGAAAATGGTTTGTGAAAAACTAAACAAAATGTTGAGAAATTATGCATATATGTTTTTTTTACTTATCAACATTGTAACTAGCACCCCGACCGGGTACCTCCGTCGATAGGTGCTCCTAGTGCTTCCAGAGGACTCCAAGCACTCTACTTGACACCATCAGCGCTGCAGACCCCACGAACCGCCGAAGCTTGGTGGAGGTCTCGCCGTCTCCTACCCACCCTGGACCTACGACAATGCTCCAAGCTCCAGTGGGTGAACCTCTCCTAAATCCAGAGACAGGAACCAGGAACAAGCTCTTACAAGAGCTTATACTCAGGGGAGTATTGTGATATAGCAATCCCCAAGAGTGTAGTTTTCCCATTCCCCAAACATGAGCCAAAACTTCATGAAGGTAAAAAAACAGGAACTCTCTTTATTTGAACACACAAGCATTGATTTATACACATCTTCCAACAAGGTTACCACCCACAGGGTTTTGTAAAAACAGCCAATCACATGCATTTACAGTATTCAAACCTTCCCAGCAATTGTACACAAAATCCCCTTCCCTCTGTCTGTAACGCAATCAACAAAATACAATGAGCATTGTCTGTGACGCAATTAACTAACACACTGGCATTGTCAGAGACGCAATCAACAAAATACAATTACCAAACTTAATGGGCTAACTTAATCACTCACAGACAGAAAACACAAATTTTTCCCCAAAAAACAGAAAACACCCCAAAACCCCACATATCCCCATAATGTATACATCCATGGATAGCTCTGATCTAGGTGAACAACATATCCAAAAATCACCCAGATCCAAGCAGGGGTTCCCGAATTCCATGGAAGTCACATTTGGCCGGCCGCAAGCATGGCTTTCCTGCCCAAAACAGTTCCACAGATTTAAGCTGTGCGGCCGGTCTGTCTTCTCCTTCAAAGTTAGTATGGGCCATAATCCTGGGGCAGGAGGCTGGCAAACAGCCCCCTCCAAAACACCGTGGCGAGGTTGGTTTCGCCACACATCTCCCCCTCCCAGGGAAGACTAACCAGATACCTGACCTCACGCCGGTCAGTACCTGAGTTAGTCTGGCAGTCCACCCACAACCCAATACTGGACCTGTTGAATTTTGGGGCCTGACTCTGTTCTGTATGTCCCCAGCTGTTGAGTGGGCATCTGCTACTCCTAGCTTCCTTGTGGTTCTCTAGCTTGGAGCTGTAGGTACTTGGTGGGCAGAGGCCGACTGCGCTCTGCCCAGATGCCAGCTCTTCCGCTGAGGTAGCCAGTGGGGAGTCAGCCTCTGGACAAGAGGATAGGGGAGGGCAGAGGCGAACTGCGCTCTTCCCAGATGCCAGCTCTTCCGCTGGGGTAGCCTGTGGGAAGTCCGGCTCTGGAGAAGAGGATAGGGGAGACCAGAGGCCGACTGCGCTCTGCGCAGATGCCAGCTCTTCCGCTGGGGTAGCCTGTGGGAAGTCCTGCTCTGGAGAAGAAGATAGGGGAGGGCAGAGGCCGACTGCGCTCTGCCCAGATGCCAGCTCTTCCGCTGGGGTAGCCTGTGGGAAGTCCGGCTCTGGAGAAGAGGATAGGGGAGGGCAGAGGCCGACTGCGCTCTGCCCAGATGCCAGCTCTTCCGCTGGGATGGGGTCAGGGAATCCTGCCCCCAGGACCTTGTTGCAGGTCAGCTGTGGAGAGGAGGGATCGTTTACCTCCTCCTCCTGGCATTCCTGCAGGGTTGGTGGGGGATCCGTACCGGCCGTCCAGCATCCCGGTAGGCCTGGTGCAAAGACTGCAGTCCCATCTGCACCATAGGAGTTAGGGGTGCTGTCCCCCTGTGGTTGGGGAGAGAGACCGGTTGTCTCCTCTCCCTTCAAAGTACACTGCCGCTGGGGAGTGAGACCGACTGTCTCCACTACGCGTGATGCTGGTTGTTGCAGGGGTGAGGGACCGACCATCTCATCCCCTGGACTCCCAGTGGCAGTTGGGGATCTGGGCCGCCTCCCCAGCCACCCTGTTGGGCCGGTGGAGTGACTACGGTCCCATCTTGACCTGCCGACTGGGGTTCCTCCCAGTACCAGTCTATGAAGTCCCCTACCTCCACAGTTGGTGAGGAAGTAGGGGATACCTCAGCTGTGACTTGCCAGGGGTAGGGTTGCAGGTCTGGGCCTGGTATCCAACTGTCTTATATCTTGCGCTGGGCTTGAATGGAGCGAAACAACTGTTGATAATCTTGCTCCAGCTCCCACTCCCTTTGGACCAGAAAGGTCAGATCTGCTCTCACCCCACTAGTTGTAGGCCAATTGTGCAAGTCCCTCCTGTAGTCAGTAATGTCCCAAAATCTAGATTCTTCTGTGCTCCCAAAGTCAATGTCTTCAAAAGACTCCCACAATAACCCAGGGCAATTATATTCCTCACCTTCGGGCTTGGCCTACTCCTCCATCCATGGAGACTGTCGTACTGTGTCCCACCATAGTGCTTGGTAAGCGTCATCCAGCCAGGTTTCCTGCCATACCAGTGTCTCAAGCTCTGATACCCACTCCGTCAATGGTTGCTCTCCCAGTAGAGGTAGTCGCAGCGCCAATCGCATTCGTAATCTCTGCTCCTCACTGGGAAGACTCTCACCCCTCCGACGCTGCACGTCCTCCAGGGCCTGGTGCCATACGCCTTTCCGCTCGGCATCCCTGTAATCCGGGTGATCTTCCTCATGGAATGCTGTGCAGGAACCAATGGCATCCATATTGCTGTAGCCAGGGGCGCTGTACGGATACTAGCGTTGCCCTCAATTTTGTAAATCCACGGTGTCTCCAAGCTGCTTCTCTTCACACTAGGATGCCATCCCACTGCTGCCACCAATGTAATGGAACGCCTAGCACCCCGACCGGGTACCTCCATCGATAGATGCTCCTAGTGCTTCCAGAGGACTCCAAGCACTCCACTTGACACCGTCAGCGCTGCAGACCCCACGAACCGCCGAAGCTTGGTGGAGGTCTCGTTGTCTCCTACCCACCCTGGACCTACGACAAGGCTCCAGGCTCCAGTGGGTGAACCTCTCCTAAATCCAGAGACAGAAACCATGAACAAGCTCTTACAAGAGCTTATACTCAGGGGAGTATTGTGATATAGCAATCCCCAAGAGTGTAGTTATCCCATTCCCCAAACATGAGCCAAAACTTCATGAAGGTATAAAAACAGGAACTCTCTTTATTTGAACACACAAGCATTGATTTATACACATCTTCCAACAAGGTTACCACCCACAGGGTTTTGTAAAAACAGCCAATCACATGCATTTACAGTATTCAAACCTTCCCAGCAATTGTACACAAAATCCCCTTCCCTCTGTCTGTAACGCAATCAACAAAATACAATGAGCATTGTCTGTGACGCAATTAACTAACACACTGGCATTGTCAGAGACGCAATCAACAAAATACAATTACCAAACGTAATGGGCTAACTTAATCACTCACAGACAGAAAACACACATTTTTCCCCAAAACACAGAAAACACCCCAAAACCCCACAATGTATACATCCATGGATAGCTCTGATCTGGGTGAACAACATATCCAAAAATCACCCAGATCCGAGCAGGGGTTCCCGAATTCCATGGAAGTCACATTTGGCCGGCTGCAAGCATGGCTTTCCTGCCCAAAACAGTTCCACAGATTTAAGCGGTCTGTCTTCTCCTTCAAATGGGCCATAATCCTGGGGCAAGAGGCTGGCAAACAGCCCCCTCCAAAACACTGTGGCGAGGTTGGTTTCGCCACAAACATGAAATCATTTTTTGGTACAAAAACAGAAAGCAGTTTTTGAAAAGTTACTCAACTTTTCAGGTAGATTGTATGTCACGATGGGGAGTGGGGGAAACTCCCCACCGTACAATGAGGATGGTAAACAGGAAGACGACTAAGCCAGGACACCAAGGAGAGGGAGCAGGTCACCTCCTAATGCTTCCCTAATCCTTGCCCTAACTCCTCACCATATGAGCGGACCTGGATGGTAGGACGACTCATACCCAGGAACCTCGGACCCTAAGTCGCCCTGATAATCACTCATAATAGGGAAGGGCCAGAGAAGGCCAGTTCATCCCAGACACGGATAAACAGGAGTCTCCCCCATCCTAGTTGCAGGGAAAAGTGAAGACCATAAACAGCAACTGGATCGGCAGGTAAGAACACAGAATAACACACTTACCTGCCGCTGCCACCACTACTGGAACCCGAGCATAAGTACTGGAGCCCACACACCAAACAGGACACCGTACCAACAACACACACAGGTATCCAGCACACCAGTTACTACCTGAAGCAAGATGCACAGAGGCCCCAGGCAGCGCTGCATACAGGCTTGTGGTTCCCCCTCCGGGGAACACTGAGACCCCCTTGCAGAGGTACAACACACAGGGAACATACACACAGGGAACATGTCTAGCAAACATGCTGGACTACAAACACCAACAGATCAGACATGTAACAACAGCTAGACAAGAGAACAACCACCCATTCATAAATATCACCAAACATATGCAAGAGTAGTGAAGGGAAGGTAGACAATGGGATGACATAAAAGACATTGGAGAGACATCGATGTCCCACTAGGTGGCCCTCAAGGACTGGGCAGATAAAACACCCAAGAAAGGAGCAAAGCTCCAGCACCAACAAAGGCTGGAGTACAACTGACTCCAACCTGGAAGCCACAGGTGATAAAACCCAAGTG
This sequence comes from Bufo bufo, assembly GCF_905171765.1. NCBI lineage: Eukaryota > Metazoa > Chordata > Amphibia > Anura > Bufonidae > Bufo > Bufo bufo. Next base: position 565,868,595 of record NC_053392.1, on the reverse strand, counting down.
GCCACACCCAGGCAGGATGTTAACCCCTCCAGCACCAGACAAGGGCGGAACCAGGAGAAGGGGAGAAAGGCCCATACATGCTGCAAACAACAACGCGTTGCCTCTGGCAACCAACATGTACGGCAAATGTGTCACGGCGCACAACAAAGACAGTGACATTGTAGTTATGAGATGTTACATTCCTGCGTACATATTAGGCTGGTGTTAGGTCAGCGGTCAGTGGCCGCAGCTGCTCTGCTACTCAGCAACCTCTGCAAGGGGCCAGTGCATGCATCTGCAAATCCTTCTCTTGACAATGTTCTGTTGGTATTTAAGGTAAAATTAACAATAAAAAAATTACATTAAACTTACCACCTCCATTTGCTCGTGATATGCCAGCCGCCACCATCTTGCTTGAAGATCTCGGCCGAAATCCCGTGAGGCGCGAGATTACGTCATCTCGGCCGGATGGTATTTCGGCCGAGATCTTCGAGCAAGATGGAGGCTTGTGGCCAGTCGCGAGCAAATGGAGGCGGCAAGTTTGAATTTGTTAGTTTTTTATACTATATCAGGATAAATTGATTTGCTGACAGGAAGCACGAGGAAATTCGGCTTCTAGGCGAATCAAATTTATCCTGAAATTCGAATCGAATTCCACTTCGTGGGATTCGATTCGCTCATCTCTAATAGGTGTTAAAGGGTGAATAGCGGGGAAGTGCCAGGATTAGGCTCTAAGTCAAACTGGTTGGTCGGTACAGTGGGTCTACACTCACTGATCCGTAACAACTGGGTTCACACTGCAGTTTTGATCTTATTTTAGCATGTATGCTAGAAAAGCTCCAGACACACAGGCTATATCCATAAGAATATAGCATCAGATGAAGGCCAAAAGAGTGTATTCTTCATAAACTCTGCAGGAGTCCATTATCATTTCAACCCTGATGATAGTTATGACAACAGTTTTATTCCGAAAATTGGATTGAGCACTGGACATCAACCCAAGGTAATAAACCATTTCACCAGTGCCTTATGGGCATCATATGTTAGAGGATAGTAGTAATATAAATTATACACGGCATGGACCCTGGTAAAGGTTTTGCACTGGGGACCAGCAGCCTCAGCTTAGACATCTAGTCTTCAGAAAAGATCAGTAAGACTAAATAAAACTATATGAAGGCATACTTTGCCAAGGGTAAGCCCCCAAGGTATGAACTAGAGGGAAATGATTAGAAAAGGTAAGGGTGGGTTCTCACTAGCGTTAGGGATTCCGTTATGGCTTTCCGTTATAACATGTTATAACAGAAAATAACGGAATACCCAGACAGAATGAAAACGGAAGCCTTTAAAAGGCATTACGTTTGTTTCTGTCCTAATAGAAGTCTATGGAAAAACATAACGGATCCGTCTGGGTCCCATTATGCAAGACGGGAAAACAAAGTCCTGTCGACAGGACTTTGTTTACTGTCTTGCATAACCTCACCCAGACAGATCCGTTTTGATTCCCATAGACTTCTATTAGGACGGAAAGCAAACGGAATGCCTTTTAAAGGCTTCCGTTTTGCATTCCGTCGTAATACAAATCTATAGGCAGAAGAACGGATCCGTCCTTCCCTCTTATGGATTCAGTTATTTTCCATTATAACCATGTTTTAACGGAAAGCCATAACGGAATCCCTAACGCAAGTGTGAACCCACCCTTATGGAAACAGTGATACATTAGTAGTCATCTGATGGGCAGTTACAGTGAAGTCATCTTCTAGGCTTATAAACAAGCATGTCCGCCCGCTCAGAACAAACCTTTTTGAAGGGCTTTCAATCACTGAGCAAGTTTATATAATTCAGTTTTAAATAGACAATTAGAGGACAATGTAATTATAAAGATGGATTAGGGTCAATTCTGTTTAGCTAACTGATGAAAGCATAAACATCGGTTCCACGGAGTATACTAATAGCATGCTGGAGAAAGGTCACAGTGGCTTTCACATTTCATGTTTCATGGTTTTAAATTAGTATTATACAGTCCAATCTTGTCTGTATGGCTACTACGTCCTTACAATGTGCAGCAAAGGTACAAAACAAGTGCAAATATGGCTTTTATTGCAATAAGGGTCCATTTAAAGTTTTCTGCAACAGTGATATTAAAGCATTAAGTGTCAATTTTTCCACATCTGTAGGTTCACACACAAAAACTAAATTAGTATATATGGTTTACTTAAAGGGGTTATCCCCTGATTAATGTAAAAAATTAAAATCAGACAACATACTGTATAGTACATGACCATCTCTTTCTAACAAAGCTAGAACCAGCGCTGTACTTCACATGGATCCAGAGATCTCCCCATTCATTGCTCCAATTGTTCTGCTAGATATATTTCCAGAGGGCAGCTTAGTGGACACTTCCTTTATCAGGTTGTGTCCTTTCTGCTGCAGCTGATGGCAGTTGAAGGATGTAACTGAACATGTGTTACCGTCTCAGTGAGCAGGACAGAGAAATTAGAAAAAAAGGAAACGTCATGTGGCGCTATACAGATAGATTTTATTGAATAATTTAGCAGCTATTATACATTACATGCAATTTCAAAAGTATTTAGATCCAGGTGCTGGTTTGAAAACTGTAAAATATTTTTCATGGGACATAAGGGGTTACGCTGTGATTGATGGAAAAAATTTAAATCAGACATCATATAGTACATGACCATCTCTTTGTCTAGAACCAGCCCTGTACCACACATGGGACCAGAGATCTCCCCATTCATTGCTCCAATTCAGTGGTGTAACTAGAAATAACTGGGGCCCGCAGCAAATTTTTTAATGCCCCCCCCCAGCAACTTTTCACAACCTCCTCCTTCACTGCAAACCCCACTCATGTGGTTAGTCAAGATCGTTCTCTCAGACGGGGCCTGACAGCCGCTCCATCCATTTCCTACAGTGTCACTGTATATAATGTCATTGTATATACTGTTGAGGGGACGCTGATAAAAAAATTTAGCCCTCCTCCTGGGTGGGCCCCTTCTGAGTTTGCATTATAGCAGGTGGCACTATAGAGATACATTTTATTGAATAACTGGCTATACTTAAATTTTTAAGTACAACTCCATTGAGTGACAAAGACAAAAACATACAAAATATAAAAAGATTTACAAAGATAAGAGAATGCACAATAAAAAAAGGAAGATACATACAAGATACATACAATATACACTGTTGTATATCATAACAAGCAGAATTTATCCCTATGAGAGTAGTTAGCTGACTATTTTGGCACTGTGAAGGCGTGGGCTCATTAGCTGTGCCCGCACCATCACTTGTGGGTGCCAGCTTTTGGTGCTGACTATCCCCACTTGAACTGCAGTTTTCACACGTGTCACTATGTATCTATTTAGCTTTGATATTTAAATTGGAACAGAGTCAGCAGAGACATGTCATCATCATTACAGTCTGGAGCTGCTACTTACAGCTCTGTTCTACTGCTGGAGAGGCAGGATAATAACACTATACACAGATAAGGCTCTGTATGCAGCTTGCCTGTCACCCCCAAGTCGCTGGGGGTGGGGGATACATTCTATCATTTCCAGAGTCAATTGACTCTCATTCATTTCAGCTGCTATCAAGTATACATACTCTGCTGCACTGTCTATACAAGCAATACAGAAGTGTGTTCCCTATTTCTAACCCCAGGGATGTTTTTTTTGTTTTTTACATAGAAAGAGCAAATTCATTATTGCATCTTGCATCTAATTAATGAAGCCCTTTAAAGAGCCTTGAAACATGATTTGGCTCATTATATATATGTACTTTTTCATTACATTAAATGCAGTCAATGCTTTTCTTTGGGATTTAATTATAATAAACCTCACGTCAATGAAAAAATTCATATATCAAGCAAAATATAACTTTCCCGCAACTACATGATTCTACAGAATATTCCAATTAAATTTGTTTTCCTTCCACCTAAAGAGAAATAATGAATGACAGTAATCAGCAAAGGATGCTTCCCGTTAATTTTGCTTATCCCATTTTTCTAAAAAAACTAATGGATTTTCCAAGACAGTAGGTAACGAGAGATTTCACTCAACAAACAAGGTCATCATAATTGTCTCTCCATGCGTCCAGTGGGTACCAACTGCTGAAAAGCCCTTCAAATGTATATATTCCAATGAATCCAGTTAAAGGTGGCTTCCTATCACTAGGATATGATCTTTGAGATGTTCTTACTGATCCTGAAGAGGACACAGCACTTCTTTAGCTTTGCATCCTCTTCAAGTTTTACCTGCACAAAAGACGCAGGATCGGTGGAAGTCCCAAAGATCAGACCCCCAGTGATGCTAAAGTGATGGCAAATCCTACCAAGTTGAATACCTCTTTCATTCAATTCGATCAAGCCTAAATTTTTGGAATATAATTTAGTTATAGAGTTATAGATTTTATAAAAAATTCACATCCAGTCATGGCAGCCCCATCAATGACAATCGTCCAACAAAGTTCATAAACAACTACCTAACTTCAAGGAACTCACCTTTAAAATAAGGAAAAAAACATGCATCTGTCATTCCGTAAGACCTTCTGCAAGCTCCTGAAGAAAAAACAGGCTCTTAAAGGGGTTCCTCGGGAATTAAGAAAATTAAAATACTTAAATATTACTTTATGATAAATATATTCCCAAATACCTTTCATTAGTTATAATGGCTCGTTTTGTCTGGGGAGTAATCATTAGGAGAAATAAAAAGGCTGCCGTACCTTTAGTACACAGAGAACCTGTCCTAATTACACAGCAGGACAAGTTACTTCACAACACTGAGCTAAAGAGCTGCTTCATCCTCCTCTCTGCTCTGCTTGTCATCTCTGGAAATGAAGATGATGAGGAGACATGAAAAGAGGGTGAGAGTGTGACTGATGAGCAGCAGCACTTGTATGCAGTCTCCATTACCACTGCCCCACATTAGCACAGTCTGTCCTGTCTGTCCTCTCTGTACTTCATGTCTCCTCATGAACTCCATTCCTACAGAGATTAAGCTGAAGATCTTATCATCTCTATTCAGGATCAAAATCCCTGACAAGCAGAGCAGAGAGGAGAATGAGGCAGCTCTTTACCTCAGTGCCGTGAAGTAACTTGTCCTCCTGTGTGATTAGGACAGGTTTTGTGTGCACTAATAGGACGGCGGCCATTTTATTTCTCCTAATGATTGCTCCCTAGACAAAATGAGCCATTATAACTAATGACTGGTATTTGGGAATATATTAATTATAAAGTAATATTTAACTATTTTCATTTTCTTAATTTACGGAGAATCCCTTTAAGGCTGTACACATTCTTATGTGGCAGATGATTGTTGGGAGGGAAGCGTTTCTTACTGGAAATCGCCTGCTAGCTAGTGCAGGAGACCACTTCTATTACATGCAGCGATCTACTCCGCAGCAGAGAGGAGCTATCGCTATGTCATTGCCCGTCCCCATGATGTATAGTAGTTTGCCAGCGGCAGATTGTTATAAAACACAACGATCTGCCGCCTGCAAACGAAAAATTTTAACATATCAAAAGATTTGGAATGCCCGATGATTGAGCGTTTGCTCGTTCATCGGGCAATCGGCATGAGTATTACACTATAAGATGTTCACTAACGAGCATTCGCATCTGCCTAAAAATCGGGCAGTGTAATACAGGTTTTAGAAATCTGATACAAAAATCCCAATCCCTCAACCTCTCAATCCCTTCAATCTATAGCGGTAACCAGCCACATGGAATAGGCTTTGATAAAGGTATGTGACTTGGGTTGCTTGGTCTCCACTGTAATGAGAGCAGCTAGTGGGTAGCCCGCTTCAGGCAGTACCAATACTACAATAAACGCAGCCCGCCTATTTAGCCGAAGGAAATTAATTGGAGTAGGACTTAAAGGAGCTGTTGGGGGGGGTAAAAATGTTTTTAAAAACAGAATGAGTTTAGAATAAAAAGTAAGAATTACTCACCTCACTGATTCCCAACTTTAAAAGCTGCTCTCTACTTCCTGGTCCCAGCTTAACACACAGGAAATGGCTGGAATGCCCAGTCAGCCAATCACTGGCAGAGGCGGACCTCCAGTGCCAGCAGTGATTGACATTTCCAGACATTTCCTGTGTATTTAGCTGGGACCAGGAAGTAGAGGGATCTGAAGAAACATTAGAAGGACAGCAGCAGAAGGATCCATGAGGTGAGGAATCATATTTTTTTTTTTATTCTGAACCCATTGTGACCCTTGGGTATGTACACTTTCAAAAACTCAATTTTTATTGATTTAATATTATTGCATATCATTTTCAATAAAAATTCCATATGATTATGGGTCTATAGCTGTCACGTAGATTTACTCTATATGTCTCCTTGGTAACAGACAACAAACACTCTCTGTTTTGTCTGGTTCTGCAGTCATATTCCCTTTTATCTGTCCCCCACTTCTTGTTAAAGGGGTACTTCAGGCATTTTAGGTAATCAGTCCTTTGTACTATCCTGTGGAAGAAATATAATTTAGTTAGTACTTACCCGTAATAGTAAATGCAGCAGAACAGGAAGAGAAGACAATCCTGTTGGGCCCCAAATGGAAGAGTCGGCCACCTTTGTAAGTGCAGAAGAAAAAGTGGCATCGGTGGAGCGAAGGACAGGTAAATTTTAACTAAAATGGACTGATTTATTGCAATGCTGAGGGAACCCTTTTAATCTACCAAATTTAGGTTAGGTATCAGACCACATAGTGTTTGTTTGTTACCTGTTACCATAGAAATATATAGCACTGCATAAGAGCTGTAGACACAAATGGGGTCATTTATTAAGACCAGCGTTTTAGACGCCGGTCTTAGTACCCCTGTGCTGGCACTTGATGAGCCTAAGTTATGTAGATGAAAGAAGACCAAGGGCTGGGCCCACAGGTACAGAGGGTACACGATGCCACACAGACAATGGTTCTTTCCCAACAGTTGAGTTTACTGAACAATGTAATGAACAAGAAGCTGAGAATATACAAAACAGATTGGTATACAGAAAATAAACCAACAATAAATGTAACACTGTCTAACAATAAACCAGTAAATGTGTTGTTGTGTCCATTAAGCAGCCTAGCTGCACTTGTATGTTCCTGGACGAGTTCCTGGTTGGGGTGCACCCAAAGTATTGCGCAATACTATTTGTAATCCACAGGTAAATGTCTGTCTCTTTAAGTCAGACTTCCCTATTTGTAATCCACAGGTAAATTATGTCTGTCCCTTTGATTACAGCTGTAATCCTTACTCCAGCTTACAGCATATAACACCCTATGAGCAGCCAGTGAGATAGGAAGGTGTCAGCGTATGAGTCCCTTAGGGCTTTGCATTAGCTTGCAGCCCGTACACAGCAATGCAACTGTACTTGGAGCATTATTGTCCGTCCAAATGCCACTTTACCAGTGTGGTGCAATGTGACGTGGCAGAGCTGCACTTACAGTTCCTTGAGCAGGTTCTTGGTGCTTTATCTTATTTCCTGGTCCACTCCAGAACTGGATCCTACAGACACGACACTCCTGGAGTTGTCGCTGCAAACCTCCCCTTCGTGCTGTCGCCAGTCTCCGCTGTGAGCCGGTCCATTCCCTTCCAGAATCTGCAGAGAAGATCTCTTCTGGTGTCCAGCAGCACCAAGCACAGCCTCCGTCTGCTCACTTCCTGCTCCTCCAGGCCCCTCCTCCCCTTCACAGGGAGAGTGTGATGCAGTAAGTAATTTGCTAAGTGCAGCGTCAAACCTGCATATACAGTCTGCTATCACACTTGTTTGAGTCAAAACAGCCCATAAATTAGCTAATTACCAACTTTGCAAACAAAACAGGTTATTAATATTACTCTGATAGGCAGCTCTATGTAGATTTTTAGCATGTTATCCTTTGCTGCCCTCTACTGAACAAAGTGAGACATTGCAGTAATTATACAATTTCCACATGCAGAGTAATACATTTAAGGTCCCTTGCACCACATCCTTACATAGAGGCGCCAGCCTAACTCTATGTCAGCTCCCTTGCTGGTGTAGATTTAGATAATTTTCTATGCCTAAAACAGGTGTAGAAAATGTTAAATGAGATGGGACGGGCTGCCTGCCCCCTTCACCACCCACGCCCCCCTCCCCTTTTTTTTTAACTGCCTTAAGTGGAGTAGATGGGGAAGAAGTCGTCTATTCGGAAGCAAATTGGCATATATCTATTAATAAATGACCCCCAAAATGTTTGGATATTTTAAATCAAGACTTTTTAAAATATTTCTTTATTACTCATTTTAGATGCATTGGAGAAACTTAAAGGGAACCTGTCACTGGGATTTTGGGTATAGAGCTGAGGACATGGGTTGCTAGATGGCCACTAGCACATCCGCAATATCCAGTCCCCATAGCTCTGTGTGCTTTTATTGTGTAAAAAAAACGATTTGATACATATGCAAATTAACATAAAAGAGTCATATCTTACTTGTGTGACCAGAGAAGAGTCATATTTTCAAGAGCTATGGGGACTGGGTATTGCGGATGTGCTAGTGGCCATCTAGCAACCCATGTCCTCAGCTCTATACCCTTTCAGAAATTGTCTTTTTAATGTCTATGGGTAAGTGCAGTTCAAGGCCCTGAATGAGGAGGCTGCAGCTCTTCCTTGTACTGTAGCTCATTGCCATTTACATGCATAGAGCTGAGCTGCGGTACTACACACAGCCGCATGAATAAATGTGTTGTGACTGCATCAACACTGAAGCGACCTCAGCACTGCAGCAAGCCCTGCTTTAATAGCTTGCTTTTAGGGCATCTCATTGATAACAAAAGTGGAAATCAGTGGAAAATTCTGAAAAGTTCCTTTAGAGCAGGGATGCTTAACCTGCGGCCCTCCAGCTGTTGAAAAACTACAACTCCCAAAATGCCCTAATAGCTATAGACTGTCCAGTGTCTGAGCCCTGCTTAGCTCCTCCTGTTTAACATCCCTGTCCCTACAAAATATTCAAAATTAACTGAAAGAAGTTACACTTTAAAGTGTATCATTCTATTTATTTTTTTTGTAATGTGTAGGGGCAGTGATACTGACCATTTTTGTAATATACTTTAATTACTGAAATTGTACATTTATGTACATTATAAAGTGGCCCATTTTGAGCTTTAGCAACGCTCCTCTTCTGTTTACATAACACAAACAAAACAATAGCTGATCTTAGGGAGACCAGCTACAGAAAACACTGTGGAGCATCAATTAAGAGTCTCGACACAGCAATCCAAAGTGCAAAGCTCCCTGGGAAACAGTGATATGCAAAATAACTGTGGAGCCCCAGTTATGGGTCTTCAACACAGTGAAAGTCAGATATCCTTCAAAGGAAGGAAAACCGAGCAAAGGGGTGTCCCCATTACAGAGATCACCAAATCCACCATATTAAGTGGCCCCTATGTCAAGATCCCGCTCTTTTACAAGCTTTAAGGATGTGACAGGGAAAACCTAAGCCGGTTATCCATCCACAGACAGCTGTTTCGGGGTGTTGCCCCTCATCAGTGTGGAGTAGGATTCTGGCTAACCGGCAGCAATGCCTTGGAGACTACTCAAACAAAACACTGCTAAGGCTCAAAATGGGCCACTTTAGAGCTATTTTTCTAACTGAAATGTACGATTTCAGTAATTGAAGTATATTACAAAAATGGTCAGTATTATTGCCCCTACATATTCCAAAAATAAAAAAGGAATGACAATTACACTTTAACCCCTTAAGGACACGGCCAAATTTCACCTTAAGGACCAGGCCATTTTTTTGAAAATCTGACCAGTGTCACTTTAAGTGGTGATAACTTTAAAACACTTTGACTTATCTAGGCCATTCTGAGATAGTTTTTTCATCACATATTGTACTTCATGACATTGGTAAAATGAAGTTAAAAAAAATAATTTTTATTTATAAAAAAAAGACCAAATTTACCAAAAATTTTGAAGAAATTGCAAATATCCAAGTTTCAATTTCTCTTCATCTATAATACATAGTAATACTTCCAAAAATAGTTATTACTTTACATTCCCCATATGTCTACCTCATGTTTGGAACATTTTGGAATGATATTTTATATTTTGGGGATGTTACAAGGCTTAGAAGTTTAGAAGCAAATCTTGAAATTTTTCAGAAATTTTCGAAAACCCAATTTTTAGGGACCAGTTCAGGTCTGAAGTCACTTTGTGAGGCTTACATATTAGAAACCACCCAAAAATGACCCCATTTTAGAAACGAGACCCCTCAAGGTATTCTAAACTGATTTTACAAACGCCGTTAACCCTTTAGGTGTTGCACAAGAGTTATTGGCAAATGGAGATGAAATTTGAGAATTTAAATTTTTTGGCAAATTTTCCATTTTAAGGCATTTTTTCCAGTAACAAAGCAAGGGTTAACAGCCAAACAAAATGCTATATTTATTGCCCCGATTCTGTAGTTTGCAGGAATACCCCATATGTGGCCGTAAACTACTGTACGGGCACACAGTAGGGCGTAGAGGGAAAGGTGTGCCGTATGGTTTTTGGAAGGCAGATTTTGCTGGACTGGTTTATTTACACCATGTGCCATTTGAAGCCCCCCTGATGCACCCCTAGAGTAGAAACTCCATAAAAGTGACACCATCTAAGAAACTACACCCCTCAAGGTATTCAAAACTGGTTTTACAAACTTTGTTAACCCTTTAGGTGTTGCACAAGAGTTATTGGCAAATGGGAATGAAATTCCAGAATTTAAATTTTTGGGCAAATTTTCCATTTTAATCCATTTTTCCCAGTAACAAAGCAAGGGTTAACAGCCAAACAAGACTGTATCTTTATTGCCCTGACTCTGCCGTTTACAGAAACACCCCATATGTGGTCGTACACTACTGTACGGCCACACGGCGGGGCGTAGAGGGAAAGGAGCGCCGTGTGGTTTTTGGAGGTCTAATTTTTATGGACCGGTTTATTTATTTACACCGTGTCTTGTTTCAAGCCCCCCTGATGCACCCCTGGAGTAGAAACTCCCTAAAAGTGACCCCATTTTGGAAACTACGGGATAAGGTGGCGGTTTTGTTGGGACTATTTTTAGGGTACATATGATTTTTGGTTGCTCTATATTTCATTTTTGTGAGGTAAGGTTACCAAAAATTGAAATTCTGAAATTGCATCTCCATTTGCCATTAACTGTTGAGGAACACCTAAAGGGTTAATAAAGTTTGTAAAATCTGTTTTGAATACCTTGAGGGGTGTAGTTTCTTAGATGGGGTCACTTTTAGGGAGTTTCTTCTCTAGGGGTGCATCAGGCGGGCTACAAAAGGGACATGGTGTCAATAAAAAAGGCCATCAAAATCGGCCTTCCAGAAACCAAGTCTACTTTTTTACAATTATTTAGGTTTTAGACTATATTATCCCTTTTGATACTTAAAATTTTTTTTGTATCTCTAAAGTCTAAGAGTCATTTTATTTTTATTTTTTAGCCGATTGCATTAGGTAGGGGCTAATTTTTTGCAGGATGAGGGGACGGTTTTAATGGCACTATTTTGGGGGCTATATGACTTTTTGATCGCTTGCTATTAAACTTTTTGTTATGTAAGGTGACAAAAAAAATTCTTTTTTTGCACCGTGTTAATCTGGGGGGTTAGGTCATGGGGTATTTTTATAGAGGAGATTATTACCGACGCAGCGATACCTAATTTGTATACTTTTTTTTATTATTTTAGTTCTACAAACTTTTTGAACAAATATTTTTTGGTGTCTCAAGTCTGAGAACCATAGTTTTTATCAATTGTCAGTGGCTAAATGGAAAAGGGGATTATAAATTTAGTACTCCATGGAAGTGTGGTACTCCCTGAAGCAACCGTCAATGCAGAGGCCCGGATGATCGGGGCACGTGTCACACTGAGTGGTGGTGTCCTTCCGTATCCCCCTCCTGTGACACACTCTGCACTTTTCTTGGGTCCGTCCCTTCTTTCCAGTATGGGGGACCACACCTGGAAAGTGTTGGCCAGGGACGATCCGGGCGCCTACAGTTCCCGAGGTACTCCGGCCTGCTCTTTCCCGGTCCGAAAAGATCAGGGCCTTGAGGACTGCCTAATAGAACTGGAGATAAAATATAAAAAAGTGTGCTGTGGGGCTTGCCCAAGGATAGTGGGCAGTTGCACAGGGGCGCCAAGGCGAAGAAAAGAAAAAAAAAAAAAAAAAAAGTCAGGGCAGTGTAGTCTAATAGAACTGGAGGAATTTCCCTGTGTTGCCAGCGCACTGGAACAGTACAAAAGAGTTGTATATGGCAACCTGCATCAAGTAGACCGCAACTTTTTTGTACCATGTCCGCGTTTTGCGCATGGCGTTATATGGCTTGAGGACTTGATCAGAGAGATCAACTCCTCCCATATACCGATTGTAGTCGACGATACAATCGGGCTTGAGGACCGTTGCCGCGGTACCTCGCATTGGGACAGGGGTGATGCCGTTACCGTGAATTGTGGACAGAACAAGGACATCCCTCTTGTCCTTATATCTGACCAGCAGCAGGTTTCCACTGGTAAAGGCACGGGTCTCACCCCTGGGGATAGGTACCTGGAGGGGATGGGCAGGTAGGCCGCGTTGATTTTTCCTCACGGTCCCACAAGCGGACTTGGATCTGGCGGCGAGGGACCTGAACAAGGGGATACTAGTATAAAAGTTATCCACGTAAAGGTGGTAACCCTTATCTAGCAGTGGGTGCATAAGGTCCCACACAAGTTTCCTGCTAACACCCAGAGTGGGGGGACATTCTGGGGGTTGAATACGGGAATCTCGTCCCTCTTACACACAAAACTTGTAAGTGTACCCTGAGGTACTCTCACAAAGTTTGTACAGCTTCACGCCATACCTCGCCCGCTTTGAGGGAACATACTGGCGGAAAATGAGTCTCCCCTTGAATGCAATGAGAGACTCATCAACCGTGACCTCCCTTACAGGTACGTAGGCCACCAAAAATTTGGCCCCGAAGTGATCGATGACCGGCCTGATTTTGTACAGGCGGTCATAGGCAGGATCACCTCGGGAGGGGACATGCTGCATTATCTGCATAATGTAGGCATTTCTGCATGGCCTCAAACCGGGAGCGTGTCATGGCCGTACTGTAGAGTGGGGTCTGGAAGAGGACGTCCCCACTCCAGTACAGTCTGGCACTAGGTTTTTTGACTAGGCCCATGTGCAGCACGAGGCCCCAAAATGTCCTCATCTCAGCTGCACTGACCGGGGTCCAGCCACCGGGCCTAGCCAAAAAGGAGCCCGGGTTTTGAGCGACGAACTGTTGGGCGTACAGGTTTGTCTGGTCCACCATTAGATTTACCAGTTGGTCACTGAAAAAATGACTAAAAGTCGTATTCAGTGAAGCCCACTGTGTAAATCTGGATTCCTGGTTGTCAAACAAAATCAGGAATCACGGGCTCAAATCGCTCTGGGGTACACCAGCCAAGTTCATCTGCAGGGGGCTCAGGTGGACTGACCTGGTGGGCCGGAAAACTAGTACGAGCCCCAGAGCTCATCATCGCTTGATGATGAGGAGGACGCGGATGACAAAAGGAACGTGGGGTCATCCTCGTCCTCACTGGGGCTCTCGGACTCAGAGGCAAGGATGGCGTATGCCTCCTCGGCCGAGAACGTCCGGTGGGCCATAGGGGAGTGTGTGTCTGTGCGTGTGTGCGTGCGTGTAAATCTTTATTAGGTGTGCATGTGTGTGGGGGCACGGGTGTTCCCAGACTTTTCCCTAAACCTAACAGGGAAAAATAACAACCAAAAAACGAACTAAAAAAAAAAAGAGCCCAAAAAATGTGAAAAAGAAAAAAAAAATTCTAACTCGCTGATCAGCTGTCCGAAGCTGATCAGCGGAGGGGTGGGTGATGCACTACAGTGGCCGGACGCTAAAGAGTGCCGGCCACTGTCAGTGTACGCCCAAAAAAAAAAAAAAAAGCTTGTGCCCCCAAAAAAAGGGTGAAGGGGGAGGGGCAAGGGGGCAAGCTGCAGCACCCCTGGGGGGGTCTAGGGTCTGTGGACCCCAGACACCCTAAGAGGATGATGCAACACTAAAAACCTTAACTTTCCCTAAAGTCTCCCTGCCTGAAGTAAACCTTTCCCTACCCTGTCCCTAACCTACCTTTTAGTGCCAGATGGCACTGTGGAGGATTGAAAGAGGGGGTGCTGGGCACAGATCAGGGGGTGCAGTCTGGAGATCGGGCAGCAGGCTCCTCTATCTGCGTAGTCCAACGGCCGCATGGAGGAGGAGAGAACAGGGGAGCTAACCCCCGTCCGCCCGTGCAGCCAATCAGAAGAGATCCTGTGAGGTGATGTCACCGTCACCTCACAGGATCTAAGGATGGTGATTGGTGGTATATTATCAGACCACCGTTCACCATCCTGTTCCCGGTTATCGGGTCACCAGACACCTGAATAACCCGGAAACGCAGCAAACCGCAGGTCTGAATTGACCTGCGGTTTGCTGCAATCGCCGATGCGGGGGGGTCACAGGACCCCCCTAGGCATTGTGCCAGAGTGCCTGCTGAATGAATTCGGCAGGCACTCAGTTCCGATCACCGCCCGCGGCGGTGATCGGAACTACCTGTGTCCTTAAGTACCAGGACATCAGGGCGTACCTGTACGCCCTGTGTCCTTAAGGGGTTAAATAAGACCTGTCTCCCCTACTGACTTCTGTTTTAGTAACTACTTGTATTCCCCATCTAATAAGAATTCTGGAAAATCTATTCTCATCACTCTTTGTTGTGCCATTCATTTATTATTCCTTCTAGAAGTTATTAATGAATTGCCCGCAATCTGCAAGAAAAGTCCGGATGGGGGTTACCAGTAGGGGGTGTGTCCCTGCACAGTCTGACACTATCCAATCAGTGCTGCCAGTACGGGAACAGCCCCCCCCCCCCCCCTCTCCAAACTGGTAACCAAAATCTGGACCTTTCTTGCAGACTGCTGGAAATTCATTAATAACTTCTAGCAGGAATAATAAAGCAATAGTACAACATAAGAATTAATTCTCCAGAATTGTTTTTACGTGGGGAATGGAAGTATAAAACAGACATATCAGGAGAGGTGACAGGTCCTCTTTAAGAAGATGCTTTTTGATGCTATATATTTCATTTATTTTTGCCTTTACTGTCCTGCAATCCAGCATTGTATTGTGTATCAAGAACACAGCACATGATATTTGTGCTGTGATGTTGTGATCTTAATACATTTTGGAAATATTTAATAAGTACATACAGTGGGGGAAATAATTATTTGACCCCTCACTGATTTTGTAAGTTTGTCCAATGACAAAGAAATGAAAAGTCTCAGAACAGTATCATTTCAATGGTAGGTTTATTGTAACAGTGGCAGATAGCACATCAAAAGGAAAATCGAAAAAATAACTTTAAATAAAAGATAGCAACTGATTTGCATTTCATTGAGTGAAATAAGTATTTGAACCCCTACCAACCATTAAGAGTTCTGGCTCCCACAGAGTGGTTAGACACTTCTACTCAATTAGTCACCCTCATTAAGGACACCTGTCTTAACTAGTCACCTGTATAAAAGACACCTGTCCACAGAATCAATCAATCAAGCAGACTCCAAACTCTCCAACATGGGAAAGACCAAAGAGCTGTCCAAGGATGTCAGAGACAAAATTGTAGACCTGCACAAGGCTGGAATGGGCTACAAAACCATTAGCAAGAAGCTGGGAGAGAAGGTGACAACTGTTGGTGCGATTGTTCGAAAATGGAAGGAGCACAAAATGACCATCAATCGACCTCGCTCTGGGGCTCCACGCAAGATCTCACCTCGTGGGGTGTCAATGGTTCTGAGAAAGGTGAAAAAGCATCCTAGAACTACACGGGAGGAGTTAGTTAATGACCTCAAATTAGCAGGGACCACAGTCACCAAGAAAACCATTGGAAACACATTACACCGCAATGGATTAAAATCCTGCAGGGCTCGCAAGGTCCCCCTGCTCAGGAAGGCACATGTGCAGGCCCGTCTGAAGTTTGCCAATGAACACCTGAATGATTCAGAGAGTGACTGGGAGAAGGTGCTGTGGTCTGATGAGACCAAAATAGAGCTCTTTGGCATTACCTCAACTCGCTGTGTTTGGAGGAAGAAAAATGCTGCCTATGACCCCCAAAACACCGTCCCCACCGTCAAGCATGGGGGTGGAAACATTTTGCTTTGGGGGTGTTTTTCTGCTAAGGGCACAGGACAACTTATTCGCATAAACGGGAAAATGGACGGAGCCATGTATCGTGAAATCCTGAGCGACAACCTCCTTCCCTCTGCCAGGAAACTGAAAATGGGTCGTGGATGGG
Source organism: Bufo bufo (assembly GCF_905171765.1). Classification (NCBI taxonomy): domain Eukaryota; kingdom Metazoa; phylum Chordata; class Amphibia; order Anura; family Bufonidae; genus Bufo; species Bufo bufo. The sequence goes on along the minus strand of NC_053392.1, from coordinate 565,852,310 downwards.
TGTTCCAGCACGACAATGACCCAAAACATACAGCAAAGGCAACAAAGGAGTGGCTCAAGAAGAAGCACATTAAGGTCATGGAGTGGCCTAGTCAGTCTCCGGACCTTAATCCAATCGAAAACCTATGGAGGGAGCTCAAGCTCAGAGTTGCACAGAGACAGCCTCGAAACCTTAGGGATTTAGAGATGATCTGCAAAGAGGAGTGGACCAACATTCCTCCTAAAATGTGCGCAAACTTGGTCATCAATTACAAGAAACGTTTGACCTCTGTGCTTGCAAACAAGGGTTTTTCCACCAAGTATTAAGTCTTTTTTTGTTAGAGGGTTCAAATACTTATTTCACTCAATGAAATGCAAATCAGTTGCTATCTTTTATTTAAAGTTATTTTTTCGATTTTCCTTTTGATGTGCTATCTGCCACTGTTACAATAAACCTACCATTGAAATGATACTGTTCTGAGACTTTTCATTTCTTTGTCATTGGACAAACTTACAAAATCAGTGAGGGGTCAAAAAATTATTTCCCCCACTGTACATATTCCACTGAAGGCACGCTGGAGGCTATCGTTTCTATTAATATATCCAGAATGCTAAACTTCTTAGCTAATTAAGTCAACGTACGGTTAATTACATGAAATATCTTCATTATAAACAAGAAATGAAAACGGGAACATGTATTTTAAGGTTTATTGCTATGTCACAGATACTTCAAAGCGCACATCAGAGGAAAACCACATATTTTATCAGAAATAATGAACTCTGTATCTTTATTGTTCTGTTCTATTCATTTTGTCATCGTGCTTAAAGGGGTTATCCTATGACTAATGTAAAAAATTTAAAGATCTCTGCTAGATTTATATCAAGCTGACAGCTCAAGGGGAGTGTCTTTTCTGCTGCAGCTAAAGGGGCGTGTCCATGCTCTGCCTATCACCGCTCAGGAGGCAGTTGAAGGATGGAACTGAGCATGTGCGGCCTTCTCAGTGAGCAGGACAAAGAAATAAGAAAAAGAGCAAACAGCAGGTGGCGCTATACAGATACATTTCATTGAATAACTCACTGGCTATACAAAAATTTTAATTACATAAAGTTACAAAAGTGTTCAGATCCAGGTGCTGGTTTGAAAACTATAGAATATTGTCACACGTGATGGGGAGGGGATTACACCAGAATACCCACAGAAGGAAATAGACCAGAGTCTAGGCCTCAAAGCTAAGGAAGAGGGATGGTGACCTCCTAGGAATCCCTAGACCTCTCCCTGACTCCTGCCAGTATCAGTAGACCCTGAAGGTGGAAATACTCATACACCGGAACCTTAGCCCTGGAAATCCCTAGGAACGGTGGCAGGGAATGAGACTACTTGTTCCCTCCCAGATGAAGCGTTTGTGCAGATCCATGACGGATCCGCACCAAAAATGAGTGTGAAAGTAGCCTAAGTTTACTTAAGACAGAAAAAATAGTTTATAAACAGGTGTGCATAATGTCTCCTATGAGAACGCCCTGCAAAATAGTGTAAGAAATTAAGCATGCTATTAATCGTTTATAGCCCTTTTACCAGGGGTTATCATTAAATGAATACATTAAAAGTCTCGCTGTATGGAAATAGGCTTACCATTGTGAGCATCCAATAATTCCTGGCTCGTAAGGGGGAGGGGGTACTATATTTTGGCATAAACTTAAACTGAAGGAACAATTATTTTTTTGTGCACTAAAGCTGACCATACAAGTAAGACAAAAGGACTGTCGATTTCAGTAGGATTGGCAGTAATCTATGAGCAGTGCAGTTTCTAGGTAAAATTTCTCTCAGGGCGAGTGTCAAAAAAACTCCCCCCCCCCATCAAAACTGCTCTATGCAACCGTCTCACCATATTATTTTTTATTTTTTTATCCTTAACACAAAATTTATTGAGAGCAAAAGAAAATCACAAATTACTGCTTAAACTGCTAGAAGTCGCAGGCAGAGTGGTACAGGAGAACTGCAGTATAAAGGAAGGCAATACCCTTAGAGAGTAGTCATGAAATACAATCATCAATAATGTGCAAAACCAAAAAACTGTCATGTTAGCATTTAATAACTAACTAAAACCCAATAACAGCAGGTGTCAACTAGCACACGCAAGTAAATGTACAAAAAACAAGTAACATATAAAGCCAGATTCAAAGCATAGAGGGCAAGGCGGATTACTGTGTACTGTACGTAAAATGTATGGAGGTTACACCATGCCGGACAATAGAACCTCTGTGCCATGCTGTACAATAAACAGTATAACCCCTACACAGTGTAGAGGTATACTGTATATTGTGTGGCACAGTGTATGCTATATGTGTGTAACATAAACATACTCCACATGAAAACTTACAATTACTTGGCTTGGCCCTTAGGGATCTCGGACGCCACTTCAACACTTTGGCCGGGGGCTCGGCGTAGCTGATGTTTTGTTTTATCCTAATGAGAAAGATTTCATAATAAGGATTTGGAGAAGGGGCAGAGGGATAGCAGAGCAGAGAGAGGCTGGTGCTGCTACTAGGGAGCTCATACCATGGGGGAGTAATAAAGCCCACCATAATGACTCCCCAGTAGAAATAATTCTCCTTATAATGTGCAAAACATACCCCTTTGTAATGCCCCCAGTTGAGCTAATGTTTCCATAATGTGCCAATATAAAATACCCCTTCTCAGTGCCCCCGTAGATGACCCCATAGTGCTCCTCTCCCCCCTTCCCCATAGTACCCACCATAATGTGTCCCAGTATAAAATGCCCTTATACAGAGCCCCCCATACAAAATACCCCTTCTTTTTAGCCTCAGTAGATGCCCCTATAGTGCCACCCAATAATGTGCCAGTAATAAGTGCCCCAATAGATGCACCCCAATCATGTGCCAGTAAGATGTGCCCCCATAGATGCCCCCTAATCATGTGCCAGTAAGATGTGCCCCCATAGAGGCCCCCAATCATGTGCCAGTAATAAGAGCCCCCATAGATGCCCCCCAATCATGTGTCATTAATAAGAGCCCCCCCACCATCATGTGCCAGTAGCCAGAGTGCCCCCCCTATCATGTGCCAGTAGCCCCCTTATGTGACAGTCGCCCCCCCTATCAAGTTCCAGTAGCCCCCCTTATGTGCCAGTAGCCTCCTATCATGTGTCAGTAGCCCCCCTTATGCACAAGTAGCCCCCCTTATGTGCCAGTAGCCCCCCTTATGTGCCAGTAGTCCCCCTTATGTGCCAGTAGCCTCCTATCATGTGCCAGTAGTCCCCCTTATGTGCCAGTAGTCCCCCTTATGTGCCAGTAGCCCTCCTTATGTGCCAGTAGCCCTCCTTATGTGCCAGTAGCCCCCCTTATGTGCCAGTAGCCCCCCTTATGTGCCAGCAGCCCCCCTTATGTGCCAGTATTTAAATATAAATATATATATATTTAAAAAAAAACTTATACTTACCTCCTCCACCGATGCGACCTCTTCCGGCCTGTGTCCCTCGCTGGCCCAGGCGGCGCGATGATGTCATCGTGCGCCGCCTGCATCAGCCTCTGATAGGCTGCCGGCTATAGTGCTGGCAGCCTATCAGAGGAACAGGGAGGGGACACACCTCTCCCTCCCCTGCCGCAGCACAGACATTTGTATCGCCGTCCTGAGGACGGCGATACAGATGACTATGGAGATGAGTGAAAGCTTCCACAATGGAAGCGCAGCGCTCATCTCCTGCTGTGCCCTGCCGGCGCCCCCCTTCTGACAGCGCCCCGGGCGGCCACCCGTCCCGCCCTGTCCAAGAAACGGCCCTGTCTATGAGTGATCAAGCATGTTGGATTTAGACATGTCCAGTCATTTGTTACCAAAGGAAATAAGCAGCTTTTTCTCATTTCCCAATTGATATAAACATAAAGGGGGTCATTAATTGACCCCCTATGATAGTTTTTAGCATAAAAATGTTGCACAGCCCCATTATGTGACTTTTTAAACACCTGTCTGACTAAATTTAGGCACACACAGCATTTTTCCATGCCGCCCTAGACACTGGGTAGTGACAGGGGTTGTTTGGGGGCATGGCAGGGCCATCAGCCCGGTCAGATTCACTTTAACTTAAGCCAGTTTTCGGGCATAAATGACAATTAAGACTACTTTCACACTAGCGTTTTGGCTTTCCGTTTGTGAGATCCGTTCAGGGCTCTCAATAGCAGTCCAAAATGGATCAGTTTTGCCCTAATGCATTCTGAATGGATAAGGATCCGCTCAGAACGCATCAGTTTGCCTCCGTTCCGTCTCTATTCCGCTCTGGAGGCGGACACCAAAATGCTGCCTGCAGCATTTTGCTGTCCGCCTGACGAAGCGGAGCCAAACGAAACCGTACTGGCACACAATGTAAGTCAATGGGGACGGATCCGTTTTCTCTGACACAATCTGGCACAATAGAAAACGGATCCGTCCCCCATTGAATTTCAATGGTGTTCAAGACAGATCCGTCATGGCTATAGAAGACATAATACAACCGGATTCGTTCATGACGGATGCATGCGGTTGTATTATTGCAATCGAAGCATTTTTTGCAGATCCATGACGGATCCACAAAAAACGCTAGTGTAAAAGTAGCCTTAAATGTACTCCAGTCAGGGGCTCTGGGGTCAGTATCATAAATGAAGTGTATCCTCCCCCAGTGCAGGGAATATTCAAGACCGCACAATGGTGTAAAATGACCCCCAAATACTCCACCCCTTTTCATACGCATACCACAGGTTGAGAACATCTGCTATAGATGGTGTAAGCTAGACCTGCACCAGCTTTATCACAGGGGCTCAGGCTGGATGATAAATGTGGTTGGTTTACTATGAGACAGAAATTTGCACCAGAATTTTAGTGCTAAATGTTGCAAATAAGGCCACACCCATTTCACTTGAAGCCACACCCTTTTTGGGTAGTTCATGTCCAATTGTTGGGCTAGGTACAGATGACTTTTCTAAACCTAGATGCTCCAAATTGTGATCCATTTTGGAATCGAGGAGCACTCACATTAGCAAATAGAAGCCATTGGGGGTCATTTATGAAGCTGAAATACGTCTACTACTTTCACATTTGTGTTGTTAATTCCAGTAATGAGATCCGGCAGAGGATCTCAATACCGGAACTAAACGTATCCGTTTTGATTTTGCACATCTGTTCCATTAGGATGCGGTTGTGTGAAATCAAAACTGAATAAAATGGATCTGTCACTAAATGCATTAAAATTCAATGGGTGACGGATATGGTTTTTTAGGCTCCATTTTTTTACGTCTTTATGACTGAGCTGCGGTTGTAAGCTAAAAGTAAGTGGTTGCCGAGAACCAGCATCATAATCATTGCAGCCCAGGCCTTGAGAAGAGTAAAATCTACTTGAGAAGAGTCCTGGTTATACATAATCTCCTGCTCTCCCCCCATCTGCTGATGATTGGCAGTTCTCTCCTAGAGAGAAAGGGAGAAAACTAGGTAGAAGCCTGTCAGTCATCAGCAGGTGGCAGGAGAGCAGGAATTCATGAATAACCAGGACTCTTCTCAGGTGGCCGGGACTCTTCTCCAGGCCTGTGCTGCAATGATTGTGATGTTGGTTCTCGGCAACCACTTACTTTTAACTTATAAATGACAGACCGCTGAAATCAACTCACCTGTCTCTACTTTATTCTGCAGTTAGAATAGGTAGCATAAAGTTGATGACAGGTTCCCTTTAAAAAGGAATGCAGAAGTGCGGCCTCTACAGCGGTTGATGTTTTTGTGAATTCATCTTGCAAATGTTTTGACAATGTAGCTTTCCTGTAACGAGTCTTTTCAGGTTATTTTGTATTGTTCTGTTATGCTGAGTGCATGACATCTACTGCAGCCATTTTTCACGAAGATGGATGGGAGAAAGCAATTTGGATGAAAAAAAAGGTGTTTTATTGCTCCCTCCATGCATCTGATAAAACAAAATCACAGCATCCGATGAACCAGCTAATGAGTTTACCGACAGACGTTTGCAAACGTTTTTATAATCAGCCTTAAACTGGCGGTACAAGCGACACAATCTAAGCAGTACACAATTAACACGGTTAACAATCCTCAATTAAACCCAATTACCATAAAAAAGCAAGAGTGGTTTCTGAGAAAATATTATTAAAGGGACACTGAACAGACGAAGCTAATGGATGACATGCCAAAGGATTGTCCAGTAGGACACTTGTATTTCATAGAATGGCCGCAGCAGGATCTGCAGACTATATAATATTCATAAAGATTTCTGACCCCAGAGACGTAGCTATAGGGGGTGCAGAGATAGTAGTCGCTGCCGGGCCCAGGAGCCTGAGGAGGCCAATGGACCCTTTGCCACATAAAAATACACCAAAATACACCCATGGTGGGGGGTGCTGTTGTAACACCCCAGAGTTGTGTTACTCCACTCCTCTACTCCGCTACTGCCCTTTAGGAGCCATTTTATTGTCATCTGATGTGATTTTAATTATGTCTCCACACATGTGCATGCAAAACCATGTTAAATGTATTTTTTTTCCTTGTAATGTTCCAGGTTGTGAAGGTTCCCACATCCTGCAGCAAGGGAGGAAAAAAACAGTTAGAATCAGTTCTAGTTACCCCCTGCATAGGGAAGACAGCAAAGACGAAGTCTTGTGCTGAGATTTGATCAAATTACCAGCCTGAGCCCTGCAGCTCAGCTGGATGACAAAAAGCAGAAAGTTGCAAACAACCTCCAGGATTTCAGGAAGAAAGCATCCCCTGAGAATATATCTGTGAGTCAAGTCCAGAGACCTAGGAGAAGCCATTCCTCCTCAGCTAGTCTGTCCCCACAAAGCAGAAGGTACAGTTCAAAGCAGAAGCCTCTATTCCTGCCAACCATTGCCAAAACCTGCAGGGACCAGAGACCAAAGCTGTACATTGCTTGGATGAGAGTTATATTCAGTAAAGACGAGTTTGAACTTCACTAAAGGTCTGGGCATCAATTTCTGCTGCAAAATCCCTCTATTACTCCTACGATCACTACACTCAATTTATTGCAAGTGAGCCAGGAGCCAGGAGTCCAGCCGTACCCAGGTAGGAGACACCGTTAACACCATTATCATCACCCTACAGAGACATTATAGGCAACCACACCACTCTGGCATTCCTAACCTGGGATGTGAGTTATAACACCTTTGAAGGGCCCTGTGATTGTACCGTGCACACGCTGCAATTGGCGTCACAACACATACTGAACATTTTAACAACCCGTTCCTGGTCACTGCATAAAAGTGGCGTCACTAGAACAGGATTTACCTTTGTGTCTTATTGCATGTACTTATTGCTGAAGAGTGTGGGCTTGCATCAGCTGCAGCACAGTGGCAGAGCAGGGGTTAATCGGCCATCCCAGATATCTCCACCCAGCAGAGGGGAGGGAACCAAACAGTCTGCCTCCACAGAGAAAGTATTCCTACAGCAGCAGGAACTAAAGTGCGGAATACAAGTTCCCAGGAGGACAGAGAAATCGCTGCCCGTACAGGAAGTGAAGTGGCGGCCATCTTGAAAAAGGGAAAAATAGTATCTTCTGCATTGAATGTTGGAGAAGCACCAGCTCTTGGATCTGAGTGAGTACTACACTGTGCAAATAACCTTGGCTAAAGACTGTTAAGAGTTATAATCTGTCTGCCAAAGCACCAAACTCCCCGAAATTGAGCAGTTGCAGCGACTCTTGAAGGAGCTACGCACCAATACTGCTGCAGTCGCCCATAGCAACCTAAATCTAAATTGCATTGTAGCCAATACTGATTCCTCTAATCTGGTACTGGGTATCAAGGGCCATGTCTGACAACGAAGATAGCACCCATTTTGACTGCAGCGATCCACCAGCAGCAGCGGCAGCCACCCGCATCATGCCTCTTACTATGCCATACTATTTTGGGGCACCCTGGCTCCCAAGTTACTCAGAAGAACCCCATTCACTACGGGAATTCCTTGATAAAATGCTAGCCACGTTTAAGCTATATCCAGTATCACAGGATCAAAAAGTGGAAATCCTGATTGGCCAGTTAGAGGGAGCTGAGCTCCGAGGAGGTCAAGTCCTGGCCTCGGCCAGAGCGGAAAACCGCTGAACAGATCCTAGACCGACTCAGTACCACCTTTGAGACTAGGACCGCCTCTGAACTGTCGGGGGGTAATAATTCAATTAAGAATTATTAATTATGGTCATAAAAATAATTAACCATAAAAAAATAAAATGTATAAAATTTGTCATAAATTCTTAAAATCATGACCTGGTGAATTGTAGACAACTTAATTGATACAATTCACATCTGAGTCCGACTATTTCCTCAGATAAATAAGTTCTTTTTGACGTGAGATGACGTTAATGATAAACATGTAGTTCTGCATTATACAATAATTACACAGGTTTTATAAAAATATGCAGATTTATTGGTTACAAGGTTATAAACATATATAAGTAAATAAACACAATGATACATGCAAATGAATATATATATAGCGTTAATATAAAGCATTACAAGCTTAACAATACATGTGAGTGGAAATAACTTGTCACATTATAGCCAAGCTATTATTAGGTTAGGATATCAAAGTAGGAACATAAGTTATATACATTACTTCTGTTCAGAGAAAACCTCATGATATCAAGATGGGCATGTCTAATCCTAGACATCAATATAGAATGCTAAATACATTCTGCCCCCCCTCCTAACCAACTACACATCACATGACTTCAAGATGGGCAAATCCATTCAAGAATATAACTTAGAAGAGACAACTATATCCTTCCACCCCATCCTGGACTATTTTCACATTTTTAACTTTGGTAAGAATATTAAGACAAATAACAGGGATCTAGGATCTTAAATGGGAAGGACTTGAAACAAGTCTTTCATGTGGGAATCCATCACTTAGCTTGGCGAAGAATGTTCTATCAATATATATATGTATATACATTCATGAGAAGAATAACACTAAAAAGCAGAAACCTTTGTGCGACCTTACTTCGGCCTACTCAAGACATACAAAATTGCAACTATAGTCGAGCACGGCTCTTGAAGGCAATGAACATCCATCTTGACAATAATGAATTGGATATGAATGTATTTACCCTATGAAAAGGCACAACAGAACTTAAAATGCGCTTCTTTGGAAAGCGGCAGCAGTCAAAGGAGACCTTCAGAGACTTTGCCCTGTTTCTGCAGGAAGCCCTGCGGGCTGTTATCCAGATTGATCCCCGTGAAGCTGAGGGACAAGATCAAACCCTCAGGGAACAGTTTATTGAAGGTGTCCTTGATGAATCCCTCAAACGTGAGCTGAAGATGCTGTCAGCTCAACACCCAGATACCCCTTTCTTGGACTTTAAGAAACTTGCTATTGGCATCCTAGGGGAAAGTCACCAAGCTGAACCTCCTGAAAACAAGAGGCCAGGGCCCACACTACGGCCTGCTACTCACAGTCAAATAGCTGAACATGGGGCTCAGGCACCCGTTTCAGATGCCGTAGCAGCTCTGACCGCTCAAGTCTCCCTCTTAGCTGAGAATATGGAGAGGATGAGGAAACAGCTAGAGCGACTAGAACAGCAACCCAAGGTGGGGAAAGGGACTTCTGCAAACAGAGACCACCCTACACCCGGTCCACAAGAATATCGGCGCCAGCCGGTCAGTAGGTTGTCAGACCCCAGTTATCAAAACATTAGGAAACTGTCATGGCGGACAAGGTATGAGATACACAGAAAGATAAACAAACAAGTTTCTAGGCGAGAAGCTGGGGATCAAGGTCACCTCCTGACAATCCCTACCAGCTCTCCCTATACTGCTTTGCCCACGTTCAGACCCTTAAGGTGGGAATAACGTGTCCTCGTCCCTGGGCTGAAAATACCCTAAAATCCCTAAGATGGTGAAAGGGGAATTGAGGCAGCCTGCTCCCTCAGAACCTGGAGGGGCAGACGTCTCTCTAACAGCCTAGGCAGCAAAACCACAAGAGAACAAAAACCAACTTATCTTTCTGAGCAGGAACAGCCAATCCTTCCTTCCTTGCATACACAGAGCCAGACAGAAGCTATAACCCGCAGGGAACACTGGGAGTGGGTGTGATTTAAACTGAAACCAACGACCCCACCCAGTGCACCTGAAGGGAGGCGGATCTAGCTTGACTCCAAAACAAAACAAAAGGCTAGACACGTGCTGCTAATCTGGCAGACCTCCGCACATAGCCTGAGCAGGGCATGACAGAAACAGCGATGCCTGCATTGTCAGAGGTATGGACACACTGAAAAGGACTGCCGTCAGTTAAACGGGTATCCCCTAAGGTCGAGGACCGCCCCTTGGGAGGAAGAATACTAGGTCTCAAAGATCCAGCCTTTATGCCTAGGTATGTGGGCGCCCGCCCTGTGGTTGAAGTTGACATCAATGGAGTGAAGTTTCCTGCTTTAATTTATACCGGATCTCAAGTAACTACCATCCACCAAGCAGCATTTGACACATGCCGAAACGGAGCCCAGCTGATGCAACCTGCTGAATCTTGGCTCCGCATCATAGCTACCAATGGCAAACCAGTGCCTATACTAAGTTATTGGGAACCTACCTTACAGATTGAAGATACAGAACTCCCATGCCAAGGGGTAGTCGTGATTCAGGTCCCAGATGATGACAATTGCCTGTGGTCCTGGGGATGAATGTACTCGGCAACTGTTACCCTGAAGTGCTGAAAGCCTTAAAGAAAACCCTACTGACTACACCCCGTGCAACTCAATGGGTTATAAACCAGACCATTCAAGTGCTAGCCGCCCAACAAAAATGCAGCAATCAACGGGGCGAAATCTGCCGTGTCTGCATCAAGGATGCTCACCCTATCAAACTCCAGCCTGGAGCAGAAACTCTGATATGGTGCAAGGCTTGCATCGGTATCCAAAGTCAAGATTATCAGACCCTTGTGGAGCCAATACATCTTCAAGATCATTCCTTGTCCTAACCGCTAGGAGCATGATCACAGTGTCTCAAGGAAAGGTACACATACGCTCATTCAATCTGGGTGATGAAGCTGGGAAATTAAAAAAGCACTATGAAGTGGCCTGCCTATACCACATCCGTCCGCAGGATATCCTGGATTACCCTACTGCTGCGGCCCAACAATCACTCCAAACAGTGGAGGAAGCCAAAGACCCGCTGGAACAGCCCTGGTGGGCCGAACTACACATTGGGGATACCACAACCTCTGCCAAGCAGATCAACGGTGTGCTGGACTAAACAACACCATCAAGTCTTCAGCAAACATTCTCTGGTTTATGGTCAGACTCACCTAATACGGCACACCATTCCAACTGGCACTCATCCTCCAATCAAAGAGAGATACCGACCAGTCCCTCCTGCCATGTACCAGCAGTTGAAGAAGATGGTGCAGGATATGAAGACAGCTAATGTCATCCAGGATAGTCACAGCCCATGTGCTGCCCCCTTAGTTCTGGTAAAGAAGAAGGATTGGACCATCCGTTTTTGTGTGGACTATCGTAAGATCAACAACATTATGCACAAGGATGCATACCCCCTGCCATGAATTGAGGAATCCCTGGCAGCTCTGGGATCCGCTGCTTACTTTTCAACTCTGGATCTAACCAGTGGCTATTGGCAAGTCCCCATGGCACCAGAAGATAAAGAAAAAACAGCTTTTGCCACCCCAATGGGTCTGTTCGAGTTCAAGTACATGCCATTCGGGTTATGCAACGCCCCTGGGACATTACAAAGACTCATAGAAAGATGTCTTGGACACAAAAACTTTGAGACGGTGTTGTTGTACCTGGATGATGTGATTGTCTACTCTAAGACCTACAAAGAGCATTTACAGCACTTGGCGGAAGTGTTCCAGACTTTGACCCAACATGGACTGAAAGTGAAACCTTCAAAGTGTCACTTACTGAAGCCCCAAGTGAAATATCTGGGACATGTGAGGGCGTGAGACCGGACCCCGACAAGATAGCTGCAGTACAAAGCTGTCCGGACCCCAAAACAGTCAAAGAGGTCAAGAGCTTCCTCAGATTTGCAAGTTACTATCGGAGGTTCATCCCTCACTTTGCTCAGATTACGGAACCTATCCAGGAGCTTGTGAAAGGTCACCCTAAAGGCTGTCAGAATTCCAAAATACCGGTGGAGTGGAATGAAGACAGAGAAGCTGCTTTCCAAATGTTGAAAGAAAAACTTACAGAACCTCCAGTCATTGGTTACCCTGACTACAGCCTACCTTTTTGCCTCTATACTGGCGCAAGTAAGAAAGGTTTGGGAGCTATACTATCTCAGACACAAGCTGGAACTGAAAGAGTCATCGCCTATGCCAGCAGATCTTTACGAGAGCCACAGCGGAATGACCATAACTACAGCTCGTTCAAACTAGAGTTTCTAGCCTTGGTCTGGGCTGTAACTGAGAAATTCAAGGACTACCTAGCTGCCACACTTTTCACAGTCTACACCGACAATAATCCGCTAGCTCACTTGAACACTGCACGTCTGGAAGCTCAGGAACAAAGATGGGCCTCTAGACTGGCGAACTTCAACTTCACCATTAAGTACCAGACTGGAAAATCTAATAACAATGCTGACGCTTTGTCTAGGCTACCTGCCCAGAAAGAACCAATTTCTACCGATGATCCGTGGGAAAATGTGGAAATGCCAATATTCTACTCCCGATTTGCCCGGCAGGAGGCCCTACACACTAGGCGTCCGACCTCTAAAGTCGCTTGTTTTCCACAGACCTGTGACTCCTCGCCTCCAGCTGAGAAAGAGCTCTGGATTAAACTACAATCAGAGAGCAGAGCCCCTGGAGAACTGTTGGATTATTTTTACAGTGTACGTATATCGGAGAGAATCCGACAATGGAGACTACTCTTCCTACAAATAGACCTACTCCTCAGGTGAACGCTTGATCCAGTCACCTGTGAACGCCTCCATCAGATAGTGGTTGTCACGCCTTGCCTTGTGAATGTGCGGAGATCTGTCAGACTGGATGCACATGTCTGACTTCTTTGTTTGTTTTGATTTGGGTTCGAGCTGGATCCACCTTCCCTCAGGTGTACTGGGTTTCATTGTTAGTGAGGCTATTTATCCCTCCTTCCCCCAGTGGCCTGTGCGGGTTATTGTTCTTTCCTGGGAGCTCTTGATTTGTGGTGGATCGTCTGCTCCAGCTCTGCTAAAGATAAGTCCTTTCCTTCATTTCCCTTGGTGTGTTTATCTAGGCCTCTAGGGAGACGTTTGCTTCTTCCTGGTTTGAAGAAGCAAGTTGCCTCTTCCCTTTTCCCTGCTGCTTAGGGTTTGCCCAGGGTGTTCAGGTTTAGGCACGAGGCCATGTGCATATCCACCCTAAGGGTATGCACATGGGCACAGCAGTTTAGGGAAAGCTTTTAGGTATCACTAGGAGGTGACCCTTTTCTCTCTAGCTTTTGCGCCTAGTCGTTTGTTCTGTTTGTTTTCCCGTGTTTGGTTATTTCCCCGCTTACCTACCTATCGTGACATTATAACCCGCCTAAAAAGCTGTCATATCCTTGCTGTTTGTGAAATAGAGGCTATGGATGCCTTGGTTGATCGCATGCAGGGATTATCGCTGGAGGTTGCTGATCTCCGCAGTTCTGTTGCACGGTGTCAGAATGCTCTGGCGTTTGAAGCCGTTGGAGGAATTCAGGTCTGCTTAGAGCCTAAAGCTGTCTCTCTGATAGGTTCTCAGGGGGTGGTGATGACTTTATTTGGTTCAGGGAGTCCTGCAGGTTGTATTTTCGTCTGCGGCAGATGTCATCTGGTGACGAGAATCCAAGAGTAGGGATCATTATATCTCTGCTCAAAGGGGACGGGCAGTCCTGGGTTTTCTTTCTCTGCCGACCGGTTCACCATCCCTCCGGTCGGTGGATGAATTTTTTTAGAGCCTTGGGCTTGATTTATGATGACCCAGACCGGGTCTCTATGGCTGAATCTAAACTGCACAGTTTGCTACAGGGAGAACGTACTGCGGAGTCGTATTGTGTAGAATTTAGAAGATGGACAACTGACTCGGGGTGGAATGATTCTGCACTCCGAAGTCAGTTTTGTCAGGGGCTATCTGAGAGGTTGAAAGATGCCCTTGCTTTTCTCATGAGTATCCCGATTCATTGGAGACGGCCATGTCTTTGGCAGTGCAGCTTGATAGACGTCTTAGAGAAAAGTATAAGATTCCTCTCGAGCGGGGGGTCCCATCTGTAAGTGGATCCGTCCCACCTAGTCCCCGGGGTAATCTGACTTTTGAATCTGGGGCAGGAGAGGAGCCTATGCAGTTGGACCAGGTTTCCTTTCGCTCAGGTGATAGGGATTTTAGGAAGCTGAATAAGCTGTGTTACTTCTGTGGAAAAGAAGGTAATTTTGTTTGTGCATGTCCTTTTGTTAAACCTCAAAAAGGTAATGAAAAACTACGGAGGTATGCACATAAAGAGAAAAAAAAAGACTTCCCTGACTCTTGGTAGTGTGAATGGGGAGTCTGAGCAAGCAAATATGCATTCTCCCTGCAATACCCGTTTCATCCTGCCTGCCATGGTGGCGGTAGACTCAGGAAATTATGATTTTGAGGTATTTGTTGACAGTGGTGCAGGGGTAAACCTTATTGATTTTTAGTTCCTCCAAAATCTTGGTTTTACAACAAGCACTTTAGATAAAGAGATACCAGTGTTTGCTATTGATTCCTCCCCTCTCTCACAAAAGAGTCTTACTCATATCGTTCATGACATTCAGTTAAGGGTGGGTGATTCACATGTTGAGTTCATTTCTTGTTTTGTTATGAAGGGCTTGGCTGCTCCGATGGTTCTGGGTTTACTGTGGTTGATAAAGCATAACCCTACTATTGACTGGCAAACAAGACAAATCAGTAGCTGGAGTGAATTTTGTTGTACTAGAATGGGATCGGCCTGAGAATCAGAAAGCTCTGATGCAGTTTTTGGGTTTTACCAATTACTACAGAAAATTCATCTTGAATTATTCCACCATTGTAAAACATTTGACAGATATGACTAAAAAAGGCGCCGACTTTTCTGTCTAGTCGGATGAGGCGTTTTCTGCTATTAAGAAATGTTTCGCGTCTGCTCCCATTCTGATGCAACCTGATGTGTCTCAAGCGTTCATCGTGGAGGTTGATGCATCAGAAGTGGGGGTCGGACCAGTTCTGTCGCAGGGTCCATCCCCTAGAAAATGGCATCCGTGTGCTTTTTTTCTCCAAGAAACTCTTGGCCGCTGAAAGAAATTATGATGTAGGGGATAGAGAGTCGCTGGCCATTAAATTGGCCTTTGAAGAATGGCGTCATTGGTTGGAGGGGGCTGCTCATCCTATTACGGTATATACTGACCATAATAATTTGGCTTACTTGCAGTCTGCTAAGTGCCTGAATTCTAGACAGGCTAGATGGTCACTGTTTTTTACTAGGTTCAATTTTGTGGTCACCTTTCGCCCTGTGGTTAAAAACCGTCAAGGCAGATGCGTTGTCACATAGTTTTCCTGGGGGGAATGATTCGGAGGATCCTGCTCCGATTTTGGCTGATGGGGTGGTGGTTTCCGCTCTGTACCCTGAGTTGGAGATGGAGATGTTGGGGGCCCAAAGACGAGGCTCGTGATTCTTGTCCTCCAGACAAGTTGTTTGTTCCTGCTGAACTGCGATACAAGGTGTTCAAGGAACATTATGATACGGTCCTTGCGGGACATCCTGGAAGCAAATCCACTATAGATCTTATTTCCCGGAGATTCTGGTGGACATGGGTTGCGCAAGGGTGTGGAGGGTTATGTGACAGCTTGTGGGACCTGTGCACACGCGAAGGTGGCTCACACTTGGCCTTCAGGATCCCTTCTTTCTTTATCCATCCTGTCTCGTCCATGGACGCATTTGTCCATGGATTTATTACTGATTTACCGAGTTCCTCTGGGAAAACTGTGATTTTGGTGGTAGTGGACCGCTTGAGTAAGATGGCCCACTTTGTACCGTTGCCTAGCTTGCCCAACGCCAAAACACTCACTCAGGTTTTTATCGATAACATTGTGAAACTACATGGCATTCCCTCTGATGTGGTGTCTGATAGGGGGACGCAATTTGTTTCCAGGTTTTGGAGGGCGTTCTGCTCTCGTCTGGGAATTCAACTGTCTTTTTCTTCGGCTTTTCATCCCCAGTCGAATGGTCAGACAGAGCGCACTAACCAAAACCTGGAGACCTATTTGAGGTGTTTTGTTGCCGAGAACCAGGATGACTGGTCCTCGTTCTTGTCTCTAGCCGAATTTGCCCTGAATAACCGTAGACAGGAGTCCACTGATAAGTCGCCATTTTTTGGCGCATATGGTTTTCACCCACAGTTTAGTACTTTTTCTGGGACTGGTTCTTCAGGGATGCCAGAAGAAGAGAGATCCAAGTTAATTTGGAAAAGATGGGTGAATGTCACGAGGGTGTCAAGAGCCACGTCTGACTCCGTTATACCCGGGGTCAGGAAGTCGCAGCGGGTGGCTGCGCGTTCGATGTACAAAGACAGTGCTGTTTCGTAATGGTAGCTTTCTGGGTTTGCCTTGCAATCCTTTTTGGCTCACTCAGGGATCCGTAGCTTCTCCTCCTCAGCTGTTTCTTGTCCAGCAATCCCAACCTCCTTATATTCCCATCTCCCACTTCTCTGGTTGCCAGATATAGAGCTTCCTGCCTGGACTTCTATACTGACCCACTGGAGCTGAGTAGCTGAGATCCCTGGTTGTTGTTCTAGAGTGTTACCCTCCGGATCCCTGTTGGGCCTTGGTGGTCTGCTGTTGTCGCCCACCTGGGATTATATGTTTGTCTGTATTGTCTGTCCTCTCCTTGGTGTTTTCCTCTTAGTGTCAGTGGTGCGGACTAGTGATCCCACCGCCCTGTTCACTACACAGGGCTCATCTTAGGGAAAGCCAGGGTTTAGGCACGTGATCGGCGTACGGGTGAGGAACCCGTCTAGGGACGTCAGGGCAGTCAGGTGCCAGCCGCAAGGTGAGTAAGGGGTCACCACCTTTACCTCTCCCTTGGACAGGGCCTTCCCATTTCCCTGCCTTTGCGTGACGCCGGTCATTACAGTGAAAGATATAAACGGATGGCTGACAGGAGACGTATGACTGGTCCGGACCTGTGTGTGGGTGATTCAGTGTGGTTGTCCACTAGAAACATTAAGCTGAAGGTACCATCTTGGAAATTGGGTCCAAGATTTATTGGCCCTTACAAAATCTCTGCAATTGTCGACCCGGTGGCGTTTCATCTGGATCTTCCGCAGACCTGGAAGATCCATAATGTTTCACAGGTCTTTATTAAAGAAATATGTGGAACCTGTGGAACCATCTCCATTGCCACCTCCCCCTGTCCTGGTGGATGGCAATTTGGAGTTTGAAATCTCTAAGATTCTCGACTCACGTGTTCTTCGGGGTTCTCTCCAGTACCTGGTGCACTGGAAGGGATACGGTCCCGAGGAAAGAATGTGGGTTCTGGCTGCTGATGTCAGTGCTAGCCGCCTGGTGAGGGCCTTTCACAGGGCACACTCGGATAAAGTTGGTTCTGGGTGTCCAGAGGTCACCCGTAGAAGGGGGGGTACTGTCACGCCTTGCCTTGTGAATATGCGGAGATCTATCAGACTGGCTGCACATGTCTGACTTCTTTGTTTGTTTTCATTTGGGTTTGAGCTGGATCCACCTTCCCTCAGGTGTACTGGGTTTCATTGTTAGTGAGGCTATTCATCCCTCCTTCCCCCAGTGGCCTGTGCGGGTTATAGTTCTTTCCTCGGAGCTCTTGATTTGTGGTGGATCGTCTGCTGCAGCTCTGCTCAAGATAAGTTCTTTCCTTCATTTCCCTTGGTGTGTTTATCTAGGCCTCTAGGGAGACGCTTGCTTCTTCCTGGTTTGAAGAAGCAAGTTGCCTCTTCCCTTTTCCCTGCTGCTTAGGGTTTGCCCAGGGTGTTCAGATTTAGGCATTAGGGCATGTGCATATCCACCCTAAGGGTATGCACATGGGCACAGCAGTTTAGGGAAAGCTTTTAGGGATCGCTAGGAGGTGACCCTTTTCTCTCTAGCTTTTGGGCCTAGTCATTTGTTCTGTTTGTTTTCCCGTGTTTGGTTATTTCCCCGCTTACCTACCTATCGTGACAGTGGTGCCTCGAAGAGACGCCAAGATGGTAATGGACATGTACCATAATAGGTCTGGTCACTTTGGAACCCAAAAAACTGAAGCCACCTTCAGACGACGTTTCTGAGAAGTGACATTGAAACCTGGTGTCGGCAGTGTCCCACCAGTGCTGTGGCTAAAGGGGAAAGACATGATCAGCGAGCCCCGCTTCATCTAATAGTGAGTAGAAGTCCTCTTAAAATTGTGGCAATCGACCACGTTAAAACTGGAACCCAGCAGATGTGGGTATGTCTATGCTATGACAATCATAGACCACTATACCAAGTTCGTTGTGGCTGTACCTGTAAAGGACTTAACTGCAAAAATTACAGCTGCTGCCATGTGGAAGAGCTTTATTCTGCCGTATGGGTGTCCTGACAAGATAATCACCGATCAGGGATCTGCATTCGAGTCTCAGTTATTCTATGAACTTTGCGCCTTGTACAACTGCAAGAAACTGAGGACCACCGCATACCACCCTCAGGGAAACGGACTGTGTGAAAAAATTAACCAGACACTGATCAACATGCTCAAGGCTGTGCCGCCTCACAAGCGGGCCAAATGGCCGTTACTCCTCCCTGAACTAGTGTACCTGTACAACAAGACAACTCATTGCTCCACTGGGTAAACTTCATACTACCTCATGTTCGGAAGACATGACCGTCTACCTGCAGATCTTGCCCTCGACGTCCCTGTGCCAGACTCTAAACCACTCCTTCCTCAATCTGAGTGGGTCAAGGAGCATCAGAAGCGCCTGGGGGACGCCAAAGAAATTGTGGATTTAAGATAGAGAAGGCCCAACAAAAACAGGACTTTGATATGCATGCACATGCTGAGCCCTTACAGCCTGGAGACCAGGTCTGGCTAAAAAACAATCACCCAGTAAGCAAGCTGGATAGTGACTGGGAGCGTGAGCCATATACAATAGTGGCCATCCCTTTATGAGAGGTCTACGAAATCCAGAAAAAGGATAAAGGTAGTCAGCGAGTACATCGCAACAGGCTTAATAAATGCCTACAGGAACCTGTTCAAGAGCAGACGAGAGCAGAGGATGCCTCACCCGAGCTGCCATTGTCTTCATAAAGTAAGACTCCAACAGAGTTGCCTTCCATGCTTGACCCTCTTCAGTGTTTTCTCCAACCTCAAATTCGAGTCTTGATGCCAGTGTCCGAGATTTCTCTGTCTACAGAACCAAGTCCGACAGCTGATCTTCCCGTACCAGTCCCGGACTCTACCTCCACTCCTGGAGACTCTGGATTGTCCTTGCGGAGATCTCAAAGGACCACTAAAGATCAGCCTCCTGCTCGTTAGAGGGACTTTCAGCAGCAGTGACCAAGAAGAAAATTTCCAGCTCTTCCTGTAAGCGACCTCTTGCTGTGAGGAGAACCATCCATTTGACTATAGGCCAAGCCAAGGACACATTTTTACTGGTAAGGAACATTGCCACCTGTTTATTGTTTACATTTTTGGCCTTTTTCATCTAACCTTTTTGTGCTTGGACTTAATGGACTTCATCTATCAGCCAAGCCATACCTCATGTTGGATTACAAATGATTTTTAATTTTTGTGTTTTTTTTCTACTTGTTATACAAGTTATGCAACGTTATAAGCTTGCACTCAAAGAAAGGACTCAAACGTGTACCTGAGCTCTTTGTGACTTATACTGTGGTAATCTTGCATTAATTTTGCTTAAATGTTTACAGGTTGAGCAACGTTCAGGTACTTATGCTCATTGTATGGACTCTTTTACAGATGCCGCAATGTGAATTTATATATTTTTGTGGAACTGCACTAACTTTTGCCTTTAGCCAGAGCAGTAGCACCTTGCTTCTGTGTGCCTTGCCTTACAGCTCTGTTCTCATTACACGGACTGCCTCTGCGGACGCTTAATACTAATGGCCTACTCCTGGTGTCATGTATCCTAGGTACCCAGGCAGGTCCAGCAACTACAAGGACTGCTACAAGGACCGCTGCTTCAGGAATAGCTAGGGGAATAACATACCCCTCCTTCCTGTTTGTTATATGTGACAGGTTTGGTAATGGGACTACTAAACCCCCATCTTGGTGTGTCTTCCAGGAGTTCCATGGGATTACTATACCCTCCTCCTGTGACTGCCAGAAGCGTTTGGAGAAGCTCATGACTTTCTCTTCTGTGCCTTTGCCTAAGGTATAGGCCTCAGCCTTAGAGCCATTTTAGCTACCCATAGTCACCATAGTGATCGTGCTATAAGCCTTATATTTTGACTTTGGTGCAGGGAAGGGGATACAGGATAAAGCCACCCTTCCATTTGCAAGTATTTCATTACACAATGGTGGGACTACAGAGTAAAGACACCCCCATGCTTCTTTTGGTGTTTACAGAGCTCAGAACACTTCAAAGTTAGTCAGTAGTGATTGCTTAGTGCAGACCTTTGGTTCACTGGTTATACCGAGATGGAAACTGTTAATTTGGACACCATACTCATGCGGGCAGGAACCTCAGGGTAGCCGTTATATGTTTTGGCTTTGTTTGTCTTTATGTGTATTACATGCAGCCCTTTGTACTTAAACTGGGTGCCCCAGAGCTCATTCCTCTTATCCCAAGCACAAGCCGAGGACTGATTGATTCAAAGTAAGGGGGAATGTAACACCCCAGATTTGTGTTACTCCACTCCTCTACTCCGCTACTGCCCTTTAGGAGCCGTTATATTGTCATCTGATGTGATTTTGATTATGTCTCCACATATGTATATGTAAAACCATGTTAAATGTAATTTTTTCCTTGTAATGTTCCAGGTTGACCAGCAGGTTGCAGCATCATTGGTAGAGATAGTTTTAATGTTATGGCCCTTCAGAGTGGAACGATCCTGTTCTATTCTGCCCCCCTGCTGAAGAGAAGTGGAGGTTCCCACATCCTGCAGCAAGGAAGGAAAAACCAGTTAGAACCAGTTTTAGTTTCCCCTTGTATAGGGAAGACAGCAAAGACCAAATCTTGTGCTGAGATTTTATCAAATTCTCAGTCTGAGCCCTGCAGCTCAGCTGGATGACAAAAAGCAGAAAGTTGCAAACAACCTCCTGAATTCCAGGAAAAAAGCATCCCATGAGAATATATCTGTGAGTCAAGTCCAGAGACCTAGGAGAAGCCATTCCTCCTCAGCTAGTCTGTCCACATACAGGAGAACACAGTTCAAAGCAGAAGCCTCTATTCCTGCCAACCATTGCCAAAGCCTGCTAGGACCTAAGACCAAAGCTGTACATTGCTTGGATGAGAGTTATCTTCAGTAAAGACGAGTTTGAACTTCACTAAAGGTCTGGATATCAATTTCTTCTGCAAAATCCCTCTATTACTCCTACTATCACTACACTCAATTTATTGCAAGTGAGCCAGGAATCCAGCCGTACCCAGGTAGGAGACACCGTTGACACCATTATCATCACCCTACAGAGACATTATGGGCAACCACACCACTCTAGCATTCCTAACCTGGGATGTGAGTTATAACACCTTTGAAGTTGCCCTGTGATTGTACCCTGCGCACGCTGCAATTTTGCGTCACGACAAATACTGAACATTTTAACAAACCGTTCCTGGTCACTGCACTGTTGAAATTTTTGCCTCAGGCAGCACGATGGCTTCCCTGCCCCTGGCCACAAAGCACTGAAGGAAGGGGGGCCCAAGCTGAACTCTTGCACCAGGGCCCATGAGCCTTTATGTACGCCCTTGTCGGACCCCGTCCATTTTTAGCTGGCAGTCAACTGAGGGAAGGAGTTTATAAAAGGGGTTGGGTTTATCAGTATGACTGATCTATTTCAGACAGACAGTGGGCGAGAGCTCCTGCTTCAGCCAGATGCCTTACAGCTACAGGCAAGTTTAATGTGAGGTGTTTGAGAGTAAAGGGCAAAATGGCTGTCAATGACACATATAGAAGAATTTTTCATTTATTTCTCATAGTTTGCATTACAAATATGTGCAGTACCCATACCAGGATTACTGCAAAAAGGATGATTGTTCTAATGTTGAATTGTTAAGTGAAATGTTGAGATCTATTGTTTTTTGTGTACTCAGTAGTACTGTATAGATAAGTCAGAGTTAACTACCTTGACTCAACCCCCTTGAAGTTGCTAGGAGATGGACCTGGGTCCACCCCCAAGTTTATGCTTAGTTGGGGAAGAGAGAGGACCTACATGTGCATAGTTCTCAGGGCTAGGCCTGAGTCCCAGGGAAATAATATAACAATAACGAAGACAGGTGCACTCTGCGGTCTTACTAACCCTCATACTGGTGTAAAATTGAGAGATTAGCCAACATATCCTACTTGAAGAACATGTCTGAGCCCGAGCACTGCGCCAAGGTTTCTCAAGTAGCTCGGGACCTAACGCTAAACCTACCTGTGCCGTATGGGCAATACCAGGAGTCAGTGGGTGAATTGCAGGAACGCAAGGTCTGATGGACATGGGTCCACCCCCTAGTTTGTGTTTAGTTGGGGAAGAGAGAGGACCTACATGTGCATAGTTCTCAGGGCTAGGCTTGAGTCCCAGAGAACCATCATCTCTGAGACATCTACAGCTAAAGCTACTTCACTCAAACAGACTTCAGAAAGAGAAAGCAATGAGCCCTAACCATGAAAAGAAGCTGCAGAGCAATGAAAAAATAAAGATGCTGGCCTGAGGTTTGGGACAATATGCTTGCAGTCCGGGTCCCAGGCCCCGAATCCCTGCACTGCGTTGGTAGTGTTAAAAGCAGCACAGGGATCAATTAAGACTACTTTCAGATCCGCGGTTTTGTATTCTGGTTTTCAGATCCGGCAGAGGATCTCAAAACCGGAGCAAAACGCTTCAGTTTTGTCACCATGCATTCTGAATGGAGAAAAATCTGGTTTGTTCAGTTTTGTACACTGGACACAAAACCGCAAGCTGCGGTTTTGTGTCCAGTCTGCGAAACGGAACAAACCAGATCTGGTACCAAAAACAATGTAAGTCAATGTTACCAGATCAGGTTTTTTGGGACCAAAAAAATCAGATCCATCAACCCTTGATTTACAATAATTTTAATGCCAGATCCGGTTTGTTTCATTTCGATTTAATACAACCGTATCCTAACGTAACTGATGCATCCTGGTGCATTAAATCAAACGGAACCTTTTGCTCCAGATTTTAGATCCTCTGCCAGATCTCAAAACCGGAATACAAAATCAAAGATGTGAAAGTAGCCTAAAAAAGAAATATAGGACTGCTTCTAGATGGGGTCCAGACCCATTGGACCTCCCCTGTGGGTGCGCCCCTGTGTACTACTACTCGCATTCTGCACCTTAGTATAAAGAGATTTATTTGCACTAACTGGCCTGGTCACTGACTCCATCCCCATTCGGTGGCCACTGCATCTGCTCACACATTCCAGCCTTGCACCCCATCAGAACACTTTATATCAGGCTGTGCACCGAGAGAAGGGTGCAACCTCCTATGATTGCATGGCCCTAAGGAGCATCGGTTTCGGGATTGCCACTTTGTTCCGTGTGTAAAACTATCCTCTCCCATCCTCCGCTTACTCCTCCTGGGCTTACTATATATGAGACATTAGAGGAACAGCCGTATGAAAGCAACCAGTGCCAAGGCATATAAAACCGTTAAATCTTCATTATGAGTGTGTGCTCAGGAGTACTCTCTATGCATTGCACTGCCAGATTGTAGGAGAACCGGAGTGAGTGTAGAGGTAAGAATTACTGATGTGCTCTAATCATGCATTGACGGGGTAGTCCGGTTATCTGAAGTTATCCCCTATCACCTGTCAAGTTATCCCCTTTTAGATAGGGCGGGTTACAACTGCTGGGAACCCCACTAATCACAAGTACATGGGGCCCTCTGAAATGAACAGACTGGAAGGTTGAGCAGTTTTTTTTTTAATTCTCTAGATTTAATAAAAAAAATACCTATAATCATCTATAATAGATTAAGACTTCCTGTCTTTTCTTATTGACTTCTATAGGAGAGTTTTCTAGGCATGCTCTATGACCTGAACAGAGGTCAGGAGGGAGGAGATAAGCTGTGATATCACCTATTGTGAATGGTGGATCCTGTGTTATCTATACAAAGCTGTTATCTGTCATTGTAATTCTGCCTGTGATATTAATGTGATGACTACTGAAAAGTATTTTAGTTTTATATATATATGACTAAACAATAGGTCGTTTTCTCATGACACATTCCCTTTAAAGGGAGTCTGTCACCAGCATTTCACTTTTTTAACCCTTCCCACAGCTCCCTAGCATGCTTACAGTTAATAAAAACGTTACCTCTGGCATCAATCGTGGACTTATAGAACCCTCAAAAACGATCTTTAAAAGATATGCAAATGAGGGCTCGCAAGTGCCCAGGGGCGGCGTTACTATCTTAGGTGCCCTGCTTGCTCAGCCTTTTCATTGCGTCCCCCCGCCCCTTCCTACCCTCCGCCCGCCCATCCTTTCCCTCTGACCGCCTTTGTACTAACTTGTTATTCTGCCGATATCCCGCGCCTGCGCACTCATTCTTTTGGCCGGCGCATGCACACTGCGATGCCCATTCCTTGTACGGCATCACAGTAACTATTGCGCATGCGCAGGCTAACGACGCGAAAACACAACAAAGGAGGCGGTCCATCGGCGTTGTTAGCCGTGAACGGTCCGTAGTATCCCAGCCTGGATTCCTGCTGACAGCAGGAGCGCACGGCGTCATTGGTTGCTATGACGCCGTGCGCTTCATTCCGCCACTGCACTACAGTAATATACTCGTATAGATCATACCAGTGTATTACTGTAGTGCAGCGGCGGCATGAAGCGCACGGCGTCATAGCAACCAATGACGCCGTGCGCTCCTGCTGTCAGCAGGAATCCAGGCCGGGATACTACGGACCGTTCACGGCCGTGTGCATTAGGCCTAATACAGAGGATATTATGGTGTTATGGTCACTGTCAGATTGATCTCTGTATTGACCTGTGAGATATTTGTGTATTGTAATTAGGTCACCCCATGACCTTTTTTTGTCTTCCAAAGTGAACAGATCTAATTGTGGTAATCTTTCTTGGTATTCCAATACACTCATCCTATAATTGCTTCCTTTAATTATATTGGTTGCCTTTTTTTCAACCATCTACAGCCTTGCAATGCCTTCCTTAGACCGGTCAAACACGACAGCTATAGCTTCTCATCCCCTGAGCGAGCATGGGTTCTCTATAGAAAGAAGGGGAGGAGAACAGAAGAATCAGGCAGTGCAAATACAAGTTGCCTGATTCTTATGTGGCGGGAGGCCCTCATACAAATTAAACGGTCAGCCTTTGTCACAGAAATTGGTGGGCTCAGTCAACTTATATCTAATGTGTACGGACAGGTTTATTCACTGGTACCCAAAATTGCATAAAATTGGCCGTCGTCTGTACCGATTTATTATATCAAGGTAAGGTCATGGTTTCATCATGTGCATCTGTTCCCATTGTGAGGCATTTCATAATTTCATATGCCTTTGCAGCAGCTGCCTGGCATTGGTTGCTTTGAATCATATAAGACTATATACCTAATTTGTTTCTGTGTCTCAGTTTTACTTAGGCTGAGTTCACATCAGCGTTCAGCCTTTCCGTTCTCCTGCTCCCCCTACGGCCCTGTCACGTCCCAGGTTTAGGCCTCATGCACACGGATGTTTTTTTTTGCGGTCCGCAAAACGTATTTCCGTTGTTCCGTGACCGTTTTTTCGTCCGTGGGTCTTCCTTGATTTTTGGAGGATCCACGGACATGGAAAAAAAAGTCGTTTTGGTGTCCGCCTGGCCGTGCGGAGCCAAACGGATCCGTCCTGACTTACAATGCAAGTCAATGGGTACGGATCCGTTTGACGTTGACACAATATGGTGCAATTGCAAACGGATCCGTCCCCCATTGACTTTCAATGTAAAGTCAGGAGTCCCTATTATACCATCGGATCAGAGTTTTCTCCAATTCGATGGTATATTTTAACTTGAAGCGTTCCCATCACCATGGGAACGCCTCTATGTTAGAATATACCATCGGATTTGAGTTAGATCGTGAAACTCAGATCCGACAGTATATTCTAACACAGAGGCGTTCCCATAGTGATGGGGACGCTTCAAGTTAGAATATACTACGAACTGTGTACATGACTGCCCCCTGCTGCCTGTCAGCACCCGATCTCTTACCGGGGGCTGTGATCCGCACAATTAACCCCTCAGGTGCCGCACCTGAGGGGTTAATTGTGCGTATCATAGCCCCCTGTAAGAGATCGGGTGCTTCCAGGCAGCAGGGGGCAGTCATGTACACAGTTCGTAGTATATTCTAACTTGAAGCATCCCCATCACTATGGGAACGCCTCTGTGTTAGAATATACTGTCGGATCTCAGCTCTGAAAAAGCTTTTATGCAGACGGATCTGCGGATCCGTCTGTGTGAAAGTAGCCTACGGCCACGGACCACAGACGCGGATGCCAATCTTGTGTGCATCCGTGTTTTTTCATGGACCCATTGACTTGAATGGGTCCGTGAACCGTTGTCCGTCCAAAAAATAGAACAGGTCATATTTTTTTGACGGACAGGAAACACGGATCACGGCCGCGGATGAACAACGGTGCATTTTCCGAGTTTTCAACGGACCCATTGAAAGTCAATGGGTCCGCAGAAAATCACGGAAAACGGAACAACGGCCACGGATGCACACAACGGTCGTGTGCATGAGGCCTTAGTGGAATGCCATATTGTGTGGTGCGGTCTATATGTCTCTTTATGTCTCGCGGTGCTCCTACCTGGATACAGCGGGACCCCAGGCTTTGGCTCCGTAGCATTAAAAAGGGGGAATAATTGAGGGATGAAGGAAAAATCATTTGAGTCCAGACCTTGTGGTGAAATTCAATGGCAGCTTTACTTGAATAAACGCTCATCCAAGACTATTGGCGGGCTTTGTCTTGGTTCCAGCAGGCTTTAGCATAAACTGGCAGGCAAACTCAACTGGGGTGCCGTCAACAGTTTTTCCCCTCCAGGCGCACTCCTGAGGAAGCCAGAAAGTCTGGCGATACGCGTTCGGCTTTTCTTCTGACCACCACGCACACCCCGCCCCCCCCCCCCCCCCCCCATCATGCCATTTTTATGATAAGTATTTGAGCCTTATTTATTGTTGATGGATTTCATGCATTTTACATTGCTACATGCTTATGGATGTGGGGGTCTGTCTATAAATTTGTGGTGAATCAGATGGGCATGTGCCGACACACGGCTCACATGGCCCAGATTTGTTGTATTCAACGATTTTAACCTACTTTATGTTGTGTCTGTTTCCCTAAATAAATTTGTAATTTTGTAGATGTGCGGCTCTTGTTTCAGTATTCTTTCTCTTTTTTTTTTTATATATAGTTTTTCCCCTCCTGACACTCAGTAAAACTTATCCTCAGCAAAAAAACTCTTCCTCTTGCTGATTTCTCTTATGGTGGCTGAAGGACTATTCCTCTGGCTCCTATGGCTTCCAGACATCTTTCTTCATGGCCAGCAGAGCTTAGGGTGCTCTGGCTGGCACAGGTACACCTGAGCATGCCCCTGCTCACACTCCTCCTGTCTAGTTTAGAACTCAAACTAGAACTAACTGGAAACTTCTGCCCCAACTTTACGGCAGGAAGCAGGACTGGCTCACTTCTGCCCAAAGGCGGAAGAATGGAATGTTGAGTTCTATTCTATCTAAGTATAGCTCTGCCATTTATGCTGCCACCTGCTGGTGAACCAGGCATATTACATGTAATAAAACAGTTGCATAACAAAATTAGGAATGCACAGTGTATAGGACCTGGACAGAAATACATACACTGCGTGCAGAATTATTAGGCAAATGAGTATTTTGACCACATCATCCTCTTTATGCATGTTGTCTTACTCCAAGCTGTATAGGCTCGAAAGCCTACTACCAATTAAGCATATTAGGTGATGTGCATCTCTGTAATGAGAAGGGGTGTGGTCTAATGACATCAACACCCTATATTAGGTGTGCATAATTATTAGGCAACTTCCTTTCCTTTGGCAAAATGGGTCAAAAGAAGGACTTGACAGGCTCAGAAAAGTCAAAAATAGTGAGATATCTTGCAGAGGGATGCAGCACTCTTAAAATTGCAAAGCTTCTGAAGCGTGATCATCGAACAATCAAGCGTTTCATTCAAAATAGTCAACAGGGTCGCAAGAAGCGTGTGGAAAAACCAAGGCGCAAAATAACTGCCCATGAACTGAGAAAAGTCAAGCGTGCAGCTGCCAAGATGCCACTTGCCACCAGTTTGGCCATATTTCAGAGCTGCAACATCACTGGAGTGCCCAAAAGCACAAGGTGTGCAATACTCAGAGACATGGCCAAGGTAAGAAAGGCGGAAAGACGACCACCACTGAACAAGACACACAAGCTGAAACGTCAAGACTGGGCCAAGAAATATCTCAAGACTGATTTTTCTAAGGTTTTAGGGACTGATGAAATGAGAGTGAGTCTTGATGGGCCAGATGGATGGGCCCGTGGCTGGATTGGTAAAGGGCAGAGAGCTCCAGTCCGACTCAGACGCCAGCAAGGTGGAGGTGGAGTACTGGTTTGGGCTGGTATCATCAAAGATGAGCTTGTGGGGCCTTTTCGGGTTGAGGATAGAGTCAAGCTCAACTCCCAGTCCTACTGCCAGTTTCTGGAAGACACCTTCTTCAAGCAGTGGTACAGGAAGAAGTCTGCATCCTTTAAGAAAAACATGATTTTCATGCAGGACAATGCTCCATCACACGCGTCCAAGTACTCCACATCGTGGCTGGCAAGAAAGGGTATAAAAGAAGAAAATCTAATGACATGGCTTCCTTGTTCACCTGATCTGAACCCCATTGAGAACCTGTGGTCCATCATCAAATGTGAGATTTACAAGGAGGGAAAACAGTACACCTCTCTGAACAGTGTCTGGGAGGCTGTGGTTGCTGCTGCACGCAATGTTGATGGTGAACAGATCAAAACACTGACAAAATCCATGGATGGCAGGCTTTTGAGTGTCCTTGCAAAGAAAGGTGGCTATATTGGTCACTGATTTGTTTTTGTTTTGTTTTTGAATGTCAGAAATGTATATTTGTGAATGTTGAGATGTTATATTGGTTTCACTGGTAAAAATAAATAATTGAAATGGGTATATATTTGTTTTTTGTTAAGTTGCCTAATATTTATGCACAGTAATAGTCACCTGCACACACAGATATCCCCCTAAAATAGCTAAAACTAAAAACAAACTAAAAACTACTTCCAAAAATATTCAGCTTTGATATTATTGAGTTTTTTGGGTTCATTGAGAACATGGTTGTTGTTCAATAATAAAATGAATCCTCAAAAATACAACTTGCCTAATAATTCTGCACTCCCTGTAAGATGGCATTTAGATTAGACCATTACAGATAGTAGCAGGGTGTAGGAATGGTAACACCGTAGGGCTTAGGGTATGCTGTAGGGTTCCCTTTTAAATTTAGAGTGCTGCTTTAGACTTCTTTCTGTTATTTTATACATAAACTGAATTATCAATTTCTACCCATAGGTCTCTGCCCGTGTGAGTAGGGTGTCTATTTACTGTTTCCTTCTCGGTATAAACCAGAGAACCAAAAGAATACTAAACTAAGCACTCAAATACTCCACGATAAGGCCAAATTCGTATATGGAGCATAGGGGTGTCATGTACTGTAATCCCTCCATGATACTATGAGATTTCCGCAAATAGAAGGGTGGCTTCATTCTGTAATCCCTTCCAAGCAACAAGGCCTAATCATGCTTTACACTTCGTCACCTTGATGACTGAACTGGTAGCTTTAAATTTTCCCTAAGTCAGTGCACAGTACATGAAGGCACCTAGAACTAGGAGGAGGAACCAGCCTACCTTCCATAGCTCCCATGAGGGATGATCCCCTCTAAACTCACATTTCAGCAGCAGGATTACCCTTTAAAGATGTTGAGACTGCTTGTGACTTTAACACTTGGTCCTCTCTGTGCAGCAACAGCACATGAACCCAAAGCCAGGACATACTGGCAACTTCCCCTCCCAAGTCTGTGGAGAGAAAAAGGTAAGGGCATATTTAAATAATACAGTATAATATCTAGACTTTCTGAACTATCACAAGTAGAGATGAGCGAATTTCATATTTTGAAATTCGTTCACGCTTCATTTACTAGTAAAAGGTGAATTGTGTTATGGATTCCGTTACCACGGACCATAACACAATTCTATGATGGAATGCATAATTTGGCCTTTGGAGGCATTCCCTGCATAACGGAAACTGGACGGATCTGTTATGCAGCCCATAGACTTCTATTATGACCGAATGAATAACGGAATGCCTCTAAAGGCATTCCGTTATGCATTCCGTCATAGAATTGCGTTATGGTCTGTGGTAACGGAATCCATAACGCAATTCACCTTTTACCAGTAAACGAATCGCAAACAAATTTCAGAACCAGAAATTTGCTCATCTCTAATCACAAGGCAAAGCAGGACCATTAGTATTTAGCATCCTCAGAGGCAGTCCGTATGAGCAATAAAGTAAGGATACTAACTATCTGACTTAACAGTATAAAGTCCAAAGTCCATTTGGAGTGCAAAAGAATCACATTGTTGTACCCATAAAAGAGTCCATACAAAGGGCTAGAGTGCTTAAACGTTGCTAAAATTGTAAAACATTAGTGTAAAAAATTTCACAGTAGAAATCACAAAGAGCTCAGGTACACTTTTGAGTCCTTTCATTGGGTGCTGGCTTGTAACGTTGCAAACTGTAGCACGTAGTGCAAAAAGGAAAAAAGTCATTTGTAATCCACATGAGGTAGAACAACATTATCACTAGCAGCAAATTTAATGAGAACCCTTAAGGCAAATGGTGGTTCCCACTTAACCTGAGAAGGGGGAAAAATGAGTGTTGGCGCTGACATGCGCAACTTGGGAATTTTTTCTGATGCTGAAGATGGGTGGAGACCTAACAAACATGTCCATCTGGGTGAGGACCAAACAGGGCAACAAAACAGAACAGATGGGCTAACAGGTTCTCACCCTTTAAGTTCAGTCCAAGATGTGGTTCAGATAGTCCATGATTTTTCTTAGCTTGACTGCAGGGAAGCTTCTTAGAGGAGGAACCTGAAATCCTCCTCACTGCTGGAACTGCTGAAGGACATCAGGGGTTGCTCCTGCCCTTGGTAAGAAAGACGCACAGCGGTTGCAGAGCTCCACTGCCCTCTAGTGGAGGACCCTGGTGGTGACTGGTTGGTAATGCTGGCTATTGCTGCGACCACTTCAAGCTTCAGGTTGCCGGAACCTCCTGCCGGGGCAGTGATTCTCGGAATCTTCGGCTGCAGGGGTTGTTGTAGCTGAGGCTCTGCCAGTGGTGATGGGAACCGGGGACCCTTTGTTGCTAAGGATGCCATTTTCCACGAAAGCTGATAGTTGACCACCGTGGGGTTGTATGAAAAGGCAGTGGTGACCTGGTATCCCAGCTGAAAGGTCGGTGAAGGCAGTTAACCCGGATGCAGTAGCTCCGGCTGTGGCTGCGGTTTCTCTTGAAAACGGAGGACTCCCTCCGCTGTCTCTTGAAGACAGCGCACACGCCCCTGCACCTGCTGGTTTCTCTGGCCAGTGTTCAGCAACTGGCACGGGGTCTAGGGGTTTGTTAAACCGGGTGACCCCGGTGGCAAAACATTCCATTGTGGGGCCCATGGAGGTATATTCTACATGGCCCCCCCCATACACACTATGGCTGGTCTGGGGAAGATAGGGGCACTTGACCAAACAACGACCCACAAACATCTCCTCACCGTTCTTGTCGTCCACCAGGAAGCTGCTCCCTTGCTACACTGAGAATTATAGGATTGTGCCCAGGCGGCGCTCCAGTTGTGGATCCCATTCTTTGACGGCCTTCTCATAATCCCACTTCGTCCGGGCATGAGCCACGACCTCCGGTGGGACCATGGGGTTGAATCGGGCGGAGGGTTGGACACTGCTGGGCAGCGGAGTAGACGCTCCAGCCGCCTCCGCCACACCAGCCGGCATGACAGACACCTCTTTCTCCGGGGTCCGCTTTACT
Source organism: Bufo bufo (assembly GCF_905171765.1). Classification (NCBI taxonomy): domain Eukaryota; kingdom Metazoa; phylum Chordata; class Amphibia; order Anura; family Bufonidae; genus Bufo; species Bufo bufo. The sequence continues at coordinate 565,820,144 of NC_053392.1, read as the reverse complement.
TGTGAGACTTGGACCTCAGCCAGGGTGGTCTGTACTTCGGGCTTGTCGCCCCACACCATTTCTCCCCAGTTGGGTCTGAGCTGATGCGCCATCTTGCTCTGCCCTGGCTGGCTCAAACTAGCTTGTTCGGGGGCGGATCCTTGTGGGCAGAGCTACTGTTTCAGTGCTTGGGCTGGGCGGATCTTGCTTTTCCCACTCTGGCTGGGCAAAAAGAACATACGCCCTCACTGGAAAAGAAGGCGGATTAACCCCTCCGTAGCCGGCGCACACTTTGCGGCGCCTGTCACACCGCAATAAACGTAGTAAAGCCATTTTTCAGGGGGTTTTCTGTCAATTCTGTAGGCTTATAGCAGTAAGGCACAAAAGTAAATCCTGTTCATGATGCCAATTTATGCAACGCGCCGCCCCCCACTGCCCTGTCGCGTCCCAGGTTTAGTGGAATGCCGAGTGGTGTGGTGTGGCCTATATGTCTCTTTATGTGTCCCGGTGCTCCTACCTGGATACAGTGGAACCCCAGGCTTTGGCTCCATAGCATTAAAAAGGGGGAATAATTGAGGGATGAAGAAAAAATAATTTGAGTCTAGATCTTGTGGTGAAATTCAATGGCAGCTTTACTTGAATAAACTTTCATTCCAAACTATTGGCAGGCTTTGTATTGGTTTCAGCAGGCTTTAGCATAAACTGGCAGGCAAACAACTCTGCTTTCTCTCTTTCTCTGCAGTACTGACAGGCTTGCTTAATAACTTTGTTTTCTTTCTTTATGCTACACTAAATTCTGCGTAAGTCTGGTTTCTGTACTCCTGATCTGCTCTGGTATACTTGGATGGGGTGCCGTCGACTGTTATTCCCCTCCTGACACTCAGTAAAATTTATCTTCAGCTGAAGAAATCTTCCTCTTGCTGATTTCTCTTATGGTGGCCGAAGAACTATTCCTCTGCTCCTATGGCTTCCAGACATCTTTCTTCATGGCCAGCAGAGCTTAGGGTGCTCTGGCAGGCACAGGCATGCCTGAGCTTGCCCCTGCTCATACTCCTCCTCTCCAGCTTATAACTCGAACTAGAACTAACTGGAAACTTCTGCCCCACCCTTACGGCAGGAAGCAGGACTGGCCCACTTCTGCCCAAAGGGGGAGAATGTAATGGTGAGTTCCATTCTAACTATAGCTCTGCCATTTACCAGGCATATTACATGTAATAAAACAGTTGCATAACAAGATTAGGAATGCATAGTGTATAGGACCTTGACAAAAATACCAAAGATGGCATTTAGGTTAGACCATTAAAGATAGTAGCAAGGTGTTACATACTGAGAGGCTTGCTGTACTGGGAGGCTTGTTGTACTGAGAGGCTTGCTGAACTGGGTGGCTTGGTGGACTGGGAGTCTTGCTGTGCTGGGACGCTTGCTGTACTGGGAAGCTTGCTGTACTGAGAGGCTTGTTGTACTGAGAGGCTTGCTGTACTGAGATGCTTGCTGTACTGGGATGCTTGCTGTACTGGGATGCTTGCTGTACTGGGATGCTTGCTGGACTGGGAGGCTTGCTGGACTGGGAGGCTTGCTGGACTGGGAGGCTTGCTGGACTAGGAGGCTTGCTGGACTGAGAGGCTTGCTGTACTGGGAGACTTGCTGTACTGGCTATACTGGGAGGCTTTCTGTACAGAGAGGCTTGCTGTACTGGCTGTACTGGGAGCCTGCTGTACTGAGAGGTTTGCTGTAGTGGGAGCCTTGCTGTACTAGGAAGCTTGCTGTACTGGGAGGCTTGCTGGACTAGGAGGCTTGCTGTATTGAGAGGCTTGCCATACTGGGAGGCTTGCCATCACTAAATATCTGCTAAATAAATGGCATTTAAAATCAACATTAAAAGCAGGAGTTAACATCCCTTACTGTACTTTCCCATTACTGCTCACTTTTGCTGTAACTGAGAAAATGGCTAGTAGGATTGGAGGTTTTCTTTAGTGCACACTTTTGCCACATATATGCATAACTGGATCAGGAGGTCCAGAGTGATTACTACTGTGACAGATGTGAACATGTTGCCCATTTAGAAATCTGTAAGTGCAAAATGCAACACAGAGAGCTATTGACATTCTTGAGAGAAGCATGCTGCTCACTGTGATGCAGTTAGTGGAGTAGAAATAAAGGTTGGAGATAAAGGCCAGGAGGAGCAGAAAAGTAGTTAGATTAATCTAGACAGGTTGAGTAGAAAGAGGGGATTCTATAATCAGGAAAAACAGATAGAATAATGTATTGCCAAGACTGCCTCAAATGAATGGTTTGCTGTCTCCCTGGTGCCAGGTTTTGACATGTGGTGGAACGAGTAGATAAATGATTAGGAGGCACTGGTGAAGTCCTAGCTCTTGGGGTCCATATTGGAACCAATGACAGAATACATGGTAGGAGGAGGATCCTTAAGAATAATAAAAAAAAAAACTAGGTTCCAAGCTTAAGGGAAGGACCTTTAAGATGGTATTCAGTGCTATGCACAATAAAGAAAAGCCAGTGGGAACTCAAGGAAAGTGATGGACGAACATAGGCCGGGACGATACGCGAACGTGATCAAATGTTCGCAAACCACAAGTTCGTGGCGGGCCCCATTCACTTTAATGGCAGGCGAACCTGAAAAACCTTCAGGTCATATTTGCAGCCACCAAATACTTTAAAAAAGTGCACAAATCATCCCGCAACATGGACAGTGACATACCAGAGGGGGATCAATCGCAAAAAGTCCCACAAAAACTATGTATTTTAATCAGGGGACATTTTTTTGCGTCTTAAGGGTATATTCTCAAAAATGTGCCATGCTAGAGCCTAGAAAAATGTTATTTTAGGTAACGGGAGTACAGGCCCCAAACATTAGGCATTCACCGGACAGAAAACATCAAGTGATTATGTGGCTGGAGGTATATTAGACGGTCATTGGATATCAATTTTGCTTCAGGCCACTGGAGTACAGGCCCCAAAAATTATTCATTCAATGTACAGAAAAGAACAAGTGATTATGTGGCTGGAGTTATATTAGACGGTCATTGGATATACAGTGCTGCCCATAATTATTCATACCCCTGGCAAATTTTGACTTAAAGTTACTTTTATTCAACCAGTCATAAATATTTTGACGGGAAATGACATAGGTGTCTCCCAAAAGATAAAAAGACGATGTACAAGACGCATTATTGTGGAAAAAAAAACATTTCTCAGCTTTTATTTACATTTGAGCAAAAAGTGTCCAGTCCAAAATTATTCATACCCTTCTCAATAATCAATAGAAAAGCCTTTATTGGCTATTACAGCAATCAAACGCTTCCTATAATTGCAGACCAGCTTTTTGCATGTCTCCACAGGTAATTTTGCCCATTCATCTTTAGCAATGAGCTCCAAATCTTTCAGGTTGGGGGGTCTTCTTGCCATCACCCTGATCTTTAGCTCCCTCCACAGATTCTCAATTGGATTCAAGTCTGGACTCTGGCTGGGCCACTCCAAAACGTTATCTGGAGAAGTAAAAGAAAGTAGAGGGGAGGGGGGGGGGCAGCGCCAAATGTGTAGTACAGTAATAGATGATTATAATATTACGGTAGAAATGCGCTTACCAGAGTGTGTTGTGAAGAGTCACAACACCTTCAAAAGTCTTGCTGGTAAATTAACCCGACCAGCATCTGGGGGGTGCCTTGCTGCAGCCTTGGTTCCAAGGCGCACCTGTAGGTTAAATGCCCCCATGACCCGCCCCCATGACTGACGTCACACCCACTGCTGGAGGAGAGGGAGTCCCTGGGTTCTATTATTGCCGAATGGTGAGCGCTGAGGAACGCTCGTCTGTCAGCTGTTGTGGGACACGCACCCTTCTGACTACGTCAGCTGGTGGGGTGGACCTCAGGGGATACCGCTGTATGCTCTAGTAGACGCTCTAGGAATTAGGGAGAGATGGAGGTGGATGCCGTGGACTCGGGGGGCGGAGGTTTGCGCTGCTCTCCATGACACGTTATAAGTGCCAGTGAGTTCGGGGCAGATATATATATGACATTAATCATGAGGTGGAGCGCAGAAAACAGCTGTGGAACACAGATGAGTACATATAAACATGGGAAAAACTTGGGAATAAACACAGATATTTAAAAAAAATAAAAGAAAAAAGTGCAAATAACGGTGATGTAAACATTATATAGAATGGGATACAATGAGTACAATGAATAAAAAGAAATGTGATAAAAAAAGGGGATATATGAGATAAAATTTGTTGGTGTAGGGGTAATAGACTGCTGAGAACTGCACCCAACCATCTAACCACATGTCTTCTCCCCGCAAACAAATAACCACACCAGAACAACGACTTTATTTTGTTGGAATGAGGGTCGGTCACAGCTTTATTTAAATTCTTATTATATTTTCCTTCTTTAAATTTGCAAAATATAAACATTTTTCCAAAACCACAACCACTTCAGGAGTGTGAGAAGCGATATGCCACCACTGCACCCCAGTGGGCAAGTCCGCCTTCTCCTCCCTCTTAGTATATTCTTAGAACCAACCTCCAGCTGTGACTTAACGGTAACTGCAAAAGAAAAATATGTAAGCAAAGAGCACAACCATAGACAGCTAGATGAAGGTGCCGGTGAGGAAGAGACCAGGGAGAAAGTAAGCCCTCCTATTTAATAGCTCTAGGGGAGGGACGACCAGCACCATAACGAATATCCCAAGGGGGGGAGGGAGAGAAAGGGAGTGACATAGCCAGCCAGGGGGAGCAACCATAGACAAAACACCCCCCTGTGCGGAACAAACCACGAGATGCAGGCAGAAGACATAAAATTAACCCTTCGGACTCTAACTCCCAGTCTCCGCAGTCAAAAACGCCCTCGCTATGCACTGCGGCGTTAACTAGGACAGAAACCTCTAGTGCATTAGTAGCTTCCAATAAGAATATAATAAGATAAAATAAGATAAAATGACATGAATTAACACTTGAAGATAAAAGTGTAAGAGGAGGTACACATTATGCTATGAAGAAGAGAGGGGGAAAAAAAAGTTTTTAATTAAATTAAATAATAGTGGCTGATATGCTATTAAAGTACTATTTCGCTCAGTTCATTGAGAACGTGAGGTGTTAGCGTATCTAATTGGTATATCCAGAACACCTCCCGTTTTTGTAGGGTATCAAAACGGTTAAAAGGGTTTACGGGTATATGTTCTATGGGGGTGATTTTTATTGGGTGTTCTTGTTTTTCTATGGTTGACGCACAATGTCTTGACAGGCTGTGTTTCTGGTATAAACGTTGTATACTGTATCTATGTCGGCAGTGTAGCTCCTGTGTCGTGCGCCCCACATATTGCAGGCCACAACTACACTCAATTAGGCATATGACATAAGAGGACTGACAAAACAGGATGTTTTGTTATGGTTTGACATGAATGTTGTTGGATTGTGGGTAATTGTTTTGCAGCATAGGCATCGCTTGGACCGGCATTTGTAGCTGCCAGCATTTTGTGTCGCTGTTTTCCTGGGGTTGTTTTGTGGTTGATTATGTTGTCTAGGTTTGATCGGAGCCAGGATGCTTTTTATGGTTGGGGCTCGTCTATATGTAATCATTGGTTTGGAGGATAAGTATTTTGAGAGGTATGGATCTTGAAGTAATATGTGCCAGTGTTTGGCTAAAATCTTCTTGATGTGCCCGTTTGACGTGCTATACTGGGTGATAAAGTTAAGGGGGTCTTGCTTTTCCTGTTTTTTGGAGGTTGTGGTTAGACATTCCTCCTGGGACACGGAGGAGCTTTTTTTCAGAGCATTTTTGATCAGTTTAGCTGGATAGTTTTGTGCGGAAAATCGTTTTCGGATGGTGTCTGTTTGTTGTACGAAGTCTTCTTTGTAAGTGCAATTGCGTCTTTGAACTGGCTATATGGTATATTCTGTAGCCATTTATTTTGGTGAAAACTGGAATAGTGGATATAGCTGTTGCTGTCTACAGGTTTGAAGTATGTTTTTGTGGATATGGTGTTGTTGTGGCTCTGGATGATTATATCTAGGAATTCGATCTCTGTTCTATTGAAGTTGAGACTGAAAGTTATACCGTTATACTGTTTCGTTCAGGGATTGGCAGAAGGTTTTGGCAGAGTATTCGTCCCCATCCCATATGATAAATATATCGTCGATATATCTCTTAAAAAAAAACGATTTTATTTTTGTAGGTTGAATGATTGGTTATGTGTAACTCTTCAAATTCCCCCATGAATAAGTTTGCGAAAGACAGTGCTACCCGTGTCCCTATAGCGGTCCCCTTACACTGGTGGTAGATGTCTCCATTATATATGAAATAATTATTCTCTAGTATAAATTGTAGACTTTGCAAAAGAAAAGTGACTTGGGGTGGTTTTAGACTGATATCGCTTTCTAACACTGATTGGATGCACCGAAGACCTAGATCGTGCTTGATGTTCGTATACAATGACGTGACATCCATAGTTAAAAAGGCGTATGTTTCTTGCCAATTTATAGTTTTTAGTTCACGGATGAGCTGACTAGAATCATGTAGGTAAGTGGGTAGGTTCTTGACGTATGGCTGTAGGTGAAAATCCATATATTGGGATAAGTTACTTGTCGCACATTTGGTGTTGGAAACGATGGGCCTGCCTGGGAGGTTATCTTTGTTCTTGTGGATCTTTGGGAGGTGATAGAAATAGGGTTTGCATGGAATTTTGGGTAGTAGGAAGTTCTTTTCTTTTTTGTTTATGTAACCCTTACTATGGGCCTCTTTCACTAGGTTGGTTAGCCTAGTGTTTATATCTACGAAGGGATCATGGTATATTTAGTATTCAGTGTCGCTTAATATCCTTTGGGCCTCGTTTTCATACTTGGTGTAGTTCTGGATGACTATTGCCCCCCCTTTGTCAGCAGGGCGGATGATTATGTCTCGGTTGTTTTTTAGCGTGTTCAAGGCTATTTGTTCCAATTTTGTTAGATTGCCTTTATAGTTAAAAGTAACTGGTTCATTGGTTACCATCTTTAGATCGGCCAAAATTAAATAAAAAAAGGTGGGGATACAATGACCTTGACTGTGTGAGGGAAAATAGTTAGATTTTGGGCGTACATCTATATGTCTGTAATCCTGGTCTGTTGGGTTCGTGTTTTGTTTCTGTTATATGGGGCTTTCAATTGTGAAGTGTCTTTTTATTGTTAAGTTCCTTCTAAACTTCTGGATATCGATGAAGAGCTCAAAAGGGTTAACTTTATTATATGGGCAGAAGGAAAGTCCTTTTTGAAGTAGGCTGGTCTCGTGCTTGTTAAATTGGTGTGTAGATAGATTGAATATTTTCATGGTTGCATTTTTTTGTGTCTGGAGTTTTTTTCTTTTTTCTGGTTATTTTAATTTTTCTTTTTTGGACTCCTCCTCTCTTTCCTCTCCGTCTAGTTTTGTTTTTGTTGGTGTCGGTCTGAAGTATTTTGTTATTTTTTGGTGTTTTTTTGGAATGGCACCTGTGCTTCTTGTTGCCCCTAAAAAAGGAGAGTGGGAGGTCAAGGGAATTGGTTCACCTGCTTTTGTTGGTTTTGCGGCTGGATTTAGAAAGGGTACAAGACCCCCGTGTTGGGATCTGTGTTGTCGATTAATACAAGACTTATAGGGGTCTCATTGGTAGGTTCGGGTGATAAATGAAGAGAAAAGTTAAGTTCGGCCTGCAATGTATTAATATGTGGATTCTGGTCCGTACTGAAGTCAATGCCGCAGAGTTTGTACAGGTAGTCGTTTATGGCACGTTTCTGCTGGAGCAGCATATCAAGCATATACAAGGAGGAGTTCCAGCGCATTGGGCAGTCACAAATCAGACGTCTGATGGGCAAGTGGTGTCACCGCTGAACGTCAGCAAGGCGAGCCATGGTTGTTTAAGATCTTCTAAAATGGCCAGAGATTTTCCTGGCCTGCCGCAAGATGTCCTGGACCCCGGGTTATTTGATAACGAATCGCTGCACGACTAAGTTCAGGATGTGTGTCATTTTGCCCTGTTTCAGCACGCTCAGCAAATTGGCACCATTGTCGCACACCACTTTACCAACTGTCAAATTGAGCGGGGTTAGCCACTGATCGGCCTGTGACCGCAGAGTGCAGGAAAGGAGTGCAGGACCGGTGTGGCTCTTGGCATCCAGGGACTACAGCCGCAGCACAGCATGGTAACATCTCACCTGGCACGTCGAATAGGTTCTGTGGAGCTTGGGGGGGTGCAGCGGAAGAGGCGGTAACAGTGGAAAAGGAGGAGTATATCACACCCCTGCTTCAATCAGTTTTTTTGGGGGGCAACTGGTATATCACACCAGTTTAAATTAGGTGTTCCAGTAGCATTTGTCCCTCTGTATAGCTGTGGTATCTCAGCAGAACCGCACACAAATGCTGCACAATACAAATGCACTATATATAAATTATATTATAGGCATATCACACCCCTGCCTCAATCAGTTTTTTGGGGGGCAACTGGTATATCACACCAGTTGAAATTAGTTGTTCCAATAGCGTTTGTCCCTCTGTATAGCTGCGGTATCTCAGCAGAACCACACACAAATGCTGCACAATACAAATGCACTATATAGAAAGTAAATTATAAGTATATCACACCCCTGCCTCAATCAGTTTTTTGGGGGGTGTGGGGTTTTGCTCTGGTAGACAGGCTAGAGGACGCACTATAGAGGCAATCACAAAGTCTTTAACTTAAACAGTTCAGTGTTTATTCACACATAAGGTAAAACAAAAATAACCGTTCACAGTCTTGGTGTTTGTTCACACCATGCAATGTCCATAGAACAAAATCTTCACCTGGTTAGCAGTTTTCCACCCGCAGTCCACAGCAGGCTTTAGGAGCCTGATTCCCGGCATGCAGCTTTCAGCCCTTTAGCACGGCACAAATTCACAGGTCCCAAAACACAGAGACTCCTCAGCTTCTCTGTCAGATGGAGGATAAACCACACACAGCTGAGACTGCTGGCTTTTATATAAGCCAAAAAAGACCCGGCCTGAAGCGTGGGGAGAAGCCACCCACCTAGCACTTTGGCTACTCCCAGTAAGAGCCGGCCCGGATCGGCTTTACAGCCATACTAACAACAGTGCCGGGGACACTTAAAACTACCGGCTCTTACCTCACCGAGGCCAGGAATCTCGGTGACACATACCTTCCATCAATGATGGCCCCTTGCGCCTTTCTACATACCTCCCCCTTTGTTCAACCCTGAGGTGGTGAACACCCGCCAGACAGTGTACCCAGGACAGAGCATCTGCGTTTCCCTGTAACCTTCCTGCCCTATGTTCCACAGAAAATTTTAAGTTTTGTAACGACAAGAACCACCTGGTGACCCGAGCATTCCTCTCTTTGGCCTGGCTCATCCACTTGAGAGGGGAGTGGTCGGTCACGAGACGGAACTTTCTCCCAAACAGGTAATAGCGGAGAGACTCGAGTGCTCATTTGATGGCCAGGCACTCTCTCTCCACTATACTGTACCTAGTCTCGGCTGGGGTAAGTTTCCAGCTCAGGAAAACAACAGGATGTTCAACCCCATTGATGCCCTGAGAGAGTACAGCTCCGAGGCATCGGTCTGTACCACAAACTCCCTCTTGAAGTCAGGCGTCACCAATACCGGGGACACATACAGGGCAGACTTCAAAGCGGAAAAAGCCTTTTCCACCTGCTCATTTCACTGAACCGTCACTGACTTGAGTCATTTCAAAAGGCCTGTCAATGGTGCGGTGACTGTAGCAAAATTGGGGACAAACCTCAGATAGTACCCCACCATACCCAGGAATTACTTTACTTGCCGAGTAGTGACAGGTCGGGGCCAATTCCTAATTGCCTCAATTTTGTTCACCTGAGGTTTGATAATTCCGCGCCCAATTACATACCCCAAGTACTTGGTCTCTTCTAACCCTATCACGCACTTTTTTGGGTTAGCGGTTAAGCCAGCCTTCCTAAGGGAGTCCACTACAGCCTGTACTTTAGGTAGGTGACTTTCCCAGTCGGTGCTGTGGATACGATATCGTCCAGGTACGCCGAAGCGTACCGACGATGTGGACGGAGTACGATGTCCATTAGCCTTTGAAATGTGGCGGGAGCGCCATGTAGTCCAAAGGGTAATACCTCGTACTGATACAGCCCCTCTGGCATGATGAAAGCCATTTTTTCCTTGGCAGCCTCCGTCAAGGGTACCTGCCAGTACCCTTTGGTGAGGTCCAACACAGAAAAATACCGGGCTTGGTCCAACTTCTCAATAAGCTCATCCACTCGGTGCATGGGATATGCGTCAAACTTGGACACCTCATTCAGTATGCGGAAGTTGTTACAGAACCGCAATGTCACGTCCGGCTTGGGTATTAAGACTGTAGGACTGGCCCATTCACCATTTTTGACTCCTGGATGAGACCTAGATGGAGCATTAGCTGCACTTCCTTCGTGATGGCTTGTCGCCGAGCCTCGGGTACCCGGTATGGTTTTAACCGGACTTTTGCCTGAGGCTCAGTGATAATGTCATGTCGGACTATGGAACTGCATCCAGGGAGGTCCGAGAACACATCCATGTTCTGACTAATGAACTCCCTTGCTTCCTGAGCCTGTTTAGAGGAGAGGCTGTCAGCAATTTTCACTGTGGCAGACTCTTCCCTTGCATCAGACAGAGGGGCCGAAACCACTTTCCCTAGGAACCCTGGTCGTCCGTACAGGTTTCCCTATCTTTCCAGGGTTTGAGCAGATTCACATGGTACACCTGCTCCGGCTTTTGCCTCCCTGGCTGGTGTACCTTGTAATCTACCTCTCCAATTTTTTCAAGCACCTCGTAGGGCCCCTGCCACCTAGCTAGGAACTTACTGTCTATGGTTGGTACCAGAACCAATACCCGATCACCCGGGTTAAAGATCCAGACCCGAACCTGCCGATTATAGTTCCTACTCTGAGCTCACTGCGCTGCCTCCATATGCTCCCTAACCAGAGGTAAAACTGTTTCCATCCGTCCTTGCATCTGGGTGACGTATTCAACCACACTTCTGTGCGATGTGGGTTGTTATTCCCACACCTCTTTGGCCACGTCCAACAGTCCGTGAGGGTTTCTGCCGTATAGCAGTTCGAAGGGCGAGAACCCAGTAGAGGCCTGGGGCACCTCTCGCACTGCGAACATGAGATAGGGCATCCTTAGAGACCACTCTTTTTAGCATATTTTTTGTAATGTTTGATTAAACCTGTCTACCATGGACGTCCGTAGCTGTTTTATGTGGAGCAACTTACAGAGTTCCCTCATGACTTTGGACATAAACGGGGTCCCTTAGTCAGTCAGAACCTCCCTAGGCAGACCCACGCGAGAAAAAATCTCCATTAACTCCTTAGCTATTAGTTTGTCTGATGTATGCCACAGTGGCACCACCTCCGGGTACCGAGTGGCGTAGTCGAGGACAACCAAGATGTGTTGGTGTTCTCTAGCAGACTTCGGTACCGGGCCTACGAGATCCATAGCGATTCACTCCAACAGGACCTCGATAATCGGAAGGGGTACCAGGGGACTACGGAAATGTGGCTGGGGGCTCATTATCTGGCAGGTTGGGCAAGACTTACAATATTCTTCTACATCTCTGAACACACTGGGCCAGTAAAACCACTGTAGAATCCTGTACTGCATTTTTTGCATTCCCAGATGACCCCCGAGCACATGTTGGTGGGCAAACTCTAACATGAGCTTGCGATAAGCCTGGGGCACCACCAACTGTTCAATGGATTCACCTCGCAGCTGGTTTACTCGATATAACATCTCTTGATGAACCACAAAACGGGGAAACACCGACTCTGCCTCCGGTTGTTGTGGTTCCCCATCTATTTTTATTACATTTTCCCAGGATCGGGATAGGGTTGGGTCCCGATGTTGTGCAGTACCAAAATTATCCCCGGAGACATTGAGGTCCTCCATGTCTCCCACCATCACACTTAGCGGGGTTGTCTCCCCCTCTTCCACTGAAGTGGAGGTCACCCCTACAGCTGTCCCTTCGGACTCAGGTTCCCAGGGTTCTGGTCTTCCCCCTGAGCCGAGCCACTCTACTAGGGTCACATCTGTCTCACGGGTATCGGTAACTTTCGTGTCCGGCCAGTCTTGCCCAATTATTAGTTCATACGGTAATTTTGTGGCGACGGCCACCTCATGAGTCCACCTGCTGCCCACCGTTGATATAGAGACAAGGGCGGTAGGATAGTCCCTTAAGTCCCCATGAATGCACACAACGCCGACCTTTCGGCCAGTATACTCGAAGGCCGCACCAGGGCAGCTCTTACCAGGGATACCAGGCTCCCTAAATCCAGCAGTGTCACCGCCAGAGTGTCCCCCACTTTCACCTGGCACAGGTGGCTATTGTCTACCGTCTCTTAAGTACCTGTGGCACACAGCTTCCTGGCATACAATGAGTGGCGGTAGCCATAGTTGGTATCCATGGGTTCACCCCGATGGGGACAGTCGGACCTTATGTGTCCAGGCTCATGACACCACCAGCAAACCACCGGGGCTGGGTCTGCAGGGGATATATCCCGGGCGGGTTTGGCTGGCACCGGCCGCCATGTCTGGGGTGGAGATTCACGGGGTTTGACTGGCCCCCTCCCAAAAGAACCCCCCTTGCTCCACCAGCTTGACCATCTCTAAGGCATTACCAGGAGACACCTGGTTGAACTAGTGCTGGAGAAAGTGCGGCAAAGCCCTCCAAAACACATCCGCCAACAGACGGTTCAGCATAGCAGTGGGAGTCAATATGTCAGACTGCAGCCATTTCTGCAACCGGTGTAGCAGGTCATAATATTGTGGTCTGGCGGATTCAGCCGAGTTGAATTCCCACTGGTGCACCTGCTGTGCCCGGACCAATACATTCACACCCAGTCTCGCCAGGATCTCACCTTTTACGTTCGGGTAGTCGGCCGCTTGATCATCGGGGAGATCAAAAAACACTTGCTGGGGTCCAGACGCAAGGAACGGAGCGACAACCTCAGCCCACTGGTCTCGGGGTAATTTCCGCGGCATAGAAGGGGTTTGCGGTCACTGAGGGATCCCATAGGGTGCCCGCTCTGCGGTGACGGTGACCCGATGGGTGAGAAGGCAGCCCGATGCCTTGCTGAGGCTGTCCAATGCCTTACAAGGCATCGGGACCTGCCTTCTACGGAAGCCGAGGAGATCCAGCCCCAGGCTGCGTCTCCTACTCAGTGTAATACACTAACAGGCAATGAATTACAATACAGATGTATTGTAATGCGTTGCAGAGAGGATCAGACCCCCAAAAGTTGAAGTGCCATAGTGGGACAGATATAAAGTAGAAAAAAAATGTGTTTTTAATAATAAAAAATTAAGTTTCAAGTAAAAAACAAAAATGATTTTTTCCCCTGATTTTATAATAAAAAATAGAAAAAAAAGGAAAAAACACACATTAGTTATCGCCACATGTGTAACGACCAGCTCTATAAATATATAACATAATCTACCCTGTCAGATAAACACTGTAAATAAAAAAATTATAAAAACTGTGCCAAAAAAAGCCAGTTTTGTCACCTTACATCACAAAAAGTGCAAAACCAAGCGATTAAAAAGCCGTCTGCACGCAAAAATGGTACCAATATAACCGTCACCTCAACCCGCAAAAACTGAGCCCCTACATAAGACAATCGCCCAAAAAAAAAAAAAGTATGGCTCTCAGATTTTGGAGACACTAAAACTTTTTTTTTGTTTCAAAAATGCCTCCATTGTGTAAAACTTAAATACATTTTAAAAAAGTAGACATATTAGGTATTGCCACGTCCGTAATGACCTGCTGTGAGGGATACAACCCCTCGTGCCCGCTTGAAGTCAACTACGTCGAGCTCATGAGAGCCAAGGGGTGACGTTACGCCCTCCCAAAGGAGCATGTAAGGTCAGCTTGGTACAGTTTACACAGACACCTCCTGTCCACGTGGGCACAGAGAGGCAACAAGCCGAGAGAGCCTTTCCACTGCCACAGTGAAACAGCGCCTTCTCAGCCTGGGTAATCTGCCACCAGCTTCTCGTTTAATATAAGCCTGGTCCGCTAACGGGATTATATAGGGTGAGAAACCAACCCGCGGTAGCTTATAACTAGGCCGAAACAAAGACGTGGAGATTCGTAATCGAGATACAAGACAGCACAAGATTAAATTATATATTTAATCGCCTTAAGGGCGAACTAGATATAACACTATACACACAGAATATATACAGTGGTCTGAGGTTACAAATACAGGTAAGGCTACTTTCACACCTGCGTTCGGGGCTCCGCTTGTGAGTTCCGTTTGAAGGGGCTCACAAGCGGCCCTGAACGCATCCGTCCAGCCCTAATGCATTCTGAGTAGACGCGGATCCGCTCAGAATGCATCAGTCTGGCAGCGTTCAGCCTCCGCTCAGCAAGCGGACACCTGAACGCTGCTTGTAGCGTTTGGGTGTCCGCCTGGCCGCGCAGAGGCAAGCGGATCCGTCCAGACTTACAATGTAAGTCAATGGGGACGGATCCGTTTGAAGATGAAACTATATGGCTCAATCTTCAAACGGATCCGCCCCCATTGACTTTCAATGTAAAGTCTGGACGGATCCGTTCAGATTACTTTCACACTTAGAAATTTTTCTAAGTTATAATGCAGACGGATCCGTTCTGAACAGATGCAAACATCTGCATTATAGGAGCGGATCCGTCTGATGAAACATCAGACGGACCCGCTCCGAACGCTAGTGTGAAAGTAGCCTAATAGGGTACACACAGGATTACACTGTTCACAAATCAGTTACCGGGTAGATGAATGTTCCTTTGCGTTCTGATTAGTCCTTTGCTGTATTCACATGGGGGGCAGTGATGTCAGCTGGTTGCAGGTCCCTCTAAACACATGGCACAATGTGACCCTCCTTCAGAGAAAAGACCCGCCCGCTTGCTGGCACAAGCCTTTTAACCTGTAGCCGGTCCCTCCCCTCCCAGCCTTTGGGAGGGGTCCAGCCCCTTCCTCTGCTGGGCTGGCAGCAAATGACCCACAAAACCCTTTAGGGTGCATAGCTCCAGGCCAGAAGGTCACAGGGAGATGGTTCTGGGACCAACGGATCCGCCTGGGTTCCGGCTACCAGTAGAGTCCAAGCATGGTATCGTTATTGGGTTTCTGTGGGGGATCCCACCACCAAACTAAGACCATGGACTCAAATATGTACCAGGTTTGCGCCGAGCGATGCATAATTCCTCATAAATCGCCGGTTCTATGCTGTCTTCTAGATTTGATTGAACTGGGGAATGGCTTAGACCCCCTGCAGGGAGGTTTTCCTGCAGGATCCATGCTGTCTGAATGGGGTGTGAAATTGTAAACAAAGGTGGCCTGCAAGAAGTTCCCTGACATATGGCTGGGACTTTGAAGCAGGGCCCTCTTGTGGAGTTCACTACCTCTGCTACCTTTCAGCAAATGGTGGGTGTGAGGACATGGCTAAAAGTCAATATTAATCCATAATTCTGACACCTGCTCTATGAAAATATCACATGATCTAACCCCTCAGATGAACACCGTAATAAAAAATAAAATAAAAATCAAAAAGACATACGCCCCCAAAATAGTACCAATCAAACTGTCACCTCATCCTGCAAAAAATGAGACCCTACCTAGAACAATCGACTAATAAATAAATAAAAAACGATGGCTCTCAGACTATGGAGATACTAAAACATCATATTTTTGCTAGTGAGCCACCACAACCTACTAATATTTTTTTTTGTTTCAAAAATGCTTATTGTGTAAAACTTAAATAAATAAGAAAAAGTATACATATTAGGTATATTGCCACGTCCATAATGACCTGCTCTATAATAATATGACATGACCTAACCCCTCAAGTGAACGCTGTAAAAAAAAAAAAAATGGTGCCAAAACAACCAATTTTTTTGTCACCTTGCCAAAGTGTAATATTGAATGATCAAAAAATCATATGTACCCAAAAATGGTACCAAATCGTACCAATAAAAATGTCAACTCCTGCAAAAAACAAGCCCCTGCACAAGACGATCGGCAGAAAAAATAAATAAATGGCGTTCAGAAAATGGAGACACAAAAACATAATTGCTTTTCAAAAATGCTTTATTATGTAAAACTGAAACAAACTAAGTAGATATACTTGATATTGTCGCGTCTGTAACAATCTGCTCTATAAAAATAGCACATGATATAACATATATAACAGATTAACATTGTAAAAAACTAAAAATTAAAACTGTGCCAGACCAGCCAATTTTTTGATTACCTTCCCTCACAAAAAAATGTGATATAGAGCGATCGAAAATCATATGTACCCCAAAATAGTACCAATAAAACGGTCACCTTATCCTGTAGTTTCCAAAATGGGGTCACTTTTTGAGAGTTTCTACTGTAAGGGTGCATCAGGGGGCTTCAAATGGGACATGGTGTCTAAAAACCAGTCTAGCAAAATCTGCCTTCCAAAAACCATACGGCGCTCCTTTTCTTCTGCGACCTGCCATGCACCCATACAGCAGTTTACCACCATATATGGGGTGTTTCTGTAAACCGCAGAATCGGGTTAATAAATATTACGTTTTGTTTGGCCGTTAACCCTTGATGTGTTACAGAAAAAAATAGATTAAAATGGAAAATCTGCCAAAAAAGTGAAAATTAGAAATTTCATCTCCATTTTCCTTTAATTCTTGGGGAACACCTAAAGGGTTAACAAAGTTTGTAAAATCAGTTTTGAATAACTTGAGGGGTGTAGTCTCTAAAATTGGGTCATTTGTGGGTGGTTTCTACTATGTATGCCCCACAAAGTGACTTCAGAACTGAAATGGTCTTTAAGGCCTCATGCACATGGCTGGCGCCGGCTGTGGCCCGTATTGCGGCCCGCAAACAGTGGCCATGTGCTCCCTGCATCACGGATGCAGACCCATTCACTTGACCCATAGAACTTGTTCTGTTTTTTACGGTATGGACGGATAACGGACCCATTCAAGTTGAATTGATCTGTAGCGGATGCCGCACGGATGGGGCCCGTGCATTGGGGACCGCAAATTCTGGTCCCCAATGCATGGAACAGACGCACAACTGCCATGTGCAAGAGGCCTAAAAGTGGGTTTTGGAATTTTTTTTTAAAAGTTTGAATTGCTTCTAAAATTCGAAACCTTCTAACGTCCTAAAAAAATATAACGATATTTACAAAATGATGCCAACATAAAGTAGACATATGTGGAATGTTAAGTAGTAAATATTTTATGAGGTATCTCTTTATGTTTTAAAAGCAGAGAAATTGAAATTTTTAAAATTTTGGTAAATTTGGGATTTTTTCATAAATAAAGTTGAAATATATTGACTCAAATTTATGACTGTCATGAAGTACAATGTGTCACGAGAAAACATTCTCAGAATGGCTTGGATAAGCAAAAGTGTTCCAAAGTTATTACCACATAAAGTGACACATGTCAGATTTGCAAAAAATGACCTGGGCAGAAGGGTGAAAACTGGCCTGGGGTAGAAGGGGTTAAAGGCATTTCTGATTTATTTATACCAAAACTTTTGTACTTATTTTTTTTATTTTTATAGAGAACCCCTTAAAGTATGTTGCCAGCCTCCTCTTTGCTAAGACTCACTTGCATATAAATATATGTATAATATTACTGTATCTGATTATTATAAATAAAGATGAGCGAATTTCATATTTTGAAATTCGTTTGCGATTCGTTTGGTGGTAAAAGCAGAATTGCGTTATGTATTCCGTTGCCACAGACCATAACGCAATTCTATGACGGAATGTATAACGGAATGCCTCTAAAGGCATTCAGTTATGCATTCCGTCATAGAATTGCGTTATGGTCCGTGGTAACGGAATCCATAACGCAATTCTGTATTTACCACCAAACGAAGCGCAAACGAATTTCATATCATCATCTCTATTTATAATAATCAGATACAGTAATATTATACTGTACATATATTTATATGCAAGCGAGTCTTGGCAAAGAGGAGGCTGGCAACATACTTTAAGGGGTTCTTTATTAAAAAAAAAAAAGTACAAAAGTTTTGGTATAAAACTGTCGATAAACCAGTGAGATTTACCATTATCATGTGGGTATTACTACAAGAATATAATCTGATTTGCACACATATTATTGCCATCATTCCTGTATCGTTTATTTTTTGGAGTTTTTTTGTTATATGTGGTCCCCTGATGAACTGACCCCAGAGAACGGTTCAGAGAAACGCGTCGGGACAAAGTTTGCATGAACAGCGTAATGTCGAGTCGTTCCCCCTTTACCTTCCCATTCCAAATGCATTAATGACAGACTCAACAAGCGGATTTACTGGCCACAGCAGGCTTTTTATTAATAACATAAATACAATAAATACCATAAATAATAAATAACCCAAGGCCTTCCCACCCGAAGGCCCTGCCCCAAGAACCTTAACAAGAACCTATGAAAACGACAGCACGGGGAGGGTCCTTGGAGCCCCGTAAAAATGACGTGTAACTGCACCGCCTTTAGTTAACTTACCTCTAGCCGTTAAACGTCAGCTCAATGGCAGAAAAAATGGTAACCAAGGGCAACAAACGTGGGCCGCTACCCGCCAACTCCCACCACCAAACCAATACCTGGGGAGTCCAGAGCCCCCTTTGGATCCCTCCCCACCATGCCAGAGCCATCATAACCACCAACTCCAAGGACCCACCACTAGTGATGTCGCGAACATAAAATTTTCAGTTCGCGAACAGCGAACGCGAACTTCCGCAAATGTTCGCGAACTGGCGAACCGGGCGAACCGTCATAGACTTCAATAGACAGGCGAATTTTAAAACCCACAGGGACTCTTTCTGGCCACAATAGTGATGAGAAAGTTGTTTCAAGGGGTCTAACACCTGGACTGTGGCATGCCGGAGGGGGATCTATGGCAAAACTCCCATGGAAAATTACGTAGTGGACGCAGAGTCGGGTTTTAATCCATAAAGGGCATAAATCAACTAACATTCCTAAATTGTTTGGAATAACGTGCTTTAAAACATCCAGTGTGTGTATACGATCAGGTATGATGTTGTATCGATCAGGTAGTGTAAGGGTTACGCCCGCATCACAGACATTGACAGACCAAACTCCCCTTTTAATGCACCGCAAACAGTTCATTTGCACAACCGCAAACTCCCCATTTGCACAAGGTTGGATACCAAGCTAGCCACGTCCCGGTGATGTCATTGAAGGTTTCTTCCTCCACCCAGCCACGTACAACACCAAGGGTCCCCGAAAGGTCAATTGAATTGATTTTTCGAACGGGGAGATGGTTAAAAAAACGCTGGCTCCCTCCCCTTTGTTTTTATCCACGGTGACTGCGTCTGCGCCGTGCAATTTACTGTCACACCCGATATGAGTGGTATTTTCTGTAGTACTATTCTCATCAGTTTAATCCCTCTAACGTCCCCGACTCCCCAATCTGGGGGCCATTTATTAAACAGATTTTTCGGACGGGGAGATGGTTAAAAAAACGCTGGCTCCCTCCACTCTGTTTTAATCCACGGTGACTGCGTCTGCGCCGTGCAATTTACTGTCACACCCGATATGAGTGGTATTTTCTGTAGTACTATTCTCATCAGTTTAATCCCTCTAACGTCCCCAATCTGGGTGCCATTTATTGAATAGATTTTTCGAACGGGGAGATGGTTAAAAAAAACCTGGCTCCCTCCACTCTGTTTTAAACCACGGTGACTGCGTCTGCGCCGTGCAATTTACTGTCACACCCGATATGAGTGGTATTTTCTGTAGTACTATTCTCATCAGTTTAATCCCTCTAACGTCCCCGACTCCCCAATCTGGGGGCCATTTATTAAACAGATTTTTCGGACGGGGAGATGGTTAAAAAAACGCTGGCTCCCTCCACTCTGTTTTAATCCACGGTGACTGCGTCTGCGCCGTGCAATTTACTGTCACACCCGATATGAGTGGTATTTTCTGTAGTACTATTCTCATCAGTTTAATCCCTCTAACGTCCCCAATCTGGGTGCCATTTATTGAATAGATTTTTCGAACGGGGAGATGGTTAAAAAAAACCTGGCTCCCTCCACTCTGTTTTAAACCACGGTGACTGCGTCTGCGCCGTGCAATTTACTGTCACACCCGATATGAGTGGTATTTTCTGTAGTACTATTCTCATCAGTTTAATCCCTCTAACGTCCCCAATCTGGGGGCCATTTATTGAATAGATTTTTCGAACGGGGAGATGGTTAAAAAAACGCTGGCTCCCTCCACTCTGTTTTAAACCACGGTGACTGCATCTGCGCCGTGCAATTTACTGTCACACCCGATATGAGTGGTATTTTCTGTAGTACTATTCTCATCAGTTTAATCCCTCTAACATCCCCAATCTGGGGGCCATTTATTAAATAGATTTTTTGAACGGGGAGATGGTTAAAAAAACGCTGGCTCCCTCCACCGATATGAGTGGTATTTTCTGTAGTATTATTCTCATCAGTTTAATCCCTGTTACGTCCCATATCAGGAATTGCCTTTTATGAAAAAAAATTTAGGCCGGGTACCTTCGACTGCCTTCACAGTGACAGACCAAACTCTCATACACTAAACTGAATTGATTTCAGGAACCGGGAGATGGAAAAAGCAGCTTGGTCGGTCCTCTTACTCCCAAATTGGGGCACTGCGCGTGCACAGAGCAATGTGCTGTGACACCCTATATGAGTGGTGTCTTAACTAGTACTATTGCTATCAGTTTAATCCCTGTTACGGACCCTATCCGGTCGAATTGATTAACCATTGTCGAATCCCCCATTGACATCCCCCTTATAAGCTGTGTAAAGCATATTTTTTAGTTTGGTTTTGAACTGCTGCATCCTTTCCGACTTTTGGTAATTTGGTAACATTTCTGCCACTTTCTGCTTATACCGGGGGTCTAGTAGCGTGGCCACCCGATCGCTTTTGGTCTGACCATAATGAAGCAACGGCCTTATCATCTGGGGTGTGGCAACATTGCCAACACACTTTTATAGAGGTGATGATGATTGCTTCATTGTGATACGCAAGCCCCTTCACCACAACAAGGTAACGATCACGAAGGGGAATTGACACTTGTATGTGCCTTTTTTTTTTGGTTTGTTTTTGCAGCCACAGTGCTGCACCATAGGACAGAAAAATTAGGCATGTACACATGCCTGAAAAATAATGGCACTGTTGCAGACGCTATTGTAGCAGCGGCCGGAAAAATTTATGTTTTCCAGGCAGAAAAGTGACTAAAACATTACGGCTTGAACCCTAGTTGGTGGTGGAGAATTCACGAAAGTCATCCGGTATGCAGACATTAAATACAGCAGCGTGGGGACCATTTTGAGGCCAAGGCATGTAATCAGGCCTTTTGTTAGTCAAACGTATCCCCCACTGTCAGTCCCTTCGGGATCCATGCCTCATTCATCTTTATGAAGGTGAGGTAATCAACACTTTTTTGACCGAGGCGACTTCTCTTGTCAGTGACAATGCCTCCTGCTGCACTGAAGCTCCTTTCTGACAGGACACTTGAAGCAGGGCAGGCCAGAAGTTCTATCGCAAACTGGGATAGCTCAGGCCACAGGTCAAGCCTGCACACCCAGTAGTGAAGGGGTTCATTGCTCCTCAGAGTGTCGATATCTGCTGTTAAGGCGAGGTAGTCTGCTACCTGTCGGTCGAGTCGTTCTCTAAGGCTGGATCCCGAAGGGCTGTGGCGATGAGTAGGACTGAAAAAGCTCCGCATGTCCTCCATCAACAACACATCTGTAAATCGTCCAGTCCTTGCCGCCGTGGTAGGAGGAGGATTACACTCACCTCTTCCCCTGTTAGATTCCCGTTGTGCTGTGACATCTCCCTTATAAGCTGTGTAAAGCATATTTTTTAGTTTGGTTTTGAACTGCTGCATCCTTTCCGACTTTCGGTAATTTTGTAACATTTCTGCCACTTTCTGCTTATACCGGGGGTCTAGTAGCGTGGTCACCCAGTACAGATCGTTCTCCTTTATCCTTTTTATACGTGGGTCCCTCAACAGACATGACAGCATGAAAGACCCCATTTGAACAAGGTTGGATGCAGAGCTTCTCATTTCCCGTTCCTCGTCCTCACTGATGTCATTGACGGTCTGTTCTTCCCCCCAGCCACGTACAACACCATGGGTCCCAGATAGGTGACAACAACGAGCACCCTGGGGTGCCTGCTGTGGTTGGTCTTCCTCCTCCTCAAAGCCGCCACATTCCTCCTCTGACTCCTCTTCCTCATACTCCTCTTCCAGCGTTGCTGCAGGTCCGGCAAGCGATGATGACAAGGCTGTTTCTGGTGGTGATGGTGACCACAACTCTTCCTCTTCCTCTTCACGCTCATCTACAGCCTGATCCAGAACTCTTCGCAGGGCACGCTCCAGGAAGAAAACAAATGGGATGAGGTCGCTGATGGTGGCTTCGGTGCGACTGACTAGGTTTGTCACCTCCTCAAAAGGACGCATAAGCCTACAGGCATTGCGCATGAGTGTCCAGTAACGTGGCAAAAAGATTCCCAGCTCCGCAGAGGCTGTCCTAGCACCCCGGTCATACAAATACTCGTTGACGGCTTTTTCTTGTTGGAGCAGGCGGTCGAACATTAGGAGTGTTGAATTCCAACGTGTCGGGCTGTCGCATATCAAGCGCCTCACTGGCATGTTGTTTCGCCGCTGAATATCGGAAAAGTGCGCCATGGCCGTGTAGGAACGCCTGAAATGGCCACACACCTTCCTGGCCTGCTTGAGGACGTCCTGTAAGCCTGGGTACTTAGACACAAAACGTTGTACGATGAGATTCAACACATGTGCCATGCACGGCACATGTGACAACTTGCCCAAATTTAATGCCGCCAACAGATTGCTTCCATTGTCACACACCACTTTGCCGATCTCCAGTTGGTGCGGGGTCAGCCACTGATCCACCTGTGCGTTCAGGGCGGACAGGAGTGCTGGTCCTGTGTGGCTCTCTGCTTTCAGGCAAGTCAACCCCAAGATAGCGTTACACTGTCGTATCCGGGATGTGGAATAGCCCCTGGGGAGCTGGGGGGAATCAGTTGATGTGCAGCCAGACGCCGCAGCAGAAGAGGACTCAGCCGAGGAGGAAATTAAAGAGGATGGAGTAGGAGTAGAGGAGGTGGCAGTAGGTCTGCCTGCAAGTCGTGGTGGTGTCACCAACTCCGCTGCAGAGCCACGCATTCCATGCTTGTCAGCCGTCAGCAGGTTGACCCAATGCGCAGTATACGTGATATACCTGCCCTGACCGTGCTTTGCAGACCAGGTATCAGTGGTCAGATGGACCCTTGCCCCAACACTGTATGCCAGAGATGCCATGACTTCCTTTTCAATGACATGGTAGAGGTTTGGGATTGCCTTTTTTGAAAAAAAATTTCGTCCGGGTACCTTCCACTGTGGTGTCCCAATAGCGACAAATTTTTTGAAGGCCTCAGACTCTACCAGCTGGTATGGTAAAAGCTGGCGGGCTAAGAGTTCCGTCAAGCCAGCTGTCAGTCGCCGGGCAAGGGGGTGACTTTGTGACATTGGCTTCTTATGCTCAAACATGTCCTTGACAGACACCTGACTGTGGGCAGATGAGCAGGAACTGCTGAAGGTGAGAGATGGAGTGGCGGGTGGTTGAGAGGGGGCAGGGAGGACAGCAGTGGTTGACGTGGCTGAAGATGCAGGACCAGGAGGAGCATGGTGGCTTTGAGTTTGTGTGCTGCTTGTACTCATGTGTTGATCCCATAGGCGTTTGTGATGTGAGATCATGTGCCTTCGCAAAGCAGTTGTACCAAGGTGGGTGTTGGACTTCCCACGACTCAGTTTCTTTTGGCACAGGTTGCAAATGGCATTGCTTTTATCAGAGGCAGACACACAAAAAAAATGCCACACTGCTGAGCTTTGCAATGACGGCATTCTAGTGGTGGCAACAGCATGCGTTGACTGGCGTGCTGTCTGGCTGACCCCAGGTGCCGATACATGCTGTCTGACTGTGCCACTAACTCCTTGCGACGACCTCCCCCTGCTTCCAACTCGTCTCCTCATTCTCTCTGTCTCCCCTTCAGAACTTTCCCCCTCTTCTTCTCTTCGAGCAGGCACCCACGTGGCATCCGTGGACACATCGTCATCATCAACCGCTTCACTTGTATCTGACACCTCAGCAAAGGAAGCAGCAGCGGGTACAACATCATCATCATCACACTGTACGTCCATGTGTGTAATCCTGCCTGACTGAGACATATCCCCGTAATCTACATCATCTGGCAATAATGGTTGCGCATCACTAATTGCATCCAACTGATGTGTAAATAACTCCTCTGACGGATCAAGTGAAGCGGCTGTGGTGGCTGTGGTGGTAGTGGCGACGGGCGGGTGCGTGGTAACTTGAGAGCAGGTGACCGAAGCTGAGTTGGAGGAGGATGGTGCGTCAAGGTTCTTAGCGGAAGCTGTTGAAGATTGGGTGTCCTGTCTAAGCCAGTCAACTACGTCCTCTGAATTTTTCGGGTTCAGGGTACGTGGCCTCTGAAAACTGGGCATTATTCCAGGGACAGTGGAAATCACAGCACCACGACCACGACGGCCCCTGCGGGGTGGCCTGCCTCTGCCTGTCATTTTTTTTTTAGATAAGTGGTACTACGCGTGCTAGGTACTGTGCCACCCGGTATGAGTGGTTGGCACTGGCAGTGGGCACACTACAGTCTGTGGAAGTGGGCCTGACACACACTGGCAGCAGGCAAGCAACTGAATTTAGACTACTGTCTAAAAATTAAATGCCTTATTTATCGGCAAGCTACTGTGCCACCCGGTATCAGTGGTTGGCACTGGCAGTGGGCACACTACAGTCAGTGGAAGCGGGCCTGACACACACTGGCAGCAGGCAAGCAACTGAAATTACACTAAAGTGTAAAAATTAAATGCCTTATTTATCGACAAGCTACTGTGCCACCCGGTATCAGTGGTTGGCACTGGCAGTGGGCACACTACAGTCAGTGGAAGCGGGCCTGACACACACTGGCAGCAGGCAAGCAACTGAATTTAGACTACTGTCTAAAAATTAAATGCCTTATTTATCGGCAAGCTACTGTGCCACCCGGTATCAGTGGTTGGCACTGGCAGTGGGCACACTACAGTCAGTAGAAGCGGGCCTGACACACACTGGCAGCAGGCAAGCAACTGAAATTACACTAAAGTGTAAAAATTAAATGCCTTATTTATCGGCAAGCTACTGTGCCACCCGGTATGAGTGGTTGGCACTGGCAGTGGGCACACTACAGTCAGTAGAAGCGGGCCTGACACACACTGGCAGCAGGCAAGCAACTGAAATTACACTAAAGTGTAAAAATTAAATGCCTTATTTATCGGCAAGCTACTGTGCCACCCGGTATGAGTGGTTGGCACTGGCAGTGGGCACACTACAGTCAGTGGAAGAGGGCCTGACACACTGACTGGCAGCAGGCAAGCAACTGAATTTAGACTACTGTCTAAAAATTAAATGCCTTATTTATCGGCAAGCTACTGTGCCACCCGGTATCAGTGGTTGGCACTGGCAGTGGGCACACTACAGTCAGTAGAAGCGGGCCTGACACACACTGGCAGCAGGCAAGCAACTGAAATTACACTAAAGTGTAAAAATTAAATGCCTTATTTATCGGCAAGCTACTGTGCCACCCGGTATGAGTGGTTGGCACTGGCAGTGGGCACACTACAGTCAGTAGAAGCGGGCCTGACACACACTGGCAGCAGGCAAGCAACTGAAATTACACTAAAGTGTAAAAATTAAATGCCTTATTTATCGGCAAGCTACTGTGCCACCCGGTATGAGTGGTTGGCACTGGCAGTGGGCACACTACAGTCAGTGGAAGAGGGCCTGACACACTGACTGGCAGCAGGCAAGCAACTGAATTTAGACTACTGTCTAAAAATTAAATGCCTTATTTATCGGCAAGCTACTGTGCCACCCGGTATCAGTGGTTGGCACTGGCAGTGGGCACACTACAGTCAGTGGAAGCGGGCCTGACACACACTGGCAGCAGGCAAGCAACTGAAATTACACTAAAGTGTAAAAATTAAATGCCTTATTTATCGGCAAGCTACTGTGCCACCCGGTATCAGTGGTTGGCACTGGCAGTGGGCACACTACAGTCAGTAGAAGCGGGCCTGACACACACTGGCAGCAGGCAAGCAACTGAAATTACACTAAAGTGTAAAAATTAAATGCCTTATTTATCGGCAAGCTACTGTGCCACCCGGTATGAGTGGTTGGCACTGGCAGTGGGCACACTACAGTCAGTGGAAGAGGGCCTGACACACTGACTGGCAGCAGGCAAGCAACTGAATTTAGACTACTGTCTAAAAATTAAATGCCTTATTTATCGGCAAGCTACTGTGCCACCCGGTATCAGTGGTTGGCACTGGCAGTGGGCACACTACAGTCAGTGGAAGCGGGCCTGACACACACTGGCAGCAGGCAAGCAACTGAAATTACACTAAAGTGTAAAAATTAAATGCCTTATTTATCGGCAAGCTACTGTGCCACCCGGTATCAGTGGTTGGCACTGGCAGTGGGCACACTACAGTCAGTGGAAGAGGGCCTGACACACACTGGCAGCAGGCAAGCAACTGAATTTAGACTACTGTCTAAAAATTAAATGCCTTATTTATCGGCAAGCTACTGTGCCACCCGGTATCAGTGGTTGGCACTGGCAGTGGGCACACTACAGTCAGTTGAAGTCGGCCTGACACACACTAGCAGCAGGCAAGCAGCTGAAATTACACTAAAGTGTAAAAATTAAATGCCTTTTTTATGCAAAGTCCTGTGCCAGCCGGTATGAGTGGTGGGCACTGGCAGTGGGCACACTACAGTCAGTGGAAGTCAGCCTGACACACACTGGCAGGCAACTAACCTTAGATTAAAGTGTAAAAATTAAGTGCCTATTTTTTAAGCAAAGTCCTGTGCCACTCGGTATGACAGGGGTGGGCACTGGCAGTGGGCACACTACAGTCAGTTGAAGTCGGCCTGACACACACTAGCAGCAGGCAAGCAGCTGAAATTACATTAAAGTGTAAAAATTAAATGCCTTTTTTAAGCAAAGTCCTGTGCCAGCCGGTATGAGTGGTGGGCACTGGCAGTGGGCACACTACAGTCAGTGGAAGTCAGCCTGACACACACTGGCAGGCAACTAACCTTAGATTAAAGTGTAAAAATTAAGTGCCTATTTTTTAAGCAAAGTCCTGTGCCACTCGGTATGACAGGGGTGGGCACTGGCAGTGGGCACACTACAGTCAGTTGAAGTCGGCCTGACACACACTAGCAGCAGGCAAGCAGCTGAAATTACACTAAAGTGTAAAAATTAAATGCCTTTTTTATGCAAAGTCCTGTGCCAGCCGGTATGAGTGGTGGGCACTGGCAGTGGGCACACTACAGTCAGTGGAAGTCAGCCTGACACACACTGGCAGGCAACTAACCTTAGATTAAAGTGTAAAAATTAAGTGCCTATTTTTTAAGCAAAGTCCTGTGCCACTCGGTATGACAGGGGTGGGCACTGGCAGTGGGCACACTACAGTCAGTTGAAGTCGGCCTGACACACACTAGCAGCAGGCAAGCAGCTGAAATTACACTAAAGTGTAAAAATTAAATGCCTTTTTTATGCAAAGTCCTGTGCCAGCCGGTATGAGTGGTGGGCACTGGCAGTGGGCACACTACAGTCAGTGGAAGTCAGCCTGACACACACTGGCAGGCAACTAACCTTAGATTAAAGTGTAAAAATTAAGTGCCTATTTTTTAAGCAAAGTCCTGTGCCACTCGGTATGACAGGGGTGGGCACTGGCAGTGGGCACACTACAGTCAGTTGAAGTCGGCCTGACACACACTAGCAGCAGGCAAGCAGCTGAAATTACATTAAAGTGTAAAAATTAAATGCCTTTTTTAAGCAAAGTCCTGTGCCAGCCGGTATGAGTGGTGGGCACTGGCAGTGGGCACACTACAGTCAGTGGAAGTCAGCCTGACACACACTGGCAGGCAACTAACCTTAGATTAAAGTGTAAAAATTAAGTGCCTATTTTTTAAGCAAAGTCCTGTGCCACTCGGTATGACAGGGGTGGGCACTGGCAGTGGGCACACTACAGTCAGTTGAAGTCGGCCTGACACACACTAGCAGCAGGCAAGCAGCTGAAATTACATTAAAGTGTAAAAATTAAATGCCTTTTTTAAGCAAAGTCCTGTGCCAGCCGGTATGAGTGGTGGGCACTGGCAGTGGGCACACTACAGTCAGTGGAAGTCAGCCTGACACACACTGGCAGGCAACTAACCTTAGATTAAAGTGTAAAAATTAAGTGCCTATTTTTTAAGCAAAGTCCTGTGCCACTCGGGATGACAGGGGTGGGCACTGGCAGTGGGCACACTACAGTCAGTTGAAGTCGGCCTGACACACACTGGCAGGCAACTAACCTTAGATTAAAGTGTAAAAATTAAGTGCCTATTTTTTAAGCAAAGTCCTGTGCCACTCGGGATGACAGGGGTGGGCACTGGCAGTGGGCACACTACAGTCAGTTGAAGTCGGCCTGACACACACTGGCAGGCAACTAACCTTAGATTAAAGTGTAAAAATGAAGTGCCTTTTTTTTAAGCAAAGTCCTGTGCCACACGGGATGACAGGGGTGGGCACTGGCAGTGGGCACACTACAGTCAGTTGAAGTCGGCCTGACACACACTAGCAGCAGGCAAGCAGCTGAAATTACACTAAAGTGTAA
Organism: Bufo bufo; assembly: GCF_905171765.1. Taxonomy (NCBI): domain Eukaryota; kingdom Metazoa; phylum Chordata; class Amphibia; order Anura; family Bufonidae; genus Bufo; species Bufo bufo. The sequence continues at coordinate 565,791,407 of NC_053392.1, read as the reverse complement.
AAATTAAATGCCTTTTTTATGCAAAGTCCTGTGCCAGCCGGTATGAGTGGTGGGCACTGGCAGTGGGCACACTACAGTCAGTGGAAGTCAGCCTGACACACACTGGCAGGCAACTAACCTTAGATTAAAGTGTAAAAATTAAGTGCCTTTTTTTAAGCAAAGTCCTGTGCCACACGGAATGACAGGGGTGAGCACTGGCAGTGGGCACACTACAGTCTGTGGGCCTGCAGCTCCTCACACACAGGCAGGCCAGGCAACTGCAATATGTATATAAAGGAAAAAAAAAAAGCAGACTAATGTTGCAGCCCTAAAAAGGGCTTTTTGGGGTGCTGTCAGGACGCTGTCCTTACAGCAGAGATCAGATGAGTCTTTCAGGACTGGAGTGGACACTGAATTCACTAGCCTAGCTATCGATTTCCCAATTAAATCAGCAGCAGTTACAGTCTCCCTCCTCTCACTAAGACTGCAGCTTCAGAATGAATCTAAAATGGATGCTGTGCAGGAGGTGGGAGGGTCTGGGAGGGAGGGTATGCTGCTGATTGGCTGGAATGTGTCTGCTGACTGTGAGGTACAGGGTCAAAGTTTGCTCAATGATGATGTATAGGGGGCGGACCGAACATCGCATGTGTTCGCCCGGCAGAGGCGAACGCGAACAAGCTATGTTCGCCGGGAACTGTTCGCCGTCGGATAGTTCGGGCCATCTCTACCCACCACCACCCACGACACAAGAAGGTGAACACCTCACCTCCTTGCGTCCCGCCACACCCGCAACGCCAACTCCTGAACACCAGAGATCAATCCCTACTACATTCAGGTGCACCCCATCACTCCTCCAAAATTCCCCTTCACCCGACTCCAGCTCCCTATGCCGAACAACAATCCCACCATTCCTCACTATAAACCTACCCACGGCCCTGTTCACCTTTATCCTCGCTTTGTTTAGTCGTTCCACAGACCTCGCGTCCCTCCAGTGCTTACGCGGCACCATGTCCGACCAGTCACCAGTTGCGGATACTGTGCCCACAACCGCAACAAGTCAAACTTGATATCCTTCGCAAGCTCCCAGAAGGTGCGTGCCCCCAAATAATTTTCCCCTACATGCAACACCAACACTCCAGGGCGCATATCCAACCGCACAAACCTGTGAAACTCAGGAAGAACCCGACTCCACAACATGCCTCTTAACCCCAACCATCGGATCAATGCCGCCTCTCTCGAAAAACCCAACTGCTGACCGCCGGCCTGACTGCTGCACGAAACGCTACCCAGAACACGTAAGAGTGCCCCATAATCCACACCAGACACTGTAAAAAACCTGTAGAGACACAATATAACACACATCAATCAACGACCACCTCTAAGATCCACCTTCCGCTCAAACAACAACTCCCCCCCCATTAGACCCAACTAGAACCGAATAGACTCCCAATGGCCAATGCGCCAAATCACTTCATCCCCCAACCCCCTCCTAGCCGCTTCCGTGGCCGCGCCTATCCTAAAAGAATGACCTCCATATAACGAGGGGTCCCTCCCCAACCCCTTCAAGCAGGCTCTCATAACAGCTATAAACTGGAACCGAGAAAGAAACGACCTATCCCCATGAACTAACAACGGTCCAAACCCCCCAAACTCTCTCTATCCCCAAAAAACCTGAAGGCAGCGGACTGGGCACGTATCCGACCCTGCCACCCGATACAACACTACCCGACGACCCCGCCCCAATTGGTCAGTTTTTGACCTCTTGATGCAAAACTCCAACCTATCATCAATTAACTCCACATCCCTACCGAACAGGCCCCCAGCCCCAAAAAAAGCCATCTTAAACAGCCCAACCTCCCCCACTGACAAACAAATCCGCTCTAACTGTTCCATTATATCTACCAACAAAGCGAACGAAACCGGTCGACGTTGATCCACCCCCACTGAACGCTTCCTCCAACCCCTCAGGGACTGCTTAACCCAAAATGATTTCGGCACATCAGCTGCCCCCCGGCACCAACAGCCAAAAGCCACCCCTGCCATAAACTTGCTCAATCTGGAAAATGACCAACCCTCTTCCCTACAGTGCCCCACCCAAAGCAACATCAAAGCTCCATCATCCAACTCACTTCCTTGAAAACGCTGCCTCCAGGCCTCCCATAAGCCCCATGCCCTCCCATATGCCGCCCAGGTCCCCGCCGACAAGGAACCCCTCACCAGATCTTCAACCGACCAAACGGCAGATTCCACAGCTCCTGGGGAAAGCTTGTTCTTTGCGACTCCGCTTCCGGTGCCAACGCCCGAAAACGTTCCCACTGGAAACGAGACAAAGCATCTGCAATTGAGTTACTAACCCAGGGACATGAGACGCTAACATCCATGCGTTCAAGGATAGGCAACCCCAAACCAACTGCTGAAGCAAACGCCCGACCGGCGGCGATGAAGCTGTATTACGATTAATGGCCTCAAACCCCCCCATGTTGTCGCAATGAAAACACATTTTCCGGTTGCGAAAAAATTCACCCCAAATGGAAACCGCCATCACAATGGGAAAAAGCTCCAGCAACACCAAGTTCTGCACCAAACCCTCCTCCTTCTATTCCTCCGGCTACTCACCCACACGCCAACGACACCCCAAATATGCCCCGAAACCTAGGCCCCCCGCTGCATCTGTAAACAAATCCAAATTAGCTGCCTCCACCCCGTCCGCCATCCACAAAGACCGCCCATTGTACTTTTCCAAAAAGGACACCCACACCCTCAAGTCATCCTGCAACTCCAGGCTAATCCGAACAAAATGATGGGGGGCCCGTACCTCCGCCGTTGCCTGCGCCAACTTCCTACAAAAATCTGCCCCATGGGCATTATACGGCAAGCAAAATTAAGTTTCCCCAATAAGGACTGTAACTCGCGAAGCCGCATTTTTTGCCGACTGCACGCCTCCGACACCGCCCGCCGTAGATCCATGACTTTATCCTCAGGCAATCGGCACTCCATAGCCACAGTATCAATGACTATTGCCAAAAAACTCAACTGTGTCATAGGGCTGTGCAAGAAATGCTTCTAGCTCGGACATTGTGGGACACTTCAGATGACAAGAGGTACTGCAGCAGCTCAGGCAAGGGCTGCTGCCACACTGCTGTCCCTACAAAATGGCCCCTTTTCCCGCCCTTGCTACTCCTTTTAAGCCCTAAACTCCTCCCCTAGCACCCTCCCCTCACTAATCCTTCTCCTTAACCCTTTACATCCTGGACTCCACTCCCTCCAAGCCCCTGTCATACAATGCCAGGCCTCCATCCATCTTTTCCACTGGTGATCAAAACCTGGACGCCACTGGTTTATTTGGGAGCATATATGTATTATATGCGATCATTTTTAACTTTATCATTTTCTGATACATGCATTTACTTATGACATTACTATTGGACTGTAGTCATATGAGGTCTCTTCTCGGGTGGCGGTATCTATCCCTTGTCAGGGACATATAGGGCCTATCGGGGCGGCCAATCCCTTTTGCTAGGTAGGGCCTATAGCTTGATAGGGCAAGTATGAGGGTGAGTCAATTTTCCTTTCCTTGTCCTGCTCAGCCTCATTGTTAATTGCTTTTTAAGTGCACAAATTGGGTGACTTTTAATGATCATCAGTAAAGGTTACGTTTTTACACTGGTGAAGGTACTCTGTGATTATTTGACCAGCTTTAGTTGAGTGTTAGACGAGACACTGTAAAGCAGCGTTTCTCAACTCCGGTCCTTGGGACCCACCTACCTGTGGGAAGTCCTGATGCATGGACACTAATGATATCACCTGCTAAATACTAAGGAAATCCTGAAAACATGACTGGTAGGTGGGTCCCGAGGACCGGAGTTGAGAAACCCGGCTGTAAAGCAAAGAAATGTTGGCCTATCTGCTCTACATCATTCCAGGGAAGACATCGAGGAAATGTCTGGTTCAATAAAGGGTTTTAGAAAAAAACATGACCACTAGACCAGAGAGGCACCATTCCTGGATGTTTTCTAGAGTCATACAACCCCTTTAATGTATAATACCCTCCGATGTCTAATCAATACCTAAAATGCATGTTTCAAAGATGTAGAAAGAATGTGTCCAATGAGCACTGAACCAACTGGTCTCCCTAAATTAGTATAAATGATTTCAAAATCATTCAGGGTGGCAATGTAGGAAGGAAATGGCAATGACGCTTTGATTTATGCCAGCAGTCTCTATTGAAATAATTAGTGAACTTCAGCACTCCATTAAATTGTTCGAAACCAGCAAGTAACAAGATAAATGTGCTTTCTATGGGGAAAGGAGCACGTATAAAGACATACTATCAATCTTCTTGACATAGTCTGAAAACAGGAGAAACATGCTTAAAGAGGACCTTTCACTAGAATAAAAAATCTAAACTAAGCATACAAAAGATCTTTTTTCCTTTAGGGACACACAGTTAATTCATTGTAGGGACAGGTTCCGGACGGGGTCGTCCTTGTCAGGACGAGTGCCCTGTGGTGAGGCTGCTACCTACATCTAGTGTTAGGGATAAACATCTTAGCTAGCCATAGGGCCTCAACAGGGACCCTGCACACATGTGCATCACTGCCTGATGTTCATTGATTTCTTCAATATTTATCTTAATTGGAGAAACCTCAACCGAAGGTTTGACGACGGTGGTTATCGATCCGCATCCTGTTCCGCGGTACCGGTAGGACAAACGGTTACTGGTGCCGCCGTGCACTATTGTGTATTTTTTTGTTATTTTCATTTGGGATAGATACCTGGGTTGCCCTAGGGTCGATACATCATTTCTATCCCAAGGTTTGTCTATTGCACACTTTATTTTGGAAACTATCTTTTTATCTGCATTACTAATAAAATATTACATTTTAGATTACCCACTTTCTGATTTTTGCCCCTATTCTTGGTAATCTGGAGCGCCAATTTGTATTGTTGTGACCTCCTATGTCAGTACACTCAGTTTACTATAAGCATACAGATAGAGATGTCGCGAACATAAAATTTTCCGTTCCTGAACGGCGAACGCGAATTTCCGCAAATGTTCGCGAACCGGGCGAACCGCCATTGACTTCAATAGGCAGGCGAATTTAAAACCCACAGGGACTCTTTCTGGCCACAATAGTGATGGAAAAGTTGTTTCAAGGGGACTAACACCTGGACTGTGGCATGCCGGAGGGGGATCCATGGCAAAACTCCCATGGAAAATTACGTAGTTGACGCAGAGTCAGGTTTTAATCCGTAATGGGCATAAATCACCTAACAATCCTAAATAGTTTGGAATAACGTGCTTTAAAACATCAGGTATGATGTTTTATCGATCAGGTAGTGTAAGGGTTACGCCCGCTTCACAGTGACAGACCAAACTCTGACAGGCCAAACTCCCCGTTTAACGCACCGCAAACAACCGCAAACAGTCCATTTGCAGAACCGCAAACTCCCCATTTGCACAAGGTTGGATACCAAGCTAGCCATGTCCCGTTCCTTGTCCTCACTGATGTCATTGAAGGTCTCTTCCTCCACCCAGCCACGTACAACACCAAGGGTCCCCGAAAGGTGACAACAAGCCCCCTGGGACGCCTGCTGTGGTTGGTCTTCCACCTCCTCAAAGCCACCTTCCTCCTCTGACTCCTCTTCTTCAGACTCCTTTCTCTGCGTTGCCTCTCTCTGCGTTATTATAAGTTGTGTTAAGTAGTACTATTCCTATCAGTTTAATCCCTGTTACGTCCCCTATCAGGGGATGTGTATGGAATAGATTTTAGGAATCGGGAGATGGAAATAGATGCTTGGTCGGTCCTCCTACTTCCAATTTGGGGCACTGCGCGTGCAATGTACTGTGCCACCAGATAGGAGTGGTGTGTTAAGTAGTACTATTCCTATCAGTTTAATCCCTGTTACGTCCACTAGTATTATTATTATTATTATTATTATTATTATTATAAGGTGTGTTAAGTAGTACTATTCCTATCAGTTTAATCCCGGTTACGTCCCCTATCAGGGGACGTGTATATGGAATCGATTTTAGGAACCGGGAGATGGAAAAAGATGCTTGGTCGGTCCTCCTACTTCCAATTTGGGGCACTGAGCGTGCAATGTACTGTGCCACCAGATAGGAGTGGTGTGTTAAGTAGTACTATTCCTATCAGTTTAATCCCTGTTGCGTCCACTAGTATTATTATTATTATTATTATAATAAGGTGTGTTAAGTAGTACTATTCCTATCAGTTTAATCCCTGTTACGTCCCCTATCAGGGGACGTGTATGGAATAGATTTTAGGAACCGGGAGATGGAAAAAGATGCTTGGTTGGTCCTGGTGTGCTGGTCCGGTGTGACTCTCTGCTTTCAGGCAAGTCAACCCCAAGACGGTGTGACACTGTCGTATCCGGGATGTGGAATAGCCCCTGGGGAGCTGGGGGGGGTGCCGTTGATGTGGAGCAAGACGCAGCAGTAGAAGAGGACTCAGCCGAGGAGGTTATGGAAGAGGATGGAGTAGGAGGAGTAGAGGAGGTGGCAGCAGGCCTGCCTGCAAGTCGTGGCGGTGTCACCAACTCCTCTGCAGAGCCATGCATTCCATGCTTGGCAGCCGTCAGCAGGTTTATCCAATGCGCAGTGTAGGTGATATACCTGCCCTGACCGTGCTTTGCAGACCAGGTATCAGTGGTCAGATGGACCCTTGCCCCAACACTGTGTGCCAGACATGCCATTACTTCCTTTTGCACAATCAAGTACAGGTTGGGGATTGCCTTTTGTGCAAAGAAATTTCGGCCGGGTACCTTCCACTGCGGTGTCCCAATAGCTACAAATTTTTGGAAGGCCTCAGATTCCACCAGCTTGTATGGTAAAAGCTGGCGGGCTAACAGTTCCGACAAGCCAGCTGTCAGACGCCGGGCAAGGGGGTGACTTTGTGACATTGGCTTCTTACGCTCAAACATGTCCTTGACAGACACCTGACTGTGGGCAGATGAGCAGGAACTGCTCAAGGCGAGAGCGACGGAGTGGCGAATGGTTGAGAGGGGGCAAGGAGGACAGCAGTGGTTGACGTGGCTGAAGATGCTGGACCAGGAGGAGGATGGCGGCTTTGAGTTTGTGTGCTGCTTGTACTCATGTGTTGATCCCATAGGCGTTTGTGATGTGCGATCATGTGCCTTCGCAAAGCAGTTGTACCTAGGTGGGTGTTGGACTTCCCACGACTCAGTTTCTTTTGGCACAGGTTGCAAATGGCATCGCTGTTGTCAGAGGCAGACACACAAAAAAAATGCCACACTGCTGAGCTCTGCAATGACGGCATTCTGGTGGTGGCAACAGCATGCGTTGATTGGCGTGCTGTCTGGCTGACCCCGGGTGCCGATACATGCTGTCTGACTGTGCCACTAGCTCCTTGCGACGACCGCCCGTGCTTCCAACTTGTCTCCTCCTCCTCTCTGTCTCCCCATCTGAACTTTCCCCCTGTTCTTCTTCTCTTCGAGTGGGCACCCACGTGACATCCACGGACACATCGTCATCATCAACCGCTTCACTTGTATCTGACAACTCAGCAAAGGAAGCAGCAGCGGGTACAACATCATCATCATCACACCGTACGTCCATGTGTGTAATGCTGCCTGACTGAGACATATCCCTGTTATCTACATCCTCTGGCAATAATGGTTGCGCATCCCTCATTTCTTCCAACTGATGTGTAAATAACTCCTCTGACAGATCAAGAGAAGCGACTGTGGTGCTAGTGTTGGTGGTGGCGGCAAGCAGGCGAGTGGTAACTTGAGAGGTGCCCGAAGCTGAGCTGGACGAGGATGGTGCGTCAAGGTTCCGAGCGGAAGCTGTAGAAGATTTGGTGTCCTGTGTTAGACAGTCAACTATGTCCTCAGAACTTTTCAAGTTCTGGGTACGTGACCTCTGAACACTGGGCATTATTCTAGGGCCAAAGGGAATCACAGCACCATGACCACGATGGCCCCTGCGGTGTGGCCTGCCTCTGCCTGTCATTTTTTTTAGATTAGTTTAGTTGTACTATGCGTGCAAGCTACTGTGACACCAGATATGAGTTGTGCTGGTGACACTATGCACTTGCAGGGCATGAAACACACGCGCGTGCCGAAAACTGACTGCTATTATATTACAGTCAAAAAAGTTTTTTTGTTTTTTTTTTAATGCAAGCTACTGTGACACCAGATATGAGTGGTGGCACTGGGCAAGTGGGCACAGTATACGCTGTGAGCCTGACACACACGCTGGCAGGAAACTGCAATTAGATTACACAGGGAAAAAAAAAAGCAGACTGATGTTCTAGCCCTAAAAAGGGCTTTTTGGGGTGCTGTCCTTATAGCAGAGATCAGATGAGTCTTTCAGGACTGTAGTGGACACTGAATACACTAGCCTAGCTATCGATTTCCCTATTAAATCAGCAGCAGCTACACTGTCCCTCCTCCCACTAAGAATGCAGCTTCCGAATTAATCTAAAATGGATGCTGTCCAGGAGGTGGGAGGGTATGGGAGGGCGGGTATGATGCTGATTGGCTGGAATGTGTCTGCTGACTGAGGTACAGGGTCAAAGTTTACACAATGATGACGAATAGGGGGCGGACCGAACATCGCATATGTTCGCCCGCCGCGGCGAACGCGAACAAGCTATGTTCGCCGGGAACTGTTCGCCAGCGAATAGTTCGGAACATCTCTACATACAGATATGGAGAGCGGCGCCCAGGGATCTCCCTGCACTTACTATTATCTCTGGGCGCCGCTCCGTTCTCCCGGTATAGGCTCCGGTATCTTCATATGTTCGGCTCAACTGGGTGGAGCCTGCCGGCGTCTCCTTCTCCCAGGCTGTAGCGCTGGCCAATCGCAGCGCTCAGCTCATAGCCTGAGAGAAAAAAAAACCTCTGATTTTGCCATTATTTCCATTGTTTTCTAAAGCTCAGGCGTTTACTTCAGCGTGTTCTACAACCAATGGAGAAAATATGCGGAGAATGAGAAAAATGGACCGTGTAACGTAAGATACTTGCATTATGAACGAAAAGAGAAGGAATCTTAAAATCTTAAAGAAGCTCTGCACTAGCATGAAACACTGCTTGCTACTTGGTACATAGCATGCGAATACATACGCCCTGTACCAGGCTGGAGCTCTGTGCATTACCTTCTGATGACACCTCACATATAGACTGAAGTGCCCATAGACCAAAGTGGGCAAATGTATGTCCAGATTCATGCAGCCCTTTCGATACAGTAACTATAACTGTAATGGTGGTGTGAGATATGTCGTCCTTTCTCATATGCATTTGGTGGCCCCCTTCAGAGGCCCCATCATTTTTTGTGACGGAAACCTCAACAATACATCAACAGATCCCATTATAGGTCTATAGGTTCTGCTGAGCACTCTTTGGATCCATTGGATCCTACTAGTCTTGAGCAAAGCGCGCTTCGGATCATAGATCTGAAGTCGCTTCGTTCAAAACTTCGTTTGAATGCTGTACGGAGACCGTTTTCTATTGTGCCAGATTGTGTCAGTGAAAACCAATCCGTCCCCATTGACTTACATTGTGTGCCAGGACGGATCCGTTTGGCTCAGTTTCATCAGACGGACACCAAAACGCTGCAAGCAGTGTTTTGGTGTCTGTCTCCAAAGCGGAATGGAGACGGAACTGATGCAAACTGATGCATTCTGAGCGGATCCTTTTCAATTCAGAATGCATTAGGATGCAAACTGATCCGTTTTGGACCGCTTGTGAGAGCCCTGAACGGATCTCACAAACGGAAAGCCAAAACGTGAGTGTGAAAGTAGACTTACTTAGTGATCGCACTCCTGCCCCGACAGCAGGACCCACATGTAATCAGCAGCACATTAGCGAATCATACATTCCTCTAGGGTTCTGGTGAGGCTCAGGTAAGTATGATTCCCTACGTAGGTCCAGGCATGTGTGGTGAACAACCCCATTAGGCTCCATTCACACGTCCGCAATTTCGTTCCGCATTTTGCGGACCCATTCATTTCTATGGGGCAGCATGATGTGGTGCCCGGATCTGGAATTGCGGATCCGCACTTCCGGGTCCGCAATTCCGATCCCGAAAAAAATAGAACATGTCCTATTCTTGTCCGCAATTGCGGACAAGAATAGGCATTTTCTATTAAGTGCCGGTGATGTGAGGTCCGCAAAATGCGGAACGCACATCACCGATGTCCGTGTTTTGCGGATCCACGGATCCGTGGATCCGCAGAACACACACGGACGTTTGAATGGACACTTAAGGACTTTTCTAGGAAAACTATTCCTGCCTATATGTCTTATGAATATACGGACAGGATCCCAGCTCTGGACGCCCCTTTATGAGCCAGAAAGTACAGTCAAGAGCAGCTCCCAACTTGACTTATCCATGTCTGACATAGACACCATTTATTCTAAATGACCATCAGGTACCAGCAGAAGAAATGCCTAGCAGGCCACAGCTTCACTGATGAGACAATCCCTTTTAGCAATCAGCAATTGGCACAATATATCCCATATTCTGGACAACTGCGTGCTGGACTGATAGAATAAGTATTAATAGAATTACATAATATTTCCTCCCGAAGATACGTTTAGCACCCATACAATTATAGCCAATAGAGGGCTATTATATTAGGAAAGCAAGGCAAATATATGTCATTGTAACAAGTTTCACAAACAGAACATTCTGCTGATATAAATACACAATTACAGAGGGCAACATCCCAGCGAACTATTATAATTGAATTAAAACACTAAAAGAGCACTTTAAAACAAGAGAAGCAATTATACATTACACAAGGATTCATCTGAGCTTAAGAGTCTCTCTGGAGTCCTCGCTGCATTCATATTGCAGTGTCAATGGCTGCTTTCACATAGAACAGTACCCGAACTGGTAGATTACAATGTATCTGTGCTCATGCTCTGTAGAACCAGTATTTCATAGCATTAGGCTAATATATTGCTAAATGGCTTACACATGAAGTCCTAGCTTTAAAGGTGACCTATTATTTAACAAACTTCTGATATGTCTGAAGTCAGACGTTTTGATCGGTGGTGGTCCAGGTGTTGCAGCCCCGCACCAATAGCTAAAAAGAAGGGGGAGGGAGAACCACCCAGCTGAACCCCATGACCCTAGGGCTTTAAAAAAACAAATTTAAAGCATTCAAAGCCTGTTTTTACAAAAAAGTATAATCTGAACCCCATCAAGAAGACATGTTATGAGAGATGCGCTTTAGTACAAGTGACCAAAAAATTACCCAAACCAGTTAAAGGGTTATTCCTATCTTCCTGCTTAACCCCTTAGTGACCAATCATACGTGTTTTTACGGCGGTCACTAAGGGGCCTTGGGCTAGAGTGCCGCCTTTTTACAGCGGCACTTCAGCCCAAGTTAGCGATAAAATCAAGCGCTGTAGCTCCGTGCCCGCAGCTACCGGAGGTAGCTGAGGGCTCGGGGCAGTGATCAGAGACCGTGACAAGCGGTCTCTGATCACGTGATCGCCGTGATACACTTTATCACAGCGATCACAGAAAATGCCAGCAGAGTAGCTGCCCGCACAAAACTTTCTCCCTCCTCTCATGTAAGAGAGGAGGGAGAAAGTCTCCGGTGCAGCGACCGGGTCCCCCAGCGCTTCTGGCTCTAAGCTGGGTCAAGATCCTCACCCCCCACCCCCCCTTACCCTCAAGAAAGATGGCGGCAGCAGCCCGGCGCATGCGCAGACTGAAAGCCGGCCACTGCCACTCACCGCTGCTCTCAGTAAGGTCTCTCTCCTCAGGAGAGGAGAGAGAAGTTCAAATTATGCCCCGATTGGGTCCCCCAACCATCAGGGACCAACAATAATGTGCTCTGTAGGAAAAATATGTCTTTAAATTAATACTTTTGTGTAAAAAAATTTAAATTTTATTTTTTTTCACCTTCTTAGCATTAATTTCTTTAAAAAACTAGTAGGTCAAAAAACTCATTACACCCATATAGATAAATACGTTAAGGGGCTTAGTTTTTAAAATGGGTTCACTTTTGGGGGGTTCTATTATTCTGACACTTATAAGCCTCTGCAAATTTGGCTTGTTGCAGGAAGAAATATGTACTTCAAAAATTTTTACATTTATGTTAAAATGTTAAGTCTCCTAAATAAAATTAAAAAAGTAAACAATTTTTGTAAGTGCAGCCAAAATAAAGTAAAGATGTGGAAATATATTTCTGATAAAAATATTGAATAGTATTTATGTATGTATGTGAAATATTGCAGTTGAAAATAGGAAAATGTGCCAATTTTTACAAATTTTCAGAAATTTTCACTTTTTTAATAAAGATACGCATATTTTATCGGTAGCATTTTACCACCTAAGTAAAGTACAATATGTGACGAGAAAACAATGTCAGAATTACTTTGATGTGCAAAACCGTTACAAAGTTATTCTAAGCTATAATGACACATGTCAGATTTCCAAAATTTGGCTTGGTCATTAAGCCCCAAACAGGCTTGGTCACTAAGGGGTTAAAGGGACACTTCCATCAAGTTTTTTTTTTTATTGCAGGGACCTGGCGGGAAGCATGAGGGGGAGAGGATTGGAGTGGTAGTAGTTTGAGGGTGGTGATAGCATTTACAGTGGGGCTGCCCTTTTCCTGCTCTCCTTGGTCATGCATAGTGATGAGGAGGGGCATATGGATTTGTTATTCCCGCCAGGGCACATCTGTGTTAGGGTCTCCTGCCCAATGGAATGTGGGGTGCCCTTGTGTTGCTGGTGGTGAGTTGCAAAGATAGGTGTGCCTGGTGGTGAGCTGCAAAGACAGGAGACTTGTAGAGGTATTTAGCCTTAGATAGAGTTTACCACATTAACAAAGATTATTATTGGTGATTTCTTAATACACATGCGTATTGTATGCTGCAGGATCCTATCTGGAGTTATCCCAGTCCTCCGTATAGAAAGCAAAAGAAAAAAGGTAGCGGATCTGCGCAAACTAGACAAGTGGTAAAGGTGAAACAATCAAAAGTGCAGTCTGTCAGTATATGCTCAACACAACTAATAAAGTCTGCGTGCTGTCTCTTAGCCCACGGGTGTTGACACTTCTCTTGTTGCGGTGATATACAAACCGGATTCCAAAAAAGTTGGGACACTAAACAAACTGTGAATAAAAACTGAATGCAATGATGTGGAGATGGCAAATGTCAATATTTTATTTGTAATAGAACGTAGATGACAGATCAAACGTTTAATCCGAGTAAATGTATCTTTTTAAAGGAAAAATACGTTGATTCAAAATTTCACGGTGTCAACAAATCCCAAAAAAGTTTGGACAAGTAGCAATAAGAGGCTGGAAAAAGTAAATTTGAGCATAACGAAGAGCTGGAAGACCAATTAACACTAATTAGGTCAATTGGCAACATGATTGGGTATAAAAAGAGCTTCTCAGAGTGGCAGTGTCTCTCAGAAGCCAAGATGGGTAGATAGGATCACCAATTCCCACAATGTTGCGCAGAAAGATAGTGGAGCCGTCTGAGATGTAAAATGGCAGTATTCGCCTCATAAGACGCAGGGGCATTTTCCCCCCAAAAGTGCATCTTATGGGGCAAAAAATACGGTATATATTAAACTTGAATTTAACACTTGCAGATCAGGAAAATACTGTTTTTTTTTTAAAAAAGTGTGTTTTTCGAACCCTAGAAAATGATAGGTGTATTTCTAGCTTAAATTGCACACTGACTAATCCAGATGTTGTAGATTGCCAAAAAAGTGTTTTTTTGGTAACAGAATATGAAAGCTGTATATATTAAACTTGAATTTAACACTTGCAGATCAGGAAAATACAGTTTTTTGAAGAAAGAAAGTGTGTTTTTCAAACCAAAGAAAATGATGGGTGTATTTCTAGCTTAAATTGCACACTGACTAATCCAGATGTTGTAGATTGCCCAAAAAAATTTTTGGGGTAGCAGAATATGAAAGCTGTATATATATTAAACTTGAATTTTACACTTGCAGATCAGGAAAATATTGTTTTTTGACAAAAAAGTGTGTTTATCAAACCCCAGAAAATGATGGGTGTATTTCTAGCTTAAATTGCACACTGACTAATCGAGATGTTGTAGATTGTCCAAAAAATGGTGATTTGCAATGTCCCAAAAGCTCAGATGCAGTGCTGGTGCACTGAGCATGCATAAAATGGCCGCTGCCGCCGCCCACCTAGCTAACAGAATTATAAAAGTTATTTTTTTTTTGGTCAATGGGCTTAGGGCAGGGTAAAACGATTGTGCCCTGCACCCACACAACTATTTCTCTGTAGATCGCTGAGTTAGATTCTCTCCTATTCTCTCCCTGAAATCACAAGTCCAGCCGCATCCTCTCCCTACACTTGTAACAGCAGAGTGACGTGCAGCGCTACGTGACTCCAGCTTATATAGAGGCTGGGTCACATGCTGCTCTGGCCAATCACAGTCATGCCATTAGTAGGCATGGCTGTGATGGCTTCTAAGGTCAGACAGTTAAATGCTTGTTGATTGGCTGCACTGCAGTCTTTTAAAAAGCGCAAAGAAAGCGCCGAACACCGAACCCGAACTTTTACTGAAATGTTCGGGTCCGGGGTCCAAAAATCCTAAAGTTCGGTACGAACCCGAACTTTACAGTTCGGGTTCGCTCAACCCTAGTTCCGATCTGTGGGCTTGAAATATGATTTGTTTTAAAATTGTTTTTATTAGTTTTTAACACAAAAACATACAGGTCGACAGTGTTTCACCATTTTGGAAGTAAACATAAATATATATCCTGAGCGTACATTACCCTAGTGATTTTTTATTTTATTTTTTCAATTGTAGAAGAAGGACATAATCCTAATCATTAGAGATAAAATACCAAATATCTCACTGCCTCTTATCTTGACATTGAAATATGATTTGGTATAGAGCTGACCTCCTTCAACCATAATTTCCAGATCTAGGAAGCACACAGATTTTTTACTTGTAATAGCTGTGAATTTAAGGTTCCAGTCATTATTATTTATATTTTGGATGACATTTCCCAATGTCTCTTCTTCTCCCTTTCAGATGAACAGGCAGTCATCAATATATCTTTGCCACACCCATAAGTTCCTCTCCATCTCTTTCTGATTTAATAAGGGATCAATATAATAGTGTTCCCAGTACGCCAAAAAGAGATTGGCGAAACTCGGTGCGACTTTCGCATCCATCGCTGTCCAGACCTTCTGTAAATAAAAAGTATCTTTAAACTGGAAATAATTGCGCCCAAGGCAGAACTCTATACAGTTAATAATGATTTTTTTGATATTCCTCCATTTCTCTGTTTCTATCCAAGTAGAACTTCACTGCTTGTATGCCCAACTCTTTCGGTATAATGGTATACAGAGAAGTAACATCTGCCGTAGCTAGAAACATATCCTCTCCAAAAACTTCATTTTCTTTTATAACTTGTAATACCTGATTCATATTTTGCAGGAAGGACGGCATGGTTTTAACATATTTTTGTAAGAAGGTATCTATATATTCTGATAGCCTGCTTGTAATAGATTCTATACCCGACACTATAGGTCTGCCTGGAGGATTTTTTTGATCTTTATGACCTTAGATATATCTGTAAAGAATAAATCAAGGCAACTGGACTTACTGTAGATTTCTTGAAAATGTTTCACTCGTTCTTCCAACGAGCTTTCTCAATTCTGAGTGACTGTACAAGAATTCTCTGGGAATAAATATGTAACTGAATCAACATCTGGTAATTATACCCAGCATGGGGTCAGAGGTCATTATACCCAGCATGGGGTCAAAGGTGTTGATTCCATTATCCTAATTGGAGTCAGTAGGTGATAATGACCTCCCAGAAAAAGGTGTCAAGACAGCATTGTATGTGGCAGACAGTAGATGTCGAACCCCCCCGCCTCTATTCAAGCTTGGCTTCTCCATTTTTACATAGATGGCCTGCTTCCCACCTCGTTTGTACCAATCGGCCTCCTTAGCAGTGATTTACAAATCCCATCTTATCCTCACCAAACCAACTCTACAGAGCACATTGCCATTTATGGAAACACTCACACTTCAACTCCAAACAACACCCCAGGACACCATCTACATATTACTATGCTACAGACCACCGGGACCAAAGACACACCTCCTCACATCCCTCACGGAATTCATCTCTTCACTCACTTTGAAAACCAAAAACCTCCTGCTACTTGGGGACTTCAATCTCTGGGCCAACTCCTCCCAAGACCCCATCGCCACTGTCTGCATCAGCCAACTGGAAACACTAGGTCTGCAACAACTGATAAGGGCTCCCACACATGTTTCGGGCCACACCCTCGACCTCATCTTCAAACAAAACATCGACATCAACACACTGGACAACATGCCACTGCCATGGACGGACCACCACGCCATCAAATTCAAAATAACCACTGACACCATTTGTCAAAAACCAACACACGTAAAAACTACACACTGGACAAGATCACAGAAGAAATTACATTCACAACTTTTTAAAACCACACTATCTAACAAAATAGCTGCGCTAACACAAAATTGCACAACTGAAGACACACTCAACACCCTTAACACAGCACTATTACAGACAGCAGACACAGTCGCACCAATACGTAGAGACCCACCCGCAAAAATAATTCAGGTTGGTTCAACGACTACCTTACTTCACTGAAACAAGAACGCAGAAGAGCTGAAGGAGCCTGGAGAAGGAACCCAACAATGGAATACCACACAAACTACAAATCACTTACCAAAAAATACCACAAAGCCATCTTCACAGCAAAAAAATAATATTTTTCCAACACCATTTCAAAAGCCATAAACCGCCCCCGCGAACTCTTCAAACTAGTCGCTCAGACTATGAACCCTAACTGTCTAGAGCCTCCAGCACACGAAACACAAGAATTCTGCAATGAGCTATCTGACTTTTTTATTGACAAAATCACAAACATTCGAGAAATAATCCAACAGAACATAGCAAGCAAGCCCATTTGGCCAAGGCAAGAAGATAAAAACCACACAAATACTTCACAATCACCGAGATTTACTCTGGTCCCAATTACCATTGACAACACTAAAACCATCATCAGAAGCCTCCGAGACAGCACATCCCCAAATTACATTATTCCCACAAAACTTCTGAAAGAATGCACCGACATTCTGGCACCCAACATAACACACCTCATAAACCAGTCATTCAAAGAAGGAATAGTCCCGATCGCCCTCAAGCAAGGCATAATCAAACCCCTCCTAAAGAAGCCCAATCACGACCCCAAAGACCCAAATTACCGCAGACCGGTTACAAGCCTCAACACCATCTCCAAGATTATCGAGAAAACAGTAGTACAACAGCTACAACCCCATCTGGACACCCACAAACTCTTGGACCCACTTCAATCTGGATTCCGCCCTGGCTACAGGACAGAAACGGCACTGCTCAAAATCTGGGATGATGCCCTCGAAGCAGCAGATGAAGGAGAATAATGCGTCCTGGTGCTGCTGGACCTCAGCGCAGCTTTCGATACGGTAAATCATCAAGCCCTGCTCACTCGTCTCACAGAAGTAGCCGGAGTCGCAGACTCGGATCTACCCTGGTTCGTATCCTTCTTGGAGAACCGATCCCAGAAAGTGAAACTAGGAGGCCTTCACCTCAGAAGCACGTAAAATCACATGCGGAGTCCCTCAAGGATCACCCCTGTCGCCCGTGCTCTTCAACATCTACCTCCGACCACTCCTCAAAATCATCAGCAACCAGGACCTGCTCTATCATTCCTATGCTGATGACACCCAACTTTACCTACGCATTACCAACAAAAAAGACCAATACCACGCCCTGGAAATCTGCCTCTCATTGATCGATGAGTGGATGACTGAGAGCTCTCTCAAACTCAATGGTTCCAAAACAGAACTCCTCTTCCTCCATGCAAACCGAAACAAAAACTCTAGCACGACATGCACCCCACCCACCATCCTCGGACAAACCATCACTCCCAGCACCAAAGTCAAAAGCCTCGGAGTCATCTTTGACTCAGACATGACAATGGATGCACAAATAGGATCAGTAGTCAGTGGATCCCACCATCTTCTTCGCCTGCTGCGCAGACTCATTCCCTTCATCCCTGAAGGAGACACAGCAGCAGTAGTTGGAACAACCATCAATTCCCGACTGGACTACGCAAACTCCCTCTATCTAGGACTTCCCAAATACCAAATTTCACGTTTACAAGTTGTCCAGAACACAGCCGCCAGACTGATAACTGGAAAAGAAAACTGGGAATCTATCACTTCGTCCCTGAAGACCCTCCATTGGCTACCTGTGAAGGATCGGATTACATCCAAGACCCTCTGCCTCACCCACAAATTTACACAAGGGAAAGCACCCCAATACTTCTGCGACAAAATAAAGCACTACACCCCAGGTCGCCCCCTCCGGTCAGCTAACCAGAACCTCCTCCATATCCCCAAGACCCGCTACAAATCAAAAGGCGAACGAAGGTTCGCAGTCCAAGGACCCCGGCTATAGAACACTGTACCTGCGGAGATCCGCTCAGAAGAAAACCATCTGGCCTTCAGGAAGAAACTCAAGACCCACCTCTTCTGAAGGCACAGGCGGTCAAGGGCTGCAAAAGCGCCTTGAGGCGATTTAGTTTGCAATTGTTGCGCTATATAAGTTACTCATTCATTCATTCCTTATCCAAAACACGTACTTGACTGTCTTCAAGGTGTGACCTGTTTCTTTTAGATGTAAGTACACGGCTGAATCTTGACCAGAGGTTTTGGCTCTTCTATGCTGTGCCATATGCTGATGTAGTTGTTGTTTTGTTTCGCCAATTTGTTTTCGCCAATCTATTATCTGCCACATACAATGCTGTCTTGACACCTTTTTCTGGGAGGTCATTATCACCTACTGACTCCAATTAGGATAATAGAATCAACACCTTTGACCCCATGCTGGGTATAATGACCTCTGACCCCATGCTGGGTATAATTACCAGATGTTGATTCAGTTACATATTTATTCCCAGAGAATTCTTGTACAGTCTCTCAGAATTGAGAAAGCTTGTTGGAAGAACGAGTGAAACGTTTTCAAGAAATCTACCGTAAGTCCAGTTGCCTTGATTTATTCTTTACAGATATACCATGACCTGGATAAATGAGAACCTTCACAGACTTTATGACTTTAGGTAGAAAATGTATGACCGGGGTCCTCGGATGGAGGTTATTCAGATAATCATATTCCTTCTTGTTCAATATTTCTTTTTCCAGACCCTCTTTTAGTAGTATAAGGAGTTATTTTATATATATACCCAGGGGGTTGCCCCTAAGTTTTTCATAGTTGGTTGCAGGGCCGGCTCCAGGTTTATATAGGCCCTTGGGCGATAAAGTCTCAGTGGGCCCCCTTGTGGCATTTTGCACAGCGCTTACAGCAATGAAACCGCATGTATTATAGATTTTTATACCTTACACAGATATGTGCTCCCTCACAGTAGATATATTCAATATGTGAGAGAGAATCTAAATCGCACATCCTCATAACTATGCTTTTGATGTAACAACTGTTTAAATTTCCAGCACTTGAAGAGGCAACCTTGTCGTGGTAAGTGGGCCTATGCTCTTTGATCAAACTGTATACCAATGCCTCCTAATAGTGCATAGCATGTTGTTATATCAAAAGCATAGTAATGAGGATGTGCGATTTAGATACTCTCTCACATATTAAATATATTGTATAGACTTTCCTTTTCCCCCCCTCTGAATCAGCACTCCTCCCTATTCGGCTCAGGTGCTTTTAATTAGCCGAAGTCTGCAAAGGGTTTATAAATTCCTACCACCTCTCAGTTGGTGTTCCTGAGAGACTGTAAACAGGTGAGCTCTTTGTCCTGTTTTTATGCGGTGCTGGGCGGTGGCCGTTGCTGCTTTTGTGATGTGCTGGTGGAGTGATGGGGCCTAGGTGGCTTTGCCGCACAGTAAGGGCGCTGTGTGGCTGCTGGGTCCCGTTGCCTGCTGGTGCGGTGTGGGGGCACGATGGTCGCTGCACAGTGCCGCGCCAAAGTTAGAGTAGGTCCCCACTTGAAGAGGCAACCTTGTCGTGGTAAGTGGGCCTATGCTCTTTGATCAAACTGTATACCAATGCCTCCTAATAGTGCATAGCATAAGGTCATATTTATTGATAATAGTGCTGTATAGCCATGTTTTATCATGCTGGAAATTTAAACAGTTGTTATATCAAAAGCATAGTAATGAGGATGTGCGATTTTGATTCTCTCTCACATATTGAATACCTCACAGTAGATATGCCAACATATGTGCCCCCTCACAGTACATATGCCAAGATATGTGCCCCCTTCACAGTAGATATCCCAAAATATGTGCCCCCTCACAGTTGATATGCCAAGATACAGATGAAACTCGAAAAATTTGAATATCGTACAAAAGTCCATTTATTTCAGTAATGCAAATTAAAAGGAATTGCATTAATGCAGCTTAAAATCGGAATTTTGTGAAAAAGTTCAATATTCTAGGCTCAAAGTGTCACACTCTAGTCAGCTAATTAATCCATATTCCCTGAGCAAAGGGTACCTCAAAATTGTTACTTTGGGGTTTCATAAGCTATAAGCCATAATCATCCAAATTATAACAAATAAAGGCTTGAAATATCTCGCTTTGCATGTAATGAGTCTATCTCATGTATTAGTTTCACCTTTTAAGTTGCATTACTGAAATAAATGAACTTTGCACGATATTCTAATTTTTCGAGTTTCACCTGTATGTGGCCTCTTACGGTGGATATGCCAAGATATGTGCCCAGTGCCCCCTTCACAGTGGTTATGCCCAGATGTGCCCCCTTCACAGGAAGTGAAAAAAACAAATAATAAATACTCCTCGCCTCAGTCACCTGGCTCCTCCCATGATCTGCGCTCCCCATCAGCAGCAGTAGGATACACTCATAAAAAAACTCACAGGACTCACTTCATAAAAAAATATTTTTTTCTTTTCATCGCAATATTCTGACCCTCACTTTTATAGTTATGTCTACGGAGATGTATGGGGGCTCATTTTTTGTGGGACGATCTGTCATTTTTGACAATACCATTTTGGGGGGTGTATGACGATCACTTTTTATTAAATTTTCTTGGGCGATAAAGTGATGAAAAAAACGCAAATCGACCTTTTTTTAAATATTTTTCTGTTATGCCATTCACCATATGGGCTAATTTTTTTAAAATAATTTAATAGTATAGGCGTATTCGCATGCGGCCATGCCCATAATGCTATTTATTTTATTTTTTTTTATTTTGGGGAATGGGGGTGATTTTAATTTTTATGTTTTTTTATATTTTCAAAACTTTTTCTTACATTTTTTTACTTTTTGTTAGGTCCCCCAAGTGGACCACAACTTACAATCATCAGATGTAAAATGCTCCATTAGTCTGTACAGAAATCATTATATCACAGTGTAGTGCTGCCACCTAGTGGCCTGAACTGGGATATACTAACAATGAGCCTGGAAGCCTAGTACAGGTTGTGGCTTATTTATAAAACATGGTGCTTTTCCCGATATTTGCTGGGGGAAAGCGCACCTAAAGAGGAATCCCACACTTCCGTTTTTTAACACTCTCAGATACCCTGAGTCAGGGGAACTCATTGCTGTGAGGGGAGGGGGCATGTGGCATATTCTGGGGCCATAAGGGTGAACAACTGTTGCATTTTGGGGGGAATAATAGGGGTTGGATAACCCTTTTAACCATTAAGATACCAGAGTTTTTTTCATTTTTGAATTTTAATTTTTCTTCTCTATTATTCTTGAGCCATAACTTTATTTTTCTGTTTACATATCCATATGAGGGCGTATTTTTTGCGGTACAAGTTGTACATTAATATGGCATACAATATAGTAGGAAGCAGGTAAAAAATTCCAAATGGGGTGGAATTGAAAAAAAAAAACTATTCCTCCACCGTTTTACGAGTTTTGTTCCTACGGTGTTCCCTTTGGGGCAAAACTGACCTGTGCTCTTCATTCTCTGGGTCAGTAGGAATACAACGGGGTGGTGACAAGGGAGGAGCCAGGGCAGGTGGTGGGATGGGCCAGGGTGGGTAGCGGCCCCTGGCCATTCCTTTTATTATTTCTACCAGAAGTTATGAATGAATTGCTATTAGCTTTCAGTAAGGGTACAGAGGGGTGGTAATAAGTTGGGGGTTTGTACCTGCACAGTCTGAAAATGGCAGCTCCAATTGGATAGAGTCAAACTGTGCAGGTACACACCCCCAACTGGTTACCTCCCCTCTGTACCCTTACTGAAGGCTAATAGCAATTAATTCATAACTTCGGGTAGAAATAATAAAGGAATGGCACAACATAGAGCCATAAGAATAGATGTTCTAGAATTGCTATTACATGGGGATATTAAAACAGACATGTCGGGAGTGGTGAAAGGTCCTCTTTAAGTGTACAGAAGGTTGGTAACAAGTTGGGGGGTGTCCCTGCATAGTCTCACACTATCTAATCAGTGCTTCCATTTTTAGACTGTGCAGGTACACCCCCCCCCCCCAACTTGTTACCTCCCCTCTGTACCGTTACTGCAGATTGCTAGCAATTCAGTCATGACTTCTAGCAGGAATAATAAAGGAATGACACAACATGGAGTCATAAGAATAGATGCTCCAGATTTGTTATTACATGGGGAATGCATGAAGCTATTAAAACAGACATGTCAGGAGCGGTGAAAGGTCCTTTTTAACTCTTAGTCAGATCATTACTGTGACCAGAGACAGACCCTGTGTAGTGACTCTGTTAGAACATCACGCTAAAGGTCCCTTTACAAGGGACGATATTACAGCATATAGTCAGGAAGGAAGCGTGCCTTCCTAACAATCCAACAAAATTGATGGAGGCCAGTGTCTGTATATCTGGGTTCCTGAGGCTTTCTCTAGCCTAATTGTCTGTTCAGTCAGTTTGTGCATTTCTGGACCTTGTGTTTGTAGTGCCCTGGAGCAGGGGTACTTGGAAGTCTGAACATTTGTGGACATTTGCCTGTTTCCCCTATGTAAAGTCATCAACTCTTTACTTTATTTCCCTTTAAAGGGCTAACTGTTTAATACTTTGTAACTGCGAGATAAATCATTTCAGAACTTTTTCCACCTTTAATGTGACCTATAAACTGTACAACTTAATTGAAAAACAAACTGAAATATTTTAGGTGGAGGGAAGAAAACTGGGGATGTAGCTGTGTTCAGAATTAAGCAAATACATTCAAAATCATGGTAAATAGGAGTCAGCATACATCTGCCATCAATTAAAGTGCCTCTGATTAACCTCAAAAAAAGTTCCGCTGCTCTAGTTGGTCTTTCCTGAAATGTTCTTAGTCGCATCCCACAGCAAAAGCCATGGTTCACAGAGAGCTTTCAAAGCATCAGAGGGATCTCATTGTTAAAAGGTATCAGTCAGGAGAAGGGTACAAAAGAATTTCCAAGGCATTAGATATACCATGGAACACAGTGAAGACAGTCATCATCAAGTGGAGAAAATATGGCATAACAGTGACATTTCCAAGAACTGGACGTCCCTCCAAAATTGATGAAAAGACGAGAAGAAAACTGGTCTGGGAGGCTACCAAGAGGCCTACAGCAACATTAAAGGAGCTGCAGGAATATCTGGCAAGTCCTGGCTGTGTGGTACATGTGACAACAATCTCCCGTATTCTTCATATGTCTGGGCTATGGGGTACAGTGGCAAGATGAAAGCCTTTTCCTATGAAGAAATACATCCAAGCCAGGCTACATTTTGCAAAAACACATCTGAAGTCTCCCAAAAGAATGTGGGAAAAGGTGTTATGGTCTGATGAAACCAAGGTTGAACTTTTTGGCAATAATTCCAAAAGATATGTTTGGCACAAAAACAACACTGCACATCACCAAAAGAACACCATGCCCACAGTGAAGCATCATGCTTTGGGGCTGTTTTTCTTCAACTGGAACTGGGGCCTTAGTTAAGCTAGAGGGAATTATGAACAGTTCCAAATACCAGTCAATATTGGCACAAAACCTTCAGGCATTTATCCAAATTAACAAAGGAATGGCTTCACTAGAAGAAGATTAAAGTTTTGGAATGGCTCAGCCAGAGCCCAGACCTAAATCCAATTGAAAATCTGTGGGGTGATCTGAAGAGGGCTGTGCACAGGAGATGCCCTCGCAATCTGACAGATTTTGAGTGTTTTTCCAAAGAAGAGTGGGCAAATCTTGCCAAATCAAAATGTGCCATGCTGATAGACTCATACCCCGAAAGACTGAGTGCTGTAATAAAATCAAAAGGTGCTTCAACAAAGTATTAGTTTAAGGGTGTGCACACTTATGCAACCATATTATTTTATTTTTATATTTTTTCTTCCCTCTACCTAAAAGATTTGAGTTTGTTTTTCAATTGAGTTGTACAGTTTATAGGTCACATTAAAGGTGGAAAAAGCTCTGAAATGATTTATCTTTGTCTCATTTTTCAACAGGGGTGTGTAGACTTTTTATATCCACTATATATATATATATATATATATATATATACATATACACTCACCTAAAGAATTATTAGGAACACCATACTAATACGGTGTTGGACCCCCTTTTGCCTTCAGAACTGCCTTAATTCTACGTGGCATTGATTCCACAAGGTGCTGATTGCATTCTTTAGAAATGTTGGCCCATATTGATAGGATAGCATCTTGCAGTTGATGGAGATTTGAGGGATGCACATCCAGGGCACGAAGCTCCCGTTCCACCACATCCCAAAGATGCTCTATTGGGTTGAGATCTGGTGACTGTGGGGGCCATTTTAGTACAGTGAACTCATTGTCATGTTCAAGAAACCAATTTGAAATGATTCGAGCTTTGTGACATGGTGCATTATCCTGCTGGAAGTAGCCATCAGAGGATGGGTACATGGTGGTCATGAAGGGATGGACATGGTCAGAAACAATGCTCAGGTAGCCCGTGGCATTTAAACGATGCCCAATTGGCACTAAGGGGCCTAAAGTGTGCCCAGAAAACATCCCCCACACCATTACACCACCACCACCAGCCTGCACAGTGGGAACAAGGCATGATGGATACATGTTCTCATTCTGTTTATGCCAAATTTGGACTCTACCATTTGAATGTCTCAACAGAAATCGAGACTCATCAGACCAGGCAACATTTTTCCATTCTTCAACAGTCCAATTTTGGTGAGCTCGTGCAAATTGTAGCCTCTTTTTCCTATTTGTAGTGGAGATGAGTGGTACCCGGTGGGGTCTTCTGCTGTTGTAGCCCATCCACCTCAAGGTTGTGCGTGTTGTGGCTTCACAAATGCTTTGCTGCATACCTCGATTGTAACGAGTGGTTATTTCAGTCAACATTGTTCTTCTATCAGCTTGAATCAGTCGGCCCATTCTCCTCTGACCTCTAGCATCCACAAGGCATTTTTGCCCACAGGACTGCCGCATACTGGATGTTTTTCCCTTTTCACACCATTCTTTGTAAACCCTAGAAATGGTTGTGCGTGAAAATCCCAGTAACTGAGCAGATTGTGAAATACTCAGACCGGCCCGTCTGGCACCAACAACCATGCCACGCTCAAAATTGCTTAAATCACCTTTCTTTCCCATTCTGACATTCAGTTTGGAGTTCAGGAGATTGTCTTGACCAGGGCCACCCCCCTAAATGCATTGAAGCAACTGCCATGTGATTGGTTGACTAGATAATTGCATTAATGAGAAATAGAACAGGTGTTCCTAATAATTCTTTAGGTGAGTGTATATATATATATATATATATACACACACACACAGTATATCCTGCTCATTTGCACTTTGCACAGCACTGTGGAGAGGGTCAATGAACACTGAGAGACCTTTGGGACTAATAAGAATCTGGTAATTTTCCATAGTTACCATAAGGTTTAAAGAAGAATATGTTTCGGAGGGTACAGGCCAGACTTGTTTTCCACCAAAACTAGACAGATTGACCTTTTGAATGCCATGTGCTGCTATGTTATTATGTCTTAAAAACCTGCTGTTGACTGGAAAAACTGCTGTCATTGCCATAGAGTATCATTGAAGCTCTAATGAAAGTCTATGAGAGATGGGAAGTTGTAACATTGTATTTGTTTGGCCTGAGTTTCTCCACTCCACCCCTCCCACTAGAAGGTTCTAGTTCAGCCAGAAACTATATATAAGGAGAGAAGTTAGAGCCTCTAGTGTTCTGTAGTTAGGGATCTGTGCTTAGAAGAGGAGACTCTGCCAGACTACTTGAGTGACCACTGACCAGAAGAAGACACTGAGATGGGGATACTCTGCCACAGACCCTGAATCACCAGCCTTTGGCTAGGGTACCATCCTTCTGTGAGAGACAGAGGGACAGCTAGATCAGGCCTTTCCTCAGCATCAAACCCTTCTTCTGCTAGGGAGGAGATTGGAGAAGCCAGCCCTGTGCTCGCCTGGATTATTTTGCACCTGAATTCCTCCAGAAAAGAAACACACTGGTTTATAGCAGACCCTGACTCTCTAGACTTATTCTCTATTGGGGTGCACCATGCCTTACCATCCCTTCTGGAGAGCAGAAACACGTGGTGACACCTCGACGGGGGACCCAGCGTAGCATTGGGGCGACCCCACACCCACACCCACACCCGTCCACTGCATGTTCCACCCAGGTCAGTTGCCTTCTATTCCGGAATCATCCCTTATGGTGTATTTCCGGTTATTAGGCACAGTGGTTTCACAGTACCTGATCTGTAACACGAATTACTTTGCAGATAACATTCCTCTCACAGCAGGAGTTAACTGACTTTGGATTACCTATCAAATCATAAAAGCTTTATTGGCAGGTCTAAAATTAAACATTAGTATTGCCAAAGCATGTGGGTAATAGGGGGTTGAGAAATGGGGACACACCCGGGGTCAGTGTATAGGAGTCAGTGGAATATCGTGACGGGGCGGAAGGAGATGTGCGGACAAACCCCGGGTCAGGGTATCAGAGTCCATGGCATATCAGGCTCCTCTCAGTCTGTGGCAGGCACTGATATATTATAACATAGTATATAAGGCCGAAAAAAGACATTTGTCCATCCAGTTCGGCCTGTTATCCTGCAAGTTGATCCAGAGGAAGGCTAAAAAAAAACTGTGAGGTACAAGCCAATTTTCCCCACTTAAGGGGGGAAAAATTCCAATAAGGCAATCAGAATAACTCCCTGGATCAACGACCCCTCTCTAGTATCTATAGCCTGTAATATTATTACACTCCAGAAATTCATCCAAGCCCCTCTTGAATTCTTGAATTCTTTTATTGTACTCACCATCACCACCTCCTCAGTCACAGAGTTCCATAGTCTCAGGGTTCTTACCATAAAGAATCCTTTTCTATGTTTGTTCCTCCAGACGCAGAGGGTGTCCCCTCATCACAGTCACAGTCCTGGGGATAAATAGATGATGGGATAGATCTCTGTACTGCACCCTGATATATTTATACATATTAATTAGATCTCCCCTCAGTTGTCTTTTTTTCTAAAGTGAATAACACTAATGTTGATAATCTTTCAGGGTATTGTAGTTGCCCCATTCCAGTTATTACTTTAGTTACCCTCCTCTGAACCCTCTCCAGCTCTGCTATGTCTGCCTTGTTCACAGGAGACAATAGTAAAAGTCCAGCTCACCTGCATCAGCAATTTGGAGCACTCTCCAAATTGCTGATGCAGGTGAGCTGGACTTTTACTATTGTTTGCTGGATTAAGAATTTCACTGTGTCTCCCTGCCTGGTATAATATGCCAGATGATCCCAAACCAGCGGTTATATAGGATCCTTTCATATCAAGCCCTGAACACAACCTGTTGCACATGGCGTTTGCTACAATGCCAGAACGCTTAAACAAAGCGGAGCAAGTTTTCTCAAGAAGTGATCAACTTGTTCAAAACCCATACAATATGGAAAGTATTTTTCTACAATTTGAAAACCTGCAAACTCAAGAACTGAGACTTTGGTGGGACCATACCACCCTTAATAAATATTTGGAAAAAGACATGATTCCTAGGGGTCTAAGAATCAAAAAGATCCCAACCATTTTCTATTCCAATGCTTTTGTACAAACATGGAATAATATACTCACTGACTGCTCGTTCAAACTCATGAGACTGATAGTGGCATATGAAACTGAAAAGCTGGCCATGATACAATCAGAAATAGAAAAATGCAAACAGTCTGTGGCCCAGTATGAATCCACTCATAAATATGATGAATTGCTACAAAAAGCAAATGACAACATTAAAGAAGCGGAAGAACATATTATTGAATTGAAACACTAAAAATTTCAAAGGGATTTATACGATTATGATAAGGATCAAGTGTATGAGTGGGGACGGAGAGAGAACCCCTATCAAACTCCGAAATCCATACTAAAAAATATAAAGAAAAAACAACTGAAAAGGCGCATGAAAACCGCAACTGTCAGTTTCGACTCCTCAGATTATGAGGGGTTCGAGACCAGCACGGAAGTACAACCAACTGAGAAATTGGACATAAAAAGCAATACTTCAGGAGCTCAGTCCTCATATTACAAGAAATAAAAAATGAGGTCAAGAAATCCGTCAAAAAACGAGTCAGAAGAGGAGGAAGAAAACACAACAAGAAAAGCACACAATATGGCTACCCGATTTCAAAGGAAACAGTGACTCAAAAATCGGATTTACACATACATGATGTGATTAATTTGTCAGCTGTTACTTTAACTAGACCACAATTGGAATTGCTGAGTCTGGGTTTGAATTTTGTTCCTGCCACTGACTTTGATCTGTTCTCAACCTTACTAGATATTAACTAATTTATTAGACTATTGACGGTGAAAAAACATTTTAGTGAGGTTGGGAACAGTTCAGACTCAGTGGCAGATGCGATTGTTGAACAACATCAAAATCACTATATAGGCTTCTCATTTCGGGAACAAGTCACTCTGTTGCATTTACATGATTTGCAGGAAGTCTCTGATGACATGTGTGAACAGAACACAACAAATTTTCAGGTGAAAAATCCCACCTTTTATCCTCTTAAATCACGCACTAGTGGAATGGACACATTCCAGGAGGTAATAGAGAGGGAATTAATGCAAATATATGATGATACTGTGGGGCATATGAATGGTCATAAAAAGAATAATCTTACCAAATCACAAAAAATCGCTATTAAGGAGCTGCAAAATAGGGAAGATATCATCATCAAAATGGCGGACAAGGGCGGCGCGGTGGTGGCTTTAGACAAAACAGTGTATCAACAACAGATGTTACAGATTCTAATGGATACAACCACATATTGCAGGTTAGATTCCAATCCTTTGGAATCCTACCGCAAGGAGTTAACTGACATTCTACAGGAAGGTAGAAATTTGGGAATTTTCTCCCATAGTGATTTCCAATATTTAAATGTGGAATGTCCGAATACTCCTATTATACATGCCTTACCAAAGGTCCACAAAGGTCTTTTCCCACCACTGCTCCGCCCTATAGTTTCGGGAATCGGCTCTCTAATGGTTGGACACAATTTTACAACCATTAGTTAAAAGAATACCGGGATATATTAAAGATACAGGAGACGTATTGAGAAGTTTCTATGATAAAAAATGGTCCGAAAACCACATATGGTTGACAACTGATGTAGTCAGCCTCCATCCGTCCATCCCCCATCAAATAGCACTAATAGCGTTAGAATATCATTTACACCGCTACAGTGTGCATGGTGACGTTTTCATTGACTATGTATTAAAAATAACTGATTTTCTGCTCACACATAATTATTTTAGTTTTGATAACAAATTTTATTTACAAACACAGGGTGTGAGTATGGGAGCAAAATTTTCCCCGTCACTTGCAAACGTCACCATGGCATACTGGGAGGAGCGCTATATTTATGATACTGACAATCCTTTTGGCGAATGTATAGAGTGGTATGGCAGATACATCGATGACCTGTTATTCATTTGGTCTGCCGATGTATCTGCCATACCCTATTTCCTGTTTCTATCTGAATAGTAATCCATATGGACTGCGATTTGTTGGAGTGCATGATGTTTATAAAATGAATTTCCTGGATGTGACTTTGATTGGCACTCCAGGCCAGATAATATGCACCCGAACTTATCGCAAACCCATATCAGGAAGTACAGTATTACGAGCCAATAGTCATCATCCACTCCACACAATAAAGGCTATTCCAGTAGGTGAGATGATCAGAGCCAGGCGTAATTGTAGCAGAGACTCTGATTTTTATGAGGAGATACAAATAATTACCAACAGACTAAAGGATAGAGGATATCCACTGTGGATGACCCAAAGGGCAAAAAATATAGCAGAAAGAAAAAAACGGCAAGATTTATTGTTTGGAACCCCCTTGAATTATAAAAAATCCAGTACAAAAGAAAAGGTTAAGGAAAAATATATAAAAAATAGAGAGGATAAGGAAAACAAGATTAAACCAGGTTATGAAGATAAATCCTCTAATATCCCAACACTTGTACTTACTTTCAGCAACCAATTTTCTTTGATAGAGAAAGCGGTTTCCAAATGTATTCCTATCCTGTATGAGGATCCACAGCTATACAAAATACTGAGGAGGGGACACAGAGTGGTATCCAAAAGACCTGCGTCATTGGCTGCCTCTCTGTCTCCTTCTCTCTTTAGCCAAAAATTAGTGGGACAACCGCGGACATGTTGGCTGCGATATACAGGTTTTACACGATGCGGCAATTCCCCATGTAAAGCTTGCAATTATGTAACCCCAAAGAAATATTTTCAAGATTCTAAGGGTAATAATAAATATCCGATTAAAACCTACATTAATTGCAACACATCAGGAATTGTCTACATCATTGAATGCGAAGAATGCCAGTTAATATACAGGTGAAACTCAAAAAATTAGAATATCGTGCAAAAGTCCATTTATTTCAGTGATGCAAATTAAAAGGAATTGCATTAATGCAGCTTAAAATTAGAATTTTGTGAAAAAGTTCAATATTCTAGGCTCAAAGTGTCACACTCTAGTCAGCTAATTAATCCATACCCCCTAAGCAAAGGGTACCTCAAAATTGTGACTTTGGGGTTTCATAAGCTGTAAGCCATAATTATCCAAATTATAACAAATAAAGACTTGAAATATCTCGCTTTGCTTGTAATGAGTCTATCTCATATGTTAGTTTCACCTTTTAAGTTGCATTACTGAAATAAATTAACTTTGCACGATATTCTAATTTTTCGAGTTTCACCTGTATGTAGGATGTTCAACCAGAAAATTTAAAGTAAGGTTATTGGAGCATATTAATTACATATTAAATCCTGCATATGTAAACATCGCAAGTGCGGCAAAACACTTTATTATGGCTCATAACAGAAGCTTATCTTCATTCACAGCTTATGCCATAGAACGAGTGCTTTTGCCCACAAGAGGCGGAGATTTAAAAAAAAATGTAAACCAAAGAGAAGCCTTCTGGATTCTAAAACTGAATTCCAGAAGTCCTGCAGGATTAAACTTGAGAAAAGAACTTATGTATATTTACTAATAGCCATTAACAACCACACCATGTTGCAACTTTAAAGAAAAATACTGTATAGCCTGAATGAACGGAATTGGATTGCACCCAGCAAATACAGAGGAGTATTCAGACGGAGCGTTTTTTGTTGCTCACTCACAATTATATTTATTAATTTATTTATGTTCCGTTACTGTTTCTTTCTCCTCTTTGTTTGCTGGATATAATGTTATAAAATGTCTGTTCATAGCTGCTCATGTTAGATTTTAAATCTGTTTTGTGCACTTAAATTTCTGTTAGCACTTCTGATTACAACACCTGGGAAGTTTTACACCGCCCAGCTAGTTTAATGGGGGGAGGGATTTTTATGTTCACTCCTATATATATACTTCCTCAGAAATTTTTTGTGAAGGTCATGATTAAGAACCACCTGGTTCGAAACGCGTAGACCGTATTGGAGCTTGTAGCTTGAGGATTCTTTTACCGCTGTACACTTGGTTTGTGGAATAAACACCGTCAAGCACGAACAACGAGGTGCTGGATTTCTTTCTTTTCAAGTACATATGCCTTGTTCACAGGAGCCCAGAACTGTACACAGTACTCCATGTGTGGTCTGACTAGTGATTTGTAAAGTGATAGGACTATGTTCTCATCACAGCCATCTATGCCCCTTTTGATGCAACTCATTATCTTATTGGCCTTGGCAGCAGCTGCATGACACTGTTTTTTTACTGCTTAGTTTGCTATTTATTAAAATTCCTAGGTCCTTTTCCATGTCAGTGTTACCCAGTGTTTTACCATTTAGTATGTACGAGTGATTTGCATTATTCCTTCCCATGTGCATAACTTTACATTTGTCAGTGTTAAACATAGAAACATAGAAACATAGAATGTGTCGGCAGATAAGAACCATTTGGCCCATCTAGTCTGCCCAACCTCATTTGCCTCTTCTCTGCCCAAGCCTCCAGTCTATCCAGATCCCTCTGTAGCTGTATAGTGTCCTCTTCAGTGTTAATTCCTTTACTCAGTTTAGTGTCATCTGCAAAAATTTTATTTTACTGTGCAAGCCTTCTACAAAATCATTAATAAATATATT
Organism: Bufo bufo; assembly: GCF_905171765.1. Lineage (NCBI taxonomy): Eukaryota > Metazoa > Chordata > Amphibia > Anura > Bufonidae > Bufo > Bufo bufo. The sequence goes on along the minus strand of NC_053392.1, from coordinate 565,758,822 downwards.
GAAGAGAATAGGGTCTAATACTAACTCCTGAGGTACTCCGCTAGTGACAGTACCCCAATCTGAGTGTGTACCGTTAATAACCACCCTCTGTTTTCTATCATTGAGCCAGTTACTTACCCACATACAGACGTTTTCTCCCAGTCCGAGCATTCTCATTTTATATACTAACCTTTTATGTGGTACAGTGTCAAATGCTTTGGAGAAGTCCAGATATACGACTTCCATTGATTCGCCACTGTCAAGTCTAGAACTTACCTCCTCATAGAAACTGATTAAATTAGTTTGACATGACCAATCCATCATGAAGCCATGCTGATATGATGTTATTTGCTTGTTTTCATTGAGATCCTCCAAGATAGCATCTCTTAGAAAACCTTCAAACAGTTTACCCACAACAGATGTTAAACTTACCGGTCTATAGTTTCCAGGGTCTGTTTTTGCACCCTTTTTGAATATTGGCACCACATTTGCTATGTGCCAATCCTGTGGAACACCCCCTGTCAGTATAGAGTCTTTAAATATCAGAAATAAGGGTCTGGCTATGACATTACTTAATTCTCTTAGGATACGGGGGTGTATGCCACCTGGCCCTGGCGATTTGTCTATTTTAATCTTTTTAAGTCGCTGTTGCACTTCTTCCTGGGTCAGACAGGACACTTTTAATGGTGAATTTACTTTCACATTCTGAATTTTCATCTGATTGTGCTGCTATGTCCACAGTGTTTTCTTCCTCTCCCAGAGTGATGGGCAGCTTATCTTCCTCCTCCATGGAGCTGAAGTCTGGGAGTAGATCAGAGAGTCTCGTAAAGTGGATGTCCCTCACTGCTGAGTATTTGGGACAGTATATCAGGATATGAGCCTCATCCTCCACCGCCTCCAGGAGGTACTGCTGGCACAGTCTGCTTTCTCTGGGCATGTAGCTCTGTCGATGCTGTCCGGATTCGATGGCCAGGCTGTGGGCGCTCAGTCTGTAGCAGGTCAGGATTTTCTGGTCTCTGGGGTTCCCTAGTTTCTCCAGATATGGGGCCAGTTTGAAGTCTCTCTGCAGGCTCTGGTACACCGTCAGCTTCTGGGGTGCTCTCACCTCCTTCCTCCATTCACTGACGTATTCCTCTTTGTGGCGAAACTAACCTCGCCACTGGGTTTTGGAGGGGCCTGTTTGCCAGCCTCTTGCCTCAGGACTATGGCCCATATACTAACTTTGAAGGAGAAGACAGACCGGCTGCACAGCCTAAATCTGTGGAACTGTTTTGGGCAGGAAAGCCATGCTTGTGGTCGGCCAAATGTGACTTACATGGAATTCGGGAACCCCTGCTCGGATCTGGGTAATTTTTGGATATGTTGTTCACCAAGATCATAGCTATCCATGGATGTATAAAATATGGGGATATGTGGGGTTTTGAGGTGTTTTCTGTGTTTTGAGGAAAAATGTGTGTTTTCTGCCTGTGAGTGCTTAAGTTAGCCCATTATGTTTGGTAATTGTATCACAGGCAGAGCCCATTGTGTTTTGGTAATTGTATTTTGTTGATTGCGTCAAAGACAATGCCTATTCTGTTATTGAGTGCGTCACAGGCAATGCCATTGTGTTTGTTAATTGCGTCACAGACAGTGCCATTGTGTTTGTTGAATGTATAGTTTTTGTGTTTAAACTGTAAAGGATTGGCTGCTATGTTATGTCCTCAGTTCCCAACTAGGTCCACGGGGGTGGTACCCTTGTTGGAAAATGTGTATATAAGTCAATGCATGTGTGTTCAATAAAGAGTTCCTGTTTTACCCTTCATCATGTTGAGGCTGGTGTTTGGGTAACTGATCGACACTGGGGAATGCTATACGCTGTATACTCCCCTATCTATAACTCCTAGCTCTTGTAAGAGCTGTTCCTGCTCCTTGTTCCTGTGATGGTATCGGTGTCGAGTGGAGTGCACTAGGAGCATCCATCAACAGAGGTACTCGGTCGGGGTGCCAGGAGATCCGTTACACTCTTGTCTCTTGTTTACTGTGTTCCTGATCCTGGCTTATGTGAGATGGTGTAGGGTGATTATCTGGTCGGGCTGGGTTTCATTAAGTTGATTTTGGGGCTTTGCCTTGCCTGGGATACCTTGGTGTAGCAAGGCTTTATAGTGATGGGAGCCTTCACTACTACCATGTAGATGGCCCCAGAATGATAGCGCCCTCTTCTGGATTGTAAAGTGTAGAGGGAATCTGCCCAGCTCCCCTTGACAGGCACTGTTAGAGGGGCTCCGATGGACCTTACAGACTCCTGCGTCCAGTGCGTTACAGACTCCTGCGTCCAGTGCGTTACAGACTCCTGCGTCCAGTGCGTTACAGACTCCTGCGTCCAGTGCGTTACAAAGTCCTGCGTCCAGTGCATTACAAAGTCCTGCGTCCAGTGCGTTACAAAGTCCTGCGTCCAGTGCGTTACAGACTCCTGCGTCCAGTGCGTTACAGACTCCTGCGTCCAGTGCGTTACAGACTCCTGCGTCGAGTGCGTTACAGACTCCTGCGTCGAGTGCGTTACACACGCCTGCGTCCAGTGCGTTACACACTCCTGTGTCCAGTGCATTACACGCTCCTGCATCCAGTGCGTTACAAAGTCCTGCATCCGGTGCGTTACAAAGTTTTGCGTCCAGTGCCTTACAGACTCCTGCGTCCAGTGCGTTACAGACTCCTGCGTCCAGTGCGTTACAGATTCCTGCGTCCAGTGCGTTACAAAGACAGGCACATTCACTCACAGGTTACATAAGACACTAAAGCTGGCCATACACCTATAGATTATCTGCAGATTTTCTATGGTCAGATGGAAAAAGTGCAACAGATTCCTAAATCTTAAAGGATAAGCATCTTTGTGGGTAATTTGGTTGATTTTTCTGTAGTCCACACAGAATCTGATGTTGCCGTCTTTTTTCCGGACTAGGACTAGTGGTGCAGCCCATGGGCTATGGCTGTCTTTGATGATGTTTGAGTGTTTCATCTCTTGAATCATTTGTTTGACGGATTGGTACATAGTAGGTGGTATAGGCCGGTACCTTTCTTTGATCGGTGGGTGTGAACCTGTAGGAATGGAGTGTTTTATGATGTCTACTTCTCCATAGTCTGTAGAATGTTTGCTGAAAGTACGGTGATGTTCTTTCACGACTGGCAATACTCCTTCTATTTGGTGTTCTGGTGTGGAGGCATCTCCCACATGAAGTTCTTTCCACCAGGGGTGTTTAAGTTTTGGCCCTGTGGGTGTGTTTACTTGAGATCTGTAGTCACACTGATGACGTCTTGAAAGGTGATTTGGATCAGCTGTGCAATGGGACGGTACTTGGTTAATGTTACACTGTGATCACTCAAGTTGAGGAGACGAATAGGTACTTTACCTTCAGTGACAGTTACCAGGCTTCTTGCAGCTCTGACTAAAGGATAGTCTTCCAAGACGACGGGCTCTACCAAGGCTTGGTAGTCTTGACCTTGAATTCCGACTACAGCTCGGCACCACAGGAGAGTTTCGATGTTGGGCTTGAGAATCACTCAGAATCACTTCAACTCTAAATTCTACCACCAGCTCAGGGGGACGGCGATGGGGAGCCCTTGTGCCCCCACTTACGCCAATCTCTTCCTGGGCTGGTGGGAAGATACACACGTCTTCCCAGACCAGGATGTCTGGTGGTCCGGCAACATCCAATTCTGGACCCGGTATATCGACGACGTGTTCGTTGTCTGGAAGGGAAATTCGATTGAGTTAAAACACTTTGTCTCCGACCTGAATACCAATGACATTGGACTTCGCTTCACCTACGAATCCGATCCATCTAGTATTACATTTCTGGACGTTAGGGTGACAAGAATAGGGGATCATCTGTCCTCCAATCTATTTAGGAAAGCAACAGCCACCAACTCCCTCCTTCATTGGAGTAGCCATCACCCCACCTCTTTGAAACAGGGTATTCCACGTGGACAGTACCTACGTGCCCGTAGGAATTGTTCGAGTAATGAAGCCTTTTTCAGTGAGGCGAGGGCACTCCAGGCCAGATTCGTTGCTAGAGGTTATCCTCAAGCAGTCCTTAATGATGCGTTTAAATACGCACGGTCCAAAGAACGTAGCTCTCTGCTTACTCCAAAAACACGCATAGACAGCCCCCAACCGTTGAGAATTGTTTCAAATTTTGATGTCGCCAATCAGGAAGTGAGGAAAATCCTCAATAAATACTGGGCCATCTTAAGGATGGACCCTGATCTTTCTGAAGTGGTATCTGATCGTCCGTCTGTCTCTTTTAGACGAGGAAAAAGTCTCAAAGACCGACTGGTGGCTAGCCATTTTACAGCACCATCTAAAGCAGGTACATGGCTGGACCGACGGCCGGTTGGCGTCTTCAGATGCGGTGGGTGTAAAGCCTGTGAATTTTTAAATACATCCAAATCCATCACTGGATCAGTAACTGGACAGATCTTCCAGGTACGCGAGTTCATTAACTGTAGATCCAAGGGCCTAGTGTACTTGTGTCAGTGTAGGTGTCCTCTTGATTACGTCGGCAAGACAGTTAGAAACATAAAAACATAGAAACATAGAATGTGTCGGCAGATAATAACCATTTGGCCCATCTAGTCTGCCCAATATACTGAGTACTATGGATAGCCCCTGGCCCTATCTTATATGAAGGATAGCCTTATGCCTATCCCATGCATGCTTAAACCCCTTCACTGTATTTGCAGCTACCACTTTTGCAGGAAGGCTATTCCATGCATCCACTACTCTCTCAGTAAAGTAATACTTCCTTATATTACTTTTAAACCTTTGCCCCTCTAATTTAAAACTGTGTCCTCTTGTGGTAGTTTTTCTTCTTTTAAATATGCTCTCCTCCTTTACCGAGTTGATTCCCTTTATGTATTTAAAAGTTTCTATCATATCCCCTCTGTCTCTTCTTTCTTCCAAGCTATACATATTAAGGTCCTTTAACCTTTCCTGGTAAGTTTTATCCTGCAATCCATGTACTAGTTTAGTAGCTCTTCTCTGAACTCTCTCTAGAGTATCTATATCCTTCTGGAGATATGGCCTCCAGTACTGCGCACAATACTCCAAGTGAGGTCTCACCAGTGTTCTGTACAGCGGCATAAGCACTTCACTCTTTCTACTGCTTATACCTCTCCCTATACATCCAAGCATTCTGCTGGCATTTCGTGCTGCACTATTACATTGTCTTCCCACCTTTAAGTCTTCTGAAATAATTACTCCTAAATCCCTTTCCTCAGATACTGAGGTCAGGACTGTGTCAAATATTCTATATTCTGCCCTTGGGTTTTTACGCCCCAGGTGCATTATCTTGCACTTATCCACATTAAATTTCAGTTTCCAGAGTTCTGACCATTCTTCTAGTTTTCCTAAATCCTTTTCCATTTGGCATTTCCCTCCAGGAACATCAACCCTGTTACATATCTTTGTGTCATCAGCAAAAAGACAAACCTTACCATCGAGGCCTTTTGCAATATCACTTATGAAGATATTAAACAAAATCGGTCCCAGTACAGATCCCTGTGGAACCCCACTGGTAACATGACCTTGTTTTGAATGTTCTCCATTGACTACAACCCTCTGTTGTCTGTCACTCAGCCACTGCCTAATCCACTCAACAATATGGGAGTCCATGCTCAATGACTGCAGTTTATTGATAAGTCTTCTATGTTGGACAGTGTCAAAAGCCTTACTAAAATCTAGATATGCGATGTCTACTGCACCTCCACCGTCTATTATTTTATTCACCCAGTCAAAAAAATCTATAAGATTTGTTTGACATGATCTCCCTGAAGTAAACCCATGTTGTTTTTCATCTTGCAATCCATGGGATTTTAGATGTTCCACAATCCTATCCTTTAATAGGGTTTCCATTAATTTGCCTACTATTGATGTCAGACTCACTGGTCTATAGTTGCTCGATTCCTCCCTACTACCTTTCTTGTGAATGGGCACGACATTTGCCAATTTCCAATCTTCCGGGACGACTCCTGTTACTAATGATTGGTTAAATAAATCTGTTAACGGTTTTGCCAGCTCACCACTAAGCTCTTTTAATAATTTTGGGTGTATCTCATCAGGCCCCTGTGACTTATTTGTCTTCACCTTAGACAGCAAACTTAGAACATCTTCCTCTGTAAAGATACATGCATCAAACGATTTATTAGTCATTCTTTCTAGTGGAGGTCCTTCTCCTTTTTCTTTTGTAAAAACTGAACAGAAGTATTCATTAAGGCAGTCGGCTAGCCCTTTATTCTCTTCTACATACCTTCCGTCCTTTGTTTTTAATTTAGTTATTCCTTGTTTTAATTTCCTTTTTTCATTTATATATCTGAAGAATGTCTTATCCCCTTTTTTCATAGACTGAGCTAGTTTTTCTTCTGCCTGCGCTTTAGAAGTTCTTATAACTTGCTTGGCCTCTCTCTGCCTAATCTTGTAGATTTCCTTATCTTCATTGCTCTGTTTTTTTTTATAATTACAAAATGCTAGCTTTTTATTTTTAATGATTTGGGCCACTTCTGCTGAGTACCACAGTGGTCTCCTCCTTTTTTTGCTTTTACTGACAAGTCTAATGCAATTTTCTGTTGCCTTCAATAATGCACCTTTTAAGTAGTCCCATTTCTCCTGGACTCCATGTAATCCGTTCCAGTCTGATAAGGACTCATTTATGACTAATTTCATTTTTGAAAAGTCTGTTTTTCTAAAATCTAAAACTTTTGTTTTTGTGTGGTGGGACTCTTTCACATTTCTTATATTAAACCACACTGACTGGTGATCACTAGATCCCAAGGTTTCGCCTACAATGACATCATATACCGAATCCCCATTTGTGAATACCAAATCCAAAATGGCCTCCCTCCGGGTTGGCTCCTCAACCACTTGTTGTAGAGATAACCCCAGTAGGGAATTTAGAATATCTGTACTCCTGGTAGAACTTGCTATTTTGGTTTTCCAGTTTATATCTGAAAGATTGAAATCTCCCATAATGATAACTTCTCCTTTCATTGTCATTTTAGCTATTTCTTCAACTAGTAGATCATCTAGTTCTTTAACTTGACCAGGTGGTCTATATATCACACCTACACGAGTTACTGCATGGTTAGCAAACTGCAACGTAACCCAAACTGACTCTATGTTGGCCTCACCAACTTGTATTAGGTTAGATTTAATGCTATCTTTCACATACAGGGCCACTCCTCCTCCTTTCTTGCCTTCTCTGTCTCTTCTGTATAAAGAGTACCCTGGTATGGTTATGTCCCAGTCATTTCTTTCATTAAACCATGTCTCCGTAACAGCCACTAAATCTACATTCTCAGATGCCATTATTGACGCAAGTTCATTGATTTTTTTACCTAAACTGCGAGCATTTGTAGACAGGACTCTGAGCTTATCATTTCTTAACCTCTGTGCTTCTGACCTGTTCTGGCATTGTTTCGGGGGGCAATTGGACTCTTTTATTTTCACTCTTTTGCCCCCCCTTCCTAGTTGAAATACTCTTTCGCAAATTCTTGGAGTTGTTCACTAAGTACATTTGTTCCTTTGAGAGAAAGATGCAAACCATCTTTTTTGTACAGTTCCTTTCTATTCCAAGTAGAGCTATCATGAGAAACAAAGCCAAATCCTTGCTCTTGACACCATTTACCAAGCCATATGTTGAACTCCTTTATGCGCCTCTGCCTATCATTCTAAACATTATGCACAGGCAGAACTTCAGAAAATGAAATGGTGGATGCAAAATCCTGTACGTCATTACCAAGTGTGATAAAAGATTTTTTCACTTCTGACACTTCATTGCAAGCCAGGTCATTTGTCCCTAGATGGACAAGAACATCCACGTCCCCTTCCTGCTTTGCTTGCTTAACAATATTAATAATACGTCTTCTATCTCTTCTAGCAGTAGCCCCAGGGAGACATCTCACAAAACCATTTTCTTTAAGCTCCACACTTCTTATGATTGAATCACCCAGCAACAGCTGCTTCCTTTGAGACTTCACTTTATCTTTTTTGTTGCATACATTAGACATAGGAGTCGATGGTTTCTCACCCTCTGTGCTTGAGTCCATATCCATGTTGTCCTTACATTCTGAGAGTGCTGCAAATGAATTATGGAGAACCACCGACTGTGGGACATGTCTTCTATCCACCACTCTAAGACTTCCAGAACCTAAAGTAACCCATCTGCCATTTCTGGGGGTCCTCTGTGGCAGTGGCATTGCAGCAGTCCTAGCTGGAGTTTGTTTAACAGATAATTTAAATATTTCAGCTTTCAAAAATGCAATTTCCTGCTGCAGTAAGGAGAACTGTCTACAGATCTGACAGCATCCGAATCTCCAAAGAGTGGAACATGAAATAAATGCACAACAATTCCTGCACTGAACCAAGTCTGCCATTTTAAAGAGGAGAAAAAATAAAATAAAAAATGGTAACTTTAAATCAAACAAATCAAACAAATCTTACCTTTTTTTTTTGTATTGTTTCCACCTTCCAGCCTACCTCCTGACTATCTCCTGCAATATCTCTTTACTAGTACTTAATGTAGTACTTGAAGGTAGTACTTGCAGCTAATGAATACGAATTCTCGAACATGTCAATGACGTGAAGAACAAAGAGGTAACCCCGATTGCGACTCATGTTAATGAGGTCCATGATGGAGACCCTAGGTCCCTCCGCTTTACAGTCCTGGATGTGATCCAACCGTCTCCCCGAGGTGGGGACTGGGACAGGAGAATTCTACAAAAAGAAAGTGAATGGATTCATCGACTCCGGTCCCAGTCCCCCCTAGGGTTAAATGAGAGACTCACATTTTCATGTTTCCTGTGATGCGCTGTATTCACTGGGCCCTTTGGCTTATCCCGTATATCCCCTTCTTCCCCACCCCTTCCCCTCTCCATTCCTCTTTTTCCTTGCTACCCATGGCTTCGGTTGATCGTTTTGTCCTTAAAGACTTTGCCGGGTGCGTAAAGCACCCACACGTTATCATCATAAACAGTGAATCAATATCTTTCCTGGTTTTAGCTATCTCTATACATCTAATTTGTATGTTTATCATTATCAACTTACATTTGTCCTATGACCTGTTTAGCCACTCCCCTTTGTGGATCGGCTACACCTCCCTGTCTTCCAGGTGTAATATCCCTTTAATCATCAATGGTGTTGGATGTTACACCCCTTTTTCTCACCCTGTGGGGCGGTCTTTGCGTCATATTTATAATAATATGTTCCCTCATTATGGATGTCTGTCTATAGGCAGCGCCCCTAGTGGGGCTGGCCTGGCATGCGCTCCACCCTGGAACGCATGTCCATCATTGATGACGTCCCTAACCAATGCCTCACACAGGTCGCAGCATTTACTTGGCTGCGCTGTAGCTTACAGCGATATGTCCTGACGTCACTTCCGGGGTTTGGATACCGGAAGTGACTCGGGTGGCGTGCGTTCCACGGTGGAACGCACATACACCATAAGAACGCAGCGCGGCCGCCACCTGCAGTGGTTAATCTAATCAGTATCTTTGCTGGGGATGGGACACACTATATAAGGGGAGGGTCATTAGAGGCTCAATGTTGGACCCTGGGAGAGGCTGCATCCAGCATGGGAGGTTAAGCGCCCTGGTAGCATCCACAGTAAGTAACCAAAGTTTCTATATGATCCTCTGTTGAGGTGGCTATTGTGTTTATAGGGCGCTCATATCCATTTACTTACCTTTGGTACTTAGGGCACGCAGGATTTATGGCCTGTGTATCAGCAGTGACGGTGTCATTTGACTCAGCACGCCCTTTAAGGTATGCTCACTTGTTCAATCTGGGCTATATTCTTTAAAAATGAATAAACATATCCATTTTCTCACTGACCATTCTTATGTTTCAGTCCATCATCTTCATAAGTGTATTGGAATTGGTCATGCCACTTGGTCATACCCCTTCAGGAGGGCGAATCTAGGTTTATCAGAAAGTGTTTATCAGAAAGCGTGTTTATATCCACTGAGCACTGAGCCCGATACAGTGAGTGACCCTCTTTAATGAGGCCCCCTATTATGGTGACGGTCCCTCACTATTGTGTATCTGGGTGTTTGGCTATAGGCATCTGTTTACATTTATATACAATTGGATGTTTCTCTTTTGCCCACAGGTTCCCTTAAACTGATGCTGTCCATCTCTGCCTCCCTTCGCTTCTCCCAGTAAGGTCATCTGGTCCAATCTTTTAATTATTGGCCGTCATTTGAAATCCTCATTTGACCGTCAGTTGACACCTTTTATGTCCCATGGTTGCATTGATGATGTCCAAACGTGGACTTCCTACCATCGGACAAGTATTTATAAGTATTATCTAAAATAACTCATTCACCCCCTGATGATCCCACACGGTGGGGGAAACGCGTTGGGGTTTTACACAGATGCGTCTGTGTCATTTTTTCCAGGTGTCGTTAATGTAGTGTTATGTAGTCTCTTGCACCGTGTACCTTTGGACATTTTTTCCAACAGGGTTGTATACATTGTGCATATTTTTGTATCCTTTTCTGTCCGTACCTGACCTGTCCACCAATTATTACTTTTTATATCTGCCCTTCCCCATTAGGGATAACTAGGAGTTGCCAGTTAGGTTCGAGGACAGGGGGTCTCCACCTTCAGGATTCGCCCCTGGGCACAGGGCCTAGGTTTAGGACCATCATCAGGGTTATCCACTCCCCACTAGACTTGATTGGTGGACACGCCCAGGTTTGGACACTTTAGGACTTATGTTTGTCTTGGTAATACTATTAAAGATTATTTATAATTTAGGGTTACACCTCAGCTGGGCTTGAGAATCACTGGTTGATTGTCTCGGATGCGGACACAGCAAATTTCTCCTCTTTCATTGGCGAATCTCTGTTGTGCACTCAGTACACGGATGGTTTGTTGAATTACCTTCTTAGAAGCAAAAGAAGCAGTAGGCACTGACTGGTGTAAAGCTTCCAACATTTCAACATAACAATTCCTAAGGACATTCATGCCTAGGACTATAGGAGGGTTGTTATTGTTTTCTTTTACTTGCACTACAATGATGCCTTGTTGGGATAGGATGGTTCTTTCTATTTGAATGGTAGGTTCCCAGTAACCTAGTATTGGTACAGGTTTGCCGTTACTGGCTATGAGACTCAGCCAGGATTCTGGTGGCTGGGTAAGTTGATTTTGGTCCCAGTATTTCTCAAATGCTGTTTGTTGTATGGTAGTGACTTGGGATCCTGTGTCAACTAGGGCAACAAAAGGAACTCCATTTATCTGAAGTGTCACTTCTGGACGGGATCCTACATATCTTGGCATCCAATAAGGATCTTCTGGACCTATTGCTCTACCTCCCGAGGGGTGGTCCCTGACCTCTGGGGTCGCCCGTTTAACTGCCAGCAGGTGGCTTCAGTATGACCTGGCTTGTGACAGAATGTACAGATAGGCCGCTTGGGGGTACTAGTGCGGTCAGGTGGGCGTCCGCCTGAATTTCTGGAGTAAGTCCCTTTGTAATCAGGAGAGAAGAACCTTCTGGATACTGGTTTCTCATCCTCAAGCAATAGTGGCTTTTCCCATTGTTCCAATTTTTTATGAACTTTCTCCAGACTTTTAGTCAGGAATTGGACTTGCTCAGTTAGGGCAGCAACTGCGTCAGGAATTGGGGCTTGAGTTGCCTGACTGACGACAGATAAAGGTTTGACAGGGGTGACCGGCTGTGTGGCTAGCACTACAGCGGACCCAACTGGTGCTGTTGGTGAACTTTTTCCCAGTATACTGATAGCTAGTTCTTTAAAATCTAAGAAGGCAGCACTTGGATGCTGGGCGGCTAACATTTATAGTTGGCTCTTTAAATTGTCTGTATTAACACCTTCAATAAACTGTTCTTTCAGGGTTTTGCCCTGATTCTCTGCCTCACGGGGGTCTACTTGTACAACAGCTCTAAGGGCTTCTTGTAAAGATAATGCAAAGTCTCTGAGTGACTCACCCGTTTGCTGTTTTTTACTGAAGAACCTCATCTTGACTTCTGACACTGTCCTGGGTTCAAAGGTGGTGTAGAGACGTTCAAATATCTGCTCCAGTGTCCTCCTTTCTGAGCTTGGCAAGGATTTCACTTCTCTGAGAGCAGCGCTTCTAATTGCGCAAGAAGAATCTCCATCTGCTGTTCTGGGGATGCAGGGTACAACCTGAACACAGCAAGCATTTTTACTTTAAAGTCTCTTAAAGTGTGAATTTTACCGGAAAAACGTGGGAACCAGGGGGCCCCAAAATAATATGGCATAGTTAAAGGCATTAAACTTGGTGCTGCAGCAGTTGGCATTGCGCTAGAACCAGCTGCGGCTGCCACAGGGGGTCCGCGGGGGCCAGCCTGCACGTTATCTTCCTGCACAGACATGCTGACAATAGTTTAATTACAGTCAGATAGGTTAATTGTGGCTTTCAATACTTTTTACTTAACGTTGCTATGGGCGACCGCTATTTTTCGGTGTATGGCCCTTTAAATGTTGATGCCGGCTAAGTATAACACTCAGGCAGCGCTTGTTTGAGTTTTTGATAGCGCTCCTGGCTAGCGATGCTTCACTCTGAGGTGGCAATAGTAAAATACAGTCTGCGGTGGTTACTTGGGGGCAGACAGTCAATGCGATGCAATCCGGCAGCTTGCCGGTGTAAATCTCGCGATACCTTTGTGGATGCACGCACGTCACACCATCCTCCCGTGCGTGGCGTTTCTCTTTGATGAGGCCACAAGCAGAGGGGGCGGTGCTGCGCTCGCATACAGGGCCCGCCTCTCAGAACCCACACAGTACAGGTAGGATGGGCTTTAACCGGACAACTTTGCATAAAGGGGCGGCACACTGATTTTCCCGCTCTGCAGGGGGTGTCGCCAATTTGCACACAGTGATGGCGCAGTGTTATTTTTCAAATCGGAGCTCCAGCGGCCATATTAGTTGAACAGTAACAGTCTATTCACTGACAGCAAGCAGTTATAGTGACACAGAAATGTTGAATTTTCTCACTTTTGACACTGCGATTTTGATGCTGGGGACTAGTATAGCACCACCATATACTTTGCAATCAATTTGGATAGTTCTGGACCCCAAAACAGCGCACAATAAGCAAAAGTTTCTCAAGCAAATAAAGGGGCTTATTCACATGCGACAGTCTCTCAAATATGGCGCAAGGGTTAATTATCCTGTTCGTGACGCCAATAAAAAGTTATGCAGCCAGCCAGTTGCAGGGGCAACACGTGAGGGGCCAAACAATATAACACAGAGTTCATCAGTTTACTCACGGTTAGCAGATAGCCTCCCTGGGCTGGCAGCACAGTGTTGAGGTGGACAGCACAAAATCCTCCGGGGCACGCTCTGTGGTAGGAAGCATCAGCCAAGATGGTGGCTGAGGTGCCCTTGATGTTAGGGGTGCTTAGGGTGCTTGTTGCGGCTGAGTCCCTTGATGGTTTTTGTCGTGACGCCAGTACCGTTAATGGTGGTACAACCATAAGTGGTATTAATGAGGTAGACAGTGGTAAGATGCAACTCACAACTTTTACTTTGGATGTCTTTTGGTTGCAGCAGTACAATTATGCAGTCTCTAGATGGTACAGAGTTAATTCTGCAAATCCACTGTTTTAGGCTGTTTAGGTTTCTTGGTTTTGGAGCAGTGGGTTACTTCAATGTCAGTGAAATCTTGGTGAGGTGGCTGGAGGCTATGGTATCCTTCACTAGGGATGAGCGAACCCGAACTGTATAGTTCGGGTTCGTACCGAATTTTGGGGTGTCCGTGACACGGACCCGAACCCGAACATTTTCGTAAAAGTCCGGGTTCGGTGTTCGGCGCTTTCTTGGCGCTTTTTGAAAGGCTGCAAAGCAGCCAATCAACAAGCGTCATACTACTTGCCCCAAGAGGCCATCACAGCCTTGCCTACTATTGGCATGGCTGTGATTGGCCAGTGCAGCATGTGACCCAGCCTCTATATAAGCTTGGGTTACGTAGCGCTGCACGTCACTCTGCTGATTCAAGCATAGGGAGAGGTTGCTGCTGCGACGTTAGGGCGAGATTAGGCAGATTAACTCCTCCAAAAGACTTAATTCAGTGATCAATCTCCAGCTGTGGATCATTGAAGTGCTAATATTGAATTGCTCACTTTTTTTAGGCTGCCCAGAGCGTTTTTATATCACTTTTTTCTGGGGTGATCGGCGGCCATTTTGTGGCTTGTGGTGCGCCAGCACAAGCTACCACCAAGTGCATTTAACCATCAATAGTGTGGTTATTTTTTGCTATATCCTACATCAGCTGCGGTCTGAGCCTGTGTCACCCAAGTGCATTTAACCATCAATAGTGTGGTTATTTTTTGGCCATATACTACATCAGGGGCAAGTTGAGCCTGTCACCCAGCGCCTAAAAAATAGACCTGACATTTATATTCCTCCAAATCAGTACTGTTTTAGCTGGTAAAGTTATTTGTAGTGACCGTAAAAGCACAGTTTTTGTTCTGGGTTGAAAAACTATTCCCAAATTTGCCATTCTCAAAATTAGTAGTTTCTGCTATATCAGGCCTACTTTAAATCTATCCCAAAAAGGATATCTTACATTGAAGGTACTGATAGTGTCATTCTGAAAAACTTAACACACACGCTACCGTGCAGATACAAGTCTAATTCTGTGATTAAAGGTATACCTGTCACACAGCGCGTAAAAAATAGGCCTCACATTTCTATTCAACCAAATCTGTCATTACTTGTGTGCCTGTATTAGTGTAATACGGTACCTAAATAGATAGCCAGACAGTGATAGGTGTCTGTAAAAAAAGGCCTGAATTTTAATTCAATACATTGGCCCGAATAATATTTTTCTTATTGTGTGAACGGTAACAATGAGAAAAACAACTAGTAAGGGACGCGGACGTGGACATGGTCGTGGTGGTGTTAGTGGACCCTCTGGTGCTGGGAGAGGACGTGGCCGTTCTGCCACAGCCACACGTCCTAGTGTACCAACTACCTCAGGTCCCAGTAGCCGCCAGAATTTACAGGGATATTTGGTGGGGCCTAATGCCGTTCTAAGGATGGTAAGGCCTGAGCAGGTACAGGCATTAGTCAATTGGGTGGCCGACAGTGCATCCAGCACGTTCACATTATCTCCCACCCAGTCTTCTGCAGAAAGCACACAGATGGCGCATGAAAACCAAGCCCATCAGTCTGTCACATCACCCCCATGCATATCAGGGAAACTGTCTGAGCCTCAAGTTATGCAGCAGTCTCTTATGCTGTTTGAAGACTCTGCTGCTCTCCCAAGGGCATCCACCTAGCCTTTCCCCAGGGGTGGAAGAGATAGAATGCACTAACGCACAACCACTTATGTTTCCTGATGATGAGGACATGGGAATACCACCTCAGCACGTCTCTGATGATGACGAAACACAGGTGCCAACTGCTGCGTCTTTCTGCAGTGTGCAGACTGAACAGGAGGTCAGGGAGGAAGACTGGGTGGAAGACGATGCAGGGGACGATGAGGTCCTAGACCCCACATGGAATGAAGGTCGTGCCACTGACTTTCAGAATTCGGAGGAAGAGGCAGTGGTGAGACCGAGCCAACAGCGTAGCAAAAGACAAAGAGGGAGCAGTGGGCAAAATCAGAACACCCGCCGCCAAGAGACTCCGCCTGCTACTGACCGCCGCCATCTGGGACCGAGCACCCCAAAGGCAGCTTCAAGGAGTTCCCTGGCATGGCACTTCTTTAAACAATGTGCTGACGACAAGACCCGAGTGGTTTGCACGCTGTGCCATCAGAGCCTGAAGCGAGGCATTAACGTTCTGAACCTTAGCACAACCTGCATGACCAGGCACCTGCATGCAAAGCATGAACTGCAGTGGAGTAAACACCTTAAAAACAAAGAAGTCACTCAGGCTCCCCCTGCTACCTCTTCTGCTGCTGCCGCCTCGGCCTCTTCTGCTGCTGCCGCCGCCTCGGCCTCTTCCTCCGCCTCTGGCAGCTGCCGCCCAGCAAACATGGGATGTACCACCAACACCACCACCTGCGTCACCAAGCATCTCAACCATGTCACACGGCAGCGTTCAGCTCTCCATCTCACAAACATTTGAGAGAAAGCGTAAATTCCCACCTAGCCACCCTCGATCCCTGGCCCTGAATGCCAGCATTTCTAAACTACTGGCCTATGAAATGCTGTCATTTAGGCTGGTGGACACAGACAGCTTCAAACAGCTCATGTCGCTTGCTGTCCCACAGTATGTTGTTCCCAGCCGGCACTACTTCTCCAAGAGAGCAGTGCCTTCCCTGCACAACCAAGTGTCCGATAAAATCAAGTGTGCACTGCGCAACGCCATCTGTGGCAAGGGCCACCTAACCACAGATACGTGGACCAGTAAGCACGGCCAGGGACGCTATATCTCCCTAACTGCACACTGGGTAAATGTAGTGGCGGCTGGGCCCCAGGCGGAGAGCTGTTTGGCGCACTTCCTTCCGCCGCCAAGGATCGCAGGGCAACATTCTTTGCCTCCTGTCTCCTCCTCCTCCTACTCAGCTTCCTCCTCCTCTTCTTCCACCTGCTCATCCAGTCAGCCACACACCTTCACCACCAACTTCAGCACAGCCCGGGGTAAATGTCAGCAGGCCGTTCTGAAACTCATATGTTTGGGGGACAGGCCCCACACCGCACAGGAGTTGTGGCGGGGTATAGAACAACAGACCGACGAGTGGTTGCTGCCGGTGAGCCTCAAGCCCGGCCTGGTGGTGTGCGATAATGGGCGAAATCTCGTTGCAGCTCTGGGACTAGCCGGTTTGACGCACATCCCTTGCCTGGCGCATGTGCTGAATTTGGTGGTGCAGAAGTTCATTCGCAACTACCCCGACATGTCAGAGCTGCTGCATAAAGTGCGGGCCGTCTGTTCGCGCTTCCAGCGTTCACACCCTGCTGCTGCACGCCTGTCTGCGCTACAGCGTAACTTCGGCCTTCCCGCTCACCGCCTCATATGCGATGTGCCCACCAGGTGGAACTCCACCTTGCACATGCTGGACAGACTGTGCGAGCAGCAGCAGGCCATAGTGGAGTTTCAGCTGCAGCACGCACGGGTCAGTCGCACTGCGGATCAGACCCACTTCACCACCAATGACTGGGCCTCCATGCGAGACCTGTGTGCCCTGTTGCGCTGTTTCGAGTACTCCACCAACATGGCCAGTGGCGATGACGCCGTTATCAGCGTTACAATACCACTTCTATGTCTCCTTGAGAAAACACTTAGGGCGATGATGGAAGAGGAGGTGGCCCAGGAGGAAGAGGAGGAAGAGGGGTCATTTTTAGCACTTTCAGGCCAGTCTCTTCGAAGTGACTCAGAGGGAGGTTTTTTGCAACACCAGAGGCCAGGTACAAATGTGGCCAGACATGGCCCACTACTGAAGGACGAGGAGGATGAGGAGGAGGTGGAGGAGGATGAGGATGAAGCATGTTCACAGCGGGGTGGCACCCAAAGCAGCTCGGGCCCATCACTGGTGCGTGGCTGGGGGGAAACACAGGACGATGACGATACGCCTCCCACAGAGGACAGCTTGTCCTTTCCTCTGGGCAGCCTGGCACACATGAGCGACTACATGCTGCAGTGCCTGCGCAACGACAGCAGAGTTGCCCACATTTTAACGTGTGCGGACTACTGGGTTGCCACCCTGCTGGATCCCCGGTACAAAGACAATGTGCCCACCTTATTTCCTACACTGGAGCGTGAAAGGAAGATGCGCGAGTACAAGCGCACGTTGGTAGACGCGCTACTGAGAGCATTCCCAAATGTCACAGGGGAACCAGTGGAAGCCCAAGGCGAAGGCAGAGGAGGAGCAAGAGGTCGCCAACGCAGCTGTGTCACGGCCAGCTCCTCTGAGGGCAGGGTTAGCATGGCAGAGATGTGGAAAAGTTTTGTCACCACGCCACAGCTAACTGCACCACCACCTGATACGGAACGTGTTAGCAGGAGGCAACATTTCACTAACATGGTGGAACAGTACCTGTGCACACCCCTCCACGTACTGACTGATGGTTCGGCCCCATTCAACTTCTGGGTCTCCAAATTGTCCACGTGGCCAGAGCTAGCCTTTTATGCCTTGGAGGTGCTGGCCTGCCCGGCGGCCAGCGTTTTGTCTGAACGTGTATTCAGCACGGCAGGGGGCGTCATTACAGACAAACGCAGCCGCCTGTCTACAGCCAATGTGGACAAGCTGACGTTCATAAAAATGAACCAGGCATGGATCCCACAGGACCTGTCCATCCCTTGTGCAGATTAGACATTAACTACCTCCCCTTAACAATATATTATTGTACTCCAGGGCACTTCCTCATTCAATCCTATTTTTATTTTCATTTTACCATTTGTAGTGTACGGGGACTGTAATACCCGTCACTACCAAAGGTCACTTGGTGTGCTGTCGTCCCTCCTTAATTATGGGGAAGTTGGTATATGTCAGTTTTACAAAATGTCATGTAATGTAATGCTATGTATTTCCCTGTTACTATGAAACTTGCATGTACAGGCCTGCTAGGGGTGTTATTCCAGCTTCTAGTCATTAGAGGGAGCTAGGGAGCCCTAGTTTATATAAGGCCCAGTCAGGGAAGTAGAAGTCAGACGGAGTCTAGTGTCTGTGATCTGCAGTTGGAGATTAGACAATGTCAGAAA
This sequence comes from Bufo bufo, assembly GCF_905171765.1. Lineage (NCBI taxonomy): Eukaryota > Metazoa > Chordata > Amphibia > Anura > Bufonidae > Bufo > Bufo bufo. The sequence goes on along the minus strand of NC_053392.1, from coordinate 565,740,180 downwards.
CCAGTCCAGGCCTGAAGCCTGCCCTCAGGAGAAAGTTCTCCTCCTGAATTCCCTTATGCAGAAACAGGAATACTTAAAGGAAAGAGCCTAAGGAAGCTGAGAGAGACAGAGGCAAAGTGCAGGAAAGCAAGAGGTACTCAGAATAACAGAGGAGGTACTTTATAAAGCTACAGCCAAGGATATAAAGCCAGAACTGGGTTAATGGGCCTTGGAGAAGATTTGCTATATTCCAGGATCAGACAGAAATAGAGTGCAAGCTCCTGTGCTGCAAGTCCTGTGTTTAACACTCTGTAATAACCTTGCTAAATCTGTATTGCCTGCATCGACCGTATTGCCAAATCAACTGTATGCAAAGGAACTGTGCTTCCGTGAATGTCTCTGTATGAAACCTACTAAAGTTGGAGTTCTGTTTAACATCACGTGGTCCCTCACTTATTCCTGCTATCCGCAAACGGCGTGCCACCGTTTACTTGGCACTGGCGTCACGAACAATTTCTACCATCACCTGCCTATGCAGAGAGTCAGCCGTACCAGGTTAGTGTATATTGCACTACTACACCCAGGAACACTATTACACACAACTTGAGTACGCTGCACCTCTCTTTTGGCGTCACGAACAGGATTCGCACGCTTTATAGTGCAAGAAGCGTGAACTTTGTGCCTTATACAGTTGCCCTGTGACCAAAGTGACAATTTTCCTGTTTATTTCAAGTGGACTTTGTGGACTGAAAATTATACCCAAAGTGTACCAAAAACTTCTAAAAAGCGCTGTGCAGTGTTGCGCTACACAGAAGAAGAAAATCGCCACATTGGAGTGTGGTTTTATGGACTTTTTACAATCCTGCTTGCTGTCAGTGAATGGACAGCGTTTCTTGCTAAAGATGGCCGCTGGGCTTGCTGAATTTACTGCTGCGTCATCTTCATCCCGAAAAGGCGGGAAAAATTGGCGCCTTTCTGAGGAAAAAGCGGGAAGAAGTTTAAGGTCAGGCGCCACTGCTTATCTGGACATTTGCATGTCTGCCAGCATGGACTCCGCCTTCCATATACTGGAATACCTGGGGGGCGGCCTCCCAGTGCAATGGGAGGAGCTGGCTGCTGTAATTGACGCGACCCTATCGCTCTCCTCAGAAGGATCGAGCGTGTTGGAAAGTGAGCATCATTGTGCTGCAATGTCTACGCCAAAAATACCGCAAGTGCCTGATGTTGGTGTAGAGCCAGAGGAGGCTCCACCGGCCTACTCTCCGGGACCGGAGAAACCCGCCTGCCGCCCAAGGGAGGAAGAACCAGAGCCCTGCTATGGCTCGTGGAGGGACTTCTTCCAGCCCTCGTTCAAGTGGTCATCACTTATGGCGGAGATCCGGGAGGCCGCTATAAAGCGGAATACGAAGACTAAGATCGTGTATGAGGAATTGACTAAAACAATCCATGAGAAGCATGCTAACACCCAACCCCGCCTGGAAAGGAGAAAGGGAGTGGTGCTGTCATTCGACAAAACCCGTGGCTACGGGTTCATCCAGGACTATCTAACTGGCAGAGACCTCTATGTGAATAGAAGGTCTGTCAAAAGAGACTACCTCCCTTCTTATCAGCACAGCCTCCGTGAGGGAGAGGAAGTGGAGTACACCCCTGCCGAGAGCCTGAGAGGGCCTTATGCAACTGCCGTGACCCGTCCCAAGCGAGGACCTGAGGACTGGGAGGCAGAAGAAGAAGAAGACTACTCTGGCTGCGAGCGGGAACCGGAACGCTCTCCAGAGCCGGCCCATCACGCCTTTCAGGAGCGGAGCTCCTTCATTGGGCCAAACGTCTTCTGGCAGCCAACCGTGTTGGAGAAATGGGTGAGCCCCTATCCTTCCCCCGAGCTGCCTCGTCGGGAGAGGACCATATCAGAGATGGAACAGTTACAAGGACTTAGTGCTACCTTTGAAAACATCCGGAGGGGACGGAGACCCGATGCACCGCCAGAACCTGCAAAGGCCGAGTCCGTGCCATCGGTGACTGTACCTGCGCCGGCGGCGCCAGCAGATGGCAGCGACTCCGACACAGAGAGCATCGGTGAACAGATCGTCCGGCTGGAGGAGAAGTTGCGGGAGCTGCGCAAGATCGCGACCGCCAGGATCCAGACGCCGCCAAAGAAGGAAGAGGTAAGGGTGCCTGTCACCACCCGTAGACCACCTTCTGCTGTCACCGCTCCGTCAGTGCCCCAAAGGAGACCCCCGGTCGCTGTGAATAGCTGCACAGAGTCCACCGGACCGCTTGCTGCGGCGGTATCAAGTCCACTCCATCCCACCATTATCATGCCGGGACCGGTACGGTCCACCCAAGGGTTTACCCCTAGGCCCATGGGGCCAATACCTATTAGGGGCCCCTTCACCTTGCAGCTGCCCCCCAATACAGTTATGTGGGCACATCCTCCTGTAGAGGACTACTACAGGCCGTACTTGCCAGCAGAGCCAAGTGGTTATGATATGCCACAGTGAATCAGCCTGCTAGGCCTTTGATTTATTTCGCTGAAGAAGTTTGGTGTTAACCCTTCCAGGACAGGAGTCCTACGTTTTCTGGTCCTTTGTTGCGGCTGCCAGTTTGTCCACGGCTCAGTGGTAGGTGTTGACCACTGAAATCACAAAGTCAGCAAGGCCAAGTTTGTTTCCAGGACCTCCTGCCTGCTTTTGCTACCCCACGCCAAGTTGTGCCTGTTCCTTTGTTGCACCTTTTACCCTTCACCCCCTTTTCAGGTTGATCTGGGGTTTTACAGCACTTTTCTTGCTGTCCTTTTATTGTGCAACTTCATACTAAGGAACCGTGCCCGGAGACAGACTCAAAAGAACCTGAGCCTCTGAGATCTTTGCTCTTTTAAAAGGAAATGTGCCCAGAGATGGACTCCACCGCATGAGAGCCTCTGTGATTTACTAGGAAAATAACCTGGGTACGGACTCATGTTTGTTCTTTGAGCCTCCAAGAACTTTTATACTGTTTTACCGTTTTCTACTGTTCTATCATGGACTTATTCATTGTCATGGACTATCCTGGTTATAATGTTACGCTGTGCCAGGTCAGCGCCCCCATTCCATTCACTATCCTGAGAGAAGAGAACGACGCCCCTTGTCACTACCCTGCACCTTTGCCAATTGGACCTGATGTAAATGTAAATGCAGATGAATTACATGTATGTATGCCTGCATGTCTCTATTTTCTGTTTCAGGTAGAGATTCCAGTTGGGCGACCCATGAGGGAGTACGAGGTCGTACTCAGCTTAAAGCAGTGGGGTATGTAGTGTACGGGGACTGTAATACCCGTCACTACCAAAGGTCACTTGGTGTGCTGTCGTCCCTCCTTAATTATGGGGAAGTTGGTATATGTCAGTTTTACAAAATGTCATGTAATGTAATGCTATGTATTTCCCTGTTACTATGAAACTTGCATGTACAGGCCTGCTAGGGGTGTTATTCCAGCTTCTAGTCATTAGAGGGAGCTAGGGAGCCCTAGTTTATATAAGGCCCAGTCAGGGAAGTAGAAGTCAGACGGAGTCTAGTGTCTGTGATCTGCAGTTGGAGATTAGACAATGTCAGAAACCAGTCCAGGCCGGAAGCCTGCCCTCAGGAGAAAGTTCTCCTCCTGAATTCCCTTATGCAGAAACAGGAATACTTAAAGGAAAGAGCCTAAGGAAGCTGAGAGAGACAGAGGCAAAGTGCAGGAAAGCAAGAGGTACTCAGAATAACAGAGGAGGTACTTTATAAAGCTACAGCCAAGGATATAAAGCCAGAACTGGGTTAATGGGCCTTGGAGAAGATTTGCTATATTCCAGGATCAGACAGAAATAGAGTGCAAGCTCCTGTGCTGCAAGTCCTGTGTTTAACACTCTGTAATAACCTTGCTAAATCTGTATTGCCTGCATCGACCGTATTGCCAAATCAACTGTATGCAAAGGAACTGTGCTTCCGTGAATGTCTCTGTATGAAACCTACTAAAGTTGGAGTTCTGTTTAACATCACGTGGTCCCTCACTTATTCCTGCTATCCGCAAACGGCGTGCCACCGTTTACTTGGCACTGGCGTCACGAACAATTTCTACCATCACCTGCCTATGCAGAGAGTCAGCCGTACCAGGTTAGTGTATATTGCACTACTACACCCAGGAACACTATTACACACAACTTGAGTACGCTGCACATTATATTGCGGGGCAACCCAAAGTTGAATGAACCTCTCCTCTGTCTGGGTGCTGGGGCCTAAATGTGTGACAGTGGCCTGTTCCAGTGGTGGGTGACGTGAAGCCTGATTCTCTGCTATGACATGAAGAATGATTCTGTGCTGACATGAAGCCAGATTCTCTGTTACGCGACCTCTCTCCTCTGCCTGGGTGCCTGGGCCTAAATATGTGACAGTGGCCTGTTCCAGTGGTGGGTGACGTGAAGCCTGATTCTCTGCTATGACATGAAGACTGATTCTGTGCTGACATGAAGCCAGATTCTCTGTTACGCGACCTCTCTCCTCTGTCTGGGTGCCGGGGCCTAAATATGTGACAGTGGCCTGTTCCAGTGGTGGGTGACGTGAAGCCTTATTCTCTGCTATGACATGAAGACTGATTCTCTGCTGACATGAAGCCTGAATCTCTGTTATGGGACCTCTCTCCTCTGCCTGGGTGCCTGGGCCTAAATATGTGACAGTGGCCTGTTCCAGTGGTGGGTGACGTGAAGCCTGATTCTCTGCTATGACATAAAGACTGATTCTGTGCTGACATGAAGCCAGATTCTCTGTTACGGGACCTCTCTCCTCTGCCTGGGTGCCTGGGCCTAAATATGTGACAGTGGCCTGTTCCAGTGGTGGGTGACGTGAAGCCTGATTCTCTGCTATGACATGAAGACTGATTCTCTGCTGACATGAAGCCTGAATCTCTGTTATGGGACCTCTCTCCTCTGCCTGGGTGCCTGGGCCTAAATATGTGACAGTGGCCTGTTCCAGTGGTGGGTGACGTGAAGCCTGATTCTCTGCTATGACATGAAGACTGATTCTCTGCTGACATGAAGCCTGAATCTCTGTTATGGGACCTCTCTCCTCTGCCTGGGTGCCTGGGCCTAAATATGTGACAGTGGCCTGTTCCAGTGGTGGGTGACGTGAAGCCTGATTCTCTGCTATGACATGAAGACTGATTCTCTGCTGACATGAAGCCTGGATCTCTGTTATGGGACCTCTCTCCTCTGCCTGGGTGCCTGGGCCTAAATATGTGACAGTGGCCTGTTCCAGTGGTGGGTGACGTGAAGCCTGATTCGCTGCTATGACATGAAGACTGATTCTCTGCTGACATGAAGCCTGAATCTCTGTTATGGGACCTCTCTCCTCTGCCTGGGTGCCTGGGCCTAAATATGTGACAGTGGCCTGTTCCAGTGGTGGGTGACGTGAAGCCTGATTCTCTGCTATGACATGAAGACTGATTCTCTGCTGACATGAAGCCAGATTCTCTGTTACGGGACCTCTCTCCTCTGTCTGGGTGCCAGGGCCAAAATGTCTGACAGTGGCCTGTTCCAGTGGTGGGTAACGTGAAGCCTGATTCTCTGCTATGACATGTAGACTGATTCTCTGCTGACATGAAGCCAGATTCTCTGCTATGGCATGAAGAGACTGATTCTCTGCTGACGTGAAGCCCGATTCTCTGCTATGGGACCTCTGTCCAATTGATATTGGTTAATTTTTTTATTTTTTATTTTATTTTAATTCATTTCCCTATCCACATTTGTTTACAGGGGATTTACCTACATGTTGCTGCCTTTTGCAGCCCTCTAGCTCTTTCCTGGGCTGTTTTACAGCCTTTTTAGTGACGAAAATTTCGGGTCCCCATTGACTTCAATGGGGTTCGGGTTCGGGACGAAGTTCGGGTCGGGTTCGGATCCCGAACCCGAACATTTCCGGGAAGTTCGGCCGAACTTCTCGAACCCGAACATCCAGGTGTTCGCTCAACTCTATCCTTCACCTAAAATATCCCAAAGGTCCTTTATGCCTGGTTTACGGCTTTTATCCTTTGGATGAATTTGAATCTGTCCTTTACTCTTGTCCCTTTCTGAACTAGAACTTCTCTTTAGAGCTGACGTGCTGGATCTGCACCTTTTCACTCTCTGTGTCAATATCTACACTGATCTTCACACTGACCTGTGGTCTCCACTGAACTTGTAACTACTCTGAACTGACCTGTCTCACTAGGCCTGACCTGGATATATATAGGACCTGAACTTTATCCCCATCTAGTGGCGGGATGTATAAATTGCACCTAATAGGCCTGTTAACAGGGATTTTGCAGATACACAAATGCAAAGTTATACATTACTGTACAATGCAATTGTTAAGATAAAAAAGTACTTTAAGCAGTGCCCACACACACGTAGTGGGACGCTGCAGGGTTATGTGTGGATTGAGGGTGGGCGGGGACACAGGGGCCCCATAATCTCCTATTGCCTGGGGGCCCCATGAGTTGTCAGTCCGCCCCAGAGCAGGCTTTAGCGCTGCCCTAGCCTGTAAAACGGCTAGGGCAGCGCTAAAGCACGCTCATCAGAGCAGGTGACGTCACCGAACACACTGTCAGGCGGAAGCTTCCGCCCGGCAGTGTGTTTTTCTAAACAAAATGCTCCGATGCTAACATTAGGGGGGCTGCCTGGATGAAAATGGAGGTATGTCCTTTAATTTGGCATGTCTTGTATTGGAAAAGGTTTTTACGGCATTCACTGTGTGCTAAAAATGACATGACGTCCTTATTCTCTGAGTCAATTTGATTATGGCAATACCAGATTTGTATAGTTTTTATTTTTACTACTTAAAAAAAATAAAAAGAAATCAAAATTTTATTTGCATCACATAGCCATAACTTTTTTTAAAAATATTTTCATCTACCAAGCTGTATGACAGCTTTTTTTGGGGCAGAACTGACTGCAGTTTTTATTGGTATTATATTTGGGGTATGCATGACTTTTTGATCCCTTTTATTAAATTTTTTAATCACATGTTTTTTTTTTCCGTTTTTTTCTGTTATGTTGTTTTAATAGACATTTTTGAATGTTTATTTTGTTTGTTTATTTATTTTTATATGTAAAATTGGGAAAGGAGGGGTGATTTGAATTTGTAATATTTTTATGTTTTTTCAAACTTTTTTTTTTAACTTTTAGCCCCCTTAGGGAGCTAGAGAAACTGCGACCTCTTGATTTCATGTCCCATAGACCATAATAGAATACTATCATGGCCTATGGGATTCTGACATGCTGCCAGCCTTTACAGGCAGTTTACCATGACAGGCCTGGAAACCTTCAACAGGCTCCAAGCTGTCATGGTAACCGATTGGTGCACTGCAATTTCACTGTGGGGGCTCTGATTGGAAGCCAGAGGGAGTTCCCTCCCTCTGCCTAACGCCACAGATGTCACAAACGTTATTGACCATGCCATCTGAGGGTTTAAATAACCAGGTTCATTGTCATCGCTGATCCCAATCATTGTGGCAGGGTTTCTGTTGTATTATACAACCGGCACCCGCCATGTATGAAGCCGGCTCCGTGCAGCAGCCCGCTCCATGCAATCCTTTACACATTATCATGTACATGTGCACAATAATCCGTGAAGTGGTTAAATTCCTCTGGAAAACTAGATGGATTTCTTCAGACACAAAAGCTAGTTCTACAGTTTTTTTGAATACTGAGGCCCAGCACCATGCCCTATGTATTGAGACTTGTGGATCGCCCTGTAGTTTCCTAGAACTCGTGAATTATTTTCACGTAGGTTCTATCTCAGTAACCAAGCAAAATCCCAGAGTACGATGTGTAACTGTCCGCTTATCATTGTGGATCTTGTTCAGCACTTACTGCTGGGTGGAACCTTTCTGCCTCCCTTTGGTTCCCTGGGGAATGTTTTGATCAGCAGGATTACAAGACCACTCCTTCTCCTGTCTTAGAAAGAAAGCCTTTTCCTGTATCTCAGATGCCACATGTTAGCTGTCTGCATAGGATTTCATGGAAGATGTCTGCAGACAATCCCTAAAGCTTAAAGTTTGTACCCCCCTTGGCAAGTGGATCGAGGTATGCAGAAAAGTGTGCATTGTTATAAAGGTGTATATGTTCTAGAGATAAACCCTGTTCATGCTGTTTGGTTTTAAATACGCTATACTGTATAATCCAAGGCACTTTGCATGTAACCATGTTTCTTTGAATGTTCAATGTAATTAGATGTGTGTGCAGACAACTGTAATTAACCCTGTAACCCCCTTTTTGGTGACAACTGTAAATAAGTGTGTTGTATGTCATTTACAGTTTTCACGGTGCTATGGTGCTATGGTGCTTACGATATTCATGTTTACGGTGCTCAAGGAGATAAAGAAAATAATATTCAACCCTGCTGCGCACCTTTGTTCCAAAAGAATAAAACTACTGCACCCGTCAGAAGCTCTCCTCTTGTTATTTATTCGATGCCAAAGGGGCCGTAACAGTGAAAACTCGTCGCTGCGGTGGAGACTCGACATCACCAGCTGCGTCGCTGTCTTCATCGAACTGTGAGTAAAGGCTTCCCAACGCCTCACAAGACACGTGCGGACGCCATCTTGGCAACAGAGACTTGGCTAAAAAAGTAAACGTGTCACGTGGACTTTTAAATATAGCGGGCTCTTTATATGTGATCCGGAAGCCGCCCTTAACTACTATGCGAGCCAAATAGTTAATATTTTGCTAAACCAGTGATCAAGTTATTATATTCGTGTTTAGAGGCCTAGTGTCAGATTTAAAGCAACGCTATCTTCCAAGTTCCTAATCCACTAAACTGCAGTTATTTTACAGAAAGGGTTAATTGTCTGGTTAGAAAGTGTCAGCAGTATATTCGTTTAAAACATTTTGTAGTACTGTATGCATTGTTTGCTAATCTTTAGTTACAAGTGTGAACACCTGTTATCTGTCGTAGCCCTTAGTAGCAAGTTTGAGCCAACACTCATTCAAGTTAGGTTTCAGGCACACTCACACTTGAAAGGCAAAGGCACACTAGAACAAAATGTTGTCACCTGCTGAAGAAACAGACAAACCCACAGAGTCACAACAGGTACGATCCAGCTCTAGAGAGCGAAGCCTAACAGAAAAGGGCAAAGAAATGCACGAAGAAACAGTTAAGAAAAATGAAAAGGCATTCAACAAGGTGTGCAACTCTTGGAAGGAGCTAGCAAAGGAATGTAGGACAAAGTTAAAAGGTTTCTGCTCAACTGAAGACCTTAATACAAGATTGAAAGAGATTAAAGCCAAAGAAGCGTTAGTGCACCAACAGTATGAGTCCATGTGCCGAAATAATTCCACTACCCCGTACGTTGTTAAGAAAATGGACGCATGCACCGCGTTAACGGCTGAAATCTGCAACCTCATCAGCAAGCGGCTAGAGAATGTAGATGAAATCTTTAACGATCAACTTGAGAAGGAAAGGGTGAGGATGGCGCTTAATAAAGAAGAGCATGAGTCAGTCTTTGGAAACTCAGAAACAGAAACTGTCCTCTCAGAGTCATTACCAGACTCCAACGCAAGCTCAAGAGCTACTTCCAGATCTAGCAAACGCGCTGACGCAGAAGCAGATCTTGCAGCCAAAATAGAACAGGCAAAGGCGACGCAACAGATGCGCGAGGAGCAAGCTAAGCTGAACAAACTAGAGGCAGAAATTAAACTGAAGTTGGATGAGGAAAAGACAAGGCTACAACAGCTACAAGCAGAAAATGAAGTCAAGGTAGCTGCAGCAAGAGTGAAAGCCTACAACGCTTATGATAGTCTTGAAATTTACGAACAGGAGACAAACCACAATGTGCAATACCTCTGCCAAAATAATGAACCACGAAACTCACTGAATCCAAAGGCTGTGCCATTTCAACCTTCAAATACACCACTTGGGGTGTCAAGACCAAATGAAGAAGTTAGTCTAACCCCAGGACTTGCAAGTCTGCTTATCTCCAACCGTCTCCCTATACCTGAACCAACTGTATTCACAGGTGATCCTTTGAAGTTCATAGATTGGAAGATATCCTTTATGGCGCTGATTGATCAGAAACCACTCCCTGTGTGCGAAAAAATGCTGTACTTGAAGAGGTATCTCGGTGGTGAAGCTCGTAAGGCAGTGGAAGGGTTCTTCTACCGAAATTCAGAAGATGCCTATCTAGGTGCTTGGGGAATCCTACAGGACAGGTATGGAGGTCCATTCATAGTGCAAAGAGCCTTCAGAGAAAGGTTGGCTAAATGGCCAAAGATATCAGCAAATGACCCTGTAGCATTAAGAGAGTTTGCAGATTTCCTTCAAGGTTGTGTGGAGGCCATTCCTCATGTTAAAGGCCTAGCTATTCTAAATGATTGTGAAGAAAACCACAAGCTTCTCAAGAAACTGCCTGAATGGATCGTGCGCAGATGGAGTCGCATCGCCGTGGACGAGCTGGACAAGTCCCAAGAATACCCAACCTTTGCTCGTTTCACAGAGTTCCTGCAAAGGGAAGCTAAGATTGCATGCAACCCCATTGCCTCTCCTTTTCTCCTCAGTACCAAGACTACAGATGAGAGAATTCCCAAGAGAGCCAAGGCGCTCAACACAAGCACTCAAATGAAGCCCTCTACCTTCCACGTTCCAAATATCTCAGCTTCAAGACCGAAACCACCTTGCCTAGCCTGCAAAGACGAAACACACGGTGTCGCTAAATGTCCGACTTTTGCGGTAAAAACCATCGATGAAAAGAAGGCTTTTATTCACGAAAACCATCTCTGTTTTGGTTGCTTAAGAAAGGGCCACACTACAAAAGACTGCAAAGGAAGACACACGTGTAGCATATGCAGTCGACGTCATCCAACCTGTTTGCACATACAGAGAGACACTGAGCCTGTCAAGGCATCAAACGATGATTCAGTAGGCATGAGAAATAAGGCAAACGACAACGTTCCCAAAGTTATGTCCCATACTTTGACAAGACATACGTCTGCCACATCCTGCATTGTTCCAGTTCTGTTGTCAGCTACTACGGAGCCTCAGAGGGAAATCCTCACTTATGCCTTACTTGACACACAGAGTGATTCAACCTTTATTCTGGCAGACCTGGTATCGAAGTTAAGTGTGAGCACCAAGCCATTACAGCTAAGGCTCAGCACAATGACAGCGGTTGACACAGTTATTTCAAGCCAAATTGCTCACGGTCTGCAAGTGCGTGGCTTCAACTCCGAAGTTCAAGTCCAACTCCGTCAAGCCTATACAAGAGATTTCATTCCAGTAGATAAGTCTCACATCCCCACTAAGGAGACTGCACTCCAGTGGTCACACCTCAAACACTTGGCAAACAAGTTACAGCCACTTCAAGATTGCGAAGTAGGACTACTGATCGGTTATGACTGCCCATCAGCACTGGCTCCCTTGGAGGTTGTTATCGGCTCCGAAAATGAACCCTTCGCTCAAAAAACTATGCTCGGCTGGAGCATTGTAGGATCAGCAAATCCACATCTTGATAGACAGGGTAGCCAGAGCTTCGTACACAGAGTCGCAGTGAAAGAAATGCCAATGCCGCCGGTCGCTGATGTGTTAAAGGCTTTAGAAATGGACTTCATTGAAAGAAATTATGAAGATAAGTACGTGTCTCAAGATGATGTTCGCTTCGTGCAGTTTCTCTCGGAAACTATAATGAAAAGGAAAGATGGACACTACGAGATGCCGTTACCCTTCAAAGACAACAGTCAACTGGCACTACCAAACAATAAGAGGCTGGCCCTTATTCGACTTCATCATCTAAAGAAAAGATTAAAGGGAAATAGACAGTACCATGAACACTACACTGCATTCATGGAAGAAACAATCAGAAAAGGTGATGCAGAACCAGCCCCTTCATTATCAGAGGAAGAGACAGTGTGGTACATCCCACATCACGGGGTTTATCACCCCAAGAAGCCAGACAAGTTAAGAGTTGTCTTTGATTGTTCAGCAAAGTTCAAAGGCATCTCCCTAAACGATACCTTGCTGACAGGTCCCGACCTGATAAACTCTCTAGTGGGAGTCCTCTGTCGCTTCAGGAAGGAAGCAGTTGCTGTGATATGCGACATTGAAAAGATGTTCCATCAGTTCTATATCCCCTCAGAAATGCGCAATTACTTAAGGTTCCTTTGGTGGGAGAACGGTCAGTTGGAAACAGAACCGAAAGAATACAGAATGGCAGTTCACCTTTTCGGTGCCAGCTCCTCTCCAGGATGTGCCAATTTCGGCCTTAAGTATCTTGCACGACAACACAAGTCAGAACATCCCTCAGCATCAGCCTTCATCGAGAAGAATTTTTATGTCGACGACGGCCTAACTAGCGTTCCAACAGTCAGCGAAGCTTCGAATCTAATCCTCGAAACTCAAGGATTATGTAAAAATGCCGGCCTACGACTGCATAAGTTCAACTCTAATAAAAGGGACGTCCTGTCCTGTATTGCTCCGTCAGAAAGAGCAACAACTAGTGTACCTGTCAAACTTAGCCCAGACTCAACAACAGAAGGACAAGTACTTGGCATTCAGTGGTCAATTGAAAACGACACCTTCAGTTTCAGTGCTGACATAAAGCATCAACCCTCAACTCGTCGTGGTATCCTGTCAGTCGTAGCCTCCCTTTATGATCCTCTAGGCTTCATAGCCCCCTTCATACTGAGCGGCAAGTGCATTCTCCAAGAGCTTTGCCGCAGAGGCATCAGTTGGGATGAAGCACTTCCTGAGAGCTTATGTCCACGGTGGGAGGCTTGGAAGAGTAGTCTGCAAGCTTTAAGGGAAATCAAGATACCCAGATGTTACCATCCCCCAGACTTTGGTAACAGAATGAAAGTGGAACTACACCACTTTTCCGATGCCAGCAACATAGGATATGGTGCCTGTTCGTACCTTAGGTACAAAAATGACAGAGATCAAGTCCATTGCAGCTTCGTAATGGCCAAGGCAAGAGTTGCACCAACGAAGATTGTGAGCATCCCAAGGTTTGAACTCTCAGCTGCCGTCACTGCAGCAAGGTTGAGTGTCATGTTGAAGGCAGAACTTGAAATAGAAGCTGACAAAGAGTTCTTCTGGACAGACTCCCAAGTAGTCTTAGCCTATATCAATAACGAAGCAAGAAGGTTTCACGTGTTTGTAGCCAATCGTGTTCAACTCATAAGAGAGATTACAGATCCAACCCAGTGGCATTATGTGGATACGACACAAAACCCAGCCGACCATGCATCCAGGGGTCTACATGTAGCGGATATCTCCACCTCAAGTTGGTTATCTGGGCCTAGTTTCCTTTGGAGATCTGAAGTGCACGCATCTTCAAGCTCTTCAGCAGAACTAATTGTAGGCGACCCTGAAGTCAAACCTGTTACAACCCTTGCATCACAAGCCAATGAACAAACTGATACTCTAAATCGTCTGAGCAGGTTCTCCAGTTGGTCAATGCTCATTAAGGTGATTGCAAGAATCCGGAGAATAAAAACGAAGACGTATCACTGCAGCAATCTTGTCTCTGTGGAGGAACGTAAGGAGGCCAGGGAGGTAGTGATAGGTCTAGTTCAACAGCAAGTTTTCCCCCAAGAGCTAAAACTCCTTCAAAGAGGAGATAGTCTCCCAAGTTCAAGCCCTCTTAGCTGCCTTGACCCCATTCTGGTTCAAGGACTTCTTCGTGTTGGTGGAAGGCTGTCAAGATCAACTCTTAGTCAAGAAACAAAGCACCCAGTCATCCTCCCAAAAGAAGGGCACATTACCCAGTTAATCCTGTCCCACTATCATGCAGCCATTCATCACCAGGGCCGCAGCCAAACTCTAACAGAACTCAGAGCAAATGGATTTTGGGTGCTTGGTGGAAGCAAGTCAGTCGCCAAGTTAATACATAAATGTGTACAGTGTCGAAAGCTCCGGCGTCCCACAGAGGAGCAGCGTATGTCAGAGCTCCCCGAAGAACGCATAGAAGTTTCAGCTCCCTTTACATACTGTGGTATGGACTGTTTTGGTCCCTTTATCACCAAACAAGGTCGAAAGGAATACAAGAGGTATGGTCTAATCTTCACATGCTTCTCCTCACGTGCAGTCCACATCGAAATGCTTGAAGATTTATCTACAGATTCCTTCATCAATGCCTTAAGGTGTTTCATCAGTTTAAGAGGAGCCGTTTGCCAACTTCACTGTGACCAAGGCACAAACTTCACAGGAGCAAAGAACGAACTTAAAGAAGCCCTGAAGCAATGTGACACAAAGGCACTAGAAACTTTCCTAGCTGATAAACAGTGTGAGTTTATCTTCAATGCTCCTTCCGCAAGTCATGCAGGTGGAGTCTGGGAACGTCAAATTAGAACCATTCGTAATGCGCTAAATGCTACAACAGTCCAATGTTCAAGTAGACTAGACGATGCTTCTCTTAGAACGCTATTTTATGAAGCCATGGCCATCGTTAACAGTCGTCCTTTAACTGTCGATGGAATCAATGACCCCAAGGCGCCAGAACCTCTAACTCCAAACCACCTCATCCTGATGAAATCCAAGGTTGCATTACCTCCACCTGGGAAATTCGTAAAGGAAGACGTATATGCAGCTAAACGGTGGCGTAGAGTGCAATATTTAGCAGAACAATTCTGGAGTCGGTGGAAAAGAGAATACCTCATGAGTGTTTCCACAAGACAGAAATGGCACACACCTCGACGTAACCTCAAAGTAAATGACATTGTCATAATCAAAGATGATATGTCTCCCAGATGCCAGTGGCAACTAGGACGTGTAATTGAAACTACAATAGAAAAGGATGATCTAGTTCGTCGAGTCAAGGTGTTAGTAGGTGACAGAAGATTGCAAGATAAGAAGGACTATGTATCAAAACCTTCAATCATTGAACGTCCTATTCAAAAGCTAGTAGTCCTCATAGAAAGCAAATAAGTTCAGTTTTAGTGATACACTAGCATACCACCACACAAGACAGTAGCCAGTTACAGAGGTACCTATAAGCTAAATTGTGTATGATGTACCATGTTTTATAGCGGCCAAGGTTATGTTCCGTAAATTATGTATGACTTTTAGGTTATGTTCATCATAACATAATTTGGTGGGAGTGTAACTGTCCGCTTATCATTGTGGATCTTGTTCAGCACTTACTGCTGGGTGGAACCTTTCTGCCTCCCTTTGGTTCCCTGGGGAATGTTTTGATCAGCAGGATTACAAGACCACTCCTTCTCCTGTCTTAGAAAGAAAGCCTTTTCCTGTATCTCAGATGCCACATGTTAGCTGTCTGCATAGGATTTCATGGAAGATGTCTGCAGACAATCCCTAAAGCTTAAAGTTTGTACCCCCCTTGGCAAGTGGATCGAGGTATGCAGAAAAGTGTGCATTGTTATAAAGGTGTATATGTTCTAGAGATAAACCCTGTTCATGCTGTTTGGTTTTAAATACGCTATACTGTATAATCCAAGGCACTTTGCATGTAACCATGTTTCTTTGAATGTTCAATGTAATTAGATGTGTGTGCAGACAACTGTAATTAACCCTGTAACCCCCTTTTTGGTGACAACTGTAAATAAGTGTGTTGTATGTCATTTACAGTTTTCACGGTGCTATGGTGCTATGGTGCTTACGATATTCATGTTTACGGTGCTCAAGGAGATAAAGAAAATAATATTCAACCCTGCTGCGCACCTTTGTTCCAAAAGAATAAAACTACTGCACCCGTCAGAAGCTCTCCTCTTGTTATTTATTCGATGCCAAAGGGGCCGTAACACGATGCAAGCTGTCAGTCTACTCTCCCTATAATCATTTCCTTATCTTACAACAGGATTTTTACGTGAATCAATTTTTTCATGTTTATCCTTTAAACAGTAGAATTAGAAATTGCAATGCTAGATCCATGCTGGCCAGGAAATAATGCGTAAAATCTTGTAAAATGAGATTGTCTCCTACGCATTTGGATAAGATTCGGAGCTCATAAATCTAAATTATTTATATGGTCTGCCAGAAAAACATTGAGTATCACTGCATGTTCCTTTCTGCGACAATTGTTTGCAATAAGAAGAAGCATGAGCGGGAGCACATGAGCAGCTCTTGGATTCACCCTCCTGATCTTCTTAACCTTTTCAAGTAAATAGGCCACAGCACTCTTTTCATAAAATGGCAAGGGTGGGTGCACGTCCAGATTATGTTCTATAGCTCCACCTCAAGAACTGTAAGTGTCATAAATATTTAGACAGCACTCCTTAAGTGGTGATAATTAATGCTTTTATTTCATATTATTTCAGCCGGAATAGGTGGTATGTCAGTTGCCAGGCTTGATAATCGCCCTTCATCAGGCACTCTGAGGACCACACTGTGTGTACAGCCGGCTGTACACACAGTGTGGTCCTCAGAGTGCCTGATGAAGGGCGATTATCAAGCCTGGCAACTGACATACCACCTATTCCGGCTGAAATAATATGAAATAAAAGCATTAATTATCACCACTTAAGGAGTGCTGTCTAAATATTTATGATCTTCTTAACATCAGAATGATAAATCACATTGAGGTTCATTTACTAAAGACTGGCGTTTCACATGCCAGTTCTATCAAAGACCACCAGGCTAAGGACCCTTTACATGGGCCGACTCAGCAGACAATTATTGGGAATGAACTGTTCGTTCCTGATAACTGCCTGCACATTAGAGGGGGTGAGAGCTGCATTTACATACGGCAATCGTCTCCTCTGTATGGGGACGAGCAATCGCTATTGTGACCGCTCATCCCTATAGACAATCATTGTTAAATCCGTGTTTACACAGGATAATCTGCAGTCCAGAAATGATGATTTTGGTGTCTATATCAACAATACTTTCACTCGATGACGAGGCAGATGTGGCAATTGTGTGAAGCACCTTTACACAGACCAATGGTAGGAGCAAGTTTTCCTAGGAACGCTCTTTCCGGAAAATTGTCCTGATCATCAACCCGTGTAAAGGGGTTTTCTGGAATCAATATTTTGATGGCCTATCCTCAGAATAGGTCATCAATATCAGTGGGGGTCGAACTTCTGCCACTCCACCAGTAAGCTGTTTGAAGGGACCTTCAGTAAGCTCTGCAAGCTTTTCCTAGTACAGTGACGTCATTTCTATCGGTCACACAGTCTATGTGCAGCTCAGTCCCATTCTAGTCAACAAGCCTGGGCTGCAATACAAAGCACAGCCACTATACAATGCTGTGCTTGGTATGCTATGTGGAGGCTGAAGAACTCACTGGAGCCCTGTGGCCTCTTCAAACAAGGTGCCATGAGTCAGACCCTCACCGCAGGGCTGCTTTAACCAAAGGGTGAATGGTGCACGTGCAGTGGGCCTACCTGTGGCAGGTCAAGACTCAAGCCTCCAACTGTCCTAGATCCGACAAGATGTTAGAAGCCGCAGCAGGTCCTAAATTCCACTGTATCTGTGTCCTGATGTCTACAAAGACTCCAATGATGAGAAGGAGAACATGCAGCAGCCTGTAAGTAAAAAAGTACATGCATGCATATAAATGTGTGTTTATCTGTGTCTGTGTGTGTCAACATCTGCTTTTACTCTGTATACAGAGGAATTGGACAAAACTGACAGCACCGACTAGTGGTGTGCAATATAGCGCTCTCATTTTGTGTAAACTACAGGGGACATTATACCTACTGGGGACACTATAAGGGACATTATACCTACAGGGGGCACTATAAGGGGTATTATAACTAATGGGGGAACTATAAGGGGCATTATAACTAATGGGGGAACTATAAGGGGCATTATAACTACTGGGGGCACTATAAGGGGTATTATAACTACTGGGGGCACTATAAGGGGCATTATAACTACTGGGTACTATAAAGGGCATTATAACTATTGGGAGCACCATAAAGGGTGTAACGGTCGCGTACACACACACACAGGGGGGAGGGAAGTGACCACTGCGCTCCACCCTTACCCCTGGCCCTGCCTACTTGCCTCGCGAGTCCTAATGACAGGGGACAACTGGACGGCAATCCCTAATTTGGAGTAAGTGCAGGGATGACAGACAGACAAACAACAGGACGTGAACGGACCGAGTCAATACCAGGAAAGCTGCAAAGTACAAATGGAGCAAGCAGAGAATTGTCAGGAGAAGCCGGGGTCATAAATACCAGGAGAGCAGAGAAGTACAAGAGGAGTCCTAAGAGAGTAGTCAGGTGGGAGCCGAGGTCACAATACCAGGACGGATGCGCAGTACAGGAGGATCAGGCAAAAGGATGGTCAAGGAACAGGATCAGGAAAGTATTCAGCAGTCCAACAAATAGCCAGGAACCTAGAAATTAACAGGCAACCTGTAGCCAGCAGGCTGCCTGTATTTATAGTGGGGAGTGAGGGTCATGTGACGTGGCCAGCGTCACATGACCGACAGACCAACCAGTCGAGCACCGAGTGATCAGCTCGGCACTCAAGGCAGACTTAGGAGCAAGGAGCCACCCAGCTAGTAAAGCCGCCCTGGGAATGAGGTCAAACACAGAACCTCATTCCAAAAGCTAAGCAACAGTTCTGCGGGCAATGGGGGACCGAGTGCACCTTCGGAACCCCGTGACAGTACCCCCCCTTTTACGAGGGGCCACCGGACCCAAGACTTCAGGCGATGGCTTTTCAGGGTGTTCTAAATGAAATTTACGAACAAGTCTAGGAGCATGAACCTCCCTGGCAGGTACCCAAGATCTCTCTTCAGGTCCATACCCCTTTCAGTGAATCAGGTACTGCAAGGAATTACGCACCTTCCATACTCGACAGCATCATTAACAAGAACTGGCGGAGGCGAGGCTTTTGATGGTACTACCGGTTCAAAATATTTTTTAAGCAGAGATTTATGGAACACATTATGAATGTGGAATGACTCAGGCAGCTCCAACCTAAAAGATACCGGGTTAATCACTTCCGTGATCTTATATGGTCCAATAAAACGAGGAGCAAATTTTTTAGAAGTTACCTTGAGAGATAGATTCTTGGAGGACAACCATACTTTATCCCCAACCTGAAAGTTTACCCCCCTTGAACGTCTCCTATCGGCCTTGAGTTTTTGAGAACATTGAGCCTTTTCTAGGTTCGATTGAACCCGGGCCCAAACTGTGCACAGTTCGGAGGAGAGTTTATCAGCTTCAGGGTTAGAGGAGGAGACGGACGACCCAGAATGAAAACAGGGATGAAAACCATGGTTACAAAAGAAAGGGGAGACCCCAGCAGAAGAATTATTGAATGGTTATTCAGAGCAAATTCAGCCAACGGAAGGAATTTGACCCATAATTGCTGGTCATCAGCAACATACAACCTCAGGAATTGTTCCACAGACTGATTAAGGCGTTCAGTCTGCCCATTACTCTCAGGATGGTAGGCGGAAGAAAAAGACAACGAAATTTTACATCTTTGACAGAAGGCCCTCCAGAATTTGGACACAAACTGCACACCCCTGTCCGAAACAATATTTTCCGGGATACCATGCAATCGAACAATTTCTTTCACAAAAATAGACGCCAGGGTTTTGGCATTCGGGAGTTTAGACAGGGGAATGAAATGGACCATCTTGCTAAACCTATCCACCACTACCCACACTACAGTCTTACCCTCCGCCAGCGGTAGGTCAGTTATAAAGTCCATCGAGATATGGGACCAGGGTCTACTGGGAATGGGTAGGGGTCGTAGGTTACCAGCAGGGCGAGTCCTAGGTGTCTTGGACCTGGCACAAACCTCACAGGCTGACACATAGGACTTGACATCCCTAGTTAGAGTGGGCCACCAATAAGATCTAGAAACCAGATCCTTAGTGCCCTCAACACCCGGATGTCCACAAAAGGCAGAATCGTGACACTCACCCAACAGCTGGAGACGAAATTGTATGGGAACAAACAACTTATCTGTTGGGGTGGATACCGGTGCCAGATGTTGTTCCGACCTAATGCGAGCCGAGATATCCTGGGTAAGAGCTGCTAAGAAGATTTTTGCTGGCAGGATGGATTCAGGTGGTACCTCAGTAGGTTGAAAAGCCTGGAAGCTCCGAGATAATGCGTCCGCCTTCACATTTTTACTTCCCGGCCTGAACGTGATGGAAAAATCAAAACGAGTAAAAAACAGAGCCCATCTGGCTTGACGGGGATTCAACCTCTTAGCAGACTCGAGAAACATAAGGTTTTTATGGTCAGTGACAACAGTTACACAATGCCTTGCCCCCTCCAGAAAATGCCTCCACTCCTCAAATGCCCATTTAATGGCCAGCAGCTCCCTATTCCCTATGTCGTAGTTTCTCTCCGTGGGAGAGAATTTCCTGGAGAAGAAGGCACATGGTCTCAGATTAGTGAGGCTGGCAGGACCTTGTGAAAGGACTGCTCCTGCGCCGTCCTCGGACGCATCCACCTCCACAATAAAAGGTTTCTCCTGATCAGGCTGGATCAGAATGGGAGCGCTACTGAATGCCTTTTTTAATTTTTCAAATGAAGAAATGGCCTCAGTAGACCAATTCTCCAAATCCGCCCCTTTCTTAGTAAGGTCGGTCAACGGTTTAGCAATTACGGAAAAATTCATAATAAATTTACGATAGTAATTGGCGAAACCTAAGAACCGTTGTAAGGCCTTTAAGGATGAAGGTCTTACCCATTCCTTAATTGCTAGTACCTTACCAGGATCCATCTTGAAGGCGTGAGGAGTCAGAACATGCCCTAGAAACAGAATCTCCTGCACACCAAAGACACATTTCTCTTGTTTAGCGGATAGCTGATTCTCCCGCAACACCTCTAATACTTGTCTAACATGAGACACATGGGATTCGAAGTCAGGAGAGAATATCAAAATGTCGTCAAGATAGACAATAACAAATTTACCTAAGAACTCCCTAAGAATGTCATTCAGGAAGTTTTGGAACACAGCTGGGGCATTGCTGAGTCCAAAAGGCATCACCTGATATTCAAAGTGTCCTACCGGAGTATTGAACGCCGTCTTCCATTCGTCTCCCTCCTTGATTCGGATTAGATTGTATGCCCCTTTCAGGTCAATTTTGGAAAACCAGGTTGCCCCCAGGACCTGGTTAAATAAATCCGGAATCAATGGGAGGGAGTATCTATTCTGGACAGTGATTTTATTTAATCTCCGGTAATCGATACATGGCCTAAGACCACCATCTTTTTTCTTAACGAAGAAAAACCCCGCCCCCATAGGAGAGACAGAAGGTCTAATATGCCCTTTACCAAGGCTCTCCTTAATATAAGCTTCCATGGCCTTGCGTTCGGGCATAGAAAGATTATAAATTCGTCCTTTAGGAAACTTGGCCCCCTCTACTAGCTCTATGGTACAATCATAAGGTCTATGGGGGGGTAGAACCTCCGGGGTTGGTGATGAGAATACATCAGAATATTCTCTGACAACAGAGGGTAAAGTATCAGACTTTACTGAGACCCCAGCCTGTACCACGGACAGGCACGAGTCACACTTAGGCCCCCATCTCACCAACTCCCCATTGGACCAATCTATAGTGGGGTTATGTAGTCGGAGCCAAGGCAACCCTAGTACCACCTCAGCAGGTAGGTTCTCCAGGACTAGAAGCGAACATCTCTCTGAGTGGCACACACCCACGGTTAGAGAAATCTCCGAGGTACATAAGCTCACCGTACCACCAATAAGAGGAGTAGCATCAATAGCCATGACATGGATAGGAGTTGGTAAGGCAAACATAGGAATACCCAATCTAACAGCATACTCAGAGTCAATAAAGCTAGCCGCTGAGCCAGAATCAATAAAGGCCTTACCCGGCCATTTATCTACTCCCAGAGAAATCGTAATGGGTACCGAAAGCTTACATTTAGAAAATTCAGGGTGTACCTGGTCTTTAGGTTGCCTTGCCTTAGGAGACTTGACAGAGAGGACCTTCTTAGGACACTGGTTGATCCAATGGTCAGAATCTCCACAGTAAAAGCATTCTCCACGTCTGCGGCGAAGATTCCCTCGGGTCATGCCAACCTGCATGGGTTCCTCGGTGGAGACCTCAGCATTGTCTCTGGGATAGGCCTCTGGCTGGACCACCATCTGGGAAGAGAACTGTTGTTCCTGTCGTCTCTCTCTAACCCGTCGGTCAAGTCGGACAACAAGGGTCATCATCTCCTCTAAGGTCTCTGGAAGTTGATAACTGACCAGAAGATCCTTTAATTTATCAGACAGACCTGACCTGAACTGACTCTTCAGGGCTGGTTCGTTCCATCCTGAGGGGACACACCATCTTCTGAATTGGGTGCAATAATCCTCCGCTGGTAAATTGCCCTGAACCAGTGCTTTTAGAGCCGTCTCGGCTACTAGAGCCTTGTCTGGTTCATCATAGAGGGTACCTAGGGCCTGAAAGAACCCCTCCACAGAATATAAACAACTGGCGCCAGCAGGTAAAGAGAACGCCCAGTCCTGGGGATCACCCTGTAATCGGGAAATGATAATGCCCACGCGTTGACTCTCGGGGCCAGAGGACACGGGGCGCAAACGGAAGTAAAGTTTGCAACTCTCCTTAAAAGAGAGAAACTTCTTCCGGTCTCCAGAAAAGGTTTCTGGGAGCTTAATCTGGGGCTCAAAATGCGGACTGGAGGCCTGAGGAGTGGAAGAGCCTTGCCCTAACTCAAAAGAGCTGAGTTTTTCCCCTAACTCCTGCACCATCTGCGTCAGATTAGAGACATAGTCAGTCAGGGTCACCAGAGGATTCATAATACAGTGGTTATTGGGCCTGTTAATCTGTAACGGTCGCGTACACACACACACAGGGGGGAGGGAAGTGACCACTGCGCTCCACCCTTACCCCTGGCCCTGCCTACTTGCCTCGCGAGTCCTAATGACAGGGGACAACTGGACGGCAATCCCTAACTTGGAGTAAGTGCAAGGATGACAGACAGACAAACAACAGGACGTGAACGGACCGAGTCAATACCAGGAAAGCTGCAAAGTACAAATGGAGCAAGCAGAGAATTGTCAGGAGAAGCCGGGGTCATAAATACCAGGAGAGCAGAGAAGTACAAGAGGAGTCCTAAGAGAGTAGTCAGGTGGGAGCCGAGGTCACAATACCAGGACGGATGCGCAGTACAGGAGGATCAGGCAAAAGGATGGTCAAGGAACAGGATCAGGAAAGTATTCAGCAGTCCAACAAATAGCCAGGAACCTAGAAATTAACAGGCAACCTGTAGCCAGCAGGCTGCCTTTATTTATAGTGGGGAGTGAGGGTCATGTGACGTGGCCAGCGTCACATGACCGACAGACCAACCAGTCGAGCACCGAGTGATCAGCTCGGCGCTCAAGGCAGACTTAGGAGCAAGGAGCCACCCAGCTAGTAAAGCTGCCCTGGGAATGAGGTCAAACACAGAACCTCATTCCAAAAGCTAAGCAACAGTTCTGCGGGCAATGGGGGACCGAGTGCACCTTCGGAACCCCGTGACACAGGGCTTTTTTTTTTTACTTCTGGGGGCACTTTAGGGGCCCTATTACTTTAGGGGGCGTTCTGTGTGAGCATTACTATTATTGGGCACAATATGGAGGGCACTACTACTAATAGGAGCAATCTTTGAGAGCATTATCACTGTAGGGGGCACTAATACTAATGATGACAATCTGGGAGAGAATAATTATTATTGGTGTAACTTTTGAGGTCACTTTGGGGACTATCTGTGTGTCACTGTCAGTGATGGCCAGTTCGCAGTGTTCGTCAACGAACACATGCGGGCTGCCATCTTAACTGACAAGTCCGGCGACGGATAGGTAAGCCCTTACCTGTGCCAGTGCCGCGAGCCAGTCTGAAACAAATGCGGTCACCGGGAGCAGGCAGTTCCGAGAACAGCCCAATGAAGGCCCCCGGCGGCTGTTCTTGGAACTGCCTGCTCCCTGTGACCGCATTTGTTTCAGACTGGCTCGCGGCGCAGGCACAGGTCAGGGCTTACCTGTGCGCGTCACCGGACTTGTGAGTTAAGGTGGCAGGCCGCATGTGTTCGTTGGCAAACACTGCGAACTGGCCATCACTGGTCACTGTTATTTCATAAATATATTATTTGGGGGCATTGTGAATCACAGTGTGTACAGTTGTGGGAGTAGCAGTCAGATAACACTGTTGAGTACCAGGAGTCTGAGGATGATAGAAAACTGGGGAATCTAACTTGTCTGTGTAGCAAACTCTGCAGAGACAAAACTCAGCTGAAAGAAGTTGTCATTTGATTTCTGCACCGAATGAAAAAGATGAGGAAATAGAATGTCCACACTAGAGTTGACACCACTGGATATAAGAGGTATGTGGTGCTGTATTCTCCTGTATCTATGATAGTGCTGAATGTCCATCCAAATATGCCTTTAGTACTAGCGATGCGGGCTTGGATTGAAAATCTGACACATATGCATTAGGGCTTGTTCCGGAGTCTTTTGAAGCCCTAGCAATGCCCCCTGTTTAATACAATAGTGACCCATGGAGCTCTCTGAGCCCAGCAGGCAGGCGCAACGCAATGATGTCATTACGCCTGCTTAACTGAGCAGCAGAATGCACAGGCCAGGGATAATCTGCTCTATTTATCAGGGGCTAGGCGAGTATTACTTTTTTTAAATTTTATTAAAACTACATGGGCAGCACTATTAAAATGGGGCAGCACTATTATAAGTGGCAGCACTAATAGAAAGGGGCAGTATTATTGAGCTGGGGGACTATGGGAGCAACATTATTGTGAGGGACACTAAAGAGGCTATTGTCAGGGGAGCACTAATGGGTCATTTTTAGTGTGAGGGCAGCACTTAGGGGGCATAACCAATGTGAGGAGAAGCACAAATGAGACTGGGTGGGATTGGGTGTGTGTATATAGGTGTTGGACAGTATAGTGTCAAGTAAAAAAAGGTGCCGCTGATGTTGTTTCTACTTGGAGAAGTATGCCATACTACTATATGTATAGTATGGAGGTCACTCAACCAAGATAAACATTGAAGAGGATGGAGGGTTCAGTCTAGTGCTGCAGCCCTTCAAGCAGCCGAACCCTTTGCACTTGGCCCACCAATGTGTTAAAATGGCCCTATTGCTAACAGTGACTATTTATCACCAGCCCAATGATGCCACTGATGCTGTATGTCCATCATGTTGCATACTGAATTGCTACTGGTGGTGCAGGTGCTGCTTTTCCCACTACTACTGCCCCTATAAAGCCACACATCTGCTGTCCATCACGTTTCATACTGTACTGCTGCTACAGTAGCTACTACTGTCACTACTACTACCCCTACACATCTGCACATCTACTGCCTTATCTGTCAGGTTCCATAATGTGCTGCTAATGCTGCCACTACTACTACCCCTACACAGCCACACATCTCCTGCCTTGTCTGTCAGATTACATATTGTATTGCTGGTGCTCCCGAACAAGGGAGAACTTTTGGACTGCTAGTTCAGAACAAGCCAATGCTTTTTCTAATACTACCATGTGTGAGTATATAAACACCAGCAGGCATCAGCCCCATTAAGGCATAATTTGTGAACCACTTGATCAGAACAAGCCAGTGCTTTTTCTATTATTACCTTGTGTGTATAACCACCGGAAGACATATTCCCCCAACAAGGGGCAGTTTTTGAACACTTTTTACTTTTAGAAAGCATAACAAATCTGACAGCGCAGTGCGTTTTTAAGCAGGCCAACCATGTATTTACCCATGGCTATATACGTCCGTGTCACTCTGACATTAGTAATGCTGCCTTCGAGTTAAACAGCTTGAAAGTGGGGAGAAAGAAAGACATTTCTAAAAAAAATAATAATAAAAAAGAAACAGAAAAAGATAGAAAAAATATGTCCTAGGAGACTTAACAGTAGATACAATGTGAGCACTTTCTATTCCAGTCAGATTTATTCGTACCAAAGTCAAATTTTCCGACCTATTCATTAGAATCTGACCTTAAAGAAATTCAAGAAATTCACTCATCTCTACTCAGAGACCAGAACTTCAAGTAAACGCACATTATGGGGTGGGTTGTCACACTCATGATAACAAGGACTCGTGTAAACGAGATAACCTCTCTCCTGCATCATAATACGTTATCCCTGTGAGCATATAGCCCCCGTAAACAATCTCCAATTAATAATTTGGTTACTGTTGTCATTCTCCATACTAACATTCGACCTAAATGCAACATTAGAAAATGAACAGTATTATTTTTGCCCATTGTAGGCTGTGCAACTCCTCTGAAACACTGGAGGATAAAGTTAATTATCTCTATTTATAGGCACAGTAAGACACGCAGGCAGAGTGCAGGCACTGAGCTTGACTGCCCACATTGCCTGATTACAAGCATTTTATCTAAATACACATGAGGATTTCTGATGAAAATGTATATCTACTTTGAACGCCTTAATAAATATTTATGTTTATAATATAGTCTATTATTTTCCAACAAATTATCGGTAAATCAAAGACAAATCTAATTTTCAGAATCATTTTAGATATTTTTATCTAGACCATGTGCTTAAAAGGGTTTTACAGGATTATGGCCCTTTTTAACTAGCCCCTGGATCATGTAGTACATAATGAAAAAATCAGGGTGCCACTCCGCTCTGCCACCCTGGTTCCATTCGCCCATCTTCCTATCCCCAGCCTGTATAAAAAGGTACACTGTGATCATTGGTTGTGCATTGAGTGTTGTGGCCACGATCGGCATGTAGCTCCAGCCTTCTGCATCATGATTGGACTTCAACAACAGAGGATCTAAGTACATGCAATATA
Organism: Bufo bufo; assembly: GCF_905171765.1. NCBI lineage: Eukaryota > Metazoa > Chordata > Amphibia > Anura > Bufonidae > Bufo > Bufo bufo. The sequence goes on along the minus strand of NC_053392.1, from coordinate 565,713,493 downwards.
TGAACTCCTTGATTACCAACTGCTCATTTGATGACAGCACGGTGCTAGTCATGGATCATGTTCTACACAGTTCTCCAGAAAATCTCTGTTTCAGTGCACCATTGATTGTGAAACAACATGGATAGGAAGGAGCATACTCCCTCTACATATATTCTAATAGGCAGTAGGAAGCCCTATTAACGGTTGGGTACAGCTTCTGGGTAGCTGCACAGGTTGGACATATGCAGGGAGATGGCTAAAAAATGATGCAGATGTAGAGGTTGAATCCAGACTCTGGTGTCTAAGGGCCCCAAAGACCTCCCTGTCCCCTAAGAAGACACCAGTATTCTAAATTTCAGAAGGAAAGTTGGGAGGCCCTGTTATATATTTTGCATTCAAGGGATTGTTCAGGATTTTACTCTTCATGTCCTATACTCAGGATAGGCCAACGATATCTGATTGATGGGTGTCCGACATTGTCCTGAGGATGGCAATATAATTGAATTCAGGAGAGCACCTGCGGCCACTGGCTAGATACATAAGTGCCTTATGCTCCTACATTAATTAATGTGACGGCCAAGAGGAGGGATTAAGTGGCCCCCTGGGCATCAGCCCACCGGGAAATTTCCCTGTAGGGTCTATGACCAAAACGCTTATGATGAGATTTTAATTCGTAACTCTGCGTAAAAGAGTGAACAAGGAAAATGATCTTCATGTCAGTGTATGTTTGCTAAACACAGGGTTAAATACAAGGGAAATCCGCAGCAAAAATCCAAAAGTCCACAACAAATCTGCATCTAACTAATGTGGGTTTTGACGTGGATTCGTTGCAGACTGTAACATGCATTTAAAATCTGCAGTGGATTTATTTTTGCAAAAACAGCATCCCACGTGAAAGTACCCTTAGGCTGTCCCGAAGACGGAAAATGAAAACTATGCAGTATCACAACGCAGGGTGACCGCAAAAAGGTAGATTGTTCTAATGTTGAATTGTTAAATGTTTTTTTTTTGTTTTTTTTTTACCGTCACTGGCTTTCTTCTCAAATATATATGTATTACACAGATGATTTAAATGTGATATTTGTCTATGAACAACACTGCTAAAATCGCCTTTTATCTTTAAACCCTGGGTTCTGCTCCTTCATCCTCAATTTCAATAGATTTTCCGGGGCTTCAGCGTGGTCACATGGCATACCCTCTCCTTCTCTCGCTGGCTGCTGCAGTTCCCGCCAAATGCACGGTGCAAACAGTCATCATGGTAAGCTGGATGTTGGCCTGTGCATGTTCAGCCAGGTTAGGGGAAGGCAAAGGTGTAGCTATAGGGGGTGCAGAGGTAGCAGTCGCTATCGGGCCCAGGAGTCTAAGGGGGCCCAAAGACCCTTGTGCCCAGGGGTGTACTACCAATGAGGCCAGGTGAGGCGACCGCCTTAGGCAGCACCAGGTAGAGGCAAGAGAGGGGCAGTGGAAGGGTCATGGGAAATGAGTGCTTTTATTGTGGAAAACGGGTTAGGTTGAGAGATTGGCATTGGGGGTTTTCGCTTCAGGCGGCAGAAAGGCTAGGTGCACCCCTGCTTGTGCCGCATAAGAATACAGAGGTATTATAGAAAGGGCATGCTGGTCAAGTTACACCTCTGGCTAGAGGGAAGGGGTTAGGTCAAGAATTTGGCATGGGGTGGTTACCATTTAAATTTTTGCCTCAGGCAGCCCGAAAGCCATATGCTTCCCTGCCCCAGGCCACAAAGCACTAAGGGAAAGGGGACCCCAGCTGAATTCTTACACCAGAGCCCATGAGCCTTTAGCTAAGCCCCAGGGGGAGAGTGTTGGTGTCCGGATCCAATGGCAAACTGCCAGAACAAATACAGAGTCCAGGCTATGTAGGTAAGCCTGGCTTCAGAAATATATTTAGGTTTAGGAAATAGCGTCATATTTGCAAATATGATTATTTTGACCTGCTCTATGAAACTATTTATTGTTGGGATAAAACTCCTTCAAGTAAAATGTTGATGTTTATTGTATTTGTGTACTCAATAGTATTGAATGGATAAGTCTGGGTTAACCACCTTGACTCAACCCCTCTGAGGTTGCTAGGAGATGGACTTGGGTCTACCCCCTAGTTAGTGGTGAGTCTGTGCTTAGCTGACAAACAGTGAGGACTCCTCATGGTTAGGCCTGAGTCTAAGAGAATCATCATTGCAGAGATATCTGCAGCTAAAATTATTTCATCCAAAAGGGCTCCAGAAAGCAAGCTAGAAGGTCCAGAAGCAAGGTATTGTCCCTTTTTTATGACTGATAGAGACTTGCTGCTGTGAGAGGGAACATTACTACCACACTCTTCAACACTTCAAGATGTTTGGCCAACTATATCTAAATTCTATACCCCTAAACCCAGTGGCGTAGCATGGGTTGCCAGCACCCAGGGCAAGCAAAGTATTGCGCCCCCCCCCCCCCCAACCTGTGGCCACGCCCCTTTTTTTTAACAGATAATGCAGTAGAAATCACTTGCAGTCATACGTAACACCACAGATAACACAGCGATAACTCTCTGAGTACAGATAATGTAGTAGATGGGTGTGAGCCCACAGAATTCAGAACACTCACAGTGTGACCTGAAGTCTGGGGCCAGGCTGCTACAGTGTGGGCCAAATTCTATATCCACCCTCCCATCACTACAGAACATACAAAGTAATACAGCGCCACATACCTCTTACATGCAGTGACGTCTCCTTTGATGTAAATGTTCTCTTTCCTCATCTTCTCCTTTCAGGCCTTCAGACCAGACCACTATTTTTCAGCCATTTCTCGTCTCTGCAGTTTGACAAAAAAATCTTAGTTTACTACTTTTCCATCATTCTCCATCTTCTGGACAAATCATCCTACCACCCCCAATACTGTGCTGCTGTGCTCCCCAATATTACACTGCAGAAACATGCAAACCTCCTGATAATACTAGTACCACACAGATAATGCCCCCTTCAATAATTATTGACACACAGTGCCTTAAAATAACTGCGCCAAGCAAATAGTGCCCCTGACACCAATAGAGTAAACATAACATCCCCCAAAGATAATTGTGGTAAGCTGATACTGTGCCAAAAAATTATTGAGGGGTGTGATATACCTTCTTCCACAAAATACTGATTGAGGGCTGCAATATACCTGTTGCCCCAAATAAACAGGGTGGTGTGATATAACTGTTGTGGCAAAAAAAATAATTGAGGGGTGTGATATACCTGCTTTCACAAAATACTGATTAAGGGGTTCAATATACCTGCTTCCCCCAAATATAGATTGAGGGGTGCGATATACCTGCTTTCACAAAATACTGATTACGGGGTTCGATATCCCTGCTTCCACAAAATACTGATTAAGGGGTTTGATATACCTGCTTCCACCAAATATTGATTGAGGCTTGCGATATACCTGCTTCCACAAAATACTGATTAAGGGGTTTGATATACCTGTTTCTATCAAATATTCATTGCGGCCTGCGATATACCTGCTTCCACAAAATACTGATTGAGAGCTGCAATATACCTGCTTCCACAAAATACTGATTAAAAGGTTCAATATACGTGTTTCTACCAAATATTAATTGAGGCCTGCGATATACCTTCTTCCACAAAATACTGATTAAGGGGTTCAATATACTAGCTGTTTCCACCAAATATTGATTGAGGGGTGCTATATACCTGCTTCCACAAATACTGCTCTTCTCTAGGGACTTAGTCACAGGGTCATTTTGAAAATGACAGGCAGAGGAAGAGGCAGGCCGTTCTGCAGGGGTGGTAGGGGTCGGGCAGGTGCACCCTCCTCATCCTCTGTATCTGCACCCTCCTCACATGGTTGACCGCTGGCTTGTTGGAACTGCTAGCCCGCCAACTACTGCCATATAAACTGGTGGACTCGGAGGCCTTTAGAAAATTTGTGGCCATTGGCACACCGCAATGGAAGGTCCTCTGAACTAAATATTTCTCCCAGAAGGGCATCCCAGAGCTATATGGCCACGTTCAGCAGCAAGTGAATATATCTCTGGCACACAGTGTCGGTGCCAAGATACATCTGACCACAGACACGTGGTCTAGCAAACATGGCCAGGGAAGGTACATAACTTTTACTGCCCACTGGGTGAACCTTCTGAAGGCTGTCAAGCATGTAACCTGTGGCTTTGTGGTGTGGATTTTGTGTTACCGCCAAGGATTGCATGCAGGCCTGCCTCTTCTTCTCCTCCTCCTCTTACTCCATCCTCCGTCTCCTCATCGGTTAACTCCTCCTTTTCCACTGTTACCGCCTCTTCCGCTGCTCCCCCAAGCTCCCCAGAACCTATTCGACGTCCCAGGTGAGACGTTGCCATGCTGTGCTGCAGCTGTTGTGCCTGGAAGCCAAGAGCCACACCGGTCCTGCACTGCTTTCAGCTCTGCGGCCACAGGCCGATCAGTGGCTAACCCCGCTCAATTTGACAGTTGATAAAGTGGTGTGCGACAACGGTGGTAGCCTGTGTCCTGCGCTGTACGGCTCAGGATGTGCAATGATGTCACTGGCCTCATGCCTGCAGCCTATCAGAGGAACGGGGAAGAGAGAAGCCTCTCCCCTGCCCCGCAGCATCCATCTGTATCGCTGTCCTGAGGATGGCGATACAGATGACTATGGAGATGAGCGCTTCCACAATGGATGCACTCATCTCCCTGTGCTCTGCCGCTGCCGCCCTCCACTTGTCACCAGGGCCGTGCTGGCTGAGACGATTGCCTCACGTCGCCTGCTGGCGCCCCCTGCAATTTTGCGCCCAGAACAACGCTCCCCCACGCTATGCCACTGCCTAATCCTGGGAATTTCAGAAATATATACTAAGAACCTCAGTTGTGTGCCTAAAATTCTGCAGAGAGACTTTAAAAAGACAGAGAAGGAGTACCACAACCCTCATTGGTGGTACATCTCCAGGTGTCCCTCCTCTGCAGGATAGTCCTTCCCCCACGCTGGAGGATTCCTCTAAGGCAGACACGCTCAACCTGCGGCCCTCCAGCTGTTGGAAAACTACAACTCCCTTAATTACCGGACAGCCTACAGCTATCAGCCTACAGAAGGGCATGGTGGGAGTTGTAGTTTTACAACAGCTGGTGGGCCGTAGGTTGAGCATCTCTGCTCTAAGGTATGTTATCTGTGACCTGTGAGTCGTTTACACAAACCTTTTTTTCCTTTTTTTCTTTGCATTTTTGTTTTGTGTACCCTTCTCTATTACTGTATATATATCCATCTCCATAGTGGGACATAAGTGGTGTTTCCCCATTAGCATGTCATGTTTTGGTACTCAATAAATCTGAAATATCTATGTAATTTTTGGTGTCCAAAGAGGTGTAACCTCTATCAACTAGGTGACTCCTTGTCCCCAATTTTATAAAGGGGTCTATCTATTTCTTTCACATCAAGGTAAACAAGTTTAGGGTACTGTGATGTATTTGTCAAGCACAGATTTGTGGCACTTTTTGCACCATATTTTGTACTATTGATATATTTGTCAGGACATTTCTGACAATGTCTCTTCCCACTTAACCTCACACACTTTTCTCACCACTTTTTAAAAGTGTCGAGAAGGGGGGGGAAGTCACAAACCGTAGAGCAAAAATGCTGTTCGCGCCAAAATTTATGGCTTTTTTTACATCATAAAACTGGTGCAAATACATGGGCAAAGGTTTCAATTATTTTGCACATATTTCATTTATTTCACAATAATAATAATAATACAGGGGAAACTCAAAAATTTTAATATTGTGCAAAGTTCATTTATTTCAGTAATGCAACTTAAAATGTAAAACTAATATAGGAGATAGACTCATTACATGCAAAGCGAGACATTTCAAGCCTTTATTTGGTATAATTTGGATGATTATGGCTTACAGCTTATGAAACCCCAAAGTCACAATTTTGAGGTACCCTTTTCTCAGGGGGTATGGATTAATTAGCTGACTAGAGTGTGACACTTTGAGCCTAGAATATTGAACCTTTTCACAAAATTCTAATTTTAAGCTGCATTAATGCAATTCCTTTTAATTTGCATTACTGAAATAAATTAAGTTTTGCTCGATCTTCAAATTTTTCGAGTTTCACCTGTAATACAAATAATAAGATATTATCATTATTTAAATAATAATGTTCATGTATCCAACCCAGAGGTCGCAATAACGCCTGTACAAGCGTCATAGACGCGTGTTCAGGCGATTTTATGCCTTAAAAAAAGTCTAAGACCCCTTTCACACGGGCGAGTATTCCGCGCGGATGCGATGCGTGAGTTGAACGCATTGCACCCGCACTGAATCCGGACCCATTCATTTCTATGGGGCTGTGCACACAAGCGGTGATTTTCACGCATCACTTGTGCGTTGCGTGAAAATCGCAGCATGCTCCTCTTTGTGCGTTTTTGACGTAACGCAGGCCCCATAGAAATGAATGGGGTTGCGTGAAAATCGCAAGCATCCGCAAGCAAGTGCGGATGCGGTGCGATTTTCACGCACGGTTGCTAGGTGACGATTGGGATGGGGACCCGATCATTATTATTTCCCCTTATAACATGGTTATAAGGGAAAATAATATCATTCTGAATACAGAATGCATAGTACAATAGGGCTGGAGGGGTTAAATTTTTTTTAACTCACCTTAATCCACTTGTTTCGCGCAGCCGGCATCTCTTCTGTCTTTAACTTTGAGCAATAGGACCTTCGATGACGTCACTACGCTCATCACATGATCCATCACCATGGTGATGGATCATGTGATGAACGCAGTGACGTCATCAAAGGTCCTATTACTCACAGTTAAAGACAGAAGAGATGCCGGCTGCGCAAACAAGTGGATTAAGGTGAGTTTAAAAAAATGTAACCCCTCCAGCCCTATTGTACTATGCATTCTGTATTCAGAATGCTATTATTTTCCCTTATAACCATGTTATAAAGGGAAATAATACAATCTACACTACAACTAACCCAAACCTGAACTTCTGTAAAGAAGTTCGGGTCTAGGTACCACAGTCGGTTTTTTATCACGCGTGTGCACATTGCACCCGCGTGCTAAAAACTGAACATTGGAACGCAATTGCGTTCCTACTCGCGCGGGTTTGCCGCAATGCACCGGGACGCATCCGGACCTAATCCGGACACGCCCGTGTGAAAGAGGCCTAAGGCGTACCAATACGCCTTAGACTTTTCCCTGCCTTTCATCAGCGCTGTGAACGCTTTGTTATTGGTCGGTTTGAACGGGCAGCCGGACCATTCGGCACACCGCTCTGTAGAGAGAAGGAAGAGTCCTGCAGCGGTGTCAGATTCTTACCGGGTGGTGCCTGGCGGGGTAAGCGGTCTTGGGCTGTGGGTCACTTCCTCCATGTGCTCACGGCATCCTCTCCAGTGAAGAATGTGCGCCCAAACTCCACTGTAACCAGATACCAACAGACTCCCCCCAGGACACTAAATGCCTGAGCATGCTTGCCCTGGTCGGATAAATAAAATGATTGGGTCCTTGCTAGGCCTGTTGGGGGGGGATGATGTGTTGAGGTGGGCTATGAGTTTGGGCGCATGTTCTTCACTGGAGAGGACGCTGTGAGCACATGGAGAAAGTGACCCGCAGCCTGACTGTTCATAAAGTGAATGTAACTATTGGACTAGTAGCTTGTCATCACATGGAAGACTTTTATAATTAGTGAGCACATTAAATGAATTTATCGTAATTAGACAGCACAATTTGTGCTGGGATCTAAGAGGGCTTACACTTTTAGGGAGACTCCAGAAAAACCAAGGAGGGTTGGCAAATAGGCAATAGATTGTCCCAGATATAGAGACAGCCATTTTGCCCCCATTAGGTCTCATGTGCATCCATTTTGAGGTCTGCAAATCGCGATTCCACAAAATATGGACATCCGTGTGCTATCCACATCTCCATGCTGCAAAAAAGGTAGAGCATGTCCTGTTCTGGCGGACCCACTGAAGTCAATGGGTCCACAAGAAAATGCGGATTGCACACGGACCGCATCCGTGATTTGCGTACCGCAAAACAGATACAATCGTGTGCTTGAGACCTTATAGTGAAAGCCGCAGTGCTCATAGATATGAAGTACAGAGACGTCAAGTACACTATACTGTGCAATAGTCCAATATATTGTGTATAAGACTGTCCTATAACTACCTCCTGTGCATTTGTCCCAGACCCCAGCCACCGCCACTAAGCCACCCACTGCTCCCTGCCACAACAACCAGTCATCCCTGTTGAATTGTTTTTTGCATTGAGTTTTGCACAATCTATAGCTCCGATCCCTGCGTGACAGATTTGGTGCTTCAAGAAAGGTAGGGATTCAGTCTTCTGAGAGAGAAATTTAAAATGGTCAAAATTTGCTATTTCTGCATGGAAGACATTATAGAGGAGACTGGTAATGGTTTCCTTGCAGAAATAGCAACATCTTAACATTATTTAGGCCTATGTATTATATATATGAATTACAGCAAATTTCGTACTCCTCCTTGGCTAAAAATACTTCTCAAACATGGTATAAGGAGTAATTTTACTCTTCCGGAAAAAATGTAGTGCGACCTCTGTATCCAACCTATAATTATTATTTATGTAATTCCATTGTAATATATTTTTAATTGAATGTCTTAATCAGTCTGAGTTGCCAAGCATTTCTTGTACCTTGTCTTCTCTGTCCATGACACTAACGATGCAGCTCTCATGATCACTCATTATAATTAAAGAGATATTCTTAAGAAATTTCTCCACAGTTCAGTTATTGCTGTGCCCCTGTTCATAAGTTTTAGAAATTCTCTAGTGAATGGTACAGTGCCAAGTGACTGGTGCAAGACCAATGTGCTGCCCATATTCATAAAGGGCTCTAGGACTTTCCCAGGTAATTATAGACCAGTAAGCTTGGATAATTTTTTTGAATTAAATAAAATTAACGCTTATGTAAATGTGTAGAAGTCTGGTTCTCACTCTCCTATCCTAAGTTTCCATGCCCACCCATCCCCTGTTTGAACCTAATGGATTTGTGTCTTTTTTAAACTGTACTATGAAACTGTGTAAATTAAAAAAAAAAACAGGTATCAATTTTCTGGCAGATAAGAAAATCTGGAAGGTTGCCAAAGGTTAGAGCATATTCTAAGAAATGTCTGGCTCTTGTCCACAAGTTTTGTGAAAAATTCTCAGCAGGAGAGGAGAGGAGAGAGGAATTGAGGACAGCCTCTGGTCACTTTATCTGCCCTAGGAGGGCTATAAATAAAACATGTCAGATTTTCTTACAGTGCAGAGTGATTTTCAGCCACTAAATCTTCACACCGCGAAAAGAATGATGACCATTCCCATCTTAAAAAAAATTGCAATTTGAAAAAAGATAGCATTCGTAAAACAGGCCGGATAAATAGTAACACAGGATAAATGTATTCATAGCAGCACTTCTCCTGTCCAAGAAGATGGCACGGGTAATTGCTGGAGGTGCTCTTTCTTTATGTCAATTGGTTTAAAATGTAGGCACACGGAGGTTGCAATTCTTCGGTACTGAATATGTAGGCGCACTGTAACCTGTTGAACACAGTAGGCCATAAATATATGAAAGTTGTAGTGATGTCAATGTACTGCATATGATCAGTCAGGTGCTGTCACGATAGGGAACAGTGAGGCCCTGAACTCCACCCGCACCACCGTCTCTCCCTACTTGCACGATCCGTTCTAAACAATGGCCCCCAGCTGGACGACAGTCCCTACCTGACTAAGTGCTGGGATCTAGGCGGGGAGAAAAGAAAGGACAAAATAACAAACATAGAGACAGGTAGGTGCAGGGAAAAATACACCAGAAGCGACAAGCAAAACTGTAACAAACAGACTGGGTCAAAACCAGGAGAGACAATCAGAGCCAAAATCAGCAGACAAGAGTAATATGATACAAAGCTGGGTCAATACCAAGAAGTCACGTCAGGGTCCAAATCGTCAGGCAGAAGCAGAGTCAGAGTCAGGGTCCAATCCAGGGGTCAGAGATCCAGATAGCAGTGTATGAACAGTAGGCCAGTGAGGCAATCGTAGGATATAGCACTATTCACAGACAACCTATGGCCAGCAGGTTGACTGTTTATATAGGCTGCACTTCCTGGTCACATGACGCGCCCAGCGTCACATGATCAGTGACATCAGCGTGCTTAGCATGCGAGCGCCACCAGTAATTGTAGGGCGCTCCTTCACAGGGAGACCCAACCTGTCTCCCTAGCAACCAGACGCCGGCAGCGCTGTAGAGAAGTGCATCCTCTGGTGCCAGAAGATGACAACAGGGCAGTAAACAGGAGTGCGAACCAACGGTGGGGAAGCTCTTGGTAGCATCCCAGGAACGTTTTACAGATGTGCCAACAGGCCCGGGTCCTTTGGAAGGAACTTAAAGTGCCACTAACTTTAATGTTTTGATATGTCATATAGACACATCAAAGTTTGATCAGTGAAAGGTCTGATTGCTGAGAGCCCTAAGATCTCTAAAATGAGGAGAAAGAAGCCTTCAGATAGCACATGCTCTCTCTGCTGATGAGGACAAAATTTAAATTGGCCAATATACTGCTATGGTGCCCGTCTCATGCAGTGAGGAGAGAGAGCGTGATATGCAAGTGCTTCTCTCTCCGTATTCTAGAGATCATGGGGGTCTAAGCACTCAGACCCCCACCGATCAAAACTTTTGATATGTCTCTATGACATGTCAAAAGTTTTTTGAAAAATTGGTGACTCTTTAAAAAGGAACGGGCCAACAATATCAGATCAGTGGGGGTCCAACACCCCGCATCTCACCAATCAGTTGTCCCATAGTAGCTCCAGCGGCAGAAGAAGGGGTCAGAGCAAAACAGCTTCATGCAGTAGAAAGAGCTGGTTGTTGGGACGGTGCTGGAGCTGTGACAGAAGAAGGAGAAGTGCATCATGGGTTTGGTTGGATACAGCAACAGGAAGTGCTACATACAGGATGGAAACCAGAGGGATTGGTTTACATGGTGAAAAACGGGTCAGGAGAGTCCAAACTGAAAAAAAGCATGGGGAAGATGTACACGAGGTAAGCAACTACATGAGCATATCTACTAAAAAACTAAGTAATCCTGGAAAATACTAGTCACCTATCTGCACATGGTGTAAAAAGAGAAAAATCCAGCTTGTGCCGTGTACTAGATTTGGTCAACGTAAATTATGCCAGTTTGGGCAGTAACCTACGTAGTAACAAAAACTGCATGTACTAGTTACAAAGAGAAAAACTGGCCTTGTTGTCAGTAGCAACCAGTCAGAGGTTAGCTTTCATTTCTCAACCTGTTTTGGAAAAATGAAAGCTGTGCTGTGATTGGTTGCAATTGGCAACAAGATAATTTTTTTTATGTTAGCGTCGTAGTACATGAGGGCTCAGACATGTGTTTTGTCTGCAGAATAAATTCTAAACAATGTATTAATTTTCAGACTCTGCAACAATGTACTAGACCGGAATACTATTGACCTTGGGGACTGAGGGGATATGAAGTTTTGCATTCTGCCTGCATGAAACTCAAACTTCAAATGTCTGTATAGCAGAGTAATAAATGCCACCTTGCTTGAGCTGAGCTGCCTTGGCATGCGGTGCTTCTAATCTTATTTTAGACATTTTCATATATTGTCTCTGCAAAATAGTTTATAGTACGACCTTTAAAAGTTCACCTTTACGATAATCATTCCAAATTTCCAGAGAGCACGGGATCTGCTCCTCCACTGCAAGAAACGCATGAAAATAGGACGGATTGTTTTAACTCAATGACCCCCTTTGCCTATTAGGGCCTTTTGACATTATATAAAGGGGTGTCCTGCTCAGGACTCCCCTCTATTATGCCTTATTCACACAGTCAGTGTTCGGTCAGTGTTCTCCATCAGTAACCAGTGACCATACCGTATCTCGCTGGCTCTACGTATTTGACATCCGACGTCAGTCGGGGTACGGTATTCGTCACAGGGGGTTTATGTTTTAAAAGGAAATGTAATAACTGCAGTAGATGCTTTTCCGTGTACGAGAGCTAAATTGTTCCTGCATCTCCATGAGTGTAGGGTAGATAAGTATCCTGCAGATATGCATCTTTGAGAGATTTTTCTAGAGACAATAGATAAGTACCTTAGTATTCATTTTGATGAACAGCAGGACGCCATCTGGATTAGATGATTTACGGAGTGAACGGCCAGCTACGATGCCAGTAGATAGCTGACAAGCTTCCTAAAGGATCTCGGAATGGAAATATTTCTTTATACGAGAGCATTGTTTATCACAGTGTGATAGTAATAGTAATAATACGCCATGCATTCTCGCAGCAGCACCACTGTCCTTTGTCTCAGTGAGCCACTTGTAATCAGAGGAAATTACAGCACTGTAAATTATAACTGGGATCAGTTAACTATAATCTGCACATAATCCTTTTGTGTAGTGAAAGCGAAGTTCTAGCTTTAACAAAACACGAAAAAAAAACACAAAGGATCATGTACGAGCGAGAAACGTACAAATCTGTCTGCTTTTTCCTAACTTAAAAGGGTTCTCTGGGACAATTCTAAAAAAAAAAAAAGATTTCCGTCAGTGGCGTAAGTAGAAAGGAATGTGCCCCAAAGCAAATTTTTGAATGCCCCCCCCGAACCTTCTGCGCAACTCCTCCAATTCCTGTGGCTAGTCAAGATTGCTCTCTCAGGCGAGGTCTAGCAGCCGCTCCGTCCGCTTCCTTCCTGCATATGACCCCTAGGCTGCAAGATCGTGCACCCCTAATTTATAGGGAATCTGTGACCAGTTTTATGCTGCCCCAACTGGTGACAGGGACCCTGAATAAAATGCTGGGTCACATTGTTGTTTTAATCCAGTAGTAAGTGACCCAGTACTTTCATTACGGGCCTCTGTCACCAGTTTGTGCTGCCGTCCGATAGGATAGCATAAAACTGGTGACCATTCCCTTTAAAGAGTATCTGTCAGCCCTGCTAACGTAATTTATTTAACCACTTCCCATCTGGGCCCTTTGCCCCCTTCCTGACCAGGCCAAATTTTGCAAAACTGACATATCTCACTTTATGTGGTAATAACTTTGGAACGCCTTTATTTATCCAAGTCATTCAGAGATTGTTTTCTCGTGACACATTGTACTTCATGATAGTCATAAATTTGAGTCAAAATATTTCACCTTTATTTATGAAAAAATCCCAAATTTACCCAAAAATTTGAAAAATTCGCAATTTTCTAAATTTCAATTTCTCTGCTTTTAAAACAGAAAGTGATACCTCATAAAATATTTATTATTTAACATTCCCCATATGTCTACTTTATGTTGGCATCATTTTGGAAATGTCATTTTATTTTTTTAGGACGTTAGAAGGCTTAGAAGTTTAGAAGCAATTCTTCAAATTTTTAAGAAAATTGCCAAAACCCACTTTATAAGGACCAGTTCAGGTCTGAAGTCACTTTGTGGGGCTTACATAGTGGATACCCCCATAAATGACCCCATTGTAGAAACTACACCCCTCAAGGTATTCAAAACCGATTTTACAAACTTTGTTAACCCTTTAGGCGTTCCACAAGAATTAAAGGAAAATGGAGATCAAATTTTTAAATTTCACTTTTTTGGCAGATTTTCCATTTTAATCAATTTTTTTCTTTAACACATCGATGGTTAACAGCCAAACAAAACTCAATATTTATTACCCAGATTCTGCGGTTTACAGAAACACCCCACATGTGGTCGTAAACTGCTGTATGGGCACACGGCAGGGCGCAGAAGGAAAGGAACTCCACATGGTTTTTAGATGCCATGTCCCATTTGAAGCCCCCTGATGCACCCTTACAGTAGAAACTCCCAAGAAGTGACCCCATTTTGGAAACTAGGGGATAAGGTGCCAGTTTTATTAGTACTATTTTTGGGTACATATGATTTTTTGATCATTCATTATAACACTTTATGGGGCAAGGTGACCAAAAAATTGGTTCTTTTAGCACAGTTTCTATTTATTTATTTTTACAGCGTTCAGCTGAGGGGTTCAGTCAAGTGACATTTTTATAGAGCAGATTGTTACGGACGTGGCGATACCTAATATGTATACTTTTTCTCATTTATTAAAGTTTTACACAATAATAGCATTTTTGAAACAAAAAAATTATGTTTTAATGTGTCCATGTTCTGAGAGCTATAGTTTTTTTATTTTTTGAGAGATTTTCTTATGTAGGGGCTCATTTTTTGCGGGATGAGGTGACTGTTTTATTGGTACCATTTTGTGGGACATGCAAGGTGACAAAAATTGCTTGTTTTGACAGTTTTTTTTTTTTTTTTTTTTACGGTGTTCACCCGAGGGGTTAGGTCATGTGATATTTTTATAGAGCTGGTTTTTACGGACGCGGCAATACCTAATATGTATACTTTTTTTTATTTGTTTCACTTTAACACAATAATAGCATTTTTGAAACCAAAAAAATGATGTTTTAGTGTCTCCATGTTCTAAGAGCTATAGTTTTTTTATTTTTTGAGAGATTTTCTTATGTAGGGGCTCATTTTTTGCGGGATGAGGTGACTGTTTTATTGGTACCATTTTGTGGGACATACGCGTTTTTGATCACTTGGTGTTGCACCTTTTGTGATCCAAGGTGACAAAAATTGCTTGTTTTGACACCGTTTTTTTTTTTTTTTTTTTACGGTGTTCACCCGAGGGGTTAGGTCATGTGATATTTTTATAGAGCTGGTTTTTACGGACGCGGCAATACTTAATATGTATACTTTTTTTTATTTGTTTCACTTTAACACAATAATAGCATTTTTGAAACCAAAAAAATGATGTTTTAGTGTCTCCATGTTCTAAGAGCTATAGTTTTTTTATTTTTTGAGAGATTTTCTTATGTAGGGGCTCATTTTTTGCGGGATGAGGTGACGGTTTTATTGGTACCATTTTGTGGGACATACGCGTTTTTGATCACTTGGTGTTGCACCTTTTGTGATGCAAGGTGACAAAAATTGCTTGTTTTGACACAGTTTTTTTTATTTTTTTTTACGGTGTTCACCCGAGGGGTTAGGTCATGTGATATTTTTATAGAGCTGGTTTTTACGGACGCGGCAATACTAAATATGTCTATTTTATTTTATTTTTTCTATTTTTAATTTTTTTTTTTATTCCTTACTTGGGATTTTTTTTTTTTTTACATGTGAAACTTTTTTTTATTTTATTTTTTCAACCCTTTATTTTATTTTTATTTTATTTTACACTTTTCGTCCCCCATAAGGTCATACAAGACCTCTGGGGGACATTTACTTCACTTTTTATTTTTTTTTACACTGTTGATTTCTCCTGTAACTGGGGCTGACATAGTAGCCCCAGTTACAGGACAAATGCACCCCTAGAGAGGCTGTACAGCAGCAATCCAGCGCTGTACAGCCTCACAGCAGGGCTGATCGAGGTCTCTGAGAGACCTCACACAGCTCCTGCACACTCCGGTCACGGCGGTCACATGACCGCCGGGCCGGAACAGGAAGCGCACAGCGCTTCCTGCTCTGCAGACACAGCGCTCGGTGAGCGCTGTGTCTGCAGCGATCGTGAAGGCAGGGACACCTGGGCACTGTCCCTGCCTTGTCTTAGGGTTGCCCTGCTGTCACTGACAGCGGGCAACCCGATCAGCAGCTGCACGATTAGCGTGCAGCTGCGATTTCTGACAGGACGTTTTAATACGTGCTGTCAGAAATAGACGTCCACCCATAGGACGTTTATATCCTATGGGCGGACGTGAGGCGGTTAAAGGGGTTGTCCGGGCTTTTTCTATTGATGACCTACCTCAGGATAGGTCATCAATATCAAATCGGCAGGGGCCTGACACACGGCACCCCCCGCCGATCAGCTGTATGAGGAGACGGCGCGCGCAGTGAGCATGTGCCGTCTTCCTTCTCTCTTCCTGTCCGCTGCTGCTGTTCCATAGACATACAGCAGCAGACAGGAAGAGAGAAGGGAGACATACAGCTGATCGGTGGGGGTGCTGGGTGTCAGACCCCAGCCGATTTGATATTGATGACCTATCCTGAGGATAGGTCATCAATAGTAAAAGTCCGAACAACTCCTTTAATACTTGTATTCCACAGACACAGCAGACCTTTAAGGGTGTGTTCACATTTTGATGTTGTCAAATCCACTGTATATACCATGGTGGTTTCTGCCATGATTGTTCACTTTGGCTGCCGCGGACCTACTCATGGCTGAGGGCCATTAAATGGAACTAAACCATAAGCAGAGTTCAGGCACTATCTGTCCGCACATGTGCCAAAAAGGAACATGTCGCTTCTTGGCGCAGTTGCGGCTTTACACAGCCAGGTGTACAAATTGCAGTGCTGCCTCCCACCGAAAACAATGGGGGCAGGCACCACGCAGCCACCGAAATTTTGACATGGAGTGCGCCCCAAAATTCCAGAGACACATACTGCCCCTTGAATTGTTGTGCTTTTTCATAAGTGTAAACAGTTATATCTACTTATTTTAGTTATAATGGGTATTCATTGCCTTTAAGAGCAATGTTGATTTATATTCACTGTTTTGTATGGATTTTCATGTAGGCCAAAGTAAGTCCATGAGAAGATTAGTGTGCTGTTCAAAAGCTAGTGTTATAGTAACAATATACATTTAGAAAGTTAGAAGATACACCGCACCTGCAGATTCTGAGGCTTCATTGTTTTTCCTACCTGAACATGAATTCTACAGTGTGAGAATTGTCTAGATGTTCCTCAAAGTATACATTCATGTATCAAAGTTTGTCCCTCGGCCCTGAGATAAGGCCTCTAGACGTCAGAGGTGTAGTAGTGAAAATATCAGGCATGTATGAGTTAACCCTTAATGGTATGATGCCTATTGCTTACACAACAATGCCACCTAGATATGAGCAATTAATACTACATCAGTAGCAAAAGTGCATTCTGGGTAGTATTATGACGTCATGATCCTTATCAATGCCCACACCCATCCCACAATGATTGGAAAGTTCCAAACTCGGAGGGCGTGTTCATCTGATAAGTTTTGGGTTAAGAAACCAGTTACCAGAGAGGAAAGGAAAAAGAAAAGGAGAGAAAAAAAACAAACAAACAAAGAAACATTTGGATTATAGATCTCGGGAGAATCATTTGGATTATCGGGAAAAACTCTTGTGAGCTGGCTGCCCCAAGACTCTGCACATCACTTGACCCTTGGGTAATGTATATTTTTGTTTTATGTAGTATTGATCTAAATTAATTGGCTTGATACTTAGTCAGATACCCGCTCATTTGCAGACGTGTAACGTTAGTAGCTACATCAGTATTTTCTCTGATTTCAGTTACGATGCATATAACTGAATAAAGGGGATAATATTGGAGAAACTCTCTGTTGGGAATCTTAATATTCCCTAGTTTGATATCAAGCCAATAATTTATAAGTTTTGTTGCAATACTACGATTATCTGAGTTTGGTCATCATTTTTTTGGGGCGGAGCAAGGGCTCGTATCTGTCATCTTCTTGATTGAGTTTTTCGCATAATCCATTGATTGTATCTCTCTCACAAATTTAAAGCTGTATTGCATAATATTCTTGCGTTGGTTGAGTATTGTTTTGTTGGCATCATATAGTGGTGAATTCTGGGTACTGCATATCATTGTATATTATTGAAATTTTTTTTTGATTGTATTGTAAACTATTGTATAATAAACCATTTATATTTTTGCATAGACGCTGTACCCTGTTTTACTGATTGCACAAAATAATCAGGTTCTTGATCGAACTCGTTTTGAGATAATTATGTCCATCTCCCGGATCAATATCGTTTGCATAATTTTTCTTTTGATCCGTTAAATATTATTTTTTTTTTTAATCTTTATATAAAGCATTTGCTTTATATACCCGACATAAAGTCCCCTTATAGATCTGCGTATTAGACTATTCCTCAGTAATTTGTCTGAAATATGGATGAAAATATTTTCCTTGTCAATGCGATATGTCTGCCCACACACTTTGCCGTTGAACAATCATTGTCGACCTATGCAGGGACTCTGTATTGACAAGGGGAATAATAATACCTAGGTATCACTTTAGTCACATATTTACAGGAAGAATAACAGAGGTATGTACAAGGCAGATTTGTAAGAATAGATTCTTCTGAAATAGACATGTTAGGAAATTCCTATGTAAAGTACATATACTGGAAACTCTTCCTAGTGGTAGCTACAGGCATCCTGAAAACTATATTACAGGTAGCCTTTAAAGGGGCAGTGTCAAAAAATGCATTCGCCAATAGAAGCCTGGTCACATGACCCTTATCAGTCAATAGAAGCTCGCAGGCCCTTAACACACAGTTTTACACCAGGTTTCCATAACAACCCAGCCATTTTTCTTCACTGCTGTAGGTCAGCTTTAAAGGGGCAGGGAGCTGTGGATGACACTGTTAAGGGAGTGGAGTGCTGTGGAGGTCACAGTTCAGGGGCAGGTAGGGTGGCAATTCAGGCCACCCTCAAAAGACAGACTTAAAAACCCTGCCCTCCAGGTCCCGCTAAGCCATGCCCCCATCCACTCCGCAGCCTACAGGGATTGAAAAAATGAAGCTAAAAATCTATTTCTGTCAAATGCAGGGGAGGGATGGACGGTGACTTTCTCCCTGCAGCTCATGCACTGTTAAGGGGACGGGGTGTTGTGGAAATTACTGTTAAGGAGATGGAGTACTGTTGAGGTCACTAATAAAGGGGCGGCAGCTGTGGCGGCCACTGTTAAAAGGGGCGGGCTGCTGTGGAGGTCTCTGTTAAGGGGACAGGGAACTGTGGAGGTCACAGTTAAGGGGACGGTATGCTATGGAGGTCAGTGTTAAGGGGCGGATTGCTGTAGAGGTCACTGTTAAGGGGGCGGGGTGTTGTGGAAATTACTGTTAAGCAGATGGGGTATTGTGGAGGTCACTAATAAAGGGGCGGCAGCTGTGGAGGCCACTGTTAAAAGGGACGGGCTGCTGTGGAGGTCACTGATGAAGGGGCGGAATGCTGTCGAGGTCACTGTTAAAGGGGCGGGCACTGTGGAGGTCTCTGTTAAGGGGACAGGGAACTGTGGAGGTCACAGTTAAAGGGACGGTCCGCTATGGAGGTCAGTGTTAAGGGGCAGATTGCTGTAGAGGTCACTGTTAAGGGGCGGGGTGTTGTGGAGGTCACTTTTTAAGGGAACAGAGCTCTGTAGGTGTCACTGTTAAGGGGGCGGATTATTGTGGAAATCACTGTTAATGAGACAGGGTACTGTGGAGGTCACTGTTAAAGGGACGGGGTGCTGTAGATGTCACTGTTATAGTGGATACTGTCAATATATTTTAACGACACACACAAACATTAAATGAAATAGATTAAATATACCCGAGCGAAGCCGGGTCTTTCTACTAGTGTTTTATTATGATGCAGTTTGAAAAACTAGTTACTTTCTATTACAAACATGCTCCAGTTGTGAGACGCTGTATACTCTTTACTTCATAATAGTTGCACCCTCCGGTGTTTCATCTGTATAGTAATGTGCACATCCACTTACTGAGGAGGTTGCACATGCTCAGTTCCATCCTTCGACTGACAGATACTACTTCTCCTCCTTTTTTTTTATTCATACTTGGTTTTTGTTTCTAAAATTGTGTCAGGAAACCTGAACGCAGAACGGACACGTCCCCTGAGCTGCCAACCTGAAAAGAATCTAGCAGAGCAATTGGAGCAGTGAATGTGGAGATCTCTGGATCCATGTGAGGTACAGGGCTGGTTAAAGCTTTGTTAGAAAGAGGTTGTCATGTAGTATATGATGTCTGGTTTTAGTTTTTTACATCAATCATGGCATAACCCCTTTAAGTGCTGAAGAAAATATCCAAGAAGGAAAAGTTATGGAATTATCTAAATCACGGGATCAATAGACATGTTACGGATATGCAAATTATAAATAAATGGAAACAAAATATTCAAAACATCTAAAGTTCAGTATCAAGCATGAGTGCCACATACGGAAATACCCACTAGTGATGGCCTTGCGGTTCACCCGGCAGTCAGTTCGCGGCGAGCTTTGCTCGTTCGCGATCCGCCGAACATGCGAACCTATGGCGATATTCGCGCCGCCATATTCTTTTACATTGTGAAGAACTTTGACCCATGACACATCCATCAGGTGGTACAGGACAGCCAATTGAAAAGTTTCAGCACATGGACATACCCCCTACCTTATAAATAGACCCTATCTGGCCGCCATTTTACATTTAGTCTTTTGTCAGTGTAGGGAGAGGTTGCTGTGTGGAGCAGGGACAGGCTGTTAGGGACAAAAACGCTATCAAATAGCTCCACAAAAGTCAGTTTAAGGACTGGTATAGGTGTGCTATTGATAGGTGTGACTTACTGAGGGGTGTAATATACTTATAATGTACTTTCTAACATAGAAATCATATTATAGTGTATTTGTATTGTGCAGCATTGGTGGTGAGCGGTTCTGCAGCGATACTGCAGCTACACACAGTGACAAATGCAATTAGGAAAAATAATTATAACTGGTGTGATATACCAGTCGCCCCCCCCCAAAATAACTGATAGAAGCGGGGTGTTATATACCAATAATATACTTTCTATATAGTGCATTTGGGTACAGCAGCATTTGTTTGCGGTTTTGCTGCGTTCACTTTGCTACACACAGTGACAAACGCTATTTGGAAAAATAATTATTCCCTTACGTCCTAACCAGTGGCACAGATGGGGTATTCTGCCCCTGTGGACTGGTTAGGACAGGTGGAAGTTTTAATGAAACAATAAAAAAAACTGGCATGCACACGCCCTCCCTGCCCCCAATAAAGAGGGGTGTGACCCTCAGAACCCTGTGTTTTTTTCTGTCCTGCGGACAGGACGGGACGGGTGGTGCACTCCTCCATCCCTGCGGTGGAGAGAGTGTCTTTTCCCTTTTTGATATTTTGTTCCCCTTGGGAACTGGGCCGCTCCTCCTATGCGGCCTGAGGATGTCCTCTGGCCTTAGCTGATTTTGCTCCCGTGTACAGAGCCCTGTCACTGTTGGGGCTTACCTCATTCCGGAGGCTGGAGCGGCGGTGCCATCTTGCGGAAGTGACGTCAGGAGGTGACGTCACTTCCGGGTTTCTCTCTGGCCGATCGCAGTAATGTCGGCCGGAGGTGTATTTTGATTGTCCAAGGCCGTGGGGGGCCTTTAAATGTTTCAGGGTCCCTCTCTGGGTCCATAGTAAATAGTTTTGTCATTTAGTACCAAAGATATAAACTTAGAGGTTTACCCCGCCCCTTTTGGGGGCGGGGCTTTATTTTTGGCGCCTAAACAACCCTATTTAAACTTGGTGAAGCTCCAGGTTCAGTCTCCTGGAGCGCAGCTTGCTGTTAACCTTGAGTGTGGTTTGGTGCTAGAGTGGTTTGCAAACCTCTGTGTGCTTAAAATCTTTTTTGCTTACAATAAGAGCTTGCTAGGATCTTCTGGGTAAAGATCCTGAAGCTTGCGATTAAGCTCTGTTTTCTTGAATTTTGCTAAATTCATGTCTCTTTTCATTTTCAGCCATGTCGTCTACCGGTGACGGTGAGCGAGAGCCCAGCAGGAAGTCCGCAGGCAAGAGGCGCCACCTGCAGTGCCATGACTGCCAGATCGTGCTGGAGGACTCCTATGATTTTTCCCGGTGCCCATCCTGTAGGGCCAAGACACTCCCCCAGCTGGAGCCATCTGTCCACGACGTGGTCGATTGGGTGAAGGGGTACATGGAGTCCAACATGAGCCAGGTGAACGCCTCCATACAGGAGCTGAAGAGTACCCTGGTCTCCAAACGCCATCGTCCCTCCTCCCTCCATCGTGCGATGGAGGTCTCGGAGGGTCAGGTGGCGAGAGAAGGTTCAGCCTCTTCCTCCTCGGATGATGAGGACGGATTCTCATATTTTTTTCCGCTGGCGAAGGCCCAGCGGCTAATAAAATCCGTCCGGTCGGGGGACCAGGACGTTGATCCGGGGGAAGCCTCATCCTCTGCCTCTAGGGAGCCTAGGGCCTTTAAAGCAGATTATTCTCTCCTGTCTCTGATGAAAACAGAGAGGAGAAAGCCAGAGAAAGGTCCAGTGTTGACCAAGCGATTCAAGGCTGTGTTTCCGGTCAAAGAGGATCAGGTATCTTCCTGGGGGCCTGTCCCCAAAGTGGACATGGCGATCGCGAAGTTATCTAGAAGGACCCTGATCCCATCAGACGACGGGTCAAGTTTGCTGGACCCAATGGACCGGAAGGCGGACTGCGCCCTTAGGCGCGCTTATTCCTCAGCCTCGGCCTCCGCCTCAGTCGCGATTTCATCGTCCGAAGTGGCAAATTTTCTAAAAGCTAGATTCTCCCAAATTCAGTCTGACCTGGACCAAGGGGTCTCTAGGGACGACATTCTGGCCTCATGTAAGACGGCCTACCTTGCCATTGACTTCTTGTGTGACGCAGCTCCACAACAATTGAAGCTGGCATCCAAGTCCATGGCTATTTCAACCGCGGGCAGGCGTCCGCTTTGGTTGAAACCTTGGAAGGCCGATACGACCTCAAAACATAATCTTTGTGCCATGGCATATGAACCCGGCAAACTCTTTGGTGCAGAGCTTGACCAGATAATGGAGGGGCTGTCGGACAAGAAGGGCAAGTCCCTTCCCCAGCAGTCTTTTCGTGGTCGGGGCAAGGGGTATAGTTCCAGAGCGGAACCGCAACCCAGACCCCAGAGGAATTGGGGTTCCCGTAGAGGAGGGAAATCCTCTCGGGGTTCTAGACCCCCCAAGAAGTCCTCGCCGCTCTGATTGCGGGCCTCCTCGAGGCTCTTGGTATTTAGCCGGTCTGACTGGAAATCTCGGGCTCCCTTCTCCCCACATTCCCGTAGGCGGTCGCCTACAGCACTTTCTACCTTGTTGGCAGGATCATATCGAGGACAGTTGGGTCCTGCGTGTAATTTCTCAGGGCTACCTTGTAGACTTGAGCAGTCCGCCTCTGGACAAGTTTGTCCAAACAAGGCTTCTTCCCAGCAACAAGCAGAAGATTCTAGAAAGTTACGTGCTAGAATACTTCCAGAAGGGGGCCTTAGAAGAGGTTCCTCTCCAAGAGAGGGGAACAGGTATCTACTCCCCAGTTTTCCTGGTACCCAAGAGTACCGGAGGTTGGAGGATGATTATAGATCTGAGGTTCTTCAACCGTTTCATAAAACAAAAGAAGTTCCGTATGGAAACTATCCAGTCAGTGACCAATCTTCTTATGCCGGGAGATTTCTTGGCAACCTTAGACCTCAAGGATGCTTATCTCCATATTCCCATCCATCCTGGGTCCAGAAGATTCTTAAGGATCGCGGTAAACATCGGGGGGGTCCTAAAACATTTTCAGTTTGTGGCCCTCCCGTTTGGGATTTCTTCAGCCCCACACACTTTCACCAAAGTGGTGGTGCAGCGTACTCAAGTTGTGTTTAGAAGTGTTTCTGGGTGATGTAGTGCAATAGACACTAACCTGGTACGGCTGACTCTCTGCAAGGGCAGGTGATGATAGAAAGTTCGTGACGCCAGTGCCAATTAAACGGTGGCACGCCGTTTGTTGATAGCAGGAATAAATGAGGAACCACGTGATGTTAAAACAGAACTCCAACTTTAGTAGTTTTCATATAGAGACATTTACGGAAGCACAGTTCCTTTGCATACAGTTGATTTTTCAATACGGTCGATGCAGGCAATACAGATTAAGCAAGGTGAATTCAGAGTGTGAAACACAGGACTTGCAGTACAGGAGCTTGCACTCTATTTCTGACTGATCCTGGGACATAGAAAATCTTCTCCAAGGCCCAATACCTTAACTCTGGCGTATATCCTTGGTTTTCTCTTTATAAAGTACCTCCTCTGTTATCTTGAGTACCTCTTGCTTTTCTGCGCTTTACCTCTGTCTCTCTCTCAGCTTCCTCAGACTCTAGAAGCTTCTGCACTGAACTCTAGATTAGACTGACTTTCCCTTCCTTGACTGGGCCTTATATAAACTAGGGCTCCCTAGCTCCCTCTAGTGACTAAGAGCTGGAATGACACCCCTAGCAGGCCTGTACATGCAAGTTTCACAGTGACAGGGAAATACATAGCATTACATTAAATGACATTTTATAAAGATGACATATACCAACTTCCCCATAAATAAGGAGGGACGACAGCACACCAAGTGACCTCTGGTAGTGACGGGTATTACAGTCCCCGTACACTACATACCCCACTGCTTTAAGCTGAGTACGACCTCGTACTCCATCAGGGCTCGCCCAACTGGAATCTCTACCTGAAACAGAAAAAGACACATGCAGGCATACATATATGCAATTCATCTGCATTTACATTCAGATCAGGTCCAATTGATAAAGGTGCAGGGTAGTGACAAGGGGCGTCGTTCTCTTCTTCTCAGGATAATGAATGGAACTGGGGCGCTGACCTGGCACAGCGTAACATTATAACCAGGATAGTCCATGACAATGAATAAGTCCATAATAGAACAGTAAAACAGATAAAACAGTATAATAACGGAACTACCCAGGGGTTTCCTGTGGGTGTAGCACAGGCAAGGGCTCACGTGGGGGAGTCCATTCTTGCGCACAAATGTCCAACAAGGTATTACCAGTAGCAACGGTTTGGGAGGAGACACCACCAGAATAGTCAAAGTCTCCTAAACGGACTGGCGGGCGTCCCCTGGTCATCCGGGTAGACCTTCTCAGCACAGGGGTCTCCTCTTCCCTGAGCAACGAAGTAGAAGAGACAGGAGCAACAGGAGGGTCTCCATCAGCGAGACCCTGGTCAGGAACAACTGGAACAACTGGAACAACAATATCCACGAGAGGGGGAACTGGATCCGGGGCATCTTGAACCGGCTCCTCTGGAGGTGAAGAGACAGTAGGGGCCGGAGCAGGCACCAGCAAGTTCAACCACGGTGTCAGAAGCCAATGCATGGGATCAGCGTCATACCTTAGATGATTGACAGCCTGCATAGGATCCTCGGGCTGTATTGCTGACTCTGACACAGCGAATTCAGATCCAGAACTCTCGGCACTGGGTTCTGGTGTCAGGCAGAGCTTTAACCGGTTTCGGTGTACAATTTGGGATCCCTTGCCCTCCCGGGTGATCTCATAAGTATGAGTCCCAACATTTGGGATTGCAGTGACAACATAGGGACTTTGTTCCCATTTACTGTCCAGTTTACTTGTACGACGGTTATTCTTTAACCATACCACGGCCCCTATGGTCAGGGGTTCTGCCTGAGCTGCCTGATCATAGTCTCTCTGCTGTCGGTCTCTAGCAAAGTCCATACGTTCCTGAACAATGGCTTTGGCTGCATTCAATCGCCTTTGATGTTCAGCAACCCAGTCGGTGTTAGGTAACGGGTTAATGCAATCAGGCACATGTATGTCCAATGAATGATCAGCAGGCAATGTCCCTTGGCGCCCAAACATCAAGTAAAAAGGGGTATACCCGGTGGAACAATGTATGGTATGATTGTATGTGAACATGAGCTGTGGCAACAGATTAGGCCAATCTCCTCTGTTTTCAGGAGGCACGGCCCTCAGCATCTCTATCAAGGTCTGATTCATTTTTTCACATAGTCCATTACCTTGAGGATGGTAGGCCGTTGTCCGGATCTTCTTACAGTTGTTTAAGCGGCACAGTTCATGGAATAGATGGGACTCAAAGGCAGGTCCTTGATCGGTGAGGATCTTTTCTGGACATCCGTAGGGCAGGAGGAAATGCTTCCAGAACAGTTCGGCTGTAGTCTTGGCCGTCTGGTCTCTCACAGGCACCGCTACAACAAACTTAGTGAAATGGTCAATAATAGTCATGGCATAAGCATACCCTGAACGACTAGGCTCCAGTTTCACATGGTCGATGGCGACAAGTTCAAGAGGACGGGTACTTACAATGGGTCTCAGTGGTGCCCTCTGATCATGGTGCTCACTCCGTTTTAAGGCACAGGCTACACACTCCCGACACCATTTCTCAATGTCTTCTCTCATGCCCACCCAGTAAAACCGTTGGCGGATATTAGCCTCAGTCTTTTGGACCCCAAAGTGACCGGATTGATTGTGGTACATCTCCAACACCATACCTGCATCTCGTCGGGGTATGAGAATCTGGTGCACTCTCTCGTTAGACACTGGGTCTAGGCTTCTCCGTAGTAACAGGCCCTTTTGTATGAAGAGTTGATGGCGCTGTCTCCACAGTTTGATGAGCTCAGGATCTGCACTCTTACGCCGAATCCTCTCAGGGGCTCTGCCACTAGTAATGAAGTCCAACAACTCACCCAGCACTCTACTTTCAGACTGTAGTTTCACCCACCTTTCTTCTTTAGGTTCAGGCCTATTGGAGGATGAAGGAACTGCAGCTCTGTTATTGGTAGCTCGAGCCTGATCCTGTTGAGCAAATTTGTTATAGAAAGCCGGCATCTCTACATCTTCCCAATCATCTCGCACATCATCAGGAGCTGTCTCTGTGGGAAGTCTGGACAAAGCATCAGCATTATCATTAGTACGTCCAGCACGATATTTTACAGAGAAATCATAGTTGGCAAGGCGAGAGGCCCACCTCTGCTCCAAGGCCCCCAATTTAGCTGTATTTAGATGCGCCAGAGGGTTATTGTCAGTGAATGCAATGAACGGGGTGGCGGCTAGATAATCCTTGAATTTTTCTGTCACCGCCCACACTAATGCCAGGAACTCTAGTTTGAAGGAACTATAATTCTGGTCATTTTTCTCAGCTCCTTTCAAGGAGCGGCTTGCATACGCTATCACTCTTTCTTTTCCCTCTTGGATTTGGGCTAACACAGCTCCCAGGCCTCGCTTGCTAGCATCGGTATAAAGATGGAAAGGCTTGCTATAATCTGGATAACCTAACACAGGAGGCTCGGTCAGTTTCTTTTTTAGCAATTGGAACGCTATCTCTCTTTCCTCATTCCACTCAATGGGCACAGGAGTTCTAGGACTTTTCTTGGGTTGCCCCCTCAGGAGTTCTTGGATAGGATCAGCTATTTGAGCAAAATGGGGGATAAACCGTCTATAGTAGCCTGCAAAACCCAGGAAACTCCTCACCTCTTTGACGGTAGTAGGAACCGGCCAATTACGGACAGCTGCTAACTTATCAGGGACAGGTTGCACTCCCTCTCCGCTTACCACATGCCCCAGGTATCTTACTGCAGGTTTGAGCAGGTGACACTTGGATGGCTTTACCTTCAAGCCATATTTGATAAGGATTTCAAATACTTCTGCCAAATGTTTCAGATGGTCTTCATATGTTTTTGAGTACACAATGACATCATCTAGATACAGCAGCACTGTTTCGAAGTTTTTGTGACCCAAACACCGTTCCATTAGTCTCTGGAAAGTTCCTGGGGCATTACATAGGCCGAACGGCATACAATTGAATTCAAACAGGCCCATGGGAGTAGTGAAAGCAGTCTTTTCCCTATCTGCAGGGGCCATGGGTACTTGCCAGTAGCCACTGGTCAAGTCCAAGGTGGAGAAATAGGCAGAGGAGCCCAGAGCAGTTAGTGACTCCTCAATGCGGGGCAGTGGGTATGCATCTTTGTGGGTTATTTGATTAATTTTCCTATAATCCACACAGAAACGGATACCACCGTCCTTCTTCTTTACAAGGACCAGGGGTGCAGCCCACGGACTACGGCTGTCCCGGATTACATTAGAGTCTTTCATCTCCTGGATCATTTCCTTTACAGTCTGATATGAAGTAGGCGGTAAAGGTCTGTATCTCTCCTTGATAGGAGGATGAGAGCCAGTAGGTATGGTGTGTTGTATGGCACTCACCTCTCCATAATCAGTGGCATGCTTACTGAAGGCCTGGTGGTGCTCCTTGACAAGCTGTATAATCCCTTCTTGTTGTTGTTGGGGGGTAGTCTCGTCCCCGACATGGAGCTCTTCCCACCAGGGCACTTGTGGCTGGGTCACCGGCGAGCATCCGCTGACTGCGGCTGGCGGCTTTTCTGTCACTGGAAGACGAATGATGTCTTGGAAGGATACCTGAGAAAGCTGGGCAACACGGCAATGCTTACTAAGTGCCACAGGATGATCACTCAGGTTAATCAGATGGACAGGTACTTTACCTTGGGAGACATTCACCAGGGACTTGGCAGCTCTCACAAAAGGGTAATCCTCCATCTGGATTGGTTCCACCAGGGCTGGATAATCTCGGCCTTGGACTCCCAGGACAGCACGACACCATAAAAGAGTTTGAGAATTAGGAGGCAAAGTCACAGGCTTAATATCACTAATCCTGGCAGTACAAATTTCTCGTTTCCCATTAGCAAACCTCTGCTGGGCACTTAACACAGTGATAGTCTTTTGAATCACCCTCCTGGAAGCAGAGGAAGCAGTGGGCAAAGTCTGATGTAATACGGCAAGTATTTCTGAATAACAGTTTCTGAAGACATTGGTGCCTAGGATGACAGGATGTCCTCCTCTGTCGCCGGCCTGTACTACTATCACCCCCTGTTGAGGCAGGGTTACTTCTCCCACCTGCAGGGTGGGTTCCCAGTATCCGTGAATCTTTACTGGTTTGCCATTGCTGGCGATAATCTCCACCCAGGATTCAGGCGGCTGGGTTAACTGGTTGGTGTCCCAGAACTTTTCAAATGCAGGCAGCTGAATAGTAGTGACTTGAGACCCAGTATCTAATAGGGCTTCAAAGGAGACCCCGTTGATCTCTATATTGATTTTAGGATGGGATCCTACATACCGTGGCATCCAATTTGGATCTTCTGGACCTAGTGTTCTACCTCCCGAGGGGTGGTCCTCAGCCTCAGGGGTTGACCGTTTAACTGCCAGCACGTGGATTCTGTGTGTCCCAGCTTTTTGCAGTATGTGCACACGGGCCGCTTACGATCTCTATTACGCCTCCCAGGATCCCTGGGGTGAGTCTCTTGGTAAGGAGGTGGGAACGGCCTAGGAGGTGACAGGAATTCTTCTTCTGTCATTATGGGTTTTTCCCATTCCTCTATTTTTCTGCACACTTTCTCTAGACTTTTAGTGAGGTGATTTACTTGCTCTGTCAGCATGGCAATAGTATCGGTAGCTGAAGCTTGAACAGCTTGACCGGCCTGAGCTTGGTTAGTGATAAGCGGTTTTGGCTTGCAGGCTGGGGACTCAGGCGGGGTGCTTAACTCCGTAGATACTGCTGACCCCAGAATTTTTAAAGCCAGTTCTTTAAAGTCTAGAAAGGCACTGTTAGGGTGCTGGGCGGACAGCATCTTTAACTGGGTCCTTATTTGCTCACTAGACGCCCCAGTTATAAACTGTTCCCTTAGGGTCTGGTCCCGGTTATCAGCCTCTTTGGGATCTATCTGAATCACAGCCCCTAAAGCCTCCTGAAGTGATAGGGCATAATCACGGAGGGACTCACCGGACTTCTGTTTCTTGCCAAAGAAGTGCATCTTTATCTCTGAGGCAGTCCTAGTTTCAAAAGTGGCTCTGAGGCGGGTGAATATCTGTTCTAGAGTACTCCGCTCAGTAGCAGGCCAGGATAACACTTCCCTGCGGGCAGCTCCCTCCAGTTGCGCCAGCAGGATTTACATTTGCTGGTCGGCATTTATAGGGTACAGCCGGAATAGTGCCAGCAACTTTTCTTTAAAGTCCCTTAGGGTATGGGTCTCTCCCCTGTAGCGGGGGAACCATGGGGCCCCGAAATAGTACGGCATGGTAAAGGGCATCATGCTGGGGGCTGTAGGATGATTAGGAGCCGCAAGCTCTCCCGGGGCCGGCTGCTCAGGCACTCCCGGCTCTGACATGGTGGTCTATTGAGAGGTGGCCGCTGGCGACTAAAGGGGCCGGAACACTCCCCTTCCCTCCGGTTACAGGTGCTTACCGGTATCGCCGGGCTTGCGCAGGCCAAGTCTCGTGAGATTCCGGACGTCCTGAGAACGCGGTGACGTAGGAGGAGCAGGGCCGCGGCGGTGCGATGATGACGAGGGGCGGGATTCTCTGTGTCTTTGCAGGGATCCGCCCACGAAGGTCCTCAGCAGCGCGGGAAACTTTATTCCAGGCGGCCGGTGGCCATCTTTAGCAAAATCCGCTGTCTATTCACTGACAGCAAGCAGGATGATAGAAAGTCCATAAAACCACACTCCAATGTGGCGATTTTCTTCCTCTGGGTAGCGCAACACTGCACAGCGCTTTTTAGGGGTTTTTGGTACACTTTGGGTATGATTTTCAGTCCACAAAGTCCACTTGAATAAAACAGGCAGATTGTCACTTTAGTCACAGGGCAACTGTATAAGGCACAAAGTTCACGCTTCTTGCACTAGAAAGCGTGCGAATCCTGTTCGTGACGCCAAAAGAGAGCGAAGTGTTTCTGGGTGATGTAGTGCAATAGACACTAACCTGGTACGGCTGACTCTCTGCAAGGGCAGGTGATGATAGAAAGTTCGTGACGCCAGTGCCAATTAAACGGTGGCACGCCGTTTGTTGATAGCAGGAATAAATGAGGAACCACGTGATGTTAAAACAGAACTCCAACTTTAGTAGTTTTCATATAGAGACATTTACGGAAGCACAGTTCCTTTGCATACAGTTGATTTTTCAATACGGTCGATGCAGGCAATACAGATTAAGCAAGGTGAATTCAGAGTGTGAAACACAGGACTTGCAGTACAGGAGCTTGCACTCTATTTCTGACTGATCCTGGGACATAGAAAATCTTCTCCAAGGCCCAATACCTTAACTCTGGCGTATATCCTTGGTTTTCTCTTTATAAAGTACCTCCTCTGTTATCTTGAGTACCTCTTGCTTTTCTGCGCTTTGCCTCTGTCTCTCTCTCAGCTTCCTCAGACTCTAGAAGCTTCTGCACTGAACTCTAGATTAGACTGACTTTCCCTTCCTTGACTGGGCCTTATAT
Source organism: Bufo bufo (assembly GCF_905171765.1). Classification (NCBI taxonomy): domain Eukaryota; kingdom Metazoa; phylum Chordata; class Amphibia; order Anura; family Bufonidae; genus Bufo; species Bufo bufo. The sequence continues at coordinate 565,682,639 of NC_053392.1, read as the reverse complement.
AAACTAGGGCTCCCTAGCTCCCTCTAGTGACTAAGAGCTGGAATGACACCCCTAGCAGGCCTGTACATGCAAGTTTCACAGTGACAGGGAAATACATAGCATTACATTAAATGACATTTTATAAAGATGACATATACCAACTTCCCCATAAATAAGGAGGGACGACAGCACACCAAGTGACCTCTGGTAGTGACGGGTATTACAGTCCCCGTACACTACAGTGGTCTCTGTGGTGGCCGCACTAAGGCTTCAAGGCCTGAGTATAGTTCCATACCTGGACGACTCGCTCCTCAGAGCTCCTTCCCAAGCGATCCTGTCCCAAAACATCCAACAGGCTGTTACATTCCTACATCAGTTAGTATGGATAATCAATTGGGACAAATCCCAACTTCAACCAGCCACCTCGGTAAGGTTTCTGGGGTTCATGGTGGATTCAGTCAGGATGACGATTCATCTCACTCCCGAAAGAAGGCAATCCGTGCAACAGACAGCCTGTTCTCTCTCTGTACCAAAACAGGTAACGATTCGAATGTGGATGAGGATGTTGGGACTAATGTCTTCAACCGCAGAGGCGGTACCTTGGGCATTATGGCATCTACGTCCGCTCCAGTCGGAAGTATTAGCCAAGTGGAATCACAGTCCAGTGGGACTCAATTCTGTGCTCTCCCTGCCTTACAAAGTTCGATCCTCTCTGAGGTGGTGGTCCCACCTCACGGACGGCAAGTCCCTGATCCAGCCCTCTTGGATCATACTTACTTCAGACGCATCCCTAGTAGGCTGGGGTGTGCATCTTCAGGACAAGACAGTCCAGGGAACTTGGACACCTCAGGAGAGGTTATTGTCATCGAATCTCCTGGAGATCAGAGCAATCAGACTAGCTCTTCTTCATTTTGCTCCCGTCATTCGAGGGAAGGCAGTGAAGGTACAGTCAGACAGCATGACCGCTGTGCTGTATATCAACAAGCAGGGAGGCATGAGGTCACAAAGTCTCCTGAGAGAGATAGGGGTGATTTTGAATTGGGCATAACTGAACCTCACCCACTTATCAGCCGTTCACATTCGCGGAGTTCACAATGTGGATCGCCTGAGTCGAGGTCTTCCAACCGGAGAATGGTCACTTCATCCAGAGGTCTTCAAGGAGATAACGCTCAGGTGGGGCATGCCAGAGATCGATCTCATGGCAACGAGGTTCAACAACAAGGTGGAGAGGTATTGCTCCCTTTACAGGGAGGACAACCCGGTGGCAATAGATGCACTGTCAATCCCATGGAGGTTCAGGCTGGCCCATATCTTCCCTCCAATTTCCTTGATACCAAGGGTCTTGATGAAAATCAGGCAGGACCAAGGTCAGTTATCGCCATTATCCCATACTGGCGGAAAAGAGCTTGGTTTACCCAACTCTTACAGATGAGTCGGGGTCAATTTCTGAGGCTTCCCCCAGAGAGAGTACTGGTGTCGGGGGGCACCCAGGTCTCCTCAAATGTTCAACCTGACGGCCTGGAGGTTGATCAGTCCCTTCCAAGAATAGAAGGGCTATCGGGGTCTGTCTTGAGAACCCTGGAGCACTCCAGATCAGAAGCTACCAATAAGGCCTACTCCAGAATCTGGAAGATCTTTTCATCCTGGTGTACAAGACATCAGCAAAGATCCGCTGAAGCTTCCATCCCGATGATCCTCCAATTTCTTCAGGACGGTCTGGACAGGAGGCTATCACCAGCTACCCTTAAAGTAAAGATTTCAGCAATCTCTGCTTGTCTCAACAGAGCTATTTCTCAAGACCCCCTTATCAAGAGAATCCTGAAGGGAGCCTCAAGATTAAAGCCTACAGCAATCAGACCTATCCCGGCTTGGGATTTGTCGGTCGTGCTCAGGGGGTTATCATCTCCCCCCTTTGAGCCCCTAGAGGAGGCGGGATTCAGGTTCCTGACCTGGAAGATCACCTTCTTGTTAGCTGTTACCTCTGCAAGGCGAGTTGGGGAACTCCAGGCTTTTTCTGCCTTTGAGCCATATACGAAGTTCCTGCAGGATCGGGTACTTCTCAAATTTTACCTACCTTCATCCCAAAGGTTCCTTCCTTTGACAATATCAATCAGGTGATCTCCCTACCAACATTGGCTCCACTCCCCTCCTCTGAGGAAAGAGGGCTCCATACCCTCGATATTGCGAGATGTCTTAGGATTTACCTGGAACGCTCCAAGGTATTTAGGAAGGATGAAAACCTCCTTATCCTTTTTTCCGGTACCCATAAGGGGAGGAAAGCCTCGAAGCCCTCCATCAGTCGCTGGATTAAAGAGGCAATTCGGGAGTCTTATATGTCTCAGGGCTCGGAGCTCCCTGGATTTGTAAGGGCCCACTCTACTCGAGCAGTGGCCACTTCTTTTGCAGAGAGAAGCTCGATCCCATTGGACGTGATCTGTAAGTCAGCTTCTTGGAGTTCTCACTCCACTTTTATCTCACACTATAGAGTGGATACTAGAATACATAGTTATTCCTCATTTGCCGGACAGTGTTATCTTCCGCCAGGCATGAGGACCCTCCCATGGGGGTTTCTACTTGCTAAATCCCCATCTGTGCCACTGGTTAGGACGTAAGGGAATCGTTAATTTCTAACGATAATTTGTTTTCCCTTAGTTCTAACAGTGGCACACAAATGTCCCCCCCTTTGTTTATTAATTGTGGTTATGTTTGTCTACTTGTAATTACACAGGGTTCTGAGGGTAACACCCCTCTTTATTGGGGGCAGGGAGGGCGTGTGCATGCCAGTTTTTTTTATTGTTTCATTAAAACTTCCACCTGTCCTAACCAGTCCACAGGGGCAGAATAACCCATCTGTGCCACTGTTAGGACTAAGGGGAAACAAATTATCGTTAGAAATTAACGATAACTGGTGTGCGCATGCGAAAATTATATTGCCGATATTTTGCATTTAAAAAAATAATTAATGGAGATCGCTAATTCGAATAATACATCTGGTATGTCACTGTCCATGTTGTGGGACTATTTTTGCACTTCTAGTAAGTATTTCTAGGCTGCAAATATGAGCTGAAGGTTTTTCAGGTTCGCCTGCCATTAGAATAAATGGGACCCACCGGGAATTTGCGGTTTTGCAGATGTTCGCCCATCACTAATACCCACACTATCAATGAGGTTATGAATGGTTGTCTGAGGAATACCGTTTGCCGCCCTAGGCTTGGGATGTGACGTCCAGTTTCACTTGCAGTACAGAATGGACTGGACGCCCCATTCTTCTAATCAGATGATCCGTCTATGTACAGGTTCTCCTCTGTGCATCACTTGCTGTCATTACAGTTCATCGTTGTTCTCCCAACCACTGGGACACACAACGTTGACTAGTCCTGACATCTCGGCCTAGGTGCATAGCGAAATGCAGTAGTGATAAACTAAGATCTCTCAGTTCAAGGATTCTGTCCCTGTCAGCAGGGGCGGACTGGGAACTTAAAGTGGCAATGGAAAAAATACTAAAAGTGGCCCCATTTTGTAGTCGGGTCCAAATTGATGGAAGGCAGGGCCAACATAAGTAGGCAGAGCCAGCAATACCATATTGTGGGACATTATACCATCCCAACAGAGCCAAATACCACAGTCCATCACAAAATACTGCCCCGATCAGCACAAAATACATACCACAAACTTCATCTGGCCCGCGGTGAGGAGGGCTCAAGCAGCCCCCTGGGCATCAGCCCACCGGGAAATTTCCCTGTAAGGTCTTTGGCCAATCATCCCCTGCCTGTCAGTTTGTGACAAGTAGTGATTAATGGCATCGATGAAACAGAGGCATCACACAATCATCCCACACAACTCAATCTATTTCTGAGGTTTCATTTGGCTAAGGCTCCATTCACACATCCGCAATTCTGTTCCACATTTTGCGGAAAGGAATTGCGGACCCATTTATTTCTATGTGGCCGCACGATGTATGGTCCCGCACTTCCGGGTCCGCATTTCCGTTCCCGAAAAAATAGAACATGCCCTATTCTTGTCCACAATTGCGGACAAGAATAGGCATATTCTATTAGTGCCGGCGATATCCGGTCCGCAAAATGCGGAACGCACATTGCCTGTGTTCGTGTTTTGCGTATCCGTGGACCCTAAAAACGTTGCTTTCAATCTGACTTTTCTGCCCCTCCCGCATGCCACAGATTGGAGCGAGGTGCTTGAAAATGTAACCATCTGTAGATTTTACCAACACCTGCTACTTCCTCAATTTGTCTTAAGTTACTTTCTTGATGTTGCAATTTGAGTGTTGAGGAGCGCATATTAACCCAGCACTAATAAACCAGCAAGTCTTCATTTCAGAACATGAACACATGAGTTTATACTTTCTTAATTACTGAGCAGAGGAAGTTAAACTTTTCAGAGCAATTCTTGTGGTTCGCTGTTATGGTATAATGACTGGCACTACTGGGATAATGACTTTATTTTGTAATCAGTTTAATCTTTATTCAAACTGGAAACAGGCAGCGCGATGTGTGTGCAGGTGCAAAGGAACAAAACACAGAAAGATAAAGAGGGAAGACATACATCAGGCACACTGCTGGGCGGTGAAACTTACACACACGCCAATAACATGTCCAAGCAATTATCCCATTAACCTGCTGGAAGCACACAGGGGGACAGGGGGGCAGGGGGTGCATCTACTGTAAACTCCCAAAGTGTGTCAGACTTCAGGCTGGTAAGCCATCTCCTACCACTTTGTGGCTGCATTAGCTATATAGTAGGCATATGTCAACTGGGCTAATTGCCACAGTAATGGAGTGATGACTGCAGCCCCGCATTAGAGAGGCTGGACTTGTCGCAGGAGTGCAGACTGGTAACTGTCTGACACATTCTGGGACTTGAGATACCATGAAGAGAAATGCATCTCCATGGAAACAGACAACAAACAAACTATTTGTAGTCTGATTCTACAGTCATACACCTTTCCCTTATCCCCATGCATCTTCCTAACATGAAAGTATGGGACAGTTAGAAAGGAGTATAACTGTAGGATAAGACTACACATGATTTGTTTGTTGTCTGTTGCCATGGAGATGTCTTCATGGCAGCTCAAGTTACAGAATGTGTCAGATAGTTACCCGTCTGCATTCCTGCCACAAATCCAGCTTCTCTAATGCGACGTTGCAGGCGTCACTCCATTACTGTGGCAATCAGCCCAGTTGACAGTGGAACTAATTGGTCAGCAGGGATGCCGGACCAATCAGGCTTGGCACCACCGTCATGTGTGCCTGTCAGTGGGGTATTTAAACAGGCAACTGCTGGCCACAGCTGCCTGTGATTGGTTTTCCTGTCTCCCACGCCTAGTTTGTGTTTCATGTGGATTCCTTGACTTCTGACCTTCTGTTAGTGACTTTGCCTCTGAAAGCTGATTCAAGTTTTTATTAACATACTAGCAGAAGGACACGGCTTCTCACGGGTATATTTCATCTATTTAATTTAATGTTTGTGTGTGTCGTTAAAAGTTATCGACAGTATCCCCCAAAACAGTGACCTCTACAGCACACCGCCCCTTTAACAGTGAACTCCACAGTCCCCCACCCATTAACACTGACCCCCCCCTAATGCCCCGCCACTTTAAAATGGGACGTCCACAGCAGCCCATCCCCTTAACTTTGACGTTCACAGCAGCCCACCCCTTTAACAGAGTTTCACAGCATCCCACTCACTTGACAATGACCTCCTCAGGGGCCCGCCCCTTAACAGTGACCTCCACAGTACCCCGCTGCCTTAACAGTGACCTCACAGTACTCTGCTGCCTTAACAGTGACCTCACAATACTCTGCTGCCTTAACAGTGACCTCACAGTACTCTGCTGCCTTAACAGTGAACTCCACAGCAGTTGCCCCTTTAATAGTGGCCCCTGCCCCCTTAACAGTGACCTCCACAGTGTCTGCCCCTTTAACAGTGACCTGCACAGCGGCATGCCCCCTTAACAGTGAAAGCCTCTTTAACAGTGACCTCCACAGTGCCCGCCCCTTTAACAGTGACCTCCAGAGCGGCATGCCCCCTTTACAGTGAAAGCCTCTTTAACAGTGACCTCCACAGTGCCCGCCCCTTTAACAGTGACCTCCACAGCACAGATTTTTCTGCAACTGTCACGTCGCAGTCGATCCCCAATAAGATAGCTGCAGTACAAAGCTTTCCCGCTCCTAAGACGGTCAAAGAAGTCAAGAGCTTTCTTGGATTTGCAAGTTACTACCAGAGATTTATCCCACACTTCGCTCAAATTGCGGAGCCTATCCAGGAGCTTTTAAGAGGTCATCCCAAAGGTGGTCAGAATTCTAAGATACCAGTAGAGTGGAATGAAACGCCCGCAAGTATTCGCTGCCACCTGCTGGTGAACCCAGCACATTACATTTGAACATAAACAGTCTTGGGGATCGGTCGCAGTCTTGGGGATCGGTCGCAGTCTTGGGGATCGGTTTCACGCCCTCCGCACTCACAACATGTCCGAGTTATTTCACTTGGGGCTTCAGTAAGTGGCACTTTGAAGGCTTTACTTTAAATCCATGTTGGGTCAGAGTCTGGAATACTTCTGCCAAGTGCTGTAAATGCTCTACATAGGTCTTGGAGTAGACTATCACATCATCCAAGTATAGCAATGTAGTCTCAAAGTTTTTGTGTTTAAGACATCACTCCATGAGTCTCTGAAATGTCCCAGGGGCGTTGCACAGCCCGAGTGGCATGTAGTTGAACTCTAACAAACCCATTGGAGTAGTGAAAGTTTTTTCTTTATCTTCTGGCACCATGGGGACTTGCCAATAGCCACTGGTTAGATCCAGGGTGGAGAAATAAGCAGCAGATCCCAGGGCTGCTAGAGACTCTTCAATTCATAGCAGGGGGTACGCATCCTTGTGCGTTATGTTGTTGATCTTGCGGTAGTCCGCACAAAAACAGATGGACCCATCCTTCTTTTTTACCAGGACCAAAGGGGCAGCCCTTGGATGACATTATCTGTCATGAACCATCTTCTTCACCTGCTGGTATAGGGCTGGAGGCACTGGACTATATCTTTCTTTGATTGAAGGATGAGTGCCAGTTGGAATAGTGCGCTTTATTAGGTTAGTTTGACCATAGTCCAGGAGGTGTTTGCTAAAGACTTGATGGTGTTCCTTGGCTAAGTCCAGCACACCTTTGATCTGTTCTGCAGAGGTAGTGGCATCTCCAACATGTAGTTCGGCCCATCAGGGCTGCTTAGGCTGGTCTTTGGCTGCATCCGCTGTTTGTAGAGATTGTTGTCCGGCAGCAGTAGGGGATCCAGGACATCTTGCAGATGGATATGATACAGACTCGCCACTGGATAGTACTTTTTTAATTCTACGACTTCATCACTTAGATTAACCAAGCGTATGGGTATATTTCCCTGCGACACAGTGAGCAAGCTCCTAGCGACTAGGACAAGGGGATGATCTTGTAGCCGTAAGGGTTCCACAAGGGTCGGGTAATCCTGACCTCGGACACCAATGCAAGCGCTGCTACATATCAGGGTCTCTGCTCCAGGCTGGAGTCTAATAGGCTGAGCATCCTTGATGCGGACATGGCAGATTTCACCCTGTCAGTTGCTGAATTTTTGTTGGGAAGCTAGCACCTGAATAGTCTGGTTTATGATGCGTTGAGTCACACAGGGTGTGGTCAGTAGGCTTTTCTTCAAGGCTTCCAGCACTTCAGTGTAACAGTTGCCAAGTACATTCATCCCCAGAACCACAGGGCAATGGTCATCTTCCGGAACCTTAATCACAACTACCCCTTTGTGTAGGAGTTTGGTATCTTCGATCTGTAGGGTAGGTTCCCAATAGCCCAATATAGGCACTGGTTGGCCATTGGTAGCTATGATGTGGAGCCAGGATTTCGGGTGTTGCATCAGCTGGGCTCCGTTCCGGCATCTTTCAAATGCGTTTTGACGGATGGTAGTCAATTGAGATCCCATATCTATCAAAGCAGAAAACATTACTCCATTGATGGTAACTTCAACCACAGGGCGGGTGCCCACGTATCTAAGCATGAAAGCCGGATCCTCGGAACCTAGTATTCTTCCTCCTGGGGGCGGTCCTTGGCTTCAGGGGATACCCGTTTAACTGCCAGCAGTCCCTTTCAGTGTGTCCAGGCATCTGACAATGTCGGCATACACCGTTTCTGGTGTCTCGATACCCAGGGTCTGACAACCTACCAGTCGGCCCAAGTCGATCTTCTCATGGACTGGGTGTAGGACGATCTCTTGGTGTAGTGTACGGGGACGGTAATGCCCGTCACTACTAAAGGGTCACTTGTTGTGCTGTCGTTCCCCCTTATTTATGGGGAGGTTGATATGAGTGAAGATAATGTAATGTAATGCTATGTATTTCCCTGTTACTGTGAAATGTGCATGTACAGGCCTGCTAGGGGTGTCATTCCAGCTCTTAGTCACTAGAGGGAGCTAGGGAGCCCTAGTTTATATAAGGCACAGTCAGGGAAGGGAAAGTCAGTCTGAGGTTCATAGTCTAGTCTAAAGTCAGTCTACAGCAGTTGGAGTTTAGACTATGTCAGAGTCAAGTCCAGGCCGGAAGCCTGCAGACCAGGAGAGGGTATTGCAGTCCCTGTAACCGGGTTCCAGATTCAAAGAGAAGGTTCCCCTCCTGAATTCACATATGCAGAAGCAGGAACACCTCATTTAAAGAGCCTGAGGAAGCTGAGAGAGAGACAGAGGCAAATCCAGGAAAGCAAGAGGTACTCAAGACAACAGAGGAGGTACTTGATAAAGATAAAACCAAGGATATACGCCAGAGCTAGGGTATTGGGCCTTGGAGAAGATTTTCTATGTTCCAGGATCAGTCAGGAATAGAGTGCAAGCCGCCTGTACTGCAAGTCCTGTGTTTAACACTCTGAAGTCACCTTGCTATGTCTATATTGCCTGCATCAAATGTACTGCAACAAACTGTCTGCAAAGGAACTGCGTTTCCAGCTATGTCCATGTATAATGACTACTAAAGTTTGAGTTCTGCTTTAACATCACGTGGTTCCTCAGTTATTCCTGCTATCAGCAAACGGCGTTCCACCGTTTAATTGGCACTGGCGTCACGAACATTTCCTATCATCACCTGCCCTTGCAGAGAGTCAGCCGTCTCAGGTTAGTGTCTATTGCACTACAACACCCAGGAACATTTCTAAACATAACTTGAGTACGCTGCACCTCTCTTTTGGCGTCACGAACAGGATACGCACGCTTTATGGTGCAAGAAGCGTGAACTTTGTGCCTTATACAGTTGCCCTGTGACCAAAGTGACAAATTGCCTGTTTTATTAAAGTGGACTTTGTGGACTGAAAAACATACCCAAAGTGTGCCTAAAACCTCCAAAAAGCGCTGTGCAGTGTTGCGCTATCAAGAGGAAGAAAATCGCCCCATTGGAGTGTGGTTTTGTGGACTTTTTATCATCCTGCTTGCTGTCAGTGAATATACAGCGGTATTTGCTAAAGATGGCCGCTGAGCTTGCTGAATTTACTGCTGCGTCATCTTCATCCCGAAAAAGCGGGAAAAATTGGCGCCCTTTTGATGAAAAAGCGGGAAAGAGTTCAAGGTCAGGCGCCACAGCCTGCCTGGACATTTGCATGTCTGCCAGCATGAACTCCGCCTTCCATATACTGGAATACCTGGGGGGCGGCCTCCCAGTGCAATGGGAGGATCTGGCTGAACTTATTGGCACCACCCTGTCGCTCTCCAGAGAAGGATCGAGCATGTTGGAGAGTGAGCACTGCTTTGCTGCTACGTCCGCGCCTGAAATACCGAACATGGATATTGGTGTAGAGCCAGAAGAGGCTCCACCGGCCTACTCTCCGGGACCGGAGAAACCCGCCTGCCCGCCACGGGAGAAAGAACCAGAGCCCTGCTATGACTCTTGGAGAGACTTCTTTCAGCCCTCTTTCAAGTGGTCTTCATTAATGGCAGAGATCCGGGAGGCCGCTATAAAGCGGAATACAAAGACTAAAATATATTATGAGGAACTGACCAAGACTATCCATGAACGACACACCAACACTTAACCCCGCCTGGAAAGGAGAAAGGGGTTGGTGGTGTCCTTTGACAAAGCCCGTGGCTACGGGTTCATCCAAGACTACCTAACTGGCAGAGACTTGTACGTCAACAGGAGATCTGTCAAGCGAGACTACCTCCCTTCGTATCAACACAGCCTCCGCGAGGGAGAGGAAGTGGAGTTCACCCCTGCCGAGAGCCTGAGAGGCCCATATGCAACTGCCGTGACCCGTCCTAAACGAGAACCTGAGGACTGGGAGGCAGAAGAAGACTACTCTGGCTGCGAGCGGGAACCTGAACGCTCTCCAGAACCGGCCCATCACGCCTTCCAGGAGCGGAGCTCCTTCATTGGGCCTAATGTCTTCTGGCAGCCAACCGTGTTGGAAAAATGGGTGAGCCCCTACCCTTCCCCCGAGCTGCCTCGCCGGGAGAAAACCATCCAGGACATGGAGAACTTCAAAAGACTTAGCGATACCTTCGAGAATATCCGGAAGGGTCAGAGCCCTGATGCGCCACCAGATCCTGCAGAGGCCGCGTCCGAGGTATCGTTGCCTGAACCTGCGCCGGCGGCGCCAGCAGTTGACAGCGACTCCGACACGGAAAGCATCGGTGACCAGATTGTCCGGCTGGAGGAAAAGCTGCGGGAGCTGCGCAAGATCGCGACCGCCAGGATCCGGACGCCGCCGAAGAAGGACGAGGTAAGGGTGCCTGTCACCACCAGTAACCCCCCGTCTGCTAATGTTGCTCCGTCAAGGCCCCAGGGGAGACCCATTGTTCCTGGGAATTGCTGCACAGAGCCCACCGGACCGCTTGCGGCGGCGGTACCAAGTCCACTACAACCCACCATCGTTATGCCGGGACCGGTACGGTCCACAAGAGTGTATACCCCTAGGCCTATGGGGCCAATACCTATCCGGGGTCCCTTCACTTTACAGCTGCCCCCTAACACAGTGATGTGGGCACATCCTCCTGTAGAGGACTACTACAGGCCATATTTGCCAGCAGGGCCGGGAGATTATGACATGCCTCTGTAAATCAGCCTGCTAGGCCTTTGATTTATGTTTCCAAGGAATTATGTTGAGAACTTAATCCTTCCAGGACAGGAGTCCTATGTTTCCCAGGTCCTTTGTTGCTGCTGCCAGTTCATCCACGGCTCAGTGGTAGGTGTTAACCACTGAAATCATAAGGTCAACAAAGCCAAGTTTGTTTCCAGGATCTCCTGCCTGCTTTTGCTACCCCACGCCAAGTTGTGCCTGTTTCTTAGTTGCACCTTTTATCCCTAACCCCCTTTTCAGGTTGATCAGGGGTATTACAGCACTTGTTTTATATTGTGCAACTTGATATTAAGGAACTGTGCCCGGAGATGGACTCAAAAGAACCTGAGCCTCTGAGATTTTCGCTCTTTTAAAGGAAATGTGCCCAGAGATGGACTCCACCGCATGAGAGCCTCTGTGATTTAATAGGAAAATAACCTGGGCACGGACTCATATTTGTTCTTTGAGCCTCCAAGAACTTTTATACTGTTTTATCTTTTATTGCTGTTCTATTAAGGACAATTTGCACATATGGACTATCCTGGTAATAATGTTACGCTGTGCCAGGTCAGCGCCCCAGTTCCATTCACTATCCTGCGAGAAGAGAACGACGCCCCTTGTCACTACCCTTCACCTTTATCAATTGGACCTGATAGGAATGTAAATGCAGATGAATTACATATATGTATGCCTGCATGTGTCTTCTTCTGTTTCAGGTAGAGATTCCAGTTGGGCGAGCCCTGATGGAGTACGAGGTCGTACTCAGCTTAAAGTAGTGGGGTATGTAGTGTACGGGGACGGTAATGCCCGTCACTACTAAAGGGTCACTTGTTGTGCTGTCGTTCCCCCTTATTTATGGGGAGGTTGATATGAGTGAAGATAATGTAATGTAATGCTATGTATTTCCCTGTTACTGTGAAATGTGCATGTACAGGCCTGCTAGGGGTGTCATTCCAGCTCTTAGTCACTAGAGGGAGCTAGGGAGCCCTAGTTTATATAAGGCACAGTCAGGGAAGGGAAAGTCAGTCTGAGGTTCATAGTCTAGTCTAAAGTCAGTCTACAGCAGTTGGAGTTTAGACTATGTCAGAGTCAAGTCCAGGCCGGAAGCCTGCAGACCAGGAGAGGGTATTGCAGTCCCTGTAACCGGGTTCCAGATTCAAAGAGAAGGTTCCCCTCCTGAATTCACATATGCAGAAGCAGGAACACCTCATTTAAAGAGCCTGAGGAAGCTGAGAGAGAGACAGAGGCAAATCCAGGAAAGCAAGAGGTACTCAAGACAACAGAGGAGGTACTTGATAAAGATAAAACCAAGGATATACGCCAGAGCTAGGGTATTGGGCCTTGGAGAAGATTTTCTATGTTCCAGGATCAGTCAGGAATAGAGTGCAAGCCGCCTGTACTGCAAGTCCTGTGTTTAACACTCTGAAGTCACCTTGCTATGTCTATATTGCCTGCATCAAATGTACTGCAACAAACTGTCTGCAAAGGAACTGCGTTTCCAGCTATGTCCATGTATGATGACTACTAAAGTTTGAGTTCTGCTTTAACATCACGTGGTTCCTCAGTTATTCCTGCTATCAGCAAACGGCGTGCCACCGTTTAATTGGCACTGGCGTCACGAACATTTCCTATCATCACCTGCCCTTGCAGAGAGTCAGCCATCTCAGGTTAGTGTCTATTGCACTACAACACCCAGGAACATTTCTAAACATAACTTGAGTACGCTGCATTGGTGTAGTAGTTCCTCTCTCAGCCTTGGGCTGCTGTTTCAGTCGCTCTAGCTGCTTTCTCATCTTCTCCATATTCTCAGCTAGGAGGGAGACTTGAGCAGTCAGGGCTGCGACAGCATCTGGGACAGGTGCCTGAGCCCCATGCTCTGCTATCTGGCTGTGTGCAGCGGGTCGTAGGACGGGCCATGCCTTCCTGTCTTCAGAAGGTTCAGAATTGGGACTTTCCCCCAGGATGCCGATAGCAAGCTCCTTAAAATCCAAGAAAGGGGTATCTGGGTGCTGAGCTGACAGCATCTTCAGCTGACGTTTAAGGGATCCGTCGAGGACACCTTCAATAAACTGCTCTCTGAGGGTCTGATCTTGTCCTTCAGTTTCACGGGGATCTATGTGGATAACTGCCCGCAGGGGTTCCTGCAGGGACAGGGCAAAGTCTCTTAAAGTCTCCTCCGACTGCTGTCGTTTCCCAAAGAGGTGAATCTTAAGCTCGGAGGCGGGCCTAGTTTTGAAGGTGGTACTGAGTCGGTCTTGGATCTGCTCAGCTGTTTTTCGCTCTGGCCGAGGCCAGGACTTAACCTCCCGAAGCGCAGCTCCCTGTAACTGGCCAATCAGGATTTCCACTTTCTGATCTGGAGATACTGGATATAACTTAAACGTAGCCAACATTTTATCATGGAATTCCCTGAGTGAATGAGGTTCTCATGCATAACTTGGGAGCCAAGGTGCTCCAAAGTAGTATGGCATAGTAAGGGGCATGACTCAGGCGGCTGCAGCTGCTGCTGGTGAATCACTGCAATGCAAGTGGGTCCTATATTCGCTGTCAGACATGGCTTTTGATATCCTGTACCAGGCTAGAGGGGTCAATGCAGGTTAGATTGCAATTTAAGCGTGCGTTGCTATGGGCAACGGCGGCAGAATTGGTGCGTGGATCCTTTAAGAGTGGCTGCAACTGCACAATTTTGGAGGACATAAGGATCTGGCAGGCCGATAATAGTCCCAAACAATCTTTAGCAAGGTTATTTTCCCCAGCAGTACTCACTCAGACCTCTGGACATTGCTTCTCAGGATCCAGATCAAAAGGAACTGCATTTTCCCTTTTCCAAAATGGCCACCGCTTCACTTCCTTCTTGTTCTCCTGGGAACTTGTACTAAGCACTTTAATTCCTTCTGCTGTAGAATGGTTCCTCTGTGGAGGCAGGCTCTTTGGTTCCCTCCCCTCTGCTGGGTGGATACCTTCCTCTCACCATAAGAGGTCCAAATCTAAGATGGCCGATTAACCCCTGTTTTGCCACAGTGCTGCAGATTCACACTCTCCAACAGTGAGTAAATTCAATAGAGTCTCTTGTAGGGGGTTTTACAGGCACTAAAGCAGATCCTCTAAAGTCCTTGGAGTATAGGGGCACACACGTGATCCTGTTCGTAGACGCCACTTGTAACGCCCGTAACGGGCGACTAGGGTCCTTTTAGTATGTGGTAAATGTAATTTTTCATGACGCCAGTTGCATTTCAGCAACGAGGGACAAGATCCCCTATGTAGAATGTGATGGTGGGACCCAGGTGTAGGAATGCCAGAGTGGTGTAAGGGTTGCCTATAGTGTCCCTTTAGGTGCGGCTTGGCAATGGGTGCTCCTACCTGGATATCCGGAACCCCAGGCGTCTCTCTGGAGGTGTTGTGGCTGGTGTGGGCAGAACACATCCAGGAGGGACACAGCACTGCAGACCTGCTCCCTTAGCAGAGGTCAGCTAGCACTCAACTAACTGGAACTAACTGGTCCCCACCCTTTCTGCAGGACATGGGGCTCGCCCACTCCTCTACAGGGGGAGTTAGAATGGAATGGAAGGTTCCACTCTATTCTATCTACTGCTCTGTCATATTCGCTGCCACCTGCTGGTGAACCCGGCACATTACATTTGAACATAAACAGATGCATAAGAGAAAATGCACAATATATGGGACCTGGAATAAATATATAAAATGACATTGAGATTGCATACCCAGACAGAAACAGGGCATAGGTGTGGTAATGCCACTCGGGGCATTACACAAAGATCTCTGCACAGGTCACAGAACATGCCCAGAAAACCCTCCCATAGAAGTTAATGAGGCCCCCTCCTGCCGTAAAGGAATTTTCTAAATGCTGTTAAGAACAGCTCAGGATAAGGCCTCATGCACACGACCGGTTTTTTTTGCGGTCCGCAAAATGGATTTCCGTTGTTCCGTGATCCGTGACCGTTTTTTCTTCCGTTAGTCTTCCTTGATTTTTGGAGGATCCACGGACATGAAAAGTGAAAAAAAAAACTAAGTCAAGTTTCCATTGAAAATGATAGGAAAAACGGACACGGATCACGGACACGGATCACGGACACGGATGACTATCTTGTGTGCATCCGTGATTTTTCACGGACCCATTGACTTGAATGGGTCCGTGAACCGTTGTCCGTGAAAAAAATAGGACAGGTCATATTTTTTTCACTGACTGGAAAAACGGATCACGGACGCGGAAGCCAAACGGTGCATTTTCCGATTTTTCCACGGACCCATTGAAAGTCAATGGGTCAGCGAAAAAAAATGGAAAACGGAACAACGGCCGCAGATGCACACAACGGTCGTGTGCATGAGGCCTAAAGCTTATGACCTACTCCAGATTTCGCCGTTACCCATTGAAAACTGGGACGTGATCCAGAGCATGACCTACTTACCTGATCTACCATCAGTGATCCCCTGGGAACCTCCTCATACCCCAAAACCCCAAAGGTCCAGAAGGGGGAACTTTTCTACTACTCCTAAGCGTTTGGCACTAGTGGATAAGTAATCTACTTTCTGCCCTCTTTTCTGTGAATGGGGACTCACAAGGCTGATTCTACTGTTATTTATTTTTGCAGTTACTACTATGTTACCTTGATTCATTATATAACTATCTGCTTTCTATACTGAGTGGTGTTATAGGTTTTCCACATTTTCTCCATACTTTTTTGTGCCTCTGCTAAACTCAGTATTGGAGGACGAGACAGTAGGGATTTTATTCCCATCTGTATGTAGAATGATTTAATTCTATTTCTTAATAATAGTCTATATCAGGGATCAGCAACCTCCGGCACTCCAGCTGTTCAGAAACTACAACTCCCAGAATGCTTCATTCGCTTCTAAGGGAGTTAGAAGCGCAGCCGAGTATGTTTGCAGGCTGGGAGTTGTAGTTCCACAGCAGCTGGAGTGCCGAAGGTTGCTGATCCCTGGTCTATATGATACCAACGATATCGCCCATATTCTGATTCCCTCTTCTCCATCGCCCCCCCCCCATGTTTCTTCCCTCCCCCTCCAATCTCCGCTAATACAGTTATAAATAAGCAAAGGTCTGCTGACCTATTATAATTCACAGGGTACACTATTATTACTAATTTCCTCCAGTAATATTTACTCCTTAGAGGGAGTTGCTACTCCTAGGTACTTTTACCTTCCCCCCCCCTCTTATGCCACTTACTCAGGGCAATATAATTACTAGGCCCCGCCATACATGGCGACTAAATATCCGCTCATTGTTATTGTATTATGTTTTGTTCTTTTTGTCTTATTTTTATTGTTTTGACAGGTACTCACAATCTTTTTGGGTATTTTTCCAGAGGTTCTGGGATGATCTAGGGAAATGGTCTGTGGAATACTCACCTCGAGGTGGCACCCTCCTTCTCCTCCTTATGCCGGCTGGTCAGCCCTCTTTCAATACGGTATTTAGAAACCCAGATACACCCTCTCACATAACTCAATATGTCTGATCTCAAATTGGTATCCTACAACGTGAAGGGTATGAGATCCCCCTCCAAAAGATGTTAAATAAAGAAAAATGCTCAGTAGTTTTCCTCCAAGAAACCCATTTTAAGCATGATAAATATCCCAATCTCTCCTACTCTAAATTTCCCAACTGGTATCACTGTGGGGCTGGAGGTGCTGCCTCGAGAGGAGTTGGTATAGGCTTCCACAGAAATCTTCCCTTCAAATATATTTCTCATACTCAGGACCCAGAGGGTAGATATCTCATTCTTAAGGGCCATGTGGGACAATCCCTATACACATTTGTAAATATATATGCCCCTAACTTAGACCAAGTTAACTGGCTTACTAACGTCCTCTCCCTAGTTGAAACCCATAGGGAAGGTTTCCTGATATTGGCAGGGGACTTTAACTTGGCTTTCAACCCACTCATTGACACTTCATCTAGGAAATCTCCTATATCAATGAGAGCACTTAAATTGCTTCATACCAAGCTCTTCAACTTGGGTTTGGTAGACATATGGCGATGCCTTAATCCTGAGACATTGGACTACTCCTTCTTTTCTGCGGCTAATACCTCTTATAGTAGGATAGACTATATTCTACTTCCAAAAGAAAAGATACAATTCTGTTCGTCCTCACATATAGGGGACATCACCCTATCCGATCACTCTCCCATATATTGTACCATACGCCCAGAACACAAATCCAACGGACACTCAGTTTGGAGGTTTAATGAATCCCTGCTGGGCAATGCCAAGCATAAAACACAAATAGCCTCCTTTCTAGAGGAGTATTTTGTTGATTAATAATACCCGAGAGATATCCCCCCAGACTCTCTGGGATGCACATAAACCATACATTAGGGGCCGCCTGATAGGTCTTTGTTCTTTCCTAAAGAAAGAATCCGAAAAAAAGCTCTCCACATTATTAACTAAAATTCATGTCGCAGAAAAGGCCCATAAACAGTCCTTGCTCGCCCACCAATTATTGGAACTCTCTTCTCTTAGAACTCAATTGAAAAATTTATTGAATGAGCGTTCAGCTAAGTTTTTTTTATCTGCTCAACAAAAAACCTTCGCTCATGGAAATAAAGCATCAAAATACATGATGCGTAGGATAAAACAGAGAAGAGACTCCCGATATGTACAGAGCATCAAATCCTCTCAGGGTACTCATCTTTTTAAAGCGGAGGAGATTGCGGAACAATTTAGACAGTTCTATGAGTCCTTATATAACCTTCCACCTTCTGCTCTTCCAAACCCTCTCTTGGGAAGAGAGGCCAACATCAAATCCTTCTTAGACACCCTCAACCTTCCGTCCCTAACCCCATCAAAACAGGAATCTTTGTCCAAACCATTTACCCCACTAGAATTGGCTACGGCCATTAAATCAACCCCTAAAGGGAAAAGCCCTGGTCCTGACGGCCTTCCTATAACTTATTACTCAGCCTTTGGAGAACTACTACTACCATATATGCTCCCTATTTGTAATCGTGCTTTATCTGGCCATCCGCTTTCCTCAGACATGATAAAAGCTACGATCACAATTATCCCTAAAGAAGGAAAGGACCTCTCATCCTGTTCCAACTACCGACCCATATCATTGCTTAACCTTAAACTTTTAGCAAAAATGTTGGCCACAAGATTGCAGAATTTACTTCCCGACTTGATCCACCCTGATCAAGTGGGTTTTGTCAGGGGACGTGAAGGGAAAGACAATACTACTAAGATATTAGATGCTCTATATTATGCGTCACATAAAGCCACCCCCCTAGTTATGATTGGCACGGATGCTGAAAAAGCATTTGATAGAGTGGACTGGTCATATATTAGGCAGGTTCTCTCCAAATTCCAGCTTCCTGAACAGTTCATTAATGCTATGTTCTCTATGTATACACATTCTTCAGCATCCGTGTCAGTCAATGGCCTTATGTCCTCCCACTTCCCAATAAGAAATGGTACGAGACAAGGTTGCCCGCTGTCACCCCTCATATTTGTCTTAGTGATGGATTCCCTATTGCTGTCTCTTAGACAAGACAAAGAAATTGGTGGATTGATGATCGAAGGTTATGAGCTTAAACTGGCAGCCTTTGCTGATGATCTTCTGATCCTGACTACTAACCCCCTTAAATCTATGCCCAAAATAGTTTCAAAACTTAATCTATTTGGCTCTCCATCCAACTTCAAAGTCAATCCTTCAAAGTCCCAAATGAGTGGAGTATCACCCTTTAAATCCACGCTCTTCTCTCTCCTACTAGCAGCAGCCAGACTGCTTCTCCCGACCCACTGGTTATCCCCTGTGGTCCCTAGTACTGAGCATTGGATCAACAGAGTTGACCAGATTTACAGAATGGAGGAGATCTCGCATTGGGAGCTGCGCTCCAGATCTACTTTTCTTCAAATTTGGTCCCCCTGGAAATCCTTTAGAAACTTTACCTAACCCCCTTTCCTCAACTTCAGTCTTCGCTCATTGGCTCCTAGAACTGAAGATTTTCCTGCGCTAGTGGTGTTTCATCCCATGCCATAATATCCTCGTTTCAGTGTACCTGTCATAATACTGTTTACTCAATCGAGTATTTATGTTCACTGTTTATGGACAATTGTCCATCTGAGGCCTTGTAGGCCTTCTTTTGCACTTTCAATTGTTTTTTGTGCTTATGTCGGTCTTTCTCAGGCATTTACTGTAAAAAAAAGTCTATATATTATGTATCTGACAATGCTTGATCCAATGAATATGAAAAACAATAAAAATTGTCAATTTAAATAAAAAAATAAAAAAAGGAACAGCTCAGGCAAGATGGCTGCCCCCATAATCATGTTCAAGGATGTGTGTCGCTATCTGGTTTTAACTGGCAGAAAAAACATTTTGGTGACACATGTCCTTCAAGTAGGCCCTGTGAACAGTCAGGTCAGGGACCTGTCGTAGCATAAATGATGATGTCGCTAAAAATATTTATAGTATAAAGTCTTCAAAAACATCTTAGTCTATCAAATTATATTAATATATTAATATTTAGTTTTTACTTTAATGTTTATTTTCTGTAAAACCTGAGTCATAATCTATATATCAGTACAGCTACTGCCAGGGTTACTATTCGGCTACCCTAGAGTCCCATTTTTCCCAGATATGCAGGAAATTTTGTAAAGCACCATGCACCTACCTTCCATCCTATCGTACTAATATTAGATCAATGCAGCATAGCAGGGGCACTTTAATATAATTAGTTTGACCTTTATGGGCCTTATGTTGCACATTATTGAATCTAATGATATAGTAGGGATAATATAATGAATGTTTCTTGGTGAAAAATGATCTCATATGTGTGTTATTGATTACAAAAGCAAAGCTACGTATTGGCGTGTAGTAAACGCTGGCTGCAGAGAACTGTATATTTTTCTGTTTTAAGTATAATATCATTTAGATTGTATTCTTTTTACAAGTAAAGCATAGATTAACAGATAATTCTATGACCTGAGCTTTAGCGGAAGCAATCTGGGTGATAGAGGAAAGCAGAAGCCAGGCAATCAGACCACCAGTGGCTGTTCTACATACAGGCACTTTTTACAGCAGCCTGTCTGCTGCGAATACAGAGAGGCTCTGGTATTGGAGTACATATCATTTATTTATTAAAGGGGTTCTCCAGCCCTAAATTGAAAAATATGACCTGAGTCTAACCTATGGAGATTGGGAGAGCCCTAGTTACTAATATTGGCCCATTACTCAACATACCTAAACAGAGATTCCTAGGCACACCCAAGTTTGGCACCTTCCCATGTCTCCACTGTTTTCAGTGCTCTAACATCCTCAAGGGCTCTCACTTCCACCACCCCCAGTCTGGTCATCGCTTTCCCATCAAAGATTTCTTCATGTGCGACTCTTCATTTGTTATTTATCTGCTAAAATGTCCATGCGGCAAAATTTACATTGGGGAAACCACACAGAAAATTAGAGACCGAGTGTGCCAACACAAGTCATCCGTCCTGGTTTCTGTTTTGCAGGACTGGACTCCTGCATAATGGAAACCAGGACGGATCCATTATGCTGCCCATAGACTTGTATTATGAAGGATCAAAACGGAATGCCTCTTAAAGGCTTCCGTTTTGACTTCCGTCATTGATTCCATTATTTTCCTTTATACCCATGTTATCTGATCCGCAAAAAAAATACGGATGATGTCCGTGTGCATTCTGTATTTTGTGGAACGTAACAGCTGGCCCTTAATAGAACAGCACTATCCTTGGCCGTAATGCGAACAATAATAGGACAAGTTCTATTTTTTTGCGGAACGGAAATATGGAAACAGAATGCAAACCGTGTAACTTGCTTTTTTTTGCAGACCCACTGAAATGAATGCTTCCGTATACGGTCACCAAAAAAAACTGAACGGACATGGAAAGAAAATACGTTTGTGTGCATGAGCCTTTATGACCGCACAGCTGTCACTGTTATGACCGCATTACAGATGTCACTGTTATGACCGCACTGCAGATGTCACTATCATGGGAGCACAGCTCATACATGTGAAAGTGATTGGCCCAGGACACACGTGTCAGCTGTATCTCCAACACCGACTGCAGCTCCCCTGACCCGAACTGACTGTATCATAGTAATTTGTGATACAACCATTCTCTATATCTGATCGCAAAGCTATAGCAGTGTGCTCACATCATCACGTGCCCCGCGATCATATACAAACTGACTGTATCATAGATTTCATCCAACTGTGTTTTCAGGGCTGATCATGGTCGTGTGCATGAGCCCTTACATACAGAAGCTGATCAGATAGTATCACACATGATAGGCCTAGATGAACACTTCAGCAGGCAGCAGCAAAAAAGATAGTGATAGGACTCATGCACACAACCGTATCCGTTTTGCGGTCTGAAGATCGCGGATCTGCACCATCCGTGTGCTTTTAACGTCTGTATGTCTTTTCCACAAGAGATAGTACATGTCCGCACTGAATCCGGACCCATTCATTTTTATGGGGCTGTTCACGTGAGTGGTGATATTCACGCATCACTTGTGCGTTGCGTGAAAATCGCAGCAAGCTCTATTTTGTGCGTTTTTCACGCAACGCAGGCCCCATAGAAGTGAATAGGGCTGCGCGAAAATCGCAAGCATCCGCAAGCAAGTGCGGATGCAGTGTGATTTTCACGCACGACCCGATCATCATTATTTCCCCTTATAACATGGTTATAAGGGAAAATAATAGCATTCTGAATACAGAATGCATAGTACAATAGCGCTGGAGGGGTTAAAAATAAATAAAAAATAATTTAACTCACCTCAATCCACTTGCTCGCGCAGCCGGCATCTCTTCTGTCTTCTTCTTTGCTGTGTACAGGAAAAGGACCTGTGGTGACGTCACTCCGGTCATCACATGGTCCATCACATGATCCATCACCATGGTAAAAGATCATGTGATGGACCATGTGATGACCGGAGTGACGTCACCACAGGTCCTTTTCCTGTACACAGCAAAGAAGAGAAGCCGGGCTGCGCGAGCAAGTGGATTAAGGTGAGTAAAAAAAAAAAATTTAACCCCTCCAGCGCTATTGTACTATGCATTCTGTATTAAGAATGCTATTATTTCCCCTTATAACCATGTTATAAGGGAAAATAATACAATCTACACAACCCCGATCCCAAACCCGAACTTCTGAGAAGAAGTTCGGGTTTGGGTACCAAACATGCCGATTTTTTCACGCGCGTGCAAAACACATTACAATGTTTTGCACTCGCATAGAAAAATCGTGCATTTTCCCGCAACGCCCGTGTGAAAGGGGCCTTAGGCTACTTTAACATCTGCGTTTTTGCTGGATCCGGCAGGGTTCAGCAAAAACGCTTCTTTCATAATAATTGTCACGGACGTTCCTGCGACAAGTGGCAGGAGATCGGTGAGACTGGCAACACGTGGTTTGATCTGACATGTTTTCCGTTTGGATCAAATGACGTCTGTGTTGTTTCTGGTGCTTGCCATACCTTCTTTCCCCAGGTATGGCTATTTGGGTCATTTAACCTTCTCTATTTATTGTTTTTTCTCAGTTTATAGCTTCAGTTGGAGTTGTGGATAGCTGGTGTGTGGATCTCGGCTGAGTTCCTGGTGCTTCCATAGTCACTTGAAGTTAAGTGTTTTCTTTCCCTTTTATATCTTGTTTGGGTTATTTTGTGTGTTGCATTTCCCTGACATTTGTATTAAGGCCTGAGGGAGACTCCTGTTCGTCCTTCCTTTTGGAGGAACAGGTTGTCTCAGTCCTGACATTAGTACCAGGGTCCTATAGGGTGAGTTAGGACATTAGGTATTGCTGTGTATGACCTCACCTACCTCTGGGGTCTGTTCATACTGGTAGTTAGTCAGGATTTTGATTAGGGTTTTACTAGGAGGTGTCCATCTTCTTTCCCTAGATTCCAGGCCTTATTCCCTCACCCCTTTCCCTCCTATGTTCGGTGTGGTGTTTCCCTCCCACACCTTATCTCTAAAATTGCCATGACGGATCTGGCACTATAACCAAACCAGTCAGAAGATCAAAGCTTGCAGTGGTTTTCTGTCGAGTATGGAAACGCAACCATACGGAACAGAACAGAATTAATTCTAGTGCACTCCGTTTGATTCCATTTTGTCCCCATTGACAATGAATGGGGACAAAACAGAAGCGTTTTTCTCCGGCATTGAGATCATATGATGGATTTTAATACCGGAAATGAGAAACGCAGATGTGAAAGTAGACTTAGGCCGCCGGGACAAACAGAGGAAGAGGCTCGGCTGCTTCCTGCTCTCTCTCCCTGCCCTCAGGTACCGCTCTGCTGCGGGCACAGGAGAAGGCAGAAGCGGTAAGAAAAAAGGGGTATGTGCAGATAGGATGTATATATCCAGTGGTCAGTCTGGAAGGGGTTAACACGCCTGTACATCCAAGCCTGCAAACACTGAGGCCTTTGATAATATTATGGAAGATAATAGTATGTAATGGTGGTCGTTGTATTCTTTCAACTTTCCACATGAGTATTATTTTCACATCTGAGTCTCAAGAGCCCCCATGCATATTAAAGAATTAATGGAAGGTGAACTTTCAAATCAACATCTGCTCTGTTTTTTTAAGATCAGAGATATTGACGTGCAAGCTGGAAGATAAGCACTAAATACTGGTGTTAAGATGTAATAAGTGAGGTGACATTTGCAAAGCACTGATATTACAGAGCATTTGATGAAAAGCCGTTCTTACACAGTGTGCAGGACACAGCAGACTGATGCTACAATGCGAAGCCTTCTAGTTGTTAAAGGGGTTGTCCCACAAAATTATTCTACCATTTTCAAACCAGCACCTGGATCTGAATTCTTTTGTAATTGTATGTAATTACAAATTCTGCATAGCCACTGAGTACTTCAATAAAATGTATCTGTATAGCACCACCTGCTGTTTGTTTTTTTCTTATTTCTTTGACCTGCTCACTGAGAAGGCCGCACATGCTCAGTTTCATCCTTCAACTGCCTCCTGAGCTGTGATAGGGAGAGCATGGACACGCCCCCTGAGCTGCAGCAGAAAAGACACTCCCCTTGAGCTGCCAGCTTGATATAAATTTAGAAGAGCAATGAACGGGGAGATCTCTGGATCCACGTGAGGTACAGGGCTAGTTCAAGTTTTTTTTCAGAAAGAGATGTATAATATCATTTTATTTTTTTACGTTAGTCATGGGATAACCTCTTTAAAATAAGCCTGTCAATACATAGGCCACTCTAAAATAACATTATCTTCTAGTCTAGTGAGACTGGTACTGTAGCACCTATGTCCCATCTCAGGGTCTGCCTTCAATAAAAGAGATAATGAAGGTAACAGAAGATGGTGAATAGGCAATTCAGAAGGTGGAATACTGCCATACAATGTCCCAAGTAAAATCACCATATGCTTCTACATAATACTGGGTTGTGTTTGGGTTGATTTTAATTTAGGCCAGTAAATGGATTAATGGTAACAGTCCGGGTGGTCTTGGGTAGAGAAGAGGTAAATGTACAGATATGCCAAACAAACATTTTGATCACTATGCTATTAACTTAAAATAATGTTAATGCTGTAGCATGCCACAACTGTTAGCATTAATCCTCAGAACTCCCTCAGTGCGCCTGCGCCGATGACATCACCGAAATAGAAGACGTCATCGGCGCAGGCGCACTGAGGGAGTTCTGAGGAGGCGAGCCTCCTCATCTCAGTGCGCCTGCGCCGAATGAACACAGGCGCACGATTTTTGAAATGCCGACAGGGCTGGCCGGAGGAGGAGATCCCGGCTGGCCCTGTCAATCAACACGACGAGGGGGCGGTTTTCTGCAGCTGCTACCAGCAAGTAGACGCCCTACTTGCTGGTAGAGACCGAATTTACATATTATAAAACTTCGTTTTTAGAAGAAACTGCTGAATCAAAGTAAGTAAGACCATTATATTTTCATATATCGCAATATAAGTAATTTAACTAGCCCAAAAAAAAAAAAAGACTTTAGTGGGGTGACAGAAGCCCTTTAAAGAATTTTCCACAGGAGAATATATTTATGACATCCTCAGGATATGTCATCAATACCTGATTGGTGGTTCTAACACCCGGTCTTGCCACTGATCAGCTGTTTTGAAGGGCTGCAGCATTCCAGTCAGCATCACAACTTCTTCACAGCATACCAAGCATAGCGCCATTCACTGTATAACGGCTCTGCTTGCATCCCAGAACCAATCACGTGAATGGGACTAAGCTAGGCTTAGGCAATCTGCCCAATGTATGTATGGTGGAATCATTGGCCTAGGAAGAGGCTGCATTGATCACTTGAGTGCTGGGGCCTCTATAAGCAGCTGTTCGTAGGGGGGTGTCAGGAGTTTGACTCCTACTAATCTGATATTGATAACCTATCCTGAGGATAGGCCATCAAGATTTAACTTCCGTAGTGCCCCTTTAATGGTTAAATCCCCGGTGGTCTTGAGTAGTGAAGGGGTTTACACGATAAATACCTATTATCTAGTTCAGTGTTTCCCAACCAGTGTGCCTCCAGCTGTTGCAAAACTACAACTCCCAGCATGCCCGGACAGCCTTTGGCTGTGCGGGCATGCTGGGAGTTGTAGTTTTGCAACAGGTGGAGGCACACTGGTTGGGAAACACTGATCTAGTTCTTTCCTCTCCAGGTTCACATAATATCTTGCTATGAGAGGAAGCTGAATGGTCAGGGTCTCACTACAAGGATCACCTTTTTTACTTCTCTTCCTGCATGGTATAGACCATAGGGATCTGACCTGGGCAGTCACAAAGCAGTTTTCTCTATGGTCAGGCAATTTACAATGCAGTTGTGGATTCACTTCATAATTATAGAGCTGAGACAGCTTTACATGTTCTGCTAGGCAAAGACTTATTAGAGAAAATGTCATTTTCAGCAAAATCATATTTCACTTTGATCATAGTTAATCCAATTACTGAAATGTTAATAAACATGAATAATTAATATATCCAGAAGTCAGTTTTAAGAAAGAAATGAAAACCTGTAATTTACTGATACAAAAAATAACCTCCTGAAATCTATAATGTGTTTTAGGCTGCTGGAAACTGATAAATCAGGCACACATTAAGTAATGGCAGTCTTATATGTGAGTATCGAAGTAATCGTCCCAATTATTTTAATATTTAAAATAAAATAAATTCTAATAAAAGCATTTTTCATGAAATGTGAGAGTATATGACTTAAAGGGTTTGTCCCAAGAAAAATATTCTAGTTTTCAAACCAGCACCTGGATCTAAATTAATGTGTAATTGCATTTAATTAAACATTTTGCATAGCCACTGAGTTATTCAATACAATGTATCTGTATATCGCCACCTGCTGTTTGTTCTTTTTCTTATTTCTATGTCCGTCTCACTGAGAAGGCCGCACATGCTCAGTCCCATCCTTCAACTGCCTCCTGAGCTGTGATAGGAAGAGATGAGACACGCCCCCTTAGCTGCAGCAGAAAAGACACTCCCCCTGAGCTGTCAGCTTGAGATAAATCTAGCAGAGCAATGAATGGGGAGATCTATTATATAGCTTTGTTAGAAAGAGATTATCATGTAATAAATTATTTTAATTTTTTTTTCATATTAGTCATGTGATAACTCCTTTAATAATGCCATGTCTCAATCTTCTTTTAAAATAGTTATATCCCAGGTTGTTTACTGCATCCCGACTAGGTGGAGAAGTTAGCTACCTCCTCACTTATGTCCCATATGAGCTATAGTTTTCAACATTTAATTCCTTTAAGCGGTGTTGACATCTGGAAGTTTATGGGATAGCCACAAGATATGCCATAAACATTCGATAAGTGCGGGTGCAGCCTCTAGGAAATGGTCTTATCCTGTGAACATGTCCTAGTCTCACACCATTGGGACAGCAGAAGAGGATCAGGCCATATATGCAGGGCTCTCTCCATTCACTGCTATGGAACTTGCGGAAATAGCTGATGCTAGCTGTTGTTGGAACATCCATAGAAGTAAATCGAGCGAGCTGCGCAAGAGCAAACACCTCTCCATTCCCAGCAGTGCAAGACTGGGTCCTGTTCTTGAGATAGATAGATAGATAGATAGATAGATAGATAGATAGATAGATAGATAGATAGATAGATAGATAGATAGATAGATAGATAGATAGATAGATATGAGAGAGAGAGATAGATAGATGATAGATAATAGATAGATAGATAGATAGATAGATAGATAGATAGATAGATAGATAGATAGATAGATAGATAGATAGATAGATAGATAGAGAGGAGCCTGATATACCATGGACTCCTATATCCCCACCATGGATGTGTCCCCATCCCCCAACCCTACCCAATTATTTCCCACTTGCTTTGGCAATGCTAAAATGTATTTAGTCCTGCCAATAAAGCTTATTTGATTTGATAGATAGATAGATAGATAGATATTAGATAGACAGATAGATAGGTAGATAGATAGTGCAGTAATTTATATGGTGACAGATATAATGTGTATGTATTGCTGCATATTTTTTTATGCTGTGGGCTTTTTAAGCAATGGCCTCCCCTGTACCGAATTTTTTAAAGGGTTTGTTCCACAAAAAATATTCTACATTTTTCAAACCAGCACCTGGATCTGAACACTTTTGTAATTGCATGTAATTAAAAAGTTTGCACAGCTGCTGAGCTATTCACAGAAATATGTATAGCACCACCTGCTGTTTGCTCTTTTTTTAAATACTTTGTCCAGCGCATTGAGGTGGTCGCACATGCTCAGTTCCATCCTTCAATTGCCACCAGCTGCAGCAGCAGACAGAACACACGCTCTGAGAAAGGACACGCCCCTGAGCCGCTAGCTTGAATTTAATCTAGCAGAACAATTGGAAAGTGTAGATCTCGCGATCCATGTGAGGTACAGGGCTGGTTCTAAGTTTATTTGAAAGAGTCATGTACCATACTGTATGATGTCTGATTTTAATTTTTTACATTAACCCTTTTAACCGTGTTTTTCTTCCCTACTGAATGTAATTTTGCCCGCATTTGGTACCGTAATATGCTTTTCCATAGCAGCAACATTAGGAAAATGTCCTCAAAGCACTTAACAAGCTGCCCTGGGATTTGGGAACTCCAAATATGAACATTCCAGATCTTTTTTTTCCACGGTTATTAGGGAAGCTTGTCATGTACTTTTACCATCAGGTTTACATGGGGCTTTATTGAAACTTTACTACCTCCATGTCGTTTTGTCATATTGAGACGTATTACATCATCTGTTCCGGGTAGAGAAGGTATAGAGTGCAGTAAATGGATTTCTCTTGTAGCAATTCCTTGGGTAAATTAGGTGTTTCTTAGCAGGTCAAGCCTTGGAATCGCATCTACGCTCTGTGGCCTAATAGAATTGCTAAGATAAGGTAGTTCACGTTTCACTTAGCCAGGCTGAACCCTGCAGATATGGTTTCCCGTTCAGCCCAATATGTTATGTAACTTGTGTAAATGTTCTGTTACCCGCACAGACCTCTACACCTTCAGTGAATGGTCCGTCACAGCTCAGCACTCAGCTTCTTTACTGGATATATCACAGAAGCTCCTGGGCCCCAATGCAATCTGTATCAGTGGCCCCCACCGAGCATGTGCTGCAGTCATATTATGTGGTGGGGGGGTCTTTGTGCACCCCTATTGTTACGGCCCTGATATATGGTTATAGAACAAATAGGAAAACTGTTACATATAGGAAAAGATTAAGTAAAAGCAGGACAGCAATGACTGCTGGTAGAAATGGACACTTTACTCTCGAGTTAATATGTTTACAGGACACGGAGAAAGGCGATAGGTTATCCGTGGCGCTTACCACACTGTCATCAAATTAGCAGTTAGGTTAGCTGCTGTGACATCACAAGTCAGTTTCAGTCAGGTGAGCAGCTGTGACATCACAAGTCTGTTTCAGTCAGGTGAGCAGCTGTGACATCACAAGTCAGTTTCAGTCAGGTGAGCAGCTGTGACATCACAAGTGGGTTTCAGTCAGGTGAGCAGCTGTGACATCACAAGCAGGTTTCAGTCAGGTGAGCAGCTGTGACATCACAAGTGGGTTTCAGTCAGGTGAGCAGCTGTGACATCACAAGCAGGTTTCAGTCAGGTGAGCAGCTGTGACATCACAAGTGGGTTTCAGTCAGGTGAGCAGCTGTGACATCACAAGTGGGTTTCAGTCAGGTGAGCAGCTGTGACATCACAAGTCGGTTTCAGTCAGGTGAGCAGCTGTGACATCACAAGTGGGTTTCAGTCAGGTGTGCAGCTGTGACATCACAAGTGGGTTTCAGTCAGGTGAGCAGCTGTGACATCACAAGTCGGTTTCAGTCAGGTGAGCAGCTGTGACATCACAAGTCGGTTTCAGTCAGGTGAGCAGCTGTGACATCACAAGTCGGTTTCAGTCAGGTGAGCAGCTGTGACATCACAAGTGGGTTTCAGTCAGGTGAGCAGCTGTGACATCACAAGTCGGTTTCAGTCAGGTGAGCAGCTGTGACATCACAAGTCGGTTTCAGTCAGGTGAGCAGCTGTGATGTCACAAGCCGGTTTCAGTCAGGTGAGCAGCTGTGACATCACAAGTGGGTTTCAGTCAGGTGAGCAGCTGTGACATCACAAGTGGGTTTCAGTCAGGTGAGCAGCTGTGACATCACAAGTCGGTTTCAGTCAGGTGAGCAGCTGTGACATTACAAGTCGGTTTCAGTCAGGTGAGCAGCTGTGACATCACAAGTCGGTTTCAGTCAGGTGAGCAGCTGTGACATCACAAGTCGGTTTCAGTCAGGTGAGCAGCTGTGACATCACAAGTCGGTTTCAGTCAGGTGAGGAGCTGTGACATCACAAGTCGGTTTCAGTCAGGTGAGCAGCTGTGACATCACAAGTGGGTTTCAGTCAGTTAAGCAGCTGTGATGTCACAAGTCAATTTCAGTCAGGTGAGCAGCTGTGACATTATTAGTGGGTTTCAGCCAAGAACAAAGTTAGACCAGCACCTCTAAACAATATGAAACAGATATACAGGTGCACTCTACCATGGGTGACATGCAAATGCAAACACACACTACATGTAGAAACACAGATGGATGGATGGATAGATAGATAGATAGATAGATAGATAGATAGATAGATAGATAGATAGATATGATAGATAGATAGATAGATAGATAGATAGATAGATAGATAGATAGATAGATAGATAGATAGATAGATAGATAGATAGATAACGCAAAGCAATGTTTGTGGGTGGATAAGGCTACTTTCACACTCGCGTTTCCGTCATGGATTTGCACAGATGGATCCGCACCGATAATACAACCGTCTGCATCCGTTCAGAACGGATCCGTTTGTATTATCTTTAACATAGCCAAGACGGATCCGTTTTCTATTGTGCCATATTGTGTCAGTGAAAATGGATCCATCCCCATTGAGTTACATTGTGTGTCAGGACAGATCCGTTTGCCTCCGCATCGTCAGGCGGACACCAAAACGCTGCAAGCAGCGTTTTGGTTTCCACCTCCAGAGCGGAATGGAGACGAATCGGAGGCAAACTGACGCATTCTGAGCGGATCCTTATCCATTCACAATGCATTAGAGCAAAACTGATCCGTTTTGGACCGCTTGTGAGAGCCCTGAACGGATCTCACAAACGGAAACCAAAACGCCAGTGTGAAAGTAGCCTAAAGCGGGTCCACCACCCTTTCACCTTATTTTGGAATGCTGCCTCATTCTTAAATTTTATACCCACTGGTCCATAACCCATGGCCTTGGAACGCACGCATGATACACTTAGGCCTCATGCACACAACCGTTGTTTTGGTCCGCATCCGAGCTGCAGTTTTTGCGGCTTGGATGCGGACCCATTCACTTCAATGGGGCCGCAAAACATGCGGACAGCACTCCGTGTGCTGTCCGCATCCGTTGCTCCGTTCCGTGGTCCGCAAAAAATATATAACCTGTCCTATTCTTGTCCGTTTTGCGGACAACAATAGGCAGTTATATTAATGGGTGTCCGCGCCGTTGCGCAAATTGCGGACCACAAAGCACACAACAGTCATGTGCATGAGGCCTTATTTTGACAAGTCCTGCTATTTCTTTCCGTTGTAGAGAGATGATAGATAGATAGACTGATAGGTATTAAGGCAGATTGCCTGGATTTGTGGGAGGGGCTGAGGTCCGCCTCCAGCCTATTTAGGGCACTCCCCTTACCTGGCTCCTGCATCATTGAGGTCTGAGCTTTTGAGAGAGGAGGTCGCTTGTGGAGTGTCTGGAGAGTTGCCTGCGAGTCGCTGAATTTCTGGGAGTTTTCGTTGCCATCAGTTCTGGATTTGGAGCATTTCGGTTCTATTTTTCCGGCTTTACTCAGGTTCACTGTGGGTCACGTTTGCCCGTTAAACTGCGAATCATCCATACGGTACAGCCGGGGCCTCACGGTTGCCCCCTGTACCGGTTCAATTCATTTCACCAAACGCTGCACCAATGTCACTGTTTTCTCATACAAGTCACCAGTATTTCATTTCTGTCACGCCTTGTTCATGCACAATTTGTCCACACCGTACCACTATTCCGGTCAGCACCCCTGCGGCAAACATGCAGTCGTTTCCTGGGCAATCCCCCATTTCTGTTCATTTCATTTCACCAAACGCTGCACTAATGTCACAGCTTTCTCGCCCAGGTCACCAGCATTTTATTTCTGTCATGTCTTGTTCATGGATAATTTATCTACACCGTATCACCACTCCGGTCAACACCCCTGCGGCTGCAGGCAGTGGTTCTGAGTCATCCATACGGTACAGCCGGGGCCTCACGGTTGCCCCTGTACCGGTTCATTCATTTCATCATACGCTGCACCTATGTCACGGTTTTTCTTATACAAGTCACCAGTATTCATTTCTGTCACGCCTTGTTCATGCGCAAATTTGTCCACACCGTACTACCATTTCGGTCAACAGCTCTGGCAGCATGCGGCCAATGGTTCCTGGATTAAATCCCCCAGTTCTGTTATTCTTTTCACACACGCTGCACCCATGTCACGGCTTCTCGCAGCAATCACCGGCAGCTCATTGCTCTCATGCCTATGCTGGCGTCTCCCCACAGGACCGACACTCCGGTCAGCACCCTGATGGTTCCAGCCCCATTCCCCATTTCTGGTTTATTTCATTTCACCCCTCAACATCCAACATTCATGCCCCTCCCCCCCTCCTCGTATTCATGTACACAGCACAGGGGCCAGCTGCGGTACACCCGGCGAACCCCCCATTCATTTCAACCTCCACTGGACTTACCGCTGCACAGACATCCCCTCCCCACCGCCTCCTGCCTGTTTTGCCGCTCCTCCTGCCGCGCGGCCGATGGCGCCAGGCCGTTGCATAGAGAGGGCCTTACCTGTCACTCCCTTCCCCTAGTCCTGTCTTACAGTCACCGAGAGGCCAACGCTCCTGCCACTACCACAAGTGGCCTCATTAACCCCTCACGCCAAATCATAGGTAGAGCCTCTCAAGCCGCTTGGCAAATTAGCAGGGCCTCATCTGTCACCATGCAAGTATAATTTTTTCGCCGTCCGGCCTAGCTAGCTTGCCAGCACGATCCTGTGTTTCCCCAAGCTAATCAACTGTTTTGTTTTACTATGTCTCTGGAAGGGATAGAGAACTTCTCCCTACCTGGCACCCCTGCTAGATCCGTCACTGCTACCCAGGGAGACGGTCTAGCCAGTCCAGCACCCATCAGATCCTGGACAATCCCGCGCATAACGACGGAGTTAAGGTGTCGGCATGTTCCCTTCCCCGCCACGGCGAGGGAAGCAGAGCTTTTTCCGGCTGCTGCGCACGCCAATCGATAACAGGAAGGCAGGGGAAGGACCTAGCCAGTCCAGCACAGGGGATATACATACCATGCTGTCCTCCCTAAATGTCATCCATGTCTAAAGTCAACGCCAGGTTGGAGAGGCTGGAATCGGTCACCGCGACCCTCTCCTTGGCAGGGCCACCACCGGCAACGTCACCGGCGCCGGCCGGATTACCAGTGATCACGTCGACCGTTAGCCTGGAGGACCAAGAAGTCAGCCCGGCGCACATAATACCGGAGGAGGAACCTGGGGTACCCATCGCCACCAAGAAGACAGAAGGGCCAGACACGGTCATCACCTTTCCTGGGTACCCAGTTGGATTCAGCCTCAAGGCAAGCCAGTTTGCCATCCGGGAAGATCCAGGACATTCTCGCCCACATAGACAACTACCTTCAACTCAGCACCGGCAACCGCAAAGAACTGCAGTCCCTGCTGGGCTCCCTGATCTTTGCCATGCGCATCCACCTCAGGGTCGCTCATTTATATCACGGCTCCTGCACCTCTCCCCTTTTTTCCTACACGACTCGCACGGGTTGTCCCTGAGTGCCCACGCTGCAGGCAGGTCTGGGCATGTGGGGGAGATTTCTGTCCTCCTGGAATGGCGGGAGCTTGTTTCTCTCTCAGCCGTCGGACTCTTCCCCCTCTATCTGGTCAGATGCGGCATCTACCACAGGCTTCGCGGCCATTTTTGGGAACGATTGGCTGTGGGGCAGCTGGCCTCCTGCGGTCCGGGGTTTGGAAGGATTCTCCACTGCCTCAGCGCTTTTCAAGATCTACCCCATCATGGCGGCTGCCGTAGCGTGGGGTCATTCATGGGCAAACATGTCGGTCCGGTGCTATTCAGACAACCATACGACCTGCCAGTTCATCAACAGGATCGTTCCAAATCTCTCACAATCGTGAGGTTTCTGCGGAGACTTCCTTGGTTGGCCGCTTGCAATATTTTCTTCTTACATTGTTTCCATGTCCCGGGGGCGGGCAATACGGCAGCGGACAGTCTGTCTCGCGTCAAATTTCAGGCATTTCATCAAGCTCTCCCATCAGCGTCACCCACGGCCTCCATCACTCCATCATTTCAAACAGCTCATTCTGGATTAGAAGGCATCATGCGGCATAGCCAGTCTTTGTCCCGCTTAGCACTATTAGACGATACACATAGAACATACGACAGAGCGTTCACACTATTCAACAGGTCCTGTTGGAACACAACATCACGCACCCTTTTGTCATGACGTCTCTTCCGGAGTTTGCTTCTTTTTGCCACCTCAAACTCATGTCATACAACACCATTAAACTATATCTCACTGGCATTTCAACATCATATGCTAATCATACACCCCAATAACATCAGCTTCATGTCCTCGCACCAGATCAAATCCATACTCAGAGGTATTCAGGAAACGGAACCCGCACGTCCAGCCCAGAGGCTACCCATAATCAATCATATCTTCAAAGCATTATCCGACTTACTGGACGCCACGCTTCTTGAAACAGATACCAACTCCATCATCAAAACGGCAATTTACTTGGCCTTCTACGGATTCCTGAGTACCGGGAAATTCACTACAGCCTCCACGACCCGAACCTCACCTTGTCTTCTTGTCTCCCACTTGTCAAAACACATGGTTCACTACATCCTGTCCTTACCTCACTCCAAGAATAGTCAGCACTTACCCGTCAACATTTCATATCACCCCACGCGCAACAGATGGTTTCCAGTCAGGGTCCTGGATGCTCACAATCAGCGTCACAAGTTCTACCCTCTCAACCGCTACTTCAACTACATGGTTCGGTACTCACCACCACCACCTTCATGACCCATGCCGGGTCACCCCTCACACAACTAGGCCTCAACGCAGCCAACTACTCAGGGCACTCCTTTCGCATTGGAGCCACGTCCACGGCCTCCAGTGCCAACATTCTCACTCATGTCATCAGGGGATTGGGGCGCTGGGAGTCATCCGCTTACGCGCAATACATTCCCAATCCAACACAAGAGTTAAGAGTGGCTTTCCAAGACATGTCGGGTTAAGCTATTGATACATCAATTGGCTACAATAAACTGGTTATTTCCATTTTTGCCCTCTTCTTTCTCAGGCCTACCTCATCCTCGGTTTCGGCACACCACAACCGACTGCACCCATTCCCTGCTTTCCCAGGGCTCTTCACTGTACTACCGTAAGCCCCATACACAAATATAGATAGATAGATAATTTCACATGTACTTTATTTTAGAACCCAGAGAAACACTATTTACAATGTGCCTCAATTACCAGTAAAAACTGCAAGGCAGAGAAATGAATGGTTCGCAAAGGCTGAATTCAACCTTTATTGCTACAGGGATTTGAGTAATGATTTCCGAAACTGTTTTCTGCATTTTCTAAAGCTGGAAATACTTCATAGACTCCAGCAGCACGGGAACACAACTTGTCCTGCTCCTGCTTCTCTGCAGAAGATGAAATCAGAGGAATGTGCACTTTATGGAACTAAATCGCCACCTAGTGGTAGGATGAGGCAGAGACACCCTTGGTACTTCTAGAAATTGTTGTAGAACATTTTATGCAGCAATTAAAGTGATCATGCAGCCTTTTGAAATGGATGACCTATCCTTTTAGTATAGGCCATTAATTGTGGTTGGGCCCCCCCCCCCCCCCCAAAATGTTTGAAGGAGCAGCGGCGCTCAGTCAGTGTTCTGAGTATGAACAATGTCCAGACCAAAGTGAACAAGGTAGAGACTGCAGGGGCCATACCTGGCTCTTCTAACAGCTAATCGCAAAGGGTGTCGAAAGTCAGACCCTCCTGATCTGATATTGATGGCTTATGCGAAAACCAAGTCATCTATTTTAACCCCATCCTGACCACCACCATACCTGTATGGCAGAAATCGGGCCTTTAAACATGGCGGACGGCACCATAACCATAGAGATTCTGCTGTTTTAAACTCATAATGCCAATAACAGACATATAACCCCTCAGATGCTGGGGTCAATTGTGACCACAACATCTGAGACGGCTTTCCCTCTGGAGTGTTGCACTCCCGGGCCCCGAACAGCTCCCCCGTGTGGCGATCTGGGAAGCCATGCCTTCTCTGTGTAATTAATTTCAGTCTATGGGAAAAGTGATCTGAAAATAACATGTTCTTTTGTTTTTAAAATCTGTTAGGAGAAAGTTTATAAAAAAAAGTTAAAAAAAATAAAAAATTCTAATCATT
The DNA here is from genome assembly GCF_905171765.1 of Bufo bufo. Classification (NCBI taxonomy): domain Eukaryota; kingdom Metazoa; phylum Chordata; class Amphibia; order Anura; family Bufonidae; genus Bufo; species Bufo bufo. The sequence continues at coordinate 565,646,548 of NC_053392.1, read as the reverse complement.
TCCCTTTCCCCATTATAAAGACAAAAAATGACAGGCATCACTGCATTCTAAAATGCCTAAAGTATTAAAATATAAATGTGTTTATCTCGTATGGTGAACACCATAATGGAAAAAAAAAATATCGAAATGGCCCATTTGCCATTTTTCATTACTTCACCTCCCCAAAAAAGTGAATAAAAGTGATCAAAAACGGATCCGGCTGTATTATCTTTAGTATAGCTCTGCCGGATCTCAATACCGGAAAATGTAAACGCAAGTGCGAAGGAAGCCTAAAAGTGGTATCATTGTAATCGTACTGACCCTGAGAATGAAGGGAACTGAACTGGTCAGCTTTACTACATAGGGAACGCCATAAAACAAAACACATAAACCTGTAGTGGAATATATATTTTTTTCAATTCAACCTCATTTGGAATTCTTGTCCAGCTTTTTAACCACTATCTTGTATGCAACACATGCCATACAACTTGTCCTGTGATAAATTAGCCCTTACATAGCTATCTGAATGGAAAAATAAAAAAAGGTATGTCTCCAGGAAGGAGTGTAAAATGAAACAACAACAAAAAAAATCACCTGATCGGGAAAGTGTTAAAATGCCAGATAACGCTTTAAAAAAAAAAAAGCTTCACGGCTTTTCATGTACAATAAGATCTCATTACCTAGTCCATCTGAACACAGCAGGTACATTTTCTTATATACTACTCTCATAAAGCTTATATAAATGATCAAGGGCAGGTAATGAGCGTTACCTTTTTGTTTGCCCGGGTTGGACAATATTAAAATGTACTTAAAGGGTCCGCATTTTAACACTGTGCCATTTTAGCTCAATGATCTGTGATGATTACAGTAGTTTCTATGATAATTATATAGGGGTCAGAACTGCATTTCTCTGATTCTAAGATCACCCACATAGACATATGGGTAATGATAAAATTCTGGCTGCCTGCAGAGACCAATAGATGAGCTACATACTGTTCTACTATTCAGTTCAATGTACTTACAGTATGCAGTAAGCTCCTTAGCTCCCACTAGTGGTGGCTAATTATATAACCAATATAACAGAATATTAAAGAAGAGCTGTCACCTCTCCTGACGTGTCTGCTTTAGTAACTACTTGCATTCCCCATGTAATAACAATTTTGGAGCATCTATTCTTATGACTCTACGTTGTGCCATTCCTTTTATTATTGATGCTGGAAGTTAAGAATGAATTACTAGCCAATTGCAATGAAGGTCCAGATGCATGTTACCAGTTGGGGGGGTCCCTGCAAAATCTGACACTATCCAATCAGTTCTGCCAATGTCAGACTGGGAATGGACATCCCCCCAACTGGTAACACCCTTCTGGACCTAGTAATTCATAACTTATAGAAGGAATAATAAAGAAATGGCATGTCCTAAGAATGGATGCTCCAGAATTGTTAGTTCATGAGGAATGAAAGTAGTTACTAAAAAGGCATGTCAGGAAAGGTGACAACTCCTTTTTAAGATTGTTGGTGGTCAGATGTGTCTGCCCATCTGAGGTCCCACACCTGGGTTTGGTACCCTCCTCTCTTTTTAGTATTGAGGCTTCATGAGGAGCACACCTTTGGGGTCTTTGTGTCATATTCAGCATGTGGTTATACAGTCAGGTCCATAAATATTGGGACATCGACACAATTCTAACATTTTTGGCTCTATACACCACCACAATGGATTTGAAATAAAAATGAACAAGATGTGCTTTAACTGCAGACTTTCAGCTTTAATTTGAGGGTATTTACATCCAAATCAGGTGAACGGTGCAGGAATTACAACAGTTTGCATATGTGCCTCCCACTTGTTAAGGGACAAAAAGTAATGGGACAGAATAATAATTATAAATCAAACTTTCAATTTTTAATACTTGGTTGCAAATCCTTTGCAGTCAATTACATCCTGAAGTCTGGAACGCATAGACATCACCAGACGCTGGGTTTCATCCCTGGTGATGCTCTGCCAGGCCTCTACTGCAACTGTCTTCAGTTCCTGCTTGTTCTTGGGGCATTTTCCCTTCAGCTTTGTCTTCAGCAAGTGAAATGCATGCTCAATCGGATTCAGGTCAAGTGATTGACTTGGCCATTGCATAACATTCCACTTCTTTCCCTTAAAAAACTCTTTGGTTGCTTTTGCAGTATGCTTTGGGTCATTGTCCATCTGTACTGTGAAGAGTCGTCCAATGAGTTCTGAAGCATTTGGCTGAATATGAGCAGATAATATTGCCCAAAACACTTCAGAATTCATCCTGCTGCTTTTGTCAGCAGTCACATAATCAATAAATACAAGAGAACCAGTTCCATTGGCAGCCATACATGCCCACGCCATGACACTACCACCACTATGCTTCACTGAGGAGGTGGTATGCTTAGGATCATGAGCAGTTCCTTTCCTTCTACATACTCTTCTCTTCCCATCACTCTGGTACAAGTTGATCTTGGTCTCACCTGTCCATAGGATGTTGTTCCAGAACTGTGAAGGCTTTTTTAGATGTCGTTTGGCAAACTCTAATCTGGTCTTCCTGTTTTTGAGGCTCACCAATGGTTTACATCTTGTGGTGAACCCTCTGTATTCACTCTGGTGAAGTCTTCTCTTCATTGTTGACTTTGACACACATACACCTACCTCCTGGAAAGTGTTCTTGATCTGGCCAACTGTTGTGAAGGGTGTTTTCTTCACCAAGGAAATAATTTTTCGGTCATCCACCACAGTTGTTTTCTGTGGTCTTCCGGGTCTTTTGGTGTTGCTGAGCTCACCGATGCGTTCCTTCTTTTTAAGAATGTTCCAAACAGTTGTTTTGGCCATGCCTAATGTTTTTGCTATCTCTCTGATGGGTTTGTTTTGTTTTTTTTCAGCCTAATGATGGCTTGCTTCACTGATAGTGACAGCTCTTTGGATCTCATCTTGAGAGTTGATAGCAACAGATTCCAAATGCAAATGGCACACTTGAAATGAACTCTGGATCTTTTATCTGCTCAATGTAATTGGGATAATGAGGGAAAAACACACACCTGGTCATGGAACAGCTGAGAAGCCAATTGTCCCATTACTTTTGGTTCCTTAACAAGTGGGAGGCACATATGCAAACTGTTGTAATTCCTACACCGTTCACCTTATTTAGATGTAAATACCCTCAAATTAAAGCTGACAGTCTGCAGCTAAAGCACATCTTGTTAGTTTCATTTCAAATCCATTGTGGTAGTGTATAGAGCGTAAAAATATTAGAATTGTGTTGTCCCAATATTTATGGACCTGACTGTATATACATTGAATACGGATACCCCTTGATTAGAGAAGAACGAATTTGAAAAATATTCGATTTGGCCGGCTTGCCAAATTTTTAGGAAAAATTTGCTTTGATCCGAATTTATTCGCGGTGAATCGCGTTAAAAAAACTGATATTTCTGGGCTGCAGAGAGCCTTTATAGTGGTGTAGAACACTGTGCCTTGCAGTAACACGCATAGGGAGTCTGCTGTGGTAGTGAAACAATACTGTGAGTCAGTATGATAAGGACATGACAGGCGTCGCTCTTAGAATCACTGCATACCACACTTATTTGGGCAGTTACAGGGCCAAAACTGACCAAATAACTCAAGTGTGAACTCAGCCTTACAGGTCGATGTTAGCGTCAAGAAGAAGCGCACTCCTTTCACACCATCGTCAGCTGATTCCACATAGATGTCTACAGAACCTGTTCTATTAAACGCTTATACAAGTAGTGCCCCCCCCCTGACAGAGTGGAGAGGGTGTCAGCAGTAAGTTTGTGTTGACGTCACTGATTAATTTGCCCTTGCTCTGATCCGTCAGAACAATAACCTACAAAAAAAGGGTTGTGGAACATCCGCCTTCACTCGGTCAGCATTTGGTCAATAATCCATCAGTATTGCTAATGCCAAAAAAAAACAGGAATGGATGCAAAACAGAGATGACACGTGAATGGAATATTTGCATGTCTCCTGTGTCTTGCACCCACTCCTGCTTTTGGCTACCAAATCATAAGCCAATTCTGATGGGACCATACAGGCCTTACAGCTGCTACACAGACAGGATCCTTTGTGTGTCTCATTTTTCCTTCCTTCTGACAGATCATAAGAAAGGTCAAATAAATGATGATGTCAGCCAGGCCGAAAGTCAAAATAGTGGCCCAGTCATGAAGTGGGGAGGGTGGGAACAGCATGAGAAGTCCACAGAGTGGCCCTATGACATAGTGGTGAGGTGGAAGTAGCATAAGGAGGCCACAGAATGGCACAATTACAAAGTCTGAAGGTGGCAACAGCATCAGGAGGCCACAGAGTGGCACAATGAGCGAGTCTAGAGGTGGCGACAGTAACAGCATCAGGAGGATACCACAGAGTGGCAAGGTGACATAGTATGGAGATGGCAACAGCATGAGGAGACCACAGAGTGGCAAAGTGACATAGTTTGGAGGTGGCAGCAGCATCCGGAGACCACAGAGTGGCAAGGTGACATAGTGTAGAGATGGCAGTAGTAGCAGCAGCATCAGGAGACCACAGAGTGGCAAGGTGACATATTGTGGAGATGGCAGCAGCAGCAGGATACCACAGAGTGGCAAGGTGACATAGTGTGGAGTTGGCAGCAACATGAGACCACAGAGTGGCAAGGTGAAATAATGTGGAGATGGCAGCAGCAGGATACCACAGAGTGGCAAGGTGACCTAGTGTGGATTTGGCAGCAGCATGAGGAGACTACAGAGTGGCAAGGTGACATAGTCTGGAGGTGGCAGCAGCATCAGGAGACCACAGAGTGGCAAAGTGACATAGTTTGGAGATGGCAGCTGCATCAGGAGACCACAAAGTGACCCGGTAACAGAGTGGGGCAGTGGGTGGCAATACCAGTACCCGCTGACGAAGGTGGGTGAAATAAGGAGCACTTGGCATCAGATGTGTGACATCAGGCGGGTTGCAGCATCAGAGTAGTAGCTGAGGCAGGTAGTCAGAAGAAACCGGTCTCTTTTATCAAAGTGTTGGTGTGGCACCATGGATGATCTAGTCTGATGCATCAGGAATTGGTGGTTGGAAATCCTGGCTGATCCACTCCTGATTCATCTTGACAAAGGTCAGTCTATCCACATTTTGGGTGGACAAGCGAATTCTCCTTGTGGTAACTATGGCCCCCGCCACACTAAAAACCCGCTCGGATGCTACACTACTGACCGGGCAAGGCAGCTTTTCCAGGGCAAACTCTGCTAGTTGCGGCCACAAATCCAGTTTGGCTACCCAGTAGTCCAGCGGATCTTCAATGTTGGGTGGCAGGGTGTTGTCCAAGTATGCCACCACCTGCTGGTTCAGGTCCTGCTCCAGGTCTACCTGCTGCTGCTGGTGATTAGTTTCTTCACTATGCGTTTGAAGAAAGCTACTAATCATCGACTGTAGACTCAGGCTGCTGCTGATGGAGCTGGTACTGCTCCTGCAACCCCACCCCTCCACAGCAGCCATAGCAGTGGAACGTGAGCACAGAGGGACCCCCCAGTCAGACCTGTGAGAGGATGGACGATGACGCAGATAGGTAGCGGCCAACTGACTACATAGGATGTCTCTGTAGTAGTTCAGTTTGTCCTCCCTCTCGGTGGGTGTAAAAAAAGCCCTCATTCTGGACCGGTAGTGAGGGTCCAACAAGGTGGAGAGCCAGAAGTCATCCCTCTGCCGAATGGTGACAATTCGGCTGTCACTACGCAAGCAAGTGAGCATGCATCGTGCCATTTGTGCAAGTGGCTCGGAGGAACTCGCTGCCTCCATCTCCACTGCATACTGCCACGGTGTGTCTGGTTCCTCTGTCTCGTCTTCCTCGTCGCCCTGTAGCTCCTCTGGCTGCTCCTGCTCCTCCTCTCCTGTCAGCTGAGTAGAAAAACCACCCATTTAGCTACACATTGCCTGTGCTCCAATGTCCTCTTCCCCCTCCACTTCCAGTTCAGCCCCCACAGGGCTCATGTGGCCGTGAAATCGAGGCGCCGGGTCTCCTGTCCCCTGACCAGCCATAGTTACCAGCATCTGTTCCAGGACATGAAGCAGTGGAATTACGTTGTTCATTCCATAGTACTGGCGACTGACAAATAACGTGGTCTCCTCAAAGGGCCTGAGCAAACGGCAGATGTCACGCATAGTGATGAGCGGCAGGGGCAATATTCGAATTCGCAATATTTTGTGAATATTTTGTAGAATATTCGTCATATATTCGCGAATTCCTGATTATTTTCTTGATTGCGAAAATCGGCAATGTAATATTCACGTAATGCGCGCACAATACAGGCGTGGGCAGGGGCGGATTAAGTGCATGATAGGCCTGGGGCTGTCTACCTAACTTGGGCCCCTCCCTCTATTTTAGTTTAGTTTTTTTTTGTATGAAGAGGCTGCGGTGCTTCATGAGCGCCACAGTCTCTTCCTAGGCCATATGACATCTTCAGACTAAAAAAAATACCCCAAATTGGGTCCTAAACTGAAAAATTTAGTCGCCAAATTTAAAATACATATAATTATAATAAAAAAGACATGGAGGAGAATACAGCACCACATACCTCTTACATCCAGGGACATCTCCTGTCATGTAGACCTTCTCTTTCCTCTTCTCCTCCATTTGACCCAGACCACCATGGCAAATTCTTTCAGCCACATTTCGTCTCTACAGTTTGTAACACGGACATGTTAGATTTCTCAATTTTTACATCAACCTCCTCATCCTGGTGTCCCCACAGTGTCATCCTGCTGCCACTCCCAATACTGTGCCCGTTTTGCTCCCCAATGTCCAAGGTGCTATACTGCTGGAAAAAAAATAGTGACCCTAATAGACATAATTGGAGTAATTTATCAAACTGGTGTAAAGTAGAACTGGATTTCCAAAAGAGCTGTCAAATATGAAAGGTGGAATCTGATTGGCTGCTATGGGCAACTAAGCTAGTTCTAGTTTACACCAGTTTGATAAATTACCCCAAATGTCCCTATAGTGTCCACAGCAGCTATAATGTCCCCTAGAGTGCCCCGAGTAATAATACCACCCTCTATTGTGCTCCAGGCAATAATCCCTGTATAGTGTCCCCAAAAATAATAGAATTGCCCCTACAGTGCCTCCCCAATAGCAACACCCCCATATAGTAATCCCCCCATAGTAATTTGCCCCCACACAGTAATTTCCCCCAAACTGCCCCATATAGTAGTTTGCCCCCACACAGTAATTTCCCCTACATAGTAATTTGCCCCACACTGCCCCTACATAGTAATTTCCACCACACTGCCCCTACATAGTAATTTCCACCACACTGCCCCCACATAGTAATTTCCACCACACTGCCCCCACATAATAATTACCCCACACTGTCCCCACATAGCAATTACCCCACACTGTCCCCACACAATAGTTTCGCCCACACTGTCCGCACATAGTAATTTCCACCACACTGCCCCCACATAGTAATTTGCACCCACACTGCCCAATATAGTAATTTGCCCCCACATAGTAGTCCCACCCATAATAAATTGCCCCCACACTGCCCCATATAGTAATTTGCCCCCACATAGTAGTCCCTCCCATAATAATTTGGCCCCACACAGCCCCATATAGTAATTTTCCCCCACATAGTAGGCCCTCTCATAATACTTTGCCCACACATTGCTCCCACATAGTAATTTGCCCCCACACTGCCCCATATAGTAATTTGCCACCACACTGCCCCATATAGTAATTTGCCCCCACATAGTAGTCCCTCCCATAATAATTTGGACCCATAGCCCCCACATTCCCCCCCTATGTACTCGATGTCTCTTAATATGTCCTACTGTTTGTCCCCCACCCCCCACATGTCCCCCAAAGTAGGCAAATGAAAAAAAAAAAAAAAAAAAGCTAAATACTCACCTATGTCCAGGGCCAGGCGCTTGCTTGCAGAGGAAGGCGAGATGAGGCAGTGCTGCGTCCCGGCACAGGCGCGCAATGACGTCATCATGCACGCCTGCGCCGGGATTTCACTACCGCATAGGCCTCAGGCCTACTAGGCCTGAAGCCTATGGCGGTGATTGGCGACAGGACAGGGAGCTATGCGCTCCCGTGCCCCGCCGCAGTATGTGGGCGTTCGGGTCGGCGTTGGGCCCCCCAGCGGTGCTGGGCCCAGGGCTGCCGACCCGAACGTCCCTATTGTAATCCGCCACTGGGCGTGGGTCACTTTTGCTTCATTTTCCAAGCTGCTAGAAGTTTCCTGAGACTGGAGAAAATGGTTGGCACGGCAGAACATCAAAAATGGCTTTATATGCAGATAGAGTGCTCTAATATATCCACGATTGTGCTAATCGGCACTAAAGATGCAAATATTTTGGCGCAATATGTGAAACTTCACATTTTAGGCTACTTTCACACTAGCGTTCGGGTGTCCGCTCGAGCGCTCCGTTTGAAGGGGCTCACGAGCGGCCCCGAACGCATCCGTCTGGCCCTAATGCATTCTCAGTGGAGGCGGATCCACTGAGAATGCATCCGCCTGCCAGCGCTCAGCCTCCGCTCCGCTCAGTGAGCGGACACCTGAACGCTGCTTGCAGCGTTCGGGTGTCCGCCTGGCCGTGCGGAAGCGAGCGGATCCGTCCACACTTACAATGTAAGTCAATGGGGACGGATCCGCTTGAAGATGACACTATATGGCTCAATCTTCAAGCGGATCCGTTCCCCATTGACTTTCAATGTAAAGTCTGAACGGATACGCTCAGGCTACTTTCAGACTTAGAAAATTTTCTAAGTAATAATGCAGACGGATCCGTTCTGAACGGATGCAAACGTCTGCATTATAGGAGCGGATCCGTCTGATGAAACATCAGACGGATCCGCTCCGAACGCTAGTGTGAAAGTAGCCTTAGCAGGTCTGACTACATATTACTGATTGGTGCACTAAGTATTGTTGTGACATCACAGCACTATGTCTGTAGCATGTATGTATGGACAGCAGAACCTATATCACTACCTAACACCCTGCACTGCAACCTATCAGCTACATTATATCACTATCTAACCTACACTGACTATCTCCCACTAACTATCTGTATTATATATATAAGCTACCTAACTAACTAACTATCTAATGCAATGAGTGGAAAGCACAAAGCACAGCAATGACACTGCTGTCTCTCTCAGAACTTTAAAAAACTGTAGAAAATGGCTGCTGGGGAGGTTCTTATGTAGTAAGGGGTAGGCAACTTTCCTATTGGTTGCTAGGGATGTTGTTAAGCTCAAAGACATTGCAGCCTTCTCATTGGCCTACAAGCAAGAAGCAGGGAGGGATCATGGGTTCAGATGAAAAAAAATCTAAAATATTCGAAAATACGAATATACAGGGTGGGCCATTTATAGGGATATACCTTAATAAAATGGGAATGGTTGGTGATATTAACTTCCTGTTTGTGGCACATTAGTATATGTGAGGGGGGAAACGTTTCAAGATGGATGGTGGCCATTTTGAAGTCGGCCATTTTGAATCCAACTTTTGTTTTTTCAATAGGAAGAGGGTCATGTGACACATCAAACCTATTGGGAATTTCACAAGAAAAACAACGGTGTGCTTGGTTTTAACGTAACTTTATTCTTTCATGAGTTATTTACAAGTTTCTGACCACTTATAAAATGTGTTCAATGTGCTGCCCATTGTGTTGGATTGTCAATGCAACCCTCTTCTCCCACTCTTCACACACTGATAGCAACACCGCAGGAGAAATGCTAGCACAGGCTTCCAGTATCCGTAGTTTCAGGTGCTGCACATCTCGTATCTTCACAGCATAGACAATTGCCTTCAGATGACCCCAAAGATAAAAGTCTAAGGGGGTCAGATCGGGAGACCTTGGGGGCCATTCAACTGGCCCACGACGACCAATCCACTTTCCAGGAAACTGTTCATCTAGGAATTCTCAGACCTGACACCCATAATGTGGTGGTGCACCATCTTGCTGGAAAAACTCAGGGAACGTGCCAGCTAGATGAACAGTTTCCTGGAAAGTGGATTGGTCGTCGTGGGCCAGTTGAATGGCCCCCAAGGTCTCCCGATCTGACCCCCTTAGACTTTTATCTTTGGGGTCATCTGAAGGCAATTGTCTATGCTGTGAAGATACGAGATGTGCAGAACCTGAAACTACGGATACTGGAAGCCTGTGCTAGCATTTCTCCTGCGGTGTTGCTATCAGTGTGTGAAGAGTGGGAGAAGAGGGTTGCATTGACAATCCAACACAATGGGCAGCACATTGAACACATTTTATAAGTGGTCAAACTTGTAAATAACTCATGAAAGAATAAAGTTACGTTAAAACCAAGCACACCATTGTTTTTCTTGTGAAATTCCCAATAAGTTTGATGTGTCACATGACCCTCTTCCTATTGAAAAAACAAAAGTTGGATTCAAAATGGCCGACTTCAAAATGGCCGCCATGGTCACCACCCATCTTGAAAGGTTTCCCCCCCTCACATATACTAATGTGCCACAAACAGGAAGTTAATATCACCAACCATTCCCATTTTATTAAGGCGTATCCATATAAATGGCCCACCCTGTATATCACTATATTCTAGATATTTGCGAATTCTCAAAGTTCTGATATTCGCGATTAATATTCGCGATTCGAATATTCGCGTCCAACACTAGTCACGCATGAGCATCGAAGTTACACAGTGGAGTACTCCTATCCGCTTGCATCATCAAGAAATCGTTGATAGCTAGTGTTGGGCGAGCATGACTCGAGCTACGCAGCCAATAAACGTGCGAGGAAGTACTGGCACTCACTGTAATGCCATAGCCATGTTGGTTACTGGCATTATGTGATTGGCTGGCTAGAACGCGTCATCGGGTGCTATATAGCACCCAATGACATTTGGTTCGGCTCAGTCTAAGGCCCCCTGCACACGAACGTGTGCTTCCCGTTGCCGTATTGCGGACCGCATTTGCGGATCCGCAATACACAGGTGCCTTTCCGTGGGCATTCCGCATCACGGATGTGGACCCATTCACTTGAATGGGTCCGCAAATCCGGAGATGCGGAATGGTACGGAACGGAAGCACGGAACGGAACCCTACGGAAGCACTACGGAGTGCTTCCGTGGGGTTTCATCCCGTACTTCCGTTCCGCAAAAAGATAGAACATGTCCTATCTTTTTGTGGAACGGTCGGATCGCAAACCCATTCAAGTGAATGGGTCAGCGATCCGCCGTGGCTGTCCCACAGACTGTGTTCGTGCATTGCGGCCCGCAGCACGACCACGAGGCGCACACGTTCGTGTGCAGGGGGCCTTAGTCAGGGCGAGCCGCAACAGAAGGGATAGATAGTGTAGGGACAGGAATTATAATTATTTTTTTTTAGGGAGGATTTAGTTTTGAAAGGTGTTAGAGACCAAAAAGTCCTTTTAAGGACTATTGTTTTATCTGGCTGCAATATATATTATTAGCACAACCTGCACTAAATTGTGTGCAATTGTTTGGCCACTGCTGACAGTGACACAACCTCTGCTACATCTGTTGTGTTACATTTGCGCATCCTAAATATCTGTGACATTCAGCATAATTGTTTGGTCAATGGTGACAGCGACATTACCTGCGCGACATCTCATGTGTAACGTTTGCGCATCCTAAATATCTGTGACATTCAGTTTATTTTTTTCGCCGCTGGTGACAGCGACATTACCTGCACTACACCTCCTGTATAACATTTGCGCAGCCTAAATATTTGTGACATTCAGTGTAATTTATTTGCTCATATTTAACACCCCGGAGTTGTGTTACTACACGCCTCTACCCCGCTACTATCTTCTAAGAGCTTTATCTAATCGGTTAAGCACCAAGAGTCTGGTCAACAGAATCCTCACCCTGATCCTCCTTCCTCCCACCATGGAGAGTCTTGGCAAACAAGTGATCCCACACTCGGATATTCCGAGGAGCTCTTTTCATCGCCATTCCTTGATTTGGCCCTCTTGCCAAGCCCGCTTGAAGAGGGACATGAGGAGATCTTGTGCACTGATTCCCAAACTCTTGAGCCTCCACAGTCAGAAAAAGATGACGGTGGGGAACGGCAATTAGTGTTTCACGAGGTGGATGATGAGATACAGTTTTCAATAAGTCAACGGCAATTAGTGTCTTAAGAGGTTCATGATGAGGATGAGACACAGTTGTCAATAAGTGAGGTTCTTGTTAGGTTAACAAGTCAGGAGGACGACCAGAGTGAAGAAGTGGAAGAGGAGGTGGTGGACGATGAAATCACTGAGCCAACCTGGGAAGGTGGCAAGCTGAGCGAGGACAGCAGTACAGAGGGGGAGGGATCTGCAGTGGGGTGGCAAAAGGAAAGAAGGCAGGCCACACCAAACAGGCTTGCAACTGTTCCCAGAGTATCCCCTTACAGCAATCTCTCTTACCAAGGGGTAGGTGTTCCGCAGTCTGGCGCTTTTTTGAGGAAAGTGCAGACGATAAAAGAATTGTCATTTGCAACCTGTGCTATACCAAAATGAGCAGGGGCGTGAACACTAGCAACCTCACCACCACCAGCATGATGCACCACATGGCATCAAAGCACCCTAATAGGTGGGCCGAACGCCTGGGTCCACAATCAGTGTCTGCGGGTCACACCACTGCCTCCTCTTCCCCTGTGTTACGAACTGGTCAATCCCCTGTCCAAGACGCAGGCCCACATGCCTCAAGCCCTGCACCTGGACCTTCGCAAGCACCATCATCTAGCACATCGACTTCTGTGTTCCAGTGCAGCGTACAGATGTCCATACCCCAGGCCTTTGAACGAAAGAGAAAATACCCAGCCACCCACCCACAGGCCAAAGCACTAAATGCGCACCTTTCCAAATTGCTGGCCCTGGAAATGTTGCCATTTAGGCTTGCGGACACTAAGGCTTTCCGCAGCCTGATGGCGGTGACCGTCTCTCGTTACTCAGTCCCCAGCCGCCACTATTTTTCCTGGTGTGCCGTCCCCGCCTTACACCAGCATGTTTCCCGTAACATCACCCGTGCCCTGACCAACGCAGTTATTGGGAAGGTCCACTTAGCGACTGACACATGGACAAGTACTTTTGGCCAGGGACGCTACATTTCCCTGATGGCACACTGGGTTAACATTGGGGAGGCCGGGAGCGAGTCGTACCATGGGATGGCACAGGTGCTACCAACGCCAAGGATTGCGGGCCCTACTTCCATCAGGATTTCCACCACCACCTACATTAGTGACTGCAACCCACCCTTCTCCTCCTCCTCCACCTCCTCCTCCACTTCCACCTCTGAATTCTCATCTTTTAGCACCAGTCAGCCATCAGTCAGTAGCTGGAAGCATTGTAGAACTGCAGTGGGGAAAAACAGGCCGTGCTGAAACTAATTTGCTTAGGTGACAAACAGCACACTGCCGCAGAGCTGTGGCAGGGTATAAGGGACCAGGCTGAGTGGTGGCTCTCACCACTCAACCTACAACCAGGCATGGTTGTGTCTGATAATGGCCATGGCAAGCTCACACACATATCATGCCTAGCCCACATGTTCAACTTATTGGTTCTGCGGTTTCTCAAAACCTACCCCAATTTGCCTGAGCTACTGGTGAAGGTGAGCTGTGTGTGTGCCTATTTCCGAAAGTCATCTACAGCTGCTGCCGGTCTGGCAACGCTACAGCAGCCCTTGCAATTGCCAGCTCACTGACTGTTGTGCGACATGAGCACTCGACTTTCCACATGTTGGCCAGGCTTTGTAAGCAGCAGAGGGCAGTAGTGGAATACCAGCTGCAAAATGGTCATCGCCTTTCCAGTCAGCTTCCGCTCTTCACAAGCGACGAGTGGGCATGGATGTCTGACCTCTGTGAGGTTTTACACAACTTTGAGGAATCAACACAGATGTTGAGCGGCGATGCCGCTATTATCAGCGTAACCATCCCACTTCTGTGTCTACTGAAACGCTCGCTGCTCACAATGAAGGCGGACGCTTTGCATGGGGAAGAGGTGGAAATGGGGGAAGACAGTACACAGGGTGATAGCCAGACCACCCTCAGTACGTCTTCTCAGCGTGAATTGGATGATGATGAGGAGGAGGAGCAGAAGACAGTTGCCTCTGCTACAGAGGGTAGTACCCATAGCAGGTTTATTCCATCTGTTCAGCGTGGATGGGCCAAAGAGGAAGAAGAGGATGAGGAGATTGAGAGTCATCCTCTTGATGAGGACAGTGAAGTCTTGTCTTTTGGGACTCTGGCACACATGGCTGACTTTATGTTATGCTGCCTCTCCCGTGACCCTCGCGTTATACGCATTTTGGCCAACACTGATTACTGGTTGTTCACCCTTCTCGACTCCCGGTACAAAAAGAACTTCTCATCTCTCATTCCTGTGGTGGAGAGGACTAGCAAAATGGTGCAATACCAGAAGGTCCTTGTGGAAAAATTGCTCCTAAAATTTCCCGCTGACTACGCTGGCGGCAGAGTATGTAGTTCCTTGGGCAACCGAGGAGGGGAGACGAGGGAAACACACAGCAGTTCCAACAGAGGCAGGGCAACACTCTCCAAGGCCAGGGACTGTTTCATGACACCCTGCCAGCACCCTCACCCTGATGCACGGCCTAGTGTCACAAGGAGGGAAAAGTTTCGGAAGATGGTGAAGGAGTACGTAGCAGACCGTGTCAGCGTCCTCAGTTATCCCTCTGTGCCTTACAACTATTGGGTGTCCAAGCTGTACACGTAGCACGAACTGGCGCTCTACGCCTTGGAGGTGCTGGCCTGCCCTGCTGTCAGCATTTTGTCAGAACTGGTATTTAGTGCTGCTGGGGGCATAATAACTGACAAGCCATCCGCCTGTCAACTGAAAATGCTGACAGGTTCACTCTTATCAAAATGAACAAGACCTGGATTGCCCCTGACTTCTCTACTCCACCAGAGGAAAATGGCTGAATATAAAGGCACTTTAAAAGTGGCTTTTATGGTGTATTGAACATACTGTATTCCCATGCACCCCTTCCACCACAAAAATGGGTATATGGTTCAATCTTCTTTTTCTCGTCCTCCTCCTTCTCCTCCATCATATCAACATGCTTATTAGGCTGCCCTCGCTCCTAATGTTTTAGAGGGTCAGCTCAGCAGCAGACCCTCACCCCTAATGTTTTAGAGCGTCACAAGCAGGCCCTCGCCCATAATGTTTTAGATGGTCAGATCAGCAGCAGGCCCTCGTCCCTAATGATTTAGAGGGTCAGCTCAGCAGCAGACCCTCACTCCTTATGTTTTAGATGGTCAGATCCGCAGCAGGCCCCCTCACCCCTAATGTTTTAGAGGGTCACCAGCAGGCCCTTGCTACTAATGTTTTTGAGGGTCACCAGCAGGCATCAATCATAATTTTTTAAGGCTGTGTATGATGTCCTCCTTTATGTGTAATAAAGGGTATATTGTAGTGCCGGTTCCTTGTAATTTTTGGTAGCCCTTTCACTTAGTGCATAGGCCTTATGAGTGTAGGAGTCCCACTACATGAACAATTGTACCACAATGTGAATGAGGCCCTCCTTTATGTGATATACAGGTTGTATCGGAGTGCCTCTTCCTTGTAATTTTTGGCAGCACTTGCACTTTATATACAAGTAAATATACAGGAAATAATGTTTCCTAACAATTTTTCATCAAAAATCTATTTTATCTTGGTTTTGTGTGTATTATTGTCAGCAGTGGCGTAGCTATAGGGGTCGCAGCGGTCGCAATTGCGACCGGGCCCCTATGTCAGGGGGGCCCACGGGGCCCCCTCCAGGAAAGACAGAGTAAAGCCCTATTTAACTATACCTGCACGGCCCGGGCTGCGGGCGGCTTCACATAGGGGGGCGGAGCCTGGCAGAGCCGTGCGTGCAGGAGAGGGAGTGGCTCCCTGCGGCCGCGGCAGAGTTGTACTGGCCGGAAGAGGACGAGTGAGCAGTGAGGTGAGGGCAGTGTATAGGCGTATACCTGCATATGTCACCCTTAGGCTACCATTGTAAAAGAAGAACTGTACAGGAGCAGCACCGTCCACTGCACTATATAATACTGCCCAAAAAACCTGTCTCTGTGTCCTGAGGATGCAGCAGGGACAGCCGAATAGTGAAGCAGAGAGCCATCAGAGTCTGTGCAATCCCCAGCAGCACGGGCCATAGAGTGACGTCGCACAGCACAGGCCGGGGATGATCGGGGCTTTTTATTTTATTTTGGGGTAGGGCAGATCTCGTAGGGGGGCGGTGGCATAGGGATCGCCATAGCAATGGCTATGGGGCCCTACGCCACTGGGGGCCCGGGCTGCCGGCTGAGGATTTAAAAAAAATAATAATTTGAGTGGCGGTGCGATAGGGGGCCCCCCCAGCTTCATTGGTGGCAGCGGCAGTTCCAATCAGAGTTTCAGCAGTGTAATGCTGGGGCTCCGATCGGTTACCATGGCAGCCAGGACGCTACTGAAGTCCTGGCTGCCATGGCCAGTTACTCTGCAGCAATATACTTACATGCGCTGTGGCCGCCTGGCGCTCCTCCTTCTTGTAACTCGTCACAGGTCTGTGCGGCATAAGCAATGCGCTGCACAGACCTGTGAGTTACAAGAACAAGGAGCGTCGGGCAGCCACAGCGCATGTAAGTATGCTGCAGAGTAACTGACCATGGCAGACAGGACTTCAGTAGCGTCCTGGCTGCCATGGTAACCGATCGGAGCCCCAGCATTACACTGCTGGGACTCCAATCGGAACTGCCGCTGCCACCAATGATTGGGGGGGGGAGGGCGCACTGGCCACCAATGATTTATAATACAGGGGAGGGGGGAGAGGGTGCACTGCCCACCAATGATTTTAATACCGGGGAGGGCGCACTGGGGGCTGAGGGAGGGCGCACTGGGAGCTGCTATGAGGCATGGGGCTCATATCTGAGGTCTGATTGGGGGTCATTCATATTGGGGTCTGAGCTGAGGTGTAATCTGAGGTCTTATTGGGGTCTTAATAACATTGGGGATCTTATTGGGGCTGTTAGCTGAGGTCTGATTAACATTGGGGGTCTGAATGGTGGTCTGACCTGAGGTATAATGAAAAAACTATTTTTTCCGGAGCAGCTTGGAGAAAAAAGGCCTCACAGTCTCCCACACTCCTTTTGCCCAGCCAAGCGAGCCAGCACCCCTGAGGCCAAGCCAGCCAGCACCCCTGAGTCTTCAGAACTGTAAGTAAATTATATATAAGGAGAGCATATAATATGAAAGAGACTAATTATGTCAGAGAGGCAGTATCAGCACTAGATACATACATCCTTACTCTCCCTAATACCCAAATTACACAAGATACATATCCCTACCTTCTGTCTTATACACATACACACCCCACGATATGTACTTTCACCTTCTTGTGTTACAGACCCCTGTACAATTTAACAATCTTCTTTAAGGGTCCATTCACACGTCCGCAGCGTGTTTTGCGGATCCGAAAAACACGGACAGCGGCAATGTGCGTTTCGCATTTTGCAGACTGCACATTGAAGCACTTATAGAATATGCCTATTCTTGTACGCAATTGCTGACAAGAATAGGACTTGCTCTATTTTTTTCGGGAACAGAATTGCGGACCCGGAAGTGCTGCCCCATCGAAATGAATGGGTTCGCAATTCCGTTCCGCAAAATGCGCAACGAAATTGCGGACGTGTGAGCGGACCCTTATACACAGACATTTAGATTCATACATTTCCTGCACTGACACAAATGCGTTGCCAGTGACCAACTGTCTGTGCTCAATCCTACGCGTAACCGTCGCAAGTGCATGAGGAGCTGCGGATGTGGCAGCGAGGTCCGAGAGTTATGTGGGGGTGGGAAAATCAGGAGGGGGGCCCATAATTTTTTTTGGCTATGGGGCCCAGTCATTTCTAGCTACGCCCCTGATTGTCAGTCTGTAAAAGTGGCGTACTACTCGGACAACATCGTTCCCAGCAGCGACCTGGGAGTCCAAAATGCATCCAGACATCCTCCCCATGCTGTTCCCAAACCATTTCAGTGGTGTTTCCATCAATTTCTGACCTTTTCCTGTGAACCAGACACCCTCCACTCTTCGGAGCAGGGGGGGGGGGGCTGGTTTAATGCTCTGGTTCTCCCATTGACTTCCATTGTGCTTGGGTGCTCTGTAGAGCACCCGAGCATCCCAAAGTGTTCTACTAGAGCACCCAAGCACTTTGGTGCTCGATCAACACTATTGATGGCCTTTCTCTGTTCGTATTGTCGGTCCAACATATGGAGGGTGGAATTACAACGGGTGGAAACATCGCATATCAGCCTATGTTGAGGGATGCCGTTGCAGCTCAAAGAGGGGCTGCTTTGCAGTGTACGAGTAGCTGAAGTGCATGCAAAGTTTCCTGCCCATATTTAGGATGTCTTTCAGATGGGTGGAAGACTTCAGGAACCGCTTGACAACCAGATTGAACACGTGTGCCATGCAGGGCGCATGGCTCAGCCTTCCTTGACGCAGCGCTGACACCATGTTCTTCCCATTGTTGGTCAGCATGGTTTCGATTTTCAGTTGACGCGGAGAAAGCCAGGATTCGATTTCTTGATGCATCACACAAAGCAGTTCCTCCCCTGTGTGACTCTGTTCGCCAAGGCAAACCAGGTGCCGAACAGCGTGACACCGCCAAGCCCTGCACATGTGGTATGCTGGAGGGGCTCTGTGACTTGTCCCTGCAGTGGAGGCTGAGGACACGGTGGAGGATGAGGATGCAGAGGCAGACAACCTGGAGGCGTGCACTTTGGCAGACACCGACAGGCTCAAGGACTGGCCCACCTTCTGTTCGACATATCTGTGCAGGGCTGGTATTGCCTTTTTCGCAAAGGAATGACATCTTGGGACTCTCCACCTCGGCTCGGCAAAAGCCATCAGTTCTCTGAAAGGTGCAGAGTCCACCACTTGGAAAGGGTACTATACTGTTAATCTGATTTTCTGGCAGTTACATCTTGATCTTTAATAAAGCTGGTGTATCCTTCAGCCTCCTTGTTTGCTGTACTGTATTTGGATCCTACCTTGCGGTCTCTTCCTTCTCTGACTGCCACAACTGCAGCACCACCAACTTGGACAGGAGCACGTTCAGCTTCTGCGTCGTTGGATGCGTGCACGCATACTGCTGTCTCTTGGCAATCGCTTCGGTGATTGATTGCTGACGGAATGACTTACGAGGAGTAGGAGCATCTGGACCAGCAGAAGATGGGAATGACAGACAGCTCCCTTCGGCTGAGGTGGTGGACCCTTGACTGGCTGAAACCGGGTGCATGCCACTGGGTGATGCAGCAGTAGCTGCTGCAGGTTGGACCACCACAACGGAGCCACGGTTCTCCCAGGCCACTGCATGGTGACGTTGCATATGTTGACGCAGGGCCGTAGTGCCAACATTGGCACCCTGGCCATGCTTCACCTTCTGCCCACATTTTCTACATGTGGCCACGTTAACCTCCTCTGGCATCTTAATAAAAAACTGCCACACCGCCGGCAGTGTGATTTTCCCCCAACAGTCCGCACTGACTGACTGCTACCGCCGCTGCCTCAATGAACCCCTGCACCACTACTTCCCGGGCAGGAAGGCTGCTGCGAAGCAGGTGGTCTACTCTGGGCACGTTTGGCTCCCGACCTGCAACTTCTGCCACCCTGCTGACTCCCAGCCATGCTACAACGCAGATGGCTCAGCCGCTGCCTCACAGGCAAGCTGCCACCCTCTTCTCCCGATGATGATGAAGCCCCTTCTGCACCTGGCTTCCAAGTGCGATCGGCTTTATCATCATCAAGTAGTGTCAGCACGTCACTGATGTCCTCCTCAACGGTCTCTGGGTCAGGAGCCTGCCCGCTCGCAACACAAGCTCCTGCGCCACTTTCCTCATCACTACTTGCTGGCCTAGCGGGGGAAGCGGCGGATGTCTCCTCCAGATCTTGGCTGGGCAGTAACTGCTGACTGTCCTCGCTGTATAGTGGAGCTGAGCCCACAGCATACAATACTTCTGTGGCTGAGGTAACAGCAAATGACAGAGGCAGGTTAAGGACAGGTGTGGGCACAGAGCCTGCTCCCGGGCTATGCCAACTAAGGGTTGTGTCTGACGAACCCACCGACTGTTGGCTGGGGGTATCTGATGTCACTTGGGATTAAGTGGATGACCGAGTTAACCAATCAAGAACCGCTGGGTTGCTGGTCAAGACACGACCGCTAAATGACACCGGGAGCTCAGGCCTCTCGCTGCGACTCCTGCTTCCACGCCCCCTTACTCTGCTGAGACCTCTGCTTGCGCCCAAAAAATTCAGGCCTCTGCCACTACTCTGTGCATGGCCCGGCACTTCTCTGCCTGACATACTTGTAGCTGAACTACACAACTTAAACGGAAATTAAAACACTCCTAAAAGCGATGAATATATTTTTCTTTTTGTACTAAAATAGACCACTAAACGCTTTCACCACAATTTACTGCAGAAATGCACTGAGAATATATTATTCTAGTAGTACTGAAATACGCCCCTATATGCTTTAACCAGAAAAAACTGCAGAAGTGAAATGCGTATATATTTTTATTGTTGTACTGAACTACCCCCTATACGCTTTCACCAGAAATAACTGCAACAGTGCAGTGCGCATATATTTTTCTTTTTTTACTGAAATAACCCGTATATGCTTTCAACAGAAATAACTGCAGAAGTGAACTGAGAATATATTTTTCTTGTAGTACTGAACTACGCCTCTTTATGCTTTCACCAGAAATAACTGCAACAGTGCAGTGCGTATATATATATATATATATTTTTTTTTTTTTTTTTACTGTAATATGCCCCTATACGCTTTCAACAAAAATAACTGCAGAAGTAAAATGCGTATATATTTTTCTTGTTGTACTGAAATACGCCCCTATACACTTTGACTAGAAAACAATCAGAGTGAAGTGCGTATATATTTTTCTTGCAGTTCTGAAACACGCCCCTATACGCTTTCAACAGAAATAACTGCAACAGTGCGATGAATATATTTTTCTTTTTGTACTAAAATAGACCACTAAACGCTTTCACCACAATTTACTGCAGAAATGCACTGAGAATATATTATTCTAGTAGTACTGAAATACGCCCCTATATTCTTTGACCAGAAAAACTGCAGATGTGAAATGCGTACATATTTTTTGTTGTTGTACTGAACTACCCCCCTATACGCTTTCACCAGAAATAACTGCAACAGTGCAGTCCGTATATATTTTTATTTTTTTACTGAAATACGCCCCTAAACGCTTTCACCAGAAATAACTGCAACAGTGCAGTGCATATATATATATTTTTTTTTCTGAAATACACCCCTATTCGCTTTCACCAGAAATAACTGTGAACAATGCAGTGCGTATATATTTTTCTTTTTTTACTGTAATACGCCCCTTTACGCTTTAAACAGAAATAACTGCAACAGTGAAGTGCGTATATATTTTTCTTGTAGTACTGAAATACGCCCCTATATGCTTTCACTAGAAATAACTGTAATACGCCTGTGAGGAAAGTGGAAATTATGATTTAATGTCAACCATGATTTTGATTTGATTTGAGTCAACTTTATTGTCAGTACACAGGTAAAAATACAGGGTAACGAAATGCTGTCAGATAGCAGAGAACTCAGCAGGGGGTCCTGGCTGAAGCAGGCCACTTATGTACATTTCACACCTTCACCCAGCCAGCCAGGAGCCCAGCTAATTTAACAGGAAAAACCTCTCTGCAGGGGGTCTCAACCATTGCCCAGATCAATCAGATCCCTCAGACATCATGGATCCGGTGATTCATAAGGAATTATGAATTGCCCGTCCATCACAGGCATAAGTCAGTTATATATCTGCGACCCCCTGGTCATAGGTTGCAGTAGGGTGCCAGGAAGGGGAGATACACAGATCTCCCCACAGAAACCTAGTAATGGTACCATGTTTGGGCTCTCCTTGTAGCCGGAACCCAGGCGGATCCGTTGGTCCCAGAACCATCTCCCTGTGACCTTCTGGTCTGGAGCTATGAGCCCTAATGGGTTTTGTGGGTCATTGGGCTGCCAGGACCAGCAGGGAAGGGGGACCCCTCCAAGAGGCAGGGATGGGAGGGGCCGACTACAGTTGAAAATGGCCAGGCAAGCAGAGTCCAGCGTCTTTCTCTGGAGGGGGGTCACATCGTGTAACGTGTTTGGAGGGACATGGAAACTGCTGACATCACTGCCCCCCATATGACTACAGCCAAGCCTTACAGCAATCCAGAACTCATCTAAACCCAAAGCACTCATCCATCTGGTAAACTGACTTTTGTTCTGCTTAACCCTGTTTGTACCACTGTCATGGATGGTGTACAGGAAACAAGATAAAACAATACAAACAATGACTCACTGGACCCACAACTAAGGAACAAAAGGGAGACCCCTGCAATCGACCTGCCGCTCTCCCTTGTTGCTCAGCCTATGCGACCACCCCAAAGGTGGATGGGCGCATATCCACGTACCTCGGCTATCTTAGACCTGAAGGCCCTACAATAGTGAGGGGACACGACCACCGGCTCCCTACACAGACACGGAGGGAGTCAGGGTCACCTGGATCCAGAAAACAGAAAATCATAAATGCATAAACAGAACTTATCTTGCAGACGACTGTGGACAGGGAACTGGGAACTGGGAGCTGGGAGCTGGGACAGCATGCACACACACTCCAGGAAGAAGTATCAGCCGCACACTACTGCCATATGGGGAGGAATTTAAAGGGAGGTAATCAGTCTGACTGCATGACAGCTGAGATAGACTAACGAGGTGAGAAACAGAAACCAAAACAAAGAAACTCAAGGAGGAGGATCTGGACGGCTCCTGTCAGAGCTTCTCAGCTGTCTGGTTGTGACAGTACCCCTCCCTCTAGGAGTGGACTCCGGACACTCAGGGCCCACCTTCTCAGGATGGGACCTATGGAAAGCCCTGATGAGACGAGAGGCCTTAATGTCCGTCACTGGGACCCACATCCTCTCCTCAGGACCATAACCCTCCCAATGAACGAGGTACTGGAGGGAACCGCGGACAAGACGAGAATCCACAATCCTAGAGACCTGAAATTCAAGATTTCCATCAACAATAATCGGAGGAGGAGGCAAAGGCGAGGGTACAATAGGTTGAACATAAGGTTTCAATAAGGACTTATGGAAAACATTATGGATCTTCCAAGTCTGAGGAAGATCAAGACGGTAGGCAACAGGATTGATGACAGACAGGATCTTGTAAGGCCCAATAAACCTAGGACCCAACTTCCAGGAGGGAACCTTCAATTTGATATTCTTGGTAGACAGCCACACCAAATCACCAACATTCAGGTCCGGACCAGGCACACGTCTCCTATCCGCCACACGCTTATATCTCTCACTCATGTTCTTTAGATTATCCTGAATCTTTTGCCAAATAGATAACAAAGACGAGGAGAATCTGTCCTCATCAGGCAAACCAGAAGAGCCCTCTCCAGAGAAAGTCCCAAACTGCGGATGAAACCCATATGCACCAAAAAATGGTGACTTATCAGAGGACTCCTGACGACGGTTATTTAAAGCAAACTCAGCAAGGGACAAAAAAGAACACCAATCCTCCTGATTCTCCGCCACAAAACAGCGCAGATATGTCTCCAGATTCTGATTGACACGCTCTGTCTGGCCATTCGACTGCGGATGGAAAGCAGAAGAGAATGACAAGCGAACCCCCAAGCGAGAACAGAAGGCCTTCCAGAATCTGGAAACAAACTGCGTGCCCCTATCAGAGACTATGTCTGAAGGAATCCCATGCAATTTGACAATGTGGTCAACAAATGCCTGCGCCAGCGTCTTAGCATTGGGAAAACCAGGAAAAGGGATAAAATGCACCATTTTGCTAAAACGGTCCACCACCACCAGAATCACAGACTTCCCCGAGGAACGAGGCAAGTCCGTTATGAAGTCCATGGACAGATGTGTCCAAGGACGGGAAGGAATGGGCAAAGGAAGGAGAGGACCTGATGGCCGTGAATGAGGGACCTTGGCACGAGCGCAAGTCTCGCAAGCTGCCACAAAACCCTCAACCGACTTACGAAGCGCAGGCCACCAGAATCTCCGGGCAATGAGATCCAGTGTGGCTCTTGTCCCCGGGTGCCCAGCAAGGACCGTATCGTGGTGTTCTTTAAAAATCTTGTGTCTCAAAGCGAGAGGCACAAACAACCTCCCAGGAGGACAAAGATCAGGAGCTTCTGACTGGGCTGCCTGCACCTCTGCCTCCAATTCAGGAAAAAGAGCAGAGACCACCACACCTTCAGCCAAAATGGGACCCGGGTCTTCAAAATTCCTTACCCCCAGGGCGGAACGTAACAACAAAATTAAACCTTGAAAAGAACAAAGACCATCTGGCCTGTCTCGGGTTCAGACGCTTGGCTGACTCCAAGTAGGCCAGATTTTTATGGTCAGTAAACACGGTAATAGGGTGTCTGGCTCCCTCTAGCCAATGGCGCCATTCCTCAAAAGCCAACTTGATGGCCAACAATTCCCTATCTCCCACATCATAATTTCTCTCTGCGGAGGAGAGCTTCTTTGAGAAAAAGGCACACGGTTGCCATTTGGCAGGAGAGGAACCCTGAGACAAGACCGCACCCACCCCTACCTCAGAAGCATCAACCTCAACTATGAAGGGTAACGAAACATCAGGTTGTACTAGGATGGGAGCGGAAGCAAAACTCTCCTTGATATTAGAAAAGGCCTTACGCGCCTCTACCGACCAGGAAGAAAAATCTACCCCCTTTCTGGTCATATCAGTGAGTGGTTTAACAACAGAGGAATAATTCAAAATAAATTTCCTGTAATAATTAGCAAAGCCCAAAAAACGCATCAGCGCCTTCTGATTCTCAGGAAGCTCCCACTCAAGCACAGCGCGAACCTTCTCGGGGTCCATGCGAAAACCAGAAGCGGAGACAATAAACCCCAAAAATTGGATCTCTGGAAACGCAAACACACATTTTTCCAGTTTCGCGTATAATTTATTCTCCCGCAGGATGAGTAAGACCTGACATAAGTGTTCCTTATGAGTCTTGAAATCAGGAGAAAAAATCAAAATGTCATCCAAATACACTAATACAAATTTTCCCATTAAATGATAAAAAATGCTGTTGACGAAATGCTGAAAAACGGCTGGGGCATTCATCAAACCAAAAGGCATAACTAAATTCTCAAAATGGCCCTCAGGGGTATTGAAAGCCGTCTTCCATTCGTCTCCTTCTCTGACCCTAACCAGGTTGTATGCCCCTCTTAGGTCTAATTTGGAAAAGACTTTCGCCCCAACAACCTGGTTAAACAAGTCCGGGATCAGAGGAAGCGGATAAGGATCACGAATAGTGATACTGTTCAGCTCCCTGAAATCCAGACAAGGTCTTAAAGAACCATCTTTTTTCTTAACAAAGAAAAAACCAGCGGCAACAGGTGACTTCGAGGGTCGTATGTGTCCTTTTCTCAGACTCTCAGAGATATAAGCACGCATAGCGACCCTCTCAGGTTGAGAAAGATTGTATAAACGAGATTTAGGCAGCTTGGCGCCTGGGATGAGATCAATAGGGCAATCATATTACCTGTGCGGAGGTAAACCCTGAACTCCACTCTCAGAGAAGACATCCAAAAATTCAGAGAGGAAAGGTGGTACAGTTTTAGTAGAAACCTCAGAAATAGATGTTATGAGGCAATTCTCTCTGCAAAAGTTACTCCAACCATTTATTTGCCTCGCTTGCCAATCAATGGTGGGGTTATGTTTAGTGAGCCAGGGTAGCCCCAACACTAGAGGAGTAGGCAAACCGCTAAGGACGAAACATGACACATCCTCAACATGAGCATCATTCACAATTAAACGGATATTGTGAACTATGCCCTTTAATGATTTCTGAGAAAGTGGAGCTGAATCAATAGCAAAAACAGGAATATCTCTTCCCAAAGTGCATACCTGGAAACCATGAGTTATTGCAAATTGATTATCAATGAGGTTGACAGCTGCTCCACTATCCACAAAAATCTCACAAAAAATGCTCTTGCTCTCTAGCGCCACCCTAGCAGGCAGGACAAAACGGGAACTACAAGCAAAAGGAAAACCTTCAATTTCCGCCTCAACCCTGCCAATAGTAACCGACGGAACATTCTTAAAAGATTTCTTCCTTTTTGTCTCTTTATTACTCCCAGAAAACTGCCTGAATCTCCTAGAGGGACAAACATTTGCCAGATGATTTATACCTCCACAACAAAAGCAAACCCTCCCCTGCGGGCTGAATCTTCTATTGTCCGAGGCAATCAACCCCAGCTGCATGGGCTCCTGCTCAGAAGGGGCTGACAACGACTGAGACCCCTGTGCACAGAATGAGACCGCTGCACTGTCCCGGGACTGAGTATGACAGGAAGGAGAGATCTCTCCTCTCTCTCTAAGACGCCTGTCAATACGAACAGCCTGAGACATAGCAGAATTCAAGGAGGTAGGTCTTTCATGAAAGGCAAATGCATCTCTCAATCCCTCTGAAAGACCATAGCAAAATTGACTTCGGAGTGCAGCATCATTCCAACCCGTATCTGCTGCCCATCTCCGAAATTCTGAGCAGTAAATCTCTGCGGATTGTTTACCCTGGCATAACAGACGAAGTTTAGACTCAGCCAGAGCAATACGATCCGGATCATCATATATCTGACCCAGGGCTAAAAAGAATTCATCCACTGAACGGAGGGGCCGTGCCCCCTCCGGCAGCGAAAAGGCCCAGGACTGAGCGTTACCCCTGAGCAGCGATATAATGATACCCACTCTTCGTTCTTCATCACCAGAAGAATGGGGAAGAAGGCGAAAATGGAGTTTGCAAGCCTCTCTAAAACGTACAAAATTCTCACTACCCCCGGAAAGCGTATCCGGGAGCGAAATCTTAGGCTCATCACAAACTCCATGAACGCAAGCTGAACCGGTCACTTGAAACTGAGAAAAAGTCTTACAGAGATCAGCTACCTCCAAAGCAAGACCCTGAAAGCGTTCAGCCAAAAGTGTAACCGGATCCATGCTTGAGACGGTTTTGGGCGGCTGATAATGTCACGGATGGTGTACAGGAAACAAGATAAAACAATACAAACAATGACTCACTGGACCCACAACTAAGGAACAAAAGGGAGACCCCTGCAATCGACCTGCCGCTCTCCCTTGTTGCTCAGCCTATGCGACCACCCCAAAGGTGGATGGGCGCATATCCACGTACCTCGGCTATCTTAGACCTGAAGGCCCTACAATAGTGAGGGGACACGACCACCGGCTCCCTACACAGACACGGAGGGAGTCAGGGTCACCTGGATCCAGAAAACAGAAAATCATAAATGCATAAACAGAACTTATCTTGCAGACGACTGTGGACAGGGAACTGGGAACTGGGAGCTGGGAGCTGGGACAGCATGCACACACACTCCAGGAAGAAGTATCAGCCGCACACTACTGCCATATGGGGAGGAATTTAAAGGGAGGTAATCAGTCTGACTGCATGACAGCTGAGATAGACTAACGAGGTGAGAAACAGAAACCAAAACAAAGAAACTCAAGGAGGAGGATCTGGACGGCTCCTGTCAGAGCTTCTCAGCTGTCTGGTTGTGACAACCACGCCATCTGTATTT
The DNA here is from genome assembly GCF_905171765.1 of Bufo bufo. NCBI lineage: Eukaryota > Metazoa > Chordata > Amphibia > Anura > Bufonidae > Bufo > Bufo bufo. The sequence goes on along the minus strand of NC_053392.1, from coordinate 565,618,941 downwards.
ACCACTCAGACCACTGTATATATTCTTTGTGTGCATCGTGTAATGTCTAGTGCGCTCTTAAGGCAATTAAATATATAATTTAATCTTGTGCTGTCCTTGTATCTTGATCACGAATCCCCACGTCCGTGTTTCAGCATAGTCATACGCTACTGCGGGTTGGTTTCTCATCCTATATAATCCCATTAGCGGACCGGTCTTATATCAAACGAGAAACTGGTGGAAGTCTACCCGGGCTGAGAAAGTGCTGTTTTACTGGGTCAGTGAAAAGGCTCTCTCAGCTTGTGGCCTCTCTGTGCCCGCGTGGACAGTAGGCGTCTGTGTAAACTGTATCAAGCGGACCTTATGTACTCCCAGGAGGACGTAACATCACGTTTTGGTAATCAGTGACTACGTGGTTGACGTCAGGCACAGACGCGAGGTGCGGTATTTGTCACAATGCCCCTATACGCTTTAAACAGAAATAACTGCAACAGTGGAGTGCGTATATATTTTTCTTGTTGGACAGAAATAGGCCACTATACGCTTTGACTACAAAACAATCAAAAAATGAAGTGCGTATATATTTTTATTGTAGTTCTGAAATACGCCCCTATACGCTTTCACCAGAAATAACTGCAAAAGTGCAGTGCGTGTATATATATATATATATTTTTTTTTTTTTAATGAAGTACGCCCCCTATACGCTTTCAACAGAAATAACTGCAGAAGTGAAATGCATATATATTTTTCTTGTTGGACTGAAATACGCCCCTATACGCTTTCACCAGAAATAACTGTAACAGTGAAGTGCAAATATATTTTTCTTTTTTACTGAAATACACCCCTATACGCTTTCACCAGAAATAACTGCAACAGTGCAGTGCTTATATATATATTTTTTTTAATGAAATACGCCCCTATACGCTTTCACCAGAAATAACTGCAACAGTGCAGTGCGTATATATTTTTCTTTTTTTAATGAAATACACCCCTATACGCTTTCACCAGAAATAACTGCAACAGTGGAGTGCGTATATATTTTTCTTTTTTTAATGAAATATGCCTCTATATGCTTTCACCAGAAATAACTGCAACAGTGGAGTGCGTATATATTTTTCTTTTTTTACTGTAATACGCACCTATACGCTATCAACAGAAATAACTGCAGAAGTGAACTGAGAATATATTTTTCTTGTTGTACTGAACTACGCCCTTATATGCTTTCACCAGAAATAACTACAACAGTGCAGTGCATATATATTTTTCTTGTCGTACTGAATAAGATACTAAGATATAAGGCTTTTCAACATAACACTTACAGCCCAATAACAAATAGCTGGAATGACAGAGCTGTCTAATGACTATTTGGATCCCAAAATAATCATTCCGTGCACTTGTAAATCACTTTCCTAAGATGCTGGGAAATGATTCCTCCCTATCGCAGCGGAGAGCGTCACAGCCAGGGAGAAGGTGAGTTTTTTTTCTCTCCCTGGCTGTGACGCTCTCCGCTGCGATTAGACAGCGCTACAGCCAGGGAGAAGGAGACGCCCACGGAGAAAGACTCAGCCTCCTCCTCATTGTTCCAATGATAAAATTAGCATACCAGGCGGAAGAATACAATGGGGGCGACAGCGGCTCCCAGGCCCAGAAAAAATAGTAAGTGCAGTTAGATCCCTGCACTATGCACTACGTATCCTGCTAGTTAGTTTATAATGTTTGGACCCATGAAAGGCCCTCTTTAAGAAAAGGTAAATAGACGCTTTTTCTAGATCACCTCAACAGGTGCTGGCAACTTTTGGGGTGCATTACTTGGTCCCAGAATTACCATGACTGGGACAGGTGGTAATTCATCAGGCAGTATTTCACCTGCTATGGGATCGGACCTACATACTCACTTCATGTTCTTTTTTTATAAAAGTTACCCAAGAAATGACCCCAGGTTCCGTTCTTCCAAACCCAAGCGATTTTTATGAATTTATTACTATTTTATATAAAACCGTGTGCACTTGCTTGGAAGAAAGCACAGACAAATCAGTACACCGAATACCACTGCTGCTATTAGAATCCATCAAGGGCATAGCTGCTGATTCAGGAGGGAATATTATAGAGATCCAGCAGAAAACACAAAGCTAAATTCACTCCAAGGATAATATTAGGCATTGCATCATCTATTCTCAAGTAGCAACAAGGACAAGAGGGAATTTTACATTCAACCTTGCACTGCAGTAGCTTAGATTTTTTTTCACTGTGATGTTCAGGCTGCGAAGACCACTTGTGTGCACAGACAGTATACAGCTAGCTGTGAATGGCTCCTGATTTCTGCTGACAGCTCCTGCTGAGATTGCACATTGCCTTCTGACACCCCCACTATTAGATGAAGAGTAAGGCCTCTTTCACACGGGCGTTGCGGTAACATGCGCGATTTTTCTGCGCGAGTGCAAAACATTGTAATGCGTTTTGCACTTGCGTGAGAAAAATCGTGCATGTTTGGTACCCAAACCCGAACTTCTTCACAGAATTTCGGGCTTGGGATCGGTGTTCTGTAGATTGTATTATTTTCCCTTATAACATACTTATAAGGGAAAATAATAGCATTCTGAATACAGAATGGATAATAAAAAAGGGCTGGAGGGGTTAAAAAAATAAAATAATTAAACTCACCTTAATCCACTTGCTCGCGCAGCCCGGCATCTCTTCTGTCTTCTTTTTTGCTGTGTGCAGGAAAAGGACTTGTGGTGACATCACTCCGGTCATCACATGGTCCATCACATGATCTTTTACCATGGTGATGGATCATGTGATGACCGTAGTGACGTCACCACAGGTCCTTTTCCTGCAATCAGCAAAGAAGGAGACAGAAGAGAAGCCGGGCTGCGCAAGCAAGTGGATTAAGGTGAGTTAAATTTTTATTATAATTTTTTTTAACCCCTCCAGCACTATTGTACTATGCATTCTGTATTCAAAATGCTATTATTTTTCCTTATAACCATGTTATAAGGGAAAATAATAAAATGATCGGGTCCCCATCCCGATCGTCTCCTAGCAATCGTGCGTGAAAATCGCACCGCATCCGCACTTGATTGCGGATGCTTGCGATTTTCACGCAGCCCCATTCACTTCTATGGGGCCTGCGTTACGTGAAAAACGCACAAAGAGGAGCCTGCTGCGATTTTCACGCAACGCACAAGTGATGCGTGAAAATCACCGCTCGTGTGCACAGCCCCATAGAAATTAATGGGTCGGGATTCAGTGCGGGTGCAATGCGTTCAACTCACGCATCGCATCCGCGCGGAATACTCGCCCGTGTGAAAGGGGCCTAAAGGCTTATTCAATCGAGCGATGGATAACTGACGACTTTGCATCCACGTCAACTCAGTTTTATCTCCAATTGTGTTCACTTTGTCCAATATTTTCCATCCACATGGCATCAGTATGTCATCCCCCCCCCCCCCCCCCCCAAAAAAAACTGAAGAATGGCCACCCAGCATTTCCAAGCAAAATCAGGGAAATATGAACTGCACAAGGATGGCGTTCGTGTACGGACCTTTTTTTCATGGACCTATGGACTTGAATGTGCCAGACTATTGTGAAAATTGTACCAAAATGGTGCAGGCTGTATTTTTCTCTGCACCGACCAAAGGTCTGTTAAGAAAATTAGACGTGAATTGGCCCATCGACTTTACAGGGCTTGTCTGAGATAATGAAAAATCTTGGACAACCCTTACAATAAAAAAAAACATACACTCACCTAAAGAATTATTAGGAACACCTGTTCTATTTCTCATTTGCCTTCAGAACTGCCTTAATTCTATGTGGCATTGATTCCACAAGGTGCTGATAGCATTCTTTAGAAATGTTGGCCCATATTGATAGGATAGCATTTTGCAGTTGATGGAGATTTGAGGGATGCACATCCAGGGCACGAAGCTCCCGTTCCACCACATCCCAAAGATGCTCTATTGGGTTGAGATCTGGTGACTGTGGGGGCCATTTTAGTACAGTGAACTCATTGTCATGTTCAAGAAACCAATTTGAAATGATTCGAGCTTTGTGACATGGTGCATTATCCTGTGGAAGTAGCCATCAGAGGATGGGTACATGGTGGTCATGAAGAGATGGACATGGTCAGAAACAATGCTCAGGTAGCCCGTGGCATTTAAACGATGCACAATTGGCACTAAGGGGCCTAAAGTGTTTCCAGAAAACATCCCCCACACCATTACACCACCACCAGCCTGCACAGTGGTAACAAGGCATGATGGATACATGTTCTCATTCTGTTTACGCCAAATTCGGACTCTACCATTTGAATGCCTCAACAGAAATCGAGACTCATCAGACCAGGCAACATTTTTCCAGTCTTCAACAGTCCAATTTTGGTGAGCTTGTGCAAATTGTAGCCTCTTTTTCCTATTTGTAGTGGAGATGAGTGGTACCCGGTGGGGTCTTCTGCTGTTGTAGCCCATCCGCCTCAAGGTTGTGCGTGTTGTGGCTTCACAAATGCTTTGCTGCATACCTCGGTTGTAACGAGTGGTTATTTCAGTCAACGCTGCTCTTCAGCTTGAATCAGTCGGCCCATTCTCCTCTGACCTCTAGCATCCACAAGGCATTTTTGCCCACAGGACTGCCGCATACTGGATGTTTTACCCTTTTCACACCATTCTTTGTAAACCCTAGAAATGGTTGTGCGTGAAAATCCCAGTAACTGAGCAGATTGTGAAATACTCAGACCGGCCCGTCTGGCACCAACAACCATGCCACGCTCAAAATTGCTTAAATCACCTTTCTTTCCCATTCTGACATTCAGTTTGGAGTTCAGGAGATTGTCTTGACCAGGATCACCCCCCTAAATGCATTGAAGCAACTGCCATGTGATTGGTTGACTAGATAATTGCATTAATGAGAAATAGGACAGGTGTTCCTAATAATTCTTTAGGTGAGTGTATATTCACCCATCTTCTCCAGTGCCACTCTTTGCAACGCTCCTCTTGTGCTCTTTTTACGGTTTGCTTAAAAACAGTTCAGTGACCCAGTGGATCACTGCTAAAGGTTAATAGTTAATCTGATGTTTTGATCTAATGCTAAAAGTACTTGTCGCTTTATACCCTGTGTATTCTACATACAGTTGTGTTCAAAATTATTCAACCCCCACTGAAATTGAGTGTTTTGGCCAGTTTGACATTGATTTTGATCATTTCAGTCATCTTGTTTACAATTAAATCAAAGAGGCACTTGTAAGTCAGACAAATAGAACATAACATTTATAATGAAATAACCACAAATGTCTTTTCTGTGCTCACATCATTATCAGTTTTATTCAACCCCCAAGTGACATTCAATCTTAGTACTTAGTACAACATCCTTTTCCAGTTATAACAGCTTTTAAACGTGAAGCATAGCTTGACACAAGTGTCTTGCAGCGATCTATGAGTATCTTCGCCCATTCTTCATGGGCAAAAGCCTCCAGTTCAGTCACATTCTTAGGCTTGCGCGCTGCAACTGCTTTCTTTAAGTTCCACCAGAGGTTCTCAATCGGATTTAAGTCTGGTGACTGCGATGGCCACTTCAAAATGTTCCAGCCTTTAATCTGCAACCATGCTCTAGTGGACTTGGAGGTATGCTTGGGATCATTGTCCTGTTGAAAGGTCCAACGTCTCCCAAGCCTCAGGTTTGTGACGGACTGCATCACATTTTCATCCAATATCTCCTGGTACTGAAGAGAATTCATGGTACCTTGCACACGCTGAAGCTTCCCTGTACCTGTAGAAGCAAAACAGCCCCAAAGCATGATTGACCCCCCGCCATGCTTCACAGTAGGCAAGGTGTTCTTTTCTTCATAGGCCTTGTTCTTCCTCCTCCAAACATAGCGTTGATCCATGGGACCCAAACAGTTCTAATTTTGTTTCATCAGTCCACAGAACACTATCCCAAAACTTTTGTGGTTTGTCCACATGACTTTTGGCATACTGCAGTCGACTCTTCTTATTCTTTGGAGACAGCAAGGGGGTGCGCCTGGGAGTTCTGGCATGGAGGCCTTCATTACGCAGTGTGCGCCTTATTGTCTGAGCTGAAACTTCAGTACCCATATCTGACAAATCTTTTTTCAGTTCCTCAGCAGTCACACGGGACTTTTCTCCACTTTGCGCTTCAGGTAGCGCACAGCAGTCGAAGTCAGCATCTTCTTTCTGCCACGACCAGGTAGCGTTTCAACAGTGCCCTTTGCCTTGAATTTGCGAATGATGCTTCCTATGGTGTCTCTTGGTATGTTTAACATCTTTGCAATCTTCTTATAGCCATTGCCCTTCCTGTGAAGAGAAGTCACCTCTTCTCTTGTCTTCCTGGACCATTCTCTTGACTTCACCATGTTTGTAAACACACCAGTAAATGTCTAGAAGGAGCTGAGTATCACAGTCCTTTTAAATCTGCCTAATTGGCGCTTATTATGCTTGATTGCTGCTCCTTGACATCCACAGGTGTTTTCAATACCTGATCGAAAACACTTGAATGAACCTCTGTTCTTAAGAGTGGTAGTCTTTAAGGGGTTGAATAATTGTGTCAATGAAGAAATCACAAAAAAAAACATTTAATACTATATTACAAAAACAATTGATGTCATTTTAGTTGCATTTGGTTCTTTAAAAAGTCCTTGTAAGATTTCATTCTGAACACAATTACAAATGTACACTAAATTCCCTAAAACCCTTTACAGCATTGGGGGTTGAATAATTTTGAACACAACTGTAGCTGTGTATGGACAGTGTTAGCCTAGTTTCCAGGGTGATGGACTGGTCCTGCCCCTGGCTAGCGGTGGGTCTGAATTGTGCAGAGCTAGAAGCAAGAGCTACATGTGTGAGCTCCTGCCAAGTAGGCCCAAAAAGCAGCCTCATCCAGGAAACACAATTCCTGAGACTGAAAAACTGCCAGAGAAACAACTAACCCTGAAGGAACGAGAAGAGACATCCACAGAAGGTTTAGAACCATTACGGCCGTGCCTGGAAAGACAGTAATCAACCACACGTTTGTGAAAATAAGACTTTACTGCTTGTAGAAAAGGTATATTGCGCTTTGATACAGACTAGACATCCTGTTCTAAAGATTGCCCCCTGCAACTGGGAACTGTAGAGGGTTAACAAGAACAAAATTGAACATCTGTGGTTATTTTGGAAGGTTGTAAAGTGAACTTAGAGTGAGACTACTACTCCCATTATCTATTTAGTAAAGACAGACTTTATTGCAATGAAACAGGCCTGGTCATTGTCTCCAGCATCTGCTGGCCCCTGCACCTGACCACATGCCTTACACCTTGCCAGACAGCTACCATCAAGGGCACACCACCTAAAACCAAGCAGGAGACTCCAAAGAGTCCAGGGAGTGCCCAACAGGAAGAAAGGCTGCACCTTCCATTCACTGCATGACCCAGGGAGAGCCAGGGTAAGGACTGCCACCATGAACTGTGAGTACTACTACCCCCATCATAGCCACTACCACTTCTCCCTATCCTCGCCTTTCCTCCAGGTCACAGCATTAGCAGTGGTGACATGCCAGGATACGGCACATGACCACTGCAGCCAATCACAGTCCCCAGCTGTCTACAGTGTGGTCTGGTGCTGCATCCCTGCGCGTCATAGTTAGGGATGAGCGAATCGCCTTCGGATGAAACATCCGAAATCGATTCGCATAAAACTTTGTTTCAATACTGTACAGAGCTCCGTACAGCATTAGAATGTAATGGCTCTTATGAGCTGAAGCAATTACTTCGCGAAGTCTCGCGAGACTTTGCATAATAACTTCAGAAATTGATTTATACTGTAAAAAAACATTTCCCGAACTCGGGTTCGGTTCCAAGTGGTACCTTCTCTCATCTCTAGTCATAGTGTCAGGATCACAGCGGTTTACAGTCACATGACTTACACTTGCACACCCTACTGGAGGCAGGGCTTATGGGAATGAATACATTTTGTGTACAGTGCTGTGGTATACAGTATATGACTAATAGGTAAAAAAAAATAATTCGAATATAAACTATAGTTTTAAAGGGAATGTGTCATCAGGTCAAATGACCTATTGTTCAAATCATGTTTTTATGTTCACATTTTATTAGAATTTTTATTTTTTATTTTTCCATGTCACTATCTATATAAAAATGTAATCCTGCAATTCTCACACTGGCCACTAGGTCTAGTAATAGTTTATGATTTCCTGTTCTGTACATCGCATTATCACAACAGCAGGATTACAATGACAGATATCACCTCTGTATAGATAACACAATCCCCCATTCACAATAGGTGATATCACAGTAGATCTCCTCCCTCCTGACCTCTGCACAGAAAAGTCTCCCATAGAAGTCAAAAGGGTCAGCTCCAGACTATTGTGTCTTAACATATTTTTAAGCCTAGTGTCCAGTGTAAAAACTGCCAGATTATGTACATTTTTTTTAAATATAGATGAAATGGAAAAATTTGTAAAAAATTCTAAAAAAAAATGTTTAACATAAAAAAGTAATTTAACGAGGACCTGTCCCCTCTCCTGACATGTCAGTTTTAGTAACTACCTGCATTCTTCAAGTTTACAAATAAATTGCAGTCTCCAATAAAGGTGCTCCTGGGTGTTATCAGTAGATGGTGTGTTTGACTCTGTCCAATCAGTGCTGCTGGTGTCAGACTGTGCAAGGACACACCCCAACTGGGAACACCCATCTGTACCTTTACTGCAAGCTGCTGGCAATTCATTCATGAGATGAGTAGTAGAGATAACAGAGGAACGGCACAACATAGGAATAGATTCTCCAGAATTGTTATTACATGGGGAATTCAAGAAGTTACTAAGACAGACGTCAGGAGAGTGGACAGGTCTTCTTTAAAGAAAAGGTCATTTTCAAACGACACATTCCCTTTAAATAACCATCATGGTGCAACGTGGAGAATGGTGTTTTCCAGGAGCTGTCTTTTAAAGCTGCATCCTCTGATTGCCGTGTTTTGGAGCATCTTTCCCCACTGACTTGAGTAGCATGTCCTTCCTCAGCAACATGATGTGATTTAACGTGAGCCAAGAGACTGGCTGACTGTGGAGAAGAAATTTACTGTTCAACTGCAAATTCCATGGAGGGAAATTAAGCACGCCATCGGTAAAGTCTGGGTCTGCAGCCAAAAATGTAAAACCTCAGCTCTAACTACAGGTATGAGCTCTGCATTCCCCAGATCCTCCTCTGTCCTGCACTAAGCCATGTACTGGCCATGCCAATCCGCACGAGCCACCCAGGAGTTTCCATAGGGAATGCTCCAACTGGCAACTAATGGTAACCACAGATCATAGCTGCCTACATTCCCAGATTGTCCAGGAGCATCCTGGCAGAGCATGCAAGTCATGGGTATAAATGGCTGGCAGCCACTGCTAGGGGGGGGGGGGGGGACTTGCTGCATATTTACTTACATTGAATGGGAGCAGCATGAATATGTATGCATTGCAGAACTGCCAGAATCTACACCCATGGGAAGCAAGGCACTTTTCTATTGGCAGTGTTTGTGAGGGTCCGCCCGGCTTATCCTTCTGGAACAGGGCTAGGTTGGCTGGGTCTGCTCCTACGTACCACTTCTGTCTTAGTGGCCTCTGTTGCACAGAGACCGAAGCTCCCATGAGTACACAAGCCTAAGGGCCACAGCGTTTTTGGATATCCGCAAACTTTCTGTTCCAAAATCCTTGTCAAAAAATGCTTCCAGTGCTCTTCACATTAAAAAAAAAATTTCCACATCATGGAAAAAAACAATTTGAACGCTAGAATGAACGCTCATCAATGGACAGGTTCCACGTCAATGCAAACTGCTGCAAAAATCTGAGGGTCGGCCTAGGATTTCTTCCATGGGTTCCATGGCAAAAACACACATTGGTACCTGCACATGAAACAGATATGTGCTCTGCGGATACAGTGTCAGATTTTGCTGAGGATCTACAGAAAAATCCATGTGTATTACATACAGACGTCGTGGCAGATTTGCTGTGGATTTTGTAGAATCAGCGTGGCATGTTAAGTTACGTGTGTAGATCTACTTTTCCGGTACTATACGGTACACTACTTTTTTGCGGTGCGGACTGTCGGATGCGGATCGCAGACCCCGTTTAAGTGAATGAGTCCGCATCCGCAGATGACAGCCACACAGTTGGTGCCCGTGCATTGTGCCCGTGCACGGTCGTGTGCATTAGGCCTTAGGGTACTTTCACACTAGCGTTCTTCTTTTCCGGTATTGAAATCCGATAAAGGGTCTCAATACCGGGAAAAAAAGCATCAGTTTTGTCCTAAAGCATTCTGAATGGAAAGCAATCCGTTCAGTATGCATCAGGATGTCTTCCGTTCCGTCCCTTGTATGGTATTTGACCGGACAAAATACCGCAGCATGATGCAGTATTTTTTCCGGACAAAATCCCGGAACAATACCGCACTTGCCGGCATTAATTTCCATAGAGATGTATTAATGCCGGATCTGTTACCAAGTGTTCTGGAAATTGCCGCATCGCCGAATCCGGTTTTCCGGTCTGCGCATGCGCCAGGATATAGGAGGAGCAGGTTTCTCTTTTGATCTTTGAAGACAATTTAAATACCGGATTCGTTATTCCGGATGAGACGGATCCGGTATTTCACCGGATCCGGAAAAAAGAGCTTTCCATTTGTATATGGCTTGCAGGATCCGGTACGCAGTTCCGTTGCCGGAACTGCCTGCCGGATTGTAACAATACTTGTGTGAAAGTACCCTTAGGCCTCTTTCACACGAGCGTGTCCGGATAAGGTCCGGATGCGTTGCGGCAAATCCGCGCGAGTAGGTACCCAATTGCAGTCAGTTTTGACTGAGATTGCTTTCCGTTGTTCAGTTTTTATGCGTTTTGCACGTGCGTGATAAAAAACTGAATGTGGTACCCAGGTTCAAGGTTGTGTAAATTTTATTATTTCTCCTTATAACATGGTTATAAGGGAAAATAATAGCATTCTTAATACAGAATGCATAGTACAAAAGGGCTGGAGGGGTTAAAAAAAATAAAAAATTATTTAACTCACCTTAATCCACTTGTTCGCGCAGCCGGCATCTCTGCTGTCTTCTTCTTTGAGGAATAGGACCTTTGATGACGTCACTGTGCTCATCACATGGTCCATCCCGTGATCTTGTACCATGGTGATGGATCATGTGACGGACCATGTGATGAGCGCAGTGACGTCATCAAAGGTCCTTTTCCTCACAGATGAAGACAGAAGAGATGCCGGCTGCGCGAATAAGTGGATTAAGGTGAGTTAAATTATTTTATTTTTTTTTAAACCTCTCCAGCGCTATTGTACTATGCATTCTGTATTAAGAATGCTATTATTTTCCCTTATAACCATGTTATAAGGGAAAATAATAATGATCGGGTCTCCATCCCGATTGTCTCCTAGCAACCGTGCGTGAAAATCGCACCGCATCCGCACTTGCTTGCGGATGCTTGCGATTTTCACGCAGCCCCATTCACTTCTATGGGGCCTGCGTTGCGTGAAAAACGCACAAAATAGAGCATGCTGCGATTTTCATGCAACGCACCTGATGCGTGAAAATCACCGCTCATGTGCACAGCCCCATAGAAATGAATGGCTCTGGATTCAGTGCGTTCACTTCACGCATTGCACCCACGCGGAAAACTCGCTTGTGTGAAAGGGGCCTTAGTCTTTTATAATTCAGTTATTTGGTCAGATACTTCTATCAGTTATTGTGAGCCAAAAGCAGATCTGGGTCCAAAACACAGAACAGGTGAATATCTTTCCATTATACCTTATGTCTGAGTAGACCACTACTGGTTTTGGCTCACAATTAAGTCTCATTCACACGTCAGTGTTTTGGTCAGTGATTTCCATCAGTGATTGTGAGCCAAAACCAGGATTGGAGCCTCCACCTTATACATAAGGTATAAGGGAAAGATCTGCACCTGTTCTGTTTAGGGCCGCACCTGGGTTTGGCTGAAAATCACTGATGGAAATCACTGACCGAACACTGACGTGTGAACGATGCTTAGGCCTCATGCACACGAAAGTATTTTGTTTCCGTGTCTGTTCCGGGTTTTTTTTGCGGATAGGATGTGAACCCACTCATTTCAATGGGTCCGCAAAAAATGCAGACAGCACACCGTGTGCTGTCAGCATCCGTATGTCCGTTCCGTAGCCCCGCAAAAAAGATAGAACATGTCCTATTCTTGTCCGTTTTGTGGACAAGTATAGGCATTGTTACAATGGATCTGCAAAAAAAAACAAAAAACGGATGCCTAACGGACATCATCCATATTTGTGGATCCGTGTTTTGCGGAGCACAAAACACATATGGTCGTGTGAATGTAGCCTTAACTGATGGAAATAACTGACCAAATAACTGAAGTGGGAACTTGGCCTAATGGCAGTACACTGCAAAAAAATTGGCATTAGCATACGCAATAACATATTAAAAGCCAATTAGAACTAGAGCTCCGACGTTCTTGACTGCAGCCATCAATTAGGAGAACAATATACTAAACGATTACCGATGTTTGCACTCTCTGATTAGTCTTGTGCAGCAGAAACACACCCAAGGTTTTACTGCATCCAGACGTACAACCAATACATTATTCAATGTTCCCAAACATCAGCAAAACCATAAATAAATGCGCTTGCGAAACCCTCCTACCTCCTCAGATTCTCCTTCTCCTACAGGAAAATGACAGATTTGCCACAATAAATATTTATGCAGAAATTTCACTGTACACCCCTGAAGCAATTTTATCTACAGAAGCTTTTAATGTCTTCCTTAGCCTTGCAAAGAGGATCTCTAGCCTCTCCTGACATGTCCGTTTTAGTAACTACCTGCGTTCCCCATGTAATAACAATTCCGGAGAATCTATTCTTATGGTTCTATGTTGTTCCATTCCTTTATTATTCCTGCTAGAAGTCATAAGTGAATGGAGGTCAAGATGAGTGTTACCAGTTGGAGGTGTGTCCTTGTACAGTCTGACACTATCCAATCAGTGAAGACTGTGCAGGGACACACACCCAACTGGAAACAACCATCTGGACCTTCATTGCAAACTGCTGGCAATTACTTTATAACTTCTAGCAGGAATAATAAAGGAATGGAACAACATAGAATCATAAGAATGGATTCTCCGGAATTGTTATTACATGGGGAACGCAGGTAGTTACTAAACCAGACATGTCAGAAGCGGAGACAGACCCTCTTTCCTTGCATTTCCAGAGATCTGAACAAAACTGTTGGGTTGTGTCTCAGGACATACATTACAACAGCTGAAAATCCAGCATCTTACCTGTCTTGCCACGCAATTATTCCACAGACTGCCAATGATATGAATTTCTATTGCAAACCATATATCAGGAAAAGCTGGCTACTTCAGCTAACTACCGCTCCCAATAATGTTAGACTATGTTCACACAGTGAGTTTTCCACATGGATTCCAGTGCATTTTGACAGAAAGATCAGCACAGAATCCACTCTTAATTTGCCCTTTATTTTAAATGGGAAATCCGCACTCTAGTTCATATGGAGATTTTTTTATTTTTCTGTGCACTGATTCATAATGTGTGGAGCAGGAAAATAGGCAACATGTTTATTGTGCGTGGAAATTCACACTGAGAACAATGAGGCCTAAAATCCGCAAAAAAAAAAATCTATAAAACAATCTGCATCTGCAGGGGAATCACCAGGCCACTACCTCTTGGAATAGTCTCTGTTCAGATGATGGCTGGCCCACGGGGGTCAGGATACACCGGTGTGGAGCAGTGAGAGATCAGGGAAAACCATAGTTTTTTTTAATAGTGTTTATTTATAGAAAGCATTTTAAATTGCAAACTTGTCCAAATCCCAAAGGGATACAGAAAACGAAGACAACCGGACGACAAGTCCGTAATCCAGTACTCATACAAGGATCCCTACACGGGAAATACATCAGAATAGCACAGTAGCAATATGTTACAAAAAAGAAGGCAGTCCCGTGATACATCATGGCATATTTACTAGTACAGGACTAGACAACCATTCACACACACATCCATTCAACCTGGAGTCCCAGAACCCTGCACATAAAATCAGATAGTGCCCTGCACACTTAACCATAAGCCCCGAATCTATCAGGAGTTCCCCTCGCTGCATAAGTGAGTTTGTACATCTGCAGGTCAGCATTTATCAGTTGGATCCAGGAAACAAGGGTAGGGTTCTTTGGTGGTTTCCAATTCAAAAGGATTATTTTCCTCCCATAGAACATGAGTAAACATGAGTAAACGGAGCAACTTCCTTCCATATTTGGTAGGAATTATTTCTGCCACCAAACCCAACAGACAGACTATAGGAGAAAGTATCCCCGAAAGCCCCAACTTCGAGGAGATAAAATCACAAATCTCACTCCAGTACCCCCGCACAACAGGACAAGTCCATACCATGTGATATAAAGATCCTCTCGGCTCTCCACATCTGGAACAAGAAGGGTCTGGGAGCTTACGCATATGGTGCAGGCGCACCGGAGTGAGATAAACCCTGTGTATCCACTTAAGTTGAATGAACTGGTCACGAGCACTTATTACCGTGTTCTTCCAGACAGAGCTCAGTTCCTCCAGGTGAGACGCCTCCAGATCTGGGATATCAACCTTCCAACGCTCGAAGAAGCGACAGAGCGGCGAGTCTTGCATTTTCATAATTTCAACATACAATGATGAGATAGGTTTATAAGGTTGTTTCAACCGAGCCACAGATTCAATGGGGCCACATTTTAAACACAGGGATAAGGATTTGAATTGGGCCTCACAGGCGTGCCCCAGCTGGAGGTACCGATAGAAACATGTATGGGGCAAATTGTATTCCCTGCAAAGGTACTCAAATGAACAAAAGACCCCATCCACATACAATTGAGTAAGGTACTTCACACCCTTTTGGGGCCAAAATTCATAGTCAGATAAGTGAAACAGTTCTTGCAACTGCCTGTTGCGCCACAATGGTATATACGGGGACCAAGTAGCACTCCCCCTCACCCTCAACGTGCATCACCACAAACTTCCAAGTAGGGTTGAGCTTTAGGATTTTTGGACCCCGAACCCGAACATTTCAGTAAAAGTTCAGGTTCGGTGTTCGGCGATTTCTCTGCGCTTTTTGAAAGACTGCAGAGCAGCCAATCAACAAGCGTTTAACTGTCTGACCTTAGAAGCCATCACAGCCATGCCTAGTAATGGCATGGCTGTGATTGGCCAGAGCAGCATGTGACCCAGCCTCTATATAAGCTTGAGTCATGTAGCGCTGCACGTCACTCTGCTGTTACTAGTGTAGGGAGAGGATGCTGCTGGACTGGTGATTTCAGGGAAAGAATAGGAGAGAATCTAACTCAGTGATCTACATACAAATAATTGTGTGGGTGCAGGGCACAGTCTTTTTACCCTGCCCTGAGCCCATTGACCAAAAAAAAATTACTTTTATCCGTCTGTTAGTTAGGTAGGTGGCCATTTTATGCATGCTCAGTGCACCAGCACTGCATCTGAGCTTTTGGGACATTGAAAATCACCATTTTTTTGGGCAATATACAACATCTGGATTAGTCAATGTGCAATTTAAGCTAGAAATACAGCCATCATTTTCTGGGGTTTTAAAAACACACTTTTTTGCCTAAAAAACTGTATTTTCCTGATCTGCAAGTGTTAAATTCAAGTTTAATATATACAGCTTTCATATTCTGTTACCAAAAAAAAACTTTTTGGGCAATATACAACATCTGGATTAGTCAGTGTGCAATTTAAAGAGGACCTTTCACCAGAATAAAGCATCTAAACCAGGGGTCTCAAACTTGCGGGCCGCGGGCCATTTGCGGCCCTCAGTACAATATTTTGTGGCCCGCACCAACGGCCGGCCTGCGCAAAAATGAATGAATGAAAAAAAAAAAATCATCTGACTTACTGTAGTACTGCTGCAGCGCCGCGCCGCCTGCCCAGCCTGCGAGTGCCGTCATGGCAACACACGGTCACATGGGCTCAGGGCAGGCCACGGGGGTGTGACAGGGTGAGTGAGCAGCGCCGCGGCGGCGGGAAGCAGCCAGAGCAGAGGGACTGTCAGAGGCGAGCAGTCTGACACAGCCACAGCGGTCAGAAAAAGATTGAATTGAAGAGTCGCAGGCAGCCGGCAGCAGAGTCAGGACAGGTCAGGTTGTGTTATGTTAGGGTAGCGAGTGTGATGTGAGTGACAACACAACATAGATGGCATGGAGGGGGAGAAATATGATAACATGGATGGGGGGGAGAAATGTGACAAGATGGAGGATGGAGGGAGCCAGAGGGGGAGAAATGCGACAACATGGAGGGAGCAAGAGGGGGAGAAATGTGACAACATGGAGGGAGCCAGGGGGGGGGGGGGGAAATGTGACATTTAGGGGGGGAAATCTGACATGAGGGCATGATTTCTGACATGGGGGGCTGATGGCTGACATGGGGGGCTGATGGCTGACATGGGGGCATGATGGCTGACATGGGGGCATGATGGCTGACATGGGGGCATGATGGCTGACATGGGGGCATGATGGCTGACATGGGGGCATGATGGCTGACATGGGGGGCTCATGGCTGACATGGGGGGCTCATGGCTGACATGGGGGGCTCATGGCTGACATGGGGGGTTGATGGCTGACATGGGGGGTTGATGGCTGACATGGGGGGCTGATGGCTGACATGAGGGGGCTGATGGCTGACATGGGGGGTTGATGGCTGACGTGGGGGGCTGATGGCTGACATGGGGGCTGATCTGAGGCATTGGGGTCTGATCTGAGGTCTGATTAACATTTCTCCTGCGGTGTTGCTATCAGTGTGTGAAGAGTGGGAGAAGAGGGTTGCATTGACAATCCAACACAATGGGCAGCATATTGAACACATTTTAAAAGTGGTCAGAAACTTGTAAATAACTCATGAAAGAATAAAGTTATGTTAAAACCAAGCACACCATTGTTTTTCTTGGGAAATTCCCAATAAGTTTGATGTGTCACATGACCCTCTTCCTATTGAAAAAACAAAAGTTGGATTCAAAATGGCCAACTTCAAAATGGCCGCCATGGTCACCACCCATCTTGAAAAGTTTCCCCCCTCACATATACTAATGTGCCACAAACAGGAAGTTAATATCACCAACCATTCCCATTTTATTAATGTGTATCCATATAAATGGCCCACCCTGTATAATGTCATTGTGAAAAGTGAGACTGGGTGTCGTCGGCCCACTGGTTAGCAAAAGACCAATCGGCCCCTGCTCAGGCACCCTACTACAGGTTAAAGGGGTTCTCTGGGAATTAAGAATAGTGATGAGCGGGAGGTGCCATATTCGATTTCGCGATATTTCGCGAATATTCGAATGAATATTCTTATTATTTTCGGCGAAATCGAATATTCGTAATTATTTAATTTTTCGCGAATAATATGCGATTAAAATAATCGTGCGATTATTTTTTTTTTTCCCCTGTATAAGGCAATGTTCCTATGACTATGGCTAGGCTAATATGTGTATTTTACGAAATTTCTTAATATTGCTCTAACTTCGTCTTTTAGAATATTCGGAATATTGCTCTAACTCCGTCTTTTAGAATATTACGAATATTCTAAAAGACGAAGTTAGAGCAATATTAAGAAATTTCGTAAAATACACATATTAGCCTAGCCATAGGAAAAAAAAAAAAATCATAAGATTAAAAATAATCGTACGATTATTTTAATCTTATGATTTATTTTTTTTTCCTATGACTATGGCTAGGCTAATATGTGTATTTTACGAAATTTCTTAATATTGCTCTAACTTCGTCTTTTAGAATATTCGGAATATTGCTCTAACTCCGTCTTTTAGAATATTCCGAATATTCTAAAAGACGAAGTTAGAGCAATATTAAGAAATTTCGTAAAATACACATATTAGCCTAGCCATAGTCATAGGAAAATAAATCATAAGATTAAAATAACCGTACGATTATTTTTTTTTCTCGAAAAAAAAAATACGAATATTCGATTTCGCGAATATTTGGAACTATATTCTAAATATTCGCGAAATCTCGAAATTGCGATATTCGAGAAAAAAATTCGAAATTCGAATATTCGCGCTCAACACTAATTAAGAAAATGAAAATACTTAAATATGAGAAATTTTAAATATTTATTATAAATATACTCCCAAATACCTTTCATTAGTTATCATGGCTTGTTTTGTCTAGAGAGCAATCATTAGGATAAATAAAATGGCTGCCGTCCTATTAGTACTGTCACGGCTGAGGATGGGGAAAACCCTCAGCCGTGCGGTATCAGCAGATGGAGTCGCTGCAAGGCCAGGACAGAGAATTAGGGAGCTGGTCACCTCCTACACATCCCTAACTCTGACCCTGTCTCCTATCCGTATGAGCCAACCCTGAAGGTAGGAGGGCTCATACTCCGGAACCTGATATTCCTGCTCGCCCTCAGGGTGGCCCTGGACTAGGAGCAGGGTAAGACGACCCGTTCCTCCTAGACACGGAGGAACAGGAGTCTCACTGGCCAAGCTACATAGACAGGGGAACATAAACAGACATATGGCAATGACAGGTAAGTGAGACTAGTACCACACTTACCTGCCACAGACACACAACCTGGAACCCACATGCAAGTGCTGCTATCCACAACCAACACAAAGGACACAGCACACAACAGACATCACACGGGAACCCAGAAAACCATATGCTGCAATAACAGATAAACCATAAACTAACACCAGACATAACGTTTATGACAATCAGGGTGGCCCTCACTGGCAGATGGTAAATAAGCAGGAGGCTGTCTCCAGCAAGCATGGCTGAAGCACCCTCTCTGACTACTGCCTTCCACTGAGGCTTTATAGGGCCAAGTAGCCACACCCACAGTCAGACACACCCAGTGCACACACACACTAGGAAGGAAGTTAACCCTTCCAACACCAGGGAAGGGAAAACAACAACTTAAAGGGGAAGTGCACACAACACATATAACACCCCGTGCACACCGATAAAAGGCACACCTATAAAGAGAGGTTGCCAGGTGCAACCGCATGCCTACTGCAGCAAGCTGCCTAGCACCGCTCAGGCTGCTCTGCTGCCACATACACAATGTTGCCAGCGGCAACCACAGGTGAGGCAACATACTATAGCCCTCACCTGTGATTGACAACAACACCAAGACCGCAGGCAACTGCATGCGGTTAAGAGTCACGACCATGACCATGGCCGTGACAAGTACACACAAAACCTGTCCTAATCACAGGAGGACAAGTTACTTCACAACACTGAGCTAAAGAGCTGCCTCATCCGCCTCGCCCACTTATCAGGGATTATGATCCTGAATAAGGCCTCATGCACACGACCGTTGTGTGCACCCGTGGCCGTTGTGCCGTTTTCCGTTTTTTTTCGCGGACCCATTGACTTTCAATGGGTCCGTGGAAAAATCCGAAAATGCACCGTTTTGCAGCCGCATCCGTGATCCGTGTTTCCTGGCCGTGAAAAAAATATGACCTGTCCTATTTTTTTCATGGCCAACGGTTCACGGACCCATTCAAGTCAATGGGTCCGTGAAAGAACACGGATGCACACAAGATTGGCATCCGTGTCCGTGATCCGTGGCCGTAGGTTAGTTTTTATACAGACGGATCCGAAGATCCGTCTGCATAAAAGCTTTTTCAAAGCTGAGTTTTCACTCGTGAAAACTCAGAACCGACAGTATATTCTAACACAGAAGCGTTCCCATGGTGATGGGGACGCTTCTAGTTAGAATACACTACAAACTGTGTACAAGACTGCCCCCTGCTGCCTGGCAGCACCCGATCTCTTACAGGGGGCCGTGATCAGCACAATTAACCCCTTCAGGTGCGGCACCTGAAGGGGTTAATTGTGCTGATCACGGCCCCCTGTAAGAGATCAGGACTGCCAGGCAGTAGGGGGCAGACCCTCCCCCCCCCTCCCCAGTTTGAATATTATTGGTGGCCAGTGCGGCCCCCCCCCTCTATTGTAATAATAGGTTGGTGGCCAGTGCGGCCCCCCCCTCTATTGTAATAATAGGTTGGTGGCCAGTGCGGCCCCCCCCCTCCCTCTATTGTAAGAATTCGTTGGTGGCACAGTGTGCGCCCCCCCCTCCCTCCCTCTATTGTAATAATTCGTTGGTGGCACAGTGTGCGCCCCCCATCGGCCCCCCCTCCCTCTATAGCATTAACAACATTGGTGGCCAGTGTGCGGCCTCCCATCTCCCCCCCCATCATTGGTGGCAGCGGAGTTCCGATCAGAGTCCCAGTTTAATCGCTGGGGCTCCGATCGGTAACCATGGCAACCAGGATGCTACTACAGTCCTGGTTGCCATGGTTACTTAGCAATAGTACAATAGTAGAAGATTCATACTTACCTGCTGCTGGCTGCTGCTGCGATGTTCGTGTCCGGCCGGGAGCTCCACCTACTGGTAAGTGACAGGTCTGTGCGGCGCATTGCTAAATGAACTGTCACTTACTAGTAGGAGGAGCTCCCGGCCGGACACGAACATCGCAGCTCCCAGGTAAGTATGAATCTTTTACTATTGTACTATTGCTAGTAACCCGCTGCCACCAATGATCGGGGGGGGGGAGATGGGAGGCCGCACACTGGCCACCAATGTTGTTAATGCTATAGAGGGAGGGGGGGGGCGATGGGGGGTGCACACTGTGCCACCAACGATTTATTACAATAGAGGGAGGAAGGGGGGGGGGCGCACACTGTGCCACCAACGATTTATTACAATAGAGGGAGGAAGGGGGGGGCGCACACTGTGCCACCAATGAATTATTACAATAGAGGGAGGAAGGGGGGGGGGGCGGGCCGCACTGGCCACCAATGATATTCAAACTGGGGAGGGGGGGGGGGTCTGCCCCCTGCTGCCTGGCAGCCCTGATCTCTTACAGGGAGATATGATAGTACAATTAACCCCTTCAGGTGCGGCACCTGAGGGGTTAATTGTGCTGATCACGGCCCCCTGTAAGAGATCGGATGCTGCTAGGCAGCAGGGGGCAGTCATGTACACAGTTTGTAGTATATTCTAACTAGAAGCGTCCCCATCACCATGGGAACGCCTCTGTGTTAGAATATACTGTCGGAAATGAGGTTTCACGATCTAACTCATATCCGACAGTATATTCTAACATAGAGGCGTTCCCATGGTGATGGGGACGCTTCAAGTTAAAATATACCATCGGATTGGAGAAAACTCCGATCTGATGGTATAAAAGGGACTCCAGACTTTACATTGAAAGTCAATGGGGACGGATCCGTTTGAAATGGCACCATATTGTGTCAACGTCAAACGGATCCGTCCCCATTGACTTGCATTGTAATTCAGGACGGATCCGTTTGGCTCCGCACGGCCAGGCGGACACCAAAACGACTTTTTTTTCATGTCCGTGGATCCTCCAAAAATCAAGGAAGACCCACGGACGAAAAAACGGTCACGGATCACGGACCGCAAAAAAATACGGTCGTGTGCATGAGGCCTAAAGCTGATAAGATCTTCAGTTGAATATCTGTAGGATTAGAGTTCATGAGGAGACATTAAGTACAGAGAGGATGGACAGGACAGTCTGTGGTAATAAGTAAATGGTCTGTGGTAATAGAGACTGCATTCAAGTGTCACGCTGTATCTCCACGTCTGGAGAATAAATTAGTATGTCATCCAAATACACAACTACAAATCTCCCCACCAGGTGATGAAAAATATTATTCACAAAATGCTGGAAAACCGCAGAACCAGGTTCTCAAAGTGACCCTCAGGACCCTCAGGAGTATTGAAAGCCGTCTTCCATTCATCCCCTTCCTTGATCCTGACCAGATTATATGACCCCCTTAAGTCCAACTTGGAGAACACCTTGGCACCAACAATCTTTTATAACACATTATGAATCAAAGGAAGGGGGTAAGGATCACTGAAAGTAATCCGATTGAGTTCACGGAAATCCAGACATGGCCGAAGACCTCCGTCTTTTTTTTTAACAAAAAAAACCCCCTACTGCCACTCAGGCCCGGCGCTATAATAAGGCAGACCAAGCGGCTGCCTTAGGGCGCAGAGACAGGGGGGCAGAAAAATTAAACTTTTTTTGCCCCATAACACGCTGTCCCCCCTGTCCCCCAAAGTCGGGCGAAAATGCCCCTGCATCTTTTGGGGCGAATACTAATGAAACGCTTCCATTTTGGAAGCGCTTCATTAGTACCGGAGGACCGCTTCCTGGTCCTCCGCTTGGCTGTCTGCTGTGCAGGGCTGCGCACCATGTGACCTCACTGTGCGCAGCCTTCACAGCTGACAGCCGAGAACCAGGAAGAATAGAGAGAGAGCACTGGTGGTGAGGAGCGGAGGCGTCCAGAAGCAGGAGAGGTAAGTTTTTTTTTTTTGTGCTGATGGCTGACATGGGGGGCATGATGGCTGAAAAGGGGGCATGATGGCTGACATGGGGGCATGATTTCAAATTTGCTTGACCACAGCACTCTTTCTTTACCTGGCAAAATTGGGTGCACGTCCGGGTTTTATTCTTAGCTCCACCACAAGAACTGTGCACGTTGTATAGATTTAGACAGCACTCCAACAACACTTATGATGCTCGGTGAATTTTATTTCATTTCATTTCAGCCGGGCACAGTGGTACACAAGAAGCAACGTTTCGGGCTAGCATAAGCCCTTCATCAGGCGGTATCGTGACCACATAAAGGACTGATGGCTGACATGGGGGCATGATGGCTGAAATGGGGGCATGATGGCTGACATGGGGGCATGATGGCTGAAATGGGGGGCATGATGGCTGACATGGGGGCATGATGGCTGACAATGGGGGGCTGATGGCTGACATGGGGGTCTGATGGCTGACATGGGGGCATGATGGCTGACCTGGAGGCTGATGGGTGACATGGGGGGCTGATGGCTCACATGGGGGCTGATCTGAGGCATTGGTGGTCTGATCTGAGGTCTAATTAACATTGGGGGTCTGATCTGAGGTCTGATTAACATTGGGGGTCTGATTGGGGCTGTGAGCTGAGGCCTGATTAACATTGGGGGTCTGATTGCTGGTCTGACCTCAGGTGTAATGGAAAATATTTTTTTCTTATTATCCTCCTCTAAAACCTAGGTGCATCTTATGGGCCGGTGCGTCTTATGGGGCGAAAAATATCCTCAAACCAGCGATTGTCTGAAGCAGAGAGAAGATACCAGGACCACACAGAGGAGAAGCCAGCTGCTGCAGATGGGACCAGGGCCAGGTTAGCTGCGAGGGGGTGGTGGGGCGCCAAAATGTAGCTTCGCTTGTGTTGGAAAAAATCCTTGCATCGGCCCTTTTGCCACTGGAGATTTGGAAGGTCTTATGTGTCGGTAATATACTCTCTCATGGCCAGTCTTTCAGGTCCAGAAAGGTTATACAACCTAGATTTGGGCAACTTAGCTTCGGGAATAAGGTTGATAGGGCAATCATATTCCCGATGTGGAGGTAAATCCTGGCATCCACTCTCAGAAAATACGTCGGCAAAATCAGATATAAAAGAGGGTAATGTCTTAGTAGTTAAAACAGAAAAAGTTGCAATAAGACAACTGTCAACGCAATAATCACCCCAATCCAGAATCTGTCTAGCTTGCCAACGATGGTTAAATTGTGCTTGCTCAACCACGGCAAACCCAGAACCACCGAAGCAGGGAGACCCTCCAACACAAAACACAAGATAAATTCCTGATGAAAGTCACCTGTAAATGGGCGCCGAAGGCGCACTCGGTCTCCCATCAGCCGCAGACCTGCTGCTTAGCTTCGGGAGCAAGGATCTGTGTTCAGCCTCGTTCCCAGGGCGGCTTTTGCTAGCTGGGAGGCTCCCTGCTCTTAGGTCTGCCTTGAGCGAAGAGCTGATCACTCGGTGCTCGACTTGTTTGTCTGTCGGTCATATGACGCTGGCCACGTCACATGACCCTCACTCCCCACTATAAATACAGGCAACCTGCTGGCTACAGGTTGCCTGTGATTTTGGTCCCTTAGGCTGTGTATTATTATTGTTATTTAGCTTACCTTTGGATTTGACCCTTGATCTGCTTCCTGACACCTCTTCTGCCTGCTCCCTGAACCTTGATGCTACCTCTCGGATTTTGACCTCAGCTTGCATTTGGACTTTGTCTTTGCCTCTTCTCTTGTATTGACGTGACCTCCTGGACTGACCTCGGCTAGTTGACCCGCCTCGTCCTTCCGTTTTTGTTGGTACCTTGCTTGTTCCACCTCTCTGTCCGCTCTAGTGCTACCTCTCATTGGCTGTCCGCTTCCCTGCTGTCTCTATCTCTCTGCTTGCACTTACTCAGGTCAGGGACTGTCGCCCAGTTGCGCCCCGTCACCTAGGACGGGTGGTGCAAGTAGGCAGGGACAGGGGACCTGGTGGCAGCTCAGGTGGTGCACCTCCGCTCTATCTTTATACCCGTGACTCTACCCCGTGACAGTCACCCATTCTTAATCTGATATCATGCACCACTTGCGATAAACACTTCTGAGCTAGAGGTGCAGAATCAATAGCAAAAATTGAAATATTTTTCTCTAATGCACTCTGTGACTACCCGTGCATACGAACTGAGCATCAATCAGGTTCAACCCTGCCCTGCTGTCGATAAACAACTCAATCCCCACTGTTTTTGACTCTAGCGCCACCTCAGCAGTCAGGAGAAATCAGGTACTACCAGTCAAAGACAAATGCACATTTTCTGGCTCTTCTTTCACCCCTACAAGAGTCAGATGGGAATTAAACGTCCTTTTTTTTTTTTTTTTTTATGCTGAATGTATGGACAGACTCTCTCCTGTCCGCAGAAAAAAAACACACTCCCTTCTTACGACCGGTATGCTTAAAAATGGATCCAGGAGTAGCACTCCCTAACTGCATGGGTTCGTCCCCAGACCTAAACTCAGAAGTATCTTTACCCAAAGTGTCAGAGGAGGACGATACATCATGTGATATTACATCCTGAGAGTGGGGGCCCCTAGATCTTTCTCTCAGGCGTTTATCCATGCATATGGCAAGAGAAATAGCAGCCTCCAGAGACACAGGAGTTTCATAAAAGGCCAAAGCGTCCTTTAGCCTCCCTGATAAACCCTGATTGTTCCACTTAGTATCCGTAGCCCACCTCCTTAACTTGGAGCAATAAATCTCAGCAGAACGATCTCCCTGACGAAGGCAAAGCAGCTTAGTTTCGACCAGGGATGTCCGATCCGGATTGTCATAGATAAGACTCAAAGCTTTAAAAAATTAATCCACCGACCGGAGATACTCCAATCAGGTCGGCAAAGAAAAAGCCCATGACTGCGCATCGCCCTTAAACAATGAAATAACCACACCGACTCGCTGTTTCTCATCCCCTAAAATACAGCCTCCCTAAACAAAATGAAATTATCGCATCCCCCAGAGAATCTGTCCGGATAGGCAACTTTAGGCTCCAGATAGGTCTGGTTTCCACCACCACCACCAGGACCAACAGCCTATGGTCTCTAAATCTGCCAGACAGTTGTGCGGAGATCGGCTACTTCCAAAGACACCCCTTGCAACTGTCCTGCCAGTGCAGCAACTGGATCTATGACTGCACTCAAACAAACAAACAAAAAATGACGGTTTTGGCGGTTTATAATATCACGCTCTAGTGTGGGAGGGAAACCCCACACCGAACATAGAAGGAAAAGGAAATGAGGCCTGAAAACTAGGGAAGAAAAATGGACACCTCCTAGTGAAAACCCTAATCAAAGCCCTAACTGACTACCAGTATGAACAGACCCCAGAGGTAGGTGAGTTCATACACAGGAATAAAGTCCTATCTAACCCTAAAGGACCCTGGTACTACTGACAGGAATGAGACATCCTGTTCCTCCAAAAGGAAGGATGAACGGGAGTCTCCCTTAGGCTTCGTTCACATCACCGTTCAGCCTTTCCATTCTCCTTCTCTGTTTAGGAGCAGGAGAATGGAAAGGACCGATTCGGCACATAACTGAGACGAACGGAACCTAAGGACCCCATAGACTATAATGGGGTCCGTTAGGTTTCCGCTCAGAGGAAGAATTTTGAAGCGGAGACAAAAGTCCTGCATGCACAACTTTTGTCTCCGCTCCAAAATCATCTTCTCAGGAGAAACCTAATGGACCCCATTATAGTCTAAGGGGTCCTTAGGTTCCGTTCGGCTCAGTTATGTGTCGAATCCGTCCTTTCCGTTCTCCTGCTTCTAAACGGAGCAGGAGAACGGAAAGGCTGAACAGTGATGTGAACGAAGCCTAAGGCCTAATACAAAACAACAAGGAAATGCAACACACAGAAAGGCCAAAATACAAAGGGAAAGGTAACACTTAACTTCCAAGAAGCTATGGCAGCACCAGTAACTCAGCCAAGATCCAAACACCAGCTATCCACAGGTCCAACTGAAGCTATAAACCGCACAGCATTGTGGGAGAAACAACTATAAATAGGGAAAGTTAAATGATCACAATAGCAACACCTGGAGGTTAAGGGTGTGGCCAGCACCGGAAACAACACAGACTCTGATTGATCCACAAGGTAAACATGTCAAATCAAACCATGTGTTGCCAGTCTCAAAGATCTCCTGCCACTCACTGTCGCGGAGACGTCCGTATGTCTCGGTATGTCCGTGACAACAAGAGCTGCTGCTTATTAGCCACATCCTCACCTCCTCGCTATACTTTATGTCTCCTCATTAACTCCATTCCTACAGAGATTCAGCTAAAGATCTTATCAGCTGTATTCAGGATTATAATCATTGACAAGCAGAGCAGAGAGGAGAACAAGGCAGCTCTTTAGCTCAGTGTTGTGAAGTAACTTGTGCTGCTGTGTGATTAGGACAGGTTTTATGAGTACTAATAGGACGGCAACCTTTTTATTTCTCCTAATGATTGATCCCTAGACAAAATAAGCCATTAAAACTAATGGCAGGTGTTTGGGAATATACACTCACCTAAAGAATTATTAGGAACACCATACTAATACGGTGTTGGACCCCCTTTTGCCTTCAGAACTGCCTTAATTCTACGTGGCATTGATTCAACAAGGTGCTGATAGCATTCTTTAGAAATGTTGGCCCATATTGATAGGATAGCATCTTGCAGTTGATGGAGATTTGAGGGATGCACATCCAGGGCACAAAGCTCCCGTTCCACCACATCCCAAAGATGCTCTATTGGGTTGAGATCTGGTGACTGTGGGGGCCATTTTAATACAGTGAACTCATTGTCATGTTCAAGAAACCAATTTGAAATGATTTGAGCTTTGTGACATGGTGCATTATCCTGCTGGAAGTAGCCATCAGAGGATGGATACATGTTCTCATTCTGTTTACGCCAAATTCGAACTCTACCATTTGAATGTCTCAACAGAAATCGAGACTCATCAGACCAGGCAACATTTTTCCAGTGTATACTGTGGGTTCTGTATATTGTGGAGTGCTATACTGCTGTACTGTATACTGTGGGGGGCTGTATACTGTGGGGGGCTGTATACTGTGAGTGCTGTATATTGTGGAGTGCTATACTGCTGTACTGTATACTGTGGGGGGCTGTATACTGTGGGTGCTGTATATTGTGGAGTTCTATACTGCTATACTGTATAGTGTGGGGGGCTGTATACTGTATACTGTGGGTGCTGTATATTGTGGAGTGCTATACTGCTGTACTGTATACTGTGGGTGCTGTATATTGTGGAGTTCTATACTGCTATACTGTATAGTGTGGGGGGCTGTATACTGTATACTGTGGGTGCTGTATATTGTGGAGTGCTATACTGCTGTACTGTATACTGTGGGGGGCTGTATAC
The DNA here is from genome assembly GCF_905171765.1 of Bufo bufo. Taxonomy (NCBI): domain Eukaryota; kingdom Metazoa; phylum Chordata; class Amphibia; order Anura; family Bufonidae; genus Bufo; species Bufo bufo. The sequence goes on along the minus strand of NC_053392.1, from coordinate 565,591,137 downwards.
TGTGGGTGCTGTATATTGTGGAGTGCTATACTGCTGTACTGTATATTGTGGGTGCTGTATATTGTGGAGTGCTATACTGCTGTACTGTATACTGTGGGGGGCTGTATACTGTGGGTGCTGTATATTGTGGAGTGCTATACTTCTGTACTGTATAGTGTGGGGGGCTGTATACTGTGGGTGCTGTATATTGTGGAGTGCTATACTGCTGTACTGTATACTGTGGGGGGCTGTATACTGTGGGGAGCTGTATACTGTATATTGTGGAGTGCTATACTGCTGTACTGTATACTGTGGGGGCTGTATACTGTGGGGAGCTGTATACTGTGGGTGCTGTATATTGGGGAGTGCTATACTGCTGTACTGTATACTGTGGGGGCTGTATAGTGTGGGGAGCTGTATACTGTATACTGTGGGTGCTGTATATTGTGGAGTGCTATACTGCTGTACTGTATACTGTGGGGGGCTGTATACTGTGGGGGCTGTATACTGTATACTGTGGGTGCTGTATATTGTGGAGTGCTATACTGCTGTACTGTATACTGTGGGGGGCTGTATACTGTATACTCTGGGTGCTGTATATTGTGGAGTGCTATACTGCTGTACTGTATACTGTGGGGGCTGTATACTGTGGGTGCTGTATATTGTGGAGTTCTATACTGCTATACTGTATAGTGTGGGGGGCTGTATACTGTGAGTGCTGTATATTGTGGAGTGCTATACTGCTGTACTGTATACTGTGGGGGGCTGTATACTGTGGGTGCTGTATATTGTGGAGTGCTATACTGCTGTACTGTATATTGTGGGTGCTGTATATTGTGGAGTGCTATACTGCTGTACTGTATACTGTGGGGGGCTGTATACTGTGGGTGCTGTATATTGTGGAGTGCTATACTTCTGTACTGTATAGTGTGGGGGGCTGTATATTGTGGAGTGCTATACTGCTGTACTGTATACTGTGGGGGGCTGTATACTGTGAGTGCTGTATATTGTGGAGTGCTATACTGCTGTACTGTATACTGTGGGGGGTTGTATACTGTGGGTGCAGTATATTGTGGAGTTCTATACTGCTATACTGTATAGTGTGGGGGGCTGTATACTGTGGGTGCTGTATATTGTGGAGTGCTATACTGCTGTACTGTATACTGTGGGGGGCTGTATACTGTGGGTGCTGTATATTGTGGAGTTCTATACTGCTATACTGTATAGTGTGGGGGGCTGTATACTGTATACTGTGGGTGCTGTATATTGTGGAGTGCTATACTGCTGTACTGTATACTGTGGGGGGCTGTATACTGTGGGTGCTGTATATTGTGGAGTGCTATACTGCTGTACTGTATATTGTGGGTGCTGTATATTGTGGAGTGCTATACTGCTGTACTGTATACTGTGGGGGGCTGTATACTGTGGGTGCTGTATATTGTGGAGTGCTATACTTCTGTACTGTATAGTGTGGGGGGCTGTATACTGTGGGTGCTGTATATTGTGGAGTGCTATACTGCTGTACTGTATACTGTGGGGGGCTGTATACTGTGGGGAGCTGTATACTGTATATTGTGGAGTGCTATACTGCTGTACTGTATACTGTGGGGAACTGTATACTGTGGGGAGCTGTATACTGTGGGTGCTGTATATTGTGGAGTGCTATACTGCTGTACTGTATACTGTGGGGGGCTGTATAGTGTGGGGAGCTATATACTGTATACTGTGGGTGCTGTATATTGTGGAGTGCTATACTGCTGTACTGTATACTGTGGGGGGCTGTATACTGTATACTGTGGGTGCTGTATATTGTGGAGTGCTATACTGCTGTACTGTATACTGTGGGGGGCAGTATACTGTGGGGGGCTGTATACTGTAAGTGCTGTATATTGTGAAGTGCTATACTGCTGTACTGTATACTGTAGGGGGCTGTATACTGTAGGTGCTGTATATTGTAGAGTTCTATACTGCTATACTGTATAGTGTGGGGGGCTGTATACTGTATACTGTGGGTGCTGTATATTGTGGAGTGCTATACTGCTGTATTGTATACTGTGGGGGCTGTATACTGTATACTGTGGGTGCTGTATATTGTGGAGTGCTATACTGCTGTACTGTATACTGTGGGGTGCTGTATATTGTGGAGTGATATACTGCTGTACTGTATACTGTGGGGGGCTGTATACTGTAGGTGCTGTATATTGTGGAGTGCTATACTGCTGTACTGCATAGTGTGGGGGGCTGTATACTGTGGGTGCTGTATATTGTGGAGTGCTATACTGCTGTACTGTATACTGTGGGGGGATGTATACTGTGGGGAGCTGTATACTGTATATTGTGGAGTGCTATACTGCTGTACTGTATACTGTGGGGGCTGTATACTGTGGGTGCTGTATATTGTGGAGTGCTATACTGCTGTACTGTATACTGTGGGGGGCTGTATACTGTGGGGGCTGTATACTGTGGGGGCTGTATATTGTGGAGTGCTATACTGCTGTACTGTATACTGTGGGGGGCTGTATACTGTGGGGGGCTGTATACTGTGGGTGCTGTATATTGTGGAGTGCTATACTGCTGTACTGTATAGTGTGGGGGGCTGTATAGTGTGGGGTGTTGTATCGTGTATAGTTTGGGGTGCTGTATACGGTGAGGTGCTATACTGCTCTACTCTATACTGTGAGGTGTTTTGCCCAGGGTCCAATCAATATTAAAGACAGCCCTGGTTATTCTCCTGGAAGAAGTCCCTTGTCCTGCGGGCATTGTGTACTGTAGCGTTGTCCTGTTGAAAAACCCAGTCGTTACCACACAGACGAGGGCCTGCAGTAATGAGGAATGCTCTCTGCAACATCTGGACATAGCCAGCGGCCGTTTGACGCCCCTGCACTTCCTGAAGCTTCATTGTTCCACTGAAGGAAAAAGCACCCCAGACCATTATGGCGCCCCCTCCACTGTGGCGCGTAGAAAACATCTCAGGTGGGATCTGCTTGTCATGCCAGTAACGTTGGAAACCATCAGGACCATCAAGGTTACATTTTTTCTCATCAGAGAATAAAACTTTCTTCCACCTTTGAATGTCCCATGTTTGGTGCTCTCTTACAAGTCCAAACGAGCAGTTCTGTGGTGTTCAAGGAGATGAGGTCTTTGAAGACGTTTTTTGTTTTTGAAGCCCTTCAGTCTCAGATGCCGTCTGATGGTTATGGGGCTGCAGTCAGCACCAGTAAGGGCCTTAATTTGGGTCGAGGATCGTCCAGTGTCTTGACGGACAGCCAATTGGATCCTCCGGCTCAGTGCTGATGAAATTTTTGTTGGGTCTTCCACTTGACTTTTTTGTTCCATAACCCTCAGGATCCTTTAAGAAATTCCAAATGACTGTCTTACTGCGCCCCACCTCAGCAGCGATGGCTGTGAGAGACCCTGCTTATGCAGTTCAACAACCCGACCACGTTCAAAAAGGGAGAGTTTTTTTGCCTTTGCCATCACTATGTGTGACTACCTGACAGAAAATGAAAATGAATCCACATCTTTGCACAGATTTGGCCTTTTAACCACTTCAGCCCCCAGTGCTTAAACACCCTGAAAGACCAGGCCACTTTTTACACTTCTGACCTACACTACTTTCACCGTTTATTGCTCGATCATGCAACTTACCACCCGAATGAATTTTACCTCCTTTTCTTCTCACTAATAGAGCTTTCATTTGGAGGTATTTCATTGCTGCTGATATTTTTACTTTTTTTGTTATTAATCGAAATTTAACGATTTTTTGGCAAAAAAATGACATTTTTCACTTTCAGTTGTAAAATTTTGCAAAAAAAACGACATCCATATATAAATTTTGCTCTAAATTTATTGTTCTACATGTCTTTGATTAAAAAAAAATGTTTGGGTAAAAAAAAAATGGTTTGGGTAAAAGTTATAGCGTTTACAAACTATGGTACAAAAATGTGAATTTCCGCTTTTTGAAGCAGCTCTGACTTTCTGAGCACCTGTCATGTTTCCTGAGGTTCTACAGTGCCCAGACAGTACAAACACCCCACAAATGACCCCATTTCGGAAAGTAGACACCCTAAGGTATTCGCTGATGGGCATAGTGAGTTCATAGAACTTTTTATTTTTTGTCACAAGTTAGCGGAAAATGATGATTTTTTTTTATTTTATTTTTTTCTTACAAAGTCTCATATTCCACTAACTTGTGACAAAAAATAAAAACTTCCATGAACTCACTATGCCCATCAGCAAATACCTTGGGGTGTCTTCTTTCCAAAATGGGGTCACTTGTGGGGTAGTTATACTGCCCTGGCATTCTAGGGGCCCAAATGTGTGGTAAGGAGTTTGAAATCAAATTCTGTAAAAAATGACCAGTGAAATCCGAAAGGTGCTCTTTGGAATATGGGCCCCTTTGCCCACCTAGGCTGCAAAAAAGTGCCACACATGTGGTATCTCCGTATTCAGGAGAAGTTGGGGAATGTGTTTTGGGGTGTCATTTTACATATACCCATGCTGGGTGAGATAAATATCTTGGTCAAATGCCAACTTTGTATAAAAAAAATGGGAAAAGTTGACTTTTGCCAAGATATTTCTCTCACCCAGCATGGGTATATGTAAAATGACACCCCAAAACACATTCCCCAACTTCTCCTGAGTACGGAGATACCAGATGTGTGACACTTTTTTGCAGCCTAGGTGGGCAAAGGGGCCCATATTCCAAAGAGCACCTTTCGGATTTCACTGGTCATTTTTTACAGAATTTGATTTCAAACTCCTTACCACACATTTGGGCCCCTAGAATGCCAGGGCAGTATAACTACCCCACAAGTGACCCCATTTTGGAAAGAAGACACCCCAAGGTATTCGCTAATGGGCATAGTGAGTTCATGGAAGTTTTTATTTTTTGTCACAAGTTAGTGGAATATGAGACTTTGTAAGGAAAAAAATAAATAAAAAAAAATCATCATTTTCCACTAACTTGTGACAAAAAATAAAAAATTCTAGGAACTTGCCATGCCCCTCACGGAGTACCTTGGGGTGTCTTCTTTACAAAATGGGGTCACTTGTGGGGTAGTTATACTGCCCTGGCATTTTCCAGGGGCCCTAATGTGTTGTAAGTAGGTAAATGACCTGTGAAATCCGAAAGGTGCTTTTTGGAATGTGGGCCCCTTTGCCCACCTAGGCTGCAAAAAAGTGCCACACATGTGGTATCTCCGTATTCAGGAGAAGTTGGGGAATGTGTTTTGGGGTGTCATTTTACATATACCCATGCTGGGTGAGATAAATATCTTGGTCAGATGCCAACTTTGTATAAAAAAATGGGAAAAGTTGTCTTTTGCCAAGATATTTCTCTCACCCAGCATGGGTATATGTAAAATGACACCCCAAAACACATTCCCCAACTTCTCCTGAGTACGGAGATACCAGATGTGTGACACTTTTTTGCAGCCTAGATGCGCAAAGGGGCCCGTATTCCTTTTATGAGGGCATTTTTAGACATTTGGATCCCAGACTTCTTCTCACGCTTTAGGGCCCCTAGAATGCCAGGGCAGTATAAATACCCCACATGTGACCCCATTTTGGAAATAAGACACCCCAAGGTATTCAATGAGGGGCATGGCGAGTTCATAGAAATTTTTTTTTTTTGGCACAAGTTAGCGGAAATTGATTTTATTTATTTTTTTCTCACAAAGTCTCCCTTTCCGCTAACTTGGGACAAAAATTTCAATCTTTCATCGACTCAATATGCCCCTCACGGAATACCTGGGGGTGTCTTCTTTCCGAAATGGGGTCACATGTGGGGTATTTATACTGCCCTGGCATTCTAGGGGCCCTAAAGCGTGAGAAGAAGTCTGGAATATAAATGTCTAAAAAATGTTACGCATTTGGATTCCGTGAGGGGTATGGTGAGTTCATGTGAGATTTTATTTTTTGACACAAGTTAGTGGAATATGAGACTTTGTAAGAAAAAAAAAATAATTTCCGCTAACTTGGGCCAAAAAAATGTCTGAATGGAGCCTTACAGGGGGGTGATCAATGACAGGGGGGTGATCAATGACAGGGGGGTGATCAATGACAGGGGGGTGATCAGGGAGTCTATATGGGGTGATCACCCCCCTGTCATTGATCACCCCCCTATAAGGCTCCATTCAGATGTCCGTATGTGTTTTGCGGATCCGATCCATGTATCCGTGGATCCGTAAAAATCATACGGACATCTGAATGCAGCCTGACAGGGGAGGTGATCAATGACAGGGGGGGTAATCAATGACAGGGGGGGTGATCAGGGAGTCTATATGGGGTGATCACCACAGTCATTGATCACGCCCCTGTAAGGCTCCATTCAGACGTCCGTATGCGTTTTGCGGATCCGATCCATCTATCAGTGGATCCGTAAAAATCATGCGGACATCTGAATGGAGCTTTACAGGGGTGTGATCAATGACAGGGGGGTGATCAGGGAGTCTATATGGGGTGATCACCACAGTCATTGATCACGCCCCTGTAAGGCTTTATTCAGACGTCCGTATGCGTTTTGCGGATCCGATCTATCTATCAGTGGATCCGTAAAAATCATGCGGACATCTGAATGGAGCTTTACAGGGGTGTGATCAATGACAGGGGGGTGATCAGGGAGTCTATATGGGGTGATCACCACAGTCATTGATCACGCCCCTGTAAGGCTTCATTCAGACGTCCGTATGCGTTTTGCGGATCCGATCCATCTATCAGTGGATCCGTAAAAATCATGCGGACATCTGAATGGAGCTTTACAGGGGGTGTGATCAATGACAGGGGTGTAATCAATGACAGGGGGGTGATCAGGGAGTCTATATGGGGTGATCAGGGGTGATCAAGGGTGAATAAGGGGTTAATAAGTGACGGGGGGGGGTGTAGTGTAGTGTAGTGGTGCTTGGTGGGACTTTACTGAGCTACCTGTGTCCTCTGGTGGTCGATCCAAACAAAGGGGACCACCAGAGGACCAGGTAGCAGGTATATTAGACGCTGTTATCAAAACAGCGTCTAATATACCTGTTAGGGGTTAAAAAAAACACATCTCCAGCCTGCCAGCGAACGATCGCCGCTGGCAGGCTGGAGATCCACTCTCTTACCTTCCGTTCCTGTGAGTGTGCGCGCCTGTGTGCGCGCGTTCACAGGAAATCCCGGCTCACGCGAGATGACGCGTATATGCGTCGCTGAGCGCAGGGCTGCCACCTCCGGAACGCGAATCTGCGTACAGCGGTCCGGAGGTGGGTAAAGACCTGACTTTTGTCCTACATATACGTTGAATGTCAGGAAGGGGTGGCCAGCCATAGGTTGGGGAAGATTAAGGTTGTGAACCCTGGCCCTAGAAAAGTCAGGGGTAGTGCGAAGTGATAGGCTGAGGAGGTGAAAGACAGGCCACAGTTGGAGTCTGCGTGGAGTGGGCAAACCAGCGCTACTATGGACCATCGGAGAAAGAGCAGAATAACACAGGTGAGATCTCCGCCAGCGAACACGCCCCAGTGAGTTGGTCCCCTGAACCGAGCACCACCCTAGGCACTGGGCCGCCACTGCCTAAAGCAAAATAAAACCCTGCTCCGTGGTAGCAAATAGCATACATGATGTATTGTCCCCGGTAGGTTAGTCTATAAGAGGATGAGACTGTTTTTTGTATTTTATTTAAGCTGAATGTATATATATGATAGGATGTGATATGATAGATCACACAATATGATATGATACCTCTATTTTGAATACATAAGTACTTACAGATCAGGACTTTAGTGTGCAATATAATTAAAGACTGTACTGCAGGATTAGGAGAGTCTTATAAAACACTATTACATTGTTGAAGAAAAAGTACGGTATATATCGTTATTATAATGTAACATTACAATAGGCATAATTAGGTTCACGCACAGTGCACTGGCATTACGGCAGCTGAATCAATCAACACCATTATATTCCCAGAGTGTTACAAATCTGTAACGTAGACTATAAGAGCACAAAGACAAGAGATTCTTCAGTTTTAGAGCGACCTCTTGTGGAAACTGTGAGGAACTGCTATTCAGAGAATGAGAAATAACATTAAAGGGTGTGTCTGGTATTTTAATATTGATAGCCTATCCTCAGGATAGATCATTAATATCAGATCGGCGGGGGTTCTGGGAGTCGCATTTACCAGCCACGTGGCCTAGCTGCAGCTCAGTCCCATTCAAGTAAATAGTGCTGAACGGCAATACCAAGCACAGCAGCTATAGATGGTGCTGTGCATGGCAAGCTACAAAGAGGTCACTGTGCTCACCAGAGCTCCGGTGAGTGCTGCGGCATCCTCAAACAGCTGATCGGTGGGATGCTGGGTGTCTGACCTCTGCTGATCCGATACTGATGACCTGTCCTGTGTATAGGTCATCAATATTAGAATCTCAGAAAACCCATATAATAGGGCATAGTCCATCACTTTATTGCGGCTCCATGTTGTATATTTAGTACCCAAAAAAAAAAAAAAAAGCTCCATTATAGTAAAAAAAAAAAATCACAAAAATATTTCTAGAAAGTTTTCATGTATTCCCACGTTGTGATCTCTTAAAGGGGTTGTCCAGGTTCAGAGCTGAACCCGGACATCCCTCCATTTTCACCCAGGCTTGAGCATCGGAGCAGTTCATGCTCCGATGCTCTCCTTTTCCCTGCGCTAAATCACGCAGGGCAAAGGCATTTTTTGGAGATCTGGTGACGTACCGGGGCTCTCCATGGGGCTGCCAGGAACCCCGGTGATGTCACCGGCACTGATGGGCGGCATTTAGCGCTGCCCTAGCCAGTAAAACGGCTAGGGCAGTGCTAAAGCCCGCCGATCAGAGCCGGTGACATCACAGAACACACTGCCGGGAGGAAGTTTCCGCCCGGCAGTGTGTTATTGAACACAAAAGAGCCCGTGCCCTGTGCGATCTAGCGCAGTGCAAGGGAGCGCATAGGAGCATGAGATGCTCCGATGCTAGCCTCAGGGGGGCTGCCTGGGTGAAAATAAGGATATGTCTGGGTTCAGTTCTGAACCCGGACAACCCCTTTAATTATGCAGCTTTCATACAAAGCATGCAGGACTTTTCTCTGGTCTACAATAACAGATCTCTGACGGAACTGACAAAAACAGATGCTCAAAATAAAGGATCAGAAGAAAGGAAAATTAATTTAGGCTGCTTTCACACCATGTTTGGTCTGTGATTTCCATCAGTAAGGGCTCATGCACACGACCGTTGTTGTTTTGAGGTCCGTTTTTCACTGATTCGTTGTTCCGTATCTGAGTTTTTTTCTTTCTCTGATTTAGGTCCTCTTTCATTCCGTTATTGCATAAAACATATCCATATAGTTTCCGTATTTGATCAGTTTTTTGTGGATCGTATACAGAAACAGTAACTTATTAATCACCAAACACATTAGCAATATGGGCTGGGCATAGAATTTCTACAGTATGGATCCGCGAAATACGGATGGCATACGGATGTGTTCCGTGTGCGTTCCGTATTTTTTGCGGACCCATTGACTTGAAGGGGGCCTAGGACCGTGATTTGCGGACAGTAATAGGACATGCACTACTTTTTTGCGGAACGGCCATGCGGACAAACGGAAACGGAATGCACATGGAGTAACTTCTGTATTTTCTACAGCCCCATTGAAGTGAACGGTTCCACATACGGTCGGCAAAAAAAAAAACGGAACGGAAGAGGAAAGAAAACACTTTCGTGTGCATGAGCCCTAAGGGCTGGCGGCCGTGCCTGCATTGTGTCCTGTAAACAGCGGGTCCGCATTATAGTAGAACCGGCCGTGTGTATACCGTTTCACAGACCGGATCCGTTTTTCCAGGACACTTAGGGCCAGATCCGGCATTAATGCATTTCAATGTAAAATAATGCAAGTGTTCCGGAATTTTGGGCATCCTGATGCATACTGAACGGATTGCTCTCCATTCAGAATGCATTAGGATAAAACTAGAACTTAATACCGGAAAAGAAAAACGCTAGTGTGAAAGTACCCTAATTCTTCAGTTTTTCTTCACGCTCATGAAAAACGCATCAAAAACAGATTGGATCCACATGGAAAAAACTGGAACATTGAACATAATCGTAGACAAAACTGATTAAACCTGCGTGCAAAATCATCAGTTTTTCCTTAGACAGATCCTGACACATATGGCGCGGTTGACTACTGAGCAGCCGTATGGGCCCCAGCAGGCTCTGATTTAACTACTGTTTAGTCGGTCTGCATTGTTAGGTCTCTTTCACACGAGCGTGATGGATTAGGTCCAGATGCGTTCAGGGTGCGTTCAGTGAAACTCTCACCATTTTGCAAGTTTAGTCAGTTTTGTCTGCAATTGCGTTCAGTTGTTCAGTTTTTTCCGCGTGAGTGCAATGCAATGATAAAAAACTGAAGGTTTACAAACAACATCTCCTAGCAACCATCAGTGAAAATCGCATTGCATCTGCACTTGCTTCCGGATGCAATGCTTTTTACACTGAAGCCCCATTCACTTCTATGGGGCCAGGGCTGCGTGAAAAACTCAAAATATAGAACATGCTGCGTTTTTTACGCAACTCAGAACTGATGCGTGAAAGAAAACGCTCATGTACACAGACCCATTGAAATGAATGGGTCAGGATTCAGTGCGGGTGCTTTGCGTTCACGTCACGCATTGCACCCGCACGGAAAACTCGCTTGTGTGAAAGGGGCCTTAATGGCTGCGCAGCACCTTCAATACTGCATGGCATATTGTGGGCCGCTATATGAGCCCTTATACTTTTGTAGGTACATCTATCTGTTAAAGCCCCGCCTTCCCAATTATCTTAAAGGGGTTAACCCATGAAAAGTATGTGACATTGATAACCTATCCAGAGGACAGGTCATCAATAGTAATTCCCAGATAACCCCTTTAAATTTGCCCGAGCTCCCTGTCTCTTGTGTCGTTACGAGTTATTTCAACCGTGACCTTACATTTTGCATTGTGCACCTGTTCTTCTACATGGGTCATAATGCAGAACATCTTTAACCACATTTAAGATATCCCCCCTCCCCCATAACAGGTCTGTGCTGTTTCCATTTCCCTTGGTCGCGAACCGTAACACGCTGCGGTATGTGTATGCAAATTAGGGGTTCACATTTATCAAATGTTGTGCTCAGCAGAGGTAACAATGAGGGCTCATGCACATGACCGTATATTTGGTCCGCATCCAAGCCGCATTTTTGGGGGGATCGGATGAGGACCCATTCATTTCAATGGGGCTGCAAAAACGGCACACATGTCCGTTCCGTGGCCCGCAAAAAAAAAGTACAACATGTCCTTTTCTTGTCCGTTTTGCTGACAACTATAGGACATTTCTAGAGGAGTTTGAAAAAAAAATGGCGGCATGTACAAGGCCAGGTTCTGTGTTTTACGGATCCGCAATTTGCGGACTACAAAACAGATAAGGTCGTGTGCATGAGTTCTTAGGTAGAACACTAGGGCTCTGTTCACATCATGATCAGAAAGGCTAGCTGGTTCTTCAATATTGATGGCCTATCATTAGGATAAGCCATCAGTATTAGGGGGTGTTAACATCTTGTTTTCGTTGTACGTCAAGCGGATAGGTTTCAGTAAGAAACATGTACACAAACGTATGCATTATTGTGGGTATCTATCCTCTTTTTAACATACAGTACAGACCAAAAGTTTGGACACACCTTCTCATTCAAAGAGTTTTCTTTATTTTCATGACTATGAAGGCATCAAAACTATGAATTAACACATGTGGAATTATATACATAACAAACAAGTGTGAAACAACTGAAAATATGTCATATTCTAGGTTCTTCAAAGTAGCCACCTTTTGCTTTGATTACTGCTTTGCACACTCTTGGCATTCTCTTGATGAGCTTCAAGAGGTAGTCCTCTGAAATGGTCTTCCAACAGTCTTGAAGGAGTTCCCAGAGATGCTTAGCACTTGTTGGCCCTTTTGCCTTCACTCTGCGGTCCAGCTCTCCCCAAACCATCTCGATTGTGTTCAGGTCCGGTGACTGTGGAGGCCAGGTCATCTGGCGCAGCACCCCATCACTCTCCTTCATGGTCAAATAGCCCTTACTTTCAAAGTTTTCCCAATTTTTCGGCTGACTGACTGACCTTCATTTCTTAAAGTAATGATGGCCACTCTTTTTTCTTTACTTTTTTCTTGCCATAATACAAATTCTAACAGTCTATTCAGTAGGACTATCAGCTGTGTATCCACCTGACTTCTCCTCAACGCAACTGATGGTCCCAACCCCATTTATAAGGCAAGAAATCCCACTTATTAAACCTTACAGGGCACACCTGTGAAGTGAAAACCATTTCAGGGGACTACCTCTTGAATCTCATCAAGAGAATGCCAAGAGTGTGCAAAGCAGTAATCCAAGCAAAAGGTGGCTACTTTGAAGAACCTAGAATATGACATATTTTCAGTTGTTTCACACTTGTTTGTTATGTATATAATTCCACATGTGTTAATTCATAGTTTTGATGCCTTCAGTGTGAATCTACAATTTTCATAGTCATGAAAATAAAGAAAACTCTTTGAATGAGAAGGTGTGTCCAAACTTTTGGTCTGTACTGTATATGTTTGATAGATGTGCATACGTCTCAATGGGCCAGATTTATCATTAGCTCAGGTCAGAATAATGGAGTGAAAAAGTCCCCAAAAAATGCGCAAACGCTAAAACTGCGCACAAATTTGCGACTTTTTTCTGCTCTGCACTATGCTCGCCAGTTTTCTGAAAGTGGACGTGTTTTCTTATGTAAATGAATCTCTAGACAGATTTACTATTGGGACTATTTAAAAAGTCGCAAAAAAGTCGCAAAAAAGTCGCAATTTCACTCCAGTGAGGACCATGCTTATCTTATGAGACTTTTTAATAGAACATGCGACTTTTTCATAAAGATGTGCGACTTTTGTAAAGCTGTTACTGACGGATAAACTGTTACCGTCAAACCACATTTATTACAGTCTTAAAGGGCCGATCATAAATCTGACTTGGCTAAAACTGACTTTAGCCATATGTGAAAGTGGAGTGAGCTGTCAGAGTAATGATAAATCTGGCCCAATATGTTTGTGTCCGTTTATTTATAACAAAAAATGTATATGTCTTTGTGAAACCTTTTTTTAAATAAAGATTTGAAAGCATCTGAAAGAACGGATATGTTTAATGGATGGAAACGTATTGTTTTACGTTTCCATCCATCTCTCATTCACTGCAATGTTAAAAAAAAAACTACATATGTCTATCTAATTTGGAGTCAAAAGCATGCACTCCAGCTGTGGTGAAACTACGACTCCCAGCATGCTCCATTCATTTCTATGGAGTTCTGAGAACAGCCAAGCAAATGTACATGTTGGGAGTCATAGTTTTATCACAGCTAGAGTGCCGGAGGTTAGCCATCACAGCTCTATGGGTACGTCGAGTAATACGTTTCTATACGTTTTTGGTTTACAAATGTGTCCGCTTGACGTACAACAAACATGAGGTGTGAACTGCCCCTTAAATCTGTTAGGGTCTGACTGTCAGCATTCCCTGCGATCAGCTGTGTGAAGAGACCACAGGGCTCTGACAAGCACTACATCCCCTTCATTGTGCAGTGTCCCACTCAGTGATGGTCGTGGGCACTTCAAACTTTTGTATATGCCTATCTAACGTATTTCGGTGTAAGCTGTAATTCCTATTACCAGGCTGTTAGAGTGTCATTACATCTATTCTCCCCTAGGTGGTGCTGACACCACTTATATATATATATATATATCCTGGGGTTTGCTAATACAGACAGGAAGTAGATCAGTGTAGAACAACAGAGAAGGTAGAAAGTTAATGGAGGAGCAGAACGGGCCTAGTCCACAATGTAGCTGCTATTTTAGCCCCTTGGCTCTGGCCAGGCTAAGGGAGCACAGATAACAGTATTATCAGCACAGCACAGACCAGTGAGTCTGCATATGGATATACTGTAGAGAAAGTCTAGTGGAGGTTAGAGCTAAATTAGCCAATGGACTTCACAAGCACCAGTGACCAGGAGAAACCTAAAAGTACCTGGACACAGCCGGATGATTAGTGCGCAGAATTATCCTTTACTGCATGCCTTGATGGACATAGTGAACCGTAATTCTTCAGTGAGCATCCTTTCCAAAGACTGGAGCAGAAGACTGATGCCTGCCATTAGGGAGACCTCCCTGTGGATTTCTACTGACCAGTAAGAGTTATTATATTCAGTACCTGAGTGCTAGAGAATGGACCTAGCGCAGACTTATAAAAGAGAGAGCCTTTTTCTTGCCTGTTAAAGTAAAAGTCTGACAACTATCCAGCCTGTTACAAGGATTACAGCTAAACCAATATCTGAGTCATATCTTTATGCCATATAAATGAACTGTACGGACCACATGGAGACAAGTGATTAAAGTAAAAGTTCAACTGTTTTACTACAACCGACTCGTCATCTTTTCCACCACCAACCATTGCACCTAACGGTGCTGGCGTCACGAACATAAGGGACCCTGCCTCCAAGGCACCCAAAAACCCATTCCACCAAGGACACCTCAAACACCATCTGGCAGGATTAGTGACACCCCCTCAAGCGCGGAAAAATTGAGTTGCCGCCCCTTTGAAAAAGATTATTTGCTGCAATACTATAGACTTTTCATTCCGCCTCCTGGTGGTGCCGCCCCCCTAATGCAAGTGAACCTAGGGGGCACACCTGAAAGAGAGGTGAATGTCAGCCTATCAGAGGAAGCGGAAGTGCTTTGCTGTGGTGGTGTTGAGGAAGATTTGATCATGGCGGATCACAGTGCATCGCAACCGGGAAGACCAAGCCACCCGGATCCCCAGCCATAGACCGAGGAAGAGCGGGTCCCTGAATATGAGGCATGGGCTGCCAATTGGAGGAGACAAGGCGTGGAACTGCCACCCTACAAGGACCCTGCCAAACCTGTGGAGCCGACTTACTTGCTCCATCAGTAATTGATGAGAGAGGGACCATCAAGAAGCCCTACCTTTCCTGCGCGTGGAGAGAGCATGTATACCGCTATGGCTCCTATTGGCCGTGCACTCCACCTACTATACCTCAGGAGATCCTGGCTGGACTGAAATGCACGGTTGATCAAGTCAGGAACAGAGAGGATCCACCACCCAGTGTTCCATCAGAAGATTCCCCAGTGGGCTGGATCCCACCTTTGCAGGGCCAGAGACATGGTAGTCTCCAAAATCGTTCTGGGCGGTATGGGAGTCCTGGAACCCTCCAGAGAAAGAAGTCCCATCAGAACCAAACCCATATTGGTAAGTAGGCCGGATGGCCAAAACACTTTAGCCTCCTTGTGAGAGACTACTGTATTGGGAGCCCGTACTGTCATGTTGGGGAAAGAACTCTTTGTTTAAGTTGCTGTTGCTGTGGCAGTTTTCCAGGCCACTTTGGAGTCCTATACTCCTTGTTCCAAATTGTTCAGGACTACCATGGACTCCATTACTACTGAAATGTCCTAAATTGCGCCTAGTTTGACCTATGTTATCTCCATTTTACCCCATTCTCGGGTTTCCTGGGACTTTAATTCAAAAAGTTTCTGCAACGTTCAAGTCAAGTGCCCAGAAGGACGTGTCTTATCTTATGCAACGCACATCCTTTTAATCAGAAACTTTTGCACTTTAACCAAATTCCGTGGATTACAAATATTTATACTCCAAATCTGGGATGGACTTAGTTGCCCCATTATAAGATTAACGCCCATTTTTGTCACTGTCAAGCACAGAAGATTCAACGCCCCATGTCCCCCTTGCGCCATGAGAACAAAGAAAATGTGTCTACAGTGTTATTTTAATAATGTGTATTTTCGTGCCAAATCTTTTACATACTGAAGTAACTTAATAATATTATGCAAATGTTGAATTGGGTAGAGGTATGTGTGTATCTGGCACATGTTTGGTGTTTTTCAGGTGACGGCGTAGAGATCCATAGCGTCCATCAAGACAAACGTCGAGGACGGCTTCTTTCAAAGCAGCGGGTAATGCAGTGTCCCACTCAGTGATGGTCGTGGGCACTTCAAACTTTTGTATATGTCTATCTAATGTATTTCGGTATAAGCTGTAATTCCTATTACCAGGCTGTTAGAGTGTCATTACATCTATTAACCCCTAGGTGGTGCAGGCACCACTTATACATATATATCCTGGGGTTTGCTAATACAGACAGGAAGTAGATCAGTGTAGAAAAACAAAGGAGAAGGTAGAAAGTTAATGGAGGAGCAGAACGGGCCTAGACCACAATGTAGCTGCTATTTTAGCCCCTTGGCTCTGGCCAGGCTAAGGGAGCACAGATAACAGTATTATCGCAGCACAGTCCAGTGAGTCTACATCTGGATATAGAGAAAGTCTAGTGGAGGTTAGAGCTAAATTAGCCAATGGACTTCACAAGCACCAGTGACCAGGAGGAACCTAAAAGTACCTGGACACAGCCGGATGATTAGTGCGCAGAATTATCCTTTACTGCATGCCTCTATGGACATAGTGGACCGTAATTCTTCAGTGAGCATCCTTTCCAAAGAATGGAGCAGAAGACTGATGCCTGCCATTAGGGAGACCGCCCTGTGGATTTCTACTGACCAGTAAGAGTTATTATATTTAGTACCTGAGTGCTAGAGAATGGACTTAGCGCAGACTTATATAAGAAAGAGCCTTTTTCTTACCTGTTTGGGGTATAGAGCTGAGGACATGGGTTGCTAGATGGCCGCTAGCACATCCGCAATACCCAGTCCCCATAGCTCTGTGTGCTTTTATTGTGTAAAAAAACTATTTGATACATATGCAAATTAACCTGAGATGAGTCCTGTCCCTGAGATGAGTCATGGTTATGCAGTGTCCCACTCAAGTAACCGTGGGCCCCGCAAACGTGCTTTTACCATGTATTAATGTCATGTGATATGCCTGTATTTTGTATTTTATCTCCTGTCATATTCTCCATGTCACAATGTCATTTTACATGCAAATATCCTTTAGACAGGCCTAGTCAGGGTGCACTACACTCGATTCTCCACAGGATGGAGCAGTGTCAGTGTGTATAAATAGCTTAGCTCAGACCTAAGTTAGGAGTGTGTGCAGTCATGTGTCCTGTGCAGTCATATGCCGTGTGTGCAGTCCTGTGCAGTCATATGCCATCTGTGCAGTCCTGTGTCCTGTGCAGTCATATGCCGTGTGTGCAGTCCTGTGCAGTCATATGCCGTGTGTGCAGTCCTGTGTCCTGTGCAGTCGTATGCCGTGTGTGCAGTCCTGTGCAGTCATGTGTCCAGTGCAGTCATGTGCCGTGTGTGCAGTCCTGTGCAGTCATCATGTGTCCTGTGCAGTCATCATGTGTCCTGTGCAGTCATGTGTCCAGTGCAGTCATGTGCCGTGTGTGCAGTCCTGTGCCGTGTATGCAGTCCTGTGCAGTCATCATGTGTCCTGTGCAGTCATCATGTGTCCTGTGCAGTCATCATGTGTCCTGTGCAGTTGTGTGCTGTGTAGAGCAGTTCAGTTCCTGGTTGAGGTGAATCCAGACCAGTGCAGATGAGCTCAGGTAAATCCAAGTGAGAGTTCAGTTGAATGCAGTTCTCTCATGAGCCTTCAAGAAAGCAACAGCCATGTAGCTGAATATCTGGAGGGAGGCCCCTTCCTAGCCTCTCTACTCTGCCCCTGTCAGTTCCATAACCCAGGGTTAAGACCTGCAAGTATTCTACCTAGAGGTGAGCAATCCACTCCTATAGATCGCTCTTCCAGGGTGACCAATGTCTAAACTGTATGCAGCCGAGTATATAAGGAATTATCACGTTTATGCAAGACAAAGGATTAGCAAGATAGTCATTACCTGAGGACTTATTAAGCACCTTTGTAGTAGGTGTAGGAGATAGCTTGAAGCATCTACATCTCCAGTTTAGATCCTGAGGACAGTCAGGCCAACTGTCAGAACAGCATTGGAATAGAAGTTTCAGTATTCAGAAAAGCACCTTTTTATTCAAGGATTAGGATCAGGCTGGAGTTGTTACCAGTGTAAGACGTTCATTATTACCAGCCTAGTCTGAGCAGTAGTTTCTTATGTGTTACAAGAGCCTGTACTTCATTGAGGATTTGCATTTCCCTTTCCCCATATGTATGGGAGATTGTGCTTAATGCCGGATTGTATCAAGAGACTGTTTAATGCCTATGGATGTATTGTAATCAAGATTCATCATCAGTAAAGTGCCATTTGGAGTTTCACCCTGCTTGCCTCAGACTCAGTTCCTCTATTAACACTATAGTAAATGGTTTTACCTCCATCCAAAAGGTACTGGCGCCACGATTACAAGGAACATTGCCACTGGCACATTAATACAGACCACCAAGGGCACCTCAAACCCACATCTGGCCAGTGTCCCTTACACCAGAGTGTGCCCCAGAGAATCCTTGTGCCATACTCCTTTTCACTTATGCGAGCCTGCCCAGGGACGACATAACCGTGAGTAACCAGAACTGTATTTACCTCGGACCACCTATTGCTCACACCATGACCTCACACATAATTCCCCTGCAAGCTCTGGCATACCGCACTTATACATAATCTCCTGCTCTCTCGCCCATCTGCTGATGATTGGCAGTTCTCTCCTAGAGAGAAAGGGAGAAAACTAGGTAGAAGACTGTCAGTCATCAGCAGGTGGCAGGAGAGCAGGAATTCCTGAATAACCAGGACTCTTCTCAGGTGGCCGTGACTCTTCTCCAGGCCTGTGCTGCAATGATTGTGATGTTGGTTCTCGGCAACCATTTGCTTTTAACTTAGAAATGACAGACCGCTGAAATCAATTCATTTGTCTCTACTTTATGCTGCTGTTAGTATGGGCTGCATAAAGTTGATGACAGGTTCCCTTTAACTGACAACTATCCAGCCTGTTACAAGGATTACAGCTAAACTAATATCTGAGTCATATCTTTATGCCATATAGATGAACTGTACTGACTACATGGAGACAATTGATTTAAGTAAAAGTTCAACTGTTTTACTACAACTGACTCCTCATCTTTTCCACCACCAACCATTGCACCTAACGGTGCTGGCGTCACGAACACCAGGGACCCTGCCTCCAAGGCACCTAAAAACCCATTCCACTCAGGGCACCTCAAACACCATTTCGTGGGATTCCCTGGACAAACAGAGAGTGCCCCGAAGGAACTGGTGCTGTCCTTCCCTTCACTGCACGCCGGGCCAGGGAGCTCTGCTAACCGTGATTAAAAATACTACTACCCCCATCGGCCCACTGTGCCTCATGTGTTGCCCCTGCGGACCTGGTCGCAGCAATTTTTTACCAGGTACTGCGCAGTACTTTTAGTAGCGCCTGTGTCTGGTATTACGATCGACTACATGCAGGGATCAGCAACCTTTGGCACTGTGGAGAGGTACGGGGTGCTATCTGCTACATGTATGGAGCTGTGGAGGGGTACGGGTGCTAGCTGCTACTACATGTATGGAGCTGTGGAGGGGTACGGGTGCTAGCCGCTACTACATGTATGGAGCTGTGGAGGGGTACGGGGTGCTAGCCGCTACTACATGTATGGAGCTGTGGAGGGGTACGGGGTGCTAGCCGCTACTACAAGTATGGAGCTGTGATGGGGTACGGGGTGGTAGCCGCTACTACATGTATGGAGCTGTGGAGGGGTACGGGGTGCTATCTGCTACATGTATGGAGCTGTGGAGGGGTACGGGGTGCTATCTGCTACATGTATGGAGCTGTGGGGGGGTACGGGGTGCTATCTGCTACATGTATGGAGCTGTGGAGGGGTACGGGTGCTAGCTGCTACTACATGTATGGAGCTGTGGAGGGGTACGGGGTGGTAGCCGCTACTACATGTATGGAGCTGTGGAGATGTATGGGGTGCTAGCCGCTACTACATGTATGGAGCTGTGGAGGGGTACGGGGTGGTAGCCGCTACTACATGTATGGAGCTGTGGAGATGTATGGGGTGCTATCTGCTACTACATGTATGGAGCTGTGGAGGGGTACGGGGTGCTAGCCGCTACTACATGTATGGAGCTGAGGAGGGGTACGGGGTGGTAGCCGCTACTACATGTATGGAGCTGTGGAGGGGTACGGGGTGCTATCTGCTACATGTATGGAGCTGTGGAGGGGTACGGGGTGCTATCTGCTACATGTATGGAGCTGTGGGGGGGTACGGGGTGCTATCTGCTACATGTATGGAGCTGTGGAGGGGTACGGGTGCTAGCTGCTACTACATGTATGGAGCTGTGGAGGGGTACGGGGTGGTAGCCGCTACTACATGTATGGAGCTGTGGAGATGTATGGGGTGCTAGCCGCTACTACATGTATGGAGCTGTGGAGGGGTACGGGGTGGTAGCCGCTACTACATGTATGGAGCTGAGGAGGGGTACGGGGTGCTAGCCGCTACTACATGTATGGAGCTGAGGAGGGG
Organism: Bufo bufo; assembly: GCF_905171765.1. Classification (NCBI taxonomy): domain Eukaryota; kingdom Metazoa; phylum Chordata; class Amphibia; order Anura; family Bufonidae; genus Bufo; species Bufo bufo. The sequence continues at coordinate 565,570,728 of NC_053392.1, read as the reverse complement.
TACGGGGTGGTGGCCGCTACTACAAGTATGGAGCTGTGGAGGGGTACGGGGTGGTAGCTAAAGCGCTACGGCACCTTCAAGCAGGTGATCATTGTGGGTGCCAAGAGTCAGACCCTCGCCCCCGATCTAATACTGGTATCTTATCCTAAGAATAGGTCAGCAATTTTAAAGAACTGGAGAACCAGTATAAAAACACTGGGGGAGATTTATCAAACTGGTGCCAAGGAAAACCGGCTTAGTTGCCCATAGCAACCAATCAGAGTCCACCTTTCATTTTCCAAAGGAGCGTTGAAATATGAAAGATGGAATCTGATTAGGTTTCTATGGGCAACTAAGGGGGATTTCACATCACAGTTATGTTTTCATTCTTCTGATCTGTCAGAACAGAAAAATAAAGAGAAAAAAATGGATCCTGTAAAAAAACACATTTGGCATCTGTTACCATCAGAGATCCGTTATTTAAGATGGAAAAATGTCCTGAGTGGAGGACCATCGGCAAGTGTTCTCACTAACATTTATTAGTATCCTGCTGCCCTCCATTCCAGATAAAGACTTTAGGGCAAGTTTCAGATGCGGTTTTCGAAACCAAAACCAGAAGTTGATTCGCTCCTTTTACTTTCTCCCCTTTATGATTCACATCTAATTTTGTCTAGAAGTGTATGTTTAGGCTAGAGATGAGTGAAGCGAGTTTCGGATGTGACATTCAAAGTCGCTTCATTCATAACTTCGGATTAATAGACAGATCTCTGTACAGCATTAGAATGTATGGGCTCCGATGATCCGAAGTTAGTTATTTGCGAAGTTGCGTGTGACTTTGTTGGATAACTTTGGTAGTTGATTTTTAAAGTTGAAAACCACTTTAAAACTTGAAACCGAACTCCGATTCCAAGGTACTAGCTGAAACCGAAGCTGACTTTGGTTTCAAGTTTAATGCTCCATTCACACGTCCGTGGTGTGTTGCGGACCCGCAAATTGCGGATCCGCAACACACCCGCCCGACACCCCTATAGAAATGCCTATTCTTGTCCGCAAGCTGCGGACAAGAATAGGACATGTTCTATCTTTTGCGGAGCTGAAGATCGGGGCCGCGCTCCGCAAATGCGGATGCTGACAGCACACTGTCTGCTGTCCGCATCCATTCCGTCCCCATAGAAAATGAATGGGTCCGCACCCGTTCCGCAAAATTGCAGAACGAATGCGGACTCATTTGCGGACGTGTGAATGGAGCCTTAGGGTACTTTCACACTAGCGTTATTCTTTTCCGGCATTGAGTTCCGTCCTAGGGGCTCAATACCGGAAAAGAACTGATCAGTTTTATCCCCATGCATTCTGAATGGAGAGTAATCCGTTCCGGATGCATCAGGATGTCTTTAGTTCAGTCTTTTTGCCTTTTCAGGATGGAGATAATACCGCAGCATGATGCGGCTTTATCTCCGTCCAAAATTCCGGAACACTTGCTGGAATGCTGGATCCTGCATTTTTTCCCATTGAAATGCATTAATGCCCGATCCGGCCCCGAGTGTTCCGGCAAAACGGATCCGGCATTGCAGTCTGCACATGCTCAGGCTGCAAAAAAATGTGAAAAAAAATAAATGCTGGATTCATTTTTCCGGATGACACCGGAGAGACGGAGTCGGCATTTCAATGCATTTTGAAAAATGCCATCTGTTTGCATATGTTTTGACGGATCCGGCGGCGGAACTGCCTGCCGGAATCCTCTGCCGCAAGTGTGAAAGTAACCTCCAAGTGGTTTTCAACTTTAAAAATCAACTACCGAAGTTATTCAACGAAGTCACACGCGACTTCGCAAATAACTTACTTCGGCTCATCGGAGCCCATACATTCTAATAGTGTACGGAGACGGATCTCGGTACAGTATTAATCCGAAGTTATGAACGAAGCGTCACTCATCACTAGCTCAGATTTTGGGTGCAGTTTCAGCGCAGAATCTGTATTGAAAACCGTTGTTTTCAATGGTAAGCCACGCAGCAGTTCATGCAGCTGACGGCCACATGGTTGCCAAGACAGCACCAAGAATGTACAAGTCTTCTTCATTTCTTGGCGCAGTTATCGTGCTTGGACCCCCACCGATCAAGAGAATGGGGGCCCCGTGCCCCATACAGCCTTAAATGAACAGAAGGCAGGTCAGGCATGTGTGTGGCCGTTCCATTCATTTCTATGTGAAATACTCGGCTATCCCCAGTACTCCCATAAAAAATGAATGGAGCGGCCACCCGTGCAGTGATGGTCAGTTCACAGTGTTCGCCAGCGAACACATACGGGCAACCATCTTTAGTAAGGTAGACACACCCGTCCGGCGATGCACAGGTAAGCCCTTACCTGTGCCTGTGTCGGGAGCCGGTCTGAAATCAAATGCAGTCACCGGGAGCAGGCAGTTCCGAGAACAGCCCGATGAAGGCCCCCGGCGGCTGTTCTCGGAACTGCCTGCTCCCAGTGACCGCATTTGATTTCAGACCGGCTCCCGGCACAGGTAAGGGCTTACCTGTGCATCGCCGGACGGGTGAGTCTACCTTACTAAAGATGGCAGCCCGCATTGGGCTTATGCACATAAAGGTATTTTTCTCCTGTTTCCTTTCCGTTTTTTTTTTTTTTTACAGGTTTGTATGTGTAACCATTCATTTCAATGGGGCTTAAAAAAACCGGAAATGACTCAGTGTGCATTCCGTGTCCATATGTCCGCATGACCGTTCTGCAAAAAATATAGAACATGTCCTATTCTTGTTCGTTTTGCAGACAAGGACAAGATTGTAACCCATTTTTTTTTTTTGTGTGTGTGGGGACCGTAAAATACATACAGTCGTGTGCATTAAAAAAAACATACTGTCTGTGCATCCATTCTGGGACGGAAATTTCCCGGTAGGCCGGCAAGCCTGAGTGCCGCAAGGCCGCTGCCCTGGTGACAAGTGGGGGCGGCCGCGGCCGGCGGCAGGGCAGAGCAGGAGATGAGCGCCTCCATTGTGGAAGCGCTCATCTCCATAGTCATCTGTATTGCCGTCCTCAGGACGGCAATACAGATGCCTGTGCCGTGGCAGAGGAGGGAGAGGTGTGTCCCCTCCTGTTCCTCTGATAGGCTGCCGGCCTAGTGCTGGCAGCCTATCAGAGGCCAGTGCAGGCGGCGCGATGACGTCATCGCGTCGCCTGAGCCGTATAGCGAGGGACACAGACGGAAGAGGCGGCCTGCATCGCATCACATCGCTGGAGGTAAGTATAAGTGTTTTCTTTTTCTTTTTTTTTATATAGGTACAATACTGGGCTGGCACATGATAATGGGGGGACTACTGGGCTGGGCTGGCACATGATAAGGGGGGCTACTGGGCTGGCACATAAGGGGGGCTACTGGGCTGGCACATAAGGGGGGACTACTGGGCTGGGCTGGCACATAAGGGGGGCTACTGGGCTGGCACATGATAATGGGGGACTACTGGGCTGGGCTGGCACATGATAAGGGGGGCTACTGGGCTGGCACATAAGGGGAGACTACTGGGCTGGGCTGGCACATGATAAGAGGGGCTACTGGGCTGGCATATGATAAGGGGGACTACTGGGCTGGGCTGGCACATAAGGGGGGCTACTGGGCTGGCACATGATAAGGGGGGACTACTGGGCTGGCACATGATAAGGGGGGACTACTGGGCTGGCACATGATAAGGGGGGACTACTGGGCTGGCACATGATAAGGGGGGCTACTGGCCCATAAGGGGGCTATTGGCACATAAGGGGGGCTACTGGCACATGATATGGGGGGCTCTGGCAACTGGCACATGATGGTGGGGGGGCTCTGGCACATGATAAGGGGCGCTACTGGCACATGATAAGGGGGGCTACTGGCAGATAAGGGGGGCTACTGGCACATGATAAGGGGGGCTACTGGCCCATAAGGCGGGCTACTGGCACATAAGGGGGCTACTGGCACATAAGGGGGACTACTGGCACATAAGGGGGCTACTGGCACATAAGGGGGACTACTGGCACATAAGGGGGCTATTGGCACATAAGGGGGGCTACTGGCACATGGTAAGGGGGGCTACTGGCCCATAAGGGGGGCTACTGGCCCATAAGGGGGGGTACTGGCACATAAGGGGGCTATTGGCACATAAGGGGGGCTACTGGCACATGATAAGGGGGGCTACTGGCACATGATATGGGGGGGCTACTGGCACATGATATGGGGGCACTCTGGCTACTGGCACATGATAATGGGGGCGCTCTGGCTACTGGCACATGATAATGGGGGGCTCTGGCTACTGGCACATGATATGGGAGGACTCTGGCTACTGGCACATGATATGGGGGGGCTCTGGCTAATGGCACATGATATGGGGGGCTCTGGCTACTGGCACATGATGGTGGGGGGGGCTCTTATTTCTGGCACATGATTGGGGGCACTGGCTACTGGCACATGATATGGGGGGCTCTGGCTACTGACACATGATATGGGGGGGCTCTGGCTACTGGCACATGATGGTGGGGGGGCTCTTATTACTGGCACATGATTGGGGGCATCTATGGGGGCACATCTTACTGCAGATTATTGGGGGGCACTATAGGGGCATCTATTGAGGCTAAAAAGAAGATATTTTATATGGGGGGCTCTGTATAGGGGCATTTTATACTGGGACACATTATGGTGGGTACTATGGGGAAGGGGGGAGCACTATGGGGTCATCTACGGGGGCACTGAGAAGGGGTATTTTATATTGGCACATTATGGGAACATTAGCTCAACTGGGGGCATTACAAGGGGGTATGTTTTGCATATTATAAGGAGAATTATTACTACTGGGGGGGGCAATATGGTGGGCTTTATTACTCCCCCATGGTATGACCCCCTAGTAGCAGCACCAGCCTCTCCCTGCTCTGCTATCCCTCTGCCCTTTCTCCCAATCCTTATTATGAAATCTTTCTCATTAGGATAAAGCACAACATCAGCTCCGCCGAGCCCCCGGCCAAGTGTTGAACTGGTGTCCGAGATCTCCAAGGGCCAAGTCAAGTAACTGTAAGTTTTTATGGGGGTTCTACAAAAGAGCTATCGTGGGGCAAAGTTCATATTCGTGTTTACACATGTGTTTTAAAATTAATGCTTTCTCCTATTATAAACAAGTAAATAATGACGCAATGCTTTGGGGCTGGTGTGCAACTTTTTCCAGGGCTGGTTTTTTTATCCCCAGTCCGGCCCTGCATCCATTCAGCTAGAATAGGGGCCCATCCAAGCTGTGGAGCAGCAGAAGTACCCTACAGTCCGGCGATGTAATAGGCCAGGGCTTAGTGGCGCCCTGGGGGTGGAGCTTAGAGTGGGCCCCCATACATAACTTTTCTTAGGGCTCCAGAAATACAGAATCCGCCCCTCACCACACTTTTTACGGCTTCATGCGTAAGATAAAACGCGAGGCTGCAGGTCACGTGACTCCCGCTAGGCATTTCCCATAGATTTTACTTTAACAACAAGCAGCCCGGTCACCATGACAACAGCCGGGGCTCCACACGTGCTCTCTCTGCGTCCCCGCCCCCTTCTGCTGTCTCGTTCGCCGATTGGCTGCGTCGGCGCTCAGTACTTCCGGTGCGTGACGTTTCTCCCTCGGAGAAAGATTTTCCCGCCACCTCTGTGTCCCGCGTTGCTTGCTGATGCTGGGAGTGGGCTGAGCGGCGCCATGTCCAAGCAGAGCACTCTCTTCAGCTTCTTCACCAAGTCCCCTCCCGGGACCACCAGCAAAACCACCGCCAAAAAGAGCGGCTCCCCCACAGAGGCGGACGTGCCCTCCTTCACCAGCCACAAGTCAAACTCTTCTCCCAAAGAGTCAGCGGGGCCCCCGAAGCATGGAGGGAAGACCCCCAGAGCTGCCACGCCGAGGTACCGCCGCCGGGCAACTACATTGATGCGGTTATTAAGGAACTACAACGCCCAGCAGACTCGCGGGCAGCTGTGTTGGTGTATTAGTCTGGAGATTGCTGATAACTACACTCTGTGCGCCCGAGCATGCTGGGACTTGTAGTTTTCCTCAGCTCTATGGTAGAATATCAAGTAATGGCTTTCTTTGTATCTGTTTCTGGGAAAGCTGGGTGTCTTGTTCCTGGCTCCCCAGTGTTACCTGCAGTGATGTGGTATTGTAGTGGATGATGGCCATGTGCAGCAGTCACCCAGCTTTCCTAGAAGCAGATAGCATGTGCTGGACAGACAGGGGTGCACTATTGGCAGGACCACGCAGGGTTTCTATTCACTGACTGCTGATTACATGCACCTCTGCTCTCCTGCAACTTTAAAGGGGTTTCCTGACATTTTGATACTGATGACACGAGCCCCACCGATCAGAAAACCTTTTTAATAACCCTGTGCTTGTTGTTCATGACAACCAATACTTTCTAATGTTTTGTTAATGGGGTTGTCAGGGTTAGTGTGCCTAAACGTATAAATAGACTATTAAAGGGGTTGTCAGAGTTGGGCTACTTTCACACTTGTGTTGTTGCATTTCGTCAGGCAGTATCGTCGCCTATGTTAACCTCTTGCCGCTACGCTAACGCTGAAAGGCGTCATCGCGGCGGCTCTCCCAGGCTACACTAACGCCGATTGGCGTCATCTCGCGTGAGCCGAGATGAAGGTAAGCGAGTGGATCTCCAGCCTGCCAGCGGCGATCGTTCGCTGGCAGGCTGGAGGTGCGATTTTTTTATAACCCCTAACAGGTATATTAGACGCTGTTTTGATAACAGCGTCTAATATACCTGCTACCTGGTCCTCTGGTGGTCCCTTTTGCTTGGATCGACCACCAGGGGACACAGGTAGCTCAGTAATATGTAGCACCACACTACACTACACCCCCCCCCCCCTGTCACTTATTAACCCCTTATTCACCCCTGATCACCCCATATAGACTCCCTGATTCCCCCCCCGTCATTTATCACCCCCTTGTAAGGCTCCATTCAGACGTCCGTATGATTTTTACGGATCCACTGATATATGGATCGGATCCGCAAAACACATACGGACGTCTGAATGGAGCCTTACAGGGGGGTGATCACCCCATATAGACTCCCTGATCACCCCCATGTCATTGATCACCCCCCTGTAAGGCTCCATTCAGACATTTTTTTGGGCACAAGTTAGCGGAAATTTTTTCTTTATTTTTTTTCTTACAAAGTCTCATATTCCACTAACTTGTGTCAAAAAATAAAATATCACATGAACTCACCATACCCCTCACGGAATCCAAATGCGTAAAAATTTATAGACATTTATATTCCTGACTTCTTCTCAGGCTTTAGGGCCCCTAAAATGCCAGGGCAGTATAAATACCCCACATGTGACCCCATTTCGGAAAGAAGACACCCCAAGGTATTCGCTGAGGGGCATATTGAGTCCATGAAAGATTGAAATTTTTGTCCCATGTTAGCGGAAAGGGAGACTTTGTGAGAAAAAACAAAAAAAAATCAATTTCCGCTAACTTGTGGCAAAAAAAAAAAAATTTCTATGAACTCTCCATGCCCCTCATTGAATACCTTGGGGTGTTTTCTTTCCAAAATGGGGTCACATGTGGGGTATTTATACTGCCCTGGCATTTTAGGGGCCCTAAAGCGTGAGAAGTAGTCTGGGATCCAAATGTCTAAAAATGCCCTCCTAAAAGGAATGTGCCCTTTGCGCATCTAGGCTGCAAAAAAGTGTCACATCTGGTATCGCCGTACTCAGGAGAAGTTGGGCAATGTGTTTTGGGGTGTCTTTTTACATATACCCATGCTGGGTGAGAGAAATATCTTGGTCAAATGCCAACTTTGTATAAAAAAATGGGAAAAGTTGTCTTTTGCCGACATATTTCTCTCACCCAGCATGGGTATATGTAAAAAGACACCCCAAAACACATTGCCCAACTTCTCCTGAGTACGGCGATACCAGATGTGACACTTTTTTGCAGCCTAGGTGGGCAAAGGGGCCCACATTCCAAAGAGCACCTTTCGGATTTCACCAGCCATTTTTTACAGATTTTGATTTCAAACTACTTACCACACATAAGGGCCCCTAGAATGCCAGGGCAGTATAACTACCCCACAAGTGACCCCATTTTGGAAAGAAGACACCCCAAGGTATTTCGTGATGGGCATAGTGAGTTCATGGAAGTTTTTATTTTTTGTCACAAGTTAGTGGAATATGAGACTTTGTAAGGAAAAAAAAAAAAATCATCATTTTCCGCTAACTTGTGACAAAAAATAAAAAGTTCTATGAACTCACTATGCCCATCAGCGAATACCTTAGGGTGTCTACTTTCCGAAATGGGGTCATTTGTGGGGTGTTTGTACTGTCTGGCCATTGTAGAACCTCAGGAAACATGACAGGTGCTCAGAAAGTCAGAGCTGCTTCAAAAAGCGGAAATTCACATTTTTGTACCATAGTTTGTAAACGCTATAACTTTTACCCAAACCATTTTTTTTTTTTATCAAAGACATGTAGAACAATAAATTTAGAGAAAATTTTATATATGGATGTCGTTTTTTTTTTTTGCAAAATTTTACAACTGAAAAATGTCATTTTTTTGCAAAAAAAATCGGTAAATTTCGAATAATAACAAAAAAAAGTTAAAATGTCAGCAGCAATGAAATACCACCAAATGAAAGCTCTATTAGTGAGAAGAAAAGGAGGTAAAATTCATTTGGGTGGTAAGTTGCATGACCGAGCAATAAACCGCTAAAGTTGTGGAGTGCCGATTTGTAAAAAAGGGCCTGGTCACTAGGGGGGTATAAACCTTTGGTCCTTAAGTGGTTAATCCCACTAGAAGTTATGAATGAACTGCCAGCAGTCTGCCATAGAGAGCCAGGGTCCAGACTGTTGAGGGGGGTGTCCCTGCACAGTCTGACGCCAGCAGCCCTCAGACTGTGCAGGGCACACACAGAACTGGTAACACCCATCTGTACCTTCATTGCTGACTGCTACCAATTTATTCATAACTACGGAAGAATAAAGGAATTGCACATTATGGTCATAAGAATAGATGCCTCAATTATAACGTGGGGGAAACAAGTAGCTACTAAACCAGATGTGTCCGGAGAGGTGATGAGTGCTCTTTAAGGGTATGGCGTCAGGATCGCAGGGGCATGTGCTGCGGCCCTTAACCCCTTAGTGACCACCCATATGCCTTTTTACGGCGGTCACTAATGGGCTTCTCACATGAGCCGCGGCCCTGCTCTAACAGCCCGGACCGGCAGGAGTGCCGATCCAGGCAATTTAACACTTTACGTATCGCCCGCGGTATATAAACTGCTGACCGAGGGAGTGGACTCCCTCTGTCTCCCATCGGCACCACGCAAATGTGATCGCGGGATGCCAATGTGTGTGAAGGCTGGCAGGGGTCTGATGTAGGCCCCAGACCAGCCTTCAGTTATTTCCAGCAATCTTCCCCATTTGTTTGGTATTGCCGCCTCCGTAACGACCCGGACTACATAAATATCATGTAAATTATCCCCTACGGTGAACGCCTTAAAAAAAGACAGAATTGCTAAATTATTCTTAGTTGCCATCGAAAAAACGTAATAACAAGCGATCAAAAAGCGCCATTTACTCCAAAATGATACCAATGAAAAATACAAGTCGTCCCCCCAAAATCAAGCCCTTACACAACTCCATTTAAAGATTTTTTTTTTTTTAAAAAGGTGTTTTATTACAAAAGTAGCAAAACATAAAAAAAGATGTATTTGGTATCACTGTAATCGTACTGACCCAGAGAAAAGAGATTATATTTATACCAAAAAATGAACGCCGTAAAATTTATAATGTAAAAAATGCTGTGGCAGTATTGCTGTTTTCCCATCTCCCTCCCAGAAAGAGTTAATAAAAGTTAATCAGAAAGCTATATGTACCCCAAAATGGCGCCTTTAAAAACTACAAATTGTCCCGCAAAAAAACAAGCCCTCATAAAGCTATATAGACAGAAAAATAAAAAAGTTATAGCTCTTGGAACGCGACGATAAGTAAGGCCAAAACAGGCTGGTCACTAAGCGGTTGTCCGGGTTCAGAGCTGAACCCGGACATACCCAGAATTTCATCCAAGCAGTCCTCCTGACTTGAGCATCGGAGCAGTTCATGCTCTCCTTTGCCCTGCGCTGAATCGCAGTGCAAAGGCATTTTGTGGAGTTCCGGTAACGTACCGGGCTCTCCTTCAGGCTGCCAGGTGGAGGCTTCTGGTGACGTCACTGGTACTGATGGGCGGGCTTTAGTGCTGCCCTAGCCTGTAAAACGGCTAGGGCAGTGCTAAAGCCCACCCATCAGAGCCGGTGACGTCACCGAACACACTGCTTGGCGGAAGCTTCTGCCTGGCAGTGTTATAGTAAATAAAAAAGCCTTTGTCCTGTGCGATCCTGCGCAAGGCAAGGGAGAGCATCGGAGAATAAACTGCTCCAATGCTCAAATCTGGGGGGCTGCCTGGGTGTAATTATGGGTCGCAGGTGTGGCACAAAGGGTGACTCGTGCTGCGACCCCATTCATTTCCTTGGGATCCTGGCTGGGACCGGTGTCACCGAACCCTAACTTAGAGAAGACCTGTCTCCTCTCCTGACATGCCTGTTTTAATAGCTTCATGCCTTCCCCATGTAATAACAATTCAGGAGCATCTATTCTTATGGCTCTATGATGTGCCATTCCTTTTATTATTTGCAGTAGACGTTATGAATGAATTGCTATTAGCCTTCAGTAAGGATACAGAGGGGAGGTAACCAGTTGGGGGGGGTGTTCCTGCACAGTCTGAAAATGGCAGCACTGATTGGATAGATTCAATCTGTGCAGGTGCAGGTGGAGGTCCGGTCCTTAAACATGGCGCCTGCTTGCATGTGCAGCGGGTGCCATAGCCACCTGGTTTCTGCTATTTTAAATAGCAGAGACCCGTGGCGCATGTATGCGATCAGCCATAAGGCTGATCGCATACATTTTACCCTTCAGATGCCATGGTCAAATGTGACCACGGCATATGATATGACAGGAAGCAGAAGTCGCCCTCTTCCACTCCGGTAACAGCGTTCCCCGACTGATCGGGGAACCTGTTACATTACTGAAATAGCCCGAAGCCTCAAGCAGGCTTCAGTGCCTATTTCATGAATATACCAATACAGGCCACTAGATTGTTGCAAAACTACAACTCCCAGCATGCCTGAACAGCCTACAGCTGTCAGCCTACAGCAAGGCATTGTGGGAGTTGTAGTTTTACAACAGCTGGAGGCCCGCAGGTTGAACATGCCTGATGTAGTACAAATGAAGTGTTCAATGATGTCTATATAGCCATCAATGAACACAATGGGCAATCTAATAAAAAAAAAAAGTTTTTATAAATATGATAAAAAATAAAAAACCTAAAGTTCAAATCACCCCCTTTCCTTAAAATTAAAATACTTAACCAATAAAAAAATAAACATCGTGGGCATCGCCACGTGCGAAAATGCCAATACAATTAAAATATAACAATATTAATGGCATATGGCAAATGGCGTAACTTCAACTACCCAATAATTAAAAAAAAAAACCTTGATCAGATTTGCGTTTTCCCCAATTCTACCCCATTTGGAACTTTTTGTTTCCGCTTCCTACTACATGGTATGCAACCGTAAATTGTTCCATTAGAAAGTACAACTTGTCCCCCCAAAAATAAGCCCTCATAAGGCTATGTGAATGGAAAAATTAAAAAGTTAGGGCTATGGGAAGGCGGGGAGTAAAAAATGCAACAATGGTAAATCCCCCGGTCCTTAAGGGGTTAAAGGAGTACACCTCTATCATAGATTCTGAAAGATGACGGTTTCTTCTCTAGGACCCACTTCTATCTATATGACTGGGCTCCTGGCACCGGCGTCCTGTCCGCAGAGGCGGCTGTCGTAGCCCCGTTGTAGGATGAATGGAGAGGCGGCCTAACTGAGCACTCTGCTAGTTCTGACAACCCCATAGAGATTTCTCATTAGACGTCAATGAGGCCTGAACAAATACTTAGGAATTGATTAAGGCCCTGTTCACACTGCTTTCGTTGGTAGTCTCTCCAGATTTGCTACAGTGCAGTTCTTTCCATCAGAAATGAGAGATTAAGGCCTCTTTCACACGGGCGTTGCGGGAAAATGTGCGGGTGCGTTACGGGAACAAAAAAAATAAAAAAAATAATTAAACTCACTTTAGTCCACTTGATCGTGATGCCCGGCATCTCCTTCTGTCTCCTTTACTGAACAGGACCTGTGGTGAGCATTCATTACAGGTCAAGGACCTGTGGTGACGTCACTCCGGTCATCACATGATCTTTTACCATGGTGATGGATCATGTGATGACCGGAGTGACGTCACCACAGGTCCTTGACCTGTAATGAATGCTCACCACAGGTCCTGTTCAGTAAAGGAGACAGAAGGAGATGCCGGCATCGCGATCAAGTGGACTAAGGTGAGTTAAATTCTTTTTTTTTTTTTTAAACCCCTCCAGCGCTAGTTTACTATGCATTCTGTATTCAGAATGCTATTATTTTCCCTTATAACCATGTTATAAGGGAAAATAATAATGATCAGGTCTCCATCCCAATCGTCTCCTAGTAACCGTGCATGAAAATCGCACTGCATCCGCACTTGCTTGCGGATGCTTGCGATTTTCACGCAACCCCATTTACTTCTATGGGGCCTGCGTTGCGTGAAAAACGCAGAATATAGAGCATGCTGCGATTTTCACACAACGCACAAGTGATGCGTGAAAATCACTGCTCATGTGAACAGCCCCATAGAAATGAATGGGTCGGTATTCAGTGCGGGTGCAATGCGTTCAACTCGCGCATCGCATCCGCGCGGAATACTCGCCCGTGTGAAAGGGGCCTAAAGGTCGTTTTGCCCTGGACTATTATCGGGCCGATCACCTTAAACTCTCCTTACTCCAGTGGAATAATTCTTTAGGCAGATGCCAAAATCGCTGTTTTTGGGCAGCAGACTGTGCAGTGTCAACAGGGATCTGCTCCACAAAAACAATGAATCTGTATGAGCAAGAGAGATTGCAGTAGCCATAAGGGTCCATTCACACTTCCGTATGTGTTTTGCGTTCCACATTTTGCACTTCCACTGCACCTGGGCGGCCCTATGATAGAAATGCCTATTCTTCTCTGCAATTGCGGACAAGAATAGTACATGCTCTGTTTTTTGCAGGGCCGCGGAACTGAACTACGGATGCAGACAACACACGGTGTGCTGCTCGCATCTTTTGCAGCCCCATTGAAATGAACTGCGGAACGGATGCGGACCCAGAACGGTGGCAGTGGTGTCCGTCATACAATTGATCCAGCAGACTGCTGTCAGGAGGGTTTGTTTACTGAAATGGCTTGTCTATCAAATACAGAATAAAGGAATTCTACGTTGATGGGGGTGCGTCTTGGTCCCCCGTTTCAAATTCCTTGTCTGCTACCCCTGGAGTATCTGACACATCTTTTTGTTTTTTATTACTTCCCTCCTTGATTTCTGAACACTTGCAGCCAGGTTCTTCCATAGATTGTTACTCTATGATCTGTTCTCTTTGGGGGGGACCTGTCTAACAAAAAAGCTTTCCAGAGCAGAGAACCCCCTTTTAATATGCAAAATCTGTGTTGCAGCCTCCGTTTCAGATTTCTTTAAAAAAAAAAAAAAACTATGCTGCCCTGTCTTTTTCGGGAAAAATGATGGAAACTGATTGGATCTTATTGGTCAGTAGGGTCCCTCAGACGCTGTTGGTGCCCATCATGTGACGGATCCTGAACTTTTGTAGTTTTATTATTTTTCCCGTGACTGATAGTAATTGGACATTTACATAATTCAAGCCTGTGTTTATAAATCTATCCGTGTAAAAGAATAAAGCTTAATGTGCTCAATGCCTCCGTTATAGAAGTTACTTTCTTCCAATTTTGTTGCATTCATGACTCAAATGAAACTTCATTATTTTTCTTTCCAGCGTTGTCTGCGATTTTACACCTGGAGACCTGGTTTGGGCCAAGATGCCAGGTCACCCATGGTGGCCCTCCTTGGTGTACAACCATCCCGGAGAAGACACGCATCTGAGAGGAAAAGGGAAGTCCCTCCATGTTCATGTGCAGTTCTTTGATGAACCTGTGACCAGAGGATGGGTGGGAGCAAAGTATATAAAGAGTTATTCAGGTATGCATTTCATGACTGATTTAGGTAACCTGTATCAGATCAGCGGGGGTCCGGCACCCCTGCTGAGCAGCTGTTTAAAGAGAAGGCGGCACTCTATGCGAGCGCTGCCTTCTCTTCATTGTTTACCTGCTCGCCATCACAACCGCAGCGGTGAGAAGCTGTAATTACAAGAAGCTGTCCCATTCACTTCAATGGGACGGCTCTGTAGTATTCAAGTGTGTAGGAAGGAGCCATCCCATAGACGTTATTGGGATGGGGTATGTGTAATTACACTGCTCACCGCTGTGGTTGCGGCAGCAGGCAGGTAAACCATGAAGAAAAGGCAGTGCTTACACGGAGTGCAGCTTTCTCTTCAAACGGCTGATCGACCGGGGTGCAGGGAATCGGACCCCCGACAGTGTCATCCTGAGGATAAGTCATCAGTATAAATAAAGTGGACAACCCCTTTTAAAGATGTTCACAATCTGACCATTAGATGGAAAACCTGATGGCTGGGGATCAGAGTTGGCTATAATTGCACATCCACTCACTGTACAATTACATTGAGACATCTAAAACTGTGTGATGTAACCACTCTGCTGTTTTACTTAACTCCTATTAATTTCTAACGAGACTGGTTGCACAATGGCTGGTAAGGGATCCCAGGGCTTTGTCAACTTGGACTTTACTCTTAAGATCCCTTTACACTGGCCAAGAATCGGCCAGACAATTAAATAAGATGTGTTCGTAGGAACGCTTGTTAGTGATAATCCTCCTTTGTAAAGGTGCCCCCGATTACCTGATGAACGAGCAAAGCACTTGATCGTCTGGTAATACGATCGTTGATGTGAAGATTGTGTTGTCTAAACATGCTCTGCAGATGATTCTGTATGGAGATGAGCAATGGCATGATGATCGCTCCTCCCCATGCTGTGGAGGAGATCGCTGCATGTAAGTGCAGCAGTTTCCTCCACTGACGAGCAAGCGATTGTCGGGAAGGAAGTGTTCCTTCCCGACAATCATCTGATAAATCTAGCGGTGTAAAGGGGCCTTTAGTGTGTGTGTGTTATGAGTGTTATCAAGCTGTGTTCTGAATGTTTTTTTTTTATTTTCGATTTTAGGTTCAACAGCCCCAGATGCCCAAAAGGGAGGGATGTTTTTCAGCACCAGATCCGAGATAGTAAGATCAATGAAAATGGCAGATGAAGCAATGACAGCTGACAAGGAGAAGAGACTGTCTCTGGCGGTGTGCACTGAACCTTCTGATTCAGAGGAGGAAATGGAGGTAAAAGTTATGGAGGAAGAGGGCGATTTAAGCAGCTGCGTGGAACAGATGTGTGTTACATTTTATTCACTTCTTTTCTTGAGACTCAAACATAACACATTGCAGGTACTTTTAGAGCTGATCGTAAAGGGGTTGTCTCACTTCAGCAGATGGCATTTATCATGTAGAGAAAGTTAATACAAGGCACTTCACTTACTAATGTATTGTTGTTGTCCATATTGCCTCCTTTGCTGGCTTAATTCACTTTTTTATCACATTATACACTGCTTGTTTCCAAGGTTTACGACCACCCAGCAGCAGTGGTCATGCTTGCACACTATAGGGGAAAAGCGCCAGCCTCTCTGGTGGCTGGGAGTGCACATAGGCCAGTGCTCGTTCATCCTAATAATGTGATGAAAGAGTGAATCGAGCCAGCAAAGGAGGCAATATGGACAATCAATACATTAGTACAGGGGTCAGCAACCTCTGGCACTCCAGCTGTTGTAAAACTACATCTCCCAGAATGTTCCATTCACTTCTATGGGAGTTTTGAAAACAGACAAGCAAGTGTGCATGCTGGGAGTTGTAGTGTTACCACAGCTGCAGTGCCGAAGGTTGCTGATACCAGCATTAGTAAGTGCCTTGTATTAACTATCTACATGATAAATGCCATTTGCTGAAGTGAGACTACTGCTTTAAGAATATTCTGGGGAGTCCCATGTAAAAACTATCCCGTACATTATTATTTTTTTCTTATGCAGTGTTACTTAGGCCTCTTTCACACGACAGTTTTTTTTCCCCTTGTTTACGGGCTGTTTTTTGCGGTCTGTATACGAAACCATTAAAGGGTTTCTACCACCAGAAATACTTTTATGTAGCTGACTGACATTAGCGATGCGCCAATGTCAGCACTACATAACATGGTGTTTCTAACATTTGTCCCTGCAGCTGTTTTTGTAAAATAAGCACTTTTATTATATGATAATGAGCCTCTAGGTGCTATGTGGGCGTAAAATCAGCACCTAGAGGCTCCGTCCACGCTTTATCCCGCCCAGGTCCCCTGTTCTGCCCGCCCCGCTCCTCTTGATGTCACTGTTCCCTGCATCACAGATGAAATCCTGCGCCGTTTACTTCTGTATTTGGTGCAGTGAGTGAATGATGTGCTCCTGGTGCTGAATTCCTCACTGCGCCTGCGCTGACTACGTCACAGTGAGGAAGCCGGCATCAGGAGAGCAGCCTTCACTTACTGCGCCTGTGCCGAATACAGAAGTGAACGGCGCAGGCGCCGGATTTCGTCTGCGATGCAGGGAGCAGTGACATCAATCAAGAGGAGCGGGGCGGGATAAAGCGTTTTACGCCCACGTAGCACCTAGAGGCTCATTGGCATATTATAAAAGTGCTTATTTTACAAAAACTGCTGCAGGGACAAATGTTAGAAACACAGTTATGTAGTGCTGACATTAGCGCATCACTAATGTCAGTCAGCTTCATAACAGTATTTCTGGTGGTAGAAGCCCTTTAACCACCTGCCATCTGGGCCATTTGCCCCCTTCCTGACCAGGCCTAATTTTGCAAAACTGACATATCTCACTTTATGTGGTAATAACTTTGGAACGCCTTTACTTATCAAAGTCATTCAAAGATTGTTTTCTTGTGACACATTGTACTTCATGACAGTCATAAATTTGAGTCAATATATTTCACCTTTATTTATGAAAAAATCCCAAATTTACCAAAAATTTTTAAAAATTCGCAATTTTCTAAATTTCAATGTCTCTGCTTTTAAAACAAAGTGATACCTCATAAAATATTTATTACTTAACATTCCCCATATGTCTACTTTGTTGGCATCATTTTGGAAATGTCATTTTATTTTTTAGGACGATTAGAAGGCTTAGAAGTTTAGAAGCAATTCTTCAAATTTTTAAGAAAATTGCCAAAACCCACTTTTTAAGGACCAGTTCAGGTCTGAAGTCACTTTGTGGGGCCTACATAGTGGATACCCCCATAAATGACCCCATTGTAGAAACTACACCCCTCAAGTTACTAAAAAAAAAACGATTTTACAAACTTTGTTAACCCTTTAGGCGTTCCACAAGAATTAAAGGAAAATAAAGCTCAAATTTTTAAATTTCACTTTTTTGGCAGATTCTCCATTTTAATCCAATTTTTTCTTTAACACATCGATGGTTAACAGCCAAACAAAACTCAATATTTATTACCCAGATTCTGCGGTTTACAGAAACACCCCACATGTGGTCATAAACTGCTGTATGGGCACACGGCAGGGCACATGGCAGGGCGCAGAAGAAAAGGAACTCCACATGGTTTTTAGATGCCATGTCCCATTTGAAGCCCCCTGATGCACCCTTACAGTAGAAACTCCCAAGAAGTGATCCCATTTTGGAAACTAGGGGATAAGGTGCCAGTTTTATTGCTACTATATTTGGGTACATATGATTTTTTGATCATTCATTATAACACTTTATGGGGCAAGGTGACCAAAAAATTGGTTGTTTTAGCACAGTTTCTATTTATTTTTACAGCGTTCACCTGAGGGGTTCAGTCAAGTGACATTTTCATAGAGCAGATTGTTACTGACGTGGCGATACCTAATATGTATACTTTTTCTTTATTAAAGTTTTACACAATAGCATTTTTGAAACAAAAAAAATGTTTTAATGTGTCCATGTTCTGAGAGCTATAGTTATTTTTATTTTTTGAGATTTTCTTATGTAGGGGCTAATTTTTTGCGGGATGAGGGGAAGGTTTTATTGGTACCATTTTGTGGGACATGCGCATTTTTGATCACTTGGTGTTGCACTTTTTGTGATGTAAGGTGACAAAAATTGCTTGTTTTGACTTTTTTTTTTTTTTTACGGTGTTCACCCGAGGGGTTAGGTCATGTGATATTTTTATAGAGCTGGTTTTTACGGACGCGGCAATACCAAATATGTCTATTTTACTTTTTCTATTAACATTTTTTTTTTTTATTCCTTGGGGAATTTATTTTTTTACATGTGAAACCTTTTTTTATTTTATTTTTTTTATTTTACACTTTTCGTCCCCCATAAGGTCATACAAGACCCCTGGGGGACATTTGTTTCACTTTTTCTTTTTTTTTCCACTGTTGATTTCTCCTGTAACTGGGGCTGACATAGTAGCCCCAGTTACAGGAGAAATGCACCCCCCAGAGAGGCTGTACAGCGCTGTGCAGCCTCAGTGCAGGGCTGATCGAGGTCTGTGAAAGACCTCACACAGCTCCTGCACTCTCCGATCCCGGCGGTCACATGACCGCCGGGCCGGAACAGGAAGCGCATAGCGCTTCCTGCTCTGCATACACAGCGCTCGGTGAGCGCAGTGCTGTGTATGCAGCGATCCAGAAGGCAGGGACACCTGGGCACTGTCCCTGCCTTCTCTTAGGGTTGCCCTGCTGTCACTGACAGCGGGCAACCCGATCAGCAGCTGCACGATTAGCGTGCAGCTGCATTTTCTGAACGGACGTTCTGGAACGTCCATTCAGAAATAGAGAACCACCTCCCGGACGTTTATAATCCTATGGGCGGACGGGAGGTGGTTAATTTCAATGGTTCCGCAAAAAATAAAAAAAAACGGAATGTACTCCGTATCCATTCAGTTTCAGTTTTTCCGTTCAAAGATAGAACATGTCCTATTATTGCCCGCAAATCTCGTTCCGTGGCTCCATTCAAGTCAATGGGTTCCACAAAAAAAACATACGGAAATGCATCCGTATGTCTTCCGTATCCGTTCCACAAAAACGGAACGATCTATTGAAAATGTTATGCCCAGCCCAATTTTTTCTATGTAATTACTGTATATGCCATACAGAAAAACGGAACGGAAACACAATGGAAACAAAAAAACGGAACGGATCTGTTTAAAATGGACTGCAAAACAATGAAAAAGCCATACGGTCGTGTGAAAGAGGCCTTAGGCTACTTTCACACTGGCGTTTTGGTTTCCGTTTGTGAGATCCGTTCAGGGCTCTCACAAGCGGTCCAAAACAGATCAGTTTGCATTCTAATGCGTTCTGAATGGAAAAGGATCCGCTCAGAATGCATCAGTTTGCCTCCGATCAGTCTCCATTCCACTTTAGAGGCTGTCACCAAAACGCTGCTTGCAGCGTCTTGGTGTCCGTCTGACGAAACGGAGGAAACTGAGGCAAATGGATCCGTCCTGGCACACAATGTAAGTCAATGGGGACAGATCAGTTTTCACTGACACAATCTGGCACAATAGAAAATGGATCCGTCCCCCATTGACTTTCAATGGTGTTCAAGACGGATCCGTTTTGGCTATGTTAAAGATAATACAAACGGATCCGTTCTGAACGGATGCAGGCGGTTGTATTATCTGAACGGATGCATTTGTGCAGATCCATGACGGATCCGCACCACACGCGAGTGTGAAAGTAGCCTTAGATGGTTTACGGTTTTCATGGAGTTTTCCAATACCAGCATACTTAATATCCTATCCATAGACTAGGTCATAAATATAAGATCCTTGGCGGTCTGACACCTTAACCCACCAGCTATTAGCTGCAGGTTTGGGGCCAAAACGGTGTACAGAGCCAGAGCGCCACAGCTCCGTACAGTGGCCATTCTTAGGTACTGCAGCTAGTGCTCCTATTGAAGTGAATGGAAGCTGAGCTGCAGTATCCAAGCTCTGTACACTGTTTACTTTCACCGGCGGCTGCTGCTAACAGCTGGTGAGTTGGGGTGCCAGGTGTGACAGCCCTCCCCCAATCTCATATTGATGACCTATAAAACTTGTAATTTCCTAACCGCAATTGGCATCGACACCTGTTTGCTATTGAAACCTAAATATTTTTGCGCACCTAATTGTATAGATGCCATCTGCAATATGTTTCTTTCCAGGGATGATATGCTTTAATGCCCCATCATCGTAAAGGGCATTATGCCTGGAAGTAGACATTACGACTGGCATCCATATATTTTTTATAAGGTGCATAATTATATTTACTGCAAAGAAAAAGGGGGTCAGTCAGCACATCCCAAAGCGCAGGGGCACGTTGCTATGGCTGAGAACAAGACTGTTAAACAAAACAAGCAATGCAACAGCTCACTGCAAATCAAATAAAGTACAAAATTGCATCATAATAGCAAATGCTGAACTAATAAGTTAGAGATACTTGGCAAATCGTTTTGTACAAAATTATTTGAGCCCGTCTGCCGAACGCCAAGGCAATCTCTAGTTAGACGGGTTCCTAACACTAAATATACCTGTTATGTGCCATAGCGGCTATCATATAATTCAGAAAGTGCAGGTTCCACTTACATGCTGGATCCGCCTGAATTTCCGTAATTTTCGGTGCCAAAATGGCCTCCATTATATCCAGGGAAAGCAGTTACCAGCATGTACGCCGGGCCCACTCCACACCACCCCTGGCGCCACATGGTCACCAAGGACTGCAATTTTGTACTTTATTTGGTTTGCAGTGAGCTGTTGCATTGATTGTTTTGTTTAACAGTCTTGTTCTCAGCCATAGCAACGTGCCCCTGCGCTTTGGGATGTGCTGACTGACCCCCTTTTTCTTTGCAGTTTGTACTGGAGGTGTGGCTGCCTCCTTAGTCGTGCACTCCTTCCAGCTCGTCTGTCCCACAGGTTGATTTTAATTAGTGTTAGTATATAGCTTGGCCTGCTCCCCCCCACTCACTGAAGCCATCTGGCACCAGGAGAGAGATAGTGTGTGGACTCTCATTGCAGTCCTTGGTGACCATGTGGCGCCAGGGGTGGTGTGGAGTGGGCCCGGCGTGCATGCTGGTAACTGCTTTTATGATAGCCGCTATGGCACATAAAAGGTATATTTAGTGTTAGGAACCCGTCTAACTAGAGATTGCCTTGACGTGCGGCAGACGGGCTCAAATAATTTTGTACAAAACGATTTGCCAAGTATCTCTAACTTATTAGTTCAGCATTTCTATTATGATGCAATTTTGTACTTTATTTGATTTGCAGTGAGCTGTTGCATTGCTTGCTTTGTTTAAGATTATATTTAGGTTTGCATTGCTGATGCCAATTGCTTTGTGATCACCATGTTAAATAAATGGATCTGCGCTGCTCACTTTGCACTCAGGCCGAGGATCCTCTGATTACATAATGTCCTTCAGGAATCAAATAATCCCAACGGACCTGTAAAGGTATCCAAAATAGTGAAGCGCTGCTAAGATGGTATTCACATACAAGATTTATTTTATTTGGGGCAAAGAAAAGGGGGGTAAGTCAGCACATCACAATGCAGCAGCACTCTGCAAACCAAATAAAGTACATAGAAATAGAAATTATTCTGGTTCTAATGCTACGCTTATTTTGTAAATGTGAGATTCTTGGCAAATACATTGGGAACATCAGATGATAAAATTTCATATAAAACGGTGCCAGGGGCATCTGAAGCAGGAGTGAAACCTGGGCCGACCCCAAAGAGGGATTGTTTTATATGCAATTTTATAATCTGGTGTTTTTCTTGTGTGTGTGAAGACCATCTTAGCAGTGCTTCACCATTTTGGATACTTTTACCTGCTTTTCATACAGTCACTATTATTAGAGAACCTCCTTAACCCCTTAGGGACCGGTCTCATTTTCACTTTAAAGGGGGTTCTGTCACCCCCCCCCCCCCCCCCATTGTGCAATTTTCATTAGCTGACATTAGCCATTTGCTAATGTCAGCTGAGTGCAATCATACATGTCCTACCTTTGTCTGTGGCTAATTTCTGGTAAAAATCATACTTTTATCATTTGCAAATTTCTTCACTACCAGCAAGTTGGGCGTGTACTTTCTGGTAGCTGCCGCTTCTAGGCACGCCCAATAGTTGGTACTATTTTAGGGTAAATATGATTTTTGGTGTAGGGGTGTAGTTTCTTAGATGGAGTCACTTTTTTGGAGTTTCTACTCTAGGGGTACATCAGGGGGGCTTCAAATGGGACATGGTGTCAAAAAAACAGTCCAGCAAAATCTGCCTTCCAAAAACCATATGGCATTCCTTGCCATTTGGCTATACAGCAGTTTACGACCACATATGGGGTGTTTCTGCAAACTACAGAATCAGGGCAATAAATATTGAGTTTTGTTTGGCTGTTAACCCTTGCTTTGTTACTGAAAAAATTGATTAAAATTGAAAATTTGCAAAAAAATAGCTGTTTTGGGACAGTTTTTATTTTTTATTTACATCGTTGATCTGACAGGTAAGGCTACTTTCACACTTGCGTTCAGAGCAGATCCGTCTGGTGTCTGCACAGACGGATCCGCTCCTATAATGCACACGTTAAGATCCGTTCAGAACGGATCCGTCTGCATTATAGTTCAGAAAAAATTCTAAGTGTGAAAGTTAGTCAGACAGATCCGTCCAGACTTTACATTGAAAGTCAATGGGGACGGATCTGTTTGAAATTGCACCATATTGTGTCAACTTCAAACGGATCCGTCCCCATTGACTTACATTGGACGGATCCGTTTGGCTCCGCACGGCCAGGCGGACACCCGAACGCTGCAAGCTGCGTTCGGATGTCCGCCTGCTGAGCGGAATGGAGGCCAAGCGGAGCCAGACTGATGCATTCTGAGCGGATCCGCATCCACTCAGAATACATTAGGGCAGTACGGATGCGTTCGGGGCTGCTTGTGAGAGCCTTCAAACAGAGCTCATAAGCGGAACCCCGAACGCTAGTGTGAAAGTGGCTTTAGATCGTGTGCTATTTATATAGAGCAGGTTGTTGCGGACGTCACAAAACAAAATATGACCACTTTTTGGGGTTTTTTGTTTCAGTTCTACATAATAAAGCATTTTTGAAAAAAAAGTTTTTTTTTATTTTTTAGTGTCTTCACATTCTTAAAGCCGTATTTTTTTATTTTTTGGGCGACTGTCTTATGTAGGGGCTCATTTTTTGCAAGATGAGAGGTCTTTGATTGGCACCATCTTGGGGTGCATATGACATTTTGGTTTCTTGCTATTACACTTTTTGTGATGTAAGGTGACCAAAATGGCTTTTGACACCTTATTTATAATTATTTTGCTGTGTTCAACTGAGGGGTTAGGTCATGTGTTATTTTTATAGAGCAGGTTTTTACGGATGCGACTATGCCTAATGTGTATAGTGGTTTTTTTAAAAATTTATTTTACTTTAACGCAATAACAGCATTTTAGAAAAAAAAAATGTTTGTCTCCATAGTCTGAGAGCCATATTTTTTTTTACTTTTTGGGCGATTGTCTCATGTAGGGGATAATTTTTTTAGCGCAGCAGGTGATGGGGAGGGAGGAGGCCCCCCCTCCCTCTGTGATCCCGTCAAGAATCGGGCTGAAACGGCACAGCAGCCCCCGATGGGAGAGGGCGGGAGCTCCCTACCTGTTAACCCCTTCCATACAGCGGTCCCTACGGACCACGGCATGGAAGGGGTTAAACGGCTGACATCTGTGCCAGCACAGATGTCAACCGTTTCAAGCAGAGTGTCAGCAATGTGCTGATACTCTGCTAACCGCTCTGCCATCTTGGAAATGAGAGGGCGGGCGAATGATCACACATAGGCTGGTGCTTTTTCCTATATTGTGGATGCACGACCACCACTGATGGATTGCCGGGTGGTCTGTAACCATGGAAACGAGCAGTGTATAATGTGATAGAAAAATGAATCCAGCCAGCAAAGGAAGCAATATGGATAATAACAATACATTAGTAAGTGCCTTGTATTAACTTTCTCTACATGATAAATTACTTACTGTACTGAGACTACCCCTTTAGAGGACTTTGTGTGTGTGTTTTTTTCTACTTTATGAGATCACCAGTTTTTGGCCATATAAGTAAAGGAGGAGGTGGCTAAATAGTTACAGCTTGTTTCCATGTGGGTCCTTCGGTGTACTCTTGATTATTGTATTTTATTAATAAATCCTATCATACATGTAATTTCTGTACCTAAATTGTTTTCTCGCCTAATTCCTTGGGGGACACAGGAAACCTTGGGTATAGCTCATCTCCATAGGAGGCGTGACACTAAGTGAAAGACTGTTAAGCCCCTCCTCCAGCAGCTATACCCTCAGCCTGGAGCGAGCGACTACCAGTTTTTTGCTTAGTGTCAAGGAGGCAAGACACTCTCTGCACTGCAGAGCTGTCTTTGCTAAAGATTTTATTTTTTTCTCTTTTTTATTATTTTCAACTTTTTTCCATTTTTCAACAGGGACAACAGAGTCGCAAAGACCTCTCTGTTTTCCCGGGGTTGAGCTGCGCCAGTGCCGGCTATCCGCACTGTTGCCTCCCCCACAGAAGAAAAGGAGGACCAGGGCAGCCCTGCTCCCCTGCATCCCGCCAGCGCAAGGGTCGCCCGCCTGCAAGCCCCTCTCCAGCTTCCTGCCACTTCGGTGCCAGTGGCTGAAGGGGCGTCCCTGCTGGATGGACTGAGGGTGAAAACGTCGACTGGTGAGGTGGCTATGCAGCCGTTCCTCCCCCCCCCCCCCCCCCCCCTCTGTTAGGGTTCTAACTTCTGTGTTCCCTCTGCCTAGCCTTGTCACATTAAAAGGCTTACTGTCGGCTTCCCCCCATTTGTGTGTGGAGCAGGACGGAGCGGTGCTCGTGGGGGAGGGTTTACTGCACAAGTTTACCTCAGGTGCTGCGGCCATGTGGGGCCGCCTTTTGTTATCTCGGCCAGTGCTGCCGCGGTATTCAGCTGCCGGCTGACTTCTCTTGCCGGCTACCGGTGTGTCATTCGCCGCCGGTGTATAAGGAGGTGGTCGGGGGGCAATATTTTCTCGGCGGCATATTTGTTTGAATCGCGCGCGA
Source organism: Bufo bufo (assembly GCF_905171765.1). Classification (NCBI taxonomy): domain Eukaryota; kingdom Metazoa; phylum Chordata; class Amphibia; order Anura; family Bufonidae; genus Bufo; species Bufo bufo. The sequence continues at coordinate 565,545,559 of NC_053392.1, read as the reverse complement.
AAGTTCCAGCGGGGGGCGGAGCTTCGTTCCGCTTCTCCTGTACATGTTAGACATTCAGTCGGGGGGGCGGACGTCTTTCTTCCCGCTCCTCGCTGGCCCCGCCTCCTCTTCGTGCCAGCCTGCTCTCAGGACTGATCGTTTTTACCTCAGGTGTTGCCGCTGCTGCTGTTGTCGCTGCTGTTGCCGTCCGCTCCCACTGTGACCTGGTAGGACTGTTGACCCCTTCTAGCTCTGCAGCCCTCTGGCCTGGACGCTTTTATATTACTTCAGCCAACATGTCTGACCCCTCAGCGCCGGCCGGTCCTTGGTATCACACCTGCACCGCATGTAAGGCGCCCCTTCCTCAAGGGCAGCCTGACCCGCATTGCTCGGCTTGCAAAGCCCCATTACAGGGTCCGCCATCTGTTGTGTCACCCCCTGGCCTCTTGGATCCCCCTGACTGGGCTAGATCCCTTTCCCAGGCTGTGGTCAGCCTCTCTAACGTTGTGGGCCGCCTTGCAGAGGTATTGCCCTTATCGCAGCCGGATATTTCCCCTGCTGGGCCCTCCGGGTCCGCTATCTTAGCTGACCCGTCTGAGTCCCTCTCTCCAGGCGACACCTCCAGAGCCCGTCAACCCCAGAAGCAGTCTAGGGCGGAGCGCCTATCATCCTCGGATGCTTCAGTATCACCCCCAAGGGTGCGCTCTCAGTCGGGCCCTTCCTCGATACAGGATATGCCCTCTGAAGGGGAACTAGTTGATTCAGATTGTGATATGGACTCGGCCTTGCCTTTAAAACTGGCTTCTGCTGTGGGCCACCTTATTAACAATATTCGTGATACCTTTAAGATTCACGATGATCCTCCTAATTCTGAAAAAACCAGTGTTTCCTTTTTTCGCCAAAAACAGACGTCTGCAGTTTTTCCCCTCCACACTGACTTCTCGTCGGTGGTTTCCAAGGCCTGGGCCCGCCCTGATGCCCGTTTTACCCCGCCTAAGAAGTTGGATATCTGTTATCCATTCCCGGCGGATTGCATTACAAACTGGGCGTCACCACCCAAAGTCGACCCCCCCGGTGGCCCGTTTGGCAAAAAGCACGGCTATTCCCGTTGCTGATGGCTCTTCCTTACAATCCACTGAGGATCGCCGTATAGAGGCCATTACCAAAGGTATCTTTGCAGCCTCCGGTTCCGCCCTCCGGCCGGTCTTTGCTTCCGCTTGGGCTGGAAAAGCGGTTTCAGAGTGGGCTTCTCAGCTGGATCAGGAGCTTGAATCCGACGTCCCTATTCAGGACCTCCGTGCTCTAGCCCAACTTATCGTTCAAGCCGGCAAATTTGTCTGTGAGGCATCCCTTGATGCGGGGGCTCTCATAGCCCGTTCGTCTGCCCTGGCCGTTTCGGCCAGGAGGGAGCTTTGGTTAAAGGTTTGGACGGCGGACTCCACGTCAAAGCGGTCTCTTACTGGCCTTCCCTTTACTGGTTCTCGATTGTTCGGGACCCGCTTGGATGAAATCATATCCGAAGCCACGGGGGGGAAGAGTACGCATCTTCCTCAATCTAGGACTAGGACCACCACTCGAGGCCGTCCCACTTTTTCTCGCTTCAGGTCTTCCCGCAGGGCTCCCGCACCTCGCACCTCTTCAGGTCCATCCCCTAACTCTGTCCAAGACAGACGTAAGAAACCTTTTTTTCGGACCCAGCCCTCCTGGCGCAAGTCACAGCCTGCTCGCCCTCCCGCGACCAAGCAGAACACTACCTGAAGGTGCGCCCCCACCCACCCGGGTGGGGGGACGTCTCTTCCTCTTCAGGGACTTCTGGCAGGCGCACGTCTCCGACGCCTGGGCTCTCGAAGTTGTGTCTTCCGGGTACAAACTCGAGTTTACGTCCCTCCCCCCAGTTCGGTTCTTTCGCTCCCGGGTTCCCTGGGATCCCCAAGGGGCGGCCGATTTCTTTACTGCCACTCGCACCCTTCTGGACAAAGGGGTCATCGCTCCGGTTCCCATGGAAGAAAGATTCAAGGGGTTCTATTCGAACCTTTTTGTGGTCCCCAAAAAAGAAGGCTCGGTTCGTCCCATTCTGGATCTAAAACGGTTAAACCGTTTCCTTCGTCTTCAGCGATTCCGGATGGAGTCTCTCAGGTCGGTGGTGGCCTCTCTGGAAAAAGGGGAGTTCCTGGCCTCTATCGACATCCAGGACGCCTACCTTCATATTCCAATCGCTCGGTGTCATCAGTGCTTTCTGCGCTTTGCAGTGGGGTCCGACCACTACCAGTTCGTTGCTCTCCCCTTCGGGCTGGTGACGGCCCCTCGCGTTTTCACAAAGGTCCTTGCCCCTGTCCTCGCCTTACTTCGTTCCAGGGGAGTTTTTCTTCTTCCATATTTGGACGATCTCCTTATCAAGGCACCCTCTCTGTCACTGACATCCGCCAGTGTGGACCTCTCGCTACAAACCTTACGCCGGTTTGGTTGGATTATCAATCTTCCCAAATCCGCTCTTGTTCCATCCAGGCAACTGATCTTTCTGGGGATGCTGCTGGATACAGATGCAGCGGAGGTTCGGCTTCCGTCAGAGAAGCGCCAGCTCCTTCATCGGTCGGTTCGGAGCCTTCTGAACCACCGCCATCCTTCCTTCCGGTTCAGCATGCGGGTCTTGGGACAGATGGTGTCCTGTTTCGAAGCTATCCCCTACGCGCAGTATCACTCCCGCACCTTTCAGACTGCCATTCTGTCCGCATGGGACAAGTCCCAGGAAAGTCTGGATAAGCACTTCCCCCTCCCCCCCCCCCCCCCCAGGTTCGCTCCTCTCTCCTCTGGTGGTTATGGACCCCTCTCCAAGGGAAGTCCTTCCTGCCGATAACTTGGTTGGTGATTACCACCGATGCCAGTCTGCGGGGTTGGAGGGGGGTGTTTCCTCCTCGGTCCGTACAAGGCACTTGGTCTCCATCGGAGTCCAAACTGCCGATCAACGTTCTGGAGCTGAGGGCGGTTCTCCTTTCACTCCGGCATTGGACTTCGCTGCTTCAGGGTCACCCTATTCGTGTCCAATCGGACAATGCCACGGCTGTGGCATACATAAATCATCAGGGGGGCACTCGCAGCGCGGCGGCGATGAGGGAGGTGTCTCTAATCCTTCGCTGGGCGGAAATTCATGTTTCGGCCATTTACATCCCGGGGGTGGACAATTGGGCGGCGGATTTCCTCAGCCGGACGACGATCGACCCGGGCGAGTGGTCTCTGCACCCCGACGTCTTCGAGTCTCTTTGCCTCCGTTGGGGTCGTCCGGACGTGGATCTCATGGCCTCCAGATTCAACCACAAGCTTCCCACCTTCATGGCCAGAACCAAGGATCCGGACGCTTACGGCGCGGACGCGCTCGTCCTTCCCTGGACGAAGTTCTCTCTCCTCTACGTTTTTCCGCCCCTGCCTCTTCTTCCACGAGTCCTTCGGAAGATCGCGGCGGAGGGCACGCCTGCGATCCTAATAGCCCCGGATTGGCCTCGTCGTCCTTGGTACGCCGACCTTATGTTGCTCCTGGCAGACGCCCCCTTGCCTCTGCCTCTAAGAGAAGACCTCCTCTCTCAAGGGCCGATCTTCCACCAGCATTTAGGGTCGCTACGTTTAGCGGCGTGGCTATTGAAACCGCGGTCCTAACGCGGCGGGGGTTTTCTGCTGACGTGGTCCGTACCATGATTCGTGCGCGTAAACCGGCTTCGTCCAGGATTTATTACCGAACCTGGCGGGCCTATTTGAATTTCTGCGAGACCTTAGATGTTCATCCCCTTTGGTTTTCTCTCCCCACGATTTTATCCTTCTTGCAGTCTGGTCTGGACTTGGGTTTAGGTCTCAGTACCCTAAAGGGTCAGATCTCAGCGCTTTCGATCCTTTTTCAGCGACCTCTGGCTCCGCTCGGTCCAGTTAAGACTTTTCTTCAGGGGGTTGCTCACTATGCTCCCTCGTATCGCGCTCCCGTTCCATCTTGGGATCTTAATGTTGTGCTGACGGCTCTCCAATCTTCTCCTTTCGAGCCTTTGCGCAGGGTTTCCCTTCGCTTGTTGTCTTGCAAAGTTTTTTTCCTCGTTGCCATCACGTCTCTTCGGCGTGTGTCTGAATTGGCGGCACTTTCTTGCGTAGAACCCCTCTTGGTTTTTCACCAGGACAAGGTGGTTCTCCGCCCGGCTCCGGATTTCCTTCCGAAGGTGGTGTCCGCTTTTCACCTGAATGAAGATATTGTCCTTCCTTCTCTGTGCCCGTCCCAGTCTCATCCTCGGGAACGGGATCTTCACCGTCTGGATGTTGTTAGGGCTCTGAGGATCTACTTGGATGTAACTAGACCCTTTCGGCGCTCGGATTCTCTATTTGTGGTTCCGGAGGGTCCGCGCAGGGGGCTGGCGGCATCTAAAGTGGTTATTGCCCGCTTCATCAAGATGGCTATTGCTGAGGCTTACCGTGCTAAGGGCAGGGAAACGCCCTTTGGTGTTACTGCTCATTCTACCAGAGCGGTCGGGGCTTCCTGGGCTCGGCGAAATCAAGCTTCGGCTGAACAATTGTGTAAGGCGGCCACCTGGTCTTCTTTGCACACTTTCACCAAGTTCTACAAGGTGAACACTTATGCATCGGCGGATGCTGCTTTGGGCCGCCTGGTCTTGCAGGCGGCGGTGCCTTAATGCCTATGGTGCTTTAATTCATCTTGGGTTGTGGTCCCTCCCTATTTGTGGACTGCTTTTGAACGTCCCAAGGTTTCCTGTGTCCCCCAAGGAATTGGGCGAGAAAACGAGATTTTTGTATAACTTACCAGTAAAATCTCTTTCTCGCTCTTCCTTGGGGGACACAGCACCCACCCATTGTTTTGATTGCCCTGACGGGAGTTTTGACTTGGTGTTAATTTGGTTGATCCTTGCCTTTGTTTTAACTACTTGGGCACATAACTGGTAGTCGCTCGCTCCAGGCTGAGGGTATAGCTGCTGGAGGAGGGGCTTAACAGTCTTTCACTTAGTGTCACGCCTCCTATGGAGATGAGCTATACCCAAGGTTTCCTGTGTCCCCCAAGGAAGAGCGAGAAAGAGATTTTACTGGTAAGTTATACAAAAATCTCGTTTTTCAGTCTTACTAGTTTTTACATATCATCTTGAGTGATAAACGCGGAGTTGCATTTGTTAAGAATAGTGTTATTAAAGTGACCCTCTAATTCAAGAAATAAAATTCTTCTGGTTCAAGATATAAAAGTTACATTAACAGGGGAACACACAGAACACTTACATAGTGGTTTCTTTTTCATCTTTTCAGTTGTATATCCCCTAAATCTTGTGCTTCTCTTCTGTCATCCAAGATGGCTGTGCCGTTTCTCAGACTACATGATGCATGTCTGTCCCTGTTCATGGATTGACCAGCACTGCTCACGTACCAAACTCTCATCAGACGGTCTGAGAAGTGGTGTCCCATCTTGGGTGGCTGAAAAGGACCCTGGGAACTGACAGATCTGCAAAGATGAAAAGGAGGTCACCAGGTAAGCGTTCTGTCCGTTCCCCAGTTAATGTGAATTTTATTTATTTTTCTATTTAAAGGGAATTGTCACCGCGTACCTGAAAATAAAGCCATTTCACAGTTGGTCCCATATGGACTGAGTTCGTAGAAATAAGTCTTTGTTGTTTTTATTTTTTTATGTAAGTGAGCCCTTAGGTGCAACAAGAGTGTTGCCTTTGCACCCAAAGCTCCGCTCACTTTTAGTGCTGGCTATGCTGCCTCCGCTTTGACTGACAGGGTCAGGTAGTGCAGACATACTCGATCCTCGCCCTGAAACCTCACAGCAGTGTTTGGTGCACATGCAGTACAGGTCTGGAGACCACCTGGAAGATGGAATCAGTCTGTGCAACTGCGCATTTGATCGCCACCCCTGTACTGCGTGTGTGCAGAGATTTCAGGGCCTGCACTTGATTACGTCTACACTGCCTGGCCTGGTCCTGTCAATCTAAGCGGAGTGGGCACGACTTGCAGTGAAAGGGAGCAGAGCTTGAGGTGCAGTGGCAACGCCCAAGTTTTACCTAGGGTCTCATTTACATAGTGTTATTTCTACGAATAGAGGGCCACATCAACATGAGACCAAGTGCGTTTCTTTCATCTACACAGTCCGATTTTATTTCCAGACATTTGGTGACAAATTCCCTTTACCCGGAGGGTTTCTTTAAAATCCCCTATACTGTGTAATCTTTGAGTTGGTTCTGTGTGTTCTTCATAATCTCCTTTTTTTTTTTTTTTTTTCAGGTAGAAGAAAATTCTTTAAGTGAGGAACCAACTCCCGAGCGAAAAAACAGACCAGTACGTCAAGCCAGGAGTGATGGAAAGGCCAAGAGGAGGAGAATTATAGTGGCGTCAGACAGTGAGGAGGGCTCTGATGATGAGTTCAAGCCAGACACTAAGGATTCTGCAAGCAGTGATGAGGGCAGCAGTGGAGTAGATGAAGATGACGTGTCTGCACCTGAAACAGAGGACAGCCCAGTCAAGGTCCCTATCAAACGCAAGAGAGGGAGTGTGTCAAAGCCTCCTGTTAAGAATTTGCAGTGTGAGCTTCCAGAAACTCCAAAAAGAACGGTCAGTGTTTCCGCAGAAGCAAAGTCAAAGCTGTCATCCTTTTCTGCCCCAGAATCCTTTGAATCACAGTCAAATGCTGGCGGTACTGGTGGTGTCTCTACGTGGGACCATGAAAAGTTTGAGTGGCTTCAAGATGGGAGGAGGAAAGACTCAAAACGGAAGAGGCAAACTGATGAAGACTATGACCCTGGCACACTGTATGTTCCAGATGATTTCCTCAATAAATGCACCCCAGGCGTGAGAAAGTGGTGGCAACTGAAATCTCAGCAGTTTGACGCTGTCATATTTTACAAGGTTGGGAAGTTTTATGAACTTTACCACATGGATGCTGTTATCGGGGTGAACGAGTTGGGCCTGATGTTCATGAAAGGCACCTGGGCTCACTCTGGATTCCCTGAGATTGCATTTGGCCGTTTCTCAGATGTTCTAGTTCAGAAGGGTTATAAGGTAGCCAGGGTAGAGCAGACCGAAACGCCAGATATGATGGAAGCACGCTGCAAATCCATGTCTCACGCCACTAAGTTTGACAAAGTTGTGAGACGAGAAATCTGCAGGATTATTACCAAAGGGACTCAGACCTACAGCGTGTTAGACGGAAGTCCTTCAGAGAGTCATAGTAAATACCTGTTGTGCTTAAAAGAAAAGATGAACGGTTCTTCTAACCAGCAGAGAACATACGGTGTCTGCTTTGTGGACACTTCAGTGGGAAAGTTTTATGTTGGCCAATTTCACGATGACCGCCATTGTTCACGTTTTAGGACCTTGGTTTCCCATTATCCCCCAGTACAGATCTTGTTTGAGAAGTGTAATCCATCGCTGGATACAAAGAAAGTTCTTAAAAGCTGCCTCTCCACGTCCATTCAAGAGGGATTAAATCCTTCTCAGTATTGGGAAGCTTCTAAAACACTAAAGCTCTTGGCTGAAGAAGGTTATTTTGTAAAAGACTCCAAGGAAGGCCAAGACAGCGGCGCTTTGCCCCCAGTTCTTAAAGCAATGACTTCAGACAGTGACTCTTTAGGGCTTACACCTGGCGAGAACCACGAGCTTGCTCTTTCTGCACTCGGGGCTTGCATTTTTTATCTCAAAAAATGTCTCATTGATCAGGAGCTGCTCTCTATGGCAAACTTTGAAGAGTACGTTCCTGTTGACCTTGACATTGAAAGGGCCCAAACCTCGACCAGTTTCTTTGCTAAAACAAGCCAGCGAATGGTCCTTGATGGCGTCACCCTGACAAACCTAGAGATTCTTCAGAATGGGACAAACGGTTCCACAGAAGGGACCCTACTGGAGAAATTGGACACATGCTTCACTCCTTTTGGCAAGCGTCTTTTAAAGCAGTGGCTTTGTGCTCCACTATGCAACCCGTTTTCAATCAATGATCGGCTTAATGCGGTTGAAGATCTAATGGCTACTCCGGGGAAAGTGTCAGAGGTTGGAGAACTGCTGAAAAAACTTCCGGATCTTGAAAGACTACTGAGCAAAATTCATAGCATTGGCTCTCCACTCAAAAGCCAAAACCATCCAGATAGCAGAGCTGTCATGTACGAGGAGACCACCTACAGCAAGAAGAAGATAGCAGATTTCCTTTCTGCCCTGGAAGGTTTTAAGGTGATGCGCGAAGTCATAACGATAATGGAAGATGCCATCGATGATTTTAAGTCCAATATTCTCAAACAGGTGCTTATTCTTAAAGAAAAAAATCCCAAAGGGCGTTTTCCAGATCTGTCCACTGAGTTAAAGCGCTGGGATACTTCATTTGACCATGAGAAAGCTAGGAAAACTGGGGTGATCACCCCTAAAGCGGGTTTTGATCCAGACTACGATGAAGCCCTGAGGGACATTAAGACGACAGAGCAGAGTCTGGCTGATTATTTGGATAAGCAGCGGAAGAGACTGGGATGCAAGAGTATAGTTTATTGGGGGACTGCAAAAAACCGTTACCAGATGGAAATCCCGGAGAGTGTCACGGAACGCAATTTACCAGAGGAGTATGAATTAAAATCTACAAAGAAGGGGTTCAAGCGTTACTGGACAAAAGCCATAGAAAAGATGTTTGGTGAACTGGTAAATGCAGAGGAGCGCAGAGATGCAGCCCTTAAAGACTGTATGAGGAGACTGTTCTATAACTTTGATAAAAATTACAAAGAGTGGCAAACGGCAGTGGAGTGCTTTGCTGTATTGGGTGAGTACCTTGATGCTGTAGTACAGCTGTATTGGTAGAAAAGGGTTAAATGGGGCAGGAGAAACTGAAAGGGATTCTGTAACCATGATCTTGGACTAGTATCTGCAGTACAACACGAGTAGTACTGCAGATAAGGTGTCCAGATTGCCATTTTTCGTTTTCCTTCTGCTTCCTGTTCCCCTCCTTAAAGCTGCAGTCAAATTCACCGTCTGAAATGCTTTGCCAGATTAACTTAAGTGAGAGGACTCCTGTGCGTGTGCTGACTGAAGGGGGTAATGGGGGCCGTAAAACTAAATATTGATCTCAACTCCTTATCTGTATTACTACGCACTATTATGGTTACGGATTCCCTTTAAAGTAGTTGTTTCATACTTTTACTGTACAGCGTGAGATTTAAACGGGTTGTGCAGTGGTATAATGTTGAAGACCTATCCCCAGAATTGGTCATGAATAGAGATGAGCTCAGCGAGCTTCAGAGGTAACATACGAGGTCTCTTCATTCATAACTTTGGATTAATACTGTACGGAGATCCATCTCCATACAGTATTAGAATGTATGGGCTCCGATAGGCCGAAGTAAGTTATTCGCGAAGTCGCTCACGACTTTGTGAATAACTAATTTCTGCTCATCGGAGAGCATACATTCTAAAACTGTACAGAGGCGAATCTCCATACAGTATTAATCCGAAGTTGTGAACGAATGCTACATCCGAAGTGCGCTTTACCCATCACAAGTCATGAATATCAGATAGGCAGATGTGTACTCCCAGCATTCCTGTGATCAGCTGTTTGAAGAGGCCATGGAGCTCGTGCCAGCGCTTCGTCCTCGTCACTGTTCAACTGCACCCCGCCTACTTTGTAGCGGCAGCACGGTGTAAATACAGCTGCTCGTTCTGTTCACTTAAATGGGAAAAGCAGTTGTAATTACACTACTACTGCTGCTATGGCTTAGGGCTCAGGCACACAAGCGTATGTATTTTGCGGTCCACAAAAAATACGGATGACGTGTGCACTTCGTATTTTGCAGAACAGTCTTATCTTTGTCCGTAATGCGAATGATAATAATAGGACATTTTTTTGGGCGGAACGGATATACCGTAACGGAATGCACACAAAGTAACTTCCGTTCTTTTGCAAAACCATTGAAATGGTTCCGCATACGGTCCGCAAAAAAAACTGAACGGACACGGAAAGAAAATTTGTTCATGTGCATGAGCCCTTGGACATCGTGCAGTTAAACAGTGAAGAGGACACAACGCTCTCATTAGAGCCGCGTCATCTCCATACAGCTGATCGGCGGGGGAGCCCAGTGTTGGACCTATCAATATACCAGGGCTGCACAACCCCTTTAAATGGTCTCTGCCTTGTTTTTATATTCTACACAGCAGTAGCGGTAATATGTCCGAGGTTTTTCTCAGTGAGAGACTCAGTGCAGTGACCTTCACAGGTCATTGGAGCAAGGGAACCAAAGCAATGTCAGTGTTGTGCCCATTTGGTTTCGATAGTTTGGCTTTCCTCAGAAGCGTTAGACCCGGAAGAAACTGTGTGTTCTAAAAGGGCACAACACTCATGTCAACCCACTTTCTGCTTTGTTTCAATGTTCAGTGGAGGTCTCGACAGCCAGAATAGCTCCATTCAAAACTTCTGACCTGCCTAAAGTCCTTTAAAGCAGCAGGTGCACTTTAAATAGATTTTGGTTGCTCAAAGAATCTGGTATAAACCATGGTTTGTAGCCTAGCTCTGTCAAATGTTTAGTCAAAGTCTATGTTGGCAGTTAAAGGGGTTGTATGGGGGTTTATATTGGTGACCGATTCTCAGGATGGGTCATTGATATCTGATCGGCAGGGGTCCGACAGTCGACACCCCTCACGGATCAGCTGTTTGAAGAGGAGGTGGCGCTCAATGTGAAATTTACTTCCTCTTCATTACACTGCCTGTTGTCTTAGAAGCGAGCGTCATTACAAGTACTCTCTCCATTCACTTGAATGCAGCGAGTACTTATTACACTGCACGCCGCTATAAGGGAGACTAAGCGCAGTGTAATAAAGAGGAAGCAGCTCTCGCATGACGTGCATCCGCCTCTTCAAACAGCTGATTGGCGAAGTGTCGAGTCAGACCCCCGCCGATCAGATGTTGATGACCCAACCCCTTTAACACCTAATGCTCTAGATCAGGCATCCTCAAACTACGGCCCTCCAGCTGTTGTAAAACTACAACTCCCACAATGCCCTGCTGTAAGCTGATAGCTGCAGGCTATTCGGGCATGCTGGGAGTTGTAGTTTTGCAACATCTGGAGGGCCGCAGTTTGAGGATGCCTGCTCTAGATCATCTTTTGAAATGGTTAGACAGTGTAGAATATGAAGCTCCTGTCACTGCCCCAACAGCTTCCTCTTGGATGCGTTCAGACGGCTGCAGTAGTTGGTATGGCTTTAGGATCCTGTCGGCACAAGGCCGGGGAGCCCTTTCTCTGATGTTTTCTTTGCACTCACCAGTTCCGATCTTTCTGCTGCAGATGTGCTTATATGCTTGGCGCAGTACAGCCGAGGTGGTGATGGACCGGTTTGCAGGCCTGACATTTTGTTACCTGATGACATCACACCATTCTTAGAGCTCCGCGGGTCCCGTCACCCTTGCATTACAAAAACCTTTTTTGGAGATGACTTTATCCCAAATGATATTGTAATTGGTTGCAAGGACGAGGAGGGCGATGAAAACAGTGCCCACTGTGTGCTCGTTACAGGCCCAAACATGGGTGGCAAGTCTACTCTGTTAAGACAGGTAAGCTTTGTGTTGTGTGACCTTAACGGACATGTATCATTTTATGAAGAGTTTTTCAGTCACCTTCAGTCTGGTTAGACAGGACTATTGATGACCTAAGCTCAGGTTATCATAGAAACATAGAATGTGTCGGCATATAAGAACAATTTGGCCCATCTAGTCTGCCCAATATACTAAATACTATGGATAGCCCCTGGCCCTATCTTATATGAAGTATGGCCTTATGCCTATCCCATGCATGCTTAAACTCCTTCACTGTATTTGCAGCTGCCACTTCTGCAGGAAGGCTATTCCATGCATCCACTACTCTCTCAGTAAAGTAATACTTCCTGATATTACTTTTAAACCTTTGCCCCTCTAATTTAAAACTATGTCCTCTTGTAGCAGTTTTTCTTCTTTTAAATATTCTCTCCTCTTTTACCTTGTTGATTCCCTTTATGTATTTAAAAGTTTCTATCATATCCCCTCTGTCTCGTCTTTCTTCCAAGCTATACATGTTAAGGTCCTTTAATCTTTCCTGGTAAGTTTTGTCCTGCAATCCATGTACCAGTTTAGTAGCTCTTCTCTGAACTCTCTCCAAAGTATCAATATCCTTCTGGAGATATGGTCTCCAGTACTGCGCACAATACTCCAAATGAGGTCTCACTAGTGCTCTGTAGAGCGGCATGAGCACCTCCCTCTTTCTACTGGTAATGCCTCTCCCTATACACCCAAGAATTCTGCTAGCATTTCCTGATGCTCTGACATTGTCTGCCTACCTTTAAGTCTTCTGAAATAATGACCCCTAAATCCCTTTCCTCAGATACTGAGGTTAGGACTGTATCACTGATTGTATATTCTGCTCTTGGGTTTTTACGTCCCAGGTGCATTATCTTGCACTTATCAACATTAAATTTTAGTTGCCATATTTTTGACCATTCCTCTAGTTTTCCTAAGTCCTTTTCCATTTGGTGTATCCCTCTAGGAACATCAACCCTGTTACATATCTTTGTGTCATCAGCAAAAAGACACACCTTACCATCGAGGCCTTCTGCAATTTCGCTGATAAAGATATTAAACAATATGGGTCCCAGAACAGATCCCTGAGGTACCCCACTGGTAACAAGACCTTGGTCTGAATATACTCCATTGACTACAACCCTCTGTCTGTCCCTCAGCCACTGCCTAATCCATTCAACAATATTGGAGTCCAAGCCCAAAGACTGCACTTTATTGATAAGCTTTCTATGTGGGACAGTATCAAAAGCCTTACTAAAGTCTAGATAAGCGATGTCTACTGCACCTCCTCCATCTATTATTTTAGTCACCCAATCGAAAAAATCAATAAGATTAGTTTGACATGATCTCCCTGAAGTAAACCCATGCTGTTTTTCATCCTTCAATCCATGGGATTTTAGATGTTCCACAATCCTCTCCTTAAGTATGGTTTCCATTAATTTCCCCACTATTGATGTCAGGCTTACTGGCCTATAGTTGCCCGATTCCTCCCTACTACCTTTCTTGTGAATGGGCACAACATTTGCTAATTTCCAATCTTCTGGGACGACTCCTGTTGCCAGCGATTGGTTAAATAAATCTGTTAATGGTTTTGCTAGTTCACCGCTGAGCTCTTTTAATAGCTTTGGGTATATCCCATCAGGCCCCTGTGACTTATTTGTATTAATTTTAGACAGCTGACTTAGAACCTCTTCCTCTGTAAAGACACATGCGTCAAAAGATTCATTAGTCTTCTTTCCTAACTGAGGTCCTTCTCCTTCATTTTCAATGTCAGATTCGGGGGAAGCTTTTGGAAAGGTCCTCTTCCTCAGCCTGTGATGTCACATAGCCATTCTGCAACTCTGTCCCACCCAAGTGAACGGGATTGAGCTGCAAGCACAGCTGCTGCGCAATATACAGCGCTATGCTTGATACTGTATGAGAAGACTGGCATGCGTCAGAGCACTGTGGCCCCTTCAAACAACTGATTGCTGGGATGAAAATAATCTATACACAGAATAGGTGATTGTTGGGACCCCCAAAGATCGCTAAGGCTAAATGCACAAGATCAGGAAAATCCTCACCTTAGGTCATGTACATTGTATTCTATGAGAATTTGAAATTCTCATGTACATGATATAGATTTTATTTTATTTTTTTCTGTGCAGATTTTAAAATCCACAGCATGTCAATTTTATTTTTCTTGACCGTATTTCATGCAGATTTTCTCCATTTACTTTGGTTAGTAAAATCCACATGACGCACACAACTAAGGATAAGCGAATTGACTTCGGATGAAACATCCGAAGTCGATGCTCATAAAGCCACTTGGAACCGAACCAGCGTTTGGGAAATGTTTTTTTTTTTTTTTACAGTACCAATTCATTTATGAAGTTATTACTCAGTCTTGCGAGACTTAGCAAAGCAATAACTTGGGCTCATTGGAGCCAATACATTTGAATACTGTATGGAGCTCCTGCTCCGTACAATATTGGAACGAAGTTTTATGCGAATCGACTTCAGATGTTTCATCACCCTACACACAACCAATGTGGATTTCGATGTGGAAAAATCTGCACAAATTCACGTGGATTGTCCACAAGGATTTCCCTGCAAACACCTGTGCAATTCAGCGTGGATTCTCTACACCTAAATCCTGATCATGTGCATTTACCCTAAGGGTGACTACACACGCTGCAGCTTTGTGCAGAAAATCTGTATGAAATCCACACCAAACACACACAAACCCGCACTATTTATTGTGTGTTTGGTACATTTTATGAGGTGTTTGATGCAGATTTTTTCAGATCTCACACTTGCATTGAAAAGCATCAAGTCCGCACAAGTGAAAAGCAAAAAGTGTCATGCAGATTTCAAAATCTGCATGGTAGGTCAATTTCTGCACCTAAGAAAAAAAGTGTCCATGAGATTTGTGTAATTTCATACACTTTGCTGGTTCTGTGGGTTTTCTGCATTAAAAACCACACATAATCCGTTTGAATGAAGATGCAGTGCGCACGTGTGACCAGCGGTTAATTCAAAGTCTATAGGGTTAATAGAGAGAGCTGCATAATAACGCTCTATTATCTTTCTAAGAAAAGAGTGTATGTATATATCATCCAGCCTAAATCGTGAAGTGGTGCTACAAGAACTAAATATAGTATAGTCCGAGCACTCGGAACGAATATCATTAGTAAAAACATTTAAAAAACATCGGAATACAATAAAATATAAAAACTGAAAATAAAACTCAGACTCCAGTTAAGGGGGGCTTGGTTGGAAATACACTCAAACACAAGCACTTTATATAGAGTATATTTCCTAAGAGAATAAAACGTCCTGAAACCGATAAAGTCAATACAACTTCAAACCGGCTGATGCATATGAAACACCACGGATGTGCACAGATTGACTCTGAAAAAACCTGCCTGTCAAAAGGACCCACAGCAATAGTTAAATCCAAAGAATCCAACACCACTTGTTACCTGTCCCGAGGTCTTCAGATGGAAATACCGTCCTCCCAGTAAGTAAGTCATGCGTCCTGCTGTTACGGGCCCAAACAAAGGCCACACCAAACGAAGGTAGGGAATGCTGGCTTGTCACGTGATGTGTCACTTGGTCATGATGATCCTGATATCCTCAATCGAATATGGAGGAAGTAAATCTAATGAAATAACCATCCAGTGGTATATAAAAATAGCACAAAGTTCTGATTCATCCAGGGAATCTCAAACTGACGTCAGGATGGGTCTCTTAGAACCAAACGCATTTTGGGGTATACAACTGCCCCCTCCCTCAGTGGTGACCCAAATGGTGAACTTTCCCTGTTTATATAGCCAATCTCGATCAAACATAAAACGTGGATACAACCTGGAATGGAATAGAGCGCTAAAATGTGATGAAAAATGAAATAAACAGCAATAAAAACTAAAGGTAAATACATACACAATAAAAAAAACAGTTATGATTTGACAATCAAAAAATGTAAAAAAAACGCAGGTGCGGTCAGAGGTTGCACTACATTTTTTCCAAAAGAGTAAAAATACTCCTCTTACCGTTTTTGAGTATTTTCAGCTGAAGAGTACGAAAGTTGAAGTAATCAAATCTATATAATACATGGGTCTAAATAACATTAAGAGGCTGCTATTTATGCAGGAAACCATTACCAGTCTACTCTAGAATTGTCTTCTGTACATAAATAGCAAATTTATACAATTTAAAATTTCTGACTTTTGTGCAATTTAAAAACTCGTGTTTTATCCATCATATTTAAAATACAACGCAGCCAAAAAGGCAAATTATCAGCGCTCTGCATCTCCAGTATTACATTGGCCCAGCACCATGATTATCCCCACAATGTCCTGCTGTGTAGATCCTGTGCCCACATATAAGATGTCCGAGCAGCGCAGAAATCTTTGTTGGGATGATGCTGATGGGGCAAAAAAATACAGGATACACAGAGCACTGCATTAACATGATATAGACTGATAGGAGGCAAATACACTCACTGATTACTGCACCAGCAGGCCCTGGCTGAGCAACTGAGCCAGAGCTTGCACTCAGCCAGAACGTGCTGGTGCAGTTAATCCACAGGCTCTTGCTGAGCACCTGAGCTGGTGCAGTGATCAGTGAGTCCTCTGACTCAGATGCTCAGTGCTCACTCACTGATTACTGCACCAGCAGGCACTGACTGAGCACCTAACACAGGGAGAACACAGGAGAGTTTAGCTTCATACTCTACATTCCGGGTGTCAAGATTCCTAGAGGTATGATGACCTCTTGTCTTCAGTCACCTCCTCACCTCTGATGTTGGCAGCTGGCTCCGCAGTCAGAAGAATACAGCCATGCTGCACTCTAAGAGTGATCCCATTACCCCAGTGCAGAGCAAAGATCAGTGCTCTGCTGTCCGTCCACAGATCCTTATCAGCTTGTCCCCAGACATCTGTTGGCCTCCTCACGGGCTGCTCTTCAGTCTTCACGGATCTTTCATCGGCCAGCCACTAGTTAGCCTGCACAGTCAGGGACTCTGGAGAAGCAGCGCACCGAAATTAGCCAATGAGCAGCCTCCCTCCCTCCCTAATAACAAGCTCCTTACTTGCTGCCATCCCTACTGCTGCCAGTAAGGAGCTTAGCTATTGGATGTTTTGGGTAACGGCAGTATTACTGTGCTGCCCATGAGATTCACAGCCTGCAGTGCGCTGGTTAACTACATGAAAAGCCTTAATGCGTATTCATACGTATTAGCCTTTTTTCAAAGTGTAAAATTGCCTGAACAGGCGTCTGACGCTTGTACAGGCGTTATTGTGACCTCTGGGTTCGGTTTTGATGCGTTTGGTGTAAACTGCTGTTTTAATACAATAAATAGATTCTATGAAGTATTTGGGCCTAGCAATTAGCGTAACCCAAAATATAAGGTAAAATCGTATAAGAATCATATAAGACATGTAGACATATGAACAAACTCAACAGGACGAGGCCCCCTGACTAGGGAGGACCAGAGCGGGTGGTCCCACTAGGCGTGAAAAGCGTTTCAGAACATCTAACGAATATAAGGAAGGGCTTTGAAAACCATACGGCTTCAAAGCACTTCAAACAGTGGCATAACCGAGACCCAAAAGGTCTTTCGTATATGGCTTTGGAAAGTGTGGGTCCACATTGGAGAGGGGGCGATTTCATTAAGCGGATGTCACGCTTGGAATCAAGATTCATTTTTGACTTTGGCTCCTTAATACCGGGCGGACTCAATGCAGAGTGGGAACTTTTGTGTTTTCTTTAGCTTGGGTGCCCCTGATTGATGGTCGACCAGAGGCGGTATGTCTCTACCCGCTCTGGTCCTACCTCGTCGGGGAGCCTCCATCCATTTCCTCTTGAGCTCGTCCTGTTGTTTGTTCATATGTTTACATGTCTTATGATTCTTATACGATTTTACCTTCTATTTTGGGTTACGCTAATTGCTAGGCCCAAATACTTCATAGAATCTATTTATTGTATTAAAACAGCAGTTTACACCAAATGCATCAAAACCGCACCTGCGTTTTTTACATTTTTTTGGCCTTTCTTGATTGTCAAATCATAACTGCTGGGTTTTTTTGTTTGTTTTTTGTGTAAGTATTTACCTTTTATTTATTATTGCTGTTTATTTCATTTTTATTTCCTTTTCATCCCATTTTAGCGCTCTATTCCAGTGCATTCCATTCCAGGTTGTATCCATGTTTTGTTTGACTGAGATTGGCTATATAAACAGGGAAAGTTCACCATTTGGGTCACCACTGAGGGAGGGGGCAGTTGTATACCCCGAAATGTGTTTGGTTCTAAGAGACCCATCCTGACGTCAGTTTGAGATTCCCTGGATGAATCAGAACTTTGTGCTATTTTTATATACCATTGGATTTACCTTCTCCATATTAGATTGAGGATATCTGGATCATCATGACCATGTTATCATCACGTGACCAGCCAGCACTTCCTGCCAACACATCACGTGACAAGCCAGCATTCCCTACCTTGTTTGGTGTGGCCTTTGTTTGGGCCCGTAACAGCAGGACGCATTACTTACTTACTGGGAGGACGGTATTTCCATCTGAAGACCTCGGGACAGGTAACAAGTGGTGTTGGTCTCGCACAGCTGTGGGACGCCTCGGCGTGTGGGTTATTACCGCACCACATTTACCGAACTTTCTTTGGATTTAACTATTGCTGTGGGTCCTTTTGACAGGCAGGTTTTTTTTAGAGTCAATCTGTGCACATCCGTGGTGTTTCATATGCATCAGCCCGTTTGAAGTTGTATTGACTTTATTCATTGTTTTCAGGACATTTTATACTCTATTAGCTTTGTCTCAAATGGAGAGAGACTACTGCACCATTCAGACTCATCGGTGAGGACTGAACAGCTGCCAGTCAAGTAAGGCTACTTTCACACCAGTGTGTTTGCTGCATCCGTCATGGATAAGCAAAAAACTATTCCGTTCTGATAATACAACCGTCTTCATCCGTTATGAATGGATCCGGTTGTATTATGTCTTATATAGCCAAGACGGATCCATCGTAAACACCATTGAAAGTCAATGAGAGATGGATCTGTTTTCTACTGTCAGAAAAAAGTCTTGCTCCGAACCACATCGCCGACAGAAAAACGCTGCTTGCAGCATTATTCTGTCCGTGATGGGAGCGCAACCAAATGGAATGGAATGCGTTCTGGTGCACTCAGTTTCGTTCAGTTGAGTTTTGTCCCCATTGACAATGAATGGGGACAAAACAGGCATTTCCCCCGCTATTCAGATCCTATGACAGATCTCAATAGTGGAAAGGGAAAGCGCTAATGTGAGAGTAGCCTAAAGAGTGACTGCAGCAGCACAGGAGTGTTTTATCTTGTGTTCACATGTTATAGTGACTGCAGAGTCACATCGTCTGTCATTTTTTTACCAGGCAGGTTTGATGAAACTTTCTTCTTTCAGGCTGGTCTCATCGTGGTTATGGCACAGCTGGGATGTTACGTGCCTGCAGAGGTATGCAAGCTCACTCCTGTGGACAGAGTATTCACAAGACTGGGTGCATCAGACAGAATCATGGCAGGTAACGTGGCTTGATCTCATACTTTCTGACAGATTTCAGATTTAATATTTTAATTAGTCACACAGATAAGGAGTCATAAAGTGATCTTCATCCATTAAAGCTGTAGGCATAAGTCTGTAAGGAAACTATCCAGTAGATCAGCAGGAGGAACAAGGGTGCACAAATTGGGGATAAAAATGAATTAACAGATTGCTTAGTCAAAAGTATAATTACATTCAGCTGAGCAAGCCGTACAAGGCATGGTCTAGTTTAATAGCGAATTCCATGATGACACTCCCTTTAACCCCTTCCCAACCAGCGCCGTACTAGTACAGCACTGGCCGGGTCTTTAAAGATGGCGCCCGCTCCTGAGTGGGAGCCATAGCCGCGGGGTGCCTGCTGTTTCTTATAGTAATGCTGGCCGTGGACATTTTACACTTTAGATGCCGTGGTCAATCCTGAGTGCGCGCTTCCGATTATGCTCCGGCTCCCCCGTGCGGCGATCGGAGAAGCCGGAGTGTGTGTGTGCAGCAGCCTGTCTTTGTGAATGATAGGAGGCTGCTGCTGCATAGTATTTCCTATGGAGCCCTTGCCTGTAATAGGGCTCCATAGGAAACTAGCAATTTTTCCCTTCCCCCACAATAGCACCACAGAGAGAGAGGATCTGCCCCCAGGGACAGGAAACCTGCAGAATAAAAAGGTGGATCAGTGGTTTCCTGTCCCTTGAGTGGGAGACCTGCAGTTTTCTTTTCAGGTACCGCTAGTCTGGAAGTCCCAGAGATGTTCTGGAGGGCTATGTGGTAATACCTGCTGGGGTCTATCGTCCATAGGTTTGGCTGACTGGGGGGGGGGTCTGGGCCCTCTGTCCGGTTCTTGCGGCAGGTGCGTGGGTCCCTCCATGGGAGTAAGGCCATTCCACGTTTGGTTGTCTGCCTCGGGGCCTGGTTTCAGGCCTTCCTGGCGGAATGTCTGTCGTTATGTGTTTTTTTTTTTTTTTTTTTGGTTTTTTTTTTGTATTTATTTTTTTATTACTGATGCCTGTATGGCTAAATGTCTTTGCATATATACCTGCTTTGTTGAACGTCTGTTGCATCTGTCTGGTCGGCTGAACGCCTGTAGAATCTTTTTTGTCTGGGAGACTATGCCTGTCTGGCTGCCTTTTGAGCCTGTGCCTGGCTGGAGGGCTGCATGTGAAGCTGTGCCTGTTGGGTCTATGCCTGGGGCTGACGGAACTTTAGTATTTGCCCGCTTGGCCTCATGTACCTAGGGAGCTGATTGCTTCTGTGTTTATGCTTGCTGGGCTGACTGCTCTTGCTGCAGGGTTTATCTAGTGCGGTTGTGGTGTTCGGCAGACAGCTCCCCATGGCCGCGTATGCATGGGGGACGGCTTCTGGCGTTTGTCAATTTGCAGTTTAATAGTCTACAACAGGCATAGCACTCCGACAAAGCCTATCATGTGAATAAGCACACTTTTCCAGCTCCCCTTGTATCTGGCCTTTCTGCCCGTATTCAGGAGCCTTGGGTGAGTCCCCAGGTACGGTAAAGTAGAAAATAGTAGAAAATTAGTATCAGGGATGGGATCCCTAACTGAACGCCTGGGCAGTTGGCTGGATAACATTTTACAGCCAATGGTGAGGGGTGTTCCAGGGTTCTTAAGGGACACGTCTGATGTCCTGAGAGCCATGTATAATTTAAAGTGGCTGAGTTACACTGGTTTTATTAAATGTGGGGGTAGACAATGCAAGACATGAAGTTTTGTTGTCCCTAAAAAGCATTTTGACAACTTTGATCACTCCCTTCGTTTTGCTATAAAAAGCTATATTAACTGCAATGCCAGGGGCGTGGTGTACGTTATTGTATGTACTGAGTGTGATCTCATGTATGTGGGAAGCACCACACGAAAATAAAAAAAATAGGGTATTAGAACACCTCAATTATATTGCTAACTCCGCTCTGATAAATATCTCTAATGCGGCCAAACACTTTGTTCAGGCTCACGCCTGCCGAACTAGATCCTTTTGTGCCTATGGGATAGAAAAAGTGAGTGCACCCCTACGCGGAGGAGATTTTCGTCAAAAACTTCTCCTCCGTGAAGCATATTGGATTTTTAGGTTAAACACGAGGGTTCCTGCGGGCCTGAACCTGAGGAAGGAATTAATGTATATATACCAATGACTGCAATATATGTTATGGATCCAGCATTGAGACATTCATGTCATGTCCCAATGTAGTTAAATATAATGTGGTGAAAAAGCAAATGTGGATTGTTATTACCTGTTGTTATTTTATTTATGTAACATGTAGCCGTTCACACTGTGCGTTTTCTGGTCCTCACCATGCACTCATTTGTGCATGTCAAGCCGTTAATGTGTTATGTAGAGGAACAAGAGCGGCAGAGGTTAATAGGGCGTGGGATGAAATCCCAGTGTGAAGGAAACATGAAATCCAATATGCAAATGGGTAACAGGTGTTACCGTGGTGGATTAACCAATGAAGGAGGTGGGACAAGTGTAACATTTAAACCATGCTTTCCACCATGATACCATTAAGGACGTATTGTCTGAAACGCGTGAACGAGCACTGCATATGAAGTGACTATCTGCTGTTGAATATTATGAATTAAAGGAGAAGTTTTAGAGGCCGAAAATTGCTTTCTGGAGCCGTTTTTCTACTATTTTCTACAAAGCCCTATAATGCTCTTGATGAGGAGTGAGAAGATGGGCTACAGTATGAATGGTGTATCAATAAAGCCCTATATGGCTCCTGGTTGGGAGTAATGAGATGGATGGCCTACAGGAGGTATGGTATACTTGTCGCCGATCTAGAATTCCCAGGCTGAAGGGTCCAGTGGACTCTTTGGACCTCATGTGGCAGACCTGTGAGCTGCTCCGGGGGATGGGTGCCACGGTAGTTTTTCCATCATGGATGCCAGATTGCGAGGAAAATTGGAGATTTGACATCTAAAGTTCTTCTGGTATGGCGAATGGTAAGGCGCCTGGAGCTGATGGCCTCCCAGTGGAGGTGTATAAAAAGCTGCAAGGGATATTACTTCCTGAATTACTTAAGGTGCTTGAGCACTCATTGGAGGCAGGTTCGCTACCACATTCGATGCAGGAAGCTATAATTGTGGTTATACCTAAACCTGGGAAGGATCCTAAAATACCGGATTCCTACAGGCCAATTTCGCTTCTCACAGCTGATGTTAAGCTCCTGGCGAAGGTGTTGGCGAACAGGCTGTCCAAAGTAATTCTGACTATAGTGCACCCGGACCAGACGGGTTTTATGCCTGGGAAATCGACTGCTATTAATCTCTGTAGGCTGTATGCTAGCTTAAATATTCCGGCGGATAACTGTGGAGACAGGGCCTTGCTTGCTCTTGACGCCGCCAAGGCGTTCGATAGTGTGGAGTGGAGCTACTTGTGGGGGGTCTTGAAAACTATGGGTTTTGGAGCACGGTTCATTCAGTGGGTAAAGGTCCTATACTCTAGTCCTAAGGCGAGAATCAGAGCTAATGGAGGGTTGTCAGATTGTTTCGCTCTGGCCAGGGGCACCAGACAGGGATGCCCATTGTCGCCCTTATTGTTTGCTCTCGCAATAGAACCGCTTGCGGCACATATTCGCTTATCAACAAATATAGTGGGGTTTAGGTACGGTGGGCTGCACAATAAAGTGGCTATGTACGCTGATACTCTTTTTATGGGCGATACTGGTGCGTCCCTGGATGCGGCCATGGCATTGATTGACAGATTCGGTGGCTTCTCTGGACTTCAGATAAACTGGCAAAAATCCTCTTTGATGCCAATAGATGGGCAGGCCTTGTCAGGCAGACAAGTAGATAGCCTGGTGCCATGGGTGGATAAATTTAAATATCTGGGACTATATATAACACCGAGACTATCGGATTTTGAAGACCTTAATCTATCCCCATTGCTGGCTACTTTCAGGCTTAAAGTAAGGTCATGGTGTAGACTTTCTTTCGGTGGTAGGTAGAGTTAATCTTTTAAAAATGGTTATGATGCCCCAGTTGCTGTATGTACTGAATAATGCTCCCGTATGGATTCCCCAGGATAGATTCAAGAAAATTCATTCTATATTTAGGGATCTCACTTGGAAATATGGGCAGGCTAGGATTAAACTGGAGACATTGCAATATCCTAAGTCGGAAGGGGGCCTGGCTGTCCCTAATGCATGGATTTACTTTCTGGCTTCCCAATGTCAACACTTTAAGGGATGGATTGATCTACAAGCTCCAGATATGACAGGGCAGATATTGCAACACTGGTTGGGCAGTCGTGACCTCATGGGCATTCTGGAAGGCTCAGGAATGCATGCTGGGAGAGAAAAACTCCCTCTTATTGAACTTATGAAAAAGGTTTGGGCAAAGGTGAAGCAGCTAAGAGGTGTAGGTGGAATTAGTGAACTTTCCCCTATTGGAAAGAATCATCTGTTGCCCGAATTTTTTGCCGTACCAGGACTTAGAAATTGGGAAACTTATGGAGTGACGAGAATTGGCCAATTAATCAAGGACAAGATATGTAAGTCATTTCAAAACCTGCAGCAGGAATTTAACATTCCTAGGGGGTGGTTTTATAAATATCTCCAGGTGAGGCATGCCCTTGAGGCCACACTGCGGAAAGGATGTGTGATAGCTCAAATGGAGACGGTTCATAAGCTTGTTCTCCCGTCAGGAGGAGGAAAAAGAGGGCTGATATCACAGTTGTATGCTCTTTTATTGGAAAAATTCCTGGAGGGGTTTCCGCTCTCAAGAATGAAAAAATGGGAGGCTGACGTGGGGGTTATGTCTAAAGACAAGTGGGAAGATATATTGGAAGGGGTCCCCAAGGTGTCCTTGAGCGAACAGGGCAAACTATCCCAGCTATTTATTATACATAGAGTGTACAAAACACCTGTGTTTCTAAAAAAGGTTGGAGTAAGAATTGATGACAGGTGTCCAAAATGTATGGAAGAGGGGGCGGATTTGCTACATATGCTGTGGTCTTTCCCAGTAATTGGTAATTATTGGGAGGAGGTAAGAAATATGATTAATAGCAGAATGACATTGAGAATCCAAAAGGACCCAAAGGTGTGTGTACTGGGATACGTGTCTGAGATTGGAGGGAATGAATCGGTTAAGGTAGCTGTGGGGGAGATTGCTATATGTGGCCAGGAAACTGATTGCTATGAGGTGGATCCAGGGAAGTCCGCCTACACTGAGTGAGTTTGAACGGAAGGTGAATGACATGATGATACTTGAGAAAGGGGTGTATGTGAAGAGAGGATGTCTGCAAAAGTTTGATAAACTGTGGAGTGATTGGTTATCTCACACTCATGTGGTTATATAAGCTCGTCAAAATCAAGACTAGTTATAAGGGAGGGGGGCGTTAGGCAAGGAGGGGGGGGGGAAGGGATTTGGGGGGGATTTAGATATGTATAATCCTTGGTTTCAAATATTTGTTTTAACATGTATACACATTATGTACTGTTATTGGATAAACTATGTGTCGTTATTGGTACGGTTACTGTTGTACTCTGACTCCACATGGTGGATAAAGAAAGAAAAAACAACGAACTTTTTGTTGTAACACTCTGTATTTATTTTTCAATAAAAACGACTTGATTTAAAGTTCTTCTGGTAAATGTAACACAAGGCCTCCAGTGGATCTTGGATCAAAGCATCTGTCTCGCAATATATTCTCCACCAAAGGAATCTGTGTTTTGATCATTCTTTGTCAAACTAAGTGCTTCTCTAAGGCTACTTTCACACTAGCGTTCGGGGCTCCGCTTGTGAGCTCCGTTTGAAGGCTCTCACATGCGGCCCCGAACGGATCCGTCCAGCCCTAATGCATTCTGAGTGGACGCGGATCCGCTCAGAATGCATCAGTCTGGCAGCGTTTGTCCTCCGCTCAGCAAGCGGACACCTGAACGCAGCTTGCAGCGTTCGGGTGTCCGCCTGGCCGTGCGGAGGCAAACGGATCCGTCCAGACTTACAATGTAAGTCAATGGGGACGGATCCGTTTGAAGTTGACACAGTATGGCTCAATTTTCAAACTGATCCATCCCCCATTGACTTTCAATGTAAAGTCAAAACAGATCCGTTTGCATTATAATGAACAAAAAAAAAAATATATATATATATATATATATATATATATATATATATATATATATATATATATTATTTATTTATATATTTTTTTTTTTTTTTGTTCATGGTAATGCAAACGGATCCGTTCTGAACGGATCTAAGCGTTTGCATTATAGGAGCGGATCCGTCTGTGCAGATACCAGACGGACCCGCTCTGAACGCAAGTGTGAAAGTAGCCTAAGATGTTTTGTTAAAAATCTGTAGTGATGATTTTGATAAACACTTGATGAGAAACCCATATGAGATTTCTTTTATAAGATTATACTAGATTAAGTATAATGTCCGGTATTAAAATTTTCTAGGATGTTATTGATCCGACCCTTTTTTCTTTTAAGTTCGGACCTTTAGTTAGCTTTTGGATTCCCTATGCTTCCATCTGGGTATTCTAAGCTTTGATTACTTATCCAGCACTTTTGATAAGTTGCCGCTATCTGGACATTAGGAGATGCCTTATACGTTACCTAGGGGTAACGAAGGATTGGAGAAAGTCCTCTGCGCTTTTTATTCCCTTTTTCTGGCAAATAAGGGTAAGGTGGCCTTGAAGAGTTCACTAGCCATATATATCTCTAACCCAGCTTGGAGTCACTCATGCTCTGTAAACCACTGAGGTTGGTTTATAGAGGTGGTTTCCTGTCCCTGGAGGCAGATTATCTCTCTATCTCTCTCTCTCTATCTCGAAAATCCATTTTTTTTTTCAATATTCTACTCGCCCCCCCTTTCCCAAAAATAAAAAAATACACCACCATGGGTATTGCCATGTGCGAAAACGCCCATAGATAAAAATATTAAAATATCTTCCTCATACAGCAAAACAGAAAAAGCATCAAAATGGCTGATTCGCCATAAATAAAAAAAAAAAAAACTATCAAAAAGTCACACAACCCAGAATGGTATCAATGAAAAGTTCAGATTGCCCCGCAAAAAATGAGCCCCCAAAAAAACTATACATATAAGATATCGCCGGATTCGTACTGACCTGTAGAATGAAAGTTACTGGTCAGTTTTATCGCACATCCAACGTAAAAAAAAAAAAAAACTGTGGCGGAATTGCTTTGTGTTTTTGCAATTTCACCCCATTTGGATTTTTTTTTCCTACATATGCAAAAAAAAACTCTGGGGTAGAAACGGTTAAAGGTGTGGTACATCTGTGCTATATCCACACAAGCCACTTAATGTATTGTACTAATGTATTGCCCATTTTGCTTCCTTTGCTGGCTACACTAATTTATCAATCACATTATACACGTCTCGTTTCCATGGTTATGACCACCCTGGAATCCATCAGTTGGCTGAGCTTGCATACTAAAAAAGCATCAGCCTATGGTCCTGGTCACTAGAGAGGCTGCCATTTGTTTCCTAGGTTGTGCGAGGACAACCACCACTGATGGATTGCAGGGTAGTAGTCACCCTGAAAACGAGTGGTGTATAATTTGATGGAAAAATGAATCCAGATAGCAAAGAAAGTAATATGGACAATCGCAATACATTAGTAAGTGCCTTGTATTAACTTTCTCTGTGATAAATGCCACTTTCTGAAGTGACACAATCCCTTTAACCCCTTAAGGACACGGCCATATTTCACTTTAACCACCTCAGCCCCTATAGCTTAAACACCCTGAAAGACCAGGCCACTTTTTACACTTCTGACCTACACTACTTTCACCGTTTATTGCTCGGTCATGCAACTTACCACCCAAATGAATTTTACCTCCTTTTCTTCTCACTAATAGAGCTTTCATTTGGTGGTATTTCATTGCTGCTGACATTTTTACTTTTTTTGTTATTAATCGAAATTTAACGATTTTTTTTGCAAAAAAATGACATTTTTCACTTTCAGTTGTAAAATTTTGCAAAAAAAAAGAGCCATATATAAATTTTGCTCTAAATTTATTGTTCTACATGTCTTTGATAAAAAAAAATATGTTTGGGTAAAAAAAAAATGGTTTGGGTAAGTTATAGCGTTTACAAACTATGGTACAAAAATGTGAATTTCCGCTTTTTGAAGCAGCTCTGACTTTCTGAGCACCTGTCATGTTTCCTGAGGTTCTACAATGCCCAGACAGTACAAACACCCCACAAATGACCCCATTTCGGAAAGTAGACACCCCAAGGTATTCGCTGATGGGCATAGTGAGTTCATAGAACTTTTTATTTTTTGTCACAAGTTAGCGGAAAATGATTTTTTTTTTTTTTTTTCTTACAAAGTCTCATATTCCACTAACTTGTGACAAAAAATAAAAAGTTCTATGAACTCACTATGCCCATCAGCGAATACCTTGGGGTGTCGTCTTTCCAAAATGGGGTCACTTGTGGGGTAGTTATACTGCCCTGGCATTCTAGGGGCCCAAATGTGTGGTAAGGAGTTTGAAATCAAATTCTGTAATAAATGGCCGGTGAAATCCGAAAGGTGCTCTTTGGAATGTGGGCCCCTTTGCCCACCTAGGCTGCAAAAGTGTCACACATGTGGTATCTCCGTATTCAGGAGAAGTTGGGGAATGTGTTTTGGGGTGTCTTTACATATACCCATGCTGGGTGAGATAAATATCTTGGTCAAATGCCAACTTTGTATAAAAAAATGGGAAAAGTTGTCTTTTGCCAAGATATTTCTCTCACCCAGCATGGGTATATGTAAAATGACACCCCAAAACACATTCCCCAACTTCTCCTGAATACGGAGATACCACATGTGACACTTTTTTGCAGCCTAGGTGGGCAAAGGGGCCCATATTCCAAAGAGCACCTTTCGGATTTCACTGGTCATTTTTTACAGAATTTGATTTCAAACTCCTTACCACACATTTGGGCCCCTAGAATGCCAGGGCAGTATAACTACCCCACAAGTGACCCCATTTTGGAAAGAAGACACCCTAAGGTATTCCGTGAGGGGCATAGTGAGTTCATGGAAGTTTTTATTTTTTGTCACAAGTTAGTGGAATATGAGACTTTGTAAGAAAAAAATAAAATAAAAAATCATCAGTTATACTGCCCTGGCATTCTAGGGGCCCAAATGTGTGGCAAGTAGGTAAATGACCTGTGAAATCCGAAAGGTGCTCTTTGGAATGTGGGCCCCTTTGCCCACCTAGGCTGCAAAAAAGTGTCACACATGTGGTATCTCTGTATTCAGGAGAAGTTGGGGAATGTGTTTTGGGGTGTCATTTTACATATACCCATGCTGGGTGAGAGAAATATCTTGGCAAAAGACAACTTTTCCCATTTTTTTTTTATGCAAAGTTGGCATTTGACCAAGATATTTATCTCACCCAGCATGGGTATATGTAAAATGACACCCCAAAACACATTCCCCAACTTCTCCTGAATACGGAGATACCAGATGTGTGACACCCCTCCCATGAGCAAATTATAGTCGTGGAATGAGAGGGGCTTTTCAATGACACGGGTTGCTCAATTTGGATTGTCGTGTCTGCGTGAATGGAGGAGAGCATGTAAACGTCACGCTTGTCTCTCCATTTCACCGCGAGCAGTTCTTCGTTACACAAGGCAGCCCTCTCCCCCCTTGCAAGACGGGTGGTAACGAGCCGTTGGGGGAAGCCCCGGCGACTAGGTCGCACGGTGCCACAGGCGCAAATCCGTTCTAGAAACAAATGCCTAAAGAGGGCCACACTTGTGTAGAAATTGTCCACATAAAGGTGGTACCCCTTGCCGAATAAGGGTGACACCAAGTCCCAGACTGTCTTCCCACTGCTCCCCAGGTAGTCTGGGCAACCGACCGGCTCCAGGGTCTGATCTTTTCCATCATAGACACGAAATTTGTGGGTATAGCCTGTGGCCCTTTCACAGAGCTTATACAATTTGACCCCATACCGGGCACGCTTGCTTGGGATGTATTGTTTGAAGCCAAGGCGCCCGGTAAAATGTATTAGGGACTCGTCTATGCAGGGGGTGATCTGGGGCTACAGTGTACTGTTGGTGCTACTCACAGTTCAGTCTGCTCCTCTGCTGGATCCAACCGACGAAAAGGACCAGCAGAGGAGCAGAGAAGTCATATAACAGATCATATTTACTAATATGATCTGTTATATGGCTTGTGATTGTTTTTTTTGAAAATCGCCAGCCTGCCAGCCAATGATCGTTGCTGGCAGGCTGGTGACGAAATTGTTCTTTAACTTTTGCCGGCCCGCGATGCGCATGCGCGGGCCGGCTCTGACCGAAATCTCGCGTCTCGCGAGATGACGCACGGATGCGTCCAGGAGGAATGAATCAACCACCTTCCGGACGCATCCGTGCGTTAGGCGGTCGGGAGGTGGTTAAGGACCAGGCCATTTTTTGCAAATCTGACCAGTGTCACTTTGTGTGAATAACTATAAAACGCTTTTACTTATCCAGGCCATTCTGAGAATGTTTTTTAGTCACATATTGTACTTCTTGACTGTGGTAAAATGGAGTCAAAAAAATTCATTTTTATTTATAAAAAAAAAGTTTACCAAAAATTTGGAAAAATTAGCAAATTTCCAAATTTCAATTTCTCTACTTCTATAATACATAGTAATTCCTCCAAAAATAGTTATTACTTTACATTCCCCATATGTCTACTTCATGTTTGGATCATTTTGGGAATGATATTTTATTTTTTTGGGGATGTTACAAGGCTTAGAAGTTTAATCTTTAAATTTTTCTGAATTTCTAAAACCCATTTTTTCAGGACCAGTTCAGGTCTGAAGTCACTTTGTGAGGCTTACATAAAAGAAACCACCCAAAAATGACCCCATTTTACAAACTACACCCTTTAAGGTATTCAAAACTGATTTTACAAACTTTGTTAACCCTTTAGATGTTCCACAAGAATTGATGGAAAATAGAGAGAATATCACTTTTTTGGCAGATTTTTCATTTGAATCCATTTTTTCCAGTTACAAAGCAAGGGTTAACAGGCAAACAAAACAATATTTATGGCCCTGATTCTGTAGTTTACAGAAACACCCCATATGTGGTCGTAAACTGCTGTACAGGTGCAGAAGGAAAGGAATGCCATACGGTTTTTGGAAGGCATATTTTGCTGTACTGTTTTTTTTGACACAATGTCCCATTTGAAGCCCCCCTGATGCACCCCTAGAGTAGAAGCTCCAAAAAGTGACCATTTTGGAAACTACAGGATAGGGTGGCAGTTTTGTTGGTACTATTTTAGGGTACATATGATTTTTGGTTGCTCTATATTACCCTTTTTGTGATGCAAGGTAACAAGAAATAGCTGTTTTGGCAATGTTTATTTTTTATTTACAACATTCATCTGACAGGTTAGATCATGTAGTATTTTTATAGAGCAGGTTGTCACGGACACGACAATACCAATCCCACACTTTTTTTGGTTTAGTTTCAGTTTTACATAACAAAGCATTAAAAAAAAAAAATAATAATAATAAATCTTTAGTGTCTCCACATTCTGAAAGCCATAGATTTATTTTCTCTTGTGTAGGGGCTCATTTTTTTTCCGGGATGAGATGACTGGCACTATTTCGGGGTGCGTATGACTTTTTGATCGCTTGCTATTACACTTTTTGTGATGTAAGGTGGCCAAAAATGGCTTTTTTGACTTTTTTTTTTTTTTACAGTGTTCACCTGAGGTCATGGGATTTTTATAAAGCAGGGTCTTTACGTATACTTTATTTTTTTATTTACTTAAGTTTTACACAATACCAGCAATATACCATATTCTGAGCCATAGGGTTTTTTTTTTGTTTTTTTGGGCGATTGGCTTAGGTAGGGGCTGATTTTTTTTTTTTTTTTTTTTG
Organism: Bufo bufo; assembly: GCF_905171765.1. Taxonomy (NCBI): domain Eukaryota; kingdom Metazoa; phylum Chordata; class Amphibia; order Anura; family Bufonidae; genus Bufo; species Bufo bufo. The sequence goes on along the minus strand of NC_053392.1, from coordinate 565,514,619 downwards.
CTGGATGAGGTGACTTAGGTACTATTTTGGGGGGGCATATGCCTTTTTGATCACTTTTTGTGATGTAAGGTGACAAAAATGGCTTTTTTTTTACAGTTTTTATGGTATTTATTGGACAGGGTGGATCATGTGATAGATATAGAGGCGGTCATTACGGACGTGCCGATACCTAATGTTTTTTTTAGTTTTTTTCCTGTTATTATAAAATAAGGGGAAAGGGGCTTACTTTATTTCTGATCACTTTTGGTACAGTGAGTAGTACATAAACAGGTTGCCTAGGAGACCCAGCCTGAGGCTTGATCTCCTCGGCTCCCGTAGAAGGCAGGTCCCAATGCCGTGCAAGGCATTGGGCAGCCTTCTGAGACATAGAGTCCCCGCCACAGCAGCGCGGGAACTTGATGCGCTCCTTCAAACACAAACCGGTAGCGGCATAGAAGGGGTTAATCCGCCACGATCCCTGATGTGGGGGGGGGGGGGGGGGGGAGGGAGGTCGGTCACAGGACCCCCCTCGGCATTGACCTAAGGTGCCTGCTCAATGATTTAAGCAGGCACCTTGTTCCGATCCCCGCCCGCCGCGCGGCAGTGATCGAATAAAATACACAGTGCGTACAGGTACGCCCTGTGTCCTTAAGAGGTTAAAGGGAACCTGTCATCGGGATTTTGTGTATAGAGCTGAGGACATGGGTTGCTAGATGACCACTAGCACATCCGCAATACCCAGTCCCCATAGATCTATGTGCTTTTATTGTGTCAAAAAAACGATTTGATAGATATGCAAATTTACCTGAGATGAGTCCCGGACAAGACTCAAATCAGGTTAATTTGCATATGTATCAAATCTTTTATTGTGTAAAAAAAAAAATTAAGCGCACAGAGCTATGGGGACTGGATATTGCAGATGTACTAGCAGCCATCTAGCAACGCATGTCCTCGGCTCTATACACAAAATCCCGGTGACTGGTTCCCTTTAAGTTTCCATTACACAGGTCGTCTCTTTATTGGCAAGGTTCAATGGGAAAATAGAACCATCTCAACTAGCGCCACCTTTTGGAGGTGGCCTGCCTATGCTGCATCCAAGGCATTGCACTCAGCCAGCCAGAATCCTACTCTGTACTGTTGAGGGGCAAGCACCCTGAAGCAGTTCTCTACAGATGGATATTTGGCTAAATTCCCTCGTCATGTCCCAAGGCTTGTTAAAAAGTCAGTCTTGACTCATAGGGAGCCACTTCTAAAAAGTGGCGCTAGCGAGATGGTTCTTTCTCTGGGAGATATGCCTTGGCATAAGAAAATAGCAGAGCATGCATTTTTTTTATTTTTGCACTCATGCCGTAATGTGGCTGGATCCCATTATAATCTATAGGGTCTGGTGGTGAACAGAACTATTGGCAATGGCGGCAGTATGTTCTCTGCCAAATCAGGTTACCAGAGATGTGAATCTAATAAATGATCCTGAATGGAGGCACCCTCTATTGTACAATCCTTACTGACAACTGCAGTAAGACTAGATTCCAGGACATTATTGCCAAATGTATTTATTTCAGTATATTTTTATCATTTTCATAGGTGAAAGCACTTTTTTTGTGGAACTGAGTGAAACCTCAAGTATACTACAGCACGCTACTGAGCATTCCCTTGTGCTCCTGGATGAACTTGGTATGTTATACATATAACACTTTGTGTTTTAACGTTATGTTAAGTGTATTCACTGGAAAGCTCATGGCACCAGGGAAGTAATATACAGCATTTTGTGGTATGGAATAGCTTATTCAAATCCAGTTAAAAGGCATGCTTCACTTTATGCATTGACCAGTGCATAGATTCAAATATTCATGATAGTCCCAATCAGATAAATGGGTCAAAGCTGAGTATAAGGTGTACTGAAGGATGAGGCTGCACCCTCACAGCAAGAGCCAGGGCTTCAGGAACAACTCATCTGATGTCGATGGCCTATCCTAAGAATAGATCATTGGTAGGGTTGAGCAAATCTGGTTCGAATTGCTGTATCCAAACTCTATTCTTTTAAACACTTAAAGAATATGTCCTCCGGAGCTCTTTCTGAAGTTTACTACTTCTCGCTGTTATCGTGTCTTTGTTTATTCACATAAGTTACTGTATCAAAATACGAAGTTCAACTCTGCTTCGTTAATGAGGCGCACAAAGCTGATTTCGGCTTAGTATTTTGATAAAATAATTTATGCGAAGAATAACTGAAGTGACAAGAAAGAGGCGAGATTAAAGAAGGCTGAAGTTTCAATGGAGTAAAGTAAACTCCTGCACTATTTAGGGAAGGGGGGGGGGGGGTAGGGTCTAAATAGATAGACCTAGTGGCGTTCCTGTATTGTAGGGGGCATTTTGTATGTACTGGGGAGGAGCCTAATCAGGTCACTAACTCTCCCTACTTGCCCTAGTCTAGTCCGTGTAAATGCCTCAATGGCTGTAGTTGGGGCACTCGTCCTTAGGACGACCCCCAGCCTCAGGAACCTCGGGCCTATATTGTAGGTCCCTATGCTCTTACCTCCCTAGTAGAGATGTCCTGTGTCATCCTCCAGTGTCATGGAGGATGACACAGGACATCTCTACTAGGGAGGTAAGCGCATAGGGACCTACAATATAGGCCCGAGGTTCCTGAGGCTGGGGGTCGTCCTAAGGACGAGTGCCCCAACTACAGCCATTGAGGCATTTACACGGACTAGACTAGGTCAAGTAGGGAGAGTTAGTGACCTGATTAGGCTCCTCCCCAGTACATACAAAACGCCCCCTACAATACAGGAACGCCACTAGGTCTATCTATTTAGACCCTACCCCCCCTTCCCTAAATAGCGCAAGAGTTTACTTTACTCCATTGTCTCATTTATTTTAATAGAAAAAAGTTAAATCTTAACTTTAATACAAGGCACACTCTGTACACAAAATACACTATTTGAGACTACTGAGAGTAACTAATAGTGGGTCTACCCTATTTAGACACCAACTATTAACATATGATATAAGTCTGAAGTTTCAGCAAATATTGCGAGAGAGAACGCCACGGAGGCAACATTTTACAGTAGGTTGGAGCCCATATTCTTAGTTTTTAAAATCTGGTTTGGATACAGCAGGGATGCTCAACCTGTGGCCCTCCAGCTGTTGTAAAACTACAACTCTCACCATGCCCTGCTGTAGGCTGTCAGAGCATGCTGGGAGTTGTAGTTTTGCAACAGCTGGAGGGCTGCAGGTTGAGCATCCCTGGCATACTGCAATCCAAACCTGAATTTGCTCAATGGTATTAAAATGTCAGAGCTCCTGCAAGTTCACTATAATAGGGCGGCTCAGTGGTTAGCACTGGTGCCTTGCAGTACTGGGTTCAAATCTGACCAAGGACAACAGCTGAATGGAGTTTGTATGTTCTCCTGGTGTTTGTGGGTTTCCTCTCACACTCCAAAGACATAGGGAACATAGATTGTGGAGCCCCATTGGAGACAGTGTGATGCTAATGTCTGTAAAGTGTTGCAGAATATAGTAGTGCAATAAATTAATGATATACATTGCTGCTGGTAGCAAATCTGCATGCATTTCACACCGATTGAGGCAGATAATGCACACTGCTACGGTAAATCAGCAACTAATGTTGACACCTGCACTGCAGGCCAATTTTACACTTCAGAATTTCGCATTGATCACAGGTTTCTAAGTCTTGGCCACAGCATATTTGTCTCATGCAATCCCATTGATTCTTTCACAGGCAGGGGCACGGCTACGTTTGACGGGACGGCTATAGCCAGTGCTGTGGTTAAAGAGCTCTCTGAAAGGATTAAGTGCCGTACGCTGTTTTCAACACATTATCATTCTTTAGTGGAAGATTATTCTCATACGACAGCAGTGCGCCTCGGGCATATGGTAAATCGCAGCTTCTGACCTTTTATGAAGAGGGGAGGTTTCAGAATTTCAAAATCTTTGTACTAAGCAGATCAACATTTCTTTTAGGCTTGCATGGTTGAAAATGAATGCAAGGATCCCAGCCAGGAGACAATAACGTTCCTTTACAAGTTTATTAAGGGAGCTTGTCCGAAAAGCTATGGATTCAACGCAGCAAGACTTGCCAACATTCCTGATGATATCATTCACACTGGTCATAAGAAGGCACAAGAGTTTGAGTGTAACATACTGTCTGTCAAGATATTCAGGTAGGTTTCTATGATCTAAGGAGTTGTTGCACTGATGCAGCACGCCTGATGTGAATTTTCAACTGCTGACTGTTCAAGTTGGATGTACCTGAAAAGGGATAATTCTCATCTCAGACACTTATGGCCTAGGTTTCTGGAAATCTAGACTCCTATCACAGCCTGATTTGGTGGTCAGTGGGTGCTCTTTTCAAGACAAAACACTTGTTTTTTTTTTTTATTTATTAGATCTCAGATACTTATGGGCATGACGAGAGGGGAAAAAGTGGTACCGCTATTCACTTTTTTTGAATGATACGGATTGGCTCAGTGAAACTTGCACCATTTTGCAAGTTCAGTTTTGTCTGCGATCGTGTTCAGTTTTTTTCCATACGTCTGCAATCTGATTTGATGCGTTTTTTACTTGTGTGAAAAAAAGGTTTACAAACATCTCCTAGCAGCCATCAGTGAAAAATGCATTACATCCAGATGCAATGTGTTTTCCACTGAAGCTCCATTCACTTCTATGTAGCCAGGGCTACATGAAAAACGCAGAATATAGAACATGCTGCGATTCTCATGCAACAGACCCATTGAAATGAATGATTCAGTGCAGATGCTATGTGTTCACGTCGTGCATTGCACCCTAAGTGTTATTTAGAGCACAAAGGCTAGACAGACAAGTCCGTTCCATATGACTTCTGCTCCCTGACAGGATGATGATTTATAAATCTGTGTCCATGTAAAACAGGGAATCTATTGTATTACACTGATGTAATGCTTAGTGTAATTCAGGGATACAGCATTATGACTTTGAAAACATGCAGAATCTGAGGTTTATGTTTATTTCCCTCCCCCCCCCCCAAAGCTTACAATTCATTTCATGGGAGAGTCATCACAGACTGGGTTCCAAGAAAGAGCATGCTGGTGTTTTTGGAAAGGATTCTGTGTGTGGGGAATGCCTCATGCACACAGCTGTGCCATTTTTTGTGATCCGCAAAAAATGGAAGCCGGCAATATAAATGCCTATACTTGTCCGCAAAGCGCGGACAAGAATAGTACATTTTTTTTATTTTTTATGGGGGCCTCGGAATGGAGCCACGGATGTGGACAGCACACGGGAGTGCTGTCCGCATCTTTTGCAGCCCTATTGAAGTGAATGGGTCTGCATCCAAGCTGCCAACCCAAACAGTCGTGTGCATGAGGCCAAAGTCATATGAATTGGCCTATTAAGATCACACAGCATTAGGTCAAACAGAATTCACACAAGTTTCTCATTTAACTCTCTAGCTTTAGGGCTAATGGACACAACTGTATGTATTTTGCGGTCTGAAAAAAAAAATACAATCGACAGCTGGCTTGTAATAAACATAGTAACATAAGGCCGAAAAAAGACATTTGTCCACCCAGTTCGGCCTGTTATCCAGCAAGTTGATCCAGAGGAAGGCAAAAAAAAAAAATGAGGTAGAAGCCAATTTTCCCCACTTTAGGGGAATAAAAAATTCCTTCCCGACTCCAATCAGAATAACTCCCTGGATCAACGACCCCTCTCTAGTAGCTATAGCCTGTAATAATATTATGCTCCAGAAATACATCCAGGCCCCTCTTCTATTCCTTTATTGTATAATAGAATGGAAAGAATGTGCATGAGGCCTTAGATTGTGTGTACTTGCCATTGTTGCAGTTTTGTGACTATGCACCTGATTTATAGTGATCAGCCTTTCAGTTTTACAGTCCCCTGAGCAAAGCATGAAACTGTAGAATGAACCATATTTTGACACTTTTGATCTGCTTTGTGCAGGGAGCTCTGCGGTTTACTGGAAAGAGACATCTTGGACAGACAAGCAGTTGGCAAGCTCCTGGCGATGATGTAATAACATATAAAAGTACAAACAGTGATTTTTGGTGTTTATTCACAAGGCTGGTTTTCACACATTATGATCTAATAAACTTTATTTTTTAAAAATGACCATATTTCCATTTTCTTTCCTAGGAAATTAAACCCCTTTTTTTAATTCATACCTACCCTCTACATAATGGTTATTGAATACTCCACAATATATTAAGTCTAGATGTTATGGTACATGCATACACTTTCAGGCTGTTTGATTACCCACTGTCACCAATACATATAAATGGGGAGAGAAACAAAAAATAAAAAGCTATGAAACTTTATATATGCTTGTCTCAGCTTCATAAAGCAGGAAATCTCACAATTTCCAGCAGTGTACAAGTTCCAGGCTGTTCAAACAAAAAATGAACAGTAACATACAGGAGCGCTCGGAGGAGACTACAGTAAACTTTCAACCAAAGTCAACACCTGCCACTTCCTAGGGAGTGATAGAAGCTTAAACGTGGAGCTTCAGAGACTCCTCACGACTGTCCTCGGCTTGGGGGGAGGAGATATGGACATGAAAACTGTTGCAGGGGAAGGTACGAGAGGAAAGGAAACAACATTCTAACTTTTCCAAAAGGATACCAGAAAAATTGCTGGATTAAGATTAGTGTTTTCCTCTTTCATAGAAAGAACATAGATACTGGGACATGAGTACAGTTTACAGCAATGCTATGGTGTGCTAACAAAACAGGACACTTTCAAGTACAATAAACTTTGCTTGAAATTAAATAAAAAAAACTACATGAGATTAAAGCATTAAAATATTTCAATCTGAATACGTGTTAAAAAAAAAATCAAAAGAAATGCAGAAGTGCTAGCTCACATTTTACCATGTTACAAAAGCAATTGGTACCCATGTCCGTGTGTACAGCAGCAACAACAACTGCTGCCTGTCTACAGAATAGGACTACTGCACATTAGGCTGTCCGCCAGGAGTAAAACCACCAGCAGGAGACTGCCTCTATACAAACAGTAGCTTCTTTCTCTTCACTTCTGTCCTTCTGAAAGTCTGAGTAATGCTTAAAAAAAAAAATGCCCAGTTCCTCCTTAGATCCTGAGTCAACAACATATTGCCTCCTCCAGCTCTGCTTCCTTTTTTTTTTGGCAGGTTGAATATCATCACATCAACTGGTTTCCAGAAATGGGCAATTTTTTTGTTCAGCTTTCTTCTTTTTTGTAAATTTTTCCAAAAGAAAAAAAAAAAAAACCTTTAAACATATCTGTTACAATGGCAGGACTTCCCCTTCTTAAGTTCAGTTGTGTTGCAAAGTATTAGATTCTATAGGAGGAGCAGAGTCATATAATGTATCTGTGTCATGTGTGGGCTCTCCTGCTAATGTGCAAGGATTAGACAGTGTTCCGGCACCACAGTCACAGAAGAACCTGGACCAAGAAAAAAAAGTGCATTAATGAACTGACCACCATCAACAAACTGACAATAGAGGCAGTGTAGACTTACCGATCGTGTCTAATAAACTCTACATCATGGCCTTGGTGACATTTCTTAATGCAGTTCACACAGATGGCGTTGCGGTCTGTGGTGTTACAGGTGTGACATCTGAAGACCAAGAAAAGTGCAAGACATTATCTGTATGTCTCATTATTAATTCCAACCCCACGTATACAGGTCTTTCCAACTTTAATCGTACAGAGTTGACAGACACAGTTCAGTGGTCATCAAAAACATTGCAGCCCAGACTGGAGAAGAGTCCTAGCTATTCACAAGCTCCTTTTAAAAGGCAGTGTGTTCTTAAAGGGGTTGTTCACTTTAGAAAATCCTTTCGGTTTTATTGGTGGAGTCACCTGGCAATGAGCTGATCGCAGGATCTGAAAACCTGGCAAATAGTGTTTGACAGCCCTGCAGCACCACACACAATCCTGGCCTCCCAAGATGAACCATTTTGCTACAAATTATTTTTTTTGCGAAGTAAGCCAACCAATCGTTGGTATAAAGTTAGACAAATGTGCACCAGAACCACTAGAATAAACAGTCTATCTTCAGACTGCCCCCATCTAAAGTTTAGACAGCTTTAAAAGGGGTTCTCCAGGCATTTTGAGAAATCAGTTCTTAGTACTATGCTGTGGAAGAAAAATTGTTTAGTTAGTACTCCACCACTACTGCACTCAAACGATCTCCTCAGGCTGGGTGCTGACCAGATGTGTGCCCTTCTCTTCCTATTCAGCTGCATAATAGTAAATGCAGCTGAAGGGAAGACATCCGGACAGTAAAGTACTAACTTAATGATCTTTCTTCCACAGGATAGTGCAAAGGACCGATTTGCTGAAATGCCACAAGAACCTATTCAACCCTTTAGTGACCACCCATACGTGTTTTTACATTGGTCACTAAAGGGCCTTAGGTTGGACGGCCCAGTCTAAGCGCTGCATGGGTCTCGCAGGGACCTGGCTCTCACATGAGAGCCACAGCCCAGACCAGCAGGAGTGCCGATCAACACTTGACATGCCGCAGACAATGGCGCCTGCCGCATGCAAACTGCTGACAGAGGGAGCGGACTCCCTCTGTCTCCCATCCGCACCCTGCAAATGCAATCACGGGGTGCTGATGTGTGTGAAGGCTGGCAGGGGTCTGATTTAGGCCCCAGACCAGCCTTCAGTAATTTCCAGCAGGCTGCGCCCTGGTCAATGTTAGAATAGCATTGCAATTAAAATGCTATGCACTATAGGGATAATGCATTGCATTTTAAAAGCAATCAAAATACTGTCTGTTAATAGTCCCAACTAAGTGGTAAAAAAGTAATACATTTATTAAATAAAATTCCATAAAAAAATTACACTTTTTTTCCCACTGAAAATACATTTTTCAATGATAAATAAATAAATATCCCCTTATGTTTGGTATTGCTGCATCCGTAACAACCCGGACTACATAAATTATCCCCTACGGTGAATGCCGTAAAAAAAAATAATAATAATAATAATAAAATCAAGCCCTCACCACTCCATAGAAAGAAAAATGTTACCAGTCTTGAGACGCAGCAATGCAAAAAACTATTTTTTTTTTTCGTAAAAAAAAAAAATGTTTGGTATCACCATAATCTTACTCACCCAGCTAAGATGTTATTTATACCGAAAAATTAACGCCATAAAATTTATAATTTAAAAACGCAGTGGCAGTATTACTGTGTTTCCCATCTCCCTCTCAGAAAGCTATGTGTACCCCAAAATGGCACCATTAAAAACTACAACTTGTCCCGCAAAAAACAAGCCCTCAAAGCTATATAGACGGAAAGATAAAGGTAAAGCTCTTGGAATGAGACGATTAAAAACACTGTCACTAAAGGGTTAATAAATCTGTCCCACTATGTAGTCATACTCCCTGCTCTCCTAGCTGATAATACTAGTAACCTTCAGGGCAGTAGAGGCAAACCATCCCTACATTTTTCCAAAATCTGCCCACAAGTGTCACATTCCCCCCAGGCCTGGAGACTGGGAGTTAACATCTCCATTGTTTATAGTCTGGCAGCCGTATCCTCCATCACTGGTCATTTGTAAAATATTCGGCCTCTTAGACCTCCATAAACAGTTGGTTTTGGGGTACGGCCACACCGTCAAGTTTTATGATGCAGTTTTGAAAACCCAAAAAGAATATATATATATTTTTTTTTTAAAGTGGCAAATATCCTGTACACACTTTCCACTCCTAATTTTGGCTTCCAAAACTGCACCAGGAAACCTGACCGTGTGACCATACCCAAAAGTCTGCAGACTGGTTCCCAAGGCAACCACAGAATTTCTTTCATTTTCCTTATCTATCCTGCAGTATTTCCTCCTATAATAGTGTCTGATTGCAGTGCATACCAAATCAGCTAACATTTCAGATCCCTTACTAGGGCACTACTGAAAACCTTTCCAGTTGAACATAAAATGTATCATCTTCACAGGGGAAGTCATTTTAATAGTGTACCAGGAAGTGTGAGCAATTGCAGCATCCACACTGTATAGTAAGCAGTAGCACAAATCTAGAAACCTCCCCAGCTTTGACAACCCGGGAAATCTGCAATGTAAATGTATTAGCTGTGACCGCATAAGAGCAAAATGGAATGTTACCTGTAAAAGTCATGCATGGGGTAGCTGGTGTAACTTGATATCTTATATAGACACTGGCCTCTATTGACTGCTTTTTCTATGGCATCTTGATTGTTCATTATTTTATTATCTGCAAGAAATACAAAAATAGGACCGGAATACTTCATGGTAACATTCGCCCATTGCAGACTAGAAAATAATGTAGCTGCTTACACTAAGCAGCCCATATTAACTGAAATCTGAATGATCTATATGAACAACCAATATTTCATGCCAAAGTACAGATTGGAATCTGTCAGAAAAGCAGGGAAACTGTTTCCAAACTTTTCCTTAACTTAAGGGGGAGGGGTGTCTCACTTCAGAAAATGGTATTTATCATGTTGAGAAAGTTTTCAGTTGTATTGTGATTATCCATATTGCTTTCTTTGCTGACTTGATTAATTTTCCCATCACATTATTCACTGCTCGTTTCCATGGTTATGACCACCCTACAATCCAGTAGCGGTGGTTGTGCTTGCATGCTATAGGAAACGGCACCAGCCTCTCTGGTTGCCAGGATTGCACATAGGCCAGCGCTTTTTGCTATCATGTGCAAGCACGACCACCACTGCCGGAATCCCTTGATACGAGCAGCGTATAATGTGATAGAAAAATTACCAGCAAAGGAGGCAATGTGGACAATCACAATACAATAGTAAGTGCCCTGTATTAAAAGGGTATTCCGGTTGCTTCACGTTATCCTCTATCCACAGGATAGGAGATAACTATTAGATTGGGTCCTACCAATCACGTAAACGGGGGCCAAGTACCCCCTGCAGCCCCCCCTGAAAGGCAGAGTGGCGGATCTATTCATTTCTATGGGAATTCTGGAGATAGTGGAGCACTGTATTTGGCTATATCCAGAACTCCCATAGAAATAAATAGAGCAGCTGCAGGGGGTATAGAACCCCCATTCTCATGATGAGTGGGGGTTCCAGCGCTCTAATAGTAAGATAAGATGGGGAATAACTTGAAACAACCCGAATACCCCTTTAACAGCTACATGATAAAGGTCATTTTTTGCTGAAGTGAGTGAGTTAATAGTATGACCACACTAAAACCCGGAGCAAAATCTCTACGGTTTGGTGCATTTTTTTTTACCACTGCAGATTATTTGCAGGCTCGCAAGGTGTGGCTGTGCCCTTAAAGACTTTCCTGCTCCTCTGTGATACAGTTTTGGTATAGAATAGTATTGGCCATGTTACCAGCTGGACAAGTTACTTCCAGTACACGCGGCACCTAGTGTTCTACCCTGCCAGCTAGCAGACCACAGAAGGAGAAATAGATAAAAGTCTTCCACCAGTAGCACCTCCTGCTGTCTTCAAGTCTGAACTCTGAACGCAATATCATTGGTTCTTGGGTATCAACTAGCAGATAAAAAAAAGGGAACTTAGTAGAAACTTATTTGGGATCAAAAACCTATAGTGGGTTATGTGGACAGGTGAAATATAGAGGCACAAAAAATGTCAGCCAACATCTATCTGAAAAATCTCCACAAAATATTACATGACAAAGTAATAACTTGTGTGGGTTAATAGCAGGCATCTCCTGTGTAGCACCACTCATTCGGTGTGATAAGCCACGGGCGGCACATACCTTTCATAGTAACGTTAACACCAGATGCCAGAAATAGCCCTCCAAATCGGTTGTTGAATATCTGATTGCCTTCTAGGGTCGCGGTCGCATGGTTTGTAATTTCAATACCTGCAAATGAATAAGACATGCAGAAAACTGTAAACCCCAATCCTCCATACATCAGCGGCTATTATGCTATACAGAAAACAGAGCTGATTTCCAGCAATGCTCTAATATCAGGATTTCTGTAGGAGAAGGACCAGTTCAAGTCTAGAACAGGGAAAGGGAAGGGAAACTCATCTCCCTGCTTGTTTGTCCTGTAAGTCAACAGTATATGGGCCACTGTCTACGGCAACTTGTACTCTTAAAGGGAACCAGTCAGCATGAACGTTCCGTGTACCCTTGTTATAGAGCAGGAGAAGCTGAGCAGATTGTTATATAGTTTTGTGGGAAAAGATTCAGTGTATTTTATACATTTAGATTCCTGCTCAGTGACTGACAGCTATCTCTGTATACACAGTCATAGGGAGAAGGCTGTCAATCACTGACAGCACCGACTTCATAGCACAGAGGGAGCAGGAATTTAAATGTATAAAATCACATGTTTTACGGAATCTTTTCCCACAAACCTATATATCTGCTCAGCTCCTCCTGCTCTATAACATGCTGCCTGCAGCTCAAACACCATGTTCAAGGCGACAGGTTCCCTTTAACATGCAGCAGACACAAACGGCTGTAAAACAGGCTTTTTCTGCTGAGCTGCTCACTTGTGCTGAGAACAGGAGGAATAATAGGGGGTAATGCTGTACACGCACTTCCCTCATACACAATGATTGCTTCACTGCATTATTAAAGCTAATGACACCCAATATAAGTTGGTTAAAAACGTTCACACCATAGTTATGGCTTCTGGTATAATGGAGCCATGACAGCCAAGTCTAGTCAGGATGTAACCCTGGCATATTCTTGCAATTTTTGAAGCCCAAATCAGGTGTTGAGAAAATATTAAGAACAGATACTTTTTTAGATCTACTCCTGGTTTTGGGCTTCAAAAACTGCACCAAAAAACATGAACGTGCGGCAGCAGCCTCAAATTTGGGTCAGTGATTATTCCATGATACCAACCTGCAGCAAATCCATCAAATATCCGGTTTTTCCGTAAGACAGGGTGACTGTTGGTGCTAATTAGCACGCCGGCTTGAGCATTCCTGAAGATGTCATTTTCCTCGAGCAACCCTGCCACACACAATGACCAAATTATCAGAATGTGCAGTTTATATGTAGTGACAAAATAGATTCCGTTGTCTGCTTTCTGTGATACAAACACAGGTTTAGCAGCGCATAAAATAAAACCACCACTAGGTGGCACCTTATTCTATTTAGCCAATGCTCTAACTTGCTCCTCGATCAGCTTCCCATATGCTTATTTCATTAGAACTGGCACGAGTAACCTTATGTGCACTACATAAAAGGGCAATCGCTTTACCTCTGCCCCCGTTAAATATACAGATGCCGCCATCTCGTCCATCGTGGATTTTGTTTCGTCGTAACGTTGGGTTGCTATCTGTTTTGATCCAAACTCCAGCCATTGCATTGTCAAAAATCTCATTGTCCTCAATAAATCCAAGCCCTGTGTAAGAGGCACTGCGGTTAAAAAACTGGTTTAGAAAAACCTGCCAGCTGCACGGTCACATTGTATCGACTCACCAGAATTGTAGACTAGTATCCCGCCATTCTGACCTCCCCAGATCTTGTTTCGTCTAATTTTAGGGTTGCTTCCAGTTCTAGAAATAAATGAATACCAGAAAATTAGACGTATTACACTGTAAGTGTACCTCTGTGATAATATAATATATTCCTCAAGAAAACTGACTGTAAATCTTACCGTATCTGAACACCAGAATACATGTGGTTATAGATGTCATTGTCTTCTAGTACTCCATGGCCATTGTCGTAGAAGTATACTCCAACCTACCAAGCAAGAGCAGAAATAGATTTAAACATTTTTAACACTTCAGGATGTGTATTTTTTAGGCCAAAAACACTAGCCAGATAGTACACTAAAATATAAAATGCATTACACACAAAGAATTTTGGTGGCACTTTGAGTGTTTTTATTCCTCAATGCAGTACACTAGGGGCATGACCTTATTTTCTGGCATTTTTCCCCATTGGTTTCTCTATAGGACAAGAAAAAAACGTGTGTACAAATGTGGAAATAAAAGGCAACAAAAAAAACAGCATGAAGTTATTTTTTTTTTTGTTTTTTTTTTTAAAAACACTGAAAACGGGGGTGAGCCCAGAATTATTTGTGTATATGGTCTATTCGAGCTTGGCTCTTCTGCCCCTTCATTTTAGCATTAAGTGGTGGTCTCAGCACCTTGACCCCCACCAATCAAAACATGTGACAGATCACAAGATTGTGGTTGGTCTGGAGGAAGGTGAGGAAGTTGCAGTAAAAGCGACGGCATGCTCTATTTTGCAGGGCATTTGCTGCAGAGTCCACCTACAGTTTTCATGTAACAGAGCTCTGGGATAAAATGTGGAGGATCCAACGACACACGGAAGAGCCATCTTGATATTTAGAGGAGAACGCCGCAGTAGAGAACAGTCGGATACGTACCTGTTTTCCGCTGTGTATCCTGTTCCTCCGCAGCACCGGAGTACTTCCTGTTGTCACCCAAACACCAGCCAAGGTGTTGCTATACACTTCATTCTCTTCAATGACGCCCTGCCCTTTTTCATGCTGGGAATGAAAAGAATCAACCACAATCAACCCCGACATTAAAATGATACCTAAATTAAGACGGTTCAAGATTTTGTTCAGAGTGTCGTTATAGCTGTTATGATGTGGCAATGTGCTGAGCCCTCGTTCACCGGGCGCATCTTTTAAAGCAGCACATAAAAATCACTGTTTGCTGGCAGCAGATCTTCCTGTGCAAACCGGGATGTGCTGCCAGCAAACAACCCGTATGGGACAAGTGATCGCATCTTCAGTCACAATCAGGCAATGTTTATGAACGTTTGGTTAATTCATGATAATCGCCTGTTCCTCAGCCTAATCTATCTAATCAGATGCGGCTTTATAAAACACTCACCACATAAATGCCGCCATGCTGACCGTCATGTATTTTGTTGTGTCTGACAATAGGGCAGCTGTTTGTGCGGATCTGAATGCCCGCTAAAGCGTTGCCTGTAGATAAAGGGAAAGAAAAAAAATGACGATACTGATATAAAACGCAAGACAAACGAATAACCTAACACCACAACTCACCATATATGTCATTTTCTTCTATAAGGCCTCTTCCGTCACCAAAGATATACACTCCACCTTGGTGTCCATTAAAAATTGCATTTCCCCTGGAAAAACAGGAAAAAAAATATTTAGTCACGTGTGGATGGTACAAAGTAACGCGACGACCAGTAGGATATCAGTGCGAGGGTATATTCACATGCAGCAAAAACCACAACAAGGACATAAACCTCAACTACAACTTTCTGCTGCACAGGCTAAGAGCTCATGCACACGACCGCATGTATTTCGTGATCCGCAAAAGACGGATCTGCAAAAAATACAGGTGACTTCCGTATTTTGCGGAACGGAACAGCTGGCTCCTAACAGAACAGTCCTATCCTTGTCTGTAATGCGGACAACAACAGGACATGTATGCCAATAAAGATTGAAATATAAGTATCATTTATTAACACAATTTACAAATGACAATCCATACATAAAATCAAGTGCAGGAGAAAGGCGACATCCACAACAGGAGACACAAATGGTGACTCAATCCGTATTATACATAGCACATAATACTAAAGTGCAAGTGCATATAACCATCTCATACAATAAACAGAGTCTATTTACCCATTATGTGTCTCCTCTGGGATGCGGAACGGACATACAGAAATGGAATGCACACAGAGTAGCTTCCGTTTTGGTTTTCTTTTGCGGACCCATTGAAATGAATGGTTCCGCCCGCATAAGGTCCGCAAAAAAACACGGAATGAACACGGAAAGAAAATACGTTCATGAGCCCTACAGAAGATGGTAAATGTCTTGGGTAGGTTTACATCGCATTTTATGCATCCGTTTGACATATGCGTTAAAAAAAAAAAAAAAAGGATACAAAAATTTGGTTTTAAAAAAAAAAATGTATTTTTTTTTTTTTTTAACACAATGGAACTCTATCAGTCTGCGGCATCCATTTAACATTTACCTTTTTTGCATACGTTAAACAGATGGGAAAAATGTGATGTGAACCCTGCCTTACAATGTAATATGATCTCATGACTAAGGCTAGTTTCACACTGGAGTTTACAGATCCGGCAGGCTGTTCTGTTTGAGAACAGTCTGCCAGAACGCCATCCAGCCCTATTCACTATAATGGGGACAGCAGAGATCCGGCAAATATTACGAGAATCAGCCGGACAAAGACCACCGATTCCCAGCATTCTATACTGGAGGAGCCTGGCGGAATGCTCTAACGGCAGTGTGAAACAGGTCTGAAGAGGTTTTCCAGGATTTTTTTTTTAACTGACGACCTATGCTTCAGATCAGTATCCGATTGATGGGGATCCGACACCTGGGCCCGCTGCCCATCAGTTGTTTGAGAAGGCACCTGCAGTAGCACCGTGGCTTTCTTGCAGCTTTCTCTAGGCCATGTGAAGTCACGTTCATCAGTCACATGGCCTAGGCACAGCTCAGCCCCACTGTAGTGAATGAGGCCAAACTGCGATAACAAGCACAATGCGATACGATCTATGGCACTGTGCTTAGTGAGCAGAGAGAAGGCTGCAGCACTAATGTGAGCACCGATGCCTTCTCAAAAAGCTGATCGGCGGGGATCCCGGATGTCAGACCCACACTGATCAGAGGATAGGTCATCAGTTAAATAAGGTTGCGGTAACTTGCAGTCACAATGCTAACCCTTTCACTTGCATTATATTGTGGCATACAGTAAGCATCACAATGCTGCAATCTTTTGCTGCATGACGTGACGTCCTTATGTAGCCCCCAAAAAAAGGGGGTTAGTCAGCACCTCCCAGTGCGCAGGTGCACGCTGCCATGGCAAAGACCAACACTCCCTGAACTTTATGGCAGCAATTATGGCACATAACAGGTAGTATTTAGTGTTAGGACCCGTCTAACAGAGATCGCCTTGGCGTACCGCAGACGGGCTCAGATGGTTTTGTACAAAATGCATTGGCCAAGCATCTCACTTTATAAATAAGCGTAGCATTAGCACTATCATTTTTGGCATTATTGTACTTTATCTGATTTGCAGGGTGCTGCTGCATTGTCTTTTTCCCCTTATGTAGCCCCAGCCATAGTCATCCGTGGAGATGTTGATGCAAACGGCGCACAAGATAATCTATTAGAGTGGCCTCCAACTGTGGCTGTTGAGAAACTGACTCATCAAGCCCTGACAAGTGCAGGCATGCTGGGAGTTATAGTTTCACAACAGATGTGTAAGCATATCCTGTACAAGCTTCAATAAACATAACCAGGATCAGCTTTCACACGGGTATAAATCTCAGTATATTTGGACGCGTTCTCCAGCTTGACGTCACTGATGCCAGGCAGGAGACTAGAATAAAATGTGTAAAACACATAAATGGATAGACTTACCGTATGGTTGGGTCACTATTTGAGGTAATCCAAACACCAGCAAAATTGTTTGCATAGATTTTATTCTCCAGGAACTGCCCTCTCCCTTTTTCGTGGACGTAAATTCCTCCAGTCTGGCCGTGGTGGATTTCACATCTGACCACTGTGGGATTGGCATAGGCTTTTACTTCAAAGCCGGCTATTCGATTTCTATGTATGATGCAGCTTTCAAAGTAGCCCTGTAATCAGAACGTTGTTATTATTTTTTTAAACAACCTAAAAGTTCATTTACTTGACTTCAAATTCAAGAAAGGCTTAAAGCATGTAGTAAAGAAACCCAGGCTCCGACTACAGTAAGGGGTAGCTCTGTCTTGGAGCCATGTTAAAGATCACAAGGACAATCCCTCCATCGGAGGTACACGCCAAATAAAGGATGATATTGTGATGTGAACAAGGCCTTAATATGCTTGCTACTAGTCACATCAAGAACAAGAGTGGTCCTTAAAGGGGTTATCGATACCAAAAGAGTGGCCCAGACCAGCCTGAACAAGGGTGGGGGTGATTCTCACCTGATCCCCGTTGCTGGATCCATCCTGCTGGGCACCTGGGCCGGCTGTTCTGCGCCCACGTGCGCTGAGGACAACATCTGTCGATGGAGGCACATGTGACTGCTTCAGCCAATCACAGGACGCATCAGTGACCTGCTCGCATGTGACGTCATGCATGATGCAAGGTGAGCGGGTCACTCTTGTTGTCACATGTGCCCCCATCAACGGATGTTGTCTTCGGCACATGTGGGAGCCGACCTACTGTCCCGGGAGCCCAACAGACTGGATCCAGCGGCGGGGGATCAGGTGAGCAGATAACCCCTTTAACCTGGTATTACTGTTTCTGCAAATAGAGGTCATTCACAATTACACAATGGGGCTCATTTATCAATGCCTGGCGTTTTACACTGCCAGAGGATGGAGCTTCATTTATTACAAGGTGCACACCTCATGATAAGTTGGGTGTATCATCTGGCAGTCCATGCGCCCAGACTGGAGTAGTTTTCAGGCGTACATGTTAGCGAGTTTGGCGGGGCCATGGCCTGGACCCCACCACTCGCCAGGACAGTGTAAATATGCCTGTCCAAAAAAATTGTGTTGCATGGGTATTTAAAAAGTCCCACAAAGGGGGATTATGGCTTTTTTTATGGCAAATACTAGCGTAAGCTTCTTCGTAAATGACCCCCAATTTTTCAATTCCTCACGTATTTCAAGATCTCCAATTGCTGTCCTTTAGTTGAAAACCTCAATGTTTTACTTCAGTGGATAAAAATCTGTCCAGGTCCACGGCTCGTTATAGGAATTTACCTGTGCAAATTGTCACATGACCAGGACAAACCTTTATCCAATGGAAGTTAACAATTGGGGGTCCTACTAAATGACAGCAAGCAGAGATCTTCCAAACATAAGGAAAGAGTATATCAATATACAAAATATAATCTTTATTTTATGAAAGCTTACACCAATTAATAAGCTAACATACTTAGGCAGGTTTAGGACAGCGATATTGCGTTCTCATTTTAGTGTCTGTTTTATGACGACACCTGCACCTCCCACGTGGCTGTAAAATATGGCTGCATTAAAGGGAACCTGTCACCACTTTAATGCTGCTCCATCTGACGCAGGCCCTGCAGTTGCCCAATAGGGCCAAAGGTAGGGGTCCCAGCATTTCAGTCAGGGTCTCCGTTACTGGTTCATGCACCACTCAGGCAGGGCAAAAAAAAACAAAACCTGGTGACAGATTCACTAAATTCCTTTAAAGGGATTGTCCGCTTTTGAAACACCTATGACCTATTCTCAGGATCGGTCATCAATATTAGATCTACGGGCGTCTGACACCCAGCACCCCCACTGATCAGCTGTTTGAAGAGAATGCAGCGCTCGTACCATTACTGTGTTCTCGTCATTCGCGAGCAGTGTAATTACAATTCCGCTTTTCCTATTCACTACAATGGAAAGGCTCCGTCCTATTCACTTGAGTTGTAATGTAAATACACTGCTCACTACTACAAAGCAGACACCAAGCATGTAAACAGCGACAGAACGCAGTGCTTGTACAAGCTCTGCGTTCTCTTCAAACATCTGATTGGCGGGGATGTCGGATGTGGGACGCCCACAGATCTGATATTGGTGACCGATCCAAAGAATAGGTCACTGATCTTACAAAAGCGGACAACCCCTTTAAGGCCGTCTAAGACTGTCCTAAGAGCATACACCACCTGTGGGAGGACAGTATTTCTTGCAGAAAAAAAAAATCCTAACATAATAAAAAAAATTCAATAAAATACCAAGATCTCAAAATCATAATTGCAATGATGATAAAAAAAAAAATTGGGTCATCTCTCTCTAATGCTGTGGGGTTATAAGAGAAAACCGATAAAGTGGTCAATCAATAGGAGATGCCAATTATATTCTACAGCATTTTCTACGGACTGCTAGTCATTCACATGCTGTACGATGGGTTGTAAATCAGATTATGCTAATCCGCAGAAAGGGTGTGCTCACAGACAAATATTGCCTATATAGAACACGCTAATCCCAAAATAATCAGGTAGTAAAGACTTTGAGGTGAGGCTGCTGAGAGGGATATTTATGGAAGAGCAAGTAATATCTGTTACGTGTAAGAAATGAGAGGCGTGCTGGGATAAGTCCAGACAGTAAGCATTTATAACGGCATATATCAGAAGATATTAACCCGATTCATGCGTCACATGTATGGTGCGGAGCTTTAATCCAGAGTGCCCTACATCTGTGAGGCCAGTTTAAAGGCAATCTGTCACCACCAATGTCCCTATTAAACGGTTTACACAAGCACATAGCTGTGGTTCACCCGATTAACCCTTTAGCTACTAGCACCGTACATGTACGGCGCTGGAGCGATGTGTAAACATGGCACCCGCTTACATATGCAGCGGGCGTCATGGCCGGCAGGTCTCTGTTGTTTCAAACAGCAGAGACCTGCGGCTAATTACCGTGACTGGCAATAATGCCGATCGCGGTAATTAAAGGCTTTAGATGCCGTGATCGTGCTTCCGGGCTTCCTACAGATACCCCATGCGGCCAATTGAGGCATTGGTAGTTGCTTAACACTACGAGCCTCGCTGACGAGGCTGATAGTGTTCATGCTGCCATTCTTATTTTGGCCACCAGATGGCAGGCCAGGATAAGAAATTAGCCATTTTCTGTGTAAATCACATTAAAAAAAAATCCCTTATAGAACAAAATAAATTAAAAACCTAATTTATAGGCTCATATTTGAACTTCAAAAGCATGATAAAAAAACTAAAGAAATGTAAAAAAAAAAAAAAAAAAATTATATAAAAAAGTTTAAAATATTCTCCTTTCCGTATAATTTAAAAAAATACCTAAATAACAATAAATATAAACATCATGGGTAGAGATGAGCGAATTTCAGGTCATGAAATTCATTCACGCTTTGTTTACTGGTAAAAGGAGAATTGTGCTATGGATTCCATTACCACGGACCATGACTGAATGCATATTCGTTCCATCATAATAGAAGTCTATAGGCTGCAAAACTGATCTGTCCCCTTTCCGTTATGCAGGGGAGTCCTCTCATACAGCTATGTGAACGGATATATATAAAAAAGTTATGGCTCAAGGAAAATAGGGAAGAAAAATAAAAAAGCAAAAACCTCTGGTAGTGAAAGGGTGGAAACACTTAATTTGGTTGGTTCCTGAGTTATGACACTATTTCTTAATGCATCTAGTGCAATGAGGGCGTTGCCATTGCTCTTGTTACACCAAAGCTCCTCTGCTTTCTGTGGCCAGCCCTTCCCTCACTGCTGTGCCACTGCCTGGCCATGTCAATCAAAGCAGCGAAGGAGGGGCTGACCACAGAAAAAAAATTATATAAAACAGCCCATGTTATTCCCAAATAACTATTAAGAGAAATAAAAAATCATCTAAAAAGAGCCCAAAGTGTCAAGTCAAAAAAAAAATCACAAAAATGATGCATAGGCCACCAAAGTTAGGGGTAAATCACAAAAGAAGGTATGATCATTAAGCCTTCCTGGTAATTAAAGGGTTAACGAAATAATAAAAAAATAAAGAAAAAAAATAGCAGAAAGGGACAGAAACCGAACTCACCATGCCATGGTCAAACGTGAACACGCCAACATCCCGGCCGTGGTGAATATGGTTTCTCCTAATGATTGGGTTGCCATGATTTTTAACCCATATCCCAGCTAGAGCGTTATTGGAGATCTCATTGTCTTCATAAATCCCCTAAAAGGAAAACAAAATGCATTAAAAACAATGCAGCAAAGAAAAAAGAAGAAAAAAAAAGGAAAAGGAGATTCAGCGAACACTGGTCACCTCTGCGTGGTCCGTGATATAGAGTCCTACATTTTCGCAGTCACTGATGTTACAGTGTTTGATGGTGGGACAAGCACCCTGACCACTCACACATACTGCTGAGCCGACTGCAAAAGAAGGGAATACATGTAAAAAGATCATTACTGACAAAAACAATACACGGATGTGCTTTCAGAGCATCTGCGGCATATCGGGAACTGGGTCACATACCTGTGCAAGTGCTGCGGATGATACAGTGATCGATGACCGGACTGCAATTTACTGTGATCTCTAAACAATGGTGGGCGTTGTGGTGCTGGGCAGATTTGTCATCAGGGTTAAACTGGGTGAGAAAAAAACGTCACATCATATAACCAGGCAGATATTTCAATGCCACTTTCCCTCAGGTTGGAGAACAAAGGCTATAAAAAGTAATTTTCCCATTTTATAAAAGTGAGGACAGTTGCTGGGATAAGCCGTCATCTTATGTCTGGTGGAGGTCCAGTCTCCGTGAAGGACAAGACCGCAGTGCTGATGTAGGCCCTTTTCACAAGTGCAAGTTTTCCATCATGGTGCAATACATGATAGTATACGTGTTTCACACGTTTTTCACGCAGCTCGGGCTCCATAGAAATGAATGGGGCTTCAGTGAAAAATGGAAGGAATCCGGTTGCAATGCGTTTTTCACTGATTCATTGAAGTGAATGGGGCAGGATTCAGTGCGGGTGGTATGCGTTCACTACCTACCTCGGTCACCAGAGCTAACGGAAGTCACAGACAATAATTCAGGTTAGGGGCACGGGAAGGAATGTGTCTGAATTAGGGAAAGCAGGGGGGGGGGGGTGTATAGGAGAGTGACTTTTGTTAAGTCAGGGTCTCACACACAAGGTAAAACATCTACATAAATCTTACCCTGATTGTCATATACCCAACGTACGCATCTTCTGAGCCTTCCATGAAGACAAACGTGGAGTCTCTAGTGTTTTCAATGATCACTTTGTCCGCAACTTTTCCTGGTGCTGTTTAGACCAACAGAGAAAAAAGGATTGTATTTTTATAGAGGTTTTCCAGGAGTAAAATACTAAATGGCTGACTACAGGTCATCAAAATCAGATTGGTGGGGGTCTGACTCTTGGCACCCCTGCAGATCAGCTTTCTAGGCCGTTGACATCATGTTCATTGTTCACATAGCTCACATGTGCAACTCAGTCCATTTAAAAGGGGTTGTCCACTTTATTTATATTGATGACCTATCCTCAGGACAGATCATCAACGTCAGCTGTTTGAACAGAAGGCCACTCTCGCACGAGCGCTGCCTTCCCTTCATTGTTTGCCTGCTCTCCGTCGGAACCACAGCGGTGAGCAGTGTAATTACAGCTCAGCCGTCCCATTCATTTCAATGGGACGGCTCTGTAGTATTCACTTGAACAGAAAAGAGCCGTCCACCGGCTGAGCTGTAATTACACTGCTCACTGCTGTGGTTATGACGGAGAGCAGGCAAACAATGAAGGGAAGGCAGCGCTCGTACGTAAAAATGTGAAAAGAATATATAACACATCCATTTCTCCAGATGATATACGGAGAGACGGATCTGTTCTTGCATTGCATTTGTAAGACAGATCCGCATCCGTCTACAAATGCTGTCCGTTTGCATGCAGATTGCTGGATCCAGGAGGCAGTTCCAGCGACAGAACTGCTTGCCAGATCACTGTGCCGCAAGTGTGAAAGTATTAGTAGAGGTATTGCTTTTAGGTGAAAATATAGAACCTTCTGGAGACCCCATAAAGCAGGACAGTTTCTTAAAGACTAACTAAGCTTTTCATTAACTTTTTTGTAAAATGTCCTAATAATACTTTTTCTAATACACTTTATGAATAGATTTTGAATTTTTTATAGTTTTCCCTCCTTAAAAAGCACCTTTCCCTGCGCACTTTAAATTCATTTTTCTGCACAACACTGACTTCTCAGCGGTGTACGGAGTCTACACTTTATGAATGGGGCCGCAGTGCAGGGAGTACAGGCAGGAGCGCATATTGCTGCTCCTGCATGTGCCACCCCCCCCCCGAGGTTTACTAAATCCTGGTACCCTGTAACCATGTGCTATGCCAGGCTGAGCGGAGCAGCTCCTGCCTGTGCCTGCTTCGCTAAAAGCTGACATGCAGGACTTTTAGTTTAGCAAAGCAGGCACAGGCAGGAGCCCGCTCCGCTCATCTAACCCTGACATAGAACATGGTTACAGGGTACTAGGGGTGGGCGATATGGCCTAAAATTTATATTGCGATATAATTTTAAGCATGTGCGATATATATTGCGATATATTGTTTTCTATATTGGGGGGGGTGTTTAAACTTTTTTTTTTTTTACTTTTTATTTAATAACTATTAGCCTCCTTAAGGGCTAGAACCCTTGTCATATTCACCCCAATAGAGCTCTATAAGGGTGAATAGGACTTTACACTCTCCCTGCTGCCCTGTGCTTTGTGCACACAACAGCAGGGAGCTGACCATGGCAGCCAGCCTCTCATGTGCCCCCCCCCCCCCAGCCTCTCATGTGCCCCCCCCCCCCCAGCCTCATGTGCTCCCCCCAGCCTCTCATCTGCTTCCCCCCCAGCCTCTCATCTGCTTCCCCCCCCAGCCTCTTATCTGCTTCCCCCCCCAGCCTCTGATCTGCTTCCCCCCCCAGCCTCTGATCTGCTTCCCCCCCCAGCCTCTGATCTGCTTCCCCCCCCAGCCTCTGATCTGCTTCCCCCCCCAGCCTCTTATCTGCTTCCCCCCCCCAGCCTCTTATCTGCTTCCCCCCCCAGCCTCTTATCTGCTTCCCCCCCAGCCTCTTATCTGCTTCCCCCCCAGCCTCTTATCTGCTTCCCCCCCAGCCTCTTATCTGCTTCCCCCCCCAGCCTCTTATCTGCTTCCCCCCCCAGCCTCTTATCTGCTTCCCCCCCCAGCCTCTTATCTGCTTCCCCCCCAGCCTCTTATCTGCTTCCCCCCCAGCCTCTTATCTGCTTCCCCCCCCAGCCTCTTATCTGCTTCCCCCCCCAGCCTCTTATCTGCTTCCCCCCCCAGCCTCTTATCTGCTTCCCCCCCCAGCCTCTTATCTGCTTCCCCCCCCAGCCTCTTATCTGCTTCCCCCCCCAGCCTCTTATCTGCTTCCCCCCCCCAGCCTCTTATCTGCTTCCCCCCCCAGCCTCTTATCTGCTTCCCCCCCCCAGCCTCTTATCTGCTTCCCCCCCCAGCCTCTTATCTGCTCCCCCCCCCAGCCTCTTATCTGCTCCCCCCCAGCCTCTTATCTGCCCCCCTACGGTAACTCAAACCCACCCCCCCTCACTCCCTCCCCAGTATTAATCATTGGTGGCAGTGGCCACAGGGTCCCCCTCCTCCCCCCCTAGTTCATTGATGGCAGTGGGCAGTTCCGATCGGAGTCCCAGCAGTGTAATGCTGGGGCTCCGATCGGTTACCATAGCAGCCAGGACGCTACTGAAGTCCTGGCTGCGATGGTATGTTAGTGAGCAGCATTATACTCACGTGCGCCGTGGCCGCCGGGCGCTCCTTCTCATAGGTCTGTGCGGCGCATTGCTAATGCTATAAGCATTAGCAATGCGCCGCACAGACAGAAGGAGCGACCGGCGGCCACGGCGCACGTGAGTATAATGCTGCTCACTAACATACCATCGCAGCCAGGACTTCAGTAGCGCCCTGGCTGCTATGGTAACCGATCGGAGCCCCAGCATTACACTGCTGGGACTCCGATCGGAACTGCCCACTGCCATCAATGAACTAGGGGGGGATATGGCCGGCCACAGTCCCTCCCCTCCTCCTCCTACTCTGTCCTCTCCTCATTGGTGTTCAGCGGCAGCCGCGCACAGTGGGGAGGGAGGGACTCCCTCCTTCTCCCTCCACTGTGCCGGCCGGCGGGCTCAGGAGTAAATGGTGCGCGCAGAGAGCGCAATCATATCGCGGTCCGGCGATATAGGCGATATGGCGAAAATCCATATCGTGGCCCAAATTTATATCGCATATCGCCTATACCGCCCACCCCTACAGGGTACCCATGTACTATGCCAGGAGTCAGTAGACCTCGGGGGATGCAGGCAGGAGAAGGAATGTGCGCCCCTGCCCGTACTCAGTGCGCTGCAGCGCCACTCAAAGTGTAGACTCCGTACAAGTCAGCGCTGTGGAGAATAGTGAATTTAAAACGCACAGGAAATGTGAGCTTTAGAGACTGAAAACTATATAAAAAAAAATAATAATAATCTAAATCCATTAATAAAGTATATTAGAAAAAGTATTATTAGAGCATTTAGGACATTTTACAAAAAACTTAGTTTAGTTACACTATAAGGTATGCATAATGAGTTCATAACTTCTCTGTAAGGCTACTTTCACACTTGCGACAGAGTGATCCGGCAAGCAGTTCCATCGCCGGCAAAATGTATGCCAACTGATGGCATTTGTAAGACTGATCAGCATCCAGATCAGTCTGAAAAATGCCTGATCCGTCATACAAATGCATTGAAATGCCGGATCCATTTTTCCGGTGTCATCCGGAAAAACGGATCTGGCATTCCGGGATTTTGAATGCCGAATCCGGCACTAATACATTCCTATGGGGGAAAAAATGCCGGATCCAGCATTCAGGCAAGTGTTCAGTTTTTTTGGCTGGAGATAAAACCGTATCATGCTGTGGTATTATCTCCATCCTGATCAGTCAAAAAGACTGAAGTGAAGACATCCTGATGCATCCTGAACGGATTGCTCTCCATTCAGAATGCATTAGGATAAAACTGATCAGTTCTTTTCCGGTATTGAGCCCCTAGGACAGAACTCAGTGCCGGAAAAGAAAAACGCTAGTGTGAAAGTACCCTAAGCCACTGTACAGAGTTTGTATACATGGCAATGGTGTATACAAAGATCCACAGTGCAAAGAGTAAAATACTAACATGTAGCATTGATAAAAAGAAAAAGAAAAAATCATTACCTGCACCGATCATAGTAATTGGAGACTCTATGTAGATCCATTCATCGGTGTAGATGCCAGAATGGACAAAAATGAGTCCATCAAAGTGAGCTTCTTGTACACCACCTAATGCATCTTCAATTGTATCATAATACTAGGTAAAGGGGGAAAAAAATAACATAAAACAAATGTTTATTGCTTAAACCAAGTTTCTATATTAAATAGTCACTGTATTTTCACACAGGGCGGCGTCTCAATCTTCCGAGCCCAAGACCGGACCTCCCCAACGGCTCATAACCCAGCCCTCCGTGTGCCTCTGCCCGCCCGTTTACGCTCCTCCTCTCTCCTTTTCCACTGCGCCGCAGGAGAGAGGAGGAGCGTAAATGGGCGGGCAGAGGCACACGGAGGGCGGGGTTATGAGCCGTTGGGGAGGTCCGGTCTTGGGCTCGGAAGATTGAGACGCCGCCCTGGGCACTTGAGAGGGCGCATTTACAGAACCTACAAAGTTCATTTTTGGCTGAAACAAGACTCTGGTATATGCAACAAAGGTACCGTTTTAAACTTCTGGGTGGCACATATAACACTATTGGATCTGTCTAATAGGCTCAAATGTGGTGACAGACTCCCTTTAACAGAGAGCGGTGTAATTAGTACATTTCTAAATCACTTCATTTAAAAAATATGCCTGCGTCCACCTGAAAAAAACTGTACAGTCATGGCCACTAGGGGTCTCACTCCCTCCTAATATGCAGTCCATTGCAGGCTAGATCTGTCTCTAGTAACAGACAGGTTCACAGCTGAGCTCATGGGCCTGATGCGCTGCCTCTACACAGCTTTTGAAGAACAGAGAAGCTCCTGTGTGTCTATAATTTACATTCTGGTGATGGGACCTCTCTCTGTGTCAAGGACTTGCATGGGTAAGTAGGAGGTTCCTGACACGGTATCGCCCCTATCGGGGCGGCTATTCGGTCTACAGGCAGGGCATAAATAGATACAGGGTGAGATTTAGGGAATTTTTTCTTTCTTTTTGTAATTGTTTCATCCAATGATGCAAAATGGCATCAAATTATTTTATAAAGTTAGTGACTCTGATTAAAAGTTATGTTTTAATGGTGTTCTTTCAGTGACTCCCCAAGGAACACATTGGGAATCCTAAAAAGACCTGTGCCTTCATAGTTCTGATTCTACAATGAAGCATAGCTAATACGCAAATTTTTTTTTTTATGCTTTAAGCATATTTTTTTAGAACTTTGGGCAATTTTTACAATTTTCCATTTGACTTTTTTTTATTATTATCTTGCCGTTTTTGCAATGGCCACTATTGGTGGGTCTACACTGGGCAATTGTCGGGCCGAATGTTAGGTTTAAAGGTGCCTGAGATCACACAATGAATGATCAAAATGCTCATTCATCGTGAAATGTCCGTTTATGTGGACGCCTCAATGATCACTTCTGGGCAGCAGATCATACTCTTAGGGCTCATTCAGACGGCCATAGTACTTTGCGATCCACAAAACACACATAATAAAAACGCACATGGCAGGCACTATGACAGAAATGGCTATTCTTGTCCAAGGATTCCAGAGAAGACTAGAACATGTTTTATCTTTTTTGCGGGGACGCGGAAAGGCACAACGGATGCGGACCAGCACACAGTGAGCTGTCTGCATCTTTTGCCCTACGGTCGTCTGAATGAGCCCTTACTGTGTAAACAGGGACCTGCCAGAAACAATCTGTATAAGCACGAGCGATGGCACAGAGATCTCCCATGGAAGTCAATGAGGCCCCTCCAGTCTATCGTGTCTATAGGCCATGACTGCTGCTGTAAAGCACAATGCTTAATAGCTCAGGCAAAATGACTGCCCTCATAATCTTGTTCAGGAGATTTTTTTAAAAATTAAGAAATCTAATTCTATAATCAGAAAATTCAAACAAATCTGAAAAAAAAGGATGCGTGTCGCTATCCGGTTTTATCTGGCAGGGAAAATTATAGGGGGCACATTCTCTTTAACCACCGTCCAAACATCTTCTGTACATACGTAGACAGATACTCACCAACATATTTTCCCTGCCTTTATATCTGGTTGGGTTGCTGTAAAAATGTTCTGCAAAACCTGGTTTAACATGTGCTCCTTTATACTGTAAGGTAAATCCACACATTAGTTATTTTTAAAAGCAGTTTATCCATATTTTAAACTAATTATAACCTTACATAAAGACATGGAGATTTATAATTAAAAGCCTTTACCAGGTTCATTTAAAATTAATGCACATCCACATACTATGCATTGATTTACTGCTTCTCAGCATCATTTATAAACCGTCTTCAAGGCCTTTGTACACTTTCTGATCAGCAGGCGGCTGCACAAGGGTTAATACCTACTTGGTCTCTGTTTAGCTTCTGAGACCACATTGAAAGGTGAGCTTCTGAGATCTGTTCACATGGTGCAGTGCTGTGCGTTTGCTGTGCCTGTGGGTTAGCGTGGGCTTTGCCTGACAGCAGAGGTGCTGTTGGACTGCTGGGCCTCCCCGCCTGCGGGTGCTGTTGGACTGCTGGGCCTCCCCGCCTGCGGGTGCTGTTGGACTGCTGGGCCTCCCCGCCTGCGGGTGCTGTTGGACTGCTGGGCCTCCCCGCCTGCGGGTGCTGTTGGACTGCTGGGCCTCCCCGCCTGCGGGTGCTGTTGGACTGCTGGGCCTCCCCGCCTGCGGGTGCTGTGTTGTGGCGGCAGTGGTCGCTATGTGGTGCTGCATCAAATCAGAATAGTGACCCTCATGAAAGAGGGAGTGGGATTATGTACTTTGATCAAAAAGTATACAAAGGCCTCAGACTAAAAGCAGGAGATCAATGCACAATATGGGGATGTGCGATGCATGTTCTTTTTGGCAATTTATAATGCTTAAAGGGCTTCTGTCAGCCCACTAAACCGTTTTTTTTTGTTTACTAATAATCCCTACACTGCGAGCTCTGCATACATAAGTTAAATAATCATTTTTGTTCAGTAGAATTTGATAAAAAGCGATTTTTAAAATATGCAAATTACCTTGCTACCAGCAAGTAGGGCGGGTACTTGCTGGTAGCAGCCGCATCCTCCTATCCTAAAGACGCCCCCTGTGCATTGTGATTGACAGGGCCAGGGAATGGAATCGTTCTCTGCTGGCCCTGCCTGTTAGCATTCAAAATCTGGCGCCTGCGCTGCGGCCGTACGTATCTTCAATCTGCGCAGGCGCACTGAGGGGCGGCCGCTCGCTCCTCAATGCGCCTGCGCCGGGTGTAGATGTGATGTCATCGGCGCAGGCGCATTGAGGATGGAGCGGCCGAGCGAGTGGCCGTCTCTCAGTGCGCCTGCGCAGATTGAAGATAGGTACGGCCGCGGCGCAGGCGCCAGATTTTGAATGCTAACAGGCAGGGCCAGCGGAGAACGATTCCGTTCGCTGGCCCTGTCAATCACAATGCGGAGGGGGCGTCATTAGGATCGGAGGATGCGGCTGCTACCAGCAAGTACCCGCCCTACTTGCTGGTAGCAAGGTAATTTGCATATTTTAAAAATCGCTTTTTATCAAATTCTACTGAACAAAAATGATTATTTAACTTATGTATGCAGAGATTGCAGTGTAGGGGTTATTAGTAAACAAAAAAAAATAAACGGTTTAGTGGGCTGACAGAAGCCCTTTAAAAAGGAGCTGTTCAGCCAGTGAAATTAAGCAAAAAGGGTCAGAACACAAAGGTAAAAAGACACACAAAATATGCAATACTCACCGATCCCCTGCCACTCCCGTTCTGGCGCTTCCTGGGTCTTCGTTGGTCTCAGGTCCCTCTCCACAGAGAGAAAATGACCACTCAGCCAATCGCTGTGGAGGGTCACTGCTGCAGCCAGTAACCGGCTGAGCCTTCATTTTCTGTGTTTTGAGAAGGACCAGAAAGTAAAGACCTGCGGGGACTGGAGAAGCGCTGGAACCAGAGCGGCAGGAACCTGTGAGGTGAGTAGTCATTCAATTATGCAATTTTCATCCCAAAAAAAAATATAGAATAATTCATACATTTCCCACTGACCATATTGCTCGTTACAGTAGGTGAAAACTGCATTTACATGCAATAATCTCCTCCGCTGTACAGGGATGAGCGATCACTAGTGTGATCGCTCTTCTCCACACACACAGTTTCGGGGCAGCAGATCGATAAACAGGACGATCTGCTGCCCAGAAATGATTATTTAGGTCGCAGCAGCAATGCCTTCACCTGATGATCGGCATCACCTTAACAATGGCAATTATTGGACTGTTCCTAGGTACAGAATAGGGGGAGTAGATCGTTCCAAGACCACAACTAATGTGTTTAGGAAAATAAATAAAAATGTCCAAAAATGTAACATTTTATTAATGGGAAAAAATATCCATATAATGCTGTGGTGGAGGCTCAGATCCATTCAAAAATGCTGGATAAAACAGCACAGCTGCACTATGGAAACCATATGGAGACCCCATTATAGTCAATGGAGTCTGTTAGGCGCCATTTGTGTCAATCATATAGCGTGCACAGTGTTTCCATTATTTTCCCCCAATAATAACATTGCTGCATGAGTAACAACCCACACTATAGCGTTAACTCGTTATTTATCCTGCACAGTAAATGCTGCTCATATCTAGAAATAAAAGAAAATGCCAGAATAGCTGTTTTACTTTATCCTGCCTCCCAAAAACTGGAAAAATAAATAAATAAATAAAATAGTCAAAATGTCCAATTAACCAAAATGTCATGTCATAGGTCTTGAAATAAAATTACCAAAATTTCATTAAAAAAAAGTTTTTATTACGAAAGAGTGGTAAATTATTTCGTATCACCGTAATCGTTCTGACCACAGAATTAACTTAAAGGGGTTGTCTCATCATGGACATTTGGGGCAGATCGCTAGAATATGCCCCCATTGTCTTACAGGTGCAGGTCTCACCGCTGGGACCCGCATCTATATGGAGAACCAAGCCGGCTCCCCCTAGAAGTGAATGGTAGCATACCGCACAAATGCGCGGCCCCCGCTCCCATTCATTTCTATGGGGCTGACTGAAATAGCCGAGCCAGCTCTTGGCTATTTTTGCCGGCCCCATAGAAAATGAATTGAGGGCGGCTGCGCATGCGCAGTGCGTCCTCTTTCAATTGTGGGTCTCCGTTCTCGATATAGGTGTTGGTCCCAGCTGTGGGACCCGCATCTATAAGACAATGGGGGCATATCCTAGCGATATGCCCCAATTGCCCATGATGAGACAACCCCTTTAAACAGGACCTGTCACCGCAAAGTGAGTGAGAGTGTGTGTGTGGGGGGTATGGAAATGGCAGTTCGCCTTAAGGAGCGAATACTAGTAAGCGCTTCCAGGTCTTCTCCGGGCACTGCACTGCTCTGACTGTGTACAGCATCAGGACATAGTGCGCACGCTATGACCTGACGCTGTGCAATGTCAGGGCACAAAAAAGAGCAGGCGAGTGCAGGAAGAGCCACAGGCGGTGCCATTTGGAGCAGAAGAGGCAAGTATATTTATATATTTTAATCTGTTGGGGGCCTGATGAGGAATGCAAGTCTGAAATATGAAAAATATTTTTATTTTCTTCCTCTAAATCCTAGGTGCGTCTAATGCATCGAAAAATATAGTACTTTTTTTTCCCTACTGCCCCCCATTCCCCTGCAGCATTCAGAGCTGCATCGAAATGTACTTTCAGGACCACTGTACATGCGCACAGGAGTCCTCGCCATTATGTCAGCACATCAGAGCAGCCCAGACTGTGAAGGCTTGGAAAGCTTACAGCGGGGGAACGGGGAGGTAGTAGGAAAAGAATAGTGATCTGGACTCATGTGCAGTACTAAAGTATCAACTGCAGAGAATAGTCCAGAACTAGGGATGAGCCAACTTCTGTTTTCAAATTTAGCGTACAAGGTTTGGGTTATCTAAGAAATCCGTTATGGATTCCGTTACCACGGAACATAAGTTATGGTCCGTGGTAGCAGAAACCATAAGGGAATTCTTAGATAACCCAAACCTTGTATGCCGAACTTTAAAACAGAAGTTCGCTCAACACTATCCAGAACCAATGGTGACAGATTCCCTTTAAATCTCTGCTTTTTCTTCATTGTTCACATGGGAGGTATGATCAGTGATTGCTAGCATTCTCTGTATGTAGAGATAGCTGTCAGCCCCTGATTTAACACCTCCCCCCTGAACAATGGAACAGAGATTTAAAGTTAGAAATGACAGTTTCTTGAATCTTTCCCCACAAAACTTTATATATCAATCTGCTCAGCTCCACTGCTCTACAACATGCTGCCTGCACTGCATTTCGTGGTGACCGGTTCCCTTTAACATTATTTATACCAAACACCATAAAAATAAATCCCAAAAAATAATGGTGATATTAGTAAAAATCAGTACATTATATCTAGTCCCAAACATCACTGTAAAAAATACAACTCATCCCACACCAAACAGAACAGAAAAAAAGCCCCCTTTACAGATATTGTCAAAGGCCAAATCAAGGCATGGCTTTTGGAACTTGGAGGGGGGAAAAAAAAATGATTACATAAAAAGAGTTTGGTCAATAAGCAACATTTGGCACCTATTCAAAGGATTTTTTATAAAATGTAGGATCGTGGAGGGTCCGACCACTTAGGTCCCCAGCAATTACGAGAACAGGGAGCCCCATGTGAACCCCCAGGAATCTCACTGACTAATGAGGTCCGATGGGTTACTCAGATTATACCCAACAGAAATGGAGAAATTATCAAGTAAGCAATGTAAATGGAGCCTTCAACCTGCAGCAAGCATATAGAATTAATACCACTCATCACCCCCCAAAAGATCACGATTTTCAGACACGAGAGTTTATAAACCAGTTCCCATTGGACTTTTTAGTAGAAGGATACGTTCACACAGCAGGATTCTCATGCAGAATTTGTTGCCGAACAAGAACGGTTTGCAATGGGAATACACACTGCTACTCTTTAGGGTCAGTTCGGATTTTTTAGAGCGTTTCTGCCTCAAAATCAGCTCCAAAAAACACCTCAAAACAGCCTCCATGTCAATGGAAAGCAGTGCTCGCTTTTTTTTTTTCCACATAGAAAAAAGAAGAGCCAATTCTGTGCTAAAAACAGCTGAAAATGCAGCTTTGTATTGAAGTGAACATCCATTGGTTAAAAAAATAAAAAATAAAACGCACAAAACAAACCACATGTGGATTCCTTCCGGACAACAGTGTGCTTATCAGTGGAGGAGACCTCTGATTTTACATGCAGTGATCTCCTCCACAGTATGGGGAGGAGCGATCGCTCCTCCTCATATAGAATCATTGTTTAGACGGCACAATCTTCTGCCAGAAAACAATGATTTAGGCGACCGCACAATCATATAACCCGATAAAAGAGCGATTCGCTCGTTCATTGGGTAATTGGCGGCACCTTTACACTGGCCTATAATCACTAACTAGCTTTCCTACAATCGCCTGTTAGCGATCATCTCCCCCGATGCTTGGCCAATGTAAAGCAAACTAAACCCATGGATCGGGACTAGTCCTGTGTGGAAGCGCAGCAGTTGTAGATGCAAATCTGAAGCAGAAGCCAGAGTGTAAATTTTCGCTGTGTATTCCACTGCTCTGTGTATTTCTGCTGTGTGAACATAACCTAAAAGGAGAGAGAGGTGTGAACTAACAAATATTTGGTTAAACCAAATCTGCACATTGATCCCTAGGACGTAGGGAGGGGTAACTGCAGCGAAACCTCTTCAGCACAGTAGGGAGGTGTGGAAGAGGGGGTAGATATAG
Source organism: Bufo bufo (assembly GCF_905171765.1). NCBI lineage: Eukaryota > Metazoa > Chordata > Amphibia > Anura > Bufonidae > Bufo > Bufo bufo. Next base: position 565,480,196 of record NC_053392.1, on the reverse strand, counting down.
CCTACAGCTAAAGGGGTTTTCCGAGATGTTAATACTGTTGACCTATTATTCTCTGGATAGGTCATCAGTATCTGATCAGTGGGGACTGGCACCCGAGACCCCCACCGATCTGCTATTTGAGGAGCTAAGGATGGGTCATCAGTATTGAAATCTCGGAAAACCCTCTTAATGTAAAGATTAAAAACTATTGCCTTCATTTACACAGTACTACAACTACAAAGTCAAACAAGCGCACAGATTCCTACCAGCTGCTGGAAGCTCTCCTTCCATGGGTTTGGATGCTCATATTCCTCAGGGTTAATCTGATAGAATTTGCCAGGTTCAGGGTGCATCATGGGGCGTGTATACTCAAACACTTCCATATATAATCGTTTCCTGCAAGTAAAACCGCTGCATTAGTACAGACCTTCCAACAGAATATTTAAATAACGCAAAAAACATCATTGTTCAAGTCGTTTGTCCCGGGAGGTGTAGGCGTCCATGTTCAGATCTACAGTCATGGCCAAAAGTTTTGAGTCTGACACAAATTTGGGTTTTCACAAAAGTTTACTGCTCCAGTGTTTTTAGATCTGATATTTCTACAGTATACTTAAATACAATGATAAGCATACTTTTTTTTTAACTTCTATTCACAAATCCATCAAATCAATGTAAAGACTCAATATTTCCAGTGGCGACCCTTCTTTTATCAAGCCTTACCGTATGTAATTCGGACATCAGCTTCTGGGCTGACTGCTGACAACCCATTCTTGTGTAATCAGTGCTTTGAATTTCTCACGTTTCGGTTTTCGTTTATTCACCTGCTTTTTGAGGACTGACCGCAGGTTCTCAATGGGATTGAGATCTGGGGAGTTTCCTGGCCATGGACCCAACATGTCAATGTTTTGTTCACCAAGGCACTTAAGTTATGACTTTTGCCTTGTGACATGGTGTCCATCATGCTGGAAAGAGCGTTGTTCATCACCAAACTGCTCCGTGACGGCCGGAAGAAGTTTCTCTCGGAGGATGTTTCGATCCCATTCTTTATTCATTGCAGTGCTCTTAGGCAAGATTCTCCCTTGGATGAGAAGCACCCCCACACATGAATGGTCTCAGGATGCTTTACTGTAGGCATGACACAGGACTGATGGTTGCACTCACCTTTTCTTCTCCAATCATTTTTCCAGACAGTGTGAAGGGGGCTACATCAGAGATTCTAACTTGACCTCTGTCCTCTGCAGTCCAATCCCCGTACTTCCTGCAGAATGTCAGTCTGTCCTTGATGCTTTTCTTGGAGAGAAGTTGCTTCTTTGCAGCCCTTCTTGACACCAGGTCATTCTCCAAAAACCTTCACTGTACTGTGCATGCTGGTGCACCCACACCTGCTACTCCTGAGCAAGCTCTGCACTGGTGGCGACTCGACCCTGGAGATGAATCCTCTTCAGGAGATGGTCCGGGCAACTGCTGGACTTTCTTGAGCCCTCTGAAGCCTTCTTCATATCAAACGTACCTCTCTCCTTTAAGTTCTTGATGATTTGATAAATCGTTGATTTAGGTGCAATCTTACAAACAGCGATGCTCTTGCCTATGAAGCCCTTTTGATGCAAAGCAATCATAACTGCATGCGTTTCCCTGGTTAACAGAAGCAGACAATGATTTCAAGCACCACCGCCACCTTTAGATCGCTCTTCTAATTCAACCAGCATGGCAGAGTGATATCAGCTGCCTTGTCCTCATTAACACTTTCTTCTGAGCTAACGAGAAGATCAATGAACTTATACTAGCAGGTCAATTTTGTGGCAGGGCTGAAATGCTGTGGAAATGTTTTTGTTTTTTTTATGATTAAGGCTAGGTCTACACGACGACAAGAGTCACGCGACACATAGGGCACAACTACACTGCAACATTTTGTCATGCGACAATTTTTATAATGATAGTCCATGGTGTCGCACCGCGACATGCTGCGACGAGACAGTTGCAGAAAAATCCATCTCAAATGGATTTTTTGCGACTGTCGCGTCGCAGTATGTCACATGTCGCAGTGCGTCACCATAGACTATCATTATAAAAATTGTACCGTGACAAATGTCGCCGTGTAGACCTAGCTTAAGTTAATTTTGATGGCAAGGAATGACCTTGTTCATCTGATCGCTCTTCATAATAATCTACAGTTAATGCAGATTTCCACCATAGAAACTGAAACGGTAAACTTTGTGAAAACCAAAATTTGTGTTGGCCTCAAATCTTTTGGCCACGACTGTAAGTAGCATTTACCCACCGTACCAGTCACCACTCTGTTATAGTTTGCCTTGATAAAATAGAGATCTTTACCCAGATCTACAGGAAGACCATATGGACGATTTGCCAACGTATCATTTACGTGCAAAAAAACAAACAAACAAAAAACCTTAAATCGCAGCAAACAGACACCACTAACACCACACAAGCTAGTAGATTTCTCACGTAAATGTTATATTCCCAGATAAGTCCTAATGGTGGACAGACGGAGCAGACTGGGGAGTCTCACGTGTGGCTCCTTTTCTAAGAAGGTCTGTGACTTTGCAAAGTTTCCTTCACAACTGTACCATCCAGTATGCTCCCTATGCATCTCCGTGCCAGACAGGGCGGACAAATGGAACGATATGGGCATTTCTAATATTATATCCATCTCTCTGTCAATCACTTAGATCATTAAATACTGCTGGAACTATGACCAACAAACTGACATTTGGGTGTAGTTGCATATAGCATCCAGGCACTATTTCCATGTCCCCAGTTACCATATGGGCAGCTGTTTTAGTTTTCCTTTGCACCATTTTTTTTTATCATCCACGGCTTTCCTTTTTATAACAGCTAGCAGGTAATACTGAGGACCATCCTTCCCTGGATTTTTCTTTGGGTTTTGCAGAACACTTTCCATGTGGGCTCATTATATATATATACATATATATATATTTATTTATTTATATAAAATCAATCATTTTGTTCTTCGCTTACCATAAAATAGGATCATTAGCGAGTTCACTAAATCGCTTGCACACACAAGCCGCTCTACAGAGGTCCTGCTCCAGGAGGTAAGAGAAGATCTTCAATACCACCTCATCTGGCAGCTTTTCTTGAAGATACTGTTCTGCTGGCGCGGCTGCGGTAGTAGTAAATGAAAACCAAGTTAATAACGTCAAACAAGATTATTTAAAAAAAAAAAAAAAAAGGCAAAACCATAAAACACAAGTAAACAGCAATTGTTACTCCAGTCGTAGTAAGCCTGTCGCAGCGTATGGCATCTAGATTCTTTATGTGAAAGCATTTATAGCGAATCTTTGCTTCTTCATAAAGAAAGGTTTCCTGCACATAAAGAGGTAGAGCCGAGTTGTACCAAACTATAACACAACCACCGTAGACTTCTAGAGGACCCTACTCTACTCCATAGTCCCCAACTGGATACAAGACTTATCTTCAATTTCATTTTCGCTGGCCATAAAAATGAGCTGCATGCCAGCTGACCTCCCGATTTTGATAGGTTTGGCCGACCATCTAGCCTGTGGGGACCTCCTAACTCTCCCCTGATGGCAGATTTCAGGGAAGAGAAGACTTGGGCAGTTGCATTTCAATACGCCCAATTCTTCTGCACCTGGGGTCGAAAAGCAGTAGCTTTCTCCCTTCTCCCCAACCTCAGATGAGCATGCATGTGTATTAATACTATTTATTTATGGGTGCTGTGCATCTCAAAGGGGGTATACATGCATAATATAAAACACAAGTAAAATGTGCATAACCTTAGTAACAGACTGGTACAGAGGGGGAGAGGATCCTGCCCCAGAGAGCTCACAATCTATAAGGGAGAGGGGAAGGACACAATAGGTGAGGGTAGACGCTGCTCATCTGGCTGTGTGCTCATTCATTGTAGGTGGTTGGCTTTCCAGGTTGCTTTTGAAGGCTTGGATGTTGGGGGAGTCTCTGATGTGCTGAGGTAGAGACTTCCAAAGTACAGAGGATGCATGAGAGAAGTCCTGTAGTAATTGTGCGAGAAACTGACAAGAGGAGAACAATGAAGGAGATCCTGGGGGGGATCAGAGATGTGGGGATGTATCCGGGAAGCAGGTCAGAGATGTAAGGAGGGGGCAGGTTGTAGACGGCATTATACGTAGTCATTGGTATCTTAAAATGAAATCACTGGGCAATGGGGATCCAGTGAAGAGACTAGCACAGGCGTGAGGCAGAGGAGAAACGAGGGAAGAGGGGGATTACCTGAGCAATAGCTCTATGGATAAATTACAGCGGTGAGCACTGCGTTCTCTTCAAACAGCTGATCCCGGAAGTCAGGCCCCCGCCATTCTCATACCTATGACCTACCCTGAGGATATCCTGTTACTATGTGATCTAGCAAAAGTGGAGAACCCCTTTAAGGCCATCATACACATTAGCAAATTGACGGTTGAACCTGTTGAGAACACTGTATTTGGCCATCTAATGTGTGTGGTAAGCACCTGATGATTTGCCTGATCCTTTTGTTTTCTAGGGAGAAGTGTCAGGTAGAGGCTTTCTCCACCCTCCCCATAGAATACTCATACCAAACCGAACGTGGATGTATATGGAGGAGTCGGCAGGTAGCCGTCAGCCGAATGATCATTGAATGTGTATGGCCGTCAAATTCAGAGAGCAGCAGGACCCACTAGTGATTGTACCCCGGCTGCAGTGTGGGATTGTGCAGTGTAAGTTGTACTGCACAAAACGTGATCCCATCGATTGTCACTTCTACGGTACAACTGCAAGAGGGGAAAGATCTCTCTCTGGCTGAAGAGCTGCCTAGGATGACAGAAAATGTAATTTTATTTTTTAACACAAAAAGCATCATGGCCTCAAATTTTGGGACCATGATAAGGCTCCTAAGGGACGTTACACCAAACGTTTATATCCCATCTCATTGTCCTATGCAGTTTAATGCTGTCCATTCTTTTCTTCCAGGAAGTCACCCCGACTATAGCATTCATCAATGGTATTATTAATGAGCCCACCCCTGGATGGCCCCTCACCCCCATAATCACTACGTTATCTCCTGTCTCCAGATACTCACACATGATCCACATTCATACTTTAGTGGCTCTGTACCCCTTTGTCCAGGCTTTTTTAACCCTTTAAGGATCAGGCCTATTTTGACCTTCAGGACACAGCCTCATATTACAAATTTACTAAGTATCTCTTTTTGCATTGTAAGTTTTGAATGCTTTTACTTATCAAAGCGATTCTGAGATAGTTTTTTCAGAACACATTGTACTTTATGTTGGTGGTAAATTTGGGTCGATTTCAGTTCATAGAATTTATTACAATTGAGGCATACATTTTTTTTTTTATAAATAAAAATGACATGTTAACAATATGTAGTTTAAGTTCAAAGCCTGACTGGGGGACTTGAACATACAATGGTCTGATTGCTGGTACAATACACTGCAATAGTTATTTATTGCAGTGTATTGTACCTGTCAGCTTTACACTGACACCTCGCCCATAACAGCTTGTCTCTGGCAGGGCTTGATGGCGTCCGTACATGGCAGACCTGGAGGCCTTTGTATGGACTCCGCTTGCGATAGCGACTATCAGGACCCTCCAATCATGTTGCAGGAGGCCCATTAGAGAGCGAGCCCCATCCTTCTGTAAAACTTAGATGCAGTGGATGCTACTGACAGCAACATTTAAGGGGTTAAACATCCAGGATCAGAGTTAGCTCCAATCTCAGCCATAGCAGCAGGGGGTCAGCTGTACAGTACAGCCAACACCTGCTGCTAATGAGGACGGCTCAGTTCCTGAACTGCAGCTATCACTATGCCGTAAATGTAAGGCGTTGTGAGGGAACTAGCCATTTGCCATGCTGTACATTTAAGGCATGGTGCGGGAATATGTTAAGTGATGACCGATCCTCAAGATAGGCCATTACTAGCTGAACAGTGGGGGTCTGTGATCAGCTGCTCTGAGTAGCTACAAGACAGCACTGGAACTATACAGCACTATCAATATTGTAGTGGACATAGTTCACAATTGCTGCTCCCAGTGAAGTGAATGGGAGCATCGCAGAAGTTGTGAGCGTGGTCCACTACAGTGATGACAGTGCCGTGTACAGCTGATCGGCAGGGGTGCGGGGTATCGGACCCCAGCTGATCAGCCAGTGATGGTCTATACTGAACCCACACCATCACTACAATATAAAAAATAAAAAAAAGCTGGACTACCCTTTAACTTTCAATGTGGCCATGACATTCCAGCAACACAGAAAGCTAAATACATGATGAGGATGCGCAAACTCTTTAACCTATAATAACTGCTTGATAAAGTTGCAAGATTGGTAGCCGCAGGTTGTACAGTCCCATCTGGTCACATTCACTAAGCGCATGGGACCAGCACAAAGCTTTATTGCATCTTTATTCAGCTTTTCTTTCTTAATGCTGACAAAAGAAAGCAAAAAGACCCCACACTTCAAGACAATGAAGAAATAAAAAGTAGGCTTACCGGGCAAATCTTGGGATTTCCCAGACACTCTTGCACGTTTTGCTCTATGGCCAAAGTTTTCAGTTGTCGACGTTGAAGCACCCTAAGAAAATAGGAAACAGGTACAGAATGTAAGTGTGATCTAAAGCTGCAGTATTCTCCTTATACAGCAAGGACACATTGACACATCTCTATCTCTCTATATACACACACACTGAATGACCACTTTATTAGGAGACACTCATCTAGTAGCACATTGGACCTCCTCTGACCTTCTGGAATAGTAACCCATACGGACAAGGTAGCTTCCTGCAGTTGCCAGCACTTAGATGAAAGTACTGACAGACTGTGAACACCTCATTCTACCGTGACCCAGAGATGTTCTACAGCAGGCACGCTCAACCTGCGGCCCTCCAGCTGTTGCAAAACTACAACTCCCATCATTCCCGGACAGCCTACAGCCATCAGCCTACAGAAGGGCATGGTGGGAGTTGTAGTTTTACAACAGCTGGAGGGCTGCAGGTTGAGCATCCCTGTTCTACAGCATTAAGATCTGGGGACTGTGAGGGACAGGGAAGCAAGGAAAGCTAGAATCAGTCCATGACTGTCCTGCTGAACATGTCCTGCCATAAAGTGATGAACTTGGACATTTGGACAGCAAGGCTTACCCGAACATCCATCAAAGGTATTAGAGGAGCCAGAGTGTGCCAAGAAAACATTCCCCACACTATTACTTCACCTCCACCAGCCTGAACTGTTGACACCTGGCAGTAATGGTTCATCGGTTCAGGACGAGTGTGCCAAACTCTGACACTTCAGCATGGTACACAAACCTTGGTTCATCTGACCAGGTGATATTTTTCCACTGGTCCAACCTTTGCACACTGGAGACTTGCCTTTGTTTTCCTCACATTGCAGCGACACTGGAACTGGTCATCTGCCGTTACAGCCCATCCATGCTAAGAGAAGACAAGTGTTGTATTTGGCTGCAATCTGCTTGACTGGGCAGTGCCTATTCGTCAAGAACTTTTAACGACCTTCCCACTGACCCATTTCGTTGACGAGCTAAGATAATTCTGTCACACTGTGCCAGCTACAATTCTCACTGGGGAAGATTTACCATCAGGGGAATTGTTTAAAGTCTATGTACACCTTTGGGGGAATTTTTTATGAATTTTACTAATTTTAGGCTACTTTCACACTAGCGTTGTTTTAATCCGGCGTTCAATTCAGACACCGGAACTGCCCGCCGGATCCGGAAAAACGTGTGAAAACGGATTACATTTGAATCCTGATCAGGATTTTGATCACAATGAAAAAATGCATTGGAAAAAACGGATCCGCCATTTATGGACTTTAACTTTTTTTCCACATTTTTCGGGTTTAACATGCAAAAGCCGAATCCGTTTTGACTGAACACACAGTGTCAGATCCGGCGTTAATGCAAGTCAATGGGGAAAAGGCCTGATCCGGCGTTCAGTCAAAGTGTTCAGGCTTTTTGGCCGGAGGTAAAAATACTGCATGCTACGTTTTACTGAAAAGCCTGATCAGTCAAAAAGACTGAACTGAAGACATCCTGATGCATCCTGAAGGACTGACTCTCCATTCAGAATGCATGGGGATAAAACTGATCAGTTCTTTTCCGGATTTGAGCCCCTAGGACGGAACTCAGCGCCGGAAAAGAAAAACGCTAGTGTGAAAGTACCCTTAGGCAAAAAAAATAATTCAATTGGTCTTTATAAAAAATATTGAGTAGTTCTGTCACAAAGGGTTAACTGTTTTTCTAGCTGTGTGACTGGTTCTTTCACTTTCAGTTTGCTCTGGTCATCTAATAAACCTCATCTCTAGAAACGAGCTATAATGAATGTTTAGGATGTCAGAGATCAGAGATACGGAGTCGTCAGCTGAGCTGCCTGATGGAACAGAGTGAAAATTCAGATCCTGCTGCTAAAGAAACTCAAGGCTGCACATAGACAGGGGTTCAATACTCTTCATAAAGATCAAATGAAAAATCATATTTAGCTGAAAATGAATACAATGCAATGATAAAAAAAAAAATTTAAGGGCTCATTCACACAAATGTATTTTCTTTCTGTGTCCGTTCCGTTTTTTTTGCATACTGTATGCAGAACCATTTATTTTAATGGGTCCGGGGGAAAAAAAAGCAAAAAATAAATAAATAAATAAATAAATAAAAACACAACGTTTCTTTATGTCCAGTCCTTAAAAAAAATAGAACATGTCCTATTATTGTCCACATAACGGACAAGGATAGGAGTGTTCTATTAGGGATTTCATCCATATTTTTTGTGGATCAGAGTTTTGTGGACAAGAATAGGCATTTCTATGGGGGTGCCGGGCTGGTGTGTTGCGGACCGCAACACACCACGGACGTGTGAATGCAGCCTTAGTGGAATATGAGACTTTGTAAGAAAAAACAAAAAAAATAAATAAATTTCTGCTAACTTGTGCCAAAAAGAATTCTGAATGGAGCCTTACAGGGGGGTGATCAATGACAGGAGGGTGATCAGGGAGTCTATATGGGGTGATCACCACCCTGTCATTTGTCACCCCCCTGTAAGGCTCCATTCAGACGTCCGTATGTGTTTTGCGGATCCGCGGTGTCCGTGTTTTGCGGATCCACGGATCCGCAAAACACATACGGACGTCTGAATGGAGCCTTACAGGGGGGTGATCAGGGAGTGTATATGGGGTGATCACTAGGGATCGACCGATATTGATTTTTTAGGGCCGATACCGATAATTTGTGAACTTTCAGGCCGATAGCCGATAATTTATACCGATATTCTGGGAATTTTCATTTTTGAAAAAAAATAAAAAAAATTCCTACACAAATCTGCTGAAAATGAATATGTTTATTGTTAACGTGTATTTTTTATTTTTTTGTAAATCTTTTTCATTTATACTTAATATTTTTGTGTTTTTTTTTTTTAAACTAACTTTTAGCCCCCTTAGGGACTAGAACCCTTGTCCTATTCACCCTGATAGATCTCTATCAGGGTGAATAGGATCTCACAATGTCCCTGCTGCTCTGTGCTTTGTGCACACAGCAGCAAGGAGCTGAACATGGCAGCCAGGGCTTCAATTGCGTCCTGACTGCCATGGTAGCCGATCAGAGCCCCAGACTTAGACTGCTGGGGCTCCGATCGGAGGAGCAGGGGAGAGGGGATCCTGTGGCCACTGCCACAAATGATTAATACTGGGGGGGGGGGCTTGGGTGGGGGGTGCACTGCGCCACCAATGATTAATACTGGGGGGCTTGGGGGGGCGCACTGCGCCACCAATGAAGATAAGTCTTTCATTAATTCATATACAGGAGGCGAGAGCTGGCTGCAGAATCACATAGCCGGCTCCCGACCTCTATGAGCGGTAGCTGCGATCCGCGGCACCTAATAGGTTAACTACCGCAGATCGCAGCTACAGCTCATAGAGGTCGGGAGCCGGCTATGTGATTCTGCAGCCAGCTCCCGCCTCCTGTATATGAATTAATGAAAGACTTATCTTCATTGGTGGAGCGGTGGCCACAGCCCCGCCCCTCCTTTTGTCCTCTCTCCTCTAATTGGCAGCAGCACAGGGGGAGGGAGACACTGCTTCCTTCTCCCCTGTGCTGCGGAGGGAACACAGAGCGCTGAGAGCAGCGCGTTCTGTGTTCCCAATACGTTATCGGTATATCGGCAAAATAGATGCCGATAACTGTCAAAATCCTCAATATCGGCCGATAATCGGTCGATCCCTAGTGATCACCCCCCCTGTCATTGATCACTCCCCTGTAAGGCTCCATTCAGACATCCATATGTGTTTTGCGGATCCGATTCGTGGATCCGTAGAACACATACGGACGTCTGAATGGAGCCTTACAGGGGGTGTGATCAATGACAGGGGGGTGATCAGGGAGTCTATATGGGGTGATCAGGAGTTAATAAGGGGTTAATAAGTGACAAAGGGGGGGGGGTGTAGTGTAGTGGTGTTTGGTGCTACTTATTACTGAGCTGCCTGTGTCCTCTGGTGGTCGATCCAAGCAAAAGGGACCACCAGAGGACCAGGTAGCAGGTATATTAGACGCTGTTATCAAAACAGCGTCTAATATTCCTGTTAGGGGTTAAAATTCTGATCTACAGCCTGCCAGCGAACGATCGCCGCTGGCAGGCTGTAGATCCACTCGCTCACCTTCCGATCCTGTGAACGCGCGCGCCTGTTCACAGAAAATCTCGCGTCTCGCGAGATGACGCATAGATGCGTGACTCTGCCTGGAGCTGCCGCCTCCGGAACGCGATCCTGCGTTAGGCGGTCCGGAGGCGGTTAAATGTCCCCCAGAGGTCTTGTATGACCTTATGGGGGACGCAAAGTGTAAAATGCTAAAAATAGAAAAAATAAAATAGACATATTTGGTATTGCCGCGTCAGTGATGGCTGGCTCTATAAATACATCACTTGATCCACCCCATCCATTAAACACCATAAAAAATAAAAATAAAATAAACAGTGTCAAAAAAGCAATTTTTATCACCTTACATCACAAAAAAGTTCAACACCAAGTGATCAAAAACGCATATGTCCCACATAATGGTACCAATAAAATAGTCACCTCATTCTGCAAAAAATGAGCCCCCTACATAAGGAAAATCGCTTGGAAATAAATAAATATATATAGCTCTCAGAACATGGGAGACAAAAAAATAAAAAATAAAAAAAAATATTTGTTCTAAAAGTATACATATTAAGTATCGCTTCGTCCGTAACAACCAGCTCTATAAAAATATCACATGACCTACCCCTCAGGTGAACGCCGTAAAAAAGAAAAACCTTGCCTCACAAAAAACATAATTTAGAGCAATTAAAAATCATAGGTACCCCAAAATAGTACCAATAAAACTGGCACCTTATCCCCTAGTTTCCAAAATGGGGTCACTTTTTGGGAGTCTCTTATGTAAGGGTGCATCAAGGGGGCATCAAATGGGACATGGCATCTAAAACCAGTCCAGCAAAGTCTTCGCAAAACCATACGGCGCTCCTTTTCTTCTGCGACCTGCCGTGTGCCCTTACATCATTTTACGACCACATGTGGGGTGTTTCTGTAAACTGCAGAATCAGGGTAGTAAATATTGAGTTTTGTTTGGCTGTACACCCTTGATGTGTTAAAGAAAAAAAATGGATTAAAATGGAAAATGTCAAAAAAATTTAATTTAGAAATTTGATCTCCATTTTCCTTTAATTCTTGTGGAACACCTAAAGGGTTAACAAAGTTTGTAAAATCAGTTTTGAGTAACTTGAGGGGTGTAGTTTCTACAATGGGGTCATTTATGGGGGGCTTCCACTATGTAAGCCCCAAAAAGTGACTTTAGAAATGAGCTGGTCCTTAAAAAGTGGGGTTTAAATTTTGCTTCTACAATTCTAAGCCTTCTAACATCCTAAAAAAATAAAATGACATTTACAAAATGATGCCAACATAAAGTAGACATATGGGGAATGTCAAGAAATAAATATTTTATGAGGAATCACTTTCTGTTTTAAAAGCAAAGAAATTATGAATTTTTAAAACATTTTTGGTAAATTTGGGATTTTTTCGTAAATAAAGGTGAAATATATTGACTCAAATTTATGACCGACATGAAGTACAATGTGTCACGAGAAAACAATCTCAGAATGGCTTAGATAAATAAAAGCGTTCCAAAGTTATTACCACAAAGTGATATGTCAGATTTGCAAAATTAGGCTCTGTCAGGAAGGGGGTAAATGGCCCGGTCTGGAAGTGGTTAAAAAAAAAAAGTGACGACCTAATAACACAGCGAACCGAATGCAGAGTGCAGTGTAAAAGTACAAAAAGTCAATAACTTATCAAAATTGCCACTCCCCCCCCCCCCCCCCCCCCCCCCAATCAGGAATCTGGCGAAAAGATAAATCCCCCCCCCCCAAATGTTTCTACAGACTGCTGAGTTTAGAACTGACCAACACAGCAATGTGTAAATCAAGAGCCCCCTCCGACCTGAGAGACGCAGAGTTCTTCATTTAGCACCTAATCTATGCAATATAAGACAGTATAGGATACAGGTAGAGCTGGGCGATTACGGGAATCAAATTCGCCCTTAAAGCCTCTAACGACTCATTTAGAATCGTCAAACAGATTTGGCCCACCCCACCTGACCCATGTGTAGTAACCCCTGCACTGCCGATCTATACGTATGTAAGTAACACCTGCACTGCCGATCTATACGTATGTAAGTAACCCCTGCACTGCCAGAGATAGATAGAGATATAGATTATACACACACATATATATATATCCCTGAGTTTTCATGTCCACCTTTATCATCTTACCGTCGATCCAGAAACTTGCGGGATCAATTGGTCAAAGCCGATATTGGCCCCAAGGGATCCCTGAGACAAACCAAGTTGACGCAGTCCGGCCAGGGCTGTTTTCCTTGTCTGAACTGCGTCAACTGCAAATACATTCGCAAAGGGAGGAATTTTGTACATCCTATCACTGGCGTAACCTACAGTATTTTATTTCATCTAACCTGTGATTCAAACCATGTTGTCTATGTATTATCCTGCCCATGTAATTTGCTTTATGTGGGCGAGACGACAACCGAATTGAAGACTCGCCTCAATAATCATCGCCTCAGTATCCGGGAAAAAACGGTTGGATCTGCCGGTATCCAAGCACTTTACTGAGGCCAAACACAGAGAAGGTGGTTTGAGGTGCTGGATCCTTGATCACATACCCCAGCCCAGACGGGGTGGTGACAGGTCCAGGATACTCAAGCGTAGAGAGCTCAGCTGGATCCACAAGTTGGACAGCTTGAAACCCAAGGGTTTAAATGTCGAATATAATTTTGGGGATGTCTTATGAGGGTTGGTTTGCCCCTGAGGTCTAGCAGGATGTTGTTCCGCTACTTGTGTACATACTTGGAGAGTTATATAACTCAATTTATTTTTCTTCTTCTTCTTTTTTTAGATCACCCACACTCCAGCACCATGGGGGATGGAACATACGGATGGTGTGCATGCAGTATACCTCAGGAGGAGGCCACTCGACTGTATTTTGTGTTTTTTTTTTATGATGGCCTCTTTTATCTATGTTTTTGCCAGGTATGGCAGGCACCGCGGGATTGGTTTTTGTGGTACAATAGCCCCTGTTGGTGCAGTGTGTTTATGATATTCATTTCATTTTATTACCCTGTGGCATCTAAGTACCTAGATGAGGAGATCCCTCTTGGGCTATAAGGTGGCTTGGCACCTCTGGTGAGAACCCTGCAGGTACTGCGGATCTCGCAGTTGCGGTGGATCTTTGCCTGGGTTGGGCATGCAGGCACCCGATTCTATGGGAGCTTTGTGCCCTTTTCAGGCCACTGATGCCCGTTTTTGTTCTAGGTTGGATGTGGTACACAGAGGGACGATCCATGGGCAAGTTTCCAATTACCAAGATGGCGCTTTCTAGCTAGGCCCTTCATTGGGCATGCGCATCATCGCGGCTGACTGGAGTGACGTCTGCATGACGTACGGTTGCCGGCCTGCTGAGATGATGCGTGGCGCTTCCTGTATGTCCAATACCTGCTATTGGTGCCTGGCCACGCCTGCGCAATGGGATGTCCACAACGCCGACATGGCGATATTGAATGAGCCTCCCTGCTGGTTCGGTATGTCTGCGGCACCACCGCCTTGCTCCTCCCCTTGCATTATTTACACTTATGTCTAATCAGTGTGGACGCATTGTTTGATCAAATTTATTGCATTTGATTTACACATTTTGTATCACGTCTTTGATGTATATAGCATGCATGGTCATGCTTCTTAACTCACGATTCATTTAATGCACTACGAGACACTGTATTTATTCAATATATTGTTGTTATGATTTGTAACACACCCACCAGGTGATATGTGATCACATGACTTGTATGTTGATTGATTTCCCTATATAACTGTCACCATTTGAGTTGTATTTTTGCTTGAAGAAGGCTCATGCTTGGAGCCGAAACATTGCACCACCTGGGTGAATAAAGGGTTCACTTACTTTTACCTACCGGAGTGCCGCTCTTTTTTCTGGATGGATAGATATAGAGAGATATAGATATAGAGAGCTATAGATATAGAGAGATATAGATATAGAGAGATATATAGATATAGAGAGATATATAGATATAGAGAGATATATAGATATAGAGAGATATATAGATATAGAGAGATATAGATAGAGAGATATATAGATATAGAGAGATATAGATAGAGAGATATAGAGAGATATATAGATATAGAGAGATATATAGATAGATATATAGATATAGAGAGATATATAGATATAGAGAGATATAGATAGAGAGATATAGATAGAGAGATATATAGATATAGAGAGATATAGATAGAGAGATATAGATATAGAGAGATATAGATAGAGAGATATATAGATATAGAGAGATATATAGATAGATATAGAGAGATATATAGATATAGAGAGATATATAGATATAGAGAGATATATAGATATAGAGAGATATATAGATATAGATATAGAGAGATATAGATATAGAGAGATATAGATATAGATATAGATATAGAGAGATATAGATATAGATATAGATATAGAGAGATATATAGATATAGATATAGAGAGATATATAGATATAGATATAGAGAGATATATAGATATAGATATAGAGAGATAGACAGAGATAGACAGAGATATATATATATATATATATATATATATACACACACACACACACACACACAGAGACTGGTAGTTACTGCACATAAAACAGCAGATATATATATATATATAATATGTCTTAGTATTTTTCAGTTTAATTTAAAAAAAAGACAAGATTCAAATTGAAAATAGTCCATAGGGTTGGGGGAAAAAAATTTTTTTTATGTATTTTCTGGCAAAATCACCCAGCCCTAGATACAGGTACAGTAAAATTATAGCAGGCAGCACATAGGTTTTGCTCATCAAGGACGAGCTATGTATACAAAACACCACGTCATAAGACTACATAGAAAGAAGGAAAAAGGAAAACTTGCTTCTACATACCGACCAGTACATGACAAATAAAAGATCAAGTGGAAACGAGAAAAATCAAAAGGACAAACACATGGCTCCAATTTTCAGGCGCCTCTCTGCGTCCATGATGTAACGAGAGCATGTGGCCCTGTTGGCAATCAGTCTTCATGAAGGGAACAACCGACCGAGGAGGGGCGGCTAGGTAATCTAAATACGACACAGGATTTACACACCAACAAATAGGTCAAATCATTTACGGACATGAAAGTCCATAGTTGTTTGGGGGTATAAAACACTGTGCACCAGCTAATGAATGCTAACCAGTGACACATTGTGTGCAAGCATCGGCCTAAGCTAAACACTACCTATTACACAGGCGAGCCACCCAACGCATTCAGTCCCACACTGGCATCACCCGGCTGAAGGCTCCAGCGCTGCACTACAGCACCGACGTCCCATGACCTTGCAGCTAAAGGTGCTCCCTCACATTAGATTAAAGGCGGCCATTATAGAAAGTTGCGTTAAAAGATACAGTGCACCGTGCAGGGTTTAAACCTGTGCCACCGAAAATGTTCTGCGCACTGCGAGGATTTCAATCATAGACCATCAAAAATGTCTGCCACACCGTGTGGGGTTTAAACCTGTATCACCACAAATGTCCGGTGCACCGTGTGCGGGGGAGGTTTAACTATGCCACCGAAAATGTATGCAGCAGAGTTCAAACCTGCGCCACCGAAAATGTCCAGCACACCATGAGGGGTTTAAACCAGGACCACAAAAAATGTCCAGCACACCTTGAGGGGTTTAAACCCATGCCACTGAAAGGATACTCTGCAGACTTGAAGCTTCTGCAACATATCAGCAGTAGGTTGAGTCCCAAGCAGTCAGAGAAAGCCAATGAGCGCTACGTGGTGAAGAGAGGCAACCGGGTGACCCCGGCATGACAAAGATCAGCATTTCCAGTGACTAATGTCACCTCATGGAGCAGTTTTTCCACTGGAATTACTCAGTAAGGAAGCTGGAACAGAGCAGCAGGAGCAGACGAGTAGGATTCTATCCTCAGGCACAACAGGCTGCCGCTAGCCCCAGTTTAAAAAAACAAGTAATGAAAATGAAACCAACATGGAATGCTGGTAGATTTCAGCTCTGAAGCACAATTGAGTATAAAAATTTGTAGGCTAATATGTCACAGGAGAACACGAGTTGCAACTCAGACTATTACTCTAAAGTTGAGATAAGAAAGTCGCACTAGGGTTGTTTCGATACCATAAAAAAAGTATTGCAATACCCGATGCCATTCGATATCACGCGGAAAAAATAAAACAAACGTGCATTCTGCATTTTATGGAACGTTCGCCCCATAATCCAACAGTCCGATTCAATTTTTTTTTGGGGGGGGACAAAGTGACAAAAAATAGCAAAATCGGCGTTCACCGCATAGGAGATATTTTTTATATTTTAGGGCTCTCTCACACCTGCGTTCTTGTCTTCCGGCATAGAGTTCCGTCGTCGGGGCTCTATGCCGGAAGAATCCTGATCAGGATTATCCTAATGCATTCTGAATGGAGAGAAATCCGTTCAGGATGCATCAGGATGTCTTCAGTTCCGGAACGGAACGTTTTTTGGCCGGAGAAAATACCGCAGCATGCTGCGCTTTTTGCTCCGGCCAAAAATCCGGAACACTTGCCGCAAGGCCGGATCCGGAATTAATGCCCATTGAAAGGCATTGATCCGGATCCGGCCTTAAGCTAAACGTCGTTTCGGCGCATTGCCGTACCAGACATTTAGCTTTTTCTGAATGGTTACCATGGCTGCCAGGACGCTAAAGTCCTGGCAGCCATGGTAAAGTGTAGCGGGGAGCGGGGGAGCAGTGTACTTACCTTCCGTGCGGCTCCCCGGGCGCTTCAGAGTGACGTCAGGGTGCCCCAAGCGCATGGATCACGTCATCCATGCGCATGGGGAGCTCTGACGTCACTCTGGAGCGCCCCGGGAGCCGCACGGACTGTAAGTATACTGCTCCCCCGCTTCTACTATGGCAACCAGGACTTTAATAGCGTCCTGGGTGCCATAGTAACACTGAACGCATTTGGAAGACTGTTCCGTCTTCAAATGCTTTCAGTACACTTGCGTTTTTCCGGATCCGGAGTGTAATTCCGGCAAGTGGAGTACACGCCGGATCCGGACAACGCAAGTGTGAAAGAGGCCTTAATAGTTAGCACTTTTTTGGCCGTGGTGATATGTAATATGTTTATTTATTGTTTAGATATTTTTTATGTAAAATTAGTGTTTGTTTTTAGAAAGAAAAAAAAAACATTTTCCTTTTTATTTAATAACCATTAGCCCCGTTAGGGGCTAGAACCTGGGATCTTTTCAGCCCTTGTCGTATTCACCCTAAAAGAGCTCTATCAGGGTGAATAGGATCTCACACTGTCCCTGCTGCCCTGTGCACACAGCAGCAGAGAGATTACCATGGCAGCCAGGGCTTCAGTAGCTATGGTAACCGATCGGAGCCCCAGGGTTACACTGCTGGGGCTCCGATCAGAAGCTGCCACTGCTACCAATGAAGATAACTCACCCATTAATACAAATACAGGAGGCGGGTGCCGGCGGCAGAATCAGGTGCACCTGAAGGTGTTAACTGCCACGATCACAGCACCCTGTCATAGAGGTTGGGTATCGACTATGTGATTCTGACGCTGGCACCCGCCTCCTGTTTTTGTATTAATGGGCGAGTTATCATTGATGGCGCAGTGGTCTCAGCCCCTCCCCTCCTCAGCCCCTCTCTCTTATTGGAGGCAGCAGCACAGGGGGGAGGGAGGGAGTGACTCCCTTTACCTTGTGCTGCTGAGGAGAGCAGCGCGCGTGCCAGGTTCTCTGATACTAAGCTGCGCAGTAGTGCAGCCTAGTATCGGTAAACGTCAATTCCCGGTATCGCAGGGCTTGACAAATTTCCTTGGAATCTAGGAGCCAGCTAAAAAAGTTAGGAGCAGTTTATTTATATTTTTTTAGCTTATAAAGCCTTATTTTCAGCGACAAAAATAACACCTCTTAAATTAACATATACAGCGGCAGTGTGCAGAACCGCACACACATACAGGGTGTGCAGAATTATTAGGCAAGTTGTATTTTTGAGGATTCATTTTATTATTGAACAACCATGTTCTCAATGAACCCAAAAAACTCATTAATATCAAAGCTGAATATTTTTGGAAGTAGTTTTTAGTTTGTTTTTAGTTTTAGCTATTTTAGGGGGATATCTGTGTGTGCAGGTGACTATTACTGTGCATAATTATTAGGCAACTTAACAAAAAACAAATATATACCCATTTCAATTATTTATTTTTACCAGTGAAACCAATATAACATCTCAACATTCACAAATATACATTTCTGACATTCAAAAACAAAACAAACAAATCAGTGACCAATATAGCCACCTTTCTTTGCAAGGACACTCAAAAGCCTGCCATCCATGGATTCTGTCAGTGTTTTGATCTGTTCACCATCAACATTGCGTGCAGCAGCAACCACAGCCTCCCAGACACTGTTCAGAGAGGTGTACTGTTTTCCCTCCTTGTAAATCTCACATTTGATGATGGACCACAGGTTCTCAGTGGGGTTCAGATCAGGTGAACAAGGAGGCCATGTCATTAGATTTTCTTCTTTTATACCCTTTCTTGCAAGCCACGCTGTGGAGTACTTGGACACGTGTGATGGAGCATTGTCCTGCATGAAAATCATGTTTTTCTTGAAGGATGCAGACTTCTTCCTGTACCACTGCTTGAAGAAGGTGTCTTCCAGAAACTGGCAGTAGGACTGGGAGTTGAGCTTGACTCCATCCTCAACCCGAAAAGGCCCCACAAGCTCATCTTTGATGATACCAGCCCAAACCAGTACTCCACCTCCACCTTGCTGGCGTCTGAGTCGGACTGGAGCTCTCTGCCCTTTACCAATCCAGCCACGGGCCCATCCATCTGGCCCATCAAGACTCACTCTCATTTCATCAGTCCATAAAACCTTAGAAAAATCAGTCTTAAGATATTTCTTGGCCCAGTCTTGACGTTTCAGCTTGTGTGTCTTGTTGAGTGGTGGTCGTCTTTCAGCCTTTCTTACCTTGGCCATGTCTCTGAGTATTGCACACCTTGTGCTTTTGGGCACTCCAGTGATGTTGCAGCTCTGAAATATGGCCAAACTGGTGGCAAGTGGCATCTTGGCAGCTGCACGCTTGACTTTTCTCAGTTCATGGGCAGTTATTTTGCGCCTTGGTTTTTCCACACGCTTCTTGCGACCCTGTTGACTATTTTGAATGAAACGCTTGATTGTTCGATGATCACGCTTCAGAAGCTTTGCAATTTTAAGAGTGCTGCATCCCTCTGCAAGATATCTCACTATTTTTGACTTTTCTGAGCCTGTCAAGTCCTTCTTTTGACCCATTTTGCCAAAGGAAAGGAAGTTGCCTAATAATTATGCACACCTAATATAGGGTGTTGATGTCATTAGACCACACTCCTTCTCATTACAGAGATGCACATCACCTAATATGCTTAATTGGTAGTAGGCTTTCGAGCCTATACAGCTTGGAGTAAGACAACATGCATAAAGAGGATGATGTGGTCAAAATACTCATTTGTCCAATAATTCTGCACTCCCTGTATACAGCGGCAGTGTACAGAACCGCACACACATATACAGCGGCAGTGTCAGGGCTCCAGATGGCGACCAAAATGGTCGCCAATGCGACTTAGAATTTACAAATGGTGACAAGACTTTTTAGTCTTGTCGCCATTTGCGACTAGACCCGCTGCTGCAGCTCTGCAGTTGAATACAGCGGCGGGGCACAGCAGATGATAGTTCTCTGCCCCGCCGCCGATGTTCTTCTCAGCAGCGCAGTGGAGAAGGAGCCTCTCCCTCCCCCCTGTGCTGCCGCCACCAATAAGAAGAGAGATAGGAGGAGGAGGGGAGGGGCTGTGGCCACTGCGCCACCAATGAAGATAAACTGACCTGGTAATACAAATACAGGAGGCGGGTGCCGCAATCGAATAGCCTGCACCCGACCTCTATGACAGGGAGCTGCGATCTGCGGCAATTAACCCTTGCGGTACCTGAGGGGTTAACTGCCGCTGATCGCAGTTCCCTGTCATAGAGGTCGGGTGCCGGCTATTTGATTCCGGCACCCGCCTCCTGTATTTGTATACACAGGTCAGTTATCCCCCCCACCCCAACACCCCAGTATAATAAACATTGGTGGCGCAGTGCAGAACAGGAGACCAGCTGCTACGCAATCAATTGGAGGAGATGAGTAGGGGTGGGCGATATGGCCTAAAATCTATATTGCGATATAATTTTAAGCATGTGCAATATGCGATATATATCGCGATATATTGTTTTCTATATTTGTGTGGGGGGGGGGGTTGTTTAAACTTTTTTTTTTTTTTTACTTTTTATTTAATAACTATTAGCCTCCTTAAGGCCTAGAACCCTTGTCATATTCACCCTAATAGAGCTCTATTAGGGTGAATAGGACTTTACAATCTCCCTGCTGCCCTGTGCTTTGTGCACACAACAGCAGGGAGCTGACCATGGCAGCCAGCCTCTCATGTGCCCCCCAGCCTCTGATCCACCCCCCAGCCCCTCATGTGCCCCCCAGCCTCTCCCTCTTATCAGCCCCCTCTGGTAATTCAAACCCACCCCCCCTTCCCTCCCCAGTATTAATCATTGGTGGCAGTGGCCACAGGGTTCCCCTCCCCCATCATTGGTGGCAGTGGGCAGTTCCGATCGGTTACCATGGCAGCCAGGACGCTACTAAAGACCTGGCTGCCATGGTATGTTAGTGAGCAGCATTATACTCACGTGCGCCGTGGCCGCCGGGCGCTCCTTCTCATAGGTCTGTGCGGCGCATTGCTAATGCTATAAGCATTAGCAATGCGCCGCACAGACAGAAGAAGGAGCGACCGGCGGCCACGGCGCACGTGAGTATAATGCTGCTCACTAACATACCATGGCAGCCAGGTCTTTAGTAGCATCCTGGCTGCCATGGTAACCGATCGGAGCCCCAGCATTACACTGCTGGGACTCCGATCGGAACTGCCCACTGCCACCAATGCAGACTGAAGAACATTCCCGGCACCCGACCTCACAGGACGCTGTGATCCGCACGATTAACCCCTCAACTGACACATTGATTAACCCCTCAATGACCGGCACATTTATTGGTGGCGCAGTGGCCACAGTCCCTCCCCTCCTCCTCCTACTCTGTTCTCATTGGTGGTCAGTGGCAGCCGCGCACAGTGGGGAGGGAGGGACTCCCTCCTTCTTCATTGTGCCGGCTCAGGAAAACATGGCGCGCGCCGAGAACGCGATCACATCGCGGTCCGGCGATATACACAAAATCCATATCGTGGCACAAATTTATATCGCATATCGCCTATATCGCCCACCCCTAGAGGTGAGTTAATTTTTTATTTTATTTTTTAACCCTCATTGGCACTGCCCACTGCGCCACCAATGTTTATTATACTGAGGTGTTGGGGGGGGCGCACTGCGCCACCATTGTTTATTATACTGGGGTGTTGGGGGGGGGGGGCGCACTGCGCCACCAATGTTTATTATACTGGGGTGTATGTTGTTTATTATATTGACCTTCTACTAAGCATTCTGTATTAAAGAATGCTACTTTCCCTTATAACCATGTTATAAGGGAAAATAATACAGTGAATAGACTTTCATCCTGGCAACCATGCGTGAAAATCGCACCGCATCTGCACTTGCTTGCGATTTTCACGCAGCCCCATTAACTTCTATGAAAAACGCACAACATAGAGCATGCTGCGATTTTCATGCAACGCCCAAGTGATGCGTGAAAATCACCGCTCATGTACACAGCCCCATAGAAGTGAATGGGTCCGGATTCAGTGCGGATGCAACGCGTTCACCTCGTGCATTGCACCCGCGCAGAAATCTCGCTTATGTGAAAGGGGCCTAAGGGTGAATAGGACAAGGGTTCCAGCCCCTAAGGGGGCTAATAGTAAGTAAAAAAAAAAAAAAACACTAAGGCTACTGTCACACTTGCGGCATTGTGATCCGGCGGGCAGTTCCATCGTTGGTACTGCCTGCCGGATCCGCCGATCTGGATGTGACTGAAAGCATTTGTGAGACGCATCCGGATGCGGATCCATCTCACAAATGCATTGCAAGAACGAATCCATCTCTCCGCTTGTCATGCGGACAGACGGATCCGTCTTGTATCTTTTTACACATTTTTACCGGTCTGTGCATGCGCAGATCGGGAGGACGGATCCGGCATTCCGGTATTTTGAAAGCCGGATCTGGCACTAATGCATTCCTATGGGGGGAAAATGCCGGATCGGGCATTCAGGCAAGTCTTCCGTTTTTTTCGCCGGAGATAAAACCGCAGCATGCTGCGGTTTTATCTTTTGCCTGATCAGTCAAAATGACTGAACTGAAGACATCCTGAACGGATTACTCCCCATTCAGAATGCATGGGGATATGCCTGATCAGTTCTTTTCTGGTATAGAGCCCCTAGGACGGAACTCTATGCCGGAAAAGAAAATTGCTAGTGTGAAAGTACCCTAAAATATTAAGTTTAAATCCCCCCTTTCCCAATTTTACATATAAAATATGTAAACAAATAAATAAACATATAACATAGCGCTGCGTCCGAAAAGTCCAAACTATTAAATTATTAAAAAATATCTCCTATGCGGTGAGCATTCGCCATTTTTTAGTCACCTTGTCACCCCATAAAATTGGATAGTACTGTTCTATTATGGGCCGAACGTTTCATAAAATGCGAAATGCACGCGGCTTTTTTTTTTTTTTGCGCGGTATTGAGTATCGCAATACTTTTTTATGGTGACGAAAGCTAATCAAAATTTTGGTATCGAAACAACAACGATCTGATCGGCGTAGCGTTGTCACGATACCCAAATTTTGATTCGGTTCCGATTGGGCGACTAAAAATTTAATTTGGCTCCTAAATTTTTCAGTTCAGGAGCCAATGGCTACTAGGCAGTTTTTTTAGTCTGGAGCACTGAGTGTACAGAACCGCACACACATATACAGCGGCAGTGTACAGAACCGCACACACACATACAGCGGCAGTGTACAGAACCGCACACACACATACAGCGGCAGTGTACAGAACCGCACACACATATACAGTGGTAGTGTACAGAGTCGCACACACATCCGCACATGATGCAGACCCACTGCATCCTTCCTACCTACCTCCTCCGCTCCCCCCGATGCTACCCTATCCACCCCACTCTCCGCCCGCGGGTCACACCGCCCCGCTTGGCCACGAGCAGCATCCAGTGAGCGGGCAGGGCGGATCTGGGTAACTCCTTCCCTGCCAGACTGTCCAAGAAGTCCACGTAGAGGCGGCAGAGAGCCGGGAGCGCCCCGGATTACTGGGGGGCAGCCATGTGAGGGCAAATACCCAGGCGCCAGGACAAAATTCCTGATCGCCATGGCGACCTGGCGCCTGGTATTTGTCGAACCCTGCGGTATCGAATAGATACCAGTACAAAAGTATAAATTGGGTACCGATAATTCAATACCTGCTACAACCCTAAGTCAGAAAAATGAGAACTGCCAGCCAAATGTTCATTCAGCCCATAGCATGGGAGCGGGGAGACAGCAGTAAGCAGCTCAAGAACAAAATGATCAGGCAAGATGAAAGCCAACCCGGATCTCCTCCGACATAGTCTGTCAGGGAAGGCGTGGGGGCTCCCATATGTAATAAATAGCCATCCAAACCCGATGAAATCAGTGGCTTCACCCAACGTGTGTATGACCAGATAATCACCGCAGTCAGATGATATCACAAATCCAACAAGCTTCGCACGTTCCCTTAGTCTCTACCACTGGTATTTTCAATGCATGAGCAGCCAGCCTCGAGCCTCTGCTCCACCCAACATAACTCACACCGCGGTGGCCAGAACCTTCCAGCACACTCCTCCACTACTACTGTATGTGCAATATTCCCACCTACGTCTCTTCCAGCACACTGCTTCACGTATTTCATGGGAGCACCAAGTGCTCGCTTCATAAACAGAGACCGATATTATACATTATCTGGACAAAGGATCTCCAGATGGCAAAACCTTTAAAAATCTGAACTTTGGGACGATACTGATGACTGATATTTCCATAGGAAATCAGTGATGGCTAACCTCCAAGCACTCCAGCTGTGGTGAAACGACGAAACTACAACACCCAGCATGCTCCATTCATTTCTATGGAGTTCTGAGAACAGCCAAGCAAGTGTGCATCTTGGGAGTTGTAGTTTTACCACAGCTGGAGTGAAGGTTAGCCATCACAGGGATAGGTCATCAATATCAGATGGGTGGTGGTCAGACACCCCCACGATCAATCATTAGCAGCAGCGTATTCTGGTGGCTTGATTTAAATGGGGCAGCATGGTGGCTCAGTGGTTAGCACTGGTGCCTTGCAGCGCTGGGGTCCCGAGTTCTAATCCAACCAAAGACAAAATCGGCATGAAGTTTGTATGTTCTCTCCATGTTTGCGTGTTTCCTCCGGGTTCTCATTTTTCCTCCCAAACTCCAAAGACATACTGACAGGGACCTTAGATTGTGAGCCCCATTGGGGCAGAGGTCAGGAGGGGGGAGTGTGATGCTAATGTCTGTAAAGAGCTGTGGAATATAGTGGCGCTATATAAGTGTGTATAATAAATAATAAAGGGAGTGTGTCATCCGAAAAAGACCTATTGTTAATATTACTTATGTTAAAGGAAAACTGTCATCAGATTGCGCCTTTGCAGCAAATGGCTCAACCCTGCTCAGGAAATCTGTCACCAAAAATTTTAGCTGCCAGTTAAAAGTAAATCTAACACATTCTTTTCTTCTAATCGGATTTTGTTTTCCTATTTCCTGCACATGATGATGGGGCGGCCATCTTGCCTGAGCTGTTCTTAACAGCATTTAGAATTGCTTTACTGCAGCTACATGGTCCAGAGACACAATGGTCAGGAAGGGACTATATATTGACTTCTATGGGAGAGTTTTCTGGGCACGCTCTGTGACCTTTGCAGAGGTCATTGTACAAGGAGAGAATAGATAAGCTCTGACAGTCACCTATTGTGAATGGTGGATCCTGTCTTATCTGTTATTCTAATCCTGTCTAATGATCTCACCTCTGTGTATATATAAGCAGATAACTGCAGTAAAGTGATCTGTACAGAGCAATAAGTAGCGCCTATTATTAGGTTTAGGCCTGTTTCACACTTGCGTCGTGTTATTCCAGTTTTGAGATCCGGCCTAGGATCTCAAAACCAGGCCAAAAAGCTTCTGTTTTGTCCCCATTCATTGTCAATAGGGACAAAACTAATAAGCATGTATTCCGTTCCATGTTTTGATCGGACACAAAACCGCCGTCAGCTGGAACTGCTTTGATCCTGTTTTGAGAACCTGATCTCAAAACCGGAAACCAAAACGCAAGTGTGAAACAGGCCTTAGCGGCCAGTGCGAACACAGCAGGATTTTATGGGCTTTGTTTAAATATGGATATTGACCTGGAAAATGTAAAAAATTAAAAATAAATTAAATCAAGAACTCTTTAAAAACATGTTATACGTAAAAATGTGATTTAAACAATAGGTCATTTTCTATTAAAAAAAACTAATCATAAAGCCATTTTGCTGAACTAAAAGTTAGTATTTTGTCCTAACCTGAAGTCAATGTGAGAACAAGAGTCATCGGGGCGTATAACTGGAATCCCCGACTCACGGCTGCTAGCCCACCTTGCTCTGACATTCTCTTAGCTTCCCAACATCAGCGCTAGCTCCTCAGAAATCTCGTGCCCTGAACTTCCTCCTCACTCGCATGCGCAGTGAGCTAAGATGCATACACCTCAATTTCAATAGCTCACTGCGCATGTGAGGAGGAAGCACAGTGATCAAAGACAGGCGCAAGATTTCAAAGGGGCTTGCGCTGAAATCAGGAAGCTAAGGGAACGTCAGAGAGGGCTGGCGGAGGTGACTTCGTGATTAGGGGATTCCAGTTCTACCACAATGACCTAACTTATATCAGCAAAACAGCTTTATGGTTATTTTTAAGGAAACAAAATTCGAAAACTAACGTGCTGGGCAGCAACATGCCATTTGTTGTATAGCCACAATCTGATGACAGGTTCCATTAAAACATTTTTAAAGAATTTTTGGCGATTTATTTTTATTTTTTCATTTTCCATGTCACTATATTTAAAGAGCATCCGTCAGCATGATCAGCCTTATTAAACCAGGAATACTTTCTGGTAGGGTTGATCATGCTGAGTAAAATGAAACCCTTTTGTCACTAGGTTTAATAGCTGCCACGAAATAATAGTTTTTATATTTATGCATATGACCTACTTTAATAGGACTGATCACGCTGAGGGTCCATTCACACGTCCGTAGAATATTGCGGATCCGCAACACAACCGGCCGGCACCCCCCATAGAACTTCCTAATCTTGTCCACAATTGCAGACAAAAATAGGACATGTTCTATTTTTTTTTGCAGAGCCGAAGCCTGGAAGTTCAGGGCCGCTCTTTGGAAATGTGCTCTCCACATCCATTCCTGCCCTACTGAGAATGAATGGTTCTGCACCAGATACCAAATATTGCGGAACGGATGCGGACGTGTGAATGGACCCTGACAGATGCCATTCAGGAGGGGATAAAAAAAATAAAAATCATTTTTCTCACTGGCCACTAGGCCTAAAATTCCCGTCTTGAGAGCAGCCCCATGGTCCATAGACACAATGAATAGGAGGGGACCTCACTGACTTCTATGGGAGTTTTCTAGACTTGCTCTGACCTATGCAGAGGTCAGGAGGGAGGAGATAAGCTGTGATATCACCTGTTGTGAATAGTGGATCCTGTATCATCTATATATAGAGGTGTTACTTATCATTGTAGTTCTTCCTGTGTTTATAATGGCTACTGAAAAGTCACCTGTACATAATAGGAAATCATGACCTATTAGACCAGGGACCTATTAGACTTCAGGGTGCTGAAGATTGCTAATTCCTGCATCGGACTTAGACCAGTGTGAAAAATTGCACTATTATATCCATAATTTTATTTTTTTATTATAGTGACATTGAAAATTATATATAAAAAAACAAACTGAAAAAAAAGAAGAAAAAAAAAGTTCTAACTAAAACTTAATTTAGACAATAGGTCATTTTCTAATGACACATTCCCTTTACATGAAATCTGCAATGGAAGAACTCTACATGCACAGTGCTCCAGAATAAAAAATAAAAAATACCTAGTAGCCATTGGCTCCTGAACTGAAAAATTTAGGAGCCAAATTCAATTTTTAGTCGCCAAATCGAAACAGAATCAAAATTTGGGTATCGTGACAAGCCTACGCCGATCGGCGTAGGGTTGTTTTGATACCAAAATTTTGATTCGCTTTCGTCACCATAAAAAAGTATTGCGATACTCAATACTGCGCCAAAAAAAAAAAATACCACCAAAAAAAGCCACGTGCATTTCACATTTTATGAAATGTTCGGATCATAATAGAGCAGTCCTATCCTATTTTTTGGGGGTGACAAGGTGACAAATAGTTTGGACTTTTCGGACGCAGCGCTATGTAATGTTTCTTTATTTATTATTTATATATTTTATATGCAAAAATTGGGAAAGGGGGGGATTTAAACTTTATATTTTAGGCTACTTTCACACTAGAGTTATTCTTTTCCGGCACCGAGTTCCGTCACAGGGGCTCTATACCAGAAAAGAACTGATCAGGCATATCCCCATACATTCTGAATGGAGAGCAATCCGTTCAGGATGCATCAGGATGTCTTCAGTTCAGTCATTTTGACTGATCAGGCAAAAGATAAAACCGCAGCATGCTACGGTTTTATCTCCGGCGGAAAAAAACTGAAGACTTGCCTGAATGCCAGCATGATCCGGCATTTTTCCCCATAGGAATGTATTAGTGCCAGATCAAAATACCGGAATGCAGGATACGTCCTTCCGGTCTGCGCATGCGCAGACCTGTAAAAATGTGTAAAAAGATACAAGACGGATCCGTCTGTCCGCATGACAAGCGGAGAGATGGATTCGTTCTTGCAATGCATCCGGATGTCACATCCAGATGGGCGGATCCGACAGGCAGTTCCGACGACGGAACAGCTTGCCGGATCACACTGCCGCAAGTGTGAAAGTAGCCTAAGTGTTTGTGTTTTGTTTTTTTTACTTACTATTAGCCCCCTTAGGGGCTGGAACCCTTGCCCTATTCACCCTTAGGCCCCTTTCACATGGGCGAGATTTCTGCGCGGGTGCAATGCGTGAGGTGAACGCATTGCACCCGCACTGAATCCGGACCCATTCATTTCTATGGGGCTGTGCACATGAGCAGTGATTTTCACGCATCACTTGTGCGTTGCGTGAAAATCGCAGCATGCTCTATGTTGTGCGTTTTTCATGCAACACAGGCCCCATAGAAGTTAAAGGGTCTGAGTGAAAATCGCAAGCATCCGCAAGCAAGTGCGGATGCGGTGCAATTTTCACGCATGGTTGCTAGGATGAAAGTCTATTCACTGTATTATTTTCCCTTATAACATGGTTATAAGGGAAAATAATACCATTCTTTAATACAGAATGCTTAGTAGAAGGTCAATATAATAAACATTGGTGGAGCAGTGCTCCCCCCCAACACCCCAGTATAATAAACATTGGTGGCACAGTGGGCAGTGCCAATGAGGGTTAAAAAATAAAATAAAAATTAACTCACCTCCTCTAATTGATCGCGTAGCTGCCGGTCTCCTGTTCTTTCTTCAGGACCTGTGGTGACGTCACTGAGCTCATCACATGGTCCATTACCATGGTGATGGATCATGTGATGAGCAGTGATGTTACCACAGGTCCTTTGAAAGGTCCTGAAGAAAGAACAGGAGACCGGCTGCTACGCGATCAATTGGAGGTGGTGAGTTAATTTATTTTTTAACCCTCATTGGCACTGCCCACTGCGCCACCAATGTTTATTATACTGGGGTGTTGGGGGGGAGCACTGCGCCACCAATGAAGATAACTGACCTGTTAATACAAATACAGGAGGCGGGTGCTGGAATCAAATACCCGGCACCCGACCTCTATGACAGGGAGCTGCGATCAGCGGCAGTTAACCCCTCGGGTACCGCACCCGCCTCCTGTATTTGTATTAACAGGTCAGTTATCTACATTGGTGGCGCAGTGGCCACAGCCCCTCCCCTCCTCCTCCTGTCTCTCTTCTTATTGGCGGCTGCGGCAGCACAGGGGGAAGGGAGAGACTCCTCCTCCACTGCGCTGCTGTGAAGAACATTGGTAGCGGCGGGGCAGAGAACTATCATCTCCTATGCCCGCCGCTGTATTCAATTGCAGAGCTGCGTGTCTAGTCGCAAATGGCGACAAGACTAAAAAGTTGTCGCCATTTGTAAATTCTAAGTCACGTTGGCGACCATTTTGGTCGCCATCTGGAGCCCTGATGTAGCTTTACTCTAACAGCCTCCCGTGAACTACTCATTCCATGTACCTCAAAAATCCCAAGTAACAGATTTTCATTCCTTAAACTGTCCATACACATTATACTTTTGTCAGCAGAACCACCCCAAAAATGGCGGGTTCAGCCGAAACACTAGTGTGTGGGGAGCTTCCGACTCTCCCCTGACACATCATGAATATTTTCATCTGATCCTTTTGTATGGCAGGAGCTTTCTCCGCGTTCCCCACAGTCGACCGTGTATGAGGAAGCTGGGAGGGAGATGGGAGAGATCGCTGTCGGAAGAACCGGTCATTCGGCCGGCAGCTACTGAATGTGTATGGCCAGCTTTACACTCAATGTCCAAGATTTGTCACCTTGCTTTTCTCCCACTTCATATATGTTTAGTGTGACCAGGCCTCATTTTTCGGTTTCAGAACTTCAAATGCCATGAAGTAAAATTCTGGAGCTTACTGCATACCCATTTATTATGGGGTTCACTGTATAAGCCGTATGCAAGTAAGCACCCCCTGGTGGCAGCTGCAAGCTGCCGGAATTTTATCAAAACGCTGCCATGTGAATAAAAGAGGCCGACGGACGTATTAAGACAATCACCCATTTTACTCAAACTCACAAATAAAATAAAAGCACCATGACTGTACCTCCATACTGTTTTTTGTTGGACAGGCTGTTCTTTTAGGGACGAGAGTTTTTCTGCGAAGTTGATATGGACTATTCTGTGCACCAGGACCTGATTCTTCTGCAACCATGTCTGCAGGCACTTCATCTAAAAGAAAGAAAAACGTGTTACTACATGCATCAGATAAATACCTCTTTAAACCAGAACCAGACAGTTAAAATTTCACAAACTACGTAAAAAAGGCTCAAAATGCATTTGTATTAGGAATGGGAAAAACTGGTCCTATGAAAGTCTGAGGGAAAGCTCCAGCAGAATTGCTCATTTTCAAGCAGGATCAGTCCCAATAACAGAAGGAGGTACTGATTGGGACATCAAATGCCCTGTTGGTGGAATTTTGACGATTATTTTTGGTAGCCTGTGTTCGTTGAATGGTGTTAGTCCTAAATAAACAAAGGCCAGATCACACACAGGTCTTTTCTGCAGGTGGAAACTGTCTCCTATTGTTATTAATGGGAGTCTGATCCACCTTGCATACCGCAGCGATTTCCACGCAGTTTTCCCAACCACATCACGGAACCACGTCATAGTGAATGTCCCCTCGAAGGATTAGCCCCAATGAACGGGGTTAAAGCTGCAGGAAAATCTGCCACATTCAAAATGCAAAAAATTAGGTTCAGACTCCGGTTTCAGCCATGGATTTAGCAGCGGAAATATTTGCAGTGTGAACATACCCTTAAAGGGATGTTTGTATTTTGTAAGGTATTGGCATGGGGTCTGGGCACTGGGACATCTAAGATCCTAATGAAAATGCTGCAGTTCTGCTTTAGCAATTCATCCAAACCAGCGCTGAGACCCATGTGTGGACCTCAAACTACGGGTCGTGGACCTCAAACTACGGGTCCGCAAAACACGGGCACCAGCTGTGTGAACGCTGCATCACAGTGCAGACATATTGCCTTCAATGGGTCCATGTACCTTACAATCCCCAAAAATAGGACATATCCTATCTTTTAACCCAGAAGCCCACAGAAATTTATGGAAGCTCTTCTGTGGGCTTAGGGGTCTGTGCCTCCATGTTGCAAAAGAAAGGACATGTCCTATTTTTCTCTTTATCTTGCGAATAGCGAGCCCACTGAAGGCCGCACTGCAACATGGAGTTCACATGGCCGGTGCCTGTGTTTGCTGTCCACAAGACGGGCAAGGTGGCACCATGGCCGTGTGAACGTAGCCTAAGGGTATAGTCACACAATCATTTAATAAAAACAAAAAAACTTTTTTTTTTAAAGGATGCTTTCTAAGAAACTTATGTTAAAAACTGCCCCCCTCCAAATGTAAGTGGCCAAAATAGGACATTTTTAAAAGATGGCCATGTGACTAGACCCATAGACTTCCACTGTTGTATGAATGCACTCTGAGGATCACGGAGGTCCCAGGGGTCAGACGCCCACCGATCAATGTGAAGGCAGGTCCTACTAATACGCCATCAACAGAGCCCCTTGTTTTTGTACGATTTTTCACGGATTCGGACAGCCCTGCTGTTATTTGTAGTGAACGCGCTCATCAACCACATAAAACACCTTAGGCCCCTTTCACATGAGCAAGTTTTTCATGAGGGTGCAATGTGTGACGTGAACGCATTGCACCCGCACTGAATCCTGATTAATTTCAATGGGTCTGTGTACATGAGCGTTTTTTTCACGCATCAGTTCTATGGTGCGTGAAAAACTCAGCATGTTCTATATTCTGGCCCCATAGAAGTGAATAGGGCGGCGTGAAAAACGCATTGCATCCACAAGCAAGTGCAGGTGCAATGCATTTTTCACCGATAGTTGCTAAGGGTCCATTCACACGTCCGCAAATGGGTCCGCATCCGTTTCGCAATATCAGGAACGGGTGCGGACCCATTCATTCTCTATGGGGCTGTTAGAGATGCGGAGAGCACACCATGTGCTCTCCGCATCCGCATTTCCGGGCTTCGGCTCTGCAAAAAAATACATGTTCTATTCTTGTCCACAATTGCGGACATGAATAGGCAGTTCTATGGGGGGTGCCGGCCGGGTGTATTGCGGATCCGCAATACACAACGGAGGTGTGAATGGACGCTAAGAGATGTTGTTTGCAAACATTCAGGGTTTTTTTATCACGCGCGTGAAAAACGCATCAAAACGCATTGCACCCGCGCAAAAAAAACCTGAACACAAGCGCAGACAAAACAGACTGAACTTGCTTGCAAAATGGTGCGAGTTTCCCTGAACGCATCCGGACCTAATCCATCACGCTCGTGTGAAAGTGGCCTTAAGGTCTTTAAATCATCTAGTATGCGCCCGTCTGCTGAAACAAACCGCTATAATTAAGATGTCCAAGTAGTCCTCACAGCAGCAGGGGACATCTTCATTTTAAAAACTATCACAAAGTGTGCGGCAGGCTAGCTCTGCTCATTTACAAAACAGTAATTGATAGCGTCGAGTCCGTATTCCTACTTTAATAATTAATAAAATCACTAACTGTGCACACTCCAAGATCATGTTGGAGATCAGTTTTTTCCTTTTAATCTAAATGGGTACAAAATTAATTTCATGATAAATATCTTTGGAGGGCGCCTGAGCTGTTTATTGCTTTTCTTTCATCTAAAGACAGCCCCAAATCCCCTGCTTTTCCTCAGCTGTAGAATAAAATTCTGTCTGCCTGCAGCTGCCACTAGGGGGAGCTACTAAATACCTATTTCACTCACTGAAAGTCTTCAGCTAGCTCTGCTGGCAAGCAGACAATATTCTTTTAGGATGAGGATTTTATTAGGATGAGGATTAGTTAAGGATTTTGATAATGATTGCCTATCCCCATCAATGAAGTTAGCCACCACAGGTATAGAGGCTGTGCTTGGTATTACATCACAGGTCCATTCACTGGAATGGGACGGAGTTGCACATAGGCCTGGGAAGAGGTTGTGCCACTCACTGGAGCACCATGTTTTTTTTTTCAAACAGCTGATTGTTGGGAGTCGGACCCCCACCAGATATTGATTAACTATCCTGAGGACAAGCCATCAATATCAAAATCCCAGACAACCCATTTAATCGCTGGCTGTCATATCTATGTCGTGAGGGATCAGGAGGTACAGAGACCAGAGAGTGATCTGGAGGGTTTTGATAGAGGAGTGGTGGGTGGTCAGTAAGGAATCACACCACTGAGAGTCTTCAGCCATGGGGGACAATGTAATGCAGTGGCGGTCAATTGAGGAACATCGTCAGGCCATTTTCTGAAGTACCAGTTAAAGGGCCCAATGGAGGGGATCAGAGCAGGGCAGTATATTACAAAAAGTTCTACTTGGACATTTTGGGCTGACTGAAAGGCCATTTATCAGAACACCCCAGAAATAAAGCCTAAAAGGCATAATGTACTAATCAGTTCTAGCAAAATGAGGTTTTTGGTCCTTGTCACGGATGACCAAAAAAAGGAGTAGTTTTTTTTTGTTTTGTTTTTAGAGGATCCAGCCAATTTTGATTGACAATGTAATGTGTTCGCATTTATGAGAGTTGAACAACATGACTGAATGACGTAGCTTGTGAGATTTACATAAATCTAATAACATTTACTACAACACAAAGAAAACTTATAAAAACAACAGCGCACACCCTCACTATGTGAACCCAAACTAGCACCGCACCCATTTACAAGTAAAATTCCCATCGCTTTCTATGCCGTGTATGTTACTGTGGAAGGTATGGCATGTACACCGTAATAATGCTATAATTATCCGACGCTTAGCTGCGTTACCTCGGATAATCTCAACTGCAGTCAAGCCACGATTCCCGTGGAAAACGCAGGGAAAAACCTGCCGCCGTCTATTATAAAAGCACGCGCTGAACAATGCAGTAAATAAGGCTGCTTTCAATGTTGTTGATGAAGCCGTCAGCTCCGGAAAATGACAGTGCATAGAAACTAAGACTGAGGCGCCATACGGTGTCACCGGAGGTAAAAGTCGAGGAGAGCATGAGCCGTGCCGCAGGAAGATGCCTTCACTGCAGAGAGGACACAAGGTCACTGTCCACGCTGGCTTATTAACCACCAATGTGCCAGGTTACAGACTAGAAATGCTAGAGTCTACCTGATCATTCCTGTCCTATAGGTACCTGATTACCTGACAACAAGTGCTGCCATCACAGCTTGCATGGGGCCATCACCCAGCTTTCTACAGACCCACATAGAAATCAGCAATATCTGGAAATTTAACTGTGTTATCTATTCTTTTATGGGGGTCACCAGATGGCGATATACATCCTTTAGAGCCAAAACCAAGGGATTAGCGTTAAAGTCATGACTTTTTTCAACCAGCTCCAGGTTTTTTTTCCCCTTGGGTTATCCAGGAAAAGATAATGCTGACATCCTCAGGATAGGTCATCGTTCTCACATCAGCAGGGGTCCAAGTCCCGACACCCCCGGCCATCAGCTGTTTCAGGGCGCCACTGAACTCAGACGCTAAGGCCTCATGCATCATGGATCGGCAAAAAACGGAAACCGCCCGTGTTGCCTTCCGCAATTTGTGGAACGGAACGGGCGCCGGCAATATAAATGACTATTCTTGTCCGCATAGCGCGGACAAGAATAGGACTTTTTTTTTTTTTTTTTAACGGGGCCGCGGAACGGAGCCACAGATGCAGACAGCACACGGAGTGCTGTCCGCATCTTTTGCGGCCCCATTGAAGTGAATGCGTCCGCATCCGAGCCTCCAAAACAGCGGCTCGGATGCGGACCCAAACAATGGTCGTGTGCATGAGGCCTAAGGGTACTTTCACACTAGCGTTTTTCTTTTCCGGCATAGAGTTCCGTCACAGGGGCTCTATAGCGGAAAAGAACTGATCAGGCATATCCCCATGCATTTTGAATGGAGAGTAATCCGTTCAGGATGCATCAGGATGTCTTCAGTTCAGTCGTTTTGACTGATCAGGCAAAAGATAAAACCGTAGCATGCTACGGTTTTATCTCCGGCGAAAAAAACTGAAGACGTGCCTGAATGCCGGATCCGCCTTTTTTCCCATAGGAATGTATTAGTGCCGGTAAAAAGGTGGACCGGTAAAAAGGTGAAAAAAGATACAAGACGGATCCGTCTACGGAACTGCCCGCCGGATCACACTGCCGCAAGTGTGAAAGTAGCCTAAGATGAGTGATGCAGGCATCTGGCAGCTTTCCAAGTACAGCGCCGTACATCGTATAGTGGCTGTGCTAGGTATTGAAGCTCATCTCCATTGTCTTGAATGGGGCTATGCTGTAACTAGGCCAGGTGACCAATGTACAGTGATGTCACCGGCCTAGGAAGAGGCTGCGGTTCTCAAGGCCTCTTCTAACAGCTGATCGGGGGTCCCGGGTGTCGCACCCCCTCAGATCTGATTACCTATCCTGAGAATAAGACCTCATTCACACGACCGTATGTGTTTTGCGGTCCGCAAAAAAAACCACATCTGTATGCCATCCATTTTTTCTCCCCTGCGGATCCATTGTAAAAATGCCTAAAACGGACAAGAATAGGACATGTTCTATTTTTTTTGTGGGGCTACGGAACGGACATACTGATGCGGACAGCACACTGTACTATCCGCATTTTTGTGGACCCATTGAAATGAATAGGTCTGCATTCTATCAGTAAAAAAAAAAACGGAACGGACACGGAAACAAACGTTCATGTGCATGTAGCCTAAGGCCTCAAAAAACGGATCCTCAGAAAATACGGATGACATCCGTGTGCATTCTGTATTTTGAGGAATACATTGGTGTATAACAAAATGCAGATAAGGTGTACCACAAAACGCAGGTGGCTTGGTGTTTGTTCACACACAAGGAAAGTCCATAAACAATAAAAGTCACCTTTTCTCCTGTGTCTTAAATCACACCCTGTTAGCCGTTCAGCCTCATCAAGTCCATAGGCGGCCTGTTCGCCTTTAGAGAGGCCTGATCCCTCCAGCCCGGTGTTCCGTGAAATTTCCCTACCCTCGTCACTTCCTGTTGTGACGCGGCCGCACCGGACATGACGTTCCCAGCTTTGGAAGGAAGTGTGCCGCACAACGACCTCCTAGAGGTGCCGTTTGCCCACCTCTTTTCACGCTCTTCTTCTCTTGATTGACAGGGCCAGGGCAGCGCTGCTCTCCTCCCGTCGGCCATGACTAAGAAAATTTCACTCCTGCGCCGTCCTGTCCAGAATTCGGTGCAGGTGCAGCGCTGAATACGTCACAGTGAGGAAGCCGGTTGCCGGAAAACATCCTTCCCTCACTGCGCCGGCACCAAATACTGGTTTGTAGTCAGGAATACTGAACAGGACGGCGCAGGTGCAAGATTTTCTTAGTAGACCCGTCCAGAGGGAGGAGAGCAGCCACCAATGATTTAATCGTGTAGAGGGGGGGGGGGCCGCAATTAATACTATACTTAGAAGAGGGGGAGTAGAAGTGAGGGACTGTGGCCATTGCACCACCAATGAATATAGTTAATATGCCTGAATACAAACGTAGCCTGCATGTGCCGGCTATATCCCATACCTGGCCTCTATTACTGCGCGCTGTGATCCGCTGCAATTAACCCCTCCAGACCTGAAGGGTCATTGCGGCAGATTACGGCGCGCAGTAATAGAGGCCAGGTATGGGATATGGCCGGCACATGCAGGCTACGTTTGTATTCAGGCATATTAACTATATTCATTGGTGGCGCAGTGGCCACAGTCCCTCCTCCTCCTCCTCCTCTCTGTTCTCATTGGTGGTCAGCGGCAGCCGCACACAGTGGGGAAGGAGGGACTCCTTCCTCCTCCACTGTGCCGGCTCATGAGAACATGGTGCGCGCCGAGAGCGGCGCATGCCGTGTTCTACTGCGATATGGCAATATAAACTAAATCTCTAACGCTGGCCAAATTTATATTGTTTATAATGCCCATCCCTAATGCACATCACCCCAACTTTCCGGCCGGTATACTCAGTGGACCGCACCACGGTAGTCCTTACCAGGGTGACCAAGCTCTCCGAGTCCAACAGCGCCTCCGCTTGAGTGTCTCCCACTTCCAACCAGGCACAAGTGGTCTACAGCCTCCGGGGTACTTGTGGCACACCGTTTCCTAGCATATAGCGATTGTCGGTAACCACAATTAGTGTCCATGGGCTCAACCCGATGAGGGCAATCAGCCCTGGTGTGGCCTGGTTCCTGACACCGCCAGCAGATTAACTGGGTCCAGCCCATAGGGGGAACCTCCCGGGGGTTTCATTGGCTCATACCGGTGGGCCTGGGGTGGGGAGTTCTGGAGTTTGCCTGCCCTCCTCCCATAAGAGATTCTTGGTGGCCTCATAGCATTCCACCAGGTCCACCATTTCCAGGAGATACCTGGCCGATCCAGTGCTGGAGAAGGGGTGGCAGCGCCCTCCGGAATATGTCAGCCATTAGTCTATCCAGCATAGCCGTGGGACTCAGCACATCAGGCTGTAGCCACTTTTGCAAAAGGTGGAGATAGTCATAATACCGGGGTCTCGCAGGCTTAGCCTGCTTAAACGCCCACTGATGTACCCACTGGGCCGGGACCAACACATTCACCCCCAGTCTTGCCAAAATCTCAGTCTTTACCCTTTGGGTAGTCGGCCGCTTGATCGTCCGGCAAGTCGAAATACCCCTCTGATGCCAGGAAAGGAACGACGACCTCAGCCCACTGGTCTAAGGGCAGGTTTTCCTTGGTGGCCACTTATTCATACATCGCCAGGTAGATTTCGATGTCATCTGCGGGTGCCATCTTAGGGATCGATGCACTGACTGCTTTTCAGGCATTGTGGACGCTTGGGGTTGCTCCTGCTGACTGCAAAGCCATCACGTGTTGCAGCAGCAACTGGTTGGTCTCTTGCTGCTGCTTATTAGCCTCCCGTTGGTGCAGGTTGGTCTCTTGCTGCTGCAAATTAGCCCCCATGAGGGCCTTCACAACAGCCTCCATTTTGTCGTGGGGCACGGGTTGAAATACAGCTGGTTTGATGTACGACATACAACTGTGCTTAAAAACGCAAACCCAAAAATATAATCGGCATTCACGCCAGCCTCACTGCGCTTGTCTGCAGTATAGAGGCAAAGTACACAGTTCTTGAATCAAACAGCGGTGTTTATTCACACATTGGTGTATAACAAAATGCAGATAAAGTGTATCACAAAACGCAGGTGGCTTGGTGTTTGTTCACACACAAGGAAAGTCCATAAACAATAGTCACCTTTTCTCCCGAGTGTTAATTCACACCCTGTTAGCCGTTCAGCCTCATCAAGTCCATAGGCGGCCTGTTCGCCTTTAGAGGGGCCTAAGTCCTCCAGCCCGGCTCAAACCTCAAATCCCAGCACAGCCCTCAGTTCACAGCACACAGACTCCTGAGCGCCACTGTCAAAGGGAGGTAAATCCACACACCTGGCAGTGCTGGCCGGTTATTATGCCTGGCAAAACCCAGCCTGGAATATGGGGAGTAGTCACCCACCCAGAACTTTGACTACTCCCAGTAAGAGCTGTCCCGGATCAGCTATGACAGCCATGCTAAATCTTTAGGTGTCAATTAGCAATAGCTGCTGCTGACACATAAAATACCAGCTCTTACTTCACCGAGGACAAGAACCTCGGTAACACATACCTTCCATCCACGATGATTCCAGGTACCTTCTTACAGTGCAGAGAAGAAAAAATAATAAAATGATCATATACACGTCAGTGTATGTATATATATATATATATATATATATATATATATATATATATACATATATATATATATATATATATATATATATACACACATACATACATACACACACATACACACGTCTTTTGGAGCATATTTTTCCATGTTATTGTCAATTGCCACTTATGCATGTTAATACGATGTGACCTCATAAATATTCACTGTTCACTAAGATGTATTGCTTGAGAATGGTCCCAGCAAGCGGATCGAAAGGTTGCATGGGTGAATAAAGGATCCCACTGTTTTTCACCTACTGGATGTGCTGCGGTGTATTATTATATATATTATAGAACAGTATGGCACCCATTAACGTATACTTTTTTGTATACATTAAACGGGTGGCAAAAACTTCATGTGGACACAGCCTTAGGCCCCTTTCACACGAGCGATTTTTCCAGGTGGGTGCAATGCGTGACGTGAACACATAGCACCCGCACTGAATCCTGACCTATTCATTTCAATGGAGCTGTGTACATGAGCGTTTTTTCACGTATCAGTTCTGCGTTACGTGAAAAACACAGCATGTTCTATATTCTGCGTTTTTCACGCAGCCTTGGCTCCATAGAAGTGAAAGGGGGTTCAGTGAAAAACACATTGCATCCAGAAGCAAGTGCGGCGGATGCAATGTGTTTTTCACTGATAGTTGCTAGGAGAGGTTGTTTGTAAACCTTAAGTTTTTTAAACACACGCATCAAAACGCATTGCACCAAGGTGAAAAAAAACTGAATGCAACCACAGACAAAAACTGACTGAACATGCTTGCACAATGGTGCGAGTTTCCCTGAACGCACCCTGAACAAATCCGGACCTAATCCGTCGCGCTCGTGTGAAAGAGGCCTTAGGACCAGT
The DNA here is from genome assembly GCF_905171765.1 of Bufo bufo. NCBI lineage: Eukaryota > Metazoa > Chordata > Amphibia > Anura > Bufonidae > Bufo > Bufo bufo. The sequence continues at coordinate 565,440,003 of NC_053392.1, read as the reverse complement.
TCACACAACTGATTTTTAAAATTAATTTCAATGGGAGAGTCAGCGCTGATTCTGCCTCAGGAAAGGGCACGCTGCTTCTTTTTTTGATGTGTTTAAAAAAATTAAAAAAAATCAAGTGCTGCTTGTGACCGAAAAGAATGGCAGGTTTATTTGGAGACGATTTTGAGGCAGAAACAATCCAAAATCAGCGCCACAAAACTACGTGTGAACTGGCCCTTATGGAAACCTGTACAGTTTACTCATGAACGGCATGTTGGCAACATCCCAAAACTATGACAAGTCCCTGCCTCACAAGGAAAAGCCCTCAGCATAGTATATCCAACAAATAAACTTAGGAAAGATGCTCAAACGTCCTCATGCTAATAATATTCTCACAAGTACAAACTCACCAATAACCTGAAAACTCCAATACCAATACACCCTGTACAGAATTATTAGGCAAATGAGTATTTTGACCACATCATCCTCTTTATGCATGTTGTCTTACTCCAAGCTGTATAGGCTCGAAAGCCTACTACCAATTAAGCATATTAGGTGATGTGAATCTCTGTCATGAGAAGGGGTGTGGTCTAATGACATCAACACCCTATATTAGGTGTGCATAATTATTAGGCTCCTTTCCTTTGGCAAAATGGGTCAAAAGAAGGACTTGACAGGCTCAGAAAAGTCAAAAATAGTGAGATATCTTGCAGAGGGATGCAGCACTCTTAAAATTGCAAAGCTTCTGAAGCGTGATCATCGAACAATCAAGCGTTTCATTCAAAATAGTCAACAGGGTCGCAAGAAGCGTGTGGAAAAACCAAGGCGCAAAATAACTGCCCATGAACTGAGAAAAGTCAAGCGTGCAGCTGCCAAGATGCCACTTGCCACCAGTTTGGCCATATTTCAGAGCTGCAACATCACTGGAGTGCCCAAAAGCACAAGGTGTGCAATACTCAGAGACATGGCCAAGGTAAGAAAGGCTGAAAGACAACCACCACTGAACAAGACACACAAGCTGAAACGTCAAGACTGGGCCAAGAAATATCTCAAGACTGATTTTTCTAAGGTTTTATGGACTGATGAAATGAGAGTGAGTCTTGATGGGCCAGATGGATGGGCCCGTGGCTGGATTGGTAAAGGGCAGAGAGCTCCAGTCCGACTCAGACGCCAGCAAGGTGGAGGTGGAGTACTGGTTTGGGCTGGTATCATCAAAGATGAGCTTGTGGGGCCTTTTCGGGTTGAGGATGGAGTCAAGCTCAACTCCCAGTCCTACTGCCAGTTTCTGGAAGACACCTTCTTCAAGCAGTGGTACAGGAAGAAGTCTGCATCCTTCAAGAAAAACATGATTTTCATGCAGGACAATGCTCCATCACACGCGTCCAAGTACTCCACAGCGTGGCTGGCAAGAAAGGGTATAAAAGAAGAAAATCTAATGACATGGCCTCCTTGTTCACCTGATCTGAACCCCATTGAGAACCTGTGGTCCATCATCAAATGTGAGATTTACAAGGAGGGAAAACAGTACACCTCTCTGAACAGTGTCTGGGAGGCTGTGGTTGCTGCTGCACGCAATGTTGATGGTGAACAGATCAAAACACTGACAGAATCCATGGATGGTAGGCTTTTGAGTGTCCTTGCAAAGAAAGGTGGCTATATTGGTCACTGATTTGTTTTTGAATGTCAGAAATGTATATTTGTGAATGTTGAGATGTTATATTGGTTTCACTGGTAAAAATAAATAATTGAAATGGGTATATATTTGTTTTTTGTTAAGTTGCCTAATAATTATGCACAGTAATAGTCACCTGCACACACAGATATCCCCCTAAAATAGCTAAAACTAAAAACAAACTAAAAACTACTTCCAAAAATTTTCAGCTTTGATATTAATGAGTTTTTTGGGTTCATTGAGAACATGGTTGTTGTTCAATAATAAAATTAATCCTCAAAAATACAACTTGCCTAATAATTCTGCACTCCCTGTATAGGCTGACCACCGCAGGAATAAGGGAGACTCCCGACCAAAATCATTTAGGTCCACCTGGCCAACTCCTTTTCCATTAGCACTTCGGGCACACAGATGTCACCCCCAAACCAGATGTCGGCCAGGAAGGATCCATCACCATTCTAGAGGATATAACGCATTTATAATCTAAGAAAGCGCACAAAATACCACATCTACTTCTATAAAAGCTCATCTATATCAAAACAGTGTAACACCGCATTACATGGCGATCCATTACACGACATGTATTGCAGAGGCAGTATTTCTTGTTCCATCTATCCATTACATCAACTTGGTGCAACACCTCCGTATGTAAAGCATTATGCACCCGCACTTGTATGGAGCAGGCTGCTGCGCTCAGCCCGCTCCATACGAAGAAGGTGACGGCTGTATCATACAGCAGGCACCCGGCCGCAATGACGGGCAATGTCGATCACGCCACACCATGTCATTTAACCCTTCAGATGCTACATTCAACGCTGATCGCAGCTCCCTCTGCCTTCCAATCAGAGCCCCTGCAGTGAAAGAGCAGTGCTCCAGTCGGTTACCATGGCAGTGAAGCCTTCCAGGCTTGTCATGGTAAGCTTCCTGCGGCACTATACACAAGACACAGCTCAGCAGGGACAGTGTAAGAATCCTATTCACCCTAACAGACCCCTATTAGGGTGAATAGGACAAGGGATCAAAAGATACTAGGTTTCAGAGCCCTAATAGTTAATAAATAAAGTTATTAAAAAGTAAAAACACAAAATAAGTTTGAATCACCTCCCAAACAAAAAAAATTGTGAGCCAAAACCAGCAGTGAAGCCTACAGATATAACCTATAATGGAAAGACTCACAATAAGGGCTCATTCAGACGGCCGTATGCTGTCCGCAAAAATACTGAATGCTATCCGTTTTTTTGCGGATCCGCAAAAAAACGGATCTGCAAAAAAACGGATAGCATTCAGTATTTTTGCGGACCCATAGACTTCAATGGGGCCATGTCCTGATTTTCACAGACAAGTATAGGACATGTTTCATTTTTTTTGCGGATCCGCAAAAAAACGGATAGCATTCAGTATTTTTGCGGACAGCATACGGCCGTCTGAATGAGCCCTAACTGATTGAAATCACTGACCAAACACTGACTGTGTGAACTCGGCCTTAGGCCTCCTTCACACGAATGTATGTGTTCCGTTTCCGTATAAACGGACACCGTTCTGTGTGCATTCACTTGAATGGGTCTGCAAATCCAGAAATGCGTAACGGTGCGTAATGGAAGCACTACGGGGTGCTTCTGTGGGGTTCCGTACTTCCGTTTCACAAAAAGATAGTGCAAGTTTATCTTTTTGCGGAACAGGCGGATCATGGACCCACTCAAGTTGAATGGGTCTGGATCCGTCTTGGAGGCTGCACAAACGTTCTCCGTGCATTGGGGACCACAAATTGCGGTTACCAATGCACGGAACGTTACACATAGGTTCCCTTTAAGGCCTCCTGCATAAGAACGTGTCATCAACTTTATGCAGCCCATACTAACGGCAGAATAAAGTAGACACAGGTGAGTTGATTTCAGCAGTCTGTCATTTATAAGTAAAAAGTAAGTTGATGAAAAGAACCGACATCACAAACGTTGCAGATGTGGGCCTGGAGAAGAGTCATGGCCACCTGAGAAGAGTCCTGGTTATACATGAATTCCTGCTCTCCTGCCACCTGCTGATGACTGACAGTCTTCTACCTAGTTTTCTCTCTAGGAGAGAACTGCCAATCATCAGCAGATGGGTGAGAGAGCAGGAGATGATGAATAACCAGGACTCTTCTCAGGTAGATGTGACTCTTTTCCAGGCCTGGACTGCAATGATTATGATGGTGGTTCTCAGCAACCACTTACTTTTAGCTCATGAGTGACACACCGCTGAGATCAGCATTTCTGTCACTAATTTTTTAATTAATGACAGGTTCCCTTAAACAAAGGAAGAAACCCAAAAATAAGCCCTACATTGCCTTAATCGACATCAATATCTGGAGGGAAAAAAGATGCAAGAATCCACCAACATGGCATCACACAAAGAAACGAATAACAATATAATGCAAGATTCAGGAAGACAAAAGGAAAAACCGCATAGCAACACAGACATTAAAAGAGAGCGGAGGTCGCAGCGGTCACCGCGGTAAGAATCAGGATTACCGACTCACCAATTTAATGCTTTACCAGATATACGTCTCCTTCTCAGAGATGTGAAGGCCACATAAGGTTTCTGGGTTAGCTCGTGTAGGAGGGCTAGGAAGCAAGAAACTGCCTGAAAAGGTGAAGCCAACCCCAGTATAATCCAAAATCCCCACCAGACAATGGGCCATTGGATAAGAAACACACAGGGTCTGAAAAGACAACACAGCAAGGGCCAAGACTCTGTGGGGGATGGGAGAACACAAGGCAAGGGGAGGCTGGGAAGACATTTGTCTCCGTAGGCCATTGACAAAAGCCCACGTATCTTTAAATAGATTTAAAAAATATACCGTACATTTGAAGGCCATCTAAAAAGAAAAAATTCATGCAAATGCCTATGTACAGAGAAGGTAGATGCAGCGTGCTGCTATGTATAGACTGTAGACAGACAGCTGTTGTGTTCCTGAACTACAACCACCATTATTTCCAGACAGTGACTGGAATAGGAAGATGGGGGGATGAACCGGCGACAGCTGGAGTGCAGATGGTGGCCTAGTCCTAATATAGGAGCTCCGACACTCCGCATTACTCATCCGCACTTCCTTTACTCTTCAATATGTGATTTATAGGAACAAGCCTTTTGTTACAAATACGAATTAGCATTTCCTTATTCCACAGATCAAAACGATGACGTGGAGCTCATTCGTTCCTTATTTTGTGATTCTTTGTCCCCTCTTTTCTGGTGGCACTTCCTGAATTAGTCAGGAGGACTGGACTATTAGATGGTGAACAGGGTACAAATGTTGTTGGCCACCGGGCACTATTTCCAAACCTTAACCCATAAGGTCCGACAGTTGATCAAGGTGTCAAGATAGTCTTAGGCCTCATGCACGTATGCGGACGCCGGGCCCATTCACTTGAATGGAGTCTGCGATCTGCAACAGATGGTCTGCACTAGTGTTGGGCGCGAATATTCGAATTGCGAATTTTAATCGCAAATATCGCCACTTCGAGAATTCACGAATATAGCGCTATATATTTGCACAAAGAAGTTGAAAGAAATCCAGCTCCACTTGGATAAAGGAATGTGCGTTTATTCAGCTTGCGGTTAAAAACTCATCCATGAATTACAAAAATTAGCAGTCTTGTCCACGCGTTTCGGGCTACCAGAGACAATTCCAGCCTTTCTTCATGACGCTATATATTTGTATTCTCGAATAGTGTTGAATATTCTAATCGCGAATTTATCGCGAATATATTACATTGGCGATTTTCGCAATCACGTAAACAATGACTGGAGATCACGAATTCGCTAATTTATCGTGAATATTTGGCCAAAACTTTGCGAATTCCAATATTGCCTATGCCGCTCATCACTAGTCTGCACAGCAAAAAATAGAGCACGCACTGCTTTTTTGCAGTGTGGAGGCATGGACAGAAAACCCACGGAAGCATGGCAGTGCTTATACAGTGTGCCCTTATATTGTGGACCCACTGTCTGCGGGCTGCAATACGGGTACAGACCTGCTACGGTCATGTGTATGAGGCCTTCGGGTGGAATCTATCATCCGCTCTGCACCAGAAAAAAGGCGTCAAAAAGTTGCACTGTGCCAAATTTTTCAACTTTTGGTGGGGTTTTAGGCGCCGCTTGCCACTTTTCAAAGTAACAAGAGGCGAGTCCAGAGTAGGGGGCCTGTCACATTTAAGGCTCATTCATACAACCATTTGGCAGTGAAGCCTATATTGCATACCGCAAGCAGCAGTTCCGCAATATACGGGCAATGGGCGCGTGAACTTTGTGCTGCAGATGTGGACTTATTGTCTTGAATGGGTCCGCGATCCACAAAATATGACAAAGAGGACATGTCCTATCTTTTGCGTAGTGGAGGAACGGATTTGAAGCCCATGGAAACACTCATAAGGGCTTTCGGGTCCATGCTTCTGCACCGCACAAGATAGGACATGTCCTATCTTTTGCCCTATGTTGTGGATCGGGAACCAATTCAAGTCAATGGCTCCGTGCTACAATATGGGATTCACATGGCCAGTGCCCGTGTATTGCGGACCGCTATTTGCAGTCCGCAACACGGGTACAGCGATCATGCGGTCGTGTGAATGAGCCCTTATAATCTACACCAGGAAACTGGGACAGATTATAGAGCAGATCTATGCCAGTTCCCTCGCTTTGGTGTATGGACCTGCAGAGATTTACGTCTCTAGTTGTAGCGTACATAAAACAAGCAAGGTAAACCACTTGTATTGATAACAGGTCCCCCTCAGCACAAGGAGGGTTCATGCTGCTTCTCCTGGTGCCTCACAAATGGTCATTGACCAGATCACAGACATTCAGAGGGAACCAACCTAAAGCACATGGAGGCCCCAAACAGCCAGGACTGGAAGGACACAAGATATCTTCCTACAGGTGAAAATATTAAAACTAGCCTAAGGGAACGGCCATATGGAATGGAATTTGCAAGGGAAAATATCCCCTGCAGAGTTTGCTTTAGGCTAGCTTCACACTGGCGTTCATCTTTTCCGGCAGGTGTCCACCAGACCCCCACCAAAGATGAGAACAGAGTACTGGTTTGAATAAAGAGCTGGTCAGGCACGCAGACCTCCATTCAACTCTATTGGACTGCTGGAGATGGCAAAGTACACCTGGCTATTTTCAGCAGTCCCATAAAGATCAATGGGAAGGCTTGGCCCGTCGCTCCACTCATTTCTGGGGTGATCAGTGGAGGCCTCAGTGGCCAGACACTCACCGATTTAAGTTAACCCCTTTTCCTGCAGATAGGGAATAACTTGATTTAACCTGAAGTAACCCTTTAAGCACCCAACAACATACATAATTCTAACAAACATACGGCAGTCATGACGGAGAATTCCTGGTTACAACGGGAGTGATTGCTCCCATCATAGTAATGAATGAAAATGCAAAGAGGAGTGGAATCGCTCAGCACGGGGGCTCAGTGGTTAGCACTGGTGCCTTACAGAACATGGAGTTCGTATGTTCTCCCCGTGGTTGCGTGGGTTTCCTCCCACTCTCCAAAGGCATACTGATCGGGACCTTAGATTGTGAGCTCCACTGGGGGGCAGCGTGATAATATCTATAAAGCGCTGCGGAATATGTCAGCATTATATAAGTTCGTAAAATAAATGAATAAATGATCACAGATCACAACATAAATGACAAAAATTCTATTTGAACATTTTCCACACCAACAAGAAACTAAAAAAAGATGCTTTTAAACAAACAGATTCTTAAATGGAACCCGTCAGCAAGCTTATGCTGCCCAACTGCTACATTTTAGAAAAAAAAACAATAAGGAGAGTTAAAGGGGTTATCTGGGAATGTATACCACTGAATAGGTCATCAATATCAGATCAGTGGGAGTCAGACCCAGGGACCCCCGCTGATCAGTCGTTAGAAGAGGCGGGCGCTCAATGACTGACACAGCCACTACCTATGCCAGGTGACAGAAGGATTTGGGCTAACAGGATCTTCGACCAAAATTACAAGCTATGATCAATTAGGCTGAGTTCACACGGGCGTTGCGGGAACATGCGCGATTTTTCCGCGCGAGTGCAAAACATTGTAATGTGTTTTGCACTCGCGTGAGAAAAATCGCGCATGTTTGGTACCCAAACCCGAACTTCTTCACAGAAGTTCGGGCTTGGGATCGGTGTTCTGTAGATTGTATTTTTTTTCCCTTATAAACATGGTTATAAGGGAAAATAATAATGATCGTCTCCTAGCAACCGCGCGTGAAAATCGCACCGCATCCGCACTTGCTTGCGGATGCTTGAGATTTTCACGCAGCCCCATTTACTTCTATGGGGCCTGCGTTGCGTGGAAAACGCACAATATAGAACATGCTGCGATTTTCAAGCAACGCATAAGTGATGTGTGAAAATCACAGCTCATGTGCACAGCCCCATAGAAATGAATGGGTCCAGATTCAGTGCGGGTGCAATGCGTTCACCTCCCGCATTGCACCCGCGCGGAATACTCGCCCGTGTGAACTCAGCCTTAAAAGGAATCTGTCACTAGCATATTAGCAAAAAAAATTTTTAATGAATACATGTGTAATAAAGTACCTTATATCCATATGTCTTGTTCTTTTTATTCTGTGTCAAATCATTTCTTCAAAAAAACGCTTCTTATGATATGCAAATGAAGCTGAGGGGCGTTATTCTTTCTCCACGGTGCCCAAGTGCCGTGCCCGCCTAAATTTGAAAACGAATGACTCCTCCAAGTTCAGCTAAATCGCCTCCCAGAGGCGTGGCTAAGTGCTCCCCCCCAGCGCCGCGCTCAGTGGCAAACACCACCAATCCTCCTCTCGCCTGCAACCGAAATCCCACGCAGGCGCAGTGCTGGCGATTTCCTGTGCCTGCGCTATGATAAGATGACTGAGGGCAACAGCTTCAACAGTGTCACTGGGCATGCGCCGATCCCAGTGACGGGTTTGCTGTTTCCTCAGCCAGCAGCTAAATCGGCGGCACTGCGCCTGCGCGGGATTTCGGTTGCAGGCGAGAGGAGGATCGGGGGTGTTTGCCGCTGAGTGCGGTGCTGGGGGGGGGGGGGGGAGCATTCAGCCTCGCCTCTGGGAGGCGATTTAGCTGAACTTGGAGGAGTTATTAGTTTTCAAATTTAGGCGGGCACGGCCCTTCAGAGGGGCGTTCCTGGGCACCGTGGAGAAAGAATAACGCCCCTCTGGGCTTCTTACAGCTTCATTTGCATATCATAAGTGTTTTTTTGAAGAAATGACAAGACTCACAATAAAAAGTACAAGACATATGGATATAAGGTACTTTATTACACATGGATTCATTAAAAAAAAAAATTGTTAATATGCTAGTGACAGATTCCCTTTAAGGAAAAAAAATAAAGAGACAAGTTTGGCCATTTTATCTAATGCTAAGTGTACATCTGTATCAGACTCTGGAGCCTCCATTGCAGATTTCGTCAAAAGAGCTGAACGGCACCATTTTCTTGCGTTAGGCCGCTTTCTCACAGTCAGGCATCTTGCACACGAACATGTGCTGCGGACTGCAATGCATGGGCACCGGCCGTGGGGCTGCCGCATGCGGATCGCGACCCCATTCACTTGAATGGGGTCCACGATCCGTCCGTCCGTCACACAAAAAGATAGGACAAGTTCTATATTTTTGCGTAACAGAACCCCACGAAAGCACTCCATAGTGCTTACGTAGGGTGCAGTTCCGCATCTCCAGATTTGTGAATCCATTCAAGTGAATGGGTCCACATCCATGATGTAGAATGCACACAGCCGGTGCCCAGTGTATTGCAGACCGGCCGTATGCGGGCTGCAATATGGCCAAGAGGGGTGCACGCGGTCGTGTGCAAGAAGCCTCAGTTATTTAGTCAGTGATTTCGCTCAGTGATTGCGAGCCAAAACCAGTTGCGGGTCAGAAACACAGAACAGGAGCAGATCTTTCCAGTTATACCTTATTTCTGTGGAGCCTCCAGTCCTAGTTTTTGGCTCACAGTCACAGATGAAAATCACTGATCAAACAGACTGTACAAAAACAGCCTTAGGCCTCTTACACCCGACCGTATGCATTTTGCGGTCCGCAAAAAATACGGATGACGTCCATGTGCATTCTGTATTTTGCGGAAAGGAACAGCTGTCCCCTAATAGAACAGTCCTTGTCCGTTATGCGGAAACGGAAACACGGAAACGGAATGCACACGGAGTAACTTCAGTTTTTTTTGCGGACCCATTGAAATTAATGGTTCAGTATACGGTCTGCAAAAAAACAGAAAGGACATGGAATGAAAATATGTTCGTGTGCAAGAGGCCTTAAACGGGTTTTCCAAGATTTTACTACTGATGACCTATCAGCTGTTTAAGAAGGCACCAGCTCTTACAGTAGCACTGCTGCCTCCTCCAGCTTTACCATGGCCATGTGACATCACGTTCATCGGTCACATGGCCTAGGCGCAGCTCAGTCCCATAGAAATGAATAGGCCTGGGCTGCGATACCAAGTACAGCCACTATACAAGGTACGGTGCTGTGCTTGGTGAGCAGAGAGAAGAACCTCACAGGAGCACAGCTGCCTTCTCAAAACAGCTGATCAGCAAGGGTCCTGGTTGTCGGACCCCCACCGATCAGAGGATAGGTCGTCAGTATTAAAATCTTGGAAAACCTTTTTAAATTATTGGTTCCCTTATGGAATACATTATATGGAGAAAAGTATTAGGACGCATGTCTTAATCCTTAAATTCATGTGTTCCATCCAGCCCCAGCCATGCAGTGTAACTGTACAAACATTTGTGATAGAACGGCTCGTTCTGAAGATCTCCCTGAATTCCAGCGCGTCCTCAAGTCTGGGTTTGGCAAATGCCAGGAGAACGTTACCTGCCGGACTGCACTGTGCCAGCTATAAAGTTTGGTGGAGGAGGGACATTGCTATGGGTGGTTTTTCAGGGTTTGGCCGAGATCCAGTGAAGGGAAATCGTAATGCTCCAGCATACTGATTATATTCCTCTACTTCTGCAGGAACAGTTTGGGGAAGGTCCTTTCCTGTTCCATGATGACTGTGCCCCAGAGAACAAAGCAACCTCCATAACGGCATGGTGGTTGGGCAAGTCTGGTGTGGAGGAACCTGACTAGTCACACAGAGTCCTGACCCTATGGAGGACCTTTGGGATGAACTAGAACAGATTGCGAGCCAGGTCTTCTCGTCCAACATTAACGTCTGACCTCACAAATGTTCTTCTGGATGAATGGGCAAAAATACCCACACCCAAAATCTTGTAGAAAGCCTTCCCAGAAGAGTGAAAGATCTTTTAGATGCAAAGAGGGGACCAACTCCATATTAGTGTCTGTGGATTTAGAATGGAAAGTCAAAGCTCCTGTAGGTGACCCAATACTTTAGTCCAGGGATGCCCAACCTGCGGGCCCTTCAGCTGTTGCAAAACTACAATTCCCAGCATGCCTGCACAGCCTACAGATATTAGTGCAAGCTGGGAGTTGTAGTTTTGCAACAACTGGAGGGCCGCAGGTTGAGCATCCCTGCTTTAGTCCATAAAGTGTACTTTGAAGAGAGGGAGAGGACACTGCGACTCCATTCAAACTCTTACTAGCTGCAGTCATGCGGCTGGAGGGAATGGGGGTCAGACCTGGTCTGGAATACGCCACCTGTCCAGTGGATAAATGCTTCTGGAATACCCCCCCCTTCAGAGATCCACGCGGAGCTCTACTGATCATTTACACAATGGAGGCACACACAGTATATACAGGATGATACAAGGACATCTGCACCAACGAATCTGCATTAAACTCTGTCAGTGCGATCAATAGCGGATTAAGCATTCCTCGTCTGTAGCCTGGCCGCTCCTAAACGCCAACACTTGTCCAGTACATTACATTGTAAGAACTCCTACAGTCCCGACCTATAAGCTTCAATATAATGTGTGCCTTCATGTCTAACACGCTACTGATTTAAGACTTGTAGAATCTGACACCCAGTAAATACACGTAAGCACGAGATACAAATACCTGGCAGAAAAAAGGAGTGAATGCAGCAAATCCAACCTGGAGAAAGCCAGACAACCTGCTGAGTAGTACGTTTGCAGAGCTTACATGCTTCTTGCAGTCGGTGTTGTCTAGTACGTGTTTGTTTCCAGTTGCCTTTGGTTAGCTGGTTGTACAACACAAATCATAATCTGTCCCTAGCTCCCTGTGGCTACTACTCCCATAGCAATGTGTGGATGGAAACCGTCACTAATAAAGTGCGATGCTAGCAGCCAATTGTTGTTGGTGGTTGCAATTAAACGGGGAATTTCTAATTAAAATAAAGCGCTCATATTAGAGCGGTCCTATCCATCATCCGTCAACAGATTACTGGTGCAGGGTACAAGACGAGTCAACGGAACCATTCTATGCAAAGCAGGTAAAGGCGCCGCTGCGAGCGCGGAAGTCATGACAACCTCACCTGGTCAAGCAGGACAACGAGGCACTGGAGAGATCTACATTTTGATACGTCACATGCACTTGATTGAAGTTAAACCAGAAAATGTTATATTGACTTCAAGGACCGCCGGACAGTACAGCTCGGTAGGTACACGCCACACAACCTGTCCGAATGGAGCCCTTTAACAGGGATTTTATTTAACCCCCTTGCCAGAAGTGCCTGCCGGATCCGGAAATCCGTATGCAAATGGATATCATTTGTTTCCGGATCCGTCTGACAAATGCATTGAAATACCGGATCCGTCTCTCTGGTGTTATCCGGAAAAACGGATCCGGTATTTATTTTTTTCACACTGGGTACCGGATCCGGCATTAATAATTTTTTTAGGGAAATTAATGCCGGATCCAGCAAGTGTTCCGGAATTTTGGCCGCAGAAAATACCGCAGAATGCTGTGGTATTTTCTCCAGCCAAGTACCGTAAAAGGGACGGAACTGAAGACATCCTGATGCATACTGAACGGATTGCTCTCCATTCAGGATGCATTAGGACAAAACTGATGCGTTTTTTCCAGTATTGAGCCCCTAGGAAGGAACTCAATACCGGAAAACTTTAACACCAGTGTGAAAGTACCCTAAAAATACTACTCTGACCTTTTTTGAGGAGTATTTTTATCCGAGGAGTACGAAAGCTGCAGTAATACAAATACATAATACGTAGGCCTGCGCTTGAAGGCTGCGCTTGAAGGCTGCGTTTGGAGTCTCTGTTGCAGATTCTGTCAAAAGACCAGACAAAAAAGCCTAGTATGCAGAACTTTTTTGTCTGGTAAAAAGACAGGCTCATGAACGGAAACTGAACGGACTCCTTCATAGTTGGCGGAGTCTGTTCAGCTTCTTCCCCGTCAGTCAGGCTGGGCTCACATCACATTTTTGTCATACATTAAGAATCTATTCACACGTCATATGTGTTTTGCAGATCGCACATTACCAGCACTCATAGAAAATGCCTTTTCTCGTCTTCAATTACGGACAAGAATAGGACATGTTCTATTTTTTTGTGGAACGGAAGTGTGGATCAGGAAGTGCGGATCCGTAAATGTGGATAGCACATTCCGGCCCCATTGAAAATGAATGGGCCCGCACCTGTTCCGCAAAATTGCAGAACGGATGCGGACCCATTTTGCAGACGTGTGAATGGACCCTTAATGCACACAAAAAACGTATAACTGTTACCAGACGCTTCAGACAGATGCCATACTGTCGCATCCATTAGCACAAAGTTCCATTGTAAAAAAAAAACAACACACCATACATAGCCTTCATGTTTTTTTGCCAAACCTTGCAGGATGGAAAAACGTGGTACACTACACTTTCTCATCCTGCAAAAAAACACTTTTTTTTATGTATACGTTTTTTGTGTATGTTGAAAGTATGACAAAAACCCAACCTTACGTGCCCGATCCAGCACTTCTGTTATTTTTGTTGCTCTGCTCATCTAACGGAGCAGAGCAACAGAAATAAATAGTGGTGGTGTGAACGTGGCCTAAGAGAGGACAATACTAAATACCATCAGGCAATTATAGCCAAGTAATAAAAGTCCAGTGCAATATAGCGGAATTAACCCTGTACTTTAGCAGTTGGCTATAATAGCCTGCCTGCATTCACTACACAGTGCACTACATGCATCAGTGTGTGATGTATACGTGTGTGATTATTACACACTGCTGTCACCATGATGTCCGGGTCTGTTTGTCACCTCTGAGGAGTCCTCTTTAGCTCCTTGGCCGCCCCACTCTCCTTACTGTAGAAACTCCCGGGAGCCAGCCCCTCCTCCTTCCAGCTCCCCCTGCTGCAGGGCGCTGTATCGCTCCGGCACCCGCCCAAACCATCCAATAGTAAAGCTCCTTACTGTATGGAGCTTTGCTATTGGTCATTTCAGGCACAGGCAGCATCGCTGCGCTGCCTGTGCCGTTCACTGTGCTGCTGAACGTAGGAGAAAAGTCTAAGGCCCCTTTCACACGGGCGAGTATTCCGCGCGGATGCGATGCGTGAGTTGAACGCATTGCACCCGCACTGAATCCTGACCCATTCATTTTTTATTTTTTTTTCAAATATAGTTTTTATTAGAATTTTCTTAGTGTAAAGTACACTTAAAAAGTAATTTATAATTAGAAACATAAAATTTGTAATTTCTTGGCAAGTTGTTACAGTACATTAATAATAGAATGAGTAGTTACATTTGTATTATCGTAAATCTCATTCATTTCTATGGGGCTGTGCACACGAGCGGTGATTTTCAAGAAAATCGCAGCATGCTCCTCTTTGTGCGTTTTTCACGTAACGCAGGCCCTATAGAAATGAATGGGGTTGCGTGAAAATCGCAAGCATCCGCAAGCAAGAAGTTCGGGTTAGGTGCTGGGTAGATTGTATTTTCCCTTATAACATGGTTATAAGGGAAAATAATAGCATTCTGAATACAGAATGCATAGTAAAACATCGCTGGAGGGGTTAAAAAAAATAATAATTAAACTCGCCTTAATCCACGCTCGCGCAGCCGGCTTCTCTTCTGTCTTCTTTTTTGCTGTGTGCAGTAAAAAGGACCTGTGGTGACATCACTCTGGTCATCACATGGTCCGTCACATGATCTTTTACCATGGTGATGGATCATGTGATGACCGGAGTGAAGTCACCGCAGGTCCTTTTCCTGCACACAGCAAAAAAGAAGACAGAAGAGAAGCCGGGCTGCGCGAGCAAGTGGATTAAGGAGAGTTAAAAAAAAATAATTTTAACCCCTCCAGCCCTATTGTACTATGCATTCTGTATTAAGAATGCTATTATTTTCCCTTATAACCATGTTCCCGCAACGCACCTTTTCCCGCAACACCCGTGTGAAAAAGGCCTAAGATGTACCAATACTTTTCTAGGGAGTAAAAAAGCCTGAACACGCTTGTACAGGCGTTAGTGCGACCTCTGGACAGGACTTTTCAAGGCTTGGCTTTACATGGGAGTAATAGGTTGGGGGTTTTTTTGTGCTATTTTGAGAGTACATAAATTACTTTGTAATTTATAACCTTTGTGTCAATCTAAAAATATATTTCATGTAATATAATCGCTTATTTTTTACTTTATTAACTTTAATTTTTTGTAATATTCTTAAAAATCCTATTAAAGGGAGTCTGTCACCACATTTGGGCATATTAGACTGATCAAATAGCATATTAGACTGACAGCTGCGCGGTCAAATTCGTAGCGGGCGCATGCTCAGTAGGTATTGCGATGCCCTGCCAGGAGCAGGCATCGCATTGCGCCCGCTACGAATTTGACCGTGCAGCTGCAGTGGAAAAAGACAGAGGAGGGGAGTAAACGGGCGGGCAGAGGCACACGGAGGGCGGGATTATGAGCCGTTGAGGAGGTGCTGCCTGGAGCTCGGAGGATTGAGCCGCCGCCCTGGGCACTTGAGAGGGCTCATTTACATAATGTTAAAAGTTCCTTTTCGGCTAAAAGAAAACTCCGTTACATACAACAAAGGTACCGTTTTTAAGTTCTGGGTGGCACATATAACGCTATTTGATCAGTCTAATATGCCCAAATGTGGTGACAGACTCCCTTTAAGGCCTCTTTCACACTTGCGTTGTCCGGATCAGTCGTGTACTCCATTTGCCGGAAGTGCCCGCCGGATCTGTAACACCGCAAGTGAACTGAAAGCATTTGAAGACTGATCCGTCTTCAAAATGCGTTCAGTGTTACTATGGCACCCAGGACGCTATTAAAGTCCTGGTTGCCATAGTAGTAGTGGGGAGCGGGGGAGCAGTATACTTACCGTCCGTGCGGCTCCCGGGGCGCTCCAGAATGACGTCAGGGCGCCCCATGCGCATGGATGACGTGATCCATGCGATCACGTCATCCATGCGCGTGGTGGCGCCCTGACGTCACTCTGAAGCGCCCCAGGAGCCGCACGGAAGGTAAGTATACTGCTCCCCCGTTCCCCACTACACTTTACCATGGCTGCCAGGACTTTAGCGTCCTGGCAGCCATGGTAACCATTCAGAAAAAGCTAAACGTCGGATCCGGTAATGCGCCGAAACGACGTTTAGCTTAAGGCCGTATCCAGATTAATGCCTTTCAATGGGCATTAATTCCGGATCCGGCCTTGCGACAAGTGTTCAGGATTTTTGACCGGAGCAAAAAGCGCAGCATGCTGCGGTATTTTCTCCGGCCAAAAAAAGTTCCGTTCCGGAACTGAAGACATCCTGATGCATCCTGAATGCATGGGGATAATCCTGATCAGGATTCTTCCGGCATAGAGCCCTGACGACGGATCTCTATGCCGGAACAGAACAACGCAAGTGTGAAAGAGCCCTAAGGAATCACTGTTTTACAAAAATATTTTATGCTTAGAATGTATTAGAATACTACAGAAATTACAGTCCTGTGGTGGTCCTTTCTAGGTCCCCGTGGCTGACTGCAGCGGGCTTAAGCTGGCCATACATTTGTGATAATAAAAAACATACTCCCTGGTGCTTGAGCACAATGGCAAGTGATCGGCTGAATTCAGACAATCATGCCATCAACTTGCAGTTTCGGCAGATGAACAGCCTAAGTGTTCCAGCATGGCAGATCGCATTTTCGGCAGATGAGAGTCTACGGTCGCTTGTTCGCGCTCGTTTTTCAACTTGATCCGTGCAGTCTATGGTGGAGCTGGTAGTCCCTCCGGATGGTGAACCACAGATACTCGACCAGAAGGATTTAAAACGGACTCACAAACACACGTTAGTGGCATCTGTGAGACAGAAGCTCACATTATATAATGCCAGACAAATAAAGACTGTTAACGTAAGAACTAAGGTCAAAAGATCCTCGCTCCACAAAATTAGCATCACATAAACAAGGTTTTCTTTTAGAAACATGATTAAAGAGGAGAAGGTCTAAGTGTAAGATTAGTGACTATGATCAGCATCTCCATGCTCTCGGCTGTGATTACCACAACACTGCCTTATGCAAAACAGCTATTTGGTTGATGTCCTCGGCTGCCCTCGAAAGACAACAAAGACGAGGAGTGGGACCATTCCAAGAGGACAAAGCACCTCACTAGATCTTCAAAGATCACATGCACCCAACACTCAAAGCATCCAGCAAAATTTCTATCCAATCGAGAGGAAAAGTGTGAATGAGATTTCTTAAATGATACTGCTCAGTCAAGCTGTTACAATGTGATTTAGCTAGGTGACAACCTGTGTCATCTACAGTCTAGAACAATGTAGCCCAGTAGTCACTGTCTAGCCCACACCTTAAAGGGGTATTCCCATCTCAGACAATGTCCTAGCGATGTGCCCCCAATGTGCTTTTATTTCTTATTGATCCAAAGAATGAAGTCGATTTTGAAACAGTTTTACAAAATGGTTGTCTGTTGAACTTATCCCTCTGTCCAGTGCCTAATAAGACATATGGACGTCATAGTAGGTGGGGTCCCTCCTCCATGAAGCAGAGTGGACTCTAGCAGTAATGGGACAACCCCTTTAAGATTGCGGCATCGCTGTGCCTACAGCTTCTACACAGACCTGTTTCTATGGTAACAGACTACAAACAGACCCTGCAGTCATACTCCCATCCTCAGTAGTAGTTAGCAAGTAAAGTATGACTGCAGCATCAGACTACGAAGGGTTTGATTGTAGTCTGTTACCATGGACACAGGTCTGAACAGGAGCTATAGACACAAAACAGTAGGAAACTTTTTGCTAGCTTTCTCCATTTGATGTATTATGCGTTGGGGCCATAAAATGGATGATTAGGGTGTACATATGTGCAGAGCTCCAGATGGCGACCAAAACGGCGGCCAATGCGCCCTAAAATTTGCAGATGGCGACAAGACTTTTTAGTCTTGTAGCCATTTGTGACTGGACCGCGGCGCTGCTGCGCAGCCTAGTATCAGTTAAACATGGCACGCGCCACGTTCTCTTCACTAGCACAGTGGAGAAGGAGGTGATCCCTCCCTCCCCACTGTGACGCGGTGCCACTACCACCAATAGGGAGATAGCGGGGAGGAGGAGGGGAGGAGCTGTGGCCACTGCGCCACCAATGAATGTAAAACATATTAATACAAGTATAGGCAGCGGTATCACAGACCCGGCCTCAATAACAGGGCATGCGATACACGGCAATTAATCTCTCAGGTGCCACATCTCAGCGGTTAATTGCCGCGGATCGCCTGCCCTGTTATTGAGACCAGGTGTCGGGTCTGTGATACCGCTGCCGACACTTGTATAAATGAGTTAGAGGACCTTTCATGGGTCCAAAGTAGGGATCGACCGATTATCAGTTTTACCGATATTATCGGCCGATATTCAGGATTTTGACAGTTATTGGTATCAGCATCTATTTTGCCGATATTCCGATAACTTATGGGGAACACAGATCGCGCTGCTCAGCGCTCTCCGTGTTCCCTCAGCAGCACAGGGGAGAAGGAAGCAGTGTCTCCTCCCCCTGTGATGCTGCTGCCGCCAGTGAGAGGAGAGAAGACAAGAGGAGGGGAGGGGCTGTGGCCACTGCGCCACCAATGATGTTGTCTTACTCATTCATTCAAATTGAACAGGAGGCGGGAGCTGGCTGCAGAATCACATAGCCGGCTCCCGACCTCTATGAGCGGTAGCTGCGATCTGCGGTCGTTAACCCCTTAGGTGCTGCGGATCGCAGCTACCGCTCAGAGGTCGGGAGCCAGCTATGTGATTCTGCAGCCAGCTCCCGCCTCCTGTATATGAATTAATGAGAGATTTAGGTTCATTGGTGGCGCAGTGTGGCCCCCCAGTATTAATCATTGGTGGCGCAGTGCGCCCCCCACCCCAGTATTAAAATCATTGGTGGCGCAGTGCGCCCCCCACCCCAGTATTAAAAACATTGGTGGCGCAGTGCGCCCCCCACCCCCAGTTTTAATCATTGGTGGCAGTGGCCACAGGGTCCCCTCTCCCCTCCTCCTCCGATCGGAGCCCCAGCAGTGTAAGCCTGGGGCTCCGATCAGTTACCATGGCAGCCAGGACGCTACTGAAGCCCTGGCTGCCATAGTAATCTCCTTGCTGCTGTGTGCACAAAGCACAGAGCAGGAGGGACAGTGTGAGGTCCTATTCACCCTGATAGAGATCTATCAGGGTGAATAGGACAAGGGTTCTAGTCCCTAAGGGGGTTAAACGTTAGTAAAAAATAAACACCAAAATATTAAGTATAAATAAAAAAAGATTTACAAAAAAAAAAAAAAACGACACATTAACAATAAAAAAATTCATTTTCAGCAGATGTGTGTAGGATTTTTTTTTTTAAAAAATGAAATTTCACAGAATATCGGTATAAATTATCGGCCTGAAAGTTCATAAATTATCGGTCCTAAAAAAATCAATATCGGTCGATCCCTAGTCCAAAGAAAATGAACCAAGTAGCAGGCTGCATAGAGCGGCGCCCAGGGATCTAAGTGCACTTACTATTATTCCTGGGCGCCGCTCCGTTCGCCCGCTGTGGCCCCCGGTATTTTCAACATTCAGAGCAAGGAGGAGTAGACGCCAGTGTCTCTCCTTCTCCCTGACAGCTTTTAAGCATTTACAGTACAATGTCTATTTCTTGTCGGAGGCTGACATGAGGCCAGATACAGTCCTTGGGCAGTTCTCAAAACTGAAGACCACATCGTGAAACTAGAGAATGGCTGACCCATCACTAAACAAGAAGCGTGGCCCAAGTGGGGCGTACCTAGAACCAGAAGGAAGACTGCATGTAATACCAGATGTCCTCTCCAGGCGATGACCACGATAAGCCAGTAAATAACACTGCATAGTTATCAGAGCGGAGATTATAATAAATAGGTCACCTAGACCGGTATTTCTCAACTCCAATCTTTAAGTACCCTACAGATCATCACCGAGAACTGTGGAATTCATAATGTACTATCAATTCTCTCATCTGTAATACTAAGGAAAACATGATCTGAGGGGAAAAATGTAAATTAAAAATGAAAAAAAATATATATTTAAAAGGATTATCCCAATATTGAAGTAAAAAAATTAAACACTCTACAAAACTACAACCAGCGCTGTCACTCGCTTGGAACCAGAGATCTCCCCGGTCATTGCTCGGCGACACTCTCTTCAGACTGGCAGCTCAGGGGGAGCATGCCCTTTCTGCTGCAGCGCTCTCCCTGTAACTGTCACAGCTTGTAACAGCAGATATAGCTGGTGAGTGTTGATGGATGGAAGTGAGCATGTACGACCACCGTAGTAGGTGGACAAGCATATTACTATACAGATTAAACCCCAGGGGGCGCCATTATAATGAAGTAAAGAGAATCTCTCACAACTGAAGCACTTAATAACAGAACAAAAATACAAA
Source organism: Bufo bufo (assembly GCF_905171765.1). Taxonomy (NCBI): domain Eukaryota; kingdom Metazoa; phylum Chordata; class Amphibia; order Anura; family Bufonidae; genus Bufo; species Bufo bufo. The sequence continues at coordinate 565,419,563 of NC_053392.1, read as the reverse complement.
AGTTATATTACATTACAATATTTAATGGTGCACAACCCCTTTAACCACTTCCAGACCGGGCCATTTGCCCCCTTCCTGACGGAGCCTAATTTTGCAAATCTGATGTGTCACTTTATGTGGTAATAATTGTGGAACACTTTTACTTATCCAGGCCATTCTGAGATTTTTTTTTCTCATGACACATTGTACTTCATGACAGTCATAAATTTGAGTCAATATACAGTACAGACCAAAAGTTTGGACACACCTTCTCATTCAAAGAGTTTTCTTTATTTTCATGACTATGAAGGCATCAAAACTATGAATTAACACAAGTGGAATTATATACATAACAAACAAGTGTGAAACAACTGAAAATATGTCATTCTAGGTTCTTCAAAGTAGCCACCTTTTGCTTTGATTACTGCTTTGCACACTCTTGGCATTCTCTTGATGAGCTTCAAGAGGTAGTCCCCTGAAATGGTCTTCACTTCACAGGTGTGCCCTGTCAGGTTTAATAAGTGGGATTTCTTGCCTTATAAATGGGGTTGGGACCATCAGTTGCGTTGAGGAGAAGTCAGGTGGATACACAGCTGATAGTCCTACTGAATAGACTGTTAGAATTTGTATTATGGCAAGAAAAAAGCAGCTAACAGTCTATTCAGTAGGACTATCAGCTGTGTATCCACCTGACTTCTCCTCAACGCAACTGATGGTCCCAACCCCATTTATAAGGCAAGAAATCCCACTTATTAAACCTGACAGGGCACACCTGTGAAGTGAAGACCATTTCAGGGGACTACCTCTTGAAGCTCATCAAGAGAATGCCAAGAGTGTGCAAAGCAGTAATCAAAGCAAAAGGTGGCTACTTTGAAGAACCTAGAATATGACATATTTTCAGTTGTTTCACACTTGTTTGTTATGTATATAATTTCACATGTGTTAATTCATAGTTTTGATGCCTTCAGTGTGAATCTACAATTTTCATAGTCATGAAAATAAAGAAAACTCTTTGAATGAGAAGGTGTCCAAACTTTTGGTCTTTACTGTATTTCACCTTTATTTATGAAAATAATCCCAAATTTACCCCAAAAAATTTTACATTTGCAATTTTAAAAATTTATATTTCTCTGCTTTTATAACAGAAAGTGATTCCTCATAAAATATTTATTACTTAACATTCCCCGTATGTCTACTTTATGTTGGCATCATTTTGTAAAAGTCATTTTATTTTTTTAGGATGTTAGAAGGCTTAGAATTTTAGAAGCAATTCTTAAAATGTTTAAGAAAATTTCCAAAACCCACTTTTTTAAGGAACAGTTCAGGTCTGAAGTCACTTTGTGGGGCTTACATAATAGAACCAACCCATAAATGGCCCCATTTTAGAAATGACACTCCTCAAACTATTCAAAACTGGTTTTAGAAATGTTGTTAACCCTTTAGGTATTCCAGTAGAATTAAAGCAAAATCGGGGTGAAATTTCAAAATGTCACTTTTGTTGCAGATTTTCCATTTTAATCCATTTTTTCCTGTAACACATAAAGGGTTAACAAAACAAACCTCAATAATTACTACTTTGATTCTGCAGTTTGCAGAAACACCCCATATGTGGTCGTATACAAGGAGCGCCATATGGTTTTTGGAGGGCAGATTTGGTTGGAATGGTCTTTGGGCACCATGTTGCATTTGAAGAGACCCTGAGGTAACCCCACAGTGAATACCCCCAAAAAGTGACCACATTTTGTAAACTATAACACCCTAGGAATTTTTAATACTCTCTTTTTTTTTTACAAGAAAATGGTGCTTTAGGCCCAAAGTTTCTTTTTCACAAAAGATAAAAGGGAAATATTCCCAACCCCATTTTGCTACCCACCTTCTCCTGAATACAATAAATAACACCCCAATTGTGGCCGTAAACTTTTATTTGGGGACACTCCAGGGCTCAGAAGGGAAGGAGCAGCATTTGGATTTTCTTAGGCTACTTTCACACTAGCGTTCGGGGCTCCGCTTGTGAGGTCAGTTTGAAGGCTCTCACAAGCGGCCCTGAACGGATCCGTCCAGCCCTAATGCATTCTGAGTGGAGGCGGATCCGCTCAGAATGCATCAGTTTGGCACCGTTTGTCCTCCGCTCAGCAGGTGGACCCCTGAACGCTGCTTGCAGCGTTCGGGTGTCCGCCTGGCCGTGCGGAGGCAAACGGATCCGTCCAGACTTACAATGTAAGTCAAAGGGGACGGATCCGTTTGAATTTGACACAATATGGCTCAATTTTCAAACGGATCCGCCCCCATTGACTTTCAATGTAAAGTCAAAACGGATCCGTTTGCATTATCATGAACAAAAAAAAATTATTTTTTTTTTTGTTCATGGTAATGCAAACGGATCCGTTCTGAACGGATCTAAGCGTTTGCATTATAGGTGCGGATCCGTCTGTGCAGATACCAGACGGATCCGCACCTAACGCAGGTGTGAAAGTAGCCCAACATGGAATTTTCTGTCATGGTTTTTAAAAGCAATAACTTTTTTATTTTTTGTTGAATGAACTGCGTTAGGTCTTATTTTGTACAAGACAAGCTGTAGTTTTTATTGGCACTATTTTGGGGTACATTTGGCTTTCTGGTTGCTTAGAAAAAAAAAATCATGTCTGTTTTCATAGAGCCATATTTTTTTATTTTTCTGGCTATGGTCTTGTGTGGGTGCTCATTTTTGCGGGATGAGGCGACGTTTTATTGCTACCATTTTGGGGTACATTGAAGGTGAGGTGAGCTCACCAAAAAACAGTTTTTGAGCAATTTATTTTTTTTTTTTTTTACGGCGTTTACCTGATGGGGTAGATCATATGATATTATAGAGCCGGTCGTTGTGAATGCGGTGACACCAAATTTGTCTATTTTATTTATTTTTTAAGCAACGGATTTGGGGGGGAATTATTTTTTTTTTATAATGTGAAACTTAATTTTTATAAAACACTTTTTTATTTTTTAAATTACACTTTGTGTCTCCCATAAGGTCAAACAAGACCTCTGGGGGATATTTAACTTCATGTGATGTATGGAAGACCTGACAGCTCCTGCACTCTCTCGGCCGTCACATGACGTAGCATAGCGCTTCCTGATCTGTATACACAGTGCTTGTTGAACACTGTGTATACAGGATCTAGAAGGCAGGGACATACAGGAACGGTCCCTGCCTTCTCCCTGGGGTGCCCTGCTGTCACTGACAGTGGGCCCCCGCTCTGCAGCTGCAGGATTAGCGTGCATCTGCCATCTCTGCATGGACGTTCCAGAACGTCCCATTCAGAGATCGCCCAAGGACGTTTATAGTCAATGGGCGGTCAGGAAGTGGTTAAAGGGGCCGTCCCAGGACATATACATCTATTCAACCTAATGGGACTGCCAGAGATAGCCAAGAACAGTGCTGAGCTATTACTGCAGTCCCATAGAGGTGAATGGAGCAGCAGTGCACATGTGTGACCTCCACACAGAGTTCTTGTAATTGGCGGAAGCTGATAAGACCCTTATCCCCTATCCTGTGGATGGGAGGGAAAAGTGTTTGCTGTGTGACAATCCCTTTAAGAACAGAGACACTACTGTAGCTGTTCTCTCATTATATGCAGACTAGCCAGGCCTGAGTCGCTTATATTTGCATCAATAAGCTGGATTTACCAGTGAAGAATTTCCATAGGAAGAGACAGTCAGGAGATCAGCACTTTAGGATGATGCAAGCAGTCACCGGGTCACATGGAACTAGCCGTCATCTAAAGCATGTTGGCAGGTAAACACTATGCAAATGGGACACAGTAATTTTATTATAATGTGAAATATTCCAACACAATAGATAATCAGTAGTGTTCATACACAGCAAGCCGCTGTTCGCACCAAAAAAAAAAAGAAATTTCCATTTCCACAAGACCAAAGAGAAACTGAACGGACATCACAGCGGCGTCCATTGATTTAAACAAGATTTCATTTTGCACAAAATCGCCTCAAAGTGCATCTGTCATCTGTGGTGACAAGGACAGGAAACGGAGCATGTTCATGTCCAGTTTTGTTTGATATAATTATAAAAAAAACTTGAATTCAAAAGGGGAGACAGGTGAACAAATAGGTCCTTTCTCTGTCCAGCTCACTTGGTAACACATGCTCAGCTCCATCCTTCAACTGAGACCAGCTTCAGCAGGCAGGACACCCCCCCCCCCCCCCCCCCCGAGCTGCCAGCAGGCAGGGCACTCCCCCGCCCCCCCCGAGCTGCAGCAGGCAGGAGACAGCCCGCCCCCCCCCCCCCCCGTGGTGCAGCAGGCAGGAGAGAGAGCCCCCCCCCCCGTGGTGCAGCAGGCAGGAGAGAGCCCCCCCCCCCCGTGGTGCAGCAGGCAGGAGAGAGCCCCCCCCCCCCGTGGTGCAGCAGGCAGGAGAGAGCCCCCCCCCCCCCCGTGGTGCAGCAGGCAGGAGAGAGCCCCCCCCCCCCCCGTGGTGCAGCAGGCAGGAGAGAGCCCCCCCCCCCCCGTGGTGCAGCAGGCAGGAGAGAGCCCCCCCCCCCGTGGTGCAGCAGGCAGGAGAGAGCCCCCCCCCCCCCCCCCGTGGTGCAGCAGGCAGGAGAGAGCCCCCCCCCCCCCGTGGTGCAGCAGGCAGGAGAGAGCCCCCCCCCCTCCGTGGTGCAGCAGGCAGGAGAGAGCCCCCCCCCCTCCGTGGTGCAGCAGGCAGGAGAGAGCCCCCCCCCCTCCGTGGTGCAGCAGGCAGGAGAGAGCCCCCCCCCGTGGTGCAGCAGGCAGGAGAGAGCCCCCCCCCCCCCCGTGGGGCAGCAGGCAGGAGAGAGCCCCCCCCCCCCCCGTGGTGCAGCAGGCAGGAGAGAGCCCCCCCCCCGTGGTGCAGCAGGCAGGAGAGAGCCCCCCCCCCCCCGTGGTGCAGCAGGCAGGAGAGAGCCCCCCCCCCCCAAGCTGCAGCAGGCAGAAGAATGCCCCCCCCCCCCCCAGCTGCAGCAGGCAGAAGAATGCCCCCCCCCCCAGCTGCAGCAGGCAGAAGAATGCCCCCCCCCCCCCCAGCTGCAGCAGGCAGGAGACAGACCCCCCCCCCCCCCCCCCCCGAGCTGTGCCTTTTGGCACGCCCACGTGCACTTGATTGACGTCCTTCTCCGCATCGTCCTCATAATCCTGCGCCGTGACATTTAGTATTCGGCGCAGGCGCAGTGAGTGAAGGATGCTCGGCTGCTGCCGGCTATTACGTCAAAAGCCAGCCGAGCGTCCTTCACTCACTGCGCCGAATACTAAATGTCACGGCGCAGGATTATGAGGACGATGCGGAGAAGGACGTCAATCAAGTGCACGTGCCAAAAGGCGAGTAGACCAAGCCTCTAGGTGCTGCAGCAACGCCCTCATAGCACCTAGAGGCTTCATTAGCATATTATAAAAGTCTGTTTAAGAGAATGACGGCAGGCAGTTAAGCATACTGTTATGTACTGCTGACAGTAGCACATCGCTAATGTCAGTCAGCTACATAACGATTTTTCCCACGACAAAAAAACCTTTAATGCTGGATCCGGTACCAGGTGTTCTGGAAAAACAGAAGTGGTATTGCATGCGCAGACCTTTAAAAATGTGAAAATAAATAAATACCGGATCAATTTTTCCAGGTAACACTGGAGAGACGGATCCACATCCGGAAACAAATGCTATCCGTTTGCACAGGGATTTCTGGGTCCGACAGGCAGTTCCAGCAACCGATTCCTCTAACGCTAGTGTGAAAGTACCCTTAGATACAGACCGTCATGCTATGATATCTGATTAGGTAAGTCATGCTTTTATTATTTTATCTCAATTCTGTCCCAGACAATTTATGCCCAAACTCGGACACCCCTTTTGTGAATAGGTCTCAGCTGCAATACCACGCACAGCCCGTGGACAGGTGAAAGCAGCCATATTTTTCTGATCCCCCTTTAAAGTGCGGCCCTACAATATCTCAATGGGGGAGATTTATCAAAACTGGTTTAAAGGAAAATTGGCTGCGTTCACCATAGCAACCAATCAGATTGCACCTTTCATTTTCCAAAGAAGCTCTGAAAAATAAAAGGTAGAATCTGATTGGTTGCTATGGGAAGCTAAACCAGTTTTCCTTTACATCAGCTTTGATAAATATCGCCCGATGGCTTCTAGGGAAAAATTATAAAAGGAAAAATGTCACTACGGTTACATCAAATCGGACGATTCCATATCACCAAGGCCCATAGGTGTGGTCCGGCATAGGAAGCCTATTTCCAAATACCCTAAGGAAATAAAGGAATTCTGACTTTAAAGAGATCTGGGGTCCCTGCTTCAGGATTAGAGATGAGCGAACTTCTGTTTTAAGTTCGGCTTCCGGTTAGCGGAGGATCCCGATATGGATTCCGAATTCCGTTGTGGTCCGTGGTAGCGGAATCAATAATGACCATTATTGATTCTGCTACCACGGACCACAACGGAATTCGGAATCCATATCGGGATCCTCCGCTAACCGGAAGCCGAACTTTAGACGCCGAACTTAAAACAGAAGTTCGCTCATCTCTATTCAGGATCCATATTTATTGGAGGGGTGGAGTGAGGACCTCATGTCTGAAGGACCTCACACTGCCGTGACAATGATCTCTAAAGGAACCAGCAGCGGGAAACAACGAGATCAACGCTGGTCAGAGAACATAGTGAATCCATCTCAGAAGACCCCTTTCATATATTATTTACTTTCTACAGAAGTCAGAATGCACCGACCTAGACCTGGTTCCTTCAAGCTCAAAGCATTGGTCTCCAGCCTATCTGCTGCTTCCTCGGTCCAGTTTTTCTGCTGCGGCTTCGACTGCAACAATTTTGAATCAAAAAACATGCAGATTGTGCTGTGGATTTCACCCTCTACATGAAAAGGGTAGAATTTGGTGAAAATCCACGAGATTTCAGCACAAGAATTAGCATGCCACGTGTGGATGAGGTTCTGCAATTTCCATCCACATTGGTACTGTAGAGTTCTGTCACATCTGAACACGGCCTTACAGGCAGGCGTCACTTACTGCGAAGACACGGAGGGCAGTAGCTTATCACTCACAACCTGTCTGCCTGAAATGGATGTGTACTGACAGTATATCCCATGTATACTGATCCCTGCTGGGTCGGGCCACACCGTATACAACGCGGTGGGACGGAAGTGAGGTCTACTCTTACGCTACATGCGCAGGCTGTCAGTTTTTCATGGCCATGTTGCATCAGCGTGTGCATCCATTTTCTGGCCGTGTCTCTGTTTTTCATGTCCGTTAAAAATGGACATAAAAAAAAAAATTTATGAATTTGATTGGCAGTTATTTCTACCACCCTTCTGAGAACAGCTACAGGATGGTAGGCCCCCAGCTAAAATAATGTCCCCCATAATGTAGTGTTTTTTTTACCGCCCCAGCTTAAATAATGCCCCCATCTTAAATAATATCCCCCATAGTATAGAAATAATGTTTTTAATGTCCCCAGCTTTAATAATGCCCCCAGTGTAGGGCCCCATCTTAAATAATTAAACCCTTATCTTATCCACTTGCTCGCGCTGCAGCCGTCTCTTCTCTCTTCACTGAACAGGACCTGCCGAAAGACCTGCGATGTGCGCGATGACGTCACTGAGCGCTCCCACGTGGTTACGTCACCACGCATATCGCAGGTCCTGCTCAATGAAGAGAGAAGAGACTGCTGCAGTGCGTTGAGGGTTTTCTTTTAAACCCTAAATGGCCATATAAAGTGTACCCGTTTTTAACGGCCGTTAGACGGGTGCACTCCTGTCAGACGTTTTAAAATGGTCCCATTGATTTCAATGTACTATTTTTTGGCGGACGCTATTCACTGGCCATTAAAAGAACGGCCATGTGAATAGCCTCAGACTTTCATTGGTGGTAAAAATGGCCGTTACTTAGACGGCAGTCACACGGCCATTATTAACTGTTGTGTGCATGAGGCCTTAGGTCAAGATATGCAAGTCCCATTCCTGTGAGGCCGCTGCATGTAGCACTGAAACATTTCCATTACACGTACAAACACACACTATATTTAGGCACACGAGTGTGTCGGACACTGCGGCAACCTGTATACACATACACTGCAGCAAGAAGTAGCTCACGCCCTTGGCCTGGGTGGCCCTCTTTAAAGGAAATGCATCATCAGAAAATGACCTATTGTTGAAATCACGTTTTTATGTTTACGATATTTTTAAAATTATTTTTGTTGACGTTATTTTTAAATTTTCCAGGTCAATATCTATATATAAAACAAAAAACTAATTCCTGCAGTTTTTGCACTGACCGCTAAACCTAATAATAGGCGCCACTTCCTGGTCTGTACTGCAGTTACCTGCTTATGTTATTCTAACCCTGTCTGTAAGGATACCACCTCTGTGTACAGATAAGACAGGATCCTCCATTCACAATAGGTGACTATCAGAGCTTTATCTATTCCCTCCTTGTACAATGACCTCTGCGCAGGTCACAGAGTATGCCCAGAAAACTCTCTCATAGAAGTCACTGAGGTCCTCTCCTGACCATTGTTTCTATCGCTCGTGGGGCCCATAAAGCAATTTTCACAATTCTTTCTAAATGCTGTTAAAAGGGTTATCAGAGGAATAATAAAAAATAAACAAACACCTTATAAAACTCATCAGGACATACATATACATTAGTTAAGCTTGATTTCTTAAGAGAAAACCCATACTTACACCTTTGCATGGTTCTGTTATTATTGCTTTGTTTACATGCTGCAGCAAAGCTGTGGGGGCGTGTAACAACAATGCCTGAGCTCTCCCTCATGAATATTTGTGGGCGTGAACAATCTGACCTTCCCCGCCCCCTGCTCAGCACTTTGCATAAAAAACAGTCACATGATCATCTCCTAGCTCACATCTGCAGATCTTCCTGTCACATTGCAGATACACAGATATATGTATATGAGACCTACATCTATCTAATCTATATCTGTATCTAAGCTATATCTGTATCTAAGCTATTAATAAATAAATCTGGGCCAGTGTACTGAAACACTTAAAAAAAGGTTTATGTGGGGTGGAAAACAGAATAACACAATTCTACCATTTTATTTATGGGAGATGTTATTTTTTTCGGGGTCACTGAGCATGGCTTCAGCATGGTGGTGTGAGGCAGCCCAAGTATAGGTTCAGGCCACCCAACAATAATCTGGGCACACACTTACCGACCCTGGCACTGCTTTGCATGAATAAGGAGAAGAATACTGAAGTGGAGCACAGGGAGGGAGCGGGCACACCACTGAATCTCTCTGCCCCGCTGCCGGCACTGATAAGGACCGCGCATGCGCGATACCTCACAGGAGCCGCGGCAGCGGGCACACAAGGCTCTGACGTTTCGTATACAGAGCCGGGAGAAGCCTGTACACGAGCTGTCACCGCCGGAGCCTGGTGGATGATGTCAGGGGCCACGTGACCCGCATCGGCCGTTCACAAACAATGCAGAATAAATTATGTAAGTAAATTACTAATTTTTTTTTATTTATTTTTTTTATACTGTTATAAGACAAAGTAACATGTATAGATATAACTCTAATAACCCCTTTAAGAACAGCTCAGGCAAGATGGCCGCCCCCATAATCATGTTCAGACAGAATTTTAAAAAAATGATTAGAAAAAAAAAAAAAGAATACTTGTTAGTTACTATCTGGTTTTAAGTGGCAGACAAAATTTTTGGTGACTCATTTCCTTTAAGGGACTGTCCTAGTTGTATTATTATTTTTTTTTTTTTAAGGGTCAATCTGCAAGGAGAACGTTTAAATCAACAAACTCTCCTTCCGGGGGCCCCTTTGGGTCCTGCTGCTCTAGCCTCTCCGTCAGGCTGCACCCACGATGTAATGTTTTGCCTGCAGCGGTGACATCCCGCAGACCACTGCAACCAATCGCTGTCCTCAGTGGTGATGCTCATAAGGCAGAAGATCACTGAGGCCAATGATTGGCTGTCACATGGAGGCACGGCACATCATCACTGCAGCAAAGTAAATGAAGATAGAGATATAGATAGATATATATATATATATATATATATACATATACACATACATACACACACACACGGTGGCTCAGTGGTCAGCACTGGTGCCTTGCAGCGCTGGGGTCCTGGGTTCGAATCTGACCAAGGACAACATCTGCATGGAGTTTGTATGTTCTCCCCGTGTTTCCTCCCACACACCAAAGATATACTGATAGGGACCTTAGATTGTGAGCCCCATTGGGGCAGTGTGTAAAGAGCTGTGGAATATGTCAGAGCTATACAAGTGCGTAAAAAATAAAATGTATATATACACACATACATTACACATTTCCAGTTTATCAACTATGGTCATTTTTTAAACTCTCCGACATCCACTTTAAATACCAAACATTACTCATTTCCACCTAGTAGAGAAGCCCCGGAGGAGAGAATCCTTAATTTGCTTAGAGATCCCTTTAAGACTACCGCCATGTATAACCTATGCTCTTCAGGGCCGCTATCTGACAGACTGACTATGATACGAGGTTTGTTAAATGTGCACCAATTATGATGTCCCGATTACCATTATATTTCACTTTAAATGGGTGAAAATGACAATGAAAACAGAAAAAATCCCATATAAAGGAAATTGCATATAAAACGCATACATGCCCTTAAATAAATAAATACCGACCATAATAAATTAATATCACATTAAGCCTAACTATGCCGCCTTATACACTCCACAGCACAAAGGAATCCCATCCTTACTTCCGGCATACAATCTGCTCCCCATAACCTGCCATGTAACTGGGGGCCATTGTTCCCCCGACACTACCTGCCATGTACCCGACACAGGGCTCTGCCCTCATTAGTAAATGCTAATTAGCTACATGATGCTTGATGTGATGGCTGCCTATGTGCGATAGTCACCCCGTGATATCAGCAACCTCTCGCTGACAGACGTCTACTGCCAAAATATTTAAAGAGAAAAAAATGCCACTAGAGACACTAAGGGAACCAAGTTTCAGCCAAAGCTTCCACAAAGACTTGACGCACGTCCTGATGTGACCTCACCGTTCACCTGTCCACGTGCCGATTCTACATCACGCAATGGTTTAGACCACCCAAAATCCAGATCTCTATCACGGGAAACTGGCAGCCGCCGCCGTGAACATCACGGAGAAAACTCCGAAGGGGCGTCCAACTGATCTTTAGATATTTTTTTTTTATCTATCCGACGTTGGTTCTGAATGACCCAAGATCCGACCACCTTCTCGGGCCATTGTGCCGGGAAACAATGCACCCTTAAGCGGAAATATTACACGTGACCGTCGTCTGCCTCGGATCCGTGTCGCGAGACGCAAAAAAAAAAAAAACACGGACATACGTGGTCCTAACCATTTCACAGGTCACGCAGACGCAGCAACGGCGGTCTCGGTCGGACGTCGTAGACGACAAAAAAAATATATATATATATATAAATATATTATGTCGGCGAAGGTTGGCGCTTTAATTTTGCGTAACCGCAGGCGATTATGGTGGCGGATACGGCGGTCATTGTCCTGATGTCACCTACACAGGGGCAGGTAGAGCTGGCAGTGTGTGGTCATTGTGTGCCGTGCCAGGGGAGGGGGCTGCTCTTTGTACGTGGGGCTGGCAGCTCGGTGGCCGGCCTTCCTCTCCTCCAGCCCGGGGAACACGCTCGTTACTCTGCGGTTTGTGGTCTGCAGCAGACAAAGCGCGGCCTGAGGCCCAGCACAAGCCACGCACTTTCCTGGCAGCGCCCCCCGAGGCTGCTGAGGGAGTAGGCCCCTGCCTCACGGAGCGGCCTGGGAAGGAGTCAGTAATCCACCCCCTCCCCCCTCCTCGTCCTCCTCCACCCGCCGCCCCCGTCTCTTACCCCGCTCCCCGGCGTTGTTTCTCTCCGGCTGCACCGGGCGCGGCCTCGACACTCGCCTGGGTCTCCTGTTCGCTGCTCTGACCGAGTTCATTTGCTGACTGTCGGGGGGAGGAGGGCCGGGCTCCTGGCTGCTCGCAGAGCTGGGCTCGCCCCTGTGTTCGGTTGCCGAGTGAGAGTGCGCGACCTGCGGTTGCTTCACAGTCCAGCCGCCGCTGCTGCTGCTTTCTTCGTCGGCTCCTCCTCGCTGTCCACAAACCCCCTCCCCGTCACTCCGGTGTCTGGAGCCCCGAAAAGATCCCCTCCCGTAAGCCCCGTCTGTCCGCGGCAGGAGGAGCCATTGACACCGCCAGAGACACAGTCACACAGCTGAGGGGGAGGGGAGGAGAGGGAGGGATTCTCAGTCACAAGCCTGCCCCCACCCCGGCCAATCGCGACCTTCAACACAGCGCTCTGCCCACTGCGCAGCCAATCGCAGCCTTCGATGCAAAGCTCAACCTGCCCAGCGGCCAATGAAAGGCGGCGTCTCTCTCTCACACGCTCACATAGAGCCCAGCCGCTGAGGGAAGATGGTGGCTGGGGTGGAGTTGTGCTGAGCGCTGGGCGAACACACAACAGGCAGGCTGTCTGTACGTGTGTACAGTCACTTCCCCAAACACCACAGCCCGCTGCAGTCACCCACACTGTGGCGGCTGTGCTGGGGGCGGTCACCCCTCTCACAGTAATGGCTGGCAGGGTGAAGGTCTTGCTGGTGACGCAGTGCCCTAGGACGTGACTCTCCCCAGCACAGTGCTGAGCGTGAAGTCAGCTGCCACTCTTGTAGCCTGTCATGGAGGAGGCTGTGCAGGGCCGGCGGCTGCGTTATCTGGGGGCCAGGGCTTGTGTAGACCACACAGCCCATGTCTGAATACTGGCTTAGGAACGTACTGTGTGGGGTTCCTCCATAATGGAGGGCGAGGGCACAGCTGACGGGATGTGGGGTCATGTGCCGCCATATACCTCCTGGTGCAATAAAATTACTGCGCGTGTTTCTGGAGAATTCTGCATAGGTGGATTAGACGGTGCAATAACCGGGCAGATTATCGGGAACGACCGTGTCCGCAAACGCTCCTTCCTGCCCGTTGTAAAGGTGCAGCCGAAACTGTCGTTCGTGCAGGGACGACCGATCATCGCTTCTGGGCCGTCTATAAACCGCGATCTGCTGCCCAGAAACGATGATTCTGTATGAGGACGTCAATAGCGACTGCTTGTCCTCCTACCGTGGAGGAGATCGCTGCATGTAAATACTGAGCCAGCAGCCTACTCTCGGAAGGAACGCTTCCTTCCCGACAATCTGCTGCTCCTCCGATAGTGTAAATGCTTCTTAACCCCTTCACATCCGGGCCATTTTCCCCTTTCCTGACAGAGCCTAATTTTGCAAATCTGACATGTGTCACTTTATGTGGTAATAACGCTTTTACTTATCCAAGCCATTCTGAGATTGTTTTCTCGTGACACATTGTACTTCATGACAGTGGTAAATTTGAGTCGATATATTTCGCCTTTATTTATAAAATAATGCAAATATTTACCAAAAATGTTCGAAATTTTCAACATTTTTATTTCTCTTCTTTTAAAACAAAGTGATACCTCATAAAAAAATGTATTACTCAACATTCCCCGTATGTCTACTTTATGTTGGCATCATTTTGGAAATGTCATTTTAATTTTTTTAGGACGTTAGAAGGCTTAACATTTTAGAAGAAATTCTTAAAATTTTTAAGAAAATTTCCAAAACCCACTTTTTAAGGACCAGTTCAGTTCTTAAGTCACTTTGTGGGGCTTACATAGTGGAAACCCCCCCCCCCCATAAATGACCCCATTGTAGAAACCACCCCTCAAGTTATTCAAAACTGATTTTACAAACTTTGTTAACCCTTTAGGTGTTCCACAAGAATTAAAGGAAAATGGAGATGAAATTTTTAAATTTCACTTTTTTGGCAGATTTTCCATTTTAATCTATTCTTTTAACAGCCAAACAAAACTCAATATTTATTACCCTGATTCTGCGGTTTACAGAAACGCCACACATGTGGTTGTAAACTGCTGTATGGGCACACGGCAGGGCGCAGAAGAAAAGGAACGCCATATGGTTTTTGAAAGGCAGATTTACGTGAACTGGTTTTTAGATGCCATGTCCCATTTGAAGACCCCTTGATGCACCCTTACAGTAGAAACTCCCAAAAAGTGACCCCATTTTGGAAGCTAGGGGGATAAGGTGCCAGTTTTATTGGTACTATTTTGGGGTACATATAATTTTTAATTGCGCTATATAAAAATTTTTGTGGAACAAGGTAAGCAAAAAATGGCTGTTTTGGCACTGTTTTTATTTTTTACATTCATCTGACAGAGTAGATCATGTGCTATTTTTATAGACCAAGTAGTTACGGACACAATGATATCAAATATGTCTGCTTTGTTTGTTTCAGTTTTACATAATAAAGCGTTTTTGAAAAAAAAGTTTTTGTCTCCATTTACTGAACGCCATTTTTTTTATTTTTCTGCCGATCGTCTGGTGCAGGGGCTCGTTTTTTGCAGGAAGAGTTGACATTTTTATTGGTACCATATTTGGGTACATATGATTTTTTTAAATCATTATTTCACTTTATGGGGCAAGGTGAGCAAAAAATTGGTTGTTTTAGCACAGTTTTTATTTATTTTTACAGCGTTCACCTGAAGGGTTAGGTCATGTGACATTTTTATATAGCAGATCGTTACGGACGTGTCAATACCTAATATCTATACTTTTTATTTATTTAAATTTTACACAATAATCACATTTTTTTAACCAAAAAAAGATGATGTTTTAGTGTCTCCGTAGTCTGAGAGCCATAGCTTTTTTATTTTTTGACCAATTGTCTTCGTTAAAGTGATGTGGGATTAATTAGAGACGATTTGTCAAAAATCCGAGACAGAGTTAACAATGTGGAGAGCTCTATGGCGCTGATACAGAATGAATCCCAAAAAACAAACTCTGAAATCTCTACAAAGAAGATAGAGTTTAACCTTCTGAAGAAAAAGGTGGCGGATCTTGAGGATAGATTACGAAGATACAATGTGAGAATAATGGGGGTTCCAGAGGGTGCCGAAGATAAGAATCCTACTCAATTCATACAGATGTTAATCCTTGAGATTTTTGGGAAGGATTCTTTTTCCCCATTGTTTATAATAGAAAGAGCTCATCGGGCCCCAGGTGGTAAACCAATCCCTGGGAGACAACCGCGGGCATTCCTTGTTAAGTTCCTGGCTATAAGGGACAGAGATATGTTACTGAGAAGGGCGAGGGGATGCTCACCGGTCGTATACAATGGAAATAGATTGGCCTTTTTCCCCGATTTTTTTTTTTAAAAGACCTACTAGAAAAGAGACGCACATTTATGATGGTAAAAAAAGAAGCTAAGAGAAAGGGATATTAAATACTCCCTTATGTTCCCAGCAAAACTTTGGATTATTTTTAACGACACAACCTTATTTTTTGAAACTCCGGACAAAGCCGTGGACTGGCTTGAATGAAATGATATGTGACCTAATTGTTTTAGGATTTGTTGGGAACAACAACTCTTAGAGGGGGTTTATACCCTCAATCCTTTTTCCCGTTACTTAGTGGGAGGTGCCGAGTAGGGGGGAGTGTGGGAGGGATGGTCTTAGGAGAGAGATCTGCTACAATACGTGGTGGATTACCTGTATGGGGGGCGGGGTCTGGGCTGTGATGCATCCTTTTTTTTTTCTTTCTACACTTAACCGCTTCCTATAATGTCTATTAGAATTCTTGCCTGGAACGTACGGGGTCTGGGGGATAGAAGAAAGAGACAAGCGGTTTTTGATCTTACACGGATTTATCTCCCAGCAATAGTATGTTTGTTGGAAACGCATCTCACTGGGGAGACCTCCAGGGCGGTCGACAGGGGATGGGCTGCGCACACGTATCACTCTACTTTTTCTAGTTATTCTAGGGGTGTTACTGTTTTTATACATAGAACGATTGATTTCGTGTGCGAGGCATCCTCAGTCGACCAGCACGGGAGATTTGTCTTCCTATACTGTAGGTTGATATGCATTTTGGCCTTTGTCTATATTCCACCGCCATTCTCTTTCTCAGTCCTCAACTCTCTGCTATCATTCATGGATAAATGGCCAGAGTGCCCAACATTGATTATTTGGCGATTTTAATTGTGTTATTGATCCTGTATGGGATAGGGTGTCCACGAGTGTCAAGGGTGATAATCCTGTTCAGGGGTCTCCCTTGGCACGGTTTTGTTCTGAGGCTGGGTTTGAGGATGTCTGGGGATATCTAGGTCAGGGGAAAAGGGCCTTTTCATGCATCAGTAAAGCAGATAAATCTATGTCTAGAATAGACCTTGCCCTGATAAATAGAAAATATGTAAGACTTGTAAACCGAATGTAAGAAACAAGGTCATTCTCGGACCATCTACCGTTACTTCTTGAACTTTGTTTGACCCAGGAGAGACGCTTACAGAGACCCCCATTCAGATTAAACCCCTATTGGCTATCAGTAATAAAGAAACACGATACAGTCCAAAATGAAATTAATCGATTCTGGGAAAATAATTATGGCTCAGCAAAAATCCAGGTGATATGGGACACTTTTAAGGCCTATATGAGGGGTATAATGGTCAGTAATATTGCGAACCTCAGAAAGGAGTACGGGAAAAAACAGAAAAACTTAGAAGAATTAGCATTCTTAGCTACACAATCCTTCTACACAAATAAGACGGAGGAGAATAGGGAAAATATGCAAAAGACCACACAAGCATATTCGAACTTTTTGCTGGACAAGGCCCAACAAAGCTTATTTTTTAAAGGGCAAAAATATTTTACAGAGTCAGGGCGACCTGGAAAACTTCTATCTAGAGTGATCTCGAGTAAAGAATCCAAAAAATATATAGATAATGTCCGACTGGCCAATGGTAGGACGGTTAGTGGACAAGGTCTTGTAGAGAAAGCTTTCTTGGACTATTTTCTAGATCTTTATAAAGCTGAACCTAAGATTACAGATGAAATGATGGATTCTTATCTCGATGGCATTGCTTTCCCAACTATTACTGAGGCTCAAAAGAAAGCACTTGAGGTAGAGTTTTTCGATTCAGCAACTTGAGGGGGCAATTAAATTATGCTCGGCCAATTCTACCCCCGGTTCAGATGGACTCCCATATGAATTCTTTAGTAAATATGAGGAGTTTATGCTCCCTAGACTGTTGGGGGTCTTTACTGAATCGGTGGAGGATGGGAAATTGCCAGACTCAATGATGGAAGCTGTAATAATATTAATTCCAAAAAAAGGTAAGGACCCCTCAGAGCTGGAATCGTACAGACCGATTTCACTGCTTAATGCAGATGTAAAGCTCCTTGCAAGGATTTTGGCCACAAGACTCTCTAGGGTTATTTCCTCCATTGTCCACCCAGATCAGAATGGCTTTATTCAAAATAAGGACACGCACCATAATCTGCATCGGCTCTTTGCCAATATACAAGCCCCCGGGGGGACTACCCGCTCCATCCTGTCATTGGATGCCTCTAAGGCCTTTGACAGGGTGGAGTGGCGCTTCCTCTGGAGGGTTCTGATAAGGATGGGCTTTGGGGAAAGATTTATAAGCATCCTTAAATTACTGTATAGATCTCCCACGGCGAAACTGAGTCTTAATGGGATCTTGACCACTAGCTTTGATTTAAATAGAGGTACGCGGCAGGGTTGCCCACTATCCCCATTGCTATTCGATATTTACATTGAGCCCCTAGCTCTGGCCATTAGACAGGATGATCAGATTAAAAGATTTGGAACATTAGGAGCGCAAGACCGTATCTCCTTATAGGCGGATGATGTTCTTTTCTTTATAGACCATACGGAAACAACTCTCCCCAGAACTATTCAAATGGTTAAATCATTTGGTGAGGAGTCTGGTCTTCTTATAAACTGGTCCAAGACCAGTTTGATGTTAATAGACCCGTTACCTCAGAAGGAGGCCCTTGTGACTCAGTTGGATATCGTTGACACTTTTCAATACTTAGGCTTGATTATATCGCCCAGGGTTGAAAATTTTGCCCAACTCAATCTGATCCCCCTAATAACAAAAACTAGAGCAAAAATAGGGATATGGTTGAGACTTCCCCTATCCAGAGCGGACCGAGTTTCATTGGTTAAAATGGTGATACTACCACAATTTCTGTATGTGCTTAGGAATACACCTACCTGGATAGAAGATAAATATTTTAAACTCATGGAAAGAATAATTAACGATCTAGTGTGGGGAAGAAAACGAGTTTGGTTAAAACTGGAACATTTATATAAACCACTAGAACATGGGGGTCTAAATCTCCCCTATCTCAAAGGGTATTTTATTGCTGCCCAGCTACTGATGTGTTATGAATCAAAAAATAGTGCACTTCTAGGGAGCTTAGTAGGGAGTTATGCCTATAATAATATATTTACCCTTCTGGAATCTGGGCTACTGAGTAGCCAAGAGCGGGGTTATAGAGAGACTAAAAAATTACTTTTGAAAGTGTGGGCCACTACTAGAACATGGTTGAAGATAAAGGGCTCACTTACATTCACGCCTCTTTGGCACAATGTACACTTGGAGATGTTAGATGGTATTGCAGCGGACACATTTTGGCAAAAGAATAGGATTTTTTATATTTCACAAGTAGTTAAGGATAGAGAGATTAAGTCATTCACAGAATTATCACATAATGTAAAAAACCTTTCATGGTTTAGGTACCTTCAGCTGCGTTCAGCATTATTTAGTCTGGACGATAAATCACTTCTGGATATAGATAGTTCATCTTTTTTAAATGATTGGATAGGGAGGACACCTTTAAGAATGAAGATTTCAAATATATATATAAACTATTAGTTAAGGCACGGTTTTATGATACACAGTCACCAGGATAAAGAGCCTGGGAGTTGGATTGTCCGAATATACAATTAGAAGGATGGGGAAATATTTTTGCTAACTTAGGCTCACTCTCCCAGAACTTTAACCATGTTCTAGTACACTTTAATATCTGCCATAGATTATATGTCACCCCTACATGGCTAAATAAATGTGGGCTAAGAGATTCATCCAAGTGCCCTAGATGTGACACCTCAGGTGCGGACTACCTCCATATGATCTGGACCTGCCCAGAGCTCATAAAATACTGGAATAGAATTAATAACTTCCTTATTTATAAACTTAAAATACGAATACCTTTTGAACCACAAGTGTTCCTGCTTAATGAGTTTTCCACAATGAGCACCCATAAACTATCAAAAGATTCTCCTAGGCAGGATATAGCTGTTAGCTAGAATTTTGGTTAGTCGGACCTGGTTTGCTCGGCACAGTCCAGAATTAAATACATGGATAAATTTATTTAACAAGGTAAAAAACTACGAGCAAATTGTGTATAGGCAGAGAGATGTGGATGAGAAGTGGAGTAAGATATGGGGCTGCTGGAAGATCTGATTGTAATAATTTATAATTATATATATATATTTATTTATATTTTCTTCCCCTCCCCCCCTGTCTCTCACCCCTTTTTTGGGGGGGGTACCTACTTAAATTTCTTGTTCGTTGTAATATGTTTTGATATATTAATAAAGATAATTAAATAAATAAAAAAAGTCTAATTTTTTGTAGGATGAGGTGACTGATTGCTACTATTTTGAGGGGGCACAGGGGCGTAGCTATAGGGGGTGCAGAGGTGGAAGTTGCTACCGGGCCCAGGAGCCTGAGGGGGCCCAAAGTCCCTTGGGCCATATAAGAGGACACTGGTATTATAGAAAGTACATGCTGGTCAAGTTACACCTCTGGCTGAAGGGAAGAGGTTAGGTCAAGAATTTGGATTGAGGGGGGGGGTGCTGTTTAAATTTTTGCCTCAGGTGGCACGAAGGCTATGTGTTTCCCTGTCCCTTGCCACAAAGTAGGGGGCCCAAGCTGAACTCTTGCACCAGGGCCCATGAGCCTTTAGCTACACCCCTGAGGGGGCATACACCTTTTTGATCGCTTGGTGTTGCACTTTATGTGATGTTAGGTAACAAAAAAGTTTTTTTCCATTTCATCCACCATGACGGCTACGGATGAGATTAACCTCTGTAGGGGCAGAAATTACACAGAGAGAGAGTTTAAGAAGCCCCCACCCACCCACTCTCACCCTCAGTGTTTTTCTTGTCCCTACGGGGCTAGGCTGCACAGAGAAACTCCTGCGAGAGTTTGAAGAGTTTTATTATGTTCTTTTTATTTTATTATTTATTTAAAAGATTGGCTTACCAATCTCCTCCTTAGCCCTCCCGCAGCTTATGCCAAAGCTGGGCTGGGGAGGTTAGCGTGGATCTCGTCTCTGATGCGGGGAGATCTGACTTCACTGTGGCTGGCAACGTCCTCCTTCCCTATTTATGTGGTAGCAGACCAGCAGGAGCAAGTATGCCAAATGCCAGGCATTGCTCGGGTGTCCGCTGCATACCGCTACTTCCGGAAGTGGTGGAGCTTGACGGGCATGTGTCATCACGCTGGGTTGGGCTCCAGTGTCGAACCCTGATGACGTCAGACTCTGTGCTTTGAAACAAGCGCGGCAGCGCACAGCCAGCGTCTCCCCTGCTCTGCAGCGACGATGTCAGTTCCAGAGGCTCCTAGGACCCGTGGCGAATGTACAGACCCACCTTCGGTAACTCCAACCGTGAGTCTCCCAGTGGGAAAACCTGCATCTCTACCTGTATATGTTTTTTTTCCCTTAGTCCATGGGCCTGATTGGGGTTGCTCTTCTTTTACCTAGGTTAAAGAAATTAAAGCAAAAACAAAGTATTCTAAATGCATTAATTGCTAAAAAAAAATTACCTGAGGGACATAAGAAAAAGCTCTGCAAAAATTGCATTAGCGACCTTTTGAAGGAAGAGCAACCGTCTATCATGACAGAAATTTAGACCATGATTCAGGATGAAATCAGATCCTCATTGGCCTCTCACCACCCCTCTCAAAGTGCACCTCCTACGAAAAAGCCGAGGTTATCCATTCCATCCTCCTCTGATTCTGAGGACATGGAAGAGGGAGCGTCAGCATTTAAACACTATCTTGATGAAGATCAGTTGTCGGATGGGGAGATAATAGAGGATGAGGAAGGGAAAAAAAACTTTTTTTCCTCTGAAGAGATGGATGAACTTCTTAAATCCGTAAGGGAAACTATGGGCATCGAAAACGTCCAAAAAACAAGATCTGTTCAGGATGAAATGTTTGAGGGATTACGCACTAAAAAAGCTAGGTCTTTCCCATTAATGAAAATATAAAAGAAATTATCATTGATGAATGGTCGGATCCTGAAAAAAGACTAGGGCTCTCTAAATTCAGAAAGAGGTTACTCTTTGACCCTGCCGAATCCAAAATTTTCAATGATGCCTCTAAAATTGACGTTCAGGTGGCAAAAGTAGTACAAAAGACTTCCTTGCCATTTGAAGACGCATCCCAGCTGCGTGACCCTATGGAACGGAAAGCGGATTCCCTTCTAAGAAAATGTTGGGAAGCTTCGACGCTTTGCGGTAAAAACAAATATCGCAGCTACCTCAGTGGCTAGAGCCATGTATTTCTGGCTCAATGATCTAGAATGTCATATAAAAAATAAAACCCCTAGAGAAGAAATCCTTCAGTCTTATCCCCTCTTAAAATCCACCATGGCATTTTTAGCGGATGCTTCCGCTGTATCAGTTAGATTTGCTGCAAAAGATGCCGCCTTCTCAAACTCTGCCAGGCGCGCACTTTAGATGAAATCCTGGGGGGGAGGCGATACAATTTTTTATAAATCTAAGCTTTGCTCCATAGCATTTTCGGGGGAATATGTTTTTGGACCAATACTTGATAAAATATTAGAAAAAGCCGCCGACAAGAAGGGCTTCAGTCAGCAATCCAGACCTTTTAGAGGCAAAGGCAAGTCTGGTCGTTGGAGTTACCAGAAGGGAGGCAAGGGCAGGTACTTCCTTCTCAATCCCCAAAACAAGCCAAGCGAAAAGCAATGACACCACAGTAGGGGGAGGTTAAAAAATTTCTTAACCCAGTGGGAAGCTACAACATCAAACCCTTGGGCGCTAGACATTGTAAAAAAGGGATACAAAATAGAATTTACTTCTACCCCACCAAAAAGATTCCAAGTGACGTCCCACGATCCGAATACCCTTTAAAAAATCTGGCGGGGTATACTAGAACTAAAAGCATCAAGAGTAATAAAACAGGTCCCAATACCAGAGGAAAAACAAGGTTTTTACTCAAGACTCTTTTTAGTTCAGAAACTGGATGGATCCTGCAGAACCATCATAAACCTAAAAGATTTAAACAAGTCCATAGTGTACAGAAAATTCAAAATGGAATCCATCTCCTCCATCGTACCTTTAATAAAAAAGGGGGCATGTATGACGTCCGTAGATCTCAAGGACGCATATTATCACGTCCCTATACATCAAAATTCGCAAAAATATCTCCGTTTTGCATTACCAAGTCCGGATCACAAAATCATTTTCAATTCTGCGCCCTTCCATTTGGCATTTCATCCGCACCAAGGGTCTTTACGAAACTTGTAGTGAAAATGTTGCCCTCCCTCAGGAAAGAGGGACTAGTAATTTTCCCATATCTAGACGATGTTCTTCTATTGGGAAATTCAGAAGTCGAAACAGTCACAAACATGCAAACCTTCTTACAGAAAGTTTCCAGCCTAGGTTGGCTAATAAATATAAAAAAATCTTCCCTAATTCCGTCATCCAACAGGAAATTTCTGTCACTACCAGAGCTTTGAGACGTTCTCACAGCTCTGTTTCTCCACCCCTGTGATGATGTCACTACCAGAGCTTGGAGGAGTTCTCACTGCTCTGTTTCTCTGCCCCTGGGATGAGGTCATTACTTTCTGTTTCCTTCCTCCCAGCTGTTCCTCCTATGTTTGATTTCTCTGCCTTTAAATCACCCCTCCTCCTTTGTAGAGTGTGGATTATATTTCTCATTTGAGTTGTAGCTCTTGCTTGAGTATCTTCACTTGTATGCTATCATTTCACTGGACCTGTGTTCTGCTGCAGCAAGTACTCCGGATATTGCCACCTGTCTTTGGATCCGTCTTCTCTGCTGCTGCAGCTCCTTCAGCTAAGTGTGCAGACATTGTAGTGTATCTGTTTGTTTTCTGACCGGATCCGAGGCGACCACGGTTCCCTCCATATCCTGAGCAGGGCACCGGTGGCCGTGCCCCTTCCACTATTGTAGGGGTTACAGTGGTCATCAGTCTTAGGTACGCGGGCATGCCTCGTTCCACCATTAGGATCCGGGTATGTGCTTTGCAGCATAGGGAGAGCTTTGAGGGTCTGACAGGGGTCACCCTTTATCCTCCCTAGTTTGGGTCCGGTCAGTGGCTCTATTTTCTGTGTATGCTCTAGTTGCTCACATACACCCGTGACATTATAATCCACCAAAACCGTCTTTTTTGACATGGATCCGCTTTCTGGCCTGGTTGACCGCATGCAGGGTCTTTCTTTGGAGGTAGCGGATCTCCGTCAATCTATGACTCAGCTTCAAGCATTGGGCTCTGCTCCGGCCCATGGAGTCTGTTGCGAGCCAAAGATCTCACTTCCGGAAACGTTCTCCGGGGGCAGTGAGAATTTTGTTCGCTTCAGAGAGGCATGCAAACTCCATTTTTGCTTGTGTCCCCATTCCTCTGGTAATGAAGAGCAGAGGGTGAGGATTGCCATCTCCCTGCTCAGGGGTAATGCTCAGACTTGGGCTTTTTCGCTGCCATCAGGGGATCCCTCCCTTCGATCCGTAGAGAGATTTTTTGTGGCCCTGGGGCAGATATATGGTGACCCGGATCGTGTTGAGCTGGCCGAATCTAACTTACGTTTTTTATGCCAGAACAAACTGTCTGCGGAGCTTTATTGTTCTGAATTTCGGAGATGGGCAGCTGATTCAGGTTGGAATGATGCTGCACTCCGGAGTCAGTTCTGTCATGGTCTCTCAGAGAGATTGAAAGATGCGTTTGCTTTCCATGAGAGACCAACGTCCTTAGAGTCTGCCATGTCATTGGCGGTACGCCTTGACAGGCGTCTAAGAGAAAGAAACGAGACCTCTCTGTCCAGCCATTGTTGGTCTAGGGGCAGTGGTGCGGACTCATTCAGTGTGCAAGGGCCTCATCCTGTCTCGGTCCCCTCTGAGGAGGAGCCCATGCAGCTAGGTCGACTTGCCCCTGATAAAAGAGGATTTAGTCCTCAGAGTATGCTGTGTTTTTGTTGTGGGAGCATAGGTCATTTGGCAAATGTTTGTCCGTCTAGGAGATTCTTGAACTGTACTAAGAGCGATAATAAGAGAAAAACCTCAAAAGGAAAATCATCAAACTCTGCTTCATCTGCTACTTTGGGCAAAGTTGATGTAGGAATTGATGCTTTTCCTCTGACCTGCAGTTCCCGTTTTCTCCTGTCTGCCAGGGTGGCGCTAGAGAGCAAAGTAATTTCTTGTGAGATTTTTGTCGATAGTGGAGCGGCCGTCAATCTTATTGACACTCAATTTGTAGCCATGCATGGTTTTCAGGTTTGCACATTAGAAAAGGATATACCTGTTTTTGCTATTGACTCTGCTCCACTCTCACAGAGATCTCTGAAGGGCATTGTTCACAATATCCGGTTGGTTGTGGGTGACACTCATGTGGAGGATATATCTTGTTTTGTCCTTACCGGATTGCCTTCTCCTCTAGTTTTGGGGTTACCCTGGCTCACTAGACATAACCCCACTATTGATTGGCAAGGAAGGCAAATAAATGAGTGGAGTGACTTTTGTAGAGAGAATTGTCTCACAGCGACTTTTGCAGAGGTGTCTACTAAAACTGTGCCATCATTTCTCTCTGATTTCTCAGACGTGTTTTCCGAGAGCGGTGTTCAGGAGCTACCTCCTCACCGGGAGTTTGACTGTCCCATTAACCTCATTCCCGGCGCCAAGCTGCCAAAAGCACGCCTCTACAATCTCTCACAACCGGAAAGAATCGCAATGCGAACCTATATCTCCGAGAGTCTCGATAAGGGGCATATTCGTCCCTCAAAATCACCTGTTGCCGCTGGTTTTTTTTTTGTTAAAAAGAAAGATGGCTCTCTGAGACCTTGCCTAGATTTTAGGGAGCTGAACCGTATCACGATTCGTGATCCCTATCCCCTTCCTCTGATCCCGGACCTCTTCAACCAAATTGTTGGGGCCAAGGTTTTTTCCAAATTTGATTTGAGAGGCGCGTACAACCTGGTCAGGGTCAGAGAGGGGGATGAATGGAAAACGGCCTTTAATACCCCTAACGGGCATTTCGAGAATCTCGTTATGCCTTTCGGCCTGATGAATGCTCCGGTCGTCTTTCAGCATTTTGTTAACAGTATTTTCTACCATTTAATGGGGAAATTTGTATTGGTGTATCTTGATGATATTTAGATTTTTTCCCCTGATGTTCAGACCCATCAGGATCATCTTTTTCAGGTTCTGCAGATTCTGCGGGAAAATAAATTATACGCCAAGCTGGAGAAATGTGTTTTTATGGTATCAGAGATTCAATTTCTGGGTTTTCTCCTCTCTGCTTCTGGTTTTCGTATGGATCCGGAGAAGGTCCGTGCTGTACTTGAGTGGGAGCTTCCTGAGAATCAGAAGGCATTGATGCGCTTTCTGGGTTTTGCGAACTATTACAGAAAGTTCATTTTGAATTATTCCTCTGTTGTCAAACCCCTCACTGACATGACAAAAAAGGGGGAGGATTTTTCCTCTTGGTCGGAGGAGGCGCTTGCAGCTTTTTCCAAGATTAAAGAGAGTTTTGCGTCTGCTCCCGTCTTGGTGCATCCCGATGTTTCCTTACCTTTTATTGTTGAGGTGGATGCTTCCGAGGTGGGTGTGGGTGCAGTTTTGTCCCAGGGCCCTTCTCCTGCCAAATGGCGACCCTGTGCCTTTTTCTCTAAAAAAACTCTCCCCGGCAGAGAAAAACTATGATGTGGGAGATAGGGAGTTGTTGGCCATCAAGTTGGCTTTCGAGGAATGGCGCCATTGGTTGGAGGGGGCCAGGCACCCTATCACCGTTTTTACCGACCATAAGAATCTGGCATACTTGGAGTCGGCCAGGCGTATGAATCCGAGACAGGCCAGATGGTCTCTGTTCTTCTCCAGATTCAATTTTGTCGTTACATTCCGCCCTGGGATCAAAAATGTGAAGGCTGATGCTCTCTCTCGCTGTTTTCCGGGAGGAGGAAACTCCGAGGACCCGGGTCCCATTTTGGCGGAGGGGGTAGTTGTTTCTGCTCTATATTCTGATTTGGAGGCCGAGGTCCAGGCTGCCCAGACTGAGGCACCTGCCCGTTGTCCTTCTGGGAAGTTGTTTGTGCCTCCTGAGCTACGTCACAAACTCTTCAAGGAGCATCATGATACTGTTCTTGCTGGTCACCCCGGGAGTAGAGCCACGGTAGATCTCATTGCTCTGAGATTTTGGTGGCCGGCTCTTCGTAAGTCGGTGGAGGGTTTTGTGGCTGCTTGTGAGACGTGCGCTCGCGCTAAGGTCCCTCGATCACGGCCTTCAGGTTCCCTTCTCCCGTTACCCATACCGTCTCGTCCTTGGACACACCTGTCCATGGACTTTATCACGGATCTTCCTCGTTCCTCAGGGAAGTCGGTGATCCTGGTGGTGGTGGACCGTTTTAGCAAGATGGCTCATTTCGTACCTTTCCCTGGTTTACCCAATGCTAAAACGTTGGCGCAAGCTTTTGTCGACCATATTGTTAAATTGCATGGCATTCCCTCTGATATTGTTTCCGATAGAGGCACGCAGTTTGTGTCCAGATTCTGGAAGGCTTTCTGTTCTCGCCTGGGGGTTCGGCTGTCCTTCTCTTCTGCTTTTCACCCGCAGTCGAATGGTCAGACTGAGCGCCTCAATCAGAATCTGGAGACATATTTGCGCTGTTTTGTGGCAGAGAACCAGGAGGATTGGTGTTCATTTCTCCCTCTTGCTGAGTTTGCTCTGAACAACCGTCGTCAGGAATCTTCTGATAAGTCACCATTCTTTGGTGCATATGGGTTCCATCCGCAGTTTGGGACATTCTCGGGAGGGGCTCCTTCTGGTTTACCTGAGGAGGAGAGATTTTCCTCGTCTTTGTCTACCATTTGGCAAAAGATTCAGAGTAATCTTAGAAAGATGAGTGAGAAGTATAAGCGTGTGGCTGATAAGAGACGTGTGCCTGGTCCGGACCTGAATGTGGGTGATCTGGTGTGGTTGTCTACAAGAAATATTAAACTGAAGGTTCCCTCCTGGAAATTAGGTCCCAAGTTTATTGGGCCTTATAAAATCTTGTCAGTCATCAATCCTGTTGCCTTCCGTCTTGATCTTCCACGGGTTTGGAAGATACATAATGTATTTCACAGATCTCTCTTAAAACCATATGTCCAGCCCACGGTACCCTCCTCTTTGCCTCCTCCTCCGATTTTGGTTGATGGCAATCTGGAGTTTGAGGTTTCCAGAATTGTGGACTCTCGCATTGTCCGCGGTTCTCTTCAGTACCTCGTTCATTGGAAGGGTTATGGTCCTGAGGAGAGGATGTGGGTTCCGGTGTCGGACATTAACCACCTCCGGACCGCCGAACGCAGCGACGCGTCCTGGAGGTGGTTGTTTCATTCCGCTTGGACGCGCCGGCGCATCCTCTCGCGAGACGCGAGATTTCGGTCACAGCCGGCCCGCGCATGCGCATCGCGGGCCGGCAAAAGTTTGAGGACAATTGCATCAGCAACCTGCCAGCCAATGATCGTCGCTGGCAGGTTGCTGATTTTTAAAAAATCGAATCACAAGCCATATAACAGATCATATTAGTAAATATGATCTGTTATATGGCTTCTCTGCTCCTCTGCTGGTCCTTTTCGTCGGTTGGATCCAGCAGAGGAGCAGACTTCACAGTGAGTAGCACCAACACTACACCTTAGCCCCAGATCACCCCCCTGCACCCCAATTAACCCTTTGATCACCCCTTTGATCGCCCCTGTCAATCACTAGTGAAAGACAAAAAGTGATCAGTGTAAACTGTCACTTTTTTTTTTTCACTAGTATTGGCTGTTAGGTTTTAGGGATAGTTTAGGCCCCTTGGTTAGGTAGTTAGCGTCAGTTAGCGCCCAGCCCACCGCACCGCAGTCACTTTTATTCGCTGATTAGCATATCGCTAATCAGCATTTGTACTTTTATAGTATCTGTAAGTGATCAAAACTGATCACGGTCAGATCTATAATTGTATTAGTGTCACCTTAGCTCGCCCTCCACCCAAAACGCAGTGTTTGCCCGATCAGGCCTGATCGGTCGCCCACACGTGCGTTCACCCACGCCCGCCCCACCGCAGTGACAAAAAATTATTATTTTTTGATCACTGCACATTCACTTTACACGCACTGCGGCGATAAAAAAATCAGTTTTGATATTTTTTATCAACCGCAGCGGCCTCCGGTACTTCGCTAGCCTCCCCTTTGTAAGACAGGTTTGCTTTTTTTCTTGGGTAGTCTCAGGGAATACCCCTAAATTTAGTAGTCCAAAATGTCAAACAGGGGGTATTCTTCTGAAGAGGCCTACAGGATTCTGACCCAGTCGGATGAGGAATGGGAACCCTCATCTGACGAATCTAGCGGGTCAGAATATGAACCTGTGGAAAGCAGTGGCTCTCTGACCCAAAGTTCGGACGAGGAGGTGGAGTTCCCTGATAGAACCAGGCGTACCCGGCCCCGTGTCGCTAGACCACAGGTTACACAGGATCCGCTTCAAGAGCAGCAGAGTGGGGCTGTCGCTGCCGGATCACGTGGTGAGGCATACACCAGCAGCGCAGCCCTTCCTGGACCTAGTACCAGCACTGCCGTACAACCTGGTGAAGTAGCGAGCACCAGAAGGGCAGTTGAAGCTGGTACGGTGACACGTGCAGTAGTTACCCCGTTGCAGCCACCGCACAGACAGGCCCGTAGAGCCCCTAGAATCCCTGAGGTGCTGGCAAACCCTGATTGGCAGTCACCAACTTCAGCCGCACCATTAGTTCCCCCTTTCACCGCCCAGTCTGGAGTTCGGGTTGAGATGGCTCAAATCGGTTCGGCCCTGGGATTTTTTGAGCTGTTCTTGACTGCGGAGCTCTTGGACTTAGTCGTGGCAGAGACAAACCGGTATGCCACACAATTTATAACCGCAAACCCGGGAAGCTATTATGCCCAGCCTTTCCGGTGGAAACCAGTCCAAGTTTCCGAACTTAAAATTTTTCTGGGCCTTCTCCTCAACATGGGTCTAACTAAAAAGCATGAATTGCGGTCATATTGGTCCACGAACCCAATTCATCACATGCCCATTTTCTCTGCTGCTATGTCCAGGACACGATTTGAGACCATCCTGCGTTTTCTGCATTTTAGCGACAACACCACCTCCCGTCCCAGAGGCCACCCAGCTTTTGACCGGCTCCACAAAATTCGGCCCCTCATAGACCATTTCAACCAGAAATTTGCAGATTTGTATACCCCTGAGCAAAACATCTGCGTAGACGAGTCCCTAATACATTTTACCGGGCGCCTTGGCTTCAAACAATACATCCCAAGCAAGCGTGCCCGGTATGGGGTCAAATTGTATAAGCTCTGTGAAAGGGCCACAGGCTATACCCACAAATTTCGGATCTATGAGGGAAAAGATCAGACCCTGGAGCCGGTCGGATGCCCTGACTACCTGAGGAGCAGTGGGAAGACAGTCTGGGACTTGGTGTCACCCTTATTCGGCAAGGGGTACCATCTTTATGTGGACAATTTTTACACAAGTGTGGCCCTCTTTAGGCATTTGTTTCTAGAACGGATTTGCGCCTGTGGCACCCAGCGCGAACTAGTCGCGTGGGCTTCCCCCAACGGCTCGTTACCACCCGTCTTGCAAGGGGGGAGAGGGCTGCCTTGTGTAATGAAGAACTGCTCGCGGTGAAATGGAGAGACAAGCGTGACGTTTACATGCTCTCCTCCATTCACGCAGACACGACAATCCAAATTGAAAGGGCAACCCGTGTCATTGAAAAGCCCCTCTCAGTCCACGACTATAATGCGCTCATGGGAGGGGTGGACTTCAATGACCAGATGTTGGCTCCCTATTTAGTTTCCCGCAGAACCAGACGCTGGTATAAGAAGGTGTCTGTATATTTAATTCAATTGGCTCTGTATAATAGTTTTGTTCTCTACAGTAAGGCTGGGAGAACACGATCCTTCCTCAAATTCCAGGAAGAGATCATCGAGAACCTCCTGTATCCAGAAGGTTCCGTGGCCCCATCCACCAGTGTAGTTAGCCGTCTACACGAGCGACATTTCCCCAGTGTCGTTGCTGGTACCTCAACCCAACCGCCACCCCGAAAATTTTTTCGTGTCTGTAGCAGGAGTGGAATAAGGCGTGACACCCGCTATTTCTGTCCTGACTGTCCTGACGACCTTGCCCTATGCTTAGGAGAGTGTTTCCGGAAGTACCACACACAGGTACACCTAGCATAGGGATTGCATCTCACAGGACAGGCACACAGGGCTATTAGGGCCCTTTTACTCACAGCTGCTGCAAACCTCTCCTTTCACCTGGGATAAAGTGCATAACGTACTTCGCCACATCTTTGGGCGATTTGCGCTTTGCACATTGTCCCATGGGGAAGGAGAGGTTTGTTCAATAAAGGTAAAAAAAAAATAAACAAAAAAAAAATTACCGGTAAGTAAAAAAGTTAAAAAAGTTAATATGTTCTGTTCTGAAGTTAATAAATTTATTGCGTTGCGGCCTGGTTTTTTCTTTTTTGTTTTGTTTTTTTTACCTTCCAGGTGGACCAACCGATCGACTAGCTGCAGCACTGATGTGCATTCTGACAGAAGCATTGCGCTGCTGTCAGATTACACGCAAGTCGGTGTATGCGGCGCTGCAAGACGAGATTTCTCCTCTGCAGTAAAAGATACATTTGCCGAGGCATATGAGCTGAGGAGGTGGCGGTGTTCATATACTTTGGCAAACACTTTGTATATATATAAAAAAAAAAATCCCGGCAAGGATTTATTCATCCACATCGATTGATGTGAATGGAGAAATCTGGTTTGCCAGGGCATACGAGCTAAGTGGGTATGGATGTTGGGCGGAGCTCCTATGTCCTGGCAGACGCCTTTCCCCTCCTTTTTCTTTTTTTGGCAGAGATTTTTTCATCCACATTGATCGATGCGAATGAAGAAATCTGTGCCGTTCATTTTTTTCTTTCAGCCCAGAGGCTGAACGGAAAAAAAAAATCTCATTACCCGTATGCTCAATATAAGGAGAATAGCAGAAACTCCTAATGCTGGGCATACATGTAATGATTGCGGAGACCCTCAAATGCCAGGGCAGTACAAACACCCCACAAATGACCCCAATTTGGAAAGAAGACACCCCAAGGTATTTGCTGAGGGGCTTATTGAGTCCATGAAAGATTGAAATTTTTGTCCCAAGTTAGCGGAAAGGGAGACTTTGTGAGAAAAAAAAAAAATAATCAATTTCCGCTAACTTGTGCCCAAAATTTTTTTTTTCTATGAACTCGCCATGCCCCTCATTGAATACCTTGGGGTGTCTTCTTTCCAAAATGGGGTCACTTGTGGGGTATTTATACTGCCCTGGCATTTTAGGGGCCCCAAAAGCGTGAGAAGAAGTCTGGTATCCAAATGTCTAAAAATGCCCTCCTAAAAGGAATTTGGGCCCCTTTGCCCACCTAGGCTGCAAAAAAGTGCCACACATGTGGTATCTCCGTATTCAGGAGAAGTTGGGGAATGTGTTTTGGGGTGTCATTTTACATATACCCATGCTGGGTGAGATAAATATCTTGGTCAAATGCCAACTTTGTATAAAAAAATGGGAAAAGTTGTCTTTTGCCAAGATATTTCTCTCACCCAGCATGGGTATATGTAAAATGACACCCCAAAACACATTCCCCAACTTCTCCTGAATACGGAGATACCACATGTCTGACACTTTTTTGCAGCCTAGGTGGGCAAAGGGGCCCATATTCCAAAGAGCACCTTTCGGATTTCACAGGTCATTTACCTACTTACCACACATTTGGCCCACCTAGGCTGCAAAAAAGTGTCACACATGTGGTATCTCCGTATTCAGGAGAAGTTGGGGAATGTGTTTTGGGGTGTCATTTTACATATACCCATGCTGGGTGAGAGAAATATCTTGGTAAAAGACAACTTTTCCCATTTTTTTATACAAAGTTGGCATTTGACCAAGATATTTATCTCACCCAGCATGGGTATATGTAAAATGACACCCCAAAACACATTCCCCAACTTCTCCTGAATACGGAGATACCAGATGTGTGACACTTTTTTGCAGCTTAGGTGGGCAAAGGGGCCCATATTCCAAAGAGCACCTTTCGGATTTCACTGGTCATTTTTTACAGAATTTGATTTCAAACTCCTTACCACACATTTGGGCCCCTAGAATGCCAGGGCAGTATAACTATCCCACAAGTGACCCCATTTTGGAAAGAAGACACCCCAAGTATTCCATGAGGGGCATGGCGAGTTCCTAGAATTTTTTATTTTTTGTCACAAGTTAGTGGAAAATGATGATTTTTTTTTTTTTTCTTACAAAGTCTCATATTCCACTAACTTGTGACAAAAAATAAAAACTTCCATGAACTCACTATGCCCATCAGCGAATACCTTGGGGTGTCTTCTTTCCAAAATGGGGTCACTTGTGGGGTAGTTATACTGCCCTGGCATTCTAGGGGCCCAAATGTGTGGTAAGGAGTTTGAAATCAAATTCTGTAAAAAATGACCAGTGAAATCCGAAAGGTGCTCTTTGGAATATGGGCCCCTTTGCCCACCTAGGCTGCAAAAAAGTGTCACACATCTGGTATCTCCGTATTCAGGAGAAGTTGGGGAATGTGTTTTGGGGTGTCATTTTACATATACCCATGCTGGGTGAGAGAAATATCTTGGCAAAAGACAACTTTTCCCATTTTTTTTATACAAAGTTGGCATTTGAATTAACTAAGCAAAATAAGAGGGGCACACCTGCATATGAAAATCAGATGGAGCTACAGCCGATGCGTTTAAAACTATTTATTAGTGTTCACAGTAAAATAAAATAAAATAAATATAGGGTACCTCAATAATACATTCATAAAATACAGTTAAGACATAAATAACCACGTGTATGGATTCAGGTATTAGCCGATAATGTGTCACTAACAGCCAGTAGGGAATCGTGAGTTGGATAATATAGTCTTTGATATAAATTCCAGTGCGCAAGGTTTGATGCGCTATGTCTCAGTTGATGTTAGGTATAACTAGCAATTGTAGCTAGTATGTTGCAATTTGTATACAAAGTCTCATGATATTACTTACTGGTTGTTACGGTATATCTAATAATGTGCAATATTAGCTTGCCGTGTGTGGCCACACTACTTATTGTTGGAAGCGGTGGAGTGACCGATCACTCGTGCTTAACGTGGCGTCCCACGTGTTGCAGCACAAGAGATCTCAGTTCCGGTCCGCTCTCGATATATGAGCAGGGTACCGTGACCAGGAAAGAAACTGTCCGTTTAGACGCCGGGGTCTATTTGCTCTGACCCACTAGAATCGTCGGCGTTGATTTGGTGTCTGTTAGTGTAGACACAGAGGGACTTGAATTTCTTCCTGTCCGTTATAAAAAAAGCGCTTCAAATAACTCCAAGGTTGCGCAGATAGTGTGCTGCGGTTTCTTGCTGCGGTTTCTCGAGACTTGTGCACCAGACGCGTTTCGGAGTTGGCAGTGACTCCTTCCTCAGTGGCGAGTTCCTAGAATTTTTTATTTTTTGTCACAAGTTAGTGGAAAATGATGATTTTTTTTTTTTTTTCTTACAAAGTCTCATATTCCACTAACTTGTGACAAAAAATAAAAACTTCCATGAACTCACTATGCCCATCAGCGAATACCTTGGGGTGTCTTCTTTCCAAAATGGGGTCACTTGTGGGGTAGTTATACTGCCCTGGCATTCTAGGGGCCCAAGTGTGTGGTAAGGAGTTTGAAATCAAATTCTGTAAAAAATGACCAGTGAAATCCGAAAGGTGCTCTTTGGAATATGGGCCCCTTTGCCCACCTAGGCTGCAAAAAAGTGTCACACATCTGGTATCTCCGTATTCAGGAGAAGTTGGGGAATGTGTTTTGGGGTGTCATTTTACATATACCCATGCTGGGTGAGATAAATATCTTGGTCAAATGCCAACTTTGTATAAAAAAATGGGAAAAGTTGTCTTTTGCCAAGATATTTCTCTCACCCAGCATGGTGAGAGCGAATACCTTAGGGTGTCTACTTTCCGAAATGGGGTCATTTGTGGGGTGTTTGTACTGTCTGGGCATTATAGAACCTCAGGAAACATGACAGGTGCTCAGAAAGTCAGAGCTGCTTCAAAAAGCGGAAATTCACATTTTTGTACCATAGTTTGTAAACGCTATAACTTTTACCCAAACCATTTTTTTTTTTTACCCAAACATTTTTTTTTAATCAAAGACATGTAGAACAATAAATTTAGAGCAAAATTTATATATGGATCTCGTTTTTTTTGCAAAATTTTACAACTGAAAGTGAAAAATTTCATTTTTTTGCAAAAAAATCGTTAAATTTCGATAAATAACAAAACAAAGTAAAAATGTCAGCAGCAATGAAATACCACCAAATGAAAGCTCTATTAGTGAGAAGAAAAGGAGGTAAAATTCATTTGGGTGGTAAGTTGCATGACCGAGCAATAAACGGTGAAAGTAGTGTAGGTCAGAAGTGTAAAAAGTGGCCTGGTCTTTCAGGGTGTTTAAGCCATAGGGGCTGAGGTGGTTAAAGCCACTCGCCTCATCAGGGCATTTCATAGGGCTCATCCTGAGAAGGTGGGTCCTGGGTGTCCGGAGTCCACCCGTAGATGGGGGGGGTACTGTCACTACCAGAGCTTTGAGACGTTATCACAGCTCTGTTTCTCCACCCCTGTGATGATGTCACTACCAGAGCTTGGAGGAGTTCTCACTGCTCTGTTTCTCCGCCCCTGGGATGAGGTCATTACTTTCTGTTTCCTTCCTCCCAGCTGTTCCTCCTATGTTTGATTTCTCTGCCTTTAAATCACCCCTCCTCCTTTGTAGAGTGTGGATTATATTTCTCATTTGAGTTGTAGCTCTTGCTTGAGTATCTTCACTTGTATGCTATCATTTCACTGGACCTGTGTTCTGCTGCAGCAAGTACTCCGGATATTGCCACCTGTCTTTGGATCCGTCTTCTCTGCTGCTGCAGCTCCTTCAGCTAAGTGTGCAGACATTGTAGTGTATCTGTTTGTTTTCTGACCGGATCCGAGGCGACCACAGTTCCCTCCATATACTGAGCAGGGCACCGGTGGCCGTGCCCCTTCCACTATTGTAGGGGTTACAGTGGTCATCAGTCTTAGGTACGCGGGCATGCCTCGTTCCACCATTAGGATCCGGGTATGTGCTTAGCAGCATAGGGTGAGCTTTGAGGGTCTGACAGGGGTCACCCTTTATCCTCCCTAGTTTGGGTCCGGTCAGTGGCTCTATTTTCTGTGTATGCTCTAGTTGCTCACATACACCCGTGACAATTTCTTGGGGTAATACTAGATTCAGAAGCCCAAAAAACCTTACTACCTGGGGCAAAAATAAAAGCCATAATAGAGAAAATCTGAAGATTTCAAACTCAAAACAGCACCTCGATCAGGAGCATCTTGGGTCTTATGACCTCCTGTATAACAGCGGTTGCCTGGAGCCAAGCCCACACCAGGACCATCCAATCCTGGATATTGCACAATTGGAACAAACATCAGTCATCCTTGGAAAGGATAATACAAATCCCCTTGCAAGTAAAAATAGATCTAAATGAATGGAAACCAATCTAACCAGGGGGGTCTTCTGGCAAAAAGAACCAGGAGTACAAGTGGTAACCGACGCAAGCGCAACAGGATGAGGTGCAATGGTGGCCTCCTCAATCTGGCAAGGGAAATGGCCGGAACGAATAAAAAACGAGTCATCAAACTACAAGGAGTTAAGAGCGGTCTGGGAGGCCCTAAAAGTAAATCTGGATCTATTAAGCTGAAAACACCTTAAAATATTCTCAGACAATAAAACACCAGTCGCTTTTCTGAAACAACAAGGTCCGAAAAACTCCTAACAAGAAAGATTTTTTCCTGGGCAGAAAGAAACGTCTTATCTATCACAGCAATTCACTTGAAAGGATCAGAAAATACTGAGGCACATTTCCTAAGCAGACAAACTCTAGACCCAGGAGAATGGTCCTTAAATCCAGTCCTATTTCAAAAATTAATAAACAGGTGGGGCCAACCTCAAATAGACTTATTCGCATCAAAAAGAAATGCAAAGGTCAACCGATTTTGCTCCCTAAATCCCAGGGAAAATCCATGGGCGGTGGACGCCTTTTCAGTAAAATGGAACTGGAACCTAGCATACGCGTTCCCCCCATGGGCATTAATACCCAAGGTTCTTCAGAAAATCCTCAGACCCAGTTACAGTGATTCTAATTACCCCATATTGGCCCAAGAGAACCTGGTTTCCCATCCTGAGAATTTTATCCTTGGAAGGTCCATGGCTGATTCCTTTCCAGAAGAACATTCTCTCACAGGGTCCAATCTTACATCAAAACCCGGGTCTCTTCAAGCTATCGGCTTGGATCCCATGGAAATCTGTCACCCATTTAATGCTTCCCCTGAGACAGGGGAACATAAAACTGGCGATAGATTCCCTTTAGGCTAGAGCTACACGGCGACATGAGTCGTGCGACAAGAATTGTACAACATTTTTTGTAATCATAGTCAATGGTGTCGTGCTGCGATGCAACAGTCGCACAGAACTCCAACGCCATTGACTATGATTATAAAAAATGTGCGACTTTTCTGCGATAAGTTGCACCACACGTGTAGCCGTAGCCTTAGTGCAATTGCTGCTAATGTCTTGGTGCCAGATACCACAGGACACCTTCAGAGGTCTTGAGGAGTCCACGTCTCCACATTGTTAGGTGATTTTAATGTTATGGCTGATTGAAGGGTGTATAGTACTAGTGCAACATTTATACATGTTTGTGCATGACCTGATAAAGCTTATAATAATTTAAAGTAAATTATACTTTTTTTTAACCCCTTAGTGACCAAGCCTGTTTGGGCCTTAATGACCAAGCCAAATTTTGGAAATCTGACATGTGTCATTTTAGTTTAGAATAACTTTGTAACGGTTTTGCACATCAAAGTAATTCTGACATTGTTTTCTCGTCACATATTGTACTTTACTTAGATGGTAAAATTATACAGATAAAATATGCGTATCTTTATTAAAAAAGTGAAAATTTATGAAAATTGTTAAAAAATGTACACATTTTCCTATTTTCAACTGCAATATTTCACATACATACATAAATACTATTCAATATTTTTATCAGAAATATATTTCCACATCTTTACTTTATTTTGGCTGCACAATTTTAACTTTTTTTATTTTATTTAGGAGACTTAACATTTTAACATAAATTAAAAAATTTTTGAAGTACATATTTTTTCCTGCAACAAGCCAAGTTTGCAGAGGCTTATAAGTGTCAGAATAATAGAACCCCCCAAAAGTGAACCCATTTTAAAAACTAGGCCCCTTAACGTATTTATCTATGGGTGTAATGAGTTTTTTGACCCACTAGTTTTTTAAAGAAATTAATGCTAAGAAGGTTAAAAAAAAACAAAAAACATTTTTTTACACAAAAGTATTAATTTAAAGACATATTTTTCCTACAGAGCACATTATTATTGGTCCCTGATGGTTACTTTGCTGAAGGCAGATCTTCAGCACAGTAACCAGTGCGCATGTCTGCGCCATTATTATATATTTTTTGATTAGATGTGGGTTCGGGGGGCCCTTATAACTTTATTTAACACATCTGGGGGCCATATTGCCCTGATCGGGGTGCTGGGGGACCCGATCGGGGCATAATTTGAACTTCTCTCTCCTCTCCTGAGGAGAGAGACCTTAATGAGAGCGGCGGTGAGCGGCGGCAGCCAGCTTTGAGTCTGCGCATGTGCCGGGCCGCCGCCATCTTTCTTGAGGGTAAGGGGGGTGGGGGGGTGAGGATCGGGACCCAGCTTAGGGCCAGAAGCGCTGGGGGACCCGATCGCTGTATTGGAGACTTTCTCCCTCCTCTCTTACATGAGAGGAGGGAGAAAGTTTAGTGCGGGTAGTTCCGCTGCCGGCATTTTCTGTGATCGCTGTGATAAAGTGTATCACGGCAATCACGTGATCAGAGACCGCTTGTCACGGTCTCTGATCACTGCCCCGAGCTCTCAGCTACCTCCGGTAGCTGCGGGCACGGAGCTACAGCACTAGATTTTATCGCTAACTTGGGCTGAAGTGCCGCCGTAAAAAGACGGCGCTCCAGCCCAAGGCCCCTTAGTGACCGCCGTAAAAACACGTATGGGTGGTCACTAAGGGGTTAAAGGGTTTTTCTGGCAGTACAATATTGGTGAGCTGTCCTTTGGATACCTCATCAATATTTGATTGTGGGGGGCCAACTCCTGGCACTGCCACTGATCAGCTCTTTGAACAGGCCGCACTGTGGCCTTTTCCTAGATCGGTGACGTCATGTAGAGTTGAGTCCCATTCAAGTGAATGGGCCAGGGCTGCAATACCAAGCACAGCCACTATACAGTGTACGGCCACAGTGCTTCACTGAGTTGGACCCCCACCAATCTGATGTTGATGACATATCCTGAGGATAAGTAATCAACATTGTACTCCAGAAAAACCCCTTTAAATCACGGCTCTAATATGGCACTCCAATTGCTCTGCTAGATTTATTTCCAGCTGGCAGCTTAGTTGGAGTAGAATTAATTGTCACATGCAATTACAACACTATTCAGATCCAGGTTCTTTTTGGGAAAATATAGAATATTTTTTGTGGAAAAACCTCATTAAAGACTATTACTCCCTACCCCCCACTCCAAAGGAATAGCTTCAGCTGCTCATAGTTTATAGATGTCAGAATCTATAGAACAGGAGCGGACTGGTAACTTTAAGGCCCCTTTCACATGAGCGTGACGGATTAGGTCCGGATGCGTTCAGTGAAACTCGCACCATTTTGCAAGCAAGTTTAGTCAGTTTTGTCTGCGATTGCGTTCAGTTGTTCAGTTTTTTCTGTGCAGGTGCAATGTGTTCTGATGCGCTTTTCACGTGCGTGATAAAAAAACGGAAGGTTTACAAACAACATCTCCAAGCAACCGTCAGTGAAAAACGCATTGCATCTGCACTTGCTTCCGGATACATTCGTTTGCATCCGTTTTTCACTGAAGCCCCATTCAATCCTGGGGCCAGGGCTGCGTGAAAAACACAGAATATAGAACATTCAGCGTTTTTCACGCAATGCAGAACTGATGCGTGAAAAAAAAACGCTCATGTACACAGACCCATTGAAATGAATGGGTCAGGATTCAGTGCGGGTGCTTTGCGTTCACGTCACGCATTGCACCCGGGCGGAAAACTCGCTCGTGTGAAAGGGGCCTAAAAGTTGCCCTGTTTTGTAGTTGGGTCCAAATTGATGGAAGGCAGGGCCAGCAATAACATATTGTGGCACATTATACCAACACAACAGAGCCAAATACCACAGTCTATCACAAAATACTGCTAGCAGCACAAAATACATCCCCAAAAACTTCCACTGGCCGGCTGTGAGGAGGGCCCTGGCGGCCCCCTGGGCATCAGCCCACCAGGAAATTTCCCTGTAAGGTCTATGGCCAATCCGCCCCTGCTATAGAATGAAGAGGACAACAGACCTATATGGCGCCATTCTCCTGGGTCTATCAGCCAGTGGATCAGGAGGACTTTTTAGGTGCCTTCACACTCAGCTGATTTTGTTGCAGAATTTTTGCAAATGAAAATCAGTTCCACTCATCTCAACCCAAGTGGCAAAAAAAAACATTCAGAAAACTGCTCTGTGGGATGTTCAACATTTATGATATATTTTTTTTTATAATCCAACACTGATCTATTGTTCTCCATAACGTGGTCTCTGACCCCTTGGGTTTCTGCGGGCTCCCAGGTCTGTGTCTCCACCCATCTTGCAGATCACAGACCCATTGAATACAATGGGTCCGCACCACGATGTGAAGCACACACAGCCTGTGCCTGTGGTGTGTGGACCCACGGTTCGCAGTCTGCAACACTGGCCTAGTGCCCCCACAGTGGTGTGAATGGGGCCTTAGACAGCTACGGTGACAGTAAGTAACCCAGAGACCAGGAACATTTTCAGTTTTTTCCTTAATTTTTTTTATTTTTTATATTAGATCTGTCATCTAATGACAC
This sequence comes from Bufo bufo, assembly GCF_905171765.1. Lineage (NCBI taxonomy): Eukaryota > Metazoa > Chordata > Amphibia > Anura > Bufonidae > Bufo > Bufo bufo. Next base: position 565,379,349 of record NC_053392.1, on the reverse strand, counting down.
AACAGAAAGGTGTAAGGTGTCTCGTGAAAAGTAATATCAAATACAGTTATTTGCAGTTAAATAGGCCCATTGCTAAAACTGAAAAATTGTCCTGATAAGGAAAGGAGGTAAATACTCCGGCAATGAAGCAGTTAATAATATTGAGCCATTTCCCCACCACCTCTTTCTGTCCTTCAAGTTTACCTTTCTTACGTAGTGTAGCCCTTAAACACAGGAAACAATCAAACCAAATATTCGAACAAATGTATGTAAGTGGTAAATCAGATTTGCATGACTTTGGCTACTTTCACACTAGTGTTTTTACTGGATCCGGCAGGGTTCAGCAAAAAAGCTTCCGTTACTGATAAAAACAACCATCTGCATCCGTTATGAACGGATCTGGTTGTATTATCCTTAACATAGCCAGGACGGATCCGTCATGAACTCCATTGAAAGTCAATTGGGGACGGATCCATTTTCTATTGTGTCAGATTATCAGAGAAAACGGATCCGTCCCCATCGACTTGCATTGTGGGTCATGACAGATCTGTCTTGCTCCGCATCCCATGACGGAAAGAAAACCGCAGCTTGCTTTGGTTTTCTCTCCGGTATGGGAACACAACCAAACTGAACAGAATGGAATGCTCCAAAATGCATTCCGTTCCGTTACGTTTTTTCCACATTGACAATGAATGGGGACAAAACATATATATATTTTTTTCCCCGGTATTGAGCCCTTATGACGGATCTCAATACCGGAAAATAGAAACGCTAGTGTGAAAGTAACCTTTAAGTTAAAACAAAAGTGCGAAATGTCATCTAAGCCGAGCATGTACATATACAGTTGCAAGAAAAAGTATGTGAACCCTTTGGAATGATATGGATTTCTGCACAAATTGGTCATAAAATGTGATCTGATCTTCATCTAAGTCACAACAATAGACAATCACAGTCTGCTTAAACTAATAACCACCAAAAAATTTAATGTTACCATGTTTTTATTGAACACACCATGTAAACATTCACCGTGCAGGTGGCTCTGCAGTGTCCCTGCTTGAACTAGTGGAGGTATGCCTGTTGGATGTCATGTGAACCAGCACAACATGGATCCCCTCCAGGTTTACACCAAGCCTAGCTATTATAAATAAGGAGCAGTTCTTCGCTCACCAGGGAACGCACAAAAGATTACTATCAGACTACAGTTTATCCAAAACCTTACGTGCACTGAATAAAACGTGTAACTTCTCATCTTGACAGCTCACTATCCATTTAAGATCCATTGACCATCATAGTTTTTCATAGCAACATGTATTAAAGGGGTTGTCTGCCTTCAGCAAATGGCATTTATCACGTAGAAAAAGTTAAAGGGGTCTGCAGTTTGTTTTAACTGATGATCTATCCTCTGGATAGATCATTAGCTTCTGATCGGCGGGGGTCCGATCAGCTGTTTGAGAAGGCAGCGGCGCTCTAGGAGTGCCGCGGCCTTCTCACTGTTTACCGCTGGCCCAGTGACGTCACGACTAGTATCACCGGCCTGGGCGCGGCTAAGCTCTGTTCACTTGAATGGAGCTTAGCCCCGCCCAGGCCAATTGATACAAGTTGTGACGTCACTGGCCCTGCGGTAAACAGTGAGAAGGCCACAGCATTCCTGGAGCGCCGCTGCATTCTCAAACAGCTGATCGGCGGGGGTCCCGGGTGTCAGACCCCTGCCGATTAGTTGCTGATGATCTATCCAGAGGATAGATCATCAGCTAAAACAAACTGTAGAACCCCTTTAATCCAAGACACTTACTAATGTATTGTTATTGTCCATATTGCCTCCTTTGCCGGCTGGATTCATTTTTCCATCTCATTATACAGTCGTGGCCAAAAGTTTTGAGAATGACACAAATATTAGTTTTCACAAAGTTTGCTGCTAAACTGCTTTTAGATCTTTGTTTCAGTTGTTTCTGTGATGTAGTGAAATATAATTACACGCACTTCATACGTTTCAAAGGCTTTTATCGACAATTACATGACATTTATGCAAAGAGTCAGTATTTGCAGTGTTGGCACTTCTTTTTCAGGACCTCTGCAATTCGACTGGGCATGCTCTCAATCAACTTCTGGGCCAATTCCTGACTGATAGCAACCCATTCTTTCATAATCACTTCTTGGAGTTTGTCAGAATTAGTGGGTTTTTGTTTGTCCACCCGCCTCTTGAGGATTGACCACAAGTTCTCAATGGGATTAAGATCTGGGGAGTTTCCAGGCCATTAACCCAAAATGTCAACCTTTTGGTCCCCGAGCCACTTAGTTATCACTTTTGCCTTATGGCACGGTGCTCCATCGTGCTGGAAAATGAATTGTTCTTCACCAAACTGTTGTTGGATTGTTGGAAGAAGTTGCTCTTGGAGGGTGTTTTGGTACCATTCTTTATTCATGGTTGTGTTTTTGGGCAAAATTGTGAGTGAGCCCACTCCCTTGGATGAGAAGCAACCCCACACATGAATGGTCTCAGGATGATTTACTGTTGGCATGACACAGGACTGATGGTATCGCTCACCTTTTCTTCTCCGGACAAGCCTTTTTCCCAATGCCCCAAACAATCGGAATGAGGCTTCATCGGAGAATATGACTTTGCCCCAGTCCTCAGCAGTCCATTCACCAGACTTTCTGCAGAAGATCAATCTGTCCCTGATGTTTTTTTTGGAGAGAAGTGGCTTCTTTGCTGCCCTTCTTGACATCAGGCCATCTTCCAAAAGTCTTCGCTTCACTGTGCGTGCAGATGCGCTCACACCTGCCTGCTGCCATTCCTGAGCAAGCTCTGCACTGGTGGCACTCCGATCCCGCAGCTGAATCCTCTTTAGGAGACGATCCTGGCGCTTGCTGGACTTTCTTGGATGCCCTGAAGCCTTCTTAACATGAATTGAACCTCTTTCCTTGAAGTTCTTGATGATCCTATAAATTGTTGATTGAGGTGCAATCTTAGTAGCTACAATATCCTTGCCTGTGAAGCCATTTTTATGCAATGCAATGATGGCTGCACGCGTTTCTTTGCAGGTCACCATGGTTAACAATGGAAGAACAATGATTTCAAGCATCACCCTCCTTTTAAGATGTCAAGTCTGCCATTTTAACCCAATCAGCCTGACATAATGATCTCCAGCCTTGTGCTCGTCAACATTCTCACCTGAGTTAACAAGACGATTATTGAAATGATCTCAGCAGGTCCTTTAATGACAGCAATGAAATGCAGTGGAAAGGTTTTTTGGGGATTAAGTTAATTTTCATGGCAAAGAAGGACTATGCAATTCATCTGATCACTCTTCATAACATTCTGGAGTATATGCAAATTGCTATTATAAAAACTTAAGCAGCAACTTTTCCAATTTCCAATATTTATGTAATTCTCAAAACTTTTGGCCACGACTGTACACTTGCTTCCAGGGGTTACGGCCATCGCTGACGGTCACAAACCTGACGAAGGAGACAGTTTGTCCCGTAACTGCAACTAATAAAGTCGGTCTACAATTATTATTCATATTGGGTATACAGCAGTGCTGCAGTCTCTGCCCGCATCTCCACTGTGCCAGCTCAGGCCGTTCCCAGAGCTGACAGGATGGCGTGCAGTAGCGGACCCACACTTGTTTACGTTTGGAAAGATGTTGAGCTCTCAAGGGGAGCGCGCAAGGGGAGCAGTTTATTGTCCTTCACCTTTTAAGGCCCACCATTTAGTTTCCATTCTTCTCATCCCGCAGAAGAACGTTTTAGCCATTTCTGTCTGAGATCCGTTTTTTAAGAAGGAAAAAAATAATACTTTGTGTAGAAAGTTTTTCTGTCTAAAATAACGGACTCAGACGGAAATAGCTAAAACGGATGCAAAATGTGGGTAACTGAGAATGACGGATGCTTAAAATACAGGATCTAGCATTTTTTTGTAGCTTTCTGTTCTTCTGATGGATCAGAAGGATGGAAAGTGAGACGGTTATGTGAACCCGGCCTAACTTGTACCTACAGCACTGCAAATAATGCGCTTCTGCTTTTCATGTGCTGAACTGCAACATGAAAATGGTTCACATATACGGCAAAATTATAGGAATCGCCAGATCCGGCATATGTTGGACACCACCGACACCTGACAGATCCATTTGACCATAATGAGGTACGTTGGGTTTCCAGTATGGACTCCAGTATTCTGCCTGACAAACTACTGCTGCTGGTATTTTGTACTTTTTTTTTTTTTTGCAGGAATTTGCAACAGCCTCTGCTGCTGGAAGCTCTGATGCAGATGTGAACTTTGTCTTACAGATGTCGGAGGCTGGATGCCAGTTTCATAAAAGTATGATAATTGTAGTCATCGGAGTCCAAAAATTATTGCCGTTGAATTAGGAAGTAATAGTAGCAATTTCATATTTTTGCCGTGTGAATTTTGGCTCTGGATTCTTTTCCTATTTTTGTAAAAAAAAAATATTTGAAATAAAGAATAAATGTACTCCTGAGTATACATTAACGTTACATAAGTCAAGTCATTATCGTATAACGTGCGTTCATAGAAAAGGAAAGAGCAGGGCGCAGCTCTGTCGTCAGTCAGAAGTGCAAGCAAGTGTCAAAGAGGGCAGTGGTGGGATGGACGGGTGATTTGTGGGCTTGCAGAAACATGGCCATGCAGATATGTACAGTATGCTACCAGCATTATTAGGATTTACAATTAGTTGTGAGAGCACATTTAAGTTTTAGCAAGAAGCTGTCTAAGGCTACTTTCACACTAGCTTTCGGAGCGGATCCGTCTGATGTTTCATCAGACGGATCCACTCCGATAATGCAGACGTTTGTATCCGTTCAGAACGTATCCGTCTGCATTATTACTTAGAAAATTTTCTAAGTCAGAAAGTAGCCTGAGCGTATCCGTTCAGACTTTACATTGAAAGTCAATGGGGAACGGATCCGCTTGAAGATTGAGCCATATAGTGTCATCTTCAAGCGGATCCGTCCCCATTGACTTACATTGTAAGTCTGGACGGATCCGCTCGCCTCCGCACGGCCAGGCGGACACCCGAACGCTGCAAGCAGCGTTCAGGTGTCCGCTCACTGAGCGGAGCGGAGGCTGAGCGCTGGCAGGCGGATGCATTCTCAGTGGATCCGCCTCCACTGAGAATGCATTGGGGCCAGACGGATGCGTTCGGGGCCGCTCGTGAGCCCCTTCAAACGGAGCGCACGAGCGGACACCCGAACGCTAGTGTGAAAGTAGCCTTATAACAACCACTTGGATCTTCTCATTCAGGACCCCCAATAATGTGATCCACTGACATGTGTGATTTTAAAGAGGACCTTTCACCGATCCTGACATTGTGAACTAAGTATCATGACGTATACAGCGGCGCCTGGGGATCTCACTGCACTTACTATTATCCCTGGGCGCCGCTCCGTTCTCCCGTTATGTCCTCCGGTATGTTCGGGGACTTGGTTATAGTAGGCGGAGAATTAGGGGCGTCTCCTTCTCCTAGGCTGTAGCGCTGGCCAATCGCAGCGCAAAGCTCACAGACTGGGAGAAAAAAAACTCCCAGGCTGTGAGCTCTGCGATGCGATTGGCCAGCGCTACAGCCTAGGAGAAGGAGACACCCAGCAGAACAAGGGCAGATTCCGCCTACTATAACCAAGTCCCCCAACATACCGGAGGACATAACGGGAGAACGGAGCGGCGCCTAGGGATAATAGTAAGTGCAGTGAGATCCCAGGGCGCCGCTGTATATGTCATGATACTTAGTTCACAATGTCAGGATCGGTGAAAGGTCCTCTTTAAAGGAGTTGTCCACTTTTTTAATATTAATCACCTATCCTCAGGATAGGTCATCAATATCAGATCGGCGGGGGGCTGACACCCGGGACCACTGCCAATCAGCTGTTTAAAGAGAAAGCAGCTCGCCGTTGCAACCGCAGTGGTGACCAGGTTTTATTCATTTCAATGGGACGGCTGAGCTGTAATTACACCTGCTCACCACTGCAGTGGCGAGGGTGAGCAGGTAAATAATGAAGGGAAGGCTGCGTTCACAGGAGCGCTGCTTTCTTTTCAAACAGCTGATCGGTGGGGGTGCCGGAAGTCAGCCCCCAGCAGATCTGATATTGATGACCTGTCCTGAGGACAGCCAAGAATAGCCTTTTCTATTGATGGTCAAGAGAATGCACCCAGAAGTGTAGCAAGCCCCTGAGGAGTCGGTGCAGAGGATAGGAGTGGTAGTGGCGGTGATGAGATGTTGTGTCACAGTGAACTTCCTCAGGCTCCCTGTGGATCGGTGCACTGGAAAGAGGGTTGGTCTGTGATGGCTAACCTCCGGCACTCCTGCTGTGGTAAAACTACAACTCCCAAGATGCACACTTGCTTGGTTGTACTCAGAACTCCATAAAAGTTAATGGAGCATTCTGGGAGTCGTAGTTTCACCACCGCTGGAGTGCCGGAGGTTAGCCTTGCCTGGGATAGGTCATCAATATTAAAAATAAAGTGGACAACCCCTTTAAATTAAGGTTTTGTTCCATCAAAGATTTGTAATTGGAGCGGCTGACTTATCAAGGAAATTTTCAAAACATGACTATAGCAAAGGAAGTATTAAATATGGTAACACTCGAGCCAAGAGCATCAGATGACCCAAAAATGGAAGGAATTTCGGGCACAGGTCCAGTCTTCTATGCTCTAGTGATTAATTACATACAACAGTAGGAAATTCTAATTGATATAACAGATTGTAAGATGTGTTTGGTTCTAAAGGTCCACAGTGGGAGTCTGGGAATTATATGGAATGTAAAATTATTGAGAGAGCATTCTCTGATTTATATAAGAGTTTTTGTGAAAATACACAACGTATTATCTATATCTGGTCATGTCTTAAAGGGGTTTTCTTGTCTCAGGAAAGGACCCTTCCAACCTCCTCCTCCCTGGATGCAGCAGTCAGAGGTGGTTAAACAGCCAAACTGTCTGCGCTAAGCTATTTCCGTGCCTCCATACAAGTGAATAATAGTCACTAAAAACAATGGGAGTCATAGTACAGTGGCCTACACAGTTTTCACAACTTGGTGAAATGCATAAACAACATAGCTTGCTATTGTAACGGCCAGTGGGTGTGGACACACTGTACCGACTAACCAGTTTGACTTTGGGCTGGTCCTAAAGGTGTTATATTGGTGATCCCCTTGTTTTCACCCTTTATACAGGGATTTGGCCTTTACTGCAGGGGACCCACCAGGACGCTGTGTACCAGTTCCAGTGTAGTTGACAGCTGACCCATGCAGGTCAGAGACACCGGTGCAAAGCACCAAGGGGTCAGGCAATACTTGTGCAGCACGCCAGACCTGCAGGGTATTGCGATAGTGAGGTCACGGTTATGGGCAATCGAGGGTTACTCACTTTTTGGAGGACCCTGGGCAGGCATGCGGCAGTGAAGGAGAGGTAGACACAAGTTCCTCTGGGGCACACTCTGTATGGAGAGACCTGGCCTGATGGTGTGTGAGGTGCCCTGGATGTTGCAGGTATTTTGAGTGCCTGAGGCAAGGTCCCTTTAAGGATCGTGACGCCAGTGCCTGTAACGGTGGCACACCGGTTTGTAGGAGCAATAAGTGAGGTACACAGGTGGTATAGTGAACCAAACGTTGCTTTACTTTGAACAGTCCAACTTTGTACATACAGTAGATAATGATGATGCAGTCCCTTGTAACAATATTCCACAAGCAGGTTTACTTCACAGTATGGCAGGTATTAATCATGCAAGATACTTGGAGGGTATAAAGTTAATGCTTAGCAGACCTATGCTGCACTATCCCCTTCAGCTATTCTAGCTGGCTGGATCCCAAGGCCCGGATGCCTAAATGCTGGCTTTAATCCTTGGTAATAAATCCTTCCTACAGTATTGACTCTTGACTTTAACTTATATTACTCCTGCTCATCAGGTTACTTATCTGAACTTGTTGTATTGTCCTTGCTTGGTAGGGAAGCTGCAGGTTTCTCCCAGGAGGTAGATTCTTCTTCTGGGGTGACTCTACTGAGCTAAGCTTAGCCTCAGGAGCTTCAGGCTGACTACATTACTCTTCTAGCCACCTGGAATGAACTAACTCTCCCCTGTCTGGGCCTACCTACAGTACAGACCAAAAGTTTGGCCACACCTTCTCATTCAAAGAGTTTTCTTTATTTTCATGACTATGAAAATTGTAGATTCACACTGAAGGCATCAAAACTATGAATTAACACATGTGGAATTATATACATAACAAACAAGTGTGAAACAACTGAAAATATGTCATATTCTAGGTTCTTCAAAGTAGCCACCTTTTGCTTTGATTACTGCTTTGCACACTCTTGGCATTCTCTTGATGAGCTTCAAGAGGTAGTCACCTGAAATGGTTTTCACTTCATAGGTGTGCCCTGTCAGGTTTAATAAGTGGGATTTCTTGCCTTATAAATGGGGTTGGGACCATCAGTTGCGTTGAGGAGAAGTCAGGTGGATACACAGCTGATAGTCCTACTGAATAGACTGCTAGAATTTGTATTATGGCAAAAAAAAAGCAGCTAAGTAAAGAAAAACGAGTGGCCATCATTACTTTAAGAAATGAAGGTCAGTCAGTCAGTCGAAAAATTTAGAAAACTTTGAAAGTAAGGGCTATTTGACCATGAAGGAGAGTGATGTGGTGCTGCGCCAGATGACCTGGCCTCCACAGTCACCGGACCTGAACCCAATCGAGATGGTTTGGGGTGAGCTGGACCGCAGAGTGAAGGCAAAAGGGCCAACAAGTGCTAAGCATCTCTGGGAACTCCTTCAAGACTGTTGGAAGACCATTTCAGGGGACTACCTCTTGAAGCTCATCAAGAGAATGCCAAGAGTGTGCAAAGCAGTAATCAAAGCAAAAGGTGGCTACTTTGAAGAACCTAGAATATGACATATTTTCAGTTGTTTCACACTTGTTTGTTATGTATATAATTCCACGTGTGTTAATTCATAGTTTTGATGCCTTCATAGTCATGAAAATAAAGAAAACTCTTTGAATGAGAAGGTGTGTCCAAACTTTTGGTCTGTACTGTATATATACTTAGGGCTCTCTAGCTCCCTCTAACGTCTAGGAGACTAAACTACACCCTAACAGGCCTGACACCCAGATAACACAGGGAAATGCATATTAAACATCACATTAATGCAAAAGACATATTAACCCTTGTGTAGCGCCCACCTTTACCTAGTGGGACACTACACTTGTAGTCGGTAAACAGGCAAAGTTTGTGCAATACCGTGTAACTATTAGTTTTTTCTATTCTTGACATTGTAGCTTGCAAAAAATAGCATGAAATTCAGTCATTCAACTGAGCTGCAGTGGTGTTTCCTTTGTGGCAAAACTGACCTTGGGGTCAGTACAATTACAACAATACCACATATGTATAGGTTTTTTATGTCTAAAGTGTAAAAATACATTTAAACTTTTTTTATATTAGCATATTCTGACCCCCATAACTTTTTTATAGTTATATTTACTGAGCTGTGTGGGGGCTCATTTTTTGAGGGCCAATCTGTAGTTTTTATTGATACCATTTTGTGTGTGAATTTTTTATCAGATTTTATCACATTTTTGGGGGTAAGAGAAGCAATGAAAAAATTGCTAATTGGCCATTTTGACCCTTTTTTCCGTTACGCCATTCGCCGTATTGGAAAAATATTTTTATATTTTAATAGTACGGGAGTTTTTGGATGGGGTAATGCCTATGACGTTTATATGTTTTTGTTATTTATGTATTTTTTTTATTCTCCGGAAAGGGGATAATTTAAACTATTATAGTTTTTTAATTTTTAATATATTTTTTAACATTTTTTTTTTTACTTTTTTATTTTGAAACTCGTATTTGACCCTACAAAACCTTTTTTGTTCTTTTTTAATTCTGAATCCTCATGAGTCTTTTAGACCCATGATTTGTACAGAATTGCTCATTTCTCATGTTGGCCTGCCTCCTGCTGGCCAAAATAAGAATTGTAGCTTTAATACTCTGGGTCTCTTCAGAGAGACCCAGCGTATTGAAACCAATTACCGGCATCCTCACTGGCTGCAGAGGATGCCGGTAAGAAGCCCAGAAGTGTAAGCTTCCTGGGTTTTCACCCTTTAGATGCCGTGATCTCACTTGATCACGGCATCTAAAGGCATTATTGCCGGTCGCTGTCATTAGCCGCAGGTCTCTGCTGAAAGATCGAAGCCCCGCCGGCCATGACACCTGCTGCATGCGGAAGTGGGTGCCATGTTTGCACTTCGCTCTGCTAGTAGAGAACAGGTTAAATTCCTGCTCACTCAGGGCTTTGAAGTCAAGGAGATGATCCTATCAGTGACTGTGTATACAGAGAGAGCTGTAAATCACTGATAGGACCGCCTCCTTGACCTCAAAGCCCAGAATGAGCAGGAATTTAAATGAATAAATTACAAGTCATACTGAATCTTTTCTCATTAAACTATATTCTCCTGCTCTATAATGTGGTGCCAGGAGCTTACTTTGTATTTTAATAGTAAGAAATTTCATTTAAAGGTTATGTAAACTTTTTGTATTATTGCATTGTACTGATTTTGAGCTAAAAATAATTTTTTCAATTAGTCTTTATTAAAAAATATGGAATTTTTTTGTGTACTGAGCTGAGATGCTGTAGTAGCAGCCTGTGGATTATCTGTATTTTCCGTCATATGGGGAGCAGACGGACTCCTTATCTCTGCTCTATGACCTTATAAACACTCATTAAAGCTCAATCCATATCTTACTGATAAGAATGTGGCTTAAATTAGTGTTTATGACTTCTCAGTAGTTTAGAGATAAGGTTAATTAGATGACCGGCACAAAGGGAAAGTGAAAGTACCATTCACACAGTTAGGGCTCATTCAATTTTGCGGAACGGGTGCATACCCACTCATTTCAATGGGGCTGCAAAAGATGCAAACAGCAAATTGTGTGCTCTCCGCATCCGTAGTTCCGTTCCGCGGCCCTGCAAGAAAGATAGAGCATGTCCTATTCTTGTCCGCGGACAAGAATAGTCATTTCTATCATAGTGCCGGCCATGTGCGTTCTGCAATTTGCGGACGGCAAAACCCTACAGCCGTCTGAATGAGCCCTTAGAAAAAACTGCTAACCCTTTGTGGCAGAATGGCTCAATATTTTTTTTAAAATAAAGGCCAATTGAAAATATGATTTTTAGCAAAAATTAGTAAAATGCAATCATAATAAAAAAAAATGCCTCCAAAGGTGTACATAGCCTTTAAGTGTTCATTGCCATTTTTGAGGGATGCTAGGAATAAGAAGAAAAAAGAAATAAGAATAAATATCACAAACCTCATAAATATTCATAGTAAGCCAGCACAAAAAGGACAGACTTTAACTTGAAACTAGATGAATCTGATAGTAGCGCATCCTTGCTTGGAACCGAACCCGAGTCCAGGAAAAGTTTTTTTTACAGTATACCGTATTTTTCGCCCTATAAGACGCACCGGCCCATAAGATGCACCTAGGTTTTAGAGGAGAACAATAAGAAAAAAATATTTTCCATTACACCTCAGGTCAGACCAGAAATCAGACCCCCAAAGTTAATCAGACCTCAGCTTACAGCCCCAATCAGACCCCCAATGTCAATCAGACCTCAGATCAAACCCCCAATGTCAATCAGACCTCAGATCAGACCCCCAATGCCTCAGATCAATCCCCCAACCTTCAGCCATCTATCAGACCCCATATGTCAGCCATCTATCAGACCCCATATGTCAGCCATCAGCCCCCAAATGTCAGCCAGCAGCCCCTATATGTCAGCCAGCAGTCTCCATATGTCAGCAAGCAGCCCCTATATGTCAGCCATCAGCCCCCATATGTCAGCCATTAGCCCCTATATGTGAGCTGTCAGCCCCATATATTCAGCCATCAGCCCCATATATCAGCCCCTATATGTCAGCCAGCAGCCCCTATATGTCAGCTATCAGCCCCCATATGTCAGCCATCAGCCCCCATATATCAGCCATCAGCCCCCAGTGCAAATTTAATAAAAAACTCACTTACCTCTCCTGCTCCTGGATGCCACCGCTTCTCACCATCGCGATCCTCTTCATCCTGCTGTCGGCTGTGTATCGCAGCGCACAGTGTGTGGTCACAGAGCACCCTCACGCTGTGCGCAGCCCTGCACAGCCGATAGCTGAGCCAAGGACCAGGAAGCGGTGAGTACAGAGCCTTCACTGCTTCCCGATCCTCCGGTACTAATGAAGCGCTTCCATAATGGAAGCGCTTCATTAGTATTCGCTCCATAACACTTTGGGGGGGAAAAAGTCTTATGGGGCGAAAAATACGGGTATATCAATTTCTGAAGTTATTATGCAAAGTCTCGCGAGACTTCGCAAAGTAATAACTTCGCCTCATCGGAGCCAATACATTCTAATATTCTAATACTGTACGGAGCGCTCGCTACTGAGTTATTCAATGATATCTGTCTGTATAGCAACACCTGCTGTTTGCTCTTTTTCTAGTTTCTCTGTCCAGCTCACTGAGCTAGACACACATGTTCAGTTCCATCCTTCAACAGCCAGTAGCTGCAGCAGAAAGTACATACCCCCTAAGAAAGCACACAACCCCTTTAACCCCTTACGGACACATGACGTACCGGTACGGCATTTTTTCCGAGTCCTTAAGGACACATGACGTACCGGTACGGGCGGTGATCGGAACAAGGTACCTGCTCAAATCATTGAGCATGCGCCTCGGCTAAATGCGCGGGGGGGTCCCGTGACCCCCCCTCCCGTGTCGGCGATCACTGCAAACCGCAGGTCAATTCAGACCTGCGGTTTGCGGCTTTTACCTGGTGCGGCGGTGGTGCCATCGGGTCCCCATGGGGCTGTGGGGGGGACCCGATGGAATGGAAGGCAGCGCGATGCCTTCCTGAGGCATCTGCGCTGCCTTCCGGTGAAGAGCCTGTGAGATCCAGCCCTGGATCTCACAGGCCCCGGAAGCTGTATGAGTAATACACACAGTATTACTCATACAGCCAATGCATTCCAATACAGAAGTATTGGAATGCATTGTAAAGGAATATACCCCCAAAAGTTCAAGTCCCAAAGTGGGACAAAAAATAAAGTTAAGAAAAATTTGTAAAAAATAGGGGGAAAAAAAAAGTTAAGAAAATAAAGTTAAGAAAAATTTGTAAAAAATAGGGGGGAAAAAAAAGTATACATAGTAGGTATCTCCGCGTCCGTATCGACCGGCTCTATAAACATATCACATGACCTAACCCCTCAGATGAACACAGTAAAAAATAAAAACTGTGCTAAATAAACCATTTTTTTGTCACCTTACATCACAAAAAGTACAACAGCAAGCGATCAAAAAGGCGTTTGCCCACCAAAATAGTACCAATCTAACCTCATCCCGCAAAAAATGAGCCCCCCCCAAAAAAAAAAAACTATGGCTCAGAATATGGAGACACTAAAACATCATTTTTTTTTGTTTGAAAAAAGCTGTTATTGTGTAAAACTTACATAAATAAAAAAAAAAGTATACATATTTGGTATCGCCGCGTTCGTATCGACCGGCTCTATAAAAAATATCGCATGACCTAACCCTTCAGATGAACACCGTAAAAAATTTTAAATAAAAACTGTGCTAAATAAACCATTTTTTGTCACCTTACTACACAAAAAGTGTAATAGCAAGCGATCAAAAAGTCACACGCACCCCAAAATAGTGCCAATAAAACCGTCATCTCATCCCGCAAAAATCATACCCTACCCAAGTTAATCGCCCAAAAACTGAAAAAATTATGGCTCTCAGACTATGGAAACACTAAAACATGATTTTTTTTTGCTTCAAAAATGAAATCATTGTGTAAAACTTACATAAATAAAAACAAAAAGTATACATAATAGGTATTGCCGCATCCGTGACAACCTGGTCTATAAAAATATCACATGATCTAACCTGTCAGATGGATGTTGTAAATAACAAAAAATAAAAACGGTGCCAAAACAGCTATTTCTTGTTATCTTGCCTCACAAAAAGTGTAATATAGAGCAACCAAAAATCATATGTACCCTAAACTAGTACCAACAATACTGCCACCCTATCCCGTAGTTTCTAAAATGGGGCCACTTTTTTGGAGTTTCTACTCTAGGGGTGCATCAGGGGGGCTTCAAATGGGACATGGTGTCAAAAAAAACAGTCCAGCAAAATCTGCCTTCCAAAAACCGTATGGAATTCCTTTCCTTCTGCGCCCTGCCGTGTGCCCGTACAGCTGTTTACGACCACATATGGGGTGTTTCTGTAAACTACAGAATAAGGGCCATAAATATTGAGTTTGGTTTGGCTGTTAACCCTTGCTTTGTAACTGGAAAAAAATTATTAAAATGGAAAATCTGCCAAAAAAGTAAAATTTTGAAATTGTATCTCTATTTTCCATTAATTCTTGTGGAACACCTAAAGGGTTAACAAAGTTTGTAAAATCAGTTTTGAATACCTTGAGGGGTGTAGTTTATAGAATGGGGTAATTTTTGGGTGGTTTCTATTATGTAAGCCTCGCAAAGTGACTTCAGACCTGAACTGGTCCCTAAAAATTGGGTTTTTGAAAATTTATGAAAATTTCAAGATTTGCTTCTAAACTTCTAAGCCTTGTAACATCCCCAAAAAATAAAATATCATTCCCAAAATGATCCACACATGAAGTAGACATATGGGGAATGTAAAGTAATAACTATTTTTGGAGGTATTACTATGTATTATAGAAGTAGAGAAATTGAAACTTGGAAATTTTCTATTTTTAAAAAATTTTGGGTAAATTTGGTATTTTTTATAAATAAAAATGAATTTTTTTTGCTTCATTTTACCAGTGTCATGAAGTACAATATGTGACGAAAAATCTCAGAATGGCCTGGATAAGTCAAAGCGTTTTAAAGTTATCAGCACTTAAAGTGACACTGGTCAGATTTGCAAAAAATGGCCTGGTCCTTAAGGTGAAATAGGGCTGAGTCCTTAAGGGGTTAAGTTTCCAATTCAGAGATTAAAGCTGGCCATACACATGAAATACCTAACAGCCGAGTCTCACATTTGGCTCGGTCAAGCATACAGATCATTTTTGGTGCTCAGATGACGTAGGTTGATATCACTTGGAAGTGATCAGGAATGATCGTTCATACCCCTACCATTGCCTTCTTGTTAGCTGTATATACATGCAGCAATCATCAGGCCTGTATGGGGATGAACGATCATAAGTGCGGTCATTAATCCCCATAGAGTTCTATTGTTTGTTGGCAGCAGATGCATGTTTACATAAGGCAATGTCAAGGGACATACGATGACTAGTGTAAAGCACGAATATTCGAATAGCAAATTTTTATCGCGAATATGGCCACTTCGAGAATTTGCGAATATTTAGAATATAGTGCTATATATTCGTTATATCGAATATTCAGCATTTTTTCCATTTGAACACATGATTCATCTCTGCTTTTTGTTTGTGGGCCAATGAGAAGGAAGCAATGTCAAGTTCACAACAACAATACTTAGTGCACCAATCAGTAATCTGTAGTCAGACCTGCTAAAATGTGAAGTTGCACTTAGTGCGAAAAAATATTCTAATCACTGCCGATTAGTGCAATCTCGAATATATTGGAGCACTTGACTCTATCTGCATATAAAGCTATTCTACAGGGAGTGCAGAATTATTAGGCAAATGAGTATTTTGACCACATCATCCTCTTTATGCATGTTGTCTTACTCCAAGCTGTATAGGCTCGAAAGCCTACTACCAATTAAGCATATTAGGTGATGTGCATCTCTGTAATGAGAAGGGGTGTGGTCTAATGACATCAACACCCTATATTAGGTGTGCATAATTATTAGGCAACTTCCTTTCCTTTGGAAAAATGGGTCTTGACAGGCTCAGAAAAGTCAAAAATAGTGAGATATCTTGCAGAGGGATGCAGCACTCTTAAAATTGCAAAGCTTCTGAAGCGTGATCATCGAACAATCAAGCGTTTCATTCAAAATAGTCAACAGGGTCGCAAGAAGCGTGTGGAAAAACCAAGGCGCAAAATAACTGCCCATGAACTGAGAAAAGTCAAGCGTGCAGCTGCCAAGATGCCACTTGCCACCAGTTTGGCCATATTTCAGAGCTGCAACATCACTGGAGTGCCCAAAAGCACAAGGTGTGCAATACTCAGAGACATGGCCAAGGTAAGAAAGGCTGAAAGACGACCACCACTGAACAAGACACACAAACTGAAACGTCAAGACTGGGCCAAGAAATATCTCAAGACTGATTTTTCTAAGGTTTTATGGGTGAGTGAGTCTTGATGGGCCAGATGGATGGGCCCGTGGCTGGATTGGTAAAGGGCAGAGAGCTCCAGTCCGACTCAGACGCCAGCAAGGTGGAGGTGGAGTACTGGTTTGGGCTTGTATCATCAAAGATGAGCTTGTGGGGCCTTTTCGGGTTGAGGATGGAGTCAAGCTCAACTCCCAGTCCTACTGCTGTTTCTGGAAGACACCTTCTTCAAGCAGTGGTACAGGAAGAAGTCTGCATCCTTCAAGAAAAACATGATTTTCATGCAGGACAATGCTCCATCACACGCGTCCAAGTACTCCACAGCGTGGCTGGCAAGAAAGGGTATAAAAGAAGAAAATCTAATGACATGGCCTCCTTGTTCACCTGATCTGAACCCCATTGAGAACCTGTGGTCTATCATCAAATGTGAGATTTACAAGGAGGGAAAACAGTACACCTCTCTGAACAGTGTCTGGGAGGCTGTGGTTGCTGCTGCACGCAATGTTGATGGTGAACAGATCAAAACACTGACAGAATCCATGGATGGCAGGCTTTTGAGTGTCCTTGCAAAGAAAGGTAGCTATATTGGTCACTGATTTGTTTTTGTTTTGTTTTTGAATGTCAGAAATGTATATTTGTGAATGTTGAGATGTTATATTGGTTTCACTGGTAAAAATAAATAATTGAAATGGGTATATATTTGTTTTTTTGTTAAGTTGCCTAATAATTATGCACAGTAATAGTCACCTGCACACACAGATATCCCCCTAAAATAGCTAAAACTAAAAACAAACTAAAAACTACTTCCAAAAATATTCAGCTTTGATATTAATGAGTTTTTTGGGTTCATTGAGAACATGGTTGTTCAATAATAAAATTAATCCTCAAAAATACAACTTGCCTAATAATTCTGCACTCCCTGTAATGTTCTGCCGTGCCAACCATTTTCTCCAGTTTCAGGAAACTTTTACCAGCTCGAAAAACTTAGCCAAAGTGACCCACGCCTGTATTTCACGTTACAAATTCGCATTACGCGATTTCTACATTGCCGATTTATCACACTCAATAAAATAATCTCGAATTCATGAAATTTGCGAATATATGACAAATATTGTACAAAATATTTGTGAAATATCGTGAATTCGAATATAGCCCCTGACGCTCATTACTAACGATGACCTTATGTGTGGCACAAGAATTTGCTTGGTCATCGGATGGTCAGTGGCACATTTACATCTGCCTGTGTAAATAGGCCTTAGGCCACTGCCTGCTTTCACCATTGTCAAGCGAGGGTCCCATACACATAAATCATCAACTGATTCCATTGTTATTGGTTGGCCCTTTGTATTGGGACATAGATACTGGTAGTTGATAAAAATCAACTGAAAAATGGGTGACCAACTGGAAAAACATATAATGCATAATAAAGTCATTACTGTAAGAAATCCTGTTCCATCAAATGTACCCAAAAGTTTCTAGATCAGCATTTCTTTATGATTTCACTATAATCATGGCAAACAACCCACAATATGACCGCACTGTGTGAATGTCCCCATTGTGTGTGCTGAATGCAAGGGGAATAGGTCTATAAAAGCTCAGCATGCCATAATACAGCCTATAGAAAGGTGATGGCTAAAGGTGGATTTACACGGGATGATTCTGCAGCCAATTGTCTGGAAGGAAGCGTTCCTTCCCAACAGTCGGCTGCTCAGTGAAGGAGACCGTGCATTTACATGCAGCGATCTTATTTACCATATAAGAACGAGGAATCATGGTTACTGGGCACATTTACACGGGCAGATTGTCGGGAACGACCATCCGCAGGAACGATCGTTCCCAATAATCTGGACGATTATTGGCTTCTGTAAATGCAACTTAAATGCATTGCAAGTTGTGCATTAATGGCCTGGTCCATGCCTCTGACCCATAACAGCACCGTAGCTCTTCGCAGGTCAGTGTTATCATAGGGACACTGAGCCTTGTAGCCATGAGGCCTCATGCACACGACCGTTGTGTGCATCCGTGGCCGTTGTGCCGTTTTCCGTTTTTTTTCCGCGGACCCATTGACTTTCAATGGGTCCGTGGAACAATCGGAAAATGCACCGTTTTGCAGCCGCATCCGTGATCCGTGTTTCCTGTTCGTCAACAAAATATGACCTGTCCTATTTTTTTGACGGACTACGGTTCACGGACCCATTCAAGTCAATGGGTCCGTGAAAGAACACGGATGCACACAAGATTGGCATCCGCGTCCGTGATCCGTGGCCGTAGGTTACTTTGATACAGACGGATCCGAAGATCCGTCTGCATAAAATCTTTTTCAGAGCTGAGTTTTCACTTCGTAAAAACTCAGATCCGACAGTATATTCTAACACAGAGGCGTTCCCATAGTGATGGGGACGCTTCTAGTTAGAATATACTACGAACTGTGTACATGACTGCCCCCTGCTGCCTGGTAGCACCCAATCTCTTACAGGGGGCTGTGATCCGCACAATTAACCCCTCAGGTGCTGGACCTAAAGGGTTAATTGTGCATATCATAGCCCCCTATAAGAGATCAGGGGCTGCCAGGCAGGAGGGGGCACAAAAACTGGGGAGGGAGGGGGGTTCCTTCCCCAGTTTTAATTTCATTGGTGGCCAGTGCGGCCCCCCGGCCCTCCCTCTATTGTATTATTTTCATTGGTGGCACAGTGTGCGGCCCCCCCGGCCCCCCCTCCCTCCCTCTATTGTATTATTTTCATTGGTGGCACAGTGTGCGGGCCCCCCTCCCTCCCTCTATTGTATTATTTTCATTGGTGGCACAGTGTGCGGCCCCCCCGGCCCCCCCTCCCTCTATTGTATTATTTTCATTGGTGGCACAGTGTGCGGCCTCCCCTCTCCCCTCCCCCCCCAATCATTGGTGGCAGTGGAGAGTTCCGATCGGAGTCCCAGTTTAATCGCTGGGGCTCCGATCGGTAACCATGGCAACCAGGACGCTACTGCAGTCCTGGTTGCCTTGGTTACTTAGCAATATTAGAAGCATCATACTTACCTGCTGCGCTGTCTGTGACCGGCCGGGAGCTCCTCCTACTGGTAAGTGTCAGGTCTGTGCTGCGCATTGCTTAATGATCTGTCACTTACCAGTAGGAGGAGCTCCCGGCCGGTCACAGACAGCGCAGCAGGTAAGTATGATGCTTCTAATATTGCTAAGTAACCATGGCAACCAGGACTGCAGTAGCGTCCTGGTTGCCATGGTTACCGATCGGAGCCTTAGCGATTAAACTGGGACTCCAATCGGAACTCTCCGCTGCCACCAATGATCGGGGGGGGGAGGGGAGGCCGCACACTGTTCCACCAATGAAAATAATACAATAGAGGGAGGGGGTCGGGGGGGCCGCACACTGTGCCACCAATGAAAATAATACAATAGAGGGAGGGGGGGCCGGGGGGGGCGCACACTGGCCACCAATGAAAATAATACAATAGAGGGAGGGGGGGCCGCACACTGTGCCACCAATGAAATTAATACAATAGAGGGAGGGAGGGGGGCCGAGGGGGGTCTTCCCCCTGCTGCCTGGCAGCCCCTGATCTCTTACAGGGGACTATGTGCGGCACCTGAGGGGTTAATTGTGCGGATCACAGCCCCCTGTAAGAGATCGGGTGCTGCCAGGCAGCAGGGGGCAGTCATGTACACAGTTCTTAGTATATTCTAACTATAAGCGTCCCCATCACCATGGGAACGCCTCTGTGTTAGAATATACTGTCGGATCTGAGTTTTACAATCTAACTCATATCCGACAGTATATTCTAACATAGAGGCGTTCCCATGGTGATGGGGACACTTCAAGTTAAAATATACCATCGGATTGGAGAAAACTCACGGACCTACGGACCCCGTTTTTGCGGACCTTAAAAAAAAATTGTCGTGTGCATGAGGCCTAAATCACATATATTCCTCTACCTTCTTACTGGTGGCACGTATGCTATAAATATTAAAGTTGCAGAAGACAGATATTAATGCACTAACACAATAGATGCAAGCATATCACTCTGATATGATAAAATCCGGTAGGCTGGCACAGATGTGTTTTGATCAAAATATATTGGCTGATATCCTTGGATTTTATCATATCAGAGTGAGGGCTTAGTCTATATACACTGCTCAAAAAAAATAAAGGGAACACAAAAATAACACATCCTAGATCTGAGTTAATTAAATATTCTTCTGAAATACTTTGTTCTTTACATAGTTGAATGTGCTGACAACAAAATCACACAAAAATTAAAAAAATGGAAATCAAATTTTTCAACCCATGGAGGTCTGGATTTGGAGTCACACTCAAAATTAAAGTGGAAAAACACACTACAGGCTGATCCAACTTTGATTTAATGTCCTTAAAACAAGTCAAAATGAGGCTCAGTAGTGTGTGTGGCCTCCACGTGCCTGTATGACCTCCCTACAACGCCTGTGCATGCTCCTGATGAGGTGGCGGATGGTCTCCTGAGGGATCTCCTCCCAGACCTGGACTAAAGCATCTGCCAACTCCTGGACAGTCTGTGGTGCAACATGACGTTGGTGGATAGAGCGAGACATGATGTCCCAGATGTGCTCAATTGGATTCAGGTCTGGGGAACGGGCGGGCCAGTCCATAGCATCAATGCCTTCGTCTTGCAGGAACTGCTGACACACTCCAGCCACATGAGGTCTAGTATTGTCTTGCATTAGGAGGAACCCAGGGCCAACCGCACCAGCATATGGTCTCACAAGGGGTCTGAAGATCTCATCTCGGTACCTAATGGCAGTCAGGCTACCTCTGGCGAGCACATGGAGGGCTGTGCGGCCCTCCAAAGAAATGCCACCCCACACCATTACTGACCCAATGCCAAACCGGTCATGCTGGAGGATGTTGCAGGCAGCAGAACGTTCTCCACGGCCTCTCCAGACTCTGTCACGTCTGTCACATGTGCTCAGTGTGAACCTGCTTTCATCTGTGAAGAACACAGGGCGCCAGTGGCGAATTTGCCAATCTTGGTGCTCTCTGGCAAATGCCAAACGTCCTGCACGGTGTTGGGCTGTAAGCACAACCCCCACCTGTGGACGTTGGGCCCTCATATCACCCTCATGGAGTCTGTTTCTGACCGTTTGAGCAGACACATGCACATTTGTGGCCTGCTGGAGGTCATTTTGCAGGGCTCTGGCAGTGCTCCTCCTGTTCCTCCTTGCACAAAGGCGGAGGTAGCGGTCCTGCTGCTGGGTTGTTGCCCTCCTACGGCCTCCTCCACATCTCCTGATGTACTGGCCTGTCTCCTGGTAGCGCCTCCATGCTCTGGACACTACGCTGACAGACACAGCAAACCTTCTTGCCACAGCTCGCATTGATGTGCCATCCTGGATAAGCTGCACTACCTGAGCCACTTGTGTGGGTTGTAGACTCCGTTTCATGCTACAACTAGAGTGAAAGCACCGCCAGCATTCAAAAGTGACCAAAACATCAGACAGGAAGCATAGGAACTGAGAAGTGGTCTGTGATCACCACCTGCAGAACCACTCCTTTATTGGGGGTGTCTTGCTAATTGCCTATAATTTCCACCTGTTGTCTATCCCATTTGCACAACAGCATGTGAAATTGATTGTCACTCAGTGTTGCTTCCTAAGTGGACAGTTTGATTTCACAGAAGTGTGATTGACTTGGAGTTACATTGTGTTGTTTAAGTGTTCCCTTTATTTTTTGAGCAGTGTATAATGCTTGCATCTATTGTGTTAGTGCATTAGCATCTGTTTTCTGACTTTTTTCATAAATGTAGCCATGGATATCCGCATATGTATTTATTATATCGTGCAGGATGTTTTTATTTTTGTTTTTTATCTTTTCTCTCAAACATTAAAGTTGGATTAATTTCTCCATTGTCTGAGGTTTTAATATAGATCCTCCCACTGGACGGGGTCCACAGAAGCCTAAGATCCTGCAGAAACTTAGTTGTGATAATTAGAACCATAGGTTATGGTTTGAACATTGCTTGTAGAGATGAGCGAATCGAAGCTGACGAAGTGGAATTTGATCCGAATTTCAGGTTTTATTCAATTCATACCGAATCCAATTTTTTCCCTAAAATGGCTGCTGCATGTGTGAGAACATGGAGCGAGGAACTCTGGGAAGGCGGGATAACCTATAATGCCATGCATGCAGCCAATCAGCAACCAGCCAGCCCTGTGATGTCACAGCCCTATAAATAGCCTCAGCCATCTTGGATTCTGCCATTTTCCAGTGCACTTAGTGCAGGGAGAGACGCTAGGGACAGTGCTAGAAAAAACTTCATTGTGCCAAAAAAAACGATTTACAAATGCAGGGAAAGATTATTCAAAGTGTAGGGAAAGGATAATGAGGAATCATTCCACAGCATTTATGTTGAACAGGGTTCAGTAGGGGAGGTTACAGCCTGGGTAATAGGAACAATCCTATTACACCTTGCTGCACTGACTGGGCACCCAAATTGCCATTAAACAGCTCTGTAATTCCAGAAAACCGTTCTTATTGGGGTGCAAGTGCTGTTTGATATAGGCATTTACAGGGTCTTATTTACCCTTGTGCGGTGCAGTTATATGTTCTAAAGCATTTTTTGCCTTGTATTAGTGGGGAAAAGGGTGGTGTTGTGCTAAAATTACAGACCTTTTTGTCATGTATTAGTGGCAAAAGTAAAATATATTTGTCATTCAGTGGTGCTGTTATAAGTTCTAAAGGCTTTTGTGGTGTGTATTAGTGGCAAAAGAAAAATATATTTGCCGTTCAGTTATATGTTCTAAAGCCCTTTTTGTCGTGTAATAGTGGCAAAATAAAAATATATTTGCCGTTCAGCTGTGCAGTTATATGTTCTAAAGCCCTTTTTGGCGTGTATTAGTGGGGAAAAAGAAAAAGGGCTTATTAGCCGTTGTGTGATGAAGTGAGAAAATTACAGCCCTTTTTGGTGTGTATTAGTGGCAAAAAGAATATTTCCCGTTCAGCTGTGAAGTTCCATTGTACTACAGCCATTTACTGGGTGCATTAATAGGATAGATACGTACGTCCTATTAGCCGTTCTGCGGTGAATTGTGATTGTTATATTTATTTTTTTGGGGTGTATTAATAGGAAAAAAATATGTCTTATTAGCCAGTCTGCCGTGAACCAACATTGTTATACTGCTATTGTTCAGGCGTATTAATGGGAAAAATAAGTACGTGTTATTAACCATTCTGCGGTGAATTTACATTGTCATACAGACATTGTTGCTCTGTATTAATAGCAAAAAATAACTATGTGTTATTAGCCGTTCTGATGTGAATTTATATTGTCATTCAGTTGTGAAATTTGTTTGTCATACAGCCTACTTTGGGAAAATTGATGGGTGATTGTAGACTTCCTTTTGTTGTATGGACTGAATTACATCGATTAGCCATTCAGTGGTGAAATTATTTTGCGAAGCAGCCTTTTTTGGGAAAATTGATGGGTGATTGTAGACTTCCTTTTGCTGTATGGACCAAATTACGTCTATTAGCCATTCAGTGGTGACATTTTTTTTGTGAAACAGCCTTTTTTGGGAAAATTGATGTGTGATTGTAGACTTCCTTATGCTGTATGGACCGAATTACATCGATTAGCCATTCAGTGGTGAATTTTTTTGTGAAACAGCCTTTTTTGGGAAAATTGATGTGTGATTGTAGACTTCCTTATGCTGTATGGACCGAATTACCTTGATTAGCTATTCAGTGGTGAATTTTTTTTGTGAAGCAGCCATTTTTGGGAAAATTGTTCGGTAGCTGTAACTACGGTCAAGGACAAAATATGTCCTTTACAGCCACTGGGTAAATGTGGTTCCTGGCCAGCCACACCAGCAATTTGGCCAGGTGATGTCGCTTCCGCTTCCACATTCTCACACTGTTGGTCCTGCGACAATGTCCGCCTCTGCCTCCTCATCCTCCACCGTGTCCTTAGCCTCCACATGTGCAGGGCACGCCGGTGTCAGGTTGTTCTACACCTCGTTTGCCTGAGCGAACGGAGTCACACAGGGGAAGAACTGCTCCGTGTCCTTCATCAAGATATCGAATCCTGGCTTTCTCCGCGAAAACTCAAAATCAGAACCATGGTGACCGACAACGGGAAGAACATAGTGTCGGCATTGCGTCAAGGAGGGCTGAGCCATGCACCCTGCACACATGTTCAATCTGGTTGTCAAGAAGTTCCTGAAGTCTTCTACTCATCTGCAAGACATCCTAAAAATTGCCAGGAAACTTTGCATGCACTTCAGCCACTCGTACACCACAAAGCACACCCTCCTTGAGCTGCAGCGGCAGAACGGCATCCCCCAACATAGGCTGACGTTTCCACCCGTTGGAATTCCACCCTCCATATGTTGAACTGACTATACGAACAGAGAAAGGCCATCAATTTCTTGATGATCCATGCGGACAAGAGTAGTCCCCTGTGTAACTTCGATGTCAGCCAGTGGCAGCTCATGCGTGACACCTGCCGTTTGCTCAGGCACTTTGAGGAGGCAACGTTATTTGTCAGTCGCCAGGACTACGAGATGAACGATGTCATTCCACTGCTTCATGTCCTGGAACAGATGCTGGTAAATCTATTTGGTCAGGAGACTGGAGACGTGGTGCCTAGATCTCACGGCCACATGAGCTCTGTGGGGGCTGAACTGGAGGAGTAGGAGGACATTGGAGCACAAGCAATGTGTAGCGAAATGGGTGGTTTTTATACACAGGTGACAGGAGAGGAGGAGCAGGAGCAGCCAGGGGAGCTACAGGGCAATGAGGAAGACGAGGCAGAGGACCCAGACACACCATGGCAGTATGCATTGGAGATGGAGATAGGAAGTCCCTCCGAGTCACTTGATCAAATGGCCCAATGTATGCTCTCTTGCTTTTGTAGTGACAGCTGAATTGTCACCAATCGGCAGAGGGATGACTCCTGGCACTCCACCTCGTTTGACCCTCGCTACTGGTAGAATTGGGGCCTTTTTTACACCCGCTGAGAGGGAGGACAAACTGAACTGCTATAGAGACATCCTATATAATCAGTTGGCCTCTGCCTATGTGCGTCATCGCCCATCCTCACGCAGGTCTGACCGGGGGGGGGCCCTCTGCGCTCACTTTCCACCGCCATGGCTGCTGGAGAGGGGGGGGGGGGGCAGGAGCAGTACCAGCTCCATCAGCAGCAACTTAAGTCTAGAGTCGCTGATGAGCAGTTTTCTTCACCCGCCTACTGAAGAAACTACTTACCAGCAGCAGCAGGTAGACATAGAGCAGAACCTGAACCAGCAAGTGGTGGCATGCTTGGACAGCACCCTGCCACCCCATGTTGAACTACTGGGCAGCCAAACTGGATTTGTGGCCGCAACTGGCCGAGTTTGCCCTGGAAAAGCTGTCCTGCCCGGCCAGTAGTGTGGCATCAGCGCGAGTGTTTATTGAAGCGGGGTCCATAGTTACCCCAAGAAGAACTAGCCTGTCCACCCAAAATCCATCCATGGTGCCACACCAACACTTTGACAAAAGAGACTGGTCTCTTCTGACTACCTGCCTCAGCTACTATTCTGATGCTGCCACCCGCCTGATGCCACACATCTGATGCCAAGTGCTCCTTGGGCAGACTAGATGGGCCAAATGGTTCTTATCTGCCGACACATTCTATGTTTCTTTCACCCACCATCTTCAGCGGGTACTGGTATTGCCTCCAACCTCCACACTAAGTCACCTTGCCACTCTGTGGTCTCCTCATGTTGCTGCCACCTCCACACTATGTCACCTTGCCACTCTGTGGTCTTCTGATGCTGCTTTTTTTGGGGTTATTGTTCTGACGGATCAGAGGAAGTGCAAAATAATCAATGACGTCAACACAAACTTACTGCTGACACCCTCTCCACGGGGGGCTCTACTTGTAGGTTCTGTTGACATATATGTGGAATCAGCTGATGACGGTGTAAAAGGAGTGCGCTTCTTCTTGAAGCTAACATCGACCTGTAAGGCTAAGTTCACACTTGAGTTATTTGGTCAGTTTTGGCCCTGTGACTGCCCAAATAAGTGAAGTGTGCAGTGATTCTAAGAGCGACGCCTGTCATCTGCATGTCATAAGGACTCACAGTATAATTTCACTACTACAGCAGACTCCCTATGCGTGTTACTGCAAGGCACAGTGTTCTACACCACTACAGGGAGTGCAGAATTATTAGGCAAATGAGTATTTTGACCACATCATCCTCTTTATGCATGTTGTCTTACTCCAAGCTGTATAGGCTCGAAAGCCTACTACCAATTAAGCATATTAGGTGATGTGCATCTCTGTAATGAGATGGGGTGTGGTCTAATGACATCAACACCCTATATTAGGTGTGCATAATTATTAGGCAACTTCCTTTCCTTTGGCAAAATGGGTCAAAAGAAGGACTTGACAGGCTCAGAAAAGTCAAAAATAGTGAGATATCTTGCAGAGGGATGCAGCACTCTTAAAATTGCAAAGCTTCTGAAGCGTGATCATCGAACAGTCAAGCGTTTCATTCAAAATAGTCAACAGGGTCGCAAGAAGCGTGTGGAAAAACCAAGGCGCAAAATAACTGCCCATGAACTGAGAAAAGTCAAGCGTGCAGCTGCCAAGATGCCACTTGCCACCAGTTTGGCCATATTTCAGAGCTGCAACATCACTGGAGTGCCCAAAAGCACAAGGTGTGCAATACTCAGAGACATGGCCAAGGTAAGAAAGGCTGAAAGACGACCACCACTGAACAAGACACACAAGCTGAAACGTCAAGACTGGGCCAAGCAATATCTCAAGACTGATTTTTCTAAGGTTTTATGGACTGATGAAATGAGAGTGAGTCTTGATGGGCCAGATGGATGGGCCCGTGGCTGGATTGGTAAAGGGCAGAGAGCTCCAGTCCGACTCAGATGCCAGCAAGGTGGAGGTGGAGTCCTGGTTTGGGCTGGTATCATCAAAGATGAGCTTGTGGGGCCTTTTCGGGTTGAGGATGGAGTCAAGCTTAACTCCCAGTCCTACTGCCAGTTTCTGGAAGACACCTTCTTCAAGCAGTGGTACAGGAAGAAGTCTGCATCCTTCAAGAAAAACATGATTTTCATGCAGGACAATGCTCCATCACACGCGTCCAAGTACTCCACAGCGTGGCTGGCAAGAAAGGGTATAAAAGAAGAAAATCTAATGACATGGCCTCCTTGTTCACCTGATCTGAACCCCATTGAGAACCTGTGGTCCATCATCAAATGTGAGATTTACAAGGAGGGAAAACAGTAAACCTCTCTGAACAGTGTCTGGGAGGCTGTGGTTGCTGCTGCACGCAATGTTGATGGTGAACAGATCAAAACACTGACAGAATCCATGGATGGCAGGCTTTTGAGTGTCCCTTGCAAAGAAAGGTGGCTATATTGGTCACTGATTTGTTTTTGTTTTTGAATGTCAGAAATGTATATTTGTGAATGTTGAGATGTTATATTGGTTTCACTGGTAAAAATAAATAATTGAAATGGGTATATATTTGTTTTTTGTTAAGTTGCCTAATAATTATGCACAGTAATAGTCACCTGCACACACAGATATCCCCCTAAAATAGCTAAAACTAAAAACAAACTAAAAACTACTTCCAAAAATATTCAGCTTTGATATTAATGAGTTTTTTGGGTTCATTGAGAACATGGTTGTTGTTCAATAATAAAATTAATCCTCAAAAATACAACTTGCCTAATAATTCTGCACTCCCTGTATACAGGCTCTCTGCAGCCAGCAAATAGCCATTTTAACTCAATTCGCCGCATTTCAACAAAATTGGCGCTGAATCGAATTTTTTAAAAATTTGCTCATCTCTACAGTAATTTCTTGCCTCTGGGGACAGATGATAAGGCTGCTTTAAATGTAGGATGGACTTGAATCATGTGGAATCAATGGTGGTCATTTAGGGCTGTATTACACCTGATCAGATTACCTGACCAATATCTGTCCAATCAGACTAAAGCCTCATTCACACGTCAGTGTTTTGGTCAGCTCCAAAAATGGAATAATTCTGGTATGATACTGTTCTAATGACCTTACGTTGTAATTGGTGCCCATGAACACTTTATTTTCAGGAAACAGACTGTAAATGGTATTTGTTGCCTATAGAAACACTAGCAGCGCCTGTAAATGAGCAATATAATGTACAGCAGGGGAAGAGACCGTAGTTGTTGTGTCCACACAAGACGGCATGATTTCGCATAGCAGTCATTCGGGTGTGTCCACATTAACCTGCACTTGTCAATTAGCAACTGGAGTCAAGGTAGTTAGCATAGCTTGTTAGAAGTGCAAAACAGAAGCGTTACTAGAATCCAGGCATGCGGCCAACGACTGTTGCTCATCTGTGCATGTGAGGGCTCATACCAACGTGCTGCACTGAGGCTTTTTGTCTACTCTGGGAGTCAAACTAGGTGTCAAGGGATCGAAATGCCACGGGTCCTTAAATTACACCAATAGTATGCAGAGGTGACTAAAAACTATCAGGTTGCGGCCACACCTGCATTTTTTTTCATGCAGTTTTTGAAGCCAAAATCAGATGTGGATCATTAAAGGAAAGTGTTAAAGGGGTTGGCCCAGTTGGGATATGCCATCAATGTCAGATAGGTACAGGTCCCGCATCTGAGACTTGCTCCTATGTCCAGAACTGGACCCCTCAAGTGAACAGAGAGTAGATGCGCATGCACGGCCATCCTCTGTTCACCGTTATGGGAGTTCTGGAAATAATCGAGCGCTGGCTCGGCTACTTCCGGCAGTCCCATAGCAGAAAACAGAAAGGTGGACGCACTCGCACTGTTCTCTCTCAATTTACTGTTATTAGACTTCCGAATATAGCTAGGTGAATTTGCTCGGCTATTTTTGAACTCCTATAAGCGATGAATGGAGAGCCACACATACGTCATATGCTGTCTTTATCTTTGGGGCCCGTATTCTGCAGATAGGAGCAGGTCCCAGAGGTGGGACCCTCATCTGTGCTGGGTCCTAGGGATATGCCATCAATTTCCCAGAATGGCCCACAGACAGATACGACTTCTCTGAAACCACTCCTGGTTTTAGCTTCAAAAACTGCATAAAAAACCCTGAACGTGTGGCTGCACCTTCAGGTCCCCAAAGTATTATAAAAAAAGGCCCCTTTTTACATAAGACTTTTCTACTACTTCACCACTGTCCAGGAATACTACCCTAATCATTGTAGGGAGGCAAGATAGGATTCATATTAGAAAATTAAAGGAGCTGTTTAAAAGAAGAAGTTAAAAAAACATGATAAAAGACAGGAATGTTCTTAAAACAGTAAAAACTTACACTCTCCATCTTGAACCCCTTTGGCTCCAGTATCCCTGCTTCAATCCTCCGAGGCAGCCATTATGTCATGTTCTTGGCTGCAGTGATGAAGTCCCACATACCACACATGACAATCACTGGCCTCAGAGGTATTCAACCTTAGATATCCCAGATTTCTATCTTTTTATTTATTTTTTTAACTTAGACAACCCCTTTAAACTCATCTCTTACTGCCTATGGAACAATGTCCAATTTGGTGATTCACCCTATCTCAAGATGTGCCAGGCCATAGTATATGATATAACAAGTTGATAGGTGCCCGTTTAAAGGACCTTCTGGAAAGGGCGACTGGGAACTTAAAGTGGCCCTGGAAAAAAACTAAATGACCTCATGTTGTAGGTGAGTCCAAATTGACAGAAGGTGGGGCAACATAAGTAGGCAGGGACAACAGAAGTAGGTGGAGCCAGCAATACCATAGTGCAGCACAGAATACCGCCCCAGCAGAACCAAATACCATAGTGCAGCTCAAAATGCCACCCCAGCAGAACCAAATTTCAATAAAGAGCGCTTCAATCTGTATTAATAGAAGCGCTCATTGCTTCTGGCACCCCCCTGAGAGCTGGCACCCAGGGCAGAGCCCCCCACCCCCGTGGCACGCCACTCACCATGTGCAACCACCCTTAAGTTGCCATCACATACTGCAGAACTTTCCACAACAATGTTGTGCTTTTGTTGCGGATTTTTCTGAAACTGAATAGGAAGGGTATTTCTTTGTGAATGATGTTGCGGATTTCAGTGCGAATTACATCTTCATTAAAATGAATGGAGATATTCAGCTACAGGAAATCCACAACAAAGCATTAATAATCCGCAGCAGAGCAGAACGCAGGCATTGACGCTTTTCATCCCCATAGGCTAACATAGGGGATGTCTTAATGCTGCGGATTTTAAATTCCACACCGTGTGAGGGCACCCTTATAGGCCTTGAGTCATCAAGACCAGCATCTGTTACTCCGGTCTTGATGCTCAGAGCTGCGTAGATTTCATTCTGGCACATGGACTACCGGAGGAGCCGTGTAATTTAGGATGCGGCCTGCACATTGTCGTAAACTACATGGCTCCTCCGGTAGTCCATGTGCCAGAATGAAATCTACGCAGCTCTGAGCTGTGGATCTGTCAATATTTACGCCAATTTCTAGCGTAAATAATGATGAATGAGCTGAGCCTCGCAACGCCCCTTTTGGTAAAAGAGGTGAGGGCGGCGTAAAATGCCAATTGCGACTAGAACATTCGCGATGGCATTGAAAAGTCACAAAGACACTTTTTCTACGCCAAAAACAGGTGTAGTGGAATAATACTTTCCCCCTGTAGAGTCCCGGAAGCACTACAGCATAGAGAAAGGGTAAAGATATAGACATTTAGAAGAGGACGGTGACAGGTCTATACCAGGGGAAGAAATAGTGCTCGGGGTAGAGCAGATAGAGGATAATGGCTGACCGATATGCCATAGCTGAGGCCACACATAAAAATCAACGCTGCACAGAAAGCAATCACGGTCTGAGGAATGAAAGAGAAATAGAACAATTTAGCAGCTGCCGTCTTGAAGGATTAATTCCCTTTAACATGTCATGAAATGTTCTGCCGCAGCGCGGGAGCACAATAAGATGTAGACACTGCAATATATTTGTTTTTATCATTTAATAATGGGATTCGGAAAAAGCAGGTGTGAACCAATTGATAGGCATTTTTATTATTTTTTAGGCAGTAGTTATTAGTAGAACCAAAATCACCTTGGCAACCCACAAACAGAAAACAGCTCGAGCTCAATGGCGACAGCATCTGAAGTCATCTTATATCCTGAATTCTCCGGGAGGCAGGAGGACAGACAACCGACCTTCAGCAAAAAAAATCTGCAAGGGACCCAAAAATATTACATTTATGTTACAGGGAGAAAAAGAATAAAACACAATATAATATACAATAAAATATAACCTGTAATGATAAACTAAGCACACTACACATCAAAATGCCCACGACTGTGTGTATTTTTCGGAACAGCTGGCTCCTAATAGAACAGTCCTATCCTTGTTCGTAATGCGGACAATAATAGGACAAGTTCTATTTTTTGCTAAACGGACATACGGAAATGGAATGCACACGGAGTAACTTCCGTTTTTTTTTTGAGGACCCATTGAAATGAATGGTTCCGCGTACGGTCCGCAAAAAAAAATGGAATGGACACGGAAACAAAATATGTTTGTGTGCATTCTGATGTCAGAACCTGATTATTATAGAGATATGTAGCATCTATGGAGCACCACTTATCTCTTCCTGCAATGCAGTCTGTTACAGACTGCATTGAAGGAAGTCCCTTCTCCTGTGCAAGCCACTGACTAAGCGCTGGCCAGGCCAGTATTGCGGCCTGCAAACAGTGGGCCCTGAACGTTTTTGCACCGCATCACGGATGCGGACCCATTCACTTGAATTCTTGATTCTGTGGGGTTTCTGTCCGTGCCCCCGCACCGCAAAAAAAGTAGTGCATGCACTACTTTTTTGTGGTGCGGATGGCGGACCCCATTCAAGTGAATGGGTCCGAGTCTGCATACAGCGGCCCTGTGGTCGGTGCCCGTGCCTTGCGGACCGCAATTTGTGTTCCACATTTGTATGCCTGAGCCCTTACATAAAGGGAAGAATGTATGGTGAGGGTAATACTTGGTCAGTTTGCTTAGGTCTGCATTGGCGTACTGTGCACAAAATTTATCAAATGTCGCACATTGTTAAATTTGGCGCATCTTTACACCTAACACTTTTGTATCAAAATGCAACTAAATTTTTTGCCACCTCGTGACTGGAGTAACTTTTTTTTTGCAACCTTTTAGGCCGAGTTCACACGAGCGTGTGTGACCCGTGCCCGTGCTGCAGCCCGCAAATTGCGGGCCGCAATGCACGATCGCCAGCCGTAGGTCAGCCGCATCGGATCGCGGACCCATTCACTTTAATGGATCCACCCGTTTCGCAAAAAGATAGGACATGTTCTATCTTTTTGTGGAACGGAAGTACGAGAGCAACCCCACGGAAGCACTCTGTAGTGCTTCCGAGGGGTCCCCGTTCCGTGCAGCCGTTCCGCAATTCTGGATTTGCGGACCCATTGAAGTGAATGGGTCCGCATCCGTGATGCGGAATGCACACGGAACTGTGGCCGTGTATTGCGGCCCGCAATACGGCCACGGATCACACACGTTCATGTGAACTAGGCCTTAAAAAAAGTCCCAGTGAAAAATCTGGAGTGAAACTAATTAACATAGCTATGTCCATTTTTCCATCCACTTTCCACAAAAAAGTTGCTAAATTTATGCACAAGTAAGCCCAAACATTCCCAAAGCCCTACTGCAGAATTCTACAGTGTAGGGCGTGATGAATTCTCCCACAGTATTAGCTCTCTCTTTAAAGGGGTTTCTAATTTTTTTTTATACCGATGACCTTATCCTCAAGCTAGGTAGGGGTCTGACTCCCAGGGCTCCGCCAATCGTAAGTGCTCTCAGCCTTTGGTCTTATGGCCCCTTTACACTGGCCAACCATTCGTTCCTTATAATTGCTTGCTCACCCAAGGAGGCGAGAGCTGTATGGGGACCAGCAAGTCTCCATAAAGAATCATTGTTTCTGGGCCTTCCCAGAAACAACTATTTAAAGGGATTGTGCACCTTTGGGCAAGGAGGAGGTAGGTGGCAAACTACCCCTCTTCAGCAGACCTACAAAGCGAAGCATACTTACCTGCTTCCCAACGTTATCTCCTCGCTCATTCTCTCTCCGGCCTCAGCAGCACTCCCAGAAGTTAAACTTACATTTTGACCACAGTGGTGACCTGCTCCCTTTGCATTAAGTCAAATGGTCATGTGACACACGGGGAGCAGGTCACCACTGAAGCCAGTGATTGGCTGCAGGATTGTCAAAAAGAAAGTTTACATCCTAGGAGTTCACTGGAGAATTTAAGGCCAGGGATAGGTACCAGCACTGGGAAGCAGGTAAGTATGCAGGTGTGCCCAATGGGGCAGTTGCCACCCCCCCTCCCCAAAGGTGCGCAGCCTGTTTAGGGCTCCTACACAGGCCGATGATCGGAGCAATTATTGGGAAGCAACATTCTTAGGAATGCTCTGTCCCGATAATTGCCCTGTGTAAAGACGCCACAAATCACCCAATCAACAAGCAAACACTCATTTATTGGGTAAAAGCATAGTTTTATGGGCAGCAGATCTTCTGTTTAAACAGCAATCTGCTGCCCAGAAACAATGATTCTGTATGGTGACGAGCAAACACAGCAGCGATCCCTCGTCCCCATATAGAGGTTATGATTGCTGCATGTAAATGCATCTCTTACCTCCTATGACGAGCAGGCAGGTTATCAGGAATGATAGGGTCAATCCCGAGTAATGCCTGCTGCGTCAGCCCATGTAAATGGGTCTTTAAGTGTCTGCATCAGTGATGCTTTCACCTAATGAAGGAGCCCATTGATTGGGTAATCAGCAGCACTTTTAAACAGGGCAATTATCGGGAAGGCGCTCTGCCATGAACATTCCTCCCTAATAACTGCCCTGACATCTGCTTGAGCTAACAGGCCTTTAAGCTGGTCACACAACAGTGTAATTTCCATATAATTTACAGAAAGGGGTACATAATCCCATAAATTATACTGGAGTGTCCAGCCAAGAACCGGGGGAGGAACATATAAAATGAGCCGTCTGTTATCTGAGTAAAAGCTTGTTGGTACATTGGAGCCTTTCACTAAACCTAGAAACGGATTTGTAATGCAGATCCAGGATCCATCTCCTACTAGTCCCTTCTATTCTACATTGAGGGATTTAGATTAACAGACGGCTCATTTTATATGTTCCCCGCCACACTAGGTATTATGTATGGCACATGGTATGTAGGGGGCCCTCTTCCAAATTTTGCATTGGGCCCCAGGAGCTTCAGATTGTGCCTCTAGGGGTGAGACTGAGAATTAAAATGGCTCTGGTGCTACAAGGTACCTACCAGCCTGAACCACATACATTCATTTTTTTTTTAGACAGTTTAAAAAGTATTTTACTCACATGGAATTCAGTGGAGAAAAATTCCTCAAAGGGGTTATCCGAATTCTAAAAGATCCCCCCCCCACCCAAATGTCCGGGCCCCTCGTATACATTATACTTACCCTGCTCCCTGGCACCGGCGTCACCGTCTGCATCTCCCCAGCATGTGGATCAAAACATCCCCAGCGACGGGGGGAGGTTGCAGCCAATAGCATGTCGAAACGGGGACGAGACTCCCTAGGGATCCAGAGAGACGCGGCTTGCCGGGCAGCAGGTGAGTATAATGTATACGAGGGGCCCAGGCATTGGGGGAATATTTATGACTTCGGATAACCCTTTGAAAGGGTAGTCCAAGATTGTTTTTCAAATTTCACTCCTACCCAGTAGGACCTGTGAAAAGATCTATTCGTACTTGCTGTCCGGTGCTCTGTTTGGCCTCTGTGGCTCCTGAGCTGTCTTCACCAGACTTCCGGTCCCCATTTGTAAACTTCCTGCATGGATGGGGGTCACATGTGTCGCTACAGCCAAAGACTGGCCTCAGCAGTGACCTGTCCCCAAGCGGCACGTGACCTAGCAGTGGCGTTCCGCTTGGTGTCCAGGAACCACAGAGCTCTTCCGGAGGGGTGGGGAGCAGGTAGGTATAGATCTCTTCACAGGCCACGCTGAGTAGGAGGAATTTTTTTTTATAAATTAAGGATAACCCCTTTAAAATAACAATGCAGGATAATGTGGTCTCTATCTGATTATTATGTATCACTTTAAAATAGTAGAAATAGAGACAAAAAAGAGGAAAAACACAACATAAAATATAGATGTGACCTAACAGGATCCTGTCTACAGGCTGACATTTTTACTTTACTCAGATATTATTATCACTAATAATTATAGATGATATATTGCTATGTATAGTATCAGCCGTATCCTATCTAATTATAGCATTGCACCAATAGCGTCACTGGAAATAAGTCCTCGTTCACATTCCGTTTTTGCAGTCTGTGTATGCTGACTGGCGTATACATTTTCTGTGGACAGCACACATACCCATTGATTTTAATGTGTTTGTTCACAATCATTATTTAAAAAAATAATTGACAGAACACGGATGGCACCCATGTTTAGTCAGTTTTTTATTGACCACTTATAGGAGATGATCTGGAAATTATTTTCAGCTGATGCAGTGTCCATGGAATACGAACAACACACGGAGGGCAAAAAATCGGACCAAACACGGATCCTTCACGAATGAAACACGCGCTGATTTTTCACAGACGTCAAACAGACATAGAAATCTGAATGAGGCTAAGGCCTCATCAGGGAAGTTGTCCGTGCAAGATTTGTGTTTGGACCGTGTGTCCGGTTTTTTGCCCTCTGCGGGTTTTGTTCGTATTCCGCGGTCACTGCTCAGCTGAAAATTCATTTTAAAAGCATTACCTATTAGTGCAGTTGGCCAAATCCGCTGATTTCAGTGGGATCGGCCAGCTAATGTGAATGGGAGTGAGCTGACATACTGTATGGTGTCAATGTCACGATCAATGGGGGGGGGGGGGGGGGATCCACACTGAACACAGGAGGGAAGGGGAACAGTAACTGGGGCCTGGAAACTAGGGAAGAAACAGGTCACCTCCTAGACAACCCTATCTGAGGCCCTGACTACCTATCAATATGAATAGACCTTGAAGGTAGGAATATTCATATGCAGGATACCTAGGCCCTGATTTCCCTATAAGGCCCTGGAATAAGTTTAGGACCAGAGACAACCCACGCCTCCCAGATGGACAAATGGAAGTCTCTGTCTCAGGCCCAGATACAACAACAGGGAAATAAAAAAATACAACAAACGTGACACTTAACTTCTGTAGAGATGGAAGAACAGGAACACCAGAGAGGATCTCACAGCAGCTCAGCCAAACCCAAATGACGCTATCTACCGCATAGTCAGAAGGGTGGGGTGAGACTATAAAGGGTAGAAGTGATGAACACTGAGCAACAGCTGAGAAAACGGAAGTGGTCATTAACCCTATCAACACTGAATCAAGAGAAATCAAGGAGGCTGGTAGATTCCTCCAGGCTCAGCCAATCTCCTTGATTTCCTGACATCAGTCACCTGAGGGACCGTGACAGTCAAGGAAAGAAGGATTGGACATGTTGACTTTCAATGCCCATTCCTTTTGTGTTTAAGGACTATAAGCTGCCTCTGAGTCTGCACGTGTATGGGGTTGTCGGGAGAATAGTGAGAGTTTGGCCGACAGCTATTGAAGATATATGGGCACCTGTAGGATACATAGAGTTCATGGGGGAAGGGGGGTCCTTTGCTGGGTCCAGTCATTTGCAGCTGCTTGGACCTTCATCTCTGATGTCCATATAGGAAGGGGATGTTGAGAACAGGCAAACTTTTTCACAAGGAACCCAAACTTTTTCAAATAAACCCATTAGGGGTCACTTAATAAGGGTACTTATTACTATGTTAGTCATAAAAATAGTCACAGGTCACTCTTTTTACCAGATGTGCGACAATACATAGTCACACAGCAGTTTTTTCACCGGTCTCGTGAGTTCAAACGGTACAGGGCAGAGTGGGGGCATGTCAGGGCCGGGCCAGGGCCGGGACAAATTTGCTAACAGGTGTGAATGTTGGAAATAAGTGTAAATGTTGGTGAAAAAACGACACCAGCCAGGGGCTGAAATTGCTTTTTGTCATAAATTAGACAAATTCTTACGCAGCGCATTGGGAAACTAAGACTGGCGTAAAAAGGCGGTCTTAGTAAATGTGCCCCATTGTTTTTGCCATTCCGTCCTGGCACTGCTCTTACTGTAAAGAAGCTCTTCTTATATTGATGAGGATACAATTTACATTCGCACACATCCCATTAACACTTTTTTTTTTTTTACTACAGTTCTTGAAATTAATATGCTAAGCCTTCAGGGTGGTGTATATTTTGTAGGGTTACGTATAGATCAAATATAGAGTTATTGGGGATCATTTACTAACAGAAATTCGTCTATTTTTCACGTATTTATGGCACAGATTGCGGCACAAAGGTTATTTGCGCCTCAATCTGCAAATTTTCCCCACAATCTGCTACTTTTCACGCCAGGTCTAAAAAAGGGGATGTGTGGGTGGGGAAGGGGACGGGCCTGTTTTAGGCATAGAAAATTGCGCCTCTTCATAACTTTGGCAGATTCCACCGCCAGCGGAATAGGGTTATTAAGACTGGCGTCTACAATGCTGGTCTTAATAAATGACTCTTATTGTACTTTAAAGGGCTTATCCCACCTTCTATTTTGTGGCGCCATGGCTGCTCTCTTCTGTTGAAAAAACTGGGCAGTCAGGGGGCTCTGCTGACAAAATCCTCCTGCAGCCTGTATGTGCGTACGCGCCCCCAGTCTGAGCCGGTCATTTATTGTAAACTACAGAGACACCAGAAGTGACAGAGGTGCACAATACAGATAGATTGCGCATGCGCAGACTTTACAGCAGAAGAAATGACAGGACGAACGGTTTGACCGCGCATGCGTGTCAGTGATAGGAAGACATATACGAAGGGAGGCAAGAGATTGGACCACGCAATAGCACGGATATCGCAATCCCGTGAAGCTGCCGTCCAGCCTACAAGAAGACAGAGGAGGACAACCGCGCAAAAGCACGGCCACCGCGGGCAGTATCCGCTGCGGTGGTCGTAACCATTGGCAACCACATGTACACAACTCAGAGGAAGAAAGGCAAACAGAGAGGAAAGGAGGAGAATCGATTACCTGTATTTGGTAAGTTGCATGTGGTGGGATAAACAACACAATAATGAAACTTCATTACATGGATAACCCCTTTAAGTTTTACGTTATTTCATTCCTTTTTGCCTGTATGCGTCTGCGACACTGAATGTGTTTAATGAAGGCTGTGCAGCAAAATGTAGTTTAGGTTGAGTCATTCCTTTGTATCAGCATCGCTCACAGATTGCCTGGAACGTGAGAACAGTTTTACAACTATGGTCAAGCCTCTCCTTCTCACAAATTAATTTAGTAAGTATAAGTCAGACAGCCAGAAATCAGTAATGCAACTGCTGGCCTCGCCTAGTGTGTCGAAGGCATTAGTGCGAGTAAAGCCTTCTCATATAGATCTGAAAGTAGATTATGTGCAAGAGTCACGTCTGAGACCATGTGGTCTTGACTAATACAGAGTAGCATACAGTTCTACTTCTAGGGTTACACTTAAAAGGGAAAATTTTATAAAGACCGGACACATTATACACCAGTTTTAAGCAGGTGGCATTGCTAGGGTCTCAAAAAGATCCGAGTGAGCCCAAGCACCAATGCAGTCTGTGCCCAATTCTCTAAGTTGATACAACCGCACCCCCCCCCCCCCCTCACACACACGAGACATCTTAGCTTCCGTACTTTCTCTACCCCCAAATACGATCCTGAAGAAAAATAAGTGCCCCCCATAGTAACAGTACTCCTCATAGTCCCAACCAATAGTAAGTCCCTTCTAGAATGCCCTCATTAAGTATACTGCCCCCTACAGTGCCCCCAACAGGGATAGTGCTCCCAAGAGTGCCTTCATTATTAGAAGAGCCCTCCGGTATTAATAATACCTCATAGAGACCCCAGTGAAATAAGGGCCCCCTATTGTTATCCAGTGGTAATAAATGCTCTCTACAGACCCCCTCAGTAGTAATAAGGCCCCCCCATAGTGCTCTTAGTAGAAATAATGCGGATCCCTCCTATAGAGCCCCCAGTAGTAATAAAAACGCCTAATGTCCCATGGATTGAAATGCCCCCACAGTGCCCCAGTATTTATACTGCCCCTACTGTTATAATGCTCACCCTGAAGCGCCCAAGTATTTATAATGTCGCCTGCAGTGCCCCCCTAATTATATTCCTCCGTTTAGTGTCCTTAGAAATTATAATTCCTCAGCACCTCCACCAATCAGTCCCATGTAAATAACACTATTTCCCTCCGCCATAGAGTCCCATATAAATACCATCACACCATCTCTCCAGCCCCCTCCAATATAAAGTCCCATGTAAATAACATCCCTCTCTATCTACAGCCCCCTCCAAAATACAGTCCCATGTAAATAACATCACACCATCTCTCCAGCCCTTTCCAACATACAGTCCCATGTAAATGACATCACCCCCTCCCCAGCCGCCTTCAACATACAGTCCCATGTAAATAACATCACCTCCTCAATATTCAGTCCCATAAAAATAACATCACCCCCTCCCCAGACACCTTCAACATACAGTCCCATGTAAATAACATTACCACTTAACATTCAATCCCATGTAAATAATATCACTCCTTCCCACAGCTGCCTTCAACATGCAGTCCCATATAAATAACATTACCCCTCAACATACAGTCCCATGTAAATAACATCACCCTACCCCAGCCACTTCCAAATTTCAGTCCCATGTAATTAACATCACTCCACCTCACTGTCCCATGTAAATAACTTCCCTCCCTTCAGTCCTAACATACAGCCGCAGTTAATTAACTACAACTCCCAACATTGCTCTGCCTCTCACACTGAGTAATCTTCACTTACCTCTCCTCATGTAGCAGATCTCACCTCAGCCTCTTCCCAGGACTTCTCTTCACTGCTGAGCCGTCCTGTCCTGCACTGGTCACATGATGGTGACCTCATCCCAGGTCCTTTTCAGCTACTGCATTTAGTACTTATCACATGACCTGTGAGGTCATCACAGGACCTTCAGCTCTTGCAGTGCATTAGATTCAATTGTATTGCTGTCCTGAGGATGGCAATATAGCTATATCTAACAGGCAGGCAGGACATTCGGGGCCTGGGACAAAACATCAAGGGCCCAACACCCCTGGTTTTAAGACTCATTCATATGTCAGTGTTTTGGTCAGTGATTTCCATCATTTCTGTGTTTAGAGCCATACCTCGTTTTGGCTCAAAATCACTAATGGAAATCACTGACGTGTGAATGAGGCATTCATCCGTGGTCTGCTGGTGTCAGATGTGCACACGCCTTTTAATAATTATGGTTCATCTCAGGCCATCTGTAAACCAGAACTGAAATCTCTGCCAGCTAGGTTCTGGGGTAAATCATAATAAATGTGCTTGGTCATCTATGCCCCACCCCACGCTAGTCACCTTTTTGATAGGTGGCAAACACAATATAAACCTCCATCACCACCACCCAAAAAAAAAAATACTGCTAAATTTCCCCCCATTCACTGTGAAATCACTGTAGCAGCTTCTTTAGGGCTCTTTCATATAAGCGTGTCCCTTGCGGGAATCACGCTTCGTTTGAGAGAGGGATCCTGTGTTCTAGACTTACAGAAGCGCACAGCATTATCATGATTGATAATGCTATGTGCCTCTGTGTGACCTTTCTCTAACAGAATCATACTGACATAAAGCTGTCGCTATGTTTCTGTAGAAGAAAGATCATGCAGAGGCACATAGCATTATTAATCATGATAATACCCTGCACTTCTGTAAGTCCAGAACACAGCCAATCAGCTGTTTGAAGAGGTCACGGCACTCCTGTGAGTGTTGCCTCCCCATAGCATACCAAGAACAGCAATGTGTCTCCAGCGCTCCCATAGAAATGAACAGAGCGGTGGCCCGCATTTCCAACCAGCCACTCCCGTCAAATCACAGGGACTCCACAGAGTACTGAGCCCCCGTTCTTATGATCGGTGGAGGTCCCAGCGGTAGGACCCCCACCGATCTGATAGTTATCCCCTTTCGTGTGGATAGGGGATAACTTTCTGTCAATGGAATACCCCAATACGTGATGTTTATTAAGGGAAAATTAATAAGGGCAAATTAAAGACAAATTATATTTGGACACAGAGATACAACCCTGAATAAAATAACTTCTGAAGTTAGGTTACAAGATGCATGGCGTCAATTCTATCCAGAAGGGAGAGAATATACCCATTCTTCAGCAGCACATGATTCATGGTCACGCCTTGACTATTTTTTAGTATTAGAAAATATTCTTCAGAAAATGTTAGCAATAGACATAGGAGACATGGTCATTTCTGATCACTCTCCAGTAATCATAGAAATTGCGGATAATATCCCTAGGGGGACGGATTTCTTATGGCGATTCCCTTGTGACTTGGCCACAAATGAGAACTT
This sequence comes from Bufo bufo, assembly GCF_905171765.1. Classification (NCBI taxonomy): domain Eukaryota; kingdom Metazoa; phylum Chordata; class Amphibia; order Anura; family Bufonidae; genus Bufo; species Bufo bufo. Next base: position 565,337,616 of record NC_053392.1, on the reverse strand, counting down.
TTTGGAAATGTTGAAACAATGGTGGGGGGAATATTGGGATATAAATTCACCTACTAGTGACTCACAACTAGTACGGAGAGCAGGAAAGGCAGTGTTATGGGGGAAGATTTTGGCCTACACAAAAGGTCTAAAGAAAAAGACATACCATAAATTAAAAGAACTGACAAATACCCTTAGGGATTCCTATACAGATTTTCAATTACACCCATCTACAAAGTCCAAACAAAAATGGAATGAAACTAAAGCAGAGTATGATAAATGGCATAAGACAAAAGAGGAACTAGATGGAAAAAGGAGAGAAGCACGATTATTTAAATATGGACACAAATTGGGGAAACTTTTAGCTTCCCTAGCGAAAGGGATGAAACCCCCTTCACTAATCTCTTCATTAAAAAATACACAGGAGACTCTCTGTCATCAGCCCAAAAAATAGTTGACATACAGTCCTGATCAAAAGTTTAAGACCACTTGAAAAATGGCAAAAAAATCATATTTTACATTGTTGGATCTTAACAAGGTTCCAAGTAGAGCTTCAACATGCAACAAGAAGAAATGAGTGAGACAAAACATTTTTTGAGCATTCAATTAATTGAAAATAACGATTAAACTGAAACAGACTGTTTTTCAGCTGATCCAAATTTTAGGACCACATGCCTTTAAAAGGCCAAATCTGTGCAAAGATGTGGATTCATTGTCATTTTCTGTCAGGAAGTCTCACGTTGTGATGGCAAAGGCAAAAAAACTCTCCCTTTTTGAACGTGGTCGGGATGTTGAACTGCATAAGCAGGGTCTCTCACAGCGAGCCATCGCTGCTGAGGTGGGACGCAGTAAGACAGTCATTTGGAATTTCTTAATTGATCCTGAGGGTTATGGAACAAAAAAGTCAAGTGGAAGACCCAACAAAAATTTCATCAGCACTGAGCCAGAGGATCCAATTGGCTGTCCGTCAAGACACTGGACGATCCTCGACCCAAATTAAGGCCCTTACTGGTGCTGACTGCAGCCCCATAACCATCAGACGGCATCTGAGACTGAAGGGCTTCCAAAACAAAAAACGTCTTCAAAGACCTTGTCTCCTTGAACACCACAGAACTGCTCGTTTGGACTTTGCAAGAGAGCACCAAACATGGGACATTCAAAGGTGGAAGAAAGTTTTATTCTCTGATGAGAAAAAATTTAACCTTGATGGTCCTGATGGTTTCCAACGTTACTGGCATGACAAGCAGATCCCACCTGAGATGTTTTCTACGCGCCACAGTGGAGGGAGCGCCATAATGGTCTGGGGTGCTTTTTCCTTCAGTGGAACGATGGAGCTTCAGGAAGTGCAGGGGCGTCAAACGGCCGTTGGCTATGTCCAGATGTTGCAGAGAGCATTCCTCATGACTGAGGGCCCTCGTATGTGTGGTAACGACTGGGTTTTTCAACAGGACAACTCTACAGTACACAATGCCCGCAGGACAAGGGACTTCTTCCAGGAGAATAACATCACTCTTTTGGCCCATCATGCGTGTTCCCCTGATCTAAATCCAATTGAGAACCTTTGGGGATGGATGGCAAGGGAAGTTTACAAAAATGGACAACAGTTCCAGACAGTAGATGGCCTTCGTTCGGCCGTCTTCACCACTTGGAGAAATGTTCCCACTCACCTCATGGAAACACTTGCATGATGCATGCCAAAATGAATTTTTGAAGTGATAAACAATAACGGCGGAGCTACTCATTACTGAGTTCATGTTTGGAAGTTGGATTTCTGTTTTGGGGGGGGTTTAGTTTTTTTTTGGAGGTGTGGTCCTAAACTTTTAATCAGCTGAAAAACAGCCTGTTTCAGTTTAATCGTTGTTTTCATTAAATTGAATGCTCAAAAAATGTTTTGTCTCACTCCCATTTCTTCTTGTTGCATGTTGAAGCTCTACTTGGAACCTTGTTAAGATCCAGCCATGCTAAATATGATTTTTTGCCATTTTTCAAGTGGTCTTAAACTTTTGATCAGGACTGTATTAGGGGACTATTACGAAAACCTTTATTTAGGCCCTAAAGATGGGTTTAAATCAGGGAAATCTTGGTTAAAAAATTTGTCAATGCTCCAAGTCTCGCAAGAAGATCTGATATCATTGAATCAACCAATAACGGAAGAGGAAGTCCAGAGGGTAATCCACCAATCGGGAAATGGAAAAGTACCAGGCCCAGATGGTTATACCAACGAGTTCTATAAACTGTTAGCCCTGAAAATCTCAACAGTTCTAATGTCCCTCTACAACCAAATACTACAGGGTCATCCAATACCACCAGACATGAACACAGCATATATCAAAGTGCTTCCAAAGTTGGGTACGGATAGTACTTTGGCATCATCTTACCATCCAATCTCTCTCATAGATAATGATCTCAAGTACTTGTCCAAAATATTAGCTGACAGACTGGCCACTTTCCTGCCTAAACTTATAACATCTCATCAAGTTGGATTTATACAGGTAGATCGGGCGGTTATAATATTCGGAAAGTGTTGGCAGTGCTCTATGGGATTAAGTAAATCCTCATCTTCATCCATCTCCAGCTCTCCTGGCCATAGATGCAGAAAAGGCATTTGACAATGTGAGCTGGGGATGACTGAACGAAATATTAGAATAAATAAATCAGGGAGCACCGCTGTAGAAAAAAAGCAAATGCTGGAGTGCCAGCGGCTGAAGGGCGATCCCTCAAGCCCCAAACCACTTATGAATAGTCTGACTTGGGAGGACTGAAAACATTGCATGATACCGGGTAAAATAACGCACATTAACGTAAGTGCTGCAGAGTTTCTTTATTTTGAGCGAAATATTAGATATCATGGGCTCGCTTTACAGTTCAATTTAGAACGTATATTACATCTCTATATTGCTCCCCTTTAGCAAGGATTTCTATCTCGGGATTCCTGTCACGGCCTTTTAACCTACACAAGGGCACTAGACAGGGGTGCCCTCTTTCATCTCTCTTATTTAACCTAGCTTTGGAACCACTTTCAAGGGCAATAACCCTAAATAACCATATTAAAAGGCATTGCCATTGGAAAGAAAATACTCAAACATGCTCTTTTTGCAGATGACCTGCTGATGTTCTTGGCACAACCTCAGAAAGATCTCCCAGTTTTATTTGAACTCCTCGCTCAATTTGGCTAAATGTCAGGATTTAGAGTAAATATGTCCAAATGTGATTACTAGGACCTGTCACCATCCAACCCATACATAAAAGAATATCCATAACATTCCAGTCACAATAGCAGCCCATCATATTAAGTACTTAGGAATTTAAATAGAAAAAACGCCAGAATCCCTATACACACTAAATTATCCCCCATTATTTAAGAAAATGACTTCGGAACTTAAATCTTGGTCGAGCTTACCTATTTTATTTTTGGGAAGGTGTTATTTATTGAAAATGATGAGTTTGAGTAAACTTCTATACCCCATGCAAACATTACCAATTCTACTGAAACATACAGATATTCAAGCACTACTAAAAACATTTCGTTCTTTTGTTTGGCGGTCCAAGCGGTGTAGAATATCCCTAAATACATTGACCAGACATAGAAGCAGAGGAGGGGTAGGTTTCCCTGATATCAGAAAATGTAACTTAGCAAGCCTAATGAGGCATGGCTTGGACTGGATAAACAAATCTTCACATTATTCAGTACTGTCCTTAGAAGAAGAGATGGCTAAACCCTGGAACCTAAAAGCATTACTACATACTAAATACACAATGTTACCTGACCTGATAAAACATAGTATATTGCTGCAAGACACGGTAGCTATTTGGAAGGCGGTTAGAAAAATATATAATCTTTCATTTTTGATATCCAAAAAGATGTCGATCTGGAACCACCCGGAATTTAAAGCAACTTCGATAAATAAACAGTTTTTACAGTGGATAGAAAGGGGAATAGTTGAAGTTAGACACTTATGGAACCAAACAGAAAAGAGATTTTACAACTTTCAGGAAATACAATCTTTATACCAGTTAACCACAGATCACTTTCTGGCAAACCATCAAGTTATGGCATTCTTACGTCCCAGGGTGGAGGATCTGACACGAGAATTTTCTACCAACCCATTTGATGTTTTCTTGGGTTCAAATGGAACCAGGAAGGATTTGCCGACCATATATGGATCTATGAGGGAATTAAGCTCCAAGTCGGGAGACTCTTCCTTATTCAAACCATGGCCTAAGGAATTCCCGGAATTGAATCTCCCAGACCAGCTATTGGAGGGATGGGCTCTAATTAGGAAAATCGTGAGTAGTGAGGTCTGGAGGGAGTAATATTTTAAAATGATTCATAGAGCTATATACGGTTTTCATATACCTTGGGACCCTACCAGAAAAAACAGATTACAGAATAACACACTGTCCCAAATGGCAGTTACCTAACACAGATATTACACATGGCCTTTGGTCATGCACAAAGGTATAAATATTCTGGCAGTCTTTCCTATCTATGATAAACTCCAAGTGTCACACAAAGATCCCAATGGACCCAGAAATTCTTCTATTTCATGCAGGGAGAGATACAATTAAACCTAAAATAGCAGCTGCACTTCATGTGGCAATGCTTGCAGCCCAAAAATGTCTTTTAAACCATTGGCTTAAGCGTCCATTCACACGTCCGTAGAATGGGTCCGGATTCGTTCCGCAACGTTGCGGAAAGAATCCGGACCCATTCATTCTCTATGGGGCCGGAAGAGATGCGGACAGCACACAGCATCCGCATTTCCGAAGCGCGGCCCCGATCTTCCGGTCCGCGGCTCCCGAAAAAATAGAACATGTTCTATTCTTGTCCGCAATTGCGGACAAGAATAGGCAGTTCTATGGGGGTGCCGGCCGGGTGTATTGCGCATCCGCAATACACTACGGACCTGTGAATGGACCCTAAGGCCTCTTGCACACGACCGTATGGCTTTTTCAGTATTTTGCGGTCTGCGAAAAACGGATTCGCAAAAAATACGGATGACGTCCGTGTGCATTCCGTTTTTTTGAGGAACAGAACAGCTGGCGCCTGATGGAACAGTACTAACCTTGTCCGTTATGCAGACAATAATAGGACATGTTCTATCTTTGAACGGAACTGAAAAACGGAAATGGAAGGCATACGGAGTACCTTCCATTTTTTTTTTTGCGGATCCATTGAAATGAATCATTCTGTATAATGGTCCGTATATGAAACGCAAAAAACGGAACGGAAACGGAAAAAAAAGCTTGTGTGCAAGAGGCCTAAACCTGATACACCACCACTGAAGGAGATCATTCTGAACAAGACCAAATGTTTAACATTAGAACGTCTTGAAGCAGAATACTGTAAATCAACATCAACAACTTCTTTCTTTAGAAAGTGGAGACTGTATATGACAGCTTTCTTCACTGACTGATATTGGCGACTATTCGACCGTTTCTCTATACTGAATGGTTTGCCAAATTGGAGACTTCAAACCTATGGTACAAACTGCATATAGAGCAGAAAAACAAATGAGCCAGACAAAATATAAATATATTATTTTATTTTATATAAATGACTAGATAAAGTTCACAAGTATATAACAAGTACCAAAATACATATGTACTGTACATTTCATTTCTGAGATGAGGTGGGGTTGGGAGGTCGGAGGGCTTTACTGTCTATTTTGTATAACTGATGTTGTTATAATGAAAACTTTCAATAAAAATCTGATTAAAAAAAAAAACGCATCAAAACGCATTGCACTCGCGTGGAAAAAAAACAAACAACTGAACATAATCGCAGACAAAACTGACTGAACTTGCTTGCAAAATGGTGTGAGTTTCACTGAACGCATCCGTCACGCTCATGTGAAAGAGGCCTAAATGTGGTGAAATTGGAAAAAAAATGCTATTTCAACAGTTTTATGGGTTTTGTTTTTATAGCATTCACTGTGCGGTAAAACTGACTTCATTCTCCAGGTCAGTACAATTACAGCGATAACATATTTGTATAGTTTTTTCTTCTGTTTTAATACTGAAAAAAACCAACAATTTTTGATAAATATATTTTTATTTTCAGCGCCATATTCTATTTATTGATATCATTTTTGGGTGCGTTGACTTTTTGATCACTTTTTACTTAATTTTTGTTTGGGGGGAGGTGAAGTGATGAAAAAAATGTTGAATCAGCAATTTTAATTATTTATTTTTTTCCTTAGGCCTCATGCACACGGTCCGCAATCCGGACTTCCTGCTTCCTGCTTCCGTGGTGTTTCTGTCCGTGCCTCCGCACTGCAAAAAAATAGAACATGTTGAATGGGTCTTGATCCGTCCCGGACGCCGCACAGATGTTGCCCGTGTGCCATGTGCATGAGCAGTGGCAGATTACAATAGGGACGTTCGGGTCGGCAGCCCTGGGCCCAGCACCGCTGGGGGGCCCAACGCCGACCCGAACGCCCACATACTGCGGTGGGGCATGGGAGATCACCGCCATATACGCTTCAGGCCTAGTAGGCCTGAGGCCTATGCGGTAGTGAAATCCTGGCGCAGGCAGGCGTGATGACGTCATTGCGCGCCTGTGCCGGGACGCAGCACTGTGACGTGTGCATGCCTGCCTCATCCTGCCTTCCTCTGCGAGGAAGTGCCTACTTTGGGGGACATGTGGGGGGGACACACACAAGAGGACATATTAGTGAAGAGACATCGAGTACATCGGGGGGGGGGGAATGTGGGGGCTGTGTGGGGCCAAATTATTATGGGAGGGACTACTATGTGGGGGCAAATTACTATATGGGGCAGTGTGGGGGCAAATTACTATGTGGGGGCAGTGTGGGGGCAAAGTATTATGGGAGGGACTACTATGTGGGGAGAAATTACTATATGGGGCAGTGTGGGGGCAAATTTCTATATGGGGGAAAACTATTGTGTGGGGGCAGTGTGGGGAAATTGCTATGTGGGGACAGTGTGGGGAAATTGCTATGTGGGGACAGTGTAGGGAAATTGCTATGTGGGGACAGTGTGGGGAAATTGCTATGTGGGGCAAATTACTATATTGGGCAGTGTAAGGGAAATTACTATGTGGGGGCAGTGTGGGGCAAATTACTATGTAGGGGAAATTACTGTGTGGGGGCAAACTACTATATGGGGGTAGTTTGGGGGAAATTACTGCGTGGGGGCAAATTACTATGGGGGGATTACTATGTGGGGGCAGTGTGGTGGAAATTACTATATGGGGGTGTTGCTATTGGGGAGGCACTGTAGGGGAAATTCTATTATTTTTGGGTACACTATACAGGGATTATTGCCTGGAGCAGAATAGAGGGTGGTATTATTACTCGGGGCACTCTAGGGGACATTATAGCTGCTGTGGACACTATAGGAACATTTGGGGTAATTTATCAAACTGGTGTAAAGTAGAACTGGCTTAGTTGCCCATAGCAGCCAATCAGGTTCCACCATTCATTTTTGACAGCTCTTTTGGAAATCCAGTTCTACTTTACACCAGTTTGATAAATGACTCCAATTAGGGTCACTATTTTTTCAGCAGTATAGTACCTGGGGGCATTGGGGAGCACAACGGGCACAGTATTGGGAGTGGCAGCAGGATGAAGATGTCATATGGCCTAGGAAGAGACTGTGGCGCTCATGAAGCACTGCAGCCTCTTCATACAAAAAAAAACTAAACTAAAATGGAGGGAGGGGACCAAGTTGGGTAGACAGCCACGGGCCTATCATGCACTTAATCCGCCCCTGTGCATGAGGCCTTACTCCATTCACCGTATAGGGTAAGTTTTTTTCTCTTTTAATAGTATCTGTATTTTCAGACGCAGCAATGCCTATGAGGTTTATTTTTTTGATTTTTCATTTATTTTGATTTTGGGGAAAGGGGGTGATTTGAACTTCTATATTTTTTTTAAAACTTTTTTTTAAATCCCCAAGTGGACCCCAATATGCAATCATTAGATTGCAACTTTATTCATTACTCTAAAAAAAAAACACATACTTACCTCCATGTCAGCGATGCGATGCAGGCCTCTTCCAGCCTGTTTCCCGCGCTGTACGGCTCAGGCGGCGGCGCAATAACGTCATCGCGCCGCCTGCGCCGGCCTCTGATAGGCTGCCGGCCTCGTGCCTGCAGCCTATCAGAGGAGGGGAAAGGGACACGCCTCTCCCTCCCCTGTCTCAGCACAGCCATCTGTATCGCTGTCCTGAGGACAGCGATATAGATGACTATGGAGATGAGCGCTTCCACAATGGAAGCGTTCATCTCCCTGTGCCCCGCCTCCGCCAGCTCGGGGGGGCAATTTCCCCGTTTTACCCCCCCTTGATCCGCCACTGGATCACTCCTCCATGTATTGTGGAGGTGATCGCTGCATGTAAATGCATCGTTTCACCTCACTTATGGCTCATGTACACGAACCTAATTTCTTTCCGTGTCTGTTCTGTTTTTTTTTTTTAAGGATCGTATGCGGAACCATTAATTTCAATGAGTCCGCCAAAAAAAACGGAAGTTACTCCGTGGGCATGTCCTACCTTTGTCTGCATAACGGACAAGGATAGGACTGTTCTATTAGGGGCCAGCTGTTCCATTCCGCAAAAGTAAATTAGGGATGGAGGGGTAAAAAAAATAAAAATAATTAACTCACCTCATCCACTTGATCGCGCAGCCAGCATCATCTTCTTTCTTCTTCTTTCAGGACCTGCCAAAGGACCTTTGATGACGTAATCGCGCTCACCCGTCAGCGCAGGTCCTGCTGAATGAAGATTCTTGGTGAGCACGATTATGTCATCAAAGGTTCTTTGGCAGGTCCTGAAAGAAGAAGATGCCGGCTGCGTGAACAAGTGGATGAGGTGAGTTAATTATTATTATTTTTTAACCCCTCATGCCACATTTTAGTAAGCATTCTGTATTAAGAATGCTATTATTTTCCCTTATAACCATGTTATAAGGGAAAATAATAAAATCTTTAGTGAAGAAGTCCGGGTTCAGGTCTGGGTATCACAATCAGTTTTTTCTCACGCACGTGCAAAACGCATTGCACTCCCGCGGAAAAAAACTAAGCAACACAACAAAATCGCAGTCAAAACTGTCGAAATTGCGTACGCACTCGCACGATTTTCCCTGATTGCAGACACAACCCATCCGGACCTAATCCGGACACACTCGTCTGCAAGGGCTTAATGGACAGATACGACTTCTCCTCTTTTTTTAATTCAATCCTGATTTTGGCTTCCAAAACTGCAATCAGAAACCTGATCGTGCGGTCGTACCCTAAAACTGGTTCTAATGGGAGGCTTGGGCATTGCATAAGTAACAGTCCTTACACACAAGAATTTGGTTCTGGCAGTTTTTACCTGTAAAAAAAAGTCATAATGACCTTTTACTTTTTTTTTTCTGCCATTTTCTTTGCACACAGTGGCCTAGATTTATTAATCCAAAAGATGGCGTACGCTTAGACTGGCGGTCTAGACCTGCACCAGATTTATCACTGGGCTCAGGCTGGATGATACATGTGCTGCAAGGATAGACAATTTTCTCTGACTCTATAACAAATATTGGTTAACTTATTTTGAGACAGATTTTCACTTTTCAAAAAAAGCGTATAAACCCTAGATGTGACAATTTGCCCCACTTTTTAGATTTTTGGTGCGGACACATTAGTAATGCCTCATTCACACAGTCAGTGTTCGGTCAGTGATTTCCATCAGTGATTTTGAGCCAAAACCAGGTGCAGCTCTAAACACAGAACAGGAGCAGATCTTTCCCTAAGGCCTCCTGCACACGACAGTATTTTTTCACGGTCCGCAAAATGGGGTTCCGTTGGTCCGTGATCCGTGACCGTTTTTTCGTCCGTGGGTCTTCCTTGATTTTTGGAGGATCCACAGACATGAAAAATGAAAAAAAAATCTAAGTCAAGTTTGCCATTGAAATGATAGGAAAAAACGGACACGGATCACGGACACGGATCACGGACACGGATGACAATCTTGTGTGCATCCGTGATTTTTCACAGACCCATTGACTTGAATGGGTCCGTGAACCGTTGGCCGTGAAAAAAATAGGACAGGTCCTATTTTTTTCACGGCCAGGAAACACGGATCACGGATGCGGCTGCAAAACGGTGCATTTTCCGATTTTTCCACGGACCCATTGAAAGTCAATGGGTCCGCGAAAAAAAACGGAAAACGGCACAACGGCCACGGGTGCACACAACGGTCGTGTGCAGGAGGCCTAAGGCCTCATGCACACGACCGTTGTGTTCCTTTCCGCAAAATGGGGTTCCGTTGTTCCGTGATCCGTTTCCGTCTTTGTTTCCGTGTGTCTTCCATTATTTTTGGAGGATCACCAGACATGAAGGAAAGTAAAAAAAGTCTAAGTCAAGTTTGCCATGCAAATGATAGGAAAAAACGGACGCGGACGCGGATGACAATCTTGTGTGCCTCCGCTTTTATTCACGGTCCCATTGACTTGAATGGGTCCGCGAACCGTTTTCCGTGAAAAAAACTGGTTATATTTTTTTGACGGACTGGAACCACGGATCACGGACGCGGATGACAAACGGTGCATTAGCTGAGTTTTCAACTGACCCATTGAAAGTCAATGGGTCCGCAAAAAATCACGAAAAACTGAACAACGGACACGGAATAAAACAACGGTCGTGTGCATGAGGCCTTAGGCTTCATTCACTCATACGTGGACCACAGTCAGTGAAAACCCGACCTGCCGTACTGCTGAGTGCACAAGCACACGGCGTCATAGCAACTAATGGCGCCGTGCGCTCGTGTACTCAGCCGGCCAGGTTTTCATGGACCGTGGTCCACGTATGTGTGAATGAGTCCTTATACCGTATGTCTGTGTAGCCTCCACACTGACCAAAACACTGACGTGTGAATGAGGCATAAATCTGGGCCACCGAAAGCTCCACTTTTTGAAAAGAAAAGAAGCAATAAAGACAAAAAAAACAACTAATGAACAAAACACCAGTAGCAAAAAACACTTTTGTGTCCTGTGTTTCATATTCCTCATAGACCTTCAGCTAACATCTGGAGCTTCCGTTTTTACCACACACACAAAAAAAAAGAAACGCTGCAAAAATGCCAGTGCAAAAAATACCACAAAAATGCAGAAGTAAAAATAAATGCCTGTATTATGGCCATCTGAAAGCAGTCAAATACTATTTCCTGCTAAGCTGAAAAAACTTTGTAATTAATTGTCGCACAATAATCGTGCATGTCGATGGGTTAATGGAAGTCGAGCATGAAACGCATATCTCCGGATCCCAGCGCAAAAGTGACGCCACTGTGATGAGGAGTAATAATAAAATCAGGTCAAATACGTATCATAGCTTTATCTGCGCTGACAGATTGTGGAAAACTTTCAGGACAGGAAAGAGATTTGTGCTGCTGATGTAGCTCCCGGAAGATCACTTAGGCCCGGTTCACATCACTGCTTCATTTTCTGTTCTTCTGATCGATCAGAAGAGCCGAAAACAACAAAGAAAAAAAACCCGAATCCTGTATTTTTTATTTTTTTTATCACGCAAATTTTATTAAAGTTTCAAGACATTAACAGGCTTGGTTCAGTATCATTATTACAATACGACATCAAATAGAAAAAGCTGGCTCACACGCCAATGCGCCTAATAAGGCTGTGGAAGTCTCCACAGTACAGAGTTGAGAGCACACCGGGTGGCTATTGGTATCGTATGCGTAGGTATGCAAACAACAAACAAACGAGAATAAAGAACAACATAAGCAGCACCAGAGCACAAGATAACTAAAGGAGCAGCCCCTCAGGGCATCATAGTAGAGGTCAGCTGAAATGAGTGGAGGCAATTTAAGCTGTTTCCTATGGTTTCACTAAGGCCCCTTTCACACGGGCGAGTATTCCACGCGGATGCGATGCGTGAGTTGAACGCATTGCACCCGCACTGAATACCGACCCATTCATTTCTATGGGGCTGTTCACATGAGCGGTGATTTTCACGCATCACTTGTGCGTTGCGTGAAAATCGCAGCATGCTCTATATTCAGCGTTTTTCACGCAACGCATGCCCCATAGAAGTGAATGGGGTTGCGTGAAAATCGCAAGCATCCGCAAGCAAGTGCGGATGCGGTGCGATTTTCACGCACGGTTGCTAGGAGACGATCGGGATGGAGACCCGATCATTATTATTTTCCCTTATAACATGGTTATAAGGGAAAATAATAGCATTCTGAATACAGAATGCATAGTAAAATAGCGCTGGAGGGGTTAAAAAAAAAAATAATAATAATTTAACTCACCTTAATCCACTTGCTCGCGCTGCCGGCATCTCGTCTGTCTCCTTCTTTGCTGAACAGGACCTGTGGTGAGCATTCATTCCAGGACCTGTGGTGACGTCACTCCGGTCATCACATGATCCATCACATGATCTTTTACCATGGTGATGGATCATGTGATGACCGGAGTGACGTCACCACAGGTCCTGGAATGAATGCTCACCACAGGTCCTGTTCAGCAAAGAAGGAGACAAAGAAACGCATTACAATGTTTTGCACTCGCGCGAAAAAATCGCGGGTGTTCCCGTAACGCACCCGCACATTTTCCCGCAACGCCCGTGTGAACTCAGCCCAAGACTCGTACCATGGACTGGATATCCACTCTGACCATAGTGCGTTGAACCTAGCCATTGAGGGCAATCGGGTGTTCCACATTTTTTCGTGCATGCAGGTGGAATTCACCAACGTCACTACCTCACGGAGAGAAGGGGTGGCTGGGGTTTTCCAGTGGGGTTATTACTAGCTTGGTGGCCATAAGCACATGGGCCGTTATCGATCTGTGGGTATATGGCAGGGCATCAATGTTGATAAAGAGGAGGGCTGCTTCTGGGGACATAACTATGGGATTAGGGAGCAGGCTATTTAAGAGGTCCTGAACCGCTCTCCAGAGATTAGTAATCCTCGGGCAGGCCCAGAGGGTGTGGAAGAGAGAACCTCTGCCCCCACACTGTCTCCAGCAGGTGGGACTGGCTGAGGGAAACATCAAATGCAGTTTGGACGGCGTATAATACCATCGCAGGCTTGTTTTGAAGATCGCCTCTTGGTGGCTCACACAGCGGAAGGTTGAATGGGTCAATCGGAATGCGGCATGCCACTGGTCTTTGGAAAAGGTTCGACCCAGATCTGTCTCCCACTTCTTTAGGGGGGGGGGGGGGGGGGGTGACTTAGACCATTCATCCTCTTGTGTAAGGAGGCCATAGAAGAGGGAGATACCCCCCTTTTTTGGAAACCTGTCGTGGAGGTACCTCTTAACCATTTGAGGCATGTACAGTGAGGCTTTCTCACCCTTATCTAAAAAGGACCTAATCTGTAGGAATTTATAAAACTCTCTATTGGAGATGTGGAACTTGCTATGGATATGGGAGAATGATAAGACCTTGTCTGAGCCTATCATGTCCTGTACAGATCGAATCCCACAAGCACACCATGTCTTGAGGTTCAGATCTTGGATGTGGTCAGTTAGACAGGATATCGATAAGAGATTGGGGGATAGTCCATCTCCTGAGGTAGAGTTGTCTAATAACGTTTTCCAGGCTGAAAGAGACAATTTGATAGCTTGCAAGGGGGATTCACGGGAAGGGAGTTTCCACGCCATACCCACTAGCAGGGAGCGGAGGGAAGAGAGGGTGAGCGAGGTCCTTTCCATTGTTACCCAGTGTTTGTCTGCTGAGTCGTTCCACCAATGGACCAGCTGGTCTAAAAGGCAGGCGTGCGATAGTGTTTCAAGTCAGGAACCCCTAGTCCTCCCTCTTTTCTGTGTCTCGTTAGAATGGAGTACGCTACTCTGGGATGCTTCGAGTCCCATATAAAGCTCATCATCTGCCGCTTGGCAGTATTGAAAAAGGAGATCGGGATTGGGACTGGCAAGGTTCTGAAGAGGTAGAGGAGTCTGGGGAGAAATAGCATCTTGTATGCAGCTACTCTTCCAAACCAAGATATGATGAGTTTCCTCATATTCTTGATGTCCTTAGCCAGATCTTCTAGTAGGGGGGGGAAGTTAGTGTGGAATGTCCTAGATACTGGGTGCGTCAGCTGTACGCCAAGATATGATATACTCTCCTGTTGCCAGTCTAGTGGGAATAGATTCTTCAGTCGGTTCATTTGTTCAGCAGGGATATTAACAGGGAGGCATTGTGACTTGTCTATATTTAGTTTGTAATATGACACCTGGCCAAATATCTGTAGCAAAGCAAACACTCTCCGAAGGGACGACTCGGGGCGTTTACAGATCACGATTACGTCATCCACAAAAAGTGCTACCTTGTGTTCAGTGGAGCCCATCTCCACGCCCACTATTTCCGGGTCCCGTCGAATCAGTTCCGCTAAGGGCTCTATGGATAGGATGAAGAACAGGGGGGGACAACGGACATCCCTGTCTAGTCCCATTTGTCAAGTTAAAGACATTGGAAAGAGCTCCATTAGTAAATACTCTAGCGCAGGGGTTTGAGTATAAGGCGGAAATGGCCGAGTATATCGGGCCTGAGAGTCCAAATTTCCTCAGAAGAAGGCATAAGGCCAGATAACGCGGTCAAATGCCTTCTCGGCATACAGCGTCAAGAACGCGGTCAGGGTGGTTGTAAGCTCAGCTGTCTGCAATAGCGCCAATAGTCTCCTGGTATTGTCCGGGGCTTGTCTCCCTGGCACAATTCCAGTCTGGTCTATGGAAATCAGGGAGGGAATTATGTTCAAAAGCCTATTCGCTAATATCTTGGCATACAGCTTGACATCACAATTCAGTAATGATATGGGACGATAACTGGTAGTATTCAGTGGAGATTTGCCCGGTTTCGGGATGGTGACTATAAGAGCCTCCAACATTTCTGCCGGGAAGGAACCCGTTTCCATGGCCGTGGAGAAGACCGGCAAGAGGTGTTCTGTAAGGCGGTGACTAAATTTTTTATAGTATAGTGAAGAGAAGCCATCGGGGCCCGGGGCCTTATTCAGCGGGAGAGAGCGGATCACAGTGCGAATTTCTTCTAAGGAGATCGATTCGTTAAGGGGTTCCAACTCCTCAGCAGACAAAGACGGTAAACGCATTCGGTCGGGAAAGGAGTTTATATCTGTTAAGGATGGTTGTGGTATGGTTGTGTCATCTTTAAGGTTATATAGGCGAGAATAGTATTCTCGAAACGCATTTGCTATATCCCTGGAGGCAGAGACCGTCTGCCCAGTCACAGGGTGGTTTATGCCTTGTATTCTAGACTTAAGCGCTAATTGTTTAAGCCTATTTGCTAGGAGTTTTCCGGATTTATTATCTTGGGCATAGTACTGAAATTTAAGGCGTTTCAAGGACCTCTCATAAGCGTACATGAGGAGGGATCTTAGATGTAGTCTGGCTTTGGTAAGCTCAGCTGTGCGGGCCTCAGAGAGGGACTGCTTATTCAGGGATTCGAGTTATTGGATAGAATGCATAGCATCTTGAATATCCTTTATCTCTTTTTTTATGCCATATGCTGCTCTGTTTCATTAAGACTCCCCTCATGTACGCCTTGTGACAGTTCCATAAAGTATAGGGCTGGATATCTGGGGAGTTATTCAAGGTGAAGAATTCGCCTAGGGAGGAGTCTATCTCCTTTTCCACCGATGGGAGAGATAGCAAGTAGGTGTTCAGTCTCCAAACATAGTCTGAGACTTTGGAGGGGCCCTCAGATAGGGTTAGTACCACTGGGGCATGGTCCAACCATTGTATAAACCCAATTTCTACTGCTAGGGACTTATCTATCAGAGACCTATCAACCCAAAACATGTCAATACGTGAATAAGTCTTATGCACCCCTGAGTAGTATGTATAATCCTTTTCATTAACATGCAGAAGACGTCATACATCATATACCCCTGAGGCCCAAGCCACTTTAGCGACCCCAATCCTGCGAGATTAGGGGTTCGCTGTGGAGTCCAGAGAAGGATTGTATACGGAGTTGAAGTCTCCGCAGATTATCAAGTGTCCCTTTTGGATTTTCTTTAGCTTGTTAAGTATGCGGTTTAGAAAACGTTCGGTATGAGAGTTGGGGGCGTAAAGGTTGAGGATAGTATACTCCACTGCATTCAATAGGCAGTGTACTATAATATAACGGCTTTGGGGGTCAATCCAAGTTTGGCAGATCTGAACCGCTACAGAGGCTTCGAAGGCTATGAGGACTCCTCTCTTTTTTTGGGGGAAAGATGAATGTATGATAGTTGGATAGTTTTTATGGTGAAGTTTGGGTGGATTGGAGGATGATACATGCGTCTCCTGCAAGCAAGGTCACACATCACTGACCTTTTGAAGGGGCTGTTCAACCCCCTCACATTCATCGACAATATTTTAAGAACCATTGTGGGTAGGTACCTGATGATATGCTACATTGTTGGTATTATTATGTCGGAGATAAGGGGGTTGCCCAGCTCCTCCAGCGGTCGTACATCTTAAGGCCTCGTCTTTCAAATCCATGGTGCTGCACGGTGCTGTAAAAACAAATGGTAAGTGGTAAACAAAACAACAGTAAATGAACATTAGCTGTGCCCAGAAACAGAGATGGTAGTTCCTCTAAGGGGCACAGATGAAATCGGGGGTGATAACAGTGAACATCACAGTTCAACGGCTGAAAAAAATCAGCCAGTCTCCTTCACCCATGGTGGATCGGGGAAGGAAGAGGCAGAGAAGCATGTAAGACTAGCAATTGACATACAGTCATGTTGTGGGGACCTCATGCCATTCTTTGGTCATCTTCTTTGGGTGCACTCTGTTGTCCCGAGGGGGTTCGTCTTCCAACGGGATGTTCCATTTGGATAACAGCGCCATGTCCTCCGCAATAGAGGAGGCTGCGAAGAACGTTCCTTTCTTGTTGATGAGAATCTTTGTAGGAAATCCCCAACGATAAGGAATAGCATGTTTCCTCAGGATGGATGTCAGGGGCGCTAAGCGCCTGCGCGCCTGCAAAGTGGCTGCTGAGAGATCAGTAAATAGTTTCAGCGCAGAATATGGCTCCTGGAGGGGTTGTTGTTTCTGCGCTTTTTCCATAAGCTGCTCCTTGATGTGGTAGAAGGTGTATCGTGTGAGTACGTCCCGCGGAACTGCGTCCGGAAGATTGGGAGGTTTAGGTACTCGATGCGCACGATCGATACTGAGTTCGTAGGCTGCGCAATCTGGGAGCAGGTGTTTGGTAAACTGTTGCAGATAGTCTTTAAGTTCCGGACCGGGAACTGACTCCGGGATGTTGCGAAACTTAATATTGTTCCTGCGGTTGCGGTCCTCGTATTCAACGAGTTTAGCTTGCAGCGTGTCTACTTTCTCGTCCAAACTGTTGTGGGAGTCAACCACTTCATTATGGGCCTCCGCAAAGGCCTCCATCTTTGATTCCACATGTGAGACTCTGTCCCCAATGTCAGAGAGTTCTTTATGAAAGGGGGATATGATTTTAGTAAAGTCCGTGTGTAAGGAGGAGCGCAATGCAGTTAACATATCTTTGAGGGTGGCCACAGAGACCACGTTGTCTGAGGCCTGGAAATTCGAAAATATGTCTTGCCCCTTGATACGATTTTCATACTTCTGCTGCTGTGACCCTACTGACAAGGCGCCTGCTTCCTTCATGGGGGAGGAGGTGCGGTCGTCATCTTGCCCAGGGACTGGGGATCGCCGATGCCTGCTTGAGGCTCCTATTGAGGTGAGTTCGTCCCCCTCCAAACTGGAGGATTGCAGGGAGTCCCAGTTCCCATTCAGGGAGAATAGCTGGTCCGCTGGGGGGAGCGGGGAGGAGGCTGCCGCGGGGCGCAGTATTGAGGGCAGGGCTGCTTACCCGCGCTTCTGAAGTTGCGCCATCTCTGCCTGTCCGGTTGGCGTGGAAAAAGTGCTCCAGCTGCAGCGAGCCTTTCCCTCTCGGCCCCCTCTTCTTCCCCATCTGCTTGGTAGCCATTCTTGGTGGTGTAAAGACGCTTTAAGTCGCTGTGGCAGTCGCTGGGCGAGGAATCTGAGGGTTCAGAGCGGGAGCTCTCCTTCTATGCGGCCATCTTCCGCGTCGGCCAGGCCACGCCCCCTAATCCTGTATTTTAAGCACCCGTTATGCACATTTTGCATCCGTTTTAGCCATTTCCGCCTGAGATCCATTATTTTAGATGGAAAAAAAAATACTTTGTCTAGGACTTTTTTTGCGGATCTCAGAACTGCGCATAACGGATTCTTGAAATACAGGATTTATTTTATTTTGTTGCTTTCAGTTCTTCTGACGGATCAGAAGAACAGAAAACGAAGCAGCTTAACCAGTGTGAGAAGTATTCACTCTCCTTTGATGGTTTTCAGTCATTACTGAAAGCAGAGATCTTCAAATTGGCTAGGAATCGAACACAAGGGGGGGGGGGGGACACATTTACTAAGCATGTCGCACCAGAATTATGGCGTAAAATGCGCCAAAAGGAATGGTGTTTTGATTAGCGCCAAATATATCAACTATTTTCTCCACACTTTACATTATAAAGAATGCATCACGCCAGAAATGAGTTATAAATGTCAAGGTGGGCGGGGCTATCAAATTGGCACATATTACGCCCTCATTGATCATCCTCTTTAAAAGGGGCGTGTGCCTTTTGATATATGAGGTGAAATAAATCGGCACTTTTGATTTGTACGGTTAGCATTTTTTTGGCGCAAATTACACCATTATTGATAAATGTCCCCCAAAGTATATTCTAAGCTTTCTAACAGTTTCATGCAGTAATTAAGCTATATTTACATAAAACAAGATCTTATGGTGATTTTAGTTCTGAAAAGGGGGATGGCTGACCATCGTGGCATATGCACACGGCCGCTGTGCTCCCGTGGCCGTATTGCGGGCCACATACGGCGGTTCCGCAATACACAGGGCGCCGGCCGTGTGCATTCCGCATCACGGATGCGGACCCATTCACTTGAACGGGTCCGCAAATCCGGAGATGCGGTGCGGAACGGAAGCACTACGGAGTGCTCTGATCCGTGCTTCCGTTCCACAAAAAAAATAGAACTTGTTTTATCTTTTTGCGGAACGGACGGATCACGGACCCATTTAAGTTGAATGGGCCTGGGTCCGTTCCGGCCGCCGCACGGACGTTGCCCGTGCATTGGGGACCGCAAATTGATATAGATTTCTCTGTAGATAAAATGTGATCCATGTGCTCAACAAATTAAGATCATCGATTTTTCAGCAAATAACAACCCAGCCCAAGTCTATAACCGCTAAACAGCAGATTTCATTTTCTCCGTCTCCTTGTGCATGTGCTAGTTATCCTGCCAAGAACAAGATGATCATAAAACAAAACAGAAAAAGTAGGAAGAAAAAAAATTAGGAAGAAAATAACATAACTGGGAAAACCAAACCCTCTTTTGTAGTTAGAGAGGACCTGTCACGGCTCCTGACATGTATCCCCCACGTACTTACAACTCTGGAGCATCTATTCCTATGTCTCCATGTTGTGTCATTCCTTTATTATTTCTACCAGAAGTTATGAATGAATTGCTAGCAGTTGTCAGGCAGCCAGGGAGATAGACGCAGTCTCTCCGGAAGCATGTCATCACGCGAAGACGCGTCTCTTATTCTCCCAGGGGGTCTCTGGCCCTCTGGCGGGGCAACCCTCACCCCTCGCTGGCCATGAGGGGCAGGGTGTCGCCTCCGGAGGGCGGAGCTAGTAAGGGTTTGCTCTTTACGCAAGCGCGTCACTTTGTGGGATCCATTCCGGATCTTGGTGCTGCTGGGAGACGGGACGCTGTCATTTCCATCGCTGACGCTGTTCAGGGGTCCCAGGACGCCAGAACCCCTAGCGTCAGCTGTTGCCAGGGAACCTCTGTTGTCATGTCTCCTGACTTAGGCCTCATGCACACGGCCGTTGTTTTGGTCCACATCCGAGCCGCAGTTTTGGCGGCTCGGATGCAGACCCATTCACTTCAATGCGGCCGCAAAAGATGCGGACAGCACCGTTCCTTCGTTCCGTGGTCCGCAAAAAAAAATATAACCTGTCCTATTCTTGTCCGCGCTTTGCAGAACGCACATGGATGCCATCCGTGTTTTGCGGACCGCAAAACACACAACGGTCGTGTGCATGAGGCCTTAGACATGTGTTGGGAGGTTCCCTCCTCTGCACACTCTCAGCCCTCACCTCTGCTTCCCTGGGCTGAGGGTGGAGATTGGGTGTGACCTCAGCAGTGTCAGGTGATCAGTGGAGGGATATTTAAACCTGGTCTTTTCTCTCTCTCACTGCTGATTAGGCTACATGCACACGACTGTATGTGTTTTTTTGGCGGATCCATTGTAACCGTGCATAAAATTGACAAGAATAGGACATGTTCTATTTTTTTCCGGGGTTCCGAAATTGACATACGGATGCGGACAGCACACGGTGTGCTGTCTGCATTTTTTGCGGACCCGTTGAAATGAATGGGTCCGAATCCTATCCGCAAAAAAAAAATGGAATGAACACGGAAACAAACAACGTTTGTATGCATGTAGCCTTATTCAGTTGCTTCCCTGGCTCTTAAGCTATCTGGAGAGTGGTTTCTCTGGTCATTGACTCTGGCTTATGTTTACTGACCATCAGTGGCGTACTGCCAACATATGCAGACCACGCAGCTGCTCTGGGGCCCGGAGTGCATGGAAGCAAGGGCCGGCTCCCAGCTACCACCACTCTCTCTTCTCTGCTGCTGAACTGCATTTAGTTTTACTTTGGTGAAAGGGACAGCACAATACCTTGCAGGGCTTGTTCCTTTCTCCAAAGTAAACTTCACCGTCCTGACATGAGCAGACAGCCCCCCCTGTATACTGTGGGGAGGCTGTATACTGTGGGGAGGCTGTATACTGACTGTGGGGGGGCTGTATACTGTGGGGGGCCTGTATACTGTGGGGGGCTGTATACTGTGTGGGGGGCTGTATACTGTGGGGGGGGCCCTGTATACTGTGGGGGGGCCTGTATAGTGTGGGGGGCTGTATACTGTATAGTGTGGGGGGCTGTATAGTATGGGGGGGCTGTATACTGTGGGTGCTGTATATTGTGGAGTGTTATACTGCTGTACTGTATACTGTGGGGGGCTGTATACTGTGGGTGCTGTATAGTGTGGAGTGTTATACTGCTGTACTGTATAGTGTGGGGGCTGTATAGTGTGTGGGGCTGTATCGTGTATAGTTTGGGGTGCTGTATACGGTGAGGTGCTATACTCCTCTACTGTATACTGTGAGGTGTTGTATACTGTGGGGTGCTGTATACTGTGGGCTGCTATACTGCTCTACTATATACTGTGGGGTACTGTATAGTGTGGGGTGCTATACTGCATACTGTTGGTTGCTGTATACTATAGGGTGCTATACTGCATACTGTGGGGTGCTGGGGTGCACTATAACACTAGGGTGAGCCGAGCCCTGGTCTCCTTCCTGCAGAGCGGTGCCCACTTTCAGCCTGAACCCAGCTGCCCAGAGCACTAATCCTGAGCCACTGGAGTCTTCAGAACTGGAAGTATTTACAGTCATTCACTGTACTCTACCAGGGGTGTGGATTTTTTTTGTGTGTGTTGTGGTGGAGGGCGTGATTGCCTGCTAAGGTGTGGGAAGGCGGGATACAGGGGGCCCAAGTAAATTTTTGCCCAGGCCCTGCCTCCAGTATAAAGTTCAGTCCCTCACTTGTCCTCCTACACAGCAGCACTGGGGTAAGTTACTGTGAGAGGGAAGTTAGAGTCCTGAAGCTGCTGCCCCTGCACATCTTGTGTCCCCCTGTTGTTCTAGCCCCTCACAGACCTTTGCCCACCAACTATCTCACCTATACTTCATGCAGAGCAAGAAGTTATGTCTCCAAGTGACTCCCCCCCTCCCCGATCAGTGGCATTTCAAATTTTTCCAACCCTCATCCCCCTATGTATGATGTAATGTCTCTGGAGATTATATCAGTACTGGAGCATTATAAGAGGAGCGGCTGATATCAGTCACATAGGATGTAATGTCTCTGGAGGATATATCAGTAGTGGAGCATTATAAGAGGAGCGGCTGATAATTTAATGTCTCTGGAGGTTATATCAGTGCTGGAGCGTTATAAGAGGAGCGGCTGATATCAGTCACATAGGATGTAATGTCTCTGGAGGTTATATCAGTGCTGGAGCGTTATAAGAGGAGCGGCTGATATCAGTCACATAGGATGTAAATGTTTCTGGACAGTGCACAGCCCCCATCATTTAACCCCCCAGGTGCCACGATCAATGCTGATCGCGGCACCTGTGAGTGAAGGCGGAGGAATGCGGTTCCCTCTATTAAAAAAAAAATGATTTATCCGTAACAGTTTTAAAAGGTTATTTATACATTGTATTTCTTTACTTATTAGCAAATGGGTGTGGCAGCGGAGGAGCCAGGGCCAGGGGTGGGTAATGGGCGGAGTTAGGGGGCCCAATTCTGATTCTTGCTATGGGGCCCAATGATTTTTATGTACGCCCCTGCTGACCATTCTTGTGTTTCCCGATTCACCAGTGCACACTGTCACGGTATTTACTTTGTCGTTTTTTTTGCCCAACTGTAGCCCCGCTATTTGACACCTGGGAAGGGCTCTGCCAAAGTCCCCCTTCCTGCTGGAGGCGGGTGAAGAGTACCCTGGCCCTCAAGGGTGTTCAGAGTGGGACGGCTTGCGCAAAGTGTGTCTGGTACGCCGCGTTTGCTGGCCGTCAGTTTAGCTTTATCATTTCATTAGCATTACAACAGTCTGGGTACAGAGGGGTGGTAACCAGTTGGGGCTTTGTACCTGCACTGATTGTATAGAGTCAGACTGTGAGGTACACACCACCACCTGGTCACCTCCCCTCTGTACCCTTACTGCAGACTGCTAGCAATTCATTCATAACTTCTAGTAGAAATAATAAAGGAATGGCACAACATACAGACATAAGACAAGATGCTCCAGAGTTGTTATTACACGGGGAAATGCACAAAGCTTTCCCACAGGCAGGTCAGGAGTGGTGGCAGGTCCTCTTTAAGGGCTCATGCACACGACAGTATTTTGCGTCCAGTATACTGGCCGTTTTTGTAGTTCAGTATGCGGAACATATACTGAACCATTCATTTCAATGGTTCAGCAAAAAATACTGAAGTGTCTCCGTGTGCATTCCGTTTCAGTATTTCAGTATTTCCGTACCGTGAAAAGATAGAACATGTCCTATTCTTGTCCGCAAATCACGGTGCTTGGCTCCATTCAAGTCAATGGGTCCGCAAAAAAAACGGAACACATACGGAAATGCATCCGTATGTCTTCCGTTTCCGTTCCGTTTTTTGCTGAACCATCTATTGAAAATGTTATGCCCAGCCCAATTTCATCTATGTAATTACTGTATACTGTATATGCCATACGGAAAAACGGAACGGAAAAACGGAACAGAAACGGAAACACAACGGAAACAAAAAACGGAACAACGGATCCGTGAAAAACGGACCGCAAAACACTGAAAAAGCCATACGGTCGTGTGCATGAGGCCTAAGGCTGAGTTCACACGAGCGTGTCCGGATTAGTCCCGGTGTATTGCGGAAAACCCGCGCGAGTAGGTACGCAATTGCAGACAGTTTTGACTGCGATTGCGTTCCGATGTTCAGTTTTTATTGCGCGGGTGCAATGTGTTTTGCACTCGCGTGATAAAAAACCGACTGTGGTACCCAGACCCGAACTTCTTCACAGAAGTTCAGGTTTGGGTTAGTTGTAGTGTAGATTGTATTATTTTCCCTTATAACATGGTTATAAGGGAAAATAATAGCATTCTGAATACAGAATGCATAGTACAATAGGGCTGGAGGGGTTAAAAATAAATAAAAAAATATTTTAACTTGCAGCGTTTTGCAGTCCGCTTGACGAAACTGAAACAAACTTTCAATGGAGTTCATGACGGATGCATGCAGTTGTATTATTGTAACGGATCCATTTTTGCAGATCCATGACAGATCCACCCAAAAGGCGAGTGTGAAAGAAGTAGCTTAATTAAGATATTCAGCAAATCTGAAGTAAAAGGATTATTTAAAAGATAACTCAATAAATAGAACTGTCAAGTGGCATTTTCACCCTACCAAAATGCTTAGTATACAGAGTTTATAAAACATTTGCACAAATTGTCGCATGGCCACTAGATGGCAGACTTGTAATTCTAATTGTGTCACAACGCACAGGGTTGTAGGCAGTATATAGAGTTATTCATAAGCAGCTGCACTTTAACGGTTAGTTCAGATTCATGAAGTCTTATATTTCTATTTTGACTCCGAAGAGGAGAAAACCATTCATTCTGGGCAATCGGCTGTGAGCTACATACAGCATGTCTCTATCCTGTGCTGATAGTCGGGGGTGGCGTAGAAAAACTGGAGTAGCATTTCTAGACAAAATGGGGCAATTTATTAAGGGACTTGCAAGTATTTTAGTGAGAAAAAAAAATAGTCACAGGTCACCTTTTTAACCGGCCGTGCGACAATATTTAGTCACACGGCCGATTTTACATTGTGTTCGCCAATTGGGCGAGATGGGACGTGTCGAGGGCCTGCTTGGCAAATTTACTAACATTTACGTTTTGGAAACAGACCAGGCGCAAGAACTGCCATAGATGCGCCCAAATCTTAGGGCAGCACAAAGGAGAAACTAAGACCGGTGTGAAAAGCCGTTCTTTCACAACCTGTTTAAGAGCAGAACAATACAAATATCAGAAGTGACACAAAATGTGCCAGATGGACCCCAAAGACTAAAATGGGGTGCATGTGTGATCCTCGCTTCATTCACTCAGGGTTCTCCAGGAAACCCTTTACTATCCAGCGCACATTTAGTGGTTTTCCAAACAATGGGACACAACAAAACCAAATATATCTGGTGATCAACCTGAGCCCTATGTGTTTTCATGTTGCAAGACACGTGTCTATGGGGTCCTAGGGTACCCCAGTATGCCTCTACCCTCATACATAAGGACACAGAGATTCTACTTTCTAATTTCCAAACAAAAACAATATTACTGAACAATATTCCTTTAGAAGCATTTTTTATGGACATTAAAGGGGCTATCCAAGATAGAATGCAGGCCCCCCCCCCCCCCCCTTCTCAAAACAATAACAAATCCTGGAAAACCCTTTTAAACATAGTGGGAAGTGGTGGCTGTTAGTAGTTTTCTTATTATTTGATTTTTCTTTGCTTTTGAGCCCCTTAAAATGTTAGGAATGCAGTTGCGCTAGGATTGCACACCTTCTGCTTCACACTGTTCTTCTATTTACATACAAATCCTGCCCTACCATATTAACCCCTTCAGGACCCTGCCATTTTTCACCATAAGGACCAGGCCATTTTTTGCAATCTGACAAGTGTCACTTTATGTGGTGATAACTAGGGTTGAGCGAACACGAACTGTAAAGTTCGGGTTCGTACCGAACTTTAGGATTTTTGGACCCTGGACCCGAACTTTTCAGTAAAAGTTCGGGTTCGGTGTTCGGCTTTTTAATGGCGCTTTTTGAAAGGCGCTTTTTAAAAGGCTGTTTTACTCTTGTGCCTTAGAAGCCATCACAGCCATGCTTACTAATGGCATGGCTGTGATTGGCCAGTGCAGCATGTGACCCAGCCTCTATATAAGCTGGAGTCACGTAGTGCTGCATGTCACTCTGCTGTTACTAGTGTAGGGATAGGATTCTGCTGCTGTGAGGGACAGAATAGGAAAGAATCTTTAATCTGAAGTGTTTGTTAACTCAAAGATCTACCTATATTTTGTTTTGTGGCTGCAGTGCAAAATCTTTTTACCCTGCCCTGAGCCCAGTGACCCAGAAAAAGAACTTTTATCTGTCTGTTAGTTAGGTGAGCGGCGGCGGACATTTTATGCAAGCTCAGTGCACCAGCACAGCATATGTGCATTTGTGACAGTCAAATAGAAGCTTGAAATACTGCAATTATATTCTGGGTTTAAACAAAATCACCCATTTTTTGCAAGACCCTACATCTGTGGCCTTTGCTGCATCTGTCATTGTTAAATACAAGCTTGAAATACTGCAATAATTTTCTGGGTTTAAAAAAGCACAAATTTTTGGCAATTCCCTACATCTGGGGCCTATGCTACAATTGTCAGTGTGAAATATAATCTTGAAATACAGCAATAATTTTCTGGGTTTTAAAAACCCTTTTTTCTGTCAGTGTGAAATACACGCTTTAGATGCTGCTGTTATCTTCTGTTATAAAAAAAAAATTTTTTGGGCAAAATACAAAATTTGCAGCCTTTGCTGAATCTGTCAGTGTGAAATACACGTGTTAGATACTACTGTTATCTTCTGTTATTAAAAAAACCTCCATTTTGGTCAAAATACTAAATTTGCAGCCTTTGCTGCATTTGTCAGTGTGAAATACACGCGTTAGATACTGCTGTTATATTCTGTTATTAAAAAAACACCCATTTTGGGCAAAATACAAAATTTGCAGCCTTTGCTGCATCTGTCAGTGTGAAATACACGCGTTAGATACTGCTGTTATATTCTGTTATTTAAAAAAACAAGATCCTAAATTTGCAGAGAATAAGGAGAGCGTCGAATAAGGGACGTGGCCCCGGTCGTGGTGCTGCTGGTGGAGCTCCTGTTGCAGGGAGAGGACGTGGTTGATCTACGCGAGCTACACGCACAAGTGAAACACCTTCCTCAGGTGCGAGTAGGCGACAGAACCTTCATCGTTATTTGGTCTGGCCGAATGCTGCTCTACGAATGGTGAGTCCAGAACAAGTACAGGCGATAGTAGATTGGGTTGATGACAGTGCCTCCAGTTCCTTCACATTGTCTCCCACCCAGTCTCCTGCTGAAAGACCACAGTTGGCATCTGCAGCCGATGTCCATCAGTCTTTCACCTCACCCCTTTGCAAATCAGCCAAGCAGTCTGAGCCCCAAGTCATGCAGCAGTCTCTTCTGCTTTTTGATGACTCTGCTAGCAGGGTTTCCCAGGGCCATCCACATCCACATAGGGAAATGGAAGAGATTGAGTGCACCGATGCCCAACCACTTATCTTTCAAGATGAGTACATGGGAGGACCACCGCAGCACGTCTCGGATGATGACGAAACACAGGTGCCAACTGCTGTGGCTTTCTGCAGTGTGCAGACCGACAAGGAGGGCAGGGGTGAAGACTGGGTGGAAGATGATGTGGAGGACGATGAGGTCCTCGACCCCACATGGAATCAAGGTCATGGGAGTGACCTGTGTAGTTCGGAGGAAGAGGCGGTGGTCGCACAGAGCCACCAATAAATACAGCAGAAGAGGGAGCAGGGTGCAAAAGGAAGGACAGAAATAAAAAGATACTATTAAAAAAAAAAGGGAAGGACAGACTGTAGTGCCTGACTGTACATGGTGTGCGAGTTCTGGGCCCCCAGGGGTAAAACAGTCCATGTATACTGGTTCCCCTTGAAAGTGAAAGCAAAAAGATACTGACAATCTGGATACAAAGGTACACTGAAAAATGCATTTGCCAGGTCAATCACAGTGAAACAGGTAGCTGTGGACGGAATTTGGGACAGCAGAGTGTGCAGATTGGGCACTATTGGGGTTTGTAGGACTGTGACTTGGTTGACCTCTCGAAGATCATGGACCATTCGATATGTGACTGGCTGACTATTAACGGCCTTCCTCTTCACTGGAAATAGGGGAGTGTTTTCCGGGGACACAGTCTTGATTATAACACCTGCTCGGAGAAAATCATCAATTTGGCTGGACACTGCTATTTCCTGATCGTGACTGTCACGGATGGTGTACAGGAAACGAGACAATGCAATATATTCAATGACTCACTGGATCCACAACTAAGGAACAAAAGGGAGACCCCTGCATGAGACCTGCCACTCTCCCTGACTGCTCAGCCTATGCGAACACCCCAAAGGTGGATGGGCGCATATCCACGTACCTCGGCTATCTAATACCTGAAGACCCTACAATAGTGAGGGGACACGACCACCGGCTCCCTACACTAGACACGGAGGGAGTCAGGGTCTCCTGAAATCCAGCAGACAGAAAATCACAAAGGAACAGCACTTATCTTGCAGAGGACTGGGAAAAGGGAACAGCATGCACACACACTCCAGGAAGTTGTATAAGCCGC
Organism: Bufo bufo; assembly: GCF_905171765.1. Taxonomy (NCBI): domain Eukaryota; kingdom Metazoa; phylum Chordata; class Amphibia; order Anura; family Bufonidae; genus Bufo; species Bufo bufo. The sequence continues at coordinate 565,309,569 of NC_053392.1, read as the reverse complement.
ACACTACTGCATTATGGGGAGGAACTTAAAGGGAAGCAATCAGTCCAACTGCATGACAGCTGAGATAGACTAACGAGATGAGGAACTGAAACCAAAACAAAGAAACTCAAGGAGGAGGATCTGGAAGGCTCCTGTCAGAGCTTCTCAGCTGTCTGGTTGTGACAGTGACTCAATGGGTACTGTTTAACTTGCGGGGGGTGACACCCAGGCTTTAGAGACACCATCACAGGGGACACAGGTAATTTGCCTATGTCCGTCTTTGAGGTGGCCCAAAGGCTCTGGGGGACCTGGCTGAGCATACTCTTTTCAGATTCTATCCAATCAGGAAGATTTAACTCAGCCACCGTTATAGAAGCCATCATTGGGCAGAGAACTTCTTCTGGGACTCCAACGTCTACGTGACCAGTCCCATCTGGGTGTAGATGGATACTGGCCCTGAGCGCTTGGAGTACATCAGTTCCCAGAATAGGTTCAGGGAGATCATCCTTTACCAAAATTTGAGTGATAACAGTACTGTCTTTTGATTTTTAGTTTGACTGGTTCAGACTCACGGACAAACACGGTTTCCCCAGTGAAACCCATGGCTGGGATGTGGTATGGTCTGAGTTGATAGGGTTTTAAAAAGTTCTGGTCAACAACTGTTTTAACTGCCCCCGTATCGACCAGGAATGGTACTGCCTTTTTATTTCCTAGGGATACCGGGATATGTATTTGGGGGCCCACGGACTCTACTTTTACAGGCAGAACTGTCACGGGGGTACCGGTATCCTAGTCTGAAGACGGTGGTGATTGTGAACTGAATTGGCCACTGTTGTCTCTAGGTTTCCTGGGAGCCCTGCAATCTCTCTTCATGTGACCTGGTTTGCCGAAATTGTAACATTTAAAATCACGTTTGGGTTTGGGCCCGGTGCCCTGCCCCATGTATTTAAACGGAGTAGGGTTTTTCTTCATGTCTAGTTCTCACCCTTTGGCTGCAGCAATTAATTGTGTTAAAGGGGTTACACGCTATTCAGGTTTACAAGCTTTCAGCTTAGCCTGGAGGGTGGGTCGAAGCCCCTCCATGAATGCACATGTCAACAGTTTTTCTCCCATGTTTCCAGCTTGATCCCAACCCATGTCGGTCAAGATAGTCCTTAGTCCTGCAGCATAAGTCTTTACAGTCTCCTGAGGACCCTGTACTACGTCTTTAAGACTTCGGGAGCTTTCTTACTCCCTTGTACGTGCCCATTCTGTAAAAACCCTGACAAATTCAGTCCCAGACTGTAAAGTCTTGACCCAGTCTCTAGTCATAATATCCATGGGGACATTTCTGTGTTCGTTCATATATAGTCATTCACCATTTGATGTTGTGATTCGCCCATCTTCAGCAACATCAGATCCTTCAAGTCAGTCCACGTAGCCCCATAAGTCACCTCTATCTGTTGAAGAGTCCTAGAAGTAGGCATAGATCTTGTCAGAGGGTCGGGCAGTCAGGTCAAAAGTCTGAGTTGGTCTTTTGGACTCCAGGGGTGATACTCAGTCACACTGGCGTGAAGAAATTCAGGTTCCTGATTCTGGCTGGTTCCTCCAATGACCTGTCCGGGTGGTCCTGAGGTTGTATTAGGTCCTTCTCCCGTGGCCCACTGTTGTGGGTCTGGATAGGAGTCTTGTCTTAGTCAGAACAGGGTAGAGTCCTACAGGTCTGTGGGGTTGGAGGGCACCACAGGCTCGGCATGCATTGGCCCAGTCTGGATTCTGATTGCCACAGACATTACAAGTCCATCCCTCCGGTCCATTCCCTCTTGGAGGTCTAGGGGCAGTTGGATATGGAGGAGGTCGTTCGTCAGCGTCATTGTCTTTTGATTTCTGAGTATACAACAGTCTACCTCTCACTACCTCTCCTCGCCACCCCTCAGTTTTAACTTCCTCTGCCACTTTAACCCAGGTATTAACTACTTCTTCACATCCATGATCCTTTATCCAACCACAATGTGTCCTTGTTAATCTTTCCCAAGTATCCACATAAAAATTTCCATCCTTCATTTCTACCTTCTTCAACGCCCTGTCAATATTTTTCAAACCTTCTTTTCCTTCCCTCTCTTCGACTAAAGTCATAGCTGGTATACTGAAATTGTTCCCCATTTTGTATGTCAATCTTTTTCCACAGAAAGTTAAACAATTATTCAGACGTCTATTTTCCCTCAGTTTCCTCAGAATTTCCCCACTATATTTACCTAGTGTATTCTGTTACTGAGTTTCTTACCCAATCAAAACCTCACAAACTGGACATTGGTGTCCAAGGACTTTGATTACCCTTCCTGTAATTCTCCAAGATTTTCCACATACAATAAAGAACAAATAAGGCATATACCAAAACTAAACCAAAGACTTCCCAATTGAAACTGTCCATCTCTTAGGTCTCAAAATCCAACAATCATAGTCATTTTCAGGTTCTTACAAAAAATAGGCTCAACTATAAAAGGACTTATACGTACATTCAATCACCAGATCCTCAAACCGGACAAACCACTCAGAGACACAGATATAATGTAAGATAAAGTCTCTTAACTTTTAGCGCTATTTCTTATATCTGCAAATCCCGGACCGGAACATCCAATTTGTCGGAGACCAGATGAAGTGTCCTTTAGTTGAGCCCCACGTTGGGCGCCAAGATTTTGTTAGGGAAATATCCCATCATCCTATAATTGTTGGAATCCAAATTAAAAAGGGATCTGAGCAAACTGACACAAGCATTGGATATAGTTGTATCAGATTTTCTCTTTAATCAAAGACAAGCTCACAATAATATAGGCTTGAAACAGAAAAAAACATCACATGACAAACATGACATTTGCGGTTACAGATCATACGTAGGTTTCCATTCCTCTGTCCTCTCCCCCCCCCCACCCACACTTCCTGAGGCTCAAACTGTAGCTGGCCAGCTAAGACCTGTCCTAGGTTGCTAATATAGCTAATATGTTTATACAGCTAGACCTGCCAATAACCTTAATACAGTTCCTATGTTTGTGTGTTAAAAACAAAAGCAGAGTTATTTACAGTGACTTCATGTTTGGATGTCATATAACTGTTATACAGTACAGACCAAAAGTTTGGACACACCTTCTCATTCAAAGAGTTTTCTTTATTTTCATGACTATGAAAATTGTAGATTCACACTGAAGGCATCAAAACTATGAATTAACACATGTGGAATTATATACACAACAAACAAGTGTGAAACAACTGAAAATATGTCATATTCTAGGTTCTTCAAAGTAGCCACCTTTTGCTTTGATTACTGCTTTGCACACTCTTGGCATTCTCTTGATGAGCTTCAAGAGGTAATCCCCTGAAATGGTTTTCACTTCACAGGTGTGCCCTGTCAGGTTTAATAAGTGGGATTTCTTGCCTTATAAATGGGGTTGGGACATCAGTGGCGTTGAGGAGAAGTCAGGTGGATACACAGCTGATAGTCCTACTGAATAGACTGTTAGAATTTGTATTATGGCAAGAAAAAAGCAGCTAAGTAAAGAAAAACGAGTGGCCATCATTACTTTAAGAAATGAAGGTCAGTCAGTCAGCCGAAAAATTGGGAAAACTTTGAAAGTAAGGGCTATTTGACCATGAAGGAGAGTGATGTGCCAGATGACCTGGCCTCCACAGTCACCGGACCTGAACCCACTCGAGATGGTTTGGGGCGAGCTGGACCGCAGAGTGAAGGCAAAAGGGCCAACAAGTGCTAAGCATCTCTGGGAACTCCTTCAAGACTGTTGGAAGACCATTTCAGGGGACTACCTCTTGAAGCTCATCAAGAGAATGCCAAGAGTGTGCAAAGCAGTAATCAAAGCAAAAGGTGGCTACTTTGAAGAACCTAGAATATGACATATTTTCAGTCGTTTCACACTTGTTTGTTATATATATAATTCCACATGTGTTAATTCATAGTTTTGATGCCTTCATAGTCATGAAAATAAAGAAAACTCTTTGAATGAGAAGGTGTGTCCAAACTTTTGGTCTGTACTGTATATATTGTGTTTACAGAAGCAGAAAAGATAATATGCCTTTAAGACTCATTATATGGATGTGAGGTAAGCTCAATGGCACAGCAGAAACAACAGAAAGCATAGAGTTAAACTGTTGTTGCTGGACAGGAGTCTTGACCAATCACAGCCAGCCTCACACACAGCTTGTGTGGGAAATTCCTCTAGCAGGAGCTGCTGGAATCATTTTTCACCAGAAAGAGGAGCTCAACAGACACACACTTCACTAAGAGCTGTGTTGTATGGAAGAGAGGCCAAAATAGGTATTTAAAACAGTTATATAATGTTCTTACTGTTAATATAGTGATTAGAACTGTATACTGAACCAGTTATATGTGTGTTTACTTACAGTTCCACCAAATTCAATTGCAAACTACAACGTTCACAATGCAAATTCCATATTGCAATCCAAATTGCATACAACCATACCAGATCATACTCAACCAATCTGCAAATACAGTTGCAATAAAAAGTATGTGAACCCTTTGGAATGATATGGATTTCTGCACAAATTGGTCATTAATTGTGATCTGATCTTCATCTAAGTCACAACAATAGACAATCACAGTCTGCTTAAACTAATAACACACAAAGAATTAAATGTCACCATGTTTTTATTGAACACACCATGTAAACATTCACAGTGCAGGTGGAAAAAGTGTGTGAACCCTTGGATTTAATAACTGGTTGAACCTCCTTTGGCAGCAATAACTTCAACCAAACATTTTCTGTAGTTGCAGATCAGATGTGCACAACGGTCAGGAGTAATTCTTGACCATTCCTCTTTACAGAACTGTTTCAGTTCAGCAATATTCTTGGGATGTCTGGTGTGAATCGCTTTCTTGAGGTCATGCCGCAGCATCTCAATCGGGTTGAGGTCAGGACTCTGACTGGGCCACTCCAGAAGGCGTATTTTCTTCTGTTTAAGCCATTCTGTTTTTGATTTACTTCTATGCTTTGGGTCGTTGTCCTGTTGCAACACCCATCTTCTGTTGAGCTTCACCTGGTGGACAGATGGCCTTAAGTTCTCCTGCAAAATGTCTTGATAAACTTGGGAATTCATTTTTCCTTTGATGATAGCAATCCGTCCAGGCCCTGACGCAACAAAGCAGCCCCAAACCATGATGCCCCCACCACCATACTTCACAGTTGGGATGAGGTTTTGATGTTGGTGTTGATGTTTTTCTCCACACATAGTGTTGTGTGTTTCTTCCAAACAACTCAACTTTGGTTTTATCTGTCCACAGAATATTTTGCCAGTACTGCTGTGGAACATCCAGGTGCTCTTGTGCAAACTGTAAACGCGCAGCAATTTTTTTTTGGACAGCAGTGGCTTCCTCTGTGGTATCCTCCCATGAAATCTATTCTTGTTTAGTGTTTTACATATTGTAGATTCGCTAACAGGGATGTTAGCAAATGCCAGAGACTTTTGTAAGTCTTTAGCTGACACTCTAGGATTCTTCTTCACCTCATTGAGCAGTCTGCGCTGTGCTCTTGCAGTCATCTTTACAGGATGGCCACTCCTAGGGAGAGTAGCAGCAGTGCTGAACTTTCTCCATTTATAGACAATTTGTCTTACCGTGGACTGATGAACAGCAAGGCTTTTGGAGATACTTTTATAACCCCTTCCAGCTTTATGCAAGTCAACAATTCTTAATAGTAGGTCTTCTGAGAGCTCTTTTGTGCGAGGCATCATTCACATCAGGCAATGCTTCTTGTGAAAAGCAAACCCAGAACTGGTGTGTGTTTTTTTTATAGGGCAGGGCAGCTGTAACCAATGCCTTCAATCTCATCTCATTGATTGGACTCCAGTTGGCTGACACCTCACTCCAATTAGCTCTTGGAGATGTCATTAGTCTAGGGATTCACATACTTTTTCCACCTGCACTGTCAATGTTTACATGGTGTGTTCAATAAAAATATGGTAACATTTAATTCTTTGTGTGTTATTAGTTTAAGCAGACTGTGATTGTCTATTGTTGTAACTTAGATGAAGATCAGATCACATTTTATGACCAATTTGTGCAGAAATCCATATCATTCCAAAGAGTTCACATACTTTTTCTTGCAACTGTAGTTATTGCTAAAAGCATACTGCAAATTGCGACCAAATTCAGCAAGTTAACTATTAGTTAGACCTCAGATATACCTCTCAGAGAGATCACAAAGTGCTTAAATAACTTAAAGTGAGAGTACAGATACTCAAGAGAGAAATATATCCACCATTTTATGTTGAATGACAAGATTGAACATATACCGCCATTTTGTGATACTTTATTCAACACTTGTTTTGTACATGGAATATCTGCTACGCAGGCGGCAGTGTTATATATGAAGAAAAGTTGAAGTTAATAAAGAAGTTATTTCAAGCATTTGGTGTGCTCTTTAAACCTACTGTTTCCATAGAAGGGCGCTAGAGGAATTACAGAGTAAAACAGTCTGGTTAGACTAAAAGTCAGAGATATCAAAATTCTTCTAATGCCACAGCTCAAAAGGCACTTCATAGTGCTGCGCCTGCCACACAAACTATATTATCTGCTAGAGAGGAAACTGTGGGGTGGGTTCTATCACACACACAAACTGACTTTTTGACCTTGTTTTTAGCTTTCTTATTTGTCTATTTAACTCTGTAAGCTCCATTTAGGACCTGACCTAAATCTCCCATATACACAAGATGGAGGACATGTTTATAGAAAATGGATTCTCATCCCTCACACCGTACATGTACGGCGCGGGTCCTTAAGGGGTTAAAGGGGTTTTCCGGGACTTGGATATTATCAATATCTACCATAAATCCCAGAAAACCCCTTTTTTTTTATAGATTATAAGCCCTCACTAGTTACGTTGTGATGTCTTTTGTTTTGTACATGAACTCTCTGAATTTGTAAAAGGCTGCGGAATATGATGGCTCTATAGAAATATTATTATTATTATTTTTAGCAGTAATCTGTACCTATGTTTTGATTAATGGCTCCATCTGATGGTTAAATGTAGTATTGTAGCTTTTTTGTTGTTGTTTTCTTAGGCTAGTTTCACACTTTCATTCATAGTTCCGGCATGCTGATCCAGCAGAGAACAGCTTGCCGGCACACTCCTGGATTTGGCATTGCCGGATGTTACCAGAATGCCAGCCGACCCATTGCACGCAGCAGTTTTTGTCCGGCCCAATCCCGGTATATTTGCCGGGTAGTGGCCGAATCTCCGCCGGACCCCTCTATAGTCAATGGGGTTGGTGGGCATTCCAGTAACATCCGGCAACACTGGACCTAGAGAGCTCCAGCAGGCTCTTCTCTGCTCGAACAGCCTGCCGAAACTATGAATGGAAGTGTGAAAAAAGCCCCCTGTTTACAGCAGGGTGCCTCTTGTTTGGCTGATACAAACTAATTTTCATACATTTCCCATGGAGCACTTCTTGAAAAATAAATTGCCATACACCGCTGAGTCTCCATAATGAGAAACAACCGTTATTCCCCTAATTACAAAAACATTTAGGCATGGCAATGTGAACCAAATCAAATACATCCAGACGTGTTAGAATAAGTCCGTGTAGGGCCTGACCGGCAGACCAGACTTAGGCATCAACGCCGACGTTAGGTGAGAATTATCCTATACATAAACACAAGATAACACAGAATTCTGCATCTGGTTTCCATGGAGGTGCCCTACTTATAGCACATTAAACTGATTCATGTCTTTTCTCATCCCTCCGTTAATAAATTATTTCGGCTGATGGGGATTAAGCCAGCTGGAACGGATGCACAGTATAGATAATTGATTTGTCACGTCATCCGAGCAAATCCTTTCCATTTTTCCATTCGGCTTTACACGGGGCAGACAGACGTTGGTAATAATCTATCGTTATTAGCACACGTTATTAATATTCAGCATAGCAAGATATAATTATGCAGAAGGATTAAGAGGGGTGGGTACGGTGGCATCATCAAGAGCCCATATCCTGTAAGCGATTGTTTAAAGACGATGAGTGGGGATGATTAGGGGAAGCCGGGAAAGTGGAAAACGAGGTGGCGGCCATCAGGAGAAGAGGCCACCTTCTCCTTTTTTTTTTGCATCACAAGGGGGTTTTGTAGTGTAGTGAAGAGGTATTTTAATCCCGCTCAGTTTTTGTTTCCTATTAGGTTGGCAATTGCAATTGATTTTCCTCTCTGGCTGGCTGCTTCTCGAGAGCACTTGACCTCTTGCGAGTGTATTGTAAATTGGTTTCTGGATATAAGACAGATCCGTCCAGCGTCGGCCTAATGTAAATGTTTATGACATTTGCAGAATATAATGTGAGGCGTACAGTAGTTCCTGGGATAATGGATATTTTTAGTTCATAAACTGCAAGGTCATACAAGGCAGTGGTGGAATAATGCAGCTTTTTGCTGAGTGTCTGTAACGCGACTCTGCCAGGGACACAGGCGATTACATGATAGACTTCTGCATAGATCAAGCTAGCGACAGGGTAATTCTCTAACATATAAACTCAATGTCAGGTAATCCTTGAAGCTGATCATAGACCGATGCAGGCAGGGATTGCTGCAGATCCCATAAAGGCCCATTCAGGGCTCGTTCACATTTCCGTGTCAATGTCACGTGTCTATTTCATCCGAGAAGGATTCGTGTGTTTTACCATCAATGTGTCATCCGTAATTCACGGATGTTGCTCAGCTGAAAATTTATTTCCAAAGAGTCTACTATTAGTCTTTAGTGAAAAACAGACGCAATGGATGCTATCCGTGTTGTGTCCGTGATTTTCAATGGGAGTGCCTGGTCCACATCAAGGATCAAAGTAGTGCATGTCTCCGTTACTTTTTTTACTGGCCCACGCTCAGTAAAAAAAAAAACTGAAATGTGAACAGACACATTTAAATCAATGGGTACGTGGACAGCACACGTCAGTGAAAAAACGGAAATGTGAACAAGGCCTTACACAGGCGAATGATTAGGTGAACGATGGGACTTTTGAAGCTCATTCCTGATTACTGCCCCGTGTAGACATGTCCAGCGATCAGCCAACAAACTAACATATCATTAATTGCCTGCTGTATAAGGGGATGTGCTGCCGACAGTGAAGGAACTGTGCCACTAATGATCGTTTGGTCACATACATTACCCATGATTCCTCTGTATAAATGCAGTAAATGGAGCTCCTCCTACTGGTAAGTGACAGGTCTGTGCGGTGCATTGCTTAATGATCTGTCACTTACCAGTAGGAGGAGCGCCCCCGGCCGGTCACAGACAGCGCAGCAGGTAAGTATGATGCTTCTAATATTGCTAAGTAACCATGGCAACCAGGACTGCAGTAGCGTCCTGGTTGCCATGGTTACCGATCGGAGCCCCAGTGATTAAACTGGGACTCCGATCGGAACTCTCCGCTGCCACCAATGATTGGGGGGGGGGCGCACACTGGCCACCAATGAAACTAATACAATAGAGGGGGGGGGGGGCCGGGGGGGCCGCACATTGGCCACCAATGAAATTAATACAATAGAGGGAGGGGGGGCAGGGGGGGGGGCGCACACTGGCCACCAATGAAACTAATACAATAGAGGGAGGGAGGGGGGGCCGTGGGGGCCGCACACTGGCCACCAATGAAATTAATACAATAGAGGGAGGGAGGGGGGCCGGGGGGTCCGCACACTGGCCACCAATTAAATTAATACAATAGAGGGAGGGGGGGCCGGGGGGGCCGCACACTGGCCACCAATGAAATTAATACAATAGAGGGAGGGAGGGAGGGAGGGGGGCCGCACTGGCCACCAATGAAATTAATACAATAGAGGGAGGGAGGGGGGGCCGGGGGGCCGCACTGGCCACCAATGAAATTAATACAATAGAGGGAGGGAGGGGGGGCCGGGGGGAGCCCGCACTGGCCACCAATGAAATTTAAACTGGGGAGGGAGGGGGGTCTGCCCCCTGCTGCCTGGCAGCCCCCGATCTCTTATAGGGGGCTATGATATGCACAATTAACCCCTCAGGTGCGGCACCTGAGGGGTTAATTGTACGGATCACAGCCCCCTGTAAGAGATCGGGTGCTGCCAGGCAGCAGGGGGCAGTCATGTACACAGTTCGTAGTATATTCTAACAAGAAGCGTCCCCATCACTATGGGAACGCCTCTGTGTTAGAATATACTGTCGGATATGAATTTTCACGAAGTGAAAACTCAGCTCTGAAAAAGGTTTTATGCAGACGGATCTTCGGATCCGTCTGTATGAAAGTAACCTACGGCCACGGATCACGGCCACGGATGCCAATCTTGTGTGCATCCGTGTTCTTTCACGGACCCATTGACTTGAATGGGTCCGTGAACCGTTGTCCATCAAAAAAATAGGACAGGTCCTATTTTTTTGATGGTCAGGAAACACGGATCACGGCCGCGGATGAACAACGGTGCATTTTCCGAGTTTTCAACTGACCCATTGGAAGTCAATGGGTCTGCAGAAAATCACGGAAAACGGAACAACAGCCACGGATGCACACAACGGTCGTGTGCATGAGGCCTTAGGGAAAGATCTTCACTTGTTCTGTGTTTAGAGCCGCACCGGGTTTTGGCTCAAAATCACTGATGGAAATCACTGACCAAACACTGACGTGTGAATGAGGCATAAAAGGGCCATATGGAGCTTTATCTTTAGGGATGTTTATTTTTTTTTAAAAATGTGCGCTTCACTCATACAACCGATGGACTGAGATCGAGCGGTTGTGGATGGCACCAACTCACCCAAGGACCTTAATCTGGGGCCCTCCCCCACCTATCCCAACTTCTGAATTGCTCAGCCACATGGATTTCACCATTCAGATTTGGTATAGAAGCAGAATTAGATATGACCTCGCCATGCTCCGTTCACCCCTTACACTATTTCTCTTTACTCCTCTCCTCTCAGATAGCTCAGGAGCGGGGATGGTTAGGCTGTGGACTACTGCAGGGTTATACCGCCTTGCCAACCTGAAGGACCCTGTATCTACCAAGATTCTATCATTTGAGGACCTCCAGGCCAAATTTTCTTTACCAAACACATTGGCATTTCAATATCACAGGATCCTACACTATTGCAGGAGTGAATACCTATAAAATAAATGCCAGACCGCTTACAATCAATGTAAATTTTTAAAATCAAGTGCAAGTGCAGGTAAAAAGGCAACATCTACTGGAGGAGAACACAGTAGGAATAATTCATATATGTCCACAGAAGAAAAGGGGGAAAGACAAAGTGCAATAGCAAAATGTGCAGGACAAGAAGCAATTACCGATACTGTGTCTCCTCCGGGATAGTGCCAGTGTACTGGGGTCAGTAGATTTCCCAACCATCTCCTCTTTTGAACAAGTATGAACCCGAGTCCCTTCATCTAGGGGTCTTATCTCTGATATTTATCAGATTTTGATTTCCTCTGAATTCTCTGCAGACTTTAAACACTCCTACATGTGGAAATGGGAGGACTGGTTGCAAAGTGAGCTCCAGTGGAGACCTGGCGTTCTATCTAGAAGAGAGCACATTCTAGCTACTCTTGTATAACTTACAGGGGAAACCAACTAAAGATTCTCACACACTGGTATCATACACCAGAACTAGTACACACCCTGAACCCTGTATTGCAGGATATCTGCTGGAGATGCTTCCAACCAGGGTCTTCCTTATACCATATTGTCACGTTCAGGTGTGGGAGGGAAACACCACACCGAACATAGGAGGGAAAGGGGTGAGGGAATAAGGCCTGGAAACTAGGGAAAGGAGATGGACACCTCCTAGTAAAACCCTAATCAAAGTCCTGACTAACTACCAGTATGAACAGACCCCAGAGGTCGGTGAGTTCATACACAGGAATACCTAATGTTCTAACTCACCCTATAGGACCCTGGTACTAATGTCAGGACTGAGACAACCTGTTCCTCCAAAAGGAAGGATGAACAGGAGTCTCCCTCAGGCCTTAATACAAACGACAGGGAAATGCAACACACAAAATAACCCAAACAAAATACAAAAGGGAAAGAAAACACTTAACTTCAAGTGGCTATGGCAGCACCAGGAACTCAGCCGAGATCCACACACAAACTATCCACAACTCAAACTGAAGCTATAAACCACATAGCATAGTGGGAGAAACAACAATAAATAGAGAAGGTTAAATGACCATAATAGCCACACCTGGGGAAAGAAGGTATGGAAAGCACCAGAAACAACATAGACGTCATTTGATCCAAACGGAAAACATGGGAGATCAAACCACGTATTGCCAGTCTCACCGATCTCCTGCCACCTGTCAAGGGAATGTCCGTGACACATATCTTCTGGTCATGTCCAGTGATAGTACTCTATTGGATGCATGTGATATGGGTGGCTCAAGATACTCTAAATATACGTATTTCAAGAGACCATATGATGCTGCTCTGGAACGTGCTACCTGAGATGCTCGGGGGTTGGAGTGCCAATCTGCTCCTCCAAATATTAGGAGCCGCTAAATGACTGATTGCTCTTTACTGGAAGTGTTCTATTTCTAGATCTGGCCTCTGTGCTCGGATATAGGACATTTGCTCCTCAGAATATTTAGTTGCCCTCCAATGGGGCACAGTTGACAGGTTCTTAAAGACCTGGCAGACCTGCGACACACGCCTACCACTATTACCATTACATGGTGATGGATCATGTGACGGACCATGTGATGAGGTAGTGACGTCACCACAGGTCCTTTTCCTGTGCACAGCAAAGATGAAGACAGAAGAGAAGTCCGGCTGCGCGAACAAGTGGATTAAGGTGAGTTAAATTTTATTTATTTATTTATTTTATTTTTTTAACCCCTACAGCCCTATTGTACTATGCATTCTGTATTCAGAATGCTATTATTTTCCCTTATAACCATGTTATAAGGGAAAATAATAATGATCGGGTCTCCATCCCGATCGTCTCCTAGCAACCGTGCGTGAAAATCGCACCACATCCGCACTTGCTTGCGGATGCTTGCGATTTTCACGCAGCCCCATTCACTTCTATGGGGCCTGCGTTGCGTGGAAAACGCACAAAGAGGAGCATGCTGCAATTTTCACACAACGCACAAGTGATGCGTGAAAATCAACGCTCATCTGCACAGCCCCATAGAAATGAATGGGTCCGGAATCAGTGTGGGTGCAATGCGTTCACCTCACGCATTGCACCCGCGTGGAAATCTCGCCCGTGTGAAAGGGTAATTATTCTATCTGATTTTGACTTTATACAATGTTGTATTTTGTCTTTGAAAGAAAACATACATAAAACGTAATAAAAATCTAATTTCCCCCAAAAAGTTTTTGACCAGTTGAATAAAAAAACACTGCTGCAAATATGAACCCAGTCTAAAACCTCATTCACAAGTCAATTTTGGTCAGTGATTTCCATCAGTGATTGTGAGCCTCCACAGACATAAGGTATAAGGGCTCATGCACACGACCGTATTTATTTTGCAGTGCACAAAACACGGAGCCACAAAAAATATGGATGATGTCCGCGTGCATTCCGTATTTTGCGGAACGGTACAGCTGGCCCCTAATAAAACAGTCCAATCCTTGTCTGTTATGCGGACAATAATAGGATATGTTCTACTTTTTTGTGGAGCGGACATACAGAAACGGAATACACACAGAGTAATTTCCGTTTTTTGCAGACCTATTGAAATGAATGGTTACGCATACTGGTCTGCAAAAAAAAACAGAACAGACATGGAAAGAAAATATGTGTGCATGAACCCTAAGGGAAAGATCTGCACCTGTTCTGTATTTAGAGCCCCAAATGGTTTTGGCTCACAATCACTGACCAAAAGACTGATGTGTGAATAAGCCTAGATGCACACAACCGTATGTGTTTTGCGGTCCGCAAATTGCAGATCCGCAAAAAAAAGGATGACGTCCATGTGGCATTAGTTTTTTTTGCGGATCCATTGTAACAATGCCTATCCTTGTCCGCAAAACGGACAAGAATAGGACATGTTCTATTTTTTTTGCAGGGCTACGTAACGAAGCAACGGATGCGGACAGCACACAGAGTGCTGTCCGCATCTTTTGCAGCCCCATTGAAGTGAATAGGTCCACACCTGAGCTGCAAAAAATGCGGCACCAAACCACGTTCGTGTGCATGTAGGCTAAGGTATAAGGAGGCCAGTACACGTCTTGATGAGGTTTCTCAACATTGTAGTTGGTTTATTTTGGGAAAATAAGCCCCCTTTCGCCAAGAACATTCCCAAAGTCACCTGGGAACACTCATTTATGTCTGCTAAAGGGTTAATGCTATAGTTTACTACTAAAATGGTTGAAAAAATTGAAATGTGCACTGTGATGCTAACTGCCATCTATGCAATTTGTATTCCAAAAGGCTATGCATGGGTAGGAAATAGTTAACTGGTAGTCCTTAATAATAGTTGCTGGGTTTGGGGGGCTGGTCCCATTCTCCCCTGGCTTGTTGAGGATTGCTGGCAAGTGTGTAGGCCACACTACTACAATGGCGGTTCATGGCTGACGCTGTCTCATGCACATGGACAAGAGCTTTCTGTGGGTGAATTAGGGCCATTGTTCATTGTATCTCACCCCAGTTGAAGCACCTGAAGCGATACCCTTTTCTTGCTCCGTGTATTCAGCTGTTTACTAATGAGCTCATTAGTCCTCCTATATATACTGTGTTGTTTGCCTTCTCCCCTGGGCCTGAGTAACAGGTTCTATATGGTCTTCTAGTCTGCTGGAACCTATGAAGGGACTAGAATCAGTCTGTCTGTGTCAATTACGTTTGTGGTTTTAGTTGCGGATTTCACCCTTTTACAATGAAGGGTAAGATATGCGGCAAAACTGCATCAAATCCGCGCCAAAAACCTCTGTTAGAAATTGCAGATTTTGGTTCAGATATGGTGCAGAGCTTTTTACTCCGGTCTTAGTTTCTCCCTTCCACTGCTGTAAGTTTCGTCTAATTTGTGACAAGGCTGGCCTAGTGTTTCGCTAACATTTGTGTCTGTTTCCAGGCGTAAATGTTAATACATTTGCAGGGGCTGGAGTCCAGGCCCTGACGTCGCCCCCGGAACGGCCACACTCCGCCTCCGTCCTGCCCAACTGGCGGACATGGTGTAAAACTGGCCATGCGACAAAATATTGTCACATGGTCAGTTATAAAAGGAAAATAATGGCCCAAGGGTCACTGTGGGGGGCCTGGTTTGATCCTTGTTATGGGTCCCTTACTTCTTTATGTATGCCACCGGCTGGTACTGTACTATGCTGCGATTATTCCCCGTGGGAATCCGCACGAAAAAAAAACAAAAAACGCACATATATCACAATGTGTGCAGGTGGCCTAATAGTCCACGTGTTAGTGTCCTATGCGAATCTAGGAGCTTGCATTACAATACATGAGCTGCAAGTGGTTAGGGACCCGCTCGTCCCTCCTGGGCCTGTGACACGACATTGGTAATTAGCATCACTGTGTGCCATCTGCCTTTAACGACTCTTGCTTTTTTTTCCGACGGTCAAAATGTTCTGTACAGTTGCACTGATGCCACATTCACGTCCTGAGACACAGCTGCACATTTCCAATTCATAGAGGAAGAAATGCACAAAACTGTGTCCCGTTAATGATAATTAACCATCTGCCAAGCCAAGCCACTCCTGCCTACAGAAACTAATGAGAGAAGGTGAATAGATAATTGTCTCGCTGACTGATGGAAGAATGCTCCGTCCAAGGAGAAAGGGCTGCCCCAGTCATCTGTCCGACACTAACAAGGCAAGCAATGTCTCTGAACCTGATAGGAATTGTGAAAATGATAGAAAATAGCTTTATGTTCTGAAAAATAATGGAGAAAATGGTATAACGTAAAACTGGCTTAGTTTCCCATAGCGACCAATCAGATTCCACCTTTCATTTTACAGAGCTCCTTTGGAAAATGAAAGGTTGAATCTGATTGGTTGCTATGGGCAACTATGCCAGTTTTCCTTTATACCAGTTTTAATATTCATTTTGCGTATAGGGTAATATTTTGTTTTGTTTATTAGTACAAATCTACAGATGAAACCTCAAAAAGATAAATTATTGAAAAAAAAGATTTTCACGATTCCTGGTGATTCTCCCAATGTCTTCCCTCCTGTATGGCTGCTCGTGCTTCTCACTGTCATTCTCTTGATTTCTCAGATCCACTGAATACATCTACTTTCAGGTTTCCCTCTTCTTCTTCTCCTTTGAACAGAACTGTCTTTTCAAAATAATTAGCGTGTCTTATAAGTAGTAGCGTTGAGCGCGAATATTCGAATAGCGAATATTAATCTCATTTTTTAACATCTGAAATCATGATTCCTCCCTGCTTCTTTCTTGTGGGTCAATAAGTCATTGGCCTACAAGCAACTTAAGCAGGAGGGAATCATGTTTTGATATGGAAAAAAATGACTAATATTCTAAAAAACAAAGTTAGAGCAATATAGCGAATATATTCGTTATTTAGAATATTAGCTTTTTTTCCAATCTGTACAGTTGTTCGCATACTCCTCCCCGAGAAGCGTCCCCGTCACCATGGGAACGCCTGTGGGTTAGAAAATATCATCCGATCTGAATTTTCCCTGAGATCGTGAAAACTCAGATCCGATGGTATATTGTAACCCACAGGCGTTCCCATGGTGATGGGGACGCTTGTCGGGGAGGAGTATGCAAACAACAGTACAGATTGGAAAAGAAAGGCGAATATTCTAAATAACGAATATATTTGCTATATTGCTATAACTTTGTTTTTTAGAATATTCGTCATATTCTAAAAAACGAAGTTATAGCAATATAGCGAATATTCGTAAAATTTAGCTAATATAGTGCTATAGTATTTTTTTTTAATAGTGTACATTTTTTCCAAATCTGAAGTTCAGAAGAGACAAAAAAATTTGACTATATAATAAAAGATTATAGCACTATATTAGTTAAATTGCAGTCTATATCTGTATTTTACGAATATTCGCTATATTGCTATAACTTTGTTTTTTAGAATATTCGTCATATTCTAAAACAAGAATATATAGCAATATAGCGAATATTCGTAAAATACACATATAACCTAGCCAAGTTAGGAAAGTTGCCTTATACAGTTCAAAATCGCAATACGCGAATAATTAAATTGCATATTATTAGCGATAAATAGAATAATGACGAATATTCGTTTTTGACGAATATAAGACGAATATTTAATCGAATATTCGCGAAATATTGCGAAATCTAATATGGCACCTCCCGCACATCACTAATAAGTAGTCCATTTTAGTAAATTGGTTCTGGATTTCTCTGCCCCAAACCTCTTCAATTTTGCCCCATGGCACCCCCTTATGAGTAATTTTTGGATACAATGATCCAGAAAAATGTCACTGTACCATGTGCTCAAAAAACAAATTCACCTTGCAGATGATGTGACAGGACTTGAGATGATTTTACAGACCTGGCTTTATTCCTTTCCAGTATTATACTCTTTCTACACTATCATCTTTAAGATGGTGGATATCTGACTACGTGAAGACGCATGGGAGAGCTTTAAAGGGAATGTGTCATCAGAAAATGGGCTATTGTTTAAATCAAGTTTTTATGTTAAATACCGTCAAATCCTGCAGTCTTCTAAATGGCCGCTAGGCCTAAAATATATGAAGACTTCCTGTCTTTTGAGAGCAGCCCCATGGTCCATAGATAGAATGGATAGGAGGGGACCTCATTGATTTCTATGGGACAGTTTTCTAGGCCTGCTCTGCGACCTGTGCAGAGGTCAGGAGGGAGGAGATAAGCTGTGATATCACCTACTGTGAATGTTGGATCTTGTGTTATCTGTACAGAGGTGTTATTTGTCATTGTAATTCTGCCTATGATGATAATGTGATGACTACTGAAAAGATACCTGTACAAAAAAGGAAATCTCAACATATTATTAGACCAAGTAGTCAGTGCAAAAACTGCATGACTTAAAAGGGTTTCCCAAGATTCTTTTCACTGATCACCTATCAGACCTGGATAGGTCAACAGTATCTGATCGGTGGGGGTTCAACAACCGGGACACCTGCTGATCAACTGTTTTGACGAGGCACCAGCGCACTGCCTTCTCGCAGTTTACCAAGCACAGCGCTGTACATTGTATAGCGGCTGTGTTTGGTATTGCAGCTCAGCCTTTTGACCAATGACACAGGAGCACCACTGCCTTTTCAAACAGTTGATCAGCGGGGGTCCTGTGTGTAGGACCCCCACCGATCAGATACTGATGACCCATTCAGAGAATAGGCCATCAGTAACAACAATCTCAGAAAGCCCCTTTAAGGTAATGGTAATTTAACCAGCCATATGTTGTGTTAGAATCTGTGGCAGTTACAGGGAGAGAGCGGCAGCAGAAAGGACATGCCCCCTGAGCTGCCAGGCTGAAGATAATCTAGCAGAGCAATTGAAGCAGTGAATGTGGAGATCTCTGGACCCATGTATGGTACAGAGCTGGTTCTAGCTTTGTTAGGCTACTTTCACACCAGCGTTTTTGCTGGATCCGTCATGGATCAGCAAAAACACTTCCATTAGGATAATACAACGATCTGCATCCATTATGAACGGATCCGGTTGTATTATCTTTAAGGCTACTTTCACACCTGCGTTCGGTGCAGATCCGTCTTGTATCTGCACAGACGGATCCGCACCGATAACGCAAACGCTTGAATCCGTTCAGAACGGATCCGTTTGCATTATTCTTTAAAAAAAAAGTCTAAGTCAAAACGGATCCGTCCTGACTTACATTGAAAGTCAATGGGGGAGGGATCTGTTTTCAATTGCACCATATTGTGTCAGTGAAAACGGATCCGTCCCCATTGACTTACATTTAAGTCAGAACAGATCCGTTTGGCTCCGCATCTCCAGGCGGACACCAAAACGCTGCAAGCAGCGTTTTGGTGTCCGCCTCCAGAGTAGAATGAAGGCGGAACGGAGGCAAACTGATGCATTCTGAACGGATCCTTATCCATTCAGAATGCATTGGGGCTGAACTGATCCGTTTTGGGCTGCTTGTGAGATCCCTGAAACGGATCTCACAAGCGGACCCAGAAACGCCAGTGTGAAAGTAGCCTAAAATAGCCATGATCCGTCTTGCTCCGCACCACATCGTGGACATAAAAAAGCTGCTTGCAGCGTTATTCTGTCCGCGATGGGGATGCAGCCAAACGGAACAGAATGCATTCTGGTGCACTCAGTTTCGTTCAGTTTTGTCCCCATTGACAATGAATGGGGACAAAACGGAAGCGTTTTCCTCCGCTATTGAGATCCTATGACGCAGATGAGATAAATTATGGCATAACTCTTTTAATCCTTTTTTTTTTCTTATTTTCAAAATTGTGGTGTATCACACACTAACGTTATTCTTTTCCAGCATAGAGTTCCGTCCTAGGGGCTCAATACCGGAAGAGAACTGATCAGTTTTATCCTAATGCATTCTGAATGGAGAGTAATCCGTTCAGGATGCATCAGGATGTCTTCAGTTCAGTCTTTTTGACTTTTCAGGACGGAGATAAAACTGCAGCATGCTACGGTTTTATCTCTGTCCGAAATTCCAGAACACTTGCCGGATCCGGAATTTTTTCCCATTAACATGCATAAATGTCGGATCCGGCCCCGAGTGTTCCAGCAAAACGGATCCGGCATTGCAGTTTGCGCATGCTCAGACCGCAAAAAATGAGAAAAAAATTAATGCCGGATCTGTTTTTCCGGATGACACCAGAGAGATGGAACTGCCTGCCGGAATCCTCTGCCGCAAGTGTGAAAGTACCCTAAGCAGATGATTACTCTGAGTTCTCTTCTAACCTGTTATTAAGGATGCTGTACTTATAGGTGAAAATGGCTTAACCTTATTACACTACTGTGAGCAAATTATAACCTTTGAAAATGTGAAATAATCTGTTACAAATGAGTTCAGTTGTTGGAACATCAATATGCGTTAGTGACATCTGATCAGAGACCAGATATGGAAAGAGATTACTGACCTACAGCAGGCTGCACATATCACGTGTCCATTGGATTCCTTCACTTTTTATCCAGTTTATGTGGATGATATATCTTTATGCTGCTTTTGTTACTTTTATGATGAGTCCCTATTCACAAATGGACCAGCAAGGTCTATAGTAGTGTGGAGTATGACAAATATGACAACAAAAACAGCTAAAAAAATTAGCGCACCATTGGTAGTACGCCCTTTTTTGGCATAATTTTGTCGCAGATTTGAGGGGTTTTGCGGACTAATCTGCAACTTTTTCCCCTCTCACACCACTCTGCCGAGATGGTGGGAAAAGGGGCGTGACGTGGAAGAAGGCGGGCCAGCCGGCCCGTCCTATTCATCAAAATGGTCTTAAACTACGTCAGCAAGAGAGTTTAAGGCCTCTTTCACACTTGCGTTGTTGGGATCCGGCGTGCACTTCCGTTGCCGGAGGTGCCCGCCGGATCCGGAAAAACGCAAATGTACTGAAAGCATTTGAAGACGGAGCTCCGTCTCTGGAGCGCCCCGGGAGCCGCACGGACGGTAAGTATACTGCTCCCCCGCTCCCCACTACACTTTACCATGGCTGCCAGGACTTTAGCGTCCCGGCAGCCATGGTAACCACTCTGAAAAAGCTAAATGTCGGCTCCGGCAATGCGCCGAAACGACGTTTAATTTAAGGCCGGATCCGGATCAATGCCTTTCAATGGGCATTAATTCCGGATCCGGCCTTGCGGCAAGTCTTCAGGATTTTTGGCCGGAGCAAAAAGCGCAGCATGCTGCAGTATTTTCTCCGGCCAAAAAACGTTCCGTTCCGGAACTGAAGACATCCTGATGCATCCTGAACGGATTTCTCTCCATTCAGAATGCATTGGGATAAAACTGATCAGGATTCTTCCGGCATAGAGCCCCGACGACGGAACTCTATGCCGGAAGACAAGAACGCAGGTGTGAGAGAGCCCTAAATCATGTTGCACGGCCAGCTGGCGCCTCTACATAACTTGGGTGCATCAGGCACCAGCGCAGGGGGATTAAGACCGGCGTCCAAATCGCCGGTCTTAATAAATGACCCCCTTTATTACTCCTTGTTCACACTGCACAGTTTTTACATGCGTAAAGGAAAAGGTCTCTTTTTTGGGATCTGATCCGTATAGGTCCTACACTGATTCTCGGATAGGAATCAGTGTTGGAAATTTCAAACCTTATCGAGAGCACAATTAAAACCAGAAGGAATTCATGTAGAATCAGGCACATTTGGGGAACAGGTGGGCAGTGATGGTCAGTTTGCAGTGTTCGCCAGCGAACACATGCGGGCTGCCATCTTTAGTAAGGTAGACTCACCCGTCTGGCGTTGCACAGGTAAGCCCTTACCTGTGCCGGGAGCCGGTCTGAAATCAAATGCAGTCACTGGGAGCAGGCAGTTCCGAGAACAGCCGCCAGGGGCCTTCATCGGGCTGTTCTCGGAACTGCCTGCTCCCGGTGACTCCATTTGATTTCAGACACAGGCACAGGTAAGGGCTTACCTGTGCATCGCCGGACGGGTGTGTCTACCTTACTAAAGATGGCTGCCCGTATGTGTTCGCTGGCGAACACTGCGAACTGACCATCACTGCAGGTGGGTATTCAAGCTCTCATGCCTGTTCTAATGTACGTCTGTCCATAAGACTAGGGCTACATGGCGACATGTGTTGCACAACAAAAAGGGAAAAACGACACTGCAACGCGGGACATTCATGTCGCACCAAAGTCACGCAACATTTTTTGTAACGATAGTCAATGGTGTTGCACTGTGACATGAGATATTCTGCGACTGCGATGCAACAGTCGCACAGAAATCCGACTTGGATGCGACACTTGACTATCATTATAAAAAATGTTGCGCAACTGGTACATGTCGCTATGAAGCCCTAGCCTAAAACTGGCTATACCACTGCTGAAGGTCCTCATGGTGTTTTATGCAGGTGTCAACCATTTCAATATAATGATTGGCATGTGCAGCCACTTGAGCCATTGTGGTGTATTTGATTGGCACATGACTGTCAGGTTACATTAACACGACAGATTTTGAAATCCGCCTTTAACCGTTTAATGACGAAAAATTAATTTTTTAAAATTTTTTCATTCACATAGCCGTATGAGGGCTTGTTTTTAGCAGGGCAAGATGCACTTTCTAATGGCCTTATATATGGTTGCATAAAATGTGGTGGGAAGCGGAAAAAACATTCCAAATGAGATGGAATTATAAAAAAAAACACCATTCCACCAAATGTTTTATGTTTTGTTTTTTTTACACTGTTTCCAATGCTGTCAAACTGACCTGTTACTTTTATTCTCCAGATTAGGGCGATACCACATAGATATAGTTCATCTTGCGTTTTAATACTGGAAAAAAAAGACTTTGAAAAATAATCTTTTTCTTTTCATCTCCATATTCTGACCCCTCATACTTTTTTGTAATTATGTGTACGGAGCTGTGTGAGGGCTCATTGTTGTGGGGCGATCTGTACTTTTTAATGGTACCATTTTGGGGTGTGTACAACTTTTTGATAACTTTTTATAAAAAATTTTGTGAGAGTTTAAAAGCGACCAAAAAAATTGCAAATCAGCCATTTAGACTTTTTTTTCCGTTTTCCATATGGGAAAAATATTTTTAGATTTTAATAGTATGGGTGTTTTCACATGCAGCGAACCCATGATGTGTATTTTTTTTATTGTTTATATATTTTTATTTACATTTTGGGGAAAGGGGGGTGATTTCAATTTTTATATTTTTGGATTTTTAAAAACATTTCTTTTTAAAAATAATTTATAGTTCCCATAGGGAACTATAACAAGCAGTCATCAGATTACTTCTCTCATAGACTCCAGTACATTAGCATTGGAGTCAGTGAGAATTTTACTACGTTCCAATGGAGCACTGCCACAGGCACTGCTTAACAGGCTTTGTCAGAGTTCATATGTATGAAGATATTCTCCCCTAAAGAAAAATACCGCTCTACCTGTGGAAACCAATGGCGCATTCTACAATTTCTTTTTGAAGTTGAGTTCATACAGAATCTGAACCAAGAGGGCTCGGTCTGTGTGGTTATTTAAAATGCCTCCTGATTGGAGAATACAAGGTTAGGCCTCTTGCACACGAACGTTGTGCATCCGTTCTGTGCATTGGGGACTGCAATTTGCGGTCCCCAATGCACGGGCAACGTCCATGCGGCGGCCGGGACGTATCTAGACCCATTCAATTTGAATGTGTCCGTGATCCGTCCACAACGCAAAAAAATAGAACAAGCTCTATTCTGTGGCGGTGCGGAGGCACGGACAGAAACACCACGGAAGCACTCCGTAGTGCTTCCGTGGGGTTCCGATCTGTGCTTCTGTTCCGCATCTCCGTGATTGCGGACCCATTCAAGTGATAAGGGCACACAATGTTCGTGTGCAAGAGGCCTTTAGTAAGAGCTTTGAGGAGAGACGATGGCATGCTTTCACCAAATATACAAATCTTACTTCTAAGGGTGGGTTCACACTATCGTTAGGGAATCCGTTATGGCTTTCCTTTATAACATGGTTATAACGGAAAATAACAGAATGCCGAGACGGATCCGTTTTGATTCCCATAGACTTCTATTAGGACGGAAAGCAAACGGAATGCCTTTTAAAGGCTTCCGTTTTGCATTCCGTCATAATACAAGTCTATGGGCAGAAGAATGCTTCCGTCTTATCGATTCCGTTATAACATGGCAAGCCATAACGGAATCACTAACGCTAGTGTGAACCCACCCTAACTTGTCTTTACACCGTCAGACTTCTGGGTTGGTTACGGCATAGCTCAAGCTCCAGTTCTTTACTAAAACGTATAATCAACCCTTCCTTTGCAGCAACAAAAATAATGAGCTGTATTATATCTGTAGTTTTTATATTTTTGGCAAGCGTAAGGCCACTTTCACGAGTTTTTCGCGCGGGTGCAACGCGTGATGTGAACGCATAGCACCCGCACTGAATCCTGACCCATTCATTTCAGTACATGAGCGTTTTTTTTCACACATCAGTTCTGCGTTGCGTAAAAAATGCAGCATGTTCTATATTCTGCGTTTTTCACGCAGCCCTGGCCCCATAGAAGTGAATGGGGCTTCAGTGAAAAACCCACTGCATCCGGAAGCAAGTGCTTTTTTTTCACTGATGGTTGCTAGGAGATGTTGTTTGTAAACCTTCAGTTTTTTATTACGCGCGTGAAAAACACATAAAAACGCATTGCACTCGCGCTGAAAAAACTGAACGCAAAACTGAATGACCTTGCTTGTAAATGGTGCAAGTTTCACTGAACGCATCTGGACTTAATCCGTCACGCTTGTGTGAAAGGGGCCTAACACTTTGAGTGACTTTGACAGGTCAGATTGTGATGGTTATAAACGACAGGCTAGCCCATCTGGTTCAGTCCTACAAAATACCTACAGCAGCACAAATGAAAGAAATGACCACTGGCTATGATAGAAAGGTGTCAGAACACATAGTGCATCACAGCTGGCTGTGTATGAGGAATGGCCAGAGTGCTCATGTTGTCCCCTGTCCATCGCCAAAAGTACTTGCAATGGGTAAATGAGCATCAGAAGTGCACCATGAATTAATGAAAGAAGATGAACTGGTCTGATGGGCAAATAAGCATTAGAACTGGACTATGGAGCAATGGAAGAAAATTACCTGGTTTGATGGGCAAATGAGCATCAGAACAGCACCATGGAGCAATGGAAGAAGATGATCTGGTCCAATGGACAAATGAGAGTCAGAACTGCACCATGGAGTAATGGAAGAAAATGACCTGGTCTAATGGGCAAATGAGCATCAGAACTGCACCATGGAGAAATAGAAGAAGATGACCCAGTCTGATGGGCAAACGAGCATCAGACCAGCACCATGGATTCAATGGAAGAAGATGACCTTGTCCAATGGGCAAATGAGCGTCAGAACTGCACCATGAAGCAATGGAAGAAGATGAACTGGTTTGATGGGCAAATAAGCATTAGAACTGGACAATGGAAGACGAGAAGACCTAGTCTGATGGGCAAATGAGCATCAGAACTGCACAATGGAGGATGGAAGAAGATGAACTGGTCTGATGGGCAAATGAGCATCAGAACAGCACAATGGAGCAATGGAAGATGACCTTGTCCAGTGGGCAAATGAGCATCAGAACTGCACCATGGAGCAATGGAAGAAGACGACCCAGTCTGATGGGCAAATGAGCATCAGAACAGCACAATGGAGCAATGGAAGATGACCTTGTCCAGTGGGCAAATGAGCATCAGAACTGCATCATGGAGCAAAGGAAGAAGATGGCCTGGTCTGATGGGCAAATAAGCATCAGAGATCTCGTATTAACTCCCTCTTACCTATATAGCTTTAGGTAAGGGGGAGTTAATACGATGGTAGGTTTAATTAAAAACATTTTTTTTTATTTCTCTGTTCTATATGATTATCTTTTTAATAACTTTGAGCTTTGTTCTGTATTGTGTTGTAGTAAGTATTTGTTAATTTTTTTCAATTTTGTATTTTTTGCTTTTTATTATCAATTGCTGAAATACAAATATAATTGGATTTAGTAGATTGTGTTTGAAGTTTGCTAAGAATTGGGAGGATCCTTGACGCAACGGCCAGTGTGGTGTGCCCCCTTTTTCCTTTTACATAAGAATAATGCTTTCCAATGTACACTACTCACATAAAGTTATGGATATTTGGCTTGTGGGTGAAATTCTAGGATAAACCTAAAATGTACTCTAAGGTGAACTTAATGTGACCTCTAAACTTTTGAATGCAGATGTCCAACTGTTCAGCGTTTCAGTACTTTTTGCACAACTTGCTGTTCTCTAACAGGGAGCTTAACAGAAAAATTCACAACAGGTGTTTGATTCATAAATCACCCAATACATTTCCTGGTTCAATTAGAATTGGTATGTAAACAGTCCTCCTCATCATGCTGTTCACATTTTGACATCATGAGACCAAGACGACACCTAACAATTAATCAACAGTACCTCACCATTGCAAGGCTTCAAGCAGGATGTCCTCAGACGGAAGTGGCCACTGAGCTTAGAGTGTCACAGAGTGTCATCAGCAGGTTGCAACAGAGATACAGAGAGACTGGAAGAGTCACAGAAAGGCATAGAAGTGGACATCCTTTGGCCGCATTCCCACAACGATCACAGCTTCATTGTGAACAATGCCCTGCGGAACCAAATGATGAATGCCACTCAAATCCACACTGGGCTACCTCAAATGGAGTGGCCTGCACTTTCTCCAGACCCGAATCCCACTGAAAACCAACGGGATCAGTTGAGTCGCCGTGTAGAGGGTCATAACTCTGTTCCCCAGAACCTCAATGACCTAAGGGCCGCCCTTTAAGAAGAGTGGGATGCCATGCCTCAGCAGACAATAGGTTGACTTGTGAACAGCATAAGAAGTTGTTGTCAAGCTGTAATTGATGCTTAAGGCCACATGACAAGTTATTGAGACATTGACATTTCTGTGGGGGTATACCCAGAACTGGGGTTGGCTTTTGTCTAAATAAATTGTTGATGAGGAAATCACCATTGCTGCTTCTACTTAAATGCCCTACATTCATGATATAATATCACTGGAGCGGGAACTTTTTATGTTTTCCATAAATTTCACCTGAAAGCCGAATATCCCAAACTTTTTGTGAGAAGTGTATCTGTAAATGAAGGACATGATGACTGACACTATTTCTGCATGTGTAAATGCTCAACTATTATATATTCTACACTCATGTTATAATTACAGGCTATATTATTTCTGCTGAAAAATGTATATTAAACCTTAATTAGGAGCTTTAGAAGCATGACTGCTGTAAATGCAATAAATAAATTCAATAATTGATAATAATTAGCTCCGTTATGGCTAATTTTGAACTCAATAGACAAGTTCAGTAATCATTCACAGTTGGTTCTACAATTTGTGAACTATAAGGCCCCTTTCACACGAGCGAGTATTCCGCGCGGATGCGATGCGGGAGGTGAGCGCATTGCACCCGCACTGAATACTGACCCATTCATTTCTATGGGGCTGTTCACATGAGCGGTGATTTTCACGCATCACTTGTGCGTTGCGTGAAAATCGCAGCATACTCCTCTTTGTGCGTTTTTCACGCAACGCAGGCCCCATAGAAGTGAATGGGGTTGCGTGAAAATCGCAAGCATCTGCAAGCAAGTGCGGATGCGGTGCGATTTTCACGCACGGTTGCAAGGAGACGATCGGGATGGAGACCCGATCATTATTATTTTCCCTTATAACATGGTTATAAGGGAAAATAATAGCATTCTGAATACAGAATGCATAGTAAAACAGCGCTGGAGGGGTTAAAAATAAATAAATAAATAAATTAACTCACCTTAGTCCACTTGATCGCGTAGCCGGCATCTCGTCTGTCTCCTTTGTTGAATAGGACCTGTGGTGAGCATTAAGTACAGTTACAGGACCTTTGATAACGTCACTCCGGTCATCACATGGTACGTCACATGATCTTTTACCATGGTGATGGATCATGTGATGACCGGAGTGACGTCATCAAAGGTCCTGGAATGAATGCTCACCACAGGTCCTGTTCAGCACAGAAGGAGACAGACGAGATGCCGGCAGCGCCAGCAAGCGGATTAAGGTGGGTTAAATAATTTATTTATTTTTAACCCTTCCAGCGCTGTTTTACTATGCATTCTGTATTCAGAATGCTATTATTTTCCCTTATAACCATGTTATAAGGGAAAATAATTCAATCTACAGAACACCGATCCCAAGCCCGAACTTCTGTGAAGAAGTTTGGGTTTGGGTACCAAACATGCGCGATTTTTCTCACGCGAGTGCAAAACGCATTACAATGTTTTGCATTCGCGCGGAAAAATCACGGGTGTTCCCGTAACGCACCCGCACATTTTCCCGCAACACCCGTGTGAAAGAGGCCTAAATTATATTATTGCCTGTAGGTAAGGGTATTAAAAGCATGTCATAGGAAACATAATAAGCGCTGTAACATGTCTTCACTATGCCCTACACAGCCAGCTAGTTATATGTTCATGTCAGGACTAGTAAAAGGTCCTCTTTAAAGGAGTCGTCTGACATACATGAAAAGTTGGAAGAAAATAATATTAAAAAAAACACTGCACATATTTTGAAAGTACAACGATTCCAGGGCTCCAGCTCCTGCCCCCGCAGTTTCTAGTTCCTGCTGGAACGGAAGTGGTGACTTCCCAATTCTTGGCCAAGTGACCGCTGCAGCCAATAACTGGTTTCATCGATCATGTGTGCAACAACAGCAAATCACTCAATGTTTTTTATTTATTTTCCTGTCTCTCTTTAAGTCTCTCGCCCCCAGTAATAGTAATGCCCCCATTAGCTCCCCCCAGAATTAATACTGTCCATATTAGTACCCCCAGTAATATTAAAGGGGTTTTGCAGTTTGTTTAAACTGATGATCTATCCTCTCGATAGATCATCAGCATCTGATCGGCGGGGGTCCGACACCCGGGACCCCCGCCGATCAGTTGTTTGAGAAGGCAGAGGCGTTCCAGTAGTGCCCTGACCTTTCCACTCTTTACCGCTGGCCCAGTGACGCCACGACTAGTATCACAACTGGCCTGGGCGCGGCTAAGCTCCATTCAAGTGAACAGACCTTAGCCCCGCCCAGGCCAGTTAATTCTAGTCGTGACGTCACTGGGCCTGCGGTAAACGGTGAGAAGGCCGCGGCACTCCTGGAGCGCCGCTGCCTTCTCAAACAGCTGATTGGCGGGGGTCCCGGGTGTCCAACCCCCGCTGATCAGAGGCTGATGATCTATCCAGAGGATAGATCATCAGTTTAAACAAACTGCAGAGCCCCTTTAATGCCCCCATTAGTGCACCACAGAATTAATGCCCCCATTAGTGCCGCCCAGAATTAATAATGCCCCCATTAGTTCTCCCAGTAATAGTAATGCCCCCATTAGCACCCCCAGAATTAATACTGTCCACATTAGGGCCCCCAGTAATAATAATGCCCCCATTAGTGCCCCCAGTAAGAGTAATGGCCCCATTAGTGCCCCCCAGGAAGAATAATGCCCCCCGTTTGTGCCCCCAGGAAGAATAATGCCTCCATTAGTGCCCCCAGTTTGCTTCTGCAAAACAAAAAAAGCACTCATCTCCTCCATTTGCTCGCGCTGCATTGAACGCCCCCTGCTGACTGGAAGCTCAGGACCTGCACTCCAGCGTGATGACGTCTCGCAGGTCCTGTCCTGCACATCCAGTCAGCTGCGCGAGCAAATGGAGGAGGTGAGTGTTTTTTTTTTTTTTTATTAACAAGGGGGGTGGTAAAGGCTGCACTAATGAGCACTCCACAATCGAAGCACTCATTAGTAGCAGTCCGCAAAGAATAATACCGGCAATTACCGGTACAAAAGAAATTATCGCCACTGGAAGGGTCACTAAGTACCGACATTGCCGGTGAGATAACGGCCTGGTGGCAACCCTACCCCTGAGAAATGAATGGGTCAGTGTGCTATCTGCAAAAAAATAAAAAGTGAATAGCAAACGGATGAGAAATACAGTTGTGTGCATTAGCAGTGGCGTACATAGAGAAGGGCCCCATAGCAAGGATCAGGCCCCCCACACAGGACAGAAGGGTTTCCGCCTAAACCCCTTTCGGTGACCCATGGGCCATTTTTTCCACTGCCTCATTTGCTAAAAGTTGGCCTTAAAGGGATTTTCCAGTTTTTCCAAAAAATATTAATAACACCAGCATTATATAAGTCAGATGATAAAGTTCTGATGGCATTTTGATTCCTTTAGTGTAATTGCAATCTGTGACCTGTGCTCTGTGTTTACTTCCCAGCTCAAGATGAGAAGTGTCTGTAGCATCAGGTCTCTGTCTCTCCTTCTCCTCACAGCTCGAACGTCACAGATCCAAGCCTGCTTGAAGCCTTGCCAGAAAAAATGCAGCATCATTGCTGACACCAGGTCTACAAGGCAGGGTCTGGGAGAATGAGCAGAACCCTGGTCTCAGAAGCAAAGCCATTGATAATGTTGTGTCGACAGGGCAGAGCTTTACGAGACGTGTCAGGGCGGGACTGGGAACCTAGGGGTTAACCAAAGTCTAAAACATGCCCCCAGTGCCTGGGCCCCTCATATAGATTATACTTACCCCGTTCCCCAGCACCCACATTGCTCCTGACAGGGATGAGCCTCCCTAGCATTGAGGTGATGCTAGGGAGGTGCAGCGGAGGCCATGCAGGGATCAGGTGCGAAGCGGGTGCCGTGGGCGGGGTAAGTATAATCTATATGAGGGGCCCGGGCATTGGGGGGGCATGTTTTAGACTTTGGATAACCCCTTTAAAGTGGCCCTGGAAAAAATAAAATAAAAGTGGCCCCATGTTGTAGGTGGGTCCAAATTGGCAGAAAGTTGGGCAACACAAGTAGGCAGGACCAGCAATATCCTAGTGCAGAACAAAATACCACCCAGCAGGACCAAATACCACAGTGCAGCACAAAATGCTGCCATCCGTGCCACAGTATTCAACTGTATCTGTATACAGTTGAATTCAGGAGGGCACTTACGGCCATTGGCCAGGTGCATAGGATAGAATCTGATTGTTATGTACCTGGCAGCCGTGCTGAGGGCCCCAGTGGCGCCTCTAGACATCGCCCCACTGGTAAATTTCCCTGTAGGATCTGTGGCCAGTAAGCCCCTGAGCCTTGCCATTCCTCATATACAGATGTGATGTTATCAGGATAAGGAACCAACACCATGGAAATTATCACGTTACTGTGTCTGAATGCAGGAAAACGGGGCATTACAAATAATCAGTCGGTGATAGCGTGTTGTTTCCTGTCAACTGATGCTGAAAATTGCAAAACCGGAGTACCCCTTTAATTGAACCAGTCTGTCTCAAGTACATGTTTGCAAGAGTGCTTATAGATATGCAAACAGATGTCTGGAACTAGAAAACTATCTGAAAACCGATCCTACAGGATTGCAAACAGATGACAGCGCGTTGTGCTCGTACCTTTATCTCGACACAACTCATAGCACCAGTGCGTTCTCCCTGTGTATTGTACAGCTGAACACCGCTCTGTGCAGAATAATAGTGACTGTTACACCCAGGTGTGCTCTGCCGCATAATTACAGACTCCGGGTTAATGTAATTAAAGGTGCTTAACCGGTTGCTACGATATGCATATGTAGAATGGTGCTCCAAGCGGGATGAAGCTGTTTTGCTGCAATATTTTTAATTCTCTGATGAGTCTCCTGGTAAATGAATACAGAGTCAAGGGAAAATAATTTCATTAGTCATAGAAGATAATTTTGCAGAACTACAGCTTCTGTTGATAACGGGCATAGTGTTGAAATAAAACAAGGTGGAACCAATTAGGGTTTGATCTACAAGCAATGCATATAAACTCAGATTCATTAAAGACCTTAAAGGGGTTGCCCAGGATTTTGATAGCCCATCAGTATCAAAATCCTGGAAAACCCTTTTAAGAGTACAGTAGCACATTGCGTCTGCTGTGCAAGCCAAGCATGCGTGTGTATAAGGGGTCAGTAGAGATAGCCGGCAAGGGAATGATCTATTGTGTATGACCAGCCTAAGAAACCTTGAAGATAATTTTCTGTAGAATTAGGCTATATTTAGATGACCGTATGTGTTTTGCGGTCCGCAAATTGCAGATCCGCAAAACACAGATTCTGGCCATTTGCGGATGACACATGGCTGCAACTATAATAGAAAAAACCTATTCTTGTCCGCGATTGCAGACAAGAATAGGACATGGTCTATCTTTTTTGCGGGGCCGCGGAACGGAACTACTGATGCGGACAGAACGCGGTGTGCTGTCTGCATCTTTTGCAGTCCCATTGAAATGAATGGGTCTGCAAAATTGCGGAACGGATGAGGACTCGTACATATGGCCATCTGAATGAGCCCTTAACCGGTAACCCTTTTGTATTAGATTATCAGCGACTGCTGAAAGATTGACTTTATTCAGATGGACATATTATGGCTCCCAACAAAATATTTAGCAGAAAAAGCAAGAAAAGTATGCTGCACAGTGCCAGCCATCAGACTCCTCTTCAATTTTTTCTACCATGACCATCAAATGTGAGTTGACAGAAATCAGATAAAGGGCATTTGGAAAGTCTTCAGACTTTTTCACATTTTGTTAAGTTGTGGCCTTGTGATAAAATAAAAAAATAAAGTTTTCTCCATTAAAGGGGTTGTCTCCCTTCAACAAATGGTATTTATCATGTAGATAAAGTTAATACAAGACACTTACTAATGTACTGTGATTGTCCCTATTGCCTCCTTCACATTATATACTGCTCGTTTCCATGGTTCTGAGCACCCTGCAATTCAGTAGTGTTGCCCTAAGCACAAAGGGGCCGAATGGCCATAGAAATTTCCCAATGGGTCGATGCCCAGGGGGCCAGCCATTGGCGTACATAGAAAAGTAAGGGCCCCATAGCAAGGATCAAGCCAGGATCACCCACACAGGAGCGAAGGGTTTCCGCCTAAGCCCCTTTCTTTTTTTTTAACAAATCTTTATTTATTATTTTCATCAAATGAAAGACATTAATAAAGTGCATGTCTGATAATAATAAATGATAACATAACAAAATGGTACATCCTTGGTCTGATACAGATTTTGCAAAATCTACATTGATATCAAAAGTGTAGGTTCTTGATAACACATAATAGTTTCAATGGCATGTAAATTACATTCACGAGATATAGAATACTACTATAAGATCCAATCCACGTCTTAATGAAGAAGCAGACGAGAACATACAAGAATAATCATAACCTGTTTTTCCCATTAATTATTGGCTGAGTAGCGTCTTTACGAATATTAACACCACCTCAATGAATTATCTCAACCTCCGCCTAAGCCCCTTTCAATGACCCTTGGGCCATTTTTTTCCACTGCCTCGTTTGCTAAAAGTTGTTTCCTTAGAGGGTAGAGTCCTGACCAAGTTTTCACCCCTAGTAGAAGAGTAGATGATCCCAACTGGGCCCCCTCTTGCCCTGGGCCCCATAGCAGTTGCATGGTCTGCTCCTGGGGCCAGCCAACCCCTCCTCTCTGCCCTGGCTGGGTGCATAATGATAGTGGGCACAGAAGGCATACTGAATGCCCACCATGGTGTCATTGAGCATCAGTGTAAGGGTTAATAGTAATTCATAAGTCTCTAATTTCCCGCCTTTTGTGTTCTAATGAATGTTCATTTTACATTTTCTGAGGTGATTCTAATTCTACATTTTGATTGGTACCTGGTTGCCTACCTGTTGCTGAGGTACCTGTTTTCTGCCTGTTCCTAATTGGAGATTGAGAATTTTGGGCGGGAAATTCGAATATTTAAGGAAGGTCGCATCAGGTCCGGAGCTTGTCCGCCGCGGAGCCTGGAAGAAGAGGACGTCGTCGCCTGAAGCCCTAGGAAGTGCCGGCCTAGCTGCAAAAGAGCTATTGGGCTTCGCCGGCATTACTAGGCGGAATTTGACAAGCGGCGGTGAAGTAGTGGCGGCGTTGGAGCAGCGGTGGAGAAGCGGCATGTGAGCAGTGAGTCAGCGCTGCTGTGAAGAATAAAGCGGCGCTGAGTTACTGAGGTGAGGGCCGCCCTAAAAGCTGAAGAGCAGAAGATTTTGAAGAAGGGCCGAAGTTTAAAGGCAACAGTAAAGAACTCACCGGTCGGATGGAAGAGCTCCTGAGGAAGTTGATTCAGCGCGCCGAGTCAAGTGGCGGGGAGGCGTGGCTTCAACGATGCCTGGCTGACGGAGCGTCAGTTGAAGAGGAAGAGGCGGGACTTCAAGACGTCGCGGTGCGCAGTGACGTCACTGGTCAAGCGACTGCGTCTGGATCGTCATCAAGAGGCGCTTCCCATAGCGCTGAAGCTCGGGTGTCCAAGCGGATCAAAAGGCCAAGGAGGGCTTATTCACCAGCGGAAGCAAGAAGCCGGAAAGGTGGCAATGTGCGCTCCTCCCCTGGATGTGCGGTATCGCAGCCTGGGGTTTTGAGTAGAGCGCAATTGCCGGCCTCCAGTGCCCCCAGCATGGACCCGGGACCGGAGAATGGTGAGGAGACATGTAGGCAGAGCTTGTCTTTGCCTACCAACATAGGTACTCAAGAGAATAAGTTATTGCGTAGCTTAGCAAGTTTATTTTCAGAATGGGCTTCAGCTAGTGTGCCTGTTTCTGTAGATCAGCCTGCAGCAGTGTGGAAGGATATTCCAGCTGATGCAGGAGCTGATATTTTGAATGTTAATAAATCAGTGAATACAGTAACCTTAGATAATGGTATTGGTATAAGTGAAACCTGTTTAAAAGAAGCTTTGACATGTGACGGCTCTCCGTTGGGGTTTCACTTGTCTCAATCTGTAAAGGAAAAAATTTGGAGAAGGGAATATATTGATATTTTATCATTGCTCCCTTCTGCCAAAGAACCTTTTAAAAGTGAGAAGAAAGCGTTTGAAAAAGAGGAAGAAAGGAAAAGGATTGCGCCAAGATCTTTTAATAATTGGTTGCAAGCCTTTTTTATTTACGCTTCTGTGTTTTGTGCGAAACATCCACAGAGTTGTGTTGGTTTGTTTCAACATATGGATTCCATTTTAGAGGCTTACCGTAATTTTGGCGGCCTCGCATGGTTTACATATGATGAAACTTTTCGCCAGAAGTTAGCAGTACACACTAATATGAATTGGGGTTCTAAAGATGTGGGTCTTTGGCTTAGCTTGATGTTGCCACAGAAAAGTGGTTTTCAAGCTAGGCCAATTAATTCAATGGTGTCTGGTGCTGTTAGTAAAAAAGGTTTTTGCTTTGCATATAATGAATCGGCTTGTAGATGGCTGAGCAATTGTAGATATAAACACGAATGTTCATTTTGTTCAGGTGCACACCCCATGTTTCGGTGTTTTAAAAAATCTAATCAGTCCATGTTACAAAATCAACCCAATAGAGATTTTTCAAAAAGCTCAGACACCAGTGAATTGGGTAAGAATGCTTCCATGGCTAGATTTATTTCCAGACCGTCTGAAGGCGGAGTTAATCCTTAGAGGTTTTGTTTGTGGTTTTTATGTTCCTAAATTTACTGGTAAGGGTTGTTTAGTTCATGATAATTTGCCCTCAGTTAATAGGCATTTAGATATTGTTGAAGTTAAGATTCTGAAAGAATTGCATGAAGGTAGGGTAGCTGGTCCTTTTCCTTTTCCACCGTTTTCTGACTTTAGGGTCTCTCCTTTGGGAATTGTTCCAAAGAAGAATCCTAATGAATTTAGACTGATTCATCATTTATCGTATCCGGTTAAAGAATCGTTGAATGATTCTTTGGATAAGGAAATAGCTTCTGTAGCCTATACATCATTTGACGATGCAGTTTCTTTAATATGTTCAGTAGGGAAAGGGTGTTTTATGGCAAAGGCAGATATTAAAGCTGCATTTCGTTTGTTACCTGTGGATCCGGTAGGTTTTAATTCATTAGGTTTTCATTTTAATGGTCAATTTTTCTTTGATAAGTGTTTGCCAATGGGGTTTTCTTGGTCGTGTTTTTATTTTGAATCGTTTTCTTCATTCTTGAATTGGGTTGTTATTAAGGAGTTGGGTTCTGTTAATATTTTACATTATTTAGACGATTTCTTGTTTGTTGGTTCTTTTAATGTTTGTTCTAGTTTATTAGAGGGTTTTACACAGATCTGCCAGTATCTTGGCATTCCTTTGGCGCAAGAGAAATCAGTGGGTCCTTGTCAGATTATTGAATTTTTAGGTATTATAATTGATTCAGTGAATATGGAAGTCAGGTTACCTATTGAAAAGGTGGAGAAGGCAATAGTTTTGATTAGGAAAATTGTTTCTGTAAAGAAAGCTCAGCTACGAGATGTACAGAGTTTATTAGGTGTTTTGGCTTTTGCGTCAAGGGTCATTCCGGTAGGTCGGGTTTTTTCTAGGAGATTATATATGGCAACGAAAGGGTTAAAATCTCCTTATGCGCATGTTAGGATTACAAAAGTTCTTAAGGATGATTTAGCAGTGTGGGAAGAATTTTTAACTCATTTTAATGGTCGTTGTGCTTGGCAAGAAGAGTTTCAGGAAGCAGGGGCTATAGGTTTATTTACTGATGCTTCAGGGTCATGGGGCTATGGTGCATTTTTAAATGGGCAGTGGTCTGCTGAACCATGGCCGGAGTGGTGGGTGAAACTAGGTTTAAATAAGAATTTAGTGTTATTAGAGTTGTTTCCTATAGTAGTTTCTTTAGTAATTTGGGGTAATGTTTTTAGGAATAAAAGACTATTCGTTTTTTCGGATAATAAAGGAGTTTTATTTGCGATTAATTGCTTATCATCACATTCTGAGGTTGTTGTTAGATTATTACGTTATTTAGTTTATTGTTGTTTAGAATTGAATGTTTGGATAAAAGCTAAATATATTCCTAGTAGAGATAATGATATAGCTGATTCTCTTTCCCGCGCACAGTGGGAAAGATTCTTTTATCTAGTACCGCAGGCAGAGAAAGTGGGAATTCCGTGTCCAGAACGGGTTTGGAATCTTATCCGGAATTAATCAGCAAGTTTATTCAGAAGTCATTAGCACCCCGCACATGGGAAAGTTATTCATTGGCTTGGAAGAGGTGGTATCAATTTTGTTTAGTTAGGAATGTTTCGTGTTTTTTATTCGATTTAGATGTATTTTTTCAATTTCTCTGTTCATTATTAGATAAAGGTTTTGGTTATTCAGTTCTACACTTGACTGTTTCAGGGGTGTCATTCTTTTTTAAACTAGCTGGTTGTCAGTCATTTTCTAACCAATTTGTTGTGAAACAATTTTTGAAAGGGGTTAAAAGATCTCTTAGAAGGATTGACTCCAGAAGACCAATCACTTTTGAGTTGCTTGGTTCTTTGGTGTCAGTATTGGAGAAGTGTACATTTTCAAAATTTGAGGCAATTCTTTTTAAAGTAGCTTTTGTGGTAACATTTTTTGGGGCACTTCGGGTAGGAGAGCTAGCCGCGGCTAATAAAAGGTCGTTTTCACCACTGGAAGTTAGTGATATTAATTTGTATAATAATTCAGTGGGAATTTTTATTAAAAAATCTAAAACAGATCAGTTTGCAAAAGGGTCTTGGATCAGGTTAGCAATGTTAACTGAGTCACCATTGTGCCCGGTCAAGACGGTTAGTGATTATTTTGACGTTAGACCTCAGAGAGATGGTTCTTTTTTAATTCACGAAGATGGTTCAGTTTTGACAATATATCAATTTAATGCTATTTTGAAAAAGTGTCTGGTATTATTAGACTTATCTAAAGAAAATTATTCGTCTCATTCATTTCGGATTGGTGCGGCAACAGTTGCCGCTAGTTTGGGATTGAATGAAGCAGTAATTAAAAAAATTGGTCGCTGGGAATCTGACAGATTTAAGTTGTATATTAGACCTAATCTGGTGCTCTAATTTTATTTGATCTTTTTCAGGTCCAGAGCGAATGGTCATATGGATTCTGGGCCATTCTTTCGTGTTTTGGGCAGAAAGAAGGGCTGCGGAGCGTAATTATTTGCAAAAAAGTTTTATTGGTGCTGTTTTTGTTTCCATAGTTTGGTTAGGTTTTAGAGGTTTGAAATGGTACCAGATCATTCCGATACTGAAAAATGAATTGAGGTCATTACCACAGCCTGATGTTTTAATAATTCATGCTGGGGGTAATGACTTGGGAAAAATTAAAACGTTGGATCTGATGGAGCACATGAAATCGGATCTGTTTCAGATTAAATCATTAATCCCGGAGGTAATTTTAATTTTTTCCGAAATTATACCAAGATTAATTTGGAAAGGTGATCAGTATGGTTTTATGGAGAAAATTAGAAAAAGGGTTAACAGAAGTTTAGAGAAATTTCTTCCTAGTCTAAATGGTTGGTCAATAAGGCATACCGAGCTTGAGGGTTTTATTGCAGGTCTATATCGGAATGATTTGGTCCATTTGTCGGATATAGGGCTGGATATTTTTAATTCAGGTCTACAGGATATGATTGATAAGGCCGTGGTTTTTAGGGGGGGACATGTGGGATAATTCCCTCATGTCTGGTGGGTTAGTCACCCAGCTTTGCTGGGGGGACAATTGTGGATTCAATGAATTTTAAATGAGTATTTATTTATTGGTTATTTATTTATTTATTTAATTATTATGGTGATTTTATTAGTAATATTATATTTATGTAACCCTTAATAAAAGACCACGGCCAATTTCTACCACAATAATGTGTTGTGTTTATTTTTAATCAGTTTAGAAGTTTAGTTTAGTTATTCTGTATAAGTAATTGCTCATATGGCACCATGATAGTGGGCACAGAAGGCATACTGAATGCCCACCATGGTGTCATTGAGCATCAGTGTAAGGGTTAATAGTAATTCATAAGTCTCTAATTTCCCGCCTTTTGTGTTCTAATGAATGTTCATTTTACATTTTCTGAGGTGATTCTAATTCTACATTTTGATTGGTACCTGGTTGCCTACCTGTTGCTGAGGTACCTGTTTTCTGCCTGTTCCTAATTGGAGATTGAGAATTTTGGGCGGGAAATTCGAATATTTAAGGAAGGTCGCATCAGGTCCGGAGCTTGTCCGCCGCGGAGCCTGGAAGAAGAGGACGTCGTCCCGCCCGCCCTCCCTTGTTTTAAAAAAAAAAAAAAAAAAAAAAGAAGTCGTGGTCTGATATTGAAGGGGGGTTAGTCACCCAGCTTTGCTGGGGGGACAATTGTGGATTCAATGAATTTTAAATGAGTATTTATTTATTGGTTATTTATTTATTTATTTAATTATTATGGTGATTTTATTAGTAATATTATATTTATGTAACCCTTAATAAAAGACCACGGCCAATTTCTACCACAATAATGTGTTGTGTTTATTTTTAATCAGTTTAGAAGTTTAGTTTAGTTATTCTGTATAAGTAATTGCTCATATGGCACCATGAGCTCTCAGCCGTAATTAACGCTGTGAGAATCAGGTACTCATGTACACATGCCCTCTGAATTCATCTGCTGTGGCCTGCATCTCACCTCATGAATGATTGCTCCATATCGTAATCAGAGACAACTGGAGGAGGACATAAAATGGCAGCTATGATGGCCACAACAGAAGGACAACTTTTGGAGTAATATATTGTGCTGCTCTGCTGCCCTCCCTTCTGTCAGTTTGGATCCCCCCCCCCCCCCTTACAACATTGGGGTCGATTTTAGGTAACTTTCCAGGGTATTTACCAGTCCACCCCTGTGCACATCCACAGGAGTGGCTTAGGGATAACTCTGTGAATGTCCTTGAGTGGCCCAGCTAGAACCCTGACTTGAACCATGAATCGAACATCTCTGGAGAGACCTGAAAATGGTTGTCCACTGACTGTCCCCTTCCAACCTGACAGAGCTTGAGAGGATCTGCTGAGAAGAATGGCAGAAAATCCACAAATTCAGGAGTGCAAACCTTGTGGCATAATACTCAAGAAGACTAGAGGCTGTAATCACTGCCAGAGGTGCTTCAACTAAGTCCTGAGTAAAGGGTGTGGATACTTAGTTCAATGCAAGATTTTAGTTTTTCCTTTTCAAAAAGTAGCAAAGATTTCTACCATTTTGTTTTCACTTTCACTCATTTTTTTTTTATTGTTTTAGCACAAGGCCACAACATAACAAAATGAAGAAAAAAAAAGTGAAAGGGTCTAAAGATTTTGTGAATGCACTGTACATACTGTACAATCCAAATATTGACATGAAGAACCAAGGCAAGGATTTGGGGGGCACTATCTCGCCTTACAGACAGCGCCTTAATTGGCAGGAGGAGGCTTATAGGCCATATATGTTCCTCTGGAATTTTATTGAAAGAAGGGATGCAAATGAGCTCTTAGCTTCTAATGCCACCAGATGTAAGGTAACTATCCTATAAGTCAATGTTCGACCCTTTATATAGGACTTGAGACATGACTTGGATATTAAATAAGCCAGCACCTCATCTGCAGACAGTTGTTTCGGGGTGATTGGTCCTTATTAGCGCAGAGTAGAGAGTACTGGCTTAACCAAGGCAAGAAACGATCATCACTGCAGTGCTGCTCCCATCGAAGTCAATTGAATCAGCGCTGCAGTGAAAGCTCTGTCCACTACAAGGTCGACAGAACTGTGTAGTTCCAGCGCTGACTTCCAGTGCCAGGGCTACATCGGAACAGCTGATTGGCAGGGTTGCTATGTGTCGGACCCCCGCCGATCAGCTAGTGATGGTCTATCCTTAGAATATGTTATCAGTAAAGCCCGGACAACACCTTTAATCAAGGGTGTGACATTGGGCAGGGCCATTATTCAACATCGATGAGGCAGGGCCGTCACTAACACACCTTTTCTTAAGGAGACAGGCCCCTACAGTCCAGGGCACTTTTATTGCACAGTGTATTGTTCCAAGTGTTTTGTCATGAGAGTATCATATATTTCAAACTTTTCCATCATGATGAAGGCCGTGTGCAAAACTTAAAGGGCATCTGTCAGCAGATTTGTACCTATGAAACTGGCTGTTACATTTGCGCTTGGCAGCTGAAGGCATCTGTGTTGGCCCCATGTTCATATGTGCCCGCATTGATGAGCAAAATTATGTTTTATTACATGCAAATGAGCCTCTAGGAGCAACGGGGGCGTTGCCATTACACCTAGAGGCTCTGTTCTCTTGGCAACTGCCATTCCTTTTCCACTTTGATTGATAGGGACAGGTGTGACGATGTTTTCACTGCCTAGTCCTGTCAATCAAAGTGAAGAAGGCGCAGCAGTTGCAGAGAGAGAGAGAGAGAGCAGAGCCTCTAGGTGTAACGGCAACACCCCCGTTGCTCCTAGAGGCTCATTTGCATATATTGAAACTTCATTTTTCTCAACAATGCAGGCACATATGAACATGGGACCAACACAGATGCCTTCAGCTGCCAAGCGCACATGTAACAGGTGTCACGGATGGTGTTGCAGAAAACAAGAAGTAACAAATAAAGATCCGACTGACTTGATCCCAAACTAAGGAACAAAAGGTTAAAGCCCTAGAGCTCTCCCTGACTGCTAAGCCCATGCAAAGATCTCAATGATAGAAATTTGCATGTCCACGTACCTCGACTGAGTGACACCTGAAAACCCTATAATAGTGAGGGGACACGACCAGTGAGGGGACACGACCACCGGCTCCCTGCACTTAATACGGAGGGAGTCAGGGTCACCTAGAATCAAGCCAACAGGAAAACACAAATAAAGGGATAGACTTATCTGAGGAACCAGCAGTAGCAACTTCTAGCAGTGAGCACAATCCAGTAAGTAGTATAAACCGCAAAGTGAGGCAGTATGGGAGGGGATATAAAAGGAGGCAATCACTGCTAATAGATGACAGCTGGGAGAGGGAGAAGAGATGTCAAAACGAAACCAAAACAAAAGAACATCATGCAGGAGGTACTGAAGAACGTCTGTCAGAACTTCTCAGAGATCTGGCGGTGACAACAGGTCAGCCAGTTTCATAGGTACAAAACTGCTGACAGATGCCCTTTAATAATTTTGGTGTTCCATCTCCATGGTAACAGACTACAAAGGAGCCGTATGTAGTCTGATCCTGCAGGCATACTCTCTTTCATCTGACCTAGTTCTTACCAATGTACATTTGGCACAGTATGTTAGCAAGAAGCAGGAAACTGATGAATGACTTCCAAATCAGACTACATAAGGTTTCTTTGTAGTCTGTAACCATGGAGACAAAGATCTTCATAGTTGCTGTAGACCCAAGACATTTTTTTTTTAGAAAATTGCTTAAATTATTTTTTTTTTAATGCCTTGGCGTAGATGTATGTAGCCTTGTACTGTGAGTAGGCAAACGGTGTGCAGTGTGGGACAGTGAGATCCTCCATGGGTATCCAGAAATGGTTCTTATGGGGGTTGTCCCTCCCACCCCCATTAGATGTCATGGATGACTTCCCCCTTTTCCAGTAACTCCCCCACAACTAAATATCTACATTTTAGCAGAGAGTAGCCCGCCAAGCTAATTATCCACCTTTTTCCTATGCAGCTTATATGAAAATATCATCTTAGTGACACGTCCCCTCCAGCCATAACAAATGAATTCTTTTTGTTCACAGTCATTCTCGGAGTAGTTATCTGGCGTTAATATTTCAGTCCGCCTCACATCGCGGTCGGCGCCTCTGCCTCACTGTCCTTAATTTGCGAGCTACAATGTCTGCAGTCTTTCAGAATGATACCTGGAGAGGAAACCATTAGGCCTCTTTCACACAGGCATTCCAGATTTTCTCCGGATGTGTTGCGTGTGCATTGCAGGAAACCCGCGCGAGTGCGCACGCAATTTCAGTCAGTTTTGACTGCAACTGCGATTGCGTTGTTCCGTTTTTAACGCACGGGTGCAATGCGTTTTGCACGCGCATGATAAAAAACTGAATGTGGTACCCAGACCCGAACCCGGACTTCTTCACTGAAGTTCGCGTTTGGGTTAGGTGTTCTGTAGATTTTATTATTTTCCCTTATAACATGGTTATAAGGAAAAATAATAGCATTCTTAATACAGAATGCTTACTAAAATGTGGCTTGAGGGGTTAAAAAATAAAAAAAAATTAACTCCCCTCGTCCTCTTGTTCGCGCAGCTGGTATCGTCTTCTTTATTCTTCTTTCATGGATAGAAGATCCTTCTATCCATGTTATAAGGGAAAATAATACAGTGATTAGACTCTCCTAGCAACCATATGTGAAAATCGCACCGCATCCGCACTTGCTTGCGGATGCTTGCGATTTTCACGCAGACCCATTCATTTCTATGGGGCCTGCGTTGCGTAAAAAACGCAGAATATAGAACATGCTGCGATTTTCACGCAACGCACAAGTGATGCGTGAAAATCACTGCTCATCTGAACAGCCCCAGTTAATAGGTCCGGATTCAGTGCGGGTGCAATGCGTTCACCTCACGTTTTGCACCCGCGCGGAATTCTCGCCCGTGTGAAAGGGGCCTAAGGGTTACATGGCATCATAAATCAATATAATGCTATGTGAATCCCGCCAGTGCTGAGAGGTCAGGCCGGGAGCTGCAATGCGGACTCGCTGCGGGAGGAACGCTCGTCTGCAAGGGGCCTTAGGCCTCTTTCACACGAGCGTGATGGATTAGGTCCGGATGCGTTCAGGGTGCATTCAGTGAAACTCGCACCATTTTGCAAGCAAGTTCAGTCAGTTTTGTCTGCAGTTGTGTTCAGTTGTTCAGTTTCTTTACACGCGAGTGCAATTTTGATGCGTTTTTCACGCGTGTGATAAAAAACTGAAGGTTTACAAACAACATCTGCTAGCAACCATCAATGAAAATCGCATTGCATCCGCACTTGCTTCCGGATGCAGTGCGTTTTTCACTGAAGCTCTATTCACTTCTATGGGGCAGGGCTGCATGAAAAACACAGAATATAGAACATGCTGCGTTTTTCACACAACACAGAACTGATGCGTGAAAAAAAAGCTCATGTACAGTTGTGTTCAAAATAATAGCAGTGTTTAAAAAAGTGAATAAAGCTCAAAATCCTTC
This sequence comes from Bufo bufo, assembly GCF_905171765.1. Classification (NCBI taxonomy): domain Eukaryota; kingdom Metazoa; phylum Chordata; class Amphibia; order Anura; family Bufonidae; genus Bufo; species Bufo bufo. The sequence goes on along the minus strand of NC_053392.1, from coordinate 565,266,032 downwards.
TAATAGCCTTTATTTCCATATACACAAATGCATTGGGAACACTACACATTCTATTTAAGAAAAGTGAATATTAGACTGTTCAAAAAAAATAGCAGTGTTTGTATTCTTCTTTACAAACTCAAACATTCACTATATAAACTGAATTTTTTTTTAAGAATTTGCTTTCCTTTGAATCACTTCACTAATATTTAGTTGTATAACCGCTGTTTCTGAGAACTGCTGTACATCTGTGTTGCTCGGAGTCAACCAACTTCTGGCCCCTGTGAACAGGTATTCCAGCCCAGGATGATTGGATTACATTCCACAGTTCTTCTCTATTTCTTGGTTTTGCCTCAGAAACTACATTTTTTATGTCACCCCACAAGTTTTCTATTGGATTAAGATCCGGGGATTGGGCTGACCACTCCATAACGTCAATGTTGTTGGTCTGAAACCAAGATGTTGCACGTTTACTGGTGTGTTTGGGGTCGTTGTCTTGTTGGAACACCCATTTCAAGGGCATTTCCTCTTCAGCATAAGGCAGCATGACCTCTTCAAGTATTCTGATGTATTCAAACTGATCCATGATCCCTGGTATGTGATAAATAGGCCCAACACCGTAGTATGAGAAACATCCCCATATCATGATGCTTGCACCACCATGCTTCACTGTCTTCACAGTGTACTGCGGCTTGAATTCAGTGCTTGGGGGTCGTCTGACAAACTGTCTCCGGACACTAGACCCAAAAAGAACAATCTTACTTTCATCAGTCCACAACATGTCTCTTTAGGCCGGTCAATGTGCTCTTTGGCAAATTGTAACCTCTTCAGCACATGTCTTTTTTTCAACAGTGGGACTTTGCGGGGGCTTCTTGCAGATAGCTTGGCTTCACATAGGCGTCTTCTAATTGTAACCGGAATCACAGGTAACTTTAGACCTTCTTTGATCTTCCTGGAGCTGATTGTTGGCTGAGTCCTGCCATTTTGGCTATTCTTCTATCCATTCGAATGGTAGTTTTTCGCTTTCTTCCACGTCTTTCAGGTTTTGGTTGCCATTTTAAAGCATTTACTATTATTTTAGCTGAGCAGCCTATCATTTTCTGCACTTCTTTATGTTTTCCCCTCTCCAATCAACTTTTTAATCAAGGTACGCTGTTCTTCTGAACAATGTCTGGAACGACCCATTATCCTCAGAATTTCAGAGAGAAATGCACTGTAACCCGCATGTACAACATTTGCTGCCTTCCTTCCTTAAATAATTGCCACCTGTTTTTCAAAGAATCAATGACCTCATTAATCGAACTCCACACTGCTATTACTTTGAACATGCCCCTTTCAATAAGTGATTCAATTACACAGAATCAGCAGCATGCATGTCATGACTGTTGGGTCTGTCGGATTTCTATTATTCTACTACACCCGCTAGTAAATTATTTGCCATGTAGAAATATCATTTCTACCAAAAACAGTGATTGATCAGGTTAGTGATGTCTAACTGCTATTATTTTGAACACAACTGTACACAGACCCATTGAAATGAATGGGTCAGGATTCAGTGTGGGTGCTATACGTTCACGTCACGCATTGCACCAGCGCATAAAACTCACTCATGTGAAAGGGGTCTTAGCAAGTCTTCAATTCTCCTGTAGTGTCCACATAGAGTAAATGAAGTATGGCTGAACTCAGTAGGTCATCCTGTAATTCATGGATGTCCTATGTCCTTCGGAGTGAGAGAGACACTAGGTTATTTCTGTAACCCTGACTACCTCCAGCCACCACATATGATGGATTTTCCGCCACCACATATAATGAACGGCTGAGCTGGGAATAATTGACTGGAGCACAGAGTGTCTACACAGAGAATCTCCCTCTCTAGTCCATCCACAACGTCCATGTATTATATCAGCCTATTCATTTCAATGGCCACTATGTCATTATCCCTGTGATGGCGCTACTAGGGGAAATAAAACACCTGCTACCAGCTTCACCTGCATATTACAGCCGATAGACTTCAATGGAGATGTGCTCCTATGTTCAACACTCCAAAAGGATTTGATGGGACCACCACCAATCAGACATTTACTCCACAAATGTTATTCATGGGGAAAATCCCTTTGCAAATATCAGCGCAAATGATATTTTCTTCCTTTTCATTGGGCACAGAGGTTCCTCCAAGAAGATGAACCTTCCCAGTAGCGAGTAACAAGCTTTTAAATGAAGTGTCAGAAATAATATTGTAACTTGATGTAATGTATGTTGTTGTACCAATTTAAGACCTAAATGCTCCACTTCCGAAAAATCATGCTTTCATTCCTGATCTCCACAGTCTCCATAAAATGTTGCCCCAAGGCCGGGTTCACACAATGATGATGGTGATTTGGTTGAGAGAGAAAATGCAGCATGTGTGTTTCCTATAATAGACTGCAGTTTTCTTTAACTAAAAGGGTTCAAGAACTCTTCCTAGACACTGTTACCTAGTATAAAGTGCATATTTACCATGTGGATTTAACATGGCAAGCACATTTCCCAGCCATAGTATACCACAATTACAAGGCAAACAGCAGGCCCTCATAAGGGTAAGGTCAAATATCGCAGTCAAACATGTTTGTCTTTCCTGTCATCATTTTGCAACTGTGATAACGCTCCTCAAGAGTGATCCTATTAGTAGTAGTGCCCTCCATATTGTGTCCAATAATAATGTCCCCACACAACCCGCTCTACTAATAATGTCCCACAGTGCCCTCTGTAGTCATAAAGCTCCTCAAACTGCCCCCAGTAGCAATAAAGCCCCTCCAGTAGTTATAATACCTCACAGTAGAGCTCCCAGTAGTTATAATACTCACTTGTAGAGCCCCCAGCAATTATAATGCCTCCTTTAGTGCCCCCAGAAAGTTATAATTCCTCATTTAGTACCCCCTGGAGATATTATGCCACCTATAGTGTGCCTCATAATTAAACTGGCCCCTGCCATGTTCCAGTAGTTATAATACCCCCTTGTAGAGTCCCCATTAGTTATAATGCCCCGTCTAATACCCCCAGTAGATATAATGCACCTATAGTGCCCCCAATAATTCTAATGGCTCCTTGTAGTGCTCAGAGTAGTCATAATGCCCACTCTGGTACCCCCAGTACATATAATGGCCCCCTACAGTGCCTCCAGTAGTTTTAATCCCCCGTGTAGCACCCTAAGTAAGCATACTGCCCCCTGTAGTGATACCAATATGTAAAATGCCACCTGTATTGCCCAGTATTACAGTACACCCATGTAGTTCACCCAGTACTTATTGTTGTCCTCTGGTAGTGCCACTACTACTTATACTGCTCCCTGTAGTGCCTCCAGTACTTATAGTGGCCCCCTGTAGTTATAATGCCCCTACATAGTGCTTCAGTAGGTATAATGCCTCCAGCACTTGTAGCACTCACTGTAATGTCCCCAGTACTTATAGCGCCCCCTTGCAGTCAGAATGTGTCCCACCCTCCCCACAGTACCCTCAGTACCATCTTCCCCCAATGCCAGTTTAAAAAAAAAAAAAAACTGACTCCCCGCTTCTGTCCATGATGCAGGCCCCAGACCTCTTCGATGCAGGCCCCAGACCTCTTCTGGTCTGTGGCTCGAGTCTCAGACTTCGGTGGCGGCTTAGGGCGGGCGTGCACGATTACTTCATCTTACCTCCTGAGACTCAGCGCAGGCGGTCGCAGTCAATGTCGGACTGGGGTACCTAGGGCCCACCAGTAAAATTTATTTTGGGGGCCCACCGAACGGATACATTCAAATATAATAAATAATCTAAAAAGTTTTTTTTTTTATGAACATAAGCTGGTTGAGGTGCTGTACATTGAATATATGTATGGAGTGCAGTAAATCGAATGTGTTATGTGCCATTTGTGCAGGGGGTGGGAGACTAGGGGCCTACCGGGGGATTCCCCTGTACCCCTGTGGGTCAGTCCGAGCCTGGTCACTGTAATGTCATCGCATGGCAACCGCCTGCACATTTTAATCTTTCCTGGGCCTTAGGTCTGTGGGAGTGAGCGCTAGGGCAGGGAGACACTGACTCCCGTGTCTCGCTGCAGTAATTCAACTGTATCACCATCGACTAGTCTGCGGCCCAAATGTTCAGGGCCCTGGACAAAACATCTGGGGCCCAAGCCCCGGATTTTTTGACCTAGTAACGCCCTTGGAGCCCATAAATAACTTTGGACTGGGCCGCCCAAATAGCTGCATCAGTAACGTATAATTACCTACATCGAACTACTTGGTGGGCAGAATGCAGGGATATGGGAACATTGCAGAGGATAATGTATATGCTTGGTGGAATAGGGTAATGCAGGGGTTAATGCTGGGGTAGCTGTGGGCTATGGCAGGGGTGAAAGTGTTAATGTAGGGGTAATTGGTGGCAGTGAGATATTCAGGGGTTAATAGGGAAAGGGTTAGTTTGTGGTATAGGGTAGGGAAGGTAATGCAGGGGTTAATGCGTTGGTGATATAGGGTAGGATTACTCAACCATCCAGGGGTTAATGTTCATCTCCAGGGGACGATCCTCACTTGTAGATGCTCGTTCTCCAGGGGTTAATTCCCGCTTGTATATGCTTGTCTTGCTGGGGATGATTCTTGCTTGGGGCTGTTTGGCTCAACTGATGAGCGCAGCGCTGCCGGACTATTTAAATCCGGCAGCGCTTGCTTCCGAGCAGCCCGCGCTCCAGGCTTGCACGCACGCCTGCAGGCAAGTCCACGTGGGCTGGCCCTGTGATATGACATCACTGCACCATCCCGCACGTTCTGGCGCATGCTTCCAGACGGGGATGCTTTGATCCTCCCACCTGTGAAGTGCCCGCGCATCTCCGGTGCTGTAATTACCGTGCCGGAGGTCCGCAGCATACAAGGGCAGGGGAGCCCTTTGTTCCCCTTGTCATTGTAATGCAAAACATGTTATCAAAAGGCAGAGGATCTGGGGGGAATTGTTTTGGCTGCATTTAATATTATAACTATTTATATATATATATATATATACACTCACCTAAAGAATTATTAGGAACACCATACTAATTCGGTGTTGGACCCCCTTTTGCCTTCAGAACTGCCTTAATTCTACGTGGCATTGATTCCACAAGGTGCTGATAGCATTCTTTAGAAATGTTGGCCCATATTGATAGGATAGCATCTTGTAGTTGATGGAGATTTGAGGGATGCACATCCAGGGCACGAAGCTCCCGTTCCACCACATCCCAAAGATGCTCTATTGGGTTGAGATCTGGTGACTGTGGGGGCCATTTTAGTACAGTGAACTCATTGTCATGTTCAAGAAACCAATTTGAAATGATTCGAGCTTTGTGACATGGTGCATTATCCTGCTGGAAGTAGTCATCAGAGGATGGATACATGCAGGGGCGTAGCTAGAAATGCATGGGCCCCATAGCAAAAAAAATTATGCCCCCCCCCCTCTGTGCCATCCACAGATCCCCCTCCCCTAAATAGTGCCATCCACAGATCCCCCTCCCCTAAATCGTGCCATCAACAGATCCCCCTCCCCTAAATAGTGCCATCCACAGATCCCCCTCCCCTAAATAGTGCCATCAACAGATCCCCCTCCCCTAAATAGTGCCATCCACAGATCCCCCCTCCCCTAAATAGTGCCATCCACAGATCCCCCTCCCCTAAATAGTGCCATCCACAGATCCCCCTCCCCTAAATAGTGCCATCCACAGATCCCCCTCCCCTAAATAGTGCCATCCACAGATCCCCCTCCCCTAAATAGTGCCATCCACAGATTCCCCCTTCCCTAAATAGTGCCATCCACAGATCCCCCTCCCCTAAATAGTGCCATCCACAGATCCCTCTCCCCTAAATAGTGCCATCCACAGATCCCCCTCCCCTAAATAGTGCCATACACAGATCCCCCTCCCCTAAATAGTGCCATCAACAGATCCCCCTCCCCTAAATAGTGCCATCCACAGATCCCTCTCCCCTAAATAGTGCCATCCACAGATCCCCCCTCCCCTAAATAGTGCCATCCACACTCCCCTAAATAGTGCCATACACAGATCCCCCTCCCCTAAACAGTGCCATCCACAGTATCAGGTGCCTCTCTCCCCCCCCCCCCCCATGTGCCAGTATCAGGTGCCAACCCCCCCCCCCCCCCCAGGTGCCAGTATCAGGTCAGGTGCCAACCCCCCTCCCCCCATGTGCCAGTAAAGTGCCCCCCCGCTCCCCCCATGGCAGTAACAGTCGGGTATTAAAAAAAATAAAATAAACACTTCTACTTACCTCCATGTCAGCGATGCGATGCAGTCTCTTCCTGTGTCCCTCCCTGTATGTCCATATATGGAGTCACTGCTTGTATTTCAGAAAAGGTTTCTGCTGGGATTCGAACCCACAACCTTCTGTATCAGAGGCAGAGCACCTAACCTCAAGACCATAACAACTGCCTTGCTGCGACTGAAAAATTATGAGACTTCTACTGTTATAGCTGGCTAAGTGTACATCTATACACATGACAGCTGCTCATATATAGAGATATAGCAGAGCTGAGTGTGCTGGTATAGCTGTCACATAGAGATATAGCAGTGCTGGGTGTGTTGGGGGAGCTGTCATGTGTATAGATGTACACTTAGCCAGCTATAACAGTAGAAGTGTCAATTTTTTTCAGTCAGTTGCAATGCCTCCTTTATGGCTGTGAGGGTTAATGCTTTGCCTCTGATACACTGATACATTGGAGGTTGTGGGTTCGAATCCCAGACACATCAGGAGACTTTAGAATACAGTAAGATTAGAGCACATTAGTGAGGGGGCCTGAACATTAAGACCGCTGCTGTGAAGGGGGCCCTGAACAGTAAGACATCGATATTTAACTAACTTGAAAATAAACTGTCGGGCCCCGAAGCAGCTGCTTCCCCGGTAGTTACGCCACCTCCTGGCTGCCTGTGTGTAGTGTCTGTATGTGTTAACAAAAAAAAAATAAAAAATTGGAATGCGGTCGGACGGGCCCCCTAGTGGCGTAGGGCCCCATAGCCACTGCTATGGTTGATATGGCGATCCCTACGCCACTGGATACATGTTCTCATTCTGTTTACACCAAATTCGGACTCTACCATTTGAATGTCTCAACAGAAATCAAGACTCATCAGACCAGGCAACATTTTTCCAGTCTGCAACAGTCCAATTTTGGTGAGCTTGTGCAAATTGTAGCCTCTTTTTCCTATTTGTAGTGGAGATGAGTGGTACCCGGTGGGGTCTTCTGCTGTTGTAGCCCATCCGCCTCAAGGTTGTGCGTGTTGTGGCTTCACAAATGCTTTGCTGCATACCTCGGTTGTAACGAGTGGTTATTTCAGTCAACGTTGCTCTTCAGCTTGAATCAGTCGGCCCATTCTCCTCTGACCTCTAGCATCCACAAGGCATTTTTGCCCACAGGACTGCCGCATACTGGATGTTTTTCCCTTTTCACACCATTCTTTGTAAACCCTAGAAATGGTTGTGTGTGAAAATCCCAGTAACTGAGCAGATTGTGACATACTCAGACCGGCCCGTCTGGCACCAACAACCATGCCACGCTCAAAATTGCTTAAATCACCTTTCTTTCACATTCTGACATTCAGTTTGGAGTTCAGGAGACTGTCTTGACCAGGACCACCCCCCTAAATGCATTGAAGCAACTGCCATGTGATTGGTTGACTAGATAATTGCATTAATGAGAAATAGAACAGGTGTTCCTAATAATTCTTTAGGTGAGTGTATGTATATATATATATATATATATATATATATATATATACAGTCCTGATCAAAAGTTTAAGACCACTTGAAAAATGGCAAAAATTCATATTTAGCATGGCTGGATCTTAACAAGGTTCCAAGTAGAGCATCAACATGCAACAAGAAGAAATGGGAGTGAGACAAAACATTTTTTGAGCATTCAATTTAATGAAAACAATGAATAAACTGAAACAGGCTGTTTTTCAGCTGATCAAAAGTTTAGGACCACACCTCCAAAAAAAATACTAAACCCCCCAAAACAGAAATCCAACTTCCAAACATGAACTCAATAATGAGTAGCTCCGCCGTTATTGTTTATCACTTCCAAAATTCGTTTTGGCATGCTTGATGCAAGAGTTTCCATGAGGTGAGTGGGAACAATTTTCCAAGTGGTGAAGACGGCCGCACGAAGGCCATCTACTGTCTGGAACTGTTGTCCATTTTTGTAAACTTCCCTTGCCATCCATCCCCAAAGGTTCTCAATTGGATTTAGATCACGGAAACACGCAGGATGGGCCAAAAGAGTGATGTTATTCTCCTGGAAGAAGTCCCTTGTCATGCGGGCATTGTGTACTGTAGCATTGTCCTGTTGAAAAACTCAGTCGTTACCACACAGACGAGGGCCCTCAGTCATGAGGAATGTTCTCTGCAACATCTGGACATAGCCAGCGGCCGTTTGACGCCCCTGCACTTCCTGAAGCTCCATTGTTCCACTGAAGGAAAAAGCACCCCAGACCATTATGGCGCCCCCTCCACAGTGGCACGTTGAAAACATCTCAGGTGGGATCTGCTTGTCATGCCAGTAACGTTGGAAACCATCAGGACCATCAAGGTTAAAAAAAAATTTCATCAGAGAATAAAACTTTCCTCCACCCATGTCCCATGTTTGGTGCTCTCTTGCAAAGTCCAAACAAGCAGTTCTGTGGCGTTCAAGGAGACGACGTCTTTGAAGACGATTTTTGTTTTTGAAGCCCTTCAGTCTCAGATGCCATCTGATGGTTATGGGGCTCCAGTCAGCACCAGTAAGGACCTTAATTTGGGCCGAGGATCGTCCAGTGTCTTGACGGACAGCCAATTGGATCCTCCGACTCAGTGCTGATGACATTTTTTTGGGTCTTCCACTTGACTTTTTTGTTCCATAACCCTCAGGATCATTTAAAAAATTCCAAATGACTGTCTTACTGCGTCCCACCTCAGCAGCGATGGCTAGCTGTGAGAGACCCTGCTTATGCAGTTCAACAACCCGACCACGTTCAAAAAGGGAGAGTTTTTTTGCCTTTGCCATCACAACGTGTGACTACCTGACAGAAAATGACAATGAATCCACATCTTTGCACAGATTTGGCCTTTTAACCCCTTAAGGACTCAGCCCTATTTCACCTTAAGGACTTGGCCATTTTTTGCAGATCTGACCAGTGTCACTTTAAGTGGTGATAACTTTAAAATGCTTTGACTTATCCAGGCCATTCTGAGATTGTTTTTTCATCACATATTGTACTTCATGACACTGGTAAAATGAAGTAAAAAAAAATCATTTTTATTTATAAAAAAAATACCAAATTTACCCAAAAACTTTTAAAAATGGCAAATTTCCAAGTTTCAATTTCTCTATTTCTATAATACATAGTAATACCTCCAAAAATAGTTATTACTTTACATTCCCCATATGTCTACTTCATGTTTGGATCAATTTGGGAATGATATTTTATTTTTGGGGGATGTTACAAGGCTTAGAAGTTTAGAACAAAATCTTGAAGTTTTTCAGAAATTTTCAAAAAAACACTTTTTAGGGACCAGTTCAGGTCTGAAGTCACTTTGTGAGGCTTACAAAATAGAAACCACCCAGAAATGATCCCATTCTAGAAACTAAACCCCTCAAGGTATTCAAAACTGATTTTACAAACTTTGTTAACCCTTTAGTGTGTCGCACAAGTTATTGGCAAATGGAGATGAAATTTGAGAATTTCAATTTTTTGGCAAATTTTCCATTTTAATCCATTTTTTCCAGTAACAAAGCAAGGGTTAACAGCCAAACAAAATGCTATATTTATTGCTCCGATTCTGTAGTTTGCAGAAACACCCCATATGTGGCCGTAAACTACTGTACGGGCACACAGCGGGGCGTAGAGGGAAAGGTGAGCCGTATGGTTTTTGGAAGGCAGATTTTGCTGGACTGTTTTTTTTTACACCATGTCCCATTTGAAGCCCCCCTGATGCACCCCTAGAGTAGAAACTCCATAAAAGTGACCCCATCTAAGAAACTACACCCCTCAAGGTATTCAAAACTGATTTTACAAACTTTGTTAACCCTTTAGGTGTTGCACAAGATTTGAGATGACGGTTTGATTGGCACTATTGTGGGGTGCATATGACTTTTTGATCGCTTGCTATTACACTTTTTGTGACGTAAGATGACAAAAAATTGCTTTTTTTACACCGTTTTCATTATTTTTTTTTTACGGTGTTCACCTGAGGGGTTAGGTCATGTGATATTTTTATAGAGCCGGTCGATACGGACGTGGAGATACCTAATATGTATGCTTTTTATTTATTTATGTAAGTTTTACACAATGATTTCATTTTTGAAACAAAAAAAATCATGTTTTAGTGTTTCCATAGTCTAAGAGCCATAGTTTTTTCAGTTTTTCGGCGATTATCTTGGGTAGGGTATGATTTTTGCGGGATGAGATGACGGTTTGATTGGTACTATTTTGGCGTACATGCGACTATTTTGATCACTTTTATTACCTTTTTTGGGAAGTAAGGTGGGCAAAATTTCTATTTCCCCATAGTTTTTATTTTTTTATTTTTATGGCGTTCACCGTGCGGGGAAAGTAACATGACCATTTTATAGATCAGGTCGTAACGGACGCGGCAATACCTAATATGTGTAGTGTATTTTATTTTTTAAATTTTTATTCAGTGATAAATGTTTTTTTTATCTTAACTTTTTTCACTTTTTTTTTTTACCCAGACCCACTTGGTTCTTGAAGATCCAGTGGGTCTGATGTCTGTATAATACAGTACAGTACAATATATAGTGTACTGTACTGTATTTTACTTACACTTTGTCTGAACAGATCTATGCCTTTAGCACAGATCTGTTCAGTACCATGGACAGCAGGATGCCATCCTCAGTTGTGGCAACAACTGCGCAGACGGGGAAGGGTAAGGAGGGGGGCTCCCTACCTCTGTGACCCCATCCTGTCGGGGGGCTGCAAAGGCACAGTAGCCCCCCGATGGGAGAGGGAGGGAGCCCCCTCTTACTGTTAAGTTACTGTTAACTTTTTCCATACAGCGGTCCATACGGACCGCGGTATGGAAAAGGTTAAACGGCTGACATTACATCACAGATGTCAGCCGTTTATACCAGAGTGTCAGCAATGTGCTGACACTCTGGTATAACCACTGTACACCAACGATTATTCAAGAGGAGGCGGGCGGTGCTGCAGGCGGGATCGCGATCCCCCGCCCGCCTCCTCTTGAATAATCGTTGGTGCACCGCCTGCAACACCCCCCCTGCACCACCCGCCGCCATAAAAGCATTCAGGGGTGCAGGGGGGGGGGGGTGAAAAAAACTTTATATGGGGCATTTTAAAGTTTGATCACCGCGGTCCCTGATCAGAATCGGCAGAAAGCGCAGCAAACCGCAGGTCTGAATTGACCTGCGGTTTGCTGCGTTCGCCGATACGGGGGGTCATATGAACCCCCCGGCGTTGTGACAGGATGCCGGCTGAATGATTTCAGACCGGCATCCTGTTCGGATTAACACTGTCACGGCCATGGTCATGCCCGTGACTCCTTTACCGCATGCGGTTGCCTGCGGTCTGGTTTAGTTGTTCAACCACAGGTGAGGGCCGCTAGTGTGTAGCCTCACTTGTGGTTGCCGCGGGCAACAAGTAGTTGGGTATTGTCGCAGTAGAGCAGCCTGAGCTGGTGCTAGGCAGCTTGCGGCAATGTTTCATGCGGTTGTACCTAGCAAACTCTCTGTTAGGTGTGTTTGTGTATGTTATGCACTTTGTATGTCTGGTGTGCACTAGGTTTATGTTAGGTGTGCACTGTGACACTTCCCTTCACTGTGGCTGCCCGTGGCAACGTTTGGTATGTGTACATGTGGTGGCAGTGTCTCGGCCTTCTGGCTGACTCCCAGGACATGGTTGCCACCCATGTCGTTGCCTGCGGTATCAGCTACAGTGTGATGTGCATTTGGACACTTCCCCTTTAAGTGGTTTCACTCCCTGTTAGTGTTGGAAGGGTTAATTCCCTCTCCTGTGTGTGTCTGTGTGGGTGTGGCCACTTTGGGCTATAAAGCCTCTTTGGAGATCTGAAGCTGAGGGGTTCTTCAGCCATGCTTTGCTGGAGAAACCCTCCTGGTATTTCCATCTGCCAGTGGGGGCCACCCTTGTGGTCATAAACAAATTGTTATGTATTGTTTATACACGATGTTATGAGGATGTGTTTGTGTGTCATGTCTATTCTTTGCAGCGTATGGTTTCCTGGTGTCCTGTGTGGTGTGTGTGCTCTGTCGTTTGTGTTCTGATACTTGGGTCCCAGGCCCTGTGTCTGTGGCAGGTGGGTGTTAGTACTAGTTGCACTTACCTGCCATTGCCATATGCCTGTTTCCGTTTCCCCTGTCTTTATAGTTTGGCCATCTTTAGACTCCTATTTCTCCATGTCCAGGAGGAACAGGTAGTCTACCCAGCTCCTAGCGTAGGGACCGGCGGAGGGCAAGTAGGGACCCGAGGTTCCAGAGCATGAGTCCTCCTACCTTCAAGGTCGGCTCATGTCGCTAAGAGTTAGGGTCAGATTAGGGAGGCAATAGGAGGTGACCTGCTCCCTAGTTCTGTGGTTCTGGCCAAGCCGTGACTACCATCCTCTGTCATCGCACGGCTGAGGGTTTTCCCCATCCTCAGCCGTGACAAACACCCGCAGCGCTGCAATCTCATTTTAAACTCATGACGTACCGGTACGTAATGGGTCCTTAAGGACTCGGGAAACATGCCGTACCGGTACGTCATGCGTCCCTAAGGGGTTAAAGGCATGTGGTCATAAAATTTTGATCAGCTGAAAAACAGCCTGTTTCAGTTTATTCTTTGTTTTCATTAAATTGCTCAAATTTTTTTTTGTCTCACTCCCATTTCTTTTTGTTGCATGTTGAAGCTCTACTTGGAACCTTGTTAAGATCCAGCCATACTAAATATGATATTTTGCCATTTTTCAAGTGGTCTTAAACTTTTGATCAGGACTGTGTATATATATATATATATATATATATATATATACAGTACAGACCAAAAGTTTGGACACGCCTTCTCATTCAAAGAGTTTTCTTTATTTTCATGACTATGAAAATTGTAGATTCACACTGAAGGCATCAAAACTATGAATTAACACATGTGGAATTATATACATAACAAACAAGTGTGAAACAACTGAAAATATGTCATATTCTAGGTTCCTCAAAGTAGCCACCTTTTGCTTTGATTACTGCTTTGCAAACTCTTGGCATTCTCTTGATGAGCTTCAAGAGGTAGTCCCCTGAAATGGTTTTCACTTCACAGGTGTGCCCTGTCAGGTTTAGTAAGTGGGATTTCTTGCCTTATAAATGGGGTTGGGACCATCAGTTGCGTTGAGGAGAAGTCAGGTGGATACACAGCTGATAGTCCTACTGAATAGACTGTTAGAATTTGTATTATGGCAAGAAAAATGCAGCTAAGTAAAGAAAAACAAGTGGCCATCATTACTTTAAGAAATGAAGGTCAGTCAGTCAGCCGAAAAATTGGGAAAACTTTGAAAGTAAGGGCTATTTGACCATGAAGGAGAGTGATGGGGTGCTGCGCCAGATGACCTGGCCTCCACAGTCACCGGACCTGAACCCAATCGAGATGGTTTGGGGTGAGCTGGAACGCAGAGTGAAGGCAAAAGGGCCAACAAGTGCTAAGCATCTCTGGGAACTCCTTCAAGACTGTTGGAAGACCATTTCAGGGGACTACCTCTTGAAGCTCATCAAGAGAAGGCCAAGAGTGTGCAAAGCAGTAATCAAAGCAAAAGGTGGCTACTTTGAAGAACCTAGAATATGACATATTTTCAGTTGTTTCACACTTGTTTGTTATGTATATAATTCCACATGTGTTAATTCATAGTTTTGATGCCTTCATAGTCATGAAAATAAAGAAAACTCTTTGAATGAGAAGGTGTGTCCAAACTTTTGGTCTGTACTGTATATATATGTGTATAGGCGCGGTAGACGCCTCATTTGTGTGAGGGGAGGCTCTTGCACGGCCTACTTAAGGTGGGGGGTAGCGCTCTCCTCACCTACGTGATCTACAAGGTCGACGCATCCGGTGGGTCTTCTGCGCATGCGATGGCGTGGGGCGCGTCTTTCAAACAGCATCCATAGCGCGCGGTCGGCGGTACGAAGTACGTGAAGCCCGGTTACCAGGTAAGGTACATGGCATAGATCGGATCGGCCGGCACAGAGATTAGCAGGGGTCAGGGGCAGCTGGCAGCAGCGCATATAGTGCAGCGCAACACGTTCTCAGTAAGCGGGTACGATTTACATCAGGGTCATAATCAGCAGTTATCTCTTTCTGCATGGTCAGACCAGGTTTTTTTTCATGCCTTTCCGCTTGTGCATTCTTTTATCAGGTGGGGGCACTTTGCATCGCAGTATCACCTCCGGTCCAGGCAGGATCTTCAAGTGTGCAGCCAGATGACCTGGCCTCCACAGTCACCGGACCTGAACCCAATCGAGATGGTTTGGGGTGAGCTGGACCGCAGAGTGAAGGCAAAAGGGCCGACAAGTGCTAAGCATCTCTGGGAACTCCTTCAAGACTGTTGGAAGACCATTTCAGGGGACTACCTCTTGAAGCTCATCAAGAGAATGCCAAGAGTGTGTTAATTCATAGTTTTGATGCCTTCGTAGTCATGAAAATAAAGAAAACTCTTTGAATGAGAAGGTGTGTCCAAACTTTTGGTCTGTACTGTATATCCCCACACATACATTGGGCCTATACTGGCCAATATATATATTACAGATATATATATATTCAAATCTCCCCTTCCCTCTACAATGACTAAACGCAGTTCACATTGTTCTTCTTTTAATGCTGCAGTCTGGGAGAAAAAAGTCTTGGAAAGAAGTCAGATGTGTCACTTAATTGAGTGCTTTGTGGCATAGGGTAGTGTTTCATGGAGGTGGCTCCCTGTGTTGCCAGCCTGTTATCTTACCACAGGCAGTGTGCACAGGCTGTAAAATCAGCCTCTTCATTTTCTGCTTGAAAAGATCCTTGTTAAAAAAAGATGTCACGTTGAAGAGTTCACGCTGATTTATTGGTAATTAACCCGACAAGATTTCTGTGCATGCTACAAAATGGTAACGCCAAGAGTATTCCGCCTGATAGACTGCCTGCTCGTTCACATGACCACATATTATATGTATGTTTTAGTAACTACTTGCATTCCCCATGTAATAACAATTCTGGAGCCTCTATTCTTATGACTCTATGTTGTACCATTTCTTTATTATTTCTACTAGATGGTATTGCCAGCAGTTTGCAGTAAAAGTACAAATGGGTGTTACCAGTTGAGGGGGGGGGGTGCCTCTGCACAGTCTGACACCAGCAGCAGTGATTGGACACAGTCAGACGGCTCCAGGTGTTAGCTGAAGGTCCATGGGAAATATAAAAAGCAGGACACACAAGCATTTTTTGCTACTGGGCTTTAGTTCATTGGGTGGCACTTTTTGTATTGCTTTAAAAAAAAAAAACACAGCATGCTGTAGCTCTTGGTATCTTTTCTGATGTTTTACATCACCTTCTCTATAGGGAAAAAAAACACAATTAAAAGGGTTATCCCATGACATCATGTAATACATGGAAATCTGTTCTAACAAAGCTAACGATGTGGGGTACCTCACATGGATACAGAGATCTCCCGGTTCATTACCCCAGTTGCTCTGCTATTGTTATTTCAAGTTGACAACTCTTTCACTGTCTCAATGTCACGGATGGTGTTGCAGATAGCTGGAACTTATAAATAAACATCCAACTGGCTTGATCCCAAACTAAGGAGCGTATGGGTGAGACCTATAAAACCCCTAGAGCTCTCCCTGACTGCTATGCCCATGCAAAGATCTTTATGGTAGACGATTGCATGCCCTCGTACCTTATACTATCTGACACCTGAAAACCCTATAATAGTGAGGGGACACGACCACCGGCTCCCTGCACTTAATACGGACGGAGTCAGGGTCACCTACAATCAAGCCAGCAAGTAAACACAAATAAAGTAAACAGACTTATCTGAGGAATCAGGAGAAGGAGCATCCAGCAGTGAACAACTCATCCAGGAAGAAGTATAAACTGCAAAGTGAGGCAGTATGGGAGGGAATATAAAGGAAAGAGGATTAGTCTAAATAGGTGACACCTGGGAGAAGGAAATGAGATGACAAAGTGAAAGCAAAACAAAGAACATCATGCAAGAGGTAGAAAAGGACGTCTGTCAGACCTTCTCACAGACGTGGCGGTGACACTCAACTTAGGGGTGTGTCCTTTCTGCTACACAGCTCATTCACAGCTTCTAACAGAATGTAAGACTGGTGGCAATTGAAGGATGGAACTGAGCATGTGCTAGGTGGACAGAGAACTAAAAAGAAGAACAAACGGCAGGCGGTGCTATATATTTTATTAAATAACAGTGGCTATAATACATTTTGATTACATGAATTACAAAAGTATTCATATCACATTGCTGCTTTAAAAAATGTAGACTATTTTTCGTGTGGTAAACCTCTTTAAAAAAAAAAAAATGTGGGCAAACACGCTATTTGCAAAAAGAAGCCCAAAAAAAGGCCACAGAAAACAGCAAAAAATGCAGGTGGCCAAAAATAAATGTGTGCAGCTATTATGGTGCTTTTACAGTCCAAAAAAACACCAATACATATTCATGTGTAAGGACTCTTTCACACGGGCGTCACGTGTGAGGGTTGGATAGGATGCGGGAGTGCAAAGCGTTTTAATGCATTTTGCACACACGTGAGAAAAATCAGCATGTTTGGTACCCAGACCCGAACCCGGACTTCTTCACAGATGTTCGGGTTTGGGATAGGTTTTGTGTAGATTTTATTTTTTTCCCTTATAACATGGTTATAAGGGAAAATAATAGCTTTCTTAATACAGAATGCGAAGTAAATTAGGGATGGAAGGGTTAAAAATAATAATAATTTAACTCACCTCATCCACTTGTTCACGCAGCCCGGCTTCTCTTCTTTCTTCTTCTTTGAGGACCTGGGAGAAAAGGACCATGGTGATGGATCATGTGATGGACCATGTGATGAGCGCAGTGACGTCACAAAAGGTCCTTTTCTCCCAGGTCCTCAAAGAAGAAGAATGAAGACAAGCCGGGCTGCGCGAACAAGTGGATGAGGTGAGTTTAATTAATTTTATTTTTTTTAACCCCTCCATCCCTAGTTTACTTAGCATTATGTATTAAGAATGCTATTATTTCCCCTTATAACCATGTTATAATGGAAAATAATTAAGATCGGGTCCCCATCCCGATCGTCTCCTAGCAACCGTGTGTGAAAATTGCAGCGCATCCGCACTTGCTTGCGGATGCTTGCGATTTTCACGCAGCCCCATTCACTTCTATGGGGCCTGCGTTGCGTGAAAAACGCACAATATAAAGCATGCTGCGATTTCCACGCAACGCACAAGTGATACGTGAAAATAACTGCTCATGTACACAGCCCCATAGAAATGAATTGGTCCGGATTCAGTGCAGGTGCAATGTGTTCACCTCACGCATTGTACCCGCGCGGAAAACTCGCCCGTGTGAAAGGGGCCTAAGGACTATTAACCCCTTCTTGATATGTATGGAAGGGGTTATTAATAACTTAAAGATGGCACCCCCTCACGAGTGCAGCGGGTGCCATAGGCGCTGGGTTTCTGCCATTTTACCAGCAGACACCCGGGGTTAATGTCTGTGATAATGCAGATCAGTACATTGCAATAGTAATTCATTACAATGTAAGGTGGAAGTGATCTGAAGATTGCATTTTCAAGTCTCCTAGGGGAAATGGCAAAAAAAAAAAAAAAGTTTTAAAATATAAAGAAATTCAAAATTATTAAAATTATAATTACCCCCTTTGCCCAAAATAAAAATAAACAATAAAAAATTAATATCATAGGCATCTCCGCGTCTCAAAATGCCCAATATATTAAAAAATGTAATGTATTTTTTCGTCGCTTCACCTCACCAAAAAAATTGAATATAAAGTGACTAAAAAATCATGCTCGCTCCAATAAAAACTACAGATTGCAAAAAATAAGCCCTCATAAAGTTCCGTAGATGTAATTATAATTTTTTTTATTTGGGTTAGAATATGGTTATAAAAACACAAGAAAAAAAATAAATGTGGCATTGCTGTAATTGTACTGACCTGAAAAATAAAGGTAACAGGCCAGTTTTACTGAATAAAGTACGCTTTAAAAACAAAACCTATAAAACTGTGGTGGAATTGCATTTTTTTCCAATTCCACCCCATTTTGATTTTTGTTTATCAGCTTTCCACTACATGGTATGCAATATTAAATGATGCCTCATACATTTTTGTGACTAGAATAATAAAAAAGTTATGGCTCGGGAAGGCAGGGAGTGTAAAATGGAAAATCACCTGGGGCTCAAAGGGTTAACATAGTAATGCCTCATTCACACAGTCCGTGTTCGGGCAGTGATTTCCATTAGTGATTTTGAGCCAAAACCAGGTGCGGCTCTAAACACAAAACAGGTGCAGATCTTTCCTTTATACCAGGGGTCAGCAACCTTCGGCACTCCAGCTGTTCTGAAACTGTAACTCCCAGCATGCTCCATTCATTTCTATGAGAGTTCTGAGAAGAGCAGAGCAAGTATGCATGCTGGGAGTTGTAGTTTCACAACACCTGGAGTGCCAGAGGTTGCCTACCCCTGCTTTACACCTTATCTCTGTGGAGGCTTCAATCCTGGTGTTGGCTCATATAATCACTGCTGGAAATCACTGACCAAAGCACTGACCTATGAATGAGGCTTAAAGGTGGATTTTCATGGCCCGATATTTGGGCAGATTATTGGGAATGAACGTTCCTGCGAATACTTGTTCCTGACAGTCTGCTTGGGTAAAGGTGCGCTGATCACGAGATCACCTGGGCAGCAGATCGTGCTGTCTAAACAGCGATCTGCTGCCTAGAAACAATGCAGCTGTATGGGGACTAGCGATCACAATAGCAATAGCTCACTCTCATAATCTGAAGGAGATCACTGCATGCAAATGCAACGCTTCTCCTCCAATGAACGAGCAGCCCGCTCATGCGCACTGCATGGAATGTACCAGCGGGATATGGGCCAGTACACTGGATGACGTAAGAGGCTTACAGGGCGGGCCAAGCAACAGGCTGGGGAGGGGTTATGTGAGAAGAAGGAAGAGCGGCCTGGGCACTTACAGCCCGAATGCCGCCCCTGGGTACTTGCGAGCCCTCATTTACATATGAATAAAACTCAGTTTTTGCCCCTGGTGAACATCCAAACAAAAAGACAAAGGTACCATTTGACAGATCTATTGTTATGCTACAGTGCTATGTAAGTGGTCTATAAGGGCAAATTGTGGTGACAGACTCCCTTTAAGACAATTAACTTATCGAATGATAGCTATCTTTCCTGACTCCTAGCTGCAAGACATATCTGAGGCCACTTACCAACCTCTCCAATCTCAGACGGGGTAAGAGGCAGGGGCATTTTGGCCACAGACCTTACTAGGAAATTTCCTGGTGGGCTAATGCCCAGGGGGCCAACCAAGTCCTCCTCTCTGCTGCTGGCAGGGTACATAATGAGCTCTCAGCGGTAATTAACAATTAACACAGTGAGAATAAAATACTCATGTACCCAGCCAGCGACCGCACATGCCCTCTTGAATTCAACTGCTGTGGCCCACATCTCACCTCCTAAGCCCCTGCTACATATCTTAATCGGAGACAACTGGAAGAGGAGGAGGACAGAAAATGACATCTATTGATGGCCACCACAGAAGGACAGCTTTTGGGGCAATATATTGTGCTGCACTGTGGTATATGATGCTGCTGGGACTTTGCCTTGCTGAGTCCGCCTATGTGTTTCCACGCCTTCTGTGAATTTGGACCTCTCTACAACATGAGGCCTGTGATGAATACCACCCCTCGTGCCCCGACTGACGTCAACTACGTCGAGCTCACTAGATACAGTATGGTCACTGGTTACCAAAGCGTGACGTTACACCCTCCTGGAGGCGCGGGTAAGGTCAGTCTTGGTACCGTTTTCACAGATTCCTCCTGTCCACACGGGCACAGAGAGGCAACAAGCTGAGAGAGCCTTTTCACTGACCCAGTGAAACAGCGCGTTCTCAGCCCGGAAAGACTGCCACCAGTTCCTTGTTTGATATAAGCCCGGTCCGCTAACGGGATTATATAGGGCAAGAAACCAACCAGCGGTAGCATATTACTAGGCCGAAACACGGACGTGGGGATTCGTGATCGATATACCAGACAGCACAAGATTAAATTATATATTTAATCGCCTTAAGGGCTCACTAGACAATACACTATACACACAAGGATATATACAGTGGTCAGTGGTTACAAATACAGGTGGTATGGTACAAACAGGATTAAACAGAGCAAAAGTCAGTTTACCAGATGGATGAGTCCTTTTGGTTGTGATGAGTTCTTAGCTGTACTGACATGGAGGGCAGTGATGTCAGCAGGTTGCAGGTCCCTCTAAACACACGGCACGATGTGACCCTCCTTCAGAGAAAAGACACGCCCGCTTGCTGGCACAAGCCTTTTGACCTGTAGCCGGCCCCTCCCGGCCTCTGGGAGGGGTCCACTCCCCCTCTTCTGTGGCTGGCAGCAAATGAGCCACAAAACCGATTAGGGCTCATAGCTCCAGACCAGAATGTCGCAGGGAGGTGGTTCTGGGACCAATGGATCCGCCTTGGTTCCGGCTACCAGTAGAGTCCAATCATGGTACCGTTATTTGGTTTCTGTGGGGAGATATGTATATCTCCTCTCCCTGGCACCTGACCTCCAACCTATGACCATGGGCATGTTCGTCTTTGCCCCAGGATCGTATAAATATATTTGACTTATGTCTGGGATGGAAGGGCAATTCATAATTCCTTATGAACCGCCGGTTCATGGATGTCTGGGGGGAAATGATAGATCTGGGCAAGGGCTGAGACCCCCTACAGAGAGGTTTTCCTGTAGGATTAGCTGGCCTCCGTACTGGCTGTTGAGATGTGAATTCGTATGCATGTGGCCTCCTTGAAGCCAGAATCCCTGTGGAGTTCACTACCTCTGCGATCTAACAAGCAGATGGTTGGAGTGAGAACTTATTTTGCAGGTACACTGACAAAGGTAAATCAGATGAATATCATGGCTGCCATTAAATAATGATCCATATTCCTCACAAGGCCACTTTAAGTTCTCAGTCCGCCTATGGTAAGAGGATAGGACTAAAACAAACTATGGTGTGAGTATATTTCTAAGGTGAGTTATTGGGTACATTTGTAAACGGTGGTGGAAAGTTGCACCCACTTTAGCAGAAAATGAGTGCTGCTCTGAAATTTCCATACCTTCTTCTTTATGTGGGTGGCATGGTCACATTAAATGCTGGGCAGCACTGCTCCTCCAGCACAGGGCTGGGTGAAAATATCAGCCAGCCTAGTCTCCAACAATGATGTGAGCAGTGATGTGGCTGGTACATCTCTTGCTTAATCAGGCAGGGCAGGAAAATGTGAGCCCTCTTGTGATAAGAAAACTAAGATGCAAGCCAGCATGTCACTGCTCAGTAAAGAAGGAAGGGCCCAATATGACGTATGCACGTATCTCTCTGCTGGGGGTGAGCACTAAACAGATGCCTGCTGTTCCAGCTGCTGCAGTCAACTGATGAATAGACTGAGGGAGGGAGTCTCCCTTCCTGAGATGACCCTTGCAATTATATCACCAGAAAAAGGGGGCTTTTGTGTGCTTTCAGGTCTATGCCTCTGCGCCGCAAAAGATCGGACATGTCCTGTCTTTGGCCATATCTTGAGGATTGTGGACCCATTGAACGGTTGTATGAATGCAGCCTTACATAGTGATCAGGACAAGGTGCAAAATGTAACGTAATACCCGTGAACTGAGGATTTGCATAGACTTTACAGTATGGCTGTATTTGGAGAATAAGATTAACTCCCTGATGGAGATCCTGAGGAACTGCACAGAATTGTTAAAGTGCTAATTATATTTGGAATAAAATGTGTCTGTGTTTGTTTTAGAGGGATAATAGGATTGAGGCAGATTTTTATGCTTTATGGAAAGTGACAATTTTCAATAATGAATATTTCCGACACAACAATTAGGCAGTGTCATTGGCAGTAAGGGAATGTAATGCTTCATTGAATTCATTTGTGGACTCCCTAGAGAAATACACCACTTGACTGAGTGGTTGTGCCTTTGTTATGGCTTAGCGTCAGATGTGATTATGGGTATTAGTAACTAATACCCAAAATGTTCCTTAACTCCTTAAAGAGGACCTTTCACTAGAATAAAAAAATCTAAAACTAAGCATACAGACATGGAGAGCGGCGCCCAGGGATCTCCCTGCACTTATTAGTATCCCTGGGCGCCGCTCCGTTCTCCCGGTATAGGCTCCGGTATCTTCATATGTTCGGCTCAACTGGGTGGAGCCTGCCGGCGTCTCCTTCTCCCAGGCTGTAGCGCTGGCCAATCACAGCGCTCAGCTCATAGCCTGAGAGGTTTTTTTTCCTCTCAGGCTATGAGCTGAGCGCTGCGATTGGCCAGCGCTACAGCCTGGGAGAAGGAGACGCCGGCAGGCTCCACCCAGTTGAGCCGAACATATGAAGATACCGGAGCCTATACCGGGAGAACGGAGCGGCGCCCAGGGATAATAGTAAGTGCAGGGAGATCCCTGGGCGCCGCTCTCCATGTTTGTATGCTTAGTTTAGATTTTTTATTCTAGTGAAAGGTCCTCTTTAAGGACACAGCCTTATTTCACCTTAAGGACCAGGCCATTTTTTGCAAATCTGACCAGTGTCACTTTAAGTGGTGATAACTTTAAAACGCTTTGACTTATCCAGGCCATTCTGAGATAGTTTTTTCGTCACATATTGTACTTCATGACACTGGTAAAATGAAGTAAAAAAAATTCATTTTTATTTATTAAAAAATACCAAATTTACCAAAAATTTGTAAAAAATTGGTAATTTCCAAGTTTCAATTTCTCTACTTCTATAATACATAGTAATACCTACAAAAATAGTTATTACTTTATATTCCCCATATGTCTACTTCATGTTTGGATCATTTTGGGAATGATATTTTATATTTTGGGGATGTTACAAGGCTTAGAAGTTTGGAAGCAAATCTTGAAATTTTTCAGAAATTTTCAAAAACCCAATTTGTAGGGACCAGTTCAGGTCTGAAGTCACTTTGTGAGGCTTATATAATAGAAACCACCCAAAAATGACCCCATTCTAGAAACTACACCCCTCAAGCTATTCAAAACTGATTTTACAAACTTTGTTAAAGGGAGTCTGTCACCAACCTGTCCAGTTTAAACCGATCACATAGTTCAGTGGGACACAAAGACATGACACAGATGTTACCTTTGTTTCATTTTTCAGATCATCCAAATCGCCCAAAAAGTCGTTTTTATGATCTGCTAATGAGCCGTCGCAAGTGCCCAGGGGCAGAGAGTTTGCTGAAAGTGCCCAAGTTCCCCCACCTCACTCGCGCCTAACTCCGCCCCTCAGTAAACTCCGGCCAGCCCTGTGGCTCTGTGACATCATATTTCTTTATAGGCCGTTCGTGCATCGCAGAGGCACAGAGATATGCAGTGCGCATGCGCAGATTTTACGCCAGTAACTGGCGCATGCGCACTGCATATCTCTGTGCCTCTTCCTTCTGTGGGCAGAACACTGCGCATGCCCGGCAGCGATGCGCGAACGGCCTATAGGGATATATGAAGTCACAGAGCCACAGGGCTGGCCGGAGTTTACTGAGGGGCGGAGTTAGGCGCGAGTGAGGCGGGTGAACTTGGGCACTTTCAGCAAACTCTCCACCCCTGGGCACTTGCGACGGCTCATTAGCATATCATAAAAAACGACTATTTGGGCGATTTGGATGATCTGAAAAATGAAACAAAGGTAACATCTGTGTCGTGTCTTTGTGTCCCACTGAACTATGTGATCGGTTTAAAACCGGTCAGGTTGGTGACAAACTCCCTTTAACCCTTTAGGTGTTGCACAAGAGTTATTGGCAAATGGGTATGAAATTTGAAAATTTCTTTTTTTTGCCACATTTTCCATTTTAACCCATTTTTTCCACTAACAAAGCAAGGGTTAACAGCCAAACAAGACTGTATCTTTATTGCCCTGACTCTGCCGTTTACAGAAACACCCCATATGTGGCCGTAAACTACTGGACGGGCACACAGTAGGGCGTAGAGGGAAAGGTGCGCCATATGGTTTTTGGAAGGCAGATTTAGCTGGACTGGTTTATTTACACCATGTCCCATTTGAAGCCCCCCTGATGCACCCCTAGAGTAAAAACTCCATAAAAGTGACCCCATCTAAGAAACTACACCCCTCAAGGTGGAGGGCTGATTTTTATGGACTGATTTATTTACACTGTGTCCTGTTTCAACCCCCCTGATGCACCCCTGGAGTAGAAACTCCCTAAAAGTGACCCCATTTAAGAAACTACACCCCTCAAGGTATTCAAAACTGATTTTAAAAACTTTGTTAACCCTTCAGGTGTTGCACAAGAGTTATTGGCAAATGGGGATGAAATTTGAAAATTTCATTTTTTTTGCCAAATTTTCCATTTTAACCCATTTTTTCCACTAACAAAACAAGGGTTAACAGCCAAACAAGACTGTATATTTATTGCCCTGACTCTGCTGTTTACAGAAACACCCCATATGTGGCCGTACACTACTGTACGGCCACACGGCGTGGCGTAGAGGGAAAGGAGCGCCGTGTGGGAAACTACGGGATAAGGTGGCGGTTTTCTTGGGACTATTTTTAGGGTACATATGATTTTTGGTTGCTCTATATTACATTTTTGTGAGGTAAGGTTACCAAAAATTTAAATTTTGAAATTTCATCTCCATTTGCCATTAACTGTTGAGGAACACCTAAAGGGTTAGGGCTCTTTCACACTTGCGTTGTTCTGTTCCGGCATAGAGTTCCGTCGTCGGGGCTCTATGCCGGAAGAATCCTGATCAGGATTATCCCCATGCATTCTGAATGGAGAGAAATCCGTTCAGGATGCATCAGGATGTCTTCAGTTCCGGACCGGAACGTTTTTTGGCCGGAGAAAATACCGCAGCACACTTGCCGCAAGGCCGGATCCGGAATTAATGTCCATTGAAAGGCATTAATCCGGATCCGGCCTTAAGCTAAACGTCGTTTCGGCGCATTACCAGATCCGACGTTTAGCTTTTTTTGAATGGTTACCATGGCTGCCAGGACACTAAAGTCCTGGTTGCCATGGTAAAGTGTAGTGGGGAGCGGGGGAGCAGTATACTTACCGTCCGTGCGGCTCCCGGGTCGCTTCAGAGTGACGTCAGGGCACCCCACGCGCATGGATGACGTGATCGCATGGATCACGTCATCCATGCGCATGGGGCGCTCTGACGTCATTCTGGAGCGCCCCGGGAGCCGCACGGACGGTAAGTATACTGCTCCCCCGCTCCCCACTACTACTATGGCAACCAGGACTTTAATAGCGTCCTGGGCGCCATAGTAACACTGAACGCATTTTGAAGACGGATCCGTCTTCAAATGCTTTCAGTTCACTTGCGGTGTTACGGATCCGGCGGGCACCTCCGGCAAATGGAGTGCACGACGGATCCGGACAACGCAAGTGTGAAAGAGGCCTTAATAAAGTTTGTAAAATCAGTTTTGAATACCTTGAGGGGTGTAGTTTCTTAGATGGGGTCACTTTTAGGGAGTTTCTACTCTAGGGGTGCATCAGGGGGGCTTCAAAAGGGACATGGTGTCAATAAAAAAGGCCATCAAAATCGTCCTTCCAGAAACCATGTCGGTCCTTTCCTTTTGCGCCCTGCCTTTTAGTAATACAGCAGTTTACGACCACAAATGTGGCGTTTCTGTAAACTGCAGTATCAGGGTAATAAATATTACGTTTTGTTTGGTTGTTAACCCTTGCTTTGTTACCGGAAAAAACGGATTGAAATGGAAAAGTGCCAAAAATAGCTGTTTTGGCAGCGTTTTTTTTTTTTGGACCGTGTTAATCTGGTGGGTTAGGTCATGTAGGGGCTCATTTTTTGCGGGATGAGAGGACGGTTTTATTGGCACTACTTTGGGGGCTATATGACTTTTTTATCGCTTGCTATTAAACTTTTTGTTAGGTAAGGTGACAAAAAAAGTTGCTTTTTTGCACCATTTTTATTTATTTTTTTGGACCGTGTTAATCTGGGGGGTTAGGTCATGGGGTATTTTTATAGAGGAGATTCTTACGGACGCGGCGATACCTAATAAGTCAACTTTTTTACAATTATTTAGGTTTTAGACTATATTATCCTTTTTGAAACAAAAATATTTTTTTTGTATCTCTAAAGTCTGAGCCATTTTTTATTTTATTTTTTAAGCCGATTATCTTATGTAGGGGCTCATTTTTTGCGGGATGAGAGGACGGTTTTATTGGCACTATTTTGGGGGCTAAATTACTTTTTGATCGCTTGCTATTTTATAGAGGAGATTATTACCGACGCAGCGATACCTAATTTGTATACTTTTTTTTAAATTATTTTAGTTTTTACAATTTTTTTTGGTGTCTCAAGTCTGAGAACCAGTTTTTTTATCCGATAGTCAGTGGCTAAATTGGGATATAAATTTAGTACTCCATGGAAGTGTGATACTCCCTGAAGCAACCGTTAATGCAGAGGCCCGGATGAGTAGTGGTGTCCTTCTGTATCCCCCTCCTGCGACACACTCTGAACTTTTTTGGGGTTCGTCCCTTCTTTCCAGTATGGGGGACCACACCTGGAAAGTGTTGGCCAGGGACGATCCGGGCGCCTCCAGTTCCCGAGGTACTCCGCCTGCTCTTTCCCGGTCAGAAAAGATCAGGGCCTTGAGGACTGCCTCATAGAACTGAAGGAATGTCCCTGTGTTGCCAGCGCTCCAGGACAGCACAAAAGAGTTGTACAAGGCAACCTGCACCAAGTAGACCACAACTTTTTTGTACCATGCCCGGGTTTTGCGCATGGCGTTATATGGCTTGAGGACTTGTTCAGAGAGATCAACTCCTCCCATATACCGATTGTAGTCGACGATACAATCGGGCTTGAGGACCGTTGCCGTGGTACCTCGCACAGGGACAGGGGTGATGCCGTTACCATGAATTGTGGACAGTACAAGGACATCCCTCTTGTCCTTATATCTGACCAGCAACAGGTTTTCACTGGTAAGGGCACGGGTCTCACCCCTGGGGATAAATACCTGGAGGGGGTGGGCAGGGAGGCCGCGTTGATTTTTCCGCACGGTCCCACAAGCGGACGTGGATCTGGCGGTGAGGGACTGGAACAAGGGGATACTAGTATAAAAGTTATCCACGTAAAGGTGGTAACCCTTATCTAGCAGTGGGTGCATAAGGTCCCACACAAGTTTCCTGCTAACACCCAAAGTGGGGGAATCTCGCCCCTCGTACACACAAAACTTGTAAGTGTACCCTGAGGTAGTCTCGCAGAGTTTGTACAGCTTCATGCCATACCTCGCCCGCTTTGAGGGAACATACTGGCGGAAAATGAGTCTCCCCTTGAACGCAATGAGAGACTCATCAACCGCGACCTCCCTTCCAGGTACATAGGCCTGTACAAATTTGGCCCCAAAGTGATCGATGACCGACCGTATCTTATACAGACGGTCATAGGCAGGATCACCTTGGGGGGGGACATGCTGCATTATCTGAATAATGCAGACATTTCCTAATGGCCTCAAACCAGGAGCGTGTCATGGCGGTACTGTAAAGTGGGGCCTGGTAGAAGACGTCCCCACTCCAGTAATGCCTGACACTAGGTTTCTTGACTAGGCCCATGTGCAGCATGAGGCCCCAAAATGTCCTCATCTCGGCTGCACTGACCGGGGTCCAGCCACCGGGCCTAGCCAAAAAGGAGCCCGGGTGTTGAGCAACGAACTGTTGGGCGTACAGGTTCGTCTGCTCCACCATTAGATTTACCAGTTGGTCACTGAAAAAATGACTAAAAAAGTCATATTCAGTGAAGCCCACTGTGGAAATCTGGATTCCTGATTGGCCTACAAACACCAGACAAGTTCACCGGCAGGGGGCTCCAGTGGATTTAAATGGTGGGCCGGAAAACTAGTACGAGCCCCAGAGCTGCTCGTACTAGGGTGGGCCACAGGGTCCCTAGCATGGCGGTCCCCTTGCTCCGCCTGGCGGTGTCTCCGCCGCCTTGGGGGCTCATCATCATCGCTAGATGATGAGGAGGACGCGGATGACAACAGGAAAGTGGGGTCATCCTCGTCCTCACTGGGACACTCTGAGTCGGAGGCAAGTTGGGCGTATGCCTCCTCGGCCGAGAACGTCCGGCGGGCCATAGGGGAGTGTGTGTCTGCGTGTGTATGTTCATGTGTGTAAATCTTTATTTGGTGTGCCTGTGTATGGGGACACGGGTGTTCGCGTACTTATCCCTAAAACTAACAGGGAAAAAAAAAAGACTAACTAAAAAAAGGGGAAAAAATTTCAAAAAAAATTTCAAAAAATTCAAAACCGCTGATCAACCGTCCGAAGTTGATCAGCGGTGGAGTGTGCGATGCACTAACAGTCAGCGTACGCACACAAAAAAATGCCTGCGCCCCAAAAAAGTTGTGGGGGGGGGAGGGGGAGGCAGGGGGGCAAGCGGCAGCACCCCTGGGGGGTCTAGGGTCACACAGACACCCTACTTAGGGTGATACAAGAAAACTTTTTTTTACCACTAACTTTCCCTTTATTTTCCCTGCCTAGCCCAACCTTTCCCTAGTCTTTCCCTAATTACCTGCAGATAAGATGGGGGGTGCTGGGGCACAGATCGGGTCCTGGGGCAAGGATGGGTGCTGGGGCACAGATGGGGTGATGCTGGCTCAGATCCAACACGTGCAGGCAGCGCTCCTCTCTCCTCGGGCTCCGGACACAAAAGGAGGAGGAGAGGAGCGCTGCTATCATTTGAATCTCCCGCCGGCCCACCCTCCTACCAATCAGAGGCGATCCTGAGAGGTGATGTCACCATCACCACTCAGGATCGCAGGATGGTGATTGGTGGGGTAAAATCACACCACCGATCACCATCCTGTTCCGGGTTATCGGGTCCTCAGAGACCCAAATAACCCGGAAACGCAGCAAACCGCAGGTCTGAATTGACCTGCGGTTTGCTGCGATCGCCTACACGGGGGGTCACAGTACCCGCCGGCGCATTTGCCCCAGGTGCCTGCTCAATGATTTGAGCAGGCACCGGGTTCCGATCACCTCCCGCCGCGCGGCGGTTATCGAAAATACACAGGGCGTACGTGTTTTTAAGTACCAGGACATAAGGGCGTACCTGTACGCCCTGTGTCCGGAAGAGGTTAAATGATACTGTAAGTTTTAGCCAGGGGCGTACATAGTGATGAGAGGGCCCCATAGCAAACATTAAAATGGGGACTTCTTCTGGTGCTAGTTAATACCATCCACCCCTAACCTCCTAAGACAGGATGCAACTAAGGCTGTTTTCACATCACCTTTTCGTTTTCCGTTCTTCTAATCCTTTAGAAGAACAGAAAAAAAAAAAAGATCCTGTGAAAAAAAAAAAGATCTTCTGATTCCGTTATGCAAATTTCGCATCCATTTGAGTCATTTCCGTCTGAGTCTGAGATCCTTTTTTTTAAGATGGAAAAAAAAGTCCTGCATACTTTTTTCCCCCGTCTATACCGAAAATACCGCAGCATGCAGCGGTATTTTCTCCGTCCAAAAAACGTAAAAGGGACTGAACTGATGCATACTGAACGGAATGCTCTCCATTCAGAATGCATTAGGATAAAACTGATCAGTTTTTTCCGGTATTGAACCCCTGTGACGGAACTCAATACCAGAAAACAAAACGCTAGTGTGAAAGTACACTAAGGTGCTATAAAAATTGACTTTTTCATTTTTTTTGCAGTTTTTCCCACTAAAACAAAACAAAATCTCTAGATATCACATTCAAAAAAATTGCTAAAATTATTTTGGTAGTCCAACAAATAAAAAAGTTAGGTACTTTAAACCACTATGGGTGCTAAATCACAAAACAGTGTACTTTCAGGCCTGGTCATTAAAGGGTAAAAAATAAATTATGATGATGATGATAATAATAATGATCTTAATTTGTATAGCGCCAATATATTCCGCAACGCATTACAATTCAGGGGTTCATAGTAGCACAGCAATAGACAAGTCAATAATTAAAAGAGGAATGAGGGTCCTGCTTACAAGAGCTTACAATCTATGAGGAGATAGGGGTGACACAAAAGGTAAAAGTACTTGTTTTGTACAATGGTGCAGCCATCTTGGGAAAATAGGGGAGCAGATATAAAGCAGCATGAGCCAGTCACCAGCTGATATCTGTAGTGCTTCTGAGTGCATGCATGGGGTGGAGAGTTTGGTGGAGGATCAGGTTCAGGAAATGATGATAAATGGGCTATATATGGAGAGGAGTTAGATCAGGGGATGTGATAGGCCACCCTAAAAAGGTGTGCTTTTAGGGAGCCCCTAAAACTGTGTATATTGTGATTTAACCTAATTGCTTGGGGTAGGGCATTCCAGAAAAATGGTGCAGCTCAAGAGAAATCTTGGAGCGGGAATGAGGTTCAGATTATGGTGGATGTCAGTCGTAAATCGTTTGCAGAGTGTAGAGCATGGGTAGGACGGTAGAAATGAGGGAAGAGATTTGGGGGGGGGGGAGATTGGTGCAGCACTATGGAGAGCTTTGTGGGTGAGGACAGGCAGTTTAAATTGGATTTTATACTGTATAGGCAACCAGTGTAATGACTGGCACAGCACGGAGGCAATCGGAGTAGCAGTTAGACAGATAGGTGACCCTGGCTGCTGCATTAAGGATAGATTGGAGAGGGAAGAGTCTGGTGAGGGGAAGACCGATTAGTAATGAGTTACAGTAATCAGGGCGGGAATGGATCAGGGCAGCAATGAGAGTTTTTGTTGTTTCCATAGTTAGAAAGGGGCGGATTCTAGACATATTTTTGAGGAGCAAGCGACATAAGCGGGCGAGAGTTTGAATATAGGGGGTGAAGGAAAGATCAGTGTCAAACATAAAGCCGAGACAGCAGGCGTGCTTCCTAGGCATGATGATGGTGCCATACACTGAGAGGGAGATATCAGGTTTCGGTAGGTTAGTAGATGGAGAGAACACAAGAAGGTGCCTCCTGAACTCAACTGTATCACCCTCCTGAGGATGAGGATACAGTTGAATACTGCAGCAAGGGCGGCACTGTGGTATTTGGTTCTGTGGAAGCAGTATATTGTGCTGCACTGTGATATTTGGTTCTACTGGGGCGGTATTTTGTGCTGCACTATGGTATTGCAGGCTTCGCCTACTTTTGTCCCTGCCTACTTGTGTTGCCCAGTCTTCGCTGAGTTTGGACCCGCCAACAAAATAGGACCACTTTTAATTTTTCATCTTGGCTATCTCATACATAAATTAGACTTGCAACTTTTTAGCATATGATTAGTTATGCAGATTATTGTTGTGTAACTGCATTGTTACTGTTTTGCTCCTAAAATTCAAAATTTTTATTATTTTTGTAAATCCACTTTCAAGCATGTCTCGACCGAAATCTGTTCCCAGGTCTCTTCTACATGTTCCCAATGTTGGTGCATACTGGTTGACTCACTTGGGTATGAATACAGCCGAGTCTTCAACTCTACCCACAAGTGTTCAATTGGGGACTATGGGGGCCAATCCAGCAACTCTATCTCATTGTCATTGAACCAATTCTTCACCAATCATATGCTTCGGGTCATTGTCCTGCTGGAACACTATGTCATCCTTTTCAAAGTACGCAAGTGTAACTCTTCTTGTAGGGGACTCGCATATAGCTCAGCATTGAGACCACCATCCATCCTGGTGAAGTATCCAAACTTGACAGTTCCTTCAATTTCTCAATCTGTTTCTTCCAGTACCATTTGCACCCATCAGAGCCCAGTCTACTGAATTTTGTCTCTTCGCTCCAATCTTTTACTGTCCACTGTTAGTACTTTTTTGCAAACGCGACCCAATGCTTCTTATGCAAGTGCACGTCACTTGCATGGATGTCTGTGATCTCACTATTATGAAGCACACGAGCCACCTCCACTGCCGTGTTTGTCACACCAGAACTGATAGACCTTGTGATTAGCCGACTTGTTGACTCCGATATTTTGCGTGACTCCGATATTGTCCACCTTTTGGTATGGATGGACGGATTTAATTTCGTAATCTTCTGTCATGGCAATCACATGATGCAGTTTGGCAATTTTCTTGGCCGAGATACCGCTATCGATGGATGATGGATGGATGATGCTGTTTCTCTTTTTTTGGGAAATTTTCTTTATGGATGCTTCTGGATTCGAACCAGTGACCTTTCGCTTGGGAATCAACCGAATAACACACTGAGCTATTAGGGAATGTGAGAACAGGTTGTAATTTGTAGTATACAAGAAGAAAAAGATTGTTCCACCAGTAAAACAGTAACAATGCAGTTACATAGCAAGAATCTGCATAACTAATCATATGCTAAAGAGTTGCAAGTCCAGTTTATGTATGAGATAGCCAAGATGATTGTCTATAAAATGATGGTAGTCTTATGTCCGAAGCTGTGGTGGATGGTGAGATATGGAGCCTGAAAGTCCAAAGTTTAAAACATTGTTACCCTTTTGCTCGTCAGTTATAAGTCCCCAGTCCGCCCCTGTGTGTATGGCCGTCTATGCAGGTTCCAGGAAGAGTTGAGTTACGGTATGTACAGTGTTTCTATCCTGCCTTATCTAGAGGTGCCCATACACTTTTAATAGCTATTGGCCAAATGCTCGTTCCTGACACCCTCGTACACATACCCACCCTTTTGGCTGAGCATATATGTGTTTTCAATAGGAAGAAAGGAGAAAGCCTCCTCAGGACTCCTCTGGCAGCGACTTATCTCTCTGGAAAACAAAAGGATCAGGTGTTGAAATTCAAGGCTCACGATTCTTTTCTCTCCCCTGACAACATCAGGGAAATCCCTACACACATTAGATTGTCAGACAGTCTAGCTGAAAACAGTGAGTTAGCCTGACAATACTCTATAACAGGGGTCAGCAACCACCGACACTCCAGTCATTGTTAAACTACAACTTCCAGCATGCTCTATTCACTCGAGAACAGCTGAGCAAGTGTGCATGCTGGGAATTGTAGTTTCACAAAAGCTGGCGAGCCAGCGGTTAGTGACCATTGCTCTAATGTGAATGGAGGGCTTTAGTCTTCAGCAGTACAATACTGCTGACATCTGTCATTGTATCCACCACCCTCTGCTGCCCCTTGTTCCAGTCTAGTCTACACCAATGAGCTGCAGAAAATAGGACGTCTTTATACTTCGACCTAATGAAAGAAGAGGGGATCCCTGACCCCCTTTTCAGAATAAGTGGGATAAGAAAATTCCTTTAGGGCTAAAATTCAGAAGAGAAAGGCAGCGTCCGAGTGTTTAATACTGATGACCTATTCTCAGGAGAGGTCATCAGTATTTGATCAGTGGGGGGGGTCTCACTCCTGGGATCCCATCAGCTGTTTGCTTACCAAGCACAGCACCACACATTGTATAGTGGTTGTGCTTTGTATTGCAGCTCAGCTTCATTCACTTGAATGGGACTGAACTGCACATAGGCCACGTGACCGATGAACGTGATGAACGTGACATCACTGACCTAGGAAGAGGCTGCCGCATCTTCAAACAGCGGATCGATGGAGGTGCCAGGAGTCGGAACCCCACCGGTCAGACACTGAGGAGCTATCCTGAGGGGAGGTCACCAGTATTAAACACTTGGACATCTTTGGTGTTTGTGTAGGTCAGACACAATGGGGCACATTTATTAAGACTGGCGTTTTAAACACCGGTCTTAATAAGGCCCTGCACTGGCGGTAGATCCACCGCAGTTATGTAGAGGTGCCAGCCTCTCCAGAACTTCTGCGGATCCTCCGCCACTTCTAAATGTAATCCAGCTTCCTAGCTGTCTTACATTTAGACCATTTTCTACGCCTAAAACAGGTGTAGAAAATGGTAAATAAGACGGGCCTAGTGGTCCGTCCCACTTTTTTAGACCTGCCGTGAGTGGGGAAAAGTTGCAGATTGCGGTGCAAAGGACCTTTGCGCCGCAATCTGCTCCAAAAATATGCCTAATATAAGCGTATTTTGTTCTAATAAATGACCCCCAATGTGTAAATCTCAGTGTCAGGACAATGTATAAGTGTTTGATGTGTTCCCCTCCATGAGTCCTGAGATATTTCGTCCATCTCTGATCAGTGCCTGGATGACATACCCTGTATACTCTCCACTGCAGGCTGGCTGATGCTATAAAATAATCTAGGACACGCTACCTTAGCAGATCTTGGATTGCTCCGTGTTCACGAGCTAATCCTCCTCACTGAACATCTGGATGTGCAATCAGAATTAGAGGCTGAAACAAATTTCATTGAGGATTTTCTCCTCATCTTTGATTTTCAGGAACCTTTAAAGGGGTTGTCCGGGATTATGAATAATCTCAGACAAGCCACAGAACACTGCAAAATAAAATATGGTGGTATACCCACTTCTTTCTCCGGCCTGGTCTGGTTCTCCCGCCCCTGATGTTACATACCACGGCAGTGACGTGCAGGTATACAGCACATGACGGGCGCAGCCAATCACTGTCCTCAGCGATATATACAACATAAGGCCGTATGCACACCACCGTGTTTTGTGGTCCGCTGGACCAACTGACTTCAAAGCATCCGTGGACCGCATTTTTCGGCCAAGAATATAACGTTCTGTTGCGGAATGGACATATTGATGCAGAAAGCACATGGATTCAGGGGTGTAGCTATAGGGGGTGCAGAGGTAATAATCGCTACCAGGCCCAGTAGCCTGAGGGGGCCCAAAGACCCTTGTGCCGCATAAGAAGACACCAATATTATAGAAAGCGCATCCTGGTTAAGTTACACCTCTGGCTGGAGGGAAGGGAGTTAGGTCAAAAATTTGGCATGGGGGGGGGGGGGGGGTGCCGGTTCATTTTTTTGCCTCAGGCTGCACCTGACCACAAAGCACTGAGGGAAGGGGGCCCACGCTGAACTCTTGCACCAGGGCCCATGGGCCCCTATCTACGCCCCTGCATGGATCATCTGTGTGCTTTTCACATCCGTAGGTCTGTTCCACAAAGAGATAGAACACATCCTATAAAGGGCCGCAAAATGTGAACCACGGACCCAATGAAGTCAAAGGGTTCGCAAGAAAATGGATTCAACATGGATGTCATCTGTATTTTACGGACCGCAAAATACATATGGTAGTGTGCATGAGACCTAAGACGGCTGAGGCGAGTGATTGGCTGCAGTAATCACATACACCCCTGCAGTCATAAGGACAAAGTCCAGAGGAGAGGATCGGAGGCGGCTCTGAACAGAGAACACAGTATACGTTTTTGTTTTTTTATTATTCTCAAGCCTTGATACGGTTACTTTGACATCCCCTTTAAATAAAAGTTGACAGCAGTTTTACAATGACACTGCCCTGCTAGATGATATGGGGTACATTTACTGAGACTGGCATTTTCTACACCAAACTTAAATGGGGTTTTCTGGGAGCTCAGTACTGATGGCCTATCCTCAAGACGGGTCATCAACATATGATGGGTGGGGTCTGACACCTGGGCGACAGCCCTGCCAATCAGCTGTTTGAAGAGACCGCGGTGCTCCAGCCACCTCGACAGCAAACCAAGTACAGCGCTGCACATAATATAGTGGCCGTGCTTGGTATTGCAGCCCAAACCCATTCACTATAGCTGACTGGTTGAGGGTTACTGGGAGTCCGACTCTCACAGATCAGGTATTTGGAGATATCTTGAGTATACGCCATCGATACTGAACTCCCAGAAGACCTCTTTAAGACTAAATTAAAAGGGGTTGGCCACTTCAGAAGAATATTTCAGAAATTGTCAATTGCTCCGGCAGAATAAAGCCACAGCATGCTATTCGGTCATCTGAACTCCTGTTAGGAAGTCCTCCGGCAGCCAGCAGTCCATTCCCTGGGTAAGAATCGCAGCTCTGGAACCCCCGTACGCAAAATTGCGTCAGTCACTTGCGTCAGCCGGAGGGCACTTTCCGACAGTTCAGGTGGCGCGAAAGCTTTATTCTGCCACAGCAGGCACAGTATGGCCATTTCTGAAGTGGACAACCCCTTTAAAAGGTTTCAGGTTTTCCCATCTATGACTAGGATATGCCTTCAATGTCAGACAGATGCGGGCCCCACTCCTATCTCTAGAAAAGGGCCCCCGAAGCAAAAGGAGAGGACGCTCCATTTGCACGGCCATCCTACGTTATTGGTCCTCCGAAAACACGGCTGTAAAGGACTTAGTTGCTTGTAGCAACCAATCACATTGATCCTTTCATTTTCTAAAGGAGCTCTGAAAAATGAAAGGTGGAGTTTCCATTTGCGACAGTTTTGATAACTCTCCTCCTGAGCCTTGAGAAAATTCTTGAAAGTTCTCAATTTTCCAGTTTCTGTAGAAACATTCTCCAGCTGCAGAAGAACTACAAGTCCCAGCCCAAAACCCACTGCTTTCAGCCAGACTTATGAGCCCTCACCACTGCTGCTGCCAAGGGAGGGGGGACATGTGACTCTCCGAGCACGTGACCAGCCTGCGCACACTAGCCTCTCCTCAGCGTCAGGCGCATGCCCAGGCCGAGCAGGATGTGTCACCATAGAAACGCATCGGCTGACTGCAGCAGATTTCCCGCGTCACAAGAATTTTTTTTTCCGTTCGCTCCGCCCACTGAAAGGGTTAATACACGTCATCAAGCACAGCAGGATGTCACATGGCCAGCAGGCAGACGAGTCTATCATTTGTGTCAGCGCCATAGCTCCGCCCATAATTTCCACAAAGGAACAAAAACAAAACAAAAAAAACCGCGAAAAAACGGGGAGACGTGCTGATAGCGCTCAGCGGCGTTATCCACTTATACGTTAAATAACCGTGGGCTCGTTATACGTAGCTATTCAATAAATCTCCTCTAAAAACCTGCCTGACTCCTACACGCGTTGCAGCGGCGCCTCGCGTAACTGGGGTAACAGAATCCGTGAGGTAAAATGAAAGCCTTAATCGGGATGGGCGTGGTGTAGCTGTGGGAGGAGTTTACATGAGAGAAGGCGTGGCCGCAGAGCACGACAAGGAACTGAGACAAAAATGAAAGGGAAATGGGAGTGGTATAGATGGGCGTGGTCTGCTCGAGGCGTGGCCAGACGTGCGTGCCTCACGCCGTGGGCGTGCCAAAAAAAAAAAAAAAAAAAAGGTGGGAGGAGGTTCCATTGGGCGCCGCGTTGCCATGGCGCCTCGGTGGGGGATTTGGTGGCGTTGCTTGTACGCGGATGGAGGGAGCAGCTGCTGATCTCTGACACATCCCCCCCCCCCCCCCCTCAGCCCTGCCATATTGTACCGGGACACGTTTCATGCCGGTGAGTAGCTTCCCGCTCTGTGCCCTTCAGACCGTGTGCAGGCCTGGAAGGTGACCGGGGGGTGCTGAGGGTCTGCCTCGCTGGTAGGTACATGCGGTGGGGGGGTGTGGAATGGTGTGCATACAGACGCATGGTGTGAACAGGGCTGTGGCGTGTGCCTGGCATTGTGCCCTGGCTGCTCCTGTACTTTTGCCCTACAATAGGCTGTTGCACAACGTGGCCGGGCAGGAGGGGGTGCTGGCTGATATGGCTTTGTCTCCACTTAACCCCTTAGCTGCTGCACCAGAGAAATGCCACGTCCGTCTTCTCACTTCCTTACCAGGTCACTAAACACATTTTCTCCTTTTAACCCCTTCCTTCCTGCACCAGTTTCCTGTTTTTGTGCCACTCGGGGGTTAATGCCCTCAGATATGTCACCAGGGCCACGTATGCCATGGGATGCCCTGACCGCCGTACAACTTTATGATGTTCCCCTTTTTACGCCTTTTAAAATATTTTTGGACTCTAGTGCCCGGCGGCGGCCATGTGGCGGCATGTGTTGTGTGCGGCCGGCCGTACGTCTTCTTATAGATACAGGGTTTTATTTTTGGACTGTGTGACGTGTTAGGCCGCCACTTGACGAAGACAAGGGGCCGGCCAGAGAGCATGCCCTAAAAATGGCGTTCCCCTTATCTACAGCCCCTGTGTTCCTTTAGATAGGTCCTATGTGTGTCCCTGCGGAGGATAGTAGAGTGCAGGCGATTTGTATTTTAAAAAAAATTCCGAGACCCAAAACTGCAATATTGGGAAATTCTTTACATTCCGACAATCATGTGCGACCCTGGACGTACCATTGGGCTCTTGATGACTGCTGTCCCCTTTTCTATGCCTGGGGGGATAGAATTGTTACAACCTGTCATTATGAGTGGAGTGTCCATTGTTCCTCAGGCTGCATTCTTTTTCTAGAGTGTTTTTTTGTGACCTGAAGGCTAGCAGGCAATTATCAGGACCAGTCCGTTCCCTCCCGATAATTGCCCTCTTGTCAGTGGAGGCGAAGGGCTGCATTTACATGATTACGGCTATCGCGCGTCCTCCTGCAGATTCAGACCCCATTCACACTACGTATTTTTGCTGGTTGGACGCGGACCCGTTCATTTCACGCCACGAGCCGTCTGTTCCCGCAGCCCTGCAAAAAAAAAATGGAACGTGTCTTGTCTGTTACGATGGGTCTGCAAAGAGAAAAAAAAAACGTATTTAACGGACCGCACATCGCTGGCACTATAATAGAAAATGCCTAATCTTGTCAGGAACGGAATTGCACACCCGGAACTGCGGATCCGCATTTCCGGATCCAGACAGCACATAGTGTGGCCTTATAGAAATGAATAGGTCCGCAATTCCATTCCGCAAAATGCGGAACAGAATTGCGTACGTGTGAATGGACCCTTATTCTGCAGCACCTTCACATGGGCAGATTGGGGATGAGTGTTCATGGGGACCTTCTTACCCAATAATCTGCCCAACATTTGACACAAGTGAATCGCGGTCATGTGCTGTCCATGGTCTCCACGGACAGGTCACCTATCCATTGATTTTAATGAGTTTCTTTGCACGTCATTGGAAAACCCCACAGACATGCACTACTTTGGTCCGTGATGCAAACCATCCGTGCCCATGGAAGTCTATGGAGTAGATTTATCAAAACGAGTAAGCAGCCAATCAGATGTCGCCTTTCATTTTTTTTTTTTTTTTAGAGCTTCTTAGGAAAATGAAAGGTGGGCTCTGGTTGCTATGGGCAACTAAGCCAGTTCTACTTTATAAGTCTCCCCCTGTGAGGCCTCTTTCACACGACAGTATGTCTTTTTCAGTGTTTTGCGGTCCGTTTTAAACTGATCCGTTGTTCCGTTTTTTGTTTCCGTTCCGTTTTTCCGTTCCGTTTTTCCGTATGGCATATACAGTGTACAGTAATTTCATAGAAAAAATTGGGCTGGGCATAACATTTTCAATAGATGGTTCCGCAAAAAACGGAACGGATACGGAAGACATACGGATGCATTTGCGTATGCATTCCGTTTTTTTGCGGACCCATAGATTTTAATGGAGCAACGGAACGTGATTTGCGGCCAAATATAGGACATGTTCTATCGTTAAACGGAACGGAAATACGGAAACGGAATGCATACGGAACACATTCCGTTTTTTTTGCGGAACCATTGAAATGAATGGTTCCGTATACGGACCGCAAAAAACGGCCCGCAAAACGGAAAAACAAAACGGCCGTGTGAAAGATGCCTGAGTCTGTGAAAAACCGTTGGCACAGCACCCGCATCATCCGTGATTTTCTCGGGCCATTGATGGGAGAAGCCCTGGAAACTTAATGTTCAGTCTGGCGGTGTCCGTGGCATGCATGTGACATCCGGACCAAATGTGGATCCGTCCCGGACGCAGGCGTGTGAACGAGGTCTTTATCCGTTTACATGTTTGTGAATTTTATTTATTTATTTGAGGAAAGTAATATAAATATTTGACATACGTGAATTAAAATTAAATAAATAGAACCTAAAATGGTAAATAAAACAATAGTCTTTTGTTAGTTTTCTGTGGGGTTTGGGCAGGCGGTCGGCGCTGCCCTGTATAAGTGGATTAGCCGCCTTCCTGTACAGATGTGTGCCAGTGTGAATGGTGATTAACGTCTATTGTCTTCAGTCACAACAGCAATGCCAACTGATTTAATGAACTGCCGCCTGTGTGTAAATGGCGTGGGGTGTTTAGTTTTGCTTGCTGTGTGCTCTTTGTCCTCCTCCGCCTGGACTGCGCTGGTTTTATAGTCCCTTCTCCATCCATAAAGGTCTTCATTGTACCTCCTCTGTGGACCCACCTGGCTGGGGCTGCTCCGTCCAGCTGTTTTCCATAGGAGAGGGGCAGCATTGCCCGTCCCGAGGACTCCCATTTTGCTGTGGGTTGTGACAGACACGTGGTGAGGAGAAAGCTGAGCCAGCAGTAGCTTGTGCTCCCTGGTCACAGGCTCCTCCACCCACCACTCCTCATCCTCTCGCCTATTTCGACATTCCTGTGTCCTCTCCTTCCTAACGAGCTCGTGATTCGGGCTTGCGGTGTGTGAGCGCATGTGGCACGTCACCCAGCCGTCTGATGTTCTCTGCCATTGTGTTACTGGTCAAATGGTTTCTTTCTATTGTATAATTCACTTAGTTTTGTGCATTGGTGTGCTTTAGAGGAAGTGAAAATCTTCACGTAAAACGGGCAGAATTAAGCCATCGCAAGGAAATGTTTCGGGTAATACGACCAGTAACAAAAGCCTTTTCAAAATACATTTTTGCATGCGATTACAGGGATTTACATAAGCAAATTCTGCCAAGATAGAAGTAGATGGCACGCTCCGGCTAATGCTGACAAGTGAGGAGAGCAGGACAAACATACCTTTTGCAGAGCTTTTATCAAGAGCAGTGTGTATATGAAGTTTTGTTCTGCCAAATTATGTCTCATGAAGCACACCCTTTGTGATAAACCTGGTTTTTACTAGGGAAAGCTGATACATGCCGTATCAAATATATGGTCTACCCCAGGGATGCCCAACCTGCGACCCTCCAGATGTTGCAAAACTACAACTCCCAGCATGCCTGGACAGCTTACAGCAAGTTATGGTGGGAGTTGTAGCTTTACAACAGCTGGAGGGCCGCAGGTTGAGCATCCCTGGTCTACCCTGTAATACACGGGGAGGTCGGCTTTGTCAGAGCAATACCCCTCTTTATTAGGGCTCATGCACATGTCCGTAGCCATTTTTGCGGTTTGCTGGAACGAACTGTCTGGCCATATATTCTTGTCTGTAATATGGGACCCAAGAAACAGACATGTGGATGCAGACAGCACACTGTGTGCGATCAGCATCTTCTGTTGCCCCATTAAAGTAAATGGGTCCGCAAAAAATGTGGATTGGATGCGGACAAAAACTAAGGCCGTTTGAAGGAGTCCTGAGCGAGGGAATTCCCTCTGTGGCTTGCAGATGCCCAAATGAGGTCAAATGAAAATGACTGGCGGAGTCGTGAGATTTCCTGTGTAGTAAATACTTGCATTCATCATGAAATAACCATTCTGGAGCCTCTTTTTCCCATAGCTTTGCATTGTGCCCTTCCTTTTGTTATTCCTCCTGGAAATCCACGTATAAATTGACAACCGAGTGTTTCCCCCGTCCAATGGTCTGACAAAGTAGTCAGCACTGATTTATTCATGTGCAGTGTGTTCGGGCAAATCTCCAACTGGTCACACCCTGTTATCCAATCATTTATAATCTCCAGGTGAGGAAGAGCAGAGGAACGCACGACACAGACCTTCAAGAAAAGACGCTCCAGAATTATTTTCATGAAGAATATAACGCTTTACTAAGATATGTCAGGGGTGGGGAGAGGAACACTTTAACAGAAAAAATATATATACCGGTAATTACATTGGGTCAGTTTCCTGTAAGCACGGGGTCAGCCATGGAAGGGTGTTACCCATGGAGCCGCTCGCAGTATGGTAGAGATGGGAGTAATCCATTACTAATAACGTGATCCGGAGCGCCTTTTACTCCTCTCCATATTGTATAATGCGTATTTACTCGCTGAGCCTGTGTAAACTCTGGATATGTGTAATATAATTAGGAGACCGTCAGGTGAAGATAGGGAAAATGTGAAGTAGTTATTGACGTTTATTGGTAGGGGACGCTGCGCGATTGCTGCTCTGAAGAGGTTGGATCCCCATGTATTATTGCTGTAGTAAATTGTAGAATTATTATTATTATTTTTTTTTTTTTTATAGTCCCTTGTATGACTTTATGATACTGAGCCATGGACTATGTAGAGTTTTAATTTCTCTCAGTTAATTGCATAATTATTGTGGTTGGACGATCCGCGAGACTGTGCGTAGGTGTCAGCTTCGGCCCTACAATCTCTCCCCTCTCCCCTAACCTTTTAACAAAATGTAAAACCATTTTTTCCACAGAGATTTTAAAGTGGTTCTCTAGTGAAAACACCATCACGCCTGGACCTGTCTATCAGAGTGGAGCGGGCGCTGCAGTTGCAGAGAGAGCAGAGCCTCTAGGTGTAACGGCAACGCCCCCGTTGCTCCTGGAACACCATTGAAAGTCAATGGGGGAAGAATCAGTTTTCTATTGTCAGGAAAAAAAACGCATCAGTCTCCATTGACTTGCGTTGTGGGTCATGACGGATCAGTTTTGCTCCGCATCCCATGACGGAAAAAAAACCGCAGATTGCTTTGGCTTGCTCTCCGGTATGGGAACGCAACCGAACGGAACGCATTTTGGAGCACTCCGTTCTGTTCAGTTCAGTTACGTTTTGTCCCCATTGACAATGAATGGGAACAAAACGGAAGCATTTTTTCCAGTATTGAGCCCCTATGACAGATCTGAATACCGGTAAATAGAAACGCTAGTGTGAAAGTAGCCTAACGGGTCAGCCAGTTTCATAGGTACAAAACTGCTGACAGATGCCCTTAAAGGAGCATTATAGAATAGTGAATTTTCCTTTTAGGCCTCTTTCACGTGAACGATATGGATTAGGTCCGGATGTGTTCAGTGAAACTCGTACCATTTTCCAAGCAAGTTCGGTCAGTTTTGTCTGCAATTGCGTTCAGTTTTTTCAGCGCGGGTGCAATGCGTTTTTCACGCGCGTAATAAAAAACTGAAGGTTTACAAACGACATCTCTTAGCAACCATCAGTGAAAAACGCATCGCGCCCACACTTGCTTGCGGATGCAATACGTTTTTCACTGAAGCTCCATTCACTTCTATGGGGCCAGGGCTGCGTGAAAAACGTAGAATATAGAACATGCTGCGTTTTTCACGCAACACAGAACTGATGTACACAGACCCATTGAAATGAATGGGTCAGGATTCGGTGCGGGCGCTATGCTTTCACGTCACGCATTGCACCCGTGTGAAAGGGGCCTTTACGCTGGGCCAACCTGTTCTCTTGGAGATGAGCACTTTACGTGCGCTCAGTGATTGGCTGATGACCTCGTCTGGCCGCAGCGCCGGTCGGGCCTTTTGATAAAGTGACCGCTCGTCCATTACGCTGTGTACGTATTTTCAGTAAGTGGCCTGCTCTGACATGAGAGCTCGCCGTCTGCTGACACTCTACACATCAGTCTTGTAACCGTTTTATTTCCTATTACTTGAAACCTTTTGGGATTTTTTTTATTTTTACTAGTTTATTTATGGTGTGTTAGCGACAGAAGAAAAGAAACATTGTGACATTCAAGAAGTTTTTATGATAAACAATAAACTTTCTGGAAGCAGCTTGTAAGTAGCAGCAGTTTCTGATGGTTACATGTCATTCACGTAATAACAGCGCACAGTGGAATGAAGTGGATCCCCGCCAGAGGACTTCTTCTCTTCAGATAGGCCTGACGTTCTCATGACTTTTCCAATTTGTTCCATATAATTCATTGGATTGGGCCACGTCCCATTCACATTTTTTGCAGTTCACATGCAGACCCTTTTATTTCTATGGGGGTGCAAAAAATATATAAAAAAATGCGTTTTGGCCGCATACGTGCGGCCGCTCCGCAAATTATAGAACATGTCTTATTCTAGACAGTCTTTATT
The DNA here is from genome assembly GCF_905171765.1 of Bufo bufo. Classification (NCBI taxonomy): domain Eukaryota; kingdom Metazoa; phylum Chordata; class Amphibia; order Anura; family Bufonidae; genus Bufo; species Bufo bufo. Next base: position 565,221,938 of record NC_053392.1, on the reverse strand, counting down.
TTAATTAGGGTTCACATGGAGTACTTTGGGAGCAGATTCCATGCCAAAGACGCATACAGAACTTACCTATTCATTTCAACGGGGAATCCACATGTTTTTTTGTTTTTGTTTTTCGCTTGCGGTTTTAAAAACCACCCTAGAAAAAAAAGTGTCCCGTCTATTCCTCAAGCAGATTCTGCATACAGAATTTCCATTGAAAATGGGCAGGATTGAAAATTTTCGCCGAAACTGCACCAAAAACCACATAAAAAAATGTGTCGGGAAGAAAACCTGATATGGATTCCGCATCAGGTTTTTTTCAGCTCTGCATATACTTTGTCTGAACATACCCCTTGACAGTCGTCCCCCCCCCCCCCCCCCCCCCCCCATTTGATGACAAGGGCTGTTTCTTATATTTTAAAGGGGTTGTCTCATCTCAGCAGCCCCTGTCTATATATCTTATTAGGACATCTGGATGACATAAAGTTGGGGGTGGGGCCCCGTCTATGACTCGGGGTAAAAACCTGGTTTGTCCATGTATTATATGGATTTTCAGATATTTGACTGCACCAATCAATGGTAACTTTCCCGGAAAAAGTTTGGGGAAGCCTAAACCCACAACCAGCAGCTCGCGAAACATATCCGAATATTTGCAGAAAAGGTATACCGGCCTATAAGACACTCCTTAAACGATTTGTGTCACCAAAAGTTTATCTGCCAGTTAAAAAAAAAAAATATTTTATTTTTTCTGATTACAGATTTTTTAAATTCTATTTCCGGAACATGATTATGGGGGCAGCCATCTTGCCTGAGCTGTTCTGTTCTTAACAGCATTTAGAAAATTGCTTTACGGCAGCCCCATGGGCCATACACACAATGGTCAGGAGAGGACCTCAGTGACTTCTATGGGAGAGTTTTCTGGGCATGCTCTGTGACCTGTGCAGAGGTCATTGTACAAGGAGAGAATAGATAAAGCTCTGACAGTCACCTATTGTGAATGGTGGATCCTGTCTTATCTATACACAGAGGTGATACCATTACTGGCAGGACTAGAATGACAGATGAGCAGGTAACTGCAGTAAAGTGATCAGTACAGACCAAGAAGTGGCGCCTATCATTAGTCTTAGTGGCCAGTGCAAAAACTGCAAGATTCTATGATTTTGGTTTAAATATAAAAAGTGACATGGAAAATTATAAAGTCTTTAAAAATATGTTAAACATAAAAACGTGATTTAAACAATAGCATTTTCTGATGCCACATTCCCTTTAACATACACCTGGCCTATGGACAAATTAGATGTTTATGACAGGAGATCTTCTGAATCGTGCAGCTCTGACGCTCTCCACAAGGAGTAACGGGGCCCCCGAGATCAATGTATACGCTGGATGTTGACCCCACCTGGCGAGTGAACCTAGCCGAGCACGGATCCTGGTTTGAAATGCTGCTTCTCTTTTTCATGTTATGATCTTTTGCAATAATACATATTGTAACTATGGTATATTATAAATGAAGTCCTGTTGTTCTATCTTGTGCTTACAGTAGATTTTTATTTATTCTGTGCACTTATTTGGCGCGCACCTTTCCAGTAGTTAGCGGGTTGTTTTCTGCGCTGTATACTTCATCCCTCATGTCATCATTTACAATAAGGAGGTACAGAGAAGAGCTGATGAGGCAGCCGTGTAATGCATGGCCTTTCAGCATCATTCACACCTTGTCTATTAGCACTTAAAATGATCCAAGCGGAAAGTACACAAAATAGCTGATTGCATTGTTTTTGTATCAAGCCGAAATGGGTTATCCGGGGCCTTAAGGCTCTTGGCACACGGGTGCAGGTTTAGGGCTCGTGCACAGGAATGAGTTTTTTTTTTTTTTGCCCGACCGTATGCGAAACGATTCATTTCAATCGGTCTGCAAAAAAGAAGGAAGTTACACTCTGTGCATTCTGTTCCGCCCAAAAAATAGAACATATCCTATTATTGTCCGCATTACGAACAAGTATCGGACTCTTTTATTGGGGGCCAGCTGATCCTTTCTGCACACGAATGTCATCCATATTTTTTGCGGACCACAAAATACATACGGATGTGTGCATGAGCTCTTACTAACAGAAAATAATCACAGATTTCGTTGCAGTTTTCTGTGCGTTTCCGAACCAAAGAACTCCTCCTGTTTTGTTTGTGGTCTGTGGTGCGAATTTGCCACAGGTTTTTCACCCCTCCATTGAAAAAAGGGTGAAATCCGCACAAAAGAACCTCACAAACAATTGACATGCTTCAGATTTCTTAATCCGCACGACAGGTCAACTTCTGCACAGAAAATAAAAGCAAACTGTAGATGAAGTTTGTTTTATTGCATACGCTTTGCTGGTACGGTGTTATGCTGTGGTTTTTCTGCACGAGAGTCCCCTAAAATAAAAAAAAAGTGCATGATTTCCATTGTGTGCTGGTACCCCAAAACTGATGGCCTATTCTTAGGGTCCTTATACATGGCCCAGTGCAAGGCCATAATGAGCGCTGATTGTCAGTTACAAAAAAAATTAAATTCGATTGGTGCTCATTTAAAGGGGTAATGCAGAAATTGCAGGTTGGGAGGACAACACCCCTACCCCCATAACATGGCTGCACCTGTAAAGGAAAGCTTACTTACCTGCTACCTGGCTCCTGCTCCTCCCAGTCTGCCATGCTCCGCCGGGCTCCCTCACTGCAAACATCTGCTTTGACATCCCCTGCAGCCAATCACTGGCTGCAGCGGAGACCGACTGCCGTAGCGTCATGACAAATGGTCACATGATGTCAAAACTGATTTTTATTTTTCCCAGAGGCAGGAGGAGGAGTGGGAAGCCAGCGCTTCCCTCTACAGGTTACCCCCCCCCCCCCCATTCTTGCACAACCCTTTTAAAGAGCCTTGACATGGGCCAACGGAAAGTCATGGAGACCGAACTTTCGTTACAACGAATTGTTCATCCCCCATATGTTTTACATTATGTGCGGCCGAGCAGCAGGCATTTTTGTGCTCGATATCCAGCAATTAATTGTTTAGTATAGTTCGAATGTTCATTTCAGCCTGTGCGCAAATGTCTCTTTAGGCCATCCATGTTAGATCCTTAGAGAGTCCAACTCTCGGCATCCTGCACCCCGCTGTTTTTGAAGGCCACACATCCCATTCTTTGTCTCCCGGGCACAGCGCCGTATTTTCAGTAGTGGTTGTGTTTGGTATTACAGCTCACTTCCTTTCTCTTGAATGGAATAAAGCTGCCGCGAATTGTAACCCCCAAGCTCGGCCACAACGAAAATTAGAGCTGTGGTTGGTAAAGAAGGGGGCATGTGGTCCCTTTAGTCGGCTGATTGGTGGGCGCTGAGAGTCGGACCCCTACTGATTAAATATTGATGGCGTGTCCTAATGATGGGCTACCCAGAAACAGCCATAAATATTTAACATTAAAGGGAACTCTGCAGAGTTGGGGTCTTCGATGTGTCCTCTGTAGAGAGTCTGCAGAATCAGAGGTGATGACGTCCGTTCAGTAAGAGTAAAGTGCACCAGCGCTGTCTCCTAGCTTCCTGCTGTGCTAGTTGCTAGGCAACGGCTCAAATATTTTGATGTTGTCAAGGTAACAGACAATAGTTTTTCTTTTAATATTGCGTTGTACTTGCCATAGACCTTTCCATATCTATAGGTAGTTCTGTAACCACCCGGTCTGCAGTGCTGCTGATAATTTACATCATTTGCCGTAGCCTGAGCTTTGACTATTCCGTATAATTGATAGTAGCGGGAATATTGGAGGAGATTTACTAAGCTAAATTATGTGTAAGGCCTAATATGCCGCATTTCTTATGAGGATAGGTCATCATTATCTGTAGCCTGGACGACATTTAATGCAAAAGTGATTTGTGAAATTCTGCAGGAAGAGATGAGTGGGGTGTATGTGGTGCCGCTCATCCCTGTACAGTCCTTAGGACCTCAGTGTTACAGTCTTTACAGGCCTGTCAATGGGAAATGTTGCTATTATATGATAGTTCTAACTCCTTATCTTATATTGGGCAGACTAGATGGGCCAAATGGTTCTTATCTGCCGACACGTTCTATGTTTCTTAACGGCCCCCATGCAATCTGCGAATAATTTGTCCATTCTGCAGAGAGAGAGAATATTGATGACTTCCTTTATCAAACTGGTGTAAAGTACATCTGGCTTAGTTGCCCATAGCAACCAATCGGATTCCAACTTTCATTTTTGACGGCTCCTTTGGAAAATGAAAGGAAGAAAATACAAACCACTGGATCCATTGAAGTCAATGGGCCAGATTTATCATTACTCTGACAGCTCACTCCACTTTCACATGTGGCTAAAGTCAGTTTCAGCCAAGTCAGATTTATGATCGGCCCTTTAAGGCTGTAATAAATGTGGTTTGACGGTAGCAGTTTATCCGTCAGTAAGCAGCTTTACAAAAGTCGCACATCTTTACGAAAAAGTCGCATGTTCTATTAAAAAGTCTCATAAGATAAGCATGGTCCTCACTGGAGTGAAATTGCGCATTTTTATTTTTTATTTTATTTTGCGACTTTTTTGCGACTTTTTAAATAGTCCCAATAGTAAATCTGTCTAGAGATTCATTTACATAATAAAACACGCCCACTTTCAGAAAACTGGCACAAACATAGTGCAGAGCAGAAAAAAGTCGCAAATTTGTGCGCAGTTTTAGCGTTTTGCGCATTTTTGGGCGACTTTTTCACTCCATTATTCTGACTTGAGCTAATGATAAATCTGGCCCAATGTGTCTGCAAAAAAAATGCGGATGCAAGACAGACAGGACCTGTATTTTGAAGACCCAGAATGTGCGCACCGCACAATGCGTACAGTCGTGTGCATGAAGCCAAATCGGAAGTTCCTACCGCGGTAGATGTGTCTGGAGGGGCCGGCAGCATGTAGAATCGGTCGTGTGTGTCCTTTTTGTATAAAACAATGGGTGCAATGTAGTGAGTTGAGCCTTTTGATTCTCCTGAAGTGATTCCTTGAGTTGAATGACCCAGCCGCATGGTTACTGTGCCCCCTTTTCACACCTTACATAGGAAGGATCTTCAGGACTCCTAATAATACCCTGTCGCTGAGACTTTTCTTAGGACCAGAGCTCCAGCTATTCACATTCAGATCGCGCAGGATTTGCATAACAGGCGCGCACTTCAGTCGGATGAAAGAGCCGGCTTTGTTATCCATTCATCTAATTTCCAAATCTTCCAAAGGGGCACCTCTTGCCACGGGCAAGTCAGAGTAGCCTCCACTCTGCCAGACAAAGGAGGTCGTTTCTGAGGGGCGAGTGGCTGGTGGAGTTCAGAGCTTTTATTCTTGTTTAACTCCTTGCTGCTTGTATGGAACTCATTTCACCTGTACTGTCTTTATTTTTGTGATTTCACTAGGAGGAAAGATCTTATTTATTTTTGGCTAAGGATATAAACCACGAAAGGCTGGGCCCCATAGTAAACCTTTTGTATTCCTTTGCTGTCGAGCAGGAACATCTACCAGCTCCATGTAATAGTTGGAATTGGTCATACACATAAAATTAGTGTTGGCCGGGATATGGCTGATCAGTCGACCTCAGGATGGGTCATCATATCAGTGGGGGTCCGACAACCGGGACCCCCGCTGATCGTTTGAGAAGGCAGTGGCGCTCACAGTAGCACTGCGGCCTCCTCTCAGCTTTTCCTAGGCCAGTGATGACACGCTCATCGTTCACGTGGTCTAGGGGCAGTTTTCAGCCCCATTGGAGTGAACGGGGCTGAGCACAATACCAAGAACAGCTACTATACAACTTACGGACCTGAGTGAAGGCCGCAGCGCTCACCGGAACACCGCTGCCTTCTCAAACCGCTGATTGGCGGGGTCCCTGGTGTCGGACCCCCACCGATCAGTACTCCGTAAAACCCGTATTTTATAAATTTTATATCTTTGCCTTTTCCACTTTCTTTGAATACCTATTGGTACAGTGATTGATGGCAGTGTGTATAAGAGATGGCTGCCAGTCACTGCTAACACCTCCCTGCTGTACTGATAGGTATTCACAAGGCTGCAGATATAAATGTAAAAACTGCAAGTTTTACAAAATATTTTCCCACAAAAATATAGATCAATATGCTCAGCTTCTCTTGCTCTATAACATAGTGCTTTCAGATTGCATAGCATTTTTAATAACCGGTCCTCTTTAAATAATAGAATTCATGAAAAACATCAAGGGCCCAATATTTGTACCCTAAGGACTCATGCACACGACTGTGTGTATTTTGCGGTCTGCGAAAAATACGGATGACGTCCATGTGCATTCTGTACTTTGTGGAACGGAACAGCTGGCCCCTAATAGAACAGTCCTATCCTTGTCAGTGATGCGGACAATAATAGGACATGTTCAGTTGTTTTGGGGGAACTGACATATGGAAACAGAATGCACACGGAGTAACTTTTTTTATTTTTTCTGCAGACCCATTGAAATGAATGGTTCTGCATACAGTTCGCAAAACAAAAATAACGGAACGGACACGGAAAGAAAATACGTTCGTGTGCATGATCCCTGAAGCGCATGAAAAGTCCAGTCTAGGGCTGAAACGATTACTCGATTGAATCGAGTAAGTTGACACACAAAAATCCTCAATGCAAATTTCTTGCATCGAGGATTCGTTTGTGTCATGTGACCACGGAGCGGGAGTGAAGCGCTTGCTATTAGGGTCCATTCACACATCCACAAAATGGGTCCGCATCCGTTCCGCAATTTTGCGGAACAGGCGCGGACCCATTCAATTTCTAGGGGAAGGAATGTGCTGTCCACATCCGCATTTGCGGATCCGCACTTCCGTTCCGCAAAAAAATAGAACATGTCCTATTCTTGTCCGCAATTGCGGACAAGAAAAGGAATTTTCTAGGAGAGTGCCGACGATGTGCGGTCCGCAAAATGTGGAACACACCTTGCCGGTGTCTGTGTTTTGCGGATCCGCAATTTACGCACCCGCAGAACACATACGGACGTGTTAATAGACCCTAACTCACTTCTCCGTGGTCACCCACCGGCCCATACTGCGCTGCACTATATCCTGACACATCGTCAGGTCATAGTGCACGTAAGTGTGCACTATGACCCGACGCTGTCTGACGTCAGGATAACAGTGCAGCGCGCGGAGAAGATGGAGGAGGTGTGGAGCGGCGCCCCTACAGGAGAGGTAAGTGTTTTATTTCACTGGTGCTGGGGACATGGCTAGGAGGGGAAGATGGTGGCACGGGGGGAGCTGATGAGTTTTTATAAAGAAAAACGTTCTTTGAATTTCTTTGTTATTAGAGTACACCATTAATCGATAGAATACTCGATTACAAAAATAGTTGATAGCTGCAGCCCTAGTCCAGTCACTAGATCCTCCACTAGTTTTGGACAAATCAGATTGCTTCTCTGACAAAGCCCGGCATCTGCTGGAGAGTAAAGCCTCATGAAGAACGTCCCTGGAACACGGTCTGTGACATACCGGACTGGCATTGCAGGAGCCCACGGCGTCATTGGTTGCTATGAATCCGTGCGCTCCGGCAATGCCAGTCCGGTATCTCACGGACCGTGTTCCACGGACGTCTGCATGAGGCTTAAAGCCTGTATTACACCAGGTGATCGTCCGCCCAATCATCGCTAACAAGCATTCGTATGAACACCGATTACCAGATGACCGAGGCTTGTTCATTGGGATCCTTCAGCAGGTTTAAAAAATCGTATTTTTTCCTTTTTTATATAGACCAAAATCTTCATTATATAGTTTTTCTACTGCATAGCTTCTCAATATTTTTCTGCTGGCGTTCTCATCAGTCAAGATTCCTGGTCCTCGCCATCGGATTTAGTTGATGCCAAAAATTTTTAAACTACCTCGGTTTATCTAAAAAAAAAAAAAAAAAAAAAATCACTTATGTCAAATTTGCCTCCCCAGCAACTAGGGGGCACCTTGCAGTTTGAGAACCACTTGTCTAATGGATGTTAAGAGGCTGAATGTATGAATGTGCGGACGGCGCATTAATATGTAATAATCCGCGCTATTCTCTCTGGAATTCATTTAAAAACAGGAAATAATGTTAGGGCGACTAATATCTGAACCTAAATTTAGAAATGTAATGCAAACCGTAAGTTTATTGTCCGAGCGCGTAATTGACAAAGACCAAATTTCCTAATGAGTGTCAGGAGCGGCTGTATAGTCTCTCATTCTGGAGCACACTGGTGCTAGTAATTGACTTTCTCCCTCCGTCTACTGACTGCTATTAAATAGCTTTTTGTATAGGATGGGTGTCCGAGGGAAGTTCAGAAATCCATTTTTGTGTTTGCTTGTGAGCATCTCTATAGGAGAGGTCAGTGGCCACCTCCAATGTACAAGCATCCACCAGCGGGTCTACCCGTCTCTAATGCCACATTCATGTGAACAATCACCAGTGCAGATAGTTCTACTGGTTTTAATGAAATCAATAAAAGTGAAGCTCTATCTGTGGTTCAATTGGAAATTATATGCTTGGTATCGGGTTCTATGCTGGCAGATAAAATGAAACATGCCCAATCCTTATCTTCCCAAAATTGGCCATCGGTGGAAGAGTCAGGAAGACCCCCCCCATAAGCAATAAATGGACAGCCAGTCCCGGCAAGAATGTGTATGGCCAGCTTAAGGGTCCATTCACACGTCCGCAATTCCGTTCCTGAAAAAAATAGAACATGTCCTATTCTTGTCCTCAATTGCGGACAAGATTAGGCATTTTCTGTTAAGTGCCGGTGATGTGCAGTCCGCAAAATGCGGAACGCACATTGCCAGTGTCCGTGTTTTGTGGATCTACAAAAAAACACACGTATAGGGGTTTTCCAGGAATACAGTATTGATGACCTATCCTCAGGATAGGTACTCAATATCGTATTGACAAGGGTTTGATGCCTGGCACCCCCACCGATGAAATGTTTGAAGAGGACGCGATGCTCTGGTGAGCTCTGCGGCCTCTTCCTAGGCCAGTAACGTCACGTTCATTGGTCACATGGCCTATGTGCAGCTCTTCCCCCTTATTCATGTGAATGGGCCTGGGCTGCAATCCTCACTGGAGTACCCCAGCTGATCGGCAGGATAGCTGGATGTCAGGCCCCCACCAATCTGATCTTGGGAACCCCCTTTATTGGCTTGTGCACACAGCCAATAGTGTGAATTGCAGGTGCTATCATACACATGGAGGTATTCTCCCCTAGGAACTTCTGGGTGCTTCTATATGAAATAAGATGCAGGGGTAAAGTAGAGGGCTTAGGCTAGGTTCACACCTCTCTGCTGGAACAGCCTGTGGATCAGTTAAATAGAACAGCCTGCCTGAGCTTACCAGATCCAGCCTAGCCGGATACTGCCATATACCGCCGGACCCCTTTGAGTATAATGGGATCTGGCTGCTTTCTGGCAGAAGTGCCGGCTTTCGACTGAACAAAAACCACCATATGCACCAGTTTTTATCTGGCTTAAACCTTGCACTCATGCCGGAAAGCGGCCACATCCCGTTATAGCCAATGGGGTCAGTGAACAGCAGTATCCGGCTCTGCCGAAACGGTGCTGGATCAGTTAAACAGAGGTGTGAACTTAGTTATGCATTTCTATGGAAGAATGGAAGCTCTATCATGACTTTGTACAAAACTGAGCAATTTCAGACCTCTTCCTGCACTTGTTTGTGACACACATAGCGTGACAAGTGCTGTTTTGCAATATCTTTACAACTATGCTGAGCTATCATCATGTGAAGTTATAGCCCTGAGGGCTGTGTTCAGACATAATGGAAAGGCAGTATGACATGGCGACCAGTCAGATGGAATACAAGGACAGCTCGAGACAGCCAGAACTGCCGAGCCTCGCTCAGAGTCAGTAAACCCCGGTGGGACAAGCGTGATCTTCATTAGACAGTCTTTTTAATAACCAATATCTAGCTGGTTCTACCAGTTACTGTAGTAGTCACCCATACTTTGAGTAGGTAGGTACCAAACCACCGCCTGTAGTCGTTTCTTGCAGTGATCGAGGCTTCTAAGCCGCTCATTCGTTACAATAGTGAGCGTTTCTAGATATTTCAGAACATCTACAGTAGTATCCTGGTCTTACATCGATTTCTACCTGGAGTGAAACTTTTCACAAACCTAGCCCAAGGACTTGGCTTGCGAGTTTGACCAGTGGTTCTTAGGCAAATTTTTTACATGGGCGAATGTGGTCTGGGAAAAACCATCCATGTGACGGCTATAATTCCCACTGACCGCAGCTCAGCTGACCTGAACTGACGGCATCGTGATGAACGATGATGCTGTGAGTCCAGCCATCAGGCTGGAACTCGCAGCATTATAAATCACTATGATGCTGCGAGTTCGGGTCAGCCGAACATCGGCGCTATGGGAAATGTGGTCATGCCATGGACATTTTTTTTTACCCATGTGAAGTTAGCCTTAGCGTCTACTACAGTAACATCATTAGGCCCAAACAGACAATATTATTCTGCATGGCAGTTTTGGCCATATTGATATCCTGATCTTTTGTTGGCTGGTTGATATGTAATAATAACTTATTAAATTATTTATTATTTGTTTTTTGGTTGAGGTTGACACTTTGTTCTTGCAGAGTCATCTGGAGAGTCTTAAAGCAAGTAACTAGCTGCCAACCAAATGACCTTGTGTAATTATAGACAGATGTCCCTAGATGTTCTGAAGACACCAGCAGGCTGTTTTCACATTGAACTTCTAAGGCTACACGTACATGAGCGAGTTCAATGTGAGAAACTCGCAGTGTGTCGGTGTACGTTTCCGTTCTGCACTCTGCTCCTCTGACAGGATGGCACAGCATTACAGTGATTTATAAGGCTGTGAGACCTGGAGTTTATTGAATTACACTGACATAATGCTGTCAGTGCCATTTAATAGATTCCAGGTCTCACAGGGACACACAGCCGTATAAATTATTATAAGCGCTCATGCACACAACGGTAGTTTCGGTCCGCATCCTATCCGTGTTTTTTGTGGATCAGATGCGGACCTGTTCATCTCAATGGAGCTGCAAAAAATATGGAGAGCTCACAGTCTGCTGTTCGCATCTGCAAAAAACAAAACAAGACCACTTCTTGTTTGCAGCATGCTCACAGCCGGGATCTGCGTTTTGTGAAACAATTAGGGGCATGCGCATGAGGCCTAATGCTGTGCAGTCCTGTCAGAGGAGCACCGTTCAGAATGGGAAACTTGCCACACGCTGCAAGTTTCTCGCATTTAACTTGCTTGTGTGTGTCTTCAGGCTGTGTTCACATCACATTTTGGTCCCACATTTGACTTAACCCTTGTGGTGAGAAGACATTTTTTATTTTATTTCTTCCCGTTTTTTCCAATAACAGACATGGTAAATTAAATGGTGCCCTTAAAAGTAGGAATACGCCCACGTGTGGCTGTTTGAACGGTGAATGAAAGAAGTTAGGGCTATTGTATAGTTATGGAAAAAATGAAAATGCAAACCCAAAAATGTGCCCGGTACTTAAGGGGTTAAACACTTGCAACATATATGTTGAGCGGATGCCTCAGGTGGACCCCAAACAGCTGTCACCATTGGGTTCCATTGGCGAGCCCCTAAAACAGCTGCCGGGACACAAGTTTATGTATGAATTCGGTGACTTATCGGCAGGAACACTGTTGGCACTCTCATTCATGCCCAGTAACACCATGGTTATTGGTGTATTATTCTATACAGAACCCTTAGCAGCACTGGTTTGATATGAGGATTCAATGCTGTAGGATTCAAGAGTCAAAAGACTGGTATCCCCATCCTACTAAGAGTCTGTGGAGGGTCCGAGCATTGGGATCTACCCCCCCCCCCCCTCAGCAATAAATTTCCAGAATGTGGGTCCCGTGTCCCCTGTTTGATTGGAGTGACAGTCACACGTGTCCATTCCAGTTAAACTCTATGCAACTGGTAAAGAGAAGGCTAGTACAGAGCTTGACCGTGTCTGGCAGTCCCACGGCAGCGGACATGTGCGAGTACCACTCCATTCATATGGGGAACCTGGGGCTGCCATTCTTGTGATCGATGGGGGTCCCGGCAATGGAGCCCACAGCAATCAGACACTTATGTTCTATCCTATGGATAAGGAATGTGTTCTTCTGTGGAAAACTCCTGATATTACGTATCTATAGACATTATACACACACTTACAAAGCTGCTAATTATTATTATATAAAATATAATAATAATTAGCAGCTTTGCAAGTGTGTGTATATATTTTTATATATTTCTTTTATTTATTATTAGGCTCACATAAGTGCTGCGTTTTGTCGTTCAGGTTTATATAGCGGAGATAAAGACTTATTGTGCAGTTTTTCTATGTAACTGATGAGTACATAGAACCAGATCTGTTTCTCTGTCATGCTTTGATCCAGACTGGCAGCTGCACTTTGTGGCCTAAAGCTTTCACTCCGGCGCGGCCCGAGCAGCGAGAGACACTAATGCCTCAGTTGTCCTGGATACTGACATCACGCTGCATTGTAATCAAATCTCAGCTTTTTGTTGGGTGTTTTGGGATTCAGATCTGACCTCCAATCTCAGCAGCTGCTCCGGAGGGGTGGACAGTGCCCTGCTGTAGGGGAACCAGACACAAAGGGGTCACCGCTTCATTGCACCGTTTCGTTATTCGCTCCGCACTTACAGTGGTAAATAAATAAGACGGTACTAGATGTCTTCATGCTGTATAATGCAGTAAGAGCTTGTTCACACCAGCGCTACTCGTTTCCTTTGTGCTCAAAGAGCTGAACGACAAAAATAACGCAAATGACAGATTCAGCATACAACTGAACTGAAGGGGGTAGAACATGCGCCAGGGGATAGGATGGGGTTTGTTCATTGGCTTCTCCGTTTTCATCCGTGTGCAGGGAGAAGCAGCACCAGCGGTGCGGGGTCCAGGAGTGGCGCGGGGACCGGGGTAAGTATATTCCAAGTAGGGTGCCCGGCACATGAGGGGACATTTTATACTCTTGGGAGAACCCCTTTAAGTAACTGCTTGCACTCCCCATATAATAGCAATTCGGGATCATCTGTTCTTATGACTCTGTGTTGTGCCATTCCTTTATTATTCCTGCTAGAAGATTATGAATGGATTGCTAGCGGTCTGCAATAAAGGTGGTAGCCCCCAGTTGAACTCTGTGGCAATGCATTCATAAACTTCTGGTAGGAATAATAGAAGAATATCGCAACATAGAGTTTTAAGGATGGATGCTCCAGATTTGATATTACAAGGAGGGTGCAAGCAGTTATTAAAATGGATATGCCGGGAGAGGTGACGGGTCCTCTTTAAAGGGGGTGTCCCATCTTGGACATTGGGAGCTCATCGCTAGGATATGCCCCAGTGCCTGATAGGTGCAGGTCCCACCGCTGGGACCTGCACCTATACTTACAACGGAGCCCGCAAAGTGCCGGAGGGTGCACCACACATGCGCGGCTGCCCTTCATGCATTCCTATGGGACTGCCGAAAATAGCCAAGTGCTGGCCTGGCTATTTCCGTCAGCCCCATAGAAGTGAATGGACGGCGTCCGCACTTGCGTAGTGCCACCTCCGGCACTTTGCGGGCTCTAAGTATAGGTTCTGGTTACAGAGGTGGGCCCCTCTCCTATCTGACATTGGGAGGTGATATGCCCCCAATTTCTGACATGGGAATACACCTTTAAAGCATCCCTGTGCTTTCATAAAACTTTTGATGTGCAGACCTGTCAGAGGTCTGGATAGTTCAGAAGGGATCCGGATCTTCCTCTGTGTCTGGCACATCTCTGCCCTATACGGGCAGAACATTATTTTTTTTTGTTGTTGTTTTTTCTCAGATGACAGAATCGGACAGTGTCCAGCGGCCCAGCTTTGCCAATAATGGGGTCCATTGGTTTTCGTGATGCAGCCCATTAGCTGGATCCGCCGGAGCATAGCTGCTGGCAGAAGTGACCGTAGTCTTATGTATCACAAGCTGCGGTGAAAATAATAAGTTGTTTTTGGGTGTTACAATGGACCCCGGGTCTGTACGGCATTCATATATGGCTTCCACAATGTTCTGTATCCCGGCTGATACACTTGTGACTGCGGGGGCTTGTTTCATGGTAACAACAAAAAGGCGAGGGCCGGCTTCTCTCCATTTGTTCCCGTTTCATCATGTAGACACAATGGGGATGGGTTTTGTGAGCGTCTAGGGAATTGTGTCCATGTCCCAACTGTCAGTCGGGGAGGTCGGCACAGGGACCATATGGCTGTGCATTTTTGTGAGTGGGGGGGAAAAATGCAAATACTCTGAGGCAGCGTCTGATGGCAAAAGTCTTTCGAATTTTTATTTTTTTAAGGGGTGGCATTTATTTCTGTCACTGTTTCCATGGAACCCACATTTTTCCCATTTGCAGGAACAGCAATCTTCCAAAATAGCCTCAGATGCAAAGAGTGACAAGGCTCCTGTGGACTGACATCAGCGGGGTCCGGCTATAACCTTTCTGATGTCAAGTCTGCATGTTCTTATTGTGCTTAAGGCTACTTTCACACTAGCGTTGTTTTAATCCGGCGTTCAATTCCGACACCGGAACTGCCCGCCAGATCCGGAAAAACGTGTGAAAACGGATTACATTTGAATCCTGATCAGGATTTTGATCACAATGAAAAAATGCATTGGAAAAAACGGATCCGCCATTTATGGACTTTAACTTTTTTTTTCACATTTTTCGGGTTTAACATGCAAAAGCCGGATCCGGTTTGACTGAACACACAGCGCCGGATCCGGCGTTAATGCAAGTCAATGGGAAAAAGACCGGATCCGGCGTTCAGTCAAAGTGTTCAGGATTTTTGGCCGGAGGTAAAAATACTGCATGCTACGGTTTTCTGAAAAGTCTGATCAGTCAAAAAGACTGAACTGAAGACATCCTGATGCATCCTGAACGGATTACTCTCCATTCAGAATGCATGGGGATAAAACTGATCAGTTCTTTTCCGGATGTGAGCCCCTAGGACAGAACTCAGCGCCGGAAAAGAAAAACGCTAGTTTGAAAGTACCCTTACCTGTGTGTTTTTTTTATTTTTTTTGTAGTGCAAACAGTATTGGGGTTCATTCACACGGCTGTTGCCGTATTGCGGCCCGCATATGGCTGATCTGCAATACAGGGGGCATCGGCCGTGTGCATTCCGCATCACGGATGCGGACCCATTCACTTGAAGTGCTTCTGTGGGTTCCGTTCCGTGCCTCCGCACAAAACTTGCTCTATCTTTTTGTGGAATGGAAGGATCGCGGACCCGCAATCCACATGCGGCAGCCCCACAGCCAATGCCCGTGCATTGCGGACCGCGATTTGCAGTCCACAGCAAGGGCACGGAGAGGCAACGGTCGTGTGAACAAAATGTTATAATGTGGTAGTTACAGCAAGAGCCGTGAAGTTTAGAAATTGTGTCAATTTTACTTACAAAAGGGAAAGGGCTTTTTCATTAGATCCGGTGACGTATAGGGTCTCTGCTAGGCAGAGGCTTCTGCCTAGCAGTGTTCCCAGTGACCTCACCAGCACTAATGGGTGGGCTTGTAAATATGCGCTGAAGCTCACCTATTGGCGCCGGTGACGTCACCGGGAACACTGCTAGGCGTAGGCCCCCCGCCTGGCAGTTAAAAAATATAAACAGACAGCCCTTGCCCTGCACGTTACAGCACAGGGTAAGGCCTCATGTCCACGAACGTATTTTCTTTCCGTGTCTCCTGTGTTTTTTTTTTTGTTTTTTTTGTGGACCGTATACGGAACCATTCATTTCAATGGGTCTGCAAAAAAAAAAATGGTTCTCCAGGTACTCCATGTGCATTCCGTTTCCATATTTCCGTTCCGCCAAAAAATAGAACATGTCCTATTATTGTCCAGATTACGTACAAGGATAGGACTGTTCTATTAGGGACCAGCTGTTCCCTTCCGCAAAATACAGAATGCACACGAGCGCCATCCGTATTTTTTTGCGGACCGCAAAATACATACATTCATGTGCATGAGCCCTAAGGGAGAGCATGCCGAAACCGAGTAAGCCCTGTGCAGAGGAGTCTCTCTTCTTTATTGAGATTCTGGTTTGGCTTATATCCTAGTAATGTTACAAGGCCTGTTAAGTCGTCTCTCTAGATGGCGCTAGAGAGACAGTTTTCATTCTTCCCTGGAGAAGATCTACTTTGCATACCTCCCCCACCCCCCCCGAAGGGAGCATTGTTTGGCTTATAAGCGTCCTTAACAGCGTCCCCGAGCCAATTTGGCGTGCTTGATATAGAGAAGCTTTATTGCTCGAGACTTTAAGGAAACGTGTCACCAAACATTTAATCTGCCAATTATAACCAGATAGTGACACATTTCCTTTTTTTTTTCTAATGTTTTTATTTTCTGATTACAGATTTTTTTTACTTTTTTTTTATTTTATTCTATTTCCTGAATATGATTATGGGGGCAGCCATCTTGCCTGAGCTGTTCTTAACAGCATTAAGAAAATTGCTTTACGGCAGCCCCATGGGCCATAGACACAATAGTCAGGAGGGGACCTCAGTGACTTCTATGGGAGAGTCTTCTGGGCATGCTCTGTGACCTGTGCGGAGGTCATTGTACAAGGAGAGAATAGATGAAGCTCTGACAGTCACCTATTGTGAATGGTGGATCCTGTCTTATCTATACACAGAGGTGATATCATTACAAGCAGGATTAGAATGGCAGATAAGCAGATAACTGCAGTAAAGTGATCTGTACAGACCATGAAGTGGTGCCTATTAGGCTTAGAGGACAGTGGGAAAACTGCAGGATTTTATGTTTTTTGTTTAAATATAGATATTGACCTGCAAAATGAAAAATAACGTTATCAAAAATTCTTGAAAAATGTATTTATACATAAACTTGATTTGAAGTATAGGTCATTTTCTGATGACACCTTTTCATTTAAGTCCTAGAGACCCCTATGTGTGCAGACAAAATGATCCAGTGGAAAACTTAGTTACTAATGTGTGCAAGTTTGGTTAACCCTTTGATTCTAGCATTTACTTTAGGAACATCATAGAAATACGGTATGTGTAGACTAATACCAAAATACGATGCTTATCATTGTATGAATGACTGTCCTGATTAGAGATGAGCGAATTTCATGTTCTGGAATTAGTTCACGCTTCATTTGGTGGTAAAAGCAGAATTGCGTTATGGATTCCGTTACCACGGACCATAACGCAATTCTATGACGGAATGCCTTTAGAGGCATTCCGTTACTCATTCCTTTATAATAGAAGTCTATAGGCTGCAAAACGGATCCGTCACGTTTCCGTTATGCAGGGGAGTCCTCTCCTGCATAACGGAAACGTGACGGATCTGTTTTGCAGCCTGTAGACTTCTATTATGACGGAATGAATAACGGAATGCCTCTACAGGCATTCCGTCATAGAATTGCGTTATGGTCCGTGGTAACGGAATCCATAACGCAGTTCTGCTTTTACCACCAAATGAAGCGTGAACTAATTTCAAAATATGAATTTTGCTCATCTCTAGTCCTGATCACGGGTATATAGTGTATATAGTTAAAATGTACAGTGGTCCAGCTGGAAGTGCAAATTCAGTGGTTAAAAAGTATGTTACACTTCCTAAGATCTATATTAATGTCTTATTGTTTTCATCTTCCTCAGAGAAATAAGGTTGCATGGGTCCGGTTACGGGAATGACTCCAGACAAAAACGTAGAAACCCCCGGAGCAGAGAAAGTAGCAGGATTAAGCCAGCTTGACACCATGGGTAGTCTACCAGAAGAGGTTGGGGCAGACAGACCCAAGGCCTCGGCAGTGGATTGCGGCCCTGCAGACGAAGAACTGACTAACTTGAACTGGCTTCACGAGAGCACAAACTTACTGAACAACTTCAGCCTTGGGAGCGAGGGTCTGGTATCCAATAACCCGCTATATGACATTGAAGGTGACTGTTCCCCAACCGGTTGTCGAAACCCAGAGAAATCCTCTGCCTCCTCCAAACCTCCATATTCATTCAGCCTCTTAATTTATATGGCTATTGAGCACTCCCCCAACAAATGCCTGCCAGTGAAAGAGATCTACAGCTGGATCCTCGACAGGTTTCCGTATTTCGCCACTGCCCCAACTGGCTGGAAGAACTCGGTCAGACACAACCTGTCACTAAATAAATGCTTTCGGAAAGTGGAACGCAGCCATGGTAAAGTAAGTAAAAAGAAAATGTCACTATGGCATTCGCACTACAAGTACCACACTAAAGTAGTAATTGATACTGAATGTAATTGTACATACACCAGCCTAGGGAGACCCCTGAAATCTCCCTTCTGCCGTGGGATCCCCTGACATTTCCACTCCCAAGGAAGCCCTACTCCCATTTTTGCCTCGAAAAAACTTGGCGAAGGGCCTAGAAAAGCATTCTATAATTTTATATCTTGGATAAAGATATTTTTGATTGCTTTGTCAGGCAGTTCTGAGCAAAACAAAATGGTTTTTGCCCGCACTGTAAAAATGAGTGATCTCGCTGCTGTCTTTTGGGGAACCCCAGGAGCCCCCTGTGCAGCTCTGAACACTGATCTACGCATCGGGCAAAAGCTGCCCAAAAATGGAGCTGGAGCCAGTGATCAATGTGGTGAACTGTACAAGGATCTAGTGGAGAGCTGTAAAGTGGCCTCCGCCCCAGGGTGATTAGAGGCGCCCTGTAGCCATGATTGTATTCTGATAATAATCTATGAGACTGGTCCATGTAATACTGGTGCCATTTACTTGTACTGATCGGGATCTTCTCTGATCTGATGACTCTTTTTAATGGTTCATTTTTAAAATTGTATGCATTTATATCGCTACTATATTCCGCAGCGCTTTACAGACTTTAGCATCATTCTGCCCCCAGTGGAGATCACAATCTAAGGTCCCTATCAGTATGTCTTTGGAGTGTGGGAGGAAACCCACGGAAACACAGGGAGAACATACAAACCCCATGCAGGGGTTGTCGAACCCAGGACCAGTGCTAACCACTGAGCCACCGTGCTGCCCATGTTCTCACTCAATACAGGCTGCAAAAACCAGTGCTCTAGATGGTATAGATTTCATGTTGCAGTATTTAACGGGGTTTTCTGGGAATTCAATATAGATGACTATCCTAAGCATAGGTGATCAATATCTAATTGGCAGGAGTGCTGGGAGTCAATCAGCTGTTTGAAGGGTCACGCTGCGGTCAGCGCCGTAGCTGGTGATGTCACGTCCATCACTCGCATGTCTTTAGTGCAGCTTAGCTCCCTTCACTACTGCAATACTAAGTCGCCATACAACGTACTGCACTGTGCTTGGTACACTGTGAAGCTGTGGGGTGGCTGCGGCTGGTGGTGATGATATCTTCTTAGAATAGCTCATCAATTTTGAATTCTTGGAATACCCCTTTAAAATTAAGGTATTCCGACCATAGACCTTTATGGCCTATCCACAGGTAGGATAGAGCTATGTCCCTTCCCGGAGACCAGCACCTGTCTTCTGAACAAAGCTTCCACCATTCAGGTTGAAGATGAATGGTGAAGTAACCGTGCTTGTCCTCTATGCAGCCTTATAGGAGTTGAGTAAGCAGCGGAGTAAGGCTGGGTTCACATCACGATTTTCCCATCCGTTTAACGTATACAAAAAACGTAAATGTTAAATGGGTGCCTCAGACTGATGCCGTGCCGTTCACCATGGAGTTCCATTGCAAAAAAAAAGTACGTGGCGTGCTGCATTTTTTTTTTTTTTTTTCTAACGTATACGTCAAACGGAGCCATAAAACAGGATGTGAACCCACCCTAAGGCGGGGCTCGCACCTGTCAGACATTTATGACCTGTGCAGTCTGTGGCTACGTACACCTTTGCGGCACAGCTCTCCGGCAGGCAGTTCTGGCATAAAATGTCGGAATCAGCCGGACAAAAACCATTGAGTACAGCAGTTTTTGTCCGGCCGAATCTCGGCCTATTTGTCAAGTATCGGCCCGATCTCTGCTGGAGCCATTACGATGGGGCTGGCGGCCAACATCCAGCGATGCCGCCAGAGAACTGTGCTGCAAATGTGAAAATAGCCTAAGGTGCCAATACCCCTTTTAAAGGGTATTTTTTTAGTTATTTATTTATTTTTGCTTCATTTTTCCAGTGATATTGCAGATCATCCGCTGAGTAGTTTTTGGGACGAAAAGTAAATCCTGTAATTCTAGTTAACATACCGTTTTTAATTATCCCAATGTGTGTGTCATGAAAAACAATCTGAGCTGTCACTATAGGGGAGTCTATATTTGGAAGCCTTTCCCACCAGCCGCACGTAAACAGTCGGTGAACATTTGCGTGTCTCGCTGCGGTCTCGGATAACAGTCTGGTTTGGGTTGTCATGGCAGCACTTCCTTCTCGTGGCTCTGTTCTTCAGCTCTTAGTAATGTGAGACCATACTCTGTTCTTGCTGAAGCCGTGCGCTCCTTTACCAAAGGTTAAAAAAAAAAAGCAGACAATCTGTGATCTCCCACAGGTGCCTTATAGCAGGGGGTCACCTTCAAGAATGTTTTTGGAGAAATGCGTCAGTATCGATCCCGTCATGTCTTTTCCAAAAACAATTTAATTTCACAACCAAAGACTGCCCCGTAAATGCCTCTCAAAGTAAAATGGGTCCGTTTTTGTAAAGGATGAGCTCGACAGTCTCTCTAAATGCAAAGTTTTTGGGACAGTGGTCTGATTGACTCGCTTTACACATTAGCAAACAAAAAAACTTTTTGTGATCAAAGCCATGATTATTAAAGGTTATGGACACCTTGGTCATTTTTGTCATTGGTTTACATATATTTTTTAATTAAAAAATGTACTTTGTTCGGCATCTGCAGCTTGTATGTTTCACAGTACCTGGTAGCTGCAGAGTGATGACTTGATGCAAGTCCAAATCAAGGTTCAATTTGCATGGGGTCAAAAAAATACTTAGAAATTCATTCAGACGAGGTTGATGAAGGGTGGGAATATGAGCCAGCTGCTATCTACTGTGAAACATAGAAGTTGCAGGAGCCAAACAGTGTAAAATGTTTGCTAAAAACCTATTGCAAAAATGTTTTTAGCCCAAAATAGAGTACATGTAAGGCTACTTTCACACTAGCGTTCGGGGCTCCGCTTGTGAGCTCCGTTTGAAGGGGCTCACAAGTGGCCCCGAACGCATCCGTCCAGCCCTAATGCATTCTGAGTGGATGCGGATCCGCTCAGAATGCATCAGTCTGGCAGCGTTCAGCCTCCGCTCCGCTCAGCAAGCGGACACCCGAACGCTGCTTGCAGCGTTCGGGTGTCCGCCTGGCCGTGCGGAGGCAAACTGATCTGTCCAGACTTACAATGTAAGTCAATGGGGACGGATCCGTTTGAATTTGACACCATATGGCTCAATTTTCAAACGGATCCGTCCCCCATTGACTTTCAATGTAAAGTCTGGACGGATCCGTCTGAAGCTACTTTCACACTTAGAAATTTGTCAACAATATAATGCAGACGGATCCGTTCTGAACGGATCCCAAGTCTGCATTATATGAGCGGATCCGTCTGGGCAGACCCCAGACGGATCCACTCTGAACGCAAGTGTGAAAGTAGCCTAAGGGAGCATTCACACGACCGTGTTTTTCTTCCGTGTCCGTTCCGCGTCCGTTCCGCAATTTTGACGGACAATGCACAGACCCATTCATTTCTATGGGTCTGTGAAAATTGCGGTATGCCTTTTATTCTCATCCGTGTGCTGTCCGTTCCGTGTCCGTTCCTTTTTTTTTTTTAGAACATGTCCTATACTTGGCCGCAAATCACGGTCCATGGCCCCATAGAAAGTCATTGGGTCCGTGAAAAACGGATAGCACACGGAAATGCATCCGTGTGTCATCCGTTTTTAACGGACCCCTGGACTGGAAACATTCTAGGAAACCCCATTTCAGTTTTTTGCGGACCGTGAAAAACGGATGACACACGGAAGCACCACGTCCGTATTATACGGACTTGCGGAACGGAAAAGGAAAGATAACTGAAGACATACGGACCACACGGATCCGTGATTTACGGACCGCAAAACCAACACGGTCGTGTGAATGCTCCCTAAATCTGTAACAAAAAATGGATCCAAAGGTATCCATAGCTTTTAAAATCTACATCCAGCCAACCAAGAAAACCTGTCTGCCATATGTTTCGGGAGCAGGAATACCACACCAAATGCCATTATCGGCCTCGCAGCTCTCAAGGAGCAAGACCTCCCTTGAGAGTTCCTCCTCCTTTCAGATTTTCCATCTCGCTATGCAGGTACATGGATGATTGTGTGTAAAATGTACATACCGTGAGTCCATCAGGGAGGTTCTCGATCGAGCAGAGCCACAGAGCCTTCACCCTTAAAGGGATTGTCTCATTTCAGCAAATAGCATTTATTCTGTAGAGAAAGTTAATACAAGGCACCTACTAATATATTGTGATTGTCCATATTGCTTCCTTTGCTGGCTGGATTCATTTTTCCATCACATTATACACTGCTCGTTTCCATCGTTACGACCACCCTGTAATCCAGCAGTGGTGGCTGTGCTTGTACATTATAGGAAAAAGTGCCAGCCTCTTTGGGACTGTGGGACCGCACATAGACTAGTGCTTTTTCTTATATTGTGCAAGCACGGCCACCACTGATGGATTGCAGGGTGGTCGTAACCATGGAAGCGAGCAGTGTATAATGTGATGGAAAAGTGAATCCAGACAGCAAAGGAAGCAACATGGACAATCACAATACATTAGTAAGTGCCTTGTATTAACTTTCTCTACATAATATATTTGTTGAGGTGAGACCTCCCCTTTAAAGGAGTCTGACCCGGTGACCATATTCCCTTTTAAATTCACATTCCTCACATATAGCGCTCTTGTACTATTTGCTCAGTTGCTGGTGGCCCTGTCTAGTGAACAGCTCCATTAGCTCCGCTGTAATCCCTTTTCCGTGTAGGTTCTACGTTTCATTGCCTTTTCTAAATATTTGCTCTCTCTAAGAAGCCAAATAATGTGAAGGCCTTGTGTGATCTAACCACATTCATCGGCAAACACCTTGAGCTTTATGGCGTCTGTGGAAAGTGGGTGTCATCATACCCTTTCTCTGTTCAGTCATCTGGTAAAACCTTGTCAATATACTGCAGTTCACATAGGATGGATACGCTGCAGATACGCTACCAGCAAAATGGGTATTATTTAAAAAATTATCTCTCCACATACTGAAAAAAAAATTACAGATCTGAAGCATAAATTGTCTTGCGGTGTGGATTTTAAATCTGCAGTATGTCCATTTACGCCGTGGGTTTCGCTCTTTGCAATGCATATGGTTTAAAGGGGGTTGTCTGAGTGTTTAATACTGATAACTTATTTTCAGGATAGGTTGTCAGTCACAGATTGCCAAGTACTGCTCCGTCCATTGTACAGCGGCTGTGCTTGGTATTGCAGTTCAGCCCCATTCACTTGATTGGGACTGAGCTCCGCCTAGGCCATGTGACTGATGAACATGACATCACTGGACTAGGAAGAGGCCGCGGCACTTGCAGAGCACCATTTTCTTCAAACAGCTGATCAGTGGGGTGCCAAGAGTCAGACCCCCACCAATAACATACTGATGACCTATCTTGAGGATAGGTCATCAGTATTGGGGTCCATTCAGAGGTCCGCAAGTGTTTTGCAGGCCACAAAACACTGGTACCGGCCATGTGCGTTCCGCATTTTGCCCTGTGATAGAAATGCCTATTCCCTTCACAGAAGTTCGGGTTTGGGTTAGGTGTTGTGTAGATTGCTATTATTTTCCCTTATAACCATGTTATAAGGGAAAATAATACATTCTTAATACAGAATGCATAGTACAATAGGGCTGGAGGGGTTAAAAAAAAAAAAAAAAAAATTTTTTAACTCTCCTTAATCCACTTGTTCACGTAGCCGGCATCTCTTCTGTCGTCTTCTTTGAGGAATAGGACCTTTGACGTCACTGCGCTCATCACATGATCTTTTACCATGGTGATGGATCGTGTGACGGACCATGTGATGAGCGCAGTGACGTCACCACAGGTCCTTTTCCTTGTGCACAGCAAAGATGAAGACAGAAGAGATGCCGGATGTGCGAGCAAGTGGATTAAGGAGAGTTAAATTATTATTATTTTATTTATTTATTTTAACCCCTCCAGCCCTATTGTACTATGCATTCTGTATTAAGAATGCTATTATTTTCCCTTTTAACCATGTTCTAAGGGAAAATAATAATGATCAGGTCTCCATCCCGATAGTCTCCTAGCAACCGTGCGTGAAAATCGCACCGCATCCGCACTTGCATGGGATTTTTACGCAGCCCCATTCACTTCTATGGGGCCTGCGTTGTGTAGAAAACACAGAATATAGAACATGCTGTGATTTTTCACGCAAAACACAAGTGATGCGTGAAAATCACCGCTCATCTGCACAGCCCCATTGAAGTGAATGGGTCCGGATTCAGTGCGGGTGCAATGCGGTCACCTCACGCATTGCACCCGCGTGGAAATCTCGCCCACGTGAAACCAGCCTAATTATTTTTTCTAAAATCTTTACATAGTGGATTCTGCTTCTAAATGGCAGCACAAACCCGTCATGACCTACTCGCAGCACTACGTCTGTGCACTCGGAGGCAGGGTCTCCTGCTCTGACTGCAATATGTAAGGCGATTCTGCTGCCTTGACCTAGGGAACACCCTGCCTCCTAGTACATCGACCTGAGCCCCTCACAGCGGGGACCACGGCTGCTCAGCGCTGCTGTTTAGTATTCCAATCCACTATGCAGTGTATTTAGGAAATCTATGCACACTCCTGCATTATCATTTTTCTTTATTATTGGAACTATTCTTGGGGTTGTTTTGACATTTTGATAGTGCTAGCTTATAGATTATCAGATGAAACGCCTGCCAATCAGGTGCTTGAAGAGGCCGCTGCGTTCCAGTGAGTGCTGCGGCCTCTTAAGTCATGGACGACCTGTTCATCTGTCTCGTGGCCTATGTGCATGGGGCTGAGCTGCAATACCAAGCACCACCACTATAGATGGGACGGCGCTGTGCTTGGTAAGCTGCAAGGATATATCTATCTATCTATATCTATCGAACTACTTTAGAGGTCTGCTGGCTCATTAAATGTCTTTTGGTTTGGTTTAGATTGGTTGAGATTGTACCTCAGAGGTACTTGCATCAAACTTTTTTTTTTTTTTACATTTATGCTTTAAAATGGGCATCTGTTTTCTGTTATGTCTTTCAGGTAAATGGAAAGGGCTCTTTATGGTGTGTTGATCCAGAGTATAAGCCGAACCTTGTACAAGCCCTGAAGAAGCAGCCGTTTTCTGCAGCACTTGCATTGTACACCCCTCCTGCCTCCCCAACCAGGTGAGCGGACTTGGATCCTTGTCATATGTGAAATGCTCATCTACTGGTCTCAACGATTGCAGAAATTCAGCCTTTTTAGCAGATCCAGCATTGTACCACCCACCTCCTTCCTGCGCTAAAACTGACATCTTCAAGGGTTTGTCCCATTTGGACACTTATGGCATATCCACCTCTGGGACCGCTCCTATCTCAGCAATGGGACCCTGTCGTGAATGGGAGAGCTGGGCATGCAGGGGACTTCTGAATATAGCCGGTTAAGTCTGCTTAGCTGTTTTCAGAAATCTTCTAGCAGTGAATGGAGAGAGAGGTGCATTTGCGGCCACCTCTCCATTCACTGCAACGTGGTCCCCTTCTTCAGAGAAGAGCGCCTATCAGACATTTGTGGCATATCCAGAAGAGTGTAACCCTTAAGTTGCTCTTCTCTTTGAAGTGACCACACTTTGTCAGCCCTTAATGGTGTTCTCCGGGCTTTTACTATTGATGACCTATCCTCAAGATAGGTCATCAATATCAGATCGTCAGGGGTCCAACACCCGGAAACCCTGCCGATTAGCTTTATGAGCAGATGGCGCAGTGCGCACATGCTGTCTCCCTCCCTGTTCACCACTGCTGTCTCTATGGCAAAGACCATAGACAGCAGCAGCGGACAGGAAGAGAGAAGGGAAGACGGCACGTGCGCACTGTCTCCACATACAACTGATATAGATGACCTATCCTGAGGATAGATCATCAATAGTAAAAGCCCGGAGAACGCCATTAAGCTCCTTGAATACTCAAGCGACAAAAAAATTGTTATACCGCAGTCATTTTTTGACTCTGAATCTGGCTCTTTAGCTGAACTCAGTGGAGAGTTAAATGACCGACCTGGGGCGTCCACCATTCAGGGTGTAGTACAAAGAGTATAGATGGCAAATATCAAATTCACTTTGATGGCCATAATTGTCTCACATTCTTTCATATAGATTTGATCAGTGGCAGATGCCACCCTCTCGACAACATGCACACTCATCAGATTATGTGTATGGTCCTTTTCATATCTCCTTTCTTTTCTTTTAGTGCGTCACCTCTTTGCTTGTCATCTGCATTGAAACAAACTCAAGGGCACTCAGTGAAAGGTAAGTCCCTTTTTACATGACTTGCTGTATTCCATCAGACAAATCAGATGCATGTATACGTATCATATCTGAAGGCTATAGTTGTCCCTGGCCTTAAAGGGAACCTGTCACCAGGATTTTGGGTATAGAGCTGAGGACATGGGTTGCTAGATGGCCGCTAGCACATCTGCAATACCCAGTCCCCATAGCTCTGTGTGCTTTTATTGTGTAAAATAACTGATTTGATAGATATGCAAATTAACCTGAGACGAGTCAGAGCTTGAAAATATGACTCTTCTCTGGTCACACAAGTAAGATATGACTCTTATGTTAATTTGCATAAAAGGCAGAAAGTACAAAAATGCATAATACTTACTGAATTCGTCTGCAAATAAAATTAAAGGGGAATTTTATATGTTTAGGGTAACACAATGAACATTTTGGCTAGGTTCACACATGAGCGTTTTACAGCGCGTTCCTACGCGCTGTAAAACGCTCAACAGGCAAAAACCAATGTTTCCCTATGGGCATGGTTCTCACCTGAGCGTTTTACAGCGCGTACGAACGCGCTGTAAAACGCCCTGTAAAACGCCCCACGCCCCAAGAAGTACAGGAGCTTCTTTGGGGTGTATTGTGGCAGTTTTTCATTGGATGCCTCTGTGGTTAATCACACAAACGCGCGTTTCCAAAATACGCCTCAAAAATGCCCGATAAAAACTCCTGTAAAAAGCGCTTATCGAATACGCTCAGGTGTGAACCCAGCCTTAGAAATGCTCAGTGATGGTAGCATAGTAGAAGTGACAGGTTCCCTTTAACAGAGTTGTCTCATCAAGACAAACACCTTTTGGTAGAGCTGTGAGGCAGCAAACGTCGTGACCACTGCCACGTGCTGGCCATTTAAAGAATAGGTGGACCTCGTACAACATGGACGTGCTGAGCCCACCGGAGCAAAAGCCGCTGTTTTAGAAGTTCTCTGCTCTGGCTCAGGGTGACATCGCCCCCGTCCCCCTCCCCTTTGTGTCATCAGAAAATGACCTATTGTTAAAATCATGTTTATGTTCAACATAATTTTTAAAGAATTTTTGATTATTTTTAATTTTCAATGTCAATATCTATATTTATACAGAAACCAAAATATCCTGCAGTTTTCGCACTGGTCACTAAGCCTAATAATAGGCGCCACTTCTTGGTCTGTACAGATCACTTTACTGCAGTTATCTGCTTATCTGTCTCTAATCCTGCCTGTAATGATATCACCTCTGTGTATAGATAAGACAGGGTCCATCACCCACAATAGGTGACTGTCAGAGCTACTCTTTCCTTGTACAATGTCTTCTGCACAGGTCACAGAACATGCCCAGAAAACCCTCCCATAGAAGTCAGTGAGGCCCCCTCCTGACCATTGTGTCTATGGACCATAGGTCTGCCGTAAAGCAATTTTCTAAATGCTGTTAAGAACAGCTCAGGCAAGATGGCTGCCCCCATAATTATGGTCAGGAAACAGAAAAAAGAAATCTGCAATAAGTGGCAGATAACATTTTTGGTGACTCGTTCCCTTTAAACTTCAGCTGTGCTCTGGTTGGACATATATTTTCCATAGTCACATTTTTTAGCTCTTACACTTACTTGAGATATATATATAATTACAGAATTCATTCATATATGTATACTGCTCAACAGGTGGTTTAAAGTTATACCCAGTATATTTCTGTATTGGTACTTTAAATTGGGCGTCACCCCTACATTGAGGACTATTATGCTTCAGGGTCTGTCCTGGAATATCATCTTGTCTCCTGTCTGGCTAGCGCGCGGTCTTTTGAGAGCATCATCTATTATTTTGTCTTCATCTTTTCTTTTATCGTCCTCCGTGTTTCTTTAGCTGAAATGCCACAGTTGCCGATCCCTGGCATATGGTTATTATGTTAAGGCCCCATTCATACGACTGTATTTTTGGTCCGCATTCGATCTGCATTTTTTTTTCCAGATAGGATACAGACTCAATACATTTTAATGGGTCCGCCAAAAATGCAGACGCCTCCATTCCATAGCCCCGCAAAAAAGATAAAACATGCCCTATCCTCGTCCGTTTTGCAGACAAGGGTAGGCATTGTGGCAATGGGTCCGCAAAAAAAACTGATGCGACTTGGACATCATTTGTATTTTTTGTGGATCCGCGTTTTGTGGACTGCAAAATACATATGGTTGTGTGAATGCACCCTAACGGTGGTATGGTGAGTTGGGTATAATCTTCACAAGTTCTCTTGATGTAAAGAAGAGAAATGTTGTTGGACATCCATACAAAGATCTAGACCAGACATGCTCAACCTGCGGCCCTCCGGCTGTTGCAGAACTACAACTTCCAGCATGCCTGAACAGCCTACAGCAGGGCATTGTGGGAGTTGTGGTTTTACTACAGCTGAAGGGGCCGCAGGTTGAGCATCCCTGATCTGGACGATAGATGAGGCAGCGAGGTGCAGTACTCCTCTCGTCCTTTTGCCTTCTGTCATCTTTTGTGGTAAAATTCGCAGTTGTCTTCTATTGTGTCTGTGAGCAACGAAGAAGCTCACTATGGCGAGTAACTCATGTCCATGATGTAGTTGCCATGGTAACTTTTTTTAAAAAAATTTTTCTAAAAGACTTTTGTAAAATGTTCCATGTGGACATGTGAAAAGTATGCATTGTACTTGTATACAAATACTTGAAAAGGAATAAAGGGAGAAAAGAAAGCCTGTGCTAACTGAAATATCTTAAGTACTAAGGACCTGCGGTTGCTCAGTTAGCATGCAAGGTTCGCCAAAGTTTGCAAGTGGTTTATTTTTGTGCAGTGTGCTCATGACGTAACCCAGAGACTGCCGTACGAGGCCTCTTGATTTTGCCGAAAGGTCTGACTGAATAGAAATGCTGCACTTCTGTCCATTAGCATATAGGGTGCGCTATATTATGGCTATCTCACAATATATACTGAAAAAAAAAAAAATATAATATATATATATATATATATATATATATATAATAATATTATTTTTTTTGCCTAGAATTATAAAGAATGGGCATTACATAAGTCACATTACTTAATGGGATCATAGAGGAGGGTCCTCCTGACACACTGAGCTTTTCTTTCTGTCTTGCAGATTCTGATATTGATGCCGCCACTGCGATGATGCTCTTAAACAGCTCCATCAAGCATGAAGCACTGGATTGTAAGAATAGCTTTTTTTTCCTAAATCAACTTTTGTCATTGAAAAATCTTCACGTTACTTTATCTGTAATATTTAAAGGGTTTCCTGACTCCAGAAATACATTATTTTTTTTTTTTCCCCAAGTGTAACACAAACTTACTAAAATCACTTCATGTCCGTGTGGTTCTGTATGCTGTGGTTTTTAATCAACACAGAGTTCACTCCCTTCTCTTGTATCATGATGTTAATGAAGGGCCAGGGTGTCTGGCTTAGTTCATTAGCTAAGCCCCCTTCTTTGTCTTTGAATCAGTCATGATAAGTAGTTAACTTTTTTTTCTTTTTTCTTTTTTTTTTCTTTCTTTCCCTATTTAGACCAGAATCCTCAACCTCTCAAGGTAGTGTTACCTAAGAAACGCAATTACACCAGCGCATTCAAGCATTGTACTTCTCTGACTCTACAAGAAAACGATTCCGCCGTCATCAACATCGATCCAAAGGAGGATCACAACTACAGCGCGAGCGGCACCGACTCTCAGCGATGCGAATCCCGATCCAGCGTGTCTTCCTTGTCATCGGTGGATGAAGTCTATGAGTTCATCCCAAAGAACAGTCGAGCAGGAAGCGACGGCAGCGAAGGGTTTCACAGTGAGGACGAGACCGATATTGACTATGAAGAAGATGCACTTGGGGATAGTGGCTATGCTTCCCAACCCTGCGTGAATTCCTCCGGCAAAGATTTGCACGGCAAGAAGCTCCGAAAAGAAGCATGCCAAGATATTGACGACGAGCTCAAAGAGGCGGCCGGCTCACTGCTCCATCTGGCCGGGATTCGCACTTGTCTGGATTCCCTTTTAAAAACTGCAAAAGCCCAGTCTCAGAAGCATAGAAAATAGTGATCCTGCCAGTCTCACAAATTCCTTTTGCTTTTCCCCCATTTTTTTTTTTTTTTTCCTGCCTTCATCCACTCAGTGTGGCAATTTTGTTCAGATTTTATTTGTTCTTTAGGAGATCAAAGCCATAAAAGACTTGAGGCTTTTTTTTTTTTTTTTTTTTTATTTATTTCCTTCTTTATTTTACCCAAGATTACTGCCTTAGATTGAAAATTTTAAAACACTTTTCCAGAAAATAGTGATATGCCTATCTCTGGAAAAAAATAAGCTATTTTTTTTTTTTTCTAAGAAAAAAAATTTGTATAATGCAGAGGATTCCTTGAATTGCAACGTAAACTTCACCGAAAAGGCTGCTGATGCAACACTGACTGCTGTATGTGCTTTTATTTTGGCCACTGTGCAACAAAGTGATAAAATCTTTCAGTATTAGTGATCATTTTTGCCAACTATTTCTATGTAGAGTCGGTGAAAAGGTGCGTAACGCACGTGGGTAATCTAATCTTTGTAAAGCAAAAGCTTCCCCAGCCTTGTGCTTTACACGCAGGGTTTAAGACGAGACGTCTTTAACTATTGTAACCCAATTGCCGTAGAATGTTTTCTGCTATATGTAAATGGACCCTTGAAACGATAGTGATACTTCCATAACCATCGTCCTCTGTAGCAGCTCCGGCCATGCTGGTCTGTCCATGTGTGTCCATCCCAAGCGTTTAGTTTCCTAAACAGGCTTAAAGCCTAACTCCACATACATGTTGTTGTTTTGGGGTTTTTTCCTTGCAGCTTAACGGGATTTGCCAGCACAGAAAAAAAAAAATGGTATCGGCAGGCTCAGTGTCTTAAAAGCCTAAAAGAACCAATACTCGTCTCGCCAATTCTCTGCCGCTGCTGTTCAATGCTGCCATTGTTTTTTCTTACTGCTTCCGTATTGTTATGGAGGAAATGCCATCTCAGCCAGTGATTGCAAGACATGTAATATACCGCGCTACTGTCTGTGAAAGTACTTGCCCTATCTCCTACTCCAGCGGTATCTTTCACTGCCTGCATGAGGTGGATGTTGTATAAATGCATTTTCCTAATAGTGGCTAAGCTCTGTTGGGGGTCTATGGGGGAAAATGGGACCAAAAAATTAACTAAAAAACATAACTCAAGGATGAATAAATGGAACTACAAAAAAGACTATTTAACCCGCATTTAAAGGGGTTATCCAACCCTTATAATTAAGCGCCCCCCCCTGTCCAATGCCCAGGCCTCTTGAATACATTGTACTTACTTTCATCCCTCTGGATCCCTGCACGGCCGCCGCTGCATCTACCCGTCGCTCGGATCAAAACATCCGGCGACATGGGGAGCAGCCAATAGCAGGCCACGACGGGGACTAGCCTCCCTAGCGTCACCCAGAGGCCGTGCAGGGATCCGGAGGGACGTGGGTGCCGGTGAGCAAGTAAGTATAATGTATACGAGTGGCCCGGGTGTTCTGAGGGTCGTTATAGGGGTTGGATAATCCCTTTAATATTTCCCATAGACTTCTATTCTAAATCTGTACATATAGTTACAGCCAGCGAGTGGCTGAGGAGGGGGCATTTCCTGTGGGTCGAGATGGTAGCAGGAAGTAGAAAGCAGTGGGGACTTGGGCAAGGGTCAGTACAGCAGTAATAGGGGATCGGTGAGTAACAGTAGTCTGATGTTTTTAAGCCACTCTAACCCCGATTCCGCCATTTTTTTTTTTTCACATCCTGGAAAATCCCTTTAACATTTTCTACAGATAGCGGTTTTTCAGGTTAAATGACAACTATTTCAGTTCCTGTTTGGGTGACCACCGGTTCATTACATGCTGCTATATGTACATGAATGGTCACAGGAGGTTCAGCCCATTAGAGCTCTGCATCGCAGATTAATGCATGATGCGGAAGATGGCAGATGAAATTGGGAAGGTTCAAGAGATAAACAAGCAAAGGTATGGAGAAAGGTACAGGGGCAAAACATGTTGTAAGCCATATGCTTGGGAAGGAGAAGTGGAGCTAGGCTTTAATCTGGCCTCCTTGTGGTCCTGGTCTTTGTATGTAGCAGAGATCCACCGCCTTGCATGGTATAATAGTGTACTCAGTAGTGCGTGCTGTATAGACACTGGTGATCTATGATAATATTACATATTAGTGTACAGGTGAAGGCTTCGATATACCTTTTATGTACATGCTTTTTGTAATGATCATTTGTAGTGGCTTTATTTTTGTAAGTTCTGTAGATATTTACATATATATAGTTAGGTAAATCCTAGTATTTTTGTTGCTGATTTTCACCACTCTGTATGAAAGCCACCTTGTAGTTTTCCTTGGAGAAGCCATTGAAAAGGCTTTCATCCCAGAAGTTGGAGGAATGGTTTCATTGACACTGATCCATTGTACATTTGATGGCCATAGTACCGTTTCACAGTCCATAGGAGCCATGATCCCACAAGATTGTATAGATGTGTGTGTTAATACATACTGTGGCTGATTGTAAACCTATCACCGGGACAAGGCCCCCTTACAGATGCCCAGAAATCAACCACTGGATAGTCTTCCAAAGTGCCAATTAGGAAACTGTTGAAATACTGTTGCCCCCCTTTCTATTCAGAAGTATCTAGAGAGGTCACCCTAAAACATTTCCTGCTGATACTCCCGACAGTGGCCATATACCTTGATAGCTGTCAATTTAACTGACCACTATTGCCCCTGAACCCCCTCCTGCCCTTGTGCACGTGTTCCCTATAGGGTGAAGGGAATAAGAATAATGGATAGGTCATGTTGAAATAAAAAAAATTATTGGATTGACTGGTCCTATGAAAATCAGCAGCCCTTGCATGAAGGGCACAATTTTTCTGGTCCCCGCTTTTAGAGAGGATCCTGCAGAAAATGTAGAATGGTTTTACAGCACCTCTGGGAGGAAGGGTCACATTTAGTTTTTGTATTATGTTCAGAATTACCGCTCTACTGTGTGATTAAAGGGTTTTCTGGGATTTTGATACGGATGACCCATCTTCTGGATCAGTTTGGGTCTGGCACCGAGGACCCCTGCTGATCAGCTGGGGGAGGGTCCAACACACAGGAGCGCCGCCACCTTCTTGAAGCTTACTGAGCACAGCGCCGTACATAGTATAGCGGCTGTGCTTGGTTTCTCGCTGAGCGCCATACCAAGCCGGACCCTCCCTTATCAGATCAGTATCAAAATCTCGGAAAACCCCTTTAATTTATCGGCGACCCTCTAAAATATTGAGCGTGAGATGCTACCAAACTCTTCACATTTTTGAACCTCTTTTTTTGCTCTCGTAGGTTTCATCCTGTTAACCGCTCAGCGTTAGTCCTGTTTAAAGGTGACATTATCATTTGCATGCATGATACCATGGTGGCGTTTAAAGTAATACTTTACATAGCTTGTGTTCTAGCTTAAGCAGCCTATAGACAAACATTATGTACATTCATGAGCCCGGTAAGCATCATATTAGTGGCTGCAATTGATAAAAACTCAGATTTGGGTGCTTCCTTTAAACACATTTATACATGTAAATAATAAGTGAGATAACGTTATTTGCCTCTAGACTGTATGTTTTATTTTTCACTGCCCATTACCTGTAAATGGTTGCCTACTTCTCATTTAAACAGCAAAAAGGCTTAAAATAATAATTTTGGGACCCAGAAATACTTGATGTGCACTTAAATATAATCATCCCAGCAGATAGGTCACCATTAACAGGGGCTTGCTGCATATTGTTTTGAGTTCAGTGTATAAACAGTAGGCAGTCGGCTACAAAGCTCCCTCTAGTGGTGGCCACAGACGGCCGTCATTGTAACATTTAATAGGAATCTCAGCACTTTTGACCATGCTAAACTGCAGTACACCTTTTGGTGGAGCTTTTCTCATCAGGAGTAGTGTGAATTGTGAACTTTTATTCTGCCAGATTGAGTGAGGCCTCTGAGGTGCTCTCTGCATTGAGCTGCTCCCCCACCTGGTGCTGTCATCGTGGTTAAAAGCACTGACAGACTCCCTTTAACTGCTGCTCTGTAGGAGAAATTCAGCTTCCCCATCACTGCATATATACAGTATGAAATTAATCAGCACAGAAGTTTGGATCTACATGGGTTAATGGTGGACATTAATTGTAATCTTGGTTTGTACATTTTAACATTTGTTAAAGGGCATCTGTCGGCAGATTTGTACCCATGACACTGGCTAACCTGTTACATGTGCACTTGGCAGCTGTAGGCATCTGTGTTGGACCCATGTTCATATGTGTCCACATTACTGAGAAAAATTAAGTGTTAAAGGGGTTTTCCAGGATTTTAATATTGATGACCGTATAACCACTAATTGCCAGGCTGCACCTGTACTTGCCGTGGCCGGATGTGCATCCCACGGCCTGGCTGCACAGTGTAAGGATGCTGTTAGGTCCAACTTCATGTGCTGATTTCATTTTCTAAAATACCTTGACACAACCATAGAGTTGGAATGAGAAAATTCTTACTGCCTACAGCCACCACTAGGGGGAGCTTACGGAGTGCACATATATTATTCAGTTTAATGTATAAATGATATGTTGTGATTTCATCACTATATCCAATGCCACAGGCAAAATGTGTCCCATTGATGTCAACTAGACTTACTGTAGGTCATACAGTGTGTGATCTAACACCCCCACCCCTCACACACACGGGTAAAAAAAAAGTGACAGTCTTCTTGACGTGTTCTATATGGATTACACGTGGAAAGCACAGTAGATGGCCAGATCCATTAAATAAACATGGCGGCTGCAGATGTACAGAAAGAGTCTGACTCCAATTTCTTCCACAGATTCCACTGCAAATACACATTGCCTTTTTACAATGTGTATTTCTACCGTATGAACATAACCTTCTATATTATACAGATTATTTTTTTATTTTATGGTTACCCTTTGATAATTGATGATCTGCACAGCCGTTAGTAAAATGTTGCATTTCTTCAGATCACTCGCTTAGCTTCTTGTATCCAGTCCGAGTTCCTTCATGTGTCAATGCGCCCCTTTGCCCCCCATATAATACTTTTACAACTACTGAATCCCAATCCACTATAGACACATACTTTTTTTTTTTCCCCCTCTGAATAATGTCCATGCTCCTGTGTACAGTGTAACGGTGATTATACTGATCACGTGTGAGCGGATCCTCACATGGTCACAGCAGTTACTTATCACTCCTTCATTAGCTCCTTAATTATAGCTTCATTTTGCGATGAAACCTTTTTGAAGGAATTGAATCTGCAGGGACTTTTTACAGGTTACAGAACTGCTTGATAATTGCAATGGAATGTAACCATATTGTAAAGGATCGTATTTGGCTGCTGCACATAACGGACCTCGCAGATCCGAGCAGTCTTAAAAGGGGGGGAAGAATGGGAGTTCAGCTTTCATTTACTCAAGTGCACTGGAAAACTAAAACGTGGATTCTGCTTTACTGGTATCGACAAAGTCCAGCTCCTCCTCTCAGACTGTTTAGATACATGAGGGCCCCTTGCTATGTGATGGAGCCCACAATCCTTTTTTTTTGTTTTTTGTTTTTTTGTTAATACCTGCCAGTGCCATTATTTGTTTTATGACCTTACTTTGATTGAATAAAAGTGCTTACATTATGAGTATTATGTTGCCATCCTTTAGTGATATGAGAAAAAAACATTACCTTTGTGATTGCCAAGTCATTGTATCTATTATTTATTTAAGAAATGTATCAAAATACATTGATCAATGTGAAATATTTGTTTAAATTAATCTTACACTTATTTTTGGTTAGTTGGAGAAAGTGTATAGGTTTGTATAGATGAAACTGCCAGTAGAAAACCAATGGACTCCTCCCTCCGATTTTTTTTTAATTTTTTTTCGTCCCCAGATTTAACCCCACCCACCGTAAAATAGTTTACAGATGTTTAGTTTTTGTATGCTAACCTCTGTTAATGGAAATGTTTATAAAGTTTATTTTTACCAAAGATATGCAATTCATTCTGATAAAAGTATTGCAAAATAAACTTTTGTTTTATATCATTCATGAGTGGAGTTTTTTTTTTTTGTGTGTGTTTTTTTTATTACCACAGCATACATCCCTGGTTGTAGTTTTTAGAACCCCAGTAGGTCCTATCATAAGTAATATGGTCCATCAGTTGCCTAATAGTGCTTTTAAAGCAACCCTCTGGTTCAAGAAAAAAAAAATAATTCTCATTAAATGCGGAACCAACCAAAGACTTAAAAGGATTGTTCGGGTTCAAACAGCCCCCTGTTATGAGCATCGTAGCATTTCATGCTCCAATGCTCTCCTTTGCCCTATGCTGAATCACGCAGGGAAAAGGCATTTTATGGAGTTCCGGTGACGAACCTAGGAGGAGGCTTCCGCCCAGCAGGGAGCCTGGTGACGTTGACCGGCTCTGATCGGCAGGCCTTAGCACTGCCCTAGCCTGTAAAACTGCTGGGGCAGAGCTAAAGCCCGCCCATCAGAGCCGGTGACATTACCAAATACACTGCTGGGCGGAAGCCTCTGCCCAGCAGTATTATAAAGAAAAAAAAAAGCCCTTACCCTTCACTATACAGCGCAGGGCAAAGGAGAGCATCGGAGTATGAAATGCTCCGAGGCTCATAACAGGTGGCTGTCTGGGTGAAATTGTGGGTTTGTCCAGGTTCAGCTCTGAACCCGGACAACCCCATTAACTGGTGACCTCCTTTTTCAGCTGCAGTTCCACCAATTTCCAGGCTCCTCTTCTGTCACCCAAAATGGCTACACCACTTCTCTGACTTCCTGATCCTTAAAGGGTATGTCATAAGAAAATGACCTGCTGTCTAAGTAACTTTTTTTATGTTTAACATATTTGTAAGTAATTTTTGATATTTTTAATTTTCCATGTAACTTAGTATAAAAACCAAAAATCCTGCACTTTTCGCACTGACTATGTCTAATAGGTGCCACTTTTTGGTTTGTACAGATCACTTTACTGCAGTTAACTCATTTTAATCCTGCCTGTAATGATATCACCTCTGTGTACAGATGAGACAGGATCCACCATAGGTAATTGTCAAATCTTATCTATTATTTCCTTGTACAATGACCTCTGCACAGGTCACAGTACTTGCCCAGAAAACCCTCCCATAGAAGTCAGAGGCCCCCCTCCTGACCATTGTCTATGGCCCATGGGGCTGCCGTAAAGCCATTTTCGCATTTCTTTCTAAATGCTGTTAAGAACAGCTCAGGCAAGATGGCCGCCCCATAATCATGTTTAGGAAATAGAAAAAGTAAACAAAATAACAGTGGCTCGCCAGCAGGTATGATCTTGGAAAGGTGCTCACTCCAAGGGCAACACCCCAAGCCCTATGTGGCTACAAAATTGAAAATGAAAGGTTGGAGGGCACTCAGATCTCTAGAGTTTACAAGGAGATATAGTACATTATTTTCCTATTAAAATATATTTATTTCAGATTCTTTACTAACGCAATTCTGGATTTTCTTCCTAATATATATATACATTATATCATTGCAGTATCCTGAATTCGGGAGCAAACAACCAGCTTCCTATGCTATGATGTTCACTAATGTTTACTAATATTTCAAAAAAAGGTTACTGACTGTTGGCTCCCAAATGCACATCAGAAAAAAATACTAACGCTAAAATGAATAAAAAGCAATACAAATAAAAACATATAAGTTGATGCTCATAAGCCTTTTGAACCTATCAGAAGCAACACTGTAGTCCTTTTTGCAAATAGTTAATCATGTGATCCAACGGCAAAGCTGTAATGGGCTAATAGTCTTTTCCCCTACGTCTATGACAGCACCCTTGAGAGACTGTCTCCTTTATCAGGACAGGAAAGTTAGTGGAGAGCTTCATAAGGAGGGGCTCTGCCTATATAGCCTCAGTTCCTGTTTCCTGTCCTAAGGATAGGACATGCGGTGGAAAGCTTAAAGAATTAGGCTGCAGGAGCCCAGTGCTTTATTGCTTATGTGGATTAGCTGGTTGGGCGTTAGACTCCACTAGGAGCCGCCTGCCAAGTCTGGGGCAGTGTCCTTCTGGGTCTCGGACTCATTGTTAATTGTCTTGCTGGCGTTTCAGTGCAGTCCCGGGGACTTACTGTGAGGTAGCCCCGGCACGCCGGATCCTCCTGGCAGTGTTTGGGAGATCTGGGGCCTGTACTGCTTCTTCCGGCTTCCGCTAGCCTTACAGAAGCTGGGGGAGGTCCTTTCCTTTCTAGGCACGCTCCGTGCGAAAACCGGAAGTTGCGAGTCGTGGCTTCCGGTATTTGGAACGCATGTTGGTTCCGGATAACCAGCGTTCCAGAAGGCAAGATGGTACATCCTCCCCATAAAGGCTGCATCTGGTACGCCGGCAGGGACCCGACCTGGGTTTTTTGGACTTCATCCAGGTAGTTCAACCTCCTGTTCAGCGTGCGGTCAGAAGGATCCCAGCCAGCCTGTTAGCATCCCCAGGTGCATATGGACGCTCTATTCGGAGACATGGAAGAAGAGAGCGGTCAGCGCGCTGATGTACAGGATGGTCATGATGGCAGACCAGTATTCCTGGTGGGGTAAGGGGGTCAATCCCCACCTTTTTGTATTCCTCCCTGTTTGCCTAATGGGGTTTTTTATTCTCAGATTTTTTTTTAGCATACTAAAGAGGCCCCTAGGAAAGCCACAGCTAAAATTTAAAGAGTGTGCCGTCTGCAAGAAAAAAACACTCCTCTTCCTGGTCTAAAATGTTATGTCAGCATTGTGCTAATAAAGTGGTAGAGGAGGAATCCCCATCATTACTTTAGAGCATCAAAGAGATTGTCAAATCTGAGGTCTCTGATTCTATCAGAATGTTTAAGAAGTGCCTACCTCCCTCATCCGCAGGCAAACAAGGTCACTCTAATATAATTTCTGATAGTGAATCTTCTGAGGAAAGTTAGCAAGGAGAAATCCTAGATAGTTCAAGCTTTCCCTCGGATGAAATTTCCTCGGGTAGACCTTTATTCCCCCCTGAGAAGACAGATTCCTTACTCAAGGCAATTAGAACCACGATGAAGGTGGGTGAATCCAGAGAACAAAAGTCCATTCAAGATATAATGTTTGGAGATCTGGGACACAAAAGATCTAGAGTCTTTCCTTTAAACAAGAATTTAAAACCTTTAATTCAGAAAGAATGGAAAAAAAAACTAAGAAAATATCCCTTTTGAAGGCAAGTCATCCTGTTGGGAAAGGCCTCCTAAACTAGATGCCCCTATTGCGAAAATCTAAAAAATATCTGCTTTGCCTTTTGAAGTTCTTGGTGCCTTAAAAGACCCGATGGATAGAAGGGCTGAGCTATATCTTAAAAAAGTTTGGGAGGCCTCTACTCAGGCCTTTAAGCCTAATATAGCCACTACCTCAATTGCGAGATCTTTGAAATTGTGGCTTCAGGATTTAGAATCCCACATTCAGAATAAGACCTCTAGGGACCGCTCCTAAATTATTTTTTTCCCCCACTATACTTAAAGCGGTTGACTTTATTTCAGATGCATCAGCTGATGCATTACGATTAAATGCCAGATCCGCCGCTCTTTCCAATTCAGCGAGAAGAACGATTTGGCTGAAAGGATGGTCTGGGGACACAAGTTCGAAAAACAAATTGTGTTCTATCCCATGTCAGGGTGAATTTCTGTTTGGTTCAGTTCTAGATGACCTCTTGGAAAAAGCCTCTGATAATCAGAGAGGTTTTCCCGTGTCTAATCCCCCTAGAAAGCAGCAGTTTTTTCGGAAAAATAAGAGAAGTTTCGATAAATCAAATAAAAAGCATAATAGGTGGAGAGAACAAGGGTAGAAGGGATAGAGGTTTCATCTTTAATTTCAAGTCCTCTTCAGGCCCAAAGTCTAGTCAACAATGACGGTTACTGTCCTGTGGGGGAAAGACTATCTCTTTTTTTCTCGGCCTTGGGGAAAAATTTCTGCAAGCCCCTGGATAAATTATATTGTGAAAGACGTTTTTTCGTCTAGAGTTTCTCTCCCCCTCCGGAAAGGCTAAAAATTACAAGTTTTTAACTCAAAATTCTGCAAAAAACCTAGCTCTAAAAGAAGTGTTTTCTCTTTTAAAGAAAAATGTCCTAGTTCCTGTCCCAGACTCCGAAAAAGGAAGGGGGTTTTATTCTTCCCTTTTTCTTGTACCCAAGCCGGATGGTTCCTTCAGAATGATCATAAATCTGAAAGACTTAAATCAATAACTCATCTACAAAAAATTTTGAATGGAATCCGTGCAGTCAGCAATAAAGCATCTTTTCAAGGACTGTGTGATGGCCACCTTAGACATAAAGGACGCTTACTATCATGTCCCTATTCATTAGCTGCAAGTACTACCTTCAAGTACTACATTAAGTACAGTTAAGAGATATTGCAGGAGACTGAAGAGATTGAAGAGATACTGCAAGAGATTGGCTTGGAGTTTGCAACTGGCTCATCTGTGTTTTTTGCTGACCATTGCTTGAGAAGAGGTAAGGAATTTGGTCAGGTGTTTGCTATTGTGCGTTTGCTAATGAGCCTAGCTCACTAAGGTGTTACATTTGTTGCTGGGGGAGGAGCTTGTGAAGGAGTGTGTGTATATATAGAGACAGACTCATTAGCTGGCCTAATTCATTAGCTGCAAGTACTACCTTCAAGTACTACATTAAGTACCGTTAAGAGATATTGCAGGAGATAGTCAGGAGGTAGGCTGGAAGGTGGAAACAATACAAAAAAAAAAGGTAAGATTTGTTCAATTTAAATTTACAATTTTTTTTTTCCTCTTTAAAATGGCAGACTTGGTTCAGTGCAGGAATTGTTGTGCATTTATTTCATGTTCCACTCTTTGGAGATTCGAATGCTGTCAGATCTGTAGACAGTTCTCCTTACTGCAGCAGGAAATTTCATTTTTGAAATCAGAGATATTTAAATTATCTGTTAAACAAACTCCAGCTAGGACTGCTGCAATGCCACTGCCACAGAGGACCCCCAGAAATGGCAGATGGGTTACTGTAGGTTCTGGAAGACTTAGAGTGGAGGATAGAAGACATGTCCCACAGTCGGTGGTTCTCCATAATTCATTTGCAGCACTCTCAGAATGTAAGGACAACATGGATATGGACTCAAGCACAGAGGATGAGAAACCATTGACTCCTATGTCTAATGTATGCAAGACTGCAGCCAAGGACAAAAAAGATAAAGTGAAGTCTCAAAGGAAGCAGCTGTTGCTGGGTGATTCAATCATAAGAAGTGTGGAGCTTAAAGAAAATGGTTTTGTGAGATGTCTCCCTGGGGCTACTGCTAGAAGAGATAGAAGACGTATTCTTAATATTGTTAAGCAAGCAAAGCAGGAAGGGGACGTGGATGTTCTTGTCCATCTAGGGACAAATGACCTGGCTTGCAATGAAGTGTCAGAGGTGAAAAAATCTTTTATCACACTTGGTAATGACGTACAGGATTTTGCATCCACCATTTCATTTTCTGAAGTTCTGCCTGTGCATAATGTTCAGAATGATAGGCAGAGGCGCATAAAGGAGTTCAACATATGGCTTGGTAAATGGTGTCAAGAGCAAGGATTTGGCTTTGTTTCTCATGATAGCTCTACTTGGAATAGAAAGGAACTGTACAAAAAAGATGGTTTGCATCTTTCTCTCAAAGGAACAAATGTACTTAGTGAACAACTCCAAGAATTTGCGAAAGAGTATTTAAACTAGGAAGGGGGGGGGCAAAAGAGTGAAAATAAGAGTCCAATTGCCCCCCGAAACAATGCCAGAACAGGTCAGAAGCACAGAGGTTAAGAAATGATAAGCTCAGAGTCCTGTCTACAAATGCTCGCAGTTTAGGTAAAAAAATCAATGAACTTGCGTCAATAATGGCATCTGAGAATGTAGATTTAGTGGCTGTTACGGAGACATGGTTTAATGAAAGAAATGACTGGGACATAACCATACCAGGGTACTCTTTATACAGAAGAGACAGAGAAGGCAAGAAAGGAGGAGGAGTGGCCCTGTATGTAAAAGATAGCATTAAATCTAACCTAATACAAGTTGGTGAGGCCAACATAGTCAGTTTGGGTTACGTTGCAGTTTGCTAACCATGCAGTAACTCGTGTAGGTGTGATATATAGACCACCTGGTCAAGTTAAAGAACTAGATGATCTACTAGTTGAAGAAATAGCTAAAATGACAATGAAAGGAGAAGTTATCATTATGGGAGATTTCAATCTTCCAGATATAAACTGGAAAACCAAAATAGCAAGTTCTACCAGGAGTACAGATATTCTAAATTCCCTACTGGGGTTATCTCTACAACAAGTGGTTGAGGAGCCAACCCGGAGGGAGGCCATTTTGGATTTGGTATTCACAAATGGGGATTCGGTATATGATGTCATTGTAGGCGAAACCTTGGGATCTAGTGATCACCAGTCAGTGTGGTTTAATATAAGAACTGTGAAAGAGTCCCACCACACAAAAACAAAAGTTTTAGATTTTAGAAAAACAGACTTTTCAAAAATGAAATTAGTCATAAATGAGTCCTTATCAGACTGGAACGGATTAGGAGAAAGTCCAGGAGAAATGGGACTACTTAAAAGGTGCATTATTGAAGGCAACAGAAAATTGCATTAGACTTGTCAGTAAAAGCAAAAAAAGGAAGAGACCACTGTGGTACTCAGCAGAAGTGGCCCAAATCATTAAAAATAAAAAGCTAGCATTTTGTATTATAAAAAAAAACAGAGCAATGAAGATAAGGAAATCTACAAGATTAGGCAGAAAGAGGCCAAGCAAGTTATAAGAACTTCTAAAGCGCAGGCAGAAGAAAAACTAGCTCAGTCTATGACAAAAAGGGGATAAGACATTCTTCAGATATATAAATGAAAAAAGGAAATTAAAACAAGGAATAACTAAATTAAAAACAAAGGACGGAAGGTATGTAGAAGAGAATAAAGGGCTAGCCGACTGCCTTAATGAATACTTCTGTTCAGTTTTTACAAAAGAAAAAGGAGAAGGACCTCCACTAGAAAGGATGACTAATAAATCGTTTGATGCATGTGTCTTTACAGAGGAAGATGTTCTAAGTTTGCTGTCTAAGGTGAAGACAAATAAGTCACAGGGGCCTGATGAGATACACCCAAAATTATTAAAAGAGCTTAGTGGTGAGCTGGCAAAACCGTTAACAGATTTATTTAACCAATCATTAGTAACAGGAGTCGTCCCGGAAGATTGGAAATTGGCAAATGTCGTGCCCATTCACAAGAAAGGTAGTAGGGAGGAATCGAGCAACTATAGACCAGTGAGTCTGACATCAATAGTAGGCAAATTAATGGAAACCCTATTAAAGGATAGGATTGTGGAACATCTAAAATCCCATGGATTGCAAGATGAAAAACAACATGGGTTTACTTCAGGGAGATCATGTCAAACAAATCTTTTATAGATTTTTTTGACTGGGTGACTAAAATAATAGACGGTGGAGGTGCAGTAGACATCGCATATCTAGATTTTAGTAAGGCTTTTGACACTGTCCCACATAGAAGACTTATCAATAAACTGCAGTCATTGAGCATGGACTCCCATATTGTTGAGTGGATTAGG
Organism: Bufo bufo; assembly: GCF_905171765.1. Lineage (NCBI taxonomy): Eukaryota > Metazoa > Chordata > Amphibia > Anura > Bufonidae > Bufo > Bufo bufo. The sequence goes on along the minus strand of NC_053392.1, from coordinate 565,177,813 downwards.
CAGTGGCTGAGTGACAGACAGCAGAGGGTTGTAGTCAATGGAGAACATTCAAAACAAGGTCATGTTACCAGTGGGGTTCCACAGGGATCTGTACTGGGACCAATTTTGTTTAATATCTTCATAAGTGATATTGCAAAAGGCCTCGATGGTAAGGTTTGTCTTTTTGCTGATGACACAAAGATATGTAACAGGGTTGATGTTCCTGGAGGGAAACGCCAAATGGAAAAGGATTTAGGAAAACTAGAAGAATGGTCAGAACTCTGGCAACTGAAATTTAATGTGGATAAGTGCAAGATAATGCACCTGGGACGTAAAAACCCAAGGGCAGAATATAGAATATTTGACACAGTCCTGACCTCAGTATCTGAGGAAAGGGATTTAGGAGTAATTATTTCAGAAGACTTAAAGGTGGGAAGACAATGTAATAGGGCAGCACGAAATGCCAGCAGAATGCTTGGATGTATAGGGAGAGGTATAAGCAGTAGAAAGAGTGAAGTGCTTATGCCGCTGTACAGAACACTGGTGAGACCTCACTTGGAGTATTGTGCGCAGTACTGGAGGCCATATCTCCAGAAGGATATAGATACTCTAGAGAGAGTTCAGAGAAGAGCTACTAAACTAGTACATGGATTGCAGGATAAAACTTACCAGGAAAGGTTAAAGGACCTTAATATGTATAGCTTGGAAGAAAGAAGAGACAGAGGGGATATGATAGAAACTTTTAAATACATAAAGGGAATCAACTCGGTAAAGGAGGAGAGCATATTTAAAAGAAGAAAAACTACCACAAGAAGACACAGTTTTAAATTAGAGGGGCAAAGGTTTAAAAGTAATATAAGGAAGTATTACTTTACTGAGAGAGTAGTGGATGCATGGAATAGCCTTCCTGCAGAAGTGGTAGCTGCAAATACAGTGAAGGAGTTTAAGCATGCATGGGATAGGCATAAGGCTATCCTTCATATAAGATAGGGCCAGGGACTATTCATAGGATTCAGATATATTGGGCAGACTAGATGGGCCAAATGGTTCTTATCTGCCGACACATTCTATGTTTCTATGCCGATTTTCAAAAATACCTCAGAGTAGCTGTGTCTATGGAAGGTCAGGTGCATCATCTACAGTACAGAGCTCTAACGTTTGGAATTTCCCAGGCTCCAAGACTTTTTTTTACAAAGTTAATGGCAGAGGTCATGGCCCACATAAGGGAAAAGGACATTCTCGTTATACCGTACTTAGACAACCTCCTGATAGTAGCAGAATCTGTGGAACTTCTATCCTTTCGCCTGCTGGAAGTGGTAAACATTTTAATAAATCTCGGATGGCAGATAAACTGGGAAAAATCCAACCTAAACCCTTCCCAACAATGTGTCTTTCTAGGTTTTATCCAAGATTCAGTAAATCTACGGTGCAGCCTCCCTCAGCACAAAATATAGACAGATTAAGAGAAGACGTGCGAGTCTTGATGGCTTCAAAAAAAATCAAACTATCAGGCAAGGGATGGCAGTTCTTGGCAGAATGACCTCCACAATTCCGGCAGTAGGTTGGTCCCTGTTTCGCTCCAGGTTGCTGCAGTGGCAGATACTAAAAGAATGGCAAGGATCATTGTCCCCGTTGGACACCCCTCTCCCTCTCACCCCACAGGTGATACAGTCCTTAAAGGGAACCTGTCACCTGCAAAACGCATATTAAACCGACCACAGTACCTTACAGTATCCCCCAGTGTGTTGCTAATCATGTTTTTCTTTCCTCTTTGTGTTTTTTCATACTCGTTAAAAATGCTGTTTTAATGTCGGTTGGCTCTGTCTCCGAGTCAGGCTTGAAGTCAAGGGGGCAGCGGCCTCCTTCCTTCAAGTAAAGCTAAGCCCGCCTCTTACCCCTCCTCTACAATTAGATGGACATGCTGCCGTGATCACACTCTTCTAGCGCATGCGCGGTACGCTGCCTGTTACAGTGTGACGGCCGGGCGTGCGATCGAACTGTCCGGGCGCATCCGCAGTCAGCAAAATGCAGGCGGGTGAGTGAGGATTGCGCTGTAACAGGCAGCGTACTGCGCATGCGCTAGAAGAGCGCGATCCCGGCTTCATGGCAGCATGTCCATCTAATTGTAGAGAGGAGGGCTAAGGGGCGGGCTTAGCTTTACTTGAAGTTTTCGCATATTAACTGAGGCTATAGTGGCAGAGCCCCTCCTTATGAAGCTCTCCACAAGCGTTCCTGTTTTCTGTCCTGATGAAGGAGGCGGTCTCTCAAGGGTGCTGTCATGGGCTCATGGAAAAACGGTTACCGGTAAGTAATCCTGAATTTTCAACAGGCCCAGTATACCTGAATACACAGTTGATTATAGTGGGAAAAATTTGGTTGAATACAACATGTAGCTGAATACACAATTGATTATGGTGGGCACAATGTGGCTGGATACAAGATGTAGCAGATTCAGTTTAGTTGAATATAAAGGTAATGTGGCAAATTCCGTATAAATGAGTACAAAGTTAATATAAAAAAATCAAAGTGGCTGAGTACAAATTTAATGTGGCAAGTTTGGTACAGCTGAGTATGGAGTCACTGCAGTGAACTCTGTATGGCTGAATACAAAAATTATGGTTGCTGCTCTAAGTACAGAGTTGCTCCAATGACCTCAGTATGGCTGAATACAAAAGTAAGGTGTTCGGAACACATATAGCAGCACTTGAATATATTTGTTTCTACGTTACCACTCCTTGGAGGCTCGCTAGGTTGCAGCAGTCTCTGTTTCCCGGCGGCTGGGTACAATCCGCACGCTGATACAGTGTCCCAAGTGATGTTGCAGCGTCCCACGTGACCGGGAGCTGATTTTTGATTGGTCGCGGGCGTCCCGAGTGTTTCCCAGTACGGAGTGTCTCGTTTGAATAGGAGAGGTATCTGTAATCAGTTTCGTGGTTCAGATGGTTCTTCATTCAAAATGAGGTGATATGGATCTGTACTTTTGATCTTAAAATCCCGAATCTTATGCTGCCATTTATAAAACCAAGCGCGTTTCGGGACTTGCGTCCAAAGGCCATATTCTCATTGGTGAATACGTCCAATCTATAATGTTTAGTAAAGGTATGGGCCCTCTTCTAAGTGGCTGCCCTGCAAATTTCGGCCCAAAAGGTGGACACTGGTCTCCTTCAATGGGCTCTAAGAGAAGGGGGAAGTTCTTTACCGGAGGCAGAATATGCCTCCGTAAATGCACTCCTTATCCAACGCGAAATGGAGCTCTTAGCCGCTTTTTTGCCTTTGTTAGGGCCAAAAAACGGTATAAGCAGATTCTTGTCAATCCTCCATTCTTTAGTAACTTCAATATAATGAAGAACGGCCCTTCTCACGTCTAGATTATGAAATTTCTCTTCTTGCTCATTCCTAGGATTGGCACAGAATGAGGGAATGACTATATCTTGGGATCTGTGGAAAGTCGATACTACCTTAGGTAGAAAATTGTGGTCTAGTTTAAAAATTAGCTTATCTTCTAAGACCCCAAGGAAGGGCTCCTGGATGGACAGGGCCTGGAGCTCACATACTCTCCTAGCAGAGGATATTGCTACTAAGAAAATGGTTTTGAGAGTAAGCCATTTGATAGACATGGTATTAAGGGGTTCAAACAGGGGATCCGACAACCCTAAAAGAACCGTATTTAGGTTCCATGGAGCCACCATATTCTTCAACCTGTCTGCCACTTTCAGAATTCTAGAAATCCAGGGAACCTCATAAAGACTAGTATTATAGAGGGCACCCAGGACAGACACCTGCACTCTTAGCGTGTTTGGGGAGAGGTCCATATCCAACCCATCCTGGAGAAATTCCAGAATGAGATGAATATTGGGGAAAGACTGATTAAACCTGTCACCACTCCACGAGGCAAACTTCTTTCAGACCTTAAGATATGCTATAGAGGTTTTTTACTTTCTGCTGAACATTAAGGTATCCACTGTTAAAGATGTGTGAATTTTATTCTATATTTTGTATATCTAGGACTGTAATGAGTTAAACTTTTTCTTCTCCAAGTGCCTCCCACCCCTCTCTTTTTGTTTCAAGACTGTAGAAGAGAGGGGGAGGCAAAGTGCTGCGGGCAGTGTCTGATTTCTCATCTTTTTGCAGGTGTCCCATAGAGTGTGGTGGAGATGCGTAAGCCAATCATATGGCTTGATGATATATATTATTCACTGCCTATAGAGAAGCACCTCTTTGAAGTGTCACATATGACGTATGCAGCATTATTGTTAGAATAGAAGCCATTACAAAATGGCGATGGTAACGAGATGTTTACATTAGTTCACATTCCAAAGTGGTATTCACTGCGCAGATGCCAGGGTGTTATCTCCTCTCTCTTATCTCTTCTTCCTTTTTGACCAATGAAACAATGTTTAAGCCTCAGTGAGTACTGCCCTCTTCTGAAGATGTATAATACGGCTTACCTGATTTAAATAAAGTTAGAGATTGCTTTGACCAACTTCTGTGTCAGTGTTCAGTCTCTCAGCCACGCGTGGATATTAACCCCTGGGGGGGGTACATTGATATGGAACACCAGAGTGTATCTAAAATGCCCTAATTTAGGGCTGCTTTAACAAATGGCCCCAAGGCGAATGTAGCATCAAACAGCTGACAAGACCGGCCCCTGAGCTTGACGAACGGCAGAGGGGAGAGGATTGCAACCTCAAAGAAAGGTGAGAAAACTTTTTATCTCATCTGCCTTTCTGCTATTTACTTCGTCATGCTCAGATAGCTCAGTCCGCTGTGGGGTGGTACCCATGTAAGTATAGTAGTCGGCTGTAATGCTGAAAGCCTGGGGTCCATAGAACCATAGTCTGAAATCATAGATCACTCTGGTGTGTATATGTTTTATGTGTGTCTGTGATAAGTGAGGAGTGAGTTGAGCACAGACGGTAAAACCACAGACAAAGGGAGGGGGACAGTAACCTCCTGGTTTGGAAGGGGGCGCTGTAGCGCCGAGGTGTGGGACAAAGAAACTCCGGCTGACCTGACCAGGAAGACGCGTAGAGCCGTATGACCTTTTTTGATCTAATGGAAGACTGCAGAGACTACCTGACCTGACCCTAGGAAGATGGTAGAACCTCTCATGACCTTTTGATCTGGGGAAGACTGCGGTGATATTCTCTACCTGACCTGATCCCAGGAAGACGCGACGGAGCCCCGCCTGACCCCTGGTTTTGGGGAAGATGTGCGGGGAGTCCCGGCTGACTAGTCAGACGTGATAGTCAGATTTGAGCAAACCAGTGGGAGGGTGAATTCTTTGTCTGCGGAGGAAAGGGTTAAAGGTGCTGATCACTACTCTGTTTTGTGTGTGTCTCAGTTTGTAATACTGTTGTTAAGATGGGTCAGTCCCAGTATTATAAAGAGGGAGATTATAGGATGTGATATGGAGAATTGAAAGTTAAAATGTGACAAAGAATGTTAGAGAAAGTGTGGCCCCGGACAGAAGGTCGCCTGGCTGGCAACAGGGATGAAAATCTGTAAGAAACTGAAGTTAGAGCTTACAGACTGAGGGCATCAGAACTCCGGTGATGTTGAAGGGGGAGTTTTAACGAGTGAGAAAACAGAGCAGTGCCAGGGAAAGCTGAATGTTTATTAGGTGCAGCACAGGCATGGCACCGAGCTGCAAGTCGATTTATGGCAACTGGAGGGACAAAAAGATGGTCAGTTAATGGAACTGTGAAATAGAGAGATTCAGTCCCCCCCCTTCACACAGAAACATTCCTGAGATAAGAGGAGCAGGAAAATGGGGGGAGGGAAAAATGGGGGCAGAGAATCGTACAGAGTAAGTGATGTTATATGTGTAATATTATTATTATAGAAGACAAAGAATTGTTCAATAATCTTCTTTCTTCTTTCCCAAGCAGTGCACTGTGGGAATCCAGCTTTTAACAAAATGACTGTATGATTATAATAACATGTATATTGTCTTACAGCGACAGACCATCAGCAATTCTGGGTGTGGTGTGGCTATCTGTTTCCAGGAAAGCTGTGTTTGTCTGTGCTGCAAGTTTTGGGATGAAACAATGTGGGTTGGAAGACATGAATGATTCAGTGGAATGTGAATGGGTGTGGCTTTGAGTTGTAATTGAGGCGAATATGTGTGAAGACTGATTATGAGCTGTTAATGAAAATGTATATGAATGCGTATGGAGTACGGTATTTGTTTTTTAAATAATATGCGCATTGAGGATTTTATTTTATTTTTTCTTGGAAGTTTTGGGGTTTTTATTGGTGCCAACAGCATTGATCAAGCTGTACATTTTTTTATATCGAAGTCAATGAAAAGTTTCCTCTGGGCCCTTTGTGTGTTCATGTCTGTATTGTCAGATCTGTTTGTTTCAATGTTTGAAGTTACATGTTACATGTTAAGTGTTGTGCTAAGCATCAGAGCTCTTTTCTGATGGATAGCTACCACATTACTGACAGACAAAAGAAGGACCACAGCGTCTGACTGAAGGGGGTGGACTTAGATGACTCAGAGCGGAGGGAGGAGGATAGGGGTGGACGTTACAGACAACGACAGCCCTTGTGCCCATCCCCTAGTTATAAGACACTCCCATGGAAGATGAGAAGTCCTGTTTGTTTTCCAGTCTATTAATTCCGCGATAGGGAAAGTTGGATACTTCTGTAAGCCAAAATGCAAAGTAACATCAAGCGGCATTGGGTGGTTCAGTGGTGCCAACCAGAGGTAGTGTTCCTTTGGCATTGCTACAGCCCTGATGTCAAACGCCTCATTGAAGTGAGGAAAAAGTAAGTCTGCCACCCTATGATGGGCCTGCAGAGTCTGTGGGACCCAGATCCCAGAAGAGAGAGTGTTGTGCTGTGTGTTGTACTCCTCGTCCACACCACACGAGAGGATTGTATTCTGTGTTGACCATGCCCGGATCACTGTCCGTCCCCACAGACACCCATGTTTTGTTGTCTTAAGGAGAACACAAGACAGGGAGGGGGGGGAGTTAGATCAAGATTAGGAAACAGGAAATCCAGTATCGGCTCTACTTTTAAACATTTTAAGCAGATTCAGTCTGGCCCAATGATATCCCTTACTCTGGGTGATAAAGAAGTAGTCCCTTTTTGATTGATACTGGAGCAGCCAAGACAGTTGTGCACAGCAAACATGGCCTCCCCTGATTTACTCTCCAAGCACACCAGTCTTTGGGTAGAAGTGGATGGGAAAGTAGTACGCTCCTTTTCAACAGAAACCATCCATATTAGATTTGCCCCTAACCAAGATCCGCTTGCCCGTTTGCTGGTCAGTGGTAACGCCCTTTGTTGCCTCCTAGGTGCAGATTTGCTTGCAAAAGTACATGCTGGTATCTCACATCAGGAGGACGGCACTGTGAAGCTTACAGGTGCCCTCAACGACCAGGAACTTTGTTTGTTGGCCATTGGTGATCAAATTCCCTGGTCCATGTTTGTATCAGTACTCCCAGAAGCTAAAAAAAACCCAAAACCACTCACCATTGGATGGTACATGACCTACATGCCGTTAATGAAGTCACAGTTTCTAACACCCACATCGTGCCCAATACACACACCTTGTTGGCTCAGGTTCCCATTACCCCTACTCACTCCACTGTGATTGATTTGTCCTTTAGTCCCTACCGCTTCACAGATGAGGTGGTAGATGCTTTTTATGCCTAGAACTGGCAATTCTGTGTTCCCCCACAATGTACTATCAGATTATTACATTTAGATTGTATTGTTATGAAGTGAGTGGCCATGACTCAGCTGTCCTCACCCAACTGCATGGCCATCAATAACGCCCCGTAGCATATTATACAGCCAGACTTGATCCCGTGGCCAGAGGTGCCCCTTTCTGCATCAGAGCTGTAGTAGTTGTGTTAGCTATGCTTGATAAAAGCTCTGAGATAGTTCTGAACCACAAAGTGATGGTGATATTACATCTATCCTCATGAACGTACAATCCAAATGATTGTTTTGTTGCCCGTTATTTGAGAATGCAGTGTTCCATTTTGTTGCCTGACAATGTTGCTCTCCAAAGGTGTAATACTTTGGACCCAGCCACCCTGTTGCCTCTGGACCAAGGGGGGAGGGAAGAGTTAGGGCACCGCACTTTAAACTTTTCTTCCAGATTCAAAGGAAGAGGCTCCTGACTGTTTGCAGATGATGTCACAAGAGGTAGTGGGATTTGGTAAATCAGCCATTAGGTAATCTAGATCATGTGCTCTTTGTGGATGGATCGAGGTATGGCCAGGATGGCAGGTACTACACAGGTTGGGCAGTGGTGATTAAACGTGAACTACCACACATGTCTGCTCAAGAAGTGGAGCCAAAGGACTCTGAAGATGGCTTGCAGATATGCAGATGGAAAAACAGCCAACATTTACACTGATTCCAGGTGTGCTTTTGGGATAGCCCATGACTATGGGCCCATATGGAAAGCCAGAGACTCCTTGATCGCTTCAGGTAAACCCATCGAAAATGGGGAAGCAGTGAGGTCTCTGATAGAAGCCCTCTTGTCACTAACATGAGAGGTGATGATAGCAACGAAAGGCCACTGTAAACAGATGCAGAGGAGGCAAAGGGGAAAGCCACGGCAGATCAGGCGGCAAAAATGGCTGCCAAATTACCTAAGCAGACCCCTGTCTTAAGTGGCCACAGTTCAGGTCCCTGAAATAACTCCTCCTGTCTCCCGAAAGTTCTTAAGACCTTACAGAACCAGATGGGGAAGGAGGAAAGGGACTGGTGGATGGAAAAGGGGGGACTACAAATAAGAAGGGAAACTTTACCTTCCCAGGTCCCTCTAATCCCCGATGGCACAGGCAACCCATGGAGTGACGCACCAGACAAAAACTGCTATGTGTGATTTAGTACGTAGCATATGGTACGCCCCAGGGTTCAGCACTGTAACAGTCAGACATACTCAAGGATAAACGGTCGTGTCCAGAACAACGTGGGCAAGGTGGTTAAGGTACCCAAGAAACACGTCTTGCTTTTTGTATCTGTTTCAACGTTTACAGACTACCTTCAACTACACAAGGTGGGCATGTATGAGTATGTATTGATATGTGACTTGTTTTCAGGATGGCCAAAACCGTACCCAAAGAAGTAAAAAAGATGATGGCCGAAGTTGTGTGCAGGTATGGGGTACCTTAGATCATTGAAAGTGACACAGGTGTTCACTTCACAGGTGAAGTGATGCAGGAGATGATGAAGGTTTTGGGTGTAGGACAGGCCTTACATGCTTCGTACCATCCACAAAGCAGCAGTAGAGTAGGGAAAAGGAACTGAACGGGACACTAAGTTAAAGATTCAAAAGCCTTAGAGTGCCTGCTGGTAGCCCTCTTTTAGTAAGGTATACGCCTAACCGTGAGACAGGCCTTTGTCCCTATAAGGTCCTTTTTGGGTCAGCCCCTAGGATAGGATTTATTTCCCACAGCAGCTTCAGATGCAACATGGTTGTCTGACAGATTATGTGATCAGTTTGTACAAGCATTTGACTAAAGTACATTTTCGAGTTTTTGCTTCACTTCCAGGTTTTGATAAAGTACCAGGAACCCACCCACTTGTGTCTGGAGATTGGGTGGTAGAAAAAGACACGTTAGGAAAGTCCTAAAACCCTGGTTTGATGGTCCATTCCGAGTGTTGTTGACCACAAGCACAGTGAAGCTCAAAGAAAAGCATAATTGGATTGATTTCAAGGAAGTGTTGAGACTGGTTTTCCCTTGTGTGACTGTTGATCATGACTCAAAAGAATATGGGAAAATTGTATGAAAACATCGATCCAGAAAATCAGAAGCACTGATAACCTCCAGTCCCCCCCATATAATGTCAACGCCAGTTAGGGAAAGATCATCTGACTTCCCCGTGCTCAAATCCAGTGTCACGGGAGGTTGTTCGCTAGGGATGGCTTGTCGTGGAAGCTGGTGAAAAGGAGGCGGAGCATTGGGACAGATGGTTAGGTTTAGGGAAAGAATGAAATTCAAGGGGGGACTGTTAAAGATGTGTGAATTTTATTCTATATTTTGTATATCTAGGACTGTAATGAGTTAAACTTTTTCTTCTCCAAGTGCCTCCCACCCCTCTCTTTTTGTTTCAAGACTGTAGAAGAGAGGGGGGGGGGGGGGGGCAAAGTGCTGCGGGCAGTGTCTGATTTCTCATCTTTTTGCAGGTGTCCCATAGAGTGTGGTGGAGATGCGTAAGCCAATCATATGGCTTGATGATATATATTATTCACTGCCTATAGAGAAGCACCTCTTTGAAGTGTCACATATGACGTATGCAGCATTATTGTTAGAATAGAAGCCATTACAAAATGGCGATGGTAACGAGATGTTTACATTAGTTCACATTCCAAAGTGGTATTCACTGCGCAGATGCCAGGGTGTTATCTCCTCTCTCTTATTTCTTCTTCCTTTTTGACCAATGAAACAATGTTTAAACCTCAGTGAGGACTGCCCTCTTCTGAAGATGTATAATACGGCTTACCTGATTTAAATAAAGTTAGAGATTGCTTTGACCAACTTCTGTGTCAGTGTTCAGTCTCTCAGCCACGCGTGGATATTAACCCCTGGGGGGGTACATTGATATGGAACACCAGAGTGTATCTAAAATGCCCTAATTTAGGGCTGCTTTAACACCACCACACTCTGGGATAGACCTCTACCTAGGAGGATGGATTGTTCAGTAACCAAGCTGATAGTTTGAGAAGCTTGGGGTTCGCATGGTAGATTGGACCCTGCGTTAGGAGGTCTTCCGTCTGGGAAACAGGATTGGATCTTCCCGGCTGATGGATCTCAGGAGACTGAACCAGCCTCTTCTGGGCCAGAAGGGAACCACCAGGATCAGGGTACATTCCTCAGTCTGGAATTTCTGTAGAACCTTTGGAATTGTTGGAAAAGCATAAACGAGGCCCGACATCCAATTCTGGATCAAGGTGTCTACCGCTACGCAGGGATCCCTTGGATTCAGGGAGAAGTAATGCTGCACCTTGTGATTTTTGTTTGAGGCGAACAGATCCAGATCTGGGCTGCCCCAATGAAACTGGATCCTCTGAAAGGCTGTTTGAAAAAGAGACCACTCACCTGGATCCAATCTCTGTCGACTGAGAAAATCTGCTCTTAGGTTGAGAGAGCCTTTTAGGTGCACTGCTGCAAGCGATCTTAAATTCTTCTCCGCCCATGAGAATATCTGTCTTGAGAGACCCTAAAGATGACTGTGCCTTGTTCCTGATGACGGATGAAAGCCACTGCTGCGGAGTAGTCCGAGTGGACCAGTACATGACGGTTTAGTGAGTGGGTCTGTGATGCTTTTAGACCTTCCCATATCGCCCAATGTTCCCTGTAATTGAAAGACATCCTCCTCCGAGGTTCGGTCCAAGTCCCCTGAAAGGAGATTGTGGCTGTAAGAGCACCCCAGCCCCAGGAACTAGCGCCTGTTGTCAGCGAGAAAACCTCTTCCTGATTCCAGAAGACTCTGAGCCACCACTGTAACGAGCATCTTACCTCCCCTTTTAACTCTATTTTCTGGTCCAGGGTGAATTGTGACCTGTTCTAATTCCTGAGGATAAGATCCTGTAGAGGTCTCATGTGGTATTGTGCCCAGGCAACCGCAGGAATGCAGGATGAGAGGCGTCCTAGCATCTTCATGCCTTCTCTGATGGAACAAATGGGACTCTTCAAGAATTGTTGGATTCTGAGCTTCAGGTCCTGGTCTTTTGGAGAGATAGAAAGGATTTCTGTAGGACAGAATCTAGAAGGATGCCTAAAAATATTCTTCTGTTGTTGGGAAGGAGGTTGGACTTTTACCAGTTGACTATCCAGCCCAGGGCCTGAAGATGAGAAAGGACCACCTGAAGATGGGAATGAAGGAGATCCGCATTTACTGCTATGATTAAAAGGTCGTCCAAGTATTCCTTTCTGGCTTAGGGAGGCAACTACTTCTGCCATGACTTTGGAGCAGATGCGAGGGGCAGAAGATATTCCGAAAGGAAGGCATTTGAACTGGTAATGATGAATCTTTCTCTCCAGCTGAACTGCGAATCTTAGATATTTCCTTGACGTCGGGTGGATTGGAATGTAGAAATAAGCATCCTTGAGGTCTATTGTGGCCATCATAGCTCCCTTCTTGATGAGATTCACAGCGGATCTTACTGTCTCCATCTTGAATTTGTGATAAGTGATAAATTTGTTGAGTGGCTTCAAGTTTATTATAGTCCTGAATTTCCCGGTTGGTTTCCGGACTAAAAATAATGGGGTATAGTAACCCCTTCTTATTTCTCGGTTGGGAACACATTTCACTGCTCCTAGGCATAATAACTCTCTTATGCCGTCGGACAGAAAGGACATTTGAGATAAGGGGAGCCAGGTTAAGGTGAATTTTTGTGGAGGAAGAGATTCCAATTCTATCACGTAACCCTCTCTTATAATTTTGACAATAATGGGGTCTGTGATCTGCTCCCAGGTGTGTATAAAAGAGCTGAATCTTCTTCCAACCCGGATGGCGTCATTGTTTGGAGGAGGAGGAAGGATCCCCCTTATTGGGATTAAAAAAAAGGAAATTCCTTCCTTTCCCCCCTTTTGTATAGCTCCACCTTCCTGATTTACCTTTATCTGTTTTGGAATCCTGATGTTGTGGTCTATTCCGAAAAAAATGCCTCTTATTTTTGGATCTGTCTTCAGGAAACCCTCTTTTGCGGTTGGTGGCGTTTTCCAGGATTCTATCCAAGTCGGGGTCAAAGACATACTGGCCATGGAACGGGAGAGAAATCAGCTTATTCTTGGATGTCATATCACCTGACCAGGCCTTTAGCCAAAGGACTCTTCTAATGGTATTGGATAGGACCGCTGTACGGGCAAATAATCTTACGGACTCCGCTGAGGCGTCTGCTAGGAAGCTAGTGGCCATCTTTATTAGGAGAAGGCTATCCAAGATTTGCTGCCGCTGGGTTTTATTACTTAAATGGAGCTCTAGCTGCTACAACCAGACTTTTAAGGTACGGGCCACACATGTCGCAGCTACTCCCAGTTTTAAAAGAGCTGCCGTAGCTTCCCAAGTTTTATTTAGGAGACTTTCCGCCTTCCTGTCCATGGGTTCTTTCAATTGTGTGGCGTCTTCAAAGGGAAGAACCGTGCGTTTTGCGACACTGGAGCATCGACTCTAGGGATGTGCAATCTGCCTTGTCAAATTCTAGGCGCAGACAATTAGTAAATCTGGGCCACTGTTTAATTTTTTTTTTCTCCCTAAATATTAGAACTTCACAGACATAACCTTCTCACTGCTAGACCGGCTCATAAGATTGTTTCTTGGCCCTTTTCTTGGTATATGCATGTGTATAGTGTCTACTTTGTTACTTAGAGGATATTAAATATTACATCACCTCCGGTCAATCAGGACATTTTCGGTGGAGGAAGTCTTCATCCCTTGGACAGAAATCGAGTGAGTGACGGCCGCTTCCTCCTCGCAGCTGTCGCTAAGCAACAAACAGGAGTCATCTCTTTCTCTGTGAATTTAACCCTCCGGATGAACAAATGTTATTTTTATTCCGTCTCCAAATCGTCTGTCTAAAATTAGGCATTCCATTATCTGATCACACCAGTTAATACGAATTCAGATGAGATGATGCATGACATTAATTTTATTTCTTGCCGGTATCTTACCATCTAAGGAATGCCTTTGTTTTACAGTATCTTCATAAAAAGTACAAGACTGCACTCTAAGCAATGCCTGTAGTGAAAAATACCCGTTATGGTATATTCACACTGTGCAGAATCCTTCTGGGGTCCCTGAGGGGCCACATTAAGCTCCTCCCCATCAGCCCACTAAGCTCCACCTTCAGCAGTGCAGCCTGGGCACTTCTCCCAACACCTCCTAACAGCTAGGCCAGAATGGGTTAGATGGCAGGCAGGTCATCAAAATAACCATCCTGCTGCTTCTCTCAGTTCAATGATGCATCCTCTCTGGCTTGGTGCAAAATGGCTTGGTGTAAGATGTCTAGCATTCAGCAATCTATCACCAAGAGGTACATTATCCAAAAGTAGCCTCTGAGAGTCTGTTTATAGGGCAGCTGGGAAGCATTTTTACACCCTCTTGTGGTAAGACCCAGTGTTGAATCTGACCACACCTTTAATCATGTAAAACATGGGGGTGTATGGGTGACCATAGCCCCTGAGTTAGTGCATACGTTTAAGGTTCCTGATTACTTGTCCCATTCCATTGGTGACCTTCATTGGATAACCTGCATACAGTACTGCACATGACTTATCTACTATGTGTGCAGTAGTGGCAGAGTTGTTGCGGGTTTTTCAGATCCTTTATCTCCCAGATATGGTACAGAGTGTGAGAATCCAGTGTGTCATTATGTATTCACAGCAAGCTTTTATGCATCTGAATAGCATTTGAAGGCGTGATGAAACCATAATTAAATATGTGCTGGATATTTCCATGAACTAACACACCTGGTACTACTGGTTGATCCATGCATGTAATTTGATGTGCAGCACATCTGAGGGAATTTATGAGCAGGACCTACTGCTATTCATCTGATGGCTTTAAGGGGCATCTGTCAGTAGATTTCTACCTATGACACTGGCTGACCTGTTACATGTGCGCTTGGCAGCTGAAGGCATCTGTGTTGGTCCCATGTTCATATGTGCCCGCATTGCTGAGAAGAATGATGTTTTAATATATGCAAATGAGCCTCTAGGAGCAACGGGGGCGTTGCCGTTACACCGAGAGGCTCTGCTCTCTCTGCAACTGCTAGGCCATCCTCACTTTACTTGACAGGGCCAGGTGTGGTGGTGATTTCACCTCCTGGCTCTGTCAAATTGGAGATTTTGTGGCAGTTGCAGAGAGAGCGGAGCCTCTAGGTGTAATGACACTGTCGCCCCTCTTGTTCCTAGAGGCTCATTCGCATATATTAAAACTTAATTTTTCTCAGCAAAGCGGGCACATATGAACATGGGCCCAACACAGATGCCTTCAGCTGCCAAGCACACATGTAACAGGTCAGCCAGCGTCATAGGTACAGATCTGCTGACAGATGCCCTTTAAAGGGTTTATCCGAGAATTTGATATTGATGGCTTATCCCCAGAATAGGTCATCAATATCAGATCAGCGGACGACACCTCCGCGAATTAGCTGTTCAAAGAGGCCGCAGCGCTCCGTGAGAGCTTAAAGGGGTTGTGTCACCAGCAAATAGCATTTATCATGTAGAGAAAGTTAATACAAGGCACTTACTAATGTATTGTTATTGTCCATATTGTCTACTTTGCCGGCTGGATTAATTTTATTTCATCTCATTATACACTGCTCGTTTCCATGGTTATGACCATGAAATCCGTAAGCACACTGGTTTACTGCAGACCCTGACTCTCTGCACTTATTTCCCACTGGGGTGCACCACACCTTACCATCCTTTCTGGAGGGCATCAACACTTTGTGACACCTCGACCCCAAACCCGGCCACTGTATGGGAAATAATAAGCGCAGGACACACAAACTTTTTTTTTTTGCTTTTGCTTATTGTGTCTTTGTTAATTAGTGTGTTTTTTCTTTCTTTTCAAAAATGTAGCATGCTGTAGCTGTTAGCTTCTTTTTTTTTTCAGGACTTTTCACATCATCTTCTCTACAGGAGAAAAATGCTCAAAAGAAAAACGCTAGTGGTAAGACACCCTGGGGGAAATTTATAAAAAAAACTGGCTTAGTAGCCCATAGCAGATTCCACCTTACATTTTTAACAGCTCTTTTGGAAAATGAAAGGCTCAATCTGATTGTTTGCTATGGGAAACTAAGCCAGTATTCCTTTACACCAGTTTTGATAAATCTCCCCCAGTGTGTGCCAAAAACATCCGAAAAACTTCCATAAAAACAAGGCAAAAAATGAAGGTGACAATAAAAAGCAAAACAAAAATAATGTAGTTATCCTGTTGTTTTTCAACTGGTAAAAAATAAATAAATAAATAAATAAATAAATAAAAAATTTTCATGAGTGCGGGGTCCCAGATACCTTGATAACTGTTCTCTGCTGAGGAAACCAGGCTCTGATCTCCTGATGCAAGGTCTCGATATGCTCAGATCTGCTGAACTCAGACCTTCCATTTATCACAGGGACAAAAATGTATCTGAGCCCCCGGCCACATATCTGCTTGGCAAAATCAGACCCTCTTTTATATTAAAATGGAGGTCTTACATGCCCATGCCATGACCCACATTTAGGCCTCATGCACACAACCGCATTTTTGGTCTGCATCTGATCCGTATTTTTTGCGAATCGGATGCGGACCCATTCATTTCAAGCTGCTGTCCCGCAAAAAAAACAAAAAAAAACATGTCCCGTTTTGTGGACAAGGATAGGACATTTCTATAGAAGGAGAAAATAAAATGGCGCCAAGCACGTGGTCGGTATCCGTATTTTGTGGATCTGTGGTTTGCGGGCCTTATTAAGACCAGCATTTCGTACTCCAGTTTAAAATAGATGGACTAACCCGCTCCAAATTTCTTAAAGTGCATGCCTATTAGTAAATGTGGAGCATTTTAAACAGTCCTAACGTCATGAATAGTTGTGACAATTTGTACCATTATCTGGCACCACGTTGCGCCATATACGCCGGGAACGGTCGTATCCATAGGGCGCCGTCATCTGGAGTGGACCGAGTGCTGCCTACGCTCATGACCTCACAGAATGTTCCTCTCCTGGGAGCTCCCACCACTGCCATGGCTCGACTGTACAGATTGATGGTGCAATTGATATCATTTTTGTATACTTCTTGCTGACGTACTCACAATTAGGTGAAGAGCTCATTTCCGAGGCGAGAGGAGCACATACAAGCTGCACTGGGCGCTTCTGACAAAGTGGCCGTGACATCGTAGAAGGACTTCTACACAATGGGGCGCATCATTATTTCATCCCCTCCATTCAGATGTGTGGAGAGTGAATACAATGAGAAGAAATATGGGCTGGGAACGTTGCGCCGTGCACCTCATAGTCATCCATCACTCCGCACAGTAGCCTCAGGTACTTCATCCTCCTCCTGACTCTTAAAACCTGCCACTTGGAAAAATAGCGTTGCCATCGATTAAGTCTCTTTCTGATGTCAGTGAATTACGGACGTGGGCTGTTTGTGGTCTCCATGGACGGCTCACTTAGGCCTTATTCACACTTCAGTGATTCACGGATGTGTGCCGTCCATGTCCTCCATTTGCTCGCGCTGCGGTGAACGCTCACTGCTGACTGGAAGCTCAAGACAGGACCTGCGCTACAGCGTGATGACATCTTGCAGGCACTGTCCTCCAGTCAGCAGCACAAGCAAATGGAGGAGGTGAGTGTTTTTTTTCTTTTATTAACACGGGGGGAAGGGGTGGGGTAAAGGCTGCACTAATGAGCGCTCTGCAATGGAAGTGCTCATTAGTAACAGTCAGCAAAGGAAAATAATACGGCAATTAATATTGCCGGTAGGAAAAAATTACCGGCATCGGCAGGGCCACTAATATACCGGCCGGGTGGCAACCCTTCTCACAGATCATTGTTAGGAGATACTCTGAAAACTAATTTTCAGCCTAGTGGTGTCTGTGGAATACGGATGACGCACGGAGGGCAAAAAAATGTCTGGGATTCTCAAAGACATGGGGTGGGGTGGCATTACAATGCAAGAGCTGAAGGACCTGTGAAAAGTGGAGGAGGGGCTGGAGCTCAGCAGTGGAGAGGAGAAGTGGTAAGGACCTGTGATGATGTCACCATCATCTAATCAGTTCAGGAGCGGCTGGAGCTCAGCAGTGGAGAGGAGAAGTGGTAAGGACCTGTGATGGTGTCACTATCATGTGATCAATGCAGGAGAGGCTGGAGCTCAGCAGTGGAGAGGAGAAGTGGTAAGGACCTGTGATGATGTCACCATCATGTGATCAATGCAGGAGAGGCTGGAGCTCAGCAGTGGAGAGAAGTGGTAAGGACCTGTGATGATGTCACTATCATGTGATCAATGCAGGAGAGGCTGGAGCTCAGCAGTGGAGAGGAGAAGTGGTAAGGACCTGTGATGATGTCACCATCATCTAATCAGTTCAGGAGGGGCTGGAGCTCAGCAGTGGAGAGAAGAGGTGGTAAGGACCTGTGATGATGTCACTATCATATAATCAATGCAGGAGAGGCTGGAGCTCAGCAGTGGAGATCGGAAGTGGTAAGGACCTGTGATGATGTCACTATCATGTGATCAATGCAGGAGAGGCTGGAGCTCAGCAGTGGAGAGGGGAAGTGGTAAGGACCTGTGATGATGTCACCATCATGTGATCAGTTCAGGAGGGGCTTGAGCTCAGCAGTGGAGAGAAGTGGTAAGGACCTGTGATGATGTCACCATCATGATATCATTACAGGCGAATGCAGACTAACGGTCCTTTCACACTAGCGGCAGGGGACTTCGGCAGGCTGTTCCGGTGGGTGAACAGCCTGTCGGATCCATCCTGCAGCTAGTTCACGTGTGCCCCCGGACTGCCGCTCCATCCCCATTGACTATAATGGAGGCGGGGGCGGAATTCTGGCGGCGCACGCTGAGAGGCAGCCGGACTAAAGGTACTGCATGCAGTACTTTTAGTCCGGCCGCCTCTCGGCGTGCGCTGCCGCCGGAACTCCGCCACTGTCCCCATTATAGTCAGTGTGGACGTAGCAGCAGTCCGGGGGCACACGTGAACTAGTGGCAGGACGGATCCGACAGGCCGTTCACCCACCGGAACAGCCTGCCGGGAGTCCCCTGCCGCTAGTGTGAAACTAGCTTTAGAGGTGGAGAAGTGGTGAGCCTGTGAAACCTTGGATGTTGTAGTCCTCTCCTCTTATCCTTCCTCTCTGAATTGTCCTCTGATATCCCATTAAAATGACCTGGACATGCCGGGAATTGTTGTTATCGCTTCTTATACCTCCCCCTGCAATGTCCTCCGACGCTGGTATATAGATTATGGTTTCCATTCTGTGTGTTGTATCGTCACCCAC
This sequence comes from Bufo bufo, assembly GCF_905171765.1. Lineage (NCBI taxonomy): Eukaryota > Metazoa > Chordata > Amphibia > Anura > Bufonidae > Bufo > Bufo bufo. Next base: position 565,158,869 of record NC_053392.1, on the reverse strand, counting down.
TGTCTTGAGGGTTAAGAAAGTGGTCACCCCATATTATGTTACGTCACATTTGTGATTTGTGTGTTTCCTGTGCTGGCAAAAAGGATAAGAAGTTGGTTGTCCCCAGAAATAGCGCCACCCTTTTCCATGGGCTGTGCCTGGTATTGCAGCTCATCCCCATTTACTTGAAGGGATTTCTGTTACCAAGAATCTGACACAATGTCCTAAGCAAATGGTCATTGATTTTTGGCCTCTGCTAAGAACAGTGTATCAGATTTTCAGAAACACATCTCTGAGCAGTGCCAAAGGTGTTTCAGCTCTCTATAGAGAATTTCTTATTTTTTCAGGAAAATATTGGAGACTAAAGATCACAAATGTCACCAAAATGATCTCTCGTGTATCCATACCACCCAGTCCCAGATTACAGGCACTGCTGTCCAGGGAAGGCTTCTGCATGTCCTAATTTCAGCTATATACACTCGAAATGTTGAAGCACGGAGCTGTCAGCTCCACTATTCACCCTGTGACCCTTGCTGTCGGGGACTTGGTGCCAGTGTGATTGACGTCTTCACAGCTACTGCCAGCCACAGACAGAAAAAGCTGGCAGAGGAACAGGGGTCATCAAACTGTGGGAGGCGCTAGGTGGCCATAATACTGCATGGGGAAGCACTATGGAGGCATCGTATTGTGTCTGAGTACTAAGGAGATATCATGCTACATAGGGGGCCCCCAAGAGGGCATCATAATGAATGTGGAGCCCTCAAAGGGGGGCATAATACTGTGTGGGGGCATGGTATTAGTTAAGAGCCACTTAATGGCATAACACAGTATGGAGCATTGAGCAAATGTTAGCGAGACTGAACATATTCTCTAAATAATATGAGCACTTGAGGATGTAAATTATAGCTGGTAATACTTTAAACAACTTCATAAAAGTAAAATAATCCTCTATTTTCATTGCGTGATTTCTTTCATTAATTTTAATATCCAGCTACAGAGGAAAAAGTTGGACCTGTGGAAGTCTAATGGCTGAAATCCCCACCAATCAGATCTTTATTTCATATCTAATTGATATATCATAGTTTATAAGGGGGGGAACCCTTTCAATGAACATCATAAGCCAGGTGCCTCCAGTTAATGCAGTCCTTCTCAAATAGTGGGGCGCGCCCCCCAGGGGGGGCGCCAGGCTCTGTAAAGGGGGGCTCGTTCAGGGCCGGCCTTTGGGGTGTGAGAATTTCTTCTGTATAATGCCAGCAGGCAGGCCGGGCGGCTGGCGCGTCCCTCAGTGATGTCACGTGCCTGCGCCGCCTGCTTTATGAATGAAGCAGGAGGCGCAGACAAGTGACGTCACTGAGGGACGCGCCGGCCGCCCGGCCCGCCTGCCGGCATTATACAGAAGAAATTCGGATATACGGTACTATTAGGAGTGAGGGGGGCATGTTTAATAACTTTAAACGGCGGCGGCGGGCACACGGAATCTGTGGATGGCACAGTTAAGGGGTGGGGGTCTGTGGATGGCACTGTTATGGGCTGGGGGGGCACTATGGATGGCACTGTTATGGGGTGGGGGGGTTTGTGGATGGCACATATATAACAGTGCCAGCCACAGATCCCCCTGTAACAGTGCCAGCCACAGATCCCCCCATAAGTGTCCGTCATCCACAGATCCCCCCATAAGTGTCCGTCATCCACAGATCCCCCCATAAGTGTCCGTCATCCACAGATCCCCCCATAAGTGTCCGTCATCCACAGATCCCCCCATAAGTGTCGGTCATCCACAGATCCCCCCATAAGTGTCCGTCATCCACAGATCCCCCCATAAGTGTCCGTCATCCACAGATCCCCCCCATAAGTGTCCGTCATCCACAGATCCCCCCATAAGTGTCCGTCATCCACAGATCCCCCCATAAGTGTCCGTCATCCACAGATCCCCCCATAAGTGTCCGTCATCCACAGATCCCCCCCCATAAGTGTGTGTCCGATCCACATTTCTTTATTCTCTTATACGTTAATAAGGATACAGTGTTATGCAGAGGTGTACTTATAACAATTTTATAGACAAATGATACTATTTACAGTCGCGCGGGGGGCGCAAAATGTTTTCTTCTTCCTAGGGGGGGCATGACAGAAAATAATTGAGAAGCACTTAATGTGATCTTATGCTCCCTCTAGTGGCACATATTACTCATTGCATGTTGAAGAATACCTGACATTAGTGTGGTATAGAGCTCCCTCTAGTGGATAGTTAATGTTTAGGCTTATAATGTTACCTATTCGGGAAAAAAGGGGGTTTTCTGTGAATTAAAAATATTTTTGGGACTAAAACATAAAAAAGTAATTGTGTAATCTGTACTAAAATAGTACAGTACCAGCAAAGCATATGAGATTACACAAATCTCATGTACACTTTGCAGATTTTTACTGTGGGGAAATACCTGCTGTACGGATTTCCAAATTTGCAGCATATCAATTATGTTTGTGGTTTTAGCTGTGGATTTCACCATTTTCCACTGAAGGGTGAGATCTGGGGCAAAACAGCATCAAATCATATCCGCACCAAAATCCGCAATTTCTTATTGAATTTTGGTGCGGATATGGTGCAGAAATGCACATAAATCCGCACGGAAATCTGTGCAGATCTTATGTGCGTTCACCCGCACTTGTCTGTAGGCGGCCTAAGGGTAGGAACACGCAAAGAGGCCACACTGCTGTTGGGTACCGCTTGGCCATATGAGCTGCCGCTGGCAGGGTTGCCAACCAGAATTTTTTCTTTTTTTCTGGACAGCTTTTCTCAAAATTACTGACAGCTAACATTTTTTACGGACAAATTGGAAAACTATAGTGAATGATAAAGATTATAAGTCCTGCATGTCTACAGCTCAATGTACTGATAAGAACTCATTACCTGCCTTTACTGTGAGTTGGAAAATGATGATAATTACCACCAAAAATCATCTAGTCAGGTACCACCAGCCTCAAAAAAATTCCAAACATCTATTTTTTTCACGGACAGTTGGCAACCCTGACAGCCTGCACTAATTAAACGAATGGTCTGTATTGTTAATGGCCACACAATACATCAATACTGTACAGCCATTACAACAATGCAACAGTGCCGTCCTAATTAGTTTAAGTAGAGCCCACCGTGGCTCACATGATTATGCGGCACTTAAGCTGGTTATTCGGTCATCCACAGGATTGGTCATCAATATCAGATTGGCAGAGGTCCGACACCTCTGACCCCCGATGTTAGAAGAGACCGGGCACTCAGTGAGAGCGTCGCCTGTTTCTAGACCATGTGACTTCAAACGCCACGTAGGTGCAGCGCAGCCCCATTAAAGTGAATGGGACTTTTTTTGCAGAGTCACGGAACAGACACACGGACGTGGACAGCACGCAGTGTGCTCATGTGGACCAAAACAATGGTCGTGTGCATAAGCCCTTAGAAAAAGGAAGAGCCAAGTGTTTATGGATACTCTTATGGATGTGTGCACCCGCTGGGGGCACTTGGTGGAGGGTCCCAGTCATCTGCCCCAATAATCAGAGTTTCATTGCATACCCAGCCAGGCGATATGCTATAGAAACCCTTTAGAAAAAGGCGCTACTCCAGAAACTGCACCATTCTTGGCCATAGGCTTTGTCTACCCCTGGAACTCATTTGAATCGGTCTGAATTAAAGGGGTTGTCCAAGTTAAATAAAAACTGAGGCAGACCCTGTAAATGGGCTAAAATAACGTAAGAATCGATAGTCAACACTTTCCTCCCCTGCTTCTTCCAGCGCTGCATTCCGTTCCTTCCCGCCGCTGAGATCATCGTCCTGAGTGCAGCAGTGATGTTCTGTGCGCACAGGTGACCATGCAGCCAATCACTGGCCTAAGAGGTGTAAGGGATGCCACTGCTGAGGCCAGTGATTGGCTGCAGCGGTGACCTGTGTGCACTGAACGTCACCGCTGCAGCCAGGAGGACAAACAGCAATGGGGAGGACTGGAGTATAGCGCAGGGAATCTAGACCATTTACAGAGGCTGTCCTAGTTTGTATTTAACTCGGACAACCCCTTTAATATTTTTTTTTTATAGGCTTTATGTCAGAATGCTTAGGTACAAAAGTCACAAATTTGTCTGTCACGGGTTGCTTTTTTTTTTTTTTTAGCAATTTATCAAATTTTGCACGCAATTTGTTACATGGAATACCAAAGGATTTTCAATCTAAAGTCTAACCTCATTTATTATAGAGGTCTCTGACAGTCTACTTCCTCAGGGGACTGGGATACACTTGCAACTTTCTGGGGTGACTTGTGATTTTTTGGTCAAAAAAACTGCAATGTTAAATCTGACAAAAAAATTTAGCTCTGCCCACAAAACATCTGTCCGACCCTGAGTAAAAACAAGTTGCCGAGTATGGCACAACGCCCCTAGAAATGGTGCAAGTGCATCATAAATTTGGCGTAAAATGACCAAAATCACTCCACAATTCTAGCACAGTGCACTTGATAGGTATGAAATGACGGTCTTAGGCTACTTTCACACTAGCGTTAATATTTTCCAGTATTGAGATCCGTTATTGGGTCTCAAAACTGGAAAAAACGCTTCCGTATTGTCCCCATTCATTGTCAATGGGGACAAAATGTAACTGAACAGAACGCTCCAAAATGCATTCCGTTCCGTTCTCATACCGGAGAGCATGCTGCGGTTTGCTTTCTGTCCTGGGATGCGGAGCAAGACAGATCCGGCATGACCCACAATGCAAGTCAATGGGGACTGATCCGTTTTCTCTGACACAATAGAAAACAGATCCGTCCCCCATTGACTTTCAGTGGAGTTCATGACGGATCCGTCTTGGTTATGTTACAGATAATACAACCGTATCCGTTCATAATGGATGCAGACGGTTGTATTATCAGTAACGGAAGCGTTTTTGCTGAACCCTGCCGGATCCAGAAAAAACGTGTGAAAGTAGCCTTAGCAAATCCCTGCTATATCTTTTTAGGGTGAGAGCTCCAAATTCCTTGCTTCCCCTTCACAAGCAATAGAATTTTTCAGGACCCGCTAAAACTGGCTCTAAAGAAGGCTCTAAAGAAAAAAAACATACCTTCTTAACCCCTTTAGGACACAGCCATATTTCACTTTAAAGGGCTTCTGTCACCCCACTAAAGTCATTTTTTTTTTTTGGGCTAGTTAAATTACTGCGATATATGAAAATATAATGGTCTTACTTACATTGATCCAGCAGTTTCTTATAAAAACAAACTTTTATAATATGTAAATTAGGTCTCTACCAGCAAGTAGGGCGTCTACTTGCTGGTAGCCGCAGCAGAAAACCGCCCCCTCCTCCTGTTGATTGACAGGGCCAGCCGCGATCTCCTCCTCCGGCCGGCCCTGTCAGCATTTCAAAAATCGCGCACCTGTGTTCATTCGGCGCAGGCGCTCTGAGATGAGGAGGCTCGCCTCCTCACCACTCCTTCAGTGCTCCTGCGCCGATGACATCACCGAAATAGAAGACGTCATCGGCGCAGGCGCACTGAGGGAGTTCTGAGGAGGCGAGCCTCCTCATCTCAGAGCACCTGCGCCGAATTAACACAGACGCGCGATTTTTGAAATGCTGACAGGTCTGGCCGGAGGAGGAGATCACGGCTGGCCCTGTCAATCAACACGACGAGGGGGGCGGTTTTTTGCGGCGGCTACCAGCAAGTAGACGCCCTACTTGCTGGTAGAGACCTAATTTACATATTATAAAAGTTTGTTTTTATAAGAAACTGCTGAAACAAAGTAAGTAAGACCATTATATTTTCATATATCGCAGTAATTTAACTAGCCCAAAAAAAATAAATTACTTTAGTGGGGTGACAGAAGCCCTTTATTCTCATCATAATGATCACTGTTAAATCTGTTAATGATTTGACAGTGATCATTTTTGTAAATATACTTGATTAACAAATTCCCACTGTTTAGGATAAAATTCATCCCCACTTACCTCATTGTTGTGACTCGGCCTCCCCTGGTTACGGCCACCGCTCTTCTCCAGAATCCCGGTGGCCGCGCTTGCGCAGAAGGCTCCTTCTTTTCTCCCGGCCCGGCCGCTCGCTGTCCTGAACGAGCACGCTGCCGCGCATGCGCGATGGTGACTTCTTCCCGGCCAGAATAGTACAGAGCTGCGAACGCGCACGCCGGCTCTGTACTATACTGGCCAGAAATAAGTCACCATGGCGCATGCATGGCAGTGTGCGCGTTCAGTCCAGCGTGCAGCCGGCTGGGAGAAGACTTCAATCAAGATGAAGCCCTTCCCCAGCCATAATCCAGGAAGTGAACGGCGCGGTGGCAGCAGGTAAGTATAAAAAGGCGAAGTGGGAATACCCCTTTAAGGACCAGGCCTTTTTTTGCAAATCTGACCAGTGTCACTTTAAGTGGTGATAACTTTAAAACGCTTTGACTTATCCAGGCCATTCTGAGATTGTTTTTTCGTCACATATTGTACTTCATGACACTGGTAAAATGAAGTAAAAAATTTTCATTTTTATTTATAAAAAAAATACCAAATTTACCAAAATTTTTGAAAAAATTTCAAATTTCCAAGTTTCAATTTCTCTACTTCTATAATACATAGTAATACCTCCAAAAATAGTTATTACTTTACATTCCCCATATGTCTACTTCATGTTTGGATCATTTTGGGAATGATATTTTAGTTTTTGGGGACGTTACAAGGCTTAGAAGTTTAGAAGCAAATCTTGAAATGTTTCAGAAGTTTTCAAAAAACCATTTTTTAGGGACCAGTTTAGGTCTGAAGTCACTTTGTGAGGCTTATATAATAGAAACTGTGGCGAAACCAACCTCGCCACTGGGTGCCGGAGAAGCCTGGTTGCCAGCCTCTTGCCCCAGGATTATGGGCCCTTTTATCAGCCCATGCTAAACTTAAACTCCATGGCAATTGAACTGTATTTGTGTAGTCTGAGTGCCATTCACCTAATAATTGAATGCACTCAGACCGAAGCTATCTGGGGATATGTTAAATGTCTATGTTTACTGTAATGGTTGTGACATTGTATATTTGAATAGTGATTTCTGTCCTATTGTCCCCACGTGTGTATTGGCGATTTCCCTTTGTCCTGAGAGATAATTAAATTACTCCTCGGTTGTCTCCAGGACAGAAAACATTGTGTAAAACTATGTATTCTCCTGCCTGTGATAATAACATTAACCCATTGTGTAAGGTAATTGTATCACAGGCAGAGGGGAGGATTTTGTGTGGGAGTGTCTGAGTGTATTGTACGTGTTTATTGGTTGTTTTTACAAAACCCTGTGGGTGGTACTAATATATAACAATGTTATATAAGAACAATAAACACACAGCTCTGGCTGTCCACTGCTTGACCCTCAACACAGAGCCTCATCTCGTTCTTGGGGGGGATTCACTGTATGCTGTTAGAGACTGATTGCTAAGAGTGTAAGCCGCTTGGGTGCGTTTCCTATTGGTCTGCTAGCAGCTATTCGTGAGGTTCCGTTCGGAGTTTGGAGCATTCCCTTGTATGCCGTTACAGAAACCACCCAAAAATGACCCCATTCTAGAAACTACACCCCTCAAGGTATTCAAAACTGATTTTACAAACGTCGTTAACCCTTTAGGTGTTGCACAAGAGTTAATGGCAAATGGAGATAAAATTTCAGAATTTAGATTTTGGGGCAAATTTTCCATTTTAATCAATTTTTTCCAGTAACAAAGCAAGGGTTAACAGCCAAACAAAATGCTATATTTATTGTCCCGATTCTGTAGTTTTCAGAAACACCCCATATGTGGCCGTAAACTACTGTACGGGCACACAGCGGGGCGTAGAGGGAAAGGTGCGCCATATGGTTTTTGGAAGGCAGATTTTGCTGGACTGGTTTATTTACACCATGTCCCATTTGAAGCCCCCCTGATGCACCCCTAGAGTAGAAACTCCATAAAAGTGACCCCATCTAAGAAACCACACCCCTCAAGGTATTCAAAACTGATTTTACAAACTTTGTTAACCCTTTAGGTGTTGCACAAAAGTTATTGGCAAATAGAGATTAAATTTGAGAAACACCCCATATGTGGCCGTAAACTACTGTACGGGCACACGGTAGGGCGTAGAGGGAAAGGTGCACAGTGTGGTAGAAACTCCATAAAAGTGACCCCATTTTGGAAACTACGGGATAAGGTGGCAGTTTTGTTGGGACTATTTTTAGGGTACATATGATTTTTGGTTAATCTATATTACATTTTTGTGAGGCAAGGTTACCAGAAATAGAAATTCTGAAATTTCATCTCCATTTGCCATAAACTGTTGAGGAACATCTAAAGCAGTGGTTCTCAACCTTTCTAAAGCCGTGACCCCTTAATACAGTTCCTCATGTTGTGGTGACCCCCAACCATTACATTTTTTTCCTTGCTACGTCATAACTAATTTTGCTACTGTTATGAATTGCAATGTAAATATCTGATATGCAGGATGTATTTTTATTGCTACAAATTGAACATAATTAAAGCAGAGTAATTAATCACAAAGACATCCACAGATCCCTTTCCTAAACAGTGCCATCCACAGATCCCCCCTAAACAGTGCCATCCACAGATCCCCCTCCCCTAAACAGTGCCATCCACAGATCTCCCCCCTAAACAGTGCCATCCACAGATCCCTCCTCCCCTAAACAGTGCCATCCACAGATCCCCCCTCCCCTAAACAGTGCCATCCACAGATCTCCCCCCTAAACAGTGCCATCCACAGATCCCCCCTAAACAGTGCCATCCACAGACCCCCCCTAAACAGTGCCATCCACAGATCTCCCCCCTAAACAGTGCCATCCACAGATCCCCCCTAAACAGTGCCATCCACAGATCCCCCCTAAACAGTGCCATCCACAGATCCCCCCTAAACAGTGCCATCCACAGATCCCCCCTCCCCTAAACAGTGCCATGATGGGATGAGAGGACGGTTTTATTGGCACTATTTTGGGGGGCATATGACTCTTTGATCGCTTGCTATTACAATTTTTGTGATGTAAGGTGACAAAAAAACTTTTTTTTTGCACCGTTTTTATTTATTTTTTTTGACCGTGTTCATCTGAGGAGTTAGATCATGGTATATTTTTATAGATCTTACGGACGCGGCGATACCTAATATTTTTTATTTATTTTAGTTTTACAAAATAATATTTTTTACCTTTTTTTTTTTTTGTTTTAGTGTCTCAAGTCTGAGAACCATAGTTTTTTATCTGATTGTCAGTGGCTAAATTGGGATATAAATTTAGTACTCCATGGAAGTGTGGTACTCCCTGAAGCAACCAACAATGCAGAGGCCCGGATGATCGGGGCACGTGTCACACTGAGTAGTGGTGTCCTTCCGTATCCCCCTCTTGTGACACACACTGCATCTTTTTTGGGTTCGTCCTTTCTTTCCATTATGGGGGACCACACCTGGAAAGTGTTGGCCAGGGACGATCCGGGCGCCTCCAGTTCCCGAGGTACTCCGGCCTGCTCTTTCCTGGTCAGAAAAGATCAGGGCCTTGAGGACTGCTTCATAGAACTGAAGGAATGTCCCTGTGTTGCCAGCGCTCCGGGACAGGACAAAAGAGTTGTACAAGGCAACCTGCACCAAGTAGACCGCAACTTTTTTGTACCATGCCCGGGTTTTGCGCATGGCATTATATGGCTTGAGGACTTGATCAGAGAGATCAACTCCTCCCATATACCAATTGTAGTCAATGATACAATCGGGCTTGAGGACCGTTGCCGCGGTACCTCGCACAGGGACAGGGGTGATGCCGTTACCATGAATTGTGGACAGTACAAGGACATCCCTCTTGTCCTTATATCTGACCAGCAACAGGTTTCCACTGGTAAAGGCACGGGTCTCACCCCTGGGGATAGGTACCTGGAGGGGGTGGGCAGGGAGGTTGCGTTGATTTTTCCGCACAGTCCCACAAGCGAACGTGGATCTGGCGGTGAGGGACTGGAACAAGGGGATACTAGTATAAAAGTTATCCACATAAAGGTGGTAACCCTTATCTGGCAGTGGGTGCATAAGGTCCCACACGAGGTTCCCGCTAACACCCAGAGTGGGGGGACATTCTGGGGGTTCAATACGGGAATCTCGCCCCTCATACACACAAAACTTGTAAGTGTACCCTGAGGTACTCTCACAAAGTTTGTACAGCTTCACGCCATACCTCGCCCGCTTAGAGGGAACATACTGGCGGAAAAGGAGTCTCCCCTTGAAAGCAATGAGAGACTCATCAACAGCGACATAGGCCTGTACAAATTCGGCCCCAAAGTGATCATTGACCGGCCTGATTTTGTACAGGCGGTCATAGGCAGGAACACATCGGGGGGGACATGCTGCATTATCTGCATAATGCAGGCATTTCCGGATGGCCTCAAACCGGGAGCGTGTCATGGCCGTACTGTAAAGTGGGGTCTGGTAGAGGACGTCCCCACTCCAGTAATGCCTGACACTAGGTTTCTTCACTAGGCCCATGTGCAGCACGAGGCCCCAAAATGTCCTCATTTCGGCTGCACTGACCGGAGTCCAGCCATGGGCCTAGCCAAAAAGGAGCCCGGGTGTTGAGCAACAAACTGTTGGGCGTACAGGTTCGTCTGCTCGACCATTAGATTTACAAAGTGGTCACTGAAAAAAAGACTAAAATAGTCATATTCAGTGAAGCCCACTGTGGGAATCTGGATTCCTGGTTGGCCTACAAAATCAGGAATCACAGGCTCAAAACGCTCTGGGGTATACCAGACAAGTTCACCGGCAGGGGGCTCAGGTGGACTTAACTGATGGGCCGGAAAACTAGTACAAGCCCCAGAGCTGCTCGTACTAGGGTGGGCCACAGGGTCCCTAGCATGGCGGTCCCCTTGCTCTGCCTGGCGGCATCTCCGCCGCCTTGGAGGCTCATCATCATCGCTAGATGATGAGGAGGAAGTGGATGACAAAAGGAAAGTGGGGTCATCCTCGTCCGCACTGGGACTCTCGGACTCGGAGGCAAGCTGGGCGTATGCCTCCTCGGCCGAGAACATCCGGCGGGCCATAGGGGAGTGTGTGTGTGCGTGTGTGTGGGGGCACGCGTGATAAACTTTATTTAGTGTGCGTGTGTGTGGGGGCACGGGGGTTCGCAAACTTACCCTAAACCCAACAGACAAAAAAAAAAAAAGACTAATTAAAAAAAGGGTAAAAAATGTGAAAAAAATATATATAATAATTCAAAATCGCCCGAAGTTGATCAGCGGTGGGGTGTGTGATGTGCTAACAGTGGCCGGACGCTAAGAGTGCCGGCCACAGTCAGCGTACGCACAATTATTTATTTTTTTAAATGCTTGCGCCCCAAAAAAGTTGGGGGAGGGGGGGGGCAAGCTGCAGCACCCATGGGGGGTCTAGGGTCACACAGCTGTGCTGTGGACCCCAGACAGCCGATTTAGGGTGATGCAATCAGAAACTTTTTTTTTTTTCTTCTTCCACTAACTTTCCCTGAATATCCCTGCCTAACCTAACCTAACCTTTTCCTAAATACCTGGGTGGTGCTGGGGGTGCTGGCTGACGATCCTGAGCTCTGAACAGATGGGGGTGCTGGCTGGAGATCCTCATGTAATTTGAAATGATCGCCCGCCCAGCCGACCAATGAGAGGCGATCCTGAAAGGTGATGTCACCATCACCTCTCAGGATCTAAGGATGGTGATTGGTGGTGTATTATCACACCACCGATCACCATCCTATTCCGGGTTATCGGGTCCCCAGAGACCCGGAAACGCAGCAAACCGCAGGTCTGAATTGACTTGCGGTTTGCTGCGATCGCCTACACGGGGGAGAGGGGGAGGGGGGGGGGCGGAACAGGTTAAAGGGAATCAAACGACGACTTTCCTATCCAACTGTTTGCATAACCACACAGCTGTGGTCCTCCCGATTGAAATGACATTTTTCTTTCGTTGATCTGAGGCTCCGTTCCTGAGTTATAATTACTTTTTCTTAATATGCAAATGATGCCTTTGGTGCAATGAGGGCATCACCATTGCTCTTCTTGCACCCAAGCGTCACTCCTTATAGAGGTCAGCCCCTCTGTTTGTGCTTTGCCACTGTCAATTAAAGCAGCCAGGAAGGGGCTGACCACAGAAAGGAGTGGAGCTTGAGTGCAATAAGAGCAATGTTGATACCCTCATTGCACAAAGGGCCTAATTTGCATATTATGAAAAAGTATCATAACTCGGAACGGATCTTCAGATCAACAAAAGAAAAACAGCGTTTTAATCAGGTGAACACAGCTATGTGTCTAGGCAAACAGTTGGATTAAGCTCCCCCCGTTCCCTCACCACTCCATTTGTTGCTGACAGCTCCACTTGATCACTGCAGTCAGTCACTGGCCTTAGCAAATTGTGTTCAGAACGATTCAGTTAACCCCTTCCCAACATCCACTGTACATGTACGGCACATCGGGATGTGACTTCCCGACAGCCACCATACAGGTATGGTGCGCTGATCGGGCTGCTGCAGGAGGCAGCAGCGGCAGGGGTCCAGCTGTTCCTGACAGCCCCTGCTGTATATGCCGGCATTGGTCTACTCACTTTAACCCTCTGTATGCTGCAGTCAGTGCTGACCGCGGCATGTACAGGATTTGTGGAGGGAGGGGTCTCCCTCCCTGTTCCCACCTCCCTGTTTCATGGAAGCCTGTGAGACCCAGTCCCCTGGGTCTTACAGGCATGCAGGCTGTCAGTGTATTACACTTGTAATACACTGACAGCCAATGCATTACAATACACATGTATTATAATGCATTGTAGAGGGGATTAGACCCCCAAAATTCCCATAGTGGGACAGAAATTTAAAAAAGTGTTTTTAATAATAAAACAAATATAAAGTTTCAAGTAAAAAAAAAAAACGTGCCTTTCCCATATTAAACACATATACAATTGTAAATAATGGAAAAAAACAGACATATTAGGTATTGTTGTGTCCATCTCACTAATACGAGCGATTTAGTGTACAGGCTCAGCAAACACTCCAACAATCAATTGAACTATGCAACCCCAAAGGGGGAGTGACAATTACTTAAAACATAACTTTTACTAATGAATATTAAAAAGAAAACAAAACCACAATGTGATGCACAAATAATAAAAACTGGGGTCCAGTACTGGTACCCTAACACTGGTAGCGAAGTAAAGTGATAATCTCGTGCTCCACCTAGAAAAAAAGTGCGAGCAGTCTTACCAGAACCAATGCAAGTGGAGGGACCAAATTCTCCTGGAGGTGTCAATGATGGCAGTTCTGTCACGGATGGTGTACAGGGAAACAAGACAATACAATATAATCTATGACTCACTGGATCCACAACTAAGGAACAAAAGGGAGACCCCTGCATGAGACCTTGCCACTCTCCCTGACTGCTCAGCCTATGCGAACACCCCAAAGGTGGATGGGCGCATATCCACGTACCTCGACTATCTTACACCTGAAGACCCTACAATAGTGAGGGGACACGACCACCGGCCCCCTACACAGACACGGAGGGAGCCAGGGTCACCTGGATCCAGCAAACAGAAAATCACAAATACATAAACAGTACTTATCTTGCAGACGACTGGGAACTAGGAACAGCATGCACACACACTCCAGGAAGTTGTATAAGCCGCAACCTAATGCATCATGGGGAGGAACTTAAAGGGAAGCAATCAGTCCAACTGCATGACAGCTGAGATAGGCTAACAAGATGAGGAACTGAAATCAAAACAAAGAAACTGAAATCAAAACAAAGAAACTCAAGGAGGAGGTTCTGGACGGCTCCTGTCAGAGCTTCTCAGCTGTCTGGTTGTGACAGTACCCCTCCCTCTACGAGTGGACTCCGGACACTCAGAGCCCACCTTCTCAGGATGGGACCTATGGAAAGCCCTGATGAGACGAGTGGCCTTAATGTCCGTCACTGGGACCCACATCCTCTCCTCAGGACCATAACCCTCCCAATGAACGAGGTACTGGAGGGAACCGCGGACAAGACGAGAATCCACAATCCTAGAGACCTGAAATTCAAGATTTCCATCAACCATAATCGGAGGAGGAGGCAAAGGCGAGGGTACAATAGGTTGAACATAAGGTTTCAATAAGGACTTATGAAAAACATTATGGATCTTCCAAGTCTGAGGAAGATCAAGACAGTAGGCAACAGGATTGATGACAGACAGGATCTTGTAAGGCCCAATAAACCTAGGACCCAACTTCCAGGAGGGAACCTTCAATTTGATATTCTTGGTAGACAACCACACCAGATCACCAACATTCAGGTCCGGACCAGGCACACGTCTCTTATCCGCCACACGCTTACATCTCTCACTCATGCTCTTTAGATTATCCTGAATCTTTTGCCAAATAGATGACAAAGACGAGGAGAATCTGTCCTCATCAGGTAAACCAGAAGACCCCTCTCCCGAGAAAGTCCCAAACTGCGGATGAAACCCATATGCACCAAAAAATGGTGACTTATCAGAGGACTCCTGACGACGGTTATTTAAAGCAAACTCAGCAAGGGACAAAAACGAACACCAATCCTCCTGATTCTCCACCACAAAACAGTGCAGATATGTCTCCAGATTCTGATTGACGCGCTCCATCTGGCCATTCGACTGCGGGTGGAAAGCAGAAGAGAATGACAACCGAACCCCCAAGCGAGAACAGAAAGCCTTCCAGAATCTGGAAACAAACTGTGTGCCCCTATCAGAGACTATGTCTGAAGGGATACCATGCAATTTGACAATGTGGTCAATAAATGCCTGCGCCAGCGTCTTAGCATTGGGCAAACCAGGAAAAGGGATGAAATGCACCATTTTGCTAAAACGGTCCACCACCATCAGAATCACAGTCTTCCCCGAGGAACGAGGCAGGTCCGTTATGAAGTCCATGGACAGATGTGTCCAAGGACGGGAAGGAATGGGTAAGGGAAGGAGAGGACCTGATGGCCGTGAATGAGGGACTTTGGCACGAGCGCAAGTCTCGCAGGCTGCCACAAAACCCTCAACCGACTTACGAAGCGCAGGCCACCAGAATCTCCGAGCGATGAGATCCAGTGTGGCTCTTGCCCCCGGGTGCCCAGCAAGGACCGTATCGTGGTGTTCCTTAAAAATTTTGTGTCTTAAAGTGAGAGGCACAAACAACCTCCCAGGAGGACAAAGATCAGGAGCCTCCGACTGGGCTGCCTGCACCTCTGCCTCCAATTCAGGAAAAAGAGCAGAGACCACCACACCTTCAGCCAAAATGGGACCCGGGTCTTCAAAATTACCACCTCCCGGAAAACAACGTGACAGGGCATCTGCCTTCACATTCTTAACCCCAGGGCGGAACGTGACAACAAAATTAAACCTTGAAAAGAACAAAGACCATCTGGCCTGTCTCGGGTTTAGACGCTTGGCTGACTCCAAGTAGGCCAGATTCTTATGGTCAGTAAACACGGTAATAGGGTGTACGGCTCCCTCTAGCCAATGGCGCCATTCCTCAAAAGCTAACTTGATGGCCAACAATTCCCTATCTCCCACATAGTAATTTCTCTCTGCGGAGGAGAGTTTCTTCGAGAAAAAGGCACACGGTCGCCATTTGGCAGGAGAGGAACCCTGAGACAAGACCGCACCCACACCCACCTCAGAAGCATCAACCTCAACTATGAAGGGTAAAGAAATATCAGGTTGTACCAGGATGGGAGCGGAAGCGAAACTCTCCTTGATATTAGAAAAGGCCTTACGCGCCTCTACCGACCAGGAAGAAAAATCTACCCCCTTTCTGGTCATATCAGTGAGTGGTTTAACAACAGAGGAATAATTCAAAATAAATTTCCTGTAATAATTGGCAAAGCCCAAAAAACGCATCAGCGCCTTCTGATTCTCAGGAAGCTCCCACTCAAG
The DNA here is from genome assembly GCF_905171765.1 of Bufo bufo. Classification (NCBI taxonomy): domain Eukaryota; kingdom Metazoa; phylum Chordata; class Amphibia; order Anura; family Bufonidae; genus Bufo; species Bufo bufo. Next base: position 565,142,997 of record NC_053392.1, on the reverse strand, counting down.
CACAGCGCGGACCTTCTCGGGGTCCATGCGAAAACCAGAAGCGGAGAGAAGAAACCCCAGAAATTGAATTTCTGGAACCGCAAACACACATTTTTCCAGTTTCGCGTATAATTTATTCTCCCGCAGGATGAGCAAGACCTGACGTAAGTGTTCCTTATGAGTCTTGAAATCAGGAGAAAAAATCAAAATGTCATCCAAATACACTAATACAAATTTTCCCATTAAATGATAAAAAATGCTGTTCACGAAATGCTGAAAAACGGCTGGGGCATTCATCAAACCAAAAGGCATAACCAAATTCTCAAAATGGCCCTCAGGGGTATTGAAAGCCGTCTTCCATTCGTCTCCTTCTCTGACCCTGACCAGGTTGTATGCCCCTCTTAGGTCTAATTTGGAAAAGACTTTAGCCCCAACAACCTGGTTAAACAGGTCCGGAATCAGAGGAAGCGGATAAGGGTCACGAATAGTGATACTGTTCAGCTCCCTGAAATCCAGACAAGGTCTTAAAGAACCATCTTTTTCTTAACAAAGAAAAAACCAGCGGCAACAGGTGACTTCGAGGGTCGTATGTGTCCTTTTCTCAGACTCTCAGAGATATAAGCACGCATAGCGACCCTCTCAGGTTGGGAAAGATTGTATAAACGAGATTTAGGCAGCTTGGCGCCTGGGATGAGATTAATAGGGCAATCGTACTCCCTGTGCGGAGGCAAATCCTGAACTCCACTCTCAGAGAAGACATCCGGAGAGGAAAGGTGGTACAGTCTTAGTAGAAACCTCAGAAACAGATGTCATGAGGCAATTCTCTCTGCAAAAGTCATTCCAACCATTTATTTGCCTCGCTTGCCAATCAATGGTGGGGTTATGTTTAGTGAGCCAGGGTAGCCCCAACACTAGAGGAGTAGGCAAACCGCTAAGGACAAAACATGACACATCCTCAACATGAGCATCACTCACAATTAAACGGATATTGTGAACTATGCCCTTTAATGATTTCTGAGAAAGTGGAGCGGAATCAATAGCAAAAACAGGAATATCCTTTCCCAAAGTGCATACCTGGAAACCATGAGTTATTGCAAATTGATTATCAATGAGATTGACAGCTGCTCCACTATCCACAAAAATCTCACAAAAAATGCTCTTGCTCTCTAGCGCCACCCTAGCAGGCAGGACAAAACGGGAACTACAAGCAAACGGAAAACCTTCAATTTCCGCCTCAACCCTGCCAATAGTAACAGACGGAACATTTTTAAAAGATTTTTTCCTTTTTGTTTCTTTATTACTCTCAGAAAACTGCCTGAATCTCCTAGAGGGACACACATTTGCCAAATGATTTATACCTCCACAACAAAAACAAACCCTCCCATGCGGGCTGAATCTTCTATTGTCTGAGGCAATCAACCCCAGCTGCATGGGTTCCTGCTCAGAAGGGGCTGACAGCGACTGAGACCCCTGCGCACAGAATGAGACCGCTGCACTGTCCTGGGACTGAGCATGACAGGAAGGAGAGATCTCTCCTCTCTCTCTAAGACGCCTGTCAATACGAACGGCCTGAGACATAGCAGAATCCAAGGAGGTAGGTCTCTCATGAAAGGCAAATGCATCTTTCAATCCTTCTGAAAGACCATGGCAAAATTGACTTCGGAGTGCAGCATCATTCCAACCAGTATCAGCTGCCCATCTCCGAAATTCTGAGCAGTATATCTCTGCGGATTGTTTACCCTGGCATAACAGACGTAGTCTAGACTCAGCCAGAGCCATACGATCCGGATCATCATATATCTGACCCAGGGCTAAAAAGAATTCATCCACTGAACGGAGGGGCCGTGCCCCCTCCGGCAGCGAAAAGGCCCAGGACTGAGCGTTACCCCTGAGCAGCGATATAATGATCCCCACCCTCCGTTCCTCATCACCAGAGGAATGGGGAAGAAGGCGAAAATGGAGTTTGCAAGCCTCTCTAAAACGCACAAAATTCTCACTACCCCCGGAGAACATATCCGGGAGCGAGATCTTAGGCTCAGAACAAACTCCATGAACGCAAGCTGAACCGGTCACTTGAAACTGAGAAAAAGTCTTACGGAGATCAGCTACCTCCAATGAAAGACCCTGGAAGCGTTCAGCCAAAAGTGAAACCGGATCCATGCTTGAGACGGTTTTGGTGGCTTATAATGTCACGGATGGTGTACAGGGAAACAAGACAATACAATATAATCTATGACTCACTGGATCCACAACTAAGGAACAAAAGGGAGACCCCTGCATGAGACCTTGCCACTCTCCCTGACTGCTCAGCCTATGCGAACACCCCAAATGTGGATGGGCGCATATCCACGTACCTCGACTATCTAACACCTGAAGACCCTACAATAGTGAGGGGACACGACCACCGGCCCCCTACACAGACACGGAGGGAGCCAGGGTCACCTGGATCCAGCAAACAGAAAATCACAAATACATAAACAGTACTTATCTCGCAGACGACTGGGAACTAGGAACAGCATGCACACACACTCCAGGAAGTTGTATAAGCCGCAACCTAATGCATCATGGGGAGGAACTTAAAGGGAAGCAATCAGTCCAACTGCATGACAGCTGAGATAGGCTAACAAGATGAGGAACTGAAATCAAAACAAAGAAACTCAAGGAGGAGGTTCTGGACGGCTCCTGTCAGAGCTTCTCAGCTGTCTGGTTGTGACAAGTTCAGGATGGAAATGAGGCGTCAATCCGGTGGAACAGGCTGGGGGTATGCGAGGGGGTCAATGCAGGTGAAGGAGCTCTGTGCCCTATTGAGCTCTAATGGAGGGGAAGGGGTCTATTAAAGTCCTACCTATCTATACAGCGCAACCCGCCCCGAAAGGGGCGACCCCGTCTGGATACCTGTCCCTGCTTGGGCCCGACTGCCAAACGTCAAGGCGATCTCTGTAAGACGGGAACCTAACACTAAATTCTACCTGTTATGTGCCATGAGGGCTACCATACAAATTGCGTGCTACCCTAGTGTGCCCTCAAATATAACAAGGCGCCCAAAAACCATTCTAGCCAAATTTGCCCTCCAAAAACCATATGGCGTTCCTTTCCTTCTGCTCCCTGCCATGTGCCCATACAGCTGTTTACGACCACATGTGGGGTGTTTCTGTAAACTGTAGAATCAGGGTAATAAATAAAAAGGTTTCTTTGGCTGTTAAACCTTTCTGCCTTATAGGAAAAAAAAAAAAAGATTAAAATGTAAAATCTGCCAAAAAAAGTGTCATTTTGAAATTTCGCCTCCATTTTCCTTTAAATCTTGTGAAACATATAAAGCGTTAACCACGTTTGGAAAATCAGTTTTGAATAACTTGAGGGGTGTCGTTTTTAAAATGAGGTCACTTATGGGTGGTTTTTACTATGTAAGCCTCACAAAGTGACTTCAAAAATCAATTGGTCCTTAAAAAATAGTGGATTTTGGAAATTTCCTTAAAAATTTGCTTCTAAAAATCTAAGCCTTCTAATGTCCTAAAAAATAAAATGACATTCAGAAAATGATGCCAACATAAAGTAGTCATACGGGAAATGTGAATTCATTATTTTATGAGGTATCGCTATCTATCTTAAAAGCAGAGAAATTAAAATTAAAAAAATAGTGAATTTTTCCAAATTTTCAGTAAATTTTGGATTTATAAATCCGATAAATAAAGGTAAAACATATTGACTCAAATTTAGAAGAAGAGATGCTTTGAAAAAGATTTTTCAGCTGCACAGTGTCCAGGAAACACGGATGACACACTGACTACACACGGATCCATCACGGACATCTCCACCTTTTCACGGATTTGATCACGGAGTTGTGAATGAGGCTTAAAGGGGATATCCCACTTCGCCTTTTTATACTTACCTGCTGCCACCGCGCCGTTCACTTCCTGGATTCTGGCTGGGGGCGGGCTTCATCTTGATTGAAGTCTTCTCCCGGCCGGGCGCTGGACTGAACGCGCACGCCGCCGCGCATGCGCCATGGTGACTTATTTCTGGCCAGTATAGTACAGAGCTGGCGTGAGCGTTCGCAGCTCTGTACTATTCTGGCCGGGAAGAAGTCACTGTCGCGCATGCGCGGCAGCGTGCGCGTTCAGGACAGCGAGCCGCCCGGCCGTGAGAAAAGAAGGAGTCTTCTGCGCAAACGCGGCCATCGGGATTCTGGAGAAGAGCGGTGGCCGTAACCAGGGGAGACCGAGTCACAACAATAAGGTAAGTGGGGATGAATTTTATCCTAAACGGTGGGAATTTGTTAATCAAGTATATTTACAAAAATGATATATGCCATCAACTTCAGATAGGTGAGGGTCCCAGCTCTGGGATCCGGTCCTATCTCCAGAAGGGGGTGCCCAAAGTGAAGGAACGCTCATCGTGCATACTTGGCTATTCCAAAAATAGCTGAGCGAGTGCACTGGACTATTTTCAGGAGTCCCATAGAGGTGAACGGCGGGCACTTGCCCTCTCCTTCACTCCGGGCGGGACCCTCACCTATCTGACATTGATGACTTATCCCAGTGATATACCGCCAATGTTTGAGATGGGCTTTTGTTGAGGTTACGGTTTTGCAGGTGAAATCCTAAATAAAATGTGCTCCGCCCGTAAAACTGCAATGCACAGAAAGCCGCAGCAAAAACACATGACGTTTTTTCCAACGCATTTTTAACCGCAACGTCAGAATACACCTTTATCAGGGTTCTGGCAGGCCATACACCTGTTTGTCCATTACCAGGTCATATTTTATACCTGTGCAGTAAACAATGAAGGTTTCAATTGCATGACAGCAAGTGGTGTTCTTGAAAAATGAGGAATTAATGCAGAAAGTATAGTGTAATATTTTTATTATACAACAAAAAATTAACTTTATTCCCTGAACATACCCCAAAAAAGGTCCATTTACATAAAAAACCTCCACATTTAAGCAAAATTTCCCTAAAACATTACATTTTCTGTGACGAAGCAGAAAGCAGCTGAATGAAGCTGCACAGAGCGCCACTCTGTAACCGGACACCGCCCCGCCACCAATCACAAATCTTTTTACATATGCCGCCGGTCAGGCCACAGATGAAAGCTGGTCTGTCATTGGTGGACCACGCCGAGCTAATCGATTGGCTGCCAGTGACGGCTGTGGGCGGTGCCCACCGGGCATCAGGGAAGTGTTTTGCTATGTGACTTCCGGTACACACGGTATCCATCTATTCCACAGCGCCACCCACCGACCTGTACCGGCTCAGCGGTGAGGTATGGTCAGTACTGGAGCCCGGACCTCCAAGATACCGTATCGAGGAACCGCAGCCTCAGGTGTCGCGCTGTCTGTTGGGCAGGGGGCTTCATCCCACTGACACGCCTCCTTCCTTCATCCATCCATTCAATACACAGAGAATGGCCACTGGGGAGATACAGGGCAAGTACCAGAAGCTGGCACAGGAGTACTCCAAGGTGAGGAGGGCGCAGTGCCACCACCTGTACACTGCCAGGACCATTGGAACCGGTGTAATGCACCAGCAGGGGTTAATAGTCTGTGTGTTAGGTGGTAGCTTCTGCTGTGTGCTGCCCCCTGCTGCTGACAGGTTGCACGGTGTGATCTTTGCTGGACTGCTCTATGTTCCTGGTGGTTCAGTGATGGTGCCATGGACTGCTCTATGTTCCTGGTGGTGCCATGGACTGCACTATGTTCCTGGTGGTTCAGTGGTGGTGCCATGGACTGCACTATGTTCCTGGTGGTTCAGTGGTGGTGCCATGGACTGCACTATGTTCCTGGTGGTTCAGTGGTGGTGCCATGGACTGCACTATGTTCCTGGTGGTTCAGTGGTGGTGCCATGGACTGCACTATGTTCCTGGTGGTTCAGTGATGGTGCCATGGACTGCACTATGTTCCTGGTGGTTCAGTGATGGTACCATGGACTGCACTATGTTCTTGGTGGTTCAGTGATGGTACCATGGACTGCACTATGTTCCTGGTGGTTCAGTGATGGTACCATGGACTGCACTATGTTCTTGGTGGTTCAGTGATGGTACCATGGACTGCACTATGTTCCTGGTGGTTCAGTGGTGGTGCCATGTACTGCACTATGTTCCTGGTGGTTCAGTGGTGGTGCCATGTACTGCACTATGTTCCTGGTGGTTCAGTGGTGGTGCCATGTACTGCACTATGTTCCTGGTGGTTCAGTGATGGCACCATGGACTGCACTATGTTCCTAGTGGTTCAGTGATGGTGCCATGTACTGCACTATGTTCCTGGTGGTTCAGTGATGGTGCCATGTACTGCACTATGTTCCTGGTGGTTCAGTGGTGGTACCATGGACTGCACTATGTTCTTGGTGGTTCAGTGATGGTACCATGGACTGCACTATGTTCCTGGTGGTTCAGTGATGGTACCATGGACTGCACTATGTTCTTGGTGGTTCAGTGATGGTACCATGGACTGCACTATGTTCCTGGTGGTTCAGTGGTGGTGCCATGTACTGCACTATGTTCCTGGTGGTTCAGTGGTGGTGCCATGTACTGCACTATGTTCCTGGTGGTTCAGTGGTGGTGCCATGTACTGCACTATGTTCCTGGTGGTTCAGTGATGGCACCATGGACTGCACTATGTTCCTAGTGGTTCAGTGATGGTGCCATGTACTGCACTATGTTCCTGGTGGTTCAGTGATGGTGCCATGTACTGCACTATGTTCCTGGTGGTTCAGTGGTGGTACCATGGACTGCACTATGTTCCTGGTGGTTCAGTGATGGTACCACGGACAGCTCTATGTTCCTGGTGGTTCAGTGATGGCACCGTGGCCTGCACTATGTTCCTGGGGGGTTCAGTGATGGCAGCATGGACTTCACTATGTTCTTAGTGCTTCAGTGATTGCACCATGGACTGCTCTATGTTCCTGGTGGTTCAGTGGTGGTGCCATGGACTGCTCTATGTTCCTGGTGGTTCAGTGGTGGTGCCATGGACTGCACTATGTTCCTGGTGGTTCAGTGGTGGTGCCATGGACTGCACTATGTTCCTGGTGGTTCAGTGGTGGTGCCATGGACTGCACTATGTTCCTGGTGGTTCAGTGATGGTACCATGGACTGCACTATGTTCCTGGTGGTTCAGTGGTGGTGCCATGGACTGCACTATGTTCCTGGTGGTTCAGTGGTGGTGCCATGGACTGCACTATGTTCCTGGTGGTTCAGTGATGGGGCCGTGGCCTGCACTATGTTCCTGGTGGTTCAGTGATGGCGCCGTGGCCTGCACTATGTACTTTATGGGGCTGTGTGCACTATGTCACTGCTGACTGCACAGTTGCATGTGTCATTTTGCAGCCTGCTGCCATCACTCATCCAGCAAGGATGGTATGAAAATGGCCAGCACTCTACTCTCCAAAGCTAAGGGGTTACTAGCTGGCACCCTTGTACCTGGAAGGGATGTGTGCTTTCTGGTGCTCTCTATATAAAGGGGTCACCCATAATTCTGAATCTGCATGATGTAATTTCTCATAGGTAGATAAATATGCTTCAGAGAGGACCTGTCACCTCCTGACACGTCTGGTTTTGCAAATACTTGATTACCCAATAATGAATGATTCTGGAACATCTTTCTTATAACTGTTGTCACTCTGTTATTCCTTCTAGAAATGTATGAATAAATTGGCAGCTGTGTGTTAGCAGTTTGGGCTATGTCCCTGCACAGTCTGACATTGTGTAATTGGTGCTTACTTTATCAGATAATGTAAGGACACACCCCTTTCATAAGAGAATGGTAACACCCACTTCTTAATTTATTCATACACTACCAGGAGGAATAGCAGAGGCACGGCACAGTGCAGAGTTCTAAGCAAAGATGCTCCAGAGTTTTTATTTTTTTGGGAATACAAATATTTACCAAAACATTACCATAAATATTTGTATTTATGTGAAATAACAATTGGGGGGCCTCTTTTCTAAGGCTACTTTCACACTAGCGTTATTCTTTTCCGGCACTGAGTTCCGTCACAGGGGCTCAATACCGGAAAATAACTGATCAGGCATATCCCCATGCATTCTGAATGGAGAGCAATCTGTTCAGGATGTCTTCAGTTCAGTCTTTTTGCCTTTTCAGGACGGAGATAAAAACCGCAGCATGCTGCGGTTTTATCTCCGTCCAAAATTCCGGAACACTTGCCTGAATGCCCGGATCCGCCATTTTTTTCCATAGGAATGTATTAGTGCCGGATCCGGCATTCAAAATACCACAATGCCGGATCCGTGAAAAAAATAAATGCCGGATCCGTTTTTCCGGATGACACCAGAAAGACCGATCCGGCTCACTCTGCCGCAAGTGTGAAAGTAGCCTAAGATTGCCGCACTGTACCCTGCCTCTATTATTCCTCATGGAATTGTATGATCTTTCCCTTGTACTGTTAGCAATGTGGACAGTTGGACAGTGTCAGGACACAGCCCCTCCGGTAACACCCAGTTGTCTGTTGATTCAGAAATGTCTAGGAGGAATAACAGAAGAATAACAGAGGAATGACGTGACTTAGGGATGTAAGAAAAGATGCTCCAGAATTGGTATATTATGGGGAATACAAGTATTTAATGAAGCAGACGTGTAATAGGAAAGCTCGGCCTGTAGTAAACTTAAAGGAGTTGTGTCACTTCAGTAAATAGCATTTATTATGTGGAGAAAGTTAATACAAGGCACTTACTAATGTATTGTGATTGTCCATATTGCTTCCTTTGCTGGGTGGATTCATTTTTCCATCACATTATACACTGCTCGTTTCCATGGTTACGACCACCCTGCAATCCATCGGGGTGGTCGTGCTTGCACACTGTAGAAAAAAAGCTCCTGTCTTTCTGGTGGCTGGGAATGTAGGCGTGCTCATAGGCTGGTGTTTTTTTCCTATAGTGTGCAAGCACGACCACTGCTGATGGATTGCAGGGTGGTCGTAACCATGGAAATGAGCAGTATATAATGAGATGGAAAAATGAATCCAGCCAGCAAAGGAGACAATATGGACAATCACAATACATTAGTTAAGTGCCTTGTATTCACTTTCTCCACATGATAAATGCCACTTACCGAAGTGAGACAACCCCTTTAAGGCAGGCACCTCCATTGAGAACTGTGGCGGCAGCCAAGAAGAACGAGGCACTTTGGTTAGTCAGTGAATCTGAGTTTTGTTAATTGTTAACCATAGAATGTCCACTGAACGTTTTGTGACTAAATATAAAACCTTTGGTTAATTTCAAGCTGCTGTTATCCCATCAGGTCAGCTCCAGGCGATGTGCCCGATCAAGGTTTATGGCGGGCTCTGCTGGGTAACAAGCTATTGGCACGTGGCAGCCATGGGTTATATTCATGTTTAGGAAGGCTCGCTGCCATGGCTGCTGTCTCCCCTTTCTTAGGCCAGACACACACGGGGGAGTCCTGGAATCTGCTGAATTAGGGCTCATGCACACAAACGTATGTTTTTTCCGAATCCGATCTGCATTTTGTGCGGGTCGGATGCAGACTCGTTCAATTCAACGGGGTCATGTGCTGTCCGCATCTGTTTGTCTGTTCCATTACATCCGTAAAAAAAATAAAGCATGTCTTATTCTTATCAGTCTTATGGACCAGGATAGGACAGTTCTATTAAGGGCTGGACCTTCTGTTGGGCAAAATGCAGAACACACACGGCCGGTATCCATGTGAAATTTTCAGATCTGCGAAACGGGCTTGTGCATGAGCCCTAACACTGACATAATGCTGTCAGTGTAAGGCTGCATGCACACGACTGTATGTGTTTTGCGGTCCGCAAAAAAAACCCGGATGACATCCATATGTGGATACATTGTAACAATGCCTAAAACGGACAAGAATAGGTCATGTTCTATTTTTTATTTTTTTTGCGGGGCTACAGAACGGACATACTGATGCGGACAGCACACGGAAATGAATGGGTCCGCATCCTATCTGCAAAAAAAACGGAACTGACACGGAAACAAAATACGTTTGTGTGCATGAGACCTAATTCAGTAGACTCAAGGACTCTCAGGGTCACACAAGAGGCCAGAACGGGACCTGTCACTGACGCACGCTGTGAGTTAGGCCTCATGCACACGACCATTGTGTGTATTGCGGTCCGCAAATTGCGGAACGGCCTGACAGCCATTAATATAACTGCCTATTCTTGTCCGCAAAACGGACAAGAATAGGACAGGTTATATTTTTTTTGCAGACCTCGGAACGGAGCAACGGATGCGGACAGCACACGGAGTGCTGTCCGCATCTTTTGCGGCCCCATTGGAGTGAATGGGTCCGCATCCAAGCCGCAAATACTGCGGCTCGGATGCGAACCAAAACAACGGTCGTGTGCATGAGGCCTTTCTCACATTGGAGTCCATCGTGTGTTTGGCCTTAGACTCCTGAATGGCGCATTTGGGGTGGGGGTCACACCTAGGTTTTAAATGGCGTTTTTGGTACATATTTTACGGTAAAGGTGTTAGATGTTAGCTGACGTCTGCAGGAAATATGAAGCACAGGCCTTTTTTGCTACTAGTGTTTTTAAGTAGGTGGCATTTTTGGGTCTCTGCTGTTTTGACATCCCCTCTATAGGGAGGAAAAAGGTAGAAAAAAATGCAATAAAAGCCTTGTGCGGAATGGAAAGAAAAATATAATTTTTTTTTTTATTTTTATTTATTTTTTCCTTTAGCAATCAACCCCAGAGCACATTGTATGTGAAGGGGCCCTTAAAGCGGTTGTCCAGCAGGGCAATTTTTTTTTTCCCGTAAAGTGATTAGAGCAGTTAAAAAAAAAAAAAGAAAAAAGTCGGAGACTCAATACTCGCCCTGGCTGATTCCCGTCCGAGGCTCACGAGGTCTGCGCTTCCTGGTCTGGGCCCAGGACACAGGATATGACAGACGACTGCTCGGCCAGTGATTGGACGGGTGGGCCTTTCCTGCATGTCGAGACCAGACGAGGAAGGGGAGACTGGTCACTTGCTGCTTAGAGACATGTCACCGCTGAGGCCAGTGAATGGCTGCAGCAGTGCACATGACCATGGATGAAACATTGCACTTTCAGCCCACTGGGGACCGAAAAGAGCCTTGGCGCTGGAAGGGAACACTTTCCCAGCCCCAACTAAAATTGCTTTTGGGGTCGGACAACCCCTTTAAGCAGCAGTAGGGGCAGGATAATGTATCACTCGCTTCCGGTATGGACGCAGCTGAATCTAACTTCTTCTAACTGGAAAACCCCTTTAAAACTAGAAAACGAAGTCTATGCCTGCTATGAGCATTGGAGTGCGACCGTCATTAGATAGCTGTCGTATGATGATGCTGTTCCTGGAAGAGAGCAGCCATGTTTTTCTAACCCTGGAATAGCCCTTTAACTATCTTTATTTAAAGGGCTAGCTCCGTTTTGCTTGCCTAGACCCTTGGGTTGCAGCTTGTTTTTGGGATATCAGGTCCTGTGATGGCAGTCATCCTTGAACTGTTCCAGATTGCAGTGCCCCTATAAGAAAAGTCCCCCCTTCCCCCCACACTGCTCTGTTATTCCACCAGGAACATGCAGCCCTATATGTGCCCGGGGAAAGAGGTCCTCCAGCCACGTGTCCCCCTCTGACTTGCTTTCTAACTACATACAGAATTATTTGCAGACAGGCACCCAAAAAAAGCCGCCCATACGCGTCTACGGAAATGCAGAATGCGATTTAAGTTGAGCAATTGCCACGCTTCTGTCCGTCCTGAGGTGTGTGATGCTCTTGGACCGGACGTTTTACGGTAGAGTCCGGGCCTAAGATGCGTCCGCACCGGAGAGTACACGTGACTCCATCTGAGATATTAAATGCATAATCTTATGTGTTTTTCAGCTCAGGGCGCAGAACCAGGTGTTGAAGAAGGCGGTGGTCGATGAACAGGCGAATTCGGCGGCGTTAAAGGTACTGGTTCACTATTTATTGTACATAGAAGCGGCCGTGTGGTGCTGTAGTAACGCTGCCCGCTTCTTCTACCAGGAGCAGATGAAGATGAAAGAGCAGTCCCTGAGGAAGCAGCAGCAGGAGATGGACAGCCTGACCTTCAGGAACCAGCAGCTGGCCAAGAGGGTGGAACTTCTGCAAGAAGAGCTGTCAGTGATGGAAACCAAAGGCAAGAAGGCCAAGGTGCTGAGATGTTACCTTGTGACCTGTCTTCCCTATAGTAGGAATTACTGTCTGTCCCATCCCTTTCATGTCGCCTGCCGAAATTTAGAAATTCTCCTGTTCGCCATGGGAGCTCTTGAAATCATGCCATACTGGTAGTTTTCCCATGTAAACAGGACCTGTCGGCTCCTCTGAGGTGTTTTAGTAATGTACGGTAATAATGATGTCTTACAACCGTCTTGTGTGCAGTTCTTCTGTTATTCCTTTTGGAAATATATGAATACATTGATTGTTAGAGTTCCCCTTGTCTTTAGGGAGAGTCGTCACACCGTCTGCCACTACCAGCACTGATTGGACAGTGGCAAAATCCGTAGAGAAAAGCCCCATTGACAAGAGGAATGGTGACACTCAGTTCTTATATTTCCAGGAGGAATAACTGAGGATTGCTACAATGCTCAGTGGTAAAAATAGATATACACCACCATTTTTATCCTGTAGGGGGCACAAGCATATACTCGGCATATGGCGTGCTGCCCAGACATGCTCCGCTAAAGGGGTTGTCCCATCTGACACATTGGTGTCATATTTCTAGGATATGCCACCAATGTTGGGTACGGGTCCCACCTCCGAGACCGCACCTGTCTCCAGAACGGGCCTCCAAAAGTAAAGGAGTGAGCACCGTGCACTGTGAGGCTGCGCTTGCACGGTGCGCTCTCCATTTATTTCTATGGTAATTCCAAAAATAGCCGATCAGACAAACTTGCCTATTTTTGGCAGTCCTATAGAAATGAATGGAGAGCGCACCGTGCCAGCGCAGCCTCTGCTCCGCGCACTTCTGTGGGACTGCTGGAGATGGCAGAGGTAGCGCTCAGATATTTTTAGCAGTCCCATGTGAATGAATGGACAGCGGCTGCTCACTTCAAGGGCCCCTTTCTGGAGATAGGAGTGGGTCACCTATCTGACATGTCACCAATGTCTCAGACGAGACAACCCCTTTTGTGTTTACCATTAAAATGAATGTAAGGAAACTTTTTTCCAAAGGGTTTTTTCCACCACCTTCTTTTTTTATTTTTTATTCTTGTGTCGTTTCGTTCTCTAGAAACACGTCGAGTCCTCTCAAATGAGTCAGGAACAAAAAAATGTCTTTGATGAGGACCTTCAGAAGAAGATCGAGGAGAACGAGAGGCTGCACATACAGGTGGGTAAGAATTTCTACAGCTTTTACTTGTGGCTTCCCGCAGGACCCTCTGTGTGTGTGTGTGTGTGTGTGGGTGGGGCGCTGTGAGACGGTCATTAGTGCAGCCTGCCGTGTCCGTAGGGTGCTATGACGGCGCACGGGTGACAGCTGTGTTACACTCTCTCACCTTATTAGCTCCCCCAATATGCGATCTCAGGGTGCAAAGTGGTTGCTAGGGCTGCCTGGTGTGATGGCTCCCAGACCTGTCATATAACGCCCCAAATAGGTATTATATCATTTATTACAGTAACTGACATAATACAATAGACTAGAGTGTGATTGTAGGATTGCATGTTCAAGTACCCAAGTGGGACGTAGTAAGAAAGAAGGTAAAAATGTTTGAAAAAAAATAAAAATAATAATCAATGAAAAAAAAAGAAAACAAAGGATCACATGGTTACACAACATAAAAAATACCAAAATATACATAATTGGTATCGTCTCTAATGACACGTGTTTGGTGAACAGCATAAAAAATGTATAAAAAAAAAAGACAAAAGTTCATTATTCTTCATTCCACATTCCAAAAGATGCAATAAAATACAATCAAAAAGTTGTAACACGGTTTATAAAGCTAAAAAAAGACATCTGTCCATCCTGTCATCCTGCAAGTTTATCCAGAGGAAGCCCAAAAAAACAAAACCCTGTGAGGCAGAAGCAAATTTCCTCACTTTAGGGGGGAAAAAAAAATTCCTTCCTGACTCTATCAACGACCCCTCTAGTGACTATAACCTGTAATACTATTACATCCAGGCAAGTTGTAAAAAAATAAAAATAAACGTCGCTTTGCAAAAACAAGCTTTCTCCCAATGCCATTGATGGAGTGTTGATGCCTTTCTGACTAGGCTTCCCCATTTGAAAGTGTCAGTAATGTTTTTATGAACCTTTTTATTAGTTAATGATAAAAGCAAAACAAAAAAACACTAGTTCGTTTTATGGCTAAAACCTATTAGGGTCCATTCACACGTCCAAAAATGGGTCCGCATCCGTTCCGCAATATCGGGAACGGTTGCAGACCCATTCATTCTCTATGGGGCCGGAAGAGATGCGGAGAGCACACTATGTGCTCTCCGCATCCACATTTCTGGAGCGCGGCCCCGAACTTCCGGGCCGCGGCTCTGCCAAAAAATAGAACATGTCCTATTCTTGTCCGCAATTGTGGACAAGAATACGCAGTTCTATGGGGGGTGCCGGCCGGGTGTATTGCGGATCTGCAATACACTACGGACGTGTGAATGGACCCTTAGAGACTGGTTGACTATTAGCACAGGGAATATAGACCAAATGTGTTACTCTGCGGTTCTATTTATTACTTCTATTTGGCCCTAAATACTAGGGCAGTTGCTCAGGGCGCTGCCGCACATTCAGGCTTTTTCTTGCAGTTTTTGAAGCCAAAATCGGGTGGGATCATAACAACAGGAAAGAAAGTGCTAAGGACAGATAACCGGCTGAACTGGATGGACAGATGTCTTTTTTTCAGCCTTATAAACTACGTTATGTTACTACGTTATGACGGATACTACTTCTCCACTTTTTTTAATCCACTTCTAGTTTTGGCTTCAAAAACTGCATCAAAAAACCTGAACGTGCGGCAGCAGCAGCCTAAGCCCTAATTCAGACAACAGGAGAGTGCTCACCCCGACCCCTGGACTGGCACTGGAACCTATTCCTATGCTATCTATTGCCTCCTACACGCTTGTTTGGTCCTTCCTCCTACTCGTTTCACCAGCACATCAAGCTGACGCATCAGACAACTGGCAGCATGACGACATATTGTTAGTGCCACAGGCAGTGGCCTGTAGGAAGAAGGGCCAAGCACGTAGGGTGCAATAGCAGTTCTTGAATGTATTAGATGACACTGACCTAACGCTGTCAGTATTATTTAATACATTCCAGAACTGTAAGGGTTACACGACATCATAAATCAATATAATGCTGTGTGACTCCGGCAGTGATGGAAGTTCAGGCCGGTGCCTTGCTGCGAGTCTGCAGCGAGACACTTGCTCGTCTGAAAGGGGCCTAAGGGTGCACCCACAGATGGCAGAAGATGCCACCAGAAAATCTGCAGCTGTGGATTATATTTCAGATTTTAAGACACAAAATAGGATGTGGATTTCTATGTGAATTTTGATGCATATTTCTGTGCGGATTACATCCCCCATTGAAATGAATGGAGACGTTCGGCGTCAGCAAAAAACCCTCAAAAAATAATTATTTACGCTGCGGAATTAACCAATGGAGGAATTGAAGCTTTTCAGCGCCATAGGATAACATGTAGACATATTGATGCTGTGGATTTTCTGGCATAGTTTCCTGCCATGTGTGAGGGCACCCATATAGATCTTAACCGTGTAGTGAACCTGGTGTTCTTTTGATCATAAACTTAAAAAGGTTAAGTTTTAGTTGTCGTCCCCCCCCCCCCCCTTGATTTGACTTTTTAAATCTTTAAATGCATTGACACAGTTTTGCATAAAAACCAAAGCCCAAAAAAACATGGTGGAACCTGGACCTTGTTGTAAATTGCACAAAATTTGATGTAATTTGGAGCATATGGTTTTAGAAAAATCCACTGTGCCTGCGGCTTAAGACGCCAAGATCACTGTCTCAAAGTAAGCCAGCTAATAGTCGGTATAGAGTCGGAGAAGAGTGTATATCCCTGCACCACATGTATCATCCAGCCCGATCCCCTGTGATAAATCGGATGCAGGTCCAGGCGGCCGGTCTAAGTGTACACCATCCAGAGGTGTACAGGTAAATCTGCCCCAGTGTGTCCACTACTATTGTACGTAGAATATCAGCGGGTACCTCAGACGTCTCCTCACTGCGACATGTTCCTAAAAACTGCTGGGCCCTAAATGCAAGGTCCAACAGAGATGCCCAACTTCCATGTGCCATGCATAATATTGGTGTGATTTGGCAGATGGGCCTGTGGGACCCCTCAGGTGCCAGGACACTTGTTGTGATGGCTGCCTCCTGCTTGTATGTGGTCACAGACGTGGGCAGCCTTGTACACCCTATAACACTATTGCTTTGGAAGCTTGTCTCAGTTTGTGGCTTTCTTAAGAACATTTTTTGATTACTTTGTGTGGTTTCAGTTCTTTGAGGCCAGCGAGAAGCATCGGGAGATAGAGGACGAGTTGAGGAGTCGGCTACAAGTCCTGGAGACGGGCGCTGCCCAGCACCAAGCTGTGGTGGAAGGTCTGAAGCAGAAATACATGGAGACTATTGAGAAGTTGCAGAGCGACAAGGCAAAGCTGGAGGTAAGCAGATCCGGAGGGGAAGCTCTGTCATTAATCATGACTCTGCTTCCTTCCCTGAGCTCGGGGTCACGGTATTCTGCTGACTGCAGTGTTTCTGGGAGAGGGGAGATGGTAGCAGTGTTCTGGTTACTGTTTGGCCTGGTGCATATTAGTTATTTCATACCTAATTACAGAGAGAGATCTTAAATATTACAAACTTGGGACCCTTGAAGACACTATATATGAAAGCTTCCTTGAAGACACTGTCTCCAATGTGAGAGATGCTTCAGAGAGTGGGCTCAGACAGCCTTTACTAAGTGAAGGCCTATGCTCAAGATAGGCCATCATTAGCTGATTGACAGGATCTTACACCCCTCCAATCAGCTGATTGGGCATAGCTCCATTGAGGGAAGTCAGCGCCGACACTACACAGCTCTGTTACTACAGCATGCTCCCATTGGAGTCATCACTAAGGCTGGACAACCCCTTTAAACCCTCTGTCACCACATGCCTGTTGCTGAAACCTCTATAGATCTGTGCTTGTCGGCATATTCTGCTGATATTTTTCTCATCTCAGTACATGCCATCATGCCGGAGAAGGAAGGCCTTTTTATGTTTTGCAAATTAGCCCCTTGGTATACTAGGGCATTGCTGTTGCACCCAGAGGCTCCCCTCATTTTCCCTGGTGGCTGCATCCCCACTGTTGTGACTGACAGGGCCAGGTAGTGTAGACGTAGTCAAGCCTGGCTCTGAAGCCTTGTGCCTGCGCATTCGCCACATGTTTAGTGTATAGCTGAGGATCGCCGGGCAGATGCTCAGATTCTCCAGCCATTTACTGTGCGTATCGAGATGGGACAAATATCATTAGAATATGCTGACAAGTGCGGATCCACAGAGGCTGATGGTTTTAGTTACAGAGATGTGGTGATAGATTCCCTTTAAGGAATTACTATTTTACAACTTTATTTTATGCTTAGAATCCATTAGCATACTCCTGTATGCTCACACATAATTCTCTGTTTCACTATGAGACAGGCTGCTGTAAGGGCAACATGTAGTGTGACCTAACAGCAGGATTACTAAACAGACAGCCCTGGGGTCCTTTCTAGATCCCAAGGCTGAATGCAGATGGGCCCCGCGGATTCGCATGAGGATACTGAGAAACACATTGACCCAATCAAATGCGTAAGTTGTCTTTGATTGTGCTGCAGTCATGGCCCTAGGTAATCAAATCGTTAAGCAGCCAGGATTGGAGCTTCCTCTAATCCCATTTGTAGTCAGGGGCCTGTGTTATAAACAGGATCTCTTAAGCGATTGGCCAGATAATCGATATCGACCGTTTGTTGGAAGGCTCATTAGTGATTATCTGCCTGTGTAAAGGTGCCACCGATAAACCCGAAACGCTCGTTCATCAGGCAATATAATCGTTTGTGCGATCACCTACAGTTGCAAGAAAAAGTATGTGAACCCTTTGGAATTATATGGATTTCTGCACAAATTGGTCATAAAATGTGATCTGATCTTCATCTAAGTCACAACAATAGACAATCACAGTCTGCTTAAACTAATAACACACAAAGAATTAAATGTTACCATGTTTTTATTGAACACACCATGTAAACATTCACCGTGCAGGTGGAAAAAGTATGTGAACCCCTAGACTAATGACATTTCAAAGAGCTAATTGGAGTGAGGTGTCAGCCAACTGGAGTCCAATCAATGAGATGAGATTGGAGGTGTTGGTTACAGCTGCCCTGCCCTATAAAAAACACGCACCAGTTCTGGGTTTGCTTTTCACAAGAAGCATTGCCTGATGTGAATGATGCCTCGCACAAAATAGCTGTTGACTTGCATAAAGCTGGAAAGGGTTTTAAAAGTATCTCCAAAAGCCTTGCTGTTCATCAGTCCACGGTAAGACAAATTGACTATAAATGGAGAAAGTTCAGCACTGCTGCTACTCTCCCTAGGAGTGGCCGTCCTGTAAAGCTGACTGCAAGAGCACAGCGCAGACTGCTCAATGAGGTGAAGAAGAATCCTAGAGTGTCAGCTAAAGACTTACAAAAGTCTCTGGCATATGCCAACATCCCTGTTAGCGAATCTACGATACGTAAAACACTAAACAAGAATGAATTTCATGGGGGGATACCACAGAGGAAGCCACTGCTGTCCAAAAAAACCCATTTCTGCACGTTTACAGTTTGCACAAGAGCACCTGGATGTTCCACAGCAGTACTGGCAAAATATTCTGTGGACAGATGAAACCAAAGTTTAGTTGTTTGGCAGAAACACACAACACTATGTGTGGAGAAAAAGAGGCACAGCACACTAACATCAAAACCTCATCCCAACTGTGAAGTATGGTGGTGGGGGCATCATGGTTTGGGGCTGCTTTGCTGCGTCAGGGCCTTGACGGATTGCTATCATGGAAGGAAAAATGAATTCCCAAGTTTATCAAGACATTTTGCAGGAGAACTTAAGGCCATCTGCCCATCAGCTGAAGCTCAACAGAAGATGGGTGTTGCAACAGGACAACGACCCAAAGCATAGAAGTAAATCAACAACAGAATGGCTTAAACAGAAGAAAATACGCCTTCTGGAGTGGCCCAGTCAGAGTCCTGACCTCAACCCGATTGAGATGCTGTAGCATGACCTCAAGAAAGCGATTCACACCAGACATCCCAAGAATATTGGAGGAATAGTCAAGAATTACTCCTGACC
This sequence comes from Bufo bufo, assembly GCF_905171765.1. Taxonomy (NCBI): domain Eukaryota; kingdom Metazoa; phylum Chordata; class Amphibia; order Anura; family Bufonidae; genus Bufo; species Bufo bufo. The sequence goes on along the minus strand of NC_053392.1, from coordinate 565,123,720 downwards.
GTTGTGCACGTCTGATCTGCAACTACAGGAAACGTTTGGTTGAAGTTATTGCTGCCAAAGGAGGTTCAACCAGTTATTAAATCCAAGGGTTCACATACTTTTTCCACCTGCACTGTGAATGTTTACATGGTGTGTTCAATAAAAACATGGTAACATTTAATTCTTTGTGTGTTAAACGATTATATTGCCTGATGAACGAGCGTTTCGGGTTTATCGGGTAATCGGTGACACCTTTACACAGACAGATAATCACTAATGAGCCTTCCTACAAACGGTCGATAGCGATAATCATTGTTTGCCCACTACAGATTGTGCCGTCGAAACACGCTCTGCTGCCGGTAAACAATTATTCTATATGATTACGAGCAATGGCATTGGTGATCGCTCCTCCCCATACGGTGGAGGAGATTGCGGCATATAAATGCAGAGGTCTCCTCCACTGACGAGCAGGATATTGTTGGGAAGGAACACTTTCTTCCCAACAATCGTCTGCTAAATCTAGCATTGTAAAGTGTTTTTTAGTAACAGCTCGTTCTTACAGCAGGAGCTCCGAGAAAAGCACTCGCTGCTCTCTTCCACCATTACGCCAAAAGATTTCCATTTCATTATTTGTTTTTGAAAATAATCATGAAATCCTGCAGGTTTCACACTAGCCACTGAGCCTCACAATATGCTGACACGACCTATTCTGTACAGATCATTTTCAGCAGTCATCTCATTATCATAACAGGGAGGGTTATACTAAGAGGTAACATCTATATTTAGATAATACAAGATCCACCATTCACAGTAGGTTATGTTTACAGCTTTTATACTTCCACCTCCCTGCACAATGACCTCTGCATAGGTTTTAAAACAACCCACAACACAGAAATCAATGAATTCCCTCAAGTCTACAGGTTCCTATGGTTCATAGGGCTGCTGTAAAGTTTATCTCTGAATGCTGTCAACAGCAGCTCAGGCAGGATGGTCGCTTCCATAATCAGGTACAGAAAACAAATACTACTACAATCGGAAACTAAAAAACAGATAAAAAAAGTGTTTCAGTATGTGACTTTAATTACTAAAAGAAAATTTAGGGGCTAACATTTCCTTTAGGCCTCTTTCACACGGGCGTTACGGATTGGGGCCGGATAGGATGCGGGTGCGTGGCGGGGAAATCATGCGAGTGAGCACACAATTTCAGTCAGTTTTGACTGCGATTGTGTTGCGTGGTTCAGTTTTTTCCGCGCAAGTGCAATGCGTTTTGCACGCGCGTGAGAAAAAACTGAATGTGGTACCCAGACCCGAACTTCTTCAATGAAGTTCGGGTTTGGGTTCGGTGTTGTGTAGATTGTATTATTTTCCCTTATAACGTGGTTATAAGGGAAAATAATAGCATTCTTAATACAGAATGCTAAGTAAAATAGGGATGGAGGGGTTAAAAAAAAAATACTCTCCTTAATCCACTTGTTCGCGCAGCCCGGCTTCTCTTCTTTCTTCAGGACCTGGGTAAAGGACCTGTGGTGACGTCACGGCGCTCATCACATGGTCCATCACCATGGTGTTGGACCATGTGATGAGCGCAGTGACGTCACCGCAGGTCCTTTTCCTCACAGCTGAAGGCAGAAGAGATGACGGGCTGCGCGAACAAGTGGATGAGGTGAGTTAAATTATTATATATATTTTTTTTTTTTAACCCCTCCAGCCCTATTTTACTAAGCATTCTGTATTAAGAATGCTATTATTTTCCCTTATAACATGGTTATAAGGGAAAATAATATAATGATCGGGTCCCCATCCCGATCGTCTCCTAGCAACCATGCGTGAAAATCGCACCGTATCCGCGCTTGCTTGCGGATGCTTGCGATTTTCACGCAGCCCCATTCACTTCTATGGAGCCTGCGTTGCGCGAAAAACGCACAAAATAGAGCTTGCTGCGATTTTTCACGCAACGCACAAGTGATGGGTGAAAATCACCGCTCATGTGCACAGCCCCATAGAAATGAATGGGTCCGGATTCGGATTCAGTGCGGGTGCAATGCGTTCACCTCACGCATTGCACCCGCGCGGAATTCTCGCCCGTGTGAAAGGCCTTAGTATGAAACATTTTAAATGGCACAATAGTGGCTGAAATTTTTAAGGCAGTTTTTTAGTTAGGCTTGGTCATAAAAAAACATTTTTATATACAATTTGCAGATTCTGAAAGCGTGAACCGCTCCATGCCATGATGGGGGATAATTACATTGAGTAGTTTATTTTTGGATGGACTATAAAGAATTCCTACTGGTTATTACAACTGCTGATTTCTTGACATCACAATAGTTTTCGCTCATGTATTGCTCACATTCCTCATTTTATTGCACCCTGGGTATGAGCTGTGATGTGAATCATGACCATGCACTTTCTTGTAATTTCTACCACCTAGGTAAAAGCTCAGAGCCTGGAGAAAGAGGCGAAGGAATGCAGACTGCGCTCAGAAGACTGGTAAGTGTTTAACCAATGTGGAGCAGAGATCAGATCTCTGTTTTAAGTACAGGGTAAGGGCTCATGCACACGACCGTATGTATTTTGCGTTCCGCAAAAAATACGGATGACATCCGTATTTTGCGGAACGTGAACAGCTGGCCCCTAATAGAACAGTACTATCCTTGTCCGTATGCGGACATACGAAAACGGAATGCACATGGAGTAACTTCGGTTTTTCTTGCGGACCCATTGAAGTGAATGGTTCCGCATACGGGTCACAAAAAAAACGGAACGGACATGGAAAGAAAATACGTTCGTGTAAATGAGCCCTAACGGGTTTTTTCCCTAAAAAATAATTTTAAAAAGTCAAATAATTTTTTTTACTACTGTGCTGTCAAACAACAGTGGAGCAATACTGCTAGAGATAAGGATCTTAGCTTTAAAATGAGACCAAGAACATGGCTCTAGTCACAGTCTACCCTGAATTAGTGTAACAGCACACGATGCGGATTACGTGTTGTTTTTCCGCCCTGATTTTGGTGCAGGAAAAACTGCAGTGTAATACAGTACCAGCAGATTGAATGAGATGGATCATGAGCCATGGATCAGCAAAAACGTTTCCGTCATAATAATACAACCATCTGCATCCGCTATGAACGGATCCGGTTGTATTATCTCTAAAATAGCCACGACGGATCCGTCACTAAAACCATCAATGGGGGACGGATCAGTTTTTTTTTTTTTTTTTTTTTCGGAGAAAGCGGATCCGTGAGTCATGACGGATCCGTCTTGTTCCGCATCCCAGGACGCACTCAAAAAACGCTGCTCGCAGCGTTTCTGTGTGCGTCATGGGAACGGAATGCATTCTGGTGCACTCCGTTCCCTTCAGTTGAGTTTTGTCCCTGATGTGTGAATTTAGAAATCCGCAGCCTGTCACTTGTTTGTGCGCTTCGGCACCTTCTATAGAGGGTTTTTCCATAGACTCCAAAGGGGTTGTTAACATGGATAGAAAATCTGTACAAAAATTTACCAAAAATACAATAAACCTACGATTAATGGTTTTGTTGCAGATTTCTTCTGTATACAAATCCGCACCGTGTGCAGGTACCATCAGAGCGGGTAGAATGGATCGCTGTACTTGCTGCTCTCACTTGAGCCTGTGGAGGGAGCGAGGGGAGCTGGAGGGGGGCGAGCAGTCATTGTAGAGGGAGAGGAGGAGTCTCACAGAACTTCCTCCTCTCCAGGTATAATACATCGCAAAAAATAATGTTGAAATTTGCTGTTGTTTTTACCACCCACCAAAAATGAATGCATGTTATTTAATATATTATATGTATCCCAAAATAGATCCTCATAAAGTGAAGAAAGAATTATTTTTATTTTAAAGTTATGACTGCTGGAGGGCTTTAACTGTCTGTACTCACCCGCTCCTCGCAGCTGAAGACATCTGTGTTGGTCCCATGTACATATCTGCCCGTATTGCTGAGAAAAGTGATGTCTTAATATATGCAAATGAGCCTCTAGGAGCAACGGGGGCGTTGTCATTACACCTAGAGGCTCAGCTCTCTGCAGCTGCCACACCCTCTGCACTTCGACAGGGCCAGGCAGTGTTGATGTCATCACTCCTGACCCTGTCAATCAAAGTGCAGGGGGCGTCTTTTCATCTTTCTAATCTCCTTATAGTAGAAAAGTGACAGACTGAGTGCAGAGCTACAGGGTCAGAATACACCAAGGGGCGGTTTGTAAGCATGGAGGCAAATGGCTCTGTATCACAGCTGCAGAAACCAAACGAGAAGGACGTGTTTCTTAAGTCTATCTGGGGAGTTACTTTGTTATTTTAGATGCATTGGATTACAAAATGCTTGCAAAAGTCCACATATCCATGAAAGGGTGTTCCCATCTCATAAAGTGATGGCAGATCACTAGGATGTATCATCACTTTGTGATTGTGGGAGTCAGACCCCCTGGGACCACCCACCCCTGATCCCGAGAATGCGGCAGCTGCAGCTCAGGTGAATAGGAGCCGGTCAGCCCTGTTGAGTTGGGTGGGTGGAGGTGCCGCTTTGCAGGGAAACTTACAAAAGATTCAATGTATGAAGGTGTGATGGCGCACTCACATTTGGTAAGAACTTGAGATGGTAAATATCTTTAGTTGTAATAAAATAATATTTATTGATTGTAAAAGAAGGTGTGCACTAAGCAACGTTTGTATAGAATCTGTTGTATAGCCACAAGTGGATAGTATAGATAGACGTCAATTCAATCTGGATATACAAGGTGTTGTATATAAGTGTCAGTTGAACACGCCGAGTTCATATAAATAGGCTAAATACATATGCTGGGTACATATAAGTAGGCTGGGTACATATAAGTAGGCTGGGTACATATAATTGGATATATAGGATACTAAGTGTATATAAGTGCAGACTTGGTTCATCAATATTTATGCTTGATGTAATGTGTGCAGTACGCACGTTTTGTATAAGGTGTCGTATAAAGCTCAGTAAATGAAAGTGCTAGGTGCGAGCCCGGTATATAAAGCGCTAGGTGCGAGCCCGGTATATAAAGTGCTAGGTGCGAGCCCGGTATATAAAGTGCTAGGTGCGAGCCCGGTATATAAAGTGCTAGGTGCGAGCCCGGTATATAAAGTGCTAGGTGCGAGCCCGGTATATAAAGTGCTAGGTGCGAGCCCGGTATATAAAGTGCTAGGTGCGAGCCCGGTATATAAAGTGCTAGGTGCGAGCCCGGTATATAAAGTGCTAGGTGCGAGCCCGGTATATAAAGTGCTAGGTGCGAGCCCGGTATATAAAGTGCTAGGTGCGAGCCCGGTATATAAAGTGCTAGGTGCGAGCCCGGTATATAAAGTGCTAGGTGCGAGCCCGGTATATAAAGTGCTAGGTGCGAGCCCGGTATATAAAGTGCTAGGTGCGAGCCCGGTATATAAAGTGCTAGGTGCGAGCCCGGTATATAAAGTGCTAGGTGCGAGCCCGGTATATAAAGTGCTAGGTGCGAGCCCGGTATATAAAGTGCTAGGTGCGAGCCCGGTATATAAAGTGCTAGGTGCGAGCCCGGTATATAAAGTGCTAGGTGCGAGCCCGGTATATAAAGTGCTAGGTGCGAGCCCGGTATATAAAGTGCTAGGTGCGAGCCCGGTATATAAAGTGCTAGGTGCGAGCCCGGTATATAAAGTGCTAGGTGCGAGCCCGGTATATAAAGTGCTAGGTGCGAGCCCGGTATATAAAGTGCTAGGTGCGAGCCCGGTATATAAAGTGCTAGGTGCGAGCCCGGTATATAAAGTGCTAGGTGCGAGCCCGGTATATAAAGTGCTAGGTGCGAGCCCGGTATATAAAGTGCTAGGTGCGAGCCCGGTATATAAAGTGCTAGGTGCGAGCCCGGTATATAAAGTGCTAGGTGCGAGCTGGGTACATTTGGAATATATAAAAAAAAATTGCTATGTGCAAATTAAGAACATATAAATTCAGATGATCGATCTGATCTATTAAATATGTGCAAATCGCAGTTTCAGTGCATAAGAATTTTAGTCTAGATATGCATAGAGTTATGCAGACGCTGAGTACGTTGTGATATAAATATGATATAGGTTGGATACTTGCACAGAAATGTATGGTTACGGATACAATACAGCTTATTGGTTTGTGAATACCCCAATTTAGCTGCAAGTCGAATACATAGATCTCTTTTGGAATGTACACAATAATCAGCAATGAACGTCGTTTGTAATAGACAGGCACTGAGTATCCCTTGGCTTTAACCCAAATTATGGTTCTATGGGAATAGACCCTGGTTTAGAGTTCATGCTCTGTATAGAACTGAGCAGTACACCTGAGTCCGTGAGTCTCTATACTAGTATTCTCACAGTGGGATGATGGTACCGCTTGTGTTAGCTGTTAGTTGCAGCCTGTATAGGAGAAAGAGATTGTGTACATTACCGCTCCACGCCACTTTGTTTCTGCTCTGTCCTGCAAGGACCTGCGCAGCGTCCCATGTGGTCACTTGTCTTTATCACGTGGCGTCCCGCGTGACTTGGGCGGGGCGGTACGTCACTTATTCCGGAGTTGGTGATTGGTCCTCTTTCAACTTTGTTGTGTCCGAGGATAGTGCGGCTTTTTTAATAGTTGAATTCAGTATATTATAACCGCTGCGAGTCTTGGTTATCCCGGCTTGTTATGTCCTCACTATTCCTTAAAGGGAACCTGTTACCAGGATTTTGTGCATAGAGCTGAGGACATGGGTTGCTAGATGGCCGCTAGCACATCCGCAATACCCAGTCCCCATAGCTCTGTGTGCTTTTATTGTGTAAAAAAACCTATTTGATACATATGCTAATGAACCTGAGAGGAGTCCTGTCCCTGACTCATCTCACGTACAGGACTCATCTCAGGTTAATTTGCAGATGTATCAAATCTTTTTTTTTCACACAATAAAAGCACACAGAGCTATGGGGACTGTGTATTGCGCATGTGCTAGCGGCCATCTAGCAACCCATGTCCTCAGCTCTATACCCAAAATCCTGGTGACAGGTTCCCTTTAATACCAGACGCGTTTCGGAGCGTATTCCTGCTCCTTCCACAGTGGTTAGTGTTTCAAACGTTCATTGCTGATTATTGTGTACAATTCAAAGAGATCTATGTATTCAACTTGCAGCTAAATTGGGGTATTCACAAACCAATAAGCTGTACTGTATCCGTAACCATACATTTCTGTGCAAGTATCAAACCTATATCATATTTATATCACAACGTACTCAGCGTCTGCATAACTATGCATATCTAAACTAAAATTGTTATGCACTGAAACTGCGATTTGCACATATTTAATATATTGATCATCTGAATTTATATGTTCTTAATTTGCACATATGAAACACAGAGAGAATGCACCAAACGGATATGCCACTGACTATACTGGGAAGTCATAAATGCAGATATTAAAAGCTGAGACTTTCGCCAATATATTCCTGTCAGGAAAATATCGGAGCCCTTCATGCACCACGTCACGGTCACTCAGCATGGCAAGGGGTCCTACCACTACGCTAACTGTGGTGTGAACAAGGTCTGAAGGTGATGTAATCCAGCTCACAGCCAGGCTTCCACACAACCGCCTAGCAGGACAACTAGTGCAATGTGAACAAAGCCAGACTGTAAGCCACACACATATCAGACCATGTGATGGAGGTTACCAGGTGCAAAAGAGAGAATGTTAGAATGCCAGGTAAAGGCACACACACTACATATCAAACAAGACAAAAACACAGAAATATAGTGGCAATACTGGAGGAGCTGCTCAACCCCTAACACTATGGCGTGTCTTTCATTGGGGGAGAAGCCCCACCGCATGTGGACCGCAGCAAACGACTATCCCCAGCAAAAAATGCATACAATGGAGGATGTCGGCGCGGTCCACATGCACCACAAAAGCATCCTCCATTGTATGCATATTTTGCTGGGGATAGTCGTTTGCTGCGGTCCACATGCGGTGGGGCTGCTCCCCCAATGAAAAACACGCCATAGTGTTAGGGGTTGAGCAGCTCCTCCAGTATTGCCACTATATTTCTGTGTTTTTAATTTGCACATAACAATTTTTTATATATTCCAAATGTACCAAGCTCGCACCTAGCACTTTATATACCGGGCTCGCACCTAGCACTTTTTATGTATTCAGCTTGCATATAGCACTTTCATTTACTGAGCTTACATACGACGCGTTATACAAAACGTGCGTACTGCACACATTACATCAAGCATAAATATTGATGAACCAAGTCTGCATTTATATATATATATATATACACTTAGTATCCTATATATCCAATTATATCTAGCTATACTGGTTATATGTACCCAGCATATGTATTTAGCCTATTTATATGAACTCAGCGTGTTCAACTGACACTTATATACAACACCTTGTATATCCAGATTGAATTGACGTCTATATATACTATCCACTTGTGGCTATACAGCAGATTCTATACAAACGTTGCTTAGTGCACACCTTCTTTTACTATCAATAAATATTATTTTATTACAACTAAAGATATTTACCATCTCAAGTTCTTACCAAATGTGAGTGCGCCATCACACCTTCATACATAGAATCTTTTTACCACGCGGTTCCCTGGGTGTACCGGTGATAGAGCGCCTCTATCCATACTACCTTATTGGTGAGCCACTGAATAACTATACTGCCAAACTTACAAAAGAATAATAATAAAAAAAAAAAAAAAAAAGTTTTTTAAAAATTCAAATCACAATGAAAATTAAGAAAACATAAACAATAAAAAAAATTACACATCATAGGCATTGCCGTGTGCAAAAAACGCCTGTACTATTAAAATATAGTATTCATCCTATACAGCAAAATGGAAAAAAAGTCAAAATGGCCGATTCCACGTTTTTTGGTCGCTTCACCTCCCACAAATTTTTTTTTAATAAAAAGTGATCAAAAAGTCATACACCCCCCCCAAAATGGTATCAATGAAAAGTAAAGATTACCTGCAAAAAACGATCTCTCACACACATAACTACGTTAAAGTCATAGGGGTCAGAATATGGCGATGCAAAGAAATACATTTTTTTTTTCAAAGTTTTTTTTTTTTGTCAAAATAATAGAAAAATTATACATATGTGGTATCGCCGTAGTCGTACTGGCCTGGAGAATGAGTTTTACTGCATAGGCAACACCGTAAAAACAAAACCCATAAAAGTGTTGCGGAATTGCGTGTTTTTTTTTTCTTCCCAATTTCACCCCATTTAGAATTTTTTTCCAGGTCCCTGCTACATCGTATGCCATAATAAATGGAAAAAATCGATAGTGCAACTTGTCCCGCCAAAAACAAGCCCTCAAACGGCTATGTGAATGGAAAAGTAAAAATGTTATGGCCCTGGAAAGGCAGGGAGTGAAAAAACGAAAACGCAAAAACTTAAAAACCTCCTAGGGCTGAGATAATTTTCTGATCCCTTTAAAGGGGTTGGACCCATCTCATACATTGGGGGAATATCGCTAGGATGTAAGACCAATGTCTGATAGGTGCGAGTCTCACCTTTGGGACCCGCACCTATCTCTAGAACGGATCCCGCAAAGTGAAGGAGAGCGGACCGCGCATGTGCAGCAGCCCTCTATTCATTTCTATGGGACTGACGAACATAGATGAGCACTTGCTTTGCTTTTTTCGTCAGCCCCATAAAAGTGAATGTAGTGGTGGCGGCATTTACGCACTAAATTACTAATAGTAATTTCTATGGGACTTCTGAAAATCGCGAGCGCGCCGCTCTCCTATTTTTGGCAATGCCATAGAAATGAATGGAGAGCGGCTGCGCTTGCACAGTCGGCTCTCCTTCACTTTGAGGGCTCCGTTCTAGAGATAGGTGCCGGTCCCAGAGGTGGGGCTCACACCTACCAGACAGTGATCCTAGTGATATGCCACCAATGTATGAGACGGGTCAACCCCTTTAAGTTGCACAAATATATACATCTGCTTTCATTGTAGGGAAACGAACGTCGTTGAGAACCACACCGTGTCTTCACCGCCTTATCTGTCACATCCGGAAGCTTTACGATGCATCTGACTTTTTTTTATTTTTACTTGTCTCATCAGCCAGAGCCAGTTGAAGACGCTTCATTTAGATCTGAGCAGTAGACTGGAGGAGTCTCTGGGTATCATCAATGAAAAAGTGCCATTCAATGACACAAGTAAGTAGAAGCGTGCTATTCAGAGCGGTTTTCTTCTCCAGCGCAGCGCTTCATCGATCTCCAGCTGCTATAAATGCTGCTTTTCTAGTGATGTATAACTTGTTTAAGTAAGCTGTGAATAAAGGGAACTGTCAGATTCACGCTGAGCAACCGCCAGTAAGCCTAGGCTTGGATTTAACACCGCGTTGTTTGTGTTAAAGGAAATATTAATTATTATTTTGTGTTAATATCGACAAATGAATATTCCTAAATAGGCGTGAGTCGTCTATTGATGACTCTGCCTATTTATACCTTTAAAGAAACTACCTCTGTTGCACTTACACTTTTTCCTTGAACTGCGTGCGCTATATTATTACGGCGGCGACTACTACAATAATTTACTATACGCAGTACTTCGAATAATAAAGGAATTTATTAAAACAATAACACGTTTACAGTCTAATTATTGCTGTGACTACATATATTCATATCAATGGACATATAAATAGATATACTTATAGTCGCACACAGTAATATATTAACAACACTACAATACAACTAAACTACGCTGCACACAGCACAATATTCTAATATTCCACCGTAAACTGTACCTAAACATTAATAATTACATACACGCATCAATAGCATCAACCCGCCCAACCTGGCTGTACACTCGGTCCCCATGGGGAAACAAGGGGTTAAACACAATATTTGCTGTAAGGGTACAGCAGTCCTCCCTGTCAGTGGGGAGGGCTGGACTTGCAAAACTTCACTTTTGATATTACAGGCTCATGAACAGAATGGAAGCTCTACAGTGAGGACTGACACACTGGGCATGTCATTCCATGTGCTCTTATTGCATAATGATGTCATGGAAGGAGTAGGGGGGTCCACACTTATGAGCCACTTTAAGAGCTGCTTTGGCAGACCCGACCCGTCCATTGACTACATAATCGGCCGTTCATTTCATTGGCTGACATATGAGTTACGGTATATTTTCCCTGCAGCAGACTGTGGTGGAAACAGCTGAGGCCAGACGCATACTTGCCCATGACTTGTAGACCCCCTAGTTTTGGTCTTCTGAATGGTGTTTCATAATAATTAAAGGGCTTCTTCTGCAGGGCAAAATTGTTGGGCAAAGGCTCAGAGTGGGTTAAAACATAAAAGAATTGATACCCACGATCCCCTGCATTGCCGGTGTGACCAGTGATTGGCTGAGCAAGCGTTTTATGGCCTGTCCTGAGTGCAGAGATGAGACCAACAGGGACCTGGTCAGCATTGGATCAAGAGTGGAGCGGATTAGTCAGGTATCAATTCTTCAGTTTTTGATCACTTTCAAAATAATTTTCCCCTCTGGGCTCCCCTATTTAACCCTTTTACTACCAGCACCGTACATAAACAGCGCTGGAGCGATAGGCAAACATGGCACCCGCTCGCACGTGCAGCGGGCGTCATGGCCGGCAGGTCTCTGCTGTTTGAAACAACAGAGACCTGCCGCTAATTACCGCGACTGGCAATAATGCCGATTGCGGTAATTAAAGCCTTTTAGATGCCGTGATCAAATGAGATCATGGCATCTAAATGGTCAAAAACCTGTAACCGGCGTCCCCTGTGGCCAGTGAGGATACCGGTAATTTATTTAAATGCGCTCAGCCTCGCAGTGGGAACAAAACCCGTAAAACAGTGGAGGAATTGCGTTTTTTTCCAATTCCACACCATTTGAATTTTTTTTTTTACCGCTTCCTACTACATTGTATGCCATAATTAATGGTGGCATTAGAAAGTACAACTTGTCCCCCCCAAAAATAAGCCCTCATACAGCTATGTGAACCAACATATAAAAAAGTTATGGCTCAAGAAAGATAGGGAAGAAAAATGATAATGCAAAAACGAAAACACCTCTGGCATCCTATGGGTTAAAGTTTTGTTTTTTGTTGTTTTTTTTCAAGATTTTTGAACTGACGAGCTATCCTCCAGATAGGTCATCAGTATATGATCACTGGGAGGTCTGACACCAGGGACTCCCACCGATCAGCTGTTTGTGAAGGCACCAACGCATGCAGTAGCACAGCCACCTTCTTACAGCTTTGCCGATGTCCCGTTCATCGGTCACGTGGCCTAGGTGCAGCTTTGGTCCATTGAAGTGAATGGGGCTGAGCTGCGATACCAAGAACAGCTGCTATCAAAGCGATGGCTGAGTGCGTGGTGAGCAGAGGACAGGAGCACTGCTGCCTTCTCAAACAGCTGATTGGCGGGGGTCCTGCGTGTTCACCCCCCCAATCGATCAGATACTGAAGACTCCTTTAAGTTCACATGTAAAAGTGAAAGGGACAGGTCAGAAAGCCGCTGGCTTCCCGTGGAAATAGTGGGACAAGATCTGCGTGAGATTTAAAAGGAGCACAGTTTCTGATCTGTGGGCAGCATGTTATAGAGCAGGAGGAGCTGAGCAGATTGATTAGTTCTATATTGTGCTCAGTGGCCTAGATCTAGTAAAGGGGTTATCCTGGAAAAGATAATGCATAGTTCTGCATTATCACATCAGCAGGGGTCCTGACCATCAGCTGTTTCAGGGCGCCGCTGCGCTCACCAACGCTAAGATGAGTGGTGCAGGCTCCCGGCAGCTTTCCAAGTACAGCGCCGTACATCGTATAGTGGCTGTGCTAGGTATTGCAGCTCAACTCCATTGTCTTGAATGGGGCTGTGCTGCAACTAGGCCAGGTGACCGATGTACGATGATGTCACCGGCCTAGGGAGAGGCTGCGGCGCTCAAGGCTGATCCGCAGCGTTCCGGGTGTCGCACCCCCTCAGATCTGATACTGATGACCTATCCGGTGGATAATTCCTAATTATCTTTGTCCTGGATAACCCCTTTAAAGCAGACTTAAAGGAGTTATCCGCTTACTGATATTGACTACCTATCGTCAGGATAGGTCTTCAGTATCAGATCTACAGGGGTCTAACTCGCGGGACAGAGGGTGATCAGCTGTTTGAAGGGAACGCAGAACTCCTGTGAGCACTGCATTTTCTTCACTTTTTACCTGCTCGCCGTCACCGCTGCAGCAGATGTGATTACAGATTCTTCATCCCAGTCTTATGAGTCCAATCAGTGACTGGTGGTTATTTCTGTATTCACCCTCATACAGAGAAGGCTGACAGACTCTGAATGGGATCGCCTACTGGACCCCTAAGCCTAGAAAGAGCAGGGAACAAAATGGAAAAATGACAAGTTCTACTGAACCTTCTCTAACAGAACTATAGATCGATGTGCTCCGCTCCTCCTGCTCTACAGATTGGATAGCATGCTCATCATCACAGGTTCCCTTTTAAAGCGGATCTTTCGGCTTAGTATGCCGCTCTGTGTAAAAGCAGCACATTGCAGCTACAGGTCCGCAGGAAAAGGGCCACTGGAAGAATATACTGATGACATGGTTTAAGCCTGGTTATATTCATGAGCAGCGGTGTGCCCCCCACTATTTAAGGCAGTGATGGACAGGCCGAATGCAGCCCATTAAAGGGGAGTTCAACATTTATGGCCGATCTTCAGTATAGATCATTCTTAGGATAGGCAATCAGTATTGGGGGTCTGACTCCCAGCTCCCCCACCAATCAGCTGTTTGAAGATGAGCTTCTTGGCCTCTTCCTAGGCTGATGATTTCACGTTCATCACGTGACCTATTTGCAGCTGACTCCCATTCCAATGAGCGGGCCTGGGCTGCAGTACCAAGCACAGCCACTATCCGTGTACGGCGCCCTGCTTGGTATGTTGCAAGGAGGCTGCAGTGTTCACCGGAGCGTCTCAGCTTCTCCAATTGTCTGATCAGTGGGGTTGCTTGGGAATCTGCCCCCCCCCCCCCCGAACAGATATTGATGACCTTGCTGGAAAACCCCTTTAAGTCTTCTTTAATGGGTCTAGAACAGAGAGCACAATCAAGTAGTATTCAGATGAATGTATCTCCTGCCTGTAATGCATATATAATCTCGTTTATATCCTATTTCTCCTGCCTTGCAATGGAAGTAAAGAATAATTAACTATTTATGAGGCAAGTCACATAAGGTCTATGAGGACACACCGCGCAGTAGAGGTAGAAAATAACAATCCATCAGTCCCTCTCTTGGCTGGAAGGCTCCGTTTCCTTAAAAAAATAAAATCCGAAAAAGTCCTGCTGAATAATTCATGCCCCTGTCTCTTCAGCACATACCCCGCTCTGGATTATAGAAGTAGAGTATGACTCAGGGCGTACATACTGCATTTTTTTTTTTTTTTTTACTATCTCATTATAGGGTTAACCCCTGAACGCCAGGCAGGCATGCAGGCAAACAAGAAGTTCTTACTGCTCTGAGGTGGAAGCAACCTTAGCAGATGAAATGGCGCATCAATAATTCAGGAGGCTGCGAAATTGGCATTTCTCGCCTCTGCCGCCATTTATATTTCAATAAATCTAGCATTAACTGTGGACTTTTTATATATATATTTTTTTTTAGTCCTGCTCTCGCTCGTATCATACAGCAGTAGGTCTGTGGAGGAGACTGCACGTTCATTACCGGTACAGCGTCTGTGGACAGGACCTGAGCAGTGTGACAGCCATGCATAATACAGGAGGACATGCACATCCGTGTTTGTCTCCGAATTAATCAGAGAAAGTAGCAGAGAAATCAAAAGTAACATAAACCTATGAGGGACTCAACAAAGCTAGCGACAAATGTAATAACACAAACCTGCCCATCTCTGAAGTTGCCTTAAAAGGGGTTTATCCCATGAGTACTGTAAAAAAACGAAAATACGGTAGCATATAGAACATGGCAATCTCATTCTGACAAACTTAGAATCAGCCCTGCACCTCACATGGATCCAGAGATCTCCCCATCCATTGCTCTGCTTTATATCAAGCTGACCGCTCAGGAGGTGTGCGCTTAGGCTACTTTCACACTTGCGTTATTCTTTTCCGCCATGGAGTTCCGTCACAGGGGCTCAATACCGGAAAAGAACTGATCAGTTTTATCCTAATGCATTCTGAATGGAGAGCAATCCGTTCAGGATGCATCAGGATGTCTTCAGTTCAGTCTTTTTGACTGATCAGGACGGAGAAAAAACCACAGCATGCTACGGTTTTATCTCCGGCCAAAAAAACGGAAGACTTGCCTGAATTTTTTCCCATAGAAATGTATTAGTGCCGGATCCAGCATTCAAAATACTGTTATGCCGGATCCATCCTTCCATGCGCAGACCGAAAAAAAGGTGAAAAAAATAAATGCCGGATCCGTTTTTCCGGAAAGACTGATCCGGCATTTCAATGCATTTTTCAGACTGATCAGGATCCTGATCAGTCTTACAAATGCCATCAGTTGGCATACTTTTTGCCAGGCAGTTCTGGCGACGGAACTGCTTGCCGGATCACTCTGCCGCAAGTGTGAAAGTATCAGAGGGCGTGTTCTGTCTGCTGCAGCTGGTGGCTGTTGAAGGATGGAACTGAGCATGTGCTTCCATCTCAGTGAGCAGGACAGACTAATAAAAAGAGCAAACAGCAGGTGGCGCTATACAGATAGATTTCAGTGAATAAATCGGTGGCTATGCAACATTTTTAATTACATGCAATTGCAAAAGTATTCAGATCCAGGCGTGGGTTTGAAAAATGGAGAATATTTTTCGTACGACAGCCCTTTTAAGTATGCAGTGGATTATCCATTACTATACCTCATGGAGGAACCTCGCTGCATCTGCGTGTCACGTTCTGACAGTCATGTACTTACAAAAGACACGTGGATTTTGTATATATCATGCATATGTCATTGTGATACCAGGTCATGAGACAGTTGCAATGGGTGTTCCACCAGTTTCGTGATAGCTGTCGGCCCAACAAGCATTTGCCTGACGGCTGTCTTATGTGTACGACCGCCCTTGTTGTGAGAAATTTGGGGCATAAACGCATCTTGTGCAGCCATATAGCGTTTTTATTAGTAGGAACGCCGCTGTCACATTTTATCTGGAGGATGTGTTCACGGCTCGATCAGAGTAGGAGTTTCCAAGGTCGTAGACCGCTGTGAGCTCTTCACCGCTGCAGCGCCGCTTTTATTGTCATCCATTCACATCTTGCTCTTGTGCAGTAATTGACCTTGCGTCTCCACACCGTGTATCTGATTGCTAATATGTGTTCGTTCCTTTAATAACCTATATAAATGATGTCTCTTCTCCACTAGGAATTAGCCATTTCAATGCCCTGAATGTACCGTTACACAGCAGGAGACAACAGGTTAGCGCTTATTTCTTTTCCCATCTTGTTTGCACTTACCACTTATGGATTACGACTTGCACTCCACATGTAAAAACAATTCTGGAGCATCTACGGTATCTTATAAAAACCATGTTGTGCCTGTGCTCTATTATTCCTGCTAGAAGTTAGGAATGAATTACTAGCAGTGGGCAGTGGAGGTCCACATGGGTGTTATTACCAGTTGGGTGTCTGTCCTTGCACTGTCTGCCACTGTCAGCGCTGATTGGATAGTGTCACAGATTGTGCAGGGATAACACCTCCCCCGTCCCCGGAAACCCCCATTTGCACCTTCATCACAAACTGCTGGCAAACTTCTAGCAGGAATAATAGAGGAATGGCACAAAATAGAGTCATAAAAATAGATGCTCCAGAATTGTTATTTCATGGGGATTGCAAGTAGTTACTAAAAGCAGAAATGTCTGGAGAGGTAACGGGTCCTCTTTAAAGGTAAATGAATGTTTTTGCCCCGTCTTAGCTGGGTAAAAAGTTGTTAAAGGGTTTTCTGAGATTTTTTTCTAACTGATGACCTATTCTCAGAATAGGTCATCAGTATCTGATCGATGGGGTCTGACACCTGGGACCCCCCACCTATCAGCTGTTTGAGAAGGCCCTGGTGCCCACAGTAGAGCTGCAGCCTTCTCTCTGCTCACCAAGCACAGCGCCATATTTTGTATAGTGGCTGTGCTTGGTATTGCAGCTCAGCCCTATTCACTTCGCTCAACACTACATGTGACGAATGGACTTGACATCACACGTACTGTTGAGCGAAGCCGCTTTGTTTGAATGCTGTACAGAGACCCGTCTCCGTACAGCATTCAAATATATGGGCTTCGCGGAGGTGCAATTCGTTATGTCGGAAGTCTTATGAGACATTGTTGGATAACTTCAGACTTTAATTATTCAACTGGAAAACCATTTTTTAAAACTTGAATCCGAACCTGGCTTCGGTTCCAAGGTACAAACTGCAACCGAAGCAAAGTTCAGATCCAAGTTTTAAGATGTTTTTCCAGTTTAAAAATCAAATACCGAAGTTAACTTCGGACATAACGAATTTCACCTCCACGAAGCCCATACATTTAAATGTTGTACGGAGACGGGTCTCCGTACAGCATTAAACCAAAGTTTTCGGATCCAGACGATAGGTCATCTGTTAAAAAAAAATCTCGGAAAACCCTATTAAGGGGGGTTCATTTGAAAAACATGGCTGCTTTCATCTAAAAACATCGCCAGGTGTGTTTGGTCTTACAGTTCGGTCTCATTCAAATGGGACTGATCTGACTCTCCACTAACACAGCTTGTGGACAGGTATGGCACTCCCTGGGCCCCCTTTAGGGGCATTGTAACGTGAGAAAATCTCACCTATAGTTTTATTTTAAGCACATATATAAAATAATATATAATTCATATGAGTGGATAGATGGCCCAAGTCCACCAGAGCAGAGCCGTTGCTACCTGGAAGAGGAGTAATTGTCTATGATGTCCATATGCTCTCTTTGGGTACATGTCCTGATGGGACAGTCCCTTTTAATACATTTTTCCCAATGTTTTCATGCATCAATCCAGTACCCAGTATTCGGAAAGTTTCATTATAACAAATCCCTGTGTGTAAAATAAAAGGATATCGAAAGCCTTTTCTCTGCATCCTCACATATGTGCTCTCAGGCTTTTATACGGTCGTAAATTTCCATGCTGAGGTCTCTTATCTTCTTAGTTTACATTCACTATTGAATAATTAATCAATGGTTGGAAAGGGAATGCACATTAATCTCCATGTTATCATCACAGTAGTATTTGATGTTACTAATGCTATCTGAGCTTTTAAGTTATAAATCAAATTTTCTGAGAGAACATATCTAAAAAAAAAATCTGTATTTATATAGCATCAGCATATTCCATATTCCACAGCACTTTACAAATCAGGGGTTCATGTACAAACAAAATCAGTACATAAGGAACATTACATAACAACAAACAAGTCAACAATTAAAATGAGGAATGAGGGTCCTGCTCACAAGAGCTTACAATCTATAGGAGATAAGGTATAAGTGCGTGTGTTTATAAAGTGGTCCGGCCATCTTAACCAAATAGGAGAGCAGATATAAGGCTGCATGAGCCGTCACCAGACAATATCTGTAGTGCTTCTGAGTGCATGGGTTGTAGAGGATAGTGTTTGATGATAGATCAGACTCCGAAGATTGAGGCTGAAGGGAGGTGGGGTGAAGGGAGAGCAGTTAAGGTGGATTTAGACAGGTAGATTATCTGGATCGAATGTTCCTGCGCTCGTTCCCGACAATCTGCCCGTCTAAAGGGGCAGCCAATCACCCGATGAACTAGCAAAATGCTCGTTCATTAGGTGAAACTGTATTTCGTGCAGGCACCTAAATGATTGTTTCTGGGCAGCAGACAGTGCTGCTGAAACAGCGATCTGCTGCCCAAAACCAATGCAGCTGTATGAGGACAAGCGGAGGTGATCGTTGCTTCCTCTTCACTGAGCGACCAGCCAAATGTCCGGAAGGAATGCTTCTTTCCCGACATTCGGCTGCTACTCGGCCCATGTAAATCCACCTTAAGGCCTTATTCACACGTCCGTTGTTTCTTTCCTGATCTGTTCCGTTTTTTGCAAAAAACGGAACAGATCAGGAAAGAAACAACGGACGTGTGAATAAGGCCTTAGACTAGGGCATGTAATGGGAGGAAAACCAGGCAAGAGCAGTGTCCTTAAGGCCAATAGATTGCAGCATACGGAGTAGGAGATGTTGGTCTACAGAGTCAAATGCTGCAGAGAGATCCAGAAGAATAAGTAGAGAGTGGTCACTGTTGCATTTAGCAGTTGTCACTTTGGTAAGGGCAGTTTCTGTACGAAAACGAAATTGAGAGTTTTTAGAGTTAACAGAAACATAGTGAAAGAGGTGAAAGTAGACTGGGCATTCTAGAAGTTTTAAGATGAAGGGGAGATTAGAGACACCTTTAAAACATCTCCAGTTTCTGTGTATAACTAAGGGTGCATTCACATCATGGTTTAGCTTTCCGTTCTTCTGATCTGTCAGAAGAAGAGAGAGAGAGAAAAAAAACAAAAACAGGATCCTGTAAAAAAAAAAAAAAATGTTTTCTGTTGCATCAGTTATGTATAGGATTGCATTGGATCAGTTTTTTTTACAGGATCCAGTAAAAAAACTGATCCTGTTGCATCAGTTGTCCACCGTTTGAGCCATTTCTGTCTGAGATCCGTTTTTTAATACAGAGACAAAAGTACTGCATGCAGGACTTTTTTTTCCCGTCTAAAAAAACCGGATCTCAGATGGAAATGGCTCAAACGGATGAGAACTGATGCAACAGGGTCAGTTTTTTTTTTTTTACAGGATCCTGTTTTTTTCCCCCCCTTTCTCTTCTTCTGACGGATCAGAAGAACGGAAAGCTAATCAGTGATCTGAATGCACCCGAAGGCCGAATGCACACGGCCGTGTTCCGCGGCCGAGAGCGGTCCGTGGTAACCCGGCCGGGATTCCTGCTGACATTGGTTGCTATGACGCCGTGCGCTTCATGCCGCCGCTGCTGTACAGTGATACACTGGTATAGATCATACGAGTGTATCACTGTACAGCAGCGGCGGCATTAAGGGCACGGCGTCATAGCAACCAATGACGCCGTGCGCTCCTGCTGTCAGAAGGAATCCCGGCCGGGTTTCCACGGACCGCTCTCGGCCGCGGAACACGGCCGTGTGCATTCGGCCTAAGGCTGCTTTCACACTGCGTTTGCAGTATACTCCGAGAAAGTCCCCGGTGCATACATCAAACGTATCCATAAGCCCACATTCATTCAAAAGAGGTCTCCGTTGGGCTGGTATACATTTTTATTTTCTCAGCTGTATGGCATGATGCAGTCTGCTGCACTATTCCATACAGAGGCATGCAGTGAAAGATACTGCATGGTATGCATTTTTTAACATAGGATTCAGTGGGCAACTGATGCCACTGCATGTTGGAGGACAGGGCTGCTGGATTTCAACATGCCTAACCCTTTTGTTTTCAGGGAGATAAGCCGCCATCTGATGTGTCTGGAAGCAGCTTTCTCCCTGTCCTCCTGTGTATGGAGAGGTTGGGAGAGACTGTTCAGCAGACCACTGTATATTGTATGGCAGATCTTAGATTTTCTGTTGACCTTTTTATGTTTTCTGGTGACCTATGTAAAGCTAAGCTGTTTGCCCTCTAGGCCATTGGCTGGCTGTATTTTACACTGACATCACTTGTGCATGACATTGTCATCTAGAAAGTTCTCCATGTTTATCTTGCTGATGAACAGAATTGTTGAATCTGCTTTTTTTTTTTTTTTTTTTTAGCTGAAAGCCCGGGAATTAGCGGGTCAGGCTCTGGCCTTTGTCCAGGATCTCGTCACTGGCCTCTTGAACTTCCATACTTACACAGAACAGAGAGTCCAGATCTTTCCCATAGACTCTGCCATCGATGTCATCTCGCCATTAAATCAAAAGGTACAGCTGACACGTGCTGCGTGTACTCCGGGGGACACTGGCTGTCATTGAAGAGAACAAAAGTTAATTCATAGTTCTCTTTCCTGATAAATGCCTCGATTTAGTTGGATCTCATTTTTAGGACATACTTACTGTATAGTACCTTCACTTTGCAGCTATTATTTTAAAAATAATTGTCGGAACTATAAAGCAAATGCTTTATATAAAAGAAAGGATCAAAGGAAAAATTTCAAAGTGAATTAATCCTAGAGGTGAACATATAAAACACCTCAAAAAGAGTTAGTTGTTGATTTAATTATATTGTGCAATCAATAAAACATGGTACAAGCGTCTTTTGCAAAAATATAAATGATTTATTATACAATAACTTAAAATACAATCAAAGCTTAATTAATATAAAACTCAATGGTATGCAATAATACACAGTGATATGCAGTGTCCTAAATTCACCACCTGATGGCTCTAACACAAATAACCGCGTTCTATATTACCTTTCAAACATAAAATGTAATAAAACCGCCTCGACCACAATTATGAGATATACTATCAGTTGACACAGTAAACTCAATAGTGATTAGGGTAGATACTAACCCTTGCTCTAGCGTTTGTTATTTCAAGCTAGGAAACTGATAGCCAGATATTGGCTTAGGCCTCATGCACACGGCCGTGTTCCGCGACCGAGAGCGGTCCGTGGTAACCCGGCCGGGATTCCTTCTGACAGCAGGAGCGCACGGCGTCATTGGTTGCTATGACGCCGTGCGCTTCATGCTGCCGCTGCTGTACAGTGATACACTCGTATGATCTATACCAGTGTATCACTGTACAGCAGCGGCGGCATGAAGCGCACGGCGTCATAGCAACCAATGACGCCGTGCGCTCCTGCTGTCAGAAGGAATCCCGGCCGGGTTACCACGGACCGCTCACGGCCGCGGAACACGGCCGTGTGCATGAGGCCTTTAGACTAACCCTTGATCTGCTCAACTATGACCAATCTCGGATATTGGGTAGTATTGCAACACAACTTATAAATTATCAGGCCTGATATTGACTATGGAATGTGAATATTCCAATCAGAGTTTGGGATTTTTCTCCTGGGGTGTCCCTCCTTTCTTTTTTTCTCTCTTCTTTCCTTACCTCCTGTATGTGGTTTATTATACAAAAACTTATCAATTAGACACGCCTTCCAAGCTTGGAGTTTTCCAATCATTGTCGGTTAGGCGTGTACATATGATAATGACTCGGATGTCACTGTATTACCCAGAATGCATTTCTGCTGTTGGTGTAATGTTACTTATTTATACCTAGGTGGCACTATTGCATAAGCTACTAGCATCATTACTAGTAAGGGTTAAATGTCCAGGTCTGACTTCATCTTACATTCCATACACATAACATATGGAATCCTAAATCAGAGCTACAGGGATTAACTTTGACACATGCACCAATTAAAGCATAGACATTAAAGGATAACTGTCACACTTACACCCTAATTTCAATTTTCATATATGTAGTTACTAATAACATGATATTCCAAAATCCGTTACTATTAGACTGACTTACCCCATATTTAATAAGATTCAGCCCTTAGCAACCAGTCTGCATAAAACTGCAATCTCACTATTCAGTTAAGATGGCCGCCACTGCCCTCACCCTGAGGCTAATCCCGCCTGCCCTCACTAGCCAGTAACAATAGCCCCCCAAAAGTGTCAGTAACCAGAGCCCTCCCCCCTAAAGGGTTAATCTCCTGCAGCACAAAGGGGTCCTCTTACCACATGTTGCTTTCATTTATACACTGAGCAGATCTCCCTTCCCTGGTCTGCGCTGATTCGACTCTGCCTTCTCCAGCTCTGCTGAGTGAGGGAGCGTCTGCCAAGCGCAGGAACAGGGAGAAGTGCACACAGCCCAGGCACTGTTATCAGCTGCTGGTGAGGACCTGGCTTTAATCATTTACTTACAGTCCCTGGCTGTCAGTAATCTGACCTTGCAGGCAGCGTCCTCCGTCTAGGACCATGCCTAGCAACTCTATTTTAAGCACAGGAAAAAGTAGGCACTACAGGGAACAAAAATGTGGAATTAAGGGGTAATTGAATATATAGTAAAAAATTGAAATAGGGCCACCAAGGAGATATTAATCACCACAATCCAATACTCCAAAAAAAATAATAAATAAATACGACAGTTATACTTTAAGGTACCAGTTTAGACATTTCCCAAACTATCAAATTTATGGTATTGATAAGAATATAATAGACCTTGTACTCTCACAGACATGTATGTCTCCCCTGTCACTTCAATGGGTGATTGGTTGTTAGTTAAAATAACACCGCTTTCCCTGAACGGAGAGTCATTAACAAAGTCTATACTTAAAATTCTTCTCATCATGTTTTAGGAGTACATGCGTTCCTAGTGAGAAATATATAAGATAATAGATGCATTGATGTCCTTCATAATATTTAACAATATAAAACAATACATATGTCCTATTGATTATCTTATACTAAAAGAACTAAGGTTCATTATATGTGTATACAGACATCACAGATTTTCTGCTTCACCAATAGACATCAATTGTAGGGGTAATTAGTACCAGATCTGTCTAGAGAATATCCTTATCTCAGTCATAAATCTATAAGGAGATAAGAATGACTCTTCTCAGACTGATACTCTATAGAGAAGAAACCTTATAAACAGGGTTCTTTCCATGAACCTATTTCAGCCAACTTTAAAATACATACAAAAATGGTGAATATAGCACAATATGGCCTCTTATATATAATCAAACCCACTATAATAATGATATTTAGACATAAATGTTATATACCTATGAAAAAGGCACAACATAATGTATTGCTCATTAAAGGGCATCTGTCAACAGTTTTGTACCTATGACACTGGCTGACCTGTTCCATGTGCGCTTGGCAGCTGAATGCGTCTGTGTTGGTCCCATGTTCACATGTGTCCACACTGCTGAGAAAGATGCTGTTTTAATATATGTAAAAATGAGCCTTTAGAAGCAACGGGGGCGTTGCTCTGTCTGCAACTGCTGCGGCCTCGGCACTTGGCTTGACAGGACCAGGCAGTGAAAACATCATCACACCTGGCCCTGTCAGTCAAAGTGCAGAGGGTGCAGCCGTTGCAGAGAGAGCAGAGCCTCTAGGTGTAACGGCAATGCCCCGGTTGCTCCTAGAGGCTCATTTGCATATATTAAAATGTAATGTTTCTCAGCAATGCGGGCACATATGAACATGGGACCAAAACAGATGCCTTCAGTTGCCAAGTGCACATGTAACAGGTCAGCCAGTGTCATAGGTACAAAACTGCTGACAGATGCCCTTTTAAAGGGTTTCTGTCATCAGAAAAATGGTTATGTATCTCGCTGACATTAGCGATGCGCTTATGTCAGCAGAACATAACTATGATTTTTAAATCCCTGTCTGACGCCGTTCCCTCAAAATAAAGACTTTTATAATATGCTAATGAGCCTCTAGGTGCTACTGGGGCGTTGCTGCAGCACCTAGTGGCTCCGTCTTCTCACCCTTTGGCACACCCATGTCCAGTTGATTGACGTCCTAGTTCTCCTCTGTACCCGTGAAATCCTGCGCCGTCCCGTTTAGTATTCGGCGCAGGCGCAGTGAGTGAAGCCGGCAGCAGGAGAGCATCCTTCACTCACTGCGCCTGCGCCGAATACTAAATGGGACGGTGCAGACGCGGGATTTACGGGGCACTGAGGAGAACTAGGACGTCAATCAACTGGACATGGGTGTGCCCAAGGGTGAGAAGACGGAGCCTCTAGGTGCTGCAGCAACGCCCCAGTAGCACCTAGAGGCTCATTAGCTTATTATAAAAGTCTTTATTTTGAGGGAACGGCGGCAGGCAGGGATTTAAAAATCATACAGTTATGTTCTGCTGACATAAGCACATCGCTAATGTCAGCCAGATACATAACGATTTTTCTGATGACCGAAACCCTTTTAAAGGGGGGGGTTTAGTCCAGTTACATTGATGGTCGTTCCTCAGGGTAGGCCATTAATCCGATCAGCTGGAGTATGACACCCACCTCCACCCCACCGATCAGCTGTTCTGCAGTAGCTCCAGGAGTTGGTGCCAGCACTCCAGCTTTGGATGAAGTGGATGGCCGCAGCAGTACCCACACCTAAGTGAATGGACAGAGCTGTAGTTTCGGTGGCGGGGTTATGGGGTGTTGGACCTCCACCAATTAGATATTGATAGGTCATCAGTAGGTATTCCTATGCTTGTGGTACTTTTACAAAAATTTGGTGGAAGCAGGCAGGGCCTCCACAACCCTACGCATTAAAAATAATTTACAGCTGAAGCGTCCAGCAGCCTTTAGTGCCAATGCACACTTTATAATATTATGTACGTTGTAGGGGTTGTCCAGGTTTCGAAAAAGATGGCTGCTTTATTCTACAAACAGCACCACACCTTTGCACGGGTTGTATCTGGTATTGCAGCTTACGTCCATTGAAGTGAATAGGGCTGAGTACTACCAGGTGGACAGGTGCGGAGCTGCTTTTGGTTAAAAAAGAAAACCGCCTTCTTTTTCTAAACCTGGACAACCCCTTTAATTTCTAAGAAAGATTTGCATTTAAAAATCATCTGTAAATCAAACCTGAGATATCAGCCATTTTCTTATTCATACCTTCCTGGGGGTGCAGCATTATGGCATTAGGGAATGTATCGCTTTGCCATTTATAAGTCTGGGACAGCTGTCTGATGGACGTCCTGGAAGCTTTAATGGCAGCCATATTGGTTGTCACCCTCCATACCCAGAAGCTAAAAAAAATCTGAATTGAAGCCTTTGCAGTTTGACAGACGAGGACGCCTCAATCGCTTACCTTTACTGCTCTTTTTTATCTTTATTTTTATAGGTAACTGAATTCAACAAAATTTGCCTCGCATTGTGTCAAACTCTCCAGTAGATGGCAGTGTTTGCTTACAGCTGAATATTTCCCTTATTTCTTTGTGTGTTCCTATGACCATAAGATTTCATATTCTTATCCGTTAATCCCATTACATACTATGGGACCTATTTTCTGTGGAAAACAATGCAATTATTACACACGCCTAAGCTGAGTTTGAGCAGAGTTCTTTTGCCGGATTACTGCCGTCTGCGATTTCAGTTTGATGCACGTACTTCGGCAGTGTAATTGGCAGTGCTGTATCCACCATGCATGGTGCAAGGTGTAATCGTCCTCGATGGCATCCACTAACGCCCCGTTTTTTTTTTTGCAGTTCTCTCACTACCTCCATGAAAATGCCTCTTACGTGCGTCCCCTGGAGGAAGGCATGCTCTTGTTGTATGAAAGCATCACTGAAGGCGCCGTTACAGTCCTGGTAAATACCTCCAGCCTCATTATTTTGCTTCCCTCTCGACCACCTTATAAGTCTCTATCCAATTTACATGTCAGATTTCCAATTCCTTTCCCAGGAAACCGCGGTGAAGCTGAAAATTTTTTCTGAGCACTTTACAACCTACGTCTCTTACCTGCAGAAGATTCTTCCGTACCAGTTACAGAGGTATTCTGTCCAGTTCACACCCATTACATTTATAATGGAGTTTGCCTTGCCCATTTTAGAAGGATCCTCTGCCTTTTAGCAGTACGATTGGCTTGGTTTGCCGCCGTTGTCACTGGGAACACATGGCTTGCCTGATGTTTTGCCCACAGCAGAGAAAACGTAATAAAACCATTAAACCTATTCCCACCGGCTCTATACGAAAGCTTTGCCCAGCATTGTAATGTGGCAGCAACTGTGAATGAACCTTATTTTATTTTTTCCACGCCCGCCTTTCGAGGTTTTAGACGCAGCTAAGATCCTTTCAATGCAATCCGTCAGCTTTCGGTAAGGCCTCATGCACACGACCGTTGTGTGCATCCGCGTCCGTTCCGTCATTTTTCACAGTTTAGCGGAGGTCCCATTCATTTCTATGGAGCTGTGAAAAAAAACTGATAGTCCTCCGTTTTTTCTCCGCGTCCGTGATTCCAGTCCGTCAAAAAAATATAACCTGTCCTATTCTTGTCAGTGGAAAATGGAGGAGGGACCCATTCAAGTCAATGGGTCAGTCCAAAAAAACGGATGCACAACTGGTATGTCGTCCGTGTCCGTTTTTTTTCTACAAGACCTTGGTGCAATAAAATTGTACTTTTCATTAACCAACCTTTTTTTTTTTTTTTTTTTACCCTGTCAGACAAAAAAAAAGGAATACACAAGGAAACACAACTGAAGCAAATTCAGACACGGACCACTGAAGCCAAATCACTGACAGTGAAAAAACACTGTCGTGTGCATGAGGCCTAAGGCGGACGTGGAACACATTTCCAGTCTGTACAGATCCACTGGCGTCCTCGGCCAAAATGGTGACAGCGGATGAAAGCAAAGATTGACGGCTCTGACAGTTACTAAACGGGAATGATTAGATGTATATAAAATAGGATACATGACCGCTGCAGGTATATCAAGTAGATAAAGACCTAAGGCAATAGAAACTCTGAGCATCTGGTAATCCAGGAATTTAGAAAGCCCACAGTATACCAATCTGAATTTTCACGAGGTCAGATACAGAAGACTGAGCACAGTTAAAGGGGTTATCCCATGATTAATGTAAAAATTGAAAATCATACATAATCTAGTACATGAAAACCTCTTTCTAGCAAAGCTAGAACCAGCCCTGTACCTCACATGGATCCAGAGATCTCCCATTCATTGCTCGAGTTGTTCTGCTAGATTTATTTGAAGCTGTAAGTTTAGGAGGGCGTCCCCTTTCTCAGGGGTGTGTCCTTTCTGCTGCAGCTGGTGGCAGTTGAAGGATGGATCTGAGCATGTGCTTCCGTCTCAGTCAGCAGGACAGATAAATTAGAAAATAGATTTCAGGGAATAACTCAGTAGCTATAATAAGTTTTTAATTCCATGCAATTACAAAATTAATCAGATCCAGGAGCTGGATTGAAAACAGTAGAATTTTTTTTTTTTCGTGGGACAACCCCTATAATTAACTCTGCGGCTGATCTGATCAGGGGGTGTCCGAAGATATCATAGGGCCACATAGCAAAACTCAGTAATGGGGGTCCTTACTAAGTTTTGATAAGGGGTCCTGTCAAATTTGTGTACGCCCCTGATCAGATGAGCCTCAGAGTTAGTCATCTATATCTGACCTTGTGAAAATTCAAATTGGTGCAGGTTTCTGGATTATCAGATGCTAAATTAAAAGACTTCTATACCCTCAAATGTTTATTAACTTATACCTGCGACTGCCATGTACCATTTAACGTCTATGTTGGAAATCGGGGAGTAGGTGCCTTTAGAAATTCTGCCTAATTTTCATTGTATTTACACCAGGCCACTGGCATACATACATTGATGAATATCCCCCATATAGCTCTTCACCTCGCACAATATATTGTTAAACAGTATGCCTGCAGCCACCACTAGGGGGTGCTCAGTGCATTGGAAATGATACAGTTACCATTGAGCTCAATGGAAGCTGTAAAACCCTCTATGCACGGGGTTCCACCTAATGGAGGCTGCAGGACAATGCCGTTGTCAGGAAGCAGAAAAATGAAGTTCAGTGCCACCTCCCTTTCCACGTGCCCCATAGCAGTGGCGTTGTCTGCCTCCATGATAAGAACGCATCCAAAAATATAATAGTAGAATATAGCACATGTGTGGGACCCTAACCAAGGTACCCCAATAAGCAATGCCACATATTTCAAGGTACAAAACAGATCTTTATTAGTTAGTCCAAAGAGGACATACATGCACAACATATAGCAAAAATAAAATATCCATGCGAGAAGTGCAATGATGTAAAGAACCCCCCCAGAGTAATGGGTCAAGTAAGTAAATGTAATGTTCCAATCTCCACGATGACTGTAATGGTGTAATGCTGTGGGGGATACTGGGTGTTGGACATATGCAAATGAATGATTGCTAATAAACCCCATAAAAAACTCTGGTATAAAACACACCATAAAGGATCGTCCCAATATGCAGCCTTTTGCTGAGGCGGGATGCAACTCTAAAACCCCCTAAACAATAGCCTGTAATCCAAAGTGGAGGGAGGGGAGGTAGACCATACACTGCGTGCAGAATTATTAGGCAAATGAGTATTTTGACCACATCATCCTCTTTATGCATGTTGTCTTACTCCAAGCTGTATAGGCTCGAAAGCCTACTACCAATTAAGCATATTAGGTGATGTGCATCTCTGTAATGAGAAGGGGTGTGGTCTAATGACATCAACACCCTATATTAGGTGTGCATAATTATTAGGCAACTTCCTTTCCTTTGGCAAAATGGGTCAAAAGAAGGACTTGACAGGCTCAGAAAAGTCAAAAATAGTGAGATATCTTGCAGAGGGATGCAGCACTCTTAAAATTGCAAAGCTTCTGAAGCGTGATCATCGAACAATCAAGCGTTTCATTCAAAATAGTCAACAGGGTCGCAAGAAGCGTGTGGAAAAACCAAGGCGCAAAATAACTGCCCATGAACTGAGAAAAGTCAAGCGTGCAGCTGCCAAGATGCCACTTGCCACCAGTTTGGCCATATTTCAGAGCTGCAACATCACTGGAGTACCCAAAAGCACAAGGTGTGCAATACTCACAGACATGGCCAAGGTAAGAAAGGCTGAAAGACGACCACCACTGAACAAGACACACAAGCTGAAACGTCAAGACTGGGCCAAGAAATATCTCAAGACTGATTTTTCTAAGGTTTTATGGACTGATGAAATGAGAGTGAGTCTTGATGGGCCAGATGGATGGGCCCGTGGCTGGATTGGTAAAGGGCAGAGATCTCCAGTCCGACTCAGACGCCAGCAAGGTGGAGGTGGAGTACTGGTTTGGGCTGGTATCATCAAAGATGAGCTTGTGGGGCCTTTTCGGGTTGAGGATGGAGTCAAGCTCAACTCCCAGTCCTACTGCCAGTTTCTGGAAGACACCTTCTTCAAGCAGTGGTACAGGAAGAAGTCTGCATCCTTCAAGAAAAACATGATTTTCATGCAGGACAATGCTCCATCACACGCGTCCAAGTACTCCACAGCGTGGCTGGCAAGAAAGGGTATAAAAGAAGAAAATCTAATGACATGGCCTCCTTGTTCACCTGATCTGAACCCCATTGAGAACCTGTGGTCCATCATCAAATGTGAGATTTACAAGGAGGGAAAACAGTACACCTCTCTGAACAGTGTCTGGGAGGCTGTGGTTGCTGCTGCACGCAATGTTGATGGTGAACAGATCAAAACACTGACAGAATCCATGGATGGCAGGCTTTTGAGTGTCCTTGCAAAGAAAGGTGGCTATATTGGTCACTGATTTGTTTTTGTTTTGTTTTTGAATGTCAGAAATGTATATTTGTGAATGTTGAGATGTTATATTGGTTTCACTGGTAAAAATAAATAATTGAAATGGGTATATATTTGTTTTTTGTTAAGTTGC
This sequence comes from Bufo bufo, assembly GCF_905171765.1. NCBI lineage: Eukaryota > Metazoa > Chordata > Amphibia > Anura > Bufonidae > Bufo > Bufo bufo. Next base: position 565,093,373 of record NC_053392.1, on the reverse strand, counting down.
CTAATAATTATGCACAGTAATAGTCACCTGCACACACAGATATCCCCCTAAAATAGCTAAAACTAAAAACTACTTCCAAAAATATTCAGCTTTGATATTAATGAGTTTTTTGGGTTCATTGAGAACATGGTTGTTGTTCAATAAGAAAATTAATCCTCAAAAATACAACTTGCCTAATAATTCTTTACTCCCTGTAATGTGATTGGAATATAATTCATCTCAAGTGAGAGCTACTACAAAATAAATCCCACACTTAATAAGGTCAAATCGCCAACCACCGCTAAGGTCCCTGCGCTGGTGATACAAGGAAGGATAACATAACAAAAACAAATACAGGTGCACTCTGTGGTCTTACTAACCCTCGTACTGGTGTAAAATTGAGAATTAGCCAACATATCCTGCTTGGAGGACATGTCTGAGCCCGAGCACCGCGCCAGGGTTTCTCAAGTAGCTCGGGAACCTAACGCTAAACCTACCTGGGCCGTATGGGCAATACCAGGAGCCAGTGGACGAATTACAGGTGCCCATACGGCCCAGGTAGGTTTAGCGTTAGGTCCCGAGCTACTTGAGAAACCTTGGCGCGGTGCTCGGGCTCGGGCTCAGACATGTCCTCCAAGCAGGATATGTTGGCTAATTCTCACTTTTACACCAGTACGAGGGTTAGTAAGACCAGAGTGCACCTGTATTTGTTTTTATTATGTTATTTTGACTGTTTATCACATCCACACAATTGCTATCTTGTGTAGGATGTCCATTGTTGTACTTGTGGTCCACTGCAGGCATCCTCCATTGTATGCATTTTTGCTGGGGATTGCCATTAGCAACGGGCCACAAGTGCAGGATCTGCCCCCCCCCACCCCCCGGTATAGATGCACCACTGCATATGGGGTTGAGCACTTCCTGCTGTTTAATACCACGCCAATTTGTAGTTTGTGATACAAGGAAGGAGCAACAGGACAAAAGCCTGACGACGAGGAAGCACGTCTGTGAAACGTACGTTTGGTGAGTATATTATGCTTTATTACTGTTGCTCCTTCCTTGTATCACCAGCGCAGGGACCTTAGCGGTGGTTGGTGATTTGACCTTATTAAATGTGGGATTTATTTTGTAGCAGCTCTCACTTGAGATGAATTATATTCCCATCACATTATGGTCTAGCTCCCCTCCTTCCATTTCAGTCATTGTAAAGATTGGAACATTACATTACTTACTTGACCCTTTACTCGGGGTGGGTGGGTGGGGAGGGGTTCTTTACATCATTGCACTTCTCTCATGGAAATTTTTTTTTTATTTTTTTTTATTTTGTTATGTTGTGTCTTGTATGTCCTCTTTGGACTAACTAATAAAGATCTGTTTTGTACCTTGAAATCCATGATAAGTACGCCACTCCATCTGATCAAAAAAGTTAACAGCAGCAGACCTAATACCCGTCTCCGGCTATCTGATAATAATATGGTGCCTTTTGGGTCTCAATAATGATTGCATAAAAGGAATATTAACCCTGTACTGATGTGTACGACTGATAATTCCACCATGACAAGCCTGAGGGTGGGCAGCAGTGCCAGACTGTGTAGACCACCCCCTGAACCACAATCAGAAGCAAAAGTAGTGCATCCCCTCCTGCGCTGTTTCACAGACAAGCAGGGAATACGGCAATTACTGCGCTTCCCTGCTTGTCGGGGAAGCAGAAGACGCCACTGCGCTTGGTCAGCAGAGAAGACGCAGAAGATTATCCGGTATCCTGCTCACCAGGATCCCTCCGCAGCAGGAAGAGGCACAACGTACAGTGTGTTGAAGGTGGATGCTCTTACAGGGTGTGAGAGGACACTAGGTGGCGCTATTCAAAGTGGTCACAGGAAGGAGTAAAGCCAGAGGGGTCACACGCATGGTGCAAATGCGATTCCCTTGCTCTATAGCCGCATGCTATATCTTCTAGATGTTTATCTTGTAACTGATTGAGGTTCTTGCGTTTCATCCTGTGCTTACTGTTAATGCGTATTATTAGAGGAAGGGGTGTTCCCATTTCCCATCACTTTATTATAGGCGATGGCCGCTGACCTCTGGGACCCCAACCCATCCTGAGAATGAATGGCCCACAGCACTGACTCAGCGTTGCGTTGCCTCTGTTATGTTTCAAGCGAATGGATCTGTGTTGCAGCTCCCTGCACAGCAGGCAGCTGCGGGGGGCGCTGTTGTGCACAGAAAAACTGTGAAATGGATGCAGCACTACACCAGCTCTGCTTCTCCTGTATTTTAGGATCGTGGGGGGTCCACGAGGTCAGACTCTTATTGGTCATAAAGTGATGGCATATCCTATCAATAGGCCCTCACTTTATAAAAATAGGAATTCCCCTTTAAGTGCACTGGAGAGATTGATTGGAAGAAACCATATGTCACTGGCCTTGACTCTGAAGGCTATAAGATATGTAATCGCCTTTGATGGAATGTCGGTTTTGTTTTTCCTCTTTTTTTCATTATTTCCCCTGCAAGTTTGGAGGAGGAATCAGCCATTTCCCCTTGCACAACAGCTTTACGGGAACGCAATGTGGAGCTGCAGCTGGACATAAGGAGAATGTCCGCGCTGTTCGAGAAGCTGAAGACTTACATTGTCCTCCTTGCCTTACCCAGTGAGTACAGATACTAGAGAAGAAGCTAATGTTTAGAAGATCCACGATCCATGTTCCTTGAGCTGCACGTCTTATCCTAAAAGACACAGTGCTCATCAGGCCTCCCATGGATCCCCTGCGGCGGGATTGTTTGGGGGAAAATGGTAATTGAAGGGTCATGACATTCTAATGAGCACCCCACCCCAGCCTCATCTTTCTAGCCATGAACCCCACATATTATATCTTCTTTTATGGTCACATTCCCTTTAACAATATTTCTATTCACTTACAGTGAGCAAAGATCTTGAAAATGGCAAAGAATTCTACCTTAAAGTCTTTTAAAAAGTTACATAAGATTTTATTATACAGTTTTTAAAGTGAATGTCCAACCATTTTAAGGGTTTGGCCCATCTGGGACATTGATAGCATATCTCTAATACAGGGATCAACAACCTCCGACTCTCCAGCTGTTATGAAACTACAGCTCCCAGAATCCTCCTTTAACTTTTTTGGGCGTTACAAGAACAGCCAAGTAAGTGTGTATTCTGGGAGTTGTAGTTTCACAGCAGCAGGATATCTAGAGAACGGGGCCTCCGAAGGGAAGGCGAGCACACCGTGCATGCACAGCTGCAGGTCCATTCACTGCAGTGGGACCTCTGGAAATAGCCAAGCCAGTGCTCAGCTATTTTCAGAACTCCCATAATGGTGAATGGAGGGTGGCCATGCAGGTGCGGCTGCTCTCTGTTCGCTTCGGAGGTCCCATTCTGGAGATAGTTCCCACGTCTGGGACCTGCTCCTATCTGACATTGACGGCATATCCTAGGGATATGCCATCAAATGTCCCAGATAGGAATATAAACAGTGGGCACCCCTAGTGGTGGTTGCAGGCAGTGTGTATTCTTTTAAGGGCTCATGCACACAAACGTATTTTTTGTTCATGGCCATATTTTTTTTTGCGGCCCATATGCGGAACCACTCACTTCAATGGGGCCACAAAAAAAAAAAGGGGAATGACACTGTGTGCATTCCATGTCCACATGGCCGTTCCGCAGAAAAATGGATCATGTCCTATTATTGTCCGCATTACAGACAAGAATAGGACTGTTCTATTATAGGCCGGTACCCGTGTTTTGCAGATCTGCAATTTGTGGACCACAAAACCACAGCAGTCATGTGCATGAGCCCTAAACAAAAAAGTTGCTGTAGACTTGAGCTATATATGTAAAATAATACATGTAGCAGACCTCTCTCTCATTGGGGATGGGAAATTTGACATTCAGTAATCGGGGAAAACCGGGTGATATCTTCTTTGACCTAGCAGAACGGGAACACAAGAGCATACAGTGAGGGACAGAAGTATTTGAACACCCTGCGATTTTGCGAGTTCTCCCACTTAGAAATCATGGCGGGATCTGAAATTCACATTGTAGGTGCATTCCCACTCTGAGAGACAGAATAAAATAAAATAAATCAGGAAATCACATTGTATGATTTTTATTTGTCTTGCACTGCTGAACATAAGTATTTTAACACCTGAGAAAATCGGTGTTAATATTTGGTACAGAAGCCTTTGTTTGCAATTACAGAGGTCAAACGTTTCCTGTAGTTCTTGACCAGGTTTGCACACACTGCAACATGGATTTTGGCCCACTCCTCCACACAGATCTCCTCTAGATCTGTCAGGTTTCGGGGCTCTCGCTGAGCAACACTGAGTTTCAGCTCCCTCCAAAGATGTTCTATTGTATTTAGGTCTGGAGATTGGCTAGGCCACTCCAGAACCTTGATATGCTTCTTACGGAGCCACTCCTTGGTTATCCTGGCTGTGTGCTTTGGGTCGTTGTCATGTTGGAAGACCCAGCCACGACCCATCTTCAATGCTCTGACTGAGGGAAGGAGGTTGTTGCTCCAAATCTCACAATAAATGGCCCCATTCATCCTCTCCTTAATACAGTGCAGTCGTTCTGTCCCCTTCGCAGAAAAGCACCCCCAAAGCACAATGTTACCACCCCATGCTTTACAGTAGGGATGGTGTTCTTGGGATGCAACTCATCCTTCTTTTTCCTCCAAACAAGATGAGTGAAGTTTAGACCAAAAAGTTCTACTTTGGTCTCATCTGACCACATGACTTTCTCCCATGCCTCCTCTGGATAATCCAGATGGTCATTGGCAAACTTCAGACGGGCCTGGACATGCGATGACTTGAGCAGGGGAACCTTCCGTGCAATGCATGATTTGAAACCATGACTGCGTAGTGTTCTACCGACAGTGACCTTTGAAACTGTGGTCCCAGCTCTCTTCATGTCATTGACCAGCTCCTCCCTTGTAGTTCTGAGCTGATTCCTCACCTTTCTTATCATCAGTGATACCCCACGAGGTGAGATCTTGCATGGAGCCCCAGTCCGAGGGAGACTGACAGTCTTCTTTAGCCTCTTCCATTTTCTAACAATTGCTCCAAGAGTTGATCTATTTTCACCAAGCTGCATGGCAATTGCACTGTAGCCCTTTCCAGCCTTCTGGATGTCCACAATTTAGTCTCTGGTGTCTTTTGACAGCTCTTTGGTCTTGCCCATGGTAGTAGTTAGTGTCTGACTAACTGTGGGGTGGACAGGGGGTCTTTAAAGAGCTCAGACAGGTGCTACTAAGTTAGATTAATGAGTGGAGTAGAGGTGGACTCTTTAAAGGCACAGTAACAGGTCTTTGAGAGCCAGAATTCTTGCTGTTTCTCAGGTGTTCAAATACTTATGTTCAGCAGTGCAAGACAAATACATTCTTTAAAAATCATACAATGTGATTTCCTGATTTTTTTTTTTTTTTTTATTCTGTCTCTCAGAGTGGGAATGCACCTACAATGTGAATCTCAGACCCCTCCATGATTTCTAAGTGGGAGAACTTTCAAAATCGCAGGGTGTTCAAATACTTCTGTTCCTCACTGTACATTTACTGAAGGGTATAGAGGACAATGTAATTAAAGTTTATTGAACTTGGCATCTGTAATAAGCCTTATGTACCACATTGCTAATTTGTTTATACCCAGGGCATCCATAGGCGAGCAATGCATGAATATTTAAAGGGCAGCAAATTTTATAATTGTCTTCTAGATCCCACGGCATTCTATACATAACCTACATTTTCTATTCTGGGCTATTTAGCTCTTATTGTCCTAGTGCCTGTAAAATGAAAGATAAAGCAGCTTTGCAATCAGTGGTGGTTACAAAATGCCTATCTATTTAGAAGAAAAGGGGACATCTTACTACGACTGTCATTTCATACTATTATAATCCACCTTATTCCTATGCAGCTTATATGAAAATATCATCTTAGTGACACGTCCCCTCCAGCCATAACAAATGAATTCTGTTTGTTCACAGTCATAAATGTTCTCGGAGTAGTTATCTGGCGTTAATATTTCAGTCCGCCTCACATCGCGGTCGGCGCCGCTGCCTCACTGTCCTTAATTTGCGAGCTACAATGTCTGCAGTCTTTCAGAATGAGGATTTCTCCAGGGTCTCTCTGCAATATTAATGACCTGGTTCACATTTTAATATAATCTATTATTTTTTTTTTTTACTAATTACTCCAGGCACGAAACCAGAGGGTTTGCTGAAATCCAACTACGGTTCCATACTGACACAGATCTCTGACTCTCTCCGTGGACTTCATGATATTATAAAAGGTAACGTACAGCAAGCCCCTTGATGCTCTCTAGTCATCGTCTTCAGGGCCTGGTTTCCAGAGAGAGATATTATTATTTTTTTAGACACCAATCATCAGCTCGTAATCCCTAAATACATCACTGTCCCAAGGCTGTAATTTCTCTTCTCGTCGCTCAGTGACTAGTGGATTTTCCAGTGAGACTTGCTGAGTATAGAACGGACTTGTTGCAGTCTATAGCTTATGATACAATGGTCTCACATTTGTAAACGCCGCCAGATGAGACCTTGATAAAGGATTAATAGGTCAGGCTGAGTTTACACGCAGCAGTTTTGGCCCCAGTCAGACATTTCCTGGCGTGCGTCCGAGCTCTATATTTACAAGAAGCAAGGATGGGAACAGGAAAGACGTTTTCATCACAGCCAGAAAAAAATCCCTACTAGTGATAAAAGGGTTTCCGATCTGCGGTGATTATAGCTGTGATCAGACTTGTTTGAGCAATGGCAAAAATGACAAATTTCAGTCCAACGATGATCAAAAAAATGTTTGGCATTCTCATACTAAAGCAATTTTTTTTCTTTGTATATTGTTTTTATTTTTCAGTTGTAGATTTTATATATTTTTTTTTAATGCTGTCCATCCTTTATGCGCTGCAACTGTGGACAGCAGTTCAGAGATGTATTTTACAGCAGCTATGTAGACATAAGGAATCTCAGGAAACAACTCTATGGGACTTATATGGGGGAGTGTTGTGGGCACGTTTTTGTGACCTGTGCAGGGGAGGGGGACGAGGTGAGCTGTGACCATCAACTAAGATCAGTGTGTTATTTGCCTTCAGATTTAAAATTGAGTTGTGGCCTTTCCTTCAGGAAGTGTCAGCCTTTTGACAATGATATTGTCGTGGCCAATTGGTTTCTCCGTAATCTACAGTGGGGAAAATAAGTATTTAATATACTTGTGATTTTGCAAGTTTTCCCACCTCCAAACAATGGAGAGGTCTGTAATTTTTTATCGTAGGTACACTTCAACTGTGAGGTCTAAAAAAAAAAAAAAAAATACAGAAAATCACATTTATATGATTTGAAAATAATTCATTTGCATTTAATTGCATGAAATGAGTATTTGATACAATAGAAAAAAAGAACTTAATATTTGGTACAGAAACCTTTGTTTGCAATTACAGAGGTCTGACATTTCTTGACCAAGTTTGCACACACTGCAGCAGGACTTTTTGCCCACTCCTCCATACAGATCTTCTCCAGATCTTTCAGGTTTCCGGGCTTTCGCTGGGCTACATTGAGTTTCAGCTCCCTCGAAAGATTTTCGATTGGGTTCAGGTCTGGAGACTGGCTAGGCGCTTCTTAGGGCTCTTTCACACTTGCGTTCTTTTCTTCCGGCATAGAGTTCCGTCGTCGGGGCTCTATGCCGGAAGAATCCTGATCAGTTTTATCCTAATGCATTCTGAATGGAGAGAAATCCGTTCAGGATGCATCAGGATGTCTTCAGTTCCGGACCGGAACGTTTTTTGGCCGGAGAAAATACCGCAGCATGCTGCGCTTTTTGCTCCGGCCAAAAATCCTGAACACTTGCCGCAAGGCATTAATCCGGATCCGGCCTTAAGCTAAACGTCGTTTCGGCGCATTGCCGGATCCGACGTTTAGCTTTTTCTGAATGGTTACCATGGCTGCCAGGACGCTAAAGTCCTGGTTGCCATGGTAAAGTGTAGTGGGGAGCGGGGGAGCAGTAAAGTGTAGTGGGGAGCGGGGGAGCAGTATACTTACAGTCCGTGCGGCTCCCCGGGCACTCCAGAGTGACGTCAGGGCGCCCCACGCGCATGGATGACGTGATCACATGGACACGTCATCCATGCGCATGGGGCGCTCTGACGTCATTCTGGAGCGCCCCGGGAGCCGCACGGACAGTAAGTATACTGCTCTCCCGCTCCCCACTACACTATGGCAGCCAGGACTTTAATAGCGTCCTGGGTGCCATAGTAACACTGAACGCATTTTGAAGACGGATCAGTCTTCAAATGCTTTCAGTTCACTTGCGTTTTTCCGGATCCGGCGGGCACCTCCGGCAAATAGAGTGCACGCCGGATCCGGACAACGCAAGTGTGAAAGAGCCCTTACAGAGCCACTCCTTAGTTGCCCTGCCTGTGTGTTTCTGGCCACAATCCATCTTCAATGCTCTTTCTGAGGGAAGGAGGTTGTTGGCCAAAATCTCGTGATACATGGTCCCATCCATCCTCCCTTCAATATAGTGCAGTCGTCCTGTCCCCTTTGCAGAAAAGCACCCCCAAAGTATGATGTTTCCACCCCCATGCTTCATGGTTGGGACAGTGTTTTTGGGGTTGTACTCATCCTTCTTCCTTCAAACACAGCGAGTGGAGTTGACACCAAAAAGTTCTATCTTGGTCTCATCTGACCCCATGACCTTCTCCCATGCCTCCTCTGGATCATCCAGATGGTCATTGGCGAACTTCAAATGGGCCTGGACATGTGCTGGCGAGAGGAACTTGTGTGCCCCGTAGGATTTTAATCCATGAAGTGTGTTACAGTAATATTTGAGACTCTGGTCCCAGCTCTCTTCAGGTCCTCCCGTGTAGTTTTGGGCTGATTCCTGACCTTTCTCAGAATCATCCTTACCCCACTAGGCAAGATCTTGCATGGAGCCCCAGACCGAGGAAGATTGACAGTCATCTTGTGTTTCTTCCATTTTCTAATAATTGCGCCAACAGTTTTTGCCTTCTCACCAAGCTGCTGGCCTATTGTCTTGTAGCCCACCCCAGCCTTGTGCAGGTCTACAATTTTGTCCCTGGTGTCCTTTGACAGCTCTTTGGCCTTGGCTGTGGTGGAGAGGTTGGAGTGTAATTGAGTGTGTGGACAGGTGTCTTTTCTACAGGTAACGAGTTCAAACAGGTGCAATTAATACAGGTAATGAGTGCAGAGTAGGAGGGCTTCTTAAAGGGAACCTGTCACCAGGATTTTGGGTATAGAGCTGAGGACATGGGTTGCTAGATGGCCGCTAGCACATCCGCAATACCCAGTCACCATAGCTCTCTGTGCTTTTATTGTGTAAAAAAAAAACGATTTGATACATATGCAAATTAACCTGAGATGAGTCAGAGCTTGAAAATACGTCTCTTCTCTGGTCACACAAGTAAGATATGACTCTTATGTTAATTTGCATATGTATCAAATCGGAGCTATGGGGACTGGATATTGCGGATGTGCTAGCGGCCATCTAGCAACCCATGTCCTCAGCTCTATACACAAAATCCTGGTGACAGGTTCCCTTTAAGGAAAAACGAACAGATCTGTGAGAGTCCTAATTCTCGCTGGTTAGTAGATAATCAAATACTTATTTCATGCAATAAAATGTAAATGAGTTATTTAAAAATCATACAATGTGATTTTCTGGATTTTTTTTTGATTCTGTCTCTTACAGTTGAAGCCTACGATAAAAATTGTACCTACGATAAAAATTACAGAAAACTTGCAAAATCGCCAGTGTATCAAATACTTATTTTCCCCACTTATACGTTTCTGTTTTTTCCATTTATGTTGTGTCTTTCTTGCTGGAAAAGTAGAATATCGCATAAGCCGATCAGATACTACAGTATGTAAGCTTTTCCTCTCGCCCCATGGGCTTGTGTATAACGCACAGTTGGGCTCTGTTGGTAATGCATAGGATCTATGAATGATAACGGAATAATATCTGTCACTTCCCATAGTAGTAGTGCTCCTTACACGAGAGGGCTTGCTAGTTTATGGCTATTTTTACTTATTTATGTCATTGCAGAGCTTTCCAAGCACTACAGTCATAAAGCTGCACTCGAGCAGGAGCTGCCAGGAGCCACCGATAAACTTAAAACCACAAATGATTGCATCTTGTCTTCGCTCGTTGCTCTAACCAATGCAACAAGCAAGGTATGTGTTTATTACCGCGGTTTCCATTTTATCACCGGATAGAAACTTATAGATAAAGTTATGACCCTGTGAGTGTCGTACTTTTATTTTTAAATGACTGTGCCACATGGACTTTAAGTAGGTCGGCATCCCCTTCGTTTGACTATTTCTCTCACTTTCTTTGCTAACAGATGCAGAAAATAAGCCGTACAGCCACACAATCGCTGTAGAGAGACATTAGCCGTAGTACCGGTGTTAAGGCCTCATGCACACGACCGTTGTTTTGGTCCGCATCCGAGCCGCAGTATTTGCGGCTTAGATGCGGACCCATTCACTTCAATGGGGCCGCAAAAGATGCGGACAGCACTCCGTGTGCTGTCCGCATCCGTTGCTCCTTTCCGTGGTCCGCAAGAAAGATATAACCTGTCCTATTCCTGTCCATTTTGCAGACAAGAATAGGCAATTATATCAATGGCTGTCCGCGCCGTTCCGCAAATTGTGGAATGCACACAGACGCCATCCGTGTTCTGCGGATACACAATTTGTGGACCGCAAAACACACAACGGTCGTGTGCATGTAGCCTAAGATGGTCAGTTACTGTTCGGCTGACGGCTTCTCCTCCTGACTTCCCCGTGCACACGCACACTGCTCATTGGGGAGAGCAGAATTGGCTGCGGGCAGACACCTCTTTCGACAACTTATTTCCCATGAGAACAAAGCATCAAGCTTTTTAAAATGCAAAATGCCCAATCGTATATATACACATTAGATGCTTGCCGATCCTGCCAATATTGGTGGGCTCAGCCAAGATCTATGTATAAGAACTTTTTGTGAGTTCCTCATCAGTAAGATTCATTGCTCACTCTCGCTGTTTTTGTAAATTCTATAACCTATAATGGAAAGCGCACACATATGGTTGGCTAAGCAAACGGGAACAGCGACCCCCATTCTCTTGACTAAAAAGAGCCCCAGCAGTGCTACCTTTTTCTAATCAAACATTTCAATCTAGACGTGCAATAAATATTATTGGCGGATAGAAGAATTGGGCAAATGGATGTTTTTTGCCCAATCCTTCTGTTCTGTTGGGAGAGAAGCAGCCACCAGAAATGTCTGACAGCAGCTTTCAGCTAATAAACACATACATGTTCTGCCGAGCTCGGCTTGTATGGGGTGGGGGAGTTGATGTCTTCTATTAAAGGTGGATGAGCACCTTAAAGGGGTTGTCTCATCTAGACATTTATGGCATTTCTATAGAGTATGCCATAAATATCTGATAGGAATAGATCCCGGAGGTGAGGCTGCCACCTATCTGAAGAACAATACAGTGCCGTGAATGGACAGCATGGCGCAAAGGGCCCCATTCTTGAGATAGCAGCGGCTCCCACATGTGTGACCCACATGACATATCTTGATGTCCCAAATGGCAGTACTCCTTTAGGTATCGGGTTGTTAGATTTTAGCTGCTAGATCTTTTTGTTCTTGGTGAGAAGGGCCGCTGGCAGAGGTGTTCGGCAGCAGCTTTCTCCCCAATCAAGTCACATGCTGTGCTCTGCCAATTTTAGGTACTGTATTAGTCGCTCTATAAGATGCATTTAGGTTTTAGAGGAGGAAAATAAGAAAAAAATATATTTTTTATTACATCTCAGCTCAGACCCCAATTAGACGTCGGATCAGACCCCAGATCAGATCCCCAGTGTTAATTAGACCTCAGATCAGACAAAAAAATATAAAAAATCAACTCGCCTCTCCTGTTCTGGATGCCGCCTCTCCTGATTTCCAGCTCTCTTCCTGCCGCGCTGTGACAACCTGTGACGTCACCAGGGAGCAGTGAGTGTAAAGAACGCTGTACTCACCGCTTCCGGTCGTCTTGTACGAAAGCGCTCATTAATATTCGCCCTGTAAAGTTCACTGACCATTTCCCCTCACTTTTGGGCGCAAAAAGTTTCTTTTTAGGGCTAAGAATACACTATATTTGGTCTCCAGCTGTCTGAAGTTACTGATAGCAGGGGACAATGGGTTGTATTCCCCTGCACCGCACATACAGATATGTTCTGTACATTTAGTGCCCCCGTGTTAGTGTGTAACGTTTTGTCTTCTAAAAAGACCTGTTTTTTTTTACATTTCCTTCCCTTCTCAATTAGATTGCAACCTTTTTCACCAACAACCTGGACTACTTCATGACATCCCTAAGTTATGGACCAAAAGGAAGGCCGGGCTTCACCAATCCGCTCTCAGCCGAAATGATGCTTCAGTACAAGCAGAAAGCCACCCAGTACATGAAAGCTTTAAAGACGGTTGGTATACAAAGTGCAGTCTCTTCCCTCCACGTCTTTAACCCGCATTACTTCCTGATTAGAGAACAAATATTGTCTCTTCAAAAGCCGACATTGCGTTTCAGGCCGGTAGTGAGACATCCACCGCGGGTCATTAAATATTTAGATCTCCAGCAAAGCGGATACTGCTGACAATTTGTGCTGAACAAGTCTAGTCCGCAGCATTAATTTGTTTTCATGCCAGCAAAATGTCGGCTATAGAACCATTCTGAGCCTTGTGATATTTAAGGTTTTCATTATAATTGGGTAGTGTCAGCCGAGAGAGCCGCTTTTTACCTAGAAACCGTGCAGCCATAAATTGTCGGAATGAGCCGATTTTATTTTTAGGGCCCTTATCTTGGATAATATTTCTTCATCCTTCCCTATAACGATCAGGTTTTGAGCTCCATTTTTAAGTAGAGAATGAAACTATTTTAGAGATGACGGTAATTGCGCAGGAAGGAGGAGTTCAGTGTTGCGCTTAGTTTAAGTTTTTAAAGTGCTTGAAGCTTGGCTGTGGATGATAAGAGTGGCAGTTATGTAGTCCTTACGCGTTTTCGGAGCAGTTCCACCCATAAAATATTGATATGTGGTTGCCGTTAGCATCCTTGTGTGAGTATGTCATCAGGCTTTTTCTATTCCATGAGCGAAATCATCCTGAAATACATTTTTCACGGTCTGTAACAAGACACTACATTTAGACCTGTTCTGGGTAGGGCTTTCTCGGGTCCTGTGTGCCGAGTGGAGATTTTAGTTTCTTCCTACCACAGTAGGGGGTCATTTGTCAAGCTGAAGTACACCTAAATTAGGCATATTTCAGGAGCAGATTGCGGCGCAACTGTAAGGTGACTTCTCCCTGCGCACACCAGGTCTAAAAAAGTGGGCGGGAAAGGGGACGGGCCAGGGGGCCCTTCTCATTTACCATTTTGTATGCCTGTTTCAGACGTAGAAAAAGGTCTAAATGTAAGACCGTTCGGATGCCGGCGCCTCTTCATAACTTCGGCGATACACCGCCTTCAATGGGGCTTTATTTAGGCTACTTTCACACTAGAGTTTTACCTGATCTGGTAGGGATCATCAAGAACGCTTCCGTTTTTGATAAAACAACCATCTGCATCCGTTATGAATGGATCCATTTGTATTATCTTTAAAATAGCACGGACAGATCCGTCATGAACTCCATGGAAAGTCAATGGGGAACGCATCCGTTTTCTATTGTGTCTGAGAAAACGGACCCGTCCCCATTGACTGGCATTGTGGGTGATTCCTGATTTTGCTCCGCATCCCTTGACGGAAAGAAAACCACAGCATCCTGCGCTTTGCTCTCCGGTATGGGAACGCAACCAAACAGAACGGAATGCATTTTGGAGCACTCCGTTCTGTTCAGTTCTGTCCCCGTTGACAATGAATGGGGACAAAACAGAAGCTTTTTTTTTTTCTCTCCGGTATTGAGATCCTCTGCCGGATCTCAATACCGGAAAACTTAAATGCTCGTGTAAAAGTAGCCTAAGACCAGCGTCTAAAACGCCGGTCTTAATAAATGTGCCCCTGTGTTTTATAACTGATTGGTGGGATGATGCAGGTTAATTGGATGTGGGGGTTCATCTGCCAGGACCCCGTCCTACCTGGAGTACGTGTTCATTTTAGTCCCCGGAGGAATGCAGGCTATGGTTTCACTAAGTTGAATGGAGTTTGCCAAAATCTGTGTGCTCTTCACCAAAATAACAGTTGCGATGAATGAAACTGATTTTCAGTTGCAGAAATTTTTGCAAAAAATCTGCCGTGTGTGGATATGCCCGACTTCTCGAGTATGCCAGGGTATTCACCCCCTTGACTAATGTCTTCCTTTGTGAAACAAATGAGGCAGAAGTGTAGGGGACGTGTCCTCAGTAGTGCCACTGCCACAGTGTAGTGTGTGTGGCTGGGTAGATTGCCATTGGATTACAGAGCACTATAAGACTACCCGCGCACGGGTGCAGAATTCCACACCAAATGCAAACCAAAAACTGCATGTGTTACTTGCAATTTCCATTTCATCCACCATGACGGCCCACATTGAGATTGACCCTTGACCTCTGTAGGGGCAGGAACACATAGAGAGTTTAAGAACCCCCCACCCCTCCACCTCCTCAGTGCTTTCCTGCCCCTACAGGGGCCAACATGTGGAGAGTTCCTCCTTCATGGAGGATAAAGCAACCTTATTTTCTTTACAGGTTCTCCAGCTGGCCTCCCGCGGCAGGGGCTAAGGCTGGCCAGCTAGGAGCATCGAGGACCCTCGTCTTGGCTTATGCTGAGGCCTGCGGTCCTCCCCATAACTTCAGACTCCCTTCCCTCCTTGAGGAAGCAGTTGGAGGTGCCGGCTTCTCGGATCATCGCGCGCTGCGCTCGGCGTCCTTTCCTTCTGGAGGAGGGCCGAGTTCTAGCGTCTGGCAGGGGGAACAGGTGCGGCGCATGGAGCGTCTCTATGGGCGGGCCGGGCGACGCACGTACCTCTTAGTAGGCTGGTGCGGCGCAGGCCTATGCCATCATACAGGGCGCAGCTAGATGACGTCAGACGCCGGGAATTTTAAAAAGAGAAGACCGCGGTTCCTTTCGGCCCCTCGCCTGCTACACCGCGATGTCTGAGACACCTGCTCCCCGCCAGGAAGGTCCTGATCCTTCTGCCACCAGTACCGTGAGTCCCCTTCTGGGGGGTATATATTTCAGTTCTTTAATCTGAATTACTAATGCTGGGATATCTGGTTGCTTCCTTCTGCAGGGCAGCAAGGAGTTAAAAACAAAAACAAAACCCTTAAAATGCTGTGCTTGTTCCAAGCGTCTCCCTGAAAATTATAAAAAGAGGCTATGCAAACCTTGCACTACGGAAATTTGGAAGGAGGAGCAACCAGATATACTCTCGGAAATGAAATCTTTTATTTCAGACGAGATTAAGTCCTCTTTAGCCACCTTGTCTACCCCCTCCAGCAACCCCATCCCTTCTAAGAAACGCAAACTGTCCGTTATTTCCTCTTCTGAGGGCGAAGAGGTTGAAGTGGCCTCCGCCTCATCCAGACTATTTCCTAATGAGGAACCCTTGTCGGACGGGGAAATTCTAGAAGAAGATAAAAAATACTTTTTTTCGGCCGATGAGATGGAGGAGTTGCTACGTGCGGTCAGGTCCACTATGGGCATTGAAGATACTCCTAGGCCCCGTACAGTGCAGGATGAGATGTTTGGGGGTCTCAGATCTGAGTCCTCTATTGTTTTCCCCATTAATGAAAATATAAAAGAAATGATATTGGAGGAGTGGTCAGATCCAGAAAAGAGGCTTGGCGTTCCCAAAGAATTCAGGAATAGGCTCTGCTTTGACCCGGCTGAAAGCAAGATATACAACCAGACGCCTAAGGTCGATCTACAGGTGGCCAAAGTAGTAAAAAAGACCGCCCTACCCTTTGAGGATTCCTCTCAGCTAGGCGATCCTATGGATAGAAAGGCAGATGGCCTCCTAAAAAAATCCTGGGAGTCAGCTATGTTTGGGGTAAAAACTAATATTGCTGCTACCTCCGTCGCCAGAGCAATGTATATATGGCTAGGAGAGTTGGACGAACATCTAAAAAATAAGACTCCAAGAGAAGAGATCAGGGACTCTCTCCCCCTTCTCCGCTCCGCCACAGCTTTTTTGGCCGATGCGTCTGCAGAGTCCATCCGGTTTTCCGCCAAGGATGCCGCTCTCTCTAATGCAGCCCGACGGGCTTTATGGATGAAGGCCTGGTCAGGAGACAAGGCATCCAAGGCCAAGCTTTGTTCTATCCCCTTTTCAGGGGAATTTGTCTTCGGCCCCACTCTGGATAAAATCCTAGAGGGAGCAGCAGACAAGAAGAAGGGTTTTCCAGAGGACAAAGAACCAAAAAAGAAGCCCTTTCGTCAGTACCAACCCCAGCAGAGATCCTACAGGGGGAAAGGGAAGTCTGGCCGATGGAGCTATCCCAAAGGAGGGAGAGGAAGAGGCTTCATCCTCAATCCCCAGAATAGGCAAAATAAACAGCAATGACGCCAGGGTCGGGGGGCGACTGATGGGTTTTCTATCCTCCTGGAGTCAGGTAACTTCAAATCCCTGGGTGCTAAATGTAATCTCTCACGGTTACAGGATAGAGTTCACATCAGTCCCCCCGAGAAGATTCTGCATCACACCTCAGAACAGATCAGATCTTCTAAAAATCTGGCAGGGCGTCCAGGACCTCTTAGAGCTAGGGGTAGTTCAAAAGGTTCCTATCTCAGAGGAAAGGAGAGGTTTTTATTCCAGTCTTTTTTTAGTAAAAAAACCAGACCAATCCTTTCGCACGATAATAAACCTAAAACCCCTAAACAGGTCTATTCTATACAGGAGGTTCAGGATGGAGACCATCCCATCCACAATCCCTCTGATTCCAAAAGGGGCGTTCATGTCGTCAATCGATCTAAAGGACGCTTACTACCATGTCCCCATCCATCATCTTTTCCAAAAATATCTAAGATTCGCTCTAAGAGGACCAGACAGGTCTATCCATCACTTCCAATATGTCGCCCTCCCTTTCGGTATTTTCTCGGCCCCCAGGGTCTTCACAAAAGTCGTGGTAGAGATGGTGGCCTACCTTCGTCAGGAAGGAATCACAATCATTCCATATCTCGACGACTTTTTAATTCTGGGCAAGACAGAATCCGAGAACCGTTTTGCAACCCAAAGATTCTCGGAATTCTTAAAAAACCTTGGCTGGATTATAAATACAAAAAAATCCACCCTAACCCCATCCATGAGAATAAAGTTCCTGGGTGTGGAACTAGATTCGTCCCTGTTGATGACCTTCCTCCCTCAGGACAAGGCTACTGCACTGACAGTGAAGATCAGAACATTCCAGAGGGCTCGCAATTGCTCCATCAGAAAGGCCATGAGTCTCCTGGGAAGCCTAACCGCCTGCATTCCCTCAGTGGCATGGTGCCAAAGCCACACAAGAGTAATCCAAAATTGGATCTTAACTATCTGGGACGGAAGACAAGTAAGTCTAGACAGGATTTTTCGGATCCCTCAGGCGTAAAAACAGACTTGGATTGGTGGAAAGTAAAAAGACGACTGCTAGGAGGCCTTCAGTGGCGGAACCATCCCGCCGTACAAGTAATCACGGACGCAAGCCTCGGAGGCTGGGGAGCAAAGATAGGAGATCATCTTCTACAGGGTACCTGGCCTGCCGAGATAAAACACAGATCCTCCAACTACCGAGAACTATACGCAGTCCTGGAGGCATTATTAAAGGGAGAGTGTCTTCTAAAAGGGCGACACCTAAGAATAATGTCAGACAATACCACAACGGTGGCTTATCTGCGTCACCAAGGAGGGACAAGGTCCCGGCCTCTTGGAGAGATAGCAAAAAGAATTTTCTCCTGGGCAGAAGAGAACGCTTTATCTCTGTCCGCCATCCACCTAAGCAGCGAAAACGTAGTAGCAGATTTTCTGAGCAGAGAGACAGTAGATCCAGGAGAATGGTCTCTGAACAGGAATATCTTCCAGAAGATCGCAGAAAGATGGGGCTGTCCAGAGGTAGACTTATTCGCCTCCAGAAGAAATGCGCAGGTAAAATGTTTCTGCTCCCTAAACCCAGGAGACAGTCCATGGGCAATCGATGCCCTGTCAATACAATGGAAATGGAAACTAGCCTACGCCTTTCCCCCAATACCACTAATACCGCGGGTCATCCAGAAGCTCCTGGAGGAACCAACTACTCTCATCCTGATAGCCCCTCTATGGCCAAAGAGAAGTTGGTACTCCACTCTAAAACAGCTATCGCTGGAAGATCCGTGGGAGATTCCCTTCCAGAGGGATATTCTAGTCCAGGGCCCTCTTCTTCATCCAGACCCAGGTATATTCAGACTGTCAGCCTGGATCCTGAGAGCGAGACATTAAGAAGCAGAGGACTTTCGGAGAAGGTGATACTTACTCTGAGGGCGAGTAGAAAAAAGGTGACCTCCTCCATCTACCTTAAGATCTGGAAGAAATACTGTTCCTGGTTAGGAGTTGAGCACCCAGACACCACCTCTCCTCCCATCAACAGAATTTTGGACTTTCTACAGTGCGGCCTTGAGTTAGGCCTGAGACCTAGTACTCTGAAGGTCCAAATTTCTGCCCTCAGCTCCTTCTATGACTGCAGCCTGGCCAACCATAGATGGATCAGGAGGTTCTTCAGAGCAGTTTCTAGATTGAGACCCTCTCTGAGATCCAGAGCTCCGACTTGGGATCTTAACATCGTCCTGGAGGGCCTAACAAAACCTCCATTTGTACCATTATCTGAGATCTCTTTAAAGCACCTTTCTCTAAAAACTGCATTTCTGATCGCTATCACCTCAGCCAGACGCATTGGAGAGATCCAGGCCTTTTCTTGTAAAGAGCCCTACCTCCAGATTAGCAAAGATTATATCCGTCTAACTCTCGACCCAGGTTTTCTCCCTAAGGTAGTCTCCCCTTTCCATCTAGAGCAGGAGATCTTCCTACCCTCTATCCCTAGGTCCGAACATACAGGGTCTAGAGATAGGTTACATCTCCTGGATGTTAGGGACATAGTTATCCATTACCTGGATTCTACCAGAGATTTCAGGGTGGATAACAACCTTCTTATTCAGTTTTCAGGAAAAAATAAAGGAAAGAAGTTAGCCAGGTCTTCCATAGCCAGATGGATCAAATCCACTATTGAATGCTGCTACAAGATCCAGAACAAACCCAGTCCTGGTAATATTAAAGCCCATTCTACTAGGGCCACTGCCTCTTCTTGGGCCGAGAAAGGAGGGGTCTCGCTGGACCAGATCTGTAAAGCCGCAACCTGGTCTAGCACTAATACTTTTGTAAGACACTATCGTCTTAATCTTCCGGATGCGAATGAAGCTCTTTTCGGCCGGAAGATTTTACAGGCGATATCCCCACCCATTTAGTTATCTGATATGTCTCAATGTGGGCCGTCATGGTGGATGAAATGGAAAAACCGCAATTAGACTTACCGGTAATTCCGTTTCCTTGAATCCACCATGACGGCCCATACTATTCCCCTTCCCAAAAAAAAAAAAAAAAAAAAAAAGTTTTTTTGTATATAAGTTGCATATACATGCAGATGATTATTTAAGAGTTTAAGGGTATGAATCAATATCCTTTTACTTTTTGTTCCACCTTTCGGGTAATTGTAAAGCACTGAGGAGGTGGAGGGGTGGGGGGTTCTTAAACTCTCTATGTGTTCCTGCCCCTACAGAGGTCAAGGGTCAATCTCAATGTGGGCCGTCATGGTGGATTCAAGGAAACGGAATTACCGGTAAGTCTAATTGCGGTTTTTTTGCTGTTGTTTTGCGGCAAATCTCACCTTTGCATTGCAAATAGTGAAATCCGCAAAACAAAACGCACAGTTGCGGATTTCTAAATCCGTTTCCGCACTGAAAAAAATGCAAAGTGTACATGGGACTTGTGTAATCTCATTCACTTTGCTGTTACTGTATTACGTAGCGCACATTTGCCCACAGATGTTGCTGCTGGGACTGTAGATCTCGCACACTCGTAGGTTGCCGAAGCTGGTGTCCCAGCTGGTCCCATGAATTGGAGATAAATCTGGTGAACGGAGAAGCCATGGAAGTTGTGTAATCTGCCGGAGACATTCCTTGGAAACCCTTGCTGTGTGAGCGAGCGAGCGAGCATGATCCTGCTGAAGAATGCCAGTTGGAAGTCCTGCCATAAGAGGAACACATGTGGATGCAGCATGTCCTGCACCTATTGCTGAGCTGTTATTGTCCCTTGTATCACTACTAGAGGTGACCAAATGTCATATGAGATGGCTCCCCAGATCATCCCACTAGAAGTTGGGGCTCCACAGCAAAGGTAGGACTGAAGCGCTCATCACAAGTCTTCATTCTAATCCCTGACCGTTGAGAACCAGGATTTGTTGCTCAAGGTGGGTTTCTCATTCATGACACCACTGTGGTGGCTGGCTGTCAATGGCAGGACACTTAATGGGGGCCGTGGCAACAAATTCCCTTCTGCTGAGTGCCTGGAAATGGTCTGTGCAGAAACAGAGGGGCCACCTGTGTCTGGATTGTGTGCTTGATCCTCTATACTGGTAGTCTGGGCTGTCCGGAGCCTGTTCGCTGTGTTCGTGACCTCACGTAACCACTGCTCCCAACATCTCCTAACAGCTAGGTCAGAACAGCTTAGATGGTGGGCATTTTGTCAAAACAACCACCCTGCTTCTCAAAGTATGTCAGCTGGGTAAAGTGTCATTGAGTGTGTAGTAGAGTCGTGTCTAGCAGTCAACGGTCGCTCACCATGAGGTACACGATCCCAGTGGAGGAAGCACTTTTACCCTCTCTTGTGGCAAGACCCAGCGTCTAATCAGACCACCCCTGTAATCGTTCACATAGATGCCCAAGGCATTACTACATACCGAGTTTTGTATCAGTTCTACATGTCTGGGTGCATGATTTTTTTTGTCAATCAGTGTAATAATCAAAATGGGAAAAGCATTTTGCCAGCAGGATGAATCCTGTTATACCAGACACAATGCCTGGTAAGGTTAATCCTGCTGATGAAATGGTTGCGACGTTCCCTAGAAAAAGACTGTTATTCTTTATGCAAATAAGGGCTTCAGTGCACGGAGGGGCGGAGCCTAGCCCTTTGGTGCACCTCAGCTCCCATTTTCCAGTGCTAAACCTTAAGTGCATAGTAGCCTTGATTTGCATAAAGAATAAAATTATTATTATTTTTTTTCTTTCTTTCTCGGGAACGCCATAGGTATTATTTAACCAGCAGGATCAACTCGACCAGGCAGAATTCCTGGTGTAATAGGGGTGACCCTGATGACAGATGGCCTTTAAATGCTGGTTGTTTCTGTTTACATAAAGGGATGTGTAAAGCATCCATTTAAGCGATGCGCATATGGATACGGTTGGCAAGAAACTATTCGGCACATTATAGGACCAGTACGACCAGCATGAACCATTAGCAGAAGACGGAATGGATCCATAATGTGGTTTACACCTCATGCAGCAGAAGTCCGCTTTGGTGAAACTGTGCCCACTGTAGCCTTTTTATTTGTTTTTAACTGAAACTGGAGCCTGATGTGATGCAGCCAATCCCTCCATTCATAGATGTCCTGCATACCAGTGCACAGACCAGATCGTCCAGGGAAAAGCTGCATATTCAGCCTTAGGGCTCCTGCACAGGACCGTATGTATTTTGCAGTCCACAATGTAGACAAAAATAGGACGTTCTATTTTTTTGCGAAACGTACTTGCGGACATGTGGAAATTGAATTTCCTTTATTTTTTTTTGCGGACCCAAACGGACACGGAAAGAAAATACGGTCCCGCTAGCACACTCAGGTCCTGGGCAGCGGCTCTCATGACCCTAACCCTTCTCCCTCAGCGTCAGCTGGGTACCTTTTAGGGCTCATTCACACACACTTTTTTCAGCTTTTTAAATTAAAAAAGAAACTAAATGTCATGCCTTTTTCACAAGCATTTCTGAGACTTGTTTTTTTATTTTTTTTGTGTGCGGCCTTCGTATAGAGAAGCCTATGGATACAATTCAATATGCAGAATATAGTGCATTTCGGGGGAAAAATGCATAAAATACCTCAAACCAAAGCGCTTTGTACGTAGTGCATTTTATATTTCAATGTAATGTCTCATTTAATGTAACTGCAGCATTTTTTGGCCCAAAAGCCCCCATAAAATAAACGCCTTTTGTAAAAGCAATCCAAAGTAAAAAAATAAATAAAAAAAAAACGGTTTTGCGGTCTGTCACTGAGATGCTATTTTCCTGGCCTTTGGTCTGCAGGCTGCCGCCTGATTTCTTGCATTAGCCAGCAGATGTCCGCGCCTAACTGACTGTAAGTGGCCACTAAATGTACAAAGGGAGACTAAAGATTAAAGGACCGGTTGCAGGCTTCCTTTCTGTGTCCGCAGTCTTGTCGTACCTTAGCGTCTTACCTGATCCCTTAGCTCATTTATTTTCCTGGTTTTATGGCGCGTTGTTTCCAGCCTCCTTCCCTGTTGCGCGGTAGTCTGTATTATTCTGTAAGCTAGAGTGCTAGCCGGGCTCGTTATGTCTATTTCCAATTAACTCCACTGTAAATTCACTGACTGGAAATCCTGTCGCATCCAGATGCCGCTCACCGTCTCCCCCCTCCACTTCCCTGACATTAGGCGGGTGTTATATGCCGAGCCGTAATGTGGTTATCCCTGATGTACACTGCCACCTCCGTCCTCCACGTGTCACCTCATCTGTCACTTGCAGATGATTAACGGGACATGTTTCTATAATTTCGGGTTCCTAAGAATATCTGGTTTCCCTGCGACGCTCCCGATCGACACGTTTTCTCTTTCATTTACCAGTATTGCCCCCGTATGTGTTCCCCCAGAAGTATTGTATTCCTGCTTCTAATTGGTTACGGGTTTGTCACTTAGATTACACTTATGCCCTATCAGTTTGAGGGGTTATGCCATGATCGATGTAAAAAAAAAAGATTTTTCACCGCTCCAATTGCTGGCAGCTCAGGGGATATGTCCTTTCTGCTGCCGCTCTCTCCCTGTAACTACCACAGCTTCTAACAGAACATATGGCCGGTGGCAGCTGAAGATTTAAACTAAGTATTTTGTGGAACGGAACAGCTGGCCCCTAATAGAACAGTCCTATCCTTGTCCGTAATGCGGACAATAATAGAACAGGTTCCATTTTCTTGTGGAACGGACATACGGAAATGGACACGGAGTAACTTCAGTTTTTTTTGCGGACCCGTTGAAATGAATGGTTCCGCATACGGTCCACAAAAAAACAAAAAAACGGACGCGGAACGAAAATATGTTCTTGTGCATGAGCCATAAGGATGTATTAGACCAGCAGATGTGGCTGATGATTGTCGGGAGGGAAGCGTTTCTTCCTGGCAATCGCCTGCTCATCAGCGGAGGAGACCACTGCTATTACATGCAGCGATCTCCTCCACAGTACGTGGAGTAACAATCGCTAATGCCATCGCTCGTCCCCAAACAGAATTATTGTTTGTCAGCAGTAGACCGTGATTAGACGGCGCGATCTGCCGCCAGCGAGCGATGATTTTTCAGCACTTGCTCATTGATCGGGTAATCGGCAGCACACAGGCAGATCTTCGCTAGCGAGTGTTCCTATGGACGCTTGTTAGCGATGATCAGCCCGACTATCTGCAGGTGTAATACAGGCCTGAGTGACGCTGTACAGATACATTTTATTGAATAACTCACTGACTGTGCAAAATTTTTAATTATATGAAATTACAAAAATATTACTTTCCAGGTGCTGGTTTGAAAAATGTAGAATATGTTTTGTGACGCAATCCCTTTAAAGAGCTCACGTCAGTTTTAGTAAACACTCGGGCACCTATAGACTGTGCCTTTCCTCTGGTATTTCTATTTTTTTCTCATTGACAACCCCTGTAAAAGTGGTGAAGGCAAAGAGATGCGGACATTACTTCATTAAAGGAACAGTAAATGTAGAAAATTCACCCCGAAAAATTAAAAATCCAAGCACTTTCTTATTTCAAGGGTTTGTGCCACAAAACATATTCTACATTTTTCAAACCATCACCTCGATCTGAATACTTTGATAGTTGCATGTCATTAAAAAATTTGGTATAGCAACAATAAAACACCCCAACTTTATATCATGCATTAGGCGTATTTAACACCAACTAGGATGTTCAGAATGGGCAGAGCCGCGTCCACGGCATGCCCGCGATGTGGGCAATTGGAAGCAGGCTTTCGACATATGATGTGGAGCTGCAATCCGATAGCTACGTTTTGGAAGGAAGTCACTGATTTTCTTTCCTCTTTGTTGCCGGCGCGGGTGGATTGCATCCCTGCTGGGGAGATTGAACGAAGAAAATTGGGATCACTACATGACTGTATTCCTGAGGGAAGCACTGTTCATGGCTAGGAAATGCATTGCTCTGAGATGGTATAGTCCCAATACACCAATTCTGAATATGTGGAAGTCACAAATCAACCAGATCTTACCATATGTAACACTAGTATTCAAACACCGTAATAAGCCGAGTCTGGGGTCTCTGGTGTGAGTCGCCACACGCTGTGTACGCAACCTCGAGATGCGACAGGCCCTACTGTCGGCTCGCGGTAACTTGGGTCAGATGGACTAGAGGGGTGGTCTGATCATACAACTTGTTGCCACGCTAGACAGGGAAATAAGGGGTTGGAGGAAATGCATTGGCTGATTGGCATTAATGGCCAAATGTTTATGTATTTATGACGGAACAAAAAGAAATTGAGAAAATGGAAATGACATAAGTTCACACTGTATTTGACATTGAGAGTGTTTGCTATCATTGTTAATTTCACTTTTGTCGATAACATTTTTTAAAATTTGGTATAGCCACCGAGCTATTCAATAAAATGCTGGTTTGTTCTCGTTTCCTTGTTTTTTTTGTCCATCTCACTGAGCTGGTCGAGTGTGCTCAGTTTAAGGCTCCATTTACACATCCGCAATTCCACTCCGCATTTTGCGGAACGGAATTGCGGACCCATTCATTTCTATGGGGCCGCACAATGGGTGCAGGGTGTCTGACCCCACCGATCAGATATTGATGGCTTATCCTGAGGACCGGCTGTTATAAAAATCCTGGACAACCTCTTTAACGTTTAGATATGGATTCTTTGGGAACCTACAGGAGGCCAAAATAAGATCCGAAAGTGGAGCTGCTGCTGTTGTCCTGATGGTCCTGTCTTCTCTTCCAGCCTTGCCCAGACTCCGTGCCTTATGAGGAGGCGTTGGTGAATCGCAGAGTGCTCCTGAGCTCTACAGAGAGCAGAGAAGGCCTCGCACAGCAGGTACGTCCAGATCCGTGCTAAAGCTTGATGTCCAGCGATCCTATCACTGGATGTAGGTGGTGGAGTACATGATCACATCGTTATTGGAATACCTCTTCATCTAAGAGTACAACATAAGGCCGTATTCACACATTGCAATCATATAGCTTTACATTGCCTCAACCAATTTAACCTCAATTTCAGGAAAAATTACAGCAAAAAATGCTATTATGAATACAACCTTATTGTGGTAGTCCTTACTTTTAATGGCAGGATAGTGATCTTGCCAGTGTGACTGCCCCAGTACACACAGGAGAACATACAGTCTGATATATGCAAGCCTGATCCCACAGAGGGGTGAGAGCCACAGCTCATGCTAGACCTTTAGCCAAGAGCCATGCTGCCAGGGTCTCTTCATGGTCAAATAATCATGTAATCATCAAGCAAACTTTAGGTCCTCATCAAGCAATCTGTCGCCATAATCGTAGACTGTTATCCATAGTAATACATGAGTAGTACTGCAGGTAAGTTCATGTCACTATTTTTAATTTTCCTACAGACTCAAAGTTGCTCTGAAATATACAGTAAGGACTGCTGAGCAATGGCAGCATAATGGAGAGGACTTCTGGGCACATGCGCTGCAGTCCTGACGGTGTATTTCAGTGCAGCCAGCATTACATGCTGACAGCAAGGGAACAGTAGGAAAATAAAAAGTAGACTCTATCTGTAGTACTACTCATGAGTTACTGAAGATACTTACGCAAGATCATGGTGACATATTCCCTTTAAGGTGGCCCTACATAGGATATAACAGCTGAACTTGATTTTCTGAATTTAGGGGACCATACACCTTAGGTAGCTGATTTCTGAACACTTGCAAACTGGTTTTGGCCAAGTATGCATGTGTTCTCGACGGGGAAAGAAGAATAAGCTGCTGACAGACACCTCTGATGGAAGATTATCTGGCTTTAGAACAAAAGATCTGGGGAATAGGGGAGTCGAAACCCCCCTTCCCCCCATACACATTAGAGGGTCAGCTCTTAGTCGAATGACAAAAATACATGGTCTCAAAAGGCAGGAAATGCTCAACCCCAGATGTATTTGTGCATTTATGCTCGGGGGAGCATATCCTGCGCTTGTGGTCTGTTGCTTAGGGCGATCCCCAGCAAAAAAGGCATACAGTGGAGGCTGCCCGCAGCTGACCA
This sequence comes from Bufo bufo, assembly GCF_905171765.1. NCBI lineage: Eukaryota > Metazoa > Chordata > Amphibia > Anura > Bufonidae > Bufo > Bufo bufo. The sequence continues at coordinate 565,066,853 of NC_053392.1, read as the reverse complement.
CAAGTGCCACAGAGACGTCCTACACCAGATGGTAAAATGTGTGGATGTGGAATGATAAATGGAATAACTAGTTATAAGAATAGGTGCAATACTGTGGTGGATGCAAACAGTAACATCTGACTAAACCCTCACACTGATGTTAAAAATTAGACTTTAGCCAGTATATCCTTATATTAAGGACATACCTGAGCCCGCGCACGACGCCAAGGTTTCTCAAGTGGCACGGGACCTAACGCTAAACCTACCTGTACCGTATGGGTAGTAACAGGAGCCAGTGGGCAAATTACTACAGCGTAAGGTCCGACTCGCAGCAAAAGGGCTTAGGTATGTCCTTAATATAAGGATATACTGGCTAAAGTCTCATTTTTAACATCTGTGTGAGGGTTTAGTCAGATGTTACTGTTTGCCTCCACAGTAGTGCACCTATTCTTGTAACTATCTTAGTCTAATGCGCCAAAGTTATTTCAGTAGAAGTACCAGACCGTGATCTGTGTTTCCAGTGACAATGATCAGCCTCGCTCTCATGCTTTAAATTGTCAGCATACTGCCTGGTAGGGCTCATCATGCTGATTAAATTGATACCTCTCTTCTGTCTGTATACTAAACATCTCCAGAGATATTGCATTTATATTCATATACAAATGAGCAGGTTGGAACACCAGGGGGTAGGTCTGAATCCTCTGAGCACTGCTTTGCACACTCCCTCTTGCTGTGTCCTAGCACGTATAGTACATATCATATACACTACATACTGTAGCTCCAACTTGCATACAGACAAAAGAAAGGTATCATTTGAATCAGCATTATCAACCCTACTAGGCAGTATGTCTGATTTAGTAGGGTTGATCTGGAGACTGACATTTTCCTATGGTCCAGGTCTGAGACTGGAACATTGATGTGGGTTATACCTGTTGCTAAATATGGTTGAAGGATCACTAAAACTGTTGCTTGCCACTTTCTGGGGGGAATGAGAGGCCTTCTTCTATTCAGGACATGCTAGAGCTAGATCAAAAAGACCAAGCATCGCCCCTTGTATAGTCACACTGGTCGTACATGTAGGAGCGTTGCTGGCCAAGGGATTATTTGGCCAGTTCTTTTCTGAATGTGCATGTGAATATCCATGAATATGGGGGGCAGGTTGACCTCTCCTGCTTTCTGCCACTTGGTCTACACCACTGTGATGTCTCTGTAGGTGCAGCATAGTCTTGAGAAGATGAGCAAACTAGAGCAAGAGAAGGAGCACTGGATGCTGGAGGCGCAGCTGTCTAAGATCAAGCTAGAGAAGGAGGCCCAACGGATATCGGACATAGTGAAGAATGTGAACAAAGGACAGCTGGCTGACCCTGCACAGGAAAATGCCTTGTTACACGTGACAGACAATGCTGTTGAAACAAAAACTACAAGTTTGGTAAGAAATAGTCTGCTCTTATACATTCTGCAGGTGACAGTGGGGTAGATATACTGTCTAACTGCGAACTTAAAGTAGTTAATTCTAAAAGTCCCAGACCCCCCCCCCCACCGTGGTCTGGGCCTGTGGTGGTATACCTTATACTTACCTGTTCCCCGGCACCTGCATCTCTCCGGATCCCTGCACGGCCTCCGCTGTATCTCCCCATCACGCGGAACAAAACATCCAGCGACGGGCGGGAGCAGCCAATAGCAGGCCGTGCCATTTTAAATTGGAATCCGAAGTGGGTTTTTGGTACCCAGGTACCAGCCAGTACCAAAGCCCACTTGAGATTTCTATTTTAAACTGTAGTAAGTCACCGAAGTCTCAAGCGACTTCGGCCGATACAAACCTTGCCTACACGGAGCCAGTACATTTTAATACTGTACAGAAACAGCATTAAAAACTACGTTTTTGAACGAATAGAGCTTGATTCGCTCAGGCCTAGTCTTTTATTGCAGATCAGACCTAGTTACTTGAAAGAGAATGAGTTGTAATGCCAGGCCCAACCCCTGGACAAGGGTGGCACTGTTTATAGGAAAAATACAGACTTTTTTTTTTTTTCCCCTAATGCTCAAGAATGTGTATATGGCCTCATGCGCACTGTATCCATTTTGTGGTCTGCACTAGGACATGTTCCATCTTTTATTTTTTTTGTGGGGCCACAGAACAGACATATAGATGCGGACAGCACAACATGTGCGGTCTCATAGGAATAACTGGATCCGCATCTGATCCGCAAAACATGCGGATTGGATGCAGACCAAAAATACGGTCGTGTGCATGAGGCCTAAATCTCATATCTGCAAAATACATATGTGGTCCATGTGCCGTCCGCATTTTTTTGCAGATTCATTGACTTCAATGGGTCCATGGCCCACATTTTGTGGACATATTCTGTCTTTTTGTAGAATAGACAAACAGATGCGGAAAGTACCTGGCTGATCTGTCTGCTTTCCGCATCCATATGTTTGTTCCGCAAAAACACAGAAGGTGTCCTTTTATTTGGCAGAAAAATGCGGATCACGGACCTGTTGATCAGTGGGTCTGCAAAAAACACGCATGCAACATGTATGTATCTGTATTTTTACGTTAGGCCTTAAGGTGGCAATCCAGATTTTACCTGCTTCAGTTTATTTTTTTATATTTTAATTCAATGGTTTGAAAACTGTAATAAATCTCTTTTTCTCTTTCTTTATAGATTGGCATGTTAACCATGAGTAGCGATAATCTGCAGGTACGGAGCATGACTTTACTTCTGTCTAAACTCTCTGGAACTCTTTCTCGCATCACGTTAGAGCCTTCCATCAGATGTGTGTGTCGGGAGGCCAAAGGCTGCTTTCACATGAGCAAGTTCAACGCATTGAACTCGCAGCATGTGTATGCGGCAGCTCCCGTCCTGACCTCCCCAGCACTGACTGGGTCGCAAGGCATTATATGGATTTATGATGCTATGTGACCCTTACAGTTCTGGATTGTATTGGATGGCACTGACATAATGCTGTCAGTGTTAGGCCTCATGCACACGACCGTTGTTGTGTTCCGTTCCCCAAAATGGGGTTCCGTTGTTCCGTGATCTGTTTCCGTTTTTGTTTCCGTGTGTCTTCCTTTATTTTTGGAGAATCACCAAACATGAAGGAAAGTAAAAAAGTCAAGTTTGCTTTGCAAATGATAGGAAAAACCGCACGCGAATGACAATCTTGTGTGCCTCCGCGAACCGTTATCCGCGAAAAAAATAGGACAGGTCCTATTTTTTTGACGGACTGAAACCACGGATCACGGACGCAGATGACAAACGGTGCTTTAGCCGAGTTTTCAACGGACCCATTGAAAGTCAATAGGTCTGCAGAAAATCACGGAAAACGGAACAACGGACACGGAACACAACAACGGTCGTGTGCATGAGGCCTTATACAATACATACCAGAGCATCATAAATCGATATAATGCCTTTGCGACCCCATCAGTCCTGGGAGGTCAGGACGGGAGCTGCCGCAGACACATGCTGCGAGTTCAATGCGTTGAACTTGCTCGTATAAAAGCGACCAAATGGAGCAGTATGGATACATGCTGACATATACAGCAATTGTAGGGCTCAAATGCAGTGTGAACATAACCCAAGTGATCTGTTCACTGCTGCCATTAAAGGGGTTGTTCCCATCTGAGACATTTATGGCATATCAATAGGATATAACATATATGTCTGATTTACATTCCATTCACCACAATTACTTGGTTATTTTTGGAATTCGAAATTCCGTGGCAATGAGTGGAGAGTGTGCCATCTCCTTTCATTTTGTCTGGTTTTTTTTTATATTTGAATTCCTCATAAAATAACAGTTATTTAGCATCTTTTTTTTTAACTCTGCATTGTGTCATTCCACTGTTATTCCTTCTGGAAATCTAGGAATAAATACCCAACTGGTTGTTACCCTGTTGTCAAAGACACACACACTCTGACATAATTTGATCAATCCAGTGTGATGGTCTCAGACAGTGTAGGGACACACCTTATTGTCTAGGGCAATGGTAACACCCATTTGTAAATTTTATTCATATGTTTCCAGCAGGAATAACAGAGAAATGGCACAATGAAGAGTTCTAACAAGGGTACATTCACACGACCTTATAAATGGATCCGCATCCGTTTTGCAATTTTGCGGAACAGGTGCCAACCCATTCATTTCAATGGGGCTGCAAAAGATGCGGACCGCACACCTTGTGCGGTCCGCATCCGTTGTTCCGTTCCGTGGCCCCACAAAAAATACGGAGCATGTCCTATTCTTGTCTGCGCTTGCAGACAAGAATGGGCATTCTCTATGAAGCGCCGGCCATGTGCGGTCCGCAAATTGCGGAAAGCACACGGCCGGTATCCGTGTTTTGCGGATCCGCAATTTGCGGACCTCAAAACACTTACGGTCGTGTGAATGCACCCTAAAAGTCACTCCAATGTTGTTGCAGATTTGTTATGTCATGAGGAGTTAACAGGTCCTCTTTACAGTACCTGCACACTGATCATTCCTAGAGGTTAAATGGGTTATGCCTTGATTGACGCAAAAAATTAAAATCAGACATCATATAGTACATGCGAGGTACAGGGCTGGTTCTAGCTTTTTTAGAAAGGTATTGTCATGTACTATATGATGTCTGATTTTAATTTGTCACATCAATCATGGCATAACCCCTTTAAGTAGCTTCTTTCCTAGATACTTGCACACACTGTGTTTCTCCGTGCGGCACTCATTACGGGCGAGCTGGCTGCTCTCGCCATTGGTGGATGCCAGCAGGAGGTGACTGACAGTTTAGATGTTGATCAGCTCCGAGACCGACTGGTCATTCTCAAAATAATTCCCTTATTGTAATGGACAGGTTCCAGATCATGACTCGAGGGAAGGTCTGATAAAGAGCCATTACATGACAAGAATAGCAGAGCTTACCACGCAGCTGCAGCTGGCAGACAGCAAGTCCGTTCATTTCCATGCTGAGGTACGTCTGGGTTCTTGGAGTTGTCGGTGCTGAAATTCTCCTGTGTATAGCACGATCACTGCCGGCAGGAAGCCGGGGAAAGATTTGGAGGAAGAATTTCTCATTATTTCATAAGGAAATCAGCATGTAATGACCAGGTCTGGAGATTCTGCGCCATGTCTCCGTGATGCTACTTGCTGCTCATATGCTGAAGAATAATATATTTATGTTAGGCTACATTCACACGACTGTCTGCAAATTGCGGATCCAGCCGTGCGCGTTCTGCATTTTGCGGACCGCACTTGGCCGGCGCTATATAGAAAATGCCTATTTTTGTCCACGATTACAGACAAGAATAGGACATGCTCTATATTTTTGCGGGGCCGCGTAACGGAGCTACGGAGGCGGACAGCACACGGTGTGCTGTCCGCATCTTTTGCGGCCCTATTGAAATGAATAGGTCCGCACCCGTTCTGCAAAATTGCGGAACTGATGCGGGCCTGTTCATACGCTCGTGTGCATGTACCCTTAATTGCAGTTACCAAACATAGATCACAATGAACTGATAAAGTGCATTATTTTAAATATTCTGTTAAATGGTGACCAACCCTGCACACTTAAAAAAAAAAAAAAAAAATCTGTCTGTTCTCCTGACATGTCCGTTTTAGTAAATACTTTCCTTCCATATAGTATAACGTTTCTGGAGCATCGTTACTTATAATTCTGTGTCTTGTTGCTCCTCGGTTACCCCTCCTGGAAAATTTGATGACTCGGTGTTACCATGCCCTTTTGCTAATGGGCTGTGTCCCAGCATACACTGTCTAATGGGGGCTGACATGTCAGAGCGATGCCAGATGGTGAGGGTGGCTGCCCGACACAGGCCACTTTTTCCACTGTTAGCAAAATTGTGCGGTCCTTGGCTGCGGGTGGGTGAGGCTTGCTGTGTGCAGCCATCTGCACTGTCCGGTCTCGCCCTCAGACTGTGTAAGGGCATGCTCCAATGACTAGTGCAGTGGTATTCATACACTTCCCTGAGGAATAACAGAGGAACAGCACAGTAGAGAGTCTTCTCTTTGAGGAGTACAGTTTTTACTAGAACGGACATGTCTGGAGACATAACGCCGTCGCCTCCTACAACATACTGTGATTTCAGCAGTTTGACATAGGACTGCAGGTCAGTTTGTTGTATAGAAGGCGAGTAGTCAAGTTCCATGAAATAATAAAATGATAAATTCAGCTCTGCTACATCTGTATGTAAAACAGCTGGTGGATAACTAACGCGTTCCTGGTCACTACAGACTAAAACAGTCTTACCATAAAGCAAGTGAGGGGTTTTGGGGTAGTAACAGCATCATGCTGTGCGCAGTCCTATCCCCTTCCTAGGAATACTATGACCGTCCATTCCAGCCTTGCTATATCATTCATGTCTTTGTTTTTTTTCAGTGCCGTGCTCTCGCTAAGAGATTAGCATTGGCAGAAAAATCCAATCAGAGCTTAACAGAAGAAACCAAATCGGCCAGTCTGAGCATCAGCAGATTGCAGGTAAGGTCGGCCAGCTGGCAGGTCACTTCTCGCACTCGTCCATTGATCTCTCACATTGAACGTCCTGGGGGAAAGCGGTTATTCGATAAATACAAAGGCCTCCGGCATGCCCCATATCCCCCATGGTATGAGGCGTAGAACGTCCGGAGATAGATGAAGACACACTTTTACTGCTATTTGTAGGTATACAGTCTTTATGTTCCGCACTTTAGCCTTCTGTATAAAATTAGCACAAATTGAATGAATGATAGGTTACAACCACAAAAATATATTTTAATCTGCTCAGCTCTTCTTGCAGATCATCATGGGGGGGAATTTTTTAGGACTGGTATTTCTTAAATCAGTCTTCATTAAAAAGAAAAAAAAAAATGTCAAAGCACTGACAAGATTTGGGTACGTTTTTGGGAGGTTTTTGCGCTGGAAACAGAAATCTACAAGGAGCAGTCGTAGATTTCTCTTGTATGTAAGTATTGTTAAAGGGACTGTGCAGTGTCAGGATACCGATGACCTATCCCGCACTGTCAGGATAGTGATGACCTATTCCGCAGTGTCGGGATACCGATGACCTATTCCGCAGTGTCGGGATACCGATGACCTATCCCGCAGTGTCAGGATACTGATGACCTATCCCGCAGTGTCAGGATACCGATGACCTATCCCGCAGTGTCAGGATACCGATGACCTATCCCGCAGTGTCAGGATACCGATGACCTATCCCGCAGTGTCAGGATACCGATGACCTATCCCGCAGTGTCAGGATACTGATGACCTATCCCGCACTGTCAGGATACTGATGACCTATTCCGTAGTGTCGGGATACCGATGACCTATTCCGCAGTGTCGGGATACCGATGACCTATTCCGCAGTGTCAGGATACCGATGACCTATTCCGCAGTGTCGGGATACCGATGACCTATTCCGCAGTGTCGGGTTACCGATGACCTATCCCGCAGTGACCAGTAAGGCCCCGAAACAGCTCTCTATGGATGGATATTTGGATTATCTTTTTTCCCTTGTCATGTTCCAAGGCTTGTTAAAAAGTCATAGAAGCCACTTCCAGAAGGTGGAGTTCCCTGGGAGATACTTTTTTCCCATGGAGCATTGCCAATAAGTCTCCTTATGATGGAGCACTGCTAGAAAATCCCCATGTACAGTTGGTCTCTTTAAGGAACGCCAGCACCCTACCTAAGTTCACAAAACAAGAAGAATTATTCTTCAACCAAGTGTCATTGTCTTGGAGACAAGAACATCATTGATTATTTATCTGATCAATAAGAGAAATGAAGGAGCCTTTCTGTGGCAGTATTATTCATCCAGAAGAGAGAAATATTGAGCAGATCGCACACAAGTGAATTAGGATTGAACCGTTTTGCTGCTTGGCATGCAGAACAGTGTCTCTACAGGTTGTCTATGGAAAATATCAGTACCTTTTCTAAATACATTAATGAAGACTTTATTTGCTCCCTAAAAATGAATTTAAATAACTTTCTAAATAGTCTTTATTAAGAATTGCATTTTACTGTTGTGGAGTCTGTGTGATGCCTTCACACAGGCTGAACTCTAGGACAGGAAAGTATACATGGGAGAGTGTCTATCATGGGCTATGTAACAGTATACTGTACAGTGAGAAGAGACCACCCATGGCAGGTCCTGCAGGGGCAGTGTGAAATGACATACCCCTCAGTGTCTGTCAGTACAAGTGAGAGGAGATACATCATGAGCTGTAGAGGGATAAATCAGTCTAGGAAAGAAACTGCAGATTCATGAGAGCTAGTGAAGACAGCACCATCCTGGACAGACCGATCAAACATGTATTACTGGAAGGGACAGGTTGCAAACTGTATATCTTGTCTTTCATAGGACCAGTTGTGCCTTTTTCCGTGTTGTCACAAATCTAATAAGATCTCAGTTTTACCCGGCACCCCCGCCGACCAGCTGTTTGAGGAGACGGCACGTGCAGTGTGCGCGAGTAGGAAGAGAGAAGGGAGACAGTACGTGTGCACAGCATGCGCTGACTCCTCAAACAGCTGATCTGTGGGGGTGCCTGGTGTCAGACCCCCGCTGAACCAATATTGAGGACCTATTCTGAGAATAGGTCATCAATATGAAAAAGCCCGGAGAAGTTCTTTAACTGCTGAAACAGGATATAGCGGCTGACATTTTATTCTTTGTATGATGATGCTTTAACCCTTTCATGACCTGGGCCTGCAAAGGCTTTAAAGGGCAGTACGGTGGCTCAGTGGTTAGCACTGTTGCCTTGCAGAGCTGGGGTCCTGAGTTTTGGGCTACCAAAATAATTTTTGCGATGATTTTTTATTGATGTGTTTTTAGCTTTTTTTTTTATAGGTTTAATTTGAGAAAAATTGGAGTTCTTTTATTATTTTTTCTAACTATAGCTTTTTATTTTTTAAATATGCAAACGGACACAAAAATAAATTATTGCAATGGGTTCCCTAATTTGTGTCGATCCTTTTGATAAATAATAAGTATAGTTTTGCATTAACGGTGTGACTATGGCAACGGTTTTGGTTGGCTTGGGTGTTTTTTTTTTTTAAACTTTTTTTTACATTTTTTATTCTATTGCTTTCTTATTTTCTAATTTATTTTTGTCACATAATGTCCCCCCAAGACACTTTATTTTATTTTTTTGGCGCTATTTTCCCTGTAACTGGGACATCCACAGCAGCTCCAGTTACAGTGGAAAACCTCTTCCCCCATGGGGGCATGGCAGGCTGCTGGAGCTGATCAGGGTCTGCAAAGAACCTGCTGCTCTGCTCTGTCCCAGAGACACCCGGCAGTCACGTGATCACTGGGTCCAATAGAGGAAGCAGCCCGGAGAAGGCAGAAGCGGGAATAAACATCTTCTGTCTTCTCCTTTGGGTCTTCTGTCACTGACAGCCGGGGACCCAACCTGCTCCTGCTGGATAGCTATAGGCTACTTTCACACTGGCGTTTGGGTTTCCGTTTGTGAGATCCGTCATGGGATCTCACAAGCGGTCCAAAACAGATCAGTTTTGCCCTTAATGCATTCTGAATGTATAAGGATCCGCTCAGAACGCATCAGTTTAGCTCCGTTCCGCCTATATTCCGCTTTGGAGGCGGACACCAAAACGCTGCTTGCAACGTTTTGGTGATCGTCTAACGAAACTGAGCCAAACAGATCCGTCCTGACACAATGTAAGTCAATGGGGACGGATCAGTTTTCACTGCCACAATATGGCACAAAGTTTTGGCTATGTTAAAGATAATACAAACGGATCCGTTCTAAACGGGTGCAGACGTTTGTATTATCTGTGCGGAGTCATGACGGATCCGCACCAAACGGCAGTGTGAAAGTAGCCTTACAGTGCGAGGATTTAAGACCGGGTGACACGTGTATATACGTGCTGACTACTTGTGGCATAGGCAGTTAGTATATATATAGTCGTAAAATGTTCATTGCCCCATCTCCTTCATTGGTCTCTTTCAGGTGATGTCCAATTTAGACAACCGTTTTTTGCAGAAACAGCTCCACTCTGGGCTCCAGGCTGTGTCTGGTATTGCGTCCCAGCCTCATTCAAGTAAAAAGAGCTAAGCTGCAGAACCACACATCCCGTGGACAAGAGTGGCGCTGTTTCTGTAAAATTCTGGATAGCCGTTCTGGAAATCAATTGTGTAGGTGCCCTTTAAATAAAGTTTTCAGTATATTTTCTTCTGAAAATTGCCTTTTCACCTTTGCTGACTGTATGACACTTTTACCACCATGCCAGATAAGTAGAAGCTCTTTGTAGCCAGACATTTTTGATCTCATGCTAATTCGATCACCACGTAGTGAAGAATATTAGAAGTCTCTGGCGAGTTCCTCTTTGGTTCTTACATCAGGCCTGATAGCTTTATAGAAATGTCTTCTCAATAGCATTTCATTTTTCCTCTGTGTATTATTGCCTTTCATCCCATTCTCCCCTCCTCTTATCTGCTTTCGTTCCCTGTGCGCTCTATTCCTTGATGACCTTTATGTTGAAGAATACAGATTGCCATCAGCGGTGCTCCAGTCCCGTGTTTTGGACATGAATAATGTAGTCTGCCATTTGTGCACTGTCAGGAAGATGCATGGACATTTTAATAAGAGTATAAGGCATCTTACGTTTTGTCTTCATCCTTCCTTAGTTTATATTAATTGGATTACTTTAGTTGCATTTTTTTATGTGCGTTTTCATTTTGATTTAAAGCAAATGTTCGCTTTTTAACACCATGATGTTTTTTGTTTTGGTCCAAAATTCTGCGCAGAATAACTGGTGGATATATCGCTTTAGCAGTCTGAGCTCTAAATCCCTTGCCTAGACAAAGAGAAATAAGATTTTGACTACCTGCAGCCACCTCTACAGGGAGCTTAAAGGGGTTGTCCAGGATTTTGCTAGTGATTGCCTATTCTCAGTATCACATTGGTGGGGGTCTGACAACCTGCACCCCTGCCGATTAGATGTTACTTGGAGTAATAGCTCCGGACACGACTAGGTCTACTGTGTAGTGAACTATGCTGGCAGTTATGCCTGAGTATTAAAGGGGTATTCTGGTCAGAAGCAATTCTCACCTATTCAGAGAATAGATGATAACTGCTAGATCGGTGGGTGGGGGTCCGACCATCCAAACAAAAACATGGTACCTTGTTCCCTGCAAGACTGTGGCTAGGAGGAGTTCGAATTGAGCAGCATTCACCTGTCGCTCCATTCAAAGTCTATGGGACACATAAAAACAGCTGACCCTCAGTGATCTAGCAGTTATTACCTATCGGCTTCTGACTGGAGTACCCCTTTAAGACCCATATACCCATTCTCTTATTACATTCCATCATCAAGTAGTACATGACCATCTCTTTCTAGAACCAGCCCTGTACATAGGCCTAGAGCTCCCCCCTATTCATTGCTCTGCTAGATTTATTTCTGTCTGGCAGCTCAGGGGCGTCTCCTTTCTCATGGGTGGCATGACCTTTCTGATGCTTTCAGATTTTTTCTAATTGAATAACTTAGCGGTTATGGTAATTTTTTAATTACATGATATTATAAAAGTATTAAGATCCAGGTGTTGGTGGGAAAAATATAGAATAGGTTTCGTAGGACAACCCCTTTGTTTTACAAAAGATATTCTTATATTAAAGGGGTTGTCCAGTTTCCTATATTGATGGCCTATCCTCAGGGTAGGTCATCAATATCAGATTGGCGGGGGGCAGAAAACCAGAAGCAGCGAGCAGTGTAATTGCAGCTCTCTAAAGGGATGGCGGAGTTGTAATTACACTATGATGCCAACAGCGAGTAGATAAACAGTGGAGAGAACGCAGGGCTCGCAGGAGCGCAGCATCATCTTCAAACAGCTGATTGGAAGGGGTGCGGGGAGTCAGACCCCGGACCTATCCTGAGGATAGGTCATCATTATAGGGAACCGGGTAGCTACCAACCAAAATTCTAACAATTCCATCTGATACGGCGCATTTTAAACATTTCTCATGTTCTTCTTCTAAGGCTTCGTTCACATCACCGTTCAGCCTTTCCGTTCTCCTGCTCCGTTTAGACTAAAATTCTTCCTCTGAGCAGAAACCTAACAGACCCCATTATAGTCTATCCGATCCTTAGGTTTCGTTCGGCTCAGTTATGTGCCGAATCGGTCCTTTCCGTTCCCCTGCTCTTAAACGAAGCTGGAGAACGGGAAGGCTGAACGGTGATGTGAACGAAGCCTTATATTGCTATTATTTCTTTATAAACAGCAAAAGAATCTTGTCAGAAGGAGGAATGTTAAAGGTTTCCTTAGCAAAAGTAGTTTTATCCTTCTCAGCAAATGTCAAACACAGTTGTGAAATATACAAATGGGCAGAAGCACTGCTCGGAGCGCTCTGCTCCTTCATCGTTTCCAGTGTGTGAAGTACAGATCCATAGAATGTACAGTCAGGTCCATAAATATTGGGACATTGACACAATTCTAACATTTTTGGCTCTATACACCACCATAATGAAAATGAAATGAAATGAACAAGATGTGCTTTAACTGCAGACTGTCAGCTTTAATTTGAGGGCATTTACATCCAAATCAGGTGAACGGTTATCACGATCGGCGTGGCTATCACATATGTGACACAGAGGGAGGGAACGAGGAAGGCCCTGCCCAAGTGAGAGGGAAGGTGGTGACCCCTGACTCACCTTGCGGCTGGCACCTGGCTGCCCTGACGTCCCTAGACGGGTTCCTCACCCGTACGCCGATCACGTGCCTAAAGCCCTGGCTTTCCCTGAGCTGAGCCCTAGATAGTGAACAGGGCGGTGGGAACACTAGTCCGCACCACTAGCTCTAAGGGAAAACACCAAGGGGAGGACAGACAACACAGACTCAACATATAATCCCAGGTGGGCGACAACAGGAGACAACAATAAGCCCAACAGGGATCCGGAGGGTAGCACTCTGGAACGACAACCAGGATTCACAACTCCAGTGGGTCAGTATAGATGTCCAGGCAGGAAGCTCTATAACTGGCAACTAGAGAAGTGTGAGGGGAGAATATAAGGAGGTTGGGAGTGGCAGACAAGAAACAGCTGAGGAGGAGAAGCTACGGATCCCTGAGTGAGACAAAAAGGATAGCAAGGCAAACACAGAAAACAATCACTAAGAAACAACGTGATCTTTAGATATAGAGCGCGCAGCCACCCGCTGCGACTTCCTGACCCCGGGTATAACGGAGTCAGACGTGGCTCTTGATACCCTCGTGACAACGGTGTAGAAATTACAACAGTTTGCATATGTGCCTCCCACTTGTTAAGGGACCAAAAGTAATGGGACAATTGGCGTCTCAGCTGTTCCATGGCCAGGTGTGTGTTATTCCCTCATTATCCCAATTACAATGAGCAGATAAAAGGTCCAGAGTTCATTTCAAGTGTGCTATTTGCATTTGGAATCTGTTGCTGTCAACTCTCAAGATGAGATCCAAAGAGCTGTCGCCATCAGTGAAGCAAGCCATCATTAGGCTGAAAAAACACAACAAACCCATCAGAGAGATAGCAAAAACATTAAGCGTGGCCAAAACAACTGTTTGGAACATTCTTAAGAAGTAGGAACGCACCGGTGAGCTCAGCAACACCAAAAGACCACAGAAAACAACTGTGGTGGATGACCGAAGAATTATTTCCCTGGTGAAGAAAACACACTTCACAACAGTTGGCCAGATCAAGAACACTCTCCAGGAGGTAGGTGTATGTGTGTCAAAGTCAACAATCAAGAGAAGACTTCACCAGAGTGAATACAGAGGGTTCTGCACAAGATGTAAACCATTGGTGAGCCTCAAAAACAGGAAGGCCAGATTAGAGTTTCCCAAACGACATCTAAAAAAGCCTTCACTGTTCTGGAACAACATCCTATGGACAGATGAGACCAAGATCAACTTGTACCAGAGTGATGGGAAGAGAAGAGAAGGAAAGGAACTGCTCATGATCCTAAGCATACCACCTCATCAGTGAAGCATGGTGGTGGTAGTGTCATGGCGTGGGCATGTATGGCTGCCAATGGAACTGGTTCTTTTGTATTTATTGATGATGTGACTGCTGACAAAAGCAGCAGGATGAATTCTGAAGTGTTTCGGGCAATATTATCTGCTCATATTCAGCCAAATGCTTCAGAACTAATTGGATGGCGCTTCACAGTGCAGATGGACAATGACCCAAAGCATACTTCAAAAGCAACCAAAGAGTTTTTTAAGGGAAAGAAGTGGAATGTTATGCAATGGCCAAGTCAATCACCGGACCTGAATCTGATTGAGCATGCATTTCACCTGCTGAAGACAAAACTGAAGGGAAAATGCCCCAAGAACAAGCAGGAACTGAAGACAGTTGCAGTAGAGGCCTGGCAGAGCATCACCAGGGATGAAACCCAGCGTCTGGTGATGTCTATGCGTTCCAGACATTATTATGTCCCATTACTTTTGGTCCCTTAACAAGTGGGAGGCACAGATGCAAACTGTTGTAATTCCTACACCGTTCACCTGATTTGGATGTAAATTCCCTCAAATTAAAGCTGACAGTCTGCAGTTAAATCACATCTTGTTCGTTTCATTTCAAATCCATTGTGGTGGTGTATAGAGCCAAAAATTTTAGAATTGTGTCGATGTCCCAATATTTATGGACCTGACTCTATATGGAAAAAAGAGCTGTAAACCATCGCTGACTAAAAGTGCTTCAATATGTCTAATGTTCCTGGTTAATATATGTTATTAATTAGTCACAATTACAGTTTTTACCTGCTCCAGACGTGCTCAGGTAAGCCGGATCACATACAGGCTGTTGGTGCTTGCGTCCTCTCGCAGTCATTCCACGGTAGCTTCGCGATATCTTCAGGCTTCTGTCACTCATGTACGGGCGGCTCCAGCCGGTAGCTCACGCGTGTGGGTAGAAGCCGCTTGATGTTGTCAGGGAGACAGCTTCTTCTGTGTGACGTCACACTATGCTTGATACGGATGCCTCCTAGGTCCACACTACTGCCAACACGTTTCGAAATTCACGGATTTCTTCCTCAGGCATCCGTAGCAAGCTTAGTGTGACGTCACACAGAAGAAGCTGTCTCCCTGACAACATCAAGCGGCTTCTACCCACACGCGCGCGTACGTGAGTGACAGAAGCCTGAAGATATCGCAAAGCTACCGTGGAATGTCCGTGAGAGGACGTAATACTATGATGTGCAAGAGTTGCTTACGGTCCCTTTAGACTGCCAGATTATGGCTAACAAGGATTCGTACGAATGCTCGTTAGCGATAATCACCCATTGTCAAGGTGCAGCAGAATACCTGATGAATTGGCAAAACGCATATTTATCAGGTACTAGGATTGTTCCCATAGACACCTCAATCATCGATCGCTGGCAGCACTTTGCTGCCGGCAAACAATGATTCTGTATGGGGCGAGCGATAGCATTGGCGATCGTTCCTCCCCATAGTGTGGAGGAGATCACTGCATATAAGTGCAGTTCTCTCCTTCACCAACGAGCAGGCTATTGTCGAGTGGAGCGTTTCCTTCCTGACAATCGTAAAGGGGCTCTACATTCCGGCTCATGGAGGAACGTCCGAAGCAAGTAACCCCATCTAACAGGATTTATGGAAAGATATGATCTTAGTGACAAGACCTCTTTTGATGTTACAGACACTGACAATAGACCTTAGAAAAATGCTTAATCCATTTTTTTCCTTGTAGGATGAATTAATTACAACCAAGAGAAGTTATGAGGATCAGCTGAGTATGATGAGCGATCACCTCTGCGTTATGAATGAAACGTTAACAAAGCAGCGGGAGGAAATAGATACATTAAAGATGGCTAGTAAGGTAAGTGAGCAGACCACAGGACATGGTATGAGCTTTGTTGGCTAGGAAATGCCTTCCTAATCAAGGAAGTGAGGGACAGTTAAACATCCCCCTGGTCAGGGCATGTCGTCATGCTCCGGCACATGCAGAGAAGCGAGATGTTCTGGCCTTGGCTTCATCCGTGCAAGGCACCTACACCAGATGCTGCTCGAGCTGCCTTGTAATGTCGCACCTCGGCCATGGGACATCAGTCAGGACTCTTCACCACAATGGCCTCACCCACATGACTCCTAGTGAGCAATTTACATATAGCACATGCAACTTTAGAACTTCTTTATACCTAATGCTGAAGCAGCTGATTTTAAGAGGGACATGTTTATTAGAGGTATTATCTGCAGTACAACAACATGGTGGTGGGTTTAATCTCCTGACGTCGAGTGAGTGGCAGGTTCCCTTTTAAAGGGATGGTTCTTGGTATAGAAATATACAGTATAAGGGCTCATGCACACCACCGTATGTATTTTGCGGTCCGCAAAACACAAATCCACAGAAAATACGGATGACATCCGTGTGCATTCCGTATTTTGCAAAACGGAACAGCTGGCCCCTAATAGAACAGTCCTATCCTTATCTGTAATGCAGACAATATTAGGACATGTTGTATTTTTTTTTGCGGAACGGAAAAATGGACTGCTGACGGCTCCTTAACTTATCTCTGCTGTCTGACAATATAAACTCTCATTATAGCTCAGTTTGTCTCATCACAGACAATTGGGGCATATCGCTAGGATATGCCTTCATTGTCTTATAGGTGCGGGTCCCACCGCTGGGACCCGCATCTATATCGGGAATGGAGCCCCTGCAAAGTGGTGGCTGGAGGACTCCGGTCCGGCCTAGACCAAGCGCTCTCCCCATAGAAGTGAATGGGAGCGCACCCATTCACTTCTATGGGCTTGACGTAAATAGCTGAGACAGTGGTCGGCTATTTTCAGCGGCCCCATAGAAAATAAATGGAGGGCAGCTGCGCATGCCCAGTGTGCCCTCCACCACTTTCAGAGCTCCGTTCTTGATATAGGTGCGGGACCCTCACCTATAAGAAAATGGGGGCATATCCTAGCTATATGCCCCCATTGTCTGTGATGAGACAACCCCTTTAAATAAGTGTTTATGACCTCTTAGTAAATGAGAGATAAGGATTATTAGATGACGTGCACAAAATGAAAGTAAAAAATACCATTCACACATCTAGAAAAACAGTTAACCCTTTGTGACAGAACGGCTCAATATTTTTTCTAATAAAGACCAATTGAAAAAATGATTTTTAGCCCAAAGTGAGTAAAACGCAATCATAAATATTTTTTTTGCCTCCGAAGGTGTACATAGCCTTTAAATATTAATAACATCATTTACAGTTTTTTATTTTATTTTATTTTATTCAGCTAATTAAATTCCTAGAGTGATGTGAGATAAATGAAGAGGAGCTCCTCAGACACCGGCTTTATTCCAGTTCTTCCTCTTATTGAGGCGATCCGATGAGATGATGGCAGGCTTATTACATGAATGGGAGTTGGTGTAATGTAGATTTTAATTTATTTCCTTGTTTTTTTCTTTGTGACCACAGGGAAATTCTAAGAAGAACAAGAATCGATAGTTAATGCAGATGCGGGCAGATAGCGCTGCTGCTGTATAAACCCTGCAGGACGGTCTTTGCTAGACGAAGAATTCTGCCGTCAGCCTATCCCTGTGATATATGTGAACCGAATCCATTCTCTACTGGAAAAGGATCTCGTGAAACATGAAATGTGTCAACCTTCCCCACGTCCTGACAAACACCTGTGACCCGACTGGAAAGTCATCCAGAAAGAATATTTCCACTTCATCATTTTACCTCCTTTTGAACATTTTTACGATGCACTTTTTTTTTGTTTTGTTATGTTTTTTAACCAGATTTTATTGCGTTACACTCTACAGCTTTAAAGTGGGTTTTGTTTTTGTACTTTTTTCAGGCTTCATTTATAAAACAGCACATGAAATGTCTGTAATTGTACCTTGTGTTTTGTAAGAGACTTGTATTACTACATCGTTTTTTCTGCTCTGTGACCTCACACGACAGAGACGTAAAGGGAATATTTCGTTCCATTCAAAGTCTGTTTACCGGCGAATAGAAGAAGACGCCTCCAGTTGTGAAACCGTAATGTCTGAACATTGAACAAAAAAAAAAGGAGAAAGAAATGACTAAGTTTATCAATAAATTCTTACAAAATCAGATAATGACTCCATCGATGCCTTAGTTTAAAAGATTTGCATCATTTAAAGGGGTTGTGTCATCTCAAGCACTGGTGGCATATTGCTAGGATATGCCACCAATGTCTGATAGTTACGGGTCTCACCTTTGGTACCCACACCTATCTTTAGAACGGAGCCCGCACAATTTCTATTGGGACTGCCGGAAAAAGGCGAGTGCTGGCTCTGCTATTTCCGTCGGCTCCATAGAAGTGAATGGAATGGTGGCCACGCTTGTGCGGTGCACTTCCCATTAATTTCTATGAGACTTCCGAAAATAGTCCATAGAAATGAATAGGAAGCACACACCGCGCAAGGGTGACCACTGCTCCATTTACTTCTGGGTTCAGACATTGGTGGCATATCCTAGCGATGGCCCAACACCTTTAAAGGGATTGTACACTTTAGATAATCCATACTTGTTCGAATGGTCCTCTGACAATAAACCAATTGCAAATTGTTCCCCTGCTGGGATGCCCAGTGATCAGCTGTACTTTGTGGGGAGACCTGGAAGAAAGGCTGGGTTCACATATGTGATGTGAACTCCGGTGGTCTGTTCCAGTAGAGGACCAGACCAACGGAGTTCACCATATTCAACATAGTCGGATACTGCTGTGCACTGCCAGATCCCATTAACCTATAAAGGGGATCTGGCTGCCAAAAAATACTACTGTTAGGCCACATGCACACGGCTGGTGCCCATATTGCGGCCCGCAAACAGCGTGTTCGCAATATGCGGGCACCGGCCGTGTGCTCGCCACATCACGGATATGGACCTATTCACTTGAACCCCACGGAAGCACTATTTATTTGCGGACAGGTCACTGACCCATTCAAGTTGAATGGGTCTGGATTTCGTTGCGGCAACCGCACGGATGGTGCCCGCAAATTGCAGTCCCCAATGCACACAACGGCTGCGTGCAAGAGGCCTTAATGTGGCATGCTACATTTTTGAAAATCCACAGCTGGCTATCAGAGTCACTACATGTGAATATGGTTTGTTGCAAATCCACCATGTCAGAATATGGGGTAAGAAAATCGTCATCGATCACAAAATTAAAATTAATTAGTGGTAGCGACTTAAAAAAAATGTATCCAAGAATTATTTAATGTAAGGAAAAATTTCCCCTCAGATATAAGGGGGTTAAAATAATCTGTATGCAGGTAGTATTTCAGTTGTATAAGTGAATGGAATAAAAGGGCATCCATTTATAAATCTCAGAAATTGTGATTACCTTTGAATGGGGAAAAAATCAATCTACCTTACAAAATTTGACATTAAATTAGGTCATTACCTGGAAAATTCTTGGTGTACCTGTCATCACAGAGCGCACTGGCCTCCATTCAATATTCATGTTCTAATAGTCATGAGAATTGAATCTCCAGGGTAGTTTGGAGCAGGAGAAATGAAATAAAATAATGACTTGATATGGTGCTGGTTCTTAGTGATAAAAGACAGATATCTCGCATACTCAGGCTGCACATCCAATTATAAAAGTCAATAGTTTATTGGTAAACACAAAGCCCAAAAAGATAAAACCATTGTATACAATTACAACATTGTGTTTGGATCAATGATAAGTCCAACACACATACCCACAAACACCAAGTTCAATATAAGAACATAAGTAAGACCGCCAAGAAAATATACAGTTCATAAACATGGCATCAAAGAAAATGCAAGATACTTATCAAATAGAGACATGGGCGATCATGGTGTGCGGATAATACGCCCCATGCATATCGTCAGGTCAAACTGGCTTCCTCAGGGGTCCATAGGACAGAGCTAATGTGCAATATATATATATACACAGAATATTAGTAGATAATAGATGTCACCTGTTCAGAGTCAATTCACAGAGGCAAGGGGTGTGGTATGGCTACGTTCATGTTCCCGATGCAGAGCCCATGTCTAAACATGATTGCGCCGCACGATATGGACAGGCGTCTCGAGAATGTAATCTGCGCAAGCGCAAAAACGGAAGTGTATTCGCAATGTGTTCCAATTCATTGGCATGTTAAATCAAAACCAGTTCAACATTCTTTTGACTTACAAAATTTGGGATTCGGAGGTTGATTTTTTGGGATTTGAGGATCCGTACAGTGTTGGCTCTGATGTTGTGAAATCTCTATTTTGCAAAAGCACTGCCATCAACAGTCTGCTTCATTATCGCAGCTTTCATGCGGTGCATCTTAAGAAAGGGATACTCGAGGGCCAGTTCTTGAGGCTCCGATGTAATTGCACATCTAGGACGGATTTCAAGGAGGCCTCTAACGATTTATCGTCACTTCCATTAGAGGGGATACCCTAAAAAGGTTATCTCACAGGCTTATTGTTTAGCCAGGAGCTTAAATCGCTCTGATCTCTTTAAACCAAGACCAAGGGTCTGTGATAATAAGGTATGACCCATCACTCGGTTTAACAATCAATGGACTGACCTCTATAGGATTTTGGGCACATATTGGTACCTTCTAACTTTTGATACAAAACTTACTCCACATATTGATTCCAAACTAAGAATAATTGCTCGTAGAGCTCCTAATTTGCAGGATAAACTGTTGCGAAGTCATTTCCAACGTCCACCTGTTATGACGGATGGTGGTATGAAATTGAGGGGCACATATCCATGTGGGAATTGCAACGTATGCCAACTCATGTTGGGCTCCAACACCTTCGTGAATATGGGCAATCAGAAGAATATCGTCTTGAAAAATTATGTGAACTGTCACTCCAGAAATGTGGGGTATGCCTTATTGTTCCCTTGTGGGAAGATATACGTGGGACAAACGACACAGGAATTGCGGAATTGTGTAAGAGGGCACAACAGCATCTTTCCAATATTGGCCTGGCATCACGGGACAAGCTTAGAAGAAAAACCTTTGACACCGGTGGCTTCTCATTTTTTGGAACATCATGGAGGTAGGTGCAGTGGCTTCAAAATTGCTGGCTTGGATCTGATTCGTATTTAATTAAAATTATTTTTATTTTTTTTTCCCCCCCACACACATTTTTTCACATATTTTCTTACATTTTACACTAATTTGTTCATTTTGTATTCTAGGTTTTCTTTTTTTCTTTATTCAGCACTTTGGATTTGTATTCGCCTTTGGGATTGGAGACACAAGCACATCACACTTTTTGGGAACATACATATTTTGGATCAGATTTTTGTACCTTCACATCTGGGATTTATATAATGGAATTCTGGTCATGGACAGGCTTTTAAAGCTACTTTTTCCTAGATGAGGACTCCTCTAATAGTCTAGTGTTGGATATATGAGTTTTGTTATAATGCAATAATTTTTATATATTAAAAAAAATGTGTATTTATTTTGTTTCTCTCTCTTTCTTTCTCTTTAATGGCTTCACGATGCAGGCCCATGTGGTTCATAATGTTCCACAATCACTTTGTTGGTTCCTCCTTTCCTTTCCGTTTTCCCATTCAAAATGATGTTTTATATATACATTACATTTCCCTAGTTTCCAGGCCTAGTACCTCTTACCTTCCCACCTGTGTTTGGTGTGGAGTTAACCACCCACACCGCACCGTGACATTATCAACCCCCACAAACCGTCATTTTTTTGTTTGCATCAGTGAGGCTATGGGTCCAATCACAGCACTGGCTAGACAATTGCAGGGTCTGTCTATAGAGGTAGCTGACCTCCGCACGCAGATCCAGGGATCACAGGCTGCTCGTGCCAGTAGTAGTTAACAGGCCTGTCCTGAACCTAAGGTTGCACTTCCAGACAGATTTTCGGAGGGAAGCGATAATTTCATTCGGTTCAGAGAGTGGGTATTATCATGTCGTTGCTTAAAGGGGATGCTCAGTCTTGGGCTTTTTCTCTACCGACCGGATCACAGTCCCTTCAGTCGGTAGATGAATTTTTCAGAGCTCTAGGTCTTATCTACGATGACCCGAATCGGATCTCCCTGGCCCGAGACCAAGTTACGTGGTTTATAGCAGAGAGAGCTATCTGTGGAGATCTATTGCTCTGATTTTAGGAGATGGGCTACGGATACGGAGTGGAATGATCCAGCTCTGTCGAGGATTATCCGAGAGGCTGGCCTTTCACGAAAATCCTGAGTCATTGGAAGCGGCTATGTTCCTTGCTGTACATATGGATAGACGCCTGAGAGAGACATCTAAGGTCCCTCACTCTTGGGACGAACTATCCTATAACATGGCTGCTTCCTCTGACACCTTGGGTGGGGCGACTCCTGAGTTTATGCCTGGTGATGAACCTATGCAGTTAGGGGGAGCTACTCCTGGGCCTGCTTGCAGTTTGAGTTTTAGTCATAAAAAGGGAGTATTTTTTTTTCTGTGGAAAAAGGGGGCATTTTGTTAATTTTTGGCCTTACATTCAGCGTCAAGGTGAAAACAAAAAGAAAAAAAAGGTTTAATTCCCATCTTAATCTTGGTGGTGTGGGTGGGGAGTCAGAGAATTCACTTTTGTCATTCATTGGTAGTACCCGATTTCTCCTGTCTGCAGAGGTGGCGCTTGAGTCAAAAACTGTGGGAATTGAGGTGTTTATTGACAGTGGGGCAGGGGTTAACCTAGTTGATGGTCAGTTTGTCCGTTTGCATGGGTTGACAACGAGTGCATTAGAGAAAAATATTTTGGTGTTTGCAATAGACTCCGCACCACTTACTCAGAAATGTTTGTCACAGATGGTGCAGGACATCCGTTTAAGAGTGGGTGATTTTCATAAGGAATCCATTTCGTGTTTTGTTCTGGAGGGTCTGCCTGCTCCATTGGTTCTGTGTTTACCATGGGTGTGCAAACATAATCCTACCATTGACTGGCAATCTAGACAGATTCTCGATTGGAGTGATTATTGCATGGACAACTGTCTTAATACATCTCTTTCTGTCTTGCTCACTAACGCTGTTCCCTCTTTCATTTCTGATTTTTCTGATGTATTTTCTGAGAGTGGTTGCCAGGGTTTACCCCCACACCGGGAATGTGATTGTCCTATCAATCTTATTCCCGGAGCGAAGGTGCCAAAATCTAGGTTATATAACCTTTCTAAACCCGAAAGAGTGGCCATGCGAGAGTATATTGCCGAGAGTTTGGCTAAGGGACATAGTAGACATGAGCTTAATCGGATTACGGTCCGTGATCCGTACCCCCTTCCTTTGATTCCTGACTTGTTTAACCAGATTGTTGGTACCAAGGTGTTCTCCAAGTTGGACCTAAGAGGGGCATATAATCTGGTCAGGATCAATGAAGGGGATGAATGGAAGATGGCGCTTAATACCCCAAAAGGTCATTTTGAGTGTCTGGTCATGCCGTTTGGGTTAACTAATGCTAATGGGTTTGGGTTAACTAATGATATTGCAGTGTCCCACTCAAGTAACCGTGGGCCCCGCAAACGTGTTTTTATCATGTATTAATGTCATGTGATATGCCTGTATTTTGTATTTTATCTCCTGTCATATTCTCATGTCACAATGTGATTTTACATGCAAATATCCTCTATACAGGCCTAGTCAGGGTGCACTACACTCGATTCTCCACAGGATGGAGCAGTGTCAGTGTGTATAAATAGCTTAGCTCAGACCTAAGTTAGGCTCTGCAGTCATCATGTGTCCTGTGCAGTTGTGCGCTGTGCAGAGCAGTTCAGTTCCTGGTTGAGGTAAATCCAGACCAGTGCAGATGAGCTCAGGTAAATCCAAGTGAGAGTTCAGTTGAATGCAGTTCTCTCATGAGCCTTCAAGAAAGCAACAGCGATGTAGCTGAATTTCTGGAGGGAGGCCCCTTCCTAGCCTCTCTACTCTGTCCCTGTCAGTTCCATAACCCAGGGTTAAGGCCTACAAGTATTCTTCCTAGTGGTGAGCAATCCACTACTATAGATCGCTCTTCCAGGGTGACCAATGTCTAAACTGTATGCAGCCGAGTATATAAGGAATTATCACGTTTATGCAAGACAAAGGATTAGCAAGATAGTCATTACCTGAGGACTTATTAAGCACCTTTGTAATAGGTGTAGGAGATAGCTTGAAGCATCTACATCTCCAGTTTAAATCCTGAGGACATTCAGGCCAACTGTCAGAACAGCATTGGAATAGAAGTTTCAGGATTCAGAAAAGCACCGTTTTATTCAAGGATTAGGATCAGGCCGGAGTTGTTACCAGTGTAAGACTTTCATTATTACCAGCCTAGTCTGAGCAGTAGTCTTCTTATGTGTTACAAGAGCCTGTACTTCATTGAGGATTTGCATTTCCCTTTCCCCATATGTATGGGAGATTGTGCTTAATGCCGGATTGTATCAACAGACTGTTTAATGCCTATGGATGTATTGTAATCAAGAGTCATCATCAGTAAAGTGCCATTTGGAGTTTCACCCTGCTTGCCTCAGACTCAGTTCCTCTATTAACACTATAGTAAATGGTTTTACCTCCATCCAAAAGGTACTGGCGTCACGATTACAAGGGACATTGCCACTGGCACATAAATACAGACCACCAAGGGCACCTCAAACCACCATCTGGCCAGTGTCCCTTACACCAGAGTGTGCCCCAGAGAATCCTTGTGCCATTCTCCTTTTCACTTATGCGAGCCTGCCCAGGGACGACATAACCGTGAGTAACCAGAACTGTATTTACCTCGGCCCACCTATTGCTCACGCCGTGACCTCACACATAATTCTCCTACAAGGTCTGGCATACCGCAATATCTTTCATCATCTGGTGGGGAGATTTGTTGTTGTGTATCTGGATGACATACTAATTTATTCTCCTGATATGGAGATTCATCAGGATCATGTGAGACAGGTGTTACAGATCTTAAGAGAGAATAAATTGTATGCTAATATGGAGAAGTGTGTATTTGCATTTCCGGAAGTGCAATTTCTGGGTTACCTACTCTCAACTTCAGGTTTTCGTATGGATCCAGAGAAGGTCCGTGCTGTGTTGGACTGGGATCGACCCGAAAATCCAAAAGCGCTTATGTGGTTTTTGGGATTCACCAACTACTACCGTAAATTTATTTTGAACTACTCGACTGTGGTTAAACCTTTAACAGACATGACTAGGAAAGGTTCGGATGTCTCAGTCTGGTCTGATGCGTCATTACAAGCTTTTTCTGTGGTGAAGGAATGTTTTGCTTCTGCTCCTATACTGGTGCAACCGGAGGTGTCACAGCCATTCATTGTGGAAGTTGACACATCCGAGGTAGGGGTAGGAACAGTCTTGTTGCAGGGTCCTTCACCTAGTAAATGGCGCCCATGTGCATTCTTCTCTAAGAAACTCTTGGCTGCAGAAAAATAATTATGACGTGGGTAATAGAGAGTTGCTGGCCATTAAGTTGGCTTGTGAGTAGTCATTTGTTGGAAGGAGCAATCCATCCTATTACTGTGCTTACTGATCACAAAAATCTGGCTTAACTGTAGTCGGCTAAACGACTGAACCCAAGGCAGGCCAGAGGGTCGTTGTTTTTTACCAGATTTACCAGATTTAATTTTGTCGCCGCCTATCGGCCTGGGGTTAAGAATGTCAAGGCTGATGCTTTGCTTGGGGGGGGGGGGGGGTGATTCGGAAGATCCTGGTCCGATATTGTCTGAAGGGGTAGTTATATCCGCCCTATATCCCGACCTTGAGGCAGAGGTGTTGGAGGCCCAGGGAGATCCTCCGTTGAAGTTGTTTTTTCCTTCCGAATTACGTCACAAGGTGTTCGAGGAACATCACTGTGTGGTTCTCCCAGGACACACTGGCAGCAGATCCACTGTCGATCTCATCTCTCTTAGATTCTGGTGGCCAGGGTTGCATAAGTGTGTTGAGGACTATGTGTCTGCTTGTATTACTTGTGCACGTGCTAAGGTGACACATACTCTGCCTTCCAGATCTTTACTTCTGTTGCCCATCCCGTCCTGACCTTGGACTCATTTATCCATGGATTTCATCACAGATTTAGCCAATTCTTCAGGAAAAACTGTGATTTTGGTGGCTGTTGATCGCCTTAGTAGGATGGCGCACTTTATAGCATTGCCAGGTCTACCTAATGCTAAAACTCTTGCACAAGTGTTTGTCGATAACATCGTGAAATTACATGGTATTCCTTCTGATGTGGTGTCTGATAGGGGGACTCAGTTTGTTTCCAAATTCTGGAAGGTGTTCTGTACTCGTCTGGGGGTACAATTGTTCTTCTCTTCGGCCTTTCATCATCAACCGAACGGACAGACTGAACGCACTAATCAGAATTTGGAGACTTATTAGAGATGTTTTGACTCTGAGAACCAGGAGGAGTGGTCTTAATTTTTGTCTTTAGCTGAGTTTGCCATAAATAACCATAGACAGGAGTCCACTGATAAGTCACTGTTTTTGGGGGCATATGGGTTCCACCCACAATTTGGCACATTTTCTGGTACGGAGACTTCTGGTATACTTGAAGAGGAATGATTTTCCTCTTCTTTGTCATCTATTTGGCGAAAAATTCTAAATAATCTGAAAAAGATGGGCAACAAGTATAAACGTATGGCTGACAAAAGACGTATGAATGGTCCGCACCTGAGAGTGGGTGATTCTGTGTGGTTGTCCACAAGAAACATTAAGTTGAAAGTACATTATTGAAAGTTAGGTACAAGGTTTATTGGTCCATATAAGATCACTGCCATTATTAACCCTGGTAGCCTTTCGTCTTGAACTTCCTCAGGCTTTGAAGATTCATAATGTGTTCCATAAGTCATTGTTGAAGAGATATGTCGAACCAATTGAACCATCCTCCCGCTCCTGTCATGGTGGATGGTAATCTGGAATTTCAGATCGACAGGACAGTAGACTAGCATTAACTGTCTATAGAATTCTCCATAGATCTCGTTCACTGGAAGGGTTACGGACCAGAGGAGAGGATGTGGGTTCCAGCGGCCGACGTTAATGCTAGTCATCTGGTGAATGTCTTTCACAGAGCTCATCCGGATAAAGTCGGTCCTGGGTGTCCGGAGCCCACCCGTAGAAGAGGGTACTGTCACGGTTTCTCCCTTGACAGGGGTCAGAATATCTAAGAGACTGGCTGCACGTGATGTGATCTGACAGCCTCTTTGGTTTCATTTGTTTCTGTGTTGTTGCTGGTTATGACCACACCTCTTGTCTCAGGTGTAGCTCAAGTGGTCATTCCAACTCCTCTATTTAGTCTGGTCTCACCCATCTTGCTATGCGGTTGATAGCTCCTTTCTGGTTGTGGAAGTGCTGTGTTTGATTTTCCTCTGAGTTCCTGCTTGTCTGCGTACTTTGGAGTTAGGTGTCTTTCCTATTTCTTTTTTTTAATAGTGTTTATTTAACATTTTGCATTTAAATACAACACTCCCAAGGGGAGAACAAAGAAGAACAATCTTCCATGATACATGCACTCACATCAGCAAGTCCATTATTAACATATATCTTGACCATAAAAGACATATAAATGACTTTAATACAAGGTGTCGCTGTTGTCTCTAAGATGCTTCTAGAACTCACACAATCGCATACACTCTCACATACATACAATGGGTGATACATTCGCCATCATCAATGACTCAAGTCGTGCCCTCAGCTTGGACCCAAAGGCCCCAAATATTATCAAATCGATCAGTCAATCCCCTTGCCTCGTATGTCAATTTATACATTTGCAGGTCATTATTTATAAGGAGTACCCATTGGCTCACTGTAGGACACTTGGGCGGTTTCCAGTTCAAAAGTATATTCTTCCTCCCATAGAACATCAACAGTCTTAACAGTATTCTATTATATTTGGAAGGAGTAGCATCAGAAACTAACCCTAGTAAGCATATTACTGGATTACAAATCCCTGGGAGCCCCAACCTAACATTAATAAAGTTACAAATTCCCTTCCAATATGTCTTCATCACCGGGCAGAGCCACACCATATGGAAGAAAGAGCCCCTCGCCTCTCCACATCTATCACATCCCGGATTCGGTATTTGCCGCATCTGATAGAGACGCAGTGGGGTCAAGTACACTCTGTGCATCCACTTCGCTTGAATGAGCTGATCTCTCGCACTTATAACCGACGTCCTCCATCTCAGACGCCACTCCTCCAAATGAGAATCCTCCAACTCTGGAATATCCTCAGCCCATTTAACAAAGGAACGCCTAATAGGAGATTCTTGCATTTTAACAATTTCAGCATAAAAGGAAGAAATAGGTTTGCATGGGATTTTCCTCCTGGCTACTGACTCTAGTGGGCCGCACTCTAAATTTAGGGATAGGGCTTTAAATTGTTTCTCACAGGCATGTCTCAGTTGGAGGAAGCGGTAAAAGCTCGTCTGGGGCAGCCGGAACTCAGCTCGTAGGCTCTCAAAGGAGCGGAAGATCCCTTCATGGAACAATTGTGTTAGATATTTAAGGCCCTTCCTAGGCCAGAATTCAAAGTCGGAAAGGTGCAAGAGCTCTGGAAGAAGCCTGTTACGCCATAGTGGGATATAGGGGGACCAGGTGTCTCCCGCCTGATTTTCCGTATGTATCTCCACAAACCTCACCCAAGCCTCGCTAACTGTTACCATAGAGTCCGTATAAGTCCCAGGACCTGCGGGTCTTCCCCCCCTGTATACCAGATTAGTTAGAGCTTCATATGATCCAGCCAGCGCCGCCTCTAATACCACCGCAGGGTTATTGGCATCTGCCCTAATCCACCAAGATGCATACATTAGGCGCATAGCTATATAATAAATATACATATCTGGAAGCTGCAAACCCCCCTGTATGTAGGAAGCCTTCAGCGTCTTTCTCGCAAGTCTGGGGGACCGATGGAGCCACAAGAAACGGGATAAGGATCTATCCAAAATGTCAAAATGGGACTTAGGGATCCTTACTGGCGCTGCTCTATAAATATACAGAAGTTTGGGTAGTAACACCATCTTAACAATGTTAATTCTTCCCACCAGGGTCAGCGGAAGATTTTTCCAGGCCTCCAGCTTACGCGTGACATATTCCATGGTAGGCCTCAAGTTCAATTGACAAAACTGTCTAGGGTCCCTATGGATATGTATCCCTAGGTAAAGAAAGCTATCTACTACTCTCAGGGGGGATATCGGGGAAATATCTACAGCTTCATCTACATCTATTATACATAAACTAGACTTGGCCCAGTTTACCCGTAATCCTGAGTACCTCCCATAACCATTCACCACATCCACTCCACCGAGTCAAAGGCCTTCTCGTTATCCAGGGACGCCAAGACTCTTGAACCCGCATTATCGTGCCTGACCTGCAAGTTGGTAAATAATCTCCTAAGATTTATATCAGTCGTCTTCCCGGGCATAAAACCAGATTGATCTGGGTCAATAATGGACCGTATCACCCCGCCAAGACGCCTAGCCAGGACTTTGGCTAAGATTTTCGCGTCCGTGTTTAGAAGGGAAATCGGCCTGTATGATGCACACTGATCCGGAGGCTTCCCGACTTTGTGAATTACCACGATGGTCGCCTCCCCAAAGGAAGAAGGCAACTTCCCGGATTCACATGCATATTCAAAAAGCCTGAGTAAACGTGCAGATTGTAAATTAACGTCTAACCTGTACCATTCAATCGGGAAGCCGTCCGGACCAGGTGACTTCCCAGGTGCCATGTCCTCGATCGCTGCCCTGACCTCCCCGTCATCAATAGGTCTCCCTAGATATTTACTATCAGCCGCAGCCAAAGGAGTAAGTGGGATGGATTGAAGGAATGAACGGATCCCATCTGGGGAGGAAGTGGATTTAGAACTGTACAGGTCAGTATAAAACTGAACAAACTGTTCACAAATATCCGCCGGCCGATATACCTTCAAGCCATCCCCGCAGGTAATGTGCGGAACTACCGTCTGCTGCGCCTCAGTCCTAGCCAGGAAAGCCAAGGCACTCCCATTTTTGTCACCATCTGCAAAGACCAGGCGCCTCTGGAACAGCAACCTCTTCTGGGTGTACTCAGTGAGATGCAGGGTAAGTTTCCTCTGTGCCTCGTCCCATAAACTACGGTTCACATCATTAGGGTCTGTGATGAAAGCCTGTTCCTTCCCTACTACCTCGTCTTCTAGTTTAATTCTGGTGGCACTCAGCTCTTTTCTGTAAAATGCAATTGCCTGAATCAACGTACCACGCAGGACAACTTTAAATGCCTCCCACTCCACCAGAGGGTTAGCAGAGCCCTCATTAAGTTCCCAATAATCTTTCATCCCCTGTTGCGCAGCCCAAACCACCGGCAGCACCTTAAGCCATTTACTATTTAGTCTCCATTGCCTTTCGGCAGGTGCAAGCGGTTGTCTCAGAACCACCAACAGGGGGGCATGGTCAAAAATGCCTCTCAGCAAATATTCCGTGGCCACTAGCGAGGGCAGCAGCTCCTTACTGAGAAATACTAAATCGATCCGGGAGAGCGCTGCATATGAAGCCGAATAGCAAAAGTATTGTCGAATATCAGGGTGCATATATCTCCATCCCTCTGTTAGAGCAAATAGCTCTGCCCAGGAATTCAACGCATCAGTATGCGACCCCCCAGGGCGAAGCCTATCCATTGTCCGGTCCAACACCGCATTATAATCCCCAAGCACAATCAGAGGCACCGGAGGCAACGTTGCAACTCGTTTCATAATTTCATCCAACACATCCCTCTGAAAAGGGGGGGGGGGATACACCCCTATCTCAAGATAATCGATGCCTCTGATTGCAGCATGGAGGATCACAAAACGTCCCATCATGTCAGTCTGAACAGAGTAGGAACGGAAGGGAAGGGACTTCGCCACCAGAATTGACACACCTCTCGCTCTGGAAGTATACACCGCATGGTAAGCTGCTCCCACCCAAGGCTTCTTCAACGCTAGCAGTTTCCGCCCCTGCAGATGTGTCTCCTGCAATATCAACATATCAGGGTTATGTTTCTTTATAAAATTGAAGACAAGTGATCTCTTAATTTTATCATTTAGTCCCCTGACATTCCAGGAGACAAACCGACAGATAGCCATTACGGCGGAGTGTCAAAGTTATACCTTACGAGGAAAATGCACCACCCAAGCCATACATACACACAATCACACCCATACATCAAGAATGCAGTATAAACATCCCAACATGCCCAGAACAGCGGGCAAATCCCCCCACCCTGCCCAGATAACCCCAACCTATCCAAGCTTAAATATCCCATGATCAATCTCCTCTCTAGTAGATCAGGACGGGGAGGCCCGTGCTGCCACCCACCACTCTAGGTAAACCCAAGAACTGAACCTAGGCAGTAGGGCAACACAATTTTAGCACAATCAGCTCCCACATATAAAGTGACCATCCTGAACATAAAATAAGACTCTCAGTACACAAGTCCCATTATACTCAGCCCCTGCGATCGAGCCAGTCGGACGCCTCCTCTGGGGTGGTGAAAAATTTCACCACTTCTCCATCCTGGATTCTGAGACGTGCTGGATACATCATGGCGTAGACCAGGCCTTTCTCCCGCAACCGCACTCTCACTGCTGTAAATTGCCTGCGTTGTTTCTGCACCTCTGTAGAGAAGTCCGGGTAGAAGGAAATCCGGACGTTATCAAAATGAATGTCCTTCATACGACGGGCCGTAGCCAGAATAGCATCCCGATCTCTATAATTTAGCACTTTAAAGATAAAAGGACGTGGCGGGGCTCCAGGGGGCAGAGGACGAGTAGGAATCCTGTGCGCCCTCTCCACTGCAAAAGTCCCCGAGAGGGTAATTGGGTTCAGGATTTGTTTGATAAGGCGCTCCGTAAATTCCTCAGGGGAAGGGCCCTCTGCCCTCTCCGGTAAGCCCATAATCCTAATATTATTTCTCCTGTTTCGATTTTCAGCGTCTTCCACTTTTGCCGCCAGGGTTTTAACTTGGTTTTGCAAAGCACGGACCATCGAATCCTCACGTTGGACCGTATCTTTCACCTCTCCCAGCCTTCTCTCCACCTCAGTTGTTCTCTCACGGATCTTATCGATATCATGCCTGAGGAGAGTTAGGTCGGCCTGTACATGGTCAATTTTGACAGTTTTTTTTGGCAGTTAGTAATGGCCGCCATGACTTTTGCAAGATCCACCTCCGGACGTTCAGAAGAAGCCCCAGCATTGTGGCCATCTGTCTGGCTCATATTGTCGAGCATCAACTTAGGAGGGATAGCAGGCCCTGAGGTGCCCGTTTTGCGGCCCATAAAATCTTCAGCAAACAATGCTTGTGGCCTAATATAAGTGTTGGACCTCTCTATGCTGAGGATAACGTAGACACAGTGTCCCCAACCAGCGTCACACCGCCCCAGGTAAGTCTCTTTGATGATGCAAAAGAAGAAAAGGTTCTCTACCTGGAACGCGGGCTACAGAGGGAGAGGTATAGCCGTCTTCAGTGCTGCAGCCAAGATGGCGCCCGCAGCATCAAACGCGCAGGAATCGCAGGCTCACCGTCCGGCCAGGGAAGAAGTAAAGTGAACCCACCGGATTAAACCTCCAGGCTCCGCTCGACCTCCGGTGCAGGTAAGTATGGCAGGGAATCCCTTTTCACCGGCTCCCCCACCGATAGATCCAGCCAGCAGGCAGGGATGTCGTCTGGTATGTAGGCCCGTCCCCAGGGTGTTGTCCGGCAGTCGCCGCAGGGCACAGGGTCAGACGAAACTTAGGGGGGACAGTCACAGAGACTCACTGAGGGTCTTTAGGTAGGAATTCAGAGTCCACCAGAGCGGATGGTCAGGATACAAACAGGATAAAATCGGAGCTGAAGCGACCTGCGTCCTCACTCCATGCCGGTCAGGCCACGCCCCCCGTCTTTCCTATTTCTAGTTTGTTGTTTTCCCCTATCTTTTGGTATTAGGCCTGAGGGAGTCTCTGGTTCCGTCAGCTGCGAAGGAACAGGTCATCTTTTGTCCTGACACTATTTCCAGTGAATTTTAGGGTCAGATAGGGCTCTAGGTTCCTGCATAGGAAAATTCCTACCATCGAGGTATTTTCATACTGATAGTAGTCAGGGCTCGGTTAAGGGATTCACTAGGTGGTGACCTTTCCCCTTTCCCTAGTTTTCAGGCCTAGTACCTCTTCCCTTCCCTCCTGTGTTCGGTGTAGAGTTTACCACCCACACTGCGCCGTGACAGTTACACGATACATAATACGGTATAACTGCACATGTCCCTTTCGTTATTTTCTTGTGGAACGCATGTTGGCACGCACAATTTGGACCCAGCGGATGCACATACTGATTGTTGTGATGCGATTCCGGTCTTTGGAACGCATTGTGAATACACTTCCGTTTTTGCGTCATTTTGCGCATGTGCAGATTACATTCTCAAGACGCCAGTCCATATTGTGCCGCACCATCATGTTTAGACATTGGCTCTGCATCAGGAACATGAACGTAGCCATACCACACCCCTTGCCTCTGTGAATTGACTCTGAACAGGTGACATCTATTATCTACTAATATTCTGTGTGCATATATTGTGCACATTAGCGCTGTCCTATGGACCCCTGAGGAAGCCAGTTTGACCTGGCGATATGCGTGGGGCATATTACCCACACACCATGATCGCCCGTGTCTCTATTTGATAAGTATCTTGCACTGTCTTTGATGCCATGTTTATGAACTGTATATTTTCTTGGCGGTCTTACTTATGTTCTTATATTGAACTTGGTGTTTGTGGGTATGTGTGTTGGACTTATCATTGATCCAAACACAATGTTGTAATTGTATACAATGGTTTTAACTTTTTGGGCTTTGTGTTTACCAATAAACTATTGACTTTTATAATTGGATGTGCAGCCTGAGTATGCGAGATATCTGTTTCTTCTTTTTTTTTTTTTTGCATGGTCGTGTTGATGCCGTGGTTTGCACTCCTCCATTGAATGTGGTGTGCCCCCTTACTTCATAGTTTTTGATATCTGGCTCCTCAATCTATCAAGGGGTTCTTTACGGTAAGAGCAGTGAGACTATGGAACTCTCTGCCTGAGGAGGTGGTGATGGTGAACTCACTAAAAGAGTTCAAGTGAGGCCTGGATGTATTTCTGGAGTGTAGTAATATTACAGGTCATAGTTACAAGAATTCTGCAGAAGGGTTGTTGATCCAAGGAGTTAATCTGATTGCCAGATTTGGAGTTTTTTTTCAAATTGAGGAAAATTTATTTCTAGCTCATGAGACTTTTTTTTGCCTTCTTCTGGATCAACATTACAGGATAAAAAAACATACTGGATGGACATATGTCTTTCTTTAGCCTTACAAATTATGTTATTCCATCTATCCATCCATCCATCCATCCAATCTCTTATCTTCTGATATTTACAAAAGCAGATTTTAGGTTGGCCTTATACCTTGGGACTGTCACTACCTTAACCACCCAATAAACCAGAGTTCAAAGGGTTTGTCCCATTAAAGACATTTATCACCTATCTATAGGATGTCTGATTGCTGGGGGCCACACCACTTGGGCCCCCACCAACCATGGTCATGCAGTGATCAGGTGGGACGCTCAATGTCTGCACCTAAGTACAGGGGACATTTATTAAGACCAGCTTCCTACACGCTGGTTTTTATCCCACACCATCAGAGGCGCCACAATTTTTAAGAGGCACATGGCTCTTAATAATTTTGCCTCCTCTGTGCTGGTACTTGCGCCAGAATGGAAATGTACACCAGCAAGGGAGCTGGTTTAGATTTTGGTAAAACCTATGTCAGTCTCGTGGCATAAATTTATAATAAATGTGTCGGGTCGGCTATATCTTGCCCCACACCACAATGGTGAACGTAGCTGTAAACAGTGATGGCCAGTTCGCAGTGTTCGCCGACGAACACATGCGATCTGCCATCTTCACTCCCGAGTCCGGCGCTGCAGAGGTAAGTCCTTATCTGTGCCTGCGCCGCGAGCCGCTCTGAAACACATGCAGTCACCGGGAGCAGGCAGTTCCCGAGAACAGCCTTCATGTGTTTCATGTGTTTCAGAGCGGCTCGCGGCGCAGGCACAGATAAGGACTTACCTCTGCAGCGCCGGACTTGGGAGTGAAGATGGCAGATCGCATGTGTTCGTCGGCGAACACTGCGAACTGGCCATCACTGGCTGTAAACTCCAAAAAAAGACGCACAATTTTGTGCAATTATAATGTGCAGCAAACTTTTGACCTTTTTGACACCAGTTTTTTGGCTTAAAGGGTCCATTAAATGTCCCTCTAAGTGCTTGGCTTTCTTCATTCCTATAGACATTGAATGGGGAGGCCCTACACCACTGCTGCTTAAACTACTGCTCACTGAGTTTGTGCATTAAAGGGCTTTCCTAGGAATGACTAACTTTTAGCTGATGGCCACAGCCTCTGCTATTGAAAGATTTATAGTTATCTGCTCCCTGCCTCTCCAGTCCTGTTCACCGGCTCTTGTGTGTCCACGTTCTGATCCCTGCCTTGTTTACTTCCTTTAGTTCATTGTAACCTGCCCCTCTGCATCCAATCACTGACTTCAGCTATGACGTGTCCACAAGAGACCGTTATTGGCTGCAAGGGAGCAGGGGACCTTGCCCTAGAAGAATAAGACAAGCCGGGGATATGAAGGTGGGCACACGGAGGCCACCACCCAGGACGGTAGTAGCAGGGAGTAGGAGGCAGGCTGCGAGCATCAGTTTAAAGTTAAAGTTGGATATGACCAGAATTCTCCATTAGGGCTCATGCACAGGAACGCATTTTCTTTATATGTCGTTCGTGTTTTTTTTTTCATTTCAATGGGTCCACAAAAAAAACTGAAGTTACCCCATTTGCATTCTGTTTCCGTACGTCCATTCTGCAAAAAAATTGAATATGTCCTATTATTGTCCGCATCACGGACAAGGATAGGTCTGTTCTATTAGGGGCCAGCTGTTCTGTTCTGCAAAATACGAAATGCACACAGACGTCCGTATTTTTTGTGGATCCGTTTTTTGCAGACTGCATAATACATACGGTCCTGTGCATGAGCCCTTAGGCCGCTTTCACATGAGTGTATTGAAGTCCGTCAGTATTCTGGCTCAGGATTCCCGATGACATACCATCAGTATTGTCATCAGTATTGCTTCAGGATTTCATCAGGATTTATATTCGTGTTTCTTCCTTCCTTCATTATTATTAATGCACTGCACAGACTGTAATGTGCGTATTTGGAAACAAATCCACACAAAACTCGGACATGCTACGGATTGCAAATGCTGACGGAAATTATATGCCCATGTGTATAGCTCCATTCATTAACATTAGCTATAACAAAACCAAGGTTCACAGTCTAGTGGGGCTGCCACCGAATGAATGACTGCATGTGAATAGCAAAAAATGTAATGCTGCTGGATTTTTTGCGATTCGCTTCTCCCGATTGCAGCAAACATGTGCGTTAGGGCTCATCCACACGAACGTATTTTCTATCTGTGTCCATTCCGGTTTTTTTTACGGACCGTATTCGGAAACATTTACTTCAATGGGTCCGCAAAAAAAAAACGGAAGTTACTCCGTGTGCATTCCGTTTCCGTATGTCCATATTTCCGTTCCACAAAAAAATAAAATGTCCTATTATTGTCCGCATTACGGACAAGGATAGTACTGTTCTATGAAGGGCCAGCTGTTCCATACCGCAAAATACGGAATGCACACGGATGTCATCTGTATTTTTTGCGGATCTGTTTTTTTGCACACCGCAAAATACATACGGTCGTGTGCATGAGCCCTTACACTGTGATCCTATTTATTCCTATCTCTGTCCTGCTACCCTACTTTGCACCCAAAATCGCCATGTAGACATAACCTTAGGGAGGAACGAGTCGCTTGGGAACTGTGGGGCCCCCAGTGATCAGGCATTTGTGGATAGACGATAAATAACCTTGGGGGGGAGGGGGGGAACCTATTTTATATAATCTGGATACCTTCCAAAACTGTGAAGTCCACATTATATGTCGTGTACACATCAGTGGAATGCAATCTGTGGCTCAGTTGTGAAACTAATATTCCCAGCATGTTCTGACTTGGGGCATGCTGGGGGTTGTAGTTTGAAAACAGGTGGGTGAGAAAATGGCATAAATGGGGGTGGGGGAAGAAGCGGTGCCAAGCTGTACCTTTAAAGCCTGCAGTAATGTTTTCCTTTCTGGCTATGGTGGCTATAATTTTGTTTTTGGCTCATTAAATGTCCACAAGTTCCAGAAGGTGGCATAGTGAGACAATGCTACTATTCCTGTGAACTCCAATGTTTCCATTAAAAAGTCTATCTGCCTACAGTCCCTGCTCATAAATCACTTATATAATTGGTGTGCAGTTCATTTAAAAGGAGTCATTCTCCAAACAGGATTGTTTGTTAAGCGGGAGGATAGAAAAACATTGCTTTGAAATGTACAAAATTGGAAAATTAATGAATCCAGGAAGGTTTTGCAACTTAATCAGCTTGAACTGCAGTTTACAGCTCGTCACATACGCACCATACCTCCTTCTATTGTGTCCTATAACCCAATAAACTAGACCAAGTAAAACAAAATTGCTAATTTGAAGGAACACTCTTCTATTATCACACTTTCCAGAGTAAATTCTCGCCAGCAATTTCAACATTTGATGTTACCCCTGTCTGTGGTGGGTTTCGGGAATAATAAAGTATCAGACAGAAAGTGACAACTGGAACTCTTGGAGGTTGTCCATCGGGTCATTTATGAAACAGCGAAAGGATATGCCATGAATGTCTGGTAGTCTTATAACCTCCTCAGGAAGTAGCCGTAAGGGCTCATGCACACGACCGTATGTATTTTGCGGTCCGCAAAAAATACGGATGACGTCCGTGTGCATTCCGTAATTTGCGGAACGGTACAGCTGGTCCGTAATGAGGACAATAATAGGACATGTTCTATTTTTTTGCGGAACGGAAATACGGACATACGGAAACGGAATGCACACAGAGTAATTTCATTTTTTTTTTGCAGACCCATTGAAATGAATGGTTCCGCATACGGTCCGCAAAAAAACGGAACGGACATGGAAAGAAAATACGTTCGTGTACATGAGCCCTAACCCTGTGGAAAGTCATTGACATGACCAGAGTTAAAGCGGTTCTCCAGGCTTTTAATGTTGATGACCTATCCTCGGAATAGGTCATCAATATCAGATCGGCAGGGATCCGACACCCAGCCCCCCGCCGAACAGCTGTATGAAGGGAAGGTGTGCACAGTCTGCACTGCCATAGACAAAGCAGCAGCGAGCAGACCGCACGTACCCACCGCGCATGCCTTCCCTTCATACAGCTGATCGGCAGGGGTGCCGTGTGTCTGAACCCCTCCGATAAAAGCCCGGAGAACCCCTTTAAAGATTTTGTCGCAACTGGAAATGTATTTCATATTAATATCCGATAGGAGTTGGTCTGGCGCATGCTCAGCGCCCTCTCCATTTACTGCTATGGCACTGTCGAACAAAGCCTAGCGAGCACACTCGGCTATATTTAGAAGACCCATGGCAGTAAACAGAGGGTAAACCCCGCAGAGGTGGGATCTGCTGCTACTAGACATTTAGGGCATATCCTATTGATATGTCATGAGACAAACCCGTTAACTGTTGGTATGTCAATGACTTTTCAAAGGGTTAGGGCTACTTCCTAATGACGATATAAGACTACCACCCAGTGGTGTGCCTAAGGTCTCTGGAAACTTCCCCCCCCCCCCAATACTTTAAAAAAAATGTGAACCCCTCATTGTGCCCCCCTCACAGTAGTTATGCCCTCTCTGTGCCCCTTTCACAGTAGTAATGCCCTCTTTGTGCCCCCTTTACAGTAGTTATGCCCTCTCTGTGTCCCATAACAGTTATGCCCCTTCACAGTAGTAATACCCTCTGTGCCCCTTCACAGTAATAATTCCCTCTGTGCCCCCTTCACAGTAGTAATGCCCTCTGTGCCCCCTTCATAGTAGTAATGCCCATTGTGCCCCCTTCATAGTAATAATGCCCATTGTGCCCCTTCATAGTAATAAACCCCATTGTGCCCTCTTAATAGTAGTAATGTCCTCTGTGCCCATTTTAGTAGTAATGTCCTCTGTGCCAACCCCCTTCCCCCTTAGCACCCTACTGCTACCACTAACCAATTATCTCTGTGCCTCCATGTAGTAGACTGGCATTTGCACCACAATGCCTGTGACATGCATGCTGCTGCAGCAACACCTTTCTAGTCTGCAGCCATTCCTGGGCCTTCTGGTAAAAGTGGCTCTCCTGTTCACAGTTTGGAATGATCAATATAACCATAGTTTCTGATAGTTTGAGCTGGCTGTATTTTATTATGTGATCAGTAAGGCATTGTGATTTTAGCATTAACTGGTCAGTGACCACCCTCCGTATTTTTATGTTGGACGGTGAAAGTCACTAAAGCCCTCATGATAATATATCTATGGTGCGACTAACTGGACAGCCAAATGTTGGGACCCCCACTGTGAAAGATAGCTGGGGTCCCTGGAGAGAAGACAGAAGTGGTTTTCGCTGGTTATGCCTTCCCTATTCTCACATACACAGAGCTCTGTACAATGTGTGTGTACAGAATAGAGGCAGCGGCATTTCCCTGGTGGTCATGTGACTGGCCAGGATCGCGGTCCTAGGTGCCTGCTGCTGGGTCTAAATGCTACTTTAAATTGCCTAATATTCTGACAGATTATTGCTAACAAGCGTTCGTACGATAATCGGCCCGTTTAAAGATGCCACCAATTACACGATGAACAAACGAAGCACTCGTTGATCGGGTAATAGACGATTGGTGCAGTCACCTATATTAGCAACAATGATTCTGTGTTGGAACGAGCGATGGCATTAGCGATCACTCCTCCCCATACTGTGGAGGAGATTGCTGCATGTACATGCAGTAGTCACCTCCGCTGAGAAGCAGGCGATTGTTGGGAAGAAATTCTTCCATCCCGAAAATTGTTTGCTTCATCAAGCAGTGTAAAGAGGCCTTACCTAGACTCAGTACTACCCTAACAGTGGCGGTGGTCTCTACTGATCTTTGAGGGTCAGAGTATAAAAGTAGAAACAAAATTTTAAAATTCCCCAAAATATTTGCCTCCCAATAAAAAAGTTCTCTGTGCTAATCCCTATTATACCATTAGACAAAACTTCATAACTTCAGAAATTGGGCATGTAGTATATCAAATTTATGGTAGACAATGATGAAAGCAAAACAAAAAAAAAAACACCTATTATGAGGGCAATACTATACTATTACTAGAACAAAGATGCAAAAAAAATTACTATTTTTCAAACTATAAGTCTATTTGTATAAAAATTACACCTGCGTTATTCCTGAAAAAAAAATAATTGTAAAAATCATTTCTCTATCCTGACCAATAAAATAGTTATAGCTGTTAAATTGAAATGCTTACATTTGTTTCGGGAGTGGATAAAGTGAAATTCGGGGGAAATTTTCGTTAGTAAAATCTACTAGAGTCACATAACGTACAAGTTGTTAATCTCATCTCTCTGATCTTTCCAAGGTGCTCTGTACACTATTCACCTTAAACACTCCAGGAAATAAAAAATGGCTGCATGTTGCTGGGCTGTAGATGTGAAGTAGCTAAACTGATGCCTGCTTACTATGACATCACTTCCTGCTCTGCAGCTATTGGCTGAAGCTTCACCTCACTGACTTCCTGTTCTGCCCTCCCCTGTTTACACACTACAGAAAACTCTCTGCTTTATTTTAGCTGCATCCGTCGTTTGTTATCTACTTTTATGTAGTTATCTTGTCTGTAGGGAGAATCTCTGATTTCTGCTATCGTTCATTGAATATAAGATAATATA
Organism: Bufo bufo; assembly: GCF_905171765.1. Taxonomy (NCBI): domain Eukaryota; kingdom Metazoa; phylum Chordata; class Amphibia; order Anura; family Bufonidae; genus Bufo; species Bufo bufo. The sequence goes on along the minus strand of NC_053392.1, from coordinate 565,026,109 downwards.
CTTCTGTTATTATGTCTGCTCTTTTACACCTGGTACAGAGCGTACGAGAGCACTAACCATCTCATGAGTAAATTACAAACTTTCCACAAGATTTGGAAAGATGTGCTTTAGTTGTTTCTTTGCTGCAGCTATTTGTATAGTCACATGAAATAATATAAAAAAGCTATTTTTCTACATTAGAAAGTTTATTCAATATTTGTCATGTTGACTTATAGAGCTACCATACAAATAGCATCTGTGAAGGATCCTCCTGCTTTTCCTAAAAGAGTTGTCAGGACAATATTAGGACATAGGGATGTCACAATGGGGGGGGGGGGGGGAGCAAATCTGTTGCAATAGAGCCATCCATTAAATACCGAGATGGCCACTATGTAATACTAGGTGGAATGCAGGGGAATTGTGCAGCCTGCCTTATCACTCTCTTCAGTAGTTAGACCAATGACTAGAGCTACTGATCGCCACGGTGGCTCTCATTTTAAAGGGATTGTCTATGATGAGACAACCCATTTAAGATGAGCTATGCATTTTGACTTTTCTCAAAGATCTCTATGACCAGTGAGACTTTGCCCTGTTTATAGCCTCTTGCTGTACTGTTGCCACACCAAAGAGCTCTAGTCACTTAGTCTGGGATTACAAAACTGAAATATTGCACTCCTAATATCTAATGCACCGGGTATCTAAACATACATGCCCAACTATGATAATACATATGCCTAGGTGTGTAGTTATAGGGGTGTAGAAACTGCAGTCCCACATGGAGACTGGAGCCTTAAAGGGGTTGTGCAAGAATGTGGCAAACCCTTCCCCCCCCCCCACCTTGGCCGGACCTGTTAAGGGAAGCTTACTTACCTGCTTCCCAGTGCTAACCCCCCGCTCCTTCTCCTCCCGGCCTGCGACGCTCTGCTTTGCTTCCTCTCTGTAGATATCTGGTTTGCCATTGCCACAGCCAATTACTGGACACAGCGGAGTCCAGATCCCTTACGTCATGTAACCATATGGCATGACGTAAGAGGATCCGGTCTCCGCTGTGGCCAGTGATTGGTGTTTTGCTGAGAACATGTGGTTTGACATTGCCGCCGCCAGTTTTAGGCGTAGAAAATGGTCTAAATCTACTCCAGCAAGGGAGCTGGCGTAAATGTTTTCAAGTGTAAAGTCCACCTCTACATAACTTAGGCGGATAAATCGCCAGCACAGGAGGGATGAAGACCGGCATCTAAGTCGCCAGTCTTCATAACTGTCCCCCTATGTGTATGGCCAGCTTTCTGGAGCCCAAAGACTCCTCTGTCTGCCACACAAGAAGACACCAGTATTTTAAATTGCACATGCATTACCCCAGACCTGGGGGTATCTGCAACTGTTTGTTATGTATTGTTATGGTATGTAATAAATGTAGTTTTTTTTACCGAATCTGTGTTGCCTTATATTCCAGGAATAGACAAGTTGAGGAACATCCACAGCGATCATTCCACGGCTGTCCAACGTAACACAAGCTCCACCTACGATCACTGCACGTCATTCCCTCGATGTCTCACTCACTCTCGATCTCTCCTTATACAGTCATGTGAAAAAATTAGGACACCCTTTGAAAGCATGTGGTTTTTTGTAACATTTTTAATAAATGGTTATTTCATCTCCGTTTCAACAATACAGAGAGATTAAAGTAATCCAACTAAACAAAGAAAACTGAAGAAAAGTCTTTTCAAGATCTTCTGTAAATGTCATTCTACAAAAATGCCTATTCTAACTGAGGAAAAAGATAGGACACCCTCACATGTATTCCCTCTTAAATTGGCTCAGATCTCACACCAGGTGCACATAATTAGTAGATCGTTACTCTGCATGTTGAATGAGGCTTGCCCTATTTAAACCTCAGACATTTAGTTTGGTGTGCTCCTGACTGTTGAAGTGAGAGTGAGCACCATGGTGAGAGCAAAAGAGCTGTCAGAGGACTTCAGAAAAAAGATTGTAGCAGCCTATGAGTCTGGGAAGGGATTTAAAAATATCTCAAAAGATTTTGAAATCAGCCATTCCACTGTCCGGAAGATAGTCTACAAGTGGAGGGCTTTCAAAACAACTGCCAACATGCCCAGGACTGGTCGCCCCAGCAAGTTCACCCCAAGAGCAGACCGCAAGATGCTAAAAGAGGTCTCCAAAAACCCTAAAGTGTCATCTCGAGAACTACAGCAGGCTCTGGCTACTGTTGATGTAGAAGTACATGCCTCTACAATCAGAAAGAGACTGTACAAGTTTAACTTGCATGGGAGGTGTGCAAGGAGGAAACCTTTGCTTTCCAAGAGAAACATCGAGGCCAGACTGACATTTGCCAGAGATAAAGTTGACAAAGACCAGGACTTCTGGAATAATGTTCTTTGGACAGATGAGTCCAAAATTGAATTATTTGGACACAACAGCAGAGGACATGTTTGGCGTAAACCAAACACAGCATTCCAAGAAAAGAACCTCATACCAACTGTGAAGCATGGAGGTGGAAGTGTCATGGTTTGGGGCTGCTTTGCTGCAGCAGGACCTGGTCAGCTCACCATCATAGAATCCACGAGGAATTCTACTGTGTATCAGAAGGTGCTTGAAGAACATGTGAGACCATCAGTTAGAAAATTAAAGCTGAAGCGGAACTGGACCATGCAACATGACAATGACCCAAAACATACTAGTAAATCAACCAAAGATTGGCTGAAAAAGAAGAAATGGAGAGTCCTGGAATGGCCAAGTCAAAGTCCAGATTTGAATCCCATTGAGATGCTGTGGGGTGACTTGAAAAGGGCTGTACGTGCAAGAAACCCCTCAAACATCTCACAGCTGAAAAAGTTCTGCATTGAGGAGTGGGGTAAAATTTCCTCAGACCGATGTCGAAGACTGGTAGATGGCTACAAGAACCGTCTCACTGCAGTTATTTCAGCCAAAGGAGGTAACACTCGCTATTAGGGGCAAGGGTGTCCTATCTTTTTCCTCAGTTAGAATAGGCATTTTTGTAGAATGACATTTACAGAAGATCTTGAAAAGACTTTTCTTCAGTTTTCTTTGTTTAGTTGGATTACTTTAATCTCTCTGTATTGTTGAAACGGAGATGAAATAACCATTTATTAAAAATGTTACAAAAAACCACATGCTTTCAAAGGGTATCCTAATTTTTTCACATGACTGTATTTCTCCAAGGATATAAGCAGGAAATCTGATAGTGAAGTGTTGTCAAAAAACGAATAAAACCAAGTCAAACATAAATAAAAACATAAATAAAACTGTGCATATTAATATAAAAGCCTACTGCTCCAGGCTTGCCCGACCCAGGTTTTGCACCACTTTCTCAAGGGCAAAATGCCTGATGGGAACAGAGTTAACCACCCTGTTTCTTCCCTCTTGGTGGGAATGGGCTAGTCATACTTTCTGCTGGGAGGGAGAGTTGGAGCTTAAATGGTGTGGAGTGAGGTAGCACATGCTAGAGCTCCTACTCCAAGAACCTTTTTCCTATTATCCTGTGAGACCTCTACTCCAGGGAGATTACCAAAATAAAGAAGACTGCTTTCCAAAAAGCTAAAGCATACAAAATCAATAGAGTGACCATCGAGCCACAGCGTATCAGACCCTGCTGCAGGTGAGGGACTATGGCTAAAACACCCATCACCCAGCAAAAGTCTAGGCCAGTCTATATCCACACTTCCGTGGACACCTATACTCACAAGTGCCTGCAAGTGCCATTTAATTGCCATATATGCAGCCACCATACCTGATCATGTGGTGGCAGAAATTGCACTTTGTACTTAACACTGCTGGATGCACTACAAATTATATTTTGCACTGAGTAAAGATAGACTTTTATACTTTTACTTCTGCCTGCTTTTTAAAACCACCTTTCCACTGCACCGAGCCCCAGGGAGCAACGGTCTGAGGGAGTACACTGTGACACAACATCTCACCAGGGCTACCACCACTCCCAACCTCTGCACCGGCTCATCTGGGGCTTGCTGCACATACAGTAGGTGGAGGAACCTGAGATAGATTTTGCATTGGGCCTCTGTATATGGTTGGCTTAAAGGGAACCTGTCATCAACTTTATGCTGCATATACTAACGGCAGCATAAAGAAGAGACAGGTGAGTTGATTTCTGAGGTCTGTCGATTAAAAGTAAATGGTTGCCGAGAACCAACATCACAATCATTGCAGACTGGGCCTGGAGAAGAGTCCCGGCCACCTGAGAAGAGTCCTGGTTATTCATGAATTCCTGCTCTCCTGCCACCTGCTGATGACTGACAGTCTTCTACCTCTTTCTCTCTTTCTCTCTAGGAGAGAACTGCCAGTCATCCCCAGATGGGTGAGAGAGAAGGAGATTATGAATAACCACAACTCTTCTCAGGTAGATTTGACTCTTTTCCAGGCCTGGGCTGCAATGATTATGATGCTGGTTCTCAGCAACTACTTACTCTTAGCTCATGAGTGACACACCGCTGAGATCAGCATTTCTGTCACTATTTTATGCTGCCCTCAGTGAGATCAGCATAAAGTTGATGACAGGTTCCCTTTAAAGGGATTGTCTCATCAAGACAGCATGTAATGTAAAACAGTTAATCAGACAGCCCTCAAAGACCCCTCTCTATTGATCAGAGAGGAGAGCAGCTGTTGATCTTGAAGGACCCTGCCAAACAGCGAGCATTGCTTCTTCCCCGGCGACCGGGACCCAACTTTCTTAGCATTCTGAATGGCAAATGTGCTTTAATATATAGTCTCACACACTCTATTTGTACATAATGCTCCATATAGTTATCATAAGCAGTGTTTGTATCATATCTATCCATGTGGTGAGAGGGAGAGAAGGGAGACCAGAAGCAGCGGGAAGTATGCAAAGAATAAAGCTATTTTACAATGTATTGAAATCCGTAATTTATTATAAAGAGGATGGTAGTTACCTACCAGGTCTCAGTCGCCCTCAGCCCAGACCTCGGTGTCCTTATCCCTGCAGTAGGTTATTTCCATATATTTATATTAAATACCAGCACTGCCCACTCTGGGTGTCATGATAACCCTGTTACACTGGCAGGCTACAACGCATCAGGCTGGAAATGTTCTTCTGAATACAAGGCACACATAGGTTTTGGTCACAGAATAAGTGCAGGCATTAAATCCCGAGGTAATGACAGAGATTTTATTTATTCCCAATGGATGCCCTGAAGTGCGGTGGATGCACAAATACATGTCTTATTCAATTCTATGCTTACTTTTTATTCCACAAATTCTGCAAAAGAAAATAGTTTTGGCAACAGTTACTTTGGAAAATGTCTACATGTTAGATGGGTCCCTTGCCAATATTAAAATAATGTGTCCCCTACTGGGACCCCCAGTGATCAGCTGTAATCTGTGAGGGAATTATTCAGTATGTGTTCATTTTCCCTGCATCGCCACCTCAGGAAAAATAAAGTATTACACAGTGTCCATCAAAATCAATGGCTTATCTGTGTAATGCAGGAGAGGTGCAAGTAACAGTACCCCTTCGACAAACAACCTGGACACCAGCATTTACAATTTACAATTAGTAATAATTCTTGGGGGGCGTGTCTGAACGCCAACTAAGATGGCCGCTTGAGTGCTTGGCTCCCGCCTGCACCTCCGCAATCTGGCCGGTGTCACCGGCCAAATGGGGAAAAAACTGCTCCCCGCAGGTCATCTCCTCCTCCCCGATCTCCACCGCCGCCCAGGACGCTTGAGTAGTGTTGGACGCAGGCTCCCAGGACGACACTCCCCGCGAGGCGCTCCACCCAGCAAGGAGCCTCCCGCCATTGCTCCCTTCCACCACCCCAACAAAGCACTGGAGCTGGAGCGTGGGAAGATCCACAGGAGCAGAGGGTCGAGCCACCCACCATCACAGAGGCGGCCTCACTACCCGGAGACCTTACACCCCAGAGGACCGGACCTGAGCTTTCTCCTGCAGCAAGGGAATTCCTGCCTGCCACATCCAGGAGGTCAGGAGATAACGTGGCGGCCCTGGAGGGCAGTACACAAAAGAGGTCTGAGGATTCAGGTACTGTGCCCTTAACCGCCCTACAGATCCCAGCCTCCTCATCCTCCTCTAAGAGACCACTTATGGCCCTTTCTGGGGACCTATGATCTGCCCCTCCTGAGGGTACGCCACCTGCCCTGGCTACTGAAAACAGCAGCTCCCCATTCCCCACAGATGCCTGTGCTAGCTCACCAAGCCCTCCCCCGCTGGCTGCTATATCTCTCTATGCTGCTCTTGAACCCCCACATTTCTTGTAAGTCTACCTCAGCCAATTCCCTACAAAAGAGGACTTTCGGATGCTCATATCTGAAGTTAAGGGAGCCTGCAGGGCAGAGATTAAGCCTATTGTCGACTGAGTGGACTCATTAGAAAATGCACACAATGACTCCAGACAGTACATCTCTGCCCTTCACGAGTCTCTAACATCTCAAACGGCGGCACTTAGGGAAATGGGTCGGCATCTGGAGGACTTTGACAATAGGGGCCGTAGAAATAACATCAAAGTCTGGGGTCTCCCAGAGGCAACTGGGGATGAAGAGCTTTTTGTCACCTTGGAGGCTTTATTTAATACACTCATCTAAAGAATTATTAGGAACACCATACTAATACGGTGTTGGACCCCCTTTTGCCTTCAGAACTGCCTTAATTCTGCGTGGCATTAATTCAACAAGGTGCTGATAGCATTCTTTAGAAATGTTGGCCCATATTGATAGGATAGCATCTTGTAGTTGATGGAGATTTGAGGGATGCACATCCAGGGCACGAAGCTCCCGTTCCACCACATCCCAAAGATGCTCTATTGGGTTGAGATCTGGTGACTGTGGGGGCCATTTTAGTACAGTGAACTCAGTGTCATGTTCAAGAAACCAATTTGAAATGATTCGAGCTTTGTGACATGGTGCATTATCCTGCTGGAAGTAGCCATCAGAGGATGGATACATGTTGTCATTCTGTTTACGCCAAATTCGGACTTTACCATTTGAATGTCTCAACAGAAATCGAGACTCATCAGACCAGGCAACATTTTTCCAGTCTTCAAAAGTCCAATTTTGGTGAGCTCGTGCAAATTGTAGCCTCTTTTTCCTATTTGTAGTGGAGATGAGTGGTACCCGGTGGGGTCTTCTGCTGTTGTAGCCCATCCGCCTCAAGGTTGTGCGTGTTGTGGCTTCACAAATGCTTTGCTGCATACCTCGGTTGTAACGAGTGGTTATTTCAGTCAACGTTGCTCTTCTATCAGCTTGAATCAATCGGCCCATTCTCCTCTGACCTCTAGCATCCACAAGGCATTTTTGCCCACAGGACTGCCGCATACTGGATGTTTTTCCCTTTTCACACCATTCTTTGTAAACCCTAGAAATGGTTGTGCGTGAAAATCCCAGTAACTGAGCAGATTGTGAAATACTTAGACAGGCCCGTCTGGCACCAACAACCATGCCATGCTCAAAATTGCTTAAATCACCTTTCTTTCCCATTCTGACATTCAGTTTGGAGTTCAGGAGATTGTCTTGACCAGGACCACCCCCCTAAATGCATTGAAGCAACTGCCATGTGATTGGTTGACTAGATAATTGCATTAATGAGAAATAGAACAGGTGTTCCTAATAATTCTTTAGGTGAGTGTATGATTCTTGGAGAGCCGCCCTCGTACAAGATAAAATTGGACAGGGCGCACAGAGCGCTCAAACCCAAGGGCACCTCCACTCGTCCTAGGGACATAATTTCTTGTGTCCACAATTATACTCTCAAAGAGGCCATTATAGCGAAGGCCCAGACCCTAAGCAACTTTGAATTTGACGGGGCCCCTGTGCAGCTCCTCCCTGATCTCTCCTGGATTACCCTGCAAAAAAGGAGACACCTACAGCCTCTCCTTACACTGCTACGAGACCGTCAAATAACATACCGCAGGGGATTTTCGTTTGCTTTGTCAGCGAGCCAGCAGGGAATGACAGCAACCCTTCGCTCCTTCTCAGACCTGCCCCCTTTCTGTGAGATGCTGGGACTTCCTGTACCTGCAATGACAGACTGGGAGATTGAACCCCCCGTGCCACCGCCGCCCCGTGTCTGGTCCCAGGTGGCAAAGAAGAGAAGAGCAGGTCAGAACGCGAGTCCATCCTAAGCTTCAGGGACCCCCCCATCTCCAGGACATCGTTAACCAGACTGATCCCTCTAATCTAAGTGAAAGGAGACAACCCTGATTCTACCTCTGAGCTACCTACATGAGTAGTAGTTCCCTATTGTTGCGGACATTCCGCACACTTATGCTCCTATTTGCCTTATCTATTTGCTATTTAGCCAGTTACTTATATAATGTTATTTTGTTTTTGCTTTCATGGTGCAGGCCCCCCCAAGCACCGGTTGACCTTAGAACGTCTTGTTAGTTAGTATTTGCTCCACAAGGAGCCTCGGTCAATTGACCTCTGACACTGCAACCCCAGAAGAGGCTATGGTTGTTTTCTAGCAGGGATATACAGTACATCCCTGGGAATCACCATTCACTGTTAGTTATATGTCTTGTCTGCCCATCCCTCCTGTTTCCATATCCCTTTCTAGCTACCTCACACTCCTCGAACAAAGCTCTGATGAACCCTGATCCCGACCCTGGATGAGAATTCATCAGACGTGAGGTTCTTCGACTAACGAACTAGGAACATGCAGAATTATTTTATGTGAATATTGGTGAGCTGTATTCTCCCTGTACTCGACTTCTTCCTACATTACCATGGTGAAGTGTATGACCCTAAATGTCAAGGAACTCAACTTCAACGCCAAGAGGAAACTTTTGCTTTTGGAGTTGAAGCCCCTCAAAGCGGACATAGTTTTTTTTTCAGGAAACCCACTTTGATGAAAATTCCTCCTTTCGCTTTGCATCTCACCTATATCCTATTGCATATTCGACCACCCATTCTCGCCGGAAGGCGGGAGTCGCCATTCTCATATCAGCCCACTGTCCCATCAGAATTGAATCTGGCCATTTCTGTTCGCGACCTTGAAGGCATATGGTCTCTCTGGCCCTTTTGTTCAGGCCATCCGAGGTTTATACTCCTCCCCCACGGCGACAATCAAGTGTCCACACGTTGAGTCTCGACCAATACACATAACCAATGGGATAAGACAGGGAAGTCCCTTATTCCCCTTACTATTTGCATTGTGTATTGAACCCCTAGCGGTTAAAATCAGGGCTTGCCCGGATGTTAGGGGTATCATGGTCAGGGATAAAGAGTTTAAGCTATCACTATATGCGGACGATGTCCTCCTCACCCTCACTAAACCTTATGTCTCCCTCCCAAACCTCCACTCCATATTACAAGAGTTTGAACAACTGTCCGGGTATAAGGTCAATTCCCATAAAACTGAGGCCCTCCCCCTCAATATACCTCAGGCAGCTCTTCGCCCCCTCAGGGAAAACTTTTCTTTCCTTTGGAAGAAGGACTCCTTGCGATACTTGGGTGTGGACCTTACCCCCCCGTTACACAGACCTCTACAGAATGAATTTCCCACGTATATATAAAGAAATTAGAGATCTCCTTGCGAAATAGCAAACACTCCCATTATCCTTCCTAGGTCGCACTGTGGCGGTAAAGATGACAATCTTACCTAAGATCCTGTTGTTTGAGACCTTACCCGTTACAGGTCCCCTCATAGATTTGAGATCCGTTTAGTCCCAGCTCCTCCGATTTATATGGGCTGAGAGACGCCATAGGATCCCTAGGTCTCTACTCCTGTCTAGCAAGTCTCAGGGTGGTCTGGGATCTGACCTGATCAAATTTTATTGGGCAGCTCAGTTACGCTGCATCACAGCTTGGGCAGCTCTGCAACCTTATTCTATCTGGATGCAGATAGAGAGACTCTGGCTGGCTCCTATACACCCTTAATTCTCTGCTATGTTCTAGCCCATATAATACGTCATCAACTAGGGAACTTTTGGGGCCTATGGCCTGCACTAAATCCGTATGGCGGACCTGTAGTAGTATGTTCTGGTCTCCCGCCACTCTTCCATGACCTCCTTTCTATATCATCCTCTACTCCCAGCGAGTCTCACCACTTCAGCGACGAGACTATGGTTTCAGCGTGGTGTCTTTCGCTATGCGGACTTTGTAGACCCATTCATTAGGGACTTCTCAGCTATTCAGAACAAATATAGCCTTCCCTCTTCGACCAATTACTTCTACATTCAGATTAGACACTTTGACCAATCTATCTTCTCAGGGTTCAATGTCTCCCTCCCGACAGCATTCAAGCGCCTTTGTAGAAGAGGGGTGCATATGAATGGCTAATAACTGAGCTATACTCCATTTTGCTGACCCCTTCCCGGAACGGATTCATAGACACTCTTACATGGTCTGATGGGAGGAATATTTAGGGAGAGCTCTACCAGATGCACTGTGGCGCCTTATATGGAGGAGAGCAGCAAAATTCCTAATGTCGGTTCTCTGACAAGAGAACCTGTATAAGATCCTGATGTACTGGTACCATACTACTGATCTCCTCCATAGATTGAACCCGGCAGTTGCGAAAGTCTGTTGGATATGCGGGACACCTGGGGGTACGTTACATCACATTTTCTGGGACTGCCCCTCAATACGCAACTTCTGGACCAGAGTCAGCACTCTCTTGAGTGATATTTTTGCCTGCAGTATACAACCTGACCCCATATCCTTCCTACTTAATGTCACACCAGCACATATAAGGAAACATTCACTTAAACTGTTAATACAAGTATTGACTGCAGCCCGTTGCCTTATTGCCCGCTTCTGGAAACGATCTGACCACCCAAAAGTCTCTGACCTATATGCCAGGGTGACTGAAATCCAGACCCTGGAATACACAACTGCAATGTTCCAGGACAAAATAGATCTATTTCACGCTATTTGGGATGTTTGGGACAATTATTGGGCTACTAGGCAACCCTGACATGAGCCCAAGAGAATAATGTAATCCTCCCCTCCCCTTGATGTGTCATTGTCTGTATTGTCTAAGGCCTCTTTCACACAAACGATATGGATTAGGTCCAGATGCGTTCAGGGTGCGTTCAGTGAAACTCGCACCATTTTTCAAGCAAGTTCAGTCAGTTTTGTCTGCGATTGTGTTCAGTTGTTCAGTTTTTTCCTCTCGGGTGCAATGCGTTTTGATACGTTTTTCACGCGCGTGATAAAAAACTGAAGGTTTGCAAACAACATCTCTTAGCAACCATCAGTAAAAAAAAGCATTGCATCCGCACTTGCTTGTGGATGCGATGCGTTTTTCACTGCAGCCCCATTCACTTCTACGGGACCAGGGCTGCGTAAAAAACGCAGAATATAGAACATGCTGCGATTCTCATGCAACGCAGAACTGATGCATGAAAAACAACGCTCATGTACACAGACCCATTGAAATGAATGGGTCAGGATTCAGTGCGGGTGCTATGCGTTCACGTCACGCATTGCATCCGCGCGGAGAACTCGCTCGTGTAAAAGGGACCTAAGTCTTTCTTTACTCTGTTGTTACAGTGTTGTTCAAATAGTCTTCAGCATAGATCCCGCCCTAATAATAGATTTATGTAGCTACTTTCTCAGGAATGTTCTTTATACGGTGGGATGCCGTTGATAATTGTCTTTTTTTACTTTTCTTTTTTTTCAATATCTATTCTTTTCAAAGAAATGAGTACGAGAAGACGCTGGATTTTCATGTAACCTTTATTTGCTTCTGTCTCATTCACATAGCACATAACAGGAGACGTTATCGTATATGTTCCTTTGTTGAAGATGTCGTGCATTTTGCCTTGTTCAGTTGACCTTGTACAATTGTGCATACAGTTGAAACAGATTTGTATTGTTGTATTTCAATAAAAATACAATTATAAAAAAAAAAACAATTAGTAATAATGCAGTTTTTGTAGTAAAATGATTTTGCTGTAACTACACAGTATTTTAAGTAATACAACGTGTTCACGAAAACGGGTATAGTAATGCAGTTTTTGGTGTAATGTAGTGTTTGCTGTAACTACACGGTATCTTTAAGTAATACAGCACATTTACTGAAATGGGTATAGTAATGCAGCTTTTGTCAACTCATCAGTATAGTAATGCAGTGTTTGAAGTAAAATGCTTTTGCTGTAACTATACAGTACAGGGGCCCAGCCTGTGAGGGGGCCCTCCAGCTCAGCTGTCTGTGCGTCCACAGACTCCCCGCTTCACCATTCATCATCACTCCATCCAGCATGTAGAAGAGGCCCACCTCACTATCTGACCTCAATCTCAGGACCTACTGCGCCATCCACAGCTCTGAGGAGCAGGGCCTGGGCAGCATGTCCTGAGCTGCGATGGCCCCGCCTCCTTACAGCTCAGTCCTGCCGTGTGGTGGACAGCCTCATGAAGAGCTTGACACCAGCTCAGCCAGGCCTGTGCTGAGCCACTTCACTGTGTCCTAGCTCTGCCTCCCGTCTAGTGATGTCAGTAGCCCCGCCCCCGTCGAGTGTTGTGGTACCTCCAGCCCTGGCGGTAGCCCTGCCCACATCTGTTCCTCTCCTAGCGCCCCTGGTGCTGAATGTGTGAGGCCTGCCGCAATTTAGGAGGAGGTGAGTGAGGACTGGAGGCTTCCTGTGTGTCCACTGTCCCAGCCAGGCACTGAACCTGACTTGGTATGTTATTTCTTTTACCCCACCCATCCCCCCTGTCCCCCTCTGGCCCTCCTGTGACTGTTCCTTACCCACATACTGTGAGGCTACATTCTAATGTATTTTGCGGTCCGCGATCGGCAAGATATGGATGCGTCCATGTGCGATCTGTATATTTTTGCAGACCCATTAACTTAAATGGGTGTGCAGTCCGCATTTTGTAGAGAAGTATAGGACATGTCACATTTTCCATCTTGTGCAGAATGGACATACAGATGCAGAAAGCACATACAAGTCATTTGCTTTCCGCATCCATATGTCTGTTCCGCAGAGGATAGAAAATGTGCCGTCCGATACTGGTCCGCAACGTGCAGGCTAGTTAATGGGCCTGCAAAAAAATGCAGATGGCACATGGGCGTCATCTGTAATTTACAGATCACAAAATACATATGGTCCGTGTCGTGTAAATGGGTTCAAAGTGTTGCCCAGACACTCAGGGGGTCATTTATTAAGACCGGGGTTTTAGACGCTGATCTTAATAACCCCTAAACTGCAGAAAATGGGCCCCTGCGGAAGGGGAGGGGGGAGTATGATTATTTTAAAATATTACTTTTAATGATGTCTTGAATATTCCGAATAATAAGACTCACTACACAATACAGACATACATACAAACACGGGCCAACTTAATGCTACCCTGAGGCTGGAAGAGACAATAAATCTGCTCCGTCTGTGAAAGACGTGAACAGTCTTACCAGACCCTTTGTAGATACTGGGATAGGTCCGTGATGACAGGAGCCGGAGACACTGGATGTATGCCGTGCGGGAGCTTGTGGATCTGCCGTGTGGCCGTGTAGATGGAGCACTAGGACTGGTCCTATGTGACCCTACCAAAGGTGGAGGGGGCTATTGTACTTCTACCTATCTACACGGAGCACTCGCCCTAGAAAGGGCGACCCCGTCCGGTAGCCTGCCCCTATCTTGGACCTAATCCCTAAAGCTACAAACAATTTGCCTGTGCAAAGAATAAAATTGCTTCCAATGGTCTCTCCGGCCACCAGTGTAAATGTACTGAATCCTGACCCATGCATTTCAATGGGTCTGTGTGAGGGGCGCATATCTGTCCATAACTACTGTCAGGGGGGCACATATCTAGCATAATTACTGTGAGGGGGCACAGTGTATGAAAGTAGTCGCTAGTGATGAGCGGCAGGGGCAATATTCTAATTCGTGATATTTTGCGAATATTTGGGCGATTATTTGCAATATATTTATCTCCAGTCATTATTTTCTTGATTGCGGAAATCGGCAATTGAAAATTCGCGATAAAAATTTGCATTACGAAAATTCGCAATCAACACTACTCCTAAAGTCAAAGATATTGCAGCCTTCTCATTGGCCCACAAGCTAGAAGCAGGGAGGGATCATGTGTACTGATTAAAAAAAATCTCGAATATTCGAAATTACGAATATATATCACTATATTCTAAATATTAGCGAATTCTCGTAGTGCCGATATTCGTGATAAAAATGTGCAATTCGAATATTAGTAGTCGCTACTTTCATACACTGTGTGTGAGCTGTCTGGCCCCGTGCCTTGTGACTTTTACCTCTGGAAGGAATAAAGGACTTGTGGTGAGCGCCGCCTTTCTGTTTTCTACATTTATCGCCACTTTGTGTCTCGAGGCTGGAGCATCACATCGACTGTTGCTATTTGCACAGTGCGGGGACGCTTGAAAGGTATTTGCTTGGGACTAGAGCTGTGCCGCCTGCACTTTATCTACCTACTTACCAATTTCTTCCTTCTGAGCCAAAAGACCTGCCAGAATCCTGCCCCTTGATTGGCTGATCAGTCTGTCAGCCTCTGAGCCAATCAGGGCAAGCCCTCCTTACGTCCCAGTGTCATGTGATCCTTCATCTTCATTTCTCCCTCCTGTTTTCGCCACCAATTTTCACAGTACAATGGTGCTGGGAACTGCTTTTTCACAATTCATACAAAGAGAAATCGCCAAAACGCTGAAATTTTGTGAAATTCATAACGAATCCGATAAGTCTACCATCGATTAGCTAATCTCTGCTATATATTAATCTGCTCTATAACTTGTGTCGGCCCATTATTTTTTAGGTGATGTTCCCTTTAATATTGCAGCAACTGTGGAGACCACAACCCCACGCAAGTTCTCACCACCCCTTGAAATAAGGACCAGCCTGGAATGGACCCCCTCTCTTCAGAAGCCTCCTAGCAGCTGCACGGTCCCTGCAAACATGTTTTTAAGGCTGAATTACCGGTAATATGCTATAAATGTTGTTCATAGGAAAACCCCTTTAGATTGGAGCAGAAGTGCCCACCCTTTTGTCATATAGGTCATGGGCCACCTTCCAATGTGACAGGTGATGCTGCACCATACTGAATAGTAAAATGGTGAAATCCTGCCGTAGTCATGACCTGGTGATATGGCTCTTGTCCTGGTGTTAGCTCTGGTACAGTGTTCAAGCAATGGGGTCATTGATGTGCAACCAACATGAATGAGGGAAATCTCTGTACAGCGCTGCAAAATATGTTGCCGCTATGTTAATAATTTTTAAAAAATCAACCAATGAGCAGCACTAATGGCCAAAGAGACATTTACTATAATGATATTACATAGGGCTAGTCATGCAATTTTCTAACTAATTTGGAGTTCTTCCAGGAACACCATTACAGTGCTACGTCTATGCAGATACACAAGTAAATAAATTGTAAAGCAGATTGTTAATTCTTAAAAGACTGTAACTTGGGTCATTTAATATAGTCACAAATTGATATTCACACAAAGCCAATTTACCTTCAGAGAACTTTTCCTGCTCCCTCGCGATCTGAGAATCTTCCAGTCACAGGGTAAAAAAAATGCTATTTTTCTTAGATAACTTTTTCTGAATTATGATAATTACTGAATCTAGTACAATTAGAACTTCACCTGCCAGGGCTGTGAGTGCAGTTCCAGGGGTTATTAATGTACACATTTGCAGATAGTCATAAGTTCCGTTAACACACAAGGCTGATAGATTTTATGAATGCATTCTGTACTGCGCTGCCTGCAGCCACCCCCAGGTGATGTTGAGTGGCTTGCTGCATAATGCAAAAATACTCCCTTATATGATACTGAAAGCTCCTAAGCTCCCCCTAGTGGAGGTCACCGGCAGTGTAAATTTTATCATTGAATTCTATGACTATACAGGGGATTTGGAATTCTGTATGCAGAGAAAGAGGAGTACTAAGAATTTAATCAGCTGACAATTTTGGAACTAGCTAAAAATACTAAATAAAATGATGTTCAAAGGTGGCATTTACAGTAGGACTAAAGAGGTTGTCTGAGATCCCGATATCCTTAGGATAGGCCATTAGTATTCGATCGGTGGGCATTTAACTCTCAGCCACCGTAGTGATCAGCTGTTTGAAGGAACTAGTGTTGCAGCCTCTTCCATGGTTCGATGGGCCACATACTTTGCCATATACTGTGTAGCAACCGTTCTGTGTATTGCAGCTTTGCCCAGTTCAATTGAGAGGGTTAATGCTGCAATACGCAGGTCAACCACTACTGTATGTATGGCAAGTGTACGGACCAAATTAAATATGGAAGAGGTGGCAGCACTAGCACGAGAGCTGTACCCCCACCGATTTAATACTGATGACCTATCCTAAGGATAGGCCACAGTAGTATGATCTCGGACAACCCCTTTTATCTACCTGTATGTGATTTGCATAATTATATGGCCTTAAGAAACATCCCAGAATTGAGACATGAGCCTGTGTCAGTCAGTCAGGAACCAGTGTTTATATGTGAGAGCGTCTCATTAGCCCTCTTCGATCTTCTGACTGATCGATAAAACCTGAAGCTGGCGTCCCAGCTGGTCCCATAAATGTTCGATTGGTGATGTCTGGTGACCAGGTGCAGCGAGCCCCTGAGGAGCCAGCGCAGAGGATGGGAGTGGTAGTGGACCTGATGAGATGATGTGCCATGGTGTACTCTCAGGCCATTGCTCCCTGGGGCTTGGTGTAGTTAAAAGGTGATATAAGGAATCAATTCGGAAGTAGGAGAATAGGCTTCTCTTTAGAAACTTGGGTGCAAATAGAAATTGTAGTATATCTAACAGTAGTTTGTACACAGTGCAACTCTGGTATGCTATATTGTTAATGTCTGTGTCCTGAACTTCTGGCTAAGAGCTGAAAGCTGGCACTTGTGGCTGTAGGTGTCCACTGTGTGATGCAGGTTTTTGGAGTTTGCCTGAACTGAACTATGGTGATGGATGTCTTTACACATTTCTCCTCACCTGCAGCAGGGTCTGTATAGCTGTGGTTGCTGATCACTCTGCTGACTGTTAATGCTGTAGCTCTGAAGAATATCTGTAACCATGGACCTTGCAGTCTCCCTAACAGATAGAGCTGGATCTCTGGTCCCTGAGGCCCTATGGAGCGGGACCAAATGGTTGTGCTCTCTCACTTCTCATTTACTATTTTAGTTATTCCCCCTCTTGACAGGAAGTAGGAACAGCCAACTGCTACCAAGAGGGAATTGTGATATAACATTTTCTTCTGCTAAGCGCAAAGAAATGGTCTGGGCAGAGACAGGGGTATGTGATGAAGATGCCACCGGTGTCTGCACAGTGGACAATGAAACTGTGGGAGCTGCTACTGCTTGTCGGTGAAACAAAAAATCCTCTCTACTGGTGTTCTGTTTTGGTTGTCCACAGCCTGTTCGGCGTGTTTGTGAGCAAAGCTAGGTCAGAACAGCCTAGGTGGCAGGCATTTTGTTGAAGCAAGCATTCTGCGTCTCTCAGTTCAATGAAGCGCCCTCTCAAAGTGTGTCAACTAGGCAAAATGTCTTTGAGTGCATCAAAGAGGTATGTCTAGCTGTCAACACTCTTACACCAAGAGGTACCCTACCCAAAAGTAGCCTCTCTGAGGCTTTTTATACAACAGCATGGAAGGACTTTTATGCCCTCTCGTGGGAAGACTCAGTGTCTAATCAGACCACACGCGTAATCATTTAAAGGGTTTCTATCACTTCGTATGCCATAATTAGCTCTCAGACACTAGCGATCCGCTAGTGTCTGCTCTGGCCAACCATCCTAATATAAGAGCTTTTTGGGCAGCCGTTTTGCTAAAAAAATAACTTTTATAAATATGCTAATGAGCCTCTAGGTGCTATGTGGGCGTCATTAGCACCTAGAGGCTCCGTCTACCTTCATACACAGCCACCGCCCAGCGCGTCCCTCCAGCCCGCCCATCTCCTGATGAATGCGATCCTCCGTGTGACGCAACGGACGAATTCTCGCGCATGCGCCGTGCGCGGCTGTATTCGGCGCATGCGCAGAGAATGTCTGACCGCTTCCCTGCTCAGACATCTCCACTGCGCCTGTTCCTTGGAGCACTATGACATCATCGGCGCAGGCGCAGTGGAGATGTCTGAGCAGGGAAGCGGTCAGACATTCTCTGCGCATGCGCCGAATACAGCCGCGCACGGCGCATGCGCGAGAATTCGTTGCGTCACACGGAGGATCGCATTCATCAGGAGATGGGCGGGCTGGAGGGACGCGCTGGGCGGTGGCTGTGTATGAAGGTAGACGGAGCCTCTAGGTGCTAATGACGCCCACATAGCACCTAGAGGCTCATTAGCATATTTATAAAAGTTATTTTTTTAGCAAAACGGCTGCCCAAAAAGCTCTTATATTAGGATGGTTGGCCAGAGCAGACACTAGCGGATCGCTAGTGTCTGAGAGCTAATTATGGCATACGAAGTGATAGAAACCCTTTAAATATCTGCCTGAATCATAACTGCCCGCCGAGTTCTGCAGCAATCCAACATTTCTATATGGTTGTGTTATTTTTTTCATAATGAGTGTGTCTATCTATTGTGGGGATTCGCTCTGGTAGTTGGGATAAGCGGGTGCAGTACAGAGGCAAAGTACAAATTCGTAATTCAAATGTCCGTGTTTATTCACACATAAGTTCAAACAAAACACTCTTTGCAAGGTTGGTGTTTGTTCACACCGAGTAGAAAGTTCGTGCATAACAAAAAAACATCACCTTGTCGGCGGTTCTGCCTCCAGCACTCAAAAATGCAGGCTTTAGGTGGCCTGCTCTCCCAACACACAGGTCTTAGCTTTTCAGCCCAGCACAAGGCTCAGTTCCCACACCAGCGATTGCCAGAGCTCCTCTGTCAGAGAGAGATAATCACTTACAGCTGACAATGCTGGCTGGGTTTTTTATAGCCCAGTCAAGACCCGGCCTGGAACGTTGGGAGTAGTCACCCACCCATCACTTTGACTACTCCCAGTAAGAGCCGTCCCGGATCAGCTATACAGCCATACTAAAATTGCAAAGTCTCAATCAGCAATAGCTGCTGCTGACACCTGAAAATACCAGCTCTTACTTCACCGAGGCCGGGAACCTCGGTGACACATACCTTCCTTCAACAACGGACCCTTGTGCCTTCCTACACTATCTATCTATCTATCTATCTATCTATCTATCTATCTATCTATCTATCTATCTATCTTTGTATCTATCTATCTATCTATCTATCTACACACATACACACTATATGGACAAAAGTCTATGTCTATGTATATATATATATATATATATACACACACACACACATAAAAATATATATACTTTCATTAATGGGCCATAGATGTGTCTACTGCCTCAAAAAACATAATCGGTTCATTATAAATTAAAACGATTTATAATACAGTGGCTTGAAAAGGTACTCATACCCCTAGAGCTTTTCCAAATTTTTTCACGTTAAACCCACAAACTTATACGCATTTTATTGAGATTTTATGTTATAGACCAACACGGTGACTCACAAGTTTTCATCAGCTTTTTATTCTGTTAGGACGCCTCTTGCATTTTGTATTTTTCTGGTAGCTGTCAGAGATTTGCAGAGCAGCAGAAAACATGTTTGATTCTTAGCAGACTAATAAAAGGAATACCAGTGCCACCCGGGAAAATAGCTTAAGAAATCAATGTCCTGAATATAAATGGCTGTAAAAAAAATAGTAGAACAACTTATTGACAAAAAACAAAACAAAACATTTGTATAGACAAATGGATGACTTTCAATGTCAGGATAAGGCCTCATGTACATGACCGTATGTATTTTGTGGTCCGCAAAATTCGGATTCGCAAAAAATACGGATGACATCCGTGTGCATTCCGTATTTTGCAGAACAGAACAGCTGGCTCTTCATAGATCAATACCATCCTTGTCCGAAATGCGGACAATAATAGGACATGTTCTATTTTTTTGCGGAACAGAAATACGGACATACGGAATCGGAATGCACTTCTGGTTTTTTTTTTTGCGGACCCATTGAAGTGAATGGTTCCGCATACGGTCTGCAAAAAATACGGAACGGACACGGAAAGAAAATACGTTCGTGTACATGAGCCCTTACAGGGATGATTTGTCTATGAAGGTCTGAGGAAGATGCATTGCATTCAGGCAATCAGAATTTTTAGTAAATCTAGATATAAAAAAATAAATAAATACATTTTTTATCAGTTTATCAGACCTTTTTAGAACCCCTCAAATGAACTTCGAGGAAATCTATGAGAGCGTCAGTATCCTCACATTTCTCACTAATTCTATAGAGGGTCTAGAACTTAACTGAGGGGTGGGCCTAATTTTTCTGGCAACTATTTCAGATAGATCAATGGAGTTAACAATGTAATTGGTTAAAATTGTTTTACATTACCCAATGTGTTACCTTAATGAGCACTGACAATATAAATCAATTGGTGCTCATTTTAAAAGGGCCTGTTACACAGGTCGATGCAAATTTTATGGGAAACGAACGATCGTTGGTACGATTGTTTGTCCCCCTATACAGTTTGCATATTGTCAGCAGCACATCCCCTCTTTACCTAGGGATTTGTGCCACCATGAAAAATTACTAACATGAAATATCCAACCACCCGAAAAACAAGCAAACATCTTACCTATGGGCTGTTTAGACCAAACATGGCAACTTTTTGGCAGATGTGTCTGGGAGAGAGTGGTGGGCAGCATTCATAGCGTACCAGGGCACTGTCGCCTTATTTGGCAGCCAGGGCTGTGTCTGGTGATGTAGCCCTGGCACCCTACACAGCTAGGGGTCAATCTCCGGGAGATGCTGGGAGGCTTGGATTTGCCAAATCCATCACCAACATTGCAGTTGGTAAATTAGGTACAAATAGACCATGCCCTGGAACGCCCTCAAATGTGATGGAACCACCCATTTGTGGGCAGGGTTTGCATAAACCTGACCTATTTTAGCCTGGAACAGGCTGAATTTGCAGGGACTGTCCCCCAATTCGGCACTGTAGGCAACTATGAAACTATTCCAGGAGTCCTGAAGGGCTCCTTTTCCTCAGGAGCCTCCCGGAGATTCCAACAGATGATCGGGATCTAGCATTCTGACCAATTTTTCGCCCTTTATGAGAAGGCTTTTACAGTACCACCAAGACAAGGGCAAAACAACCTAAGCCCCAGTCTTTTTAGCCAAACCTTTGTATAAATTACAAAATTAATTACAAAAAGAAACTATTTTATACATTTTTACAAATAAAAACTTTACCAGACAATGCAATCACTTCCAAATCAGGCCACAGCATACCTCAAGTTCAAAATATTCATCCTCTCAAGTATGTCAACCACATATAGTGAAATGACAACCAAATATAATGGTCTTTAGCCTATACAAATCATGTATTAACCGTCAAGAAACATATCAGTTTTTTCATTTGGTAAATGCAATGGTAAATCAACTCCCCAGAGATGCCTTGAATCCTGGTGCTCATCCTGATCAGACTTGACCAACAGTGATGCAGTGGTCAGATGACCAGGATTTCCTACCGTTCACACAGTTATATGATACGTGTTAACCATGTGACCTGGGATGTAGATACCGGATTAGATGTGGACTGTTTAAATGTTTGGCGGGTGCTTTAGATATTCAATGCAATGGCTAAGGACACGGCATTAATCTGAAATGCGTAAGTGGTTGAGACTAGTGTTGATTGAGCACTGTAGTGCTCGGGTGCTCGGGCCGAACACATCGGGAGCACCCGAGTATAATGGAAGCCAATGGGAGAACCCAAGCATTAAACCAGGCACCCCCTGCTCTGAAGAGGGAAGGGTGCCTGGTTCATAGGAAAAAGTCAGAAATTGATGGAGACACCACCAAAATGGTTCGGGAACAGCATGGGTAGGATGTCTGGATGCATTTTGGACTCCCAGGTCGCTGCTGGGAACGATGTTGTCCGAATAGTACGCCACTTTTACAGACTGACAATAATACGCACAAAACCGAAAAAACAAAAAACAATTTTAGAGGAAATTTTTTTAAGAAACATTCTTTCCGGTATATTTACTTGTATATAAAGTTCAAGTGCTGCCAAAAATTACAAGGAAGAGGTACTCGGATACAACCTGTATATCACATAAAGGAGGGCCTCATTCACATTGTTTCTATTTTCATATAGTGCAGTACTACTAGTTGCCTACTCTTGACATGTGTATATTAATCATTGACATTAAAATATAGCTTTTATTACTAACTGCTTAAAATGATATGAACTACCTAACCTAATATTAAAACTATCTAATATGGCCTCTGATGTACCGTTTGTTCTACTAGCTGTGCTATTATAGTAGTGGCCTGGTAGCGGCGCGCTTGCTCCAGTTACCACTCGATGATGCTATGCGGAATCTATATATCGAACTGTCAGAGGTCTATTGTAGCCTAAAAACTTATACACGGCTACAATAGACCTCTGACAGTTCGATATATAGATTCCGCATAGCATCATCGAGTGGTAACTGGAGCAAGCGCGCCGCTACCAGGCCACTACTATAATAGCACAGCTAGTAGAACAAACGGTACATCAGAGGCCATATTAGATAGTTTTAATATTAGGTTAGGTAGTTCATATCATTTTAAGCAGTTAGTAATAAAAGCTATATTTTAATGTCAATGATTAATATACACATGTCAAGAGTAGGCAACTAGTAGTACTGCACTATATGAAAATAGAATCATTAATGCCTCTACATGTGTATGGTATATCTTTGGAACAAGTCATTCACATTGTGGTACAATAGTTCAGGTAGTGGGACTCCTATACTTGTAAAGCCTATGCACTAAGTGAAAGGGCTGCCAAAAATTACAAGGAACCGGCACTTCAAAACACCCTTTGTTACACATAAAGGAGGGCATCATACACACCCTTGAAAAATTATGATTGATGGCCTGCTGGTGACCCTTAAAAACATTTGGAGCAAGTGCCTGCTGATCTGACCATCTAAAACATTAGGGGCGGGGGCCTGCTGCTGCATTGGTGACTCTAGATAACCTCTGGGCGATTGCAGGTCCCCGTGACGGTGCCGATCCATTCGGATGTCTGCCCTATCAACTTTCGATGTTCTTTTCTGCGCCTACCATGGTGATCACGGGTAACGGGCAATCAGGGTTCGATGCCGGAGAGGGAGCCTGAGAAACGGCTACCACATCCAAGGGAGGTCAGTGGCTGAAATCTGATTGGCTGTTTCCTTGCACCTTTTTTTCCTAATTGTGAACCACCCAGAGAGGGTGGGTCAAGTTATTAAAGCACAAGCATCCAAGGAAGGCAGCAGGCGCGCGGCAATTACCCACTCCCAACTCGGGGAGGTAGTGACGATAAATAACAATACAGCACTGTTATTGGAATGAGTACACTTTCCGTTAACGAGGATCTATTGGAGGGCAAGTCTGGTGCCAGCAGCCAACTTGCTCCCGGCCTCCACAACGTTCACCCAGTGTGCCATCATGGGGAGGATTGTGTTGACCAGACTCTTGGCTACTAAGACTGGACTTGTAGGTGAGGGCCTGCTGCCGCTTTGTTCACTATAGATAACTTCTAGGCGATCGCACGTCCCCGTGACGGCGACGATCCATTTGGATGTCTGCCCTATCAACTTTGGAGCAATTTTTCAACAAGGACCTTCTGCATAGCACCGTTTTGCTTGTACTCTCCACCAGAGGAATGATAGATGAGAAGTTCTCTTTGTAGCGGGGGTCGAGAAGGGTGAACAACCAGTAATCCGTGTTGTCTAAAATGCGTATAATTCGTGGGTTGTGGGAAAGGCAGCCTAACATGAAGTCAGCCATGTGTGCCAGAGTACCAACAGGCAAGACTTCGCTGTCGTCATCAGAAGGTGAGCTGACCCTGTAAAATATTGTAGGTTAGGGCCTGCAGGTGAGCTGACCCTGTAAAACATTATATGCGAGGGCCTGCCGGTGAGCTGACCCTGTAAAACATTATTTGTGAGGGCCTTCAGTTGAACTGACCCTGTAAAACATTATATGCGAGGGCTTTCAAGTGAGCTGACCCTGTAAAACATTATATGCGAGGGCCTGCAGATGAGCTGACCCTGTAAAACATTATATGCGAGGGCCTGCAGATGAGCTGACCCTGTAAAACATTATATGCAAGGGCCTGCAGATGAGCTGACCCTGTAAAACATTATATGCAAGGGCCTGCAGATGAGCTGACCCTGTAAAACATTATATGCGAGGGCATTGTATGCGACGAATAAGCATGTTGATATGATGGAAGAGGAGGAGAAGGATGAGAAAAAGAAGATTTAACCATATACCCTTTTTTGTGGTGGAAGGGGTGCATGGGAATACAGTGTATTGAGTACATTAAACAACACATTTAAAGTGCCTTTGTTCATCTGCTTTCCTCTGGTGGAGTCGAGAAGTCTGGGGCAATCCAGGCCTTGTTCATTTTTGTTCAAGAGTCAACCTGTCAGCATTTTCAGTTGAGAGGCGGATACGCTTATCTGTTATAATGCCACCAGAAGCCCTAAATACCCGCTCAGACAATACGCTGGCGGCATGGCAGGCCAGCACCTCCAAGGCGTAGAGCGCCAGTTTGTGCCACGTGTCCAGCTTGGACACCCAGTAGTTGTAAGGCACTGAGGGATCACTGAGGACGCTGACACGGTCTGCTATGTACTCCTTCACCATCTTCCAAAACTTTTCCCTCCTTGTGACACTAGGCCGTGCATCAGGGTGAGGGTGCTGGCGGGGTGTCATGAAACTGTCCCAGGCCTTGGAGAGTGTTGCCCTGCCTCTGTTGGAACTGCTGTGTGTTCCCCTTGTCTCCCCTCCTCGGTTGGCCAAGGAAGTACGGACTCTGCCGCCAGGGTTGTCAGATGGAAATGTTTGGAGCAATTTTTCAGCAAGGACCTTCTGGTATTGCACCGTTTTGCTCGTCCTCTCCACCTGAGGAATGAGAGATGAGGAGTTCTCTTTGTAGCGGGGGTAGAGAAGGGTGAACAACCAGTAATCCGTGTTGTCTAAAATGCGTATAACACGCTGGTTGCGGGAAAGGCAGCCTAACATGAAGTCAGCCATGTGTGCCAGAGTACCAACAGGCAAGACTTCACTGTCGTCATCAGGAGGATGACTATCCATCTTCTCATCCTCTTCCTCCTCTTCTGCCCACCCACGCTGAAGAGATGGAATTAAACTTCCACGGGTACTACCCTCCGTAGCGGAGGCAACCGTCTCCTGCTCTCCTCTTCATTGTACAATTCGCGCTGAGAAGACGGACGAAGGGAGGTCTGGCTCTCACCCTGTGTAATGTCTTCCCCATTTCCACCTCTTCCACATGCAAAGCGTCGTCCTTAATTGTGAGCAGCGAGCGTTTGAGTAGACACAGAAGTGGGATGGTTACGCTGATAATAGCGTTATCGCCGCTCACCATCTGTGTTGATTCCTCAAAGTTTCTTAAAGTGTCACAGAAGTCAAACATCCATGCCCACTCCTTGCTTCTTTTTAGCGGAAGCTGACTGGAATGGTGACGACCATGTTGCAGCTGCTATTCCACTACTGCCCTCTGCTGCTCACAAAGCCTGGCCAACATGTGGAACATGGAGTTCCAGCGTGTGCTCACGTCGCACAACAGCCGGTGAGCTGGCAAGTTAAAGCGCTGCTGCAGCATTGACAGACCGGCTATAGCTGTCGATGATTTGCGGAAATGTGTACAAACGCGGCGCACCTTCGCCAGTAGCTCAGGCAAATTGGGGTAGGTTTTGAGAAACCGCTGAACCACTAAGTTTAAGATGTGGGCTAGGCATGGGATGTGTCTGAGCTTGCCGAGCTCCAAAGCCGCCACCAAGTTATGGCCATTATCACACACAACCATGCCTGATTGTAGGTTGAATGGCGAGAGCCACAGCTCAGTCTGGTCTGTCCCCTGCAACAGCTCTGCGGCGGTGTGCTGTTTGTCCCCTAAGCATATCAGCTTCAGCACGGCCTGTTGACACGTCCCCACTGAAGTGCTACACTGCTTCCAGCTACCGACTGGTGCTGCACGCAGATAATTCAGTGGTGGAAGTGGAGGAGGAGGAGAAGTGGGGGTTGGAGCCACTAACGTAGGTGCTGGCGGAAACCCTGATCGACGTAGGGCCCGCAATCCTCGGCGACGGTAGCACCTGTGTCATCCCAGGGTACGACTCACTCCCAGCCTCCACAACGTTTACCCAGTGTGCCGTCAGGGAAATGTAGCGTCCCTGGCCAAATGCACTTGTCCATGTGTCCGTGGTTAAGTGGACCTTCCCAGTAACTGCGTTGGTCAGGGCACGTGTGACGTTTCGGGACACATGTTGGTAAAAGGCGGGCATGGCACACCTTGAAAAATAGTGGCGTCTGGGGACAGAGTACCGCGGAACGGCCACTGACATCAGGCTGTAGAAGGCCTCAGTGTCCACAAGCCTAAATGGCAACATTCCCAGGGCCAGTAATTTTGAAAGGTGCACATTTAGTGCTATGGCCTGTGGGTGGGTGGCTGGGTATTTGCGCTTGCGTTCAAATGCCTGGGGTAGTGACATTTGCACACTGCGCTGGGACAGGGAAGTGGATGTGGTCGCTGATGGTGCTTGCGAAGGTCCAGGTGCAGGGCAGGAGGCATCTTCGCCTGCGCCTTCGAAAGGCGATTGGCCAGTACGTGCCACAGGGAAAGAGGATACAGTGTTGTGACCCACAGACACAGATTGTGGACCCAGGCGTTCATCCCACTTATTACGATGCTTGGACGCCCCGGCTCATTTTGGTGTGGCACAAGTTCCAAACTACTATTCTTTTCTCGTCCGCACTTTCCTAAAAAAAGCGCCATACTGCGGAACACCTACCCCTTGGCAAGGGAGATTTACGCAAGGGGGTGCTCCGTGAAACAGTTGCGGTGCGGGCCTGTTTGGTGTGGCCCGCCTTCTCCCTTTTGCCACCCCACTGCCTCTTCCAGCCTGTTGCGGTGCTGAAGATCCTTCCCCCTCTGTACTGCTGTCCTCGCTCAGCTTTCCACCTTTCCAGGTTGGGTCAGTGACCTCATCCTCCACCACCTTCACTTCCTCACTCTGATCATCCTCTTGATTTTTTGACCTAACCACAACCTCAGTGATTGACAAATGTGTCTCATCCTCTTCATCAACCTCTTGAGACAGTAATTGCGGTTGACTCATTGGCAACTGTGTCTCATCATCATCCACCTCGTTAAACAGTAATTGCCGTTCCCCACCGTCATGTTCTTGTGACTGGGGATGCCCAAGAGGTTGGGAATCAGGGCAAAAGATCTCATGTCCGTCTTCAAGCGTGCTTGGCGAGAGGGCCAAATCAAGTAATGGCGATGAAAAGAGCTCCTCGGAATTACTGAGTGTGGGATCACTTGTTTGCCCTGACTATCCATGGTGGGAGGAAGGAGCATCAGGGAGAGGATTCTGTTGTCCAGACACTTGGCTACTGAGACTCGGATTGGTGGAAGACAGGGTGGTGCTTAACCGACTGGAAGCATTATCTGCTGCAATCCAACCGACCACCTGGTCATACTGGTCTGACTTCAAGAGTTTTGTCCTGCGACACCCTGCAAACTGGGACATGAAGCTAGGTATCATGGATGATTGTTTTTCTTATGCTCTTGCAGCAGGCAAAGTTTCAACACGCCCAGGGCCACGGCCTCTGCGTGAACCATCAGCATCACGGCCATTTTCCTGTCCCTTACTACTCGCCTTGTGCATATTAAATGTTATATGCACGCATGCTTGACACACAAGATGTGGCACGGATGTCACAGTTCACAGCAAGCACAGTATATAGAAAAAGTATGGAAAAAGGAAAATAGATTACACTTATATTTTTCTTATCTCTGGCCCTGACACACAGAATGTATTGGACAGATGTCTATAATCACTGCAGACACCCTCTATAGAAAAATTATTGAAAATGATGGATTTTTTTTTTGTAATTTTCACTTATATTTCTCCAATCTCTGGCCCTGACAGACAGAAGGTATTGGACAGATGTCTCTAGTCACTGCAGACACCCTTTATAGAAAATGTATTAAAAATGATGGAAAAAATATATTCATTTTCAGTTATATTTCTCCAATCTCTGGCCCTGACACACAGAAGGTATTGGACGGATGTCTCTTGTCACTGCAGACATCCTCTTGTCACAGCGGGGAGTAGGGGAAATCCCCCACCGTGCGGTGGTAAAGGGGATCAGCCTGGCCAAAAAGGAGTAATAAGGGAGCAGGTCACCTCCTACAACATCCCTAATACTCTCCCTGACTCCTCACCGTATGAGCGGACCCCGATGTTGGGACGGCTCATACCCTGGATACCTAATATCCTGAGTCTCCCTGGAAATCCCTCACTTAGGAGCAGGGGAGAGACGACATGTTCATCCCAGTCATGGAGGAACAGGAGTCTCTATCTGAGGCCAGACTGCTAGAAGAGGGGAACACATACAGCTATAAGGAGATGGCAGGTAAGTGAAACCAGTAACACACTTACCTGCCACAGACACACTGACTGGAACCCGTGCACAAGTGCTGGTGTCCACACCAACATTAAAAGGACACAGCACACACCACAAACCACACAGGAACCCAGGATACCCATAGCTGCAATAAACGTGAGACACCATAAGAACATCTATGACCACAAGGGTGGCCCTCACTGGACAGCTGGAATATTAAGACCAGGAGGATAGCTCCAGCATACACCATGGCTGGAGTACCCCTCAGCTTCAGGCATCCAGCAGAGGCTAAATAGCCCAAGCAGCCACACCCACAACACATAAACCCAGTGTTCACCCTTCCAACACCAGACAGAGGAAGGAAGCCACTTAAAGGGCAAGTGCCCACACAAGCATAGAAAGCTACACGTTGCCGCAGGCAACAACATGCATGGCAACCATGTCACAGCAATCACCCAGAAGGCCGAGACACTGCCACCACATGCACACACAGCAACACGTTGCCGCGGGCAACCGCATGTGTAGCAACAGTGTCACAGCAAACACCATAGGCCGTGACACCTTGATATAAAAAGTATTGAAAATGATGGAAAAAATATAGTAATTTTCAGTTATATTTCTCCAATCTCTGGCCCTGACACACAGAAGGTATTGGACAGATGTCTCTAGTCACTGCAGATACCCTCTATATAAAAAGTATTAAAATGATGGAAAAATATATACATTTTCAGTTATATTTCTCCAATCTCTGGCCCTGACACACAGAAGGTATTGTACAGATGTTTCTAGTCACTGCAGACACCCTCTATAGAAAAATTATTGAAAATTATGGAAAAAATATAGTAATTTTTACTTATTTTCTCCAATCTCTGGCCCTGACAGACAGAAGGTATTGGACAGATGTCTCTAGTCACTGCAGACACCCTCTATAGAAAATTTATTGAAAATGATGGAAAAAATATATTAATTTTCAGTTATATTTCTCCAATCTCTGGCCCTGACACACAGAAGGTATTGGACGGATGTCTCTTGTCACTGCAGACATCCTCTATATAAAAAGTATTGAAAATGATGGAAAAAATATATAATTTTTTCAGTTATATTTCTCCAATCTCTGGCCCTGACACACAGAAGGTATTGTACAGATGTCTCTAGTCACTGCAGACACCCTCTATAAAATATTTATTGAAAATGATGGAAAAAATATTGTAATTTTTCAGTTATATTTCTCCAATCTCTGGCCCTGACACACAGAAGGTATTGTACAGATGTCTCTAGTCACTGCAGACACCCTCTATAAAATATTTATTGAAAATGATGGAAAAAATATTGTAATTTTTCAGTTATATTTCTCCAATCTCTGGCCCTGACACACAGAAGGTATTGGACAGATGTCTATAGTCACTGCAGACACCCTCTTTAGAAAATTTATTGAAAATGATGGAAAAAATGTAGTAATTTTTAGTTATATTTCTCCAATCTCTGGCCCTGAAACACAGAAAGTATTGGACATATGTCTCTAGTCACTGCAGACACCCTCTATATAAAAAGTATTGAAAATGATGGAAAAAATATATTAATTTTCTGTTATATTTCTCCAATATCTGACCCTGACACACAGAAGGTATTGGACAGATGTCTCTAGTCACTGCAGACACCCTCTATATAAAAAGTATTGAAAATGCTGAAAAAAACCATTTGTACTGTAGCTATAAAATACTGCCAGCCTGCCACCACACACAATAGTCCTTAAAAGGACTTTTGGGTCTTTGAAATGTTTTTCTACTGAATTGATTGCTATCAGACTCTCTACACTCTCTGTCCCTTCCGAAGCGCAGCTCTCCCTGACTACAAATGAACCGAACATGCGTCATCGGGTGCTATATAGCACCCGATGACGTGTGCCGGCCAGCCAATCACTGTAATGCCAGTAGCCAACATAGCTACTGGCATTACAGTGAGGGCAGTACTTACCTGCATGTTTATTGGCTGCATAGCAGCCGCAAAACAGGCAGGGAGGAGACTCGAGCATGGCGCTCGAGCACATGCGGTACTCGACCGAGTGCCGCCATGTGCCAAGCATAGCGATGCTCGAGCCTAACACTCGCTCAACACTAGTTGAGACCAAATCTGGTGATGGTATATATTGGATTGTTTTAAACATTAAAGGAATTATGCCATAATTGATGTAAAAAAAATAAAATCAGACATTGTAGAGATAGAACCAGCCCTGTATCTCCTCATTCATGTTTCCAATTGCTCTGCTAGCTTCTTTTCAGATTGGCAACTCAGAAGGAGTGTCGTTTCTCAGAGGCATATCCTTTCTCAAAGGGTGTGTCCTTTCTCAGGGGGCATGTTCTTTCTGCCTCAGCTCTCTCCTTGTAACTCTCACTCCATCTGTTAATAGATGGAACTGAGCATGTGCATCCACCTCAGTAGGCGGACATGCACATTACTATACAGAGTAAGCACCAGGGGGCGCCACTATAATGAAGTAATAAAATATCAACTGGAGGATTTTTGTAACAGAAAGTAAATGATAGAAGTAACCTGCTGAAACCCCTTTAATAAAGATGGACTTTCTTTTGTCCTAAGCGCTAAGTCTCTTGCTTTATAACACACCTTGCAAACTATCTAAACAAGGGATGCTCAACCTGCGGCCCTCCAGCTGTTGTAAAACTACAACTCCCACCATGCCCTACTGTAGACTGATAGCTGTAGGCTGTTCAGGCATGCTGGGAGTTGTAGTTTTGCAACAGTTGGGGGGCCGCAGGTTGAGCATGCCTGATCTAAAATGTACACTGCTCAAAAAAATAAAGGGAACACAAAAATAACACATCCTAGATCTGAGTTAATTAAATATTCTTCTGAAATACTTTGTTCTTTACATAGTTGAATGTGCTGACAACAAAATCACACAAAAATAAAAAAATGGAAATCAAATTTTCAACCCATGGAGGTCTGGATTTGGAGTCACACTCAAAATTAAAGTGGAAAAACACACTACAGGCTGATCCAACTTTGATGTAATGTCCTTAAAACAAGTCAAAATGAGGCTCAGTAGTGTGTGTGGCCTCCACATGCCTGTATGACCTCCCTACAACGCCTGTGCATGCTCCGGATGAGGTGGCGGACGGTCTCCTGAGGGATCTCCTCCCAGACCTGGACTAAAGCATCTGCCAACTCCTGGACAGTCTGTGGTGCAACGTGACGTTGGTGGATAGAGCGAGACATGATGTCCCAGATATGCTCAATTGGATTCAGGTCTGGGGAACGGGCGAGCCAGTCCATAGCATCAATGCCTTCGTCTTGCAGGAACTGCTGACACACTCCAGCCACATGAGGTCTAGCATTGTCTTGCATTAGGAGGAACCCAGGACCAACCGCACCAGCATATGGTCTCACAAGGGGTCTGAGGATCTCATCTCGGTACTTAATGGCAGTCAGGCTACCTCTGGCGAGCACATGGAGGGCTGTGCGGCCCTCCAAAGAAATGCCACCCCACACCATTACTGACCCAATGCCAAACCGGTCATGCTGGAGGATGTTGCAGGCAGCAGAACATTCTCCACGGCGTCTCCAGACTCTGTCACGTCTGTCACATGTGCTCAGTGTGAACCTGCTTTCATCTGTGAAGAGCACAGGGCGCTAGTGGCGAATTTGCCAATCTTGGTGTTCTCTGGCAAATGCCAAACGTCCTGCACGATGTTGGGCTGTAAGCACAACCCCCACCTGTGGACGTCGGGCCCTCATATCACCCTCATGGAGTCTGTTTCTGACCGTTTGAGCAGACACATGCACATTTGTGGCCTGCTGGAGGTCATTTTGCAGGGCTCTGGCAGTGCTCCTCCTGTTCCTCCTTGCACAAAGGCGGAGGTAGCGGTCCTGCTGCTGGGTTGTTGCCCTCCTACGGCCTCCTCCACGTCTCCTGATGTACTGGCCTGTCTCCTGGTAGCGCCTCCATGCTCTGGACACTACGCTGACAGACACAGCAAACCTTATTGCCACAGCTCGCATTGATGTGCCATCCTGGATAAGCTGCACTACCTGAGCCACTTGTGTGGGTTGTAGACTCTGTCTCATGCTACCACTAGAGTGAAAGCACCACCAGCATTCAAAAGTGACCAAAACATCAGCCAGGAAGCATAGGAACTGAGAAGTGATCTGTGGTCACCACCTGCAGAACCACTCCTTTATTGGGGGTGTCTTGCTAATTGCCTATAATTTCCACCTGTTGTCTATCCCATTTGCACAACAGCATGTGAAATTGATTGTCACTCAGTGTTGCTTCCTAAGTGGACAGTTTGATTTCACAGAAGTGTGATTGACTTGGAGTTACATTGTGTTGTTTAAGTGTTCCCTTTATTTTTTTGAGCAGTGTATATGTGATAAATATGTACTGCTGGGAGGCTGAAGTCAGAACACTATTACATGCATTTTTGGAATTTCATGTCTAACTTCGTTAAGATGTCTCATTTAATACATCTTTCAAAAGCTTTTAGATTTCCTCACAAATTAACCCCTGAAATACATTTGCAGAGACTGGAAATGTAAGAATTTTTTTTAACACAGGGGAATGGTGGAAAAACTCTGACTTTGCCATTGACCTTCCCCTCTAATTGCAGTAACATAACTTCTGTATAATAATGCATTGACAAGAATACAATTGCCTATATGACCTGCTTTTCCATTTTCATTTTATTATGTCATATTTTTTTAAGTACACTGTTATGTGGTGCAGTATCTATCATTTTCTATCGAAAACCATGTAAACTGTATATGTCTTGTACTTTCTAGATTGTGATATTTGTATCTTCATATTTTCATATATCTGTTCATGCAAAATATTTACTGTACAATACAATAGAAAGATTGAAATGGAGAAAAAGGACATGGACATATGAAAAACAGAATAACTGCTAAGAAGGAAGGTCTGTTATAAAATCTATAGATGCGTGGGTCCAGGGCAGTGGCGTACATAGAGAAGTAAGGGCCCCATAGCAAGGATCAAACCAGGCCCCCCACACAGCACAGAAGGGTTTCCGCCTAAACCCCTTTCAATGACCCTTGGGCCATTTTTCCACTGCCTCATTCGCCAAAAGTTGTTCCTTTAGAGGGTAGAGTCCTGACCAAGTTTTCACCTCCAGTAGAAGAGGAGATAATCCCAACAAAGCTGGGCCCCTTCTTGCCCTGGGCCCCATAGCAGTTGCATGGTCTGCCGCTATGGTAGTTACACTGCTGGTCCAGGGTCTCTGTGGAATGGGCGAGGGACAAAGAAGACCGACAGGCCATCTCCTGGGTACCTTGACCCTTGCGCAAACATCACAAGCAGGGACAAAAGCAACCACATCTCATGACCAAGTAGGCCACCAGTAAGATCTGGAAACCAGATGCCTAGTACCAGTGATTTCCAGATGACCTGCAAGTACAGAGCAATCGGACGCCTCCAAAACTTTTAGATGAAGGTTTGGAGAAACAAACAATTTGCCTGAGGGAAGATTACTAGGAGCAACAGTAGAAAAGATAGTCCAGCACTTCAGAGAAGAATATCAAAACTCTGTCTTTATTGGTTGAATTCAAGATAACATATAGTGGACCCCACAGCACACTTTCTCCTCCAAGTTGACGCGTTTCGACCAACAACTGGTCTTAGTCGTAACGACTAAGACCAGTTGTTGGTCGAAACGCGTCAAAGACTTGCCTGAATGCATTTTTTTCCATTGGAATGTATTAGTGCCGGATCCGACCTTTAAAAATGAGAAAAAAAATAAATACCGGATCTGTTTTGCCTGATGACACTGGAAAAACGGATCCGGTATTGCAATGCATTTTTCTGACTGATCAGGCATTTTTCAGACTGATCAGGATCCTGATCAGTCTGAAAAATGCCTGATCAGTCAGAAAAAATTACATGCGTTTGCATACAGTTTTCCTGATCAGGCAGGCAGTTCAGGCAACGGAACTGCCTGCCGGAATCAAACAACGCAAGTGTGAAAGTACCCTAAGTACAATGATCTGACAATGAGCCCCTTCTATGAATTGCCGCCATTCTTCAGAGGCCCATTTGATAGCCAGGAGTTTCCGATAGCCAATGTCATAATTCCTCTCAGCAGAGGAAAATTTTCTCGAAAAGTATGCACATGGTTGAAGATTAGTTAAAGAGGATGACCCCTCAGACAATACTGTACCAACTCATATCTCAGAAGCAATAATGAATGGTTTGGTGTCATTAGGTTGAATAAGTGCACAAACGAAATTCTCTTTCAGAGTTTCAAAAGCGTACAGAGCGTCCGAGACCAGTGGAGAAGATCTGACCCTTAAGTCAGTCAACTTTTTGGCAATGAGTGAAACATTTTTAATGAACTTTCTATAATAGTTTGCAAAACCTTGAAATAGGCCTAGCCCAACCCACTACGGCTTGAA
The DNA here is from genome assembly GCF_905171765.1 of Bufo bufo. Lineage (NCBI taxonomy): Eukaryota > Metazoa > Chordata > Amphibia > Anura > Bufonidae > Bufo > Bufo bufo. The sequence continues at coordinate 564,991,253 of NC_053392.1, read as the reverse complement.
CTTTAGCGGGGTCCATACAGAAACTTTAGGGTGACAGAATATAACCCAGGAAAGAGTCTTCTCTTACACCAAAAACACATTTACTTAGTTTAGCAGAAAGCTGGTTTTCTCTCAATTTTTGAAGAACCTTGTAACGTTTATAAGATAAGAAGACCAGTCGGGAGAAAATATCAGAATATCGTTGAGATAAACTACAAGAAATTGACCTAGAAACTAGGAACAGCCCGAAGGCCATCACAAGATATTCAAAATGCCCTTAAAGAAGTATTAAACGCCGTTTTCTATTCGTCCCCTTCCCGTAATGTAATCAAATTATAGTCTCCTCTAAGATTGATTTTAGTGAAACACTGAGCCCCAACAATTTGATTAATCATATTGGGAATGAGAGGAAGAAGGGACTGGTTTCTGACCATGATTTTTTTTTATTTTCTAGATATTTTCTATATATGCAAGGGCGTAAAAAACACCAATCTTTTTTACCTACAAAAAAGAATCCAGCTCCATAGGTGAAACAGATGGCCGAATATGCCGGTTATTTACAATGTCCTGAATATAATCTTTCATGGCCTGCCTTTCAGGTCTAGTAAGATTAAAAATTCTGCCTTTGGTTATTTAGAACCTGAAACAAGTTCAATGGTACAATAATACTCGCGATGGAAGGACAAGATTTCAGAGACCTTTTTGGAAAAAACATCAATCATTTATGTACTAAGGTAGTGGACCTTCCTCTAGTTAAAAACCAGAGAGCTGAATGAATAGACAATGATTAGAACACTGAGGACCCCACTAAGACCGGACCATGTGCCTTCAGCCAAGGTAAACCCAAGATGGCATCTGCAGACAAAGAGGGGGGGGGGGGGGCCTTTCTCAGGGAGCATGTCCTGTCTGCTCTAGCAGGTCGCTGTTGAAGGATGGAATTTTCTGTCAGAGAGGTGGACAGAAAAATTTAAAAAAGCACAAAAAACAGTTGGCACTATACAGATACATTTCATTGAATAACTCAGTGACTATACAAAATTTGTAATTTCATGTAATCACAAAAGTGTTCAGAATTGGTGCTTCTCCTCACTTTCTACCAGCTAGGTGAATTGGGCAGCAGATGCTGGTAAATTACATCACCACTATGTGACGAATCCAAAGGAGACAGGGTCCAGCAATCACATATGATTAAAATATTGTAAGCTTTATTGAAGACGATACATTAAAACAAGATGTGCACATCTCAATCACACTGACGCGTTTCAGACACAAAAAGTATCCTCAGGCTACTTTCACAGTAGCGTTTTTGCTGGATCCAGCAGGGATCAGCAAAAACGCTTCCGTTACTGGTAATACAACCATCTTCATCCGTTATTAACGGATCCGGTTGTATTATCTGTAACATATCTTTAACATGAACTCCATTGAAAGTCAATGGGGGACAGATCCATTTTCTGTCTGAGAAAACGGATCTGTTTTCATTGACTTGCATGCTGCGGTTTGTTCTCCGGTATGAGAACGCAACCAAACGGAACAGAATGCTTTTTGGAGCACTCCGTTCTGTTCATTTCCATTTTGTCCCCATTGACAATGAATGGGGACAAAACGGAAGCGTTTTTCTCCGGTATTGAGATCCTATGACAGATCTCAATACCGTAAAATAGAAACGCTAGTGTGAAAGTAGCCTTAATCATAGCTAAGAATAATGGCTAATGCCCATGAATATATACACAATAAGAACAGATGCTAATTAGTATTCAATAAGCTATGATTAAGGATACTTTCAGTGTCCGAAATGCGTCAGAGTGATTGTGATGGAAGAAATGCAAATGGGATCTTAACAAGCTCTGCCTCTAATGTCACCAGATGTAAGGCAGCTATCCTATAAGTCAATGTTCAGCTCTTAAAATAAGCCTTGAGACATGACTGGGATATTAAATAAGCCAGCACCTCATCTGCAGACAGCTGTTTCAGGGTGATTGTCCCTCATCTGTGCAGAGCAGAGAGTACTGGCTTAACTGAGTGAGAGTCCAATCCAGGATTTGGGGGAGTGTACTATATCTCCTTACGATGAGCGCCTTAATCAGCATGAGGAAACTTATAGGCCACACATGCTCCTCTGGAATTCTGGGATGCAAATGAGCTCTTAGCCAGCTCTGCCTCTGATGCCACCAGATGTAAGGCAGCTATAGTCCTTACATAGTCCTGATACATGGGCTATACTATTCTTCTGCACACTGTATAGGGCTCAAGTGCCTGATATAAGTAAGGTAAGAATTTAGAATATTAAATATGTGTATATTAGAAAATTGTATGATTTTCTATTATATAAACAAATACATAAAAAAAAAAATAATATCCCTTTAATTTTATAACAACATAGTGCCAACATACTTAGCAGTGTCACCAATTTCCTTTCTCGATGGAGCTCACGATCACAGACGCACACAGACAGGAAGTCTATCAAGCTTTTTTTTCCAGCCGTCTGTAGAACGGCATCTTAAGAGTCAAAAGTAACATGTGCCTCTATAAACGAATAGTCATTCTCTGTGGGAGGCTCAGGTCTCGCCACACACGCGTTTTTAGCTTCCACGCTCTCTCATGACAAGGTATATGAACATAAATACTCCTAACAAAGTAAAAATAATAAAAATTCATTTCGGAAAACAGGAACAGACTGTCAATCCTTATGTTCCTCGTCAATGACAGGTTGGGATACAGAGCTGCAGGCGACCAAGAAGCAGGACATGAAATATCTCGCAGTCTATGAGGCAACATCTGCTCTGTTTCCTGTACAAGGGCTGCATTCTGTCAGCTCCGCACCTTCCCGCTACGTATGGTCCTTGTTATTTTCCTCTTAATGCCACATTCAATTCAGTCTTTGAATTGAATTCTGGACTGAAATTTGGATGATGGCTTCGCTAGCCTGCACTGGACTGTATGATGGTACTCATCAGATTATTCACTGGTAAACCAGGTACAATGGACCAGATTTACTAAAGTGTCTATGCCTAAAGTCTAAAATATGGCACAAATTGATGCACTTTTTTTATTTTAGATTTTCTACACTTTTATTTAAATCCTGCTCAAAAAGGTGGCAGCGCTTAGCAGGAAGGAGGTGGGGCTTAACCAGGAAGGGGAGTGGCCTAAGATGTGTCGGTTTATGCCACGATTCTGGTGGAAAATTCTGCTTCAAAGTAAACCAACCAACAAAAGTGTTTTTACCTGCACGGCCTGGGGCGGTGTGATGAATCTGGTGTGCTACAATAGCGCAAAAGGACCCGATCTGGGTAAAGGTACATTTACAAAATACACTAAGGGCCAAAGCGGGGATCACTGCCAAACTTGACCCAGATCTCAAATAAGTGCTAAAAAATAAACTTTTATTCATTTATATATAAAAGTAGGCTGTGAGCCTCAAGAAGGTGTTTAAAAACACTGTTTACTGCACCAGCGTATTAAACTCATAACTGCTTACATGTGGGGGAGATGTGCACTCTCCCCTCCACACTGATAGATCACAGACCTGAACTTAGCGTCAGTGCGGTCACTGGCCACAATATCTTTTGGTGAAGGGTACTGGTTGCCTCCCAGACTCCCTTTAAAAAACAAATGTAACTGTTCTCTTGGTCAGTTATTTCTCTGACCAGTGCTAAGAGCCATTCCTCCTGGCCGATGCTGACTAATGTGGGCTCTGACTACCTGACATGCAGAAGCTAGTGAACAGAATCACTGAACTGTCTAACTGACTAGTAGCATTGGCGCAGACAAACAGACATTAAAAGCAGACACTGCCCCCTGACATGTTTCGCCAGAGAACTGGCTTCTTCAGGGGTAACGGGCAGAGTTCATGCCCGTTACCCCTGAAGAAGCCAGTTCTCTGGTGAAACAGCCTACCTTTATATATAAATGAATAAAAATACATTTTTAGCACTTATTTGAGATCTGGGTCAAGTTTGGTAGTGAGCCCCGCTTTGGCCATAAATCTGGTGTAGCTCTAGGTAGTCTCTCCAAGGCTGTGTAGACCTGAACCACCAAATCCAGCCCAATGTCTTGTAGGGATAGCTCAGTTGAATGTAATAATACCAATTCATAATATATACCAATAATAAAATAATAAATATGAATAAATTAAATAAATAAATAAAAAAATATTAATAGTAATAAAATAATAATAATAATAATAATAATAATAATAATGACAATAAAAAACAATACTAATGGTATTTGTCACCTCTGTGTACTACTGTAGCATTATTTTTGCTCATTGGATAGTGCTGGGTTTACTGTAATGGAATGATTGTTTTATTGTTCTAGAGTTATACTATTAAAATGTAATAAAAAAATATACTATTAAAAAAATAATAATTATTCCTTTCAATTAATGATCCGTTGCTTCATTCTGGAGAAAAAGTGCTATGCATATGCAAATCAGCAGCTAAGTGCACTTTTGCTCCTCCTGCTTCTTCTGCCTCCTTGATCGCTAGGTTCCTGTATATTCATCTCGCTTGACCTTGTCAATAAATATGAGGGGAAAGGTCTGGAAGAGGAAGTAGTAGGAGTAAGGGGTCACAGAGTGGCTTGGACCGGCCCTCGGTGCACTTAACTGCTCATATGCATATGGTCTGAAAGTATGCAGAACAGTGGCTTAGTGGTTAGCAATGGTGCCTTGCAGGTTTGAATTGGACCAAGGACAACCCCTGTATGGAGTTTCTATGTTCTCCCCGTGTTTGTGTGGGATTCCTCCGGGTTCTCCGGTTTCCTCCCACACTCCAAAGACATACTGATAGGGAATTTAGATTGTGAGCCCCATTGGCAGTGATAAGGTCTGTAAAGCGCTGGGGAATAAATGAATAAATAAATACATTAATTAATAAATACTTTTTCTTTCGAATGAAGCAATAGACCTTTAAGTGAACGCTCAGCTAGACCTACAAGGCATTGGACGTGTTTTAACAGTAAATATCCTGGTGACAGACTCCCTTCAAAAGGTATTGCTTGCAAAAATTCACAATCACTCCCTAGACATTAAAGGGGTTACGCCACCACTGAATGTTATTTTAATATAATTCAGAATGAAACACAAGTTACTATTGTAATTTAATTTGTTTTACAAAACACTCCATTTGAGAGCTATTCTAATGGCACCTTCAGGTGTTTAATTTGTATAGTAATGTACACGTCCGCCTACTGAGGTGGTCGCACATGCTCAGTTCCATCTTTCTACTTCCACCAGCTACAGGGAGTGCAGAATTATTAGGCAAGTTGTATTTTTGAGGATTAATTTTATTATTGAACAACAACCATGTTCTCAATGAACCCAAAAAACTCATTAATATCAAAGCTGAATATTTTTGGAAGTAGTTTTTAGTTTGTTTTTAGTTTTAGCTATTTTAGGGGGATATCTGTGTGTGCAGGTGACTATTACTGTGCATAATTATTAGGCAACTTAACAAAAAACAAATATATACCCATTTCAATTATTTATTTTTACCAGTGAAACCAATATAACATCTCAACATTCACAAATATACATTTCTGACATTCAAAAACAAAACAAAAACAAATCAGTGACCAATATAGCCACCTTTCTTTGCAAGGACACTCAAAAGCCTGCCATCCATGGATTCTGTCAGTGTTTTGATCTGTTCACCATCAACATTGTGTGCAGCAGCAACCACAGCCTCCCAGACACTGTTCAGAGAGGTGTACTGTTTTCCCTCCTTGTAAATCTCACATTTGATGATGGACCACAGGTTCTCAATGGGGTTCAGATCAGGTGAACAAGGAGGCCATGTCATTAGATTTTCTTCTTTTATACCCTTTCTTGCCAGCCACGCTGTGGAGTACTTGGACGCGTGTGATGGAGCATTGTCCTGCATGAAAATCATGTTTTTCTTGAAGGATGCAGACCTCTTCCTGTACCACTGCTTGAAGAAGGTGTCTTCCAGAAACTGGCAGTAGGACTGGGAGTTGAGCTTGACTCCATCCTCAACCCGAAAAGGCCCCACAAGCTCATCTTTGATGATACCAGCCCAAACCAGTACTCCACCTCCACCTTGCTGGCGTCTGAGTCGGACTGGAGCTCTCTGCCCTTTACCAATCCAGCCACGGGCCCATCCATCTGGCCCATCAAGACTCACTCTCATTTCATCAGTCCATAAAACCTTAGAAAAATCATTCTTGAGATATTTCTTGGCCCAGTCTTGACGTTTCAGCTTGTGTGTCTTGTTCAGTGGTGGTCGTCTTTCAGCCTTTCTTACCTTGGCCATGTCTCTGAGTATTGCACACCTTGTGCTTTTGGGCACTCCAGTGATGTTGCAGCTCTGAAATATGGCCAAACTGGTGGCAAGTGGCATCTTGGCAGCTGCACGCTTGACTTTTCTCAGTTCATGGGCAGTTATTTTGCGCCTTGGTTTTTCCACACGCTTCTTGCGACCCTGTTGACTATTTTGAATGAAACGCTTAATTGTTCGATGATCACGCTTCAGAAGCTTTGCAATTTTAAGAGTGCTGCATCCCTCTGCAAGATATCTCACTATTTTTGACTTTTCTGAGCCTGTCAAGTCCTTCTTTTGACCCATTTTGCCAAAGGAAAGGAAGTTGCCTAATAATTATGCACACCTAATATAGGGTGTTGATGTCATTAGACCACACCCCTTCTCATTACAGAGATGCACATCACCTAATATGCTTAATTGGTAGTAGGCTTTCGAGCCTATACAGCTTGGAGTAAGACAACATGCATAAAGAGGATGATGTGGTCAAAATACTCATTTGCCTAATAATTCTGCACGCAGTGTATATATAGAGTTAGAAGGTGTGAAAGTTAGACCTCTTGCACACGACCGTATGTCTTTTTCAGTATTTTGCGGTCCGCAAAAAAATATGGATGACATCCGTGTGCATTCCGTTTTTTGCGGAACGGAACATCTGGCCCCTAATAGAACAGTACTATCCTTGTCCGTTATGCGGACAATATTAGGACATGTTCTATCTTTGAACGGAAATACGGAAACGGAAGGCATACGGAGTACCTTCAGTTTTTTTTGTGGATCCATTGAAATTAAAGGTTCCGTATACAGTCCGTATACAGAATGCCAAAAACGGAACGGAAACAGAAGAAAAAACGTTTGTGTGAAAGAGGCCTTAGAGGGAGAGAGCTGCAGCAGAAAGGACATATCCCCTGAGTTATTATAGGGAGACAGTTTCAGCAGAAAAGAGAGAGAAAGAGCTGCAGCAGAAAGGACCCCCCCCGGAGAAAAGACACCCCACCCCCACTGTCATAGGGAGAGAACTGAAACAGAAAGGTCACCCCCCATGAGAAAAGACACACCCCTAGCTGCCATCCTGAAGAGCATTTGGTGCAATGAATGGGGGAGCTTAAGGATCCATGTGAGGTACAGGGCTGGTTCTGGCTTGTAATGTACTATATGATGTCTGATTTTCATTTTTTACGTGAATCATGGCATAACCCCTTTAAGTTCTGTGATATGGCTGTCTATACAAGTGGTTCTAAAAAAAAAAAATCTTGGGGACTGTATGTTTTAAAAAAAACATACCAGCCATTAAAAGAACTGGAAAAACCATAACTACAGTACTAACCTGCAGCTTTTGCAGGGCAGCAGCGGCATGTCTCTGTGTAATACCAGTAGGTGTGACTGTAGCCTAAAACTAGGCAAGAATATCCAAGACCTATGACACATATAAAGGGGAACCTGAGGAAGGAAACTTCTCCATCTGACCTTTACTCTCTTATACATTCCTAAGTAATGTATTTTACCCAAAATTCTTTAAACATTTCCTTTTTTTTCTCCACTTTTTTTTTCTTCATCGGTTGAATACTTCTAAAACAAAAATTCTTGGCTCTTCAGTTTATTTTTTTTTACACTTGGTCATAAACATAGGAAGGTCATTCATTTGTTGTGATAACTTAATGCACAGTACGTCTTGGGTTGTTTATGCCTGATAAGACAGTGGATTTGTCTACAGCCGCTCGCTACCAGTTCCTCAGCAGCAGAAAAAAAATAAAAAAATCAAGGCACAAAGTTAGGATAAAGAGTATTTTGCTACAGGGGCCAAGTAGGGGAGTTTAAAATCAGCCTCAGCCAGCTGAGTCAACAGTGAACTGTTCCCATGGTAAAATAACGGGTGTGAAGAGTTTCCGGTACAGCTAAGGAGGGTTGATCGGGACCATAAGGGTCTATGGAGGTGTCTCCGCTGCAGTCCATTAGCATCAAAAGCAATGCAGTATATTCTACCGTACAATGTGGTGTACAGTCTCGAGTCTTTACTATGATTGAGGAAGCCTTATTTTTGCTACAATACTTGGTGCTTTATAATATGATGCCGGTATAATAGCCCCATGCGATTACCACATAATACTGCCCCACAATGCCTGTTTCAAGGGGTTGTCCCAACATTTTATAAAAAGTTGCCCAAGTTAAATAAAAACTTTACCAGGCACACCATCTAATATCCATTATCACAATTATAGACTACTAATTTCCCACTATCCAAGAGGGTAATGGTAGTCCCTCCCTGTCAACAGAGGAGTAACTTGATATACTGGGCACCAATTCAAAATTAATAACACTGTATCACTTGCCATTTATAAATGAAGTGAACCAGTGGATACCTGCTAAGAGGTAATTCATTATTAAAAGGGTTAATATCTACCATTAAGGGTAAATGTACTTTCCGTGTGATCCCAAGACCTGTATATTGGTGGCACAGCTTAGTTATTGTGCCTTACTCAGCCTCAAAGTGTGAGGCCTACTACAAAAGATTCTCCATCCCTACATGCCGAGGACAAGTGTCAGACCTCTGAAAGACGGAAGCACGGACATCTTCAAACTGTTCAGGATCACAGGGACTGTGTCTGTTAGCAAAGGTAATGCTTGTTTCAGGCTATGGACTTTGCTGCCCGTGTAGAGGGTATATGGCTTTGGCACCTGCCACACTTATAACAGATTGCCTGTCCATTTAAAGATCTGCTCCCTGCAGCGGGAACTGCAGTACTGATTTGAGAGTTTTGGTTCCGGTGGTCAAATTGAAAAGATTGGAAAGTGTTTAGAGAGAGATACTTCCATCTTTGCCACTGCCTATACATAGCCATACAAAGCAAGCTCTGTGATGTAGCTCAGGAATGTACCAATTGATGCTATACTACACTTATCATCAATTCAGTAAAGATAAACTTTATTTATTGCAACCAACTGCCCTGGTTATTAGCTTCACCATCCGTTGGCCCCTACATCGGCCCTCCTGCCTTGCACCCTGCCAACTATCCACCATCAAGGGCACCCAAACTACCAACAGGCAGAGGCCCCGAGAAATTCTGGGAGTGACCTAAAGGGAATGCCAGAGCACTACTGCCCATCATAGCCGCTACCACTCACCCCCCCCCCCACTTAGGGTCATTCAGATTCATGTACCATTTTTACGACTGGTAGACTCCTACATGGCAGATGAATCATTGGGTACAACTGTAAAAAAAGATATCTTTTATAGGTATGCCTCTGCCTAGTCGCATATATCAGTTGAGTTTAGTGGATGATATTGGTGGGTATAGGCATCTGACATCATCCACATCTCTGGCCATTTAGAAAGTGTCATGTGAATGATGAGCTAAAGTTGAAATAGATACTTAGTCTCAGAGGTCTGGCATTTTTCTAGAGGAAGTTAGATTTATTTTAAAAATTTTAAGATTGCCTTATGTTGTACATCATAAATGCAAAATGGGAGACTGGAGGTCCTCTGCAATAAAGTTTTACTACGGTATGTCGAGACATAATACATGTCATATAACAGCGTTTTGATTCATAGTTCTGAAATATAGTTTGTTCAAGGAATTTGTGAACTCTGAGCAGGAAATCTGATGCCGAAGATGCAATAACAGATTATAGTTTATTTGCCTTAGAGGTCATAGAAGGAAGAGAGCTGGCTGTTCTCAGATCATCCAAGATATGAGATGTGCCTAGCAACATCCAATTCTTCCATGAGAGATTTACCATTAATTGAAGTCTAGACAGAAAATTCTTTATGGGTCGTAAAAAGAGCCACTCCTGATAAATATCCATGCTTTGTACCAACACAGTGCTCCTTCGGATTTGTGCAATTCTCTACTTCATAGAGGCCCCAAATTTAAACCATCTGCTGGACACCAGGCATGCCCTAGTCATTTAGAATAACAAAAAGTGCAAAAATGCTGATAAAATCCTCACCGACCTAGATTTAGGAAAAGCTTGGATGAGATATATCAATTTGCTGGTGAAGAAGACAAGAATTTGCAGAGATGCAGACATCTGCCAGACTGGATGAAGCCACAGTTTTTTTTATCGCTGCATAATGGCACATATTTGATCAAGAAGGTTTTGGTACCAAATTTTCTAAACAACATTTTATGTAGATTGCATTGATAGCACCAATCAAAATTCTGGTAAACCATCGTAAATAATTTATCCCAAATGAAAGAAATCACCAATAAATAAAAAAAATTATAAATTTGGAATTGTATTCAGCTGTTTCTTATTTTATATGTGTCTCTGGGAAAGCCTGGGGACCTCTAATTTGTACCCCCAAAGATGGCAAAACCTCTTATTTCAATGGATCTATGAACATTTTCTTATTTTCTGGTGCACACAGAGCCTGGTAGGTGTCACACAAAGTACCTATATCTCTATATAGGCACATCATGTGCCACCACATGGTGCCACTATAAGGTGCCATATTATGTTCTTCCCTAGAATGCCTCTGTAATACAGCATATGATAGATCATGACACAATTTTATTTCCAGAATTTGACAGAAATTGGAGGCTATCAGGAGTTCAACCAGACAAATCCTTGTCCATGGCTGTGTTTGGTGGGAGGTAGCAAAGCCGAACAGCCAAGTCCCGGAAGCCAAGCCAATCAGCTTTCTTATTCCTTATTCACAAGTCAGTGATTTGGTCAGTGATTTCCATCAGTAATTTTGAGCCAAAACCAGGAGTGAAGCCTACACGCAGAACAGGTATAAGGGAAAGATCGGCAAAGATTTGGCTCTAAATCACTGATGGAAAGCACTGACCAAAACACTGACTGCGAATAAGGCATTTTACTCTGTTTCCGATTCCAGAGCTAGGCGGAGGATTTAAGACTGGTGACTCCTAATTGACTTTTTGGTGATTTTCCAAACTGAAGTCCTGGTTATTGAGCAGTGTGCTTCTTACTACTTCATTTAAACTCCTAGTACTGAGGTCAGGACTTCAATATAGAAAAGCACAGGCAAGTCAAATAGGGATCAGCAGTCTTAAATCCTAACTCTGGGATTGGACACAGAGTCAGAAATCTGATCGGCTTGGCTTCCAGTCACACTGACAGGTTAACCAGCCAGGACTTGGCTGATTGGTATGCCAACCCTCTGTCACGGGAAGTACGGGGAAGAAAAGACAACCAAAGGGAACCACAACAAAACTACAACAGACTAGGCCCCAAACCTAGGGAGTAAAGAGGTCACCTCCTAGCATTCCCTGATACTCTCCCTAAGCTGCTAACAACATGGGCAAATCTCAATGGTAGAAATGCACATGCACTGGAACCTGAGACTGCTGAAACACTGCACCAAACCCTCAGCTTAGGGAACAGGGAAAGAGGCAACCGGCTCCTTCCAAACTGAAGGAGCCAGTGTCTCCCTGAGGCCTAGTCAGGACAGACACACCAAGAAAGGGAAAGGTCCTTGAGATGTAACTGGAACAGGAGAACCACCACACAAGCAGAGCACGCCACAGAAGAGCTATCAGCCGCAAGGAAGCAAGTGAGAGGCGGAACATATAAAGAGCCACCTGACTGATAACGAGTAGCATCTGCGAAGGGGCGGAAACCTGTCAGCAACAATGAAAACAAGAGAGATCTGTCAGATAGACTCCTGAGTCTTCCGTCTATTTGAACTTCTAAGATCTCTCCCAGGGCCGGCGGTGACACCCTACCAGTAAAGCCAAGCACAGAGATTTAGCTGGGTGAACTCCTGACAGAGACACAGTAGGGCACCATAGAGCTCCGTAACTGTCTTATTATGGCATGTACGGAGCGGTAGTATGAACCAATACATGATCCTTTATATAAGTATTTTTTAGTCTCCAAAGATTATTTTAATGAGTTAGATTCCCAATTAGGCTCCAATGTCATACAGCATGTGGTGCTCTTCTGATGTACCTCCTGGCCCCATATCCTTTTATCAGATAAGTAAGAAGTTTTTTACTGCAGTGTCCCTCCGTTGACAGTCCTTTGATAAATAAGACATAATTCACGCGTTGATCATTGATGGCTCTCCTTGATAACACTCAAGGGACTCTGCAACCCAACACTGTGCCATGGTTATGATAGATGTCAGAAAAGATGAAAAAGTGATCATTATTATTCCCATTAAGCTCCTGCTTGTCATTGTCTTTACATAGGTCAGGGAAGTAATGTGTTTGATTGAAAGCAGGTAAGATGATTTCTGCTGAGGAAGGAGTTGAAGAGCATTTGTCCTCGTGGCAGCATCCTCCATCCTTTACATTTATTTGCTTGGTACAATTAATTTTATATCTGAGACCTTCGATGTGTCCTCTTAAAGGGTTTGTCTCACAAAGAAAACCCTTGGTGACCCCAGTGACAGCTGCAGGAATAATGTAATACATAGATGGTGGAAGAGATGAAAACATAGAGTTCTGAGTCAGGGAACCCCCTCTATGACATCCATGAATATGGCATATGGAATGGGGGTGTTTTCATTCTTCAGTTAGTGGTCAACCAAAAGATGACCTGGTGTAATCATATTATAATATCCATGATCCTCTGGTAGGTGCATGATGTCGACCAGATCTGCTGCTTTAGGGATCATATGATGGTCAAATATGAAAAGTGGACAGCAGATAACTTACTCGTTGGAGAAGCACAGCAAAGTACCTCCTAAGTCATGATCTATGCCCATATGACCATCCATGATGCAGGACTAAATTGGGGAGAAGGAAACAGTATAAATAATTGCATTTATGTTGGTAGTGGTGAGCAAGTTGTGGTAGGCTTTATGCTTGTATGAAGGCCAAGGGTATCATACACTAGATCAAGGGTGCACACACTTTTTTGGTCTGGGTGCCGCATTTTCACATTGCTCTATTTCAACTTGGGACCGCAAAAATATTGTCCATCGGCGCTCATTTGTAATATGGGAAGGAATGATCGCTACAGCAGTCATTCCTCCCTCTTTCACTTCTGTTGATTATTGCAGTGCATCCCTTATTACACAGGGAGAGGTGATGACGAAAATTGTACATCTTTCATCTTTAAAAAGCCCTGTGTATCAGCTGATCACGCGATCGGCTGTGTTTCTGTCCAGCAGGACGGCGGCCACAAGCCGTGGCTCTATGGGCCGCAGGTTGTGCACCCCTACACTAGATGATGCAATTAAGATTTTATTGTAGATCCAGTGCCACCAATTACAACAGAGTGACATTTTGGGCTGGAGTTGCCCTTTATCAAGCTGTGGTGTGGGCTGTAGTGCGCCCTTGATAATGGGCAACTAGTGCCCGAAATGTTGCTTTATTGTCATTGGTGACACTGGATATACAATAAAATCTTCAAGGATAACTGTCACATTTAGACCCTAATTTAAATTTTCATTTATGTAGTTACTAATAACATGATATTCCAGAATCAGTTACTATTAGACTGACTTACCCCATATTTAATAAGATTCAGCCCTTAGCAACCAGTCTGCATAAAACGGCAATTTCACTATTCAGTTAAGATGGCCGCCACTGCCCTCACCCTGAGGCTAATCCCGCCTGCCCTCACTAGCCAGTAACAATAGCCCCCAAAAAGTGTTAGTAACCAGAGCCCTCCCCCCTAAAGGGTTAATCTCCTGCAGCACAAAGGGGTTCTCTTACCACATGTTGCTTTCATTTATACACTGAGCAGACGGCAGATCTCCCTTCCCTGGTCTGCGCTGATTCAACTCTGCATTCTCCAGCTCTGCTGAGTGAGGGAGCGTCTGCCAAGCGCAGGGACAGGGAGAAGTGCACACAGCCCAGGCACTGTTATCAGCTGCTGGGGAGGACCTGGCTTTAATCATTTACTTACAGTCCCTGGCTGTCAGTAATGTGAGCCTGCACAATGCGCGCTCCGTCCTTCAACAGATAGACGGACCATGCCTAGCAACCCTATTTTAAGCACAGGTAAAAGTAGGCAGTACATGGAACAAAAATGTGGAATTAAGGGGTAATTGAATACACAGTGAAAAGTTGAAATAGGGCCACCAAGGTGATATTAATCACCACAATCTAATACTCCAACAAAAAATAAATACGACAGTTATCCTTTAATTGTATCACTAATGCTCTCTATACTTTTGATGGTATTGGTGATCTCTGACAGTGGACCCTGGAGGAACGAGCACTAACCTTCACAGTTACAGCGACAGGGTGTGCAGCTTCCAACTACTATATCATACATGAAAAGATACATGTATAAGACCTGAAATGATGCAGATGGATGAAGTCAGGGGCATGCTTGGAGGTGCAGCACTAGCAATTGCAAATGAGTATATCAGGGGTCCAAACGTCCTTCCGGCATTTGTGGAAAGGGGGTTGCCCTGGTTCTAGACATTGTTAGATGGGAGCTGATCTGCAGTACCCTGTTACGGCCACTACACAGTGATGGCACCATTTTCTTCCTGCTCCATCCTCCGTGTTAGTTTTGGTGCCAGAACAGCTGATCCATGGGGGTACTGGGTGTCAGACCCCCACTGATCTGATATTAATAGGTCACCAATATCTAGAACCCGGAAAATGCCACTTGGTAGGTGGTGGAACCTTTTACAGATTTTGCATTGACATTTTACCTCTGATATACTGTAGTCATTCATACATTTCACCCAAAATAACAGTTCCTACAAGTCTTTGTGGTGTGAGAACCGCGGTTACACAGAGGGGATAATGCGGAGGATGAGAGTATTCTCGCTGAGTAAGCATGTTTCCACATGTCAGGTTCCCCTTTTTACTGCAGATTGTGTTTTCTTTTCCTATTTTTTTTCATTTGCCTTGCAGTTTACAGGACTGAGTTCTCACAGAATCTCCCTTTCTGATCTTATCAAGAGTTCCAGACGCACTTTAACCCACCTGCGTGAGGTGACCGCATGTGAACTGCCCTCCTCAATGTGATCAAAGAAGTCGTTTTTGTTCTCAATCACAGTGACTTCAAAATGTATAGATAAAGCCTTGTGATGTGACCAGTGAAATACTGAGAATAGCACTTTAGTAGCCATCTCCTTCTTTTTGCACCCTTGGTGAATACTGGCTGGAGTCTTCTTATCTGCCATGAGTAAGGGACTATGTTTTTAGGGGTTTGAGGTTTACACCCAAATATATAAACCTATACATAGAAACAGATGCCCGAGAGTGCACCCTCTGAAAGGAGGAGAGGGAGAGATCCCTGCTTCTGCCAAAAGTTAGTTGGACACGGCGCAGTGCCTATGTGCTTGACCTAAGTGTACCCGCTCCAGGTTGATGTAGTGCCCAATCTTCAACTGAGCAAGCTAGGACAAGGCAGCTTTGCTATCATATGGAAGTGCAACGGGCGCCTCCCCTCAGGGCCCTCTATATGGCGTCCCACATTTGGTAGAAATGCCCAGTGGTATAGTGCGGCCTAAAATGTCTCTTTATGTGCTCCTACCTGGATATGGCTGGACCCCAGGCTTCGGCTCCGAAGCAATAAATAGGGGGAATAATTGAGGGATTGAGAAAATAACTTGAGTCCAGACCTTGAGATGAAGTTCAATGGCAGCTTTACATGAAAAAACGTTTCTCCAAACAGTTTCAGGCTTTGTCTTGGTTCCAGCAGGCTTTAGCATTAAACTGGCAGGCAAACTAAACTTTGCTATAACTTTTTCTCTCTGACTCTGCTGTACTGACAGGCTGGCTGTATAACTCAGCTTCTTCTTTATGCTGCACTTCACTCTTGAGTCGGACTTAACTTCAGCCAAGGAAGTAATCTCCTGGCTCCTGAGGCTTCAGGCTTTAATCCCCGTGGCCAGCAAAGCTTAAGGTGCTCTGGCTGGCGTGGGCACGTCCAGCAGAGACATGCCCCTGCACACCCTTCCCCTGGCTGGGGGTAAACTAGACTGAGGCTAACTGGTCCCCACCCTTCCTGCAGGAAGTAGGGCAAGCCCACTTCTCTCCAGGGGGGGGTTAGAATGGAATGGTAAGTTCCATTCTCTCTAAGTACAGCTCTGCCGTGTTTGCTACCACCTGCTGGTGAACCAGGCATATTACATGAACAGGACCTGGATATAATACATAGATGGCATTGGTGTTAGCCCAATAAAGAAAATAGCAGGGTGCAGGAGTGGTAACAGCACTCTGGGGTGTTACAGAAGAGAGTTGAAGGCAATAAAGGTTGGTCATGTGGAGGTGAGCAGTGCAAGACTAGGGGACGGAGTCTCACCACTTCACTGCAGCGCTGTGCCATGTCGGCGGTTGTAGTGGATGATATTATTCCATTAGTATAGTTGCCACCTGGTTTACTGCACTCTGTGTCTGTGTGCTCTGCCCTCTAGAAGTAAAAAGCCATGTAGTGTGCACATTTTCTGCCTAACAATGCCAACTGAGTGCCATACTTTATTAACATAAAGCCCTCTAGTGCCTATGTAGTGCCATAGTGCGTGCAAAACAATGCCCAATGAGTGCTGCAGCATATACTTTACCAACATAAAGCCCTGTAGTGCCATAGTGTGAGCATGTAGTACCAAGCAGTTCCCAGTGAGTGCCATACTTTACCAACATAAAGCCCTGTAGTGCCTATGTAGTGCCATAGTGCGGGCACGTATTGGCAAACAGTGCCCAATGAGTGCTATACTTTACTAGCATAAGGCCATGTAGTGATTACGTCATGCCATAGTGTGCACACATAATGCCCAACAGTACCCCGTGAGTGCATACTTTACTAACATAAAGATCTGTAGACCCTATGTAGTGCCATAGTGTGTACTTGTAGTGACAAGCAGTGCCCAGTGAGCGCCATACTTTACTAACATAAAGACCTGTAGTGCCTATGTAGTGCCATAGGGTGTACATGTAGTGCCAATCAGTGCCCAGTAAGTGCCATACTTTACCAACATAAAGCCCTGTAGTGCCTATGCAGTGCCATAGTTCATGCACATAATGCAAAGCAATGCCTAATGAGTGCTGCAGTGTATACTTTACCAACATAAAGCCATGTAGTGATTACTTTATGCCATAGTATGCACACATAGTACCTAACAGTGCCCAGGGTGTGCAATATAAAGCCCTGTAGAACCTATGTAGTGCCATAATCTCACATGTAGTGCTAAGCAGTGCCCAGTGAGTGCCATACATTACCAACATGAATCCATATAGTGCCATACTGAGTGCACATAGTGCCAAGCCATGCCCAGTGAGTGCCATACTTTGCCAACTTAAAGCCCTGTAGTTCCTATGTAGTGCCATAGTATGCACACATAGAGCCAAGCGGTGCCCAGTGAGTGCAATATAAAGCCCTGCAGAACCTATGTAGTGCCATAATCTTACATGTAGTGCTAAGCAGTGCCCAATGAGTGCCATACATTACCAACGTAAAGCCATATACTGCCATACTAAGTGAAAATAGTGCCAAACCATGCCCATGAGTGCCATACTTTGCCAACTTAAAGCCCTGTAGTGCCTATGTAGTGCCATAGTGTGCACATGTAGTGCCAAGTGGTGGCCAGTGAGTGCCATACTTTGCCAACATAAAGCCTTGTAGTTCCTATGTAGTGCCATAGTATGCACACATAGTGCCAAGTGGTGCCCAATGAGTGAAATATAAAGCCCTGCAGAACCTATGTAGTGCCATAATCTCACATGTAGTGCTAAGCGGTGCCCAGTGAGTGCCATACTTTGCCAACATAAAGCCTTGTAGTTCCTTTGTAGTGCCATAGTATGCACACATAGTGCCAAGTGGTGCCCAATGAGTGAAATATAAAGCCCTGCAGAACCTATGTAGTGCCATAATCTCACATGTAGTGCCAAGTGGTGCCCAGTGAGTGCCATACTTTGCCAACATAAAGCCTTGTAGTTCCTATGTAGTGCCATAGTATGCACACATAGTGCCAAGTGGTGCCCAATGAGTGAAATATAAAGCCCTGCAGAACCTATGTAGTGCCATAATCTCACATGTAGTGCTAAGCGGTGCCCAGTGAGTGCCATTCTTTGCCACATAAAGCCCTGTAGTACCTATGTAGTGCCATAGTGTGCGCATATAGTGCCAAGCCATGCCCATGAGTGCCATACTTTGCCAACATAAAGCCCTGTAGTGCCATAGTGAGTACACATAGTGCCAAGAGGTGCCCAGTGAGTGCCATACTTTGTCAACATAACTGTTACTTTTGACCATTTTCGCTCCTGTTGTGTTTTCTATGAAGCAGTTGATGCTGTGCTTATCTGACATTTCAGGGCAGCGTTCGTTATTGCTGGAGAACGGAGTGCCGAACATGTCATAACTATAGGCACAGGATGATGTAAGAAATGGAGGAGGAAGCGATTACTGACCAGTACTGACGCCTCCACCACTGCACTGATAAGGTTAATCCATTCCATTGTGGCCGTCCCTTGCTTCCCACATCTAACCCATTTTTAATATGACATGCATTTGCCTGGAGATTTCGTGCATCCCTCCTATGTATTGATCTCATATATGATGTGCATGAAATGCTATCGCGGGGGGACAGAAACGACATTAAATCCATTTCATGATTGGAACTTCATCAGGTTATCCCGTCATGATTGACCCGCGAGAAACCCTTTTGAGACTCCAGAAGTATTTTTATGAATATATTTCTGGTTATCTTTTATCCATTACTGGCGTTAGCTTCACTGGGATATGATTTTACTTCCTTGGGATCACACGTCCCTTCAGCCACTGTAAGATGCCGTAGTCCTTGACTGTAAGAAACATTAGTTCCTGTAAAAAAGTAAAACTCCGTAGAGACAGGTGGGTAGATATAGTACACCGAGACATGTTTAGTAATACCGCCAAACGGTGTCCCAGTATATAACTGCAATGTAGTGTGCTCTCCGCCTCTAAGAAATTCTTAATGGCCTGGGTCCTAATAAATACGAAAAAATTTTTTTTTATAATGTCAGCAGTTTTGTACCTATGACACTGGCTGACCGGTTACATGTGCGCTTGGCAGCTGAAGGCATCTGTGTTAGTCCCATGTTCATAAGTGTCCGCATGGCTGAGAAAAATGATGTTTTAATATATACAAATGAGCTTCTAGGAGCAACGGGGGCGTTACCATTACTCCTAGAGGCTCTGCTCTTTCTACAACTGCCGCGCCCTCTCCACTTTCATTGACAAGACCAGGCAGTGTAAGGCCTAGTTCACACGATCGTATGGCTTTCATAGTTTTTTGCGGTCCGTTTTTCACGAATCTGTTGTTCCATCTTTGAGTTCCGTTGTGTTTCCGTTTCCTTTCCGTTTTTCCGTTCCGTTTTTCCGTATGGCATATACAGTATACAGTAATTACATAGAAAATATTGGGCTGGGCATAACATTTTCAATAGATGGTTCAGCAAAAACGGAACAGATACGGAAGACATACGGATGCATTTCTGTATGTCTTCCGTTTTTTTTGCGGACCCATTGACTTGAATGGAGCCACGGAACGTGATTTGCATGCAATAATAGGACATGTTCTATCTTTCAACGGAACAGAAAAACGGAAATACGGAAAAGGAATGCATACGAACACATTCCGTTTTTTTTGCGGAACCATTGAAATGAATGGTTCCGTATACGGACCGTATGCGGAACACAAAAAAACGGCCCGTACTCTTGCAAAAAAAAAGTTTGTGTGAACTAGGCCTTAGGGTCCATTCACACGTCCGTAAGTGTTTTGTGGATCCGCAAAACACGGACACCTGCAATGTGTGATCCGCAAATTTGCGGATCGCACATCACAGACACTATAATAGAAAATGCCTTTTCTGGTCCGCAATTGCGGACAAGAATAGGACATGTTCTATTTTTTTCAGGAACGAAATTGCGGATCCCAAAAAAACGGATCCCGAAAAAACTGATGCGGATCCCGAAAATGCGGATGCGGATCCAGGAAATGTGGATTTGCATCCGTTCCAGCCCCATTGAAAGTGAATGGTTCCGCAAATTGCGGAACAAATGCGGACCCAAATTACGGACGTGTGAATGGACCCTAAACGTCATAAAACCTGGGACTGTCAATCAAAGTGCAGAGGGCGCAGCAGTTGCAGAGAAAGCAAAGCCTCTAGGTGTAATGCAAACACCCCTGTTGCTCCTAGAGGCTCATTTGCATATATTACAACTTATTTTTTCCCCAGCAATACAGCCACTTATGAACATGGGACCAACACAGATGCCTTCAGCTGCCAAGTGCACATATAACAGGTCAGCCAGTGTCATAGGTACTAAATGCCCTTTAAGCAAAATTCATAACTTTCCTAACAGTGACAACCACAAGACCGCTATATCAGTTACTGCCATGTAACAATGCCTGCTAGTTGACCACAAGACAAAAATCCCAATGACAGCTGGCTTAAACCCCGACTGATGTACCCGCTGGGCCTAGACCAACACATTCACCCCTAGTCTAGCCAAAATCTCACCCTTTACTTTTTGGTAGTCGGCCACTTGATCGTCAGGCAAGTTGAAATACACCCGCTGGGAATCGGATGTCAGGAATGGAGCGACGACCTCAGCCGACTGGTCACGGGGTAGCCCCTGATGGCCACTTTCTCGTACATCGCCAGGTAGGTTTCAATGTCGTCTGCGGGGGTCATCTTAGGAATCGCGGCACGGATTGCTTTCCGGGCATCGTGGACGCTCGGGGTTGCTCCTGCAGTCTGCAAAGCCATCACGTGTTATAGCAGCAACTGGTTAGTCTCCTGCTGCTGCTTATTAGCCTCACGTTGCTGCAGGTTTGTCTCTCGCTGCTGCAGATTAGTCTCCATGAGGGCCTTCACAACAGCCTCCATTTTGTCATGGGGCACTGGTTGTAATACAGCTGGTTTAATGTACGACATTGAACTGTGCCTGAAAAATGCAGAAACCAAAAATATCGGCGTTCACGCCAGCCTCACTGCTCTTGCCCGCATCCTCCACCAATTGTGGGGACTCGCTCTGGTAAACAGAATTAGCAGACGCAGTATAGAGGCAACAACAAGTTCTTTGGATCAAACAGTTCAGTGTTTTATTCACACTTTAGGCAAGTGACAAAACAATCAGTCATATTCAAACAAAAAGTTACCTTGCGGTATTGGTGGTAATTCACACCATGCGTAAACTCTGCCTCAAAGAGTCCTTGCTCATAGCAGCAGCAACCTGTTTTCACGCCAAACAGGTAGCAAGCCTTCATCCAGACACAAGGCTCCCAGATCCCAACACAGAGACATGGCTTCTGAGCCCAGCTGCCTATTTAAAATCCGGTCTGTTATTGTCACCGCCACTTCTGTGAGAAGGTCTGGCAGACGTTCTTCTCTACCTCTTGTATGATGTTCTTTGTTTTAGTTTCACTTTCTCATCTCCTTTCCTTCTGCCAGGTGTCACTTATTTAGACATAATCGTCTTCCTTTATATTCCCTCCCATACTGCCTCACTTTGCGGTTTATACTACTTCCTGGATGAAGTGTTCACTGCTGGAGGCTGAGTCTGCTGTTTGCTCAGATAAGTCCTTTACTTTATTGTGTTTGCTTGCTGGCTTGATTCTAGGTGACCCTGACTCCCTCCGTATTAAGTGCAGGGAGCCGGTGGTCATGTACCCTCACTATTATAGTGTTTTCAGGTGTCACACAGGCTTAGGTACGTGGGCATGCAATTGTCTACCATCGAGACCCTTGTATGTGCATAGCAGTCAGGGAGAGCTCTTAGGGTTTTATAGGGCTCACCTAATAGCTCCTTAGTTTGGGATCAAGCCAGTCGCTCGATTATTTATAAGTTCCAGCTATCTGCAAATCTCATCCATGACAGGTATTTGACCTCACCTGGCTGTAAATCAGCCCAGCAGCACATGCTGGGAGGAAAATACCTGTTTTCCCAGACCAAACCTCTCACTGTGTCACAGGTGGTCCTGATTGATAAAGGGCTTAATATTGATATTCACTATCCTTAGGCTAGTTTTATATTGCTGCTAGTCAGATCTGCCAGATCTCTCTGTATCCAGCACTGGCGGAAGCTACAGTGATGCTGTCCGGCCCCATTAACTATAATGGGAACCCGTCGAGATATGGCCGCAACCTTGCAAACATGCAGAGAATCGGAAAAATACCGCTGCGTGGCAAATGCCACATACAAAGAGATCCGGCAGGCTGTTCCCTGCCAGAACAGCCTACTATCGCACTTACGCACAAGCTGGTGCATGCACAGTTCTTTCCATGAAGCTATTGCCAGCACAGGGATGGGAGACTGTGCGGGCGCTTAGGTGACATGTAAACACACACGAGTGAGATTACATTGCAGCCTCAGAATGACATTGGAGGAGCTAGGACGGAACTTGAGGATGAGGGGAAGTCATAGACTCACTCAGAATGGGCATGGCTGGGCTCCACTGACAGTTAGGACAGCCCCTTGGGCTCTTTTCACGGGTTATTTGCATACATATAAAAAAAACTGCAGCAATCATACGATACATACTGGTATATTTCTGACATGCTATAGGAGACCTCCAATAACATGTAATCAGGTCTATACACATAATCTTACTGACAGAATCCCTTTAATGCCTTGTAATGTAATCAGTATAGCTTTTGTATTGATCTGTCGGGGTTAACAGTCCTGCACCTGCAGGACGTTAGGCATAAGCTTAAGTCTGCCCCTAACTCAGTCTGGTGCGTAGTGTGCTAGGGAGGAAGCTCCATGTGCTCCACTCCTCCCAGTATTATTCCAAAGATCCAGAGAATCACCTTCTCTGAAGATTCTGTACTTGAGAGAAAGACTTCACCATGTCTACAATACTCAAGAAAGAGAGAGAGAGAGATAAAGGAAAGAACCAAGAGGGTTCTGAATCAGGATGGCCCAGTATTGGGTCAATCAGTAAGGAATTTGCTGTTTAAGGTTGACTTTACTGCAGTGAGAGGGACATCGTTTAAACACCCTTCATTCTTGGACATGGTCCGGTCAACCACCTCATAAGCCCTGTATTCCTCAGTTGGAAATTACAGCCACCACTAGAAAAGTAATATTGCCAGCCATAGATTAAAACTTTGGAAGGATCGAGTATAGACTACTATAATTTTCATCCTTGCTCAAATCCATACATTGTTGTCTGGGAGGATTTCCGCTATTTTCACTTGGAACTATTTACTATTATGCACTTTTGTAATGAGAGATGTTTATTTTCTACAACTGGCCTGGTTACTGACTCCTGCACCATTCACCGGCCATTGCACCATACACCTCCTGCCTTGCATTTGTACCAAACCTATAACATCAAAGCAACCCCAACTACCATCAGGCAGGATCTTCAACATCAATCTGTGCCCAGAGGGAAGAAAGGGTGTGACCTCCTAACACTGCTCTGGCCCTAGGAATCATTGTTGTGAAGATTGCCACTGTGATTGTTACAGCCAGAGCCACTACCACTCTCATCCTCTGCTCCTCTGGGCCATGCAGCATATTGAGAGCTCCCTTTTAGAGGTATAACTCTTTCATTTGTCTTCTGAGCTCCTCAGAGGTGGGTTTCTGGACACTATGAGTTCTCCCTCTCTAAGCTGGCCCGTAATGATCCCCATAACAATATTAGCCACAGTCACACCACAACAGGCACAGCCCCTAAAAAGGAAATTAAAAGTCTCCCCTCCACCCGATATAACCCAACTCTAGCACTCTTGTCAGGTCACTTTGCCCCACGAACATGACTTATTTAATGTGCCTTCACAATAAGATTGTGTTTGCACATTCCTTTGGTTTGGCGGGGGTCTTTGCTATTGGGATCCATGTACTAGAAAGATTCTGATGAAAAGGAGCCCGCCATACACCGCCTGAATAAAACATATATCCTGATGCATAATATCCCTACAGACAGCTCCATAAGTCTTCCATTATGACTTCACCCTTGTGCTCCCACATGAACCTGCTCCATAGAATTCTGTATTACCCAGTTTATTTTACAGCGTGAGACCCCGGCTCATCTATCTGCAGTATTTGCATGTAATCACCCTGGAGTCACCCATTAGTCTGCTCGTAATATGAAACATGGAAATTACATTTGAAACTCTGCTCTAACAAAATTAATGACCCCATTAGTGATGCATTTTATGTAGCAAATATCACATGGTCCTTCCATCTGTGTCAACACATCTCAGAGCTGTGCATGAAAATAAACTCCATATTTCTGGTCGTATCATCAATACATGTCCTGGTCCTACAAAGATTCTTTACACTGTCCGTTTGATGCCTTTTGGATGAATGAAATTAGCCATATTTTATAGCCTAGAGAGCTAGGTATCAACTAGAAATGCTGAACCTAATGCATATTGGTCACAGATATTATAATGTAGTTGGTCATCTCTTATGCGAACAATCATCCCCAACATCCAGGTTTTTGCTGAAGCTGGAGTAGTTCCCTGGAGCAAGGGTACTTTGGACTATGGGCGTTTGCCCTATTGCTACTAAGCAAAGCCATATACCGTGTTTCTCCGAAAATAGGACAGGGTCTTATATAATTTTTTTCTCTGAAAAAAGGGTTAGGGCTTATTATCGGGGTAGGGCTTATTTTGGCTCCATAAACAACAATCACACATTTATGCTTGAACAAAAAAAACAGGGAGATCTGGCGCGAGAGATGACAGGGTGCTGATTGGTGGAGGTGGGGGAGGGAGCAGGACGCGCTCACTACCAATCAGAGAGAAGGACATCCTCCTGCTTCCTCATTGTTAGAATGTGCGGGCTGGCGGTAGTAAAGGGTAGAGAAGTCGTCCAGCCCGCCCAGCGATGTACCCGTACGGTAGATGGAAGCGTGGCTGCCGGCATAATTTTGCATTTAGTGAAGCCGCCAGCCGCGATGTATGTGAGGGCTAGCGTCTTCACTGAAGGCTAAGTGCTGGCAGCCTGCGCTGCTGTAACTCCTGCCTGCCTCCGCCTCCGATCAGCTGGGAGAGCGGAGATTTCCGGCGCCGAGGTCCTGCCCGCTCGCCCTGGCAGCTCAGGAGTCATTAGTGAGCGCTCCTGAGCTGCTGAATCACCCACACTTCCATAAATATAAAATTTATCTAGGGCTTATTTTTGGAGTAGGGCTTATATTAAAGCCCTACTCCCAAAACCCTGCAAAATAGGGCTAGCTCTTATTTTCGGGCTGGGGCTTAATTTCGGGGAAAGACTTGGAAAGGTTAACTTGTCCTTTGATGTGTGCTGTTGTGTGCACTTCTACTGTTTTATATTGAACTGCATTTTATATGTTTTTTGTAATATATCCTGTTAATTTGCACTGTTATTGCAATATACCTGCACTGCACTGTAGAAAGGGTTATTACACAGCTAATACTGAGAGACTTTGGGACTTTCTTTCTTTGCACTGAGAAGTTAGAAATCTTCCACAGGAGGAAAAAACAGACACACTGACCTTTTGTCTGTCTGGTTCAGCTCAGTTATTTACATCTGAAGACTTGTTTATATCTAGAAAAACTGCTTAGGCTACTTTCACATCTACTTTTTTCTGGATCCATCATGGGTTCAGCAAAAATGCATCTGGTATAAAATACAACTGTCTGCATCCCTTCAGAATGGATCTGGTTATATTATATCCCAAATGAACGAGACAGATCCGTCACTAGATCCATTGTAAGTCAAATATCGTGTCCAAAATAACAGATCCGTCACCATTGACATACATTGTGTTTCATGATTGATCCGTCTTCATCAATATCCCATGACGTACTCAAAAACGCTTGTGCATCATGGGAACACAACAGAACGGAATGCATTCAGTTCAGTTTTGTCCCCATTGACAATGAATGGGGACAAAACTGAATAGTTTTCCTACACTTTTGAGATCCTTTGACGGATCTCAATATCGGAAAGAAAAATGTGAAATTAGCCTTAGTCCTTCCCATAGGCTTGTATTGAAACTCTATACAAGTCTATGACAGGCTGAAATTGCAACATTGTTTCTGTTTAGGATGTTCTTCTACACTCCACCCATCCCACTAGAAGGTTCTACAGTCATGGCCAAAAGTTTTGAGAATGACACAAATATTAGTTTTCACAAAGTTTGCTGCTAAACTGCTTTTAGATCTTTGTTTCAGTTGTTTCTGTGATGTAGTGAAATATAATTACATGCACTTCATACGTTTCAAAGGCTTTTATCGACAATTACATGACATTTATGCAAAGAGTCAGTATTTGCAGTGTTGGCCCTTCTTTTTCAGGACCTCTGCAATTCGACTAGGCATACTCTCAATCAACTTCTGGGCCAATTCCTGACTGATAGCAACCCATTCTTTGATAATCACTTCTTGGAGTTTGTCAGAATTAGTGGGTTTTTGTTTGTCCACCCGCCTCTTGAGGATTGACCACAAGTTCTCAATGGGATTAAGATCTGGGGAGTTTCCAGGCCATGGACCCAAAATGTCAACGTTTTGGTCCCCGAGCCACTTAGTTATCACTTTTGCCTTATGGCACGGTGCTCCATCGTGCTGGAAAATGCATTGTTCTTCACCAAACTGTTGTTGGATTGTTGGAAGAAGTTGCTGTTGGAGGGTGTTTTGGTACCATTCTTTATTCATGGCTGTGTTTTTGGACAAAATTGTGAGTGAGCCCACTACCTTGGATGAGAAGCAATCCCACACATGAATGGTCTCAGGATGCTTTACTGTTGGCATGACACAGGACTGATGGTAGCGCTCACCTTTTCTTCTCCGGACAAGCCTTTTTCCAGATGCCCCAAACAATCGGAAAGAGGCTTCATCGGAGAATATGACTTTGCCCTGGTCCTCAGCAGTCCATTCACCATACTTTCTGCAGAAGATCAATCTGTCCCTGATGGTTTTTTTTGGAGAGAAGTGGCTTCTTTGCTGGCCTTCTTGACAACAGGCCATCTTCCAAAAGTCTTCGCCTCACTGTGCGTGCAGATGCGCTCACACCTGCCTGCTGCCATTCCTGAGCAAGCTCTGCACTGGTGGCACTCCGATCCCGCAGCTGAATCCTCTTTAGGAGATGATCCTGGCGCTTGCTGGACTTTCTTGGACGCCCTGAAGCCTTCTTAACAAGAATTGAACCTCTTTCCTTGAAGTTCTTGATGATCCTATAAATTGTTGATTGAGGTGCAATCTTAGTAGCCACAATATCCTTGCCTTTGAAGCCATTTTTATGTAATGCAATGATGGCTGCACGCGTTTCTTTGCAGGTCACCATGGTTAACAATGGAAGAACAATGATTTTAAGCATCACCCTCCTTTTAACATGTCAAGTCTGCCATTTTAACCCAATCAGCCTGACATAATGATCTCCAGCCTTGTGCTCGTAAATAGGGATGAGCGAACCCGAACTGTATAGTTCGGGTTCGTACCGAATTTTGGGGTGTCCGTGACACGGACCCGAACCCGAACATTTTCGTAAAAGTCCGGGTTCGGGTTCGGTGTTCGGCGCTTTCTTGGCGCTTTTTGAAAGGCTGCAAAGCAGCCAATCAACAAGCGTTATACTACTTGCCCCAAGAGGCCATCACAGCCTTGCCTACTATTGGCATGGCTGTGATTGGCCAGTGCAGCATGTGACCCAGCCTCTATATAAGCTTGGGTCACGTAGCGCTGCACGTCACTCTGCTGATTGAAGCATAGGGAGAGGTTGCTGCTGCGACGTTAGGGCGAGATTAGGCAAATTAACTCCTCCAAAAGACTTCATTCTGTGATCGATCTGCAGCTGTGGATCATTGAAGTGCTAATATCGACTTGCTCACTTTTTTGAGGCTGCCCAGAGCGTTTTTAGATGACTTTTTTTCTGGGGTGATCGGCGGCCATTTTGTGGCTTGTGGTGTGCCAGCACAAGCTATCACCAAGTGTATTTAACCATCAATAGTGTGGTTATTTTGTGCTATATCCTACATCAGCTGCAGGCTGAGCCTGTGTCACCGAAGTGCATTTAACCATCAACAGTCTGGTTATTTTTTGGCCATATACTACATCAGCTGCAGGCTGAGCCTGTGTCACCGAAGTGCATTTAACCATCACCAGTCTGGTTATTTTTTGGCCATATACTACATCTGGTGCAGGCTGAGCCTGTGTCACCCAAGTGCATTTAACCATCAATAGTGTGGTTATTTTTTGGCCATATACTACATCAGGGGCAAGTTGAGCCTGTCACCCAGCGCCTAAAAAATAGACCTGACATTTCTATTCAACCAAATTTGTACTGTTTTAGCTGGTCAAGTTATTTGTAGTGACCGTAAAAGCACATTTTTTGTTCTGGGTTGAAAAACTATTCCCAAATTTGCCATTCTCAAAATAACTAGTTTCTGCTATATGAGGCCTACTTGAAATCTATCCCACAAAGGATATCTTACATTGAAGGTGCTGATAGTGTCATTTAGAAAAACCTAAGACACACGCTACCGTGCAGATAGAAGTCTAATTCTGTGATTAAACCTATACCTGTCACACAGCGCAAAAAAAAACAGGCCTCACATTTCTATTCAACCAAATCTGTACTGTTTTAGCTGGTCAAGTTATTTGTAGTGACCGTAAAAGCACATTTTTTGTTCTGGGTTGAAAAACTATTCCCAAATTTGCCATTCTCAAAATAACTAGTTTCTGCTATATGAGGCCTACTTGAAATCTATCCCAAAAAGGATATCTTACATTGAAGGTGCTGATAGTGTCATTCAGAAAAACCTAAGACACACGCTACCGTGCAGATAGAAGTCTAATTCTGTGATTAAACCTATACCTGTCACACAGCGCAAAAAAAAACAGGCCTCACATTTCTATTCAACCAAATCTGTACTGTTTTAGCTGGTCAAGTTATTTGTAGTGACCGTAAAAGCACATTTTTTGTTCTGGGTTGAAAAACTATTCCCAAATTTGCCATTCTCAAAATAACTAGTTTCTGCTATATGAGGCCTACTTGAAATCTATCCCAAAAAGGATATCTTACATTGAAGGTGCTGATAGTGTCATTCAGAAAAACCTAAGACACACGCTACCGTGCAGATAGAAGTCTAATTCTGTGATTAAACCTATACCTGTCACACAGCACAAAAAAAAACAGGCCTCACATTTCTATTCAACCAAATCTGTACTGTTTTAGCTGGTCAAGTTATTTGTAGTGACCGTAAAAGCACACTTTTTGTTCTGGGTTGAAAAACTATTCCCAAATTTGCCATTCTCAAAATTGTGGTGAACGGAAACAATGAAGAAAACAAATAATAAGGGACGCGTACGCGGACGTGGACATGGTCGTGGTGGTGTTAGTGGACCCTCTGGTGCTGGGAGAGGACGTGGCCGTTCTGCCACAGCCACACGTCCTAGTGAACCAACTACCTCAGGTCCCAGTAGCCAGCAGAATTTACAGCGATATTTGGTGGGGCCCAATGCCGTTCTAAGGATGGTAAGGCCTGAGCAGGTACAGGCATTAGTCAATTGGGTGGCCGACAGTGGATCCAGCACGTTCACATTATCTCCCACCCAGTCTTCTGCAGAAAGCGCACAGATGGCGCATGAAAACCAAGCCCATCGGTCTGTCACATCACCCCCATGCATATCAGGGAAACTGTCTGAGCCTCAAGTTATGCAGCAGTCTCTTATGCTGTTTGAAGACTCTGCTGCCAGGGTTTCCCAAGGGCATCCACCTAGCCCTTCCCCAGGGGTGGAAGAGATAGAATGCACTAACGCACAACCACTTATTTTTCCTGATGATGAGGACATGGGAATACCACCTCAGCACGTCTCTGATGATGACGAAACACAGGTGCCAACTGCTGCGTCTTTCTGCAGTGTGCAGACTGAACAGGAGGTCAGGGATCAAGACTGGGTGGAAGACGATGCAGGGGACGATGAGGTCCTAGACCCCACATGGAATGAGGGTCGTGCCACTGACTTTCAGAGTTCGGAGGAAGAGGCAGTGGTGAGACCGAGCCAACAGCGTAGCAAAAGAGGGAGCAGTGGGCAAAATCAGAACACCCGCCGCCAAGAGACTCCGCCTGCTACTGACCGCCGCCATCTGGGACCGAGCACCCCAAAGGCAGCTTCAAGGAGTTCCCTGGCATGGCACTTCTTCAAACAATGTGCTGACGACAAGACCCGAGTGGTTTGCACGCTGTGCCATCAGAGCCTGAAGCGAGGCATTAACGTTCTGAACCTTAGCACAACCTGCATGACCAGGCACCTGCATGCAAAGCATGAACTGCAGTGGAGTAAACACCTTAAAAACAAGGAAGTCACTCAGGCTCCCCCTGCTACCTCTTCTGCTGCTGCCGCCTCGGCCTCTTCTGCTGCTGCCGCCGCCTCGGCCTCTTCTGCTGCTGCTGCTGCCGCCGCCTCGGCCTCTTCCTCCGCCTCTGGAGGAACGTTGGCACCTGTCGCCCAGCAAACATGGGATGTACCACCAACACCACCACCTGCGTCACCAAGCATCTGAACCATGTCACACGGCAGCGTTCAGCTCTCCATCTCACAAACATTTGAGAGAAAGCGTAAATTCCCACCTAGCCACCCTCGATCCCTGGCCCTGAATGCCAGCATTTCTAAACTACTGGCCTATGAAATGCTGTCATTTAGGCTGGTGGACACACACAGCTTCAAACAGCTCATGTCGCTTGCTGTCCCACACTATGTTGTTCCCAGCCGGCACTACTTCTCCAAGAGAGCCGTGCCTTCACTGCACAACCAAGTGTCCGATAAAATCAAGTGTGCACTGCGCAACGCCATCTGTGGCAAGGTCCACCTAACCACAGACACGTGGACCAGTAAGCACGGCCAGGGACGCTATATCTCCCTAACTGCACACTGGGTAAATGTAGTGGCGGCTGGGCCCCAGGTGGAGAGCTGTTTGCCGCACGTCCTTCCGCCGCCAAGGATCGCAGGGCAACATTCTTTGCCTCCTGTCTCCTCCTCCTCCTACTCAGCTTCCTCCTCCTCCTCTTCTTCCACCTGCTCATCCAGTCAGCCACACACCTTCACCACCAACTTCAGCACAGCCCGGGGTAAACGTCAGCAGGCCGTTCTGAAACTTATATGTTTGGGGGACAGGCCCCACACCGCACAGGAGTTGTGGGGGGGTATAGATCAACAGACCGACGAGTGGTTGCTGCCGGTGAGCCTCAAGCCCGGCCTGGTGGTGTGCGATAATGGGCGAAATCTCGTTGCAGCTCTGGGACTAGCCGGTTTGACGCACATCCCTTGCCTGCCGCATGTGCTGAATTTGGTGGTGCAGAAGTTCATTCGCAACTACCCCGACATGTCAGAGCTGCTGCATAAAGTGCGGGCCGTCTGTTCGCGTTTCCGGCGTTCACACCCTGCCGCTGCTCGCCTGTCTGCGCTACAGCGTAACTTTGGCCTTCCCGCTCACCGCCTCATATGCGACGTACCCACCAGGTGGAACTCCACCTTGCATATGCTGGACAGACTGTGCGAGCAGCAGCAGGCCATAGTGGAGTTTCAGCTGCAGCACGCACGGGTCAGTCGCACTGCGGATCAGCCCCACTTCACCACCAATGACTGGGCCTCCATGCGAGACTTGTGTGCCCTGTTGCGCTGTTTCGAGTACTCCACCAACATGGCCAGTGGCGATGACGCCGTTATCAGCGTTACAATACCACTTCTATGTCTCTTTGAGAAAACACTTAGGGCGATGATGGAAGAGGAGGTGGCCCAGGAGGAAGAGGAGGAAGAGGGGTCATTTTTAGCACTTTCAGGCCAGTCTCTTCGAAGTGACTCAGAGGGAGGTTTTTTGCAACACCAGAGGCCAGGTACAAATGTGGCCAGACAGGGCCCACTACTGGAGGACGAGGAGGACGAGGATGAGGAGGAGGAGAATGAGGATGAAGCATGTTCACAGCGGGGTGGCACCCAAAGCAGCTCGGGCCCATCACTGGTGCGTGGCTGGGGGGAAACACAGGACGATGACGATACGCCTCCCACAGAGGACAGCTTGTCCTTACCTCTGGGCAGCCTGGCACACATGAGCGACTACATGCTGCAGTGCCTGCGCAACGACAGCAGAGTTGCCCACATTTTAACGTGTGCGGACTACTGGGTTGCCACCCTGCTGGATCCCCGGTACAAAGACAATGTGCCCACCTTACTTCCTACACTGGAGCGTGATAGGAAGATGCGCGAGTACAAGCGCACGTTGGTAGACGCGCTACTGAGAGCATTCCCAAATGTCACAGGGGAACCAGTGGAAGCCCAAGGCGAAGGCAGAGGAGGAGCAAGAGGTCGCCAACACAGCTGTGTCACGGCCAGCTCCTCTGAGGGCAGGGTTAGCATGGCAGAGATGTGGAAAAGTTTTGTCAACACGCCACAGCTAAGTGCACCACCACCTGATACGGAACGTGTTAGCAGGAGGCAACATTTCACTAACATGGTGGAACAGTACCTGTGCACACCCCTCCACGTACTGACTGATGGTTCGGCCCCATTCAACTTCTGGGTCTCCAAATTGTCCACGTGGCCAGAGCTAGCCTTTTATGCCTTGGAGGTGCTGGCCTGCCCGGCGGCCAGCGTTTTGTCTGAACGTGTATTCAGCACGGCAGGGGGCGTCATTACAGACAAACGCAGCCGCCTGTCTACAGCCAATGTGGACAAGCTGACGTTCATAAAAATGAACCAGGCATGGATCCCACAGGACCTGTCCATCCCTTGTGCAGATTAGATATTAACTACCTCCCCTTAACAATATATTATTCTACTCCAGGGCACTTCCTCATTCAATACTATTTTTATTTTCATTTTACCATTATATTGCGGGGCAACCCAAAGTTGAATGAACCTCTCCTCTGTCTGGGTGCCGGGGCCTAAATGTGTGACAGTGGCCTGTTCCAGTGGTGGGTGACGTGAAGCCTGATTCTCTGATATGACATGAAGACTGATTCTGCGCTGACCTAAGGCCAGATTCTCTGTTACGGGACCTCTCTCCTCTGCCTGGGTGCCTGGGCCTAAATATGTGACAGTGGCCTGTTCCAGTGGTGGGTGATGTGATGCCTGATTCTCTGCTATGACATGAAGACTGATTCTGCGCTGACATAAGGCCAGATTCTCTGTTACGGGACCTCTCTCCTCTGCCTGGGTGCCAGGGCCTAAAAGTGTGACAGGGGCCTGTTCCAGTGGTGGGTGACGTGAAGCCTGATTCTCTGCTATGACATGAAGACAGATTCTGTGCTGACATAAGGCCAGATTCTCTGTTACGGGACCTCTCTCCTCTGCCTGGGTGCCGGGGCCTAAATGTGTGACAGTGGCCTGTTCCAGTGGTGGGTGACGTGAAGCCTGATTCTCTGCTATGACATGAAGACTGATTCTGCGCTGACATAAGGCCAGATTCTCTGTTACGGGACCTCTCTCCTCTGCCTGGGTGCCTGGGCCTAAATGTGTGACAGTGGCCTGTTCCAGTGGTGGGTGACGTGAAGACTGATTCTCTGCTATGACATGAAGACTGATTCTGCGCTGACATAAGGCCAGATTCTCTGTTACGGGACCTCTCTCCTCTGTCTGGGTGCCGGGGCCTAAATATGTGACAGTGGCCTGTTCCAGTGGTGGGTGACGTGAAGCCTGATTCTCTGCTATGACATGAAGACTGATTCTGCGCTGACATGAAGCCAGATTCTCTGCTATGGCATGAAGAGACTGATTCTCTGCTGACATGAAGCCAGATTCTTTGCTATGGCATGAAGAGACTGATTCTCTGCTGACGTGAAGCCAGATTCTCTGCTATGGGACCTCTGTCCAATTGATATTGGTTAATTTTTATTTTTTTAATTTTTATTTTAATTCATTTCCCTATCCACATTTGTTTGCAGGGGATTTACCTACATGTTGCTGCCTTTTGCAGCCCTCTAGCTCTTTCCTGGGCTGTTTTACAGCCTTTTTAGTGCCCAAAAGTTCGGGTCCCCATTGACTTCAATGGGGTTCGGGTTCGGGACGAAGTTCGGTTCGGGTTCGGATCCCGAACCCGAACATTTCCGGGAAGTTCGGTCGAACTTCTCGAACCCGAACATCCAGGTGTTCGCTCAACTCTACTCGTAAACATTCTCACCTGAGTTAACAAGACGATTACTGAAATGATCTCAGCAGGTCCTTTAATGACAGCAATGAAATGCAGTGGAAAGGTTTTTTTGGGATTAAGTTAATTTTCATGGCAAAGAAGGACTATGCAATTCATCTGATCACTCTTCATAACATTCTGGAGTATATGCAAATTGCTATTATAAAAACTTAAGCAGCAACTTTTCCAATTTCCAATATTTATGTAATTCTCAAAACTTTTGGCCACGACTGTAGTTCAGTTATAAACTGTATATAAGGAGAGCATTTAGAGCCCCTAGTTGCCAGCAGATAGGGACCAGTGTTTAATAGAAGAGACTCTGCCAGATTGCCCAAGTGACCAGAAGAAAACGCTGGGAAGGGAATACTCTGCTACAGACCCTGGGTAACAAGTCCTTTGACCAGAGGGCCAGCCACACGACTGAGCCACAGACTAGAGATGAGCGAATTTTGAAAAAATTCTATTTGGCCGGTTTCTCTGAATATTTTGAAAAAATTTGGTTAGATCGGAATTTATTCATGGTGAATTGTGTAAAAAAAAAAAGGCTATTTCCTGGCTTTTATAGTGGTGTAGAACACTGTGCATTACAGTAACATGCATAGGGAGTCTGCTCTGGTAGTGAAATACTGTGAGTAAGTATGACATTCAGATGACAGGCGTCGCTCTTAGAATCACTGCACACTTCACTTATTTGGGCAGTCACGGGGCAAAGAAAATTGACCAAATAACTCAAGTATGAACTCAGCCTTACAGGTCTATGTTAGTGCCAAGAAGAAGCGCACTCCTTTTACACCGTTGTCAGCTGTTTCCACATAGATGCCTACAGAACCTGTTCTATTAAACGCTTATACAAGTAGAGCCCCCGACAGAGTGGAGAGGGTGTTAGCAGTAAGTTTGTGTTGACGTCACTG
This sequence comes from Bufo bufo, assembly GCF_905171765.1. Taxonomy (NCBI): domain Eukaryota; kingdom Metazoa; phylum Chordata; class Amphibia; order Anura; family Bufonidae; genus Bufo; species Bufo bufo. The sequence continues at coordinate 564,956,128 of NC_053392.1, read as the reverse complement.
ATTATTTTGCCCTTCCTCTGATCCGTCAGAACAATAACCCCCAAAAAACGGATCCTGTCTGTTGAGCAACTCGGTCAGCATTTGGTCAGTAATCCATCAGTATTTCTAATGCCAAAAAAAACAGGAGTGGATCCAAAACAGAGATGGCACGTGAATGGAACATTTGCATGTCTTCTGTGTTCTGTACCCACTCCTGCTTTTGGCTACCAAATCACAAGCCAATTCTAATGAGACCATACAGGCCTTACAGCTGCTACACAGACAGGATCCATTGTGCGTCTCATTTTTCCTTCCTTCTGACAGATCAGAAGAGGGGTCAAATAAATGATGATGTCAGCCATGCCGAAAGGCAAAATAGTGGCCAAGTCACGAAGTGGGGAGAGTGGGAACAGCATGAGAAGTCCACAGAGTGGCCCTATGACATAGTGGTAAGGTAGAAGCAGCATGAGGAGTCCACAGAGTGGCACAATGACAGTCTGGAGGTGGTAGCAGCAGCATCAGGAGTCCACAGAGTGGCAAGGTGACATAGTGTGGAGTTTGCAGCAGCATGAGGAGACCACAGAGTGGCAAGGTGACATAGACTCCTCCTGAAGAAGCAAACGCGAAACGCGTGTAGAGGGACACGCCAGGCAGCGACAGCTCATCCATACACCCTGGGGCATCGGGTAAGAGAGACTCTGACTTGCTCAGCACGATCTTGGGTTCACATTGCGAATGTGTGCGCACACCTGACTCCATATATCGGTGTATATAGCGCAAGTCACCATACCTGCTAGAGTCATTTTATGCATCTAGGATTTCATGATTGTCTTTAGAGTCCGCATGTATATGTTATTTAGTACCAGATAGCCCATATTTAATGCTATATATGATCTTATGGGATTGTCTATGAGCTGCCGATGCAGGGACTTTATATTGTTTCCACATGTCTTTACATGTGTATGTATGTTTTTGATGTTTCATTAATACATTTTGATATTTGGGTATTTTGTGGTACCAGTTCTCTTTGTTGATTTATAGTGTGGAGGTGGCAGCAGCATCAAAAGACCACAGAGTGGCAAGGTGATATTGTGTGGAGGTGGCAGCAGCATCAGGAGGCCACAGAGTGGCAAGGTGACATAGTGTGGAGGTGGAAGCAGCATGAGGAGACCACCGAGTGTCAAGGTGACATAGTGTGGAGGTGGCAGCAGCATTAGAAGACCACAGAGTGGCAAGGTGACATAGTGTGGAGGTGGCAGCAGCATCAGGAGACCACAGAGTAGCAAGGTGACATAGTGTGGAGGTGGCAGCAGCATCAAAAGACCACAGAGTGGCAAGGTGACAGTGTGGAGGTGTCAGTAGCATCAGGAGGCCACATAGTGGCAAGGTGACATAGTGTGGAGGTGGCAGCAGCATCAGGAGACCACAGAGTGTCAAGGTGACATAGTGTGGAGGTGGCAGCAGCATCAGAAGACCACAGAGTAACAAGGTGACATAGTGTGGAGATGGCAGCAGCATCAGAAGACCACAGAGTGCCAAGATGACATAGTGTGGAGGTGGCAGCAGCATCAGGAGACCACAGAGTGACCCGGTGACAGAGTGGGGAGGTAGGTGGCAATACTAGTACCAGCTGAAGATGGTGGGTGAAAGAAGGAGCACTTGGCATCAGATGTGTGGCATTAGGTGGGTGGCAGCATCAGAATAGTAGTTGAGGCAGGTAGCCAGAAGAAACTGGTTTCTTTTGTAAAAGTGTTGGTGTGGCACTTTGCACCATGGATGATTTAGTCTGACCATGGATGATTTAGTCTGATGCATCAGGCATTTGTTGGTGGAAATCCTGGCTGATCCACGCCTGATTCATCTTAACAAAGTGCAGTCTCTCCACAGGATAGCTTTTCCAGGGCAAACTCAGCCAGTTGCGGCCACAAATCCAGTTTGGCTGCCCAGTAGTCTAGCGGATCTTCAATGACAGCTGGCAGGGTGCACTCCAAGTATGCCACCGCCTGCTGCTTCAAGTTCTGCTCTATGTCTAGCTGCTGGTGAGTAATTTCTTGACTATGCGGGTGAAGAAAGCTGTTCATTAGAGACTCTACACTCAGGCTGCTGCTGACGGAGCTGGTACTGCTCCTGCGACCCCACCCCAGTAACCATGGAAGTGGAATGTGAGCACAGAGGGCCCCCCCCCAGGTCAGACCTGCAAGAGAATGGACGATTGAGCAGATAGGCAGCGCCAACTGGGTCCAACAAGGTGGAGAGCCAGAAGTCATCCCTCTGCCGAATGGTGACAATTCAGCTGTCACTACGCAAGCAAGTGAGCATGCATCTGGCCATTTGTGCAAGTGACTCGGAGGGACTCCCTGCCTCCATCTCCACTGCATACTGCCACGGTGTGTCTGGGTCCTCTGCCCCATCTTCCTCATCACCATGTAGCTCCTCTGCCTGCTCTTCCTCTCCTGTCACCTGTATAGAAAAATCACCCATTTTGCTACACATTGCTTGTGCTCCAATGTCCTCCTCCTCCTCCAGTTCAGCCCCCAGAGGGCTCATGTGGCCGTGAGATGTAGGTGCCACGTCTCCAGTCCCCTGACCAGCCAGATTTACCAGCATCTGTTCCAGGACATGAAGCAGTGGAATGACGTTGTTCATCCCGTAGTCTTGGTGACTGACAAATAACGTGGCCTCCTCAAAGGGCCTGAAAAAAAAGGCAGGTGTCACGCATGAGCTGCCACTGGCTGACATTGAAGTTACACAGGGGAGTACTCCTGTCCGCTTGGATCATCAAGAAATCGTTTATGACCTTTCTTTGTTCATACAGTCGGTCCAACATATGGAGGGTGGAATTCCAACAGGTGGAAACGTTGCATATCAGCCTATGTTGGGGGATGTTGTGGCTGAAGTGCATCGAAAGTTTCCTGGCCATTTTTAGGATGTCTTGCAGATGGGTGGAAGACTTCAGGAACCGCTTGACAACCAGATTGAACACGTGTGCCATGCAGGGCACATGGCTCAGCCCTCCTTGACGCACATGTGGTATGCTGGAGGGGCACTGTGAATTGTCCCTGCAGTGGAGGCTGAGGACACGGTGGAGAATAAGGAGGCAGAGGAGGACATTGTCGCAGGACCAACGACATGGCAACGTGGAGGTGGAAGCGGCGTCACCTGGCCAAGTTGCTGGTGTGGCTGTGCAGGAACCACATTCACCCAGTGGGCCGTAAAGGACATGTATTGTCCCTGAACGTAGTTCCAGCTCCACACCTCGGCACTGCCATGCACTTTGGCAGACACCAACAGGCTCAAGGACTGGCCCACCTTCTGTTCTACGTGTGCAGGGCTGGTACTGCCATTTTGGCAAAGAAATGACGGCTTGTGACTCTCCAACTCGGCTCTGTACAAGCCATCAGTTCTCTGAAAGGTGCAGAGTCCACTACTTGGAAAGGGAGGGACTGCAGCACCAGCAACTTGGCCAGGAGCATGTTCAGCTTCTGCGCCGTTGGATAAGAGCATGCATACTGTTGTCTCTTGGAAATCGTTTCGATGATCGATTGCTGATGGAATGAGTGATGAGGAGAAGGAGGACGAGGAGCAGGAGCATCAGGACCGGTAGATGATGACTGCCTGAAATCGGCTGCTTGCCACTGGGTGATGCAGCGGTTGCTGCAGCAGGCTGGACCACCACATCAGAGCCACGGTTCTCCCAGGCCACTTTATGGCGATGCTGCATATGTTGATGCAGGGCCGTGGTGCCAACATTGGCACCCTGGCCACGCTTCACCTTCTGCCCACAGATTCTACATATGGCCATGTTCACCTCCTCCGGCGGCTTAACAAAAAACTGCCACACTGCCGTGTAGGTGATTTTACCCCCAACACAGTGCACTGACTGACTGCTACCGCCGCTGCCTCAGTGAACCCGTGCACCACCACTTCCCGGGCAGGTAGGCTCCTGCGAAGCGGGTGGTCTATACCTGGCACGTTTGGCTACCAACCTCCCACTGCTGCCACCCTGCTGACTCCCGACCACACTAGTAGCGACTTGCTGGCTCCAGGGCCGTCTTTAACGCGGGGCAGCTGCCCCGGGCCCAGTTTTTCCTGGAAGGCCAAAGGCAGCTGCCTCTTGAGCCCCACTGGCCACTGCCCACAATTTCAATGACTAGTACACTAATCACTATCAAAGTAGGCAGCAGGCAGGCCGGCCGGACGGCAGGGTAATGTCATTCACTTCGTCACGCGCCTGCTCCGTCTGCTTCATTAATAAAGTGGGAGGAGCAGGCATGTGACGCAGTGAGTGAGTACTAGTACAGAGCCGGTACTGGGAGGGCTCCCCCATCTGCAGACGCTCGCAGCTCAGCAGACACTCGGCCCTTTCCATCACCGTCTCCTCCAGTTGGGCCCCTTGGAGCCCACATTGATCCCCGCATCTCAACCGGACTCCCTGCACCTCCTGGAGGCTCCGCAGTGCTCCCCAAAGTTTATCCATGGCCTCCGACCACTGTCCCAGGGAAAAGAGAGAGACCCCATCCCAGAGCAACTCATCGGGGGGCTGCAGGGTGAGGGAGGGGACCAGCCCCAGGCTGAGGCCCCGCCAAATATGACATCCCAGGCAGGGGAGGAGGAGAGAGAGGGGGCAGGTAGGTCGGAAAACGTGGATGAGGGGAACACACAGAGCCCAAATCTGCCATACAAACGGGGGAGAAGCTATTTAACAGAGGACTCGGGGGGGGGGGGGTTGGTCGGGCTGCAGTATACAATGTAACAGTCTACAGGTCAGAGGAGGCTGCAGGACACTGTTATGGGGGGGGATCTGTGGATGACACATATATAGCAAAAGATGCTATATATGTGTCATCCACAGATCCCCTCCATAACAGTGTCATCCACAGATGCCCCTATAACAGTGCGTCATCCACAGATGCCCCCATAACAGTGCGCCATCCGCAGATGTTCCCATAACAGTGCGTCATCCTCAGATGCCCCCATAACAGTGCATCATCCACAGTTGCCCCCATAACAGTGCATCATCCACATATCCCCATAACAATGTGTCATCCACAGATCCCCATAACAGTGTGTCATCCACAGATCCCCCATAACAGTAAGTCATCCACAGATTCCCCAATAAGAGTGTCATCCACAGATCCCCCATCAGGGCCATCTTTAACGCGGGCAAAAGGGGCAGCTGCCTCTTGAGCTTCGCTGGCCACTGCCCACAAATTCAATGACATCGTCGTAAAATATCTTGCCTCCGCTCTGCTGGCTCCGTGTCCCGATCCTATCCTTCACTATGCGAGCGGCATGGCTCACATAGTGAAGGACTTACTTGCTTGCTCCTCCTGCCGACCTCCCCTGCCCTTTGTGTACGCCGCGCGCTGTGGCATCACGCGGAGGCACTGCAACGCTAGGGTGAGCCGAGCCCCGGTCTCCTTCCTGAACTGCAGAGCGGTGCCCACTTCCAGCCCTGAGCCCAGCTGCCCAGAGCACTGATCCCGAGCCTGCTGGAGTCTTCAGAACTGTAAGTATTTACAGTAATTCACTGTAAGCTATATTATATACAGTGGATATAAAAAGTCTACACACCCCTGTTAAAATGTCAGGTTTCTGTGATGTAAAAAAATGAGCCAAAGATAAATCATTTCAGAACTTTTTCCACCTTTAATGTGCCCTATAAACTGTGCAACTCAATTGAAAAACAAACTGAAATATTTTAGGTGGAGGAAAATAAATAAAATAATGTGGTTGCATAAGTGTGCACACCCTCTTATAACTGGGGATGTAGCTTTGTTCAGAATTAATCAATCACATTTAAAATCATGGTAAATAGGAGTCAGCATACACCTGCCATCATGTAAAGTGCCTCTGATTAACCCCAAATAAAGTTCAGCTGCTCTAGATGGTCTTTCCTGAAATTTTCTTAGTCGCATCCCTGTCAGTATGGGGTCTGTGTCCCCAACGCAGGGTGGCAGATTGCTGTCTGCACGTCGCAGCACTATGGGTCCCGGTACTGGCTTATGTTGTAGGAGACGCAGGCGCCCGCCAGCATACCGCCGCTTCCGTCCTTAATGCCAGGTGTTATCTGATGCGCTATAGCACGCGCGCACGCACCTCTCCCTTTCTTATATGAGTAGGCAGCTGGTTCCTGATTACCATCCCCACCCGGAGGCGGGACTATTTGTATTTAAAGCGAACCTGTCACCATGATTTTGCGCATAGAGCTGGAGCGTCACAGAGCTGGAGCGCCGAAATCTCGCGATGTGCGAGCTAGCGCATGCGTAGTTCGTTCCCTGTGCTGATGCCAGCACAGGGAATGAACATGATGCCGACACTGCGCATGCGCTAGCTCGCGCATCGCGAGATTTCGGCGCTCCAGCTCTGTGACGTCAGCCGGCAAGGAGGAGAATCGGAGGACGCGGGGCGGTGCTGGGCTCCTTTCCGGCTTGACTCATCTCCGGCTACAGGACTCATATCACGTAATTTGCATATCACTCAAAACTGTTTTTTAACACAATAAAAGCACAGAGAGCTGTGGGACCTGGGTACTGCAGATGAGCTAGTGGCCATCTAGCAGCCCATGTCCCCAGCTCTATGCGCAAAATCATGGTGACAGGTTCTCTTTAAGGCAGCTGCACTCATCACGGAGTGCCCAAGCGTGGTTGTTGTACCTCTTGACTCCCGCTGAAGCTGCACACTGTGGGCCAGATTTATCATTACTCTGACAGCTCACTCCACTTTAACATATGGCTAAAGTCACTTTTAGCCAAGTCAGATTTATGATCGGCCCTTTAAGACTGTAATAAATGTGGTTTGACGGTAGCAGTTTATTCGTCAGTAAGCAGCTTTACAAAAGTCGCACATCTTTACGAAAAAGTCGCACGTTTTTATGAAAAAGTCGCATGTTCTATTAAAAAGTCTCATAAGATAAGCATGGTCCTCACTGGAGTGAAATTGCAACTTTTTTGCGACTTTTTTGCGACTTTTTAAATAGTCCCAATAGTAAATCTGTCTAGAGATTCATTTACATAAGAAAACACGCCCACTTTCAGAAAACTGGCGAGCATAGTGCAGAGCAGAAAAAAGTCGCAAATTTGTGCGCAGTTTTAGCGTTTGGGAGTTTTTTGGGGACTTTTTCACTCCATTATTCTGACCTGAGCTAATGATAAATCTGGCCCTGTGTCTGTTTATTGGATTTCCTGGATTCTGACCTGTTTCGTTTGACTACGCATCTGCCTGCCGTCTGTTTATTGGATCACCTGGATTATAGACCTCTGCACTGTCTGACTACGCATCTGCCCATCTCCTCCTGTAAGTCTGCCTGGATCCAGACCCTGCGCTGCCTATGAGACTACCAGCGCCACAGTGTATAACGCAGGCGCGCCGGACTGCAGACACTGCTGGCAGTTTGGGAGTTAATTCCCACTGTCGTCCTGCTGTAGGAACATAGCTGGTAAGTGCTCGCTCCCCCCCTCCCTTGGGGGGGCAGGGTAATAGGTGAAGTCACCACCCCTTAGAGTTAATAAAAAGGAGGGTCATCCCTGTGTCCTGCCTCTCAGTTTCCGGCACCTCTGGAAGGAAGCTTCCCACCCTCCCTCCCTTTGGTTATTGTTACGATGTTTTTGTATTGTCTTTTCAGTTCTGATTCAAGTCACAGCTGGAGGTCGGAGGATGACAAAAGTTACAGCGGAGGGGAAGGCTGACTTGCGCACCAATGTTTGGTGTGGCATAGCGCTTCTCGCACTCCGGGGACCGGCTTTGGGCCGGGCAGTTATTGTTGGGTTATTCTTAAAGGATTGAGCTAAAATAAGAATAAAGCTGTGACCGACCTTTCACCCACAAAAACTTGGCTGTTTGTGTCGTTTTTCCAGGCAGAGAGACAGGAGTTTGTGTGAGGTGTGTCATTTGTATGCAGTCTGCTTATATCTGCATGCTATATTGCTCTGAACTTTGTGTTGCCTGTATCTGTCAAGTGACTTTTGAATACTGTCTGCCAGTAAAGACCATCTGATCCTTTATTCTGCCTTTGTTGGACTCTGTTCACACTACTGCAGGTAGCTGCATTCTGGGTAACTGGTGCAGACACCAGGGTCCTCACTCTGAGAGTCAGCAATATTGGACTAATTCCCATTCCTCTATCAGCTGACACAGAGGATTCACATCCTCTGGTCGTAACAATCCCACAGCAAAAGCCATGGTCCACAGAGAGCTTCCAAAGCATCAGAAGGATCTCATTGTTAAAAGGTATCAGTCAGGAGAAGGGTACAAAAGAATTTCCAAGGCATTAGATATACCATGGAACACAGTGAAGACCGTCATCATCAAGTGGAGAAAATATGGCACAACAGTGACATTACCAAGAACTGGACGTCCCTCCCAAATTGATGAAAAGACGAGAAGAAAACTGGTCTGGGAGGCTACCAAGAGGCCTACAGCAACATTAAAGGAGCTGCAGGAATATCTGGCAAGTACTGGCTGTGTGGTACATGTGACAACAATCTCCCGTATTCTTTATATGTCTGGGCTATGGGGTAGAGTGGCAAGATGAAAGCCTTTTCTTACAAAGAAAAACATCCAAGCCAGGCTACATTTTGCAAAAACACATCTGAAGTCTCCCAAAAGCATGTGGGAAAAGGTGTTATGGTCTGATGAAACCAAGGTTGAACTTTTTGGCCATAATTCCAAAAGATATGTTTGGCCCAAAAACAACACTGCACATCACCAAAAGAACACCATGCCCACAGTGAAGCATCATGCTTTGGGGCTGTTTTTCTTCAGCTGGAACTGGGGCCTTAGTTAAGCTAGAGGGAATTATGAACATTTAAATTATATGAGATAAATTATTTATCTTTATCTCATTTATTTACATCACAGAAACCTGACATTTTAACAGGGGTGTGTAGACTTTTTTTTTTTATATCCACTGTATATTACTTGTTTTATGTGAGTAAAGGTGCTGGGTGGTTGGAGAAGTGTGTGTGTGTTGTGGTGGAGGGCGTGATTGCATGCTAAGGTGTGGGAAGGTGGGATCCAGGGGGCCCAAGTAAATTCTTGCCCAGGGTCCAATCAATATTAAAGATGGCTCTGGCTGGCTCTGCCGCTGCCTCATGGGCAAGCTGCCACCCTCTTCTTCCGATGATGAAGCCCCTTCTTCACCCAGCTCCCAAGTGCGATCAGCTACATCCTCATCGTCGAGTACTGTCTGCACGTCACTGATGTCCTCCTCAACCATCTCTGGGTCAGGAGCCTGACCGCTCGCAAAACAACCAGCTCCCACGCCACTCTCCTCATCACTACTTGCCCGCCTAGTGGAGGAAGCGGCGAATGTCTCCTCCACATCCTGACTTGCCAGTAGCTGTCTTCTAGTAGCTCGTCCTCACTGTATAGTGGAGCTGAGCCCACAGCATACAATACTTCTCTGGCTGAGGGAACAGAAAAGGACAGAGGCAGGTTGAGCACAGGTGAGGGCACAGGACCTGCTCCTGGGCCAAGCCAACTAAGGGTTGTGTCTGACAATCCCACCGACTCTTGGCTGGGGGTGTCTGATGTCACTTGCGACGAAGTCGAAGATCGAGTCAACCATTTAAGAACCGCTGAGTTGCTGGTCAAGACACAACCATTAGCTAACACTGGGAGCTCAGGCCTCTCGAAGTGACCCCTGCTGCCACGGCCCCTTACTCTGCTGCGACCTGTGCCTACGCCAGAAACATATAGGTCTCTGCCACTCCCCTGTGCAGGGCCTGGCACTTCTCTGTCTGACATACTGTTAGATCAAATAAATAAAAAGGAAATTAAAACACCCCCAAAAAGTCTGTAATTCTCTCACTTCACCACACAATGGCTAATAAGTCCTTTTTTCCTTAACTAATACACACAAAAAAGGGCTTTAGAACATATAACTGCACCGCTGAATGGCAAATAGGCCCTTATTTTTTTCCACTTATACACACCACAAAAGGCTTTAGAACATATAACTGCACCGCTGAACGTCAAATAGGCCCTTAATTTTTTCCACTTATACATGCCACAAAAGGCTTTAGAACATATAACTACACCGCTGAACGGCAAATAGGCCCTTATTTTTTCCCACTAATACATGCCACAAAATGCTTTAGAACATATAACTGCACCACTGAACGGCAAATATATTTTACTTTTGCCACTAATGCACGACAAAAAGGGCTTTAGAACATATAACTGCAACGTTGAACGGCAAATATATTTTACTTTTGCCACTAATATATGACAAAAAGGGCTGTAATTTTTGCACTTCACAACACAACGGCTAAATGCTTTAGAACATATAACTGCACCGCAAAAGGGCAGATAAGACATAGAAATATTTCCTTGTAATAACCCGTTAATGGCTGTATCAAACAATACTTTCACCCCAATAACAAGAACGGTTTGCTGGAATTACAGAACTGTATAATGGCAATTTGGGTCCCCAGTCAGTACAGCAAGGTGTAATAGGATTGTTCCTATTACCCAGGCTGTAACCTCCCCTATTGAACCCTATTCAACATAAATGCTGTGGAATGATTCCTCCCTATCCTTTCCCTACACTTGAATAATATTTCCCTGCACTTGTAAAAAAAATTTTTTAGCACAATGAAGTCTTTCCTAGCACTGTCCCTAGCGTCTCTCCCTGCACTAAGTACACTGGAAAATGGCAGAATCCAAGATGACTGAGGCTATTTATAGGGCTGTGACATCACAGGGCTGGCTGCTGATTGGCTGCATGCATGGCATTATGGATGATCCTGCCTTCCCAGAGTTCCTTGCTCCATGTCCACACGTGCAGCAGCCATTTTAGGAAAAAATGTGATTCGTTATTACGAAGCATGAGGAAATTAGGATTTGGTGCGAATCAAATTTTTCCTAATCTCTTCTGAAAAGTAGCAGATGGTGTCCAGGGGACCAAGTGCAGTATTGGGGCCACCCCAAACATGGCCGCTGCACTGGTAGATAACTCCATTTATATGAGTCCTGCTGCAAAGTATTGCCCTAAATTGACTTACCCTCTACATTGGCTTTCCCCAGAAAGCCCAAAAATTCTGAATACCAATGCTCACCGAACAAAATGGAAGTTGTCCAATCAGATTTCTACTGGATGGCTGGACAAAGCTATGTGAGCTAACAAGCATGACCTCCAGACTGATACATTTTAACACCTACCACCGTTGTTTGTGCAGCTGCTGATGCATTTACTCCCAGAGCATTGCCTTGACTGGATACAAGTGTAAAAGGTATAACAGAAAGTTGCTGAGCTTTTCATTATAGAATGATTATGTTTATAATAGGGGTATTCTCGGAGCGCAAAATGCATGACCTATCTCATCGATATCAGATCTGTGAGAGTCCGACTTGACACCCCCCTGCCGGCCTGCTGTTTGAAAAGGCAGCAGAGCTCAGACAAGCGCTGCGGCCTTCTCACAGCATTCCAAGCACAGCGCTATACATTGCGTAGTGGTTGTGCTTGGTATTGCAGCCCAGGCCCATTCACTCCAATGGGACGGAGCTGCACATAGGCCACGTGACGGATGAATGTGGCCTCTTCAAACAGCTAATTGGTGGGGTGACGGGAGTCCTGAGGATAGCTCATCAATACTGTATTCCCTTAAAACTCCTTTTTAGTATTTTTTTTACATAAAGACATAGGAGGAATGTTTTCAACTGTATTAACTATGTGACTATGTAACTCCGGTGACAAAAACGCCGGTTTTGTGGAGTACAGAAATCACAAATTATGTCACGAGTGCTATTTTGTGGAAAAATGTTCAACTTTTCCCCCTTCCTTGCCACCCTCATTACACTTTAAAATCGATGCCGCTTCCGTGCAGGTGTAGATTTTATATTTTGGCGCCAGAATTAGTAACTCTTAATAATTGGGGGGAACTCTACGCTAATGGTGTTTAACTACCGCTCTCGCCTCATTCCAAAATGGGGGCTTAGTGTATGTGAGGGGGGGGGAGAAGACATCTACCCCGGGCAGATTTATCATCAATTACTCCAGTTCTCTGGCTTAAATGATGACTGAAATCTATGACCGCTATGAGCTAGCGTAGATTACATTCTGGTCGCACGGATTGTAGGCGGGTGCGCTAAGCCTAGTATCACACTAGCGCTTATTACATCTGGCAGGTTGCGGCAGGATCTCCGCCGGTCCCCATTACAGTTAATGGGTCTGGACAGCAGCGCTGTAGCTTCGGGCAATGCCGGATACAGAGAAAGCCGGAACAGCCTGCCGGATATAACAAGTGCTAGTGTGAAACTAGCTTTCATTTATGATGAAGTGTGCACACACCAGTCCTTGGTAAATAACCCCCAATGTGTGCCAGTTTGACCAAATTATTGTCCCTTTGCTACAGCTATTTTCTTACGCTGAAGTCGTAATTCTAATACATTCTTGGTATGAGGGGTGTCAGGGGCATGATGGGCACCCTAGAAATACCTCTGGAATGATCTTTTTCCCTTTTTTTTTTTTACATTCTAAAATAGTGCGATATCAGTGTTTTTTCCGGTTGCTTGCATGTCGAGCCATCAGATATAAGCGCGCTCAGCCTTGGACCAGCTTCCCGTCCAGATGATTGCGCTGTGTGGGAAAGCCTGCCAGCCGACGGTCAAGATAAACCGTTTTCTGGGAAAGTGGGGGTCAGAGAATAGCTCAGTGTTTCCTTTTCTCTAAATACCTCATGTCATACACAGTACGGTATAAATGACGATACCCACACTATGCGCAAAAACATATTACACATTCTTCCCTTCATAAATGGCAGCAAGGCAATAAGATTGTGGGAAAGATGAAAAGATGGCGGATTCAAATATTTTACATAATGTGTCAATTCTTAAGCAACTTTTCCTAAAACCCTGTGTTGTCCCTCTGTTATTCCTCCTAAAAATGTATGAATAAATTGACCACAGGGTGCTGCTCAAACCCTGACACTGTCCAATAAGTGCTGGCAGAAGAAGGACATAACCCTGTCACTAGGAGAGTGGTAACAAACAGTTGTCAATGTATTCATGCATTTCTCAGAGGAATAATAGAGGAATGACACAATACAAAGAGGCTGCTCCAGAACGGATATTTCTTTGGAAATACAAGTATTTTGCTAACACTGACAAGTCAGTAATTTCTCTTTGAATATCTGTCAGCTGAATGCAGGCTGCTCTAGTGAAGGGGTTGTCCGCTTTTTACTATTGATGACCTATCCCTATTGAAGAGAAGGCAGTGCTCGTACAAGCACTGCCTTCTCTGCTCTGTCTACCCGCTCGCAGCAGCAATTGCAGTGGTGAGCAGGTGTAATTACAAGTATGGTGTCCCCATTTACTTCTATGGGACAGATCCATCCTATTCACTAATAAAGATGGATCCATCCTGTTGAAGTGAATGGGGCCACCATACTTGTGATTACACTGCTCGCCACTGCAATTGCTGATGGCGAGCAGGTAAACGGAGCAGAGAACGAGCGCTGCCTTCTCTTCAAACAGCTGATTGGCGGGGGTGCAGTGTGTTGGCCCCCCACTGATCTCATATTGATGAACTATCCTGAGGATAGGTCATCAATAGTAAAAAGTGGACAACCCTTTTAACCTGTAAACTGCTAAGTTTCTGCAGCTTCCCTGCTTTAGGGCTCATTCCCACAACTGTATCTGTTTTTGCGGATCCTCAACACTCTGATACCGGCCGATGATAGAAATGCCTATCCTTGTACGCAAATACAAGGATAGGCACGTTTTATCTTTTTTTGCGGGGCCACGGAACGCACGTACGGATGCAGACAGCCTCCGATCTGGTTGTGTGAATTGGCCCTTACTATGATTACTCTACAAACAGTGGTTTCCATAATGACTAGATATTTGATAAATTATCTATCTATCTATCTATCCATCCAAGGCCGGCGTCAGCACCCAGCATACCTGGGCAGGTTCCGGGGCCCACAGCTCCTACGGGGGCCCACAACACAGCTGCCAGAGGCCAGATGCGATGAGTGCTTACATCAATACAGATAGAAGCGCTCATTGCTGGAGCACTGGAAGCTGCGGTCCTGTCACTCACCGCTCAGCTCCCTGCGCTCTTCTCCTCCCTCAGGCAGGCGGCACTCTGAATGGTGAAGCAGGAAGACTTCTCGCTGCTCCACTATTCAGCCTGCTGGCATGTGGGGGCGGAGTCTGCAGCCCGGTAATTTGCATAAGCTCCACCCACATAGTGCTGCAGAGCGATCTGTGCCTGCAGGGAAGAGAGGACTGTGAGCTTCAGGAACGGGACAAGGTGAGTATTTACTGTGTTTTTTTAGTTTTTAATACAGAGGTGTTACAGAGGACTTTATTCCTATGGAGGGGGCACAGAGGACTTTATTACTATGGAGGGGGCACAGAGGTCTTTATTACTATGGAGTGGTTACAGAGGACTTTATTACTGTGGAGGGGGCACAGAGGACTTTATTACTGTGGAGGGGCACAGAGGACTTTATTACTGTGGAGGGGGCACAGAGGACTTTATTACTGTGGAGGGGCACAGAGGACTTTATTACTATGGAGGGAGCACAGAGGACTTTACTACTGTGGAGGGGGCACAGAGGTCTTTATTACTACGGAGGGGGCACAGAGGACTTTATTACTGTGGAGGGGGCACAGAGGACTTTATTACTACGGAGGGGGCACAGAGGACTTTATTACTATGGAGGGGGCACAGAAGACTTTATTACTGTGGAGGGGCACAGAGGACTTTATTACTATGGAGGGGGCACAGAGGACTTTATTACTATGGAGGGGGCACAGAGGACTTTATTACTATGGAGGGGCACATAGGACTTTATTACTATGAAGGGGGCACAGAGGGCTTTATTATTAGTGTTGAGCACGAATATTCGAATAGCAAATTATTATCGCGAATATCGCCACTTTGAGAATTCGCGAATATTTAGAATATAGTGCTACGGTATGTATTTGTTATATCGAATATTCTGCATTTTTTTCCATCTGAACACATGATTCTTCTCTGCTTCTTGCTTGTGGGCCAATAAGAAGGAAGCATTATCAAGTTCACAACAATACTTAGTGCACTCAGTAATCTGTAGTCAGACCTGCTAAAATGTGAAGTTGCACGTAGTGTGAAAAAATATTCTAATCACTGCCGATTAGCGCAATCGCAAATATATTAGAGCACTTGACTCTATCTGCATATAAAGCTATTGTAATGTTCTGACGTGCCAACCATTTTCTCCAGTCTCAGGAGAAACTCATGGAACTTGTACATTGCCGATTTTCCGCATTCAATAAAATAATCTCGAATTCGCGAATATATGACGAATATTCTACAAAATATTCATGAAATATCGCAAATTTGAATATAGCCCCTGCCGCTCATCACTATTTATTACTATGGAGGGGGCACAGAGGTCTTTATTACTATGGAGGTGCCACAGAGGGCATTACTAATGTGAAGGGAGCACAATGGGCATTTCTACTAAGGAGGGGACACAGAGCCAGAGGGCATTACTACAATGAAGAGGGCACAGTGGGCATTATTACTGTGAAGGGGGCACAATAGGGGTTATTACTATGAAGGGGGCACAATGGGGATTATTACTGTGAAGGGGGCACAATGAGGATTATTACTGTGAAGGGGGCACAGAGAGGGCATTACAACTGTGAAAGGGGCACAGAGAGGGCATAACTACTGTTAGGGGGCACACATCTGTACAAAACTACTGTGAAGGTTGTACAATGAGGGCAATACTACTGTGAGGGGGTACAATTTTTTGGAAAGTATTGGGGGAAGTGGGGGAGCCAGAGAAAGGACCCGCCCTGGGTCCTAAACATCGTAGGCACGCCACTAAAGCAGGGAACTATTTGCTCCACCATTGAGCCGCCAGATCTCCACAGCAGCAGCACCATGTCCTCATACTTCAGGAATCAGCCTCTGCACCTCCTACACAGCAGTGCCATGTGTCACAGTATCCTGCTGATGATGATGGGGAGCGCAGATCATGGGAGGAGCCAGGTGACTGAGGCGAGGAGTATTTATTATTAGTTTTTTTCACTTCCTGTGAAGGGGGCACATCTGGGCATAACCACTGTGAAGGGGCACTGGGCACATATCTTGGCATATCCACCATAAGAGGGCACATATCTTGGCATATCAACTGTGAAGGGGGCACATATTTTGGGATATCTACTCTGAAGGGGGCACATATCTTGGCATATGTACTGTGAGGGGGCACATATCTTGGCATATGTACTGTGAGGGGGCACATATCTTGGCATATCAACTGTGAGGGGGTACATATTTTTGGATATCTACTGTGAAGGGGGCACATATCTTGGCATATTTACTGTGAGGGGGCACATATCTTGGCATATGTATTATGAAGGGGGCATATCTTGGCATATTTACTGTGAGGGGGCACATATCTGTTAGTGGACCTGAGGGACTGAAACATTGGGTAGAAAATAAAAGTAGGCACATAAGGACTGACTCACATACAGTACAGACCAAAAATTTGGACACACCTTCTCATTCAAAGAGTTTTCTTTATTTTCATGACTATGAAGGCATCAAAACTATGTGGAATTATATACATAACAAACAAGTGTGAAACAACTGAAAATATGTAATATTCTAGGTTCTTCAAAGTAGCCACCTTTTGCTTTGATTACTGCTTTGCACACTCTTGGCATTCTCTTGATGAGCTTCAAGAGGTAGTCCCCTGAAATGGTTTTCACTTCACAGGTGTGCCCTGTCAGGTTTAATAAGTGGGATTTCTTGCCTTATAAATGGGGTTGGGACCATCAGTTGCGTTGAGGAGAAGTCAGGTGGATACACAGCTGATAGTCCTACTGAATAGACTGTTAGAATTTGTATTATGGCAAGAAAAAAGCAGCTAAGTAAAGAAAAACGAGTGGCCATCATTACTTTAAGAAATGAAGGTCAGTCAGTCAGCTGAAAAATTGGGAAAATTTGAAAGTAAGGGCTATTTGACCATGAAGGAGAGTGATGGGGTGCTGCGCCAGATGACCTGGCCTCCACAGTCACCGGACCTGAACCCAATCGAGATGGTTTGGGGTGAGCTGGACCGCAGAGTGAAGGCAAAAGGGCCAACAAGTGCTAAGCTTCTCTGGGAACTCCTTCAAGACTGTTGGAAGACCATTTCAGGGGACTACCTCTTGAAGCTCATCAAGAGAATGGCAAGAGTGTGCAAAGCAGTAATCAAAGCAAAAGGTGGCTACTTTGAAGAACCTAGAATATGACATATTTTCAGTTGTTACACACTTGTTTGTTATGTATATAATTCCACATGTGTTAATTCATAGTTTTGATGCCTTCATAGTCATGAAAATAAAGAAAACTCTTTGAATGAGAAGGTGTGTCCAAACTTTTGGTCTGTACTGTATATCCGCTCTGTAGCATGCTCTGTGTAAGGTATTTAATCTATAATACATGCAGTTTCATTGCTGTAAGCGCCGTGCAAAATGCCACAAGGGGGCCCACTGAGACTTTATCACCCAAGGGCCCACATGCCGGCCCTGTATCTATCTATTATCTATCTATATTGAGGGATCTGCATGTGTGAACAGGGCTGGCGGTGACTGAGTTCACTTCAGTTTAGCATCCAGCAGACTCGGGGACAGCCAAGTTGTGCAATCACAAGCCGTGGCACCAAAAATAAACACAAATCAAAGACCTTGCCTGTCTGTGTACTAACTACTTCAGCCAGGTACAAGTCATAAGGAGATCGTTCTTTCAAAGGAGACAGGTCTACCAGCTGCAAGGCTCTGACCCAGACAGTCTGAGGCCTCTTTTTTTCCCCATTAAAAATCCCAGTGACTACACCTTAGAGCACTTTAAGCTAGGGGGGATATCTGGGAATAGCTATACTGGAGAGGGGTGGAATGGTAGTTCTCTCTACCAATCCTACCTGCCATTCCAAAAACAAGTTTTAATAAGCCAGTTCCAGCTAATTACATTTTACTGAAACCATACAGCCTTCTGGATTCCTGGTATCTCATTAATCTGAGCAATCTGGGTGAGATATAAACCCCTTCCAGTACTTTACCAAATACATTGTTACAATATATATATTTAATTAAGCAATAATACAATAAAAGTACCTACACCAGGAGAAATTTGGAATGACATGACTGGTGGAATAAACTTACCAGGTCTATGGGAGTACTACTAGACGGTTCATCTACCCAGAATTGTAGATTTGTATCAATGTCCCACACATAAGCTATATGTTCCTCTCATTAATGGCCAAAATTGGCTCACTTATGGGCAGGACCAAAGAAGATGGACAAAATCTGCCATTATACACCTACACCTATGACATATTGCAAAAAACGTCAAGTAGGGAGGCTCAACACCTAGATGGAAGGGTAACGGTGGGTTCACTGCTCACTGGGTCACACACCCAGTTAAAGATAAGAAAATATAGCAAGGAAAAGAGCAGGCACACCACCTTCTGGAAAATAATGTATTTGACTGTTTATTCAGGCTATAATACTCAATACATGATTTAAAACTCAATAATAGTACAAAAGATATCATATAATAAAAATATAAACAATAAAAATCACTAAATAAAAGTCACTAAGTGACAATTCAAAGGGCGTTCAGAGGTCTGGCGCCCTCATAATATACGGACTCCAATGTATACAGTCTCCTGAAACGTGCCACAACTGTGGCAAAAAAGGGTATCCGGCAGTAACACAGAGGTAAGTACCACTCTTCTCATAGACCGCCCAATATAGTCTGATGAAAAGTTTCAAAGCTTATTAGATTGTCTCAGTGAGACTCTTACCACTCCGTAGTGTTTGTAGTGTCCGTTGGTGTGTCAGCAGATTCGCTTACTCACGTGTCTGCACGGGCACCTTCCAAAGAGTGGGGAGTAGGATGTTTTCACCGAGACGCTGAATACATGTGTTTGGAGCGCTCGGCTCCATTGCTTGGGGGGCGTGCCCAGGTCAGATGATCCTGGTAGACAGATCAGGTGATCAGATCAGCTGGTGCGATATTGGAGTCATGTGGTACACAGGTCCTATACCACAGTAAGAGTCTGTATCACAGGTGCACAGGTCCTATACCACAGTAAGAGTCTGTATCACAGGTGCACAGGTCCTATACCACAGTAAGAGTCTGTATCACAGGTGCACAGGTCCTATACCACAGTAAGAGTCTGTATCACAGGTACACAGGTCCTATACCACAGTAAGAGTCTGTATCACAGGTGCACAGGTCCTATACCACAGTAGGAGTCTGTATCAACGATGGTTAGTTCAAGAAATTTCTTTTATATCCACAGAATTCTTCTGTACTCTAGGTCCGGACCAGTACTGGATGTGGAGAAGGCGTAGTTCGCTAGACGCGTTTCGAGGCGACTTGCCTCTTCCTCAGTAGCATATTGACAAATCTCTGACTCCCATTTTTTTCATTAGGATTGGGATCATATACAGTCTTCTCTCAGGTGTTCTGATGAAACTCTCTCTCACTGTGTCGGGCAATCATGGGCATTAGTTGGTTTCGCTCACCTTTAATGAGGGCTTTCAACCTTCTTGGTTTCTGCCTCTTTATGCACTAAGGCCTCCTGCACACGAACGTGTGCGCCCCGTGGCCGTGTTGCGGCCCGCAAATGCACAAACACAGACCGTGGGGCAGCCGCAGCGGATTGCGGACCCATTCACTTTCATGGGTCCGCAATCCGCCCGTTCCACAAAAAGATAGGACTCCGTAGTGCTTCCGTGGGTTTCCGTTCTGTGCTTCCGTTCCGCACCATTCCGCATCTCCAGATTTGCGGACCCATTGAAGTGAATGGGTCCGCATCCGTGATGCGGAATGCCCACGGAACGGCCCCCTTGTGTTGCGGATTCGCAAATGCAGTCCGCAATAAAGCAACGGGCAGCACATGTGCGTGTGCAGGAGGCCTAATCATCCAGAAGATAAAAAATAAATAATATATATAATAAATAAATAATTTGAATCCTTAGTGGTTGATACCTTTTAATGGATAACTGAAAAAAAGACAAAACTGCGAGATTTCAAGACTACCCAGGTCTCTTCATCAGGCATCTTATAACCCTTTAGATACTTTGTTATACAATGCCTGATGAAGAGACCTGAGTCTTTTTTTATCTTCTATTTTCTGGCTATCATACTACAAAGATATTTTATACTCACTATCCAGAGGAAGAGTTCTATACTGTGTATATCCGGGCTTCTCCTCCGCACCCCTGATGACATATCCTAGAGTTAACCTTCTTTCAACACGAATTTCTTAAGACTTTCCAAAATTAAATCTCATATGTCTACAATATTGATGGATGGTAATGCACTGAGGGATTCTACATGGCTAGAGGACATTGCAAAAACTGCCACATACCACAATTAATGGGTAAATTGTATAAAAAAAATCAAAATGCCACACTCTGCTCCCCCGCTTTAATTTTTTGAGGGTCAAGTATCTTTTTATTTATATGAAAGCAGCTAGTCTACCCTAAACCAATTAGTAGGTGGTATAAAACCCATTCATTTTTGTTGGCATTGCCAATCTGATCTAGGCTCTTACCTTCACATATGGTGACAATGTTCTAAAATGCGGCCTTATTGGGAACGAACATAGGAATCACTTGAGTGGATTTGAAACCAATCTTTGACTATTTTACGTCATCTAATTTTTCTAAACCTCCCACCTTCAGGTCAAGAGCTTCAGACTCCATTGAACCGGGCTACTGAGTCTCTACCATCGGTCTCTCCATGGCTACATAAAGTTGCGGACATATGCAGTTTGGATGAACTTGCTCATTTTGAGTTGCTCCTTCCCCAGAGGTTTCGGCATATAAGGCGCCCAGGGTTGGACTTCCGACAGCTCCCTCATTTCACAAACTTGATAATAAACAATGTGCAGTAGCGCTCCCAGATGTCTTTTCTTTAAACTTTCCCAGTTTTGGTAACCTGGAGTGAGTCTCTTGACATTCAATGTATATGATTTTAATTACACACAGTGTCTACTGGAATGCTATATTAAAGGGACATTTACATCAGAAAGTGGTATTTTTTTAAACTCAATAGTCAAATGAATTGACTTATTGTTTTTCATTTCGGCAGGTCTATACCATTGAAAATTAAATACAAAATCTTGTCCTTCTGTAGCAGTCAACACAGAGATCAAAAATTCCTGTGTAGATAGGGAACCCATTGTCAGTGTACTACAGCTATGAGGGTTGAATGGTATCTGCTAGTAAAATAGTAGATTAGTAGAATTGGGATATCAATATGACCACTCTATTGTTCTGTTGATAGATCTAGATGAGGATGGCCACAGAAGAGCACTGCACAATTATCAGTGTAATGGGTGATGCTGTAATTGAGTCATTTATCCCTTTCCCTCTCTGGTCGCAGTGAATGGTCTGCGTGAGAAAGTCACGGCTATTTGCTGTGCTAAACGTCCAACGAAAGAAGGAAATTGAAGAGAGAGGACAGGAAGTAGAATACATGGAGTGACTAAATTATATCCAGAAAACCATCGACCTATTCTTTTATTTAAAAAATACATAGAATATTCACATATAAGTTGTTAAAGAGGACCTTTCACCAGAATAAAACCTCTAAACTGACTATACAGCCATGTAGAGCGGCGCCCAGGGATCCCCCTGCACTTACTGTTATCCCCGGGCGCCGCTCCGTTCGCCCGGTATAGCCTCCGGTATCTTCATAGTTAGGCTCCACCCAGGGGAACCTGACAGCGTCTCTTTCTCCTATGCTGTAGCGCTGGCCAATCACAGCGCTCAGCTCATAGCCTGAGAGTTTTTTTTTTCTCTCAGGCTATGAGCTGAGCGCTGTGATTGGCCAGCGCTACAGCATAGGAGAAAGAGATGCCGGCAGGTTCCCCTGGGTGGAGCCTAACTATGAAGATACCGGAGGCTATACCGGGCGAACGGAGCGGCGCCCGGGGATAACAGTAAGTGCAGGGGGATCCATGGGCGCCGCTCTACATGGCTGTATAGTCCGTTTAGAGGTTTTATTCTGGTGAAAGGTCCTCTTTAATATGTGACAAAAAATAATTGGTGGAAATGTCCCTTTAACTGAAACGTATCCTGACTCCGGAGGAATCTGCTCAGTCTTATTATTAACACAAAAATATAAAGAAATGCGGGGGAATCCAGTTCACGCTGCATGGGAACGGAGGCGGCATATAATGTTGTATTTTGACAAATGGCGAGGTAAATGTCATTTATACCGCTGCTGTGTATTACCTTGAATATGTATTTCCCTGCGTAATGTAATCATCTTCAGAGGATATTGATTTATAACCCAGAACCGTATCCAGCAGCGAGGCCCGCACAGGAGTAAGAACATTGCTTTATTCTATCCAACTGAACCTGGGTCCAGGAGACGACTGTGTGAACAGCAGCTAATGTAAAATGACACAGCCATGCAGATAGTCTATAAATAATCTCCTAAACGTTTGAGTCTACAGCTCCTATGCAAAACTATGCGTTTCTACAACAAACTCTTTCATCCACCCCCTGCTTCTAGCTAGATAGATTGATGTTAAATAGGGATAATAGAAATAGATAGATGATAGATAGATGTAGATAATAGAATATAGACAGACCGATGGATAGATATATAGACAGATAGATACAGTCATGTGAAAAAATTAGGACACCCTTTGAAAGCATGTGTTTTTTTGTAACATTTTTAATAAATGGTTATTTCATCTCCGTTTCAACAATACAGAGAGATTAAAGTAATCCAACTAAACAAAGAAAACTGAAGAAAAGTCTTTTCAAGATCTTCTGTAAATGTCATTCTACAAAAATGCCTATTCTAACTGAGGAAAAAGATAGGACACCCTTGCCCCTAATAGCGAGTGTTACCTCCTTTGGCTGAAATAACTGCAGTGAGACGGTTCTTGTAGCCATCTACCAGTCTTCGACATCGGTCTGAGGAAATTTTACCCCACTCCTCAATGCAGAACTTTTTCAGCTGTGAGATGTTTGAGGGGTTTCTTGCACGTACAGCCCTTTTCAAGTCACCCCACAGCATCTCAATGGGATTCAAATCTGGACTTTGACTTGGCCATTCCAGGACTCTCCATTTCTTCTTTTTCAGCCAATCTTTGGTTGATTTACTAGTATGTTTTGGGTCATTGTCATGTTGCATGGTCCAGTTCCGCTTCAGCTTTAATTTTCTAACTGATGGTCTCACATGTTCTTCAAGCACCTTCTGATACACAGTAGAATTCATCGTGGATTCTATGATGGTGAGCTGACCAGGTCCTGCTGCAGCAAAGCAGCCCCAAACCATGACACTTCCACCTCCATGCTTCACAGTTGGTATGAGGTTCTTTTCTTGGAATGCTGTGTTTGGTTTACGCCAAACATGTCCTCTGCTGTTGTGTCCAAATAATTCAATTTTGGACTCATCTGTCCAAAGAACATTATTCCAGAAGTCCTGGTCTTTGTCAACTTTATCTCTGGCAAATGTCAGTCTGGCCTCGATGTTTCTCTTGGAAAGCAAAGGTTTCCTCCTTGCACACCTCCCATGCAAGTTAAACTTGTACAGTCTCTTTCTGATTGTAGAGGCATGTACTTCTACATCAACAGTAGCCAGAGCCTGCTGTAGTTCTCGAGATGACACTTTAGGGTTTTTGGAGACCTCTTTTAGCATCTTGCGGTCTGCTCTTGGGGTGAACTTGCTGGGGCGACCAGTCCTGGGCATGTTGGCAGTTGTTTTGAAAGCCCTCCACTTGTAGACTATCTTCCGGACAGTGGAATGGCTGATTTCAAAATCTTTTGAGATCTTTTTAAATCCCTTCCCAGACTCATAGGCTGCTACAATCTTTTTTCTGAAGTCCTCTGACAGCTCTTTTGCTCTCACCATGGTGCTCACTCTCACTTCAACAGTCAGGAGCACACCAAACTAAATGTCTGAGGTTTAAATAGGGCAAGCCTCATTCAACATGCAGAGTAACGATCTACTAATTATGTGCACCTGGTGTGAGATCTGAGCCAATTTAAGAGGGAATACATGTGAGGGTGTCCTATCTTTTTCCTCAGTTAGAATAGGCATTTTTGTAGAATGACATTTACAGAAGATCTTGAAAAGACTTTTCTTCAGTTTTCTTTGTTTAGTTGGATTACTTTAATCTCTCTGTATTGTTGAAACGGAGATGAAATAACCATTTATTAAAAATGTTACAAAAAACCACATGCTTTCAAAGGGTGTCCTAATTTTTTCACATGACTGTATATAGATATAGACAGATAGATAGATATAGATAGATAGATAGATAGATATAGATAGATAGATATAGATAGATAGATAGATAGATAGAACAATGCATAAATAAATAAATAAAATACATAAATAACTAGAACAATGTTACTTTGGGGAGTAACATTGGATGTTTGTAAACATTTCCTCTATTGCTGCAAAGTCATCAACTCACTACTTTAGTGCATTTTGAAGGGTTAACTTGCACTGTGATTTATGCTGTTGCTTGAGCTTATACTGTTTTATATTCTTGAATTGCTTTTTAGATGACATGTCCTGTTTATTTGCACTGTTATTGCTATATATTTGCGCTGAATTGTGGAAAGGGTTAAATCAGAGCCAGTTCATACTCAGGGCTGTATTACACCAGCAGATAATAGTGCAGATCATCGCTAATAAGCATTCATAGGAACGCTCGTCAGTGATGACCTACGGGTATAACAGTGCTGCCGATTACCCGATGAATAAGGGAATGCTTCCTTCCCGACATTCGTCAGCCACTGGTGTAATACTTTGGGAGACTTTGGGACTTTCCAGTCTCTACACTGCAAAGCTAGTAACCTTCTACTGCTGTCATAAGGGACTATTAAAGGGCATCTGTCAGCAGTTTTGTACCTATGACACTGGCTGACCTGTTAGGCTGGGTTCACACGAGCGTTTCCGGATTAGGTCCGGATGCGTCCCGGTGTGTTGCGGCAAACCCGCGCGAGTAGGTACACAATTGCAGTCAGTTTTGACTGCGATTGCGTTCCGATGTTCAGTTTTTATCGCGGGGGTGCAATGTTTTTTGCACGCGCGTGATAAAAAACCGACTGTGGTACCCAGACCCGAACTTCTTCACAGATGTAGTGTAGATTGTATTATTTTCCCTTATAACATGGTTATAAGGGGAAATAATAGCACTCTGAATACAGAATGCATAGTAGGTGATCAATAGAGGGTTTAAAAAAAAATAAAAAAATTAACTCACCTCCTCCGCGTAGTTCCCGGTCTCTTCTTTACTTCTTTAATGATGAACTACAGGTTAGGACCTGTGGTGACGTCAGATCACATGCTCCAATCACATGGTCCATCACCACGGTGATGGACCATGTGATTGGAGCATGTGATCTGATGTCACCAAAGGTCCTTTAGCCGACAGCTCATCAGAAGAGACTGGGAACTACGCGATCAAGAGGAGAAGGTGAGTTAATTTGTTTATTTTTTTTAACCCTTCCAGCGCTATTTTACTAAGCATTCTGTATTCAGAATGCTATTATTTTCCCTTATAACCATGTTATAAGGGAAAATAATACAGTGAATAGACTGTCACCTAGCAACCATGCGTGAAAATCGCACCGCATCCGCACTTGCTTACGGATGCTTGCGATTTTCACGCAACCCCATTCACTTCTATGGGGCCTGCGTTGCGTGAAAAACACACAATATAGAGCAAGCTGCGATTTTCACGCAACGCACAAGTGATGCGTGAAAATCATCGCTCATCTGAACAGCCCCATAGAAATGAATGGGTCGGTATTCAGTGCGGGTGCAATGCGTTCACCTACCGCATTGCACCCGCGCGGAAATCTCGCCCGTGTGAACGCAGCCTTACATGTGCACTTGGCAACTGAAGGCATCTATGTTGGTCTCATGTTCATATGTGCCTGCATTGCTGAGAAATATGAAGTTTTAATATATGCAAATGAGACTCTAGGAGCAACTGAGGCGTTGTCATTACACCGAAAGGCTCTGCTCTCTCTGAAACTGCTAGGCCCTCTGCACTATGATTGACTTTAGGAGAAGTCAGGGCCAGACATGATCACATTAACACTGCCTGGCTCGGTAAATCAAAGTGAAAAGGGCACGGCAGTTGCAGAGAAAGCAGGACACATGTCAACATGGGACCAACACCGATGCCTTCAGCTGCCAAGAGCACATGTAACAGGTCAGACAGTGTCATAGGTACAAATCTGCTGACAGATGTCTTTAAGAGCTGAGTTTTGGAGGGAAAAACCAGAAACAGTGAACTTTTGACCATCTGGTTTAGGCTACTTTCACACTAGCGTTCGGAGCGGATCCGTCTGATGTTTTATCAGACGGATCCGCTCCGATAATGCAGACGTTCGCATCCGTTCAGAACGGATCCGTCTGCATTATAACTTAGAAAAATTTCTAAGTCAGAAAGTAGCCTTAGCGGATCCGTTCAGACTTTACATTGAAAGTCAATGGGGAACGGATCCGCTTGAAGATTGAGCCATATGGTGTCATCTTCAAGCGGATCCGTCCCCATTGACTTCCATTATAACTCTGGATGGATCCGCTCGCCTCCGCACGGCCAGGCGGACACCCGAACGCTGCAAGCAGCGTTCAGGTGTCCGCTCACTGAGCGGAGCGGAGGCTGAGCGCTGGCAGGCGGATGCATTCTCAGTGGATCCGCCTCCACTGAGAATGCATTAGGGTCAGACGGATGCGTTCGGGGCCGCTCGTGAGCCCCTTCAAACGGTGCGCACGAGCGGACACCCGAACGCTAGTGTGAAAGTAGCCTTAGCTCTGCCAGATGGTTGTAAACTTCTGAAAACTGCTTACTAATTCTCATTGACTTGCATTGAAGCATAATGCAAGTCTATGGTAGCCATGAATTGCAAACCTGTTTCTGTTAGGCTGTGCTTCTCCGGTTTCACCTTTCTCACTAGAAGATCAGTTAGAAACTGTATAAAAGTAGAGCAGTCACAGCCCCTAGTGGTCGGCTTATAGGGACCAGTGTTTAGATATTGATACTTTGGAGAGAGTTCAGAGAAGAGCTACTAAGCTGGTACATGGATTGCAGGATAAAACTTACCAGGAAAGGTTAAAGGACCTTAACATGTATAGCTTGGAAGAAAGAAGAGACAGAGGGGATATGATAGAAACTTTTAAATACATAAAGGGAATCAACCAGGTAAAAGAGGAAAGAATATTAAAAAGAAAAATAAACTGCTACAAGAGGACATAGTTTTAAATTAGAGGGGCAAAGGTTTAAAAGTAATATCAGGAAGTATTACTTTACTGAGAGAGTAGTGGATGCATGGAATAGCCTTCCTGCAGAAGTGGTAGCTGCAAATACAGTGGAGGAGTTTAAGCATGCATGGGATAGGCATAAGGCCATCCTTCATATAAGATAGGGCCAGGGGCTATTGATAGTATTCAGTATATTGGGCAGACTAGATGGGCCAAATGGTTCTTATCTGCCGACACATTCTATGTTTCTATGTTTCTAGTAGGAGGGACTCTGCCAGACTGCATGAGTCACCAGAAGAAGATGCTGAGATGGGGATACTCTACCATAGACCTTGGGTTACGAGCCCCTTGACCAGGGAAGCCAGCCGACTGACTGAGCCATAGACCCTGGGACACAAACCTTTAGTCAGGGTGCCTGCCTTCTGAGAGAGAGATGGACAGCTAGCTCAGGCCTTTCCTCATCATCAAACCCTTCTTCTGCCAGGAAGGACACTGGGGAAGCCAGCTCAGTGCACTGCCTATATTGTTTTGCACTTGAATTCCTCCAGTAAAGAAGCACAATGATTTACTGCAGACCTTGACTCTCTGAATTTATGTCCCATTGGGGTGTACCATACTTTACCATCTCCTCCGGAGAGCAGCAACATGTGGTGACACCTTGACGGTGTTGAGGGTATCCAACATAGCGTTGGGGGCCACCTAAAGCTTGGAAACTGAAATAGATAAATCTATCAACTATAAGAGCTGTGAATTGGCTGTAAAAGCATCAGTTACAGCGTGTCACATCACAGCTCCATGGATAATCATTAGATGCGGTCGAAATGTGGCATCGTGATCTTCATGGCGGGTGACGCATGTTGCTTTGTAGCCCCAGCTTTATGGAAATACCTTTTGCCAATAGGATGTTTTCTATTTTGCTTCCATGGTTCTGCATCGCGATGTGGGTGCAAAAATAAACATGTATGTGTGAATGGGGCTATATCAGGTGTTTTCCCAAAGGCTTTTCTTTAGGAAAGATAAACATCTGACCCCCCCACCCCCCCCCCCCCCCCCACACAAATATGTGACTAAGAAATACCACTCCAAGAAATACTTGCAAAAGGCTGTTTGTGTGTTATTAGTTTAGATTGAGTTTTTTTTTGTGGCTTTGATATCTATCTCATATCTGTCTAGCTATTTACATGTCTATCATTATTCTATCTATCCATCCAATATTTATCTATTTATTATACACATTTATATAACACTGACATATTCCGCAGCGCTTTACAGACATTAGCATCCAACTGTCCCCAATGAAGCTCACAATCTAAGTTTCCCATCAGTATGTCTTTGGAGTCTGGGAGGAAGACGGAGGAAACCCACGGAAACACGGGGAGAACATACAAACTTCACGCGGATGTTGTCCTTTGTCAGATTCAAGTCTAGGACATTGTGCAGATCTATCTATCTATCTATCTATCTATCTATCTATCTATCTATCTATTTCTTATGTATCTCTCCATCTCTTGATCAATCTCCTATCTATCTATCTATCTATCAATCAATCAATCTTTATTGGCAGGTCTAAAATGATACATAAGTATTGCCAAAGCATTCGAGAAATAGGGGGTTGAGAAATGGGGACACACCCGGGGTCGGTGTATAGGAGTCCGTGGCATATCGTGACAGGGGGGGGAAGGGGTGCGGACACACCCCGGGTCAGGGTATCTGAGTCCATGGCATATCAGACTCCTCTCAGTCTGTGGCAGGCACTGATATATTATGCTGCTATGTCCACAGTGTTCTCTTCCTCTCCCAGCAGGATGGGCAGCTTCTCTTCCTCCTCCATGGAGCTGAAGTCTGGGCAGAGATCAGACAGTCTCCTAAAGTGGATGTCCCTCACTGCTGAGTATTTGGGACAGTATATAAGGAAGTGGGCCTCATCCTGCACCGCCTCCAGGTGGCACTGCTGGCACAGTCTGCTATCTCTAGGCATGTAGCTCTGTCGATGCCGTCCGGATTCGACGGCCAGGTTGTGGGCGCTCAGTCTGTAGAAGGCCAGGATTTTCCGGTCTCTGGGATTCCCTCGTTTCTCCAGATATGGGGCTAGTTTGAAGTCTCTCTGCAGGCTCTGGTACACCGTCAGCTTCTGGGATGCTCTCACCTCCTTCCTCCATTCACTGACGTATTCCTCTTGTCTCTTGTTTGCTCTGCTCCTGACCCCGGCTTTTGTGAGGTGGTGTGGGGTGATTATCTGGTCGGGCTGTGTTTCAGTAAGTTGATTTTGGGGCTTTGCCTTGCCTGGGATCCCTTGGTGTAGCAAGGCTTTATGGTGATGGAAGCCTTCACTACTGCCATGAATGATAGCCCCTAGAATGATAGCGCCCTCTTCTGGATTGTAAAGTGTAGAGGGAATCTGCCCAGCTCCCCTCGACAGGCACTGTTAGAGGTGCTCCGATGGACCTGGAGGAGATGCTTACAGAATTCCAGGTGGAATATTTCTGTTGGGCTGGAGTCCCATCTTGACCAGTCAGGGTACGTGTGAGGCCCCAGACTTCACTGCCATACAGGAGGATTGGGACAATGGAGTCAAATCTATCTATCTATCTATCTATCTATCTCATATCTATCTATCTCATATCTATCTATTATCTATCTATCTCATATCTATCTATTATCTATCTATCTCATATCTATCTATTATCTATCTATCTATCTATCTATCTATCGTATCTATTTATTATCTATCTGGTATCTATCTATCTATCTATCTATCTCATATCTATCTATCTATCTATCTATTATCTATCTATCTATCTATCTCCTATCTATCTATCTATTATCTATCTATTATCTATCTGGTATCTATCTATCTATCTATCTATTATCTATCTCATATCTATCAGTCTATCTATCTATCTATCTATCTATCTATCTATCGTATCTATTTATTATCTATCTGGTATCTATCTATCTATCTCATATCTATCTATCTATCTATCTATCTATCTATCTATCTATCTATCTATCTCATATCTATCTATCTATCTATCTATCTCTCTCATATCTATCTATCTATCTATTATCTATCTATCTCATATCTATCTATCTATCTATCTATCTATCTCATATCTATCTATCTATCTATCTATCTATTATCTATCTATCTCATATCTATCTATCTATCTATCTATCTATCTATCTATCTATCTATCTATCTATCTATCTATCTATCTATCTATCTATCTATCTATCTATCTATCTATCTATCTAGTATATTAGACCTACCAGCTAACATAGTGGAATTCCAGTGCTGTGGGTTATGTCCTCACCCTCCTGTTAGAGCTGGCAGGGGGCCCGGTTATTGGAAACACTATAGGGCTGGATTCTGGTCTTTGTAAACTGTGCCATCTGGAGATGACAGTGTTAAAAATTAAAAAACCCAGCAGACTGTGAAGGCATCTCTTCAGGGAGGAGCCCTTATTAGAAAGTCACTTTAACCCTTTCCTTTCCAGAGCGCATAGATTAGAGGGAAAATGAGCCTGGGCCTGGTGCAGACAGGGGCTGACATCACAGGGCTCCTGGAAAGTCTCCGCTTCCTGCACCGACTTCTCCAGGCTGCAAAGTTTTTTTTTCCTTTCTCTTGTTGTTGTTGAGCAGAACTTCCTCTGTCAGATGCAGCTTCCCCCTCCACATCACAGGAGCAGCATCACCCGGTCCGGGGGGCTCAGCGCAGAAAACTAATGAACTAACTCATCTGGATCCTACCGTCCGGCCCGTCTCCTGCTCATCCAGGTCCGCCGGCCAAGAAAAAGTGAGTCCACCCCATGTAACTCACCCAATATTCTCTCTGATACCTTACATACTCCTGACCTTACAGATGGATTTGTCGCAACTCTTTGTGATATCATGATGTGTCATCTGTGGTTTTACATAGGACTGCAGGTAAATTAACAGAATTATGTTATTCACAGCGCAGAATCGTTGCAGCCCCAAACACTTAAGTGACAAACTCAGCACTGCTACACTATCTGTAATAGTGGACTACAGCTGTACCAGAGCTCAGTTTGTTGCTATACTATACTAACGTTGACATAGGACTGCAGGTAAACGTACTGTAATGTGGTACTAAAGAGTTACAGACGTAGCAAATCTTCACTTTGACATTTGCTGCAATGGCATTGTGTATGACCCCCGAAGTGCTGAAAATCAAATGTAGCAGAGCTGACATGGTCTTTTGACAAAATCCACTGTGATGTCACAATGTGTTTGTCATTTTAGGCTACTTTCACACTAGCGTTTTTCTTTTCCGGCACTGAGTTCCGTCGAAAGGGCTCAATGCCGGAAAAGAACTGATCAGGCATATCCCCATGCATTCTGAATGGAGAGTAATGCGTTCAGGATGCATCAGGATGTCTTCAGTTCAGTCATTTTGACTGATCAGGCAAAAGAGAAAACCGCAGCATGCTACGGTTTTATCTCCGGCGAAGAAAACGGAAGACTTGCCTGAATGCCGGATCCGGCATTTTTTTCCATAGGAATGTATTAGTGCCAAAATACCGGAATGCCGGACCTGTCCTTCCAGTCTGCGAATGTGCAGACCGAAAAAAAAGGTGAAAAAAATAAATGCCAGATCCATTTTGCCGGCATTTCAATGCATTTTTATGACTGATCATTAGTCTTACTAATGCTATCTGTTGGCATACGTTTTGCCGGATCCGGCAGGCAGTTCCGGCGACAGAACTGCTTGCCGGATCACTCTGCCGCAAGTGTGAAAGTAACCTTACATGGGACAGGAGTAAAACTCCTAGATTATCTCATGCCTGATATGCTCGGTTGCGTGAGATGATGCTCAGTTTAGCCTAAAGAGTTAAATGTCAAATACAGTTCTGCTGTACCTATGCAAAACCAGCCTTAGGGCTCATCCACACGACCGTATGTATTTTGCGGCCCGCAAAACACAGATTCGCCAAAAATACGGATGACGTCTGTGTGCATTCTGTATTTTGCAGAACGGAACAGCTGGCCCCTAACAGAACAGTCCAATCCTTGTCCGGAATGCAGACAATAATAGGACATGTTCTATTTTTTGGGGAGAACGGAAATACGGAAACGGAATGCACATGGAGTAACGTTCGTTTTTTTTTTTGAGGATCCATTGTAATGAATGGTTCCGCATATGGTCCGCAAGAAAACGGAATGGACACGGAAAGAAAATACGTTTGTGTGCATGAGCCCTTACAGGGACGATTTGTCTACGAAGGTCTGAGGAAGATGCATTGCATTCAAGCAATCTGAGTTTTTAGTTAAAATTGCTCCATTAAATGGGTCCTCCCATGAATTTAAAACTTTTTTTTTTGCTCATATATTTGGAGGTCTTTCTTCCCTTTCTGTGGGGGAGCAGCAGCTCAAGCACCTGCATCTCCCCGATGTATTGCAATTAGCTCTTGTTAACCCTGTTCTCCTTTGCATAGAAATGAGTCCCTCACATACAGTATAGCCCCGGAGTAAGGAAGAATGAATAGAAGAGAACACTACACCAGCACTAAGGGGAGGGAGAGAAGGATGCTGCTGAATTACTGCAGTAAAGGGTGGATCAGTAGGGGGCGCCACCAGACAGGAAAATGTACATAGCACACAAAACAATGGAGGTCATTTATCACACTGGTGTAAAGTAGAACTGGCTTAGTTGCCCATAGCAACCAATCAGATTCCTCCTTTCATTTTTCACAGCTCCTTTGGAAAATGAAAGGTGGAATCTGATTGGTTGCTATGGGCAACTAAGCCAGTTCTACTTTACACCAGTGTGATAAATCTGCCCCAACATGTTTATAGCATGTATATTGTAATAATACTTCATTTGAAATGTCCTATTGTTTAGTAATACTTTTCATGGGATAACCCCTTTTAACTATAGGATTTTTCTGGTCTCTTTTTGCAACACATTTGCATGTGGCACGGGGCTTGTTTAAAGGGCATCTGTCAGCAGTTTTGTACCTATGACACTGGCTGACCTGTTACATGTATACTTGGCAGCTGTAGGTCCCATGTTCATATGTGCCCGCACTGCTGAGAAAAATGAAGTTTTAATATATGCAAATGAGCCTCTAGGAGCAACGGGGGCGTTACCTTTGCACCTAAAGACTCAGCTCTCTCTGCAACTGCTGCATCCTCTGCATTTTGATTGACAGGGCCAAGCAGTGAAACCCCCACCATGCCTGCCTGGCCCCGTCTAGGTAATACATGGACATCTAAGAGGGGTCGTCTCACTTCAGAAAGTTAATGCAAGGCACTTACTAATGTATTGTGATTGTCCATATTGTCTCCTTTGCCAGCTGGATTCATTTTTCCATCACATGGTGGCACAATGGGCAAGGGGAACCTACACAGTATTGCGGAGGTGGTTTTACTGTTTGGTTGATCGATCTGTATATATATATACACATAGACGCATACATACAGGACAGATTTGAGGTTGATTATCTAAACCAGTCCAGTAGGGTCGTGGAATGACCTGCTGTACACTAGGAAGGGATGTACTGCGACTGGTGGGTGGTAGAGTCAGCAGTTAGCTGCCCAGTGGCAGTAACCAGTGAGCGGTAGATTACACAGTAATGTAGAAGAAAATGGTGGGAGGTAGATTAAAATATACTAATCTACTGATAAATGGTTGTAAAAAATATATAATAAGTCATCTCTATTCCTGGGTACAAAATCCAAATTTACTAGGAGTGGGGACCAAGTAACGACTTAAAACCAAGGGCTCCTCAGCTGTGTCCGGAAATACCGTATTTCTATATCTGTACATGGATCGTTTTTCATGTAGGTAAAGCATAAAAATGCAAGATAGTTACAAATACTTGTTATGTGTTGACTTGGAAGACCTGCTTATTTTGAAAGTATTGACACCACTTTATTGCAGGATCTTAAAAGCTATGGACAACTTTGGGACATTTTTTTATGATTGCATATTGCTCATTTGGGGCTAAAAAAATAATTTTTTTCAATTGGTCTTTATTAAAATTGTTCAGCCGTTTTTGAAATACAAGGGTTAAAAATCTGTCTGCAGAGTATCACTTCTCATTCCCTTCAGCTGATTGCTCATGTGAAGCCTTGTCTATGATCTCTTGACCTCATAAACACTTATTTAAGCCATATTCTTCTCAGTTTGGTAAGCATTTAGCTATATTGAGTATTTAAGGATGGGTTCACACGGGGGCGAGATTTCCGCGCGGGTGCAATGCGTTGAGGTGAACGCATTGCACCCGCACTGAATCCGGACCCATTCCCTTCTATGGGGCTGTGCACATGAGCGGTGATTTTCACTTGAGCGTTGGGTGAAAATCGCAGCATGCTCTATATTGTGCGTTTTTCATGCAACGCAGGCCCCATAGAAGTGAATGGGGCTGCGTGAAAATCGCAAGCAAGTGCGGATGCGGTGCGATTTTCACGCATGGTTGCTAAGATGAAAGTCTATTCACTGTATTATTTCCCCTTATAACATGGTTTTAAGGGAAAATAATAGCATTCTGAATACAGAATGCTTAGTAGAAGGTCAATTGAGGGTTAAAAAATAATTAACTAACCTCCTCCTCTTGATCGCGTAGTTGCCGATCTCTTCTTACTTCTTTAATCATAAGAGCTGCCGGCTAAAGGACCTGTGGTGAGGTCAGATCACATGGTCCAATCACATGGTCCATCACCGTGACAGGTCCTGAAGAAAGAACAGGAGACCGGCAGCTACGCGATCAATAGGAGGAGGTGAGTTTATTTATTTTTTTAACCCTCAATTGACCTTCTACTAAGCATTCTGTATTAAAGAATGCTATCATTTTCCCTTATAACCATGTTATAAGGGAAAATAATTACATCTACACAACCTTGAACCCAAACCTGAACTTCAGTGAAGAAGTTCGGGTCTGGGTACCACATTCAGTTTTTTATCACGCGCGTGCAAAACGCATTGCACCCGCGCGATAAAAACTGAACAACGGAACGCAATCGCAGTCAAAACTGACTGCAATTGGGTACCTACTCGCGCGGGTTTGCGCAATGCACCCGGGACGCATCCTGAGCCACAAACGTGACGCCCGTGTGAACCCAGCCTAAGAGGGCAGGAGATTAGATTTCACATGAGCTGTCAGCTGAAAGATAGATTTTTGTAGCTCAAAAACTGCTGAACATTTTTTAATAAGAACCAATAGAAAAAAATATATAGATTTTTAGCCCAGAATGAGTAAAATGCAATCAAGAGTGTCCATAAAAGTAGAGTCGCAGAGTCTAGAGGAAAAATACATAGTATTGGGTGTTGGGGCTCTGAAGGTGTGGCTATGCATCCTGTCCTTCCTAACCCCTTTTGTTGATGTTCTGAAGCAGTTGGAAAAATTCGCACCTTCCATTTTCCCTACCTACAATAGGTGTGCTAGATTCCTGGATAACGGATAGGATAATTCCCTCTCCAACATGATGGGGTGAACAGTGCCACGTAGGTTGCTGGGCACTACATCGACCCTCACCTAAGCCCCCGTAAAGGATACATTTAGCCCCCATCATGATACGCACTGCGGTTAATGTAAGTGTCATGTAAGCTGTGCCATAATTTGGCTCAATTTGGTGCATCTAGTTTTGGAGACATTCTCTATGGCTATCTTGCCAAGGAGGTGTGGGTTAGTGGAAAAGGAGGTGTGGCTTAATGGGAAGGGGTATGGTGTAAGGGTCACCACTTTGTGACAACCTTTGCCCATATGTCCCATTATTGTAGACTAGGGGGCTCCACTTTCTATGTGATCTAGTGGAGAGGACCACAGACAGCAGCGATTCTGTCTATTATATGGTCGACCATCCAGCTGAAGGCTGCCAAGTATTAGTACAGTAGGGGAATGTATGGCAGAATGATGCTCCTCTTGGCAACACCAGCTGATCTCCAGGGGTTCCAGATAGTGGGGCATTTCATTTTTTTTGGAGACGGGATTGTCTATTGAATGCCCACTACATGTATGTTAACCCTTTATAGGCCTCCTTCAAAGGAGTAGGTAGGCTTTCATTCTCTGGGGCAAGATTCAGTCTGCTGCTCTTGCACTACTGTATATCCATATACCCTGACCCAGACAAACTGGCTTGTTGGTACCCTGATTGGCACCATGCCCCCTTAGCTACACCGCTGAGCATCTTGTAGATGTCCCTGTTTCAAATGCACTTGCATCATGACAAGTGCACTTTAAAGGGAACCTGTCACCAGTTTTATGGTGTCCTAACTAAGGGCAACATAAATAAGTGACTGATTCTCCTAGCAAAATGCTGGGTCACTTTCTTTAATTGACCCAGTCAATCTGCAAACATCTTGTATTGAAAAGCTCCAGCTGATAATGATGAGTCCTGAATATTCATGAGCTCCTGACTCTCCCCACCCA
The DNA here is from genome assembly GCF_905171765.1 of Bufo bufo. NCBI lineage: Eukaryota > Metazoa > Chordata > Amphibia > Anura > Bufonidae > Bufo > Bufo bufo. The sequence goes on along the minus strand of NC_053392.1, from coordinate 564,919,513 downwards.
CCTGCTGCTGAATGACAGTTTTTTTTATCCATATGAATCAGCAGCAGGTGGGCAGGGGAGTGGCTATAGCTCTGAATTAAAAAAACGCTGGACTCAATGACATCACGCTGGACTCAAATCAGCTCATTAGCATGCAGCATCTTTGTGTGTATATTATGAGGTAACCATCTGTCACACCAGTAAGTGAATACATCTAAGGTACTTTTTAGTAGTTAATGATTGTATATAATTAGTTAGATTATTATAATCAAATATCCACATGACAGGTTCCCTTTAAGAATTTGATAAATCATAGAAAATTATGATTAATAGTTGGAGAGATGATATATTGCTATTTTTGAGAATTCCTCCCTACGCCCACAATCATTCATTCACTTGCTGCTTATCCTAAAAGTTAAGTGTTACCTCACGAGTAATGTAAAAAATTTAAATCACACATCTTATAGCACATGATAATCTATTTCTAACAAAGCTAGGACCAGCTCTGTACCTCACATGGATCCAGAGATCTTACCATTCATTGATCTGCTAGATTTATCTCAAGCTGGCAGCTCAGGGGGTGTGCACTTTCTCAAGCAATGTGTCCTTTCTGCTGCAGCTGGTGAAAGTTGAAGGATGGAACTGAGCGTGTGCGTCCATTCCAGTGAGCTGGACAGAGAATTTAAAAAAGGAGCAAACAGCAGGTGGCGCTATACAGATAGATTTCAGTGAATAACTCAGTAGCTAATATACATTTTTAATTACATGCAATTACAAAAGTATTCATATCGAGGTGCTGGTTTTAAAACTGTAGAATCTTTTGTGGGACAATCCCTTTAACTATCAAAAATAAAGAGGATTGCTGAGGTATCCGTCCGAATTATAAATACATCAAACGAATATGTCTGACCCCCACATCTTTATTATGGTTATATCTACTGAGATGTGTGGAGGCTCATTTTTTGCAGGATGATCTGTAGTTTTTATTGATATAATTTTGTGGAGTGTGTGTGACTTTTTTAACACATTTTATTCCATTTTTTTGGGTGAGTGAACCGATGAAATAAATGGCGAATCGGCCATTTTGGGGTTTTTCCCATTACGCCATTCGCTGTATGGGATAAATATATATTTTTTATATTTTAATACTATGGACACTTTCAAATGTGTCAACGCCCATGATGTTTATATTTTTTATTGGTTATGTATTCAGTTTTTTATTCTAGGGAAAGGAAGGCGATTTAAAATTTTATATATTTTTTAATATTATTTAAAAAAATTAACTTTTTTTACTTACTTTTTTAGCCCCTCTAAGAGGCTACCATATTCACTAGTCAGATTTTTTTAGCCTCTAAGCTGAGTTTGCTATTACCCTATGTAGGCCATCTCTAACACGCTAGGTCTCTTTAGAGTGTATTAGATCAAACAACCAGCTTCCCCGATAGCCCCACGCTATTTAGATGCCGTGGTCATGCTTGACAACGACATCTAAAAGCTTAAATGCCTGCAATCGGCATTATTGCTAGTTGCAGACATAAGCCGCGGGCCTCTGTTGTTTGAAAGCGGGCACCATGTTTAAAGACCCTCTGAATCTAAGGGTTAAAGGGATTGTCAAACGAATATGTCTAAGGACGTTAAAAACTCAAAAACAAAAAAGTTTTATTAGTTGTTTCCATTTAAAATAGTAAAAGGTGTATAACCCAAAATCATAATGTGCTGTAGGCCCAGCTAACGTGTGACGGCGTAGATGTCGCACAGCTTCGTGCTGCACACTACTTCTAAATGTACAATCCATTGCTGGAGGTAATGAGCCCACTCTAGACCGCATAGATGTCGCATAAGCTTGTACTGCGCATCTATTGATGATGGTCAGTCAGATGCAATCAATCTTCCTGCAACGCTAGTATCCACAAACAGCCTCGGTCAGGGCAGCAATGTTGCAGATAGATACAATTAGAGTCACTCAGACTATGGCCGTGCACTTTGCCAATAGCTGAGGACCCCTATTCATTAGTGCATGCACTCGAGCCTGTATGATGACACGCTGATATGGCTCATATACAGCCAAACACCAGCACTAACAGGCGAGAGCGTCCAACTTCAAAGTGCTTGACGCGTTTCTGTGCGTTCTGTCTGCGCACTTCCTCAGGAGCACATGTATTGAGCACCAAAGATTAATACTAAAGCGCCTGCCTAGGCCGCACTCCTCTAGTGTGAGAGCCGGCGTGCTCTGATGTGAGCCTCGGCACTGTGAGGGCCTCCAATGTGCCAAGAGCTAACACCCCGCCTGGAGGGACGTGCCTCCGCTCACACAGCCAATCTGGCAAGAGACACGGCTCTGACGTCGCCGGTCAGCTGGTGGGCAGGAGACGCAGGTATACTCCCCGGGGGAAGCGTTACAGCGCTGAACATACTTAGGCCTCCTGCACATGAGCGTGTGTGCCCCGTGTCCGTGCTGCGGCCCGAAAAATGCACAAACACCGTCCGCGGGGCAGCCGCAGCGGATCGCGGACCCATTCACTTTAATGGGTCCGCAATCCGGCCGTTCCGCAAGAAGATAGGACTTGTTCTATCTTTTTGCGGAACGGAAGTAGGGGATGGAGCACTCTGCAGGGTCCGCAATACGGCAACGGGACACCTATGGTCGTGTGCAGGAGGCCTAAGGGGGAATATATTACGGCGGCTCACCAAGAGAAACAAAGCTGTCTATAACTGTATAAATAGGGTGGTCAGCAAACAAGGGGATATGCAAATTATAAATGCAAATTACATTCTTACATAAGAGAGTAAATACACCATATTGTAATGATGGCAGCATGCTGTGCAGTCATTGACAAGGTAAGTGGGCCTAATCAGGGAGTAAAACCTTCCCAATAAGGTAGGTATACATGTGTTATAAATACAGTAAGGCATCCAGCATAAACAAAGAACCACGTAGACAGAATGACCATTAGCAAAAATGTATCATATGTCATATCTGACATAAAAAATGTCCAAAATACTGAAAATATAAAGATTGTCAATGTTGTACAAGAGGTCAGTAACTCCATAATCCAACGGGGCTAAATGAAGGATGTGTATGAGATCACATCATTAAGGCCAGTGGGCTTCATAGTGTTTAGCCTAAAAATCCACTGGGCCTCTTCTTGCAACAAAATGCGAACCATATCCCCCCCCCCCCTCTTGGTGACATCCTAATATGCTTGATGCCCTGAAATTTGACAGATTCCACCCTACCCTCATGCAGATCCACCACAGGACTCGCTATGGGTGTATCATTCGAGACATGTTCAGTCATGCATGCAGGACTTTTGTCTCCGCTTAAAAATCATCTTCTGAGCGGAAACATAACGGACCCCATTATAATCTATGGGGTCCTAAGGGCTCCGTTTGACTCAGTTTGGCGTCAGTTATGTGCCTTTTCCGTCCTTTCCGTTTTCCTGCTCCTAAACGGAGAAGGAGAACGAAAAGGCTGAACGGTGATGTGAACGTAGCCTAAATTCGCGTTTCGTTTTTCGGATATATTTAATACCACAGATACAGTTCAGAAGGTATATCACCCCTACTGATTTACAGTTGATGAAAGATCTAATGTAGTAAGTCTTATTATACGTACTCCCAGCAAAGGATTTACCTTTACTGATGTATTGACAAAACTTGCAAGACCCACAAGGAAAGGTACCAGTCAGGGTATTGCGTAACCATGATTGATGCACAGGATTTTGGTAAAAGCTATGAACAAGGCAATCCCGTAGATTTTGACTATGGCAGTAAGTTATTGCCGGTTTCAGAGAGATCAAACTCCCAGTATCCGGGTCAGATCGTAAAATGTCCCAGTTGTCTGTCAGGACCTGACGTATTTCCTCGTGTGTCCTGTCATATGTCCCTATGATTTGCACAACCTCGTCATCCCTTGTTCTGTCTTTAGGGGAAAGTAACTGGTCCCTATTGGTACTTAGGGAGTGTTGATATGCCTGCCTTAGTACCTTGTGTGGGTATCTGCGATGGACAAATTTTTGGTTCAATTCCTTTCCAGCAGATCTAAAATCTGATAGTTAGGAGCAGTTTCTCCTAAACCTTAAGTACTGCCCTTTTGGAATACCCTTTTTAAGGGCCACAAGATGTCCACTCTCCCATCTTAGGAGATTGTTGGTAGCAGTGGGCTTCCTGAAATTCTTTGTAAAAAGTTGACCGGAAGTACTTTGGGGAATTGATAGATCCAAGAAAGAGATTTGATTCTCGCTGATTTCTGACATGAAAAACAACCCCAAAGAGTTCTTATTCAGGGTCATGACAAACTCCTGAGAACCGCGTCCTAGTACCCATCCATAGGACCAACACATCGTCGATGTATCTAATCCATAATGAAATTGACGATGTGAAGTGTTCCAGGTCACTGCTGAACACGATTTCTCTCTCCCACCAGCCCAGGTAGAGATTCACAAAAGTCAGGGCGCAGGGGCTGTCACGGACATTCCCATGGCAGGTACCAGGAGATCGGAGAGACTGGCAAAACGTGGGTTAAATTGACAAGTTCACTGTGGATCTTCTTGTGTCTGTGTTTTGGTGAATGCCACACCCCTTGCTTCAGGTGTTGCTTGTTGGTAATTTACTTTTCCCATAAGTAGCCGCTTCTCACTCTTGGAGGTGCGGTTTATAGATTTTCTTCCTGCCTTCTAACTAGCTGGTCGGTTGTACTCTGTGGTGCTTCTGGAGTTGCCAGTTTTCTACTTTCAGATAAGTCTTGTCTTTTCTTATTGTTTTGTGTTTGTTATATTCCCTGTTGTTTGTATCTGGGCCTGAGACAGAGTTTTCCATTCATCCATCTGGGGAGGAATGGGTTGTCTCTGGTCCTAACCTCATTCCAGGGCCTTATAGGGATATAAGGGCCTAGGTATCCAGCATATAAATATTCCTACCTTCAAGGTCTATTCATATTGATAGGTAGTTAAGGCCCGGATTAGGTTATTTAGGAGGTGACCTGTTCCTTCCCTAGTTTCCAGGCCCAGTTAATGTTCCCCTTCCCTCCTGTGTTTAGTGTGGAGTTTTTCCCCCACACTGATCGTGACATTGCAACTCCCCTGAGCTGGTGGAAGATCTGACCATCAAAAAGAAACACATTGTGCATCAAAATAAAATCCAATAGTTCCATCAGGAACGCATTGTGCTGTCTTAGATGTTCTCCCCTCTTTTGTAAAAAGGTGAGCACCGCTCTACAGCCAAGATCATGGGGAATCGAGCTGTAGAGGGCCTAAACATCTAAACTCGCCAATTGTGTGCCTGTGTCACACTGGATGCCATTGGGACGACCCAGAACATCCATAGTGTCCCTAACGTGTGAGGGTAAAGTTGTAACAAAGGGCCTTAAAATTGTATCGACATAGGTACTAATATTGGCAGTCAAACTGCCCATACCCGACACAATTGATCTAAAAGCAGCCATAATAGGGTGCTCAGGGAGGAGATATGCGAACTCATTTTTGTTAATGAGTTTCATCTCCAGGGCTCTTAATAGGATAACTGACAGTTCTCTCTTGAAAATCGGTGTGGGATCAGACGTTAACTGTCTATACGTCTGCTTGCCACTTAGGATTTTATGTCACATATTTTGATATTGATCGTGCCCTAAAATGACAATATTCCCACCCTTGTCAGATGGTTTGATGATTTATTTATTTTTTTTAAAAAGGTTTTTTATTTTCATCATAGTAAAACACAAAACACATTATACTAGAAAAAGCAGCCAGTACAAAGAGACCATTATACAAAGATAGACAGCTATCCTATAAACGGATAGTAGAGTCATACAAAGATTGTGAAAAGGGCTGCAAATTCATGCTTACTACTTGTAATAAAACTAGAAACACCCCTCCCTTCCCACCCCTGTTGGCTGTCGTCACTACCAGCTACGTGCCGCTCTACGTTTCCTTTCCATAACCTCATACACTTTAATTTGTTGAAGATACAGGATCCACTTTATCGAGGGTGGAGAAACAGAACCCCAATGTCTGACTAAAATAACTTTTGCCACCGTCAAACCCCTCATCTAGATCTGTCTAACCCGGGCCGGGACTTCCATATCTAACGTATAATCTCCCAGCAGCACTGTCACCATCCCAGGTCTGTACCTCGAGGAGGACTCCTTTTGTAGGGCATCAAAAACTTGTTCCCAATACCTTTTTATTTTACTACATTCCCAGAGTAAATGCCTGAAACCCGCATTCACATACCCACATTTCGGGCAGCAGTAGTCTCGGCCTCTATTCTGGGAAAATTTTGCTTGGATTTTGGGCGTATAGTACAACCGGTGAAGGATCTTAAATTGGATTAATCTATGAGCGTTAGAAAATGTAGCCTTTCTCACATTCCTGTAAATACTAGACCATTGCAATGCAACTCTTGCTCCCATTTACTTGTGCTTTTGTATAAAGTTACAGTTGCCAGTGCTGTTCGCAATTTACTATATAGACTAGCTATCTTGACCCTCTCACCTATCTGGGAATAACAGTAATCAAAAAATACATTCTCCCGTGGAAAAATACAACCTTTTATTCCTAGAGGCGTCATAGGCGTGTTTTAAACGTGAGTACATAAACACATCTAATAATGTATTATCCGTGAAATTATAATCAAAAAAGGATTTAAAGTGTCCATGTACGAAAAGTTGAGACATATTAACCACCCCCTTAAGTGACCAGTAAGCATAATCAGTGATTTTAAAAAATTCCGTCAAGTTCCTGTTCTCCCACACAGGGGTAAAAGCAAAAGAGTGAGAGACTTTCAAAATCTTCTTAAGCTTATTCCAGACCATTTGTAGGGACCAAGGAATCAATAAGGACTTCCTCACCCCCAAATAGCCAGATTCCACACATGAAAAAATATTCTCTATTGGTTTCACACAAGTAGTGGTCGTTCAGGAGGGGCAGTAGAGCCTCCCTGATATACTGCTCAAATAATGCAATTGGAAAACTGGATGTAGTCCTACATCCCTCCTGGATGTAGTCATCATGAGGGATGACATAGGCGGCCTAAATACGTCCATCTACAGGAAACCAACCTCCACTAATTCTCTTCTTAGGTGGGACAGTTGCCATCCTGTCCCTCTGAAGAAAGGGATACCCACCGGACAGTACCTGAGACTCAAACGTAACTGTTCTGAGGACAAAGATTTCAAGCACCAGGCATGTGATCTTAGGTCTAGGTTCCAGGAGAGGGGATATCCAGACAAGACTCTCAGACTGGCCTATGAGAGAACTAGGACAGTTACACGCACTGAACTTCTCCATCCAACAAACCCTAGAGAACGTGGGTCTCAGAGTGCTGTCCGGGTGGTAGGCACCTTTGACGCGGCTGCGTCACAGGTGAGGAGGATTCTGTCGCACCATTGGGACACACTGCTGATGGATCCAGATCTGGCTGAGATCCTGGATCCCTCAGTCTCCCTCACATTCAGGAGGGGCAAGAATCTGAGGGATAGACTGGTGCATAGCCATTTCACTTCCGGGGCTAAACCACGGACATGGCTGGACAGACCTGTGACGGGCTGCCACAGATGCGGACGATGTAGCTTCTGTGGCTGCCTGGTACAGAGTAAAACCTTCGTCGGGGAGCCCAGAGACACCATTTACCACATCAAAGGTTTCCTGAATTGCCGCACTACGGGCGTAATATATTTGATTACGTGCGTGTGTGGTCTGCGTTATGTGGGGAAAACATTCAGGGAATTACGGAAACGTATGGGGGAGCATCATGGCGATATTCGCAACAACAGGGACACCCCTATTGCGCGCCACGTACAGACGGTCCACGAGGGACGTCCAGCATCCATCAGCTTTTTGGGGATTGAACATGTTCCCAAGCCCATTCGTGGGGGAGATTGGAACAGATCCATCCTACAAAGGGAGTGCTGGTGGACATTCACGCTAAACACGATCGTCCCCAATGGACTTAATGAACAGTTGAACTTCAGCTGTTACCTCTGACAACTCATTTTTTCTTGTTTGGACCTTGTGGTCAATTTTTCCACTATAAACCTCTATTTTTGGTCTGAAACGCAGGATATTTGGCGTATATTGTCATGTCCTGCGAGGAGGTGGAGGAGGCTCAGGGGGGTTTAGGTGTCTTGTCCGGACTCTTGAGCAGTTTGTCTCCCCCTCTGATCGCTCCCTTCTCTCACCTCGAACTTATAATGGATATGAGTCTCCCACAGTTGTCAGAATGGGGAGCTATCCATTTATAAACGTTGAATATAGTATCCTGCTAAGTGTAGGAGAGGCTAAGGCAGGATCCTTTGTTTTTCCCCGTATAGCGGCCAAGCAGCAAATGTGTGTCATCGCATAGGTGGCTCTGCTGTCTGGCCAACTGGGATTCTCAATGCGCATGTGCGGCCGAGACTGGGCTGCGATCGCGTGTCCGCGGCTGTGACGCACCTCAGGTGGCGCGGCCGGATGACGTCTGAGTACGGCGCCGGCCGTGCGTTCCACCCTTATCCCTATGGAACGCATGGGACGGGGAGGTGTGGCGCAGGCGCGGACACGTGACTTCCGGTTTCGCCGCTCACGTGACCGCGGCCTCGGACGCTCTGGAGGAGCGTCATCAGGGGGCGCATAACCGGAAGCCAATTTCAAAAAGAAAGCGCTTCATCTGGCCCCTCTAGCCTTTATAATGTGGCGGAATTCGCCACACTAACTGCCGGTCATCATCCTAGCAGACACCACCACACTGGGTCTTGCTACACAGTGTGCTTACAGCCACCCTCGACCGCAGCCAATACCAAGTAAGTGAAAGGCCTCCCTATGATCTTGTATTAGGTGATGGGTGGTTTTTCTCTTTGTTCTCCTCTTGACTATTTCCCTATGGCACTTTATTATACATGCACTCTTCTGTTTATAGGCTTAGTCACAGACTGATCAAAGCGAACACATAGCCCCGTGTCCCCTGAAGAATCCTGGGCTCCAATTGAAGAAACGCGTCGGGACACTTAAGTATGCCCCCTCCCTGACCCCTTCTGGACGTCTGGGTGGTGATATACCCCCCCCCCTTTTTTTCCCTGTGTTCATTACATATATATCCTCACTGTATTCCAAAGCAGCACCCTGTTCCCTTTTGTCTATGACCAGGGCCTGACTAGGGTCACTTATCAGGATCAGAGTTCCTGTCTGGGCCACCCCTTGCGGGTTTTTTTTGGACCCCGTCCTTTGGATACTTTATAGGGTTTACAGGACAAGTAGGGAGGTACTAGGGCCAGTGGGCGATATACACCGTTACCCCTATCGCCCAATCTGACCTTCTACTTTGTACCTATTTCCCGAGTGAGATATATGTCTGTGTGTTGTGCCTCCTTCGGGCACGTCTTATTTGTTGTTAGTCTAGTAGGGGCTATTTTATCTCCTTAATTAATAAAAGCGAAGTTTTACCTAGTTTACTGCCCCTTTAGTTTTCCAATCTCTATTGGTTTCCCCAGAACCTGCACCAGATATTGTGCTAATAAACTATCAGTGAATCTACAACACCGCTGAACCTGTGCACACAAATAGTATCCCTGAAAGAAAGGGAGTGATAGCCCACCGTCTAATTCCGACAACCATAGATATTTTTGTTTTATTCTCACCCTCTTTCTCCCCCATATTAAATCGTTAACAAGGCACTCCAATCTATGAAAGAAATTATCATCAATCCATACTGGGGAAGCACACATCGGGTACATTACAATAGGGAGGACAATCATCTTAATAAGCGCTATACGATCCATCTGAGCCAAAATCAATTTCTCCCAAGCACATATTTTAGACTTTACTTTGTTCAGGACCGGAGTTAAGTTAAGCTCATAAAACCTCTTTATAGGAAGACCAATCTTAATCCCCAAGTACTCTAAGGTATCATTCGGAGCAAGAACCTTTACTCCACTCCCCTCATCTACGGCCTTGCAGTTAAGCGGGAGGAGCGATGACTTGGACCAGTTAACCCGATAGCCCGAGAATCTCCCAATGTCCTCTATTACTGCCATCACATAAGGGAAAACTTTCCATCCCCGGTCCAAAAACAAAATGACGTCATCGGCATACAGGCTTATTTTATCGCTCATTCCTGCCACCCCAAAGCCGTCTATACTATTATCTGAATGGATCTTACAGGCCAATGGTTCAATAAATAAAGCAAAAAGAAGGGGAGAGAGAGGACATCCCTGTCTCATCCCACGCCGCATCATAATAGGGGAGGAGCAAATGCCATTGATGTTTAGCCGGGCTAACGGTTGTTCATATAGCATTTGAGTCATCTCTGTAAATACGGTCCCCAATCCAAAGTGAGACATAGTAGCCCACAAAAAAGACCACTCCATCCTGTCAAACGCCTTTGCAGCATCTAAAGACAGGATGGAGTGGTCTATACTACGCCCGACCGAAAGGTTCAAGTACACCCTATAGAGACTCATCTGTATTTGTCGGCCCGGAATGAATCCCGTCTGATTATTATGTACCAGAGAGGCAATGACCCTTTTCAAACGATTAGCCAATATTTTGGCAAAGATTTTATAATCTGTGCTCAAGAGCGATATGGGTCTATATGAACCCATATCGCATCCATCTTTATCCTTTTTCAACACCAAGGTAATCACTGCCTCTCTGAATGATGGAGGCAAAGTGCCATATCCACAGGATTCATTCAGGACCCGCAAAAGAATTGGGAGGAGCGATTTAGCATGATACCTGTAGAGTTCGAACGGCAAGCCATCAGGGCCAGGGGATGAATTATATTTCAATAATGGAAGAACCGATCGTAGCTCCTCCAGGTCAATAGGGCTGACATGCCCCGCCCTGACTATGTGCGGCGGTCGGCCAGAATAGCAGCACGAGTTTAGTGTTTTGCTTTGGAGCCGTGCTGGATCCGCCTCCCATCAGGTGCACTGGGTGGGGTCATTAGTTTAAATAGCACTCCAGCCCAGTGCTCTGAGCGGATTATAGGAATCACTTTGGTCTTGGAAGCTAGGAGGGAAGGTTGGCTGTTCCAGCTCAGAAAGATAAGTGTGGTTTCTAGTTTGATTGTTTTGTGTCATCTCTCCCATCCAGGTTCTGTGCGAGTAGGCTGCTCCTATTTCCCCTCTTCACCATCTCAGGGAATTTAGGGTATTTCAGCCCAGGCACGGGGACACATCATACCTACCACCAAGGTCTGCATGTGGGCTGAGCAGTGCAGGGAGAGAGGTCAGGGATTAGCTAGGAGGTGACCCTTCCCCTGCCTAGAGCCTGGTTGGTGGTTTATCTGTTAGTCTGAGTGCACGTCCGCCGTGACATTATAATCCGCCCAAATCTTTGACTGTCATTACTCAGTGGTTTTGTGATGACGGCAATTGAAGCATTAGTTGACCGCATGCAGGGGCTATCCCTAGAGGTTGCGGAGCTGCGTGGTTCGGTCGCACAGTGTCAGAGTGCTCTGGCATCAGGAGGAGGTCAAGGTTGTGTGGAGCCTAAAGTGGCTCTTCCTGATCGATTTTCAGGAGGTACGGATGACTTTGTCAGTTTTAGAGAATCCTGCAAATTGTACTTTCGGCTGCGTCCATCGTCATCAGGTGATGAGAGTCAGAGGATAGGTATAATTATTTCTCTGCTTAAAGGGGACGCGCAATCCTGGGCCTTTTCTCTGCCACCTGTTTCTCGGGCGCTCCGGTCGGTGGAGGAATTTTTTAAGGCTCTGGGATTAATCTACGATGACCCAGATTGGGTCTCGATGGCAGAGTCGCGATTACGTAATTTGTTTCAGGGGGAACATACTGCAGAGGCTTACTGTGTTGAATTTAGGAGATGGGCTACTGAATCAGAGTGGAATGATCCCGCGTTACGTAGCCAGTTTTGTCAGGGGTTATCTGAAAGATTGAGGATGCCCTTGCTTTTCATGAATACCCAGACTCTTTGGAGAACGCCATGTCTTTAGCAGTACGGCTAGACAGACGTATCAGAGAGAGGTATAGGGCTCCCCCTGCGCAAGGTATCCCTTCTGTGAGTGGTTTCATCTCTACTGCCTCCCCGGGTGATGTTACAGGTAACGCGGGGGTAGCGGAGGAACCCATGCAATTGGGTCAGATTTCTTGCCATTCTGATAGTAGAGACTTTAGGTAATTACACAAACTATGTTACTATTGTGGAAAGAGTGGTCACTTTGTTTTTGCTTGTCCTTATGTTAAACCGCAGGTGGTAGAGAAAAAGAAAAAAAAAAAAAACTTCCCTGACACTTGGTAGCATGAATGGTGTGGTGGAGCAGGCAGGTATGCAAGCTCCCTGCAGTTCCCGTTTTCTCCTTCGAGCTATGGTGGCGCTGGAGTCAAGAAATGTTTTTTTTTAGGTGTTCCTTGATTGTGGTGCTGGGGTAAACCTAATTGACTTTCTTTTCCTTCAAAATCTAGGACTAAGTATTTGCACTTTAGAGAACAAGATTCGTGTTTTTGCAATTGATTCTTCCCCTCTTTCTCAAAAGAGCCTTACTCACATTGTTCATGGTATTCACTTAAGGGTGGGTGATTCACATGTTGAAATTATTTCTTGTTTTGTCTTGAAGGATTTGCCAGCTCCTATAGTTTTGGGGTTGCCATGGTTGACTAAACATAACCCAATTATAGACTGGCAAGCGAGACAAATCATCGGTTGGAGAGTTTTGTTTGGATAATTGTTTTGGCACATCTATCTCTGGTGTGCCCATTACGGCTTTACCTCAGTATCTCTCAGATTTTGCAGATGTCTTTTCAGAGGGTGGGGCTCAGGAATTGCCCCCTCATCGTGACTATGATTGTCCAGTTAATCTTATCCCAGGGGCTAAGTTGCCAAAGTCTCGGCCTTACAACCTTTCTCAACCCGAAAGAGAGGTCATGCGAAAGTATATCGCCGAGAGTTTGGCAAAAGGTCATATTAGACCATCTAAGTCTCCGGTGGCAGTGGGTTTTTTCTTTGTGAAGAAAAAGGATGGATCACTGAGAATGTGTTTGGATTTCCGGGAATTGAACCGTATTACAGTCCGGGATCCATATCCCCTGCCTTTGATCTCTGATCTTTTTGATCAGATTGTGGGAGCCAAGGTGTTCTCCAAGTTGGATTTGAAAGGGGCCTACAATCTGATCAGAATTAAGGAGGGGGATGAGTGGAAAACGGCCTTCAATACGCACGAGGGTCATTTAGAGAACCTGGTTATGCCTTTTGGGTTGACGAACGCGCCAGCAGTATTTCAGCGATTCGTCAATGACATTTTTCATCATTTGGTGGGGAGGTTCGTAGTAGTTTACCTGGATGACATTTTAATTTATTCTCCTGATCTGAAGACCCATCAGGATCATGTGAGACAGGTTTTGACGATCCTTCGGGAGAATAAATTATATGCTAAATTGGAGAAATGTTTGTTTGCGGTGCAAGAGCTTCCGTTCTTGGGATACTTGCTTTCTGATTCTGGTTTTCGTATGGACCCCGAGAAGGTCCGGGCGGTTCTGGAATGGGACCGACCAGAGAATCAGAAAGCCTTGATGCGGTTCTTGGGGTTTACGAATTTGATAGAAAATTTATTTCGAACTACTCTACCATAGTAAAACCTCTCACTGACATGACCAAGAAGGGTGCCGACGTCTCTGTCTGGTCGGATGAGGCATTGCAGGCCTTTTCGGCTATTAACCGCCTCCGGACCGCCTAACGCAGGATCGCATTACGGAGGCGGCTGTCTCAGGCAGAGTCACGCATATACGCGTCATCTCGCGAGACGCGAGATTTCCTGTGAACGCGCGCACACAGGCACGCGCGTTCACAGGAACTGCAGGTAAGCGAGTGGATCTACAGCCTGCAAGCGGCGATCGTTCACTGGCAGGCTGTAGATGCGATTTTTTTAACCCCCTAACAGGTATATTAGACGCTGTTTTGATAACAGCGTCTAATATACCTGCTACCTGGTCCTCTGGTGGTCCCTTTTGCTTGGATCGACCACCAGAGGACACAGGCAGCTCTGTAATAAGTAGCACCAAGCACCACACTACACTACACCCCCCCTGTCACTTATTAACCCCTAATTAACCCCTGATCACCCCATATAGACTCCCTGATCACCCCCCTGTCATTGATCACCCCCCTGTAAGCCTCCATTCAGACGTCCGTATGTGTTTTGCAGATCCGATCCATGGATCCGTGGATCCGTAAAACACATACGGACGTCTGAATGGAGCCTTACAGGGGGGTGATCAATGACAGGGGGGTGATCACCCCATATAGACTCCCTGATCACTCCCCTGTCATTGATCACCCCCCTGTAAGGCTCCATTCAGACATCCGTATGTGTTTTACGGACCCACGGATCCATGGATCGGATCCGCAAAACACATACAGACGTCTGAATGGAGCCTTACAGGGGGGTGATCACCCCATATAGACTCCCTGATCACCCCCCTGTGATTGATCACCCCCCTGTAAGGCTCCATTCAGACGTCCATATGTGTTTTGCGGATCCGATCCATGGATCCGTGGATCCGCAAAACACATACGGACCTCTGAATGGAGCCTTACAGGGGGGTGATCAATGACAGGGGGGTGATCAGGGAGTCTATATGGGGTGATCACCCCCCTGTCATTGATCACCCCCCTGTAAGGCTCCATTCAGACGTCCGTATGTGTTTTGCGGATCCGATCCATGGATCCGTGGATCCGTAAAACACATACGGACCCCTGAATGGAGCCTTACAGGGGGGTGATCAATGACAGGGGGGTGATCACCCCATATAGACTCCCTGATCACCCCCCTGTCATTGATCACCCCCCTGTCATTGATCACCCCCCTGTAAGGCTCCATTCAGATGTCCGTATGTGTTTTACGGATCCACGGATCCATGGATCGGATCCACAAAACACATACGGACGTCTGAATGGAGCCTTACAGGGGGGTGATCAATGACAGGGGGGTGATCACCCCATATAGACTCCCTGATCACCCCCCTGTCATTGATCACCCCCCTGTCATTGATCACCCCCCTGTAAGGCTCCATTCAGACGTCCGTTTGTGTTTTGCGGATCCGATCCATGGATCTGTGGATCCGCAAAACACATACGGACCTCTGAATGGAGCCTTACAGGGGGGTGATCAATGACAGGGGGGTGTTCAGGGAGTCTATATGGTGTGATCACCCCCCCGTCATTGATCACCCCCCTGTATGGCTCCATTCAGACGTCCGTATGTGTTTTGCGGAACCGTGGATCCGCAAAATACTGACACCGCGGATCCGCAAAACACATACGGACGTCTGAATGGAGCCTTACAGGGAGGTGATCAATGACAGGGTGGTGATCACCCCATATAGACTCCCTGATCACCCCCCTGTCATTGGGGGCTCCATTCAGACATTTTTTTGGCACAAGTTAGCGGAAATTGATTTTTTTGTTTTTTTGTTTTTTCTTACAAAGTCTCATATTCCACTAACTTGTGACAAAAAATAAAAACTCACATGAACTCACCATACCCCTCACGGAATCCAAATGCGTAAATTTTTTTAGACATTTATATTCCAGACATCTTCTCACGCTTTAGGGCGCCTAAAATGCCAGGGCAGTATAAATACCCCACATGTGACCCCATTTCGGAAAGAAGACACCACAATGTATTCGCTGAGGGGCATATTGAGTCCATGAAAGATTGAACTTTTTGTCCCAAGTTAGCAGAAAGGGATACTTTGTGAGAAAAAAAATAAAAATCAATTTCCGCTAACTTGTGCCAAAAAAAAAAAATCTTCTATGAACTCGCCATGCCCCTAATTGAATACCTTGGGGTGTCTTCTTTCCTAAATGGGGTCACATGTGGGGTATTTATACTGCCCTGGCATTTTAGGGGCCCTAAAGCGTGAGAAGAAGTCTGGGATCCAAATGTCTAAAAATGCCCCCCTAAAAGGAATTTGGGACCCTTTGCGCATCTAGGCTGCAAAAAAGTGTCACACATGTGGTATCGCCGTACTCAGGAGAAGTTGGGCAATGTGTTTTGGGGTGTCATTTTACATATACCCATGCTGGGTGAGAGAAATATCTCGGCAAAAGACTTTTCCCATTTCTTTATACAAAGTTGGCATTTGACTGAGATATTTATCTCACCCAGCATGGGTATATGTAAAATGACACCCCAAAACACATTGCCCAACTTCTCCTGAGTACTGTGATACCACATGTGTGACACTTTTTTGCAGCCTAGGTGGGCAAAGGGGCCCACACTCCAGAGCACCTTTAGGATTTCACAGGTCATTTTTTGCACATTTTAATTTCAAACTACTTCTCACACATTAGGGCCCCTAAAATGCCAGGGCAGTATAACTACCCCACAAGTGACCCCATTTTGGAAAGAAGACACCCCAAGGTATTTCGTGATGGGCATAGTGAGTTCATGGAAGTTTTTATTTTTTGTCACAAGTTAGTGGAATATGAGACTTTGTAAAGAAAAAAAAAAATATCATAATTTTCCGCTAACTTGTGACAAAAAATAAAAAGTTCTATGAACTCACTATGCCCATCAGCGAATACCTTAGGGTGTCTACTTTCCGAAATGGGGTCATTTGTGGGTTTTTTCTACTGTCTGGGCATTGTAGAACCTCAGGAAACATGACAGGTGCTCAGAAAGTCAGAGCTGCTTCAAAAAGCGGAAATTCCCATTTTTGTACCATAGTTTGTAAACGCTATAACTTTTACCCAAACCATTTTTTTTTACCCAAACCATTTTTTTTTATCAAAGACATGTAGAACAATAAATTTAGAGAAAAATTTATATATAGATGTCGTTTTTTTTAAAAAAAAATTACAACTGAAAGTGAAAAATGTCATTTTTTTGCAAAAATTAATAACAAAAAAAGTAAAAATGTCAGCAGCAATGAAATACCACCAAATGAAAGCTCTATTAGTGAGAAGAAAAGGAGGTAAAATTCATTTGGGTGGTAAGTTGCATGACCGAGCAATAAACGGTGAAAGTAGTGTAGTGCAGAATTGTAAAAAGTGTTCTGGTCATTAAGGGTGTTTAAAGTGACACTGACAGGCCCAATAAGCATATTTAGGTATATATATGACAGTACAGGTCTTATCAAGTGTATTAAAATCATCTAAGTATCCCCCCTGTCCACCTTATAAATACCGAAAACTAAAGTTTTATAACCTGCTTGTCTCGTCTCCAATCTGCCCAAGGGGCGGCGTTTCATCTCAAAATGCGCCCAGCCAGCCGCTCCCAACTGGCGTTCTGAAGCCCCGCCCAGCTCATCAATATTCACTTCGCTGGGCGGCGGCTACAACTCTCCCCGACTCAAGATCCTGCGCATGGCCAATTCAATCCTCTGGGCAAGTCCTCCGTCTAATCTTCAGCGCATGCGCCCGGCCGGGGACACATCGCGCCTGCGTACAGACAGTCTGCGTCTTGGAGGCCGCTGCAGCCTCTGCTTTATGCGCATGCGCCGGGCACTTGAGTCGGGGAGAGTTTTTTTAGTAACCACACTTCAGGTTCTGTGCGAGTAGGCTGCTCCTATTTCCCCTCTTCACCATCTCAGGGAATTTAGGGTGTTTCAGCCCAGGCACGGGGACACATCATACCTACCACCAAGGTCTGCATGTGGGCTGAGCAGTGCAGGGAGAGAGGTCAAGGATTAGCTAGGAGGTGACCCTTCCCCTGCCTCTCGCCTAGAGCCTGGTTGGTGGTTTATCTGTTAGTCTGAGTGCACGTCCGCCGTGACAAGGGCGATCCAACATGGTTTGATGATAACATCTTTATCCTGCTGAAGCCCCCTGAGAGCCTCCCTTTCTGCCACCACAAGGTTCTCTGACCCACAGTGCTACATTTCCAAAAGGTGAAGTTTGTTGGTGACAATCGACACAAATGTGTCAATAGGAGTATTGTGACCAAGGGGGGGAGCTTTTGTAGATCGAAGTCGTAAGCTAGTGAAAGGAGTGGACCCTCTCCCGGTTGACGTTGGCCCTCCGTGTGGAGGTCTGCTAAGAGCTGCACATCAGGAAGATCTTGTTCTCCAATGCTTAATTCTTCACATTTACGGCGATCACAAGTGATACATTTTCTTTTCGCCATTTAAGCTTACGAGCACAAAGGTGCAGATCTTTTACCCACCCGAAGAGGTCAAATCTCTGTATGGGGACAAATGAGAGGCCCTTGCGTAGATCCTGCATCTCAAAATTTGAAAAACTTCGAGATAACAGATTCAATTCTTGTTTTTGGTCAGCGACTAACTCTTGTTCCTGAGCATATATTGGGACACCGGGGGGAGGGGGGGGTATTGTCTAAAAAACCTCCCCTTTTGTTTCTAGCACCCCATCCCCACCTGCCTCGACCTCTGCCTCTACCACCGTATGGCCTACTGTATGTTTGGGAGCTTTCCCTGAGGATTCGGGCTCAGTTTCACACTCTGAAGATGATGCCTCAGTGTCTAGTTCAAGCGCATGAGAGTGGTTTACACTGTAATCAAAGATCCTGCCCTCTTTGAAGTCCTTTATATCCCTATTAAACAAAATATGCTTCTTTTCTTTAAGCTGCGCTGTATATTTCTCTATTGATATCTGAAGGTTGGTTTCTTTTTTATTAAAATCATCAGGACAACGGAGCGAGGCACAGGCGTAGCGCAGTGATAGTTGACTGAGGGGTAAGTAGCAGACCAGGATAGGGTTAATTTTCATGGGGGGGTGGAGTTGGGCCGGGGAGGAGTAGGGGGTGTTGCGTCAGTTTCGCGGGCCGTTTATATGCTGGGTAGAGGGGGAGGGGCGGCACCGGAGGTCATTATTCTTTTTGAGAGTTGCGGTGTGCAGGCGAGCGTTTTTTTTTTTGGGCATGGCGAAAATGGCGTCGTTAGAGGAATTGCTAGTGGCAGTGCGGGCAGCGGCAGAGCGATACGGTTCCGAGTGGCTGGTCAGTAGTTTACAAGCGGCTGGGGGGACACCTACTGTGCCTGCAGTTGCGGGTGGGAGAGTGAGGGCTAGGCGGTCGGTACCTCCGGAGCGTTTGAGCCCGGAGGTGACCCCTCAAGCGCGTTGTCGACTTAGGAGCCCTGCTAGGAACCCTCCGCTGGAGCCGGCTGCGGCAAGCGCTTCTGCCGGCCGTCGCAGCGGGAGGAATCCTTCTCAGCGTAGTGCGGTCGCATGCGATTTGCGCAGCGGTGGTAGGTCGCAGTCGCCGGTTAGGGTGCCGGTGAGCGGAGTCGGTAGGGCTGTTAGTTGGGGCCCGGCGTGTGCGGCCGGGCGTAGTAGTAGTGCCCAGGTGTCTGGCGGTGGTCGTTTGAGGAACAGGCGGGAGGACGCGGCTTCACTTACCCCAGGTGAGGGCCGGGCGGCGAATACTTCCATCCGGACGCGGCGGGAGGCATCGCGGCTGGTGCTGGCAGTTGGCGGTGGTGTGGAGGCAGGAAGTGCGGATGTTGTGGCTGTGCGTTCGGCTCGCGCGGGCCCAGCGGCGGTGGAATCAGCCAGAAGGTTGCCGGCAGCGTCACGGTCTCGGTCTGCTGGCCGGAGGCCTGGGTCTACTGTGCAGCTGCAGAGTGTTAGATCAGGACTATCGCCACCTGCTGGTACGTCTTGTGTGCCAGGCAGCAATGTACAGATGAACACGCTGGCTGGGGGCCTGGGCCTTGCTTCATCCTCAGTGCAGCGGTTAGACACTGTTTCTGAGGGACGTGCATTTGCGGCTCACGGTGGGACATCCGTGGAGCCGGAGTTTAGTGATATTGAAGGGGAGGACGACCAGAGTCTGCGGCCGCCGGGTGGTGGGCCTGCCTGCGGGGAGGTGATCGTGTCGCAGCCACGCCACTTGGATCATGGCGGGGGTTTCGTGGAGGAACAGGCGCTAGAAGACGGAGAAGTCAGCCAGGAGGCTTAGGAGACCGAGGGTCAGACGGATGATGCAGTCGGCGCATGTCCCTCTACGTCCAGGTTGTCGGTGGAATCATCGCAGAGAGGTGCTACGGTGCGGTCAGCGGCTGCTGGGAGGACACCCCAGGGACAGCCAGGTGAGAGGACGTCGGGGCGACATTCTGGAGTGGGGGTGGGGGGGGTGCAGGCTGGTGAGGATGGGTTAGCGCGGGAGTTATTGGCGGGTATGTGGACTTTGTTGTCTCGTTGGAAATCTGGGGCTGTGTCGTCTCCGGCTGCAGTATGGGCTGCTGCGTCTGCGGCTGTGGACGGTGAGCGTTTGGATGCGGCTGGTGTGGGGGGCTCTCCTGCAGTCGGGGTGGGGACGTCGGCGGCGGCTGTTGTCGGGAGTTGAGGTAGTCAAGGTGCTGGGGAGGATGTCAGGCTGGCGGATGCTGCTAAGGGTGAAGTTTATGTGTGCTTTGAGGGGCCGTTGGGGGCTCACTTGAAGGCTGAGGTCAGGGAGAAGATTTGGAAGGACGAGTATGTGGAGATATTTTCGTTGCTTCCGTTGGACAAGTTTCAATTGGATAGGGTAAAACCGGATGAGAGTAAGAAGGAGGAGGAGGAGAAGCGGAGATATAGGCTGATTCCACGTACCTTTTTGAATTGGTTGCAAGCCTTTGCTATTCTGGCTAGTGTGGTGGGTGAAAAGGCGCCGGAGTATTGTTCGGCTCTTTTTTGCTACATGGACGCTATAGGGGAGGCGTATCGGACGTATGGAGGTGTGGCGTGGCTCAGGTATGATGAGCAGTTTCGTCAGAGGAAGGCGGTCAGGCCTAGCATTCGGTGGGACCATAAGGACATAGGTCTGTGGATGCGTTTGATGACGGCGCCAAAAGGGGTGAGCCAGCCCTTTCGTGGGGCAGCCGGGGGTTCCTCGGCGTCAGAGACAGCAGGAGGGGTCAGGAGAGGTTGTTGCTGGCAGTTCAATGAGGGTCACTGCAAGTACCTGTCGGAATGTCGGTTTAAGCATGAGTGCTCCGGTTGTGGCGGTGCCCACAGTTTTGCGCGGTGTTTTAAGCGTGGTAGGGGGAAGGGATTTGAGGCTGCGCAGAAGAGGGGTGACCCCGGTGAGGGTGGACGTGATGGGGCCCTTTCTAGAGACATATCCAAAAAGGGAGGCGGCAGCTTTATTGTTGGCGGGGTTTCGGGATGGCTTTAGGATTCCATGTTCGGCAGTAGGAGTGGGGGTTGCGGTGCGTAATTTGTCCTTGGCATTGCAGCGGCCGGAGGTGGTTTCCGAAAAAATTGCGAAGGAGGTGTCAGCCGGGAGGGTTGTGGGCCCTTTTCTCGATTGTCCGTTGCCAGATTTGTGGGTTTCGCCTTTGGGGTTGGTCCCGAAGAAGGAGCCTTGCAAATTTCGGCTTATTCATAATTTGTCTTACCCGGCGGGGTGTTCTGTGAATGATGGGATTGACGATGAGTTATGCTCTGTGTCTTATACGTCATTTGATGAGGCGGTTCGGTGGGTGCGTCGTTTTGGGCAGGGTGCATTGTTAGCAAAGACGGATATCGAGGCGGCGTTTCGCTTGCTACCTATTCACCCGGATAGTTTTCGTTGGCTCGGTTTTAAATGGGAGGGGCAGTTTTTTGTGGATTGTTGTTTGCCTATGGGATGTGCGATCTCGTGTTCGTTGTTTGAAACGTTTAGTTCTTTTTTGGAATGGGTAGTGCGGCAGGAGGCGGGATGGAGTTCTGTGCTGCATTACCTTGATGATTTTTTGTTTTTAGGGCCGGCAGGGTCCAGGGTGTGTTCGGTTTTGTTGCATACCATGCAGCGTGTGTCTGCGAGTTTTGGGGTTCCGTTGGCGCGTGAGAAAACGGAGGGTCCGGCTACATTGGTGAAGTTCTTGGGTATTGAGATTGACAGCGTGGCTATGGAGTGTCAGTTGCCTTTGGATAAGGTGGAGGACTTACGTTGTGAAGTGGGTTGGCTGCGGAATGCTAGGAAGGCGCAGCTTAGACGGGTACAGTCCGTGTTGGGTAAGTTGAATTTTGCCTGTAGGATTTTGCCTATGGGTCGCGTTTTTTGTAGGCGCTTGTCTATGGCCACCGCCGGTGTGAAGGCCCCGTTTCATTTTGTGCGGTTGTCGGCGGAGGTGCGTGCAGATTTGGAAGTGTGGGAGAGTTTTTTAAGTGAGTTTAACGGCCGTTCGGTGTGGATGGAGTCGCCCGTTTTTAATGTGGACTTGGAGTTGTTTACGGACGCGTCTGGTTCGTGTGGTTACGGGGCTTTTTGTCAGGGGCAGTGGAGTGCGGGTGCTTGGCCGGAGGAGTGGAGGGTTGCTGGTTTCCTTGGGAACTTGGCTTTGTTGGAATTGTTCCCTATTGTTTTGGCTACCGAGTTGTGGGGGGATTTGTTGAGGAATAAGCGGGTGCGTTTTTGTTGTGACAATTTAGGGGTGGTGCAGGCGGTGAATAGTCAGTCGGCAAATTCGCCCCCGGTGGTGCGATTACTTCGTCATTTGGTTTTGAACGGTCTGAAGTTGAATGTGTGTTTTGTAGCAGTTCATGTACCTGGGGTAGATAATTCCATCGCTGATGCTCTTTCTCGTTTCCAGTGGGATCGTTTTCGCAGCTTGGTTCCGGGCGCGGAGGTGACGGGTCTGCTGTGTCCTCAGTGGCTCTCGAGCGTGGCCTTGGGGTCTCGTTAGATCTGGTGCAGCGGTCCGTGAGTAGCAGTACGTGGTCGGCTTATTCTTTGGTGTGGTCGCAGTGGGAATGTTTGATGGAGCAGGTGGGGGGTTGCAGAGGGGTGGAGGATTTTCACTCGTTGCTGGTTTATTTTGTGGGAATGTCGTTTAGCGATGGTCTATCTTTTTCGGTGGCGGCGGTAGCTTTTTGGTTGCGAATGAGGGGTTTGGCGGATGTATCCCGGAGTTTTTTGGTGCGGCAGGCGTTGAAGGGGTATCGTCGCAGTGTGGTGAGGAAGGATTCCCGTCGTCCGGTTTCTTTTCAGATTTTGCAGTTGTTGTGGGATCGGGCGGGGAGCGTGTGTAAGTCTTGGTATGAGGTGTGTTTGTTTAGAGCAGCTTTTTCCTTGGCTTTCTTTGGGGCATTTAGGGTTTCGGAGCTGGTGGCTGCTAGTCGTGTGCGGTGGGGTGGCTTGTTGCGGGAGGATGTGAGTGTTTATGAAGGGGGTTTGCGGTGTGTTTTGCGGAAGTCCAAAACGGACCAGGTGGGTAGGGGTGTGTGCATTGTGTTGCGGCCTCTGCCGGGTTCTGTGGTGTGTCCTGTGCGTTGTTTGGAGGATTTTCTGTTGCTTCGGCCGAGTGGGGGGGGTGTGTTGCTGGATCATGCGGATGGCTCGGCTTTGTCGCGTTATCAGTTTGTGGCGGACTTCCGGAAGTGTTTGACAGTGGCAGGTTATGTGGCGAGTGAGTTTGCGTCACATTCTTTTCGTATTGGCGCGGCGACGGAGGCCGCCAGATGGGGTTTGGGTGAAGATGTCATTATGCGGATTGGCCGGTGGGAGTCTGCGTGTTTTTGTTCTTATATTCGCCCGCATATCTTGTGATATTGGTGTGTTGGGGGGGGGGGGGGGTCTGTGTGTCGGTGAATCATTAATAGCCTGTTGGGTCACTGTTTGTTTCTTTTGTTTGTTTACAGGTTCGCGTTCTTGTTTGGCGTGGATTTTCGGTCATTCCTATGTATACTGGGGTGCGTTGAGAGCTGATGTGCGGAGGAGCGGTCGGCAGTTAGGTTTCCAGCCGGGCGAGTTGCAGGTCCGGTGGATAGGTTTGCGGGGTATGTTGTGGGGGCGCGTGTTGCCTGAATTCCATGCTTTTGCCTCCTTGGACAGGTGCCCGGACATTGTTGTTTTGCATGTGGGTGGGAATGACTTAGGTGTTCGCCGCTCGAGGGATGTCATTAGGGACATCAAATTGGATCTGCTGCGTCTGATGGAGGAGTTCCCGGATTTGTTGGTTGTGTGGTCGGAGGTGGTAGCGAGGAGTGCATGGCGTTTTGCGAGGTCGGTAGACCGAATCAACAAGGCTCGGTCAAAATTGAATAAGGAGGTGGGGCGCTTCGTTTGGCGGCAGGGTGGTTTTGTGGTTCGGCACAGGGAGTTGGAGGTGGCTTCGCCTCAATTCCTCAGGTCTGAAGTTTTATCCCAGGGGTTCGGATGGATGATAAAGGTGCAGGGATGGACATTCTCTATATCAGAATGAAAAAATAATGAAATACAGAATTTTACACCGGAATTGTGGCGCAAAAAAAAAAAAAATTGCTTATTAAACTAAATCCCCTTGCTGGACTAGATGCAGATCATTTCTCTAAATCGACGCGTGCCAATTTGTGCCACACTTGGATGCAATTTACCCCAAAATCTAGGTGCACTGCTCGCATTAGTAAATGTAGACCAATTTGGCCACCTTTGAAGGTTGATTCCCCTATAAAATGTATCGGCGAATTTAAAAGTGGAAATCCACATGTTCTGTGCCCAAGGATGCTAATCTAATTGATGGAGGCCCCTGGGCAGAAAACCTGGTGGTAGTCCCTCCCCAGTAGCAGTGCCCTATAGTGTACGGGTCCCTCAGCCAGAAGTGGAGACGCCTATACGCCCTTGCCTGGGTCGAAAACTCCAACCATTACACCCTCCATCATCCCCAGCCGACTCCTCCTAATGTTTCCTCCCACGCAGCTTCGATATGAAAGGCAGGGGACAGCGCCTACCCTGCTTGTGGATTGAGCATGTCGGCCATTCCAAGATCACATGGGTCTGACATCACGACCATTTGGGCGGGGATCCTGACAGAGGAGCTCAAGGGGGGTCTGGTCGTGATGTCAGAAGAGGGCACAGAGGGCGCAGTCACGTGACCACTCTTCGGATTGAGACAGAAAAAGTAGCGCAAGTACATTAGTACACTGCAGGGCCTTGCAAGGGAAACACAAGGAAAGAGAAAAATGTATACCCAGAGTACCCCTTCAATAAAAGGAATGGGTAAAATGTATACTCAGAGAACCCCTTTACTAAAAGAAAAGGGTAAAATGTATACCCGGAGTACCCCTTTACTAAAAGGAAAGGGTAAAATGTATACCCATAAAACCCCTTTACTAAAAGAAAAGGGTAAAATGTATACCCGGAGTACTCCTCTAATAAAAGGAAAGGGTAAAATGTATACCCGGAGAACCCCTTTACTAAAAGAAAAGGGTAAAATGTATACCCGGAGTACTCCTCTAATAAAAGGAAAGGGTAAAATGTATACCTGGAGAACCCCTTTACTAAAAGAAAAGGGTAAAATGTATACCCGGAGTACCCCTTTCCTAAAAGGAAAGGGTAAAATGTATACCCGGAGTACCCCTCTAATAAAAGGAAAGGGTAAAATGTATACCCGGAGTACCCCTCTAATAAAAGGAAAGGGTAAAATGTATACCCGGAGAACCCCTTTACTAAAAGGAAAGGGTAAAATGTATACCCGGAGAACCCCTATAATAAAAGGAAAGGGTAAAATGTATACCCGGAGTACCCCTTTACTAAAAGGACCCTTGAAGGCAGCAGCTCAGGGGAGGTAGTGGTTCTCCTTAAAGGGAACCTGTCACCTCAAAAAAAAAACTATCCCAAGCCGCCAGCAGTACCTGAGAGTAGCCAGCAGCGTGTTTCCGACAATCGCTTTCCTCCTGAAGGCAGATGAAGCAAAAGCTCAGAGAACGTTTTTTTTATCCCCTGCCCACGTGATTTTCTAGTCAGGCTTGAAGTCAAGTGGGCAGCGGCCTCCTTGCTTCAGGTCACAGTAACCACGCCCCCTTCCCCGCCCCTTCACTGTGACTGACAGCCGGCTGTTCGGCAAAGGCAGCCGAACTCTCGTGCATAAGCGCTGTCAGTCACAGCGAAGGGGCGGGGAAGGGGGCGCGGTTACCGTGACCTGAAGCAAGGAGGCCGCTGCCCACTTGACTTTAAGCCTGACTAGAAAATCACGTGGGCAGGGGATAAAAAAAACGTTCTCTGAGCTTTTGCTTCATCTGCCTTCAGGAAGAAAGCGATTGTCGGAAACACGCTGCTGGCTACTCTCAGGTACTGCTGGCGGCTTGGGATAGTTTTTGGAGGGTGACAGGTTCCCTTTAAAGGGGTTTTCCAGGATTAGGCTAGTTTTACACTAACGGCAGGGGACTCCGGCAGGCTGTTTCCGGCGGGTGAACAGCCTGTCGGATCCGTCCTGCCACTAGTTCATGTGTGTCCCCGGACTGCCGCTCCATCCCCATTGACTATAATGGGGGCGGGGGCGGAGTCCTGGCGGCAGCACGGCAACGCGCGCCGAGAGGCAGCCGGACTAAAAGTACTGCATGTTTATATTTGTAAGGCCTCATGCACACGACCGTAGTTCGGGTCTGCATCCGAGCCGCAGTTTTTGCGGCTCTGGTGCGGACCCATTCACGTGTGAATGGACCCTTATTGTCCGCATAACGGACAAGGATAGTACTGTTCTATTAGGGGCCAGATGTTCCGTTCATCAAAAAAGCGGAATGCACACGGATGTCATCCGTATTTTTTGCGGATCCGTTTTTTTAATTATTAGCCTTAGGCCTCATGCACACGACCGTTGTTGTGTTCCGTTCCTCAAAATGGGGTTCCGTGATCCGTTTCCGTTTTTGTTTCCGTGTGTCTTCCTTTATTTTTGGAGGATCACCAGACATAAAGGAAAGTAAAAAAACAGGTTTGCCATGCAAATGATAGGAAAAAAACGGACGCGGACGAGGATGACAATCTTGTGTGCCTCCGTGTTTTTTAGCGGTCCCATTGACTTGAATGGGTCCGCAAACCGTTTTCCGCGAAAATAATAGGACAGGTTATATTTTTTTGACGGACTGGAACCACGGATCACGGACGCGGATGACAAACGGTGCATTAGCCGAGTTTTCAACGGACCCATTGAAAGTCAATGGGTCCGCAGAAAATCACGAAAAATGGAACAACGGAATAAAACAACGGTCGTGTGCATGAGGCCTTAGCCTCTTTCCGCTTTTAGCCACTCATCTGAGTCGAGCGTCTCTACTTGTTGCATGCAGCCTTTACCACTGCATAGGTCACACACTGGGCAGCCCGGGGGCTCAGTGGTCAGCAGTGGTGCCTTGCAGCACTAGGGTCCTAGGTTTGTATCTGACCATGGACAACATCTGCATGGAGTTTGTATGTTCTCCCCGTGTTTGTGTGGGTTTCTTTTGGGTACTTTGATTTTCCGCCCACACCCCAAAGACTAATAGATCGTGAGCTCCACTGGGGACAGAAAGTGATGACAATGTCTATAAGCAAGTGAAATAAATAATAGCAAGGTTCACTTAAAGGGGTTGTCCCACAAAAAAATATTCTACATATTTCAAACCAGCACCTGGACCTGAATACTTTTGTAATTAAAAATGTATTCTAGCTACTGAGTTATTCACTGAAATCCATCTGTATAGCGCCCCCTGCTGCTTCTTCTTTTTCTAATTTCTCTGTCCACCTCAATGAGGTGGACGCACATGCTCAGTTCCATCCTTCAACTGCCACCAGCTGCAGCGAAAGAACACACCCTGAGAAGCTTAAAATAAATCTAGCAGAGTAATTAAAGCAATGAACGGGGAGATCTCTGGATCAATGTGATGTACGGGGCTGGTTCTAGCTTTGTTAAAGGGATTGCCATGTACTATATGATGTCTGATTTTATGTTTTACATTAATCATGGGATAATTACTTTAGTTGTTTCTCTAAGGGTAAGCTCAAAGAAGAAGGTTTACTGACAACTTGAGAAATAAATACCGGTAGATTACAGTATTATAAGTTCACTGGCTTTAAAGGGGTTTTCCCCTAGCAATACACCCGCAATGTACAAGATGGGCCAATCCCTTTAAGTGAATAGAGAATCATCATTAATATACTGAAACGTTCTGCAAGATCTCTGCTGTCAGTGAATGGACTACTTGATTATATGCAGAGTATACAAGCCTGTACATAACTAATAATTGTATCCAGACTTGGCCAGTCCTGTGTGAGCTCAGCTCCAGACTGGTATCATTTACCTACACTGGTACCCTAAAGCAAATTGTCAGGACAGAAGCAGAACCTGCCCTGCTGTTGATGTATTTGCCCGGGTGTAATTGTAGCAGACGTTCTGCTGTGTGCTGAAGTTTTGGGTCTCAGGTTTTTAGCCAATGGGTGAACAAGAAGGTTGCCATTCACTGACATTAAACATATGTCTTGAAAACACAAGTTATGGAGGCCGATGAACCTTCTGGTATCAGACCAAGGTACAGTAATTGATTTCCTATGGCAAAGGGTATCGAGATTTTACTTCTCACGACCACGAAATATATATTTCAATTACTAACAATTATTTTCCAATCTTTGGAATTGTAATTGGCAGAAATTGCTAATTTGAGACCTGAGTTTTTGGTACTCAAGTATTGTGTTTTCAAGCTTCGTTCCAGTCTTTGTACAGCAGGGATCTGTCCTGACCTCACTTCATGGGAAAGTATGTATTCCCGTGATGTGTTCTGCCTCTTGCTGCCAGTACTGTCAGTGAAAAAAAATCTCTACGGTCTTCTGAATATTTTTGCTGGTGCCAAAAAACCCTTATACAAAATCCAAAAACATCCAAACCAATCAGTTGAAACTTTTAATAATATTTTGGGTGGAAAATCTCCCTGAAAACGCTAACAACTAAAAAAGTTGCTTGGAGAGAAATTGATATTCTTCTGACTGCCGGCAAACATCTGGTCACTGTGTTTTTAGCAACAAAAATGTATTAGCAGCAGATACATATGCCAAAGATCAGCCGCTTAAACTTCTTGTATGTAGCGTCAGTCTTCGGATACATTGCACCTGCTCAGTAAACCAAAAGATGACACCTTACATGAAAAAAATGTAAGTGAGACCTTTTGAGAGCCAAATTTTATTCAATCTAGTTTTTATCTATGTTTTCGAGCTAGCTGATCTACTAATGTACGGTCAGATTTTTCCAGACTGTGCAGTGAATCTTCTCCATATGATCACCTCTTCATAAAAACTACTTCTTGATCCAGATCAGGTTTCCTGTGACAGGAACAATAGATAACAATGTATACTGGACATCTTCTTCGAGAAGGACACCCCTCTAGAAGAGCATAGCCTATGCAATTTTGGGTGGTCATCTCAAAGAAGTTTCACTGAATAGACATTTAGTTGCAAATTCCCTAGCATTCAACAATGGTGAGGTGGTTTAGGTGGTCCTTCAGGCCTGAGGCTCACGGGGAACCCACGGCCACCCAATTCAGCCACTAATTTTTAAGTCCTGGGTGCATTGCCTGTATGCATCTGTGCCTATCTCTAGGCATAGATGCATGAAAGGACCTTAACAGTGAGGTCACAAGACCACCGGTATCTAAGTAGTAATCTTGACCGAATCCATAAAGCAAACTTGGTTCTGGTACTGTATCTATCCAGTGGACGTGGTCCTGTTACCTTATGTAGATAGCTTGGCAATGATGCTCTAGCTTTCTAATTAGCTTGGTTCTGTTACCGTATCTATTTATCTAGATTCACACTGAAGGCATCAAAACTATGAATTAACACATGTGGAATTATATACATAACAAACAAGTGTGAAACAACTGAAAATATGTCATATTCTAGGTTCTTCAAAGTAGCCACCTTTTGCTTTGATTACTGCTTTGCACACTCTTGGCATTCTCTTGATGAGCTTCAAGAGGTAGTCCCCTGAAATGGTCTTCCAACCGTCTTGAAGGAGTTCCCAGAGATGCTTAGCACTTGTTGGCCCTTTTGCCTTCACTCTGCGGTCCAGCTCACCCCAAACCATCTCGATTGGGTTCAGGTCCGGTGACTGTGGAGGCCAGGTCATCTGGCGCAGCACCCCATCACTCTCCTTCATGGTCAAATAGCCCTTACTTTCAAAGTTTTCCCAATTTTTCAGCTGACTGACTGACCTTCATTTCTTAAAGTAATGATGGCCACTCGTTTTTCTTTACTTAGCTGCTTTTTTCTTGCCATAATACAAATTCTAACAGTCTATTCAGTAGGACTATCAGCTGTGTATCCACCTGACTTCTCCTCAACACAACTGATGGTCCCAACCCCATTTATAAGGCAAGAAATCCCACTTATTAAACCTGACAGGGCACACCTGTGAAGTGAAAACCATTTCAGGGGACTACCTCTTGAAGCTTATCAAGAGAATGCCAAAAGTGTGCAAAGCAGTAATCAAAGCAAAAGGTGGCTACTTTGAAGAACCTAGAATATGACATATTTTCAGTTGTTTCACACTTGTTTGTTATGTATATAATTCCACATGTGTTAATTCATAGTTTTGATGCCTTCAGTGTCAATCTACAATTTTCATAGTCATTAAAATAAAGAAAACTCTTTGAATGAGAAGGTGTGTCCAAACTTTTGGTCTGTACTGTAGATATGGTACCAGAACTAAAGTCACTGTCTAGATACAATACCAGAACCAAGCCTATTAGATACGGGATAAGAATCAAGCTTACTACATAGATATGGAGCTAGAACTGAGCTTGCAGTATAGATAAAGTAACAGGACCAAGCTTACTACACTGATACACTATCTATACAGTGAGCTTGATTTTGTTACCTCATCTATCCGGTAAGGGTACTTTCACACTAGCGTTATTCTTTTCCGGTATTGAGTTCCGTCCTAGGGGCTTTATACCGGAAAAGAACTGAACAGTTTTATCCTAATGCATTCTGAATAGTGAGAAATCCGTTCAGGATGCATCAGGAGGTCTTCAGTTCAGTCACTGTACGGTTTTTGGACGGAGAAAATACCACAGCATGCTGTGTTATTTTCTCCGTTCAAAATTCCGGAACACTTCCCGGAATGCCGGATCCGGCATTATTTTACATTGAAATGCATTAATGCCGGATCCGGCCCTAAGTGTTCTGGAAAAATGGAGCCGGTTTTGCGGTCTGCGCATGCGCAGACCTTTAAAAATGTGAAAAAGATAAATACTGGATCCGTTTTTCCGTATCCGGATCCGTCTACAAATGGTATCCGTTTGCATACAGATTGCCGGATCGACGGAACTGCCTGCCGGAATCCAGCGACGCTAGTGTGAAAGTACCCTAAGCTTGGTTATGGTACCATATGTATGCAGGAAGCTCGGTTCTTGACCTGCATATATGTATTAAGCTTGATTCAGGTACTGTATGCGGTAACTTTAGTTTTGGAACTAGATCTGGGCAGTAAGCATCATATCATTTTTAAAACATTACAGTTTTGGGGGCCCATAAGCCTCATACAGCCCAGGGCTCATGGTAGCCTTCATCTGCCCCTGGTTCCCAAAAACATGCAATGCTCTGCAAGCCAGTAGAGGCTTGCGTCATGGCTGAGGCTGCTGAGAGAAAACTGCAGAAGCTGTTGTCTAGCTTTTCTCTGCATTTTGCAGATATTGAGAAATTTTGGCACATGGTTTCTGCAGATGAAACAACCAGGCATACCACCAGTACTGTTCGATACGTTAGGCAATGCAAACATCGCCGGTGAACGTTTCCGGCACGCCTGCTGGTGTTCACCGGATTCAGCATTGCTGGATTGAACAGATCACTGCCGGATCCCTAAGGACTATAACGGAATCTGACAGCAATCCGGCAATTTCGGACGGACAAATGCTGCATGCAGTAGTCCAGCTGACAGTCGGCCTTTATGCAGGATCAGGCTGCCAGATCATCTCTAATGGAGATGTAAACGCACCCTAAGGCCTCATGCACACGGCCGTTATTTTGGTCCGCATCCAAGCCGCAGTTTTGGCGGCTCGGATGCGGACCCATTCACTTTAATGGGGCTGAAAAAGATGCGGACAGCACTCCGTGTGCTGTCCGCATCCGTTGCTCAGTTCCGTGGCCCCGCAAAAAAAAAATATAACCTGTCCTATTCTTGTCCGCGCTTTGCGGACAAGAGTAGGCAGTTATATTAAAAGCTGTCCGTGCAGTTCCGCCATCCGTGCGGACCGCAAAACACACCACGGTTGTGTGAATGTAGCCTAAAGGTTGATTTAGACAGCCAGATAATCGGGCAGATTATCGGGAATGAACGTTTCTGCCAACACTAGTTCTCAACAATCACCCGATGAACGAGCGAAACGTTTGTTTATCGGGTGATCCTGTCGTTCGTACAGGCATCTGGATTATCGTTTCTTAGCAGCAGATCGTGGGGTCTAAACAGCGATCTGCTGCCCAGAAACAATACAGCTGTATGGGGACGAGCGATCACAATAGCGATCCCAAACCTCGTCCTCATACTGTGGAGGAGATCACTGCATGTAAATACAGCGCTTCACCTCCACTGAGCGAGCGGCCGACTGTCGGGAAGAAACGCTTCCTTCCCGACAATCTGCTGCCCATTGCACCGTGTAAACCCCGGCTAAGAACGTTCCCTAACCCTGGGTTCACACCTGAGCGTTTTACAGCGCGTTCCTACGCGCTGTAAAACGCTCAACAAGGAGAAACCAATGCTTCCCTATGGGAATGGTTCTCACCTGGGCGTTTTACAGCGCGTATGATCGCGCTGTAAAACGCCCGACGCTCAAAAAAGATCTTGAGCTTCTTTGGGGCGTTTTGTCGCGCGTTCCCGTACATAGACTTTCGGGAACGCGCGACAATGGGCGTTCGCTTGTCTCTGTATGCGCGATTGTAAACGCCGGTACAATTGCGCATACAGAGCGCTCCATCGCGAACGCTCAGGTCTGAACCCAGCGTTATACAACCTTGGACTCAATAAATGACTTTGTCTCCAAATTCACATCTCTGTTTTGATCACACATAAGGACAAAGTGGTTATATGCCACCTGAAAACCAATGTGCCCTCGTCAGTTGGCAGCCATGGACATTGTGAATATTATGCTATGTTGGCATATGATATTCGGAGTAGATATTTTTTCCACTAATCTATTACAAACTGCTGTGATGTAACTGGGAATTACGAGACGCTCTTACACGGTGTAATGAAGAACGGGAAATAATAAGGAAACATGCTGTTACAGTTTTGGCAGGAGCTGCCAGCAACTTCATGGAGGAGCGATAGACGACGCTACAGTGTCTCATCATCCTGGAACATAAATATATTTTAGATATAGAAAACGTCGTCTTCTATAACGGACTTTTCTCTCTTGCTACCAGTAATGTGAAGAGCTCTGCAGGCCGGGAATTGCTGGCACTTTGTGAAGTCAGGATATTACACATATCCCCAAAATTCAGCACCTAGAAAACAAGTCTTCATACAGCAGTGCCAACAGAAAAATAAAAAAGTTATAGGCCTTGAAAATGTGAGGGTGAAAAAACAACTTGGTCATTAAGTGGCAAACAGTCCTTGTCAATAAGGGGTTAAGAGGAAATGTTAATGACTGTAAAATAACCCTGCGTTTTCCGCTCTAACTGCTGATATCATGTCTCATGGATGTGGGGAAGAAGCCGAATTTGCTGCTTCTCTAGATCAGTAAACCTTAGTTCCTGACTTCACAAAGTGCCAGCAATTCCCGGCCTGCGGAGCTCTTCACATTACTGGTAGCAAGAGAGAAAAGTCCGACGTTTTCTATATCTAAAATATATTTATGTTCCAGGATGATGAGACACTGTAGCGTCGTCTATCGCTCCTCCATGAAGTTGCTGGCAGCTCCTGCCAAAACTGTAACAGCAGGTTTCCTTATTATTTCCCGTTCTTCATTACACCGTGTAAGAGCGTCTCGTAATTTCCAGTTACATCACAGCAGTTTGTAATAGATTAGTTGATTTTCTTTCATTTATTGAATATTTTCTTTCATTTTCTTTGGAAAGAAAAGAATGAAAAAAAAAAAAAAAACCTTTGCAATTTCACCATTCTGAGAGCTGTAAGCTTTTGGCCGCTTTCACACGAGCGAGCGAGTTGTACACTCCGGACTCGGAGCCTGAGTATAGCACAGCTCCCGTCCTGACCTCCCAGCACTGCCGGGGCCCCATAGCATTATAGTGATTTATGAGGCTATGTAACCCTTGGAGGCAGGGCCTGTGCAAGGATTTTTGCCGCCCTAGGCAAGATAAAAATTGCCGCCCCCCCCCCTTCTTGTAGCTGTCTCTTTTTGCGGAACGGAACTGCGGACCCATACATTTCTATGGGGCCGCACAACGTGCGGCCCCGATCCGGAATTGCGGACCCGGATCCGCAATTCCGATCCTGAAAAAAATAGAACATGTCCTATTCTTGTCCGCAATAGCGGACAAGAATAGGCATATTCTCTTAGTGCCGGCAATGTGCGGTCCGCAAAATGCGGAACGCACATTGCCGCTGTCTGTGTCTGTGTTTTGTGGATCCGCAAAACACACACGGATGTGTGAATGGACCCTAAATGTGAGGTAAATTAGTTTCCAATGTAGTATTAATAACTAAACAATTACATAATAAACATATTGCATTGTCTACTTACCACCAGGACAATAAGATGATCTGGTCTCTGGCTGCAGTCTGGCTCTTGGTCTGGCTCTGGGGACTCCCTTGTCACTCTCTCCCCCCCCCCCCCTTGTCACTCTCATTCTACCCCCCCCCTCCTCCTCCCTCCCTTCCATTCTTGTCACCTCTAGTGTAGCGTGGCCGAGCTCTGTTCGGTCCGCGGTACAGGAGCATTTGTTTCCTGTACCCGGCCGGACTGAAAGGAAGTCACACTAAGTGAGCACTTCCTGTCAGTCCGGCCGGGTACAGGAAACAAAAGCTCCTGTACCGCGGACCGAACAGAGCTCGGCCACTCTACATTAACACCAGCACAGAGCAGACACAGCATGACAGCAGGCAGGCTGCGCAGCACTGAACCGGCGGCCGGAGATTCTTTGGAGCGGCAAGCGCTCAGCCGCTCAGGAGGCGCAGCATGGCCGGCCGCCCGAACTTATATAATCAACTTTTCTTTTCTTTTTTTTTTTTACCCCGCAACGGGCGCCCCCTGCTAAATGGCGCCCTAGGCGACTGCCTAAGTCGCCTTACTGGTGGCACCGGCCCTGCTTGGAGGTCTGTAATGTATTGGATAACACTGGCAGCATTATGTCACTGTTATCCAATACATTCCAGACCTCTAAGGGTTACATAGCCTCATAAATCAATATAATGCTATGGGACCCCAGCAGTACTGGGAGTTCAGGACGGGAGCTGTGTTATACTCAGGCTCCGAGTCCAGAGTGTACAACTCGCTCGCTCGTGTGAAAGCGGCCTTTAGCTTTCCATCAGCGTAGCCATAGGAGTTTTTTTTTCTTTTTTTCTTATTTATTTATTTTTTACCAGAATGAGTTGTGGTACTTTTATGAGGCACATAAAGTTTTTGGGGATGAAAAACAAATTTAGCATTAAGGGGTTAATGTATTTGTAGAAATGGTCTAAATAAATGCTGCTCTAAATTGCTACTATATCCGCTGTAGAAATGAAATTCCAGATTTGAAATTGAAACTGAAATGGGGGACCACAACTACAATGTGGGGTCCTGGTTTTTTACACATGTTATGGTGGCAGTCAGGGCCGTCTTTAATATTGATTGGACCCTGGGCAAGAGGGAGAACACAAGTGCCGCGATCATGGGTCCATACTTTATTAACTAAGTACCGGGACATGTGGGGCATACATGGGGGATCTCCCTGCTCTTACTATTATTTCTGGGCGCCGCTCCGTTGCGCCGCTGTGGCCCCCGTTACATTCTCCTGCGCTGTATGCTAAGTAACAGCATAGGAACACCAGGGAGGAGTGGAGAGCTTTTCTCTGTGGGCGTTCCTTCTCCCTGGCTGTAGCGCTCTCCAATCGCAGCGCAGAACGTCACAGCCAGGGAGAAAAAAAACCTCACCTTCTCCCTGGGAGAAGGAACACCCACAGAGAAAAGCTGATGTCTCCTCCCTGGTGTTCCGATGCTGTTACTTAGCATACAGTGGAGAATGTAACGGGGGCCACAGCGGCGCAACAGAGCGGCGCCCAGAAATAATAGTAAGTGCAGGGACATCCCCATGTATGCCCTACATGTCCTGTTACTTAGTTAATAAAGTATGGACCCATGAAAGATTCTCCAGTGGGCAGCTGCCTTAGGCCCCCCAGGAGCAACTGGGCCCGGGGCAGCTGCCCCTTTTGCCCCGCGTTAAAGACGGCCCTGGTGGCAGTCCGCACCTACCACGGCTTCTGTTCCCTGGCTCAGACACACAGGTGTCCCTCTTGCCTGAGCAATAGGTTCTAGTTTGCTAGTGTCCTTTCTACTTTTGTCTGCCCGTGTACTGACTTATGCTTGTTTCCCGGATTTGTCCCTTGGCTGCCTGACCTCTCCTCTGCCTGATCTCTGTTTTGACCTGGACTGCTTATTGGAACACTTATTTAACAGACCCGGGAAGGAAGAGAAGTGGAGAACAGGAGTGGTGGTAGCAATAATGGTGGTAGTAGTTACTCAGTGGCAGTCCTCACCCTCATACTCCCTGTGGCTGTGCAATGATGGGATCGAATGGACAATACTATCAGGTAGAAATGCAGATGTTGATGCGAACAGTTCATTGTACTTTACTGAGGAAATATGGTGATTCACACTTTTAAACACAAGCATAGTCTGTACAGGTGTTTTAGGCAATTTTCTCAAAGGGGAGGGTAGGTAGTTCACCATTCCCCTTTGAGTTTCTCTCTTTCAATCAGCCTGTGCAATCTTACTTCTTCGGCCTAAGGGGTGCACTTTCTCTATCTTCAAATCTATATATCTACAGTAACCTCAGCAGGGTGTGATCTCTCCAAACACATGGCCAGTCTATACTTTTTATGTGTTAGGACCCTGGGGTATATCATCCCAACCAAAATGGACGGATGTCAGCTCTGCTATGCGGTAGCCTTCTCGGCACTGCTATGCTTGGCTGGAGTAAATAGGAACTTTTCCTCTTCTGCTGGAACTTTACTTAGCTGTTGTCTGTCTCTTACTGTATCTTTAATCCTAGGAACTTCTTCCTGGCATCAAGCTCACTTAGCTTGGGGTTAAGGCAATGCAAGCCCAGGAGGGGAAAAGCAACCATGTAGACTTTTGTAGACAGGGCCTGCGGGCCCAGCAGAGCAGACAATGCCCTGCTGGCCGACACACAACCTCTCCCTGAGGAGGGTAGACTAGACTGACCTACACTGGCTAAACTCCTCCCTCTCTAAAGAGGGCTGGAAAGGAACTAGAAGGTTCTTCTCCAGAGAAACTAGCTCTGCACAGATTGCCTCCATCTACTGGTGAACCAGGCACATTACATGTAAAACAGTAGTTTATAATGAAATAGAAATATACACATTGCAGGAAATGGCAATAAATATAAATGATGACACAGGATGCACCAATAAAGATTGTGGGGGTACAAAAGAGGTGATAATGCCACTCTGGGGTATTACACTGTCCTTTTCTAGTTAGGTTCCCTTTAAGCAGAATATGACCAATCATCAGAAAAATTGTGCTGTGAGTTTTAGCAACTCCCTTTTGACGAATCGCGCAAAATGGTGCACGCATCATCTTACAGTGAATCGGCAGGAAGGATGAAGATGGAGGATCACATGACCCTGGGAGGAAGCGGGTTTGCCCTGATTGGATCAGAGGCTTATTGCCAACACCAGCATCAATAGCATACATTCTGCTGCAAATGCATTGTATTGCTTCAAGGTACTGTGCATTATTAGAGAACATCGTTTATATACCTGTGTCAGTTAACATATTGTATTGTGCCAAGATACCGTGCATTATTTCACACAAACTTTTGACAGGGTCTCATATAAACTTATACTGACACAGTGTTATAAGATTATTATCAGAGATGCTCCAGGATAACATCTATTAGATGTACTGGATCGTTTTTTTTGTTTTTTTTTCTGTTCTGACAAATCGGAAGAATGAAAAAATAATAGTCATGTGAACTCTTCCTAAGTTAGTGTTTTTAAAGGGGTATTCTCATCACGCAGTTTCATACTTACCTGCTCCCGGCGCGCTGTCCACTTCCTGATTTCGGCAGGGGGTGGGCTCCATCTTGATTGAAGTC
Source organism: Bufo bufo (assembly GCF_905171765.1). Classification (NCBI taxonomy): domain Eukaryota; kingdom Metazoa; phylum Chordata; class Amphibia; order Anura; family Bufonidae; genus Bufo; species Bufo bufo. The sequence continues at coordinate 564,881,683 of NC_053392.1, read as the reverse complement.
TTCTCCCGGCCGGGCCGCGCGCTGGTCTGAACGCGCACGCCGCCGCGAATGCGCCCTGGTGACTTCTTCCTGGTAAGTATACTATACTGGCCAGGAAGAAATCACCAAAGCGCATGCGCGGCTTCGGCGTGCGCTTTCGGGACTGCGCGCGGCCGGCCGGGAGAAGAGAAGTCGTTTGAGTCGATTCCTGAGAAGTCGATTCCTGAGAAGAGCGGTGGCTGTAACCAGGGGAGACGGAAGACAACAGTCAGGTAAAAGGCTACTTTCACACCTGCGTTAGGTGCGGATCCGTCTGGTATCTGCACAGACGGATCCGCACCTATAATGCAAATGCTTAGATCCGTTCAGAACGGATCTGTTTGCATTACCATGAACAAAAAAAAAAAATTTTTTTTTTTTTTTTTTTTCATGATAATGCAAACGGATCCGTTTTGACTTTACATTGAAAGTCAATGGGGAAGGATCCGTTTGAAAATTTAGCCATATTGTGTCAACTTTAAACGGATCCGTCCCCATTGACTTACATTGTAAGTCTGGACGGATCCGTTTGCCTCCGCACGGCCAGGCGGACACCCGAACGCTGCAAGCTGCTTTCAGGGGTCCGCCTGCTGAGCGGAGAGGAGGACAAACGGTGCCAAACTGATGCATTCTAAGCTGATCCGCATCCACTCAGAATGCATTAGGGCTGGACGGATCCGTTCGGGGCCGCTTGTGAGAGCCTTCAAACGGAACTCACAAGCGGAGCCCCGAACGCAAGTGTGAAAGTAGCCTAAGTATATGTTTATTTTCTTCTAAGGGGTGGGAATTCGTTAATTAAATATATTTAGAAAAATGATCACTGTTAAATCATTAACAGATTTAACAGTGATCATTAAGATGGGAATACCCCTTTAAGGTGGTGCTGTACTTCTTCCTGGGTTAAACAGCCCCTGGGTCTGAATACTTTTGTAACTGCATGTAATTAAAAATTATGTATAGCTCGTGAGTTATGCAATAAAATTTATCTGTATAGCGCCACCTGCTGTTTGTTTGTTTTCTCATTTCTTTGTCCTGCTCACTGAGCTTATTTAATCCTTCAACTGCCTCCTGAGCAGAAAAGACACTCCCCTTGAGCTGTCAGCTTGATATAAATCTAGCAGAACAATGAATGGGGAGATCTCTGGATCCATGTGAGGTACAGGGCTGGTCCTGGCTTTGTTAGAAAGAGATTGCCATGTACTATATGATGTCACCCCTTTAATAGAGAATTTTCCCTAATATTAGCCAATAGCCATCTATCATCAGATTGTCCTGTGTAAATACAGTTTAATAGATTGTCCTTTTCTCCCTCCACTGCTACACCCAGATATTTTTTTGGAGAGGGCCAACACCTTCAGTTTTAAATTTCCTATTATTTATGTTATTGAAGAATATTACTTTCTTTGGCTACGATTCTCTCAGTTTTGCTGCCTTTATTTGTATTTTACACAGTGTATTTTTCCTCTATAACTCTCTAATGTCTCATTACTGAATTCTTGTTTTAGTACTTTAAATTGATCACCTTACATTTTATATAACCACATTTTTCCCATAAGGTATATATCTTTCACAGGACTTATTTTGCTTTTAAGATGTCCGATTTTTGGGACATTGTCCTTGTTTATGCTATTGTGTTCATTTCTAAAGTTTGGTATTCTTGCATCTCCTCTATTAAAGGGGTTATCCCATCTTAGACAATGGGGGCATATCGCTAGGATATTGTCATGCCCTGCTCAGGCTATGTGCGGAGGTCTGCCAGGTTAGCAGCACGTGTGTAGCCTTTTGTTTTTGTTTTGGAGTTGAGCTATATCCGCCTCCCTTCATGTGCACTGGGTGGGGTCGTTGGTTTGAGTTTAAATTACGCCCACTCCCAGTGTGCTGTGCGGGTTATAGCTTCTGTCTGGCTCGAAGGAAGGAAGGATTTGCTGTTCCTGCTCAGTAAAGATAAGTTGGTTTTGTTTATCTTGTGGTTGTCTGTCTAGGCTGTTAGAGAGACGCCTGCCCTCTCCAGGTCTGAGGGAGCAGGCTGCCTCTTTCCCCCTTTCACCATCTTAGGGATTCTAGAGAATCTTCAGCCTAGGCACGAGGACACGTTTATTCCCACCTTCAGGGTCTGAACGTGGGCATAGAAGTCTAGGGAGAGCTGGTAGGGATTTGTCAGGAGGTCACCTTTTATCCCCAGCTTCTTGCCTAGACACTTGTTTATATTCTGTGTATCTTGTTTCCTGTCCACCGTGACAGATATGCCCCCATTGTCTGTTAGGTGCGGGTCCCACCTCTAGGACCCGCACCTACAAGGAGAACGGAGCCGGGGAGAGTTGTGGCTGGAGGACACCTGGTTTCCCGGGGTCCGTCCGCCACCAGATGCTGCTCCCCGCCTCTCCCATTGAAGTGAATGGGAGCACACCGCGCATGCGCGGCCACCACTCCCATTCATATCTATGGGGCCGACGGAAATAGCCGAGCCAGCGCTCGGCTATTTTCGTCAGCTCCATAGAAATGAATGGAGGGCGGCTGCTCATGCACAGTGCGCCCTCCTCAACTTTCTCCTTGTTGGTGCGGGTGACAGAGGTGGGACCCGCACCTATCAGACAATGGGAGCATATCCTAGCGATATGCCCCCATTGTCTAAGATAGGATAACCCCTTTAATCATCATATTAAAGCATAAATGAATACTTATTGCGGCAAGTCGTGACCACTATTACTTGTCATATTTCTCTCCTCACATTATCAATTCTAATTTCTCAGTCTTGTTAGTGAGACCCCTGGCATGCACGTTGAAGAGAAACAGTCACATTGAACATGTGCAGGGACTACTCCTACATTAATGATAGGAGAAGTTGTACACGCAGTTCGAACACTCCCTAGGCTGTGCAGTAATGGGAAGGGCGTACCTCCTCTTCCCTTTGGGGCACACCCTGGTGTTGGCATTCTGCTGCCTGGTGATGTTTCGGGGTGACCTTGGTGTTGATGGGGGCTGTGAGGTGCAAGGCAGGGGTCCCCTGCAGATGCTGGTTGCTGGAGGTGTTGGAACAGTGTGACTGTGCAGGCCAGAATAACACCAATTTAACAGCAGAACGGTTCTTTACTAAAGAATCAAGTTCAGGTACATTGTTCATTCAGCATGCATGGACTGGCAGTTCTTACACAATCTTCAATCTCTGCTGTTCTCATAGGTTACCTGGATGTGCATTAGTAGTAAACAGGCAAAGATGTCCCTTTAAATTCATTTCCATCACACTAAACTCCTCTAGTTGACTTTATTATAAGCATCCAGAAACTGGGGCGTGCAATACTTTTTTCCACTAAGCAACCATGGGGTGGCCGCTGCACGACAAACTAAGTTCTGCACCTTTTCTAGGTTGCCGTACTCACAGTTGAATCTGCACTTTCCTCCACGTAATGCAGGTCCCAGCAGGAACACTCACTCTGCCACTAATACATGTCCAGGCTCCTGAAGTTATTGTTCTCTTAGACAACTTAGCTGTGGAGACACGAAAGTCTTTTAGACTCCTGATCTCTTCAGTCTTTGGTTCCTTCACAACTTCCCTGAACACTGGAATGCTTCTCAAGTTCTCTTTTGTCTTTTTCTCCACTTTTCTCTAGATGGTTTACCATCTAGGGCTATGTCTTTACTTCTCTTTCACCCCACTGTCTAGACATCCACTCTACAGAGACATCCATGGAGGGGATCAGGTAAGTATGATTCCCTCTGCAGGTCTGATTCATGCTGAGAGGTCTGCCAGAATGACTGAAAAACTATTTTAAGGGTGTCAGATTATATAAGTATTAGAACCTAACAGAAACTATATAAATCAGGTTTTTCTGTAATCGTACTGACCTGCAGGATAAAGAAAATGTATCATTTCTATTGCCCAGTGAACGCTGTAAACACTAAACCTGTAAAACAGTGGCTTTTTTTCCAATTTCAACCCAGTAATAACTTCACTCAAGCTTCCAATACATGAGATAGAATGTTAAATGGTGCCATTAGAAAGTACAACTTGTCCCGCAAAAAACAAGCCTTCGAAAGGCTGTGTGAATGGAAACATCAAGAATTTATGGCTTCTGGAAGTGCAGTGGGCCCAAGAGGAGCGAGTGGAGGATGGGAGTGGTAGAACTTCTGGTGTTGATAAATTGAGATCATGGATCACAATAGCAATCCTCACACTGCAACCCCCCCCCCCCAGGTGCAATGACAGGTGGGCGCAATCCTTCTTCCCTCGGGGCACACCATGGTGTTGGTGCTCCAGCCTGGTGGCAGTTGGGGTGCCCTTGATGTTAAGTGTTTTTGTCAGGGTTTCAGACAGGAGTGTGGGAGCAGATGCAATGGCCGGCGAATGGTGACGGAGTCAGTGAAGAGGCCAGTTTATGCAAATACATGTCTGTTTACTAAAGTGCACAGTAGGAGTAGCAGCACATCGAACAGTATCAAGGCACAGTTCCAAGGAAATCACAGGCAGTTCCTCCGTATTAGCAATGTATGGATAGCAGCAACAATTGGGGTTGTGGTACTCTTCCTCCTCTGTCTTTCTAAAGTCTCTCTGCAGAACCTTAAGCCCGCAATTGAGGTTCTGGGTTTATGTTCTGTAATTCCCGGGCTCAGGGGTACAGAATTTAGATACGGACGGCCAAACTGTCTCAAAGTGTGGAAGGGTGTGTTAGCAATGTTCCCTTTCACAGCAGCAAAGTCTCTTTCTGCCATAAATGAGCACAATACTTTCCTGCTTACTCCAATGCACAGCCTTTTTGTTTCTTTTCTCTGTGGAGCACTTTTGTAGTAGAGTAGCTTGCTTGGGTAGCTGTAGTCTCAGTCATGATGGTTCTCTGGAACTTGGGCCTAGCTCTGAGGAGCTTGCACAACAGATGTCCTCTATCTTCCTCGGCTAAGTCAGACTCTTGACTGATTGACTAACCAGAGTCCATTTCCTGGCAATTTAAAGAAGTTGAGTCAAGGTGTTGACCCTTACTTATCCATACAATGCTGCTGGGTGTACAAATTCAGCGAATCAGAACATTTCACAATTTACCGTTACAGCAATTAATCTTTTGCATTGACTCTATTCTGGGGTACTGGAGAAGGCAGGGAATAAAAAAACTAAAACACAAACTTAAAATGGCTACGGTGAGAAAAGGTTAGACACCTCATCCTCATGTAGCGGGAAAAAAAAAAATCGATGCCGAATCACTGCATACTGCAGACTAGAAAATTAGCAGCATTTCAGTTATTTTGCAGAACTCACTCTTTGCTTTGCATAGAATTAAATCTGCACCCGAATGAGTATGTAATCAGCATGGATTTGATGCAAAATCTGGAACAGATTTTTTTTTTACAAGCCATTCAGTATGTCCGTCACATGAACAGGGCAAATTTTTATCCATTGGAAATAAATAATGAAGGTCTCCATTGAGTGACTGCAAGCAGAGATCGGTAAGACAAATACAGTATATTGGAAAATTGTATAGCTTTCCATTATACAAAGAGTGAAATGTATTTGTTTAGGCTGGAATATCCTTTTAAATGCTTATTGGTTGGTATGAACAACAGTTAATTTTTCCTGAAACTCTGCCCAAATTAAAATGTATTTTTTTATTATTTTTTTGTGGAGCTTACAGACCCGATCTATGAATTGTTATCCATTCCAAACTCTTTCTACATATTTCATTTAAATGGGTTGTATAGGACTGGAAAAATGGATTAAGGTGAGTTAAATTATTATTTTTATTTTTTTTAACCCCTTCATTACTATTTTACTAAGCATTCTGAATTAAAGGGAATCTGTCACCTGCTTTTAGCATTTTAAGCTTTCACCATCGCCATGTTCAATAAAGTACCTTATTTCCTGCAGTCTTCTTCTTACTTTATTTCGTTTTGTCATTTTGATAAAAAAGCTCTTTTTCTGATATGCTAATGAAGCTCCAAGGTGCCCAGAGGGGCGTTTTTTCCCTCTCTGGAGCCCAGCGATGCCCCCCTGCAGTGCCCAGCCCGCCTTAATTTGAATCCCAAACGCCTCCTGATCCTGAAATAACCTCCCACAGCCCCGGCAAACGGTTCCGCCCCCTCGCCACGTCGTCTTCTACCTTCAAGAAATGCCCGTTCTTCTTCCTGTCGGCTGCCAGAAATCTTGCGCAGGCGCAGTACCGCCTGTGCCTGCACGATCATCAAGCTCCTGAGGGCAACAGCCTCAAAAGCGCTGTTGCCTCAGGAGCTTGAGGATCACGCAGGCCGCAGGTGGTACTGCGCCTGCGCGAGATTTACAGGAAGAGGAACGGGGCATTTCTTGAAGGTAGAAGACGACGTGGCGAGGGGGCGGAACCGTTTGCCGGGGCTGTGGGAGGTTATTTCAGGATCAGGAGGCGTTCTTGGGATTCAAATTAAGGCGGGCTGGGCACTGCAGGGGGGCATCGCTGGGCTCCAGAGAGGGAAAAAACGCCCCTCTGGGCACCTTGGAGCTTCATTAGCATATCAGAAAAAGAGCTTTTTTTTATCAAAATGACAAAACGAAATAAAGTAAGAAGAAGACTGCAGGAAATAAGGTACTTTATTGAACATGGCGATGGTGAAAGCTTAAAATGCTAAAAGCAGGTGACAGATTCCCTTTAAAGGGAACCTGTCACCTGGAAAAGACAATTTACACTAATCACAGTACCTTAAAGTATCTCTCATAGTGTGCCCAAAGATGTATTCATATCTTCTTTCTGCGTTGTGCTGTCTCATAAAATCGACTTATAAAACTGTGTTTGGCACCTTTTTGAAGTCGTGCTGAAGTCACGGGGGCAGCGGCCTCCTTGACTCAACCGTCGGATAAGCCCGCCCCTATGCCGCTCCTCCGCATATTGATGGACATTTTTCCCTGTAGCCGTGACTGCGCTCTTCTTGCGCATGCGTCGTGCGTGTCCTACAACAGCATGATCCCGGCTACGGCTCCCTCCCTCCCTGGCATCTTCTTGCTCACTGCGCCTGCGCCATTCCTATACAGCTCCCCTGCGGCGTGAGCACGATCACTGTCTGCTTGCACTGCAGCGCAGGCGCAGTGAACATGCAGATGCCAGGGAGGGAGGGAGGGAGCCGTAGCCAAGACCGCGCTGCGGCAGGACGCGCACGGCGCATGCGCGAGAAGAGCGCGGTCACGGCTACAGGGAAAAATGTCCATCAATATGCGGAGGAGCGGCATAGGGGCGGGCTTATCCGCTGCCCCCGTGACTTCAGCACGACTTCAAAAAGGTGCCAAGCACAGTTTTATAAGTCGATTTTATGAGACAGCACAACGCAGAAAGAAGATATGAATACATCTTTGGGCACACTATGAGAGATACTTTAAGGTACTGTGATTAGTGTAAATTGTCTTTTCCAGGTGACAGGTTCCCTTTAAGAATGCTATTATTTTCCCTTATACCCATGTTATAAGGGAAAATAATAATGATCGGGTCCCCATCCCAATCGTCTCCTAGCAACCGTGCGTGAAAATAGCACCGCATCCGCACTTGCTTGCGGATGCTTGCGATTTTCACGCAACGCACAAGTGATGCGTGAAAATCACCGCTCAGCCCCATAGAAATGAATGGGTCCGGATTCCGTGCAGGTGCAATGTGTTCACCTCACGCATTGCACCCGCGTGGAATTCTCGCCCGTGTGGGGCTGTTGGGAAGATAGTTGCAGCAGCAGTTTTCTATTCCTGTACAATTCCTTTAAAGGAATCCTTCGGGCTGTAGATATGGATGACCTCTGTATTGTCCCAATAGGTCATCATTATTAGATCAGTGGGGATCCGACACCTGGTACCCCCACCAATCAGCTGTTTTGGGCTGCTGCTGCGCCTGAAGCTAACAGAGTGTGGGGCTGGAGGCAGACAGCTCCGAAAAATGTGTAGCTTCTGGTGCTGACAAGCTCAAGCTCAGCTCTTCTTCACTTCAATGGGAATGGAGCTGCAGAACCCTGGCATGGGGGTCTGCCTTCACTGCCTACCTGTATATGCAGTGAGGACCTGAGGGTGCGGGGGCGTACTAGCCATAGACCTTAGGCCTCATGCACACGACCGTTGTGTGCATCCGCGTCCGTTCCGTCATGTCATTTTTCACAGTTTAGCGGAGGTCCCATTCATTTATATGGAGCTGTGAAAAAAAACTGATAGTCCTCTGTTTTTTCTCCGCGTCCGAGATCCGTGATTCCAGTCTGTCAAAAAAATATAACCTGTCCTATTCTTGTCAGTGGAAAACGGAGGACGGACCCATTCAAATCAATGGGTCCGTCAAAAAAAAAGGATGCACAACTGGTATGTCATCCGTGTCCGTTTTTTTCTACAAGACCTTGGTGCAATAAAATGACACTTATCATTAACCTTCCTTTTTTTTCCCCCCTGTCAGACAAAAAAAAAGGAAGACACAAGGAAACACAACTGAAGCCAAATCACTGACAGTGAAAAAACACTGCCGTGTGCATGAGGCCTTAGGAACAGGAGGTACTTATGCACTTGTCCAATGGCCGCAAGTGGCCTCCTGATCTCAACTGTATCACCGTCCTCAGGACAGTGCTACAGTTGAATACTGTGGTGAGTTCGGCAGTATTCTGTGCATCACTGTGGAATTAGCTTTGCTTGGGCGGTATTTTGTGCAGCACTACAGTATTATTGACTCTTGTCTCTGTCTACTTGTGTTGCCCCGCCTTCTGTCAGTTTGGATCCGACTACAATGTTGGGCTACTCTTAGTTTTTTTTCCCCCAGGGATCCTTTAAAGGGGTTCTGCAGTTTTTTTAAACTGCTGATCTATCCTCTGGATAGACCATCAGCATCTGATCGGCGGGGGGCCGACACCCGGGACCCCCGCCGATCAGCTGTTTGAGAAGGTAGCGGCGCTGGCAGTAGTGCCGCGGCCTTCTCGCTGTTTACCTCAGGCCCAGTGAATTCACGATTAGTATCAATGGCCTGGGCCGGGCTAAGCTCTGTTCACTTGAATGAAGCTTAGCCCCGCCCAGGCCAGTTGATACTAGTGGTGATGTCAGCGGGCATGCGGTAAACAGCGAGAATGCCGCGCCGCTACTGCCAGCGCCGCTGCCTTCTCAAACAGCTGATCAGCGGGTGTCCTGGGTGTTGAACCCCCGCCGATCTGATGCTGATGATCTATCCAGAGGACCCAAAATGTCAACGTTTTGGTCCCCGAGCCACTTAGTTATCACTTTTGCCTTATGGCACGGTGCTCCATCGTGCTGGAAAATGCATTGTTCTTCACCAAACTGTTGTTGGATTGTTGGAAGAAGTTTCTGTTGGAGGGTGTTTTGGTACCATTCTTTATTCATAGTTGTGTTTTTGGGCAAAATTTTGAGTGAGCCCACTCCCTTGGATGAGAAGCAACCCCACACATGAATGGTCTCTGGATGCTTTACTGTTGGCATGACACAGGACTGATGGTAGCGCTCACCTTTTCTTCGCCGGACAAGCCTTTTTCCATATACCGCAAACAATCGGAAAGAGGCTTCATCAGAGAATATGACTTTGCCCCAGTCCTCAGCAGTCTATTCACCATACTTTCTGCAGAAGATCAATCTGTCCCTGATGTTTTTTTTTGGAGAGAAGTGGCTTCTTTGCTGTCCTTCTTGACACCAGGCCATCTTCCAAAAGTCTTCGCCTCACTGTGCGTGCAGATGCACTCACACCTGCCTGCTGCCATTCCTGAGCAAGCTCTGCACTGGTGGCACTCCAATCCCGCAGCTGAATCCTCTTTAGGAGACGATCCTGGCGCTTGCTGGACTTTCTTGGACGCCCTGAAGCCTTCTTAACAAGAATTGAACCTCTTTCCTTGAAGTTCTTGATGATCCTATAAATTGTTGATTGAGGTGCAATCTTAGTAGCCACAATATCCTTGCCTGTGAAGCCATTTTTATGCAACGCAATGATGGCTGCACGCGTTTCTTTGCAGGTCACCATGGTTAACAATGGAAGAACAATGATTTCAAGCATAACCCTCCTTTTAACATGTCAAGTCTGCCATTTTAACCCAATCAGCCTGACATAATGATCTCCAGCCTTGTGCTCGTCAACATTCTCACCTGAGTTAACAAGACGATTACTGAAATGATCTCAGCAGGTCCTTTAATGACAGCAATGAAATGCAGTGGAAAGGTTTTTTTTGGGATTAAGTTAATTTTCATGGCAAAGAAGGACTATGCAATTCATCTGATCACTCTTCATAACATTCTGGAGTATATGCAAATTGCTATTATAAAAACTTAAGCAGCAACTTTTCCAATTTCCAATATTTATGTAATTCTCAAAACTTTTGGCCACGACTTTAGTCCCTCACCTTGCAGAAGTGTCTGTAAAGTTGTATTTTGCTGATCACTCTAATGCTTTCTTGAAGCTGTATTCTCCAGTTTTGCGGATCTCTCTGGAGTGTTGATCTCACATGAGAATGGTTACCAGGACTAGGACCTCTAAACTGTGCTTTCTCTTTCCTGTTCTAGCTAGCCTGGAACTCCCCCCTCCTGGCAGGAAGTTGGACCAACCCATTCCTACCAAGAGAGAAGGAACAGGGTGTTTAGCCCTGTTCCTGCCAAACATTGCCAACCATTGTCAATCATAACCTGGAACACACGGCCAAAACGTGAGAATACATACCAACAGATAGCTATATACAACTGCAGATACCTCCAGGTCTGTAATACTGCATATCATTTCCTGAGCCGCAACAGCCAGAATCAACTGATCAGTGGGGGGTGCTTGGTGTCGGACCCCCATCGGTCTGATATTGATGACCTATCCGGAAGACAGCTCATCCATATCTGTAGCCTGGACAACCCCTTTAAGTATAATGCTTATTTATAGCTTCCAGCAATTGACATGCACGGACATTACAATGACTTACCATTAGCAAATCTATTCAGAATACTGGAGCGGTAAAGGGTTGGGGGTTGACATTCCGTTTAAAGTCATTAAATCTGTCATTTTTCAAACTGCCTTTCGTGTTGTAGACCGACAGCGTCGTCAGGCTATTTGGCAGAGGGGTGGGGGAAAAAAAAGCGCTAAATTAATTCAGGCCGTGGAGAGGAACCTGAAAGCACCTCAGGAGTTACCTCATTTTTGTGGATATCATATTGTGTGTATTGAAAACACTATAAATATGAAGGATTGGAGAACTGAGAGATTTAATGAAGTGTGCATCTACTGGGAGCGTCGACGGCTTGCAAACGAGAGGGATGTATTAATCCATGCATACTGGGTAATGTGAAGCTCACCACAAAGCCTGGCAGTGCTTTATGGCCCCAAGGCCTAAGATGACCTTCCCACTGGTACAGCCTTTCTGCCTGATTTAGTTTGCTGATAAAACTCCTGTTCCTTTTGCCATTTTATGAAGCTGCGCTGTTTACGTGATTCATGGTCACAGCTGGCGAACTCTTGTATCCACAGGGCTGAACGTTTTTACTGGAAGAGAGTGCATGCAAATTAAATGCTTGTGTAAGTTCGAAAGTACTATTTTTTTTTTTTCCAAGCCGTCTTTATAACAGATGTTCGGAATTGCTTGGATTTGTTGAATGTCTTAAACTTTTAGTCAACTATTCCTAATTCAGGCATCTACACAGCCTAAAGGCAGCTCTTAGTTTGTCCGAGGCAGCGGGGTTGAGTTTGTCGTCATGGACTGTAGATTATTTTTCCATCAGACTGCAGGTTCCACTGCCGATGTACAGTTAGGTCCATACTGTATATATTTGGACAGAGACAACATGTTTCTGATTTCTGTTCTGTACATTACCACAATGGATTTTGAACAAAACAATTCAGATGCGGTTGAAGTTCAGACTTTTAGCTTTAATTCAGTGGGTTGAACAAAATGATTGCATAAAAATGTGAGGAACTAAAGCATTTTTTCTTTTAACTCAATCCCTTCATTTCAGGGGCTCAAAAGTAATTGGACAAATCAAATATTTGTAAATAAAATGTTAATGTCTAATACCATTCAAGAATATTCCACTTCTTTGCTTTAATAAACTCCTGGGTTGCTTTGGCTTTATGTTTTGGGTCATTGTCCATATGTATTATGAATCTGCGACCAATCAGTTTGGGTGGATTTGAGCACATAGTATGTCTTTGAAAACCCCAGAATACATCCGGCTGCTTCTTTCTGTCCTGTGACACATCATCAATAAACACTAGGGAGCCAGTGCCACCGGCAGCCATGCATGCCCGAGCCATCACACTGCCTCCGCCGTGTTTTACAGATGATGTGGTATGCTTTGGATCATGAGCTGGACCATGTCTTCGCCATACTTTATTCTTTCCATCATTCTGGTAGAGGTTGATCTTGGTTTCATCTATCCAAAGAATGTTCTTCCAGAAGTGCGTTATTTTTTTTAGCAAAGTCCAATCTAGCCTTCTTATTCTTGAGGATTATGAGTGGCTCGCACCCTGCCGTGAACCCTTTATATTTACTGTCATCTAGTCTTCTCTTTATGGTGGATTTGGACATTGATATGCCTGTATCCTGGAGAGTGCTGTTCACTTGGTTGGCTGTTGTGAAGGGGTTTCTTTTCACCGTGGTAATTATTCTGGGATCATCCACCACTGTTGTCTTCCATAGGTGTCCAGGTCTTTTTGCATTGCTGAGGTCACCAGTGCTTTCTTTCTTAGGATATATATCAATCCACCTATAAACATAAGGCTATAGAAGGGTACGTGGAACATGTGCCACACTACTCCAATATAAACACAGTGGCACTTAGTCTGTTATGCAGTCCGTGTACTGTTTTGACATTGTTTAAATGGACCTTAGCCCTAATGACATGTCTTTGGCCCGATTGGTGTATTTGCTACGATATTTTATATGTATGTCCTGCTTTTTGGATGCTTGACTCAGTAGTTGCTGCTGCATAGGATCCCTTTTTTAACCGCATTGATGTAATTATGATTTATTATTTATGGTATAAATAAAGAGTATTACATTTTCTATTATTTAGTGGTGCGTGTTTATATTGGAGTAGAGTTTCTCAGGAAGTACCAAACTGTAGATTTTGCCACTCCTAATAGTGTAGCAATTTCTCGGATGGGTTTTTTCTGTTTTCGCAGATGAAGGATGGCTTGTTTCACCTGCATGGAGAACTCCTTTGGCCGCATGTTTACTTCTCAGCAAAATCTTCAAAATGCAAGCACCTCACCTCAAATCAACTCCAGGCCTTTTATGTGCTTAATTGAGAATTAAATAATGAAGGAATTGCCCACACCTGCCCATGAAACAGCCTTTGAGTCAATTGTCCAATTACTTTTGGCCCCTTTTACAAATGAGGGAATTTCAGGTTAACAGGACGGATCCGTTTTGCAGCCCATAGACTTCTATTATGACGGAATGAATAACGGAATGCCTCTAAAGGCATTCCGTCATAGAATTGCGTTATGGTCCGTGGTAACGGAATCCATAACGCAATTCACCATTTAACAAGTAAACGAAGCGTGAACGAATTTCAAAATATGAAGTTCGCTCATCTCTAGTCCCTTTAAAAACAGGATGCCACATGTAAAGGAGCTGAAACTCCTAAACCCTTCATCCAATTTTAATGTGGATACCCTCAAATGAAAGCTAAAAGTCTGGACTTTACGTCAATGTCCATTATATAACTATAACTTGAATATGTTTTAGTAAACAGGTAAAAAAACGAAATTTGTATCAGTGTCCAAATATATATGGACCTAACTGTATCTAGGCTATTAAAGTGTATAACTATGCAGCAAATTAAATGACAGATTCAGCTCTGCTACATCTGCATCAATCCCCGGGCACAGATGTTAAGGGTAAGCTAGAATGATATACCTGGAATGAGTTAAAGGGATGACATGATGGGAGATTATAGTGTAAATTATTTTGAAGACTTTTTTTTGGAGCGACTTGCTAAACAGATGGCTTTGAAATCCACTTAGGAATTACAGTTTGTTTAGGAAATTGGACTTGACGGTTTTATTGGTGTTTATTGAAAAAAAACAAAAAACTTTGTGATAGATATTTGGCTATTTTTTCTCCCAATTTGAAAGCACAAAGGTGCAAATAAAAATAGACAAAACCTACCTGTGTTTGTAGGAGCGGATTCAGACTTTGTTAGGCTACTTTCACACCTGCGTTAGGTGCGGCTCCGTCTGGTATCTGCACAGACGGATCCGCACCGATAATGCAAACGCTTGTGTCCGTTCAGAACGGATCCGTTTGCATTATTCTTTAAAAAAAAAGTCTGTCAAAATGGATCCGTCCTGACTTACATTGAAAGTCAATGGGGGAGGGATCTGTTTTCAATTGCACCATATTGTGTCAGTGAAAACGGATCCATCCCCATTGACTTACATTGTAAGTCAGGACGGATCCGTTTGGCTCCGCATCGCCAGGCGGACACCAAAACGCTGGTGTCCGCCTCCAGAGCAGAATGGAGGCTGAACGTAGCCAAACTGATGCATTCTGAACGGATCCTTATCCATTCAGAATGCATTGGGGCTGAACTGATCCGTTTTGAACCGCTTGTGAGATCCCTGAAACGGATCTCACAAACGGAATTCAAAACGCCAGTGTGAAAGTAGCCTTACTGGGAGGTAAAGATGCATTTTCATTTCCTGCGAGTGACTGTATGCAGCTGTTTCTGCAGCATGCGCAGGTATCGTCCAAACCCTATTCTGCTTAATGGGACAGCTGAAGAAGAGGCAGGAACAGATTTGCCACTTGTGGACCCTACAGACATGTTTTCAAGGGATTCCAGCGATTTTTATTTTATTTTATTTTTTTCATCCCCTTTTCTGCACTGAAATCCTTGTCAAGATCACTACTGGGGCAGATTATTAGAAATGCACCAAAAAATGGCGTGCATGCCTTACATCACATTTAAAGGGCATCTGTCAGCAGATCCTTACCTATGACACTGGCTGACCTGTTACATGTGTGCTTGGCAGCTGAAGGCATCTGTGTTGGTCCCATGTTCATATGTGCCCGGATTGCTGAGAAAAATGAAGTTTTAATATATGCAAATGAGCCTCTAGGAGCAACGGGGGCGTTACCGTTACACCTAGAGGCTCTGCTCCCTCTGCAACTGCCGTGTCCTCTCCATTTTGATTGACCGGGCCTGGTGTGATGACATTTTCACTGCCTGGCCCTGTCAATCAAAGTGCAGGGGGGCACAGAAGTTGCAGAGAGAGCAGAGCCTCTAGGTGTAACGGCAATGCCTTTAGGAGCAACGGGGGCGTTGTCATTACACCTAGACGCTCTGCTCTCTCTGCAATTCCGCCTCCTCTGCACTTTGACAGGGCCAGACAGTGTAAATGTGATCACATCTGGCCAAAAAACTGATATGCATGCTTTGCATCCCATGTATCAAGTGCTTTTCAAAGCTTTCTATGCCCTTCCTGACAATGGGGCACGACTTTGTGTGAAAAGGGTCTAATTGCACCCTGTGTGCTAAAAAGGGAGTAAAACTAAACCAACTTATAGGTGGTGTAGACTTAGGCCCCTTTCACACGGGCGAGTATTCCGCGCGGATGCGATGCGTGAGTTGAACGCATTGCACCCGCACTGAATACCGACCCATTCATTTCTATGGGGCTGTGCACATGAGCGGTGATTTTCACGCATCACTTGTGCGTTGCGTGAAAATCGCAGCATGCTCTATATTCTGCGTTTTTCACGCAACGCAGGCCCCATAGAAGTGAATGGGTTTGCGTGAAAATCGCAAGCATCCGCAAGCAAGTGCGGATGCGGTGCGATTTTCATGCACGGTTGCTAGGAGACCATCGGGATGGGGACCCGATCATTATTATTTCCCCTTATAACATGGTTATAAGGGAAAATAATAGCATTCTGAATACAGAATGCATAGTACAATAGCGCTGGAGGGGTTAAAAAAAATAATAATAAAAATTTAACTCACCTTAGTCCACTTGATCGCGCTGCCGGCATCTCCTTCTGTCTCCTTCTTTGCTGATTGTAGGAACAGGACCTGTGGTGACGTCCCTCCGGTCATCACATGATCAATCAGGGTTGATGTTCCTGGAGGGAAACGCCAAATGGAAAAGGATTTAGGAAAACTAGAAGAATGGTCAGAACTCTGGCAACTGAAATTTAATGTGGATAAGTGCAAGATAATGCACCTGGGGCGTAAAAACCCAAGGGCAGAATATAGAATATTTGACACAGTCCTGACCTCAGTATCTGAGGAAAGGGATTTAGGAGTAATTATTTCAGAAGACTTAAAGGTAGGCAGACAATGTCATAGAGCAGCACGAAATGCCAGCAGAATGCTTGGATGTATAGGGAGAGGTATAAGCAGTAGAAAGAGGGAGGTGCTCATGCCGCTCTACAGAACACTGGTGAGACCTCACTTGGAGTATTGTGCGCAGTACTGGAGGCCATATCTCCAGAAGGATATAGATACTCTAGAGAGAGTTCAGAGAAGAGCTACTAAACTAGTACATGGATTGCAGGATAAAACTTACCAGGAAAGGTTAAAGGACCTTAACATGTACAGCTTGGAAGAAAGAAGAGACAGAGGGGATATGATAGAAACTTTTAAATACATAAAGGGAATCAACTCGGTAAAGGAGGAGAGAATATTTAAAAGAAGAAAAACTACCACAAGAGGACACAGTTTTAAATTAGAGGGGCAAAGGTTTAAAAGTAATATAAGGAAGTATTACTTTACTGAGAGAGTAGTGGATGCATGGAATAGCCTTCCTGCAGAAGTGGTAGCTGCAAATACAGTGAAGGGGTTTAAGCATGCATGGGATAGGCATAAGGCCATCCTTCATATAAGATAGGGCCAGGGGCTATTCATAGTATTCAGTATATTGGGCAGACTAGATGGGCCAAATGGTTCTTATCTGCCGACACATTCTATGTTTCTATGTAATCACATGATCTTTTACCATGGTAATAGATCATGTGATGGACCATGTGACGACCGGAGTGACGTCACCACAAATCCTGCTCCTACAATCAGCAAAGAAGGAGACAGAAGGAGATGCCGGCAGCGCGATCAAGTGGACTAAGGTGAGTTAAATTATTTTTTATTTTTTTAACCCCTCCATTACAATGTTTTGCACTCGCGCTGATAAAATCGCGCATTTTCCCGCAACGCACCCGGCTCTTATCAGGGCCACAAATATGACGCCCGTGTGAAAGAGGCCTTAGAGTAGACACTTTTTTGGAGCAGGGGAAAATTTTGGGCGCATGGATAGAATTGTAGCTTAAATCTGTCTCAGGATTTGTGATACTTCAGTAGTAAATATAAAGACAGTGATTCATATTCTTAGACAGTGCACGGTCTCATGCACACAGCTTGCAAACAGGGTCCGCAATACACGGGCACCGGCTTTGTGCACACCGTATCACGGATGTGGACCCATTCACTTAAATGGGTCCGCAATCCAGAAGGAGTGGTGCGGAACGAAGGCACGGAAGCACTACGGACTGCTTTTTTTTGCAGTGCGAACGGGTCACGGACCCATTCAAGTCGTGCAACTGCACGATTGATGCCCGCGCATTGGGGACCGCAAATTGCGGTCCCCAATGCACATAACGGCTTGCAAGCGTTCATGTGCATGAGGCCTAAAGCCTTGGATTTCTGCCATCGGTTCCACGGGGGCAATTATGTCTGATTTTTCCGCAGTGTATTTCCATGTGTGAATATTTCCTAACATATGCGGACATATCCACAGTATAAAACCACAAATAGGTACCGTATAGGGCCACAGCAATCTGCAGGTGCAGCATGGGAATAAGGCAGTGGGATTAGATCTTGGGCGCCACATCTGCAGGGAGAGCGAGTGCGGGGTTACTTCATATACCTTTGTAGGGATGAGAAGAGATATCTCGACAAGAAAACAATTGATTTTGATTCTCTGACACACAGAGCAATTAAAACCAATCTAATTAGAAAAGAGACGATGTCATGACCGGCTGCGGCTCCTCTTCCCCAGTGGAAGTTCGATTGTTTGCTAATTAGTGAAATCTAAAAGCCGTAATAGAATGAATGCTCTTTATGACATCGGATGGCAAGAGTCAGAGAGTGGCTGGTAATTAATATTTGTTGATTCGGTTTATCAAATTCTGGGGTGTTTCTGATGCTGCAAGAGGACTTTGAGGTCCAATGCAAACATATGGTGAAAGATAATATACATACTGTATGCTCAACCTGGAGGAAATTTAATTAGGGTTACTCTCCGCCTCCAAAGTAATTGTAAAAATGATATCTTTTTCAAGAGGGGCTGAGAAATGGGTCAGTATGGTGAGATATGGGTCAATATCCTTATGATTTGAAAGTCCCTTAGTTTTCTAAAGTAATATAATATTCACTAGACTATAAGGCCTCTTTCACACGGGCTTTGCGGGACAATGTGCGGGTACGGGAACATGAACGATTTTTCTGCGCGAGTGCAAAACATTGGAATGCGTTTTGCACTCACGTGAGAAAAATCACAGAAGTTCGGGCTTGGGATCGATGTTCTGTAGATTGTATTATTTTCCCTTATAACATGGGTATAAGGGAAAATAATAGCATTCTGAATACAGAATGCATAGTAATATAGCGCTGGAGGGGTTAAAAAATAAATAATAATAATTTAACCCACCTTAATCCACTTGATCGCGGAGCCGGCATCTCCTTCTGTCTTCATCTTAGCTGTGTCCAGCAACAGGACCTGTGGTGACGTCACCACATGATCCATCACATGATCTTTTACCATGGTGATGGATCATGTGATGACCGGAGTGACGTCACCACAGGTCCTGTTGCTCCACACAGCTGAGATGAAGACAGAAGGAGATGCCGGCTCCGCGATCAAGTGGATTAAGGTGAGTTAAATTATTATTATTTTTTTAACCCCTCCAGCGCTATTGTACGATGCATTCTGTATTCAGAATGCTATTATTTTCCCTTATAACCATGTTATAAGGGGAAATAATAATGATCGGGTCTCCATCCCGATCGTCTCCTAGCAACCGTGCGTGAAAATCGCACCGCATGCGCACTTGCTTGCGGATGCTTGCGATTTTCACGCAAACCCATTCACTTCTATGGGGCCTGCGTTGCGTGAAAAACGCAGAATATAGAGCATGCTGCGATTTTCACGCAACGCACAAGTGATGCGTGAAAATCACCGCTCATGTGAACAGCCCCATAGAAATTAATGGGTCGGTATTCAGTGCGGGTGCAATGCGTTCAACTCACGCATCGCATCCGCGCGGAATACTCGCCCGTGTGAAAGGGGCCTAAATGTTTTTGAACTGATAACAGCAGCAGAGGAGTGCGTTGATCTTGCGGAGGGCAGTGACTATTCACATACTGAAAGGGATCATGTTTGTGGGAAGATTTTAATACAGTTGGCAGGTAAAGATCAACCAATGCATGTGAATGATGACAACAGCGGAATATGTGTGTTGATTTAAGCCTCATGCACACGACCGTAACGTTTTTTGCGGTCCGCAAACCGTAATTACGGAACGGGCGGCCCATTGTAGACATGCCTATTCTTGTCCGCAAAATGGACAAGAATAGAACATGCTATATATTTTTTTGCGGGGCCTCGGAACGGAGCAACGGATGCGGACAGCACACAGAGTGCTGTACGCATCTTTTGCAGCCCCATTGGAATGAATGGGTCCGCACCCAAGCCGCAAAAACTGCGGCTTGGATGCGGACCATAACTACGGTCGTGTGCATGAGGCCTGTAAGATCCTCACCTGTCTCGCAGGGTCCTCGTGGAGGTGCGGGACAGGTTACGCGTGTCTCCACTGATACACCAGCTCCGACCCCTTTGCGAACCGACGCGGGGACGTGTTCGCATGTGCGCCGGAGGGGAAGACCGCATGGGTTTCGGGGACAGCTTGGCCGGGCTAGCGGCACTACTCTGCGTCCGAGCTTGTCTCCGGTGCCAATTGCGGATTCCATTCCAGTGTCCATGTTGACGCGCTCGCGCACTCTCGCAGAGCCTGTCGTGTGTCCGCGAAAGGGGATACGTGTATGCGCTTCTTATACGGTTCGCCGACCGGTGATGGGAATAGCACCTGGCCACAAGTTCAAAGTATATTGGGGGGCCGGCATTGGTCTAATTGACTAATGACCAACCAAAGCCTTGTACACAGGTGTAGGGCAGGATCATGACCTATGGGGAGTGGACACTTGGCTTCCTGGGATTTGTTAGCAGGCACATTAAAGGTGGCCTCCCAGGTCGGTCAGTGCCCACTGTTATCTTCCCTCATCCAGGTGCAGGTCAGTACTGCTTGCTGCTGACTGAAGTTTGCCTGGACTTCATCCGTTCCACTGGGACCCAGGACCCGGGATTTTCCGTTTACTTGGCAAGTTACACAAGGACTTCTGCACGGATCGGGACTACTCCTGGCTCCCCTTTTTGTTTTGTTTGCCTGATATTAGCTCCAGTGAAGTTTTTTCCTGGACTTTGTTTATTTTGTTAATAAACCCCTTGACTTCATCTTCACTGGTCTGTTTTGTTGGTGCCTTGCATTACAAGGCCTTAGCGAGAGAAAGTGACTTGCCCACTTCATTAAATATCTTAGGCTAGTTTCACACTAGCGACAAGGAACTCCGGCAGGCTGTTAGCAGCGGGTGAACAGCCTGTCGGATCCGTGCTGCCGCTAGTGCACGCGTGCCCCTGGACTGCCGCTCCGGCCCCATTGACTATAATCACCTCACCTCCGCCGCAGTAACGACCAGCGAAACCTTGTCATTCAAAAGTCTTAATCTCTATCCACCTTCTAGTAATAATGTAGTGGAAGCGTATATTTCATTGGTTAAAAGCGATATTAATGAATTAAAAGAACAAGCCCAACAGTTCAGATACAGATCCAATTTAACAAAAGTAGAAAAGGAAAACCCTTGATCAGCTATGTCAGAAGAGTGATATCACCATAAAACCAGCGGACAAGGGAGGGGCCGTAGGGAGGATAGATCATCATTTAAAAAAAACTGCAGAACCCCTTTAATTGGTAAATATTGTGTCCAAATTTTGAGTTTTTTACTTTTAGATTGGATTGGACTGCTGATTAGAATATTGGGATTTGCACCCTGTATCCGTTATGTGGGATTGTCATCTAAATAATGACCCCTCAGGAGATATAGGGGTGCGACCCGTTAATACCCCTATTTTGTGCACTTTAGTGCAGACATGCTTATTAAAGTACGCTGCCCACACTAAGTGCGCGGGGAAATATGAATGGTCGCTGTGACCCCTTATTTTAAGGACTGAGGGTCAGCAAAATGCTGATCCCATCCCCATAGAGGTCATGGCACACTTAGGGGACTAATGACATGACTGGGAGTCGTCTAAATGACGATACCAGTCAAATTGAGACCTCCTTATAGTAGAATTTTCAGCTTGGCCACAGTCTTAATTATTTATAATGATTATTTAAAATCCATGCCAGCAGGAGTATGGAGGTTCTTGTTGTCCCTGTGCTGCGGATAGGAAGCGATTCAATTTTCTATCGGATCGCCCCCTTCCCCTAGCAACAGTGGATATCATCAGTTCCTTTTTTCTATTGACCATAAGCGCTCCTATCGCGCACCGAGTTCGGCGCATGCGCAGTCGGAACATGAGTACGCCGCGCAGCACCGGATTTCACATGAGAAAACTACTATATGTAAGTCAAACACTTACACAGGGGGCATTATTCACAGGATATATGAATATGTATACACATGATGAGCATTTTAATGCTGAATACATGTCATAAACATTGATATGCATTTATGAGTGTCACCACCTATGCAAATGAATCAAGTGAATTGTAAATGTGATGTACAGGTGAAACTCGAAAAATTAGAATATCGTGCAAAGTTCATTTATTTCAGTAATCCAACCTAAAAGGTGAAACTAACACATGAGATAGACTCATTACAAGCAAAGCGAGATATTTCAAGCCTTTATTTGTTATAATTGTGATGATTATGGCTTACAGCTTATGAAACCCCAAAGTCACAATCTCAGGTCCCCTTTGCTCAGGGGGTATGGATTAATTAGCTGACTAGAGTGTGACACTTTGAGCCAAGAATATTGAACCTTTTCACAAAATTCTAATTTTAAGCTGCATTAATGCAATTCCTTTTAATTTGCATTACTGAAATAAATGGACTTTTGCACAATATTCTAATTTTTCAAGTTTCACCTGTATTTGCTTGTTATCACCTGTGGGGAGGTGAGGGACACACCCACACAAGCACTAGTTAAAGGCACATTTTATATTGTGATTTCACTGCTTGATAAAGACCAGAGGTGGTCGAAACGTCGCTGTAATTATGCTGCTGGTTTAATAAAAGACCAGATTTTTTCACTATTGGAGGAGTGCTGCGGATTTCTATACATGTTTATTTACGGAATGAAACTACGACATGTCGTATTTTTATTCCGGCTGCCTCTCGGCTTGTTTGCTGTGCTGCCACCGGAACTCCGGCCCGCTCCCATTTTAGTCAATGGGGCCGGAACAGTAGTCCTATACATGTTTATCTCATGACGGGACCCTTGGCCAGGATCTCTATCTGTGAGCACCACAACCCTTACTAATGGTACATTTCTTGTTCCCATGCTGAGATCTGTAGTGCTTATCCTTCATTTACCTTACTACGTAGTTTTATTGCCTCTCGGCATGTTTGCCGCGCTGCCTCCGGAACTCCGGCCCGCCCCCATTATAGTCAATGAGGCCGGAGCGGTAGTCCGGGGGCACGTGTGCACTAGCGGCAGAATGGATCTGACAGGCTGTTCACCCACGAACAGCCTGCCGGACTTCCATGCTGCTAGTGTGAAAGTACCGTATTGTAATGATGCCGCAGAACTGGACTTCATGTATAGCAGTCACCTTTCCAAAGTACTAACAAAATGTCTTGGTACTCAGATACCCCATGACTTACATTAGAGCCAAATTGCACAACAACTAGACAGTCACAAGAAACAGACATGAAGCCTGTATCAGCACTGGCCAGGAATAATGTGCTGAAATAAACTTACTGATAGATGACATGAACCACATAATGACGGCAAAGGATGAAGGAGATGGAGTCCAGCAATGGATCAGATGGGAGATTGTAATGGCATTTAGGTTTAGAGCGGATGACTGACGGAGAACAGAAATGAATATACTGAACTGACCCTGTTCTGCAATTCAACCCAGTAAAAAATCCAAAATAAATCAAAACTCCAAAATCAGCAAACAGAAAACAGAACCCACAACAAACTGCAATACTGACAGCAACGAAAGGCAGGAGGACCACCGGTCCCAGGAAACACTTGCAAAACTCAATACAATAAAACAATATACTAGATTCTGTGGACAATTAAAATGAACATACTCTATCCCCAGCACCAGAGAAGCAAAAGGTCTGGCAATCAACAGCTCCTCTCTAAATTATTCACACTAAAGCCTCATGCAGACGTCCGTGGAACACGGTCCATGAGATACCGGACTGGCATCCTCCTGAGTGCAGGAGCGCACAGCGTCATTGGTCTATATGAGTGTAATACTGTACAGCAGCAGCGGCATGAAGCGCACGGCGTCATAGCAATCAATGACGCCGTGCGCTTCTGCACTCAGGAGGATGCCAGTCCGGTATCTCACGGACCGTGTTCCACGGACGTCTGCATGAGGCTTAAATTAGGTGATATTCTGAGCCAGGAGAACTGCTCAAACCATGCAAGGAAAACCCTGTTGATCGTACTGTAACATGTACAGTACAGACCAAAAGTTTGGACACACCTTCTCATTCAAAGAGTTTTCTTTATTTTCATGACTATGAAGGCATCAAAACTATGAATTAACACATGTGGAATTATATACATAACAAACAAGTGTGAAACAACTGAAAATATGTCATATTCTAGGTTCTTCAAAGTAGCCACCTTTTGCTTTGATTACTGCTTTGCACACTCTTGCCATTCTCTTGATGAGCTTCAAGAGGTTGTCCCCTGAAATGGTCTTCCAACAGTCTTGAAGGAGTTCCCAGAGATGCTTAGCACTTGTTGGCCCTTTTGCCTTCACTCTGCGGTCCAGCTCACCCCAAACCATCTCGATTGGGTTCAGGTCCGGTGACTGTGGAGGCCAGGTCATCTGGCGCAGCACCCCATCACTCTCCTTCATGGTCAAATAGCCCTTACTTTCAAAGTTTTCCCAATTTTTCGGCTGACTGACTGACCTTCATTTCTTAAAGTAATGATGGCCACTCGTTTTTCTTTACTTAGCTGCTTTTTTCTTGCCATAATACCAATTCTAACAGTCTATTCAGTAGGACTATCAGCTGTGTATCCACCTGACTTCTCCTCAACACAACTGATGGTCCCAACCCCATTTAGGCTGGGTTCACACGAGCGTGTCCGGATTAGTTCCGGATGCGTCCCGGTGTGTTGCGGCAAACCCGCGCGAGTAGGAATGCAATTGCAGTCAGTTTTGACTGCGATTGCGTTCCGATGTTCAGTTTTTATCGCGCGGGTGCAATGTGTTTTGCACGCGCGTGATAAAAAACAGACTGTGGTACCCAGACCCGAACTTCTTCACAGAAGTTCAGGTTTGGGTTCGGTGTTGTGTAGATGTAATTATTTTCCCTTATAACATGGTTATAAGGGAAAATAATAGCATTCTGATGACAGAATGCATAGTAGGTGATCAGTTGAGGGTTAAAAAAAATAAAAAAATTAACTCACCTTCTCCGTTTGTTCGCGTAGTTCTCCCGGTCTTCAGTTCTTTAAAAAGATGAACTATGGGCTAAAGGACCTTTGGTGACGTCAGATCACATGCTCCAATCACAGGGTCCATCACCACGGTGATGGACCATGTGATTGGAGCATGTGATCTGACGTCATCAAAGGTCCTTTAGCCCATAGTTCATCTTTTTAAAGAACTGAAGACCGGGAGAACTACGCGAACAAACGGAGAAGGTGAGTTAATTTTTTTATTTTTTTTAACCCTCAACTGATCACCTACTATGCATTCTGTCATCAGAATGCTATTATTTTCCCTTATAACCATGTTATAAGGGAAAATAATACAGTGTATAGACAGTCACCTAGCAACCGTGCGTGAAAATCGCACCGCATCCGCACTTGCTTGCGGATGCATGCGATTTTCACGCAACCCCATTCACTTCTATGGGGCCTGCGTTGCGTGAAAAACGCAGAATATAGAGCATGCTGCGATTTTCACGCAACGCATAAGTGATGCGTGAAAATCATCGCTCATCTGAACAGCCCCATTGAAATGAATGGGTCCAGATTCAGTGCGGGTGCAATGCGTTCACCTACCGCATTGCACCCGCGCGGAAATCTCGCCCGTGTGAACGCAGCCTTATAAGGCAAGAAATCCCACTTATTAAACCTGACAGGGCACACCTATGAAGTGAAAACCATTTCAGGTGACTACCTCTTGAAGCTCATCAAGAGAATGCCAAGAGTGTGCAAAGCAGTAATCAAAGCAAAAGGTGGCTACTTTGAAGAACCTAGAATATGACATATTTTCAGTTGTTTCACACTTGTTTGTAATGTATATAATTCCACATGTGTTAATTCATAGTTTCGATGCCTTCAGTGTGAATCTACAATTTTCATAGTCATGAAAATAAAGAAAACTCTTTGAATGAGAAGATGTGTCCAAACTTTTGGTCTGTACTGTATGTGAAAAGAAGATTGAAGTGAACAGATAAAGAACAACCTGAAACCAGTCAGTATGTGAATGATAACAGCAGCAAGATAATAATATTCTGATCTAATGGGAGAAAGTGACCTGTCCACTTGAGTTAATATCTAAGTGAGAACAGTGTATGTATTTCGCAGAAAAGTCACCCTCCTCAGGGTCGCCAGCCGGGTACATAATGATCTGATTCTCTCCTAGGCACCCAGCAAGCAGCCACAGGTGCCCTCCTGAATTCAACTGTATCTATGTCCTGTGCAGCCGGTCACAGTATCTTGTGCTGCACTGTGATATTTGGTTCAGCTAGGGCAGTATATTGCTTTGTACTATGGTATTGCTGGCCCTGCTTAATTATGTTGCCCCGCCTTCTGTTAGTTTGGACCTATATACAACATGGGGCCACTTTTTCCAAGGCCACTTTTAGTTACCAATCCGCCCCTGGCTGGGGGCATCAGTTACTTATTACCTGCCCGGTGGCCCCAGATTCCCTTCTGTATTTAGTTGTATGGCTCTCCTCAGGACGGCGATACTGTTGAGAACTGGGATGGGGCATGTAAGATAATTGGCTTTTTGCCCTGCTGTTCACCCTCATAGGCATATGGAATTGGAGCAGGGAGCTGAGGAATTTTGGCAGAGTGATGGGGTACATTTGAATGCAGTGGAGATTGACCTGTGGTGCTTGGGGTGGGATTGAGACAATGTGGGAGGTGTGGAGAAATGTGGAAGCTTCAGGGGTTCAAGTATGTTCGTTGTTGGTGGCGGGGTCCTTGAAATTGGAGACTTACCAGATTGCAATGGTAGGGAGGACTGTTGGGGCTGGACTCCCTCGGCTAGTAAAGCATGGTTGGTGATCAGTCCCAGTAATGGGCTCAGTGAATCTATAATTTGGGCCAGGGCCCATTTGGGTTGGGGACATTGGAAATTTGTGAGCACTAAGTGTAATAATCTTTGAGGGTGCTTTGAGCAGGTGGGGGTAAGGTGGCATGCTCACCTCGGGATCGGTACAAATTTTGGGCTTCGAGGACCCTCCCCACCTGTTAATATTTATACTGTTTGTGTGACCGATAGAAATCCGGCTGCTGTGACCGATAGAAATCCAATCATGAGTCTGTGTTTTATTGTTAAAGGGGAAAAGGTCAGAGTGGCCATTAGCTCAAGGGTTGTGTGAGCTATGACCAGGGGCGTACATAGAAATCATTGGGCCCCATAGCAAGAATCTGAATTGAGCCCCCCTAACTCTGCCCACCCTGGCCCATCCCACCACCTGCCCTGGCTCCTACCCTGCCACATCCCCGTTGTATTCCTACTGACCCAGAGAATGAAGTAAACAGGTCAGTTTTGCCACAAAGGGAACACCGTAGGAACAAAACCTGTAAAACGGTGGAGGAATTGTTTTATTTTTTTCAATTCCACCCCATTTGGAATTTTTGGGCTGTTTCCCACTACATTGTATGCCATATTAATGTACAACTTGTACCGCAAAAAATAAGCCCTCATATGGTTATGTGAACGCAAAAATAAAAAAGTTATGGCTCAAGGAAGATAGGGAAGAAAAATGAAAAAATGAAAAAACCTCTGGCATTTTGGGGGCATAATAGGGGTTGGATAACCCTTTTAACCATTAAAATACAACAGTTCTTCACACTTATGACCCCAGAATATGCCACATGCCTCCTCCCCTCACAGCAATGAGTTCCCCTGACTCACGGCATCTGAGAGTGTTAAAAACCGGAAGTGTGGGATTCCTCTTCAGGCGAGCTTTCCCCCAGCGGAGATCGGGAAAAGCACCATGTTCTATAAATAAGCCACAGCCTGTACTAGGCTTCCAGGCTCATTGTTAGTATATCCCAGTTTATCCCAGCACTGAACTGTGATATAGTGATTTCTATACAGACCAAGGCTCCATTCACACATCCGCAATTCCGTTCCGCATTTTGCGGAACAGAATTGCGGACCCATTCCTTTCTATAGGGGTGCACGATGTACGGCCCCGATCCGGAAATGTGTACCCGGGTCCGCATTTCTGTTCCCGAAAAAAATAGAACAATAGGCATATTCTATTAGTGTCGGCAATGTGCGGTCCGCTAAATGTGGAACACACATTGCCGGTGTCCGTGTTTTGCGGATCCGCACGGATGTGTGAATGGACCCTAAGGCTTCATGCACACGACTGTTGTGTGATTTGCGGTCCCCAAATTGCGGGTCTGCAAAACACGGATAGCGTCTATGTGTGTTTCGCAATTTGCGACAGCACGGACAGCCATTAATATAACTGCCTATTTTTGTCTGCAAAACAGACAAGAATAGAACAGGTTATATTTTTTTTGCAGACCACGAAAAGGAGCTACGGATGCGGACAGCACACGGAGTGCTGTCCGCATCTTTTGCGGCCCCATTGAAGTGAATAGGTCCGCATCCAAGCCACAAAAACTGCGGCTCGGATGCGGACCAAAACAACTGTCGTGTGCATGTAGCCTAATGGAGCAATTTACATCTGATGATTGTAAGTTGTTGTCCACTTGGGGGACCTAACAAAATGTAAAAAAAAAAGTTTTGAAAATATAAAAAAAAAGTAAAAATTCTAATCACCCCCATTCCCCAGAATAAAAACAAAAACAAAAAAATATAGCATTATGGGTATCGCTGCATGCGAAAACTCCTATACTATTAAAATATTTTAAAGAGTTAGCCCATATGGTGAATGGCGTAACAGAAAAATATTTAA
Source organism: Bufo bufo (assembly GCF_905171765.1). Lineage (NCBI taxonomy): Eukaryota > Metazoa > Chordata > Amphibia > Anura > Bufonidae > Bufo > Bufo bufo. The sequence goes on along the minus strand of NC_053392.1, from coordinate 564,853,302 downwards.
AAAAAGGCAGATTTGTGTTTTTTTCATCACTTTATCGCCCAAGAAAATTGAATAAAAAGTGATCAAGTCATACACCCCCTAAAATGGTATTGTCAAAAATGACAGATCATCCCACAAAAAAAGAGTCCCCATACATCTCCGTAGACATAAGTATACAAAAGTTATGAGGGTCCGAATATCGCGATGAAAAGAAAAAACATTTTTTTATGAAGTGGGTCCTGTGTATTTAATGTTTCTGTGGGGATTAGAATTCACAACCATCTACATTAAAGGCAAGAACCTTAACCACTGGGCTTAATGCTAAGTCATTGCTAAAAAACCTCATGAGACAAGAGACACTTCTATGAGGTTTTTCAGCAATGACTTCTCACTGAGCTCCTACGTGGAATTCAAGTCCTTTCTTCTGCTTTCTCTCATCATTGTGCGTCTGTTCATTGACAAATCCTGACAGTACAGTGCTATGGCCAGGTTTGCACATACTGTCATTTGTCATGCATTTAAAAAAAACAACTATGTTAATACAAGATAGAGATAAATGAAACAGATTAATAAAGTTATCATCTGATCCCCATAGCTCATAGGAGTTGGCCGGCAATCTGTAAAACAAGTGATTGTTGGACCAGTTCCACAATAGCACGTTTCCAGTTCCCAAGCAATGAGGAATGTGCTGACCGACAGCTTGTTTGTGTAGAGAGGTCACCATCCACATTGCATTGGATAAAAAAAAAAACATTTATATTCAGATGTGAGCAAAATAACATTAGAATATTGTGCCCTTAACCACTTCCCGCCACGCTAACGCTGAAAGGCGTCATTGCGGCGGCTCTCCCAGGTCACACTAACGCCGATTGGCGTCATCTCGCGTGAGCCGAGATTTCCTGTGAACGCGCGCACACGGGCGCGCGCGTTCACAGGATCGGAAGGTAAGCGAGTGGATCTCCAGCCTGCCAGCGGCGATCGTTCGCTGGCAGGCTGGAGATGCGATTTTTTTAACCCCTAACAGGTATATTAGACGCTGTTTTGATAACAGCGTCTAATATACCTGCTACCTGGTCCTCTGGTGGTCCCTTTTGTTTGGATCGACCACCAGAGGACACAGGCAGCTCTGTAATAAGTAGCACCAAGCACCACACTACACCCCCCCCCTGTCACTTATTAACCCCTGATCACCCGTGATCACCCCATATAGACTCCCTGATCACCCCCCTGTCATTGATCACCCCCCTGTCATTGATCACCCCCTTGTAAGGCTCCATTCAGACGTCCGTATGATTTTTACGGATCCACTGATACATGGATCGGATCCGAAAAACACATACGGACGTCTGAATGGAGCCTTACAGGGGGGTGATCACCCCATATAGACTCCCTGATCACCCCCCTGTCATTGATCACCCCCCTGTAAGGCTCCATTCAGACGTCCGTATGATTTTTACGGATCCAATGATACATGGATCGGATCTGCAAAACACATACGGACGTCTGAATGGAGCCTTACAGGGGGGTGAGCAATGACAGGGGGGTGATCACCCCATATAGACTCCCTGATCACCCCCTGTCATAGTTCACCCCCCTGTCATAGTTCACCCCCCTGTCATAGATCACCCCCCTGTCATAGATCACCCCCCTTTCATTGATCACCCCCCTGTAAGGCTCCATTCAGATGTCCGTATGTGTTTTGCGGATCCGATCCATGTATCCGTGGATCCGTAAAAAACATACAGACGTCTGAATGGAGCCTTACAGGGAAGGTGATCAATGACAGGGGGGTGATCACCCCATATAGACTCCCTGATCACCCCCCTGTCATTGATCACCCCCCTGTCATTGATCACCCCCTGTAAGGCTCCATTCAGATGTCCGTATGTGTTTTGCGAATCCGATCCATGGATCCGTAAAAAACATACGGACGTCTGAATGGAGCCTTACAGGGGGGTACTCAATGACAGGGGGGTGATCACCCCATATAGACTCCCTGATCACCCCCCTGTCATTGATCACCCCCCCTGTCAGGCTCCATTCAGATGTCCGTATGTGTTTTGCGGATCCGATCCATGTATCCGTGGATCCGTAAAAAACATACGGACGTCTGAATGGAGCCTTACAGGGGGGTGATCAATGACAGGGGGGTGATCACCCCATATAGACTCCCTGATCACCCCCCTGTCATTGCTCACCCCCTGTAAGGCTCCACTCAGACATTTTTTTGGCCCAAGTTAGCGGAAATTTTTTATTTTTATTTTTTCTTACAAAGTCTCATATGCCACTAACTTGTGACAAAAAATAAAATCTCACATGAACTCACCATACCCCTCACGGAATCCAAATGCGTAAAATTTTTTAGACATTTATATTCCAGACTTCTTCTCACGCTTTAGGGCCCCTAAAATGCCAGGGCAGTATAAATACCCCACATGTGACCCCATTTCGGAAAGAAGACACCCCAAGGTATTCGCTGAGGGGCATATTGAGTCCATGAAAGATTGAAATTTTTGTCCCAAGTTAGCGGAAAGGGAGACTTTGTGAGAAAAAACAAAAAAAAATCAATTTCCACTAACTTGTGGCAAAAAAAAAAAAATTCTATGAACTCGCCATGCCCCTCATTGAATACCTTGGGGTGTCTTCTTTCCAAAATGGGGTCACATGTGGGGTATTTATACTGCCCTGGCATTTTAGTGGCCCTAAAGCGTGAGAAGAAGTCTGGGATCCAAATGTCTAAAAATGCCCTCCTAAAAGGAATGTGGGCCCCTTTGCGCATCTAGGCTGCAAAAAAGTGTCACACATGTGGTATTGCCGTACTCAGGAGAAGTTGGGCAATGTGTTTTGGGGTGTCATTTTACATATACCCATGCTGGGTGAGATAAATATCTCGGTCAAATGCCAACTTTGTATAAAAAAATGGGAAAAGTTGTCTTTTGCCGAGATATTTATCTCACCCAGCATGGGTATATGTAAAATGACACCCCAAAAAACATTGCCCAACTTCTCCTGAGTACGGCAATACCACATGTGTGACACTTTTTTGCAGCCTAGGTGGGCAAAGGGGCCCAGATTCCAAAGAGCACCTTTCGGATTTCACCGGCCATTTTTTACAGATTTTGATTTCAAACTACTTACCACACATTAGGGCCCCTAGAATGCCAGGGCAGTATAACTACCCCACAAGTGACCCCATTTTGGAAAGAAGACACCCCAAGGTATTTCGTGATGGGCATAGTGAGTTCATGGAAGTTTTTATTTTTTGTCACAAGTTAGTGGAATATGAGACTTTGTAAGAAAAAAAAAAAAATCCTCATTTTCCGCTAACTTGTGACAAAAAATAAAAAGTTCTATGAACTCACTATGCCCATCAGCGAATACCTTAGGGTGTCTACTTTCCGAAATGGGGTCATTTGTGGGGCGTTTGTACTGTCTGGCCATTGTAGAACCTCAGGAAACATGACAGGTGCTCAGAAAGTCAGAGCTGCTTCAAAAAGCGGAAATTCACATTTTTGTACCATAGTTTGTAAACGCTATAACTTTTACCCAAACCATTTTTTTTTTACCCAAACATTTTTTTTTTTATCAAAGACATGTAGAACAATAAATTTAGAGCAAAATTTATATATGGATCTCGTTTTTTTTGCAAAATTTTACAACTGAAAGTGAAAAATTTCATTTTTTTGCAAAAAAAATCGTTAAATTTCGATTAATAACAAAAAAAGTAAAAATGTCAGCAGCAATGAAATATCACCAAATTAAAGCTCTATTAGTGAGAAGAAAAGGCGGTAAAATTCATTTGGGTGGTAAGTTGCATGACCGAGCAATAAACCGCTAAAGTTGTGGAGTGCCGATTTGTAAAAAAGGGCCTGGTCACTAGGGGGTATGAACCTGTGGTCCTTAAGTGGTTTTAAAAGAGTACAATAGCAAAATCACCTTGAAATAAAGAATTCATCTCTTGGTTTTCTATACAGGTAACTGGGGACTTCTAGAGAAGTTCGTTAAAGGGGTTGATGTCACAATACATATTCTGCATTTTTCAAACCGGCATCTGGATCTGAATACTTTTGGAATTGCATGTAATAAAAAATGTAATATACAGTAGCCAGTGAGCAATTCAATAACATGTATCTGTATAGCACCACCTGCTGTTTGTTCTTTTCCTTATTTCTTGTCCTCTTCACTGAGGAGGTTAAGTCTTCAACTGCCACCAGCCATATGTTCAGTTAGACGCTGTGGCAGTTACAGGGAGAGAGCGGCAGCAGAAAGGACACATCCCCTGAGCTGCCAGTCTGAAGAGAATCTAGCACAGGGGTGTACAATATGTGGCCCGGGGGTCACATGTGGCCCTTAATACCATTCATGTATGTCTGTCTTGTGTCTGCTTACATGTATCTTTCATGTAGTCTCCCGTTAGATGGGAGTCCTAGAAGTCTAACTAGACATTTATGATATATACTGTATGTTCAATATGCCATAAAAATAGTATTTCAGCTGGTAATACCCCTTTAAGTTTTATTTTTGGCCCTTGGATTTGGTTCAGGCTGGGAATGTGGCCCCCAGCCAGAAAAGGTTTTGCACCCTGGATCTAGCAGAACAATTGGAGCAGTAAAGGTGGAGATCTCTTTTCACGTGCCATAGGATGTCTGATTTTCATTTTTTTATATCAATTATGGCATAACCCCTTTAAAGAAGTATTCCAGGGGAATAATTGAAAAACTGGGTTGGAATGAGTTAAAATAACAAACCATTACTCACCATACCGTTCCTCCGCCACTGGTGTTCGGCCGCTGCTCTGTTCCCCCTCTACCTCCGGGTCTCAGGCTCAACACACGGGAAATAGCTTGGAATGCGACTTCTCTCCAATCACTGTCTTGTCCGTGAGCAGGTGGTCAGTGATACATCTGTGAAGGATCCGTGTTGGGTCCGTGTGTCCGTTTTTTGCTGTCCGTGTTGCATCCGTGTTTCACTGACACTGACCAGCTGAAAAACAATTTATAAAGAATCTCTTCTAAGGCTACTTTCACACTTGCGGCAGAGGATTCCGGCAGGCAGTTCCGGACGCATTTGTGAGACAGATCCGGATGCGGATAAGGGTCCATTCACACGTCCACAAAATGGGTCCGCATCCGTTCGGCAATTTTGCGGAACGGGTGCAGACCCATTCATTTTCAATGGGGCCGGAATGTGCTGTCCGCATCCGCATTTGCGGATCCGCACTTCCGCATCCGTGCTTCCGTTTTTCCGCAAAAAAATAGAACATGTCCTATTCTTGTCCGCAATTGCGGACAAAATTAGGCATTTTCTATTATAGTGCCGGTGATGTGCGGTCCGCAAATTGTGGAATGCACATTGCCGGTGTCCGTGTCAACACTCACGGACGTGTGAATGGACCCTAAGTCTCACAAATGCATTGCAATACCGGATCCGTTTTTCTGGTTGTCATCCGGAAAAAACGGATCCGGTATTTATAATTTTCTCATTTTTAAAGTTCTGCGCATGCGCAGACCTCAAAACCGGATCCATTTTGCTGGAACACTTGGGTCCGGATCCGGCATTAATGCATTTCAATGGAAATTAATGCCAGATCTGGCATTCCGGCAAGTGTTCAGGATTTTTGACCGGAGAGAAAACTGCAGCATGCTGCGGTATTTTCTCCGGCCAAAAAACGTAAGAGGGACTGAACTGAAGACATCCTGATGCATCCTGAACGGATTACTCTCCATTCAGAAAGCATTAGGATAAAACTGATCAGTTTTTTTCCGGTATTGAGCCCCGAGGACGGAACTCAATACCGGAAAACAAAAACGCAAGTGTGAAAGTACCCTTAATGATCCGTGAAACACAGATGCAACACGGATGGCATACTTGTTGCATCTGTGGTTTTCACGGACCCATAGACTATAATAGATGTGATGGATCCGTGAACTGAATACACACATGTGCTGTCTGTGGAGAACACTTACAGCTCACGACCGTGAAACACTGACGTGTGAATGAGGCTTTAGACGGATCACTTCTGCAGCCATTGGTTGGCTGAGTGACAGTAGAAGCCAATTCCAGCATGATGAGCCTGAAACTAGGAAGATGAGCGGGACCAGGGCAGCAGCATTGAATTTGTGAGGTGATAAGTGTTTCTTATTTTAACTCATTCCAATCCTGGTTTTCCATAAAATTATTCCACTAGAAAAACCCATTTAAAAACCAGGACACGACAACTTCATGTCAGAAAATGTACTTGCAGTTTGTTCCATGCAGTTCAATTGCAGTTATAACCTAGCCTCCAAGCAATGGGAAATTAATGCTCCTATTATTAAGGAAAATGTTTACATGCTTCTGTTAAATTAAAGGGAATATCACACAAAAAGTATTTATATGCATGGGCATTTCAAATGAAGAATTATTACAATTAGAAATGAGCGAATTTCTCAAAAATTCAATTCGGCCGGTTCGCCGAAAAGATTTGATTCGATCCAAATTTATTTGTGCCAAATCGCGTTAAAAAACAGCTATTTCCTGGCTGCAGAGAGCCTTTATAGTGGTGTAGAACACTGTGCCTTGCAGTAACACGCATAGGGAGTCTGCTGTGGAAGTGAAACACAACTGTGAGTCAGTATGACATGCAGATGACAGGAGTCGCTCTTAGAATCAATGCACACTTCACTAATTTGCGCAGTTATGGGGCCAAAACTGACCAAATAACTCAAGCGTGAACTAAGCCTTACAGGTCGATGTTAGCGTCAAGAAGAAGCACACTCCTTTTACACCGTCATCAGCTGATTCCACATAGTTGTCTACAGAAACTGTTCTATTAAACGCTTATACAAGTAGAGCCCCCGACAGAGTGGAGAGGGTGTCAGCAGTAAGTTTGTGTTGACGTCACTGATTATTTTGCCCTTCCTCTGATCCGTCAGAACAATAACTCCCAAAAAAACGGATCCTGTCTGTTGAGCATCCGCCTTCACTCTGTCAGCATTTGGTCAGTAATCCATCAGTATTGCTAAAGCAAAAAAAAGTGGATCCAAAACAGAGATGACACGTGAATGGAATATTTGCATGTCTTCTGTGTTTTGTACCCACTCCTGCTTTTGGCTACCAAATCATAAACCAATTCTGATGCAAAATAGGGACCATGTCATACAGGCCTTACAGCTGCTACATAGACAGGATCCGTTGTGCGTCTAATTTTCCTTCCTTCTAACAGATCATAAGAAAGGTCAAATAAATGATGATGTCAACCAGGCCAAAAAGGCAGAATAGTGTCCCAGTCATGGAGTGGGGAGGGTGGGAACAGCATGAGAAGTCCACAGAGTGTCCCAATGACAGTGGTGAGGTGGAAGCAGCATGAGGAGATCAGAGTGGCCCATTGACATAGTGGTGAAGTGGCAGCAGCATGAGGAGACCACAGAGTAGTGATGTGGCAGCAGCATGAGGAGACCACAGAGTGGCCCAGTGACATAGTGTTAAGGTGGCAGCAGCATGAGGAGACCACAGATTGGCCCAGTGACATAGTGTTGAGGTAGCAGCAGCATGAGGAGACCACAGATTGGCCCATTGACATAGTGTTGAGGTAGCAGCAGCAGCATGAGGAGACCACAGAGTGGCCCAGTGACAGAGTGAGGAGGTGGGGGGCAACACCAGTACTAGCTGAAGACGGTGGATGGCAGTAGGAGCACCTTGCAGCAGGTGTGGCATCAGGCGGGTGGCAGCATCACAATAGTAGCTGAAGCAGGTAGCCAGAAGAAACAGGTCTCTTTTGTCAAAGTGTTGGTGTTGCACCATAGATGGGCAGGAAAGCTTGTCCAGGGCAAACTCGGCCAGTTGCAGCCACAAATCGAGTTTGGCTGCCCAGTAGTCCAGGAGATCTTCGATGTGGGGTGGCAGGGTGCACTCCAAGTATTCCACAACCTGCTGGTTCAGGTTCTGCTCAATGTGTAGCTGCTGCTGGTGAGTAGTTTCTTCAGTAGGTGGGTAAAGAAAACTGCTCATCAGTGACACCAGACTTAAGTTGCTTCTGATGGAGCTGGTACTGCTCCTGCCCCCCCCCCCCCCCCACCGCAGCAGCCATGGCACCATGGCAGTGGAACGTGAGCGCAGAGGCCCCCCCCCCGGGCAGACCTGCGTGAGGATGTGCGATGGCGCACATAGGCAGCTGCCATCTGTCTACATAGGATGTCTCGATAGTAGTTCAGTTTGTCCTCCCTCTTTGCGGGTGTGAAAAAGGCCCCCATTTTGGACCAATGGTCTAACATGGCAGAGAGCGAGTAGCCATCCCTCTGCAGAATGGTGACAATTTGGCTGTCACTACGCAAGCAAGTGAGCATGTATCGGGCCATTTGCGTAAGTGACTCGGAGGGACTCCCTGCCTCCATCTCCACTGCATACTGCCACGGTGTGTCTGGGTCATCTGCCTCATCTTCCTCATTGCCCTGTAGCTCCTCTGGCTGCTCCTGCTCCTCCTCTCCTGTCACCTGTGTAGAAAAACCACCCATTTCTCTACACATTGCTTGTGCTCGAATGTCCTCCTCTTCCTCTAGTTCAGCCCCCACAGGGCTCATGTGGCCATGAGATGTAGTCGCCACATCTTTTGTCCCCTGGCCAGCCAGATTTAGCAGCATCTGTTCCAGTACATGAATCAGTAGAATGACGTTATTCATCCCGTAGTCCTGGTGACTGACAAATAAAGTGGCCTCCTCAAAGGGCCCGAGCAAACGGCAGCTGTCACGCATGAGCTGCCACTGGCTAATATCAAAGTTACACAGGGGAATACCTCTATCCGCCTGTATTATCAAGAAATCGTTTATGGCCTTTCTCTGTTCATATAGTCGGTCCAACATATGGAGGGTGGAATTACAACAGGTGGAAACGTCACATATCAGCCTATGTTGGGGGATGCTAAGTGCTTGCAAAGTTTCCTGGCCATTTTCAGGATGTCTTGCAGATGGGGCGGAAGACTTCATGGCTCAGCCCTCCTTGACGCAGCGCCGACAGCATGTTCTTCCCGTTGTCGGTCATCATGGTTCCGATTTTGAGTTGTCAAGGAGAAAGCCAGGATTTGATTTGTTGATGAAGGATGCGGAGCAGTTCCTCCCCTGTGTAACTCTGTTCGCCCAGGCAAACTAGGTGCAGAACAGCGTGACCCTGCCTGCCCTGCACATGTGGTATGCTGGAGGGGCACTGTGAATTGTCCCTGCAGCGAAGGCTGAGGACATGGTGGAGGATGAGGAGGCAGAGGTGGACATTGACGCAGGACCAACGGCGTGAGAACGTGGAGGGTGAAGCGGCGCACCTGGCCAAGTTTCTGGTGTGGCTGGGCAGGAACCACATTTTACCCAGTGTGCCATAAAGGACCTATATGGTCTTTGACCGTAGTTAAAGGGAACCTGTCACCGGGATTTTGTGTATAGAGCTGAGGACATGGGTTGCTAGATGGCCGATAGCACATTCGCAATACCCAGTCCCGATAGCTCCCTTTAAAGCTCCACATGTCGGTGCTGCAGTGCACTTTGACAGACACAGACAGGCTCAAGGACTGGCCCACCTTCTGTTCTACTTATGTGTGCAGGGCTGGTACTGCCTTTTTGGCAAATAAATAACGGCTTTGGACTCTCCACCTTGGCTCGGCACAAGCCATCAGTTCTCTGCGCCGTTGGATGAGTGTACGCATACTGCTGTCCTTGGCAATCGCTTTGGTGATCGATTGCTGATGGAATGACTTACAAGGAGTAGGGGGGGAGGGAGGAGCAGGAGCATCAGGACCAGCAGATGATGGGAAGGACAGACAGCTCCCTTTGGCTGAGGTGGTGGAGCCTTAACTGCATGAAATTAGGTGCATGCCACTGGCAGATGCAGCGGTTGCTGCGGTAGGCTGGACCACCACATTGGAGCCTCAGTTCTCCCAGGTCACTTTATTGTGACACTGCATGTGTTGACGAAGGTAACACAACATTGGCACCCTGGCCACGCTTTCCTTCTGCCCACAAATTCGGCAAATGGCCATGTTCACCTCCTCCAGCGGCCTAACAAAAAATTGCCACACTGCCGAGTATGCCATTTTCCTCCCAACACTCCACGCTGACTGCCTGCTACCGCTGCCTCGGTGAACCCCTGCACCGCTACTTTCCGGTCCAGTAGGCTCCTGTGAAGTGGGTGGTCTACCCCGGGCACGTTTGGCTCCCGAACTCCCACTACTGCCACCCTGCTGACTCACAGCCACGCTGCCACCCTGCTGGCTCATCCACTGCCTCACGCGCAAGCTGCCACCCTCTTCTCCTGATGATGATGATAATGAAGCCCCTATTTCACCTGGCTCCAAAGTGCGATCAACTACATCATCATCATCATCCGCTACTGTCCGCATGTCACTGATGTCCCCCTAAACTGTCTCAGGGCCAGGAGCCTGACCGCTCGCAACACCTGCTCCCACGCGACTCTCGTCATCACTACTTGCCCGTCTACCGGAGGAAGTGGCGGATGTCTCCTCCAGATCTTGGCTGGGTAGTAGCTGCTGACTGTCCGCTAGTAGCTCATCCTCGCTGAAAAGTGGAGCAAAGTCTACGGCATATAATACTTCTCGTGCTGATGGAACTGAAAATGACAGAGGAAGGTTCAGGACAGGTGGGGGGGGTCACACAGCCTGCTCCCGGGCCATGCCAACTAAGCGTCGTGAACTAAGCGTCGTGTCAGAGGAACTCACCGACTTATGGCTGGGGTGTCTGATGTCACTTGTAACGAAGTCGAAGACTGAGTCAACCATCCAAGCACAGCTGGGTTGCTGGACGTACGTATCTATCCTATAGATACACACCATAAATGGCTGTAGTACAATGTAACTTAACCGCTGAACTAATTATGACATTTTTATTCTTTTTTTTTTCTATTAATACACCCCGCCAAAAAAAGTAAAACAATGTAAAATCAACACAAGACGGCTAATAGGACGTACGTATATTTCCTATTAATACACCCCGTAAATGGCGGTAGTACAATGTAACTTCACCGCTGAACGGCAATTATGACATAGATTTTTCCCTTTTTTTTCCTAATAATAAACCCCCCCCAAAAAATTTAAAACAATGTAAAATCAACGCAGAACGGCTAATAGGACGTACGTACCTTTCCTATTTATACACCCCACAAATGACTATCACAGAACTTGCACCCCAATCACAAGCAAGGTTTGCTGGAATTAGTGATGTATCATATAGTGCAAACAACCTAAAAGCAATTTGGATCCCCAATAAGTGCATCAAGGTGTAATAGAATTGCTCCTATTACCCAGGCTGTACACTCTCCTATTGCACCCAGTTCTCCTTTTAAAGCATGGAGGATGCCTCCTTATGCTTTCCCTACACCTTGACTAATCTTTCCCTAAACTTGTAAATAGTTTATTCAGCACAATGAAGTCTTTCCTAGCACTATCTCTAGCGCCTGCTGACGTCTTTCCCTGCACTAAGCACACTGGAAAATGGCAGAATCCAAAATGGCTGAGGCTATTTATAGGGCTGTGACATCACAGGGGCCGGCTGGCTGCTGATTGGCTGCATGCATGGCATTGTGGGTGATCTCTCATTTCCAGAGTTCTTTGCTCCATGTCCTAATATGTGCAACAGCCGTTTTAAGAAAAAATGTGATTCGTTACCACAAAGCGCGAGGAAATTCGGATTCGGTGCGAATCTAATTTTTCCTGAAATTCGTATAGAATTCCACTTCGTAAACTTCGATTTGCTCATCTCTAATTACAATATACATGCAATAAAAATATTGTTTTTACATTTTCTCTTTAAAATCGCTGTTTATCCATCTCTTCCATCTTCTCCTGCATTCAGTGCATGCTCCTGCATGCTCAGTAGCTTCCCTGATCCCTTCCCCTCCCCTCTGTGCTGGTGTAATGATCTCATAGTGGAGCAGGCCCAGGCACCTTTCATTCATTCGTCTCTGCTTCTACATTCATAGAAATATTTAGCTATCTTCTCTCTAGATAGTGGAGAAGGAAAGTACATACCATATATATATATATACCCCTGGGGCTACATAAGAGGGACTATTTTCTATATACGGTAGTAAGATGTTAATATCTAACTGCAATGCATCTTGGAAGATGCAGATGCTTGATGAGCTGCTGCCCACCCACAGAAAGGGAAGTTCTTCCTCCAAATATGAGTAATAAACTGTTTTAAATTTGTTGGCTAACACCTTCAAATCTCGATTTCACCTTGCCAATAATGTTTGCAAGAGATGCGTATTTGCATAGTGACCTCATGGTCCAAGCAGTGACATACGTGTTTGCCAGTATCACGGTCCTCAAAGAACTCTCTGCAGCTCTGCTCTTGATTTCTCCAGCTGAAAAAAATAAAATCTGGACTGAATAAAATAATTGATTTAAATGTGTTTTCTCACTCAGTTTCTTAATTCAGCCAAGGTTAATTCAATGGGGAAATAAGGAAATAAGAAAAAGGCAGAGGAGGGATCAATATGAAGCTATGTAGCCTGCAATGTACTTAAGGAAACACTTAACGTTATAGCTGTGTCCTGGCTCTGAAGGATTCATAATTGATAGTTTATGTTTAATCTATAGGTAAAGTTCATATTTGACAGTCAATATGTAATCTACATAACATTTCCAGCAAGGCTGGTTTCATATCAGGTATATAGGACTTTTGGCTTGGCTGAGTTCCTATAAGGCAATGGAATACTGTAATTAGTGACTGCTGTATAAGATGACATTTTCCAGAATGCAAACTCCTCCCCAAGCAGATGTTACTTTCTTCAAGGCCTAATGGTCAAATTTATGTACAAAACTAAAAGTCACATCTATAAGGCCTTGTTGAATGTTTCTAACCATGGATATTAAAGGATTTTTAAATTATTGCACTGTACTCATTTTGAGCTAAAAATCTTTTTTTTCATCTGGTCTGTATTAAAAGTTTTGAGCCCCTTTCTCTGTACAGCCTTGAGATTCTCCAGTAGCAGTCTCTGTATTTTTACTCTGTTCCTTCAGGCCGCTCAGCTGAAGGCTCCTTATCTCTGATGTTATAAACACTTACTGATAAGAATGTGGCTTAAATAAGTGTTTTTGAGCTATTATAGAGTTATAGAGATAAGGTTCATTAGATGACTTGCACATAGTAAAAGTGAAAGTACATTGACACAACTAGAGAAACAGTTAACCCTTTGTGACAGAACGGCTGAATATTTGTAATAAAGACCAATTGAAAAAAAGATTTTTTAGCCCAAAATGAGTAAAATGCTAATTTCCTACGCATGTGTACATAGCCTTTAATTCTCCTTTTTTGCTACATCAACCTTTTTGCCTTCTAGGATAGGTTTCCACTAGATTTTAGAACATGACTGAAGTGATTCATGTCTATTCAGCCCCAAGAGGGTGGTGAGGCTAGGCATGGACATTTGGTAAATAGTCAAACCTGGCTCAATATCAGTTTTCAAAATCGCCCTAAAAATGTTACACGATGTTGAAGTCAGAGTTTTGCTTGGCAAATCAACTTTTCTGTATAGAGAATTGTAATCTTGACAATGAAAAAGACCTGATGGCCAATAGTTGGAAGCTCACAATTCTCCAGAATGTAAGAGCCCAGCACAAATTATACAACCCCTGACGATAATTTGGCCTCCATCAAACATTGCAATTGGCACAATGTGTTTAGGCAGGAACTGTTTACCTGACATGTGCAGGACACAGATGATGAAAGTGAATTAACTGCTCTCATGGAGGTAGTGCAGTTGCTCCAGTGTGATTTACACAACCCCTTTGCCTGTAGCTTCAAAATCTTGGAAATCCCATTCAAGAAATCCTTCCTGACAAGCTGTACTTGTGTTGCCTTGATTGTTGCCTTGATTCCAGAGCAAATTTGACAATTGGGTAGGGATTGCTAGTTTGCTACAACCATGGAGTATGTGCTCCACCACTTGTAGTTCATATTTTGAAGCTATAACCTGGCAGCTGAGCTGTTGTTCCTCTTGGATAATTCTACTTCATGAGATCATTTCTTAGGCAGCGGCTACACCAAGACTTTTTGCAGCACTTATAATTGATTTTAACTATCAAGTGTCAGCTGTAGTCCTAAGGTCTCATGCACAAGTCTGCAGCATGTTTTGCAGTCCACAAATTGTGGATCCGCAAAACACGGTAACTGACCGTGTGCGTTCCGTATTTGGCAGAACAGAAGATCCGGCCCTCAATAGACCAGTCTTATCCTTGTCCATGATACAGACAAGAATAGCACATGTTCTATTTTTTTGCGGGGCCACAGAATGTATGTACAAATGCAGATAGCACACTGAGTGCTGTCTGCATATTTTGCGGCCCCATTGAACTGAATGGGTCTACATCCGAGCAGCAAAAAATGCGGCTTGGGTGTGGACCCAAACAATGTTCATGCGTATGAAGTCTAAGCAGTAATTTTATTTGTATGCAATTCTGTGCACTGTATCTGGACCTTATACCAGGGTCAGGTTCCGGACGGGACCACCCCTTGCGGGGTACGGATCCCGTATTAGGGAATTAGGGTCATAGTAGGCCAAGCAGGGTACAACAGGGACAGTTCACTCTCCCTGCGGACCCTGACCAGGATTGACCTAATCTATGAAGTACCCCTCCCTCGTTTTTTGAACACCTTATCTACGTGCTGAGAACAGATCTCTTGTTCGGGCGTCCCCTGATTGGTCCGACCTCACACCGGTAAGATCCACCCTTATCTACCCTGACTGGGCATCACCCTTCCCACTTGGGATTCGGGACGCCCATGTTGGGGTGTTTCTCAGCACCTCTCGTGGCTCCTTTGACCTCTGGGGTCCACACAGCTCTATTAAGGGCCCGCCCTAGGGACTCCGAGTACCGCGACCCGCTATCCTGCGGCTCTCTGGTACCCAGGTCCCGACTGTGTTTGTTCGTCTTTGTATGTTTGTAAGGGGATCATTTATATACGTTTTAGTTATATCAATAAATACCTTGTTTTAATTGTTACTGCCCCTTTGATTTTCCTATTACGCTCTCTAGCAGTACCTTGGGGAGAGGTGCGGCCTGCACCGTCTCACCTACATAGGACAACCTCACTCCCTTTTGTGCACTGTATCTGTCACTTGTCAGAATCAGTTAAGGGTTTTTTAATGCAATTAGGCCTCATGCACACGACCATGCCCATATTGTGGTCCATGAACCTTCTATGTGAAATCCGCGTTTTTCTTACTCCAGTACTCTATTTGGTCAGTGCGACACTGACTGCTGCTGCTACAGAATGTTAGGATCCCGGAAAAATATATGGAGGGATCCTCATGGG
This sequence comes from Bufo bufo, assembly GCF_905171765.1. Lineage (NCBI taxonomy): Eukaryota > Metazoa > Chordata > Amphibia > Anura > Bufonidae > Bufo > Bufo bufo. Next base: position 564,838,027 of record NC_053392.1, on the reverse strand, counting down.
ATTATAATCCTTCCATTAGCCTCCATTGTGTTTTTGGGCGGGAAAATTTCCCACCAAAAATGTGTATAAGTTGGTTAAAAATAGATGGTTGCTGGGGTCTAGGGCCGAGGTCACTCATTGGGTCAACAAGTGACCTATGGTATGGCGTTGCTGGGCAAAAAATGCAGAGATGCCCAGCAACAGGTAGGGCATTGGTGGGACTGTTTCAAGTGGCCCCCCGGGTTAGGGCTATATAGTTGCGGGTGGCTGGCAGCTTTGTGCTGTCATCCCGACCGCATCTGAAGGAAGTGCTCCCCTCGCCCGCCCTTCCCTGTTGAAAGTTTTGATATTGTCACAGCCACTTTATTAGAAGGAGGGTACGAAGTCGCTCACAGAAAAGGTGAGCGGACGAGTTAAGTCTGAAGTTTAGGCCGAGCTTATGGCTGGTCTAATTATTGTTTATTAAGTTATTGGTATGATTGATACAGCTTTAATTGGTTTAAGATAATCTTGAATAAAGTTGGCCGTGGCCTAATTTATTCCACCCAAATACTTGTATCCACATGTTTTATTATTTAGTTATGGATGTGAGTATATTTTATGGTACAATTATATGATTTATAATCCCATGTCTAAGTGTAGCTGCACCCTATTAGACAAAAAATTGCCTAAACTGACTTTTTGGAATAGAGTTTTCCTATGACACTGCCTATGACAGTGGCTTACTACTGTTTGTCGATGGAGATTATATGGCTGTATGCTTGATTTCACGGCCCTGACGTGGCAGATTAGCAGGGCTTTCCATACTTTTGGCCTTGCAGTTTATCCGCTAATTGTAATCATTATACTGTAGGTACAGATAACGTATACCCACTTGAGCTGACACAGCTAATTGGCTGCGTAGTTTGTATACAGAAGTGGATTTAGAAATGTTTGCGCTGTGTGGGATTTGAATGAATGTTAGGCTTTGCTGGTACTTGTGTCTAGGGAAACAAAGGCAGTCATACATTAATTACCCTGCAAAACACCATGGAAACTTTCCTTGTTTCACTCCTACTGATTCCACAAAATGTCCTTGCAGAGTTTAAGTCATTTTATAGCCAATTAACATGGCACCAGTTTGAGAAATGCAGCGCGCAACAATGGTAAAATAATTGGACTCTGTTCTAGTAAAATAAATGGACTCTAAATGGATTAGTAAAGCTTGCCATATGCATCCCACTACAGCTCTTTTCACATCAACTGGCACTGTGTGGCCTGAACGTTTTGCATCTACTCTACATTAATTTTAGCTATACCAGTATCTACGGTTTACTACTTTACATTATTATCAGGTTTTTTTATATGTGTAATGTAAAGTTAACATAGAGAAAATAACTCTTTGGTCTACCACCTTTTAATTATCCCCATGTTTGACTAAAGCATCAGGTAGAAATAGGTAGAAATTAGACCAAGGGGTACACTTTAGCCTTGCTTGGTCTCCATTGCAGACAATACAGTAGCAGAAGGAAAGCAGCCAAGAGTTCACCTAATTTTTTCAGACCTATTAACAATAAGATTTTACTTTCCCGTTAGGATGACAAAAAGAGGTCTTCAACTCAGAGCCCTTATCTAGAAGACGATTTGCTCTAAGAGCATATTTTACTGTTGTGGACCTGAATAGTGGCCATGTAATGCTTCATCTGGCCAAATGCAACTTCACTTCATCTTCATGAGACAACTCCTTTATTACTGGAAGGAACAAGAGGGTGTACCATAAGGGGGAACTTTTAGGAAACCTCTCCCAAAGTAGGTTATAATAAAATATACATACTGAAAGCAATCAGAAGTAGGTTGAAAACAGATGATTATTCACACTGAAAGTCAAGGCTAAAATTAAAATAGATGCAGAGAAGGTGACTTACTTCACCAGGGAGGGGGGTGCAAGATAAACTCAATACACTTGTACCCTCTCCTCCCTCGCCGAAGTCGCCTTGAATGTATGGTGTGACTTCGATATCCCAAAGATGGTATCAGGGACTTCAGGAAGGTAGTTTCAGAAGTTCTTTTATTTGATGAGCTTGACGCGTTTCCTTTCTCAGGAACATAAAAAACTTTTATTACATTAATGGTGGCCAGGTAATGCTACATCTGGCCAGACATAACTTCACTTCATCTTCCTGAAACAACCCATTTATCACTGAAAGGGGCAAAAACAGGGAGAGCCTACAAATATATAGTTAATGTTATATATACATATTTTATACCCATTGGATAGATATCATAATGAGTAATTCTATAAACAGAGCCATCCCATTGTTTTTGTACAATTGCATTTGAATAACTCGTCACATGGTGGACTATGCTCATGTAGTATTATAGAATTTGCTAGGATTTTAGCTACTTTGACATTTTTTTGGTTCCGCTGTGTGTGCAAAGGTCATAAAGCATTGACTAGTGGAGGTTCGACCACCAGGACCCCGACTGTCTCCAGCAAGAGAAGGGATCTAGCCAGATTTTTACGCTTTCCTCAAATATACTAAGTAATTTTTGTTACTATAATTTTAAATATTCTCATGCATTATGAAGGGAACTAAAACTTTACCCATTCTTGTGATCAGTAAGAGTTCGACTGCTGTAGTTATAAACATAAAGTTGAGTAAACCTCTACAAAAGAGGTTCTTCCTGACTATATCATTAATAATCTATCTTAAAGATAGACCATCAGCATTTGAATAGTGGACCTCCACTGATGACCACAATGAAGTGGTTGTGGAAACACAAAGTCCCCTTTATAGTTTGCCCATAAAGGTGATAGTGCCTGGTACTCCACTGTGACGAATACCACACCTCATGCCCGCTTGACGTCAACTATGTCGAGCTCACGAGACCTGGTATGGCCACTGGTTACCAAGGCATGACGTTACGCCCTCCTGGAGGAGCGGGTAAGGTCAGTCTTGGTACAGTTTTCACAGACTCCCGTCCACACAAGCACAGAGAGGCAACAAGCTAAGAGAGCCTTTTTACTGCCCCAGTGAAACAGCGCGTTCTCAGCCCAGGAAGACTGCCACCAGTTTCTTGTTTGATATAAGCCCGGTCCGCTAACAGGATTATATAGGGTAACCAACCCGAGGTAGCATATAACTAGGCCGAAACACGGATGTGGGGATTCGTGATCGAGATACAAGAACAGCACAACATTAAATTATATATTTAATCACCTTAAGGGCTCACTAGAAATAACACTATACACACAAAGAATATATACAGTGGTCTGAGGTTACAAATAGAGATGGCGTGGTACAAACAGGGTTAAGCAGAACAAAAGTCAGTTTACCAGGTATAGGAGTACTTTGGGTTGTGATGAGTTCTTAGCTGTGGACTTCCTTCAGAAAAGACACGCCTGCTTGCTGGCACAAGCCTTTTAACCTGAAGCCGGCCCCTCCCCTCCCGGCCTCTGGGAGGTGTAAACCCCCTCCTGCTGGGCTGGCAGCACATGAGCCACAAAACCGATTAGGGCTCATGGCTCCAGACCAAAATGTCGCAGGGAGGTGGTTCTGGGACCAATGGATCCGCCTGGGTTCCGACTACCAGTATTTGGTTTCTGTGGGGAGATATGTATATCTCCCATCCCTGGCATCACACCACCAAGCTTTGACCACGGGCCTGTTCATCGTGGCCACGGGGACACAAATATGCATCTGATTTATGTCTGTGATGGACGGGCAGTTCATAATTCTTTAGGAACCGCCGGTTCCATGATGTCTGATAATGTTCATTGAACTGGGGAATGGCCTAGACCCCCTGCAGGGAAGTTTTTCCTGTTCCATTAGCTGGGTTCCTGGCTGGCTGATTGGAGGTGAGAAATGTAAACAAAGGTGGACTGCTAGAGACTCTCTGCCATCTGGCTGGCTTTGAAGCAAGCCTTCCCCCTGTGGAGCTCACTACCTCTGCTACCTTTCAGCAGATGGTTTGTGTGGGAACATGGCTGACATAAAATAATAATCCATATTCCTCACATCCAGCTCATCCCATTCACTTGAATATACAACACAGCTGTCCCAATGTTGCCGGCAGGGACTGTAGGAATCGCTCACAACTGTTTTCTAAGCTATGGAGAGATGATTTAGTCCTCAGTCTGGGATAATGTAATGTTGTATTTGGCTTCTTTCTTTGTCTTTAACTGTGGAAACTACACAGTTTTGAACTGGGCTAGGCAATGTAATTTAGTTCATACGTCACTGTTCTAAATATATGAGACAGACTAAATCTACTATATCCCCAGCTGCCTATGTAAACACATTAATGGAGAACATCACAGCTTTAAACCCTTCCAGATGCATCCCTTTTTCACCTTCATGATATAGCCTAATTTTGCAAATCTGACCTGTTAATTTTTGTGGTGATAATGCTTTTACTTAGGCCTCATGCACATGACCGTTCCATTTTTTGCAGTCTGCAAATTGCGGATCCGCAAAACATGGAAGCCGCCCGTCTGCCTTCCGCAATTTGCGGAATGGAACGGGCGGCCCATTGTAGAAATGCCTATTCTTGTCCGCAAAATGGACAAGAATAGGACATGTAATATTTTTTTGCGGGGCCACGGAACGGAGCAATGGATGCGGATAGCACACGGATCGCTCTTTTGCGGCCCCGTTGAAGTGAATGGGTCCACACCCGAGCCGCAAAAACTGTGGCTCGGATGCGGACCAGAACAACGGTCGTGTGCGTGAGGCCTTATCCAAACGATTCTGAGAATATTTTTTCATGATGCACCATAGTTCATGGTTGTGGTAAATTTGGATCGATATTTTTTGTCTTCATTTATTAAAAAGATCGAAAATTTATGTAAAATATGGAAAAATTCACATTTCCTCAATTAGAATTTCTCTGCTTTCAAGATAGTAATAACAAAAAAAAAAAAAATTATAAATTAACATTCGCCACCTGTCTATAGTATGTTGGCATCATTTTGCAAATGTCATTTTAGTTTTTAGACTTTTAAAAAGCAATTTTTTTAATTTTCCAGAAAATTTACTTCAAGGGGTACTTTATTGCCACGCAGTTATGGATGTGGAGTGAGTGGGAAAAAAGTTCCCTTTGTAAATTATTGGTAGATCGTTCTCCATATGATAATATACACTGCTCAAAAAAATAAAGGGAACACAAAAATAACACATCCTAGATCTGAGTTAATTAAATATTCTTCTGAAATACTTTGTTCTTTACATAGTTGAATGTGCTGACAACAAAATCACACAAAAATAAAAAAATGGAAATCAAATTTTTCAACCCATGGAGGTCTGGATTTGGAGTCACACTCAAAATTAAAGTGGAAAAACACACTACAGGCTGATCCAACTTTGATGTAATGTCCTTAAAACAAGTCAAAATGAGGCTCAGTAGTGTGTGTGGCCTCCACGTGCCTGTATGACCTCCCTACAACGCCTGTGCATGCTCCTGATGAGGTGGCAGACGGTCTCCTGAGGGATCTCCTTCCAGACCTGGACTAAAGCATCTGCCAACTCCTGGACAGTCTGTGGTGCAACGTGACGTTGGTGAATAGAGCGAGACATGATGTCCCAGATGTGCTCAATTGAATTCAGGTCTGGGGAACGGGCGGGCCAGTCCATAGCATCAATGCCTTCGTCTTGCATGAACTGCTGACACACTCCAGCCACATGAGGTCTAGCATTGTCTTGCATTAGGAGGAACCCAGGGCCAACCGCACCAGCATATGGTCTCACAAGGGGTCTGAGGATCTCATCTCGGTACCTAATGGCAGTCAGGCTACCTCTGGCGAGCACATGGAGGGCTGTGCGGCCCTCCAAAGAAATGCCACCCCACACCATTACTGACCCAATGCCAAACCGGTCATGCTGGAGGATGTTGCAGGCAGCAGAACATTCTCCACGGCGTCTCCAGACTCTGTCACATGTGCTCAGTGTAAACCTGCTTTCATCTGTGAAGAGCACAGGGCGCCAGTGGCGAATTTGCCAATCTTGGTGTTCTCTGGCAAATGCCAAACGTCCTGCACGGTGTTGGGCTGTAAGCACAACCCCCACCTGTGGACGTCGGGCCCTCATATCACCCTCATGGAGTCTGTTTCTGACCGTTTGAGCAGACACATGCACATTTGTGGCCTGCTGGAGGTCTTTTTGCAGGGCTCTGGCAGTGCTCCTCCTGTTCCTCCTTGCACAAAGGCGGAGGTAGCAGTCCTGCTGCTGGGTTGTTGCCCTCCTACGGCCTCCTCCACGTCTCCTGATGTACTGGCCTGTCTCCTGGTAGCGCCTCCATGCTCTGGACACTACGCTGACAGACACAGCAAACCTTCTTGCCACAGCTCGCATTGATGTGCCATCCTGGATAAGCTGCACTACCTGAGCCACTTGTGTGGGTTGTAGACTCCGTCTCATGCTACCACTAGAGTGAAAGCACCGCCAGCATTCAAAAGTGACCAAAACATCAGCCAGGAAGCATAGGAACTGAGAAGTTGTCTGTGGTCACCACCTGCAGAACCACTCCTTTATTGGGGGTGTCTTGCTAATTGCCTATAATTTCCACCTGTTGTCTATCCCATTTGCACAACAGCATGTGAAATTGATTGTCACTCAGTGTTGCTTCCTAAGTGGACCGTTTGATTTCACAGAAGTGTGATTGACTTGGAGTTACATTGTGTTGTTTAAGTGTTCCCTTTATTTTTTTGAGCAGTGTATTTACTTTGTTAGAATCCGGACAATTAACTAATGGGAACAGGGGTACAAGATGATTAGATTGCTTTTCTCAAAATCTTGGACCATGACTAGAAAGTAGTTGGAGATTAAGGGTTCAGTTGTTTGTACCCCCTTTGGTATAATTTTTTTAACAAATCTTTTTGAAATATCGGGGGATCCTTTTTGGAAAGAGAACAATATTATATATCTTGCACAGGTGGTGGAAAAGGGGGAGTTCTTCCTTTACAGCTGGTAGTTCAAAGAGGCAACTTGGATAGTCTAAGTTGGCTTAGATATTATCAGTTGTGGTCAGCAATAGCCGATGTTAAGGAAAAAAATCACGATTAATAATTAAACTATGCACACTAATTGAAGACTTAGTGAGAAATCGCAAAGTCGCAAGACGAAGATTTCGCAATTTTATAAGATATTAGTTAACTCACTGTTTAAGAAGACAGTCTCTCCTGGCCAAAAAGCTTTGGGGGTGGACTGTCTTAATAATGGCACGATAAACTGGGAAAATATACAGTATGTAGAAGCTTTGTAGCGCACAATTTTAATCACGTTGTAGTTCAGTTTAATAATAGGCGCACATTATATATTTTTTCAATTTAACCTCACAAAGAATTTATCAACAGATAGGCTAAATTAAATAGTGCTCTTAAAAAATACTACTTATCCTGGAAAAAATAAGCCCTCATATGGTTATATGAAGTGAAACGGCAGAGCCTCTGGGTGTAACGGCAACACCCCAAATGCTCCTAGAGACTAATTTGCATGTATTAAAACATTATTTGCTGACGGTTGCTCTCTAAAAATTCTGGATAGTTGACATATAAATAATATAAAAAAGCTGTATTAATTTTCACTATACATTTTAAAAAACAAAGTGGTAAACACCTGAAATCTCCACATTTCCTCATTTTTATATACTTGCTGGATATATTCTGGCAGAAGCGTCGTTTCCAGCGCAGATTTAGCCTTTTTTCAGGCTGTGTAAATGGTATTTCCTGTCACATTTCTAAACCAAATACCACACATGTTTGTGATTAGATGGTTAGACGGGAACATGGGGAGGATTTAGGCTGAAGGACTGGGCTTTCAGATGTGAATCTCCTAGAAATGTAAGTTTAATGAACTGTAAGTCAACTCTTTTCTCTCTCTTTTTTTTTACCTTCAAATAAAGACTATTCAGAAACATTTCAATTATTAAACTGATCTCCCAGTCTAGAAGCCGTGCAAAGGAAGGAAACTAATCATCAAGTCTCATGAATATGTATGGTAAAAATGATGTCGCTGGCAATGGGTCACGCTAAGTTTACCAATCTGTAGAGAAAGTCTTAATTGAAATTCTCCTTACTAACTCAGTTTTCATAAAACAGTGACATTAATGTTTTTTTTTGGGGGTACAATACTGATGACTTATCCTCAGGATAGGTCATCAGTATCTGGTTGACCGGGGTCCAACTTCCGGTGAGCACTGAGGCCTCTTCCTAGACCAGTGATGTCATGGTTATCGGTCACGTAGCTCATGTTCTAGTGCAGGGATCAGCAACCTTCGGCACTCCAGCTACTGTGAAACTACAACTCCCAGCATGCACACTTATTTGGCAGTACTTGTAACTCCCATAGAAGTGAGAGGAGGATTCCGGGAGTTGTAGTTTCAGAACAGCTGGAGTGCCAAAGGTTAATGATCCCTGTTCTAGTGAATGGCACTAGGTTGCAATAACAAGCACAGTCACTATACAATGTACGGCGCTGTGCTTGGTATGCTGTGAGGCGGCCTCAGCACTCACTGGAGCGCCGGCTCCTCTTCAAACAGCTGATTGGCGGGGTATCAGGAGTCAGACCCCCGCTGATCAGATATGATGGGTCCTAAATATTCTAATCCTGGAAAGCCCTTTTAACAAAGGTAGAACTAAATCTAATGCTATCATTGGATATCATGGCTGTTAAAATAAATAAATAAATACCGTAATACATTAATAAATAAATACAAGAAATAAAACATTTCAAAACATTCCAACATGAATGACAGGTCGATGAATCAATGAAGTGGCTGAGCCGCACCCTGCGTCCTCTTCATTGTGTCTATAGCCATCCCCAATATCTTACATTATAGGCACTATTACAATCATGAAATCATACGCATTCCTATATGTAGACACCTGGCCTAGCGGTACGTGCATTTTACTATTACCGCTAATGGTTTGTTTTCTCAATGGACTTTGGAGGGGTTGTACAAGTGTTTAACCCATTTTTGTTTTTGCATTTTAGTTTTTTCCTCCCCACGTTCCAATAGCCATAACTTTTTTAATTTTCACTTCATATAACCATATGAGGGCTTATTTTTTCCAGGATAAGTTGAATTTTTTAGAGCACTATTTAATTTAGCATGTCTGTTGATAAATTCTTTGTGAGGTTAAATTGAAAAAACAAACAAAAGCAAATTTTGCAAAGATTTTTTGGTTTTTGACATCACGGTGTTCACTGTGTGCTAAAACCGACATGACATCCTTATTCTGCGGCACAATACGAATATGGCGATACCAAACTTGTTTATTTAATATTTTTTTGTTATACTACTCTTAAAAAAATAAAAACCTTTGAAAAAAATCTATATTTCCTATGCATCGCCCTTTTTTGACAACCAAAACTTTTTCCATTCATAGAGCTGTATGAGGGCTTGTTTTTCAGGATGAACTGTAGTTTTAATTGGTACCATTCTTTTGCTACGTACGACTTTTTGATCACTGTTATTCAATTTTTTGAAGGGGGGGGGGAAGGTGACAAAAAAAATGGCGAATCGTGTACATTTCAATTTTTTCCTGTTACGGCATTCATCGCACAGGAATTTTTAAAAATATTTTAATAGTTCGGACATTTTTGGACTTGGCGATATATTTTTAAATGTAAAATTGGGAAAGGGGTGTGATTCAAACTTTTAATATTAATTATTTTTTTATTTTATTAGTTTTTTCCTTTTGTTTCCTCTATTCAACAACTATTAGCCCCCTTAGGGGTCTGGAACCTGGGATCTTTTGATACCATGTCCTATTCACCCTAATAGCAATCTATTAGGGTGAAAAGGATTTTTAAACTGTCCCAGCTGAGCTGTTCAGGGAACTTACCAAGGCAGGCCTGGAAGGCTTCAGCAGCATCCAGGCTGCCATGGTAACTGATCAGAGACCCCCGATTTTACTGTGGGGGCTCCCATTGGAAGGCAGAGGGAGCCCCATTCTTCTGCCTTACCTGCCAGGTGCTGCGATCGGTGTTGATTGCACCACCTGAGGGGTTAAAGGTTTGGCGGGATTGCCGTTCCCCATCATTGCGGCCAGGTGCCTGCTGTATGATACCGCATATGGAGCGGGCTCAGTGCGCAGCCTGCTTCATACATTCCCTCAACCACTGTGACATACTGGTACATCATGGTGGTTGAAGGCGTTAATACTGATAAACTGTCCGACACCAGGCTACGCAGCTCCAGTGAGCACCGCAGCCTCCTTACAGCTTACCAAGCACAGCCCCATCCATTGTATAGCGGTTGTGCTTGGTATTGAAGCTCAGGTCCATTCATATGAATGGGTCTGAGCTGTGCCTAGGTCATGCGACCGATGAACGTGACTTTACTTGCCTAGGAGGAGGCCGTGGTGCCCACAGAGTTGCTGCTCTTCTAACAGCTGATTGGCGGGGGTGCTGGGAGTCGGACCTTCCCCAATGAGATATTATCCTGAGGATAGGTCATAAGTACTAGGGTCCGACTATGCGGCGATCCTGGTCGTGTGACAACTGTCGTGCTCAAGGATCGCAGTGTAGCGACCTCAGACACTGCTGTTTTTTTTTTTTGCGATTCTAGGGTTCAGTTCACAGCACATGTCCGTGTCACTGTGCGACCCTATTCATTTGTGTACTAGCACTGCTACACTGCACTCCCACTGCGATCTTTGGGCGCAAAAGCTGTTGCGCGACCAAGATCTTTGTGTAGCCAAGCCCTAAGGCTACTTTTACACTTGCCTTTTTCAGCAGGCTGTTCCGGCGGGGGAACTGCTTGGCGGATCTGTGCTACCGCTAGCCCACTGTGCTGCCTGAGATCCGCTCCGGCCCCATTCACTATAATGGGGGCAGGCCAGAGGTCCGGCCGCAGCACGGCAGACAAGCTGAGAGGCGGACGGACAAAAAAACGCTGTATGTTGTAGTTTTTGTCTGGCAGCCTCTCGGCATGTTTGCCGTGCAGCGGCCAGACCTCTTGCTCACCCCCATTATAGCTAATGGGGCCGGAGCGGACTTCCGGCGGCACGGTAAAATAGCGGTAGCAAGGATCCGGCAGGCTGTTCCCCCGACAGAACAGCCTGCTGGAAAAGGCTATGCAACTATGCCTCATAGCAACTCCCCGAAATTATAATCATGGCTGCCGTTTTCCTGAAATAGTGCCACCCTCAGCTCTTAGTACTGCTTGGGTGTAAACAGGGGCGGACTGGCCATACGGGGAAATTTACCCAATCCCTCCTCCAGGTACATAGCACAGCAATAATTAATGCTAGGTGCATCAGCTACTTATGCACCTGACTGGCGGCAGAAAGTGCCTTCCTTCATGCAGGACGTCGTCCTCAGGGCGGCGATACGGTTGAATACTGCAGCATGGCAGTATTTTAATGCTGGACTGTGGTATATGGTGGGGTGGTATTTTGTGCTGCCTACAGTATTGCTGGCCCTATCTACTTATGTTGGCCATGACTTCTGTCAATTTGGAACCACCTACAACCTGGGGCCACTTTTAGATTTTTTTTCTGGGGCCGCTTTAAGTTCCCAGGCCGCCCCTGGGTGTAAATGCGTATATGTTTCATTCCAAGGTCGGCTTTGAGCTATGTTGAATTCTAGCTATGCCCCTTGTGGCATCTGCTTCACATTTTGCAGAACTGCTGTACAGAGGTCGCAACCTTTTCTCACGCTGAGCCATATGGAGCGTGACAGCAATCATTCACAATTATAAATTCTGCCAACCCCCCAGACTGTGCAGAAATGCAATGGCAAATCTTGGTTTGCTCAGACTTGCACTTCTACAGACTTAAATGCAGTGACATGTGCCGGACAGTGCAGCATCTTCTTCTTCATCATCATCATCATCATCATCATGCATAAGTAGCAAGTCAAAATCCCCAGTGTGGTTCCTTTCCTGGCCACTAGCTGGCAGTGGAGCGCCACAGTTAGCTAATTCATTGGCCTAAAAAGAATCTTCAAAGGAACAACAAAGGAACATCCAACAGATAACAATTCTATTACATGAATTCAGAGGCACTGATCTTTATGTGAAGATATTCTGAATTATGGATTAGTCAGGGTGTGGCTCATGGTAATTTGCTGATGTTATGCAAAAGTCAATCACAGTTTACATTTTATGAGAACATTTCTTTAATATGTGTGTAGCATTTGGTGGCTTTATAAAATAAAGTTGTCTTTCATATATATATATTTTTTTATTTTACACTTGGGGGCCATTTAATATTACATTTTTTTTATTGCTTATTTCTCCTGTAACTAGGGCTGACATATTAAGGGCGAGTTCACATCACGTTTATTTTTCCGTTCTTCTGATCCGTCAGAAGAACAGAAAAATAAAGAAAAAAAGGGATCATGTTAACAAAAAAAAAAGAGATCCGTTATTTTAGATGAAAAAAAGTCCTGCATGCTTTTTTTTTTTTTTTACAGGATCCATTTTTTTCAGAAGACTGAAAAAATAATGGTGATGTGAACTCGCTCTAAGGCCCCATTCACACGTCAGCACTTCCGAATCCGCATTTCCGTTCCCGAAAAAAATAGAACATGTCCTATTCTTGTATATTCTTTTAGTGGCGGCGATGTGCGGTCCGCAAAATGCGGAACGCACATTGCCGTGTCCATGTTTTGCGGATCCGTGGATCCACAAAACACGTTACGGACATGTGAATGGAGCCTTAATGTAAGTCAGCTTCCGAGCTGTCTTACATTTAGACCATTTCCTATGCGTTAGCAAGGCGAAGTCGCAGATAGCAACGTAACTAACAGCTGGGCCGTTATCTGTGCCTGAAATATGCCTAATATAGGTGTATTTCAGTATAATAAATGACCCCCTACATACCTATTACATCCAGTGATGTTTCCTCATAAGTTGTATGTTTTTTCCTCATCTTCTCCATTCAACCCAGACCACCATGACGACTTCTTCCAGTCATGTTTTCCATCTACAGAGTTTGCTCCACAGACATCTTAGATTTATCACTTTTCCATCATACTCCCCTATCTGGTTCCCCAACAGTGTTCTCCTGCTGTGACCCCAATACTGTACCGCTGTGCTCGCCAATAACCCCAAATACTGTACTGCAGAAATAATAGTACCATAAAGATACTACCCTCATGCTAATAGTGCTCCCAGATGTCCAACCAATTATAATTCTCTCCCAGAGTCCATTCATTATTAATAGTACCCCCTACAGTGATAATGCTCCATGAGAGTGCCTCTATATGGTGCTTAATAATAATTATTCTTCCACAGTACCCTCATTAGTAATAATGCTCCCCAGAGTGCCCAAGTAGCAAAAAAGGCCCCCTAAAGTAGCCTCAGTAGCAGTAAGGCCCCCTAAAGTAGCCTCAGTATCAATAACACCCCTCCATAAGGCTACCCTGCAGAGCCTTCAGTAGTAATAAGTCCTATCTATAGTGCCCCCTGAAGTAATAAGGCCTCTTAAAGTGCCCCCAGTAGTATAAGACCCCTTAAAGTGCCCCCAGTAGTATAAGACCCCTTAAAGTGTCCCCAGTAGCCAAAAGGCCATCTAAAGTGTTCCCACTAGCAATAAGGCCACCTACAGTGAACCCAGTATTAATATGACTACTTAACGTACCCCCAGTAGAGATAATGTCCCCCTGTAGTGACCCCAGTAGTTATAAAGCGCCCTTGGATTGCCCCAGTACCTATAATGTCCCTCTGTAGCACTCACAGTAGTTACAATGTCTACCGTTAGTGCCCCTACTTATAATTCCCACATGTATTCCCCAATGCCCAGTACTTCTAATGTCCCAGTGTAGCACTCCCAGTAGTTATAATGTTCCCCTGTAGTGTCCCCTACTGTGCTAACCCCAGTAGTATGTTCCCCCAAAGTGGCACAAAAAAATAATAATACTACTCACCTTAGTCGCGCTCCATGCTTCAGTCTGTGAAGCAGGCTACAAGCCTCTCCTGGCCTGCGGCCTGAGTTGCCAGCATTCTGGCGTAGGTGGTCACAATGAAGTCATTGTGCCGCCCGTGTCCTGGCATGATGATATTATTGCAATGCCTGAGACCCAGCACAGGTAATCGCTATGAGGTCATCACTTTGCAACACCTGCACTGCCTCATAGACCTAGCGGCCTGTGGCCTATGAGAGAGAACTGTGGGGCTGAGAACCATTGGCTCCTGTGTCCTGCTGAGCTATTTAACAGTTTTACTGTTCTGTGGATTGTAATACAATTGGGAGCCACTACTTTGGGAGCCGTAGGCCTAGCGATGCCCATGGAATGAGTAGCACATAGAGACACCCACCCATCTGGCATTTGCTAGAAATGTCAGATGGTCAGTCTACTAATGGTTGTCTGGGGAACGTTCTGCAACGCGTGGCACACAGATCATGAAGATCCGCTGCTGGGAGCTCCCTTTGCTATTATTGACCAATAATGTCCCAGATGTGTTTGATGGAAAACCAGTCAGGAGACGCTGCAGGCCTTGATAGCACATTTAGGCCACGTAGGCTGTTCACAGTAGCACAAGCAACACACGACCTGGCATTGTCCTGTTTAAAAACAGCTCCGGGGACATTTTGGAGAAATGTCAGTTCTTTTAGTCTATGACCAAATCAATGTAAGGCTGAACTGTTAGTGTACCTGAAATGAAGACTAGAAGGGTCCAGCTACAATACATTATGCCATCCTGTACCATAATTCCAGTAGTAGGATTGGTGTTACTCTTCATTGAGAAGCCCTCTTCGTGGCGTTAATATCGTTGTGTCTGAGACAAAATTGGGACTCATTGCTGAAGTGGATAGTACTCCATTCCAGCCTCCTTTGCCATCTTGCTGTGCACCATGATAGTCTTTGAGAACGGTGGCATGAGGTCAGTGGAACGACTGTAGCTGGATGTCTGGCTCCTAACCCAATGTCTTGAATGCGCCTTCTGATGCTTTGAGTAGATACTGTTTGCTGCCCTAGGCTTGGGATGTGACATCCAATTTCACTTGCTGTACAGAATGGATCACTATGCGCCATTCTGCTAATCAGATGAACCCTCCATGTAGAGGTTCTCCTTTGAACACCTCTTGCTGTTATTTCAGTTCATTGTTGTTCTCCCAACCACCGGGACACGCAGAGTTAAAAAGTGCTGACATCCCGGCCTAGGCACATAGCGATCTACCGGAGTGATAAACCAAGATCTCTCAGTTCATAGATTCTGTCCCTCTAAGTTTGCAAAAAGTGGTGATCACTGGCATGTCAATGAACAGGAGTCATCGCACAATCATCCCACACTTCTTGATCCAATTTTTGAGCTTTCATTTGGCTAAGAAAACTCTACTTTCATTCTGACTTTTATGCCACAGATTGGAGCTAGTTGCTTGAAAATCATCTGCAGATCCTTGCGACATCTGCTACTTCCTCGATTTGTATAACCTTACAGCCTCTTGATGTTGCAATTTCATTGTTGAGGTCCATATCTGGATTTAGGCGCATTGATATCTGAAGGTATTTGTAAAGTCTTTCTTAGGAAGAAAGTTTTTTGCTGGAGGACAAACAATAAAGTTGGTCAGAGATTTTGAAAAGGTGTTAATGTCCTTTTCTGTCCATGAAAAATATAAAGATTTGACATCCATTCTTCCACTATTTGAATAGATTTTGTAAAGTATTTTAAGGAATTCTGTCAGCAGTTTTTCAATGCAAAATTACTGGCAGCCTAGGAAGAGGCTGGGGACAAATGTACCTTTTGTGGAACTTTTATTATCAGGATTAATGTGAATATGAACTTTTATTCTGCAGACACTGGTCCTACAGCTGCCCTGGAGGCGGGGCTTTACTGTGTATTGAACTGCTTCACAGCTCCTCCCCTCTGCTCAGAGTGACAACTGTACTGAATACCTGGTTGGATGCTGCAGCTGTCACTCAATACACAAGGGAGGGGCTGTGAAGCAGCTCAATGCACAGAGCACTTCACAGTGAAGCCCCACCTCCTGGGTACTTCGTGGAACAATTCTTGTCAGAAGAAAAGTTCATATTGAGACTACTCCTGATAATAAAAGCTCTCCAAGATATATTTTTCCTTACTGTCCCTAGCACCTATCTAGTGCTGTCAACTTTTTTTTTCCATGATCAAAACAGATGACAAATTCCCTTTAAATGGAACGGGAAAGCTGGAGCTCAGAGGTGTAGGATAACTTTCTTATATGTAGTGCATTACATACTGCTACAGATCAGGGACAGGAGAGACACAGACCATGTCTCTCCTGTACTTCCCTTTCCAGCTACTCATAGATCGGTCAGATTGGTCTTAAAGTGGATCTGTCATGTCTTTTATAGCAAATACTTCTACAGGGTGGGCCATTTATATGGACACACCTTAATAAAATGGGAATGGTTGGTGATATTAACTTCCTGTTTGTGGCACATTAGTATATGTGAGGGGGGAAACTTTTCAAGATGGGTGGTGACCATGGCGGCCATTTTGAAGTCAGCCATTTTGAATCCAACTTTTGTTTTTTCAATAGGAAGAGAGTCATCTGACACATCAAACTTATTGGGAATTTCACAAGAAAAACAATGGTGTGCTTGGTTTTATAACGTAACTTTATTCTTTCATGAGTTATTTACAAGTTTCTGACCACTTATAAAATGTGTTCAATGTGCTGCCCATTGTGTTGGATTGTCAATGCAACCCTCTTCTCCCACTCTTCACACACTGATAGCAACACCGCAGGAGAAATGCTAGCACAGGCTTCCAGTATCCGTAGTTTCAGGTGCTGCACATCTCGCATCTTCACAGCATAGACAATTGCCTTCAGATGACCCCAAAGATAAAAGTCTAAGGGGTCAGATCGGGAGACTTTGGGGGCCATTCAACTGGCCCACGACGACCAATCCACTTTCCAGGAAACTGTTCATCTAGGAATGCTCGGACCTGACACCCATAATGTGGTGCACCACCACATTATGGGTGTCAGGTCCGAGCATTCCTAGATGCGGTGTTGCTATCAGTGTGTGAAGAGTGGGAGAAGAGGGTTGCATTGACAATCCAACACAATGGGCAGCACATTGAACACATTTTATAATTGGTCAGAAACTTGTAAATAACTCATGAAAGAATAAAGTTACGTTAAAACCAAGCACACCATTGTTTTTCTTGTGAAATTCCCAATAAGTTTGATGTGTCACATGACCCTCTTCCTATTGAAAAAACAAAAGTTGGTTTCAAAATGGCCGACTTCAAAATGGCCGCCATGGTCACCACCCATCTTGAAAAGTTTCCCCCCCTCACATATACTAATGTGCCAGAAACAGGAAGTTAATATCACCAACCATTCCCATTTTATTAAGGTGTATCCATATAAATGGCCCACCCTGTATTTCCCTTCAAATAACAATTTGGGGACACCATTTCTTAGCACTATGTCGTTCCTCTGTTATTCCTCCTAGAAATGTAGCAATAAATAGATGTTACATTCCCCTTGTCAGTGAGGTATGTCCCTGCACAATCTAACTTCAACAGACAGTGTCAATTTTTTCTTGGGTGGGGGGGGGGGGGGGCAACCATACATGGGCAACACAGAGCTGACAATTCATTCATACATTTCTAGGAGAAATAACAGAGGAACAGCACAAAAAATATGCTCCTGAATTGTTATGTCAGAAAGAATGTATTATTAATTATAATAAATGTGTCCAATCCTCTTTAAAATCATCAATCAGAGTCTTTATGATTCCCAGGTGCTCTATGCTGCCACAGATTTTTTTCTCTATTTTAATATAAAATACTGCATAGAAATGTGTCCTGATTTACAATGTAGACCGATCTGTGCATTGTTGCTTTAAGATCACTGAGCTGTAATTTTAGTTGCTTTATGCAAAGTTTTCAAAGTCACAACATCTGCTGTGCATTTTAGGTCTTTATATTTAGATTTAATTATTCTTATTATTATTACTTTATTCTTATACTGCACTGATGGCTTACAATTAGAACACGGCAGATCGCGCATACTAATGCACTTTTTGAGAAAGCGGTGTTATTTGTTATAGCAGAGTTCATTCTTTCAGAACGTCTTGCTGCATGGAAAATAATGTGCAGCGGACAAAGCGGGCAACTGTGTGAAGGGCGTTCTAGAGGTGGAAAACAGGCTCGGTGTAGAGAAATGATTTGGAATATAGAGTGAATAATCATTTAACCCTGCAAAAAGTGTATTATTCCTGCTCTTAAAATGGATTATTGGTCCCTTGTCACCAGTTTTCTGAGCTCTGCTGTGACTACTAGGCCACAGTGATGATGCATGCATCTGTAGAAAAGTGACTTCAAGTAGCTCCTAATTATTTTCTCACTATTGCCCCATTTTAGTTGTCAACATATAACGCAGTACAATTAAAGAAATTCTAGATAGAGTAATAGCTGGGACAGCACAGCAGGATTTTATTTATTTAATTTTTTAATATAGATAGTGACATAGAAAACAAAATCTACATAAATTCTTAAAAAATTTATTTAACCTAAAAAATTTGATTTAAACAGTGGGTCGTTTTCTAAAGAAAAACTGGCTTCAAAATTACCCTTATGATAAAGCACACCTAAACTTTTTAGAACAAGCTGCCATGTAAACACAAGTGATAGCACTATATCTAACTATTACATGGCTTGTATCTGTATTTTTGGGCAGTTTTCTCCTCTGTAGGCTTTATGTCTCATTCTCAGTTGTCTCTTGGGTGGTAGGGGGAAATGAGCTGTAATGATGTCTGACCACAGAGTACATACAGAGACAGCAGATTCTGCTTTCTAACTCACTCAGGATCATCCATAAGCACCATAATTGATATTATAGTGTGTGTGTGTATATATATATATATATATATACACTCACCTAAAGAATTATTAGGAACACCATACTAATACGGTGTTGGACCCCCTTTTGCCTTCAGAACTGCCTTAATTCTACGTGGCATTGATTCAACAAGGTGCTGATAGCATTCTTTAGAAATGTTGGCCCATATTGATAGGATAGCATCTTGCAGTTGATGGAGATTTGAGGGATGCACATCCAGGGCATGAAGCTCCCGTTCCACCACATCCCAAAGATGCTCTATTGGGTTGGGATCTGGTGACTGTGGGGGCCATTTTAGTACAGTGAACTCATTGTCATGTTCAAGAAACCAATTTGAAATGATTCGAGCTTTGTGACATGGTGCATTATCCTGCTGGAAGTAGCCATCAGAGGATGGATACATGTTCTCATTCTGTTTACGCCAAATTCGGACTCTACCATTTGAATGTCTCAACAGAAATCGAGACTCATCAGACCAGGCAACATTTTTCCAGTCTTCAACAGTCCAATTTTGGTGAGCTTGTGCAAATTGTAGCCTCTTTTTCCTATTTGTAGTGGAGATGAGTGGTACCCGGTGGGGTCTTCTGCTGTTGTAGCCCATCCGCCTCAAGGTTGTGCGTGTTGTGGCTTCACAAATGCTTTGCTGCATACCTCGGTTGTAACGAGTGGTTATTTCAGTCAACGTTGCTCTTCTATCAGCTTGAAGCAGTCGGCCCATTCTCCTCTGACCTCTAGCATCCACAAGGCATTTTTGCCCACAGGACTGCCGCATACTGGATGTTTTTTTCCCTTTTCACACCATTCTTTGTAAACCCTAGAAATGGTTGTGCGTGAAAATCCCAGTAACTGAGCAGATTGCGAAATACTCAGACAGGCCCGTCTGGCACCAACAACCATGCCACGCTCAAAATTGCTTAAATCCCCTTTCTTTCCCATTCTGACATTCAGTTTGGAGTTCAGGAGATTGTCTTGACCAGGACCACACCCCTAAATGCATTGAAGCAACTGCCATGTGATTGGTTGACTAGATAATTGCATTAATGAGAAATAGAACAGGTGTTCCTAATAATTCTTTAGGTGAGTGTATATGGACACACTGAGAGGTTTGGTCTGGAAAAACAGGTATTTTCCTCCCAGCATGTGCTGCTGGGCTGATTTACAGCCAGGTGAGGTCAAATACCGGACTGGATTTTAAGTGATGGTCCGGGTTTTGGCAGCACCTGGCTGTCCTTAAATAGGCAGCTGGGCTCAGAAGCAATGTCTGTGTGCTGGGATCTGAGGCCTGTGCTGGGCTGGAGAGCTGAGACTCGTGTGTCAGGGGAACAGGCCGCCTAAAGCCTGTATTTGGACTTTCTGAGGCAGAACTGCCACCAAGGTGAGTTTTTGTTATACACTGCTCAAAAAAATAAAGGGAACACAAAAATAACACATCCTAGATCTGAATTAATTAAATATTCTTCTGAAATACTTTGTTCTTTACATAGTTGAATGTGCTGACAACAAAATCACACAAAAATAAAAAATGGAAATCAAATTTTTCAACCCATGGAGGTCTGGATTTGGAGTCACACTCAAAATTAAAGTGGAAAAACACACTACAGGCTGATCCAACTTGATGTAATGTCCTTAAAACATGTCAAAATGAGGCTCAGTAGTGTGTGTGGCCTCCACGTGCCTGTATGACCTCCCTACAACGCCTGTGCATGCTCCTGATGAGGTGGCGGACGGTCTCCTGAGAGATCTCCTCCCAGACCTGGACTAAAGCATCTGCCAACTCCTGGACAGTCTGTGGTGCAACGTGACGTTGGTGGATAGAGCGAGACATGATGTCCCAGATGTGCTCAATTGGATTCAGGTCTGGGGAACGGGCGGGCCAGTCCATAGCATCAATGCCTTTGTCTTGCAGGAACTGCTGACACACTCCAGCCACATGAGGTCTAGCATTGTCTTGCATTAGGAGGAACCCAGGGCCAACCGCACCAGCATATGGTCTCACAAGGGGTCTGAGGATCTCATCTCGGTACCTAATGGCAGTCAGGCTACCTCTGGCGAGCACATGGAGGGCTGTGCGGCCCTCCAAAGAAATGCCACCCCACACCATTACTGAGCCAATGCCAAACCGGTCATGCTGGAGGATGTTGCAGGCAGCAGAACGTTCTCAATGGCGTCTCCAGACTCTGTCACGTCTGTCACATGTGCTCAGTGTGAACCTGCTTTCATCTGTGAAGAGCACAGGGCGCCAGTGGCGAATTTGCCAATCTTGGTGTTCTCTGGCAAATGCCAAACGTCCAGCACGGTGTTGGGCTGTAAGCACAACCCCCACCTGTGGACGTCGGGCCCTCATATCACCCTCATGGAGTCTGTTTCTGACCGTTTGAGCAGACACATGCACATTTATGGCCTGCTGGAGGTCATTTTGCAGGGCTCTGGCAGTGCTCCTCCTGTTCCTCCTTGCACAAAGGCGGAGGTAGCAGTCCTGCTGCTGGGTTGTTGCCCTCCTACGGCCTCCTCCACGTCTCCTGATGTACTGGCCTGTCTCCTGGTAGCGCCTCCATGCTCTGGACACTACGCTGACAGACACAGCAAACCTTCTTGCCACAGCTCGCATTGATGTGTCATCCTGGATAAGCTGCACTACCTGAGCCACTTGTGTGGGTTGTAGACTCCGTCTCATGCTACCACTAGAGTGAAAGCACCGCCAGCATTCAAAAGTGACCAAAACATCAGCCAGGAAGCATAGGAACTGAGAAGTGGTCTGTAGTCACCACCTGCAGAACCACTCCTTTATTGAGGGTGTCTTGCTAATTGCCTATAATTTCCACCTGTTGTCTATCCCATTTGCACAACAGCATGTGAAATTGATTGTCACTCAGTGTCGCTTCCTAAGTGGACAGTTTGATTTCACAGAAGTGTGATTGACTTGGAGTTACATTGTGTTGCTTAAGTGTTCCCTTTATTTTTTTGAGCAGTGTATTAACTTGCCATTGGATGTGAAGTAACAACAACACTGCAAAAGTGATGTTTTGTTTTTGGCACCATGTGTGAATAAACACTGAAGTTTGAATTGCGAACTTGTATTTTGCCTCTGTACTGCGCCCGCTTATCCTAACTACCAGAGCGAATCCCCACAATAAATATATATATATATATATATATATATATAAAAATATTTTTTTAATGAGTACTGAGCATTAGTAATTGGAATAAAGCACTTGGGGGGGAGATATGACATTTACTATTAGCTTCTGAATCTGTCTGAATCAAGTCTGTGCTATCTGCTCTCTCTGTACTTCCTCCCTCCTTTCAAAGATTTCTACAGGATGATGTAATCTGATCCTTCAGTGAGCAGGTAGTCCGTCATGTTCTTACAAGGTGGATTTCTCACAAGTTTCAAACAGAAAATAACTTCAGATAAAAGGGGAGGGTTAGAAACAACTGATCTCTAGAACAAAGCATTTTTCTCTCATAAGATATAATATATTGACATTATAGTCATTGATAAAACACAGTACAGTGATCCCTCAAGATATAATGGCCTCAGGATACAATATTTTCAACATACATTGGTCTTTTCTGACCCATTGTAAGTTGACACCAGACTCAACATACAATGTCTCAGACTCAGATCCAACCAATCAAGGCCACTTCTCTGGTAAATTAGCTGGATTAGTTGCTAGTTAGCGTCTAATCCTGACTGTTATATATAAGGACTTGTTTTATCTGTCTTAGTTATCTGCTTATTTTTCTTAAATCTTCATTTTCTCTAAGGGTACTTTCACATTAGCGGCAGGGGAGTCCGGCAGGCTGTTTTGGCGGGTGAACAGCCTGTCGGATCTGTCCTGCCGCTAGTTCACGTGTGGCCCCGGACTGCTGCTCCGTCCCCATTGACTATAATAGGGGTGGGAGTGGAGTTCGCCCCCGCCCTTATTATAGTCAATGAAGACGGAGCGGCAGTACGGATCCGACAGGCTGTTTAGCCGCCGGAACAGCCTGCCGGACTCCCCTGCCGCTAGTGTGAAACTAGCCTTATCTTGAATGACATTTTGGGGTTTTGGAACTGACTACTCAACTTCCAATGGTTTCAACATACAATGGTCGTCTTGGAACCAATTAATATTGTAACTTGAGGGACCACTGTATACAGTTATAGAGCTGTCTCTGTTTTGTATATTTCCTTGCTGATCTATTAACAGATATGTTTGATTGTAACATTTGTGACCCTTACTGTAATGCTATTATTGCAGGGAGGTTTTAGTATCTGTATTTCATTGGATTGTTGTCAAGGCAACATTTTGTTTCCTTTTGAATGCTCTATACTTATTCCTTTTGCAATTAGGATTACGTGTATATTCACATAGACTTGTATTAGAGGTGTAGAGCGAAGTAACACATTATTCATTCCCGGCATTGCCCTCCATCATCTGCACTGTGGCTCCTGTCTCCTATTGTCATGCTGATGACATCAAAGTTAAATGATATGCCTCACTTTTATCTTTATCTTGATGGATGAAGCGGCATACAGTTCTAATGATGTGTGATTGGCACTTATGTTTTTCAGCCTGTGTTTCTGTGGTGGGTGAGAAATCATATATATTAATAGCTCAGGTTGGTATACATTATAATATCATCTTGTAATTAACAGCGCTGACAGTAGGGGGAGTGTTTGCTAGTGTCATGCCTTGGCAAGAGGTTTGTACATAGATGCACACCCCACCCTGCAAGCTTTACTTCCAAATAAAGTGTGTTATGCTTCATTGACTCATTTACACAAGATGGGAAAGATACCACAGAGCCCCACATAAAAGAGCTGAAAACAGGAGAGCTGTTCCGATCTTTATAGTTAGCAGAATACTCAGCAGGTATGTTCACTTGAAAAAAGAATTTTCAACAAACTGTGCATAAATCATCATTACAGGGGAATATAAAAAACTTTGTAATATATCTTATCAGAAAAAAAATGCTTCTCCGCTCCTTCTAAACTGTTCACTCATGCTAATTTGGAGAACTATGTCATAATCAGTACTGTATTTCCATCAAAGAAATTTAAAGCTGTAAAATACCTGACCCCTTAGACTCCCCCCCACTAATAAAGCTATGCCTCTTATTAGTGTTGAGCAAATCGAAGTATCCAAAGCGGAATTCGGTCCGAAATTTAGGAACAATTTGATGACACGAATCTGAATTGTGTTTCGTAGTAACAAATCAGTTTTTCCTAAAATGGCGGCTGCATGTGTTACAAAGTGAAAGTAAGAGGCCCGGGAACACGATATGACAGCCAGCCAGCCAGTCCACAGATAGCCATCCACTGTGATGTCACAGCCCTCTAAAACCCTGATCTTCCGCGGTCTCCGACATTGTCCTGTGAGCTGAGCATAGGGAGAGACGTGGCAAGTGCTCATCCACTACGGACAGTGTTGCTGCAATAATCCAGCGGCCATGTTTGATCCATCCACCATGTTCGGCATCTGGTTTTAACCCTAATAATTTTAAAAGCAAAATACCACTAGGTTCATAGTAGGGAGGGATCCCGGACCTTATGGAGGGAGCCACATGGGATTATAGTCATCCCTGTTGTGGATCCCTCAATTTTATTGCTTTGAGAAAGGTTTTTCTGCCTGTGTACCATCTCTGGTACCATCACACAGGAGGACAGGGGCTGCTGCATACATGTTCCGGCTCCTCCAATCCCCGCCGGGGGAAGCCGGAGCACATCCATATGACCAAGGCATCTAAAGGGTTGAAAGATGCCTGGCGTGGACAATAGTGCTGGGTCTCAGACACCCGGCGGGCATGGCTCCCGCTGGGCGCGCCAGCAGACTCCATTTTTAAATGCCCGGCTGGCGACGTAAGTTTACTGTCGGCAGCCGGGAAAGGGTTAACTCCCAAGCCTTCACACTGAGATTAGGCCACCAAGTGGGAAGAATATGATTTATAGCAATTCATGACAAATTTATTCTGAATAAATCAAATTTCTTGGCAAACCTTGGCAAATCGGCCAAATCAAATTTTTCAAAACTTTGCTCGTCTCTACCCCTTATGCAAATAATTGCTAAACAACAGCCTGGAATAAAAAGCACCATACAGAGTCAATGCAATAAGTCACCTCTGAAGACCAGCCTCCCCTTCCAGCATGGCCGCCATAGGCATAGGCCTTCCCGGAGATCCATTCTTGTTCATAGCGAAGTATATAGTATAATGCAGTCCGCGCTGGAAAAATACCTGTCTGTAATGAACCAGCATGGCTGCATCCGCACTGACACGCGGGAACATATCCCAACGCAATGAAGAGAAATATTCCCAAACTTTTTAGAGAACTATGCCATCTCCTCACTCATGCTGTCACTGTCAAATTTCTAAGAGACTTGCATCTAAATTATGTTCCATATCCTAAAAAGAAAGCTGTACTTTGCAACCGAAAAAAAATCCTATCACTGGCTTTTCTGCTCGTGCATCATAACTGTGTGTGTGAGAGTAATGACGCCCTTTGGTATTATATATTACAGCAGCTTTCAGGCCATTAATGGTGTGGCATTAGCTGCATTAATATTTATGCATTTGGCTGTTTCTGATACTGGTATGTCTGGGCATTTCATTATCCTGCCTGTTCCTTTTTTTTTTTTTTTTCATTACAAAGTACTGATAAACAGGTTTTTGTAAATGGATTTCCCCTCCCCCTCATTTTCCGGTTTACATATAAACACACTCTCCAGCAGGGCTAGAAATGATTCCTTTGAATTTCAGTCTCTGAAATATATTCCATTTTCTATACCGCAATCTTGGTGAGAAAATGTAATATTCCTTTAAATACCATAGGTATAGGGTATAATTATACGTGGGCTCGTAAATGAAAACAGGCTGTCGCCGGAGAAGGAAGTGTTCTCTGCGCACCAATTTACTCAATGCACAGAATTTGCGTTGGCTTCCCAGAATAATGGTTGGTTCGTTAACAATAAAAATCTAAGAAATAATCTGCCTTAAATTGTGTGGCATGAAATTAGCAGCTATCGTCATTTTGCCTGAGCAGCAAGCCTGTAATAAGACAGACTGAGAAAACGGCCCGAGGCAGTATTATGCAGGACTGCCAGTAATAGAGGATTGTAAAAATGCAGCGATAAAGAGAATTTCTCCCAAAATAAATTCATCACCAGTAAACATCAGTTTGAGATGTCACCTTCTGCTGAGCTGTTAGAAAATCTTATATCCGTTTCCTGGAAAGTTGGATGACAACCAATATAGCTGTCATTACAGCTCTCTATAGGATTGTCGGTCAGCATTTCTATGCTGAAAAGCAAATTTGCCTAGAGTTATGTAGAAAGACATTTATGACTCTTATAATGTTGCAGAATTGGGTAGATTTTCCATTCAGGAGCATGAGAAAGCTCCGTTATAGAGCTCCAATGCCGTGCTTTCCTTCACACAGAATTACAGTTAAAGGGGTTATCCAACTGATGGCATATGCTAAGGATAGGCCATCGATTTTATATTGGTGGAGGTCCTACTCTAGGCACACCCACCGTTCATCAGTTTTAAAGGGCTGTAGCACCCTGGCAAGCCACATGTCCCCTTTATTGTTGACCAAGCACAGCTTGGTCCTTGTTCAGTTTACTAAATTGTAATACTAGCATAGTTGCCAACAGTCCCGATTTTGCGCAGAAAAAAATGGGAGGGATATTTGTAAACCCCACCCCAATTGCTTGCCTTCAACAGGCATCGGGACTGCCAGCTACGGAAGGCTCCGGAGCTAAGGAGGCTCCTAGGCAACTGTCAGCGTCTTACAGTGTAAGGCCTCATGCACACGAACGTATGGGTTCCGCAATAAACGGACACCATTCTGTGTGCATTTCGCATCACGGATGCAGACACATTCACTTGAATGGGTCCGCAAAACCGGAGATGCGGAGTGGTGCAGAACGGAAGCACGGAACGGAACCCTACGGACGCACTACGGAGTGCTTCTGTGCGGAACGGACGAATGCTTCCCAGTGGCCCTACGGAGGTTGCCCGTGCATTGGGGACCGCAAATTGCGGTCCCCAATGCATGGAACAGCCCACCTACGGCTGCGGGAATTAACCCTAAGATGCTGACAGTTCAATACAGCAAGCACAATACAGATGTATTGTGCTATATTGAAACAGGGATCAGACCCTGAAATGTTGAAGTCCCATAGTGGAACAAAAATAAAAAATAATAAAAGTGAAATAAAAGTGTTTTTACCAATAAAAAAAATTTAAGTTTCAATAAAAAAAAAGCCCCTTCCCCATAAAAAGAGACATATAAAATTGTACAAAATAGAAAATAAAAATAAAAAACACACATATTAGGTATTGCCGCGTCCGTAACAACCTGCTCTATAAAAATATCCCATTATCCACCCGTCCGGTCAACACAGTAAAAATATTAAATAAAAACTGTGCTAAAAAAGTCAGCTTTCATCACAAAAAGTGTAATACCAAGTGATCAAAAAGTCATTTACAGTACTCAAAAATAATAGAAACATAGAATGTGTCGGCAGATAAGAACCATTTGGCCCATCTAGTCTGCCCAATATACTGAATACTATGAATAGCCCTTGGCCCTATCTTATATGAAGGATGGCCTTATGCCTATCCCATGCATGCTTAAACTCCTTCACTGTATTTGCAGCTACCACTTCTGCAGGAAGGCTATTCCATGCATCCACTACTCTCTCAGTAAAGTAATACTTCCTGATATTACTTTTAAACCTTTGCCCCTCTAAATTAAAACTATGTCCTCTTGTAGCAGTTTTTCTTCTTTTAAATATTCTCTCCTCTTTTACCTTGTTGATTCCTTTTATGTATTTAAAAGTTTCTATCATATCCCCTCTGTCTCGTCTTTTTTCCAAGCTATACATGTTAAGGTCCTTTAATCTTTCCTGGTAAGTTTTATCCTGCAATCCATGTACTAGTTTAGTAGCTCTTCTCTGAAATCTCTCCAAAGTATCAATATCCTTCTGGAGATATGGTCTCCAGTACTGAGCACAATACTCCAAATGAGGTCTCACTAGTGCTCTGTAGAGCGGCAGGAGCACCTCCCTCTTTCTACTGGTAATTCCTCTCCCTATACACCCAAGCATTCTGCTAGCATTTCCTGCTGCTCTATGACATTGTCTGCCTACCTTTAAGTCTTCTGAAATAATGAGCCCTAAATCCCTTTCCTCAGATACCGAGGTTAGGACTGTATCACTGATTTTATATTCTGCTCTTGGGTTTTTACGCCCCAGGTGAATTATCTTGCACTTATCAACATTACATTTTAGTTGCCAGATTTTTGACTATTCCTCTAGTTTTCCTAAATCCTTTTCCATTTGGTGTATCCCTCCAGGAACATCAACCCTGTTACAAAAAGACACACCTTACCATCGAGGCCTTCTGCAATTTCGCTGATTGTCAGGGAACCAGGGGGGCCGTTTCGCATCGGGTTCGCAGGCGCGAGCAGCGGGCGCAGATAGCTCCTCCTCTTCCTCCTGACAGAACACCTGACGTCAATGTGGCCAGTGCACCTGCGCGAGTCGAATGCCGGGTGCGCGTGCGCGGTACACAAGCCGCACGCGCGTGCGCGGGGATACAAGCGTAGTGCACATGCGCCATTCCAGACCACAGGTGCTACTCAGGCTGGGGGAGGGCTTCAGCCTTCGTCACTGCCCTCAGCCTTATGACTGGCTTCTGACTAAGGAAGCCTCCTGGTTGCCCGGCAACCAGGGGGGCGGTCCTGGGTTCACTGTGTACTTGAAGCCAGTCAGAGCTTTGACTCATTGCTGCGTTATTCAACCTTATGGTGAACACCCAGCTCTTCCCTGTGAATCCACTGTTTATTCTGACTTCCCAGCTACCGACTCATTGCCTGTTTCCTCGATTACGATTTTGGCTGCCCGCCACGACCCGAAACTGGAACCGACTACCCGATTGGATTGACCTTTTTGTACTACGCTAATTTTTAGGATTATTTCGTCCCTGCCAAAGGATTCCATACCTGGTCCACTATTCCAGTCCTGACATAATAACTCAGCCCAACCATGGAATCCGCGGGACCTGCAGACGGTGCCCCTTCTTGGTCCGAACAACTGACGATGATGGCGCAAGCCCTTCAGGACATGCAGGCCAGCCATGCACACCTATTAGGGAGAATGCGTGCCCAGGAGCTGCACCAGGCCCAGTTCACTGCACTACCACCCTCACCTCCTCCCGCTCCACGCACCTCACTAGAAGTGGTGAACAGTGAACCAGCCGTAGCCCTACCAGAACGCTTTTCTGGAGACAGGAAGAAATGCCGTTTGTTTATTATTTCCTGCGAGCTATTGTTCTCCTTGAAACCCCGCACTTACGGGCTACGTCAAAGTACGGACAGCTATCTCCCTGCTCACGGGACCCCCACAGACCTGGGCCCATCAGCTCCTGCAAACTGATAGCCCAGTGCTGTCCTCTTGGGGCTCCTTTGTTTCCGCCATGCAGGCACTCTTTGACGACCCCCTGCGTGCTTCCACCTCTAGGGACACTCTTCGTTCCCTGCGACAAGGAAGGCGTCCAGTGGAGGACTACATTACGGAGTTCCTGGAGATCGCACCAGATAACAGACTCAATGAAGTGGCCCTTATCGACCAGTTCCGGATCGGACTGTCGGACCAATTAAAAGACGAACTCGCCCGTATCGGGGTCCCGGAGGTCCTGGAAGGGCTGATGAGCACGGTTACCCAACTGGACCGCCGTTTCCGGGAACGAAGGACGGAGAGACAGCACGCTTTGCCTCCTCCTGCACGGCGATCCAATCCTCTTCCAGTTTCAGTCCTTGAGCAATCCTCCACAGTGGGAGACCTCACCCCGGACGAACCAATGCAGGTCGGAGTAGTCAGGGGTCCCCTCTCAGCAGTGGAGAGGTCCAGAAGGCGGACTCTCAATCTGTGCCTCTACTGTGCCAAATCCGGCATATGTTGAGAGACTGTCCTGTCAAACCACCTACTGTCACGAGTTGGAGGTCCCAGGAGAGACCACCGCCTCGTCAAGCAATAAACAAACAGAAATCAGGTACAGACACAAACAAAAAACAGGGAAGGCAGCACAGACAAAACATGAGCTCTATGTACCGTCAGCACAGTGGGAGAAAACCCCCACTGCACCACTGTCTAGTAATACTCCAGAGGGGCGTGACTAAGCAACTCCTGGTATTCACTAGGGCCCCAGATGGTAGGGTTAGACTTTGCAGCAGGAAGTTGCCAGGGTCCACTCTGGAGCGTGAACTAGACAGTGACAGCAGGAACGAATGGACAACAGGTACCAGAAGGTACCGACGGCACATAGGCATACATAACATAAACAGGCAAATACAAAACAGGGCAACTAATAACACAAGTGACAATGAGCAGAGAAGGACTTGCTCCACCAGTGGTATACTGTGTGGCGTGCGCATAGCACTCTGCAGCTAGGCGCGCTGCAGCAAGGTCTTGCTGAACCGAGACATATGAATACACACATGGAAACTAAAAATACAAGCAGGAGTTCACGCAAGGGAGCAGGAGTGGCAATGAGCAGAGAAGGACTTGCTCCACCAGTAGTAAACTGCATGGCCTTGCGCATGCCACTCTGCTGCAAAGAAAGGTGCAGCAAGGGCTTGCTGAACACAGACATATGAATACACACAAAGTAACTAAAACATAACTGGCAGAACAGATAACAGAAAGACAGGAAAGAGGACGGGAATGATCAAGTAGGAAACCCACAGAGCACAGACAGACAGACACGGATCCCATGGGTCAGCAGCATGGGAGAGTGAGTACAAACAGGAGCAGGACAAGACAACACACACCAGGAGAGCTGGCACAGAACTGAGGAAACCTCAGCCTTATATACAGGTTCCATGGGTGCAGCAGAGAGACCACACCCATGGAGCAGACAGAGGATTAACTCCAAATAGGCACACAGGGGAGTTAACCCTTAAAGAACCACAAATGACACACAGGAACGAAACTTCAGCGAGGAGCGCTGAACGAGCAAGGGTGGAAGGTCACAGCCAGAGATAGTGGCTGTGACACCTACAGGTAGGACTGTCAGTTCCACTGTGTTCTTGAACATACCTGTATACCACGGTTCTTCACATCTAACTCTATGTGTTTCTCTGCAGCTGAACGGAACTGGCCATCAACTCTCGGCCTTAATCGATTCGGGCGGAAGCAGCTGTTTTTTTTATTCTAAACCGGCCACACAGCTAGGAATACCCTTGCGCCCCAAGGAACACCCATGGTGGACGGCAGTACATTAAAAACCGGACCTGTCTCTTTGGAATCACACCCTCTTACCCTTTCCATTGGTCGCCACCACCGTGAAGAGATCGTGTGGGACATCGTACCCTCTCCTTTGTTTCCTGTTATCTTGGGCATTCCATGGCTTAGAAAGCACAACCCCCAAATAGACTGGGCCCTGGGACCTGTCACATTTCAGTCCTCTTATTGCATCTCCCACTGCATCTCCTCCGCTCCTGGCTCTCTGCTAGTCCTGGCCTCATCTCCTCGGGTATTACCCGCTAAATACGAAGAATACGAAGAATATGCGGATGTCTTTGAGAAAACAGGGGCAGACACCTTACCTCCCCACAGACCTTATGACTGCCCCATTGATCTACTCCCCGGGGCCCCGCTGCCGTACGGATGGTTATACAACTTGTCTGAGCCCGAGACCCAGGCGCTGAGGGATTACATTGAGGAAAGCCTGGCGAAGGGCTTCATCCGCCCGTCCACCTCCCCAGTCGGTGCAGGTATCTTTTTTGTGGGGAAGAAGGACGGGGGTCTTCGGCCCTGTGTGGACTACCGGGGCCTTAACAACATCACCAGGAAAAATAAATACCCTCTCCCTCTCATCCCTGATCTCCTGGAACGAGTGAAGGATGCCAGAGTGTTCTCCAAGATCGACCTCCGGGGGGCCTATAATCTTGTGCGGATCCGTGAGGGCGATGAATGGAAGACGGCTTTTCGTTCCAGATTCGGCCATTATGAGTATCTGGTGATGCCCTTCGGGCTTTGCAACGCCCCAGCTACCTTCCAAAGCTTTATCAACGATGTCTTCCGCGACCTTCTGGACACATATGTGGTAGTGTATCTGGATGACATCCTTATTTTTTCCCACACACTCCAGCAGCATGAGAGACATGTGAAGGTAGTCCTCCAGCGCCTTCGGACACACGACTCTATGGGAAGCTGGAGAAGAGCATCTTTGAGGTTCCTTCTTTTGAATTCTTGGGATACATACTGTCCCCCGGAAAAGTGGAGATGGACCCCAAGATGGTTCAGGCCGTCGTAGAATGGCCTATCCCACGAAACCGACGAATGGTCCAACAGTTCATCGGTTTTGCGAATTTCTACCATCGCTTCATCCGGAATTTCTCAGCCATATGCGCTCCTATTACGGTCCTAACTGGGAACAACTTCCATTTGTATGGACCCCTGCCGCTCATAAGGCCTTCCAAACCCTCCAAAGGCTCTTCACACAAGCTCCGGTACTGGCGCAGCCTGACACTGCTCTCCCCTTCTACCTGGAGACAGATGCATCAGAGAAAGCCGTCGGGCAGTTCTCTCCCAAAGACAAGGGGAGAAACAACTCCTACACCCAGTGGCGTTCTACTCCCGCAAGTTAACCAAGGCGGAACGAAACTACGATGTGGGCGAGAGGGAACTACTGGCCATAAAAAATGCGCTGGAGGAGTGGCGGCATCTGCTGGAGGGAGCCAAGCACCCGGTAACTGTCTATACTGATCACCTTAACCTAGAATACCTTTGTACTGCTAAGAGGTTACTTCCCCGGCAAGCCAGGTGGGCCCTCTTCTTTTCCCGCTTCACCCTCCAGATAAAATATCGTCCTGGATCAAAGAACGGGAAGGCCGATACCCTCTCCCGTCTTCACGACTCCGATGCCGTGTTTTCACCTACAGAGACCATCCTTCCAAGCACCTACTTTTTGGCCACACAACATTCATTACTCGAAGAGATCCGACAAGCCAGCGTGACCATAACGTCAGAAGCAGCACACCTGCCCCAAAGGCAGGGTCTACGTTACCATCAGGGAAAGATCTACGTGCCTACTTCCCATTGGGTGCCGATCCTGCAACATCATCATGACCACCTAACCGCAGGTCACCGGGGAATACGCAATACCTTGCGTATTTGCCGTGCAGAGGCAGTTCTGGTGGCCTTCCCTAGCGGCGGATGTACGGTCCTTTGTAGGCTCATGCACTATCTGTGCCATGCACAAGAGGCCCCACACCGGCCAGTCGGCCCACTACAACCTCTACCCGTGGCAACGGTGCCCTGGAGGGACCTCGCCATGGATTTCGTGGTGGACTTACCTCCTTCACAGGGCCACACTACGATCTTGGTTGTCGTAGATAGATGCACCAAGATGGCCCACTTTATTCCAACTACCGGCCTTCCAACAGCCCAACATACCTCAAAATTGTTTTTACAGCACGTGTTCCGCCTACATGGACTCCCCTCCTCTATTGTGTCTGATCGGGGTTCACAGTTCACCTCCCGTTTCTGGAGCCAATTTTGCGGCTGCCTCCACATCACCCGCAACCTGTCCTCTGCTTATCATCCCCAGTCCAACGGCCAGACGGAGAGGACAAACCAAACCTTGGAGCAGTATCTCCGCTGCTTTTCGTCATACCTACAAGACGACTGGGTGGACCTTCTCCCTCTGGCAGAATATGCATACAATCACCAGCAGCATACCTCTACGGGACTCTCACCCTTTTATGCGAATTACGGGTACCATCCCTTGACGCTTCCAGACCTTCCGGTGGACATTCCCGTACCTGAAGTGGCCCACCGCCTCCGTCGTATCTGGGGTTTGCTATGTACCCTAGTGCGGAAGATCCGCACTACCCAGCAACAGCAAAAGACTCAGGCCGATCGGAGACGCACCGAGAGCCCCAAGTACAGAAGTGGGGATAGGGTATGGTTATCTTCTCAGCACCTTAAACTGACCTGCCCGTCCAAGAAATTGGGCCCTCGCTATTTGGGACCATTCACCATCGCCTCAATGGTCAACGACGTCGCGGCGAGACTAAACCTGCCCACTTCATTTAACATCCATCCGGTGTTTCATGTATCACTACTGAAACCCTACCGTGCCAACACCCTTGTGGGCAGAGTGCCGGTGCCACCCGCTCCCATTCAGGTGGTTAACATTGATGAATATGAAGTCCAGGGGATCTTGGACTCCCGCAGACGCCGTGGAGTCTTGGAATACCTTGTCCACTGGAAGGGATATGGGCCAGAGCAGCGTTCCTGGGAACCAGCAGGTAACCTTCATGCAGACGCCAAGGTCCGCGCATTCCACAGGGCTCATCCTGATCGGCCATCCTAGGTTCGCGTCTGGCGGCCGTTCCTTGGTGGGGGGCTCTGTCAGGGAACCGGGGGGGCCGTTTCGCATCGGGTTCGCAGGCGCAAGTGGCGGGCGCAAATAGCTCCTCCTCTTCCTCCTGACAGAACACCTGACGTCAATGTGGCCAGTGCGCCTGCGCGAGTCGGACGCCGGGTGCGCGTGCGCGGTACACAAGACGCACGCGCGTGCGCGGGGATACGAGCGTAGTGCACATGCACTCTGCTCATCGCCCTCAGCCTTATGATTGGCTTCTGACTAAGGAAGCCTCCTGGTTGCCCGGCAACCAGGGGGGCGGTCCTGGGTTCACTGTGTACTTAAAGCCAGTCAGAGCCTTGACTCATTGCTGAGTTATTCAACCTTATGGTGAACACCCAGCTCTTCCCTGTGAATCCACTGTTTATTCTGACTTCCCAGCTACCGACTCCTTGCCTGTTTCCTCGATTACGATTTCTGCTGCCCGCCACGACCCGGAACTGGAACTGACTACCCGATTGGATTGACCTTTTTGTACTACGCTAATTTTTGGGATTATTTCGTCCCTGCCAAAGGATTCCATACCTGATCCACTATTCCAGTCCTGACACTGATAAAGATATTAAACAATATGGGTCCCAGAACAGATCCCTAAAGGTACCCCACTGGTAACAAGACCATGGTCTGAATATACTCCATTGACTACAACCCTCTGTTGTCTGTCCCGCAGCCACTGCCTAATCCATTCAACAATATGGGAGTCCAAGCCAAAAGACTCTAAATTATTGATAAGCCTTCTATGTGGGACAGTATCAAAAGTCTTACTAAAGTCTAGATAGGCGATGTCTACTGCACCTCCGCCATCTATTATTTTAGTCACCCAATCAAAAAAAATCAATAAGATTAGTTTGACATGATCTCCCTGAAGTAAACCCATGCTGTTTTTCATCTTTCAATCCATGGGATTTTAGATCTTCCACAATCCTCTCCTTGAGTATGGTTTCCATTAATTTCCCCACTATTAATGTCAGGCTTACTGGCCTATAGTTGCCCGATTCCTCCCTACTACCTTTCTTGTGAATGGGCACAACATTTGCTAATTTCCAATCTTCTGGGACGACTCCTGTTACCAGTGATTGGTTAAATAAATCTGTTAATGATTTTGCTAGTTCACTGCTGAGCTCTTTTAATAGCTTTGGGTGTATCCCATCAGGCCCCTGTGACTTAGGCTACTTTCACACTAGCGTTCGGGGCACCGCTTGTGAGCTCCGTTTGAAGGGGCTCACAAGCGGCCCCGAACGCATCCGTACTGCCCTAATGCATTCTCAGTGAATGCGGATCCGCTCAGAATGCATCAGTCTGGCAGCGTTCAGCCTCCGCTCCGCTCAGCAAGCGGACACCCGAACGCTGCTGGCCGTGCGGAGGCAAACGGATCCATCCAGACTTACAATGTAAGTCAATGGGGACGGATCCGTTTGAAGATGACACAATATGGCTCAATTTTCAAACGGATCCGTCCCCATTGACTTTCAATGTAAAGTCTGGACGGATCCGTCTGAACTACTTTCACACTTAGATTTTTTTCTAAACTATAATGCAGACGGATCCGTTCTGAACGGATCCAAATGTCTGCATTATAGGAGAGGATCCGTCTGTGCAGACACCAGACGGATCCTCTCTGAACGCAAGTGTGAAAGTAGCCTTATTTGTATTAAATATGGACAGCTGAGTTAGAACCTCTTCCTCTGTAAAAACACATGCATCAACAGATTCATAAGTCTTCCTTCCTAACTGAGGTCCTTTTCCCTCATTTTCCTTTGTAAAAACTGAACAGAAGTATTCATTGAGGCAGTCAGCTAGTTCCTTATCTTCTTCCATATACCTTCCTTCTTTTGTTTTTAATTTGGTAATTCCTTGTTTTAGTCTTTTTTCATTTATGTATCTGAAGAATGTCTTATCGCCTTTTTTCACTGACTGAGCTAATTTCTCTTCTGCCTGCGCTTTAGAAGCTCTTATAACTTGTTTGGCCTCTCTCTGCCTAATCTTATAAATTTGCCTGTCATCCTCGTTTTTTTTATTTTTCTAATTACTAAATGCTATCTTTTTGTTTTTAATGATTTTGGTCACTTCTGCTGAGTACCACAGTGGTCTCTTCCTTTTTTTGCTTTTACTGACAAGCCTAATGCAATTTTTTGTTGCCTTCAATAGTGCCACTTTTAAGTAGTCCCATTTCTCCTGGACTCCATTGAAACTGTTCCAATCTGATAGGGACTCGTATACCACTAATCTAATTTTAGAAAAGTCAGTTTTTCTAAAATCTAAAACTTTAGTTTTTGTGTGGTGTGAATCAGTCACTGTACTTATAGTAAACCACACTGACTGGTGATCACTAGATCCCAAGCTTTCCCCTACAGTAATATCAGATACCAAATTCCCATTTGTGAATACTAAATCTAAAATGGCCTCCTTCCGGGTTGGCTCCTTAACTACTTGCTGTAGAGATAATCCCAGTAGAGAATTTAGAACTAGCTATTTTGGTTTTCCAGTTTACATCAGGAAGATTAAAGCCTCTCATAATGATAACTTCCCCCTTCAATGTCATTTTAGCTATTTCCTCAACTAGTAGATCATCTAATTCTTTGACTTGGCTAGGTGGTCTATATATCACACCTACACGAGTTACCTTATGATTATCAAGCTGCAAGGTAACCCAAACTGACTCTAAATTGGTCTCGCTAACTTGTATTAAATTCGATTTTATTTATCTTTCACATACAGGGTCACACCTCCCCCTTCTTGCCTTCTCTGTCTTTCCTATATAGAGAGAACCCTGGTATTCTTATATCCCAGTCATTACTTCCATTGAACCACGTCTCAGTAACAGCCACTAAATCTATATTCTCAGATGCCATTATAGCCTCAAGTTCATTGATCTTATTCCCTAAACTGCAAGCATTTTTAGACAAGACTCTGAGCTTGTCATTTCTTAACCTATGTGCTACTGGCATCTTCTGGCATTGTTCTGGGGGGCAGTCGGACTGCTGGATTGTAACTCTTTTGCCCCCCTTTCCTAGTTTAAATGCTCCTTAGCAAATACTTTGAACTGTTCACTGAGGACATTCGTTCCCTTGAGAGAAAGATGCAAACCATCTTTCTTGTACAGTTCTTTTCCATTCTAACGAGAGCTAACATGAGACACAAAGCCAAACCCTTGGTTCAGACACCATTCACCAAGCCATACATTGAATTCCTTAATGCGCATCTTCCTTAATGTGCATAATACCAATCAAACTGTCATCTCATCCCGCAAAAAATAAGTCCCTACATAAGACAATCAGCCAAAAAATAAAAAAGATGGCTTTCAGAAAATGGAGACATAAAAACATAATT
The DNA here is from genome assembly GCF_905171765.1 of Bufo bufo. Taxonomy (NCBI): domain Eukaryota; kingdom Metazoa; phylum Chordata; class Amphibia; order Anura; family Bufonidae; genus Bufo; species Bufo bufo. The sequence goes on along the minus strand of NC_053392.1, from coordinate 564,800,532 downwards.
TTTTTAGTTTCAAAAACGCTTTTATTGTTTAAAACCAAAATATATATTAAAAAAACAGACATATTAGGTATTTCCGCATCCATAATGACCTTTTCTATTAAAATATCACATGAGCTAACCTGTCTGGTGAACACCGTAAAAAATTAAAAATTAAAACTGTGCCCAAAAAGCCATTTTTTTATCACTTTACATCTCATAAAGTGTAATACCAAGTGATTAAAAGTAGTATGTACCAAAAAATTGTACCAATCAAACCGTCATCTCATCCCGCAAAAAATGAGATCCTACATAAGACAATCGCCCAAAAAATAAAAAAGATTTGGCTTTCTGAAAACGGAGACATAAAAGCATAATTGTTTTTCTTTAAAAAATGCTTTTATTGTGTAAAACCAAAATAAATATACAAAATTAGACAAATTAGGTATCACCACGTCCGTACCAACCTGCTCTATGAAAATATCACATGATTTACCCTGTCAGGTGAAAACTGTAAAAATAAAAAAACCGTGCCAAAAAATAAGTTTTTGGTCACCATACATCACAAAAAGTGTAATACCAAACGATTAAAAAGTAGTATGTACCCCAAAATAGTACCAATTAAACCAGGGGTGGGCAATTATTTTTTCGATGGGGCCACATGAGAAACTGAAAATATTTTGGAGGGCCGGGCCAAAAGGCTAAACTCAATACTGCATAAAATCACCGCGTCCTGGCACAGGCGGGCGTGATGACATCATCATGCCTGCCTGCGCTGGGATTTCACTACCAAATAGACCTCAGGCCTGTAGCCTATGACAAGTCTTGTCGCCATCTGCAAATTTTAAGGCGCATTGGCGACCATTTTGGTCGCCATCTGGAGCGCTGTATTGCATCAGTGACATGAACACTCTCCACATATAATGTTATATTACATCAGTGACATCACCGCTGTCCACATATAGGCGATATATTACATCAGTGACATCACCGCTCTCCACATATATGTGATGAGCGGTGATGTCACTGATGTAATGTATTACTTACCGGTATATGTGGACAGCAGTGATGTCACTGATGTAATATATTACTTATGTGTGGAGAGTGGTGATGTCACTGATGTAATATATCACTTATAAGTAATATATTACATCTGTGACATCACCGCTCTCCACATATAAGAGGCATATTACATCAGTGACGTCATCCCTTGGCGCTGGGGTGCGCAGCCAGGGCCGCCCTTAGGTGTTCAGGCGCCCTGTGTGAGCTAACCTTGTGGTAGTGTTACCTGCAGTCCTATGTAAAACCACAGATAACACTAGTGCTAAATAATGTAGTAGTGTTACCTGCAGTCCTATGTAAAACCACAGATAACACTAGTGTAGATCATGTGGAAGTGTTACCTTCGTCCTTAGTGTGCCTCCCTGTGTCTATCGCACAGACTCCATGCTGGCGCTGCCTCCTCTTCCATCTTCTTCCCCGCACAGAACGTTCTGAAGCAGCTGCGTCAAGACATAGGAACACTGTGGGCAAGGTGATACACACAGGGAGAGACATACACACAGGGACGGGGACACACACAAAGGGACAGACACACTCACACACACACACACAAAGGGACGGACACACACAAAGGGACAGACACACACGGACGGACACACACAGGGACGGGGACACACACACAAAGGGACAAACACACACACACAGGGATGGACACACACACACACACACACACAAAGGGACAAACACACACACACAGGGATAGACACACACACACAAAGGGACAGACACACACACAGGGACGGACACACACACACACACACACAAAGGGACAGACACACACACACAGGGACGGACACACACACACTGGCACACTCAACATCAGCAGCAAGTCCAACCCTTAATGACCCCCACAATCCCTGGGGGGGGGGGGGGGGTGATGTAGTAGCAGGCAGGAAAGCACACACTGTCCCCCTGTCCTATATGAGCCCCCCCCACCCCCACCAAATACCTGTAAGTTCTGTTAGTTGCTTGGCTTTGGCTGTGGCTGCTGGCTGGGGCTCCGCCTCCTTCCTCTTTCTGCCTGTGCGGCAGCTGCATCACGCTCCAGCAGCCACTGGTCTGCTCTGTTAAAGAGACAGGCAGGCCAGGCAGCAGAGCGGAGCGCAGAGCGGCCGCGGGCCCCGCCCCCTCCTCACTCCGGACAGTGACTCCGTGCTGTTACAGGGCCGGCGGCGGCGGCAACAAAAATGCCGGGGGCCGGATTAAAAGGTCCGCCGGGCCGTATACGGCCCGCGGGCCGTAGTTTGCCCAGGTCTGAATTAAACCATCACCTCATGCCACAAAAACTGGAGCCCCTACATAAGATAATCGCCCAAACAATAAAAACTGTGCCAGAACAGCCATTTTTTTGTTACCTTGCCTCACAAAAAGTGTAGTATAGAGCAATCAAAAATCGTATATACCACAAAATAGTACCAATAAATTATCATATAATTTCCAAAATGGGGTCACGATTTTGGAGTTTCTACTCTAAGGCCTCTTTCACACGACCGTTGTGTGCACCCGTGGCCGTTGTGCCGTTTTCCGTTTTTTTTCGCGGACCCCATGACTTTCAATGGGTCCGTGGAAAAAACGGAAAATGCACCGTTTTGCAGCCGCATCCGAGATCCGTGTTTCCTGGCCGTGAAAAAAATATGACCTGTCCTATTTTTTTCACGGCCAACGGTTCACGGACCCATTCAAGTCAATGGGTCCGTGAAAGAACACGGATGCACACAAGATTGCATCCGTGTCCGTGATCCGTGGCCGTAGGTTACTTTTTATACAGACGGATCCGAAGATCCGTCTGCATAAAAGCTTTTTCATAGCTGGGTTTTCACTTCGTGAAAGTGTGCGCCCCCCATCGGCCCCCCCTCCCTCTATAGCATTAACAACATTGGTGGCCAGTGTGCGGCCTCCCATCTCCCCCCCCCCTTCCCCCATCATTGGTGGCAGCGGAGTTCCGATCGGAGTCCCAATTTAATCGCTGGGGCTCCGATCGGTAACCATGGCAACCAGGACGCTACTACAGTCCTTGTTGCCATGGTTACTTAGCAATAGTACAATAGTAGAAGATTCATACTTACCTGCTGCTGGCTGCTGCTGCGATGTTCATGTCCGGCCGGGAGCTCCACCTACTGGTAAGTGACAGGGTCTGTGCGGCGCATTGCTAAATGAACTGTCACTTACTAGTAGGAGGAGCTCCCGGCCGGACACGAACATCGCAGCTCCCAGGTAAGTATGAATCTTTTACTATTGTACTATTGCTAGTAACCCGCTGCCACCAATGATCGGGGGGGGGGGGGGGGGGTGCGGCACCTGAGGGGTTAATTGTGCTGATCACGGCCCCCTGTAAGAGATCGGATGCTGCTAGGCAGCAGGGGGCAGTCATGTACACAGTTTGTAGTATATTCTAACTAGAAGAGTCCCCATCACCATGGGAACGCCTCTGTGTTAGAATATACTGTCGGAAATGAGGTTTCACGATCTAACTCATATCCGACAGTATATTCTAACATAGAGGCGTTCCCATGGTGATGGGGACGCTTCAAGTTAAAATATACCATCGGATTGGAGAAAACTCCGATCCGATGGTATAAAAGGGACTCCAGACTTTACATTGAAAGTCAATGGGGACGGATCCGTTTGAAATGGCACCATATTGTGTCAACGTCAAACGGATCCGTCCCCATTGACTTGCATTGTAGTTCAGGACGGATCCGTTTGTCTCCGCACGGCCAGGCGGACACCAAAACGACTTTTTTTTCATGTCCGAGGATCCTCCAAAAATCAAGGAAGACCCACGGACGAAAAAACGGTCACGGATCACGGAAAAACGGGACCCCGTTTTGCGGACCGTGAAAATATACTGTCGTGTGCAATAAGCCTAAGGGTGCATCAGGGGGTCTTTAAATGTCATATGGCAAAATTATCCCAGTGAAATCTGCCCTCCAATATCCATATGGCGTTCCTTTCTTTCTGCGGCCTGCCATGTGCCCGTACAACAGTTTACGAGTTTACGACCACATGTGGGGTGTTTCTGTAAACTGCAGAATCAGGGTAATAAATATTGAGTTTTATTTGGCTGTTAACCCTTGAAAAAATAAATAATATTGTAGAATCTGCCAAAAAAGTAAAATTTTAAAATGTCATCTCCTTTTTCCTTTAATTCTTGTGGAACACCTAAAGGGTTAAAAAAGTTTGTAAAATCTATTTTGAATAACTTGAGGGGTGTTATTTCTACAATGGGGTCATTTATGGGTGGTTTCCACTAGCCCCACAAAGTGACTTCATAACTAAAGTGGTCCTTAAAAAAAATGGGTTTCGGAAATTTTCTTAAAAATTTATAAATTTTCTTCTAAAATTCTAAGCCTTATAAGATCCTAAAAAATAAAGTTACATTTACAAAATGATGCAAACATGACAGTGGACATATGGGGAATGGAAGGTCATAACTTTCTTATGATGTATCACTATCTGCCTTAGGCCTCTTGCACACGACCGTGTGTCCCATGTGGCCGTATTGCGGCCTGCATACGGCGAGTCCGCAATACACAGGACAATGGCCGTGTGCATTCCGCATCACGGATGCAGACCCATTCACTTGAATGGGTCCGCAATCACGGAGATGCGGAACGGAAGCACGGAACTGAACCCTACGGAAGCACTACGAAGTGCTTCTGTGGTGTTCCGTTCCGTGCTTCCGTTCTGCAAAAAGATAGAACTTGTCCTTTTTTTTGCAGAATGGACGGGTTGCAGACCCAATTTAAGTGAATGGGGTCGCGATTCGCATGCGGCTGGCCCACGGTCGGTGTCCGTGTATTGCGGACCGGTTGTGTGCTAGAGGCCTTAAAAGCAGAGAAATTTAATTTAGAAAATTGCTAATTTTTCCAAATTTTCTGCAAATTTTGGATTTTTTTTATAAATGAAGGTGAATTATATCGACTAATATTTTTCACTATCATGAAGTACAATGTATCACGAGAAAACAATCTCAGAATGGTTTGGATAAGTAAAAGCATTCCGAAGTTATCACCACATATGGTGACACATCAAGTTTCCAAAAAAAACTGGCCTGGTCTTTAAGGTGAAAAATGGCAAGGTCCTTAGGCTGAGTTCACACGGGCGAGTATTCCGCGCGGGTGCAATGCGGGAGGTGAACGCATTGCACCCGCACTGAATCTGGACCCATTCATTTTTATGGGGCTGTGCACATGAGCTGTGATTTTCACGCATCACTTATGCGTTGCGTGAAAATCGCAGCATGCTCTATAATGTGCATTTTCCACGCAACGCAGGCCCCATAGAAGTGAATGGGGCTGCGTGAAAATCGCAAGCATCCGCAAGCAAGTGCGGATGCAGTGCGATTTTCACGCACGGTTGCTAGGAGACGATCGGGATGTAGACCCGATCATTATTATTTTCCCTTATAACATGGTTATAAGGGAAAATAATAGCATTCTGAATACAGAATGCATAGTAAAATAGCGCTGGAGGGGTTAAAAAAATAAATACTAATAATTTAACTCACCTTAATCCACTTGCTCGCGCAGCCCGGCATCTCTTCTGTCTTCATCTTAGCTGTGTGCAGGAAAAGAACCTGTGGTGACGTCACTCCGGTCATCACATGATCCATCACCATGGTAAAAGATCATGTGACGGACCATGTGATGACCGGAGTGACGTCACCACAGGTCCTTTTCCTGCACACAGCTAAGATGAAGACAGAAGAGATGCCGGGCTGCGCGAGCAAGTGGATTAAGGTGAGTTAAATTTTTATTTTATTTTTTTAACCCCTCCAGCGCTATATTACTATGCATTCTGTATTCAGAATGCTATTATTTTCCCTTATAACCATGTTATAAGGTAACATAATACAATCTACAGAACACCGATCCCAAGCCCAAACTTTTGTGAAGAAGTTCGGGTTTGGGTACCAAACATGCGCGATTTTTCTCACGCGAGTGCAAAACGCATTACAATGTTTTGCACTCGCGTGCAATCGCGCATGTTCCCGCAACGCACCCGCACCTTTTCCCGCAACGCCCGTGTGAACTCAGCCATAAGGTGTTAAAGTATGGAGCTATGTCTGGTAAACAGTGAAGTAGATGTCACTCACTTCAGCCCCTTTAAACAGCTGAATGACAGAGTTCTAACAATCAGACAGCCAAAGATCTGACTATTCTAAGGACAGGTCAATAATATTAGTCGTGGATATCCTCCTCCAATCATAACATTCTGACTTTCTGCAGCCACCACTATGGGGAGCTTAGCAAAGATGGATTTGTATTAGACGAGCAAATCGATTCCAACAAATAGATATGTCTCATCAGCAGGGTTTCTTCACTAGTGAGGGGCTATCCCAACAGGTGAAGAAGTACCCACCTGCCACAATTGTCAGGGCAGATTTATATTGGCCCTGACAATTTCCTGCAGAGCAAAGGCAGAGGTAGAGGTAGGTGCCTCCACAGTCGCTGCTCCAAAGCTTAGGCTACTTTCACACTCGCGTTTTGTGCGGATCCGTCTTGTATCTGCACAGACGGATCCGCACCAATAATGCAAACGCTTGTGTCTGTTAATAACGAATCTGTTTGCATTATTCATTCAAAAAAAAGTCTAAGTCAAAACGGATTCGTCTTGACTTACATTGAAAGTCAATGGGGGACGGATCCGTTTTCAATTGCACCATATTGTATCAGTGAAAAAATGGATCCATCCCCATTGATTTACATTGTAAGTCTAGACGGATCCATTAGGCTCCGCATAGTCAGACGGTCACCAAAACGCTGCAAGCTGTGTTTTAGTGACCGTCTAAAAAAACGTAACGGAGACCAAATGCAGCCAAAGTGATGCATTCTGAACGGGTCCTTATCCATTCAAAATGCATTGGGGCTTAACTGATCCATTTTGGACCGCTTGTGAGAGCCCTGAAACGGATCTCACAAGCGACCCAGAAACGCCAGTGTGAAAGTAACCTTAGGGGGTGTATTTTTTGTATTATTTGTTAGTAAATATCAATTAATTAAATTTTAGGGAAATGTATTGCTGGAATTCCCCTCTTTGTACTCTTATTAAGGGCAGCACATCCACTCTGTGCACCCCTAAACAAGTATCTTTTAACTTGTATCTTATAGCTGAGAAGTCTCACCCGGCCGGGGGGCGTGGCTTCATTGGAAAGTAGGCGTGGCCTAAATGCTGCTCTGTGCGCCAAAAAATTCACCAGTACAACGACACCAACTTATAAGTGCCATAAACTCGGACTAGACAGATTTTTGGTGCATGGATGCAATTTTGTGGCGCACAGACAGAATTCTAACATAAACCTGGTGCAGGATTAACGATACTCCAAATTCATAAAGCTCCATATGGTAGAATAGTAAATGTATCTTGTATAAAGAAATTGATTCATACAGTACAAAGTGCGACACTGTGTTGTGTAGGTGTTAATATATATGTGGTAAATAGTTCTGTCTGTGAGTCTGATCCTCATCTTTCCATTTAAAATTATAATGAAGAGGTCTGTACAGGGTGGGCCATTTATATGGATACACCTTAATAAAATGGGAATGGTTGGTGATATTAACTTCCTGTTTGTGGCACATTAGTATATGTGAGGGGGGAAACTTTTCAAGATGGGTGGTGACCATGGCGGCCATTTTGAAGTCGGCCATTTTGAATCCAACTTTTGTTTTTTCAATAGGAAGAGGGTCATGTGACACATCAAACTTATTGGGAATTTCACAAGATAAACAATGGTGTGCTTGGTTTTAACGTAACTTTATTCTTTCATGAGTTATTTACAAGTTTCTGACCACTTATAAAATGTGTTCAATGTGCTGCCCATTGTGCTGGATTGTCAATGCAACCGTCTTCTCCCACTCTTCACACACTGATAGCAACACCGCAGGAGAAATGCTAGCACAGGCTTCCAGTATCCTTAGTTTCAGGTGCTGCACATCTCGTATCTTCACAGCATAGACAATTGCCTTCAGATGACCCCAAACATAAAAGTCTAAGGGGGTCAGATCGGGAGACCTTGGGGGCCATTGCTGGAAAAACTCAGGGAACGTGCCAGCTTCAGTGCATAAAGAGGGAAACACATCATCATGTAGCAATTTCGCATTTATAGTTAAAAACTAGACTGTACAGAATGATTGAACATTGAGGATCGGTAATAGGTGAACCAATTAACTTTTTTTTTTCTTTTCCAGACCATTTAAATTCAGGGAGAATGTCTTCACCAAATCATGATAACTGGGTAACTTTTGATGACGAAAATCTGTTCCAGTCTCCACAAAAATCCCCAATATGTCCTCATGAGAATGCACATAGCTCTAAACCAAGTGAACTTAAACTAAGCCTGTCTCATGAACGGATGACAAGCATTTCTTCCTCCAACTCCACCACCCCTCTCACATCTCCTATAATTGACTTCTTCATGAGTCCTGGTCCTCCGAGCAATTCCCCTCTTCGTACCCCTATTAAGGACAGCCCATCCACGCCATGCACCCCTAAACAAGTATCTTTTAACTTGTATCCTAGAGATGAGAGGTCTCAGAACCACCATTATACATTTTCTGAAGGATCAACTCCGTTGACAACAGAGCAGACTCCAACTATTTCATCCTTTGCAGATGCAAACAACACAAATCAGAATCCTTCACTGTACAAAAGTAATAATAGTTTAGGACATTTTTCACTTTTCCATTTAGATCACTCTCAAAATGAGTGTGCCTTCTCAAGCCCATTTTGGAACAATGATGCCACAAGTTCTTCAAGCACTACAGCTGAATCTCACTCAAAAGAAAAAAATTCTGCAAAGCAGGAATATAATATATCCGAAAAGGAAACCTCTAATAACCAGAAGAGTCTTAACCACTGTTCCTTTAGTTATGTTTGTGAACGGCTTCAGCATTTAAAGATTGACCCACCTGACAACTTGAGGCATCAGCCTGCCTGTGCTGAAAGTGAGAGCCCATCATTTATTCCACAAAGTCTCTTTAGAAGTCAGAGGAAAGATGGATGGCCTTTTATGTTGAGGATACCAGAAAAAAAGAACATGATGTCTTCCAGGCAGTGGGGACCTATTTACCTGAAAGTTGTATCTGGTGGAATTCTGCAAATGTATTATGAAAAGGGCCTTGAAAAACCGTTCAAAGAATTTCAGCTTCATCAATTCTGCAGACTTTCGGAGCCAAAACTCGAAAACTTAGGAGTTTCAAGTAAAATACACACTGTTAAGATAGAAAATGTAACGTATGTGGAAAGAAGGAAATATCATCCAAAACCCGAAGTGATTCATGAGGCAGAAATCGAGCAAATGTTAAAATTGGGAACCACAGAGTATTCTGATTTGATGGACTTTATTACGACAATAGAGGAGGAGCTTTTGTTGCTTTCACCAGTTTCGAAACAGAAGAAAACTTATGAAGAGCCTGAAATGTTGGTGGAGCTAGTGGACAATTTTTGGGGCCAAATATCAAAAGAAGGAAAGCTAAGAGACAAGTCGCTGGTCTGTCAGTTGTATTGTCTTAGTTTCATTAATAGCGGCATGGAGTGTTTTTTAACATTAAATGACATTGAACTACAAAAGCTGAACTACTTTGAGAAGAACAGTGAGAAAAACTTGATCAATATTTCGGAATATCATTTCCACAAATGTGTTAAGCAACATGAATTTGACAAGTCCCGGATAGTGAAATTCACACCAATGGATGCGTGCCGGTTTGAACTCATGCGTTTTAAGGTTCCTTGTGATGTCAAAGAACTTCCTTTTTCACTAAAGAGCTTGGCTGCGATACAAGGAGCCTATGTGGAGCTCCAAGCTTTCTTAAACATGTCCAGTAGTATGGTGGGTCCTTCACAGGTGAAATACTGTGAAAATATTACTATCCACTTCCCGGTACCTGCACCATGGGTAAAAGCACTTTGGACTGTTAGTCTGCAGAGGCAAAGGTCTCTAAAGACGAAGATGAACAGAAGAGCTTGTCTTAGTACTGGATTTGAAATCGAATCAGAGCCGGTAATACAAGTAACGATCGGGACAGCAAAATACGAGAATGCATACAAAGCTGTTGTGTGGAAGATTGATCGACTCCCAGACAAAAATTCTAGTAAATATATATTTGATGTTGTTGAATGTATATAATGGTTCTTGAGCTGGTCATCTTGTAATTTGCTGTTTGTCTACTATTGTCTACTGTAAACCAAAGTGGACATTATTTTTATTATGCATTATGCATGAAGAACCACCATAAGGTCAGTGTTCCCCATGAGATAGGAAATGAAGAAAGGGCAAGAATGGTCACACACATAATTCAGTAAAGATTATCTAGTCACTCACGACGTGTTCTATGCAGGTTTACCTGCCTCATGGGGCATAGTAGGTACAGGTCCACCAGTGTTGGGTGGGTTCTTTAGCAGCATGGGCAAAACCAGTTAAAAGTAAAGAATCCTTTTCTGAGACTTTTCTAATGATGACCTATCCTCTAGATAAGGTCTCTTGCACACGAACGTTGTGTGCCTGTGGCCGTATTGCGGCCCACATACGGTGGGTCTGCAATACACGGGCACCGGCCCGTGTGCACTCCGCATCACGGATGTGGACCCATTCACTTGAATGGGTCTGCAATCACGGAGATGCGGAACGGAAGCATGGATCGGAACCCCACGGAAGCACCACGGAGTGCTTCCGTGGTGTTTCTGTCCGTGCCTCCACACCGCAAAAAAATAGAACTTGTTCTATTTTTTTGCGGTGCGGACGGATCACGGACCCATTCAAGTTGAATGGAACGGATGCACAAGGTTCATGTGCAAGAGGCCTTAGTCATCAGTATCTGATTGCTGTGGTCTTCTCTCTCTCCTCACCAAGCACTGCGCCATATATTGTACAGCGGCTGTGCTTTGTATCGCCGATTAGCACAGTTCACTCAAATGGGGCTGAGCAACACCTAGGCCAGGGATAGACAACCTCCGGCACTCCAGCTGTTGTGAAACTACGACTCTCAGCATGCATAATTGCTCTGCTCTTCTCAGAACTCCCATAGACACGAATGGAGCATGCTGGGAGTTGTAGTTTGACAACAGCAGGAGTGCCAAAGGTTGCTGACTCCTGGCCTAGGCCAAGTGGCCGATGAATGTGATGTCACTAGGCAAAGCTGTGAGAAGGCTGCGGCGCTAGCGCTGGTGCCTTCTCAAACAGCTGATCGATGGGGTCGTAGGTGTTGGACCCCCACCAATCATATCCTGATTAAAAAAAAGTCTTGGAAAACCCCTTTAATTTCTAGCAAGGGAGCCAGATTGCACTGCACCATTTCACATACCTCAACAGGATGCAATGGGGCAGATTTACTATGGCAAATGTTATCATTTTTGCTCCTCACCAGATGCGAATTTCAGGATAAATTTGATTTGTCGCGAAGCCGAATTTTCTCGTGCTTTGTGGTAGCAAATTGATTTAACCAGAAATAGTGTAAAAAAATAACAAATCATACTTACAGTACCTGATCCATTTGCTCGCGACAGGCCGGCCACCACCATCTTGCTTAAAGATCTGGCACGAAATCCCATGCGCGGTGACGTTTAAAGTCACCACAGGTCGCGTGATATTTCACGCCAGATCTTCAAGCAATATGGTGGCAGCCAGCGCATCGCGAGAAAATTGATTATTTTAATTTTATTTAGGTTAATTTTTTATTTGATTATACTCTGTTATTTATGTTAGATGCCGCGATCATGAATAAACGCAGCATCTGGGGGGGTACAATGACCGGGAGCGGCCTAATCGCCGATCCCTGTCATTGCACCCACTACTTACAAAGAAAATGTGCTTCGTGACGAAGTAATTTGTCAGAAAGCAATTTTTTTTTTAATTCAGCGAAGCAGCCGAATCGAATATTTGAATAATTTTCTCATCTCTACTCACTCAAGATGCTTCACAGTAGATGCACTGTGATATGTGACGCATCTGCTGCCCGTCTCCTCTGAATGCTAGCTTTATTTTTGACCTTATTAATAAATCTGCTCCAAAGTATTAAAAGACAATCGGCCACCACAAAGTGCAGTCCTGCCTGCCGATTGTATTGGATATTGTGGTGACAGGTCCTCTTTAAAGGGGTTCTGCAGGGTTTTTAAACTGATGATCTATCCTCTGAATAGATCATCAGCATCTGATCGGCGGGGGTCCGACACCCGGGACCCCCGCCGATCAGCTGAGAAGGCAGCGGCGCTGACAGGAGTGCCGCGGCCTTCTCACTGTTTACCGCTGGCCCAGTGACGTCACGACTAGTATCCAATGGCCTGGGCGCGGCTAAGCTCATCCGCTACGTTCTTGCTCATGCTGCCAACTTATCGAGGAATCTCTGTAATATTTTACAATCAGGCGGGATCTTAAGGATCCTGCAAAGTTTTTTTATCATCAGCAAAAACAGAAACTTTACTTTCAATCTCATTCACAAGCCATTAATAGTAGCACATGATGTGTGTGTCTATGCATTTGTGCATGTGTATAGCTAATACTACGTGTTGTAGATGCAAGATTTGATTTCTTGCGGTACACTTCATTATATTTTAATACATTCATGCACTGAGGACAATCTCAGATTCAGGGGTGTAACAAGGACCTATGGGGCCCCATAACAAAACTTAGAATGGGGCCCCACACCAACATGACCACCTTTGGTAGCATGAATGTAAGAAGCATTTGACTATGTTGGTTTTCCTAATGCACACAGTGATGTCACAATGGTGGGATAATGCACACAGTGATGTCACAATGGTGGGATAAGGCTACTTTCACACTGGCGTTTTCGTTTCCGTTTGTGAGATCCATTCAGGGCTCTCACAAGCGGTCCAAAACGGATCTTAATGCATTCTGAATGGATAAGGATCCGCTCAGAACGCATCAGTTTGGCTCCGTTCCGTCTCCATTCCACTTTGGAGGCGGACACCAAAACGTGCTTGCAGCGTTTTGGTGTTCGTCTGACAAAATTGAGCCAAATGGATCCTTCCTGACACACAATGTAAGTCAATGGGGACGGATCCGTTTTCACTGACACAATATGGCACAATTGAAAACGGATCCGTCCCCTATTGACTTTTAATGGTGTTCAAGACGGATCCGTTTTGGCTATGTTAAACATAATACAAACTGATCCGTTCTGAACGGATGCAGGCGGTTGTATTATCTGAACGGATGCGTTTGTGCAGATCCATGACGGATCCGCACCAAACGAGAGTGTGAAAGTAGCCTAATGCACACAAAGATGTCACAATGGTTCGATAATGCACACAGTGATGCCACAATGGTGGGATAATGTACACAGTGATGTCACAAGGGTGGGATTATTCACACAGTGATTTCACAATGGTGGGATAATGTACACAGTGATGTCACAAGGGTGGGATAATTCACACAGTGATGTCACAATGGTGGGATAATGTACACAGTGGTGCCACAATGGTGGGATAATTCACACAGTGATGTCACAATGGTGGGATAATGTACACAGTGATGTCACAAGGGTGGGATTATTCACACAGTGATTTCACAATGGTGGGATAATGTACAAAGTGATGTCACAATGGTGGGATAATGTACACAGCGATGTCACAATGGTGGGATAATGCACAAAGTGATGCCACAATAGTGGGATAATGCACACAGTGAGGTGACAATGGTGGGATAAGGCACACAGTGATGTCACAATGTTGGGATTATGTACACCGTGAAGTTACAGCACAGGCATAATGTGCCCAATGATGTCACAGCAGTAAGGCTCACAGTCATATGACAATAGTGATGTACAGAAATGAATCAGTGAGGTCACAGCACAGAAATAATGCAAAAACTAATGCATCTTCCATTGACCATATACATCACAAACTGCACATACTGCATGTCTGAGTGGAGATGGGCATCCTTAGTCATCGGGCCCCATAGCAGATGCCATGCCTGCTACCCTGGTAGTTACACCTATGAAGGACTATTACACCCCTGTTCTAACACCTTCTTCACTGCTCTTTTTGAAGGTCCTGATCAGCCGCACAGTTTATCCTGCAAGCTTGAGCTGGGCTCCGACCAGGAGATACCTCGCAGCTGGAATCCGATGGCAAATGTGCAGTTTATTATGCCGTTTACATGTGTCTCTGGGGCAGAGGTGAAATCAATGGGCGTCGAGAATGATCTCCAGCCCCATAAACAAGTCACCCAAAAGGCTTGCTACCACATCCAGGTATTATTGATTTCCACATTTGGTTTGAATGGTTTACATCACATATAAATTGTTATTGGAGGACATAAGGAGACCTGATGGAACATTATACATTCTGATTAGATTCGGACAGGCAGGACTTTATTGCTTGTGGGGCTTTCAGAGCAATCTGGGATTCGGTGACAGCAACATCTAAACTAGTCGATCTGAAGCAGACATTGCTATATAGCCTGCTCAGACATGAGCCCATCCACTTTATGGTGCGCATAAATATATGCATTTTATCATCTACACAGGAATGGCTGTGTCAGCTGGTTTGGTGCTCAAAACAAGAGGAAAACATACAGTTCAGCAAATCCGTACAAACCTCACAAGGCTGTCATCCATAATGTGCTCATAATTTCAATGCATGGAGAAATTCTCCAGCCACCGCTCTCCAGTCTCTACTCTGACACAAAAACATTGTTTAACATCAATCGAGGTGTCAGTCTTCCAGACATATGGCCGTCGTTTTATCCTGGTGACCGTGCTGCTAGGATGGTTCAATAAACGTAAATGTAACGTGAAAAGAACTTTTTGGCTTCTGCAAATGTAAAAAATTGCAGAATGTTTTTCTTTTAAAGTTACAGCATCTACACATTATCCTATCAAAGTGGAAGTAGTGGGCAGCAAACCAGGCAGTTGCCCAAGCTTTGTGTTTCCTAGAAGACCCCCGAAGGAGAATACGGAGAATGAGGCATGTAAGCCTTCACCAGGGGCTCTTATTAGACATTGTATAGCAGTATTATTTGGATACTACATGGTAGTATTATGCAGGCACTGTATGGAAGTACTATTCTCTATTGTATGGCAGTACTTAGGTATAACCATTCTCTAAGAAGGGCATATCTGTCTAAGGCCTAGTTCACACGAACGTATGGCTTTTATAGTTTTTTGCGGTCCGTTTTTCACGGATCCGTTGTTCCATTTTTGAGTTCCGTTGTGTTTCCGTTTCTGTTCCGTTTTTCCGTTCCGTTTTTCCGTTCGGCATATACAGTATACAGTAATTACATTAAAAAAATTGGGCTGGGCATAACATTTTCAATAGATGGTTCAGCAAAATCGGAACAGATACGGAAGACATACGGATGCATTTCCGTATGTGTTCCGTTTTTTTTGCGGACCCATTGACTTGAATGGAGCCACGAAACGTGATTTGCGGCCAAATATAGGACATGTTCTATCTTTCAACGGAACGGAAAAACGGAAATACGGAAACGGAATGCATACGGAACACATTCCGTTTTTTTTGCGGAACCATTAAAATGAATGGTTCCGTATACGGACCGTATACGGAACACAAAAAAACGGCCCGTACACCCGCAAAAAAAACGTTTGTGTGAACTAGGCCTAACTATAATGCAAAAATGACAAGCTTGACATAGGCCTCGTTAGGCTGGTCTGAAACGTTGCCTTGGGAATAAACGGGTCCACCGCCATTCACTACCTTTGGAGTGCCGCCTCACTTTTACATTTTGGATCTTTCAGTGGACTACTGCCTATTGTCCCAGAGGGATTGCAGCCCAGTATCCCAATTTTGTTTAATATCTTCATAAGTGATATTGCAAAAGGCCTCGATGGTAAGGTTTGTCTTTTTGCTGATGACACAAAGATATGTAACAGGGTTGATGTTCCTGGAGGGAAACGCCAAATGGAAAAGGATTTAGGAAAACTAGAAGAATGGTCAGAACTCTGGCAACTGAAATTTAATGTGGATAAGTGCAAGATAATGCACCTGGGGCGTAAAAACCCAAGGGCAGAATATAGAATATTTGACACAGTCCTGACCTCAGTATCTGAGGAAAGGGATTTAGGAGTAATTATTTCAGAAGACTTAAAGGTGGGAAGACAATGTAATAGAACAGCAGGAAATGCCAGCAGAATGCTTGGATGTATAGGGAGAGGTATAAGCAGTAGAAAGAGTGAAGTGCTTATGCCGCTGTACAGAACACTGGTGAGACCTCACTTGGAGTATTGTGCGCAGTACTGGAGACCATATCTCCAGAAGGATATAGATACTCTAGAGAGAGTTCAGAGAAGAGCTACTAAACTAGTACATGGATTGCAGGATAAAACTTACCAGGAAAGGTTAAAGGACCTTAATATGTATAGCTTGGAAGAAAGAAGAGACAGAGGGGATATGATAGAAACTTTTAAATACATAAATGGAATCAACTCGGTAAAGGAGGAGAGCATATTTAAAAGAAGAAAAACTGCTACAAGAGGACATAGTTTTAAATTAGAGGGGCAAAGGTTTAAAAGTAATATCAGGAAGTATTACTTTTACTGAGAGAGTAGTGGATGCATGGAATAGCCTTCCTGCAGAAGTGGTAGCTGCAAATACAGTGAAGGGGTTTAAGCGTGCATGGGATAGGCATAAGGCTATCCTTCATATAAGATAAGGGCCGGGGGCTATTCATAGGATTCAGATATATTGGGCAGACTAGATGGGCCAAATGGTTCTTATCTGCCGACACATTCTATGTTTCTATGTTTCTATCACCTAACAGACTGTGCTGCTGTTCCTTTTTGCTTTGGATCTATCTATCTATCTATCTATCTATCTATCTATCTATCTATCTATCTATCTATCTATCTACTGTATCTGTCTATCTATATCTAATCTATCTATCTAATTTATTCTATCTATCTATTTCCCCATATGTACAAACTCCAGGACCCACTCCTATATCAAGAACGGGACCCTCTGTGAACAGAGAGCACACCGTGCATGCACAGCTTCCTCTCCATTCACTGCTATGGAAGTTCCAAAAATAGCTGAGCCAACGTGCTTAACTATTTTTGGAAATCCCATAGCAGTGAATGGAGGGGTGACCATGCATATCTGTTTTGCTCTCCATTCAGTTCAGAGTGGTTTTTAGATAGGAGTGAGTCCCAAATATGGGACCTGCACCAATCGAACATTTCTGCCATATGCATATCCAGGTGGGAGGCAAGAGGACAGGAGTTGTAGTAGAGGCCAAATGGGGGTAGTAGTCCTCATGCTGCCTGTGGTCCACTCCAGTGCTCCCTGGAACAAGCACAATGAAGGGAGGGGCGCAGCCTTTTTTTCCCTCGGGACACACCCTGGTTTAAGTCCCTTGGTAGCAAAACAATGATAAATGAAGTTCCAGCACTGCAAAGTAATTGTTGTGTCGCTTGTCTCTTTATTCGTGGTAGCAAAATTACAGCATGTGGATCAAAACCTCACACTCCAACACCAGTTGACGCGTTTCAGACACTTAGTCCTTAGTCATAACTCAGTCCCTTGTCTGGTAGTACAACGGGCGCCTCCCCCTAGGGCCCTCTATGTCGCGCATCCCAGGTGTAGGAATGCCGAGTGGTATAGTGCAGCCTAACATGTCTCTCTATGTGTGTCACGATGCTCCTACTTGGATACGGCTGGACCCCAGGCTTTAGCTCTGAAGCAATAAATAGGGGGAATAATTGAGGGATAATAGAAAAACTTGAGTCCAGACCTTGTGTAACAGCGGCTGCGGTACGTCGCTGTTCCCCCGCTTACCGCCGTGGTCCTAGGCGCAATGCTCAGAGGTGATCCTTCCATCCACCGCTGCAGTCCTGGGCTCTGTCGCTGTATGTGCTGTGGTGCTGAGGATTCCGCTCCACAGGTTCCACTCAGCCCTGGCCACAGCATGCTTGCTGCTGGTTTCGTGTTACACTGCCCTAGGGGCGGCGCGCATCACTCCCTGGGCTGCATGGGTTGGGTCATGTGACCTCACTGACTAATCCAGGCTCTCCTGCAGGTACTTAAGTGGCTCAGCCCCCTTCCCAGATGCCTCAGTGTCAAGGTCCTTGTGTTTGCTAAGTTCCTGATACTCTCGTGTGCTCCTGACTTAAACTTTGTTCCTGGATTCTGCTACTCGTCTAATCCCTGTCTATTTGCCTTGACTCTCCTGTTGCCGATCCGGATTGCCTGACCTGTTCCTGTGCCGCCTGCCCTGACCTTTTGCCTGTCTGACTACGCTTCTGCCTCATCCTTCGGTCCTGCTCTGTTGCTCCTGGTAATGACCCCGCCTGCCTGACTACGCTTGTACTTCTGGTACCTACTCGGGTATCTCCTGGTCCGCCTGGACCAGCTGCCTCGTGTGCCTTCCCTCCTCAAGAGGTAGCAACCTGGTGTACCCCTCAGGAAAGTCTATCCTCACCATCAGGGGTACTGTGAAGAATCGAGGGGCACACTTAGACAACGCTGTTAGAGGAGGTGGGACACGTGGCACAGTGGGTTCACACCCGCTGGTTCGTGACATCTTGTATGTAGTTGAACAGCAGCTTTACTTAATTGAGCATTCATCAAAACAATCTTCAAGCTCTGTCTTGGCAGGCTTTAGCATTAAGCTGGCAGGGTTCTTCAATAACTCTGCTTGCTTCCTATCTCTTTGCTGTACTGATAAGCTGAATAGGTAACTTGGCTTCCTCTGTAAGCTGCATTTTTTCTCTGTAGTCTGACTCTAGGTGATGCCAGGGAACTTTCCTCCTGGCTCCTGAGGCTTCAAGTTTTGGCCTTCATGGCCAGAAGAGCTTAAAGGGGTTATCCCATCTTAGACAATGGGGGCATATCCTCTGGGACCTGCACCTACAAGGAGAACGGAGTCGGGGAGAGTTGTGGCTGGAGGACCCCGAGTTTCTCGGGGTCCGTCCACCACCAGGCGCAGCTCCCCACCTCTCCCATTGAAGTTAATGGGAGGGCTCCATAGAAATGAATGAAGGGTGGCTGCGCATGCGCGGTGCGCCCTCCTCAACTTTCTTTGCTCCGTTATCCTTGTAGGTGCGGGTCCCAGAGGTGGGACCCGCACCTATCAGACAATGGGGGCATATCCTAGCGATATTCCCCCATTGTCTAAGATGGGATAACCCCTTTAAAGTGCTCTGGCTGGCGTGGGCACGTCCAGCAGAGACGTGACCCTGCAGACTTTTCTCTTAGCAGGGGGTAAGCTAGACTAATTAGAACTTCTGCCCCACCCTTCCTGCAGGAAGTAGGACTCGCCCACCTCAATCCAGAGGAGGGGGTTAGAATGGAATGGTAGGTTCCATTCTATCTAAGTACATCTCTGCCGTGTTTGCTGCCACCTGCTGGTGAACCAGACACATTACATATGAACATAACAGTTGCATGCACATTGTGGAGGACCTGGAATAAATACACAAGATGACATGAGGTTAGACCAATAAAGACAGTAGCAAGGTGCAGAAGTGGTAACACCACTCTGGGGTGTTACAGTAGAAGTTGGGGTGCTGTTGGTGTTAGTGAGATGTGATGTAAGGTAGAGAAATTTCACAATAAAAGTCAGGCTGTCTTGGTTAAACAAGTAAACTGAACTCTTCACTGAAAATGTTGCAGATAGCACAGATACACGTACTTG
Organism: Bufo bufo; assembly: GCF_905171765.1. Classification (NCBI taxonomy): domain Eukaryota; kingdom Metazoa; phylum Chordata; class Amphibia; order Anura; family Bufonidae; genus Bufo; species Bufo bufo. The sequence goes on along the minus strand of NC_053392.1, from coordinate 564,780,884 downwards.
CAGGAGTAGGCTGAGCGGTGCACTTCCCGAGCTTGCTGCTCAGCTCTTTTAGCAGTCCCATAGAAATGAATAGGGGGTGGCCGCACATGCAGGCCTAGAGATATGTCCCCAGTGTCCAAGATGGAAATAACCCCTTAACCCCATATGCAAAATCCTCTGGATGGAGTTTAGTAAAAAAAACAAAAAAAAACAATTGACATGCCAAAAATGCTCAGGTACGACAATTCCTCTGAGTTTTTCCCGTTGTTCCTGTACCTTTTGCTTTTGGTAGGAGTGTCATATGGTTTAGCTGATTCTAAGCATAAGACTCACTATGTGGTATACAAGAGGAGTCATCTAAGGAAAAGGTAAGACATTATATTAATAGAATTTCCCGTGACTGGTAGCGGAGTGAACGACCAGCCAGACAAAATGTAACAGTGGGAGCTTACGGAAAACGCAACTCTCCTAATGAAACAGTCACCATAAACTTGCTTGAATCATCAGTTTTTGAAAGATGATATCATTCAGCGAAACTGCTGGCGTTGGGAGTATTCAGACCAAGCTGCTTAATGATGACCCAAAATGTGATGAAATGTTAATGCTTAACCGTAGCTTACCTGAAAGAATGTGCTAACTCCACTGAAAAGTTTATTTTTATTATTTTTATTTTATTTTTTACAGTAGAGCAGTATGGTGCTGTATGGTACTGCATTTTTCTTTATATATATATATATATATATATATTCTGTAAAATACTGAGAATTGACTAGGGATAAAAGGTGCCCTATACAGTATACATGAATGATGTGTGTGAGATGTATGAATACTGGATATTAGCAGTACAGTGTGTGACTGATGTACCATGAGGCACACAGGGGCTGGAATCTTTAAGATGACCTTGTGATTTTAAATTAACAGTGTGATTAGATAGATAGATATGAGATAGATAGAGAGATAATGACATGGATGGATAGATAGATAGATAGATAGATAGATAGATAGATAGATAGATAATGACACCCGAGTATAATGGAAGTCAATGGGTGAAGAGGGGAGGGTGTCTGGTTCATAGGAAAAAGTCAGAAATTGATGGAAACACCACTGAAATGGTTCGGGAACAGCATGGGGAGGATGTCTGGATGCATCTTGGACTCCCAGGTCGCTGCCGGGAACGATGTTGTCCGAATAGTACGCCACTTTTACAGACTGACAATAATACGCACAAAACCGAAGATAAAATCAATTTTAGAGGAAAAATTGTTAGGAAACATTATTTCCTGTATATTAATTGTATATAAAGTGCAAGGGCTGCCAAAAAGTACATGGAAGAGGCACTCCGATACAACCTGTATATCACATAAAGGAGGGCCTCATTCACATTGTGGTACAATTGTTCAGGTAGTGGGACTCCTACACTCACAAGGCCTATGCACTAAGTGAAAGGGCTGCCAAAAATTACAAGGAACCGGCACTCCAATACACCTTTTGTTACACATAAAGGAGGACATCATACACAGCCTTGAAAAATTATGATTGATGCCTGCTGGTGACCCTCAAAAACATTAGGAGCAAGGGCCTGCTGGTGACCCTCTAAAACATTAGGGGTGAGGGCCTGCTGATCTGACCATCTAAAAAATAAGTAATAATGACCCCACTGTTTCCCAGAAGTAATAATGCTCCTATAGTGCTCATACTAGTATTTAAGTTCCTCTTAGTTCCTCAACTGTAATAAAGCCCACCATAATGCCCCCAGTAGTAATTCTCTTTATAAGGCCTCATGCACACGACCGTTGTGTGCATCCGTGGCCGTTGTGCCGTTTTCCGTTTTTTTCGCGGACCCATTGACTTTCAATGGGTCCGTGGAAAAATCGGAAAATGCACCGTTTTGCAGCCGAGACCGTGATCCGTGTATCCTGTCCGTCAAAAAAATAAGACCTGTCCTATTTTTTTGACGGACAACGGTTCACGGACCCATTCAAGTCAATGGGTCCGTGAAAGAACACGGTTGCACACAAGATTGGCATCCGTGTCCGTGATCCGTGGCCGTAGGTTACTTTCATACAGACGGATCCGTCTGCATAAAAGCTTTTTCAGAGCTGAGTTTTCACTTCGTGAAAACTCAGATCCGACAGTATATTCTAACACAGAGGCGTTCCCATGGTGATGGGGACACTTCAGGTTAGAATATACTAAAAGAACTGTGTACATGACTGCCCCCTGCTGCCTGGCAGGTGCTGCCAGGCAGCAGGGGGCAGCCCCCCCCCTGTAGTTAACACATTGGTGGCCAGTGGGCCCCCCTCCCCTGTAGTTAACTCTTTGTTGTCCAGTGCGGCCGGCCCCCCCTCCCTCCCCTGTAGTTAACTCGTTGGTGGCCAGTGGGCCCCCCTCCCTCCCCTGTAGTTAACTCTTTGTTGTCCAGTGCGGCTGGCCCCCCCTCCCTCCCCTGTAGTTAACTCTTTGTTGTCCAGTGCGGCCGGCCCCCCCTCCCTCCCCTGTAGTTAACTCGGTGGTGGCCAGTGGGCCCCCCTCCCTCCCCTGTAGTTAACTCTTTGTTGTCCAGTGCGGCTGGCCCCCCCTCCCCTGTAGTTAACTCTTTGGTGGCCAGTGGGCCCCCCCTCCCTCCCCTGTAGTTAACTCTTTGTTGTCCAGTGCGGCCGGCCCCCCCCTCCCTCCCCTGTAGTTAACTCGGTGGCCAGTGGGCCCTCCCCCCTCCCTCCCCCTCCTAATTAAAATCTCCCCCCTATCATTGGTGGCAGCGGAGAGTACCGATCGGAGTCCCAGTTTAATCGCTGGGGCTCCGATCGGTAACCATGGCAACCAGGACGCTGCTGCAGTCCCAGTTGCCATGGTTACTTAGCAATTTGTAGAAGCATTATACTTACCTGCGAGCTGCGATGTCTGTGTCCGGCCAGGAGCTCCTCCTACTGGTAAGTGACAGATCATTAAGCAATGCGCCGCACAGACCTGTCACTTACCAGTAGGAGGAGCTCCCGGCCGGACACAGACATCGCAGCTCGCAGGTAAGTATAATGCTTCTACAAATTGCTAAGTAACCATGGCAACCGGGACAGCAGTAGCGTCCTGGTTACCCTGGTTACCGATCGGCAGCAGGGGGCAGTGGTTACCCTGGTTACCAGGCAGCAGGGGGCAGTCATGTACACAGTTCTTTTAGTATATTCTAACCTGAAGCGTCCCCATCACCATGGGAACGCCTCTGTGTTACAATATACGTTCGGATTTAAGTTTCACGATCTAACTCATATCCGACAGTATATTCTAACATAGAGGCGTTCCCATGGTGATGGGGACGCTTCAAGTTAAAATATACCATCGGATTGGAGAAAACTCCGATCCGATGGTATAAAAGGGACTCCTGACTTTACATTGAAAGTCAATGGGGGACGGATCCGTTTGCAATTGCACCATATTGTGTCAACGTCAAACGGATCCGTCCCCATTGACTTGCATTGTAATTCAGGACGGATCCGTTTGGCTCCGCACGGCCTGGTGGACACCAAAACGACTTTTTTTTTCATGTCCGTGGATCCTCCAAAAATCAAGGAAGACCCACGGATGAAAAAACGGTCACGGATCACGGACTTACGGACCCCGTTTTTGCGGACCGTAAAAAAAAACCGGTCGTGTGCATGAGGCCTTACTGTTTGTGTAACAGTAGAAAAATGCCCCCTTATAATGTGCGCCAGTACATAAAAGTGCCCTGTTGTGTGGCAGTATAAAAAATACCTCCTCTTAGTGCCAATGTCCCCATAGTACCCTCATAATGTGTGCCAATGCCCCCTACTGTGTGCCCAAAAAACTCAGTGCCCCCAGTTGAGCCAAAGTCCCCATAGTGCCCTATAATTTGCGCCAGTATAAAATACTCCTATATCGTGCACCAATAATGCGCCTCCCCTTATCCCCATGGTGCCTGACAATGTGCCAGAATAAAATGCCCCCATAATGTGTGCCAGTATAATTCCCCTATATAATGACCCCAATAGTGCTCCTTTTCCCCCATTCTCCATAGTGGCCCCCATGTGTGCCAATATATGAGATAGGGCCCCAATAGTACTCCCCCCTCCAAAGTGCCCCCCATGTGTGCCAGTATATAAGATAGGGCTCCCCACCATAGTGCTCCTTCCCCTCCATAGTGCCCCCCCATGTGTGCCAGTATATAAGATAGGGCTCCCCATAGTGCTCTTCACCCTCCATAGTTCCCCCCATGTGTGCCAGTATATAAAATAGGGCCCTAATAGTACTCCCCCCTCCATGGTGCCCCCATGTGTGTCAGTATTTAAAATAGGGCCCCCATAGTGCTCCTCCTCCATAGTGCCCCCCATGTGTGCCAGTACATAAGATAGGGCCCCAGTAGATGCCCCCATGAGTGCCAGATAGGGCCCCTAGCAAAGTGTAAATAAAAAAAAGAATAAACACATATACTTATTACTTACCTCCTTGCTGCTTTCAGCGATGCAATACAGACCTCTTCTGGCCCGTGTCCCGCGCTGTACGGTTCAGACAGTGTGATGATGTCATTGTGCCGCCTGCACCCACCTCTGATAGGCTATAGGCACTAGGCCTGCAATCTATGAGAGGACTGGGGAAGGGAGACGCCTCTCCTCTGCCCCGCCGCAGCATCCATCTGTATCGCCGTCCTAAGGACAGTGGAAGCGCTGATCTCCCCCTGCTGCAGGTAAGAAGGGGCCCTCCTGCTCTGGGCCCCTGTGCAGCCGAACCGGCTGCGCATGCGGTATGTCTGCCCCTAAATGGAGAGTCACAGCCTAAACAGAGACAATGTTGCCCATTTTAGTAAAAAGGTAAACGTGTCTTTTTTTCCCTCCAAAACATTGAATAGTCCCTTATAGTAACTGTGTAAGATTTCCAACTTCTCAGTGTATAGACAGTGCACTAAAGGGGTTATCCGAAACTATAAACCGCCCACCCATATGCCGGGTCCCTCACACTGAATATACTTACCTGGCACCACGCTCCCAGCACTGTTCCTGGTCCCTGAACCTTGTGCACAAATGAAAACATCCGGGGGGGATGGGGGGTATGCAGCCAATGGCAGACGGGGACTGGGATGAGCCTCGCTAGCATTGTGGGTGACACTAGGGATAACATGGTTATAACGGAAAATAATGGAATCCATAAAATGGAAGTCAAAACGGAAGCCTTTAAGAGGCATTCCATTTTGATCCATCATAATAGAAGGATGGGCAGCATAACGTATCCGTCTCGTTATGCAAGGCGGAAAACAAAGTCCTGTCGCTAGATCAATATTTAAAGCCTGGAGAGCCCCTTTAACTTTAAGCAGTGATGCACTGGGTCACTGCACATACAAGCATGTATCCTCACTGCAGCCAAGTATATAGGCCAGCATGGCATGGTGGCTCAGGCTAGTGCCTTGCAGCGATGGGGTCCTAGGTTTCAATCGGACCATGGACTACATCTGCATGGAGTTTGTATGTTCTTCCCGTGTTTGCGTGGGTTTCCTCTGGGTACTCCAGTTTCCTCCCACACTCCAAAGGCATACTGATGGGAGCCTAGATCGGGATCTCCACTGGGGACAGAGTGAAGCTAATGTCTGTAAAGCGCTGAAACATATAGTAGCGATATATAAGTGCGTATAAATAAATATAGAGAGAACTGGAGCGGTGGCTCTTTAGCAGAGAGGGGTCTGACAGGTGAGCACTGGTCCGTTTACTATGTTATCCACATTTCCTCTCTTTGGTCAAGTTTTTCATTATCACAGACCAGTCCTTTAAACACTTATCTTCATGTTGATCCTTATGGTAAAATGACCGTAACCTACAGAAACAGCTGCTTACTTACTTATTTTACTCTACAGGTGGAGATTGATCGAAAACGTATCCCTACTGATGGAGAAGACATGGACAAGACCAGAGAGTGCAGAACACAATAAAAACCAGTTCTAAAATAGATCAAAGAAATATATATGGAAATATAACCAGCATTTCAAAAAGTGACAAGCTTGGGTGCTACATCTCCCAGCATACCCAGCGTGCCGAGGTTATACAACAAACATGGACAGAATCATAGCAGATATATATTATTTTGTGTAACTATTTTCAATGATTGTCGTTTCAATCTACAATCTTTATATGATTGACATTTAATTACACATAATTGCATAAATATGAAGCAAATTATTTTAATTGTTTTGTGATTCATGTGTATAACGTTCATAAAAAAAAAAAATAGATCTTGATTGTGAATACTGGTCCAGCTGTTATTGTCTGGTGAAGGTTTATCCCGTGAAGCCCTGCAAAATGACGTCAAGGGCTTTACTAGAGAAAGAGTAGGCACATATAAAAATCAAAAAGCCCCCAACTCCTAGATCAGCAGAACTAATGAGGTAGAGGGGGCATCTATACAAGTCTCTACATATTCTGACACTGCCTGTGCTGACCCTAATCACAAGAAAAATGATAATGTTTCCCCCCCATTGTGAATTTATTCATACATTTACAAAGGCACAGCACAACACAAAGTTCTAAGAATGAGGAATGCATGTTTTTACTGGAATATGAATGACAAGTGCTTACTATAGTTTTTAAAAGTGAGTTCTCCTGACCTCTGAGACTCCACATGTGGGTGAGTTTACGAGAGGGTCAAACCATTGACAAGTAAAGTCAGAAGGTCACTAGATAGAGAAACTGGCCCTTCTGATAAACCAGATGACTTCCTACAGAAGCTTGAGGAGGTGGCAGTCATCCTACAATGGTTGACACAATTTGTGTAGCATGTGGAGTAGAAACTTAAAAAAACTGTCATCGTTGTCCATAACAACCAATTGTAGTGGCTGGGTTTGGGTGGCCCCAATGCTACACTGGGTCCCATGGACATTGTCAAGGTCTCACAACATGTTGCTGCTCTCTAGAAGAGATAGTAAGGCATGGTGCACCCTAACGGTAAATAAGTCCAGAGACTCAGGGTCTGCAGTAAACCAGTGTGCTTCTTTACTCGAGGAATCGAAGTGCAAAGCAATGAAAACGAGGCACTGAGCCGGTTTCTCCAGTCTCCAGAAGTTTCTGTGCTGCAGAAAGGCCTTAGTTAGCTGTCCCATCTCTAAGAAGACTGATACCCTGGCCAAAGGGCTGGTGGAGCAGTGTCTGTGGCTCAGTCGTTGGGGAAGGAATTCCTCTGTCTTAGTGTCTTCTGGTCACTCGTGCAGTCTGGCAGAGTCTCTCCTACTGAACACTGGTCTCTATCTGCAGACCTCTAAGGGCTCTGTCCACCCTAATTTATACAGTTTCTGACAGATCTAGAACCGTCCAGTGGGAAGGGTGAAGCTGGAGAAGCACAGCCTAACAGAAACAATATTGCAGTTCAAGGCTGCCATAGTATTGAGCCTCAATACAAACCAGCAGGAATGAGTAAGCAGTTTCCAGACATAAACAACCGTCTGACAGAACTAAACCAGACAGTCAAAAGTTTACTGTGTCTGGTTTTTTTCCCGTCCACAACTGAGATCCTAATAGTCCCTTTTAATAGCAATAAAAAGTTATTAGCTTCTCGGTGTAGAGACTGAAAAGTCCCAAAGTCTCTCAGTATTAGCTGGATGTGCATTAAAGATGACCTGTCCCCTCTCCTGACATGCCTGTTTAATAGCTTCATGCATTCCCCATTTAATAACAACTCTGGATCATCTATTCTTATGTCTCTATGTTGTGCCATTCCTTTATTATTTCTACTAGAAGTTATGAATGAATTTCTAGCAGTCTGCAGTAAGTACTGACCTATTAAAGCGGTAGGATCAATGCCATTCAAATGAATGTGCCTGAGTTGAAATACCAAGCACGGCCAGTATACAATGTACGGCGCTGTGCTACTGCCTCTTCAGGCAGGGCAATTAACCTATCAGCAGATTTGTACCTATGAAACTGGCTGACCTGTTACATGTGCGCTTGGCAGCTGAAGGCATCTGTATTGTTCCCATGTCTATAAGTGCCCATATTGCAGAGAAAAATTATGGGGGTCATTTATTGAGACCAGCGTTTTAGATGCTGGTCTTAATAAAACCCCTGCACTGGTGGTGGATAGCCGAAGTTATGAAGAGGCGCCCGTCCCCTTCCCTGCCCACACCCACTTTTTTAGACCTGGCGGGAGCGGGGAAAAGTCGCAAATTGCAACGGAGAGTGGTGCGGCAGCTCAGCTCCATCACTGGAGAGAGACTGAGCTGCTCCTAGTTCATATGACCAATGAACGGAGACATCGCCGACCTCGTCAAACAGCTGATTGGCAGCGGTGCTGGGAGTTGAACCTCCACCGATCTGATATTGATGACGTATCCTGAAGATTGGCCATCAATATAAAAATCTTGGACAAGCCCTTTAAAAGCAATCTGTTGTTTGTGAATCCATATAATGGATATGTGTTTGTGCAGCAGCGTAGAATCAATGCCTTTCGATCATTTTACTGAAATGCTAAAAATGTCCTTTCCTGCTCTTGAAGCAATTAGTAACAGCAGGTGTGACAGCGGAGAAGAGCTGTATTGTGACAGGTAGATAAAATCGTCAAACGCACCAGTTCTGCACCTCGCAGGTGCCTATAACCTCTGGGCTTATGTCAAACGCAGCAAATAAGACGATAAAAACTTCACATATAGTTCGCTGTGACAAATTAGCAGAAATAAAAAAAAGTGTGCCCACTCTTACGGAGGAAATCGCATCATGTGCAGATCTTCCTTCCCCGAGGGTGAAGTCTATTTTAATTTACCGTCATCTAATGTAACAATATGCAATTACTGTACAGGCGGCAGTGGAGATAAATACATCGAAAAACAACAGGATTAGGAGGGAAAATGTCATGCATTATTTTTATGAATCGAGCTGATGGCCAAGGATGTGAAACAAGTGTAGGGCGACCTATTGAAGAGGTCTTGTTAGTGGGTTGGAGTAGCCCTTGAAGGGATTCTGTAACTTTCATCCAAAGTCTGGTTTAAAGTAAGCATATCACCATGAAGGGTAGGTGAACCGAAACATAACTATACCTTTCTTGTTTCTTCATGGTGCAACACTTACTTTGAAACTGATTTTGGAGGTGATAGACCCACTTTAAGTTGGTTAGGAAGTCAATGTGTTCCAGCAGTAGACATCTCCATCTTAAAAGGATTGTCCAAGATAATTAAGAATCTTGGTCAAGACCTACAATTGCTTAAAATAAATAATAATAAAAAAAATCATCTTATACTCTTTCCTTACTCAAGTGCCTCTAAAAGAGACCAAACAGTGGGAGCCGATGGAGAGCCTAGGGGCAGCATTGTGGAACATAGCCCTGAACCATGGCACTACCAGAGGAGGAGCTTTGAAAGGGAGGTGGTAATGGGAAGGGGCAGAGTTCAGCTGAGCTATAGCTGAGTGACCAGTGAGGAAGACCTTTGGAGGAGAGAATTGGAGGAGGGGAGTGTTGGTAGCAATGATGGAGGTAGCAGTTACTCAAGGTGGTGGTCCCCACACGGGTGTTCACTTTGGCCGTGCAGTGATGGGAGGGCGCACACATTCTTCCCTTGGGGAACACCTTGGTGTGAGAGGTCTCCACTGCACTTTACTAAGGCAGCTAAATAGATGGTTCACACAGGCACTGTGCAGTCTTTACAGTTGGCATATATAGTTTCCCAATGTTGTGTATGCAGTAGGCTAAGTAAAAGTTCCCTCTTGGTCTCTCTCTGTATAATCCAATCCTCTCAAATGTGGCCAAGAAGGTGCAATTTCTCTCTCACACAATAATTATGTTTCTCTCTGCTCATAAATAGGGAACTGCAATGCCCAGCTACATTCCCTCTTATTCAATAAGTATTTATGTGGTTTCCACTCTGGTGGCAGTCATTTAACAGATGGACCTCCTGTCTTTTCAATAGAGCATGGGACCTAAAGCTTATGGTCCCAACCAAGATGCATTGAAGTCTACAACACTCATATACACTGTATGTGTTTCCTTTCACTGGCTTGTATTTTTTATGCAGTTTTCCTTTGTAATGGTTGATCTGACTCCTCTTCAAGGAAATCTGTCACCAGCAACCTCCCTATCAAACTGTTCACATACACAGATATCTGATGTTCACCTGATTAGGCTGCTGTTTTTTCCTTTGTTGATCTGAAGCTCCTTTCCCAAAGTATGATACTTTTTCTTGATGTGCAAACTAGGCCTATGGTGCAATGAGGGCGTCACCATTTTCTGCAGTTGCACCCAAATGCCGCCACTTTCTGTGGTCAGCCCCTCCCTCGCTGCTTTTCCACTGCCTGCCACTGTCAATGAAAGCAGTGAGGGAGGGGCTGACCACAGAAAGGAATGGAGCTTGGGTGCAATAAGAGCAATGGTGATGCCCTTATTGCACCAAAGGCCTTATTTGCACATTAAGAAAAAGTATCATAACTCAGAGGGTAGCTCCTCAGGGACCCATAGCGACACAGTACTGTAGGAACAGCTTCAGTCACCTTGATGGAGTCTGACCTGGAGGGATCTCTTATGGAGTTGAGATACCTGACCCAGACTGCACTGTCAGGTTGCACAACATGTATTCAATAAAGAAACATTGGTGCCATTGGTTCGTCAGAACTGGCAGCAATTGATAGAAAAACATTGAATTGTAGAAGATCTATGGGGATCAATCTCCCACTAAAGGAATAAAAGGAAATTGCACATGACCATGCTTGATTTCTACTTTTAGGTTATAAGCCCCTGGTGCGTATTAGGCATGGATTTCCAGCACGGATTTTTGTGGAAAATTCCAAAGCAAAATACAGATAGGCCTCTTTCACACAAGCGTGACGGATTAGGTCCGGATGCGTTCATGGAAACTCGCACCATTTTGCAAGCAAGTTCAGTTAGCTTTGTCTGCGATTGCTTTCAGTTGTTCCGTTTTTTCCGTGCGGGTGCAATGCGTGTTTCACGCAGCCCCATTCACTTCTATGGGGCCAGGGGCTGCATGGAAAACGCAGAATATAGAACATGCTGCGATTTTCACGCAACGCACAAGTGATGTGTGAAAAACAAAGCTCATGTACACAGACCCATTGAAAGGAATGGGTCCGGATTCAGTGCGGGCGCAATGCGTTCACTTCACGCATTGCACCCGCACGGAAAACTCGCTCGTGTGAAAGGGGCCTTACTGAGATTTAGAAAATTTCATGTACACGTGATTTTGATATCCACAGCATGTCTCTGTGTGAATTTTCAGTGCAGATTTGGATCTAGAGCAAATCTGTGGAAAAGTCCACAACAAAATCTGCAAGTCACACGTGTGGATTTTGGGACAGTTTGGTGCTGAAGCGCAGTGAAAATCCCATCGAAAATCTGTATTAACCACTCTGCTGTGCACATATACCCTTAAGGGGAGAAGAAAAGAAAGACTTTTCTGCATAAAAGTCCCATTGTTTAAAGGGAACCTGTCACCGGGATTTTGTGCATAGAGCTGAGGACATGGGTTGCTAGATGGCCGCTAGCACATCCGCAATATCCAGTCCCCATAGCTCTGTGTGCTTTTATTGTGTCAAAAAACCCTGATTTTATATATATGTAAATGAACCTTAGATGAGTCCTGTCTCCTCCATGCTTCAGAGAGGAGTCCAGCGTTCTCTGACTCTGAGCCCAGCCACGCCTACTGTGAAGGAGCCCAGCACCGCCCCGCGTCCTCCGAACCTCCTCCTTGCTCTTCAACGTCACAAATCTAGAGCGCCGTAATCTCGCGATGCGTGAGCTAGCGCATGCGTAGTGTCGGCATAGTGTTCCTTCCCTGTGCTGGCATCAGCCTCAGGGAACGAACTGCGCTAGATCACGCATCGCGAGATTACGGCGTTCTAGCTTTGTGACGTCGGGGAGCAAGGAGGAGATTCGGAGGACGCGGGGCGGTGCTGGGCTCCTTCACAGTAGGCGTGGCTGGGCTCAGAGTCAGAGAACGCTGGACTCCTCTCTGAAGCATGGAGGAGACAGGACTCATCTAAGGTTCATTTACATATATATAACATTGTTTTTTTGACACAATAAAAGCACACAGAGCTATGGGGACTGGATATTGCGGATGTGCTAGCGGCCATCTAGCAGCCCATGTCCTCAGCTCTATAGACAAAATCCAGGTGACAGGTTCTCTTTAACAACTCTCTCATGCTGAATATTAATATCTGCTAAAGGGGACACCACCCTGATCTTTCATATGCACCGTGCAAATGGAACTAATTTACCATGTGCACAGATTAGGAAGAGGCAAGTTGGTTAAAATCTGTCAGTTTTGAAATATTATTCTGTGCTGTCTACAGACACCGTCATTAAAGACCAGGAGTCATTTTCTCTAGGAAAGGAAATCCGTTTTGTCTGTTTCTGAGGCCTCAGGAAATAGAGGCTATTAGTTATATAAAATACCATTCTTCAATTTGGGAAGTGAAGCTATTTTCTATGGATCTCTGCAGAATTGTGGACAGGTTTAGGCTTACTATCATATATACTTGCTAATTTAAGACATTGAATCTGGAGGAAGGAGGTGTGATGACTGTACATGAGCTCCTATACCATGGTGTGATAGCACCAGCTGCCATGAGAGGTGCCACAGGTGCCCCCCATATGGGTATATACATCTGCAATCCTCCAGATGGGGTATCTGAAAACTGTTTAGTTTGTAATGTTTTTCTATGTCATACACTGTCACACCAGCAGAAGGTGTATGGGTGGCACTGGGAATACAGCTAACCACTCCATTCCCCCTTCCCATTCTTGATAGGAGTTGGCTGGTCTGGTTTCCTGTCAGGAAAGAGATCTGGCTTTGATAGTGAGGAGACAGGGAGCATGTCCATCAGCTTTTGCTCCATAGGGACTTAGAACAAGACATTGGCTTGCCTGTGAGGAGGACTGCTTCAGGTTGATGAAAAGGTCCAAGGGCTGCAGAAACCCATCAATGCTAGCAGTGTTACAGTCAGCAGAGTGACCAGCTACCATGGCTTTACCCTGCTGCAAGGTGAGGGAGAAGGAGTCAAGACACCTGTCACCACAGTTCAAGACAGGCAAACCTGAAATCATGTAGTGGACACCTACAGCCACAAATTGTATTGAAGGGAATCAGGAGGAAAAGACTTTGTCAGCTAGCATACAGTACTTCTGAGTGCCATCAATTGCCATCTAACCAGTCGCCATACCTCATCATCTGATGACAGAAACTGCACCTTGCACCGACTACTGTTGTAGCGCAAGTTATCCTTTGTACTCAGTAAAGTAAGTGGTTTGGTGTCCCCCTTTGTCTGTCTCATTCCTTCACACCATCTTTTCACTGCACCGATCCCCAGGGAGCGATGATCTGAGGGAGTACACTGTGACACAACCACTCCTATCCTCTGCACTGGCCCCTCAGATGTGATATGTATACTAAGGGTCCCATCCCAACATCAACAGTGAGTTTAAAAACATACAAAGTTTATGGTCGCCATTTCATTGGCCTCTAGCTATGCCACATTTCACTGCCTCTCCACTAATTTTCTCTGTTTCTCTCCATAATCAATGGTAATCCATCATTTGCCTTCTGAGGCTCCTTTTACAGTGGGTGTGGGTCTTATAAGCTTCATGGCCTTCATGGTGGTCCTGCTGAATCGCTGTGCTTAGCAATATGACATAATTACACTAGAGGGAGCTATTTCAATTTTACAAATAATGACATCATCTCAGAGCTACCACACATGACATCATTGGTGACTAGGAGGAGGGCCCACCTCCATATTTGATTGTTATATGTGATGAAGGCAGTCAGAGTAATTTGCAAAGATAAAGGAGAACTTACCACAATGATTTTTCTTAATCATATCTAACATTTCACCTGATTATTATAAATTTTCCTTAATAATCGATATCAGACTATCCCCATGAAGCAATATGACACCTACATATTTTCCGAGCAGAAATGGTACATCCATTGATTTCCAATATTTAGACAGATGGACTAAGCGTCTGTATTTTCATGCTACATACATGATTGTATTTCACCAGTACCGGCACTACAGTAAGAGGCGCCTGACAAACTGATTGAGGGAAAGTGGAATCTGAAGTACATACTTTCTTGTCAGCCTAATTTTGCTTGGAGGCCAATGTGCCTGGGGAATGCTCTCAACATATTTAGTATTCACGCTCTTGCCTTATCAAGTGTATGTTAGATGGGTAGTGAAAAAAAAAGCTTTCAAAGTGAGAACAGGCACTTTATCAAGCAAACAATAAGTGATTGGCATGAACAATGTGGTAATAACCAGTCTTTGCTAGATAGAAATTAGCTTGGCGCTTGGATAAGTGAGTGGGCGTGAGAGACTTTTAGAAGCGGCATATTATTTCCCTCATTAACAGGAGATATGGGTGTTAACCAGTGTTCAATTTCATCACAGAATAAATGTGAAATCGTGTAAAACAAGAAATCATACAAGTCTTTTAGAGAGAGAGCTCTCGAGTTCTTCTGTGGAAGTGGTGGTGGTATCTAGTTCTCCAGTCTTCCATACCTTCCAAGTTTTAGAAATGATACCCCCTGTGAGACAGTGACTGGAAAGGTGGGAGATGGTGTACATAGTCCACCTAGGATTTTCACTTATACATGGTGAGGGGCTCTATGAAGTAGGAAAACAACGTCTTTTCTAGTTTCTCTTCAGTGTTGTGGGTGGTAAGAGGCTTGAGGTAGTGAGGCCTAGCTACACTGGGGAGTCTCTCTCGGGACAGAGCGTGGAGGCTGCTCACAAGCTGCACACAAACTGAAGGTACAGGTTGCTGTTTAGGGCTTGTGCACATGGCCGTAGTTTCAGTCCGAATTCGATCTGTGTTTTTTGCGGCCTGGCAACAAAAAAGAACATGTCCTATTCTTGTCCGGTTTGCGGACAAGTATATGACATTTCTGCAGGAGTAAAAAAAAAATCTGTGTTTTGTGGATTTGCAATTTGCTGACTGCCAAAACATATGCGGTTTTGTGCATGAGCCCTTATTGTATGTAAGTCGGAGGGGGGATATATGCTATCTAGCAAGTGCATGGACAATAGAGGGCATCTGTCAGCAGTTTTGTACCCATGACACTGGCTGTCCTGTTACATGTGCACTTGTCAGTTGAAGACATCTGTGTTGGTCCCATGTCCATATGTGTCCTCATTGCTGAGCAGAATTAAGTTTTAATATATGCAAATGAGGCTCTAGGAGCAACAGGAACTTTATCATTACACAGTGTCGGATTGGGGGATTGGGGTGCCTAGGGCCCACCAGTGAAAAATTATTCTGGGGGCCTGCCATAAAACTACATGCAAGTCTGCTTGTACATGGTTGATTATGGGGGTCTCTGCACAGACTACACAGTTTTTTTTAAATATGATCATAGCTAGGTTGAGATGCTGTATATTGCCTATCTATATGTAGTGCAATCAGTCTACTGTGCCATGTACCACTTGTGCAGGGGGCGGGAGACTAGGGGTCGACTGGTGGAATCACCTGTTCCCCTGTGGGCCAGTCCAAGCCTGCCGTTACACTTAGAGGCTCTGCTCTCTTTAAATCTGCCACTCTACCTGGACTTTGATAGACAGGGACAGGTGTTATGACATTTTCACTGACTGGCTCTGTCAATCAAAGTGCAGAGGGCACAGCAGTTGCACAGAGAGCAGAGCCTCTCGGTGTAACGGCAACACCCCTGTTGCTCCTAAAGGCTCATTTGCATATATTAAAACCACATTTTTCTCAGCAATGCAGCCACATATGAACATAAGACCAACAGACGCCTTCAGCTGCTAAGTGCACATGTAACAGATCAGCCAGTTTCATAGGTACTTACTTTTAAAGGGGCTGTCCAGGTTCAGAGCTGTACCTGGACATATCCCTATTTTCTCCCAGGCAGCAGCCCCCCTGATATGAGCATTGGAGCTCCAATGCTCTGCGCTGAATCACACAGGGCAAAGGATTTGTTTGGAGATTCGGGCTTGGTGGAGGCTTCTGTCTGGCAGTGAGCCCGGTGATGTCATCAGCACTAATGGGCAGGCTTCAGTGCTGCCCTAGCCTGTAAAACGGCTGCGGAAGCAGTAAATCCCGCCCATCAGAGATGGTGACATCATCGGCAACACTGCCAGGCGGAAGCCTCTGACCTGTGCGATCCAGCACAGGCTAAGGAGAGCATCAGAGAATGAAATGCTCCGATGCTAATATCAGGGGGGCTGCCTGGGTGACAAAGGGGATATGTCAAGGTTCTGTGTCGCCATAAAGCCTGACTTGTCTCTGAACATTGAGCCAAATCCTTACATATGGTGGAGAATCCGGGCGGAATTCTTCAGGGACAGTACTCTTAAATAGACAGTGCACTTAACAAACATGCACCTGTTTTACATGTATGGAGGAACTAAACAATGTGTTGTTCTCCTACATCATGAGCTCCTAGGTGAGAATCCTAGGGGGGATATATACACAATCTGCAACCTTTCCAGTCACTATCTTACATCTCATAATACTAAACAACAGTGCTCCTATACAGGGCCGTCTTAAATATTGATTGGACCCTGGGAAAAAATTTACTTGGGCCCCTTGGATCCCGCCTTCCCACACCCTAGCATGCACTCACAGGGCCCCCTGGATCCCGCCTTCCCACACCCTAGCATGCAATCACGGGGCCCCCTGGATCCCGCCTTCCCACACCCTAGCATGCAATCACGGGGCCCCCTGGATCCCGCCTTCCCACACCCTAGCATGCAATCACGCCCTCCACCACAACACACACACACAAAAAAATCCACACACCTCGTAGAGTAGTAAACTTTAATAATGATGAGTGGCCACTAGAGGTGTTTTTCTTGCAGAGACATGCTATAGACACCAGAACTACTATGTTTAGCTGTTGTGGTTCTGGTGACTATAGTGTCCCTTAATATAAAGAAAAAAATGAATCATCACAAAAGTATCAAATTAAATGGCTGTATCATTATTCTAAAATGTAAAAAGCACAACTTCTGACACAAATATATAGTATTTTGCAATTACTTTTTTTTTTTACAATGTGCAGATAGTACTGTACTACTAACCCCTCCATCCACCCCTACATACAAGGTAATACAGCGCCACATACCTCTTACATCCAGTGACGTCTCTTTGATGTAGATGTTCTCTTTCTTCATCTTCTCCTTTCAGACCTTCAGACCAGACCACAGTTTTTCAGCCATTTCTCATCTCTGCAGTTTGATAAACAAAATCTTAGTTTACTACTTTTCCATCATCCTGCCATCTTATGGACAAATCATCCTACCACCCCCAATACTGTGCCGCTGTGCTCCCCAATACTATACTGCAGAAACAGATAAACCCCCTGATAATAGTAGTACCAT
This sequence comes from Bufo bufo, assembly GCF_905171765.1. Taxonomy (NCBI): domain Eukaryota; kingdom Metazoa; phylum Chordata; class Amphibia; order Anura; family Bufonidae; genus Bufo; species Bufo bufo. Next base: position 564,763,578 of record NC_053392.1, on the reverse strand, counting down.
GCAGATAGTGCCCTTCATTAATTATTGGCACACAGTGCCCTAAAATAACTGCGCCCAGCAAATAGTGCCCCTGACACTAATAGTGTAAACATAACATCCCCCAAAAATAATTGTGGTAAGCTGATACTGTGCCAAGGTGCCCCCACAGTAATAGTACTCCCAAAAGTCCCACCAATAGGAATAATTCTCTGCTAGAGCACACATGGTAGTAATAGTGCTCCTACAGTGCCCCCAACATGTCCCCACTGTGCCCCAGAAGTAATAATGCTCCCATAGTGCCCATACTAGTAATCATGTTCCCCATAGACCCCCAGTAGTAATAAAGCTCATCATAATGCCTCCCAGTAGTAATAATTCTCCTTATAATGTGCCAGTGCAAAAAAAATACCCCTTTTTAATGCCCCCAGTGGAGATAATGTCCCCATAGTGCCCCCATAATGTGCCAGTATAAAATACCCCTATATAGTGCCACCAGTAAATGCCCCAATAGTGCTCCTCTCCCCCCTTCTTCCTAGTGCCCGCATAATGTACCAGTATAAAATGCCCTATATATAATGCCCCAGTAGATGTCCACAGTGTCCCCCATAATTTGCAAGTATAAAATACCCCTTCTTAGTGCCTCCCATAGATGAGCCCATAGTACTCCTCTCTCCCCTTCCCCAAAGTGCCCACCATGATGTGCCCCAGTATAAAATGCCCCTATACAGAGCCCCCCATATAAAATACCCCTTCTTTGTGGCCTCAGTAGAAGCCCCCATAGTGCCCCCAATAATGTGCCTGTAAGAAGTGCCACCAATAATGTGCCAGTAAGAATTGCCCCCATAGATGCCCCCACAGTGCCCCCCAATAATGTGCCAGTAAGATGTGCCCCCCATAGATGCCCCCCAATCATGTGCCAGTAACAAGTGCCTCCATAGATGACCCGCAATCATGTGCCAGTTACAAGTACCCCCATAGATGCCCCTAAATCATGTGCCAGTAACAAGTACCCCCATAGATGCCCCCCAATCATGTGTTAGTAACAAGTATCCCCATAGATGCCCCCCAATCATGTACCAATAACAAGTGCCCCCATAGATGCCCCCCAATCATGCGCCAGTAACAGGAGCCCGCATAGATGCCCCCAATCATGTGCCAGTAACAAGTTCCCCCATAGATGCCCCCCCAATCATGTGCCAGTAAGTAGTACCATATAAAAAAATAAACACATACTTACCTCCATCAGGCTGGCAGCGATGCAATGCAGACCTCTTCCGGCCTGTATTCCACACTGTATGGCTCAGGCTAGTGTACGCCTAGTGCCTACAGCCTATCGGAGGAACGGGGAAGGGAGACGCCTCTCCCTCCCCCGCCCCGCCGCAGCACATCTATCTGTATTGCTGTCCTGAGGACGGCGATACAGATGACTATGAAGATGAACGCTTACACAATGGAAGCGCTCATCTCCCTGTGCCCTGACGCCGAGATTGGAATAGCATAAACTGCTAGTGGTGCTTTGTCAATGATTATGCGAAAAAGGAGGTGGACCTCTTAATTTGGGTCCTGCAGCAGGGTATATGTTGAAGCAGGATCACATTAATAATGGATGCCATCTGCCCTTAGCGGGATACAGACAGCCACTAGGTAGTTGTCATACAGAAGCTGGATGTCCTCCTGTAGTCAATCCAAGCTCTTTCAACTTGGATCCATAGTTCCGCCAAGGTGGTTGATGGCTACTGCGCATGGGAGATGTGTTGCCCCATCCAGTCCCAGACATCCTCAATGGGGGTGAGCTCTGGCAAAGGAGCTGGCTAGAGGAACAGTTGGATACCCTGAAGAGCATGTTGGGTGTTATCTTGTGAGTACACAACCTGTCTCTGAGTAAAACAAAAAGGAAGTAGGACTGGTTCCACAATGTTCTTGACATAACAGAGACTGGTTAGTGTTCCCTCTACAAATACTAGATGGAACGGGCATGGTAGCTAATAGTGCTCCACACCATTACTCCTTGTGTTGGGCCTGTGTGTCTCCAGACTATGCATGATGGAAGTCGGTGCTTTTCAGCCCTCCTACGAACTCTGATGTGGCCATCATTATAACCAAGGCAGATCCTGCTTTCATCATTGAACACTGTTGCTTGCCATTCATGCCTCCAGTGTGATCTCTCATAGTACCAGTGCAGGTGCTCTTGGCAATGATGAGAGGCCATTGGCAGATGGGGTAGTGAAATGCACGAATGCAGTCCAGCTTCAAGTAGATGGTTTCTTATGGTCCAGGTGGTCACTAGTTCAGTGGTGACAGGACCACAAGCAGCACGTTACCACTGAAGCCAGTCCTTGGCTGCAGTGGAGCATGTGACTATGCCCATGCTGTACCGCATGTAAACACTCTAGCTACCGAAACATGGACACAGTGGAGGCAGCACAGAGGACTGAAGCAGTAAGGAGCAGGTAAGTATGAACTTTTTGTTTCAGGATGCAGGCATTAAGTAAAATGTAATTATTACAGGAAAAACCCTCTAAACTGCAAAATTCCCTACATTTTAAACTCATTTTTATATTCATATTTTCAATACAAAGGACTTGTCTAGGATTGCAAACATTCATTGTATTTTTTAATTAGAAAATAGCTAAAAAACCAAAAAAGTCTAAACATAAAAATTCGAATGATCTATTCTCTAATAAATGTACATAAACACATGCAGTTCTGGATAAATTCCCATAATCCCATGGCATGAGAGAGTAGACTGCAGCTGAAAGTAAAGATAATAGCCACTAAGTTCCGCAGCGTTAGCACTGCCACAATGCCTCGGTGTTAGAAGATGCAGCAGTATTATTTCTGCCTCTTGACAAGAAGAGATTTCGGCTCTAGGAATTATTTTCAGACCTATGCACCAAACATGATAAAATGGAAATCAACATGCAGTGTAAACCAGGCAATCGAAGCAAACAGCAAAGACAATTTTTCATGATTAGTGTGACCAGAGTTCTCCTGGCTATAATGAGAAAACAATAAAAAGCTATAGATTTCATCTGGAAATCCTGATGTAGCCTGAAAAACATAAATGATCATAAAGCACAATATTTAAAAGTGCTTCAGGCTCGCAAAAGGGAATTAAAATGATATGCAGCAGAGATAAAAGAGTGAAGTTCCAGTAATCCAGAAGTCTGCGGATGCACCAAAAGTTAGACTACAGAACAGAGGGGCAAAAAATATTCATAATAATTAAAATCTCCTTAGAGGTCTAAGGCCTCATGCACACGACTGTTGTGTGCATCCGCGGCCGTTGTTCCATTTTCCGTTTATTTTTTCGCAGACCCATTGACTTTCAATGGGTCTGTGGAAAAATCGGAAAATGCACCGTTTGGCTTCCGCCTCCGTGATCCGTTTTTCCAGTCCGTGAAAAAAATAGGACCTGTCCTATTTTTTTCACGGACAACGGTTCACGGACCCATTCAAGTCAATGGGTCCGTGAAAAATCACGGATGCACACAAGATAGTCATCCGTGATCCGTGTCCGTTTTTCCTATCATTTTCAATGCAAACTTGACTTATTTTTTTTTTTCACTTTTCATGTCCGTGGATCCTCCAAAAATCAAGGAGGACCCACGGAAGAAAAAACGGTCACAGATCACGGAACAACGGAAATCCGTTTTGCGGACCGCAAAAAAAAGCGGTCGTGTGCATGAGGCCTAAGGGAGTAGAGGGGTAATTGTCTCTAGTTCTGGCAGTCTAAGGTAGAAGAGGGACTAGTGGAAAAGTGAGAGTTAATACCTGGTGATCTAGGCTATACGAGGGGTTTACATATTTTAATTCCTAGTGGTCTAAGGTAGAAGAGGAGCTTCATATTGTATTCAGTAGCGTACTAGGGTAAAAATTGGCATAAATACTTGGTGATCTAGGGTATATGAGGGGTTTACATATTTTATTTCCTGGTGGGCTAGGGTAGAAGATGGGTTTTATATTTTATTCTTTAGTGGTCTAAGGATAAAAGTGGGAGTTAATACCTGGTGAACTACAGTATATCAGGGGTGTATATATTAATTCCTGGTGGTTTAAGGTAAAATAGGGGAGGTTAATACCGGGTGGTCTGGTGGCTTACTCACCTCCGCAGGTTCCAGCAATGTCTGACCTCTTATGAGGTAAGTGTACTGCTCTCCAGGTAGCAGACTGTTAAGTCATAAACCCTGACTCCCTTGCAGTCAGAGGATTCGGACTAATGCTGAGTACAGTAAGATGAAGGAAACTTGTGTCTGGACCTAGTGGGGCATGCAACCTACCTCCTCCTTTTCCAATCCTGTGGTAACTGGAGAAATATATTTAAATGTCCCACTGAATAGAGTAATAAATGCAGGAGGTGATGATCAAACAGCTAACGCAGATCCAGAAATGTTTTGTATTTGCTTGTGTGGTGGCTAGGTTGAAGCCCCTGCAGTGGCCAGGTCTGGGTGGATAATATTCGGCATTTGTCGTGACGCCGATTGTAGCGTGCGCAGGGTACTATCCCAGGGCCCTTCCAAGGTGTCATAACGCACGTCCCAGATTAGGAATGCCAGAGTGGTGTAATGGCCCATAATGTCTCTATAGTTTTGTGGTAGTTGTGTCACGGTGTCTCCTACCTGGCTACGGCCTGACTCCTGGCTCACTTGCAATACATTTGAGTGTAGTGAGTGTATGAGTAATAGAGGAATAAATGATGTCCAGACCTTCAGATGAAGTTCAAAAGTTGCTTTACTTGAAATAAGTTGCATCCAAACAGTATAGAGCTTTGGTCTCTTGGTCCCAGCAGGTTTTGACAATGATTGGCAGGAATGATTACTTCTGCTTTAAATGTGGAGCTTGCAGGATAAATGTCTGCTTGGTAGCTCTGTAACTGCGGCAGGATTAGCTTCTGCACTTATCTGTAACTTCTGCTGTGTGGGGACAGACTAGCTGAGGAGGAATGGCTTCTCCTAGGACTCTGGACATATCTCATAGATGGATTCTCAGGGGATGCTTTCTTCCTGGAACTCTGGAGTTTGGCTGTAGTTTCTACTCTCTTCATCCAGCAGAGCTGAAGGTGCTCTAGCTGGGATATACACTCACCTAAAGAATTATTAGGAACACCATACTAATACGGTGTTGGACCCCCTTTTGCCTTCAGAACTGCCTTAATTCTACGTGGCATTGATTCAACAAGGTGCTGATAGCATTCTTTAGAAATGTTGGCCCATATTTATAGGATAGCATCTTGCAGTTGATGGAGATTTGAGGGATGCACATCCAGGGCACGAAGCTCCCGTTGCACCACATCCCAAAGATGCTCTATTGGGTTGAGATCTGGTGACTGTGGGGGCCATTTTAGTACAGTGAACTCATTGTCATGTTCAAGAAACCAATTTGAAATGATTCGAGCTTTGTGACATGGTGCATTATCCTGTGGAAGTAGCCATCAGAGGATGGATACATGTTCTCATTCTGTTTACGCCAAATTCGGACTCTACCATTTGAATGTCTCAACAGAAATCGAGACTCATCAGACCAGGCAACATTTTTCCAGTCTTCAACAGTCCAATTTTGGTGAGCTCGTGCAAATTGTAGCCTCTTTTTCCTATTTGTAGTGGAGATGAGTGGTACCCGGTGGGGTCTTCTGCTGTTGTAGCCCATCCGCCTCAAGGTTATGCGTGTTGTGGCTTCACAAATGCTTTGCTGCATACCTCGGTTGTAACGAGTGGTTATTTCAGTCAACGTTGCTTTTCTATCAGTTTGAATCAGTCGGCCCATTCTCCTCTGACCTCTAGCATCCACAAGGCATTTTTGCCACAAGGACTGCCGCATACTGGATGTTTTTCCCTTTTCACACCATTCTTTGTAAACCCTAGAAATGGTTGTGCGTGAAAATCCCAGTAACTGAGCAGATTGTGAAATACTCAGACCGGCCCGTCTGGCACCAACAACCATGCCACGCTCAAAATTGCTTAAATCACCTTTCTTTCCCATTCTGACATTCAGTTTGGAGTTCAGGAGATTGTCTTGACCAGGACCACACCCCTAAATGCATTGAAGCAACTGCCATGTGATTGGTTGACTAGATAATTGCATTAATGAGAAATAGAACAGGTATTCCTAATAATTCTTTAGGTGAGTGTATATGGACATGTCTCAGCCGAGACTATGTCGTTGCTGTCCTCCCTAAGAAGGGGTTCTCCTGAATACTATCACACAGCCTTCCCCTAGCAGGGGTGGCTGGCACACTCTCACTAACTTCCTTCTCCACCCATACTGCAGATCTCCACAGAGGGGGAGCTAAGCTGGAATAAACCATTCCAGCTCAGATACACTAAACTGTAACTTGTACCTGCCAATTAGTTGCTGCCACCTGCTGGTAACCAGGCTAATTACATGAACAATTGCATTTAACATAGATTTATATGCACATTTGTGGAAGACATGAGCAAAATCATATCTGATGACAGTATAAAGGCTCCTAGGAGATAGTAGTGGGGCAGAGGCGTGTAGTAACACAACTCTGGGGTGTTACACCCCTAATGCTGGTTGTTGATTCTCACTAGACATTCCTGTGGACAGCTCCTACGTGGCCTCTTTCAGTCCCTCCAAGTGATTAGTGCATGGTAGGAAGTGAAAAGGACTGTGCTTCTGTAAGCAGCCATTTTATAAGCACTCTGTCCAATCATTAAGGAAATGGTCAGGGTTTGGGGGATCTGGTGCTGCCTAGCCCCCAGACTGTGGAGTCATTTTCAGTCAAAAACATTTTTTGTTGTTGCTAAATAGTGCGTCATATACAGTATATATTTACTGTTAGGTCATCTGGAGGGTAAAGGACCTTCATACGGTTCTCAATGTACCTCAACTGGCCCATCGTGAATGCGATCTTTTCTATTTGTTTCCACAGACAAGTGGAATCAGAGATATAATGTAGCCTCTTATTTTATCCTTACATGAGAACATGCATGCTTCGCTGGTTGAAACATGGATGTTCATGAAGGGGTTGAAATAACCCAACAAATGGTCAGCTATTGGCAGGCCTAACAGCATTAGCGTCGATGACCCAATAATGACTTAAAGGGGTTGTCCGGGCTTTTACTATTGATGACCTATGCTCAGGATACGTCATCAATATCAGATCGGTGGGGGTCAGACACTGGAACGTGTTTGGACATGTGTGGACATTTGCCCCTATTGCTGCTATGCAAATCCATCAACTCACTACTTTAGTGCACTTTGAATGGTTAAAGGGGTTGTCTCACTTCATTAAGTGTCATTTATCATGTAGAGAAAGTTAATACAAGCCACTTACTAATGTATTGTGATTGTCCATATTGCTTCCTTTGCTGGCTGGATTTATTTTTCCATCACATTATACACTGCTTGTTTCCATGGTTACAGACCACCCTGCAATCCATCAGTGGTGGTCGCGCTTGCACACTATAGGAAAAAGCATCAGCCTCTCTGGTGGCCGGGGCCAGGGGACCGCACATAGGCTGGGGCTTTTTGTGCAAGCATGACCACCACTGATGGACTGCAGGGTGGTCGTAACTATGGAAACAAGCAGTGTATAATGTGATGGAAAAATAAATCCAGCCAGCAAAGGAAGCAATATTGACAATCACAATACATTAGTAAGTGGCTCGTATTAACTTTCTCTACATAATAAATGCCACTTAATGAAGTGAGACAACCGCTTTAACCATTCAAAGTGCACTAAAGTAGTGAGTTGATGGATTTGCATAGCAGCAATAGGGGCAAATGTCCACAAATTTCCAAAATGCCACTTACTGAAGTGAGACAACCGCTTTAACTTGCACTGTGATTTATGGTGTTGCTTGCATGTATACTATTTTATACTGTTGAATAGCATTTTATAGGATATATCCTGTTCATTTGCACTGTTATTGCACTGTATTTGTACTAAATTGTGGAAAGGGTTAATGCACAGAGATAACTTGTTGGAGCACTCTGTATAGTATATCACTGTAGGGCGCCACTGGAAAGGTTTTTCAACCACGTAGCCAATGTTGTCGAAAAATCCAGGGCACTCGTTTTTGTGTTTCAAAATAGATACATCATTTTTATGGATTATAAGCACGAGAAATAAATGAGTATTTTTTTCTCCCATTATTGTATTCCAGCTAAGTAGTATACAACGACATCCAGACTAGGTAACAATGTTTCGGTCAGGGTGACCTTTGTCATGTCTTTGTAGAGAATATAGTAATTGGTTACAAGGGGTGTAAGACAGTAATGAACTTCTAAATTGGAAATAATGCAATAGAAATTAACCGAATGTTGGAAAGAAGAGATAGTTGAATAAGATAAAGGGGTAAATGAAGGATATACCAGATCACTCAAGGTGAAAAATGGAGAGGTGGAGGAAAATGAGTATGTACTTTGAGTATGAAACTGACAGATGGTTTAATAGATGGAACAGTGGAAGACTGGAGAAAAAGAACTGAACAGGTAAGTACAGTGGCGTGCCAAGGGTGTTTGGCACCTGGGGTGGGTCCTTTCTGTGGCACCCCCCCCCCCCACAAAGTATTTTTTTTCTCCCATTATTGTATTCCAGCTAAGTAGTATACAACGACATCCAGACTAGGTAACAACGTTTCGGTCAAGGAGTATTGACCTCATTGTACAACCTTCACAGTAGTTTTGTCCAGATAAGTGCCCCCTCACGGTCATTATGCCCACACAGTGCCACCTCACAGTATGTATGCCCTCACTGGACAACTTTCACACTAGATATGCCCACATTGTGCCCCCTTAAAGTACTTATCCCTTCATTGTGCCCCCCCATAGTAGTTATGCCCTCTCTGTGCCCCTTTCACAGCAGTAATGCGCTATCTGTGCCCCCTTCAATTGTAATGCCCTCTCTCTGCACCTTTTACAGTAGTAATGCCCTCTGTGCCCCCTTTATAGTAGTAATGCCCTCTGAGCCCCTTTCACAGTAGTAATACGCTATCCGTGCCCCCTTCACAGTAGTAATACCCTCTCTCTGCCCCTTTTATAGTAGTAATTCCCTATGTGCACCCTTCACAGTAGTAATGCCCTCTGTGCCCCCTTCAAAGTAGTAATGCCCTGTGTGCCCCCTTCACAGTAGTAATGCCCTCTGTGCCCCTTTCACAGTAGTAATGCCCTCTGTGCCCCCTTCACAATAGTAATGCCCTCTGTGCACCATTCACAACAGTAATGCCTTCTGTGCGCCCTTAACAGTAATAATGCCCACTGTGCCCCCTCCGTAGTAATAATGTCAATTGTGCCCCCTTTATAGTAATAATGCCCTCTGTGTCCCTTTGTAGTATTAATGCCCTCTGTGCCCCTTCACAGTAATAATGCCCTGACACACACACACCACAGTGGGTGAATTATTTTTATTTTTTTACTGAAGCAACAGCAGACTCAGCTCAGCTACAGTGTATATTTGCACACACACTGTCCGTGATACACACAACACTGGTTGTCACTTCAGTTCACTACAAGGCACACAGCCATTTTCAGGAGGACTAGAGAGGAGCACTGGATCGAGCGAGCGGCTGCAAAGATGGAAAGTTTTTTCCTGCCGCTCCTCTTATAACGCTCCAGTGCTGATATAACCTCCAGAGACATTACATCATATGTGACTGATATCAGCCGCTCCTCTTATAACTCTCCAGTGCTGATGAAATCTCCAGAGACATTACATCTAGTGTTGATCGAGTACCAAAGTGTTCGGGTGCTCGGGCCGAACACATCGGGATTGTCACGGTGCGGTCTAGGAGGCGGGCATGTCCGGAGCGCGCACGCATCATCAGCGCGTCCAGCGTCACCCGCGCTCCTGATAATACTAGGTGCGTCTATGCGCATTCATGTGAATGGTTTTAGGGCTGAGCTGATCACTCGGCGCTCGGCTGTGTAGTCTGTGTGGAGTCATGTGACGCTGGCCACGTCACATGATCCCTCTGGCTCCCTATTTAAACAGTCAGTATGCTGGCCACAGATTGCATGTTATTTAGGTTCCACCTAGGAAAACTATCCTTCTCAACTGGAAACCTCCTAAGAATCCTACTGTGCAACAATGGGTACATCTAGTTAATGCTGATCTTGAATTATACAAGTTTGTGTATGAGAGAAGAGGGACCCCTGATCGCTTCATGAAGATATGGGACCCCTGGATTGGAGCCCAGACTCTAGTACCATAGATGACTGAAAGACTGTTCTGACCAATGAAGGCGTGTGTGAATGTGTGTGCGTGTGTGCAGTACTTTTAATCTTCCTTAGGATTGATATGTTGGGTACTGTTCATCCTGAAAGTGATATCTTTTTCTTCTGTCCCAAACTTGGGTCATGAGGAACTGTTATGATTGATCCCATGTATTTGATTTGTACTGGACTCAATTGATGATTGTCTGTATTTGATGTGTTTGTTATGCTTTTTGCTAAATTAATAAATAAAAAGATACTATTAAAAAATTTAGGTTCCACCTGCGATTCTGTCTTTCCTGGCGTACTTACCTCCTGCTGAATTCCTGACGATCCTCTGCCTGCTCTTTGTGTACTTTGCTGCTCTCCTGGTATTCTGACCCCGGCCTCCTCCTGACGATCCTCTGCTGACTCCTTTGGTACTTCACGAATCTCCTGGTATTTATGACCCCGGCTTCTCCTGACTATTCTCTGCTTGCTCCATTTGTACTTCATAGCTCTCCTGGTATAGACTCGGTCCGTTCACGTTCTGTTGTTTGTCTGGTCTGTCCTCCCTGCACTTATTCCAAGCTAGGGATTGCCGTCCAGTTGTCCCCTGTCATTAGGACTTGCGAGGCAAGTAGGCAAGGCCAGGGGCGAGGGTGGAGCGCAGTGGTCACTTCCTTCCCCCCTGTGTATGTGTGTACGCGACCGTTACAGGGATGCTCGGGTGCTCTACCGAACACCCGAGCACAATGGAAATCAATGGGAGAACCCGAGCATTAAACCAGGCACCCCCTGCTCTGAAGAGGGAAGGATGCCTGGTTCATAGGAAAAAGTCAGAAATTGATGGAAACACCACTGAAATTGGGGAGGATGTCTGGATGCATCTTGGACTCCCAGGTCGCTGCTGGGAACGATATTGTCCGAGCAGTGCGCCACTTTTACAGACTGACAATATTACGCACCAAAACGAAGATAAAATCGATTTTAGAGGAAAAATTGTTAGGAAACATTCTTTCCTGTATATTTACTTGTATATAAAGTGCAAGGGCTGCCAAAAATTACAAGGAAGAGGCACTCCGATACAACTTGTATATCACATAAAGGAGGGCCTCATTCACATTGTGGTACAATTGTTCAGGTAGTGGGACTCCTACACTCAGAAAGCCTATGCACTAAGGGAAAGGGCTGCCAAAAATTACAAGGAACCGGCACTACAATATACCCTTTGTTACACATAAAGGAGGGCATCATACACAGCCTTGAAAAATTATGATTGATGGCCTGCTGGTGACCCTCAAAAACATTTGGAGCAAGTGCCTGCTGATATGACTATATAAAACATTATGGGCAAGGGCCTGCTGCCACTTTGGTGACTCTAGATAACCTGGGCCCGATCGCACGTCCCCGTGATGGGGATGATCTATTCGGATGTCTACCCTATCAACTTTCGATGTTCTTTTCAGCGCCAACCACGGTGACCATGGGTAACAGGGAATCAGGGTTTGATTCCGGAGAGCGAGCCTGAGAAACAGCTACGACTACCACTTCCAAGCAAGGCAGCATGCGCACAAATTACCTATTAGGTATAATTAGGTGAGGGTCTGCAGGTGAGCTGACCCTGTAAAAGATTTTAGGTGCGGGCCTGCTGGTGAGCTGATCCTCTAAAAAATTATATGCAAGGGCCTGCTGGTGAGCTGACCCTGTTAAACATTGTAGATGAGGGCCTGCTGGTGAGCTGACCCTCTAAAAAATTATATGCAAGGGCCTGCTGGTGAGTTGAACCTGTAAAACATTGTAGGTGAGGGCCTGCTGGTGAGCTGACCGTCTAAAAAATTATATGCGAGGGCCTGCAGCTGAGCTGACCCTCTAAAACATTATATGCAAAGGGCATATATGCGACGAATAAGCATGTTGATATGATGGAAGAGGAGGAGGATAAGAAAAGGAAGCTTCAACCATATACCCTTGTTTGTGGTGGAAGGGGTGCATGGGAATACAGTGTATTCAATACACCATAAAAGCCACATTTAAAGTGCCTTTATGTTCAGCCGCTTTCCTCTGGTGGAGTAGAGAAGTTATTGTCAATCCAGGCCTTGTTCATTTTTGTAAGAGTCAATCTGTCAGCATTTTCAGTTGACAGGCGGATACGCTTATCTGTTATAATGCCACCAGCAGCACTAAATACCCGCTCAAACAAAACGCTGGTGGCTGGGCAGGCCAGCACCTCCAAGGTGTAGAGCGCCAGTTCGTGCCACGTGCCCAGCTTGGACACCCAGTAGTTGTAAGGCACTGAGGGATCATTGAGGACGCTGACACTGTCTGCTATGTACTCCTTCACCATCTTCCAAAAATTTTCCCTCCTTGTGACACTAGGTCGCGCATCAGGTTGAGGGTGCTGGCGGGCTGTCATAGAACTATCCCAGGCTTTGGAGAGTGTTGCCCTGCCTCTGTTGGAACTGCTGTGTGTTCCCCTTGTCTCCCCTCCTCGGTTAGCCAAGGAACTACGGACTCTGCCGCCACCGTTGTTAGATGGAAATTTTGGGAGAAATTTTTCTACAAGGATCTTCTAGTATTGCATCGTTTTGCTCATCCTCTCCACCAGAGGAATGAGAGATGAGAAGTTCTCTTTCTAGTGGGGGTCGATAAGGGTGAACAACAAGTAATTTGTGTTTTCTAAAGTGCGTATAATGTGCGGGTCGCTGGAAAGGCAGCCTAATATGAAGTCAGCCATGTGTGCCCGAGTACCAACAAGCAAGACCTCGCTGTCGTCATCAGGAGGATCACTCTGAATCTCCTCATCCCTCTTCCTCCTCTTCTGCTCACCCACGCTGAACAGATGGAATAAAACTTCCATGGGTACTACCCTCTGTAGCGGAGGCAACTATCTCCTGCTCCTCCTCCTCTTCATCGTCCAATTGGCACTGAGAATACGAACTGAGGGTGGTCTGGCTATCACCCTGTGTAATGTCTTCCCCCAATTCCACCTCTTCCACATGCAAAGCGTCGTCCTTAATTGTGAGCAGCGACCTTTCAGTAGACACAGAAGTGGGTTGGTTACGCTGATAATAGCGCTATCGCCGCTCACCATCTGTGTTGATTCCTCAAAGTTTCTTAAAACCTCTCAGAGGTCAGACATCCATGCCCACTCCTCACTTGTGAATAGCGGAAGCTGACTGGAAAGGCGACGACCATGTTGCAGCTGGTATTCCAATACTGTCCTCTGCTGCTCACAAAGCCTGGCCAACATGTGGAACATCGAGTTCCAGCGCGTGCTCGCGTCAATTTCAAGCGCTGCTGCAGCGTTGACAGACCGGCTGAAGCTGTCGATGACTTGCGGAAATGTGCACACACTCGGCGCACCTTCACCAGTAGCTCAGCAAATTGGGGTAGGTTTTAAGAAACCGCTGAACCACTAAGTTTAAGACGTGGGCGCCATAACACAGGGCAACTGCCTACATCACACAAGCGCCCTCTAGGCCACAGAGCCCCAAAACTACGGACCATAGCAGTCCACACTGAAGCACCAGCACACAAGCGGCTCATCCAGTGATCTGAGGAAGGCTATATGCCGAAAAACGTTTAATATATGTGAACTGGAAAACAGCCTATGCAATAAAGTACTGCACCTAAAGCAAACAAGTGGATTTCAGGAGTCTTTCTCTATAAGACATGGGCTAGGCATGGGATGTGTCTGAGCTTGCCGAGCTCCAAAGCCGCCACCAAGTTACGGCCATTATCAGACACAACCATGTCTGGTTCTAGGTTGAGTGGCGAGAGCCACAGCTCAGTCTGGTCTCTTATCCCCTGCCACATCTCTGCGGCAGTGTGCTGTTTGTCCCCTAAGCATATCAGCTTCAGCGTGGCCTGTTGCCACTTCCCCACTGCAGTGCCACACTGCTTCCAGCTACTGACTGATGACTGACTGGTTCTTCAAGTGGAGAGGAGGCGGAGGAGGAGGAGAAGTGGGGGTTGTAGCCACTAACGTAGGTGCTGGTGGAAACCCTGATCGACATAGGGCCCGCAATCCTTGGCGTCGGTAGCACCTGTGCCAATCCAGGGTACGACTCGCTCCCGGCCTCCACAACATTCACCCAGTGTGCTGTCAGGGAAATGTAGCGTCCCTGGCGACTGCACTTGTCCATGTGTCCGTAGTTAAGTGGACCTTCCCAGTAACTGCGTTGGTCAGGGTACGTGTGATGTTACGGGACACATGTTGGTGTAAGGCGGGCACGGCACACCTTAAAAAATAGTGGCGGCTGGGGACTGCGTAATGCGGGACGGCTGCCGACATCAGGCTGCAGAAGGCCTCAGTGTCCACATGCCTAAATGGCAACATTTCCAGGGCCAGTAATTTGGAAAGTTGCGCATTTACTGCTATGTGGGTGGGTGGCTGGTTATTTGCGCTTGCGTTCAAATGCCTGGGGTAAGGACATTTGTACGCTGCGCTGGGACACAAAGTGGATGTGGTAGCTGATGGTGCCAGGTGCAGGGCAGGAGGCATCCGGGCCTGCGTCTTGGACAGGGGATTGGCCAGCACATAACACAGGGGAAGAGGAGGCAGTGTTGTGTCCTGCAGACACAGATTGTGGACCCAGGCGTTCGGCCCACCTATTACGGTGCTTTGATGCCATGTGGCGGATCATGTTGGTGGTAGTGAGGTTGCTAGTGTTCATGCCACGGCTCATTTTAGTGTGGCACAGGTTGAAAACTACTATTCTTTTGTCGTTCGCACTTTCCTCAAAAAAGCGCCATACTGCCGAACACCTACCACTTAGCAAGGGAGATTTCCGCAAGGGGGTGCTCCGTGGAACAGTTGCAGGCCTTTTTGGTGTGACCCGCCTTCTCCCTTTTGCCACCCCACTGCCTCTTCCAGCCTGTTGTGGTGCTGCAGATCCCTCCCCCTCTGTACTACTGTCCTCGCTCGGCTTTCTACCTTCCCAGGTTTGGGCAGTGACTTCATCGTCCACCACCTCCTCTTCCACTTCCTCACTCTGCTCATCCTCCTGACTTGTTGACCTAACCACAAACTCAGTGATTGACAACTGTGTCTCATCCTCTTCCTCAACCTCTTGAGACAGTAATTGCTTTTGAGTTATTGGCAACTGTGTCTCATCATCATCCACCTCATTAAACAGTAATTGCTGTTCCCCACCGTCATCTTCGTGGGACTGTGGATGCTCAAGAGTTTGGGAATCAGGTCACAAGATATGTCCCTCTTCAAGCATGGTTGGCGAGAGGGCCAAATTAAGGAATGGCGAGGAAAAGAGGTCCTCGGAATATCCGAGTGTGGGATCACTTGTTTGGCCAAACTCTCCATGGTGGGAGGAAGAAGTATCAAGACTGGACTTGGAAGACATGGTGGTGCTTAACTGACTGGAAGCATTATCTGCTGCAATCCAACCGACCACCTGGTCGCACTGGGCTGACCTAAAGAGTGGTGTCCTGCGCCGCCCTGCAAACTGGGACATGAAGCTAGGTATCATGGATGATTTTTTTTTCTTGTGCCCAGCATCACGGACACTTCCCCGTCCCTTACTGCTCACTTTCTTCATTTTAAATGTGATATATGCTTGAAAGTATGTCACACATATAGTAGCGTAGGATTTGGAAGTGTATGCGCAAAAAATGTAAAAAGGTATTCGGGATGTGGAAACGTCACACAGGAGATACCCCGCAGATAATGTCAATGCTGTCACCAGCGGCTAATAAAAAATTACAGGGAATGTCACAGGTATTTGGGATGAGGAAACGTTATACAGGAGAGATACCACCAGTAATGTCACTGTCCAAAGCGTCTATGTAAAAAGTAATCTGTATGTCACAAATAAAAATTTTAAGGGCACACGTTACACTGGAGAGATGGCACTGGTAATGTCACTGTCTGCAGCGGACACCGTCTATTGAAAAAGTACACTGGATGTCACAGATATTTTTTGTAGGGTTGTTTTTATACCAAAATTTTGATTCGGTTTCAATACCATAAAAAAGTATTGCGATACTCGATACCATTCGATACCACGCAAAAAAGATAAGACGCTAAAAAAAGCTGCGTGCATTCTACATTTTATGGAACGTCCAGACCATAATTGAACAGTCCTATCCTAATTTTTGGGGGGACAGGGTGACAAAAAAAAAATTGCGAATTGCACGGTTTTTCTTTTTTCTTTTACGGCGTTCACCGCATAGGAGATTTTTTAAATAGTTTGAAGTTTTCGGACGTGGCGATATGTAATTTATTTATTTATTGTTTATATATTTTATATGTAATATGAGGGGTTAATTGCGGCGGATCGCAGCGTCCTGTTAGAGGTCGGGTGCCAGCAATGTGTTTCTGCCGCCTGTATTTGTAATGTATTAAACGTTAGTTATTATTGGTGGCGCAGTGCACCCTCCCCTCCTCTTCGTTCCCATTGGTGGCAGCAGCGGCACAGGGGGGAGAGACTTCTTCCTTCTCCCCGTGCTGCTGAGGGAACATGGCCGCGCTGAGAGCAGCGCGATCCATGTTCTCTGGTACTGGGCTGTGCAGTAGCACAGCCGAGTATCGATAAAAGGAAAATCCCGGTATCGATACGATACCGGGACAAAAGTATCTATTGGGTATCGAAAATTCTATACCTGAAGCAACCCAAATTTTTGGGATGCGCACACTTTACACAGGAGATGTGTCGCAGCTAATGTCACTATCCGCAGCGGACACCGTCTATTGAAAAAGTACACTGGATGTCACAGATATTTTTTGGATGCGCACACTTTACACTGCAGATGTGGTGCAGCTAATTTCACTGTCTGCAGCAGACACCGTCTATTGAAAAAGTACACTGGATGTCACTGATATTTTTCAGATGCGCACGCTTTACACTGGAGTTGTGGCACGGATAATTTAACTGTCCGCAGCGGCCTATTAGACACTATTTAACACAGGATGCGCTAAAAATATATATTGCTGCTGTCACACACAATAGTCCTTAAAAGGAATTTTGGATCTCTGAAAAGTTTTTGTAATAAAAATCTTCCAATTTCACTCCCTACACTATCTCTCCCTTCTGCTGCAGCTCTCCCTGACTAAGACTGAGCTATATAGCACCCGATGACGCGTTCTGGCCAGCCAATTACTGTAATGCCAGCAGCCAACATGGCTACGGCATTACAGTGCGTGCCAGTACCATCCAGCACGTTTATCGGCTGCGTACAAGCCAAGAAACGTGTGGAGAAGAGACTCGAACAGGTGTTCGGCCAAGCATGCTTGATCATAAGTTGGTATATAAGTATATAAATAAAACTATTGTTTAGAAATAGAAAACAGAAAATTGGCATGTGCGTATGTATTCACCCCCCTTTGTTAGGAAGCCCATAAAAAGCTCTGGTGCAACCAATTACCTTCAGAAGTCACATAATTAGTGAAATGATGTCCACCTGTGTGCAATCTAAGTGTCACATGATCTGTCATTACATATACACACCTTTTTTGAAAGGCTGCAGAGGCTGCAATACCTAACAAGAGGCATCACTAACCAAACACTGCCATGAAGACCAAGGAACTCTCCAAACAAGTAAAGGACAATGTTGTTGAGAAGTACAAGTCAGAGTTCGGTTATACAAAAATATCCAAATCTTTGATGATCCCCAGGAGCACCATCAAATCTATCATAACCAAATGGAAAGAACATGGCAGAACAGCAAACCTGCTAAGAGACTGCCGCCCACCAAAACTCACAGACCGGGCAAGGAGGGCATTAATCAGAGAGGTCTCTGTGCTGCCTAAGGTAACCCTGGAGGAGCTGCAGAGTTCCACAGCAGAGACTGGAGTATTTGTACATAGGACGACAATGAGCCGTATGCTCCATAGAGTTGGGCTTTATGGCAGAGTGGCCAGAAGAAAGCCATTACTTTCATATAAAAACAAAAAGGCACGTTGTGAGTTAGCGAAAAGGCATGTGGGAGACTCCCAAAATGTATGGAGGAAGGTGTTCTGGTCTGATAAGACTAAAATTTTACTTTTTGGCCATCAAAGAAAACGCTATGTCTGGCGCAAACCCAACACATCACATCACCCAAAGAACACCATCCCCACAGTGAGACATGGTGGTGGCAGCATCATGCTGTGGGGATGTTTTCCAGCAGCCAGGACTGGGAAACTGGTCAGAGTTAAGGGAAAGATGGATGGTGCTAAATATAGGGATATTCTTGAGCAAAACCTGTACCACTCTGTGTGTGATTTGAGGCTAGGACGGAGGTTCACCTTCCAGCAGGACAATGCCCCCAAACACACTGCTAAAGTAACACTTGAGTGGTTTAAGGGGAAACATATAAATGTGTTGGAATGGCCTAGTCAAAGCCCAGATCTCAATCCAATAGAAAATCTGTGGTCAGACTTAAAGATTGCTGTTCACAAGCGCAAACATCCAACCTGAAGGAGCTGGGGCAGTTTTGCAAGGAGGAATGGGCAAAAATCTCAGTGGTAAGATGTGGCAAGCTCATAGAGACTTATCCAAAGCAACTTGGAGCTGTGATTGACCAAGATATTTATCTCACCCAGCATGGGTATATGTAAAATGACACCCCAAAACACATTCCCCAACTTCTCCTGAGTACGGCGATACCAGATGTGTGACACTTTTTTGCAGCCTAGATGCGCAAAGGGGCCCACATTCCTTTTAGGAGGGCATTTTTAGACATTTGGATCCCAGACTTCTTCTCATGCTTTAGGGCCCCTAAAATGCCAGGGCAGTATAAATACCCCACATGTGACCCCATTTTGGAAAGAAGACACCCCAAGGTATTCAATGAGGGGCATGGCGAGTTCATATAAAAAATTTTTTTTTGCCATAAGTTAGCGGAAATTGATTTTTTGGGGTTTTTTCTCACAAAGTCTCCCTTTCCGCTAACTTGGGACAAAAGTTTCAATCTTTCATGGACTCAATATGCCCCTCAGCGAATACCTTGGGGTGTCTTCTTTCCGAAATGGGGTCACATGTGGGGTATTTATACTGCCCTGGCATTTTAGGGGCCCTAAAGCGTGAGAAGAAGTCTGGAATATAAATGTCTAAAAAAATTTACGCATTTGGATTCCGTGAGGGGTATGGTGAGTTCATGTGAGATTTTATTTTTTGACACAAGTTAGTGGAATATGAGACTTTGTAAGAAAAAAATAAAATAAAAAATTTCCGCTAACTTGGGCCAATAAAATGTCTGAATGGAGCCTTACAGGGGGGTGATCAATGACAGGGGGGTGATCAGGGAGTCTATATGGGGTGATCACCCCCCTGTCATTGATCACCCCCCTGTAAGGCTCCATTCAGACGTCCGTATGTTTTTTACGGATCCACGGATACATGGATCGGATCCGCAAAACACATACGGACATCTGAATGGAGCCTTACAGGGGGGGGATCAATGACAGGGGGGTTATCAATGACAGGGGGGTGATCAGGGAGTCTATATGGGGTGATCACCCCCCTGTCATTGATCACCCCCCTGTAAGGCTCCATTCAGATGTCCGTATGTGTTTTGCGGATCCGATCCATGTATCAGTGGATCCGTAAAAATCATACGAACGTCTGAATGGAGCCTTACAGGGGGGTGATCAATGACAGGGGGGTGATCAGGGAGTCTATATGGGGTGATCACCCCTGTCATTGATCCCCCCCCTGTAAGGCTCCATTCAGACGTCCGTATGTGTTTTGCGGATCCGATCCATGTATCAGTGGATACGTAAAAATCATACGGACGTCTGAATGGAGCCTTACAGGGAGGTGATCAATGACAGGGGGGTGATCAATGACAGGGGAGTGATCAGGGAGTCTATATGGGGTGATCACCCCCGTCATTGATCACCCCCCTGTAAGGCTCCATTCAGACGTCCGTATGTGTTTTGCGGATCCGATCCATGTATCAGTGGATCCGTAAAAATCATACGGACGTCTGAATGGAGCCTTACAGGGGAGTGATCAATGACAGGGGGGTGATCAATGACAGGGGGGTGATCAATGACAGGGGGGTGATCACCCCCGTCATTGATCACCCCCCTGTAAGGCTCCATTCAGACGTCCGTATGTGTTTTGCGGATCCGATCCATATATCAGTGGATCCGTAAAAATCATACGGACGTCTGAATGGAGCCTTACAAAGGGGTGATCAATGACAGGGGGGTGATCAGGGAGTCTATATGGGGTGATCAGGGGTGAATAAGGGGTTAATAAGTGACAGGGGGGGTGTAGTGTAGTGTGGTGCATGGTGCTACTTATTACTGAGCTGCCTGTGTCCTCTGGTGGTCGATCCAAACAAAAGGGACCACCAGAGGACCAGGTAGCAGGTATATTAGACGCTGTTAAGCGTCTAATATACCTGTTAGGGGTTAAAAAAATCGCATCTCCAGCCTGCCAGCGAACGATCGCCGATGGCAGGCTGGAGATCCACTCGCTCACCTTCCGATCCTGTGAACGCGCGCGCCTGTGTGCGCGCGTTCACAGGAAATCTCGGCTCACGCGTTAGTGTAGCCTGGGAGAGCCGCCGCAATGACGCCTTTCGGCGTTAGGTGTGCGGCAAGAGGTTAAAGGTACAACTATAACAACAATAATGTAACTTAGACATGTCATCTTGTAATAGACTTGTCATGGTTTGAATCTCTCTGTGACATGGGCCACACCCATCTGCCTCCCAGCCAAGCGCTTGAACTAATCCCTGCTTACCTCATTTGCATAGCCAATCAGAGGGGGTTTTACAATTTACCAATTGAAAGAGGTGTTCCAACTGTCATTATAAATATATGTGATGCATTCAATAAAGAATTGGTCAGTTTGAACTCACATGCAGCCGGACTGGTGTTAGTTCTGTGAGAATTAAAACGACACGAGCGGCCGTTTGAGGCCGGATCATCAACGGCGGAACGAGCAGATATGGTGGTCACATCAGGGAGTGCCGTGAGAGCGGAATAGAGCGAGCAGGGGCTCGTTACAAGGCTGTTTACTTTTTTTCTACATACGCCTATGCTGAATAAATGTGCGTGAAAAATTTCTGTTGTAATGGAGCTGCCATACTGCAAAAGCTGAACAGCCCACATATTCCATATCCGGCACCTTAAGCCCTCTTCTGTCTTCAGTTGTTCTCTCAGTCTCCTCTCCTCTGATAAAAATCTTGCCAAAGGAAACTAGGGGAGCGGGTCTGTAGTGCGGCCGATGACAAAACTCACAATACCATACTGATGCTGATTGGGTAAAGCTGGCTGGAGTGATATTGTCATCATAAGTGTGAGGCTACTGACAGCCAGGCATGGGTCAAGCATGAAGAGGGCATTGGCTATCTGTTCGGTCCCCTAAACCATATTCTTTACTTAACCCTCCCCCACCTACCCCATAGAAATAAATACACGACACTACTGCTCGGATTTAATCGGCCACAGCAGCCGTTTATTGAATAAATACATAACATAATTAACTTAATAAATTAACCAATGACGAGGGAGGTCCTAGAAGCCCCAATAACCTCATAAACACCAGGAAAACCTGCGTCTCCATCTTGCCCCCAGCTGTTGAACCCTAGCTCGGAGGCAGCAACTCATGGACGCGTAGTTAGTAATACCAGCTCCTCAATGAGAGTCCAGCCCCTCCCGCGGGGCCCTCCAATCTTCAGGTACCACCATATTCTTCCACTTCAAGGACCTCCCCCGCCTCCAAGAACGCGCAGCTTGACATCCTCAAACCTGCGCGTCCCTCCACATCCGTAATGCTATCTCCACACCACTCTGGAGCCCCAGAGACCACAAGTCCGTCCACACCGCATTCAGATGCACTCCATCCGCTCTCCAAAATGCACCAACACCCTTCTCCAACTCTTCATGCCGCACCACCACAGCCCCATTCTTCGCCATAAAACGGCCTACTGCCCTATTCACCTTTATCCGGGCCTTATTAAGACTCTCCACCGACCTTGCTCCCCTCCAAGACTTCCGCGGAACAATGTCCGACCAAACCGTGACCATCGCCGGGTACAACGCCCAGATCCTCAGCAGGTCAAACTTCACATTCCGTATTAACTCCCTAAACGGACGCCTCCCCAAATCATTGCCCCCCACATGTAGCACCAACACATCTGGAGGGCGATCCAACCGCGCAAAGCGATGAACCTCCCGCAACACTTCCCCCCACAACATACCTCTAACACCTAACCACCTGACCGTAGCCAACTCCGAACTAAATCCTAACTGGCGACCACTCGGCCTCACATCCGCTCTGATCGCCCCCCAAAACACATAGGAGTGACTCAAGATCCACACCAAGGCCGCCTGCAAACAACAAAAGAAACATAATTAACACAAACCCTACCCACCACAACACAACTACAAAAATCCCAGCCGAACATAAGATTTAAACCGTACCGACTCCCAACGCCCGATCCTCCTAATTACTTCATCACTGACCCCCAACCTGGCCGCCTCAGTCGCAGCCCCGATCCTAAACGAATGTCCAGAATAGACCTTGTCCGGGACACTCAAACCTTTCAAACATTTTTTGAACACTGCCAAAAATTGAAATCTAGACAAAAAGGAACCATCCTCATGCCTAAGAAACGGCACCGAATCCTTTTTAATCCCCGACCCATAAGTCCCCACGCACCGCACTGGGCACATACTACAACCTGGAACCGAAAACAAAGTAAACCGTTGCCCCCTACCCTCCTGATCCGTTTTTGACCTACGAATCCGGACCAACACCCTGTCCCCCGCCAACTCCACATCCTCACACCTCAACCCCCCCGCTCTGTTAACTCACCAATTCCCCCAACCTGAAAGCCCAAAAAAACGCTAGCGCAAATGCCGCCCTAAACAACCCCAGCTCCCATCCCGAACTACAAATGACACTCAACTTTTCACCCATCTGCAGCAACAACTCAAAAGACACCGGCCTCCTCCGATCTATCACCTTACCCACCCCCCTACGCCATCCCTTCAAAACCTGCCGCACCAGAAAACTTTTTGTCAAATCCGGCAGCCCCCGCAACTTCAACCCAAACGCCACACCCGCAATAAAATGATTCACTTTGGACACCAACCAGCCCTCGCTCTTTAAATGACCCAGCAACATCAACAGCCTGTTATCCCCATCCCCCACACCAGCCCCCCAGGTCACACTACACGCTCCGGAACCTCATACCAACACAGCTCCTTCGCGCGCACGCCAGCCAGCCGCCGGGGCGGCGCACGCGCTTTGAGGTTGAGCAAGAAGCACTGCGAGTTACTCCACCACATCGTTGGATTGGATACCCGCCGTACACTTTACCTGACATTGAGTCATCGTCTTGCCGGAATAAGGTAACTGTCAATTAGTATAACGGAACCTTATATAAACTATCCACCCTTTTTTTCCAGCGCTGGTACCAAATATTAATTTTACAATCTTTGCTTGTTTTGTTGGATCGGAGCAGCCGATATCCATCTAGGTACCCAGCAGCGGCTCTATCTGCCTAGTGCATATAGAGGTAACTATTCAGCGACAGCGCAGGCACAACTATATATTTATACACCCATTCCAACTTTCCCAGGTCGTCCGCGCCTTACCATACTCCCTCCAAGTACCCGGACTCAGCGAGTCCCTCAACAACCCCATCACTTCTCCAACAAATGTAGGTAAGTATTGTAAATTGGTCACTATTACTGGGGTGACTTACATGGAACACTATTAATGGCAAAGTTTATATGGGGCACTTAGAGGGCACTATCTGTGCTATGGTACAATTCACTAGGGGGCACTATCTGTATGGTACTATATATTGTAGGGCACTGTCCATTTGTCACTATTTCCTGGAAGTCCCTCTTATTTACTGCGGTACAATATTAAAAAGCACTGAGCTGCACAACAGATACCTTATTAAGGTAGAAGAAGTAGTCATAGTGGTCTGGGCCAGATGGAGAAGTAAATGATGACTCCAATAAGAAGACATCACGTGTGATCAGTATTTTATTACTTTGTCCACTCTGGCATGTGGTAATGCTTTTCTGACCTCCTGTGTGGTATGTGATCACTGTATTCAGTCTAATTATATTGGTAATGTTCACTTGCAATTTGGATATAATTTTGGTATTTGTGAAGAGAATTTTTACTCATCAACAGCGTGTTAGCATTATTCAGTGACTGGTGGTATTATTTTGTCATGGTATGATACTGATAATTATTCCCTGTATGATGGTCTGTATGGTGGTATTTTACTGTATTTATCCAGTTCTTCTTTGGTTGTGTAACACGAAGGAAGACTGTAGTCACTGTGGCATCTGACTTTTCTTGCTGATGCGCAGGTGATTTGATCTTAAGATGGTGGCCACTATGCCATTGAGTTGTTGTAGTCACCTTTAGCTGGATCCCATTTTCATGGTGGGAACACAGTGAGACCTCGTTCAGGATTAGTGATCTGCAGAAAGAATAAATATAACTTATTATATACATGGAGCAACAAAATATTATATACAAGCAAGGATAGGATTCAAGATATCCTGAAATTTATTAATTTTAATCTATGCTCATTCTGGGGTTAGGGGACCAGAGCCTAAATACACTGAGCAAAAATATAAATGCAACACTTTCAGTTTTGCTCCAATTTTTCATGAGCTGAAATCAAAGATCTGAAACATTTTCTACCTACACAAAAGACCCATTACTCTCAAATATCGTTCACAAATCTGTCTAAATCGGAGTTAGTGAACACTTCGCCGAGATAATCCATCCCACCTCACAGGTGTGGCATATCAAGGTGCTGATTAGACTGCATGAATATTGCACAGGTGTGCATTAGACTTCCCACAATAAAAGTCCACTCTGAAATGTGCAGTTTGATCACACAGCACAATGCCACAGATGTCGCAACGTTTGAGGGAGCGTGAAATTGGCATGCTGACTGCAGGAATGTCTACCAGAGCTTTTGCCCGTGCAATGAACGTTTCTTTCTCTACCATAAGCCGTTTCCAAAGGCGTTTCCGAAAATTTGGCAGTATATCCAACTGGCCTCACAACCGTAGACCACGTGTAACCACACCAGCCCAGGACCTCCACATCCAGCATGTTCACCTCCATGTTCGTCTGAGACCAGCCACCCGGACAGCTGTAGCAACAATCCGTTTGCATAACCAAAGAATTTCTGCACAAACTGTCAGAAACCATCTCATAGAAGCTCATCTGCATGCTCGTTGTCCTCATCGAGGTCTGGACCTGACTGCAGTTCGTCGTCGTTACCGACTTGGGCGGGGAAATGCTCACATTCGATGGCATCTGGCACGTTGGAGATGCATTCTGTTCACGGATGAGTCCCGGTTTTCAATGTCCAGGGCAGAAGGCAGACAGCATGTGTGGCGTTGTGTGGGTGAACGGTTTGCTGACGTCAATGTTTTGGATCGAGTGGCCCATGGTGGCAGTGGGGTTATGGTATGGGCAGGTGTATGTTATAGACAATAAACACAGGTGCATTTTATTGATGGCATTTTGAATGCACAGAGATACCGTGGCGAGATCCTGAGGCCCCATTGTTGTGCCAGTTATCCACGACCATCACCTCATGTTGCAGCATGATAATGCACGGCCCCATATCGCAAGGTTCTGTACACAATTCCTGGAAGCTGAAAACATCCCAGTTCTTGCATGGCCAGCATACTCACCGGACATGTCACCCCTTGAGTATGTTTGGGATGCTCTGGATCGGCGTATACGTCAGCGTGTTCCCGTTCCTGCCAATATTCTGCAACTTTGCACAGCTATTGAAGAGGAGTGGACCAACATTCCACAGGCCACAATCAACAACCTGATCCACTCTATGCGACTGATTTAGACAGATTTATGAACAATATTTGAGAGTAATGGGTCTTTTGTGTATGTAGAATATGTTTCAGATCTTTGAGTTGAGCTCATGCAAAATGGGAGCAAAACTGAAAGTGTTGCGTTTATAGTTTTGCTCAGTGTATGTAGTACAGTATATATAAATGTACATAGGCTGGTATGCGATTTGCACAAGACTGCCACCTGCACTTAAACCTCCACTCCTTAATAGACAGGACTGTTTCCTCACATCCAGCTTGTCCAGGATGAGGTAGACATACATATGGTTGGACCTCTTTGTACATATCCCGGATCAACCCAAAGGCTGGTTATAAAACTATAAACAGTGGTCATATCCAGAGTCATATAAAGTTTGAAAACCCAATCACAACACAAACCATTGGATATATCAGCAGACAATACCATCTAAATTAAATAAGTGAGGCACATAATTTGCAGATCAGATTTACTTTTATTATGGATTATATCACAAATAACCCATTTATGCAGGGCTTGGCCTTACATTTGATGGTGCACTGTGCAATAAAACCCCCCATATTGTGTGTCATCAAATAGGATACAAATGACTTTGCCATATTTCTCTTACATATCAGCATCATACAAGATGGTGCTCAAATATGTAGTTGTCCAATACTAGTCAATAATCCCAAAATACAGTGGCCAGATAACAGCCCTATAAAGTAATGTAATAGCAATACTATATAATGTCTAAATAAGACTTGTGGTGGTCACAGTCCACGGGTACCAGACTATCAGTAGCACCTTTTCAGCAGCGATGGCTGATGAGCCTTGGACAACCATGCAGGTCACACCACCCTGAAGCTAGCCTTGTGTTCATGGTGTATGTCAGACATTAGTTCTCTAGAATATGCGTTTCCTGACATGTGCAGGACACTGACTGTATACATGTGATGTATTCAACCTTAATAGTTATGAACTTATATACTTACAATCGGTAGTGGAAGCATTCGATCGCTTCCGTTTGCTGGAACATCCAGGATTGACTGTCGGCTTTGGATGGATTGCTTCTGTTGTCTGTGTGGATGGAGTGCGATGACTAAAATATAGACCGTTCTCATAATCTGCAGGGTCAACTAAGAGCAGTCTGCCCCCACATTGTTGGCAATATGACCGCTCATCTTCAAGTTTTTGAAGCGTCCCCCTCTAAAAAGACAAAACGCACGGTGATCATCAGACAGGAACTGGGCAGCAATACCAGATATTGTGGATGGATGTAACCTAGAATATTAGCTCTTAGTCTTCAGTGATCTCTTGGTATTAAAAGTAATGTATATTTATTGGCACCATGTTTCCCTATGGTTCTCTATTTGCTTCTGTGTAGCAGAAGTACAGTACATACCAGTCATACATTTATTATACTCTTTTTCTGAGCAGATACTTACTGATTGGACAGTATCAGCCTAAAGTGATCCTATAGATTGTGTACTTTACTCATAAACCTTTATAAGAACATGAAAATATTCTCTTACCTGTTTGGACATGATTCGCACACATAGATGAACTTGAAATGGATTGTATAGTTGTGATATGCGGTCACTGGTGGTAATTCGGGGTGAACACGGGCAGCCTTTTCAGTATATGATATCCATTGTTGACCATGCCTATCATTTCTAACTCCATCGATGAGCCAACAGGCAGCATGGCACATCTCGTAAATGAGCGCGTCTCTAACGCGCTCTACAGAAAATATGATAGAGAAATTATATCTCAAGCGCTGACAGCAGTATCTCAAAGCCCTACAAAGTCTGTTAAATGAAACTTACCTGCAGAGTCGCAGACTTTTTCTGATATCTCAATCCTGGAATAGCAGTCAACGTCCTCAGCTATATTGAAGGTCTGACCAGCTGTCACCCTCAGCCGTTTACTCCATGTTATTTCTCTGGTCTCAGGAAGCTATAGGTGAGAAAGAAGGAAACCAAATCTATAAGATCTGTAGTTCTATCAGAGAGAGAAACACGTTCACATCATCCCAGTGTCACCAAAATGTTCAATACCCATTCAGTGCTAGGACTCCACGGCCATCAGAGGTATAACCTGCGACTATTGAGCCCTAATGTAAAGTCTACATGAGGTGTGTTAAAGATGGCAGAATATAGATGAGGAGGTACAACCCAGGGCATTATATTAGGATACCTTGCTCTCAAACACGGTACGGTTGTACAGCTTTAACAGCCGTGTCACCAGCTCCTCTTTAGTCTCCTGGAAGTGTGTCACATAAGGAGATGTGGATGAAGTTATGTCTTTTATAAAGCAGCCATGGATGTTACACATAGATGTTCTGGAAAGAAAAGAAGATCTATATTAAGCCTTTATTGATATCTGAGGACAACACAAAAAACACGTTTCTACTGCACATCCACACTATGTAAAAGTTCTCCTTATGATAATTTTGCCACCCTGAGTCTACAAGAAGGGTCAGTGGTATATCTACCATATAGACAGGCAATACAGTAACTATGAGGCCAAGCAAATCGGGAGCCCACCACTGAAGAACGTCCACACTAATGGCCAAATGAAGAATTTAAAATCATAGCTTGTTTAGAGATGTTTGAGCATGGATTTAGCAGGATTTGCTGGATCTGAGCTAATGGGTAACATTGTGTACTAGCAAAGAGTACCATTTTGATTGCTTATAGTCTGTCTAATTATTAAAATTACGCTCAATATGAAAACTTTATATTTTCATATTTTGATAACTTACTGTTCCTCTGAAGAGGATCTCTCCATGCATTCAGCCA
Organism: Bufo bufo; assembly: GCF_905171765.1. Classification (NCBI taxonomy): domain Eukaryota; kingdom Metazoa; phylum Chordata; class Amphibia; order Anura; family Bufonidae; genus Bufo; species Bufo bufo. Next base: position 564,734,864 of record NC_053392.1, on the reverse strand, counting down.
GTTCATTATCTATAAAGAAAAATGGAGCAGTGAAGATCTATTAATTGTCATTAGGTCACCTTTCTATGAGGACATCTACAATAGATCCTTGTAGAGATGAGCAGAATCTGTAGCCTGGAAACTACCTGTAAAGGGAGTCAAGAGATATCAACTGGTCACGGCCATGACTGAGGTGCCATAGCTGTGATCACTTGGTGTCAATCAGGTCATAAGGCTCCTTTAAATAATTGGAAACCACCAAAGAAACCTTTCTTAACCCCTTCCCCCTGCAAGCAGTCCGTGTTAGTCGTTTCCTCATCATTTCTTTTTAGAGCCATAACTTTTTTAAATTTTCAACATAGCTGAATGAAGGCTTGTTTTATTGCAGGACGAGTTGTATTTTCCAGTGGCGCCATTTTGGGGGTACACATATAATTTAATGATTAACTTTTGTTAGAAAAAAAAGCAGTTTTGACGGTCTTATTGTCCTATAAAGTTTGCGCCATTTGCGTTGCAGAATGAATGTTACCTTTGTTTTATGGTACTGTAAGATTAATTTTAACTTTATGTTATGAGTCGCTACGAATATGGCGATACTAGATGTCCAATGCTTTTTTCAATTTTTTGTGGCTACTTTTTAAAAATAAACTTGATTAAACTTTAACTTATTTTTGGTCATACTTGGAAACTTTACAGTGTGATCATTTGATAATTTCTATAATGCTTTGGTGTACTCATTATACTAAGGCATCACTACACTGTGTACAGAATTATTAGGCAAATGAGTATTTTGACCACATCATCCTCTTTATGCATGTTGTCTTACTCCAAGCTGTATAGGCTCGAAAGCCTACTACCAATTAAGCATATTAGGTGATGTGCATCTCTGTAATGAGAAGGGGTGTGGTCTAATGACATCAACACCCTATATTAGGTGTGCATAATTATTAGGCAACTTCCTTTCCTTTGGCAAAATGGGTCAAAAGAAGGACTTGACAGGCTCAGAAAAGTCAAAAATAGTGAGATATCTTGCAGAGGGATGCAGCACTCTTAAAATTGCAAAGCTTCTGAAGCGTGATCATCGAACAATTAAGCGTTTCATTCAAAATAGTCAACAGGATCGCAAGAAGCGTGTGGAAAAACCAAGGCGCAAAATAACTGCCCATGAACTGAGAAAAGTCAAGCGTGCAGCTGCCAAGATGCCACTTGCCACCAGTTTGGCCATATTTCAGAGCTGCAACATCACTGGAGTGCCCAAAAGCACAAGGTGTGCAATACTCAGAGACATGGCCAAGGTAAGAAAGGCTGAAAGACGACCACCACTGAACAAGACACACAAGCTGAAACGTCAAGACTGGGCCAAGAAATATCTCAAGACTGATTTTTCTAAGGTTTTATGGACTGATGAAATGAGAGTGAGTCTTGATGGGCCAGATGGATGGGCCCGTGGCTGGATTGGTAAAGGGCAGAGAGCTCCAGTCCGACTCAGACGCCAGCAAGGTGGAGGTGGAGTACTGGTTTGGGCTGGTATCATCAAAGATGAGCTTGTGGGGCCTTTTCGGGTCAAGCTCCACTCCCAGTCCTACTGCCAGTTTCTGGAAGACACCTTCTTCAAGCAGTGGTACAGGAAGAAGTCTGCATCCTTCAAGAAAAACATGATTTTCATGCAGGACAATGCTCCATCACACGCGTCCAAGTACTCCACAGCGTGGCTGGCAAGAAAGGGTATAAAAGAAGAAAATCTAATGACATGGCCTCCTTGTTCACCTGATCTGAACCCCATTGAGAACCTGTGGTCCATCATAAAATGTGAGATTTACAAGGAGGGAAAACAGTACACCTCTCTGAACAGTGTCTGGGAGGCTGTGGTTGCTGCTGCATGCAATGTTGATGGTGAACAGATCAAAACACTGACAGAATCCATGGATGGCAGGCTTTTGAGTGTCCTTGCAAAGAAAGGTGGCTATATTGGTCACTGATTTGTTTTTGTTTTGTTTTTGAATGTCAGAAATGTATATTTGTGAATGTTGAGATGTTATATTGGTTTCACTGGTAAAAATAAATAATTGAAATGGGTATATATTTGTTTTTTGTTAAGTTGCCTAATAATTATGCACAGTAATAGTCACCTGCACACACAGATATCCCCCTAAAATAGCTAAAACTAAAAACAAACTAAAAACTACTCCCAAAAATATTCAGCTTTGATATTAATGAGTTTTTTGGGTTCATTGAGAACATGGTTGTTGTTCAATAATAAAATTAATCCTCAAAAATACAACTTGCCTAATAATTCTGCACTCCCTGTAGCTGTTATTCAAACTCAGAGGGAGTCTAACAAGTTATGTTTCCGTGATGGCCTAATAGGTGTACATCCATGACAAGCCTATGGTCCTTTACTAGGCTAACCTGCTTCCATAGCATACCATGAGCACCCCAAAAAAAAAGTGTGTTTTGAAAAACCCAGAAAATTATGGCTGTATTTCTAGCTTAAATTGCACACTGACTAATCCAGATGTTGTATATTGCCCAAAAAGTTTTTTTTTTTACTAACAGAATATGAAAGTTGTATATAACGTTTGAATTTCACACGTCCAGATGTAGCTAAAGATGTAAAATAGTGTATTTTGCACAAAAAGGGTGTTTTAAAAAACAAAAGAAAATTATGGCTGTATTTCAAGCTAAAATTGCACACTGACTAATCCTACAAATGCAACAGATGTTGTATATTGCCAAAAAAGGGTGATTTTTTACAACCAGATTATTAGTGCAGTTTTCCAAGATTGGATTTTAATGTCACAAAAGATCAGATGCAGTGCTGGTTTAAACTTAACAGACGTTTAAAAGTTTTATTTTTCGGTCACTGGGATCAGGGCAGGGTAAAAAGATTGTGCCCTGCACCCACAAAACTAAATGTATGTCGATCGCTGAATTAGATTCACGTTCTGAACCAAAGATTCTCTCCTATTCTCTCCCTGAAATCACCAGCCGCATCCTCTCCCTACACTAGTAACAGCAGAGTGACATGCAGCGCTACGTGACTCCAGCTTATATAAAGCCTGGGTCACATGCTGCACTGGCCAATCACAGCCATGCCATTAGTAGGCATGGCTGTGATGGCTTCTAAGGTCAGACAGTTAAATGCTTGTTGATTGGCTGCTCTGCAGCCTTTCAAAAAGCGCAGAGAAATGGCCGAACACCGAACCCAAACTTTTACTAAAATGTTCGGGTTCGGGTCCGGGGTCCAAAAATCCTAAAGTTCGGTACGAACCCGAACTTTACAGTTCGGGTTCACTCAATCCTACTTATATCGCTTTTAGCACATTCACAGTGATGATCAGTACTTAAAACCTAACACTGCCCCCCAACATGTTTCGCCAGCTAATCTGGGGTAATGGGCAGAGACTGAAACCTCTGCACACAACGCTACATTGTAGCACCAACAGTGATTGACAGCTAGTTTGAACCCGCACGTTGATTGCTCACAAATTACTATTTAATAATTATTACGTCGGTTTTCTTAAGTGAATTATTAAAAGTTATATTTTAAAGTCTGGGACAAGAAAGGAAAGCAGCCTGTTTAGGCTATGTGATTGATATATTATAAATCCTTTCCCAGATAGGGTCTTCTTTTTTCTTAGGCTATAAAGATGGGAACATTGAGGCAGGGTGCACTGACCCACTGCATAGTGAAAGGCTGCCCACGTGACCTCCCGTCCTCTGTCTCTGTCACTGCGCTCATCCCTGGTCAGCCGAGATGCGCTCTCACTCACAGTTCGCTGCCTGATGCCGGCGGCACTGCACCCCCTGTATAGCTGACACCGGGGCGGACCACTATCACCGCCCCCCTCCATCCCCTTGGCACATATGAAACAAGCGGATGGCATAGCAGATAAAGTAGTAGGTTAGAAACATGAGTACAAGAGTAGGTTGGGAACTGCTGCCTTGTCTCCTACCTCATTTGTTTCACTTTCTATGCCATCCACTCACACATCATGATTTACCAGACTCCTTTGTCTTGTATCCCTGTATACATTACTACATATGCTGCTATAACCACTGCGTACGTTGGTATACGTATCACTTGTACTGCATTTTATTCATGTAAGCATGTTCTTGTGTTCCCCGCCTACTCTTGCAATCATGTTTCCACCCCTTTAGTTTATCTGCTATGCCATCCACCAGTTTCATACTTAACCGGTTCTTTTTTTCCAGTCTTATACAGTTTTACACTTTCCTTGTAACAAATTACTATATTCTCTACACAGATGCGACTTGACAAAGGTCACTTGGACCAAAACATTGTTATCTAGTCTGGATGTCATTATATACTACTTGTCTGGAATACAATAATGGGAGGGGAAAAAAAAAATACACAAAAGCGAGTTCCCTGGGTTTTTCTACAATAAGAGTAAATGCATAGTTAGTTCATACTAAGAGACTTTGGGACTTTATAGCCTGTGCACTGAGAAGCTAGGGATTTTCCACTGATGTCATAAGGGACTATGCAGAGCTGAGTTTTGAAGGGAAAAGCCAGACACAGTGAACTTTTGACTGTTAGAAACTGTATAAACGTGGAGCAGTCAGAACCTCTAGTTGTCTGCTATCAGAGACCAGTGTTTAGTAGGAGTAAGTCTGCCAGACTACATGAGTCACCAGAAGAAGATGCTGAGATGTGGATACTCTGCCACAGACCCTGGGTCATCCACCCATTAACCAAGGAGCCAGTCAGACGACTGAGCCACAGACCCTGGGCTAGCAGCCCTTTGGCCAGGTTGACAGCCATGTAAGTGACAGAGGGACTGCTAGCTCAGTCCTTTCCTTAGCACAGAACCTTCTTCTACCAGGGAGAAGATTAGAGAAGCCAGCTCAGTGCCTTGCCTGTATCGTTTTTCACTTGAGTTCCTCCAGTAACGAAGCACACTGATTTACTGCAGATCCTGACTCTCTGGACTTATTTCCCATTGGACCATGCTTTACCATCACCTCCAGAAAGCAACAACACCTCAACAGTGTTTGGGGGACGCAGCATAGCATTGAGGGCCACCTCAAACTTGGCCACTGCGCATCTGCAATATCATCCTGCCAAAGGTATATCACTTTCCTAGCATGGTGATATGCTGTTGTAGACTAACTCCAACATTTTCCACCATTAAGCACATATGTAATGTAACACATTACATGTTACACATGACATATCAACAACATTATTGCAGCATGCAAATAAAGTAGCAACTTAAAGGTACAACTATAACAACAATAATGTAACTTAGACATGTCATCTTGTAATAGACTTGTCATGGTTTGAATCTCTCTGTGACAATGGCCACACCCATCTGCCTCCCAGCCAAGCGCTTGAACTAATCTCTGCTTACCTCATTTGCATAGCCAATCAGAGGGGGTTTTACAATTTACCAATTGAAAGAGGTGTTCCAACTGTCAATATAAATATATGTGATGCATTCAATAAAGAATTGGTCAGTTTGAACTCACATGCAGCCGGACTGGTGTTAGTTCTGTGAGAATTAAAACGACACGAGCGGCCGTTTGAGGCCGGATCATCAACGGCGGAACGAGCAGATATGGTGGTCACATCAGGGAGTGCCGTGAGAGCGGAATAGAGCGAGCAGGGGCTCGTTACAAGGCTGTTTACTTTTTTTCTACATACGCCTATGCTGAATAAATGTGCGAGAAAATTTTCTGTTGTAATGGAGCTGCCATACTGCAAAAGCTGAACAGCCCACATATTCCATATCCGGCACCTTAAGCCCTCTTCTGTCTTCAGTTGTTCTCTCAGTCTCCTCTCCTCTGATAAAAATCTTGACAAAGGAAACTAGGGGAGCGGGTCTGTAGTGTGGCCGATGACAAAACTCACAATACCATACTGATGCTGATTGGGTAAAGCTGGCTGGAGTGATATTGTCATCATAAGTGTGAGGCTACTGACAGCCAGGCATGGGTCAAGCATGAAGAGGGCATTGGCTATCTGTTCGGTCCCCTAAACCATATTCTTTACTTAACCCTCCCCCACCTACCCCATAGAAATAAATACACGACACTACTGCTCGGATTTAATCGGCCACAGCAGCCGTTTATTGAATAAATACATAACATAATTAACTTAATAAATTAACCAATGACGAGGGAGGTCCTAGAAGCCCCAATAACCTCATAAACACCAGGAAAACCTGCGTCTCCATCTTGCCCCCAGCCGTTGAACCCAGCTCGGAGGCAGCAACTGATGGACGCGTAGTTAGTTAATACCAGCTCCTCAATGAGAGTCCAGCCCCTCCCGCGGGGCCCTCCCATCCTCAGGTACCACCATATTCTTCCACTTCAAGGACCTCCCCTGCCTCCAAGAACGCGCAGCTTGACATCCTCAAACCTGTGCGTCCCTCCACATCCATAATGCTATCTCCACACCACTCTGGAGCCCCAGAGACCACAAGTCCGTCCCCACCGCATTCAGATGCACTCCATCCGCTCTCCAAAATGCACCAACACCCTTCTCCAACTCTTCATGCCGCACCACCACAGCCCCATTCTTCGCCATAAAACGGCCCACTGCCCTATTCACCTTTATCCGGGCCTTATTAAGACTCTCCACCGACCTTGCTCCCCTCCAAGACTTCCGCGGAACAATGTCCGACCAAACCGTGACCACACCCGGGTACAACGCCCAGATCCTCAGCAGGTCAAACTTCACATCCCGTATTAACTCCCTAAACGGACGCCTCCCCAAATCATTGCCCCCCACATGTAGCACCAACACATCCTGAGGGCGATCCAACCGCGCAAAGCGATGAACCTCCCGCAACACTCCCCCCCACAACATACCTCTAACACCTAACCACCTGACCGTAGCCAACTCCGAACTAAATCCCAACTGGCGACCACTCGGCCTCACATCCGCTCTGATCGCCCCCCAAAACACATAGGAGTGACCCAAGATCCACACCAAGGCCGCCGGCAAACCTGCAAACAACAAAAGAAACATAATTAACACAAACCCTACCCACCACAACACAACTACAAAAATCCCAGCCGAACATAAGATTTAAACCGTACCGACTCCCAATGCCCGATCCTCCTAATTACTTCATTACTGACCCCCAACCTGGTCGCCTCAGTCGCAGCCCAGATCCTAAACGAATGTCCAGAATAGACCTTGTCCGGCACACCCAAACCTTTCAAACATTTTTTGAACACTGCCAAAAATTGAAATCTAGACAAAAAGGAACCATCCTCATGCCTAAGAAACGGCACCGAATCCTTTTTAATCCCCGACCCATAAGTCCCCACGCACCGCACTGGGCACATACTACAACCTGGAACCGAAAACAAAGTAAACCGTTGCCCCCTACCCTCCTGATCCGTTTTTGACCTACGAATCCGGACCAACACCCTGTCCCCCACCAACTCCACATCCTCACACCTCAACCCCCCCGCTCTGTTAACCTCAACCCCCCCAACCTGAAAGCCCCAAAAAACGCTAGCGCAAATGCCGCCCTAAACAACCCCAGCTCCCATCCCGAACTACAAATGACACTCAACTTTTCACCCATCTGCAGCAACAACTCAAAAGACACCGGCCTCCTCCGATCTATCACCTTACCCACCCCCCTACGCCATCCCTTCAAAACCTGCCGCACCAGAAAACTTTTTGTCAAATCCGGCAGCCCCCGCAACTTCAACCCAAACGCCACACCCGCAATAAAATGATTCACTTTGGACACCAACCAGCCCTCGCTCTTTAAATGACCCAGCAACATCAACAGCCTGTTATCCCCATCCCCCACACCAGCCCCCCAGGTCACACTACACGCTCCGGAACCTCATACCAACACAGCTCCTTCGCGCGCACGCCAGCCAGCCGCCGGGGAGGCGCACGCGCTTTGAGGTTGAGCAAAAAGCACTGCGAGTTACTCCACCACATCGTTGGATTGGATACCCGCCGTACACTTTACCTGACATTGAGTCATCGTCTTGCCGGAATAAGGTAACTGTCAATTAGTATAACGGAACCTTATATAAACTATCCACCCTTTTTTTCCAGCGCTGGTACCAAATATTAATTTTACAATCTTTGCTTGTTTTGTTGGATCGGAGCAGCCGATATCCATCTAGGTACCCAGCAGCGGCTCTATCTGCCTAGTGCATATAGAGGTAACTATTCAGCGACAGCGCAGGCACAACTATATATTTATACACCCATTCCAACTTTCCCAGGTCGTCCACGCCTTACCATACTCCTTCCAAGTACCCGGACTCAGCGAGTCCCTCAACAACCCCATCACTTCTCCAACAAATGTAGGTAAGTATTGTAAATTGGTCACTATTACTGGGGTGACTTACATGGAACACTATTAATGGCAAAGTTTATATGGGGCACTTAGAGGGCACTATCTGTGCTATGGTACAATTCACTAGGGGGCACTATCTGTATGGTACTATTTATTGTAGGACACTGTCCATTTGTCACTATTTCCTGTAAGTCCCTCTTATTTACTGCGGTACAATATTAAAAAGCACTGAGCTGCACAACAGATACCTTATTAAGGTAGAAGAAGTAGTCATAGTGGTCTGGGCCAGATGGAGAAGTAAATGATGACTCCAATAAGAAGACATCACGTGTGATCAGTATTTTATTACTTTGTCCACTCTGGCATGTGGTAATGCTTTTCTGACCTCCTGTGTGGTATGTGATCACTGTATTCAGTCTAATTATATTGGTAATGTTCACTTGCAATTTGGTTATAATTTTGGTATTTGTGAAGAGAATTTTTACTCATCAACAGCGTGTTAGCATTATTCAGTGACTGATGGTATTATTTTGTCATGGTATGATACTGATAATTATTCCCTGTATGATGGTCTGTATGGTGGTATTTTACTGTATTTATCCAGTTCTTTGGTTGTGTAACACGAAGGAAGACTGTAGTCACTGTGGCATCTGACTTTTCTTGCTGATGCGCAGGTGATTTGATCTTAAGATGGTGGCCACTATGCCATTGAGTTGTTGTAGTCACCTTTAGCTGGATCCCATTTTCATGGTGGGAACACAGTGAGACCTCGTTCAGGATTAGTGATCTGCAGAAAGAATAAATATAACTTATTATATACATGGAGCAACAAAATATTATATACAAGCAAGGATAGGATTCAAGATATCCTGAAATTTATTAATTTTAATCTATGCTCATTCTGGGGTTAGGGGACCAGAGCCTAAATACACTGAGCAAAAATATAAATGCAACACTTTCGGTTTTGCTCCAATTTTTCATGAGCTGAAATCAAAGATCTGAAACATTTTCTACCTACACAAAAGACCCATTACTCTCAAATATCGTTCACAAATCTGTCTAAATCGGAGTTAGTGAACACTTCGCCGAGATAATCCATCCCACCTCACAGGTGTGGCATATCAAGGTGCTGGTTAGACTGCATGAATATTGCACAGGTGTGCATTAGACTTCCCACAATAAAAGTCCACTCTGAAATGTGCAGTTTGATCACACAGCACAATGCCACAGATGTCGCAACGTTTGAGGGAGCGTGAAATTGGCATGCTGACTGCAGGAATGTCTACCAGAGCTTTTGCCCGTGCAATGAACGTTTCTTTCTCTACCATAAGCCGTTTCCAAAGGCGTTTCCGAAAATTTGGCAGTATATCCAACTGGCCTCACAACCGTAGACCACGTGTAACCACACCAGCCCAGGACCTCCACATCCAGCATGTTCACCTCCATGTTCGTCTGAGACCAGCCACCCGGACAGCTGTAGCAACAATCCGTTTGCATAACCAAAGAATTTCTGCACAAACTGTCAGAAACCATCTCATAGAAGCTCATCTGCATGCTCGTTGTCCTCATCGAGGTCTGGACCTGACTGCAGTTCGTCGTCGTAACCGACTTGGGCGGGGAAATGCTCACATTCGATGGCATCTGGCACGTTGGAGAGGCATTCTGTTCACGGATGAGTCCCGGTTTTCAATGTCCAGGGCAGAAGGCAGACAGCATGTGTGGCGTTGTGTGGGTGAACGGTTTGCTGACGTCAATGTTTTGGATCGAGTGGCCCATGGTGGCAGTGGGGTTATGGTATGGGCAGGTGTATGTTATAGACAATAAACACAGGTGCATTTTATTGATGGCATTTTGAATGCACAGAGATACCGTGACGAGATCCTGAGGCCCATTGTTGTGCCAGTTATCCACGACCATCACCTCATGTTGCAGCATGATAATGCACGGCCCCATATCGCAAGGTTCTGTACACAATTCCTGGAAGCTGAAAACATCCCAGTTCTTGCATGGCCAGCATACTCACCGGACATGTCACCCCTTGAGTATGTTTGGGATGCTCTGGATCGGCGTATACGTCAGCGTGTTCCCGTTCCTGCCAATATTCTGCAACTTTGCACAGCTATTGAAGAGGAGTGGACCAACATTCCACAGGCCACAATCAACAACCTGATCCACTCTATGCGACTGATTTAGACAGATTTATGAACAATATTTGAGAGTAATGGGTCTTTTGTGTATGTAGAATATGTTTCAGATCTTTGAGTTGAGCTCATGCAAAATGGGAGCAAAACTGAAAGTGTTGCGTTTATAGTTTTGCTCAGTGTATGTAGTACAGTATATATAAATGTACATAGGCTGGTATGCGATTTGCACAAGACTGCCACCTGCACTTAAACCTCCACTCCTTAATAGACAGGACTGTTTCCTCACATCCAGCTTGTCCAGGATGAGGTAGACATACATATGGTTGGACCTCTTTGTACATATCCCGGATCAACCCAAAGGCTGGTTATAAAACTATAAACAGTGGTCATATCCAGAGTCATATAAAGTTTGAAAACCCAATCACAACACAAACCATTGGATATATCAGCAGACAATACCATCTAAATTAAATAAGTGAGGCACATAATTTGCAGATCAGATTTACTTTTATTATGGATTATATCACAAATAACCCATTTATGCAGGGCTTGGCCTTACATTTGATGGTGCACTGTGCAATAAAACCCCCCATATTGTGTGTCATCAAATAGGATACAAATGACTTTGCCATATTTCTCTTACATATCAGCATCATACAAGATGGTGCTCAAATATGTAGTTGTCCAATACTAGTCAATAATCCCAAAATACAGTGGCCAGATAACAGCCCTATAAAGTAATGTAATAGCAATACTATATAATGTCTAAATAAGACTTGTGGTGGTCACAGTCCACGGGTACCAGACTATCAGTAGCACCTTTTCAGCAGCGATGGCTGATGAGCCTTGGACAACCATGCAGGTCACACCACCCTGAAGCTAGCCTTGTGTTCATGGTGTATGTCAGACATTAGTTCTCTAGAATATGCGTTTCCTGACATGTGCAGGACACTGACTGTATACATGTGATGTATTCAACCTTAATAGTTATGAACTTATATACTTACAATCGGTAGTGGAAGCATTCGATCGCTTCCGTTTGCTGGAACATCCAGGATTGACTGTCGGCTTTGGATGGATTGCTTCTGTTGTCTGTGTGGATGGAGTGCGATGACTAAAATATATACCGTTCTCATAATCTGCAGGGTCAACTAAGAGCAGTCTGCCCCCACATTGTTGGCAATATGACCGCTCATCTTCAAGTTTTTGAAGCGTCCCCCTCTAAAAAGACAAAACGCACGGTGATCATCAGACAGGAACTGGGCAGCAATACCAGATATTGTGGATGGATGTAACCTAGAATATTAGCTCTTAGTCTTCAGTGATCTCTTGGTATTAAAAGTAATGTATATTTATTGGCACCATGTTTCCCTATGGTTCTCTATTTGCTTCTGTGTAGCAGAAGTACAGTACATACCAGTCATACATTTATTATACTCTTTTTCTGAGCAGATACTTACTGATTGGACAGTATCAGCCTAAAGTGATTCTATAGATTGTGTACTTTACTCATAAACCTTTATAAGAACATGAAAATATTCTCTTACCTGTTTGGACATGATTCGCACACATAGATGAACTTGAAATGGATTGTATAGTTGTGATATGCGGTCACTGGTGGTAATTCGGGGTGAACACGCGCAGCCTTTTCAGTATATGATATCCATTATTGACCATGCCTATCATTTCTAACTCCATCGATGAGCCAACAGGCAGCATGGCACATCTCGTGAATGAGCGCGTCTCTAACGCGCTCTACAGAAAATATGATAGAGACATTATATCTCAAGTGCTGACAGCAGTATCTCAAAGCCCTACAAAGTCTGTTAAAGGAAACTTACCTGCAGAGTCGCAGACTTTTTCTGATATCTCAATCCTGGAATAGCAGTCAACGTCCTCAGCTATATTGAAGGTCTGACCAGCTGTCACCCTCAGCCGTTTACTCCATGTTATTTCTATGGTCTCAGGAAGCTATAGGTGAGAAAGAAGGAAACCAAATCTATAAGATCTGTAGTTCTATCAGAGAGAGAAATACGTTCACATCATCCCAGTGTCACCAAAATGTTCAATACCCATTCAGTGCTAGGACTCCACGGCCATCAGAGGTATAACCTGCGACTATTGAGCCCTAATGTAAAGTCTACATGAGGTGTGTTAAAGATGGCAGAATATAGATGAGGAGGTACAACCCAGGGCATTATATTAGGATACCTTGCTCTCAAACACGGCACGGTTGTACAGCTTGAACAGCCGTGTCACCAGTTCCTGTTTAGTCTCCTGGAAGTGTGTCACATAAGGAGATGTGGATGAAGTTATGTCTTTTATAAAGCAGCCATGGATGTTACACATAGATGTTCTGGAAAGAAAAGAAGATCTATATTAAGCCTTCATTGATATCTGAGGACAACACAAAAAACACATTTCTACTGCACATCCACACAATGTAAAAGTTCTCCTTATGATAATTTTGCCACCCTGAGTCTACAAGAAGGGTCAGTGGTATATCTACCATATAGACAGGCAATACAGTAACTATGAGGCCAAGCAAATTGGGAGCCCACCACTGAAGAACGTCCACGCTAATGGCCAAATGAAGAATTAAAAAATCATAGCTTGTTTAGAGATGTTTGAGCATGGATTTAGCAGGATTTGCTGGATCTGAGCTAATGGGTAACATTGTGTACTAGCAAAGAGTACCATTTTGATTGCTGATAGTCTGTCTAATTATTAAAATTACGCTCAATATCAAAACTTTATATTTTCATATTTTGATAACTTACTGTTCCTCTGAAGAGCATCTCTCCATGGATTCAGCCAGTTCATTATCTATAAAGAAAAATGGAGCAGTGAAGATCTATTAATTGTCATTAGGTCACCTTTCTATGAGGACATCTACAATAGATCCTTGTAGAGATGAGCAGAATCTGTAGCCTGGAAACTACCTGTAAAGGGAGTCAAGAGATACCAACTGGTCACGGCCATGACTGAGGTTGCATAGCTGTGATCACTTGGTGTCAATCAGGTCATAAGGCTCCTTTAAATAATTAGAAACCACCAAAGAAACCTTTCTTAACCCCTTCCCCCTGCAAGCAGTCAGTGTTAGTCGTTTCCTCATCCTTTCTTTTTAGAGGCATAACTTTTTTACATTTTCAACATAGCTGAATGAAGGCTTGTTTTATTGCAGGACGAGTTGTATTTTCCAGTGGCGCCATTTTGGGGGTACACATATAATTTAATGATTAACTTTTTTGATGGTCTTATTGTGCTATAAAATTTGTGTCGTTTGCGTTGCAGAATGAATGTTACCTTTGTTTTATGGTACTGTAAGATTAATTTTAACTTTATGTTATGGGTCGCTACGAAAATGGCGATACTAGATGTCCAATGCTTTTTTCAATTTTTTGTGGCTACTTTTTTAAAATAAACTTGATTAAACTTTAACTTATTTTTGGTCATACTTGGAAACTTTACAGTGTGATCATTTGATAATTTCTATAATGCTTTGGTGTACTCATTATACTAAGGCATCACTAGCTGTTATTCAAACTCAGAGGGAGTCTAACAAGTTATGTTTCTGTGATGGCCTAATAGGTGTACATCCATGACAAGCCTATGGTCTTTTACTAGGCTATCCTGCTTCCATAGCATACATGAGCACCCCATGATTATGTTCACTGGGGGTTGATGTAAAAAGACAGAGCCCCTCTCCTCTGTCAAACCACTTACATGCCTGCCTTGGTTGCTATTGGTCATGGCATATAAGGTTTTAAACTGCCAGGATCAGTTTCAGCAAGGTGTCAGCTATATACGTACTTACCAGCATAACAGTTGGTAAATACAGGGCATGTAACATTAAAACCTACCCAGGACTCCCCGTTTATGAGTGCGGCTTACATAAGCTCCACCTATTTTGGCCCGGGATAGCCCAAATTTGCCAAGACTGTCTCTGAAAATTAGGGACAACCTCTGCAAATTCGGAACTGTTTCAACTATGGCTCTCAGTATAATGATATACTCCATAGAAGACCATGGGATACTGACCAGTGGCTGCAGTTGTTGGTGTGATTATTATACAGTCCTCATCATCACTGTCACTAATGATGACTGGAGAGTCCCACGGCTTAGAGGTATCGGCTGCTTCAGAATCAGAAGTCCTGAGTCCTGAGAATAACACATAACAGTACGGAGAACTGAGCAATGTACCATGTACAAGACCTTACATCTAGCTTGTATCTAGAAACACAGCTAAACACAACTTACTTTTGCGAACTGATGTTTGGTCACTTCCAGTCTCACCATCGTCATCAGAAATGACAATGACATCATTGGATCTGTGATATCAAATACAGACATATAAATCAGTGAGGAAAATTCTAATATTGAAACCTCATACCCTACAATTATACAAATGAACTAATTGATAGCAGGAGATCAGAGAAGATAAAATTATACAAGGAACCACCAGGATCTTACATGAAGCCTGGATGATGGACACTGATTGTCCTCAATAGACATGTCTCCCAATGGGACCTGAGCTCAATACTGAGGAAGATTAGTGTTGGTCGAGCACCAAAGTGCTCGGGTGCTCGAGTAGAACACCTCGGGATGCTCGGGTGCTCTACCGAACACCCGAGCACAATGGAAGTCAATGGGAGAACCCGAGCATTAAACCATGGACCTCCTGCTCTGAAGAGGAGAGGGTGTCTGGTTCACATGAAAAGGTCAGAAATTTATGGAAACACCACTGAAATGGTTCGGGAACAGCATGGGGAGGATGTCTGGATGCATCTTGGACTCCCAAGTCGCTGTTGGGAACAATGTTGTCTGAGTAGTACGCCACTTTTACAGACTGACAATAATACGCACAAAACCGAAGATAAAATCGATGTTAGAGGAAAAATTGTTAGGAAACATTCTTTCCTGTATATTTACTTGTATATAAAGTGCAAGTGCTGCCAAAAATTACAAGGAAGAGGCACTCCGATACAACCTGTATATCACATAAAGGAGGGCCTCATTCACATTGTGGTACAATTGTTCAAGTTGTGGGCCTATGCACTATGCACAAGTAAAGAGGCTGCCAAAAATTACAATACACCCTTTATTACACATAAAGGAGGGCATCAGACACACCCTTGAAAAATTATGATTGAGTGGCTAATAAAAAATTACAATGAATTAATATCACTGATATTTATGATGGGCAAACGTTATACAGGAGATGTAGCGCAGGTAATGTCTCTGCCACCAGAAGCAAAAAAAATTAACTGAATGTCACTGATATTTCGGATACGCAAACGTTATACAGGAGATGTAGCGCAGGTAATGTAACTGTCCGCAGCGGACACCGTCTACAGAAAAAGTACACTGGATGTCACAGATATTTTTAGGCTGCGCACATGTTAGCCAAGAGATGAAGCGCAGATAATGTTGCTGTCTGCAGCGGCCAAATAATTGCAAGCTATTTAGTGCAGGTTGCGCTAAAAATATATATTGCTGCCAGATACAACTATAGTTCTTAAAAGGACTTTTGGGTCTCTAACAAGTTTCTTCAATACAAATATTATTATTTCTCTCCCTACACTATCTGTCCCTTCTTCAGTACAGCTCTCCCTGACTAAGACTGAGCCGAACACGCTATATAGCACCCGATGACGCGTTCCGGCCAGCCACTCACTGTAATGCCAGTAACCAACATGGCTACGGCATTACAGTGAATGACAGTACTCACCCAACACTAGAGAAGATATGACTTATCCTACCTGTAGATGTTATTGCTTGATGACGGTTCAGGTGAAATTGTATCTGATAAGGAAAGAGAAAATGAATATATTATACCACTATTGCAGATAAGATCAATTGCTGAAAATTAAAGGGGTTTTCTTGGAGTTAAATAAGGATGGCCTAACCTCAGGATAGTCTATAATGATTTTATCAGTTAGATTCAGTCCCTGTTACTCTGCGGATCAATCAAATGAATGGGCTACAGTGATATGTATTCACCCCGGCCAGTTAACTCCTTACATGATGTGGTCAGTATCCACCATAACAAATAAGTGGTTTCAAAGGGAGGGGGTTTACTGTTTTACTCTCTTTGACCCTCATTGCCCTTTCCATGATACAATCTTGGTGTGACGGTGGTTGCTATAGCAGACGG
Source organism: Bufo bufo (assembly GCF_905171765.1). Classification (NCBI taxonomy): domain Eukaryota; kingdom Metazoa; phylum Chordata; class Amphibia; order Anura; family Bufonidae; genus Bufo; species Bufo bufo. The sequence goes on along the minus strand of NC_053392.1, from coordinate 564,718,281 downwards.
TATCCGAGCAATGGCTTCCAGATCTGCTAAGAATAGAAGCCCACTGGGTCCTGCCAGGGGCAGGGTCTACTATGCTATAAGTAATACAGCGTATTAAGTCAGCAACCACACAATGCCCTTGTGGACTAATAAATGTAGTAAAGTAAATTCCCAAGTACAAAGGCACACACTTTTCCAAAAAACATTCATATAATGACCTTATCTATAAAACAAAAATGTACCCTGAGAGAATGTATTGTATAAGAGCTCAGTACCTGGTTGTCTGGGTGTTACCCCGGTATTGAAACCACCTTCCTGTACTTGGTTCGGAAGTCTCGGTTTCTTACTGGGATGAGGCTAGAAGAACAGAAGCAAGATAACCTCAGATAAATCACCAGAAACATCAGAGATAGGCCTCATGAACATGGCCGTTGTTTGGATCCGCATCCAAGCCGCCGTTTTATATTGAAGGCTGTCCCTGCCGTTCTGCAAATTGCGGCTATGGGGCATTGCTATTACAATATGATATGTATACTGTATATCTATATTTATACACGCCATCCAATGCCTCCACTACTCATAACACTCAGGCCGTGAACAAGGTCTTGGATAAGACCGAAACGTTGGCCAGTATACCACTATGAATAAATTTTTTCCGGATCGATATATATACAGCCAGGTCCATAAATATTGGGACATCGACACAATTCTAACATTTTTGGCTCTATACACCACCACAACAGATTTGAATTAAAATGAACAAGATGTGCTTTTACTGCTGACTGTCAGCTTTAATTTGAGGGTATTTACATCCAAATCAGGTGAACGATGTAGGAATTACAACAGTTTGCATATGTGCCTCCCACTTGTTAAGGGACCAAAAGTAATGGGACAATTGGCTTCTCAGCTGTTCCATGGCCAGGTGTGTGTTATTCACTCATTATCCCAATTACAATGAGCAGATAAAAGGTCCAGAGTTAATTTCAAGTGTGCGATTTTCATTTGGAATCTGTTGCTGTTAACTCTCAAGATGAGATCCAAAGAGCTGTCACTATCAGTGAAGCAAGCCATCATTAGGCTGAAAAAACAAAACAAACCCATCAGAGAGATAGCAAAAACATTAGGTGCGGCCAAAACAACTGTTTGGAACATTCTTAAAAAGAAGGAACGCACCGGTGACCTCAGCAACACCAAAAGACCCGGAAGACCATGGAAAACAATCGTGGTGGATGACCGAAGAATTCTTTCCCTGGTGAAGAAAACGCCCTTCACAACAGTTGGCCAGATCAAGAACACTCTCCAGGAGGTAGGTGTATGTGTGGTAAAGTCAACAATCAAGAGAAGACTTCACCAGAGTAAATACAGAGAGTTCACCACAAGATGTAAACCATTGTTGAGCCTCAAAAACAGGAAGACCAGATTAGAGTTTGCCAAACGACATCTAAAAGAGGCTTCACAGTTCTGGAACAACATCCTATGGACAGATGAGACCAAGATCAACTTGTACCAAAGTGATGGGAAGAGAAGAGTATGGAGAAGGAAAGGAACTGCTCATGATGCTAAGCATACCACCTCATCAATGAAGCATGGTGGTGGTAGTGTCATGGCGTGGGCATCTATGGCTGCCAATGGAACTGGTTCTTTTGTATTTATTGACGATGTGACTGCTGACAAAAGCAGCAGGATGAATTCTGAAGTGTTTCGGCAATATTATCTGCTCATATTCAGCCAAATGCTTCAGAACTCATTGGACGGCGCTTCACAGTGCAGATGGACAATAACCCAAAGCATACTGCAAAAGCAACCAAAGAGTTTTTTAAGGGAAAGAAGTGGAATGTTAGGCAATCACCTGACCTCAATCCGATTGAGCATGTATTTCACTTGCTGAAGACAAAACTGAAAGGAAAATGCCCCAAGAACAAGCAGGAACTGAAGACAGTTGTGTAGAGGCCTGGCAGAGCATCACCAGGGAGGAAACCCATCTGGAGATGTCTATGCGTTCCAGACTTCCAGGGCCAGACTGGGGATAAAAACCAGCCCTGGAAAAAGTTGCATACCAGCCCCACAGCATTGCGTCATTATTTACTTGTTTATAATAGGAGAAAGCATTCATTTTAAAACACGTGTTTAAACACGAATATGAACTTTGCCCCACGATAGCTCTTTTGTAGAACCCCCATTGTTCATATTATCACAGTGTTTTCCCAACCAGGATGCCTCCAACTGACTGTTGCAAAACTACAACTCTCAGCATGCTCAGACAGTGTTTTACCACGCCCTTTGACCCGCCCCTTTTTTGTTGGCCACCTATTTAATGATTGTTGCATGCAACATTTTACTTGACCAGCTATTTCAGATATTCTACGGCAGTCCTGTTACAATCCCCCCCAATGAGCCTTTCGACCAAATAATAAAAATATTTATAAAATCTCACCCATATGCTACAAAAAATTAATAAAATCTGCAATGTAAAATCGATAATAAAGATCAACTACAAACATAAACATATTTCACATAAAAACCTACAGTTACTTGGCTTGGCCCTTGGGGATCTCGGACACCACTTCAACACTTGGCCGGGGGCTCGGCGGAGCTGATGTTGTGCTTTATCCTAATGAGAAAGATTTCATAATAAGGATTTGGAGAAGGGGCAGAGGGATAGCAGAGCAGGGAGAGGCTGGTTCTGCTACTAGGGGGGTCATACCATGGGGGAGTAATAAAGCCCACCATAATGCCCCCCAGTAGAAATAATTCTCCTTATAATGTGCAAAACATACCCCTTTGTAATGCCCCCAGTTGAGCTAATGTTCCCTTAATGTGCCAATATAAAATACCCCTTCTCAGTGCCCCTGTAGATGACCCCATAGTGCTCCTCTCCCCCTTTCCCCATAGTACCCACCATAATGTATCCCAGTATAAAATGCCCCTATACAGAGCCCCCATATAAAATACCCCTTTTCAGTGGCCCCGTAGATGACCCCATAGTACTCCTCTCCCCCTTCCCCATAGTACCCACCATAATGTGTCCCAGTATAAAATGCCCCTATACAGAGCCCCCCATATAAAATACCCCTTCTTTTTAGCCTCAGTAGATGCCCCTATAGTGCCACCCAATAATCTGTCAGTAATAAGCGCCCCAATAGATGCCCCCAATCATGTGCCAGTAAGATGTGCCCCCATAGATGCCCCCAATCATGTGCCAGTAATAAGAGCCCCCCCACCATCATGTGTCAGTAGCCAGAGCCCCCCCATATCATGTGCTAGTATCCAGAGTGCCCCCCTATCATGTGCCAGTAGCCACCCCTTATGTGCCAGTAGCCGCCCCTTATGTGCCAGTAGCCACCCCTTATGTGCCAGTAGCCGCCCCTTATCATGTGCCAGTAGCCCCCCTTATCATATGCCAGTAGCCCCCCTTTATCATGTGCCAGTAGCCCCCCTTATCATCTGCCAGTAGTCCCCCCAACATGTGCCAGTAGTCGTCCTTATGTGCCAGTAGCCCCCCTTATGTGCCAGTAGTCCCCCTTATGTGCCAGTAGCCGCCCCTTATGTGCCAGTAGCCCCCCTTATGTGCCAGTAGTCCCCCTTATGTGCCAGTAGTCCCCCTTATGTGCCAGTAGCCGCCCCTTATCATGTGCCAGTAGCCCCCTTATCATGTGCCAGTAGCCCCCATATCATATGCCAGTAGCCCCCATATCATGTGCCAGTAGCCCCCATATCATGTGCCAGTAGCCCCCCTTATCATGTTCCAGTAGCCCCCCTTATCATGTGCCAGTAGCCCCCTTTATCATGCGCCAGTAGCCCCCCTTATCATGTGCCAGTAGCCCCCCTTATCATGTGCCAGTAGTCCCCCGTATCATGTGCCAGTAGCCCCCCTTATCATGTTCCAGTAGTCCCCCGTATCATGTGCCAGTTTTCCCCCCTTATCATTTGCCAGCCCAGTAGTCCCCCCTTATCATGTGCCAGTATTGTACCTATTTAAAAAAAAAAAACACTTATACTTACCTCTAGTGATGCGATGCAGGCCTCTTCTGGCCTGTGTCCCTCGCTATACGGCTCAGGAAGCGCGATGACGCCATCGCGCCCCCTGCACCGGCCTCTGATAGGCTGCCAGCACTAGGCCGGCAGCCTATCAGAGGAACAGGAGGGGACACACCTCTCCCTTCCTTGCCGCAGCATAGACATCTGTATCGCCGTCCTGAGGACGGTGATACAGATGACTATGGAGATGAGCGCTTCCACAATGGAAGCGCTCATCTCCTGCTACTGTGCCCTGCCGCCGGCTGCCCCCACTTGTCACAAGGGCCGCGGCCTTGCGGCACTCAGGCCTGCCGGCCTAGTGGGAAATTTCCCGGTATCCCGGCAGGCCAGTCCGGCCCTGAGTGCAATTGACTGCAAAGGATTTGCAACCAAATATTAAAAAGTGAAAGTTTGATTTATGATTATTATTCTGTCCCATTACTTTTGGTCCCTTAACAAGTTGGAGGCACATAAGCAAACTGTTGTAATTCCTACACCGTTCACCTGATTTGGATGTAAATACCCTCAAATTAAAGCTGACAGTCTGCAGTTAAAACACATCTTGTTAGTTTCATTTCAAACCCATTGTGGTGGTGTATAGAGCCAAAAATGTTAGAATTGTGGTGATGTCCCAATATTTATGGACCTGACTGTATATACACAAAAAAAATAAGAAAATAAATAAGATATTTATGCAACATTCTCTTCTGAGTGCAGTGGTCTTCCTATTAACATTTATATTTATACATAGACATATACAGTGTCGGACTGGGGTGCCTAGGGCCCACCAGTGGAATTGATTTTGGGGGCCCACCCTAGAGCTGGAGATATAACTTGTTCATTTTTCAGTCTCGCACACATGAATATATGCATTTTAGCACACAATACAGTAACAGTATGCTAAACAGAACAGTATTGTGCACTGCACTATATCAAATAGTTTCTCTTTAAAGGGAGTCTGTCATCACAGTTTCACCTTTTTAACCCTTCCCATAGCTTTCTAGCAGCATTACAGTTGATAAAAACGTTACCTTTATAGGCAATCGTGGACTTATAAAACTGGCAAAAATCATCTTAGTAGGATATGCAAATGAGGGCTCGCAAGTGCCCAGGGGCGGTGTCAACCTCGTAGGTGCCCAGGCAGCTCTGCCTTATCGTCGCTTCCCCCCGCCCATCCTTTCCCTCTGCCCGCCCATCTTCTTACTTCTTCTTTCACCGAGATCCCGCGCCTGCGCACTGAGTCCGTTAGCCGGATATATATAATGGCATCTCTTCGTTTAAGTTAAACGGTTTAACAACAGATTTGTGTAGGAATTTTTATTTATTTTTTTTTAAATGAAAATGCACAAAATATTGGTATAAATTATCGGTTATCGGCCTGAAAGTTCAGCTCAAAAAAAATCTATATCGGTCAATCCCTAGTCCCGGGTGTCAGGCCCCCACCAATCAGATACTGATGACCTATCCACAGTCATATGTGACTGATATCAGCTGCTCCTCTTATAACGCTCCAGTACTGATATACCGTATTTTTCGCCCTATAAGATGCACCGGCCCATAAGACGCACCTAGGTTTTTGGGGAGGAAAATAAGAAAATAAGAAAAAATATATTTTTAACCAAAAGGTGTGCTTTTGGTGGGTTTGGAACTAATGGTGGTCTGTGGATGGCACTATTACTGGGGATCTGTGAAGAACACTGTTATGGGGGGATCTGGGGATGGCACTGTTAGGGGGGATCTGTGGATGACGCACGGTTATGGGGGATCTGTGGATGACGCACGGTTATGGGGGATCTGTGGATGACGCACTGTTAGGCCTCATGCACACGACCGTTGTTTTATTCTGTGTCCGTTGTTCAGTTTTTCGTGATTTTCTGCGGACCCATTGACTTTCAATGGGTTTGTTGAAAACTCGGCTAATGCACCGTTTGTCATCCGCGTCCGTGATCCGTGGTTCCAGTCCGTCCAAAAAATATAACCTGTCCTATTTTTTCCACGGAAAACGGTTTGCGGATCCATTCAAGTCAATGGGACTGTGAAAAAACGTGGAGGCACACAAGATTGTCATCCGCGTCCGCGTGTCCGCGTCCGTTTTTTTCCTATCATTTGCATGGCAAACTTGACTTAGATTTTGTTTTACTTTCCTTCATGTCTGGTGATCCTCCAAAAATAAAGGAAGACACACGGAAACAAAAACGGATCACGGAACAACGGAACCCTATTTTGCGTAACGGAACACAACAACGGTCGTGTGCATGAGGCCTTATGGGGGGGATCTGTGGATGACGCACTGTTATGGGGGGATCTGTGGATGACGCACTGTTATGGGGGGATCTGTGGATGACGCACTGTTATGGGGGGATCTGTGGATGACGCACTGTTATGGGGGATCTGTGGATGACGCACTGTTATGGGGGGATCTGTGGATGACGCACTGTTATGGGGGGATCTGTGGATGACGCACTGTTATGGGGGGATCTGTGGATGACGCACTGTTATTGGGGGATCTGTGGGTGGCACTGTTATGGAGGGGGATCTGTGGGTGGCACTGTTATGGAGGGGGATCTGTGGGTGGCACTGTTATGGAGGGGGATCTGTGGGTGGCACTGTTATGGAGGGGGATCTGTGGGTGGCACTGTTATGGAGGGGGATCTGTGGGTGGCACTGTTATATATGTGCCATCACAGACCCCCCACCCCATAACAGTGCCATCCACAGACCCCCCACCCCTTAACAGTGCCATCCACAGATGTCCCCCATAAAACTGTCATTCACAGATCCCCCCCCCACCGCTCCAGTGCTGCAGTATACAAATATAAAATGTCTCATTCAATTAAAAGTGATTAAACATGCCCCCTCACTCCTAATATTACTGTACACCCTAATAGCTTCTGTACAACGCAGGCAGGCCGGGCGGCAAGCGCGTCACTCACTGATGTCACGTGCCTGCGCCGCCTGCTTGATTCATAAAGTAGGTGGCGCAGGCACGTGACATCAGGGAGTTATGCTGCCGCCCGCCCGGCTGTTAGGATGTATGGTAATATTAAAAGGGGGGGGGGGGGGGGGGGCGCATGTTTAATCACTTTTAATTGAATGAGACATTTTATATTTGAATATTGCAGCACTGGAGCGGCGGGGCCGAAGTACAGTGACTGCATCGGCCCCGCCACAATTGCCGGCCCCCAGCTCATCCTCCCAGTCTCTCCCCGCTCTCGCATACATCGCAGCCTGCGATTTAAAAATGTCAGCATTCGCCCCATAAGACGCAGGGGCATTTCCCCCCCATTTTTTGGGGGGAAAAAGTGCGTCTTATAGGGCGAAAAATACGGTAACCTCCAGAGACATTACATCATATGTGACTGATATCAGCCGCTCCTCTTATAAAGCTCCAACGCTGATATAACCTTCAGAGACATTACATCATATGTGACTGATATCAGCCGCTCCTCTTATAACGCTCCAACGCTGATATAACCTTCAGAGACATTACATCCTATTTGACTGATATCAGCCGCTCCTCTTATATCGCTCCAGTACTGATATAACCTCCAGAGCAGGGGCGTATATACAGGGGTCGCAGCTGCGACCGGGCCCGGCACTCCAGGGGGCCCGGCCGCCTGTGGACCCCTGGCCCCGCCCTGCAGTAGTGCTGTGCCTGCCTGTATAAGGGCTGTTTCACACGAGCGAGTCGATTGCGGGAATCACGCTCCGTGTGCGAGTGTGATCCTCCGCTCTAGACTTGCAGGAGCGCACGGCATTATCATGATTTATAATGCTATGTGTCTCTGCATGGCCTTTTTTCCACAGAATCATAGCGACATAAAGCTGTCAGTATGATTCTGTAGAAATAATGTCATGCAGAGACACACAGCATTATAAATCATGATAATGCCGTGCGCTCCTGCAAGTCTAGAGCGGAGGATCACACTCGCACACCGAGCGTGATTCCCGCAATGGACTCGCTCGTGTGAAAGAGCCTTAATCCGGGCGGCCAACCCGGGGCCCGCCACCCAGTGTTGCGTTTCTGCGCTGCAGTGCCAGGCCAGGCCAGCCCTACCCTCCTTGAGTGAGAGTCTCCTCCCCCGTGCGGGTGCGGCGTGCCTAGTCATTTCCTGTTGGGCGGCCGCACCAGACATGACGTTTCCCTAGGCTGCGCAGGCGCACAACGCCGAGACGCAGCAGGGAGAAGGCGCCGGAAAAGCTTTCGGGAGAGCGTGAAGAAGCCGGTGCCGGTGCCGGCTTCATAATTGCTCACCACATTTATGGTGAGTGAGTTCAGAGTAGACTCAGAGTAGGGTCTGATTGGGGCTGGCTTTATAACTAGCTCTGCTATATTTCTGTAGCTTGCAACCTCTGACTGCCCAGTTGGGCTGAAACTACTACACCCAACATGTTCTGGCAGTAATAGTAAATGGATATTGGTGCAATTCTGAGCTACTAGTCTATATAATACATAATATTATATTGTATTATATAGACTAGTAGCTCAGAATTGCACCAATATCTATTTACTATTACTGCCAGAACATGCTGGGTGTAGTAGTTTCAGCCCAACTGGGCAGTCAGAGGTTGCAGGCTACAGAAATATAGCAGAGCTAGGCTACTTTCACACCTGCGTTTCAGGGCTCTCACAAGCGGTCCAAAACGGATCAGTTCAGCCCCAATGCATTCTGAATGGATAAGGATCCGCTCAGAATTCATCAGTTTGCCTCCGTTCAGCCTCCATTCTGCTCCGGAGGCGGACACCAAAACGCTGCTTGCAGCCAAACGGATCTGTTCTGGACGGATACAAGCGTTTGCATCATAGGTGCGGATCCGTCTGTGCAGATTCGTTTTGGTGTCCGCCTGGCGATGCGGAGCCAAACGGATCCGTCCTGACTTACAATGTAAGTCAATGAGGACGGATCCGTTTTCACTGACACAATATGGTGCAATTGAAAACGGATCCGCCTCCCATTGACTTTTAGTGTAAGTCAAAACGGATCCGTTTGCATTATCTTTTTTTTTTTTTGTTCGTGGTAATGCAGACGGATCCGTTCTGAACGGATACAAGCGTTTGCATTATAGGTGCGGATCCGTCTGTGCAGATACCAGACGGATCAGCACCTAAACGCAGGTGTGAAAGTAGCCTAACTCTGCTGCTGGTGGAGGGAGGTTGGGGGGGGGACAGCGACGGGGAGGGGGGCCCCATGGTTCAGTTTTGCACTGGGGCCCCATGGATTGTGTGTACGCCACTGCTCCAGAGACATTACATATTATGTGGGGGTGAGGGGCTGGGAAAGTGTAAAAATGCCACTGATGAGAGGGAAGAGGGGGACACTGGGAGACATAACTTCTTGCTCTGTATAAAGTATAGGTGAGATAGTTGGTGGGCAAAGGTCTGTGAGGGGCTGGAACAACAGGGGGACAAGATGTGCAGGGGCAGCAGCTTCAGGACTCTCCTAACTTCCCACTTCCCTCCCACAGTAACTTACCCCAGTGCTGCTGTGTGGAGTAGTGGGACCAGTGAGGGACTGGACTTTATACTGGAGGCACAGTGACACAGGAGGTCAGAGAGAGCAGCGTCTCCATATCTCCTGCTGCTGCCTCGGCTCCTCTGGCTCCGCCCCCTCCTCACACATGATGGAATATCACACTGCAGAGAGGGGGGGGGAGCTGTCCGCTTATGTCGGGTTGGAGAAGTTTACTTTGGAGAAAGGAACAAGCGCTGCAAGGTATAAGCAGACAGGCAAGGGGCCCACCGGGCATTTCACCGAGTCCGACCCTGACAGTATATATATATATATATATATATATATATATACTGTATATATATGACAGGACATAGAAGGCCGTAGAATTGGCACAAGGAGAATAGTAACGTCATCTAAAGACAATAAATATCCTCTTTAAATGCTCATTACCCCGAGTCAAATGATTTGATGCATTATGGGATACATATAGTAGGGGGTGACATTGTACCCATTATAAGCACCCTCTACAATGTATGGCATCTTCACATTATAGTTTGGTAAGTGACAGTATTTTGGTTTTATAATTACTACTATCCATATAACTAGTATCTGCGGCCAAGTCAGACCAGAACAGGCGCTGTAATAAAGTACTATGATCAGACTGCATAGATAAACTAAGATCACTTCCATATTGAAAGGCAATGGGGTAACTATAAGGGGTGCGTAGAGAGCAATCGCACCCAAGTCCCTGAGGGCACCCAAAGGCCCTCTTCATATAACAAGACTCCATATGATATGGGACGTACCCTGTTACTTATGTTGTATTGGGGTCCAGGAGATTCATGTTTCGCTTCTGTTGAATGGTTCTCACCTGGTGCTGTTGGGCTCAGGTATAGACATGACTCTCTGGTTCCTGTGAGTCACTGTTAACCTCTTAGCTGCTGCAGCTCCTCCATGATGGCGGCTTGCACATCTGTCCAGGCAATATGAAAAATACCAAAACCTCGGGAAGAAAAGACTTGTCAGTAGAGGTCAGGGCTGCTGCTGTTTTTAACCTAAAAGAATCATCACCTAGTTTTCCAAATTCATTGCAAAACTGGAACACAATCGACCATCTTTCCCGACTTCTTTTGGTGGCTAGTCATCTACTTGGTTTTAGCTGTCAGTAATAAGGTTGTCAACAGGTAACTTTTCAGAGGTTTGTGCCATCCTCGCAGTGGGTGATGCAAGGTGGGGCCTAAACCTTCTATTATTTTTATTGTAATTTGCGGCAAAATATTAACATGAATTATACCAGAAATCTAAGTCTAGCTGGTTTACATTGCAGTTTTTTTCCACGCATGACCACTGATGCACCACAAGTATTAAGAGTTGTGCACTTCTTAATAATTGTGGCACATCTGATTTATAAAAGGCCAATTTTAATAAATGTCACCATAGAATTGTAATTACTGGTTATTGTAGTTAGTCTGGTCATGAGACTAGTGGTTGATTAGATAGATAGATAATAGATAATAGATTCATGGATAGATCTGAGTTGATAAATATTTGACAGTTAGATGGGTAAATAATATTATATCGGTAGATAGCTATATAGACATAAATACATATTAGAAAGGCAGAGAGACAGATAGATATGAGATAGATTTATAGGTAGATAGATAGATAGCCTCCAACTCAAAAACATCTCCCGCATCCGTGCTTTCCTTAACTTTAAATCTGCGAAAATGCTTGTACATGCCCTCATCATCTCCCGCCTAGATTACTGCAACACTCTCCTCTGTGGCCTTCCATCTAGCACTCTCGCACCCCTCCAATCTATCCTCAACTCTGCTGCCCAACTAATCCACCTCTCACCCTATTTCTCCTCTGCCTCTCCCTTCGGCCAATCCCTTCACTGGCTCCCCATTGCCCAGCGAATTCACTTCAAAGTACTAACAAATACATACAAGGCCGTCCATAACCTGTCCCCTCCCTACATCTCTGAGCTACTTTCCCGATACACCCCCACACGCACTCTCCGGTCCTCACAAGACCTCCTTCTCTCTTCTCCTCTTATCACCTCTTCCCACAATCGACTCCAAGATTTCTCCCGTGCATCCCCCACACTCTGGAACTCGCTACCCCAACATATCAGACTCTCACCCACAGTGGAATCCTTCAAAAGAAACCTGAAAACCCACCTCTTCAGACAAGCCTACAACCAGTGACCCTGCTGCCTCCATACCACCATGACCAACTTCACCCGCACCTACTGTGTCCTTCTCCCATACCATGTAGATTGTAAGCCCTCACGGGCAGGGCCCTCTCTCCTTCTGTACCAGTTTGTAACTCGTCTTGTTTATGATTAGTGCAATTGTCTGTATTATGTATGTATACCTCTTCTCATATGTACAGCGCTATGGAATGAATGGCGCTTTAATAATAAATAATAATAATAATAGATAGACAGACAAGGGCGGACTGGGGCTCCTTAGGCCCACCAGAAGAATTTCCTGTTGAGGTCCAACCCCCATATCTGTAATAAAGTCTAATAGGTATTTTTCTAAGACCCTAGTGGCAATTTATTATCTCCAAAGGCAGCTTCAAATATTTTCATTTTCCTGGACCTTTGGGGACACTACAGTATCAGAGCCTGGGCCCACCGGAGGTCCCCCTGGTACTGTGCCCAACGCTGTAGATAGATAGATAATAGACAAGCCTTGTGTTTGTTAGGCGTCATGCACACGACCGTTCCATTTTTTGCAGTCCGCAAATTGCGGATCCGCAAAACGCGGCAGCCACCCGTGTGCTTTCGGCAATTTGTGGAACGGAACAGGCGGCCCATTGTAGAAATGTCTATTCTTGTCCGCAAAACGGACAAGAATAGGACATGTTGTTGTTTTTTTTTGCGGGGCCACGGAACGGAGCAACGGATGCGGACAGAACATGGAGTGCTGTTCGCATCTTTTGCTGCCCCATTGAAGTGAATGGGTCCGCACCCGGACGGATGCGGACCAGAACGACGGTCATGTGCATGAGGCCTTACACTGCTAAATATACAGTAACTGATAGAATTCCTAGTGCTTCCTCCAGACATTGCTCTCCTTCAGTCATTTTTATTGGCCCTGGATTGATGGCTCGGGGTTTACAGAGTTCCTTGATCTGCAATTTTCAGGAATTACATGTACAGACAATAGTTAGAAGATGGGTAAGGTAGTGATTCATGGCGGCGCCCTTTCCTGTTACTCCGCAAGCCATAAATGCTGCTAAATGGTGCTGCACATTTAATAAAATATTCATTTGTGCTAAAGCCTCTATTTAGACTTTCAAATCTATGTGCTTTTATATCGATTTGACATTCATTTATCAGAGAAGTGTTTAGAATATGTGGTAAGTGTCCACGTAGCGTATGCACGCCTCGGCGGCGGTATTAATCAGTGGCTCATTCAATGAGCGCTGTGGTGAATTGGATTTATCCATGGCTTTCTCACTCCGATGCTGACCTTTTTCTGTCTACTAAAGCAGATTACAAAAACAGAGATTTATATGCTTAAACTGCCATTATAGCAAACTGCAAAGTGGACAGATTTTTTCAGCCCTAAATATATGGTAATGTAAACAGCTCAATGTATATATATATTTTTTTCCCACACGGTGAAGAAGATGAAAAATAGAGTGCTTCATATCTCTCTGCTATCTACCATCATACAATGACTCTGATCATCACAAAGGAAAAAAAAAGGTCAATGTGCCTCCTCTGGTTACTTAAAGGAAATTTGTCACCAAAAATTTTGTCTGCCAGTTAAAACCAGGTAGAGACACACATCCCGTTCTTCTAATCTGTTTTTATTTTCTGATTACAGATTTTTTCAATTCTATTTCCTAAACATGATTATAGGGGCGGCCATCTTGCTTGAGCTGGTCTTAACAGCATTTAAGAAGCATTAAAGGGTTTCTGTCATCAGAAATTACGTTATGTAGCTGACTGACATTAGCAATGGGCTAATGTCAGCAGTACATAATAGTGGGCTTTATAAGTCTCTGCCTGCCGCCGTTCTCTTTTAAAATATGCTAATGAGCCTCTAGGTGCTATGAGGGCGTTGCTTCAGCACCTAGAGGCTTGGTCTATTCACCCTTTGGCACGCCCAGGTCCAGTTGATTGACTGGAGAGTTCTCCTCTTTGTCCAGTAAATCCCACGCCTGCGCCGAATATACTACATGGGACGGCACCTGCGCAGTGAGTGAAGCCGGCACAGGCATAGTGAGTGAGGCCGGCAGCAGGAGCCCGTCCTTCACTCACTGCGCAGGCACGGGATTTTCTCAACGAAAAGGAGAACTCGCCAGTCAATCAACCGGACCTGGGCTTGCCAAAGGGTGAGTAGACCGAGCCTCTAGGTGCTGAAGCAACGCCCGCATAGCACCTAGAGGCTCATTAGCATATTTTAAAAGTGTTTATTTTAAGAGAACGGCGGCAGGCAGAGACTTATAAAGCATACTATTATGCACTGCTGACATTAGCCCATCGCTAATGTCAGTCAGCTACATAACGTAATTTCTGATGACAGAAACCCTTTAAAGAAAACTTGCTTTACAGCAGCCACATGGGCTATAGACACAATGGTCTCCACTGTAGGAACAGTTCTGAGTGGTCCTCCAGCATACCACCTATGCAGAGCACGGTGGTGTCACACTGTTCTGCACCTGGCCAGCCTGGCCGAACAGAGTCACACCAGTGAGAAACTGCTCCGCGTCATCAACCAAGCAATCGAATCCTGGCTGTCTCCTCGCCAACTGAAGATGAGAACTATGGTCACCAATTCAACGGGAAAACCATTCTATCTGTGCTGCGTCAAGGAAGGCTGACCAATTAGCCCTGCATAGCACACGTTTTTAATCTGTTTGTAACCCTGTTCCTGAAGTCTTCCACCCAACTGCAAGACATCTTGAAAATGGCCAGGAAACTGTGCATGCACTTTAGTCACTCCTACCGTGCAAAACACACCCTCCTTGAGCTGCAAAGGCAGAATAGTATTTTCCCAACATCGCCTCATATGTGAAGTTTTCACATGTTGGAACTTCACCCTCCACATGTTAGACCGACTAAATGAGCAGAGGAAGGCCATGAATGATTTCTTGATGATGCATGTGGACAGGAGCACTCCCCTGCATAACTTCGACGTTAGCCAGTGGCAGCTCATGCGTACACCTGCCATTTGCTCAGGCCCTTTGAGGAGGCCACTTTATTTGTCAGTCGCCAGGACTATGGGATGAATGACTTGATTCTACTCCTTCACATCCTGAAGCAGATGCTAATAAATCTAGTTGGCTAGTGGACAGGAGACGTGGCACCTACATCTCATGCCCACCTGAGTCCTGTGGAGTCTGAACTGGCGGAGAAGGAGGACGAGAATGAGGAGGACATTAACGTCCAGGAAATATATACAGAAATAGGTGGTTTATCTGCACAAGAGACAGGAGAGGAACAGGAGGAGATGGAGGGTGATGATACAGACCAAACAGATGACCCCAACAAACCATGGCAGTATGCAGTGGAGATGGTGGCAGGGAATTCCCTTGCACAAATGGTCAGATGCACGCTGAATTGCTTGCATAGTGACAGCCACAAAATCATAGTGACAGCCAGCAAAATAAAAAGTAAGTTTTAAGGCAAACAGTAACCTTGAGTCTGGTGTTTGTTCACACCACGCAGCAAGGCAGAAGTCCATGGACATAGCAGAAACCACTTGCTCTCATGCCAACAAGGTAGCAGGCCCAAACTCCTAGGTCCTAACACAGAGACTGACAGAGCTACAATGTCAGAGAGGAGTAAATTCCTCCCACCTGACAGTGCTGCCTGTGTTTTATAGCCCAAACCAAGACCCGGCCTGGAACGTGGGGAGCAGCCACTCACCCTGCACTTTGGCTGCTCCCAGAAAGAGCCGGCCCGGATCGGCTTTACAGCCATACTAAATAGCAAAACCATATCAGCCATTACTAGCTGCCGCTGACACATGAAATTACCGTCTCTTACCTCACTGAGGCCAGGAATCTCAGTGACACATACCTTCCGACAATGACGGACCCTTGCGCCTTCCTACTATATATATATACACACACTGCATATATAATACACATATAACATATATACATATAAGAAATGCAGTGGGTATAGATATATAGCATATACAAGAGTGTATGAGGTGTAATTTATACCTCGTACCTCACATATACTATATATCTATACATATTGCATCTATAATAGTGTGTAATATATGCAGCGTGTGTATGTGCATATATATATAGAGAGAGAGCAGTGTATGTACTGATGTCACATACAAGGTATAATAGATGCAGTGTGTACAGATATATGTGGTCAGTTATACATTATGCTCACTGTGTATGAGGTAGTGGTGATTGTAACTGTCTGCAGTATTATATGTGAGTGAGCAATGTGTAAAAACAGGGCACGGGGTGAAGGGTGGTCAAATGAAGAGATGATGCTGTTGCCACCCTCCCCACTATGTGACTGGGCCACTGTGTTGACTCCTCATGCTGTTGCCACCCTCCCCACTATGTGACTGGGCCACTGTGTTGACTCCTGTAATAGCCCTATCTCAGTTACCACCCTCCCCACTATGCGACCATTAGTGTCCCTGTTTGGCCTTGTTAACATGACAGTTTATGTTACCATTCTCTTAATCCGTCAGAAGAACCGAAAAATGAAAAACACAATGGATCCTGTCTTTGGAGCATCCATATTGCCTCTATCACATGGTCAGTATTTTGTATCAGGATTTGATCATGATTTGGAAGCCGAAAGCAGGATTGGGTCCAAAACACAAAAGACATGGAAATATTTCCATTACGTGTTATCTCTGTTTTGAACCCAGTCCTATTTTTGCCTTACCAATACTGATCAAATAATGATGAAAAAAAATGACCGCGTGACAGAGGCCATTAATGTTAAACCGATGTCAGACTTAAATGGTCAAAACTCATGTAAATTGAGCATTAGGGACCTGTCACACGGTCAGTATTTTGCATCAGGATTTGATCATGATTTGGAATCCAAAAATAGGAGTGGATCCAAAACAAAGAACACATGCAAATATTTCCTTCACGTGTCATCTGTTTTCAACCCACTCCTGTTTTTGCCTTATTAATACTGATCAATTACTGACCAAATAATGACTGTGTGAAGGCAGATACTCAAAAGACAGGATCCATTTTTTTTTTGGGTTGTGCTTCTGATGGATAAGAAGAAGGGAAAAATAAACATTGACATCAACACAAACTTACTGCTGACACCTCCACACTCTGTCATGGGGCCACTACTTGTATCAGTAGGTAACAGAACAGGTACTCCCGCTATCTATGCGGAAACAGCAGATGGTGTAAAATGAGACTGCTCTTTCACTCTATAGTAGAATGAGTGGGTAACACAGTACTTTATTTATCAATCAATGTGGACACCCAACAAACAGTGAAATGGGACTGTTTTTTCCCAATTTAGTACAATTAGTGGCTAATAGGTTAACTAGCAATCTATGTGGAAACAGCAGACGGTGTAAAATGAGACAGTTCTTTCACTCTATAGTAGAATCTTGGGCCACTGCATGGTTAAGTACATTATACCTGATGCAAACATTGACCTGTAAGGCTGAGTTCACACCAGCAATGGTGAGCCAAAATCAGGAGCCAATCCTACTCTCAGATAAGGTATCATAAAAAGATCTGCACTTGTTTTGTGTTTTGGACCCATAACTGACCAAATAAGTGAAGTGTGAACTGAGCCTAATAGTGACGCCCGCTGATGCGCTCATCCATATACTGTATGTGACCTGCCTGTCATACTGACGCACAATAAGTGTTTCACTACCAGAAAGGACTAGCTATGCATGTTGCTGCAATGCACAATGATGTACACCGACATACACTCTCCCTGTAGGCTGGGATATAGTTGATTTAACACGCTTTGTGACTAATTAATTCGGAACAAAGCTAATTTTTTGAGAAAAATTCGGCAAAACATCCAAATCAAATTTTTGAAAACTTCGCTCATCTCTAACCACATGGCCTAGGCACAGCTTAGTCCCATTTAATTGAATGGGGCTAAGATTTAGTACCACAGTAGGGCCACCACACAGAAAATGGAGCTTTCTGCTTCTGGCTTCATCCACTATATAGTTTCCACTGCTGGTAGGTACTGTGAATAGTTGATCGGTGGATGTGCCAGGTGTCAGACCCACATAATCAGATATTAGAGGGGTTTTCTGGGAGTAGAATATTGATGAACTATCCTCAGGATAGGTCATCAATATTTGATCGGTGACGGTCTGACTCCCGGCACTGCCACCGATAAGCTGTTTGAAGAGGTGGTGGCACTGTGGTTACTGTGGCGGCCTTCTCACAGCATACCAAGTAGTGCCATACATTGTATAGTGACTGTCCTTGATATTGCAGCCTAGACCCATTCACTTGAATGGGACTGAGTTGCACACAGGCCTGATGACCGATGAAGGTGGCGTCATTGACCTAGGAAGAGGCCGCAGAGCTTACTAGAGCACCATGGCATTTTTAAACCGCTGATCGATGTGCCAGGCGTCAATCCCCCAGCAATCTGAAATTTCCCAGTGGGCCGATGCCCAGGGGGGCGGCCAGTGGAAGTTTTTGGCGATGTCTTTTGTGCTGCTGGCAGTATTTTGTGATGGACTGTGGTATTTTGCTCTGTTGGGGTGGTATAATGTGCTACATTATGATATTGCTGGCCCTGCCTTGCATCAATTTGGACCCAACTACAAAACGGGGCCACTTTTAGTATTTTTTCCAGGGCCACTTTAAGTTCCCAGTCTGCCCCTGTCCTGAGGATAGATCATCAATATTCTACTCTTGGAAAACTCCTTTAATGGCCTATCCTAAAGACAGGTCATCAATATAACCTAGAAAAGGGACATCCTAGGGACATCACAGCAGTATTTGTATGAAAGGCCCTTTGGACATGATTTTGCCGTCCCCTCACTATGAGCAGCTTGTAAATAACAATGAATCATTGTCATCCCTGCTGCCGCTGTAATATTATCTACCGTCAATGTTATGTTAAGACAAGGTGAGCTGTAAATTGAGTATTGATTTTTAATAATTAAACTTATGCTTCAGACTACCCCGTTAGTCCTTCATTCCCCCTAAGGATCATTTTTTCCGGTTCACAGTTCTCGAGCAGCTTTAACTAGATTCTGAGTATATGTCATTGAATTAAAATGCACAATTGACTTGTTTTTCTTGATATGTAGATATTATCCCGAGCCATTAGAATAACTCCACAAAATGAGGCACTGAATTATCCATTATGACAATAATACTATAGCAGTCCCATTTATCAATTAGAATATGCATTCTCAATGACAGCTTTCCATTAACATGAATATTAAACTAGAGCCAGTAGCTGAACTGCTGCTGTGCACGTCAATCAGCGGCATCACTGAAGCGGATGTTTCCTGCTGACAAATATTCACGAAAAAAAAAAGTAATAATAAAGAAAAAAAATGACCGACTACATAGATTTCTGTTCCCGGAGACTTATTATTTGCAAAAAAAAAAAATATGTAGCTTTTTTTTCAAATTTAAGGCTGTTGTCACAAAGAGATTATTTGCTGTAATCTGTGGCATAAACAAAAATGTTTAATGGGAAATTAACGGGAATGGCTAGAAGTTACTTGTAAAAGTCTTGAAAGAAATCTTAGTAAAACTGGCATATGCTACCCTACATATTTAAAGGGAAGGTGTCACCAGAAAATGTCCTATTAAATTAACTTTTTATGTTAAACATTTTTTAAGAACTTTTGGTGGTTATTTTAAATTTTGCACATCACTATCCACAGGTAGGTTTAAAAGGGCTGTGTAAGAACGGGGGTAGGGTTGTTTCGATACCAAAATTTTGATTCGGTTTCGATACCATAAAAAAGTATTGCGATACTTGATACCATTTGATACCACGCGAAAAAAATAAAATGCCAAAAAAAGCTGCTAGCATTTCGTATTTTATGGAACGTCCGACCCGTAATTGAATAGTCCTATCCTATTTTTTGGGGGAACAAGGTGACTAAAAAAAATGGCGAATCGCTCAGTTTTTCTTTTTTTTTCTTTTACGGCGTTCACCGAATAGGAGATATTTTTTAATATTTGAATAGTTTGGACTTTTCAGACATGGCGATATGAAATATTTTATATATTTATTGTTTATATATTATATGTAAAATTGGGAAAGGGGGTGATTTATACTTAATATTTTGGTGTGTTTTTTTTTTTTTTTTTTTTACTTTTTATTTAATAACTATTTCCCCCCTTAGGGCCTAGAACCTGGGGTCTTTTAATCCCTTGTCCTATTCACCGTAATAGAGCTCTATTAGGGTGAATAGAATCTCACACTCTCCATAGTACACACAGCAGCAGGGAGATTACCATGACAGCCAGGGCTTCAGTAGCGTCCTGGCTGCCAAGGTAACCGATCGGAGCCCCGCGATTACACTGCTGGGGCTCCGATCAGAATTGCCACTGCCACCAATGAAATTACTTAGGTTGGGGGGCAGTGTTCTCTCTAAGCCTTCGCAGCTGCTGAGCGGGGTCGGCTCAGAGCTGGGCACAGCGCCATCAAAGGTGGGCGATAGGAAAACCTAAGATAATTGTCACTTCAAAGAGCATACAAACCTCTGCGCCATCCCATACAATACAGTATAACCCCTGCACCATCCCGTACAATATACAGTATAGTCCTCTCTGTTATCACTGGACATTGCTCTCAATATATAAACCATACAGGGGAAAAAAAAAATCTTTGATCCAGAGAACTTACATAGAAAAACTAATAACCAAGAGGCTAAACAAAACCCAGTTTCTGACCCTTATGTTAAAACATAACTTTCATTTGATTGCTTTAATACCTAAAGGAAAAAAATAATTTAAAAAAGCTGCTGTTTCTCTAGATGACCTTATGTTGATAGTAGTGGTAATAGAGTCTCAAGGGTCTATAAAAGCAGCTACACTATTTTTACAAACCATTGAAACTCTATTAACACTACTATCAACATAAGGTCATCTAGAGAAACCGTAGGTTTTTATTTATTTTTTCTTTCTCTTTAGCTGTTAAAACATAACTTTCATTAGATTGCTCTAACACCTAAATGGGAAAAATAAGAATTTTAAAAACCTGCTTTTTCTCTAGATGACCTTATGTTAATAGTTAATAGTAGTGTTAATAGAGTCTCAAAGGTCTGTAAAAATAGTCATCTAGAGAAACAGCAGGTTTTTAAAATAATTTTTTTCCTTTGGGTATTGTTATGGGGATCTGTGGATGACATTTTTATGGGGGATCTGTGGATGACACACTTATGGGGGATCTGTGGATGACACATTGTTATGGGAGATCTGTGGTCGACACATTGTTATGGGGGATATGTGGATGACACATTGTTATGGGGGATATGTGGATGACACATTGTTATGGGGGATATGTGGAAGACACATTGTTATGGGGATCTGTGGATGACACATTGTTATGGGGGATCTGTGGATCACACATTGTTATGGGGGATCTGTGGATGACACATTGTTATGGGGGATCTGTGGATGACACATTGTTATGGGGGATCTGTGGATGACACATTGTTATGGGGGATCTGTGGATGACACATTGTTATGGGGGATCTGTGGATGACACATTGTTATGGGGGATCTGTGGATGACACACTGTTATGGGGGACCTGTGGAGGACACACTGTTATGGGGGACCTGTGGAGGACACACTGTTATGGGGGACCTGTGGAGGACACACTGTTATGGGGGACCTGTGGAGGACACACTGTTATGGGGGACCTGTGGAGGACACACTGTTATGGGGGACCTGTGGAGGACACACTGTTATGGGGGACCTGTGGAGGACACACTGTTATGGGGGACCTGTGGAGGACACACTGTTATGGGGGACCTGTGGAGGACACACTGTTATGGGGGACCTGTGGAGGACACACTGTTATGGGGGAC
The DNA here is from genome assembly GCF_905171765.1 of Bufo bufo. Classification (NCBI taxonomy): domain Eukaryota; kingdom Metazoa; phylum Chordata; class Amphibia; order Anura; family Bufonidae; genus Bufo; species Bufo bufo. Next base: position 564,696,814 of record NC_053392.1, on the reverse strand, counting down.
CTGTGGAGGACACACTGTTATGGGGGACCTGTGGAGGACACACTGTTATGGGGGACCTGTGGAGGACACACTGTTATGGGGGACCTGTGGAGGACACACTGTTATGGGGGACCTGTGGAGGACACACTGTTATGGGGGACCTGTGGAGGACACACTGTTATGGGGGACCTGTGGAGGACACACTGTTATGGGGGACCTGTGGAGGACACACTGTTATGTCCCCTGATAGCCCTCCTAAGTTATATTACCCCTGTATAATAATGTCCCCTGATACCCCTTAGTTATATTACCCCTGTATAATAATGTACACTGATACCCCTTAGTTATATTACCCCGCCCTGTATATTTTAACCTGATACCCCTCAGTTATATTATATAACTGAGGGGTATCAGGGTACATTATACAGGGGGTAATATAACTAAGGGGTATCAGGGTACACTATACAGGGGTAATATAACTGAGGAGGGCTATCAAGGACATTATACAGGGGTAATATAAGTTCTATTACCTCTGTATAATGTCCCCTGATAGCCCTACTAAGTTATATTACCCCTGTATAATAATGTCCCCTGATACCCCTTAGTTATATTACCCCTGTATAATAATGTACACTGATACCCCTTAGTTATATTACCCCACCCTGTATAATTTAACCTGATACCCCTCAGTTATATTATATAACTGAGGGGTATCAGGGTACATTATACAGGGGGTAATATAACTAAGGGGTATCTATCAGGGTACATTATACAGGGGTAATATAAGTGAGGAGGGCTATCAGGGACATAATACAGGGGTGAGGGGTAAGATAAGTTATATTACCCCTGTATAATGTCTGATAGTAGCCTAGCCCTCCTCAGTTATATTACCCCTCATGTACCCTGATACCCCTAGTTATATTACCCCCTGTATAATTTAGAAAGTATAAATTAGAGAGGGCTCACCTACTAGTCAAGGATGGAATGGGTGCTCCTACAAAAGGATTCACCCAATCCTCTAAAATGTATTAAACAAGAAATATACAGTAGTAGGGCACACCAACACCTGGGCTACACACGGAGAGTTTTAGTATAACGATATATTTATTAGGACATATAAAGCTATCTATTCCGACATATTAAAATACATAGCTAAAATACATAAAATACATAAATACAATATATGTGTACAAAAAATATAAAATAAAAAATATAATAAAATTCTCTATATTTAACCAATGTATCAGAGTCTATTGTGTAGAAATAGTCTCTCCAAACGAATTTCCAAATGAATACTTGGAATAATAGTTTATAACTGGTAAAGTGCTTCACGTACTCAGCGCAGTAAAATAGTACTGCGAAGTCGCTATAGTGGAAAAACGCTGCCTATTTGTAAAGATAAACCGCAGTTGGTATACTCACTGTTTGCGGCTGAAGTTTTTCACTGGCTTAGTTGTAACACTGGTGGCGTCCCACGAGTGCTACTATTCTTTATAGGTTGCGGTGTAATAGGAATTTCCACCGATTGTTGTATGAATAATGAATCCGGGATCCTCGGTGGTGTAGAATTCTGTGCTGTCCGAGAGGTCACTATAGTGGTATCCTTTTGCTGCGCTGTTTGATTTGTATCACGCAGACTATTTGATTACCAAGTGCATATCTCACAGGCAGCCGACAGATATCCAGCTTTCCTTTAAAAAGGTTGATTCTCACCGATCCCTTTTTCTTTTCTTTTTGGTTCCTTTTCTTTTAGCGCTTTAATCTTCTGGTTCTGTGTTTTATTTCATGGGATTTACCATACGCGTTTCAGAGTATACTACGACTCCTTCTTCAGTGGCTAAATTTCCCATAGAAATGACTTATTCTTATATCCACCTGCACAGGTGCAGTTTAAATTAATTAGCTGCACTCATGTGTAGGGAATGACATTAGTGTTTTTTTCTCCTCGGTGAAGTTTCACAATATAGAGATCTTGCTTTTGTCTGATTTAAAAGCATATTAAATCAACATATAGATAGATATAAATATATCGCTAGAATATAAGAGAATTTGAAACAATATACATTTAATCTGTTAAATATATAAAAATAAAAATATAAAAATATAAATATATAAAAATGTATAAGCAATGTCGGGTGTTATATTCTTAATTCATAGCAAGAATGTGCCCATATTTCATATACTTGATGTAATGGGACTAGAGAAGAGAGCTGAACTGAAAACGCATCGTCAACTGTGCGATAATTCTGTTTATTCACACAGTGCGGTTTTAGTCATCATATTGCGTTTTGACGATAATTCAGCTTTCCACTCATATTCCATAGTTGTGTATTACTCACAACTCCCCATATTCATTCTGAAGGTGGTATATACCCTATAAATCTCCCTATCCATAGATAAGGCATATAAATCTATACATAAATAGCGTGACTAATAATCAGGTTAAAACAAGACATATAACATCTTCCCAAAAACTTGACCAATACGAATATTCCACATTTTTGTATATATAGTTTTCCTTTCATTTTTCCGAATTTTTCTTTCTTTCCTATATAAAGTACATTTTATTTCCAAATTATATTCCAATATGTATAGAGGTATACCCGCAAGGATATTCAGAAAGATATCCGTGCAGATATTCAAAGAAGTATACTTCTTTGAATATCTGCACGGATATCTTTCTGAATATCCTTGCGGGTATACCTCTATACATATTGGAATATAATTTGGAAATAAAATGTACTTTATATAGGAAAGAAAGAAAAATTCGGAAAAATGAAAGGAAAACTATATATACAAAAATGTGGAATATTCGTATTGGTCAAGTTTTTGGGAAGATGTTATATGTCTTGTTTTAACCTGATTATTAGTCACGCTATTTATGTATAGATTTATATGCCTTATCTATGGATAGGGAGATTTATAGGGTATATACCACCTTCAGAATGAATATGGGGAGTTGTGAGTAATACACAACTATGGAATATGAGTGGAAAGCTGAATTATCGTCAAAACGCAATATGATGACTAAAACCGCACTGTGTGAATAAACAGAATTATCGCACAGTTGACGATGCGTTTTCAGTTCAGCTCTCTTCTCTAGTCCCATTACATCAAGTATATGAAATATGGGCACATTCTTGCTATGAATTAAGAATATAACACCCGACATTGCTTATACATTTTTATATATTTATATTTTTATATTTTTATTTTTATATATTTAACAGATTAAATGTATATTGTTTCAAATTCTCTTATATTCTAGCGATATATTTATATCTATCTATATGTTGATTTAATATGCTTTTAAATCAGACAAAAGCAAGATCTCTATATTGTGAAACTTCACCGAGGAGAAAAAAACACTAATGTCATTCCCTACACATGAGTGCAGCTAATTAATTTAAACTGCACCTGTGCAGGTGGATATAAGAATAAGTCATTTCTATGGGAAATTTAGCCACTGAAGAAGGAGTCGTAGTATACTCTGAAACGCGTATGGTAAATCCCATGAAATAAAACACAGAACCAGAAGATTAAAGCGCTAAAAGAAAAGGAACCAAAAAGAAAAGAAAAAGGGATCGGTGAGAATCAACCTTTTTAAAGGAAAGCTGGATATCTGTCGGCTGCCTGTGAGATATGCACTTGGTAATCAAATAGTCTGCGTGATACAAATCAAACAGCGCAGCAAAAGGATACCACTATAGTGACCTCTCGGACAGCACAGAATTCTACACCACCGAGGATCCCGGATTCATTATTCATACAACAATCGGTGGAAATTCCTATTACACCGCAACCTATAAAGAATAGTAGCACTCGTGGGACGCCACCAGTGTTACAACTAAACCAGTGAAAAACTTCAGCCGCAAACAGTGAGTATACCAACTGCGGTTTATCTTTACAAATAGGCAGCGTTTTTCCACTATAGCGACTTCGCAGTACTATTTTACTGCGCTGAGTACGTGAAGCACTTTACCAGTTATAAACTATTATTCCAAGTATTCATTTGGAAATTCGTTTGGAGAGACTATTTCTACACAATAGACTCTGATACATTGGTTAAATATAGAGAATTTTATTATATTTTTTATTTTATATTTTTTGTACACATATATTGTATTTATGTATTTTATGTATTTTAGCTATGTATTTTAATATGTCGGAATAGATAGCTTTATATGTCCTAATAAATATATCGTTATACTAAAACTCTCCGTGTGTAGCCCAGGTGTTGGTGTGCCCTACTACTGTATATTCCCTGTATAATTTACCCTGATACCCCTCAGATATATTATATAACTGAGGGGTATCAGGGTAATACAGGGGACAACAGAGGATTCGTAGCACTGTGGGACAGGGGGGGTACATACTTCTTTTTTTATATGCCCTCACCTCACCAGCTAGCAGGCGGCCAGGCGCGCAGGGTACTCAGATGCAGCGTGACGTGACGTCAACTCAGCCTGCGCCGCGCCGCGCCGCACGCACTCCCTCCCTCTCTGCCTCCACCGGGTCCGGGACTCCGCCCCCCTATTTGAATACTAGCCACCGCCCACCGGCAGCCCACAGCCAGGTATTGTAAATGAACTGACCGTGCGGCGGGCGGCGTCTGCCGGCAAAACAGACAGGGGAATCAGCTGGGGGCAGTGCGCACGGAGGTGATAAACCTATTAGGGTGTGCCCAGGCACACCCGGCACAGCTGAGTGAGCGGGCATTATAAAACTGTGAGCGGGGCCACAATAATTGCTGCGCGGCCGCCCACCCGCGCAGCTTAGAGGGAACACTGTTGGGGGGGACCCTGTGGCCCCCGCCACCAATGACTTTAATACAGAAAGGGGAGGGCATACTGCACCACCAATGTTTTTTATAATGGGGACGGGGGGGCGCACTGCGCCACCAATGATAATTAACGTTTAATATACAAATACAGCCGGCGGCGGAAACACATTGCCGGCACCCGACCTCTGACAGGGCGCTGCGATCAGCGGCAGTTAACCCCTCAGGTGCGGCAATTAACACTGAGGGGTTAATTGCCGTGGATCGCAGCGCCCTGTCAGAGGCACGGTTCTGGCAATGTGTTTCTGCCGCCGGCTGTATTTGTAATGTATTAAATGTTAGTTATCATTGGTGGCACAGAGGCCGCAGCCCCTCCACCCCTCCACCCCTCTGTGCTCTCATTGGAGGCAGCAGCAGCACAGGGGGGAGGGAGAGACTGCTTCCTTGTGCTGCTGAGGGAACATGGCGCACAGCCTAGTATCGTATCGATACCGGGCTAAAAGTATCGATTGGGTATCGATACCTGAAACAACCCTAAACGCGGGGTTTGGAAAACACTAACTTGGGAAGGGTACTTACCTGCTTCCCGGCACTGGCTCCCCACTCTTCTCCTCCAGGCCTGCGATGCTACTCTGGGATTCCTTGATGTCAACATCTGGTTTGACATTGTTACAATCAATCACTAGCAGTGGCAGAAACCAGATCCCCTTGCGTCATGTGACAATTTGTCATGATGTAAGAGGTGCCAGCCACCTCTGGGGCCATTGTTTGGTTGTGACATTGTCCAACCGGACATTAACATTGAGGGAGCCTAGAGGAGCATCACAGGCCAGGAGAAGAAGTAGTGTGGAGCCAGTGCCGGGAAAAAGGTAAGTAATCTTTCCTTTTGAGGTCTGGCCAAGTGGGGGAAGTGGTTGCCAAAACCCCCACCCATTCTTTCGCAACCCTTTTGAGGCTACATGTACACAGTAGACGTTGTACGCGTCTGCGACACACAATACTGGTGGTCACTTCAATTCACTAAAAGGCACACAGCCTTTTTCAGGAGGACTAGAGAGGAGCACTGGATCGAGCGAGCGTCTGCAAAGATGGAAAGTTTTTTCCTGCCGCTCCTCTTATAACGCTCCAGTGCTGTTATAACGTCTAGAGACATTACATCCTATGTGACTGATATCAGCCGCTCCTCTTATAACTCTCCATCGCTGATATAATATCCAGAGACATTACATCTAGTGTTGATCGAGCACCATAGGGCTCGGGCCGAACACATCGGGATGCTCAGGTGCTCTACCGAGCACCCCGAGCACAATGGAAGTCAATGGGAGAACACGAGCATTTAACCAGGCACCCCCTGCTCTGAAGAGGGAAGGGTGCCTGGTTCATAGGAAAAGGTCAGAAATTGATGGAAACACCACCGAAATGGTTCGGGAACAGCATGGGGAGGATGTCTGGATGCATCTTGGACTCCAAGGTCGCTCCTGGGAACGATGTTGTCCGAGTAGTATGCCACTTTTACAGACTGACAATAATATGCACAAAACCAAAGATAAAATCGGTTTTAGAGGAAAAATTGTTAGGAAACATTCTTTCCTGTATATTTACTTGTATATAAAGTGCAAGTGCTGCCAAAAATTACAAGGAAAAGGCACTCTGATACAACCTGTATATCACATAAAGGAGGGCCTCATTCACATTGCGGTGCAATTGTTTAGGTAATGGGACTCCTACACTCATAAGGCCTATGTACTAAGTGAAAGGGCTGCCACTACCGACACTACAATACACCCTTTGTTACACAGAAAGGAGGGCATCATACACAGCCTTGAAAAATTATGATTGATGGCCTGCTGGTGACCCTCAAATATTTGGAGCAAGAGCCTGCTGATCTGACCATCTAAAACATTATGGGCGAGGGCCTGCTGCTGCTTTGGTGACTCTAGATAACCTGGGCCCGATCGCATGTCCCCGTGACGGCGACGATCCATTCGGATGTCTGCCCTATCAACTTTCGATGTTCTTTTCAGCGTGAACCACGGTGACCATGTGTAACGGGGAATCAGGGTTTGATTCCGGAGAGGGAGCCTGAGAAACTGCTACGGCTACCACTTCCAAGCAAGGCAGCATGCGCGCTAAATTACCTATTACGTATAATTAGGTGAGGGCCTGCAGGTGAGCTGACCCTTTAAAAGATTGTAGATGAGGGCCTGCTGGTGAGCTGACCCTCTAAAAAAATAATATGCAAGGGCTTTCTGGTAAGCTGATCCTATAAAAGATTTTAGGTGCAGGCCTGCTGGTGAGCTGACCCTGTAAAACATTATATGCGATGGCCTGCTGGTGAGCTGACCCTGCAAAACATTTTAGGTGCAGGCCTGCTGGTGAGCTGACCCTCTAAAAAATTATATGCGAGGGCCTGCTGGTGAGCTGAGCCTGTAAAACATTGTAGGTGAGGGCCTGCTGGTGAGCTGACCCTCTAAAACATTATATGCGAGGGCCTGCAGCTGAGCTGACCATTTAAACATTGCAGTTGAGGGCCTGCTGGTGAGCTGACCCTCTAAAAAACTATATGCGAGGGCCTGCAGCTGAGCTGACCCTGTAAAATATTATATGCGAAGGGCATTATATGCGACGAATAAGCATGTTGATATGATGGAAGAGGAGGAGGAGGATGAGAAAAGGAAGATTCAACCATATACCCTTGTTTGTGGTGGAAGGGGTGCATGGAAATAGAGTGTATTCAATACATCATAAAAGCCACATTTAAAGTGCCTTTATGTTCAGCCGCTTTCCTCTGGTGGAGTCGAAAAGTCATGGTCAATCCAGGCCTTGTTTATTTTTATAAGAGTCAACCTGTCAGCATTTTCAGTTGACAGGCGGATACGCTTATCTGTTATAATGCCACCAGCAGCACTAAATACCCGCTCAGACAAAACGCTGGCGACAGGGCAGGCCAGCACCTCCAAGGCGTAGAGCGCCAGTTCGTGCCACGTGTACGGCTTGGACACCCAGTAGTTGTAAGGCACTGAGGGATCATTGAGGACGCTGACACGGTCTGCTATGTACTCCTTCACCATCTTCCAAAGTTTTTCCCTCCTTGGGACATTAGGCCGCGCATCAGGATGAGGGTGCTGGTGGGGTGTCATGAAACTGTCCCAGGCCTTGGAGAGTGTTGCCCTGCCTCATTTGGAACTGCTATGTGCTCCCCTTGTCTCCCCTCCTCGGTTGGCCAAGGAACTAGGGACTCTGCCGCCAGCGTTGTCAGATGGAAATTTTTGGAGTATTTTTTCAACAAGGATCTTCTGGTATTGCACCATTTTGCTCATCCTTTCCACCAGAGGAAAGAGAGATGAGAAGTTCTCTTTGTAGCGGGGGTCGAGAAGGGTGAACAACCAGTAATCCGTGTTGTCTAAAATGCGTATAACGCACGGGTCGCAGGAAAGGCAGCCTAACATGAAGTCAGCCATGTGTGCCAGAGTACCAACAGGCAAGACTTCGCTGTCGTCATCAGGAGGATTACTCTCAATCTCCTCACCCTCTTCCTCCACTTCTGTCCACCCACGCTGAACAGATGGAGTTAAACTTCCATGGGTACTACCCTCTGTAGTGGACACAACCGTCTCCTGCTCCTCCTCCTCTTCATCGTCTAATTCGCGCTGAAAAGACGAACTGAGGGTGGTCTGGCTATCACCCTTTGTAATGTCTTCCCCCATGTCCACCTCTTCCACATGCAAAGCTTCGTCCTTAATTGTGAGCAGCGAGCGTTTGAGTAGAAACAGAAGTGGGATGGTTACGCTGATAATAGCTTGTCCCCTAAGCATATCAGGTTCAGCACGGCCTGTTGCCGCTTCCCCACTGCAGTGCTACACTGCTTTCAGCTACTGACTGGTGCTGCACGCGGATAATTCAGAGGTGGAAGTGGAGGAGGAGGCGGAGGAGGAAAAGTGGGGGTTGGAGCCACTAACGTGCTGGCGGAAACCCTGATCGACGTAGGACCTATAATCCTTGGCGTCGGTAGCACCTGTGCCATCCCAGGGTATGACTTGATCCTGGCCTCCACAACATTTACCCAGTATGCCGTAAGGAAAATGTAGCATCACTGGACTAATAAACTTGTCCATGTGTCCGTGGTTAAGTAGACCTTCCCAGTAATTGCGTTGGTCAGGGCACGTGTGATGTTACAGGATACATGTTGGTGTAAGGCGGGCACGGCACACCTTGAAAAATAGTGGCGGCTGGGGACTGCGTAACGCGGGACGGCCGCCAACATCAGGCTGCGGAAGACCTCAGTGTCCACAAGCCTAAATGGCAACATTTCCAGGGCCAGTAGTTTGGAAAGGTGCGCATTTTGTGCTATGGCCTGTGGGTGGGTGGCTGGGTATTTGCACTTGCGTTCAAATGCCTGGGGTAAGGCCATTTGGACGCTGCGCTGGGAAATGGAAGTGGATGTGGTCGCTGATGGTGCTTGCAAAGGTCCAGGTGCAGGGCGGGAGGCATCTGGGCCTGAGTCTTGGACAGGGGATTGGCCAGCATGTAACAGCGGGGAAAAGGAGGCAGTGGTGTGACCCACAGACACAGATTGTGGCGTTCGGCCCACCTATTTGATTCCATGTGGCAGATCATGCTGGTGGTGGTGAGGTTGCTAGTGTTCACGCCCCTGCTCATTTTTGTATGGCAAATGTTGCAAATTACAATTCTTTTGTCGCCTGCATTTTCCTCAAAAAAGCGACAGACTGCAGAACACCTACCACTTGGCAAGGGAGATTGCCGCAAGGGGATGCTCTGTAGAACAGTTCCGGGCCTGTTTGGTGTGGCCTGCCTTCTCTCTTTTGCCACCCCACTTTCCACCTTCCCAGGTTGGGTCAGTGACTTCATCGTCCACCATCTCCTCTTCCCCTTCTTCACTCTGCTCATCCTCCTCACTTATTGACCTAACCACAACCTCAATGATTGACAACTGTGTCTCATCCTCATCCTCAACCTCTTGAGACAGTAATTGCTGTTGAGTTATTGGCAACTGTGTCTCATCATCATCCACCTCATTAAACAGTAATTGCCGTTCCCCACCATCATCTTCTTGTGACTGTGGATGCTCAAGAGTTTGGGAATCAGGGCATAAGATCTGTCCCTCTTCAAGGGCCAAATCAAAGGAATGGCGAGGAAAAGAAGTCCTCGGAATATCCGAGTGTGGTTTGACTTGTTTGGCCAGACTCTCCATGGTGGGAGGAAGGAGTATCAAGACTGGACTTGGTGGAAGACAGGGTGGTGCTTAACTGACTGGAAGCATTATCTGCTGCAATCCAACCGACCACATGGTCGCACTGGTCTGACTTCAAGAGTGGTGTCCTGCGCCACCCTGCAAACTAGGACCTGAAGCTAGGTATCGTGGATGACTGTTTTTCTTGTGCTCTGGCAGCAGGCACAGTTTTAACGTGCCCAGGGCCACGGCCTCTGCGGGCACCATCAGCATCACGGCCACTTCCCATCCCTTACTGCTCGCCTTATTCATTTTAAATGTGATATATGCTTGAAAGTATGTCACACGTACAGTATTGTATGATTTGGAAGTGTATGCGCAAAAATTTTTAAAAAGGTATTCAGGATGTGGAAACGTCACACAGGAGATATCCCGCAGATAATGTCAATGCTGTCACCAGCGGCTAATAGAAAATTACAGGGAATGTCACAGGTATTTGGGATGAGGAAACGTTATACAGGAGAGGTACCACCGGTAATGACACTGTCCAAAGCATCTACGTAAAAAGTACACTGTATGTCACAGATAACAAAAATTGGCGCACTCTTTACACTGGAGATGTGGCACTGGTAATGTCACTGTTCGCAGCGGACACCGTCTATTGAAAAAGTACACTGGATGTCACAGATATTTTTGGGATGCGCACACTTTACACAGGAGATGTGGCACAGCTAATCTCACTGTCCGCAGGTGACACCGTCTACGGAAAAAGTACACTGGATGTCACTGATATTTTAGGGATGCGCACCTTTACACAGGAGATGTGGCGCGGATGATTTATCTATCCGCAGTGGACACCGTCTATGGAAAAAGTGCACTTGATGTCACTGATATTTTAGGGATGCGCACACTTTACACAGGAGATGTGGCGCAAATAATTTAACTGTCCGCAGTGTACACCGTCTACAGAAAAAGTGCACTTGATGTCACTGATATTTTAGGGATGCGCACACTCTAGACAGGAGATGTGACGCAGATAATTTACCTGTCTGCAGCGGCCTATTAGACTCTATTTAGCGCAGGATGCGCTAAAAATATATATTGCTGCTGTCACATTCAATAGTCCTTAAAAGGACTTTTGGATCTCTGAAAAGTTTTTCTAATAAAAATCTTCCAATAACACTCCCTACACTGTCTGTCTCTTCCTATGGTCAGCTCTCCCTGACTAAGACTGAGCCGAACACGTGTCATCGGGTGCTATATAGCACCCGATAACGCGTTCCGGCCAGCCAATCACTGTAATGCCAGTAGCCAACATGGCTACGGCATTAGAGTGCGTGCTAGCACCTCCCAAGAAACGTGCGGGGAGGAGACTCGAGCATTGCGCTCGAACACATGCGGTACTCAGCCGAGTACCGACATGTGCCGAGCATGCTCGATCATCACTACTACATTGCCATGTGCATGTACTGTACCCTAAAACAAATCCTAAAATCCTACAGTTTGTGCACTGCTCACTAAGCTTAAAGGGATTATCTACATGACGATGGTATTGGCTACCTGTTCGGTCTCCTTTTACCCCTAATCCCGTTAATAAATAACACAGACAACCCCGGTTCGAATATAATCGGCCACAGCAGCCGTTTTATTAAATAAATAAATAATATAAATAACATAAATACCATAGCAACCAAAAACATATATTAACCAATGACGAGGGAGGTCCTAGAAGCCCCAATAACCACATAAATGCAAGTACAAAACAGGTGACTCCATCTTGCCCCCAGCTGTTGAACCCAGCTCAGAGGCAGCAACTGATGGACGCCTAATTCGTTAGTTCCAGATCCTCCACGAGAGTCCATCCCCTCCTGCGGGGCCCTCCCATCCTCAAGTACCACCATATTTACCAACTTCGAGGACCTCCCCCGCCTCCCGACTGCCGCGACAATGCCTAACTTAGCCCCTTCTCATACCTCCCATTATACCTTCTCATCTAAACTGCCCAACACCTAACCTATTTATATAAATAAATATATATATATATATATACATACTTACATGTATACATGTTTTTTTTTTTTTTTGTGTAAATCTCACTTACCCTACAAATAAACTCAACAGGGTGGGCGTTCACTTGCTTTTACTATCCAAGATGGCCACCGTATCCTCACTCCTCTCTCTTCCTCGGCAGTTAGCCACGCCCCCTCCCCATTACCGTGACAATAACTCCACCCTCACCTCTACCTCGTCTCCTTAACCCTTCCTGCTCTATCCCTCACAACCAAACCATCCTCATGATGGCCTCCCCCTATCACTGCGCTCTTAGCCGGCCTTACTTTATCTACAGTACTACATGTTTAGAATTGCACATAAAGAGTCCAGATCACAATTTTTTTATTTTCCTTCTGCCCCCAGTTCCCTCGCTCTCAGCACTCAATGCTGCAGGGAAATACACAGTCCGGACTGCTGCATAAACCTCACATGTGATGATGAAATCGTGAGACCACTGTCCTTCATCTGGATCAATTTCATCTAAAGGTTAGGTTATGTCTCTGAAGTACAGGACTTTTAGGTACAGAGGATAACATTCAAAGAATACACTTTGGGTGAGATTTCTCATAAATCGTCATTTTACATCGGTCTATGATATTCCCTGCACTGCCGGAAGATACGCCTAATTTATGATGTCATATATTAGGCGCATCGGCCGCCAGTCCGTCTAAATAGAAATCTATGGGGCACTCTTCATCCTGTTAACCATCACTGCAACACTCCACTAATCTAGACTTTATGGCAGAGTGTTCAGAAAGAAGTTTCTACTCAGTAAAAGACACATGGAAGTTTCCCCAAAAAAAATGCTTCGAAAGGACTCTCAGACTGTGAGAAACAAGATTCTCTGGTCTGATGAAACCAAGATTAAACTTTTGGGCCTTGATTCTAAGAGTCATGTTTGGAAGAAACGAGGCACTGCCCAATATCGTCCCTGTGGTGACAGCATCATGCTGTGGGGTGTTTTTCAGTGGCCGGGACAGGAAGACTGGTTATGGTTGAGGGAAAGCTCATTGGAGCAATATACAGAGGTATTCTTAATGAAAACCTGATCCAGAGTGCTCTGGACATCAGACTGGGCTGAAGGTTCGCCTTCCAACAAGACAATTACCCTAAGCACACAGCCAAGACAACACGAGTGGCTTAGGGACAACTCTGTGAATGTCCTTGAGTGGCCCAGCCAGAGCCTTGACTTAAACCAAATGAAACATCTCTGGACACCTGAAAATGGCTGTTCACCATGGTCCTCACCAACCTGACAGATTATAGCAGAATGGCAGAAGTAGGGTTGTCATGATACCAACATTTTTATTCGATTTCAATACCATAAAAAAGTATTGCGATAAAATTTTATGAAATGTCTGGCCCATAATAGAACAGTCCTATCCTATTTTTTTGGGGGGGACAAGGTGACTAAAAATGGCGAATCGCATGGTTTTGATTTTTTTTTTCTGTTACGGTGTTCACCGCATAGGAAATATTTTTTTATATTTTAATAGTTTGCACCTTTTTGGGTGTGGCGATATGTAATATGTTTATTTTTTATTGTTTGTAAATTTTATATCTAAACTTGGGAAAGGGGGCGATTTAAACTTTTAGTATTTTGGTGTTTTAATTTTTTTTTTTACATTTTATTTACTAATTATTAGCCCCCTTAGGGGCTAGAACCTTTGTCCTATTCACCCTAATAGAACTCTATTAGGGTGAATAGGACTTTACACTCTCCCTGCTGCCCTGTGCATAGTACACACAACAGCAGGTAGTTTAACATGGCAGCCAGGGCTTCAGTAGCTCCCTGGCTGCCATGGTAACCGATCGGAGCCCTGCGATTACACTGCTGGGGCTCCGATCAGAACTGCCACTGCACCGTCAATGAAGACGGGGGATGGGACCCTGTGGCGCACTGCATCTGTAGTATACGGGAGTTGTAATACCCGTTACTACCAAAGGTCACTTGGTGTGCTGTCGTCCCTCCTTAATATTGGGGAGTTGTTGTATGTCAGTTTTATAAAATGTAATGTAATGCATGTATTTTCCTGTTACTGAGATTTGCATGTACAGGCCTGCTAGGGGTGTCATTACCGTTTCTAGTCCATAGAGGGAGCTAGGGAGCCCTAGTTTATAAAAGGCCCAAACAGGGAAGTGCAAGGCAGACGGAGTCTAGTGTCTGTAATCTACAGATGGAGATTAGATAATGTCTGAGACCAGCCCAGGCCTGAAGCCTGCTGTTCAGGAGAAGATTCCCTCCTGAATTCCTACATGCAGAAGCAGGAATACCTTAGCCTGAGGAACCATTCAGAAGCTAGGAGAGACTGAGGCAAATATCAGAGGAGCCAGAGGTATTGAGGAAACAGAGGAGGTACTTATGAAAGCCATAATCAAGGATATAAAGCCAGACTTAGGTTAATGGGCCTTGGTGAAGAATTGCTATATTCCAGGATCAGACAGAATTAGAGTGCTAGCTCCTGTGCTGCGAATCCTGTGTTTTACACTCTGTAATTACCCTGCTGTACTGAATTGCCTGCATCGACCGAATTGCAAAATCGACTGTATGCTGAGGAACTGCGTTTCCAATATTGTCTCTGCCTGCAAACTACTAAAGTTGAAGTTCTGTTTTAACACCACGTTTCCTCAAATTATTCCTGCATCCGCAAACGGCGTGCCACCGTTTACTTGGCACTGGCGTCACGAACTATTCCTACCTATACCTGCCCTTGCAGAGAGTCAGCTGTACCAGGTTAGTGTATATTGCACTACTACACTCAGAAACACCTACTACGCACAACTTGAGTACACTGCACCTCTCTTTTGGCGTCACGAACAGGATACGCACGCTTTATAGTGCAAGAAGCGTGAACTTTGTGCCTTATACAAGTGCCCTGTGACCAAAGTGACAATTTTTCTGTTTAATGAAAGTGGACTTTGTGGACTGAAAATCGTACCCAAAGTGTTCCAAAAACCTCTAAAAAGCGCTGTGCAGGGTTGCGCTACCCAGAGGAAGAAAATCGCCGCATTGGAGTGTGGTTTTGTGGACTTTAAACATTCCTGCTTGCTGTCAGTGAATAGACAGCGTTTGTACCTAAAGATGGCCGCTGAGCTTGCTGAATTTACTGCTGCGTCACCTTCATCCCGAAAAGGCGGGAAAAGTTGGCGCCTTTCTGAAGAAAAAGCGGGAAGAAGGTCAAGTGCAGGCGCCACGGCTTATCTGGACATTTGCATGTCTGCCAGCATGGACACCGCCCTCCATATACTGGAATACCTGGGGGGCGGCTCCCCAGTGCAGTGGGAGGAGCTGGCTACTCTAATTGACGCGACCCTATCGCTCTCCTCAGTAGGATCGAGCATGTTGGATTGTGAGCAGAGTGTTGCTGCAGCGTCCGCACCTATAATTGAAAAAATGACCGACACCGGTGTAGAGCCAGAGGAGGCTCCACCGGCCTACGCTCCGGGACCGGAGCAACCTGCCTGCCGCACCAGGGAGAAAGAACCCGAGCCCTACTATGGCTCATGGAGGGACTTTTTTCAGCCAACGTTCCAATGGTCTTCCCTGATGGCGGAGATTCGGGAGGCCGCTATCAAGCGAAATACCCAGACAAAGATCGTGTATGAGGAGCTAACTAAGACCATACATGAAAGACATACGCACACCCAACCCCGCCTGGAAAGGAGAAAGGGAGTGGTGCTGTCGTTTGACAAATCCCGTGGCTACGGGTTTATTCAGGACTATCTTACTGGCAGAGACCTCTATGTCAATCGAAGGTCTGTCAAGAGAGACTACCTCCCTTCGTACCAGCACAGCCTCCGCGAGGGAGAGGAAGTGGAGTACACCCCTGCCGAGGGCCTGCGAGGCCCCTATGCGACTGCTGTGACCCGTCCGAAGCGAGGACCTGAGGATTGGGAGGCAGAAGAAGAAGACCACTCTGGCTGCGAGCGAGAACCGGAACGCTCTCCAGAGCCGGCCCATCACGCCTTTCAGGAGCGGAGCTCCTTCATCGGGCCGAACGTCTTCTGGCAGCCAACCGTGTTGGAGAAATGGGTGAGCCCCTACCCTTCCCCCGAGCTGCCACGTCGGGAGAAGACACTATCTGAGCTGGAGCAGCAAAAAGGACTGAGTGCTACCTTCCAGAACATCCGGATGGGACGGAGACCTGAGGCAAGTCCAGAACCTGAAGAGGCCGAGTCTGCATCAGCGGTGACTGTACCTGCGCCGGCGGCGCCAGCAGAGAACAGCGACTCCGACACCGAGAGTATCGGCGAGCAGATCGTCCGGCTGGAGGAGAAGTTGCGGGAGTTGCGTAAGACCTACACCGCCAGGATCCAGACGCCGCCGAGGAAGGATGAGGTAAGGGTGCCTGTCACCACCCGCCGACCGCCTTCTGTTGTCACCGCTCCGTCAGTGCCCCAGACCGGACCCGCGATTGCTGTGAATTGCTGCACCCAGAGCACCGGACCGCTTGCTGCGGCGGTACCAAGTATGTCACACCCTGCAGTGATTATGCCAGGGCCGGCACGGCCCACCAGAGGGTTCACCCCTAGGCCTATGGGGCCAATACCTATTAGGGGCCCCTTTACCCTGCAGCTACCCCCTGATACAGTCATGTGGGCCCATCCTCCTGTAGAAGAATACTACAGAAGATACCTCCCTGCAGAGCCAAGTAGCTACAATATGCCACTGTGATCAGCCTGCTAGGCCCTTGATTTATTTCTTCAGAAGGTGATGTTAACCCTTCCAGGACAGGAGTCCTATGTTGCTGGCCCTTTGTTGCAGCTGCCAGTTTGTCCACGGCCCAGTGGTAGGTGTTGACCACTGAAATCATAAAGTCAGCAAGGCCACGTTTGTTTCCAGGACCTCCTGCCTGCTTTTGTTACCCCACACCAAGTTGTGCCTGTTCCTTTGTTGCACCTTTTACCCTTCACCCCCTTTTCAGGTTGATCAGGGGTATTACAGCACTTGTCTTTGCTGTCCATTTTATTGTGCAACCTGTTACTAAGGAACCGTGCCCGGAGACAGACTCAAAAGATACCTGAGCCTCTGAGATTCTTACTCTTTTAAAAGTATTGTGCCCAGAGATGGACTCCACCGCATGAGAGCCTCTGTGATTTAATAAGAAATAACCTGGGTACGGACTCATGTTTGTTATTTGAGCCTCCAAGAACTTTTATACCGTTTTCTACTGTTTTATCATGGACTTATTCATTGTCATGGACTATCCTGGTTCTATTGTTACGCTGTGCCAGGTCAGCGCCCCCGTTCCATTCATTATCCTGAGAGAAGAGAACGACGCCCCTTGTCACTGCCCTGCACCTTTGCCAATTGGACCTGATGTAAATGCAGTTGAATTGCATATATGTATGCCTGCATGTCTCTTTTTCTATTTCAGGTAGAGATTCCAGTTGGGAGACCCATGATGGAGTACGAGGGCGTACTCAGCTTAAAGCAGTGGGGTATGTAGTATACGGGAGTTGTAATACCCGTTACTACCAAAGGTCACTTGGTGTGCTGTCGTCCCTCCTTAATATTGGGGAGTTGTTGTATGTCAGTTTTATAAAATGTAATGTAATGCATGTATTTTCCTGTTACTGAGATTTGCATGTACAGGCCTGCTAGGGGTGTCATTACCGTTTCTAGTCCATAGAGGGAGCTAGGGAGCCCTAGTTTATAAAAGGCCCAAACAGGGAAGTGCAAGGCAGACGGAGTCTAGTGTCTGTAATCTACAGATGGAGATTAGATAATGTCTGAGACCAGCCCAGGCCTGAAGCCTGCTGTTCAGGAGAAGATTCCCTCCTGAATTCCTACATGCAGAAGCAGGAATACCTTAGCCTGAGGAACCATTCAGAAGCTAGGAGAGACTGAGGCAAATATCAGAGGAGCCAGAGGTATTGAGGAAACAGAGGAGGTACTTATGAAAGCCATAATCAAGGATATAAAGCCAGACTTAGGTTAATGGGCCTTGGTGAAGAATTGCTATATTCCAGGATCAGACAGAATTAGAGTGCTAGCTCCTGTGCTGCGAATCCTGTGTTTTACACTCTGTAATTACCCTGCTGTACTGAATTGCCTGCATCGACCGAATTGCAAAATCGACTGTATGCTGAGGAACTGCGTTTCCAATATTGTCTCTGCCTGCAAACTACTAAAGTTGAAGTTCTGTTTTAACACCACGTTTCCTCAAATTATTCCTGCATCCGCAAACGGCGTGCCACCGTTTACTTGGCACTGGCGTCACGAACTATTCCTACCTATACCTGCCCTTGCAGAGAGTCAGCTGTACCAGGTTAGTGTATATTGCACTACTACACTCAGAAACACCTACTACGCACAACTTGAGTACACTGCACATCACCAATGAATGTAAAACACATTAATTCAAATATAAGCAGCAGGTATCGGCGGCGGTATCACAAACCTGGCACCTGGCCTCAATAGCAGGGCATGCGATCTGCCGAATCGCGGCAATTAACCCCATTAGGTGCCGCACCTGAGGGGTTAATTTCCGCGGTTCGACACATCGCATGGTCTGTTATTGAGGCCAGGTGCTGGGTATGTGATACCACCTCGGCCAGTATCAGAACAAGCAGAAAGGACGCGCAAGAAGTAAAGTATTTCAATGTCTATTTTAATTAAAGAACAATGGAGATAGGATGTCTTGGATCCATGATATGAACTGCTTCATTATAATACACATGGCTGGAAGGGATCTGTACAGGAAAACATCAGAGATCTTCACATGTGGGGCTCCAGGAAGGATTCAAATATGGAGAAACTGGTCAAAAACCTGAAAAAAAAGGAAGGTATTTTTGTTAGTTGTTTTTCAGGAGTTCTGGACTAGGAGATGGAATGTGATGATTTGCTCCAATTGTGGAATGTCCTAAATTGCCCACCTTGATTTTGTGCATATGTCCATCATCAAAGTAGACGGGGACAACCATGTGGATGAGATTTGTCCATTTGGAGCTCTATTGCCATTGTGGTAAGGTGAACAGAAATGTGTATGGTAATGTCCTGGGAGGGGTGTATATCCCACCCAGCTTCCTCAACTGGGTCAGGTAAATAAAATCCAGAAGGTTAAAGTGGTCTCAGCAATGTGTAGGTTGCTGAGACAGTTTTGTTAAGTTTTTGGGCTGGATTTTATTGGACTGGGAGAAGGTAGGATTGGTAGAGGGACCTCCCCAGTCCACCCATTCCAGGACAGGTTTTCCCCTAGCCTGAGGGATCCCGCTGGGATCCCAGCTGGGATCGTCAAGGGGAAATAAAGCACAGTCCAGGCTGTCAGTCTGGGGAGAGTAATGCCTGGAGAAAGTCTGGGAAGATGGCTGCGCTGCTGGCTAGAGAAGCCGAATTCTCTGTGTGACCTGTGTTCAATAGGTGAGCTAGGATCTTTACTGTATTAGCCAGAGCACAGACGGGCAGGTGTTTATTTTGGTTTGGTTTATGTTTTGTGGTGCTGGACCTTCACCTTACCCAGTGAATTATAACTGGGGTGCCTGTATTGCCAGAGTGTTATAAATAAAGCAACGTGTGGACTTTAACCCTGTGGTCTACAAGAGAATCTGTCATCGCCGCCCTGCCTGAGAGTGTAACCCCTTACAATTGGTGTCGGATGCGGGCAGACGTCCCTGCTGGGAAAAAAGGCAATAGCAGGTTGCTAGGGCAATGGCGTGACAGTTGATGATTTAATGTCCTGGGTGAAAGCTGCTGCAGCATTACAAAGTTCATCAGATACCATAGAGGACAAGATGAAGATGTTTTTGAAGGCCAGTATGGAGGATAGAAAGAGACACAAAGAAGTCTTACGTGTCCAACAACAGGCCATTGCACAGCAACAGAAGAGGTATGAAGAGGCCTTATATGCCCAACAGCAGGCTCAGGCGGAGGCCCAGGCGCGGCAACAGGAAACAACTCCAGCCCCACAAGTGGAGGTAAGCCCCCCAGAGACTTTGAATGTGAGGAGGGCTGTGCAGCGTGCCTTGCAAAAACTGACACTTGATGATGATATCGAGGCCTACCTGACCGTATTTGAGAGGGTGGCGGAAAGAGAAAGGCTGCCAATAGCAGAGTGGGCAGAGGTCTTGGCGCCCTTTTTGTCTGGCGAACCACAAAAGGCGTACTATGACCTCAGGGAGCAGGATGTCCGGGACTATGTCAAATTAAAAAGGGAGATCCTGGCTCGTTTGGGGGCGTTACACCGGCGGTTCGTGCCCGGAGGGTCCACATGTGGAGCTACACCATGGACAAGCCTGCCCGATCTCAGATGTTTGACCTCTTCCATCTTGTACGGAAAGTGGCTGGAACCTGAGTCTTCTACACCGGACCAGATCGTGGAGAAAGTAGTGGTGGATCACTACTTCAGAGCCCTCCCGGCGGAGCTACAACGGTGGGTCGGACATGGAGACCCCAAAACTGCGGATCAGCTCGTGAACATGGTGGAAAGGTTCCCGGCGACTGAGGACTACCTCCGTGATGTTCCTACCGGAACAACACCTCCCCAGAGTGGCCGACCCGTGTCATCTGTGGGTAAGAGAGTTCCAGCTGTTGGGGGTGTGTGGAAGGGTGCAAGAGGGAATAAGGCTCTAGAGGTTGGGCGTGGGCATAAGGCTGAGTCTCCTGGGCAGTCCGGACCCGGGGTGCCCCAGTGCTGGAGGTGCCGTGAGTGGAGACACATTGCTGCCTATTGCCCATTGACCTCAGAGCCCATGGACTGTGCCAGGAGCCGGAGACAGTCGCTGTATGCAGTGCCAGTGTGTACGGCCTCCCCAGGACTAGAGACTGAGCCGCAGATGTGTACCCTGGTGATAAATTACTGCTCTGTCAGGGCTCTGTTGGACTCCGGTAGTCTGGTCACCTTAGTGTATCCCAGCTTCGTGGCTGGGAATTATGTGCCGGACAAAAGAGTAAATGTGCTGTGCATCCATGGGATGCTAAATCATACCAGGTGGCTTGCGTTAAGCTGGAGACTCCGACTGGGACTGTATCCTATGAAGTCGGAGTCGTAAAAAGACTTATACATGATATGATATTGGCCCTTGTTTTGGAAGTTGTGGGAGAAGAGAAACATTCCTGCAGAATCTGTGCCTTCTCCTTTAAATATTCATTGCTATGAGGGGCCCATTGAATCCAATGGTTTAAAGGAAGAGACCATTGAAAACAATGGTGCCGATAAGGTGCAAAATGAAGATGTCTTGTTAACTGAAATGTCTGATGAAAATGTGGGGTTGTGACGTACCTGATAATGACACTTTTCCATTGCAGGTGTTAGCTGGTAAAGATGAATCTTCCCCAACTGGGGAAAATGTGTTGGACTTAGGGGTGTCTCGGGGTAACTTTGGTACAGAGCAATTGAGAGACCCCACTCTCATGAGTGCTCATGGAAATGTTACTGTGATAGATAGTGTACCAGAAGCTGACCAAATATTTCTGCATTTTGCCATGAATGGAAACCTGCTGCATCGAGTTAATAATAAATGCAACAATGAAATTGTGGTGCAGCTTCTGGTGCCAAAACCCTATAGACGTATGGTACTAGACCTCGCACATAACCACGTACTTGGGGGTCATTTGGGTGTTAGCAAAACACAGGAGAGGGTACTACAAAGATTTTTCTGGCCTGGAGTATACAAGGAAGGGGAAATATGCTGCGAGTCCTGCCCAACCTGCCAGATAAGTGCCCCGACCTCACATTTCCGGAGTCCCTTGGTGCCTCTTCCCATCATTGAGGTACCTTTTGAAAGAATTGCCATGGACTTGGTGGGTCCCATTGTTAAGTCAGCTAGGGGGCACCAGTATATCTTGGTTGTGTTGGACTATGCCACACGATACCCGGAAGCGGTACCCTTGCGAAACATGGCGTCCAAAAATATTGCCCGGGAATTATTTTTCATGTTCTCCCGGGGATCCCTAAAGAAATTTTCACAGACCAGGGTACCCCCTTTATGTTGAAGGTCATGAAAGAGTTGTGCAAGTTGTTCAAAATCACCCAGATACGTACCTCGGTGTACAGGGTTCTCACCATTTGATTTACTATATGGCCGTTACCCGAGGGGTTTACTTGATGTAGCTAAAGAAACCTGGGAGGCTGAGGCTACTCCCTATAAGAGCGTCATCGAACATGTGGCTGACATGCAAGACAGAATAGCGACCGTGATGCCCATTGTTAAAGAACATCTGCAAAGAGCTCAGGAGGCTCAAAGCAGAATCTATAAGGTTACTTTCACACTGCCGTTTCTGGGTCCGCCTGTGAGATCCATTTCAAGGCTCTCACAAGCGGCCCAAAACGGATCAGTTCAGCCCCAATGCATTCTGAATGGATAAGGATCCGTTCAGAATGCATCAGTTTGCCTCCGTTCAGACTCCATTCCGCTCTGGAGGCGGACACCAAAACGCTGCTTGCAGCGTTTTGATGTCCGTCTGCCGAAACTGAGCCAAACGGATCCATCCTGACTTGTAAGTCAATGTAAGTCAATAAGGACGGATCCATTTTTACTGACACAATATGGTGCAATTGAAAATGGATCCGCCTCCCATTGACTTTCAATGTAAGTCAAAACGGATCCGTTTGCATTATCATGAACAAAAAAAAAAAAAACTTTTTTTTTTGGTTCATGGTGATGCGACCGGATCCGTTCTAAACGGATACAAGCTTTTGCATTATAGGTGCCAAGGTAAGGGACTTTAATCCAGGGGACAGGGTCTGATTCTAGTTCCCACTGTAGAAACTAAGTTTCTGGCAAAGTGGCAGGGTCCCTACGAGGTTGTGGAAAAAGTGGGCGAGGTGAACTATAAGGTGCATCAACTAGGAAGAAGACCATACCAGAATTACCATGTAAATCTGATCAAGCCATGGAAAGATCGGGAGTCATTGGTGGCCGCACAGACCATGAGTAAGGAGGTGTCACCACCAATTCCTCCGGTAAAAATTAGTGAGGCATTGTCAGTACCCCAGAAACAAGAAGTAAAGGAGTTTCTACAGAAAAATAGAGGAAGGTTTTCTGACCTACCAGGCCGTACCCACCTGATAAAACATTCTGTGAGAACTGAGCCCCACAGTAAGGTGAATCTAAAGCCCTACAGGATACCAGAAGCACGCAGAAAAGCGGTATCCTCTGGGGTCAGGCTCATGCTTGAGTTAGGGGTCATTGAGGAATCTACCAGTGAGTGGTCATCGACAAACTCACTCCTTCGATGGGACAGCTGTCATCCTGTCCCATTGAAGCGTGGGATTCCCGTTGGCCAATACTTGAGACTCAGGTGTAACTGCTCGGAACCACGAGAATTTAAACGTCAGGCAAACGAGCTAAGACAGCGTTTTCGTGCACGAGGTTATCCTGACAACACGCTGAGAAAGGCTTATCAGAGGGCTCAACAGGAGACACGTACAACACTCCTACATCCCACGGGGGGTCCCAAAACCGAACCACAAAAGAAGCTACGAATCATCGGCACATTCGATTCGGCGGCCAGGCAAATTAAGGAGATCCTAGCACGCAACTGGGATACTCTCCTGATGGATCCGGATCTGGCAGATGTTGTCAGCCCTCACCCATCAGTGACCTTTAGGAGAGGGACTAACCTTAGGGATCAATTTGTGCACAGCCACTACAATCCCCCCAAAAGGAGGACGTGGCTGGATAAACCGATAAACGGATGCTTTAAATGTGGCCGGTGTAGCATTTGCAAGTACGTCACCCAAAGTAAATTGGTTACAGTTGGCCCTACGGGTTCTGCCCACCGGATACGGGATTTCATCAACTGCCGCACTGCAGGAGTGGTTTACCTCCTTACCTGCGAGTGTGGCATTAGGTACATGGGCAAGACCCGTAGGGAGCTGCAGGTGCGTATAGGCGAGCACTTGGGCGACATCCGCAATAACAGGGATACTCCGGTAGCGAGACACGTCCACTCGGCCCATGACGGGCGGGTGTTAGGAGTCACGTTTGTAGGGTTAGAAGTGATTAGGAAGCCATAACGTGGAGGGGACTGGGATAAGAGGATTCTCCAGAGGGAGTGCTGGTGGATTTTTAGGTTGAAAACCACCAGCCCCCATGGATTGAATGACAAGTTACAATTTGCCTGCTTTCTGTGACCCAGTCTAGTTTCCAGCATATATCACTATTCAGTTGCAATGGGAGGTCTATATAGGATGACCATGGGTCAATCCGGCTCCTCTCAGGCCCCCGTATATATTTAACCTCTTCCATCAGCGGCTGGTCACCTGGAGGTGTTTTAGACACTTCCACTTGACTGTCCGATTTTTGTCTCCTTGTCTAACCTAGCACCATCAAGGGTTAATCACTATAGCCTTATTCCGTGGCCGCCTTTGTCTTTGTCTGTGGTCCATTTGGTCATTGGGCTCTGCTCTTGTCTGTCAGTAGCAAGGGCCACTTGATTTTATGACCGTACTGTCTAAACTTTAATACCTTCTAATAGTCTAAACTGTCCAAAGCCTTATACTGTCTAAACGCTTAATAATAGTCACTATACCCTGTCTGGGTCTAAGGGGGTTGCCTGCCATTGAATGCCCCTTCTGAGGTTCCATGTTGTTGGTGATATTTACTTTCGCCGCCAGAATTAGCGTGAGTGTAGTAGTAGGAGTTGCTTGGATTTCCTCAGCGACTCCTCCCACCCCCGCTACTTCCATTGTACAGCCGGCGCCGCGCTCCGCCCTGGATCACGCCTCCAGGTTATGGCGCCCACCATGACGTCATTGAAGCCGCGCGGTAGTTGGGCTGCCCATAGGACGAGTGCGCATGCGCCGGGAGGGATGCGGCCCGCCGCGTCAGCTGACATACGTATAGTCACATGGCGGCTGCCGCACTCCTCACGCAGGCGCACTGACAGCCTGCCCCGTCCATTTAAACTAATCAGCGTGCACAGCAGCGCCGACAGACGCCGATAGATAGGCGGCACGCCAAACTGTACTGCCGCTCTTCATGGTAGAGGCCACACGCGCTCCATGACATAAACAGTAAGTAAACCCACTCACTACATGCCATGCTTGTAAATGTTGCAGCGAGGTCCGGTATCTGAACGGATTCCTTTTTGTTATTCTTTTATCTGCAGGTATCTGGGCTGATTTGGACCACACTGGTCCATCTAGGTCTGCGCAACCTTTATGGTTCCCCCCCCCCCCTCCCTCCATCTGAGATAACTATCCAACTGTGTTAGGAGCGGAGATATTTCCTCTACTTAGGACCCCCTAACTCGTCAGGGGACATTTCTTAAGTGGAGGTACCCTTTCCCTTTAAAGTCTGATATATTCCAAAAAACGAAACGCGTAGGGACTTTGAATATATCTATCATACTAGTTCCCTATACCCTGGTAGCTCTCATCACTAATAGGGCCAATTCCCTTGTCCCCACAGGGCCATTTAGGGTTCATTTATTAGGGTCAGGTTCCGGACGGGTCCACCCCTTGCGGGGAGAGGACCCCATGTTAGGAGGTTACCTTAGGGATTCATAGGCCAAGTAGGGCATCAACAGGGACAGATTTTCCCTGTAGCCCTTTGGCACCAAGGTACAACCGACTAGAGGACGTTTTCAAGCACGAGAATCTCCTCCACCTCCTGTGTATTGGACTACCAGGTCCTGATATGTACCACCGGTAAGATCTACCCTTTTTCTCGCCTTTTGGCATATTTACAGATCTATGGCACACTGCCGTAGACTCAATACAGTGTCTGTTTGTTGGTCGGTTCCACTTCCTTATATTGTTTGATAGTGGACTTGACCTATAAGTGACTTACTTACGTGGGTCCCGCATCGTTGTTTGCTTGTTTAGTTTGTCTGGTAGAGGCTTTCTCCTCCCTGTTTGGGATCTTAATTGTCCTAATAACCTCTAGGTTTTAACACGTTACTGCCCCTTATTTTCTCTTACATTCTCTCGTCACAGAGCAGTACATTCCGGGAGAGTGCTTCCGCACCTTCTCCCCTTAGGGACCACCTTCTTTATTCTTTCAGTGAGTGGTCAAGCCCTATTGTCTTAATCCCAAAGCCTAATGGGACTTGGAGATTTTGTAATGATTTCCGGAAGCTAAATGAGGTGTCAAAATTCGATGCGTACCCCATGCCCAGAGTAGATGAACTAATTGAGAGGCTTGGGAAAGCAAGGTACATCACGACCCTCGACCTTACAAAAGGGTATTGGCAGATACCATTATCAGATGATGCAAAAGAAAAGGCGGCATTCTCCACTCCAGAGGGGCTGTTCCAGTACACAGTGATGCCGTTCTGGTTACATGGAGCCCCTGCTAAGACTGGCCTAGGCCCTTAACAAAAAAACAAGTCATAACAGGGTACTACCGCCAGTTCGTACCGAATTTTGCCTTGATGGCAGCACCATTGACAGACTTAACGAAAGGCCCTAAGTCAGTAATGGTGAAGTGGACCCCAGAGGCAGAAGAGGCCTTTCAAAGCCTAATGCTGGGTTCACACTTGAGCGTACTGGATGGAGCGCTCTGTATGAGCGATTCTACGGGCGTCTCACATACGCGGCTCCTGTGCAAGCGAACGCCCATTGTCGCGCGTTCCCAGAAGTCTATGTACGGGAACGCGCGACACTACGCCCCAAAGAA
Source organism: Bufo bufo (assembly GCF_905171765.1). Classification (NCBI taxonomy): domain Eukaryota; kingdom Metazoa; phylum Chordata; class Amphibia; order Anura; family Bufonidae; genus Bufo; species Bufo bufo. Next base: position 564,670,247 of record NC_053392.1, on the reverse strand, counting down.
GCTCCTGTACTTCTTGGGGCGTAGGGCGTTTTACAGCGCGTAAAACGCTCAGGTGAGAACCATTCCCATAGGGAATCATTGGTTCTTGCCTGTTGAGCGTTTTACAGCGCGTAGGAACGCGCTGTAAAACGCTCAGGTGTGAACCCAGCCTAAAGTCCGCTCTCTGTCAATAGCCAGTGCTCATTTCCCTGAATTCAGAAAAGAGTTTCTGGTCCAGACTGATGCATCTGAGACAGGCTTGGGAGCGGTCCTGTCACATGTGATAAATGGTATGGAAGTAGGAAGTTGACCCCGGCAGAAAAAAATTATGCCATAGTGGAACGATAGTGTCTAGCCATTAAGTGGGCTCTGGAGCAACTTAAATATTACCTGCTGGGTAGGAAATTTCAGTTGGTAACAGATCACGCTCCTTTAACTTGGGTGAAACAAAACAGGGAGAAAAACGCAAGAGTGACCAGGTGGTTTCTCTCTGCAAAATTTTAATTTCAAGGTTGAACATAGGCCGGGGAAATTACAGGGAAACGCAGATGCTTTGTCCAGGGTACACTGCTTGTTGTCTAGAAAATTTCCAGACCTCCGGTCTGGAGAAGAGGAGGGGGGGAAGATATGTGGTAAGGTAAACAGAAATGTGTATGGTAAAGTCCTGACCAGCTTACTCAACTGGGTCAGATAAATAAAATCCAGAAGGTTAAAGTGGTCTCAGCAATGTATAGGTTGCTGAGACAGTTTTGTTAAGTTTATGGGCTGGATTTTATTAGACTGGGAGAAGGTAGGATTGGTAGAGGGACCTCCCCAGTCCACCCCATTCCGGGACAGGTTTTCCCCTAGCCTGAGGGATCCCCAGCTGAAGCCAGCTGGGATCGTCAAGGGGAAATAAAGCACAGTCCAGGCTGTCAGTGTGGGGAGAGTAATGCCTGGAGAAAGTCTGGGAAACTGGCTGCCCTGCTGGCTAGAGAAGCCGAGTTCTCTGTGTGACCTGTGTTCAACAGGTGAGCTAGGATCTTCACTGTATTAGCCAGAGCCCAGACGGGCAGGTGTTTATTTTGGTTCGGTTTATGTTTTGTGGCGCTGGACCTTTTACCTTACCCAGTGAATTATAACTGGGGTGCCTGTATTGCCGGAGTGTTATAAATAAAGCAAAGTGTGGATTTTAACCCTGTGGTCTACAAGAGTCATCGCCGCCCTGCCTGAGAGTGTAACCCCTTACACCATGTAAAGGGTAACAATGGAATTGGAGTTTTGTAAAAAGCAAAACTAATCTCCAATTCTTATATATCCTTAGATATATATTTGATATAGGAGCCATTTATAATGTAGAGTAAAGATATTTGTAATGTGCAGTCAACTAATGGGATTAAGTTGAGTTTTTTTGTTTAAAGGGTATCTGTCAGCAGATCTGTACGTATTTAAATGGCTGACCTGTTACATGTGTGCTTGGTAAAAGTGATCACACCTGCCTGGTCCTATAAAAGTGGAGATGGCGCGACAGTTGCAGAGAGAGCAGAGCCTCTCGTGTAACGGCAACGCCCCCGTTGCTCCTAGAGGCTCATTTGCATGTATGAATACATAATTTTTCTCAGGGCTGTGAGCACATATGAACATGAGACTAACACAGATGCCTTCAGCTGCCAAGCGCACATGTAACAGGTTCACCAGTGTCATAGGTACAAATCTGCTGACAGATGCCCTTCTCATTTTTCCAGTACTCTATTAGTGAATTCTTCTTTTCTAAGTTAATAGGAGGGGGAGGGGATACCAATTCTGTACCCTAATTTATTAGCCAGAGAAGACTGCAACCAAGATCATCTCACATTTTGGAGGACTCAGCACGTTGATGCATTACATGGACAGTTCATTGATTTGAGTTGGAACTGTGTAATACTTTAGTTGTCCTATGGAGGCACTGCAGGAGAATAAGGCACTTGTTACCAGGCTCCCCCCATGGATTGCAGCTGATAGCAGAGTCCCAGCAGCAAGCAGACAATCCCCTTTAAATGCATATCCTAAGATGAAATCTCCTGTATTAGCCACATGTTGAGAGTAGTTTAGTCACTCTAGATATCTGGTAGGCTCTTTCCCTTATCTCTGCCATGGAAGTGGCTCCCCACCTGGTAGAGAGAAGTCATGCAGTATTGCTTTATTCTGGTAAAATGGTTACACTACAGAGCAAATCAAATGTCTACTATAATGTATGTGATTTGTGAGAAGTTCTCATTCTTTGAATTCTGATAACATTTATGATTAAATTGTGTTGCTCCAAAGCAATTATTTTTAACATATTCCATAGCTTACTTTGCTTTCTTTTAATTTGTATTAATAAAATTCATATTTCGTGCTTAATTTCAGGTTGTGTATTGTTTTATAAATTCTTGTAATTAAGTATTGTGACTATCTAATTAAGTATATAAATTAAATTGCATTATATACGCTAAGCTGCTGAATGGCTTAGAATATTAATTGAACACACTGATACAAAAAATGATGCATTTTCCAGTCTTGATTAATCATATCCTACCGTTTAAGGGCTCTTTCACACCTGCGTTCTTTTCTTCCGGCATAGAGTTCCGTCGTCGGGGCTCTATGCCGGAAGAATCCTGATCAGTTTTATCCTAATGCATTCTGAATGGAGTGAAATCCGTTCAGGATGCATCAGGATGTCTTCAGTTCCGGAACGGAACGTTTTTTGGCCGGAGAAAATACCGCAGCATGCTGCGCTTTTTGCTCCGGCCAAAAATCCTGAAGACTTGCCGCAAGGCCAGATCCGGAATTGATGCCCATTGAAAGGCATTGATCCGGATCCGGCCTTAAGCTAAACGTCGTTTCGGCGCATTGCCGGATCCGACGTTTAGCTTTTTCTGAATGGTTACCATGGCTGCCGGGACGCTAAAGTCCTGGCAGCCATGGTAAAGTGTAGCGGGGGAGCGGTATACTTACAGTCCGTGCGGCTCCCGGGGCGCTCCAGAATGACGTCAGAGCGCCCCATGCGCATGGATGACGTGCCATGCGATCACGTGATCCATGCGCTTGGGGCGCCCTGACGTCACTCTGGAGAGCCCCGGGAGCCGCACGGACGGTAGACATGCTGCTCCCCGCTACACTTTACCATGGCTGCCAGGACTTTGGTTACCATGGCTGCCGGGACGCAAAAGTCCTGGCAGCCATGGTAAAGTGTAGCGGGGAGCAGCATGTCTACCGTCCGTGCGGCTCCCGGGGCTCTCCAGAGTGACGTCAGGGCGCCCCAAGCGCATGGATCACGTGATCGCATGGCACGTCATCCATGCGCATGGGGCGCTCTGACGTCATTCTGGAGCGCCCCGGGAGCCGCGCGGACTGTAAGTATACCGCTCCCCCGCTACACTTTACCATGGCTGCCAGGACTTTAGCGTCCCGGCAGCCATGGTAACCATTCAGAAAAAGCTAAACGTCGGATCCGGCAATGCGCCGAAACGACGTTTAGCTTAAGGCCGGATCCGGATCAATGCCTTTCAATGGGCATCAATTCCGGATCTGGCCTTGCGGCAAGTCTTCAGGATTTTTGGCCGGAGCAAAAAGCGCAGCATGCTGCGGTATTTTCTACGGCCAAAAAACGTTCCGTTCCGGAACTGAAGACATCCTGATGCATCATGAACGGATTTCACTCCATTCAGAATGCATTAGGATAAAACTGATCAGGATCACGTGATCGCATGGCACGTCAGCCGCGCGGACTGTAAGTATACCGCTCCCCCGCTCCCCGCTCCTACTATGGCAACCAGGACCATAGTAACACTGAAAGCATTTTGAAGACGGATCCGTCTTCAAATGCTTTCAGTACACTTGTGTTTTTCCGGATCCGGCGTGTAATTCCGGCAAGTGGAGTACACGCCGGATCCGGACAACGCAAGTGTGAAAGAGGCCTAAGGTCTACAGCTTCTATGCAGGTTTATGTGTCTTCATAGTTACAGACTACATAAAAAAGGCTGTGTGTAGTCGGATCCTGTAGTCATGCCTTACTCTACTGCCTGTACAGGTTAGGACGAAGAGGGAAGAAGGAGTAGAGCAAAACCTATGAAGACACATAGGAGTACACCAGTTCTTTTAGCAAATGTGTTTTTCCTGAAGTGCCCATATTGGCCTACATTTAGTAGTACATTTAGAAGTGCGGGGGGGCAGTGGGCGACTTATGCCGCCTTGTAATATTTTTGGTGCATTTTTTAAATCTCTGACGGGCAAAATATCGTTCTGGTTTTGCACCATTTTCCCTTCAGGCACATTTACATGCATGCCTCCCAAGTGTCCCTCTTTTGGAGGGACAGTCCCTCTTTTTGACCCAGGTCCCTCTGTCCCTTTTTTCCCCTTAAATGTCTCTCCTTTTGACCTGGGAAAAAAATGTGCATTAATAAATTTACTAAATTGCTCCTTACTAAATTAAGGGGCACATTTATTAAGACGGGCGTTTAACCACCTCAGCCCCCAGTGCTTAAACACCCTTAATGACCAGGCCACTTTTTACACTTCTGACCTACACTACTTTCACCGTTTATTGCTCGGTCATGCAACTTACCACCCAAATGAATTTTACCTCCTTTTCTTCTCACTAATAGAGCTTTCATTTGGTGGTATTTCATTGCTGCTGACATTTTTACTTTTTTTGTTATTAATCGAAATTTAACGATTTTTTTGCAAAAAAATGACATTTTTCACTTTCAGTTGTAAAATTTTGCAAAAAAAACGACATCCATATATAAATTTTGCTCTAAATTTATTGTTCTACATGTCTTTGATAAAAAAAAAATGTTTGGGTAAAACAAAAATGGTTTGGGTAAAAGTTATAGCGTTTACAAACTATGGTACAAAAATGTGAATTTCCGCTTTTTGAAGCAGCTCTGACTTTCTGAGCACCTGTCATGTTTCCTGAGGTTCTACAATGCCCAGACAGTACAAACACCCCACAAATGACCCCATTTCGGAAAGTACACACCCTAAGGTATTCGCTGATGGGCATAGTGAGTTCATAGAACTTTTTATTTTTTGTCACAAGTTAGCGGAAAATTATGATTTTTTTTTTTATTTATTTTTTTCTTACAAAGTCTCATATTCCACTAACTTGTGACAAAAAATAAAAACTTCTATGAACTCACTATGCCCATCACGAAATACCTTGGGGTCTCTTCTTTCCAAAATGGGGTCACTTGTGGGGTGGTTATACTGCACTGGCATTCTAGGGGCCCAAATGTGTGGTAAGTAGTTTGAAATCAAATTCTGTAAAAAATGACGAGTGAAATCCGAAAGGTCACTCTTTGGAATATGGGCCCCTTTGCCCACCTAGGCTGCAAAAAAGTGTCACACATCTGGTATTTCTGTATTCAGGAGAAGTTGAGGAATGTGTTTTGGGGTGTCTTTTTACATATACCCATGCTGGGTGAGATAAATATCTTGGTCAAATGTCAACTTTGTATAAAAAAAATGGGAAAAGTTGTCTTTTGCCAAGATATTTCTCTCACCCAGCATGGGTATATGTAAAATGACACCCCAAAACACATTCCCCAACTTCTCCTGAGTACGGAGATACCAGATGTGTGACACTTTTTTGCAGCCTAGGTGGGCAAAGGGGCCCATATTCCAAAGAGCACCTTTCGGATTTCACTGGTCATTTTTTACAGAATTTGATTTCAAACTCCTTACCACACATTTGGGCCCCTAGAATGCCAGGGCAGTATAACTACCCCACAAGTGACCCCATTTTGGAAAGAAGAGACCCCAAGGTATTCGCTGATGGGCATAGTGAGTTCATGGAAGTTTTTATTTTTTGTCACAAGTTAGTGGAATATGAGACTTTGTATGAAAAAAAAAAAAAAAAAAAATCTGCATTTTCCACTAACTTGTGACAAAAAATAAAAAATTCTAGGAACTCGCCATGCCCCTCACGGAATACCTTGGGGTGTCTTCTTTCCAAAATGGGGTCACTTGTGGGGTAGTTATACTGCCCTGGCATTTTCCAGGGGCCCTAATGTGTGGTAAGTAGGTAAATGACCTGTGAAATCCTAAAGGTGCTCTTTGGAATATGGGCCCCTTTGCCCACCTAGGCTGCAAAAAAGTGTCACACATGTGGTATCGCCGTATTCAGGAGAAGTTGGGGAATGTGTTTTGGGGTGTCATTTTACATATACCCTTGCTGGGTGAGAAATATCTTGGCAAAAGACAACTTTTCCCATTTTTTTTTATACAAAGTTGGCATTTGACCAAGATATTTCTCTCACCCAGCATGGGTATATGTAAAATGACACCCCAAAACACATTCCCCAACTTCTCCTGAGTACGGCGATACCAGATGTGTGACACTTTTTTGCAGCCTAGATGCGCAAAGGTGCCCAAATTCCATTTAGGAGGGCATTTTTAGACATTTGGATACCAGACTTCTTCTCACGCTTTGGGGCCCCTAGAATGCCAGGGCAGTATAAATACCCCACATGTGAACCCATTTTGGAAAGAAGACACCCCAAGGTATTCAATGAGGGGCATGGCGAGTTCATAGAAATTTTTTTTTTTTGGCACAAGTTAGCGGAAATTGATATTTTTAATTTTTTTCTCACAAAGTCTCCCGTTCCGCTAACTTGGGACAAAAATTTAAATCTTTCATGGACTCAATATGCCCCTCACGGAATACCTGGGGGTGTCTTCTTTCCGAAATGGGGTCACATGTGGGGTATTTATACTGCCCTGGCATTCTAGGGGCCCTAAAGCGTGAGAAGAAGTCTGGAATATAAATGTCTAAAAAATTTTACGCATTTGGATTCCGTGAGGGGTATGGGGAGTTCATGTGAGATTTAATTTTTTGACACAAGTTAGTGGAATATGAGACTTTGTAAGAAAAAAAAAAAATAATTCCGCTAACTTGGGCCAAAAAAATGTCTGAATGGAGCCTTACAGAGGGGTGATCAATGACAGGGGGGTGATCAATGACAGGGGGGTGATCAGGGAGTCTATATGGGGTGATAACCACAGTCATTGATCATGCCCCTGTAAGGCTTCATTCAGACGTCCGGATGCGTTTTGCGGATCCGATCCATCTATCAGTGCATCCGTAAAAATCATGCGGACATCTGAATGGAGCTTTACAGGGGTGTGATCAATGACAGGGGTGTAATCAATGACAGGGGGGTGATCAGGGAGTCTATATGGGGTGATAACCACAGTCATTGATCATGCCCCTGTAAGGCTTCATTCAGACGTCCGGATGCGTTTTGCGGATCCGATCCATCTATCAGTGCATCCGTAAAAATCATGCGGACATCTGAATGGAGCTTTACAGGGGGGTAATCAATGACAGGGGGGTGATCAGGGAGTCTATATAGGGTGATAACCACAGTCATTGATCATGCCCCTGTAAGGCTTCATTCAGACGTCCGGATGCGTTTTGCGGATCCGATCCATCTATCAGTGCATCCGTAAAAATCATGCGGACGTCTGAATGGAGCTTTACAGGGGGGTAATCAATGACAGGGGGGTAATCAATGACAGGGGTGTAATCAATGACAGGGGGGTGATCAGGGAGTCTATATGGGGTGATAACCACAGTCATTGATCACGCCCCTGTAAGGCTTCATTCAGACGTCCGGATGCGTTTTACGGATCCGATCCATCCATCAGTGGATCCGTAAAAATCATGCGGACGTCTGAATGGAGCTTTACAGGGGGTTGATCAATGACAGGGGGGTAATCAATGACAGGGGGGTGATCAGGGAGTCTATATGGGGTGATCAGGGGCTAATAAGGGGTTAATAAGTGATGGGGGTGGGGTGTAGTGTAGTGTAGTGGTGCTTGGTGCTACTTTACTGAGCTACCTGTGTCCTCTGGTGGTCGATCCAAACAAAGGGGACCACCAGAGGACCAGGTAGCAGGTATATTAGACGCTGTTATCAAAACAGCGTCTAATATACCTGTTAGGGGTTAAAAAAAACACATCTCCAGCCTGCCAGCGAACGATCGCCGCTGGCAGGCTGGAGATCAACTCTCTTACCTTCCGTTCCTGTGAGCGCGCGCGCCTGTGTGCGCGCGTTCACAGGAAATCTCGCGTCTCGCGAGAGGACGCGCCGGCGCGTCCAGGAGGAATGAATCAACCACCTCCAGGACGCGTCTGTGCGTACAGCGGTCCGGAGGTGGATAATATGCCGGTCATAATGAAGCCCCATAGCTGGAGTTATGAAGAGGCGCAGAACTCTCCATAACTTTGGTGCATCCAGCGCAACTTCTAAATGTAGGACAGCTTCAGAGCTGTCTTACGTTTAGACCATCTCCTAAAACAGGCGCAGAAAATGATGAATGAGACGGGCCTGCCTGCCTGCCCCCCTTCCCGGCCCACATTTTAAGAACTGGCGTGAGCATGGTTAGTTGCGCCACCATGTGCACCTGAAATATGCCTAATTTAGACGTATTTCAGAATAGTAAATTACTCCCTATCTGTATGGCCTCTACCTGTATATTAGACCTCAAATTCAGGTGTAATTTGGACCTTTAGATACCTATAATCAGAGGATATATATGCCAATATTTAAAGGGACATTGAAGTGCAAGAAAATAAAAACATGCTGTAAAAAAATAAATGAACTCGCCGCAATTTTTATGATGTCAGGTCTTTACTGCACCTCACTTCCTGCTACTCTCTTGAAATGGCTGTGAATGCTGCTCAGCTGATTACTGGCTTCAGCAATGACCTGTCTCAGCAAGTAATTGGGTATTTTGTAAGTGTCCCTCTTTGACTATCCAAAATGTTGGGTGGTATGTACATGTGCTGAGCGAGCAGACAATTATTGAGAAGGAAGGATTTACAATCAGCAATCACTTCCACTGTGTGAGGATTAGTTATGGCTACTGCTAGCGCTTGTCTTCATACACATTCATTGTTTCTGGGCAGCAGATCGCTGTTCACTCAGCATGATCTGCTGCCCAGAAACAAAGATTGAGGAGCCCATATGAAAGATCATTTCGCCCATTGGGGTGATCTGTGGCACCTTTACATGGGCTGATTATCGGGAACAAGCATTCATATAAATGTTCATTCCTGATAATCGGCATGAGAATCGGGCCAGGTAAATCCACACTCAATGATAAATTTGTCATTGAGCAGCACTGTGATGGATACCACCCCTCGTGCCCGCTTGACGTCAACTACGTCAAGCTCACGAGATACGGTATGGTCACTGGTTACCAAGGCGTGACGTTACACCCTCCTGGAGGAGCAGGTAAGGTCAGTCTTGGTACAGTTTTCACAGATTCCTCCTGTCCACACGGGCACAGAGAGGCAACGAGCTGAGAGAGCCTTTTCACTGCCCCAGTGAAACAGTGCGTTCTCAGCCTGGAAAGACTGCCACCAGTTACTTGTTTGATATAAGCCCGGTCCGCAGACGAGATTATATAGGGTAAGAAACCAACCCGCGGTGGTGTATTACTAGGCCGAAACACGAACGTGGGATTCGTGATCGAGATACAAGACAGCACAAGATTAAATTATATATTTAATCGCCTTGAGGGCTCACTAGACAATACACTATACACACAAGGATATATACAGTGATCTGAGGTTACAAATACAGGTGGTATGGTACAAACAGGATTAAACAGAGCAAAAGTCAGTTTACCAGATGGATGAGTCCTTTTGGGTTGTGATGAGTCCTTTGCTGTAGTCACATGGAGGGCAGTTATGTCAGCAGGTTGCAGGTCCCTCTAAACACATGGCACGATGTGACCCTCATTCAGAGAAAATACAAGCCCGCTTGCTGGCCCAAGCCTTTTAACCTGTAGCTGGCCCCTCCCCTACCGACTTCTGGAAGAGGTCCACCCCCTCTGCTGGGCTGGCAGCCCATGAGCCACAAAACCGATTAGGGCTCATGGCTCCAGACCAGAATGTCGCAGGGAGGTGGTTCTGGGATCAATGGATCCGCCTGGATTCCGTGTACCAGTAGAGTCCAAGCATGGTAATGTTATTTGGTTTCTGTGGGGAGATATGTATATCTCCCCACCCTGGCATCCCACCGCCAGACTATAACCACGAGCCTGTTCATTGTGGCCACAGAGACACAAATATGTATCCGGTTTGTGCCTGTGATGGCTAGGCGATTCATAATTCCTTATGAATCGCCTGTTCCATGCTGTCTGCTAAATTTGATTAAACTGGGGAATGGCCTAGACTCCTGCAGAGAGGTTTTTCCTGTTCCATTAGCTGGGTTCCTGGCTGGCTGAATGGAGGTGAGAAATTGTAAACAAAGGTGGACTGCTAGAGGTTCTCTGCCCTATGGCTGGGCTTTGAAGCAGGGCCCTCCTGTAGAGTTCACAACCTCTGCTCTCTTACAGCTGATGGCTGGTGTGGGAACATGGCTGGCAGTAAATATTAATTCATATTCCTCACAAGCACAATCACACTAAAGTGTGCAAATTTGAGGCACATTCTAATGCAATTATTATCATTTTTTAATGCCAAAAATTGGTATAGTATGTAATAAATGGTCAATGTTTAAAAATCCTCCACCAAATAAAATGGTGAATGTAACCTGAATATAAACAATGGGTTATACTAAGTAAAAAAATCTATATCCTGAGTTATTTCGTGACAGTGAGCACTGGATTTTTTCAGTGAATGGACTGGATGTTAGGTGTCTACATTAGAAAACATCTAAATGACCGACTTGCTGACCTCTTGATGTCAATGTGCGAAGTAGACAGGAATAATAAGACTTAGTTAACATTATGTAAGGCATTTGTGACAATATGGCTCGTACTGTGCTCCTTTGACAGGGGCATCAATCACATCAATTACATTCCTGCTGCTGAAACACATTTTACTTTTAGAAGACAATAAAACCCATTATGTCTGTACATTTTGTTCTACAATGTGGTGCCTGGTGTTGCAAGTTATGTCAATTTTTTCCCCCTACTTTAGACTTTGTACATGCACTTTTGTTGACCAAAATAATTTAATGAGTTTGTGAACAACAATTTTAGAATGCAGTGGATTATCAGCAGTACATCAAGTTAAAAACATGAATATTTTTGCTCTGTAAATATGTTTTTAGTAGAACCATAACTTTATAACTTTCCCTGAAAAAAGCATTTCTAACTACAGAATATATATATACAGTGGGATGCGAAAGTTTGGGCAACCTTGTTAATCGTCATGATTTTCCTGTATAAATCGTTGGTTGTTACGATAAAAAATGTCAGTTAAATATATCATATAGGAGACACACACAGTGATATTTGAGAAGTGAAATTAAGTTTATTGGATTTACAGAAAGTGTGCTATAATTGTTTAAACAAAATTAGGCAGGTGCATAAATTTGGGCACTGTTGTCATTTTATTGATTCCAAAACCTTTAGAACTAATTATTGGAACTCAAATTGGCTTGGTAAGCTCAGTGACCCCTGACCTACATACACAGGTGAATCCAATTATGAGAAAGAGTATTTAAGGGGGTCAATTGTAAGTTTCCCTCCTCTTTTAATTTTCTCTGAAGAGTAGCAACATGGGGGTCTCAAAACAACTCTCAAATGACCTGAAGACAAAGATTGTTCACCATCATGGTTTAGGGGAAGGATACAGAAAGCTGTATCAGAGATTTCAGCTGTCTGTTTCCACAGTTAGGAACATATTGAGGAAATGGAAGACCACAGGCTCAGTTCAAGTTAAGGCTCGAAGTGGCAGACCAAGAAAAATCTCGGATAGACAGAAGCGACGAATGGTGAGAACAGTCAGAGTCAACCCACAGACCAGCACCAAAGACCTACAACATCATCTTGCTGCAGATGGAGTCACTGTGCATCGTTCAACCATTCGGCGCACTTTACACAAGGAGATGCTGTATGCGAGAGTGATGCAGAGGAAGCCTTTTCTCCGCCCACAGCACAAAAAGTGCGCTTGAGGTGGGCTAAAGCACATTTGGACAAGCCAGCTTCATTTTGGAATAAGGTGCTGTGGACTGATGAAACTAAAATTGAGTTATTTGGCCATAACAAGGGGCGTTATGCATGGAGGAAAAAGAACACAGCATTCCAAGAAAAACACCTGCTACCTACAGTAAAATATGGTGGTGGTTCCATCATGCTGTGGGGCTGTGTGGCCAGTGCAGGGACTGGGAATCTTGTCAAAGTTGAGGGACGCATGGATTCCACTCAGTATCAGCAGATTCTGGAGACCAATGTCCAGGAATCAGTGAGAAAGCTGAAGCTGCGCCGGGGCTGGATCTTTCAACAAGACAACGACCCTAAACACTGCTCAAAATCCACTAAGGCATTTATGCAGAGGAACAAGTACAACGTTCTGGAATGGCCATCTCAGTCCCCAGACCTGAATATAATAGAAAATCTGTGGTGTGACTTAAAGAGAGCTGTCCATGCTCAGAAGCCATCAAAGCTGAATGAACTAAAGATGTTTTGTAAAGAGGAATGGTCCAAAATACCTTCAACCAGAATCCAGACTCTCATTGGAACCTACAGGAAGCGTTTAGAGGCTGTAATTTCTGCAAAAAGAGGATCTAATAAATATTGATTTCATTTCTTTTTTGTGGTGCCCAAATTTATGCACCTGCCTAATTTTGTTTAAACAATTATAGCACACTTTCTGTAATTCCAATAAACTTAATTTCACTTCTCAAATATCACTGTGTGTGTCTCCTATATGATATATTAAACTGACATTTTTTATCGTAACAACCAACGATTTATACAGGAAAGTCATGACGATTAACAAGGTTGCCCAAACTTTCGCATCCCACTGTACATATATATACAGTCAGGTCCATAAATATTGGGACATCGACACAATTCTAACATTTTTGGCTCTATACACAACCACAATGGATTTCAAATGAAATGAACAAGATGTGCTTTAACTGCAGACTGTCAGCTTTAATTTGAGGGTATTTACATCCAAATCAGGTAAACGGTGTAGGAATTACAACAGTTTGCATATGTGCCTCCCACTTGTTAAGGGACCAAAAGTAATGGGACAATTGGCGTCTTGGCTGTTCCATGGCCAGGTGTGTGTTATTCCCTCATTATCCCAATTACAATGAGCAGATAAAAGGTCCAGAGTTCATTTCAAGTCTGCTATTTGCATTTGGAATCTGTTGCTGTCATCTCTCAAGATGAGATCCAAAGAGCTGTCACTATCAGTGAAGCAAGCCATCATTAGGCTGAAAAAACAAAACCAACCCATCAGAGATAGCAAAAACATTAGGCGTGGCCAAAACAACTGTTTGGAACATTCTTAAAAAGAAGCGACGCATCGATGAGCTCATCAACACCAAAAGACCAGGAAGACCGCGGAAAACAACTGTGGTGGATGACCGAAGAATTCTTTCCCTGGTGAAGAAAACACCCTTCACAACAGTTGGCCAGATCAAGAACACTCTCCAGGAGGTAGGTGTATGTGTGTCAAAGTCAACAATCAAGAGAAGACTTCACCAGAGTGAATACAGAGGGTCCACCACAAGATGTAAACCATTGGTGAGCCTCAAAAACAGGAAGGCCGGATTAGAGTTTGCCAAACGACATCTAAAAAAGCCTTCACAGTTCTGCAACAACATCCTATGGACAGATGAGACCAAGATCAACTTGTACCAGAGTGATGGGAAGAGAAGAGTATGGAGAAGGAAAGGAACTGCTCATGATCCTAAGCATACCACCTCATCAGTGAAGCATGGTGGTGGTAGTGTCATGGCGTGGGCATGTATGGCTGCCAATGGAACTGGTTCTTTTGTATTTATTGATTATGTAAATGCTGACAAAAGCAGCAGGATGAATTCTGAAGTGTTTCGGGCAATATTATCTGCTCATATTCAGCCCAATGCTTCAGAACTCATTGGACGGCGCTTCACAGTGCAGATGGACAATGACCCAAAGCATACTGCAAAAGCAGCCAAAGCGTTTTTTAAGAAAAAGAAGTGGAATGTTCTGCAATGGCCAAGTCAATCACCGGACCAGAATCCGATTTGAGCATGCATTTCACTTGCTGAAGACAAAGCTGAAGGAAAGAAAATGCCCCAAGAACAAGCAGGAACTGTAGACAGTTGCAGTAGAGGCCTGGCAAAGCATCACCAGGGATGAAACCCAGCGTCTGGTGATGTCTATGCGTTCCAGACTTCAGGCTGTAATTGACTGCAAAGGATTTGCAACCAAGTATTAAAAAATAAAAGTTTGATTTATGATTATTATTCTGTCCCATTACTTTTGGTCCCTTAACAAGTGGGAGGCACATATGAAAACTGTTGTAATTTCTACATCGTTCACCTTATTTGGATGTAAATACCCTCAAATTAAAGCTGACAGTCTGCAGTTAAAGCACATCTTGTTTGTTTAATTTCAAATCCATTGTGGTGGTGTATAGAGACAAAAATGTTAGAATTGTGTCGCTGTCCCAATATTTATGGCTCTGACTGTGTATATATATATTTAAAGCATTTCTAACTACAGAATATATATATATAATTGCTTAGCAGAGAATTAATGAAGAAAGGATACCTTCTTCACCTTTATTGACATATGGTACATACAAGAGTTTATTTACATGACACTGATTAGCAGAAAGTTATTAATCTGTTTATTGATGTTAAACCTTAATTTGGGACTTCCTGCTGGTGTAGAAGAGAAAGAAATTTTTAATTTACAGTCTGCACTTGTAGCAGCTATAAAGGCTACCCACTTTGAAATATTGTTATAGGGATTGTCAAAGTTTATTTTTAATTTTAATGTGTGAGGAGTCTGATAAAACCCTTACCTTCTCTACCAGCACCCGCTCTGATCCAATGCTGCTGCTCTGTCATCTTCCTGGGTTGCAGCCAGTGATGTATTGTTTGGCTGCAGCAGTCACATTCCATATACTGCTGCTATCATTGACTGGCCTCTGTGGTATATGGCTCCTTAGACTGCTGAGGCCAGCGATTGACTGCAGTGATATACAGTATTGTAAAAGCTTTTAGGCAGCAAAGTAGGAATACTTTCAAAAATATATTGTTTTATGTTAATAGTTTATTTTTGAACAAAGGTGGAAGCTAAATCTAATCAATATTTGCTGTGACTACCCTTTGCCTTCAAAACAGCATTGGTTCTTCTAGATACACTTGCAGACAGCTTTTGAAGAAACCCAACAGGGAGGTTGTATTAGACATTTTGGAGAACTAACCACAGATGTAGGCTTGCTCAAATCCTTCTGTCACTTTATGTAATCCCAGACAGACTGGATGATGTTGAGATCAGGGCTCTGTGTAGGCCATATCATCCCTTCCAGGTTTCCTTATTGGTCTTTATACTGAAGATAGTTCTTAATGACACTGGCTGTAAATTGGGGGTCAATGTCCTGATGCAGAATAAATTGTCTAGTCTACGCCTGCTCTGCTTATTCATTTGCCGTCTTGCGCCATCATTTCAAACTTCGAATTTGTCTGACTTTTGATATGGGGTTATGGACAATTGAACATATGATTGGAGACGGCATATAATTAAGCAGAGCAGGAGCAGACTGGGCAAACGCAGGATGCTTCCTCTGGTGTCTGCACAGTGCAGGTGATGATGTGAGACTGGATTACACTGAGCATGTGCAAGACGCCTTTATGCAGTCTGCACAGTAAAATGAACCACAAGAGCACACAATGTGTGGACGGGGGGGATCAGGCTGGCCATCCACAGTATGGCATCATAAGAACATGCTGGGGTGCCGAAAAATAGCATAGCCACTGTTTACAGCCGGAGCTGCACCAAAAAAATAAATAAAAAGCAGCAATCAAGAACAAAGGTAACTGATACATAAACAATACATAACATAGAGCGAGAAACCGAAAGTGATATAAAAGTGGCCAACCCCTTTAAAAGGGTTATCCAAGTTCTCAAACAGCCCCCCCATGTGCCGGGCCCCTCACAGGTAATATACTTACCCCGCTCCCTGCTCCATGCGCCGCTCCTGGTCCCCGCACTGCCGCTGCTGCTTCTCCCTGTACACTGATGAAAATATCCGGTGTCGAGCAGCCAATGGCAGGCGGTGATGGGGACGAGCCTCCCTAGCATCGCGGGTGACGCTAGGGAAGCTTGTCCCCGTCCCTGCCTACCATTGGCTGCTCCCACCTGACACCAGATGTTTTCATCCGTGTACAGGGAGAAGCAGCAGCGCCGGTGCAGGGAGCGGGGTAAGCAGCAGCAGCGCCGGTGCAGGGACCAGGAGAGGATCAGGGAGCGGGGTAAGTATATTACCTGTGAGGGGCCCGGCACATGGGGGCTGTTTGAGAACTTGAATAACCCCTTTAAGGAATGCCAAAGATGTCTTGGAAAATGCATGATTTCTAATATAATTTATGCAAATATGAAGCATTTGTGTAGTCTGACAATCACAGTATTGGGATGATAGTACACAATGGGAGGGCTTGCTTGAAAAGAGGAAGGCAAGTCAACCATAAAAGTAATGGGACTCTAATGATTAACTATCCATGGCAGTCAATCATATCACATGCTACACTCACGCAGTTTTATGCTCGGTAGGCCATAACCTCTATTTAAATATTTCTTTTAAACTATATAATCAAATAAACGACAGAATTGTGAGAAACCACATAGAGAGTCACTGTGTTATAGCTGCAATGGTTCACAGGGCATAATCTCCAGCTACAAATTACATGACTCAAAGCTTGCACTCTATGGAGGTTATCTTAAGCGTGCAGATGACTCCTCAAGGCTGAGTTGCGCTCAGATATTTGTCACTAATTTCTGGTCCAGAGCATTTCGGAAAATTCTCTATTCTCATTGCATAAAACGCAGCATAGCGATGCTTCTACTGCTGCTACAATAAAAGTATGATTGAAACTTTTGAAGCATCTATTAGGAGCATGCTGCACAAATCACCGGTGGTCACAGATACAGGATATGCCATGTTATGGAAATATGGGTTTCCTGGTTTAGCATTTTTTTAAGTCCCCAGTTGACACATATAATTATCCCTTTGTAGAAATGATCATTAATCATTTATCAGAGTAGATCACCAAGATGAAAACATGAACTTTTTAGTCACTGAGTGTAAATACTTTTATTGACCCACAGTCGATCAGTCACAACCACACATTAAAGGGCATCTGTCATCAGATTTGTACCTATAAAACTGGCTGACCTGTTGCATGTGCGCTTGGCAGCTGAAGGCATCTGTGTTGGTACCATGCAGTCTTTAGTGTGTGAACGGTGTCTGTGTAGGTGGATGCCTTTTACTTGTTGGTGTCTGGTTCGTTTGGGGTTAACTTTCCCTGGTCAGGGGCCCTCGTTATGCAGCTATTTCTACCTGTAAGCTGTGGGTTTTGGGCTGTTCTGTCTTGTGCCTTGCTGGGTGTATCCCCTTGCTGCTGGTGGTTTTGCCATATGCCTTTCTGTATGGTGTTGCCTGGTAAAGCATTGGTGTTGTATCCTTGTCCATGCTTTGCCTTATCATCTTAACCTGTTGTGATCCTGTCTAGTCTGTAAGTCTGGCAGTGCTCAACTGCTCCTGATCCTGTATGTTCCATGTCTAGCCTGGCAGTGCTCAACTGCTCCCGATCCTGTATGTTCCATGTCTAGCCTGGCAGTGCCCAACTGCTTCTGATCCTGTATGTTCCATGTCTAGCCTGGCAGTGCTCAACTGCTTCTGATCCTGTATTTGTGAGATTGTGAAACAGCTATTTCTGCATAATGTCTGTACTTAAACTGTCATTTGGCATTCCGGGCACTGGAGGCCACTGTTTTGCAGCTACAGCCAGCACACTCTGAGATTTAAATATGCAAAACAGATGATGACTCATGCTGATGACTCATGCTGCTGCCTGTGAGTGAACCAGGAAGTGTGTTGATCTGGCATGGTGGAAAGATTGTGCTGTGAGGGACTGAATCCGATTCCATCCTGGCGTGCAGATGTCCGGCAATTAATGTACACTCAGAAGAAGGAGAGTAGCTGTAATATCCTTTCTGTATCCAGCTCTTTTGAAAGAGAGGTTGTCCCAGGAAGACCAGTCCAGTGTGTGGACAGAAGGCCTCACTATCAAGCAAGGCCGCACGGTTGCTGAGAAGTTGGTGGCCATCTCTGGTAGGCTGCATCCTCGGGCCCAGAACGGACACAGGTCAGTACACCTGGTTACTGATTGCAATATATTGTGTGGCGCCTGAAGTTACAGAGACTAGCCTAGGCCTAGCATTAGTTAGTCAGTTAGGATTTATATAGTTTTGCTAGGCTGTACTGGACTGGACTGCAGCGCAGTTATTGACTTGCAGGCTCTGCTGCGTTTGCCACCGGCTAGGGGTGTCCTCTGTAGTGGCACAGCACGACTTGCAGGCTCTGCTGTGCCCGCCATCGGCTAGGCCTGTCCATTGGGCAGGGACATTTACTGTGGGTCCGGGATATAGCGTTTCTATGCGTGTTTGTATTGCTTTGGTGATGCTTCTGTTATTACTTGTCGTTTAAGTAAAGTTTTCTGTTCTTGCATATTAAGCTGGTGTCAGTGTCGCTTTCCTTGTCTGTGACTTCGCTATATTCTGGGGAGCCCACCCCGGTACACGGCTTACATATGTTCCATGTCTAGCCTGGCAGTGCTCAACTGATTCTAATCCTGTATGTTCCATGTCTAGCCTGGCAGTGCTTAAAGGGGTTGTCCCATCTCAGACAATAGGCGCATATCACTAGGATATGCCCCCATTGTCTGATAGGTGCTGTTCCCACCACTGGGACCCGCACCTACAATGAGAACGGAGCGGGAAAATGAACGGAGGGCGCACTGCGTATGCGTAGCCACCCTCCATTCATTTCTATGGGGCCACCGAAAATAGCCGAGCGCTGGCTCGGCTATTTCCGTCTGCCCCATAGAAATGAATGGGAGCAGGGGCCACGCGTGCGAGGTGCATTCCCATCCACTTCTATGGGAGAAGTGCTTGATGGTGGACGGACCCCAGGAAATCCGAGGTCCTCCAGCCACAGCTCTCCTATTTAACTGCTTCTGATCCTGTCCTGTTTATGCTTTGCCTTTGTGTGATAGCTCCTGGGTTCTCCAGAGGGAGGACATCTAGTCTGTGTGCAGCTCTGCCTTGCACCAGCGTGGTTCTCTGCAGGTTGCAGGCAAGTGTACAGGGACCATCCTGGAGGTGCGACCAGCCCTCGGCCAGGTTCAGCCCCACCACCAGAGGCTCTGTGAAGAACGGGGCTCACTGGCTTGTCGCCCATCTGAGGATTGCCTCTAGTCTACCGCTGCACTTGGTTCAGTGGTAGTGCTACCACTATTGCTTAACCTGCTTTTCCTGCATTACTGTCATGTTCCTTTATTACATGTGTAATAAAGTATTCTGTTGGTTCCTGGTCTGTGATCTGTCTTGTCCTGTTTGCGAGACTTTCCGGAGAATACAAAATTGTTGCAGATGTGATTTTCCTTTAGACTGTGACTGGGCGAGCTCTTTTGTAGCATAAGGTTTGATAACCCGAACGGTACGAACCAGTAACATGATATACTGATACTGGTTATTTCTTAAAGGGCTTCTGTCACCCCACTAAACAAATATTTTTTTTTTTGTACTTATAATCCCTATCCTGCCATATTGCCATACATTATGTTATTAATCATTTTTGTTCAGTAGATTTAGCAAAAAACTTACTTTTATGATATGCTAATTACCTTTCTACCAGCAAGTAGGGCGTCTACTTGCTGGTAGCAGCCGCAGAAAACCGCCCCCTCCTCCTGTTGATTGACAGGGCCAGCCGCAATCTCCTCCTCCGGCTGGTCCTGTCAGCATTTCAAAAATCGTGCGCCTGTATTGATTCGGCGCAGGCGCTCTGAGATAAGGAGGCTCGCCTCCTCAGCACTCCCTCAGTGCGCCTGCGCCGATGACGTCTTCTCTTTCGGTGACGTCATCGGCGCAGGCGCACTGAGGGAGTGCTGAGGAGGCGAGCCTCCTTATCTCAGAGCGCCTGCGCCGAATGAACACAGGCGCGGGATTTTTGAAATGCTGACAGGGCCGGCTGGAGGAGGAGATCGCGGCTGGCCCTGTCAATCAACAGAAGGAGGGGGCGGTTTTCTGGGGCTGCTACCAGCAAGTAGACGCCCTACTTGCTGGTAGACAGGTGATTAGCATATCATAAAAGTACGTTTTTTGCTAAATCTACTGAACAAAAATTATTAATAACATAATGTATGGCAATATGGCAGGATAGGGATTCTAAGTACACAAAAAAAAAATAATGAGTTTAGCGGGGTGCCAGAGATCAGGAGAGGCCAAGGAATGAGAAGATGCACCCAACATCTCAGAGACCTGTCTGGTGTAATGTCACTGTTTGCATCATATTATAGCCAGAAGGAGAAGAAAATGGGAAGGAAGTAAAACTACATGTACTGTACTTTGGTGCAGTTGCTTTCCTGATTCTGCCTTTCCCTGATCATATATTATGGATTTGTCAACCAGTTTCCTGCACAACCACTTATTCCATCTTACACACTTATCTCATTGACCATGGCTGCCCATGAATAGATAACACATTGACTGTAACATAACAGGGTGGTCTGAAGGCTATACATATAAGACGTAAGACATGGAGTGTTTCATTCTGTTCCACCAGTAATAGAGAGGTCAGGGACGCACCTTCAGGCATTCACTACTGTCAAGTCAAGGCTGTTAATGAACATGTCTAAAAGAAATGCTTTACCTAACATATACAGTCATATAGTAACATATACAGTAGTAGCATATACAGTACTAACATATACAGTCATATAGTAACATATACAGTAGTAGCATATACAGTACTAACATATACAGCGGTAACATACAGTCATATACAGTAGTAACCTATACAATCATATACAGTGGTGACATATACAATCATATACAGTGGTGACATATACAGTCATATAGTAACATATACAGTACTAACATATACAGCGGTAACATACAGTCATATACAGTAGTAACCTATACAATCATATACAGTGGTAACATATACAGTCATATACAGTAGGAACATATACAATCATATACAGTAGTAACATATACATTCATATACACTGGTAACATATACAGTCATATACAGCAATAACATCTACATTCATATACAGTGGTAACATATACAGTCATATACAGTGGTAACATATACAGTCATATACAGTGGTAACATACAATCATATACAGTGGTAACATATACAGTCATATACAGTGGTAACATATACATATACAGTAGTAACATATACAGTCATATACAGTGGTAATATATACATTCATATACAGTAGTAACATATACAGTGGTAACATATACCATCATATACAGTAGTAACATATACAATCGTATACACTGGTAACATATACATTCATATACAGTAATAACATATACATTCATATACACTGGTAACATATACAGTGGTAACATATACAGTCATATACAGTAGTAATATATACAGTCATATACAGTAGTAACATATACAATCATATACAGTAGTAATATACAGTACAGACCAAAAGTTTGGACACACCTTCTCATTCAAAGAGTTTTCTTTATTTTCATGACTATGAAAATTGTAGATTCACACTGAAGGCATCAAAACTATGAATTAACACATGTGGAATTATATACATAACAAACAAGTGTGAAACAACTGAAAATATGTCATATTCTAGGTTCTTCAAAGTAGCCACCTTTTGCTTTGATTACTGCTTTGCACACTCTTGGCATTCTCTTGATGAGCTTCAAGAGGTAGTCACCTGAAATGGTCTTCACTTCACAGGTGTGCCCTGTCAGGTTTAATAAGTGGGATTTCTTGTCTTATAAATGGGGTTGGGACCATCAGTTGTGTTGAGGAGAAGTCAGGTGGATACACAGCTGATAGTCCTAATGAATAGACTGTTAGAATTTGTATTATGGCAAGAAAAAAGCAGCTAAGTAAAGAAAAACGAGTGGCCATCATTACTTTAAGAAATGAAGGTCAGTCAGTCAGCCGAAAAATTGGGAAAACTTTGAAAGTAAGGGCTATTTGACCATGAAGGAGAGTGATGGGGTGCTGCGCCAGATGACCTGGCCTCCACAGTCACCGGACCTGAACCCAATCGAGATAGTTTGGGGTGAGCTGGACCGCAGAGTGAAGGCAAAAGGGCCAACAAGTGCTAAGCATCTCTGGGAACTCCTTCAAGACTGTTGGAAGACCATTTCAGGGGACTACCTCTTGAAGCTCATCAAGAGAATGCCAAGAGTGTGCAAAGCAGTAATCAAAGCAAAAGGTGGCTACTTTGAAGAACCTAGAATATGACATATTTTCAGTTGTTTCACACTTGTTTGTTATGTATATAATTCCACATGTGTTAATTCATAGTTTTGATGCCTTCATAGTCATGAAAATAAAGAAAACACTTTGAATGAGAAGGTGTGTCCAAAATTTTGGTCTGTACTGTATACAGTCAGCAAATGTCTGGCAGAAAGGTTTCCTGCAAGTGTTTTGTCCCATTAGTGGTGCAGGAGAGGACAATTAACCCTCAATAAAAGGTTTTATACCAGGATGTGATTGTAATATTTATTTATCTGCCTCATGTCCATCTATCTGTCAGTCTGTCTATCTATTATCTATCTATCTATAAGAAAAAATAGGCAGCACTCCAAAATAGCATCAAAACTCATGTCCTATCTTCACCAATGCAATGTTTCAGTCTTTTTACTCAAGTCCCAGTAATTGGACTGAAATGTCGTATCGGTGAATAAAGGACATCATGTAGTACAGAATTTTTTTTCTTTTTGACTACTTGTACTGTTGATCCTGTTATCTATCTATCTACAACAGAATGAGGCAGCACTCCAAAATAAGGTGGAATGGTGGTAGACCCACTTTATTCACCCTTGAAGACCCCTGTTATATATCCATTTGCTCACAACCCAAGGTCTGGAGAGATTGCACCCAAAATACACATATTTTGACAAGTGCTGCTGGTTTCTTTGTTATAGTATCTATCTATCGATCCATTTATCCATCTATGTGTTTATCTATCTCTCTATCTGTGTATCCATCTATTCGTTCATATATCTGAGGCATATGGAGGTAGAGCACAGCATTCACACACTAAAGCTTTCACACTTTACAGTGTCTGGTGAAGCTGTCCATCAAAAGGAATTCCCAAAGTACAGTATACCTCTGACATATCCATCACCCA
Source organism: Bufo bufo (assembly GCF_905171765.1). Classification (NCBI taxonomy): domain Eukaryota; kingdom Metazoa; phylum Chordata; class Amphibia; order Anura; family Bufonidae; genus Bufo; species Bufo bufo. The sequence goes on along the minus strand of NC_053392.1, from coordinate 564,647,105 downwards.
AAGGCCCCCATGTTATACAGTGGATATTTTATGGTTTAGTCTATTGGATGCCTCTGTATTGAATAGCGCAGTCTCTATACAGATACAAGACGGTATGTTGACCTATAGCAACCTGACAAAGGAGAAATGACTCTTTGTTGGCCTCAGTCTGGTCTGCTGAATGGGGACCTAAAAGGTAGATACGTTTGACGGACGCAATGGAAGCTTTCCTGGCACATATGCCAAACGTATACTGCAAACTCAATGTGAAAGTATCCTTAAACTGACAAGCAATCTATTAGGCTTCTCATTAGACGTACAAAATGACAGGTTGAGGGGAGGCACAGGGCAACAGAGAGCCTCCTCTATCAAACCACTAAAATGCCATAGTTGTTTTTGACAGTGGCAACTGAGGGGTTAAGTAGGAATCAAAGTTATCTGAGTCATCCCTGTGTGCGGGCCCCTATGATGTCTACTCCTAGTACTGCACTTTACCCCTACTCCAATATTGCACTCCTATTCTTATGGCTGTGCCAGACACGGTGACTCTATAGATTTTCTTTGGTCGTTTCAACAAATTTCTGTGTTTTTATCTACAATTCATGCTCCTTGGCATTTTGTACCTATACATTTGCCCACCCCATCCTGTACCAGTTATCGCCCCACCCTAGGCCGATTACTCTTGGATATAAGTACAGCATACAGGTGCTAGCTATTGCTGTTGACAGCATTTTTATTTTCCCCCAGTAGAGGGCACTAAACACTTGTGGAAGAATAATATGAATAAACAATGGCTTCTACTTTGCAAATGGATGAAAACGTTGTTGGAAATAAATTGAAAGAAAAATGTGACAAAATGTAACCATCAGCTGCTCCGCGGAAGTATAATTACATATAATTAGGGCTTATACCTGTTTTTGTAACTAGGAGTGTATATAATTCAGTTATTTCTGTAATTGTCTATAATATCGGAAGTGTAAAAATTGTAGCAGGCTGTTCGGTAATACTTTAGAAGGAACACAAAGAATCTGTCATTAGCTGCAGCATCATATTGTCATGTACTTGTCTGGCGAATCTCTACGATATAGGCAGGATGGAAAAAATGCAAATATACACGATGCACCCGACAGTGAATTCTCTCCCTGAGGGGATCTAAACGAGGGATTGTGCGCTATCCAATAAACATTTCCTGCGCGCATCGCTCAGCAGGGCTGATTTCGGTATAATAATTGATTATTTTATGTTGTGTTCATTACACGCTTTGAAGATACATTTAAAGAGATGAGAAAAATGTCCACACTCGTACTTACATATCACATATACAGAGGGTGGAAGATATCATTATCATACTCACATGTGCACAACAGAGAGGGAGTAATAAGGTTTTAATGTTCACATGTATACTACGGTGGCAGGGAGTCTAACAAACTCATATGAATTACAGTATGCAGGAATATATATATACATATATATATACAGTACAGACCAAAAGTTTGGACACACCTTCTCATTCAAAGAGTTTTCTTTATTTTCATGACTATGAAAATTGTAGATTCACACTGAAGGCATCAAAATGCGTATATAACACATGTGGAATTATATACATAACAAAAAAGTGTGTAACAACTGAAAATATGTCATATTCTAGGTTCTCCAAAGTAGCCACCTTTTGCTTTGATTACTGCTTTGCACACTCTTGGCATTCTCTTGATGAGCTTCAAGAGGTAGTCACCTGAAATGGTCTTCCAACAGTCTTGAAGGAGTTCCCAGAGATGCTTAGCACTTGTTGGCCCTTTTGCCTTCACTCTGCGGTCCAGCTCACCCCCAAACCATCTTGATTGGGTTCAGGTCCGGTGACTGTGGAGGCCAGGTCATCTGGCGCAGCACCCCATCACTCTCCTTCATGGTCAAATAGCCCTTACACAGCCTGGAGGTGTGTTTGGGGTCATTGTCCTGTTGAAAAATAAATGATGGTCCAACTAAACGCAAACCGGATAAAATAGCATGCCGCTGCAAGATGCTGTGGTAGCCATGCTGGTTCAGTATGCCTTCAATTTTGAATAAATCCCCAACAGTGTCACCAGCAAAGCACCCCCACACCATCACACCTCCTCCTCCATGCTTCACGGTGGGAACCAGGCATGTAGATTCCATCCGTTCACCTTTTCTGCGTCGCACAAAGACACGGTGGTTGGAACCAAAGATCTCAAATTTGGACTCATCAGACCAAAGCACAGATTTCCACTGGTCTAATGTCCATTCCTTGTGTTCTTTAGCCCAAACAAGTCTCTTCTGCTTGTTGCCTGTCCTTAGCAGTGGTTTCCTAGCAGATATTCTACCATGAAGACCTGATTCACACAGTCTCCTCTTAACAGTTGTTCTAGAGATGTGTCTGCTGCTAGAACTCTGTGTGGCATTGACCTGGTCTCTAATCTGAGCTGCTGTTAACCTGCAATTTCTGAGGCTGGTGACTCGGATGAACTTATCCTCCGCAGCAGAGGTGACTCTTGGTCTTCCTTTCCTGGGGCGGTCCGCATGTGAGCCAGTTTCTTTGTAGCGCTTGATGGTTTTTGTGAATGCACTTGGGGACACTTTCAAAGTTTTCACCATTTTTTCGGACTGACTAACCTTAATTTCTTAAAGTAATGATAGCCACTCGTTTTTCTTTACTTAGCTGCTTTTTCCTTGCCATAATACAAATTCTAACAGTCTATTCAGTAGGACTATCAGCTGTGTATCCACCTAACTTCTCCACAATGCAACTGATGGTCCCAACCCCATTTATAAGGCAAGAAATCCCACTTATTAAACCTGACAGGGCACACCTGTGAAGTGAAAACCATTTCAGGTGACTACCTCTTGAAGCTCATCAAGAGAATGCCAAGAGTGTGCAAAGCAGTAATCAAAGCAAAAGGTGGCTACTTTGAAGAACCTAGAATATGACATATTTTCAGTGGTTTCACACTTTTTTTGTTATGTATATAGTTCCACATGTGTTAATTCATAGTTTTGATGCCTTCAATGTGAATCTACAATTTTCATAGTCATGAAAATAAAGAAAACTCTTTGAATGAGAAGGTGTGTCCAAACTTTTGGTCTGTACTGTATATCGTTAATCTGTTTTCCCCTAGTCCTAACAGCACCACAATAATGGAGTATTTCTGCCCCAGTGTACTAATGGATGGAATTTTTTAATTAATTAATTTAATTAATCACTAATTAAGTACACCTGAGCCTAGATAAGGACATCTAGCCCCTCCCACCTGGCGTTTATTATTAAGAAGTAACCTACTTAGTCCTGACAGCAGCACCAGCTTCCCAGTCTAAGGGAAAACAGACGCTTCCATTATGTCCTAACCATATATGTAAAATATGCACAATGCATTATAGAGGGGGAGTGATAACTTATAGAGATATAAGGCTACTTCCACACATGTGCTAAAGCTATTCGACAGGCTTGTCCGGCAGAGGAACAGTGTGCCAGAGTTCACCATATCCAGCCTAGCTGGACAGGGACGTGCATTTCCGGAGCCCATTACCTATAATAAGATTCGGCAGGGATTTCCGGCATGAGCGCCAGGTTTCAGCTGGAAAAAAACAAGTTCATGCACCAGTTTTTGTCCGACCAAAATCCAGAGCTCATGCCGGAAAAATACTGTATCCTGACTGGATCCCATTATAGTCAATGGAGTCGGTGAACGGCAATACCTGGCTAGACTGGATACACTTCGGCACACTGTTCCTCAGCCTGTGGGATAGCTTAAAGGGGATATCCCACTTCGCATTTTCATACTTACCTGCTGCCAGCGCGCCGTTCACTTCCTGGATTCTGGCCTGGGGCGGGCTTCATCTTGATTGAAGTCTTCTCCCGGCTGGGCCACTCGCTGTCCTGAAAGCGCATGCCGCCGCGCATGTGCCATGGTGATATATTCCTGGCCAGTATAGTACAGAGCCGGCGTGCGCATTCCCGGCTCTTTACTATTCTGGCTAGGAAGATGTCACCATCGCGCATGCGCGGCAGCGTGCACGTTCAGGACAGCGAGCGGCCCGGCCGGGAGAAAAGGAGTCTTCTGCGCAAGCGCGGCCACCGGGATTCCGGAGAAGAGCGGTGGCCGTAACCAGGGGAGACCGAATGACAACAATAAGGTAAGTGGGGATGAATTTTCTCCTAAACGGTGGGAATTGGTTAATCAAATATATTTACAAAAATGATCACTGTCAAATCATTAACAGATTTAACAGTGATCATTACGATGGGATAACCCCTTTAAGAGCAAGTGTGAAAGTGATCTAATACAGGTGGGGAGTAATGGTATAGATATACATATAAAGACTGTAAAAAACATATATATATATATTATGGCAGTTGAGCTGCCAAAGGGCCATCGAAATGGTGTATCTCACCCAGAGGAGCCTGGGTGAGAACAGGAAAGGCTTTTCCCTTTCTCCCACTGTCTGCAGCAGCTAGGCTGGTATTGAAGGTAATTAGCAGCCAGGTGAGGAGCTCAGGTAAATGTGGACTGAGCTCCTCAATCAGGGCTCCCTGTCTGGGGAAGGAGCAGGCTGTGCCAAGGCCTGTGGGAGCCGGGACCCTCTAACCCTGTGTGGGGTAAGCACTGCTGTGTTTTGGGGAGCTGGGTGGTAGACTCAGATCCCGATAGAGAGGGAGAACTCTTGTATAGTCAGTGGCCAGACGGCCAAGGTTTTATGTTTATGTTTTGGTCTGCTGTAAAAGTGATAATAAAGCTGGCCTTGGCCAGTTTGCACCCAAATCTGTAGTGTTGGAGTGGCTTCTTGAGGTGTGCCAACTGTCTAAGCGGAGAAGACGGTGATCCTGGAGAGCTAAGTGACCCCGATATGTCACTTATAGATACAGACACAGGGTGGCCCACAAAAAAGTAGCCTCCAGTATCTTCAAATCAAACTGCCTAATAGTAAATCTGTCTTAGTTGTCCATAGCAACCAATCACAGCTCAGCTTAAATTTTTTCATAGCTCTGTAGGAACTAAAAGCTGAGCTCTGATTGGTTGCTATGGGCAACTAAGACTAATTTATTATTCAGTTTGATAAAAGTGGCCTATTGTGTCAGAAAGATCGTGTTCTCCCTGGAACAGAGAATAGTGATTGTGGGAGGCGATGTGCGAAGCAGATTGATGAAGGAAACGGAGGAGACCTTCGCCAACAAGTACCAGGAACAAAACCACCAGCTAAACGTTGTATTCAGAGTCTGAGTCAGAAATGGCATCAAACTGGCTCTGCTGCAAACATGAAGAAACCAAGGCCTCCATCCATCAGGACGGCTGAATTTGTGCATGAAATTCAGCAGCGGATTGCAAGTAGCCCCCCAAAACTTGAAGACTGTCTCAGCAAGTTGATGTATCAGGAACGTTCCAGCATTATTGTCGAGATTCGGCCAGACAAATAGCAGAGTTTTTTGTCTGGCCGAATCCCGGCACTAATGCCGGAAAACAGGCCGGATTAGGGTAGCCACTGGCTTCACCCTAGAAAGCCGCACCTTACCGACCATGACCCAAACCACGCCCACAATGCCCCAAACCATGCCTCCAAAACACGTGAAGCCACACCTACACCACCGTGAATCCACGCCCCCACCGCCGGCCAGAAGAACACGGGGGAGGAGACGGTAGAACTTTCAGACTGGAAGATGAGCTGGGGCAGCCCGGGGCGCTTCTCCCCCCATCAGTCAGCCACAGGGAGCCATGTCTGCGGCTCTAGTGACTGGCTGGGGGTGAGAGAAGCCTCAGTCAGTTGCTGCAGCTCACGCTCAGACAGAGCAGTGCTGCTGTCTGAGCGTGAGCTACTTAAAGGGTGGACATCGCTGTGTCCGTCCAGGCACTTCGCCGGATGGATGACAGGGAGCCACAAAACTGGACTGTCCGGCCTAAAACCGGACATCTGGCCACCCGAGGCTGGATCCCTGCCAGGTCCCATTATAGACAATGGACTTTGGCAGGGAAAGCTAACATCTGGCTATGCCGGATACAATGAACTCCGGAAGGCTGCCCCTTTACCGAAACAGCCTGCCGAAACAGTTTAATGCTAGTGCGAAACTAGCCTAAGTCAACCAATATCGGTATAAAGGTAGACCACAGTGTCCATCCCTGCAACACATGTATCATCCATCCTGAGCCGCTGAGATAAATCTGGTGCAGTCTATGCCATCTATACTACTGTTCTCACTGAAATCAATGAACTATCGATACACAAATCTATGGGGTGATCCCAAAACAGCAAACACTGAATGAAGAACAGCAAGAAAAATACAATTGGGGTCATTTATCGAACTGGTATAAAGTAGAACTTGCTTAGTTGCCTATAACCAATCAGATTCCACCTTTCATTTTCCAAAGAAGCTGTGAAAAATGAAAGCTGTAGTCTGATTGGTTGCTATGGGCAACTAAGCCAGTTCTACATTGCACCAGTTTGGTAAATGACCCCAAATCTGACTGATGCGTTTCCAGCAGACATATACATGTTCGCACATCTCTATCCATCTATAATCTCACACAATAGTTACTGTGAAAAAACATAATGTACCTCATCGTATATATCTGTCTTGGCAGTCTTGCAGCTACTTTCCTCTAGTGATATGGATTTCTCACAACGTACAGCATAAATGCATCAAAGAGCACCTGTCAACAGTATCAACCGAATTTCTCAAGACAGGTATTATTTTGTCAGTAGGATTAGCCCTACCAGACAGCATGCCTGGCTTAGTAGGGTTGATCCTGATTACAGGTGCTCTTTAAAGTCATGGGAGGGGGGGGTCATTTATTAAAATATATACACCATACTTTTTGGTGTATTTAAGGCACAGATTTTTTTTTCGCCAGTTCTGAGAAAAGGGTGTGTGGGCAGGCAAGGGGGCAGGCCGGCAGGCCCCTTCTGAATTATCATTTTCTACGCCCGTTTTTGGAGTAGAAAATGACTTAAATCTACGTCAGCAAAGGAACTGCTGTAAATTTAAGGGCTCATGCACACAACCGTATGTATTCCGCGGTGCGCAAAACACGGATCCGCAAAAATACGGATGACGTCCGTGTGCATTCCGTATTATGCGGAACAGAACAGCTGGCCCCTAATAGAACAGTCCTATTCTTGTCTCTAATGCGGACAATAATAGGACATGTTCTATATTTTTGCGGAATGGACATACGGACACACGGAAATGGAATGCGCACGGAGTAAGTTCCATTTTCTCGCAGACCCATTTAAATGTGTTGTTCTGCATACGGTCCGCAAAAAAAAAACGGAACGGACATGAAAAGAAAATATGTTCATGTGCCTGAGCCCCTAAGAAAGTTGCACGGCTGCCGGCGCCTCTGCATAACTTAGGTGCATAGAGCGGCAGCAGACATGGACTAAGAACTGCGTCTAAATGTAGGATGAGGTCCTTTTGGCATCCGTAGTGCTGTCCAGTGCTGTCCAGCAGAAGGCCCTGAGGATAATATCCAAAAATGGTTTGAGGCCTTAAAATGGTTGTCCCATGGTTAAATATTCCACCTTTTCTGATCACACCATGCATAATAATTTTTTAATTGGAAACATTTTAAAGAAAATGCTCCTATGTCTAGATTTTGCAGTAATATATAGAGTTGCTACTATTTCAAAATACTCAAGTCGTGTTAAGTGGGTTGTATCACTTCAGTAAGAGTCATTTATCATGTAGAGAAAGTTAATACAAGGCAATTACTAATGTATTGTGATTGTCCATATTGCTTGCTTTGCTGGCTGGATTCATTTTTCCATCATATTATACACTGCTCATATCCATGACCACCCTACAATCCAGCATCGGTGGTCATCCTTGCACGCTATAAGAAAAAGCGCAGGTCTCTCTTGTGGCCAAGACAGTGAGAGCGCACTTATGCACGCATGCGCAGCAGCTTCTGTCCTGGCTACTTTGCATCTTGAGGGTGGTTTGGAGGCATGGCTTCACATGGAAATATTGATCAAACCTACTACTGTAGGTGCTATAGTTACATGATGGAGTTACAGCTTACACTAGCACACAATACACTCTTACAAAGTCTTCTTTTGTTTATCCACTGTGAAAACTTCATGTTCTGCCTCCTGGTTTGAGGACCTGCTTAATATGTTCATGTGACCATATCTGTGAAGGTCCTTTCACTCCTGTTACACCTGTGTTTATTGTTATACATTTTTCAGAAAAAAAGGCAACAGAAAAGCAATAATGTGTAATCATCTGTGTACGTTCACCGATACTGAGCTTATGATGTGATTACCAGCTGGGCCAAAAAGTCCTAAAATGCTGTTAATAGCTGTTTTAAAGTAAAATGTAGTGTTTCTTGAATGGAGAATAACTTTCTAATCCTTTTTTGCTTCCATGTGTCTCTCTTGGCACTTCTACTAATGTGTGCAGCAAAGGGCAGGTTCTGGGCAGAATCAGTTTCCTTCCCCTCTGGCAGCTGACAGTATAATCCCTTCTTTTTTTTATTGCAGAAGGAGTCTTCTCAGCTATACTGAAAAAACGTGCCATTTAATACATCCGGAAGCATCCATATCCGTTGGATCATTGACTTACATAGATTTTCATGCAGCGGTTTTGGATTCAGTCAAAAAATGCAACGAAACAGAATGGAATGCATCCTAATGTATTCTGATCAGTTTTGTCCCCATTGACAATGAATGGGGACAAAACTAATCAGTTTTAGTCTGGTTTTGAGATCCTCTGCCGGACCTCAAAACCGGAATGCCACAATGCAAGTGTGAAACAGGCCTAAAGGGAAACTTATATACCTGCTTCCAGGCACTGGCTCTCCCCTCCTTCTCTGCCAGGCCTGAGATGTGCAATGAGCAGGATACAGATATACGCTGACGCCAAATTATGCAATGGCTGGGTCAGGTGTAGATAATAGTCTATAGTTTGTTAGTGACGCCAATTGCAGCGTGAGCAGGGTACTATTACAGGGCCCTCCCAAGGTGTTATAACGCACGTCCCAGGTTAGGAATGCCAGAGTGGTGTAATGGCCTATAATGTCTCTATAGGTGATGATAATGGTATCAACAGTGTCTCCTACCTGGGTACGGCTGGACTCCTGGTTCACTTGCAATAAATTTGAGTGTAGTGATAGTAGGAGTAATAGAGGGATTTTGCAGCAGAAATTGATGTCCAGACCTTTAGGTAAAGTTCAAACTTGTCTTTACTGAAGATAACTTTCATCCAACAAAATACAGCTTTGGTCTCTGGTCCCAGCAGGTTTTGGCAATGGTTGGCAGGAATAAATCTTCTGCACTATAACTCTGGAGCTTGCAGGGAAAGACGTCTGCTTAGTAGCTCTGTAACTGTGGCAGAAATTTAGCTTCTGCACTTCTCTTTACCTTCTGCTTTGTAGGGACTGGCTAGCTGAGGAGGAATATGGCTTCTCCTAGGTCTCTGGACTTTACTCACAGATAGGCTTGCAGGGAATGCTTTTGTCCTGGTGTCACGGTAGGTAGGTAAGCAGGGAAATAACCAAACACAGGGAAAACAATTTACTAGGCCCAAAAACTAGGGAGTAAAGGGTCACACGGAAGAGTCTATATACCCTGGGAAAACCCTGAGCAGTAGGGAAAGGGGAAGAGGTGACCTGCTTCCTCAAACGGGAGGAAGCAAGCGTCTCCCTGGAGGCCTAGATAAAAGACACCAGGGGAAGAAACAGAGAGGACTTATCTTGAGCTGAGCTGGAGCAGACGATCCACAACACATCCAAAGCCCACAGGAATGAAGTATAACCCGCACAGGCCACTGGGAGAATGAGGAATAGATAGCCTCGCTAACAATCAACCCAGTACACCTGAGGGAAGGTGGATCCAGCTCAAACCCAAACCAAAACAAAGAGAAGAGTCAGACATGTGCAGCCAACCTGGCAGATCTCCGCACATTCACAGGGCAAGGCGTGACAGTACCCCCCTTCTACGAGTGACCTCTGAACACCCCGGACCAACTTTATCCGGGTGTGCCCTGTGAAAGGCCCTCACCAGGTGGCTAGCACTAACATCAGAAGCCGGAATCTACATTCTTTCCTCTGGACCGTATCCCTTCCAGTGCACTAGATACTGGAGGGAACCCCGAAGAACACGTGAGTCGAGAATCCTAGAGATCTCAAACTCTAAATTGCCATCCACCAGGACAGGGGTAGGTGGCAATGGAGATGGTTCCACAGGTTCCACATATTTCTTCAGTAAGGACCTGTGAAACACATTATGGATCTTCCAGGTCTGCGGAAGATCCAGACGAAATGCCACCGGGTTGACCACAGCAGAGATTTTGTAAGGGCCAATAAATCTTGGACCCAGTTTCCAAGATGGTACCTTGAGCTTAATGTTTTTAGTGGACACCCACACACAGGTCTGGACCAGTCATACATCTCCTGTCAGCCATCCGTTTATATCTTTCACCCATCTTTTCCAAATTAACTTGGATCTTCCGCCAGATAGATGACAAGGCGGAAGAGAATCTCTCCTCTTCTGGCATTCCAGAAGATCCAGTCCCAGAAAAAGTACCAAACTGTGGGTGAAAATCATATGCGCCAAAAAATGGCAACTTATCAGTGGCAACTTGTCTACGGTTATTCAAGGCAAATTCAGATATAGACAAGAACGAGGACCAGTCATCCTGGTTCTCGGCAACAAAACACCTCAAATAGGTCTCCAGGTTTTGGTTAGTGCACTCTGTCTGACCATTCGACTGGGGATGAAAAGCCGAAGAGAACGACAGTTGAATTCCCAGACGAGAGCAGAACGCCCTCCAAAACCTGGAAACAAATTGCGTCCCCCTATCAAACACCACATCAGTGCGAATGCCATGTAGTTTTACAATATTATCGATAAAAAACTGAGCGAGAGTTTTGGCATTGGGCAAGCTAGGTAACGGTACAAAGTGGGCCATCTTACTGAAGCGGTCTACTACCACCAAAATCACAGTTTTCCCAGAGGAACTCGGTAAATCGGTAATAAAGTCCATGGACAAATGCGTCCAAGGACGAGACGGGATGGACAAAGGAAGAAGGGATCCTGAAGGCTGAGTGTGAGCCACCTTCGCCAGTGCACAGGTCTCACAAGCTGCCACATAACCCTCCACACCCTTGCGCAACCCTGGCCACCAGAATCTCCAGGAAATAAGATCTGTGGTGGATTTGCTTCCAGGATGTCCCGCAAGGACCGTATCATGATGTTCCTTGAACACCTTGTATCGCAGTTCAGCAGGAACAAACAACTTGCCTGGAGGACAGGAATCAGGAGCCTCCTCCTGGGCCCCCAACACCTCCAACTCGGGGTACAGAGCAGAAACCATCACCCCATCAGCCAAAATCGGAGCGGGATCCTTCGAATCACTCCCCCCAGGAAAACTTTGTGACAACACATCTGCCTTGATGTTTTTAACCCCAGGGCGAAAGGTGACCACAAAATTTAACCTAGTAAAAAACTGTGACCACCTAGCCTGTCTAGGATTCAGGCGCTTAGCAAACTGCAGGTAAGCCAAATTCTTGTGGTCAGTATATACCATAATAGGATGAGTAGCCCCTTCCAACCAGTAACGCCATTCTTCAAAGGCCAATTTAATGGCCAGTAATTCTCTATCTCCTACATCATAATTTCTTTCAGCGGTGGAGAGTTTTTTGGAGAAAAAAGCACACGGATGCCATTTGCTAGGGGATGGACCCTGCAACAGAACTGCTCCGACCACCACTTCTGATGCATCAACCTCCACGACGAACGGTTGAGACACATCAGGTTGCATCAGAATGGGAGCAGACGCAAAACATTTCTTAATAGCAGAAAAGGCCTGTAATGCCTCATCAAACCAGACAGAGAGGTCAGCGCCTTTTTTAGTCATATCTATCAAAGGTTTTACAATGGTGGAATAATTAAAGATGAATTTTCTGTAGTAATTGGTAAAACCCAAAAACCGCACCAGAGCTTTCTGATTCTCAGGCCGGTCCCATTCCAGTACCACCCGGACCTTTTCGGGGTCCATACGAAAACCAGAGTCAGAAAGCAGGTATCCCAAAAACGGTAGCTCCTAGACAGCAAATACACATTTTTCCAATTTTGCATACAATTTATTCTCCTGAAGGATCGACAACACCTGTCTCACGTGATCCTGATGGGTCTCCAAATCGGGTGAGTAAATTAGTATGTCATCAAGATAAATAACAACAAACCTTCCCACTAAATGATGGAAAATATCATTGACAAATCGCTGAAAGACCGCTGGCGCATAGTTAAACCAAAGGGTATGACAAGATTCTCGAAATGACCTTCGGGTGTATCGAAGGCCGTTTTCCACTCATCTCCTTCCTTAATTCTGATCAGATATAAGCTCCTCTTAAATACAACTTGGAGAACACCTTGGCTCTGACAATTTGATCAAATAGATCATAAATCAAAGGAATGGGGATACGGATCACGGACAATAATAAGATTCAATTCCCGGAAATCCAAACACGGTCTAAGTGATCCGTCTTTCTTTTTTACGAAAAAGAAGCAGGCGACCACAGGGGACTTGGATGGCCTAATATGTCCCGTTGCCAAACTCTCGGCAATATACTTCCGCATAGCCTCTCTTTCGGGTTGGGAAAGGTTGTATAGCCGAGATTTTGGCAGTTTAGCTCCAGGGATGAGATTGACCGGACAATCATATTCTCAATGGGGGGGGGTTATGCTTTATCAACCATGGTAAACCTAGAGCAGGCAAGCCCCTCATAACAAAACAAGAAATGGACTCAACATGTGAATCACCTACCCTTAACTGAATGTCATGAACGATATGAGTAAGACTCTTTTGTGAGAGAGGGGAGGAATCAATAGCAAACACTGGTATTACCTTTTCTAATGCGCTAGTTCTAAAACCAAAATTTTGGAGAAAATTAAAGTCAATAAGGTTTACCCTCGCACCACTGTCAACAAATACCTCAAAATCAAAATTTCCTGAGTCTAGCGCCACCATGGCAGGCAGGAGGAAACGGGCATTGCAGGGAGAATGCATATTAGCTTGCTCAGACTCCCCATTCACACTACCAAGAGTCTGGGAGGTTTTTTCTTTCTCTTTATGTGAATACCTCTGTAGTTTTTCATTACCATTTTGAGGTTTAACAAAAGGACACACATAAACAAAATGACCTTCTTTATCACAGTAGTAGCATAGCTTATTCAGCTTCCTAAAGTTCCTATCACCTGAGCGAAAGGAAACCTGGCCCAACTGCATAGGCTCCTCTCCTGCCCCAGATTCAAATGTCATATTTCCCCGGGGACTAGATGGGATGGATCCACTTACAGACGGGACCCCCCGCTCGAGAGGAATCTTATACTTCTCTCTAAGACGTCTATCAAGCCGCACTGCCAAAGACAAAGACAACTTAGATTCAGCCATAGAGACCCAGTCTGGGTCATCATAAATCAAGCCCAAGGCTCTAAATAATTCATCCACCGACCGGAGGGATGGTGAACCGGTCGGCAGAGAAAAAGCCCAGGACTGCGCGTCCCCTTTGAGCAGAGATATAATGATCCCCACTCTTTGATTCTCGTCACCAGATGACATCGGCCGCAGACGAAAATACAACCTGCAGGACTCCCTGAACCGAATAAAGTCATCACCACCCCCTGAGGACCTATCAGGAAGAGCGACTTTAGGCTCTAAGCAGACCTGATTTCCTCCAACGGCGCCAGACGGCAGAGCATTCTGACACCGTGCAACAGAACTGCGGAGATCAGCAACCTCCAGCGATAATCTCTGCATGCGATCAATCAAGGCATCCATAGCCTCCATTTCGCGAACAGCAGGGAAATGACAGTTTTATGGCGGGTTATAATATCACGGTAGGTAGGTAAGCAGGGAAATAACCAAACACAGGGAAAACAACCAGAACAATTTACTAGGCCCAAAAGCTAGCGAGAAAAGGGTCACCTCCTAGCGATCCCTAGGGTTTTCCCTATACTGCTGTGCACATGTGCATACCCTTATGGTGGATATGTACATGCCCTCGTGCCTAAGTCTATATACCCTGGGAAAACCCTGAGCAGTAGGGAAAGGGGAAGAGGAGACCTGCTTCCTCAAACGGGAGGAAGCAAGTGTCTCCCTAGAGGCCTAGATAAAAGACACCAGGGGAAGAAACAGAGAGGACTTATCTTGAGCTAAGCTGGAGCAGACAATCCACAACACATCCAAAGCCCACAGGAATGCACTATAACCCGCACAGGCCACTGGGAGAATGAGGAATAAATAGCCTCGCTAACAATCAACCCAGTACACCTGAGGGAAGGTGGATCCAGCTCAAACCCAAACCAAAACAAAGAGAAGATTCAGACATGTGCAGCCAGCCTGGCAGATCTCCGCACATTCACAGGGCAAGGCGTGACACCTGGAACTCTGGAGGTTGTCTGCTTGCTTCATCCAGCCGAGGCTGCAGGGCTCAGGCTGGGGATTTGATCAATGTCTCAGCCGAGACAAGATCCTGGTTTTCTTCCCTATGCAGGGGATCTCCTACACACACCCTACCCCTAGCAGGGGGTGGGCTACACTGAACCTAACTTCCTCCTCCACCCAATGCTGCAGGATGTGGGAACAATCCACATCTCCACAGAGGGGAAGCTAAGCTGGAATGAACCATTCCAGCTTAGAAATACTAAACTGTAGCTAACTCTTTACCAATCCATTGCTGCCACCTGCTGGTGAACATGGAAAATTACAACAATAATTTACATTTAACATGGTTTTAAATGCACAGTTGTGAAGACATGAGCAAAATCATATCTGATGACAAGGTAAAGGCTCTTAGGAGATAGTAGCGGGGTAGAGGCGTGTCATAACACAACTCTGGGGTGTTACAGATGCTCCTCTGGGCTTCCTCGCTGTAAAATTCGGTTTGACATCACCGCAGCCAGGCACTGTCCGCGCCAGAGCATGGATCCACTTGTGTCAGTTGACCATTTGTCATGATGTTAGGGGAGCCTGTCACCGCCGCAGCGGGTGATTGACTGCAGTGATGTCAAACCAGATGTTTACAGTGAGGGAGCCCAGTGGAGCATCGCTGGCCTGGAGGAGAAAGAGCGGGTAGCCAGCGCCAGTAGGCAGGTAAGTAAGCTTTCCTTTACAGGTTTGGCCAAGTGGGGGCGTTTGCAAACCACCCTCACACCATTTTTGCATATCCCCTTTAATGTGTATGGTCCTTCTGTGCAGTGGAATGATTCCTGTTAATGTACAGGCCAGCTTATAGGAATCAGTGCACTAAAAGCTTCATATGTGTGAACATGACCTCTTCCCTGCATACATGCATCATACAGTAATGTCACTAAAATGTTTTAGCTTTAATACTGTGTTACACTGACATTTCACCTTTTAGGTACAGTCGTACCTACATACTTAATTGCTGAAAACTAGCAACACAAGCCGTTGAATGTCAAGATAACATCTGTTCCAACTTCCATCTCTTTATTTAAGATCTTGTGTCAAGTTACCCATGCTTCATCTGTCTCATAGGAATCATAGTTTAATGCTGCATAAAAATCAGTTTTATAGAATAGTGTATGGTTGTGACTGAGCAGACTCTGTGGTGCTGATACCCGCAGAGGTTCAGGTCTTATGGAATGTAGAGACAGAGACAAGTTGCCTGAAAATGGAGCTAAGCTGGGCAGTAGGCTTCAACACACTTCTCCGGTATTTCACAAAAAGGAAATGGGCTTGAACATCATAAAAAGTCCCTCAACAGAAGGTGGTGACTGTTGACGTGGCTCAGGTGCCCCGTCACAGTCCCCCCACATAGACCAGCAGGCCACTACTGCAGAGTACACCTCACTTACATGGTCCCAGCACCTCCCCTGCAAACTCTAGTACTTACGGTAGGTTGGTCACCATCTCCAACTGCCTAAGGTTTGTGGGAATGGTACTGGCCTATAACCACTCTCTAGACTCCTCCCAGGTAGGTCTCGTAGTCATGCTGTCCATGCCCACGCAGGTGAACCAGATTAGTGCCCCTTTCCCTTACAAATTCAATGTGTGTGATCTACCAACCCCTATGCCTAAGCTCTACCCATGTGGGGAACGCAGCATGCAAACTCCATAGACCTTCACCCATGTGATACGACCATTTCTGCACCTCTACCAACATGGCACCTGTGGCCAACCACTTCCGCCGAGCCATGTTGGCCACAACCGCAGGCAAACAAGATGGGTTGCCACCTTCCTCCCTCTCACATATAATAAAAGTTATGGCATTTTCCAATACATGGACCAGTGACACACAGAAGCAATACCATACTGTGAAGAATACCTTCCACTCCTTAAATAATGTTATAATTGGAGTAGCTCCCTGCATCCAAAATTAAAAAATTGCAGGAATTCCATATTGTTCTGGATACTATTCGGTGACCTGTTAATACACTCTTTAATCTATGAATGCTTGGATCGGCCGGGCAAGACTCAATACCTAACGTGACTTCAAGGTGGATCCATTAAAGCACAAGTTTACCTTTGAATACCGTTTTAGAGATTGACACTAGAAATAGTCAACAATCACAATCACAACTGCGAATGCAGTACTGGAATATTACACAGGCAACACATGAAGAGGCACATAGAGTGGATTAGAAACCTAATTGAAAACTGCAGAAAGACATGAGAGGGGTGTCTCGGCTTTCTGACCATGCATCATCACTGCAAAGATGTAGTAATTATGATCACAAGGTCAGGAGGAAAAGCAAAGTATCTTCACTCAGCTGTAGGATTCCATCCTTATGATGTCAAAGAAAGTTCAAGACAAGAAAGAACTTTTTTCTTATGTTGCAAACGTGTCACGAGACTAGCAAACATCAGAATTCAGACCAGCATAGTAAGCTTGTAGTTCAGACTTGTCTGTTTTATAACCACAAAAGAGCAGTTTCTACCCAGCTTTTGAGACACATTAATAATGTATAATGCCCCATTTCTACAAGAGCAACATTTTCCTAATCTTTAGATATCTGCCATGAGACTTACTATGGTACCAAAGCAATACGACAAGATTAACTTTAATCCATTGATGGAAAGTTCATCATATAAAATATTGAGTGACCTTTGAACTTCAAGTAAATCTGTCAGCAGTTTCGACCATGCTAAACTGCTGATAGCACTAGGGAGAGGCTGGGGAGAACAGTACAAAGATACTTTCTATAGAGTTTTTATCAGAAGTAGTATGCATATGAACTTTTACTCTGCTAGATTCTGCTCCTGGAAGTGCGTAGAAGACAGAGTTTCACTGTGAAGCCCATGAGGAGCAGGTGCAGAGGATGTGAGTGGTAGTGGCCCTGATAAGATATTGTGTCATGCTCTACTCCCTCAGGGAGTTGCCCCCTGGGGGTCAGTGCAGTGAAAAGGTGGCATAAGGAAATAGGCCAGAAGTAGAAGAATAGGATACTCTATTTACTCAGTGCAATATGGAAGTTGTAGTACATCCAGCAGCAGTTGTATACAATGTAATTTCCCTTCCCAGATGATGAGGTATGGTGGCTGGCAAAGTGGTAGATATTCTATCTTGCTGATGTCTCTCTCCTGAACGTCTGACTGTTGCTGGCACTTTTGGCTGTGGGTGCCCACGATGAAAATGCAGGCTTTGAGTTGGTCTGGCCTGTATGTAAACTAGGTGATGGGAGTCTGAACCGTAGTCCCTCACCTGCAGCAGAGTCTGTACAGCTGTGGCTTGCTGGTCCCTCTGCTGACTTTAAACACTGTAGCTTTTCATATATCTGTATCTTTGGTATTCTTGCAGTCTTTCTGGACTAGTGGTCTTACAGGATAGTTGTATCTAATGCTGTTCCCTAAGACCCTTGGAGCAGGCGCAATTGGACGTACTACCTCACTCGTCATGAATCTACCTAAGAATCCCCCTCCTGGCAGGAATTAGTACCAACCCACTCTTACCAAGAGAGGAGGAATGGCATAGCAATTCCCATTCCTAATGCCAACCACTGAAGCCATACCCATCTGCTGGTGTACAGTGTAAGCAGGAACATGGTAAAAACATAACATAACAAACCAAACAATTGCAGATACCTCCAGGCCTGGGGTACTTCACTATGCTGACAACCAGGACCTCTACAGCTGTCACACTGTGAGTCAGCTCAATGCAGAGAGCACTTCATAGAGAAGCTCTGCCTCCTGGGCACGTAAAGGAGAAGAATCTAGTAGAATAAACATCCATATTCACACTACCCCGATGATAAAAAGTCTACTGTAGGTACATTTGTACTTAGGTACCCAGACCCTACCCACCTACTTTTATTTCTACTACTAATCTTATTTTTAGATGTAAAGCTACCTGCCGACAATGCAGAAAATCTGCAGTGTAAGGCTACATTCCCACGACTTATATGTTTTGCAGTCCGCAAATTGCGGATCAGCAAAACTTGGATACCGGCCGTGTGAATGTAGCCAGCCCTATGACAGAAATGCCTATTCTTGTCCGCGATTGCGGACAGGAATAAGACATGCTCTATCTTTTTTGCAGGGCCGCGGATCGGAACTACGAATGCGGACAGCACACAGTGTGGTGTCCGCATCTTTTGCGGTCCCATTGAAATGAATGGGTCCGCACCTGTTTCGCAAAATTGCAAAATGGATGCGGACCCAAAAATACGGTTGTGTGAGTGCACCCTAATACAGTGACAGCAAAGTGAATGAGATTAGATAAATCCCATGTACAGTTTGCTTTTTCTGTCTGTGCGGAAATTGACCTGCCGTGCGGATTTTGAAATCTGTCAATTACTTGATTTGCAGATTTTTCGTGTGGATTTCACCCTTTGCAATGCAAGAATAAGATCTACGGCAAAATTGCATTAAATCTGCAACAAAAACCGCAAATAAAACATGCAGATTTTGTTGCCGATTTGGAGCAGAAATGTCGAGAAATCTGCCCGGAAATCTGTGCAAAATTTCTGTTTGAAAACCTGCACCAGAGTAACTGGGAAATTCGAATACTAGCCGCAATGGATGTGACATACAATGCAGACCTAATCCCGCCTAATGAATTACCCACCTAGACATTTATCTGATATATCTTTCATGTGTATCCCAATGATAATACCAAGGCAGAGCGCTCCCTGTACAGTAGATAAGAATTTAACCCATTTCTGTACATTAATATTTAACACTGATCTCTCGGTCTATTGGCCAAGGACACAACCATGGCTTCAAGTTTTCCTACAATACAGCATGGGGCACATCTTACTTCATAGAAGACGTCTTATTGTAATCAGTCTTTTCACCCACAAACAAAACATATGCTGATACAATAAAGTGGATTGCATTTTTCTACTATACCTAAGTATATTGGATTTGATTGGTTATAGTCTCAGACACATTTCAATTTCCTTGGAATTTTGTGAAAATTTTGAGAAGCCTAGCTCTGTGATAAAAATTAAACTCGAAGACACATTTCACTTAGAAAGGTTGGTTACGGTCTAAGGCTACTTTCACACAGTTTTTGTCCGGCCGCCTCTTGGCCTGTTTGCCGTGCTGCTGCCGGACCTCCATCCCCCCCCCCCCCCCCCATTATAGTGAATGGGGCCGGAGCGGACTCCGGCGGCATGGTGGGCTAGCGTTAGCATGGACCCTGCTGCCAACAGTGTGAAAGTAGCCTTTGTCCAGCGACAATCTGCATGTGTGTAAATGGACTTTATTTAATCTCATCCGCATGCAACTGAAAATCTCTGAGAAGATTTTTTAGTTTTACCTTTCACTTAGCGATTCGTTACTTAATACTGGAGAAATAGTACAAATGAGCAGTTAAGTGCACTGAGGGCGGGCCCAAGCCACTCTGCACACCCTTGCTCCTCCTGGAGGCACTTGTCTGCACCCTTGCTCCTCTTATTTCTTCTGCCTCCTTTATCTTATTCATTGACAGGGCCAGGCGAGATGACTATGCATTAACCTGGCACTGTCCATTAAGAGGGAGAGGGAGGGGCTGGCAGAGGAACCAGGAGGAGTAAGGATGCTGATGGGTGCCGTCTTTGATATATGAATTACTATGCTAGGTAAAAGCTAGCATTATGAGTGTAACATCCTGGAGTATGTCACTAAACTCTTTCTCCCTGCTACAACATGTCAGGTGCATATGTATTGTCATCTTGTGTAGTCTAACATTGCATTTTCCATTATATGTATTTTCTATGCCTGTTTCATATATTATGCTGTAATTTCCATGTACACCAGCAGGTGGCAGCAATGTGTTCAGTTCAGTTTAGCATAGCTAGACTGGAATCAGTGGCGTAGGGATCGCCACAGCAACCATAGCAGTGGCTATGGGGCCCTACGCCACTGGGGGCCCGTCCGGACCGCATTCAGTTTTTTTTAAATTTATTTTTTATTAACACACACAGACACTACACACAGGCAGCGGCGTAACTACCAGGGAAGCAGCTGCTTCGGGGCCCGGCGCCCCGGCAGCGTGTGTGACAGTTTATTTTCAAGTTAGTTAAATATCGATTCTTGTCTTAAAGGGAACCTGTCACCAGGATTTTGTGCATAGAGCTGGGGACATGGGCTGCTAGATGGCCACTAGCACATTTGCAATACCCAGTCCCCATAGCTCTGTGTGCTTTTATTGTGTCAAAAAACAGTTTTGATCCATATGCAAATGACCTGATATGAGTCCTGTATCCGGAGATGAGTCAAGCGGAAAGGAGCCCAGCACCGCCCCGCGTCCTCCGAATCTCCTCCTTGCTGGCTGACGTCACAGAGCTGGAGCGCCGAAATCTCGCGATGCGCGAGCTAGCCCATGCGCAGTGTCGGCATCATGTTCATTCCCTGTACTGGCATCAGCACAGGGAACGAACTACGCATGCGCTAGCTCGCGCATCGCGAGATTTCGGCGCTCCAGCTCTGTGAATTCAGCCAGCAAGGAGGAGATTCGGAGGACGCGGGTCGGTGCTGGGCTCCTTTCCGCTTGACTCATCTCCGGATACAGGACTCATATCAGGTCATTTGCATATGGATCAAAACAGTTTTTTAACACAATAAAAGCACAGAGAGCTGTGGGGACTGGGTATTGCAGTTGTGCTAGCGGCCATCTAGCAGCCCATGTCCCCAGCTCTATGCACAAAATCCTGGTGACAGGTTTGCTTTAAGGTTCAGGGCCCCCTCGGTAATGTGATCGAATCTTACTGTATCCATAAGTCTCCTGATGTGTCTGGGATTTGAACCCACAACCTCCAATGTATCAGTGGCAAAGCATTTACCCACACAGCCATAAAGGAGGCATTGCAACTGATTGAAAAAATATGAGACTTCTACTGTTATAGCTGGCTAAGTGTACATCTATACACATGACAGCTGCCCCAACACACCCAGCACTGCTATATCTCTATATGACAGCTGTCCCAGCACACTCAGCTCTGCTATATCTCTATATATGAGCAGCTGTCATGTGTATAGATGTACACTTAGCCAGCTATAACAGTATAAGTCTCATATTTTTTCAGTCAGCAGCAAGGCAGCTCTTATGGTCTTGTGGTTAGGTGCTTTGCCTCTGATACAGAAGGTCGTGGGTTCGAATCCCAGCAGAAACTTTTCTGAAATACAAGCACTGACTCCATATATGGACATACAGGGCTGGACACAGGAAGAGGCTGCATCGCATCGCTGACATGGAGGTAAGTAGAAGTGTTTATTTTTATTTTTTTAATACCCGACTGTTACTGCCATGGGGGGAGCGGGGGGCACTTGATACTGGCACATGGGGGGAGGGGGGTTGGCACCTGATACTGGCACCTGGGGGGGTTGGCACCTGATACTGGCACATGGGGGGGAGAGGGGTTGGCACCTGATACTGGCACCTGGGGAGGGAGGGGGGGTTGGCACCTGATACTGGCACATGGGGGGGAGAGAGGCACCTGATACTGGCACATGGGGGGGGAGGGAGAGAGGCACTTGATACTGGCACTTTTTTTTGTGGGGGGGGGAGATGGCACTATGATACTGGGACATGGGGAGGAGGAGAGAGGCACTTGATACTGACACCTGGGGGGGGGAAGAGGCACTTAATACTGGCACCTGGGGGGGAGGGGGGTTGGCACCTGATACTGGCACATGGGGGGGGGGAAGAGGCACTTGATACTGGCACCTGGGGGGGAGGGGGGTTGGCACCTGATACTGGCACCTGGGGGGGGAGAGGCACCTGATACTGGCACATGGGGGGGAGAGGGGTTGGCACCTGATACTGGCACATGGGGGGGGAGGGAGAGAGGCCCTTGATACTGGCACTTTATTTGTGGGGGGGGGAGATGGCACTATGATACTGGGACATGGGGGGGAGGAGAGAGGCACTTGATACTGGCATGTGGGGGGGGGGTTGGCACTTGATACTGGCACATGGGTGGGTTTGGCACTATGATACTGGCACATGGGGGGAGAGAGGCACTTGATACTGGCACTTTTTTTGTGGGGGGGTGGGAGATGGCACTATGATACTGGGACATGGGGGGGAGGAGAGAGGCACTTGATACTGGCATGTGGGGGAGTTGGCACTTGATACTGGCATATGGGTGGGTTTGGCACTATGATACTGGCACATGGGGGAGGAGAGAGGCACTTGATACTGGCACATTGGGGGGGGGGGGAGATGGCACTATGATACTGGGACATGTGGGGGGGGGGAGAGAGGCACTTGATACTGGCACATGATGGGGGGGCATCTATGGGGACACTTACTGGCACATTATTGGGGGGCATTATGGGGGACACTAGGCCGGCAGTCTATCAGAGGCCGGACACTGAGGAGCATCTACTGGGGCACTATATATGGGCCATTTTATACTGGTACATTATGGGGGCACTAGCAGGAAGGGGGGAGAGGAGCATATGGGGGAATTTACTGGGGCACTATATAGGGGTATTTTATACTGGGACATTATGGGGGCACTATGGGGGCACTATGGGGACATTAGCTCAACTGGGGGCATTACAAGGGGGTATTTTTGCACTGTCACATTATAAGGAGAATTATTACTACTGGGGGGGGGGGGGGCATTATAGTGGGCTTTATTACTCCCCCATGGTATGACCCCCTAGTAGCAGCACCAGCCTCTCCCTGCTCTGCTATCCCTCTGCCCCTTCTCCAAATCCTTATTATGAAATATTTCTCATTAGGATAAAGCACAACATCAGCTCCGCCGAGCCACCGGCCAAAGTGTTGAAGTGGTGTCCGAGATCCCCAAGGGCCAAGTAACTGTAAGTTTTCATCTGAAATATGTTTATGTTATACACATATAGCATCCACTGTGCCACACAATATACAGTATACCGCTACACTGTGCCAAAGGAGTGGGGTTTACACAGGAGGAGGGAGGTGCGAAGCGCGCTGGAGGGGCACTTACAAATATTTGCTGTGGGGCCCAGTCACTTCTAGTTACGCCCCTGACTGGAATAGTTCATTCCAGTGTTTAGCTCCCCCTCTTCTAGGAGCAGAAGTGGGCTGGTCCCACGCCCTGCAGCAAGGGAGGGAAGAAACCAGTTAGATCCAGTGTGTACCAGCCACCCCGGCTAGGGGAAGGCTGTGTTGGTAGGAGCTCCCAGAAACAGGGATCCCAAGACAGGATCAAGTCTCGGTTGAGGCCAAGATCACTCTTCCCAGCCTCAGCTGGTTGACAAGAAAAGCAGCCATCTCCAGCCTCCAGGAAGAACCATTCCCTGTGAGCCAAGCTGTGAGTACATATCCAGAAACCAGGAGAAGCCAAATTCCTCCTCAGCTAGTCAGGCCCATATCAAGCAGAAGACAGACAGAGCAGAAGACAAATACCTGCCAGATTCTCCAGGCATATAGTGTAGGAGCAGAAGAGGCATTAACCCCTGCCATACATTGCCAATACCTGCTGGGACCTAAAGACCTATGCTGTACTCATATGGATTTATGCTGCACCCCTTCAGTAAAGACAAGTTGGATCATATTTCCTGTCTGGATTGCATTCATTCCTCAATTACTCCTACTAACCACACTCAATTTTATTGCAAGTGAGCCAGGATCCAGGAGTCCAGCCGTACCAAGGTAGGAGACACCGTTGAGTTGACACAATACCTACTACACAGAGACATTATCCCCCTCTGGCATTCCTCATCTGGTACGTGAGTTATTACATCTTAAAGGGCCCTGCTACAGTACCTGCGCAAGCTGCAATTGGCGTCACGAACTAAAAACTATTAATATTGCGCCAGTGTGCATCTGTCCCAATCCTGCTTACTGCATGACCTAACCCGACAAAGCATTTCTGTCTGTTTTACCAGTGAATTCCCTGGTGACAAATTCCTTTTAATCCTTGTTCAGATCTACCGCACAACCATCGTACATACTCTGCAGATATCCGATTATAAGCCTTGGATTTCTGCCACGGATCTTGTAACAAAATACGTGTTGGATTTGCAATATTTAAAGTCTAAGGACACCTCTGGGGCAATTTCTTTATTAATGCATTCTTATTGATTTTTATTAAACATTTTCAGCCACTTTCCCAGTATAACGGTGTAATCAGTGTATTTACAAAGCAGCGGGGCTCTGTGTAGATATTGAATCCCGTCATCTGACGGCTCATGTGAATCCCTTATCTGTGAGTTCCTGAAGCTCAGGTCTGTCAAGAGTTCAAAGAACAGGACTACAGACAGGGCAGGCACCTCTGCTGGATAACAGGACTGGAGGTAAATAGAAACGGACAGATACACTCTCATTTAACCCCTGTAACACAAGGACTTCTGACATTTTTGTTATAAAGAAAAATGGTTTTTAGCCCAAAATAAGTAGAATGCAATCATAAAAAATTGTCTTTCAAATCTGACGCTGATTATAGCCATCAAAGGGTTTCATTCTCCATAACTGATGTCCAACAAGTTACGCTTCTATCTTACCTGCAGAACTCATGCATGTTCCTCTTGCTGCCCCAAGAGATCAGTGATCAGTGCAAGACAGGAGACATCATAAACTGGTGACGGCCATTAGAACTAGTCTATACAGTGATAAGTACATTGACCTATTGGACTGTAGGGTGTCAGTCCAGATCTGGTTCATCTTCCCATATGAGGTTGAGCTAATCAAACACACACACACATATATGCATGTATATACAATATATATACAGTGCCTTGCAAAAGTATTCACCCCCTTGACTTTTCTTGTGTTTTGGTGCCTCACAACCTGGAATTAACATGGATTGTTTGAGGATTTGCATCATTAAATTTACAGAACATGCCCACAACTTTTTATTTTTTTATTGTGAAGCAAACAACAAATAGGACAAAATAACAGAAAAAGTCAATGTGCATAACTATTCACCTCCCTAAAGTCAATACTTTGTAGAGCCACCTTTTCCGGCAATCACAGCTCCAAGTCGCTTTGGATAAGTCTCTATGAGCAGTTGCCACATCTTACCACTGGGATTTTTGCCCATTCCTCCTTGCAAAACTGCTCCAGCTTCTTCAAGTTGGATGGTTTGCACTTGTGAATAGCAATCTTAAAGTCTGACCACAGATTTTCTATTGGATTGAGATCTGGGCTTTGACTAGGCCATTCCAACACATTTATATGTTTTCCCTTAAACCACTCGAATGTTGCTTTAGCAGTGTGTTTGGGGTCATTATTCTGCTGGAAGGTTAACCTCCGTCCTAGCCTCAAATCACACCCAGAGTGGTACAGGTTGTGCTCAAGAATATGCCTGTATTTAGCGCCATCCATCTTTCCCTCAACTCTGACCAGTTTCCCAGTCCCGGCTGCTGAAAAACATCCCCACAGCATAATGCTGCCACCACCATGTTTCACTGTGGGGATGGTGTTCTTTGGGTGATGTGATGTGTTGGGTTTGCGCCAGACATAGTGTTTTCTTTGATGGCCGAAAAGTTCAATTTTAGTCTTATCAGACCAGAGCACCTTCCGCCATACATTTTGGGAGTCTCCCACATGCCTTTTCGCAAACTCACAATGTGCCTTTTTGTTTTTAGCTGAAAGTAATGGCTTTCTTCTGGCCCTCTGCCATAAAGCCCAACTCTATGGAACGTACGGCTTATTATTGTCCTATGTACAGATACTCCAGTCTCTGATATGGAATTCTGCAGCTCCTCCAGGGTTACCTTAGGTCTCTGTGCTGCAACTCTGATTAATGCCCTCCTTGCCCGGTCTGTGAGTTTTGGTGGGCGGTTGTCTCTTGGCAGGTTTGCTGTTGTGCCATGTTCTTTCCATTTGGTTATGACAGATTTAATGGTGCTCCTGGGGATCATCAAAGATTTGGATATTTTTTTTATAACCTAACCCTGACTTGTACTTCTCAACAACATTGTCCCTTACTTGTTTGGAGAGTTCCTTGGTCTTCATGGCAGTGTTTGTTTAGTGATGCCTCTTGTTAGGTGTTGCAGCCTCTGGGGCCTTTAAAAAAAAGGTGTGTATCTGTAATGACAGATCATGTGACACTTAGATTGCACACAGGTGGACATCATTTCACTAATTATGCGACTTCTGAAGGTAATTGGTTGCACCAAATCTTTTTATGGGCTTCCTAACAAAGGGTTAATACATACGTATATGCCAATTTTATGTTTTCTATTTCTATACAATAGTTTTATTTATATATTTTACTCATTTCACTTCCCCAACTTAGACTATTGTGTCCTGATCCATCACATAAAATTCAGATTAACAAAATATTGAACTTAAGGCTGTAATGTTACAAAACATGGAAAAAAGACTCAAGGGGGGGGATGAATACTTTTGCAAATCACTGTGTATATATATATATATATATATATATATATATTGTAGGAAGGTACAAGGGGTCGTCATTGATGGTAAGTATGTGTCACCAAGGTTCCTGGCCTCGGTGAAGTAAGAGCTGGTATTTACATGTGTCAGTGGCAGCTAATGCTGATGGACACTTTTGCTATTTAGTATGGCTGTAAATAGCTGATCCGGGATGGCTCTTATTGGGAGTAGTCAAAGTGCTGGGTGGGTGACTACTCCCCACATTCCAGGCCGGGTTTTGACAGCACCTGGCTATCCTTAAAAAGGCAGCTGGGCTCAGCAGCAGAGAACGCCCTGTGTGTTGTGATCTGAGCCCTGTGCTGGGCCGAAAAGCTAAGACCTGTGTGTTGGGAGAGCAGGCCACCTAAAGCCTGCATTTAGACTGCTGGAGGCAGAACCGCCGACAAGGTGACGTTTTTTGTTATGCATGAACTTTCTACTCGGTGTGAAAAAACACCAACCCTGCAAAGAGTGTTTTAAACACGGTCATTTGAATTACGAACTTGTACTTTACCTCTGTACTGCACTCACGTATCCCAACTACCAGAGCGAATCCCCACAATATACACACACCTATCTATCTATGTAAATATATACTGTATTTTTCTCCCTATAAGATGCATTTTTCCACCCAGAGTGAAGGGGGGGGGAAAACATCAGTGCATCTTATGGGATGAATACTAATGAGCGCTTCCATTATGGCAATGCTTATTAGTACAGCAGGACTGGGGAGCAGTGAATGCAGCGCTCCCTTGTGCGGGTTCTGTACTCACCGCTTTCTGGTCTTCATCGCATGCTGTGACCTGCACACAGCGTGAGGACGTTGGCACGCTTTGTTTCTTTATGCTGTGCGACATCAGGTCACAGCACAGCGCGGAAGGAAAAGCAGGAGCTGGATCTCAGGAGCGGAGGTATCTGGAGCAGGACAGGTAAGTTGATTTATTTTTTGTTTTTCTCTGATCTGAGGTCTGATTAACATGGGAGTCTGATCTGAGGTCTAATTGGGGGTTATATTAACATGTGGGTCTGATATGAAGGTGGATTGGGGGTCTTATTAACATGCTGTCTAATCTGAGGTCTGATTGGGGGTCTTTTTAACACTGGGGGTTTGTTCTGTGGGTCTGACTGGGGCACCGAGGTGAGGTCTGATTAACACTGGGGGTCTGATCTGAAGTCTGATTAACATTGAGGGTCTGATCTGAGGTCTGATTAACATTCAGGGTCTGATTTGAGGACTGATTAACATTGAGGGTGCCATCTCAAAAAAAATAAAAAATATATATATATATTTTTTTCTTCTCCCTTTCTTCTCCAAAACTTAAGTGCGTCTTATGGGCAGTTGTGTCTTAAGACTTAATATATAATAATTTATATATTAAAGATGGTGTTTCCTACAAACATACAGTACACTTAGTTTCATGAATCTGTATACTGTAAGTGTGACATTCATAAAAAAAAGCAATGTCTTTTATGCAGAAACCCCCAATGCACGATGCCAGCGGCTAGTTTCCAAGGTGACATGGTACTACGCTGGTATTAGAGTGTAAGTGTCATGATTGCTTCTTAACTCTTTCCCATCTAGGGGCAGTAATAATTGCATTGCAGCAGGAAATACTTGTCACTTGGAGATATCAGCATATGAGCTCAGGGAATGTAATTTTCCTGTAATCAGCTGAGACAAATTATATTTCTTCTCTTGTTGGATCCTGCAGATTGTAATTACACCCGCCGTTCGGATTTACTTGGCCACGTGTTTTGAACGTATTATTCTAAATCTTATTTTCCTTTGATTTTGATTTTTTTTTGCAGAGAAGCTCTTTAAATCCTTTATGCCGCCTCTATATGTATATGAAAATGTTCTCAATTTCCATACCCTTCAAATAATATAAATGTATTACCCTGAGATTTGCATCGGTCTCTGATTACTAAGTATGTGGCATATCACATTAATAGAAGAACAGAAAATGTATGTGCTGACATGGGATATGAGCGATGACACTCGGCAAAGAGGGAAACAATGATAAGAGCAATATATAACGTCTGCTTAACAATGTGACATGTCAAAAGTCTCACCCACTAACTGAGCTCATTACTTATCTTTCCGTCCATTGCCCTTTTCCAGCCGCCCAGAGGCTCTTGTACTCCTGTCCTTTCTCTTGACCCCAGGCGGCAGATACTGACATTGAAGCATGGAGATACATCAGGAGGGCATACCCTCGGAAATTGAGCTTTTAATATTAAGGGTGGATCTCGTTAGAAAGAATAACAATTTTTTTTGCAGCTCTAAAATACTATTTGATTATTCAGAATGTAAAATTACGTAATGGATTTCTTTCTTGGCCTCAGGCTGGTAACAACTGAAAAATAAGAGATTATGATAAGCAGGGAAAGCAGAAAATGTTAAAGGATAATGGTGAATGCAATTATAGCAAAGGGTATGTGATAACTATAGGAAAAGGGATGTCGTAGTCATGTAGCAGAGATATAGATTCTCAAAACTGCAATCTATTTGGCACAGGCTAGACTGGGTTGGGGAATCTAAGGATCCTTTGGTCTTTGCCCTTAAAGGGGTTTTGTCACAAAACATATTCTTCATTTTTCAAACCAACACCTGGGTCCTGAATACATTTGTAATTGCATGTAATTAAAAATTGTGCATAGCCAGTGAGCTATTCAATAAAATGTATCTGTACAGCGCCACCTGCTGTTTGTTCTTGTCCTTATTTTTTGTCCATTTCACTGAGCAGGTTGATGGTGCTCACTTTAAATCTTCAACTACCGTCAGCCATATGTTCTGTTAGAAGCTGTGGCAGTTACAGAGAGGAAGCTGCATCAGAAAGGAGACTATCCCAGAGCTGCCAGGCTGAAGATAATCTAGCAGAGCAGTATATTGGGCAGACTAGATGGGCCAAATGGTTCTTATCTGCCGACACGTTCTATGTTTCTAATTGCAGGAGTGAATGTGGAGATCTGTGGACCCACGTGAAGTACAGGGCTGGTTCTAGGTTGTTAGTAAGGTATTGTTATGTACTATATGATGTCTGATTTCATTTTTTACATCAATCATGGCATGACCCCTTTTTTTTTCAATCAAATCATTTTTATTATTTAAATAAAATTGGCATATCACAAGACAATTTGCGTCTACAATTTTTCTGAGATTTTCTCCCCTCCACATCTCATATACACAGATTTGTATAAAACATTATCATATGTCCAAATATTTGATACATCTTCCACAGTCATTGTACATAATGAATATACCAATATAACGACAAAGCAGTTACAGAGTTATTTGACTATAAAACCCAACAATCCCCCCCCTCCCCCAACTACCAACCCCCCCCCCAAATCAGAGCATGAATTTTCAAGACCTTTTTATATTACTACATGAGTGTGAGACAACCATTCATTCCACAACTTTTCAAACTTCTGAGGACATCCTCTCCTAACAAACACTCCCCTCTCTAAAGTCAACATATCATGCACCTTTCTCACAAATTCATCCACAGTTGGCGGACTCCCCTGGATCCACCTAAAGGCAATCAACTTCCTGGCCACATACAATAGTCTCCCAACTGCCACTTTGACCGCCTCTCCCCCACCAATCTCCTTCACATATCCCAGCACACATATCTTTGGGTCCTTCTGCACCCTCAACTCCAGGTTACGATTAATCAAAGTCAACACCTCATCCCAAAAACTACTTAGCACTGGACAAGCCCAAAGCATATGAAACAGATCTGCACCTTCCGTCATACATTTTGGACAATTGTCATCAGTTCTAACCCCAATTTTCCGTAAAAACACTGGAGTTTTGTAGACTCTGTGTATGATAAACAGTTGTGACAACTTGCCCTGTTCACTTACAGACACTCTCGGGACTGCCTCCAATATATCTTCCCACTGTTCCTTAGGGATGTCCCCCAGATCCTTTTCCCATTTTCTCATCCTTGTAAGAGGGAATTCTATCAAAAATTTATCTAGAAGCAGAGTATACACCTGTGATATCAAACCTCTCTTTCCTCCAGCTGGGAGAACCAGTTTATGGACCACATCCATTTTTGCAATAATGCAACCCTTCCTTATCGTGACATCATAGGCGTGTCTCAGTTGCAGGTATTGATAGAACCAAACTTTAGGAATGTTGAATTCCTGCTGTAGGCCTTGAAATGATTTAAATACATTAGTCTCGATCAATTGACCTATCCTCATTACTCCATGGGATTCCCAATTTCGGACTCCTGATAGAGAAATGAACTCTGGCATCAAGTTATTGTTCCATATTGGGGAAAGCTCTCCTACCCCACCAACACCCCTGATCAATTTCACCTTTGTCCACACTTTTTTCATAAGCTCTATAAGCGTTACTTTCTCTCTCCCCCCATGCATCCCTGCACCCTCCAGAATACCCATAAGATCCCTATTACCCACCCAGTGTTGCAGTATCTTCCCCGTCACATCTGGTAGCTGAAATTCCATCCAACCCTTAAAATGTTGACACTGAGAGGCTAAGAAATAAATCCAGGCGTTAGGGACAGCCAAGCCACCTTCAGACTTGGGATATTGCAGCGTCTCCAGCTTAATCCTAGCTTGACCATATTTCCAGATAAGATCTCTAAATATCGAATGTATTTTCCTAAATCTCTCAACTGGGATCCATACAGGGGCATTATTCAATATGTATAGTAACTGAGGCATCATTACCATTTTTAGGAGATTCACTCTGCCCACCACCGACAAAAAGAGTCTACCCCATGTCCTTGCCTTCAGCCTAAAGGTATTTATCAAAGGAGTTAAATTAAGCTCTTCAAAATCTAGCAGTCTAGGTGTTATATATAGCCCCAAATATTTAAACTTGCCCACCCAGGGAATCAAACTATCTGCCTGCACACCAGAGAGTGCCTGTCCGTCTACCGGCATCAATGCAGACTTCTGCCAATTTATCCGAAGCCCAGAGAAGCCACCAAATTTATCTATTAAAGCCATGGCCGCATCCAGAGAGCCCCCAGTGTCACCCAGAAATAACATAGTGTCATCAGCATACATTGCCACTTTATTTTGCGTCTCACCATATCTAAACCCCACAATAAGAGGTGACAGGCGGATAAGGGCTGCAAGTGGTTCAATTGCTAACGCAAACAACAAGGGTGACAATGGGCACCCCTGTCTGGTGCCTCTGGTCAAAGAGAAGCTATCTGACAACCCCCCATTAGCTCTGATCCGTGCCTTTGGACTTGAATACAACACTTTCACCCACTGAATAAATCGAGCACAAAGCCCATGACTCTCAAGGTTTCCCATAGGTAGTTCCATTCAACACTGTCGAACGCCTTGGCGGCGTCTAACGCAAGTAAGGCCCTATCTCCTCCATTATCTGCTGGAATATTCAGACTGGCATATACTCTACGGATATTTATAGCAGTCGATTTCCCAGGCATAAAGCCCGTTTGATCCGGGTGCACTATAGTTAGTATTACCCTGGACAGCCTGTTCGTCAACACCTTCGCCAGGAGCTTCACATCTGCTGTTAATAGCGAAATTGGTCTATAGGAATCAGGAACTTTGGGATCTTTCCCAGGCTTAGGAATAACTACTATGATAGCCTCCTGCATAGAATGTGGTAGCGAACCCGTCTCCAGAGAATATTCAAGAACCTTAAGTAATTCAGGAAGAAGTACCCCTTGCAACTTTTTATACACCTCCACTGGTATGCCGTCTGCCCCCGGCGCCTTACCATTCGCCATCCCCCCAAGAGCTACCTCTAACTCCTCCAGTGTGATCGGCTCTTCCAGTCTCTCTCTATCCTCCTCTGATAACACTGATAGCTGAGCCTCAGCCAGAAAGGCGGACAAGGCCTCCTCCGAGCTAGACGCCTTGGAAGCATAGAGAGAGACATAAAAACCTTTTAGAATATCTAATATCCCTTTTGTATCCTGGCTACTATTCCCATTTCCATCCATTAGCTCTTGTATACAAGAAGAACCCCTCTGTGCCTGAGAAACTACTGAGAGCAGATGCCCAACTTTCTCTCCCTCCTCAAAAGATCTTTGGCGGTAAAAACTATGTTTCCTCTCTGCAGCCTGTAGTAGATGACACCTCAGTTGTTCCTGAGCTACCTCCAGCGCCTCACTATTAGCCATGGTGGGGATTCTACCAAACTCCCTTTCAGCCTCTGTTACTTGTACATGAGCTTTAACATCTGCCTCTCTGGATTTAGATTTATGCTTACTTATTTCTTTGATCAGTACCCCTCTCAAAAACGCTTTCATGGCATCCCAGACTCCGTGAATTGAAGCCGTCCCTCCATTAATAGAAAAGTACTCCCTGACCTCCAGAGTAATCTCAGACAAATCACCAAGTATATTCAACCAATGCGGGTTACATTTCCACAACCTCGGTCCCTGCCTAAGCACGCCCAGGCACAAATCAACCTGCACCAGGGAATGGTCAGACAACGATCGAGGGTGATAAACAACATCTCTTATCAATGGCAGCATAACATCATTAACCAAAGCCAGATCTATGCGTGATAATGAATGATGCGTAGCAGATCTACATGGTAAACACCCGCTTATCCGGGTTGCGCAGCCTCCAAGCATCAAGTAAACCAGTTTCCCTCATAATATTCTTAAGAGCCACACTCCCCGGTGATCCACTGGCACCTTCTACCCGACATCTATCTATGGAGTCATTCAATGTACAATTGAAGTCCCCCACTAGCAGCCACGGCAGTCCAGGGAAGTCCGCCACAAAGGTCATAATATCCCGTATCAAAGGGGAAGCAAACGGTGGAGGCACATACACTGACACCAACACCACCTGGATCCCATCAATCTTGCACACTACATACACATACCTGCCCTCAGCATCCACACATTGCTTCAGATGTTCATACCTTATACTTTTATGCACAATCACACTTACGCCCCTGGAGTGAGAGGAATGGATTGCATGTACCACATGTCCTACCCAATTTTTGTTCAGCCACTGCACATTATCATTGGACAAATGCGTTTCCTGCAGACAGCAGATAGCTGGCTGAAACCGACCCAAATATTGAAATATACATTGTCGTTTTCGTGCATCAGCCATTCCCCTCACATTCCAGCTCAACACTTTAATCACCTGTGTCATGATGAAAGATTACGGCATGTTTGAATCTCGCACCCCATACTAATGTCACTCTCTCATAATTCACGCCCCTCACCCATCTCTGACCCGTCACCCTCCCCCCCATCCCTCCCCAGTGATCAGGCTACTTTGAACAGTAACCCCAACCCCCCCCCCCCCCAAACATCCAACTCTAACTCAGGGCAATCTGTAAACACAATGCCCAATGCTAAACAAAAATCACTTCTGATTCCAACACTCTCCCTCAGGTAGAGAATCCTCTCCACAACTGGGAAATACATTTCTTATCCCAACTTCCTACTCCTGCATCAGGATCTACCATGTGGTAGCAACACTCAATACACTTTATAACTGGTATAACATTAAAGTGACATTAGGGTGCAATCCTATGCATATAAAGTGAACACAAACTGCAAACTGTTTCCTTCAAGTGTCCAGGGCCCCACTTCTCAGTTGCCGCTCGTGGACGTCCAGCCACTGTGTTGCTTCTTCCGGATCCTCAAAAAATCTGGTGGAACCCAATGCCACCACTCGCAATCTAGCCGGGAACAACATGGCGTACGGAACTTGTAGCACTCTGAGCCTTTTCTTTATATCTATAAATCTTCTCCTCCTCCGCTGCACCTCATTGGAATAATCCGGAAAAATGGACACTCTGACCCCATTCATGACCATCTCATCATTGTCCCTTGACTGGCGTAGGATAGTGTCCCGATCTTTAAAGTGTAAAATCTTCGCCAGTATGGGGCGGGGAGGCCTGCCTGGTGGGAGCGGCCGCGAAGGGACTCTGTGCGCCCGCTCAACCGCGTACAGGGAAGATAGACCCTTCTCATGCAACCATTTCTCCACAAACTCTGTAGCATTGGCCCCTTCTGTTTTTTCTGGCATTCCAACAATTCGCAGATTATTTCTCCGCGATCTGTTCTCTAAATCATCCGCTTTGGCGTATAAGGCAGCTATATCTTTCCCATTCATTTTCGACGCCATTTGCAGAGGTTGAATAACATCTTCCAGTGAGGACACCCTCTTTTCCAACTCTGAAGTGCGCTCAGAAATCTTGTGCAGGTCGTGCCTGATTATGGACACATCTGATCTCAGGCTGCCAACTTGTACTGCGAGCACTTTAAGGGTACTGTTGCAGCTTGCCACAGCCACCATTATATCTTTCAGTGTGGGCTCCCTTGTAGAATCAACCCGCAGGTCTACTGGAGCTATTGCAGGGGCTGCAGATTTGAGCACCGGCTGACCAGAAAAAACCGGGTCATCACCGTCCATGGATCCGTCCTCCTGATCAGAGGAGGTAGGTATATCAGTCCCTTTATCGCTGGCCGAATCGCCCACTCCACCGTCCAGTCTGGCATATTTACTGAGTTTAGCAGCCGCGCTCTGGCTCACCGTCTCCTGCAGCGCCGACCCCTCTCCACTTCCGGCGCCATCTTGGCCTTTCTCCATGCGGTCTTGTTTCGCCAGTTTGGACGATTTCCTCGGCATTTTCAGGCTCCCGATTTTGTCACCGCAATCACCGGACACCTTCCTCTCCCCAGGTAAAGTAGTTTCAGGCAGTTTGAGTGCGCTTCCAGTGTA
The DNA here is from genome assembly GCF_905171765.1 of Bufo bufo. NCBI lineage: Eukaryota > Metazoa > Chordata > Amphibia > Anura > Bufonidae > Bufo > Bufo bufo. Next base: position 564,611,643 of record NC_053392.1, on the reverse strand, counting down.
AATGAGCAGGATTTTAGCAGGAGCAGTGAACAGTGCGTCTTACTCCATGCAATCACAAGCCACGCCCCCCCTGGCATGACCCCTTTAATGCCCACAAGGAGATGTGGACATTGCTGCAGGAAGATCCCCAGGTCACGGTTCTCAGAACACAGATTGGTGGCAGTAGTGCTGATGAAACAGTAGTATAGTTATGAACGTAGCCAAGGGTCATCACAGAGCAGTCAGGACGCAACAGGCAAGAGGACAAGACAAGAGCATTGTCAGGAAGGTCAAGTCTAAGAGTAGAAAAAACAGGTACCAGATGAGCAATCCAAAGAACCAGACAGGAGCCACATCCAAGATCAGGGTCAACCAGGAGTTAAAATCATGATCCATACCACAAGAGTCAGGAAAAGGTAAGAAACTGAATCAGCAGGCAAGGCATGGTAGCAATCTTCCCCATAAATAGGCCACAAGGCTTGATGTTATCTTTGGGGGCTACTTGTCTTGGCAGACCAGAAGAGCTGGGGTTTGATATAGCAGGGCCACAACTGAAGTTGGAAGCAGGAGCATCAGAGGAGGCGGCACCAGATGCTGGAACCGGGTGTTGGAAACGGTGACGTGAGCATCAATGATGTGGTGTTGTAGGTTTCATACCCTTTGTACCAAGAGTGTACAGAATGGACTATAGAGTCCTACTGTGAGAAAACATAAAAAGCACTATGGGGATCAGTTATCAAACTGGTGTAAAGTAGAACTGGCTGAGTTGACCATAGCAACCAATCAGATTCCACCTTTCATTTCGGACAGCTCCTTTGGAAAATGAAAAGCGGAATTTGATTGGTTTCTATGAGCAACTAAGCCAGTTCTACTTTAGACCAGTTTGATAAATCTCCCATGTGGATGCCTTTGTATGAAGGTAAAAAAGGTATGGTGATGCACAGTGGCCTGGTTTAGGTCAAAGAAGTCATTAGTATACATTCATTATACAGCCCAGGTGCTTTCCTGATGCATATGTGGAAAATTGGGGGAAATGTATGAAAACCGTCTAAAATAAAACCTTTTTTTGTGACTGTGGCAACCAATTAAGCACATCTTTCATTTTTTATAGCGTTCTTGAAAAATAAAAGCTGCCCTGTGATAGGTTACTATGGACTGCAAAAAACATCTTTCATTCAGACAGTTTTCCTGCCTGAAAATGTTCTCCCCTGATGTGAACACAGCCTAATACGTGTATGATCGTAGCTTTGGGAGAACTTTAATGTAACTTCTATGGCTAGGGGACACATGGCTTAGGTACGCTGAGAAAAGCTGTACTACGACATTACTGCTACAGTTCTCCGTTCTCCTGGGATCTGTTACCTCATTGAGCTGTCAGATACTTGTGTGTACGAGTTCTAAATAGCACCTCCGTCTTACCTACAGATTTTGTAATCTCCCCCGAGCTATAGATGTCATTCATCTTTCTCCTTTGCCTTCATCCTCGAACCCCCAGATGCCAATGTTCTTGAGGTTGTTTTTGACCTTCTACATCCATCACTGTTTTGCTTGCTTTTCTTCTGTTTTTTCCATTATAGTTATTCTTGGCAAGTCTTTTTATTGCATCTGTTCACTGTGATTTTTCCCTCAAGTATGCAAATTTTAATATCTGTCATTAAGACTTGATCATTGTACATCAATTTCCTTGCTGGTTCTGATATGGCCTGTGTCCCCTTCTATGACTAAAGGCCCATTTACACTGCTCAGTTGAGAGTTCCTTCCCAGCAATCTTCTGCTTGTCAGTGAAGGAGATCTCCTCCACATGTTCCTTGTAAGTTTGAGGCTGTATTTCAGCAAACAGAGTTAGAGATTTGGTCAGGATTGGATGGTGTCCTCAATTCAGAGAAATACAGGCAGACACTTATTCATCATGCAATACCATCAGGGAGGCGTCTGACTGGCTCCAAATTTATTCTGCAGTAGGACATCGACTCCAAACATAAAGCCAATGTCATTAAGAACTATCATTAGCATAAAGAAGAACAAGGAGTGCTGGAAGTGATAATGTTATGTCCTCCACAGAGCACTGATCTCAACGTCATCGAGTCTGTCTGGGATTACATGAAGAGACAAAAGGATTTGAGCAAGACTACATCCTAAGAAGATCTAGTTCTTCAAGAAGTTTGGAACAACCTCCCTGCCAAGCTCCTTCAAAAACTGTGTGCAAGATTACCTAAAAGAACTGATAGTGTTTTGAAGGTAAAGGGCGGTCACACCAAATATTGATTGGATTTTGATTTCTCTTTTGTTCATTCACTTTGCATTTTGTTAATTGATAGAAATAAACTATTAATACTTCTATTTTTCAATGCATTCTTAACATTACAGCAATTTTTCAACACCTGCCTAAAAAGTTTGCACAGTTCTACATGTCATACCTTTCTCTTTTTTTTTTTTACCATTAAAATGTTTGTACCACATGAGATATGTATCTCCCAGTTCCGGTATCTACAATTGCCCAAAGTAGATGGACATGGAGGGACCATTTATTTAGCCGCATATTTGTTGCACTTTTTTTTTGTGTGTATGAAAAATCTTACTTTTTATAAAAGGTGATTTCCCCATTGGCCCCTCTTATTTCTGGTATAATACTCCAGGTTTTGCGGTGCATCTGTACGTACCGCCCACCCAACACTTCTTCAAGGTGTGGCCATGTGAGCCAATGTCGTCAGGTTGAATGCAGTCCATCTGTACTACTTCGCAAGTGCCGTGGTGCCAAAATCAAAAACTGGAGAGTGCAGCCTTGAAGTTGCCAGTGTAACTGTGCATGTGTGACCAGGAAATAATAAGGCATTGAACAGAAATAAATTGCAATTTACTCATTTTGGATTCATAATCATTTTTTCATTTGGTCGTTATTGCAAAATTTCAGCAGTGTTTGTCCTACAGGGTTAAATTTCAACCTAGCTGCAGACTATCTGAGTTTCAGTTTTAAAACAGCCATCACACTGTCTTTTTTAGAACGAATAAAAGTGTATGAGGCCGTTTTTTTAATGATCAGCAAATAACGGCCGACAAAAAAAAAACAGGACATTTTGGCTATTTTCACAGCTAGACAGACCCCATTGAAATCAATGGGCCCACTTTTAATGGCTGTGCAGGCAGGAGTGCACCCGTCTAATGGCCTTTAAAAACAGGTAAAAGTGCCTTTCACGGGTTAAAAAATAAAAATTAAAAATACTCATCCACTTGAACCCACTGACACATGTGGTGCCATGAACTGGCAGCATAAGGTCCTTCCAGTTGCCTCTAGTGCTGAGCGACTGTCAGCGCGTTCAAGTGGATGAGGTGAACATTTTTTTTTTCATACCCGGTAAAATTGGTGCTGCTATGGAAGGGGGCTTATTTATACTGGGGGCACGATTGGGGGCCTTTTAATACTAAGGGAACACTATTGGGGGGCATTATACATACAGGGGGGAACTATTGTGGGGTATTTTATACACAGGAGGCACTGTGGGGGGCCTTATATATACTTGGGCTACTATGGGGGGCATTATAGACACTGGGGGCACAACAGGAGGGCACTGTGGGGGTGTACTGAGGGCACTGCAGAGGATGATGCTAATAATACCCCTTGCAATGGTATTTGTCTGGCAAAATCTTGGCACTAATGCCAGAAACACACAGGATTCTCGCCAGGTTGCATTATAGGCAATGGGGCCTGGCGGTGCTCTGGCAGTTTCCAGCTATGCCAGATGCGATGAACTCCGGCAGGCTGTTCTTCTACTGGAACAGCCAGCCGGAACAGTTTAGCGCTAGTGTGAAACTAGCCTAATAGTAAAGCATAGAACCATTATGCACTTCATTATTTTGACATATTGAATAAAATTAAGTTGATTAATATAATAACATAATACAAGATTACCTAAATGATAGCCTGAAACCTACAATAAAAAGTGCAAAAGTGTGCAATGCCAGTGAAAAGTGCAATAACCGCAATCAATGTGAATAGACCCAAACAATAAAAAATAATAAAAAACAAAGGGGGTCATTTATGATGCGAAATACGTAACTTTTTGGTATACTTTTGTCGCAGATTTGGCTGCAAAAGGGATTTCGCCACTGTCCTGAGGTGGCATAAAAAGAAGGCGTGGTGCGCCGAGCGGGTGTCGGAGGGTTGGTAAAGGGTTCGGGCAGGCCAACCCGTCTCATTTATAATTTTCTATGCCTGTTTTTGGCATAGACTATGACTTAAATCTACACCAGCAAGGGAGCTGGCATAGATTTAAGCAAGTCGCACGGCCAGCCGGTGTCTCTACATAACTTAGGTGCATCAAGTGTCAGCGGACAAAGACTAAGACCGACGTCTAAATTGCCGGTCTTAGTAAATGTCCCCCAAAGTACACAATAATGAATTGCATAATGAACACACATAATAAATATAAAAATGTGATAAACCCATAATTAGAAATATATTAATCACACAGTGATAATAATAAATACAGCCCACAGGAGTTTTGCAAAAATTAATTCACAGCAGATGGAGCAAAGTGGATAAAGCAATTTTTCAACAGATGTGCCATTTCAGTTCAGTGCCCAATATATTGTGCCCTTTGTGTGCCAGTGTGAAAATTAAGTCCTGTTATTATGCTGTGCTTCCTGGTTTTAGCAACACCCTACATGTTGCCCTATTCTTTCGGCTGAATGCATGAGAGGGCTTAGGAGTAAAAGAGCACCATGGACATTTTGAGGCCCAATGTGGTGATTTATACCGCTAGTGCTATAACTGCAGAGGCTCTGGGGTGAAATAATAAATGAAACCATCAGAAATGACCACATTTTGGAAACCCTGTCCATGAGTGGGCATTTTCACACCACAGGTATTTTTCAGAAATTAATGAGCAGGGGTCCAAAACTAAAATTGCACGTTTTCCATAGATATGCCCATCTTGTACTATCTGATACACACCACACCCCTAAATTGTTAGGTGGGTTCTACTGGGTATAGGAATGCAATAAATGTGGATGTAAACTGCTGTTTGGGCACGCTGCAGGGTTCAGGCCACCTTTTGGTATTTGCAGCACAGATTTTGATGGATTGGTTTATGGAAGCCATCTTTCTCTTGATGGAGCTGTGTGAAGGCTTGTTTTTTGTGACATGAGTTGCCATTATCATGCATACAACTGTAAGCCGTGTACCGGGGTGGGCTCCCCAGAATACAGCGAAGTCACAGACAAGGAAAGCGACACTGACACCAGCTTAATATGCAAGAACAGAAAACTTTACTTAGACAACAAGTAATAACATAAGCATCACCAAAGCAATACAAACATGCATAGAAACGCTATATCCCAGACCCACAGTCAATGTCCCTGCCTACTAGACAGGCCTAGCCGATGGCGGACACAGCAGAGCCTGCAAGTCGTGCTGTGCCACTACAGAGGACACCCCTAGCCGGTGGCAAACGCAGCAGAGCCTGCAAGTCAATAACTGCGCTGCAGTCCAGTACAGTACAGCCTAGCAAAACTATATAAATCCTAACTAGCTAACTAATGCTAGGCCTAGGCTAGTCTCTGTAACTTCAGGCGAAACACAATATATTACAATCAGTAACCAGGTGTACTGACCTGCGTCCGTTCTGGGCCCAAGGATGCAGCCTACCAGAGATGGCCACCAACTTCTCAGCAACCGTGCGGCCTTGCTTGATGATGAGGCCTTCTGTCCACACACTGAACTGGTCTTCCTGGGGCAACCTCTCTTTCAAAAGAGCTGGATACAGAAAGGATATAACAGCTACTCTCCTTCTTTTGAGTGTCCATTAACTGCTGGACAGGGCCGGACTGGGGATAAAAACCAGCCCTGGAAAAAGTTGCACACCAGCCCCACAGCATCGCGTCATTATTTACTTGTTTATAAAAGGGGAAAGCATTCATTTTAAAACACGTGTGTAAACACGAATATGAACTTTGCCCCACAATAGCTCTTTTGTAGAACCCCATTGTTCATATTACCGTTTTACTGGCTAGGGCAGCGCTAAATCCCGGCCATCAGTGACGGTGACGTCACTGGGCTTCCTGGCAGCCCCATGGAGAGCCCCAGTACGTCACCAGATCTTCAAAAAATGCCTTTGCCCTGCGCGATTTAGCGCAGGGCAAAGGAGAGCATCGGAGCATGAACTGCTCCGATGCTCAAGTCAGGGGGGCTGCCTGGGTGAAAATGGAGGTATGTCCGGGTTCAGCTCTGAACCCGAACAACCACTTTAATTTATACTCAGATATAGTCCTCCTGTAAGTACCTGGCCTTCCCCCTCTTCCTTACCCCCATTCCCCTTCTGTCCCCCTTGAATGTATGTCAGCAGCAGCACCAGGAGAAGGACTGGAGCTGCAGGCTGCACAGGGACAAGTGAGTGACTGGCAACCCCTTCCTGCTGTCACAGAGTTGCTGGATTCTCCTGGAAAAGTTGTTGAAGTGCAGCTGCCTGGAGGTGGTGGGCTCCAAGCTTCTCACAGCCACTCTGAACACCATGCATGGAGTTTCAGCTGCCTGGAAGTGACCTCCAGGCTTCTATGTATGAAGGCACAGTAGACTGCTGGGAGCTGCCTGTGTGGAGGCTGAGCAGCCTGCTGGATGCAGAGAGCTGTGTGATCACTGTCCCCTCCTGTACAGAGAGCAGCAAGGGACTCTCCAGGAGTGGCATCGGCTGGGCAGATCAGCTTCTAGGATCTGGGCTCCATGGGCCCTCTGTAGCCCTCACATGCTTCTTTATGCATCACAGCAAGGAGATGATTGGGGCAGTTGACAGCAGGGCTCTGGCTGGAGGTAGCACTTTGTGAAATGTTGTCACACAGGTTGTCAGGGGCTAGGAGTGGAGAACATCTTGGTGTGTAACCTGGTGTCACTGTGCTGTACCAAGGATCTGCTGGGCATGGTGCCTCCACAGAGGGCAGGGAATCAGATGGACTGAGGAGGGCTTGTACTTTGGAGAAGAATATGTGGCTTCATGTGACAGAACAGAGGAATCGCACAGAAGAGTGTGTGGATGAGGATACGTCGTGTCTCCAGGAGCTCTGCCCCTGACATCTCCAAGTGATAGACACTGCTGGACCCCCCTGGCACCCTGCACACAGAGCCTTCCTGTATGAATGGCTGGTGCCAACTTGTGATCAGATCTGACAGTCTGAAGCCAGGAAGCGCTGCCACCCTGTCCCCAGGTCTGCTCTGTGCATGCACCCGGAGCCCTCTGTGCCCACGCCGGTGATGCCATGTCCCGCAACCATAGTGGAGGTGATGTGGGAGGCTCTGGATAAAAAGCAGCTCTGGAGGTAAAGGCAGGGGCAGGGACTGTTACTACGGGTCGGGGCAACAGGGTGCTGTTGAACTCCAGTAGAGGGGACGGGCTGCTTCTCCTGGGCACCAGTGACACTGGCAGGGGCAGCGGTGTGGGACCGGGAGGGGGCTTGCAGGAGAGCCGCCGGGGGAAGCAGGGAGCTTGCATGAGCTTATTGGGGAAGCCGCTGTCGTACAACAGCAGCCAGAGCTGCCGGAGGAACAAGAAGTACCGGAGGCTGCATAACTACCTGTGCAACATGCTGGAGAGACCCCGGGGCTGGGCATTTGTCTACCACGTCTTTGTGTGAGTACCGGACACCGTGCTGCTGTGTATAATGCACCGCCACTCGCCACATGTGGGCATGGCCCTGGCATCCAATACATATCAGGGAAAGCTATACTGTGCATTTATAATGTGTGCAGGGTGCCAGGGGGGTCCAGCAGTGTCTGTCACTTGGAGATGTCAGGGGCAGAGCTCCTGGAGACACGACGTATCCTCATCCACACACTCTTCTGTGCGATTCATCTGCTCTGTCACATGAAGCCACATATTCTTCTCCAAAGTACAAGCCCTCCTCAGTCAATCTGGTTCCCTGCCCTCTGTGGAGGCACCATGCCCAGCAGATCCTTGGTACAGCACAGTGACACCAGGTTACACACCAAGATGTTCTCCACTGCCAGCCCCTGACAACCTGTGTGACAACCTTTCACAAAGTGCTACTTCCAGCCAGAGCCCTGCTGTCAACTGCCCCAATCTCCTTGCTGTGATGCATAAAGAAGCATGTGAGGGCCACAGAGGGCCCATGGAGCCCAGATCCTAGAAGCTGATCTGCCCAGCTGATGTCACTCCTGGAGATTCCTGTAAACTGGAGACTGTATGTAAACTAATAGTATACATTTCATAACCCTGACAGCCTGCACAGTCACATGTGGGCACAGCCCTGGCATCCAATACATGTCACAGAAAGCTATACTGTGCAGTATAGCTTATAATGCACAGTATAGCTCTCTGTGATATGTATTGGATGCCAGGGCTGTGCCCACATGTGACTGTGCATGCTGTCAGGGTTATGTAGTGTATATTAGTGTACATACAGTCTTATAATTTATAAGACTGTATGTAAATAATATACACTACATAACCCTGACAGACTGCACAGTCACATGTGGGCACAGCCTGGCCCCTTCTTACCCCCAGGGCTGTTTACATCGGTGACGGCGGCATACACAGGGGTCGGGCTCTGCTTCCGGTCTGCGGCCTGGGCCCGGCATATTTGAATCTGGTGAGGCGGCGGGAGCCTGAGGCCACTTAGGAAGAGAGGGGCGGCCACACACAGTCAGGACAGCCAGCCAGGCCGGGCCAGGAGGATCACGGGCTGCCGCGACACCGCTCCCCCGGAGGCCGGCCTACTGGCCGGCTCAGCTCCACCCACCTGCCAGTGCGGCCACCACTACAATGCATCAGACTGAGGCTAGCTTTCGGATTCGGCCTGCCGGCCGCAGAAAAAGTGCAGGCACATCTTAAAGCGGCCCCAGGGTCGGCGGCCCACCGGGAAATTTCCCGGTATCCCGGTAGGCCAGTCCGGCCCTGCTGCTGGACATCTGCAAGCCAGGGTGGAATCGGATTCAGTCCCTCACAGCACAATCCTTCCACCATGCCAGATCAACACTTCCTGGTTCACTCACAGGCAGCAGCATGAGTCATCATCTGTTTTGCATATCCAAATCTCAGAGTGTGCTGGCTGTAGCTGCAAAACAGTGGCCTCTAGTGCCCGGAATGCCAAATGACAGTTTAAGTACAGACATTATGCAGAAATAGCTGTTTCACAATCTCACACAACTTTTTTAGGTTTTTATTTAGCTTTTTTGGGAGCAGGATAAAGAAAAAGCAGCTATTACGCCATTGCTTTTTGGGTTTTGTTATTGCAGCGTACACCGTGCGGGAAAAATGACACGTAACTTTCTTTATTCTGCTGGTCAGTACGATTGCAGACATACCAGAGAGGGCTGTTTTCTCTTCAAACAGCTGATCAGCGGCGGTGACGGGAGTCGGACCCAGCTGATCTGATATTGACGACCAATACTGAGATATCCTAAGTATTTACAGCAGGGTGTTTGGCACCCGGGGCAGGTCCTTTCTTTGGCACCCCTCCAATACTTAAAATAATTGTACTCCCTCACAGTACTATTGCTCTCATTGTACAACCTTCACAGTAGTTTTGTCCATATATGTGCCCCCTCACAGTAGTTATGCCCACATTGTGCCCCCCTCACAGTAGTTATGCCCTCTTTGTGCCCCTTTCACAGTAGTAATGCCCTATCTGTGCCCCTTTCACAGTTGTAATGCCCTCTTTGTGCCCCCTAACAGTAGTTATGCCCTTTCTGTGCCCCTTTCACAGTAGTAATGCCCTATCTGTGCCCCCTTCATAGTAGTTATGCTCTCACTGTGCCCCCATAAGATTTATACCCATCCCCTTTACAGGAGTAATGCTCTCTGTGCCCCCTTCATAGTAGAAATGCCCATTGTGCCCCCTTTATAGTAGAAATGCCCATTGTGCCCCCTCCATAGTAGTAATGCCCATTAAGTCCCCTCCACAGTAGTAATGCCCATTGTGCCCCCTCCACAGTAGTAATGCCCATTGTGCCCCCTCCACAGTAGTAATGCCCATTGTGCCCCCTCCATAATAGTAATGCCCATTGTGCCTCCTCCACATTATGAAATGCCCATTGTGCCCCCTTAATAGTAGTAATGTCCATTGTGGGCACTTCATAGTAGTAATGCCCATTATGCCCCCTCCATAGTGGTAATGCCCATTGTGTCCCCTCCACAGTAGTAATGCCCATTGTGCCCCCTTCACAGTAGTAATGCCCATTGGGCCCCCTCCACAGTGGTAATGCCTATTGTGCCTCTTCCATAATAGTAATGCCCATTGTGCCCCCTCAACAGTAGTATTGCCTATTATGCCTTCTCCACATTATGTAGCGCCTCCTTCATAGTAGTAATGCCCATTGTTCCCCCTTCACAGTAGTAATGCCCATTGTGCCCCCTTCATAGTCATAAATGCCCTCTGTGCCCCCTCCACAGTAGTAATGCCTATTGTGCCTCCTCCACATTATGTAATGCCCACAGTTTAGGGCCCCTACAAGTATTTTTGTCGGTCCACTGACCGAATTGAGTACTTGTGAAATTATTCTGAGGGCCCTAAAATTGGGCATTTTTTGTTTTTTAATGTCCATTGTGGGCCCTTCATAGTAGTAATGCCCATTATGCCGACTCCATAGTGGGAATGCCCATTGTGTCTCCTCCACAGTAGTAATGCCCATTGTGCCCCCTCCACAGTAGTAATGCCCATTGTGCCCCCTCCATAATAGTAATGCCCATTGTGCCCCCTCCACAGTAGTATTGCCTATTATGCATTCTCCACATTATGTAGTGCCCATTGTGCCCCTTCATAGTAGTAATGCCCATTGTTCCTCCTTCACAGTAGTAATGCCCATTGTGCCCCCTTCATAGTCATAATGCCCTCTGTGCCCCCTACACAGTAGTAATGCCTATTGTGCCTCCTCCACATTATGTAATGCCCATTGTGCCCCCTTCATATTAGTAATGCCCATTGTGTCCCCTTCACAGTAATAATGCCCATTGTGCCCCCTCCACAGTATTAATGCCTATTGTGCCCCCTTCATAGTCGTAATGCCCTCTCTGCCCCCTCCACAGTAGTAATGCCTATTGTGCCTCCTCCACATTATGTAATGCCCATTGTGCCCCCTCCACAGTAGTAATCCCTATTGTGCCCCCTCCACAGTAGTAATGCCCATTACAGTAGTAATGCCCTTCCAGGGCCACCTGAAGACTCAGACCCATTGCAGAAATCCCCTCTGCTAGTGTGGCACTAAAAGCGGTTGTACAAGCTTCATGGATTGGAGGCATGGAAGCATGGCATCACAGTTTGCAATTCAAACTTACTGCATATCATACTGGAGCCACTGCATCCTAAGGCCTCATGCAGACGTGATCCCTGTGCCATCCGCAATCATTCATTTCTATGGGACCAGTCCCACATCCGTATTTTTGCGAATCCGTGTGAGCGTTCCGCAAATTGTGGCACATGTCCTGTTCTTGTCCGTATTGCAGATGGAAATAAACCTTTCTACGGATGGCAGTGTGAAAATGTGGAATGCACACGGAAGGTGTCCGTATTTTGCGGATCCACTGACTCGGTTATGTGCATGAACCCTGTTTCCCGAGGATTTGCAGAGAGGCGACCTCTAAATCATTGTCTCCCTTTAGGACGAACGGTAATCCAGGACCCTAGAGGTTTAATACATGCAAATCTACTGGAACGTCTTCCTAGAAGAGGGAGCTGAATATATTGATGGCGTCCACAAGTACAGTATATATATATATATATATATACATACATACCTGTAAAAACGGCTGCGAGAAGTGACATAAAAGAATGCGCACATGAGTTCCCTACATTTCAGAACCCATAGAAGGAGAAGAGAAAGCTTTCTTCACATTTATTAGGTGATAAATGAACAACTTCATAGCGTATTTAATAATGGACCGAGAGGCTTTCGCTCGGAGAGACTATTTCAGCAAAGCACAAAATCTCCACAGCACATAAATAAAAAGTCTCGGTGATACAGAAAATAACTGACAGTGTATTTAAAAGTAAAATTGCCTTGATACAAAGACAGACTGTGAGAAAGCCTTCTCGCGTCTGGAGGACAAATAGTGGGAGTCATTTATCATAGTCTGCCAAACTGGGGCAAATATAATGCACTGAAGTGATAGGAGAAAAAACATTATTGATTTCAATGTCAGGATTTCTGCTGATTGATTTGAGGCAGCTTGGTGACCCAGTTATGTGACTGGAAAGCCTTTGTTGGAAGGTGTGTGGAAGAGGACAACGGCATCTTAAAGGGGTTCTCCGGGCTTTTAAATATTGATGACCTATCCTCAGGAAGAGAAGGGAGATGGAACGTGCACACTGCGCTTGCCTTCCCTCCATACAGCTGATTGGCGGAGGTGCCGGGTCTCGGACCTCTGACAATCTGATATTGCTGACCTAGGTCATGAATAGAGATGAGCGAATCGAAGTGGAATTTCATCCGAATTTCAGGATAAATTCGATTCGCCTAGAACAGGGGTAGGCAACCTCCGGCACTCCAGCTGTTCTGAAACTACAACTCCCAGCATGCATACTTCCTCTGCTCTTCTCAGAAATCTCACAGAAATAAATGGAGCATGCTGGGAATTGTAGTTTCACAACAGCTGGAGTGCCGAAGGTTGCTGATCCCTGGCCTAGAAGCTGAATTTCCTCATGAATCGATTCAACCTGAAATAGTATAAAAAACAAATAAATTCAAACTTACCTCCTCCATTTGCTCGCGACGGGACACCATCCTCCATCTTGCTTGAAGATCTCGGCCGAAATCCCGTGCGGCCCGAGATTACATCATCACGCCGGCGTGATGACGTAAGTTCGCGCCACACGGGATTTCGGCCGAGATCTTCAAGCAAGATGGAGGCTGTGGCACGTCGCAAGCAAATGGAGGAGGTAAGTTTGATGAATTATTATTTTTTTATAGTTAATGAACGCGGCATCTGAGGGGTACAATGACGGGGGCGGCGCTATCGCAGCTCCCTGTCATTGCACCCGCTACTTACAATAAAATGCGCTTCATGACAAAGTAATTTGTCACGAAGCAAATTTCTTTGTGAAATTCGGCGAATCAGCTGAATCGAACTTTTAAGAGTACTTTCACACTAGCGTTATTCTTTTCCGGCACTGAGTTCCGTCCTAGGGGCTCAATACCGGAAAATAACTGATCAGTTTTATCCTAATGCATTCTGAATGGAGAGCAATCCGTTCAGGATGCATCAGGATGTCTTCAGTTCAGTCACTGAACGGCGTTTTGGACGGAAAAAATACTACAGCATGCTGCGTTTTATCTCCGTCCAAAATTCCGGATCCAGTATTAATTTACATTGAAATATATTAGTGCCGGATCCGTATTACAAACGGAGAGATGGATCTGTTCTTGCAATGCATTTGTGAGACGGATCCGCATCTGGATCAGTCTACAAATGCTGTCCGTTTGCATGCAGATTGCCTGATCCAGCAGGCAGTTCCGGCGACGGAACTGCTTGCCGAGTCACTCTGCCGCAAGTGTGAAAGTAGCCTAAGAAATTTGCTCATCTCTAGTCATGAATAGTAAAAGCCTGGAGAATCCCTTTAAGGCTGGGCACATGCATCGATGGAGGTGTACAAGATGCTGGTGTTAAAGACGTTGGCACAGGGTGCATGTATGGCTTGCTGCTCTAGCTCTACAGTATATGCTCTGGTCCAGGGCTTCTAGGCCCCCTCCTCTGGCAACCAGCACCCAGTGGCACCTGCTCTTGAAGACCATCTAGATCAGGGGTAGGCAATCTCTGGCACTTCAGCTGTTGTGAAACTACAACTCCCAGCATGAATACTTCCTCTGTTCTTCTCCGAACTCTCGTAGAAAAGAACGGAGCATGCTGGGAATTGTAGTTTCAGGAGAACTGCAGTGCCGAAGGTTGCTGACCACTGACCTAGAGGCACCTACTGTATCTATAGTGTAACACAAAAACTAGAAGTGATGGTGGACACTTTTCTTCTTGTCTACACTGACATAGTTGCCATCAGTCCTGGAATTTGTAGGGACTGTCCCTAATCTTCAGAGACCCTGCAAATGTCCCAGGCCGGCATGGATGGGGCTTATGCAGGACCCAGTCATAAATGGGCAGTCCCGACAGATTTTGGAATTTACCGACTACAATGTTGGGAATTATGCATTGAATAATGGCGCTAAACAAGACTGTTTGGTAAGTACGCAGGTATGAATCATCTGTGCTGCGGTTTATACACGCCACCTTTCCAAACTATTTTTTTACTTTGCACTAGGTCTAAAATGGGAAAATGATGATTACACTTACTGGTAATCGGATTTTCCAGATCCCACGGCAGCACCAGAGAGAGAGGATCTGCCTCCAGGGACAGGAAACCTGCAGAATAAAAAGGTGGTGCCTCTCTACCACCTCAGTGGTTTACAGAGCATGAGTGTGACTCCAACCAGGGTTAGTTAATGCAATGAATTAATATATTTTTTTTGCTACACCCTGTGCAATTTTAACCAGACACCGTTAACACCAGGGAGGGAATGAGGAAGGGTGCTGTCTGGAAAATCTGATTACCGGTGAGTGTAATCATCATTTTCCCCTTCCCCCACGACAGTATCACAGAGAGAATTACAGAGAACCCCCTTTCTTAAAGGGGTTGTCCGGGTTCAGAGCTGAACCTGGACATACCTCCATTTTCACCCCGGCAGCCCCCCTGACATGAGCATCGGAGCAGTTCATGCTCCAATGCTCTCCTTTGACCTGCGCTAAATTGCACAGGGCAAAGGCATTTTTTGGAGATCCGGTGACGTACCAGGGCTCTCCATGGGGCTGCCAGGAACCCCGGTGACGTCACTGGCACTGATGGGCAGGATTTAGCGCTGCCCTAGACAGTAAAACGGCTAGGGCAGCGCTAAAGCCCGCCCTTCAGAGCCTGTGACGTCACCGAACACACTGCTGGGCGGAAGTTTCCACCCGGCAGTGTGTTATTGAAAACAAAAGAGACCTTGCCCTGTGCGATATAGCGCACGGCAAGGGAGCGCATCGGAGCATGAGATGCTTCGATGATAGCCTCAGGGGGGCTGCCTGGGTGAAAATAAGGGTATGTCCGGGTTCAGCTCTGTACCCGGACAACCCCTTTAAGGGTGGGAAACGACTTCCAGAACCTTCTTCCCAAACAGAAGATCAGAGACAGAATTCAGTTGAAGCCGATAGTGACGGTAGAAAGTAGAAGACCACATGGCAGCCTCACAGATTTGCTCAAAAGAGACATTAGCTCTCTCAGCCCAGGTAGTAGAAACTGCACAAGTAGAATGTGCCTTGAGAGATAGAGGAGGAGAACTTCCAGAAAGGGATTAGGCCAGAGAAATCACCGCCCTAATCCACCTGGCTAGGGAACTTTTTGAGGCCACCTTACCCCTATTTATGCCAGAAAAAAATAACATACAAGGCAGAGGACCTCCTCCAATGTTTTGTAACCTCTAGATAACGCAAAAGACTTCTAACATCTAGGCAGTGGAAAACCCTTTCCTCCTGGGTCTTGGGCTTAGCAAAAAAGGTAAGAAACTTTACTGAAGAGGACTACAAAGGGCTCCCTAGTTAAGGCATTTAACACTAGGTTTAGATCCCAGGGGGGAAAAGTGGGTACTTTCACTGGAATGATTCTGTCTACCGCTTTGAAGAATCTTATTACCCAAGGGTCAATAGCAAAATCTTTCCCCCCAAGGTCAGAAAGGGCCGAAACCTGTACTTTAAGGGTGCTCTTAGCTAATCCCATGGACAACCCCTTCTGGTGTACTCCAGAATATGTCGGACTGAAATCTCACAGGGCAAAGCGCCTGCCTCAATCCCTGAAAAATGTAGGAACTTCTTCCAAACCCTCGTATAGATAGAAATTGTCACAGCTTTCCTACTTCTTAGTAAAGTAGACACTAGAGCTTCAGAAAACCCATGTCTAATTAGTAATGACCTCTCGAATTCCAGGCAGACCCCTGACATTTGGATGACATACTGGGCCCTGCACCAGAAGGTCCGGGATCTCCGGAAGGATCCAAGGATCTGAGACTGACATCGACCTCATGAGAGAAAACCATGCCCTCTTTGGCCAGAAGGGGGCTATCATAATTACTCTAGCACTCTCGTCCCTGATCTTTTTGAGGGCTAGAGGAATAAGCTGGAACGGGGGAAAGGCGTAGCCTAAGGGGAAATTCCATTTCTGAAGGAAGGCATCCACCCCATCTGGGAATTCTTTTGGGTTGAGAGAACAAAATCTCTCTACCTGTCTGTTCTGTCTGGTGACAAAGAGATCGATTGAGGGATTCCCCCAGAGATTTGAGAAGACTGAAGGGTTCAGGGACCATTCCCTCTGTCTCAGCCGATGACGACTCAGGAAATCCGCCTGGAAGTTCTCCTGGCCCCTTATGTGGAGTGCAGAAAGATGACTCACCTTCCCTTCCATATACTGGAACAACTGATCTGCTTCCCTCATGAGGAAAACCGATTTTGTCTCCCCTCGATGATTTATGTAAGCTACCGCGGACTGGTTGTCCGACATTATCCTGACATGTTTTAGATGAGTAAAGGGTAATGCTGTCTTTAGAGCCAGCCATGGCTAGCAGCTCTTCCTGTTTGAGGAGAATGTTTTCTGCATCGAAGACCACGACCCTGAATCATCTGATCTAAAAAATGAGCTCCCCATCCTCAGGGGCTGGCATCTGTTGTTACCACTGCTGGATCGGGGTAACCCCAAGGAATCCCCTGACTCAGGTTCGTGCTGTCTTCCCACCAGGACAGATCTTCTAATGTTTTCTTGGAGATTACTATCTTTGAGTCCAAAGCTCCCCCAGTCTTCCTTAGTGATAGGAGTATTTCTTTCTATAGCTGTCGAGTATGAAATTGGGCCCATTCTACCGCCGGAATACAGGAGGTTAGTGACCCCAGAATCGACATAGCTTTCCGGACCGTTAAATTCTGGGCAGATTGCAACATTTGCAGCTTTGCATGGACGCGTAGTATCTTCTCCTCGGTCAGAAAGACTCTCTGCGCCACCAAATCCAGGAGAAGACCCAGAAACACCTGACGAGTCCCTGGCACAATTCTGGACTTTTCGAGATTTATAATCCATCCTAAATCCTCCAAAATTTTCCTCACCCTCTGAACTGCCATCACACAATTCTGCTGAGAGCTTGCTATGATTAGAAAATCATCCAGATAGGGCAGGAATAGGATGTTTTTCTTTCTTATAAACGAGGCCACTTCTGCTACTACCTTTGTAAATATTCGGGGGCCATAGAGAGGCCAAACGGAAGAGCCTGAAATTGAAGGTGGCAAATACTTCCTTCTATAGTCACTGCCACTCTGAGGAACTGTTGATGCACAGGATGAATGGGGATGTGGTAATACGCGTCCTTCAAATCTAGGACCGCCATAAAACATCTGTGATACAGAAGATGAACCGCTGATTTTACTGTCTCCATCTTGAATTTATTGAAGAGAAAGTATTTGTTTAGTTGTTTCAGATTTATAATTGTGCGAAAGGAGTTCTCTGTTTTTTTTTACTAGAAACAGAGGAGAGTAGAATTCCTTCCCCTATTCTGCCACTGGGACTGGTATTAACGCCTGTTTTTCTAACAGTTTTAACACTTCCATCTCCACAACTGAAGAACTCTGAGTCTTTGTGACTACAAATTTTTGGGGAGAACTTTCTAACTTTAAACCTTCCCCTATGAGCTTCTTGACCCAATCTCCTGCCACCTTTTCCCATGCGGGAAGGAAAGACTTCAGTCTTCCTCCCACTGAACTCCTGGCGTCATTGCTGATATGGCTTTTTAGGCTGGGAGGAGGAACCTCCGAACAGGAAACCCTTTCCCCCAGACCCCTTCGATCTAGTGTTCTGGTTTTTATCGTTAAATTTTCCCCTACTCTGAAATCTAGCTGATGAACTAAAGGGACGTCTGGATCTAGAAAAGAGAGTTGAGGAAGCACCAGGAGAAAATCCTGGAAACCTCTTTTTCTTATCCGCAGCCTTTTCTAGGAGGGACTCTAACTCTGGACTAAACAAAAACTGACACTGACAAGGAATGCTGCACATTCTTTAGCCAAAGAGCTTGGCGAGCAGAATTGGACAAGGAGAAAGCCCGCGCAACCAGCTTGACCGAATCCACAGAGGCATCCGCAATTAAATCAGCAGCCTTCTGAAGAGTAGGTAAAGAGGCTAAAATCTGCTCCCCTGGAATCTTTTCTCTAATTTGACATTCCAACTGCTCAAACCAGATGCCCATGGATCTGGCTGTAACAGTGGCAGCAATATTTGGTCTAAACGCGAAGGGCGCAGCCTCCCAGGTACTTTTTAGACAAGAATCAACCTTTTTATCTAATGGGTCTCTCAGGAACCCCATATCATCAAAGGGGAGAGAAGACTTTTTCGAGATCTTGGATATGGAGACGTCAATTTTTGGAGCTTTTTCCCCAAGAAGAAGAAGGTTCTCCCTTAAAGGGATACTTCCTTTTAAACCCTTTGGTAATGAAGGCCTTCTTATCCGGTTTCTTCCATTCTCTGTCAATGAGGCCTAACACACTTTTATGCAATGGGAAACATCTATGTCTCTTCTCCTGAAGGCCCTCAAACACCGAATCAACCACCGATTTATTATCAAGAATGGAACGAATAGCCTTTAATAACTTGTCAGTGTCTTCAACTGGAAACAACGGTCTACACTTAATCTCATCTTCCGTGGAAGAGGAATTTTCTGAGTCGTATGTTTCTAATACCTCTTTGCTATCAGTTGAAGAATCTACCTCTGACCCCCAGTTTAATACTGATATCTTTTGGTGTTTACACCTTTGGTAAGAAATTTGGGTCCGTTCTAAGAATAACCCTCAAGAATAGACATAAAAGGAGGGTTAATAGAGATAGCGTGAATTTCACTAACCCTTTCATCTCTACCTGCCCCTTCCCTCGCGTGTGGAACACAAATCCGGCCTCCAAACCGGAAGTGCGTCATGTGGAACGCACACCTTACCGGAAGTGATGTCCACCTCTCGCGCTGTTTCATCCTGTGGACCGCATGCAAGCAAAAACGGCGCTCGGACGACCCATACATGCTGGGTCCCAGTCGCATGCAGCGGAATACAACACCCCCCATGGGGCTGTTTGCATTTCATTGCGCTACAGCGTGGCCTCACTCCCATCGAGGAGCTCACACGCAAGAGCCAGGTGTAAGCCCCGGACCACCACCGGCTCCTAGGGTCCTGCATAGCCCAACATCTGGGCGATAGACCCTAGCGGTTATGTGGCACATAGCCCTCCAGAGCATCTCTGGGACTTCCAAGCTATGGGTAAGAACCTGAAAGAAAACTACAGGTCTCCCACTTCAAGGACAGGAAACCACACTGAGGTGGGAGAGGCGCTCCACCTTTTTATTCTGCAGGTTTCCTGTCCCTGGAGGCGGATTGTTTTATATAGTCCTGGGCATCTCCATGGTAACAGATAGCAAACAAACTCTGTGTAGTCTGATGCCACCATCATACTCTCTTCCATACACTCTCTGCCCCCTACTTCTTACTAACCTACCATAGGAGACAGACG
The DNA here is from genome assembly GCF_905171765.1 of Bufo bufo. NCBI lineage: Eukaryota > Metazoa > Chordata > Amphibia > Anura > Bufonidae > Bufo > Bufo bufo. The sequence continues at coordinate 564,592,113 of NC_053392.1, read as the reverse complement.
ATTAGGCTACTTGCACACAACAGTGAAAAAAAACATCCATCAAAAACGGACATTCTGTCCGTTTTTCATGGCCATTTTGCATCAGTGTGTGCAAAATGAATTTTTTTTTTTTTTTGCTGCCCAATGCTTTAATAATGCCACCATGTAGGCCCCCTAATAAAATAATGTCCCCCATAGTGTATGAGTTTTTTTTTTTTTACTGCCCCAGCTTTAATAATGCCCATCTTAAATAATTTCCCCCATGGTTTAAATAATGCCCCCCGTTTTTTTTTTTTTGGTTGATTTTCCAAAATAACCACAAAAACCCTCACCTTATCCACTTGCTCGCGCTGCAGCCGTCTCTTCTCTCTTCACTGAACAGGACCTGCCGAAAGACCTGCGATCTGCGCGATGACGTCACTGAGCGCTTCCACGTGGTTACGTCACCACGCATATCGCAGGTCCTGCTCAATGAAGAGAGAAGAGACTGCCGCAGTGCGAGCAAGTGGATGAGGTGAGTTTCTTAAAAAAAAATATAACCCCTAAATGGCCATATAGATAAAGTGTACCCGTTTTTAACGGCCGTTAGACGGGTGCACTCCTGTCAATCAGCCGTTAAAAACGGTCCCATTGATTTCCGTGAAAACGGCCAAAAATAGGACACGTCCTGTTTTTTGGACGGACACTATTCACTGGCCGTTAAAAGAACAGCCATGTGAATAGCCCCATAGACTTTCATCGGTGCCAAAAATGGCCGTGTGACGGCCGTTACTTAGACGGCCGTCACACGGCCATTAATCACTGTTGTGTATGTTGCCTAAGAAGTATGACTGCAGGATCACACTACACAGGATTTGTTTGCAGCCTGTTACCATGTACCATGGAGACACAAAGGTCTACATGTACGGTGCTGGTAGTGAAAGGGTTAAAATACATTGCACTACAGCAGGGGTCACTAACCTCAGGCACTCTAGCCGTTGTGAAACTACAACTCCAAGCATGCTCCGTTCACTTCTATGGTAGTTCTGAGAACAGCCAAACAAGTGCGCATGCTGGGAGTGATAGTTTCACCACACCTGGAGTGCCAATAGTTGATGATCTCCGCACTACAGGAATAGTGCAAAATATTTTAGAAGCGATCAAAACTTCTGCTTTTTGCTTACTCGTCACAAAAAAAGGAATAAAAAGCGATCAAAAAGTGTTATGTATCCCAAAGTGATACCAATGAAAACTACAAGTCATCCCGCAAAGATGAAGCCCTCACACAGCTCCATCGAAAGGAAATTAAAAAAAAGTTATGGTTCTTGGGATGCGGTAATACAAAAAGATTTTCTACTTCAACAAATAAGTGTTTTTCTTGTGCAAAAGTAGCAAAACGTAAAATAAACACTACGGGGGTCATTTATCACACTGGTGTAAAGTAGAACTGGCTTAGTTGCCCATAGCAACCAATCAGATTGCACCTTTCTTTTTCCAAAGGAGCTGTCCAAAATCAAAGGAGAAATCTGATTGGTTGCTATGGGCAACTAAACCAGTTCTAGTTTACACCAGTTTGATAAATGACCCCCAATACGTATTAGGTATCACTGTAATCACACTCACCCAGAGAATAAAGTTATCATGTTATTTATGCGAAAAATTAAAGCGGTAAAGTTTATAATGTAAACGCTCACTGGCAGCATTGCTGTTTTTTCTCATCCACCAGAAAGAGTTAATACAAGTTACGCTACTTTCACATTAGCGGCAGGCTGTTCCGGCGGATGAACAGTCTGTCGGATCCATCCTGCCGCTCCATTGACTATAATGGGGGCGGGGCGGAGTTCCGGCGGCGGCAGTACTTGTAGTCCGGCTGCCTCTTGCTATGCGCTGCCGTGCCACCGCCGGAACTCCGCCCCCATCATAGCCAATGGGGACGGAGCGGGAGTCCGGGGGCACACGTGAACTAGCGGCAGGTCGGATCCGACAGGCTGTTCACCCGCCGGGGTCCCCTGCCGCTAGTGTGAAACTAGCCTTAATCAGTATGTTTTGTGTATCCCACTAGGACACCATTAAAACAACCACTTGTCCTGCAAAAAACAAGCCCTCATGCGGCCACATTGACGGAAAAAGGCAACAGGCTGGTCTCCAAGGGGTTAAGGCCCGCAGTACGGACGCCCACCAATTTGTGTGGTACAATCTTGTGCCCGTTGGCTGCTGCAGGTGGACGTGGCCTGGCCGCTCTGCTGCATTTAGTTGCAGTTTGTGCATCAAAAAAATATATAAAAATAAAGGAAAGTGATGCAGAGTCACGTGTATTGAAAGCACTAGTGCGGTAGTACCAATACTCAATGACTCCAGCTTTAGTTCTGCCAGTCTGGTCCCATGGACTGCACTGCTCTTATGTCTCTCTATACTCCCGCCTAGGCCCTCTCCATCTGTGCACAAACATGGCCGCCTACACACAGCTGAGCGGCGAGCACTAGATGGCGCTGTGCCCACCGCCCTCTCTGATTACGGCAGGTGCGGATGATGGACGGTCATGTGACAGCGCCCAGCCAATCACGTGAGCGAACGCTCCTCGGGTGATTGCAGCTGCGGGAGGGTCACACCCGACGGGAGAGCGGTGGAGGGCTCTGCCCGGGCCTTCAGCCATGGCTTACGCTGGCAATCAAAACCCCGTGGTAAGGGCTGAAGAAAGGCAGTGGCGGTTGTGTTCCTGAGTAGTGGTGATATGACGAATCCTCAGAGCCTTGTGTGGAGATACTGGTCTGTTACAGGTGGAATGGAGACTGAAGTGGGTGTTAAAGGGGTATCCTGCCCTAAACCACTACCAACCATCCACAGGACAGGCTTTGAATGTAGCGTTGTGTATACGGCTGATTCTGCCTGGGGGATATATAGCATTCTAGTGGGCGTGCCCTCCCCGCCAATGTAAACGTCATCACCTGTACATTGAACTGGTGGTAAATGTCTTGGCTGGAGCACCCCTTTAAGGCTCCATTCACACGTCCGTGGTGTGTTGCGGACCCGCAACACACCCGCCCGGCACCCCTATAGAAATGCCTATTCTTGTCCGCAAGCTGCGGACAAGAATAGGACATGTTCTATCTTTTGCGGAGCTGAAGATCGGGGCCGCGCTCCGCAGATGCTGATAGCACACTGTGTGCTGTCCGCATCCATTCCGTCCCCATAGAGAATGAATGGGTCCGCACCCGTTCCGCAAAATTGCGGAACAGATGCGGACCCGTTTGCGGACGTGTGAATGGAGCCTAATTCTGACCCACTTCATGGGATACAAGGCCTCAGATTCAGTCCACACACAAGCTTATTTTAGAAGAGCCTGTGAGGTCTCTGTCCCTCCAGCTACAAAAAAATAAAAAATACATTCTAAAAACCATCTAAAGACATCTGCTATACCGCAGCGTCCCCACAAAATGTCCCATGTCCCTTCAAGGATCCTGTGCATTGACTGAACGCCACCGGGTTGTGTGACATTACTTGGCTATATACAACTTCGGAGGCCATTTTTATATTTTTTTTAATGATTGCATTTGACTCATTTTTGGGCTAAAAATATATATTTTTTTTCAATTGACCTTTATTAAAAATATTGAGCAGTTCTGTCACAAAGGGTTGACGGTTTTTCGAGCTGTGTGACTGATACTTTCACTTTGTGCCGATCATCTAATAAACCGTCATAAACACTTATTTAAGCCACATTCTTGTCAGTTAGGCCTCATGGACACGGCCGTTGTTCTGGTCCGCATCCGAGCCGCAGTTTTGGCGGCTCGGATGCGGACGCATTCACTTCAATGGGGCCGCAAAAGATGCGGACAGCACTCCGTGTGCTATCCGCATCCGTAGCTCCGTTCTGTGGTCTGCAAAAAAATAATTACAACCTGTCCTATTGTCTGTTTTGCGGACAGGAATAGGCAATTATATCAATGGCTGTCCGCGCTGTTCTGCAAAGTGTTTTGCGGATCCGCAATTTGTGGACCGCAAAACACACAACGGTCGTGTACATGAGGCCTAAGATAAGAAGTGAGCTATAATGAGTGTTTATAATGTCAGAGAACGGAGATAAGGAGCCGTCAGCTCCCTGCCTGACGGAAAAGAGAGAAAATCCAAAGGCTGCTACTAGAGCATCTCCGCTACGTACACAAAAAAGGATGCCATATATTTAATAAAGACCAATTAAACATTTTTTTTTTAGCTCAAAAGGAGTACAATAATTGCCCCCAAGGGTGTACATAGCCTTTAAAGAGGACCTTTCGTGTTTTTTACTTTAGATATCTACCTTTGCTTGTAGGGTATGCTGTCACCCTGTATGTTTTTTTTCAAATATCGCTGCTGTGCCCCGCTGTGCCCCCCGCAGGTTTCCTGCTCAGTATATTAATCCTGAGCATCGGTACAGGGAGGAGGAGACGCCAGGTTTCTCAATGGGCGTCTCCTTCTCCCGGGCTGTACCGCGATCCATTCACAGCCAGGGAGAAGGGGAGCTTTTTTTCTCCAGAAAGGTCCTCTTTAAAGGGCATCTGTCAGCAGATCTGTCCCTATGACACTGGCTGACCTGTTACATGTGCACTTGGCAGCTGAAGGCCTCTGTGTTGGTCCCATGTTCATATGTGTCCGCATTGCTGAGAAGAATTATGTTATAATATATGCAAATGAGCCTCTAGGAGCAACGGGGGCGTTGCTGTTACACTTAGAGGCTTTGCTGTCTCTGCAACTGCTGCGCCCTCTGCACTTTGATTGCCAGGACCTGGTGTAATAATGCCTGGCCCTGACTTCTCCTACTTTCACACTTGCGGCAGAGGATTCCAGCAGGCAAACCGGACGCAAACTGATGGCATTTGTCAGACAGATCCGGATTCGGATTGAAATACCGGAACTGTCTCTCCGGTGTCATCCGGAAAAACGGATCCAGTATTATTATTCTTTGCATTTTTAAAGGTCTGCGTTTGCCGGAACGCTTAATGCCGGATCCGGCACTAATACATTTCAATGTAAATTAATGCTGGATCCGGCATTCTGGCAAAGTGATCAGTATTTTTGGCTGGAGAGAAAACTGCAGCATGCTGCGGTAATTTCTCCGTCCAAAAAACGTAAGAGGGACTGAACTGAAGACATCCTGATGCATCCTGAACGGATCGCTCTCCATTCGGAATTCATTAGGATAAAACTGATCAGTTTTTTTCCGGTGTTGAGCTCCTAAAGTCTCGCTGTGCCCTTCAGTATCCTGCGCAGTACAGTAAAGGGGCTCGCAGGCAGTTCTTTCCTGTACTGTGCAGTGTGAGACTTTAGGAGAAGTCTGCTGACAAGGTTGTCCAGGCACGTTTTTCTGTCTGATCTGATGTGAGATATGGAAGAGATGCACCATGGATGGTCAAGTGTTAGAGGAGGACCTATGCACGATACTAGGCACTGGCTCATGAAAGTGCCCCCCCCACCCCCTCCATTGCGCCTGGAATATGACTTTCCATGGAGTAGAACCACAACTTCTAAGAGAAGATGCTCCAGAACTGTTATTTTAAAGGGGTTTTGCGGTTTTAAGTGGAGACCAGAAAACTCGGGGATCAGCCTGTTAGAATAGATGATTACTAAGGCTACTTTCACATTTGCGGCAAAGCATTCCAGCAGGAAACAGCCTACCAGAGTTCTCGGCATCGCCAGATGTTACCGGAATGCCCGCCAGCCCCTGGCGATCTGGCTGCTACCTGGCAAATATGCTGGGATTTGGCCAGAAGAAAAAGAAAAACGCTGCTCTCGGCGGTTTTTGTCTGGTTACTTCCCGACCTTCCTGTCGGAAGGCTGTGCTGCGAATGTGAAAGAGGCCTTACCTGACAGATGGCGCGGCACTGCTCGGGTTCTCCTCGCAGGGCTCTGTTGTCTGTCATCTGGTCAGCACATGACTGCTGCAGGCAATCACTGGCCTCAGCAGTGCACTTACGAGGCCAGTGATTGGCTGCAGCGATCATGTGTTGATGTGACGTCAGCGCTGCAGCTGGGAGAACCAGATCCATCAGGTTATTCTTTACTGCAGGTCGCCCCATCTTGAAACTGGACGACCCCTTTAAGGAAAATGAACACGGCAGAACTAACATTAGTGGGGTGTGACCTACAGGCCCTTGCCGATCACAGAAGGAATAGGACGGTGGCTGTGTGAGTTCCCTCTCCGGTATAGACTATTGGAGAGGCTGCCAGACCTGACGCTGCTCCCATCAATTGCGCAGTCACAGTCGCCATTTGGTGCAGATTTGGGTTTCCTCTGTTTACTTGCCATTTTCTACAAGCTGCCAGTCCCTTGAAGCGGTTCCCACGTTGGCTCACGTCGCTCTTGTTCTTGTGTTATTTAGCCGAAGCTTTACAAGTCCATTATCGAAGATGTTATTGAGGGAGTGGCAGACATTTTTGCAGAAGAAGGTGTAGACGAGCAAGTCCTCAAAGACCTAAAACACGTAAGTGCCCAATGCTTTATTTTTTTTCAAACAGTAGGCATGGTGTACATTGTAACGTGCGGCATGTGGGTGAGTATTGGCATACCCCCCAGCAATGTCATCACTGCGCCCGGGGTGTGCCTTCTCTTCATACAGCTGATTGGCGGGGGGTGCTGGATGTCAGACCCCTGTTGATCTGATATTGTTGACCTATCCTGAGGATAGCTCATCAGTAATAAAAGCCTGGAAAACCCCTTTAAAAAGCTACTGAATATGGACCCCATTTATTAATTCTAACTGAAATTAAAGAGCTTGAATGCGGGATCGTAAAAAATGTCATTTCATTGTGTAAACCTCTTTCTAATCTCCTAGTGCCCCCGTCAGCCTTTCATCAGTCTCCATGCTCGGCTGCGCTCCGCTGTTTCCAGCCCGAATTTCCAAGTTGTGGGCGTAGATGAGCTGCAGACAGAAATGTAAAGGCTTCTACTCCGCCCACTACACCCTCCATCATCCCCTTACTGACTCCTGCTAATAAGGGATGAGCGAATCGACTTCGGATGAAACATCCGAAGTCGATTCACATAAAACTTTGTTAGAATACTGTACGAAGCGAGCGCTCCGTACAGTGTTAGAATGTATTGGCTCAGATGAGCCAAAGTTCTTGCTTGGCAAAGTCTCACGGGATAATAAAATATTAACAAAATACGAATAAAAGGAAAAAGTGATAAAAATTAACAAAAAGTGTCAGTGTCTCCCAAAGGTCTTTTTGTGACCTCTTGGGGAATATTATTTATAGCAGAAATATATTAAAAATTAAGTTAAAAAAGATGGAAAAAAAAATTAAATACATAAAAGAAAAAAACACCAACCAAAACCGTCGCCATTATCGCCCAATTAATGTATAACAAAACGACTGACACAAAATAGGGAACTAATTATAATCATTTATTTTGGTGTCACTTTGCATATTTAAAGAATAAGGAGCTATTGTTTGAAAAAAATAAAATAAAAAAATGTTAAAAATATTTTGTACAGTTTCCCCCGAATAAAACTAAAAAATAAATTATAAGGCCCTATGTGTCAAGTGAAAAATTGTTGCAAAAATTATTTTGGTGGTCCCAACACAAAGTTACAACCGTTCGAACCACCACGTGCGCTAAATCACAAAAAAAGTCTCTTCAGGCTTGGTTATTAAAGTGTTAACCAGTAAGCGCTTTTCCCACTAGTAAGGGAAAATGCTTACTGGTTATTGCAGGGCGCCTGTCACTGGCAGGAGGTGGTGATAACCGGGGAGTGCCTGCCTCTGCAGTGGAGAAGGAAAGCCCTGATTTATGAATAAGAGGCAGGAAGGAAATGTCGCCACTTTTCCTGTAAAAATGACTTTTAACAAGTTCCTGCAGCGTGGCCCCTGAACCAGACGATGCATACTTACCTGATTCCTGCCGCTCTGGCCCCCGCTGCCTCCATCTTCCGGTTCCTGCACTTTTACACCTGTCAGTGCATGGCCGTGGTCACATACACCGCTCCAGTCAATGACTGGCTTCAGCAGTGACACGCTGCTTGTTGCCACATCACCGCTGAAGCCAGTGATTGGCTGCAGAGGTGCATGTGACCATGGCCATGCACTGCCAAGTAAAAACAGCGCAGAGAGCAGGTAAGTATAAGGTCTCATGCACACGACCGTAGTTCGGGTCCGTATCCAAGCCGCAGTTTTTGCGGCTCGGGTGCGGACCCATTCACTTCAATGGGGCCGCAAAAGTGAATGGGTCCGCACTAACCGTAGTAAATCTCCTTCTATACCTACGTAAGACGTGATCGGCATTGCAGTAGAAGAACGATGACATATTTTGTTCTTTAGCTGAAGGTATATATTGAAAAGTCGTCCAGCCGAGCTTCCCGTGTGTCCTGATAAACGAGGAAAAACTATTTTCTCTGGTAAAATGAGAAATGAAATAGTAATTCCTGGTGAGGTCTGCAGAAGCCGAAACCGCAGCTATAAATCTCCTTCAGTCATGAAGGGTTTGATGGACTTAATAAATAACTGCATGCAAACGTATTATTCTGTGTGTTAGGCCTGGAGCAGACGGGAACAGCGAGGAGGCACCGTGATCCCATACTGACCTGTCTAATGCTGGCGTCTTATCTGCGGCAGGAGCGCTCTCTTTCTATTATCACAGGTTCAGAAAAACCGGGACACAGGGAGTCTTGCCAGTGGGACCCCCCGGCAATCAACGACTCAACATTGTTTGGAGATGGAAAATGATGCTTCTACAGTCCTTGTTTAACCCCTTCCCGGCACGTAACGTAATAGTACTAGTACATCATGGCGGCAGGTGACTTGCTGCATTTTGACGTACTATTACGTCATGGTGATCGGGCGGGCACCAGAGCGGTGCGCGCCTGATGACTGCAGGGGCCCAGCAGTCCCTGATAGCTGGGCAGATGCTGGCGGATTAACCCCTTCTATGTCGCGGTCAGCGCTGACGGCGGCAGAGAAAGTATTTGCGGCGGGTGAGGGAGCCCATCGGGTCCCTGCACTGTTGTGGCGGGGACCCGATGGGTGAGCAGGCAGCCCGATGCCATGCAGAGACCGCCCAATGCCTTGCAAGGCATCTGGACCTGCCTTCTACGGGGACCGAGGAGATCCAGCCCCAAGCTTGTCTCCTACTCAGTGTAATACACTAACAGGCAATGCATTACAATACAAAAAAAAATTAACTCGCCGAGTCCACTTGATCGCGTAGTTGCGGATCTCTGTCTTCTTCTGTAATGTTGAGCTGCCGGCAAAGGACCTGTGGTGACGTCACATCACATGATCCAATCACATGGTCCCTCACCATGGTGATGAACCATGTGATTGGACCATGGGATGAGCACAGTGACGTCATCAAAGGTCCTATTCCTGTGCGCAGCAAAGAAGAAGACAAAAGAAGCCGGGCTGCGCGATCAAGTGGATTAAGGTGAGTTAAATTATTTTCTATTTTTCTTTAACCCCTCCAGCGCTATTGTACTATGCATTCTGTATTCAGAATGCTATTATTTTCCCTTATAACCATGTTATAAGGGAAAATAATACAATCTACACAACACCTAACCCAAACATGCCGATTTTTCTCACGCGCGTGCAAAACGCATTACAATGTTTTGCACTCGCGCGGAAAAATTGTGCATTTTCCCGCAACGCACCCGCATCTTATCCGGGCAAAAAACATGACGCCCGTGTGAAAGAGGCCTAAGCTTTCTAACGTCCTAAAAAAATAAAATGACATTTTCAAAATGATGCGAACCTAAAGTAGACATATGGGGAATGTTAAGTAATAAATATTTTATGAGGTATCACTTTCTGTTTTAAAAGCAGAGAAATTTACATTTTTTAAAATTGAATTTTTTTTTACATTTTTCGTAAATTTAAGATTTTTTCATAAGTAAAGGTGAAATATATTGACTCAAATTTGAGACTGTCATGAAGTACAATGTGTCACGAGAAAACATTCTCAGAATGGCCTGGGTAAGTAAAAGTGTTCCAAAGCTATTACCACATAAAGTGACACATGTCAGATTTGCAAAAAAGTGCCTGGGCAGAAGGGCGAAAACTGGCCTGGGGTAGAAGGGGTCAAAGGGGTATTCTGTTGATAAGTTATCCCTTATTCACAAGATAGGGGATAACTATCAGATTGTTTGAGGGGTTCTAGAGCTGAGATCCACACCGATCACAAAATCCCTGTACCCTGTGGAGCCCCCGGAAATGGACAGAGTGGATGATCGGAAAAGTGCGCCTCTGCTCCATTCATTTCTATGGCAGCGCTGTACTTGGCTATCCCTGCTGCTACCATAGAAATGAATGGAGCAGAGGCGCACTTTTCCAATCATCTGTGCCATCCATTCATCTTGGCGTTTTTTTCTGGGAGTGCTGCACACATAGCAACCAAGATCACGATGGGCCTTCTGAAGACTCCAATGCCTTTCATATCAAAGTTCCTATTGTGCCCTACCTGTGCTAGGCTTGATTAGAAGGGACAGTTCTCCCATAAACTGTAATGGTAAATCATTGCAGTCTATGGGAGAAGCAATCAGATGATCGCATGTTAAGGTCTTCTAGGGGGACTAAAAATAAAATTGAATGGAATGTAAAAAAATTACCTATTGTTTAAATCAAGTTTTTGTTTAACATATTTTAATTTTTTTTTATTTTTTTTAATTTTCCATGTCAATATCTATATAAAAAAAACAAACATAAATTCCTGCAGTTTTCGCACTGGCCACTAAGCCTAATAGGCGCCACTTCTTGGTTTGTACAGATCTCTTTACTGCAGTTATCTGCTTATCTGTCATTCTAATCCTGCCTGTAATGTACAGATAAGACAGGATCCACCTTTCACAGTAGGTGATTGTTTCCTTGTACAATGTCCTTTGAACAGGTCACAGAGTATGCCCAGAAAACTGTCCCATAGAAGTCACTGAGGTCCCCTCCTGACCATTGTGTCTATGGCCCATGGGGTGCCGGAAAGCGATTTTCTTAATGTTTCCTAAATGCTGTTAAGAACAGCTCAAGCAAGATGGCCGCCCCCATAATCATGTTCAAAAATAGAATAAATATGCAAACAGAAAATAAAAACAGAGACTGAGATATTTTTACTGATGACCTTTCCTTAGGATAGGTCATCAGTATCTGATCAGTGACACCCAGGACCCTCACTGATCAGCTGTTTGAGAAGGCCGGGGTGTCCCTTCTCTCAGCTTTTTCTAAGCCCAGTTCATCGATCACGTGGCCTAGGTGCAGCTCAGCCCCATTAACGTCAATAGGGCTGAGTGCAATACCAAACACAGCCATTATATAAGGCTACTTTCACACTTGCGTTCGGAGCGGATCATCAGACGGATCCGCTCCGATAATGCAGACGTTCGCATCCGTTCAGAACGGATGCGTCTGCATTAAAACTTAGAATATTTTCTAAGTGTGAAAGTTGTCTGAGCGGATCCGTTCAGACTTTACATTGTAAGTCAATGGGGAACGGATCCGCTTGAAGATTGAGCCATATGGTGTCATCTTCAAGCGGATCCGTCCCCATTGACTTACATTGTAAGTCTGGACGGATCCGCTCGCCTCCGCACGGCCAGGCGGACACCCGAACGCTGCAAGCAGCGTTCAGGTGTCCGCTCACTGAGCGGAGCGGAGGCTGAACGCTGGCAGGCGGATGCATTCTCAGTGGATCCGCCTCCACTGAGAATGCATTGGGGCCAGACGGATGCGTTCGGGGCCGCTCGTGAGCCCCTTCAAACGGTGCGCACGAGCGGACACCCGAACGCTAGTGTGAAAGTAGCCTAAGGTATGGCGCTGTGCTGGGTAACCTGCGAGAAGGACGCAGCACTTACAGGAGCGCCGCTGCCTTCTCAAAACAGCTGATCGGCGGTGGTCCCGGTTGTCAGACCCCCACCGATCAGATACTAATGACCTATCCTGAGGAAAAACAGAAAATTGCTCAGTAAGGAAGTGGTTAAGATGTAATTGGAGGAACACTTGCCCCTATAGTTCTAAGGCCGAATGCACATGGCCGTGTTTCATGGCTGAGAGCAGGAGCGCACGGCGTCATTGGTTGCTATGACGCCGTGCGCTTTATGCCGCCGCTGCACTACAGTAATACATTAGTGCGAGAAACACGGCCGCGTGCATTCGGCCTAAGTATGTGTCCATTCCTTTTTATGTCCATAAGTGTTCAGACTGGGGATGAGTAATGGGACGCGGAGCTGTTTCTGATGTTTGCTTTGCTTATCTGAGGCAGTTTTTTAATTTATAGCATATAAAATACTCCAGCGCGGTTTGTAAAACTTTATCAAAAGCAGATGGGTGTAGACGTTGTCAGAACGACATCTACATTTATAATTTCGCTGCCCTGATTTATGTCATTCCGTGTCTTTCTTCTGGAAATATTAATGGTTCTGGTGAAGTGTACTCGGGACCTGCTGTTCCTGGCTCTAGAATAGTCATTTCTGTAGTGTGCTGCGTGTCTTCTCGTTCTTGTGACAGAGGGTCAACATGGTTAAAGGGGTTTTCTGGGGAAATTAATTTATAAAACTGGACCACATAGGGTTAAATTTTTTTTATAAAACTATAATGACCCTCATTGATCTTCCAATGCTGGACTGGTGGTCCACGCTGCTCTTCACTTCTTGGTCTTGGCTCAGGCGGTATACCGTGAGTATAGCTATGTCCTCTAGGAGGCGTTGACACTAGATAAAGCTGTTAGCTCCTCCCCTGGCAGCTATACCCCCTCCAGCCTGGAGAGAGAACTTCTGTTTTTTTTCTAGTGTCAATAGGAGGCAAGACCTCCTGAAGATTTTTTATTTTAGTTTTATTTTCCTTCTTTTCAGGTGGGAAACAGTGGTCGTCTCGCCTCCCTGTTCTCCCGGGGGAGCATGCCAGCGTTGGTCCGCCACGCCTCCTCCCCCACAAGAAGACAAGGTGGACCAGGGCAGCCTCGCTCCCTGCATCCCGCCAGCAGAAGCGTCACCTAAGTCCGCTAAAGAGAAGACCCTCCCGCCATGCCATACTTTTGCCACTCCGGTGCCAGCTGCTGAGGAGGTGACCCTGCTGGAAAAGGTGACCTTGCGGGTCCAGTTAGGGAGGGTGAAGAGGATGAAGATGAGGTGAGTACATGGGATTAGGTAAGTATGTTTTTACCCTCTTCCCCCTCCCTCTCTTTGGTGGCAATTGTTCCTAGGATTCGGGCACCAGGAAACAGGCACGAGCCTTTTATTTATGGTAGCACCAGGACTCCCTCTCACTCCCCTCTAGGCCGATGGCTTCGCGGGCACTAGGGGGTTAATAACATCCAGGCAGTTTCACACAGCAGGAGGCCATGCGCAGTGGATCAGTAATTCCGCTGCGGACCAGGAGCTGGTGTCAGGTGAGCGCACCGCCCTCTCGGCCCCCCGCAGCTACCACCAGATTCCGCCCTTTCGGGAGCAGGCACCAGGGAGCATTCTGGCCCGCGCTCTTCCCAGTCCGGGGTGAACACCCCCGGCCGGTGGTGGGGGGGTCAGTGACGCAAGCTGCCGCTCCGCTCTCGCTCAAGGTCCCTCTGCGCCCCAGCTCCGGTCGGCCGTGCGCAAATACTCAGGCCCGACTGCAACTTCATCCCCCGCTGCGGACCGGGAACATGCATCGGCGGTCAAGCAGGGAAGGGAGCGGATGAGGTTCCCCTCTATATGTGATCCGCTGGTGTCAGGACACTTAGGGGGTTAATAACATCCCTGGCAGGGGGTGGGGGGGCGCTCTGGTGCGAATTCTTCCCGCTACACTCCCCCCTAGAAGCCGCTGGGCCCCGCCCCCCTTCCTCAGGACAGCTTAACCCCTTCTGGCCAACCACCTCTTGCGGCCGGCACCAGATTACCTGACGTTGGGCATCCTAGTTTCATAAAAATAAAAAAGACAAGAAAAATGCGCTTTCATACAGGCCCCCCTCCTCAGCCTCATCACCGCAGGACCACCCTGTCTGTGTGGTACCAAGCTGGGCCCGTTTCCTATACGGACAAAGAAGGACCTCTCATAATTCCCAATCCGCCCTCCAGGGTCGTTGGTTGATAATCCTCCACCTGCGCAGATCCAGGGAGGACAGCTGAAGTATTCCCAATCCTCCCTTTGGGTCGTGTGGTTGATAGTTCTCTAGCGCACTTCACAAGGACCTCTGGAAGTTCCCAATCCATCCTCCGGGGTCGTTTAGTTGATAAAGCTCCGCCTACGCACTCCAGTGGACGGACCTCTAGTTCCCACTCCACCCTCTGGGTAGTTTTGTTGATATATCCCCACCGGCGTGGCCTACAACTGTCACGGGCAAGTTTCTAAGAGGTAGAACTGCGCGAATTGCGCATAATATGGGGAGTACGTTTCAGCGAGTCAAGTGTTCATTGACTCTGTAGTCCCCCTCAGCTGCGGGTTCTACCCTGACGCTAGCTTGCTGTTGCTCCTGTTTAGAGCCCTTCCAGGTAAAGTGTTGAGGCTAGCGCTTCTTAACTGGGGCAGTATGGTGCCATGGCTTCTACGGGATAGCCTCCCGCCTCCCCCTTAGTTTTGTGCCGACGGGGCAGGCGCTGGCTACTTCTTGGAGAGTGGTATTTGTGTTACCACTACATACTATGGTTCTTACTGCAGAGCTCCTTTGTCAGGTGGCGGATTCTTCTAGGTCTGAATTGGTGGCCTCTGCGGTATGGCCCCCTCCTCCGCTGGGGTATGGGCTAGCGATACAGTTGTGGCTCCCCTTGCTTGGCTTCCTCCTCAGGCGGAGTTTTGGCACAGCCACTAAATCCCTGGCTGCATCTGCATTTGCATGGGGTATTCCTTAGTGGCCTTCTATTCAAGAGTTCCGGACCCGGCTGGTGGGATGTGGTGCACTCCACATCTCTCATTCTACAGGTGAATCCTTCCCATTGGTCCTGGGTGTGCTACCTGTATCTCTTAAGACATGACTAATGCCTAGGTCACGTCAGCCCTCTGGTGATCATACTTCCCACCGCCTATCCCGGGGGTAGACTACGAGACTCCCCACACCAGACGGAGCGGGGTTGCTGTCACGTCTTGCCGCGCTGATAGACGTTCCATTCCTGGAACGGAACACCCTTCTATTTCTTCTTCCTCCTCGAACAAATGGCTGCTGGCATCTCCCTTCTGTATTCCTGGACTGCGGAAGGTGTTTGAGGCGGTCTGTCTGCGTTGGAGTCGCCCGGATGTGGACTTGATAGCATCGAGACTGTCTCAGAAGCTTCCCACCTTTCTCTCCCGAGCAGGAGATCCGGAAGCTTGCGGTGTGGACGCTCCGATTTCCCCTTGGCAGGGGTTCTCCCTCCTTTACTTTTTCCCCCCCTCCTAACCAGAGTTCTATGGAAGATCAGGATGAAGGGTATTCCGACTATACTAGTCGCCCCGGGGATTGGCCGTCGCACGTGGTACGCCGACCTCGTTCTCCTTCTAGTAGACGTTCCTTGTTCACTGCCACTCAGAGATGGCCTTCTTTCGCAGAGTCCGGTCTTCCACTAGTTTCTAAGGTCTCTTCGTTTGCCGGCATGGCTATTAAGTCCGCCATTCTACGCAAAGAGGTTTTTTTCGGCGGATGTCATCCGCAAGCCTGCATCGTCCAGGATCTATTACAGGACCTGGAGGTCCTTCCTGGGTTTCTGTGGAAGCCGAAATGTTCCGCCACTTTGTTTTTCTCTCCCCATGGTCCTGGCTTTCTACAATCGGGGTTGGACCTTGGTCTGGCCCTTAGTTCTTGAAGGGTCAGGTGTCTGCACTTTCTATCCTTTTCCAGTGTCCTCGCCTCCTAGAGGACATAGCTATTCCCACGGTTCCTGTGTCCCCCAATGAAGAGCGAGAAAGAGATTTTACTGGTAAGTTATACAAAAATATCCTTTTCTTTGTCCTGCTCACTGAGATGGCTGCACATGCTCAGTTTCATCCTTCAACTGCCTCCTGAGCTGTGATAGGCAGAGCATGGACACGCCCCCTGAGCTGTGATAGGGAGAGCATGGCCACGCCCCCTTAGCTGCAGCAGAAAAGACACTCCCCTTGAGCTGTCGGCTTGATATAAATCTAGCAGAGCAATGAATGGGGAGATCTCTGGATCCATGTGAGGTACAGGGCTGGTTCTAGCTTTGTTAGAGATTGTCATGTTGTGTATGTTTTCTGATGTTTCATTTTTTACATTATTCATGTGATAACCCCTTTAATAAGTTGCATTGCGACTCATGGGGAGCCACTTCTGCAATGTGGCGCTAGCGAGATGGTTCTCTTTCCTTGGGAGAACCCATTGGTCTTAGCTTGACACGCTGGAAGCACCCAGTCGGCCAATCACACAGGAAGATTGTCGCTGTTGGGGCCCCGCGAGGTCCAGCAGCAGTCTCTTGCCACTGGCATTGTGGCGGTCACGTGACCACTGCTGCCTATAGAGGGAGGCAGTGCTGCTGTGTATGATGTGAGTTCAATGAAGACAGGATCTGTGAAAACTGCTTCTGTCTACAGACTCTACAACATACCGGCATGGCTGCCGCTGCATCTCCCCGCAATGCTAGGGAGGCTAGTTCCTGTTGCTACCTGCTATTGGCTGCCCCTCTGCAAATATATATATGCTGGTATTGATTTAATGTAAGGTATATGAATTGATAAAACCACGTGCTTCACACTATTAGGCTACTTTCACATGAGCGTTCGGGCGTCCGCTCGTGAGCTCCGTTTGAAGGGGCTCACGAGCGACCCCGAACGCATCCGTCTGGCCCTAATGCATTCTCAGTGGAGGCGGATCCACTGAGAATGCATCCGCCTGCCAGCGCTCAGCCTCCGCTCCGCTCAGTGAGCGGACACCTGAACGCTGCTTGCAGCGTTCGGGTGTCCGCCTGGCCGTGCGGAGGCGAGCGGATCCGTCCAGACTTATAATGGAAGTCAATGGGGACGGATCCGCTTGAAGATGACACAATATGGCTCAATCTTCAAGCGGATCCGTTCCCCATTGACTTTCAATGTAAAGTCTGAACGGATCCGCTCAGGCTACTTTCTGACTTAGAAAATTTTCTAAGTAATAATGCAGACGGATCCGTTCTGAACGCTCGTGTGAAAGTAGCCTTAGACTTCTTAGTGCCTCACCTAATGGGCAATCGATATGCCAAAAAACTGCATTAAAAAAATAAACACGTTAACCCAGTGTTGCCTGGCACTGTATAGTTTCAGAGCCGGCCTCTGCCACCTGAGCTACAAGTGTCGGACCCCCCCCCCAGTCTGATATTGATGGCCTATTTAGAGGATAGATCATCAGCATCAAAATCCTTGACAACCCCTTAAAGTAATCAACCTGAGTGCTGTTGGTTGTTGTTTTGCTCTTACATTATTTCACTGATTTTGGATCTTTTTATAGTAACCGTTTCTATATTTGTGCCCTTTAACAGTTGTGGGAAACCAAAGTTATGCAGTCTAAAGCGACGGAAGGCTTCTTCAGAGACCACAGTCATGTTCCTCAGTTTGTCCTTCAGTTGCCGCAGCATTTACATCAGTCGCTCCATGCCTCAACAGGTTGGTAAAACTAGCTGAGTTCACACATACCAGCGGCGAGGACGATAGTCGCCACTGCAGGACCGCCCAGGCGACTTCTTGTCAGCAGCGTGTGGCGGTGTTTTTCCTTCCTGGTAGCGCTGCCTTCTCTTCATTGCTCACCTGCTCGCTGTTGTAGGCGCCACACTGAGCAGGTGTCATTACACATGCAGTAAGCCGTCCCATTCACTTCTATGGGGTGGATCCTTCTTATTCAAGTGCATAGGAAGGGGCCATCCCATAGAAGCGAATGGGGCGGCTTAGGTGTAATTGCACCTGCAGGAGGGTGGCCGTCTCTTCAAGCAGCCGATCTGAGAATAGGTCACCAGTATGAATAAAGCGGACAACCACTTTAATGCCTCATTTTTCGCATACAATCGCCCACGGGAGGTCTCTCTCTGGTACGGCTTTTTAGTTGAAAGGTAGGACTGGATCATGGCACAAGGAAACGTTCCCCAGTATCTCCTTAGGAAAGGGTTTCTCCTCTGCTTTGAGCTGCAGTTGATCTTTGCTTCGATCTAAAAAGAGAAAAACAGCCCTCCCTGTGTGACGTGCCGACAGGAGGGGATTCGTCCTCTTGTTTGTCAGGTTTCTCTCCATCGCTACGTAGTGAATTAATGTGACGAGGAAGAAATGAGTCGCTTCTTAACGCAGACCTGGGGTGCGTAGGTTGTATCAGCAGATGATCATTAGTCGCCCGTCACAGGCTCTGAGATTCTCCTGTGAAGTGTTATATGATCGCTCCCGCTGCAGCATCAATAGACTGATGAACTGAACACCCCATCGGTCATATACTGGCTAGCTTGTAAGACATTGAGCAGGCTAGAATGTAATTACTTACCTGCCCAGGGGGTAATATGGAGTTTCTCAGATCGCCTTCCCCTCGATGTTCAAGCACATGTTACATGAATCTATTACGAGCCGATATAAAGCCTGTTACAGATCTACCTGAGACCCACACTGTTGGGGTTAATTCACACAGGAGGAGAAATCTGCAGTGTATCCACCACGGGGACATTATTTAGGGGTCCATTCCAAGTCACTCCAATCTTAGTACCTTCTTATGTTTCCATGTAGCAGCCTAAATGTGGTTGCTACTTGAAGACTTCAGCGTCCGTTAGGTGGCCTGATGCACCCAGGTGGGCATAATATCCGCCCCTGGGGGGGGGGGGGGGACGCACCCAGTTGGGCTTAATAGTCACCCCTTGGGGGGGGAAGTGGGGTAGGCTGGTAGGGTTTCAGGAACATCACATCTGCTCCTGTTTTGGGGACAAGAATGGGTATTAGAAAAATACTGTGGGATCTGTGGAAGGGAGAATGCGGGATGCACACGGCCGGTATCCGTGTTGTGCAGATCTGCGAAAACTGATACGGCCATGTGCTTGAGGCCTAACACTTTTTTTTTTATACAGCTGCCCATGCTTTCCCCTTTTCCTCTTCAATGTACAAGAAGCTGTGCCTCGATACTGTATTGCGCAGCTTATCCATACACAGTGTGACAAACATGACATTTGTCATTGACTTTGTTTTTCCTATTTCCATGCCTAATGTTTCCAAGGGTTAACCCCTTCCCGACTAGCGCCATACTAGTACAGCGCTGGCCGGGTCTCTAAAGATGGTGCCCACTCCTAAGTGGATCGGTCGCCATAGTCGCAGGGTTTCATACAGCAGACACCCGTGGCTCATGTCCGCGACCAGCAATACTGCCGGTCACAGACATTTAACACTTCAGATGCCGGAGGAGCTAGAGCGTGTCATACAGAACGACAGGAGGCTGCTGCACATTATCTCCTATGGAGCCCTTGTCTGTAGCAGGGCTCCATAGGAAACTAGTAGAATCATCATAGACTCCAATGCTAGTGCATTAGCGTCTATGACAATAGCAATCTAATGAATGCTTGGTATAGTTCCCCATGGGAGCTATAAAACAGTGTAAAATAAATTAATAAAGTTTCTAAAATAAAAAAAATTATAAAAATTCGAATCACCCCCGTTTCCCCCCCCCCCCAAAAAAAATACACATCATGGGTATCGAACGCCTATATTATAAAAATTTCAAACATTTATTCCCTTTACGGTAAATTGCGAAATGGGGAAAAAAAACTCAAAATGGCCTTTCTCGTTCATTCCATTGGGGGACACAGACCATGGGTATAGCTTAGAGATATTACTAGGAGGGACACTATGCAAAAAAAGAAGCTCCTCCTCCTCGGGCTATACCCCCAGGCACCTCCAGGAGAACTTCAGTCTTTGCTTAGTGTCCGTCCAAGGAGGTTGACTCTTACTCTTCTCCTGTTTTGTTATTTTCTGTTTTCAGATGGGGACGCAGGTCAGCATTGCGCTTTCCTGGCCCCTGTGGAGTGTCTGCCACGGTCTTCTGAAGGTTCCTGGCTACCTCCCATTCCCCCACAGAAGAAAAGTGGATCCAGGCTCGACATGTAAGCTCTGGCATCCCACCAGCTGCTGGGACACCTGCTGCCTACCCTCCCCAGAGCACTGCCCTCCTTTGGAGTCAGATGTCTGAAGAGGTGAATCCCTGCTGGTCTGGACATCGAGGGAGCATGCTGAGCAGATAAGTATTGCCTGCTTCAATCTCCCTTCTCTCTCTTCCCTCCCCCCTATCTTCATGTCGTTTGTCTGGCACTCTGAGGCCGCCTGGGTGAGCTGGAAAAGGACCTGCTGGGGGCATTTTTTCCTAGAGGAGGGGGCCTTCCGGGTAGGGCTGATAATTCCCTATCTTCATTTTTCCTACCTGCCTACAGCACAAACGGCAGCTTAAGATCGGCAGAGACAGGACGCCTCTGCATATGATTATTTCTGTTCCTTTAGACTGCGGCCGCTGCGCTCTCTGCAGCTCCCCGCCGGACCGCTCCGTCATTCATTAACCCCTGCTGCGCCGTACGGCTATGGGGTGTAGTTTGAATCGCGCGCGCGCTTTTTCGCGCCGCAATGACGCGCTCAAAGGGGCGGAGCTTCGGCGTCCGGCCTGTTTTCTCCTTACGCCGGAGACTCTGCTGGTTTGTGGCCGTGCAGCTCCTCAGTGACCGGAGACTTCTGCTGTTTGCCTGGGTGGTAGGAATTGCAGCAACCTGGTAGGAAATCTGTTTTACATTGGAATCCATCATGCCTAAACCTGGGGCCCCTAAGCCTTCCAAGGCTCCCTCTCAGGCTCCACTGGAGTCATGTAAAATATGCCTTAGGCCTTTTTCTGTCACTGGTTCTTGTGACTCATGCCCTGCTCCTATACAGGATCAGCCTCCTTCTCTTGCTCAGCCCGGTCCTCCCTCTGCCCCTGCGGAACCAGCGGTACCCGCCTGGGCCTCCGCCATGTCTAATGCGGCAGCTGATCTGGCCTTAGTTGCCAAGGCAGCCATGTCCTTCATGGAGCGCATGGCGGCTACTACCCCTGTGGCAGCCACCACTCCATCTCCTCTCAGTGACTCTCACAGAGGGCGTCTGACTTCTAAAAGGCAGCGTGAGCGGCAGCATTCCTCCTCGGATGACTCCGCTTCTCCCCCTCGCCTTGAGGCATGCCCGGTTGACTCTCCCCCCCGCAGGGAGCGCAAATCCGAAGGGGAATTGTCCGGATCGGACGAAGTCACGGAGCGGGAACCCCTGCCTAAGCTTTCCACCATGGTAACCGAGTTGGTGGCAGCCGTCCGTGACACTTTTAATATACAAGGGGATTCTCCTCCCTCCACTAGTCGGGAGTTCTCCCTTTTTCCACCTAAGAAGCAGGAGTCCGCTGTGTTCCCTATTCATGAGGAATTCACTGCGGTCATATCAAAAGCTTGGGATCGTCCTAATCAAAAGTTTTCGGCCACCAAGCGTATGGATACACTGTATCCTTTTCCAGCTGACACAGTGGAAAAGTGGACTTCTTCCCCTAAGGTAGATCCTCCGGTGGCCAGGTTAGCCAAGAACACGGCCCTTCCCGTCCTAGACGGTTCCTCTCTGCAGGACGCGGTGGACAGACGTTTGGATTCACTTTCCAAGTCTATCTTCTCCCTGGCGGGCGCTTCCCTGCGACCGGCCTTCGCGTCAGCTTGGGTCGCCAGAGCCCTTACAATGTGGTTGCAGCGCCACCACCAGGATCTGTCAGAGCAGGACGCCTCTGCAGATACTCTGGATTTTATCATTCAGATGTCTCAAGCTTCCAAATATCTCTGTGAGGCTTCAATGGACATCGGCTCCCTCTTTGCCCGTATTTCGGCCCTCTCTGTCATTCAGCGCAGGGAGGTCTGGCTGAAGGTGTGGGATGCTGATGCCTCATCTAAGCGTTCACTCGCTAATCTTCCCTTTGAAGGGTCCAGGCTCTTTGGGGCTCAACTAGATGAATTTATTTCGGCCGCAACTGGGGGGCAAGAGCACTCATCTACCTCAGCCCAGGACCAAGCGTCCCTTTCGGTCTCGGCCTTCAGGTTTCCGGGGCCAGTCCTTTCGTCGCTTCTCCACTGCCAGGACGCCGTCGTCCTCATCGGCAGGGGGGTCCCAGGACTCCCGCAAGAAGCCTTTCTTCAAGCCCCAGCCTTCTTGGCGGCCTCGGGCGCAGTCAGCCCGTCCTCCTGCTCCCAAGCAACCCTCCGCATGAAGGGGTGCCCCCACCCCTCGTGGTGGGGGGACGTCTGCTCTCCTTTCAACAAGTTTGGAGGGCTCACGTTCTGGACGCCTGGGCTCTGGAAGTGGTGACGTCCGGTTACAAGTTGGAGTTCGCGTCCAGTCCGCCGGAACGTTTTTTCCCTTCTCGCGTTCCGGGGGATCCGGCCAAGGCCTCGGATCTCTTTTTTGCGGTCTCCTCTCTTCTGGACCGTGGTGTCATTTCCCCCGTTCCCCCAAAAGAGCAAGGGACAGGTTTTTACTCAAACCTGTTCGTTGTTCCAAAGAAGGAGGGGTCAGTGCGTCCGATCTTGGATCTAAAACTTCTCAACAAGTTTCTACGGGTGCGGAAGTTTCGCATGGAGTCCCTTCTCTCCGTTATTGCTTCTCTGAGTCCAGGAGAATTCCTCACGTCTGTGGACATTCAAGACGCCTACTTGCACGTCCCTATTGCAGAGTCCCACCATCGTTTTCTGCGCTTTGCCATAGGGGGGCGTCATTACCAGTTCGTCGCCCTACCTTTTGGGTTGGCGACCGCCCCTCGGGTTTTTACGAAGATTCTGGCGCCTCTCATGCGCTTCTTCGCACCAGGGGCATCTCTTTGTTACCATACCTAGACGACATCTTGATAAAAGCTCCGTCTCTTCCACAGGCCGAGGACAGCGTCCGAATCACCGTTCAATCCCTGGAACGGTTCGGGTGGCTGATCAATCTTCCCAAGTCCTCTCTTCACCCCTCTCGTTCCTGGGGATGATCTTGGACACCTCGATTTCTCGGGTGTTTCTTCCGGATTCCAAGGTTTCCCAGATTCGACTGGCAGTGGTGTTTCTTCTACGCTCTCCACGTCCCACCATTCGGGAGTGCATGCGGGTGCTGGGCCTTATGGTCTCCTCTTTCGAGGCGATTCCGTACGCCCAATTTCACACTCGTCCGCTACAGCAAATGATCCTTGCCCTCTGGAACAAGAGCCCTCGGGGTCTAGAGACTCCTGTTCTTCTGTCCCGGCAAGTTCGAGCTTCTCTCCCTTGGTGGCAGTCTTCCCTCAACCTATCGTCAGGAAGGTCCTTCCTTCCGTTCTCCTGGACGGTAGTCACCACCGACGCCAGCCTCATCGGTTGGGGAGGTGTTCTCCGGAACCTCACAGTTCAGGGTGTCTGGTCGACGGAGGAGTCCCGTCTCCCGATAAACGTCTTGGAACTAAGGGCGATTTTCCACTCCCTCTCCCACTGGACTCCTCTCCTTGCAACTCGCCCGGTGCGTGTTCAGTCGGACAATGCCACGGCTGTGGCTTATGTCAACCATCAGGGCGGGACCCGAAGTCGGGCAGTAATGCAGGAAGTAACGAGGATCCTCTTATGGGCGGAGTCGCATGTTCCAGTATTGTCGGCGGTGTATATCCCGGGAGTCGACAATTGGACGGCGGATTTTCTGAGTCGCACCAGGGTGGATCCGGGAGAATGGTCTCTCCATCCGGAGGTTTTCGAGGACATCTGCAACCGATGGGGCCGTCCGGACGTAGATTTGATGGCTTCCCGGCTCAACCACAAGGTGCCGGTGTATCTAGCCCGCGCTCGAGACCCGCGGGCGGACGGGGTAGACGCGCTGGTAGCTCTATGGCAGCGGTTCAGCCTCCTTTACGTCTTCCCTCCGATTCCTCTGTTGCCGAAGGTGCTGCGCAAGATAGAGGCGGAGGGGATACCAACCATTCTCGTCGCCCCGGATTGGCCTCGCCGCGCCTGGTTCTCCAGCGTCGCTCGTATGTTGGTCGACGTTCCGTGGCCGCTACCCGACAGAGAGGATCTCCTGTCTCAGGGGCCACTCTTCCACCAGAATTCACGGCAGCTGCGTTTAACGGCGTGGCTGTTGAGACCTCCATCCTAAGGAAGAGAGGCTTCTCTGATGCGGTGGTGAGAACCATGATCAGGGCTCGGAAGCCGGCTTCTTCACGGCTCTATTATCGCACCTGGAAGGCCTTCCTGGTTTTTTGTGAGAAGTCGGGCTACCCGCCCCTACGTTTCTCTGTCCCAGTGGTGCTGTCCTTTCTCCAATCCGGCCTTGACATGGGTCTGTCGCTCAGTTCTTTGAAGGGTCAGGTTTCTGCTTTGGCTATCTTTTTTCAGAAGTCCATTGCCTTTTTGAGACCTGTGAAAACCTTCCTGCAGGGGGTGGCGCATTCTGTTCCCCCGTATGTGCCTCCCTTGCCCCCCTGGGATCTCAACTTGGTTCTGCGCGCCCTTCAGTCGGCGCCTTTTGAGCCTCTGAGGGAGATCTCTCTGGTTTTACTTACCTGGAAGGTAGTTTTTCTGGTGGCCATAACCTCCATCAGACGAGTTTCGGAGCTGGCCGCACTTTCCTGCCGAGAACCTTTTCTGGTCTTTCACCAGGATAAGGTGGTGCTCAGACCGGTGCCTTCTTTTTTGCCCAAGGTGGTTTCTCCCTTCCACCTTAACGAAGATCTTGTCCTGCCCTCTTTTTGTCCTTCTCCGGCGAACCCCAAGGAATGCGCTCTCCACTCTCTGGACGTCGTCAGGGCTCTGAAGGTGTACCTGGGGGCTACTGCCTCCTTCCGGCGTTCAGACTCTCTCTTTGTGATTCCTGAAGGGTCTCGTAAGGGCCTGGCGGCTTCCAAGGTCACCGTGGCGCGGTGGATCCGTTCCGCTATTGCTGCGGCCTATCGCGCTCGTGGCCAGGTTCCGCCGTCACGGATTACTGCTCACTCCACAAGGGCAGTGGGAGCTTCCTGGGCTAGACGCAATCGCGCATCCGTTTCCCAGTTGTGTAAGGCGGCCACTTGGTCGTCCTTACATACTTTCACAAAGTTTTATCAGCTACACTCTCTGGCCTCGGCTGATGCTGTTTTTGGGCGCAGGGTATTGCAGGCTGTGGTTCCTGTTTAACTGCGGGACGCTTATTCCAGGCGGTGTTGGGTTTGTTTCTTGTTCCCACCCCATGGACTGCTTTGGGACGTCCCATGGTCTGTGTCCCCCAATGGAATGAACGAGAAAAGGAGATTTTTGTGAAACTCACCTGTAAAATCTTTTTCTCGTCTTTTCCATTGGGGGACACAGCTCCCGCCCCTTTTTTTATGGTTTTCGCCTTATGGTGTGCGGTGTGATGGTTTCCATTGTGTTTTATTTCCGTTCTCCTTCTCCTACTGCTTTTGCAACGACTGAAGTTCTCCTGGAGGTGCCTGGGGGTATAGCCCGAGGAGGAGGAGCTTCTTTTTTTGCATAGTGTCCCTCCTAGTAATATCTCTAAGCAATACCCATGGTCTGTGTCCCCCAATGGAAAAGACGAGAAAAAGATTTTACAGGTGAGTTTCACAAAAATCTCCTTATTCACCGTTTTTGGTTGCTTCATTTCCCACAAAAAAAAAATGTATAAAAAGTAATCAAAGAGTTGTACACACCCCAGAATGGTATTGAAAAGTACAGATTTCTCCGCAAAAATGAGCCCTCACTCCATACACATAGTTACCAAATAAGTTATAGAGGTCAGAATATGGCGAAGAAAAAATAAAACATGATTTTTTTTCCAAGTTTTCTATTTTATCAGTATCAAAATGCAAGAAAAACCATACATATAAGGTATCGCCTGATTCGTACTGACCTGTAGAATGAAAGGAGCTGGTCAGTTTTATCGCACATTTAACGTTGTAAGTTGGTGAGGTTGGAAAGTACAACTTGTCCCGCTTAAAACAAGCCCTGGAAAATAAAAAAAGTCATGGCTCTGGGAAGGCAGGAAGTGCAAAATGAAAACGCAAAAACAAAAAACCTTGGGTTTAATGGTTGAATTTTGTGTTGGCCAGTTGATGGGGGTCGCCCCCTCTGTATCAACCCACAAGGGAAGCGAGCATAGGCCTAGCCAAGGAGTGAGGGAGAGGTCGGGTCCTGGTGTAGTGTGCCCTGATGCCCAGCAATAAAGGAACAATGGTGACCTGGAGTTTTTTTTAAACAATATTTGTAAAATGAATAGACTTTCTGAAAAGTTGATTTGAGTTGCCGAGCCCTTCAGAAGATCCTTCGTTTTTGCAGTGACCCCCTTTCCCCCTCCATTTTTATAGTAATTTGTTTTCATATAGTTCAATAATTCATCAAAGTAAATTCTGCTATTTATAAAGTTGAAACGCAGAAGTGAAAAAAAAAAGAAAATAAGTGATTATTTATCGGGTTCATGCCAAGTGCAGACAGCAGATAATATGAGCAGCTGGGATCCTGCAAGATCAGAGCGATGGAGGGAATTAAAATGAGAGGTTTAAGGGTAAAGTTTGTTAGTATAAATGTAATGAAATTGATGATTTCATCATGTGAAACAGTTTTTTTTTTTTTTTCCCCTGTTCCACATCATTTAGGTTTTTTTCACAATTCATATTACTGATTATTGGTATTCCTTTTGGGCATCTGTCAGCAGATTTGTACCTATGACGCTGGCTGACCTGTTACATGTGCGCTCGGCAGCTGAAGGCATCTGAGTTGGTCCCATGTTTATATGTGTCCGCATTGCTGAGAAAAGTGATGTTTTAATATATGCAAATGAGCCTCTAGGAGCAACGAGGGCGTTGCCGTTACACTTGGAGGCTCTGCTCCCTCTGCACTTTGACAGGTCCAGGCAGGGTATACTTCATCACGTCTGGACCTGTCAATCAAAGTGTAGGGGGAGCAGCAGTTTCAGAGCGAGCAGAGCCTCTTGGTGTAATGGTAACGCCCTCGTTGCTCCTAGACGTGCATTTGCATATATCAAAACTTAATTCTCCTCAGCAATGAGGACACATATGAACATGGGACCAACACAAAGGCCTCCAGCTGCCAAGCGCACATGTAACAGGTCATCCCTTTAACGAGAGAGGATGTGGCCTTTAAAGGTCTTTTCCGACTGATTTGTACTAATGTCCTATCCTCAGGGGTCCTACACCCGAAAACCCCTTCTGATCAGCTGTGTCCTCCTCAGTGCATACCAATGCCATTCATTGTATCACAGCTCAGCCCCATTCACTTGAATAGGACTGATCTGCGTCTAGGCCGTGTGACCGATGAACTTGGCCTAGTCTGAGGATAAGTTATCAGTATAAAACGGTCAGAAAACCACTATAAAGGGAACCTGTCACCGGGATTTTGGGTATAGAGCTGAGGACATGGGCTGCTAGATGGCCGCTAGAACATCCGCAATACCCAGTCCCCATAGCTCTGTGTGCTTTTATTGTGTAAAAAAACCGATTTGATACATATGCAAATTAACCTGAGATGAGTCCTGTCCGTGAGATGAGTCAGAGACCGGACTCGTCTCAGGTTAATTTGCATGTGTATCAAATCGGTTTTTTTTACACAATAAAAGCACACAGAGCTATGGGGACTGGATATTGCGGATGTTCTAGCGGCCATCTAGCAACCCATGTCCTCAGCTCTATACCCAAAATCCCGGTGACAGGTTCCCCTTAAGGGTGCTGGCACACAATCTGGTCAGGCAGTGGGATCCACATGTGGATGATCTGTAATGGCTGGGCAGCATCTGTACATGTTATTTGAAAGAAATGCCATGTACTGGTGCGGCCCAGAATGCGCTGGTGCAGCCTGGACCGCAGTGGCAGCCTAAAATACTTTACTGAAATTTGAGCAAATGAAAGAGAGCCGTGCCAGATATTTTTAAGCGTTTCTAGGATTTTTTATATTGATGGCCTTTCCTCAGGGTAGGCACCAATATCACTCCGGCTGAGTCTTGGCACCCCGCGCCCCCGCCGATCAACTGTTGCCTTGGAGCTGTGTAGTTCGGGCACCAGAACTGCGTCTATTGTCCAGTGGATACAGCTGATAACTGCTGCTGCCATTCACTTGAAGGGAACTAGATAACTGATGTGCAGGTCGTTGGACCCCCTCCCATCTAATGTTGTCCTCAGAACAGGCCATCAGTATCAAAATCCTGGGCAACTCCTTTAATGTGGTTGTACAGGCTTAGGGTTCATGCACACGAGCGTGATGGCTTATTGCCCGTGCTGCGGACCGCAAATAGAGCTCTGCTATGCATGGGTACCAGACATGTGCACTCCTGCGGACGCTGACTCATTGACTTGAATGGGTCCACGATCTGCAACCTACGGCCAAAGATGAAACATCTGCTCTCTTTTTGCAGTGTGGAGGCACGGACCTGAAAGCCAGCGGAAGCGCTTTGTAGTGCTTCTGTGGGCATCGGATCCATGCCTCCGCTCCCCAAAAGGTAGGTGAAGTCCTATCTTGCGGATTGCGGACCCATTCAAGTCGACGGGTCCGCATCCACACCACAGAGTGCGCACAGTCAGTGCCTGTATATTGCGGACCGGCCGCTTACAGTCCGCAGTACGGGCGCTGAGCCAGTACACTCGTGTGCATGAGCCCTTAGAGAAACTTGGCATTTTTTTTATTTATTTTTGTTTTTTAAACTCTACTACACCTGTGGTATTGTAGCTTAGCACGATTCGCTTCAGTAGCTGCAATGCCAGACCCAACCAGTGGAAACGTGTGGCACTGTGTCTGCAAGAAAGCAACAATGTTTTTCTTATCCCATACACCTGCTTTAATTCTAAGGTCTGTGCCACCCAACGTATGGGCCTCAGCCATAATAGCAGACATAGCCCATTGTGGAGGGGTGCTGTTTCTGGAAAAAATATCAGTCCTTAAATGTAATGTCATACAACCCCCTTAACTCAAGAGAGTCTAGTCCAAGCAAATGCATGGGTCTGACTGCTCCCATGGTCAGCAAGTGACTGCCTATCCTAGTGATTTGTTTCCCCTTCTGCTTCAGATGTTCTATTGCTGAGGGGGCTCCATACTAGCGCCTCGTTGGCTGGGCTTTGACAGGACGCTCTGTGAAGAACATCATAATACTGGTATTGTCTGTTCTTCCAGTTGTTTGAAGTTGTTCTAAACTAATTTGCACTTTATAATTCCAACCACAACAAAAAGAATTTCCTCTCCAGCACCCGTCCCAAATAAAGTCCAATATCTATTGTTATCATATTAAAAACTGCAAATCTACAGAGTCCAAGCAGATGCTTACCAATATCGGGCAAGACTATTTGTCCTTAGTCGTAGCATGATTGCTGAGGCAACCATACAGTGACTGAAAGGTATCATACGCAGGTTCTGTTCTAATTAATAGGAGATGGGCCTGGGACTGTTGAGCCTGAGCCTGAGCCTGGGCCTGGGACTGTTTTCTTGGTTATGTGCTCTTATGACTTTCTATACAATCGCCACCCAATAGACGTTTTTAATGCTTTTTTTTTTGGTCCGTTTTTGTAAGAATGAAAGAAGAAAAAAAAAAAGCTTTCTGTTATTTTCACCAAAACAGCATTGAAAACCATAGTGTTTTTGTTTTTGTTTTTTTTCCCCCCTGTGGGTGCATTATAACGTATTATGCAAGTGTTGCGTCTGTGATTCGTGGACATACTTATTCTTGCACGTAAAAAGAAGAATCATTAACTTTTCTCTCTCTTTGTTTTGAAGTTCTTCAAGCTGGAAGAAATCTATCACATTTTACAGGATCTGACATGGTAGGTAGATTTGTGCTCATTTGTCAGTTAAATCTCACAACCCTTCAATTGTTTCATTATGCCATGAATTCCTGAGCTATTATTAATCGGTTTAGTGCGGCTTTGGTTGGTTTTATTGGCAGTTTCATCTATTAGAAGGGTATAAGGATGAGTTCACACATCATTTCTCTGCTGTTAAACCTGCACATGTGAACACAGTCTAATTGTTTTCCTTACCTCCAATTACACAGAAAAATGATTATAGCGAATGAGATTGCACGATAATCATCGTTAAGCACATCGCTTGGTGGATTCGGCCGCGGTCCGAGCTGTCAGCAACTCCTGTCTGTGCTAATATGAGTCGTCTAGTCTCAGTATCCAGTGGAGGAGCCAGTTCCGTAAAATGTAACGTGATTGTACAGCGCACGCTCGTCTACTGGATACATGAGCCTGCTCTGCAACCTAATACATACATATTAGCAGCATCTTTTTTTCTTTTTTTTCTTGGTAATATTAAGGGAATTCCTTTGTTTTGGAGGGGGGTTTGCTGCTAACGTGAGCATCCCTTGGTGATAAATCCTCCCCCTAAAGGAGAGACAGGATAGGGTCATCAGTATCACATCAGTGGGTATCTGACAACCTGCACCCCCCATGGATCAGCTGTTTGGCGCTATCAGCAGTCAGCTCTGTACCCCGTGTAGTGGTCGTGCCGGGTACCGCAGCTCAGCTCCCAATAAAGTGAATGGGAGCGGAATTGCAGTTAGCCGTGCCGAAAACTACACAGCAGATGGAGCGTTCTGCTTCCGGCTCTGCCCGCTCCATCATTTCTGGAAGCGGCACGACATTCATTCCTTTGTACAAATGTTTCCTTTTTTCTGATGACTTTTTAATTTCCTATCAAGAAGTCTATGGGAAACTGCCTGAAAAAAATAAGAAAAAGCGCAGCTGTAGCATGCTACAAAGAAAAAGGGGTTGTGCAGTTTTTTTTTTGTGAATATTCCCCCCACCCTCCTTCTCCAGCCAGCACTCCCTGTTACGGCTACTTTCACACTCGCGTTAGTTGCAGATCCGTCATGGATCTGCACAAACGCATCCGTTCAGAAAATACAACCGCATGCATCCGTTTGTATTATCTTTAACATAGCCAAAATGGATCCGTCTTGAACACCATTGAAAGTTAATGGGGACTGATCCGTTTTCTATTGTCAGTGAAAACGGATCCGTCCCCATTGACTTACATTATTTGTCAGGACGGATCCGTTTGGCTCAGTTTCGTCAGATGGACACCAAAACGCTGCAGGCAGTGTTTTGTTGTCCGCCTCCAAAGCAGAATGGAGATGGATCGGAGCCAAACTGATGCGTTCTGAGCGGATCCTTTTCAATTCAGAACGCATTAGAATGCAAACTGATTCATTTTGGACCGCGTGTGAGAGCCCCGAACGGATCTCACAAACGGAAACCAAAACGCCAGTGTGAAAGTAGCCTAAGAAATCCACACTACCCTGCTCCCCGCCACACACTTTTGGCTGCTTGGGTTCCACTTTCTCTATCTGTCAACTTCCGCACAAATGGGTCACGCCCACTGCAGCAGCCGGTGACTGGTCTCAGCAGTGGCACGTCATTTATTTTTTATTTTCCACAGATACAGCAGGGTAGGGACAAGCCCTTTAAAAAAAAAGAACTACAAAAATGCAGTGTTTGTGGGGTGTTTTGCAATTTCCCATTGGCCAGCATGTAACATCTGGCCGCAGTGTTTTTTTTACACCAAAGAAGTGGTGTTTTAAAAAAATAAATAAAATCCTTATTCTATACTGGTTGCCTCTCTTGTTTACCATGCTGAGCAGCCCAGTGTCGATGCGATTGACAGCTGCTGCCATGCCACACTCCTGCGGATGTGTCTGTGCTGATGACAGCTTCACGGGGGTTTCCAATCCTTCACATTGTAAATTACGGTCTGGCCATGCAAGGGTAAAAACCACTCTATGGACGGGCGTCTGTGTGGCACCGCATCGCCGAGCTGACAGAACTAATCCTGTTGGGTTCTCACTTGTCAGCACAGAGCAATAGAGATTTAAAGCTTTTATTGTGAAAACCCTCTTTGGATAAAGTGTGAAATGACAGCGGTTTAGCGGTATATCAGTAGGTGATTGATACAAGCATGGCGGAGAGGTCCTGCGGTACGCGCTCCTTCTCTGTCGGCCTCTGGACTGTGCTCTGTAAACCCGTTTGTGTTCAAAGAAGATTTCACCCTAATACCAAAAAAAGCACCTGTAAATCTAAATCTCATTGTTAGAGCTTTCAAATCCAAGTCGTTATGGAGCAGAGGGACCGGCATAAAAAACCGGCACACGTGTCAATCCTGCCATAGACCACATTCACCAACAGAGGCCACAGTACTACTGCTTTGGCCCACCCCAAAAAAAAATATAGGCAGTGGCAGTGTAAACATTATCGTGCCTGGCCCTGTCAATCAAAGTGGAGAGGGTGCGGCAGTTGCAGAGAGAGCAGAGCCTCTAGGTGTAATGACAACGCCCCCGTTGCTCCTAGAGGCTCATTTGCATATATTAAAACATCATTTTTCTCAGCAATGCGGGCACATATGAACATGGGACCAACACAGATGCCTTCAGCTGCCAAGCGCACATGTAACAGGTCAGCCAGTGTCATAAGTACAAAACTGCTGACAGATGCCCTTTAACTGGTGTTATATATTTTAATATATTTTTATACTGGAAGGTAAAGTCAGCAATATTTCTCATTTTGACTGGGCTTGAATAAGGCTACTTTCACACTGGCGTTTTGGTTTCCGTTTGTGAGATTTGTTCAGGGCTCTCACAAGCGGTCCAAAACGGATCGGTTTGCATTCTAATGCGTTCTGAATGGAAAAGGATCCGCTCAGAAGGCATCAGTTCAGTCTCCATTCCGCTTTGAGACGGACACCAAAACGCTGCTTCATTGCTGACGAAACTGAGCCAAACGGATCAGTCCTGGCACACAATGTAAGTCAATGGGGACGGATCCGTTTTCACTGACACAATCTGGCACAATAGAAAACGGATCCGTCCTCCATTGACTTTCAATGGTGTTTAAGACGGATCCGTCTTGGCTATGTTAAAGATAACACAAACGGATCCGTTCTGAACGGATGCAGACGGTTGTATTATCTGAACGGATCCGTCTGTGCAGATCCATGACGGATCCGCACAAAACGTGAGTGTGAAAGTAGCCTCAGTTTGAGAAGTGCCGCTCTAGGGCCCTGAAGAACTCTGTCCAACATACAGCAGGCAATGGAGCACTCTGCACCTGTTTGCCACCACAGGGGTATCCATAGACCCCCTTGACACGTGGTAACCAAATACAAGTCTAGTGCAAGACTGCTTTAAAGTTCATGACTATTGTGATGTTTGATCTATGTATCCTCATTGCAGCCACATTAACCTTAATGCTATATTGCAATACTTTTAGAGCTCAACTGGATCGAGCGGTACCTTTACCCTGCCACCTGGCATCACGTATCCCATTCACTTACCAGCTGGAATGACTGTCCAGACAGCATCAGGTAAGTTGGGAGTGGTAGCCCATTGCATAGGGTGAAATAAATCCAGGGCAATATCGATGGACATGCGAGGGATGTAAAATCCACACCGTCTGCCAAGTTATATGGAGACATTTCTGCAGTCGGTGGATGAGATTTTTTAAGAATCTCATCCACTTTGCTGCCCCAGTAAATGCCATGGATTTGCTGAATACATATCGGCGACCGCAAATCTGCAGAGGACTCGCCAGAGGGGGCATTCTCTTAAAAGGGGCTTGTGCCAAGTTTTTGAAGTTATCTGCTATAAACAGGATAGGGCAGGGATGGCCAACCTGTGGCTCTCCAGATGCTGTAAAACTACAACTCCCACCATGCCCTGCTGTAGGCTAATAGCTGAAGGCTGTCTGGGCATGCTGGGAGTTGTAGTTTTGCAATAGCTGGAGAGCCGCAGGTTGGCCAGCCCTGAGATAGGGGATAACTATCTGATCAGTGGGGGTCCGGCCATTGAGACCCCACCGATCCTGAGAACTGAAGGAACGGAAGGTCAAGCATGTTCCCTGCCACTCTATTCATCCACTATGGAAACAAAAGAAATAGCCGAGCGCTGTACTTGCTATCTCCAGCAGTCTCATAGAGAATGGATGGGGGGCATGCCCGACCTGCCGCTCCATCAGATCAGCGGAACAGGCCCCCCTCCTTTCTCTGGATCGGTTGGACCCCCATCAATCAGTTAGTTATTCCCTATGCTATAGATAGAGGATAACTTCAAATCTTGGAACGACCCCTTTAATGTAAGATGCGTAACTAGTGTAGGCGTAAAACATGATGTCTATCACTTTTTATTTTCCGTAGGACAACTTTACAAAGTGACCGTGCCAGTGATGGTGACTCAGGCCCCCGGGGCCCCCAGGATTCTGCAGCAGCCAGTTCAACAGTACTTCCAGCATATATCTCAACCGCCCCAACCAGCCCCAAGCAGCCAGTATGGTGGAAGTGTCCAAGTAGGGCAAAAGTGGCAGCCGCAGGCGCCTCAGGTCACCAGGCCTTACGAAGCTGTAAACGTATGTGCGACAGAGAGCCCACTGGATGGTAATTTTGGGAATGCTAAGGGAGAGTCATTT
Source organism: Bufo bufo (assembly GCF_905171765.1). NCBI lineage: Eukaryota > Metazoa > Chordata > Amphibia > Anura > Bufonidae > Bufo > Bufo bufo. The sequence goes on along the minus strand of NC_053392.1, from coordinate 564,557,897 downwards.
ATTCAGGAGTCTGATATGCAGAACCAGCCACTTGCAAGTAATGTGCTTAATCAGCCATTGAATGGTTTAGAACAAAATAATTTTAATGATCTGCCACCACCGCTGTTTAGTCCCGGGCAGACGGAATTAACCTTGGCTGATAACTCTGAATCTCTGAATAACTTAAACATGGCTCAGACGGTTCAAGGACAACCCGACTGCTCGAGCCTATTGAAATCGCCGCTTGCCGATAGCGTGGTTGACCTGCTATTGCTGAACGATGACGAAGATGAGAATGAAAATCTACCGCTGAACAACAACAACGATGTCGATATTCTAGATACGGTAAGTAGAATATATGAGGCTGTAGCCCCTTAATGGTTCCTATAAGGAAAGTTCACGTCGTTTAGCATGGTGCCCTGGCTTGTACCACTGCCATTTGGTTCACAATATACAGTACATGCCTGGCGGGAGCCAATGTGCATTTACTTGTGCACAGCTGCATGTCTGTAAGGCCTCTGTCAGACGAGCGTGTCCTGTGCGGGAGTCACGCTCCATGTGTGAGCGCGATTTCGCGTTGTGGACGCTGCTGGTTTTGCAAGAGCGCACAGAATTGTACTGATTTATAATGCTGTATGTCTCTGCATGACCTTACTTCTACAGAATTAGGGCTCATTCAGACGGCCGTATGCTATCCGCAAAAATGCGGATCCGTTTTTTTTGCGGATTAGATGCTGACCCATTCACTTCTGTGGGGCCCTTTTCTATTCCACGGTTCCGCAAAACAAATGAAACATTTCCTATACTTGTCTGTGAAAATCAGGACATGGCCCCATTGAAGTCTATGGGTCCGCAAAAATACTGAATGCTATCTGTTTTTTTGCGGATCCGCAAAAAAAATGGATAGCATTCAGTATTTTTGCGGACAGCATACGGCCGTCTGAATGAGCCCTTATACTGACAGCATTATGTCAGTATCATTCAGTAGATGCAAGGTCATGCAGACGCACAGCATTGTAAATCATTATAACGCCATGCGCTCCATGATGAGAAATCACGCTCGCACACGGAGCGCGATTGCCGCACAGGACACGCTCGTCTGAAAGAGGCCTAAGCGCATGCTGTGTACTTAGAGATGAGTGAACACACTGGTGTGAATGTATGCAGGGGTCAGTCTCTTCCTGCAGTGGCATCAGTCGCTCAACCTTCACATCTGCCGCAGCGATTCCGGCAGAAAACAGCCTGCCGGAGTTCTTCGGGTCTGGCACGAAGACGAGGAGGTGGTGCGGGAATGGGAGACATGAAACGTCCGGCCTGTGAGATATGATGTGATCCAGGAGAGGGCCAGGTCAGTGATGCCAAGAGATGAGAGAGTTTGTAACAGAAGAGAGTGGTCCACAGTGTCAAAGAGGACAGGTCAAGGAGGAGAAGGACAGAGTCATGTTTTTTGGTTTTGGCTGTTAGCAGGTCATTGGTGACTTTGGTAAGGGCAGTCTCAGTTGAGTGGTGGGGTCGGAAGCCATATTGTAGCCGGTCAAAGAGGGAGCAGGAGGAGAGATGAGAGGACAGTTCAGAATGGACATGTTGCTCAAGTAGCTTTAAGGCATATGGAAGAAGTTCTGAATATATATATATATATATATATATATAATTTTTTTTTTTTTTACAAAGTACATGCATAACTAATATAAGCTCCTCATATTCGGTATCCCCATAACATTCACACCATGTACAATAAATATATAGAATTATTGCAGGTCAGTGATGATCTCCCTCCCCCCAAAGGTAGATGGACAAAAATCAAACGCTAACATTTACGTGTCCCAAAACCATACCTTACCCTGCCAAAAAAAAAGGACCTTTTGCTGCATTGAGGCGAAAAGAAAAAAATTAGAACAATTAGCCCAGGAATGGTGAGACTAAAAAAATCCAAAAATGTTGGCCCAGATTTACTAATCCTAGAGATGGCGTACGCTTAGACCGGCCGTCTAGACCTGCATCAGATTTATCACTGGGGTCAGGCTGGATGATGCATGTGCTGCAGGGATAGATGCTTGTCTCGGTCTCTGCACCAACAATTGGTGACCGATTTTTACTCCAGGATTGTGGCCAAATTTTGGTGAATGGCACAGCTCAGGCCCCTTTTCTCTGAAGCTCCGCCACTTCCACTAGGCCTCAGCCCCTTGTCGACCACGTCGGCAAAAGGTGTAGAATCCCTAGACGCACCAGTTTGTGCCACTTCTTAGACCGATTTTTTGCGTCGGTGATTGGCTGCAGCTGTCGCACGTATACCTTCACGTCACCACTGGTGGGAACAAACGGTGGAAGAAATACCAGCAGTGCCGGAAAATGAGGTATGTCTGTAATCATTTTGTATTTTACAGCATTGGGAGAGGGGGGACATTGCTCAAATTTTTTATTATATCTGACAACCCCTTCAAGGTTCCTTTTTGGGTGACAGCCAGCGGAGGTCTTGAAATCTTTGGGGAATTGATACAGAAAGTGTATTGAGAGGTTCTATAAGGCAGAGAAGGCTTTAATATGCTAAAGCCATAATTCTCCTTGTTTGACTAGTAATGTTTTGTTCGGCAGTCATCGCGACCGTGTGGTTTTTTTAGACGGCGTGTCGCTCCTCTAATAAATATGTAACACAACATCTAAAATCCTCCAGATAAGCCGCTTACACAGCCGCTTCCTCCTCTGTGATAATGTAAGAGTTCACCGATTCAGAGCGCTGTTCTGTTCACCTTTTCTCTGCACGTTGTAGAGATCATACATTACTTACGAATACGCATTAGACCGCCCTTTTGGCGTTTGTTATGTTGTTGCAACTTTTGGGGTCCTTACATATTTCTTTTGAGGCTTTTTCTTTATGTAGCATCTGTTCTTAAAGGAAATGTGTCACCAAAAAATGTATCTGCCAGTTAAAACCAGATGGCGGCACGTCTCCTTTTCTAATGCGTTTTCATTTTCTGATTACAGATCTCTTTATTCTGTTTCCTGAACATGATTATGGGGGCGGCCATCTTGCCTGAGCTGCTCTTAACAGCATTTAGAAAGCATTAAGAAAATAGCTTTACGGCAATGGTCAGGAGGGGACCTCACTGATCTCTATGGGAGAGTTTTCTAGGCATGCTCTGTGACCTGTGCAGTGGTCAGGAGGGAGGAGATAAGCTGTGATATCACTTAGTGTGAATGATGGATCCTGTCTTAGCTATACACAGAGGTGATATTATTACAGGCAGGATTAGAGAATGACAGATGAGCAGATAACTGCAATAAAGTGATCTGTGCAGACCAAGAAGTGGCGCCTAGACATAGTGGCCAGTGCTAAAACTGCAGGAATTTATGGGTTTTGTTTTAATCTACAGTAGATATTAACTGAGAAGTAATACACTGCAAACTGGCAGATTTTTTTAACCTCTTAAAGTACTTGGCTGGACTAATTTAGCTACCGTCCAGCACCTGTGCAGAAGAGGACGCAGCCGTGATTAAACCACGTGTTTGCATAGCCCGTAGGCGGCCAGTGGGGGCTTCTAACAGCTGCTCAGGTGAACTAAAACTATGCTCTGTGTTATGCCACAGCATGTACTATAGGGCTGGTTAGGATATATCCTTATGTGGTGGCTGGCCCCTTTAAGGGCGGGGCTTGTTTGGACTCTAGGATGCAACATAATTATATATATATATATATATATCTGCATTTGAAGACCTGTAACTTTTTTTTATTTATTTTTTCTGTCGACATAGCCATGTCATTTTTTGCGGGGCAAGTTTTATTTTTTTAACTGCACAGTTTTGGGGTACACATGATCTACTGTATAACATTTTTATTTCTTTTTTGGTAACTGATTTGGGAAGGCTTAGTTTTTGCAGGATGAGTTGCCGTTTTGTGGTACTTTCTGTTGTGGTTTTTGTGAGGTTGAACAAAGATCCAGGGAGCGGATTGGCCATAGATAGGGATGTGCGAACAGACTTCGGATGAAATATCAGAAGTGGATTCGCATAATACTTCGTTTGAATACTGTACGGAGCGAGCGCTCCGTACAGTATTAGAATGTATTGGCTCCTATAAGCCGAAGTTATTACTTTGCGAAGTCTCGCGAACTCTGGTTCGGTTCCAAGTGGTACCTTCGCAAAGTAATAACTTCTGCTCATAGGAGCCAATACATTCTAATACTGTATAGAGCGCTCATTCCGTACAGTATTCAGCGAAGTATTATGCGAATCGACTTCAGATGTTGCATCTGAAGTCGATTCGCTCATCCCAAGCCAAAGACCCTACAGAGAAAATGGCCACACAAGCCCTCTTCGCAGTCAGCAGCTGGGTACATAAGAATCTGATCCTCTGCTATGCACCTCGCCAGCGGCCGCAGATACCCGCCCGGATTCGACTGTATCGCCATTCTCAGCTGAATACTGTGGTGCAGGTGGCAGTATTATGTGCTGCACTGTGGTATTTGCTTATGCTGGGGCGGTATTTTGTGCTGCACCATGGTATTGCTGGCTCTGCCTGCTTCTGTTGGCCCTGCCTACATATGTCGCCTCGCCTTCTGTCAATTTGGACCCACCTACAACAGGGGGCCACTTATTATTATTTTTTTTCAGTGCCACTTTAACCGCCTCCGGACCGCCTAACGCAGGATCGCGTTCCGGAGGAGGCAGCCCTGCGCAGAGTCACGCATATATGCGTCATCTCGCGAGACGCGAGATTTCCTGTGGACGCGCGCGCTCACAGGATCGGAAGGTAAGCGAGTGGATCTCCAGCCTGCCAGCGGCGATCGTTCGCTGGCAGGCTGGAGATGTGATTTTTTTAACCCCTAACAGGTATATTAGACGCTGTTTTGATAACAGCGTCTAATATACCTGCTACCTGGTCCTCTGGTGGTCCCCTTTGTTTGGATCGACCACCAGAGGACACAGGTAGCTCAGTAAAGTAGCACCAAACACCACTACACTACACCCCCCCTGTCACTTATTAACCCCTTATGAACCCCTGATCACCCCATATAGACTCCCTGATCACCCCCCTGTCATTGATCACCCCCTGTAAGGCTCTATTCAGATGTCCGTATGATTTTTACGGATCCACTGATAGATGGATCGGATCCGCAAAACGCATACGGACGTCTGAATGGAGCCTTACAGGGGAGTGATCAATGACGGGGGTGATCACCCCATATAGACTCCCTGATCACCCCCCTGTCATTGTTCACCCCCCTGTCATTGATCACCCCCCTGTAAGGCTGCATTCAGATGTCCGTATGATTTTTACGGATCCACTGATACATGGATCGGATCCGCAAAACACATACGGACATCTGAATGGAGCCTTACAGGGGGGTGATCACCCCATATAGACTCCCTGATCACCCCCCTGTCATTGATCACCCCCCTGTCATTGATCACCCCCCTGTAAGGCTGCATTCAGATGTCTATATGATTTTTACGGATCCACTGATACATGGATCGGATCCGCAAAACACATACGGACATCTGAATGGAGCCTTATAGGGGGGTGATCACCCCATATAGACTCCCTGGTCACCCCCCTGTCATTGATCACCCCCCTGTCATTGATCACCCCCCTGTCATTGATCACCCCCCTGTAAGGCTCCATTCAGACATTTTTTTGGCCCAAGTTAGCGGAAACTATTATTTTTTTTCTTACAAAGTCTCATATTCCACTAACTTGTGTCAAAAAATAAAATCTCACATGAACTCACTATACCCCTCACGGAATCCAAATGCGTAAAATTTTTTAGACATTTATATTCCAGACTTCTTCTCACGCTTTAGGGCCCCTAGAATGCCAGGGCAGTATAAATACCCCACATGTGACCCCATTTCGGAAAGAAGACACCCCAAGGTATTCCGTGAGGGGCATATTGAGTCCATGAAAGATTGAAATTTTTGTCCCAAGTTAGCGGAAAGGGAGACTTTGTGAGAAAAAAAATATATATATCAATTTCCGCTAACTTGTGCCAAAAAAAAAAAAATTCTATGAACTCGCCATGCCCCTCATTGGATACCTTGGGGTGTCTTCTTTCCAAAATGGGGTCACATGTGGGGTATTTATACTGCCCTGGCATTCTAGGGGCCCTAAAGCGTGAGAAGAAGTCTGGGATCCAAATGTCTAAAAATGCCCTCATAAAATGAATGTGGGCCCCTTTGCGCATCTAGGCTGCAAAAAAGTGTCACACATGTGATATCGCCGTACTCAGGAGAAGTTGGGCAATGTGTTTTGGGGTGTCATTTTACATATACCCATGCTGGGTGAGAGAAATATCTTGGTCAAATGCCAACTTTGTATAAAAAATGGGAAAAGTTGTCTTTTGCCGAGATATTTCTCTCACCCAGCATGAGTATATGTAAAACGACACCCCAAAACACATTGCCCAACTTCTCCTGAATACGGCGATACCACATGTGTGACACTTTTTTGCAGCCTAGGTGGGCAAAGGGGCCCACATTCCAAAGAACACCTTTAGGATTTCACAGGTCATTTACCTACTTACCACACATAAGGGCCCCTGGAAAATGCCAGGGCAGTATAACTACCCCACAAGTGACCCCATTTTGGAAAGAAGACACCCCAAGGTATTCCGTGAGGGGCATGGCGAGTTCCTAGAATTTTATATTTTTTGTCACAAGTTAGCGGAAAATGATGATTTTTTATTTTTTTTTTCCTTACAAAGTCTCATATTCCACTAACTTGTGACAAAAAATAAAAACTTCCATGAACTCACTATGCCCATCACGAAATACCTTGGGGTGTCTTCTTTCCAAAATGGGGTCACTTGTGGGGTAGTTATACTGCCCTGGCATTTTAGGGGCCGAATGCGTGAGAAGTGGTTTGAAATCAAAATCTGTAAAAAATAGCCGGTGAAATCCGAAAGGTGCTCTTTGGAATGTGGGCCCCTTTGCCCACCTAGGCTGCAAAAAAGTGTCACACATCTGGTATCGCTGTACTCAGGAGAAGTTGGGCAATGTGTTTTGGGGTGTCATTTTACATATACCCATGCTGGGTGAGAGAAATATCTTGGCAAAAGACAACTTTTCCCATTTTCTTTTTTATACAAAGTTGGCATTTGACCAAGATATTTCTCTCACCCAGCATGGGTATATGTAAAATGACACCCCAAAACACATTGCCCAACTTCTCCTGAGTACGGCGATACCACATGTGTGGCACTTTTTTGCAGCCTAGGTGGGCAAAGGGGCCCACATTCCAAAGAGCACCTTTCGGATTTCACCGGCCATTTTTTACACATTTTGATTTCAAACTACTTACCACACATTTGGGCCCCTAGAATGCCAGGGCAGTATAACTACCCCACAAGTGACCCCATTTTGGAAAGAAGACACCCCAAGGTATTCGCTGATGGGCATAGTGAGTTCATAGAAGTTTTTATTTTTTGTCACAAGTTAGTGGAATATGAGACTTTGTAAGAAAAAAAAAAAAAAAATCATCATTTTCCACTAACTTGTGACAAAAAATAAAAAGTTCTATGAACTCACTATGCCCATCAGCGAATACCTTAGGGTGTCTACTTTCCGAAATGGGGTCATTTGTGGGGTGTTTGTACTGTCTGGGCATTGTAGAACCTCAGGAAACATGACAGGTGCTCAGAAAGTCAGAGCTGCTTCAAAAAGCGTAAATTCACATTTTTGTACCATAGGTTGTAAACGCTATAACTTTTACCCAAACCATTTTTTTTTTTTACCCAAACATTTTTTTTTTATCAAAGACATGTAGAACAATAAATTTAGAGAAAAATTTATATATGGATGTCGTTTTTTTTTGCTAAATTTTACAACTGAAAGTGAAGAATGTCATTTTTTTTTCAAAAAAATCGTTAAATTTCGATTAATAACAAAAAAAGTAAAAATGTCAGCAGCAATGAAATACCACCAAATGAAAGCTCTATTAGTGAGAAGAAAAGGAGGTAAAATTCATTTGGGTGGTAAGTTGCATGAGCGAGCAATAAACGGTGAAAGTAGGGTAGGTCAGAAGTGTAAAAAGTTGCCTGGTCTTTAAGGGTGTTTAAGCTATAGGGGCTGAGGTGGTTAAGTTCCCAGTCTGCCCCTGCCAGCATGCCAGAAACCCATTGTAGTGTAGGCGATGTGGTGAGAGGTGCCCCTCCCTTGTTAACTATTTAGATGCTGCAGCCAGCATTAACTGCGGCGTCTAAAGGGTTTAACGTCCCGGATCTGAGCTACCTCCAATCCCAGCAATGAGAGAAGGTTGCCAGCTTTATAATAAAGCCAGGCAGAGGGGAACCGCCCAGGGGACACTTCTCTAAAACAGAATACAACGTGGTTCTTTGCAATGAGGGAGCCTGTCGCTCCAGGGCAGCATGAAACTGCTGATGGGTTCCTTTTAAACAGGGCAGTATAATTTGGTGACAGATCAGCTTTAAAGGGAGCATTTCTTTTTGTGACCTGTAAGGCTACTTTCAAACTTGCGGCAGTGTGGTCCGGCAGGCAGTTCAGTCGCCGGAACTGGCCGCCGGATCCGCCGCTGACTGAAAGCATTTGTGAGACGGACCGGGTGCGAATCCGTCTCACAAATGCATTGCAAGGACGGACGGATCCGTCTTGTATCTTTTTTCACATTTTTACCGGTCTGCGGTAAAAGGACGGATCCGGTATTTTGAATGCCGGATCCGGCACTAATACATTCCTATGGGAAAAAATGTCGGCATTCAGGCATGTCTTCAGTTTTTTTTGCCGGAGATAAAACCGTAGCATGCCTGATCAGTTCTTTTCCGGTATAGAGCCCCGTTTTCTGTGAATTCAATTTTGTTGATCTCTCCCCGGGATAGGTTATCCATACTAGATTGGTGGGGGTCCGACTCCTGGCACTCACGACCTAGAGATGAGCGAAGCGAACTTCGAATGCTACATCCAAAGCCGATTCGCTAAAAAAATTTGCTATAGTACTGTACGGAGATTCGTCTCCCTAAATATTAGAATGTATGGGCTCCGATGAGCCGAAGTTAGCTGTTCACGAAGCGCGAGACTTCCATGTTTACAGTTTTTGCCTGATGGTCTCTAGTCTATTAAAGTGGCTGTGTCACCCGGATCAACCCTACCCCACCAGGCATATAGCCTGGTGGGGTTGATGACGCTGACAAAAACGATACCTTTCTTTCTGCTGTCTGTGGTCTGGTGGCGGAGAATGAACTTTTAAAAATATGCAAATGACGTATTTGAGCACCAGGAGGCGGGTTTATACGGTTCGAACACCGCTCCAGCGACACCCCTGGTGCTCCATAATGGTGCCCCCTGCCTTTAGATTGACAGCACTAGACCCTCTGGTCTAGCACTGAGATACCCTGCGCAGTATTACACGTGCGCGCAACCTCTTCGGCTTCAGTCCCAACTTGTGAAGATGTGTAGTGTGCGCGGGATCTCAGAAATGTGCAACTATAGTGTACAAGACGAGTTTATTTTCCCTAGTTTATTGCATCTTTCAAGCTCTTAATACGTTATTTTAGCTGCGTACCTTTTTAATATTTTTCTTCCCCAGACCATTCCGTAGTTTGCTGGGATTTGTGCTGTGAGATCCGTGGTTTTCAGCGATGCAGGCTTTCACCCAAGCTGTCCGATTTCCATGTAAATAGTTTTTTTAGAAGCTTTGAGAAATGAGTCTGTAAAAATATATTGATTTCATGTTGTTTTGCCTTTTTGTGGATCGGCAAGTGTCCTTATGGGCTCTTCATTTTCACCGTTTGCAGTCTGTTGGCTTGAGAAATTGGAATACGATGTCCCAGTGGCCGTAAAAGGTCCATTTTTAATAGGGCACGTGGATTAAATCGACTCGGATTGCTTTCAGATTCTCTGCATAGAATAGTATATTTCATAAGAGGCAATGAAAGAGACAACGTACAGATTCAGGATGTTCGATCAGAGGTTGTGAAACGGCGAAATGACTGCCTTGATAAGTGTAAAGTACATGGCCTGCTTGTACCAGCACAAAGGGAATCCAAACCGTACATCTGGAACGGGGTTGTTCCTGCAGCATGCCCATGGATTTCTGCAAGCCTCAGATGAATGAGACAGTCGCAGAAAGATTACCGACAGATCTGCCACATGTGAATATACCTTATGGGTACAGCCACGTGTGGCTGCAGTGCCAAATTCTGCACCAAATGGCGATTTCGGGTCGGAAACGCAGCAAATTTGCTGCAAATTTTAATGCAAAGGGCAAAATCTATGGTAGATGTCTGCATGTGTGGATGTTCCTGCAGACCCTCTCCACAGTGCGCGGAGGACCTTTTTAGATCTCATCCACTACGCAGACTTGCAAGTTTGGACATACAGATATTGTATTGTGGTTGTAGATGATGCAAGCCACTGGGCTATTATATATATTTTTGTTTGTTTCCTAGTTTTGTACTGAAGAGAACCGGATCCCCCCAAATGACAATATCATTCAGATTGATGGAGCAGGGGACACCTCGTCTGACGAAGAGTTGACGGCAGTGAGAGATGTAGATGAGAATGAGTTTCTGGGCATTATTGACACTGAAGATCTGAAGGCGCTGGTCGAGGAAGATTCTGGGTCCAACGAGTCCACCAGCAATAGCAGTGATGACGAGGATCTGGAGATAGATGTGGTTGAGGAGGTACTTACTGTACATGTTTTTTTTTTTTTTGTTTTCATACATTGTCTATTAGAAGTAGTGTATATAGTTACATTTGGGTTGTTGCTCTCTAAAACTGACCTGTTACATGAAACCCCCCCCCCCCAACATACACATGCATGCTCAGCCAATTGTACACTTTTCTAATTTTGGAGAAGTGAGAGAGACGTTGCCAGGCTCCTTTTGGCAGCGTCTTATCTTCCCTGGGGAAAAAAGGGATTGGGCATGTTGAATCAAACGGTCCAATCCTTCTTCCTTCCAGCATCTGCCATTTGGCACATCGCTATACAAATTAGACTAAAACCACCAGGATGTTTTGTGTATAAAGTGATGGTCGGTGGTGCCAGTGATAGGCTGTTGCCCAGAGTACATGAAATGGCACAACGGCACCAGTCTTCTTTTCTTTTGCCTTATTATTGCATAATATACATCAGTTCATGGATCCCTGGTCAGCTCTACATGGTTGTAGGACAGGCTCAGGATACGGAGGAAGGTCTCTTCTTGGACCGAAACGTCTTGGCAATGTGAGCCGTATCCCTCATCATAAGCGTTATACTTTATGGACCCATACTGATAATGGAACTGATTTATATTCTGAAATAAAAGAGCAAAAGAAAAAAAGGCGAGTGCACGTTTTGTGTATACAGCGCCATAGACCGATGAGAGTGTGTGTGTGTGTGTGTGTGTGTGTATATATATATAACTGCAAGATCAGATTATGTAAAGGGAGTTTGTCGTCCGTGACATTGCTGTGCAGCTAAGCATAGTGCCCAATGGGCTTAGCTCAGGGATCAGCAACCTTTGGCACTCCAGCTGTTGTGAAACTACAATTCCCAGCATGCTCCATTCATTTCGATAAGAGTTCTTAGAAGAGCAGAGCAAGTATGCCTGATGGGAGTTGTAGTTTCCCAACAGCTGGAGTGCCGGGGGTTGCCTACCCCTGGCTTAGCTAATCGGAACCCAAATGCGCCTATCTTTCAGTGATTCATGGCTCCCTTGCAGATTAAATGTCCCTTTTTTTGAAATATGCAAATGATGTCTTTAGTGCAATGAGGGCGGCACCGTTGCTTTATACGCAAAGTGATAGAACGATTAGATGCTTTAGTTTTTCCTCTAGATGCACTGAAGCAATGGAAATTAGTTGCAGACGTGCTGTATGCCTTCGCTTTGTTTGCTTCCATTTCGTTTTAGGTGCGTCGTGCCGGGTAACCTCATCCAGAGTATAACCACACTTGCACTACGCAGGGTATACTTCAGATCGGAGCAGCGGTTCTCCTATTCTCCCATGAGGCCAGAAGCAGCCAAGTGATTAACCCTTTACTTTGAGTAGCCAAAACGGTTGCGTTTTAGCTTGGCGCATAATTCAATTTCAGCACCTTATTCATCATGTGATTTTTTTAATGCCATTGTGACGTCTCCTCCTCACGAATAGACGTTTCCTCATCTCTCATCTTTGGTGGATTTGACATTAATATGGCCTCCAAATATTTAATTATTATTAATTATGCAGCGCCTTATACGGCTAGCTCTTCCGCGTCTGTGACATGACCACGGGGCACTCATGTTTAATATGCCCTGTATTTTTTTTTATAAGCTGTTGATTTAAAGTGGCGGCTTTAATGCCTTTCATATGATTCTCTGCAGCCAATTCCGGTCCCACTAAATCGTCTTAAGGAATCAATTAATCTTATTGATTTTATTGCGCTAGATACATCTCCGTGTAATAAAGGGCCCGACTGTCTCAGCCTGCCGCAAATGTTTCTCCGGCTGCCAAATCCGCATTTGGGTTGTGCGCTGCTACACAGTTTAGCGAGATGTAATGAGAGAATGAATTGTTCAGACACCTATCTGAATATCAGTCTGCCATCAAGTAATTCTGGGAGCGAGTGGTCTAATATAAAATGTAAGAGGGACTGTGTGCCTTACAACCCTCCCGTAACTTTAGAAGAAAGATTTTGTTCACCTTTCTTCCCCCTGAGGAGGCAGTCAATAGCAGGTCGTGACGGGGACGAGCCTCCCTAGCTAGGGAGGCTTGTTCCCGTTGTGGCTTGCTATTGCCCCCCCTTCTCCGTCGCCAGATGTTTTTCATCCGCGCGATGGGGAGATGTAGCGGCGGCCGTGCGAGCATCAGGATCCACGCGGGTGCTGGCATTATAGGGGTTAGATAACCCCTTTAATCTCCTGCTGATCTGTTCCATTTCCAGCTGAAGGCTGGATGGGGCTTAAAGAGGACCTTTCTTGATATTTTTTTGTTTAATTAAGTACCTTTACTTGCGGAGTACCCGTCACTGATGCTGCCCCCCTTGTTCTTTTTTTTTCAAATACCCCTCTCATACCCCGCTGTGCCCCCCTGCAGTTTTTGTACCCTGCATATTAATATTGAGCATCGGTACAGGGAGGAGGAGACGCCAGGGTTTCTCAATGGGCGTCTCCTTCTCCTTGGCTGTGCCGCGGTCCAATTGCACTGGTGAGCGTCACAGCCAGGGAGAAAAAACAGCTCACCTTCTCCCTGGCTCCACTGCGATTGGACCGCGGTAAAGCCGGGAAGAAGGAGACCCCCATTGAGAAACCCTGGCGTCTCCTCCTCCCTGTACCGATGCTCAGTATTAACATACTCGGTGCGAAAACTGCAGAGGGGCACAGCGGGCATGCAAAGGATATAAAAAAAATGGCAGCATCAGTGGAGGGTATCCCACAAGTAAAGGTACTTACAGTTGCAAGAAAAAGTATGTGAACCCTTTGGAATGATATGGATTTCTGCACAAATTAGTCATAAAATGTGATCTGATCTTCATCTAAGTCACAACAATAGACGATCACAGTCTGCTTAAACTAATAACACACAAAGAATTAAATGTTACCATGTTTTTATTGAACACACCATGTAAACATTCACAGTGCAGGTGGAAAAAGTATGTGAACCCTTGGGGATTTAATAACTGGTTGAACCTCCTTTGGCAGCAATAACTTCAACCAAATGTTTCCTGTAGTTGCAGATCAGACATGCACAACAGTCAGGAGTAATTCTTGACCATTCCTCTTTACAGAACTGTTTCAGTTCAGCAATATTCATGGGATGTCTGGTGTGAATCACTTTCTTGAGGTCATGCCACAGCATCTCAATCGGGTTGAGGTCAGGACTCTGACTGGGCCCCTCCAGAAGATGTATTTTCTTCTGTTTAAGCCATTCTGTTGTTTATTTACTTCTATGCTTTGGGTCATTGTCCTGTTGCAACACACATCTTCTGTTGAGCTTCAGCTGGTGGACAGATGGCCTTAAGTTCTCCTGCAAAATGTCTTGATAAACTTGGGAATTCATTTTTCCTTCGATGATAGCAATCCGTCCAGGCCCTGACGCAGCAAAGCAGCCCCAAACCATGATGTCCCCACCACCATACTTCACAGTTGGGATGAGGTTTTGATGTTTGTGTGCTGTGCCTCTTTTTCTCCACACATAGTGTTGTGTGTTTCTTCCAAACAACTCAACTTTGGTTTCATCTGTCCACAGAATATTTTGCCAGTACTGCTGTGGAACATCCAGGTGCTCTTGTGCAAACTGTAAACGCGCAGCAATGCTTTTTGGACAGCAGTGGCTTCCTCTGTGGTATCCTCCCATGAAATCCATTCTTATTTAGTGTTTTACGTAGGGATCGACCGATATTGATTTTTTTTAGGGCCGATACCGATAATTTGTGAACTTTCAGGCCGATAGCTGATAATTTATACCGATATTCTGGGAATTTTCATTTTTGAAAAAAAAAAAAAATTCCTACACAAATCTGCTGAAAATTAATATGTTTATTGTTAACGTGTATAATTTTTTATTTGTAAATCTATCGTTTTCATTTATACTTAATATTTTTTTGTTTGTTTTTTTTGTTTTTTTTCTCTTAGGGACCAGAACCCTTGTCCTATTCACCCTGATAGATCTCTATCAGGGTGAATAGGATCTCACACTGTCCCTGCTGCTCTGTGCTTTGTGCACACAGCAGCATGGAGCTGAACATGGCAGCCAGGGCTTCACTAGCGTCCTGGCTGCCATGGTAACCGATCGGAGCCCCAGGATTACACAGCTGGGGCTCCGATCGGAGGAGCAGGGGAGAGGAGATCCTGTGGCCACTGCCACCAATGATTAATACTGGGGGGGGAGGCTTGGGTGGGGGGGCGCACTGCGCCACCAACGTTTTTAATACTGGGATGGGGGTGGGGGGGCGCACTGCGCCACCAATGATTAATAATGGGGGGCTTGGGGGGGGGGGGCGCACTGCGCCACCAATGAAGAGAAATCTCTCATTAATTCATATACCAGAGGCGGGAGCTGGCTACAGAATCACATAGCCGGCTCCCGACCTCTGAGCCGTAGCTGCGATCCGCGGCACCTGAGGGGTTAACTACCGCAGATCGCAGCTACTGCTCATAGAGGTCGGGAGCCGGCTATGTGATTCTGCAGCCAGCTCCCGCCTCCTGCCTCCTGTATATGAATTAATGAAAGACTTATCTTCATTGGTGGAGCGGTGGCCATAACCCCTCCCCTTCTTTTGTCCTCTCTCCTCTAATTGGCGGCAGCGGCAGCACAGGGGGAGGAGACACTGCTGCCTTCTCCCCTGTGCTGCTGAGGGAACCCGGAGAGCGCTGAGCAGCGCGATCTGTGTTCCCCATACGTTATTGGTATATCGGCAAAATAGATGCCGATACCGATACCTGTCAAAAGCCTGACTATCGGCCGATATCTCATTGATTGGACTCCAGTTGGCTGACACCTCACTCCAATTAGCATTTGGAGATGTCATTAGTCTAGGGGTTCACATACTTTTTCCACCTGCACTGTGAATGTTTACATGGTGTGTTCAATAAAAACATGGTAACATTTAATTCTTTGTGTGTTATTAGTTTAAGCAGACTGTGATTGTCTATTGTTGTGACTTAGATGAAGATCAGATCACATTTTATGACCAATTTGTGCAGAAATCCATATCATTCCAAAGGGTTCACATACTTTTTCTTGCAACTGTAATTAAACAAAAAAATTAAATGAAAGGTCCTCTTTAAAGGGAGTCTGTCACCAGCTGTATCCAATATAAGCCACTCCTGGGCCCCTGTAGATCACAATTACTGTATCTCGGACATACCTTTCTGTTGATATTCGTCTTTGTTTCCCCCCCGAAAAAGATCTTTAATCCGTTATGCAGATGAGATGAAAAGAGCGCAATGGGCAGTGCCCTTGGGCATTAGAGCCCAGCCGCTTCCGATAGAATCGAGTCCTGCTCCTCCCATCTTCATCTTCTCTGCACCTCCCTCCACTCCTGACGCCAGAAGCCTAGCACTTGAAATCTCACGCAGGAACATAACACACATATGTTTGCGTCTGCGCCGTCTGTTCCCTTCTGGGGGCATTGGTGTCACCACCTGTGGAGGGCATGCGCCTGAAGGGTTGTTGACACTTGTGACAGAAGGGAACAGACGGCGCAGGCGCAAACAGATGGGTGTTATGTGCCTTTGTGAGATTTCCTGTGCTAGGCTTCTGACGTCAGGAGCGGAGAGAGGTGTAGAGAAGATTAAGATGGGGGGAACAGGCTTTGATTCTAATGGGAGTTGCTAGGCTCCGACACCCAAGGGCACTGCCCCTTGGGCTCTTTTCGGCTAAATTATGTATCAAAATAAAGATCTTTTTCAGGGGAAACAAAGATCGATATATCAACAAAAAGGTATGTCTGAGATACAGTAATTGTGATCTACTGGACACCAGGAGCGGTTAAGGCTACTTTCACACTAGCGTTCGGGGCTCCGTTTGAAGGGGCTCACAATGGGCCCCGAATGCATCCGTACTGCCCTAATGCATTCTGAGTGGATGCGGATCCGCTCAGAATGCATCAGTCTGGCAGCGTTCAGCCTCCGCTCAGCAAGCGGACACCTGAACGCCTGAACGTACAATGTAAGTTGATGGGGGACAGATCCGTTTTAATTTGACACTATATGGCTCAATTTTCAAACGGATCCGTCCCCCATTGACTTTCAATGTAAAGTCTGGACGGATCCGTCTGAAGCTACTTTCACACTTAGAATTTTTTTTACAATATAATGCAGACGGATCCGTTCTGAACGGTAGTGTGAAAGTAGCCTTATAATGCAAAACCGTGGTGACAGACGCCCTTTAACAACCTCTATTTTTTCACGCCACAGGCAGGGTGTGGAGGCTCCTGCTCCAGCCAGTTGTCTTAGGGCTCATGCACATGACCGTTGTTGTTTTGCGGTCCGCGGTGGGAATGGCAGGCTCATAATAGAACAGTCCTATCCTTGTCTGTAATCCGTTTTGACGTGAACGGTTAAGCTTATGGGCTGCAAAAAAACGGACACGGACAAAAAATATGCTCGTGTGCATGAGCCCTTACAGTCAGACAGTGAGGAGGAGGACATTGCTGAGCTCCTGGGAAAGAGATTTCTTTAGGTCTCTCAGTTTTAAATGTAATGAGATGAAATAGAAACCAAGAAAAGGAGCAGATGACGGGACATAATGCTGGGAATGTTTTGGGTGCATTTTTGATTAGCAATTTTTAAAGGGGTTTCCAGGAGGACTAGTTTACGGATTACCTAGCCGCCTTCAATATCTGATCCGTGGAGGTCTGACTTTTGCGCTGTGTATTGGCCATGCCTGATG
This sequence comes from Bufo bufo, assembly GCF_905171765.1. Lineage (NCBI taxonomy): Eukaryota > Metazoa > Chordata > Amphibia > Anura > Bufonidae > Bufo > Bufo bufo. The sequence goes on along the minus strand of NC_053392.1, from coordinate 564,540,611 downwards.
AGTGCAGTAAAATTGTAAAAAAAAAAATCACAGCCAACTCCTCAATGTTGCAGACAATTAGTTTACGAATAGCTGGGTGGTATAATGGGAATGTTTTCTCTTTCCATGCTGCAGACGTATATTTTATCCACGTAGGATCCTATCTATATAGAACTCCCTTAGGGTCTCTTAGTGTTCCTGCTGTGTCCTGGCCTCACTGATTTTTAGTGTGATTTTTATTAAATGTCACATTTTAATCTCCCTTTTAAGTGCAATAACATACCAACTGTCTAGTAATGCTGTGTAATACTAAACCGCAAAGCTAATCCATTATCCGCTATGAAGAAATGGCTGCAACCAATACAAATATTTTCTTTGGAAGAAATGGGATTTCAGGGGAATGTACAATCTCCTTTCTCAAATATATCAGTATGGTAAATCCAAGGAGGTGAAAGTGCATCCACGAGAAAAGAGAACCACGATCGCAGAGAGTTTACTATAATGCAAAATGTCAGATGGGACGTTACAGCCTGTGGATAAAACTCGGTCCTCGGGGACAGTCCTCCCAATAAGACACCTCTGCCATGACACAATTAGACCACTAGGTACGCCTCCTTATTTGTTCGCGGTCCAATTTTGTAGCAAGATTACTGCCGTTTTTATCTGCCATAGTGTTCTGGAAACTACTGTAAGTGTCCGTAGATGTCTTTGAGAGTATACGGGGCAGCCAGAAGGGTAGTGAATTGCTGGCTCCTGTGGGAGGTTTGTGAGTGGCTTGGGGCACTCCATCAGGGTGAATGGAAGGTGCTCTCCATTCACTTCGGGGCCTCGTTGCTGAGATGGCAGCGTGTCCCAGAGCTGGCACCCGCACCTGTCACCTGTTGGCGATGTATGGCATATCCTAGCGATATGTAGTAAATATCCCAGATGGGAATGTCCCTTTTAAACAAAAGGTTTGGAGGATGCAACTTAAAATTTTCACAAAATCTCTTATTGCAAATAACCAGCAGCACCGTGGATCCTTCACTTTAAGGAATGTTGGTTTCCATTTTTACGATCACCTGTTGCGATAGGAGTTGAAATTTGTGATGCCGTTGTTTGCCTCTGATAGGTACCTTTGCCATTTTCTGCTTTTATATAATGTTAATATTCTTTTCTCTTCCTAGGATCCATTAAATTCTGGAGATGATGTGAGTGAACAAGAAGTTCCAGACCTCTTTGACACGGATAACGTTATAGTTTGCCAGTACGACAAGGTATTCCAGCTGTTCACGAGCCGGGTTAACTTTCTGCTGGCAGCTCAATAGGTCAAGTGCTGCCATTGATGTGTTCATGTATAATACGAAGAATTCCATTTTAAAGGGGTTGTGCACCTCCTAGGCACTTACCTGCTTTCCAACGCTGGCTCCCCACTCTCCGGCCTCCTCTGCTCCACTTCCAGTTTAATGCTGCAATAGTGACTTACCCCCGTTGCATCACGTGACCATTTGACATGATGCAAAGGGAGCAGGTCACCGCTGCAGCCAATTCAAACCGGAAGTTTACATCCAGGGACCCAATCGATGCAGCTGAGGCCGGAGAGCTCAGGAGTCGGGAGCCAGCATTGGGAAGCAGGTAAGCATGCGTTCCTGTGCAGGTCTGCCCAGGAGGGGGGATTATAGCAAGCACGCATAACTCCTTTAGGGTGTAACTGTTGTGACTGGTATTTTTTCCATTTTTGCTAATGTGTAGGGACTGCGATGGGGAACATTTTCTTCTAATATAGTTTATTTACAGAAGTCATACATTTATAGTAGAAAACAAAATGAGCATTGCTAAGGCACATCTGTCTTCCTTGTACTGACTGCGAAGACAGGATGGGCTGGCTGCTGCTGGGCGTCTGTCCTCGCTGCTCCCTCACATAGTGTAAAATATATTAATATCTATACTTTAACTATATATTAACCTCCCTGCTATTTCTCACTGATCAGCGTGGCCAGTGCTGTGAGTGATTTGGCTGTATGCCCAGCGCGCCAGGAGATGCATGACAGCGAGCAGTAAGCGCTTACTATTGTCAATGCACGGAGGCAGGTAGAAGCTATTCTACAGTTTATAGGGACAGTTATATACTATTCTATATATTATGTACTATATTTATCCCTGTATACAGTAAAATAGCTTCTCATTGCATTGACAATGGCGCGTGCTTACTGCTCGCTATCATGCATCTCCCAGCAGCTGGTTAGTTACTTAACGTGCCAGGAATACAGCAGAATAACTCCCTGACAACGCTGGCCACGCTGATCAGTGAGAAATAGCAGGGAGATGAATATATATTATGGGTATATATATTAATACATTGTACACTGTGAAGGCAGCAGCCCCCAGCCCGTCTTCCCAGTCAGTACTGCATTGTACTGTACTAGCAATACGGATATGCCTTAGCAATGCTCATTTAGCGAACGCTATTAAGGGACATTTCTTTATACAAGTTTTCTAGTATAAATGTATGATTTCTCTAAATAAGCTATATTAGAAAAAGGTTCCTGTGACTAATACCGCACCTTGCGGCCCCGCCTGACGTCAACTACGTCGAGCTCACAAGATACGGTTTAGTCACTAGTTTCCAAGTCATGACGTTACACCCTCTCTGGGAGCACGTAAGCTCAGCTTGATGCAGTTTACACAGACTCCTCCTGTCTACACGGGCACAGAGAGGCAGGGGGGTGAGAGACTGTGGTCCACGCGGCCTCCAGCGTAACTTCACACTCGCTTACAACCCTGACAAGCTGAGAGCGCCTTTTCACTGCCCCAGTGAAACAGAGCTCTCTCAGCCCGGTAGACTGCCACCATTTCCTCGTTTTGATATAAGCCCGGTCCGCTAACGGGATTATATAGGGTGAGAAACCAACCCGCAGTAGCGTATAACTAGGCCGAAACACGGACTTGGGAATTCGTGGACCGAGATACAAGAACAGCACAAGATTAAATTATATATTTAATTGCCTTAAGGGCGCACTAGACAATACACGATATACACAGAGAATACCGTATATGCCGGCGTATAAGACGACTGGGCGTATAAGACGACCCCCAACTTTTACACTGAAAATATAGAGTTTGGGATATACTCGCCGTATAAGACTACCCCTTTTTCAACACACAGCAGTACATTACTGCATCCCACCACCATCCCTGGGTACCTCTGCCATCCCTGCATCCCACCACCATCCCTAGGTACCACCGCCATCCCATGGTATCACCACCATCCCTGCATCCCACCACCTTCCTTGTCCTGCCTCCCAGACCCTAAACATGTGCCACCTATACCCTGAACATGTTTTTGTTATGTTATTCTTCATATTCACATTCACATATGCACATCTGCGCCGCACTTAGATACGCCGCACGGAGATCTCGCACATGCGCAGGAGCGAGATGCGAGCGGCCGTGAGGATCCCGTGTATCCACGCTCGCCGCATGAAATCTCGCACATTCGTAGGAGCGAGATGCGAGCGGCCGGGAGGATGGCGGTACAAGGAGCATACAAGGTTACAGAGCAGGGGGAGGCATACAAGGTACAGAGCAGGGGGCGGTATACAAGGTACAGCGCAGGGGGGGCATATGCCGTGGGTTACATTGCAGCTCTCAGCTGCTGGGGATACAAGGCAATAGCCCGGGCTCTCTCTGTTGATAATTCGGGCGTCCCGGCACTGCAGCGCCCGCCATACCCGGCGTATAAGACGACCCCCGACTTTTGAGAAGATTTTCATGTGTTAAAAAGTAGTCTTATACGCAGGAATATACAGTATATACAGTGGTCGGATGTGCAAATGCAGGTGGTATGATACAACAGAATTAAATAGAGCAAGGGTCAGTTACCAGATGGATAAGTAGTCCTTTGGGTTACAATGAGTTCTGGGGTGCTGTAATGCTTGGCTGTAGTCACATGGGGACAGTGATGTCAGCAGTTTGTCCACGGTCCCTCAAAACACATTACTCAATGTGATGCACTTCAGAAAAAGACCCTGGCCTCTGACCTGCATGAGCCTTTTCACCTGTAGTCTGTCACACCCCTCCCTCCCTCTGGGAGGAGTCCACCCTCCCTTCCTTGTCCTGGGAGCCAAAGACCCACAACATCCATTTTGCACCATACGTCCAGACCAGAAGGTCACAGGGAGATGGTTCTGGGACCAACGGGTTTGCCTGCTTTCCGGCTACAGATGGAGACTAAACATGGCGCTGTTATTAGGTTCCTGCTGGGAGATCCCAGTATATCCCCTTCCCGACCCCCAAACTACGACCAGGGGCATGTCTGTCTTGGCCCCAGGGTCGCAGATATATAACTGGTTTATGCCTGTGATGGACTGGCAATTCATAATTCCTTATGAATCCCCGGTTCCATGATGTCCTATGGATTTGAGGGATCTCTGTAATAGCTCAGACCCCTGTAGGATAAGTTGGCCTCCGTGCTGGCTGAGTGAGGTGTGAATTGTACGCATGTGGCCTGCTTGAAGCCCGGACCCCTGCAGAGTTCACTCCCTCTGCTATCTCACAGCAAATGGCTGGAATTAGATCATGGCTGGCATTAGATCATAATTCCACATTCCTCACCGTTCCCTATCTCTGTCCCTACATTAGTGCAAAATAATTAAATAAAATTAGTCATGACAGTTACACTAAAAATGAGTTTTCCAGGAATTAAAGTGTAACGGTTTCATTTTTATTTGCTTTTTGCTATTTGTTTATTAGAGCTAGGCATGTATACCTGAGTAAGTCTACTTTCACACTCGTGTTTTGGTTTCCGTTTGTGAGATCCGTTCAGGGCTCTCACAAGCGGTCCAAAACAGATCAGTTTGCATTCTAATGTATTCTGAATGGAAAAGGATCCGCTCAGAATGCATCAGTTTGCATCAGTTCAGTCCCCATTCCGCTTTAGAGACGGACACCGTCCGCCTGATGAAACTGAGCCAAACGGATCCGTTTTCACTGACACAATCTGGTACAATAGAAAACTGATCCGTCCTCCTTTGACTTTCAATGATGTTCAAGACTATCTGTCTTGGCTATGTCAAAGATAATACAAACGGATCCGTTCTTAACGTTCAGATCCGCACAAAGCACGAGTGTGAGAGTAGCTTAGTCTGTCAATGATTGTCAAAAGATCTGTAATTATCTTATGATAACAGCTTCCATTAATTTCCACTGGTTCCTTAAAAGACCGTTGCTAGGGCTTATCTGTCTTCCCTTTAATATAAACATAAGACAGAGGGGCGGTCCTCCACACTGCATGCCTGCATTAGGCTCCACAGTGAGGAGGCGTGTCTCTCAGTAATCCAATCTGATTGGCTGGCAGGAAGCTGCTGGCTACAGCTAGTGTGTATGGGAAGTGAGGGAAAGCAGTTTTGGCCTCAGAGAACTGGCAGAGGAGCCATCTTGAGAAGATCCTCATATCGTAGGGTTTAAAACACCCGTAACTAAGAGAAAAGCTCAAGGAAAACAGTGGTATGTGAAGAAACTAAAGATTGCTTTATGCGTAATGCTGCAGCAGCAGTAACATATGCTAAAATTATTTGATGAAAACATGACAGTTACACTTTATGGATGACCTATCCTCAGGATGGGTCATCAGCATCTAATCTCTTTTAGCAATAAGCCTCTGTTCACGTCACGTCTTATGTTTTCATGCACAATTGCGGCGAAAAAAGCTCCTGGTACATTAGCTGAACATACCTACATGCCCCTGCTCACCTGACTGAGGTCACGAGTGCCCTTTTCATCAATATACTTTTAACTATGTAGGAAAGTACAGTAGACTGCGGCTTTAATTGTAGGTATACAATAGACCAGGGGTCAGCAACCTTCGGCACTCCAGCTCTTGTGAAGCTACAATTCCCAGCATGCTCCATTTATTTCTATGAGAGTTCTGAGAAGAGCAGAGCAAGTATGCATGCTGGGAGTTGTAGTTTCACACCAGCTGGAGTGCCGGGGGTTGCTTACCCCTGCAGTAGACTATGTAGCTTCAGTTGTAGGTATACACTGGGGATTGCCCCCAATGTGGTCGTCATCAGACTTGATGTGAACATGCAACACACTCGTAGCTTTCAGTTTTCTCTTCCTTTTTTTTTTCCTTGCCACAAACTCTTTTCCTTTTGCTCCTCAGTATTTCAGGTTTTCTCGAGAGGTGAAAAATAAATGTGGGATTTGGCAGCTAAATCATCAAGAGACTGTTAGGATGTTTGCTTGATACAACACTGCGATAAGCCGAACATCTTTAGAGATCGGATTAACGTTGTTTCTTCTGCTATAACTGCCATAAAACGAGATTGCTTCCAGAGGAAACGTTCTAGTATAACTTTAATTTGCTTTTCCAGATCCACAGAAGCAAAAATAAGTGGAAGTTCTACTTGAAAGATGGAGTCATGTGCTTTGGAGGAAAAGATTATATTTTTTCTAAAGCCATCGGAGAGGCAGAATGGTGACTTTGGAGGAAGCGCAATGTTTTATTTCAGTAAGCTCCTTTGTCTCTCTTTTGCAGATCCTGCGCAGCCAAAAAGGCCTTAGCCCGTACATTGCTCGCAGATGGATTTTGTTTGTGATGCCTGTTGTAGCTTAGAGAATTGTTCCACAGAGCTGCCATGCTTTTCTTTGTGGCGTCAAGGTTTTTCCGTGAATGTGCATCCTTAAACACCATTTTTTTCTGTCTGTTTAGGTCCAATATTCTGTGGAGATTAATTTCGTAGCATACTTTCATAATCCAAAATCCCTTTGTTGCTATAAAGTTAAAGAAGCACTCCCTCTGACCTGTTAAAAAGGTACATGATGTAAACTGTAGTGAAGGTAATCTTCTTACTGGTGACTGTATTTGTGAGTTATAACCTCCCTTCTGAGCCTCAGCTGTTTCATGTGACCAACACTGCTTCTCCAAATAACATATCATCTTATGTGCGTACAGAAAGCCAGTTTCTCTATTCTTCCTATGGTAGCCTCAATGTCAGTCTCATAGGAATGAATAGAAAAGTAACTGACTTCCTGTCATGTGTCAGTTGGAGATCAGAGAGTTGGTCACGTGGCACAGCTGAGGATCAGAAGGGAGGTTATAACTCACAAATACAGTCATTGGTAAGATTACTGTCACTATGGAGTACATCATGTACCTTTTATTATATAGCCGACAAAAAAAAAAATCTTGAGGGTGCTTATTTAAAGGGATTGGCCTATGACAGTCATGTCATACAGTAGTGTGTGATGGCATAAGAACCTGCTATAAGGCCTCCGGGCTCACCTTAGCTTGCAACGAGTCAAACACCTTTACAGGATGTGATAATTGCTTTTAGCCCCTGCACAGTTGGAAGACAGAAGTGCTATCTTGAAAAGCCTATGGATACTGGCGTCTGTTGACACTGTTACCCATGGGCATCGGAGAGGAGGGCAACTCCATGCAGTCTAATGCAGGCATGCTCAACCTGCGGCCCTCCAGCTGTTGTAAAACTACAACTTTCACAATGCCGTGCTATAGGCTGATGGCTGTAGGCTGTTCAGGCATGCTGAGAGTTGTAGTTTTGCAACAGCTGGAGGGCCGCAGGTTGAGCATGCCTGCTCTAAAGGAAAGCCTGGAGGCCAACACAGCGGTTTATGACACTACTGAAATTTAGGTACAAAGCAACCAACTCCTTTAAAGCTAACATTCTGGCTGCCTGCAACCACCACTAGAGGGAGCTTTCTGCATACTGGTATAAGTTGATCTCCATAATAAACTGGTATACCTTGAACTCCATAATAACAGTATTTTCTAGCTCCTAAGCTCCCCCTGGTGGTGGCTGCAGTCAGTCAGGATATAATCATTTAACTCTGTGGGTATTCAGGGGAATTGGAGCTCTGTATCAGATACAATAGAGCTATGATTGCTATATGAATATCTTACAACATTGTAAATCACACAGTGCTGGATCTTATAAAGTCTTTACTCTGCCATGTTTATTAATTCTAATTTAAGTGCACATAGTTCGAGAGGAAGGTTTAATACAGCATCTGGCTTACTCTTTACATTTCCTTTAGGGCTGAGATACTGATCTGCCAACAAGCCAAAGAAAAAGGCTAGATTTATTTGCTTGAGTTTTTTTTTTCTATGGAGTTTATTTTGCTTCCTTCCTTGTTATCCAAAAGTGACAACCACTAAGTGTCCGGTGACTTCCTCTAGAGCCTTCCTAGAGCCGAGTTATTCAGCTGTACTTATTGTTACCCCCCAGAACGAGATGTAAGGAAGGTCTTGTGCACCCCGCCATATGACGCCTCTGTTTTCTATGAGGTAATAGGACACCCGTAGAGGGGTGGCGGGACTTACTGCACTTTGGTTGCCTCTAGTTTTATACTTTCAGTTCTCTGATAAAACCATACCATGTGCTGCCATATACATGAGCTATTCTAGCCCTGAAGCATTGCATTTCTGTGTTAACATGTGGTTGTTAATAGAAGTTTTCGCTTATTTCCTTACCAGGTCAAAATTTATTGTGACCTCATGTAAATTTTTCTTTTTCCAAGGCAGAAGACCTTAAATAATAAAATGTTTTCACATCGTTTCTACGTATTGAGAAAACCTTAACCTATCTACTAATATTTCAGACTTGTAATTTATGTTAATAAATCGAAGTGCATAAAAGTCCAGTGTTTTCTTTATTAGTAAAAGAAATAACCGTTAGGGGTCGTCTCACTTCAGTAAATGGCATTTATCACGTAGAGAAAGTTAATACAAGGCACTTACTAATGTAGTGTGATTGTCCATATTGCTTCCATCGCATTATATACACTGCTCAAAAAAATAAAGGGAACACTTAAACAACACAATGTAACTCCAAGTCAATCACACTTCTGTGAAATCAAACTGTCCACTTAGGAAGCAACACTGAGTGACAATCAATTTCACATGCTGTTGTGCAAATGGGATAGACAAGAGGTGGAAATTATAGGCAATTGGCAAGACACCCCCAATAAAGGAGTGGTTCTGCAGGTGGTGATCACAGACCACTTCTCAGTTCCTATGCTTCCTGGCTGATGTTTTGGTCACTTTTGAATGCTGGCGGTGCTTTCACTCTAGTGGTAGCATGAGACAGAGTCTACAACCCACACAAGTGGCTCAGGTAGTGCAGCTTATCCAGGATGGCACATCAATGCGAGCTGTGGCAAGAAGGTTTGCTGTGTCTGTCAGCGTAGTGTCCAGAGCATGGAGGCGCTACCAGGAGACAGGCCAGTACATCAGGAGACGTGGAGGAGGCCATAGGAGGGCAACAACCCAGCAGCAGGACCGCTACCTCCGCCTTTGTGCAAGGAGGAACAGGAGGAGCACTGCCAGAGCCCTGCAAAATGACCTCCAGCAGGCCACAAATGTGCATGTGTCTGCTCAAACGATCAGAAACAGACTCCATGAGGGTGATATGAGGGCCCGACATCCACAGGTGGGGGTTGTGCTTACAGCCCAACACCGTGCAGGACGTTTGGCATTTGCCAGAGAACACCAAGATTGGCAAATTCGCCACTGGCGCCCTGTGCTCTTCACAGATGAAAGCAGGTTCACACTGAGCACATGTGACAGATGTGACAGAGTCTGGAGACGCCATGGAGAACGTTCTGCTGCCTTTAACATCCTCCAGCATGACCGGTTTGGCATTGGGTCAGTAATGGTGTGGGGTGGCATTTCTTTGGAGGGCCGCACAGCCCTCCATGTGCTCGCCAGAGGTAGCCTGACTGCCATTAGGTACCGAGATGAGATCCTCAGACCCCTTGTGAGACCATATGCTGGTGCGGTTGGCCCTGGGTTCCTCCTAATGCAAGACAATGCTAGACCTCATGTGGCTGGAGTGTGTCAGCAGTTCCTGCAAGACGAAGGCATTGATGCTATGGACTGGCCCGCCCGTTCCCCAGACCTGAATCCAATTGAGCACATCTGGGACATCATGTCTCGCTCTATCCACCAACAGACTGTCCAGGAGACTGTTGCACCACAGACTGTCCAGGAGTTGGCAGATGCTTTAGTCCAGGTCTGGGAGGAGATCCCTCAGGAGACCGTCCGCCACCTCATCAGGAGCATGCACAGGCGTTGTAGGGAGGTCATACAGGCACGTGGAGGCCACACACACTACTGAGCCTCATTTTGACTTGTTTTAAGGACATTACATCAAAGTTGGATCAGCCTGTAGTGTGTTTTTTCACTTTAATTTTGAGTGTGACTCCAAATCCAGACCTCCATGGGTTAAAAAATTTGATTTCCATTTTTTTATTTTTGTGTGATTTTGTTGTCAGCACATTCAACTATGTAAAGAACAAAGTATTTCAGAAGAATATTTAATTAATTCAGATCTAGGATGTGTTATTTTTGTGTTCCCTTTATTTTTTTGAGCAGTGTACTTCTCTTGCCCAGGAGTTACAACCACTGCTGCAGAAATTCATTTGCCCTGCAGATTTTGAAATCTTCAGCATCTCAATTTTTTCTGTGGATTCTTTGTAATGCAAAGGGTGAGAACGGGGCAAAACCACATCAAAATCCACGACAATGGGGGATGTCATCTGCAACAAAATCCTGCGTGTTTTCAGCGCTCAATCTTCTATTAAAATGAATAGGAAGCGTTTTCCACACGTTTTTTGATGCCGATCTGCTTCACAAACCTCAAGCTGAAAATCCAATTTTGTTTTGAAGTGAACACCCATTGGTTAAAAAAAGTCAAAGTGTGGGGTTATTTTGAGTTTTGTTGCAGGAAAATAACTCAGCAAAAACTACACCATGCAACTGCTGCAGTTTTGCAATGTTTTGTCGCACTGGTCAAGAAGTAAAAGCGGCTTTGTCACTTCAGCAAGTGGCTTTTATCAGGTAGAGAAAGTTACTACAAGCCAGTTACTAATGTATCGTTACTATCCATATTGCTTCCTTCGCTGGCTGGATTCATTTTTCCATCTTATTATACGCTGCTCATTTACATGGTTACGACCACCTTGCAATCCAGCAGCAGAGGCCGTGCTTGCACACTATAGGAAAAAGTGCCGGCCTATCTAGTGGCCAGGACCATGGCAGCGCACTTAGGCTGGTGCTTTTTTTCTATAGTGTGCAAGCACGGCCACCACTGATGGCTTGCAGGGTGCCCGTAACCATGGAAACAACCAGTGTATAATGTGATGAAAAAATATAGCCACTTAGCAAAGGAAGCAATATGGACAATAACAATACATTAGTACGTGCCTTGTACTGACTTTCTCTATATAATAAATGCTATTTGCTGAGGTGACAAAACCCCTTTTTAATGAATTTTTCACCTACTAAAAAAACGCAGCAATTGCCACAAAACCACAACAGTTGCAGTAAAAGTTTTTCAGTGTGTTTTGTTTTATTTCCTTAAGGCAACGTGTAAACCCAGCCTTAGAAGTGAAGGAACTATCCTGATCATGTCCATCTGACAGTTACATACAGATGTAGCAGAGATAACACGCTTGGCGAGCTATGGTCTAATTTTATACATCCAAAGTATATGCAGGGGTATAGTATAATGATTAATTATACTAAAATTTATCCAGGCCACATTTTGCATGTAACCTACCACCTATAAAATGGTGAAATTTGTAGCTGAACACAGCTTGTCTGCATTTTTGGTTACTGAGGAGCACTGCTATTCATTTAGAGTCCATTTTTGGAAACTTATTTCCATATGCCAGCAGTTCATTTGCTTTATTCACCTGATCCAGCGCTTTAATAGTTAACAGAAACAAAGAGAACCACTCCTTAGATAGAGGCTGACCTCCCCCTTTTTAACCTTTTGCAGCAATGCTGGCAGCACTCATACGCCTATTTTGAAAAGACAGCCTCTGGATATGACACTGAGCACGTGCGCGCAACTTCTTTGGTCGACCGTGGCGAGGCCTGTTCTGAGTGAAACCTGTCTTGTTAAACTGCTGTATGGTCTTGGCCAACGTGCTGCAGCTCAGTTTTAGGGTGTTGGCAATCTTCTTATAGCCTAGGACAGGGATGGCCAACCTGAGGCTCTCCAGCTGTTGCAAAACTACAACTCCCAGCATGCCCAGGCTACCTACAGCTATCAGCCTATAGCAGGGCATGGTGGGAGTTGTAGTTTTGCAACAGCTGGAGAGCCTCAGGTTGGCCATCTTTATGTAGAGGAAGAATTTTATATATTATTTTTTTCATATCCTCTGAGTTCTTTGCCATGAGATGCCATGTTGAACTTCCAGTGATCAGTATGTGAGAGCGATAACACCAAATGTAACACACCTGCTCCCCATTCACACCTGAGACCTTGTAACGCTAATGAGTCACATGACACCGGGGAGGGAAAGTGGCTAATTGGGTACAATTTGGCCATTTTCACTTAGGGGTGTACTCACTTATGTTGCCAGTGGTTTAGACATTAATGGCTGTGTGTTGTTATTTTAAGGGCACACCAAATGTACACTGCAATACAAGCTGTACACTGACTACTTTACATTGTATCAAGGTGTAAGATCTTCAATGTTGTCCCATGAAAAGATATAATAAAATACAAGAATTTCAGGGGTGTACTCATTTTTGTGAGATACTGTGTATGTGTGTGTGTGTGTGTATATATATATATATATATATTCCACACAATCCATACAATATCTTACATTTTTGCAAAAATGGACTGTTTGTATTTTGAATGGATCCATCCTTATTATAATATTATACCAGATGCTGGGCCCGCAGCTAGGCTCATTGTTGGATGAGAGATTACTAATATTACTATTGTGTTTTATTTTAACATTTGACTATATTTTATTTGTATATGCATTAGGGCACATTTGATGCATTTTGAAGCATGAATTGTGTATATCAGTGATGGGGGGGGGTTATAGATATTTACCTATCTTTTCCTGATTTATATATTGACAGATATATACTAAATAAAGTATAAATAAATGTATGATATGGTCAATTTATACCTTGAGGACCTTACTATATAGATTGATTTTCTGGTTTTGAACTGGTCTGTAGGCACCGGACAGGTGAGAGTGCTCGGTATGATTTGATTTAATTATCATCATTTTCATCCATATACTGTATATCACTGTGAGCCCTCCATTACTTGTGAGTTGCATTTAATATATTGATGACCTATCCTTAGGATAGGTCATCAGTATCAGATCTGCGGGGGTCACTATCAGATCAGAGGCATCCTCTCTAATCAGCTGTTTGAAGAGGAGTTGGCGCTCCGTGCAGGCGCTGCTTCCTCTTCATTACACTGCCCGTTGTCTCAGAAGTTTCGGCCATGCAGTGTAGTGACTAGCACTCGCTCCATTCACTTGAAAACTGTTGAGGCTTACAACTCGCAAATATGCCCCCCCCCCTTCCGTAATGTTTAATTTAGTCTCTTTAGTCACAGGTATGAACCGTTAGGGCTGGTGACATGGGGGCCTAATACTTGCACTAATGTATTTCTGGATGGGTGGCCTCTTGATTGTCGCTATGCCCTAACACCGATATGAGTAGGATAACCCAACCTGCTGGCAACAACAACAAAACAAAAAAATATTCTCTTTTTTTTTACCCAAAAATTAAATCGGCATTTTCTGAAACAGGCAAGATGCCTTTAAACGATCACTGCTATCTCTGTCCCAAGACCATGCATACTGTGTCTCAGAAAAAGTTCACGTACACGCAGGGTTAAAAACCAACCCCAGTAATCTAATCTGGGTTCTCCTCCACGCGTGCGGTCCAGCAGTAGCGGTAATATTTATGGAGAAAGGTTTATCAACTCAATTACTCAGTTGCTAAACCAACAACCATGCCAGAAAAAGATCTCCTGCACTTGACAACCTGCATGGCGGTGCGCTGAGTCCCAGGTACACAGATGGTGTGGGCTGCCATATGGTGCTTCTGAAAGACATCATCTGATTGAGCATGCCATGTTTTTTTCATCTGGATTCACAATAAAACAGAAAAAAAAACATCTGAATGTAATCTGATACATGCAGCAGCACAGTACGACATGAAATATCTGTGTGTGCCCTATTATGCCTCCATAGAACTTGGAGTTTGTACAGGACCGTATTATGACTTCTACAATGACGTCCTGGTCTCCTTTTTTAGAGATCTTATTGACCACTTATTAGCTACCAGCAGATAATTCACTATGTTACATCGGAGGTGGGGACAACGATGATTCTGCGCCTTACTTTGTTATAAATAAATATGTCTACTTCAGGGGCCCTCAGAAGGTCCTATTTCTCACATGTTGTCTTTTGAACAATTTTGACTGTAGCTTTCCACATGAACGCATGGGTACATACATGGCAGAGATGGCTAGGAAGAGAATTACCACACAAAGTTGCATGGTGATCTTGTCCAGGGTGACCCAACGCTCTTACTTTACACCTTGTATAAAGAAAAGCAAATACAATTTGTCATGACTTGGTATCACACCCCAGAACTCCTCCACAAACTTAGTCCAAGCATCCCAAATCTGTGTTGGTTCTGTGACTCCCCATTGGGCTCCTTATACCATATATTGTGGGAAGGCTCACTGTTCCCTTTTCAGAAAAAGTCAACATTTAGACAAATATTGATCATTCCATACCTTCATTAAAGGAGTATTCCAATAGGTACAAGTTATCCCTTGGCTATCTCTGGAAATCCCATAGAAATGAATGGAGCTGCTGTGAGCAGGGGTTATGGGGCCCTATTTTGCTATATGGCCATTTTTATGCAGTCCTCACCACTTGGGAGTTGCAGGGACCGGCCAGGGCACTTCACTCAGGGGCTGACGTAGTTTTCACTCCAGGCGCAGAGACTGTGGGGGGTGTGCCTAATTTATGATGAGGGCCTGCGCCTAGTCATAAATTAGGCACTTACTCCAGTAGCGCAGGGGTTGTTAAATAGTTTTGTGCAAAGCAAATCTGTCTTAGAAAGCACAGAAAAAAAGAAAAAAAACATACTCTCCTCATCCACTTGCTCGCACAGAGGCAGTCCACTCCTCTCTTGATTGAAAAAGACCTGCTGCTCCCAGCATGATCACGCGGTGACGTCATCACTGATCATGCTTCAAGCGCGCGGTGACGTCCTCACACTCAGCGCAGGTCCTTCGTCAGGTCTTTTTCAATCAAGAGAGGAGCGGACTGCCCCTGTGAACAAGTGGATGAGGGGAGTGATTTATTTATTTTTTTTAAAACCCAAAAGGCCATATTGCACATTTGCACTAGCGTATTACCGTTTTTAACAGTCGTTAGACGGGTTCACTTCTGTCTAAGCGGCCATTAAAAACTTTCCCATTCATTGATAGGCTGAATGGGGTTTTAACATAGTGATTCGTGACATATTAATTTGTAACAAATCGAATTTCTTGTCAACCTTCGGCGAAGCTGCAGAATCAAATTTTTCAAAATGTTACTCCTCTCTACTGTCAAACAGTATAAAAAGTCACTCTGATAATTAAACCCCAATCTCCTCCCTTTTGGTGCATGGCCACAGATTTCCAGATTATTTTTATTTAATTAAAAATGCTGGTGTTCTTAGTTTTCTTAAAACATAATTTTATTAACACTTTTCTGTGTCTTAGCACAGTTTCTACCGGCACTTGTTGGTTGTTCCTTTAGAACATGTCATACAAAAATACGTGGTTTACAACAATTGAGATATCAACAGTCTAGTGGAGCCTCGTATATACATAAATAGATTTACATATTTACAGAGGGATTCCCCTTCGGGAAATAGTTTGTGCAGTTTAAATAAGTATCACAGGTTAAGTTTAAGACCTAAGTGTCTGGATATGCTGGTTTGTCATTTACGCTCAAGTATTGGCAGTCCAAGGTGGTAAGATGCAGGTCGCCCCGGGAGGTCTTTTTTGGTCCGTTACATAAGCTGTCGGTCTTGCAGTTAGAGGTATAGGCAGTGAAATTGTTGACTCTGTAAAGTTCTGCTTGAGTCTTGCAACAACCAAACTTGCTCATGAGTAGAAAGAAATCCCTTCGAAACGCTTTGGTAAAGATTGCATATAGGAACGGATTGGCACAGGAATTCACAGGGTAGAACAAGACCAGCAGTATTTTGGAATTGGTCACCGTAATAAGCGGAACTTTAAAGGCTGCGGAAATGGCAAAGAACGATATTGGCGCCATGCACGTGAAGTCAGTGAAGATGAGCACCGCCATTTTCTTGGCTATTTTGGTATCTTTGTTGGTCGGCGTGAGCTCTGGGTTTTGGACGGCAATGTAGATTTTGATATAACAGGCGCATATGATGATGAAGGCTATGACGTTGAGCACCAATATGATGATTATGTACGCCTGCGAAAGAGGCGTCTCTATGTCCATCGGCAGGCATATGCTGACTTTAATGTAATTGCTTACACCAACAAGAGGCAGGAGCGCAATTAAGAGTGAAAATATCCAGCCTCCTAGCATGATGAGAATTGCATGCCTTAACCGGAGCTTGCGGTCAAGTTGCATTGCATAGGTTATTGTGTGCCACCTCTCAAGGGTTATTACAGTCAGAGTATACACAGAAAGCTCACTGGCAAATACCGTGAAGAAACCAGCTGCACTGCAGCCACTCCCTGTCTGCCAGTCAATTGCATGGTTATAGTACTGACTTTTAGTCTTGGAGTCGACCGACGCTATTAGCAACAGATAAATACCCATGCAAAAATCGGCAAAAGACAGGTTGCACATTAGGAAGCGAGGGACGGTGAGCTTGTAATGACTGGTCAGCAGGACGAAAAGAACCACAGCATTTCCCGCAATAGCAAGTATGCTAATAAACCAGATCAGGATCCGAAGGAAGTCGTAGCCCATGATGTCCTCACAAGGGTTAAAAGCGTCTGGCTCTGGTTTGCATCTGAGGGTCCTCGGTTGACATAAAAATTCATAGTCCATTGCCAGATCTACACTGGAGAAAAAATAAAAACAAATGTCTACTGACCGTTCTAGATAAAACGAGATGTTGTATGTATGTCATATCATTGCTTAAAGGGGTGTTGATGACTTATCCTCTGTATAGGTCGTCAGTGTCTGATCGGTGGGTATCCGACACCCGGTATCCCTGCTGATTAGCTGTTGGAGAAGGCCGTCTCTCAGCAAACCAAGCACAGCACCGGACATTATATAGCGTCTGTGCTTGGTATCGCAGCTCATTCCCATTCACTTCAATGGGGCTGAGAAGTGCCTAGGCCAGGCAAGGCCAACCTAAGGCTCTCCAGCTGTTGTAAAACTACAACTCCCACCATGCCCTGCTGTAGGCTGATAGCTATAGGCAGTCTGGGCATGCTGGGAGTTGTAGTTTTGCAACAGCTGGAGAGCCTCAGGTTGGCCATCCCTGGCCTAGGCTATGTGACCAATGAACGTGACATCACATGACCTGGGAAATAACGGAGAAGGCCATGGCACTACTGAGAGAGCTGGTTCCTTCTCAGCTGTTCGGCGGGAGTCCGGGTTGTTGGACCCCCACTGATCAGATACTTATGACCTATCCAGAGGTCATCAGTATCTGATGACCTCTGGATGGGTCATCAGTATCTATCCAGAGGTCATTAGTGTAACGCTCCTTGAAAAGCCTTTTAATATTTCCATTGTTCTGCTCTGTTAGAGGAGCAGAACAAAGGAAATAACAAGAGTGCCGCATAGAGCACAATAATTCTAACATTTTTGATTCTATACACCACCACAATGGATTTGAAATGAAACGAACAAGATGTGCTTTAACTGCAGACTGTCAGCTTTAATTTGAGGGTATTTACATCCAAATCAGGTGAATGGTGTAGGAATTACAACAGTTTGCATATGTGCCTCCCACTTGTTAAGGAACCAAAAGTAATGGGACATAATAATAATCATAAATCTAATTTTCACTTTTTAATACTTGGTTGCAAATCCTTTGCAGTCAATTACAGCCTGAAGTCTGGAACGCATAGACATCACCAGACGCTGGGTTTCATCCCTGGTGATGCTCTGCCAGGCCTCTACTGCAACTGTCTTCAGTTCCTGCTTGTTGGGGCACTTTGCCTTCAGTTTTGTCTTCAGCAAGTGAAATGCATGCTCAATCGGATTCAGGTCAGGTGATTGACTTGGCCATTGCATAACATTCCACTTCTTTCCCTTAAATAACTCTTTCGTTGCTTTTGCAGTATGCTTTGGGTCATTGTCCATCTGCACTGTGAAGCGCCGTCCAATGAGTTCTGAAGCATTTGGCTGAATATGAGCAGATAATATTGCCCAAAACACTTCAGAATTCATCCTGCTGCTTTTGTCAGCAGTCACATCATCAATAAATACAAGAGAACCAGTTCCATTGGCAGCCATAAATGTCCACGCCATGACACTTCCACCACCATGCTTCACTGATGAGGTGGTATGCTTAGGATCATGAGCAGTTCCTTTCCTTCTCCATACTCTTCTCTTCCCATCACTCTGGTACAAGTTGATCTTGGTCTCATCTGTCCATAGGATGTTGTTCCAGAACTGTGAAGGCTATTTTAGATCTCGTTTGGCAAACTCTAATCTGGCCTTCCTGTTTTTGATGCTCACCAATGGTTTACATCTTGTGGTGAACCCTCTGTATTCACTCTGGTGAAGTCTTCTCCTGATTGATTGTTGACTTTGACACACGTACACCTACCTTCTGGAGAGTGTTCTTGATCTGGCCAACTGTTGTGAAGGGTGTTTTCTTCACCAGGGAAAGAATTCTTCGGTCATCCACCACAGTTGTTTTCTGTGGTCTTTCGGTGTTGCTGAGCTCACCGATGCGTTCCTTCTTTTTAAGGGTGTTCCAAACAGTTGTTTTGGCCACGCCTAATGTTTTTGCTATCTCTCTGATGGGTTTGTTTTGTTTTTTTCAGACTAATTATGGCTTGCTTCACTGATGGTGACAGCTCTTTGGATCTCATCTTGAGAGTTGACAGCAACAGATTCCAAATGCAAATAGCACATTTGAAATTAACTCTGGACCTTTTGTCTGCTCATTGTAATTGGGATAATGAGGGAATAACACACACCTTGCCATGAAACAGCTGAGAAGCCAATTGTCCCATTACTTTTGGTCCCTTAACAAGTGGGAGGCACATATGCCAACTGTAATTCCTACATCGTTCACCTGATTTGGATGTAAATACCCTCAAATTAAAGCTGACAGTCTGCAGTTAAAGCACATCTTGTTCGTTTCATTTCAAATCCATTGTGGTGGTGTATAGAGCCAAAAATGTTAGAATTGTGTCGATGTCCCAATATTTATGGACCTGGATGTACTTTTCTAATATCGTCTGCATATCAATTCATCACAGTTTTGTGGCCATTGACTGTAATCCTTTAGGCAGGGTTTACACGCTCTAACTGCCATGTGTGGGCAAAACTCTGCATACTCCTATTGCCGTAGGTAAGACCTCAGATTTTCCCTAACCTCTGATTGTAACAATAAAGGTTTCCATTCAATGATAAGCAGTGATTTTGGACACAACGAGAAACTGATACACGAAGCATTTTGGAAAATGCTGATTTTTTCCCATATTAAGGTTTCTTTGCTGAAATGGGAAAACGTTTAATTATTCATTATTCGTTCCACTATACAAAATAACGGCAACTTGTACTTACGTTTTGTCATTTGTTTGCTTCCTTCTCAGACTATCACATTGGTTTGTTAAATTTCCAAAGTATGCAAAGGGAGAGCTAAGCCTGAGGGGCAGAGAACAATGAAACATCAAATAAACATGTTTGTTTTTTAACTTTTTTACTTAACTGTCTACATTTTTAATTTGGATTTTTAATAGATTTTAGGGCAAGATATGTAAATAGCAGCATAACAATAGCATGTACAAAGCATTGACATAAGAACAGAACCAGCAGGAATGATGTAAAGAACAAACCTTAGGTGCTGAGAGACAGAATACAGAGCAGTGAGAAATCTACTCTCTATTTTTTTTGCAGTGCGGAGGCATGGACCAAAATAACGAAAAGTGCTCCATAGTGCATCCATGGCCTTCTGCTCCATGCCTCCGCTCCGTATCTTCCGGAATGTGGACCCATTCAAGTGAATGGGTTTGCATCCGTGATAGAGTGCGTGAACGACCAGTGCCTGTATATTACAGACTTGATGTTTGTGGGTTGCAATACGGGCAGGGCGGGCACACACTCGTGTGCATGAGCCGTTAGGAGAAGACAAAGGTATCATGGGGAAAAAAGGCAGTTAAAGGCAACAGAAGGGGGTAAGGTGGGGCAGGAATGTGGAAAAAGGGGGCTAGGAAAATATAGGTTGAAAATCAGATTTACATAGGCATCTGCCTATGGGTGATCCTGAAAGGACTTCTGGTAGAAGTCAGCTTTACATGAAGAAATAGTGGCCCTATTTATATAGTGGGTGCATGTAGACCAGTGATGGCGAACCTTTTAGAGACCAAGTGCCCAAACTGCAACCCACAACCCACTTATTTATCGCAAAGTGCCAACACGGCCATTTAACCTGAATAACAATATAGTATATCTTCCATGTACTTCACCATTTAGCTATAATAGCCTGCCTACATTCAGTGCACTGCCTGTACCGTTCATAGTGCGCCCTAGCAGATGGATGGCAGGAAAATCTAAGGCATATTGGCAATAGTGATGAGCGGCAGGGGCAATATTCGAATTCACGATATTTTGCAAATATTTGGTCAAAATTCATCATATATTCGTGAATTCGAGAATTCACGAATATTTTCTTTATTGCAAAAATCGGCAATGCAATATGCGCGCATTGCGCGCGGGTCACTGTTGCTACATTTTTCAAGCTGCTAGAAGTTTCCTGAAAATGGTTGGCACGGCAGAACAATACAATAGCTTTATATGCAGATAGAGTGCTCCAATATATTTGCGATTGCACAAATCGGCTACTAATGATGCACATATTTTGGCGCAATACGTGCAACTTCACATTTTAGCAGGTCTGACTACATATTACTGATTGGTGCACTAAGTATTGTTGTGAACTTGTGACCTCACAGCACTATGTCTGTAGTATGTATGTATGTATCAGGATATAACCTACACTGACTATCTCCCACTAACTATCTGTATTATATATATATATATATAAGCTAACTAACTAATAGTGTTGATCACGAATATTCGAATTGCAAATTTTTATCGTGAATATCGGCACTTTGAGAATTTGCGAATATTTAGAATATAGTGATATATATTCGTAATTTTGAATATTCAAGATTTTTTTTTTAATCCGTACACATGATCCCTCCCTGCTTCTAGCTTGTGGGCCAATGAGAAGGCTGCAATATATTTGACTTTAGGAATAGTGTTGATTTACGAATTTTCGTAAAGCAAATTTTTATCTCAAATTTTTCAATTGACGATTTCCGCAATCAAGAAAATAATGACTGGAGATAACGAATTTTCGGATTCACGAATATATGGCGAATATTCGCCCAAATATTTGCGAAATATCACGAATTCGAATATTGCCCCTGCCGCTCATCACTACTAACTAACTAATGTAATTAAACAGTAAAGCACAGAGCACAGCAACGACACTGCTGTCTCTCTCAGAACTCCATAAAACTACAGAAAGTGGCTGCTGGGGAGGTTCTTATATAGTAAGGGGGAGGCAACTTTCCTATTGGTTGCTAGGGATGTTGCTAAGCTCAGACAAAGACATTGCAGCCTTCTCATTGGCCCACAAGCAAAAATATTTTTGTTTACGAATATATAGCACTATGTTTTAAATCTTTGCGAATTCTCGAAGTGGCGATATTCGCAATTAAAATTCGTGATTCAAATATTCGCTCCCAACACTAATTGGCACACCATAGACTTTTTCCAGGCTGCAGGTGCCCACAGAGAGGGCTCTGACTGCCACTTCTGGCACCCGTGCCATAGGTTCGTCACCACTGACCTAGACCTTGTCATACATGGTAGAAAATCTGAAGCAATTTGGTGCATTTAATTAAAAAATAGAAAAAAAAGAAACGGTGCCAAGCTTGCAGGGAAGGGGCGTGGTCTATGTCAGGAATTTATCTAGGCAAGCCCTGGCTGGTTAATCTATCAGTAAATCTGGAAGCTGCGCCAAGTCAGGTTCCTGGCTCAGCGTCCACTCCCAGATCTATGTGAGCAACTTATGTCTGCAAATCAGTGATTTGCCTGTGATTTTGTGTATCCTGGCTCCTGTGTTTTTTGGTGCTCACAGCTTATGATTTTGAAAACCTGGTAATCTGACTGTGGCTTGTATTCTGGATTAACCCCTTGTCTGCTGATTTGGCTCCTACTGAATTTCCTGGTATTCTGACTGTGGCTTGATCTGGATTAACCCCTCACCCGCAGTTTTTTCCCATTATCTGTCTATTCTGGTTTTGCCCCCGATGTCAACTACTCTTTGCACCCCCCCCCCCCCATTCGTTCTGTTAGGTCTGCTTCCAACAAACCAATAGTTTGTATACAGTTAGACAAAAGTGTCTATTCCTGCACTACATTTATCTTCCAGGCTGAACCACTTTGCTAAATCTGGTGTAGGTCTAGACCGCACGTCTACAGGCTCCAGTTTACATTAGTCTGTTATTGGCCCAAGCAGGATCAGCCGACAGACTACATGTATAATATTAAGGGGATAGGAGGATTGACTGCTTTGAATTTTCAACGCCAGTTCCTTTTGTTTTCCAGACCGTTGTCTGGCATATTCATCAAGCACCTTCATAACTTATCACAAACCTGACCATAGCTTGTGCCACAAAAGGGGATACATATCCTTGCATATGTAATCTCATTGGCTAACGCAGTGCTGTGCCTACTGTAAAGTTTGGTGTCTCAAATACTATAGGACCATTGGTGGGAGTAGGCCAGGCTGCTTCTTCTGTCTGCTGCAGTTACCTATGTACAGTTGCCACCAGGGGGAGCTCTCTGTATGCAGATTGCGTTCAATATTAGCTGTTTGTATTCATATACGGTGAGCTCCCCCTAGTGATGGCTGTATGCAGCCAGAATTAATATTATTTATCAAGTCAGAAAGCAGATCTTCTCTATGTGGATTCTGAGTTATTTGTTTAGATTTTAGATTTTAGTATAGAGACTTCAGCCCATTCAACATTTTTCTATCAGGCCCCATAACACGGTGATGGTAGAAAAGGGTTAAATGTGAATATAGCTTAACACTGTTTAGGTATAACAATAACATCTTAAAAATTGCTTAGAGCTATGTAATATTGTGCTGTTCTTTTCTGCGGTCTTCATTGACTGACAAGCAGGTCACGGAAAATGAAAGTACATTATAGAAATATGAAGAAAACATAATGCTTTCCAGAAGTCTTAAAAAAATATATATATTGACAATGATGTTGTCTCTTTCTTTAACCATTTCATTACCGAGCCACTTTTCACCTTAAATCCCAGGCGAATTTAAGGTGTCACTTTATGTGGGAATAACTTTGTAAGCTTTTACTTGTCCAGGCCATTCTGAGATTGTTTTCTCGTGACACATTAAACTTCATGACAGTGGTAAATTAGAGTTAATATATTTCACATTTATTTATAAAAAAAATTACCAAAAATTGGAAAAAATTCACAATTTTCTAAATTTGAATCTCTACTTTTAAGACAGATGGTAATTAGTGTTGATCGAGCACCAAAGTGCTCGGGGGCTCAGGCCGAAAACATCGGGATGCTCGGGTGCTCTACTGAGCCCCCTGAGTATAATGGAAGTCATTGGGAGAACCCGAGCATTAAACCAGGCACCCCCTGCTCTGAAGAGGGAAGGGTGCCTGGTTCATAGGAAAAGGTCAGAAATTGATAGAAACACCACCGAAATGGTTCGGGAACAGCATGGGGAGGATGTCTGGATGCATCTTGGACTCCCAGGTCGCTGCTGGCAACGATGTTGTCCGAGTAGTACGCCACTTTTACAGACTGACAATAATACGCACAAAACCAAAGATAAAATCAATTTTAGAGGAAAATTTTTTAGGAAACATTCTTTCCTGTATATTTACTTGTATATAAAGTGCAAGTGCTGCCAAAAATTACAAGGAAGAGGCACTCCGATACAACCTGTATATCACGTAAAGGAGGGCCTCATTCACATTGTGGTACAATTGTTCATGTAGTGGGACTACTACACTCATAAAGCCTATGCACTAAGTGAAAGGGCTGCCAAAAATGACAAGGAACCGGCCCTCCAATACACCCTTTATTACACATAAAGGAGGGCATCATACACAGCATTCAAAAATTATTATTGATGGCCTGCTGGTGACCCTCAGAAACATTTGGAGCAGGGGCCTGCTGATCTGACCATCTAAAACATTATGGGCGAGGGCCTGCTGCCACTTTGGTGACTCTAGATAACCTGGGGCCGCTCGCACGTCCCCGTGACTGCGACGATCCATTTGGATGTCTGCCCTATAAACTTTTGATGTTCTTTTCAGTGCAAACCACTGTGAATCAGTGTTCGATTCCGGAGAGGGAGCCTGAGAAACGGCTACGGCTACCACATCCAAGCAAGGCAGCATGCGTGTAAATTACCTATTAGGTATAATTTGGTGAGGGCCTGCAGGTGAGCTTATCTTGTAAAAGATTTTATGTGCGGGCCTGCAGGTGAGCTGACCCTGTAAAAGATTTTAGGTGCAGGCCTGCAGGTGAGCTGACCCTCTAAAAAATTATATAGGAGGGTCTGCAGCTGAGCTGACCCTGTAAAACATTATATGCGAAGGGCATATATGCGAGTGCATTATATGTGACGAATAAGCATGTTGATATGATGGTAGAGGAGAAGGAGGATGAGAAAAGAAAGATTCAACCATATACCCTTGTTTGTGGTGGAAGGGGTGCATGGGAATACAGTGTATTCAGTACATTATAAACAACACATTTAAAGTGCCTTTATGTTCAGCCGCTTTCCTCTGGTGGAGTCGAGAAGTCATGGTCAATCCAGGCCTTGTTTATTTTTATAAGAGTGAACCTGTCAGCATTTTCAGTTGACAGGCGAATACGCTTATCTGTTATAATACCACCAGCAGCACTAAATACCCGCTCAGACAAAACGCTGGTATTAGGGCAGGCCAGCACCTCCAAGGCGTAGAGTGCCAGTTCGGTCTACGTGTCCAGCTTGGACACCCAGTTGTTGTAAGGCACTGAGGGATCATTTATAACGCTGACACGGTCTGCTATGTACTCCTTCACCATCTTCCAAAATTTTTCCCTCCTTGTGACACTAGGGCGCTCATCAGGGTGAGGGTGCTGGCGGGGTGTCATGAAACTGTCCAAGGCTTTGGAGAGTGTTGCTCTGCCTCTGTTGGAACTGCTATGTGTTCCCCTTGTCTCCCCTCCTCGGTTGGCCAATGAACTACAGACTCTGCCGCCAGCGTTGTCAGATGGAAATTTTTGGAGCTATTTTTTAACAAGGATCTTCTGTTATTTCACCGTTTTGCTTGTCCTCTCCACCAGAGGAATGAGAGATGAGAAGTTCTCTTTGTAGCGGGGGTTGAGAAGGGTGAACAACCAGTAATCCGTGTTGTTTAAAATGCGTACAACGCGCGGGTCGCAGGAAAGGCAGTCTAACATGAAGTCAGCCATGTGTGCCAGAGTACCAACAGGCAAGACTTCGCTGTTGTCATCAGAAGGATGACTATCCATCTCCTCATCCTCTTCCTCCTCTTCTGCAGAACAGGTGGAATTAAACTTCCATGGGTACTACCCTCTGTAGCAGAGGCAATCGTCTCCTGTTCCTCCTCCTCCTCATCCAATTCGCGCTGAGAAGACGAACTGAAAGTGGTCTGGCTATCACCCTGTGTAATGTCTTCCCCCATTTCCACCTCTTCCATATGCAAAGCGTCCGCCTTAAGTGTGAGCAGCGAGCGTTTGAGTAGACACAGAAGTGGAATTGTTATGCTGATAGTGTTATCACCGCTCACCATCTGTGTCGATTCCTCAAAGTTGCGTAAAACCTCATAGAGGTCAGACATCAATGCCCACTCGTCGCTTGTGAAGAGCGGAAGCTGACTGGAAAGGCGACGACGATGTTGCAGCTGGTATTCCACTACTGCCCTCTGCTGCTCACAAAGCCTGGCCAACATGTGGAACGTGGAGTTCCAGCACGTGCTCACATCGCACAAGAGCCAGTGAGCTGCCAATTGCAAGCACTGCTGCAGCGTTGCCAGACCGACAGAAGTGGTCGATGACTTGCGAAAATGTGCACACACGCGGCGCACCTTCACCAGTAGCTCAGGCAAATTGGGGTAGGTTTTGAGAAACCACTGAACCACTAGGTTGAACATTGGGCTATTCATGGTATGTGTGTGAGCTTGCCGAGCTCCAAAGCCGCCACCAAGTTACGGCCATAATCAGACACAACCATGCCTGACTGTAGGATGAGTGGCGAGAGCCACAGCTCAGTCTGGTCCCTGTGAGGGATAGGAGTTCTTTTCCCTGTCTTATGTCAGCCATCTTAAAAGGTTGAGGACAAGAGATTTTTTTTTGTCTCATGTCAGCCTCTTAAAAGGTTGAAATGCTTGTGATTATTTTAAAATAATTGTTACATATTTCACATACTTCCTCTTCTGTCTTTTTCATTTTTAAATGTCATTGCAGTTTTAGCTGTTTGCACCTGATATCGTTTCCTCTTATCATTTTCTGAGAAACTAGGTTCATAATTTGTGGTCAAGCTGATATCTGAAATATTCTGGTTGTTTCATATTTTTCTGTTTCTATAAGCACATATATGTACAAATATGGTCATGACCTTCATGAGATGTGTGTGGGTGGCTTTTCCACCCCCTCCTCGCCAAGACAGTATAATATTATATGCATTTTGCTTTGAATAAACAGAGACTTGTTTGATCACTCAAGTGTCAGTCAAATCAATGCTCAGATGGGTACTCATCATTATTATGGGCACATATAATTTGGAACTCAGCATAAATTAGAGTAAGGGGACTTTGCCCCCACAGTCCCTTATCCCCTGCTACAGCTCTGTGGCGGTGTGCTGTTTGTCACCTAAGCAGATCAGTTTAAGCACAGCCTGTTGCCGCTTTCCCACTGCAGTGCTACACTGCTTCCAGCTACCGACTGATGACTGACTAGTGCTGCACACATTTCTTCCAATAAAATGTTGCTTTAGCCCCAATTATTTAATTTTCACAAGGGGTAACAGGAGAAAAAGCACCCCATAATTTGTTAACCATTTTCTCCTGACTATGGCAACACCCCATATGTAGTGGCAAACTGCCATTTTGCAGTGCAGATTTTGATAGATTAGTATCCAGGTGCCACAGTTTTTTTTATTATTTTGAGTGATTGTGTTATGTGGGGGTTTATTTGCAGGATGAGGTGACGTTTTCACCTCATCCTGCAAATAAACCCCCACATAACACAATCACTCAAAATAATAAAAAAAAACTGTGGTACCATTTTGGGGTATATATGACTTTTTGATCACTTGATTATTATGTATTTTGTAAGGTGAGGTGACAAAAAAAGACTGTTCTGGCACAGTTTTTATTTATTTATTTTTACAGCATTCACCTGACAGGATAGATCATGTAATATTTGTATAGAGCAGGTTGTTACGGACGCGACGATACATAATATGTCTATCATTTTTATTTTTGTTTTACCCAGTGAAAACCTTTTTGAATAGCATACAATCTTGTTTTTGTGTTGCCATGTTCGGAGAGCCATATTTATTTTATTTTTTGGGCTATTGTCTTAGGTAGGGGCTCTTTTTTTGCGAGATGAGAAGACTTTTATTGGTACCATTTTGGGCTACGTATGCCTTTTTGATTGCTTGGTATTACACTTTTTGTGAGGCAAAGTGACCAGAAAATGGCTGTTTTGGCACTGTTTTCATTTTTATTTTTTTACAGCATTCACCTGGCGGCGATACCTAATATGTCTACTTCTCTTTTTTCCCTATTTTTTACAAAAGAAATGTAACTTCGTTTTGAGAAAAGGACACTTTTTTAAAAAAAATTATTGAAACTTAAAATTTTTTATTATGTAAAACTTTTTAATTTTACTTTAATTTTTGTACCACTCTGGGACTTCAACTTTTGGGGGCCTGATCCCCTGTACAATGCATTGCACTACATCTACGGTATATTGTAATGCATTTGCTGTAAGTGTATTACTCAGTGTAATACACTTCAGCCGGCCTGCCTGTGAGATCCAGGGGACTGGATCTCATAGGCTTACAGGGAAGGCAGTCTTGATGCCTAAGGAAGGCATCGGGCTGCCTTCCCAGCCATCGGGCCCCCATCACCGCAGCGAGGAGACCCGATGGACATTGGGACCCGACAGGGATACCGCACATGCCGCGGTCAGCGCTTACCGCGACATTGCGAGGGTTAATGCGCCAGCATCTGTGTTTTCACCGATGCCGGCGCATACAGCAGGGGTCCGGCTATCAGTGACTGTCGGACCCCTGCCGCTGATTGGGAGGGCGCAGCTTGGGGCCTAAAGCTGATTGGTTTGAAAGTACAGATGAATTGTAGATGCGTAAAAAACAGAACTTTTTTGTACAATTTGTTCTATTTCTATGTATTATATCCATTTTCATCCATATTTCTTTTTTTATGGATTTTTTATTTTTTTTCGCAGATACAATGTTGCTGAAGCATGGATGCCAAAAAATGGAACAGATACACACATGTGTACTAGGCAGATGTGAAACATGGGTTTCTAAATTCAGCCCATTGACTTCTGTGGGCTAAAAGCTGTAGAAGTGGTTCCACCAGAGCATACTGTGTATTGAGAAACATTGCAGATGCCTAAAAATGGCAGAAAAAAACAGAAATGTGAATTAAACCATTCAAATGTGTTAGCAAGGTTTTTTCAACAATTGCGAATTGGGATTTGTAATACACAAGTGTGAATAAGCCCTAGCAGGGGGAGCGGTGGGATACTTAAACCAGAGCTAAGAGGTCTCTTTCACATGTCCGTGAATCGTGGACATGTGCTGTCCCTGGTTGTATTTAACTTGCACCATCACTACAAAGTAGACGGTGTGCAGGTGAACATTGAAGAGAGCGCAGCACTCACACAAGCATTGCTAATCAGTGGGGATGCAGGGAGTCAGAACTCCGCAAAGCTGATATTGACGACCTATCCTGAGGACCCTACGTATAGACATACCATCCTACCTGAAGGATACTACATCAACGGTAAAACTGTTTGAAAATGTACCCCATCAACCAGGTTGGATTATGGCTACGATGGACATAAGCTCACCGTATACATGTATTGACCATCAACAAGGTATAGAAGCCGTTTCTAAAATGATAAGACAGAAACATGATATGAAAGCAGAACAGCTGCAATTCATTTTGGAATTTATTAATTTTGTGTTGTCACAATTATTTCTATTACAATACAACATTTTATCTCCAGACAACTGGGACCGCCATGGCCACCAGGTTTATCTATTTATGGCAGCTTTGAAGCAGGAGGTGGTCATGCCAAAACTGGGGTCAGGCCTGGTACTCTGGCGTCGTTATATAGATGACATTGTCCTGGTCTCGGATAAATCTCATCAAGAACTCATTGACTATTAACAATAATTCACAAAATCTTAAATTCACACCTACCATTAGTGCACACACTGTAGAATTTTTGGACCTTAAGATTGAGATTAAAACTCAAACCATTATACAGTATGTAGTACCGTCCAAAAATCAGTAGCTAAAAATAGCTTTATTTTGAACACCAATTCTTAAACGGAATTGCACGGAACAGGACCAGTTTGAAATTGAAGCACAGTTAATGAAAGGCCAATTTCTAGATAAAAAAATATCCAAAATATATCTTAGAAGAGTCCTTGAAAAAGGTAAGAAACTTAGGGTACTTTCACACTAGCGTTTTTCTTTTCCGGCGCTGAGTTCCGTCCTAGGGGCTCAAATCCGGAAAAGAACTGATCAGTTTTATCCCCTCGCATTCTGAATGGAGAGTAATCCGTTCAGGATGCATCAGGATGTCTTCAGTTCAGTCTTTTTGACTGATCAGGCTTTTCAGAAAACCGTAGCATGTTGTATTTTTACCTCCGGCCAAAAATCCTGAACACTTTGACTGAACGCCGGATCCGGTCTTTTTCCCATTGACTTGCATTAACGCCGGATCCGGCACCGTGTGTTCCGTCAAACCGGATCCAGCTTTTGCATGTTAAACCCGAAAAATGTGAAAAAAAAAGGTCCATAAATGGCGGATCCATTTTTTCCAATGCATTTTTTAATTGCGATCAAAATCCTGATCAGGATTCAAATGTAATCCGTTTTCACATGTTTTTCCCGGATCCGGCGGGCAGTTCCGGTGTCGGAAATGAACGCCGGATTTAAACAACGCTAGTGTGAAAGTAGCCTTAGATAGAGCTACGTTTTTTTCAGGACAAAATACCAACAGATGAAAAAGAGGATGAAATGTCCAAACTAGTCTTGCCATTTAACACAGACTATAAAAAAGGGTCAGCTATGTATCATTCATAAATACTGGCACTTACTACAGGAGGATAAACTCCTAGGGATCAATCTCCCAAAGAAACCACCCATTGTGTATACTAGAGCTCCGAGCCTGGGTCTACAGGTGGCACCCACAATTAGACAAACAAAAGAAAGGTCCTTGATAACCCCATGGAAAACATTAAAAGGCTTTTATAGATGTGGATTATGCCGTAACTGTAGACTAAGTTTGATAGGAAAACCTCTACAGTAATCTCAACTGTCAATGGATTCAAATGGGAAATCAAAGAAACTCTGTCCTGTAATAGTGAGGCAGTAATCTATGGATCCTTGGCACCTTCAGGTCTTAACGCAGAATTAGAAAATTTTGGGTTTCTATGAATGTGTGTATGATAGGGTCGCACAACGTGTCGAGGCCAGGCTGTTAACCAGCGCCCTGAGACTTTCTGCGCCCTCTCATTAACCCCTTTTCATCAGAAGTAAAAAAAAAATTGTACGTTTTTTCTGTCATTATTATCTTAATATTGTGCTCCTTGTTTCCATATGTATTGCTATAGGAGTGTTATAATCTTTCTATGACATGATTTATATTTGGTATTAATGCTGTTAGATCTCTTTAAAAAAAAAATGCAGGGTCTATATTATCGTTAATATGCACACATGATTTCACAGTCCAGATAGCAATATAGCTCTATATAAGAGCGATCGGTCCCATATTTTCACTGCCACTGAGGAAGAAACTGTATGTTTCGAAACGCGTCTGGTGAATGGTGAGCTAGCAGTATTCATCTATATGGTGCAAAGTGCAATTTCATCGCATTGAAAAATAATTAATATTGCCTTCATACTATCCCACTCACAGAAGCGGTATGAGTTGGCGTTTACGTGTTTCTACTGTGCAGACGCAAGTAAGTGTGCCGGCACACAGGAGAACAGCAAGACCGTACGCAACTGCGGGAACAGAGGTGAGCGCAAGCGACACTGTTATAACCTCTGTATTTTGAAGACAAATTATATGGGAAAACGAAACAGTGGGAGCTGCTGAGAGCCGATGTCTTCAGAGAACGTATATAGCATATGTTAATTGGACATTTATCGCAATATTGGCTACTAACAACGGCATCTAGGTTAAGGAAAGTACGGAGGTGGATTACAATCACCGAACATTGCTGATCCTACCACAATATTACTAATAACATCTAGTCACTAATAGTATAAGAAGTGACTAATGAATGTGTGATTACACTCCTGGATTATCAATTGAATATGTACCATTAGTGAATTGGAAATATACCGCATTTTTACAGCAATTTTGAGAAAGTAACTTTTTTATTATTTTTTATCTTTGTTTGTGTGAGCTCTGCAAGCACATATAATTGGGACTGTGACAGTGAATGATTTATTCATTTGTTTGTTTTATATATTTTTAATTTAGACATATATTTATAGTTAAATGGTGTATTTTTATGTATTGTGAGCCAACCATTTGTATGTTATGTTATATTAAAGCTAGGTGGTTATAGCAGGCTGAGCACCAGTGAACTCTCTAGGGAGCATCCTATCTGTATTTATTGAGAGCAATTTATCCTGAGGACCAGACAACCCCTTACATGTAAGACATTCTGTTTAAGGACTTGTATGCACAAGGACTTGTATGGAGCGGACTGAGCAGTGAAATCACGGGGCTCCGATAGGTACCATGACAGCCTGGGCCTTCTGAATGTTTCCAAGCCTGTCATGGTAAGCTGCCTGTAAGGCCGTGCAAGAGGCACAGCTCAGCAGGCAATGAAAATCTCCTAGAACAGAGATGCTCAACCTGCGGACGTCCCGCTGTTGCAAAACTACAACTCCCAGCATGCCCTAATAGCTGTAGGCTGTCCAGGCATGCTGGGAGTTGTAATTTTGCAACAGCTGAATGACTTTAGGTTGAGCATCCCTGTCCTAAAACATAATAGTTTTTTTAGTGCACAATGAACGTTGTAATATCAAAACCCAAAAAATCTTAGCAGATTCCCCCCCCCCCTGTTTTCCAGTACAACACATGGTAAATTAAATGGTGCCATAAAAAAATACATCTTGTCCTGCAAAAAACAAGCCCTCATATGGTTATGTGAACAGAAAATTTTAAAAGCAAAAGAGAGTTAGACAAGCACCTCCAAACTATGTATAAAGGGAGTTCAGGTGCACACTACCATAGCTGCAATGCAAAAGCAAACCAGGACTACAAGTAGCAGCACGCTGCTTCATGTACAAAGACACATGCAAACATTGAAAGCATGAATAAATGTAAACTGCATTATTGCTATACTTACTATATGAAAATTAGAAGCTCTTTGCGCATGTTATCACACATATCAAGAATATTTCGGGCCCATCTACCAGTGACAAGGTGGCTTCTATCAGATAGGACCTACACTAATAGACTTGCCTCTCTTGGGCTTTTGGCTTTCAAAATTCAGGGCCATGTAGAATCCAGCTATTGGATACTCTGATTAAAAGTACCAGGTAGATGGGTGGGAATGCACGATCTAAATAGGGGAAGCCACTCTCCCAAATGTACAATGCAAAAGAGAGTTATTACAGCACCTCCAAATTATGTATAAATGGAGTTCACGTGCTCGCTACCATGGCATTTGCATTGTATATTTGGGGGAGCAGGTGGATCTCTGCCGGTCCCCATTATAGCCTTATATTGATATAATTTTATATAGGTCATCAATATCAGATTGGCGGGGGACTGACTGCTGGAACCCCCGCCGATCAACTGAATATGAAGTGAGTTGTAATTGCAGCGCTCGTACGAACGTTGCATTCTCTTCAAACTGTTGATCGATGGGGGTGTCGGCAGTCAGCCCCCTTCCGATCTGATATTGATGACCTATCCTGAGAATACAAGAAAAAGTATGTGAACTCTTTTTAATGATAAGGATTTCTGCACAAATTGGTCATAAAATGTGATCTGATCTTCATCGAAGTCACAACAATAGACAATCACAGTCGGCTTAAACTAATAACACACAAAGAATTAAATGTTACCATGTTTTTATTGAATACACCATGTAAACATTCACAGTGCAGGTGGAAAAATGATGTGAACCCCTAGACTAATGACATCTCCAAGAGCTAATTGGAGTGAGGTGTCAGCCAACTGGAGTCCATTCAATGAGATGAGATTGAAGGCATTGGTTACAGCTGCCCTATAAAAAACACACACCAGTTCTAGGTTTGCTTTTCACAAGAAGCATTGCCTGATGTGAATGATGTCTCGCACAAAAGAGCTCTCAGAAGACCTACGATTAAGAATTGTTGACTTGCATAAAGCTGGAAAGGGTTATAAAAGTATCTCCAAAAGCCTTGCTGTTTATCAGTCCACGGTAAGACAAATTGTATATAAATGGAGAAAGTTCAGCACTGCTGCTACTCTCCCTAGGAGTGGCCGTCCTGTAAAGATGACTGCAAGAGCACAGCGCAGACTGCTCAATGAGGTGAAGAAGAATCCTAGAGCGTCAGCTAAAGACTTACAAAAGTTTCTGGCATATGCTTACATCCCTGTTAGTGAATCTACGACACGTAAATCACTAAACAAGAATGGATTTCATGGGAGGATACCACAGAGGAAGCCACTGCTGTCCAAAAAAACATTGCTGCACATTTACAGTTTGCACAAGAGCACCTGAATGTTCCACAGCAGTACTGGCAAAATACTCTGTGGACAGATGAAACCAAAGTTGAGTTGTTTGGAAGAAACACACAACACTATGTGTGGAGAAAAAGAGGCACAGCACACCAACATCAAAACTTCATCCCAACTGTGAAGTATGGTGGTGGGGGCATCATGGTTTGGGGCTGCTTTGCTGCGTCAGGGCCTGGACGGATTGCTATCATCGAAGGAAAAATGAATTCCCAAGTTTATCAAGACATTTTGCAGGAGAACTTAAGGCCATCTGTCCACCAGCTGAAGCTCAACAGAAGATGGGTGTTGCAACAGGACAACGACCCAAAGCATAGGGCTTAAACCAGGCATCCTCAAACTGCGGCCCTCCAGCTGTTGTAAAACTACAACTCCCGCAATGCCCTGCTGTAGGCTGATACCTGTAGGCTGTTCAGGCATGCTGGGAGTTGAAGTTTTGCAACAGCTGGAGGGCCGCAGTTTGAGGTTGCCTGGCTTAAACAGAAGAAAATACGCCTTCTGGAGTGGCCCAGTCAGAGTCCTGACCTCAACCCGATTGAGATGCTGTGGCATGACCTCAAGAAAGCGATTCACACCAGACATCCCAAGAATATTGCTAAACTGAAACAGTTCTGTAAAGAGGAATGGTCAAGAATTACTCCTGACCGTTGTGCACATCTGATTTGCAACTACAGGAAACGTTTGGTTGAAGTTATTGCTGCCAAAGGAGGTTCAACCAGTTATGAAATCCAAGGGTTCACATACTTTTTCGACCTGCACTGTGAATGTTTACATGGTGTGTTCAATAAAAACATGGTAACATGGAATTCTTTGTGTGTTATTAGTTTAAGCAGACTGTGATTGTCTATTGTTGAGACTTAGATGAAGATCAGATGACATTTTATGACCAATTTGTGCAGAAATCCCTATCATTCCAAAGGATTCACATATTTTTTCTTGCAACTGTAGGTCATCAATATAACAAAGAGCACAACCCCTTTAATGTGGGTATTCACACATCAGTGGTTTTCCATGCAGAGGGTCCGTGCTGACACTACAGAAACATGCCCTATTCTTGTCTGTGAGTATGGATCCCTCAAGCACATTATAGGCTATGGCTCTGTGAAAACCACAAACACAACATGGGTGCTATCTGTGTTTGGTTCATGGTTTTTACAGATCATTGCTTCGAGATGCTCTGGAAATTAGTTTTCAGCCTAGCGGTGTATGTGGAATACGGATGACACATGGACCAAACACAGATTGTTCATGGACATCTTCAAGGTAGAACCACTGACCATCTTGTCACAGAAATCATCACGTACATGTGAAAGAGGCCTTACATCAAGCATGGCTCTGGAGGACCATAGAAGTCTGTAGAAACGGTTAATTTAAAGGAGCACCTTGTCATGTTTCCTTTTCTCCTCAGTGTCACTGCTTTCATGTTAGACAGGAGTTAAAAAAAAATATTAAAACTTAATAGGTTATTAGCTTCCAGCCGACTGGTGAAAATACCATTTGTTTTATCATTGTAATTATCGATGCGGTAATCAAGTCTGGGTTTTATGTATTCGGGCAGCTAAACCATAGCTGCATTGTTTGACTTGTCTGCCAGGTTTAATCCCTTATTTATGTAATTATGGATTGCAATTATACATCATTAAAACCGTAAACGCTGTTCCTGAAAATTTGTATGGATGTGCTGAAATGAGGCATCGTGGTTCCATGATATAATAAATTTACAATGGAGGACATTATGGGAAGAATTAATGTCGGTAAGGATCTCGATACACTTTTTAATACAACTTCCAATAAAAAGTTAAAAAGCATACCGCTCAGTTTACTTTTATTCTTAATGGCATACGGTACTTGTGCAACATAATAGACATATAGGTGCATGGGGGTGCAGAGGTCACGTTTTTTTCATAGACCAATCCTGTGGCTGGACGAGGTGTTCCATGTATGGATGATATAACTTTTAGGCCTCATGCAC
The DNA here is from genome assembly GCF_905171765.1 of Bufo bufo. Lineage (NCBI taxonomy): Eukaryota > Metazoa > Chordata > Amphibia > Anura > Bufonidae > Bufo > Bufo bufo. Next base: position 564,504,571 of record NC_053392.1, on the reverse strand, counting down.
ACGACCGTTCCGTTTTTTGCGGTCCACAAAAAACGGAAGCCGCCCGTGTGCCTTCCGCAATTTGCGGAACGGAACGGGCGGCCCATTGTAGAAATGCCTATTCTTGTCCGCAAAACGGACAAGAATAGGACAGGTTATATTTTTTTTGCGGGGCCACGGAACGGAGCAACGGATGCGGACAGCACACGGAGTGGGGTCCGCATCTTTTGCGGCCCCATTGAAGAGAATGGGTCCGCACCGCTCTGATGCGGACCCGAACAACTGTCGTGTGCATGAGGCCTTAGTGGACTGAAGAATTCACTATCATACACGGAGGTTTAAAGTGCACCCAGCAGCTTAAAGAGGTTTACTGGGAGTAAGATATTGATCTATCCTCAGGATAGTAAAGATTGAGGCACTCAGATCATTCAGCTTTGCATTTCAGAAAATGTTTATTAATACATTAGTTTCATAGTCCAGTTGCCCAATTTTCACATCAAACTTAGGTAAAGAAAAAAGTGCACATCCAGCGCCCTGACATTCATCCCACATGCCTAACAGATAAAATGTGACCGCTGAGGAAGGTCCATTGAGAGCGAAACGTTCAGTCATTTTTCTTTACATAAGTTTGATGTGAAAATTGGGCAACTGTGAAACTAATGTATTAATTTTTTTTTTCTGAAATGCAAAGTTGAATGATCTGAGTGCCTCAATCTTTACTACATGTATTGTGGCTAAGCCAGCCCTTGTTGGCACCAGAAAACCTTTAGAGTGCGGTTCTCCATTTCTTCACTATCCTCAGGATAGGTCATCAATACCTGATCGATGGAGGGTCTAACACCTGGCACAGCTGTTTGAGGAGGATGCGGCCTCTTTCTACGCTAGAGACATTACGTTCATTGGTCACATGGCCTATGTGCGCGGCTCAGTCCTAATTAAGTGAATGTGCCTGGGCTGCAATACTGAGCACAGCCGCTATGCAACGTATAGAGCATATCTGCATGTACAGTAGCCCATCAATCAGTTTTTGTTTTTTGTGCTGTTTTGGCTACTAATATTATGGATTTGTAGTTGCAATATTGAGCACTTACTGTGTTTTTTTGATTTATAAGATATACCTGATGATAAGACGCACCCCAGGTTTTAGAAGATGAAAAATAATAATAATAAATTAATCAGACTTTTTATAAGATCCTCAGATCAGACACCCCATATCAGGACTTCAGTTTGGACCCCCATAAGAGACCTCAGATCAGACTTCCATGCCAGACCCCCGTATCAGTCCTCAGATCAGACTTCCATGCCAGACCCCCGTCTCAGACCTCAGATCAGACTTCCATGCCAGAACCCTGTATCAGACCTCAGATCAGACTTCCATGCCAGACCCCCGTATCAGACCATAGATCCGACTTCCATGCCAGACCCCTGTATCAGACCTCAGATCAGACCTCCATGTCAGACCCCTGTATCAGACCTTTAGATCAGAATTCCATACCAGACCCCCATTAGACCTCAGATCAAAGATAAAATAAATAACTTCACTTACCTCTCCGGCTCTGCCGCTCCTTTCCAGGTCGGCGATCATTCCACCTGTCTTCTCCAGCCCACGATGCACAGTCGCCTGACTGTGTGCAGCGTCATGTCATAGTGTGCACACCACATCCTGATGTTGTACGCGGTTAGGAAAAAGACCAGGGAGGGTGAGTACTGTCAGAGCTTCACTCCCCGCACCTACTGCATACTAGTGAGCGCTTCCATAATGAAAGCGCTTACTACTATTCGCTTGCTTGTACTGACATTTTTCCTCCACTTTTGTGGGAGGAAAGCAAAAAGAACTTAGAAAGCAAAAAAATACAGTACTTAGGGCATCATATTAAGCCAGACATTTAAGAAAACCTGTGTGATGATGGGGTCTCATAGAAAAGGGAAGCATGCCATACACTACTCGTATGTAATGGGCAAGATCTTGGTTTCCATGTTCTGGTTGTTCAAAGGGATTTCCACCTGAACACTTTGGCAGTCACATATTACATGAACCTGTCATTGCTGTGGGTCATGTAGCTTGGCTTCTATTAATCCCAAGAACAGTCCGCTTCCATTGCCTTTTCTGGATGGAGAGGCGGCCATGCATGCTTGCTTACTGACCACTATGATGAATGAATGTTATAGAAAGCCTGGTGTGCTGCCCGACCTCGGCAATCACTTGGGCCTAACATTTACAGCAGCTGACAAGTTATAAAAGTGTCTTGTTAGAAAGAAAAAAACGTTTGGGGACATTTGCTTATGTGCGGCCACCATTGTTCTCAATCAGAGGCTTCCATTATTAATTCCAGTTATTAGATTCCTAAAAAGTCAACAGCTGCAAGGCCTCATGCACCCCACCGTATTTTTTATCCGTCTGGTATCTGCTTTTTTTGTGGACAGCACACAGACCCATTTTATATTAAATTCTGTATTTTGTGCAGATCCGTGTGGCAGTTCCTCAAGTTATAGAACATTTCCTATTCTCATCCACATTACGCATGAGAAGAGTCCTCTCTATTGATGGGAATGAGAAAAATGCGGAATACACATGCAAAGTATCCATATTTTGCGGATTCGTTATTTGCCGACTGAAATACACAGAGATCTGCATGAAGCCTAAATTGGCGAACACTAACATATAAAAGCTGTTTTTCACAGGTCAATGGTCTGGAACATTCGTTCCCCATCATTGTCCCATGTAAACAAGCAATCATTTATCACATCTTTTATGGATTTGGGGGGTACTATATCTCCTTACGTGAACAGAGCTTAGCCCCGCCCAGGCCAGTGATACTAGTCGTGACGTCACTGGGCCTGCGGTAAACAGCGAGAAAGCCCCGGCGCTACTACCAGCGTCGCTGCCTTCTCAAACAGCTGATCGGCGGGGGGTCCGGGTGTCAGACCCCCCACCGATCAGATGCTGATCTATCCAGAGGATAGATCATCAGTTTAAAATAACTGTAGAACCCCTTTAAGTCAAGGTTTGACCCTTTAACTAGGCCTTGTTCCAAGTCATCTCACGGCCTATATAAAGGGTGCTTTTATGCAGACATGAACATTGTTTTTGGCAGCACATCCCCTCATGCAAATGGTTGTGGAGCAGGAGAGTCAATTTCTGCTATATAGATGCTCACCCCCAACACCCACAAGCATCAATTTTGTAGGAAGCCAATTTACATCTTACTCTAGGTTCGTATTTGGATTCATGGAGTCCAGGAATTGACAATGATTACATATCCTCAGGATAGGTCATGGTTATCACTAGGGATGAGCGAATCGACTTCAGATGAAACATCCAAAATTGATTCGCATAAAACTCTGTTCTAATACTGTACGGAGCAGAGCTCCATACAGTATTAGAATGTATTGGCTCCAATGAGACGAAGTTATTGCAAATTAATTTATGAAGTTATTGCATGAAGTCTCGCGAGACTTCGCGAAGCAATAACTTCGGCTCATCAGAGCCAATACTGTACGGAGCTCCTGTTCTGTACAGTATTAGATCAAAGTTTTATGCAAATTGACTTCAGATGTTTCATCCGAAGTCGATCCACTCATTACTAGTTAACACATTGGCGGGGGTCCGAGTCCCTGGCAACCCCACTCCCTTGGCCGGACCTGTAAAGGGAAGCTTACTTACCTTCTTCCTGACGCTGGCTCCTCACTAATTCTTCTCCCGGCCTTGAATGCTCCACTGGGCTCCATAGCTGAAAGCACCCGGGTTGATGCTGCTTGTAACCAATTACTGGTCACAGCAGTGACCAGATTCCCTTACGTCATCTTGACAAATGGTCACATGACACAAAAAGATCCAGTCACTGCTTCGGCCAGTGATTGGCTGCAGACAGTGTGAAACCGGATGTTTTCAGAAGGGGTGTGCAGTGGAGCATCGCAGGCCTGGGAGGAGAAGGAGCGGGGAGCCAACGCCAGGAAGCACATAATTAAGCTTTCCTTTACAGGTCCTGCCAAGGAGAACGGGGGGGGGGGGGGGGTTGCTGCCAAACCTCACCCATTAATTCTTTCACAACCCCTTTAAGGTCAAGTCAGCATTAATAATCTTAAAGGGAACCTGTCATCAACTTTTCGCTGACCTCATGGAGGGCAGCATAAAATAGTGACAGAAATGTTGATTTCAGCGGTGTGTCACTCATGAGCTAAGAGTAAGTGGTTGCTGAGAACAGCATCATAATCATTGCAGCCAGGCCTTGAAAAGAGTCAAATCTGCTTGAGAAGAGTCATGGTTATTCATAATCTCCTGCTCTCCCTGCCCACCTGCTGATGATTGGCAGTTCTCTCCTAGAGAGAATGGGTGTCACGGAAGGTGAGGGAAGGGAAGCAAACCAAGCACAACAAAATTACACAAAACAACAGGCTAGGCCCCACAGCTAGGGAACCGGGAAAGGTCACCTCCTGACTATCCCTAAACCCTTTCCCTGACTGCTACCAACATGAACAAATCTCGATGGTAGAAGTGTTCATGCACTCGAACCTAATCCCTGCTGCAACTGATACAAACCCTCAGCTAGGGAGCAGGTGAAAAGACAACCGGTTCCTTGCACAGGATAAAGGAACCCACGTCTACCTAAGGCCTAGCCACAACAAACAACAGAAGGAAAGGAAGGTGGACTTAACTGAAGACGAACTGGGAGCAGGAGATCCACAAAACACCAGCAGAGAACTCCAGGAGAAACTATAAACCGCAAGGGCTATAATGAGAGGCAGGAATAAATAGCATCACTAACAAACTTAGGAGCAGAACCTGTGAGGGGGTGGGATCCTGCCCAAAGCCACAACAAAGCAATCTGTCAGATAGGTTCACGTGCAGCAAGTCTGACAGATCTTCTCAGATCACTCACAGGTCAGGGCGTGACAATGGGAGAAAACTAGGTAGAAGACTGTCAGTCATCAGCAGGTGGGCAGGAAGAGCAGGAATTCATGAATAACCATGACTCTTCTCAGGTGGCCATGACTCTTTTCCAGGCCTAGTCTGCAATGATTGTGATGTTGGTTCTCGGCAATCACTTACTTTTAACTCTTAAATGACAGACCGCTGAAATCAACTCACCTGTCTTTACTTTATGCTGCTGTTAGTATGGTCAGCATAAAGTTGATGACAGGTTCCCTTTAAACTTATAGTGACATATACGGCTGTGGAAAAATGCATAGCTGCTGGTGGTAACAAACAGTCTCTTTAAGAACACATTGCTCTATAGGAAAAACATGTAAAAAAAATTGGTTTACAAAATTGTTCCTTTTTGGTGGTAAATGCCTGCCGTATGTATTCACACACACACAAACACAGCACTTGGGGTCATGCGATCCTCCTCCTTCATCTTTCCTGTCCTCTAATCATATAATGGCTTATGACATTTTGAGAAATTTGCCCGAATGCCCAGAAATTTTGATTTGATCCAAATTTTGGGATAATTCGGCTCAAACTTGATTTGTTTGTAATTGATTTGATCATCCCTATACACAAAGCAATGAACATTCATTCAGCCAGTCTCCAACCCGTCTAAAAGGATCTTTAGATCTGCTGGGCCTGAGGGTAACAACTGAAAAGTACTGATGTCCAAATGAGCACGCCGAGTTCCTGCCCAAGGAGAATGGGCGGCAAGCCATAGTTAGTTGAAAATTCCAAAATTTCTTTAAGTGACTGTAGCCTAAAATGGCAAGTATGGTAAACCTGCGTTGAGTGACTATACGCCATGTGGCGCATTGCTCTGAATACAAGGATAGCTCAAGGTGGAGGAGAGTTCCCTTTCATTGGTCTGATGCTCCTGGTAAAAGAGAGGAGGATTTTGGTGATAGTTGGATTTAATTTCCCACGGTGTGTCAGAAAGATGTGGAAGGAGTGTTAGTTTTACGGTTGGCTGCTTTATATTTCGGTTTTGCAGAATAATTAAAATCTCATGTAACTTTTCTCCATATCTCCAAGTACTTAAAGTAAAAGGATCACTTCATTACATCTGCCAGCACTGTAGAAACCGTTATATTTCTCCATAGTGAAAAGCACGCTCTCATTACAAAAAGTGTTATTTGGGCATTAGGGACATGTTAACAAAAATGTATCCAAAAGTTTAGTTGTCTTTTGCAGAGAACCGCTGGATCTTGAATTTAACGGGAGTCTGTCTTTTCCAAATTGGTGAGTATACCGTATGTAGGGTAGGTGTCCCAACAAACCCATAGCTTTCTTGTGAAATATCCAGTCCTCCAATCCTGAGAAATACACGTGAATAAGATTTTGGTGCACCACGGTCAGGACCGCTCCGTATGGTGCCTCATCCATCTGCCAATAAGGCCACCCAGAGACTGAGTCCCTGAGACTTCACAGCCAGTAACAATAAGACCGGGTAAGCCAGATGCACTGAATGGAGTGCCTCCGCCCAAAGTGCACCGAAAACCAGATTTGCTGTAATACAAAGAAACATTTCTCAAGATTGGAGGACCAGATTTTCATAAGTAAGTATGGGCATGTTTCAGGGCATCTAACCTACATGGTGGTAGGCTTACTTTGAAACTGATTTTTGGGATAACAGCCTTTCCCTTAAATACAATAAAATCGGAGGGATTGAACAGCGAAATTGAACTGTCTGCATTCTCAGTAACTAATATGAAACACTTTCCAAGGTTGGGAATGGACTGTTTGATAGATCACGGTCTTTTTTAAAGCAGGAAAAGGACTATCCCTTAGGAGGAAAGTCTTATCTTTTGAAACATGAAGGATTCTGCAAATTGCTGTCCTGTGTGCTTTGTCTACATAGTGATGTCACTCAGGACAGGCCGGTTATCTGGATTCTGTATAGCAGAAGGACACCACGGCTGGGGCATTTCTTTATGAACTTGAATGCATCAAACAGTGGATCACAAACTTGAAGAATACTGATCTCATTGCAGAACTGCCTAGAACCTAGAAGAGGAAGTTGCAGAGCAAGTTTGGAGAGTCTCAGGGTGGAGATGGTGCTTCCGATGGGGGCCGCAGCCTAAAACAGATGGTCATGGGGGTACCAGGTGAAGGACCCGCACCAGAAAACTCCTTTAAGTGAGACCCTATGTCATCTTAAAATTCCAGACTCTTGCCAAAAACTAGTATACATGGAGTGAATTCAATAAATTATACCCTGATTGACACTGAACATTCACATATAGGTTGTTAATATCTGATAAAAAAAATTCTTGATGGAAATGTAAAAAATATATAAATAAGTATCAATGTTCATATATACCCTAAGATGCACAGTGTATTGCTACAACTTTGGGGTTATCTACTCTGTCTACTGAGGTGGTTACCCATGCGTAGTTCCATCCCTCCACTGCCACCAGCTGTATCTACTGTTAGAAGCTGTAACAGTTACAGGGAGAGAGCTGCAGCAGAAAGGACACAATCCCTGAGCTATGATAGGGAGTGAGCTGCAGCAGAAAGGACACCCCGCTGTGAAACGGCATCCCCCTTAGAAAGGACACCCCCCTGAGAAATGACATACCCCCTTAGAAAGGACACATCCCCTGAACGACCAGCCTGAAGTCAATTTAGCAGAGCAACTGGAGCAATGAATGGGGAGATCTTTGGATCTATGTGAGGCAACAGGGCTGGTTCTTTGTTAGAAAGAGATGGTCATGTACTATACAATGTCTGATTTTCATTTTGTACATCAGTAATGGCATAACCCCTTTAAGGGGTGTAGCTATAGGCCTTGTTGAGTTAGCAGTCACACCCTGGTCCTGGTATTCAAGGTGACCCGAAGGCTCGACTGGAGAACAATCACTGATTTCTTCTGAGCCATATGACCTGTTCTTTGTACAATTTTGGAAAATGAAGACTGAATATGATGTTCTGATTAAAGCTGGTATGGAATGCAAACATTTTTTCTGTGTAGCTATGTAAGGAATGTGTACACACCTGCTGTGAAGTTCTGGCAGCAGTGCGATCTGACTTTCCAAGGGCCGGTTTAACCATTAACATAGTTAATGAGTGAGTAATAGAAGTTCTCACTTTGTAAAATCACATTTTTATGTTTAGCTTATTTTAAAATAATTTTTGATGGTTATTTAAACATTTTCTTGTCAATATCTACACGTAGTTAAACAAAAATCATAAAATCCTACAGATTTCTCACTGGCCACTAAGCTTAATAATAGGAGCCACTTCTTGGTCTGTTCAGATCACTCTACTGCAGTTACCTGCTTATCTGTCAATCTAGTCCTGCCTGTAATGATATGACCTCTGTGTATAGAAAAGACATGATCCACTATTCACAATAGGTGACTGTCACAGCTTATCTTTTCTTTCCTTGTACAATGACCTCTGCAAAGGTCACAGAGCATGCCCAGAAAACTCTCCCATAGAAGTGAGTGAGATCCCCTCCAGACCATTGTGTCTATGTGTAAGACGTGTACCGGGGTGGGCTCCCCAGTCTACAGAAAAGTCACGAACGAGGAAAGCAACTCTGACACCAGCTTTCACAAAAACAGAATTTTACTAACACGTGATAATAAACACAACCACAAATGCGGAGGACACAAAATAAGTTTACATACACGAGGTCCCGCAGAGTATGCAGCTTTTGTTCCTTAGCTCTTGTCAGCCTTCCTGGACACAATCCTTCTTTCCCTGGACAGGATCTGGGCCTTGAACAATGATCACCTTCACTCAGCTGCAGCTGTGGTCACTGAGGGGGTCTTCTTTCTCCTGGATCCATTAGTTTGTCGGCTCACACACAGCTACGATGGCTGCAGCTTCTTCTAGCAAGTTCTCAAACCACACCTCTCATGAATATGGAAATATATATGTATATATATATATATATATATATATATGCACAGTCAATAGCTGTGCCTGGGAAAAAGCAGCATCTTGTGACCAAGCAACGTCAGTCCAGAGCATTTAATTTAATCCACACACAAACAGTGTTCAAACAACTCTCCCCATACAAACTCATCCTGAGCATAGCAATGTGGGAGCACACCAGCATTCGGCCTTGTTGACCTACGTAAAGTGATAGGCTCAGAAGCACTAGGGATGTCAGGCACATTTAATGGGAGAGGGGGCTGCTAACCGCTAAACACTTTCCCTGGGTGGCAAACTTGCCACGGCTGGCGCCTCGGCAGGTACCGGGGCAGGGGAAACTCATCAATCCACCTCTAAGGGAATTTCCTCTGTATTCTGAGCAGGAGGAGGCATCTCCTCCGCACACACTGGCTCATTAAAATTGCAATGCCTCAACATGTTACGGTGCAAGTTTCGTGAGGGTCCCCCAGTCTCTATTGGCTCTACCTCATAGACCAGAATGGCAAGGTCTACCCTCCTCTTCACCATGTATGGGACCGCCTCCCACCGCCCATCCAACTTCCCAGACGGCCGCTTGGCTTCAACCATCACTCGATCACCCGGGGCATACCCATCCCTCTGCACTGGTCTTGGATTAGGGTGTACCACTTGTCCCAGGCGCTCCCCACAACCTTGTGGATCGCTCTCAGCCAGCAGTGGTGCTCTTGCACCCATGCAGTGGTATTTCTCAGTGGCGGCTCCATCGGATCGGGCATGTGGAGATCCTCAATCTCCTGTCCGGCTCTCCCAAACATGAGCATATGGGGGGAGTACCCGGTGGTACTGTGCACCCTGTTGTTATCGGCCAACATCAGTTCAGGTACAGTAGGTACTCGGGCCACCGAGCCTTTTGGCTGTCCTCCAGAGTCTGCAGCATCTAGAGCAAGGTGTTGTTGAATCGCTCGCACGCCTCATTTCCCTGGGGGTGATACGGGGTAGTGCGGGGACGTTCGATCCCATACAGTTGGTACAACTCATTCATTAGACTACCCTGAAAACATGCCCCCTGGCCCGAATGTATCCTCTGTGGACACCCAAACACCTGTATAAAGTGTTTGCAGACCACTTCAGACTCTACCATATGGTCTCTGGTGGGTATTGCCATGACTAAACAGTATGAGTTTTCCGAGGTAGAGTACCTAATCTGTACCTAATCGATTATAAGGAGCTCTAGGGGTGCTGAGGTCCGGATGGCATGGACAGGAGTTCGCTGTTCAGTACTCTTATTCAGCCCGCAGGGCCGACACTTAAGACATGCCTCGGCCACCATGTCTACCAGATCTGGACAGAATACCAGTCATTGGAGCAACTTAAATGTTTTTTCACTCCCGAAATGGGCGCTCCTCTCATGGACTTCCCGGGCAGCCTCCGGTCCCAATGACATGGGGATAACAATCTGTCGCTGGTATTTCAACTCTGATTGCAAGTATATGGTCCGACAAAGGAGGCCCAGGGTAACAGTCAGCTTATCCCACTGCCTCAACAACATTTGGCCCTCTGTAGACAGTAGGGCCCGCTCTTCTGGCCAAAGCTAGATCTTAGTCCGGACCAATTCTTTCACTTTCTACAGGTCCAGACAGCTATTCTGGACTCTCTCCCAATCAGTCAACGGCTTTCCCAACACCATTGACATCCCGGACGCCATGCCATTTGAGTGTTCCACGTCCTGGAACATGGGTAATCGACCAAGGTCAGGAGTTTCAGTGTCCTCTAGCTCTTCATCGACACTCTTGAGTCGACAACCCTACAGGGACTCGGGAGAGTGCATCTGCGTTGCCGTTCTTCCTACCTGACCGGAACTTGATGCGGTAATGGTACTTAGAAAGGCAAGCCAACCACCTCTGCTCAAGCGCACCGAACTTGGCATCCTCCAGATGTGCTAACGGGTTGTTGTCCATCATCACGGTCACCTCTGCACCTGTCAGGTACTCCGCGAACCTTTCGGTCATGGCCCACACCAGTGCCAGTAGTTCCAGTTTAAAGGAGCTATAGTTGTCAGGGTTGTGCTCTGACTCCCTCAGAGACCGGCTGCCATAGGCAATGAACCTCTCACGTCCATTCTGGACTTGGGATAACACGGCCCCAAAACCATGTAGACTTAGTCAGGGTACAGCAGGAATGGGGTGTCGAACCACGCATAAGCCAGAATTGGGGCACTGCTTCAAAGGCCTTTTGTTGCCAGGGTCCCCATTTGATGGGATGATTCTTCGGGTCCCCCACAGTGCCCCTTAATAACTTGTTTAATTGGCCCACCAAATGAGAGAATTTGGGTATAAACCTCCTGTAGTAGCCATACAGTCCAAGGACCTGTCGCAGCTTTTGAAGGTGATCCTCAAATGAGGCCCCAAACACTACTATGTCATCCAGGTATATTAATACCGACTCAAAGTTGAGATCTCCCAGACACTGCTCTATCAACCGCTGGAATGTTCCCGGGGCATTGGAAAGGCCGAATGGCATCCTGTTGAACTTATAGTGTCCCATAGGTAGGATCAAGGCTTTTGTCCACTGGTACCTGTCAGTACCCAGGGTCCAGGTCAAGAGTCGAGAAGAAATTTGCATGACTCAGGGCGGATAATGACTCCTATATTCGCGGAAGGGGGTAGGCATCCCGGACGGTCTGGGCATTCAGATTTCGATAATCCACGCAAAACCGGAGACTCCCATCTTTCTTCCGCACCAAGACTACGGGAGCAGCCCAAGGGCTTTGACTCTCCTGGATCACCTGGTTTTCCAACATGCTGGCCACCATGTCCTTCACCTCCTGGTACATTTTAGGCAGTATTTGCCAGTAACGTTCCCTGATTGGTGCAGTATCACCGGTGGGGATTTTGTGCTCGATGGCAGAAGCACACCCAAAGTCCTCATCATGTCTTGAGAACGCCTCCTGAAATTCCCAAAGGGTGTCTTCCAGCGACTTCTGTTGTCCTGTAGCGTGAAGCCCCTTTGTCGAAGGATGTCCCCTTCGGACACATAAACTTTGTCCAGCAAGGTTTTCCCAGGAACGGTTAACTCGCAGTCTTCAACATTGATACAGCGTACGGGCACACATCCATCCTTCACAATAGCGAGGGCCCAGGCTATCAGTGGGCGAGTCTGCGTTTCCTCTTGGTAAGCGGGCTTGATCAGGACCTCCAGTCCATTCAGTTGTCGTCCAGCCCCCACCGGCAGCGGCAATATTTGTTCTTGTCGAGGTGGGATCTCCACCGGGGTCCTCTGCGGCACCTTCACATGTCCAGTGGGCCGACCGGACATGTTGCTCTTTTGCAGACTACAGCTTTTTACCATCTGCTGTAAAACCTTCTGGGTTGGTCGGTGCGTGGTGGCCTGTTGCCAATACTTCCGCTCTTCTTTGGCATAAAGTTGATGGTGTAGGTCTCTCAGCCCATTTATACCTAGTGTCACATCCATTCCTTTCCGGGACGAATGGCCCACCAGCACGACCCCCTTCTTGCCGATATATTTTTGACCTTCCAACTCGGCTTCCATAATGGGGCTGCTGGCATACAGGTCGTGTTACTCACGCATGGGGCTCAGTTTCTGGTGTACCGCCGCAGGACGCCCAGCTACTGCGGCGGTTGTAAGTTTAACGTTGGCTCTGACTTCGTCTGTTGGGGGCGCTCTCTGGCCATATGGCCGTACTGTCGACAAGCCCAGCAGAGGGGCCCTCTTTTGATGTGTCCCCGCATCTGAGTTATCCTGGGTGGAGTGGTGCGGGGTGCTAGGGTCATTTCCGGTGGCTGGGGAGATTCTGTCTTCATCTGGGACACTTCCAGCCGAAGTTCTCCCGATTCTGTCCGCAGGGCCTGGACCACATCTTTTAAGGACTCTGAGTCTTCAGACTCCGACCAGTCCCCTGTAGCATGGGTGCTACTCACTACTCTCACCGCCACAGGCATGTGCTCTTCCTCTCTCTCCACGTCGGCTAGGTAGACGCTGTAGAATGTCATGTTGACCGTCGTCCGGTCATCTCTTGCAATTTGTCCTGTAAGAACTTGTTGGATAGCTCCACTATGAACTGGTCTCTTAGTTGCCGGTCCACCTCCTGAAAGGCTCCCATGGCCTCCGGGTCTCACCGCTGTATTTCATTTAGAGTCTCCTGTAGGGCATTGGAGTACTGCATCCGGGTCTCGCCCTCTCGCTGTGGTCGGTTGAAGGTGGCTCCTCAACTGCACTACTTTAGCACGCCCCCCCCCCCCCCCGGGCTCACTCCAGCAGGGAGAATATTTTCTCTAGGGTGTCTCTCTCGGATTTGGGCCTTACCATCACTGTCCGTCTGATATCACCCTCTAGAGCCCCCAATGCAATCTCTGCCCGCAGCTCGGGGGTCAGGTTGCACATTCTAACCGCACTTCGCACCCTTTCAGTCCAGTCCTGCAACGTCATGTTTTTACAGTGAAATTTTGGCAGGTGACGCAACAGCGTCCCCACAGGGATGTACCCTATTGGGGCAGGCATGGCTGGGGCAAGCTGGCCTTGCACTGGCGCACCCTGAGCTGGGTCCTGGACCGGTGCCATTGACGCCGGGGGAAGGTATCCCACCGCATTCCCGTCCATAACGGTCGCTGTATCCTGCCGACTACGCCAAGATGCAAGCCATGTACTGGGGTGGGTATCCCAGGATACAGAGAAGTCACGAACGAGGAAAGCAACTCTGACACCAGTTTTTGCAAAAACTGAATTTTACTAACACGTGATAATAAACACAACCACAAATGTTGAGAACATAAAATAAGTTTACATACACCCAGCCCAAAGTCTGAGACCCCTGTGTTGCACAAAACAGCGCCTCCTGATGGATGCCAGCGGACATTTTGCGGTAATTTACCTACTGGTGGGCACACCCTGGAACACACACAAACAATTAGTTGGGTTCTTAGTACGGGGTGGCCTGCGGTGCAACACAGCAGTTCACAATCTTACTCTGTTCTATATTATTCCCCCTCCCATAACTAGTCCGGTAGCACGTGCCTGATTATTTCTCCTGAGAAAAACGCTGAACTGGTTACAGTAGGGGTATTTATCAGCTCTCAAATGTCCCTTTTAGTAATGGAGTCTTTGTAGTATAGTAGCAACACTTTAGACCTGACACAAAGCAGAGACCCTAACTAACTAACTACAGGCCTGGTCTAAGTCTCTAGGCACCAAACTGCAGTGAGATGCGTGCACGATCTTACAGACCCGGGTCTGCTCTTTATCCACTGATGTCTCTGAACCGAACAACCAGTCGCTCCAGCAAACATGATGTCCCACAGAGTATGCAGCTTTTGTTCCTTAGCTCTTGTCAGACTTTTTGGAAACAATCCTTCTTTCCCTGGACAGGATCTGGGTCTTAAACAATGATCAGCTTCACTCAGCTGCAGCTGTGGTCACTGAGGGGGTCCTCTTTCTCCTGGATCCATCAGTTTGTCGGCTCACACACACCTCCTCAGCTCTCAGCTAAGATGGCTGCAGCTTCTTCTATCAAGTTCTCAAAGCACACCTCCCATGAATATGGAAATTATATATATATATATATATATATAGTCAGTAGCTGTGCCTGGGAAACAGCAGCATCTTGTGGCCAAACAGCACAACGTCAGTCCAGAAAATTTTATTTAATCCAAAACACAGTGTTCAAACAATGGGAGCTGTTTCTCAATCTCACATATGGACCATAGGGCTGCGGTAAAGCAATTTCCTTAATGCTTTTTAAATGCTGTTAAGAACAGCTCAGGAAAGATGGCAACCCCCATAATCATGTTCAGGAAATAAAATGAAAAAATGTGGCTATATTCAGGGGTGGATTGGCAATAGTCCTCACAGGGAAATTTCCCAGTGGGCCGATGCCCAGGAGGCCTTCTGTGCCCTCCTCACGGCTCTCCAGTGGGAGTTTTTGGGGTTGTATTTTGTGCAGTTGGTGGCAGTATTTTGTGATGGACTGTGGTATTGGGGTGGTATAATGTGCCACAATATGGTATTGCTGGCCTTGCCTACTTGTGTTGGCTCTGCCTTCCATCAATTTGGATCGGACTACAAAAAGGGGTCACTTTTAGTATTTTTTCCAGGGCCACTTTAGGTTCCCAGTCTGTCCCTGGCTATATTAAACCTGTAATTTTCATCAGGTTTATGCACTTTTTACTATTAGGTACCTTCCTGTTTAGCTGCTTCATTGATAGGTGTCTTTTTTCTGTACTGGTTATATTTATCTCCTTGAGTATTGATTTGTATCTATATATTTACTACCAGGGAGGTGTTCACATGAGTGTTTTCATCTTCTGTGTAAGCACTTTGTAACTTTGCTACTTTTTTTTATTGTGATATTGATGAATTCATAAAGAAATATATTTCATATACCTTTATTGTAAGGATAATTATTATGCAAATAACCATAAAGCCCCATAGAAAAACTTGGAATGGGGTCTAGCTCCATACTGACTACATTGGTTTCAACTCTGTCTTCTTTGTCTTTTCCACCTTGATTTGATCTCCCAGTGAGATGCATTTTCCCGCTCTCACCTTTCAGCATCCACATCTACCACTACCTGTATCTTACTTCTCAGTGTCGGTGGGTCCTCATAGTTGCTGGACCTCAGAACAGCTGCCACCGTACTCTTGCTATTCCTGCTATCCTGTAATAGTTAAGCTACAAGTCATAATCAGTTTTCACTGAGATGCCTCGACCAGTGACGGGTTGAGCAGTCACATTTCCTGCACGTCCAGAGGAACCAGGAAGTACAGACCAGTGGGGGAAGTGTTGGAATGACAGCAGCAGAGGATCGGTGACATGAGTATGGCTTATTTAAAAATAATGTATGCCTTATGACCCTGTTGTAAGAAATTTTCATCCGAGAACTGATATAAACTGATCACAAACTCATTATTGATAAAGCATCTGGCCGCCATTTTTTTTGCAAATTTTCCTCATGTCTAACAGCTTTCAGCTTTGGGGTTTATCCCATTTACAATGCATGTGCAATACATTATTTGCCAGTAAGCTGTGACATATGCAAGGATATATCCGGTGTCAGACTAGGTTGCCTGGAGACCACCAGTAAAATTCATTCTGAGGCCCACTGCAAAGCTGCAAGCAAATATTATCCCCCATGCCATGGTAGCAGCAAGATCCCCAAGATGATTATGAGGGCAGGTTCCTGGGGGAAGACGCTACGTGCCGACCTGCCTATGTCCCGAGAAGTCTTCTCAACCACCTGATGCATCTAGAACACTATAATTTATCTGTATGTAGTGCAGTCTACGGTGCCATATGCTATTTGTATAGAGGATGAGGGATTAGGGGCCACTAGGGAATTCAACTGTTCCACTGTGGGCCAGTCCGAGCCTGGGTATATCAGTTATGCCAGTCAGTACAGTCTTACTGAGCATGCGCTAACATAAAGACAGGAGCAGACTGGCCATGGTGGGTCCCAAAAATCCAGGAGAAAATAACCCATTTGGGTGCCTTTGAAGCCAATGACCTACTACCAGGGCCTATTTTTCAGATTTTAAATTCATTAAACTTTATTGACGGTATAAGAATTGGGCCTGGAGAATAATTTCCTCTGGTGGGTGCAAGGAACCCTTTGTCCTACATTGCATAAAGAACTAGCATGAACTTCTACATCTGGTACAAGTCTAGGAAAATGTTGTGCTCTTTTGCCTAAAAGCAGTAGAAGCCTGGCACTCAACTTTCAAAACCAGGTTCTACTTCAAGCATACCTGAGTTTTCAAAAAATGTATGCATAATGGCTGTGGTTCTTTGTACAATGATAACTGTGAAAGAATAGGTCTTTTAGAGCTCCCTAAAGTCATTTCAGCCTAATTATTACCCCCTTCAGCTGCAAAGCTAGATGTATTTCTCTCACAAGCTAGGGGACTTCTCCCTTCTGTGGAATCTGCCAGCACTGTACTACTGAGACACTATTTCCCTTACTTCCTTACTATGTTTGTTTTCAGCTTCAGGGCTCACAGAGCAGATAAGGAGGGGGAAATCAGACTTACAGACACACAGGAGACTCCTATGAATGCAGTTATTTTATCACAATCTCAGCTAGCTCTGACACTCCCCCACTTCCTCTCTGAATCTCTGTTACCAGGGAGTGGTCCTGCCTGACAACAGACAGTGCACTGCAACTTAGGTGAAAGTGAGACCCCTAGTGGTCATGACTTTACAGTTTTTTTTCAGGTGGACGCAGGCAGATTTTTAAAATCATACTACAAATGGTTGATTAATACCAGCGCTGCCGCCACAAAATCCACACTGTATTAGTTGTGTCGCTGCTTGTTTCTTTATTACAAGGGTTAACTGCCAATACGCTATATGTTACAAAAAACTAATAGTCAAAGAAACTGAACCTGCACTGACATAAAACAATTCCAAAGAATATACAAAACACAACCAGTACTTGCCGTTGATGACATGGTCTGAGTCCTGTTCCTATTGGTTTAAATTTCAAGTTTGCAAAGAGAAATAGAAGATAGCACAATCTTCAGCTTCCTCCTTCCCAACCGCACGGCTCCGCATACCGGTTGTGTTTTGTATATTCTTTGGATTTGTTTTATGTCAGTGCAGGTTCAGTTTCTTTGACTATTAGTTTTTTGTAACATATAGCGTATTGGCAGTTAACCCTTGTAATAAAGAAACAAGCAGCGACACAACTAATACAGTGTGGATTTTGTGGCGGCAGCGCTGGTATTAATCAACCATTTGTAGTATGATTTTAAAAATCTGCCTGCGTCCGGGTTCGGTCTCTTTGACTATTCTTTCTTTGACTATTAGATTTTTGTACCATATAGGTTATTGGCACTTAACCGTTGTAATTACAAACCAAGCAGCGACACAACTAATACAGTGTGGACTTTGTGGCGGCAGCGCTGGTATTAATTAACCATTTATTGTAAGATACCTTTATTTTGACTGCCACAGATACCAAGCAGCATACCGCATCGTTATTAGCAATTTTTGATCCTTATTAGTGTTGATTGAGCACCAAAGTGCTCGGGTGCTCGAGAAGAACACCTCGAGATGCCTGTTGCTGCTTCCCCACTGCAGTCCTACGCTGCTTCCAGCTACTGACTGATGGCTGACTGGTGCTGCAAGATGATAATTCAGAAGTAGAAGTGGAGGAGGAGGCAGAGGAGGAGAAGTGGGGGTTGCAGCCACTAACATAGGTGGCAGTGGAAACCCTGATGGAAGTAGGACCTGCAATCCTTGACGTCGGTAGCACCTGTGCCATCCCAGGGTACGACTCGCTCCCAGCCTCCACAACGTTCACCTAGTGTGCCGTCAGGGAAATGTAGTGTCCCTGGCCAAAAGCACTTGTCAATGTGTCAGTCGTTAAGTGGACCTTCCCAAAAACTGCGTTGGTCAGGGCACGGGTGATGTTATGGAACACATGCTGGTGTAAGGCTGGGACTGCACACCGTGAAAAATATTGGCGGCTGGGGACAGAGTACCGCGGGACAGCCGCCGCCATCAGGCGGCGGAAAGCCTCAGTGTCCACAAGCCTAGATGGCAACATTTCCAGTGCTAGCAATTTGGAAAGGTGCGCATTTAGTGCTATGGTCTGTGGGTGAGTGGCTGGGTATTTGCGCTTTTATTCAAAGGCCTGGGGTATAGACATCTGTACGCTGCGCTGGGACACAGAAGTGGATGTGCTAGCTGATGGATTGGCCAACACGTAACACAGGGGAAGAGGAGGCAGTGGTGTTTCCCGCAGACACTGGTTGTGGACCGAGGCATTCGGCCCACCTATTAGGGTGCTTTGACGCCATGTGGCGGATCATGTTGGTAGTGGTGAGGTTGCTAGTGTTCATGCCCCTGCTCATTTTGGTACGACACAGGTTGCCAATGACAGTTCTTTTATCGTCCGCACTTTCCTCAAAAAAGCACCAGACTACAGAACACCTACCCCTTGGCAAGGGAGATTGCCGTAAGGGGGTGCTCCGGGGAACAGTTGCAGGTCTGTTTGGTGTGTCCCACCTTCTCCCTTTTGCCACCCCACTGCCTCTTCCAGCCTGTTACGGTGCTGCGGATCCCTCCCCCTATGTACTGCTGTCCTCGCTCAGCTTGCCACCTTCCCAGGTTGGGTCAGTGACTTCATCGTCTAGCACCTCCTCTTCCACTTCCTCACTCTGGTCATCCTCCTGACTTGTTGACCTAACAACAACCTCAGTTATTGACAACTGTGTCTCATCATCATCATCCACCTCGTGAAACACTAATTTCCGCTCCCCACCGTCATCTTCTTCTGACTGTGGATGCTCCAGAGTTTGGGAATCAGGGCACAAGATGTCCACATGTCCCTCTTCAAGCGGGCTTGGCAAGAGGCCCAAATTAAGGAATGGCGATGAAAACAGCTCCTCGGAATATCCGAGTGTGGGATCACTTGTTTGCCAAGACTCTCCATGGTGGGTGGAAGGAGTATCAGAGTGAGGATTCTGTTAACCAGACTCTTGGCTACTGAGACTGGACTTTGTGGAAGACAGGGTGGTGCTTAACCGACTGGAAGCATTATCTGCAGCAATCCAACCGACCACCTGGTCGCACTGGTTTGACTTCGAGAGTGGTGTCCTGCACCGCCCTGCAAACTGGAACATAAAGCTAGGTGTCGTGGATGAGTGTGTTTCTTGTGCAGCAGGCACAGTTTCGCCACGGCCTCTGCGTGCACCATCAGCAGCACGGCCACTTCCCCGTCCCTTACTGCTTGCCTTGCGCATATTAAATAGTATATATGCTTGAAAGTATGTCACACGTACAGTAGGGCAGGTTTTGTAAGTGTATGCGCAAATAAAGTACACAGAATGTCACAGATATTTTTAGGATGCGCACACGTTAAACAGGAGGTATAGCGCAAGTAATGTCGCTATCACCACCGCCTAATAAAAAATGACACTGAATGAATGTCACTGATATTTAGGATGCACACACGTTAAACAGAAGGTATAGCACAAGTAATGTCGCTGTCACCACCGCCTAATAAAAAAATTACACTAAATGAAAGTCACTGATATTTCGGATGTGCTAACGTTATACTGGAGATGTAGCGCAGATAATGTCGCTGCCACCAGCAGCAAAAAATTTGACAATGTCACTGATATTTATATTTCGGATACGCAAACGTTATAAAGGAGATGTAACGCAGGTAATGTAACTGTCCGCAGCGGACACCGTGTACGGAAAAAGTACACTGGATGTCACAGATATTTTTAGGCTGCACACACGTTACACAGATGTAGCGCAGATAATGTTGCTGTCTGCAGCGGCCAAACAATTGCAAGCTATTTAGAGCAGGTTGCGCTAGAAATATTTATTGCTGCCAGTTACCAAGTATAGCCCTTAAAAGGAATTTTGGGTCTATAACAAGTATAAAAGCTAAAATATTCCTATTTCACTCTCTACACTATCTCTCCCTTCTGCTCTCCAGCTCTCCCTGACTAAGACTGAGCCGAACACGTGTCATCGGGTGCTATATAGCACCCGATGACGCATTCTGGCCAGCCAGCCAATCACTGTAATGCCAGTAGCCAACATGGCTACTGCGTTACAATGAATGGCAGTACTTACCTGCACGTTTATTGGCTGTGTAGCAGCCAACAAACGTGCGGGGAGGAGACTCGAGCATCGTGCTCGAGCATATGCGGTATCCGGCCGAACACCGCGATGTTCAGAAAAGATCAGATTAAATTTGTCCAGACCTTTTTTAATTTGTTGGATGATGGATCATTGGACAATGTGGATTTTGTAAACAAAAGAATTGAGGAAGCAATGATTAAAATGAAAAGATTAGAAAGATTATTGATTAGTGAAATTAGAGACCTTTGGGAAGTGGCTTCATTGGAAAAATACCTGGAATGGGACATCATACCCAAAGGTCTGAAAGTATACAAAACTCTGGCAGGGGATGTGGGTGATATGAACACCTTAAGAGGATGAAATAATAATAAAATAAAATAAATTTGAAAGGGACTCAATACCACAACTCACAATAGGAGAGGAATATAGTAATACAAAAGAAAAATCAACATTTAATACCTTGGATGAAATTGTATGTGAAGATATAGAAGAGATCAGTGGAGAACTCACTAAACATAATGTGAGTTTGGAAGTATCGATAATACAAGAGGACCCTAGAGACAGAACTGATCACATTTCCCTTACCCCAATAGTGCATATTAATAAGAACTATAGGAGCGATAAAAATAATAAAAAGAATCGCCCCTTGGAAACCTCAAATACATTTGGTCGATTGGAAAACATGTCTATGAATGAACAGGAAAATCAGGAATTGATAGGTTCTAAATCAGAGAGGGTTGAAAATATAAGCTCTAGTGCCGCAGTTCAAAAAAAGGTTAGAAGTAAAACTCCTATACCTAAAAGGAATATAAATATACCTGAATCAGACAATGTAAATTAAAAAATAAAAAAATATTAAAAATTTAAAAAGATTTTTTTCAAGCCAGACCTTCAATAAAAGAACAAGGGGAAAGAAAATCTCCAAAAAGGAGATCAAAGTAACTGGACAAAAAAAAAAATACTAGATTACTACAAAAAAGATTGAAATTTGCACCATCTTCTCAATTCTGTCCATTTGATGCATTCATAGGTATTAAAAAATTCCTACGCAATCTTGCTCTTAGGAAGTATTTTTATAAAAAGAAAGAATTATGACAATAAAAAAAATTGTAGTAAGGATAATGGGAATAAAAAGAAAAATGAGAATAACAATGCTTTTATTCATACTAATCTGAGGAATAAATCAAATTTTAATCCGATAAATGAATATGCTGATGCTTTTAGAGCTTTTGAAGCCTTACTCCTGAGGGAATTAAGGAAAATAAATCCAAAAAAGGACATGTACCCATAACTTGAGCAGGGAGGAACAGAAAAGTATAAAATTTTTACAGATGAACAATGATGTGATTATCCACCCTGCGGACAAAGTGTTGTTGTTTTAGACTATGAACAATACCATGATGAATCAATGAGATTATTGAATGATAAAAAAAACTATAAAAAAATTAACATTGAATCCGATACAGCAATATAAAATAGCAGTGAGTAAACTGATACGGAATGGGGAGAAAAAGGGTATTATAACTATAGAAGAGCAATCCAAGGAATAGCCGGCACATGGACCCAAGGCGCACCTGCACGGGGAGGACACGAGACCACAATATAAGTGAAATAAATCCCAGCAGGTGCTTGTAAGCAAACTTTCATCCGCTGATGAAAGCTGAATATGCTGAAACGTGTCCATGTATTTATTGAATAAAATATGAAATAATAAAACCTTGAAGTTCGCTTACAAGCACCCGCTGGGTTTTATTTCACTTATAACTATAGAAGAGGCTAAATTTATTAACAATCAACATCCTAGAACATCTATATTTTATTATTTGCCAAAAGTGCATAAGTCAGAAACCCACCCGCCAGCGAGACCCATAATTTCGGTGTCACGGATGTAGTAGGGGAGAACACCAAAAGACAACAAGAAGGAAGGGAAAAAGACACTAGGCCTCACCACTAGGGAAGGAAAAGGGTCACCACCTATAAAACCCTGCTCCTGGCCCTAACTCCTATCCGTATGGCCACCTCTCGATGGTAGAGATGCCCATACACAGGAACCTAGAAAACCCTGGTGGCCCTCGGATACCCTAATGATAATGACAGGGCAGAGATTACCCGCTCCTTCCCTGGTGAAGGAACCAGCGTCTCGCTAAGGCCTAGTAAACAACAAGGGTGGGGGGAATACAAAATACAACAAGCGGAACACTTAACTTCTGAGGCTGATGGATGATGGATTAACAGGACTTCAACTAGAACCACACTCCAGCTCTTCCAAAAACCAAATGAAGCTACCCAGAGCAAGGAGTGATGAGTAAACTCAGAGTAAATAGAGGGAGGTAAAGGTCACATGATCCACACCTGAAAAGGAGGTGTGGACATACCAGCAACACACAGACAAAGTGAAACCAAAACCAAAAGATGCTGTCAGATCACTAATGTGCAGATAATCTTTCAGACCAAATATGTGGACATTGTTTTAAAGTTATGTTCAAAAACTCCCAGCTTTCTTGAAGGACACAAAACACATCTTACAAATACTGGACACTATAGAGTGGAAATCTGACTACATTTTAGGCACTTTAGATGTCACATCTCTCTACACTATAATAGAAAATAATAAAGATAGGGAGGTGGCAGAATCTTTTTTAAACAAAGAGAAAAAAATTACCACTTGAACAAATCCAATTAATTGGGGAGTGTATAATATTTATTTTAAATATGAGGATACTTTTACTCTGCTAACATAGCAGAGCTGAGTAACCTACAGCATAGCAGAGCTGAGATTGTTGCAGAAGTGTTTGCCTGCCAAAGTTAAGCCAATACCTGCTGATGAAGATACCGTGTGGAAACTGTTTAGATTACCGTTTATGCCAAGGAAAGCTGTGTTCAACGTTGATACAAAGTCTGGACTCCATTTATTCATCACCCAAGTTCAACAATCCCCCTTTTGCACTTGCTTTGGACTACACCACGTCTGGGATACAAGGATATCCAGGTAGGATCACCGTGACATGTGCATACAACACCTTCAGAGAGATTGTAGGCCACTCTACACCATTCTGGCAATCCTACATCTGGGTACACACACTACCATCTATAAAGGGGACTCCATGTCCTTGTTGCTTAACTGCAACTGGTGTCACGACTGCTTGCTCTATAAGGGCTCTTTCACACCTGCGTTCTTGTGTTCCGGCATAGAGTTCCGTCGTCGGGGCTCTATGCCGGAAGAATCCTGATCAGGATTATCCTAATGCATTCTGAATGGAGTTAAATCCGTTCAGGATGCATCAGGATGTCTTCAGTTCCGGAACGGAACGTTTTTTGGCCGGAGAAAATACCGCAGCATGCTGCGCTTTTTGCTCCGGCCAAAAATCCGGAACACTTGCCGCAATGCCGGATCCGGAATTAATGCCCATTGAAAGGCATTGATCCGGATCCGGCCTTAAGCTAAACGTCGTTTCGGCGCATTGCCGGAGCCGACATTTAGCTTTTTCTGAATGGTTACCATGGCTGCCGGGACGCTAAAGTCCTGGCAGCCATGGTAAAGTGTAGCGGGGAGCGGGGGAGCAGTATACTTACCGTCCGTGCGGCTCCCCGGGCGCTCCAGAGTGACGTCAGGGCGCCCCAAGCGCATGGATCATGTGATCGCATTGGACACGTCATCCATGCGCATGGGGCGCTCTGACGTCATTCTGGAGCGCCCCGGGAGCCGCACGGACTGTAAGTATACCGCTCCCCCGCTCCCCGCTCCTACTATGGCAGCCAGGACTTTAATAGCGTCCTGGGTGCCATAGTAACACTGAAAGCATTTTGAAGACGGTTCCGTCTTCAAATGCTTTCAGTACACTTGCGTTTTTCCGGATCCGGAGTGTAATTCCGGCAAGTGGAGTACATGCCGGATCCGGACAACGCAAGTGTGAAAGAGCCCTAAGAGGGTCATATTTTTTAGAAACCTCCTAAGGGGCAAGGGATACCCCAGACGCTGTCTACCACCTGCTGCAAATAAAGTGACGTCACGACTAGTGTTGATCACGTATACTCGAATTGCAAGTTTTTATTGCGAATATAGGTACCGTATATACTCGAGTATAAGCCGACCCGAATATAAGCCGAGGCCCCTAATTTTACCCCCAAAAAATGGGAAAAATTATTGACTCGAGTATAAGACTAGGGTGGGAAATGCAGCTATAATGCAGAGTGTATGTGTATATAATGCACACACTCTACATTATATACACACATCTGCAAGAGGGTGACTCAGATTGATGGGAGTCTGACTCTGACTCCCTGTATTTATTGCAGAGTGTGTGCATTATATACACACACACTCTGCATTAAATACAGGGAGCCATCCACAGACCTCCCCCCTAAACAGTGCCATCCACAGATCTCCCCCCTAAACAGTGCCATCCACAGATCCCCCCTAAACAGTGCCATTCACAGATCCCCCCTAAACAGTGCCATCCACAGATCCCCCCTCCCCTAAACAGTGCCATGATGGCACTGTTTAGGAAAGGGGGGATCTGTGGATGGCACTGTAGGGGGATCTGTGGATGGCACTGCCATCCACAGATCCCCCTACAGTGCCATCCACAGATCCCCCTCCCTGACGCTCACAGCAGTATATTTATAAACTAATCAGTAACTACTTTAACTTTAATCATTGCTCATTGCTGAGCTCTTTACTCTGATTATTTGGATATCTTACTTTGTCTTAGCTCCGGTAATAGCAGGCAGTGCGGGGGGCCGCGCTCACTCACTGACGTCACGCGCCTGCTCCCACTAGGTGGCGCAGGCGCGTGACGTCAGTGAGTGAGCCCCGCCCCCCACACTGTCTGCTATTACCGGAGCTAAGACAGACCTAGACTCGAGTATAAGACGAGGGGGCTTTTTGAGCACAAAAATATGTGCCAAAAAACTCGTCTTATACTCGAGTATATACGGTAATTCGAAAATTCGCAAATATTTACAATATAGTGATATATATTCGTAATTTCGAATATTTGAGATTTTTTATTGCGAATTTTTGTAATGCGAATTTTCATCGCAAATCTTTCAATTGCCGAGTAAAAACATGATTCCTCCCTGCTTCTTGCTTGTGGGCCAATGACTCTTCTTATATTCTAAAAAACAAATATATTCGATATAGTGCTATGACTCATTGGCCCACAAGCAAGAAGCAGGGAGGAATCATGTTTTTGCTTGGCAATTGAAAAATTAGCGATAAAAATTGGCATTACGAAAAAAAATTGCATTACGGAAATTTGCATATTACGCGATCATTACCTTGTTGATTTTTCGAGTAAAATAAATCGTAGAATATGCCGAATATTCGAATTCACGAATATTCACTGAATATTCTACAAAATATTCGCGAGATATCGCGAATTCGAATATGACCCCTGCCGTTCATCACTAGTCACGACAGGCCGGGGACTTTTTCCCTTCAAGGGGCCCCTGGTAGGACCAAGTCCATTGCAAGTGCACCTGCTACCTCTGTAGCCCCTCTATGACTTCCAGAGGATGAGAATCTGTCCTCGTCAAGGACACACAGGCTTGTCAGAGAGCATCAGAGCTCCTGTGTGAGCCTCATATAACCGGGGCAGACTTTTATCACCTGGAAGTAAAAAAAGATGGTTTCCCTTTACAGACAGCAAGCAAAGATTTTGAAAGTCCTGTAGAACTGGCACACACAGTATACTGGAAAATTGTATCACTTTTATCAGACATGAATAAGCTTTTTTGGAAGCTGGAAAACCAGCGATATGAAATACTTTATATGTACGAACATAACAGGTTTTATGGCTGTTTAGCAAATCTTTCCAGCACCAGTGTCAGTCCTGGGCGCAGTGAACGCTCGCACATTAAGCAGCGGAGATCTTCTCGGTCAGGAGGCTATTGTTGCTTTTCAAGTTTATGCATCAGTGGAGATGATGATTTTATAGTTTGGGCCATGAAAAAGTTATCACAACCTCCAAGGCAACGTTCTCTTTTTGGAAAGATGACAATGCTCAGACCTTTGAAACGGCAATAACGGACGGATCCAGGTTTATTCATCAGCGCCTTCTCAGTGGATAATAAAGCCATTTACGTAAGTAGATTTGTACAGCTCTGTCACGCCGGGTAATGGGGAGCTGCTATTTAAGGCACTTGATGAATGGTATACGACGCTCTGATAAAGTGCTCTGGTAGAACATGCTCTTGTATGTAGGTGACGGTGCCCTTGCCACTGTATAGCATAACATCTACATCACCAGTGCTGCCCCCCAAAGGATTGTGTCCCACAGTCAATAACTACTGCTCCATTATTATCATTGAATGTTCAACCAGAGAGAAAATAAATGAAAAGTCATAAGATAACAAAATCAGCTACAGCACATTCTGCGAAAAACACCATTTAAACTGCTTTTCCAGTGCAATCAAAGGAGTTGTCCCATGAAAAATAGGAAAAGCATGGACACGCCTCCTGAGCCGTGATAGGGAGAGAGCTGCAGCAGAAAAGACACGCCTCCTGAGCTGCAGCGGAAGGGAAACTCCCCTTGAGCTGTCAGCTTGATATAAAGATATCTCTGGATCCATGTGAGGTACAGGGCTGGTTCTAGCTTTGTTAGAGAGGGATTGTCATGCACTATACTGTATGATATCTGATTTTCATTTGTTACATTAATCATGGGATAACCCTTTTAAATAACATAGTACATAAGGCTGAAAAAAAGACATTTGTTCAACCAGTTCGGGCGGTTATCCTGCAAGTTGATCCAGAGGAAGGCAAAAAAAAAAAAACTGTGAGGTAGAAGCCAAAAAATTCCTTCCCGACTCCAATCAGGCAATCAGAATAACTCCCTGGATCAACGACCCCTCTCTAGTAGCTATAGCCTGTAATATTATTACACTCCAGAAATACATCCAGGCCCCTCTTGAACTATGTTAGTGAACTCACCATCACCACCTCCTCAGGCAGAGAGTTCCATAGTCTCACTGCTCTTACCATAAAGAATCCTCTTCTATGTTTGTGTACAAACCTTCTTTCCTCCAGATGCAGAGGATGTCCCCTCGTCACAGTCACAGTCCTGGGGATAAATAGATGATGGGATAGATCTCTGTACTGACCCCTGATATATTTATACATAGTAATTAGATCTCCCCTCAGTCGTCTAAAGTGAATAACCCTAATTTTGATAATCTTTCTGGGTACTGTAGTTGCCCCATTCCAATTATTACTTTAGTTGCCCTCCTCTGTACCCTCTCCAGCTCTGCTATGTCTGTCTTGTTCACAGTACTCCATGTGAGGTCTGACCAGTGATTTGTAAAGTGGTAGGACTATGTTCTCATCACGGGCATCTATGCCCCTTCTGATGCAACCCATGATCTTATTGGCCTTGGCAGCAGCTGCCTGACACTGGTTTTTACAGCTTAGTTTGCTGTTTATTAAAATTCCTAGGTCCTTTTCCATGTCAGTTCACATTTAGTATGTACGAGTGACTTGCATTTTTCCTTCCCATGTGCATAACCTTACATTTGTCAGTGTTAAACCTCATCTGCCACTTATCTGCCCAAGCATCCAATCTATCCAGATCCCTCTGTAGTAGTATACTGTCCTCTTCAGTGTTAATTACTTTACACAGTTTAGTGTCATCTGCAAAAATTAATATTTTACTATGCAAGCCTTCTACAAGATCATTAATAAATATATTGAAGAGAATAGGGCCCAATACTGACCCCTGAGGTACTCCACTAGTGACAGTGACCCAATCTCAGTGTGTACCGTTAATAACCACCCTCTGTTTTCTATCATTGAGCCAGTTACTTACCCACATACAGACGTTTTCTCCCAGTCCGAGCATTCTCATTTTATATACTAACCTTTGATGTGGTACAGTGTCAAATGCTTTGGAGAAGTCCAGATATACGACATCCATTGATTCACCGCTGTCAAGTCTAGAACTTACCTCCTCATAGAAACAGTTTAAATTAGTTTTACATGACCGATCCCTCATGAAGCTGATATGGCGTTATTTGCTTATTTTCATTGAGATACTCCAAGATAGCATCTCTTAGAAAACCTTCAAACTATTTACCCACAACAGATGTTAAACTTACCGGCCTATAGTTTCCAGGCTCTGTTTTTGGACCTTTTTTGAATATTGCCACCACATTTGCTGTGCGCCAATCCTGTGGAACATTCCCTGTCAGTATAGAATCCGCAAATATCAGAAATAAGGGTCTGGCTATGACATTACTTAATTCCCTTAGGATACGGGGGTGTATGCCATCCGGTCCTGGCGATTTGTCTATTTTAATCTTTTTAAGATGCTGCTGTACTTCTTCCTGGGTCAGACAGGGCACTTAATGGGGAATTTACTTTTACATTCTGCATTTCATCTGACAGTAATTTTTTTTTAGTTAATACATGTTTTTTTCATATTCTATTTTAGTTTTTCAGTGCTTCCGCGCTACCCTCCTGTTTTAGTGATTTAAATGCTTTCTTTTTGTCATTTATTGCTTTCTTTACAGTTCTATTTATCCACATTGTTTTTTTCTTGTTCCTTATAACCTTTTATTCCCATAAGGTATGTACCTCTTAAAATTCGATTTTAGGATGCTTTTAAAAATAGCATTGTAAGCAATGGATGTTTCTATTCTGGTTACCATGAGTATAAATATGTATATGGATATACTATTAGGGTACTTTCACACTAGCGTTTTGTTTTCCGGTATTGAGTTCCATCCTAGGGGCTCAATACCGGAAAAAAACTGATCAGTTTTATCCTAACGCATTCTGAATGGAGAGCAATCCGTTCAGGATGCATCAGTTCAGTCCCTCTTACGTTTGTTGGACGGAGAAAATACTGCAGCATGATGCAGTTTTATCTCTGGCCAAAAATACTGATCACTTGCCAGAATGCCGGATCCGGCATTAAGTGTTTCGTCAAAACGGATCCTGCTTTCCCGTCTGCGCATGCGCAGACCTTTACAAATGAAAAAATTATACCGGATC
Organism: Bufo bufo; assembly: GCF_905171765.1. Classification (NCBI taxonomy): domain Eukaryota; kingdom Metazoa; phylum Chordata; class Amphibia; order Anura; family Bufonidae; genus Bufo; species Bufo bufo. The sequence continues at coordinate 564,475,195 of NC_053392.1, read as the reverse complement.
CGTTTTTCCGGATGACACCGGAGAGATGGATCCGGTATTTCAATGCATTTGTCAGACAGATCTGCATCCGGATCCGTCTGACAAATGGCATCAGTTTACGTCCGGAATGCCGGATCCGGCAGGCAGTTCCGTTGACGAAACTGCCTGCCGGAATCCTCTGCCGCAAGTGTGAAAGTACCCTTATACATATAACCTATATGAATATTAATTTGTTTTTAGAATTTTAATTTTTGAATTTTTGTTGTAATCTATATGCCATCCGTTTTTTTTTTTGCGGATCCATTGTAACAATGCCTAAAACGGATAAGAATAGGACATGGTCTATTTTTTTTAGTGGGGCTACATGCACACGAATGTTGTTTGTTTGCGTGTCCGTTCCGTTTTTTTTGCTGATAGGATGTGGACCCATTCATTTCAATGGGTCCGCAAAAAATGCGGATAGCACACCGTGTGCTGTCCATATCAGTAAGTCCGTTCCGTATCCCGCAAAAAAGAAAAATAGAACATGTCCTTTTCTTGTCCGTTTTAGGCATTGTTACAATGGATCCGCAAAAAAAAGATTGCATACGGATGTCATCCGTTCGGTCCTGTGCATGTAGCCTAAAAGGAAGGAAAAATCCTCAAATCACACACCGTTTTTGCACCGGCCACTAATATGTTGAGATTTTCTGTCCTGTAAAAGGTAACTTTCAGTAGCCATTACATTATCATCACAGTCAGGATTACAATGAGAGATAAGATAACACCTCTGTATAGATAACACAGGATCCACAATTCACAGTAGGTGATATCACAGATTATCTCTTCCCTCCTGACCTCTGCACAGGTCACAGAGCATGCCTAGAAAATTCTCCCATAAAAGTCAATGAGGTCCCCTCCTGACCAGTGTTTATGTGTAACGCCCCAGAGGTGCATTACCACCTTTTACACCTCCCTACTATTTTCTATGGTTGATTTAATGCCATCATATGTATTTATTTCCAGGTCCTGCACATTGTGTATTTGTATTTCTGATTTTGTGACTGTTAACATGTGATGTGCCTGGTTCACCAGCAGATGGCAGCAATAATGACACATCTACCTAGCCCAGAAAGGAACCTTCTTTCCATTCTAGCTGGCTCCTTCAAGGGAGGAGTTTTTTAGTTAGTGAGGGTTAGTTCAGAGTACCCCCTGCAAGGGGAAGGCTGTGCCCCAGCCGGCAGAGCACCTCTAAGCTCTACTGGGCATAGAGGCCCATGCTACAAGCTGGGAGATAAGTCCCGTGGATGAAGATAAAGACCAAGATAAAGATACAGATAAAGACAGAGTCAAACTAAAGAAAGCAAAGTACAGCAGAAAGGAAAAGTTTCTATTTAATCCTGTTAGCACAGCTGAGCCAAAGAGCTACAGATGTAGCAGAGCCGAGTGTGTTTGTCTGCCAGAATTAATGCTAAAACCCGCTGGTAACCAAGACAAAGGTGGAAGATTGTTTCCTGATGAAAGTTTATTCAAGTAAAGTTGCTATTCAACGTTATACAAAGTCTGGACTCCATTTCTTTCTCCATTCTTTTCATCAACTACGCCTTGATTTGCTTCGCAAGACCACGCCTGGGATTCCAGCGTTTCCATGTAGGAGCACCCTGACAAGTGCAACACCATTCAGGGACATTTAGGCCACCCTCCACCACTCTGGTATTCCTACACTAGGTACCATCATATCACTACAGGGGGCCCCGTGCCCTCATTGCTGCAATACAACTGGTGTCACGAATAACACTTAGAATATCTTAAAGGGATCCCATGGACGTTTACTTGCTTATGGCCCATGTGGCCAGGGCCGGTGCAAGTATTTTTGCGGCCCTAGGCAAAGATCCATTTTGCCGCCCCCTCATGTCACTCACACACTGACAGACAGACACGCACACACTGACAGACAGACACGCACTCAGACACTCACTGAATGACGTACACAGAAACTCACTGACAGACACACATACACTCACTGACAGACAGACACTCACTGACAGACATACACCTACCCACTGAAACACACACAGAAACTCACTGACAAACACACAGACACTTACTGACCGACTGACATACACTCACTGACATACACTCACTCACTGACATACACACACAGACACTCAATGACAGACACACATACATTTACTGACAGAAAGACAGACATACACACACTCACTCACTGACATAAATACACAGGCAGACACTCACTCAGTCAAACACTTAAACACTCACCTCCCTGGGGTCCAGTGTGGTGCAGCTCCTCAGTCCTCCAGTGCACCGTTTAGTATGCCGGGGCAGGAATGACGTCATATTCCGGCATCACAGAGGGCGCACGAGGGAGGAGTGGGGAGCTGCTAGAACAGCCTCCCTTGCCGCCCGCCTCCTCTCCTCCGGTAATTTACTGGCAGAGTAGGCACCTGCTATCAGGGTAAGCAGATGCCCGCTCTGCCATATTTAAGAAGGACCTCCACCTCCTGGTCCCCCTGTAACGGCGCTGGGGGCGGCTCAAGAGCCGCTAGCCCTGTCGCCCAGGGCTGCAGCCCCAGTCAGGGGGAGCCCACCAGGGCGCCCCCAGCAGGCCTGTGCCCTAGGAGAAACGCCTAGTTTGCCTATATGGTTGCGCCGGCGCTGCATGTGGCTGCTCTCAAAGAACAAGAAGGGTTGAAATGTTTTAGGCCTGCAGGAGTTTAGGATTTTTAAAATATCGATAGGGACATGAAAAATAGCAAAAAATTAAAAAAATATGTTTAGCGTAAAACTTTATTTAAACGATACATCATTTTCTGATGGCACATTCCTTTAATGCGACCCAACTGCCCCCTCCTTACTAAGAATTATTCCTCTCACCGTATGTGCAGAAGTTACGCAATAATCTTTAGTCTGTACTTTATAATCATTTTTTTTGTGCTGTAATGGAAATCAGCTTATTGTGAATTCCTGGGGACCTTGCGATGCACTTGTACTTAGGGCTCATTCACACAACTGTATATATTTTTGTGGTCCGCTAATTCCGGATCTGCAAAACGCAGATACTGCCTGTGTGCCTTCTGCATTTTGCGGAACAGAACATCCTTCTCCATGATACAAATCCCTATTCTTGTCCGCAAATATGGGCAAGAATAGGACATGCTCTATTTTTTTTGTGGGGCTGCAGAACGGACAGACGGATGCGGACAGCACACAGTGTACTGTCTGCATCTTTTGCGGCCCCATTGAAATGAATGGGTCTGCAAAAATGCAAAACAGATGTGGACAGAAATATAAGGTCGTGTGAATGGGCGCTTATACAAAGCAGCAAATCAGAGGAGGCAGAGCTTCAATGGGGAGAAAGAGAGTAGCAGCCTTACCCAATGATGAGACATGGGGTTGTGTCTAAGACTGCATTAGACGCACTGGAGGTAGTGTTGTGCAGCTTGCGCTAATCGAAGTATCCGAAGTGGACTTCGATCCAAAATTAATGGAAAATTCAATTTGCCACGAAGCTGAATTTCCTCGTGCTTCATGATAACTAATCAATTTTCTCTGAAATGGCGATAAAAAAATAATATGGTACCTCAATATTCATTTGAGAGCGAAGAGGCCGCTGCGACCATTTTGCTTGCAGACACCGGTGACTTGAGATTTAGTGCTGGATCTTCAAGCAAGATGGCCGCAGCAGCTTCTTCGCGCTCAAATGGATAAAGTAAATACAATTAAAAAATTTTTAACTGATAAACCCCTGAAATGCCTTAATATTAATCTCAGATGTGATCGGCGATGGATGCGGCATCTGAGAGGTTCAATCATGGGAGGCCGCGCAATCACCGTTCCCTGTCATTGTGCCCACTACTTGCAAAGAAATGCGCTTCGTGACAAAGTAATTAGTCACAAAGTGAATTTTTGGTAAAATTCAGCAAAGCAGCCGAATCAAATTTTTAAGAATTTCGCTCATCTCTACCTGTAGGCACTAAAGAACCAGACTTAAACCAAAAAATGGAGCTCACAAGGTACCCATATAAAATATTAGGGCTGCAACGATTAATCAACGTTATCGATAATATTCGATAATGAGATTCGTTGTTAACGAATCCAGTTATCGACTAATCGGCCGATTCGTTGATATGCGTGCGGGAGCGGGCGGTCAGGCGTTATGCCTGCGGGTCCTTGAACTTTAAATCACTGCATCTTTATTACCTTACAATGAAGCTCCAGTAAAAGGCAGAGCGGGCGGCGGCGTAAGTTAACGTCACTTACTCACGTGACGCGCATGATCCGCCTGCTTTATTCATAAAGTGGGCGGAGCAGGCCCGTCACGTGAGTAAGTGACGTTACGCCACCGCCCGCTCTGCCTTTTACTGGAGATTCATTGTAAGGTAATAAAGATGCGGTGATTTAAAGTAAAAGTTACTGCCGGTTAAGGAATACTGCTGTGAGCGGCGGGGCCGGGGCTGTTATGGGGAGGGGGATCTGTGGATGACACTGTTATGGGGGAGATCTGTGGATGACAAATATAGCATAAGATGCTATATAGTGTCATCCGTAGATCCCCCCATAACAGTGTCATCCACAAATCCCCTCCATAACAGTGCCATCCACAGATCCCCCTCCCCATAACAGTGCCATCCACAGATCCCCTCCATAACAGTGCCATCCACAGATCCCCTCCATAACAGTGCCATCCACAGATCCCCCATAACAGTGCCATCCACAGATCCCCTCCATAACAGTGCCATCCACAGATCCCCTCCATAACAGCACCATCCACAGATCCCCTCCATAACAGTGCCATCCACAGATCCCCTCCATAACAGTGCCATCCACAGATCCCCCATAACAGTGCCATCCACAGATCCCCCGCATAACAGTGCCATCCACAGATCCCCCGCATAAGAGTGCCATCCACAGATCCCCCATAACAGTGCCATCCACAGATCCCCCCCATAACAGCACCATCCACAGATCCCCCCCATAACAGTGCCATCCACAGATGCCCCCATAACAGTGCCATCCACAGATTCCCCATAACAGTGCCATCCACAGATCCTCCACAACAGTTCCGTCCACAATTTGTTTTAATATGGCCTTTGAACATAATTTTTCAAGAAAAATCATATAAACCACATATTTTTTGTCATTTTGGTGTTTTTTCCCGATTAATCGATTAAATTATCGACAACTAATTGATTATTCAAATAATTGTTAGCTGGAGCCCTATAAAATATAATATTTTATTGAATTAATATTCACATATAAAAGAATGTTGATGTTAAAAAGAAAAAGATGGCGTTACCCCGACACGCGTTACGGCGTGCCTTCGTCCGGGGCTGTAGGCACCATAGCTAAACTAAAGTCACACACCCAAGAAACAAGATTTGGGGAAAATAGCAGCTAATCCCCTATATGCTGATTTACATATTCTTAAAGGGGTTATTCAACCCCTGAAATACCCCCCCCATATTCCGGGGCCTCTCACATACAATGTCGCGCGGGAAGGGGGGGAGGGGGTTTAGCATCAGCCGCAATGCTAGGGAGGCTCATCTCTGTCACTGCCTGTTGGCTGCCCGCTCCGATGCCGGATGTTTTCGAAATGCAGCGACGGCCGTGCGGACTTCAGAAGTGATGCAGGTGAGTACATTGTGTGTGAGGGGTCCGACATATATGGGGGGGGGGGGGGGGGGCATTTCAGGGGTTGGATAACCTTTAAAGGGGTTATATTATGATTAACGTAAAAATTTAAATCATCCATAACATGAAAACCTGTTTCTGGCAAAGCTATAGCCTGTACCCTGTACCTCACATGGATCCGGAGATCTCCCCGTTCTTTGCTGCAATTGTTCTGCTAGATATATTTCAAGCTGACAGCTTAGGGAGTGTGTCCTTTCTCAGAGGGCGTGTCCTTTCTCCTGCAGCTACTGGCTGTTGAAGGATGTAACTGAGCTTGTGCTTCCATCTCAGTGAGCAGGACAGAGAAATAAGAGAAAGAGCAAACAGCAGGTGGCGCTATACAGATAGATTTCAGTGATAGCTCAGTGGCTATACAGATCCAGGTGCTGAATATTTTTTGGTGGGACAACCCCTTTTATACATCGAGATGCTATAATCATTAGTATTCTTGGAGATGTAATATGGTACTTACTCCTTTAGTCTCATGTCAGCAAACGCACAGCAGTGACTGGGATAGGTCAGCTGGGCCTCCACCAGGTTGGCCAGTTTGTCCAGTGCTGGTAATTTCTTCAGATAATAGGATTTTTCTGCCACTAAGACCTGGATGTATTCCAGTCCATGGACGGGGAGATGCTCTAATGCCGTTGATGTTATGTCTCTAGAAAACAGAAATGTCTACATCCAAGTTCCTCCAGAAAAAACAGTTAAATGTACAGTCGTGTCTCTACACATCTACTGTATACTAATAAAAGCCCTGTGTGCGTGCTCTGGGCTGGTGTCCGTGCGTGTGCGTTGATAATTGAAGTGTGCATGCACAGTGTGCCGTCCAATCACAGCCGCCCCACACGCAACCGTGCCGCCCACACCTCCTCTCTCGACTTTGCCCCAAGTCACCCCCTCGCTCTCAGCCCCCACAGACTCCGCAGTCACATGACCCCGCACTTACTCTTCAGCAGGCAGATCAGGCTGCAGACCAGCAGTCTCCTCAGCACGGCGCCCATGTCTGCGTGTGGCCCCTGTACATCACGAGCGTGCGCCTCAATGCTCAGCGCTCTCTCGGCCCCGGCTGACGCTTCCCCACTCAGGACCCACCATTCTGCGTGTGAAGCCGCCGCGGATACTCTCCTCCCCCTCCTGCTCCGGCAGTTTTGGCCCCGTGACTGCCCAAATAAGTGAAGTGTGCAGTGATTCTAAGGCCTCTTTCACACGGGCGAGTTTTCCTCAATGCGTGAGGTGAACGCATTGCACCTGCACTGAATCCAGACCCATTCATTTCTATGGGGCTGTGCACATGAGCGGTGATTTTCATGCATCACTTGTGCGTTGCATAAAAATCGCAGCATGCTCTATATTGTGCGTTTTTCATGCAACGCAGGCCCCGTAGAAGTGAATGGGACTGCGTGAAAATTGCAAGCATCCGCAAGAAAGTGAGGATGCGGTGCGATTTTCACGCATGGTTGCTAGGAGACGATCGGGATGGGGACCCAATCTTTATTATTTTCCCTTATAACATAGTTATAAGGGAAAATAATAGCATTCTTAAGACAGAATGCTAAATAAATTGGGGATGGAGGGGTTAAAAATAAAAATTTAAAATTAAACTCACCTCATCCACTTGTTCGCGCAGCCCGGCTTCTCTTCTTTCTTCTTCTTTGAGGACCTGGGAGAAAAGGACCTTTGGTGACGTCACTGCGCTCTTAACATGGTCCATCACATGATCCATCACCATGTTCCTTTTCTCCCAGGTCCATCACCATGTTCCTTTTCTCCCAGGTCCTCAATGAAGAAAAAAAGAAGAGAAGCCGGGCTGCGCGAACAAGTGGATGAGGTGAGTTCAAATTTTTTTTTAGCCCTAATTTACTAAGCATTCTGTATTAAGAATGCTATTATTTTCCCTTATAACCATGTTATAAGGGAAAATGATAAAATTTACACAACACTGATACCAAACTCGAACTTTTGTGAAGAAGTCCGGGTTCGGGTCTGGGTACCAAACATGCAGATTTTTCTCACGTGCGTGCAAAACGCATTAAAACGCTCTGCACTCGCGGGTAAAAATCATGCATTTTCCCGCAACGCACCTGCATCTTTTCCCGCACATCACATGCAACGCCTGTGTGAAAGAGGCCTAAGAGCGATGCCTGTCATCTGCATGTCATACTGACTCACAGTATTATTTCACTACCACAGCAGACTCCCTATGCGTATTACTGCAAGGCACAGTGTTCTACACCACTATAAAGGCTCTCTGCAGCCAGGAAATAGCTGTTTTTTAACGTAATTCCCCACGAATATATTCGATTTGGTGAACCGGCAAATCAAATTTTTTTTTTATTTGCTTATCTCTCTATATAAAACCCCCACAGTATATAACATCCCCCAGTATGCAGTATATAGTATAACACCCCACAGTACACAGTATATAACATCCCCACAGTATACAGTATATAACATCCCCCAGTATACAGTATATAACATCCCACAGTATACAGTATATAACACCCCACAGTATACAGTATAACACCCCACATTATACAGTATATACCCATATCACTTAACAGTATACAGAATATAGTATAATATCCCCACAGTATACACTATATAGTACCCCACATTATACAGTACAACACCCCTTACAGTATGCATTACACCACATTATACAGTATATAGTATAACATCCCACAGTATATAGTACCCCAGAGTATGCAGTACTCCACAGTATACAATATATAGTATAACACCCACAGTATATAGTATAAAATCCCACAGTATACAGTATATGGTACCTCACAGTATGCAGTATACATATAACCCCCCGCAGTATGCAGTACCCCACAGTATGCAATATACAGTATAACACCCCACAGTATGCAGTACTCCAAAGTATATAGTATAACACCCCACAGTATACAGTATATAGTATAACACCCTCTGTCACCTTCTCCTGAGGTAATCTCCACATAAAGCTATTGCATATTTCTCCTGCAGCAGTACTCTGTCTGGATGATGGTAGGAGAAAAGACCTGTCATGCCCGTTCTGGGCTTTGAGTTTAAGGAGACAGTCCTATCAGTGATTGACAGCTATCTCTGTATACAGAGTGATAGAGAGAAGACTGCAAATAACTAATTGAAGACAAGGAGGCGGTCCTATCAGTGATGACAGCCTTCCCTCTATGACTGTGTATACATAGAGAGCTGTCAGTCACTGACTGAAGACAAGGAGTCGGTCCTATCAGTGATGACAGCCTTCCCTCTATGACTGTGTATACATAGAGAGCTGTCAGTCACTAACTGAAGACAAGGAGTCGGTCCTATCAGTGATGACAGCCAGTGCCATCTTAAGAGCATTATAGGCCCCCGGGCAATACAGTGCACTGGGGCCCTGTCTACACAATCACGCACTAGAATAAAAATGCAAATTATCAATAAGGCGATATTTATTGGTACTTTCAACAAAATCAGTGTTTAATATAGGAATAATATATAGGGGGGGCACAAAGATACCACAGTCAAAAATGGGGGGGCAAAAACAAAATAAGTATATATAAATAAGATTACAAAATATGAGAGAATTGCGGTATGCAGGGATACATTTATAATAAAACTATTTACTTACAAAAGAAGCTGTTCAATCGTCTGCTGTGCCGTCCTCTGCTTGCTTCCGCGGATTCTTTCCCCTTCTTTCTGTCTCTCGTCAGTGCGCAGGCGCACTGTTATGGTGGATCTGTGGAAGACACACTGTTATGGGGGCATCTGTGGATGACAGTGTTATTATGCCTCTCATTAGCCCCCATATGCTGCCTCTCATCATTAGCCCCCATATGCTGCCTCTCATCATTAGCCCCCATATGCTGCCTCTCATCATTAGCCCCCATATGCCTCTCCATTAGCCCCCATATGCCTCTCCATTAGCCCCCATATGCCTCTCCATTAGCCCCCATATGCCTCTCCATTAGCCCCCATATGCCTCTCCATTAGCCCCCATATGCCTCTCCATTAGCCCCCATATGCCTCTCCATTAGCCCCCATATGCCTCTCCATTAGCCCCCATATGCCTCTCCATTAGCCCCCATATGCCTCATTAGCCCCCATATGCCTCATTAGCCCCCATATGCCTCTCCATTAGCCCCCATATGCCTCTCCATTAGCCCCCATATGCCTCATTAGCCCCCATATGCCTCTCCATTAGCCCCCATATGCCTCTCCATTAGCCCCCATATGCCTCATTAGCCCCCATATGCCTCTCCATTAGCCCCCATATGCCTCTCCATTAGCCCCCATATGCCTCTCCATTAGCCCCCATATGCCTCTCCATTAGCCCCCATATGCCTCTCCATTAGCCCCCATATGCCTCTCCATTAGCCCCCATATGCCTCATTAGCCCCCATATGCCTCTCCATTAGCCCCATATGCCTCATTAGCCCCCATATGCCTCTCCATTAGCCCCCATATGCCTCTCCATTAGCCCCCATATGCCTCATTAGCCCCCATATGCCTCTCCATTAGCCCCCATATGCCTCATTAGCCCCCATATGCCTCTCCATTAGCCCCCATATGCCTCTCCATTAGCCCCCCATATGCCTCTCTCCATTAGCCCCCCATATGCCTCTCTCCATTAGCCCCCCATATGCCTCTCCATTAGCCCCCATATGCCTCATTAGCCCCCATATGCCTCTCCATTAGCCCCCATATGCCTCATTAGCCCCCATATGCCTCTCCATTAGCCCCCATATGCCTCATTAGCCCCCATATGCCTCATTAGCCCCCATATGCCTCTCCATTAGCCCCCATATGCCTCTCCATTAGCCCCCATATGCCTCATTAGCCCCCATATGCCTCTCCATTAGCCCCCATATGCCTCTCCATTAGCCCCCCATATGCCTCTCTCCATTAGCCCCCCATATGCCTCTCTCCATTAGCCCCCCATATGCCTCTCCATTAGCCCCCCATATGCCTCTCCATTAGCCCCCATATGCCTCTCCATTAGCCCCCTTATGCCCCCAGCAGCCACATTTTCTTATAAAATAAAAAATCACTTACCTCTCCTGCTCCTGGACGCCGCCTGCCTCTCCTCAGTCGACTCTGTGCTCTGAACTGGCGCGCACAGCGTGAGGTCACAGAGCGCCCTCACGCTGTGCGCAGCCCTGCACAGCCGACAGCCGAGGACCAGGAAGTGGTGAGTACAGAGCGTTCACCACTTCCTGGTCTCTCGGTTCTAATGAGCGCTTCCATAATGGAAGCGCTCATTAGTATTCAACTGGGGGGTGGGCTGGTGGGTTCACTGGGCAGGCGGGCCCCCAGGCAAGTGGGGCCCCCGGGCAACTGCCCAGCGTGCCCATTCGAAAAGACGGCCCTGATGACAGCCTTCCCTCTATGACGGTGTATACAGTCGTGGCCGAAAGTTTTGAGAATTACATAAATATTGGAAATTAGAAAAGTTGCTGCTTAAGTTTTTATAATAGCAATTTGCATATACTCCAGAATGTTATGAAGAGTGATCAGATGAATTGCATAGTCCTTCTTTGCCATGAAAATTAACTTAATCCCAAAAAAAACTTTCCACTGCATTTCATTGCTGTCATTAAAGGACCAACTGAGATCATTTCAGTAATCGTCTTGTTAACTCAGGTGAGAATGTTGACGAGCACAAGGCTGGAGATCATTATGTCAGGCTGATTGGGTTAAAATGGCAGACTTGATATGTTAAAAGGAGGGTGATGCTTGAAATCATTGTTCTTCCATTGTTAACCATGGTGACCTGCAAAGAAACGCGTGCAGCCATCATTGCGTTGCATAAAAATGGCTTCACAGGCAAGGATATTGTGGCTACTAAGATTGCACCTCAATCAACAATTTATAGGATCATCAAGAACTTCAAGGAAAGAGGTTCAATTCATGTAAAGAAGGCTTCAGGGCGTCCAAGAAAGTCCAGCAAGCGCCAGGATTGTCTCCTAAAGAGGATTCAGCTGCGGGATCGGAGTGCCACCAGTGCAGAGCTTGCTCAGGAATGGCAGCAGGCAGGTGTGAGCATATCTGCACGCACAGTGAGGCGAAGACTTTTGGAAGATGGCCTGGTGTCAAGAAGGGCAGCAAAGAAGCCACTTCTCTCCAAAAAAACCATCAGGGACAGATTGATCTTCTGCAGAAAGTATGGTGAATGGACTGCTGAGGACTGGGGCAAAGTCATATTCTCCGATGAAGCCTCTTTCCAATTGTTTGGGGCATCTGGAAAAAGGCTTGTCTGGAGAAGAAAAGGTGAGCGCTACCATCAGTCCTGTGTCATGCCAACAGTAAAGCATCCTGAGACCATTCATGTGTGGGGTTGCTTCTCATTCAAGGGAGTGGGCTCACTCACAATTTTGCCCAAAAACACAACCATGAATAAAGAATGGTACCAAAACACCCTCCAACAGCAACTTCTTCCAACAATCCAACAACAGTTTGGTGAAGAACAATGCATTTTCCAGCACGATGGAGCACCGTGCCATAAGGCAAAAGTGATAACTAAGTGGCTCGGGGACCAAAACGTTGACATTTTGGGTCCATGGCCTGGAAACTCCCCAGATCTTAATCCCATTGAGAACTTGTGGTCAATCCTCAAGAGGCGGGTGGACAAACAAAAACCCACTAATTCTGACAAACTCCAAGAAGTGATTATGAAAGAATGGGTTGCTATCAGTCAGGAATTGGCCCAGAAGTTGATTGAGAGCATGCCCAGTCTAATTGCAGAGGTCCTGAAAAAGCAGGGCCAACACTGCAAATACTGACTCTTTGCATAAATGTCATGTAATTGTCGATAAAAGCCTTTGAAACGTATGAAGTGCGTGTAATTATATTTCACTACATCACAGAAACAACTGAAACAAAGATCTAAAAGCAGTTTAGCAGCAAACTTTGTGAAAACTAATATTTGTGTCATTCTCAAAACTTTTGGCCACGACTGTACATAGAGAGCTGTCAGTCACTGACTGAAGACAAGGAGTCGGTCCTATCAGTGATGACAGCCTTCCCTCTGTGACTGTGTATACATAGAGAGCTGTCAGTCACTGATAGGACCGTCTCCTTGACCTCAAAGCCCAGAATGAGCAGGAATTTAATTGAAGGAGATACAAGTTATGCTGAATCTTTTCCCATAAAACCAAACCTCCCAACTTTTTGTATGGTCAAAGAGGGACACTTATGGCTCAGTATGTGAAAGATCTATTTTTCCTGAATATTTAGACATTTTTATAGTTTTCTTAGCGAACAATGATGCAAAAAGTATTTGAATATAGAAATCTCTAAAATCAAAATTGCATCAAATGATGAAATAATATACACAGCAGGGTCTAATATATAGATAGGGACCCGATAAACACTTTCTTGTTTAATACTGTACATGTTATAATGTAATTCTATACCTCAGGTCGAAAAGAGGGACATTTAAAGGGAACCTGTCACCGGAATTTTGTGTATAGAGCTGAGGACATGGGTTGCTAGATGACCACTAGCACATCCGCAATATCCAGTCCCCATAGCTCTGTGTGCTTTTATTGTGTAAAAAAAACGATTTGATACATATGCAAATTACCCTGAGATGAGTCCTGTCCCTGACATGAGTCATAGACCGGACTCATCTCAGGTTAATTTGCATATGGATCAAATCTTTTTTTACCACAATAAAAGCACACAGAGCTATGGGGACTGGGTATTGCGGATGTGCTAGCGGCCATCTCGCAACCCATGTCCTCAGCTCTATACACAAAATCCCGGTGACAGGTTCCCTTTAATCATTTTGTGCTTCATGACTGTGGTACTTTTTGGATACATCAACGCTGGGCGAATTTCCACAGTGGAATGTGTCTCATACAGCTTTGTTGCGGATTTGCCGCAGATTTTTTTCCCAGCATGTGGATGAGATTTCTCAAACTTTCATCCAAATGTATTCCGCGATGTGTGCTGGTGGCCTAAAGGTGTAATACTGTATATACTTTGCAGTCCTGCAGATGAGGAACACGGAGGGAAACATCCAGAGGAAAGGCACAACACAGAGTTATTAGAAAAGAATCCAAAAATGATCCAAATATAGAATACTAAAATATCCATGTCAGGAGAGGAGACAGCGCCTCCTTAACCACCTCAGCCCCCAGTGCTTAAACACCCTGAAAGACCAGGCCACTTTTTACACTTCTGACCTACACTACTTTCACCGTTTATTGCTCGGTCATGCAACTTACCACCCAAATGAATTTTACCTCCTTTTCTTCTCACTAATAGAGCTTTCATTTGGTGGTATTTCATTGCTGCTGACATTTTTACTTTTTTTGTTATTAATCGAAATTTAACGATTTTTTTGCAAAAAAATGCCATTTTTCACTTTCAGTTGTAAAATTTTGCAAAAAAAACGACATCCATATATAAATTTTGCTCTAAATTTATAGTTCTACATGTCTTTGATAAAAAAAAAATGTTTGGGTAAAAAAAAAATGGTTTGGGTAAAAGTTATAGCGTTTACAAACTATGGTACAAAAACGTGAATTTCCGCTTTTTGAAGCAGCTCTGACTTTCTGAGCACCTGTCATGTTTCCTGAGGTTCTACAATGCCCAGACAGTACAAACACCCCATAAATGACCCCATTTCTGAAAGTAGACACCCTAAGGTATTCGCTGATGGGCATAGTGAGTTCATAGAACTTTTTATTTTTTGTCACAAGTTAGCGGAAAATGATGATTTTTTTTTTTTTTTTTTCTTACAAAGTCTCATATTCCACTAACTTGTGACAAAAAATAAAAAGTTCTATGAACTCACTATGCCCATCAGCGAATACCTTGGGGTCTCTTCTTTCCAAAATGGGGTCACTTGTGGGGTAGTTATACTGCCCTGGCATTCTAGGGGCCCAAATGTGTGGTAAGGAGTTTGAAATCAAATTCTGTAAAAAATGACCTGTGAAATCCGAAAGGTGCTCTTTGGAATATGGGCCCCTTTGCCCACCTAGGCTGCAAAAAAGTGTCACACATCTGGTATCTCCGTACTCAGGAGAAGGTGGGGAATGTGTTTTGGGGTGTCATTTTATATATACCCATGCTGGGTGAGAGAAATATCTTGGCAAAAGACAACTTTTCCCATTTTTTTATACAAAGTTGTCATTTGACCAAGATATTTCTCTCACCCAGCATGGGTATATGTAAAAAGACACCCCAAAACACATTCCTCAACTTCTCCTGAGTACGGGGATACCAGATGTGTGACACTTTTTTGCAGCCTAGGTGGGCAAAGGGGCCCATATTCCAAAGAGCACCTTTCGGATTTCACAGGTCATTTTTTACTGAATTTGATTTCAAACTCCTTACCACACATTTGGGCCCCTAGAATACCAGGGCAGTATAACTACCCCACAAGTGACCCCATTTTGGAAAGAAGACACCCCAAGGTATTCCGTGAGGGGCATGGCGAGTTCCTAGAATTTTTTATTTTTTGTCACAAGTTAGTGGAAAATTATGATTTTTTTTTTTTTTTTTTTTTTCATACAAAGTCTCATATTCCACAAACTTGTGACAAAAAATAAAAACTTCCATGAACTCACTATGCCCATCAGCGAATACCTTGGGGTCTCTTCTTTCCAAAATGGGGTCACTTGTGGGGTAGTTATACTGCCCTGGCATTCTAGGGGCCCAAATGTGTGGTAAAGAGTTTGAAATCAAATTCAGTAAAAAATGACCTGTGAAATCCGAAAGGTGCTCTTTGGAATATGGGCCCCTTTGCCCACCTAGGCTGCAAAAAAGTGTCACACATCTGGTATCTCTGTATTCAGGAGAAGTTGAGGAATGTGTTTTGGGGTGTCTTTTTACATATACCCATGCTGGGTGAGATAAATATCTTGGTCAAATGCCAACTTTGTATAAAAAAATGGGAAAAGTTGTCTTTTGCCAAGATATTTCTCTCACCCAGCATGGGTATATGTAAAATGACACCCCAAAACACATTCCCCAACTTCTCCCGATTACGGAGATACCAGATGTGTGACACTTTTTTGCAGCCTAGGTGGGCAAAGGGGCCCATATTCAAAAGAGCACCTTTCGGATTTCACAGGTCATTTTTTACAGAATTTGATTTCAAACTCCTTACCACACATTTGGGCCCCTAGAATGCCAGGGCAGTATAACTACCCCACAAGTGACCCCATTTTGGAAAGAAGAGACCCCAAGGTATTCGCTGATGGGCATAGTGAGTTCATGGAAGTTTTTATTTTTTGCCACAAGTTAGTGGAATATGAGACTTTGTATGAAAAAAAATAAAAAATAAAAAAATAAGCATTTTCCACTAACTTGTGACAAAAAATAAAAAATTCTAGGAACTCGCCATGCCCCTCACGGAATACCTTGGGGTGTCTTCTTTCCAAAATGGGGTCACTTGTGGGGTAGTTATACTGCCCTGGCATTTTCCAGGGGCCCTAATGTGTGGTAAGTAGGTAAATGACCTGTGAAATCCTAAAGGTGCTCTTTGGAATATGGGCCCCTTTGCCCACCTAGGCTGCAAAAAAGTGTCACACATGTGGTATCGCCGTATTCAGGAGAAGTTGGGGAATGTGTTTTGGGGTGTCATTTTACATATACCCTTGCTGGGTGAGAGAAATATCTTGGCAAAAGACAACTTTTCCCATTTTTTTATACAAAGTTGGCATTTGACCAAGATATTTCTCTCACCCAGCATGGGTATATGTAAAATGACACCCCAAAACACATTCCCCAACTTCTCCTGAGTACGGCGATACCAGATGTGTGACACTTTTTTGCAGCCTAGATGCGCAAAGGTGCCCAAATTCCTTTTAGGAGGGCATTTTTAGACATTTGGATACCAGACTTCTTCTCACGCTTTGGGGCCCCTAGAATGCCAGGGCAGTATAAATACCCCACATGTGACCCCATTTTGGAAAGAAGACACCCCAAGGTATTCAATGAGGGGCATGGCGAGTTCATAGAAATTTTTTTTTTTTGGCACAAGTTAGCGGAAATTGATATTTTTTATTTTTTTCTCACAAAGTCTCCCGTTCCGCTAACTTGGGACAAAAATTTCAATCTTTCATGGACTCAATATGCCCCTCACGGAATACCTGGGGGTGTCTTCTTTCCGAAATGGGGTCACATGTGGGGTATTTATACTGCCCTGGCATTCTAGGGGCCCTAAAGCGTGAGAAGAAGTCTGGAATATAAATGTCTAAAAAATTTTACGCATTTGGATTCCGTGAGGGGTATGGTGAGTTCATGTGAGATTTTATTTTTTGACACAAGTTAGTGGAATATGAGACTTTGTAAGAAAAAAAAAAAAAAAACTCCGCTAACTTGGGCCAAAAAAATATCTGAATGGAGCCTTACAGAGGGGTGATCAATGACAGGGGGGGTGATCAATGACAGGGGGGTGATCAGGGAGTCTATATGGGGTGATAACCACAGTCATTGATCACGCCCGTGTAAGGCTTCATTCAGACGTCCGGATGCGTTTTGCGGATCCGATCCATCTATCAGTGCATCCGTAAAAATCATGCGGACATCTGAATGGAGCTTTACAGGGGGGTAATCAATGACAGGGGGGTAATCAGGGAGTCTATATGGGGTGATAACCACAGTCATTGATCACGCCCGTGTAAGGCTTCATTCAGACGTCCGGATGCGTTTTGCGGATCCGATCCATCTATCAGTGCATCCGTAAAAATCATGCGGACGTCTGAATGGAGCTTGACAGGGGGGTAATCAATGACAGGGGGGTGATCAGGGAGTCTATATGGGGTGATCACCACAGTCATTGATCATGCCCCTGTAAGGCTTCATTCAGACGTCCGGATGCGTTTTGCGGATCCGATCCATCTATCAGTGCATCCGTAAAAATCATGCGGACATCTGAATGGAGCTTTACAGGGGGGTAATCAATGACAGGGGGGTGATCACCACAGTCATTGATCATGCCCCTGTAAGGCTTCATTCAGACGACCGGATGCGTTTTGCGGATCCGATCCATGTATCAGTGCATCCGTAAAAATCATGCGGACATCTGAATGGAGCTTTACAGGGGGGTAATCAATGACAGGGGGGTAATCAATGACAGGGGGGTGATCAGGGAGTCTATATGGGGTGATCACCACAGTCATTGATCATGCCCCTGTAAAGCTTCATTCAGACGTCCGGATGCGTTTTGCGGATCCGATCCATCTATCAGTGGATCCGTAAAAATCATGCGGACGTCTGAATGGAGCTTTACAGGGGGTTGATCAATGACAGGGGGGTAATCAATGACAGGGGGGTGATCAGGGAGTCTATATGGGGTGATCAGGGGTGATCAGGGGCTAATAAGGGGTTAATAAGTGACGGGGGGGGTGTAGTGTAGTGTAGTGGTGCTTGGTGCTACTTTACTGAGCTACCTGTGTCCTCTGGTGGTCGATCCAAACAAAGGGGACCACCAGAGGACCAGGTAGCAGGTATATTAGACGCTGTTATCAAAACAGCGTCTAATATACCTGTTAGGGGTTAAAAAAACCACATCTCCAGCCTGCCAGCGAATGATCGCCGCTGGCAGGCTGGAGATCAACTCTCTTACCTTCCGTTCCTGTGAGCACGCGCGCCTGTGTGTGCGCGTTCACAGGAAGTCTCGCGTCTCGCGAGATGACGCATATATGCGTGACTGTGCGCAGCGCTGCCACCTCCGGAACGCGATCCTGCGTTAGGCGGTCCGGAGGTGGTTAAAGGGGTTTTCCGAGATTTTGATACTGATGACCTATCCTCAGAATAGGTCATCAGTATCTGATCGGTGGGGGTCCGACCCCCAGGACCCCCACTGATCAGCTGTTTGAGAAGTGTTGCGACCTTCTTTCAGCTCACCAAGCACAGCGACGTCCACCGTATAGCGGCTGTACTTGGTGAGCATGGGAAAGGCTGCGGCACTCACATGAGCGACACTGCCTTTACAAACCCCCACCGATCAGATACTGATGATCGATCCTGAGGATAGGTCATCAGAATCAACATCTCAGATAATCCCTTTAATAACCTTTAAAGGTTTACGCTTCTTATTTTTACCTTTACGAAACAGGAAAGCTGAAATAATTAATGCTCGCTATCCTCACACATTCCTAAACTTCTGACTAAAAGCGAATAGGCCGCTCCGTGCTCAGCTGAATTGATCTCGGTGTATGAATTGAAGAAATGATTTTTTTAGAATTATTAATACACGTCTGAGAAGAAGAAACTAAATGACTTTTGTACTTACAAGCGATTTGGTCCAGTAGCTCCCTTTAAGGCATCATTATGGAAACGTTGTAGATTTTTGTTGTCATTAAGAAACCTGCATGCAACAGATATTAATTACACTACATTTTCTCCATAGAAATTCAATTTTAATAGTCATGAGCTCCTGCATACTAATACTTTGCCTGGAGTGAAGCCACTTCTCCCGTTGTTACAAGCAGGATTTTTCTAGGTCCAAGTGAAGCTAACTGAAAATACTGCATACCTATGAGTTTGTAACTGGACATTTCTAATACAGGGCCTCTTAAAGGGATGTTCACCTTTTGGGGGGTGTTTAGGCAGATCCCCACTCCTGACTAGACCTGCAAAGGGACGCAGACTTATGTACCTGCTCCCTGCCGTTGCGTCCCGGCTCCTTCTCTCCCACGCCGCCGCCGCCGCCTCACTAAGGTCCCCCAACTGTCAACATCCGCTTTGACTGGCTGCAGCCAATGACTGGTGACCTGCCCCCCTTGCGTTGTCAATTGGTCATGTAACGCAAGGTAGGCAGGCTAGCGCTGCAGCCAGTCATTGGCTGCAGCAGTGTCAAAGTGGATGTCAACAGTAAGGCCTCTTTCACACGGGCGTCATGTTTTTGGCCCGGATAAGATGCGGGTGTGTCGCGGGAAAATGTGCGATTTTTCAGCGCGAGTGCAAAACATTTTAATGCGTCTTGCACGCGCGTGAGAAAAATCTGCATGTTTGGTGCCCAAACCCGAACTTCTTCACAGAAGTTCGGGTTTGGGTTAGGTGTTGTGTAGATTGTATTATTTTCCCTTATAACATGGTTATAAAGGAAAATAATATCATTCTTAAAACAGAATGCATAGTACAATAGGGCTGGAGGGGTTAAAAATAATAAAAAAATAAATAAAAAAAATGTAACTCACCTCTTCCACTTGTTCGCGCAGTCCGGCTTCTCTTCTGTCTTCTTCTTTGCTGTCCAGGAGGAAAAGGACCTATGGTGACGTCACTGCGCTCATCACATGGTTCATCACATGATCCATCACCATGGTGATGGATCATGTGATGGGCCATGTGATGAGCGCAGTGACGTCACCACAAGTCCTTTTCCTCACAGAAGAAGCCGGGCTGCGCAAACAAGTGGATTAAGGTGAGTTAAATTATTATTATTTATTTTTTTAACCCCTCCAGCCCTATTGTACTATGCATTCTGTTTTAAGAATGCTATTATTTTCCCTTATAACCATGTTATAAGGGAAAATAATAATAATCGGGTCCCCATCCCGATCGTCTCCTAGCAACTGTGCGTGAAAATCGCACCACATCCGCACTTGCTTGCAGCTGCTTGCGATTTTCACGCAGCCCCATTCATTTCTATGGGGCCTGCGTTGCGTGAAAAATACACTAAATAGAGCTTGCTGCGATTTTCACGCAACGCACAAGTGATGCATGAAAATCACCGCTCATGTGCACAGCCCCATAGAAGTGAATGGGTCCAGATTCAGTGCGGGTGCAATGCGTTCACCTCACGCATTGCACCCGTGCGGAAAACTGTCCCGTGTGAAAGGGGCCTAAAGGACCCAAGCAAGGCAATGGTGTGTGGAAGTGAAGGAGCTGGGCCCAGTGGCAGGTAGCTGCTTTCCTTTGCTGGTCTGGCCAGGAGGGGTGGGAGTCGGCCCAAACACCCCCAAAAAAGTGAAAAACCCTCTTAAAGGGGTGCTCTGTGACTAAGGGCTCATTCAGACGCAAAAAAGATAGAGCATGTCCTATTCTTGTCTGCAATTGTGGACAAGAATAGGCATTTTCTATCAGAGTGCCGTGGTGATGGACCATGTGATTGGACCATGTGATCTGACGTCACCACAGGTCCTTTAGCCGG
Organism: Bufo bufo; assembly: GCF_905171765.1. NCBI lineage: Eukaryota > Metazoa > Chordata > Amphibia > Anura > Bufonidae > Bufo > Bufo bufo. The sequence goes on along the minus strand of NC_053392.1, from coordinate 564,454,449 downwards.
CAGCTCATGATTAAAGTAGTAAGAAGAGACCGGCAGCTACGTGATCAAGAGGAGGAGGTGAGTTAATTATTTTTTATTTTTTAACCCTCAATTGACCACCTACTAAGCATTCTGTATTAAAGAATGCTATTATTTTCCCTTATAACCATGTTATAAGGGAAAATAATAACATCTACACAACACCGAACCCAAATCTGGGTCTGGATACCTCAGTCAGTTTTTTATCACGCGCGTGCAAAACGCATTGCACCTGCGCGATAAAAACTGAACAACGGAACGCAATCGCAGTCAAAACTGACTGCAATTGGATACCTACTCGCGCGGGTTTGCCACAACGCATCCGGCCTTAATGAGCCGCAAAGCTGAATTCACACTTCATTTATTTGGTCAGTTATTGTGAGACAAAACCAATAATAAAGCCTAGACAGGGATCAGGTATAATGGAAAGATCTGCACCTGCTCTGTGGTTTTGACCCGTAATTTGGCTCACAATAACGGACCAAATAACTTACTGTGTGAACTCGGCCTGAGCTATAATTGACTGACTGGTGGAGGGCTGACCTCTGGAACACCTGAGAATCAGCACAATGTTGGAGATCCAGAGGGACGCCTTAAATCGACTATAGATGGCCTATCCTAAGAACAGGCTACCAATGTTATACTGGAATGACGGGGGAAATTTATCAAAACTGGTACAAAGGAAAACTGGCTTAGTTGCCCACAGCAACCAATCAGATTGCACTTTTCTTTTTTCAGAGCTCCTTTGTAAAATGAAAGCTGGAATCTGATTGGTTGCTATGAGCAACTAAGCCAGTTTTCCTTTCTATTCGTTTTGATAAATCTCCCCCCACATTATGCTATTTTTGTGGCAGTTGTTTTTCCACCTGAAGCCAGGAGTGAAGTCAAAATGAATGGCCTTCTGCTTCTTCTTTCTGTTGGCTCCACTTCTGGCTTTGAGTCACAAAATCTGCATCAGAAACTGTACCTACATTTGTGCTTCCAGCCTTACGTCTCTTTCATTGTAGAAAAATCCCAAATTGTTGTGCAAGCCCTGGTCTTCACAAAAAATGTGGATGTTTCCCTCAGTGTTCCTCATATGCAGGACTGCAAAGTTTATACTACACCTTTAGGCTGGGTTCAGACCTGAGCGTTTTAAAGCGCGGACAAGAATAGGACACGTTATATTTTTTTTGCGGGGCCACGGAACGGAGCAACGGATATGGACAGCACACGGGGTGCTGTCTGCATCTTTTGCGGCCCCATTGAAGTGAATGGGTCCGCATCCGAGCCGCCAAAACTGCAGCTCGGATGCGGACCATAACTACGGCCGTGTGCATGAGGCCTAATGACTAGGACTTAGAGGGGTTGATAGAGTTTTTTTTAACTTCACCAAAGTCATGGGGAGCCTGGTAAAATAATTAAAAAACTTTCCTTCCCTTCCTCCGCCAGTCCAATCCATCATCGCTGCTCTGTCATCATCCCGGTCAGGGACGGTTTTAGACAAAGTGTGGCCCTGGGCAAAATTGAAAGTCCTGAAATATTGGACCAGTAGTCTTTCAGGATTTTGCAGGCATGGGCAGCAGTTGCAACCAGAGCAGCTGATTGTAGAATGCCACATTCTCTCAATTTAGCCTTTCCACTGTAAGCTGCTGATCCTGCAGCCTCTTTGGGTATGTTCACACAGAGTATTTTCTGTGCTTAAAAAAATCTGCATCAGTTTTTTTTGGATGTGTTTTTTTTCTGACTTATTTTGATGCAATTTTGGCGTGGATTTTTATTCCCTCCCATTTTCAATGGAAATTCTGGACATGGACCCCGCATTATGAATGGCCAGGGCACTATTTTTCCACGGTGCAGTTTATAAAACCACAAGCTGAAAAAAAGGGGTTGTCCCAACCAAGCCCCTGAAGTGAAGGGAGAGCACAATGTGCATGCATGGTCATCCTCCATTATGCTATGAGTGTTCTGAAAAATAGCTGATCACTGGCTCTGCTATTTTTTCAAAATTCAATAGCTGTGAATGGAGATAATACTGGACATGCACACTGTTATGGGGGAATCCGTGGATGACACACTGTTATGGGGGAATCCGTGGATGACACACTGTTATGGGGGATCCGTGGATGACACACTGTTATTGGGGGATCCGTGGATGACACACTGTTATGGGGGGATCCGTGGATGACACACTGTTATGGGGGGATCCGTGGATGACACACTGTTATGGGGGGATCCGTGGATGACACACTGTTATGGGGGATCCGTAGATGACACACTGTTATGGGGGATCTGTAGATGACACACTGTTATGGGAGATCCGTAGATGACACACTGTTATGGGGGGATCCGTGGATGACACACTGTTATGGGGGATCCGTAGATGACACACTGTTATGGGGGGATCCGTGGATGACACACTGTTATGGGGGGATCCGTGGATGACACACTGTTATGGGGGGATCCGTGGATGACACACTGTTATGGGGGATCCGTAGATGACACACTGTTATGGGGGATCCGTAGATGACACACTGTTATGGGGGATCCGTGGATGACACACTGTTATGGTGGATCCGTGGATGACACACTGTTAGGGTCCATTCACATGTCCGCAAAATGGGTCCATATCCGTTCCGCAATTTTGCGGAACGGGTGCGGACCCATTCATTTTCAACAGAGCCGGAATGTGCTGTCCGCATCCGCATTTGTGGATCCGAACATGTCCTATTCTTGTCCGCAATTGCAGACAAGAAAATGCATTGTCTATGAGAGTTTCGGCGATGTGCGGTGCAAAATGCGGAACGCACATTGCCGGTGTCCGTGTTTTGCGGATCCGCAAAACACTTACGGACGTGTGAATGGACCCTTATGGGGGATCTGTGGATGACACAGTTATGGGGGATCCGTGGATGACCCACTGTTATGGGGGATCCGTGGATGACACACTGTTATGGGGGATCCGTGGATGACACACGTATGGGGGATCTGTAGATGACACTGTTATAGGGGAATCTGTGAATAAGGCATATTGCACATGACCGTATGGCTTTTTCAGTATTTTGCGGTCCGCAAAAAACGGATCCACAATAAATACGGATGACGTCCGTGTGCATTCCGTTTTTGCGGAACGGAACAGCTGGCCCCTGATAGAACAGTACTATCCTTGTCCATTATGCGGACAATAATAGAACATGTTCTATCTTTGAATGGAAAAACGGAAATACGGAAATGGAAAGCATATGGCGTACCTTCCTTTTTTTTGCGGATCTATTGAAATAAATGGGTCCGTATACGGAACGCAAAAAACGGAACATAAACGAAAAAAAAAACGCTTGTGTGCAAGAGGCCTGACACACGTATGGGGGAATCTGTGGATGACACACGTATGGGGGAATCTGTAGATGACACACGTATGGGGGAATCTGTAGATGACACACGTATGGGGGAATCTGTAGATGACACACGTATGGGGGAATCTGTAGATGACACACGTATGGGGGAATCTGTAGATGACACACGTATAGGGGAATCTGTAGATGACACACGTATAGGGGAATCTGTGGATGACACACGTATGGGGGAATCTGTGGATGACAAACGTATGGGGGATCTGTGGATGACAAACGTATGGGGGATCTGTGGAGGACACTGTTATGGGGGATCTGTGGAGGACACTGTTATGGGGGATCTGTGGATGACACTGTTATGGGGGATCTGTGGATGACACTGTTATGGGGGATCTATGGATGACACTGTTATGGGGGATCTGGCTGTAATACAGCCACAATGTGTGACAAAGCTTTACAGATGCCCTTATTAGCAGCCCTGGTCTGCTTCCCCCAAGTACTGGAAAAATAAAAAAAGACACTGCTAATTTGGACTCAGAGTCTTAATCTATACGCCCCCCCATTAACAATGCAGACCACCTAAACAATGCCGTCTTCATTAGTTTAACTAGAGCCCTCTATGGCCCAGACAGCCATGTGGTAGTTGAATGCTGCACGGGCAATTCACAAGCACCACACGAGCACACCGTTTATTGGTGTCCTAAAAGTGCTGCAGACCTAGCTCATACTGGAGTCACACGGAGTAGACAGGACACAAGTGTAACACCCCAGAGTAGTGTTACTACACGCCTCTACCCCGCTAATATCTTCTAAGAGCCATTATACTGTCATCAGATATGATTTTTCTCATGTCTTCCACAAATGTGCACATGAAACTGTGTTAAATGTAATTGTTCCTGTAATTTGCCTGGTTACCAGTAGGTGGCAGCAACTTATTGGCAAGTACAGCATAGTGTTTAGTGAATCTAGGCTGGAATGGATTATTCCAGTTTAGCTCCCCCTCTGTGAGCGAAGTGGGCAGTTCCCATATCCTGCAGCATGGGTGGAGAAGGAAGTTAGAGTGAGTGTAGCCCACCCCCTGCTAGAGGTAGGGTGTGTGTGAGTTGTTCCCCTGCATAGGGAAGACAGCAAGGACCTGGTCTCGGCTGAGACTTGGCCATATTCCCAGTCTGAGCACCTTCAGCTCAGCTGGATGAGAAAAGCAGAAAACTACAGATAACCTCCAGAATTCTAGGAAGAAAGCATCCCCTAAGAATCCATCTGAGAGATAAGTCCAGAGACCTAGGAGAAGCTATTCCCTCCTCATCTAGTCTGTTCCCCACACAACAGAGGTCACATTTAAAGCAGAAGCACTCATTCCTGCCAATCATTGCCAAAACCTGCTGGGACCAAGAGACCAAAGCTGTATACTGTTTGGATGCAAGTTAATTTAAGTAAAGAAAAATTTGAACTGTATCTAAAGGTCTGAACATCAGTTCTTCTGCAAAATTCCTCTATTACTCCTACTATCAATACACTCAAATTTATTGCAAGTGAGCCAGGAAGCCAGGAGTCCAGCGTTACCCAGTTAGGAGACACTGTGACACAATTATCACTATCCTACAGAGACATTATAGGCCATTACACCACTACACCATTACAGGGCAGAGCTAAGGGTTCAATTCACCCATTTATTCTGCCTCCCTAACATACATCCATCAACCTTTTGCTTAATATTCTAGCGATCCGTTTTTTCGTCTTGATGGAATTTTATGTTTAGAGGTCACTTAATCAGTCGTTTTCAATCATTATTTTCATCTTTATCTGTCTTAAACACAACTCTCCACCATTTGTGGTCGCGGTTTTAGAGGGGTCTGCAGATACTCCTCACCGCGACGGGATCCCTGCCTAACCTAATCAAAAATATCAAAACTGGAGCTCCCCCAATATGTTTCACCACTGAGGAAGGGGTGTAGACGCCCCGAAACGCGTCTGGTGTTAAGAAGAAAAGCGTCCACCTAATCTTTTGGATCTCCATTGCATGGCCATGCGATAACAATATAAAAAGGAGAAATATCTTTGCAGTTACAAGGACCGCTCCAGCATACAACTACGGATCAAGGTATTATCCCTGCCTGCTTAATCCTGCGACGGTGTGACATCATCAGTGCGAGACGGCTGACGCAAGACGCCGAAGCAGCCGGCGCAGCTCGCCTCTCGTGGAGGACTCTGAGACGCGACAGCGGTAGTGAATACCAGGAATCAGGTAGGAAAAGGAGTTTAAGAAAAGGAGTTTGGAAACTAAGGTTGGATATAATTTCCTTGTGTGTTGTTGGCTTAATTTTACGTGGTCCTTCAACTACAGCAGACAGGGTCTAAATCTAAATCATTTATACTGTTTTACTTTTTTACTGTTGTAATCCCCATTTAGTATGTGTTGCACAATTTACAACGCAGTCCAGTGCACATCTTGCATGATGTATGCAGTCCTGGAACAGCCGTTCGAGGGTGTATATCTTTGTTCTAGATGTGAGCAAATTACCCGTTTGGAATCGCAGATCGAGTCTCTAAATGGGCAAGTTGCAACACTGAGAGGCATTGATAATTTGCAAAAGAGTTTGCTTCTCACCGAGCAAGCACTCTTTGGGGTAGATGAGGGGGAGGGTGACAGAGAGGAGGCTGAGGAAAGTGAGGTAGCTAGCTGGGTAAAAGTTAGAAAGCGGGGTAGAGGGAAGAGTGCCAGGGAGGGTAGCCCTGATCTGACACACCCCAACAAGTTTGCACGTTTGGCAGATGAGGGGGATGTCAGTCCGGGGACGGCACTGCTGCAGCCGGACACTTCCTCTGCCAGTCAGGGGAATGTCAGCTCCAGTAAGCAGGGAACCAGGAGAGCAGGGCAGGCCAGACAGGTGCTGGTAGTGGGAGACTCCATTATTAGGGGAACAGATAGGGAAATCTGTCACAAAGACCGTGATCGCCGAACAGTGTGCTGTCTTCCTGGCGCTAGAGTTCGACACATCGCGGATCGGGTTGACAGATTACTGGGAGGGGCTGGAGATGATCCAGCGGTCATGGTCCATATCGGAACCAATGACAAAGTTAGAGGTAGGTGGAGAGTCCTTAAAAATGATTTCAGGGATTTAGGTCAAAAGCTGAGGGCAAGGACCTCAAAGGTAGCATTTTCCGAAATACTGCCTGTACCACGAGCCACACAAGAAAGGCAATGGGAGATTAGGGAGATTAACAAGTGGCTCAAGAACTGGTGTAGGAAGGAGGGGTTTGGGTTCCTGGAGAACTGGGCCGATTTTTCTATCGGCTACAGGCTCTATCGTAGGGATGGGCTGCACCTCAATGGGGAAGGGGCAGCTGTGCTGGGGAGAAAGATGGCTAGAAGGTTGGAGGAGTGTTTAAACTAGGGACTGGGGGGGAGGGTAATTACGTTATAGGAGGGGAAGATAGTGCAGATAGAGACTGGGGGCAAGGTAATAAGAATGGGGGAGGAATGGAAGGAGGGACTAGAACAGTTCAGAAGGAAAGGTGTAGGGTAAAAAATATACATAAACCTCTCAAATGTATGTATACTAATGCCAGAAGCCTGACTAATAAAACTGGTGAACTGGAATTAGTGATGTGTGAGGAGGACTATGACATAGTGGGAATAACTGAGACATGGCTGGATGATAGCTATGACTGGGCAGTTAATGTACAAGGTTACAGTCTGTTTAGAAAGGATCGTCAAAACCGGAGAGGGGGAGGGGTCTGCCTTTATATAAAGTCCTGTCTAAAGCCCACAGTCCGAGAAGATATAAGTGAGGGACATGAACATGTGGAGTCACTATGGGTAGAGATACATGGAGCTAAAAACAACAATAAATTACTAATAGGAGTTTACTATAAACCACCTAATATACCAGAGTCCACAGAAAATCTACTACTAAACGAGATAGACGAGGCGGCAAATCATAATGAGGTGGTTATTATGGGGGACTTCAACTACCCAGATATAGACTGGGAAACTGAAACTTGTATATCTCATAAGGGAAACAGGTTCGTGGCAATAACCAAAGACAATTACCTCTCCCAACTGGTTCAGGACCCGACTAGAAGGACGGCCATACTGGACTTAGTATTAACCAATAGACCTGACAGAACAACAGACGTGCAGGTCGGGGGACACCTGGGAAATAGTGACCATAAAGTAATAGCCTTCCAATTATCATTCAAAAGAGCCTTTCTACAGGGAGGAACAAAAATACCAAACTTCAAAAAAGCTAAATTTAGCCAACTAAGAGAGGCCATAGGCCAAACTAACTGGGACAAAGTCCTCACAAATACAGACACAAAATGGGATATCTTTAAAAACATCCTAAAAACTCATTGTGAGAGGTACATACCGTATGGTAATAAAAGGTTAAGGAACAAAAAGAAACCAATGTGGATAAACAGAACTGTAAAGAAAGCAATAAATGACAAAAAGAAAGCATATAAAACACTAAAACAGGAGGGTTGCACGGAAGCACTGAAAAACTATAAGGAAAAAAATAGAACATGTAAAAAACAAATAAAAGCGGCCAAACTAGAGACCGAGAGATTAATTGCCAAAGAGAGTAAAACTAACCCTAAAATGTTCTTCAATTATATAAATGTTAAAAAGTATAAATCTGAAGGTGTTGGCCCTTTAAAGAGTAATGAGGGGGGAGTCGCAGAGAGCGACGAGGAGAAAGCAAAGCTGTTAAATATTTTTTTCTCCAATGTATTCACTGAGGAAAATAAATTGTCAGATGACATGCAGAATGCAAAAATAAATTCCCCATTAAAAGTGTCCTGTCTGACCCAGGAAGAAGTACATCAGCGACTTAAAAAGATTAAAATAGACAAATCTCCAGGACCGGATGGCATACACCCCCGTATCCTAAAGGAATTAAGTAATGTCATAGCCAGACCCTTATTTCTGATATTTGCAGACTCTATACTGACAGGGAATGTCCCACAGGATTGGCGCGTGGCATATGTGGTGCCAATATTCAAAAAGGGGCCATATACAGAGCCTGGAAACTATAGGCCGGTAAGTTTAACATCTGTTGTGGGTAAACTGTTTGAAGGTTTTCTGAGAGATGCTATATTAGAGCATCTCACGGAAATAAGCAAATAACGCCATATCAGCATGGCTTCGTGAGGGATCGGTCATGTCAAACTAATTTAATCAGTTTCTATGAGGAGGTGAGTTCTAGACTTGACAGCGGCGAATCAATGGATGTCGTATATCTGGACTTCTCCAAAGCATTTGACACTGTACCGCATAAAAGGTTAGTATAGAAAATGAGAATGCTCGGACTGGGAGAAAACATCTGTATGTGGGTAAGTAACTGGCTGAGTGATAGAAAACAGAGGGTGGTTATTAACGGTACACACTCAGATTGGGTCACTGTCACTAGCGGAGTACCTCAGGGGTCAGTATTGGGCCCTATTCTCTTCAATATATTTATTAATGATCTTGTAGAAGGCTTGCATAGTAAAGTATCAATTTTCGCAGATGACACTAAACTGTGTAAAGTAATTTACACTGATGAGGACAGTATACTACTACAGAGGGATCTGGATAGATTGGAGGCTTGGGCAGATAAGTGGCAGATGAGGTTTAACACTGATAAATGTAAGGTTATGCACATGGGAAGGAATAATGCAAGTCACCCGTACATACTAAATGGTAAAACACTCGGTAACACTGACATGGAAAAGGATCTAGGAATTTTAATAAACAGCAAACTAAGCAGCAAAAACCAGTGTCAGGCAGCTGCTGCCAAGGCCAACAAGATAATGGGTTGCATCAAAAGGGGCATAGATTCCCGTGATATGAACATAGTCCTACCACTTTACAAATCGCTAGTCAGACCACACATGGAGTACTGTGTACAGTTCTGGGCTCCTGTAAACAAGGCAGACATAGCAGAGCTAGAGAGGGTTCAGAGGAGGGCAACTAAAGTAATAACTGGAATGGGGCAACTACAGTACCCTGAAAGATTATCAAAATTAGGGTTATTCACTTTAGAAAAAAGACGACTGAGGGGAGATCTAATTAATATGTATAAATATATCAGGGGTCAGTACAGAGATCTATCCCATCAGCTATTTATCCCCAGGACTGTGACTGTGACGAGGGGACATCCTCTGCGTCTGGAGGAAAGAAGGTTTGTACACAAACATAGAAGAGGATTCTTTATGGTAAGAGCAGTGAGACTATGGAACTCTCTGCCTGAGGAGGTGGTGATGGTGAGTACAATAAAGGAATTCAAGAGGGGCCTGGACGTATTTCTGGAGCTTAATAATATTACAGGCTATAGCTACTAGTTGATCCAGGGAGTTATTCTGATTGCATGATTGGAGTCGGGAAGGAATTTTTTATTCCCCTAAAGTGGAGAAAATTGGCTTCTACCTCACAGGGTTTTTTGCTTTCCTCTGGATCAACTTGCAGGATAACAGGCCGAACTGGATGGACAAATGTCTTTTTTCGGCCTTATGTACTATGTACTATGTTACTATGTTACTTCCGAGTTGGATACGAAGTAGCTTTGATATATTGCTCTGAGTGGCCGCATTGTTATCTACAAAACAACTACGGAGTGTTCTATAGGACTTCAAATACATTATGTCTACATAGACTATTTGCAAGTGACCCACTGAGGGCACCTTTTTGGACACGGCCATTTGAAAAGTAGTTTGCGGTAACACAAGGACTAGAGGCGGCCTTTCTTCATCCTTTGGACACTTTCTGACCTAGTTTGTGGTACTACAAGTACCAGGAGTGGACTTTAGTAATTCAAGTGTTCCATATATGATTATTTGCAGATATTAACTGTTTAAGAAATTGTGGCATTAATACTGAATTTTTCCACCCCCTATCAGTATACTTATTATTTATTGGTACCAATTATTTTATTTATTTTTTATTTATTTTTTTGTGATTTTATATGTATGTTATTGGATCTAACAGGTCCTAATAAATATCCTATTGATCCTGACATCCTGTGGTCCGAGTGTTGTGAGTGCTCACTCCCCTTTTTCTGTTTCTAAGTACAGCATAGTGTTTAGTGAATCTAGGCTGGAATGGATTATTCCAGTTTAGCTCCCTCTCTGTAAGCGAAGTGGGCAGTTCCCATATCCTGCAGCATGGGTGGAGAAGGAAGTTAGAGTGAGTGTAGCCCACCCCCTGCTAGAGGTAGGGTGTGTGTGAGTTGTTCCCCTGCATAGGGAAGACAGCAAGGACCTGGTCTCGGCTGAGACTTGGCCATATTCCCAGTCTGAGCACCTTCAGCTCAGCTGGATGAGAAAAGCAGAAAACTACAGATAACCTCCAGAATTCTAGGAAGAAAGCATCCCCTAAGAATCCATCTGAGAGATAAGTCCAGAGACCTAGGAGAAGCTATTCCCTCCTCATCTAGTCTGTTCCCCACACAACAGAGGTCACATTTAAAGCAGAAGCACTCATTCCTGCCAATCATTGCCAAAACCTGCTGGGACCAAGAGACCAAAGCTGTATACTGTTTGGATGCAAGTTAATTCAAGTAAAGAAAAATTTGAACTGTATCTAAAGGTCTGAACATCAGTTCTTCTGCAAAATTCCTCTATTACTCCTACTATCACTACACTCAAATTTATTGCAAATGAGCCAGGAAGCCAGGAGTCCAGCCGTACCCAGTTAGGAGACACTGTGACACAATTATCACTATCCTACAGAGACATTATAGGCCATTACACCACTCAGGCATTCCTAATTTGGGACGTGCGTTATAACACCTTGAAAGTTCCAATATTTCAAAGACCCTTTAGACCCAGGAAAATCTAATTATATAATTCAAATAGTCTAGCTACCTAGACTAGTAAGCTCCCGTGTCTGGTCAACTTAAAACATAACGTTTATTTGATTTCGTTGATTAAAATAATATAACATAAAACGGGAGAACAAAGGAAAACTTTAAAATCCTAGGTATAGCAGGGCAGAGCTAAGGGTTCAATTCACCCATATATTCTGCCTCCCTAACATACATCCATCAACCTTTTGCTTAATATTCTAGCGATACGTTTTTTTCGTCTTGATGGAATTTTATGTTTAGAGGTCACTTAATCAGTCGTTTTCAATCATTATTTTCATCTTTATCGGTCTTAAACACGACTCTTCACCATTTGTGGTCGCGGTTTTAGAGGGGTCTGCAGATACTCCTCACCGCGACGGGATCCCTGCCTAACCTAATCTAAAATTTCAAAACTAGAGCTCCCCCAACATGTTTCACCACTGAACGTGGCTTCATCAGGGGAATGGAGCTACTATCAACACCTTGAAAGGACCCTGGGATAGTACCCTGCGCACGCTGTAATTGGCGTCACAAACAAATATATTATCCACCTGACCCGGCCACTGCATTAAAGTGGCATCAGCGTACCCTGTTCCTGGTCACTGCATAAAGTGGCGTCACGAACAGGATCGAATTGTGTGTCTAACACTACTACAAGGCCTAAGAACTGTGTTAAAACCCTGAAAATGGACTTTACTTTTGTTGCGAGACAAGAAAGCGCATGAACTGTGCGCGTCAGCACTCCAAGGGTTAATCCGCCATTTTTCCCTAATGGAGCAGTGTCTTTATGGCCTTCAAGAGCACGAAGCGGTAAAACTAAAGCCTGCCCATCAAGAACTTTGCAATGTGAGCCAAGGGAGTGAAGACTCCTCCCCTCAGGCTCCACCTTCACTTCCTGCATCCAGCCTGACTGAGGAGCAGAGGAAGATGGCGCTCCCAAAGCCAAAGTGGGACCAAATGACCGTAAGAGGAGACCCTGTCTACAAGACTCACCCACTGGATATCTGGGTCCCCCAACTCATGTAGAGAGCTGGCCCCAGCACCATTGGATTACCCCCAAAGGCTGTGGATTTCTCATCTGATAGCGAGACAGCCGTTACTCCGGAAGACAAGATGGCCGCCGCACTCAAGCCCGCTCCCGAGGTAGCCATCGACAAGGCTACGCAAGACCCGGAGACATCAACATCACCGATGACATCGCCACCTGCAGCGAATGACATCCCGGACCAGAAGCAAGCCACGACCCCTGCAGAGTAACCTTCAGCTTCCAAGACAGCCGCTATCGTGTCGCTTACCCAAGAGGCCCCCGCGCACCAGCAGGAGGCACCGGAACCGGCCAGACAGCCACAACATCAGGTAGTAGCCACCTCACTCCCTGAGGCCCCGGTCCAACCCGTAGCTGCCCCTGCACTAGGCCCAGAGAGACCCCGCTATGCACGCCCGCTGGCGCGGCGGAGGCAGCTGGAGTTTCCACTCCGCCGCACAGAAAGGACAGCCCCAAACCCAGTCACCTTAACCTCGAAGTGCCCCTCGAAATTATCTGTCATGCCCAGAGCCAGTGGGAATACAAGACAGCAGTTGAAGAGTGGGTTAAGCTAGTCTTGTATGACCCCTGGGCCGGCGATCCTAAACTCGCCCGGCGCACCGGAACGGTGTTATAGTTTTCCCTAGAGAGAGGAGTAGGATTCCTTCAGGACAATTATACTGGAGCAGAATTATTTGTGGGCCGCCTCTCCGTTAAGCGGACTTACCTGCCTCAGACCCATCACAATCTCTATGTCGGGGAACATACTCTGAGGCTCAGGGTTTATTTGAAGCTGGAGTGACCCTTCTGGCCCAACCGTTAACTCCTGCTACTACCCCCAGAGACCTGTTAGGAAGACCCAGGCTCTGTTGGGAGAGTCCGGTGTTTAAAAGAAGCCCCGGATGGCCAACTACGTTTCAGGAAGCGAGTGCAACCTAACCCAGAGCCCCTTTCCCTGACCTGGCTGCACCCCCAACACTACGGGTGGGTCAGATAAATAACTCTGTGCTAACTTTTAACCCCAGTGTGCAACCCTATGTTTTATCATGGAAGCTTCCACAGTCTCATCTGATTAAACTTCCAGAACCTCTTCAGCCAGAGGTTTTACCTACCTCTGCACGGGCTAGGGGTTCCGGATTGCATCACGTAACCACAGCATTCACCAGGCTAACTGCTCAGCCACTACAAAAAGACACCACTAGAGGGCAGTGGCGCACCACTACAGCCACAAAGCTGAGTTACCAAAGGCATGAGCGCCCTCTAATGAGCATTAGCAGCTCCAGCAGTGAGGAGGACCTGCAAGTCCTTCTCTAAATGTCTCCTTTACTGCAATAGAAGAACTTATGGGAGCCACAGTGTGGACTGGTCCTGAAAACTGAGAGACTATTGGCCAGTTTGTTTTACTCCATTGCCGTTAGTTACAGCCTCAGCTGGAGGGCCATGTTTGTCAGGACTCCCCCCAACTACTTTAACCCTTTACATCCCAGTTTGTGTCAAGATTGTGCATTGTTTTATCCCCTTTCTCAGGTTACTTGAGAGCCTCATGGAACTATGGTTTTCATCATGCTGCTATTTTATGTGTTTTATATAACATTTTATACTGTTCCTTGGATTACAAATATACCTCCTATTGGATTACAAGTTACTTTTGTTTCCAGAGGATTCCAACTTTAAAAGCACTTCAAGGAAAAATGACTCAAGTCATATTTGAGCGTATTATGATAGTATTGATTGCACTAATACATGCATAATATATTTGCACTGTTTTTTCCCAACATGTTTACAGGTTATGCAACGTTACAAGCCAGCACCTAAAGAAAGGACTCAAACGTGTACGTGAGCTCTTTGTGATCTCTATTGTGATATTTTTGCATTATGTTTTTGCACTGAAGTTTACAGGTTGAGCAACGTTCAAGCACTTATGCCCATTGTATGGACTCCGTTACAGGTGCCGCAATGTGAATGTATGCACTTTTTGTGAAACTGCACTTAACTTTTGCCTTTAGCCAGATCAGTAGCACCTTGCTTCTGTGTGCCTTGATTTACAGCTCTGTTCTCTTTATACAGACTGCCTCTTTGGACGCTTAATACTAATGGCCTACACCTTACTTCATAACTTGGGTACCCAGGTAGGACAAGTGGTAAGTCCCAGGCAGGTCCAGAAACTACAAGGGTAACCCCGCTACTTCGGGAATGGCTAGAGGAGTAGTATACCCCTCCTTCCTGTTTGTTATATGTGCCAGGATTGGTAATGGGACTACTACACCCCCATCCTGGTATGTCTTTCAGGAGTTCCAAGGGATTATTATACCCTCCTTCTGTGATATTGCCAGAAGTATTGGGAGAACTATACTCCTCCCCCTTCTGTGCCTTTGCCTAAGGCCTAGCGCACCGCTTTAGAGCCATTTTGCTACCCTTAGTCACCATAGTGATCGTGCTATAAGACATTTTCAGACTTTGGTGCAGAGAAGGGAATACAGGACAAAGCCACCCTTCCATTTGCGGGCATTTCATTACACAATGTTAGGAATACAGAGTAAGGGTCCATTCACACGTCCGCAAATGGGTCCGCATCCGTTCCGCAATTTTGCGGAACGGGTGTGGACCCATTCATTCTCTATGGGGACGGAATGGATGCGGACAGCACACAGTGTGCTGTCCGCATCCGCATTTGCGGAGCGCGGCCCTGATCTTCGGGTCCGCAGCTCCGCAAAAGATAGAACATGTCCTATTCTTGTCCGCAGCTGCGGACAAGAATAGACATTTCTATAGGGGTGCCGGGCGGGGGTGTTGCGGATCCGCAATTTGCGGGTCCGCAACACACCACAGACATGTGAATGGAGCCTAAAGACACCTGCATGCTTTCTTTGTACTAGAGCTAAAAAGAAAGCCAGTAATGATTGCTTAGTGCAGACCGTTGGTTCACTGGGTATACCGAGAGGGAAACTGTTAATAAGACACCCTACTCATACGGGCAGTATAACGCTTCAATGGGTGTGGACCCGCTGTGCCACTTACCGGTTTGGCTTTGGGCCAAACTTGGGAGCGGAATCTAAGTGTTCCCCTGGTCTTCACCCTTTATCCTGCTCCAAGATGCGGAAGCTGGTCTTAGCTGCAGGGGAGACACCAGGTCGCTACCACAAGAGTGGTCCCGGTTAAGTGGCAGCTGGCCGAGCAGGCCAGAACGCCCCAGTGCAAGCACTGGGGATACAGGCAGGTGGAGCGAGCTGTCGCTGGATGGAAGAAGCGCAGCAGTGGAGGCAGATGAAGCAGAGCTGAGTTAGTGATTAAGCAGAGCTGGAGCCGTTAGAACAGCAGAGCTGAATAGCTCAGGTCCAGCAGGTGTAACAAGCTGAACAGGAGACAGAGGCGTGGTCGACAATCCGAATCATACACTTTAGAGCAGCGAGGTACAGGAGGATCAGGCAGAGACGAGGTCAGGATACAGGCTAAGGTCGGAAGCAGGATAACAACACAGGAACTACGAGCTGGAACCTTCGCTGTATAAAACTACAATATTGCTCAGGCATCACAGGAAGGGGGAAGCACTCTTATAAAAGTGGTGCCTGGCCGGGATTGGAGAGAAGGCGGAATCAGGGGCGTGCACGAACCCTTAAAGAAACAGGACGCGTGCGGCTCCCACAAGGTGCAACTGAAGCTGTCGCCCCCTGCGACAGTGCAGGAAAGCGGGTCCAGGGCCTGCAGCGGAGAGGAGGAGCCTTGTGTGTAGTTCGACTGAGGTACATAGCAGGATGCGCTGCACGCTGGCGGCTGCCAACTGCCATTTTTACAATATCGCCCATTCTTGTTGGTCCTTATGTGCTGAAAAAATCTTTTGAGAAGATTCAGAGCATGTACATTTTCCTCCGGCTCCCAGGAACGTTCCTCAGGACCATAATTCTTCCAGTCTACAAGGAAGTACCTCTTGCCACCAACTACCTTGAAATCGAGGATGTTCTGTATTTCAAATTCAGATTCTTCGCCAGTAGGAACGGAAGTAGTGGTGGAGGGGGGTCTGGAAAAGGAGTTGAGGACCAATGGTTTCAGGAGAGATACATGGAGGGAGTTTGGAATCTGGAGGGTAGGAGGCAACCGGAGTTTGTAGGAAACAGGGTTGATCTCAAACGGGCCCTTCATGCGGATGTTCCGAGAGGAAATCCAGACTTTGTCGCCAGGAGAGAAATGAGGAGGTGGTCTACGTCTGGTATCTGCATTCTTCTTCATACGGTTAACTGCCTGAGAGATAGAGTCCTTAGTCTGTCTCCAGATGCTGAGGAAGTCTCTGAACAAAGAATTAGCAGCTGGTACCTCCGAAGATGCAAACAGGGGTAAAGGAGCACAGGGATGAAGTCCATACACTATATAGAAGGGAGAAGAGCCCGTAGATTCTCCGGAATGCCTGTTGTAAGAGAATTCCGCCCAAGGCAGGAGCCGAACCCAGTCATCATGCTGAGCAAAGACAAAGTGACATAGGTAGTTCTCCAAGATCTGGTTAATTCGTTCAACTTGCCCATTAGACTGAGGATGGTAACCAGAAGAGAAATCCAACTTCACCTCAAGTAGCCCACAGAGCGCTCGCCAGAATTTTGAAGTGAACGATCAGACACAATGTGCAGAGGTAGGTCATGAAGGCGAAAGATGTGTTCTATAAACAGAAAGGCCAATCGATTAGCGGAAGGCAATCCAGGAAGCGGAATAAAATGTGCCATCTTGGAAAATCTGTCTACCACTACCCAGATTACGGAATAGCCAGCAGAGGATGGGAGATCTATGATAAAGTCCATAGTGATGTGCTGCCAGGGGACTTCAGGAATGGGTAACGGTAGTAGTAGCAAGCCCGTGGGTTTGGTTCAGGAAGCCTTGTTGCGGGCACAGGAAGTACAGGCAGACACAAACTCCCAGACATCTTTGGGTAGGGTTGGCCACCAATAGTGAGGGGACAGCAAATCAAGGGTCTTACGCACCCCAGGGTGACCAGCATACTTGGAGCAATGTCCCCAAGACAGAATTTTCCTCCTCTTGGCCTGCGGAACGAAGATCTTCCCCGGAGGAATATCTCTCACACAGACTGGTGCCACAGAAACCAGACAAGACGGTTCTATGATATGTTGAGGATCTTCAATCTGATCAGCTGGGTCGAAAGAACGGGAAAGTGCATCAGCCTTTACATTTTTATCAGCCGGTCGAAAATGCAGAAGAAAATTTAATCTGACAAAGAAAAGTGCCCATCGAGCCTGACATGGATTTAGACGCTGTGCAAACTGTAGATTTTTTTAGATTCTTGTGGTCAGTGTATATCACCACAGGATGCAGAGCTCCCTCCAGAAGGTATCTCCATTCTTCCAAGGCCATCTTGATAGCCAGCAGCTCTCTATCGCAGATGGAATAGTTTATTTCCGCAGAAGAGAAGAGCTTGGAGAAGAAACCACATGAGACAAATCTCCCTTTGAAGTTCTTCTGTAGCAGGACGGCACCTGCTCCAATAGAGGAAGCATCCACTTCAAGGAAGAACTGTTTGGAGGTATCCGGATGACGGAGAACAGGAGAAGCGGCAAAGCAGTCTTTGAGATACAGGAAAGCAGACTCAGCTTCAGGGGTCAACTTCTTTGCATCCACCCCTTTCTTCGATAGAGCAGAAATAGGAGCTGTGAGGGAAGAGAAGTTTGGGATGAACTGTCTATAGAAGTTGGCAAACCCCAGGAACTTTTGAATGGCACGGACACCTTGAGGACGAGGCCAGTTCAGGACGGCTGAGACCTTGTCAGGGTCCATTTGCAGACCAGAGCTGGAAACAATGTATCCCAGGAAGGGTAAGGTGGACTGCTCAAAGACACATTTTTCGAGCTTAGTGTACAGACCATTCTCCCTTAATCGCTGCAAAACCAGGCGCACTTGCTTCCGGTGAGTGGTCAAGTCGGGGGAATAGATGAGAATATCATTGAGATACACCACTACACAATTGTACAACAGGTCCCGGAAGATATTGTTCACAAATTCTTGAAAATCTGCAGGAGCGTTGCATAGGCCGAACGGCATGACCAGGTACTCATAGTGGCCATCACGGGTATTGAACGCGTAGAGGCACAAGTCTTTTGCTCATCGCCGCTGGCGCTCCTGGTCAGAGAGCTTCAGGCGTTCCACCTGCATGGGCTCTTCAGGTGGAACCGCAGCAGGAGTCTGAACAGTCCTCTGGAAGACAGGTGCGAGTCTAGATGTCCGCCTCACCCTTGCGGCTTGAGAAAAACGTTCTTGAAATCGTACGTCAATGCGTGTGGCCGATGTGACCAACGCGTCCAGAGAGACAGGAAGATCCCTTCCCGCAAGTTCATCTTTAATACGGTCACTAAGACCCTCACAGAATACGGCTTGTTGGGCTTCTCATCATTCCAGAACAGTTCTGCGGACAGAGTACGGAACTAAATTGCGTATTGTCCCACTTTCATTGCGCCTTGACGCAGACGAAAGAGCACAGAGGCTGCAGACCAGGCACGACCTGCTTCCTCAAACACCGTACGGAAAACAGTTAGGAAGGTCTGGAGGTTTGCAGTCTCAGGTCTGCTTCGCTCCCATATAGGATTATCCCAGGCTAGAGCTTCTCCATAGAGCAGAGAGACTATGAAAGCTACTTTCGCTCAGTCAGACTGGAACTTGTCTCCATGTAGCTCAAAGTGGATCAGGCACTGATTCAGGAACCCTCTGCAGGTTTTTGGATCGCCACTGTAGCGTGGACGCAAAGGCAGCTGGACAGCAGTTATGTCATGGTGTGAATACGATGCAACAGGATTTTCAGAAGTTGCTGGGACTTGTGGTACGGCAGTAGCAGGTGTAGATAGCGTGCCCAGACTGGTGGATATCGTGTTCAGACACTGCAGCAAGACATCTTGGCGTTCGCTTTGGCGTTGTAGCTCCTGGTATAAATTTTGCACCACAGGCTTGGGCTTGCCAGCAGGGTCCATGGCCTGAGCAAACTGTAACGCTCCAACGGGTGTGGATCCGCTG
Organism: Bufo bufo; assembly: GCF_905171765.1. NCBI lineage: Eukaryota > Metazoa > Chordata > Amphibia > Anura > Bufonidae > Bufo > Bufo bufo. The sequence goes on along the minus strand of NC_053392.1, from coordinate 564,435,250 downwards.
TGTAACTTACCAGTTTGGCTTTGGGCCAAACTTGCGAGTGGAATCTAAGTGTTTCCCTGGTCTTCACCCTTTATCCCACTCCAAGATGCGAAAGCTGGTCTTAGCTGCAGGTGAGACACCAGGTCGCTACCGCAAGAGTGGTCCCGGTTAAGTGGCAGCTGGCCGAGCGGGCCAGGTGGAGCGAGCTGTCCCTGGATGGAAGAAGCACAGCAGCGGAGTCAGATGAAGCAGAGCTGAGTTAGTGATTAAGCAGAGCTGGAGCTGTTAGAACAGCAATGCTGAATAGCTCAGGTGCAGCAGGTGTAACAAGCTGAACAGCAGACAGAGGCGTGGTCGACAATCCGAATCATACACGGTCCTTGTGATACCGGCCTGGATTTCTTCTGAGTGCAGGAGCGCACACAGGGTCGTTTTTTAATATTGATTGGACCCTGGGCAAAAATTTACTTGGGCCCCCTGGATCCCACCTTCCCACACCCTAGCATGCAATCATGGCCTCCACCACAACACACACACCTGGTAGAGTACAGTGATATAAATACTTCCAGTTCAGAAGACTCCAGCGGCTCAGAATCAGTGCTCTGGGCAGCTGGGCTCAGGCTGGAAGTGGGCACCGCTCTGCAGGAAGGAGACCGGGGCTCAGTTCACCCTAGCGTTACAGTGCACCCCAGAGTATGCAGTATAGCACCCTATAGTATACAGCAACCCACAGTATGCAGTGTAGCACCCTATAGTATACAGCACCCCACACTATGCAGTATAGCAACCCACACTATACAGTATACAACACCTCACAGTATACAGTAGAGCAGTATAGCACCCCACAATATACAGCACCTCACAGTATACAGCACCCCAAACTATACACTATACAGCACCCCACACTATACAGCCCCCCACACTATACAGTACAGCAGTATAGCACTCCACAATATACAGCACCCACAGTATACAGCACCTCACGGTATACAGCACCCCAAAATATACAGAATACCGCACCTCACAGTATACAGCACCCCAAACTATACAGCATCCCACACTATACAGCCCCCCACACTATACAGTACAGCAGTATAGCACTCCACAATATACAGCACCCACAGTATACAGCACTTCACGGTATACAGCACCCCAAACTATACACTATACAGCACCCCACACTTATCACCCCCACACTATACAGTACAGCAGTATAGCACTCCACAATATACAGAACCCACAGTATACAGCACCTCATGGTATACAGCACCCCAAACTATACAGAATACCGCACCTCACAGTATACAGTACCCCACGGTATACAGCACCCCAAAATATACAGCCCCCCACAGTATAAAGCACCCCACAATATACAGTATACAGCACCCCCATAGTATACAGTAGAGCAGTATAGCACCCCACTATACAGTAGCTTACAGTATATTAGCATTACAGCCCCTGTCACCTTTTCCTGATGTAATCTTCTCAAAAAAAGCTCCACAATTATGGGAAACTTCTTCTGCAGCAACACTCCTGGTAGACAGGACCTGGGATGACCTCATAGCCATGTGACCAGTAATATTGCTAGGTTACTGGTCACATGGTGATGATGTCATCTAAGGTCCTAGAAAATCACTAGCTCTCACAGTACGCTGCCTGGAGTGCCGGCAGGCAGGCATGGCATGGCAGCACCCCCCTGTGTAGCTGATAGCCTGATACTCGGGGCAGTGGCCAGCAGGGCTCAAGAGGCAGCTGCCTTGGGCCCCCCAGGAGCAACTTGGCCCGGGGCAGCTGCCCCTTTTGCCCCTTGTTAAAGACGGTCCTGAGCACACGGCGTCATTGGTTGCTATGACGTCGTGCGCTTCCTGCTGCCGCCGCAGTAAAGTATTACACTGGTATGATTTACACCAGAGTATTACTGTACTGCGGCAGCAGCAGGAAGCTCACGGCATCATAGCAACCAATGACGCAGGGGGCTCCTGCACTCAGAAGAAATCCAGGCCGGTATCACATGGACCGTGTTCCACGGACGTGTGCATTTGGCATTAGAGCAGCGAGGTACAGGAGGATCAGGCAGAGACGAGGTCAGGATACAGGCTAAGGTCGGAAGCAGGATAACAACACAGGAACTACGCGCTGTAGAAAACTACAATATTGCTCAGGCATCACAGGAAGGGGGAAGCACTCTTATAAAAGTGGTGCCTGGCCGGCATTGGAGAGAAGGTGGAATCAGGGGTGTGCACGAACCCTTAAAGAAACAGGAAGCGTGCGGCTCACACAAGGTGCAACTGAAGCTGTCTCCGCCTGCGACAGTGCAGGAAAGCGGGTCTGGAGCCTGCAGCAGAAAGGAGGAGTGTGCAGTTCGACTGAGGTACATAGCAGGATGCGCTGCACGCTGGCGGCTGCCAACTGCCATTGTTACAGGCAGGAACCTTAGGGTAGCCGTTATGTGTTTGTCTTTGTATGTCTTTATGTGTACTTCATGCAGCACTCTGTATTTAATTGGGTACCCCAGAGCTAATTCCTCTCATCCTAAGCACAAGCCGAGGGCGGCTTGACTCAAAGTAAGGGTGAATGTAACACCCCAGAGTTGTGTTACTACATGCCTCTACCCCGCTAATATCTTCTAAGAGCCATTATACTGTCATCAGATATGATTTTTCTCATGTCTTCCACAAATATGCATATAAAACTTTTACATTTAATTGTTCCTGTAATTTGCCTGGTTACCAGTAGGAGGCAGCAACTCATTGGCAAGTACAGCTTAGTGTTTAGTGAATCTAGGCTGGAATGGATTATTCAAGCTTAGCTCCCCCTCTGTAAGCGAAGTGGGCAGTTCCCACATCCTGCAACATGGGTGGAGAAGTAAGTTAGAGTGAGTGTAGCCCACCCTCTGCTAGGGGTAGGGTGTGTGTGAGGAGTTCCCCTGCATAGGGAAGACAGCAAGGACCTGGTCTCGGCTGAGACTTGGTCATATTCCCAGTCTGAGCACCTTCAGTTCAGCTGGATGAGAAAAGCAGAAAACTACAGATAACCTCCAGAATTCTAGGAAGAAAGCATCCCCTGAGAATCCATCTGAGAGATAAGTCCAGAGACCTAGGAGAAGCTATTTCCTCCTCAGCTAGTCTGTTCCCCACACAGCAGAGGTCACATTTAAAGCAGGAGCACTCATTCCTGCCAATCATTGCCAAAACCTGCTGGGACCAAGAGACCAAAGCTGTATACTGTTTGGATGCAAGTTATTTCAAGTAAAGAAACGTTTGAACTTCATCTAAAGGTCTGGACATCAGTTCTTTTGCAAAATTCCTCTATTACTCCTACTATCGCTACACTCAAATTTATTGCAAGTAAGACAGGAAGACAGGAGTCCAGCCGTACCCAGGTAGGAGACACCGTGACACAATTATCACTATCCTACAGAGACATTATAGGCCATTACACCACAATGGCATTCCTAATCTGGGACGTGCATTAAAACACCTTGCAAGGGCCCTGGGATAGTACCCTGAGCACGCTGCAATTGGTGTCACGAACAAATGCAGAATATATTATCCACCTGACCCGGCCACTACATTAAAGTGGCGTCAGCGTACTCCATTCCTGGTCACTGCATAAAGAGCTCATACAGGGGGCACAGGAAGCTTACAAAGGGAACACAGACAGCACACACATGGGGCACACACCGTGAGCACAGGGGACACAGGGAACTGACATAGGGGACACAGCAGGCACAGGGAGCACACACAACTCACACAGTGGGGGCACAGGGAGTTCACACAGGGGGCACAGGGAGCTTATATAGGGAACACAGACAACACACACATGGGGCACACACCGGGAGCACAGGGAACACAGGCAGCCCACACAGATGGCACAGGCAGCGCACAGAGGTGGCAAAGGGTGCTCTCAGAGGGGGGCACAGGGAGCTCACAGATCAGTAATCATAAGTACTTGAGGGCAGTGCATGGCATTACAATGAGAGTGTGACCACCATGGACTTGCCAGCTGGAGAGGGAACAGGCCATGTGCTATGATAAGACAGGGTCCTGGGAGCTCCTGTTGTCCAGCAGCTGAGGTCAGAGCCTGGGGAATGGATGCAGTCATCCCAATCTGGTTTGGGCTTTGCTGCCTGGAGCAAGTGCAGGCAAATGATGGGGCGGGGCTATGTTAGCACCGCCCACACAGAACATCCTTATGACGGTCTGTGGCAGTATGTGTCACGGCCTTTGGTGTGCGCTGTGACACTTATGCCTTGCTTGCTGTTGCCTGTGGTAACGTGTTGCTGTTTCAGCATGCGAGGGCAGTGTCACGGCCTTTGTGGTGTGTGCCGTGACATGGTTGCCTTGCATGTTGTTGCCTGTGGCAACGCGTAGCTTTTTATGCTGGTGTGTGCACTTCCCCTGTCAGTTGTTTCCTCCTCTGTCTGGTGCTGGAGGGGTTAACCACCTTGTTGGGCGCGGTCACTAGGTGCTTCATCTTTCCTGTGGCTAGAGGCCAGGAGGCAGTGGTACTCCAGCCATGGTGTGTGTTGGAGTTATGCTCCTGGTCTTCATGTTCCATCTCCCAGAGTGAGGGTCTCCTAGTGGGACATCGAGGTCTCCAGCGATGTCTTCTCTCTCTTACATGTGTTGTATGTTTGGTGTGGGGTTATGATTTGGTGTGTTGTAATGTCTAGCCTGGTGTTCCTTGTCTGGTATGTTTGGTGATATCGTCCAGCATGGTTGCTAGACTTCCTAGCCTGCATGCAGTGCCACCTGGGGGCTGCCATGTACCTTGAGTCATGGGGGTCCTGGCGGAGTCTGGCGTGCTGGATACCTGTGTGAGTAGCTGGTACGGTGTCCTGTTTGGTGTTAGGGCTCCGGTACGTATTCACGGGTTCCAGTCGTGGTGGCAGCGCCAGGTCAGTGTGTCAACTTGTTTTCTTACCTGCCAATTCTCTTGCTGCATATTGTCTTTTCCTTTCCCTGCTTCTAGGCCTTTTGAGACTCCTGTTCTTCCGTGTCCTGGAAGAACAGGGCGCCTCTCCTCAGCTCCTTTGTGAGGGATTCTCAGGGCGACTCAGGGCCTTAGGTATCCAGGGTATGAGCCGTCCTACCATCCAGGTCCGCTCATAAGGTGAGGAGTTAGGGCTAGGTATAGGGATGCATTAGGAGGTGACCTGCTCCTTTATCCTTGTGTTCAGGCCTAGTTGCTTTCCATATCCCCCAGTCATCGTACGGTGGGAGGTTTTCCCCACTCCCCATCGTGACAGTAGTATTCTAATGCTGTGCAGTCACCTAGGTCAGGTGAGAAGGGGAGACTGTGCGGGGTGGACAGCAGCAGACTGCTGCAGCATGTTAGAGAAACAGCAGGGGGCCCCTTTCGGAAAGGGGGCCCTTAGCAATTGCCCAGTTTCTCCCCCCCCCTAACGCCGGCCCTGATCCCGGTCTGCATCGAGTGAGTTATTGTTTGGCTGACATGCCTGTCAATCACTGGCATGAGTGGTCTCGTGACGTACACCTGCTGAGGTCAGTGCATGGCTGCAGCAGTATATGGGACGTGACCATTGCAGCAAAACAATACATCACTGGCTGCAGCCCGGGAAGATGATAGAGTGGCATTGCTGAGTCGGAGGGGGTTAAGGAATGGGAAAGTTTGGTAAAATGTCACACATATGTTTTTCTGGCATTTTTTAGGGGTTTTGTGCTTTTTGGTAGCTGGAATTTTTGCAGCGTTTTTTCAGGCTGCGTATAAACCTGTCAGAAATATTAATTGCAGGACAAACAGGCTTTTTTTTTTCTAGTGGAGTTTTTCAACCTTCTTAATTTCCAAAGAATCTCCTATTAGTCTTCAGTGAAAAACGGACGCAACACAGACAAAACACGGATGCCATCGGTGGTGTGTCCATGATTTTCACGGACCCATAGACTTCAATGGGCGTGCTTGTTCCACGTCATGGATCAAAGTAGTGCATGCCCCCGTGATTTTTTTTTTTTTTACTGAACCACGGTCAGTAAAAGAATACTGAAATGTAAACAGACACATTTAAATCAATGGACTACGTGTGCTGTCCGTGGAAAATGCGGACAGCGCACGTCAGTGAAAAACGGAAATGTGAACTAGGCCTTACTGTAAGCATCTATTGCTTGTTATGTAACATTGAATATGATGACACCGTTTTCCTTGACATCTGGGTGGGGATAAAAGCATGGCTGTGCAGTATCTCAGCAGGCCTCGAGAACGCGTCAGCGTGATGGGAAATGACTATAGGCAGGAACTTTGAGACCCATTTACCAAGTGATATACGCCACTTTTGTGTCGTATGCGGTCGCAGATTTTGTCGCAAGCCATTTAGCAAAATCTGCAAATTTTCACCACTCACGGCACTGACAGGTCTATGAAAAGGGTTGGAGGAGTGTGGCATGAGAGGGCAAGAGGGAGGGCGAGCAAGGCCCATCTCATTCACCATTTTGTATGTTTTTGACGTACTAAATGACTAAAATCTACGTCAGCAAGGGAGCTGGTATAGAGTTTAGATAATCGCATATTTTTTGTTGATCGGATGCATACCCATTAATTTCATTGCACACCGTGTGCTGTCCGCATCCGCACGTCCATTCCACGGCCCCGCAAAAGATACAATATGTCCTATTCTTGTCCGTTTTGCAGACAATGTTCTATTGAAGTGAAAAAAAAAAATAATGGCGACATGCACATGGCTGGGATCCGTGTTTTGTGCATCTTTGATTTGTGGACCGCAAAGAACTTACGGCCGTGTGCATGAGGACTTAAAGTTTATTTATATAGTTCACAAAAATGTAAGCCTGAAAGTTCTATTTTATTGACATGAAGGAAATTAATTTTTTCAGGGGCATTTATTGATATACAATATATGCACAATTTTAGCCATTTTTTTATTAGGACATTTTTATATTAATTAATTAATTTGTTAACAAATTTAAAACAAATTAAATGTGCAGAAACTTTTATATAAAAAGTAATAAAAATGGTTCACTGATAAAAACGATCAACAATCAGACTTTGCTGAGACATTTTAAGATATTCCTGCTTTTGGCTATTATAAATTAAAAAATGGCTCAGCTGTGTAGAAGTTAATATATAAGGTATGCAATTCTCTAATGTACTGTACGAGCAGGAGCAATTTCCAGCTACTGTATAGCAGTGCAGCCGCAGGGAAATCAAATCCCCCACAGCAGTCTCCGCAGCTTACGCACTTTTAGTTATGTCAAGCTTTTAGTGATAATTCATAGACAGATATGCAGTATGCATCCACAACCCCACACATGGTGGCCAACGGGCACATAAATTTGTGCATAAAACACAAAGTATTACCAGCAAAATCATGTTTTCATTGTTTGCTGTGGGAGCGCAGGATTTTGGCTGCTTGCAGCATCTAATTCCAAGAGGATATAATTCCTGCCTAAGACCTCATTCACACAACCGTATGAATTTTGTGGTCAGCAAACAGCAGATCCCTATGTGTGCTGTCTGCATTGCTTGCGGCCCCATAGAAATTAATGGGTGTGCGTTTGAACGGCTAAAAATGCGGATTGGATGCGAACCACAAATACAGTCGTGTGCATGAGACCTATGGCTTGGTTTCCAAGTTCATGGTTTTTATTTGGTGTAGTTTTTGAATCCAAAGCCAAGAGTTGATCATAAATTGCGGACACATGAGGTTTCTAATTCTTTTTAAAATAGTTTTTGGCTTTGGCTTCAAAGACTGCATAGAAAACCTAAATTTGGAAACAGCCTCATGTTTCTACATTTCGATACTGTCTTATATTTAAAATATACTTCTCTTTTAAAAATATACTCTGATACTCTGAGATTGGAAACCCCTTTTTATATGTGCATACAGGGTGCAGTGGTTAAAAAAATCTGCTGTCTGCACCAAGCTCCCTTCTCCTCCACTTCTGGTCCTCTTTGGACCAGAATGGTGATGTGCCATCTACATGCATGTTACCACTGCTGGAAAAATCAAAGGCTTCATTGGCAGCAGCGGTCGCTTGCTGTGTCTGTGCAGTACCCCAGAGCAGGAGGTATCTGCAAATGGTTTGTTATGTAATATTATATAAGGTATTATACCCAGACTAGCCAAGTATGGATGGCACAACCAGGGTTAATAATACTGGCTCAGCCCTTGCAGTACGCTAGGGGGTGGCTGGCTCCACCTTAGCTTGGTAGTTGTTAAGGGCTCATGCACACGAACGTATTTTCTTTCCGTGTCTGTTCCATTTTTTTGCGGAACCATTTATTTCAATGGGTCTGCAAAAAAAATTGAAGTTACTCCATGTGCATTCCGTTTCTGTATGGGCGTATATCCGTTCCGCCAAAAAATAGAACATGTCCTATTATTGTCAACATTACAGACAAGGATAGGACTGTTCTATTAGGGGCCAGCTGTTCCGCTCCACAAAATACGGAATGCACAGGGACGTCATCCGTATTTTTTGCGGACCGCAAAATACATACTGTCGTGTGCATGAGCCCTAAAAGTGAAAGTTCAGAGAAAGGAGTGTGCGGAGTGTGCTCCCTCTTCTCAGGCCCAGAAAGCTTCAGAGACTCACAGAACTCTGCAAGATCTACAGAAAGAGAGAAAGAGGGGAAGATAAAGGAGAACTGGCCTTCAAAACCCTGTATCCCACAGTTGACATTATTGCCAAGGCACTGTTGTGAGCCATAGATTCCACTGTGAGAGACTTTAGCAAGATAGAGGGCCATAACTTCCACTTATGCCTAAATCCATACATCGTTATTTGGGAGAGAATTACACTGAGTACAGTTGTAACTGTCTGCTATAGTTGGATGTACTACAACTACCATTTTGCATTTGAGTAGAGAGAAATGTTTTTTCTTATACACTGCGTGCAGAATTATTAGGCAAATGAGTATTTTGACCACATCATCCTCTTTATGCATGTTGTCTTACTCCAAGCTGTATAGGCTCGAAAGCCTACTACCAATTAAGCATATTAGGTGATGTGCATCTCTGTAATGAGAAGGGGTGTGGTCTAATGACATCAACACCCTATATTAGGTGTGCATAATTATTAGGCAACTTCCTTTCCTTTGGCAAAATGGGTCAAAAGAAGGACTTGACAGGCTCAGAAAAGTCAAAAATAGTGAGATATCTTGCAGAGGGATGCAGCACTCTTAAAATTGCAAAGCTTCTGAAGCGTGATCATCGAACAATCAAGCGTTTCATTCAAAATAGTCAACAGGGTCGCAAGAAGCGTGTGGAAAAACAAAGGCGCAAAATAACTGCCCATGAACTGAGAAAAGTCAAGCGTGCAGCTGCCAAGATGCCACTTGCCACCAGTTTGGCCATATTTCAGAGCTGCAACATCACTGGAGTGCCCAAAAGCACAAGGTGTGCAATACTCAGAGACATGGCCAAGGTAAGAAAGGCTGAAAGACGACCACCACTGAACAAGACACACAAGCTGAAACGTCATGACTGGGCCAAGAAATATCTCAAGACTGATTTTTCTAAGGTTTTATGGACTGATGAAATGAGAGTGAGTCTTGATGGGCCAGATGGATGGGCCCGTGGCTGGATTGGTAAAGGGCAGAGAGCTCCAGTCCGACTCAGACGCCAGCAAGGTGGAGGTGGAGTACTGGTTTGGGCTGGTATCATCAAAGATGAGCTTGTGGGGCCTTTTCGGGTTGAGGATGGAGTCAAGCTCAACTCCCAGTCCTACTGCCAGTTTCTGGAAGACACCTTCTTCAAGCAGTGGTACAGGAAGAAGTCTGCATCCTTCAAGAAAAACATGATTTTCATGCAGGACAATGCTCCATCACACGCGTCCAAGTACTCCACAGCGTGGCTGGCAAGAAAGGGTATAAAAGAAGAAAATCTAATGACATGGCCTCCTTGTTCACCTGATCTGAACCCCATTGAGAACCTGTGGTCCATCATCAAATGTGAGATTTACAAGGAGGGAAAACAGTACACCTCTCTGAACAGTGTCTGGGAGGCTGTGGTTGCTGCTGCACGCAATGTTGATGGTGAACAGATCAAAACACTGACAGAATCCATGGATGGCAGGCTTTTGAGTGTCCTTGCAAAGAAAGGTGGCTATATTGGTCACTGATTTGTTTTTGTTTTGTTTTTGAATGTCAGAAATGTATATTTGTGAATGTTGAGATGTTATATTGGTTTCACTGGTAAAAATAAATAATTGAAATGGGTATATATTTGTTTTTTGTTAAGTTGCCTAATAATTATGCACAGTAATAGTCACCTGCACACACAGATATCCCCCTAAAATAGCTAAAACTAAAAACAAACTAAAAACTACTTCCAAAAATATTCAGCTTTGATATTAATGAGTTTTTTGGGTTCATTGAGAACATGGTTGTTGTTCAATAATAAAATTAATCCTCAAAAATACAACTTGCCTAATAATTCTGCACTCCCTGTACATCTAAACTGGTTTTCTGACTCCTACACCATATGCTGCCCATTGCACTCTACATACCCATGCAAACAAGATCATGGGCACCCCAATTATCGTCAGACAGGAGCCCCAGAATCAGGCTGTGCCCTGAGGGAAGAAAGGGTGTGCCCACATTTCACTGCATAGTGCTAGAGAGCCATGGTTAAAAAAAGTCACTATTATTGACTCAGAGCTAGATCCACTACCACTACCATCATCCACTCTGCCTCCTTTGGGTCTTGCTTCATCTGTACACTTCACCTTTGAGGCTACCGATTGGCCGTCAGCTGTGGCATGCATGTGGATGGCACTTCACACTCTGTCCAGCAGGGACCAGCAGCAGAGGAGAAGGGAGCTCGGTGCTGGACCTGGACCGCCAGTGACCGGTTAAGTCTTTTTTTTTTTTTAACTCCTACAACCCTGCATGCCCATATGAACAGGGGTTCCTGATCTCAGGAAACCCCTGAAATGTCAAGGATCTAGTATATAATATTAGTAAATGACTCTACGGACTTCCATTTGCAGTCTGTGCAGAGAGAAATAATTATACTTACAATTGATCCAGCTTTGTACCATTGAATGCATAATTCTGTATTTCTTCAAATCCATTTCTGAAAAGTTTCCTAACGTGCGAAAAATGAGAGGGTTACAGTAACACTGACAGAACGGGCTGAGCAGTAAATCACAATTTTCTTTCAAGTTTCTTTTATTTACTGTTCAGAAATTCTGAGAAATGACTGTACAGAAATTCTGAGAAATTCATTTGTTTTATTGCAGGCCTTTTTTGGGGGTTGCATTCTTTGGTCACATAATATTTTATTTACCTTATTTTCAGACTTACTTGTTCCTATCCTTTCTGGATCAATTTGCAGGATAACAGCCTGAACTGGATGGACAGATGTCTTTTTTCAGCCTTATAAACTAAGTTACTATCTATATATATGAAGAAGGATGTATATTCTGTGTGTATGTATATTCCGCGATCACTCAAAAACGCAACCATCGATTTCAATGAAACTTAGTATACACATACCTGGAAAGAAATGTTGTGGGGGTCACAGCTCTAGGACGTACCGTTCCTGAGACATTCCCAAAAAATGACCTGCATTACCCAATACAAGCCTGTAAGTCTTTCTCTTCATATCCCAACTGCCATACACATGGTCACATGTCCCTTATCAGCCAATAGAAGCTCACAGGCCCTTAGTCTCCACATACACACAGTTTTACTCCAGGTTTCCATAACAACCCAGCCACTTTTCTTAACTGCTGTAGATCAACTTTAGGCTAGGGCTGCACGGCACATAGGGCACAACTACACTGCTACATGTGTCGCGCATCAATTTTTATAATGATATAAGTCTATTGTGTTGCACTGCGATATGTGACATCTTGGATATATTTTTTGCAACTGTCGTGTCGCAGTCGCAGCCTGTCACATGTTGCAGTGCGACACCATAGCCTATCATTATAAAAAACTGTTGAGACAAAATGTCGCGCAACATATGTCGTCGTGTATCCCTAGCATTAAAGAGGCAGGGCGCTGTGTAGGTCACTGTTAAAGGGACAGGCACTGTGGATGTTACTGTTAAGGGGGCAGGCCGCTGTGGAGATCACTGTTAAAGGGGCGGACACTGTGGAGGTCACTGTTAAGGGGGCAGGGGCCACTATTAAATAGTCAACTGCTGTGGAGTTCACTGTTAAGGCAGCAGGGTACTTTGAGGTCACTGTTAAGGCAGCGGAGTACTGTGGAGGTCACTGTTAAGGGGGCAGGACCCTAAGGAGGTCACTGTCAAGGAAGTGGGGTGCTGTGAAACTCAATGTTAAAGGGGCGGGCTGCTGCTGTGAAGGTCAAAGTTAAGGGGACTGGCTCCTGTGGAGGTCCCATTTTAGAGTGGCGGGGCACAGTGGGGGGGTCAGTGGAGTTCACTGTTAAAGGAGCGTGGTGCTGTAGATGTCACTGTTATGGGGGATACTGTCGATATCTTTTAACGACACACACAAACATTAAATAAAATAGATGAAATAAACCTGTGCGAAGCCGGGTCCTTCTGCTAGTGTTACTATAAAGATGTCTCTGGGGAAACGCCTAAAAGAACACCACACAAATGGCAGGGGTTGATGTGAAAAAAACACCAAGGCAAACTGTCTTATAACGCCACTATAAAAACCACACTGTTTTTAATGTGTTTTATCATTTTCTATTGGCAAGCATGTAACACCCGGCTCTGACATTTTTTTTTTTTTTGAGTTGCTTGTACGGGTTCCAGTCGTAGAGTCTTCGGCAGGTAAGTGTGTTGTCTTGTGTTCTTACCTGCCGTTGTGCTGTGTATGGTCTCTCCTTTTCCCTGCTACTAGGCCTTTTGAGATTCCTGTTCTTCCGTGTCTCCTCAGCTCCTTTGTGAGGGATTCACAGGGCGACTCAGGGCCTCAGGTATCCAGGGTATGAGCCGTCCTACCATCCAGGTCCGCTTATACGGTGAGGAGTTAGGGAGAGGATTAGGGATGCTATAGGACAGTGATGGCGAACCTATGGCACGGGTGCCAGAGGCGGCACTCAGAGCCCTCTCTGTGGGCACCCACGCCCTGGAAAAAGTCTATGGTTAGACTCTTCCTGCCATTCATCAGCGCAGAGCGCACTTTGAACGGGACGGGCAGCGCATTGAATGTAGGCAGGCTATTATATCTAAATAATAAAGTACATGGAAGATATACTGTATTGGACTGTAGTATTCAGGGTAAATTGCTGTGTTGGCACTTTGTGATAAATAAGTGGGTTTTGGGTTACAGTTTGGGCACTCGGTCTCTAAAAGGTTCACCATCACTGCTATAGGAGGTGATCTGCTTCCCTTTTTCCGGCTTCTTGGCCTAGAAGCTATCCTTTATCCCTTTACAATGTGCGGTGGGGAGGTTTCCCCCACTCCCCACCGTGACACTCTTATTTTGGGCAACTTTAACATGCCTATACACAGCCCAATCTCCCCATCTACCTCCCAGCTTCTCTCTGTAACCTCCTCTCTTGGTCTTTTAGAACTTTCTAAGTTTTAGACACATAAATATGGTAACACACTTGACCCAATGTTCTTCTGGCTCTGCTTGGTTTCTGACTTTATTAACTCTCCTCTCCCACTCTCTGACCACAACCTTATGTCCTTCATTGTCACACATCCTCATCCAGACTCATTGCAGACTCTCTACAGTCATCATTGTCCCCAATCTATTGCCTCTCCTACCTACCTGGCTACAAAACACTATACTGACACCCTCAGCTCAGCGCTGTGAGCATCCAAATATTCTGATAAACATATGCAGATGTAACTACCATTATTTCAATGGGCTTAACACATTAAACACAACAAAAACCCATTTCAGGAATACAACAAATCACATTAAATTGACCATCCTGGTGCAGCTGGTGTGAAAATAATGCTGGTTACATCTGTTTGCCCTCCAGCTGTTGTAAAACTACAACTCCCACAATGCCCTGCTGTAGGCTGATACCTGTAGGCTGTTCGAGCATGCTGGGAGTTGTAGTTTTGCAACAGCTGGAGGGCCGCAGTTTGAGGATGCCTGCCTTAGATGCTGCGGGCAATGGCACCCCCTGCATGTAAGCAGTTACAGAGGGAGTGGACTCCCTCTGCCTCTGATAGACACCCTGCAAGTGAGATTGCGAAGTGCTGATGCCAGCGCAGGCAGGCTGGGGCCTGCCTTCAGCGTTTCCCATTAAAATACATTGCATTATAGGAATTTATTTTAGAAGCGATCAAAAGATCCTTGTGGAACTATTAAATGGTTAAAAAAGTTTTAAATAAATGTAAGTAAAAAATACAGCTTTTTTGGTATTGAAAAAATGCTTTTCAATGGAAAAAATTGCAAAAAAAAATCTCCTACACATATTTGGTATCACCACGTCTATAAAGACCTGTACTACGCAATTATCATGTAATTTATCCCCAAGTGAACGCAGAAAAAAAAAACAACGAAAAAATTACAGAATTGCTGCTTTTTGCATAGTCCCCACAAAAAAGGAATAAAAAGCGATAAAAATAAAGTTATGTACCCCAAATTAATATCAATGAACAAGTCATCCCGCAAAAATAAAGCCCTCACACAGCTGTATAAAGAAAAATAAAAAAAGTTATGGGTCTTGGGATGTGGCAATGTAAAAATAAAAAGTGTTTTTATTGCGCAAAAGCAGTAAAAAAAAAAAAAAAAAATACAGTACATGTATCTGGTATTGATTTAATTGTACTGGCCCAGAGAATAAAGTTATTGTGTTATTTATGTCAAAAAATGAAAGCCCCAAAATTTATAATGTAAAAACTCAGTGGTGGCATGGCTGTTTTTTCCCATCTCCCTCCCAGAAAGTTATTAAAGATTAATCAGTAAGTTATGTGTACCGACAAAAACAAGCCCTCACACGGCTACATAGACATAAAAATATAAAAAGATATAGCTCTTGGTAAGTGACAACGAAAATATGAAACACCTCTCCTGGTTATTAAAAGGGTTCTGCAGTTCTTTTTAACTTATGACCTATCCTCTGGATAGATCATCAGCACCTGATCGGCGGGGATCGGACTACTGGGACCCCCACCGATCAGCTGTGAAGGCAGCAGCAGAGGCGGATTGGCCATATACCCTACAGGGAAATTTCCTGGTGGGCCGATGCCCAGGAGGCCACCTGATCCCTCCTCACAAACGCTGGTCAGGTGCATAATGATCTGCTAGGAGCACCAGGTACATGTGCACTTGGCCAGCAGCCACAGGTCCTTCCTGAATTCAACTGTATCACCCTCCTGATGGTGATAGGGCAGTATTTTGATGGTGATAGGGCAGTATTTTATGCTGCACTGTGGTATTTGGTTTTGCTGGGGCGGTATTTTGTGCTGTACTGTGGTATTGTTGGCCCTACCTAATTCTTTTGTCCTGCCTAGTTGTGTTGCCCCACCTTCTGTCAGTTCAGACTCGCCTACAACTTGGGGCCACTTTTAGCTTTTTTCCAGGGCCATTTTAGGTTCCCAATCCACCCTTGGGTAGCAGTATTCCAGGAGCGCCGCGGACTTCTCTCTGTTTTCCTCAAGCCCAGTGACGTCACGACTAGTATCACTGTCCTGGGAGGGGCTGAACCCCATTCAAGTGAACGGAACTTAGCCCCTCCCAGGCCAGTGATACTAGTCATGACGTCACTGGGCCTGTGGGAAACAGAGAGAAGGCCACGATGCTCCCAGAGCACCGCTGCCTTCTCAAGCAGCTGATCAGCGGGGGTCCCGAGTGTCCAACCGCCGCTGATCAAATACTGATGACCTATCAAGAGGATAGGTTGTCAGTTAAAAAGAACTGCAGAACCCATTTAAGGCCCAAAACAGGCAGGTCACTAAGGGGTTAAACAGAGCCATATAACAGAAACCAATACCAGCAAAAGCTGCTTTTTGACAATTTCCAGGTAGCACTAATTATGTAAAAAGCAGTAAAAGCAGACTAAAAAGCAGGTAAAGTTTGCAAAATTTGGTAAAAAAAATTATTATAAATTACAAAGATGCCAGACTAGCAAACTGTGAAAAGTGCAATGAATGCAGAAGCAAGATTGCACAGAGTGGCTTGGTTCAATGGTGTTCAAGATGGATCCGTTTTCCATTGTGCCATATTGTGTCAGAGAAAACGGATCCGTCCCCATTGACTTACATTGGATCCGTTTGGCTCCGTTTCGTCAGACGGACACCAAAACACTGCAAGCAGCGTTTTGGTGTCCGTCTCCAGAGCGGAATGGAGGCGGAACGGAGGCAAACTGATGCGTTCTGAGCGGATCCTTATCTATTCAGAAAGCATTAGGGCAAAACTGATCCGGTTTGGACCTCTTGTGAGAGCCCGGAATGGATCTCACAAACGGAAACCAAAACGCCAGTGTGAAAGTAGCCTAATTTGTGCATGGATTAAAGGTATTTTTTCTCCACAATGAAGCAACAGATCGCTAAGTGAAAGGTATCGTTACACCGATCACTGATTCTTTGTAAATGACCCCCTTGTGTGTGGTTTATCAGTGAATTTCTCAGGGACAGGTTCTATTTAAATATTTCTCGTGTGACCTGCACTTGTACATGTTTTACTCTCTTATAAAGTACCGGTAATTATTTTCTGATATATGGTTTGGGTGCTCTCTGATCTTTTTACACTTTTCTAGTTTGCATGCATGTAATATGCTTTTGTAATGTGGCAGTTGGAGCGCTTGCTTTTATGTATTGCAGCGCCTGCTTATCCATGTTAAAGGGGTAATCTCGGCTATCTCCGGAACTTCCATAGAAATGAATGGAGTGGCCGCATGCATGTCCGATCGGCTGTTCTGTTCATTTTGGGGGGGCTCCACAGGTACTGTGCCCCAGTTCTTGCGATCAGTAGGGTTCCCAGCAGTGGCAACCCGCCGATCTTATAGTTGTCTCCTATTCTATGTATACAGGATAACTTTATATAACTGAAATAGAGCGTTATGCAATGCAGGGTGAGGGGGAGCATCGGAGCTAGAAATGCTCTGATGCTCCACTGATACAGGCTAAATGGGTGTAGGGGAGCTTAAGCTCGGAACCTAGACAACCCCTTTAAGTTCTAATGATGCCAGATTTGGAATTTGCTGACTATAGAACCACTTTATCCTAAATAACCATAATATAAAGTGCCACCAAAATACCCTGCAAAAAAGTTCCTATGCAGCAGTGCCACACAATTCCAAAGTAAATACCGCCATACATCTCTCAATACCGTCAGACACCATACAAACCATGTCTAAACTATACTGCTGTATAATAACTGATGAAGGTAAGATTTGTTGTGGCCCCACACCTTGATTGTCGTCATCTGTGTTGCCCCCTTCAGTGATTGAAGCTGATTGAAGTGCCCTGTACCACCTTACAGGCTGCAAAGCGGCCAGGATTGAAGAGTAGCGATGACCCGATAGAAATATATGGGATCACAGTGGAAGTTGCAAAAACTCAAATAGTCTTGGATTATTTACGACTTGCGTTGCGATCCTATTCATTTCTCTAGGATCACTGCTACTCTGTAATCCTGGCTGTGACCACTGTCGCCATGTAGCCCTAGCCTAATTCCTTATATACCTAAAGGATGCAGTGTATAGCCTATAGACATTGCAGCTCCTCGTTTGGTGCCAAAATATAACCACATTTTGAGCTGTATAGTTCATAAGAATTTTGTTCATATGTATTTTGTTTTGGCCCTATTGGGATACATGATGGCTAGATATGAGAAAATCGAACGAAGTGGAATTCGATCTGAATTTTTAGGATAAATTCGATTCGCTGCGAAGCCGAATTTCCTCGTGCTTTGTGGTAGCAAATCGATTTAACCTGAAATAGTGTAAAAAAAATAAATCATACTTACCTTCTCCATTTGCTTGCGACGGGCCGGCCACCCCTATCTTGATTGAAGATCTTGGCTGAAATCCCGTACCAGCGTGACGACTTCATCTCGGGCAGCGTGAGATTTTGCGCCAGATCTTCAAACAAGATGGCGACGACCGGCCCGTCACGAGCAAGTGGAGGTGGTAAGTATGATTTCCGTTTTTTTCTGCAAATTTTACACAGTTTTTACCCTCAGATGCCGCGATCATGTATGATGCCACTCCCTGTCATTTTCCAAAACTTCGATCATCTCTAATGATGGCATTATCTGCTTTGAATATGGAAACACCTAGTAGACTGCAGGAAAGTGGCTGGAAATTTGAAACTCCCCAAATGTCCTGATCTGTGCTCATGTCACTCCTGCTTGGGATTTGGGCAGTGACAGTCTAAATGGAGAATAATGCAATTCGATAGTAATTTCAGCCAGGTCTCCCCAAACCGTATTGAAAGAAAACACTTGTGAAATATGTTGCTACTTACAGTATCAAAGATTCATTGTTCATTTCTTGAAAAGCATTGGCAGGTAACACAGTTATGTGCAAATTGTCATAGATTTCCCTGGAAGAAGAGAAGAGCGGTTGACTCCAGTGATATGACGGTAAAAACACAGCAACAGTGAAATAATCTGGAGGAGATGGTGTAGTGCCCTGGAGCACCGATACTTTAAAGTTTGGACATTTGTGGACATTTGCCTGCTTCCCATATGCAAAGTCATCAACGCCTTACTTTATTTCACTTTAAAGGGTTAAATTGCATTGACTTCTACTGTTTAATACTGTGTAACTGCATTTTATATGTTTGTTGTCATATATATCCTGCTCGTTTGCACTGTATTTGCATAGCACTGTGGAAAGGGTTAATGAATACTGAGAGACTTTTAGGACTTTCTGGCTAATAATGAGAAGCTGGTAATTTTACACAGTCTAAAGAAGAGCATGTTTTGGAGGAAAAAGGCCAGACTTGTTTACCACCAAAACCAGACAGACTGACCTTTTCAATGTCTGGTTTAGCTCTGTTATTTTGTCTGAAAACCTGTTTTTGTCTTGGAAAACTGCCATTTGAGTATCATTGAAGCTCTAATGCAAGTCTATTAGAGACGAGAGTTGTAACATTGTTTTCGTTTGTGCTGAGTTTCTCCACTCCTCCCACTAAAAGGTTCTAGTTCAGCCAGAAACTATATATATAAGGAGAGAAGTCAGAGCCTCTAGTGTTCTGCAGTTAGGGAACAGTGCTTAGAAGAGGAGACTGCCAGACTACTTGAGTGACCAGAAGAAGACACTAAGATGGGGATACTCTACCACAGACCCTGGATCACCAGCCTCTGTCCAGGGTACCAGCCATTTGAGAGAGAGAGAGAGAAAGAGAGGGACAGCTAGCTCACGCCTTTCCTCAGCATCAAACTATTCTTCTGCCAGGGAGAAGATTGGAGAAGCCAGCACAATGCCGCGTCTGTATTGTTTTGCACCTGGATTCCTCCAGTAAAGAAGCACACTGGTTTACTGAAGATTCTGACTCTATGGACTTATTTCCCATTTGGGTGCACCATGCCTTACCATCCCTTCCGGAGAGCGGGAACACATGATGACACCTCGACGGTGTCTGGGAGAACCAGTGTATCATTGGGGCCACTGCAATAGATGCTGTCCAGGAAAAACCCTCTATAGGCTGTACCTGGTATTGCAGTTGGACTCATTGTTTTAAATTAATATCAGCTGGAATACAACACATGGATAAGAGTGGTGCTCTTTCTAAAAAAAACAACAACAAAAACACAACTTTTTTGTGTAATTGATAGGTATGAGGTTATGTTAGTGTATGAGATTATATAAAGAGACTACTAGAGATGATAGGGACTCACTGGGTTGGTGACAGATTTTATGTAGGGCGAAATCAGGGAGAGGAGCCCTTAGGGCTCATGCACACAAACATATTTTGTTTCTGCTTCCGCAACGATTTTTTTCCGGCCTGTATCCATTCACTTCAATATGTCCGCATAAAAAACTGATTTTACTCCACGTGCACTCCATTTCTGTAAGTCTGCATGAACATTCCAAAAAAAAAAGTAAAAAATGTCCTATTATTGTCAGTATTATGGACAAGGATATGACATTTTATTATGGACCTGACGTTCCAGTCTGCAAACTTTGGAATACATACGGACGGTACCAGTGTTTTGTGGACTATGTGGATCTGCAATTTGCATACGGCAAAACAGGTAACGGTCGTATGCATGAGCCCTTAGGCCCCTTGCAGACGAGCGTTCCTCCCGCAGCGAGTCCGCATCGCAGCACCCGGCCTGACCTCCCAGCGCTGCCGGGGTCACATAGCATTATATTGATTTATGATGCTATGGAACCGTTACAGTTCTGGAATGTATTGGATAACAGCCAGGGCAGCCAGGGGCGTCGTTAGGTCAAAATAATCGGGCCTGGAGCCCCGAATGTTTTGTCCAGTGCCCTGAATGCAGGGCCGGCGGGGGCCCCCAGCCCGCCTCCTAGCTAATTTATTCACTTCACTTGCCTCTGTGTAATCTCGCACAGGCACACTGGCAGAGGCATCATTGAGCGAAGTGCGCATGTGCCGTCTTCTAGCGCACATCGTTCGACGAAGCCTCTGCCAGTGCGAGATTAAGGTGCTTCTCTGCAATTACACAGAGGCAAGTGAAGTGAATAAATTAGCTAGGAGGCGGCGCTGGGCTGGATGGGGATCTGTGGTGGATGACACTTAGGGGGATCTGTGGATGACATTTATGGGGATCTGTGGTGGATGACACTTATGGGGGATCTGTGGTGGATGACACTTATGGGGGATCTGTGGTGGATGACACTTATGGGGGATCTGTGGTGGATGACACTTATGGGGGATCTGTGGTGGATGACACTGATGGGGGATCTGTGGATGACACTGATGGGGGATCTGTGGATGACACTGATGGGGGATCTGTGGATGGCACTGTTATGGATGATCTGTGGGGTTGCCCAGACGGCTAGGCCCTTCACTGTAGTTATTAACCCCATTCAGCAGTCCCCTATTCACTGAAGGGGGGACTGCTGAAAGGGGTTTATAACTACTGTGAAGGCCCCCGCCGGTG
Source organism: Bufo bufo (assembly GCF_905171765.1). Taxonomy (NCBI): domain Eukaryota; kingdom Metazoa; phylum Chordata; class Amphibia; order Anura; family Bufonidae; genus Bufo; species Bufo bufo. The sequence continues at coordinate 564,414,326 of NC_053392.1, read as the reverse complement.
GTGATGAGAGCGTGGCTTCATGGGGTGGGGGCGTGACTTCACATGGGCTCGTGCCCCGGATCTCTTCAGACTCTAACAATGCCCCTGCTGGCAGCATTTTCTCAGTGTCATTGAATACATTCCACACCTCTAAGGGTTACATAGCATCATAAATCAATATAATGCTGTGACTCCCGGCAGGGATGGGAGGTCAGGCCTGGTGCCGCGATGCGGACTCACTGCGGGAGGAACGCTCGTCTGCAAGGGGCCTTAGAGTACAGCTACATAGTGATTTTGGGAAGCGCATATGTTACGCCCAAGTGTCACAGTGTAGCAGGGCTGCCATAGGAATGAATGGGGTCACAGCACGTCTTTGCTGCAACCGTGATATGTGAATCACAACTGTCAAGGGCAAAATTGCCATGTAGCCAAACCCTTAATGGGGTATTCCAGGATATTACTAATGATAACCCATCTTCAAGATATACCATTAATATCCGATGAGTTAGGGGTCTGACAACCCACACCGCCGCTGATCAGCTCTTCCTAAGTAGTTCCAGTGCCGGAAATCAGCACCGGAACAACATAGCGCCATCCATTGTGTAGTGGATGGAGCTGGTTACTGCAGCGCCGCTCCCATTAACAAACTCCATCCAGTACACAGTGCCTCTTCATAACTTTGGTGGATCCACCGCCAGCACAAGACCTTATTAAGACTGGCGTCTAAAATGCTACTTTAGGCTACTTTCACACTGGCGTTTTGGTTTCCGTTTGTGAGATCCGTTCAGGGCTCTCACAAGCGGTCCAAAACGGATCAGTTTAGCCCCAATGCATTCTGAATGGAAAAGGATCCGCTCAGAATGCATCAGTTTGCCTCCGTTCCGCCTCCATTCCGCTCTGGAGGCGGACACCAAAACGTTGCTTGCAGCGTTTTGGTGTCCGCCTGACGATGCAGAGGCAAATGGGGACGGATCCGTTTTCACTGACACAATAGAAAACGGATCTGTCCCCCACTGACTTTCTATGGTGTTCAAGACGGATCCGTTTTGGCTATGTTACAGATAATACAAACAGATCCGTTATTATCGGTGTGGATCCGTCTGTGCAGATCCATGACGGATCCGCACCAAACGCGAGTGTGAAAGTAGCCTTATCCTCCACGTTGTCTGATGTACATAAATAGCACGACCTGAAGCCTCCAGATAAAGCAGAGCCACAAATCTGCATCCAAATCCGCATATCACCAAGCAAGGGTGGACCACACAGATCAGGGATCAGGGACCACACAGATCAGGGAGCCCCCTGCTGGCACAAGCAGTTGTCTAGACAAAAAAAAGGGACCTCTGCAGGCTGCCCTGCTAACCTGAGTGTGGAGCTCTGATGGGGTGCAGATTAGTGGTGCGATTGGGGCTGCCAGACATAACTTTTGCTTTGGGCCCCATAAACACGGAGATTAAATTGTGCAGGTATTACAGCTTTGTGAAAGCCGTCTACTATTGTTCTTTGTACTTTTGCACTCATATATTTTCTAAAATGCTGTAAACATCTTGAATTTTTTAAAGGGCATCTCTCAGCAGATTTGTACCGATGAAAGTGGCTGACCGGTGGGAGACAAAGGGACAGATTTATTAAAACTGGTGCAAAGGAGAACTGGCTTAGGGCTCATGCCCATGAGTGTAACGGCCCCTTCCCGTGATGCAGACCCATTAACTTGAATGGGTCCGCGATCGGCTGCATATGGTCAAAGATAGGACATGTTCTATCTTTTTGCGTTGCAGGGGCACGGATGGAAAGCCCAATGAAGCGCTTCGTAGTGCTTCCAATCCATACCTCAGCTCCGCAAAAGATAGGTGAAGTGAAGTCCTATCTTCGGTCAATGGGTCCAAATCCAAACCACGGAGTGCATACGGCCAGTGCTGTACATTGCCGTTTATGGTCCGCAATACAGGAACCGAGCCAGTACCCTCATGGGCATGAGTTCTTAGTTGCCCATAGCTACCAATCAGACGCCACCTTTCATTTTTCAGAGCTCCTTTGGAAAAGGAAAGAGTGCCAGTTTTGATTTCCACCAGTTTTGATAAGTCTCCCCCAAACTGTTTCAATTTAAAATTAATAATATATTATAATATAATTAATAATAATATAATAACAGGTTGTTATACTTACAAAATGAAGTTTAATTCTATCGAGAAGATTTTCGTGACATCTGGAAATGCTCGAATTCCTGTGTTACAAATACTCCTACAAGATATTTACAAATAAAATAAAAAAAAAGCGCTGTAAGTATAGCTGCAATGCAAAGTACCGCGAAACTAAAGTGTAACCAATATTGTTATTATGTTCCACGACAATTGAAAATCACATATACTCTGCAGATATGTGACGGCAACAAGAGCTGAGGCCAACGTATTTTCTCAAGTAGCTATTTGTGATGGAAATCTCTGCAATAAATATGTAAAGTGAGCCTTGTATGATGTTACGATGGTTCTTTTATTTACCGCGGTCTATGGATTTAAAAAATAATTGGCTATTAATGCGGAGTAACATGAGCCTGTAAAGTAATGATGAGGGCCTTAAATCTGGTGGGACGTTTCTACAGAATACATGCCTTGCAATTTAGGTGATTAATTTACAGGCTGCTATTCAGTTCTATAATACTCGCCCGGAGATGTCAAGTTAAAGAACACACTTCATGATTAAATGAACCTGCAGCCCAACAGGTCATCCCGCAATATGGAGGCAGCAAGGCAAATGCTGAAGAGAGGATCCTAATTAAATAAGATAAGGTCTGTAGGTTGCGTTTCAAGGCAATTTCTGGACGTCTAAAGAGGGAATGTGTGTTGTTAATCACACAGCGGAGGTCATTCCAGACCTTGTACTTTTATGATATTACAGTATTAATAACTAATGAAACCGCTGACAGATTTATGGAGGTTTTATATTGCTGTCATCACTTGTTTTTTTTTTTCTTTGTGACATTGTGCGATGAGATTATCTTTAATTAGTTATGTATAATGAACATTCTGATCCTGGTGGGAATCACAATCGGGTTTACTACAATATTCACGCAGAGTGAATTTGTTTTTTCTTATACTTTTCCATTTATTTATTTTTTTCATGTAAGATTTCTTAAATAAATCCATTTGATTAAAAACAACTGGGAACTGAGATTGTATATTTTCCAAATTACATCTTACCGTAAGTGGCTCTGGTTATCCCAGGACTCTACGGGATCCCTGAAGCTGTGTGCCTCTTGCTGCCTGAGAGTAAGGGTAGGTTCACAGAAAGTTTTTTGTGTGCTGAAAAATTTTTTGGGATGCGTGTTTTTTTTTATATAGGCATGGTAGATGGAAATTCCTTTTAAAAGGCTTACCCACAAATCAAGATAATATTAAAAACAAACCCAAAAAGCCATTGAACAACTTTGCACTGTTTCCACCCAAACAATATTAATTTCATATTTCTTATCGTTGTGTCTTCTCCCTCACCTGCTCATCTTTTGCTATTGTGGGCAGCGTCCTGGGCAGTGTCATATGACTCATTTCTCAGTTTTTTACCAACAACTCCCACAACCCTTTGCTTACACTGTTTTTCACTCCTGCCTGTCAGTCTTCATTCCCCTCTGGCAGCTGAAAATATAGTCTCGAGTAAGTCCCTAGCCAGTCTCCTTGCCCTGCTTGCAGCTGTAAATATAGTTCCTAATATTTATGTTCCATAGCCACTTCTTCTGTGAAGAAGTTCGGGTTTGGGTACCAAACACGCTCGATTTTTCTCACACGAGTGCAAAACGCATTACAATGTTTTGCACTCGTGCGGAAAAATCGCGGGTGTTCCCGCAACGCACCCGCACATTTTCCCGCAACGCCCGTGTGAAAGGGGCCTAACAAGCAACGGAAAAACTATTTGTATTGGCTGCTTCCCAGTGGACAAAGGATCACTTCACACAGAACAGGAATGAGGATCCAGCACCACAAAGCTGGCTAGGTGGATGTGCACATTGCTATACACTTGAACACCAGATGGCGTTGTACTATGTAAATAAACTCTTTAATGCATCATTTTTAATGCCTGTAAAAGACAAACATTTTTAATATGTCATGATCTCTACACTATGTATAGTACTTTAACCATTTCTATACATGAAATGATGTGGAGGTCACTTAGCTAGGAAGTTAAAGGGGTTGTCTCACTTCAGCAGATGGCATTTATCATGTAGAGAAAGTTAATACAAGGCACTTACTAATGTATTGTGATTATCCATGTTGCCTCCTTTATTGGCTGGATTCGTTTTTCCATTACATTATACACTGCTCATATCCAGGGTTGCGACCACCCTGCAGTCCAGCCTGTGCACACCACTCCCGCAGTCCCAATCTCCTCATAGATTGTAAATTCTGGCGAGCAGGGCACACATTCCTCTGACCTGTTTATTGCTATTTTATTTATGACTCTAATTGAAAAGATGTACCATAGCACTCACGGATCTTAGAATCCCATTTATGAATCCAAAAGTGCCCTGTACATCTGGGTCAGAGACGAGACCCTCATTCTTAGCTTTGTGGGGAGGGGGGTTTGACCACTGGATAGGTGCTCTACATTCTGCTATAGATCTAGTGCTCTACATTCTGCTATGTCCTGTACACAAGTCATACATTACTATATGTCATAAGGGTGGTCTGAGATGACTCCAACTATATTTTAGAACAGGTCTAAATTACTAGATTTTGTTCATAAATCAGTTGAATCGCCATGTACAGGTATCAGTCAAATCAATAAGGTATCCCTCTTGCAATCAGCTTTGTTCAGCACTGGATTTTGGCAGCAAGTGCTCAATTTGCCTGCAGTGCCACTTGTGAAATAAAAGGAGCATTGCATGCTGCCCAATGGAATCAATGGGCGGCCTGTGTAATACATGGCTGTGACGGGTCCTCCACAGAGAGATGTTCTTTGTAGCCACACTGTTAGGCTGAGTTCACATTTCAGTTATTACCATCAGTTAGGGTCCATTCACACGTCCGCAATTTCGTTCCGCATTTTGCGGAACGGAATTGCGGACCCATTCATTTCTATGGGGCAGCACTATGTGCTGCCAGGATCCGGAATTGCTTGTGAGTCAAAAGCAGATGCGGGTCAAAAACACAGAACAGGTGCAGATCTTCCCATTATACCTTATCTATCAGTAGGTTTCACTACTGGTTTGGGCTCACAATAACTGATGGAAATAACTGAAGTGTGAACTCAACCTAAGCTAAACCACCATGCTGATAATCTAATGTGCACGTGGGCCTCCCAGATGTTCGGCTAATGAAGTATCTGGCAGTTGGACTTCAACATGCTTGATCTTTTTGTTCCTAAGGGAGATAAAATGCCTTCAGTGGGAACTAGTAGCGGCTTTCTCTCCTTTCATTATTGGTAACATATGCGCGCTCAGCTAGGCCAAGAATAGCTATGTATGGGAGTTCGGAAGGAATACATGTTGGTCAAATGAGCTTTCGACTGACAGCTATCCAATGTGTACGGCCAGCCTCAAGGTAGTTGATGTAGTTCCTGAATAAGATGCTTCCCTCTCATTTCTCAGAATGCCTTATAATAGGGTGTAAAGGGATTAAAAAGCCCCTTTAACCCTTTCATAGGGTGTTTAAAGATGGTGCCCACTGCAGGCACCATAGCCGCGGGTGGCCGCCTGCTTTTTTTTTTTAGCAGACACCTGCGCCTCATGCCTGCAACTGGCAGTAATGCCGATCGCGGACATTTCACACCTCAGATGCTGTGGTCAATTCTGACCATGGCATCTGAGCACGCTGAAACCGAAAGTGTGCACTTTCGGTTGTGCTCCAGCACCACTGTGTGGCGATCAGAGGAACCAGAGCGTGTATGCAGCAGCCTGTGTCTTTATGAATGACAGGAGGCTGCTGCATTTATTATGGAACTATTGCCTGTAATAGGGCTCCATAGGAAAGTAGTAAAATCATCATAGACTCCAATGCAAGTGCATTGGAGTCTGTGATAATGGCAATCAGAGGAATGCATGTTCTAGTTCCCTATGGGAACTATAAAAGTGTAAAAAAAAAAAAAGTAAAAAAAAAAACATGAATTCAAAACACTCCTCTTTTCCCAAAATAAAAGAACAAAAAAAATAAAAAATGTGTCTCAATGTGCGAAAATGCCCATAGTATAAAAATATATTCCCCATATGGCAAATAGCGAAACGGAAAAAAGCGTCCAAACGGCTGATATGCCGTTTTTGGTTGCTTCATTTTCTACAAAAAATTTAATTGCATCGGTCTTGATAAATTGCCTGAGGATGATTAATATACACAGGTTGCTTACAACTCAATCAAATAAAGGTCCAAAATCGCTTCAACAGAGTCCAGGCTGCCATGGCAACCGATCGGAGCCCTACGATTTCACTGCGGGGGCTCCAATCGGAAGGAAGATGGTGCCGCTATCATTCGTGATCACAGCACCTGAGGGGTTAAATGGAACCTGTCGCCTCTACTATGCTACCCTCACTGAGCGTTTCTAAATGTTCATTGTGTTACCCTAAACATATAAATTACACTTTTAATTTCATTCGCAGACGAATTCAATAGGTATTATGCATTTTTGTATTTCTCGCCTTTTATACAAATTAACATAAAAGAGTCATATCTTACTTGTGTGACCAGAGAAGAGACATATTTTCAAGCTCTGACTCATCTCAGGTTAATTTGCATATGTATCAAATCGGTTATTTTACACAATAAAAGCACACAGAGCTATGGGGACTGGGTGTTGTGAATGTGCTAGCGGCCATCTAGCAACCCATGTCCTCAGCTCTATACCCAAAATCCCGGTGACAGGTTCCCTTTAAATGGCAGCGCTTACTGTCAATGCGGCCGGATGCTGGCTGTATCATACAGCCGGCAGATCGCGCGTATGAAGCGGGCTCACTGCAGAGGCCCACTCCATACATCCCCCGGCACGCAATGAAGTACCTGTACGTCCTAATGCGTGAAGGGGTTAAAAAAAGTTTTCAGAACCCATCAACTCACTGTAAGGAGTCAAATCTTGCATGGACATCACGTCCTTACCATGTTTTCATTCTGGTCTCTGGTTGGGCTCATCTGATGGGGCCAGAGCTGTTTGTCTCCCTGTGTCAAGAGCAAACTCCTCAACCTCATCTGTGCAAGCACCAAGAAGATGAATAGTTCTGGCCCCTGTCCAGAACTTCCCTTATCCTGAGCTGCAGAAGTGATGTCCCCATCCACAGACCACACCAAAAACCTGGTAAAAGAAGTGGCATTGGCCAATGTAGGATTTTCCAAAGAGGAGTGTCACGATAAGTATCCTGGGAACTTTCTTCTGCTGGCCAGATATGATTAATGAAGGTTAGTTACTGGTTCTCAGAAAACCTCTAAGTTGTAATTGGTTTCATGGAAAAACTCTTTTGAAACCAATAAACTCCATTTTATTACTATATTTTGTTTGTTTCATGAGCTTTTATAAATCCAGTGAATCATTAAGTCATAATTTATCAAAGAAAGCAACAAATAGAATGATTCTACTAATTACATTTCAGGCCACGTCTCCAGATTAATAGCTTAACACTGAGGACAGTAAATACATACTTATTGACTTAATTCTCTCTGTCTTGTTCCCAGGTTAGCCTTATATGCTCAATCACTTGTTAGGGACCCGCCTGCGCAAGCCACCTTGACGCCTGGTAGATGGTCCAGACACACGTTTGATCCAATATGTGCGCTAAGAGCCTCCATTGACTCATTTATAGTAGGTATGATCCCACTTTTATTTAGAATGATCCCTATTTCTTAGCTCTATTGTTTGTATATATAATGGCGGGCAGCCATTTTCTTTTTTATCAATCATGTTTGCTTTATGGATTTGCACCTGTGATTCTGAATGTTCTAGTCTAAATTTTCTTGTAGCAATCACTTGTAGTCATGTATTTTTATATACAATTCCTGGCAGTCTTGACATGGGATACGTGCCTTGTGACAGCTGTTCTTTCTTTGCCATTAGTACCTGTCGTCCCTGGTAACCCTTTGACGTGTCATACAGTCTGTTCCAGACGTCCATAAATTTCAATTTTTAGCAGCCAGGGCTAATGAGTAACCAGACAGTTTTGTCATAATTACATTAAAGGAAATAAAGGCAATAGGCAGCAACACAAAGCAGAGCTCACTCTGTCCTCCCAAACCGAGGTTATCTTAATAAAGGATTTTACTGTCACTTGCACTTGTCACCTGACTTTTTTTTTTTTTTTTTTTAGAGTTTGACCTTTTTATTATAAAACAGGAAACATGAATTGTCAGTAAACATAATATCCATTCAGGTCAAATTATACAGGGGGCTACTTATATACCTCCCCTTGGGTCTATGGCTGCTATTTCCCGGGGGAGGGGGAGGGGGGGCTTCTATAGAAAGTCACCTGACATTTTAAAAGCAACATTTTTAAAAACATGACTCACTGTACAGTCGTGACCCAAAAGTTCTGAGACTGACACCAATTTTGTTTTTTACAATGTTTGCAGCTTCACTTTTTATGCTGGCAATTTGCATTAAAGAAGTTTTCTGGTGTGAGACACACTGGAGAGTGTGCTTCTGCTAGGAATCCTGATATTTATCTCTGAAGTACCTTATAGCTACACGCTGGAGCGGCAAGTGAGGGGTGAGAATGCTGTGCCACCAGGAGAAAGCCTGTGGGAATACAAAAAAATGCCCAGAAAGGCTAAGGTGACGCACAAACCGGAGTGGGAGCTGTGGCCTCAACATGGCGCCGGCGAGGAAGAAGGGGAGGACCCACAAGACAGGCTGAGCCGCGATATACAGTCATGTGAAAAAATTAGGACACCCTTTGAAAGCATGTGGTTTTTTGTAACATTTTTAATAAATGGTTATTTCATCTCCGTTTCAACAATACAGAGAGATTAAAGTAATCCAACTAAACAAAGAAAACTGAAGAAAAGTCTTTTCAAGATCTTCTGTAAATGTCATTCTACAAAAATGCCTATTCTAACTGAGGAAAAAGATAGGACACCCTCACATGTATTCCCTCTTAAATTGGCTCAGATCTCACACCAGGTGCACATAATTAGTAGATCGTTACTCTGCATGTTGAATGAGGCTTGCCCTATTTAAACCTCAGACATTTAGTTTGGTGTGCTCCTGACTGTTGAAGTGAGAGTGAGCACCATGGTGAGAGCAAAAGAGCTGTCAGAGGACTTCAGAAAAAAGATTGTAGCAGCCTATGAGTCTGGGAAGGGATTTAAAAAGATCTCAAAAGATTTTGAAATCAGCCATTCCACTGTCCGGAAGATAGTCTACAAGTGGAGGGCTTTCAAAACAACTGCCAACATGCCCAGGACTGGTCGCCCCAGCAAGTTCACCCCAAGAGCAGACCGCAAGATGCTAAAAGAGGTCTCCAAAAACCCTAAAGTGTCATCTCGAGAACTACAGCAGGCTCTGGCTACTGTTGATGTAGAAGTACATGCCTCTACAATCAGAAAGAGACTGTACAAGTTTAACTTGCATGGGAGGTGTGCAAGGAGGAAACCTTTGCTTTCCAAGAGAAACATCGAGGCCAGACTGACATTTGCCAGAGATAAAGTTGACAAAGACCAGGACTTCTGGAATAATGTTCTTTGGACAGATGAGTCCAAAATTGAATTATTTGGACACAACAGCAGAGGACATGTTTGGCGTAAACCAAACACAGCATTCCAAGAAAAGAACCTCATACCAACTGTGAAGCATGGAGGTGGAAGTGTCATGGTTTGGGGCTGCTTTGCTGCAGCAGGACCTGGTCAGCTCACCATCATAGAATCCACGATGAATTCTACTGTGTATCAGAAGGTGCTTGAAGAACATGTGAGACCATCAGTTAGAAAATTAAAGCTGAAGCGGAACTGGACCATGCAACATGACAATGACCCAAAACATACTAGTAAATCAACCAAAGATTGGCTGAAAAAGAAGAAATGGAGAGTCCTGGAATGGCCAAGTCAAAGTCCAGATTTGAATCCCATTGAGATGCTGTGGGGTGACTTGAAAAGGGCTGTACGTGCAAGAAACCCCTCAAACATCTCACAGCTGAAAAAGTTCTGCATTGAGGAGTGGGGTAAAATTTCCTCAGACCGATGTCGAAGACTGGTAGATGGCTACAAGAACCGTCTCACTGCAGTTATTTCAGCCAAAGGAGGTAACACTCGCTATTAGGGGCAAGGGTGTCCTATCTTTTTCCTCAGTTAGAATAGGCATTTTTGTAGAATGACATTTACAGAAGATCTTGAAAAGACTTTTCTTCAGTTTTCTTTGTTTAGTCGGATTACTTTAATCTCTCTGTATTGTTGAAACGGAGATGAAATAACCATTTATTAAAAATGTTACAAAAAACCACATGCTTTCAAAGGGTGTCCTAATTTTTTCACATGACTGTAGCTGCACAGAGGACAGAGACATGCAATGCGACAATTAACTGCAATATAGAGTACAAAATTGCATAATAATAACAAGTGCTACACTATAAGTGCGAGATACTTGGCAAGTCGTTTTGTACAAAATTATTTGAGCCCGTCTGCCGAGCGTCAAGGCGATCTCTGTTAGACGGGTTCAAATAATTTTGTACAAAACGATTTGCCAAGTATCTCGCACTTATAGTGTAGCACTTGTTATTATTATGCAATTTTGTACTCTATATTGCAGTTAATTGTCGCATTGCATGTTTCTGTCTTTTAATGTTGTTCCCTGCCTTAGCAATGTGCTTCTGCGGTTTGGTATGTGCTGACTGAGCCCCTTTTTTGGTTTTTCTTTGCAGTTTGTACTGGAGGTGTGGCTGCCTCCTCAGTCATGCACTCCTAACCACCCTGTCTGCCCTATAGGCTGATTTTAATTAGTGTTAGTACATAGTCAGGCCTGCTCCCCTTCACTCACTGAAGCCATGGCACCAGGAGTGGGATAGTTTGTGGACTCTCACTGCAGTCCTTGGTAGCCATTTGGCGCCGGTGATGTCGTGGAGTGGGCCTGCTGTGTAATCTACACTCCCTGAAGTGTATGGTAGCCGTCATGGCACCTAACAGGTAAAATTATCGTAGGTATGTGGAACCTCACTCCCTGAAGTGTATGGTAGCCGTCATGGCACCTAACAGGTAGAATTTAGCGTAGGAACCCGTCTAACAGAGATCGCCTTGACGCTCGGCAGACGGGCTCAAATAATTTTGTACAAAACTATTTGCCAAGTATCTCGCACTTATAGTGTAGCACTTGTTATTATTATGCAATTTTGTACTCTATATTGCAGTTAATTGTCGCATTGCATGTTTCTGTCTTTTAATGTTGTTCCCTGCCTTAGCAATGTGCTTCTGCGGTTTGGTATGTGCTGACTGAGCCCCTTTTTTGGTTTTTCTTTGCAGTTTGTACTGGAGGTGTGGCTGCCTCCTCAGTCATGCACTCCTAACCACCCTGTCTGCCCTATAGGCTGATTTTAATTAGTGTTAGTACATAGTCAGGCCTGCTCCCCTTCACTCACTGAAGCCATGGCACCAGGAGTGGGATAGTTTGTGGAATCTCACTGCAGTCCTTGGTAGCCATTTGGCGCCGGTGATGTCGTGGAGTGGGCCTGCTGTGTAATCTACACTCCCTGAAGTGTATGGTAGCCGTCATGGCACCTAACAGGTAAAATTATCGTAGGTATGTGGAACCTCACTCCCTGAAGTGTATGGTAGCCGTCATGGCACCTAACAGGTAGAATTTAGCGTAGGAACCCGTCTAACAGAGATCGCCTTGACGCTCGGCAGACGGGCTCAAATAATTTTGTACAAAACGATTTGCCAAGTATCTCGCACTTATAGTGTAGCACTTGTTATTATTATGCAATTTTGTACTCTATATTGCAGTTAATTGTCGCATTGCATGTTTCTGTCTTTTAATGTTGTTCCCTGCCTTAGCAATGTGCTTCTGCGGTTTGGTATGTGCTGACTGAGCCCCTTTTTTGGTTTTACAGAGGACAGAGAGGCACAGAGAAGAGTGTGGGACAGACCTCTCATCAGATGAAGGAGAAAGATCCTCTGGCTATGAAAAGAGAGAAAAAGGAGCCAAGGCGCAGGAAACTCCTGGTAAGCAAAGCCGGGCAGCCAGGGATAGACACGCTTCCCCTGAGAAAGAACCTTCCCTTTTAGATGTGATGTCGGTAGTGGTACAATGCAACAACACTCTCAAATCCCTATCTGTCACGGCGGGGCGTGGCGGAAACCCCCCGCCGTGCAGTAGCGGTGGCTGCTAGCCAGGTAGCAGGGAACAGGGAGCAAGTCACCTTCTAATGCCACCCTAGGTTCTCCCTAGACTCCTAGCGCATGCTCACCGACCTAGGACCCTGGGAATCCCTGCTGTGCCCTAATCCTGAAGACAGGGCAGAGACCACCCATTCATCCTTCACCATGGATGAATGGTGTCTCCTGAAGCCCAGCAACTGACCACCAACTAGACAGGGCCACAGCCGAACGACAGGTAAGTACATAAGACAACAGACAACAAAAGTTATCAGGACTTACCTGCCGCCGACGAGATGTACCGGAAACTCACAGTCTAGCTGTTTGCTTAAACCCCTCCAGGAAAGCAAGCTCCATAAGGAGCACACACACCAGCAAACAAGGCCCACACCATACAACATACACCACAGGTGGGGAAGGGTAAACAGAAGCAAGCAGGAGGGAAAGCAAGGGAAAACAATAAAATAAGGGTGACTCACACAGACATAGACATTCAGCAAGGGAGCAGAGCTCCTACACAGACTGACAAAATCCAACTGACCACAGGCTCCAACACACCAACATATAAGGAGGCCTGAGGTCACACCAACCACACCTAGCAAAAACACACCTTAACCCTGTACACACCAAAGCAGGGAAAGGAAACATCCTTAAAGGGAAAGCGCACACACATACATATCAACAAGTTGCCACGAGCAACCAGCATGCGCGGTGAAAGTGTCACGGCCCACACCAAAGGCCGTGACACTATCATTACAAGTGGGGGGCTTAAGAGAAGATTTATTGCTTAGAAGAAATGATGTGCATAAGATTGCAGAAAGAACCACTAAAGTGGAAAAAAGAGTGTCAGGCCTGGAAGATGAAATGAGCCCTCTCAAAATGACGGCCAAGTTGACTGATTGCGATATTGCTGATTTATTTGCCAAAACAGATGACTTGGAAAATAGATTGCGTCGCAACAACATTAGAATTGTGGGGGTCCTGGAAAAAGCGGAAGGAGTTAATACTACAGATTTTATTGAAAAGTGGATATCGCAAAAGTTCCAAGACAAAGAACTATCATCACTATATGCTGTTGAAAGGGCGCATAGGGTGCCCACAAGACCGTTCCCCCAGGTAGACCACCACGCCCAATTCTAGCTAAAATACTTCACTACAAAGATAGAGATATTATATTGCGACAAGCACAATATCATCCAGACCCGTTATCAATGGAGTTCAGATTTCATTTTTCCCTGACTACTCTACAGAAGTTCAGAAAAGAAGGGCGCGGTTTTTAGATATTAAAAGGAGACAGCGAAATCTCCAAATTCCATATTCCATGATGTTCCCGGCGAAATTGAGGGTGGAGGCCTTGGGGACCACACAGTTCTTTGAAGATCCAGGGGAGGCGCTGAAATGGCTGGATCTACATGAGAATCAACTGAAGACAAAGGACACTGGCACCTGAGGATAAGAAGATCTGGTGAAAGAGTCAACTTAACACATTGTTTATATGTTTTTTCATCCTAGCTGGGGATGGCCCCTTTTGTTATATGGTTTATCTCCCTTCCTTTTCCCTTTCCGTTGTGTTTAATTTCTTATGTTACAGAGGGAAAAGGTTAAAACGGCTCCAGAAATACAGACCTGAAAGGGACTTAAAGGTTTGCTTGAAAGGTACCAACAGCAGCCTAAGAGCAAGAGCGTGAGTAACCTGTGGGACTGTCTCAAAAGACGCGAGTCTGTGCAGGACTGGGTTTTGCTGCATATTATGTTGGGCAGGTTTGGGGATGTTTGCTTATGTTGGGCGGGTTATGGGGTCAAATACTGGTTACTCTACATGAAGTTTGCTATCGGGGGGCTAAATTAGGCGGGAGGGAGGTGTTAACACGCTTCAGCATTGCATGGCCTTCGGAAGTAGGGCAAGGGTTGTGGGCCCAGTGGATCCCGGTTAATAATGACTCATATAACTAAAATAATTAGCTGGAATGTGAGGGGGATGGCCGATGTGACTAAATGCCAAAGTATATTTAATTATTTGCTGAGGTTTCATCCAGCTATATATTGTCTGCAAGAGACCCACTTGACTAAGCAGTCGCTGCACAATGTAAAGAAGACATGGGTGGGCTTCTCGGCGCATGCAGTATTTTCCTCACATTCCAGAGGGGTCAGCATCTTGATACATAAAAGTATGAGGTTTGAATGTATGCGGGAACATGTTGACTCTGAAGGGAGGTTCATATGTTTACTATGTAATGTGGATGGAGTGAGAATAATTTTGGTAGGGGTTTATATTCCCCCCTCCTTTCTCGGTGGTCCCCCTGAGACTTATATTAGATATCCTGGCTCAATATGCAGGGATTCCTTGGCTAATAATTGGTGATTTTAATAATGTACCAGATGAGAGGGTCGACAGATGTAGAATACATAATACGGGCAGACAACCGGGTCCATCTCCCTTACATACCATCATGACGGTGGTAGGACTGTTAGATATTTGGAGGCTTCAACATCCGGCGGAATTTAGCTATTCATACAATTCGTCCATGTACTCCTCCCTATCAAGAATAGATCTGACCCTAATCAATAATAGTATGTTTCCATAAATACACTCCACGGTTTACCTCCCCAGATCCCTGTCGGACCATTCCCCGTTGAAAATGGAATTATCCTTATCCACAGGTACTGGTCTGGGACCCAAGATGTGAAAGTGTAATGCTTTCTGGCTACAAGTACTAGGGGACATGAAGGAGATTGAGGTTGCATTGGAGGAATATTTTTTCCTTAATGCAGGTACGGCGTCTATGCACACTATTTGGGATGCCATGAAGAGTTTTTTAAGAGGGATATTGATCCGATCTATTAGTAAACATAAAATCCGATCTAGGGAGGTGGACGTCCGTATGCATGAAAGGGTAAAAAAAGCTGAGCTAGCATTTGTTTTGGCTCCCTCATTGCCCTCTAGTACACACTTAAAGATAGCACAAGAGGACTTGGGATGTCATTTGTTGCAAGCGGCAAATAGAAAGCGGCAATTTTATAAACAATGCTTTTTCGAGGAAGGAGAAAAAGTGGGGCATCTGCTTTTGGTAATCTCTAAGGCACAGCAGTGATCTCCCTGTATTGCTAAATTAATTAATGAGCAAGGGCAGAGTAGGAAGGATACAGGGGAGAGGCTGGAGACTCTGGAGTGCTTTTACTCTTCTCTATATACATCCAAATCATCTTGTACAGAGGCAAAAATCGTGGAGTTTCTGGGCAGGATTGATCTACCCAAATTATCACATGAAGATAGGGAAATGTTAGAAGCCCCTTTAAGCCTGGAAGAATTAGATTACAGCATTATATACCATGGCAAATGATAAGGCTCCAGGCACTGACGGGCTCCCAACCGAGGTATATAAAAAAATTCCGAGGGGTGTTACTCCCTGAGCTGCTGAAGGTTCTCCAACATTCTTTAGAGGTGGGTTGTCTCCCTGATTCCATGCAGGAAGCACTTATTGTGGTGTTACCCAAGCCTGGGAAGGATCCCAAAATACCGGATTCATATAGACCCATTTCGTTGCTAGCGGCGAATGTCAAGTTGCTGGCCAAGGCACTTGCGACAAGACCATCCAAAGGGATATTGTTCATAATACACTCCGACCAGACGGGATTCATGCCCCAAAAATCCACCTCTATTAATATACATAGAGTCTTCACTAGTATACAGAATGGGGAGGATAATGGGGGAAATAGGGCAATCCTGTCACTAGACGCCGCTAAGGCTTTTGATAGCATAGAATGGAGATATCTGTGGTGTACGCTAACGGCAATGGGTTTTGGTCAGTGTTTTATTAAATGGGTGCAAACGCTATACTCAGATCCAAGAGAGCTCATTAGAGCCAACTGGGGAATGTCTTCGATGTTTAGGTTGGCTAGGGGGACTCGACAGGGATGCCCACTGTCCCCTCTATTGTTTGCAATAGCGATCGAGCCACTTGCAGCAGCAGTACGCTGCTCCCTAGGAATCCAAGGCTTTAAATATGGATCAGTCCACAATATGTACGCTGATAAAACTCTGCTATTTTTGGGGGATACGTTGGCATCTCTGTCAGAGGCCATGTCGCTAATTGGCAATTTCGGTAAGATGTCGGGGTTGAATATAAACTGGCATATATCGGCGCTCATGTTTCTACATGGTCAAATTTCCTCGAAAGTTGCTAAGGAAAACAACATTCCTTGTGTTAAAACCATCAAATACATGGGGATTAACATACAGTACAGACCAAAAGTTTGGACACACCTTCTCATTCAAAGAGTTTTCTTTATTTTCATGACTATGAAAATTGTAGATTCACACTGAAGGCATCAAAACTATGAATTAACACATGTGGAATTATATACATAACAAACAAGTGTGAAACAACTGAAATTATGTAATATTCTAGGTTCTTCAAAGTAGCCACCTTTTGTTTTGATTACTGCTTTGCACACTCTTGGCATTCTCTTGATGAGCTTCAAGAGGTAGTCCCCTGAAATGGTTTTAACTTCACAGGTGTGCCCTGTCAGGTTTAATAAGTGGGATTTCTTGCCTTATAAATGGGGTTGGGACCATCAGTTGCGTTGAGGAGAAGTCAGGTGGATACACAGCTGATAGTCCTACTGAATAGACTGTTAGAATTTGTATTATGGCAAGAAAATAGCAGCTAAGTAAAGAAAAACGAGTGGCCATCATTACTTTAAGAAATGAAGGTCAGTTAGTCAGCCGAAAAATTGGGAAAACGTTGAAAGTAAGGGCTATTTGACCATGAAGGAGAGTGATGGGGTGCTGCGCCAGATGACCTGGCCCCCACAGTCACCGGACCTGAACCCAATCGAGATGGTTTGGGGTGAGCTGGACCGCAGAGTGAAGGCAAAAGGGCCAACAAGTGCTAAGCATCTCTGGGAACTCCTTCAAGACTGTTGGAAAACCATTTCAGGGGACTACCTCTTGAAGCTCATCAAGAGAATGCCAAGAGTGTGCAAAGCAGTAATCAAAGCAAAAGGTGGCTACTTTGAAGAACCTAGAATATGACATATTTTCAGTTGTTTCACACTTGTTTGTTATGTATATAATTCCACATGTGTTAATTCATAGTTTTGATGCCGTCATAGTCATGAAAATAAAGAAAACTCTTTGAATGAGAAGGTGTGTCCAAACTTTTGGTCTGTACTGTATCTCCGAAGCTGGAAGACTTTGAGGAGATAAATCTAACACCGTTGCTTGCAAAGTTTAAAATCCAGAGTAGGACATGGTGTAAACTTTTCCTGTCGGTAGTGGGGAGAGTTAACCTCTTAAAAAGGATTATGATGCCCCAACTATTATACGTGCTTCATAATGCCCCGATATGGTTACCACTAAATAGGTTCCAGATGATCAATTCCATTTTCATGGAGCTGGTATGGAGAAGATGTTCACCTAGAATTAAAATGGAAACCTTCCAACATGCGAAAACAGCGGGGGGCCTGTCATTGCCCAATCCCTGGATATACTATTTGGCGGCCCAATGTCAGCATTTCAGGGGGTGGATAGATCCGGGCATAACAGATATGACAGACCAAATTTTGCGGCATAAATTAGGTGGAAGGGAGCTCCTGTGGATATTAGAAGGGTCAGGAGTACCGATTGTAGATAAACGTACTTCACTTATACAAATGATGAGGAAAGTATGGGAAAAGTCAAAACAATTGAGAGGGGCTATTGGGATAACAGAGTTTACTCCCTTATGGAATAACCACATACTCCCAGAATTCCTCCCTCTAAAGCAGCGGTTCTCAACCTAGGGGTCGCGACCCCTTTGGGGGTCGATCGGCCCTTTCCGGGGGGTCGCCTGAGGCTTGCTATTGTGGGTCGCCCGCACAACGGCAGCGGCCCCTTATCCTCGCGCACAGGAAGTGATGTCCTATCACTGCCTGTGCTTGAAGGAGCCTAACGTCTGGACGGGTAAGTCGGGCCGCCTGTCTGCTGAGGTCCGAGTTTTTTCGTTAATGACACCGCCGCTGAGCACCACTGCCACCAATGATTTAATTGAGCCTGGCTAATTTTATTTTAATTATTTGGCTGAGCAAGGCTTAATTTATTTGGGGGGACATGAAGCACCGCTGATTTATTTGGGGGACCCTGAGCACTTCTGATTTATTTATTTGGGGGACCCTGAGCACCATTGATTTATTTATTTGGGGGGGACCTGAAGCACCGCTGATTTATTTATTTGGGGGACCCTGAGCACCATTGATTTATTTATTTGGGGGAAACCTGATGCACCACTGATTTATTTATTTGGGGGTACCCTGAGCACCGCTGATTTATTTATTTGGGGGAGACCTGAAGCCCCGCTGATTTATTTATTTGGGGGACCCTGAGCACTTCTTCTTTTTTTTTTTTTTTTTTTTTCCCGCAGTGTATTCTCACAGCTTTATTGCAGAGAGCTAGTGTCTCACTATTTATTATGCAAGAAAGTTATGTAGCAGCAGCTGTTTGGAAAGACTTCTGATTTATTTATTTGGGGGGGACTTGAAGCACCACTGATTTATTTATTTGAGGGGTACCCTGAGCACCACTGATTTATTAAAAAATTTTTTTTGGAGGGGGGGGTACTGTGAGCACCACTGAGTTATTTATTTGAGGGGTACTGTGCGCACCACTGATTTATTTTTTAGGGGGTATTTGTTGTTTATTATTTATTTTAAAGTTATTTATTTGGTTTACAAATATTTTGTATTTATGCTAAAGTTCTGTGGTTATGAATGAATACTTGTGTATTTGAATTAACATTTGGTGTATTGGTGTCTGTGCGTGTTTTTGGTGGGTCATCATAACAGTAGCAAAATTAGTTATGACGTAGCAAGGAAAAAAATGTAATGGTTGGGGGTCACCACAACATGAGGAACTGTATTAAGGGGTCACGGCTTTAGAAAGGTTGAGAACCACTGCTCTAAAGGGATTTAAAAACCATTTGAAGGTAAAATCAGATGTATTAACCGCAATGTTATGAAGAAAATACATAAAACCGCATGTAAAACGCATCAATACCGCAATGACCAAAATATACATTCCAGTCCAGGTTTTGAAGAGGACTTGTGGCGGTATAAAAGGACGTGACGTTGTAGCAGGGATATAGCTACTGAGGAAGGGGAGTGAAGTCCCCGAAACGCGTCTGGCGTTATATCCCTGCTTTGATAAGGAATCCGGACATGATTGGGACGATTTAAACTATCTGCAAATTTGGAGCGCTCCATTTTTCTGTTGCTGTGAGTATAATCTCACTTGAATACCGGAACAAAGGTACCAAATCTCGCGATATCTCTGGAGAGATCACGTGATACATACCAGAGTGCGAGGACGCCGGGTAGCAGCTACAGCCGTGTGGTGGAGAGAGGTGAGCTGGACAACGGGACTGCCGGGCACCAACATATACCGGTAAGAGACATCTCCCCCCAGAATCGACCACCAGGTGACATTGCTGCTATTATTACCATAATTTTGAAAGAGGTACTCTGCTCCACATGGACCAAACTGCGATTTAATATGGACATTGTATTTTAAATAGACGGACTCCTGAGAGCTTTCACCGTCTGGATGCATATCACATTTAAA
Organism: Bufo bufo; assembly: GCF_905171765.1. Classification (NCBI taxonomy): domain Eukaryota; kingdom Metazoa; phylum Chordata; class Amphibia; order Anura; family Bufonidae; genus Bufo; species Bufo bufo. Next base: position 564,394,484 of record NC_053392.1, on the reverse strand, counting down.
ATTTAAAGGAACATTGTCTAAAAGTCAATACGGGACTTGCTGACCACATAGGTCATAAAAGCGGGATTTGGGTAGCACAACCATACCCAGCTGAAAAGATCTTAATCCTTAGGCGTTTTTATACACAGAGGACTTTATCACCAGTGGATTGCATATTTTATATATACTTTTATGGGACATTTTATATGTGATTATATTCTAGATATTATTCCGGAAATTATGATGTTTGCTGTTTCATTTTATTGTGATTAAATGCTGTGGATGTGACCTGCATAGCGAGTGCCAGTCGTATATTTATTTATTTGGATTTAAAAACTGGCAGAATAAAGGAGTGACCAGATTGGCAGGGGGGTGTTTAGAACGTTCACCAATTTACAAGAGACCTACAATTTACCAAAAAGCAGCTTTTATCAATACTTACAAATAAGGCATGCATTTAATGAAATGCATAAGCATAATAATATCGAGATACACAGAGACACCGCCCTACTGTTGATAGTTGGGAAAGGCAATAAAAAGGGAATTATATACATGGTCTATCAAATGCTTTTAGACAAATTCCTGGAAGCATATCCACTATCCAGAATGAAAAGGTGGGAGAATGATGTCGGGGAGATATCCAAAGAACAATGGGAGGACATCCTAGAAGCTGTACCTAAAACATCTTTAAGTGAAAGTGGGAAACTGTCACAATTATTTATTATACGGTACATAGGGTCTACAAAACCCCAGTGTTTTTACATCGTATTGGCATCAGGACGGATGCAAAATGTCCAAAATGTCAGATGGAACCAGCAGATCTAATACACATGATATGGCAGTGCCCAAAATTAGATGGCTTCTGGACGGATGTACTAGAGCTTATACACAGAACCTTCCTAATACGAGTACCTCGTGAGCCGAAGATTTGTATTCTAGGTTATATGTCCGAGATTGGAGCAGATGAAACAGATAGGATAGCGGTGGGAAGATTACTACATGTAGCCCTGAAACTCATAGCATTACATTGGATACAAGCAGTTCCCCCGAGACTGGAGGAGTTCCGGAATAAAGTAAACACGATGCTAACATATGAGAAAATTGTATTTACGAAATGTGGTTGCTCTAAAAAATTTGAAAAGCTTTGGAGTCAATGGCTGAGTAGAGCATGATAAGTCATACAGTATGTGATCGATTAACCTCTTAAGGACATAGGGCGTACAGGTACGCCCTTGTGCCCTGGTACTTAAGGACACAGGGCGTACCTGTACGCCCTGTGTATTTTCGATCACTGCCGTGCGGCTGGCAGTGATCGGAACCCGGTGCCTGCTCAAATCATTGAGCAGGCACCTAGGCTAAATGCGCGGGGGGGGTCCCGTGACCCCCCCCATGTTGGCGATTGCGGCAAACCGCAGGTCAATTCAGACCTGCGGTTTGCTGCGATTTCTGCAGTTTCTGATCCCCGCGGTTCCTGACCGCGGGGATCAGAAACTTTAGTATTCCTAAAATAGATCTGTATCCCTCCCCCTGCACCCCCCGAGTGATTTTAGCCCGGTGGGAGGTGCAGGGGGAGGGGTGTGGGCGGTGCGGGAGGCGGGCGGTGCGGCAGGCGGGATCGCGATCCCCCGCCCGCCTCCCCTTGAATAATCGTTGGCATCTAGTGGGTATACCAGGGTGCCAGCACATTGCTGGCACCCTGGTATAAACGGCTGACATCTGAGATGCGATGTCAGCCGTTTAACCCTTTCCATACAGCGGTCCGTACGGACCGCTGTATGGAAAAAGTTAACAGCTCAGGGAGCTCCCTCCCTCTCCCATCGGGGGGCTGCTGTGCCTTTGCAGCCCCCCGATGGAGAGGGAGAGAGCCCACAGACAGCCCCCTGCAGCCCCATGCTCACCCTTCCCCGTCTGCGAAGTTCTAAACAGTACTGAGCAGACGGGGAAGGTTCCCATGGCAACAGGACGCCTCTCAGGCGTCCTACTGTCCATGGTGCTGAACAGATCTGTGCTAAAAGGCATAGATCTGTTCAGAAAAAGTGTAAAATACAGTACAGTAAAATATATATTGTACTGTACTGTATTATACAGACATCAGACCCACTGGATCTTCAAGAACCAAGTGGGTCTGGGTCAAAAAAAAAGTGAATAAAAGTGAAAATAAAGTAAAAATCAAAAAACACATTTATCACTGATTAAAAATGAAAAAAATTAAAATCCCTACACATGTTTGGTATCGCCGCGTCCGTAACGACCTGATGTATAAAACGGTCATGTTACTTTACCCGAACGGTGAACGCCATAAAAATAAAAAATAAAAAACTATGATGAAATTGAAATTTTGCCCACCTTACTTCCCAAAAAAGGTAATAAAAGTGATCAAAAAAGTCGCATGTACGCCAAAATTGTAACAATCAAACCGTCATCTCATCCCGCAAAAATCATACCCTACCCAAGATAATCGCCCAAAAACTGAAAAAACTATGGCTCTTAGACTATGGAAACACTAAAACATGATTTTTTTTTGTTTCAAAAATGAAATCATTGTGTAAAACTTACATAAATAAAAAAAAGTATACATATTAGGTATCGCCGCGTACGTATCGACCGGCTCTATAAAAATATCACATGATCTAACCCCTCAGATGACCACCGTAAAAAAATAAAAATAAAAACGGTGTAAAAAAAGCCATTTTTTGTCATCTTACGTCACAAAAAGTGTAATAGCAAGCAATCAAAAAGTCATATGCACCCCAAAATAGATGCCAATCAAACCGTCATCTCATCCCGCAAAAAATGAGACCCTACTTAAGATAATCGCTCAAAAACTGAAAAAACTATGGCTCTTAGACTATGGAGACACTAACATTTTTTTTGTTTTAAAAATGAAATCATTGTGTAAAACTTACATAAATAAAAAAAATTGTATACATATTAGGTATCGCCGCGTCCGTGACAACCTGCTCTATGAAATTACCACATGATCTAACCTGTCAGATGAATTTTGTAAATAAAAAAATAAAAAAACGGTGCCAAAAAATCTATTTCTTGTTACCTTGCCGCACAAAAAGTGTAATATAGAGCAACCAAAAATCATATGTACCCTAAACTAGTACCAACAAAACTGCCAACCTATCCCGTAGTTTCTAAAATGGGGTCACTTTTTTGGAGTTTCTACTCTAGGGGTGCATCAGGGGGGCTTCAAATGGGACATGGTGTCAAAAAAAACTGTCCAGCAAAACCTGCCTTCCAAAAACCGTATGGCATTCCTTTCCTTCTGCGCCCTGCTGTGTGCCCGTACAGCGGTTTACGACCACATATGGGGTGTTTCTGTAAACTACAGAATCAGGGCCATAAATAATGAGTTTTGTTTGGCTGTTAACCCTTGCTTTGTAACTGGAAAAAAAAAATTAAAATGGAAAATCTGCCAAAAAAGTGAAATTTTGAAATTGTATCTCTATTTTCCATTAAATCTTGTGCAACACCTAAAGGGTTAACAAAGTTTGTAAAATCAGTTTTGAATACCTTGAGGGGTGTAGTTTCTTAGATGGGGTCACTTTTATGGAGTTTATAATCTAGGGGTGCATCAGGGGGGCTTCAAATGGGACATGGTGCCAAAAAAACAGTCCAGCAAAATCAGCCCTCCAAAAACCAAACGGCGCACCTTTCCCTCTACGCCCTGCTGTGTGGCCGTACAGTAGTTTACGGCCACATATGGGGTGTTTCTGTAAACAGCAGAGTCAGGGCAATAAAGATAGTCTTGTTTGGCTGTTAACCCTTGCTTTGTTAGTGGAAAAAATGGGTTAAAATGGAAAATTAGGCAAAAAAATGAAATTCTCAAATTTCATCGCCATTTGCCAATAACTCTTGTGCAACACCTAAAGGGTTAACGACGTATGTAAAATCAGTTTTGAATACCTTGAGGGGTGTAGTTTCTTAGATGGGGTCACTTTTAGGGAGTTTCTCCTCTAGGGGTGCATCAGGGGGCTTCAAATGGGACATGGTGTAAATAAACCAGTCCATAAAAATCTGGCTTCCAAAAACCAAACGGCGCACCTTTCACTCTACGCCCTGCTGTGTGGCCGTACAGTAGTTTACGGCCACATATTGGGTGTTTCTGTAAACGGCAGTCAGGGCAATAAAGATACAGTCTTGTTTGGCTGTTAACCCTTGGTTTGTTAGTGGAAAAAATGGGTTAAAATGAAAAATTAGACAAAAAAATGAAATTCTCAAATTTCCTCCCCATTTGCCAATAACTCTTGTGCAACACCTAAAGGGTTAACAACGTATGTAAAATCAGTTTTGAATACCTTGAGGGGTGTAGTTTCTTAGATGGGGTAATTTTTGGGTGGTTTCTATTATGTAAGCCTCGCAAAGTGACTTGAGACCTGAACTGGTCCCTAAAAATTGAGTTTTTGTAAATTTCAGAAAAATTTCAAGATTTGCTTCTAAACTTCTAAGCCTTATAACATCCCCAAAAAATAAAATATCATTCCCAAAACAATTCAAACATGAAGTAGACATATGGGGAATGTAAAGTCCTCACAATTTTTGGGGGTATTACTATGTATTACGGAAGTAGAGAAACTGAAACTTTGAAATTTTCCCAAATTTTTGTTAAATTAGGTATTTTTTGGTGCAAAAAAAATAATTTTTTGGACTTCATTTTACCAGTGTCATGAAGTACAATATGTGACGAAAAAACTGTCTCAGAACAGCCTGGATAAGTCAAAGCGTTTTAAAGTTATCAGCACTCAAAGGGACTCTGGTCAGATTTGCAAAAAATGGCCTGGTCCTAAGGTGTAAAAAGGCTGTGTCCTTAAGGGGTTAATGCTGAAGGGTGGGGGCGGAGGGTGGGTAGTTGGGTATGTTGGGGGTTGTGCTTATTGGCACTACTTTCTTAGAAATTGCATTTAAACTCTGTACGATACTGTTCTTTGTATTCATCTGAACAAAATGTATCTGTATTTGATTTTATGAAAATACCTAAATGATTTACAATAAGCTATTAATAATAAAAATGATCTGATAAAAAAAAAAAAAAAAAAGATTTTCTGAGATTTTCATACTGATGACCTATCCTCTGGATAGTTTAATTTTGTATGTAGAGCAGCACTTCTGTACAGTACCTTACTGACTCAATTCAGGAGATATGCATCAGCCTGTCTCAGGCACCAGATCTGTGGTCGCCCACAATAGACATTCAAATAGTAGATGACGACAGCATCATTCTCCATTAATTCTTTATTCGTCATTAATTTCTAAAATATGTACAAAAAAGGCCAATAATAGCAGCAACATTTTGACTACGATGTAGTCTTTGTCAAGCCTGACAAAGGCTTGAAAAAGACTACATCGTAGTCGAAACGTTGCTGCTATTATTGATCTTTTTGTACATATTTCATGGATTAACGACAAAGAATTAATGGAGAACGATGCTGCTGTCATCTACTATTTGAATGTCTATCCTCTGGATAGGTCATCAGTATCTGATCGTGGGGGTCTGACACCCAAGACTCACACTGATCAGCTGTTTGAGAAGGCACCGGAGTCGTTGTGAGCACCATGGCCTTCTCTAGCTTTCTCTAGGCCAGTGGCCTATGTGCAGCTCAGCTTCATAGAAGTGAATGGGGCTGAGCGCGATACCAAGCACAGACACTATACAAAGTACGGCACTGTGCTTGGTAAGCACGGAGAAGTCAGCGGCGCTCACAAGAGCACCAGTGCTTTCTCAAACAGCTGATTGGTGGCAGTCCTGGAAGTTGGACCCCCACGATCAGATACTGATGACCTATTCTGAGGATAGGTCATCAATATGAAAATCTTAGAAAACCCTATTAGCTCTTGATTGTTATGAAGAGTAACATAGTAACATAGTACATAAGGCCGAAAAAAGACATTTGTCCATCCAGTTCGGCCTGTCATCCTACAAGTTGATCCAGAGGAAGGCAAAAAAACCCTGTGAGGTAGAAGCCAATTTTCCTCACTTTAGGGGAATAAAAAATTCCTTCCCGACTCCAATCAGGCAATCAGAATAACTCCCTGGATCAACGACCCCTCTCTAGTAGCTATAGCCTGTAATATTATTACACTCCAGAAATACATCCAGGCCCCTCTTGAATTCCTTTATTGTACTCACCATCACCACCTCCTCAGGCAGAGAGCTCCATAGTCTCACTGCTCTTACCGTAAAGAACCCTTTTCTATGTTTGTGTACAAACCTTCTTTCCTCCAAACGCAGAGGATGTCCCCTCGTCTCAGTCACAGTCCTGGGGATAAATAGATGATGGGATAGATCTCTGTACTGCCCCCTGATATATTTATACATAGTAATTAGATCTCCCCTCAGTCGTCTTTTTTCTAACGTGAATAACCCTAATTTTGATAATCTTTCAGGGTACTGTAGTTGCCCCATTCCAGTTATTACTTTAGTTGCCCTCCTCTGGACCCTCTCCAGCTCTGCTATGTCTGCCTTGTTCACAGGAGCCCAGAACTGTACACAGTACTCCATGTGTGGTCTGACTAGTGATTTGTAAAGTAGTAGGAATATGTTCTCATCACGGGCATCTATGCCCCTTTTGATGCAACCCATTATCTCTTTGGCCTTGGCAGCAGCTGCCTGACACTGTTTTTTGCAGCTTAGTTTGCTGTTTATTAAAATTCCTAGATCCTTTTCCATGTCAGTGTTACCGAGTGTTTTACCATTTAGTATGTACGGGTGACTTGCATTATTCCTTCCCATGTGCATAACTTTACATTTGTCAAAACCTCATCTGTCACTTATCTGCCCAAGCCTCCAATCTATCCAGATCCCTCTGTAGTAGTATACTGTCCTCTTCAGTGTTAATTACTTTACACAGTTTAGTGTCATCTGCGAAAATTGATATTTTACTATGCAAGCCTTCTACAAGATCATTAATAAATATATTAAAGAGAATAGGGCCCAATACTGACCCCTGAGGTACTCCACTAGTGACAGTGACCCAATCTGAGTATGTACCGTTAATAACCACCCTCTGTTTTCTATCATTGAGCCAGTTACTTACCCACTTACAGACGTTTTCTCAGAGTCCGAGCATTCTCATTTTATATACTAACCTTTTATGTGGTACAGTGTCAAATGCTTTGGAGAAGTCCAGATACACGACATCCATTGATTCGCCGCTGTCAAGTCTAGAACTTACCTCCTCATAGAAACTGATTAAATTAGTTTGACATGACCGATCCCTCAGTTAAACTTACCGGCCTATAGTTTCCAGGCTCTGTTTTTGGACCTTTTTGAATATTGGCACCACATTTGCCATGCGCCAATCCTGTGGGACATTCCCTGTCAGTACAGAGTCCGCAAATATCAGAAATAAGGGTCTGGCTATGACATTACTTAATTCCCTTAGGATACGGGGGTGTATGCCATCCGGTCCTGGCGATTTGTCTATTTTGATATTTTTAAGTCGCTGTTGTACTTCTTCCTGGGTCAGACAGGACACTTTTAATGGCGAATTTATTTCAACATTCAGCATTTCATCTGACAGTTTATTTTCCTCAGTGAATACATTTCAGAGTGATCAGATGAATTGCATTTAATTGCAAACTCATTCCTTCCAATGAAAATTAACTTAATAAAAAAAAAGTTCAGCCTGCCACAAAATGACCTGCTAACATCGTTTCAGTGATCTTCTCGTTAGCTCAGGAGAAAGCATTAACAAGGCAGCTGATATTACTCTGTCATGCTGATTAAATGCTGATTAAATTAAAAGTTCTAGTCATTTCCGATTACAGATGAGACCTTCATAGATGAATGGTAGGAGATTTGTACTAATAGTTCCCTGAGATTTATGGAACAACTTGTAGGTCTGAACTCTAATGTTACAGGGATTGGATAAGGACATTGAGACAGCACAAGGACAATTTAAAGAAATATTAGCAAGTGAGGAATAGAGTTGCAATTCGATATATGGGAGAAAGAAATGCAAGCGTTGAAAACAAAATAAATTAACAGAGATGTGAATGATGTTCAAACAAAAAAAGTATCTCGATGGAGAAGTGCACAACAGGCAACTACTCTCAGGCGTACATCTTCTATTTCTTCACTATCAGTGACAAGTGATACCAGCAGTCATGCTAGTATTCATGCCAGTTCAGGCATGACAACTACATGAAGAGGTAAAATATAAGAAGATGGGATCACATGGACAACCTAATAAGAAAAAACAGGATGGGAGGAATGATGGACATCAATATAAAGGTAATTGATTTATCTGGATACCAACTTTCTGATACTGATATTTCTGTATTACAGAAAGGGTTCACTTTTTCACCCTGTTCTTCCTTTGATGTCTTCACAGCAGTAAAAGACCTCCACCTTTTTGGACGGTCCCTGATTTTTAAGAAATGGTTTGATAAACCTGTTGATGGGAATATTTTAGATACACCCCTAGAGAGGGAAACTTTAACTATTTTGGAAAGCTTACTACAGGAACAAGAAACAGAGGAATCAGGTAAGATCCCTACAGTAATTAGAAGACGGTCTAAAAAATTCCCTCCTCTTTCTATTTGTCCTGCTGTAGACCTCTTTGTTAAATCAGTAACAGAATAATTTACAAAAATGTAAAAAAATAGGACACATGACAGCCTAACACTTGATCAACGTGAGAATTTGAAGAAACTACAATCCCTAAAAGATGTAATATTTAAGCCAGCTAATAAAGATGGCAATGTAGTGATCTGGCCACGTAAAAATGCATAAAATGGAGGCATACTGCCAATTGAGAAATACTGCTTGCTATAAGAATCTCACTTACAACCATCTCCTCTCCTACAGCAAATTGTTATTGGATCTTTTGAATATGGCCAAGGATAATGGAATAATCTCTCGGCAATTGTGTGATGCATTGGTCGTGAATGATCCAACAATACCGACTGCCAAAGATACACAAAAATGCTACGATACCTCCAGGTAGACCTATAATATCGGAATGTGGGGGTCCTTTTGAAAATGTTTGTAAATTTTTGGATTATAAACTTAAACCATTACAGGGAGTGCAGAATTATTAGGCAAGTTGTATTTTTGAGGATTAATTTTATTATTGAACAACAACCATGTTCTCAATGAACCCAAAAAACTCATTAATATCAAAGCTGAATATTTTTGGAAGTAGTTTTTAGTTTGTTTTTAGTTTTAGCTATTTTAGGGGGATATCTGTGTGTGCAGGTGACTATTACTGTGCATAATTATTAGGCAACTTAACAAAAAACAAATATATACCCATTTCAATTATTTATTTTTACCAGTGAAACCAATATAACATCTCAACATTCACAAATATACATTTCTGACATTCAAAAACAAAACAAAAACAAATCAGTGACCAATATAGCCACCTTTCTTTGCAAGGACACTCAAAAGCCTGCCATCCATGGATTCTGTCAGTGTTTTGATCTGTTCACCATAAACAATGCGTGCAGCAGCAACCACAGCCTCCCAGACACTGTTCAGAGAGGTGTACTGTTTTCCCTCCTTGTAAATCTCACATTTGATGATGGACCACAGGTTCTCAATGGGGTTCAGATCAGGTGAACAAGGAGGCCATGTCATTAGATTTTCTTCTTTTATACCCTTTCTTGCCAGCCACGCTGTGGAGTACTTGGACGCGTGTGATGGAGCATTGTCCTGCATGAAAATCATGTTTTTCTTGAAGGATGCAGACTTCTTCCTGTACCACTGCTTGAAGAAGGTGTCTTCCAGAAACTGGCAGTAGGGCTGGGAGTTGAGCTTGACTCCATCCTCAACCCGAAAAGGCCCCACAAGCTCATCTTTGATGATACCAGCCCAAACCAGTACTCCACCTCCACCTTGCTGGCGTCTGGGTCGGACTGGAGCTCTCTGCCCTTTACCAATCCAGCCACGGGCCCATCCATCTGGCCCATCAAGACTCACTCTCATTTCATCAGTCCATAAAACCTTAGAAAAATCAGTCTTGACGTTTCAGCTTGTGTGTCTTGTTCAGTGGTGGTCGTCTTTCAGCCTTTCTTACCTTGGCCATGTCTCTGAGTATTGCACACCTTGTGCTTTTGGGCACTCCAGTGATGTTGCAGCTCTGAAATATGGCCAAACTGGTGGCAAGTGGCATCTTGGCAGCTGCACGCTTGACTTTTCTCAGTTCATGGGCAGTTATTTTGCGCCTTGGTTTTTCCACACGCTTCTTGCGACCTTGTTGACTATTTTGAATGAAACGCTTGATTGTTCGATGATCACGCTTCAGAAGCTTTGCAATTTTAAGAGTGCTGCATTCCTCTGCAAGATATCTCACTATTTTTGACTTTTCTGAGCCTGTCAAGTCCTTCTTTTGACCCATTTTGCCAAAGGAAAGGATTGCCTAATAATTATGCACACCTAATATAGGGTGTTGATGTCATTAGACCACACCCCTTCTCATTACAGAGATGCACATCACCTAATATGCTTAATTGATAGTAGGCTTTCGAGCCTATACAGCTTGGAGTAAGACAACATGCATAAAGAGGATGATGTGGTCAAAATACTCATTTGCCTAATAATTCTGCACGCAGTGTAGTTGAGTGTTTGCCATCTTATGTCTGAGACACTGCCAATTTACTACAGAAGATAGATGGTATTCAACTGGACTCAACTGGACTGGACTGGAAATGTTGTTGGTGACATGCAATGTGGAATTTCTGTACACCAACATTAGGCACAAAGATGGTATTAAAGCATCCTCTTATTTTTATTGATGAGCAACAATGACAGTAAAATATCAAACTGTCTCGTCAAATTGTTAAGCTTTGTACTAACGCACAATTTTTTTTTACCTTTAATGGCTCCTTCTACCTGCAGTCGTGTTTTGGTCCTGGTACATCAATGACATCTTTATGATCTGGCAGGGTACTCTGAAGACACTCCAGCATTTTATCAGGAACCTTAACAACAATGAATATAATATTCATTTAACCTTCAAGTCTGATCTGAAGAGCATTGGCTTCCTGGATGTTTCGATTAAATGTGATGATTCTGGTTTCTTGCAGACAGATGTGTACCGGAAAGAGATCTCTGTAAATGCGTTATTGCATGTAACATCTTCCCATCCTCCACAGACGATTAGATGGATTCCAACTGGCCAATTTATCAGAATCAGGCGGATTTGCTCAAATGATGAAGATTTTAAACATCAAGAGGATATTTTGAGGGAACGTTTTCTTAAAAGAGGATATAGCAAGAGATCCATAAAGAAGGCTTATAACAGAGCTAGGAATACATCACGAGAGAGCCTAGTTCAGCCAAAACCTCAGGACATATGGTGAGATATATTACTATTTTCCACTCACAATGAGAGAACATGTGTATCCTGATGGAGAGATGTTGGCAAATTTTTAGAGCAGACCCTATATTGGAAAAATACTTGACGCCTCGTCCAGCTTTGGTAGCTAGGAAGTTAAAAAACCTAAGAGATTATTTGGTCAAATCCCATTATCACACTAAGAAGATGGGAGAATCTTTTGGGACAAAAGGACCAAAATGGGGTTGTATCTAATGTGGCAAATACATTGCATGCCCCAATATAATGCGAGCTACTGAGTTTACAGACTCCACGAACACTAAAATATATCAGATTACTCACTATATCTCTTGCACTACAAAAGCAGTAGTGTATTGCGCTACTTGCCCAAGATCTATATTGGCTTAACCATTAGGGAGCTAAAGATACGTGTTAAAGAACACGTTCAGGATATAATCAAGGCGAGGGAAAATGATGACCATGTCAATCTTAAACCAGTTCCTAAACATTTCAAAATGTGTCATGAAGGGGGACCCTTCTCTTTTGAAGGTCCAAGGAATTGACCATGTAGACCTAGGTATGCAAGGAGGCAACATTATGAAACTCCTGGCACAACGTGAAACAAAATGGATCTGGACCCTGGATACAATGCAACCTCAAAGGCTTGAATGATGTTCTTGCTTCATTCCTCTGAAGTAATTACTTTTATTTAGTTTTTTTATTTCCTTTATGTCTTACCCTTGTTTAATGTGGTTTTAAGAGAATGTTTTCTTTCCTTTATTTGTTTGTATGCTTGCAGCTCACCTCTTTCTTTCATGTGAACCTTCCTCCCTTCATTATACGACCATCCTGTGAAAGCTTCACAAACTGGGGAGGGGCATTCTGAAGATAAGACGCTTATTCACTTATGTGCGAATATCATTTTGAAATGCTAGTGGATACCTTTTTTATATATATATGGCAGACTTGAATCAATATATAGACACTTTACGCACCTTATTTCTCACTTTGCTTCACTTTTATTTTTCATATCAACCACTCATTCTTGGTTGTTTTCACATTATATATGTATATATTATAGAATTTTTTTTACACTTATTTAACCACCTCAGCCCCCAGTGCTTAAACACCCTGAAAGACCAGGCCACTTTTTACACTTCTGACCTACACTACTTTCACCGTTTATTGCTCGGTCATGCAACTTACCACCCAAATGAATTTTACCTCCTTTTCTTCTCACTAATAGAGCTTTCATTTGGTGGTATTTCATTGCTGCTGACATTTTTACTTTTTTTGTTATTAATCGAAATTTAACTATTTTTTTGCAAAAAAATGACATTTTTCACTTTCAGTTGTAAAATTTTGCAAAAAAAACGAGATCCATATATAAATTTTGCTCTAAATTTCTTGTTCTACATGTCTTTGATAAAAAAAAAATGGGTAAAAAAAAAATGGTTTGGGTAAAAGTTATAGCGTTTACAAACTATGGTACAAAAATGTGAATTTCCGCTTTTTGAAGCAGCTCTGACTTTCTGAGCACCTGTCATGTTTCCTGAGGTTCTACAATGCCCAGACAGTACAAACACCCCACAAATGACCCCATTTCGGAAAGTACACACCCTAAGGTATTCGCTGATGGGCATAGTGAGTTCATAGAACTTTTTATTTTTTGTCACAAGTTAGCGGAAAATGATGATTTTTTTTTTTTTTTCTTACAAAGTCTCATATTCCACTAACTTGTGACAAAAAATAAAAACTTCCATGAACTCACTATGCCCATCAGCGAATACCTTGGGGTCTCTTCTTTCCAAAATGGGGTCACTTGTGGGGTAGTTATACTGCCCTGGCATTCTAGGGGCCCAAATGTGTGGTAAGGAGTTTGAAATCAAATTCAGTAAAAAATGACCTGTGAAATCCGAAAGGTGCTCTTTGGAATATGGGCCCCTTTGCCCACCTAGGCTGCAAAAAAGTGTCACACATCTGGTATCTCTGTATTCAGGAGAAGTTGAGGAATGTGTTTTGGGGTGTCTTTTTACATATACCCATGCTGGGTGAGATAAATATCTTGGTCAAATGCCAACTTTGTATAAAAAAATGGGAAAAGTTGTCTTTTGCCAAGATATTTCTCTCACCCAGCATGGGTATATGTAAAATGACACCCCAAAACACATTCCCCACCTTCTCCTGAGTACGGAGATACCAGATGTGTGACACTTTTTTGCAGCCTAGGTGGGCAAAGGGGCCCCCATTCCAAAGAGCACCTTTCGGATTTCACAGGTCATTTTTTACAGAATTTGATTTCAAACTCCTTACCACACATTTGGGCCCCTAGAATGCCAGGGCAGTATAACTACCCCACAAGTGACCCCATTTTGGAAAGAAGAGACCCCAAGGTATTCGCTGATGGGCATAGTGAGTTCATGGAAGTTTTTATTTTTTGTCACAAGTTAGTGGAATATGAGACTTTGTATGAAAAAAAAATCAAAAAAAAAAATCATCATTTTCCACTAACTTGTGACAAAAAATAAAAAATTCTAGGAACTTGCCATGCCCCTCACGGGCATGCAACAACAACAAAACGACAGGTTTTTTCAACAAAAAAACAACAACAAAAAAAAACCAATAGTAACTGTGATAAACTCCAAGAAATAATTAAGCAAAATAGATAGCCATTAGGCTCAGAAGCTGATTTCCAGGATGTCAGGGGCAAATTGCAGAAGTTTTTAAAAATAAGGGTCAACACTGGAAATATTGAGTTTTTACGTAAACTTGAAGGATTTGTCAATAAAAGTTAAAAAAAAAACTTTGGAAATGCTTATATTTTGTACTTCAGTATACCATAGAAACATCTGACAAAAAAATCCAAAAACATTGAATCAGCAAACTTTGTGCAGAGGTAGTGACCTGCTGTTAAAAGTGGAGATTTATGATGCAGTAAGTGAGCTGTGCCCCAGCATTACTCCCCCTCACATTGTAATGTGTTGGCAAAAGTGGCACCAGAGATTCATAAATATGGTGTTTGGCCAACCATGTGTTTTTTCACAACTCTTCCTACTAGGCAACTTAGATCTATGTACCAATGTATATTGATGATGCAAAATCTAAATTTTTATATATTTTTATACATGTCTGAAAAATGTACTGTATGTATGTGTCTTGAAATGTCACAGGAAGGATTTTCATGCAAACTGTCAACAAACTTTCCATTGTGTTCCCTTATGGTGTCTGTCTTTGTGGTGGGAAGAATAGGTTATGTAAAGTGCTATTGTAACACCCCAGAGTTGTGTTACGAAACTCTTTCACCCCGCTACAACCTGTTAAGTGTATTTACATTGTCATTCCATGTAATTTCACATCATATTCTCACAAATGTGCATTCAAATCCTTGTTACATGTACAGTACAGACCAAAAGTTTGGACACACCTTCTCATTCAAAGAGTTTTCTTTATTTTCATGACTATGAAAATTGTAGATTCACACTGAAGGCATCAAAACTATGAATTAACACATGTGGAATTATATACATAACAAACAAGTGTGAAACAACTGAAAATATGTCATATTCTAGGTTCTTCAAAGTAGCCACCTATTGCTTTGATTACTGCTTTGCACACTCTTGGCATTCTCTTGATGAGCTTCAAGAGGTAGTCCTCTGAAATAGTTTTCACTTCACAGGTGTGCCCTGTCAGGTTTAATAAGTGGGATTTCTTGCCTTATAAATGAGTTGGGACCATCAGTTGCGTTGAGAAGTCAGGTGGATACACAGCTGATAGTCCTACTGAATAGACTGTTAGAATTTGTATTATGGTAAGAAAAAAGCAGCTAAGTAAAGAAAAACGAGTGGCCATCATTACTTTAAGAAATGAAGGTCAGTCAGTCAGCTGAAAAATTGGGAAAACTTTGAAAGTAAAGGCTATTTGACCATGAAGGAGAGTGATGGGGTGCTGTGCCAGATGACCTGGCCTCCACAGTCACCGGACCTGAACCCAATCAAGATGGTTTGGGGTGAGCTGGACCGCAGAGTGAAGGCAAAAGGGCAAACAAGTGCTAAGCATCTCTGGGAACTCCTTCAAGACTGTTGGAAGACCATTTCAGGTGACTACCTCTTGAAGCTCATCAAGAGAATGCCAAGAGTGTGCAAAGCAGTAATCAAAGCAAAAGGTGGCTACTTTGAAGAACCTAGAATATGACATATTTTCAGTTGTTTCACACTTGTTTGTTATGTATATAATTCCACATGTGTTAATTCATAGTTTTGAGGCCTTCATAGTCATGAAAATAAAGAAAACTCTTTGAATGAGAAGGTGTGTCCAAACTTTTGGTCTGTACTGTATATTGCTGTAATTTCTATGTTCACCAGCAGGTGGCAGCAATGTGTTCAGCAAGGACTTAGCTACAGTTTAATTCTTCTGAACTGGAATAGTACATTCCAGTTAAGCTCCCCCTTCTGTGAGCAGAAATGGGCTGCGCCCACATCCTGCCTCATGGAGAGGGAAGGAAGTTGAGTTACTGTGCCAGCCACCCCTGCTAGGGGAAGGCTGTGCGTTTAGGAGCTCCCAGATATAGGGATCCAAGCCAGGATCTTGTCTCGGCTGAGACATTGATCATCATCCCCAGCCTGAGCTCTGCAGCCTCAGCTGGAAGAAAGCAAGCAGCCACCTCCAGAACTCCAGGAAGAAGCATACCCTGTGAAGTTAACTGTAAGTAAAGTCCAGAGACCAGGAGAAGCCATATTCCTCCTCAGCTAGTCAGTCCCCAGACAGCAGAAGATAGATAGTGCAGAAGCTATATTCCTGCCACATTACAGAGCTACTAATCAGACATCCTTTTCCTGCAAAAAGCTCCAGACACATGATAGAGCAGAAGATAATTTCCTGCCACACATTGCCAATACCTGCTCGGACCTAAGACTATTGCTGTATCTCGCTTGGATTAAAGCTGCAACCAGTAAAGACCAGTTTGAACTTTACCCAAGGTCTGGATCTCAATTACTGCTGCAAATTCCTCAATTACTCCTACTAGCAACACACTCATTTTATTGCAAGTGAACCAGGATCCATCAGTCCAGCTGTACCCAGGTAGGAGACACCGTTGACACCATTACTACTACCATACAGAGACATTACCCCACTCTGGCATTCCTAACCTGGTACGTGAGTTACAACACCTTAAAGAGCCCTGTGTTAGTACCCTGCGTACGCTGCAATTGGCGTCACAAACAAAATTATAGACTATTATAACCATATCCTGACCCACTGCATAATTTGGCGTCCGTGTAACCGTACCACGGTCCTGCTCTATTGCACTATTCCTCCCATCAAATTTGAAGAAATCTAAAGAAGCCTTCAATGCATATTTGAACATTAAAATAATGACTTATCCTATAAATAGAATTCAAAGGTGACAACCAATATGGATGCTATTCTTAATGGAACGCAAAACTCAATGTTTATAGAAAAGATTTTGTTAGAATTTTTGGCCATTTGTCTTTTTTATTTTGTTAGTTCTATACCATTGAATATAAAATACAAAATACTCTCTGTAGCAACCAACACAAATGATAAAACCTCCTATATGCATAGGTCAGGGATCAGCATCGTCTGCCATTCCAGTGTGGTGAAACTATGACTCCCAACATGTACAGTGTTTAGCTGTTCTAGGACCTTCCCTAGAAGTGAATGTAGCATGCTGGCAGTTGTAGTTTTATAACAGCTGGAGTGTCGCAGGTTGCTGACCTCTGACCGCAATCAGAGGACCATTGTCAGTTTACTCTTCCTGTGATGTCATCTGCAGGATAATGCACAAAATAATAGTAGGTATAGAATTAGGATGACCATGTGACAGCTCTATTTTTCTTCTAATAGGCCTAGATAAAGAGAACACACAGAGGAGTATTGCATTGTTTAGTGTAATGAGTGATGCACTAATTCTTTAATTTTGTTTAAGTCAGATAGTTTTTACAAGCATTTTTCAACGCACATTAACAACACCGTCCATTAATACGGATATTTCAAAAACAGAGAAATGACAAAAGAAACAGACTTATCAAACAAACCTCCCCTTTTGTCCTGTCCGCAACCCCCAGTACAGCATAGAGTAAGGGCTAAATTGGTAACATCACATCTGACCGGATACGCATGAGCTCAAACAACATTTGTCATATTACTGACCCCATGGTGATATTCATCCCCGCGTTCATGGGGCTCCTTGCTCATAGTCTAATTTGGCTAGTCTCAGCAACATGTATTCAGGAGCAGTGATGGTCAGTTCGCAGTGTTCGCCAGCGAACACATGCGGGCTGCCATCTTAACACACAAGTCCGGCGATGCACAGGTAAGCCCTTACCTGTGCCGGGAGCCGGTCTGAAATCAAATGCGGTCACCAGGAGCAGGCAGTTCCGAGAACAGCCCGATGAAGGCCCCCGGCGGCTGTTCCTGGAACTGCCTGCTCCCGGTGACCGCATTTGATTTCAGACCGGCTCGCAGCACAGGCACAGGTAAGGGCTTGCCTGTCATCGCCGGACTTGTGAGTCAAGATGGCAGCCCGCATGTGTTCGCTGGCGAACACTGCGAAAACTGACCATCACTGTTCAGGAGGACTCGATCCTCAGTTCCAATAAGCCATGAAATTCAATCCAAGAATGCCATTGAGCGCTGTACTTCCGTGCAATGCTCCCGCTTCATATAAATACCCTTCTCTAACGTAATCATATTCGAGATCCGCTTAAGGAGCATCCCAAAAGTCGGGCAATAGGGTCTAGCTACATTACAGCTATCAATTTTCTAGATTCATAAAGAATTTTGGCAATTGCCAACCTACCATCCCAAAACACAGATTAGTGCTGCATTAGGTATTGCCAGTCGATTGACTTGATCCTGGCCAGAACTGCCACCCAGAACTAATTCAGTAACTATAGAGTGAATCTCTCTGGTTGGAGTGATGGCCTAACTAAAACAGTTAAAGCGACCCTCCAGTTCCAGGAACAAAAAAACAAAAACATTAACTTGGAATAAACAGAGCACATATTTGGAGCCCTCCTTTTCATCTTTTTCAGCTGTAGATTCGCCAGTTCCTGGTCTCATCTTTTGTCGTTCAAGACGGCTGCACAGCTTCTCACACTACCTGGTGCACACTGTATAATAGGTGGCCCAAGACACTTCTTGCTGGCCTTGGATTGGCCAGCACTGCTCATGTGAACTGACCAATCCAAGAGTAGGGCTGGACAAGCATGAAGTGTCTTGGTCTACAGATGCATAGTATGCATCATGTAGTCTGAGAAGCCGTGCATCCATCATGGATGACAGAAGAGGAGTCCAGAAGTGGTGGATCTGCAGCTGAAAAGATGAAAAAAGAGGGCACCAGGTAAGTGTTTGTTCCCCAGTTAATGTGAGTTTTTTTCTTGAATAGACGGTCGCTTAATTCGAGACTATGTACTGTGCTAAAAGTCCAAACAAAGATGAATTACAGGAAATATAATGGGGGGCCATTTATTAAGGGCTCTTTCACACTTGCGTTGTTCTTTTCCGGCATAGAGTTCCGTCGTCGGGGCTCTATGCCGGAAAAATCCTGATCAGGATTATTCCAATGCATTCTGAATGGAGAGAAATCCGTTCAGGATGCATCAGGATGTCTTCAGTTCAGGACCGGAACGTTTTTTGGCCGGAGAAAATACCGCAGCATGCTGCGCTTTTTGCTCCGGCCAAAAATCCTGAACACTTGCCGCAAGGCCGGATCCGGAATTAATGCCCATTGAAAGGCATTAATCCGGATCCGGCCTTAAGCTAAACGTCGTTTCGGCGCATTACCGGATCCGACGTTCAGCTTTTTCTGAATGGTTACCATGGCTGCCAGGACGCTAAAGTCCTGTCTGCCATGGTAAAGTGTAGTGGGGAGCGGGGGAGCAGCACACCCACCGTCCGCGCGGCCCCCAGGGCGCCCCAGAGCGACGCCAGGGCGCCCCACGCGCATGGACCACGCGATTGCATGGATCACGTCATCCATGCGCATGGGGCGCCCCGACGCCACCCCGGAGCGCCCCGGGAGCCGCACGGGCAGCAAGCACACTGCTCCCCCGCTCCCCACCACTACCATGGCAACCAGGACTTTAATAGCGTCCTGGCTGCCATAGTAACACTGAACGCATTTAGAAGACTGATCAGTCTTCAAATGCTTTCAGTTCACTTGCGGTGTTACGGATCCGGCGGGCACCTCCAGCAACGGAAGTGCACGCCGGATCCCAACAACGCAAGTGTGAAAGAGCCCTAAGACCGGCATTTTAGACACAGGGCTTAATAACCCCTGCACTGACTGTGGATCTGCCGAAGTTATGTAGAGGCCTCTTCATAACTTTGGCGCATCCACAGCTGAATCTAAATCTAAACCAGCTTCCTTGCTGGCGTAGATGTATAACGTTTTCTACGCGAAATACAGGTCTAGAAAATAATAGATGAGACGGGCCTGGCAGCTCTCTTTCCCGCCCGTGCCACACCAATTTTTTAGACCTGGCATATATCTGGCACAGATTTTGGAGCAAATAACCTTTTCGATACAATCTGCGCCAAAAATTGGTGGATCTATCCATTAGGGTACATTTTCCCATTACACTTATAATGGTTCTGTTAGCTGCTTCTTATTTTACTGGATAAATAAATGAAAAACGCTATGCCAAAAACAACAGAAACCTTACATAAAAGAAGTGATGTGTAAACAGGGACTTAAATTGCATTTTTAAAACAGATAAAAACAGGCAATCCCTTTTAGTTTCTGTAATCTACACAAGTATTACAATTCATAGAATGTGTTATCCTCTTTCTACAACCAATACAGGTCTGCAATTAGTGATGAGCGAATCGCATTTCAGGATAAATTCGATTTGCAGCAAAGCTGAATTTCCTTGTGCTTCGCGGTAGCGAATCGATTTAAAAAGAAATATAGTAAAAAACTAAAAAAATATACTTATATGATCCATTTCTTCACGACGGGCCAGACGCTGCCATCTTGCTTGAAGATCTTGGCCCAAATCCTGTGCGCGGTGACGTATAACTTCACCACACCTGGTGGCATGATGACGTCGTTCCGGGCCGCTCCAGACCTTCAAACAAGATGATGATGGCCGGCCCGTCGCGAACACATGGATCAAGTAAGTATCATTTATTTATTATTTTACGGTACACTTTGTCATTGCACCCACTACTTACAAAGAAATGCTCTTCATGCCGAAATAATTTGTCACAAAGTGGATTTTTTTTTGTAAAAATTCGACGAAGCAGCCGAATCAAATTTATGAATCCTTTGCTCATCACTATCTGCAATGATCATTTGAACACATAAGAATCTGTATGAAACAGGTATCTGGAATATTCCACAAGTGATAGTTAAATTGCAGGTATTACAGATATTGGACCCCAGGGAACGGCTTTGTGTTTTTCAATAGGTTTTCTAGGATTTAAATATTGATGGCCTATTCTCAGAATAGACCTTCACTATATAATCAATCGGTGGTGGTCTGACACCCCGCACCCTCATCAATCAGCTCCGGAACCGCTCAGCTTCGTCTGTTGTGCAGTAGACAAATCCGGTTACTACAGAGCTGCTCTTATGCACCCCAATTGAACAGTGCTACAGTAACCAGCTCTGTCCACAATACAATGGATAGAGCTGTGTGGTTTCAGTGCTGACTTCCAGAGCTGGAGCTACTGCAGAACAGCTGATGAACTCTATTATATCGCTAGAGGTTTGGACGGAAGTGTGTGAAATTGAATCCAATATGGCAGAAATAAAGAAAAATAACTTACAAGTATTTTAATTTTGGTAAGTTTCCAAAGGCTCCGCTCCCAATATGGACCAGGTTTTTCGTGTTTCTGATTGTTCTACAATGAGACAAAAGATTAGTATGATATTGCAGGTTAGGCTAGGTTCACATCTGCAGTGAAGGTTCCTGTAGGAACCACGGTTGTAGATTCGGGCAAAAAAGGAGCAAATTTTCTCAGGCAAAATCCAGGTATGAGTGCCACTCAGTGAATCCCATTACATGGGATTGGGTGTGTTGGGCACTGGCAATATCCAGCATTCTATTCCTGTGCCGGAACAGAATGCGGGAATCTAAGTGCAAATGTGCACCTAGCCTTGGACCTCAAATGGACACATGGGTTGCTGGAAGGGGTGTCTGAGATCAAGTAGTATTTTTGCTTTGGCCACAGGTGACTATGCTGTACCTATGTTTTAATAGCTTTTTATAAAAAATCCTACTTGCTTTATTTTTCTTGAGCTCCTACCCGGTTAGCTTCATACAGTAGTCATTTAACCCTGTCATGTGGCCACTATGAATAAAGCAAAGAGAAGAGAGGGCCGTGTCTCCCACGTGAGCTCTAACAGACAAAAATGAATGACCCCAGAAAAAAGGGTCATTTACCATAAAGTGTTGTGCTCGGGGCACAACATCACTGTAGACTTGTAATGAATCACTCATGGAGATCTCAGCAGCTCCTTCCTGTACCGCAAATTCCAAGGGGGTTCCCCACGAATAGTCGATAAGACAGATAAAAATACAGATCAAGGGGTTCTATTCATTAATATAAAATAATATAATGAGATTTAATATTTTAAAAAATGTATTAAATATATTTTAATATTTAACTATAAAAACAATAAAAAGATAATAACGTGATGCGCCTGATGACGCTGGTGGGACGTCATGTTTTGCACTTATCTTCTCATTGCCAGTATCTTTCTATTAGTTTTATTTTAATAAATAAATGGAAATAGCACCCCTCGATCTGTATTTTTATCTGTTCTATCCAATGTGGCTACCTCATATTTGATTGTACATTAGATATGGTATTAGTTCATGTATAGATCATATACTGTATGTTTATATAATGCTGCTATGCCTTGCTTCCTTATTAATTACGACTGTGTGCATCTACGTATTTGTTTTACCCTGCATGATGTACTGGCTGATTCTATTTCAACTCTGGTGTTCCACTTATGGGGCCCTCAGCAATAACCTGTAATCTGTGGGGATGCCCGGAAGCAAATGTAGTATTCCCCTGCAGCACCCCCACAGGACAAATGCAGCATTGCAATGTTTCCATATAAATAAATGGATTGCTTAGGTTAATAGAAGAGAGTCCTAAACTATAAACTCAGAATTCCCTAATAGGATCTTTGAACAAGGGAACAAAGATCACCCAACAACCATAAATATTGTTATGCATAATTCGGGGGGAGATGTTTCTTCCCACCACAGTATAATTGTTTGCTGGTAATCTGCTATTGTATTCATTCGTTGAACAGAGTTTGTAAAGTACAGAAAAGTAGTCAAGATTAAAAAAAAAAAAAAACTATTACTACTTACAATTCTGTGAGGTTGAGAAGCTTGGCAAATGCATGGTTCTGAATCTCCTCCAGTGAATCACTTTGGGATATTGCTCTGTAACAATAGTAATCAAAAACAAAACAATTAAAAAGTATAGTTTACAGAGTTACAAGTTCTTAGATTTGAAGCAATAAATAAATAAATATTTCCTCTATGTTAGAACCAGGTGGTAATTATTACATTTGCAAACTACATATATTTCAGCACCATATTTAGGGCCATTTTAAAGCTGTGGGAGACCCCTGAGCAAAACATTTGGAGGAGGCCCCATCCCACTGAGGGAACCCTGACCATCTGACTCCTTATAGCAACTACATATCAGAGAGTGACCACTCTAGAACATGACCCTGTCCTCTAATTTTTTGAGGAGTGATTAAGACTGACAAGTTAGGCACGAGATAACTGAGCCAAACCAGATGCCTGGCTCTGTCAATCAAGAGGAGGACGGAGGAGCTCTTGTGCTCTAGATATCGTTTTACTCAACAGGATCATCCCCGAAGGAACCCTTATTTTTTAATCATGTAGTGTGTGCCTGGACCCATAGTTAAACTGCATCGGACCCAACAAGGTGGTACATGACATGGATGGACTATTGATTTCAGCAGGCACCATGCAATTCCTCATTTCTCCTCTGGTGGTGCTGTGGGCTGATGCCAGGTTCCCCTACAGATCACATCTTATTGCTGAAGATCCCATGAGCAGGGAACCCTTTGATCAGCTTATTTTTCAATTTTCCAAACCAGACAAATCTTTTAAAGGGTTTTTCTGGATGTTTGATACTGATGACGTATCCTCAGGATAGGTCAATAAGACCTGTGGTGGTCACTAATGATCAATAGTATGGGGGCTGCAACGATCACACTTCAAAGAAAAGTATTCACACAAACAGTATAGACGAATAAACGCTAGTGCAAACAAATGAATAAAAGATAGGCCAATTAATAAAAATTATTAATAATAGGCCAATTAATGAAATGTGGTTTAGACCGCATGATCTGCTGCTCAGGAACAGTGATTGAAGTGCCTGCACGAACAACAGGATCACCCAATGAACAAGCGTTTTGCTCGTTCATCGAGTGATCTGCAACAAATTTAGATGGGAATGAGCGGTCGCAGGAACGGTCGTTCCCGATAATCTGGCCGATTATTGGTATGTGTAAATCTTGCATTATCACACAATCACACATTGTATTAGCCATTGCATTTCTTAGCACTATCTATATAGTTGTTTACATAGTATTTTTCCATCCATAAGACATGAAAAAAGCAAAAAAATATATAAAAGCAACATGAAGAGTATGAATAAAATAGTAACACGTAAACTCAATCAATCAATTGTGGTATGAAAGCAAGGTCTTCCGTAAGACTCTCAGGCACATGTCTAATATCTGTAAAGTGTACCAGGGGTTCTCAGTGGTGCCCAATAGAAAAAGAGTATCATAACAATATAAAATAAAATATGTGAGAAACTTCGATATTCACGATGAGAAATGGAATCGATGAGCGAAGGAACACAATGGGCCAGATTTAGCATTACTCTGACAGCTCACACCACTTTCACATGTGGCTAAAGTCAGTTTTAGCCAAGTCAGATTTATGATTGGCCCTTTAAGACTGTAATAAATGTGGTTTGACTGTAGCAGTTTATCCGTCAGTAAGCAGCTTTACAAAAGTCGCACAGCTTTCCGAAAAAGTTGCACGTTTTTATGAAAAAGTCGCATGTTCAATTAAAAAGTCTCATAAGATAAGCATGGTCCTCACTGGAGTGAAATTGCGCATTTTTTTGCGACTTTTTTGCGACTTTTTAAATAGTCCCAATAGTAAATCTGTCTAGAGATTCATTTACATAAGAAAACACGCCCACTTTCAGAAAACTGGCGAGCATAGTGCAGAGCAGAAAAAAGTCACAAATTTGTGCGCAGTTTTAGCGTTTGCGCATTTTTTTGCGACTTTTTCACTCCATTATTCTGACTTGAGCTAATGATAAATCTGACCCAATGTTCTTTGTAAAATGCTTGATACAACCATTGTTCCTACAGTATCTCTTGTATTATATACAATGCATTCAGAAATTCTTCAGCCCCTTTCAGACCATTTTGTTATGTTGCTGCCTTGTGCTAAAATCCTAAAATGTCATGTTTTCCGTCATCAGTATGCACTCAATACCCCATAATGACAATGTCAAAACAGAATGTTATGATCTTTTCCAAATTAATTAAAAAGTAAGAACTAAAATTTCATATGGACCTAAGTGTTCAGACCCTTCACTATGGCACTTCAAATTTAGCTCTGGAGGCCTCAATTGCTCTTGAACACCTTTGAGATGTTACTACACATGGGCGCCATTCCGTGCGCATTCCGCATCATGGATGCGGACCCATTCACTTGAATGGGTTCACAAATCCGGAGTTGCGGAATGGTATGGAACGGAAGCACGAAACAGTACCCTACGGAAGCACTACGGAGTGCTTCCATGGGGTTTCGTCCCGTACTTCCGTTCCGCAAAAAGATAGAATATGTCCTATCTTTTTACGGAACAGGCGGGTCGCGGACCCATTAAAGTGAATGGGTCTGTGATCCACTGGGGCTGTCCCACGGTTGGTGTTCATGCATTGCGGCCCGCAATTTGCAGGCCGCAGCACGGCCACGGGGCGCACACATTCGTGTGCAGGAGGCCTTAAAAAGGTTATCAGGATAGGTCATCAATATCAGATTTGCGGGGTCCGACACCCGGCACCCCCGCCGATCAGCTGTATGAGGAGATAGCGTGCGCAGTGTGCACGTGCCATCTTCCGTCTATCTTCCTGTCCGCTGCTGCTGTCCCATAGACATAAAGCAGTGAGCAGGAAGAGAGAAGGGAGACGGCACATGCACACAGCGTGCGCTGTCTCCTCATACAACTGATACAGGGGGTGTCGGGTGTTGGACCCCTGCCGATCTGATATTGATGACCTATCCCGAGGATAGGTCATCAATAGAAAAAGCCCAGAGAACCTCTTTAACTTCTAAAATATCGGGCCCTTTTTTGTTTTTGCATTTAAATTTTTTCCTCCCCACAATAGCCATAACTTTTTTAATTTTCCATTAATATAGCCATATTAGGACTTTTTGTGGGATAAGTTGTATTTTTTAATGGCACCATTTAATTTACTATGTCTTTTATTGGAAAATGGAAAAAATAATCTTTGTGGGGTAAACTGAAAAAAACAAACAGCCCACAATTCCGACAAGGTGTTGTGGATTTTGATATTATTGCGTTCACTATGCGCTAAAAATGACATGACATCCTTATTCTTCTGCTCAATACAATTATGGCGATACCAAATTTGTATATATTTTTTATTTTACTATTTAAAAAAAAATAAAAAAGTTAGAAAATATCAAAATTTTCTTTGCTTTGCCATTTTCTTTTCTTTTTTTTTGCGGGATGAATTGTAGTTTTTATTGGAGCATGCAACTTTTTGATCACAGTTATTCAATTTTTTGTGAGGATAAGGTGACCAAAAATCACGTGTTCTTATTTTCTTTTCCATTACAGCTTGCACTGCCCTATTTTAACAGTTCAAGCATTTTCAGATACAGCGATACCTGTTATGTTTATTTTTTTTATTGTTTAGATATTTTTATGTTGGGATGATTTCAACTTTTAGTATTTTTATGCTTTTTAATTTTTTTTTAAAACTTTTTTAACCGGGTGCCTGCTGTATTAAAAAATGAAAGGACGCTGGACCATGGAGGACTAGCATGTGAACAACAAGGGGCACACTTTCACAACCGGCTGTCAATGTTCCTAGCTCTTAAAGGGAACCTGTCACCGGGATTTTGGGTATAGAGCTGAGGACATGGGTTGATAGATGGCCGCTAGCACATCCGCAATACCCAGTCCCCATAGCTCTGTGTGCTTTTATTGTGTAAAAAAACGATTTGATACATATGCAAATTAACCTGAGATGAGTCCTGTACGTGAGATGAGTCAGGGACAGGACTCATCTCAGGTTAATTTGCATATGTATCAAATCATTTTTTTTACACAATAAAAGCACACAGAGCTATGGTGACTGGATATTGCGGATGTGCTAGCGGCCATCTAGCCACCCATGTCCTCAGCTCTACAGACAAAACTCTGGTGACAGGTTCCCTTTAACACAGTCACATTTAGATTATAATATGGATGAATTTCTTTCTTAAGCGGTTGTGCTGAATATAGTAGTTGTCCGGTTACTGGGTGTGCAGCCGTAGTGTCCGAAATTTCCAAAGGAAGGGCCCAAATTCATCAGAGCCAATAACGTAGTAGATAGAGATTGAGGCACAGAAACACCAGGCAGGACAGATGTGGTTATGAATAAAGGTTCTTCTTTATTAGGTATTGCTCAGCAGGTGAAGCGGATAAAACAACGTGTTTCGGGGCAGCGTAGGTTCCCTTCATCAGGTTAAAAAGCTTCGTCCTTTCATTTCTACTGTTTACCTGACTGGTGGTGTGGCTCCCGCCCAAGGGGATTAGACAAGTTCAGGCTGCACCAACCGCTAACCGTTCCTATTTGACCTTCATTGTGGTTGCGCCCATTTTCGTGCAACCACAATAGGTGAGAAAAACATTTTTTACTATTTGTGGTTCTAGCGTTCACTTAAGATATTCACCCTATGAGCACCTTTCTCTCCTCATTACCATTATTTGCTGCTGTATTATAAAGCCAGCACCTGCCACATATGGAGTAAACTCAGCCCAGCTCAGCTCAGAAGCCCTCAGTAGAGATGGCCTTGCGGTTCACCCGGCGGTCGTTTGGGTGTTCACGATTCGCCGAACATATGGAGAAATTCGCGCCCGCCATATTCTTTTACATTATGAAGAACTTTGACCCATGACACATCCATCAGGTGGTACAGGACAGCCAATTGAGATGTTTCAGCACATGGACATACCCTCTACCTTATAAATAGAGCTGATCTGGCTGCCATTTTACATTCAGTGTTTTGCCAGTGTAGAGAGAGGTTGGTGTGTGGAGCAGGGACAGGCTGTTAGGGACACCAAACGTTAGCTAATAGGGCCACAAAAGTCCTATTAAGGACTTGTATAGGTGTGCTATCGATAGGTGTAATATACTGAGGGGTGTGATATACTTATAATATGCTTTTATAATGAGTCAAAAACACATAGATCTATATAGTGATCACCTGGAAGTTAGGGGCCTAGGGGCTAGGGGCTTACTAGGGCCATTTTTATATAGGGTAAGGTTCCAGATGGGGTCGCTCTTATCAGGGCGGGTGGTCTGTGGTTAGGCTATCAGGGCCAGAATAGCACCCCCCTGTAGGGCAATATTAGGGACAGTTCTTTGCCCACCCTGTCCTTCAATATCACATCATCATCTAGCCCAGGGATGGATGTTTTTTTTGCTTTCCCTCCGGGATTCATGGATGTGCACTGGAACCCCCTGGATTGTGGTAGGACATATGGTTTCTCATTTGGTGCCGCCGAGCACCTGATTTAGTGCCGCCGAGCACTTGTTATTGCCTATCACATCTATGCTTTTTGCTTAACTTTAATAATTTAATTTATTTTCATTTTGAGGGATATCTTTTCCATTCACACGTCCGCAAAATGGGCTCGCATCCATTCCAGCAATTTTTCGGAACGGGTGCAGACCCATTAATTTTAAATGGGGCCAGAATGTGCTATCCGCATGCGCATTTGCGGATCCACATCCGCATTTGCGGATCCGCACTTCCACATCTGTGCTTCCGTTTCCGCAAAAAAATAGAACATGTCCTATTTTTGTCCGTAATTGCAGACAAGATTAGGCATTTTCTATTATAGTGCCGGTGATGTGCGGTCCACAAATTGCGGAATGCACATTGCCGGTGTCCGTGTTTTGCGGATCCGCAAAACACTTACGGACGTGTGAATGGACCCTCATAGTAAAATTATTAAAGGTTACGTTTTATCTATATGTATATTCTAATGGATTGCCTTCCTTGTACAATGTTATAATATAATTTCTATGTTGGAAAGTATATTATAGTGCATTTGTATTGTGCGGCAGTTGTGTGCGGTTCTGCTGCGATACTGCAGGTATATAGAGGGACAAGCGTTATTGGAGCAAATAACTTCTACTGGTGTGATATACCAGTCGTCCCCCAAAAAACTGATTGAAGCAGGGTGTTATATACCAATTTACTTTCTTTATAGTGCATTTGGGTACTGTATAGTGCACTTGCGCGTACGCAAAAATTATATTGCCGATATTTCGCATTGAAAAAAATAATGAATGGAGATCGCAAATTCGAATAATACATCTGGTATGTCACTGTCCATGTTGTGGGGCTATTTGTGCACTTCTAGTAATTATTTCTAGGCTGCAAATATGAGCTGAAGGTTTTTCAGGTTCGCCTGCCATTAAAATGAATGGGACCCGCCATGAACTTGCGGTCCGCGAACATTTGATCGCGTTCGCGCGATCGCTTTCGCGAACCGTCCCGGCAGATGTTCGTCCATCACTAGCCCTTAGCCATTGTGACGTACAGGTACGTCACGGTGGCTGAAGGGGTTAATTGGAATCCACTTGTGCTAAATTCAGTTGATTGGACATGATTTGGAAAGACAAAGCCCTGTCTATATAAGGTCTCACAGCTGATAATGTATATCAGAGCAAAAACCAACCCATGTAGAGAAAAAAAACTGTCTATAGAGCTCAGAGACAGGATTGTGTGGAGGCACAGATCTAGAGAAGGATATAAAAAAATTCTGCTGCACTAAAAATTATCAAGTGCACAGTGACTTCCATAAATCTTAAATGAAAGAAGTTTGGAGCAACCAATCCCCTTTCTAGAACTAGATGCCCAAACCAAACTAAGTATTCAGGGAAGTAGGGCCTTGGTAAAAAGAGTGACCAAGAACCCTATGGTCACTCTTTCTGATCTTCAAAGATCCCATGTGCAGATGGTTGAACCTTCCAGAAGGTCAACCACACCAATCTGGTATTTATAGTCATCTAGAGTTTACCAAAAAGCACTCAAAGAATTCTCAGGTGGTGATGTGGACATGCATGTTCAGCTCTCTCCATTTACTTCTGTGGGTTTTCCTAAAATAGCTGTAGCCCCATACTCGAGATAGGAGTGGGTCCCAGAAGTGACATTTAAGGAAAATCCTGTGACTACGCCATAAATGTCCCACATTTAAATGTCCCCTTAAAGTCATTAATGATATATTCATTATATAGTCTCAAAGAATAAGCATTTCTTAACTGCAAACCTTTCTTGTCACAGAATAATCCAAGCACAATTTCACACCTAATCTGGTTTACAAGGCCCATTTATCACCAGAGAAGAATAAAATTGGCATCAATTCAGCTGCTGAGAGGAGCTGATTGACACATGAATGCAGATGCTGCTGCATGGGAATAACATTTTCTCATACAGCATTAACTTTCAAAGCATGTAGACGTCCAAATCTTCAAAACTGGTCCATTATAATACATTTTATGAGGAATCATATTGTACAGTCGTGGCCAAAAGTTTTGAGAATGACACAAATATTAGTTTTCACAAAGTTTGCTGCTAAACTGCTTTTAGATCTTTGTTTCAGTTGTTTCTGTGATGTAGTGAAATATAATTACACACACTTCATACGTTTCAAAGGCTTTTATTGACAATTGCATGACATTTATGCAAAGAGTCTTTGCAGTGTTGGCCCTTCTTTTTCAGGACCTCTGCAATTCGACTGGGCATGCTCTCAATCAACTTCTGGGCCAATTTCTGACTGATAGTAACCCATTCTTTCATAATCACTTCTTGGAGTTTGTCAGAATTAGTGGGTTTTTGTTTGTCCACCCGCCTCTTGAGGATTGACCACAAGTTCTCAATGGGATTAAGATCTGGGGAGTTTCCAGGCCATGGACCCAAAATGTCAACGTTTTGGTCCCCGAGCCACTTAGTTATCACTTTTGCCTTATGGCACGGTGCTCCATCGTGCTGGAAAATGCATTGTTCTTCACCAAACTGTTGTTGGTTTGTTGGAAGAAGTTGCTGTTGGAGGGTGTTTTTGTACCATTCTTTATTCATGGCTGTGTTTTTGGGCAAAATTATGAGTGAGCCCACTCCCTTGGATGAGAAGCAACCCCACACATGAATGGTCTCAGGATGCTTTACTGTTGGCATGACACAGGACTGATTGTAGCGCTCACCTTTTCTTCTCCGGACAAGCCTTTTTCCAGATGCCCCAAACAATCGGAAAGAGGCTTCACCGGAGAATATGACTTTGCCCCAGTCCTCAGCAGTCCATTCACCATACTTTCTGCAGAAGATCAATCTGTCCCTGATGTTTTTTTTGGAGAGAAGTGGCTTCTTTGCTGCCCTTCTTGACACCAGGCCATCTTCCAAAAGTCTTCGCCTCACTGTGCGTGCAGATGCGCTCACACCTGCCTGCTGCCATTCCTGAGCAAGCTCTGCACTGGTGGCACTCCGATCCCGCAGCTGAATCCTCTTTAGGAGACGATCCTGGCGCTTGCTGGACTTTCTTGGATGCCCTGAAGCCTTCTTAACAAGAATTGAACCTCTTTCCTTGAAGTTCTTGATGATCCTATAAATTGTTGATTGAGGTGCAATCTTAGTAGCCACAATATCCTTGCCTGTGAAGCTGTGAAGCCATTTTTATTCAACGCAATGATGGCGGCACGCGTTTCTTTGCAGGTCACCATGGTTAACAATGGAAGAACAATGATTTCAAGCATCACTCTCCTTTTAACATGTCAAGTCTGCCATTTTAACCCAATCAGCCTGACATAATGATCTCCAGCCTTGTGCTCGTCAACATTCTCACCTGAGTTAACAAGACGATTACTGAAATGATCTCAGCAGGTCCTTTAATGACAGCAATGAAATGCAGTGGAAAGTTAATTTTCATGGCAAAGAAAGACTATGCAATTCATCTGATCACTCTTCATAACATTCTGGAGTATATGCAAATTGCTATTATAAAAACATAAGCAGCAACTTTTCCAATTTCCAATATTTATGTAATTCTCAAAACTTTTGGCCACGACTGTACTATATCATTAAAGCGGTTATCCAAGACTTAACAACCATCCCCCAACAGTGCATGGACCCACATTGCTGACCATACTTACAGTACCCGGTCCCTGCCACTGGTTTCCTTCTCGATCTTCCCAGTGCTGCTGGCTGCAGCAATGATCTGTTACACTGGCGTCACTTGTGATGTCACATGTGTCACAAAGGGAGCAGGTCCTGGCTGTGGCTGGCTATTGGCTGCTTCTGCCCCCCCCCCCCCCTATCGATGGATGTTGTCATCTGCATGCAGGGAAGATGCAAAGACAGCCATGGAGCAATCAGGAAGGAGCAGGTAAGTATCCTCAGCCTCCATTGTGGGGAGATTGTTAAAGGGGTTGTCCGGGTTCAGAGCTGAACCCGGACATACCCATAATTTCACCCAGGCAGTCCTCCTGATGTTGCGCTGGATCGCGCAGGGCAAGGACTCTTTTATTCACAATAACACACTGCCGGGTGGGGGCTTCCACCCAGCAGTGTGTTCGGTGACATCACCGGCTCTGATGGCGGGCTTTAGCACTGCCCTAGCCGTTTTACAGGCTAGTGTAAAGCTAAAGCCCGCCTATCGGTGCCAGTGACGTCACAGGGCTCACTGCTGGGAGGAAGCCTCCGCCTGGCAGCCCCATGGACAACCCAGTTCGTCACGTGAACTCCAGAAAATGCCTTTGCCCTGAGGGCAAAGGAGAGCATCGGAGCATGAACTGCTCAGATGCTCAAGTCAGGGGGGCTGCCTGGGTGAAAATGGGGATGTGTCTGGGTTCAGCTCTGAACCCAGACAACCACTTTAAATCTTGGATAAGGGGTTTCCCACTATAAGTACTCTACATTTTTTTTTTTTTTTTGCTAATTTCTCTGTCCACCTAAGTGAGAAGGAAGCATATGCCGCGTTCCATCCTTTAACTGCCACCAGCTCCAGCAAAAGGACACACCCCCTGAGTTGCCAGCTTGAAATAACTCTAGCGGATTAATTGGAGCAGTTAATGGGGATAATCTCTTGATCCATGTGAGGTACAGGGCTGGTTCTAGCTTTGTTAGATAGAGATTGTCATGTACTATATGATTTCTGATTTTCATTTTTGACATTAATCATGGGATAACCCCTTTGAGTGGTGAACACAGTAGGTAAGAGATTATATTATATAATTATATAATACCATGGTGACAAATAATACAAGATTATACAGTATAATGGAGTTGTAATGAGATTATATAATTTAATGAGAGGGATGAGGTAAAGAGTTAATATTATGTGGTACAATAACATGGTAATAAACTATACGAGATTATATGATACAATAACTCTATGACAAGGTAAAAGATATGATCTTATGCAGTTTCTATAATTAGTGAATAGGCATAAGAGATTATATTATATACCGTAATAAAACAGTGGTAAAATACTGTATAAATATAATATGCTGTATAATAATATAATGATATCAATAAATAATAACATGTTAATACGGTAATAGATTACAGTATATAATGTGATATAATATCAGAGTTTATATAACACAGTGACAAAATGCAACATAGAAATATGATATTGTATTGTATAAAATAGTGATAAGTCATTAGAAACTAATGTATATACATCCCAGTATATTACACAAGATTAGATCACATGATAACATAGAGAAGTATAACAGATTATATCATAACATGGTGAAATTATAAGGGATTAGATAATATAAGAGCAATGTTTGTCTTCTTTGGATTCTACATTTTTCTAATGCAGATAAAGTTCAAAACACCATAATTGCTATTAATTCATATAGCATCATTAGCAGATATGAAATGCTAATGACCTCTTCATGTATATGCAGAAGATGGCTTTGTATGTATTTTATAAAACATGACATGCCATTGATTGAATGTCTTTTGTTCTTATGACCTTTTTAGCGATTCTTACCGCATGTACTCGCTTTGTATCCTTGGTATTACATAAAGAGTACAAACTGTGTTGATACCGCAGCCTTCCTCTGCAGGAAAGCATTTACTCCATAATAGGGATGTGTCACTGAAAACACTGATAAACAATGTGCGTGACCTTTGAAATCCCATGTCCAAAAAGAAGCTAGCTGCAATGTTATTTATCGCATTGATTTACCCACACAAGTGTACATAGGATTGGAGATGAGCGAAGTTATCAAACATTTTCATCTGCTCTTTCGACGAGTTTCACAAAGAAATTCGATTCGTTACGAATTACTTCATCACGAAGGGCATTTCATTGTATGTAGCAGGTGCAATGACTGGGAATGGCGATTGCGCTGCCCCCATTATTAATCCTGCGTTCATTGCTGATCACAGCATATGATGGTAACATTGAGTCCTTTCAGGGGTTAATCAGTGGTTAAAAAAAACAAATACAAAACTCACACACTTACTCGCGGAGAGGCCATCGTGGCCATCTTAATTGAAAAAATCACCACGTCACCACGCTGGCCGGGCAGTGGTGACATCTTTCTTCAATCACGCAGTTTCTTCAATCAAGATGGCCCAGAGGGCCTCTCCGCGAGTACATGTATGAGGTGAGTATGTATTTTTTTAACTGCCATTTCAGGAAAAATTTATTTGTTACCACAAAGAGCAAGGAAATTCAGTTTTGTGGCAAATCAAATTTTTCCTGAAATTCAGATCAAAGTCAGTTCATTTCACTTTGATTCACTCAACATTGCATACAGTCAGGTCCATAAATATTGGGACATCAACACAATTCTAAAATTTTTGGCTCTATACACCACCACAATGGATTTGAAATGAAACGAACAAGATGCGCTTTAACTGCAGACTGTCAGCTTTAATTTGAGGGAATTTACATCCAAATCAGGAGAACGGTGTAGGAATTACAACAGTTTGCATATGTGCCTCCCACTTGTTAAGGGATCAGAAGTAATGGAACACTTGGCTTCTCAGCTGTTCCATGGCCAGGTGTGTGTTATTCCCTCATTATCCCAATTACAATGAGCAGATAAAAGGTCCAGAGTTCATTTCAAGTCTGCTATTTGCATTTGGAATCTGTTCCTGTCAACTCTCAAGATGAGATCCAAAGAGCTGTCACTATCAGTGAAGCAAGCCATCATTATGCTGAAAAAACAAAACATACCCATCAGAGAGATAGCAAAAACATTAGGCGTGGCCAAAACAAGTGTTTGGAACATTCTTAAAAAGAAGGAAAGCACCGGTGAGCTCTGCAACACCAAAATACCTGGAAGACCACGGAAAACAACTGCGGTGGATGACCGAAGAATTCTTTCCCTGGTGAAGAAAGCACCATTCACAACAGTTGGCCAGATCAAGAACACTCTCCAGGAGGTAGGTGTATGTGTGTCAAAGTCAACAATCAAGAGAAAACTTCACCAGACTGAATACAGAGGGTTCACCACAAGATGTAAACCATTGGTGAGCCTCAAAAACAGGAAGGCCAGATTAGAGTTTGCCAAACGACATCTAAAAAAGCTTTCACAGTTCTGGAACAACATCCTATGGACAGATGAGACCAAGATCAACTTGTACCAGAGTGATGGGAAGAGAAGAGTATGGAGAAGGAAAGGAACTGCTCATGATCCTAAGCATACCACCTCATCAGTGAAGCATGGTGGTGGTAGTGTCATGGCGTGGGCATGTATGACTGCCAGTGGAACTGGTTCTCTTGTATTTATTGATGATGTGACTGCTGACAAAAGCAGCAGGATGAATTCTGAAGTGTTTCGGGCAATATTATATGCTCATATTCAGCCAAATGCTTCAGAACTCATTGGACAGCGCTTCACAGTGCAGATGGACAATGACCCAAAGCATACTGCAAAAGCAACCAAAGAGTTTTTTTAAGGGAAAGAAGTGGAATGTTATGCAATGGCCAAGTCAATCACCTGACCTGAATCCGATTGAGCATGAATTTCACTTGCTGAAGACAAAACTGAAGGGAAAATGCCCCAAGAACAAGCAGGAACTGAAGACAGTTGCAGTAGAGGCCTGGCAGAGCATCACCAGGGATGAAACCCAGCGTCTGGTGATGTCTATGCGTTCCAGACTTCAGGCTGTAATTGACTGCAAAGGATTTGCAGCCAAGTATTAAAAAATGAAAGTTTGATTTAGGATTATTATTCTGTCCCATTACTTTTGGTTCCTTAACAAGTGGGAGGCACATATGCAAATTGTTGTAATTCCTACACCGTTCACCTGATTTGGATGTAAATACCCTCAAATTAAAGCTGACAGTCTGCAGTTAAAGCACATCTTGTTCGTTTCATTTCAAATCCATTGTGGTGGTGTATAGAGCCAAAAATCTTAGAATTGTGTCGATGTCCCAATATTTATGGACCTGACTGTAACATGCATTATAAAACACTTATTGGTGGGAGTGAGGCTGCTGGGACCTTCACCTATTCTGACCGTGCTTTCCGTAAATCTATTTAATTGGAGCCTGACCACTGATGTCCACCTTTATGAGTTATTATTTAGGTGAGTTGGAGAACTCGAAAATTAATGGGTTAGAGAAAGAGTTATATGAGTTGGAGAAAGAGAAAATCCATGCTTGAAGTAGGAAGTTTGCAGGTGCAACAATATATTCACGTTTTGTTACTCTGTAGTCTGCTAGAGCATCAAACAGCTTAAGTTAACCAACATGGTTGGTGCTGCTGCTTCACTATAGGTACCAGGACAGAAAACAGTTCACAATTTTAGGAGAAGGAGGTTAAACCTTGGTTTGGTAATGTAAGGGGACCTCACCCCAATACTATACAGTTATCTAGAAAATGGGACAGGACTTCCTTGAGAAGACCAGCTATATTCCACTCCCACCCAAAAGAGTATCTTCTGTACTATTACATTGGGTGGGTCTTGTTGAACTAAGTATTGCTGATTCTGTAGGGTGTTCCTTGCGAAAAAAATGTTAGCCATTTTTTGGGATTCTCAGAAGGTTAAATAAATTTAGATGTTGGGTCCCTTACCAATGATGGAAAGCGGTATTCCTATTCATAAGATATGCATAAATGTTAGAGCCACCTGTGGGACCCTCACCTTTTGCTGATTCCCTCAATGAAGTCTCCATGCCCTTGTGTGTAGCCCTTTCCGTTGAACTCTTTATGTGCTATGGAAAGAGCCTAACACTTCTTCTTGTGAATATGCCATAAATATCTAAGATGGGAGCACCCCTTTAAATACACCAAAGGCGCTCAGACAAGTTATTGACCCTCACCTTTGCCTCAAAATGGTATTCCCATCCACAAAATATGCTATAAATGTCTTATAGGTTTCAGATCCACCTCTGGGACCGTCACCTATCACTGATTTTCTATGTAGCAATCTCCCTATCCTTCAATGTTTGCATGTTGCCCTCTCCATTGAAATAGTTAAGCATTATGGAAAGAGCTAAGCACTTCCTCTTATGGATATGTCATAAATGCCTAAAGATAGGAGCACCAAAGGAGATCAGACAATTTATGAATCCTCAATCTGCTTTGATTTAGTGATTTTATAACTCAAACTCAGAGCTCATGCACACGACCGTTGTTGTTTTGCAGTCCGCAATTTGCGGATCCGCAAAACATGGATATCGGCCGTGTGCATTCCGCATTTTGCGGAACGGAACAGTCAGCCCCTAATAGAACAGACCTATCCTAGTCTTTAATGCGGACAGTAATAGAACATGTTCTATTTTTTTACGGAATGGACATGCGGACACGGAATGCAAGTCGGAATAAGTAATTTCTGTTTTTTTGCAGCCCCATTAAAGTGAGTAATCCGCATAGGGGCTGCAAAAAAAAAAAAGGAATGGACGCGGACAAAGAATATGTTCATGTGTCTGAGCACTTATGAAAATGTTTGGCCGAGAACCCATCAATCACGGCATTAGTGGGGTCCAAGCTCCTAAACCTTCACCATTCTCCCCCTTTTGGTTTGTCTCCTTTAAACTGATACCTTATATAAGAACTAAATCGGCAAAAAGGACGTGATAACCAAGAATTAAATACTTGATACCGTAGCTCTGTCTGATGAATGAGTGAATGCATATTTGATGCTAGTTCCTAAAATTATCTGCAAAGTCAAGTAACCTTGAGATGTTTATTCTATATGCTGGTGGGTGAGTAAATATTTCTGTCTAAGAGAAAACTTCTCCGATCTCTGACATCACTGGTGCTGGCTCCAAGCATTGTGGAATGTGGTGGAAAAGAGCAGATGACTGTAATAAAGTGATAAATCGTGTATTGATTGAACTGCTCTCTAGACTGCAGCCATGTCCAGCCAACAACGAATGAATAAATCCTGAGGGTTCAGATGACTGCCAAAAGAAATATTTAGTTCTCCAAAAATGTTTAGTTTTGAATATATCAGGCAAATCACCCTGGTGATTCTGTAATGCAGGTCTACATATGGGAGGAGGAGATACCATGTCTACCTCATCATAAAATAATGCAGAAGTGATGGATGTATACGTAGGGAGGTTTGGGGCAGAAATCAAGGTTGTTACTCATGTTAAAGGGCATCTGTCCGCAGTTTTGTACCTACGAAACTGGTTGACCTGTTGCACATGCTCTTAGCAGCTGAAGGCGTCTGTTATAAGCCTATGTTCATATGTGTCCGCATTGCTGAGAAAAATGATGTTTTAATATATGCAAATGATCCTCTATTAGCAACGGGGGTGCAGTTACACACCTAGAGACTTTGCTCACTCTGCAACTGCTGTGCCCTCTGCACTGTGATTGACAGGGCCGGGCGTTAGGATGTTTACACTTCTTGGCCCTGTCAATCAAAGTGGAGAGGGTGCAGCAGTTGCAGAGAGAGCTGAGCCTCTAGGTGTAACAGCGGCACCACCGTTGCTCCTAGAGGCTCATTTGCATATATTAAAACATCATTCTTCTCAGCAATGCGGGCATATATGTACATGGAACAACACAGATGTCTTCAGCTGCCAAACCTGTATACATTAAACTGTATGGTGGAGCTTATAGGCAATGTTTTTTGTGGAAGTTTTTTCCACTAGACATACACTATTCTGATAGCCAAGGTTATTGTGTTGGTGTATTGCTAAGCACACATGAAACAGGTCAGCCAGTTTCATAGGTACAAATCTGCTGAAAGACGCCCTTTAAAGACTTTTGTAATTATTTATTGGACATATTAGACATACTGTCGAAATGGCAGCTACCATTAACTTCAGAGTAGTTAATTTAAAAAATGACAACCAATATGGCTGCACTTTCTGTTGTTAATAATAATATTTCTGAAATTAACACAAACCAATTTGTCGTTTACTAGTACATGACTAATTATGTTTGGGCGACATTGCCCATTAATATCTTCCCACAAAAAGACGTACCGTATATATACGTTTTTGGCAGCATGTACTGGGGACACTGCTGAACAAGTATAGCATTGTTAATTGCATGGGCACAACAGTTATGCCTATGCAATCAAGAGAGATATTCTTATCATTATCACTAGCTGGGGCTCATTGGAAGAATACTTGTTATGGTGACGCAGATGTATTCTTTGGACTCTTAACATTTCCTTAACTATCTTTTTGGATATGTATACAATAATTCACTCTTGCTTTAATTTCTTATTTTTAGTATCTACCACTGTAACTCCCACCCTCATTATGTAATCTACTGTATTCAAAAATAACATCTAAATTGATTTTAGCTTTTTTTTGCTTTCCACTCATGTTGGAAAAATTACTAAAATATAGGGGTCATTGACTTGACCCTTAGCAATTCTAGTATGACTATCATATTCCAAGTTTCTGGCAAAGAATGGTGGGACTGTAAAGACATGCAGAGAGTCACATTGCATCCAACTAAATCATGAAAATAATATTGGTATATATTTAGTCCAGAATTATTATTTTTTAAATATATTATCTTAAATTTCAAATGTATCAAATAATTAAAAAGGCTCACAGACTAATGTCCTTAAACAGTCACTGGACTTTCACACAGCTTTTCATAAATCAGTTGTACAGGTGAATATAAGAAAGATAACTAGTTTTGTGATACTGTATTACTGTTTAAAGAAGAAGTGTGTAGAAGTCTGGACAGAGAGGCCATAGCTGATACAGTGTTTTTAGATTTTGCAAAAAAAAACAAAACCCTGTCCTTCATACTTAATTGGCAAAATAAGGTCTATGGGCCTAGAAATTATAATTTATGATGGAATTGAAAACGAATTCAAAGACTGCGTCCAGACTGTTTCGGCCAATGATACCTAATCTTAATGTTTCCTGGTTATAGGTGGTGTACACCGAAGTTCAATGTTGGTTCAGATATTATTAACCTAGAAGATGGGATTAATGGCACTTTTTCTATGATCGACATAGAAAATAATGTTCAATGTGGATAAATTGTTGAGAAGAACAGTAAAAACAGATTATGGGGTGCTGCCAATCCAGTAGAATTAAACTTTTATTAAAACAAAAAAAAAGAGACAATGCTGTGTGACGTGTTTTGCCCATGATCTACTTTTTCAGATACAAAAGATGCAAGTGAAAATATCCGTTATTTATACAGACAGGAACAGGAAGTGTCATCCAGTAGGCGGGAATACAAGTGGAAAGGTCACATAATTGGAACTGGGGTTATAACCAGATGAACAACAGTGAATGATAGTAATGGAAAAATTACAATCAATAGTGGCAAAATAATACAAATATGCAGAAACAGAAAATGCACAACAATTGGATATACTGTATCAATGTACAAATTACAATAGATCTGAAAATAATACTACAATATCAACTGTCAAGAAGGAGCACTTTGTATAAGAATATTCTTCATACCTTGGGCTTAAAAACAATATTCAAAACTTTATCAGATTCCATTTTTCCAATACAAATAGATTTCCTAGTAAGAGGAATTTCCTTTATCCGGATCAACAAAATATTTTCCTTTCAGAAGCAGATTTTCAAACAAATCAAAGGCTGTGCGTACGGGTCACTCCTTGTTATGCTAATTTGTATGTTGGGTGATTCGAGTCCCAGTACATTGCACAGCCTAATCCCTTTTCTGATAAAATATTATACTACAAGTGCTATCGATGACCTCTTCTTAATATGGTCAGGCATAGAACAGGAAGCTCAAGAGTTTACTACTTTCTTGAATAAAAATGACTGGAGGCTAAATTTTATGATAAATTTTTCTCATACAGAGATTATTTTTCTTGATCTCCCCTTGTTTAAAGAAGAGAATAATCAAATAGCTTCAAAAACACACGTTAATCAAGTTGATACAAATAGCTATATTGACAATTTCAGTAACTATTATCCAGTATGGCTGAGGAACACTCCCTACTGTCAATACAGGAGAATCCACAAGAGTTGTACTAAAAACATTGATTTTAAATCTGAATCAGATCTGTTATACAAATGTTTAAGAGAGGGAAAAAATTTACATTCTGTTTTCCAAAGGGACACATCATTATCTCAATCAGACTGCCTTATTCCTAAAACTAAACAAAATAATACTGAGGTTAAAAATCTGTAAATATTTAATTTTATTACCACCTACAACACAGCTCATAATGGTATCTGTACAATTTTGAAGAAATACTGGT
This sequence comes from Bufo bufo, assembly GCF_905171765.1. Classification (NCBI taxonomy): domain Eukaryota; kingdom Metazoa; phylum Chordata; class Amphibia; order Anura; family Bufonidae; genus Bufo; species Bufo bufo. Next base: position 564,353,224 of record NC_053392.1, on the reverse strand, counting down.
ACATTTTACAAAATCATCCAGTTTTTCACAGTTTATTCCATCCAAACTCAATATTACTTTAAGGAGAGGTCAAACTCTAAAAAATCTACTAGCTCCTAGTGCCTGGAAAGATCATGAGGTAATACAGTCCAGTGCTAATATATCCACCGTTCCTGTAATGTACAAGTGCGAAGGCCCTCATTGTCTATGTTGTAATAATATTTCACATGGCCCAACCTCTTTTTGCTCCTGCTCTACCAAGGAAGTTTTCCAAATCACAAATTATTACACCTGTGCACCCAATTATATACTCAATTTATTGCAATGCCCTTTCGGGCTCCAATATGTTGGCCACACAACACAAACTTTGCGAGCACTGCTAAATCCAACATTTACTGTAGCAAAATGGATCACAGTGTTTCACGTAATTTTTCTCTGATTCATGATCGTTCTTCTCTTCAAGTTTTTGTGTTGGAACAGGACCCCTCTCATTTTAAAAACAGATTGATCCATATAAGCAACAGAGAAGCTTTTTGGATATTCAAGCCTAACATGCTGCAATAGAGTGAATTGGAAATGATTGGACACATTAAAAAAATTCCTCTACCATTATGGGCTCCTATGCTGCTCTCAAGTACCATTTCAGTTATTTAGCAATTTAAATATGTTTTTTCTGTATCTTCAATTTTTTACTTTTTAGTTCTAAAGTGTTTTTTAACAATAAGTATTTAACATTACTACTAATTATGTATTAAAATTTACTTGAACGGTTCTGTACTGTCCACTTTACACCATAATACTCCATACTCAAGTTTTTTCTTTTTCAAGATAAATTTTATTCCACTTCAAATAAACACAACTCCTGACCCATTGCTCCTTGTCTTAGGGTCTGCAGCAGTCTCCCCAATATTATACTGCCACAGCATCCTCCGCTTAGTTTTGGTTCCATGGCTACTTGTGCATTGGCTGCTACACTTTATTTCATGATGTTTCTTTTCTTTTCTTGACAGTTGATATTGTAGTATTTTTTTTTTCAGATCTATTGTAATTTGTACATTTATATATCGAATTACTGTGCATTTTTTGTTTCAGAATATTTGTATTATTTTGCCTTTATTACACATGATCTGACCCAAGAGAGAGTCAAAAGCGCCACCCTATAAATGCACATCCAACCATAAAGAATATAAAAATATATATAAAATTTATTAGACACAACAACACACACGCATTAAAAAATTGTATACAATATAGAACAAAGTGCGGTATGCAATATATGTAACCGACACACACAGGTCCACTGAATTGTCACATATAAATGTATGCGTTATCAACCAGCATATAAAGCAATACAATAAATCACATGTAGCAAATGTAAGGTAAGGTAAGACCACTAGAATAAAAAATTCAGACAGACCAACATAGGATTACATGTCAAGCGCCAAACCTACATAGCCAGCTGGTGCAGTGGACCTGGAAACATAACAAGCGCCCAACGCGTGTCGCCGGAGCAATCCCCTGAGGAAGCCGGATTGCTCCGGCGACACGCGTTGGGCGCTTGTTATGTTTCCAGGTCCACTGCACCAGCTGGCTATGTAGGTTTGGCGCTTGACATGTGATCCTATGTTGGTCTGTCTGAATTTTTTATTCTAGTGGTCTTACCTTACCTTACATTTGCTACATGTGATTTATTGTATTGCTTTATATGCTGGTTGATAACGCATACATTTATATGTGACAATTCAGTGGACCTGTGTGTGTCAGTTACATATATTGCATACCGCACTTTGTTCTATATTGTATACAATTTTTTAATGCGTGTGTGTTGTTGTGTCTAATAAACTTTATATATATTTTTATATTCTTTATGGTTGGATGTGCATTTATGGGGTGGCGCTTTTGACTCTCTCTTGGGTCAGATCATGTGTCATATGTAGTTTTACCACCCTTTGCACTCCTTGAAGTATATGGTGTGCCCCCTGTCTCTTTAAATTTAATTATTTTGCCTTTATTGATTGTAATTTTTTCCATTACTTTGTCTTCACTGTTGTTCATCCGATTATAACCCCAGTTTTAATTCTGTGACCTTTTCACTTGTCTTCCCGCCCATTGGATGACACTTCCTGTTTTTGTCTGTATAATGTTCACTTGCATCTTTTGTATCTGACGAAGCCAGTAGATCACTGATCTAATAAAAGTTTTATTATACTGATTTGGCAAGGTCGCGTAATCTTTTTTTACTGTTCTTCTCAACTTTTTATTGTAGTTACCGCAGCACAGATCCACACAGAGGGAGCGGCAGCCGTGATCCTATACTGCACGTGGGACTCCGATATTGAACAGATATCCCCATGTATCTTTCATGTGCATGTTTCTTCTTTGATCTGATGAGCAATTAGAACTTCCTAGGTAGCACCACCATTTGAGGATGGTTTAAACTTTGAACCCCCGTCTCTCCTTCTCTTCAATGTGGAAAAATGTAAAGGTTTTCATGTCCGTACTTATAATATGCATGCAGCATATGTGGTAGGTAGAGAAAACTGGGAGAATGATCTGCGTGTATGTGTAGATCATAGACTAAATAACAGCATGTACTATAATGTACTATAATGTACCTTGGTTAAACTTGATGGATATATGTACACTGCTCAAAAAAATAAAGGGAACACAAAAATAACACATCCTAGATCTGAATTAATTAAATATTCTTCTGAAATACTTTGTTCTTTACATAGTTGAATGTGCTGACAACAAAATCACACAAAAATAAAAAAATGGAAATCAAATTTTCAACCCATGGAGGTCTGGATTTGGAGTCGCCCTCAAAATTAAAGTGGAAAAACACACTACAGGCTGATCCAACTTTGATGTAATGTCCTTAAAACAAGTCAAAATGAGGCTCAGTAGTGTGTGTGGCCTCCACGTGCCTGTATGACCTCCCTACAACGCCTGTGCATGCTCCTGATGAGGTGGCGGACGGTCTCCTGAGGGATCTCCTCCCAGACCTGGACTAAAGCAACTGCCAACTCCTGGACAGTCTGTGTTGCAACGTGACGTTGGTGGATAGAGCGAGACATGATGTCCCAGATGTGCTCAATTGGATTCAGGTCTGGGGAACGGGCGGGCCAGTCCATAGCATCAATGCCTTCGTCTTGCAGGAACTGCTGACACACTCCAGCCACATGAGGTCTAGCATTGTCTTGCATTAGGAGGAACCCAGGGCCAACAGCATTAGCATATGGTCTCACAAGGGGTCTGAGGATCTCATCTCGTTACCTAATGGCAGTCAGGCTACCTCTGGCGAGCACATGGAGGGCTGTGAGGCCCTCCAAAGAAATGCCACCCCACACCATTACTGACCCAATGCCAAACCGGTCATGCTGGAGGATGTTGCAGGCAGCAGAACGTTCTCCACTGCGTCTCAAGACTCTGTCACGTCTGTCACATGTGCTCAGTGTGAACCTGCTTTCATCTGTGAAGAGCACAGGGCGCCAGTGGCGAATTTGCCAATCTTGGTGTTCTCTGGCAAATGCCAAACGTCCTGCACAGTGTTGGGCTGTAAGCACAACCCCCACCTGTGGACGTCGGGCCCTCATATCACCCTCATGGAGTCAGTTTCTGACCGTTTGAGCAGACACATGCACATTTGTGACCTGCTAGAGGTCATTTTGCAGGGCTCTGGCAGTGCTCCTCCTGTTCCTCCATGCACAAAGGCGGAGGTAGCGGTCCTGCTGCTGGGTTGTTGCCCTCCTCCGGCCTCCTCCACGTCTCCCGATGTACTGGCCTGTCTCCTGGTAGCGCCTCCATGCTCTGGACACTACGCTGACAGACACAGCAAACCTTCTTGCCACAGCTCGCATTGATGTGCCATCCTGGATAAGCTGCACTACCTGAGCCACTTGTGTGGGTTGTAGACTCCGTCTCATGCTACCACTAGATTGAAAGCACCGCCAGCATTCAAATGTGACCAAAACATCAGCCAGGAAGCATAGGAACTGAGAAGTGGTCTGTGATCACCACCTGCAGAACCACTCCTTTATTGGGGGTGTCTTGCTAATTGCCTATAATTTCCACCTGTTGTCTATCCCATTTGCACAACAGCATGTGAATTTGATTGTCACTCAGTGATGCTTCCTAAGTGGACAGTTTGATTTCACAGAAGTGTGATTGACTTGGAGTTACATTGTGTTGTTTAAGTGTTTCCTTTATTTTTTTGAGCAGTGTATTTTCTCATCCATACTATGTACCGGTAAATGTATGTATTTCTTTAGTGGGAAACCATTGCAGAAGACAATTTAAAAATGTTTAATGGGTGGGTAACATAAATTATGTCTGGCAGATGTTCATGAGGTATTTTAAAGCACTTTCACTTATAGTATGGGCCATTTTTAGATCATACTGGTGGTTCTTCTCATCATCACTAACTCTAAAGTTTATATATTTTTTTAGGAGTTTGGGCCATTGTCTATTTTAAACTATTTTCAAAGGGATGTATGTGTCCTGGTCAGAATAAGTTCATGGAAATCGCTAATACTTCTACATACTTTGCAAACAGCTGTTTCTCCTACACACCAAGGCCAGACATTTAAAGTTACCAGAAATAATATAAGTAAAATAATCACATTAAAGAATCTTCAGCCAGATACAGTTAAGATGGGAGTAATAAGCAGTGTTTTATAAGCTGTCAATGATAGAAGCATTTATGGGTGGAGATGTAAAAATAATATTTTCCCTCCTGGATTAGCTGCCTCTTATCTTCAAGTCCATTACTCTATCATTACAAGAATAGAAATGAAGGCAAATATGAGGGAGAGAGGAACGAGCAGTGCAATGAATGTCCACAAGCATCTGGAAAGTTTTTACATGTACTTCATAAAGCAAAATGTTAACAGGCTGAAATTTTGGGAAAGTGTTTTGCATTGTTAAAGGGGTTGACCACTTTCTGGTTACTGTTGATCAATGTGTATGTAAGATGACTAGATGACACTTATCATAGTGCAGCACTGTGGCTCAGTGGTTAGCATTGTTGCCTTGCAATGCTGGGATCCTAGGTTCAAATTTGAAGAAGGACAACATCTGCATGGAACATCTGCATAAAATAAATAAAAATAGCCTTTGTTGATATTCTGCACCATTTTCATAAGGTATTCTTCCTTGCTGGATAAGTCTTTTGTGCTGTCCACACAGAGGTCCTGTCCAAGATTAGATGGCAGATGTGGTGTATTTGAGTGGAGAAGGCTGTGTGATGTGTATGGATCTATTTTTACGAGGTCCATGACTCTCTTATGAACAGGTCTCCTGTGTGGACAGCACAGAAGATTTGCCCAACAAGGGGACACGACTTAGGAAATATAGAAACAACACAGAACATCAGCAAATGCTATATTTGTAAGTATCTTATACTCATCTTACATACACATTGGTCACATGGAGCCACAAAGTGGCCAGCCCTTTTAAGATCAGAAGTGGACTAGCGGGCTGCCAAATGTCATGTCGTCCTCTTTGCCCTCAATATAATTGCTTGTACCTTTCAATATGAGATTCTTGTTCATTGCATTGACTTATTCACTTTTGGAATGAACTGAATTTGAGTTCATAAATCAATTTACTATATTGATGAATTAACCCCACCAGGACATCATGAGTCCTCCTGTGCCTCAATGCTTAACCAATAGGGCCTTCACCTACCATGTGCAAAAATATATTATAATATTGGGAATGCCTCAACCAAACTGGGATCGCACACTTATGGGTGGGGTTTGAGCTCGTTTTTGGCCCGGGACTGTCCCTGAGAAAATCAGGGACAGTCTGGCCAAATTTGGGCCAGTTGGCATCTATGTATGTACCAGGTCCTGGCATGGCTGTACCTTATAGCTGTGCCCCATATCAGATAATATTAGCTTAGGAGGCTACAGTATCTCACAAATGTGAGTACACCCCTCATATTTTTGTAAATATTTTATTATATCTTTTCTTGGGACAACACTGAAGATGTTTATGTAGAGCAACACTTTTTTTCAGATCCTTGTAGAGTTCTTTGCCATGAGGATCCATGTTGAACTTCCAGTGACTACTATGAGAGAGTGTGAGAGCGATAACACCAAATTTAACACAACTGCTCCCCATTCACACCTGAGACCTTGAAACACTAATGAGTCACATGACACTGGGGAGGGAAAATGGCTAATTCGGCACAATTTGGCCATTTTCACTTAGGGGTATATTCACTTTTGTTGCCAGCGGTTTAGACATTAAAGGCTGTGAGTTGTGTTATTTTGAGGGCACACCAAATTTACACTGTTATACAAGCTGTACTTTACATTGTATCAAAGTGTTCAGTGTTGTCCCATGAAAAGATATAATAAAATATTTACAAAACTTTTGGGAGATACTGTACAGTTGCAAGAAAAAGTATGTGAACCCTTTGGAATGATATGGATTTCTGCACAAATTGGTTATAAAATGTGATCTGATCTTCATCTAAGTCACAACAATAGACAATCACAGTCTGCTTAAACTAATAACACACAAATAATTAAATGTTACCATGTTTTTATTGAACACACCATGTAAACATTCACAGTGCAGGTGGAAAAAGTATGTGAACCCTTGTATTTAATAACTGGTTGAACCTCCTTTGGCAGCAATAAGTTCAACCAAACGTTTCCTGTAGTTGCAGATCAGACGTGCACAACGGTCAGGAGTAATTCTTGAAAATTCCTGTTTACAGAACTGTTTCAGTTCAGCAGTATTCTTGGAATGTCAGGTGTGAATCGCTTTCTTGAGGTCATGCCACAGCATCTCAATCGGGTTCAGGTCAGGACTCTGACTGGGCCCCTCCAGAAGGCGTATTTTCTTCTGTTTAAGCCATTCTGTTGTTGATTTACTTCTATGCTTTGGGTCGTTGTCCTGTTGCAACACCCATCTTCTGTTGAGCTTCAGCTGGTGGACGGATGGCCTTAAGTTCTCCTGCAAAATGCCATGATAAACTTGGGAATTCATTTTTCCTTAGATGATAGCAATCCGTCCAGGCCCTGACACAGCAAAGCAGCCCCAAACCATGATGCCCCCACCACCATACTTCACAGTTGGGATGAGGTTTTGATGTTGGTGTGCTGTGCCTCTTTTTCTCCACATATAGTGTTGTGTGTTTCTACCAAACAACTCAACTTTGGTTTCATCTGTCCACAGAATATTTTGCCAGTACTGCTGTGGAACATCCAGGTCAGGTGCTCTTGTGCAAACTGTAAACGTGCAGCAATGTTTTTTTGGGACAGCAGTGGCTTCCTCTGTGGTATCCTCCCATGAAATCCATTCTTGTTTAGTGTTTTACGTATAGTAGATTCGCTAACAGGGTTGTTAGCATATACCAGAGACTTTTGTAAGTCTTTAGCTGACACTCTAGGATTCTTCTTCACCTCATTGAGCTATGCTCTTGCAGTCATCTTTACAGGATGGCCACTCCTAGCGAGAGTAGCAGTAGTGCTGAACTTTCTCCATTTATAGACAATTTGTCTTACCGTGGACTGATCAACAGCAAGGCTTTTGGAGATACTTTTATAACCCTTTCCAGCTTTATGCAAGTCAGCAATTCTTAATCGTAGGTATTCTGAGAGCTCTTTTGTGTGAGGCATCATTCACATCAGGCAATGCTTCTTGTGAAAAGCAAACCCAGGGAAGGGCAGCTGTAACCAACACCTCCAATCTCATCTCATTGATTGGACTCCAGTTGGCTGACACCTCACTCAAATTAGCTTTTGGAGATGTCATTAGTCTAGGGGTTCACATACTTTTTCCACGTGCACTGTGAATGTTTACATGGTATGTTCAATAAAAACATGGTAACATTTAATTCTTTGTGTGATATTAGTTTAATAGAATCGGAATTTAGTGATCTGGATTATTTAATACTTAACTTTTACTTCTTTTTTTATAAAATAGATGGGATATATCCCTCAAAATAGAAATACTAAATACACAAAAACCGTTTTGAAGTCCCACAATCTGGGGGAAAATTGCTTATTGAAAGCGGTAGTGCTGTGTCCACACTGATGCAAGTAGTGTCAGACACAGAAGGTAACAAGTGTTGGTGTACACTGATACCCAATCAATAATATGTGACGGCAATAATCGATATATGCCGACACCATGTGGGCATAAATGAAGGCTGATTTGACAATACCGTTTTCCAATTTCCCGATAGGAGAAGGGACTATAAGAAAACGGTATCAGCTGTGTCCACACTTTATTCAAAAAAGTGCGACACTATAGGTAAGGAGAACAGATATGTGCTAATGCCTAAGCCACACAAGGGTTAAGGTGACCGCATTGATATATGCCAACACCTTAAATACTGATGGCAAACAAAATGCAAGCAGGTATTTCACAACACAAACAATATGCACAACACCCCGGAATATGTCAACATTTGCCAGCAATTATTGAACGATAGAAACACCTATACTGTACTTACACATAACCCCACAGTGGCTTTTTTGGGAGAACTAAAGGGAATTCTGATTGAGGCGAAAGGGGAAAAAAAAATTTCGGAGGAGGAATTTGAATTCCTCTGTCCACGGAACCCGACTATAGCTACATTTTATAGTCTCCCAAAAATCCACAAGGGCACTAGTCCTGTGAAAGGATGCCCAATAGTGTCGGGGATCAATAGTCTGTGTCAGAAAGCTGGCATCTACAGTACAGACCAAAAGTTTGGACACACCTTCTCATTCAAAGAGTTTTCTTTATTTTCATGACTATGAAAATTGTAGGTTCACACTGAAGGCATCAAAACTATGAATTAACACATGTGGAATTATATACATAACAAACAAGTGTGAAACAACTGAAAATATGTCATATTCTAGGTTCTTCAAAGTAGCCACCTTTTGCTTTGATTACTGCTTTGCACACTCTTGGCATTCTCTTGATGAGCTTCAAGAGGTAGTCCCCTGAAATGGTTTTCACTTCACAGGTGTGCCCTGTCAGGTTTAATAAGTGGGATTTCTTGCCTTATAAATAGGGTTGGGACCATCAGTGGCGTTGAGGAGAAGTTAGGTGGATACACAGCTGATAGTCCTACTGAATAGACTTTTAGAATTTGTATTATGGCAAGAAAAAAGCAGCTAAGTAAAGAAAAACGAGTGGCCATCATTACTTTAAGAAATGAAGGTCAGTCAGTCAGCCGAAAAATTGGGAAAACGTTGAAAGTAAGGGCTATTTGACCATGAAGGAGAGTGATGGGGTGCTGCGCCAGATGATCTGGCCTCCACAGTCACCGGACCTGAACCCAATCGAGATGGTTTGGGGTGAGCTGGACCGCAGAGTGAAGGCAAAAGGGCCAACAAGTGCTAAGCATCTCTGGGAACTCCTTCAAGACTGTTGGAAGACCATTTCAGGGGACTACCTCTTGAAGCTCATCAAGAGAATGCCAAGAGTGTGCAAAGCAGTAATCAAAGCAAAAGGTGGCTACTTTGAAGAACCTAGAATATGACATATTTTCAGTTGTTTCACACTTGTTTGTTATGTATATAATTCCACATGTGTTAATTCATAGTTTTGATGCCTTCATAGTCATGAAAATAAAGAAAACTCTTTGAATGAGAAGGTGTGTCCAAACTTTTGGTCTGTACTGTATATAGACCGTATATTAATGCCTTTTGTTTTATGTCTCCCATATTATATTCGCGACAGTATGGACCTCTTGCGGAGAATTGATGATGTCGTCATTGAGGATAACAGCATTCTGGGCAGCATAGATGTTGAGGCCCTATACTCCTCCATCCCCCATGAGATGGGCCTTAAGGCGGTTGAATACTATCTCAACACAAGAGGTTCCCAGTATAGGGCACACAATCAATTTGTGCTCAGGTTGCTGAAATTCCTACTGACACATAATTTTTTCCTTTTTAACACCAGGATCTACCACCAGCTCAGGGGCACGGCGATGGGATGTTCCTGTGCGCCGTCCTACGCCAACCTGCTCTTGGGCTGGTGGGAGGCAACTACGTCTTTGGGGACACGATGTCGTCATGTACCAGGCCCATACTCATGTGGGTGCGGTACATATATGACATCTTTGTCATATGGAATGACACGAAGGAGTCCTTCTCTGAATTTGTCCTTGGACTTAATACTAATACTGTGGGACTACGCTTCACATCTGAAGCCAATCGTGACAATTTGGCATTCTTGGACATCAAGATATCTAGGGGTACCTCAAATGAGCTTAGTACCACGATCTATAGGAAGCCTACGTCGACGAACTCTGTACTGCACTGGGACAGTGGCCATCCCTTTTCTCAAAAAAGAGGAATTCCAAAAAGCCAATATTTGTGCCTCAGACGCAACTGCTCCAGCAAGTCAGAGTTCGTCGACCAAGCTAAAGTCCTACAAAACCGATTCCTCGATAGGGGATATCCCAACGAGGTCCTCAAACCGGCATATCGAACCGCATTGTCAGCCAAGCGGTCCGATCTCCTAGTACCTAAAATTAAGGAGGAGATGGAGAAAAAGATCTGTCTCATCGCAACTTATGACGATGCGTCAGGACAGATTAGAGACGTCCTTCGTAAACATTGGCCCGTCTTATTGATGGACCCTGAAATCAATAAGATCATTTTTAGTTACCCACAGATTACTTTCAGAAGAGGGAGTAGCCTAAAAGACATGCTGGTGCACAGCCACTACACCCCGGCCACTCAAGCAGCGACATGGTTGGATCGTAAGATCAATGACTGTTACAGGTGTAGCGGCTGTGTGACCTGCAAGATTTTACAAAGTAGCAAGACTTTCTTTAGTTCAAACCTACAGAAGTCCTTTAACATCAAGGATTTTATCAATTGTCTCACACGCGGTGTGATCTACAAGATCACATGCGTGTGCGGACTTGAATATATTGGAAAGACCAAGAGAGAGCTGCGCAGGCGCCTCGGCGAGCATCTGGGTGATATCACAAACGAACGTGATACGCCAGTGGCCCGACATGTCAATGACAATCATGGTGGAGACTCGAATTGTATTCGAGCCATAGGCATTGATAAAATCCCACCACCGATACGTGTTGGTGATTGGGACCGCGTTCTACTGCAGCGGGAAGCACGCTGGACCTTCCAACTAGATACGGTATCCCCTAAAGGCCTGAATGAACATCTCCACTTTGGCTGCTTCTTATAATGTTCCAAATTAGGTTTTCGTTCTCTTTGAAAACTTAATAAAACAAACCTCCAATGTTACCTCAATCTGCCTTTTTCCATCTGGCAGAATGGGCTATACCTCATATAGTGCCCACTATTTGCCTTGCGTCAATTTTTCTTAGCCACTGGTGGGAAATTGAAATATCAAAACCGCAAAAAATACCACCAATTAACCAATATATACCCATATCAGGGTTGTTATGTGCATCTGTTGGACATATGTCCTGTTGCCCACAGATGCACCATTATACGGTGCTTATACATCAATATGCCTGTATGTACGGACTAAACGTATATCTATGTCGTGCCCGTATCTTTGCTTTATATAGATCGACGGTGTGTATCTGATACAATATGTATATATCTAGGAGATGTACACTGTGGATCCTTTTTTCCCCTCCCCCCCCTTTTTTGTATGCCATCTATGGCAGCAAAAAAGCAACGATGCATAGTAAAGTAACAGCGCATCCTAGGATGCAGCACAAATAGTGGAGGCAAGTGGACAGACATAAACACGCAGTGGACAGACATAAACACTGCTCCGTGGAAGCTGCACTCTGGATCCTGGTAATTATTTTGCGCACGCGCGGCCTAGACGTCCTGCACTCACTCACGTGATCATGGCACGTCACTACATCATGTGATGCGCTTATGCGTGGGCATGACGTGTAGCGTGAGGCAGGGGCGTAGCTAGAAATGCATGGGCCCCATAGCAAAAAAAATTTATGGGCCCCCCCCGTGCCATCCACAGATCCCCCTCCCCTAAATAGTGCCAACCACAGATCCCCCTCCCCTAAATAGTGCCATCCACAGATCCCCCTCCCCTAAATAGTGCCATCCACAGATCCTCCTCCCCTAAATAGTGCCATCCACAGATCCCCCTCCCCTAAATAGTGCCATCCACAGATCCCCCTCCCCTAAATAGTGCCATCCACAGATCCCTCTCCCCTAAATAGTGCCATCCACAGATCCCCCTCCCCTAAATAGTGCCATCCACAGATCCCCCTCCCCTAAATAGTGCCATCCACAGATCCCCCTCCCCTAAATAGTGCCATCAACAGATCCCCCCTCCCCTAAATAGTGCCATACACAGATCCCCCTCCCCTAAATAGTGCCACCCACAGATCCCCCTCCCCTAAATAGTGCCATCCACAGATCCCTCTCCCCTAAACAGTGCCATCCACAGATCCCCCTCCCCTAAATAGTACCATCAACAGATCCCCCTCCCCTAAATAGTGCCATCAACAGATCCCCCCCTCCCCTAAATAGTGTCATACACAGATCCCCCTCCCCTAAACAGTGCCATCCACAGATCCCCCTCCCCTAAATAGTGCCATCAACAGATCCCCCCCTCCCCTAAATAGTGCCATACACAGATCCCCCTCCCCTAAACAGTGCCATCTACAGTATCAGGTGCCTCCCCCCCCCCATGTGCCAGTCAGTATCAGGTGCCAACCCCTCCTAGGTGCCAGTATCAGGTCAGGTACCAACCCCCCTCCCCCCATGTGCCAGTATCAAGTGCCCCCCGCTCCCCCCATGGCAGTAACAGTCGGGTATTAAAAAATAAACACTTCTACTTACCTCCATGTCAGCGATGCATGGCAGCCTCTTCCTGTGTCCCTCCCTGTATTGTGTCCCGCCCTGTATGTCCATATATGGAATAACTGCTTGTATTTCAGAAAAGGTTTCTGCTGGGATTCGAACCCACGACCTTCTGTATCAGAGGCAGAGCACCTAACCACAAGACCAAAAGAGCTGCCTTGCTGCTGACTGAAAAATTATGAGACTTCTACTGTTATAGCTGGCTAAGTGTACATCTATACACATGACAGCTGCTCATATATTGAGATATAGCAGAGCTGAGTGTGCTGGGATAGCTGTCACATAGAGATATAGCAGTGCTGGGTGTGTTGGGGCAGCTGTCATATGTATAGATGTACACTTAGCCAGCTATAACAGTAGAAGTGTCAAATTTTTTCAATCAGTTACAATCAGTTACAATGCCTCCTTTATGGTTGTGAGGGTAAATGCTTTGCCACTGATACATTGGAGGTTGTGGGTTCGAATCCCAGATACATCAGGAGACTTTAGAATACAGTAAGATTAGATCACATTAGCGAGGGGGCCTGAACATTAAGACCGCTGCTGTGAAGGGGGCCCTGAACATTAAGACATCGATATTTAACTAACTTGAAAATAAACTATCGGGCCCCGAAGCAGCTGCTTCCCCGGTAGTTACACCACCTCCTGGCTGGCCTGTGTGTAGTGTCTGTGTGTGTTAAAAAAAAAAAAAACTGAATGCGGTCGGACGGGCCCCCCAGTGGCGTAGGGCCCCATAGCCACTGCTATGGTTGCTATGGCGATCCCTACGCCACTGGCATGAGGGCAGACGTCATCACTGGCAGCCGCCTCACTGGGTGACGGCCGACGTCATCGTGACGCGCGCTGTGCGGATGTACCGACGCGATGCTTTACAAGAGAAGGCGCGCCGGCATAAAGACCAGGTAACATCTATGCCTGCGGTCGCAACCTACGTACCGTGAGAAGGGAGGGGGTCTTTTCATCTGCTCCCCTTTCCTCTTCCCTGTTTGTTGTGCACTTACCTGTGCACCTCATTCCATCTGAGAGCCTTTGCTCTCGGTGGCCTTTTTCCGCATTTGCTGCCGACCACATTATCTCCAGCGAATGATTTACATCTTTTGGCCCATTCTAGATATATTCCCCTGATGAGAGGAGGGTTTCTTTTCCCGTTGCCTCAGAAACACGCATGTAGGGATCCTTTCAGGGCCATACAGGGACCACAATTCCAGGGTTAGGTTCCGGACGGGGGCCCAATTAGTGGGATACCCCGTGGTTAGATCTAAGGGCTACTGTAGGGCTGCGAGGGCCAACTAAGGACATTAAGGAACATCTCCGTGTGATCCCTTTACAGTGTGCTGACTACCGAACTACCGAAGAGGACCACCCTGACCTGAAAAACTGAAACAGGAGGTGTCCTGACTATCCACCATCTGTAGGGTAGGACACCTGGTTTCCCAAACGGTGCCGCCGTGCACCTTATGTTGTGGGTGTAATTGTGCACACCGTGCAGCATGGTCTGCCATTGCATCCATACCATTTTATGTTTTCTGTCGTCTCGTTGTGTATTGTTGGGCATATTGTTTGTGTTGTGAAATACCTGCTTGCATTTTGTTTGCCATCAGTATTTAAGGTGTTGGTATATATCAATGCGGTCACCTTAACCCTTATGTAGCTTAGGCATTAGCACATATCTGTTCTCCTTACCTATAGTGTCGCACTTTTTTGAATAAAGTGTGGACACAGCTGATACCGTTTTCTTATAGTCCCTTCTCCTATCGGGAAATTGAAAAACGGTATTGTCAAATCAGCCTTCATTTATGCCCACATGGTGTCGGCATATATCGATTATTGCCGTCACATATTATTGATTGGTTATCAGTGTACACCAACACTTGTTACCTTCTGTGTCTGACACTACTTGCATCAGTGTGGACACAGCACTACCGCTTTCAATAAACAATTTTCCCCCAGATTGTGGGACTTCGAAAACGTTTTTTGTGTATTTAGTATTTCTATTTTGAGGGATATATCCCATCTATTTTATAAAAAGAAGTAAAAGTTAAGTATTAAATAATCCAGATCACTAAATTCAGATTCTATTATTCATGTGAGTGATTACATATGAAAATCCATTTTTTCCTTGATTTATTGTTATTAGTTTAAGCAGACTGTGATTGTCTATTGTTGTGAGTTAGATGAAGATCAGATCACATTTTATGACAAATTTGTGCAGAAATCCATATCATTCCAAAGGGTTCACATACTTTTTCTTGCAACTGTATATATGATAATATATTCACAATTGGGTTTTACTGAAGTTTTGCCCTGTTTGTCGTTTGCAGCCTGCATGTACACTCACCTAAAGAATTATTAGGAACACCTGTTCTATTTCTCATTAATGCAATTATCTAGTCAACCAATCACATGGCAGTTGCTTCAATGCATTTAGGGGTGTGGTCCTGGTCAAGACAATCTCCTGAACTCCAAACTAATTGTCAGAATGGGAAAGAAAGGTGATTTAAGCAATTTTGAGCGTGGCATGGTTGTTGGTGCCAGTTACTGGGATTTTCACGAACAACCATTTCTAGGGTTTACAAAGAATGGTGTGAAAAGGGAAAAACATCCAGTATGCGGCAGTCCTGTGGGCGAAAATGCCTTGTGGATGCTAGAGGTCAGAGGAGAATGGGCCGACTGATTCAAGCTGATAGAAGAGCAGCGTTGACTGAAATAACCACTCGTTACAACCGAGGTATGCAGCAAAGCATTTGTGAAGCCACAACATGCACAACCTTGAGGCGGATGGGCTACAACAGCAGAAGACCCCACCGGGTACCACTCATCTCCACTACAAATAGGAAAAAGAGGCTACAATTTGCACAAGCTCACCAAAATTGGACTGTTGAAGACTGGAAAAATGTTGCCTGGTCTGATGAGTCTCGATTTCTGTTGAGACATTCAAATGGTAGAGTCCGAATTTGGCGTAAACACTATGAGAACATGTATCCATCCTCTGATGGCTACTTCCAGCAGGATAATGCACCATGTCACAAAGCTCGAATCATTTCAAATTGGTTTCTTGAACATGACAATGAGTTCACTGTACTAAAATGGCCCCCACAGTCACCAGATCTCAACCCAATAGAGCATCTTTGGGATGTGGTGGAACGGGAGCTTCGTGCCCTGGATGTGCATCCCTCAAATCTCCATCAACTGCAAGATGCTATCCTATCAATATGGGCCAACATTTCTAAAGAATGCTATCAGCACCTTGTTGAATCAATGCCACGTAGAATTAAGGCAGTTCTGAAGGGTCCAACACCGTATTAGTATGGTGTTCCTAATAATTCTTTAGGTGAGTGTATTTCCATACATTGGAGGCTGCTCAGTCCCATTCAGTGTAAAATCCATTAGAATAGTTCTCTGACGGCTCAGTCTGTAGCCACTCGCTCTGTTCTCCTGAGCACAAATCTAAGCTGACATAGGTTTCCATAATCTGTAAGTTTAAAAAATAAACCTTACCTATTCTTAATGTAACCACCATAGTGATACACTGATTATTGTCAAGGGAAGGTGCTGGGACCTGCAAATCTGGATCACTGCTGGGGAAATCATGTATTAGAAGGTGTCCATTCAAATGAATGCATGACCATGTATTACAGGACTGTACTGAGTTAGCCAGACCAATAGTTATACTATAGGTAATAGAAGGAGCCTTTAGCAGAGAGCACTCTTAAAGCGTACCTCCACCTGTAATTTCTATTTTACAAAACACTTCCTAATCGGCAATTGTTTTACTAGTAGGATGAAAACAGTATAGTGCTTCATCAGTATGGAACCTCAAGTCAAGGGCTGGTTTTATGACTGGGACAACAAGGGAACAAAGACCAAAGTCATCATTTTATCCACAGCTGATCTGATAATTAAAAAAAATATATATATATAGAAAATGTAGGTATTTTATGCAAATTGTAAATGTATCCAATTAGTACAGTACCCCAGAGGACTACAGCAAAGGGTTAACCAATGTTAAAGGAGTTTATGCAATGTTCTTAAATTAAATGTTGTAATTTATGGTATTCGTCCAAACATTTTTTTTACACAAGTAACCAAAATAAATAAAAATAGAATAAAACATAAAATCTATGCAACAATGTATGGATCCACTTGTTTTCAATCAAAGAATGCATGCACTCTATAATACAGTCCTGATCAAAAGTTTAAGACCACTTGAAAAATGGCAGAAAATCATATTTAGCATGGCTGGATCTTAACAAAGTTCAAGTAGAGCTTCAACATGCAACAA
Source organism: Bufo bufo (assembly GCF_905171765.1). Classification (NCBI taxonomy): domain Eukaryota; kingdom Metazoa; phylum Chordata; class Amphibia; order Anura; family Bufonidae; genus Bufo; species Bufo bufo. The sequence continues at coordinate 564,336,166 of NC_053392.1, read as the reverse complement.
GAAGAAATGGGAGTGAGACAAAACATTTTTTGAGCATTCAATTTAATGAAAACAACGAATAAACTGAAACAGGCTGTTTTTCTGCTGATCAAAAGTTTAGGACCACACCACCCAAAAAAAAAACGAAACCCCCCCCAAAACAGAAATCCAACTTCCAAAAATGAACTCAGTAATGAGTAGCTCCGCCGTTATTGTTTATCACTTCAAAAATTTGTTTCGGTATGCTTGATGCAAGCGTTTCCATGAGGTGAGTGGGAACATTTCTCCAAGTGGTGAAGACGGCCGCTCGAAGGCCATCTACTGTCTGGAACTGTTGTCCATTTTTGTAAACTTCCCTTGCCATCCATCCCCAAAGGTTCTCAATTGGATTAAGATCAGGGGAACACGCAGGGTGGGCCAAAAGAGTGATGTTATTCTCCTGGAAGAAGTCCCTTGTCCTGCGGGCATTGTGTACTGTAGCGTTGTCCTGTTGAAAAACCCAGTCGTTACCACACAGAAGAGGGCCCTCAGTCATGAGGAATGCTCTCTGCAACATCTGGACATAGCCAGCGGTCGTTTGACACCCCTGCGCTTCCTGAAGCTCCATTGTTCCACTGAAGGAAAGAGCACCCCAGACCACTATGGCGCTCCTCCACTGTGGCGCGTAGAAAACATCTCAGGTGGGATCTGCTTGTCATGCCAGTAACGTTGGAAACCATCAGGACCATCATGGTTAAATTTTTTCTCATCAGAGAATAAAACTTTCTTCCACCTTTGAATGTCCCATGTTTGGTGCTCTCTTGCAAAGTCCAAACGAGCAGTTCTGTGGCGTTCAAGGAGACGAGGTCTTTGAAGACGTTTTTGTTTTTTAAGCCCTTCAGTCTCAGAAGCCGTCTGATGGTTATGGGGCTGCAGTCAGCACCAGTAAGGGCCTTAATTTGTGTCGAGGATCGTCCAGTGTCTTGACGGACAGCCAATTGGATCCTCCGGCTCAGTGCTGACATTTTTTTGGGTCTTCCACTTGACTTTTTTGTTGCATAACCCTCAGGATCATTTAAGGAATTCCAAATGACTGTCTTACTGCGTCCCACCTCAGCAGCGATGGCGCGCTGTGAGAGACCCTGCTTATGCAGTTCAACAACCCAACCACGTTCAAAAAGGGAGTTTTTTTGCCTTTGCCATCACAACCTGTGACTACCTGACAAAAAATTACAATGAATACACATCTTTGCACAGATTTGGCCTTTTAAAGGCATGTGGTCCTAAAATTCTGATCAGCTGAAAAACAGCCTATTTCAGTTTATTTGTTGTTTTCATTAAATTGAATGCTGAAAAAATGTTTTGTCTCACTCCCATTTCTTCTTGTTGCATGTTGAAGCTCTACTTGGAACCTTGTTAAGATCCAGCCATGCTGTGGTCTTAAACTTTTGATCAGGACTGTATGTTTCCCATGGGGCCCTTGCGTTTTTAAAAAAATAAAAAAATGAAATGAAAAATGTATAAAAATGTGTACAAATAAGTAAACCACACACAGAATTATAACTGCATATTAGTCTATTTTCTGCCCCTCTGTTGATGGTTTCCACATTTGTTACTTTTTATGTGCAAAAAAGCTCCACTGTGTCAGTATTTAATATTGGATGAAAAGTCTCATATTGATATGGCATTTGATTGTCTCACACAGTATCCCTTATTTATATTACTGAACATCGGATAGATCTTAGGCTACTCTCACACTAGCGGCAGGACGGATCCGACAGGCTGTTCACCCTGTTGGATCCGTCCTGCCGCTATTTCGCCGTGCTGCCGAACTGCTGCTCCGTCCCCATTGACTATAATGGGGACGGGGGCAGAGCTCCGGCGCAGCACGGCAGTGCACGGCGAGAGGCCGCCGGATTAAAAGTACTGCATGTCCGACTTTTTAGTCCGGCGGCCTCTCACCGCGCACTGCCGTGCTGCTCCGGAGCTCCACCCCCGTCCCTATTATAGTCAATGGGGACGGAGCGGCAGTCCGGCGGCACGGCGAAATAGCGTCAGGGCGCATCCGACAGGGTGAACAGCCTGTCGGATCCGTCCTGCAGTAAGTGTGAAAGTACCCTTACTGATTACTTTTATTTGGAGCTCCGTGTATTTAAGATGCTATGTAAGAATGTAACAGGATGCTGTATTTTTCCTTTTTGTGGAGCTCTGTATGTCAAAGTTCCATAACAAGCTCTACCTCATTTGCATCCCTTTCTTCCCAGAATCCCGAGGATCATGTATGGTCTATAATTCTCCTCATGCCGATTAAAGCACTCTTTTCTCAAGGTACCTCCAAAAAAGTTCCATATCCCAGGATTGTACACCTATAGTTGTGTGTACGCTGCACCTCTTACCGTCTCCCAATTTGTTCAGCTTATATCACCTCCTGTGTGAGGGCGCGCCGGTCACTGCATGCTTCAGTTTCACAGCCCAGTCACTTCATTCCACTAGAGATGGCCTTGCAGTTCGCCTGGTGGTCGTTTCGCGGCGAACTTTGATCGTTCACGCAGAACATGCGAACATATGGTGATGTTTGCATGCGCCATATTCTTTTGCATTGCCCTGAACTTTGACCCATGACACATCCATCAGGTGGACAGCCAATTGAGATGTTTCAGCACATGGACACACCCCCACACTATAACAGAAACTGATCTGGTAGCCATTTTACATTCTGTGTTTTACCAGTGTAGGGAGAGGTTGCTTTGTGGAGCAGGGACAGGCTGTTAGGGACACCAATCTAGGATTGTTGCGATACCCAAATTTTGATTAGATTTCGATACTATAAAAAGTGTTGCGATACTCTATGTCATTCGATACCATGCGAAAAAAATTAAACGCCCAAAAATCTGCGTGCATTCTGCTTTTAAAATGGCGAATCGTGCAGTTTTTGGTTATTTTTTTTCTTTCTGTTTCGGCGTTCACCGCATATGAGATTTTTTTTATATTTTAGTAGTTTGGACTTTTTGAATGTGGCAATATGTGATATGTTTATTTATTTATTGTTTATATATTTTATATGTAAAATTGGGAAAGGGGGTGATTTATGCTTAATAATTTGGTGGTATTTTTTTTTACTTTTTTTTTTTTTACTTAATAACTATTAGCCCCCTTAGGGGCTAGAACCCGGGATCTTTTAATCCCTTGTCCTATTCACCCTAATAGAGCTCTATTAGGGTGAATAGGATGTCACACTCTCCCTGCTGCCCTATGCATAGTACACACAGCAGCAAGGAGATTACCATGGCAGCCATGGCATCAGTAGCGTCCTGGTTACCATGGTAACTGATCAGAGCCCCAGGATTACACTGCTGGGGCTAGAAGCTGCCACTTGTCACGGGGCGCCATAGGCGCACTCGGTCTCCCATCAGCCGCAGACCTGCTGCTTAGCTTCGGGAGCGAGGATCTGTGTTTGGCCTTGTTCACAGGGCGGCTTTGCTAGCTGGGAGGCTCCCTGCTCCTAGGTCTGCCTTGAGCGCCGGGCTGATCACTCGGTGCTCGACTTGTCTGTCTGTCGGTCATGTGACGCTGGCCACATCACATGACCCTCAGACCCCACTATAAATACAGGCAGCCTGCTGGCCACAGGTTGCCTATTAATTCTAGGTTCCCGGCTATTTGTTGGACTACTGAATACTCACCTGATCCTGTTCCCTGATGATCCTTTGCCTGCCCCTCCTGTACTGCGCATCCCTCTTGGTATTGTGACCTCGGCTCCCACCTGACTACTCTTTGCGGACTCCTCTGGTACTTCTCTACTCTCCTGGTATTTGACCCCGGCTTCTCCTGACCATTCTTTGCTTAACCCTTTGTACTGCGTAGTTCTCTTGGTTCTGACCCGGTCCGTTCACGTTCCGTAGTTTGTCTTGTCTGTCTTCCCTGCACATATCCTAAGTAAGGGACTGTCGTCTAGTTGTCCGCAGGACTCATGAGGCAAGTAGGCAGGGCCAGGGGTGAGGGTGGAGCGCAGTGGTCACTATCCTTCCCCCTGTGTGTGTGTGGACGTGACCATTACACCACTGCCACCAATGAGGAGGAGGGGAGGGGACCCTATAGCCACTGCCACCAATGATTTTAATACTGGAGGGTTGAGGGGGGGGGGGCACACTGCGCCACTAATGATTTTAATATGGGGGGGAGAGGGTGCACAGCACCACCAATGATAATTAACCTTTAATACAGGTGCCGGCAGCAGAATCACATAGCAGGGAGTTGCACCTGAGGGGTTAACTGCCGCTAATCATGGCTATGTGAATCTGCTGCTGGCACCTGTATTTGTATTAAACGAGGGAACTTGTCACCTAAAAATGCCTCCCAAACCCCCAGCATTACCTTAAAGTAGCCAGAAGTATGTTTCTAAAGATCCTTTTCTTCCTCCAGCCAGATGCACCAAAATCTTGAAAAACTAACTTTAATCCCCTGCATGCACTATGTAACAGCACAGTTTTAAGTCAAGGGGGCAGCGGCCTACTCACTTTAAGTCAGGATTACCACGCCCCCTGTCCCTGCCCCTTCACCTCTGATTGACAGCCACGCACGTGAACGTTCTGATGCGCACTCACACCCGAGAGCCTGTGAATTGAGCCGCTGAAAACTACCTAACAGTGGTATACAGCAATATGCAGGCATGTTAATAGAGATGTCAGGGCTCATGTGTGAGACTTCGGCCGGCTTTGCTGTAGCGCCGAAAACTATCGGCTTGCTGTCAATTAAAAGTGAAGGGGCAGGGAAAAGGGGGCATGGTTATCATGACTTGAAGCGAGGAGGCCGCTGCCCCCTTGACTTTGAACTCTGCCTAGTATCGAAAAATGTAAAATCCCGGTATTGTATCGATACCGGGACAAAAGTATGGATTGAGTATCGATATTTCGATACCCGCAACAACTCTACACCAAGCGCTAGCTAATATGGCCACAAAAGTCCTTTCAAGGACTAATATAATGTGTGCTATCGATAGGTTGATATACTGAGGGGTGTGATATACTTATAATATACTTTCTAACATTTGTATTGTGCAGCAGTTGTGTGTAGTTCTGCAGCGATACCGCAGGAATATAGCGGGACAAGCGCTATTGGAACAACTATTTGCAACGGGTGTGATATACCTGCTGCCCCCAAAAAAACGAATTAAGGGGTGCAATATACCTGTTTCCACAAAATACTGATTAAGGGGTTTGATATATCTGCTTCCACAAAATACTGATTGAGAGGTGCGATATACCTGCTTCCACCAAATATTGATTAAGGCCTGCGATATACCTGCTTCAACAAAATACTGATTGAGGGGTGTGCTATATCTGCTTCCACCAAATATTGATTAAGGGGTTCTATATACCTGCTTCTACAAAATACAGATTGAGGGGTGCAATATACTTGCTTCCACAAAATACTGATTAAGGGGATTGATATACTTACTTCCAGCAAACATTGATTAAGGCCTACGATAGACCTGTTTCCACAAAATAGTGATTAAGAGGTTTGATAAACCTGCTTCCACAAAATACTGATTAAGGGGTGCGATATACATACCTGCTTCCGCAAAATACTGATTAAGGGGTTTGATATACCTGCTTCAACAAAATACAGATTGAGGGGTGTGAAATACCTGCTTCCACCAAATATTGATTAAGGGGTTCTATATACCTGCTTCCACAAAATACTGATTAAAAGGTTTGATATACCTGCTTCCACAAAATACTGATTGAGGGGTGCGATATACCTGCTTCCACAAAATACTGAATAAAGGGTTTGATATACCTGCTTCCACAGAATACAGATTGAGGGGTGTGATAGACCTGCTTCCACCAAATATTGATTAAGCAGTTCTATATAACTGCTTCCACAAAATACCGATTGAGGGGTGCGATATACCTGCTTCCACAAAATACTGAATAAGGGTTTTTTATATTCCTGCTTCCACAAAATACAGATTGAGGGGTGTGATATACCTGCTTCCACCAAATATTGATTAAGGGGTTCTATATACCTGCTTCCACAAAATACTGATTAAAATGTTTGATATACCTGCTTCCACAAAATACTGAATAAGGAGTTTTTATATATCTGCTTCCACAAAATACAGATTGAGGGGTGTGATATACCTGCTTCCACCAAATATTGATTAAGGGGTTCTATATACCTGCTTCCACAAAATACTGATTAAAAGGTTTGATATACCTGCTTCCACAAAATATTGATTGAGGGGTGCGATATACCTGCGTCCACAAAATACTGAATAAAGGGTTTGATATACCTGCTTCCACAGAATACAGATTGAGGGGTGCGATATACCTGCTTTCACCAAATATTGATAAAGGGGTTCTATATACCTGCTTCCACAAAATACTGATTAAGAGGATTGATATACCTGCTTCCACCAAATATTGATTGAGGCCTGCGATACACCTGCTTCCACAAAATACTGATTAAGGGGTTTGATATACCTGCTTCTACCAAATATTGATTAGGGGGTTCTATATACCTGCTTCAACAAAATACAGATTGAGGGGTGTGAAATACCTGCTTCCACCAAATATTAATTAAGGGGTTCTATATACCTGCTTCCACAAAATACTGAATAAAAGGTTTGATATACCTGCTTCCACAAAATACTGATTGAGGGGTGCGATATACCTGCTTCCACAAAATACTGAATAAAGGGTTTGATATACCTGCTTCCACAGAATACAGATTAAGGGGTGTGATAGACCTGCTTCCACCAAATATTGATTAAGCAGTTCTATATACCTGCTTCCACAAAATACCGATTGAGGGGTGCGATATACCTGCTTCCACAAAATACTGAATAAGGGTTTTTTATATTCCTGTTTCCACAAAATACAGATTGAGGGGTGTGATATACCTGCTTCCACCAAATATTGATTAAGGGGTTCTATATACCTGCTTCCACAAAATACTGATTAAAATGTTTGATATACCTGCTTCCACAAAATACTGAATAAGGAGTTTTTATATACCTGCTTCCACAAAATACAGATTGAGGGGTGTGATATACCTGCTTCCACCAAATATTGATTAAGGGGTTCTATATACCTGCTTCCACAAAATACTGATTAAAAGGTTTGATATACCTGCTTCCACAAAATATTGATTGAGGGGTGCGATATACCTGCGTCCACAAAATACTGAATAAAGGGTTTGATATACCTGCTTCCACAGAATACAGATTGAGGGGTGCGATATACCTGCTTTCCCCAAATATTGATAAAGGGGTTCTATATACCTGCTTCCACAAAATACTGATTAAGAGGATTGATATACCTGCTTCCACCAAATATTGATTGAGGCCTGCGATACACCTGCTTCCACAAAATACTGATTAAGGGGTTTGATATACCTGCTTCTACCAAATATTGATTAGGGGGTTCTATATACCTGCTTCCACAAAATACAGATTGAGGGGTGCGATATACCTGCTTCCACAAAATACTGAAAAAGGGGTTTTTATATACCTGCTTCCACAAAATACAGATTGAGGGGTGTGATATACCTGCTTCCACAAAATTTTGATTAAGGGATTCTATATACCTGTTTCCACAAAATACTGATTGAGGGGTGCAATATACCTGCTTCCACAAAATACTGATTAGGGGTTTGATATACCTGCTTCCACAAAATACAGATTGAGGGGTGCAATATACCTGCTTTCACCAGATATTGATAAAGGGGTTCTATATACCTGCTTCCACAAAATACTAATTAAGGGGATTGTTATACCTGCTTCCACAAAATACTGATTAAGGGGTTTGATATACCTGCTTCCACAAAATACTGATTAAGGGGTGCAATATACCTGATTACACAAAATACTGAATAAGGGGTTTGATATACCTGCTTCCATCAAATATTAATTAAGAGGTTCTATATGCCTGCTTCCACGAAATACAGATTGAGGGTTTGCGATATACCTGCTTCCACCAAATATTGATTAAGGGGTTCTATATACCTGCTTCCACAAAATACTGATTAAGGGGATTAATATACCTGCTTCTACCAAATATTGACTATGGCCTGCAATATACCTGCTTCCGCAAAATACTGATTAAGGTGTTTGATATACCTGTTTCCACAAAATACAGATTGAGAGGTGCGATATACCTGCTTCCACAAAATACTGATTATGGGGATTGATATACCTGCTTCCACCAAATATTGATTGAGGCCTGTGATACACCTGCTTCCACAAAATACTGATTGAGGCCTACGATACACCTGCTTCCACAAAATACTGATCAAGGGGTGCGATATACCTGCTTCCGCAAAATACTGATTAAGGGGTTTGATATACCTGCTTCCACGAAATACAGATTGAGGGGTGTGATATACCTGCTTCCACCAAATATTGATTAAGGGGTTCTATATCCCTGCTAACACGAAATACAGATTGAGGGTTGCGATATACCTGCTTCCACCAAATATTGATTAAGGGGTTCTACATACCTGCTTCCAAAAAATACTGATTAAGGGGATTGATATACCTGCTTCAACCAAATATTAACTGAGGCTTGCAATATACCTGCGTCCACTAAATACTGATTAAGGTGTTTGATATACCTGTTTCCACAAAATACAGATTGAGAGGTGCGATATACCTGCTTCCACAAAATATTGATTAAGGGGTTCTATATCCCTGTTTCCACAAAATACTGATTGAGGGTTGCGATATACCTCTTCCACCAAATACTGATTGAGGCCTGCGATTCACCTGCTTCCACAAAATATTGATTGAGGGGTGCGATATATTGTTCCCCCGCTCACAAGTTTAATAAGTCCCCTCAGCGCCCGCTCACCCTGCTTCCAAAATGCCCAAACCCTTGCCCACACTAGTGATGAATTCTTTTAAACTTGCTCCTTCTGTGTGCATGGTAAGCGGGATGCCGCCTACCACATATTCCCGTGCTACTGCTATCTCCTCCTTCTTTTTCTGACCAAAGAGGAGGAGCAGCACTGCACAAGGAGAGGTATCGTGGATGCAGCGTTTGCGCCATCTTAGAAGCTAGACTTCTCCTGAGACTGAGAGATGCCTGCTACATAAGTATGCTGGGACAGTCCTGGAGTGCATGCTGCTGCAGAACACAAGGGTGAAAGTGTGAAAGTACCACTGGCAGGAACACACCATCCCATCCTACACTGGTATGGTGTGTTCCTGCCAGTGGTTTCACCCCTTGACAAGGGCCCTTGTGTTCTGCAGCAGCATGCCCTACACCTATATACAGCCTATACCTATATACAGCCTACAACTATATACTGCCTATACCTATATACAGTCTATATCTATATACATTCTACACCTATATACAGCCTATACCTATATGCAGTCTACACCTATGTACAATCTACAACGTGTAGACTGTACATAGGTATATACTGTATATAGGTATAGGCTGTATATTGGTGTAGACTGTATATAGATATAGGCTGTATATAGGTATAGGCTGTACATAGGTATAGACTGTGTATAGGTATAGGCTGTATATAGGTATAGACCTTATATAGGTGTAGACTATATATACTGTAGGTGTAGGCTGTATATATCTATAGACACTATATAGGTGTAGACTGTATATAGGTATAGGCTGTATATAGTGTGACATAGCAAGGGGTTTTGTTTGGGAAGGCAGGTATTTTCCTCCCAACATGGGCGGCTGGGATGATTTCCAGCAAGGTGAGATAAAATACCAGACCGGAGTTTAAGTGCCGATCCGGGTTTTGGCAGCACCTGGCTGTCCTTTAAATAGGCAGCTGGGCTCAGTAGCTGAGTCTCTGTTTTGGGATCTAAAGCATGGTGCTGTGCTGGAAGGCTGAGAGCTGCATGACGGCTGCACGCTGGGAAACAGGCCCCCTAAAGCCTGCTGTGAACTGCTGGGGATAAAACGGCTGGAAAGGTGACGTGACTGTTCTATGGACTTTTCATTGTGTGAATTAACACCAAGACTGTATTAAGTCGTTTTTCTTATGCCTTTTGTGTGAAATAAACACTGACATTTTGATTTACGAACTTGTTTTGCCTCTGTACTGTGTCCGCTTACCCTGCCTACCAGAGGAAATCCACACAATTGGTGGCTTGAAGCGCGCACACGCAGTGAGGCTGGCGTAAACGCCAAAATATTTTTTTGTTTTCGGGTATGGCTGGATGTCCTGGATTAAACCAGCTAAATTTAAACCTGTGTCACGTAATAAAATGGAGGCTGTAATGAAAGTTTTCATGGAGGCTAGCCAACACCAGCAAGAAACAAACTAGCTGCTGTTGCAACACGTGATAGCTTTACAGACGGCAGGAGCGTCCCAGAGTGTCCATGATGTCCGGAAAGCGGTCCGTACGGCGATCCCCAAGATGAAACCATCAGATGACGTCGAAACCTAACTGGCGATGTATTAGAAGGTGGCCACAAGGGAGAATCTACCCTGAGATCAGTGGGCTGAGGTCGTCGCTCTGTTCCTGACATCCGATTCCCAGCGGGTGTATTTCGACTTGCCGGACGATCAAGCGGCCGACTATCAGAAAGTCAAGGGTGAGATTCTGGCAAGACTGGGGGTGAATGTATTGGTCCGGGCCCAGTGGGTGTATCAGTGGGGGTTTAAGCCGGCTGAGCCCGTGAGACCCCAGTATTATAACTTACTTAACCTCTTGCAAGAGTGGCTACAGCCTGACGTGCTGAGCCCCACTGCTATGCTGCACCGTCTGTTGGCTGATATGTTCTGGAGGGCTTTGCCACCCCCTCTCCATCAATGGATCGGCCAGGTCTCTCAAGGTAATGCTCTCGAGATAGTCGACCTGGTGGAGCGCTATGAGGCTAGCCGGAATCTACAGGGGGGTTATTTTGGGAGGGGGGTAGTCAAATTCCATAACTCTCCACCCCAGACCCGGTGGTTTGTGCCCACCAAACCCGCCCGGGATGTACCCCCTGTGGATCCAGTTCCGATAGTCTATTGGCGGTGTCGGGAGCCTGGCCATCTATGAGCTGACTGTCCACATCAGGTGGAACCCATGGACACGAATTATGGCTTCCGTCAGTCATTATATGCTAGGAAGCTGTGTGCAGTGGGTGCCCCGGAGACTCTGAATCACCTGTGGCAGGTGGAGGTGGGAGACACTCCAGCGGAGGCTGTGTTAGACTCGGGGAGACTGGTGACCCTGGTAAGGGCTCCCCTGGTACGGTCCACTAAGTATACTGGCTGAAAAGTCGGGGTCATGTGTATTCATGGAGACTTAAAAGACTACCCCACTGGTATGGTGTCTGAATCCACGGTTGCCGGCAGGTGCACCCATGATCTACACTACGAACTTATAATACGGAGAGACTTCCCGGTCTTCCCGGCACTGTGGCCTGCTACGAGAGTGACTGATACCCATGAGACAGGGAAAACCCTAGCTCAGGGGGGAGACCAGAACCCTGGGAACCTGAGTCCGAATGGCCAGCGGTAGGGGTGACCTCCACTTCGGTGGAAGAGGGGGAGACAACCCTGCTAAGTGTGATGGTGGGAGACATGGAGGACTTGCCGCCGGGTCATGAGCTGGCAGACCTCAATGTCTCCAGGGATAATTTTGTTACCGCCCAACACCGAGCCTGGGAAAATGTATTAATAGTAGATGGTGAACCTCAACAACCAGGGGCAGAGTCGGTGTTCCCCCGTTTTGTGGTTCATCAGGAGATGTTGTACCGGGTAAATCAGCTGCGAGGTGAATCCATTGAATAGTTGGTGTTGCCCCAGGCTTATTGCAAACTCGTGTTAGAGTTAGCCCACCAACATGTTCTCAGGGGTCATCTGGGAATGCAGAAGACATAGGACCAGATACTACAACAGTTTTACTGGCCCAGTGTGTTTCGGGAGGTGGAAGAATTCTGTAAGTCTTGCCCGAACTGCCAGGCAACTAGCCCCCAGCACCTTTTTCGCAGTCCCTTGGTACCTCTCCCAATCATCGAGGTGCCGTTTGAGCAAATTGTTATGGACCTCGTAGGCCCAGTACCAAAGTCCGCTAGAGGACACCAACACATCTTGGTCGTCCTGGACCACGCCACTCGGTAACTGGAGGAGGTGCCACTACAACATACATCAGCAACGCTTATAGCTAAGGAGCTAATGGAGATGTTCTCACGAGTGGGGCTACCTAAAGAGATTTTGACTGACCAGGGGACCCCTTTTATGTCCAAGGTCATGAGGGAACTCTGTAAGTTGCTGCATATCAGACAGTTACGGAAGTCCGTGTATCATGGACGGACTAGTTGAAAGGTTTAACAAAATTATAAAAACTATATTAAAAAGGGTGGTGTCTAAAGATCGGAAGGATTGGGACCTTCTTCTGCCCTATTTCATGTTCGCTGTGCAAGAAGTTCCCCAGGCTTCTACTGGGTTTTCGCCCTTCGAATTAGCTTTATGGCAGACATCCTCGAGGTCTGTTGGACGTGGCCAAAGAGGCGTGGGAACAGCAACCCACTCCGCATAAAAGTGTCCTGGAGCATGTTATCAAGATGCAACAGCGGATAGAGACCGTTTTGCCTCTTGTCAGGGAGCACATGGAGGCCGCTCAGCGAGCCCAGAGCTGGGTTTATAAACGGCAGGCTCGGGTCCGGATGTTTAACCCGGGTAGAGTTGAGCGGACACCTGGATGTTTGAGTTCGGCCGAACTTGAAAAAAAAGTTCGGGTTCGGGACCCGAACTTGACCCCAAACCCCATTGAAGTCAATGGGGACCCGAACTTTTGGGCACTAAAATGGCTCTAAAATAGTCCTGGAAAGGGCTAAAGGGCTGCAAAAGGCATCAAAATGTGCTTAAGAGCATAGCAACTGTTCAAACAAATGTGGATAGGGAAATAACTTAAAATAACATAAAATACAGAAAAATTAAAAATAACAATCATGATCTAGGAGTAGGAGGTTGAGGAGGCGGTGGATGTGGCGGTGTAGGTTGACGTGTAGGTGTAAGCGGCGGTGAAGGAGGAATAGGAATTTATTTTTAAATTGGGGTATCCCCCAAAATATTGGGACATATAACAAAATAAAACAAAGAATAAGTGCACTTGAGTACAAGAATGGATGGTTGAGGCTGGTATAAATGTCTATTCTGCACAAGGTACGGACAAGTCCTGTGGGATCCATGCCTGGTTCATTTTAATAAACGTAAGCTTGTCCACATTGGCTGCGGCCTGAGATAATGCTCTCTGCCGTGCTAAACACACGTTCACACTACAGGGAGTGCAGAATTATTAGGCAAGTTGAATTTTTGAGGATTAATTTTATTATTGAACAACAACCATGTTCTCAATGAACCCAAAAAACTCATTAATATCAAAGCTGAATATTTTTGGAAGTAGTTTTTAGTTTGTTTTTAGTTTTAGCTATTTTAGGGGGATATCTGTGTGTGCAGGTGACTATAACTGTGCATAATTATTAGGCAACTTAACAAAAAACAATATACCCATTTCAATTATTTATTTTTACCAGTGAAACCAATATAACATCTCAACATTCACAAATATACATTTCTGACATTCAAAAACAAAACAAAAACAAATCAGTGACCAATATAGCCACCTTTCTTTGCAAGGACACTCAAAAGCCTGCCATCCATGGATTCTGTCAGTGTTTTGATCTGTTCACCATCAACATTGCGTGCAGCAGCAACCACAGCCTCCCAGACACTGTTCAGAGAGGTGTACTGTTTTCCCTCCTTGTAAATCTCACATTTGATGATGGACCACAGGTTCTCAATGGGGTTCAGATCAGGTGAACAAGGAGGCCATGTCATTAGATTTTCTTCTTTTATACCCTTTCTTGCCAGCCACGCTGTGGAGTACTTGGACGCGTGTGATGGAGCATTGTCCTGCATGAAAATCATGTTTTTCTTGAAGGATGCAGACTTCTTCCTGTACCACTGCTTGAAGAAGGTGTCTTCCAGAAACTGGCAGTAGGACTGGGAGTTGAGCTTGACTCCATCCTCAACCCGAAAAGGCCCCACAAGCTCATCTTTGATGATACCAGCCCAAACCAGTACTCCACCTCCACCTTGCTGGCGTCTGAGTCGGACTGGAGCTCTCTGTCCTTTACCAATCCAGCCACGTGCCCATCCATCTGGCCCATCAAGACTCACTCTCATTTCATCAGTCCATAAAACCTTAGAAAAATCAGTCTTGAGATATTTCTTGGCCCAGTCTTGACGTTTCAGCTTGTGTGTCTTGTTCAGTGGTGGTCGTCTTTCAGCCTTTCTTACCTTGGCCATGTCTCTGAGTATTGCACACCTTGTGCTTTTGGGCACTCCAGTGATGTTGCAGCTCTGAAATATGGCCAAACTGGTGGCAAGTGGCATCTTGGCAGCTGCACGCTTGACTTTTCTCAGTTCATGGGCAGTTATTTTGCGCCTTGGTTTTTCCACACGCTTCTTGCGACCCTGTTGACTATTTTGAATGAAACGCTTGATTGTTCGATGATCACGCTTCAGAAGCTTTGCAATTTTAAGAGTGCTGCATCCCTCTGCAAGATATCTCACTATTTTTGACTTTTCTGAGCCTGTCAAGTCCTTCTTTTGACCCATTTTGCCAAAGGAAAGGAAGTTGCCTAATAATTATGCACACCTAATATAGGGTGTTGATGTCATTAGACCACACCCCTTCTCATTACAGAGATGCACATCACCTAATATGCTTAATTGGTAGTAGGCTTTCGAGCCTATACAGCTTGGAGTAAGACAACATGCATAAAGAGGATGATGTGGTCAAAATACTCATTTGCCTAATAATTCTGCACGCAGTGTATACACTGGCTGCAGGGCAGGTCAGCACCTCCAAGGCTGACAAAGCTTTTCCACATTTTCGCCATGCTAACCCTGCCTTCTCAGGTGCTGGCGGTGCCCCAGCTGCGTTGGCGACCTCTTCATCCTCCTCTGTGTTCGCCTTGTGCTTCTACTGTGCCCCCGCTGTCAGGTGGGAATGCCATCATCAACGTGCGCTTGTAGTCGCGCATCTTCCGATCAGTAACAGATGTTTTCACTAAATTTAGTTCCCTGTCAGCAATGCAGAGCAGGGGTTCATTCACGGCAAAAAGGGGGTTCATGTCACCCAGCAATAGAACAAAGGATTTTGAGAGATTTAGGCCCCGGTCACCCAGGCACAGCAGGGGTTCATTCACAGCAAAAGGGGGTTCATGTCACCCAACAATAGAACAGAGGATTTTGAGAGATTTAGGCCCCTGTCACCCAGGCACAGCAGGGGTTCATTCACGGCAAAAGTGGGTTCATGTCACCCAGCAATAGAACAGAGGATTTTGAGAGATTTAGGCCCCTGTCACCCAGGCACAGCAGGGGTTCATTCACGGCAAAAGGGGGTTCATCTCACCTAGCAATAGAACAGAGGATTTTGAGAGATTTATGCCCCTGTCACCCAGGCATAGCAGGGGTTCATTCACGGCAAAAGGGGGTTCATGTCACCCAGCAATAGAACAGAGGATTTTGAGAGATTTAGGCCCCTGTCACCCAGGCACAGCAGGGGTTCATTCACGGCAAAAGGGGGTTCATGTCACCAAGCAATAGAACAGAGGATTTTGAGAGATTTAGGCCCCTGTCACCCAGGCACAGCAGGGGTTCATTCACGGCAAAAGTGGGTTCATGTCACCCAGCAATAGAACAGAGGATTTTGAGAGATTTAGGCCCCTGTCACCCAGGCACAGCAGGGGTTCATTCACGGCAAAAGGGGGTTCATGTCACCTAGCAATAGAACAGAGGATTTTGAGAGATTTAGGCCCCTGTCAACCAGGCACAGCAGGGGTTCATTCACGGCAAAAGGGGGTTCATGTCACCCAGCAATAGAACAGAGGATTTTGAGAGATTTAGGCCCCTGTCACCCAGGCACAGCAGGGGTTCATTCACGGCAAAAGTGGGTTCATGTCACCAAGCACTAGAACAGAGGATTTTGAGAGATTTAGGCCCCTGTCACCCAGGCACAGCAGGGGTTTGTATACGCCAAAAATGGTAAAATGTTACCCGACAATTGAAAATAAGAATTTTTTCAATTTAGGGCATTAAAATTGGCACTTTTTTTTGCATTAAAATGGCTCTAAAATAGTCCTTGAAAAGGCTAGAGGGATGTAAAAGGCAATAAAATGTGCTTAAGAGCATGGCAACTGCTCTGCAAACAAATGTGGATAGGGAAATAACTTAAAATAAAATAAAATAACTAAAAATTACAAATTATTAACCTGCAACTCAGAGAAGGAGGTGGATATGGAGTCGGAGGTTGAGGAGGCGGTGAATGTGGTGTTGTAGGTGGAGGCAGCAATGGAAGAGGAGGAGGTAGCCAACAATGTTTTATTTTAATTTTTTATTGGGGTAGGTAGCCCCCAAATTATTGGGACAAATAAAAAAAAAAGAAAACAAAGAATAATTGCACTTCACTTGAGTACAAGAATGTATGTTTGATGGTGGTATAAATGTCTATTCTGCACAAGGTACAGACAAGTCTTGTGGGATCCAAGCCTGGTTCATTTTAATGAACGTTAGCTTGTCCACGTTGGCTGTGGACAGGCGGCTGCGTTTGTCTGTGATTGCGCCCCCTGCCATGCTAAACACACATTCAGATAATACACTGGCTGCAGGGCAGGCCAGCACCTCCAAGGCATAAAGGGCAAGCTCAGGCCATGTGCCCAATTTAATTTCCATTCAGAACGTGTAGGCGTGTGCACACATACTGCTCCACCATGTTGGTGAAATGCTGCCTCCTGCTAAGACGTTCCACATCAGCTGGTGGTGCTGGTTGTTGTGGCGTGCTGACAAAGCTTTTCCACATGTCGGCCATGCTAACCCTGCCTTCTGAGGTGCTGCCGGTGCACCAGCTGCGTTGGCAACCTCTTCCTCTGCCTTGTGCTTCCACTGTTCCCCCGCTGTCAGGTGGGAATGCCACCAGCAGTGCATCTACCAGCGTGCTCTTGTACTCGCGCATCTTACGATCACGCTCCAGTGACGGAATTAAGGACGGTACGTTGTCCTTGTAACGGGGATCCAGCAGCGTGGCCACCCAGTAATCAGCACAAGTTAGAATGTGGGCAACTCGGCGGTCGTTGCGGAGACACTGCAGCATGTAATCGCTCATGTGTGCCAGGCTGCCCAGAGGCAACAAAAAGCTGTCCTCTGTGGGAGGTGTATCGTCTGTGTCCTCTGTATCCCCCCACCCACGCACCAGTGATGGCCATGAGCTGGTCTGGGTGCCACCCTGCTGTGAACATGATTCCTCCTCCTGCATCTCCTCCTCCTCATCCTCCACCTCCTCATCCTCCAGAACTGTGCCCTGGAGGGTCAATTGTGTACCTTGGGTTTGTGGGTGCAGGAACTCACCCTCTGAGCCACTTGGGAATGACTGGCCAGAAACCCTACAAAATGATTCCTCTTCCTCCTCCTCCTCCTGTGCCACATCCTCTTCCATCATCACCATGAGGATTTTTTCAAGGATGCATAGAAGTGGGATAGTAACGCTGAGAACGGCGTTATCGGCACTGGCCATGTTGGTGGAGTACTCGAAACAGCGCAACAAGGAACACAGGTCTTGCATGGAGGCCCAGTCATTGGTGGTGAAGTGGTGCTGTTCCGCCGAGCGACTCACCCGTGCGTGCTGCAGCTGAAACTCCACTATCGCCTGCTGCTGCTCGCACAGTCTGGCCAGCATGTGCAAGGTGGAGTTCCACCTTGTGGGCATGTCGCATATGAGGCGGTGAGCGGGAAGGCCGAAGTTACGCTGCAGCGCTGACAGGCGAGCAGCAGCAGGGTGAGAACGCCGAAATCGTGCACAGACGGCCCGCACTTTATGCAGCAGCTCTGACATGGGGTAATTTTTAAGGAATCTCTGCACCACCAAATTCAACACATGCGCCAGGCAAGGGATGTGCGTCAAACCGGCTAGTTCCAGAGCTGCTACGAGATTTCGACCATTATCGCACACCACCAGGCCGGGCTTGAGGCTGACTGGCACAAACCACTCATCGGTCTGTTGTTCAAGGACCGTCCACAGTTCCTGCGTGGTGTGGGGTTTGTCCCCCAAACAGATACGTTTTAAAACTGCCTGCTGTCGTTTACCCCTGGCTGTGCTGAAGTTGGTGGTGAAGGTGTTACGATGACCGGATGAGGAGCTGGTAGAGGATGAGGAAGCAGAGTAGGAGGAGGAAGCAACAGGAGGCAAACTGAAGCGCCCTGCAATCCTCTGTGGTGGAAATGCGCCAAACTGCTATCCGCCTCAGGCCCAGCCGCCACTGCATTTACCCAGTGTGCTTACTGGTCCACGTATCCGTAGTCAGGTGCACCTTGCCACAGATGGCATTGCGCAGTGCACACCTGATTTTGTCCCCTACTTGGTTGTGAATGGAAGGGATGGCTCGCCTTGAAAAGTAGTGGCGGCTGGGCACGACGTACTGTGGGACAGCCACCGCCATAAGGCCTTTAAAACTATCCATCTCCACCAGACGGAATGACAGCATTTCAAAGGCAAGTAATTTAGAAATGCTGGCATTCAGGGCTAGGGATCGCGGGTGGGTAGGGGGGGTACTTCCTCTTCCTCTGCAGCGTTTGGGATATGGAGAGCTGAAAGCTTCCGTGGGATATTGTGGAGATGCTTGGTGACCCAGGTGTTGGTGTTGCTGGCAGATCCTCTGTTTGCGGGGTGCCAGGTGGCACTGTCACTCCAGAGGTGGATGCGACTGCAGCAGAAGAGGAAGCAGGAGGAGCCAGAGACCTTTCTTGGTTTTTGAGGTGTCTACTCCACTGCAGCTCGTGCTTTGCACTTAAATGCCTGGTCATGCAGGTTGTGCTCAGGTTGAGAACGTTTATGCCTCGCTTCAGGCTCTGATTGCACAGCGTGCAAACCACTCGTGTCTTTTCGTCAGCACATTGTCTGAAGAACTGCCACGCCTGGGAAGTCCTTGGAGCTGGCTTTGGTGTGCTTGGTCCCTTGCTGCGGTGGGCAGTAGGAGGCATACTGTCTAGAGGAGTGCCGCTCCGCTTTTGCACCCTGCTCCCTCTTCTGCTGTGCTGGTGGCTCTGTGCGACCACCGCCTCTTCCTCCGAACTTCATCGATCACTCGCATGACCTTAATTCCATGTGGGGTCGAGGACCTCATCGTCCTCCCCTTCATCTTCCACCCAGTCTTCACCCTTGACTTCCTTGTCGGTCTGCACACTTTCGATAGCCCCAGCAGTTGGCACCTGTGTTTCGTCATCATCCGAGGCGTGCTGCGATGGTCCTCCCATGTACTCACCTTGAAAAATAAGTGGTTGGGCATCGGTGCACTCAATCTCTTCCACTTCTGGGGCAGGGCTAGGTGGATGCCCTGGGAAACCCTGCTAACAGAGTCATCAAAAAGCAGAAGAGACTGCTGCATGACTTGGGGCTCAGACTGCTTGGCTGATTTGCAAGGGGGTCAGGTGAAAGACTGATGGACATCGGCTGCAGGTGCCAACTGTGGTCTTTTAGCAGGAGACTGGGTGGGAGACAATGTGAAGGAACTGAATCCACTGTCAGCAACCCAATCTACTATCGCCTGTACTTGATCAGGCCTCACCATTCGTAGAGCAGCATTAGGCCCGACCAAACACCGCTGCAGGATTTGTCGCCTACTCGCACCTGAGGAAGGGGTTTCACTTGTGCGTGTAGCTGGCACAGATCGACCACGTCCTCTCCCTGCAACAGGAGCTCCACCAGCAGCACCACGACCTGGGCCATGTCCCTTATTTGACGCTCTCCTTATATATTTTTTAATTTAGGATCTTGCCCTAAATGGGTGTTTAATTAATAGTACAATAGAACTACAGTATGTAAAGGGTGTATCTCACACGGCCTGAACCAGACTAGGCCTCAATAAAAGATTTTTTTGCCCAAAATGGCTGTATTTCAAATGCCTAATTCAAACCCCTGTATGTAGAGGTAGTATCTCAGAGGGCCTGAACCTCTGTAGGCCTGCAGTAAATATATCTTTGCACAAAAGGCTGTATTTCAAATGGCTGTATTTCAAATGCCGAATTCAAACCCCTGTGTGTATAGGGGGGATCACACATGCCCTGAATCAGTGTAGACCTGAAGTAAAGAATTCTTTGCACAAAATGGCTGTATTTCAAATGGCTGAATCAAACCCCTGTATGTATAGGGGGGATCACACACACCCTGAATCAGTGTATGTCTGAAGTAAATATATCTTTGCACAAAAAGGCTGTATTTCAAATGGCTGATTCAAACCCCTGTATGTAGAGGTGGTATCTCAGAGGGCCTGAACCTCTGTAGGCCTGAAGTAAATATATCTTTGCACAAAATGGCTGTATTTCAAATGCCTAATTCAAACCCCTGTATGTATAGGGGGGATCACACACGCCCTGAATCAATGTAGGCCTGAAGTAAAGATTTCTTTGCACAAAATGGCTGTATTTCAAATGGCTGTATTTTAAATGGCTGAATCAAACCCCTGTATGTGCAGCCAGCCAGAAGCGCAGGGGCAACACTTGAGGTGCACGGTGGACCGATGAGGGGCCAAAATATAACACACAGTTCATCAGTTTACTTACGGTTAGCAGAAAGCATCCCTGGGCTGGCAGCACAGTGTTGAGGAGGACAGCTCAAAATCCTCCGGGGCACACTCTGTGGTAGGGAAACATCAGCCAAAATGGTGGTTGAGGTGCCCTTGATGTTAGGGGAGCTTAGGGTGCTTGTTGCGGCTGAGTCCCTTGATGATTTTTGTCGTGACGCCAGTACCGTTAATGGTGGTACAACCATTAGTAGTAATAATGAGGTAGACAGTGGTAAGATGCAACTCACAACTTTTACTGTGGATGACTTTGGTTGGTAGCAGTACAAAATACAGTCTCTTGATGTTTTTAGAGTTGGTCTGCAAATGCACTGTTCCTAGGCTTTTTAGGTTTGACTTGGAGCTGTGGGTTAGGTGTACCTTGTTCCTATTGATGTGCTCTGTCCTATTCCTTGTCTTTTCCCTACAAGCTGAACATTGGGACAGGTAAACTCATCTGTTTCTCAGAAGTATGGTGTGGCTGCCAGTAGCTATAAGTCCTCCACCATGCGCAAAGGTGTCTGTGGCCCTCAATAATGGCTCTTATCACCGATGATTCCTTAGGAAGCTTGTTTCTATTCCAGGGAGGCAAACTCTCTCCTACTGGTCAGGGATGCAAGTGTATCGTCCGGCCACAGAAGGAAAACGCTCTTCTGCGTCTCACATCTTAGTACCACCTCATAGCGAAGTTGGCTCCACTCACTAATCTGTGTCATGGAGTCTTCACTCTCATTTTCTCCCACTAATCTAATCTGATCTCATCAGATCTGCTCTAGACTCTGACTACATTTTTAACACTGATCTGATCTGATCTGCCTCACTAGGCCTGACCTAGGTATGTATATATATATATATATATATATATATAGGACCTAAGCTATATCCCCCATCTAGTGGTGGGATGTATAAATTACACCTAATCTGCCTGGTAACAGGGATTTTGCAGATACATTAATACAAAGTACCACAATACAGCATAATACAATTGTTAAGACAAAAAGTGCTTTTAAGCAGTGCCCACACACATGTAGGGGGACGCTGCAAATGTATAGGGGGGATCACACATGCCCTGAATCAGTGTAGGCCTGAAGTAAATATATCGTTGCACAAAAAGGCTGTATTTCAAATGGCGGTATTTCAAATGCCAAATTCAAACTCCTGTATGTAGAGGTGGTATCTCAGAGGGCCTGAACCTCTGTAGGCCTGAAGTAAATATATATTTGCACAAAATGGCTGTATTTCAAATGCCTAATTCAAACCCCTGTATGTATAGGGGAATCACACACGCCCTGAATCAGTGTAGGCCTGAAGTAAATATATCTTTGCACAAAATGGCTGTATTTCAAATGGCTGTATTTCAAATGCCTAATTCAAACCCCAGTATGTAGAGGGGGTATCTCACAGGGCCTGAACCAGTGTAGGCCTGAATTCAATATTGGTGCACCAAATGGCGGTATTTAAAATCTCTGAATGTAACCCAAATGTATTAAGGGTGTATCTCACAATGACATCTGCATCAAAGGCTGCCAACTAAATTTTTTGAGCACAAATGAGACTCATTGACAGCAGTATATAAGCCTGTAATTTCACACGTGCTGATGCTGCAAGGCCTGAAAATAGTGTTTTTTGTCAAAAGAGTGTGTTTTTCAAACCCCGGAAAATGATGGGTGTATTTCTACCTTAAATTGCACACTGACTAATACAGATGTTGTAGATTGCCAAAAAAGTCTTTTTTCGATAACAGAATATGAAAGCTGTATATATTAAACTTGAATTTAACACTTGCAGATCTGGAAAATACTTAAAAAAAAAAAATTTGTGATTTTAAAACCCCAGAAAATGATGGGTGTATTTCTAACTTAAATTGCACACTGACTAATACAGATGTTGTAGTTTGCCCCCCAAAAATGGTGATTTGCAATGTCCCAAAAGCTCAGATGCAGTGCTGGTGCACTGAGCATGCATAAAATGGCTGCCGCCACCCACCTAACAGAATTCTAAAAGTTTGTATTTTTTGGTCAATGAGCTCAGGGCAGGGTAAAACGATAGTAAAACGATAGATTCTCTCCTATGCTCTCCCTGAAATCACAAGTCCAGCAGCATCCTCTCCCTACACTTGTAACAGCAGAGTGACGTGCAGCGCTACGTGACTCAAGCTTATATAGAGCCTGGGTCACATGCTGCTCTGGCCAATCACAGTCATGCCATTAGTAGGCATGGCTGTGATGGCCTCTTGGGGCAAGTAGTATGACGCTTGTTGATTGACTGCTGTGCAGCCTTTCAAAAAGCGCCAAGAAAGCGGCGAACACCGAACCCGAACTTTTACGGAAATGTTCGGGTCCGGGGTCCCAAAACCCTAAAGTTCGGTATGAACCCGAACTTTACAGTTCGGGTTCGCTCAACCCTAAACCCGGGTGATCGGGTTTTGGTTCGTGTACCGACCGTGGACAGTACGTTCCTGGCTAAATGTCAGGGGCCCTACGAGGTACTCGAGAAAGTTGGATAGGTAAATTACATGGTACACCAGCCAGGACGGCGGAAGCCGGAGCAGGTTTACCATGTTATTTTACTTAAACCTTGGAAAGATAGGGAGACCTGTACTGAAGAGAGACGGCGGCCGGGTTTTCTAGGGGAAGAGGTTCCGGCCCCTCGGTCTGATGTAAGGGAAGCGGTTACCACAGTAAAAATTGCTGATAGCCTTTCCTCGCCAGGGAGTTCGTTAGTCGGAACATGGATGTGTTCTTGGACCTCCCTGGACGCACTTCCGCAATCCAGCATGACATTGTCACTGAGCCTCAGGCAAAAGTCCGGTTAAAGCCATACCGGGTACTCGAGACTCGGCGATAAGCCATCTTCGAGGAAGTGCAGTTCATGCTGCAGCTAGACGTCATCGAGGAGTCTAAAAGTGAGTGGGATAGTCCTATAGTCTTAATACCCAAGCCGGACGGGACGTTACGGTTTTGTAGCGATTTTCGTAAGCTGAACGAAATATCTAAATTCGATGCATGTCCCATGCCTTGGGTAGATGAGCTTATTCAAAGGTTATGCCAAGCCCGGTATTTTTCTGTTTTGGTAATAGAAAAATGAGGGGCACTCCTTATAAGGGAACAAGAAACGGTAGTGAAGTAAAATATTTGTCCAAATTAAAATTTAATGTTACATTAAATTTTAATTTGGACAAATATTTTACTTCACTACCGTTTCTTGTTCCCTTATAAGGAGTGCCCCTCATTTTTCTATTACCAATTTTTGTCTACCGTGCGGTCTGGGTGGACCGAGAGGTGAGCACCCATCTCCATTCGATCTATAGGTTGAGCCGCTGGTTTCTATTACTTGCTATTTTTCTGTTTTGGACCTCACCAAAGGGTACTGGCAGGTACCCTTGAAGGAGGCTGCCGAAGAGAAAACTGCCTTCATTACACCAGAGGGGCTGTACCAATATAAGGTGTTACCCTTCGGTCTGCATGGCGCCCCTGCCACTTTTCAACATCTAATGGATATTGTGCTTCGTCCACATCGTCGGTACCCTTCGGATTACCTGGACGATATTGTCATTCACAGTACCGACTGGGAAAGTCACCTGCCCAAAGCACAGGCCGTAGTGGACTCCCTTTGAAAGGCTGGTCTAACAGCTAACCCAAAAAAATGTGCGATAGGGTTAGAGGAGACCAAATACCTAGGGTATGTCCTTGGGCGCGGAGTCATCAAACACCAAGTAAACAAAATCGAGGCGATAAGGTATTGCCCCCGACCTGTCACCTCTAGGCAAGTAAAGTCATTCCTGGGAATGGTGGGCTATTTTATATGAGGTTCGTTCCTGCTTTTGCCACTTTAGCAGCTCCATTGACAGGGCTCTTGAAGGGACGGAAGTCTGTGATGGTTCGCTGGAATGACCAGGCGGAAGAGGCTTTCTCTGCTTTGAAGTCGTCCCTGCGTGGGTCCCCGGTTTTGGTGACGCCCGACTTCAAAAGGGAGTTTATTGTACAGACCAATGCCTCCGAAGTAGGCCTCCGTGCTGTACTTTCTCAGAAAGTCAACGGGGAGGGGCATCCCGTTGTCTCCCTAAGCTCACTCCAGACCCGGTACAGTATAGTGGAGAGAGAGTGCCTGGCCATAAATTGGGCACTCAAGTCTCTCCGCTATTATCTGTTGGGGAGAATGTTCCATCTGGTGACCGACCACTCCCCTCTCAAGTGGATGAGCCAGGCCAAAGAGAGGAATCCTTGGGTCACCAGATGGTTCTTGTCCTTGCAAAACTTTAAGTTTACAGTAGAACACAGGGCAGGCCTGTTACAGGGAAACGCTGATGCCCTGTCCCAGGTACACTGTCTGGCGTGTGTTCACCCCCTCAGGGTTGAACAAAGGGGGGGGGGGGTATGTGACATAGCAAGGGGTTTTGTTTGGGAAGGCAGGTATTTTCCTCCCAACATGGGCGGCTGGGCTGATTTCCAGCAAGGTGAGATCAAATACCGGACTGAAGTTTAAGTGCCGGTCCGGGTTTTGGCAGCACCTGGCTGTCCTTTAAATAGGCAGCTGGACTTAGTATCTGAGTCTCTATTTTGGGATCTAAAGCATGGTGCTGTACTGGAAGCTGAGAGCCGCATGAGGGGTGCACGCTGGGGAAACAGGCCCCTAAAGCCTGCTGTGAACTGCCAGGGATTAAAACGGCTGCAAAGGTGATGTGACTGTTCTATGGACTTTTCATTGTGTGAATTAACACAAGACTGTATTAAGTCGTTTTTCTTTTGCCTTTTGTGTGAAATAAACACTGACATTTTGATTTACAAACTTGTTTTGCCTCTGTACTGCGTCCGCTTACCCTGCCTATCAGAGCAAATCCTCACAATAGGTATAGACCTTATATAGGTGTAGACTGTATATAGTTGTAGACTGTATATGTTGTGGGATTTCGCTCTGGTAAACAGGATTAGCGGACCCCGTTGCAGAGGCAACAACAAGTTCTTTGGATCAAACAGTTCAGTGTTTTATTCACACTTTTTAGGCAAGTGACAAAACAAGCAGTCATAATTAAGCAAAACGTCACCTTGCGGTGTTGGTGGTAATTCACACCATGAGGCAATTCTGCCTCAAAGAGTCCTTGACCATAGCAGCACCAACCTGTTTTTACGCCAAACAGGTTGCAAGCCTTCATCCATACACAAGGCTCCCAGATCCCAACACAGAGACTCAGCTTCTGAGCCCAGCTGCCTATTTAAGGATAGCCAGGTGCTACCAAAACCCGAGCGGCACTTAAAATCCGGTCCGGTAATTGGCCTCACCTGGCTGTAAATCAGCCCAGCAGCACATGCTGGGTGGAAAATACCTGTTTTACCAGACCAAACCTCTCACTGTGTCACAATGTATAGATGCTATATAGGTGTAGACTGTATATAGGTATAGGCTGTATATAGGTATAGACCTTATATAGGTGTAGACTGTATATAGCTATAGGCTGTATATGGGTATAGATCTTATATAGGTGTAGACTGTATATAGGTGTAGACTGTATATTTATAGATGCTATATAGGTGTAGACTGTATGCAGGTGTAGGCTGTATATAGGTTTAGGCTGTATATAGGTATAAAATGTACATAGGTATAGGCTGTATATAGGTATAGGCTGCATATACAGATGTAGTAGAGTTAGCATACATGTTTTATGAGACGTGTTATCTAAACTAAATGCGTTAAGCAAACACCTTCAATTGCTTTTCAATGGTTTTTGTTTCAAGATAACACGATGAGTTAAAAAGTTTAGGTTAAGAGTTTGAGTGTTAACTCTGCTACATCTGTAGGTATAGGCTGTATATATGTACATAGGAATGGGCTGTATATAGGTATAGGCTGTATATAGGTATAGACAGTGTATAGGTATAAACTGTATATAGGTATATATACTCTATCTATCTATCTATCTATCTATCCCACAGGGGTTATATTGTCCGGCATGGTGTAACCTCCATACATTTGCTGTACAGTATACATTATAATCCCTGTACCATGCCGTACAATATACACTATAATCCCTGCACCATGCTATATAATATACATTATAATCCATACACCATGCCGTTCATTATGCAGTATAAAACCTAAACTATGGGGTTATGTTGTATATTGTACAGCATGGTGCAGGGATTATAATGTATTCTGTACAACACGATGTAGGGATTATAATGTATATTACACAGCATGGTGTAGGGATTATAATGTATACTGTACAGCATGGTGCAGGGATTATAATGTATATTACACAGCATGGTGCAGGGATTATAATGTATACTGTACAGCATGGTGTAGGGATTATAATGTATATTACACAGAATGGTGTAGGGGTTATATGGTATAGCATGGTGTATGAACTATACTATATATTGTACGGCATGGTGCAGGGATTAAAATGTATTCTGTACAGCATGGTGTAGGGATTATACTGTAAAAAATATACAATGCAACAGCACTCTTCAAACCAAATAAAGTACAATAATGGCAAAATAGAAAGTATTCTGGTGCAAATGCTATGCTAATAAATTTTAGATGCTTGGCAAATCATTTTGTACGTCAAGGCGATCTCAGTAAGACAGGAACCTAACACTAAATACCACATTAACTAGTGCCATACTGGCCTCCATTACATTCAGGGAATGCAGGTTCCACATGCAAGCCGAGCCCACATTGCATTCCTTGAACAAAATGGAGGCCGGTACCAAAGAGGTATTATATAGTGTGGGTTCGGCATGCATGAGGAACCTGAATCCCCTGAATATAATGGAGGCCATTTTGCACCATAAGAGGCATAATATAATGTGGGCTCGGCATGCATGTGGAACCTGCATTTCCCTGAATGTAATAGAGGCCAGTATGGCACCAGTTAATGTGGTATTTAGTGTTAGGTTCCCGTCTTACTGAGATCGCCTTGACGTTTGGCAGATGGGCCCAAATAATTTTGTACTAAATTATTTGCCAAGCATCTCAAATTTATTAGCGTAGCATTTGCACCAGAATACTTTCTATTTTGGCATTATTGTACTTTATTTGGTTTGCAGAGTGCTGTTGCATTGTAAATTTTTTTGCCTTTGTGCTTTCAGCCATGCAACGCGCACCTGCGCACTGGATGTGCTGACTGACCCGCAATTTTTCTTTGCAGTTTGTATTGGAGGTGTGGCTGACTCTGTTGGTCGTGCATTCCTGATTAACCTGTCTGCCCTATAGGCTGATTTTAATTAGTATAGCTATAAAGCTGTGGCCTACTCTCCCTGTATGAATTGGAGGCCATTTGGCACCAGGTAAGGTGGAATACAGAGTGGACTCAACATGCTAGTGGAACCTGCATTCCTTTAACAAAATGGAGGCCGGCACCAAAGAGGTATTATATAGCGTGGGTTCGGCATGCATGAGGAGCCTGAATTCCCTGAATGTAATGGAGGCCAGTATGGCACCAGTTAATGTGGTATTTAGTGTTAGGTTCCCGTCTTACTGAGATCGCCTTGACGTTTGGCAGACGGGCCCAAATAATTTTGTACAAAATGATTTGCCAAGCATTTCAAATTTATTAGCGTAGCATTTGCACCAGAATACTTTTCTATTTTGGCATTATTGTACTTTATTTGGTTTGCAGAGTGCTGTTGCATTGTATATTTTTTTGCCTTTGTGCTTTTAACCATGGCAACGCGCACCTGCGCACTGGATGTGCTGACTGACCCCCAATTTTTCTTTGCAGGGGATTATGCTGTATATTACACAGCATGGTGCAGGGATTATACTGTATTGTACGGGATAGTACAGGGGTTACACTGTATGCTCTTTGATGTGACAATTATCTTAGGTTTTCCTATTGCCCACCTTTGATGGCGCTGTTGCCCAGCTCTTAGCCGACCCCGCTCAGCAGCTGCCAAGGCTTAGAGGGAACACTGACCCTAATGGTATGGTACAGCAGGAAATGTTTTCTAAGATAGAAAGGACCGGAGATACATTTTACCAATGCACTGTCTGAAATAATGAATAAAGTTTTATGCTGGAAGCTGAATGTAGCAGTGTTACAAATATTTAGCAGATAGTTTGAGCTCAGGCTCTGTTCACACAGTACAGTGTCTGACATATGCACTAGGAAAATCTCCTTATGTATAAACCCAACACATACATCACACATGATGTGAATGGGGCCTAAGCTCTGACAGTCCAGTGAATCTTAACCAGAAAAAAATGGCAAGGGAGCTATAACTATGAATAGAAAAAAAAAAAAAATCATATATTAACTAAAGAAAAAGTAAAGCAA
Source organism: Bufo bufo (assembly GCF_905171765.1). NCBI lineage: Eukaryota > Metazoa > Chordata > Amphibia > Anura > Bufonidae > Bufo > Bufo bufo. The sequence continues at coordinate 564,307,345 of NC_053392.1, read as the reverse complement.
CAATAATAAAAAAACAGGATTGCCGTCAGCATTATAAGAGTAATAAGGTATTGACTTCACTGGGCATCAGTGAGATTTCCATGTATGTCTTCTCTTGTGATTTCACTGTTATTTAAGGATGTGTTCTTGAATTTGTGGTTCCAATTTACCCTTTTCTGTTATTTTACAGGCCACAGAGTACAAAGAACAGATCAGAATTTGCTTAACTGCCATTTGTGGTCAAATAGTTAAAAACAAAAGGCAGAAAAAACAACATAAAGTGACTTTCGTCAAGCGTCAGACACAATGGCATGTGTTCATGGACTCTACAGTATATGGTACCAAATGAGTCCCTTATGTCATGCATATTGCAGACTCCTTGTAAGGCAGAATTACCCCACAATGTGCCATTTGATTAAAATTTATGAGGAATCGCCTCTGTATAAAATATTGGAGGTGCAGCATGGGCACATAGCGTTCTATAGCTCTGCATTACTGATCCATACCGTAATGCAGTCATGTGCATGAGGCCTCTTTCAGATTCATGATTTCAAATATATCATACATAATCACAGTCATTCCCTTTAAAAGGGGGTTGTCCAAATATTATCCACAGGATAAGGGAAAAGTGTATGATCACTGGGGGTCCAATTGCTGGGACCCCCGCTGATAGCCATAACAGTGTTTCTCCCATATAACTGGAATGGCAGGTTGAGCATGTGCACTTCCATTCCATTCATCTCTATGGGAGTACCTGCAGATAGGAGACAAGTTAACATTTTTGACAACCCATTTGTGATAGAAGGCAGTCAAGGGAGTAGTAGACTCCAGCAAACCAGCAATCATAAAATGGAAGAGAAGTTGGAAAAAAACTTGGATGCCCTGCCACATTAACCAACCACTCATAAAAAGAGCAATTCTGACAGTAGTGACAATTAGTGATGAGCGGCAGGGGCAATATTCGAATTCGTTATATTTCGCGAATATTTGGGTGAATATTCGCCTTATATTCGAGAATTCGCTATCTCTAGTCATTATTTTCTTAATTGCGGAAATCGGCAATTGAAAAATTTGCAATAAGAATTCGCATTACGAAAATTCGCAATCAACACTACTCCTAAAGTCAAAAATATTGCAGTCTTCTCATTGGCTCACAAGCTAGAAGCAGGGAGGGATCATGTGTACTGATTAAAAAAAATCTCGAATATTCGAAATTACGAATATATATCACTATATTCTAAATATTCGCGAATTCTCGACGTGCCGATATCCGCGCTAAAAATTTGCAATTCGGATATTCGTGATCAACACTAGTGACAATATAATAAAGAACTGGAAAGTCTACAGTTTTAAAGAGCTTCTCTAGGATTTAGAGTCCAGGAGAAACCCACTAAAGCTAGGTTCACATCTGCATCCCTATTAGGCTAGTTTCACGCCTGCAACTAATGCTATCCAGCAGACAATTCTGGCCCAGGAACAGCCTGCTGGAGTTCACTGTATCCGATCACCAAATTCTATTGACTACAATGGGATCCGACCAGTTTCCAGCATGTTTGCTGAGGTTCAACAGGATAAAAACTGGGGCACACACTGGTTATTGTCCAGCCGAAACTCGTTGTTCAGAGTCCCTGTCGGATCTTATTATAGTCAAAGGGCTCCGCCGCTCCACAGCCCTGTGAGGCTAGGCCAGATATGGTGAACTCTGGCAGGCTGTTCCTCTGCCGAAACAGCCTGGCAGTTAGCTTTAACCCACATGGAAAAGTGGCATTACTTATTTATGTATAGTCATAGGAACAGAGAAATGGAAATGACGGCAATGTCACATCTATCACATGATAGACAACGGTGCCCAATGAATTTCATTGACTATAATGGGTTCCATTGGGTTTCTGTCATGCTGTCTGTCACTTTTCGGGAAAAAAATCTCCAAATGGAACCTCTAACAGATGTCAATGCAGTGTAAGTGAATGAAGCGTGATAGGAATGGTGAAGCAAATGAAGTGTGATTTATTTCTGAAGAGTTAAACATAATGACACAGTCACGTCAACCCCACCTGGATATGTCCCATTAGGACGATGCTTGTGCTTATCTCAGAACTGAAATGTTCCTCATATGATGGGTGGGTCGCTTACATGGGAAACCTCTTTATTAAATAAACAAAACAATAGCTGATATGTGACAGCGTGGAGTAGGATTCTGGCTAACCAGGAGCAATGCCTGATATTGGGGAGACCAGCTACAAAAAATACTATGGAGCCTTTGGATTGCTCTGTTGAGACTCTTAACCCCTTAAGGATCGGGCTCATTTTCACCTTAAGAACCAGGCCATTTTTTGCAAATCTGACCAGTGTCACTTTATGTGTGAATAACTTTAAAACGCTTTTACTCATCCAGGGCATTCTGAGATTGTTTTTTCATCACATGTTTTTCTTTATGACAATGGTAAAATGGAGTAAAAAAAAATCTTTTTTATTTATAAAAAAAATACCAAATTTAACAAAAATTTGGAAAAATGTGCAAATTTACAAGTTTCAATTTCTCCAAAAATAGTGATTAATTTACATTCCCCATATGTCTACTTCATGTTTGGATCATTTTGGGAATGCCATTTTATTTTTTGGGGACGTTAGAAGTTTAGAAGCAAATCTTGAAATTTTTCAGAAATTTTCCAAAACCCACTTTTTAAGGACCAGTTCAGGTCTGAAGTCACTTTGTGAGGCTTGCATAATAGAAACCACCCAAAAATGAACCCATTTTGCAAAATACACCCCTCAAGGTATTCAAAACTGATTTTAAAAACTTTGTTAATCCTTTAGGTGTTCATCAAGAGTTATTGGCAAATGGAGATGAAATTTCTGAATTTCAAGTTTTTGACAAATTTTCATTTTAATCCATTTTTTCCAGTAACAAAGCAAGGGTTAACAAAATTATTTATTGCCATGATTCTGTAGTTTATAGAAACACCCCATATGTGGTCATAAACTACTGTACGGGCACACGGCAGGGCGCAGAATGAAAGGAACACCATATGGTTTCTGGAAGGCAGATTTTGCTGGACTGGTTTTATTTACACCATGTCCCATTTGAAGCCCCCCTGATGCACCCCTAGAGTAGAAACTCCACAAACGTGACCCCATTTTGGAAACTACACTACTCAAGGTATTCAAAACTGATTTTACAAACTTTTTTAACCCTTTAGGTGTTCCACAAGAGTTATTGGAAATTCCTGAGGTACTCCGGCCTGCTCTTTCCCGGTCAGAATAGATCAGGGCCTTGAGGACTGGCTCATAGAACTGCAGGAATTTCCCTGTGTTGCCAGCGCTCCGGGACAGCACAAAAAAGTTGTACAAGGGCAACCTGTACCAAGTAGACCGCAGCTTTTTTGTACCATGCCCGGGTTTTGCGACAAGGCGTTATATGGCTTGAGGACTTGATCAGATAGATCAACTCCTCCCATATACCGATTGTAGTCCACGATACAATCGGTGCCTTGAGGGACCGTTGCCGCGGTACCTCGCACAGGGACAGGGGTGATGCCGTTACCGTGAATTGTGGACAGTACACGTACATCCCTCTTGTCCTTATATCTGACCAGCAACAGGTTTCCACTGGTAAGGGCACGGGTCTCACCCCTGGGGATAGGTACCTGGAGGGGGTGGGTAGGAGGCTGCGTTGATTTTTCCGCACGGTCCCACAAGTGGAAGTGGATCTGGCGGCGATGGGACTGGAACAGGGGATACTAGTATAAAAGTTATCCACATACAGGTGGTAACCCTTATCATAGCAGTGGGTGCATAAGGTCCTACACAAGTTTCCCGCTAACACCCAAAGTGGGGGGACATTTCTGGAGGTTCAATACGAGATCTCGCCCTGGTACACACGAAACTTGTAAGTGTACCCTGAGGTACTCTCACAAAGTTTGTACAGCTTCACGCCATACCTCGCCCGCTTAGAGGGATCATACTGGCGGAAAAGGAGTCTCCCTTGAAAGCAAATGAGAGACTCATCAACAGCGTCCTCCCTTCCAGGTACATAAGGTCTCTAAAAATTTGGCCACGAAGTGATCGATGACTGGCCTGATTTTGTACAGGCAGTCATAGGCAGGATCACCTCGGGGGGGGGGGGGGGGAACATGCTGCATTATCTGCATAATGCAGGCATTTCCGGATGGCCTCAAAATGGGAACTTGCCATGGCCATACAGTAGAGTGGGGTCTGTGTAGAGGACGTCCCCACTCCAGTAATGCCTGACAATGGGTTTATTGACTAGGTCCATGTGCAGCACGAGGCCCCAAAACGTCCTAATCTCGGCTGCACTGACTGGAGTCCAGCCCACCGACCCTAGCAAAAAGGAGCCCGGGTGTTGAGCAATGAACTGTTGGGCAAACAAGTTTGTTTGCTCCACCATCAGATTCACAAAGTGGTCACTGAAAAAAAAACCTAAAATAGTCATATTCAGTGAAGCCCATTGTGGGAATCTGGATTCCTGATTGGCCAACAAAATCAGCAATCACGGGTTCAAAATCCTCTGGGGTACACCATGCAAGTTCACCGGTAGGGGGCTCAGGTGGACTTATCTGGTGGGCCTGGAAGACTAGTATGAGCCCCAGAGCTCGTACTAGTGTGGGCCACAGGGTCCCTGGCATGGGGGTCCCCTTGCTCCGCCTGGCGGCATCTCTGCCGCTTCGGGGACTCATCATCATCACTAGATGATGAGGAGGACGCGGATGACAAGAGGAAAGTGGGGTCATCCTCGTCCTCACTGGGGCTCTCTGAGTCGGAGGCAAGCAGGGCGTATACCTCCTTGGCCGAGAACGTCTGGCGGGCCATATGGAAGTGTGTGCGTGCATGGAAAACTTTATTTAGTGTGCGTGTGTGTGTGGGCACGGGTGTTCGCGTTCTTACCCAAAACTTAACAGAAAAAAAAAAAAAAAAAAAAAAAAATAAAAAAAAGTGAAAAAAAAAAAGATTCTAACTCGCTGATCAGCGGTCCGAAGCTGATCAGCGGTGGGGTGGGCGATGCGCTAACAGTGGCCGGACACTAAGAGTGCCGGCCACAGTCAGCGCACGCACGCACAAAAAAAAAAAATAAGTGCTTGCGCCCCAAAAAAATATCTGTGGAGGGGGTAGGGGGGCAAGCTGCAGCACCCCTGGGGGGGTCTAGGGTCACACAGCTGATCAGGGTAATGCAAAAATAAAACTTTTTTTTTTCCCCTAAACTGTCCCTCAGTATCTCCTGCCTAATCTAAGCTCTCCCTAACCTGTCCCTAGGTACCTTTTTAGTGCCAGATGGCACTATGGTGGGTCAGTGGGGGTGCTGGGCTCAGTAGTTGGACGACGGGGCTGCTCTCTCCCACACTCCAGGAAGCAATAATGGAGGGAGAGAGCAGAGCTGGGGGAAGTTTACTCCCACCCGCCAGATCCAGCCAATCGGAAAGCGATCCTGAGAAGTGACCTGCAGTTTGCTGCGATCGCCGATACAGGGGGGGTCACAGGACCCCTCTCGGCATTGTCACAGAGTGCCTGCTGAATGATTTCAGCAGGCACTCTGTTCCAATCACCGCCCGCCGCGCAGCGGTGATCGGAAATACACAGGGCATACCTGTACGCCCTGTGTCCTTAAGTACCGGACCATCAGGTCGTACATGTACGCCCTGTGTCCCCAAGAGGTTAAATGAGGTTCCACATAATTTAGTTGTAGCTGGTCTCCCCAAGATCAGGCATTGCTCCTAGTTAACCAGAATACTACTACACACTGATGACACCCCGTAACAGCTGTGTGTGGATGGATAACTGGCTTAGGTTTTTCCCCTCATCACATCCTTAAGGCTTGTAACAGAGCTGGATCTTGACACAGGGGCCACTTAATATGGTGGATTTGGTGATCTCTAAAATGGGGACACCCCTTTTGCTTGGTTTTCCTTACTGGGAGGGATATCTGCCTTTCACTCTGTTGAAGACCCATAACTGGGGCTCCACAGTTATTTTGCCTCTTTATTAAACACAATGAGGAGCTTTGCAAGGAGTGGTTTCCAAACTTATGGACCCAAGGAGACCATGTGAACCTCATGGGCTAGTTTTGAAATTTGTGACCACTCACTGCTTGCCCTGCTGATAACAGCTGATTGGAAGGGGGGGGGGGGGGGGGGTTAGTGGTTCCCTATTTATTGTCTGTTATTTAATGATGATTTTCCCATAGCTGTAGCATTGGGACTGACAATCTTGTGCACTCATATTTTGCTATGGCCAATTTCGAAGTAAGACAATAGTCCCATTAGGCTTTGTTCAAACATCAGATGTAAGTGAACTAAATTTTTCTGTATTATCGTTTTAGTTTGTGGAAAACTGCAATGTGCAGGGGTTAAGTAGAAGGGAATTTAGGTTTATTCATTCAAACACATGGTGTGCCTTTTTTGTTTTCTAGAAACAGCAAACAGCAGATGTCTTTTGTTCAGCCAATGATAAGCTGTTGCCAGAAGTTTCTGGCAGCAGCCTTTCTCCTTCGCCCCATTTGTGCAGTTGACCGATCATAGGATCCAGTGCATGTAGTAGAGAAGGCTGTTGGCCGAAACAAGTGTTTGACCAATAACTATCTAACGTTCATGTCCAGGAAATAAAAATAATCATGTGATGTATGTTGCTGAAGCTATATTTACAACATTGTACTGTGCATTTTTGGGTCCAAAAAGTAAAAAAAAAAGGATAACTTGCTTAGTATTTTTGTGATGGCGTTTTAGGCCCATATAGTATCAGGTCCTTTGTTGAGCAGTATGGAGAAAATACATTGGCACAAAATATTCAATGAAAAAATGTCATTAAAAATGCTGTAAAAAAAAAAACAGCAGAGGTCTAGAGGAGAAAAATGCCAGGCAATGAGGGAAAAAAATGTCAGAGCCAGGGCATGATTCATTTTATTGAAAAAACGTGCACTCAAGGACATGCACACAAGATATGCCGCGATCAGTCATCTAATATATAAAGTTTGAGTGTATGTGTGTGTGTATGTACGCTAAAAGGCATCTGCACCATCGCATTTACAATCACGAAATTTGGCACACAGTACAATCAGGTGTCCGGGAAGGTTTGGACTGGGTCTCAGCTCTCTAAGCACGTGCCGTCCCGGAGATATTCCCCAAAAAATGCCTTAGCCAATAGAAGCCTGGTCACATGACCCTTATCAGCCAATAGAAGCTTGCAGACCCTTAGTCTCCACATACACACAGTTTTACACCAGGTTTCCATAACAACCCACAGGGGCGCACGGTCAATAAGGCCATGTGAGGCAGTTGCCTCAGGCAGCGCTATCTAGTGGAAAGTGGGGGGTGCGGCAGCAGCGATGTGTCAGTGCAAGATTAAAAGCAGGAACATGGGCTCTCCACCACTTAACTAAACGAAGAGGCCTCCACCAACTGTAGGGAACTGGGTGCATGTGTGAGGGTCATGAGGATGTGAAAGTGCCAGCCCTGCAAGCCAGCAAAAGTTACAGTGAGATGTATGTTCCACATCTCACTCAGCAGATGCAGCAGGACCTGACAGTCATGTGGTGACATAATATCAGGCAGGGGGCATCAGGAGTGCAGACTGCCAGTGCGGAGCAAAGCCCTGTATTAGGCTTTTTTTTTCCACCTCTCTCATACCAGGAGTCCTATGGCATCAGGAAGAATCCCACGTTCATCACTGCTGAGCTCCTCTGCCAGGTGGGTGTTCATTGTATTTCTGATTGGGCCCCATCTGACCGAATGTATACAGCTTTCAGAGCAGAAAGCAGACGCTTCTCCTGCTACTGAATAGAGCAGCCACGAGTCTCTTATAGATCAGGCTGGGCAGCTGCTCCACACTTGGAGAGCCTCCCCTCTGCAGTGCCAGTGTCTCTGCCTGCCCTCATAAACATGACCCCTACACAGTGAACCCCCCCACCTGCCCAGCAGCATTACCCTACAGACCCTGCCTAACGCCCCACCTGCCCAGCAGCATTAAACCTGCCTAACCCCCAACCTGCCCAGCAGCATTACCCTACAGACCCTGCCTAACCCCCACCTGCCCAGCAGCATTATCCTGGCCCTACCCCCCACCTGCCTAGCAGCATTACCCCTGCAGACCCTGCCTAACCCCCCACCTTCCCAGCAACATTACCCTGCAGACCCTGCCTAACCCCCCACCTTCTCAGCAGCATTACCCTACAGACCCTGCCTAACCCTCATCTGCCCAGCAGCATTACCCTGCAGACCCTGCCTAACCCCCACCTTCCAGCAACATTACCCTGCAGACCCTGCCCTAACCCCCCACCTGCTCAGCGGCATTACCTACAGACCCTGCCTAACCCTCCATCTGCCAGCAGCATTACCCTGCAGACCCTGCCTAACCTCCCACCTGCTCAGCAGCATTACCCTACAGACCCTGCCTAACCCCCCACCTGCTCAGCAGCATTACCCTGTAGACCCTGCCTAACCCTCCATCTGCCCATCAGCATTACCCTGCAGACCCTGCCTAACCCTCCACCTGTCTTTGCAGCTTTCAGCTAGTAGTCGGAGCAGACAGCAGACAGACAGCAGACCATCCCTTAACTTTGACCTTCACAGCAGCCAGCCCATTTTTTTAGTTTTAAAAAAGTCGGTTTTATTAAGGCACAAAATAAGGCAAGGTTACAGAAACCAGAAACAGTATCGTATAAAATTCCACTCATGCAGGGGGTGGTTATTGACAGATAAATAGTACAATGGACGTAATATCTAACCACCAAAAACAAGTTTCACATACATCAAGGAACAAAAACATGGTGTCCTTATGAGTGCAAAGCTGTGGAGTTCTCAGATAAAGGTATAGGGCAGGTGTGGCGGACATACAGTATCCCAGGCAACCCGAAATAGACTGTAGGAGAAGCCAATACCCTCTCACCAAAGTTACATTGACAAGTAGGGTATCCCATGAGAAGTGTGGGAGGAGACCAGCCACGGCTGCCAGAGTTTTAAGTAAGATTCGACCGTATCTCCCATAGTAGCTGTAATCTTTTTATATATGGCCATTCTATCCATCCGTTGCACAACCTCAGCAAGGCCAAGGGCATTGGAACGCCATTTGGCCACGATGTGTATAAGTGCCGGTAGCAAAAGTATAGGGCCAGTTTAAATGGGGCGTATTTTAAGCTTGCAGGCTTATCTCCAAGGGAACATACCGATGGGGTCTTATGAAAAGTGGTGCCCAAAACGTTTGATAAGATTGCGCATATTTCTGACCAAAAAGAGCTTGCTACAGGGCATGCCCACCATATATGGTACATTGATCCAATAGCATTGCATCCCCGAAAACAAAGTGGTGAAACCGATGGATAGATACGATGTAACCTGTCGGGTACTAAATAGGCCCTATAGAGGACCTTAAGAGAAAGTTTTCCTCCAGGGATACTTGCTAGTGACAGTCTCACAACATGCATGCCATTTAGCAATAGACATTGAGCAATGGATGTCCTCCTCCACTTTGATATAAAGGGCAGCTTGGTAACACTGGATGGAGTATTTAACCAACAATAGAGGAGAGATACCAGTCCTACCCTTTCAAAAGAATATAAAATGAAACGTTCAAGAGGAGAGCAGGAAATGGATCAGAGGGTCCCCACAATGGACCGCCAATAAGAACAAATCAGTCTGTAGCTTTCAGAGGTAGGGATAGAATATTTAGATCTTAACTGATCCGCAGATGGTAGTTTACCAACAATAAGAAAGTCATGTAGTCTTGTCAGATGGATGGCGGACCACCATGAGAAACCACTCAAGTCCATCCCGGTTGGAAAGGTTGAGGTAGCCAAAAGAGGAGTGAGAGGAGAGGGTCAGGATTGGAGACTTGCCTTAAAACGGACTGACCTCCATAGTTGAATAGCATAAAAAGGTAGTAGGGCCTTAGATTTGAGGTCTGCAGGGAGAGGATTTGTATCCCAGGATAATGCAGACCAGGAAAATGGGGCAATCATGTATGACTCCAGGGCAACACACATCGGAGGGCGTCGTCGACCATGTACCAAAAGAAGCTGTGCTAAGCAAGCTGCTCTGTAATAATTGATGAAATTGGGGACAGAAAGCCCTCCCATTCATTTATGAAGAAACATAACTTCAAGTTTAATCCTCGGTCGTTGATGAGCCCAGATGAAAGAAAAGAGATCTCTATGTAGCCGATGTAGATCTGATAAGGGAACCGGGATGGGTAAGGTTCTAAATAGATACAACAGATGTGGTAATACTAACATCTTAATGGTATGAATTCTACCTAGCCAAGATAATAAAGGTAAGTCCCATTTAGCCAATTCAGACCTAATCTCTCTAAAGAGGGGAATGTAGTTTACTTTGTACATATTGGAATGTTGTGAAGTGATGTATATTATCCCAGATATGATAGCTTGCTATTGCAGGTGCGGAATCCAATTCCCTTTCCACCAGGGCGACAACATCAGAAGGACCTCAGATTTAGAAGGGGTAATTTCCAAATCCGAAACCCTAGAGAACTCCTGTATGAGGGGATTAAGGTTGTGGAGGGAACAATGGGTTGGTGATTGTGAGGAGCAGGTCATCTGCAAATAAGTTCACCTTTAGTTCCTGGGCCCCAACAGTAATGCCCGTGATATTAGGATCCTGACGTATAAGGCAGCAACTGTTAAATTGCCAAGGCAAAGAGGGCTGGGGATAGAGGACATCCCTTGCCTCGTGCCCCTTCCAATATTGACAGGAGAGGGGGAAGTAGAAGGTAATTTTAGAAAAGCTGTGGGATGCGAGTAAAGAGTCGCCAAGGCTTGGACAAAGGGGCCATGGAAACCCATAATTCTAAGGACTTACATCATTATATTCCCAAGAGAGACAATCAAAGGCTTTTTCTAGGTCCAATGAAAATAATGTTAGGGGACGTTGGTGTTGATGTGACCATGAGATTACATTAAGAATTATGCGCACATTATTCGGGGCTTCTCTTTGAGGTATAAATCCAACTTGATCAGGTTGGCTAGGAGGGAAGTAAATGGTTTAATCTGTGGGCTAGAATAGATGTGAAGATCTTGGCGTCAAGGTTTAATAAGATATCGGTCTATAATTAGCTGGGGAGAGAGGGTTCCTATTAGGTTTGGGGATAACTGTTAGAAGCTAATCAAGGAATTAATCTGGCATTGCATTGCCCTGGAGGAGAAGGTTACAGTATGATCTAATGCTGTGGAGTGAGAATTGGGAGAACTTTTTAAAATAGAGGGCAGTCAGACCATCTGACCAGGGGCCTTTCCTAATTTCAGATTTTTAAGGGTCATCTCAACTTCCTCAACCGATACCTCCCCATTGAGCTGTTGGAGAGCTTCAGAGGTGATGCAGCCCGCCCCTTTTAACAGTGAGTTTCACAGCACCCCACACCCTTGACAGTGACCTCCTAAGGGGCCTGCCCCCTCAACTGTGACCTCACAGTACTCCACTGCCTTAACAGTGACCTCACAGTACCCTGCTGCCTTAACAGTGACCTCCACAGCGACCTGCCCCCTTAACAGTGACCTCCACAGTGCCCACCCCTTTAACAGTGACCTCCACAGTGCCAACCCTTTAACAGTGACCTCCACAGTGCCAACTCCTTTAACAGCGCCCTGACCCTTTAATGCTAGGGATACACAACGACATGTATCGCGCAACATTTTGTTTAAACAATTTTTATAATGATAGGTTATTGTGTCGCACTGCGACATGTGACATGCTGCGGACTGCGACACGACAGCACCGTAGACTATCATTATAAAAATTGTCGCACGACATTGGTGTGACATCAATGTCGCGCGACACATGCTGCAGTGTAGTTGTGCCCTATGTATCGTCGCGCGACACAGTCGTCGTGTAGCCCTAGCCTAAAGCTGACCTACTTCAGTGAAGAAAAATGGCTGGGTTGTTATGGAAACCTGAGTAAAACTGTGTGTATGTGGAGACTAAGGGTCTACGATCTTCTGTTGATTGATAAGAGTCATGTGACCATGTGTATGGCATTTGGGATATGAAGAGAAAGACTTACAGGCTTGTATTGGCTAATGCAGGTAATTTTTGGGAATATTTCAGGAACGGTACGTCCTAGAGAGCTGTGACTTCCCACAAAGATTTCTTTCCAGGTAGCAAGGAATGTGTATACCAAGTTTCGTTGAAATCGATGGTTGTGTTTTTGAGTGATCACGGAACATACATTCATACATACATATATACGTCCTTCTTTATATACACTCACCTAAAGAATTATTAGGAACACCATACTAGATACGGTGTTGGACCCCCTTTAGCCTTCAGAACTGCCTTAATTCTACATGGCATTGATTCAACAAAGTGCTGATAGCATTCTTTAGAAATGTTGGCCCATATTGATAGGATAGCATCTTGCAGTTGATGGAGATTTGAGGGATGCACATCCAGGGCACAAAGCTCCCGTTCCACCCACATCTCCAAAGATGCTCTATGGGTTGAGATCTGGTGACTGTGGGGGCCATTTTAGTACAGTGAACTCATTGTCATGTTCAAGAAACCAATTTGAATGATTCGAGCTTTGTGACATAGTGCATTATCCTGCTGGAAGTAGCCATCAGAGGATGGATACATGTTCTCATTCTGTTTTACGCCAAATTCGGACTCTACCATTTGAATGTCTCAACAGAAATCGAGACTCATCAGACCAGGCAACATTTTTCCAGTCTTCAACAGTCCAATTTTGGTGAGCTCGTGCAAAATTATAGCCTCTTTTTCCTATTGTAGTGGAGATGAGTGGTACCCGGTGGGGTCTTCTGCTGCTGTAGCCCATCGCCTCAAGGTTGTGGCATGTTGTGGCTTTACAAATGCCTTTTGCTGCATACCTCGGTTGTAACGAGTGGTTATTTCAGTCAAACGTTGCTCTTTCTATCAGCTTGAATCAGTCGGCCCATTCTCCTCTGACCTCTAGCATCCACAAGGCATTTTTGCCCACAGGACTGCTGCATACTGGATGTTTTTCCCTTTTCACACCATTCTTTGTAAAACCCTAGAAATGGTTGTGCTTGAAAATCCCAGTAACTAAGGCCCCTTTCACACGAGCGAGTTTTCCGCGCGGGTGCAATGCGTGACTGTTAAACGCATAGCACCCGCACTGAATCCTGACCCATTCATTTCAATGGGTCTGTGTACAAGAGCGTTGTTTCTTCACGCATCAGTTCTGCAGTTGCGTGAAAATCGCAGCATGTTCTATATTCAGCGTTTTTCACGAGCCCTGGTCCATAGAATTGAATGGGGCTGCGTGAAAAACGCATTGCATCCGCAAGCAAGTGTGGGTGCAATGCGTTTTTCACTGATGGTTGCTCAGAGATATTGTTTTGTAAACATTCAGTTTTTTATCACGCGCGTGAAAACGCATCAAAACGCATTGCACCCGCGTGGAAAAAACTGAACAACCTAAACGCAACCGCAGACAAAACTGACTGAACTTGCTTGCAAAATAGTGCGAGTTTCCCACGGAACGCACTCTGAACGCATCCGGCGTCTTCTGGGGTCTTCTGCTGTTGTAGCCCATCCGCCTCAAGGTTGTGCGTGTTGTGGCTTCACAAATGCTTTGCTGCATACCTCTGGTTGTAATGAGTGGTTATTTCAGTCAAACGTTGCTCTTCTATCAGCTTGAATCAGTCGGCCCATTCTCCTCTGACCTCTAGCATCCACAAGGCATTTTTGCCCCACAGGACTGCCGCATACAGGATGTTTTTCCCTTTTAACACCATTCTTTGTAAACCCTAGAAATGGTTGTGCGTGAAAATCCCAGTAACTGAGCAGATTGTGAAATACTCAGACCGGCCGTCTGGCTCCAACAACCATGCCACGCTCAAAATTGCTTAAATCACCTTTCTTTCCCATTCTGACATTCAGTTTGGAGTTCAGGAGATTGTCTTGACCAGGACACCCCCCTAAATGCATTGAAGCAACTGCCATGTGATTGGTTGACTAGATAATTGCATTAATGAGAATAGAACAGGTGTTCCTAATAATTCTTTAGGTGAGTGTATATATAGATTACACACACACACACACACACACAACATACACTTAGTAAATACATCTACATATAGCAGAGGGTTTGATAAATATATATGTATATATACACACTATAGAAGCAGTGTAACTTGTGCTACATTATTTGCTTATCTCCCATTTACTACAATTGGAGTTATGCAAACAGCAGAACGACTGCACAATCAAGCTGTTTAACATAAGCCCAGCCACCTAGGCTACTTTGACACTAGCGTTAGGTGAACATGATAGTAGGGACTTAGCCGTTCCAGGCTTGCATGCTGTCCAGCCACCATGACAGCTCTTCGCGAACTCTGTCGTCACCGGGGACGGGTTGATCGTAGGTAGGTCTGTGGCGAAGGTATTTTGCCTTGAGTCGTTGCATGGCCCTGTAGTGGAGGAGGACCCGGAAATATTGCTTGAATGGAAGCCTGAGAGGAGTCCCACAATCCTGGCCAGGTTGCGTAGAAGGGATGGAATCGAGTCGGAGAACTCTGCGAATCTCCTTGCGAATGGTTGCGATCTTGAGGTTGGTAGCCTCAGAGTGCACGTCGTCGAGTCGATCTCGAAAGCCGAGGAATTGTATCGTTCTGGGTAGGGGTCAGCTCCGATTTCTGTTTGGTTTACCACGAAACCCAGAGATTCCAGTAGGATACTGCCAGGTGAATGTGTTGGCGTATGTCTGCGTTCGGCGGAGCAGAACAGGAGGAGGTCGTCCAAGTAGATGATGCATCGAATGGCCCCTGGACCTCAGGTGGGCCACCACCAGTTTTAGGAGTTTGGTGAAACACCATAGGGCTGAGCTGAGCCCGAAAGGGAGGCAAGTGAATTGCCAAGGGCGACCATGCCAGAGGAACGTAGGAGTGCTCGACAGTCCGGGTGCACGGGAACTGACAGGTATGCATCTTTTAGATCGAGCCTGGCGAACCAGTCGTTGCTGCGAAGAAGGTCCGCAGGAGGTGGATGCCCTCCATCTTGAAGTGGCGTAGACCACGGACAGCGTTGAGGGCGCGAAGATTGATAACTGGATTGGGCAAACCTAGCCACTTACAGAATGTCTTTCTTGTCTGTTACCTCTTCCCCTCCCCCCTGTTCCTTGTACCATAGTAATCTATGTATTGTATGTAAATGAGGCTTGTTGGCAGTTTGAAACCAGGTGCGCATGCCTAGTAAAGTCAGTTGACTCCCAAACTGTGTGTGTCCAGTCACTGGGAAATTGTCTCTTGGATATTGACCTGCTTCTTCAGCTACAAGGGGATTTAGTGAAGATATTAAGGGTATATACCGTGTGAAGCTCCGCAACAATTGGTGGCAAGCGGCGGGATACAAGCCTTGCAGCACAGCAAAGCAGCAGTTCGTTGAAACAGCCATTCGGATATACCGGAGATTCGAGAATATGTGCAGTCATTCGAACGAAACGGTGAATGGAGACGAATTATACAACATTGAAACGAACTACGTTAAAGGAATTATTGGAAGCAAGGGGAAGAATAGCCAGCAAACAAAAACCAAAGCTACTCTGGTGGCCGAACTCATGGAGGGGGACAGAGCGACCACTGCGGCAACTCCACAGGAGACAGAGCCAACAGAATTTACAAGAGAGCTCAATAGCAGGTTAGCTTTTTACCCAAACACGAGTACATTGTAGCGAAGCAAAACGCTATTCAGCTAGTCAGGGAAGGAGCCCCAGCGCCCACCAGCACTACCCAGGGAAAAGCTAAGATTCCCTACCAAGCTTTTATAAATTACACAGAAGGAGAAAGTGATATTGACGAATACCTACAGGATTTCGAAAGGTTGTGCCAGCTACACGACATCAGCCCAGCCGACCAAGTACCCCTGCTGGCAGGTAGATTGTCAGGCCGCGCCGCAGAGGCATACTGGACCGTCCCAGACGAAGACATCAGGAATTATCACAAAGTCAAACAAGCCATCCTAGCACGGTATGCCATTACCGCTGAGGCATACCGACTCAAATTCCGGGACATCAAGAAACAAACAAAAGACTCACACACTGAATGGGCACACCGACTACAGCGAGCCGCCAAGGGGTGGATGGAAGCGGCACGGGTCACCACTATGGAAGAGATGTTCCAGTTAATAGTAATGGAGCAGTTTTTTCATGGACTAACCACAGAACTTCAAAATTGGGTACGAGATCGCAAACCCCATACCCTACCAGAGGCAGCCAAGCTAGCTGACGAGTTCCAAGACACCAGGCGAGATCAACGCACACCACACCGGACCACGTATGGATCTACCACCCCTCTGCCAGCAGTGACTACCTTGGCTCACCCACGACCAGCCGCGAGTCACAACCCGTACCCTCCTAGGTACAATACCCGACCACCGATCCGCTGCCACACCTGCAACCAACAGGGGCACATCCAGAGAGACTGCCCACGTAACCGACCTCGCCAGAACTGGAACTACCAGGGTCCTCCTCCCCCCAATCGGGCTGCAGTACACTGCTGCCAAAGAGAATCTGTGCTCCCAACATCCACAGTCACCTCAATAGAAGAGCCTCTGGGGATCCTACACGAGGTATACCCCATACAAGCCGCCTCAGACAACCGCCAAGGGCACCGCCAGGTGGTACACATGGAGGGGAAGAATATACAAGGATTACGTGACTCTGGGGCCACGTTAACCCTGGTCCGAAATCATTTGGTGCCTAAGCACACCCTCACCGGAGACTGTGTAGCTGTACGGGTGGCAGGGGGAGCAATTTACAAAGTTCCCACTGCCAAGGTGCATTTGAATTGGGGGGCAGGGCATGGAAACGTGGAGGTGGGAATTATGCAGGATTTGCCCGCTGATGTTATTTTGGGCAACGACTTGGGGGAGCTCACCTCTGCTTTTGTCCCTCAACCAACTATCCAAGAGGCCTACCCGGTTGTTACCCGGCAGCAAACACGCACCACGGCTCCATCCAATCACACTGAGGCTCAGGTAAACAATATGCCACACACCCCTCCTATTCTACCCTGGGATGCCCCCCTGGAATTTGGCAGTGAGGTGGCCCTAGATCCCTCCCTGCAGGTATATAAAGATAGGATAAACAAGGACCAAGGAGGGTTGGAGGGAGAGAGATATGCTTGGGACAAAGGTCTCATATACCGCTATGCAGAGAAGGTAGTAGCAGGGTCCATACCCGTGCCCACTAAGCAGTTAGTGGTACCCCGAAAGTATAGACAAGAGTTGCTACGCATCGCGCACGATATACCATTATCAGGACATTTAGGAATCAGCCGAACGAAACATCGGCTGACGCAGAACTTCTTCTGGCCAGGTATCTCGAAGGATATTAGACAATACTGTCAAACATGCGATACCTGCCAGAGGGTAGGGAAGAGAGGGGATCGCTATAAAGCCAAACTCAGATCCCTGCCCATAATTGAAGAACCCTTCAGTCGAGTAGCTGTAGACATAATAGGACCCCTAGCGAAACCCAGTCCCTCCGGCAAGAAATACATCTTGACCGTAGTGGACTACGCCACTAGATACCCAGAGGCAGTGGCGTTGACCAACGTACATGCAGAGACTATAGCCGATGCCCTTATGCGAATATTCTCCCGTATGGGATTTCCCCAGGAGATTTTATCGGATAGGGGCACCCAGTTCACTGCAGAGGTCACCCACCAACTCTGGAAAGTGTGTGGGGTGAAACCGATCTTAAACTCCGCCTACCACCCCCAGTCCAACGGGCTCTGTGAACGGTTTAACGGAACACTTAAACAGATGATCCGCACGTTCATAGACACTCAAAAAGACTGGGAACGGTTTTTGCCCCACTTGCTCTTTGCCTATAGGGAAGTACCCCAAGAATCCACGGGATTCTCCCCTTTTGAATTATTGTTCGGGAGGAGAGTGAGGGGCCCCTTAGACCTTATCAGAGAACACTGGGAGGGAGGGGTAACTACGAATGGTACCCCTATTGTCCCATACGTGCTGGAGTTTAGGGAACGCTTGGAGGCTCTGACCCAGACGGTACGTACTAACCTCCAAGCGGCCCAACGAAGACAGCGCAGATGGTACGATAAGGGGGCCAGGGACCGCAGCTTTCAGGTCGGGCAGAAGGTGTTATTCCTACGGCCAGTCCCTAATGACAAGCTGCAGGCCTCCTGGCAGGGCCCATACAAGGTGGTGGAGCAAATCTGCGATACCACCTATGTGATCGGCCCGTGCGCTGGAGCAGGGGGCAGACGCATGCTCCATGTGAACATGCTGAAGCCCTAATACGAGCGCATAGAAGAGGTGACCGCTATTTGCGCCTCTGCCGCAGAGGACTTTGACAATTTACCTCTCCCAGACCTCCTAGAGAATGAGGGCCAGAAAGAGGACCTGGAAGAGGTTCAGTTAGGTGAACGGCTGAGTCCCCAGGAAAGGGCGCAGGCTCATAGCCTAATAAGGGAAAAAGGAACCACTTTTTCTAATCTCCCCGGGTACACCCCGTTAGCCACCCACAGAGTAGAAACACCAGGGCAGACCCCTCTCCGCCAACCTCCTTACCGCATACCTGAATCCGTAAAGGATAATATGCGCAAGGAAATAGAAGAAATGCTACAACTAGGAGTCATAGAGCACTCTGAAAGCCCTTGGGCTTCCCCAGTAGTTCTGGTGCCGAAGCGGGATGGGACTACCCGCTTCTGCATAGACTACCGGAGGCTTAATGATAAGACCGTATCCGATGCCTACCCTATGCCCCGGATAGACGAGCTCCTGGACAAAATGGCCAGGGGCCAATACCTCACCACAATAGATCTTTGTAAGGGGTATTGGCAGATTCCCCTAGCCGAAGACGCCATCCCTAAGTCGGCGTTTGTCACCCCGTTTGGCCTGTACCAGTTTAAGGTCATGCCATTCGGGATGAAAAATGCTCCGGCTACTTTTCAGAGGATGGTGGATCGGCTATTGGATGGGTTCCAGGAGTACGCTTGCGCCTATCTAGATGATATAGCGATCTTCAGCCACTCCTGGACTGAACACCTGACCCACATAGGAGCCGTACTAGACCGTATTAGGGAGGCAGGATTAACTCTGAAACCCAGTAAGTGCCATATAGGGATGGCAGAAGTCCAATACCTAGGACACCGGGTAGGGAGCGGCCAACAAAAACCCGAACCGGCTAAGGTAGAGGCTGTAGCCAAATGGCCAACCCCTCGTACCAAAACTCAAGTACTGGCATTCCTAGGTACCGCAGGATACTACCGTAAATTTGTACCCAACTACAGTACCCTGGCGAAACCCCTCACCGATTTGACCCGCAAGAATCTCCCTAAGATAGTAGTCTGGACCCCAGAGTGTGAGCAGGCATTCCAGCAACTAAAAACGGCTCTTGTGCATTCACCTGTACTTGCCGCCCCTGATCCAACTAAACGCTTTCTCGTCCACACAGACGCTTCTATGTTTGGATTGGGGGCAGTACTGAGCCAAGTCGGAGAAGATGGCGGCGAGCATCCAGTGGCTTACTTAAGCAGAAAACTTTTACCCCGGGAAGTAAGCTACGCCGCCATAGAAAAAGAATGTCTGGCCGTGGTGTGGGCCCTTAAAAAGCTGCAGCCCTATTTGTATGGACAACCCTTTTCCTTACTCACAGATCACAACCCGTTGGTGTGGCTGAACAGGGTGTCAGGAGACAATGCCCGGCTGCTGCGCTGGAGTTTGGCGCTGCAGCCTTTTGACTTTACCATCCACTACCGCCCTGGGAAGCAAAATGGCAACGCCGACGGGTTATCCAGACAAACTGAACTTGAAAAGTGATCTGTGAGCGCTCCTCCGGACATCCCCAAGCCGATCCGTTGGGATCAGACTGTGTATGCCGGCTTGGTTCTGGGGGAGCATTATGGCAAACCTAGCCACTTACAGAATGTCTTTCTTGTCTGTACCTCTTCCCCTCCCCCCTTTTCCTTGTACCATAGTAATCTATGTATTGTATGTAAATGAGGCTGTTGGCAGTTTGAAACCAGGTGCGCATGCCTAGTAAAGTCAGTTGACTCCCAAACTGTGTGTCGTCCAGTCACTGGGGAAATTGTCTCTTGGATATTGACCTGCTTCTTCAGCTACAAGGGGATTTAAGTGAAGATATTAAGGGTATACCGTGAAGCTCCGCAACAGTCTTGACCAGGACCACCCCCCTAAATGCATTGAAGCAACTGCCATGTGATTGGTTGACTAGATAATTGCATTAATGAGAAATAGAACAGGTGTTCCTAATAATTCTTTAGGTGAGTGTATATATAGATTACACACACACACACATACACTTAGTAAATACATACATACATATAGCAGAGGGTTTGATAAATATATGTATATATACACACTATAGAAGCAGTGTAACTTGTGCTACATTATTTGCTTATCTCCCATTTACTACAATAGGAGTTATGCAAACAGCAGAACGACTGCACACTCAGCTGTTTACATAAGCCCAGCCACCTAGGCTACTTTGACACTAGCGTTAGGTGAACATGATAGTAGGGACTTAAAGGGTTTCTGTCACCCCGCAAAACTCATTTTTTTTTTTTTGGATAGTTAGATTCCTCATAGTGCGATATAGCAGAATATAATGCTCTTACTTACTTTCATGCGGCCGATTCTTTATAAAACGAACTTTTATAATATGTAAATGAGGGCTCTACCAGCAAGTAGGGCGTCTACTTGCTGGTAGCCGCAGCAGCAATCCGCCCCCTCGCCGTGTTGATTGACAGGGCCAGCCGTGATCTCCTCCTCCGGCCGGCCCTGTCAGTAATTCAAAAATCGCGCGCCTCGCGTCATTCGGCGCAGGCGCTCTGAGATGAGGAGGCTCGTATCCTCAGCACTCCCTCAGTGCGCCTGCGCCGATGACATCACCGAAAGAGAAGACGTCATCGGCGCAGGCGCACTGAGGGAGTGCTGAGGATACGAGCCTCCTCATCTCAGAGCGCCTGCGCCGAATGACGCGAGGCGCGCGATTTTTGAATTACTGACAGGGCCGGCCGGAGGAGGAGATCACGGCTGGCCCTGTCAATCAACCCGGCGAGGGGGCGGATTGCTGCTGCGGCTACCAGCAAGTAGACGCCCTACTTGCTGGTAGAGCCCTCATTTACATATTATAAAAGTTCGTTTTATAAAGAATCGGCCGCATGAAAGTAAGTAAGAGCATTATATTCTGCTATATCGCACTATGAGGAATCTAACTATCCAAAAAAAAAAAAAAGAGTTTTGCGGGGTGACAGAAACCCTTTAAAAACCAGCTCCCAGGTCCCGCTAAGCCACGGCCCAACCCGGTTAGGTCACGCCCCCTCCCACTCCGCAGCCAATGGGGATTTAAAAAATCTAGGTAAAAATCAACTTCTGTCAGCTGCAGGGGTGGAAGGGAAGGTGACTTTCTCCCTGCAGCTCACACTAAGGGTCCATTCACACATCTGCAAAATGGGTCCGTATCCATTCCGCAACATTCATTTTCAATGGGGCCAGAATGTGCTGTCCGCATCCACCTTTGCGGATCCGCACTTCCGCATCCGGGCTTCCGTTTCCACCAAAAAAATAGAACATGTCCTATTCTTATCCGCAATTGCGGACAAGATTAGGCATTTTCTATTATAGTGCCGGCGATGTGCGGTCCGCAAATTGCGGAATGCACATTGCCAGCGTCCGTGTTTTGCGGATTCACAATTTGCAGATCCACAAAACACTTACGGACGTGTGAATGGACCCTTAGACAGCACAGTGTGAACGTATTTTGTTGCGGATTGCATGAGGACCCATTAATTTCATCATGTGCTGTCCGCATCCGTATGTCCATTCCGTATCCCCGCAAAAAATATAGAGCATGTCCTATTCTTGTCTGTTTTGCGGACAAGCATAGGCATTGTTACTATAGATCCGCAAAAAAAACCTGATGCAATATGGATGCCAAAAGGACGTCATCCGCATTTTTTGTGGATCAGTATTTTGTGGACCGCAAAATATATACGGTCGTGTGAATGTAGCCTAAGGGTGAGCTGTTCTAAAGGACATCAATTTGTCCGTCCAAGCCCTGCGCCGGACGGAGGACAGGGAGTCTAAAAGCCGGGCTGTCCGGCCTAAAACTAAACCTCTGGCCACCTTAGGGACAGGCTGTTGTAGAGGTCACAGTTAAGGGGATGGTCCACTATGGAGGTCAGTGTTAAGGGGCAGATTGCTGTAGAAGTCACTGTTAAGGGGACAGGGTGTTGTGGAAATCACTGTTAAGGAGATGGGGTACTGTGGAGCTTAATAATAGAGGGGCGGCCACTGTGGAAGTCACTGTTAAAGGGACGGCCTGCTGTGGAGGTCACTGTTAAGGGGGCGGGATGCTGTGGAGGTTACTGTTAAGGGGGTGGGATGCTGTGAAGGTCACTGTTAAAGGGGTGTGATGCTATGGAGGTCAGTGTTAAGGGGCAGGGGGCTGTAGAGATCACTGGTAAGGGGGCGGGGTGTTGTGGAGGTCACATTTTAAGGGAACGGAGCTCTGTGGAGGTCACAATTAAGGGGGAGAGTTATTGTGGAAATCACTGTTACCGAGACAGGGTACTGTGGAGGTCACTAATAAAGGGACGGCCGCTGTGGAGGTCACTGTTAAAAGGGAGGGCCTTGTGGATGTTACTTTTAAGGGGGCAGACCGCTGTGGAGGTCACTGTTAAAGGGACGGGGTACTGTAGATGTCACTGTTATAGTGGATACTGTTGATATCTTTTAACGACACAAACAAACATTAAATGAAATAGATGAAATATACCCGTGCAAAGCCAGGTCCTTCTGCTAGTGTGTCATATAATTCTTATGAATAATATTGACCATCAACCTGCCAGGTTAACCTGGTGGATGAAGGAATGACTGTAAAACATGTGAAACATACAGAGTGGACTTGTGAGAGTGGCAAATGATTAACCACATTTCATGCCATATGCTGTGCTTGTATATTCAGCTGCCAATGACCAAAGTTCCAATCTGATAGATCAGTCTGATTGTCCACTTATAATTTCTAAACTAACATGTGATAGGTGTTGGCTACACCTGTAGGACCCCGCTTCTCTCCTAAGAACCTGACCCTGAGTGAATGGAGAGCAAGCCCCTCATGCACAGCCTTCTCCATTCACTGCTCTGAGACTTCCAAAAATAGCTGAGGATTGGCTTGGCTATTTTCGGAGGTCCCATAAATGTCCAGACAGGACAACCCTTTAACAATGAATACAGGGAGGACAAAGCCTTTAGAATGTGCAGATAAAAGAGACATAAAGATAATACTTGATAAGCAATTTTCCATTTTCGACTGGGGTCTTCTGTTAACACTTGTAAACCTGATACGTGATAATGGCACTCAAGCCTATGAAAAACATCGAATACGAACCATTGGAGAAGCAGATGACTTGCAAATTTACATGCTTTAAGAAAGTGATCAATAGGCGCTAGTTCTATTCCAGTTACTAACAGCTTCTTCAGTTAATCCCTTTCTTAACAAGTGAGACATATTCAATATAGGTCAATACTTTAACAGAATAATTACACGCTTTTCCAGTAAAAACACTTACATGCTTAAGACGTCTTGGTGAAAATTCTGAAATACTTCAGATGGTATAACTTTAAAGGAGAAATGGGATAATGATCTGGAAAAAAGGAGATGGTATTTTCAATAAGTGTCTTCAACAATTTGCATGCTTTAAAATGAAAAGTACTGAATAGGCTTGTCTCCTATAAGAGCTGATGCTTCTCCAAATCTTAATGTCCTTGGTGAAGTACATTTAGAGACAGAAATTCAGCATTTTGTTTACTTAACCCTGAGTGTTCTGTTCTTTGTCTAATTAAATTATATTCAATCAAGTTTTAAATATTCAAATATATATGAACCTCTTTAAGGAGAACCCAGGATTTGTCTTGACCTGCATCACCTGGCTGTTGCAAGTGTACTTAGTACTAATGTTTTTATGGTTGCACATGGACACTTCAGATAAATGCACTGTTTTAATGTTCACAAGAAGCTCCTCTCTAGCATGACTGGTATTTTAATGCCTTCGATGTGTCAGAAATTTGATCCCCATAGCAGAATCAAAACAGGTTGTCTCTGGTTTGCATGTTTGAGCTTGTTTTATTGAGGGGTTGCAAAGAGAGGCAGGAGAGTGGGGTGAAGAACATGCAGTGGACAAGAACGGGCGTTGAAGCAGTAACTTAAAGCTTCTGGACCCTCAATTAAAATAAGTAAAATTCCCATGCCTTTCACGTGCTATTTATAATACTGATGTCTTCTTATGTGGCAAAGTGGCCTTTGGGCCTCCTCAAGCACCAGTGCCTAGGTGTGACACCACCTCTTCTTACAGTATGCCTAAGGTGAAGAACAAACCAGTAGAGTCATTATACTGCCCACTGATAAATACAACAGAAGATCAGCAAGAACAGATCACAAGTGGTCCTGCCATTCTTCCTAATCGATCCTGAAACCCCACCCTAGGAGTAGGGTTGTTGCGATACCAAAATTTTTAATCGATTTTGATACCATAAAAAAGTATTGCGATACTCGATACCATTCAATGCCACGCAAAAAAAATAAAACACCAAAAAATGGCGAATTGCACAGTTTTTATTTTTTTATGTTCCGGTGTTCACCGCATAGGAGATTTCTTTTATATTTTAATACTTTTGACTTTTTCGGACGTGGCAATATGTGATATGTTTATTTATTTATTGTTTATATATTTTATATGTAAAATTGGGAAAGGAGGTGATTTATACTTAATATTTTGGTGTTTTTTTTTTTACTTTTGGAAAGACACAAGGGAGACCCTAGATGACTTCCTGGTAGAAATTAATAACAACCAGAGAAATCTGGTGTTCACCCCTAATGTCAGTGATAGGGGAGTGGAGTTTCTGGATATCAATATTGAGATAGAGGGATGCAGGATCAAGTGTAGCACTTATGTTAGGGAGGTAGCTAAAAATAGCTTCATACGTTTTTCAAGTTGCCATCTGCCGAGATGGTTATTGAACATACCGGTTAGCCAATTCAGGCGGCTTAAACGTAATTGTACTGATCAACGACAATTTGAGGAAGAAGCTAGGACTTTCAGTCAACAGTTTGTAGATAGAGAATATACAGTACAGACCATAGAGAGAGCCCTGGAAAAAGTAAGAGATATGAATAGGGAAGATTTTTTTTTATCCCAAAATGTGTTTCTCAACAGGAAGAAGTCATAAGGATGATTCTACCCTACCACTCGCAACATCGACAGGTAGAGAGCATCTTCTTCCTGATGATAAGACTATAGGATTCTCTCTCACAAAAGACCCTAAGATCACTTATACTAGAGCGGTCAATTTGTCAGCTAAGGTGGCACCCACACTGAAAGGTGATAGGAAGGGCCTACATGGAGGTCGGAATTGGTTAACAACTGGGGGGTTTTCACTACAGTGTTCATTTTAGGACATGGTCAGATATCATAGTCAAGTATCAAAATAATGCCAATGTGACACCTGACCCTGATACCTGACTCTGACACCTGACCCTGACACCTGACCCTGACACCTGACACCTGACACCTGACACCTGACCCCTGACCCCTGACACCTGACACCTGACCCCTGACCCCTGACACCTGACAAAAAGCCCAAGCTCATACAAGGCAAGCTGGTAGCTCAGAGGTAATGCTGTTGCCCCATGTCCAGGCTCTCTGAGTTCAAACCCCCTTTCAGCCTCAAAAATATATTTACATTTTATTATGCCCTAGATAGGAGGCAAATTTAAATGATGTGTGACGCTGATGTCTCACTTCCTTCACTTCTCAGTGTCACAAAACATTTTAGCTTTACTGTGGTTTTGTATGCTACATCACATAGATGAACAAAAATCACAAGCTCATACAAGACAAGCTGGTAGCTCAGTGGTAATGCTGTTGCCCCATGTCTAGGCTTTCTGAGTTCAAAACCCCTTTCAGCCTCTAACAAGTGTTTATATTTTATTATGCCCTAGATAAGAGGCACATTTAAATGATGTGTGACGCTGATGTGTGACGATGATATCTCAGTCACGTCCTTCATTTGTCAGTGTCGCAAGGGATCTTAGGTTTACTGTGATTTTTGCTATACTACATCTCATAGATCAGAAAAATCACCACCTTTGGTGTCTAGAGCTATAGCTCAGTGGTAAGACACTTGCTTTGCATGCAGTGTTCATGTGTTCAAAACCCCATATAGGCTATTAATAAAATCTATATTTTATATTTTATTGAGCTCTAGATCAGAGTCAAATTCAAGTGGTGTGTGATGTAAGTAGTCCTTTTTATTTTATTAAGAGTACATGGGCAGCACTATAGTAAAGGGGCCCTGTATACAGAGCTGTATCCTGAATTTTACATATCTACTGTATATATGTGTATTATACACACAGTGTGCTTTAGCTTCACCACACTGAGATCTGCTCAGAAAGCTGATATACATAATATTACTGGTTTATCCACAGACACGATATATGATCATACAGATGGCAGTACTATGTGATAGCTTCTAAGTATAGAAAAACCATGTGGTAATGTTATAGCTTGGAGGTTACATTAATGGCTTTGCATGTTGAAGTCCCCAGAAAGACATATGTTTTTTTCTTTAATAGCATATACTATAATAAATAATATGTCATTAACCCATAGGATACCAGCGCTGTACATGTAGGTCGCTGGAAACACGGTCACAAATCCCAGCGCCATACAGGTACAGCGCTCTGATCACAGGAGCTACTCCCGCCCGATCAGCTGCAGGGGTCCGGCAGGCACTAATAGTTGGACCCCTGCTGTATGCACCGGCATCGGTGAAAACACTGATGCCTGCTCATTAACCCTTGCACTGCCGCTGTCAGCGCTGACGGCTGCATGTGCGGTATCCCCGTGGTGCTGTGACGTCAGCCTGGTGTCTAGCCCTGTCAGTCAGTGGGGGGAGGGGTGTGTGTGCAGAGCACAGGGGGTGTTATAGAGCATTGCTCAGAATAGGGTTGCCACCCATACGGGAATGACCCGGACAGTCCGGGTTTGCAATCCTGTGCCCGGGTACAAGCCTTTGTCAGACCCGGGCACAGGATCAGCTGTGAATGATGGCGGCGGTGGCTGGGCACAGGGAGATGAGCGCTTCCATTGTGGAAGCGCTCATCTCCATAGTAATCTGTATCGCCGTCCTCAGGACATCGATACAGACGGCTGTGCTGCGGCGGGACAGGGGAGGGAGAGGCGTCTCCCTCCCCTGTTCCTCTGATAGGCTGCGGACCTTGTGCCTGCAGCCTATCAGAGGCTGGTGTAGGCGGCGCAATGATGTCATCACGCCGCCTGAGCCATACAGCACGGTACACAGGCCAGGAAGAGGCCTGCATCGCTTCGTTGGAGGTAAGTAAAAGTTTTTTTGTTTTTTTTTTAGAGAAGAGAGGCACCTGAAATTGGCACATATGGGGGAAGGGGTGGAAAGAGGCACCTTATACTAGCACATATTGGGGAGGAGGAGAAATTAGGCACTTGAAACTGCCACATATGGGGGGGAAGGGAGGGAAAGAGGCACCTTATACTGGCACATATTGGGGGGGAGAAATGAGGCACTTGATACTGGCACATGGGGGCATCTATGGGGGGCATTTCTTACTGGCACATTATTTGGGGGCTTCTACTGAGGCCACAAAGAAGGGGTATTTTATATGGGGGGCTCTGTGTGGTACTACTATTATCAGGGGGTTTATCTGTTTCTGCAGTATAGTATTGGGGAGCACAGCGGAACAGTATTGGGGGTAGTAGGATGATTTGTCCAGAAGATGGGAGAATGATGGAAAAGTAGTAAACTAAGATTTTTAATGTCAAACTGCAGAGACGAGAAATGGCTGAAAAATGGTGTCTGGTCTGAAGGTCTGAAAGGAGAAGATGAGGAAAGAGAACATCTACATCAAAGGAGACATCACTGGATGTAAGAGGTATGAGGCGCTGTATTTCTGTAGTGACGGGATCAGGGGCGTAACGATCGTGGTGCGACAGCGACCAGGGGTGGAGGCGGGACATGGGTGTGACTGGAGGCGGGACATGGGCATGGTTGGAGGCAGGACATGGGTGGGGCCTGAAAGGGGGCTCTCCCTCCCTTCTGTTCGGGTTTGGCTTGAAGAAAAGGTGGCAACCCTAAACGCCATGCGCAAAACCCGAGCATGGTACAAAGAAGTTGCGGTCTACTTGGTGCAGGTTGCCTTGTACAACTCTTTTGTGCTGTCACGGAGCGCTGGCAACACAGGGAAATTCCTTCAGTTCTATGAGGCAGTCCTCAAGGACCTGATCTTTTCTGACCGGGAAAGAGCAGGCCGGAGTACCTCGGGAATTGGAGGCGCCTGGATCGTCCCTGGCCAACACTTTCAAGGTGTGGTTCCCCCATACTGGAAAGAAGGGACGGTCCCAAAAAAAGTGCAGCGTGTGTAACAGGAGGGGGGAACGGAAGGACACCACCACTCAGTGTGACACGTGCCCCGATCATCCGGGCCTCTGTATTGACGGTTGCTTCAGGGAGTACCACACTTCCATGGAGTACTAAATTTATAATCCCCTTCCCCAGGGGCGGACTGACCGGTCGGGCACTTCGGACATGGTCCGAGGGCCCGGCCGGGATGGGGGCCCGCCGCAGAATAGCATAATGTATTATGCCCAGCGCCCCGATTCCGAATGTTATGCTGGCCTGGTAATGGTGGTAATGGCATCGGGGCCCGGTGCAGTCACTGTATTCTATCGCACCGGACCCCGCTCACTGTAATACTAATTTTCATATGTGAACAAGAACAAGAGAAATCCTCTGCGATCCTCTCCCTCTCTGTACTCACAAACTCAGTAGCAGGCAGGCCGGGCGGCAGCGCAACTCACTGACGTCACGCGCCTGCTCCGCCTGCTTCATTCATAAAGTGGGAGGAGCAGGCACGTGACGTCAGTGAGTTGCGCTGCCGCCCGGCCTGCCTGCTGCTGAGTTTGTGAGTACAGAGAGGGAGAGGGAGAGGATCGCAGAGGATTTCTCTTGTTCTTGTTCACATATGAAAATTTGTATTACAGTGAGCGGGGCCCGGTGCGATAGAATACAGCGACTGCACCGGGCCCCGCTGCCATTACAACACCAGATGCCGGCCCCCAGACCCTGTATTGGGGGTCATTCACTCACAGGACACTGTTATGGGGGTATCTGTGGATGACATATATAGCATAAGGTGCTATATATGTGTCACCCACAGTGCCATCCACAGAGCCCCCACAACAGTGCCATCCACATAGCCTCCACAACAGTGCCATCCACAGAGCCCCCACAACAGTGCCACCCACAGAGCCCCCACAACAGTGCCACCCACAGAGCCCCCACAACAGTGCCATCCACAGAGCCCCCACAACAGTGCCATCCACAGAGCCCCCACAACAGTGCCACCCACAGAGCCCCCACAACAGTGCCATCCACAGAGCCCCCACAACAGTGCCATCCACAGAGCCCCCACAACAGTGCCATCCACAGAGCCCCCACAACAGTGCCATCCACAGAGCCCCCATAACAGTGCCATCCACAGACCACCATTAGTTCAAAACCCACCAAAAGCACACCTTTTGGTTCAAAATATTTTTTTAATTTGGCTATTCCCCACCCCTCTTGTAATTGTTCCGCTACTTGTGGGCTGCGCGGGCATGAGTTCAGTCACTTCGGTGCGCTATCCCGTCCTGCAGCGCGTGATCCCGCGAGACCCGCCGCTGTAGGTCACGGGTCTCGCGGGATCACACGCCGAAGTGACTGAACTCATGCCCACGTAGCCCGCAAGTAGCAGATCAGTGGAACAAGTACAAGGTGGAGGGGACTGTTTCTAACAGAGGATCACTAATGGACGCTGAGATTAGATCACCCCATACGAAAGCATTGA
Source organism: Bufo bufo (assembly GCF_905171765.1). Lineage (NCBI taxonomy): Eukaryota > Metazoa > Chordata > Amphibia > Anura > Bufonidae > Bufo > Bufo bufo. The sequence goes on along the minus strand of NC_053392.1, from coordinate 564,277,462 downwards.
ATCAATGCTTTCCTATGGGGAAAAATCTGACCCTGGAGGTCATCATGCAGAGTGTGAGGACGTCCAGCGTCAGATACCGGACCAAAGGTCTGTTTTAATCCAGGGAGCCCTCAGGTGGCTGCCAGCCACTAGAGGCTGACTTATTGCTGGAACGTAAACAATGCAGTTTCTCTAGAACATTGCAGCTCGATTTGCAAAAGGGACACTGTACCCAGACCACATCAATGAGCTGAAGTGGTCTGGGTGCCTTTTGTGTTGCTTTAACTTTGAAATCTTATTAAAGATTGTGTAGGGTGTGGCTGGAGGTGGGGCATGGAGGCGGGACAAGGGTGGGGCTTGCAGCAGAACATGGGTGGGGCCTGTGAGGGGGCCCTTGATTTATTTTGCCCGGGGGCCCTGAGGGTTCTCAGTCCGCCCCTGCCCTTCCCCCATTTTAATTTATTTCTCCACAGTCTTCACAGGAATAGCTGCAAAGTGGAGGAGAAAATTCAAAATCTCCTTTTTTTACACTAACATGTTCTTGTAGCCCCTTTTATTTCATTTTTACAAGGGGTAATAAGAGAAAACGCGCCCCAAAATTCGTAGCCCAATTTCTCCCGAGTAAGGACATACCCCATATGTGGACGTAAAGTGCTCTGCGGGCGAACTACATGGCTCAGAAGAATAGTAGCGCCATTGCGATTTTGGTTGTCCAAAATCCCAATAGCGCTCTTTCTCTTCTGAGCCGCGTAGTTCACCCGCAGATCACTCTACATCCACATATGAGGTATTTTCTGACTCGGGAGAAATTGGGCTATAAACTGTTGGGTGAAACAAGTTCGTTTGCTCCACATCAGATTCACAAATTGTTCACTGAAAAAACCAAAAAAATGTCATATTCAGTGAAGCCCACTGTGTCTGGATTCTGGTTGGCCAACAAAGTCAGGAATCAAGGGCTCAAAATCCTCTGGGGTACTCCAGCCAAGTTCACCAGTAGAGGGATCAGGTGAATTTGCCTGGTGGGCCGGAAAACTAGTACGAGCCCCAGGCCTGCTCATACTAGTGTGGGCCACAGGGTTTCTGGCACGGGGGGCTCTTGGCTCCGCCTGGCGGCGTCTCCGTCGCCTTGGGGCGCATCATCATCACTAGATGATGAGGAGAACGAGGATGACAACAGGAAAGTGGGGTCATCCTCGTCCTCACTGGGGCTCTCTGAGTCGGAGAGCAGCTGGGCATATGCCTCCTCGGCCGAGAACATCCGGCGGGCCATCTTAGAACGCGTGTGTGTGTAAATATTTATTTAGTGTGGTGTGTGGGAGGGCAGTGTGTTTTTATGTATACCCCTACCCTAACCCACCCTAACCTAACAGAATCCCCGAAAAATTGTCACAGCCAAAAACTCGCTGATCAGCGGTGGGGTGGGCGATGCGCTAACAGTGGCCAGGCGCTCTTTTACAGCTAAGAGTGCCGGCCACATTCAGCGCACCTGTGGGTGGGGAGAGCGGAGCTCCAAGACGTTATCTCCAGGTCAGTCCCTCCAGCCAATCACAGACGATCGTCACCCTCATCCTCCGTCACCGCCACCTCACAGGATCTGCGGAGGGTGATTGGTGGTGTATATTACACCACTGATCACCCTCCTATTCCGGGTCACCGGAGACCTGAATAACCTGGAAATGCTGCAAACCGCAGGTCTGAATTGACCTGCGGTTAGCAGCAATCGCCGGTATGGGGGGGGGGGGTCACAGGACCCCCCCCCTCGGCATTGTCACAGGGTGCCTTCTGAATGATTTCAGCAGGCGCACCGTTCCTAACACTGCCCGCCGCACAGCGGTGATCGGGTGATCGGAAATACACAGGTACGCCCTGTGTCCATAAGAGGTTAAAGAGGCTCTGTCACCAGAATCAAACCTATTAGACCATACGTACTGCCTGGTAGGGCTCATTATGCTGATTATGTATGATAAATAGCTGCAGAGATTCATATGCAAATAAACAATTCGAAGCACTCAGAGGCGGGGCTGAATATTCTGAGCAATGCTCTATAACACCCCCTGTGCTCTGCACACACACCCCTCCCCCCACTGACTGACAGGGCTAGACACCAGGCTGACGTCACAGCACCACGAGGTCAGCGCTGACCGCGGCAGTGCAAGGGTTAATGAGCAGGCATCAGTGTTTTCACCGATGCCGGTGCATACAGCAGGGGTCCAACTATTAGTGCTGCCGGTCCCCTGCAGCTGATCGGGTGGGAGTAGCTCCTGTGGCCACCCGATCAGAGTGCTGTAACTGTATGGCGCTGGGATTTGTGACCGTGGTTTCCAGCGACTCATGTACAGCGCTGGTATCCTATGGGTTAATGACATATTATTTATTTTAGTAATGCTATTAAAGAAAAAAACATATGTCTTTCTGGGGACTTCAACCTGCAAAGCCATTAATGTACCCCTCCAAGCTATAACATTTGCACATGGTTTTTTCTATACTTAGAAGCTATCACATTGTACTGCCATCTGTATGATCATATATCGTGTCTGTGGATAAACCAGTATATGTATTTCAGCTTTACTGAGCAAATCTCGGTGTGGTGAAGCTATAGCACACTGTGTGTATAATGCACATATATACAGTAGATATGTAAAATCCAGGATACAAGCTCTGTATACAGGGCCCCCCCCTTTACTATAGTGTGCCCATGTACTCTTACTAAATAAAAAAAGGACTACTTACATCACACACCACTTGAATTTGACTCTGATCTAGAGCTCAATAAAATATAAATTTTATTAATAGCCTATATGGGGTTTTGAACACATGAACACTGCATGCCAAGCAAGTGTCTTACACTGAGCTATAGCTCTAGACACCAAAGGTGGTGATTTTTCTGATCTATGAGATGTAGTATAGCAAAATCACAGTAAACTAAGATCCCTTGCGACACTGACAAATGAAGGACGTGACTGAGATATCATCGTCACACATCAGCGTCACACATCATTTAACCACCTCAGCCCCCAGTGCTTAAACACCCTGAAAGACCAGGCCACTTTTTACACTTCTGACCTACACTACTTTCACCGTTTATTGCTCGGTCATGCAACTTACCACCCAAATGAATTTTACCTCCCTTTTCTTCTCACTAATAGAGCTTTCATTTGGTGGTATTTCATTGCTGCTGACATTTTTACTTTTTTTTGTTATTAATCGAAATTTAACGATTTTTTTTCAAAAAAAATGACATTTTTCACTTTCAGTTGTAAAATTTTGCAAAAAAAACGACATCATATAGAAATTTTGCTCTAAATTTATTGTTCTACATGTCTTTGATAAAAAAAAATGTTTGGGTTAAAAAAAATGGTTTGGGTAAAAGTTATAGCGTTTACAAACTATGGTACAAAAATGTGAATTTCGCTTTTTGAAGCAGCTCTGACTTTCTGAGCACCTGTCATGTTTCCTGAGGTTCTAACAATGCCCAGACAGTACAAACACCCCACAAATGACCCCATTTCGGAAAGTAGACACCCTAAGGTATTCGCTGATGGGCATAGTGAGTTCATAGAACTTTTTATTTTTTGTCACAAGTTAGCGGAAAATGATGATTTTTTTATTTTTTTTTTTTTTTTTTACAAAGTCTCATATTCCATTAACTTGTGACAAAAATAAAAACTTCCATGAACTCACTATGCCCATCACGAAATACCTTGGGGTCTCTTCTTTCCAAAATGGGGTCACTTGTGGGGTAGTTATACTGCCCTGGCATTCTAGGGGCCCAAATGTGTGGTAAGGAGTTTGAAATCAAATTCTGTAATAAATGAGAGTGAAATCCGAAAGGTGCTCTTTGGAATATGGGCCCCTTTGCCCACCTAGGCTGCAAAAAAGTGTCACACATCTGGTATCTCCGTATTCAGTAGAAGTTGGGGAATTGTTTTGGGGTGTCATTTTACATATACCATGCTGGGTGAGATAAATATCTTGGTCAAATGCCAACTTTGTATAAAAAATGGAAAAGTTGTCTTTTGCCAAGATATTTCTCTCACCCAGCATGGGTATATGTAAAATGACACCCCAAAAACATTCCCCACCTTCTCCTGAGTACGGAGATACCAGATGTGTGACACTTTTTTGCAGCCTAGGTGGGCAAAGGGGCCCATATTCCAAAGAGCACCTTTCGGATTTCACTCGTCATTTTTACAGAATTTGATTTCAAACTCCTTACCACACATTCGGGCCCCTAGAATGCCAGGGCAGTATAACTACCCCTCAAGTGACCCCATTTTGAAAGAAGAGACCCCAAGGTATTCGCTGATGGGCATAGTGAGTTCATGGAAGTTTTTATTTTTTGTCACAAGTTAGTGGAATATGAGACTTTGTATGAAAAAAAAAAAAAAAAAAAAATCATCATTTTCCACTAACTTGTGACAAAAAATAAAAAATTCTAGGAACTCGCCATGCCCCTCACGGAATACCTTGGGTGTCTTCTTTCCAAAATGGGGTCACTTGTGGGGTAGTGTTATACTGCCCTGGCATTTTCCAGGGGCCCTAATGTGTGGTAAGTAGGTAAATGACCAGTGAAATCCGAAAGGTGCTCTTTGGAATATGGGCCCCTTTGCCCACCTAGGCTGCAAAAAAGTGTCACACATCTGGTTATCTCCGTACTCAGAGAAGTTGGGGAATGTGTTTTGGCGTGTCTTTTTACATATACCCATGCTGGGTGAGAGAAATATCTTGGCAAAAGACAACTTTTCCCATTTTTTTATACAAAGTTGGCATTTGACCAAGATATTTCTCTCACCCAGCTGGGTATATGTAAAATGACACCCCAAAACACATTCCCCACCTTCTCCTGAGTACGGAGATACCAGATGTGTGACACTTTTTTGCAGCCTAGGTGGGCAAGGGGCCCATATTCCAATGAGCACCTTTCGGATTTCACTCGTCATTTTTTACAGAATTTGATTTCAAACTCCTTACCACACATTTGGGCCCCTAGAATGCCAGGGCAGTATAACTACCCCACAAGTGACCCCATTTTGGAAAGAAGAGACCCCAAGGTATTCGCTGATGGGCATAGTGAGTTCATGAAGTTTTTATTTTTTGTCAAAGTTAGTGGAATATGAGACTTTGTATGAAAAAAAATAAATAAAAAAAATCATCATTTTCCACTAACTTGTGACAAAAAATAAAAAATTCTAGGAACTCGCCATGCCCCCTCACGGAATACCTTGGGGTGTCTTCTTTCCAAAATGGGGTCACTTGTGGGGTAGTTATACTGCCCTGGCATTTTCCAGGGGCCCTATGTGTGGTAAGTAGGTAAATGACCAGTGAAATCGAAGGTGCTCTTTGGAATGTGGGTCCCTTTGCCCACCTAGGCTGCAAAAAAGTGTCACACATCTGGTATCTCCGTACTCAGGAGAAGTTGGGGAATGTGTTTTGGGTGTCATTTTACATATACCCATGCTGGGTGAGAGAAATATCTCGGCAAAAGACAACTTTTCCCATTTTTTTATACAAAGTTGGCATTTGACCAAGATATTTATCTCACCCAGCATGGGTATATGTAAAATGACACCCCAAAACACATTGCCCAACTTCTCCTGAGTACGGAGATACCAGATGTGTGACACTTTTTTGCAGCCTAGATGCGCAAAGGGGCCCAAATTCCTTTTAGGAGGGCATTTTTAGACATTTGGATACCAGACTTCTTCTCACGCTTGGGGCCCCTAGAATGCCAGGGCAGTATAAATACCCCAATGTGACCCCATTTTGGAAAGAAGACACCCCAAGGTATTCAATGAGGGGCATGGCGAGTTCATAGAAATTTTTTTTTTTTGGCACAAGTTAGCGGAAATTGATATTTTTTATTTTTTTCTCACAAAGTCTCCCGTTCCGCTAACTTGGGACAAAAATTTCAATCTTTCATGGACTCAATATGCCCCTCACGGAATACCTGGGGGTGTCTTCTTTCCGAAATGGGGTCACATGTGGGGTAGTTATACTGCCCTGGCATTCTAGGGGCCCTAAAGCGTGAGAAGAAGTCTGGAATATAAATGTCTAAAAATTTTACGCATTTGGTTTCCGTGAGGGGTATGGTGAGTTCATGTGAGATTTTATTTTTTGTCACAAGTTAGTGGAATATGAGACTTTGTAAGAAAAAAAAAAATAATTCCGCTAACTTGGGCCAAAAAAATGTCTGAATGGAGCCTTACAGAGGGTGATCAATGACAGGGGGGGTGATCAATGACAGGGGGGGTGATCAATAACAGGGGGGTGATCAATGACAGGGGGGTGATCAGGGAGTCTATATGGGGTGATCACCACAGTCATTGATCATGCCCCTGTAAGGCTTCATTCAGACGTCCGGATGCGTTTTGCGGATCCGATCCATCTATCAGTGGATCCGTAAAAATCATGCGGACATCTGAATGGAGCTTTACAGGGGGGTAATCAATGACAGGGGTGTAATCAATGACAGGGGGGTGATCAGGGAGTCTATATGGGGTGATAACCACAGTCATTGATCACGCCCGTGTAAGGCTTCATTCAGACGTCCGGATGCGTTTTGCGGATCCGATCCATCTATCAGTGCATCCGTAAAAATCATGCGGACGTCTGAATGGAGCTTTACAGGGGGGTAATCAATGACAGGGGGGTGATCAATGACAGGGGGGGTGATCAGGGAGTCTATATGGGGTGATCACCACAGTCATTGATCATGCCCTGTAAGGCTTCATTCAGACGTCCGGATGCGTTTTGCGGATCCGATCCATCTATCAGTGCATCCGTAAAAATCATGCGGACATCTGAATGGAGCTTTACAGGGGGGTAATCAATGACAGGGGGGTGATCACCACAGTCATTGATCATGCCCCTGTAAGGCTTCATTCAGACGACCGGATGCGTTTTGCGGATCCGATCCATGAATCAGTGCATCCGTAAAAATCATGCGGACATCTGAATGGAGCTTTACAGGGGGGTGATCAGGGAGTCTATATGGGGTGATCACCACAGTCATTGATCATGCCCCTGTAAGGCTTCATTCAGACGTCGGATGCGTTTTGCGGATCCGATCCATCTATCAGTGGATCCGTAAAAATCATGCGGACGTCTGAATGGAGCTTTACAGGGGGTAATCAATGACAGGGGGGTAATCAATGACAGGGGGGTGATCAGGGAGTCTATATGGGGTGATCACCACAGTCATTGATCACGCCCCTGTAAGGCTTCATTCAGACGTCCGGATGCGTTTTGCGGATCCGATCCATCTATCAGTGGATCCGTAAAAATCATGCGGACGTCTGAATGGAGCTTTACAGGGGGTTGATCAATGACAGGGGGGTAATCAATGACAGGGGGGTGATCAGGGAGTCTATATGGGGTGATCAGGGGTGATTAGGGGTGATCAGGGGCTAATAAGGGGTTAATAAGTGACGGGGGGGGGGGTGTAGTGTAGTGTAGTGGTGCTTGGTGCTACTTTACTGAGCTACCTGTGTCCTCTGGTGGTCGATCCAAACAAAGGGGACCACCAGAGGACACAGGTAGCAGGTATATTAGACGCTGTTATCAAAACAGCGTCTAATATACCTGTTAGGGGTTAAAAAAAACACATCTCCAGCCTGCCAGCGAACGATCGCCGCTGGCAGGCTGGAGATCAACTCTCTTACCTTCCGTTCCTGTGAGCGCGCGCGCCTGTGTGCGCGCGTTCACAGGAAATCCCGGCTCACGCGAGATGACGCGTATATGCGTCGCTGAGCGCAGGGCTGCCACCTCCGGAACGCAATCCTGCGTACAGCGGTCCGGAGGTGGTTAAATGTGCCTCTTATCTAGGGCATAATAAAATATAAACACTTGTTAGAGGCTGAAAGGGGCTTTGAACTCAGAAAGCCTGGACATGGGGCAACAGCATTACCACTGAGCTACCAGCTTGCCTTGTATGAGCTTGTGATTTTTGTTCATCTATGTGATGTAGCATACAAAACCACAGTAAAGCTAAAATGTTTTGTGACACTGAGAAGTGAAGGAAGTGAGACATCAGCGTCACACATCATTTAAATGTGCCTCTTATCTAGGGCATAATAAAATGTAAATTTTTTTTGAGGCTGAAAGGGGCTTTGAACTCAGAAAGCCTGGACATAGGGCAACAGCATTACCACTGAGCTACCAGTTTGCCATGTATGAGCTTGGGCTGTTTGTTCATCTATGTGATGTAGCATACAAAACCACAGTAAACCTTAAATCCTTTGCTCCCTTCCTTACCACTGAGCTATCAGCTATGCGCTCATAACACTGTAATGTGTTAGCTTACAGCATTTTAGGCACAGAGCTATAAGCTCAGCAATAGACATACTTTGGTTGTGTGATTTAGCATACAAATACATAATATATATCTATAACTCATTCTCACTTTGACCCTGACCTATGAAGAGCATAAGTCAAACTCAGATATGAGAGTCAGGTGTCAGGGTCAGGTGTCAGGTATCAGGGTCAGGTGTCAGCGTCAGGTGTCAGAGTCAGGTGTCAGAGTCAGGTGTCAGAGTCAGGTGTCAGGGTCAGGGTCAGGTGTCAGGGTCAGGTGTCATGGTCAGGTGTCAGGTATCAGGGTCAGGTGTCAGGGTCAGGTGTCAGGGTCAGGTGTCAGGGTCAGGTGTCAGGTATCAGGTGTCAGATGTCAGGTATCAGGGTCAGGTGTCACATTGGCATTATTTTGATACTTGACTATGATATCTGACCATGTCCTAAAATGAACACTGTATCACAGATGTAGTCGGTGTGGCAACTGTAGATCGACGAATTTCGCAAGGAAAACAACGAGTGTCACCTCTACCCAGAACGCTTTTAGGTTAGACATCAAAGAGTGCCTGACCTGTGACTCGACGGATGTGATTTATTTGTTGCAGTGTGACTGTCGAAAGCAATACATAGGGAGGACTAAGAGAACGCTGAAAAAGAGGGTGGCAGAACATGTGGCTAATATTAGGAAGGGATACATGTTACACTCTCTCTCTAAGCATTTCAAAGTGCACAACTGTGATCCTTCCTCCCTCATATTTATTGCATTGGAAAGGGTTAAGAGACCTTGGAGAGGTGGGAATCATATAGCCTCCATGTCTAGACAGGAGTCTCGTCGTATCTTTGAGTTTGAATCCCTCATTCCAAGGGGCCTCAATGCCGAATTAGAGTTATTTGGATTTCTCTGAAGTATGGGGGGCGAGCCGGGTGGTGACGCAGGATCAGAGTCTGGCTGTTTATCAGCACTCTGTTCCTTCCTCCCTGCCCGGCTCTCCTCCCCTATCATTCTGAGTCTAATTCTGGTATGGCGGATGACGTTTGGTGTGTGCCAACTCTAAACTCGATATTCATACCTCCCAGGTGCTATCTGAATAATTGTAATGGAAAACACTGCATATGCGTTTTTTATGTTTTTTATATATATTTATATATTTTTTATGTTTTACATACATTCGTATATGAAGATTGTGATTGACAGTCATATATTGATATTGATTTTAGTTTGATGAATATTTGACCCAAGTATTGAAGTGCCTATAGCAATATGTAAAGCGCAATTGAAGTTTTTTCCTAAGTCTATTCCTATTGGGTTAGAATGTGGATCATAATGAGAACAGTATTCCGGATCGAGCTTTCCATGGTTTCAATTAGCCCAGTCCCTCCTACACTTTGCCTCTGGAGAGGTATAAAAGGTTACTAAGTGCTCACTGTTACCACCACTGAGGAAGGGGTGTATACCCTGAAACGCGTCTGGTTCTGTTGGGACAGTGAGCCTTTTCCCACTTGCTAGGATCTATCCATGGGATTCGTCTATGTCTGCGATTATTGCTCCTTTATGGACTATCTAAGTCACCTTGGACTGTGCTTGATCCTCTAAGTGGGGGCGCTGGAATACAAAATCCAGGATCGCAGGGAGTGTTTGACATCATACCACTGTGAAGCCGGGGAGTCACGTGAGACGTCACGTTGGAGACTCCATACCACGTGGGACGCCGCGTTGGGTAAGAACAGCAGGAGAATCGAGCTGAGTATCCAGCGTGTGACGGAGTGTGGTAAGGTATATCCTCCACTACTACTACTACCTGATTATCCTGCTGGGGAAGCGGGACATATCCTAGCTGGTTGGGACATTATAGAGTGCTGATACAGCATTGCCAGCAAGAGGTTGAAACAGTTTGTCTTTCCATCTGGCTCTATTGGAGCCCACCGCTGGGCTACAGACAAGGACTGACATCCACATATTACCGTCATCCCTTGCAATTATCTGTTATTAGAGGTTATATTGGGACTACATCCATCCAATGTCCAGATTTATCTGAGACACCGTTTTATTGCATATATGATTTTATTGTTGACACTGTATTAACTGGTCCACCATATTAAATATTGGAGATATTTGTATAGCGCTCTTTGTCATTTCCCAAATTTGGAGTGCCCCTCATCATTTTTGCTATTTCCATTTCTTATTCATACGGTCTGGGTGGACCGGGAGGTGACCACCCTGATCCATTTGTTCTGTAGGAGCAGCCGCTTTTCCTCCATTTCTGTAATTTTTGAGTGCACTACTTAGCCATGTTACTAGTAAGTACATACAGTTGCAAGAAAAAGTATGTGAACCCTTTGGAATTATATGGATTTCTGCACAAATAACACACAAAGCATTAAATGTTGCCATGTTTTTATTGAACACACCATGTAAACATTCACAGTGCAGGTGGAAAAAGTATGTGAACCCTTGGATCAGGGGCGTAGCTAGAACTGACTGGGCCCCACAGCAAAATTTTGTATGGGGCCTCCCCCCCTCCATGACTATTCTGGTATCCTATATGTGCATATGTAAGGGAGAGTTCACATCACATTTTTGCCATCCGTTTGATGCTTACATTGGAAAATGGGATACAAAAGCGCAGCACACTACGCTTTTGTGTCCTTCAAAGTCTGTTAAAAAAAAAAAACGTATACATTAACATATCATTTTTTTTGATGGTGTCAGTCTGAGTCACCTGTTAACATATACATTTTATGTATACATTACCAGGGGTCAGCAACCTTCGGCACTCCAGCTGTTGTGAAACACAATTCCCAGCATGTTCCATTAATTTCTATGGGAGTTATGAGAAGAGCAATAATGCATGCTGGGAGTTGTAGTTTCACAACAGCTGGAGTGCAAAGCCCAGCTGGAGTGCTTACCCCTGCATTAGACGAATGGCAAAACGTGATGTGAAACCGGCCTTAGTGTGCCATGATAGTGCCAAGTGGCAAGCACTAGAGACAGAGAAAGGAGGCTGCAATGTACAGGGCATAGTATAGGGGGTACAGTACAGGGCAAGAGGGGGGACGCACAGTGCAGCATAGGGGTACAATGCAGCATAGGGGGCACACTAAAGGGCAAGGGGGACAGTACAGCATAGCGGGCACAATACTGGGCAGGGGGCACACAGTGCAGCATAGGGGGCACAGTGCATTATAGGTGGTGCAGTACAGGGCAGGAGGCACACACAGTGCAGCATAGGGTAGGGGGCAGAATACAACATGGGGTACACAGTACAGGGCAGGGGGCAAAATACAGCATAGGGGGTATACACAGTGCAGCAGAGGGGTACAGTACAGGGCAGGGGGCAGAATACAGCCAAAACATGCACCTAGAAATGCTCCATTCACATGTCCTACCTCAGGAGTTGATAGTTAATAGTGGGCAGAAGGACCTTTCATGATGTCAGGAGCACATGATCAGTCACATGAGTGGGCGGAGTCAGGCTCCGGGCTGTGCAGGAGATTGTGTGGAAATGACTGCCAGCGTAACATTCGGGGCATTGGTCAAAACATCCGAGGCTGAAGCCCCGAATGTTTTGACCTAACGACGCCTCTTCAGTGAATGACTCAGAGCACTAGCTATCTAGGGCAATTTAATGAGCAGGAGATAAGGGAATTGAAGTTAGGTCACTCCACCGGCCCGGCCCCGCCCCCTCCACCGCCTGTCCGCCTCCTGAGTACTCCCTCTAGTTACTAGGACTCTAGGAGGCGGAGCCGGAGGAAATCTTTCCTGCACGCACTGCGGCACTGGTGCCAGCCTGGCTCCGCCTCCGCTACGCTCCCGTACCGGCCCCCTCCACCGCCTACCTCATGTTCTCCGAATCTTCTTCCTTGTGCGTGTGGCAGACAGTGCGCCCGGCCCCCGGCCCGGGCCTGCCTGCTCCTACTATAGCTCCTCCTTCCTGTTCCTGTTGGCTTCCTTCCTTCCCCCCAGCCAGGCCCGAGCCGTGAACCGCCCGATCCCCGCCCACTACACTGGGCGGGCGGTCGGGCCTGGCTGGCTGCCTGCCTGTGTGTAGTGTATTAATAAAAAAATAAATAAATAAATAAATGATGCGGTCTGGACGGGCCCCCAGTGGCGTAGGGCCCCATAGCCACTGCTATGGTTGCTATGGCGATCCCTACGCCACTGCCTTGGATTTAATAACTGGTTGAACCTCCTTTGGCAGCAATAACTTCAACCAAACGTTTCCTGTAGTTGCAGATCAGACGTGCACAACGGTCAGGAGTAATTCTTGACCATTCCTCTTTACAGAACTGTTTCAGTTCAGCAATATTCTTGGGATGTCTGGTGTGAATCGCTTTCTTGAGGTCATGCCACAGCATCTCAATCGGGTTGAGGTCAGGACTCTGACTGGGACACTCCAGAAGGCGTATTTTCTTCTGTTTAAGCCATTCTGTTGTTGATTTACTTCTATGCTTTGGGTCGTTGTCCTGTTGCAACACCCATCTTCTGTTGAGCTTCACCTGGTGGACAGATGGCCTTAAGTTCTCCTGCAAAATGTCTTGATAAACTTGGAATAAATTTTTCCTTTGATGATAGCAATCCGTCCAGGCCCTGACGCAGCAAAGCAGCCCCAAACCATGATGCCCCCACCACCATACTTCACAGTTGGGATGAGGTTTTGATGTTGGTGTGCTGTGCCTCTTTTTCTCCACACATAGTGTTGTGTGTTTCTTCCAAACAACTCAACTTTGGTTTCATCTGTCCACAGAATATTTTGCCAGTACTGCTGTGGAACATCCAGGTGCTCTTGTGCAAACTGTAAACGTGCAGCAATGTTTTTTTTGGACAGCAGTGGCTTCCTCTGTGGTATCCTCCCATGAAATCCATTCTTGTCTAGTGCTTTACGTATCGTAGATTCGCTAACAGGGATGTTGGCATATGCCAGAGACTTTTGTAAGTCTTTAGCTGACTCTCTAGGATTCTTCTTCACCTCATTGAGCAGTCTGCGCTGTGCTCTTGCAGTCATCTTTACAGGACGGCCACTCCTAGGGAGAGTAGCAGCAGTGCTGAACTTTCTCCATTTATAGACAATTTGTCTTACCGTGGACTGATGAACAGCTAGGCTTTTAGAGATACTTTTATAATCCTTTCCAGCTTTATGCAAGTCAACAATTCTTAATCGTAGGTCTTCTGAGAGCTCTTTTGTGTGAGGCATCATTCACATCAGGCAATGCTTCTTGTGAAAAGCAAACCCAGAACTGGTGTGTGTTTTTTCTAGGGCAGCTGTAACCAACACCTCTAATCTCATCTCATTGATTGGACTCCAGTTGGCTGACACCTCATTCCACTTAGCTCTTGGAGATGTCATTAGTCTAGGGGTTCACATACTTTTTCCACCTGCACTGTCAATGTTTACATGGTGTGTTCAATAAAAACATGGTAATATTTAATTCTTTGTGTTATTAGTTTAAGCAGACTGTGATTGTCTATTGTTGTGACTTAGATGAAGATCGGATCACATTTTATGACCAATTTGTGCAGAAATCCATATCATTCCAAAGGGTTCACATACTTTCTCTTGCAACTGTACATAGTTTTAATATTCAATTGGTTTTAGGGTCACATTTAAAGGTGATTGGCACCCTCGGTCTCCTCAGTGTCCCGCAAATCCTGCGCCTGCGCCGTCCATTTTAGTATTAGGTGCAGGCGCAGTGAGTGAAGGGCGGCAGCAGGTGAGCGTCCTTCCCTCACTGTGCCTAATACTAAAATGGACGGCGCAGGCGTGGGGTTTGCGGGGCACGGAGGAGACCGAGGATGCCAATCACCTTTACAAGGGCGTGCCAGACGGTGAGAGGACAGAGCCTCTAGGTGCTGCAGCAACGCCCCACTAGCACCTAGAGGCTCATTCGCATATTATAAAAGTTATTATTTAACACCAACGACGGCAGGCAGTTAAGCATACTGTTATGTACTGCTGACAGTAGCACATCGCTAATGTCAGCCAGCTACATAACGATTTTTCTGATGACAGAAACCCTTTAAATGAAATAGATGAAATACAGAAGTGCGAAGCCAGGTCCCTCTGCTAGTTATTAATAAATTCAAATATCCAGGTAATTCCAAAGGGTTCACTTACTTTTTATTAAACTACAGATAGACTGACAGATTTGTAAATTATGAACAGTTTTAAAGAGCAGCTATAAATACTAGCTCCTGGCTTCTTGTTTGTCTATCGTTTAGCTCATTTTACAGATCAGATCATACTTTATTCACGTGCCAATTTTTTTTTTCTTTTGCTCCTGTTACAAAGTTATTTTGAACCTATTTGTTTGATCAGTGACCTGTGTTATTCTGTGAGTCATTTTTCATCACTACACAGTCCGTCATTACATCAAATGTTCTTTGTAACAATGCGCTCAATCTCTAGAGTCCTAGAGTTTAAAAGAGAAGTACACTCTTAAATTTAGGCTGGGACTGTGTCTTTTTAAACCAATATTAAATGGGGTTATGTCATGAAAAAATTAAAGCCAGGCATCATATAGTACATGACCATCTCTTTCTAACAAACTTAGAGCCAGCCCTGTACCTCACATGGATCCAGAGATCTCCCTATTCATTACTCCAATTGCTCTTCTAGATTTATTTCAAGCTGGCAGCTTGGGGGGGGAGGCGGGGGGGAATTTCTCTGGGGGGGTGTCCTTTCTACTGCAGTTGGTGGCAGTTGAAGGATGGTACTGAGTATGTGCTTCCATCTCAGTGACCAGGACACAGAAATTAGAAAAAGAGCAAACAGCAGGCGGCGCCACGCAGATAGATTTCTGTGAATAGCGGCTATACTAGGAAGTAGCAACTATACTATACTAGGAAGTAGCAACTAGGTGAGGAGTACAAAGACAAGTGTGTCTTGCCTACAGTCAAGCCTGGAGGTGGGAGTGCCATGGTTTTGGGCTGCATGAGTGCTGCCGGCTGTGGGGAGCTACAGTTCATTGAGGTAACCATGAAGGCCAACATGTCGTGTGACATACATGATCCCCTCCCTTGGAAACTGGGCGCAGGGCAGTATTCCAACATGATAATGACCCCAAACACACCTCCAAGACGACCACTGCCCTGCTAAAGAAACTGAGGGTAAGGATGCTGGACTGGCCAAACATGTCTCCAGACCTAAACCCTATTGAGCATCTATTGGGTATCCTCAAATGGAAGGTGGAGGGTAGCAAGGTCTCTAACATCCACTAGCCCCTTGATGTCGTGGAGGAGTGACATCATCACAGGTCCTTCTCAACCACTGACTGTTTTACTGGTCACATAACGTGTGATGTCACCACAGGTCCTTCAGCTCTTCCACCGCATTAGATTCAATTGTATTGCCGTCCTGTGGATGGCAATACAGTTGTATCTAGCAGGCAGGCAGGGCATTCGGAGCCTGGGACAAAACATCAGGGGCCCAGGCCCCGAATGTTTTAACCTAGCAACGCCCCTGATACGCACTCCACTATTTAATTATTTTCTGGTTAAAGTGTATAGTAGTTTACTTCATTCCAAGAAATATATATTCTCAGGTCACCTCTGCAGTTATTTCTTGTGAAAGCGTATAAGGGCTTATTTCAGTAAAATAAGAAAAGTATATACGCACTGCACTATTTAATTGTTTTCTGGTTAATGCGTATAGTGGCCTATTTCATTCCAACAAGAAATATATATATTCTCAGGTCACTTCTGTAGTTATTTCCGGTGAAAGCGTATAGGGGCGTATTATAGTAAAAAAAGAAAAATATATACGCATTTCACTGGTGCACTTATTTGTGGCAAAAGCGTTTAGTGGCCTATTTCAGTACAAAAAGAAAAATATATTCTCAGTTCACGTCGGCGGTTATATGTGTTGAAAGCATGGCTGGGAGTCAACAGGGTGGCAGCAGTGTGATGTCGGGAGCCAAACGTGCCCGGGGTACAGCACCTGATTCGCAGAAGCCTACCTGCCAGGGAAGTAGTGGTGCAGGGGTTCACAGAAGTAGCGGCTGTAGCAGTCAGTCAGTGCGGCGGTTATATGTGTTATTTTGTATTTCAGTACAAAAAGAAAAGTATGTAGTGCAATCGACACTAACCTGGTACGGCTGACTCTCTGCAAAGGCAGGTGATGATAGAAAATGTTCGTGACGCCAGTGCCAATTAAACGGTGGCACGCCGTTTGCTGATAGTAGGAATAACTGAGGAACACGTGAGGTTAAAGCAGAACTCCAACTGTAGTAGTCATCATCAATATAGGGACAATAATGGAAACGCAGTTCCTTGGCATACAGTCGATCTTTCAATACGGTTGATGCAGGCAATGCAATTACAGCAAGGTGTTTTCAGAGTGTTTTACTCAGGACTTGCAGTACAGGCCGTTTGCACTCTATTCCTGTCTGATCCTGGCACATAGAAACTCTTCTCCATGGTCCGATACCCTGCTCTGGCGTATATCCTTGGTTTTATTCTATTAAAGTACCTCCTCTGTGGACTTAAGTACCTCTTGCTTTCCTTGGCTTGCCTCTGTCCCTCTCAGCTTCCTCCAGCTCTAGAAACTTCTGAACTCTAGACTAGACTCCAGACTCCAGACTCCAGACTCCCTTTTTCTTCCCTGACTGGGCCTTATATAAACTAGGGCTCCCTAGCTCCCTCTAATGACTAAGAGCTGGAATGACACCCCTAGCAGGCCTGTACATGCAAGTTTCACAGTAACAGGGAAATACATAGCATTACATTACATGACATTTTATAAAGATGACATATACCAACTTCCCCATAAATAAGGAGGGACGACAGCACACCAAGTGACCTTTGGTAGTGACGGGTATTACAGTCCCCGTACACTACATACCCCACTGCTTTAAGCTGAGTACGACCTCGTACTCCATCAGGGCTCGCCCAACTGGAATCTCTACCTGAAACAGAAAAGACACATGCAGGCATACATATATGTAATTCATCTGCATTTACATTCAGATCAGGTCCAATTGATAAAGGTAAAGGGTAGTGACAAGGGGCGTCGTTCTCTTCTTCTCAGGATAGTGAATGGAACTGGGGCGCTGACCTGGCACAGCGTAACATTATAACCAGGATAGTCCATGACAATGAATAAGTCCATAATAGAACAGTAAAATAGATAAAACAGTATAAAAGTTCTTGGAGGCTCAAAGAACAAACATGAGTCCGTACCCAGATTACTTTCCTATTAAATCACAGAGGCTCTCATGCGGTGGAGTCCATCTCTGGGCACATTTCCTTTTAAAAGAGCAAAAATCTCAGAGGCTCAGGTTCTTTTGAGTCTGTCTCCGGGCACGGTTCCTTAGTATGAAGTTGCACAATAAAATGACAGCAAAGGCAAGTGCTGTAATACCCCTGATCAACCTGAAAAGGGGGTGAAGGGTAAAAGGTGCAACCAAGGAACAGGCACAACTTGGCGTGGGTTAGCAAAAGCAGGCAGGAGGTCCTGGAAACAAACTTGGCTTTGGTGACTTTATTACTTCAGTGGTCAACACCCACCACTGAGCCGTGGATAAACTGGCAGCAGCAACAAACGACCAGTAAACATAGGACTCATGTCCTGAAAGGGTTAACAACATAATTCTTTGGAAACATAAGTCAAAGGCCTAGCAGGCTGATTTACAGAGGCATATCATAATCACTCTGCCCTGCTGGCAAATATGGCCTGTAGTAGTCCTCTACAGGAGGATGTGCCCACATAACGGTGTTAAGGGGCAGCTGCAGGGTAAAGGGGCCCCTAATAGGTATTGGCCCCATGGGCCTAGGGGTAAACCCTTGGGTGGACCGCACCGGTCCCGGCATGATAATCGTGGGATGAAGTGGAGTTGATACCGCCGCCGCAAGCGGTACGGTGGGCTCTGGGCAGCAACTTCCAGCAACAGGGGGTCTTCTTTGGGGCACCGACGGAGCGGTGGTAGCAGAAGGTGGTCTACGGGTGGTGACAGGCACCCTTACCTCGTCCTTCCTTGGCGGCGTCTGGATCCTGGCGGTCGCGATCTTGCGCAGCTCCCGCAACTTCTCCTCCAGCCGGACAATCTGCTCACCGATGCTCTCTGTGTCAGAGTCGCTGTCATCTGCTGGCGCCGCCGGCGCAGGTACAGTCAACGATGACGCGGACTCGGCCTCTGCAGGTTCTGGTGATGCATCGGGTCTCCGACCCCTCCGGATGTTCTCAAAGGTATTTTGAAGTCCTTTTAAATTTTCCATTTCTCGCATGGTCTTCTCCCGACGAGGCAGCTCGGGGGAAGGATAGGGGCTCACCCATTTTTCCAACACGGTTGGCTGCCAGAAGACGTTAGGCCCAATGAAGGAGCTCCGCTCCTGGAAGGCGTGATGGGCCGGCTCTGGAGAGCGTTCTGGTTCCCGCTCGCAGCCAGAGTAGTCTTCTTCTTCTGCTTCCCAGTCCTCAGGTCCTCGCTTGGGACGGGTCACGGCAGTTGCATAAGGCCCTCTCAGGCTCTCGGCAGGGGTGAACTCCACTTCCTCTCCCTCGCGGAGGCTGTGCTGATAGGAAGGGAGGTAGTCTCTCTTGACAGACCTTCTGTTAACATACAGGTCTCTGCCAGTCACATAATCTTGGATGAACCCGTAGCCACGGGTTTTGTCAAAGGACACCACCACTCCCTTTCTCCTTTCCAGGCGGGGTTGGGTGTCGGTGTGTCGTTCATGGATTGTCTTGGTCAACTCTTCATAATAGATCTTGGTCTTTGTATTCCGCTTTATAGCGGCCTCCCGGATCTCCGCCATTAGTGAGGACCATTTGAAAGAGGGCTGAAAGAAGTCTTTCCATGAGCTGTAATGATGCTCTGGTTCTTCCTCCCGTGGGCGGCAGGCGGGTTTTTCCGGTCCCGGAGAGTAGGCCGTTGGAGCCTCTTCTGGCTCTACACCAATATCACTCATTTTTGAAATCTCAGGCGCGGATGCTGCAGCAACGCTCTGTTCACTCTCCAACATGCTCGATCCTTCTCTGGAGAGCGATAGGGTCGCGTCAATTAAATCAGCCAGCTCCTCCCATTGCACTGGGAGGCCGCCCCCCAGGTATTCCAGTATATGGAAGGCGGTGTCCAGGCTGGCAGACATGCAAATGTCCAGATAAGCAGTGGCGCCTGACCTTGAACTTCTTCCCGCTATTTCCTCAGAAAGGCGCCAATTTTTCCCGCCTTTTCGGGATGAAGATGACGCAGCAGCTATTTCAGCAGCCTCAGCGGCCATCTTTGAGTAGAAACGCTGTCTATTCACTGACAGCAAGCAGGATGATAAAAAGTCCATAAAACCACACTCCAATGCTGCGATTTTCTTCCTCTTTATAGCGCAACACGGCACAGCGCTTTGTGGAGGTTTTTGGTACACTTTGGGTATGTTTTTCAGTCCACAAAGTCCACTTTAAATAAACAGGTAGTTGGTCACTTTGGTCACAGGGCAACGGTATAAGGCACAAAGTTCACGCTTCTTGCACTAGAAAGCGTACGTATCCTGTTCGTGACGCCAAAAGAGAAGGTGCAGCGTACTCAAGTTGTGTTTAGAAGTGTTCCTGGGTGATGTAGTGCAATCGACACTAACCTGGTACGGCTGACTCTCTGCAAAGGCAGGTGATGATAGAAAATGTTCGTGACGCCAGTGCCAATTAAACGGTGGCACGCCGTTTGCTGATAGTAGGAATAACTGAGGAACACGTGAGGTTAAAGCAGAACTCCAACTGTAGTAGTCGTCATCAATATAGGGACAATAATGGAAACGCAGTTCCTTGGCATACAGTCGATCTTTCAATACGGTTGATGCAGGCAATGCAATTACAGCAAGGTGTTTTCAGAGTGTTTTACTCAGGACTTGCAGTACAGGCCGTTTGCACTCTATTCCTGTCTGATCCTGGCACATAGAAACTCTTCTCCAAGGTCCGATACCCTGCTCTGGCGTATATCCTTGGTTTTATTCTATTAAAGTACCTCCTCTGTGGATTTAAGTACCTCTTGCTTTCCTTGGCTTGCCTCTGTCCCTCTCAGCTTCCTCCAGCTCTAGAAACTTC
This sequence comes from Bufo bufo, assembly GCF_905171765.1. NCBI lineage: Eukaryota > Metazoa > Chordata > Amphibia > Anura > Bufonidae > Bufo > Bufo bufo. The sequence continues at coordinate 564,257,168 of NC_053392.1, read as the reverse complement.
TGAACTCTAGACTAGACTCCAGACTCCAGACTCCCTTTTTCTTCCCTGACTGGGCCTTATATAAACTAGGGCTCCCTAGCTCCCTCTAATGACTAAGAGCTGGAATGACACCCCTAGCAGGCCTGTACATGCAAGTTTCACAGTAACAGGGAAATACATAGCATTACATTACATGACATTTTATAAAGATGACATATACCAACTTCCCCATAAATAAGGAGGGACGACAGCACACCAAGTGACCTTTGGTAGTGACGGGTATTACAGTCCCCGTACACTACAAGTACATCCTCAGTTCACATAGGCGGTGGTTAGATGTGTTGAAAGCGTTTACTGGCCTATTTTAGTAAAAACAGAAAAATGCATTCTCCGTTCACATCGGTGGCGGTTAGATGTGTTGAAAGCGTTTAGTGACCTATTTCAGTACAAGCAGAAAAATACATTCTCAGTTCACGTTGGCGGTTATATGTGTTGAAAGCATGGCTGGGATTCAGCAGGGTGGCAGCAGTGGGAGGTCGGGAGCCAAACGTGCCCTGGGTAGAGCACCTGCTTTGCAGCAGTCTATCTACCCGGGAAGTAGCAGGGGTTCATGGAAGTAGCGGCGGTAGCAGTCAGTCAGTGCGGCGGTTATATGTGGTAAAATCGGTATTTAGGTCGAAAAACTAAATTTATTCAGCGGTCAGCGGTGTGGTTATATGCAGTTAAATCTCCACGATGTCTCCATGATAAATCTGCAGTGTGGGGGCCCCATGTGGCTTCTACACACTTTTAAAATAATCCTTTAGCGGAGCGAATAGATGCCGGATGACCGGGACGCTCCATGACCTTCCCAGGAGCTGCTGTCGGGAGCAGCAGTTAATTTCTGAGACGTCCCTATAGTGCGGGGGGAACTGAAGACCCTTTCCATCTCCGTGCTCAGTTATATGCGTTAAAATCTTTTGTGAATTATTTCGGTTGAAAAACAAATTTCATTCAGCGTTTAGTATATGTGGTAAAATCTTTTGTGACTTATTTTGGTGGAAAATTTTTTTTATTCAGCGCTTTAGTTATACTGTATGTGGTAAAATGTTTGGTGACTTATTTTGGTGGAAAAATAATTGTATTCAGCGTTCAGCGCTGCAGTCATATGTGGTAAAATCTTTTGTGACTAATTTCAGTGGAAAAATAAATCTCCATGATGTCTCTATGATTAGAGTTGAGCGAACCCGAACTGTAAAGTTTGGGTTCATACCGAACTTTAGGTTTTTCGGCACCCAGACCCGAACCCGAACATTTACGTAAAAGTTCGGGTTCGGTGTTCGGCGATTTTTATGGCGCTTTTTGAAAGGCTGCAAAGCAGCCAATCAACAAGCGTCATACTACTTGCCCCAAAAGGCCATCACAGCCATGCCTACTATTGGCATGGCTGTGATTGGCCAACTGCAGCATGTGACCTAGCCTCTATTTAAGCTGGAGTCATGTAGCACCGCCCCTCACTCTGCTCAGATTAGTGTAGGGATAGGCTGCAGCTGCTGTGAGGGAGAGATCAGGGAGAAATCTTATGAAGAACTGCTTCTTTACTCAGCGATCTACAGCAAATGTGTTTTGTGGGTGCAGTGCACAATTGTTTTAAGCCTGCCCTGAGCCAACTACTACTGAAAACAAACTTTTTTTCCTTCAGTTAGTCAATATCAATACATAATCGTCAGCCATTTTATGCAATGATAGTGCACCAGCACAGGATATCTGCATGTCTGCAAGTCCAGAAATACTGCTTTGAGACACTGGGGTTAAAAAAAAACTTTTTTTCATATAGTGCACATCTAGGATTATCGCTGCATAAGTGACTGTGAAATTTAGGCCAGAAATACGGCTTTCTCATACTGGGGCAAAAAAACCCCATCTGTTTCATATAGTGCACATCTAGAATTATAGGTGCATAAGTGAGTGTCACATTTAGACCAGAAATACAGCTTTTTGCTTACTGGGGTTAAAAAACCCTCTGATATACTGCATATCTGGGATTAGACGTGCATAAGTGACTGTGAAATTTAGGCCACAAATGCGGCTTTTTGCTTACTGGGGTTAAAAAACCCTCTGATATACTGCACATCTGGGATTAGAGGTGCATAAGTCACTGTGAAATTTAGGCCACAAATACCGCTGTCATATAGAGTTTTAAAAAGAAAAATTGAGTGCAATACTCTACATCAGGGTTTTTATTGGCGGTTAATTATTTTTAACAGACTTAACCACTTTTTACTTTGCTTGGTGAACGCTAACTATGAGGCAAACATCTAATAAGGGACGCAGTCGGGGCGTGGCCTGACTGGCATGGAGTAAGGTCGCACACAGCTCCAGCTCCTGCAGAATCGTGTAATTATCCTGGCCATCAGTGCAGCCATCAGTGAAGCCCCTACGGATCCCCTGTGACACTCTGGGACTGACAGCAAGACGCTTGGCTAACATCTACACCGGGAGACCTACTGTGTAGCCAGTGCGACTTCTCACAGACGGCTATGTGGAGCGGCCATTACACCGTGCCTGCACGCCGACGCCTGGGCTCTCCTCCGCACACCTGAGGGAATCGGAGCGCCGTAGGAGACTCTCCTGGAAGCGACAGGCCCCTGGGGCTGAGAGAGGGCGGTGAGTGCAGCATTACCCGCAGAGTCGGCACCTCCTGATACTTTCCCGCGCGCATCCCCTCACGGGCGCCATTACAGCCGCGGCTCCCGCCTCCCCTGTGATTTCCCAGCCAGCGCCGGACCAGCCACTGCAGGTCAGGCTGCAGCCTCTGGGACCCTTCTCTTCAAGAGGTTAGACCGCTGAGAGCGGCTTTGGATCAGTGCAGGTCAGTGGCAGCCTCAAAGTGTGACACTAACATACCCCACAGAAGGGACTACAGGTGGGTTTTTAACCCCTTGAAGGAACTGCAGACACCACCGGAAGATTACAGCTGGTGACCCTACTGCTGCGGTGCCTGGAGGAGGGGGTACCCCTGAGAGTACTGGGTTGAGATATGGCGCTACCCCTGTGAAATCTTTAGTGGGCTGCGCTTGCCTATACTGGCGACCCTGTGTCTTTTTGCTCTGTGCACCTGTGCACCTGAGGGACAATAACCTATATCATATGAGGGTAAACGTACTATCTATGGGCCGCAAGACAGCCACTTCTGGAGCTGCTCTCTCTCCCAAGCTGATGGTGAATACCATGAGTCAGACAGAGGCTCAAGGGGCCAGTGCCCCCACTGAACAGGCGAAGGTTGATCTCTCTAAAATAATGGCTGCCATTACGAACTGTCAGACGACTCTCACGTTCAAAATAGACCACGTCTAGGCAGACCTTACCCGCCTCAGACCCGACATTGACAAAGTACGTGAAAGAACCGCAGAGGTGGAGAGGAGGCTGGGGGAGGTGGAAGATATGACGCAGCGTGGTGATAATAATGTCCAAACACCCCAACAACAAGTTAAAGCTTTGATGGCGAAAGTGGAGGATGCAGAAAACCGTAACAGGCGGAACAACATCCGTATCATGGGGCTACCTGAAAGGGCGGAGGGTCAATCCCCGGAGGACTTTGCGGAGCACCTTATTAAGCAAACCCTGTCCCCCATTAACCTGTCTACGAACTTTGCGGTGGAACGTGCCCACAGGATACCCACTAAACCTTTACCGCCTTGGGCCCCGCCGTGTGCTTTCATCCTTAAAGTCCTGAATTATAGGGACCGAGATGCGGTACTTGCAGTGGCCCGTCGCCTGAAGGACATTCGCTTCGACAATGCAAGGACATCCTTTTACCCGGACTTCTCCTCGGAAGTCCAGAAACAGAGGAGACAATTTACAGCAGTGAGGGCACGTCTACGGGAGAAAGGCCTCATCTACACTATGTTGTATCCCGCGCGTCTCAGAGTGCAGGACGGCGACACGGCAAGGTTCTTCTCCACTCCGGAGGAGGCATCTGACTGGCTCGACTGCAGGGGCTGAATATATAGTGATTATCAGATGGTGTGACTTTGTCTACAGTTTTGAAGATGGCCAAGACATAGTGAGGGGCTGTGTTTGATAGAATTGTTCCACTTCCCCGGGGTTAGTTCGGTTATTCCGGGGGTGGCAGTGTCTAGATCGGGTCGCCCTGTTTTTCCAGTAGGAAGCTATTAGTACTTAGTTCGGGTTACTGGGCTCAGATAGGTTGGGTGGTCTGGGCAGGGAGGGGGGAATTTGTTTGCGGGTCTTGTTTCACCTGTTACTCATCTGTTCTATGTGTTGGTGTATTGTCTTGTGGTATGAGTGTGTGAGTGTCTGGCCTGGATGTCCTAGGATCAATGCGACTTATGTGGTCGGCTTTGTTACTTGATGGCTACCTGCAACTTCATCTCTTGGAACGCCAGGGGGCTCAATGATAAAGTGAAGAGCTCTCTTGTATTCAATTACTTGAAGAAATTTTCCCCAGATGTGGTGTTACTGCAGGAGACCCACTTGAGAGGCCAAAGGCTGATGGCGTTGAAGCGTCCTTGGGTGGGATCTTCCTTTCACGCGGTATATAGCAACTACGCTAGAGGGGTTTCTGTACTGGTGTCCAAATCAATCCCTTTTCAACTACATTCCGTGCAGATGGATTTGTCTGGGCGCTATGTAATTGTACATGCTGCAATACGGGGTAGAGACTACATAGTGGTAGACATATATATCCCCCCCCCTTTCAAAGAAGAGTACTGGATGACATTATGGGGAAGTTATCAACTTTGCCGACTGACCCATTAATTATGATGGGAGATTATAATGCAGTGCTAGACACGATTGCAGATAGACTCTGTCCTCAAGCCTCACATAATAGGTCGCTGGTAAATTGGGCAGATGTGCATGATCTGACTGAGGCATGGAGATTTCTTCACCCAAGCAACCGTCAATATTCCTGTCACTCGACTTCCTTTGATACCTTGTCCCGTATTGATCTGGTGTTTGTCAACAGGGAGCTTTTGCCGTGGCTGTCTAAGGTGGAATACCTTCCGAGGGGTATTTCGGATCATGCCCCGCTACTGGTGATTCTGACAATGCCGCTGACACCCCTGGAAAGGCGGTGGCGCCTTAATGCGAGATGGCTGGAGGTTTTACCTGCCTGTGCAGCTTTGGAGGGAGCAGCAGATTACTGGGTGTCCAATGAGGGGTCTGCTAATCCTGCTGTTGAATGGGAGGCCTTTAAAGCGGCGCAACGCGGTACTTTTATACACGCTATTGTCACGGCCATGGCTATGACCGTGACTCTTCAACCGCATGCGATTTTCAGCGGTTTGGTTTTGTTGTCAATCACAGGTGAGGGCAGTGGTATTTGCCTCACCTGCGGTTGCCGCTGACAACGCTTGCTTGTGGCAGCTTTCCTGCTGTGCATGCGGTTGCACCTAGCAACCCCTATGTTAGGTGTGTGTGTATTGTGTTCACTGTGTTGTTTGTCTGTGTGCACTCTGTGTAGTGTGCTGTGTGCACTGACACTTTTCCTGCACTGTGGTTGCCCGTGGCAACGTTTGGCTGTCTGTACATGTGGTGGCAGTGTCCCGGCCTCTGGCTATTCCCCAGGACACGGTTGCCACCCATGTCCTGGCCAGCGGCGGCAACCACAGTGGGTTGCTGCTGTTGGACACTTTCCCTTTAATGTTGTGTTTTCCCTTCCCGGGTGTTGGAAGGGTTAACTTCCTTCCCAGTGTGTGTGTGTGTGTGTGTGTGTGTGTGTCACTGGGTGTGTCCGACTGTGGGGTGTGGCTTCCTGGCCTATATAGCCTCACTGTTAGCATGGCTCTGTGGGTTGTTTCAGCCATGCTTGCTGGAGCAGCCTCCTGTGTTACTATCTGCCAGTGAGAGCCACCCCTGTGGTCATAAAGATATTGTCCTTATGTTTATGTCTGCTGTGTGTTGATGTTGTATGTTATGTTCTGTTGGGACCTTTCTATGTGTTTGGTGCAGCTTACGGTTCTGGATTCCTGTTTGCGCAGGGATCCAGTCAGCAAGGCTGTGATAGGTTGGTGGAACTAATAGTTCGCCTGTCATTCCCGTAAGGCTGTATGAGTTCCACTTTTCCCAACAGCTTGGCCATTGAGACTCCTGCTCCTCCGTGCCTAGGAGGAGTAGGTCGTCTTACCCTGACTCCTAGCGCAGGGACTGGACGGAGGGTGAGTTAGGGATCCGAGGTTCCTGCGCATGGGTCCTCCTACCTTTAAGGTCGGCCCATGCAGTTAGGAGTTAGGGTCAGGGTAGGGACGCTGTACGAGGTGACCTGCTCCCTATCCTGTTCTCCTGGCCGAGTTGGCCTACAGCACACGCTTCAGCGCACGTCCCCATCCTCAGCCGTGACAGTATGACCACAGCGCACGGCTGAGGATTTTCCCCATCCTCAGCCGTGACAGCTATTGCCTCGTATAGGAAAGAACTAGTCAGCACTAGGACCAAACTAGAGAAAGAAATAGCTAATAAGGAGAGTGAATATACTCGGAACCCTAGCCCAGAATCCCGTGAGATGTGGGAGCAGGCCCAGAGGAGGTATCACTTCCACTTATTGGAATATACTCAGAAGAAGTTATTATACCAGAAACAAGTGGTGTTCTCGGAAGGGGACAAAAATGGGAGGGCTCTGGCCTATTTAGCAAAAACAGAAAATCCCCAGACAGTGGTCTCCCTTATTACTAATATGGAGGGTGTTCAGTTTTCTCAGCCGAGGGATATATGCGCTCAATTTGCCTGCAATTTGCCTGCTACTCTGACTTATATACCTCTAAAACACCTTACGCGTCCAGCTTACGCCTCTCTCCTGCTCGGACAGATCCTTTCTGGACGCCCCCATTGAGGAAGGGGAAGTTAGGGCAGCGATAGAAAGTATGATGGGTGGGAAGTCTCCTGGTCCGGATGGTTTTCCATTAGAATGGTATAAAGCGGATGTGGATAGGCAAAGTAAGAGATTGTGGAAAACTTTCAATTATGCGTATGAATGTAACAGATTACCCAAGTCATTCATGGAGGTGACCATTGTGGTAATTCACAACCCGGGGAAGCCTCCGGACCAGTGCAGCTCCTATAGATCAATTTCCCTTTTGAATGTGGATGCGAAAATCCTAGCTAAACTTCTTGCTAGGAGACTCAGGGATGTAATCTTGTCTGTGATTGATCCCGATCAATCGGGTTTTATGCCAGGCAAGACAACTGATATTAACCTTAGAAGACTGTTTACTAACCTACAGATCTAACATGATAATGCGGGATCCCGAGTGATCGCATCCCTCGATAATGAAAAGGCATTAGACTCGGTTGAATGGAACTTTATGTGGAAGACGTTGCGCGGTCTGGGCTTCCCCCAATCTTTTATAAGGTGGGTGCAATTATTGTACCAGGCCCCAATGGCTAGGGTCCGGGTTAACGGGTACCTGTCGTGCCCTTTTGCTTTGTATAGAGGTACTAGGCAGGGATGCCCATTGTCACCCATGCTATTTGCTCTAGTCATGGAACCCCTGACTCCAGGGCCGTAGATATTTTTTTTTCCTGGGGGGGGGGGGGTTCAGCTTTCTCAAATTATAAGACTATCTAGCAGACACACCAGGGTTTGAAAAAAATATACCAGCCATATCATTCCTAAACCAATCCCCATGTTAGCCATCAGCCCTCCATGTCATATTTCTCCCCGTCCATGGCACAGACATTGTCTCCGGCTCATCATGTAACCCCATCCTCACCCATGTCACATTTCTCCCCCTCCATTTGATTGCTCTAACACCTAAAGAAAAAATAATAATTTAAAAAACCTGCTGTGTCTCTAGATGACCTTATGTTGACAGTAGTGTTAATAGAGCCTCAAAGGTCTGTAAAAATAGGGTAACTGCTTCTATAGACCTTTCAGACTCTATTAACACTACAATCAACATAAGGTCATCTTGAGAAACAGCAGGTTTTTAATTTGTTTTCCTTTAGGTGTTCAAGCAATCAAATAAGTTATGTTTTAACACCTAAAGGAATTATTATTTTTTTAAAACTTGCTCTTTCTCTAGGTGACCTTATGTTTATAGTAGTGTTAATAGTCTCAATGGTCTATAAAAGCAGTTACCCTATTTTTACAGACCTTTGAGACTCTATTAACACTACTATCAACATAAGGTCATCTAGAGACACAGCAGGCTTTAAAAAAATCCCTTTAGGTGTTAGAGTAAATTGCAATCAAATTAACGTTATGTGTCAGAAGATTAGGGTCAGAAGCAGACAAGCAGGGTTTCTTTAGCCTCTTGGGCATTAGTTTTTACATTCATAAAGCTCCACATTGAGCTTCCAGCAGCAGACAGATGCCAGGGCACTTCTGTGGTCACCTCACCTGGGCACATGGTCTTTGCTCAGCAGAGTCCTGCCATACATGCTGGGTAGATGCTAGAATGGATTTGTTAGAAGGAGGTCTGTGACGTCACTGGTCACATGCTCCTTCATGGTCACATGATCCACTGTGAGAACGCCTGCCTCCTGCTGTGTTCAGCTCCAGAGAGAAGGGGGTGTGAAAGGATGGACCAATGGCAGGGCAGCTAGCTGATACTGGCCAATCAGCAGCCTCCTGCTCCTATCTGTGGCTTAACACAAGCGCAGCTTAGAGTGAACACTGGCTGGGGAGGGCGCCCGGCAGCGCTGCGCTGCTGGCAAGTAAGTGATTAAAAAATAAAGGTTAGTTTTTCCGCCCACCCCTTTCTCTGTGCAGGGTGCGCCCTAAGGCAGCCGCTTGGTCTACCTTATGGAAGCGCCGGCCCTGAGGAGGACAGACACTCTGGGGGGGTTTGAACCCCCCTATCCCCCCCTTATCTACGCCCCTGCCTGACTCAACTAGTTAATGGATCGGGAATGATTGAGGGATGGTCTATAGTGGGAATACAGGGAAAAATTTCACTCTACGCTGATGACCTACTGGTGTACTTAGCTGATGCGGGCCCATCTTTGGAAGCACTTCTAGATACCATAGATGGTTTTGGGAAGTTTTCAGGCCTCAGGGTCAATTGGACTAAATCCAGTCTCTGTTTAATAGACGAGATAAATCCTGCAGATATAATCCCCCTGTCGCATCTAAGGGCTCTTTCACACCTGCGTTCTTGTCTTCCGGCATAGAGTTCCGTCGTCGGGGCTCTATGCCAGAAGAATCCTGATCAGGATTATCCTAATGCATTCTGAATGGAGAGAAATCCGTTCAGGATGCATCAGGATGTCTTCAGTTCCGGAACGGAACATTTTTTGGCCGGAGAAAATACTGCAGCATGCTGCGCTTTTTGCTCCGGCCAAAAATCCGGAACACTTGCCACAAGGCCGGATCCGGAATTAATGCCCATTGAAAGGCATTGATCCGGATCCGGCCTTAAGCTAAACGTCGTTTCGGCGCATTGCCGGAGCCGACATTTAGCTTTCTCTGAATGGTTACCATGGCTGCCGGGACGCTAAAGTCCTGGCAGCCATGGTAAAGTGTAGCGGGGGAGCAGTGTACTTACCGTCCGTGCGGCTCCCGGGGCGCTTCAGAGTGACGTCAGGGCGCCCCAAGCGCATGGATCATGTGATCGCATGGATCACGTCATCCATGCGCATGGAAGTTGGGATCCGGCAACGGAAGTGCACGCCGGATCCCAACAACGCAAGTGTGAAAGAGGCCTAAAGGTAGTGGATTGCTTTGTCTACTTGGGGATTAAGATTCACAGAGATCCTGGACAGTTTTATCAGCTTAATGTAGTCCCCACTATGGAGTATATTACTCGTAAACTGGAAGCTTGGGAAAATTTACCATTGACCTTGATAGGTAGAACGAATATGATAAAAATGGCCATACTACCGAAACTTCTATATCTCTACAGAACAGCCCCCATAAAGATTCCCCGTACCCACTTTGACACTTTAGATAAGATTTTCTCCCCTTCCCTGTGGAGCCACGAATCCCCTCGCATTGCTAGAAAATCTTTGAAAGCCCTTTATAACTGGGGGGGTTAAGACTACCAGATATGTATGTGTACTACATTGCTGCTCAACTAGTGTATGCCTCCTGGTGGATTAGGGCAGATGCCAATTATCTGGCTCTGGTTCTAGAGGCAGCTCTGGTGGGCTCTTATGAGGCACTAACTAACTTGGTGTATCGGGGGGGGGGGGGGGAGGACCTCCAGTCCTACACTACACAGAAGCCATGGCCGTGGTGGTAATGGCCTGGAAACAATTTGTGGTGACACATACAGAGGGTGAGGGGGGAGATACCTGGTCACCATACACTCCACTATGGCGCAACAGGCAATTGCAGGAATTGCTCCACTTATCTTATTATGAATTCTGGCCTCAAAGGGGTGTGAAGTACCTTACTCAACTATATGCGGATTTGAAAGCCTTCGCAAGGAATACAAATTGTCCCATAACTGTTTTTATCGGTACCTCCAGCTGAGGCACGCCTGCGAGACCCAATTTAAATCCTTGTCCTTGTGTTTAAAATATGGACCCATGGAATCGGTGGCTCGGTTAAAACAACCATACAAACCTATTTCATCGTTCTATGTTGTAATCATGGAAATGCAGGATTCACCGATCAGTCGCTCCTTCGAGCGTTGGAAGGCTGATATCCCAGATCTGGAGGCGCCTCACCTGGAGGAGCTGAGCTCTGTATGGAAGAGCACTGTCATAAGTGCTCGTGATCAACTCATTCAACTTACGTGGATACACAGGGTTTATCTCACTCCGGTCCATTTGCATCATATGCGTAGGCTCCCAGACCCTTCTTGTACCAGGTGTGGAGAGCCGAGAGGATCCTTATTGCATATGGTTTGGTCCTGTCCTGCGGTGCAACGATACTGGAGTGAGATTTGTGACTTTGTCTCCTCAAAGCTAGGGCTCCCGGGGATACTCTCCCCTATAGTCTGCCTGTTGGGATTGGTGTCGGAAATAGTACCTACTAAGTATGGAAGGAAGCTACTCCGCCTACTCATGTTCTATGGGAGGAAAATAATCCTTTTGAATTGGAAACCACCAAAGACCCCTACCCTAGGTGCGTGGATCCAGCTGATAAATTCTAACCTGCAGCTGTACAAACTCACTTTTGCAGCAACTGGGACTCAGGAGTCCTGATAGATTTGATCAGATCTGGGGATTGTGGTTAAGTGCACATGGTACTGTCTGAGTTTATGTGCGGGTATTCGGGAATCCAGGTTGTATGAGTGTGCGTGTGGATGTTTGTCTGGTCCTGTACTTGCTAATATGCCATAATATTACGGGACTGCTGAACGGTTTTATCGACATTAAGACATTGTTTGCTTTATTGTTCTTCCCGGCCAGTGTTCATTGCATGGGTACTGGACCTTGGTCTTGTTGTTCACTTGTCTTGTGATGTATTCCCTCTGGGATGTTCTTTTGTATCGGAAATATTTTCTATAAATAAATACTATAAAAAAAATAAATAAGGGATGCGGTCATGGTGGTGGTGTTGGTGGAGCCTCTGGTGCAGGGAGAGGACGTGGCCGTTCTGCCACAGCTACACGTCCTACTGAACCTACTACCTCAGGTCCCAGTAGCCGCCAGAATCTACAGCGATATTTGGTCGAGCCTAATGCCGTTCTAAGGAATAAAAAGGCCTGAGCAAGTACAGGCGCTAGTCAATTGGGTGGCCGACAGTGGATCCAGCACGTTCATATTATCTCCCACCCAGTCTTCTGCAGAAAGCGCACAGGTGGCGCCTGAAACCCATGCCCATCAGTCTGTCACATCACCCACGTGCATATCGGGGAACCGGTCTGAGCCTCAAGTCATGCAGCAGTCTCTTATGCTGTTTGAAGACTCTGCTGGCAGGGTTTCCCAAGGGCAACCACCTAGCCCTTCCCCAGGGGTGGAAGACATAGAATGCACTGACACACAACCACTTATGTTTCCTGATGAGGACATGGGAATACCACCTCAGCACGTCTCTGATGATGAAGAAACACAGGTGCCAACTGCTGCGTCTTTCTGCAGTGTGCAGACCGAAAAGGAGGTCAGGGAGGAAGACCCCACATGGAATGAAGGTCGTGCCACTGACTTTCAGAGTTCGGAGGAAGAGGCAGTGCTGAGACCGAGCCAACAGCGTAGCAAAAGCGGGAGCAGTGGGCAAAAGCAGAACACCCGCCGCCAAGAGAGTCCGCCTGCTACTGGCCACCGTCACCAGGGACCGAGCACACCAAAGGCCGCTTCAAGGAGTTCCCTGGCATGGCACTTCTTCACACAATGTGCTGATGACAAGACGCGAGTGGTTTGCACGCTGTGTCATCAGAGCCTGAAGCGAGGCATTAACGTTCTGAACCTTAGCACAACCTGCATGACCAGGCATCTACATGCGAGACACGGGCTGCAGTGGAGTAAGCACCTTCAAAACCAAGAAAGGGCTCAGGCCCCTCCTGCTCCCTCTTCTGCTGCTGCCTCGGCCTCTTCCTCCGCCTCTGGAGGAACGTTGGCACCTGCCGCCCAGCAAACAGAGGATGTGCCACCAACACCACCACCTTCGTCACCAAGCATCTCCACCATGTCACACGGAAACGTTCAGCTATCCATCTCACAAACCTTGGAGAGAAAGCGTAAATTCCCACCTAGCCACCCTCGATCCCTGGCCCTGAATGCCAGCATTTCTAAACTACTGGCCTTTGAAATGCTGTCATTCAGGCTAGTGGAGACGGACAGCTTCAAACAGCTCATGTTGCTTGCTGTCCCACAGTACGTCGTTCCCAGCCGCCACTACTTCTCCAGGAGAGCCGTGCCCTCCCTGCACAACCAAGTATCGGATAAAATCAAGTGTGCACTGCGCAACGCCATCTGTGGCAAGGTCCACCTAACCACAGATACGTGGACCAGTAAGCACGGCCAGGGACGCTATATCTCCCTAACTGCACATTCTGTAAATGTAGTGGCGGCTGGGCCCCAGGCGGAGAGCTGTTTGGCGCACGTCCTTCCGCTGCCAAGGATCGCAGGGCATCATTCTTTGCCTCCTGTTGCCTCCTCTTCCTCCTCCTCTTCTTCTACCTCCTCATCCGGTCAACGACAGACCTTCACCACCAACTTCAGCACAGCCAGGGGTAAACGTCAGCAGGCCGTTCTAAAACGGATGTGTTTGGGGGACAGGCCCCACACCGCGCAGGAGTTGTGGCGGGGTATAGAACAACAGACCGACGAGTGATTGCTGCCAGTGAGCCTCAAGCCCGGCCTGGTGGTGTGCGATAATGGGACGAAATCTCGTTGCAGCTCTGGGACTAGCCGATTTGACGCACATTCCTTGCCTGGCGCATGTGCTGAATTTGGTGGTGCAGAAGTTCATTCACAACTACCCCGAAATGTCAGAGCTGCTGCATAAAGTGCGGGCTTCCGGCGTTCTCATCCTGCCGCCGCTCGGCTGTCTGCTCTACAGCGTAACTTCGGCCTTCCCGCTCACTGCTTCATATGCGATGTGCCCACCAGGTGGAACTCCACCTTGCACATGCTGGAGAGACTGTGCAAGCAGCAGCAGGCCATAGTAGAGTTTCAGCTGCAGCACGCACGGGTGAGTCGCACTGCGGAACAGCACCACTTCACCACCAATGACTGGGCCTCCATGCGAGACCTGTGTGCCCTGTTGCGCTGTTTCGAGTACTCCACCAACATGGCCAGTGGCGATGACGCCGTTATCAGCGTTACAATACCACTTCTATGTCTCCTTGAGAAAACACTTAGGGCGATGATGGAAGAGGATGTGGCCCAGAACGAGGAAGAGGAGGAAGAGGGGTCATCTCTAACACTTTCAGGCCAGTCTTTTAGAAGTGGCTCAGAGGGAGGTTTTTTGCAACAGCAGAGGCCAGGTACAAATTTGGCCAGCCAGGGCCCACTACTGGAGGACGAGGAGGAGGATGAGGATGAGGAGGAGGATGGGAATGAAGCATGTTCACAGGGGGGTGGCACCCAACGCAGCTCTGGCCCATCACTGGTGCGTGGCTGGGGGGATACGGAGGATGCAGACGATACGCCTCCCACAGAGGACAGCTTGTCCTTACCTCTGGGCAGCCTGGCACACATGAGCGACTACATGCTGCAGTGCCTGCAGAACGACAGCAGAGTTGCCCACATTTTAACATGTGCTGACTACTGGGTGGCCACCCTGCCGGATTCCCGTTACAAAGACAATGTGCCATCCTTAATTCCCTCAGTGGAGCGTGATCGGAAGATGCGCGACTACAGGCGCACGCTGGTAGACGCGCTCCTGAGAGCATTCCCGACTGAAGCCGGGGGACAAGTGGAAGCACAAGGCGAAGGCAGGGGAGGAGGAAGAGGTCGCCAACGCAGCTGGTCAGCACCAGCACCTCAGAAGGCAGGGTTAGCATGGCCAACATGTGGAAAAGCTTTGTCACCTCGCCGCAACAACCGGCCCCAACTGCTGATATGGAACGTCTTAGCAGGAGGCAGCATTTGAGCAACATGGTGGAACAGTACCTGTGCACACGCCTACACGTACTGACTGATGGTTCTGCCCCATTCAACTTCTGGGTCTCCAAATGTCCACATGGACAGAGCTTGCCCTGTATGCCTTGGAGGTGCTGGCCTGCCCTGCAGCCAGTGTACTCTCTGAATGTGTATTTAGCACGGCAGGAGGCGTCATTACAGACAGACGCAGCCGCCTGTCCACAGCCAACGTGGACAAGCTCACGTTCATTAAAATGAACCAGGCCTGGATCCCACAAGACTTGTCTGTACCTTGTGCAGAATAGACAGTTCTAACAGCCTCAACCATCCATCCTTGTACTCAAGTGCACTTATTCCTTTTTTTTTTTTTTTTTATATGTCCCAATATTTTGGGGGATTCCCCTATGTAAAAATGCTAAATAACACACATCTGTGTTGGCTACCTATTCCTCCTTCGCCGCCGCTTCCATCTAGACCGCCACGTGAGCCTACACGGCCACATCCACCCATTCACCGCCTCCTCAACCTCTTCCTCCTACATCATTCTTAATTTTAATTTTTTTAAGGTCTTTTTTTTATTTTTTATTCAATTCCAGGGCTATTTTAGAGCCATTTTAGTGGCCAAAAGTTTGGGTCCCCATTGACTACAATGGGGTTTGGGGTCAAGTTCGGGTCAAGTTCGGGTCCTGAACCCGAACTTTTTTTTAAAATTCGGCCGAACCTGCCGAACCCGAACATCCAGGTGTCCGCTCAACTCTATCTATGATAAATCTGCAGCATGGGGGCCCCTGTGTGGCTTCTACACACTTTCAAAATAATCCTTCAGCGGAGCGAATAGATACCGGATGACTGGGACGCTCCATGACCTTACCAGGAGATTGTATTTAGCGATGCTGTTATATGTGGTAAAATCTTATGTGATTTATTTTGGTGAAAAAAAATAATTGTATTCAGCATCAAGCGCTGCAGTTACCGTATTTTTTGCTTTATAAGACGCACCCAATGATAAGACACGCCCCATATTTTAGAGTAGGAAAATAAGAAAAAAATATTTTTCATCAGACCTCATATCAGCCCACTCAGACCCCCATCAGACCTCATATCAGCCCACTCAGAGCCTTATTAGACCTCAGATTAGCCCATCAGACCCTTATCAGACCTCAGATTAGCCCATAAGACCCCCATCAGACCTTAGATTAGCCCATCAGACCCCACATTAGCCTATCAGTACCCCCAATCAGACCTCAGATTAGCCCATCAGTACCCCCAGACCTCAGATTAGCCCACCAGTACCCGCAGACCTCAATTTAGCCCATCAGTACCCCCAGACCTCAGATCAGCCCATCAGTACCCCCAGACCTCAGATCAGCCCATCAGTACCCCCAGACATCAGATCAGCCCATTAGTACCCCCAGACCTCAGAATAGCCCATCAGTACCCCCAGACCTCAGAATAGCCCAGCAGTACCCCCAGACCTCAGAATAGCCTCAGCTACTATTCTGATGCTGTTACCTGCCTGATGCCACACATCTAATGCCAAGCGCTCCTTCTTTCACCCACCATCTTCAGCGGGTACTGGTATTGCCACCCACCTCCACAGTATGTCATCTTGCCACTCTGTGGCCTCCACCACCTCCAGACTCTGTCATTGTGCCACTCTGTGGCCTCCTCCTGATGCTGCTGCTGCTGTCGCCACCTCCAGACTCGGTCATTGTGCCGCTCTGTGGTCTCCTCATGCTGCTGCCACCTCCAGACTCTGTCATTGTGCCGCTCTGTGGCCTACTCATGAACTCTGTTATTGTGCCGCTCTGTGACCTCCTCATGCTGCTGCCACCTCCAGACCCTGTCATAGGTCCACTCTGTGGACTTCTCATGCTGCTGCCACCCTCTCCACTTCATGACTGGTCCACTATTTTGGCTTTCGGCTTGGCTGACATCATCATTTATTTGACACTTCTGATCTGTCAGCTTTAAGGCCCGTATGGTCCCATCAGAATTGGCTTATGATTTGGTAGCCAAAAGCAGGAGTGGTAGAAAACACAGAAGACATGCAAATTTTCCATTCACGTGTCATCTCTGTTTTAGATCCACTCCATTTTTGTTTTTTGTTGCCTTTAGCAATACTGATGGATTATTGAGCAACAGCTGACCGAGTGAAGGCGTATGCTCCACAGACAGGATCTGTTTTTTCTGGGTAATTGTTCTGACGGATCAGAGAATGGGGAAAATTAATCAGTGACGTCAACACAAACTTACTGCTGACACCCTCTCCACTCTAAGCGTTTAATAGAACAGGTTCTGTAGACATCTATGTGGAATCAGCTGACGAGGGTGCAAAAGGAGTGTGCTTCTTCTTGACCCTAACATCTACCTGTAAGGCTGAGTTGATACTTGAGTTATTTCATCAGTTTTGGCCCCGTGACTGCCCAAATAAGTGAAGTATGCTGTGATTCTAAGGCCTCTTTCAGATGGATGTTGCGGGAAAAGGTGTGGGTACGTTGCGGGAACATGCACGATTTTTCCGCGCCAATGCAAAACATTATAATGCGTTTTGCACTCGCGTGAGAAAAATCGCGCATGTTTGGTACCCAAACCCGAACTTCTTCACAGAAGTTCGGGCTTGGGATCGGTGTTCTGTAGATTGTATTATTTTCCATTATAACATGGTTATAAGGGAAAATAATAGAATTCTGAATACAGTACAGAATGCATAGTAAAATAGCGCTGGAGGGGTTAAAAAATAAATAAATAATAATTTAACTCACCTTAATCCACTTGATCGCGCAGCCGGCATCTCTTCTGTCTTCTTTCTTTGCTGTGTGGAGGAAAAGGACCTGTGGTGACGTCACTCCGATCATCACATGGTCCATCACATGATCCATCACCATGGTAAAAGATCATGTGATGGATCATGTGATGACCGGAGTGACGTCACCACAGGTCCTTTTCCTCCACACAGCAAAGAAAGAAGACAGAAGCGATGCGTTCACCTCATGCATCGCATCCGCGTGGAATACTCGCCCGTGTGAAAAGGGCTAAGAGCGACGCCTGTCATCTGCAAGTCATAGGACTCACAGTATTATTTCACTATGAAAGCAGACTCCATATGCGTGTTACTACAAGGCAAAGTGTTCTACACCACTATAAAGGCTCTCAGCAGCCAGGAAATAGCCGTTTTTTAACCTAATTCGCCGCAAATTTATTCGTATTGAACCAAATTTTTCCTGAAAAATTCGCTCACCTCTAGTCGCTACCTATGTGTGCCATTGCCCATCCTTTCAAAGGTCTGACCCGGGGAGGAGGCCCTCTGCACTCACATTCCACTACAAGGGGCAAGAGGGGCAGGAGCAGCACCAGCTCCTGCAGCAGCAACTTAAGTCTTGAATCTCTAAGAGCACTTTTCTTCACCGCCTACTGAAGAAACCACCCAGGAGCAGCAGTAGGACATGGAGCAGAACCTGAACCAGCAGTTGGTGGCTTACTTGGATTGCACCCTGTCACCCCAGGTCCAAGATCCCCTGCACTATTGGGCAGCCAACTTGAATTGCGTCCGCAACTGGCAAAGTTTGCCCTGGGCAAACTTTTCTGCCCAGCCAATAGTGTGGCATCAGAGCGGGTGTTTAGTGTGGCGAGTGGCATAGTTACCCCAAAGAGAACTTGCCTTTCAACTGAAAATTTGAGAGACTAACGTTTATAAAGATGAATCAGGTGTTAATCAACCAGGATTTTCCAACACTGCAGACTAGATCATTCTGACAGTAATAATCTGACTGTAGTGTGCTGCCCCACCTGAATATTGTTACAAATGGCCCATTTCTTCTTCCCATGTGCTGCTGCCACTATTCTGATCTGCTCCTACTGTGATCTACCACCATCTTGTGCTGTTACTGTCACTGCCTTCTCCCCCCCACCTCCCCACTCTGCTCCGGGGCCACTTTTGCGACTCTTCATGCTGTTGTCACTCTCCCCACTCTGTACCATGGCGACTATTGTGACTTTTCATGCTGTATAGACAAATTGCCTGGACCAAATGGCATTCACTCAAATATCCTAAGGGAATTAAGTAATGTCATAACCAGACCCTTATTTCTGATATTTAAGGACTCTATAATGACAGAGAGTGTTCCACAGGATTGGCGCATGGCAAATGTGGTGCCAATATTCAAAAAGGGTCCAAAAACAGAGCCTGGAAACTATAGGCCAGTGATGGCTAACCTTGGCACTCCAGCTGTGGTGAAACTACGACTCCCAGCATGCTCCATTTATTTCTACAGAGTTCTGAGAGCAGCCAAGCAAGGGGAGCATCTTGGGAGTTGTAGTTTTACCACAGCTGGAGTGCCAAGGTTAGCCATCACTGCTATAGGCCGATAAGTTTAACATCTGTTGTGGGTAAACTGTTTGAAGATTTTCTAAGAGATGCTATCTTGGAGTACCTCAATAAAAATAAGCAAATAACGCCATATCAGCATGGCTTCGTGAGGGATCGGTCATGTCAAACTAGTTTAATAAGTTTCTATGAGGAGGCAAGTTCTATACTTGACAGCGGCGAATCAATGGATGTCGTGTATCTGGAGTTCTCCAAAGCATTTGACACTGTACCTCATAAAAGGTTAGTATATAAAATGAGAATGCTCGGACTGGGAGAAAATGTCTGTATGTGGGTAAGTAACTGGCTCAATGATAGAAAACAGAGGGTGGTTATTAACGGTACATACTCAGATTGGGTCACTGTCACTAGTGGAGTACCTCAGGGGTCAGTATTGGGGCCTATTCTCTTCAATATATTTATTAATGATCTTGTAGAAGGCTTGCATAGTAAAATATAAATTTTCGCAGATGACACTAAACTGTGTAAAGTAATTAACACGGAAGAGGACAGTATACTACTACAGAGGGATCTGGATAGATTGGAGGCTTGGGCAGATAAGTGGCAGATGAGATTTAACACTGACAAATGTAAGGTTATGCACATGGGAATAAATCATGCAAGTCACCCGTACATACTAAATGGAAAACACTGCGTAACACTGACATGGAAAGGGACCTAGGAATTTTGGTGAACGGCAAACTAAGCTGCAAAAACCAGTGTCAGGCAGCTGCTGGCCAATAAGATAATGGGTTTCATCAAAAGGGGCATAGATGGCGGTGATGAGAACATAGTCCTACCACTTTACAAATCACTAATCAGACCACACATGGAGTACTGTGTACAGTTCTGGGCTCCTGTGAACAAGGCAGACATAGCAGAGCTGGAGAGGGTACAGAGGAGGGCAACTAAAGTAATAATTGGAATGGGGCAACTACAGTACCCTGAAAGATGATCAAAATTAGGGTTATTCACTTTAGACGACTGAGGGGAGATCTAATTACTATGTATAAATATATCAGGGGTCAGTATAGAGATCTATCCCATCATCTATTTATCCCCAGGACTGTGACTGTGACTGTGACGAGGGGACATCCTCTGCGTCTGGAGGAAAGAAGGTTTGTACACAAACATAGAAAAGGATTCTTTACGGTAAGAGCAGTGAGACTATGGAACTCTCTGCCTGAGGAGGTGGTGATGGTGAGTACAATAAAGGAATTCAAGAGGGGCCTGGATGTATTTCTGGAGTGTAATAATATTACAGGCTATAGCTACTAGAGAGGGGTCGTTGATCCAGGGAGTTATTCTGATTGGAGTCGGGAAGGAATTTTTTACACTAAAGTTAGGAAAATTGGCTCCTACCTCACAGTTTTTTTTTTTTTGCCTTCCTCTGGATCAACTTGCAGGATAACAGGCCGAACTGGATGGACAGATGTCTTTCTTTCAGCCTTATAAACTATGTTACTATGTTAGTCACGTTCGCCACTCTGTTTTGGGGCCACTATTGTGTCTTTTCATGCTATTGCCACCCTCACCACTCTGTTATAGGGCCACTATTGTCCCTGTTTGGCTGTGCAGACATCACAGTTTATTTTTCCATTCTTCTGATCCGTCAGAAGAATAGAAAAATAACAAAGACCGGGTCCTATGGTTTGAGCGTCCATAAGGCCTCTATCACACGTTCAGTATTTTGCATGCAGGACTTATTTTCCATATGAATAAAAGCAATTTCAGAGGCAAAAGGCCAAAACTCACATGGTCAGTATTTTGCATAAGGATTTGATCATGATTTGGAGGCCAAAAGCAGGACTTGATGCAAATATTTCCATCACATGTTATCTCTGTTTTGGACCAACTCCTGTTTTTGCCTTACAAATAATGATCAAATGCTGACCAAATACTGATGGTTTGAAGATGGATGCTCAAAATGCAGGATCTTATTTTTTTTAAACAATGATGTGAACACAGCCTTACTGCCCCACTGCCATGGGGCCACTACTTGAATCTTGGGCCACTGACACCCTCCCCACTGTCATGGGGCCACTACATGAATCTTGGGCAATTGCACAGTTAAAGGGAACCTGTCAGCGGCAAAAACCACCCCAAACCGCCAGCAGTACCTTCAAGTAGCCGGCAATGTGATTCTAATGATGATTTTCTTCCTGCAGTCACATGCGGTAAAAGCAGGAAAAAACAATCTTTTATCCCCTGAGCGCGCTATTTTCGAGTCACTCATGAAGTCAAGCGGGCAGCTGCCTCCTTGCTTCAAGTCAAGGTGACCGCGCCCCCTTCCCTGCCCCTTCTCTGAAAAATGTGTGGACATATACGGACCCTTTTTTATAATGCTTCCCATTCTTTTCCATCGGAGATTTAGCTTGGACTCTGCCCCAAGATAGGGCATGTATTCTTTTTTCACGCTTTTTTTTTTTCTCATGGTAAAGCAAGTACTGCTTCCCACTGAAATGAATAGGAGGCTGTTTTGTGTTTTTTTTTTTTTTATTGGAGCTGATTTTAAGGCAGACACACGACAAAATCAGCACCAAAAAATTGTTTGTGAACAAGCCCTCATTCACAGCTTGGTGTGAAAAGGCTGAATTGAAATCAGATGTGTATTAGTCGAACTCTCAGTTGATTGCTGCCTTTTTTGAAACAAACATCGTTCATCCAAGGAGATGTCACTGGTTACATCATATTCTGTATATGCTGTGTACATTGTTCAAAAAGTAAAATTAAGCAGATGATTGCACTGCAAAATTCCCTTAGACAAAACAAAGCAAGCAAAATAATCTTCTCTTGTTTATCAGTTGATGATTCATTTAATTTGGATGGAAATTGAGAAAATAAATGTGCAGCCAAATTGTCTCACAACTTAATACTTTTTGTCTGTAGCATTAAAACACCAGGGCAGTTTTATTTACTTTTGGGGAAAAAAAAGTCCCAAATTATGGAGAACGCCATATTTGTGGCATAATTTGAAACTTTTCCAGCTTCTCAGCACTTTTCAAAATTGGCTAGAAAAGTGTTGGTGCTTTGGCCCACCAAAAACTGTAATGAATTGTATTTAAAATCTATGAACTACTGTGGATATGGCCTGTTCTTCTAATTAAATCTGGCTGCAGTCTCTTTACTAAGGGGTCATTTATCATGAGGGCAATATTTTAAGTTAGTTTCTGCCCTGGCATACTTTGTGCAAAGTTTATCAAATGTCAAGCATTGTTAAATTTGGTGAATCTTTAAACCTAATACTTTTGTCTACAAATGCTACTCCACTTTTTTTTATGCCACCCATCTACTAGAGTGAATTTGCTACTTTTTTTTGCAACTTTATGAAAAAGTTGCAATGATAAATTTGGAGAGAAACTAATTAACATAGCGAACCAGCGATCCCGCCCACCCTCCCCCTCCTACCCGGCTCCATGTGTGTGGACTGCCTGCACTTGCCATGCGCCGGCGCCCTCTTTCATCGAGGCTCTGACTGAGGAGAACTGGAGGTGCTGGGGGGAGCCCTCGGCTTGTCATCGTGCGAGGAGCCCCGACTGCAATGAATGAAGTTGGGTGTCCGGATGGGGGTGACTTGTTGAGCTGGTGGCAGGATCTGTGTTATGGCTGCTGAGCCCCCCTGTTATTTGTCGCTCCCACTGGCCTGACCAGATAGCGGAGACGCTGTGGAGTACACATGTGTTTTCATGTAGGTAGTGGCGTGCTATCGCAGCTTGAGTGTCGGATGTCCTGCGGACACAGATGATATCTACCTAGCATCGCGGCGGGTCTGGAGCACGTGAGTAAGCCGATGGCTGAGGGGTGATCCCCTATGTACCAGCCCTTTGGAAAGCAGGGCAGTGAAGGTATCGCAAAACTAACACAAGAAGAATCAGTGCCCGCTAACACTTTTTGACACCTACCTAACTGCTCTATGGCTAATGAACTTTGGCTGTCTGATATTCTCATGCCATAAATATCAGTTGGTGTACTCTGTGATACAAATGTGCTACTCGGAAGCTCTCTGATTTTGATCATATGATGAATCAGAAAACGAAAACAACAAAATTCAGTACCTACTAACATTTGCTAATATCTGTTTCGCTAATCTCCTCTGGCTAACGAACACCTGCTGTTTAACATACTTACGTTATGGATCTCTGTGGTTTAGGGTCTGGACTATGCAAGTAATGTGAGTGATGACCTTTAAACACTAACTTTATGGAAACATGGCAGGGAAATTACAAGGAAAAAAGAAAATAACTACCTGCTAATATTGCTGTTACCTGTTTTGTTAACCCCCTTGGGATGAGGAACTCTCTCTGTTTAACCACTTACGTTATATATGTTTGCTGGACTGCTACGCTACATAACCTGTTGTTACTTTGCATGGTTCTCTTTCCGGCCTGGATGAAGAGGTTTTCGTCTCCTGTGGACTCGTTATCGTTCCCCGGGGCGGATGAAATTGGGGACCAAATAAACAGCTACCAGTAGGGAGTCCTCCAAGAGCAATCTTGGCTAAAATGATTAATGCTCGGGACAGGGATAAAATTATGAAAAACAAAAGAATTTTACCTCCCTTAGAGTATAACGGAAGGGAAATAGAAATATATCCGGACTATTCGAGGGCAACACAGGCTAAACGTCGTGAGTTCAGAGAGGTCAAGAAGAGAATGGCGGCAGCCAGGATTAAATATTCTTTGTTTTACCCTACGAAATTGAGAGTCATATACCAGGACCAAGTGCATTTTTTCACCCAACCAGATGAGGTGCGGGAATGGCTAGATGGTAAGGGGATAGGCTCCTGAGGATAAAGGCAATGTTATATCCAACGGGACTGAGGGGGGCGAGGAGGTGGGTGGGGAAGGGCGAAATGTAAGAGGTTAGTGAACCGTTCGGTTTGTTTGACCAAGAGAGGGTGGGGTGGGGGGGTTGGGGGGAGGGGGAGGATAATGGGTGGTGGGACGGGGTGGGTGGAATGATGGGGTCTTGATGGTCACAGTGGGGTGCTCTCTCTCTCTCTCTCCCCTCCCCTTCCCCCCTCCACTATGTTTTTTTTTGCGGAAGTATCAGTGAATACGAGGACAAATGAATAGAATATTTACGTGCAATATACAGGGAAGGGCCGAGAGCGAAATGGGTGGTCATATTTGATGTAATTGCAAGATATTTTCCCGCAATTATTTGTCTCCTTGAAACACACCTTACATATGAGAATATTACTATTGCAAAAAGGAAATGGGCAAAATATGACTATCATGCTTGCTGCTCGGCCTATTCCCGGGGTGTCAGTGTCTATGTCCACAGGAGTGTGGATTATATTCCAATTGCCCATAGAACTGATAGAGAAGGTAGATTTGTTTTTTTTGCATTGTCAGTTGAACGGCTCTGTCTGCATAGTGGCATTTGTGTATGTTCGTCCACCTTTTTCTATGTGAGTCATATCACACTTGGCGGACTTTATTGGCTCCAGAGCAAGGTGTCTGGTTTTGGTAACCGGGGACTTTAACGATGTAATGAATTTAGAGGAAGACAGATACTCCAAGGACCATGCGTACAAAATAAATAAAGATAAATTAACATTACTAAAAAGGGTCTGCCGGGAAATGGCATCTATAGACATCTGGTGATATCTGTATGGAGAAAAAAAAAGTATTTTCCTGTTTCAGCCGGGCGAATACAGTTATGTCTAGGTTCGCCCCAGATAAAGCGTCGAGCGAAACCCGGGTCGGGTCTGAACACAAAGCTATGTTTTAAGGCATTTTAAAACATTTGTGTTTGTGAGTATAATAAATTGTACTTTTATACCTTTTGTGGTGGTACTTCAATATCTGCGCACATCCCTTTTTGAAGGTTATACGATCTACCGGGAGGGTGTGAGCGACTGTGAGGATTCGTATATACTACATTTAGGAAGTGCGGAAAAATCCTGCTACGAAAGTCTATCTCTCTATAGAGATTGAAGCAGCGCAGTCCTTCATATAAAACGCATGTCTAGAATAGACCTAGCTTTAGCTAACTCTGACTTTTTGGATTTGGTAACAAAAATTAAGTATGAAAATACATACGATTTCTGACCATTCTCCAATAGTAGTAACAACTAAAATGGGGCATGGTAAGAAGAAAACGAGAAGTTTCAGACTAAACCCCCACTGGATTAAGTTGGTTAAGGATCAGGAAAATATATCAAAGGAGATCCAGGAATTTTGGCTATTGAATGCTCCGTCTGCACCCATGCAGTTTGTATGGGACTCTCTCAAGGCGTTCTTGCATGGAGTTTATATAGCCAAAAGTAATTGGAAAAAAAAAGAATATGCGCCAAAAGAACTAGCCCTAAAAAGAAGGGTTCAGTCCCTACAGGGAGAGATAGTTAATAATGTGAACTCCGCGGTACAATCACAGTATGTAGAGGCGAGACTGGAGTATAAAAATTACTTATTAGAAAAGGCACAACATAGGGTCTTCTTTACAGGAGCTATATACTTCTCTCAAGCAGGGAAACCTGGAAACCTTTTATCATCTTTGATCCAAAACCCCAAAAAATCAACTGAATAAAAAATATAAGATTGGAAAAGGGGGTGGTTACTACGTGTCCAGAGGAGATTGAGCGGGAGTTCGTTAAGTATTATAAAACTTTATATACCAACAATAAAAATAAGCAGGATGGAGACGCTGAAATGTTCATAGAGAACATTAATCTCCCTAAACTAACAGAGGAGGAAAGTAAAATACTTAACCGATCTATAGATTTAAAGGAACTACTTGAGGTTGTCAAGTCCATCCGGGGAAATTCTTCACCAGGAACTGACGGGCTCCCGTTTGAAATGTATCGCCAGTACGGAGATATACAGGGAGTGCAGAATTATTAGGCAAGTTGTATTTTTGAGGATTAATCTTATTATTGAACAACAACCATGTTCTCAATGAACCCAAAAAACTCATTAATATCAAAGCTGAATATTTTTGGAAGTAGTTTTTAGTTTGTTTTTAGTTTTAGCTATTTTAGGGGGATATCTGTGTGTGCAGGTGACTATTACTGTGCATAATTATTAGGCAACTTAACAAAAAACAAATATATACCCATTTCAATTATTTATTTTTACCAGTGAAACCAATATAACATCTCAACATTCACAAATATACATTTCTGACATTCAAAAACAAAACAAAAACAAATCAGTGACCAATATA
Source organism: Bufo bufo (assembly GCF_905171765.1). Taxonomy (NCBI): domain Eukaryota; kingdom Metazoa; phylum Chordata; class Amphibia; order Anura; family Bufonidae; genus Bufo; species Bufo bufo. Next base: position 564,231,235 of record NC_053392.1, on the reverse strand, counting down.
GCCACCTTTCTTTGCAAGGACACTCAAAAGCCTGCCATCCATGGATTCTGTCAGTGTTTTGATCTGTTCACCATCAACATTGCGTGCAGCAGCAACCACAGCCTCCCAGACACTGTTCAGAGAGGTGTACTGTTTTCCCTCCTTGTAAATCTCACATTTGATGATGGACCACAGGTTCTCAATGGGGTTCAGATCAGGTGAACAAGGAGGCCATGTCATTAGATTTTCTTCTTTTATACCCTTTCTTGCCAGCCACGCTGTGGAGTACTTGGACGCGTGTGATGGAGCATTGTCCTGCATGAAAATCATGTTTTTCTTGAAGGATGCAGACTTCTTCCTGTACCACTGCTTGAAGAAGGTGTCTTCCAGAAACTGGCAGTAGGACTGGGAGTTGAGCTTGACTTCATCCTCAACCCGAAAAGGCCCCACAAGCTCATCTTTGATGATACCAGCCCAAACCGGTACTCCACCTCCACCTTGCTGGCGTCTGAGTCGGACTGGAGCTCTCTGCCCTTTACCAATCCAGCCACGGGCCCATCCATCTGGCCCATCAAGACTCACTCTCATTTCATCAGTCCATAAAACCTTAGAAAAATCAGTCTTGAGATATTTCTTGGCCCAGTCTTGACGTTTCAGCTTGTGTGTCTTGTTCAGTGGTGGTCGTCTTTCAGCCTTTCTTACCTTGGCCATGTCTCTGAGTATTGCACACCTTGTGCTTTTGGGCACTCCAGTGATGTTGCAGCTCTGAAATATGGCCAAACTGGTGGCAAGTGGCATCTTGGCAGCTGCACGCTTGACTTTTCTCAGTTCATGGGCAGTTATTTTGCGCCTTGGTTTTTCCACACGCTTCTTGCGACCCTGTTGACTATTTTGAATGAAACGCTTGATTGTTCGATGATCACGCTTCAGAAGCTTTGCAATTTTAAGAGTGCTGCATCCCTCTGCAAGATATCTCACTATTTTTGACTTTTCTGAGCCTGTCAAGTCCTTCTTTTGACCCATTTTGCCAAAGGAAAGGAAGTTGCCTAATAATTATGCACACCTAATATAGGGTGTTGATGTCATTAGACCACACCCCTTCTCATTACAGAGATGCATATCACCTAATATGCTTAATTGGTAGTAGGCTTTCGAGCCTATACAGCTTGGAGTAAGACAACATGCATAAAGAGGATGATGTGGTCAAAATACTCATTTGCCTAATAATTCTGCACACGGTGTAATCCTGCCAATGCTACTACAGGTTTTAAACAAAACCTATCAGACCGGTGAACTCCCTCCATCTTTATCTGAAGCTTGTGATTACACTCATTTAAGGGTAAGGATGATAGAGAGATCAGGGCGTATCGCCCGATCTCCCTGTTAAATACAGACTATAAAATCTGTGCAAAAATAATTGCTAATAGATTAAAAGAAGTCATTGATAGGTTAATTCACCCAGATCAGACTGGGTTTATACCCAAGAGATTAGTACAATCCAGCATACGTAGAGCTTTTTTGAACATACAGGTGGGGGAGGGGGGAGGTTCCCGCTCCATCCTGTCATTAGACGCGGAGAAAGCGTTTGACAGGGTGGAGTGGGCATAACTCTGGAAAGTAATGCATAGGATGAATCTGGGACAATACTTTATAAAGTGGGTCCAGATTCTATATAATCACCCCAAAGCCAGAATCAACATTAACGGGGTGTAGTCTGAGCAAATAGAGTTGCATAGAGGGACAAGACAGGGATGCTCCCTTTCCCCTTTACTGTTTGCTTTTTTTATAGAACCGCTGGCAGCTAAAATTAGATTGGATAAAAGGATTAAAGGTTTTGGCATGAAGGGGACCTCTGACAAGATAAGTATGTATGCAGATGATCTCTTAATTTTTTTTGAGAATCCAACTTTTCAGCTGTCTCATCTTACGGAACTAATAAAAAAGTTTAGTGATATCTCGGGATATAAAATCAACTGGGCCAAATCAGTATTGTTGCCGCTTGATCAGGCAACTCTACCGAACTCCCTGGAAATTAGGGTATTGAAATCTATGGAATCTTTTGAATATCTGGGTGTAAAGTTGAGTGCAAGCATCCTTGACTTTACGAAACTAAATGTTTCTCCCTTGTTGACTAAATGTAAAAGCAAAATAAGTGTTTGGCAGAAGTTACCGATAGTACAGGCGGACAGAATTGCATCAATAAAAATGGTGTTACTTCCCCAGATTTTGTATATTTTGGCAGCTTGTCCAGTTTGGATAGAGGATTGTTTCTTCAACCATCAGGAACGGCTGCTGAATGACTTAATCTGGGGAAGAAAAAGAGTAAGACTAAAACAGAAATACCTTTGATTAGCAGAAGAGGATGAAGGGCTATCAGTTCCCTTTTTCCAGGGATACTATTTGGCCTCTCAAGTCCAGTGGTTAAAATCTGGGGAAAATACTATAAACCAATACCTAGAAAGGGGTTTTAACGTCCCAAAATATAACATATTTAGTATATTAGAGACGGGATTTATTTAAAAAAAGGTAAAAAGTGCCCAATATGTCGAATGGTTGACTTGGCTTTTGGAAAAATTAAAAGAATACTAGGAATTTTGAACACTTCACATTTTTCACCTTTGTGGTGTAATAGTAACATTAGAGAATTACAATTAATTGCAGAATATAAGTATTGGGAAAAGTATGGTATAATTTTCATATCACAGCTAGTTAAGAATGGGGAAATAAGAGCACTAAAAGAGTTATGCCCTGGAATAAACTTAGATTCAATGAGTCGGTTTCGGTATCACCAATTAAAACACGCATTTGAAGCCACACAAAACAGGGAATACTTTAATATAATAAAATATGAATTTATAGATTTTTGTCATCAATACACGACAACCAGGGTGACTATTTCTCAAGTATATAGGATAATAAGGAAGGCGTTGGGTAAAATAGTAAAGTTTAATATAGAGGAAAAATGGGCGAAGGATATAGGATCAAACACATTAGAATGGGGGAATATATATAAAAATATAAAAAGGGCCACGATTTCTAGTAACTTTAGGATAATCTATTTTAATATTATCCATAGAACATACATGACTCCACTATTGCTAAGTAAGATTTACAAAGAACGAAAATCAAACAGTTGGAAATGTAAAGAAGAGGGCGTCGACTATATACAGTTGCAAGAAAAAGTATGTGTACCCTTTGGAATGATATGGATTTCTGCGCAAATTGGTCATAAAATGTGATCTGATCTTCCTCTAAGTCACAACAATAGACAATCACAGTCTGCTTAAACTAATAACACACAAATAAGTAAATGTTACCATATTTTTATTCAACACACCATGTAAACATTCACAGTGCAGGTGGAAAAAGTATGTGAACTCCTAGACTAATGACATCTCCAAAAGCTAATTGGAGTGAGGTGTTCGCCAACTGGAGTCCAATCAATGATATGAGATTGGAGGTGTTTGTTACAGCTGCCCTGCCCTATAAAAAACACACACCAGTTCTGGGTTTTCTTTTCACAAGAAGCATTGCCTGATGTGAATGATGCCTTGCACAAAAGAGCTCTGAGAAGACCTACGATTAAGAATTGTTGACTTGCATAAAGCTGGAAAGGATTATAAAAGTATCTCCAAACGCCTTGCTGTTCATCAGTCCACGGTAAGACAAATTGACTATAAATGGAGAAAGTTCAACACTGCTGCTACTCTCCCTAGGAGTGGCTGTCCTGTAAAATATGACTGCAAAAGCACAGCGCAGACTGCTCAATGAGGTGAAGAAGAATCCTAGAGTGTCAGCTAAAGACTTACAAAAGTCTCTGGCATATGCTAACATCCCTGTTAGCGAATCTACGATACGTAAAACACTAAACAAGAATGGATTTCATGGGAGGATACCACAGAGGAAGCCACTGCTGTCCAATAAAACATTGCACAGTTTGCACAAGAGCACCTGGATGTTCCACAGCAGTACTGGCAAAATATTCTGTGGACAGATGAAACCAAAGTTGAGTTGTTTGGTAGAAACACACAACACTATGTGTGGAGAAAAAGAGGCACAGCACACCAACATCAAAACCTCATCCCAACTGTGAAATATGGTGGTGGGGGCATCATGGTTTGGGGCTGCTTTGCTGCGTCAGGGCCTGGACGGATTGCTATCATCGAAGGAAAAATGAATTCCCAAGTTTATCAAGACATTTTGCAGGAGAACTTAAGGGCATCTGTCCACCAGCTGAAGCTCAACAGTAGATGGGTGTTGCAACAGGACAACGACCCAAAGCATAGAAGTAAATCAACAACAGAATGGCTTAAACAGAAGAAAATACGCCTTCTGGAGTGGCCCAGTCAGAGTCCTGACCTCAACTCGATTGAGATGCTGTGGCATGATCTCAAGAAAGCGATTCACACCAGACATCCCAAGAATATTGCTGAACTGAAACAGTTCTGTAAAGAGGAATGGTCAAGAATTACTCCTGACTGTTGTGCATGTCTGATCTGCAACTACGGGAAACATTTGGATGAAGTTATTGCTGCCAAAGGAAGTTTAACCAGTTATTAAATCCAAGGGTTCACATAATTTTTCCACCTGCACTGTGAATGTTTACATGGTGTGTTCAATAAAAACATGGTAACATTTAATTCTTTGTGTGTTATTAGTTTAAGCAGACTGTGATTGTCTATTGTTGTGACTTAGATGAAGATCAGATCACATTTTATGACCAATTTGTGCAGAAATCCATATCATTCCAAAGGGTTCACATACTTTTTCTTGTAACTGTACATATGATATGGAGCTGTTCAAGTGTGCAACCCTATTGGAGAGAGGTTTTTCGTGTTTTAAGTGTAGAGTCCTCAGTATCCCTTCCACTTAAACTGGAAGTGGCTGTCCTGGGCTGTATCCCATTATCAATTAGGGAAAAAAGGAAAAAAAGGGCCTGGACAAGAGGCCTTATGGTGGCAAGAGTCATTATCGCAAGAGAGTGGTGCTCCGAAAGAGCACCCAATATTACGGAATGGAAAAATGTATTGGTAAAAATCGAGAGCTTCGAGGAATATGCAATAAGTAGTACAATCTGTCTCTAAAGAGCGGTGACATTGCCCGGACGGGGGTGGGGCGGTGAGGAAGGATAGAGAGAGATAAAGATAATGTATGCCCCCCTTAGGGGGACTCTATGATGCCTACCGAGATAAGCATCACGGGGGGATTTGGGGGGGGGGGTTATTTAAGGATAAGTTAATTTGGATAGACAATGGTAGGTCTGAGTTAAATGTAATGTGGAGTTTAATGGGGAGTTTTGGAACCCCCAAAACAGAACAGACTACTTACCATTTTGGTATTGCTGGTCTTTACTATGATTTATAACTTATTATACTGACTGCTTTGGCAGATTGTGTACTGTTGAACTCAGATTTTGTATTGTCAAACCTAATTTTAAAGTTGTATTATGAAAGGAAAAAATAAAAAATTAAATATAACATAAAAAAATATAAATAAAACATAGCAAAGCACAACCGCTTCTCCGCAAACTTTTCAAAAGTGACTAGAGCAGCATAAACCAGTAAAAGGAGACACATTTTAGCGTAGGTTAGTAGGACTTGGGCCAAAATTTGTGAATCTTACACACCAGGCTTAGATGATTGATACATGCCCCTTAAGGTTGGTGTATAAAATGGCAATTTTAGTGCAGATAGAGCAATCCTCATCTAGATTGTGGTTTATCCCAATGCCATTCTGGATCCCCCAGACACCATCGAGGTGTCACCTCTTGTTGCTTCTCCGGAGGGGATGCTAAGGAATGGTGCACCCCAATGGGAAATAAGTCCAGAAATTCAAGGTTTCCAATAAACCAGTGTGCTTCATTACTAGAGGAACTCAAGTGCAAAACAATATGGAAGAAGATTCTGTGCTGAGGAAAGGCCTGAGCAAGCTGTCCCTTTCTCTCAGAAGGCTGGTGCCCTGGCCAAAGATCTGACGGCCAAGGGTCTGTGACAGGATAGGATAGGTCATCAATATCATATTAGCAGGGGTCTGACTTCCAACACCAATCAGCTGTTTGAAGGAGTAGCCACACTTGTGTAGTTCCTTGGAGAAGGAGTTTGTGGATATCTGCCCCTACTGCTACTACACAAAGCCATCCACCCATTATTCTAGTGCACTTGGAAGGGTTAACTTGCAGTGATTTATGCCATTGTTTACACTTTTACTGTTTTATATTGTTGAACTTCATGTTGCATGTTTATTTTAATATAGCCTGTTCATTTGCAGTATTATTGCACTGCATTGTGGAAAGGGTTAATACACAGCCAGCTAATACTGAGAGACTTTGGGACTTTTTACCTATGCACTGAGAAGTTTGAAATTTTCACCAGTTACTATAAGGGACTATGCAAAGTTTTGGATTGAAACCCCCCCCCACACACACACACTGACCTTTTGTCTGTCTGGTTTAGCTTTGTTGTTTACATCTGAAGACTTGTTTATGCCTGAAAAAAACTGCTTAGTCATTCCCATAGACTTATATTAGTATTGAAACGAATTTATGACAGACTGAAATTGCGAATTGTTTCTGTTTTAGGCTCTGCTTCTCCGCTCCACCCCTCCCACTAAAAAGTTCTAGTTCAGTTAGAAATTGCATATAAGGAGAGCAGTTAGAGCTCCTAGTTGTCTGCAGATAGAGGCCAGTGTTTAGTAAAAGAGACTCTGCCAGACTGCACGAGTGACCAGAATAAAATGTGGAGATGGGGATACTCTGCCACAAACCCTGGGTTACCAACCCTTTGACCAGAGTGCCAGCCATATGACAGCCACAGACTCTGTGCTATCAGCCCTTTAACCAGGGCACCAGTCTTCTTAGAGAGACAAATGGACTGCTATCTCAGACCTTTCCTCAGCACAGAACCTTCTGTATTGTTTTGCACTTGAGTTCCTCCAGTAAAGCACCACACTGGTTTACTGCAAAACTGACTCTCTGGACTAATTTCGGATTAGGGGGCACCATGCCTTACTATCCTCTCTCTCGAGAGAGTAGCAACACCTTGTGACAACGGTGTCCAAGGGACCCAATGTAGAATTGGGACCACCCTAAATCTGGCCACTGTATTCATGAAAGCTCTTCAAAATTCCCTGGGCGTTTTCTCACTTGTAGTGGTGGTGCAGTATAATTACAACTATTTGTTCCATTCAAGTGTGCTAAATTTTTTAAAAGCATTCACCTTTCGTTAAAATTGGTGTAATTCACTCAAAATATATTTTTTAAGACTTGTGTATGAAACACCAGTTTTATTAAATCTGCGCCTCATCTTTAGTGGGGATTTTTGTGCTTTGTATCCTAAAAACTGTATAGTTCTGACCACTATAAAATTTTAATCTATTTAGATTTTTTTTTAAATGCTATTTAAGGGTACAATTTTACTATTAGCTTATTGTTGACCAATGTGGTTTTGAGATGATTATATGGTACTTACTAATATAGTCTTTGTTGAAAATCTGCACTATTTTTTTATATTTCATAAGGTATGATTCCTTGTTTTGTCTTTTGTGCTGTCCACACAGAGGTCCTGTCCATAAAATGGCTGCTGTTGGAGGATCATGTGATCAGGCAAATCACCTTCATGCGATGCCTCCTCCAATCAAACACAATGTATCTGCAACTACCAACATAACAAGTGCAGATCGCAGGTGCAGTGTGTTTGAATTGAAAATGGTTTTTGTTAAAAATGGTGCAGATTTTTAACAAAGACTATATTAGTAAGTGCCACATAATCATCTCACAACTACATTGGTCAACAATAAACAGAAACAAACGGTTTGTTTATAAACACACTGCACTTTTTCTTGTAATTAAAATATAGTCCACAAAGTATTCCTTTTTGGTGGCAGATGCTTTCTTCACTTACTTCTGACCTGTGGGTGGCATTTTGAGAGATTCATCTTAATCGAATCACAAAAGATTTGGTGTAATCCAAATTTTTGGGAAATTCAAGATAAATTTGATTTGGATAGAATCGGTTTGTTCATCTCTAGTACTCATTTAAAGGGCGTTCTCACATAGCCCTATGCAAAGTGAATAGGGGATCATTGATAATTGTTGCTCCCAGTTTCAATAATGTCTTGGAAGCATCCCCTGTGTTAGGTCAGCTGTCTATCTCCACCACTGCCCTGCTCTACTCTATGGGTATGATATCTGCTCTACTCATCATGCTGTTACCTCCATGCTTCTGCCTTGTGCTCCAGCCTTTGCCTCCTTAAGGTGCGCATGCGCTCACCTTTGGCCTCTTAAAGGGCCAGTGCGTGCTCCCAAATCCTTCCACAGCCAATGGCTGAGGGTTCCTGGATATTGCAAGCACCCTTGTTACAGGGCTGAGATTCAGTTCTGTTTTGATATTTAAATTAAACACATGGTTGAGTGAGTAACATCACACTGCCATGTGGTTCCATAGTCATGACCCCACCCCTTCCTGTGCTTACATTAAAGGTACAAGGCATTGGGGGGCAGGTGTTAATATACCTAGCCACTGGGGAATTCCTTGGGCAGACTAGCTTCCTGTGAGGTCTTAGATGGAGGAAGTGGGACCACTATACATTCTAAGGCTAAGTATCTTGTGTCTATATTGTTAGACTATAGGCCAGTTGCATTGTGTATGTATACTGATATGACCATAATATTGAAAGTATTTGTATATGTTGTAGTACATTATAGTTAATTAAAGGTGTCTTTTATGTTATATCTGCAACGGTTGTGTGTTATTCCTGGTGATAATTTACTGCCTGAAAAGAAAACACTTTAAAACCATGTTATTTAAATATATTCACTTAAAAATGTGGCTAACCGCCAAAGATACTTGAATCAGGCTGAGTGGAGGGGGGTGGTTATTATTACTTAATTTGTTTATACCACAGATCCCTCCTGTCACACTTGAATACTGCTATCCCAGGTGGGGATATTTGGAGACATAAGTTACCATCAGTATCTCTAATAATAAAATCCCTGTGTGAGTGTGCTGTGTCCCTGTGTGTGTCACCAGTTTTGCAGAGGGGCATACGTGGTGCTGCATCCAATGAGGACACAGCACTCCACACGGACACAGCGCTACTCACAAGTTTCCCTGCTCCCCCTTTCAGGATGGCAGAGCGGCAGCGGGGTAGAGTGTTAGCTGTAATGTACAGCTAACACTCTGCTTCAAACAGCAGACATCAGTACTGGCACCGATGTCGGCCGTTTAACCCCTTCCATGCCGTGGTTCTTTAGGGCCTGCTGTATGGAGGGGCTAACCATCGGGCCGCTGCTCTGCTGTGGCGATGGCCGATGCTTGAATGTTAAACTAAGGGAGGGAGCTCCCTCCACCATTGGGCCGCTGCGCTTGCCGTGGTATATCTAATCCTGATCAGGCTCCTGCTAAAGGCAGGAGCCTGATCAGGATTATTGTGAGTTCAATACACTGCAGTACACACATATATACAGGTGAAACTCGAAAAATTAGAATATCGTGCAAAGTTCATTTATTTCAGTAATGCAACTTAAAAGGTGAAACTAACATATGAGATAGACTCATTACATGCAAAGCGAGATATTTCAAGCCTTTTATTTGTTATAATTTGGATGATTAATGCTTACAGCTTATGAAACAAAGTCACAATTTTGAGGTACCCTTTGCTCAGGGGGTATGGATTAATTAGCTGACTAGAGTGTGACACTTTGAGCCGAGAATATTGAACCTTTTCACAAAATTCTAATTTTAAGTTGCATTACTGAAACAAATGGACTTTTGCACGATATTCTAATTTTTCGAGTTTCACCTGTGTATATATACAGTCGTGGCCAAAAGTTTTGAGAATGACACAAATATTAGTTTTCACAAAGTTTGCTGCTAAACTGCTTTTAGATCTTTGTTTCAGTTGTTTCTGTGATGTAGTGAAATATAATTCCACGCACTTCATACGTTTCAAAGGCTTTTATCGACAATTACATGACATTTATGCAAAGAGTCAGTATTTGCAGTGTTGGCCCTTCTTTTTCAGGACCTCTGCAATTTGACTGGGCATGCTCTCAATCAACTTCTGGGCCAATTCCTGACTGATAGCAACCCATTCTTTCATAATCACTTCTTGGAGTTTGTCAGAATTAGTGGGTTTTTGTTTGTCCACCCGCCTCTTGAGGATTGACCACAAGTTCTCAATGAGATTAAGATCTGGGGAGTTTCCAGGCCATGGACCCAAAATGTCAACGTTTTGGTCCCCGAGCCACTTAGTTATCACTTTTGCCTTATGGCACGGTGCTCCATCGTGCTGGAAAATGCATTGTTCTTCACCAAACTGTTGTTGGATTGTTGGAAGATTTTGCTGTTGGAGGGTGTTTTGGTACCATCCTTTATTCATGGCTGTGTTTTTGGGCAAAATTGTGAGTGAGCCCACTCCCTTGGATGAGAAGCAACCCCACACATGAATGGTCTCAGGGTGCTTTACTGTTGGCATGACACAGGACTGATGGTAGCGCTCACCTTTTCTTCTCCGGACAAGCCTTTTTCCAGATGCCCCAAACAATCGGAAAGAGGCTTCATCGGAGAATATGACTTTGCCCCAGTCCTCAGCAGTCCATTCACCATACTTTCTGCAGAAGATCAATCTGTCCCTGATGTTTTTTTTTGGAGAGAAGTGGCTTCTTTGCTGCCCTTTTTGACACCAGGCCATCTTCCAAAAGTCTTTGCCTCCCTGTGCATGCAGATGCGCTCACACCTGCCTGCTGCCATTTCTGAGCAAGAGCTCTGCACTGGTGGCACTCCGATCCCGCAGCTGAATCCTCTTTAGGAGACGATCCTGGCGCTTGCTGGACTTTCTTGGACGCCCTGAAGCCTTCTTAACAAGAATTGAACCTCTTTCCTTGAAGTTCTTGATGATCCTATAAATTGTTGATTGAGGTGCAATCTTAGTAGCCACAATATCCTTGCCTGTGAAGCCATTTTTATGCAACGCAATGATGGCTGCACACGTTTCTTTGCAGGTCAACATGGTTAACAATGGAAGAACAATGATTTCAAGCATCACCCTCCTTTTAACATGTCAAGTCTGCCATTTTAACCCAATCATCCTGACATAATGATCTCCAGCCTTGTGCTCGTCAACCTTCTCACCTGAGTTAACAAGACGATTACTGAAATGATCTCAGCTGGTCCTTTAATGACAGCAATGAAATGCAGTGGAAAGGTTTTTTTGGGATTAAGTTAATTTTCATGGCAAAGAAGGACTATGCAATTCATCTAATCACTCTTCATAACATTCTGGAGTATATGCAAATTGCTATTATAAAAACTTGAGCAGCAACTTTTCCAATTTCCAATATTTATGTAATTCTCAAAACTTTTGGCCACGACTGTATATATATATATATATATATATATATATATATATATAATGAGAGTTGGGCAGCACTGCAGTCTCTTGCGTATGGATGGAGTGCCAGTGGCCAAGGAGACGATCCTGCTAAAAATGAATAAACAGAAGAAATTCCACGGCACATCCGAGAGATAAAATAAATGTAGTGACTTTATCTCTCGGATGTGCCGTGGAATTTCTTCTGTTTATATATATATATATATATATATATATATAAATATATACATACACTCACCTAAAGAATTATTAGGAACACAATACTAATACGGTGTTGGACCCCCTTTTGCCTTCAGAACTGCCTTAATTCTACGTGGCATTGATTCCACAAGGTGCTGATAGCATTCTTTAGAAATGTTGGCCCATATTGATAGGATAGCATCTTGCAGTTGATGGAGATTTGAGGGATGCACATCCAGGGCACGAAGCTCCCGTTCCACCACATCCCAAAGATGCTCTATTGGGTTGAGATCTGGTGACTGTGGGGGCCATTTTAGTACAGTGAACTCATTGTCATGTTCAAGAAACCAATTTGAAATGATTCGAGCTTTGTGCCATGGTGCATTATCCTGCTGGAAGTAGCCATCAGAGGATGAATACATGTTCTCATTTTGTTTACGCCAAATTCAGACTCTACCATTTGAATGTCTCAACAGAAATCGAGACTCATCAGACCAGTCTTCAACAGTCCAATTTTGGTGAGCTTGTGCAAATTGTAGCCTCTTTTTCCTATTTGTAGTGGAGATGATTCTGCTGTTGTAGCCCATCCGCCTCAAGGTTGTGCGTGTTGTGGCTTCACAAATGCTTTGCTGCATACCTCGGTTGTAACGAATGGTTATTTCAATCAACGTTGCTCTTCTATCAGCTTGAATCAGTCGGCCCATTCTCCTCTGACCTCTAGCATCCACAAGGCATGTTTGCCCACAGGACTGTCGCATACTGGATGTTTTTCCCTTTTCACACCATTCTTTGTAAACCCTAGAAATGGTTGTGCGTGAAAATCCCAGTAACTGAGCAGATTGTGAAATACTCAGACCGGCCCGTCTGGCACCAACAACCATGCCACGCTCAAAATTGCTTAAATCACCTTTCTTTCCCATTCTGACATTCAGTTTGGAGTTCAGGAGATTGTCTTGACCAGGACCACACCCCTAAATGCATTGAAGCAACTGCCATGTGATTGGTTGACTAGATAATTGCATTAATGAGAAATAGAACAGGTGTTCCTAATAATTCTTTAGGTGAGTGTATATATACACACATAATTGGTTAAAAATCAAAAAAATTAAAAACATTAAACATGCTTAGTATCGCTGTGTCCGTAAGGACCTGATCTATAAAAGGATCATGTTACTTTTATCGCACGGTGAACACCATAAAAAAAAAAGATAACCTGTGATGGAATTGCAATTTTGCCCACCGTACTTCCCAAAAAATTGTATAAAAAGTGATAAAGTCATATGTATCCAAAATTAGCACCAATTAAACCGTTACCTCATCCCACAAAAAATGAGCCCCACTCGTCCCAAAAAAAATAAAAATATGTCTTTCAGAAAATGGAGACACAAAACATGCTTTTATTGAATAAAATAAAGTTTAAAAAAAATGCACATATTAGGTATCGTCATCTCCGTAATGATGTGCTCTATAAAAATAGCATGTGATCTAACCCATCTGGTGAACACCATAAAAAAAAAATATAAAAGTGGCAAACAAATTTTTTTTTAGTACCTTACATCACAAAATGTGTAATACCAAGCAATCAAAAAGTCATATGTGTCCAAAATTAGCACCAATTAAACCGTTACCTCATCCCACAAAAAATGAGCCCCATTCAGAAAATGGAAACACAAAAACATGTTTTTTTTAAAAAAAATGCTTTTATTGTGTAAAAAAATAAATAAAAATGCACATATTAGGCATCACTGTGTACTTAACAACCTGCTCTAAAAAGAATTATATGTGATCCAGCCCGTCTGGTAAATGCTGTAAAAAATAAAAAATGTGCCAAAAAAGCAATTTTTTATCACCTTACATTACAAAAAGTGTAATACCAAGCGATCAAAAATTCATATGTGCCCCAAAATGGTACCATTTAAACCATCATCTCTTCCAGCAAAAAATGAGACCCTACCTAAGACAATCACCCAAAAAAAATAATAATATGGCTTTCAGAATTTGGAAACACAAAAACATGATTTAAAAAAAAAAACATTTATTGTGTAAATCCAAAATAAAAGTAAAAAAATAGACTTATTAGGTATTGCCACATCGTTACGACCTGCTGTATAAAAAGATCACAATATCTACTCTGTCAGGTGAACATTGTAAAAAAAAATAATAATAAAAACTGTGCCAGAACAGCCATTTTTTTGTTACCTTGCCTCATAAAAAGAGTAATATATATATATACACACACACACACACAATGCACAACTACCTCGAGCAAAAGATTTATATTCTGCAGGAATAACCCTAATAATAACACCCCCCCCCCCCCCCGCACCGCTCACACCAGCGAGCCGGCAAGCAGGTCGGAGAGCCACCTTTTCTGTTCGTCAGTCCCAGCCTCCATTCTGTTTGTCAGTCACAGCACTATTAGCCATATACAGAGGAGCCCCTATCAGCAGTCTGACCCACCAGTCGCTACCAGCAGTCTCAGCACCAGCAGTCAGTTCCAGTCGTACAGCCACCAGTCACAGTGCCAGCAGTGTCAGCCACCAGTCAGTGCCAGCCATCTCAACTATCAGTCAGTGCCACCAGCCACAGCCACCAGTCTCAGCCACCAGTCAGTGCCAGCAGTCTCAGCTACAGCCAGCACTCGGTGCCAGCAGTCTCAACTGCAAGCCGCAGCCAGCAGTCTCAGCCACAGCCACCAGTCAGTGCCAGTAGTCTCAGCCGCAGCCAGCAGTCTCAGCCACAGCCACCAGTCAGTGCCAGCAGTCTCAGCCACCAGCCGCAGTCAGCAGTCTGAGCTACAGCCAGCACTCAGTGCCAGCAGTCTCAGCCACAAGCCACAGCCAGAAATCTCAGCCTCAGCCACCAGCCACAGCCACCAGTCAGTGCCAGCAGTCCCAGCCACAAGCCACAGCCAGCAATCTCAGCCTCAGCCACCAGTCTCGGCCACCAGCCACAGCCACCAGTCAGTGCCATCAGTCTCCACCACAGCCACCAGTCAGTGCCAGAATTCTCCGCTACAGCTAGCACTCAGTGCCAGCAGTCTCAGCCACAAGCCGCAGCCAGAAATCTCCGCCACAGCCACCAGTCAGTGCCAGCAGTCTCAGCCACAAGCCGCAGCCAGCAGTCAGTGCCAGAAGTCTCAGCCACAGCCAGCAGTCTCAGCTACAGCCACCAGTCAGTGCCAGCAGTCTCAGCCGCAGTCAGCAGTCTCAGCAACCAGTCAGTGCCAGCAGTCCCAGCCACAGTCACCAGTCAGTGCCGGCAGTCAGTGTGGTCAAGTTCCCTTGCCATTTAATATAGATGGTTCCTACTAATGTTTATGCACTACTGTTCTAGCGCCCGTTATTGTAACGGGCTTAATGTCTAGTATTGTATAAATAAATACTATGTATCACCACATCTCATGTTTCTCCCCATTTATCACATGGGTAACAGATAGAATTTAAAATAGTTATCCTGGAAATGATTTAGAGGTTCAGTAGGTGCTCTTATATCTGTGGCTCTTATCAGCCTACAGCACCTCTACCCTTACACTCCCAACACCTCCAGACAAATACTCTTTCACTTTCACATGTATCCTTGTAACCCTATTGCGTCTGCTCGACGCATTTCTATGCCCCCTGAGTTGCTACTGGCATGTCATCAGGTGCAGAAGACAAAGCACAAGATTTTAATGAACGCTGCACACCAATATGGGTGTGGCTCGGCCTCGGTCTATATAAAGAACGGCTATTCGCGCCTGCGCTACGGCCCTTACAATGCTGCAGGCTTACACAGTATCAATGCTGCACGCCCGCCATCAGTGGCTTGCAGCTTCTTCTTTCTGTTTTTGAGCGCTGCTGAACGCCAAGTATCATTAAAATCTTGTGCTTTGTCTTCAGCTCCTGATGACATGCCAGTAGCAACTCAGGGGGCATAGAAACGTGTCAAGCAGACGCAATAGGGTTACAAGGGTACATGTGAAAGTGAAAGAGTGTTTGTCTGGTGTGGATACTGTGGGGAGCAGCGGATTGCCTGGAACGGTGACGGGAGGTGCCGGTGTTGCGGCTGGGAGTAACGGTGCAGTTGGGGGAGTTGATGGGGGAGTTGGCACAGGTTCTAACACTGCGGTTGGGAGGTCGGGTGAGGTGGTCTCAGTCTCGGTACAGGCGGCTGGGGAGGATGACAGGCTCAGGGTAGACGATACAGCACGTGGAGAAGTGTATGTCTGTTTTGAAGGGCCCTTAGGGGCGCATTTAAAACAAGACGTGCGTGAACGCATTTGGAAGGGGGAGTATGTGGAAATTTTTCCCTACTCCCCCTGGAGCGGTTTAACTTGGAGAGGGGAAAAAAGGACGACGAAAAAAAAAGAGGAGGACGAGAAGCGTAGGTTCCGTTTAATCCCGCGCACGTTCTCTAACTGTCTTCGAGCATTTGCGATCTTGGCCAGTGTGATAGGTGAAAGAAAGCCGGAGTGTTGTTCGGCTTTATTTTGTTATATGGACGCCATAGGGTAAGCGTTTTGGGTGTACGGCGGAACGGGTTGGCTCCGCTATGATGAACAGTTCAGACAGAGGATGGCGGTGCGGAGTAGCATTCGGTGGGACCATAAGGACATTGGGCTGTGGATGCGGGTAATGGCACCTGTGCGCCCGGCCCAGTCCTTTAGGGGAAAGGCAGGAGGGTCAGGGCAGTCAGCATTTGCAGTTGCTTCCGCAAAAGGATTATGTTTCCTTTTTAACGAAGGAAACTGCAAATTTGGGGCAAAATGTCGCTTCAAACACGAGTGTTCGTCCTGCGGCGGAAACCACGGTCTCAACCGTTGCTTTAGGGCCAATAGACAGAGAGGGTGGGAAGCAAGTGGAAAGGGGCCTGACACCAGTTCAGGTGGAAAAGATGGCCCCCTTTCTAAGTAGATACCCGGATCAGGATGTGGCCGAGTTTTTGAGGTTAGGGTTTACGGAAGGTTTTCATATTCTGTCGGTGCCGTTGTCGGATGTTCTCGTTCAAAAAAAATTACGTTTGGCCTTACAGCACTCAGAAGTGGTAACTCAAAAGTTGGAAAGGGAGGTGGCCATTGGCCGCATGGACGTCCCGTTTAAGGAACCGCCTTTTCCTAATTTGAGAGTATCACCGTTAGGGTTAGTTCCCAAAAAAGAGCCAAACTCGTTTAGACTCATTCATCACCTATCCTACCCAAAGGGGGCTATTGATCCGGAATTATGTTCGGTGGTGTACACTTCATTTGACGCAGCTGTTGCCTGGGTTCGGCGGTTCGGGGCGGGGGCGTTATTGGCAAAAACGGACATTGAGGCGGAGTTTCGCCTATTGCCCATTAACCCAGATAGTTTGCACTTGTTGGGATGTTATTGGGGGGGTGGATATTTTGTGGATAGGTGTTTACCAATGGGTTGTTCTGTGTCTTGTGCATATTTCTAGTCCTTCAGCTCTTTTTTGGAATGGGTGGTAGTGGACGTGTCAGGTTGTTCATCCATTATACATTACCTGGATGACTTTCTATGCCTGGGCCCAGCGGGCTCCAGGGTTTGTCCTTTGTTATTAAACACGTTGAGGTCTGTTTTTCATTCATTTGGGGTGCCATTGGCGGAGGAAAAAACAGTGGG
This sequence comes from Bufo bufo, assembly GCF_905171765.1. Classification (NCBI taxonomy): domain Eukaryota; kingdom Metazoa; phylum Chordata; class Amphibia; order Anura; family Bufonidae; genus Bufo; species Bufo bufo. The sequence goes on along the minus strand of NC_053392.1, from coordinate 564,214,085 downwards.
TCCGACAACGGAATTGAGTTTTTTAGGTATTGTGATCAACACTAAGAGGCTAGAATGTCATCTGCCAGACGATAAGTTGTTAGATTTGAGGTTGGCGGTGGACAGGGCTAGGCAGTCCCCCAAAATTAGATTGAAGGATTTACAGTTGCTGCTGGGAAAACTCAATTTCGCGTGTCGAATCATGCCCATGGGGAGGATATTTTGTCGGCGATTTGGCGGGGGCTACGGCTGGTGTAACGGCCTGCATCATTTCATTCGCTTAGGCAGGGAGCTAAAAGGGGACCTAGCGGTATGGGCCGAATTTTTACAGCATTTTAACGGTAGGTCTTTAGTTCTGAGTGAAGTGGTAGATAACTTTGATTTTGCCTGTTTTCGGACGCTGCTGGTGGATCTGGTTTTGGGGTTTATTGTCATGGGCAGTGGTGCGCGGGTAGTTGGCCAGAGGCTTGGGCGGACCGAGGATGGGTTAGAAACCTGGTGCTCTTAGAACTATTCCCGATTGTGCTTGCGATGGTGTTGTGGGGGGACCTCTTTAGGGATAAAAAAATTGCGTTTCCACTGAGACAATTTGGGGGTTGTGGAGATCATCAATGGGATGACGACATCCTCTCCGCCTGTTGTTCGCTTGCTGCAGCATTTAGTGTTAATTTGTTTAAGGTTTAATGCTTGGATAGTTGGGGTACATGTGCCTGGGATCACTAACTGTATTGCGGATGCCCTTTCTCGTTCGCAGTGGGAGCGGTTTCGGCAGCTGGCGCTGGATGCGTAGCTCGAGGGAATGCATTGTTCGGAGTCCATGTGGGAGCTGTTGGAGGGGCCATAGGTCAGTTGCTGCAGGATTCCATGAGCGCCGGGACGTGGGTAGCGTACGGTAAAGCGTGGCATGAGTGGCAGTCGTGGTGTTCGGACTTAGGGGTCCCAGCGTACGAGGGGGAGGTCCCGCTATTACTGTTTTTGTGGCATGTCAAGGAGGCAGGCTGGTCGGTTGCGCGCCTGAACAAATGGATAGCGGGACGTGCATTTGGGTTTAAGCTACGACAGTGGCCAGATGTTACAAAGGCGTTTTTAGTCCGGCAGGTGTTAAAAGGTTGGAGGCGCGGGGCACGGTCAGCTGATAGACGTAGGCCGGTTTCCTTTCAACTACAGTTGCGTATTGGCTGCCAACTAGAGGTGGTTTGTCATTCACCTTGGGAAGTAAAGCTATTTCGGGTGGCATTTTCCCTAGCCTTCTTTGGGGTGTTTCGGCTGGGTGAACTGGTCTGCAATAGCGTGCAAGTGATAGGCGGGGGATTGTTGAGAGAGGATGTTGTCTTGTCCCATAACAGGGTGGTCATTCGTATTCGCCGGTCAAAAACTGACAGAGAAGGGAGGGGTAGCTACGTTAGGTTATTTGAAGTGCCAGGTTGTTTTTTGTGCCCGGTCAGGTGCTTGCGGGAGTATTGTGTGGTTGGGATATCCGCGGTTGGCCCACTGTTGACCCATGAGGATGGATCCTATTTATCACGTTACCAGTTTGTGACAGTGTTTAAATGCTGCATACTCAAGTTGGGTATGGCAGCTGATGATTTTACGGGTCACTCGTTTCGCATTGGGGCGGCAACGGAAGCAGCAAGGGCGGGCTTGAGTGATGAGATTATTAAAAAAATAGGGAGATGGGAATCGGTTCGTTTACGTTCTTATGTGTGCTTAGGTTTCATTTAAATACTGCATGTATTGATTGTTGCTATGTTGTTTCTTTGTTGTGTTTTGCAGGTTGCAATCCAGCTTTGGTGTGGCTACTTGGCCACTCTTTTGTTTTTTGGTGTGCTCTTCGGACGGATGTGCGCCCTGATGGTCGGCAACTGGGCTTGCATAGGGAGGTAGCTGAAGTCCGATGGATCGGGGTAAGAGGCATGTTGTGGGAAGGTGTGTTGAGAGAGGTCCACAGGTACGTATGGTTGACTAGGCCACCAGATGTGCTGGTCCTGCATGTAGGGGGAAACGACTTAGGAGTCAGGCCGGTCCGGGAGTTAATACGGGACATCAAATTTGATTTGCTTCGGCTATGGTCATTATTTCCAGGTACTATTACGGTGTGGTCTGACATTGTGCCACGGAAGGTGTGGCGTGGCGCTCGTTCGGTAGAGCGCCTTAATAAAGCGCGGTTGAAAGTCAATAGGATGATAGGTAAATTTATGGCCAGGAATGGGGCCGTAGCGGTTCGGCATTCTGAGTTGGAACTGGGTGTGGGGGCTTTTTGGAGAGCAGATGGCATTCACCTCAATGCTGTCGGTATAGCTCTTTGGTCGTTAGGGGTTGCAGGAAGGCGTTGAATGAGCGCTAGGGTTGTGGAGGGACGCGCAAGCCTGAGGGTGGCGGTCAGGTTGCGCGTCGTTGGCGGGGGGAGGTCCTCGAAGTTGGTGACACTGATGCTTATGGAGGATGGGAGGGCCTCAATGGTGGGGGGCTGGACTCCCATGGTTGGTGTAGTTGGCTCGTGGAGAAGGCGTCCGTGAGTTGGTCTCCGAGCTGGCAGTTTACGGCTGGAGGCAGGACGGAGGCGCCAGTCTGGGCAAGTGCGTGTTAATAAAGTTGGGGCTTCGAGGACCTTCCCCGTCAGGGGGGAAGAGAATACTGTATTTAATGTTATTTAATGTTATTTAATTTTATTGATGCGTTATTGATGGTTATGTATCCAATATTTGGGAATAAACAGCTGCTGTGGCCATTAAATCCGAAATCGGCCTCTGTGTCTTCATTATGCATAAGGCAGTAAGTTGGAACGGGGGGAGGTCTGGGGTGTTAGGTAATAGTTATGCCCCGAAAGAATAGACAATAACCTGGTCATGTCTGTGCTCCAGCGTGTGCCTGTTCTGCTTGTGTATCCCACCACTTCCAGTTTCTGTTTCAATTCTATCTGTGTTTTAATTAACCCTGTCCATCTGCCTCATTTGTATCTTCACTATCTCCCTGCCTGTCTGTTTATCCTGTGCCTTCCACCATCTACGCTTCAAGTGTGCTGTCTGGATCTCAGAAACCTGCATTCAAGTCTTAGTGACTGCTCAGACTACACTTGCAGTGTTCCTACCTCTTTAGTGTGCTTTCTGTATTCTGCGCTTCTGGTACTTGCACCAGAGACCCTGACCTCTGTGGGTCAGCTTCTAACTACACCGCGACTATCACAGGAAGTAACGGTCTGTTTGCTTCCCTGCAGCAAAGGTCAGATCCCTCTGCATGAGTTAAAGGATGAATACTAGGGGAGCACCGGAATAACCCCCCTAGGGTTTAGCCAAACTAGTTAGTTGGCACAATGGGTCCACACTGATAATATGTAACATGCTGGTTACACAGGACACTGTGCTGCTGATAAATGACAATTTGTATTACAGTGTGAAAGATGCCTAACAAATGATAGGTGACACATTTACATAGGCTATTGATCGGGAACGATCATTCATGCAAATGTTTGTTCCTGATAATTGGCCCACTCCATTGTTAACACCATCTAAAGTTTGTCACCAACTATACATATTTCCATATCCCCCTCAGAAATGCATTGAATTGATGAGTTGCCCGCTTAGAAATGTATTGAATTGATGAGTTGCATGTAGATGCCTCTGTGGATATAGTATTTTTAGCTTTGGTACATAACCGATTCACTGCAGTAGACACTATTGTCAATAAATTCAGCAAGCATGAATTCAGGAATGTTGGAATGAAATTGAGTTGAAAACCATAATTGTGTGAAACGGTACTTTTTTTTTCTTAAAATAAGAAATCTTTTCTTTCAAATGCCTCATAAAATTGTAAGCAAGTTTACAGCTCACTAACTTTTTTCAGTATTGCTTTTTTCCTAAAATCACCTCTTTACTTTCAAACCTTAAAAGCTGTAGAGAGTAGCGCAGAGGGAACTAAAAGTGAAAAATGATGATATCTAGTCCATTTAAGGATCCTGTTACTGGCAGCCTGTTCTTGTAATACGATTGTCTGGTACAAGAATCTTACTACGCATTCATTTATTTTATTTCGTTCTGAATGTGTAAGCTGTCTTGCATGAATTTTTTAATGGTGTTTGTTTAGGAAAGACATGGCTAAACCCTTTATGGCTGTCGAGTCTTACTTCCTAATAACAGTTCCAAAAATTTTTCACCTTTTAGAAAGAATAGTCATTTTGATAACATTTTTGTCTTTTTTCTTAATTTTTTTGGTTTGTCTTTTTGACTACAAATGTTATACTACTAAATATGAACTAATATTTAGTAATTAAATAGACCATTTAATACATAGCAAAACTCAAACTTGCTTCCCTCTTATGGTGCTGGCCTGTAAGGTGGGGGAATGTTGCACCCACCTTTAAAGTGCTGTCCCATATAAAATATTCTACATTTATCAAAATTTGATCAGCACCTTGATCTGAATACTTTTTTAATTGCATGTAATAAAAAAAATGTATAGCCACTGAGCTATTCTGAGCTATTCAATAAAATGTACCGTATTTGTATAGCACCACCTGCTGTTTGCTCTTATCCTTATTTCCTGTCCACCTCACTGAGTTGGTTGTACACACTCAATTTAAATAAACTGTCATTAGCTGTATCTTCTGTTACAGGGAAAGAACTACAGCAAATAAAGACACACACCCTGAGATGCCAGCCTGAAATAAATCTAGCAGAACAATTGGAACAATGAATGGGGAGATGAGTGAAGTTTACAAAAATGCGATTTGGATTTTTTTCACAAAATTTGCTTCTTTCCGAAATAATTCTTAAAGAGGCGTGTTAAATCAGCTATATCTTGGCCTGTAAGGAGAGTGTATCTCAGTGTACATCACTGTGCATTGCAACAACATGCATAGTCAGTCCTTTCTGGTAGTGAAACAGTTTCTGTGACAGGCAGGTGGACACCCCAATAACAGTAGAACTAGAAAGCTTATTCACCCCAATTTGTGAATCAATGTCTAAAAGAATTGCTTATCTATTAAACAAGGAGGACACTGTTCAATGATATAGCTCTGTGCTCAACACAGGGATTAATGCAAACTGCACTGTCTCCTATGGATCCCTTCAGCTCCAGATTACTGTCCCTGCAGTCTCCCTATGATCACCCTACAGTTTGTAAAAAAATCTTCCTACACTGTCCCTACAGTCTCCCTATGCTCTCCTTACAGTGTGCAAAACCTCGCCCTATGATCTCCCTACACTGTCCTTGCACAATTTAAAGCTTTTAGCAACAATGTCCCTAGCACTTGTCACTAGTGATGGACGAACATCTGCCGGGACGGTTCTCGAACGCGATCAAATGTTCGCGAACCGCAAGTTCGCGGCGGGTTCAGGCGAACCTGAAAAACCTTCAGTTCATATTTGCAGCCAAGAAATAATTACTAGAAGTTCACAAATAGTCCCACAACATGGACAGTGACATACCAGATGTATTATTTGAATTTGCGATCTCCATTTATTATTTTTTTCAATGCGTAATATATTTTTCGCGTACGCGCATGTGCAAATTCACTATACTGTACCCAAATGCACTATAAAGAAAGTATATCGGTATATAACACCGCGCTTCGATCAGTTTTTTGGGGGGCGACTGGTATATCACACCAGTAGAAATTATTTGTTCCAATAACGCTTGTCCCTCTATATACCTGCAGTATCGCAGCAGAACCGCACACAACTGCCGCACAACACAAATGCCCTATAATATACTTTCTAACATAGAAAGTATATTATAACATTGTACAAGGAAGGCAATCCATTAGAATATACATAAAGATAAAACGGAACCTTTAATAATTTTACTATGAGGGTCCATTCACACATCCGTAAGTGTTTTGTGGATCCGCAAAACACGGACACCGGCAATGTGCATTCCACAATTTGTGGACCGCACATCGCCGGCACTATAATAGAAAATGCCTTATCTTGTCTGCAATTGCGGACAAGAATAGGACATGTTCTATTTTTTTGCGGAAACGGAAGCACAGATACGGAAGTGCGGATCCGCAAATGCGGATGCGGACAGCACATTCCGGCCCCATTGAACATGAATCGACCCATTTTGCGGACGTGTGAATGGAAAAGATATCCCTCAAAATGAAAATAAATTAAATTATCAAGGTTAAAGGGGTTCTGCACTTTGTTTTAACTGATGATCTATCCTCTGGATAGATCATCAGCATCTGATCGGCGGGGGTCCGACACCCGGGACCCCCACCAATCAGCTGTTTGAGAAGGCAGCGGCGCTCCAGCAGCGGCACGGCCTTCTCACTGTTTACCTCTGGCCCAGTGACGGCACGACTAGTATCAACTAGCGTGGGCGGGGCTAAGCTCCATTCAAGTGAACAGAGCTTAGCCCCACCCACGCTAGTTGATACTAGTCGTGACGTCACTAGGCCAGCGTTAAACAGCGAGAAGGCCGCGGCGCTGCTGAATCGCCGCTGCCTTCTCAAACAGCTGATCGGTGTGGGTCCCGGGTGTCGGACCCCCGCCGATCAGATGCTATATAATCTATCCAGAGGATAGATCATCAGTTAAAACAAAGTGCAGAACCTCTTTAAGCAAAAAGCATAGATGTGGTAGGCAATAACAAGTGCTCGGCGGCACCAAATCAGAAACCATATGTCCTTCCACAATCTGGGGGGTTCCAGTGCACATCCATGAATCCCGGAGGGAAAGAAAAAAACATCTATCCCTGGGCTAGATGATGATGTGGTATTGAAGGACAGGGTGGGCAATGAACTGTCCCTGATATTGCCCTACAAGGGGGCTGCTATTCTGGCCCTGATAGCCTAACCACAGACCACCCGCCCTGATAAGAGCGACCCCATCCGGAACCTTACCCTATATAAAAATGGCCCTAGTAAGCCCCTAGGCCCCTGACTTCCAGGTGATCACTATATAGATCTATGTGTTTTTGACTTATTATAAAAGTATATTATAAGTATATTGCACCCCTCTGTGTATCACACATATCGATAGCACACCTATACTAGTCCTTAAAATGACTTTTGTGGCCCTATTAACTAACGTTTGGTGTCCTTAACAGCCTGTCCCTGCTCCACACAGCAACCTCTTCCTACACTGGCAAAACACTGTATGTAAAATGGAGGCCAGATCAGGTTTATTTATAAGGTAGGGGGTATGTCCATGTGCTGAAATGTCTCAATTGGCTGTCCTGTACCACCTGATGGATGTCTCATGGGTCAAAGTTCTTCATAATGTAAAAGAATATGGCGGGCGCAAATTTCTCCATATGTTCGCATGTTCGGAGAATCGCGAACAGGCAAAGTTCGCCGCGAAACGACCGCCGGGCGAACCGCAAGGCCATCTCTACTTGTCACATCTTTCCCTATGCTCAGCTCAAAGTGAAATTGCAAAGACCGCTTGGGATGAGGCTTTTAAAGGGCTATGACATCACAGGGGCTGGCTAGCTGCTTATTGCCTGTCTGCCAATGGGTGATCGCGAGTTCCCGGGCTTCTTACTTTTACTTTTATAACACTTTGAAAGGCTATTTTATAAGCATTGGGGAATGAACCTTAGAGGCAATGGGGCATGCTGGAAGAGAACAAACAGTGCTGCAGGGTGAGAGGGCATCTCCACCATGTCCTAGCAGAAGTGGTTCAATAGCAGCAAAAATAGCCTTAGTCCTGAATCAGCCAGAACAGTTAATAGGGTATTGATGGCCATAGATGGCTGCATGTGGAAGTTATTCATTCTCTCTGCCCACAAGCATGTGACTGGGCCTCAGTGCTGGACCAACTTGTAAGTTTGAGGGGCTGCTAAAATGCTGTACATACGCACAAGTGGGTGTCTTCTTCCTGCAGTAGAATGCCCTGCTACAAGGCGACAGCATTGAGAGAAGAGGAGTCTCCATTCCCACAGAGTAAATGGCCCTACATATGAGACAGCTACAGATGCAATGGCTACATTGATGAAGAGGTAAAACAAGTGCGGGAGGAAGCAAAAGGCTAAGTGAGGCACCTGGGTCCCTGAAAGAGGACATAGTAGGGCTAATGTGAGTAGATACCCTGGCCTGTTTGTCTGACCCTGGGAACATTGGAGCAGTAGGAACAGTAATGCCCTGGGCAAATATGACATCTGCCAGGGGAAAGAGACCATGAGCGTAGGCACTAGAGGTCTAGAGGCATCAATATCACCACTGGATAAGGAAGATCCCCCCTTGGAACTAGTGATACTTTAATTATGGACTGTATATAGTTGCAGAGACTTCATATATATTGATGGACTTCATGTGATCTGCCTTTAAGAGACTGTAACTGAAACATGTATAGTACCCTTATAGTGAGTGAGGTAACCGACAAGCACATGTAACTGTGATTCTATGTTTGATGCAGTAAGCCCTTCTGTAGGGTGAACATGTACAGTTGAAGTCATAAGTTTACATACACCTTAGCCACATTTATTAAAACTCAGTGACCCAGATTTACTAATGGTAAAGATGGATTAAGCTTAAGATGGTCCGTCTAGACCTGCACCAGATTTATCACAGGGGCTCAGCCTGGATGATAAATGTGTTGCAGGGACAGACAATTTTTTCTGACTCTATACCAACTATTGGCTGGCTTATTTTGAGATGATGGCAAAAAATGGATCTCTTTTTGAGCATGTTCGAAAAAGTTGTAGAAATCCTAGATGCACAGTATTGCGCTTATAGTTTATGGGGAAGAGACACATTAGTAAATCCCAATCCTGACATTTCATCATAGCACACATTCCCTTTCTAGAGCTATGGAGTCAAGAATGTGAAATGTCATAATAATAATAGAGGCAATTATTTATTTCAGCTTTTATTTCTTTTATCACATTCCAGGGCCTCAGAAGATTCCATACATATGGTTGGTATTTGGAAGCATTGCCTATAAATTGTCTAATTTGGGTCAAACATTTTGGATAACCTTTCACAAGCTTCTTACAGGAATTTAGGCCTATTCCTCTTGGGTCAAGGACCCTCTTTTTTTCCCCTACCCATATATTTTCTATGGGAAATGAGGACAGTCACAGGGCTTTATGATAGCCACACCATAACCTTCAATTTGTTGTACTTAAGCCATTTTGCCACATTTTTGGAAGTATGCTTGAGGTCATTTTCCATCTGGAAGACCCATTTGTGCCAAAGCTTTAACTTCTTAGCTGATGTCTTGAGATGTTGCTTTAATCTCTCCACATAATTTTCCTTCCTCATAATGCCATCTATTTTGTGAAGCGCACTAGCCCTTTCTGCAGCAAACCACCCCCACAACATGATGCTGAAAGCCTCCTCCTTTGTCCTCTATACATAACAAAGGTCTTTATTGCCAAACAGTTCCATTTTTGTTTCATCAGATTAGAATTTTCTCCGAAAAGTAAGAACATATGCAGAGTCAAACTGAGACCTGGAGCACTTTTGGAGCAGTGAATTCATCTTTGTTTAGTAGCCTTTCAGGTCATGTTGATAAGTGACTAGAGATGGCCTTGCGGTTCGCCCGGGGGTCGTCTCGCGGCAAACTTTGCTCGTTTGTGATTCACCGCACATGCGAACATATGGTGATATTCGGACGCGCCATATTCTTTTGCATAGCGCCGAACTTTGACCCATGACACATCCATCAGGTTGGATAGGACAGCCAATTGAGATGTTTCAGCACATGGACACACCCCCTACCCTATAAATAAACCCGATATGGCAGCCATTTTACATTCAGTTTTTTGCCAGTGTAGGGAGAGGTTGCTGTGTGGAGCAGGGACAGACTGTTAGGGACACCAAACACTAGCTAATAGGGCCACAAATTCCTTTTAAGGGCTGGTATAGGTGTGCTATCGATAAGTGTGACATACAGAGGGGTGTAATATACTTATAATATACTTTCTAACATAGAAAGTATATTATAGTGCATAAATATTGTGCAGCCGTTGTGTGCGGTTCTGCTGAGATACCTCAAGCTAGATAGAGGGACAAACGGTATTGGAATAACTAATTGCAACTGGTGTGATATACCTGTTCCCCCCCCCAAAAAAAACTGATTGAGGGGTGTGATATACCTATAATATACCTTCTAACATACACTGCTCAAAAAAATAAAGGGAGCACTTAAACAACACAATGTAACTCCAAGTCAATCACACTTCTGTGAAATCAAACTGTCCACTTAGGAAGCAACACTGAGTGACAATCAATTTCACATGCTGTTGTGCAAATGGGATAGACAACAGATGGAAATTATAGGCAATTAGCAAGACACCCCCAATAAAGGAGTGGTTCTGGAGTGGTAACCACAGACCACTTCTCAGTTCCTATGCTTCCTGGCTGATGTTTTGGTCACTTTTGAATGCTGGCGGTGCTTTCACTCTAGTGGTAGCATGAGACGGAGTCTACAACCCACACAAGTGGCTCAGGTAGTGCAGCTTATCCAGGATGGCACATCAATGCGAGCTGTGGCAAGAAGGTTTGCTGTGTCTGTCAGCGTAGTGTCCAGAGCATGGAGGCGCTACCAGGAGACAGGCCAGTACATCAGGAGACATGGAGGAGGCCGTAGGAGGGCAACAACCCAGCAGCAGGACCGCTATCTCCGCCTTTGTGCAAGGAGGAACAGGAGGAGCACTGCCAGAGCCCTGCAAAATGACCTCCAGCAGGCCACAAATGTGCATGTGTCTGCTCAAACGGTCAGAAACAGACTCCATGAGGGTGATATGAGGGCCCGACGTCCACAGGTGGGGGTTGTGCTTACAGCCCAACACCGTGCAGGACGTTTGGCCTTTGCCAGAGAACACCAAGATTGGCAAATTCGCCACTGGCGCCCTGTGCTCTTCACAGATGAAAGCAGGTTCACACTGAGCACATGTGCTCAGTGTGAACCTGCTTTCATCTGTGAAGAGCACAGGGCGCCAGTGGCAAATTTGCCATGTGACAGACGTGACAGAGTCTGGAGACGCCGTGGAGAACGTTCTGCTGCCTGCAACATCCTTCAGCATGACCGGTTTGGCATTGGGTCAGTAATGGTGTGGGGTGGCATTTCTTTGGAGGGCCGCACAGCTCTCCATGTGCTCGCCAGAGGTAGCCTGACTGCCATTAGGTACCGAGAGGAGATCCTCAGACCCCTTGTGAGACCATATACTGGTGTGGTTGGCCCTGGGTTCCTCCTAATGCAAGATAATGCTAGACCTCATGTGGCTGGAGTGTGTCAGCAGTTCCTGCAAGACGAAGGCATTGATGCTATGGACTGGCCCGCCCGTTCCCCAGACCTGAATCTAATTGAGCACATCTGGGACATCATGTCTCACTCTATCCACCAACGTCACGTTGCACCACAGACTGTCCAGCAGTTGGCAGATGCTTTAGTCCAGGTCTGGGAGGAGATCCCTCAGGAGACCATCCGCCACCTCATCAGGAGCATGCACAGGCGTTGTAGGGAGGTCATACAGGCACATGGAGGCCACACACACTACTGAGCCTCATTTTGACTTGTTTTAAGGACATTACATCAAAGTTGGATCAGCCTGTAGTGTGTTTTTCCACTTTAATTTTGAGTGTGACTTCAAATCCAGACCTCCATGGGTTGAAAAATTAGATTTCCATTTTTTTATTTTTGTATGATTTTGTTGTCAGCACATTCAACTATGTAAAGAACAAAGTATTTCAGAAGAATATTTAATTAACTCAGATCTAGGATGTGTTATTTTTGTGTTGCCTTTATTTTTTTGAGCAGAGTAGAAAGTATATTATAGTGCATTTGTATTGTGCAGCAGTTGTGTGCGGTTCTGCTGAGATACTGCAGCTAGATAGATTGACAAACGCTATTGGAATATCTAATTGCAACTGGTGTGATATACCTGTTGCCCCCAAAAAAACTGATTAAGAGGTGCGATATACCTGCTTCCACAAAATGCTGATTGATCGGTGTGATATTCCGGCTTCCACAAAATATTGATTAAGGGGTGTGTGATACAAGCTTCCACAAAATATTGATTGAGGCCTGCAATACACCAGCTTCCACAAAATATTGATTAAGGGGTTTGATATACCAGCTTCCAGCAAATACTCATTAAGGGGTTCTATATACCTGTTTCCACAAAATACTATTAGAGGGGATAGATATACCAGCTTCCACCAAATATTGATTAAGGGGTTTAATATTCCAGCTTGCAGCAAATACTAATTAAGGGGTTCTACATACCTGTTTCCACAAAATTCTGATAGAGGGAATTGATATACCGGCTTCCACCAAATATTGATTGAGGCCTGCGATACACCGGCTTCCACCAAATATTGATTAAGGGGTTTGATATACTGGCTTCCAGCAAATACTCATTAAGGGGTTCTATATACCAGTTTACAAAAAAAACTGATAGAGTGTGTCACGTACGCACCCGCGTCTCGCAACCAGGGATGGGTCTGTCAGGGACCCCAGACTACCTCCAAGCTCTCACTCCGCGCACACCACACAGTCAGGCCGCTAAGTGAGTGTAGTTCACTCCCAAACACGCACAGACACAACACCCCAAACACCAGCTGCCACTACTGACTTTGACGTAAGCCAGAAATGTTGTACACTCCACATATATAGGTTCAGCTCACATGCAATCACACGTTCAGGCTATGGATTCTTTAGATCAACAAGGCGGACTTATAAATGGAATATTTTATATACAAAAACTAGTGCAGTGTTTACAAAAACAGATGTAAGATGAGACAAAGTAAAAATAACATACAAAACAGTAAGAGTAAAATAAATGGGTAAAAACAGTAAATAAGAACTTACTGCCCCGGGAGAAGGTGAGGAAAATGGCTAACCGTCAGCTCGACCGTGACTCCCACATGGTGTAACACTGAAAATATGTCCATGCAACAATTTTATAGAACTAGGATTGGTTTCCAGTTTCCGGTCGGCCCAGTCATTGACTAACCAAATCCTAGTTCTTTCATTAGGGGACAATTAATGAAGGGAGTGGAGGGCAATGAATATTGAAATCTCTTTGTTTTAAAGTTTTCAAATCTCCCTCCAAAATGAGCCCCCTTCCTCCAGTATCTGGTTTATCAGGGGGGAGCAGATGCTTCTTTGAAGCTAGTACCTGGCAGCCAGAGGTGTAAGATATGACAGGAACATGAGGAGAACTGTCCATCTGCATCTCCTGTAGCTGGCAGAGTCCCATCCTGCCCGACTCCACCCTGCTGGAATAGAATGCAGGCTTCAAAGCACTCAGCCATTTGGTGAATGACCATTCTATCTAGCAAAAATTACACCTTATACAACAGACACACAGCACATATACTTCTATAATAGCTACTACAAGTATGCACCCCCACATCATATTCATGACAGAGGGGATTGATATACCGGCTTCCACTAAATATTGATTGGGGCCTTCAATATACCTACTTCCACAAATACTGTACTTCAATAGGGACTTTGTCACAGGGTCATTTTGAAAATGACAGGCAGAGGAAGAGGCATGCCTTTCCGCAGGGGTGGTATGGGTCGGGCAGGTGCACCAGGCCGGAGCCTAAGTGGGAAGTTGGAGAAGGTGCGTGCGATTACGTCAAAGGACGCACCAGAGCACTCTCTGCTGTGTGCACCCCCAAAGACACCACCACCACCACCACCATAGCCCCTCCACTTGAGTCACAGGAATTATTTTCCCATCCATTCCCAGACCTTACTGATGCACAGCCATTCTTGGCATTGGATCAGGAAGAGGAGGTAGCAACGGCCGCCACCCAGCGTTCTGACGACAGTACCCAGATTAGCCCAAGGACAGAGGTCCCCGCTGTTGCTGCCTACTCCGAGATCTCTAATGTCAGTGGTGGTGAAGGCAATGATGATGACGTGTCAAAGGATGGCACGTGGGTGCCCACAAGAGAGGAAGAGGAGAGGAGTTCAGAGGAAGAGACAGAGCAGCAAATAGGGAGGAGAAGGAGGAGAAGAAGGCAGAACTCGCAGTGCACAGGAGGCAAAAAGCCGACTGCAAATGTATCTGAATCGAGCCATCCACCATGCAAGGTCACATCTGGTGTTCCCAGGACGCCGGCACATGGCTCCGCAGTGTGGGCTTTTTTTTAACGTGTCAGCTGCTGACAATAGTGTTGCCATCTGCAGCCTGTGCTGTCAACGCATAAGTCTCGGTAAGCCCAACACTCACCTAGGGACGACTGCCTTAAGAAGGCACCTGGCCTCCCATCACCGAGCCCAGTGGTAGCAACACCGTCAGAACCCACAAAGCCACACTCCCGGAGCTCCTTGTCCTGCCTCTTCTCCTTCTCCTCTCTCCTCCCATTTGTCCTCCACTCCACCTTCCACTGTGCCGTCATCGTGTTCACCTGGCAAAAGGCAGGCTTCCATGGCCCAAATGTTCGAGTGTAAAATGTTCGAGCGGAACTGCTATCCCGGCAACTACTGCTATATAAACTGGTGGACTCGGAGGCCTTTAGAAAATTTGTGGCCATTGGCACACTACAATGGAAGGTCCCGGAAGGAAATATTTCTCTCAGAAGGGCATCCCAGAGCTATATGGCCACGTTCAGCGGCAATTGAATATATCTCTGGCACACAGTGTCGGTGCCAAGATACATCTGACCACAGACACGTGGTCTAGCAAACATGGGCAGGGAAGGTAACTTTTACTGCCCACTAGGTGAACCTTCTGACAGCCGTCAAGCATGTAATTCGTGGCACCCGTGTGGATTTGGTGTTGCCACCACAAAGGCCTTCTTATCCTCCTCCTACTCCATCCTTCGTCTCCTCCTCGGCTGACTCTTCCTTTTCCACTGCTACCGTCTCTTCCGCTGCACCCCCCAAGCTCCCAAGAACCTATTCCACGTGCCAGATGAGACGTTGCCATGCTGTGCTGCGGTTGTTGTGCCTGGAAGCCAAGAGCCACATCCGTCCTGCACTGCTTTCAGCTCTGATCACAGGCCGATCAGTGGCTAACCCCACTCAATTTGACAGTTGGTAAAGTGGTGTGCAACAACGGTGCCCATCTGCTGAGCGCACTGAAACAGGGCAAAATGACACAGGTTCTGTGCATGGCACACATCCTGAACTTAGTCATGCAGCGATTCGTTGCCAAATACCCCGGGGTCCAGGATGTCTTGCGGCAGGCCAGGAAAATCTCTGGCCATTTTAGAAGAACTTACACGGCCATGGCTCGCCTTGCTGACGTTCAGGGCCGTCTTTAATATTGATTGGACCCTGGGAAAATATTTTTACTTGGGCCCCCTGGATCCCGCCTTCCCACACCTTAGCAGGCAATCACGCCCTCCACCACAACACACACACAAAAAATCCACACATCTGGTAGAGTACAGTGAATGACTGTAAATACTTCCAGTTCTGAAGACTCCAGCGGCCCAGGATCAGTGCTCTGGGCAGCTGGGCTCAGGCTGGAAGTGGGCACCGCTCTGCAGGAAGGAGATCAGGGCTCGGCTCACCCTAGCGTTACAGTGCACCCCAGCACCCCACAGTAGGCAGTATAGCACCCTATAGTATACAGCAACTCACAGTATCCAGTATATCCCCCTATAGTATACAGCACCACACAGTATGCAGTATAGCACCCTACACTATACAGTACCCCACATGATATAGTAGAGCAGTATAGCAGCCCACAGTATACAGCACCACACAGTATGCAGTATAGCACCCCACACTATACAGTACCCCACAGTATATAGTAGAGCAGTATAGCAGCCCACAGTATACAGCACCACACCGTATGCAGTATAGCACCCCACACTATACAGTACCCCACAGTATATAGTAGAGCAGTATAGCAGCCCACAGTATACAACACCTCACAGTATACAGTAGAGCAGTATAGCACCTCACCGTATACAGCACCCCAAACTATACACAATACAGCACCCCACAGTATACAGCACCCCACACTATACAGTACAGCAGTATAGCACTCCACAATATACAGCACCCACAGTATACAGTATACAGCCCCCCACACTATACAGCCCCCCACAGTATACAGGCCCCCACAGTATACAGCCCCCACAGTATACAGGCCACCACAGTATACAGCCCCCACAGTATACAGGCCCCCACAGTATACAGCCCCCCACAGTATACAGGCCCACACAGTATACAGGCCCCCACAGTATACAGGCCCCAACAGTATACAGCCCCCCACATTATACAGGCCCCCACAGTATACAGCCCCCCACAGTATACAGGCCCCCACACTATACAGCACCCCACTGTACAGTAGTTTACAGTATATTAGCATAACAGCCCCTGTCACCTTTTTCTGATGTAATCTTCACAAAAAAAGCTCCACAGTTAAGACAAACTTCGGTAGAAAGGACCTTGATGACCTCATAGCCATGTGACCAGTAATATTGCTAGGTTACTGGTCACATGGTGATGATGTCATCTAAGGTCCTAGAGAATCACAGCTCTCACAGTACGCTGCCTGGAGTGCCGGCAGGCATGGCAGCACCCCCTGTGTAGCTGACAGCCTGACACCCGGGGCAGTGGCTAGCAGGGCTCAAGAGGCAGCTGCCTTGGGCCCCCCAGGAGCAACTGGGCCCGGGGCAGCTGCCCCTTTTGGCCCTTGTTAAAGATGGCCCTGCTGACGTTCAGTGGCGGCACCACCTTCCTGTCAGACGTCTGATTTGTGACAGCCCGACATGCTGAAACTCCACCTTGTATATGCTTTATAGGCTGCTCCAGCAGCAACGTGCCATTAATGACTACCTATACGAACTCTGCAGCAGGACAGGTTTTGGGGAGCATGGTTTCTTTTCACCGCGCCAATGGCTGCTCATGCGTGATGCATGCAGACTTCTGTGGCCATTTGATGAGATCACCAAACTGGTCAGTCGCAGCGAGGGCACCATCAGAGACATCGTACCTTACTCCTTCTTTCTGGAGCGTGCATTGCATCATGTCATTGATCAAGCCGTCGAGGAGCAGGAGCTGGAAGATGAGGAAGTCGCAATGCTGAATGAATTCCCAGGGGGGCTACTCCATCTGAGACAAGTCAGCAGGAGCCTTAAGAGGAGTCAGAGGAAGATGGTGTCTGAAGGGAGGAGGAGGAGCAAGAAGAGCAGGCTTTAAACTTTTCTGGGATCCCTGGTGTTGTCCGTGGCTGGGGGGAGTAGACAGAGGATGACATTCTCATGGGCGATGAGCAGGAGCCAGGCCGCTCCACCGCTTCTAATTTAGTGCAAATAGGGGCCTTCATGCTCCAGTGTTTGAAGAGGGTTCCCTGTATAAAAAGCATAAAGGGAAAGGACCAGTACTGGGTGGCAACATACTTAGACCCCCGCTACAAACACAAAATGGCGGACATGTTACCAGCATCAAAGAGGGCTGTCAGAATGCAGCATTTCCAGGCCTTGCTGCGAGAGATGCTGCATTCTGCTGTTGCTGGCGCTGGCAGAGAAATTTCCACCTACAGCGAAACAGGTGCAAGTACCAATCCTACCGGGCCTGCAAGAAGAGGGCGGTTTGATGATGTGTTGGTCACTTCAGATATGAGATCATTCTTGCAGCCAACCCATCGACAGTCGCCCTCCGGATCCAGCCTCAGGGATCGACCGACAGGTGTCCGACTACATCGGGTTAACGGCCAATGTGTGCAGGCTTGACCTGTAGCCAGAGCTGGCACAATTTGCCATGGAAGTGTCCTGTCCGAAAGGACCTTCAGCCCAGCAGGGGGATCGTGACCGATAAGTGCACTCCCCTAGCTCATGACAATGTGGACTACCTCACATTTCTAAAATTGAATGAGGCATGGATCTCAGGGGAATTCAACACCTGTGACGACCACGTTTAATTGAATTTCCTCATGCCAGCCCACACAAATCCGCCACCACCCAGAACAAAGAATGGTCCCTGTCTTATGTAAATACAGTGGCATAAAAGGCCTTTTCTGTCCGGTGAATGCCTAATGTTTGGGGCCTGTACTCCACTGGCCTGCAGTAAAATTGTTATCCAATGACCGTCTATTATACCTCCAGCCACATAATCACTTGATCTTTCGGAGGAATTCAACACCTGTTACGACCACTTGTTATCGAATTTCACCTATTTTAAACTAATGCATTTGACATGTATTTGTACTGGACTACAGTAAAATCGTTATCCAATGACCGTCTAATATACCTCCATCCACATAATCACTTGATCTTTTATGTCCGGTGAATGCCTAATGTTTGGGGCCTGTAATCTAACTGGCCAACAGTAAAATTGTTATACGGTGACCGCCTAATGTACCTCTAGCCACATAATCACTTGTTCTTTTCTGTACAGTGAATGCCTAATGTTTTGGGCCTGTTTTCCACTGGCCTGCAGTAAAATTGATATCCATTTACCGTTTAATATACCTCCAGCCACATAATCACTTGATGTTTTCTGTACTGTAAATGCATAATTTTTGGGGCCTGTACACCACTGGCCTGCAGTAAAATTGATATCCAATGACCCTCTAATATACCTCCAGCCACATAATCACTTGATCTTTTCTGTATGGTGAATGCCTAATTGTTTGGGCCTCGGAGGAATTCAACACCTGTGACGACCACATGGTATCTAGTTTCACCTATTATCATTTGGGGTTTATTCAAGAGGGGGGATTTCATTAGCCATGTTTTTAATCCAATTTTATATTTTTAGTTCTTTTAAACATATGTATTTGACATGTATTTGTACTGGCCTACAGTAAAATTGTTATCCAATGACCGTCTAATATACCTCCAGCCACATAATCACTTGATCTTTTCTGTCCGGTGAATACCTAATGTTTGGTGCCTGTACTCCCCTGGCATGCAGTAAAATTGTTATCCAATGACCGTCTAATATAACTCCAGCCACATAATTACTTGATCTTTTCTGTCCGGTGAATACCTAATTGTGGGGGCCTGTACTACACTGGCCTGCAGTAAAATTGATATCCAATGACCGTCTAATATACCTCGAGCCACATAATCACTTGATCTTTTTTGTACTGTGAATGCCTAATGTTTGGGGCCTGTACTCCAGTGGGCTACGTTAAAATTTTTAGCCATTGTTCGCATAATGTACCTCGAGCCACATAATCACTTGTTCTTTTATGTCAGGTGAATGACAAATTTTTTGTGCCCGTACTGCAGTAGCTAAAAATAAAACTCTTCTAGGCTCCAGCAGGGTACATTTTTGAGAATTTCCCTTTAAGACGCATAAAAATGGCCCCTTATTAAAATACATATTTTTTGTGGGAATTTTTGTCATTGATCCCCCTTTGGTATGTCACTGTCCATGTTGTGGGACTATTTGTGTACTTCTAGTAAATATTTGGTGGCTGCAAATATGACATGAAGGTTTTCCAGGTTCGCCTGCCATTAAAGTGAATGGGGCCCGCCGCGAACTTGCGGTTCGCGAACATTTGATCGCTTTCGCGCGATCGCGTTCGCGAACTGTCCCGGCCGATGATCGTCCATCACTATAAGTGACACATTTTACTGTCGATGTTGATACTTTTGTACTTGTTTCCTCCAGCATCTTCACAAGGTCGTTTGCTATTTGTATTTTTCTACCAAAGTACGTTCATGTCCAGTAGACAGAATGCATTTCCTCCCTGAATGATGGCTGCACTAGAAGTGCCTGGCAATAGCTTTCTCCCCTCTTCCCATTCAGAACATATGCACACTTGGCTGAGTCGACCATACATGAAGATTGAGGGTGGGGGAAGGGGCAGGAGGGCTAGCAGTTAGAAAATAATAGCTGTCTTTCTGAGGTTCAGTGACCGTACCTTTGCTCTTTACCCATGCTTAATAAATTGATGTGTTGCAAGATAATGCACTTTAATTTGATAATCAGATTCCATTGTGTTAGTGCAGATCTCATAGTTGATATACCCATTAGAAGGAAATCCTTTCATGTTTGAGATGCACAATAAAAATGACATTTCCTAGATACTGCTGTGTGAAGACTATTGGCAAGCAGTGATATGAGGATTCAACATGCAGATAAAAAGTACATTAGAAGAATTAATGGCATGGAAGTAAATGTGAACAAATATGTAATGTCGCACTAAAAATGAGGTGGAGAACCACCAAGAGGTGCACCCACTAATCAGACAACACCCAGTCTGAAAATAGTGAATTAAAATGAATAATGGAAGTGGGGCACACTCTAAAAGTATAGGGATCTTTATTAACAAAATATATATATAATAGCAGCAAAAATAAAAATAGATATAAAACAGCAGATAAAATGGTACCGACAATAGGATGGGGAGTGGAGGGAAATAAAATAATAAATCAATATAAATAACAATTACATAGGATATATTCAATCGACAATAAATTGTAAAACCTTTCAATAAATATGGATCCCAATATTGATTAAGAGTGTTCAGTTCAAATTTTCAATAAATATATAATCAATAAATATATAATCAATCCACTGGTTGTACTTCATACGATATTCCATGTGGGATTCATGCGGTAATATAGATTTGTCCTTTACCGCAGACAGTCCTCTATCACCACTATATTTTTAGAACAAAGTCCCCAAAGTCTCAAGCATATGCAGCCTGGGTATATAATAGTATAGTAGTCAGGCTGTTCATATGCACAGCGGCGTCCCGCTATATTTGATATGAAAAGCGATCGCTTGCTGGAGATAAACAAGAGCTTACCCGAGGGTCTTTCAGTGCTGGATCATGGGCTCTCGACTCGGTATATTCGACCTATCTCCGGTCTGCCTCCGGTCTCAGGAGCTGGTAGAAAACTTTGAATTTTGGCGCCAGTGAGATTTGTTTGCTCCACGAGGTATGGTCTCCTCCCGTGTAATGGCAATGACTCACTTCGGCACCTCGCTAGTTGAAAAGCAATATGTCCAGACTTCCTCGGTCTTGCATGGGCTCTCCAGTCGTTGGGGGGATAGTACCAGACGCGTTTCGGGGATTTGAAGAAATGACCCCTTCCTCAGTGGTTAGTTTCCCCCTACTTGTGTTCCTCTTAAATAGTGGGTCAGGTGTATCACAAGGACTGGTTCAGAATCCAGGATTTTTTAGAATTGGGATCCATACATTCAATATCTAACCTTAAACATAAATTCACAGTGATATTCCTATTATAATTTATCTCGACATAACTGTATAAAGAGTCAGCCCACATGACTGATTATTGAATATGCCGTAATGTAAATGCATTCCAGATACATTGGAATATACGATATCCATATAATTGTAAAAATATAAATATTAAAACAAGTAATAAATATATATATATAGAATGAATAAATACAGGAGCATCTATTCTCCACGATAATATGACTGCATTGTAAATGCATTCCAGATACATTGGAATATACGATATCCATATAATTGTAAGAATATAAATATTAAAGCAGGTAATAAATATATATATATATATAGAATAAATAAATACAGGAGCATCTATTCTCCACGATGATATGGCTACATTGTCAATGTCCAGTCTCTCCTGGCTCAGGCTTATTGTTATTTTTTGATATTCCTCTTAACAATGTATCTTGTAAAAACGCATTGGTATCGCCTATTAGTACTATGCGGCTCCACTGTGTCTCCAAGGGTTTTTTTGGGTTTAGGTTGATAATCTCCAAAAATATTCAGGTCCCAAGAGTAATCATTGTCGGATGTAGACATTTATTGTAATAACCGCTGTTGCGGTCATAATGATGCTTTACTAGTTTTATGACAGAATTTAACCCTTAGAGACACATAATGTCGGCGCATCGGAAGTATTATGTCACTAGAATGGTGATCAAATACTGGGACACGTTTCTATAACGAAATCAGGTAGTTCGCTATATGATATTTTAATATCAATGTGGTATTTTCTTCTTATTGAAATAGTTAGGGTTAAAGAGTCCATCTAAAATCCTTTTAAACTGTCATTCCCTCTCTACTTGATCAAAAATAAATATAACAAGGTAGTGTAAATATACGTGCGGCTTCAATGCGGTTCTGTTCTTGGTGTTTTAGATTCTTGTGTAGATATCTGTATAGAATAAATTAGAAAATTATATCTACACAAGAATCTAAAACACCAAGAACAGAACCGCATTGAAGCCGCACGTATATTTACACTACCTTGTTATATTTATTTTTGATCAAGTAGAGAGGGAATGACAGTTTAAAAGGATTTTAGATGGACTCTTTAACCCTAACTATTTCAATAAGAAGAAAATACCACATTGATATTAAAATATCATATAGCGAACTACCTGATTTCGTTATAGAAACGTGTCCCAGTATTTGATCACCATTCTAGTGACATAATACTTCCGATGCGCCGACATTATGTGTCTCTAAGGGTTAAATTCTGTCATAAAACTAGTAAAGCATCATTATGACCGCAACAGCGGTTATTACAATAAATGTCTACATCCGACAATGATTACTCTTGGGACCTGAATATTTTTGGAGATTATCAACCTAAACCCAAAAAAACCCTTGGAGACACAGTGGAGCCGCATAGTACTAATAGGCGATACCAATGCGTTTTTACAAGATACATTGTTAAGAGGAATATCAAAAAATAACAATAAGCCTGAGCCAGGAGAGACTGGACATTGACAATGTAGCCATATCATCGTGGAGAATAGATGCTCCTGTATTTATTTATTCTATATATATATATATATTTATTACCTGCTTTAATATTTATATTCTTACAATTATATGGATATCGTATATTCCAATGTATCTGGAATGCATTTACAATGCAGTCATATTATCGTGGAGAATAGATGCTCCTGTATTTATTCATTCTATATATATATATTTATTACTTGTTTTAATATTTATATTTTTACAATTATATGGATATCGTATATTCCAATGTATCTGGAATGCATTTACATTACGGCATATTCAATAATCAGTCATGTGGGCTGACTCTTTATACAGTTATGTCGAGATAAATTATAATAGGAATATCACTGTGAATTTATGTTTAAGGTTAGATATTGAATGTATGGATCCCAATTCTAAAAAATCCTGGATTCTGAACCAGTCCTTGTGATACACCTGACCCACTATTTAAGAGGAACACAAGTAGGGGGAAACTAACCACTGAGGAAGGGGTCATTTCTTCAAATCCCCGAAACGCGTCTGGTACTATCCCCCCAACGACTGGAGAGCCCATGCAAGACCGAGGAAGTCTGGACATATTGCTTTTCAACTAGCGAGGTGCCGAAGTGAGTCATTGCCATTACACGGGAGGAGACCATACCTCGTGGAGCAAACAAATCTCACTGGCGCCAAAATTCAAAGTTTTCTACCAGCTCCTGAGACCGGAGGCAGACCGGAGATAGGTCGAATATACCGAGTCGAGAGCCCATGATCCAGCACTGAAAGACCCTCGGGTAAGCTCTTGTTTATCTCCAGCAAGCGATCGCTTTTCATATCAAATATAGCGGGACGCCGCTGTGCATATGAACAGCCTGACTACTATACTATTATATACCCAGGCTGCATATGCTTGAGACTTTGGGGACTTTGTTCTAAAAATATAGTGGTGATAGAGGACTGTCTGCGGTAAAGGACAAATCTATATTACCGCATGAATCCCACATGGAATATCGTATGAAGTACAACCAGTGGATTGATTATATATTTATTGATTATATATTTATTGAAAATTTGAACTGAACACTCTTAATCAATATTGGGATCCATATTTATTGAAAGGTTTTACAATTTATTGTCGATTGAATATATCCTATGTAATTGTTATTTATATTGATTTATTATTTTATTTCCCTCCACTCCCCATCCTATTGTCGGTACCATTTTATCTGCTGTTTTATATCTATTTTTATTTTTGCTGCTATTATATATATATTTTGTTAATAAAGATCCCTATACTTTTAGAGTGTGCCCCACTTCCATTATTCATTTTAATGGAAGTAAATGTGTAAACAAAATCCTGTCTGCCAAGATAGGATACCCTCTAGAACTGATGTTACATTTTTGCCCGATAATTGAATTTGTGAAAACTCCTAGTTAGAAGGTGCAAGTCAAAATGCCTTCCCAAATATATCCCTCAGCATGATCCAGCTTAACCAACGTTTCTATAAAAGGCTGACAACCCCAACATTTTGTGTCTTCAGAGAGATGAGCTCTACGAAGGTCATTTGCATCATAGACACAAGCCATGCATTTAATTCCTGGTTCGTCTCATATCCACCCAGGGATATGGTCCCTACAAAATTACAATAGAAAAAAGGGGAAGCGAAAACAATGGACGCGGCACAAGAGCGCGCCATCTAATTAGAAAGTAGAAAAGTAGCCAATTTAACATATTTTTCACCCTATAAGAAGCAATTCCCCCAAAAAAAGGGTGAAAAACACCAGTCTGTCTTGTAGTGTGAATACTAATGAGCACTTCTATTGTGGAAGTGCTCATGAGTAAAGACCAGATAGCAGTGCTGGCTCTGTACTCACCGTTGCCTGGTCTTCGCTTGCGGGCGCCGCAGACTGTGCTGTGACCTGTGCATGTAGGTGTGCTATGTAACTTCATGCTGTACGACATTAGTTTATAGCACAGTGCATCAGGAAGAGCAGGAGGAGAGCTGGATCTCAGGAGTGGCGGCTTACAGAACATGAGAGATGAGTTGATTATTATAATTTTTTTAGGTCTGATTAACTTTGGGGGTCTGATCTGGTCTGATTGGGGGCCTTATTAATATTAGGGATCTAATGTGAGGTATTTTGGGGGTCTAAGCTGAGGTCTAATTAATATTAGGGTTCTGAGCTGAGGCCTGATTAACATTGGAGCTCTGATCTAAGGTCTGATCTAAGGACTGATGGAAAATATACAGTGGAGGAAATAATTATTTGACCCCTCACTGATTTTGTAAGTTTGTCCAATGACAAAGAAATGAAAAGTCTCAGAACAGTATCATTTCAATGGTAGGTTTATTGTAACAGTGGCAGATAGCACATCAAAAGGAAAATCGAAAAAATAACTTTAAATAAAAGATAGCAACTGATTTGCATTTCATTGAGTGAAATAAGTATTTGAACCCCTACCAACCATTAAGAGTTCTGGCTCCCACAGAGTGGTTAGACACTTCTACTCAATTAGTCACCCTCATTAAGGACACCTGTCTTAACTAGTCACCTGTATAAAAGACACCTGTCCACAGAATCAATCAATCAAGCAGACTCCAAACTCTCCAACATGGGAAAGACCAAAGAGCTGTCCAAGGATGTCAGAGACAAAATTGTAGACCTGCACAAGGCTGGAATGGGCTACAAAACCATTAGCAAGAAGCTGGGAGAGAAGGTGACAACTGTTGGTGCGATTGTTCGAAAATGGAAGGAGCACAAAATGACCATCAATCGACCTCGCTCTGGGTCTCCACGCAAGATCTCACCTCGTGGGGTGTCAATGGTTCTGAGAAAGGTGAAAAAGCATCCTAGAACTACACGGGAGGAGTTAGTTAATGACCTCAAATTAGCAGGGACCACAGTCACCAAGAAAACCATTGGAAACACATTACACCGCAATGGATTAAAATCCTGCAGGGCTCGCAAGGTCCCCCTGCTCAGGAAGGCACATGTGCAGGCCCGTCTGAAGTTTGCCAATGAACACCTGAATGATTCAGAGAGTGACTGGGAGAAGGTGCTGTGGTCTGATGAGACCAAAATAGAGCTCGTTGGCATTAACTCAACTCGCTGTGTTTGGAGGAAGAAAAATGCTGCCTATGACCCCCAAAACACCGTCCCCACCGTCAAGCATGGGGGTGGAAACATTTTGCTTTGGGGGTGTTTTTCTGCTAAGGGCACAGGACAACTTATTCGCATAAACGGGAAAATGGACGGAGCCATGTATCGTGAAATCCTGAGCGACAACCTCCTTCCCTCTGCCAGGAAACTGAAAATGGGTCGTGGATGGGTGTTCCAGCACGACAATGACCCAAAACATACAGCAAAGGCAACAAAGGAGTGGCTCAAGAAGAAGCACATTAAGGTCATGGAGTGGCCTAGTCAGTCTCCGGACCTTAATCCAATCGAAAACCTATGGAGGGAGCTCAAGCTCAGAGTTGCACAGAGACAGCCTCGAAACCTTAGGGATTTAGAGATGATCTGCAAAGAGGAGTGGACCAACATTCCTCCTAAAATGTGCGCAAACTTGGTCATCAATTACAAGAAACGTTTGACCTCTGTGCTTGCAAACAAGGGTTTTTCCACCAAGTATTAAGTCTTTTTTTGTTAGAGGGTTCAAATACTTATTTCACTCAATGAAATGCAAATCAGTTGCTATCTTTTATTTAAAGTTATTTTTTCGATTTTCCTTTTGATGTGCTATCTGCCACTGTTACAATAAACCTACCATTGAAATGATACTGTTCTGAGACTTTTCATTTCTTTGTCATTGGACAAACTCACAAAATCAGAGAGGGGTCAAATAATTATTTCCTCCACTGTATATTTTTTCTTATTGTCCTCTTCTAAAAGCTAGGTGTGTCTTATGGGCAGGTGCATCTCATAGGGCGAAAAATATGGTATATCTTTGGGATAGGGACCCTCTTCCTCTAGGTGCGCTACTAAACTGGGCAGCGTCCTCTCCTGGCTCAGATAATGAAGTATAATTGCTCAATAAATTCAACGAGCTTCTATATAACCAGTAGGTTTTCTATCAAACTTAGAAAATCTCAGGAGAAAACTATGAATCCTAGGAGAACTAATCTACTCATCTCTGGGGGCACTAACAAAATGTAGCTATTTTGATTTCCTTCCTCCTCTTCATTAGTCCATTAAGTAGAAATATAACAAATTCTGCTACATCTGCTTAACTCACTTCCCCTTTACACTTTACAGACTGAGAATCAACGCTTGTTTCCTCATTAACACAGTTCCCATATACTTTATCTCCAGTAGAGATGGCCTTGCGGTTCGCCAGGTGGTCGTTTTGCGGCGAAATTTGCTCGTTCGCGATTCGCTGAACATGCGAACATATGGTGATATTTGCACACGCCATATTTTTTTACATCGCGCCTAACTTTGACCCATGACACACCCATTAGGTGGGACAGGACAGCCAATTGAGACGTTTCAGCACATGAACACACCCGCTACCCTATAAATAAACCCAATCTGGCAGCCATTTTACATTCTGTTTTTTGCCAGTGTAGGGAGAGGTTGCTGTGTGGAGCAGGGACAGACTGTTAGTGACACCAAATGCTAGCTAATAGGGCCACAAAAGTCCTTTTAAGGACTGGTATAGGTGTGCTATCGATACGTGTGACATACAGAGGGGTGTGATATACTTATAATATACTTTCTAACATAGAAAGTATATTATAGTGCATTTGTATTGTGCAGCCGTTGTGTGCGGTTCTGCTGAGATACGCAGCTAGATAGAGGGACAAACGCTATTGGAATAACTAATTGCAATTGGTGTGATATACCTGTTGCCCCCAAAAAACTGAACTTAAGGGGTGCGACATACCTGCTTCCACAAAATACTGTTTGAGGGGTGTGATACAACGGCTTCCACAAAATTTTAAATGAGGGGTGTGATATACTGGTTTCCACCAAATATAGATTGAGGCCTGCGATACAGCAGATTCCACCAAATATTGATTAAGGGGTTAGATATACCAGCTTCCAGCAAATACTCATTATTGGGTTTTATATACCTGTTTCCACAAAATACTGATACAGGGTATTGATATACCGGATTCCACCAAATATTGATTGAGGCCTGCGATACACCGGCTTCCACAAAATATTGATTAAGGAGTTTGATTTACCAACTTCCAGCAAATACTCATTATTGGGTTCTATATACCTGTTTCCACAAAATACTGATAGAGGGGATTGATATACCGGCTTCTACAAAATATTGATTGAGGCCTGCTATATACCTGCTTCCACAAATACTGCTCTTCTATCGGAACTTTGTCACAGGAAGAGGAATTATTTTCCCATGCATTCCCAGACCTTACCAATGCGCAGCCATTCTTGGCATCAGATGAGGAAGAGGAGGTAGCAACGGTCGCCACCCAGCGGTCTGACGACAGTACCCAGATCAGCCCAAGGACAGAGGTCCCCGCTGTTGCTGCCTACTCCGAGATCTCTAATGTCAGTGGTGGTGAAGGTGATGATGATGACGTGTCGAAGGATGGCACGTGGGTGCCCACAAGAGAGGAAGAGGAGGGGAGTTCAGAGGGAGAGAGAGAGCAGAAAATAGGGAGGAGAAGGAGGAGAAGCAGGCAGAACTCGCAGTGCACAGGAGGCAAAAAGCAGACTGCAAATGTATCTGGAGTCAGCCATCCACCATGCACGGTCACATCTGCCACTCCCAGAACGCCAGCACATGGCTCCGCAGTGTGGGATTTTTTTAAATGTGTCAGCTGCTGACAATAGTGTTGCCATCTGCAGCCTGTGCTGTCAATGCATAAGTCGCGGTAAGCCCAACAGCAGTCACCTAGGGACGACCTCCTTAAGAAGGCATCTGGCCTCCCATCACCGAGACCAGTGGGAGCAACACCGTCAGAACCCACAAAGCCACACTCCTGGCGCTCCACGTCCTGCCTTTTCTACTTCTCCTCTCTCCACTCCACCTTCCACTGTGCCGTTGACGGCTGTCAAGCATGCAACCCATGGCACCCGTGTGGATTTGGTGCACTGCACCCCCCAGCTCCCCAGAACCTATTCAGCGTGACAGGTGAGATGCTGCCATGCTGTGCTGCGGCTGTTGTGCCTGGAAGCCAAGAGCCACACCGGTCCTGCACTTTTTTCAGCTCTGTGGTCAAAGGCCGATCAGTGGCTAACCCCGCTCAATTTGACAGTTGGTAAAGTGGTAAAGTGGTGTGCGACAACTGCGCCAATCTGCTGAATGCGCTGAAACAGGGCAAAATGACACACGTGCCATGCATGGCACATGTCCTGAACTAAGTCGTGCAGCGATTCATTGCCAAATACCAGGACGTCATGCAGCAGGCCAGGAAAATCTCTGTCCATTTTCGAAGATCTTACACGGCCATGTCTCGCCTTGCTGACGTTCAGCGGCGACACCACTTGCCCATCAGACGTCTGATTTGGTTTTTTTTCACCGCGCCAGTGGCTGCTCATACGCGACGCATGCAGACTTCTGCGGCCATTTGATGATCACCAAACTGGTCAGTCTCAGCCAGGGCGTCATCAGTGACATCGTACCTTACGCCTTCTTTTTGGAGCGTGCATTGCGTTGT
This sequence comes from Bufo bufo, assembly GCF_905171765.1. Classification (NCBI taxonomy): domain Eukaryota; kingdom Metazoa; phylum Chordata; class Amphibia; order Anura; family Bufonidae; genus Bufo; species Bufo bufo. Next base: position 564,184,923 of record NC_053392.1, on the reverse strand, counting down.
GCCATTGATCAAGCCGTCGAGGAGCAGGAGCTGGAAGATGAGGAAGTCGCAATGCTGAATGAATTCCCAGGGGGGGCTACTCCATCTGAGACAAGTCAGCAGGAGTCTAAAGAGGAGTCAGAGAAGGATGGTGCCTGGGGGGAGGAGGAGGAGCAAGAAGAGCAGGCTTTAAAATTTTCAGGGATCCCTAGTGTTGTCCGTGGATGGGGGGAGGAGACCAAGGACGACATTTTTCTGGGCGATGAGCACGAGCCAGGCCGCTCTACCGTTTCCAATTTAGTGCAAATGGGGGCCTTCATGCTCCAGTGTTTGAAGAGGGACCCCCATATAAAAAGCATAAAAGGCAAGGACCAGTACGGGGTGGCAACGTACTTAGATCCCCGGTACAAACACAAAATGGCGGATATTTACCAGCATCACAGAGAGCTGTCTGAATGCACCCTTTCTAGGCCTTTCTGTGAGAAATGCTGCATTCTGCTGTTGCGGGCGGTGGCAGTTGCAGGTAACAATCCTACAGAGCATGCAATAAGAGGGCGGTTTGAAGATGTGTTGGTCGCTTCGGATATGAGATCATGCTTGCAGCCAACCCACCGGCAGCCGCCCTCCGGATCCAGCCTTAGGGAACCCCTAGACCGACAGGTGTCCGACTACATCAGGTTAACGGTCGATGTGAACGCTCTGAGAAGCAAGGAACCCCTTGACTACTGGGTGTGCAGGTTTGACCTGTGGCCAGAGCTGGCACAATTTGCCATGGAACTCTTGGCTTGCCCCTCGTCGAGTGTCCTGTCCGAAAGGATGTTCAGCGCAGCAGGTGGGATAGTGACCGATAAGCGCACTCGCCTAGCTCACATTTCTAAAAATGAATGAGGCATGGATCTCGGAGGAATTCAACACCTGTGATGACCACGTTTAATTGAATTTCCCTAATGCCAGCCCACACATATCTGCCACCATCCAGAACAAATAATGGTCCGTGTCTTATGTAAATACAGCGGCATAAAATGTCTTTTCTGTCCAGTGAATGCCTAATGTTTGGGGCCACGGAGGAATTTAACACCTGTGACGACCACGTGTTATCGAATTTCAACTATTATCATTTGTTTGTTTTTTCAAGAGGGGGGATTTTGTTAGCCATGTTTTTAATCCAATTTTATATTTTTAGTTCTTTTAAACATATGTATTTGACATGTATTTGTACTGGCCTGCAGTAAAATTAATATCCATCGATCGTCTAATATACCTCTAGCCACATAATCACTTGATCTTTTATGTACGTTGAATGCATAATTTTTTGGTCCTGTAATCTATCTGGCCAACAGTAAATTGTTATACGATGATCGCCTAATGTACCTCCAGTTACATAATCACTTGATGTTTTCTGTCCGGTGAATGCCTAATTTTTGGGGCCTGTACTCCACTGGCCTGCAGTATAATTGATTTCCATCAACCGTCTAATATACCTCCAGCCACATAATCACTTGATCTTTTATGTACGGTGAATGCATAATCTTTGGGGCCTGTAATCTAACTGGCCAACAGTAAAATTGTTATACGGTGATCGCCTAATATACCTCCAGCCACATTATCAATTGTTCTTTTCTGTATGGTGAATTAATAATTTTTGGGGCCTTTAGTCCACTGGCCTGCAGTAAAATTCATATTTATTGACCGTCTGATATACCTCCAGCCACGTAATCACTTGATGTTTTATGTACGGTGAATGCCTAATGTTTGGGGCCTGTACTTCACTGGCCTGCAATAAAATTGATATCCAATGACCATCTAATATACCTCCAGCCAGATAATCACTTGATCTTTTCTGGGGCCTGCACTCCCGTGGTCTAAAATAAATTTTTTCTAGGCTCCAACATGGCACATTTTTGACAGTTTCCCTTTAAGACGCATAAAAATTGCCCCTGATTAAAATACATATTTGTTGTGGGAATTTTTGCCATTGATTCCACTCTGGTATGTCACTGTCCATGTTGTGGGACTATTTGTGAACTTCTAGTAAGTATTTGTTGGCTGCAAATATGACCTGAAGATTTTTTCAGGTATGCCTGCCATTAAAGTGAATGAGGCCCGCCGCGAACTTGCGGTTTGCGAACATTTGATCGCGTTCGCGAATCGTCCCGGCCGATGTTCGACCATCACTGATCTCTGGTACTTTGGAACACGCTGACTTAAGAATTCGGCAAAAAACAACAACCACTTCATGTAGAAGTAAGAATTACAGAAGGTTGTACGTGCTGCCTGTCTCCTGAAGATTTGTCTCCATCTACTTTCTGTTAGATTATAGATTGACACCCCCTTGCTTTACCACATAGTTATAGACGAGTTTCCTTCATGGGTAAAATAGGGCAGATCATTGAACGGACTTTCCATTACTTGATATACCATACGAATACGGGGTGAAAGAAAACTGTTTTTATTAAACTTTTCACCAGAGATTTCTAGTGACCACTTCAGACACAAACATAGTAAAAGAAAATGTAATGCTGTAAGTTATTAGTTTTACAATGATACAATATTAAAGGAATGTGCTATTAAAGGATATGTCATAAATGTTAAGGTGGGAAGTCCCATTGAGAGAACTGGAGTCCCATCACATCCAGTTAGAGAATGATAGGAGAGGTGGTCGCTCCGCTCATGTATGCAGCTCTCTCCAGACAAATCTATGAAAGCCACATAAACAGGCTTTGAATATGCTCCAGTGGAAAGCCCTTTAACTGTGCAGGCTATATAATGATTTACCTTAGCTGTTAAATCTGCAATCAAACTGACATTAGCACTTGTGGAACATATACATAAAATGTATGTCATTGAAATCTAAATGAGTGTTTCAATTTTATGGACACTGTATCATTTACACATAATAATTTTACTATCTGAAAGTATGATACTTTTGAGATGTTAGTAGTGATATTAGTGAATGGAATAGTAGTAATAATACTAGTTAAATAGTAGCAGCTTGTGTAACAGAGTGAGGTATATTACTACCGCCTTTCACCATTGTAACACAATTAACAATAGAATACAATGTAATCAGCAAAAGTTTAAAAAAGTAAACAAATAAACAAATAATAATATATCCATCTGAAACCACCACAGTATTTCCTAAGCCAACATTACAGGATGTGCCACTAGCTATAAATGGATTTTCGTCTATATAACTGAATAATAAAAATGTAAGAAAATATGGCGGCAGAGTGTCTCTTTATATTTTTAAAAATACAATATAATCATAACATGCCACTTTTCAATGAACATGTAGATGTACAGTACAATAAACTAGACCTGTGCGTTGGTCTTCACTCCAGTTATACTAAAAATGACTGAATTGATTCTACATTAATTAAATCGGAAATTTTGTAAACATTTGAGTTGCATTCAATTTGGGCGCACTTTGTGGAGCGTGAGAGAGAAAGAAATTAAGTAAAAATGTGCTCGGTCCAGGAGACCTCAGAGTGTCAGACACAAATTTTCAAGCCAGTTGGAGCGCTTTTGATGTAGGTAGAATTGATTTGCACCCAAATTGAATCGGTCTACCGATCTGGCCGAATTAAACCTGAATCGGATTTTGAGCAATTTGCTCATCTCTAATTAGGACATTTGCAGTATTGTAATACATTTACATTCATTAGCATTGTAATAAAAATGATTGATACTTTATCCCTACCACATGCACAGAATAGGGGATCAGCATCTGGTCAGTCGGGTTCTGACCACCAGGACCCCCACCGATCACAAGAACAGGGGTCCTGTTCCTTCTGAATAAATAGAGTGGCCGGTCGAGCATGACAGCTGCTGCCCCATTCATTCTCAAAGGGGCTGCTAGACTCCAGCAGTTGAACCCCCACCGGTCAGTAGCATATCCCCTATCCTGTTAATAACTCAACACAACCCCTTCAAGACAAAGCCTTTAAATCGATAAAATAAAACTTTATCATCTCTTTTTGCATATAAAAAGACAAAACAATTCCACAGTAGTCTAATAATATCAATGAGAGTAGTAATAACTAATAGTCATATTCAATGTATTCTTGAATTGCATTAGGAAACAGGAGTACATCTACTACTGTAACCCTCTTACTTTTGGAATAGTCTGATTCTGATCAATGTTATCTAGTGCAGTGTTTCTCAATGTTTCTAAGCCATGTACCCCCTCAGATACCTGACATCAAAGTACCCTCAAGCCTTTGATCATAAAAAGCACAATATGAGGACAGTGGGAGTCACAACTTGTACCCCCCTAGTGTTCACATGCCATAGGATCTATACTTATGTCTGTAGTAAATTTCACCTACAACGTCAGTAGATGGCATTATCATACATAGCTTACAATACTATGACTATCATTCAAGGTACAGCTTTGTAATTGTATAAGTTGTATCTATAGGTGTCAACTACTGTACAAACCTTTCTATAGAACTTTAATGTAGTCCAATGGTTTAAAAGTATATATATATATATATATACACATAACACCTAATGATACATAAATGCAGATATTTCAGCAAGAAGAAAACTTTACGAGCTAACACTAGAAGATTCAACATCCTGCACAAACTTCTACGCACTAACACGAGATCTAGTTACACTTCACAATTACATTTCCTATCGTGAAACATTAGAGATGATACTTACAGTTGTAAGCCCTGTGGTCTGTACGCTGCTGCTTGAGCCGGACACAAAAGTCTTGTCCTTTTGCAGTCACAAAGCTCGCAGGCATCAGTCAGTTCTGAGCAGACTGGGTTCAGGTAAGTCAAATAGAACATGAGAAGGTAATAGAAATTCAGGGTCTCCATGGTGAGATTGTCCTTTAGAAGATTAGTAGCAATGTTATTTTAATTCCATTTTCTGTCCTTAACTTTTTTTTTTGTATGAAGTGAATTACAGCTGGGAGAGGGAACAGTTTGTATTCCATGCAGGCAACGTGTTCCTATTTTTAGTCTGCATTTACACTGACTAACCGTGAGTCGTTGTCAGGGCTCCTCCTGCCTTTAAGTTTGGAGAATTCAAATTTCACTCCCAAGTCAAATAATTGTGGCATAAATACGTGCACCCACCATCACCAGCTATTATCCTTTACATTGAGGGAAGTCCACGTCAAGGTGCAGGTTTATTATTGCTGTATGAAGCTATGTGGTTTTTGATAACTGTTGTCTCTCTAGGTAGCTTTGGTGGTCAGAAGAGAAGAGCTTCTTCCAAGAAAGAAGAGGACAGTCGGCTATCATCTTATTGTGTCTGACTTTGTAAAAAAAAAAGTTGTATTAACTGTGCAACTTTTGTGGACTATACAATGTCAATAGGATGTTTAGGAAAGAAGTGTCCTGCTTATACTGCTAAATACAGGCTCTTTCATGGTCCTCAAACTTAGCCTTCAAGGTTCTTTATTTCGACTCTTCGCTGATAACTAGAGATGAGCGAATTTTTCAAAAATCCAATTTGCCAGTTCGCTGAATTTTTAATTTTTTGATTTGGTTCGATCCGCATATATTTGTGACGAATTATGTTAAAAAACGGCTATTTCCTGGCTGCAGAGAGCCTTTATAGTGGTGTAGAATACTGTGCCTTGCAGTAACATGCATATGGAGTCTGCTGTGGTAGTGAAATAATACTGTATGACATGCAGATGACAGGCATCGCTCTTAGAATAACTTCACACTTTACTTATTTGGGCAGTCACGGGGCCAAAACTGACCAAATAACTCAACTATGAACTCAGCCTTACAGGTTTGCCAGTTCGCTGAATTTTTTATTTTTTGATTTGGTTCGATCCGCATATATTTGTGACTAATTATGTTACAAAACGGCTATTTCCTGGCTGCAGAGAGCCTTTATAGTGGTGTAGAACACTGTGCCTTGCAGTAACATGCATAGGGAGTCTGCTTTGGTAGTGAAATAATACTGTATGACATGCAGATGACAGGCGTCGCTCTTAGAATTACTTCACACTTTACTTATTTGGGCAGTCACGGGGCCAAAACGGACCAAATAACTCAACTATGAACTCAGCCTTACAGGTCGATGTTAGCGCCAAGAAGTGCGCTCCTTTTGCACTGTCGTCAGAACCTGTTCTATTAAACGCTTATACAAGTAGAGCCCCCGACAGAGTGGAGAGGGTGTCAGCAGTAAGTTTGTGTTGACGTCACTGATTATTTTGCCCTTCCTCTGATCTGTCAGAACAATAACCCACAAAAAACTGATCCTGTCCGTGGAGCATCAACCTTCAATCGGTCAGCATTTGGTCAGTGTTCCATTGCCCAAAAACAGGAGTGGATCTAAAACAGAGATAACACGTGAATGGAATATTTGCATGTCTTCTGTGTTTTGTACCCACTCCTGCTTTTGGCTACCAAATCATAAGCCAATTCTGATGGGACCAATACAGGCCATACAGCTGCTACACGTTTTGCATCAAATTTTTCCTTCCTTCTGACAGATCAGAAGAATGGTCAAATAAATGATAATGTCAGCCAAGCCAAAAATGCTAAATAGTGGCTCAGTCAAGTAGGGAGGGTGGGAACAGCATGAGAAATCCACCGAGTGGCACTATGACATAGTGGTGAGGTGGAAGCAGCATGAGGAGACCACAGAGTGGCACAATGACAGCATGATGGTGGCGGCAGCATCAGGACGAGGCCACAGAGTGGTAAAGTGACATTGTGTGGAGGTGGCAGCAGCATGAGGAAATCACAGAGTGGCCCTATGGGATAGTTGTCAGGTGAAAGCAGCATGAGGAGGCCACAGAGTGGCACAATGACAGCATGGAGGTGGCGGCAGCATCAGGACGAGGCCACAGAGCAGCACCATGACAGTGTGGAGGTGGCGGCAGCAGCAGCAGGATGCCACAGAGTGGCACAATGACAGAGCATGGAGGGGGTGGCAGCAGCAGCATCAGGAGGAGGCCACAGAGTTGCACAATGACAGTGTGGAGGTTGCGGCATCATTAGGAGGCCATAGAATGGCAAGGTGACATAGTGTGGAGGTGGCAGCAGCATGAGGAGACCACAGAGTGGCAAGGTGACAGTGTGGAGGTGGTGGCAGCATCAGGAGACCACAAAGTGACCCGTGACAGAGTGGGGAGGTGGGTGGCAATACCAGTACCAGCTGAAGATTGGTGGGTGAAAGAAGGAGCACTTGGCATCAGATGTGTGGCATCAGGCGGGTGGCAGCATCAGAAGAGTAGCTGAGGCAGGTAGCCAGAAGAAACCAGTCTCTTTTGGCAAATTGTTGATGTGGCACCATGGATTATCTAGTCTGATGCCTCAGGCATTGTTGGGTGGAAATCCTGGCTGATCCACGCCTGATTCATCTTGACAAAGGTCAGTCTCTCTCCTTTTGGGGTGGACAGGCGAGTTCTTCTTGGGGTAACTATGGCCCCCGCCGCACTAAACACCCGCTCCGTTGCCACACTACTGGCCGAGCAGGACAGCTTTTCTAGGGCAAACTCTGCTAATTGCGGCCACAAATCCAGTTTGGCTGCCCAGTAGTCCAGTGGATCTTCAATGTGGGGTGGCAGAGTGCTGTCCAAGTATGCCACCACCTTCTGGTACAGGTCCTGCTCCAGGTCTAGCTGCTGCTGCTGCTGGTGAGTAGTTTCTTCACTAGGCAGGTGAAGAAAGTTGCTCATCAGCGACTCTAGACTCAAGTTGCTGCTGATGGAGCTGTAACTGCTCCTACACCCCCACCCTGCCAGAGCAGCCATGGCAGTGGAACATGAGCGCAGAGGGCCCCCCCGGTCAGACCTGCGGGAGGATGGATGATGTCGCAGATAGGCAGTGGCCAACTGACTGCATAGGATGTCTCTATAGTAGTTCAGTTTGTCCTCCCTCTTAGCGGGTGTAAAAAAGGCCCCAATTTTTGACCAATAGTGAGGATCCAACAAGGTGGAGAGCCAGAAGTCATCCCTCTGCCGAATGGTGACAATTCGGCTGTCATGACGCAAGCAAGTGAGCATGCATCGGGTTATTTGTGCAAGTGACTTGGAGGGACTTCCTGCCTCCATCTCCACTGCATACTTCCACAGTGTGTCTGGGTCCTCTGTCTTGTCTTCCTCATTGCCCTGTAGCTCCTCTGGCTGCTCATGCTCCTCCTCTCCTGTCAGCTGAGTAGAAAAAACACCCATTTCACTACTCCAATGTCCAGCACTCCAGTGCTCCAATGTCGTCCTACCCCTCTTCCTCCTCTTCCAGTTCAGCCCCCACAGGGCTCATGTGACCGTGAGATCTAAGCGCCACGTCTTCTGTCCCCTGACCAGCCATTGTTACCACCATCTGTTCTAGGACATGAAGCAGTGGAATGATGTTGTTCATCCTGTAGTCCTGGCGACTGACAAATAACGTGGTGTCCTCAAAGGGCCTGAGCAAATGGCAGGTGTCTCGCATGAGCTGCCACTGGCTGACATCGAAGTTACACAGGGAAGTACTCCTGTCCGCTTGGATCATCAAGAAATCGTTTATGGCCTTTCTCTGTTCGTATAGTCTTTCCAACATATGGAGGGTGGAATTCTAACGGGTGGAAACGTCTCATATCAGCCTATGTTGCGGGATGCCGTTCTGCCGCTGCAGCTCAAGGAGGGTGTGCTTTGCGGTGTACGTGTGGCTGAAGTGCTTGCAAAGTTTCCTAGCCATTTTTAGGATGTCTTGCAGATGGGTGGAAGACTTCAGGAACCGCTTGACAACCAGATTGAACACGTGTGCCATGCAGGGCATGTGGCTCAGCCCTCCTTGACGCAGCGAAGACACCATGTTCTTCCCGTTGTCGGTCACCATGGTTCCGATTTTGAGTTGTTGCGGAGAAAGCCAGGATTTGATTTCTTGATGAAGGACACGGAGCAGTTCCTCCCCTGTGTGACTCCGTTCACCCAGGCAAACCAGGGTGAGAGTGATGAGAGGGGTCGCACATGGCTTGCATACACTACATGCCTCCAACATAAATCTTGGATCGCTACATGAAAATATTGTATTTGCTGTAAATCGAGAGAGGGGCATAGTTGGAGACATTGACTTCACAAGAGATACGGAGCAGTGGAGTCTGCTTTGAAATTAAAAATTTCACCACTGCGTAATTCGGCCCATACAGAAAAAGGGGGTGTACAATTACCTATCAATTTTCCCAAAAAAAGCCTGTTTCACATAAAAAATTTCACCACTGTGTAATTTCGGTCCATACAATCAATTTTCCAGAAAAAAAACATGTTTGAAATTAAAAATGTCACCACTACATAATTAGGCCTATACAGCAAAAGGAGGTGTACAATCACCCATCAATTTTCCCGAAAAAAACATGTTTTAAGTAAAAAATTTCACCACTGCGTAATTCGGCCAATACAGCAAAAGGATCTGTACAATGACCCATAAATTTTCCCCCAAAAAACATGTTTGAAATAAAAAATTTCACCACTACGTAATTCGGTCCATACTGCAAAAAGGGCTTTACCACTTATAACTGCACCGCTGAACGGCAAATAGGCCCTTATTTTTTCCCACTTTGACACTACACAAGGCTTTTCAACATATAAGTGCAACTCTGAATGGCGAATATATTTTTCTTTTGCCTACGGAGTCCTTTTGTTATGGCTTTGCACAGGGAGCAAGAATGTTACGCACAATTCTAATGCAACTCCTGATCTTACGAAACTGGACTTGGACTCCAAAGCAGAGGCTCTCCTGTCATGTATTGTGTGCTGTGGAGATCGAATGCAGACGGAGCAGATAAAAACACATGAATATTTTCAACTTACTGAAGCTGCTTGATTTAATTGTGAATAGATGGTAAAGGCAAAGTCTGCTGGTGTGTTGTCATCAGCATCTTCATTATGTTTACTGCAGGACCCACAACTACGTAATTCGGTTCATACAGCAAAAGGAGGTGTACAATCACCCATCAATTTTCCAGAAAAAAACATGTTTAAAATTAAAAATTTCACCACTTTGTAATTCGGCCCATACAGCAAAAGGAGGTGTACAATCACCCATCAATTTTCCCGAAAAAAATATGTTTTAAATAAAAAATTTCACCACTTCGTAATTCAAAGGGCAAATATATTTTTCTTTTGCCATTAATACACGGCAAAAAGAGCTTTACAACATATAACTGCACCGCACAAGGGCAAATAAGATGTGCTGTATAAATATTTCCTTGTAATAAACCCTGTTAATGGCAGTATCAAACAGCACTTGCACCCCAATAACAAGAACAGTTTGCTGGAATTACAAAGCTGCACAATGGCAATTTGGATCCCCAGTCAGTGCACCAAGGTGTAATAGGATTGTTCCTATTACCCAGTCTGTAACCTCACTGTCACGGCGTGATGAGGGTAGTAAACCCCACACCATCCACAAGAAGGAACGGAAAAGGTGCTATGCCTGGAAACTAGGGAATGGGGAAAGGTCACCACCTAGTGAATCCCTAAAACAAGCCCTTACTACTATTACAGACCTCGATTGTAGGACTAATGATAAGCTGGAACCTAGAGCCCTATCTTACCCTAAAGGGCCCTGGAAATAGTGTCAGGACAAGAGATGACCTGTTCCTTCTCAACTGAAGAAACAGGAGACTCCCTCAGGCCTAATACCAAAAGGTAGAGGAATACAACAAAAAGAAATAGGGAAAAGACAGTTACTCCAAAGTATGAGGACGAGCAGGAACTCAGAGGAGAGCCAGACACCAGAACTTCACCACCAGAAAGGAGCTATCAACCGCATAGCCTGATGGGTGAGAACAGACTAAATAGAGGAGTTGGAATGACCACTTAAGCTACACCTGAGACAAGAGGTGTGGTCATACCCAGCAACAACACAGAAACAAGTGAAATTAAAGAGGCTGTCAGAACACATCACGTGCAGTCAGTCTCTTAGATCTTCTGACCCCTGTCACAGGAGAGACCGTGACACTCCCCTACTGAACCATGTTCTACATAAATGCTCTGGAACGATTCCTCCCTATCCTTTCCCTGCACTTATAAATCGTTTTTTCACCACAATCAAGTCTTTCCTATCACTGTCCCTAGCGCCTGCAGACGTCTCTCCCTGCACTAAGTACACTGGTAAATGGCAGAATCTAAGATGGCTGGCGCTATTTATAGGGCTGTGACATCACAGGGCTGGCTGCTGAATGGCTGCATGCATGGAATTATGGGTGTTCCTTTCTCTATGTCCTCACACATGCAGCAGACATTTTATAAAAAAATGTGATTCGTTATCACAAAGCGCGTGAAAATTGGGCTTCGGTGCAAATCAAATTTTTCCTGAAATTTTTAGCAATTTTTACTTTGTCAGCTTCGATTCGCTCATCTCTATTGATAACGCCTAGAACTTGGGTGTACAGATCCCGTCAGTCCTTACTATAGAGACAAATTAAATGTTCTAAAACACTGTAACATGATAAATCAGCCATACTTTATAGAACTATCAAGCGTACAATTAGTTTGCTATAGATGTTATTCTTATGCGTGTGAATTACAAAGGTCAGACATGGGGTATATTATTCGATAAAAAAGGGGGAATTTATCTTTATGTCTGCCGTTAGCTTTGTTGGCGGCAATATTGCCATTATCTGCAACAAACTTATCAACCTTTCTTGCAATGTTGATAAATTTATCATATTTTCAAATAGGTCGACACATGTTTCTCCAATTTGTATGCCTCCCCCCTTACTGGAATGAGACTACACAAAATTTTGGAACATTTTTTTAAAAGTTACACTTCTTAAACGTGTCTAAATCCTGGCCAAGTGCGTGGTGCAAATGGCTCTAATCTGACGTGCATGGTGCAAATGGCTCTAATCTCTGGTGCAAATGGTTAAAGCGGTTGTCCATTTTCTGGCTACTGTTGATCAGTGTGTTTGTAAGATGACTACATGGCATTACTAATATAGCCAGTATTGAAATTCTGTGCCATTTCCATTAGTTCATAAGGTATGCCCCCTTATTAACCCAGTTTTCTGTGCTTTAGGCATGAAGGTCCAGTCCATAACATGGCTGCTGATAGAGGGTCAAGTGACCGGACATATCACTCAGTCTCCTCCATTCAAATACACCCCACCTGTTATCTGCACTGTTGGGTTTAATGCAGGTGCAGTGTGTTTCAATGGAGGAGGCTCAATTATATCTGGTCACATGACATCAGCGGCCATCTTATGTACAGGCCCTGTGTGTGGACGGCACAGAAGATCTGCCTAACAAGGGACATGGTTCATGAAATATAGCAAACGGCACAGAATATCAACAAGGCTATATTAGTAAGTGCCATCTAGTCATCTTACAAACATGTTGGTCAAGCCAAGCCAGAAAGTGGCCAACCCCTTTAATGATGTGTTTTACAGTAGATACGAAAAAAGGAGTGCCCGAAAAAAAGAGTGAAGAAATTTATAATTGGGGACCATTTTTCCCCCCCTTCAAGATACAGTATGTGGGGGTTAGTAGTAGAGGCAGCCATATGAAAGTGACTCTTCAGGCTCCCTGACAAATACAGTACCTGATAATCTTTTTTTAGTCTTTGGTGGTTTTGTAGCCTGTACTGTACATAGTGGACAATCTAAAGAGGAAGAGCTGTATTTGGGAGGCTCTACTTCAGACCCCCTTTAGACATTGTAGTTAAGCTGTGCTCATAGATCGAAGTCACAATCTGGTGCTGGAGAAGCTGAGGCATGTAGTTGGAGTCTAATGGCTCATTTAGAAGCTCTGAACTAGAAGGCAATTATCAGGAAGGGACTGTTCCTTCCCAAAAACCCAGAGTCCCCCAACTCCTCCGACTCCAAAAACCCAGCCGATCATCTATGTGAAGGGGTCCTAGAGCTTGTGCGAGTGCTGCGTCCTCTTCAGTGCTGTGATAACTTTGCACTGTCTGCTACAATCTAGACGGCGTGCCGGTAATCATTGACAAGGATGCAGCGCTTGCATGAGCACCACTACCCCTTCACACAGCTGATCTGCGGCAGTTTCGGGAGTCAGACCCCACTGATCTGATATTGATAACCTATCATGAGGAGAGGTCATCAATATATGTTCCAGGATAAACCGTTTAACACTATACACACGTCACTCAAGACAAGGACGGTAATTACTTTATATCACTCATATTATTATACCTACCAGATTTATTTTTTTATTTTTTTGCAAGTATGAAGCAGACTGACATCTTTGTTGATTGCTGATAAGGCTTGCTCTTTTAAGCCCCACCCATCTGATAATTAAGCTCCACCTCTTTCCCCTCTGACTGGAAGAAGCATTTTATATCAATCCCTTCATATTTTACTCAGGTTAGGCGGTGTTCACATCACCGCTTTATATTTCCATTGTTCTGCTCCATTAGAGGATCAGAGCAAAGGAAATAAAGGAAGTGTCATATAGGGCACATAACGGACCCGTATATAGTGGAGCACTCCGTTGACCATAATTGAGTGTGTTTAGTTTCCATTTAGACTCCTACTTTTTTTTACCAGAGAAAAAAGTCCTGCATGCAGGACTTTTTTTGTCTGGTCTTTTTGACAGAATCTGCGACAGAGGCCCCAAAATAAGCCAACAATGCAGGTGTGAAGTTGCCTTTAGCAGTACTGCCTGGTCTGTCTGGCAGCTGCCCATCTTCCTTCCACTTGGCTTCTGTGCAGACAATACCAGCCTCTGCCTTTAGAGTCTTCTCACCTCGCCACATCAATCCTTTTTCTGTGCAGGGCATTGTAGCTGCTGATTCCTTAGTGTCAGTCTGGTAAGTTCCTTACTTTATGTAGATGGACTCACCAGTGCACGGCATGGTCCCGGGAGCACGTTCCTTATCTCTGGCAATATAAGACAGGGGTTGGAGCCAGTGATTTTGCAGCGAACCGGACCGCAGGGGCAATCTGTGAGCCACGGTGGGCTGATGGGGGTAGTAGTCGTATTCACAATTTTTTTTGTAGCTCCCTGGCCCGGTGTGCAGTCATGGGGAAGACAGCACTAAATCCTCCGGGGCACTTTTTAGTACAGGGATCACCAGCCAGATGGTGGTTGAGGTACTCTTGATGGTATAGGTGTTTAGGGTGCTTTTGAGGCTGGGACCCCGGTTGTCTGTGACACCAGCACCGTTAGGTGCCAATGAAGGTGGTAGAAAGGATGAGGAGTCAATTGTTGTAAACAACAGAACTTTTACTTGATCAATTGTCTGAGGATAGTCAGTACAGTTCATATAGATAGCAAAAGTAATAATCCAAATATGGGTTCAGCTGTAATCCTTATAACATGCTTGGCAATTGCAGTTTGAGAAGTTTTCCTTCTTTCTATATCTGTCTCTACTTTGTCCACACTCTAGCACTCATGTACTGAATATAATAACTCTTACTGGTCAGTAGAAATCCACAGGGCGGTCTCCCTAATGGCAGGCATCAGTCTTCTGCTCCATTCTTTGGAAAGGATGCTCACTGAAGAATCACGGTTCACTATGTCCATAGAGGCATGCAGTAAAGGATAATTCTGCGCACTAATCATCCGGCTGTGTCCAGGTACTTTTAGATTCCTCCTGGTCACTGGTGCTTGTGAAGTCTTTGGCTAATTTAGCTCTAACCTCCACTAGACTTTCTCTATATCCAGACGTAGACTCACTGGTCCTTAGCTTGATCAGGGCCAAGGGGCTAAAATAGCAGCTACATGGAGGATTAGGTCTGTTCCGCTTCTCTATTAACTTCCTTCCTTCTGTTCTGTTAACTTACTTCTCACTACTCTCAACCGACCTTATTAGCATACCCCAGACTATATAGATGCAAGTGTTGCCAGCACCCCCTAGGGGCAAATAGATGTAATGATTCCTAACAGCCTGGTAACAGGAATTACAGCTTGATACCACAATACATTAAATACACATATATCAAAAGTTTAAAGTGCCCACATACACTCACCTAAAGAATTATTAGGAACACCATACTAATACGGTGTTGGACCCCCTTTTGCCTTCAGAACTGCCTTAATTCTATGTGGCATTGATTCAACAAGGTGCTGATAGCATTCTTTAGAAATGTTGGCCCATATTGATAGGATAGCATCTTGCAGTTAATGGAGATTTGAGGGATGCACATTCAGGGCACGAAGCTCCCGTTCCACCACATCCCAAAGATGCTCTATTGGGTTGAGATCTGGTGACTGTGGAGGCCATTTTAGTACAGTGAACTCATTGTCATGTTCAAGAAACCAATTTGAAATTATTCGAGCTTTGTGACATGGTGCATTATCCTGCTGGAAGTAGCCATCAGAGGATGGGTACATGGTGGTCATGAAGGGATGGACATGGTCAGAAACAATGCTCAGGTAGCCCGTGGCATTTAAACGATGCCCAATTGGCACTAAGGGGCCTAAAGTGTGCCCAGAAAACATCCCCCACACCATTACACCACCACCACCAGCCTGCACAGTGGTAACAAGGCATGATGGATACATGTTCTCATTCTGTTTACGCCAAATTCAGACTCTACCATTTGAATGTCTCAACAGAAATCGAGACTCATCAGACCAGGCAACATTTTTCCAGTCTTCAACAGTCCAATTTTGGTGAGCTCGTGCAAATTGTAGCCTCTTTTTCCTATTTGTAGTGGAGATGAGTGGTACCCGGTGGGGTCTTGTTGTAGCCCATCCGCCTCAAGGTTGCGCCTGTTGTGGCTTCACAAATGCTTTGCTGCATACCTCGGTTGTAACGAATGGTTATTTCAGTCAACGTTGCTCTTCTATCAGCTTGAATCAGTCGGCCCATTATCCTCTGACCTCTAGCATCCACAAGGCATTTTTGCCCACAGGACTGCCGCATACTGGATGTTTTTCCCTTTTCACACCATTCTTTGTAAACCCTAGAAATGGTTGTGCGTGAAAATCCCAGTAACTGAGCAGATTGTGAAATACTCAGACCGGCCCGTCTGGCACCAACAACCATGCCACACTCAAAATTGCTTAAATCACCTTTCTTTCCCATTCTGACATTCAGTTTGGAGTTCAGGAGATTGTCTTGACCAGGACCACACCCCTAAATGCATTGAAGCAACTGCCATGTGATTGGTTGACTAGATAATTGCATTAATGAGAAATAGAACAGGTGTTCCTAATAATTCTTTAGGTGAGTGCATAACACATAGTGGGACACTCCAATTTGACTGGGAGAGCTGATGTCTGCACAGAACCTTCAGCATTCTGCACAGGATGCTCAGATTTAACCGGGGGCAGGATGACCTATTTAAGCGGCCCACTGCCTGAACCGCGCAATGGGAATTGGCAGGGCAAATATTCTGTTTGCTACAGTATCCCCGATCCTCTATGAACACTGCTGTGAAAAAAAACTAGAGTGCCTAAAGGAAAACCTATGTATAATTCCCAACTAGACGTTTCTCTGTTGGACCCCAATAACCACTAAAGTCCCAAATACAGTACTTCATTAAAATTTCTAAACTGAGCTGTGGAATATATTTGGCCTCTGGTAATAGTAGAATGGACTATCTGTATTGAATAGTGTTGAGCACAAATATTCGAAAAGCAAATATTTATCTTGAATTTCGCCACTTTGAGAATTCGCAAATATTTCAAATATAGTGCTATATATTCGTTATATCGAATATTTGAAATTTTTTCCATCTGAACACATGATTCCTCCTTGCTTCTTGCTTGTGGGCCAATGAGTCAAGCAGGGAGGAATCATGACTTCAGATGGAAAAAAATGATGAATATTCTAAAAACGAATATATATATCACTATATTCTTTAGTGCTCTATATTCGTTTTTAACACACGCCTGTATTGATCACGTAATATTCGCATATTACGCGATCATCACCTTGCCGATTTTAGAGAGAAAAAAAAAAAAAAGTAGAATATAATGAATATTCAACGGATATTCTACAAAATATTCGCAAAATATCACAAATTCGAATATGACCCCTGCCGCTCATCACTTGTGTAGAAGCAGCTAGAGAAGTGAGCTATTATTTGCTGGATACTAGGTTTATGGACAATGTATTTAATGAAATTATATTGTAACGCAGCTAGTACTATGTATCATACTCCTCCAAATCTAACCATATTACCTGAGACGTCTATCTGCGGTTTCAAAGACAACTCCAAAGTTCCTTTTCACAGCTGTGACTCATGGATCACAAGAACATATCATGGCTTCAGTATGTTTTCCTCCAGATCTTAGAACAAAATGACCCAGATAGATATCTTTTCATGTTATCTTGGTGATTCCATTTAATCTGCGTTACATTTATCTCATTAGACATCTCCAGACTATTCCAGAAATAAAATTTCTAATTTAGAGATAAATGTCACCATTGTGACTAATGACATCATTGGTCATCCAATGAAAAGCAAATGTCTGCAGTATAATGATGTTTCATTAGTATTTGCACTGTGAATTTTTAATTAAAATAAGTAATTTCCAAATGACAACATTTCATATTATGATCTGCTTCCCTATTATTAAAAGGTATTCCTGGGACTATAAACGATCAAGGGAAATTCCTTTGCCTACGTGGCCTTCTGAAACATTTAGGCCCCTTTCACACGGGCGAGTATTCCGCGCGGATGCGATGTGTGATGTGAACGCATTGCACCCGCACTGAATCCTGACCCATTCATTTCTATGGGGCTGTGCACACGAGCGGTGATTTTCACGCATCCCTTGTGCGTTGCATGAAAATCGCAGCATGCTCTATATTGTGCGTTTTCCACGCAACGCAGGCCCCATAGAAGTGAATGGGGCTGCGTGAAAATCGCAAGCATCCACAAGCAAGTGCTGATGCGGTGCGATTTTCACGCACGGTTGCTAGGAGACGATCGGGATGGAGACCCGATCATTATTATTTTCCCTTATAACATGGTTATAAGGGAAAATAATAGCATTCTGAATACAGAATGCATCGTACAATAGCGCTGGAGGGGTTAAAAAAATAAAAATAAAAATTTAACTCACCTTAATCCAGTTGATCGCGCTGCCGGCATCTCCTTCTGTCTCCTTCTTTGCTGTGTGCAGGAAAAGGACCTGTGGTGACGTCACTCCGGTCATTACATGATCCATCACCATGGTAAAAGATCATGTGACGGACCATGTGATGACCGGAGTGACGTCACCACAGGTCCTTTTCCTGCACACAGCAAAGAAGAAGACAGAAGAGATACCGGGCTGCGCGATCAAGTGGATTAAGGGGAGTTAAATTATTATTATTATTTTTTTAACCCCTCCAGCCCTATTTTACTTTGCATTCTGTATTCAGAATGCTATTATTTTCTCTTATAACCATGTTATAAGGGAAAATAATACAATCTACAGAACACCGATCCCAAGCCCGAACTTCTGTGAAGAAGTTCGGGTTTGGGTACCAAACATGCAGATTTTTCTTACGCGCGTGCAAAACGCATTACAATGTTTTGCACTCGCGCGGAAAAATCGCGCATGTTCCCGCAACGCACCCGCACATTTTATCGCAACGCCAGTGTGAAAGAGGCCTTATACTTTCCTGCTCCCTACCACCTCAGTCCTATGTGCTGGCTCCCATTCCTCCATCTTCTGATCTAGTCTACGGCTTGCCTTCTTCTGGACATATGCTGTGCTGCAGGCAATGACTGGCTTCATCGGTGACATGTCCTCAAGCATTCCTGAAAAACCCATTTAAAGGGGTTGGCCCATCTGGGACATTGGTGTCATATTTCTAGGACACGGATCAGCAATCTTCGGCACTCCAGCTGCTGTGAAACTACAACTCCCAGCATGCAAATATGCTCATCTGTTCTCACAACTCCCATAGAAGTGAAAGGAGCATTCTGGGAGTTGTCAGTTCAAAACATCTGGAGTGCCGGAAGTTGCTGACTCCTGCTCTAGGTTATGCGTATCAATTTCAGATAGGTGTGGGTCCCACCTCTGGGACCCATTGCTATCTAGAGAACAGTGTCCCCAAAGTGAAGGAGAGCACTATGTGCATGCATGCTGTGCTCTCCATTCATTGCCATGGGACCTTTTTTCAGTCCCATAGTGCTGGATGAAGAGCACACAGCATAAGTGCAGCCACCTCTACATTCACTGCTATGGGACTGCCGGAGATTTCCAAGTGAGCGCTGAGCTATTTTTGGAACTGCTTATGCTTTGTTAGACCTTGCCAGATGTGTAACTTAAAGCTCCTGGGCCCCAATGGAAAATCAGGAATGTCATGGTTCTATACAGGCAAACCATGTGATAACCCCCTTCGTCTTTTTTAACATTCATACCCATTAATTTTTATTTTTTTTGTACATCAAGTCATTTTGCCATACACATCAGTAAGACTTTAATTTCTTTTCTTTTTCACTTTTATAATGGCCTCCAATACAAAAATACCTCCACATAACTTAATCAAAACTCTGCTTTATTGAATATAAACACATACATAGACATAAAAATAGCAGCAGTTGATATTCCAAAAGAGGACATAAAGGTCACTGCAGAGTCAGTCTACAAAGATCCACCTATGTCAAAAGTCAAATAAATTACTCTGCACCCAATACTTACAATTGTCATGTAGTGATGTCGCGAACATAAAATTTTCAGTTCGCGAACAGCGAACGCGAACTTCCGCAAATGTTCGCGAACTGGCGAACCGGGCGAACCGCCATAGACTTCAATAGACAGGCGAATTTTAAAACCCACAGGGACTCTTTCTGGCCACAATAGTGATGAGAAAGTTGTTTCAAGGGGTCTAACACCTGGACTGTGGCATGCCGGAGGGGGATCTATGGCAAAACTCCCATGGAAAATTACGTAGTGGACGCAGAGTCGGGTTTTAATCCATAAAGGGCATAAATCAACTAACATTCCTAAATTGTTTGGAATAACGTGCTTTAAAACATCCAGTGTGTGTATACGATCAGGTATGATGTTGTATCGATCAGGTAGTGTAAGGGTTACGCCCGCATCACAGACATTGACAGACCAAACTCCCCTTTTAATGCACCGCAAACAGTTCATTTGCACAACCGCAAACTCCCCATTTGCACAAGGTTGGATACCAAGCTAGCCACGTCCCGGTGATGTCATTGAAGGTTTCTTCCTCCACCCAGCCACGTACAACACCAAGGGTCCCCGAAAGGTCAATTGAATTGATTTTTCGAACGGGGAGATGGTTAAAAAAACGCTGGCTCCCTCCCCTTTGTTTTTATCCACGGTGACTGCGTCTGCGCCGTGCAATTTACTGTCACACCCGATATGAGTGGTATTTTCTGTAGTACTATTCTCATCAGTTTAATCCCTCTAACGTCCCCGACTCCCCAATCTGGGGGCCATTTATTAAACAGATTTTTCGGACGGGGAGATGGTTAAAAAAACGCTGGCTCCCTCCACCGATATGAGTGGTATTTTCTGTAGTATTATTCTCATCAGTTTAATCCCTGTTACGTCCCATATCAGGAATTGCCTTTTATGAAAAAAAATTTAGGCCGGGTACCTTCGACTGCCTTCACAGTGACAGACCAAACTCTCATACACTAAACTGAATTGATTTCAGGAACCGGGAGATGGAAAAAGCAGCTTGGTCGGTCCTCTTACTCCCAAATTGGGGCACTGCGCGTGCACAGAGCAATGTGCTGTGACACCCTATATGAGTGGTGTCTTAACTAGTACTATTGCTATCAGTTTAATCCCTGTTACGGACCCTATCCGGTCGAATTGATTAACCATTGTCGAATCCCCCATTGACATCCCCCTTATAAGCTGTGTAAAGCATATTTTTTAGTTTGGTTTTGAACTGCTGCATCCTTTCCGACTTTTGGTAATTTGGTAACATTTCTGCCACTTTCTGCTTATACCGGGGGTCTAGTAGCGTGGCCACCCGATCGCTTTTGGTCTGACCATAATGAAGCAACGGCCTTATCATCTGGGGTGTGGCAACATTGCCAACACACTTTTATAGAGGTGATGATGATTGCTTCATTGTGATACGCAAGCCCCTTCACCACAACAAGGTAACGATCACGAAGGGGAATTGACACTTGTATGTGCCTTTTTTTTTTGGTTTGTTTTTGCAGCCACAGTGCTGCACCATAGGACAGAAAAATTAGGCATGTACACATGCCTGAAAAATAATGGCACTGTTGCAGACGCTATTGTAGCAGCGGCCGGAAAAATTTATGTTTTCCAGGCAGAAAAGTGACTAAAACATTACGGCTTGAACCCTAGTTGGTGGTGGAGAATTCACGAAAGTCATCCGGTATGCAGACATTAAATACAGCAGCGTGGGGACCATTTTGAGGCCAAGGCATGTAATCAGGCCTTTTGTTAGTCAAACGTATCCCCCACTGTCAGTCCCTTCGGGATCCATGCCTCATTCATCTTTATGAAGGTGAGGTAATCAACACTTTTTTGACCGAGGCGACTTCTCTTGTCAGTGACAATGCCTCCTGCTGCACTGAAGCTCCTTTCTGACAGGACACTTGAAGCAGGGCAGGCCAGAAGTTCTATCGCAAACTGGGATAGCTCAGGCCACAGGTCAAGCCTGCACACCCAGTAGTGAAGGGGTTCATTGCTCCTCAGAGTGTCGATATCTGCTGTTAAGGCGAGGTAGTCTGCTACCTGTCGGTCGAGTCGTTCTCTAAGGCTGGATCCCGAAGGGCTGTGGCGATGAGTAGGACTGAAAAAGCTCCGCATGTCCTCCATCAACAACACATCTGTAAATCGTCCAGTCCTTGCCGCCGTGGTAGGAGGAGGATTACACTCACCTCTTCCCCTGTTAGATTCCCGTTGTGCTGTGACATCTCCCTTATAAGCTGTGTAAAGCATATTTTTTAGTTTGGTTTTGAACTGCTGCATCCTTTCCGACTTTCGGTAATTTTGTAACATTTCTGCCACTTTCTGCTTATACCGGGGGTCTAGTAGCGTGGTCACCCAGTACAGATCGTTCTCCTTTATCCTTTTTATACGTGGGTCCCTCAACAGACATGACAGCATGAAAGACCCCATTTGAACAAGGTTGGATGCAGAGCTTCTCATTTCCCGTTCCTCGTCCTCACTGATGTCATTGACGGTCTGTTCTTCCCCCCAGCCACGTACAACACCATGGGTCCCAGATAGGTGACAACAACGAGCACCCTGGGGTGCCTGCTGTGGTTGGTCTTCCTCCTCCTCAAAGCCGCCACATTCCTCCTCTGACTCCTCTTCCTCATACTCCTCTTCCAGCGTTGCTGCAGGTCCGGCAAGCGATGATGACAAGGCTGTTTCTGGTGGTGATGGTGACCACAACTCTTCCTCTTCCTCTTCACGCTCATCTACAGCCTGATCCAGAACTCTTCGCAGGGCACGCTCCAGGAAGAAAACAAATGGGATGAGGTCGCTGATGGTGGCTTCGGTGCGACTGACTAGGTTTGTCACCTCCTCAAAAGGACGCATAAGCCTACAGGCATTGCGCATGAGTGTCCAGTAACGTGGCAAAAAGATTCCCAGCTCCGCAGAGGCTGTCCTAGCACCCCGGTCATACAAATACTCGTTGACGGCTTTTTCTTGTTGGAGCAGGCGGTCGAACATTAGGAGTGTTGAATTCCAACGTGTCGGGCTGTCGCATATCAAGCGCCTCACTGGCATGTTGTTTCGCCGCTGAATATCGGAAAAGTGCGCCATGGCCGTGTAGGAACGCCTGAAATGGCCACACACCTTCCTGGCCTGCTTGAGGACGTCCTGTAAGCCTGGGTACTTAGACACAAAACGTTGTACGATGAGATTCAACACATGTGCCATGCACGGCACATGTGACAACTTGCCCAAATTTAATGCCGCCAACAGATTGCTTCCATTGTCACACACCACTTTGCCGATCTCCAGTTGGTGCGGGGTCAGCCACTGATCCACCTGTGCGTTCAGGGCGGACAGGAGTGCTGGTCCTGTGTGGCTCTCTGCTTTCAGGCAAGTCAACCCCAAGATAGCGTTACACTGTCGTATCCGGGATGTGGAATAGCCCCTGGGGAGCTGGGGGGAATCAGTTGATGTGCAGCCAGACGCCGCAGCAGAAGAGGACTCAGCCGAGGAGGAAATTAAAGAGGATGGAGTAGGAGTAGAGGAGGTGGCAGTAGGTCTGCCTGCAAGTCGTGGTGGTGTCACCAACTCCGCTGCAGAGCCACGCATTCCATGCTTGTCAGCCGTCAGCAGGTTGACCCAATGCGCAGTATACGTGATATACCTGCCCTGACCGTGCTTTGCAGACCAGGTATCAGTGGTCAGATGGACCCTTGCCCCAACACTGTATGCCAGAGATGCCATGACTTCCTTTTCAATGACATGGTAGAGGTTTGGGATTGCCTTTTTTGAAAAAAAAATTCGTCCGGGTACCTTCCACTGTGGTGTCCCAATAGCGACAAATTTTTTGAAGGCCTCAGACTCTACCAGCTGGTATGGTAAAAGCTGGCGGGCTAAGAGTTCCGTCAAGCCAGCTGTCAGTCGCCGGGCAAGGGGGTGACTTTGTGACATTGGCTTCTTATGCTCAAACATGTCCTTGACAGACACCTGACTGTGGGCAGATGAGCAGGAACTGCTGAAGGTGAGAGATGGAGTGGCGGGTGGTTGAGAGGGGGCAGGGAGGACAGCAGTGGTTGACGTGGCTGAAGATGCAGGACCAGGAGGAGCATGGTGGCTTTGAGTTTGTGTGCTGCTTGTACTCATGTGTTGATCCCATAGGCGTTTGTGATGTGAGATCATGTGCCTTCGCAAAGCAGTTGTACCAAGGTGGGTGTTGGACTTCCCACGACTCAGTTTCTTTTGGCACAGGTTGCAAATGGCATTGCTTTTATCAGAGGCAGACACACAAAAAAAATGCCACACTGCTGAGCTTTGCAATGACGGCATTCTAGTGGTGGCAACAGCATGCGTTGACTGGCGTGCTGTCTGGCTGACCCCAGGTGCCGATACATGCTGTCTGACTGTGCCACTAACTCCTTGCGACGACCTCCCCCTGCTTCCAACTCGTCTCCTCATTCTCTCTGTCTCCCCTTCAGAACTTTCCCCCTCTTCTTCTCTTCGAGCAGGCACCCACGTGGCATCCGTGGACACATCGTCATCATCAACCGCTTCACTTGTATCTGACACCTCAGCAAAGGAAGCAGCAGCGGGTACAACATCATCATCATCACACTGTACGTCCATGTGTGTAATCCTGCCTGACTGAGACATATCCCCGTAATCTACATCATCTGGCAATAATGGTTGCGCATCACTAATTGCATCCAACTGATGTGTAAATAACTCCTCTGACGGATCAAGTGAAGCGGCTGTGGTGGCTGTGGTGGTAGTGGCGACGGGCGGGTGCGTGGTAACTTGAGAGCAGGTGACCGAAGCTGAGTTGGAGGAGGATGGTGCGTCAAGGTTCTTAGCGGAAGCTGTTGAAGATTGGGTGTCCTGTCTAAGCCAGTCAACTACGTCCTCTGAATTTTTCGGGTTCAGGGTACGTGGCCTCTGAAAACTGGGCATTATTCCAGGGACAGTGGAAATCACAGCACCACGACCACGACGGCCCCTGCGGGGTGGCCTGCCTCTGCCTGTCATTTTTTTTTTAGATAAGTGGTACTACGCGTGCTAGGTACTGTGCCACCCGGTATGAGTGGTTGGCACTGGCAGTGGGCACACTACAGTCTGTGGAAGTGGGCCTGACACACACTGGCAGCAGGCAAGCAACTGAATTTAGACTACTGTCTAAAAATTAAATGCCTTATTTATCGGCAAGCTACTGTGCCACCCGGTATCAGTGGTTGGCACTGGCAGTGGGCACACTACAGTCAGTGGAAGCGGGCCTGACACACACTGGCAGCAGGCAAGCAACTGAAATTACACTAAAGTGTAAAAATTAAATGCCTTATTTATCGACAAGCTACTGTGCCACCCGGTATCAGTGGTTGGCACTGGCAGTGGGCACACTACAGTCAGTGGAAGCGGGCCTGACACACACTGGCAGCCGGCAAGCAACTGAATTTAGACTACTGTCTAAAAATTAAATGCCTTATTTATCGGCAAGCTACTGTGCCACCCGGTATCAGTGGTTGGCACTGGCAGTGGGCACACTACAGTCAGTAGAAGCGGGCCTGACACACACTGGCAGCAGGCAAGCAACTGAAATTACACTAAAGTGTAAAAATTAAATGCCTTATTTATCGGCAAGCTACTGTGCCACCCGGTATGAGTGGTTGGCACTGGCAGTGGGCACACTACAGTCAGTAGAAGCGGGCCTGACACACACTGGCAGCAGGCAAGCAACTGAAATTACACTAAAGTGTAAAAATTAAATGCCTTATTTATCGGCAAGCTACTGTGCCACCCGGTATGAGTGGTTGGCACTGGCAGTGGGCACACTACAGTCAGTGGAAGAGGGCCTGACACACTGACTGGCAGCAGGCAAGCAACTGAATTTAGACTACTGTCTAAAAATTAAATGCCTTATTTATCGGCAAGCTACTGTGCCACCCGGTATCAGTGGTTGGCACTGGCAGTGGGCACACTACAGTCAGTGGAAGCGGGCCTGACACACACTGGCAGCAGGCAAGCAACTGAAATTACACTAAAGTGTAAAAATTAAATGCCTTATTTATCGGCAAGCTACTGTGCCACCCGGTATCAGTGGTTGGCACTGGCAGTGGGCACACTACAGTCAGTAGAAGCGGGCCTGACACACACTGGCAGCAGGCAAGCAACTGAAATTACACTAAAGTGTAAAAATTAAATGCCTTATTTATCGGCAAGCTACTGTGCCACCCGGTATGAGTGGTTGGCACTGGCAGTGGGCACACTACAGTCAGTGGAAGAGGGCCTGACACACTGACTGGCAGCAGGCAAGCAACTGAATTTAGACTACTGTCTAAAAATTAAATGCCTTATTTATCGGCAAGCTACTGTGCCACCCGGTATCAGTGGTTGGCACTGGCAGTGGGCACACTACAGTCAGTGGAAGCGGGCCTGACACACACTGGCAGCAGGCAAGCAACTGAAATTACACTAAAGTGTAAAAATTAAATGCCTTATTTATCGGCAAGCTACTGTGCCACCCGGTATCAGTGGTTGGCACTGGCAGTGGGCACACTACAGTCAGTGGAAGAGGGCCTGACACACACTGGCAGCAGGCAAGCAACTGAATTTAGACTACTGTCTAAAAATTAAATGCCTTATTTATCGGCAAGCTACTGTGCCACCCGGTATCAGTGGTTGGCACTGGCAGTGGGCACACTACAGTCAGTTGAAGTCGGCCTGACACACACTAGCAGCAGGCAAGCAGCTGAAATTACACTAAAGTGTAAAAATTAAATGCCTTTTTTATGCAAAGTCCTGTGCCAGCCGGTATGAGTGGTGGGCACTGGCAGTGGGCACACTACAGTCAGTGGAAGTCAGCCTGACACACACTGGCAGGCAACTAACCTTAGATTAAAGTGTAAAAATTAAGTGCCTATTTTTTAAGCAAAGTCCTGTGCCACTCGGTATGACAGGGGTGGGCACTGGCAGTGGGCACACTACAGTCAGTTGAAGTCGGCCTGACACACACTAGCAGCAGGCAAGCAGCTGAAATTACATTAAAGTGTAAAAATTAAATGCCTTTTTTAAGCAAAGTCCTGTGCCAGCCGGTATGAGTGGTGGGCACTGGCAGTGGGCACACTACAGTCAGTGGAAGTCAGCCTGACACACACTGGCAGGCAACTAACCTTAGATTAAAGTGTAAAAATTAAGTGCCTATTTTTTAAGCAAAGTCCTGTGCCACTCGGTATGACAGGGGTGGGCACTGGCAGTGGGCACACTACAGTCAGTTGAAGTCGGCCTGACACACACTAGCAGCAGGCAAGCAGCTGAAATTACACTAAAGTGTAAAAATTAAATGCCTTTTTTATGCAAAGTCCTGTGCCAGCCGGTATGAGTGGTGGGCACTGGCAGTGGGCACACTACAGTCAGTGGAAGTCAGCCTGACACACACTGGCAGGCAACTAACCTTAGATTAAAGTGTAAAAATTAAGTGCCTATTTTTTAAGCAAAGTCCTGTGCCACTCGGTATGACAGGGGTGGGCACTGGCAGTGGGCACACTACAGTCAGTTGAAGTCGGCCTGACACACACTAGCAGCAGGCAAGCAGCTGAAATTACATTAAAGTGTAAAAATTAAATGCCTTTTTTAAGCAAAGTCCTGTGCCAGCCGGTATGAGTGGTGGGCACTGGCAGTGGGCACACTACAGTCAGTGGAAGTCAGCCTGACACACACTGGCAGGCAACTAACCTTAGATTAAAGTGTAAAAATTAAGTGCCTATTTTTTAAGCAAAGTCCTGTGCCACTCGGTATGACAGGGGTGGGCACTGGCAGTGGGCACACTACAGTCAGTTGAAGTCGGCCTGACACACACTAGCAGCAGGCAAGCAGCTGAAATTACATTAAAGTGTAAAAATTAAATGCCTTTTTTAAGCAAAGTCCTGTGCCAGCCGGTATGAGTGGTGGGCACTGGCAGTGGGCACACTACAGTCAGTGGAAGTCAGCCTGACACACACTGGCAGGCAACTAACCTTAGATTAAAGTGTAAAAATTAAGTGCCTATTTTTTAAGCAAAGTCCTGTGCCACTCGGTATGACAGGGGTGGGCACTGGCAGTGGGCACACTACAGTCAGTTGAAGTCGGCCTGACACACACTAGCAGCAGGCAAGCAGCTGAAATTACATTAAAGTGTAAAAATTAAATGCCTTTTTTAAGCAAAGTCCTGTGCCAGCCGGTATGAGTGGTGGGCACTGGCAGTGGGCACACTACAGTCAGTGGAAGTCAGCCTGACACACACTGGCAGGCAACTAACCTTAGATTAAAGTGTAAAAATTAAGTGCCTATTTTTTAAGCAAAGTCCTGTGCCACTCGGGATGACAGGGGTGGGCACTGGCAGTGGGCACACTACAGTCAGTTGAAGTCGGCCTGACACACACTGGCAGGCAACTAACCTTAGATTAAAGTGTAAAAATTAAGTGCCTATTTTTTAAGCAAAGTCCTGTGCCAATCGGGATGACAGGGGTGGGCACTGGCAGTGGGCACACTACAGTCAGTTGAAGTCGGCCTGACACACACTGGCAGGCAACTAACCTTAGATTAAAGTGTAAAAATGAAGTGCCTTTTTTTTAAGCAAAGTCCTGTGCCACACGGGATGACAGGGGTGGGCACTGGCAGTGGGCACACTACAGTCAGTTGAAGTCGGCCTGACACACACTAGCAGCAGGCAAGCAGCTGAAATTACACTAAAGTGTAAAAATTAAATGCCTTTTTTATGCAAAGTCCTGTGCCAGCCGGTATGAGTGGTGGGCACTGGCAGTGGGCACACTACAGTCAGTGGAAGTCAGCCTGACACACACTGGCAGGCAACTAACCTTAGATTAAAGTGTAAAAATTAAGTGCCTTTTTTTAAGCAAAGTCCTGTGCCACACGGAATGACAGGGGTGAGCACTGGCAGTGGGCACACTACAGTCTGTGGGCCTGCAGCTCCTCACACACAGGCAGGCCAGGCAACTGCAATATGTATATAAAGGAAAAAAAAAAAGCAGACTAATGTTGCAGCCCTAAAAAGGGCTTTTTGGGGTGCTGTCAGGACGCTGTCCTTACAGCAGAGATCAGATGAGTCTTTCAGGACTGGAGTGGACACTGAATTCACTAGCCTAGCTATCGATTTCCCAATTAAATCAGCAGCAGTTACAGTCTCCCTCCTCTCACTAAGACTGCAGCTTCAGAATGAATCTAAAATGGATGCTGTGCAGGAGGTGGGAGGGTCTGGGAGGGAGGGTATGCTGCTGATTGGCTGGAATGTGTCTGCTGACTGTGAGGTACAGGGTCAAAGTTTGCTCAATGATGATGTATAGGGGGCGGACCGAACATCGCATGTGTTCGCCCGGCAGAGGCGAACGCGAACAAGCTATGTTCGCCGGGAACTGTTCGCCGTCGGATAGTTCGGGCCATCTCTATTGTCATGTAGAAAAAGCTTAAAAGAGCCAGTTAACAGCTTAGACGTAGTGATATGGGGATCATGTGATTACATAGCAGTAACACCTTCATATGGATGATAGACTCTGCAGCGTCCTCTTCCCAACGCCGTTTTGCCCTAAGGCTTCTTCCAGGGATTTATTAAAATTACAGCAACATGTTTTGTGTACAGCCTTCGATTTGGAACAGTAAATTACATGATGCAAAGGCCATGGATAAGAATTTTGTTAGTAGTCATGGAGATACAGCACAAGGACCTACTAAACCGAAATGCCGGACATTAAAATAAATGAGTCTTACGAATTTTAAGAATTGAACATTTGGGAAATAATTAGGATAATTGATCTATTCACTATTAATAAACTGCACATGCTACCCCCCCCCCCCACCCTTCACCGAAGAGCAAAAGAAAGGAGAAACAATGTGATGCTTATTATATTGAAGGTCATGTATTGCTGGTCTGGACATTATGTGACACAAAGAGCATGTAGCTAAAGCTTGTGTTATCTTATGACTTTATGAGAGCATGCAACTGAGATTCTCAAAGTGACAACCTCAAATGACCTCTTATAGCCTGCACTAGCCATCATAAATTAGCCTGTTTGAACATGGTTGTGTTTGGTACATGTTCTCCTTCACAAGGAAAGTGTCCCGAAAAAGTAGGGATAAGTGCAGCCCTGCTCTCCACCCACACCTCTGTCCCTACCTACTTGCACGGTCCGTCCTAACCGATGGGTTACAACTGGGCGGCAGTCCATAGCTTGCGTACGTGCAGGGGCCTAAAGGAAGGAACAATAAAGGGAGGGAAAAAAAGACACAGACAGAAAACACAGAAGCAAAGGCTTCCCAGGACAGGTAAGAACCGCAACCGGAGTCAAATGCAAGTCGAGGTCAGGAGCCAGGAGATCGCGTCAGTACCAGGGGTATCACAAGGTCAAAGGTCAAATACAAGCCGAGGTCAGGAGCCAAGAGATCGCCTCAGTACCAGGGGTATCACAAGGTCAAAAGTCAAATACAAGCCGAGTTCAAACAAAGGAAGTCACACATGCAGGGAACGCTAGTGAGGTAGCAAGACCAATCACAGGCAACCTGTGGCCAGCAGGATACCTGTTTAAATAGGTCTAATTGATGGGTCACGTGACATGGCCAGCGTCACGTGACCCATGTCTGGCACGCCAATACACCGGAGCGTCGACTCATTGCCATCGGCGCTCAGTTCTCCCCCTGCTCGTTGTCTAGGGGATGAAGGACGCCGGCCACTCGGAGGAAGCCAGGTCCTCTCCGCCCCCTTGTTACCATGGAGACAAGGACGTCGGCCGCGTCCTCGCTCCTCCTGACGCATGCCGCCGGCTCTCCGTTACAGAAAGTTTTTTGCCTTGTCCCAGTACATCAATAATGAAGTCACTTTGCACAGTTTTAATTGACAATTTCCTATGGTTTGGGACTGCAGTTCCTATACAATCCTATGCATCTCCATGGTAACAACCAAAACCTAAATGGTTTGATTCTGCAGTCATATTCCCTTCCATCTATCCTCTACTTCTTACTAACATAATAGTGTTGAGCGAGCATGCTCAGCTGAACTGCTGTTCTGCTCGAGCATCGCTATGCTCGACACATGGCGGTGCTCGGCCGAGTACCGCATGTGCTTGAGCACCATGCTCGAGTCTTATCCCCACACGTTTTGCGGCTGCTATGCAACCAATAAATGTGCAGGTAAGTACTGCTCTCACTGTAATGCCAGTAGCCATGTTGGCTACTGGCATTACAGTGATTGACTGGCTGGAACAAGTCATCGGGTGCTATATAGCACCCGATGACGCATGTTCGGCTCATTTGTAGTCAGGGAGAGCTGCGCTTCGGAAGGGACAGAATGTGTAGGGAGTCTGATCGCAATCAATTTAGTAGAAAAACGTTTCAAAGACCCAAAAGTCCTTTTAAGGACTATTGTGTGTGGTGGCAGGCTGGCAGTATTTTATAGCTACAGTACAATTTTTTTTCCTCCATCATTATCAATACTTTTTCTGCAGTGACTTGTGACATCTGTCCAATACCTTCTGTGAGTCAGGACCAGAGATTGGAGAAATATAAGTGAAAATTAATATATTTTTTCCATCATTTTCAAAACTTTTTCTATAGAGGGTGTGAGGAATATGGATTAATATTTACTGTCAGCCATGTCCTCACACCCCCATTTTCTGACAGATAGCAGAGGTAGTGAACTCCACAGGAAGGCCCTACTTCAAAGCCCCAGCCCTGATTTTCATCTGATTCACCTTTTTGTCAGTCCACATGCAAATTCAACCATCTGACAAGCAGATGGTTGAAATCCACAGGGGGTCCTAGCTCAAAGGATGCCCCAGGTGGATAGACTCACACCTCTTCCAGCAGCTAGGAGCCAGGCCAAGGTAACAATAAGGATCTCTCAGTATGGGGTCCCAAACCTTCACCAGTTCAATCAGATTAGCAGACATATTGGGGCCGGCGAGTTATAAGGAATTAGGAATCGTCCATCCATCCCAGGCATAATTCAGTTATATTTTTGCGATCCTGGGGCAAAGCCAAACATCCACGTAGTCCACAGAAACCAAATAACGGTACCATGCTTGGACTCTAGTTGTAGCCGGAACCCATATGCTCCCAGCACCAGAGAAGGAGGGGTGGGGTCACATCTTGCAAAAGTGTTTGGAGAGACCTGGAAACCGCTGACATCACCACCTTCCCCCCCGTGACTGCAGCTAAGGACGATTCCACCATCATAGACCTTTCAACTACCCGGTAACTGACTTTTACTCTGCTTAACCCTGTTGTACCCATATAACCCGTATCTGTAACCTCAGACCACTGTATATATTCTCTGTGTATATTGTGTTGTATCTAGTGTGCCCTTACGGCGATTAAATATATAATTTAATCTTGTGCTATCTTGTATCTCGATCACGAATCCCCACGTTCGTGTTTTGGCCAAGTTATAAGCTACCGCGGGTTGGTTTCTCATCCTATATAATCCTTTTAGCGGACCGAGTTTATATCAAACGAGAAGCTGGTGGCAGATTTCCCAGGCTGAGACAGCGCTGTTTTCACTGCGGCAGTGAAAAGGCTCTCTCAGCTTGTTGTCTCTCTGTGCCCGAGTGGACAGGAGGTGTGTGTGAAAACTGTACCAACCTGACCTTACCTGCTCCTCCCGGAGGGTGTAACATCACGTTTTTGGTAACCCATGACTATACCGCATCTCGTGAGCTCGACGTAGGTGAAGTCAAGCAGGCACGAGGTTTGGTATTCGTCACAGAGGGTGTCTGCAGTGACTTGTGACATCTGTCCAATACCTTCTGTGTGTCAGGGCCAGAGATTGGAGAAATATAAGTGAAAATTACTATATTTTTTCCATCATTTTCAATACTTTTTATATAGAGGGTGTCTGCAGTGACTTGTGACATCTGTGCAAAACCTTCTGTGTGTCAGGGCCAGAGATTTAAGAAATATAAGTGAAATCTATTTTCCTTTTTTCATACTTTTACGTACTTTTTCAATATACTGTGCTTGCTGTAAACTGTGACATCCGTGCCACATCTTGTGTGTCAAGCATGCATATAACATTAAATATGAAGAAGGCGAGCACTAATGGACGGGGAAGTGTCCGTGATGCTGATGGTTCACGCAGAGGCCGTGGTCCTGGGCGCGTTGAAACTGTGCCTGCTGCCAGAGCACAAGAAAAACAATCATCCATGATACCTAGCTTCATGTCCCAGTTTGCAGGGCATCGCAGGACAAAACTCTTGAAGTCAGACCAGTGCGACCAGGTGGTCGGTTGGATTGCAGCAGATAATGCTTCCAGTCGGTTAAGCACCACCCTGTCTACCACCAAGTCCAGTCTCAGTAGCCAAGAGTCTGGTAAACAGAATCCTCTCCCTGATCCTCCTTCCTCCCACCATGGAGAGTCTGGCCAAACAAGTGATCCCACACTCAGAAATTCCGAGGAGCTCTTTTCATCGCCATTACTTGATTTGGCCCTCTCGCCAAGCACGCTTGAAGGGGGACATTAGATCTTGTGCCCTGATTCCCAACCTCTTGAGCATCCACAGTCACAAGAACATGATGGTGGGGAACGACAATTAGTGTTTAATGAGGTGGATGATGATGAGACACAGTTGCCAATGAGTCAACCGCAATTACTGTCTCAAGAGGTTGATGAAGAGGATGAGACACAGTTGTCAATCACTGAGGTTATGGTTAGGTCAACAAATCAAGAGGATGATCAGAGTGAGGAAGTGGAAGAGGAGGTGATAGATGGTGAGGTCACTAACCCAACCTGGGAAGGTGGAAAGTCGAGCGAGGACAGTAGTACAGAGGGGGAAGAATCTGCAGCACCGCAACAGGCTGGAAGAGGCAGTGGGGTGGCAAAAGGAAGAAGGCGGGCCACACCAAACAGGCCCGCAACTTTTCCATGGAGCACCCCCTTGCGTACATCTACCTTGTCAAGAGGTAGGTGTTCCGCGGTATAGCGCTTTTTTGAGGAAAGTGCGGAATACAAAAGAATAGTAGTTTGCAAGCTGTGCCACGCCAAAATGAGCCGGGGCGTGAACACTAGCAACCTCACCACCACCAGCATGATCCTCCGCATGGCATCCAAGAACCGTAATAAGTGGGATGAACCCCTGGGTCCACAATCTGTGTCTGCGGGTTACACCACTGCCTCCTCTGCCCCATGGTACGTGCTGACCAATCGCCTGTCGAAGGCGCAGGAGAGGATGCCTCCTGCCCTGCACCTGGACCTTCGCAAGCACCATCAGCGACCACATCCACTTCCATGTGACAGCGCAGTGTAAAAATGTCATTACCCCAGGCATTTGAACGCAAGTGCAAATACCCAGCCTCCCACCCACAGGCCATAGCTCTAAATGCGCACCTTTCAAAATTACTGGCCCTGGAAATGTTGCCATTTAGGCTTGTGGACACTGAGGCCTTCCGCAGCCTGATATCGGCGGCCGTCCCGTGGTACTCTGTCCCCAGCTGCCACTATTTTTCAAGGTGTGCCGTGCCCGCCTTACACCAACATGTGTCCCGAAACGTCACACGTGCCCTGACCAATGCAGTTACTGGGAAGGTCCACTTAACCACGGACACATGGACAAGTGCATTTGGCCAGGGAGCGAGTCGTACCCTGGAATGGGACAGGTGCTACCGACGCTGAGGATTGCGGGCCCTAATTCCTTCATGGTTTCCGCCAGCACCTATGTTAGTGGGTCCAACCCCCACTTCTCCTCCTCCGCCTTCTCCTCCACTTCCACCTCAGAATTATCCGCGTTCAGCCCCAGTCAGCCATCAGCCGGTAGCTGGAAGCAGTGTGGCACTGCAGTGGGGTAGCGTCAACAGGCCGTGCTGAAACTGATATGCTTAGGGGACAAACAGCACACCACCGCAGAGCTGTTGCAGGGGATAAGAGACCAGACTGAGCTGTGGCTCTCGCCACTCCACCTACAACCAGGCATGGTTGTGTGTGATAATGGCTGCAACTTGGTGGCGGCTTTGGAGCTCGGCAAGCTCACACACATCCCATGCCTAGCCCACGTCTTAAACTTAGTGGTTCAGCGGTTTCTCAAAACCTACCCGAATTTGCCTGAGCTACTGGTGAAGGTGCGCCGCATGTGTGCACATTTCCGCAAGTCATCAATAGCTTCACCCGGTCTGTCAACGCTGCAGCAGTGCTTTAACTTGCCAGCTCACTGGCTGTTGTGCGACGCGAGCACTCGCTGGAACTCCTGTCAACTGAAAATGCTGACAGGTTGACGCTTATAAAAATGAACAAGTCCTGGATTTGCCCCAGACTTCTCGACTCCGCCAGAAGAAAGCGGATGAACAAAGGCACTTTAAATGTGTTGTTTAATGTACTGAATACACTGTATTCCCATGCACCCCTTCCACCACAAAAAAGGGTTAAATATTCCTTTTCTCATCCTCCTCTTCCATCATATCAACATGCGTATTCGTCGCATATATGCCCATCGCATATAATGTTTTACATTGTCAGCTCAGCTGCAGGCCCTCGTATATAATTTTTGGGAGGGTCAGCTCATCAGCAGGCCCTCACCTATAATGTTTCATAGGGTCAGCTCACCAGAAGGCCCTCATATATAATTTTTTAGAAGGTCAGCTCACCAGCAGGCCCTCGCATATAATGTTTTACAGGGTCAGCTCACCAGCAGGCCCTCACCTACACTGTTTTACAGGGTCAGCTCACCAGCAGGTCCTCGCATATAATGTTTTACAGGGAGGGGCCGGTACCTGTCTTAAGCGGTCCGGCTCTCCCAGGCAGCACGTCGGCATTCGGACGTCTGCTACTTCCGGGTGTGACGTCATCAGCAAGCGTCCTGCACGAGTGGATCTCAGAGAAGCCAGGTGTACCTTTCCCTTCAGTCTGCAAGCTGTTCAGATCGTTTTCCAAGATAACTGGTTTGTTTGGGGAGCGTGGCAACGTGGAGGAGGGTAGGAGGGTGTGAAGAGAGGGGGAAGTGTGCCGGAGGATCGCTTCTCCTCACTGCGTTCAGGCACATGCAATTCAAGTTTTGGCACCAGGGGGCAGCATTGTCACATGGTTGGAGCTCATTGCCTGTTCAGCACTTTCAAGCATAACCTGTATCTAAGTTCATACAGGGGCTGCGAGTCATCTGGGCACAGCAGGTTAAAACTCTGGTAGCTGGGTCCTGGTGCCATTACTGGGTTGATTACTTACATGGTTGATGGTTGTGCACATGTTTGACACTCTTCACATACACTAGATACATACCTTAGACACATAGTTCGCACATCAGGCAGTTTGACGAAAAAAAAAAAAAAAGTGTACAAGTGAATTGTTAAATAAAGTAAAAAAAAAAAAAAAAAAGGGTACAAGTGGGTTCTTAAATAAAAGTTGGGGAACCTTTATCCACCAAGCTTCATCCATACACCTCTAGCATAGGTACATCCGCCAATACAGCCACACGCTCGCACGACATACACACCCCGTTTCATCTCGTAGACTAGTGTCATACGTCATACGGTCTGTTTTCCACAAATCCTATACTTACATACATCACCTACCACGTCTGTAGGTTCGTTAGCCCGCAGTATTCGTTTTTAATTAATCTGCCACGTCACAGATTCACACAAACTCGGGCTCGCTTCATACGTCAGTGGAAACGACTATCATACTCCCTGTCAGCCTCGCCGGCTTTTCGTTCAATCGTTTCACGCTGCTGGGGGGGGGGGGGGGGGGGGTTAGATTCCGTCACCTTGTCTGTCAGCTTACGGGCAGCAGGTCGTAGGGTTAACAGTTTTTTTTTTTCTCTTCTCGTTTTCTTTCTTCGTTTTTTTTTTTGTTTTGTGGTGTTTGTTGTGTTGTTTGCAGTGATCATGTCTCGGCCTTCAGACATTGAGGAGTTTGTGTCCTTGCCTCCGTCTCCAAGAGGGTCCGAACACGGCAGTACTCCATCCCTTAGGTCTTGGACAGTGCCTAAACTGACGGCCGAACTGCTCAGGAGATGAATTCCGTTTGCGGCTACAGCCAGAAAGGCGGAACTCTTCAGACTTCTTTTCCCCGCTACTCCACAGGCCAGGCCTGCTGCTACCAGCGACAATACCACCATCACTAATTCGCTGGTACAAATTCACACGGTGCTGAACACACTCACGAGTTCCATCCAGGATTTACAAGCCCAGATGGAGGTGATGGAGCAGCGTCGCGACCACCCCTAGTAGTTGGGCCAGCCAGTGGCGCGACACCTCCGGCTGTTGTGGCAGGTACTGGGCCTACTCTACTGTCTACAGCTAACCTGTCACAGGGCGGGGGAGTACCTTCAGTGGCACCAGTATATTTTGTTAGGCCTAGCACAAAGAAGGACATCCTGGAGGGCAAGGATGTCAACCTGGCATCCTTGTTAATAACGTCCCACGACGTTACAGAGAATAAGTCCTTTGGCTGTAGCGAGTTGTCGGTGGTACTTAAGTCCAAGGACCCCAGGCTCAGTCGCAAACTGTCTCTGGCCGAGTTCGTCCTGGCCTTCAGCCTGTTCAGAGACGTTTTGTGTTCTGCCAGCCCTAACAGGAGAGAAGAGCTGGACATTTACCTCTACAGGGTGGTAGATTTGGCGCACAAGTACGGGGGTTCGGCGTTCTATGACTATCATAGGTCCTTCTCGGCCAAAGCGGCAGCCATTTGGGCCCAGTTCCAGGTAGTCACAGACTGGAGCAATATTGACATGGAGCTATTTTGCAGGCACTTCGCCAGTTTGAAGTCCCCGGTGTGCGCTACATGTCAGTCTCCTGCTCATACTACCGCTTGGTGCCCATTGGCTGACCTCACAGCCACCCCCAGTACCTCCAGAGGTGGGATCAACCCGGGTCCTAGCCAGCAGTCAACCCAGTTTGACAAGCTAGGGAGACCCATTCATTATTTAGGCAAAGCCCAGCTCTGCAACAACTTTAATTACGCCATCTGCAATTTCAGCCAGTGCAGGCTCCTGCATGTCTGTGCCACATGTTTTAGGGCACATCCGGTCACGGTCTGCACATTGAAGCCGGCATGACTGAGCCGGGTGAATGTGGAGGCACTAGACCAGCTGCTGCGGCTTCATCCGGTTCAGCCGTTCCGTACATTCCTGGTGGAAGGGTTTTCACGGGGGTTTCACACTGGGCTCATCACCTTGCCCCAGCAGACCCACGAATGCCCCAACTTGCAGTCGGCTTCTAAACATGCTGGTCTGGTGGATTCACTCTTGGCAGTTGAGCTGGACAAGGGTTTCATCATTGGTCCTTTCCAGTCCCCTCCTTTCTTCACTTGGAGGGTGAGCCCGGTGGGGGTGGTGCAGGGAAAATTCTCCAATAAATTTTGTTTGATTTATGATTTGTCTGCTCCACATTCTTCCCACGTTCCAAGTCTCAACTCGTTGATTCCGTCCGAGGAATTTTCCTTGAAGTATACTTCCGTGGACCAGGCTATCCAGGTCATTCTTCAGACAGGCATGGGGGCTTGGCTGTCCAAAGCAGATGTCTCTGATGCGTTCAAACTGCTGCCCATTAGCCCATCTCTCTGGCAGTGGCATGGCATCAAATGGAGAGATGCATACTATTTTGCCACCAAGTTGACGTTTGGTTCCAAGAGCAGCCCCAGTCTGTTTGACAAGTTAGCGCAGGCACTGGAATGGATTTTGTTGGAACAGGGTTGCCAGAATGTCATTCACTACCTGGATGATTTTCTGTTGATCGAAGAACCCTCACAGGCGCCTGTTGACTTGCAGGTTCTCTTGCAGGTCTTCAAGGAGTTAAACATTCCAGTGGCTGAACACAAAACAGAAGGGCCTGCGCAGGTTGTCACGTTCTTGGGGATCTCTCTGGATTCTTGCGCCATGTCAGCCAGTCTGCCACAAGACAAACTCGACAGAATCAAGTCAGGTGTCCGTTCCTTGCTCATGTCTCAGGTTTGCACCAAGAGAGAATTGCAGTCTCTGTTGGGCATGTTAAACTTTGCCATGAGGATCATTCCTCAGGGTAGATCATTCATTTCAAGATTGCTAGTCTTATTACAACAGACCAGTGATTTGGACGCATCAGTGCATCTTAATGCGAACACCCGAGCAGATCTGTTCATGTGGGACAGATTTCTCAGCGGGTGGAACGGCATTTCCATGTTTATTCCGAGGGCCACTTCTGATTCTCCACACGTATTTTCAGACACGGCTGCCTCGATAGGTTTCGCGCCCATATTTGGCTCACATTGATTCGCCGGCTCATGGCCCACGCAGGTACTACAGATGCCGGGGTTTTCTCAGACGTCGGCATTGTTCGAGATCTATCCTATCGTAGCAGCTGCTATAGTTTGGGGGCATAGGTGGTCGGGTCACACGGTGGTTTTCCACACTGACAACATGGCGACCGCAGAGATCATTAACAAGGGCAGATCTAAATCATTACTCATCATGTCTTTCATGCGTAGATTGACCTGGATAGCTCTGGAACAGGGGTTTCATTTTCATGCCCTGTTTTTGGACGGGGTCAGCAATGTTGCAGCTGATGCTTTATCTCGTTTTGATTTTTCTCGCTTTTTCTTACAGAACCCAGAAGCAGACTCAGTGGGCACCCCGATACCGGACTGGCGGCTGCTGGTCTTGGATTAGACTCTCTGATGGTGGTCGCCAGTTCACTCATTACCAAGTCTTTGTCGGCCAGTACGTTGCGGTCGTACCGCCGAGCGTGGGTGGTTTTTTCGAACTTTCAGTTGGCATATCCTAGAGGTGACACTGCTCAGGTCAAGTATATGGTGGCTTTCGTGTCTTATTGTCATTCGGTATTGGCTTTATCCTACAACACCATTAGGCTATATTTGGCTGGGGTGCAGCATTTTTTGGCACTTCAAGAGCCAGACAGACCCTCTATATTTTCAGCTCACCCGATCAAGGCCATCCTCAGAGGCATTCAGAAAAGCCAGGTCACGGTCAAGTCGGTCCGTCGACCTATTATGGAGGACACGTTTCGTAGCCTGTTGGAAGTTCTCACATTGTCACCATTCGGAGTCCTTCCCAGCCTGGTGATCAAGGCGGCGATGTACTTGGCGTTTTACGGGTTTTTAAGACCAGGTGAAGTGACACAGGCCAGACAAGGGGCGGTGGCTCTCCGCAAGGGAGATTTAGTCAGGATGGGCAGTAACTTTCATTTGCAGTTGCCTCACAACAAAACAAGGCAGGTAGGTCCCGGCCATGTAGTTAAGTTCTTCCAGACAACAAACGCATGGTGTCCAGTGACAGTCTTGGACAACCTCTTGCTGGCCCTTAGTCTTCACAGCCCCACCGACCCGTTACTTCCATTCCCTGTTGGTCCACTGACGTCCAGCCAGTTCATCAAACATATTCGCATCCTGTTGACCAGCGTAGGATTGAATCCAGCTCAATTCTCGGGGCATTCTTTCCGCATCGGTGCGGCATCCGCAGCGTCCAAGCATGGAGTCCCTGTGCATATCATCAAACCCTTTGCGGCGCTGGCGCTCGGGGTGCTTTGTACGGTATATCCCGGAGCCACAAGCGGAGCTGGTCCAAGCATTCAGTACGTTGGCAGAGTAGCACCTCAGGCCAATCGTTCCCTCACTGGTGGGTTTTGCCCCCTTTTTCAGGCATACCGACCTAGTGAGGCCAAGGCACACCTCAGACCAATTAGGTAGGGGGGTGGTGGTTGGGCATCTTCCACTCGTTTAGGTTCTGACCACAAGTGTTAAGGCTGGCCGCAGGCTAGCCTGGATTTGTGGGAGGGGCCGGTACCTGTCTTAAGCGGTCCGGCTCTCCCAGGTAGCACGTCGGAATTCGTACGTCCCCTGCCCACCCATTCCCATTCTTCATTCAGTCATTCAACCATCACATTCAAGGTATGCCCCCTTTTTCAGGCATACCGACCTAGTGAGGCCAAGGCACACCTCAGGCCAATTAGGTAGGGGGGTGGTGGTTGGGCATCTTCCACTCGTTTAGGTCCTGACCACAAATAATGTTTTACAGGGTCAGCTCAACTGCAGGCCCTCGCATATAATGTTTTACAGGGTTAGCTCAACTGCAGGCCTTTGCATATAATGTTTTACAGGGTCAGCTCACCTGCAGGCCCTCACCTACAATCTTTTACAGGGTCAGCTCACCTTCTGATGACAACAGCGAAGTCTTGCCTGTTGGTACTCTGGCACACTTGGCTGACTTCATGGTAGGCTGCCTTTCCCACGACCAGCGCGTTATACGCATTTTAGACAAAATGGATTACTGGTTGTTCACCCTTCTCGACTCAGGCTACAAAGAGAACTTCTCATCTCTCATTCCTCTTGTGGAGAGGACAAGCAAAATGGTGCTATACCAGAAGGTCCTTGTTGAATAATTGCTCAAAAGTTGATAGGGCAGACATCCAAATGGATCGTTGCCGTCACGGGGTCAACAAAGCGGCAGCAGGCCCTCACCTACAAGTCCAATCTCAGTAGCCAAGAGTCTGGCCAACACAATTCTAACCATGATGGCACACTGGGTGAGGCCGGGTGCAAGTTGGCTGCTGGCACCAGACTTGCCCTCCAATAGATCCTTGTTAACGGAAAGTGTACTGATTCCAATAACAGGGCCGCTTAGGAGTGCTGTATTGTTATTTATCATCACTACCTCCCCGAGTCGGGAGTGGGTAATTGCTGTGCACCTACTGCCTTACTTGGATGCTTGTGCTTTAATAACTTGACTCACCCCCTCTGGGTGGTTCACAATTAGGAAAAAAAAGGGGCAAGGCAACAACAGCCAATCATATTTTAGCCATTGACCTCCCTTGGATGTGGTAGCCCTTTCTCAGGCTCCCTCTCCGGCATCGAACCCTGATTCCTCATTACTCGTGATCATCATGGTAGGCGCACTAAAAAACATCAAAACTTGATAGGGCAGACATCCAAATGGATCGTCGCCGTCACAGGGACGTTCAATCGCCCAGAGGTTATCTAGAATCACCAATGCGGCAACAGGCCCTCGAACCTAAGCTTTTAGATGGTCAGATCAGCAGGTCCTTACTCCAAATGTTTTTGAGGGTCACCAGCAGGCCATAAATCATCATTTTTGGTGACGCCCGACTTCAAGAGGGAATTTGTGGTGCAGACTGATGCCTCCGAAGTGGGCCTCGGTGCGGTGCTGTCTCAGGAAGTCAACGGGGAGGAGCATCCCGTTGTCTTCCTCAGCGTAAGCTCACTCCAGCGGAGACCCGGCACAGTATAGTGGAGAGAGAGTGCCTGGCCATCAAGTGGGCACTCGAGTCTATCCGCTATTATCTGTTGGGGAGGAAGTTCCGTCTGGTAACCGATCACTCCCCTCTCAAGTGGATGAGCCAGGCCAAAGAGAGGAATGCTCAGGTCACCAGGTGGTTCTTATCGCTCTTAAACTTTAAGTTCACAGTAGAACACAGGGCAGGCCGAGTACACTGTCTGGCGTGTGTTCACCCCCTCAGGGTTGAACAAAGGGGGGGAGGTATGTAGGAAGGCGCAAGGGTCTGTCATTGATGGAAGGTACGTGTCACCGAGGTTCCTGGCCTTGGTGAGATAGGAACCGGTTATTTTGTGTGTCAGCCGCAGCTAGTGCTAGCTGACACTGTTTTTTCTTAGTGTGGCTGAAAAGCCGATCCGGGCCAGTTCTTATTGGGAGCAGCCAAAGAGCAGGGTGGGTGGCTGTTCCCCACATCCAGGCCAGGTTTTGGGCTGGGTTTTAAAAACCCAGCCAGCAGCTCAGCTGGGTGTGGAATGAACCTCCAGGTGAAAGTGGAGCTCTGTGTTTTGGGAGCTGAGGAGTTCTACCATACTACAAGGCTGAGAGCTGCATGAGAGCTGCCAGCTGGAAGCCAGGTGCCCTAAAGCCTGCTGTGGACTGCCAGGTGCCGTGTTTATTTGACTTCTGAGGACTTTTGCTGTGTGAGTTAACGCGAGGATTCCTGCAGTGTGAATTAACACCAGGGCCCTGCCTAGTATTGTGTGTGTTTTTTTTCATGCCTTTTTTGTGTGAATAAACACTGACTTGTTTATCAACCGTGGTTTTGCCTCTGTATTGCGTCCGCTTACCATGCCTACCAGAGCAAATCCCTACTATATATATATATATATATATATATATACACTCACCTAAAGAATTATTAGGAACACCTGTTCTATTTCTCATTAATGCAATTATCTAGTCAACCAATCACATGGCAGTTGCTTCAATGCATTTAGGGGTGTGGTCCTGGTCAAGACAATCTCCTGAACTCCAAACTGAATGTCAGAATGGGAAAGAAAGGTGATTTAAGCAATTTTGAGCGTGGTATGGTTGTTGGTGCCAGACGGGCCGGTCTGAGTATTTCACAATCTGCTCAGTTACTGGGATTTTCATGCACAACCATTTCTAGGGTTTACAAAGAATGGTGTGAAAAGGGAAAAACATCCAGTATGCGGCAGTACTGTGGGCAAAAATGCCTTGTGGATGCTAGAGGTCAGAGGAGAATGGGCCGACTGATTCAAGCTGATAGAAGAGCAACGTTGACTGAAATAACCACTCGTTACAACCGAGGTATGCAGCAAAGCATTTGTGAAGCCACAACACGCACAACCTTGAGGCGGATGGGCTACAACAGCAGAAGACCCCACCGGGTACCACTCATCTCCACTACAAATAGGAAAAAGAGTCTACAATTTGCACGAGCTCACCAAAATTGGACTGTTAAAGACTGGAAAAATGTTGCCTGGTCTGATGAGTCTCGATTTCTGTTGAGACATTCAAATGGTAGAGTCCGAATTTGGCGTAAACAGAATGAGAACACGTATCCATCCTCTGATGGCTACTTCCAGCAGGATAATGCACCATGTCACAAAGCTCGAATCATTTCAAATTGGTTTCTTGAACATGACAATGAGTTCACTGTACTAAAATGGCCCCCATAGTCACCAGATCTCAACCCAATAGAGCATCTTTGGGATGTGGT
This sequence comes from Bufo bufo, assembly GCF_905171765.1. Taxonomy (NCBI): domain Eukaryota; kingdom Metazoa; phylum Chordata; class Amphibia; order Anura; family Bufonidae; genus Bufo; species Bufo bufo. The sequence continues at coordinate 564,141,521 of NC_053392.1, read as the reverse complement.
GGAACGGGAGCTTCGTGCCCTGGATGTGCATCCCTCAAATCTCCATCAACTGCAAGATGCTATCCTATCAATATGGGCCAACATTTCTAAAGAATGCTATCAGCACCTTGTTGAATCAATACCACGTAGAATTAAGGCCGTTCTGAAGGCAAAAGGGGGTCCAACACCGTATTAGTATGGTGTTCCTAATAATTCTTTAGGTGAGTGTATATATACACTGCTCAAAAAAATAAAGGGAACACAAAAATAACACATCCTAGATCTGAGTTAATTAAATATTCTTCTGAAATACTTTGTTCTTTACATAGTTGAATGTGCTGACAACAAAATCACACAAAAATAAAAAAATGGAAATCAAATTTTTCAACCCATGGAGGTCTGGATTTGGAGTCACACTCAAAATTAAAGTGGAAAAACACACTACAGGCTGATCCAACTTTGATCAGTAGTGTGTGTGGCCTCCACGTGCCTGTATGACCTCCCTACAACACCTGTGCATGCTCCTGATGAGGTGGCAGACGGTCTCCTGAGGGATCTCCTCCCAGACCTGGACTAAAGCATCTGCCAACTCCTGGACAGTCTGTGGTGCAACGTAACGTTGGTGGATAGAGCGAGACATGATGTCCCAGATGTGCTCAATTGGATTCAGGTCTGGGGAACAGGCGGGCCAGTCCACAGCATCAATGCCTTCGTCTTGCAGGAACTGCTGACACACTCCAGCCACATGAGGTCTAGCATTGTCTTGCATTAGGAGGAACCCAGGGCCAACCACACCAGCATATGGTCTCACAAGGGGTCTCAGGATCTCATCTCGGTACCTAATGGCAGTCAGACTACCTCTGGCGAACACATGGCGGGCTGTGCGGCCCTCCAAAGAAATTCCACCCCACACCATTACTGACCCAATGCCAAACCGGTCATGCTGGAGGATGTTGCAGGCAGCAGAACGTTCTCCACGGCATCTCCAGACTCTGTCACGTCTGTCACATGTGCTCAGTGTGAACCTGCTTTCATCTGTGAAGAGCACAGGGCGCCAGTGGCGAATTTGCCAATCTTGGTGTTCTCTGGCAAATGCCAAACGTCCTGCACGGTGTTGGGCTGTAAGCACAACCCCCACCTGTGGACGTCGGGCCCTCATATCACCCTCATGCAGTCCGTTTCTGACCGTTTGAGCAGACACATGCACATTTGTGGCCTGCTGGAGGTCATTTTGCAGGGCTCTGGCAGTGCTCCTCCTGTTCCTCCTTGCACAAAGTCCTGTGGCTGGGTTGTTGCCCTCCTACGGCCTCCTCCACGTCTCCTGATGTACTGGCCTGTCTCCTGGTAGCGCCTCCATGCTCTGGACACTACGCTGACAGACACAGCAAACCTTCTTGCCACAGCTCGCATTGATGTGCCATCCTGGATAAGCTGCACTACCTGAGCCACTTGTGTGGGTTGTAGACTCCGTCTCATGCTACCACTAGAGTGAAAGCACCGCCAGCATTCAAAAGTGACCAAAACATCAGCCAGGAAGCATAGGAACTGAGAAGTGGTCTGTGGTCACCACCTGCAGAACCACTCCTTTATTGGGGGTGTCTTGCTAATTGCCTATAATTTCCACCTGTTGTCTATCCCATTTGCTCAACAGCATATGAAATTGATTGTCACTCAGTGTTGCTTCCTAAGTGGACAGTTTAAATTTCACAGAAGTGTGATTGACTTGGAGTTACTATGTGTTGTTTAAGTGTTCCCTTTATTTTTTTGAGCAGTGTATATATATATATATATATATATATATATATATATATATAGTACAGACCAAAAGTTTGGACACACCTTCTCATTCAAAGAGTTTTCTTTATTTTCATGACTATGAAGGCATCAAAACTATGAATTAACACATGTGGAATTATATACATAACAAACAAGTGTGAAACAACTGAAAATCTGTCATATTCTAGGTTCTTCAAAGTAGCTACCTTTTGCTTTGATTACTGCTTTGCACACTCTTGGCATTCTCTTGATGAGCTTCAAGAGGTAGTCCCATGAAATGGTCTTCCAACAGTCTTGAAGGAGTTCCCAGAGATGCTTAGCACTTGTTGGCCCTTTTGCCTTCACTCTGCGGTCCAGCTCGCCCCAAACCATCTCAATTGGGTTCAGGTCCGGTGACTGTGGAGGCCAGGTCATCTGGCGCAGCACCCCATCACTCTCCTTCATGGTCAAATAGCCCTTACTTTCAAAGTTTTCCCAATTTTTCGGCTGACTGACTGACCTTCATTTCTTAAAGTAATGATGGCCACTCGTTTTTCTTTACTTAGCTGCTTTTTTCTTGCCATAATACAAATTCTAACAGTCTATTCAGTAGGACTATCAGCTGTGTATCCATCTGACTTCTCCTCAACACAACTGATGGTCCCAACCCCATTTATAAGGCAAGAAATCCCACTTATTAAACCTGACAGGGCACACCAGTGAAGTGAAAACCATTTCAGGGGACTACCTCTTGAAGCTCATCAAGAGAATGCCAAGAGTGTGCAAAGCAGTAATCAAAAGCAAAAGGTGGCTACTTTGAAGAACCTAGAATATGTCATATTTTCAGTTGTTTCACACTTGTTTGTTATGTATATAATTCCACATGTGTTAATTCATAGTTTTGATGCCTTCAGTGTGAATCTACAATTTTCATAGTCATGAAAATAAAGAAAACTCTTTGAATGAGAAGGTGTGTCCAAACTTTTGGTCTGTACTGTATATATATATATATTATTTTTTTTACGTGAGAAAGGGTGCTGTGGGAGGGATCTACATGTGGTGAATAGGTCGAGCTAAGGACTTATTTTGAACCAGTTCTTTATGTTTACATTATTAAAATTTACTACTCTACGAGGTGTGTGAATTTTTTTTGTGTGTGTGTTGTGGTGGAGGGTGTAATTGCATGCTAGGGTGTGGGAAGGCAGGATCCAGGGGGTCCAAGTAAATTCTTGCCCAGGGTCCAATCAATATTAAAGACGGCCCTGAGGCCACCGAGTGGCAGAATGACAGAGAGTTGGCAGCAGTATGAGGAGGCCACCGAGTGGCACAATGACATTGTCTAGAGGTGGCAGCATCAGGAGAAGGCCACCAAGTGGCACAATGACACAGTCTGGAGTTGGCATCAGTATGAGGAGGCCACAGAGTGGCACAATGACAAAGTCTGGAGTTGGCGGCGGTATGAGGAGGCCACCGAGTGCCACAATGATACAGTCTGGAGGTGGCAGCAGTATGAGGAGGCCACCGAGTGGCACAATGACGCAGTCTGGAGTTGGCGGCAGTATGAGGAGGCCACCAAGTGGCACAATGACAAAGTCTGGAGGTGGTAGCATCAGGAGAAGGCCACTGAGTGGCACAATGACACAGTCTGGAGTTGGCAGCAGTATAAGGAGGCCACCGAGTGGCACATTGACAGAGTCTGGAGGTGGCGGCAGCAGTAGCAGCATTAGGAGAAGGCCACCGAGTGGCACAATGACAGAATCTGGAGGTGGCAGCAGCAGCATCAGGAGAAGGCAACCGCGTGGCACAATGACAGAGTCCGGAGGTGGTGGCAGCAAAAGGAAACCACTGAGTGGCCCAATGACAGAGTGTGGAGGTTGCAGCAGCATGAGGAGGCCACTTCGGTTCTGCACGATTTAATAATACACGTTCTCTGGCACAAAAGGCTTGGCAAATTGATTGGGAATTTCGATCGAAGATTGGAATAAAATATTGGCAAATTTAACTTTAGTTTCTTATAATTTTAATCAAGGTTTGGTTCCATTTAATATAAAGCAATTGACTAAATTTAATAAAAAAAATTAAGTGTTGCCTAAGACAGGAGAGAAACGGCCAGTCTTCTGGTTATTCGACGACATGGTTGCGATGGAGAAAGCATTCGAAAAAACAATAATCTCGACACCTGGAGACGAATCCTGTCAAGATTGATGCAAGTGCGGTATCGGCTGCTCATCGAGCCAGATACTTCTGGGGGAACCTGCCTGGCATGAACAGGCCTCTAGTAGCTACAGACAATGAGAAGACAAAGCTTCAAGATTGCTTGGAGCCCGGAAGAGTAGCAAATTTCATCAAGATTCAAACCATAACTAGCAGCCCCTTGTCTCTTTGTCAGGGAAAACATCACGAGTTCCCAGTCATCAAGGATGGGAAGGAGGACATCCTGTGGTGCATGGAGATGGAGAGGGTCTTCAGATTCCCCCCGCACTATATGGACGTCTCAGAAATGAACCGCTGCTCCCGACAGAAGCTCCTGGGAAGGTCATGGAGCGTCCTGGTCATCCGGCATCTATTCGCCCTGCTGAAGGATTATTTTGAAAGTGTGTAGAAGCCACACAGGGCCCCCACCCTGCAGATTTATCATGGAGACACCGGATTTTATAATATTACATTATTATATAAAGGAAAAAAAAAATATGAAGCCCTTTGTCACTAGGCTCCCATGTGCGATCATCATCATCAAGTACTGTCTGCACTCCACTGATGTCCTCCTCAACCGTCTCTGGGTCAGGAGCCTGACCGCTCGCAACACCAACTCCCACGCCACTTTCCTCATCACTACTTGCCCGCCTAGTGGAGGAAAGTACAGAGGCAGGTTGAGGACAGATGAGGGCACAGGGCCTTCTCCCAGGCCATGCCAATTAAGGGTTGTGTCTGTCGAACCCACCGACTGTTAGCTGGGGGCGTCTGATGTCACTTGGGATGAAGTGGATGACCAAGTTAGCCAATCAAGAACCGCTGGGTTGCTGGTCAAGACACGACCGCTAGATGACACTGGGAGCTCAGGCCTCTCGCTGCGACTCTTGCTGCCATGCCCCCTTACTCTGCTGCGACGTCTGTCTGCACCAGAATGTCACCGCCAGATCTCTGAGAAGTTCTGACAGACGTTCTTTAGTACCTCCTGCATGATGTTCTTTTGTTTTGGTTTCACTTTGACATCTCTTCTCCCTCTCCCAGCTGTCTTCTTAGAGCGATTGCTTCCTTTTATATCCTCGCCCATACTGCCTCACTTTGCGGTTTATACTACTTCCTGGATTGTGTTCACTGCTAGATGCTACAACTGCTGGTTCCTCAGATAAGTCTATTTCTGTATTTGTGTTTTCCTGTTGGCTTGATTCTAGGTGACCCTGACTCCCTCCGTATTAAGTGCAGGGAGCCGGTGGTCGTGTCCCCTCACTATTATAGGGTTTTCAGGTGTCATCCAGTCCAGGTTCGTGGACATGCAATTTTCTATCATAAAGATCTTTGCATGGGCTGAGCAGTCAGGGAGAGCTCTAGGGCTTTTATAGGGCTCACCCATTTGTTCCTTAGTTTGGGATCAAGTCAGTCAGATCTTTATTTGTTACTTCTTGTTTTCTGCAACACCATCCGTGACATTATAAACCGCCAAAACCGTCTTAAGCATGAATCCGGTTTCAGCCTTGATTGACCGCATGCAGGGTCTTTCACTGGAGGTAGAAGATCTCCGTAAAACTGTTTCTCAGTTTCAGGTGACCGCTTCTGCTAACGTTTATGGAGTTTGTTCTGAGCCTAAGATCTCGCTTCCGGATACGTTCTCCGGGGGTAGTGAGAATTTTGTTCGTTTTAGAGAGGCTTGCAAACTCCATTTTCGCCTGCTTCCCCATTCCTCTGGTGATGAGGAGCAGAGGGTGGGGATCATCATCTCGCTGCTCAGGGATAACGCTCAGTCCTGGGCCTTTTCACTGCCGCTGGGGGCACGGCCCCTCCGATCACTGGATGAATTTTTTGTTGCCCTGGGTCAGATATATGATGATCCGGATCGTATTGCTCTGGCTGAATCTAAACTGCGTCTTTTATGCCAGGGTAAACAGTCGACAGAGATATACTGTTCAGAATTTCTGAGATGGGCAGCTGATACTGGTTGGAATGATGCTGCACTCCGAAGTCAATTTTGCCATGGTCTTTCGGAGGGATTGAAAGATGCATTTGCCTTTCATGAGAGACCTACCTCCTTGGAGTCTGCCATGTCTCGGGCTGTTCATATTGACAGGCATCTTAGAGAGAGGAGCGATCACTCCTTCCTGTCATACTCAGTCCAAGGACAGTGGGGAGGTCTCATTCAGTGCACAGGAGCCTCAGTCTCTCTCAATCCCCTCTGAGCAGGAGTCCATGCAGCTAGGTTTGCTTGCCTCTAACAATAGAGGATTCAGCTCTCAGAAGAGGGTTTGTTTCAGTTGTGGAGGTATAAATCATTTGGCAAATGTTTGTCCCTCTAGGAGATTCAGGGAGTTTTTTGAGGGTAATAAAGAAACAAAAAGAAAAAAGTCCTAAAAACGTTCCATGTGTTACTATTGGCAAGGTTGATGTGGAAATTGAAGGTTTTCCGTTTGCTTGTAGTTCGCGTTTTGTCCTACTTGCCAGGGTGGCGCTAGAGAGCAAGAACATTTTTTGTGAGATTTTTGTAGATAGTGGAGCAGCTGTCAATCTCATTGATAATCAATTTGCTATAACACATGGTTTCCAGATATGCACTTTGGGAAAGGACATACCTGTTTTTGCTATTGATTCCGCTCCACTTTCTCAAAAATCGTTAAAGGGCATAGTTCACAATATCCGTTTAACTGTGGGTGATGCTCATGTTGAGGATGTGTCATGTTTTGTCCTAAGTGGATTAAATACTCCTCTAGTCTTGGGGCTACCCTGGCTCACTAAACATAACCCCACCATTGATTGGCAAGCGAGGCAAATAAATGGTTGGAGTGACTTTTGCAGAGAGAATTGCCTCTCGACGTCTCTTTCAGAGGTTTCTACTAAGACTGTAGCATCTTTTCTCTCCGAATTTTCGGATGTGTTTTCTGAGAGTGGTGTTCAGGAGCTGCCCCCTCACCGGGAGTACGATTGCCCTATTAATCTCATCCCAGGCGCCAAGCTGCCTAAATATCGTTTATACAATCTCTCCCAACCTTAAAGGGTCGCTATGCGTACTTATATCTCTGAGAGCCTGAGAAAGGGACACATACGACCCTCGAAGTCACCTGTTGCCGTTGTTTTTTTTGTTTGTTAAGAAAAAAGATGGTTCTTTAAGACCATGTCTGGATTTCAGGGAGCTGAACAGTATCACAATTCGTGACCCTTATCCGCTTCCTCTGATCCCGTACCTGTTTAACCAGATTGTTGGGGCTAAAGTTTTTTCCAAGTTGGATTTAAGAGGGGCATACAACCTGGTCAGGGTCAGAGAAGGGGACGAATGAAAGACGGCCTTCAATACCCCTGAGGGCCATTTTGAGAATTTGGTTATGCCTTTTGGTTTGATGAATGCTCCAGCCGTCTTCCAACATTTTGTGAACAGCATTTTTTATCATTTAATGGGGAAATTTGTATTAATGTATCTAGATGACATTTTGATTTTTTCTCCTGATTTCAAAACTCATAGGGACCACCTACGTCAGGTCTTGCTCATTCTGCGGGAGAATAAATTGTACGCTAAACTGAAAAAATGTGTGTTTGTGGTTCCAGAAATTCAATTTCTGGGTTTTCTTCTCTCCGCTTCTAGTTTTCGCATGGACCCCGAGAAGGTCCGCGCTGTGCTTGATTGGGAGCGTCCTGAGAATCAGAAGGCGCTGATGCGCTTTTTGGGTTTTGCCAACTATTACAGGAAGTTCATTTTGAATTATTCCTCTGTTGTTAAGCCACTCACTGATATGACTAAAAAGGAAGTAGATTTTTCCTTCTAATCGGTAGATGCGCGTAAGGCCTTTTCTAGTATAAAAGAGAGTTTTGCTTCCGCTCCCATCTCTGTACAACCTGATATCTCTCTGCCCTTCATTGTTGAGGTGGACGCTTCTGAGGTGGGTGTGGGTGCGGTCTTGTCTCAGGGTCCCTCTCCTGCCAAATGGCGACCGTGTGCCTTTTTCTCAAAGAAACTCTCCTCCGCAGAGAGAAATTACGATGTGGGAGATAGCTTTTGAGGAATGGCGCCATTGGCTAGAGGGAGCCAGACACCCTATTACCGTGTTTACCGACCATAAGAATCTGGCCTACTTGGAGTCAGCCAAGCGTCTGAACCCGAGACAGGCCAGATGGTCTTTGTTCTTTTCAAGGTTTAATTTTGTTGTCATGTTCCGCCCTGGGGTTATGAATGTGAAGGCGGATGCCCTGTCACGTTGTTTTCTGGGAGGGGGGAACTTTGAAGACCCGGGTCCCATTTTGGCTGAAGGGGTGGTTGTCTCTGCTCTTTATCCTGAATTGGAGGCAGAGGTTCAGGCAGCCCAGGCAGAGGCTCCGATACTGTCCTTGCTGGGCACCCGGGGGTAGAGCCACAGTGGATCTCATTGCTCGGAGATTCTGGTGGCCGGCTCTTCGTAAGTTGGTTGAGGGTTTTGTGGCAGCCTGCGAGACCTGCGCTCATGCCAAAGTCCCTCATTCACGGCCATCAGGTCCTCTCCTCCCATTGCCCATTCCTTCCCGTCCCTGGACACATCTGTCCATGGACTTCATTACGGACCTGCCTCGTTCCTCGGGGAAGACTGTGATTCTGGTGGTGGTGGACCGTTTTAGCAAAATGGCGCATTTCATTCCTTTTCCTGGGTTGCTTAATGCTAAAACGCTGGTGCAAGCGTTTGTTGATCACATTGTCAAATTGCATTGCATTCCTTCAGACATAGTCTCTGATAGGGGCACGCAGTTTGTTTCCAGATTCTGGAAGGCTTTCTGTTCTCGCTTGGGGGTTCGGTTGTCATTCTCTTCTGCTTTCCACCCGCAGTCGAATGGCCAGACAGAGCGCGTCAATCAGAATCTGGAGACATATCTGCGCTGTTTTGTGGCGGAGAATCAGGATTATTGGTGTTCTTTTTTGTCCCTTGCTGAGTTTTCTTTAAATAACCATCGTCAGGAGTCCTCTGATAAGTCACCATTTTTTGGTGCATATGGGTTTCATCCGCAGTTTGGGACATTCTCTGGAGAGGGGTCTTCTGGTTTACCTGATGAGGAGAGATTCTCCTCGTATTTGTCATCTATTTGGCAAAAGATTCAGGATAATCTAAAGAGCATGAGTGAGAGATATAAGCGTGTGGCAGATAAGAGACGTGTGCCTGGTCCGGACCTGAATGTTGGTGATCTGGTGTGGTTGTCTACTAATAATATCAAATTGAAAGTTCCCTCCTGGAAGTTGGGTCCTCTTTATTGGGCCTTACAAAATATTGTCCGTCATCAATCCCGTTGCCTTCCGTCTTGATCTTCCTCAGACTTTGGAGATCCATAATGTTTTTCACAAGTCTCTATTAAAACCTTATGTCCAACCCACTCTACCCTCCTCTTTGCCTCCTCCTCCGATTGTGTTTGAGAGTAATCTTGAATTTCAGCTCTCTTGGATTGTGGATTCTCGTATTATCCGCGGTTCTCTCCAGTACCTCGTTCATTGGGAGGGTTATGGTCCTGAGGAGAGGATGTGGGTCCCAGTGGCGGACATTAAGGTCACTCGTCTTATCAGGGCGCTCCATAGTTCCCATCCTGAGAAGTTGGGCTCTGAGTGTCCGGAGTCCACTCGTAGAGGGAGGGGTACTGTCACCGCCAGATCTCTGAGAAGTTCTGACAGACGTTCTTCAGTACCTCCTGTATGATGTTCTTTTGTTTTGGTTTCACTTTGGCATCTCTTCTCCCTCTCCCAGCTGTCTTCTATTAGCAGTGATTGCTTCCTTTTATATCCTCTCCCATACTGCCTCACTTTGCGGTTTATACTACTTCCTGGATTGTGTTCACTGCTAGATGCTACAACTGCTGGTTCCTCAGATAAGTCTATTAATGTATTTGTGTTTTCCTGTTGGCTTGATTCTCGGTGACCCTGACTCCCTCCATATTAAGTGCAGGGAGCCGGTGGTCATGTCCCCTCACTATTATAGGGTTTTCAGGTGTCATCCAGTCCAGGTTCGTGGACATGCAATTTTCTATTATAAAGATCTTTGCATGGGCTGAGCAGTCAGGGAGAGCTCTAGGGCTTTTATAGGGCTCACCCATTTGTTCCTTAGTTTGGGATCAAGTCAGTCGGATCTTTATTTGTTACTTCTTGTTTTCTGCAACACCATCCGTGACACAGAAACATTTATGGCTCTGCCACTCCTCTGTGCATGGCCTGGCACTTCTCTGAACTGAACTGAATAAACAGGGAATATATTTTTCTTTTTGTACTGAAATAGGCCACTAAACACTGTGACCACAAATTACTGCAACAGTGAAGTGCGTATATATTTTTCTTTTTGTACTGAAATAGGCCACTAAACACTGTGACCACAAATTACTGCAACAGTGAAGTGCGTATATATTTTTCTTTTTGTACTGAAATAGGCCACTTATAACTGCAGAAGTGAACTGAGAATATATTTTTAGTTTTCTACTGAAATAGGCCACTAAATGCTTTCAACACATATAAATGCAGAAGTAAACTGAGAATATATTAATATTTTTGTACTGAAATAGCCCACTAAATGCTTTTACCACAAAAAACTGCAGCAGTGAAGTGTGCATATATTTTTCTTTTTGTACTGAAATAGACCACTAAACGCTTTCACCACAAATAACTGCAACAGTGAAATACGTACATATTTTTCTTTGTACTGAAATAGGCCACTAAACACTTTCAAAACATATAACTGGAGAAGTAAACTGAGAATATATTTTTCTTTTTATACTGAAATAGGCCACTAAATGCTTTGACCACAAATAACTGCAACAGTGAAGTGCGTATTTATTTTTCTTTTTGTACTGAAATAGGCCACTAAATGATTTTGCCACAAATAACTGCAACAGTGAAGTGCATATATATTTTTCTATCTGTACTTAAATAGGCCACTAAACGCTTTCACCACATATAACTGAAGAAGTGAAATGCATATATATTTTTCTTTCTGTACTGAAATAGGCCTCTAAACGCTTTCACCACAAATAACTGCAACAGTAAAGTGCGTATATATTTTTATTTTTGTACTAAAATAGGCCACTAAAGGCTTTTCAACATGACACTTGCACCAAAATAACAAGAACAAATTGCTGGAATGACAGAGCAGTATAATGGCTATTTAGATCCCCAAATAATCTTTCCATGCACTTGTAAATTGCTTTTCTAGCACTGTCCCTAGCGCCTTCTGACATCTCTCCCTGCACTAAGATGCTGTGAAATGATTCCTTCCTATCCTTTCCCTACACTTCTAAATCATTATTTTTTTTCACAATGAGGTTTTTCCAATTGCTGTCGGTAGCGCCTTCTCACGTCTTTCCCTGCACTCAGAACGATGGAAAATGTCTGAATCTAAGATGGCCGCCGTATTCACAGGGCTGTGACATCACAGCCAGGCTGGCTGGCTGCTGATTGGCTGCATGCATGGCATTATGGGTCATCCCGCCTTCCCACAGTTCCTTGCCCCATGTCCTCACATGTGTAGCCGCCATTTTAGCTGACATTTTAGGAAAAATTGCAATTCATTACCACGAAACACGAGGATATTAGCATTCATTGCAAATCAAATTTTTTCGTCAGCTTCGATTCGCTCATCTCTAGTGGAAATGAGCAGTGTATAATGTAATCGAAAAATGAATCCAGGCAGCAAAGGAAGCAATATGGATAATAACAATACATTAGTATGTGACTTGTATTAGTCTACTTTCACACTCGCGTTTTGGCTTTCTGTTTGATATCCGTTCAGGGCTCTCACAAGCGGTCCAAAACGGATCAGTTTGCATTCGAATGCATTCTAAATGAAAAAGGATCCACTCAGAATGCATCAATTTGCATCAGTTCAGTCTCCATTCCGCTTTGCTTCCATATTTTGCATTTGGGCCCAGCAGTTTCAAGTTATTCCTCTGGGTGCTGTAACCAGTATACTGTCTGTAGCAGTAGAGTCACCATCTATGATTACATCACTTTACAGTGGTTTTATAAATGTCCTCCTCTCATTTGAAGCAGACAATCTCATTGCACAATATTGTTTTCCACATGATTTGAATAGCAGCAATTACGCGTTCCCGCAGTCTTTTTATTTCATGCTATTACCTTAAAGACTATACAGTGAGCCATGCAGAATGCACTGAATACAGCAAGAACCTTACACTTTACTGTGGCCATAATCTTACATAAGCTTGGAAAATAAAATGCACATAATTACTTTCGTTCCAGCCTAATTGAAATGGGCAGTGAAGTAGAAAATGTGAGATAAACACGCACTCATTACTAGCGGAGGACAGTTCAACTAGTCAAGAGCGGCTAATGACTGGGATCATGATATATAGAAAACACTTGGAGTTTCTCTGTTATATCAACATCACTTTAAAATGTCTCCAAGAAATGTTTCATAATCTGGTGTTTATGTGCCGTTCTCACTTCTGAGGTCAGAGGACAGAACACTGCCTTGGAGAAGCGGTAGAAATAGTGTTCCCCACTCATTATGTACCAGCCAATTACTTCTCAAACATTCAGAAGTTCTCTTAGTTTCTCTGATCCAACTATCATCTAAAATAAGGAGATTGTTTGAAAATGAGTTCCTGAATATTATGAGCTGCTGAACAATGAAAGAGTATTGACCTGAACCTCAAGTGTTCTTGGCAGATGTTTAAAATGGAGCCTAATAATTATCTCTAATTCTCTATCATAATCTATTCAGCCCAATTACAATCTACAGTTGTGGCCAAAAGTTTTGAGAATTACATAAATATTGGAAATTGGAAAAGTTGTTGCTTAAGTTTTTATAATAGCAATTTGCATATACTCCAGAATGTTATGAAGAGTGATCAGATGAATTGCATAGTCCTTCTTTGCCATGAAAATTACCTTAATTCCAAAAAAAACTTTCCACTGCATTTCATTGCTGTCATTAAAGGACCTGCTGAGATCATTTCTGTAATCGTCTTGTTAACTCAGGTGAGAATGTTGACGAGCACAAGGCTGGAGATCATTATCTCAGGCTGATTGGGTTAAAATGACTTGACATGTTTAAAGGAGGGTGATGCTTGAAATCATTGTTCTTCCATTGTTAACCGAGGTGACCTGCAAAGAAACGCGTGCAGCCATCATTGTGTTGCATAAAAATGGCTTCATAGGCAAGGATATTGTGGCTACTAAGATTGCACCTCAATCAACAATTTATAGGATCATCAAGAACTTCAAGGAAAGAGGTTCAATTCTTGTTAAGAAGGCTTCAGGGTGTCCGAAAAAGTCCAGCAAGCGCCAGGATCGTCTCCTAAAGAGGATTCAGCTGCGGGATCGGAGTGCCACCAGTGCAGAGCTTGCTCAGGAATGGCAGCAGGCAGGTGTGAGCGCATCTGCATGCACAGTGAGGCGAAGACTTTTGGAAGATGGCCTGGTGTCAAGAAGGGCAGCAAAGAAGCCACTTCTCTCCAAAAAAAACATCATGGACAGATTGATCTTCTGCAGAAAGTTTGGTGAATGGACTGCTGAGGACTGGGGCAAAGTCATATTCTCCGATGAAGCCTCTTTCCGATTGTTTGGGGCATCTGGAAAAAGGCTTGTCCGGAGAAGAAAAGGTGAGCGCTACCATCAGTCCTGTGTCATGCCAACAGTAAAGCATCCTGAGACAATTCATGTGTGGAGTTGCTTCTCATCCAAGGGAGTGGGCTCACTCACAATTTTGCCCAAAAACACAGCCATGAATAAAGAATGGTACCAAAACACCCTCCAACAGCAACTTCTTCCAACAATCCAACAACAGTTTGGTGAAGAACAATGCATTTTCCAGCACGATGGAGCACCGTGCCATAAGGCAAAAGTGATAACTAAGTGGCTCGGGGACCAAAACGTTGACATGGATCCATGGCCTGGAAACTCCCCAGATCTTAATCCCATTGAGAACTTGTGGTCAATCCTCAAGAGGCGGGTGGACAAACAAAAACCCACTAATTCTGACAAACTCCAAGAAGTGATTATGAAAGAATGGGTTGCTATCAGTCAGGAATTGGCCCAGATGTTGATTGAGAGCATGCCCAGTCGAATTGCAGAGGTCCTGAAAAAGAAGGGCCAACACTGCAAATACTAACTCTTTGCATAAATGTCATGTAATTGTCGATAAAAGCTTTTGAAACGTATGAAGTGCGTGTAATTATATTTCACTACATCACAGAAACAACTGAAACAAAGATCTAAAAGCAGTTTAGCAGCAAACTTTGTGAAAACTACTATTTGTGTCATTCTCAAAACTTTTGGCCACGACTGTAGATAGTATATTGTATACATATCGATACGACATAAATGTATGTTTGGGCAGAGTCAAGCTGTAGCTTTTTACCTGTCATGAAACCACAAGATACTTGATTCCTTGCCAGTTTTTGGTATCATATGTGGTCACTCTGGTTTTTCATGCTACCCGATAGCTTCTGTGAGAGTTGTAGTGGTCCAAGATTAAGAACCTACTGGAATTGAACTAATGTGACAATAAAGTTTGCCAAATTTTTCAAAAGGGCCAAGTGCAAAAAGTCTGCCTAATATCAGCAACTAGTTCTTTCAGGACAAAAGCCATTTATCAGAGTAATGCAAATGAGAACAGCTCTTCTAGCCGCAAGGCCTTAACGGTAGAGATGGGCGACGTTTGGGAAATTTTGATTCAGACAATTCACTGAAGTTGTTAAAGAAATTTGATTTGTTCTGAAGGAATTTGTCACAAATTGTTATAAATCTGGTATACTCAGGCAACTCTGCCTAATCATATGCACCCCACTTGGTGGTCCAACCTCAATGTGAAAGCTTGGAACATAAACTGAAGGGACAGTGCAGGGAGAGAGTATTGCCATGTGCATTACTGTCTAGTGCCCCCACATTTATAGTTAATCCATTCTGTAGGTACTGTACCATTAGTATTACAGGCAGTTATAATTTATTGCCATCTACATCACTGTGCAGGGCACCAAGATTCATAGCTAGTCCCTTCTGTTAGCTGTGGAATTACTGTGCTTCAGTATTACAGGTCAATAAAAGCGTGACGTCTAATTTTTCGCCATGGACTTAACCATGCAGTGCCACAAGATTCAAGTAGTGGTCCCATGACAGAGCGGTGATGGTGTCAGCAGCAGCAGCAGTGGCAGTAACCATGAAAATAGTGGCCCCATGACAGTGGACATGGCGGTGTAGGTGGAAGAGGCGATGGGGGAAGAGATAGTAGCCAACACTGTTTTTGTAGTTTAAAAAAAAAATATGTTACTCCTTTTTATATTTTTTATTTTTTTTTATAAACTTGGGAAGGCCCCAAAACATTGGGAATTGGAAAAGAGAACGCAAAGAGAAAGTGCGCTGGAGTATAACAATTGCTGGGTGCGGCCGGCATACTTATCTACTCAGTACAAGGTACGGACAAGTCCTGTGGAATCCATGCCTGGTTCACTTTAATGAACGTGAGCTTGTCCACAGTGGCTGTGGACAGGCGCTGCACTTGTCTGTGATTAGAGACAAACAAATTTTAGAAAATTTCGATTCGGCCGATTCGCCGAATTTTCGGAAAAAATTTAGTTTGATCCGAATGTATTCGCTGTGAATCGCGTTAAAAAAGGCTATTTCTTGGCTGCAGACAGCCTTTATAGTGGTGTAGAACACTGTGCCTTGCAGTAACACGCATAGGGCGTCTGCTGTGGTAGTGAAATAATACTGTGAGTCAGTATGACATGCAGATGACAGGCGTCGGTCTTAGAATCACTGCACACTTTACTTATTTGGACAGTCACAGGGCCAAAACTGACCAAATAACTCAAGTATGAACTAAGCGTTACAGGTCAATGTTAGCTGTAACAGGGCGCGGAAGGCGCACTCGGTCTCCCATCAGCCACAGACCTGCTGCTTAGCTTCGGGAGCGAGGATCTGTGTGTCGTCTCGTTTCCAGGGCGGCTTTGCTAGCTGGGAGGCTCCCTGCTCCTAGGTCTGCCTTGAGCGCCAAGCTGATCACTCGGTGCTCGTCTTGTCTGTCTCTCAGTCATGTGACGCTGGCCACGTCACATGACCCTCACTCCCCACTATAAATACAGGCGGCCTGCTGGCTACAGGTTGCCTGTGATTTTCGTCTCTAGGGCTGTGTGTACTATTATTATTGCTTCCTACTTGACCTTTGGTATTGACCTTGTTTGTTTCCTAACCTCGCTTTGCCCGCTCCCTTGGTACCTACGCTATCTCTCGGATTTGACCTCGGATCATTCTCGGATTTCGTCTCCTGCCTCATCCCTTGTATTGATGTGACCTCACAGACAGACCTCGGTTAGTTGACCCGCCATTGCCTTTCCCATCACTGGGGACTGTTGTCTTATATACCTCCCTGTCTATCCGTTTGCCTTAGTCTTGTGTACCGCCTTCTGCCTTGGCTGTCTGTTCCTCTCTTTCTCTGTTCGCTCTGCTCTACACTTACGTAGGTCAGGGACCATCGCCCAGTTGCGCCCCGTCACCTAGGGCGGGTGGTGAAAGTAGGCAGGGACAGGATTGAGGGTGGCAGTTTAGGGGGTGCACTTCCTCTCTACCTTCCTTACCCGTGACAGAATCACAGACCTCAAATTAACATGGACCCTCTACAGAGTCTCACCGAGCATGTGCAGGGTCTTGCCCAAATTGTGCAAGAATTAGGGGAGAGGTTACAGGTACAGGAGACTGCCCAGACACCCCCCATTCTTGCTCCCGCCGCCATTCAGGTAGAACCGCATATTAAATTACCTGACCGGTTCTCGTGTGACCACTGGAATTTTTTAGCTTTCAGGGAGAGCTGCAGACTTTATTTCCAACTACGACCTCACTCCTCGGGCCCTGACCCACAAAGGGTTGGGATAATCATCTCTTTGCTTCAAGGGGACCCCCAGGAGTGGGCCTTTTCTTTGCCGTCTGACTCCCCTTGTCTCAATTCTGTCGACTTCTTTTTCCAGGCACTAGGGGTCCTTTACGATGAGCCTGACCGGGCATCTGTGGCTGAATCTAATCTAAAGGCCCTTACCCAGGGAGAGCGGCCCGTGGAAGATTATTGCACCCAGTTCCTGCTCTCAAATGTCATTTTAGAGCAGGGTTGACAGAGAGGTTGAAGGATATAATGGTCTGCTACCCCAGTCCTGACTCTTTAGAGGAGACCATGACCTTAGCCATCAGATTAGACAGACGGATTAGAGAGAGAGCGGGAGCATTTGTTTTCTCCTCATCCCCTTCTCAAACCTGAGACTTCTCTTACCAAACCCAAGATGGAGGCTCAGTTGGACGAGCCTATGCAGCTCGGGATGACACGAAGAGAACTACGCCGTCGTTGCGGCTATTGTATTTGTTGTGGCGATTCCGACCACTGGGTTCGTCAATGTCCCAAAGCTCCTCCTTCCGGAAGATCGTCCAAGTCAGAGGGATCCAAGGACACGCTATTCCCAGAGGTGGTAAGAAGCAAACTATTGCTGCCTGTCTCAATTTCCTTTGGGGTCTTAAAGGGGTCAGGAAGTGCTTTTGTGGATTCTGGGTCAGCATTTAGTTTTGTTGATCTCAAATTTGTTGAACGGGTAGTGATCCCAATGCTAAAATTGTCCACGCCGGTCCAGGTGGTTGCTATCGACTCTACTCCCCTCCTGGGGGGCATGATAAAACTCCGTACTCCCGAGATTACCCTGTCTGTAGGGGTCTGCCACTCTGAGAAATGTTATTTTTTCATTTTAGAGAATCTTCCAGTACAAGTAGTTCGTGGCATGCCCTGGCTTCAGCAACATAATCCGGTCATAAACTGTAGTTCGGGCGAGTTAGAGAGATGGGGTTCCAACTGTAGTTCTTGCTTAACTGTAGTTCAAGCTGGAGTTTCTTTTGATGCCATTCCTCACTTTATTGCTGATTTTCATGATGTTTTTTCCACTGTTGAGACTGACACTCTCCCTCCCCATAGGCCTTATGACTGTTTTATTGAGTTAGTTCCCGAGTCCAAGTTTCCTAAGGGACGCATTTACAATCTCTCTGGTCCTGAACGCACTGCCATGAGAGACTACATCCAGGAGAGTCCTAAGAAGGGACATATTAGGCCCTCCACCTCGCCTTTTTTGTTAAGAAGAAGGACGGTGGTCTCAGACCCTGCATTGATTATAGAAACTTGAATAAAATTACTATTAGGAATCAATATTCCATCCCGTTGATTCCGGATTTATTTAACCAGATCTTGGGTGCTTCTTGGTTTTTTAAACTCGATTTGAGGGGGGCTTATAACTTGATTTGTATTAAGGAAGGTGATGAATGGAAAACGGCTTTTCTTTTTATAATACAAAGTATAAGAGACATGCATCAAAACAAAAAGAACAGCTACATACAGGACAGCCATTGTAGACAACAATCAGCTACCCTATAAGAAAGAACAATATCCTAAATATTTTATGCATGTCCCATGATTCCAGGTTAATATCCACAAAATAAGACTATACCCCCCCTCCTCCCCAATTGGCTGTCGTCACTACAGCTCTAGCAAACTCAATTATAAGTACACTATAAATTATATCTAAAGAGTCACACGTACCGCTCTCCA
Source organism: Bufo bufo (assembly GCF_905171765.1). NCBI lineage: Eukaryota > Metazoa > Chordata > Amphibia > Anura > Bufonidae > Bufo > Bufo bufo. Next base: position 564,123,054 of record NC_053392.1, on the reverse strand, counting down.
TTTTCTTTCCATATCCTCATAAATTTGAGTTTTTCGAAAATACTGTATCCATTCATTTATTGAGGGTAGGGAGACAGATCCTCAATATTTTATTAAGATAACTTTTGCCACCATCAGACCCCTCATCCAAATCTGTCTGACCTGAACCGGACTAACCGTGTCTGGGGCATAATATCCCAGCATCACCGTTAGCCCCCCAGGGTTATAAGAAGAAGAAGTCTCCCTTTGAAGGAATAGAATGACCAGTTTCCAAAACCATTTTAATTTGCTACAGTCCCAAAGTAAATGGGGGAAATCCGCGTTCACATATCCACATTTCGGACAGCAGCATTCTCGGCCTACATTTTGCGGAAATTTCGATTGGACTTTTGGTGTACAGTACAATCGGTGCAAGATCTTAAATTGAATTAATCTATGCGCGTTAGAGAAAATTTGTGGCCTTTCTTACATTTCTGTAAATACTAGTCCAGTGCAGCAGAAGACATTGCAACTCTTGCTCCCACTTATCTGGGCTTTTAAAAACAATTAGGGTTGCTAATGCCATTCGAAGTTTGCAGTATAAACTGGCTATCTTGACCCTCTCATCTGTCTGAGCAAAACAGTAATCAAAGAATAAATTCTCCCGTGGAAAAATATAGCCTTTATTGCTAGAGGCCTCATATGCGTGTTTTAAACATAAATACATAAACAGATCTAGTGGTGTGCTGTCAGTAAAATTAAATTCTTGATAGGATTTAAAGTGTCTCAAAGAAAAAAGATGACCTACATTAACAACCCCCTTACGGAGCCAATAAGTAAAATCTGTGATTTTGAGGAATTCCTCCAGGTTCCTGTTCTCCCACAGAGGGGTGAAAGCAAAAGAGTGCAAAACTTTAAGTATCATCTTAAGCTTATTCCAAACTCTCTGTAGGGTCCAGGGTATCAATAGGGACTTCCTCAAACCCAAATAGCCAGATTCCAAACAACTGAAAATATTCTCTATTGGTTTATCCATAACCTGGATCATATATTGTGAATGTAAACTCTTACAACATTGCTGAATTTGTGCACATAAATAATATCCTTGAAATAAACGGAATGATAGCCCACCATCTGATTCTGACAACCATAGATATCGTTGTTTTATACGGACCCTCTTCCTTCCCCATATTAGATCGTTAATAAGGGTCTCCAGTCTATGGAAAAAAATATCATCGATCCAAACCGGGGAAGCACACATCGGGTACATCACAATCGGCAGAATGATCATTTTGACCAGTGCTATTCGATCAGTCTGAGCCAATATCAATTTCTGCCACGCACATATTTTAGACTTAACTCTATTCAAAACCAGGGCCAAATTAAGCTCATAAAATCTATTAATGGGAACCCCAATCTGCACCCCCAAATAGTCCAAAGTTCCATTGGGAGAGAGGACCCGAACTCCACTGCCCTCATCTACGGCCTTGCGGTTCAGCGGGAGGAGCGATGACTTAGTCCAGTTAATCAAATAACCCGACAATTTGCCGAATTCCTCTATTGCTTTCATCACATAGGGAAGGATTTTCCATCCCTGATCCAAGAACAAAATAACCTCTTCGGCATAGAGACTTATTTTATCGCTCACTCCTGCCACCCCAAAGCCATCTATACGGTTATCTGATCGAATCTTACAGGCTAGCGGTTCAATAAATACGGCAAAAAGGAGGGGAAAGAGGGGACACCACTGTCTCATCCCTCGCCACATCGTAACAGGGGAGGATCTGATATCGTTAATGTTAATGTGAGCTGACGGCTGTTCATATAACATTTGAGTCATTTCTATAAATGCATTCCCCAAGCCAAAGAAAGACATAGTGGACCAGAGAAAAGACCACTCCATCCTGTCAAATGCTTTTGAAGCATCTAAAGACAAGATGGAGTGGTCCATACCACCCCCAACAGAGAGATTCACGTACACCCTATAAAGACTCATCTATATTTGCCGACCCAGAATGAATCCTGTCTGGTCGGGATGAACCAGAGAGGCAATGACCTTCTTCAGACGATTAGCCAGGATTTTTGCAAAGATTTTGTAATCTGTGTTTAAAAGTGATATGGGTCTATATGACCCCATATCACATATATCTTTATCCTTTTTCAAGACCAAAGTGATCATCGCCTCTCTAAATGATGGAGGTAAAGACCCAAGTAGACAGGACTCATTCAGCACCCGCAAAAGGATAGGAAGAAGCGAATTAGCATGGTACCTATACAGTTCGAACGGTAAGCCGTTCGGTCCTGGAGATGAATTATATTTCAGCGATGGAAGTATCGATCGTAGCTCCTCCAAAAGAATGGGGCGATCCAACATTTCCCTGTCCTGGGGATCTAACTGGTGTAGCCCCAGTTGTAGGTATTGACCCATATCATCACAGCTAGGAGTAGGGTGGGACTAATAGAGAGAGGAATAGTATTTCACAAACTCCTCCCTAATCATCTCTGGGGACCTCACCTTATTACTAGAGTTGAGCAGACACCTGGATGTTCGGGTTCGGCAGGTTTGGCCAAACTTGAAAAAAAAGTTCGGGTTCGGGACCCGAACTTGACCCCGAACCCGAACCCCATTGAAGTCAAAGGGGACCCGAACTTTTGGGCACTAAAATGGCTCTAAAATAGTCCTGGGAAGGGCTAGAGGGATGCAAAAGGCATCAAAATGTGCTTAAGAGCATGGCAAATGTGGATAGGGAAATGACTTAAAATAACATAAAATACAGAAAAATTTAAAATAACAATCTGGATCTAGGAGTAGGAGGTTGAGGAGGCAGTGGATGGGTGTATGTGGCGGTGTAGGTTGACGTGGCGGTGTAGGTGGAATCGGCGGTGAAGGAGGAATAGGTAGCCAAAACAGATTTGAGTTATTTTTTATTTTTAAATTGGGGTATCCCCCAAAATATTGGGACATATAACAAAATAAAACTAAGAATAAGTGCACTTGAGTACAAGAATGGATGGTTGAGGCTGGTATAAATGTCTATTCTGCACAAGGTACGGACAAGTCCTGTGGCATCCATGCCTGGTTCATTTTAATAAACGTAAGCTTGTCCACATTGGCTGTGGCCTGTGATAATGCTCTCTGCCGTTCTAAACAAACGTTCACACTATACACTGGCTGCAGGGCAGGTCAGCACCTCCAAGGCTGACAAAGCTTTTCCACATTTGGGCCATGCTAACCCTGCCTTCTCAGGTGCTGGTGGTGCCCCAGCTGCGTTGGCGACCTCTTCCTCCTCCTCTGCCTTCGCCTTATGCTTCCACTGTGCCCCCGCTATCAGGTGGGAATGCTATCATCAGCGTGCGCTTGTAGTCGCGCATCTTCCGATCAGTAACAGATGTTTTCACTAAATTCACGGCAAAATGGGGTTCATGTCACCTAGCAATACAACAGAGGATTTTGAGAGATTTAGGCCCCTAACAGCAATGCAGAGCAAGGGTTCATTCACGGCAAAAGAGGGTTCATGTCACCCAGCAATACAACAGAGGATTTTGAGAGATTTAGGCCCCTGTCAGCAATGCAGAGCAGGGGTTCATTCACGGCAAAAGGGGGTTCATGTCACCCAGCAATACAACAGAGGATTTTGAGAGATTTAGGCACAGCAGGGGTTTGCATACGCCAAAAATGGTAAAATGTCACCCGACAATTAAAAATAAGATTTTTTTTCAATTTAGGGCACTAAAATGGCTCTAAAATATTCCTTGAAAAGGCTAGAGGGATGTAAAAGGCAGAGAAATGTGCTTAAGAGCATGGCAACTGCTCTGCAAACAAATGTGGATAGGGAAATAACTTAAAATGAAAAAAAAATACAAATTATTAACCTGCAACTCAGAGAAAGAGGTGGATATGGAGTCGGAGGTTGAGGAGGCGGTGAATGTGGTGTTGTAGGTGGAGGCAGCAATGGAGGAGGAACAGGTAGCCAACAATGTATTTTTTTTATTTTTTATTGGGGTAGGTAGCCCCCAAAATATTGGGACAAATAAAAAAAAAAGAAAACAAAGAATCATTTCACTTGACTTGAGTACAAGAATGTATGTTTGATGGTGGTATAAATGTCTATTCTGCACAAGGTACAGACAAGTCTTGTGGGATCCAAGCCTGGTTCATTTTAATAAACGTGAGCTTGTCCACGTTGGCTGTGGACAGGCGGCTGCGTCTGTCTGTAATGTCGCCTCCTGCCGTGCTAAATACACGTTCAGAGAGTACACTGGCAGGCCAGCACCTCCAAGGCATACAGGGCAAGCTCTGGCCATGTGGACAATTTGGAGACCCAGAAGTTGAATGGGGCAGAACCATCAGTCAGTACGTGTAGTCGTGTGCACAGGTACTGTTCCACCATGTTGTTCAAATGCTGCCTCCTGCTAACACGCTCCATATCAGCAGTTGGGGCCGGTTGTTGCGGCGAGGTGACAAAGCTTTTCCACATGTCGGCCATGCTAACCCTGCCTTCTAAGGCGCTGGCGCTGACACAGCTGCGTTGGCGACCTCTTCCTCCTCCCCTGCCTTCACCTTGTGCTTCCACTTGTCCCCCGGAGTCAGTCGGGAATGCTCTCAGGAGCGCGTCTACCAGCGTGCGCCTGTAGTCGCGCATCTTCCGATCACGCTCCAGTGAGGGAATTAAGAACGGCACATTGTCTTTGTAATGGGGATCAAGCAGGGTGGCCACCCAGTAGTCAGCACACGTTAAAATGTGGGCAACTCTGCAGTCGTTGCGCAGGCACTGCAGCATGTAGTCGCTCATGTGTGCCAGGCTGCCCAGAGGTAAGGACAAGCTGTCCTCTGTGGGAGGCGTATCGTCTGCGTCCTCCGTATCCCCCATCCACGCACCAGTGATGGGCCCGAGCTGCGTTGGATACCACCCCACTGTGAACATGCTTCATCCCCATCCTCCTCCTCCTCGTCCTCCAGTAGTGGGCCCTGGCTGGCCAAATTTGTACCTGGCCTCTGCTGTTGAAAAAATCCTCTTTCTGAGCCACTTCTAAAAGACTGGCCTGAAAGTGTTAGAGATGACCCCTCTTCCTCCTCCTCGTCCTGGGCCACATCATTTTCCATCATCGCCCTAAGTGTTTTCTCAAGGAGACATAGAAGTGGCATTGTAACGCTGATAACGGCGTCATCGCCACTGGCCATGTTGGTGAAGTACTCGAAACAGCGCAACAGGGCACACAGGTCTCGCATGGAGGCCCAGTCATTGGTGGTGAAGTGGTGCTGTTCCACAGTGCGACCTACTAGTGCGTGCTGCAGCTGAAACTCCACTATGGCTTGCTGCTGCTGCACAGTCTCTCCAGCATGTGCAAGGTGGAGTTCCACCTGGTGGGCACGTTGCATATGAGGCGGTGGGTGGGAAGGCCGAAGTTACGCTGCAGCCCTGACAGGTGAGCAGCAGCAGGGTGAGAATGCAGAAAGCGCGCACAGACGGCCCGCACTTTATGCAGCAGCTTTGACATGTCGGGGTAGTTGTGAATGAATTTCTGCATGGTTGAGATGCTTGGTGATGGAGGTGGTGTTGTTGGTGGCACATACTCTGTTTGCTGGGTGGCAGGTGCCAACGTTCCTCCAGAGGCGGAGAAAAGGGCAGAGGCAGCAGCAGAAGAGGGAGCAGGAGGGGTCTGAGCCCTTTCTTGGTTTTGATGGTGCTTACTCCACTGCAGCCCGTGTCTCGCATGTAGATGCCTGGTCATGCAGGTTGTGCTAAGGTTCAGAACGTTAATGCCTCGCCTCAGGCTCTGATGGCACAGCATGCAAAAAACTCGGATCTTGTCCTCAGCACATTGTGTGAAGAAGTGCCATGCCAGGGATCTCCTTGAAGCTGCCTTTGGTGTGCTCTTTCCCTGTTGACGGTGGCCAGTAGCATGCGAACTGTTTTGGCGACGGCTGCTCTACTTTTGCACCCTGCTCCCGCTTTTGCTACGCTGTTGGCTCGGTCTCACCACTGCCTCTTCCTCCGAACTCTGAAGTTCAGTGGCACGACCTTCATTCCATGTGGGGTCTAGGACCTCATCGTCCCCTGCATCGTCTTCTACCCAGTCTTCCTCCCTGGCCTCCTTTTCGGTCTGCACACTGCAGAAAGACGCAGCAGTTGGCACCTGTGTTTCGTCATCATCAGAGACGTGCTGAGGTGGTATTCCCATGTCCTCATCAGGAAACATAAGTGGTTGTGCGTCAGTGCATTCTATGTCTTCCACCCCTGGGGAAGGGCTAGGTGGATGCCCTTGGGAAACCCTGCCAGCAGAGTCTTCAAACAGCATAAGAGACTGTTGCATGACTTGAGGCTCAGACAGGTTCCCCGATATGCACGGTGGGTGATATGACGGACTGATGGGCATGGGTTTCAGGTGCCACCTGTACGCTTTCTGCAGAAGACTGTGTGGGAGATAATGTGAACGTGCTGGATCCACTGTCGGCCACCCAATTGACTAGCGCCTGTACTTGCTCAGGCCATACCATCCTTAGAATGGCATTAGGCCCGACCAAATATCGCTGTAGATTCTGGCGGCTACTGGGACCTGAGGAAGTAGCTTCAGTAGGACATGTAGCTGTGGCAGAACGGCCACGTCCTCTCCCTGCACCAGAGGCTCCACCGACACCACCACCATGACCATGACCGCGTCCCTTATTAGATGTTTGCCTCATAGTTAGCGTTCACAAAGCAAAGTAAAAAGTGGTTAAGTATGTTAAAAATAATTAACCGCCAACATAAACCCTGATGTAGGGTATGACAGCGGTATTTGTGGCCTAAATGTAACACTCACTTATGCACGTCTTATCCCAGATGTGCAGTATATCAGAGGCTTTTTTCACCCCAGTAACCAAAAAGCCGTATTTTTGTCCTAAATGTGACAGTCACTTATGCTTGTCTAATCCCAGATGTGAAGTATATTAGAGGGGTTTTTCACCCTAACCAAAAAGCTGTATTTCTGTCCTAAATGTGACAGTCACTTATGCACGTGTAATCCCAGATGTGCAATATATTAGAGGCTTTTTTCACCCCGGTATGCCAAAGCCGTATTTATGGCCTAAATGTGACAGTCACTTATGCACGTGTAATCCCAGAAGTGCAGTATATGAGAGGCTTTTATCACCCCAGTATGCCAAAACCGTATTTATGGCCGAAATGTGACAGTCACTTATGCACGTGTAATCACAGATGTGCAGTATATCAGAGGGTTTTTTCACCCCAGTAAGAAAAACGCTGTATTTCTGTCCTAAATGTGACAGTGACTTATGCACGTGTAATCACAGATGTGCAGTATATTAGAGGCTTTTTTCATCCTAACCAAAAAGCTGTATTTCTGCCCTAAATTTGACAGTGACTTATGCACGTAAAATCACAGATGTGCAGTATATTAGAGGCTTTATTCACCCTAACCAAAAAGCTGTATTTCTGCCCTAAATGTGACAGTCAGTTATGCTTGTCTAATCCCAGATGTGTAGTATATTAGAGGGTTTTTTCACCCCAGTATGCCAAAGCTGTATTTCTGGACTTGCAGATATCCTGTGCTGGTGCCCTATCGTTGCATAAAATGGCTGCCGATCAGGTATTGATATTGATGAAATGAAGAAAAAAAAGTTTGTTTTCAGCAGTAGTTGGCTCAGGGCAGGCTTAAAAATATTGTGCACTGCACCCACAAAACACTTTTTCTGTAGATCGCTGAGTACATAAACCAGTTCTTGATAAGATCGCTCCCTGATCTCTCCCTCACAACAGCTGCAGCCTCTCCCTACACTAATCCGAGCAGAGTGACGGGCGGCGCTAAGTGACTCCAGCTTAAATAGAGGCTGGGTCACATGCTTCAGTTGGCCAATCACAGCCATGCCAATAGTAGGCATGGCTGTGATGGCCTTTTGGGGCAAGTAGTATGACGCTTGTTGATTGGCTGCTTTTCAGCCTTTCAAAAAGCGCCATAGAAATCGCGAACACCGAACCCGAACTTTTACGTAAATGTTCGGGTGCCGAAAAACCTAAAGTTCGGTACGAACCCGAACTTTACAGTTCGGGTTCGCTCAACTCTACTTATTACCCTTCGGGTTCCTAATATCCCTTATACTAGTAGCATCTCTCTGGTTGGCAACTAACCGAGCTAAGAATTTACCCGTTTTACCCGATTCACAGAAGCGATTTTGGCCTTGGAAAATAAGTTTGTGTTGCGCTTTACTATACACAAGTATCTTGAACTGAGAGTTGGCCTCCCTTAACTGGGTCATATATTGTTTATTATAGTTATCGGCCAATGCACCCTGTAAGTACCTAATTGTCTCTATTAATTGTTGCTCCTTTCGGCGCAATTTAGCTCTGTACCTGTTAATTTTAGCAAAATATAAGACCCTTATATGGGCCTTCAATGCATCCCACACATAATGTATATGCGTAGAACCTACATTGAAGTCCCAAAATTCCTGTATATCAAGGTTATTCAAATGTTGCTCCGCTATCACATCAAACCAGTGCGAATTCAATTTAAAAATTCTACCTGGGCCTGGGGTATCCACCTCCCTGAAAGAAAGCAAAACAGGGGAGTGATCTGAAATTCCATGGGGTTCATACTTCTCATAATTTGGTGACTCAAATCTTGACTTGCGAAAGCCAGATCAATACGAGACATTGACCCATAGGACTGACTAAAGCACGAGAAGATTTTCTTATCACCATAGAGGTGGCGCCAGATATCAACCAGTCCCAGCTCCTGGCAAATAGAACCCAAAGGCGCACAGGTCCGACTTCGCTCAGAAGAGGTAGAGAAGCGGTCTAACTCAGGGTCAGGGACAGAGTTAAAATCGCCGGCAACTAATAATAAGCATTAGCTATATATTCGGATAGTATAGAAAAAACTGTAGATTTGTACGGTGGAGGGATATAAATAAACGCAAGTATAATCTCCTGCCCATTCCAAAACCCATGCAGAAAAACAAATCTCCCTTCTTTGTCAATCATGTTATCCACCAGTTGAAACTCCATCCCACGGTGTATCTATACACTGACTCCTCTTGCATATGAGGAGAAGTAAGCGTGGTATTCTAAAGTAGCCCATTTTCTTTTCAATGTATACAGCCTATCTACTGATGCATGAGTTTTAAATAGTACAACAATAGCCGGCAGATGACAGGCCACAAGATCAAACGCCACCGTCCTCTTAACTTTGTCTCCCAATCCTCTCACGTTCCAGAATAAAATGTTACGTACCATAAGTTATGTATAGAGTCAGGTCCCGCTCTCCCCTCTAGGAGAGAGACACGTGCATACATGCATACAAAGAGCCAATGACGACAGCCAATCCCTCCCTTATACCCACTCCCACTAAACCCTACAACATGCTTAATAAAGTATACCACATTACCCATTAACCTCTATCCAACCTCCAGACCCCCCCCGCCCATTTCCCCCCCTAAACCTCCATCCTCCCCACTTTTACACTCTGCATTATAGCCCAGTCGAGTCCAGCCATTGGACAACATCCGCCTGAGAAGAAAAAAACCTGACAGAATCATTGTATACCACCCTCAATTTGGCTGGAAAAAGCATCGAATACTTGATATTGGCGGTAGCTAATCTCTTTTTAACGTCAAGGAAAGATCTCCTTTTGATTTGGGTCTCTCGTGAAAAATCTGGATATATCGATATCAGATTACCGTCGAAATATATATCTGGTACTTCTCATTTATGCCTAAGTACCCAGTCCCGATCCTTTGAACAGACCAATCTCACCAGAATTGACCTAGGGGGAGCCCCTGGGGGAGGTTTTTTGAAGGGGATTCTGTGGGCCCTTTCCACACAGAAGGTAGTTGCATCATGGTCTGGCCCTAGATTTTCCACCAGCCATTTTTTTATAAAATTTGCAGGATTATCCCGTTCTACCCCTTCTGGGAAACCCACCAATTTCAGATTGTACCTACGAGACCTATCTTCCAGATCTATCACTTTCCTTCTAAGCCAAAGATGATCTTGATCTACCTCTTCTAATCTCTTTTTTAACACACTAACCTTCTGTCTTAATTTTGTCATTTCATCTCTAATTATCGTAACATCTCCTTGTACTACTGAAAGGGAGGAGGCAAGTTCTGCAACTGAGCTGCTGGTAGTATATCTGATAGTTTTTTTTATTGATGCTGTCCAAACCTTCACTCTGGGGTGTACTAGATTTTAAAGTATCCAATTCCAGGCAGTCCGTATTCACCTCTCCCAGCTCAGCCTGTGGAGCAGATCTTTGCACACCTCCCCTAGTTTTGGGTGGTGGTGACTTCAAAAATCTATCCAATCGAGCCTGGGGGCTACCCCCTATCTCTCCTTTCGGCGAAGGCACCCCTCCAGATTTACGATACTTAGGCGCCATTTTGGGAGACCCCACAAGTATGCACTAAATGTGCAATTCCCCAGTATCAAATCTAGTATTGTTGCCAATCCAAGTAAGGTACAAAATGTTTTCCAATGCCAGTCCCACTAGTAGTGCGGACCGGCCTAGGAAAAGACCAATGTTAACTGTAATGTCCAGACAGTCTATATCATACTCAAAGGCACCTAAATGTCCCAAGTATAACCTATGTATACATATAAACAGATAAGCACACAGACTGAATACATGTGAGGAAAATACACATAAACTGGGAGCATATAAACTGAGTACCTGTGGAGGAAATACATATAAATACTGGGGGAAAAAAAGAGTTAACAAAAAAATATAAATAAATAACTTGTCCAGCCGAGTACATAAAAGTTTAACGAGAAACGTGTCCAGCTAAGTACATAAACACTACGGCGGTTTCCAGAAGATACGGTAGGAGCGTGCCAGCCGAGGACTGTGAGGCGTGTCCGTGCAAGCGAATATGTCCAACTCTTAGATTAATTAATTCCTCTAAAGCACCCCTGGAGAAAATATCGCACCAAAGCCTCAGCTATTCCAGCTGAGATCAAGCGAAGTACTTGCCCTTTTACAGCAAATAGCAGTATTGGTCAGCTTGCGGGGGGCAAATAAGCTACAGTGACTACATAGCCGGATAATTTGGCCAGGGGAATCACAGCCTTGCACTAAGAGAGGAATGCCCAAATCGCCCAATCCACCCAAAAAGGCAGAATTATGCCCCCCCCAGCACAAAGTATCCTCCTGGGATCGATTCCGCCAATGCACAAATTGGAGGGCAGATAGAACAGGACCCCTGGCGTTCAACGGGCGACCATAGGAACCTCGACGTTCATTCATCTACGGCCTCGACACCCCTCAAACAGGAACCACAGACACAGACCAACGGTGACGAATCACCTGTGACATGAGACTCCACGGGCATCCACAGAAGGCTTCATAGGCGTCGGCATCTGCTCACTGCGATCCAGGGTGAAGGCACAACCGCACCTGCTCGTCCGCACCACGAGGATTCCACCGTCTCCTGCTACAACCCAGAGGTAAGTATGCCGCCCGGAGCCGCGAACTCTGCAGCATAGAGTCTGAGACCCGTTCTTAACTAGAGGCACAGTCCACCATATCCATCAGAGACCAGCTGATTCCTCCCCCGTCTCGGTCCGGAACTCCAATCTTGGAAGTTGTATAGTAGCGAGAGGACCGGCTACCAGGTCACCTTTTCGCCGCAGGTCGAAACTCCACGGCACTCGACGGCGTTCACCATCAGAGTGGGAGGCGGAGGCGGGAAGGAAGGGGGGAAGGACGGCGAGAGGAGCGCGGCACGCACACCTACGTCATGCCGCCGGATCTTGATGGCTTCCAGCTTGATGGAAAACGGCCTTTAATACCCCAGAGGGACACTTTGAGTATCTTGTTATGCCATTTGGTCTATTTAATGCCCCAGCTGTGTTTCAGAACTTTATGAGAACATTTTTAGAGAACTTATCGGCAAAGTTATAATTGTTTATCTTGATGATATTCTTGTCTTTTCACCTGACTGGAATACCAATGTATCTCACATCAGATCTGTTCTTAGAATTCTCAGGGAGAATCATCTGTCCGTTAAATTGGAGAGTGTGTTTGGAGTTCAAGAGATTCCCTATCTTGGGTACATTCTTACTCCACATTCATTTAAAATGGATCCCAGTAAGGTTCAGGCTATCCAAGACTGGGTAAGACCATCCTCCTTAAGGGCACTTCAGCGCTTTTTAGGATTCGCCAACTTTTATATTAAATTCATAAAGAATTTTTCTGTTATCGCTAAGCCCCTTACTGATTTAACTAAGAAAGGGTCTGATCTTGTCAACTGGTCATTGGAGGCATGTCAGGCCTTTGAGACTTTAAAAAATTGTTTTCAAGTGGCCCCAGTCTTGGTTCAGCCTAATCCTGAGGAACCTTTTGTAGTGGAGGTGGATGCCTCGGAGGATGGTGTGGGGGCCATTCTTTCCTAGGGGTCTTCCAACTTCACAAATTTAAGACCGTGTGCCTTCTTCTCTCGCAAGTTCTCTCCTTCGAAGAGAAATTCCGACATTGGAAACCGCGAGTTACTGGCCATAAAATGGCCATTTGAAGAATGGAGGCATTTTTTAGAAGGGGCAAAACACTGTATTACGGTACTCACTGATCATAAGAATTTAGTGTTTCTTGAGGCGGCTAAACGCCTTAATCCTAGGCAGGCTAGGTGGGCTCTATTTTTTACTTGTTTTAACTTCTCTGTTACTTTCAGGCCAGGAAGTAAAAATATTAAAGCAGATGCCTTGTCCCGGAGTTTTAATGCCATCCAACCTCCCGACGCTCCTCCTGAACCCATCTTACCGGCAAGCATCTTTGTGGCAGCGATATCCTCGGATATTTCCTCGGAAATTTAACGAGCTCAGCAACTTGCTCCTCCACAAACTCCTTCAGATAAGTTGTTCGTTCCCGAGCATTTTCGTTTTCGTCTTATGGTGTGTCATGACTGTTCTGTGTGGTCATCCAGGCATCGCTACCACTAAGGAATTGCTGCTAAGGTCCTTCTGGTGGCCTACTTTGTCTAAGGATGTACGATCTTATGTTTTGGCTTGTGAGGTATGTGCCAGATCTAAGACCCCGAGAACACATCCCGCTGGTGAACTACAACCACTACCCATTCCCTGCAAACCATGGTCACACATTTCCATGGATTTTATTTCTGACCTGCCCCCCCTCCGAGGGGAAGTCAGTGGTTTGGGTAGTGGTTGAACGTTTTAGCAAGATGGTGCATTTTGTTCCCTTAAGTAAGCACCCTGATGTGAAAACCTTAGCATTCTTGTTTATTGAACATGTGGTAATCCTGCATGGTGTCCCTGAAAATATAATCTCTGATAGGGGCGTTCAGTTTGTTACCGGATTCTGGAGAGCTTGTTGTCAAAGATGCGACATGTCTTTATCCTTTTCGTCTGCTTTCCATCCAGAGACTAATGGGCAGACGGAACGGTTAAATCAGGCAGTGGAACTTTTCCTGAGGTGTTACGGTATGTATCGCACAATCAGCTTTTATGGGTGAGATATCTCCCATTGGCAGAGTTTGCCAGCAACAATCGGGTTAATTCGTCCACGGGAGTATCTAAATTTTTTAGTAATAGTGGTTTTCATCCTCGTTTTAGCTCTAATTCCTCCGCGTTCTCACTCAACCCACAGGCAGATGCTTTCACCTCTAGACTGTGCACAGTCTGGGCGCAGGTTCAAGCGAACCTGAAAAAGGCCCAGGAGTTTCAGCGTAGACATGCCAATAAGAAACGTTCCAAGGGAGTAAATTTCGTACTTGGCGATAAAGTATGGTTGTCGACTAAGAATCTTTCTTTGAAACATTGTTCTCGAAAATCCTCTCCGTGTTTCATAGGACCATATAATATTATTGAGGTTATTAACCCGGTGTCTTTTAGAGTAAAACTACCCGACTCCCTTCGTATACATGATGTGTTTCATAAGTCTTTACTCAAGAAATATGTGTCGCCAGTGGTTCCTTCTAAAAAACCTCCCCCACCTGTGGAAGTTGAAGGTCAGGAAGAATTTGTCATCGCTAGAATCATGGATGTTAGAAAGGTTAGAAACTCCTTTCAATACCTGGTCCACTGGAAAGGTTTTGGACCCGAGGAGAGGTCCTGGGTACCTGTGTCCAGGATGCATGCTTCCAGGTTGGTTGCTAAGTTTCACCGGGAACACCCTGAGAAACCTCGTCCACAATGCTTGGGTCCAGTGGCCCCTCGTAAAAGCACCGAAGGCGCACTCGGTCTCCCAACAGCCGCAGACCTGCTGCTTAGCTTCAAGAGCGAGGATCTGTGTGTGACCTCGTTCCCAGGGTGGCTTTGCTAGCTGGGAGGCTCCCTGCTCCTAGGTCTGCCTTGAGCGCCGAGCTGATCACTCGGTGCTTGACTTGTCTGTCTGTCGGTCATGTGACGCTGGCCACATCACATGACCCTCACTCCCCACTATAAATACAGGCGGCCTGCTGGCTACAGGTTGCCTGTGATTTTCGTCTCTAGGGCTGAGTGTACTATTATTATTGCTTCCTACTTGACCTCTGGTATTGACCTTGTTTGTTTCCTGACCTCGCTTTGCCCGCTCCCTTGGTACCTACGCTTTCTCTCGGATTTGACCTCGGATCATTCTCGGATTTCGTCTCCTGCCTCATCCCTTGTATTGACGTGACCTCCCGGACCGACCTCGGTTAGTTGACCCGCCATTGCCTTTCCCATCACTGGGTATCTACCTCCCTGTCTATCCGTTTGCCTTAGTCTTGTGTACCGCCTTCTGCCTTGGCTGTCTTTTCCTCTCTTTCTCTGTTCGCTCTGCTCTACACTTACGTAGGTCAGAGACCATCGCCCAGTTGCGCACCGTCACCTAGGGCGGGTGGTGCAAGTAGGCAGGGACAGGGTTGAGGGTGGCAGTTTAGGGGGTGCACTTCCTCTCTACCTTCCTTACCTGTGACAGTTAGCACACTCCTTTTACGCCATCGTCAGCTGATTCCACATAGATGTCTACAAAACCTGTTCTATTAAATGCTTATACAAATATAGCCCCCTGACAGAGTGGAGAGGGTGTCAGCAGTAAGTTTGTGTTAACATCACTGATTATTTTTCTCTTCCTCTGATCCAATAGAACAATAACCCGCAAAAAACGGATCCTGTCTGTTGAGCATCCGCCTTCACTCATTAAGCATTTGGTCAGTAATCCATCAGTATTGCTAATGCCCAAAAAAACAGGAGTGGATCCAAAACAGAGATGACACGTGAATGGAATATTTGCATGTCTTCTGCGTTTTGTACCCACTCCTACTTTTGGCTACCAAATCACAAGCCAATTGTTTTTTTGTTTTTTTTGAACGGTCGAGATTTCAAAAACAGGACATTAACACACATAAAATACAACACAGAAGGGGCAAAACCACAAGATTTAAAAGACTAACTGAAAAAAAAAAAAAAGTACTTCATCAACAAGAATGGATTGATTACCAGTGTCGTGGTGACCACGATGGTAATGCATATTGATCATTAAATACACTGTATATGGGGTTATGGCTGATAAGTATAAGCAAGATATTGCTGCATTTGTGGGAGGGGAGGCTGATTACAAGGCTATTCATGCGTACCTGTGGGCCCAGGCTGGCTGATTACTAGGCTATTTAGAGGCACCTGTGGGCCCAGGCTGATGCCGATTCAGCTGATTTCACTACCTCTGGGTCAGCTCTAGGATACAGCAGCATGGTGTGGAGGTTCCTTACAGCTGGGCGACGGCAGAATATCTCAGGAGGGCGCTGGTATTCATGGTAGGATCGGAGTTGTTTGTACGGGACCCACGCTGCGGTCCGCGACATGTAGCGCTCTGGGATGAAGAAAAGTTTGGGCGCTAATGGTCGAACCATGGTTGTTAGTATTGTTTGTCCGGCTATTCAGAGGCCTGGTGGGGCCATTGCATACAGTTATTGGGGTAGCACGTGCTTAGTAGGTATGGTTGTATGTTTTCTGATACCTGGTTTACATGCGGGGCGCGTGTCTGCAGTTGGCTCAAGCTCTGCACGCTGTGTTTAAGTGATGGTAAATGTGAATCAATGGTCGATTTTAAAAACAAAACAAAACAAAAAAAAAACAGAAGCATCGTACGGAGGCTCTTTCACGCCTGGGCAACGGCAGAAAGTGCCAGGCGAGTGCTGGTGTTCACGGTAGAATCAGACTCGTTTACACGAGACCCACATTACGGTCTGCGACTTGTCATACGCTGGGACGAAGCAGAGTTGGGCGCTAATGGTCAAACGACTGTGGTTAGCATATTTTGTCCGGCTGTTCAGGGGCTTGTTGGGGGCTATTGAATATTGTTATGTTATTGTTTGTTATGTTATTGTTATTGGGGTAAGCATGCGCCTAGAATAGGTATGGTCACATGTTTTCTGATACCTGTTACATACGGGACGCATGTCTCCAAGCTACGCACGCTGTGTTTAAGTGATGGTATTTTAGTCATTTGGTTTTTGGAAGGGTCATGTATCAATGGTCGTTTAAAAAAAAACAACAAAAAAAAAACGCAGCATTGTGTGGCAGCTCGTTCACGCCTGGGTAAACAGCAGAAGGTGGCAGGCGAATGCTGGTGCTCACGGTAGGATCGAACTTGCTGCACAGGACTCACACTGCGGTCCGCGATTTACAGTGTTCTGGGATGAAGGGGGTTGGGCGCTAATAGTCAGATGTTGGTGGTTAGGATTGTTGCCCGGCTGTTTCAGGGCTTGGGGAAGGGGTCTACTGTATATATAGTTATTGGTATGATAGATGCCTAAAATTAGGCAGGAACGAGCAGACAAAAAAAAAATATATGGTTGCATGTTTAACTGTCACCTGTTTTACATGTGGGGCGCACGTCTGCAGTTAGCGCCGGACATGCAAGGTGTCGGTAAATGTGTATCAGTGGTCTGTGTATGGGGGCACAAGCAGATTTGGTCAAGGCATCTGTAATTGAGTTCCGATGTTCTTGTATGTAAGTGTGTTTAATCTATAAACATTATTTTATAGGCAAGCATGTGTCAGCGGTTCCGTGCTATGTTTATAGGTGCACTATATGTCTATTAGTTGGCGTTGCATCAGGGTTTATGGTCAACCACGTTTGTTTTTCTTAGGCCAATACGAGGTGGTGCTGTGGTGACCATCGTTGTTAAAAAAAAATATAAATAAATAAATTAAAAACAATCCTGCAGCATCATGTGGAGGTTCGTTCGCGCCTGGGCAATGGCAGAAGGTGCCAGGCGAGTGCTGGCATTCACAGTAGGATCGGACGTGGTTACACGGTCCGTGACTTGTAGCGCTCTGGGGCGAAGGGGGTTGGGCACTAATGCTCGAATGATTGTGGTTAGGATTGTTACCTTCAAAGCTACGTCCGCGTGTCTGCATTTACATTCTTGTACCATACGCCATTCACTACTAGAGCTGCGTTCATGCGTCCGCTGTTGCATTACATTAATACTCTGCTCACTTTCAGATTGCATTCATACGGCTGCTTTATACCATGCTCTTCATGCTCATACTCAGAGCTGTGCCCATACCATGTTTTAGGCACCACTCGCATCCAGAGCTGCATTCACCCACTTGCTCTTACATCATGTGTTATACTCTGCTTCCACTTAAAGCTGCATTTCTTTTCATTGCTAGGCCAATAGGAGTAAGTTCCTACTATGTTTTCACAAGTTGTTCATTCGTTTGTCACGACAAGCGTCTTCTCTTAGTGAACTGCAATGCCTCTGGCTCTTGTTTTTCTCCCATCTGTTTCAATTTCGCGGTTGGTTAATGTTTCGGTTGTGCACGTGGTTCAGATCACTAATGTCTATGCATTTTTCCTTCAGGTCTGGCTCACGTTTAATTACTTATCGTCACTGTAAGGTCACCCAGTTCAGTCTCTTGGCTATGTGGGGCATCATGGCTTCGGGGGCCCGATGACCGTTCTTCATGTTGTTTGTTAGGGGTACAATATGGTTGTAGGCTGGTTAGTGTCCCAAGTTCACTGTCAGAGAGGGTCATGGTTATTCAAGTCCTCAAGTCATACTGGTGCTGCATAAGTGGTTTTATAAAAATAAAAAAAACGCCATTAGTCGCTCACGCATGGCTTCTCCGTTTTAGTTTTACACACAGGACTCAGCCATTAGAGTCTCTCTTGCATGGCTTCTCCGTTTAGTTTTTACACGCATGGCTCCGCCATTAGAGTCTCTGACGCATGGCTCCGCCATTAGAGTCTCTGACGCATGGCTCCGCCATTAGAGTCTCTCACGCATGGCTTCTCCGTTTTAGTGTTACACACATAACTCCGCCGTTCGAGGCCGGCTGCGTGGTCCCACAACAAGTAGGTTCCATGTCTTTTCTGCTTTCAGATCCGCTCGCATGGCTCTGTCATCTGTGGCTCGCAATACAATTTTCTCGTGGTGGCTCGCACGCGTGGCTTGCGCCATTAGAGTCTCACTCACGTTATTGTTTTCTCTGACTTTTATTTTCTAGGTTGTTGGGTCTTCATTGTTTTCTTTATAAGCAGTCATCCCAAGCCTGCCTTGGCGGACATCATCTTCTACCAGGCATGCTTACTTCAGCTACAAACTTGGGCTGAGGGTGTTGGTGTCCGGCCTAAGTCCTGGGTATCGGTCCGTCTTCCAGTAGGAGGTACAGTAATAAGGCGGACTTTACGAAGTCTGTCACGTCTACAGACACGACAAGTCCTATCACGACTACAGGCGCAGCATACATAGTTTATCACGACCTTAAGCTTATTTTCTGTCACAACTGCAGATATTATGTGTACGTTCTGTCCTTATTACAGGCAACATTAGCTCGTTAATCGAAATAGCCATGTATTCCTGTGTATTGTTCCCCAGGCCTGGTGAGTTTACACATTTCACTTAATCTACTACTACAGTAAGACGGCATACGCCATGTTCTAACTTTTGGGTCCTTAATAGGAAAAAAAATATATAATAAAAAAGTGTGGCCTGGGGAATAAGTAGAGGTGAAGTATTTTGCCACCAGGAACAGTCGTTGCCCGATCAGTGCCCTTGGCGGATGGTTGGAGTTCATTTAGGCCCTTCCAACAGATTCACCATTGTTTGTTTCAGACTGCAGCTCTCAGGATTCAGACCTTCTCGTTATATGGTCATATGTTGTTAGTCAACATAGGAGTAAATCGTTTCTGGTTACCGGCCACTCTTTCAATCGCATCAGCATTAACCATCTCCAAGAACGATGTGCCGGTGCACATGACAAAGAGGTAAGGTAGATGGAAGTCACTGTGATATATACAGTATATTCTGCACCTTCATCATGAAAGGTCTTTTCCGTTCAAAATTGGGTGTCATAACGGTATGTATATATTTACTCTAAACTAAGGTCTGCTCTTTTTGGCCCCTTTAGGCTGCCCTACCACAGCAGTTATGGCATAACTCTACTGCTTGTTGTAGATAGGGGTTAGATAGGTTAGGTTCACTTTTCTGATAGCCGATCCGACCACAAGTATAAGCAAGATATTGCTGCATTTGTGGGAGGGGAGGCTGATTACTAGGCTATTTATAGGCACCTGTGGGCCCAGGCTGATGCCGATTCAGCTGATTTCACCCACCCACCCAGACCTTCTAACAGTCACTTCACATTAGGGTGGCCCCCTTTAGGCTGCCCTACCACAGCAGTTATGGCATAACTCTACTGCTTGTTGTAGATAGGGTTAGATAGGTTAGGTTCACTTTTCTGATAGCCGATCCAACCACAACTGGAGGACAGTTCAGCAATCAATCCGACTCCAGCGCATTCCAACAGTGCAGGCTACACAATCGCAGTTGGAAGATAACTGGTCGTTACAGGCAACTTTACGAAAATCTTCATAAATAAGCTTTAGTATGTGTAGGTCTCACAGAAGCGGTATAACAAGTAGTAAGCACTGCAGGGATCATATCTAAGACATGTAAGACGTCCGGGGAATCTGAACATTGTGGACAATGTCTGAGATGAGAGTCTTCCATGTGTTCTTCTGGGGGTTAACACCCCATTGGTAGGTGTTTGCATATCCTTGCGATAAATGATGTTCCCGTTCACTGACTGAAAACAGAGATCTTAACAGAGAAATGTATCAAACTCTGCCTCCATCTTTCTAGGCGCCACGTGTCCAGTCTCCTGACCAGCCAGATTTACCAGCATCTGTTCCAGGGCATGAGCAAACGGAAACGCATGAGTTGCCACTGGTTGACATCGAAGTTACACAGGGGAGAACTCCTGTCCGCTTGGATCGTCCGGTATAATTGTTCCAACATATGGAGGGTGGAATTCCAACGGGTGGAAACGTTGCATATCAGCCTATGTTAGGGGATGCCGTTCTGCCACTGCAGCTCAAGGAGGGTGTGCTTTGTGGTGTACGAGTGGCTGAAGTGCATGCAAAGTTTCCTGTCCATTTTTAGGATGTCTTGCAGATGGGTGGAAGACTTCAGGAACTGCTTGACAACCCGATTGAACATGTGTGTCATGCAGGGTGCATGGCTCAGCGCCGACACCATGTTCTTCCCGTTGTCCGTCACCATGGTTCCGATTTTGAGTTGTCGTGGAGAAAGCCAGGATTCGATTTTTTGATGAAGGAAACTGAGCTGTTTCTCCCCTGTGTGACTCCGTTCACCCAGGCAAACGAGGTGCAGAACAGTGTGACACCGCCGTACCCTGCACATGTGGTATGCTGGAGAAGCACTGTGAATTGTCCCTGCAGTGGAGGCTTAAGATACGGTGGAGGATGAGGGGGTATAGGTGGACAATGTCACAGGACCAATGGTGTGAGAACGTGGAGGCAGAAGCGGCGTCACCTGGCTAAGTTGCTGGTGTGACTGGGCAGGAATCACATTTACCCAGTGGACCATAAAGGACATATATTGTCGCTGACCATAGTTACAGCTACCTATTAATTTTCCCAAAAAGGCTGTATCACAAAAAAATTTCACCACTGAATGGCTAATCAACGTAATTCTGTTCATACAGAAGAAGGTCTACAATCACCCATCAATTTTCCCAAAAAAGGCTGTTACACAAAAACATTTCACCAATTAATGGGTAATCCACGTAATTCGGTTCATAAAAAGAGAGTCTACAATCGCCCATCAATTTTCCTGTATTCTTTTTCCTATTAATACGCCCCAAAAAAAGAAATATAACAATCACAATTCACTGCAGAACGGCTAATAGGACGTACGTATCTATCCTTTTAATACACCCTGTAAATGGCTGTAGTACAATGAAACTTCACAGCTGAACGGCAAATATCTTTTTGGCCGCAAATACACACCAAAAAGGGCTGTAATTTTCTCACTTCAACACGTTGTGTTGTAGCTAATAAGTAGAGATGGCCTTGCGGTTCGCCCAGCGGTTGTTTCGCGGCAAACTTTGCTCGTTCACGATTCGCCGAACATGTGAACATATGGCGATGTTCGCATGCGCCATATTCTTTTGCATTGCGCCAAACTTTGACCCATGGCACATCCATCAGGTGGGACTGGACAGCCAATAAAGACGTTTCAGCACATGGGCACACCCCCCACCCTATAATAGAACCCGATCTGGCAGCCATTTTACATTCTGTGGTTTGCCAGTGTAGGGAGAGGTTGCTTTGTGGAGCAGGGACAGACTGTTCGGGACACCAAACGCTAGCTAATAGGGCCACAAAAGTCCTTTTAAGGACTGGTATAGGTGTGCTATCGATAGGTGTTATATACTAAGGGGTAGTGATGGACGAACATCTGCTGGGACGGTTCGCAAACGAGATCAAATAGTCCCACAACATGGACACTGACATACCAGAAGTATTAAGCGAATCTGCGATCTACAAGAATTGTTTTTTTTTATATGCAAAATTTCGGCAAAGTATTAATCGCAAGAGCACATGCGCTAGGAAGGCATGGCCTACAGCAACTGGTTTGCACCGACTAGAAATTAAA
Source organism: Bufo bufo (assembly GCF_905171765.1). Taxonomy (NCBI): domain Eukaryota; kingdom Metazoa; phylum Chordata; class Amphibia; order Anura; family Bufonidae; genus Bufo; species Bufo bufo. The sequence goes on along the minus strand of NC_053392.1, from coordinate 564,101,210 downwards.
TGGATGTGATGGTTGGAACCAAGCTCAGCGTCGAAGAGGAAGAACTCCTGGTGACTAAGTAATCTTACATTAAAGTAGTGTATTTGATTACATTTCACCTGCATGCCTGAACAATCGCTTTATATGCATAAAGAGTGTTATAAAAAAAATCGCCAGTGCGAACTTCTGCGATTCTAATTTTTCTTAAGTGCACCAAACTTCACATTTTATAAGGTAACACTAGATATTAGTGATTGTTGCATTAAGTATTCCTGTGACATCACACCCACTATGTTAGTAGCATATTTGTATGGAAAGCAGAGAAATATATTTCACATGCACATTGCACATCCATTGTCATGCCGCACACTATATACCGCACACACAGACACACACTATATACCACACACACACAGTCTATAGATTATAATTTGTGTCCTATTGGTCAGGACTCAGGAGAAGCTTTCTTTGTCTGACCGCCAGTATTTGCTGGTTCATTTAGAGTTACCCAGGGTGCATCACGGGGAGGCGAACCAGCTTTACACCCCATACCGTACCATCACTTCACTAGACAGGTACATCTCTGCTTAGATGGACAATATCTGATAGCTCAGACCCCACCCACATACAGTCGTTATACAATCCCATCTTCTAACCGTAATAGTAAGGCCGCATGCACACGTGCGTGTTTTTTCACCACTACGGACCGTAGTTGTGAAAAAACTAGCTGTCCTGCAGAGTGGACGAGCGCACAGCGTCATTGGTTGCTAACTCGCTATGACGCCGTGCGCTTCTTGCCGCCCCCGTTGTACAGTAATACACTTGTATAGATCATACAAGTGTATCACAGTACAGCGGTGGAGGCCGGAAGGGCATAGCAACCAATGACGCCGTGCGCTCGTCCACTCAGCAGGACGGGTTTGTACGGTCCGTAGTTGTGAAAAAAACACGCCCGTGTGCAGGTGACCTAAATCTAATATTTCCTCTTCAAAGACTTAAATACTTTTTGCAGTTTACTTGAGTAAATTATTTTCAATTCTATTATTGTTAAAAATTGGCATTATATGCTTGCATTTTTATCTTGCAGCGGATGTTGGGGCGGGGATACGACCGCACCCAGTCCCACGCCGAGAAGCAGCGGATTGTGCGGGAGCTGGCATTTGAGATCTGGCGCAAAATGGGTCTCACATGGTCAGACATGAAGCGCAGACACCCCCGGTTTATAAAAAGAATCCGGGACGAAAAATGGCCAGGTAGATGCGTAAATAACTTTTGTATGTTTTGCCAACACTCTGTAATGTATACAGTGCTAAGCAAAAGTATTCACCCCCCTTGACTTCGTTTTTTTTTTTTTGTTGTCTCATATCCTGGAATTAACATGGTCTGTTTGAGGATTTGCATCATTTAATTTGTAGAACATGCCCACAACTTAGAACTTTTTTTTAAATTGGTTAATTGTAAAGCATACAACAAATAGGACAAAATAACAGAAAATGTTAATGTGCATAACTATTCACCCCCTAAAGTCAATACTTTGTAGAGCCACCTTTTGCGGCAATCACAGCTCCAAGTCGCTTTGGATAAGTCTCTATGAGCTTGGCACATCCTACCACTGGGATTTTTGCCCATTCCGCCTTGCAAAACTGATCCAGCTCCTTCCAATTGGATGGTTTGCACTTGTGAACAGCAATCTTTAAGTCTGACCACAGATTTTTTTTATTGGATTGAGATCTGGGCTTTGACTAGGCCATTCCAACACATTTATATGTTTCCCCTTAAACCACTCAAGTGTTGCTTTAGCAGTGTGTTTGGGGGCATTGTCCTGCTGGAAGGTGAACCTCCGTCCTAGCCTCAAATCACACACAGAGTGGTACAGGTTGTGCTCAAAAATATCCCTGTCCATCTTTCCCTCAACTCTGACCCGTTTCCCAGTCCCGGCTGCCGAAAAACATCCCCACAGCATGATGCTGCCACCACCTTGTTTCATTGTGGGGATGGTGTTCTTTGGGTGATGTGATGTGTTGGCTTTGTGCCAGACAAGTGACGGACTGAACCATCACTGGGTCTGCAGTAGAAGCCTGAGGGCTAGCCTCCTTCCTACGGGCTATGGATACAGTACTATGGAGACCCCCACTCTGACCTATTTGGGTTAGAGTGAACTATAAACCATTATTTATTTGTCCAGTTTATAGTCCACATCTTTCCTTTTCCCCATTAAAGTTGCATGGTGTGAATCCATAAATGCAATAAGGGTTAACTCTGCTCTGAGACTCCCAATGAATGTGTTCGTTTATTTGTCCCTTTGTTCTATTCTGTTAGCGATGGGATTAAGAAGTAGCCGACTCTGGTGTAGAGAAGTAGATCATCCTATGATACACTCAGGAGATAATCCCATCCCATGGGTCTCCTCTCTCCTTATTGTTTCATCAAGACACTGTGGAGGGGATGTCTGTTTGCATGCTGATAATTTATTATTGAGTTATGCGGCATAAAGCTGGCAGCCACTGCAATTATATATAGATCCCTCTATATTGGAATTTCTTTATATCTAATGTTAAGATTTCCGAGTTGTTTCTCTAAAATCTGAACATTCTGTGATTACAGAAGTTCCTATTCCATCCATTCGGAGAAGGCGATTAGCGGAGGTGGTGGAGGTTGAGGAAGAGGAGGAGGAGGCCGGACCCTCCCAGCCTATTGAGTCACTCCCAACAGATGTGGGAGAAGTGAAAGAGGTGGAGGTGGAAAGTGCTGGACCCTCCAGCACTGCCCCTTCTCAGGACTCGGAGGAAGAGGAGGCGATCACCAGCCCCCGCCAGAAGGTTAAATATGTGCACATAGCAATATAATTATGTATCCATAACATGTACATAAACATTAAAAGGGCCAACAATGACGGGACAACATACACTATAGTAATACTGTCACGGATGGTGTTGCAGAAAACTGGAAGTTATAAATAAACATCCGACTGACTTGATCCCAAACTAAGAAACATATGGGTGAGCCCTATAAAACCCCTAGAGCTCTCCCTGACTGCTATGCCCATGCAAAGATCTTTATGATAGAGGATTGCATGCCCTCGTACCTAGACTGTGTGACACCTGAAAACCCTATAATAGTGAGGGGACATGACCACCGGCTCCCTGCACTTAATACGGAGGGAGTCAGGGTCACCTAGAATCAAGCCAGCATGGAAACACAAATAAAAGAAAAAGACTTATCTGAGGAACCAGCAGTTGCAGCATCTAGCAGTGAACACAATCCAGGAAGTAGTATAAACCGCAAAGTGAGGCAGTATGGGAGGGAATATAAAGGGAGGCAATCAGTGTAAATAGATGACAGCTGGGAGAAGGAAAAGAGATGACAAAGTGAAACCAAAACAAAGAACATCATGCAAGAGGTACAGAAGAACGTCTGCCAGAGCTTCTCAGAGAGCTGGCGGTGACAGTACCCCTCCCTCTACGAGTGGACTCCGGACACTCAGAGCCCACCTTCTCAGGATGGGACGAGTGGCCTTAATGTCCCCCACTGGGACCCACATCCTCTCCTCAGGACCATAACCCTCCCAATGAACGAGGTACTGGGATAATGCGAGAATCCACAATTCTAGAGACCTGAAATTCAAGATTACCATCAACAACAGTCGGAGGAGGCGGCAAAAAGGAGGGTACAGTGGGTTGGACATACGGTTTTAATAGGGACCTGTGAAAAATATTATGGATATTCCAAGTCTGAGGAAGATCAAGACGGAAGGCAACGGGATTGATGACGGACAAGATCTTGTAAGGCCCAATAAACTTAGGACCCAACTTCCAGGAGGGAACCTTCAGTTTGATATTCTTTGTAGACAACCACACCAGATCACCCACATTCAGGTCTGGACCAGGCACACGTCTCTTATCCGCCACACGCTTATATCTCTCACTCATCCTCTTCAGATTACCCTGAATCTTTTGCCAAATAAATGACAAAGACGAGGAAAATCTCTCCTCATCAGGTAAACCAGAAGACCCCTCTCCAGAGAATGTCCCAAACTGCGGATGAAACCCATATGCACCAAAAAATGGTGACTCCTGGCGACGGTTATTTAAAGCAAACTCAGTAGGGGACAAAAAAGAACACCAATCCTCCTGATTCTCTGCCACAAAACAGCGCAGATATGTCTCCAGATTCTGATTGACGCGTTCGGTCTGGCCATTCGACTGTGGGTGAAAAGCAGAAGAGAACGACAACTGAACCCCCAAGCGAGAACAGAAGGCCTTCCAGAATCTGGAAACAAACTGCGTGCCCCTATCAGAAACTATGTCTGAAGGAATGCCATGCAATTTGACAATGTGATCAACAAATGCTTGCGCCAGCGTTTTAGCATTGGGTAACCCAGGAAAGGGAATGAAATGCGCCATTTTGCTAAAACGGTCCACTACTACCAGAATCACAGTCTTCCCCGAGGAATGAGCCAGCAGGTCCGTAATGAAGTCCATGGACAGATGCGTCCAAGGACGGGAAGGAATGGGTAATGGGAGGAGAGAACCCGATGGCCTTGAATGAGGGACCTTGGCACGAGCGCAGGTCTCGCAGGCTGCCACAAAACCCTCAACCGTCTTACGAAGAGCCGGCCACCAGAATCTCCGAGCAATGAGATCCACTGTGGCTCTACTCCCTGGGTGCCCAGCAAGGACAGTATCGTGGTGCTCCTTAAAAAACCTTGTGTCGTAAAGCGAGAGGCACAAACAACCTCCCAGGAGGACAAAGATCAGGAGCCTCTGCCTGGGCTTCCTGAACCTCTGCCTCCAAATCAGAATAAAGAGCAGAGACGACCACCCCTTCAGCCAAAATGGGACCCGGGTCTTCAAAGTTCCCCCCTCCCGGAAAACAACGTGACAGGGCATCAGCCTTCACATTTTTAACCCCAGGGCGGAACGTGACAACAAAATTAAACCTAGAAAAGAATAAAGACCATCTGGCCTGTCTCGGGTTCAGATGCTTGGCTGATTCCAAGTAGGCCAGATTCTTATGGTCGGTAAACACGGTAATAGGGTGTCTGGCTCCCTCTAGCCAATGGCGCCATTCCTCAAAAGCTAATTTGATGGCCAACAACTCCCTATCTCCCACATCGTAATTTCTCTCTGCGGAGGAGAGTTTCCTTGAGAGAAAGGCACACGGTCGCCATTTGGCAGGAGAGGGACCCTGAGACAAGACCGCACCCACACCCACCTCAGAAGCGTCCACCTCAACAATGAAAGGCAGAGAGACATCAGGTTGTACCAAGATGGGAGCGGAAGCAAAACTCTCTTTGATACTAGAAAAGGCCTTAAGCGCATCTACCGACCAGGAGGAAAAATCTACCCAATTTTTAGTCATATCAGTGAGTGGCTTAATAACAGAGGAATAATTCAAAATGAACTTCCTGTAATAATTGGCAAAACCCAAAAACCGCATCAGCGCCTTCTGATTCTCAGGAAGCTCCCAATCAAGCACAGCGCGGACCTTCTCGGGGTCCATGCGAAAACCAGAAGCGGAGAGAAGAAAACCCAGAAATTGAATATCTGTAACCGCAAACACACATTTTTCCAGTTTAGCGTACAATTTATTCTCCCGCAGAATGAGCAAGACCTGACGTAGGTGGTCCCTATGAGTTTTGAAATCAGGAGAAAAAATCAAAATGTCATCTAGATACACCAGTACAAATTTCCCCATCAAATGACAAAAAATTCTGTTCACAAAATGCTGGAAGACGGCTGGAGCATTCATCAGACCAAAGGGCATAACCAAATTCTCGAAATGGCCCTCAGGGGTATTGAAGGTCGTCTTCCATTCGTCCCCTTCCCTGACCCTGACTAGGTTGTATGCCCCTCTTAAATCCAACTTAGAAAAAACTTTAGCCCCAACAATCTGGTTAAACAGGTCCGGGATCAGAGGAAGCGGATAAGGGTCACGAATTGTGATACAGTTCAGCTCCCTGAAATCCAGACATGGTCTTAAAGAACCATCTTTTTTCTTAACAAAAAAAAACAAAACAGCGGCAACAGGTGACTTCGAGGGTCGGATGTGTCCCTTTCTCAGGCTCTCAGAGATATAAGTACACATAGCGACTCTTTCAGGTTGGGAGAGATTATATAAACGTGATTTTGGCAACTTGGCGCCTGGGATGAGATTAATAGGGCAATCGTACTCCCGGTGAGGGGGCAGCTCCTGGACACCACTCTCTGAAAACACATCCGAAAATTCTGAGAGAAAAGATGGTACAGTCTTGGTAGAAACCTCTGAAAGAGACGCCGTGAGGCAAATCTCTCTACAAAAGTCACTCCAACCATTTATTTGCCTTGCTTGCCAATCAATGGTGGGGTTATGTTTAGTGAGCCAGGGTAGCCCCAACACTAGAGGAGTAGGTAATCCGCTTAGGACGAAACATGACATATCCTCAACATGAGCATCAGCCACAGTCAAACGGATATTGTGAACTATGCCCTTTAACGATTTTTGAGAAAGTGGAGCGGAATCGATAGCAAAAACAGGTATATCCTTTCCCAAAGTGCATACCTGGAAACCATGTGTTATAGCAAATTGATTATCAATGAGATTGACAGCTGCTCCACTATCTACAAAAATCTCACAAACAATGTTCTTGCTATCTAGCGCCACCCTGGCAGGTAGGACAAAACGGGAACTACAAGCAAATGGCAAACCTTCAATTTCCACATCAACCTTGCCAATAGTAATAGATGGAAAGTTTTTAGAGGTTTTTTTTTCTTTTTGTTTCTTTATTACCCTCAGAAAACTCCCTGAATCTCCTAGAGGGGCAAACATTTGCCAAATGATTTATACCCCCACAACAGAAACAAACCCTCCTCTGAGAGCTGAATCCTCTACTATCAGAGGCAAGCAAACCCAGCTGCATGGCCTCCTCCTCAGAGGGGATTGAGAGAGACTGAGGCCCCTGCGCACTGAATGAGACCGCCCTACTGTCCTTGGACTGAATATGTCAGGAAGGAGTGGTCTCTCCTCTCTCTCTAAGACGCCTGTCAATACGAACAGCTAGAGACATGGCAGACTCCAACGAGGCAGGTCTCTTTAATGAAAGGCAAATGCATCTTTCAATCCCTCCGAAAGACCATGGCAAGCAGAGAGCAGCATCATTCCAACCAGTATCAGCTGCCCATCTCCGAAATTCTGAACAATATATCTCTACGGACTGTTTACCCTGGCATAAAAGACGCAGCTTAGATTCAGCCAGAGCAATACGATCCGGGTCATCATATATCTGCCCCAGGGCTACAAAAAATTCATCCCCCGATCGGAGGGGCCGTGCCCCCACCGGCAGCAAAAAGGCCCAAGCCTGAGCGTTATTCCTGAGCAGCGAGATGATGATCCACACCCTCTGCTCCTCATCACCAGAGGAATGGGGAAGTAGGCGAAAATGAAGTTTGCAAGCCTCTCTAAAACGAACAAATTCTCACTACCCCCGGAGAACGTATCTGGAAGCGAGATCTTAGGCTCGGAACAAACTCCATGAACGCAAGCAGAACCGGTCACCTGTACCTGAGACACAGTTTTACAGAGATCTGCTACCTCCAGTGAAAGACCCTGCAAGCGGTCAATCAAGGCTGAAACCGGATCCATGCTTAAGACGGTATTGGCGGTTTATAATGTCACGGATGGTGTTGCAGAAAACTGGAAATTATAAATAAACATCCGACTGACTTGATCCCAAACTAAGGAACATATGGGTGAGCCCTATAAAACCCCTAGAGCTCTCCCTGACTGCTATGCCCATGCAAAGATCTTTATGATAGAGGATTGCATGCCCTCGTACCTAGACTGTGTGACACCTGAAAACCCTATAATAGTGAGGGGACACGACCACCGGCTCCCTGCACTTAATACGGAGTGAGTCAGGGTCACCTAGAATCAAGCCAGCACGGAAACACAAATAAAGGAAAAATACTCATCTGAGGAACCAGCAGTTGCAGCATCTAGCTGTGAACACAATCCAGGAAGTAGTATAAACCGCAAAGTGAGGCAGTATGGGAGGGGATATAAAGGGACTCAAGGGAGGCAATCAGTGTAAATAGATGACAGCTGGGAGAAGGAAAAGAGATGACAAAGTGAAACCAAAACAAAGAACATCATGCAAGAGGTACATAAGAACGTCTGCCAGAGCTTCTCAGAGAGCTGGCGGTGACAAATACAAAAAAAGAACACTGGACAATAACTCTTTAATCCACATTAAAACCATTAACTTAAATAAATAATATTAAACTCTATTGAACTATCACTAACTAACAAACAAAATAAAATTATACTGTACTGAAATATCACAAACTAATAAACTATATAATCATCATAAATATCACTAACTAACCTATTGAGATTTAAATCGTCAATGTGTATAAAGAAAAAAAAAATGGACAAAGAGACATGTTTTGTACCGCAGTGTACATATCAATCATCTCTAGAAAAATATCCTATGACCTAACCCCTCGGATGAACACTGTAAAAATAAAAAAATAGAAACAATTAAAAAATAATAATAATTTTGTCACCTAACATCACTAAAAGTGCAACACCAAGTTATCAAAAAAGGCATATGCCCCACAAAATAGTACCAATCTCTCATTTCATTTTGGCCAAAAATTAGACCCTACCATTAGACAATCGCTGAATAAAAAGAATATGGCTCTCAAACTATGGAGACATTAAAACATGAATAGTTTTTGGTTCAACAATGCTTTTATTGTGTAAAACAGAAATAACTAAAAAAAGGAAACATATTAGGTCTTGCTGCATCTGTAACAACCAGCTGTATAAAAATATCATACCAAGTAAGGCTACTTTCACACTTGCGTTCGGAGCGGATCCGTCTGGTGTCTGCACAGACGGATCCGCTCCTATAATGCAAACGCTTGCATCCGTTCAGAACGGATCCGCCTGCATAACAACAGTTTTATTCAGATCTGATTTTTCACTTCGTGAAAACTCAGATCCGACAGTATATTCTAACACAGAGGCGTTCCCATGGTGATGGGGACACTTCAAGTTAGAATATACTAAAAGAACTGTGTACATGACTGCCCCCTGCTGCCTGGCAGCACCCGATCTCTTACAGGGGGCTGTGATCTGCAAAATTAACCACTCAGGTGCCGTACCCCCCCTCCCTCCCCTGTATTTAACTCATTGGTGGCCAGTGCGGCCCCCCCTCCCTCCCTTGTATTTAACTCATTGGTGGCCAGTGCACCCCCCCTCCCTCCCCTGTATTTAACTCACGCTACTGCAGTCCTGGCTGCCATGGTTACTTAGCAATTTTAGAAGCATTATACTTACCTGCGATGTCTGTGACCGGCCGGGTGCTCCTCCTACTGGTAAGTGAAAGGTCTGTGCTGTAAGCAATGCGCCGCACAGACCTTTCACTTACCAGTAGGAGGAGCGCCCGGCCGGGCACAGACGGTAGCAGTGGAAAAGGAGAAGTCAGCCGAGGAGGAGAGGGAGGAACGTGTAGGAGGAGGAGGAGAAGAAGAGGCAGGCCTGCATGCAATCCGTGGTGGTAACACCAAATCTACACGGGTGCCACGGGTTGAATGCTTGACGGCCGTCAGAAGGTTCACCCAGTGGGCAGTAAAAGTTATGTTCCTTCCCTGCCCGTGTTTGCTAGACCACGTGTCTGTTGTCAGATGTATCTTGGCACCGACACTGTGTGCCAGAGATACATTCACTTGCCGCTGAACGTGGCTCTGGGATGCCCTTCTGGGAGAAATATTTCTTTCCTGGGACCTTCCATTGCGGTGTTCCAATGGCCAGAAATTTTCTAAAGGCCTCCGAGTCCACCAGTTTATAGGGCAGTAGTTGGCGGGCTAGCAGTTCCGACAAGCCAGCGGTCAACCGTGGCGCATGAGGGTTCTGGCGTTATCATCTTTTTACGCTCAAACATTTGGGCCATGGAAGACTGCCTTTTGCCACATAAACGTGAGGACGGCATGGTGGAAGGTGGAGTGGAGGACAATTGGAAGGAGAGAGGAGAAGGAGAAGGAGAAGAGGCTGGACGGTGAGCGTCTGAAGTGTCGCTTTGTGGGTTCTGATGGAGTTGCTCCCTCTGGGCTCGGTGATGGGAGGCCAGGTGCCTTCTTAGGGCGGTCGTCCCTAGCTGAGTGTTGGGCTTACCGCGACTTATGCGTTGACAGCACAGGCAGCAGATGGCAACACTACAGGGAGTGCAGAATTATTAGGCAAATGAGTATTTTGACCACATCATCCTCTTTATGCATGTTGTCTTACTCCAAGCTGTATAGGCTCGAAAGCCTACTACCAATTAAGCATATTAGGTGATGTGCATCTCTGTAATGAGAAGGGGTGTGGTCTAATGACATCAACACCCTATATTAGGTGTGCATAATTATTAGGCAACTTCCTTTCCTTTGCCAAAATGGGTCAAAAGAAGGACTTGACAGGCTCAGAAAAGTCAAAAATAGTGAGATATCTTGCAGAGGGATGCAGCACTCTTAAAATTGCAAAGCTTCTGAAGCGTGATCATCGAACAATCAAGCGTTTCATTCAAAATAGTCAACAGGGTCGCAAGAAGCGTGTGGAAAAACCAAGGCGCAAAATAACTGCCCATGAACTGAGAAAAGTCAAGCGTGCAGCTGCCAAGATGCCACTTGCCACCAGTTTGGCCATATTTCAGAGCTGCAACATCACTGGAGTGCCCAAAAGTAGAGTTGAGCGAACACCTGGATGTTCGGGTTCGAGAAGTTCGGCTGAACTTCCCGGAAATGTTCGGGTTCGGGATCCGAACCCGATCCGAACTTCGTCCCGAACCCGAACCCCATTGAAGTCAATGGGGACCTGAACTTTTGGGCACTAAAAAGGCTGTAAAACAGCCCAGGAAAGAGATAGAGGGCTGCAAAAGGCAGCAACATGTAGGTAAATCCCCTGCAAACAAATGTGGATAGGGAAATTAATTAAAATTAAAATTAAAAAAATAAAAATGAACCAATATCAATTGGACAGAGGTCCCATAGCAGAGAATCTGGGTTCACGTCAGCAGAGAATCAGTCTCTTCATGCCATAGCAAAGAATCTGGCTTCATGTCAGCAGAGAATCAGTCTCTTCATGCCATAGCAGAGAATCTGGCTTCATGTCAGCGCAGAATCTGTCTTCATGTCATAGCAGAGAATCAGGCTTCACGTCACCCACCACTGGAACAGGCCACTGTCACACATTTAGGCCCCGGCACCCAGGCAGAGGAGAGAGGTCCCGTAACAGAGAATCTGGCCTTATGTCAGCGCAGAATCTGTCTTCATGTCATAGCAGAGAATCAGGCTTCACGTCACCCACCACTGGAACAGGCCACTGTCACACATTTAGGCCCCGGCACCCAGGCAGAGGAGAGAGGTCCCGTAACAGAGAATCTGGCCTTATGTCAGCACAGAATCTGTCTTCATGTCATAGCAGAGAATCAGGCTTCACGTCACCCACCACTGGAACACTAGCGTGTGTCTTAGGTTTTTCTGAATGACACTATCACTAGCTTCAATGTAAGATATTCTTTTTGGGATAGATTTCAAGCAGGCCTCAAATACCAGAAACTAGTTATTTTGAGAATGGCAAATTTGGGAATGCTTTTTCAACCCAGAACAAAAAGTCTGCTTTTACGGTCACTACAAATAACTTGACCAGCTAAAACAGTGCAGATTTGGTTGAATAGAGATGTGAGACCTGTTTTTTTTTTGCGCTGTGTGACAGGTATAGGTTTAATCACAGAATCACACTTCTATCAGCACGCTAGCGTGTGTCTTAGGTTTTTCTGAATGACACTATCAATACCTTCAATGTAAGATTTTCTTTTTGGGATAGATTTCAAGTAGGCCTCAAATACCAGAAACTAGTTATTTTGAGAATGGCAAATTTGGGAATGCTTTTTCAACCCAGAACAAAAAGTGTGCTTTTACGGTTACTACAAATAACTTGACCAGCTAAAACAGTACAGATTTGGTTGAATAGAAATGTCAGGTCTATTTTTTAGGCGCTGGGTGACAGGCTCAACTTGCCCCTGATGTAATATATGGCCAAAAAATAACCACACTGTTGATGGTTAAATGCACTTGGGTGACACAGGCTCAGCCTGCACCAGATGTAGTATATGGCCAAAAAATAATCAGACTGTTGATGGTTAAATGCACTTGGGTGACACAGGCTCAGCCTGCACCAGATGTAGTATATGGCCAAAAAATAACCACACTGTTGATGGTTAAATGCACTTGGGTGACACAGGCTCAGCCTGCAGCTGATGTAGTATATGGCCAAAAAATAACCAGACTGTTGATGGTTAAATGCACTTCGGTGACACAGGCTCAGCCTGCAGCTGATGTAGGATATAGCACAAAATAACCACACTATCGATGGTTAAATACACTTGGTGATAGCTCGTGCTGGCGCACCACAAGTCACAAAATGGCCGCCGATCACCCCAGAAAAAAAGTGATCTAAAAACGCTCTGGGCAGCCTCAAAAAAGTGAGCAAGTCAATAATAGCACTTCAATGATCCACAGCTGCAGATCGATCACAGAATGAAGTCTTTTGGAGGAGTTAATCTGCCTAATCTCGCCCTAACGTCGCAGCTGCAACCTCTCCCTATACTGATCATAGCAGAGTGACGTGCGGCGCTACGTGACTCCAGCTTAAATAGAGGCTGGGTCACATGGTGCACTGGCCAATCACAGCCATGCCAATAGTAGGCATGGCTGTGATGGCCTCTTGGGCCAAGTAGTATGACGCTTGTTGATTGGCTGCTTTGCAGCCTTTCAAAAAGCGCCAAGAAAGCGCCGAACACCGAACCCGAACCCGGACTTTTACGAAAATGTTCGGGTTCGGGTCCGTGTCACGGACACCCCAAAATTCGGTACGAACCCGAACTATACAGTTCGGGTTCGCTCATCCCTACCCAAAAGCACAAGGTGTGCAATACTCAGAGACATGCCCAAGGTAAGAAAGGCTGAAAGACGATCACCACTGAACAAGACACACAAGCTGAAACGTCAAGACTGGGTCAAGAAATATCTGAAGACTGATTTTTCTAAGGTTTTATGGACTGATGAACTGAGAGTGAGTCTTGATGGGCCAGATGGATGGGCCCGTGGCTGGATTGGTAAAGGGCAGAGAGCTCCAGTCCGACTCAGACGCCAGCAAGGTGGAGGTGGAGTACTGGTTTGGGCTGGTATCATCAAAGATGAGCTTGTGGGGCCTTTTCGGGTTGAGGATGGAGTCAAGCTCAACTCCCAGTCCTACTGCCAGTTTCTGGAAGACACCTTCTTCAAGCAGTGGTACAGGAAGAAGTCTGCATCCTTCAAGAAAAACATGATTTTCATGCAGGACAATGCTCCATCACACGCGTCCAAGTTCTCCACAGCGTGGCTGGCAAGAAAGGGTATAAAAGAAGAAAATCTAATGACATGGCCTCCTTGTTCACCTGATCTGAACCCCATTGAGAACCTGTGGCCCATTATCAAATGTGAGATTTACAAGGAGGGAAAACAGTACACCTCTCTGAACAGTGTCTGGGAGGCTGTGGTTGCTGCTGCACGCAATGTTGATGGTGAACAGATCAAAACACTGACAGAATCCATGGATTCTTGCAAAGAAAGGTGGCTATATTGGTCACTGATTTGTTTTTGTTTTGTTTTTGAATGTCAGAAATGTATATTTGTGAATGTTGAGATGTTATATTGGTTTCACTGGTAAAAATAAATAATTGAAATGGGTATATATTTGTTTTTTGTTAAGTTGCCTAATAATTATGCACAGTAATAGTCACCTGCACACACAGATATCCCCTAAAATAGCTAAAACTAAAAACAAACTAAAAACTACTTCCAAAAATATTCAGCTTTGATATTAATGAGTTTTTTGGGTTCATTGAGAACATGGTTGTTCAATAATAAAATTAATCCTCAAAAATACAACTTGCCTAATAATTCTGCACTCCCTGTATTGTCAGCAGCGGACACGTTAAAAAAAGCCCACACTGCGGAGCCATGTGCTGGCATCCTGGGAGCGCCAGATGTGACCGTGCATGGTAGATGGCTCGCTCCTGATACATTAGCAGTCTGCTTTTTGCCTCCTGTGCAATGTAAGTTCTGCCTGCTTCTCCTCCCTATCTGCTGGTCCATCTCTCCCTCTGAACTCCCCTCCTCTTCCTCTCTTGTGGGCACCCACGTGACGTCCATAGACACGTCATCATCGACATCACCTTCCCCACCACTAACATTAGAGATCTCAGAGTAGGCAGTAACAGCGGGGACCAACCTCCTTGGGCTGATCTGGGTACCGTCGTCAGACTACTGAGTGGCGGCCGTTGCTACCTCCTCTTCCTGCTCCGATGCCAAGAATGGCAGCGCATCGGAAATGTCTTGTAATGGATCGGAAAATAATTCATGTGACTCAGGCGGAGGGTATATGGTGGTGGTGGTGTTGGTGTTGGTGGTGGTGTCTTTGGGGGCGCACACAGCAGAGAGTGAAGAGGGTGCAGATAGAGAGGATGAGGAGGGTGCAAAAGCGGAAGGCTGAGTCAGCCACTCAACCAAGTCTGGTGCGTCCTTTGACGTAATCGCACACAACTTCTGCAACTTTCCACTTAGGCTCCGGCCTGGTGGTCCTGCAAGACCTCTACCACCCCTGCGGAAGGGCCTGCCTCTTCCTCTGCCTGTCATTTTTTAAATGACCCTGTGACAAAAGTCTCTAGAGAAGTGCAGTGTTTGTGGAAGAAGGTATATAACACCCCGCTTCAATCAGTCGTTTTGGGGGGGGACTGGTATATCACACCCGTTATAATAATTTTTTTCCAGTACCGTTAGTCACTGTGTGTAGCAGAGGGAACGCAGAAAAACAGTAAACAAATGCTGCAGTAAACAAATAGACTATTATGAAAGTATATTTATATATAACAACCCACTTAAATCTGTCGTTTAAGGGTGCGACTGGTATATCACACCAGTTATAATAATTTTTTTCTAGAACCGTTAGTCACTGTGTGTAGCAGAGGGAACGCAGTAAAACAGCAAACAAATGCTGCAGTACCCAAATGCACTATTATGAAAGTATATTAGTATATAACACCCCGCTTCAATCTGTCATCTGTCGTTTTGGGGGGCGACTGGTATATCACACCAGTTATAATAATTTTTTACAGTACCGTTTGTCACTGTGTGTAGCAGAGGGAACACACAACACAGCAAGCAAATGCTGCAGTACCCAAATACACTATAAAGAAAGTATATTGGTATATAACACACCGCTTCAATCTGTCGTTTTTGGGGGCGACTGGTATATCACACCAGTTGTAATTATTTTTTCTAATTGTGTTTGTCACTCTTTGTAGTTGCAGTATCACTGCAGAACCGCTCACCAGTCACAATGCTGCACAATACAAATCCACTATAATATGCTTTCTATGTTAGAAAGTATTTTGCAAGTGTATTACACCCCTATGTACTGCATACCTATCAATAGTACACCTATACCAGTCCTTAAAAGGACTTTTGTGGACCTATTAGCTAGCGATTTGTGACCCTAACAGTCTGTCCTTGCTCCGCACAGCAACCTCTCCCTACACTGACAAAAGACAGAATGTAAAATGGCAGCCAGATCAGGTCTATTTATAAGGTAGGGGGTATGTCCATGTGCTAAAACGTTTCAATTGGCTGTCCTATTTCACCTGATGGATGTGTCATGGGTCAAAGTTCTTCACAATGTAAAAGAATACGGCGGGCGCGAATATCACCATATGTTCGCACGTACAGCGAATCGCGAACGAGCAAAGTTCGCCGCGAACCGACCGCCGGGCGAACCGCAAGGCTATCACTACTAAGGGGTGTGATATACTTATAATATACTTTCTAACATAGAAAGTATATTATAGTGCATTTGTATTGTGCAGCAGTTGTTTGTGGTTCTGCTGCGATACCGCAGCTATATAGAGGGACAAACACTTTTGGAAAAAACTAATTGCAACTGGTATGATATACCTGTTGCTCCAAAAAAAACAGCTTGAGGGGTGCAATATACCTGCATCCACAAAATACTGAATGAGGGATGCAATATACCTGCTTCCACAAAATATTGCTTGAGGGGTGCAATATACCTGCTTCCACAAAATACTGATTAAGGGTTTTTTATATACCTCCTTCCACAAAATACTGATTAAGGGGTGCGATATACCTGCTTCCACAAAATATTGATTAAAGGGTTTTATATACCTGTTTCAACAAAATACTGATTGGGGGTGCGATAAACATGCTTCCACAAAATACTCATTAAGGGGTTTGATATACCTGCTTCCACAAAATACAGATTGAGGCGTGCAATAGACCTGCTTCCACCAAATATTAATTAAGGGGTTCTATATTCCTGCTTCCACAAAATACTGATTAAGGGGATTGATATACATGCTTCCCAAAAATACTGATTGAGCGGTGAGGTAAGCCTGCTTCCGCAAAATACTGAATAAGGGGTTCTATATAGCTGTTTCCACAAAATACAGATTGAGGGTTGCGATATTCCTGCTTCCACCAAATATTGATTAACCGCCTCCGGACCGCCTAACGCAGGATCGCGTTCCGGAGGCGGCAGCTGCAGGCAGAGTCACGCATATACGCGTCATCTCGCGAGACGCGAGATTTCGCTCAAAGCCGGCCTGCGCATGCGCATCGCGGGCCGGCAAAAGTTAGAGGAGTATTTCGTCATGAACCTGCCAGCCAATGATCGTCGCTGGCAGGTTGATGATTTAAAAAAAATCAAATCACAAGCCATCTAACACCTTATATTTATAAATATAAGGTGTTAAATGGCTTCTCTGCTCCTCTGCTGGTCCTTTTGGTCGGTTGGTTCCAGCAGAGGAGCAGACATCACAGTGAGTACACACCAAACACTTCACTTAGCCCCAGATCACCCCCCATCACCCCAATTAACCCCTTGATCACCCCTGTCAATCACTACTGAAAGGGAAAAAAGTGATCAGTGTAAACTGTCACTTTTTTTTCCCACTAGTATTGACTGTTAGGTTTAGGATAGTTTAGGCCCCTTGGTTAGGTAGTTAGCGATCGTTTAGCGCCCAGCCCACCGCACCACAGTCACTTATTCGATGTTATAGTATCTGTAAGTGATCAAAACTAAGTGATCAAAACTGATCACAGTCAGATCTATAATAGTATTAGTGTCACCTTAGTTTGCCCTCCACCCAAAACGCAGTGTTTGCTCGATCAGGCCTGATCGGTCGCCCACATATGCGTTCACCCAAGCCCGCCCCGCCGCAGTGACAAAAAATATATATTTTTTTGATCACTGCACAATCACTTTACAAGCGCTGCGGCGATAAAAAAATCTGTTTTGATATTTTTTTTATCAATCGCAGCGGCCTACGGTACTTTGCTAGCCTCCCATTTATAAGACAGGCTTGCTTTTTTTCTTGGGTAGTCTCAGGGAATACCCCTAAATTTAGTAGTCCAAATGTCAAACAGGGGATATTCTTCTGAAGAGGCCTACAGGATTCTGACCCAGTCGGATGAGGAATGGGAACCCTCATCTGACGAATCTAGCGGGTCAGAATATGAACCTGTAGAAAGCAGTGGCAGTCTGACCCAAAGTTCGGACGAGGAGGTTGAGGTCCCTGATAGCACCAGGCGTACCCGGCCCCTTGTTGCTAGACCACAGGTTGCGCAGGATCCGCTTCAAGGGCAGCAGAGTGGGGCTGGCGCTGTCGGATTACGTGGTGAGGCATACACCAGCAGCGCAGCCCTCCCTGGACCTAGTACCAGCACTGCCGTACAACATGGTGAAGTGGCGAGCACCAGAAAGGGCAGTTGAAGCTGGTACGGTGGCACGTGCAATAGTTACCCCGTAGCAGACACCGCACAGACAGGCCCGTAGAGCCCCTAGAGTCCCTGAGGTGCTGGCAAACCCTGATTGGCAGTCCCCAACTTCAGCCGCACCTGTAGTTCCCCCTTTCACCGCCCAGTCTGGAGTTCGGGTTGAGACAGCTCAGATCGATTCGGCACTGGGATTTTTTGAGCTGTTCTTGACTGCGGAGCTCTTGGACTTAGTCGTGGCAGAAACAAATCGGTATGCTACTCAATTTATAGCCGCCAACCCGGGAAGCTATTATGCCCAGCCTTTCCGGTGGAAACCAGTCCAAGTTTCTGAATGAAATTTTTTTCTGGGCCTTCTCCTCAACATGGGTCTAACCAAAAAGCATGAATTGCGGTCATATTGGTCCACGAACCCAATTCATCACATGCCCATGTTCTCTGCTGCTATGTCCAGGGCACGTTTTGAGGCCATCCTGCGTTTCCTGCACTTTAGCGACAACACCACCTGCCGTCCCAGAGGCCACCCAGCTTTTGACCGGCTCCACAAAATTCGGCCCCTCATAGACCACTTCAACAACAAATTTGCAGATTTGTATACCCCTGAGCAAAAACATCTGCGTAGACGAGTCCCTTATACATTTTACCGGGCGCCTTGGCTTCAAACAATACATCCCAAGCAAGCGCGCCCGGTATGGGGTCAAATTGTATAAGCTCTGTGAAAGGGCCACAGGCTATACCCACAAATTTCAGATCTATGAGGGTAAAGATCAGACCCTGGAGCCGGTCGGTTGCCCTGACTACCTGGGGAGCAGTGGGAAGACAGTCTGGGACTTGGTGTCACCCTTATTTGGCAAGGGGTACCATCTTTATGTGGAAAATTTTTACACAAGTGTGCCTGGAATAAGGCGTGACACCACCGTTTTTTGTCCTGACTGTCCTGACCAGCCTGCCCTATGCATAGGGGAGTGTTTCCGCGAGTACCACACACAGGTACACTATTAGTGTAGGGATCGCGTGACACAGGACAGGCACACAGGGGTCTTAGGGCCCTTTCACACAGAGCTGCTACAAACCTCTCCTTTCACCTGGGACAAAGTGCATAATGTACTTCGCCACATCTCTGGGCGATTTGCGCTTTGCACATTGTCCCATGGGGAAGGTGAGGTGTGTCCTCTAAAGGTAAAAAACAAAAGACAAAAAAAAATCACAGGTAAGCAAAAAAGTTAATGTTCTGTTTCAAATGTTATATAAAGTTTATAAAAGTTGATGTTAATGCGTTGCTGCCTGTTTTTTTTTTTTTTTTTAGCTTCTAGGTGGACCAAGCGATCAACCAGCTGCAGCACTGATGTGCATTCTGACAGAAGCTGCTGTCAGATTACACAAAGTCGGTGTATGTGGCGCTGCAGGATGAGATTTCTCCTCTGCAGTAAAAAAGATACGTTTGCCGAGGCTTATGAGCTGAGGGGCGGTGTTCATATGCTTTGGCAAACACTTTGTATAAAAAAAAATAATTCTGGCAATGATTTATTCATCCACATCGATTGATGTGAATGGAGAAATCGGGTTTGCCTGGGCATACGAGCAAAAGTGGGTTTGGATTTTGGGCGGAGCTCCTATGTCCTGGCAGACGCCTTTCCCCTCTATTATATTTTTTTTGCAAATTTTTTGGCAGAGATTTTTTCATCCACATTGATCGATGCGAATGAAGAAATCTGTGCCGTTCATTTTTTCTTTCAGCCCAGAGGCTGGAGGGGAAAAAAAAATCTCATTACCCGTATGCTCAATATATGGAGAATAGCAGAAACTCCTAATGCTGGCCATACATGTAATGATTGTGGAGACCCTCAAATGCCAGGGCAGTACAAACACCCCACAAATGACCCCATTTTGGAAAGAAGACACCCCAAGGTATTCGCTGAGGGGCATATTGAGTCCATGAAAGATTGAACTTTTTGTCACAAGTTAGCGGAAAGGGAGACTTTGTGAGAAAAAACTAAAAAAAAATCAATTTCCGCGAACTTGTGCCAAAAAAAAAAAAATCTTCTATGAACTCGCCATGCCCCTCATGGAATACCTTGGGGTGTCTTCTTTCCAAAATGGGGTCATATGTGGGGTATTTATACTGCCCTGGCATTTTAGGGGCCCTAAAGCGTGAGAAGTTTGGAATTCAAATGTCTAAAAATGCCCTCCTAAAAGATACTCATTGGAATTTGGGCCCCTTTGTGCACCTAGGCTGCAAAAAAGTGTCACACATGTGGTATCGCCGTACTCAGGAGAAGTAGGGCAATGGGTTTTTGGGGTGTCTTTTCACACATACCCATCCTGTGTGTGAGAAATATCTCTGTAAATGACAACTTTTTCCATTTCTTTATACAAAGTTGTCAATTTACAGAGATATTTCTCTCACCCAGCATGGGTCTATGTAAAAATACACCCCAAAACACATTGCCCTACTTCTCCTGAGTACAGCGATACCACATGAGTGACACTTTTTTGCAGCCAAGATGCGCAAAGGGGCCCAAATTCCAATGAGTACTTTTAGGATTTCACTGGACATTTTCACGCATTTGGATTCCAAACTACTTCTCACGCTTTAGGGCCAATAAAATGCCGGGCAGTATAAATACCCCACAAGTGACCCCATTTTAGAAAGAAGACACCCCAAGGTATTCCGTGAGGGGTATGGTGAGTTCATGTAAAAATTTTGTCACAAGTTAGTGGAATATGAGACTTTGTAAGAAAAAACAAACAAAAAAATTATAATTTCCGCTAACTTGTGCCAAAAAAAAAAAAATCTTCTATGAACTCGCCATGCCCCTCACGGAATTCCTTGGGGTGTCTTCTTTCCAAAATTGGGTCACTTGTGGGGTATTTATACTGCCCTGGCATTTTAGGGGCCGTAAAGCGTGAGAAGTAGTTTGGAATCCAAATGCGTAAAAATGCCCTGTGAAATCCTAAAAGGTACTCATTGGAATTTGGGCCCCTTTGCGCATCTTGGCTGTAAAAAAAGTGTCACTCATGTGGTATCACCGTACTCAGGAGAAGTTGAACAATGTGTTTTGGGGTGTATTTTTACATATACCCATGCTGGGTGAGAGAAATATCTCTGTAAATTGACAACTTTGTATAAAAAAATTGAAAAAGTTGTCATTTACAGAGATATTTCTCACACACAGTATGGGTATATGTAAAAATACACCCCAAAACACATTGCCCTACTTCTTCTGAGTACGGTGATACCACATGTGTGACACTTTTTTGCAGCCTAGGTGCGCAAAGGGGCCCAAATTCCATTGAGTACCTTTAGGATTTCACAGGGCATTTTTACACATTTGAATTCCAAACTACTTCTCACGCTTTAGGGCCCCTAAAATGCCAGGGCAGTATAAATACCCCACAAGTGACCCCATTTTGGAAAGAAGACACCCCAAGGTATTCTGTGAGGGGCATGACGAGTTCATTTAAAATTTTATTTTTTGTCACAAGTTAGTGGAATATGAGACTTTGTAAGAAAGAAAAAGAAAAAAATCATTTTCCGCTAATTTGTGCCAAAAAAAAATCTTCAATGAACTCGCCATGCCCCTCACGGAATACCTTGGAGGGTCTTCTTTCCAAAATGGGGTCACTTGTGGGGTATTTATACTGCCCTAGCATTTCAGGGGCCCTAAAGCGTGAGAAGTAGTTTGGAATTCAAATGCGTAAAAATGCCCTGTGAAATCCTAAAGGTACTCATTGGAATTTGGGCCCCTTCGTGCACCTAGGCTGCAAAAAAGTGTCACACATGTGGTATCGCCGTACTCAGAAGAAGTAGGGCAATGTGTTTTGGGGTGTATTTTTTACATATACCTATACTGTGTGTAAGAAATATCTCTGTAAATGACAACTTTTAAAAAAAATTATACAAAGTTGTCAATTTACAGAGATATTTCTCTTACCCAGCATGGGTATATGTAAAAATACACCCCAAAACACATTGCCCTACTTCTCCTGAGTACGGCGATGCCACATGTGTGACACTTTTTTGCAGCCTAGGTGCGTAAAGGGGCTGAAAGTCCAACGAGTACCTTTAGGCTTTACAGTGTTGCTCGCAATTTAGCCCCGCCCAAAATGCCAGAACAGTAAACACACCCCACAAATGACCCCATTTCGGAAAGTAGACACCCCAAGGTATTCACTGAGGGGCATAGTGAGTCCGTGGGAGATTTTAATTTTTTTTACCAGAAGTTAGCAGAAATGGAAACTTTATTATTATTATTTTTTCCTCAGAAAGTGTCATTTTCCGCTAACTTGTGAAAAAAAATTAAATCATACATGAACTCACCATGCCCCTCCGCGAATACTTTGGGGTGTCTTCTTTCTAAAATGGATGGGGTCATTTGGGGGTTATTTATACTATCCTGGCCTTCTAGCACCTCAAGAAACATGACAGGTGCTCAGAAAGTCAGAGCTGCTTCAAAATGCGGAAATTCACATTTTTGTACCATAGTTTGTAAACGCTATAACTTTTGCGCAAACCAATAAATATACACTTATTGGATTTTTTTTTATCAAAGACATGTAGCACAAAAAATTCTGACACAAACTTGTATAGAATTGTAATTATATTTGAACAATTTTACCAGAAAAAGTTAAAAATACATTGTTTTTGAGAAAATTGCGGTCTTTTTGGATTAATATCAGAAAAACGAAAAATCTCAGCAGAAATCAAATACCACCAAAAGAAAGCTGTATTTGTGAGAAGAAAAGGAGGTAAAATTCATTTGGGTGCCAAGTTGCATGACCGAGCAATAAACTGTTAAAGTTGTGAAGTGCGGATTTGTAAAAAAGGGCCTGGTCACTAGGGGGTATAAACCTGTGGTCCTTAAGTGGTTAATGATATAAGTTTTTATGTTTATTGTAGAGGACTTTTATGCTGGTCCCTGTTATCCCAGTGCAGGTTAGTGAGGCTGCCGGAGGCAGGTAAATCCTTCACTTTTAGCTCCAAAGGTCCTATGGCGCGTATAAAGATGGCCGTAACCCTTTCGGTGTCTGCTTCTTTAGTGCTTTCTGGATTAATATCCTTTCCTGAAGCTAAACTTCTAGCTGATGTCCACTAACTCTTAGCAGAGTTCTGAGCAAGATGTGGACTACTTCCGCTCAGGGCTGAAGACTGAGGTCAACTCCTACTACCTAAGACTAGGCCTGAGCTGGGCTATATATATAGGATGTGTTGTCTCCCCCTAGTGGTATTCTCAGTGTAATGCAACCTGACACACCTGTAGGCAGGGATTATGCATAAAGATGCATTGCAGCATAAAACAGGTTATATAAGGCATAGAAACAATACACAACAACTTTGCAGTACCCACGTGGGTAGTGGGACACTGCAAGTGCGCCTCTTTGCATCAAAACCTCGCCTAGCAAAGGGACGCATGAGGTGGGTAGAAAGGGCAAAACCCTTGTCCCCTACAGCCACATAAGGTGCCGGTGGGCCAGGGGAGCCAGGAAGGTTTGCTGGTGTAACACCCCAGAGTTGTGTTACTAAACTCTTCTACCCCGCTACAATCTGTTTAGAGCTTTTACTTTGTCATCTCATATAATTTTACATTATATCTTCACAGATGTGCATAAAACCTTGTTAAATCTAATAATTGCTGTAATCTCCATGTTCACCAGCAGGTGGCAGCAATGTCTTAGTAAGGACTTAGGTTCAGTTTAGTACATCTAAGCTGAAATAGTTTGCTCCAGCTTAGCTCCCCCTCTGTGAGCAGAGTGGGCTGTGCCCATATCCTGCAGCATGGGGAGACAAGGAAGTTAGAGTGAGTGTAGCCCACCCCCTGCTAGGGGTAGAGTGTGCATGTTAGGAGCTCCCTGAGATAGCCAGGATCTTGTCTCGGCTGAGACTGATCCTATCCCCAGCCTGAGCCCTGCAGCCTCAGCTGGATGAAGCAAGCAGACAACCTCCAGTTCCAGGAAGAAAGCATACCCTGAGAAGATAACTGTGAGTAAAGTCCAGAGACCCAGGAGAAGTCATATTCCTCCTCAGCTAGTCAGTCCCCATACAGCAGAAGATAGAAAGTGCAGAAGCCAAATTCCTGCCACAGTATAGAGCTACAAAGCAGACTTCCTTTCCTGCAAGCTCCAGGTTGATAGAGCAGAAGATAAATTCCTGCCAAACACTGCCAATACCTGCTGGGACCTAAGTCTAAAGCTGTATCTTGCTGGGATGAAAGTTACAATCAGTAAAGACAAGTTTGAACTTTACCAAAGGTCTGGATCTCAATTTCTGCTACAAAATCTCTCTATTACTCCTACTAGAACTACACTCATTTTATTGCAAGTGAGCCAGAAGCCAGGAGTCCAGCAGTACTCAGGTAGGAGACACCGTTGACACCATTATCACCACCATACAGAGACATTACACCACTCTGGCATTCCTAACCTGGGGCGTGAGTTATAACATCTTGGAGGGCCCTGTGACAGTACCCTGCACACGCTGCAATTGCCGTCACGAACAAAACTATAGACTATTATACCCATATCCTGACCCACTGCATAAGTGGCGTCAGCGTACCCCATTCCTGCTCATTGCACTGGCTGTGGTACTTCCAGTTGGTTGGACTGAAGCTACCGACCCATTCTAGATGCCCTGAAGATGTGAGCATCCACAGTACTTCCATAGGACCCAATATCTACAATTATAAACCTGTAGTTTGTGTCAGCCAAGGCCTTCAAAACTACAGAGAAAAACTGTTTATAATTATAGAATCGGGACCCTGAGTTCGGTGGCTTCTTAACCCGTATGTGCTTCTTCCTGTCAAGGGCACCAATCCAAATTGGGAATTGAGCCCTCTCCAGGGAGCCCTGGGCTATATCAAACCACTGCTGCTTGGTTGGATGTGGATGTGGCAGCACTGAAGCATTGAGTCTCAACCAAATGGTGGCAAATGTAGCCCGTACCATGCCAGCAATTGTGGAGATCCCCATTCTAAACTCAAAATCTTAGAAGAAGAACAATTACCAGTCGCCAAATATATGAAATGAAAAAACAAACAAAAAAATTTACATTAATAGACAAAATATCACCTGTTTTAAAATGTACTACATTACTTTACTTTATTTAATGGTAATGTGTCTGGCAAGTTGAAATAAAAATAGGCCATACTCCAAGACTGGGACTCTACTTTATATTGATATATACTTTAAAGTAAGGAAAACTGTCAAGCTAAATCAACTTCCAGACCATTACCATATACACACAGGTGACGTATCCTCATCATTACAGCCAGGATTAGAATAATTAACCCCCGCGGAACTTTAATCTGGTGTGATTAATCAATGACTTGGTAGTACACCAAATGACTTTATACTTAGTGGGCGGCCCAAAAGCACACACAATTTCTTAATCAAAATGCACAATATACAATACACATGTACTACTATTAAGTACTTACAGGGAGTGCAGAATTATTAGGCAAGTTGTATTTTTGAGGATTAATTTTATTATTGAACAACAACCATGTTCTCAATGAACCCAAAAAACTCATTAATATCAAAGCTGAATATTTTTGGAAGTAGTTTTTAGTTTGTTTTTAGTTTTAGCTATTTTAGGGGGATATCTGTGTGTGCAGGTGACTATTACTGTGCATAATTATTAGGCAACTTAACAAAAAACAAATATATACCCATTTCAATTATTTATTTTTACCAGTGAAACCAATATAACATCTCAACATTCACAAATATACATTTCTGACATTCAAAAACAAAACAAAAACAAATCAGTGACCAATATAGCCACCTTTCTTTGCAAGGACACTCAAAAGCCTGCCATCCATGGATTCTGTCAGTGTTTTGATCTGTTCACCATCAACATTGCGTGCAGCATCAACCACAGCCTCCCAGACACTGTTCAGAGAGGTGTACTGTTTTCCCTCCTTGTAAATCTCACATTTGATGATGGACCACAGGTTCTCAAGGGGGTTCAAATCAGGTGAACAAGGAGGCCATGTCATTAGATTTTCTTCTTTTATACCCTTTCTTGCCAGCCACGCTGTGGAGTACTTGGATGCGTGTGATGGAGCATTGTCCTGCATGAAAATCATGTTTTTCTTGAAGGATGCAGACTTCTTCCTGTACCACTGCTTGAAGAAGGTGTCTTCCAGAAACTGGCAGTAGGACTGGGAGTTGGGCTTGACTCCATCCTCAACCCGAAAAGGCCCCACAAGCTTATCTTTGATGATACCAGCCCAAACCAGTACTCCACCTCCACCTTGCTGGCGTCTGAGTCGGACTGGAGCTCTCTGCCCTTTACCAATCCAGCCACGGGCCCATCCATCTGGCCCATCAAGACTCACTCTCATTTCATCAGTCCATAAAACCTTAGAAAAATCAGTCTTCAGATATTTCTTGGCCCAGTCTTGACGTTTTAGCTTGTGTGTCTTGTTCAGTGGTGGTCGTCTTTCAGCCTTTCTTACCTTGGCCATGTCTCTGAGTATTGCACACCGTGTGCTTTTGGGCACTCCAGTGATGTTGCAGCTCTGAAATATGGCCAAACTGGTGGCAAGTGGCATCTTGGCAGCTGCACGCTTGACTTTTCTCAGTTCATGGGCAGTTATTTTGCGCCTTGGTTTTCCACACGCTTCTTGCGACCCTGTTGACTATTTTGAATGAAACGCTTGATTGTTCGATGATCACGCTTCAGAAGCTTTGCAATTTTAAGAGTGCTGCATCCCTCTGCAAGATATCTCACTATTTTTGACTTTTCTGAGCCTGTCAAGTCCTTCTTTTGACCCATTTTGCCAAAGGAAAGGAAGTTGCCTAATAATTATGCACAGGTGTTGATGTCATTAGACCACACCCCTTCTCATTACAGAGATGCACATCACCTAATATGCTTAATTGGTAGTAGGCTTTCGAGCCTATACAGCTTGGAGTAAGACAACATGCATAAAGAGGATGATGTGGTCAAAATACTCATTTGCCTAATAATTCTGCACGCAGTGTATACATAGAACAGGTAAACTTCAGAATAAACAGGCCATAGATAAAACTGCTATGTATTGGCAAACAGTGGGTCATTCATGTATGAGTGTGATCAGGACCACTGAGGAAGGGGCAAGTGTAGACCCCGAAACGCGTTTGGTTGTAGCAGCTACTATATTCAAGGGATCCCACATATCATATGTGGCTACGAACACTTCAAATATTACATTGTTTCCAGTTGAATAGGCGCGCGCCTAACTAACATAAACCTTACAAGCGGACCCAGCCTCCGAAACCTCCCCCTTTGATTACGTGGATAGACTCCGATCACGTGACCGGGGATCACGTGAACAAGGCAGAAGGTCCTTGATACCTACTCTGGCGTCCGACCGCATGCAGACCTGATCTTCCAAGAGAGACTGAATCGGACCACACGCCTTCTGGAGGGGTAAAGTACAGAGTAATCTGCGTACATGTACTTATGCTTATGCCCTATTCGATTACCGTATGCCTATCATAGTTCATGCTTGTAACGGAGCAATGATATATGGGAAGCAGGCTGCAGCGACCCCCATCTGTCATTAACATCACCTCACATTAGAGTTGGTAGCATCACTTGGACATCCTATACCTGGAGTTTTTTGGTTACGGTATTTCAGACCTATACAAAGTTATCTATCCCAAACAAGGGACCACACTCAAACGACCAGTCTCCTGACATACCTCAATACCAGGAGCATCCAGTGACTTTCTATAGTTATACTATTTTATATTTATTTTATATCTATTTTATATGTATTTTATGATAATTTTTAATGGCGCCACTATATGTGTGATTTAATGTTTTTATAATATTATATTGTTTTGATGAAGTAAATATATACTCCATTTCATCTATGTTATTTGAATAAATCCACTACCGCTTATACTGTTTGTCCATCTGGTACCAGGTAGTTGAGTGGCACCTACCATTGTATACATATCTTTTGCTCTCTCTGCGACCAGGGGTAGGCCGCAAGGGTTGTGCACCGCATCCAGTTGATGCGAGAGGTTGGAGACACTGTAACATTTGAATTTTCTTGATAATTTGCATATGTGCCTCCCACATAGTAATGGGACAGAATAATAATCATAAATCTAAACTTTAACTTTTTAATACTTGGTTGCAAATCCTTTGCAGTCAATTACATCCTGAAGTCTGGAACTCATAGACATCACCAGACGCTGAGTTTCATCCCAGGTGATGCTCTGCCAGGCCTCTACTGCAACTGTCTTCAGTTCCTGCTTGTTCTTAGGGCATTTTCCCTTCAGTTTTGCCTTCAGCAAGTGAAATGCATGCTCAATCGGATTCAGGTCAGGTGATTGACTTGGCCATTGCATAACATTCCACTTTTTTCCCTTAAAAAACTCTTTGTTTGCTTTTGCAGTATGCTTTGGGTCATTGTCCATCTGCACTGTGAAGCGCCGTCCAATGAGTTCTGAAGCATTGGGCTGAATTTGAGCAGATAATATTGCCCGAAACACTTCAGAATTCATCCTGCTGATTTTGGCAGCAGTCACATCATCAATAAATACAAGAGAACCAGTTCCATTGGCAGCCATACATGTCCACGCCATGACACTACCACCAGCATTCTTTACTGATGAGGTGGTATGCTTAGGATCATGAGCAGTTCCTTTCCTTCTCCATACTCTTCTCTTCCCATCACTCTGGTACAAGTTGATCTTGGTCTCATCTGTCCATAGGATGTTGTTCCAGAACTGTGAAGGCTTTTTTAGATGTCGTTTGGCAAACTCTAATCTGGCTTCCTGTTTTTGAGGCTCACCAATGGTTTACATCTTGTGGTGAACCCTCTGTATTCACTCTGGTGAAGTCTTCTCTTGATTGTTGACTTTGACACACATACACCTACCTCCTGGAGAGTGTTCTTGATCTGGCCAACTGTTGTGAAGGGTGTTTTCTTCACCAGGGAAAGAATTCTTCGGTCATCCACCACAGTTGTTTTCCGTGGTCTTCCGGGTCTTTTTCCTACACCGTTCACCTGATTTGGATGTAAAAACCCTTTAAATTAAAGCTGATAGTCTGCAGTTAAAGCACATCTTGTTCGTTTCATTTCAAATCCATTGTGGTGGTGTATAGAGTCAAAAATGTTAGAATTGTGTCAATGTCCGAATATTTATGGACCTGACTGTAGTCTTGATGGCTCCACCATACAAATGCATGTTGGGCTTGGCAGAACACACATGTGTTCTCAATGGGCAGCGGAAGGTAAGCCACTGCCAAACATCTCTGGCAGCACTTATGCCCCAAATGAATAAAGAATCTGGTGTAAGGGTGCGGAGTGACTCCCTCCAGCCATGTTCAAAACATTTGCTTTAAATGTATAGAGACTAGCATTATATACTTTGTTTTTGTCTGATCTGAACTGTTTGAATTGTGTTTCACATAGTTCACACCAGGCTTCAACCCAGAGTTAGGCCTCATGCACACGACCGTTGTTGTGTTCTGTTCCGCAAAATGGGGTTCCGTTGTTCGGTGATCCGTTTCCGTTTTTGTTTCCGTGTGTCTTCCTTTATTTTTGGAGGATCACCAGACATGAAGGAAAGTAAAAAAAAATCTAAGACAGGTTTGCCATGCAAATGATAGGAAAAAAACGGACGCGGACGACAATCTTGTGTGGCTCCGTGGTTTTTAGCGGTCCCATTGACTTGAATGGGTCCGCAAACCGTTTTCCGTGAAAATAATAGGACAGGTTATATTTTTTTGATGGACTGGAACCACGGATCACGGACCGCGGATGACAAACGGTGCATTAGCCGAGTTTTCAACGGACCCAAAATCACGAAAAACGGCACAACGGACACGGAATAAAACAACGGTCGTGTGCATGAGGCCTTAGGCTAGGCTCACATAGCAGATTTTTCCTCTGCAAAATCCACTGCATACTTGGTGGCAGTATCCGCCGCCGTTTCTGCCATGTTTTTCTCACTTCGGAGCTAAATTGTGAATGGACGCCGGCAGCATCCATCCGGACACTGCATCATGAAGAGAAGTGTCCCGGTTGCGCAAACTGCACCACTGCCTCCCAATGAAAACAATTGGAGGTGGACACCACACAGCCGCTGCTGAAATTTTGTCGTGGTATACACAGATCCCAAGGGCTGTATTAGGCAAGTAGATTTCGTACTGATGATGATTGTCGATCGAATAGTTAGCGACTCAGCGTTAGAAAGTGCTCACCTTACACAGAGCAATGGTGTTAATCAGTAATTTGATCATTATAAATTCGCCAATTGTTCATCAATGCATATGTTACACATGGAGGAGGACTTTAAGGGAAATGGTACACCTACAACACTACTGTTCTGATTTGGTGCCGCCGAGCACTTGTTATTGCCTACCACATCTATGCTTTTTGCTTAACTTTAATAATTTAATTTATTTTCATTTTGAGGGATATCTTTTCCATTCACACGTCCGCAAAATGGGCCTGCATCCATTCCGCAATTTTGCGGAACGGGTGCAGACCCATTCATTTTCAATGGGGCCGGAATGTGCTGTCCGCATCCGCATTTGCGGATCCACATCCGCATTTGCGGATCCGCACTTCCGCCTCCGTGCTTCCGTTTCCGCAAAAAAATAGAACATGTCCTATTCTTGTCCGTAATTTCAGACAAGATTAGGCATTTTCTATTATAGTGCAGGCAAATTGCGTAATGGACATTGCCGGTGTCTGTGTTTTGCGGATACGCAAAACTGTTACAGACGTGTGAATGGACCCTCATAGTAACATTATTAAAGGTTACGTTTTATCTTTATGTATATTCTAATGGATTGCCTTCCTTGTACAATGTTATAATATAATTTCTATGTTAGAAAGTATATTATAGTGCATTTGTATTGTGCGGCAGTTCTGTGCAGTTCTGCTGCGATACCGCAGGTATATAGAGGGACAAGCGTTATTGGAACAAATAATTTCTACTGGTGTGATTTACCAGTCCCCCCCCAAAAAAAAACTGATTGAAGCGGGGTGTTATATACCAATATGCTTTCTTTATAGTGCATTTGGGTACTGTATAGTGCATTTGCGCATGTGCGTACGCGAAAATTATATTGTCGATATTTTGCATTGAAAAAAAAGAATGAATGGAGACCGCAAATTCGAATAATACATCTGGTATGTCACTGTCCATGTTGTGGGACTATTTGTGCACTTCTAGTAATTATTTCTTGGCTGCAAATATGAGCTGAAGGTTTTTCAGGTTCGCCTGCCATTAAAATGAATGGGACCCGCCGCGAACTTGCGGTTCGCGAACATTTGATCGCGTTCCCGAACCGTTCCGGCAGATATTCGTCCATCACTAGTCCCTAGCTGCTAACTATAAGCTAATATAAAGGAAAGGAAAAGGATATGCAAAATACATAAGAAAACAGATGCAAAACAGGCTGTAATGTGGCTATGTGACATACCAGCGATGCTACCGTGAGCTTAGATGTAGAGAATTTCTCAAGAGGCTTCCAAGCCATGTGCTATCCTCATGCAGTGATGACTGTGAATGAAGAAAATGGCTGCTATGTGCACGGATGATGATGTCACTAAGATAAGGAAGCTGAAGTAGACCAAACTTGTAGTGTGAAATAGCTGAAATTGTATGTAAAACGGCCACTAGATGGAGTTGTTACACAATCAACAGAGAATTATACAGAAAACATATTAACTATGTATGAAAGTTATGCATAAATTAACAATAAACTTGCTAAAGGCATTAAAACTACTCTCCGGGCCGGCGCTATAATAAGGCAGACCAAGCGGCTGCCTAAGGGCGCACCCTGCGCAGAGAAGGGGAGGGCGGAAAAATGAATGATCTTTTTTTTTTTTTTTTATCACTTAAGTTATGTGTGGACCCGGCCCTCACTCACGGCACGGGCCCGGAAGCACGGCAACACAGTCACGGGGTCAGGCCTGGGCGGCGTGACCGGCGAGTGGCACCACGGCGGCGGGAAGCAGGGACTAGAGCTGACTGTGACTGTGAGTCTGACTCACAGAGCCAGATTGCCGTAGCAGCAGCCAGCAGGACAGGTGGGTAGGTGATCACTGATAAGATGAGCGCATGGCATAGATGTGTTTTAAAAAGATTACGCAACAGCAATCATTAATATGGGGGGGGGGCGGGGGGGTGACTGTGACATGATGGTAGGGGGACAATGTATGTCTGTACTCTGTGACATGGGGGGGATGATGATGATGGGGTGAGTTCCACGCCTGTTCACATGGTGCAGTACTGCGCGGCGGCCGTTGTTGCTTTGGTACTGTCCTGGTGGGTTGGTGGGGCCCAGTGCCAGGGTGGCTTTGCCAGACAGCAGGGGCGCTGTTTGACTGCTGGGTCCCTCTGCCTGCTGGGGTTGCGCTGCGATGTCCGTGGTCGCCGTGCAGTGCTGCACCAAATTTAGAATAGGGTCCCTTTCAAAGAGGCAACCTTGTCGCGGTGAGTGGGCCTATGCTTTTTGATCAAATTGTATACTAAGGCCTCATGTACAGCATGCAGCATAGGGGTAGGTATACGACAAAGTGTGCTGAGAAGCGATGTTAATTATGCTGAGAAGCAGTAGATAAAGGCATAGTATTGAGGATGTGCGATCCAGTTCTTTTTCTTACATTTTACACAATGATGTGATCATGGATGGGGCCAGGGCCGGCCGGGGTGTGGGGGAGGGGGTGGGGATGATGTGCCATGGGGGGGGAAAGAAATGTGACACAATAGGAGGTTATGATGTGATCATGATGTGACACGAAGGGGGTGATGTAAACTAAAAAGGAGGGGGTGATGTGACATGGTTTGGAGGGGGAGAAATGTGACATTGGTGGGCTATTGTGACATAGGTGATTTGACATGGAGGGGGATAAATGTGACGTTGAGGCCTTGAGGAGGAGAAGTGTGACATGGAGGGGGGAGAAAGGTGACATGGGGGGAGAAAGGTTACATTGAGGGGGAGATATGTGACAGAGGGGATTATGTAAAAAGGAGGGAGAGAAATGTGACATGGAGGGAGAGAAATGTGACATGGAGGGGGAGAAATGTGACATGGAGGGGGAGAAATGTGACATGGAGGGGGAGAAATGTGACATGGAGGGGGAGAAATGTGACATTGGGGGATTGATATGAAAAGGGGTGATGTGAAGAGGGGTGATGTGAAAAGGGGGGTGTGGACATGAAATTGGGGAATTTCACCATTTGTTTATTATATCGCAATCATATATTGAAATCACAATATTTACCTCCCTAATCGCAATTGCACATTTTCCCCAAATCGTGCAGCCCTAGTATATATGTGGGCCCCGTATATATTTGGCACTATATGGGGGCTGGGGGCACTGCATATATTGAGCACTATATGGGGGCACAGGCACTATATGGGGGCGCTGTATATAGGAGGGCAGCCGCACAGGTACTATATGAGGGCCCTGTATATATTTGGCACTGTATGAGGGCTGGGGGCACTGTATATATGGGGGCACAGGATGTATAATATATGGGGGGCACAGAATATAATATATGGTGATACAGATCTAATAAATATGATTTTGCTTCAGTTCTGTTCAGGCTCGGCTGGGGACTGCACTGCAGACTGAGGAGCAACAGAGGAGAGAGGCGCGTGTGGGTCAGTGGCTGCATTGTGGTGCATGGTGAGTCACTGTCCAGCCTGTCTCCCCCCTTTGGGAGAATATTTGTATTGGGGCACAGTGAGGCAGAGCTTCACAAATTTGTTAAGAATCTAGGAGCCAGCAAAATAAGTTAGTGGCCAGGATTCTACATGTCCCGAAACTTGAAGTTATGAGGTCAATGTGAGGTATATGACATCCTATGATCATTTTTTACAGTTTATTCATCTCTCCATGTGTCACAATAATTAGTGTCTCTTCAAAAGATATTTTGGCGATTAGAGTGGGGTCCGGGTGGGATGCTGGTGTTAGGGGGAGTTCTGGAAGGGGGGGCGCCAAAATGTAGCTTTGCTTGTGTTGGCAAAAATCCTTGCACCGGCCCTGACTACACTACACCTACATCTGATTTTCTAACAAGCGGGTGACGACTTATTGCATGCTCAGATATGCGCTTGATGAACAAGAATTGTTAAGCATGCAGAAAGATCACAATCAACGAGAATAAAAAGATTTTGCAATCGCTGGAAACTATCACACTGTGCGAAGATTGCTTTTTTGCGAACAATATTATGATTTTTTAGTTCGATTCTCGCAATGTCTAACAGGCTTAAAACTTAATGTTGTTGTAGACCAAGGACCTGTAATGACATGTCTTGAGCTCTGCAGGCCCTCAGACAGTTTTAGTACACTGTTGTTTATTATTGTAATTAGGGTTGGTGGGTTATCTCCCTTAGTGGGCTAGCAAAGGGTTAAATAACTTTTCATGCTGCTGTGAGCTATGTGCGTACGGACCTTTTTTTTTTTACATGACCATATGGACAGGTCCTTCAGTCAGGGAGGAGCTGCCTCTAAAAATAGAAGTTATTCTGGCGCCCTAAGTCAGTTTGGGCATGGGCTCGCTTGGTGTGCAACCCCCATCCAACCAGCCCCTTGCCCTCCCACCCTTCCCTCTGGCTGTGGGTCAGGGTAAGCTCCATGTGCATGAGAATCTGTAGAAGCAAAGATCTTATGGACAGTGCAGTGGAAAATGAGGTTGCAGACAGAGAGGCAAATACCCTGAGGCAGCAGTACTGGAAGGATAGATACCTGTAACAAAGCTTTAAAGGGCTTCTGTCACCCCACAAAAGTCATTTTTTTTTTTTTGGATAGTTACATTCCTTATAGCGCGATATAGGAGAATATAATCTTGTCACTTACTTTCATGCGGCCGTTTCTTTAGAAAACGAAGTTTTATAATATGTAAATCCGGTCTCTACCAGCAAGTAGGGCGTCTACTTGCTGGTAGCCGCAGCAGAAAACCGCCCCCTCGCCGTGTTGATTGACAGGGCCAGCCGTGATCTCCTCCTCCGGCCGGCCCTGTCAGTATTTCAAAAATCGCGCGCCTCTGTTCATTCGGCGCAGGCGCTCTGAGATGAGGAGGCTCGTCTCCTCAGAACTCCCTCAGTGCGCCTGCGCCGATGACGTCTTCTCTTTCGGTGATGTCATTGGCGCAGGCGCACTGAGGGAGTTCTGAGGAGACGAGCCTCCTCATCTCAGAGCGCCTGCGCCGAATGAACAGAGGCGCGCGATTTTTGAAATACTGACAGGGCCGGCCGGAGGAGGAGATCACGGCTGGCCCTGTCAATCAACACGGCGAGGGGGCGGTTTTCTGCTGCAGCTACCAGCAAGTAGACACCCTACTTGCTGGTAGAGACCGGATTTACATATTATAAAACTTAGTTTTCTAAAGAAACGGCCGCATGAAAGTAAGTGACAAGATTATATTCTCCTATATCGCGCTATAAGGAATGTAACTATCCAAAAAAAAAAATATGACTTTTGTGGGGTGACAGAAGCCCTTTAAGAGTATAGTAGAGCTGATTGGGGAAATGCTGGAGCAGCTTGGGAGAGCTTGTTCAGAGACTGGGGTAGAGTGAGGGAGACAGTCTGGAATATGTTAGTTTGCCACTGAGGGACAGCAGACAGTGGAGCCAATGTGAGTGGGATGAGCAGAGACCAGAAGGAGGAAAGAGAAGTCAGGTCAATCCATGAGGGACAGCGTGCCTGGAGAGTCAGAGAGTATGGAGATAGGTCGTAGGTTACATTTTGCCTGTAAGACTCAGGAGAATGGCTAATACCCAATTCTATCAGGGAAGTGATTTATATAGTGCCCACTGTGCCGATTGTTATACATAAAAAGACTGCAATACGCAATGGTGTAAAGCCTGCCAGAAAGCCTCCGAGGACATCAGAGCCACCATGATGTGACACAGTTGTGCATTGAATTGTATAGGTTTTGATGCAACATCTGAAGACATTTTGCCATATAATCCCCTTGTGCCCAGACCAGCCCTTACGCCAACGTTTCCTTATTACAACTATATAGTGTGTGTGTCATGTCTGCCCTGTGACATGTACCTGCAATATCCAACATGTCTGATCTATCTTTCCCCCAACATCTGCCATTGAGAGAGAGAGAGTTGGGACACCCCCATCATCTTTAGATGGTTGTCTGGTCTTCTAAAATCGGCAGCTTCTAACAAATTACATGACTGAGTCTAGTTCATTAAATAGCCAAACGCTGAGGTTTTTACCTGTTGCTACAGTACATTGTAAATGCAAAGATTTGAGAGAACAGGCATCAACATACAGCTCTCTCATTATCTGAATATAGACAATGTGCACAATGAGCCTACAGCCAGACTTTAAAGATATTCACAGCTTTTTAGCCTAGATGCTGCAATACTATACACTTCACAGCAAACACTCTGGAAGACTATATTTTCTAAGGCTGGATGGAAAAAAAAAACTGTAATATAATTGAAATCTTATTAAATTTCAGAGAAGCACAAAACATGAGATCTTTCTGACCTGTCAAGTGTTCAGCAGACAGAAGCTGACATGCTACGTATAGCACTTGAGCCTTAAAATGGCAAAATGCAAAGAAAAAGCATAAATTGTACGCTGTTTTTTTTTTTTTCATAGAAAGGGAAGTGAGATTCAGAAGAAATACAAAGAAAGCATGATTTCATTTATCATTGTACTTTCTTAGTTTCTGCCCTTTCTTTCTGTTTCTAAGGCTCAAGTAATGTCAGATTCAGCTTTTGAATTTTGAAAGAACATCAGCTATTACTTTGTGGGAGCTGAAGAGAAGTATGTTATGTTGTAAAGGTGCTCCGGTTTTACTCCCACACTCCAAAACCATGCTGATGGGTTAATTGGCTTCCTACGAAATTAACCTTGGCATAAATAATTAGCAAGCCTGTGATTGTATCACTGAGCTGTGTATATGCTGGAAAACATTTGAATTAATGGAGGAGCTCGAACCCTGAATGGGGTGCAGTCACACCTGTGTCCTGAAGCTTGATCATGCCACTGGGTTCAGTGACCAAACATACAGATGTAGCAGGGTTAACACACAAACTCTTAACTCAAATTTCATAACTCATCGCGTTACCATTGAAGAGCAATTGAAGGTGTTTGCTTAACGCATTTAGTTTAGATAACACGTCTCATAAAGCATGTGTGTTAACTCTACTACATCGGTACATATTCTCCACAGTGGCCGTGTAGTATTACAGAGGAGATGTGCAATGGGAAGACAGTAGGGATAGTAGAGTGTGATACTGAGTAAATGCTTACTCTGAAGGGATTTGATCTGAACCTGATGAAGGGGCCCTTTCAACCCCAAAATAAGTTGTTCATACCTGATAAAATTTTCTCTTGAAGTATTTCCCATTTCTCACTATAGTTCTCCAAGTGTCCTCCTGCCATCCTTACGTGGAGCGCCGTCGGACCTTCTTACTAGCATTCCTAGTATTACATGGCACCCATGCAAATTAAAAGGGTTGTCCTAGTGCAAATACTTATCCCTATCAACAGTATGGGAGATAAGTGTCTGATCAGTGAGGGTCCAACTGCTGGGGCCACTGCCATTAAAATGCTAATGTATTATTTCACACTGTAAATAGTGGAGATGGTGGCTGGAAATGGTCTCTGGTGATATGTGTAGACGCAGATGCTGCAAGCCCCGGATGAGCCAGTGCAAAGGTGGTACCTGAAGAAATATTGTGTCATCCCTCAGGCCGTTGCTCCCTGGGGATCGGTGTAATACAGTGGTGCTTAACCATCTGAGGGCCGCACTAGACATGGTATAAATTTTGCGGCCCAGAACCAGGTAGCTTTGCCAGAAAGAAATGCAAGCACTGTGAGGGGGCACGTGTGAGCATTACTACTGTGAAGGGGCAAATATCTGGGCATTTTTTCTGGGAAGAGGCACATCATAGATGCCCGTGATGAGAACATAGTCCTACCACTTTACAAATCGCTAGTCAGAACACATACGGAGTACTGTGTACAGTTCTGGGCTCCTGTGAACAAGGCAGACATAGCAGAGCTGGAGAGGGTTCAGAGGAAGGCAACTAAAGTAATAACTGGAATGGAGCAACTACATTACCCTGAAAGATTATCAACATTAGGGTTATTCACTTTAGAAAAAAGACAACTAAGGGGATATCTAATAACTATGAATAAATATATCAGGGGTCAGTACAGAGATCTCTCCCATCATCTATTTATCCCCAGGACTGTGACTGTGACGAGGGGACATCCTCTGCGTCTGGAGGAAAGAAGGTTTGTACACAAACATAGAAGAGGATTCTTTACGGTAAGAGCAGTGAGACTATGGAACTCTCTGCCTGAGGAGGTGGTGATGGTGAGTACAATAAAGGAATTCAAGAGGGGCCTGGATGTATTTCTGGAGTGTAATAATATTTCAGGTTATAGCTACTAGAGAGGGGTCGTTGATCCAGGGAGTTATTCTGATTGCCTGATTGGAGTCGGGAAGGAATTCCCCCTTCCCCCAAGTGGGGAAAATTGGCTTGTACCTCACTGGGGTTTTTCGCCTTCCTCTGGATCAACTTGCAGGATAACAGGCTGAACTTATATACTATGTTACTATGTTACTATCTGGGCATTTTTACTGTAAAGGGGGCACGTCTGGGCATTTTTCCTGAAAGGGGGACATCAGGGCATTTTTACCATGAAAGGGGCACATGTGAGCATTACTACTGTGAAGGGGCACATCTGGGCATTACCCCTATAAAGGTGGCACATCTGGGCATTACCACTGTGTAGGGGCACATCTAGGTATTACCACTGTGAAGGGGGCACATGTGAGCTTTATTACTGTAAAGGGGCCACTCTCTCTACTGCCAGCCACAACATAGACCACCGCTACCAGTGTCACAGTTCCAACCAAGGCCAATGAACACCACTCATGTCCTGGCCTTCCCAAACAACAAGGAGGGGTTCCCTTCTTACCCCTCAAAGGCATGTACGGCTGGACCCCCTGCCACATGGACACCACTGGCCCATCAGAATATACACCAACTCTCCTCACTAAGGTACCAGCAACACTCACAGGGGGCAGCCCTCCTGAAACCACACTGCTCATACACAGACCACTGTCGCCTGTGCCCACCATTAAGCAGTAAGGTGATCAGCCCTTCCTTCTTCTGCACGTAGCAGCGCACACATCCAGACACAGCACTGCCGTTACAAACAACTACTGGGTCACCGGAAAGACGGGAACTTATTACACTTAGATTCGTTCCGTGAGTTACCTTGATGTTTAGAATGGATATTCAGCAC
Source organism: Bufo bufo (assembly GCF_905171765.1). Classification (NCBI taxonomy): domain Eukaryota; kingdom Metazoa; phylum Chordata; class Amphibia; order Anura; family Bufonidae; genus Bufo; species Bufo bufo. Next base: position 564,062,122 of record NC_053392.1, on the reverse strand, counting down.
TGCGCCACAGCAGCCGCCCAGGTGTGTCGCTTCTTCTTTTTCCACTGTGCGCAATCTCCGCCTCCGGTCATTGTGCGGGCCGCATGACACGACTTCGTAGGTTGGGCATCACTGGTGTAATGGAAATATACCATAGTATTGAAGGATGAGGCCAGAATTAAACATAGCAAAATCTTTTTTACTAAGTGCAATGTAGAACTTTAAATACATTTAATAGCAGCAGTTTCCAAGTGTAGTTCTGTGGCACCAGTAAGAAAATGAAGTCAGGTTGGATGGCTGCAGTTTAGCACTATGTAGTACTGACCTAGTGGTAGTCTTGTGATGGGTGTCTTAGCAGTAGACCCTCACCAGCAGTGTCTGTAGATGCTGATTGTAGCAGTTTACACCGCTGTCAGCTTTTCAAGGCTTCACTTGAGGCAGAACAGTGATTGATCTCTCTGGAGAATCTTTTCCAGGAACAGGAGCTCTGACTTGTGCCTCCTCTCCAGTCTGTCACTGTTCTCGAGCTCCCCTTCCTGGTAGGGAGCAGGGCCAGCCAACTTCTACCAAGAGGGGAGGAACAGGGTGATTAGCCATGTTCCTGGTTATCCATTGCCATCCTTTCCTTACTGGTAACAATGGCCCTACAATGCAATAAAAAATACTTAGCATTACAATATAAAACAAAACATAACTATATACAACATTGTAGTATCCCCAGGTCTGTGGAGAGACCAGATTAAGGGCATGAGTACATTTGCAAATATACATTGTCTAGGCTAACTGCTGACTACCAGGGGGACATTATAGCTAGTGCCTGAGGGGATCCAGTCCAGGATGGTTCCAATCTATCCTATCCCACATAAACAACATAAAGTCCCTTGCTGTGGGGCACTAGTACGTGAAAATCCTGGGGGTCCACAGCTGGTTGGAAGTACTTGAGCCGCTATTGGTAAGAGTCCTGGTAACTCTGGGGGTACTACACAGGAGTGTTGTGTCACACAAACTTAGTGGCTATGTGGAGCCAGAGTATATACTGTAGTTAGATGTTTTGATGTTCCTTGTGGACTTGTTTAATGAGCCACTACTATGTGTGGAGTGTTGGACAGAGATTCATCAGGTGCGAGAGTAGCTCTGTGAACAGAGGTTGAACCCTGCCAGTGTGCATCACCGAAGCTGTAGGCTTCCAGTATCTAAGTGGAGGTGTCAGTGCAATTGCTCTTAGGGCACATTACTGTACACAGATGCTAATTTCAATGATAGAGCAATGTGCAGAGGTTTGTACAGAGGCATAGGGAGTCCTCCAGCTCCATACTACAGAGGACAGCTGAAAGGTACTTCATGTTGTCATACTGTGTCCTAGAAACATTGATTCAATTGGAGAATACCTCACCATCAAAAGAAGCATGTGATATGGAATCCCATAGGAAACACCCTTGTAAGTCTTGGTATAAAATCGGAGCTATGCAGAGGTATAGTAGGGCCCTCTACTAGTCTGTGGGTGCCCTTCTACAGTTATGGAGCTCTCCTACAGCCATGTATTAAACAGTTGGGATAAAATTTCTTTTAGTGCTCTGTCTGCAACTGCTGCGCCCTCTCCACTTTGATTGATGGGACCAGGCAGTGAAAATGTCATCACACCAGGCCCTGTAAATCAAAGTGTACAGACCACTGCAGTTGCAGAGAGAGCAGAGCCTCTAGGTGTAAAGGAAATGCCCCTGTTGCTCCCAGAGGCTCATTTGCGTATATTAAAACAGCATCTTTCTCGGCAATGCGGGCACATATGAACATGGGACCAACACAGATGTCTTCAGCTGCCAAGCGCACATGTAACAGGTCAGCCAGTGTCATAGGAACAAAACTGCTGACAGATGTCCTTTAACCTCAATTCAGTAGCATACACCTGAATGGTGATTAATATAGTATATTATACCACAGCAGAATAAACACCAGCAGTCCTGATCTTGCTGCATCACTAGGAAAAATGCCAGCCATTTCTAGAATGCAGTGAAGCTTCCAAAATGATTCATAGCGCCTATTTATTTATCGACTCCTGTTAATGGGAATTCAGAGGATAATTTGTACTGATAACTTTGATTTGTGCATTCTTGTGCGGTGGCTGCTCTTCAAACAGACAATCCTATGCTGTTTCCAGACGATGCAATGAGTTTCAAGAAAATAATTACTCAACATCTTTATTACCTGGATTTCGAAGTTCAGCCAAGTGGTTGCAAACAGAACAGATGCATTGCAGTCTAGTGCCTTGTAAGCAGTTTGTACCGGACAAATTGAACAGTAAAACTATTTTAATCTACTATTTTTCAGGTGTGGAGAAAGCCCCTTACAAACCGTCATAATCTATGTTGGACTTCTGCAGACCTTGTAAATGTTATTACAAAGCTCATTGCAGCCAAACGTGTTTTGAGGTGTTGTGTCCTCCTGGATCTACGTTCCCTCATCACGCCCAAGTGTGGGTGGTTTGGATTGGATACTTCAGGGCTATATATTGTATTCCCTACCAGGGGATCTTTTGGTCCATAGCACTGATATAATGTGGCTAGTGTTATAATGGGATTTACCAATTCACTATTATAGTGTAGATCTGCATTGTGATAGTGATTTATTGGTTCATTAGTGGGTCCATGATTTGGGTGCCCAATTGGAATCTATCTGTGTTATGTGGATATTTGAGCCCATGTTTAAGGACCTCTGCAATTCATATGCCTAGTTTCCCAAGTTATACACTCACCTAAAGAATTATTAGGAACACCATACTAATACGGTGTTGGACCCCCTTTTGCCTTCAGAACTGCCTTAATTCTACGTGGCATTGATTCAACAAGGTGCTGATAGCATTCTTTAGAAATGTTGGCCCATATTGATAGGATAGCATCTTGCAGTTGATGGAGATTTGAGGGATGCACATCCAGGGCACGAAGCTCCCGTTCCACCACATCCCAAAGATGCTCTATTGGGTTGAGATCTGGTGACTGTGGGGGCCATTTTAGTACAGTGAACTCATTGTCATGTTCAAGAAACCAATTTGAAATGATTCAAGCTTTGTGACATGGTGCATTATCCTGCTGGAAGTAGCCATCAGAGGATGGATACATGTTCTCATTCTGTTTACGCCAAATTCAGACTCTACCATTTGAATGTCTCAACAGAAATCGAGACTCATCAGACCAGGCAACATTTTTCCAGTCTTCAACAGTCCAATTTTGGTGAGCTCGTGCAAATTGTAGCCTCTTTTTCCTATTTGTAGTGGAGATGAGTGGTACCCGGTGGGGTCTTCTGCTGTTGTAGCCCATCCGCCTTAAGGTTGTGCGTGTTGTGGCTTCACAAATGCTTTGCTGCATACCTCGGTTGTAACGAGTGGTTATTTCAGTCAACGTTGCTCTTCTATCAGCTTGAATCAGTCGGCCCATTCTCCTCTGACCTCTAGCATCCACAAGGCATTTTTGCCCACAGGACTGCCGCATACTGGATGTTTTTCCCTTTTCACACCATTCTTTGTAAACCCTAGAAATGGTTGTGCGTGAAAATCCCAGTAACTGAGCAGATTTTGAAATACTCAGACCGGCCCGTCTGGCACCAACAACCATGCCACGCTCAAAATTGCTTAAATCACCTTTCTTTCCCATTCTGACATTCAGTTTGGAGTTCAGGAGATTGTCTTGACCAGGACCACACCCCTAAATGCATTGAAGCAACTGCCATGTGATTGGTTGACTAGATAATTGCATTAATGAGAAATAGAACAGGTGTTCCTAATAATTCTTTAGGTGAGTGTATATTGTTCCATTCTGTTGGGGAAATGTATGTGTTCCCAAGAAATTACTTTCTTGGTACAGCGTTTTACGAGTATTATACATTATACGATTTTAGTGCTTTCAATAAAATTGATTTTGGACTTTTAAATATACTAAGGGTGTTGCCTTGGTTCCTCATAGGGACTTTTCTTGTAGGATCTGTGTAAGTACATTAAGGTACCTGGTTATTGTTTTTTTAGGAGGCATTTTCAGGTGCCTTGTAAATATTACTATATAATATATTTTTTTTATTATTGCAGGAACAGATTACAGAAGTGATTAAAGGGGTTTTTCACCCCAACTTATGGTACCTGTGGAATAATCCACAGGATAGATCATCAATAACAGATTGATAGGGGTCTGACTCCTGGCACCCCCGCTGATCAGCTATCTGAAGGGGTCATAGCACCCATGTGAGTGCTTCATCCTCTTCAATGTTTACTTGAGCATCCTCTCCTTTGCAGAAGGGATGCAGTGTAATTACAAGTCTATAGTATAAGTAGTTGCATTTAACCTGCACCACTGCTACAAGGGAGACATTGTGCAGGTAATGTTTGAAGAGGAAGCAGGCTCTCACGAGCTGCATGACACCTTCAAACTACTGACCTGCTGAGGATAGGTCATCAATATTGACCCTTTTAATGGTGTATTTCACCTACAGATTGTGCATTAGTGAATAATAAACCAAACTGCATTTAAAGAACTTTCACAATTTTGATGATCGGAAAACGATTTAAACTCAGAGGACAAAACAGAAGTTGTAAAACAAGCAAAAGATAAAAAACAACAACCGAAGAGTCATAAAATGGGAAATTACTAAAGATATGGGCAAAATACAAAAATTCCATAATAAACATTGCAGGTAAAGGCTGCATACTGAGTTGGGTGAAGGCCATAGGACCATAGGAAATCAGGTCTCAGCATTGCATATGGACATTGTTGTGTGGGGTATCTCCTGTGATCAACCTGTTGACATTATGATGTCCAAAGCATCACTTTACAGTATGTAAAAAAAGAAACAGACACAAGTAGAGATGGAAAGTTAGAGCAGTGGAGAAAGAAAAAATGTCCAAATAGGGTAATAGAAGCCAAAGTAGGGGGTGTGAACACTTTAAAAAGTGAAGACATAACAGCACTCCAGAGTAATGTGATGTACTGTAGTTCCATAAGACTGGAGGATGACTGGAAGAAGATCCATTTGCACTAGTTGCTCATATGATGAATGTTTCCTTCCTATTTTTTACATTCAATGGTTAGTAAAATCCTCAATATGCTAACTCTCGAGCCATCTTGCCTGGCTACCTATTACCCCAGCTCTACCTACAACTTACTGTGCTTCACATTCTGGATACAAAATGGCACAAGTGGGTACTAGACTGCTTTATAAAATCATGAACTTTATTTCACACAGTTAAAAATTATACATCCAATGGTACAGGGACATTACAGCTGACGCTTATGCTTTCAGGCCAAGTAGTACGGTCCTTCCTCATAGCTATTCCCTTATGACCCACTATTTTTCTACTGCCTCCTCAGAGAACCGTTTGCAATGTCTTTTTCATCCTGTACATTATACCAGGGGTGGACTTGGAAATTAAGGTGGCCCTGGTAGTGTTGATCGAACACCAAAGTGCTTGTGTGCTCGGGTGTTCGAGTCGAACACTTTGCGATGCTCAGGTGTTCTACCGAGCACCCGAGCACAATGGAAGTCAATAGGAGAACCCCAGGGATCCCCTGCTCTGAAGAGGGGAGGGTGTCGGGACTCTAGTTTGGCTTAGGAGTCCCTGCTCTAACTCCATATATAGCTATATAAGTTTTTAGCCATAATATATTTACACATATTATTATAAATTTAGAATATATAATACACTGCTCAAAAAAATAAAGGGAACACAAAAATAACACATCCTAGATCTGAATTAATTAAATATTTTTCTGAAATACTTTGTTCTTTACATAGTTGAATGTGCTGACAACAAAATCACACAAAAATTAAAAAATGGAAATCAAATTTTTCAACCCATGGAGGTCTGGATTTGGAGTCACACTCAAAATTAAAGTGGAAAAACACACTACAGGCTGATCCAACTTTGATGTAATGTCCTTAAAACAAGTCAAAATGAGGCTCAGTAGTGTGTGTGGCCTCCACGTGCCTGTATGACCTCCCTACAACGCCTGGGCATGCTCCTGATGAGGTGGCGGACGGTCTCCTGAGGGATCTCCTCCCAGACCTGGACTAAAGCATCTGCCAACTCCTGGACAGTCTGTGGTGCAACGTGACGTTGGTGGATAGAGCGAGACATGATGTCCCAGATGTGCTCAATTGGATTCAGGTCTGGGGAACGGGCGGGCCAGTCCATAGCATCAATGCCTTCGTCTTGAAAGAACTGCTGACACACTCCAGCCACATGAGGTCTAGCATTGTCTTGCATTAGGAGGAACCCAGGGCCAACCGCACCAGAATATGGTCTCACAAGGGGTCTGAGGATCTCGGTACCTAATGGCAGTCAGACTACCTCTGGCGAGCACATGGAGGGCTGTGCGGCCCTCCAAAGAAATGCCACCCCACACGATTACTGACCCAATGCCAAACCGGTCATGCTGGAGGATGTTGCAGGCAGCAGAACGTTCTCCACGGCGTCTCCAGACTGTCACGTCTGTCACATGTGCTCAGTGTGAACCTGCTTTCATCTGTGAAAAGCACAGGGCGCCAGTGGCGAATTAGCCAATCTTGGTGTTCTCTGGCAAATGCCAAACGTCCTGCACAGTGTTGGGCTGTAAGCACAACCCCCACCTGTGGACGTCGGGCCCTCATATCACCCTCATGGAGTCTGTTTCTGACCGTTTGAGCAGACACATGCACATTTGTGGCCTGCTGGAGGTCATTTTGCAGGGCTCTGGCAGTGCTCCTCCTGTTCCTCCTTGCACAAAGGCGGAGGTAGCGGTCCTGCTGCTGGGTTGTTGCCCTCCTACGGCCTCCTCCACATCTCCTGATGTACTGGCCTGTCTCCTGGTAGCGCCTCCATGCTCTGGAGACGCTGACAGACACAGCAAACCTTCTTGCCACAGCTCGCATTGATGTGCCATCCTGGATAAGCTGCACTACCTGAGCCACTTGTGTGGGTTGTAGACTCCGTCTCATGCTACCACTAGAGTGAAAGCACCGCCAGCATTCAAAAGTGACCAAAACATCAGCCAGGAAGCATAGGAACTGAGAAGAGGTCTGTGGTCACCACCTGCAGAACCACTCCTTTATTGGGGGTGTCTTGCTAATTGCCTATAATTTCCACCTTTTGTCTATCCCAGTCTTCCTAAGTGGACAGTTTGATTTCACAGAAGTGTGATTGACTTGGAGTTACATTGTGTTGTTTAAGTGTTCCCTTTATTTTTTTGAGCAGTGTAGATTATAATATATGTAAATATATTATGGCTAAAACATCAGTAGTAGTTTCCCACATATTATGCATTCATATATATCAGAAGTATGATTATATATATGTACAGTGGATATAAAAAGTCTACACACCCCTTTTAAAATGTCACGTTTCTGTGATGTAAAAAAATTTGATAAAGATAAATCATTTCAGAACTTTTTCCACCTTTAATGTGACCTATAAACTGTACCACTCAATTGAAAAACAAAATGAAATCTTTTAGGTAGAGGGAAGAAAAAATATTAAAATAAAATAATATGGCTGCATAAGTGTGCACACCCTTAAACTAATACTTTGTTGAAGCACCTTTTCATTTTATTGCAACACTCAGTCTTTTTGGGTATGAGTCTATCAGCATTGCACATTTTGACTTGGCAAGATTTGCCCACTCTTCTTTGCAAAAACCCTTCAAATCTGTCAGATTGCGAGGGCATCTCCTGTGCACAGCCCTCTCCAGATCACTTATATACAAAAATGGTACCCTGTTTCCCCGAAAATAAGACAGTGTCTTATATTAATTTTTGCTCCAAAAGATGCGCTAGGTCTTATTTTCAGGGGATGTCTTATTTTTCCATGAAAAAAAATACGGTACACATTTATTGTTGAACAAAAAAAAGGAAATTTATTACGTACCTGTATACGGTACGGTAGTAGTTGTCATAACAAACCAGCATAACCAGACAAACTGTGAATCCTACGGTATCAAGAATTTCTTGTTACTACAGTACCAGATACTGATACCGGTATTTACCGGTATGAACATAAAGTAAGATTTATTCAATGACAGTCATGTCATCATCTTCTGGAACATCATCATAACAATCCAAACCCTGAATTTCCTGGTTAATTTCTTGTGACTCCATTTCTTTCAGAATCAGTGGACCAAATCTCTCATGTTTAGCAATAGCACTGTCCTTAAATGAGTACTTCTTGTCAAGGTAGCCTGCTCGTAGTGCATTTGCAATGCAACTGTCAGTGATTTTCTCCCATGAATTCTTCACCCAAGTCACAACCTCTTGCAGTTTAGGTTTCACAAAGTTTCCACGCTGATTTCTCTCCATTCTATTTTCAATGTAGTCATTAATTTCTAAGCGCAAATTGTCCTTGAATGGCTTGTTTATTGCAATATCAAGAGTCTGGAGATAGGCCGTCATTCCTGCAGGAATCATTATTTGATCTACTTTTCTTTGAAAATTTCTTCATGTCTTTAGCGCGATGAGTGCTGGCTGCATCCCAGACTAGCAGACCTCTTTGGCCACCCCGCAAAACAAGTGGCAGCATTAAATCGACCCACTTCCTTATAACGGCTTGTGTGGCCCAGGCTTTTTCAGTTTCAAGAATAAAAATGCCTGAAACACGTTCAATATTTTCCTTCTTGCCCTTAGAAATGATTAAAGGTGGGATTTTAGTGCCATCAAGACGAATTGCCAAAATACAGGTAACACGTGCACTTTCGTAAGCAGTGGAGGGAATGTACACTGAGGAGGCACCCCGCTGTTCAATTGTTGTTTGAGATGATTGGCCCATAAACACTGCAGTTTCATCCATAGCAATCATGTTGGAAAGATTGTATTTAGAGAAGTCAGCATCATCAATAAATTACTTGAATGCAAGTGCTCGCTTAATAACTTGAGCATCTTCCAGCCTAAACAATGTTGTGGATCTTCTTAAAGACAGTTCACTTCGCTGAAGGAAATTATCCAGCCAGTGTTGTGATGCTTTGAAGTCTTCGGGGGCTATGTCAAACTGTGGTGCCATTGCAAGGGCAAATTCTTGAATCTGAGCCCTATTCACAACCAAAGTCTTTGCTCTCCTGTCAACAACCCATTCACAGATGAGATCTTCCAGCTCGGAAAATAATGGTTGCCGACCTGATCCACACTTGCGCTTTTTAGCATTTCCCTTCTCCACATGTTCAATGAGGTTACCATACTCTGCTCGCCATTTTCGGACCAATCGGATACTCAACATCTTCTCTTTGCAGAAAGCAGTAAGATTTTGGCCCCAAGAGTCTTCCACGATTCCTTTCTTATACTCTATGGAGTAGCTCTTTCTTTTTGCGCTCATGTCTAGGGGTAAAAAAAAAAGAAAATGGCACAGGGGTATCAGGGTGGGGAGGGGGATCACTTAAAATGGCACAGGGGTATCACTTAAATGGCACAGGGGTATCAGGGTGGGGAGGGGGATCACCTAAAATGGCACAGGGGTATCAGGGTGGGGAGGGGGATCACTTAAAATGGCACAGGGGTATCACTTAAATGGCACAGGGGTAACAGGGTGGGGAGGGGGATCACCTAAAATGGCACAGGGGTATCAGGGTGGGGAGCGGGATCACCTAAAATGGCACAGGGGTATCAGGGTCGGGAGGGGGATCACCTAAAATGGCACAGGGGGATCAGAAGGGGGAATCAAAATGGTACAGGAGAATCAGAGGGGGGGATTACTATAGCATTTTAGTACCCCCTTCTGATCCTCCTGTGTCATTTTGATTCACCCCTCTGATCCCCCTGTGTCATTTTAAATGATCCCCCTCCCCACCCTGATCACCCTTTGTCATTTTGATTCCCCCCTCTGATCCCCCTGTGTCATTTTAAATGATCCCCTCCCCACCCTGATCACCCTTTGTCATTTTGATTCACCCCTCTGATACCCCTGTGTCATTTTAAATGATCCCCCTCCCCACCCTGAGTCATTTTAATTACTGTTTTTACCGTAGTCCCCCCCCCCCACCTTCACCAGATATCCCCCACCTTCCATCACATATCCCCCCCCCCCACCTGTCACCCCGTCCCCTGTGTGTCCGTGCCAGTCAGGGCAGAGCGAGCAGCGGCGGAGGAAGCCGGAAGCTTGTCCTGTCGGCGGCAGCGGCGCGGGCTCTGCGGCCAATCCGTGAGCTGCGTGGCGGCACCTGTAGGGTCCGGAGGAATCAGACTCCTTATGGTAGGGTAGTGGGGTCCTTACATTCTGGGGTGGGATGCTTTATTATCGGGGAGGCATTATTTTCGGGGGGTTCTTTATAATCGGGGAGGTCTTATTTTCGGGGGGTGCTTTATAATCGGGGATGTCTTATTTTCGGGGGGTGCTTTATAATCGGGGAGGTCTTATTTTCGGGGGGTGCTTTATTATCGGGTAGGCCTTATTTTCGGGGGGATGCCTTATATTTCAAGGATAGGCAAAATTAGAGGTAGGTCTTATTTTCGGGGGATGTCTTATTTTCGGGGAAAGACGGTATATCTCCATGCACCCGGTTTGTATGTGCAGAGATATATATGTCACACCTCTAATTAACTTATTACCACTTGTGGACTGAGTATATAAAAAATAACTTTTACTAATAAATCGCTAAAAGCAAAGGTGGTTGCAGTGGGACGAAAAAAACATACATACATATACACATACACTCACCTAAAGAATTATTAAGAACACCTGTTCTATTTCTCATTAATGCGATTATCTAGTCAACCAATCACATGGCAGTTGCTTCAATGCATGTAGGGTTGTGGTCCTGGTCAAGACAATCTCCTGAACTCCAAACTGAATGTCAGAATGGGAAAGAAAGGTGATTTAAGCAATTTTGAGCGTGGCATGTTTGTTGGTGCCAGACAGGCCGGTCTGAGTATTTCACAATCTGCTCAGTTACTGGGATTTTCACGCACAACCATTTCTAGGGTTTACAAAGAATGGTGTGAAAAGGGAAAAACATCCAGTATGCGGCAGTCCTGTGGGCAAAAATGCCTTGTGGAAGCTAGAGCTCAGAGGAGAATGAGCCGACTGATTCAAGCTGATAGAAGAGCAACGTTGACTGAAATAACCACTCGTTACAACCGAGGTATGCAGCAAAGCATTTGTGAAGCCACAACACGCACAACCTTGAGGCGGATGGGCTACAACAGCAGAAGACCCCACCGGGTACCACTCATCTCCACTACAAATAGGAAAAAGAGGCTACAATTTGCACGAGCTCAACAAAATTGGACTGTTGAAGACTGGAAAAATGGTTTCTTGAACATGACAATGAGTTCACTGTACTAAAATGGCCCCCACAGTCACCAGATCTCAACCCAATAGAGCATCTTTGGGATGTGGTGGAACGGGAGCTTCGTGCCCTGGATGTGCATCTCTCAAATCTCCATCAACTGCAAGATGCTATCCTATCAATATGGGCCAACATTTCTAAAGAATGCTATCAGCACCTTGCTGAATCAATGCCACGTAGAATTAAGGCAGTTCTGAAGGCAAAAGGGGGTCCAACACCGTATTGGTATGGTGTTCCTAATAATTCTTTAGGTGAGTGTATATTGCCACCATCTGGGGCCGCGGTAGGATAGTAATGGGTAGATTTTATCCCATCCTGTAGACACACGACCAGTGGACAGTGGGTAGCGTCAGTGTCCTGATATAATGATGGACACTGGTGACCAATGCTTCTGTGAGTATGGCAGTCTGGACACTCCTATAGGGGCGACCCCATACGGAACCTGTCCCTATAATGGGGCCTAGTCCCTGTAAAGCCCTTACTGTATAGCCCTACATGCTATGTTTCATTCCATAGAAGTTGGAACTCATCAGGGGCTCATTGAAGTCAAAGGGTTTCTACAAAGACACAGAAAAAGACACGCAAAGAGACCACGGTTACTAAATATGCTTAGTCATACAGACTTTACACGGGAATTATTAAGTGTCCTCTACTTACTACTTCAGGATAAGTTTTCTTTGTAGATTGGAGGATGTGCGGACGGTCAGTGGTACCAGTCCCCACAGGGGTATGGGAAAGTGTCCCCACAATACCCTCGCCTCACCGCAAGATGCTCAGAGTGCGGAGATACAGCATACCACGCCGTATTGCCTTTTAAATCCGGCGCCTCAGGCAGTTACCGCCCCCTTCTTACGCCTCCTCGCACGGTGGAACGCACGCTGTTACTGTGCGCTCCAATTCCACCAGAAGTTGGCATCACATGATCGTTGGGGCTACCGGAAGCTCAGTGCGTCAGTGTCTGTGCGTCCCCCGCCGCCTAGCAGCCGGATGACGCCCAGGCACTGCACGCTCATATGCTGTCACAGATGCCGGACGGCAGATTTATTCAATGCGATCATTTGAATATGGATTTCTTTGGCAAGTTTCTCATCAATACATGTGTCCACGTAACGTTAATTGTGGGATGCAGATAGGAGGAATATGTGAAACAGATTAATGGTCCTACACCAGTTAGATCTTTCGGACTTAGATCGTCATCAGTGGCTATTCAAGTGAAGCAAGTATAGCTCTGTTGCTCATTGAGGCAATTAGGGTGTACAGTCTTCAAATAAAAAATCCATCTTGCCTCACACTGGAGGATTCTCTTATCCCAGTCGCCGCTTCTTAGTGGTGGACTCACTTTTTCGATGACCAGTCTTGCAATTGATCAGGTCTCTAATGACATAAGTTTTCCCCGTGTTACTGCTCCTAAAGGATTTTCCACACTGCATGTACTTACAGGCTATGCACCCACTGCATCTGTAGTTACCATGGATTCCTTTTTCAAGCCAAGTTTTGGGTGCTGGTTTTGGGGAAAAATGACTGTTCACCATCCAGTCACGTACACTTTTTCCCCTCCTGTATGTTATACTTGGATATTCTTTTATGGTGGCACAGAGGTCGGGGTCCATTCTAAGTACATGCCAGTGTTTCGCTATTATTTATCTTATGCCAGTAGAGGCCTCATTAAATGTACTGATCAAGCGTATCTCTTGTGCCTTTGTTAAAGACACATTGTGTCACTGCTTGTTGTCTTTTTGGGGATAAGAAGTGAGCTGCGGTCACGGGCTTTTGCAGCCTGATAGGCTGGTTTTAGCGTGCCAATGGGGTAACCCCGATCCGTGAAGTGGTTTTTCAAGGTTGCTGCTTGTGTCTGAAATTCCGCATCTTTGGAGCAATTCCTCCTTAACCTTAGATATTAACCTCGAGGAATTCCCCATGTACTGAGCCCGTGACTGCAGCTCAGTACATTTAATGAGGCCTCTACTGGCATAAGAGAAATAATAGCGAAACACTGGCATGTACTTAGAATGGAAGCCGACCTGATATAGGTTTTTGAGGAGGAAAATAAGAAAAATTTTTTTTTTAACCAAAAGGTGTGCTTTTGGTGGATTTTGAACTAATGGTGGTCTGGGGATGACATTGTTATGGGGGACCTATGGATGACGCTGTTATGGAGGATCTGTGGCTGACGCACTATTATGGGGGATCTGTGGCTGACGCACTGTTATGGGGGATCTGTGGCTGACGCACTGTTATGGGGGACCTGTGGCTGACGCACTGTTATGGGGGACCTGTGGCTGATGCACTGTTATGGGGGACCTATGGCTGACGCACTGTTATGGGGGACCTGTGGCTGACGCACTGTTATGGGGGACCTATGGCTGACGCACTGTTATGGGGGACCTGTGGCTGACACACTCTTATAGGGGATCTGTGGGTGACACACTGTTATGGGGGGATCTGTGGCTGACGCACTGTTATTGGGATCTGTGGCTGACGCACTGTTATGGGGGACCTGTGGATGATGCACTGTTATGGGGGATCTGTGGATGTAATACTGTTATGGGGATCTGTGGATGACACACTGTTATGGGTGATCTGTGGATGATGCACTGTTATGGGGATGTGTGCTGTGACACATAGGGCCATGAGGGGGACCAGCATAAGATCCCATATGTGTGGATGACACACCTAGGTTTTTGAGGAGGAAAATAAGAAAAAAAATATTTTGAACCAAAAGGTGTGCTTTTGGTGGATTTTGAACTAATGGTGGTCTGGGGATGACATTGTTATGGGGGACCTGTGGATGACGCTGTTATGGGGGTCTGTGGCTGACGCACTGTTATGGGGGATCTGTGGGTGACACACTGTTATGGGGGAGCTGTGGCTGACACACTCTTATGGGGGATCTGTGGATGTAACACTGTTATGGGGATCTGTGGGTGACACACTGTTATGGGGGATCTGTGGGTGACACACTGTTATGGGGGATCTGTGGCTGACGCACTGTTATGGGGGATCTATGGGTGACACACTGTTATGGGGGACCTGTGGCTGACACACTCTTATGGGGGATCTATGGCTGAAGCACTGTTATGGGGGATCTGTGGCTGATGCACTGCTATGGGGGATCTGTGGCTGACGCACTGTTATGGGGGACCTGTGGCTGACGCACTGTTATGGGGGATCTGTGGATGTAACACTGTCATGGGGATCTGTGTATGACACACTGTTATGGGGGATCTGTGGATGATGCACTGTTATGGGGGATGGGTGCTGTGACACATAGAGCCATGAGGGGGACCAGCATAAGATGCTATATGTGTGGGTGACACACATATAGCATCTTATGCTGGTCCCCCTAATGGCCCTAAGTTTCACAGCATTACTTCATTAATATGTGTCCCATTACACTCTGCACACAGCAGTCTCTTTGTATGTAAAGTCTATTTCTTTAATGCTGAAGCAATCACTCTCCTTTGATAAACTAGCCTAATTGCCTGAAACAGTACTCACTCTATGAATGCAGCGGTCCGGCCGGCGCGTGACGTCACTCAGTCAGTCACGCTCCTCCACTTCATTAATGAAGCAGGAGCACGACTGACTGACTGACATCACGCCGGACCGCTGCATTTATAGAGTGAGTACTGTTTCAGGTGATTAGGCTAGTTTATCAAAGGAGAGCGATTGCTTCAGCATTGAAGAAATAGACTTTACATACAAAGAGACTGCTGTGCGCGGGGCCTGGTGTAATACAGTGACTGCACCGGGCCCCGCCGCGAGTTGCCAGCCTCCAGGCCCTCCTTCCACCCCGCATAACTGTAACTGATGTATCGCCGGCCGCGTTGTGCAGCATACATCAGTGTCAGCCATGTAAAAATGACACCATTGCTTTATAAGACGCACTGCCATTTCCCCCCACTTTGGGGGGGGAGTGCGTCTTATAAAGCAAAAAACACAGTAAATCTAATTCAACCTCTATATTAGACCATCCAAAGAAAAAAGGTGGTACCCTGAGACCATGCCTGGACTTCCGTGAGCTCAATCGTATTACCGTCCGTGATCCTTACCGCCTTCCTTTGATTCCGGATTTGTTTAGTCAGATTGTCGGTGCCAAGGTGTTCTCTAAGTTGGATCTGAGGGGGGCATATAATCTGGTAAGGATCAAGGAGGGGGATGAGTGGAAGACCGCATTTAATACCCCTGAGGGTCATTTTGAAAACCTGGTCATGCCCTTTGGGTTAACCAATGCTCCTGCGGTTTTTCAAGACTTTGTAAATGACATCTTTCATCATCTGGTGGGGAGGTTTGTCGTTGTATACCTTGATGACATACTAATTTATTCGCCTGATATAGAGACTCATCAGGATCATGTGAGACAGGTGTTACAGATCCTAAGAGAAAATAAGTTGTATGCTAAGATGGAAAAGTGTGTATTTGCTGTACAGGAAGTGCAATTTCTGGGTTACCTGCTCTCATCCTCAGGTTTTCGTATGGATCCCGAGAAGGTCCGTGCCGTGTTGGACTGGAATCGACCCGAAAATCTGAAAGCGCTTATGCGGTTTTTGGGGTTTACCAACTACTACCGTAAATTTATCTTGAACTATTCATCGGTGGTTAAACCTTTAACAGACATGACTAGGAAGGGTGCGCATATTTCTGTCTGGTCTGATGCGGCATTACAGGCTTTTTCTGCTTTGAAAGAATGTTTTGCTTCGGCCCCTATTCTGATGCAACCGGACGTGACTCAGCCATTTATTGTTGAGGTTGACGCGTCCGAGGTAGGGGTAGGAGCAATCTTGTCGCAAGGTCCTTCACCTAGTAAATGGCGCCTATGTGCATTTTTCTCTAAAAAACTCTCTACTGCTGAAAGGAATTATGATGTGGGGAATAGGGAATTGCTGGCCATTAAGTTGGCGTTCGAGGAATGGCGGCATTGGTTGGAAGGAGCAATTCACCCTATTACAGTAATTACGGATCACAAGAATCTGGCCTACCTGGAGTCGGTTAAGCGACTGAAACCAAGGCAGGCCAGATGGTCATTGTTTTTCACCAGATTTACCTTCATCTTCACTTACCGCCCTGGGGTTAAGAACGTCAAGGCGAATGCTTTGTCGCGTAGCTTTCCTGGAAGGGGGGGGAGGGTGAGTCTAATGACCCATGTCCCATTTTATCTGAAGGGGTAGTCATATCCGCTCTTTATCCTGATCTTGAGGCCAGGGTGTTGGAGGCACAGGAGGATGCTCCGGACTCTTGTCCTCCGGGGAAGTTGTTTGTTCCCTCCGAATTACGTCACAAGGTGTTTGAGGAACATCACTGTACGGTGCTTGCTGGGCACCCTGGGAGCAGATCGACTGTCGATCTCATCTCTCGCCGATTTTGGTGTCCGGGGTTGCATAAGTGTGTTGAGGACTATGTGTCAGCCTGTGGTACCTGTGCACGTGCTAAGGTGACACATACTTGGCCTTCCGGATCTCTGCTTCCATTGCCCATCCCGTCCAGACCTTGGACCCATTTGTCCATGGATTTTATCATGGATTTACCGAATTCTTTGGGAAAAACTGTGATTCTGGTGGTTGTAGATCGTTTTAGTAAAATGGCACACTTTATTGCATTACCTAGTCTACCCAATGCTAAAACTCTTGCACAGGTGTTTGTCGACAACATTGTGAAACTACATGGCATTCCCTCTGATGTGGTGTCCGATAGAGGGACTCAGTTGGTTTCCAGATTCTGGAAAGTGTTCTGTACTCGTCTGGGTGTACAATTGTCCTTCTCTTTGGCTTTTCATCCTCAGTCGAACGGACAGACAGAGCGCACTAATAAGAATCTGGAGACTTACTTGAGATGTTTTGTTTCAGAGAATCAGGAAGAGTGGTCTTCATTTTTGTCGTTGAGCTGAGTTTTCTATAAATAACCATAGACAGGAATCCACTGATAAGTCGCAGTTTTTTGGGTCATATGGGTTCCATCCACAGTTTGGTACATTTTCTGGTGCTCAAAATCCCGGCATTCCTGAGGAGGAACGATTTTCCTCTTCTTTGTCTTCTATTTGGCGGAAAATCCAAAATAACCTGAAAAAATGGCAACAGGTATAAGCGTGTGTCTGACAGGAGACGTATGAGTGGTCCGGACCTGAGAGTGGGTGATTCTGTGTGATTGTCTACAAGAAACATTAAACTTAAGGTACCTTCTTGGAAGTAGGGCCCAAGATTTATTGGTCCATATAAGATCACTGCCATTGTTAACCCTGTAGCCTTCCATCTTGAACTTCCTCAGGCATTGAAAATCCATAACGTATTTCATAAATCGTTGCTAAAGAAATGTGTCGAACCTGTTGAGCTGCCCTCCTTGCCTCCCGCTCCTGTCATGGTGAACGGCAATTTAAAATTTCAGATCAGCAGGATTGTGGACTCCCGAGTTCTCCAGAGATCCCTCTAGTATCTCGTTCATTTGAGAGGGTATGGACCAGAGGAGAGGATGTGGGTTCCAGCGACCGATGTTAATGCTAGTCGTCTGGTGAGAGCATTCCACAGAGCTCATCCTGATAAGGTCGGTCCTGATTATCTATGCATTAGTGATCTGACAGCCTCATTTGGTTTCACTTTGTCTATGTGTTGCTGGTATGTCCACACTTCCTGTTCAGGTGTGGATCATGTGACCTCTACCACACCCTATTTAGTCTGACTTTTCCCATCACTCCTTGCTTGGGATAGCTTCATTTGGTCTTGGAAGAGCTGGAGTGTGGTTCGTGTTGAAGTCCTGTTCATCCTTCATCCTCTGAAGTTAAGTGTTCCGCTTGTCGTGTTTTGTATTCCCCCCCCCCCCCCCCCCCCCCCCCCCGGTTGTTTACTAGACCTCAGTGAGACGCTAGTTCCTTCACCAGGGAAGGAACAGGTGGTCTTTGCCCTGTCATTATCTTTAGGGCATCGGAGGGTCACCAGGGTTTTTTAGGTTCCCGTGTATAGGTATCTCTACCATCGAGAGGTGCCCATACGGATAGGAGTTAAGGCCAGGAGCAGGGTTTTATAGGTGGTGACCCTTTTCCTTCCCTAGCGGTGAGACCTAGTGTCTTTCCACTTCCTTCTTGATTGTCTTTTGGTGTTCTCCCCTACTACATCCGTGACAATATCTGAAAAAGTTTGTGACGGGATTTGAACTCACAGCTTCTGCAAAATATGCCCCCGGATGAAGACACACCGAAACATGCGTCGGGGTAGCGCCATCCTGGTACACACACACTGCTTCTTGGGTGAGACGTGTTCATGTTTGGCCTAGACTTTTGCAGGACTTGTCCCCATTTATATGTTCAGGTTGCCAATATCCTCATACTATGTATTGTTTATGACTTCTGCTATCATTAACTCACTCTAATGTCAACTTTTACTGGTACATTACTTTCTATATTATTTATTTATCCCTATACATAACATATTTTTGTGGTGTGTGTATTACCTGTATGGTGTCTGTTCTGCCACTTCCCCCTTTTTAATGGTATATTTTGTTACATATCATGACTTAATAAAATACTATATTTTATATGAGTATTATGTGAGCTCCATTTTTTTTGCCTTAGTTGTTCTTATAACTATTAAAGACTAATGCATAATTCCTAATATACTATGATATGACAAATCACTTGTAAGTGGAAGTCTGATAGTAGAAAGGAGAAGCCAACGTGGATTCAAAATTCCCTCTTTCTTCTAATTCAGAAAGGGGGAGATTTATCATTTCCGATGCGTGTGAAAAAAAAATAAAAATTGTTGCATCTTTCAGATTATATGTCAGCCTCACTATTTTTAGAAAGGGGGTGTGACAAGGGCAGGAAGGAGCATAATCAACAGCCACAACAAATTTACATACATTTAAGCCAGTTTTTTGGTGCAAATCAAACCAGAAATCGACGGCAGCTCAGAGTCCGTGTGTGGATATCAAGACTGATACAGCAAGGGCCAGTCTTTAAAAACTCCCCCTCAGACTGTTTTATGTCAGTCTGCGCCCTGTATCCCATGGTCATATTATAGCCTGGCATAAATGGTGGTCCATGGCTTGCTATTGGCATGGAAACCACTGTGGGGAACAGGAATTCCCTGCAGTTGTCTTATAAAGTGTACAGTCAAATACAATACAACATTTTTAGGCAAATGTACATTACCCGGTTTCTGAAAGGTACCTCCAAGCTGCAGGTATACTTGGGGTATACACCATATTGAGACCATTTATTAGTACATACATCATCAATATTAAAAGGTTGTGTACTCAGCAGTCGCACCCTGAGGACAGGGGTGTAGCTAAAGGCTCGTGGGCCCTGGTGCAAGAGATCAGCTTGGGCCCCCCTTCTCTTAGTGCTTTGTGGCCTGGAGCAGGGAAGCCTTCGTGCTGCCTGAGGCAAAAATTAAAACGGCACCCCCCATGCCAAATTCTTGACCTAATCCCTTTCCTCCATCCAGAGGTATAACTTGACCAGCATGCACTTTCTATAATACCGGTGTCTTCTTGTCCATCACAAGGGTCTTTGGCCCCCTCAGGTGCCTGAGCCCGGTAGTGATTGTGATACGTTCTTGCCTAAGGATATAAAACAGTCCAAAATGACAGTCGCTTTCATGTACTTACAATTAGCAATAGTTTCAACAAGAGTTGAATCTACAGAGATCCTTTTTCAGCAGACTAATAGTATGTAGAAGAAAGATTTGGCAGTGGAGCTAGTTTGACAATTGAGTGATATTACCTAGTATAATGTATTGGACTCCGTCCAACATCCTCTTTACAAAGGATATTAACTCTCTTTTAATAACTCCCTAAAGACTAATGTTATTGACACAATAAACATATGACTCTTTGTGTACTAAGCATCCAATTATGCCTCTTCTTTATTATACTTTGCAGATGTAAAGAATTCCAGCAGTGCCCTGTGGGAAATTTATAGAGGCTTACAATGAATTACTTTTGAACGATTGTCAATTTTTTTGATTTCCCCTTCACCTCTTTTTCAATGTATACTGTTTTAATGAATGATTTTGTAATCTTTAATGCTTTGCATTACCTCCTGTAGTGATGGACGAACATCGGCCGGAGCGTTCATGTTTGTGATCAAATATTCGTGAACCGCGCGTTTGCTGCGGGCCACATTCACTTTAATCGCAGGCGAACCTGAAAAACCTTCAGGTGATATTTTCAGCCATCAAATACTTACTAGAAGTGCACAAATAGTTCAACAACATGAACAGTGACATACCAGAGGGGGATCAGTGGCAAAAATTCCCACAAAAAATATATATTTTAATCAGAGGCCATTTTTATGCGTCTTAAAAGGAAACTCTCAAAAATGTGCCCTGCCAGAGCCTAGAACATTTTTATTTTAGGCCACGGGAGTACAGGCCCCAAAAATTAGGCATTCACCTGACAGAAAAGAACAAGTGATTATGTGGCTGGAGGTATATTAGATGGTCAATTAATATCAATTTTACTATAGGCCACGGGAGTACAGGCCCCAAACATTAGGCATTCAACTGACAGAAAAGAACAAGTAATTATGTGGCTGAAGGTACAGCCAGGTCCATAAATATTGGGACATCGACCCAATTGTAAATTTTTTGGCTCTATACACCACAACAGTGGATTTGAAATGAAACAAACAAGATGTGCTTTAACTGCAGACTGTCAGCTTTAATTTGAGGGTATTTACATCCAAATCAGGTGAACGGTGTAGGAATTACAACAGTTTGCATATGTGCCTCCCACTTGTTAAGGGACCAAAAGTAATGGACAGAATAATAATCATAAATCAAACTTTCACTTTTTAATACTTGGTTGCAAATCCTTTGCAGTCAATTACAGCCTGAAGTCTGGAACGCCTAGACATCACCAGACGCTGGGTTTCATCCCTGGTGATGCACTGCCAGGCCTCTACTGCAACTGTCTTCAGTTCCTCCTTGTTCTTGGGGCATTTTCCCTTCAGTTTTATCTTCAGCAAGTGAAATGCATGCTCAATCGGATTCAGGTCAGGTGATTGACTTGGCCATTGTATAACATTCCACTTTTTTCCCTTAAAAAACTCTTTGGTTGCTTTCGCAGTATGCTTTGGGTCATTGTCCATCTGCACTGTGAAGTGCAGTCCAATGAGTTCTGAAGCATTTAGCTGAATATGAGCAGATAATATTGCCCGAAACACTTCAGAATTCATCCTGCTGCTTTTATCAGCAGTCACATCATCATTAAATACAAGAGAACCAGTTCCATTGGCAGCCATACATGCCCACGCCATGACACTACCACCACCATGCTTCACTGATGAGGTGGTATGCTTAGGATCATAAGAAGTTCCTTTCCTTCTCCATACTCTTCTCTTCTCATCACTCTGGTCCAAGTTGATCTTGGTCTCATCTGTCCATAGGATGTTGTTCCAGAACTGTGAAGGCTTCTTTAGATGTCGTTTGGCAAACTCTAATCTGGTCTTCCTGTTTGAGGCTCGGCAATGGTTTACATCTTGTGGTGAACCCTCTGTATTCACTCTGGTGAAGTCTTCTCTTGATTGTTGACTTTGACACACATACACCTATCTCCTGGAGAGTGTTCTTGATCTGGCCAACTGTTGTGAAGGGTGTTTTCTTCACCAGGGAAAGAATTCTTCGGTCATCCACCACAGTTGTTTTCCGTGGTCTACCGGGTCTTTTGGTGTTGCTGAGCTCACTGGTACGTTCCTTCATTTTAAGAATGTTCCAAACTGTTGTTTTGGCCACGCCTAATGTTTTTGCTATCTCTCTGATGGGTTTGTTTTGTTTTTTTCAGCCTAATGATGGCTTGCTTCACTAATAGTGACAGCTCTTAGGATCTCAAAGGAGAGCGATTGCTTCAGCATTGAAGAAATAGACTTTACATACAAAGAGACTGCTGTGTGCGGGGCCTGGTGTAATACAGTGACTGCACCGGGCCCCGCCGCGAGTTTGCCAGCCTCCAGCCCCTCCTTCCACCCCGCATAACTGTAACTGATGTATCGCCGGCCGCGTTGTGCAGCATACATCGGTGTCAGCCATGTAAAAATGACACCATTGCTTTATAAGACGCACTGCCATTTCCCCCCCACTTTTTTTGGGGGGGGGAGTGCATCTTTTAGAGTGAAAAACACGGTAAATCTAATTTAACCTCTATCTGAAAAAGTTTGTGACGGGATTTGAACTCACAGCTTCTGCAAAATATGCCCCCGGACGAAGACACACCGAAACGTGCGTCGGGGTAGCGCCATCCTGGTACACACACACTGCTTCTTGGGTGAGTCGTGTTCATGTTTGGCCTAGACTTTTGCAGGACTTGTCCCCATTTATATGTTCAGGTTGCCAATATCCTCATACTATGTATTGTTTATGACTTCTGCTATCATTAACTCACTCTAATGTCAACTTTTACTGGTACATTACTTTCTATATTATTTATTTATCCCTATACATAAAAAAAATTTGTGGTGTGTGTATTGCCTGTATGGTGTCTGTTCTGCCACTTCCCCCTTTTTAATGGTATATTTTGTTACATATCATGACTTAATAAAATACAATATTTTATATGAGTATTATGTGAGCTCTATTCTTTTTGCCTTAGTTGTTCTTATATAACTATTAAAGACTAATGCATAATTCCTAATATACTATGATATGACAAATCACTTGTAAGCAGAAGTCTGATGGCACCCCCATGCCAAATTCTTGACCTAATCACTTCCCTCCATCCAGAGGTGTAACTTGACCAGCATGCACTTTCTGACACCCACATAATGCGGCGGGGCACGGGAGTGGAGCGCATAGTTCCCTGCCCCACCGCCGATCACTGCCATAGGCTTCAGGCCTAGTAGGCCTGAGGCCTATGCGGTAGTGAAATCCCGGCGCAGGCGCGCGCGATGAAGTCATCGCTCGCGCCTGTGCTGGGAGTCTGCGAGCAAGCGCAGGTAAGTATTTAGCTTTTCTTTTTTTTTTCTTTTTTTTTATATGCCAACTTTGGGGGACATGAGGGGGATGCACATTGGAGGACATGTGGGGGGAAAATATGGTGGGATACTGTGTGGGAGCAAATTGGGAGGGATTATTATGTGGGGGCAATAATTATGGGAGGGATTACTATGTGGGGGGGAATTACTATATGGGCAATGTGGGGGAAACTACTGCGTGGGGGACACTACTGTATGGGGGCAGTGTGGGGGACACTACTGTGTGGGGGCAGTGTGGGGGACACTACTGTATGGGGGCTGTGTGAGGGAAAATACTGTATAGGGGCAGTGGGGGGAGACTACTGTGTTGGGGACACTACTATGTGGGGGCAGTGTGGGGGAAATTACTGTGTGGGGGCAGTGTGAGGGAAACTACTGTATGGGGCAGTGCGGGGGAAATTACTGTATGGGGCAGTGTGGAGGAAATTACTGTGTGGGAGCAGTGTGGAGGAAATTACTGTATGGGGCAGTGTGGGGGAAACTACTGTATGGGGGAAGTGTGTGGGAAAATACTGTATGGGGCAGTGTGGGGGAGACTACTGTGTGGGGGACACTACTGTATGGGGGCAGTGTGGGGGAAATTATTGTGTGGGGGCAGTGTGGGGAAAACTACTGTATAGGGGCAGTGTGAAGGAAACTACTGTGTGGGGGCAGTGTGGAGGAAATTACAGTATGGGGGCAGTGTGGGGGAAACTACTGTGGGGGGCAATGTTGGGGGAAATTACTATATGGGGGGCAGTGTGGGGGAAACGACTATATGGGGGCAGCGTGGGGGCATTGTTATTGGGAAGGCACTGTAGGGGCAATTCTATTTCTGGGGACACTATACAGGGATTATTACCTGGAGCACAATATAGGGTGTTATTATTACTGGGGGCACTCTAGGGGACATTACAGCTGCTGTAGACACTATAGGGACATTTAGGGTAATTTATCAAACTACTGTAAAGTAGAACTCGCTTAATTGCCCATAGCAGCCAATCAGATTCCACTTTCATTTTGACAGCTCTTTTGGAAATCTAGTTCTACTTTACCCAGTTTGATAAATGACCCCAATTATGCCACTATTTTTTCAGCAGTATAGTACCTGGGGCAATGGGGGCACAGTATTGAGGGTGGCAACAGGATGACAGTGTGGGGACACCAGGATAGGGAGGTTGATGGAAAAACGGAGAAATCTCTCGTGTCTATATTTCAAACTCTGTAGAGACGAGATGCGGCTGAAAGAATTTGTCATGGCGGTCTAACGGAAGAGAAGAGGAAAAAGAAGGTCTACATGACAGACGTCCCTGGATGTAAGAGGTATGTGGTCAAGTATTAGACGGGGGGGGGGCCAGAGAAAGAACCCGCCCCGGTTGCCAAACACCCTGGGCACGCCACTGCTGCAGGCCAGTGGAGTACAGGCCCCCAAAATTAGGCATTCACCTACAGAAATAACAAGTGATTATGTGGCTGGAGGTATATTAAACGGTGAGTGGATAACAATTTTACTGTAGGCCAGAACAGGCCCCAAAAATTAGGCATTCGCCTGACAGAAAAGAACAAGTGATTATCTGGCTGGAGGTACATTAGGCGGTCACTGAATAACAATTTTACTGTAGGCCAGTACAGGCCCCATAAATTAGGTATTCATCTGACAGAAAAGAACTAGCGATTATGTGTCTGGAGGTACATTAGCCGGTCACTGGATACAAATTTTACTGTAGGCTTCTGGAGTAGAGGCCCAAAAATTAGGCATTCACGTGACAGAAAAGGCCTTTTATGCCGCTGTATATACATAAGACAAGGACCATTCTTTGTTCTGGGTGGTGGCGGATATGTGTGGGCTGGCATGAGGAAATTCAATACACAAGGTCGTCACAGGAGTTGAATTCCTCTGAGATCCATCCTCATAAATTTTTAGAAATGTGAGCTAGGTGAGTGCGCTCATCGGTTACGATCCCCCCTGCTGCGCTGAATATTCTTTAGGACAGGACACTCGACGAGGGGTAAGCCAAGAGATCCATGACAAATTGTGCCAGTTCTGGCCACAGGTCAAGCCTGCACACCCAGTAGTCCAGGGGTCCTTCGCTAATCAGAGCGTCCACATCAGCTGTTAACCCGATGTAGTCGGACACCTGTTGGTCTAGGCATTCACTGAGGCTGGATCCGGAAGGTGGCTCTCGATGGGTTGGCTGCAAGAATGATCTTCTATCCGAAGTGACCAACACATCTTCAAACCACCCTCACCTGTTTTGGTACCCGCACCTGTTTTGCTGTGGGTGGAAATTCCTCTGCCAGCGCCCGCAAAAGTTGAATGCAGCATCTCTCGCAGCAAGGCCTGGAAATGCTTCATTCTGACAGCCCTCTGTGATTCTGGTAACATGTCCGCCATTTTGTGTTTGTACCGGGGTTCTAAGTACGTTACCACCCAGTACTGGTCCTTGCCCTTTATGCTTTTTATACGGGGGTCCCTCTTCAAACGCTGGAGCATGAAGGCCCCCATTTGCACTAAATTGGAAGTGGTGGAGAGCACTGGCTCCTGCTCACCGCCCAGGAGAATGTCATCATCGGTCTCCTCCCCCCAGCCAACAACACCAGGGATCCCAGAAAAATTTAAAGTCCCCCTCAAAGCCTGCTCTTCTTGCTCCTCCTCCTCCCCCCAGCCATCATCCTCCTCTGACTCCTCTTCAGACTCCTGCTGACTTTTCTCAGATGGAGTAGCCCCATTTCATTCAACACGCCTCATCTTCCGGCTCCTCGACAACTTGATCAATGACACGACGCAATGCACGCTCCAGAAAGAAGGCATAAGGTACTATGTCACTGATGGTGCCATGGCTGCGACTGACCAGTTTGGTGATCTCATCAACTGGCTGCAGAAGTCAGCATGCGTCGCACATGAGCAGCCACTAACGCAGTAAAAAAAAAAAAAAAAAGCTCCCCAGAACCTGTCCTGCTGCAGAGTTCCTACAGGTAGTCGTTAACGGCATGTTGCTGCTGGAGCAGCCTGTCAAGCATATACAAGGAGGAGTTACAGCGCATCGGGCTGTCACAAATCAGACGTCTGTCACCGCTAAACGTCAGCAAGGCGAGCCATGGCCGTGTAAGATCTTCTAAAATGGCCAGAGATTTTCCTGGCCTGCCGCAAGACGTCCTGGACCTCTGGGTAATTGGCAACGAATCGCTGCACGACTAAGTTCAGGATGTGTGCCATGCACGGCACGTGTGTCCATTTTGCCCTGTTTCAGCGCGCTCAGCAGATTGGTACCGTTGTCACACACCACTTTACCAACTGTCAAATGAGCAGGGTTAGCCACTGATCGGGCCTGTGACCGCAGAGCTGAAAGCAGTGCAGGAACAGTGTGGCTCTTGGCTTCCAAGCACAATCAGTCGCAGCACAGCATGGCCAACATCTCACCTGGCACGTTGAATAGGTTCTGGGGAGCTTGGGGGGTGCAGCGGAAGAGGCAGTAGCAGTGTAAAAGAAGAAGAGGCAGGCCTGCATGCAATCCGTGGGGGTAAAACCAAATCCACACGGGGTTATGTTAATTCCCTGCCTATGTTTGCTCTACCACATGTCTGTGGTCAGATGTATCTTGGCACCGACATTGTGTGCCAGAGATATATTCAATTGCCGCTGAGCGTGGGCATATACAGTACAGACCAAAAGTTTGGACACACCTTCTCATTCAAAGAGTTTTCTTTATTTTCATGACTATGAAGGCATCAAAACGATGAATTAACACATGTAGAATTCTATACATAACAAACAAGTGTGAAACACTGAAAATATGTCATATTCTAGTTCTTCAAAGTAGCTACCTTTTGCTTTGATTACTGCTTTGCACACTCTTGGCATTCTCTTGATGAGCTTCAAGAGGTAGTCCCCTGAAATGGTCTTCCAACAGTCTTGAAGGAGTTCCCAGAGATGCTTAGCACTTGTGGCCCTTTTGTCTTCACTCTGCGGTCCAGCTCACCCCAAACCATCTCGATTGGGTCAGGTCCGGTGACTGTGGAGGCCAGGTCATCTGGCGCAGCACCCCATCACTCTCTTCATGGTCAAATTGCCCTTACTTTCAAAGTTTTCCAAATTTTTCGGCTGACTGACTGACCTTCATTTCTTAAAGTAATGATGGCCACTCGTTTTTCTTTACTTTAGCTGCTTTTTTCTTGCCATAATACAAATTCTAACAGTCTAATCAGTAGGACTATCAGCTGTGTAT
This sequence comes from Bufo bufo, assembly GCF_905171765.1. Taxonomy (NCBI): domain Eukaryota; kingdom Metazoa; phylum Chordata; class Amphibia; order Anura; family Bufonidae; genus Bufo; species Bufo bufo. Next base: position 564,034,700 of record NC_053392.1, on the reverse strand, counting down.
CCACCTGACTTCTCCTCAACGCAACTGATGGTCCCAACCCCATTTATAAGGCAGAAATCCCACTTATTAAACCTGACAGGGCACACTGTGAAGTGAAAACCATTTCAGGGGATACCTCTTGAAGCTCATCAAGAGAATGCCAAGAGTGTGCAAAGCAGTAATCAAAGCAAAAGGTGGCTACTTTGAAGAACCTAGAATATGACATATTTTCAGTTGTTTCACACTTGTTTGTTATGTATATAATTCCAAATGTGTTAATTTCATAGTTTTGATGCTTCATAGTCATGAAAATAAAGAAAACTCTTTGAATGAGAAGGTGTGTCCAAACTTTTGGTCTGTACTGTAGCTCTAGGATGCCCTTCTGGAAGAAATATTTCCTTCCGGGGACCTTCCATTGCAGTGTGCCAATGGCCACAAATTTTCTAAAGGCCTCCGAGTCCACCAGTTTATATGGCAGTAGTTGGCGGGCTAGCAGTTCCGACAAGCCAGTGGTCAGTAGTGATGAGCGGGAGGTGCCATATTTGATTTCGCAATATTTTGCAAATATTCAATTGAATAATAGTCTTATATTCGTCAAAATCGAATATTCTTCATTATTCTATTTATCGCGATTAATATGCAATTTAATTATTTGCGTTTTTTTTAACTGTATAAGGCAACTTTCCTATTGGTTTGCTAATGGTATGTGTATTTTAAGAATATTCACTATATTGCTATATATTCTTGTTTTAGAATATGACGAATATTCTAAAAAACGAAATTATAGCAATATAGCAAGTATTTGTAAAATACACATATAGACTGCAATTTACCTTTTGGGTCCCCTGCCAGCGCTGCAATTGGCTGGAAACAACGCTCCAGCCAATGGAAACGCTATTAGCTGCAATGGAAGAGGCAGACCTTCCCTGCAAGCAGCCATTCTAGCTAGTGACTGCTTGCAGAGTGCTTCTGTGCCTTTCTGTGTTGCTGTGGCTTGCTGGGACTTGTGGTGCACCACCATTGTGAATTTAACCCCTTTGCTGCTGGGAAAGAAGAAGAAGAAGACTGGAATAGCTGCACAGATTTTTTTTTCCATTTGCAGCTGTTCTAGATCCCTCCGTCCCTGTCCCTTTCCGCCCCGTCCCCCCCATCCTTTTTTTACGGACGCCATTTGGTCCGTGCACTTTTTATTTATTTTTTTATCTTTATTTTTTTAACCTTTTTTCCAGCTCTGCATCACTTTTTCTGCATGCAAGCTGTGACCGCCAAGTGCTTTTCAGTGCGTACCTGCCTGATCTGCACCTGCGGATTATTTGGGCAGATTTTTTTGCCAATTTTTTCATATATTTTTTTTGGGTTAAAAAGAACTGGTAGTTAGTGCTTTATATAATAAATATAGTTAGTGCTTTATATAAATTATATAATAAATATAAATATATATATTATATATATATATAGAGTTATATATTTCTATATATATAGATATAAGTTAAATTTTTAGCCAGTGTAGTAAACTTTTAAACTACAGTTTTTGCACGCACACACAATCTGTGTGCGTGTGTGCGTGCGTGCATGCTGCAGAGCACCAATCAGCAGTGCAGTTTCTAGGTAAAATTTCTCCCCCCCCCCCCATCAAAACTGCTCGATGAAATCATATCAGAAGAGTACTTGCAACCGTCTCACAAAAACCAAGTAACATATAAAACCAGATTCAAAGCATAGATGGCAAGGTGGATTACTGTATACTGTAAATAAAATGTTTGGAGGTTACACATGCGCGACAATATAACCTCTGTGCCATGCTGTACAATAAACAGTATAACCCCTACACAGTGTAAAGGTTTACTGTATATTGTGTGGCACAGTGTATGCTATATGTGTATAACATAAACATACTCCGCATGAAAACTTACAATTACTTGGCTCGGCCCTTGGGGATCTCGGACACTATTTCAACACTTTGGCTGGGGGGCTCGGCGGAGCTGATGTTGTGCTTTATCCTAATGAGAGATTTCATAATAAGGATTTGAAGAAGGGGCAGAGGGATAGCAGAGCAGGGAGAGGCTGGTGCTGCTACTAGGGAGCTCATGCCATTGGGGAGTAATAAAGCCCACCATAACCCCCCCCTCCAGTAGAAATAATACTCCTTATAATGTGACAGTGCAAAAAATACCCCCTTGTAATGCCTCCAGTTGTCCCCATAATGTGCCAGTATAAAATACCCCTTCTAAGTGCCCCCGTAGATGACCCCATAGTGCTCCTCTCCCCCCTTCCCCATAGTACCCACCATAATGTGTCCCAGTATAAAATTCCCCTATACAGAGCCCCCAATATAAAATACCCCTTCTTTTTAGCCTCAGTAGATGCCCCTATAGTGCCACCCAATAATGTGCCAGTAATAAGTGCCCCAATAGATGCCGCCTAATCATGTGCCAGTAAGATGTGCCCCCATAGATGCCCCCAATCATTTGCCAGTAATAAGAACCCCCATAGATGCCCCCCAATCATGTGCCAGTAATAAGAGCCCCACACCATCATGTGCCAGTAGCCAGAGTGCCCCCCTATCATGTGCCAGTAGCCCCCCCTTATGTGCCACTTACCCCCCATCATATGCCAGTCACCCCCCATCATGTGCCAGTAGCCCCTCTTATGTGCCAGTAGCCCCCCTTATGTGCCAGTATCCCCCCTTATGTGCCAGTAGTCCCCCTTATGTGCCAGTAGTCCCCCTTATGTGCCAGTAGCCTCCTATCATGTGCCAGTAGCCCCCCTTATGTGCCAGTAGCTGTCACGGATGTTGTAGGGGAGAACACCAAAGGACAACAAGAAGGAAGGGAAAAGACATTAGGCATCACCGCTAGGGAAGGAAAAGGGTCACCATCTAAAAAACTCTGCTCCTGACCCTAACTCCTATCCGTATGGGCACCTCTCGATGGTAAAGATGCCCATACACAGGAACCTAGAAAACCCTGGTGGCCCTCAGTTGCTCTAATAGTAATGACCGGGCAGAGACAACCCGCTCCTTCCCTGGTGAAGGAACCAGCGTCTCGCTAAAGCCTAGTAAACAACAAAGGTGGGGGGGAATACAAAACACAACAAGCGGAACACTTAACTTCTGAGGCTGATGGATGATGGACGAACAGGAATTCACCATGAACCACACTCCAGCTCTTCCAAAAACCAAATGAAGCTATCCAGAGCAAGGAGTGATGGGTAAAGTCAGACTAAATAGGGAGAGGTGAAGGTCACATAATGGCCAGCAATTCCCTATTCCCCACATCATAATTCCTTTCAGCAGTCAAGAGTTTTTTTTGAAAAAAATGCACATGGGCGCCATTTAGTGGGTGAAGGATCCTGCTCCTACCCCAACCTCAGACGTGTCAACCTCAAAATAAATGGCTGAGACACGTCCGGTTGCACCAGAATAGGGGCGAAGCAAAACATTCTTTCAAAGCAGAAAAGGCCTGTAATGCCGCATCAGAGCAGATAGAAATATCAGCACCCTTCCTAGTCATGTCTGTTAAAGGTTTAACCACCGATGAATAGTTCAAGATAAATTTACGGTAGTAGTTGGTAAACCCCAAAAACCGCATAAGCGCTTTCAGATTTTCGGGTCGATCCCCAGTCCAACACGGCACGGACATTCTCAGGATCCATACGAAAACCTGAGGATGAGAGCAGGTAACCCAGAAATTGCAGTTCCTGTACAGCAAATACACACTTTTCCATCTTAGCATACAACCTTATTCTCTCTTAGGGATCTGTAACACCTGTCTCACATGATCCTGATGAGTCTCATATTAGGTGAATAAATTAGTATGTCATCAAGGTATACAACGACAAACCTCCCCACCAGATGATGAAAGATGTCATTGACAAAGTGTTGAAAAAACTGCAGAGCATTGGTTAACCCAAAGGGCATGACCAGGTTTTCAAATTGATTAAGAAAGACTCCCAGCAGCTGTGTCTTGATGCAGATAAACTACTTTATTCCATAGACGGAAATGGTCCTATAACCAGGACGCGTTTCGGTGATGTGCCTTCATCAACAGGTACATCCAAGTGTGATTAGAACAAGATATACACTCACCTAAATAATTATTAGGAACACTATACTAATACGGTGTTGGACCCCCTTTTGCCTTCAGAACTGCCTTAATTCTACGTGGCATTGATTCAACAAGGTGCTGATAGCATTCTTTAGAAATGCTGGCCCATATTTATAGGATAGCATCTTGCAGTTGATGGAGATTTGAGGGATGCACATCCAGGCACGAAGCTCCCGTTCCACCACATCCCAAAGATGCTCTATTGAGTTGAGATCTGGTGACTGTGGGGGGCATTTAGTACAGTGAACTCATTGTCATGTTCAAGAAACCAATTTGAAATAATTTGAGCTTTGTGACATGGTGCATTATCCTGCTGGAAGTAGCCATCCGAGGATGGATACATGTTCTCATTCTGTTTACACCAAATTCGGACTCTACCATTTGAATGTCTCAACAGAAATCGAGACTCATCAGACCAGGCAACATTTTTCCAGTCTGCAACAGTCCCAATTTTGGTGAGCTCGTGCAAATTGTAGCCTCTTTTTCCTATTTGTAGTGGAGATGAGTGGTACCCGGTGGGGTCTTCTGCTGTTGTAGCCCATCCGCCTCAAGGTTGTGCGTGTTGTGGCTTCACAAATGCTTTGCTACATACCTCGGTTGTAACGAGTGGTTATTTCAGTCAACGTTGCTCTTTCTATCAGCTTGAATCAGTCGGCCCATTCTCCTCTGACCTCTAGCATCACAAGGCATTTTGCCACAGGACTGCCGCATACTGGATGTTTTTCCCTTTTCACACCATTCTTTGTAAACCCTAGAAATGGTTGTGAGTGAAAATCCCAGTAACTGAGCAGATTGTGAAATACTCAGACCGGCCCTTCTGGCACCAACAACCATGCCACACTCAAAATTGCTTAAATCACCTTTCTTTCCCATTCTGACATTCCGTTTGGAGTTCAGGAGATTGTCTTGACCAGGACCACACCCCTAAATGCATTGAAGCAGCTGCCACGTGATTGGTTGACTAGATAATTGCATTAATGAGAAATAGAACAGGTGTTCCTAATAATTCTTTAGGTGAGTGTATATACAAAAGATACCGCCCACAGGGACGGAAGGCCCATCCCACAAGGGGAGTGGCCACAAAGGGATACAAAACATCAATATAAATCAGCATACTACAATAGTCACGGGGACGGGGACCTGCGACATGGTGGGGCAGTAAGTGTGCACACGCCTACACGAACGGACTGACAGGGGTCAGCCCCTGCAACTTCTGGGTCTCCAAATTGGGCACATGGCCTGAGCTTGCCCTTTACCCCTTGGAGGTGCTGGCCTGCTCTGAAGCCAGTGTATTGTCTGAACGTGTGTTTAGCATGACTGGAGGGGGTTATCACAGGTTATATTTCCCAATGTTTTGGGGTGTACCCTAATTTTAAAAATAAAATTTAAAACCAAAAACCAGTGTAGGATACCTCCTCCTCCACTGCCGCTTTCACCGACACCTCCACATCCACCGCCTCCTCAACCTCCTACTCCATATGGACCTGGTCCTCCTAGATCAAGATTAATATTTTTTATTTTTACGTATTTTATGTTATTTAAAGTCATTTCCCTATCTACATTTGTTTGCAGAGCACTTGCCATGCTCTTAACCCCATTTTGACACCATTTGCAGCCCTCTAGCCCTTTCCATGACATTTTTACAGCCATTTTAGTGCTCAAAAGTTCGGGTCCCCATTGACTTCAATGGGGTTCGGGGTTAAGTTCGGGTCCCGAACTCAAACTTTTTTCCGAAGTTCGGCCGAACCCGTCGAACCCGAACATCCAGGTGTCCGCTAAACTCTAATAGGGACCCATCTGCGGAAGCCACCTTGACGGCTGGTAGATGGGCCCGACACATATGTGCGCTAAGAGCTTCCATTATTCATTAATAGTCGGTATTGTACCACTTTTATCTAGAATGACCCCCATTTCTTATCTCTATTGTTTGTATATATAACGGTGTGCAGCCATTTTGTTTTTTGTAATTATGTTTGCTTCATTGATATGCACCTGTGATTCTGAAGGTTCTAGTCAAAATTTTCTTGCAATATATTGAGGGTAGCACCTCTTTTAGACTAAACACACCCATCTACCTGGGACTTCTGAGCAGAGTACGTTTGTAGCTGGTTCCTACGCTGCCCTGAATATTGTAGGCTTAATTAAGTCCAACGTGAGGCAGTATATTTAGTGATATGACCCATCTGCGGAAGCCACCTTGACGCCTGGTAGATGGGCCCGACACGTATGTGCGCTAAGAGCTTCCATTATTTATTTATAGTCGGTATTGTACCACTTTTATCTAGAATGACCCCCATTTCTTAGCTCTATGTGCAGCCATTTTGTTTTTTGTAGTTTTATTGGACTGTCAGAAATGCAGCACAGGGCAAAAAGGTACTTTTCTGCCCCCCCAAAAAGTTTTTTTTTAACCCTAAATGAAACAGATGGATTTAACTGTGATTATATTTCACTCTCATAAATGATGCTCAGGGGTTTTTAACATAAAGAATGGTGGATATGACACCCCTACAATGGAACAGATGGATTTGCTGAATTTATGTGCCTGCCTGTCACATGTGCAGGCCTCAGAGTTACTTTACACCCAAAAATGGGAATTTGAAGCCCAAAAATGTAACAGCGGTATTTAATGGTTTTATTTGACTGACAGGAACGCAGCGTAGGTTGCAAATGTACTTCATAGCAACCAAAAATAGAATTTTTCAACAAAATATGTAACTGCAGTATTTGGAGGATTTATTGGACTGTCAGAAATGCAGGACCAGGCAAAAAAGTTCTTTATTGCCCCCCCCCAAAAAAGTTTTTTTTTTAACCCTAAATGAAAAAGATGGATTTAACTGTGATTATATTTCACTCTCACAAATGAAGAACAGGGGTTTTTAACATAAAAAATGGTGGATATGTCACCCCTACAATGGAACAGATGCATTTGCTGAATTTATGTTCCTGTCTGTCAAATGTGCAGGGCTCAGAGGTACTTTAGACCCAAAAATGGGAATTTGAAGCCCACAAATGGAACAGCGGTATTTAATGGTACTTTATTGTCCCCCAAAAAAGGTGTTTTTTTTAACCCTAAATGAAACAGATGGATTTAACTGTGATTATATTTCACTCTCACAAATGAAGAACAGGTGTCACGGCGGGGAGTGGGGGAAACCCCCCACCGTGCGGTGTAAGAGGGTTAAAGGGGATCAGCCTGGCCAAAAGGAGTAATAACGGAGGAGGTCACTTCCTACAGCGTCCCTAATCCTCTCCCTGACTCCTCACCGTATGAGCGGACCCCGATGGTAGGACGATTCATACTCAGGATTCCTAGAGACCCTAAGTCACCCTGGTAATCCCTCACCAAGGAGCAGGGAAGAGACGACCTGTTCATCCCAGTCATGGAGGAACAGGAGTCTCTATCCGAGGCCAGGCTACAAGGAGAGGGGAACACATGCAGCATATGTAGATGGCAGGTAAGCGACACCCATAACACACTTACCTGCCACAGACACACTGACTGGAACCTGTGCACAAGTGCTGCTGTCCACACCAATATTAAAGGACACAGCACACACCACAAACCACACAGGGACCCAGGACACCCATAGCTGCAATAAACATAAGACAGGGGAATGTCTAGCAAACATGACACCAAACACCACCAGACATGTAACAACAAACTAGACAAACACCCTGAACTTAACCCACTCCATACAAATAGGGACAGGAAGGGAAGTAGACACCATGATAACATAGATGACCACAAGGGTGGCCCTCACTGGACAGATGGAACAACCAGACGAGGAGCTTAACTCCAGCACACACCAAGGCTGGAGTACAACTGACTCCTGACCTAAAGCCATAGGTATAAGAAGCACAAGTGACCACACCCAGCAAGGTAGTTAACCCTTACATCACCAGACAGGGGAAGTGTCACGGATGGTGTTGCAGAAAACTGGAAGTTATAAATAAACATCCGACTGACTTGATCCCAAACTAAGGAACATATGGGTGAGCCCTATAAAACCCCTAGAGCTCTACCTGACTGCTATGCCCATGCAAAGATCTTTATGATAGATAATTGCATGCCCTCGTACCTAGACTGTGTGACACCTGAAAACCCTACAATAGTAAGGGGACACGACCACCGGCTCCCTGCACTTAATACGGAGGGAGTCAGGGTCACCTAGAATCAAGCCAGTACGGAAACACAAATAAAGGAAAAGACTTAACTGAGGAACCAGCAGTTGCAGCCTCTAGCAGTGAGCAACTTATCCAGGAAGTAGTAGTCAGGGAGAGCTCTAGGGGTTTTATAGGGCTCACCCATATGTTCCTTAGTTTGGGATCAAGTCAGTCGGATGTTTATTTATAACTTCCAGTTTTCTGCAACACCATCCGTGACATTATAAACCGCAAAGTGAGGCAGTATGGGAGGGAATATAAAGGGAGGCAATTAGTGTAAATAGATGACAGCTGGGAGAAGGAAAAGAGATGACAAAGTGAAACCAAAACAAAGAACATCATGCACAGAGGTACAGAAGAACGTCTGCCAGAGCTTTTTAGAGAGCTGGCGGTGACAGGAAGGAAGCCACATAAAGGGGAAGTTCACACACAAGCATACCAAACCACGTAACCACCGGCAACAGCATGCGTGGCAACCATGTCATGGCAATCACCCAGAAGGCCGAGACACTGCCACCGCATGCTCTCACAGCAATATGTTGCCGCGGGCAACCGCAAGTGTGGCAACAGTGTCACAGCGTACACCACAGGCCGTGACACAGGCGTTTTTAACATAAAAAATGGTGGATATGTCACCCCTACAATGGAACAGATGGATTTGCTGAATTTATGTTCCTGTCAGTCAAATGTGCAGGCCTCAGAGGTACTTTACACACAAAAATGGGAATTTGAAGCCCAAAAATGTAACAGCGGTATTTAATGGTTTTATTTGACTAACAGCAACGCAGCGTAGGCCGAAAATGTACTTTACAGCAACAAAAAATAGAATTTTTATTGGACTGTCAGAAACGCGGCACAGGGCAAAAAGGTACTTTATTGCCCCCAAAAAAAGTTTTTTTTAACCCTAAATGAAACAGATGGATTTAACTGTGATTATATTTCACTCTCACAAATAAAGCACAGGTGTTTTTAACATAAAAAATGGTGCATATGTTACCCCTACAATGGAACAGATGGATTTTCTGAATTTATGTGCCTGCCTGTCACATATGCAGTTCAGGCTTTAGCGGTACTTTACAACAAAAAATGTAAATATGTCACCCCACAATGGAACATATGGATTTAACTGATTTTATTTCACTCTCAGAAATGCATCACAGGGGTACGTTACAGAAAGAAAATGGGGATATGTCACCCCCTGGGTCCCTGAACTCACAGATGGTAGCCACTGAACTACAAGAACAAGATTAAATGATTGTCCCTGGCACATATGCAGTGCTGGTGCACTGCTGTTTCACAAAATGGCCGCCGACGCCCACCTAACTAAGAAACGGATTAAAACTTTTTTTTCAGAATTACTGGGCTCAGGGCAGGGTACAAAAATGTTGCATTGCACCCCCAAAACAAAAAACGCTGTAGATCGCTTACTTCACACCAAGTGCAGATAGATTCTTTCCTATTCTCTCCCTCACAGCAGCAGCATCCTATCCCTACAACTAGTAAGAGCAGAGTGACGTGTGGCGCTACTGACTCCAGCTTATATAGAGGCTGGGTCACATGCTGCACTTGGCCAATTACAGCCATGCCATTAGTAGACATGGCTGTGATGGCTTCTAAGAGCACACTAGTTAAATGGTTGTTGATTGGCTGCCCTGCAGCCTTTCAAAAAGCGCCATTAAATTGCCGAACATCGAACTCGAACCCGAACTTTTATGAAAATGTTCGAGTCCGGGTACAAAAAAAAACTAAAGTTCGGTATGAACCGGAACTTTACAGATCGGGTTCACATAATTCTTTATATTATAAGTATATCACACCCCTCAATATATCACACCTATCGATAGCACACCTATACTAGTCCTTAAAATTATTTTTTTTGCCCTATTAGCTAGCATTTGGTGCCCCTAACAGTCTGTGCTCCACAAAGCAACCTCTCCCTACGCTGGCAAAACACAGAATGGAAAATGGCTGCCATATCGGGTTCTGTTATAGGGTGGGGTTTTTTCCATGTGCTGAAACGTCTCAATTGGCTGTCCAGTCCCACCTGATGTGTGTGTCATGAGTCAAAGTTCGGCGCAATGCAAAATAATATGGTGCCTGCGGACATCGTCATATATTCGCATGTTCAACGAATTGCGAACGTGCAAAGTTCACCTCGAAGCGACCGCCAGGCGAACTGCAAGGCCATCTCTAGTGGCAATGACAGACAGCTCTCTGGAGGTCGTCACCATTCCCGGCACAGTTTACCAATGTCATTTTGTCCTACTTGGGAAATTTGTGGTAATTTTGCTATTTGCTCAGTGATTGGCTAAATTGCCTAGGGTATGGATATGGACATGCTAGATTGAGAGGTTTGCTGAGTTGTTATGTGTCAGCGTATTATAGTTTTATTGTATTTACCTATGAATATATTATAGTTAATTTAGATTCATATCTTCCTGCATGACTCTTGCCTTAAATTATATGAATTGTATTCTGGGAGCTACAATGGAAAGTAAACAAAACAATCAGTTATTAGAGGAATATTCATGAGAATTATCACCTAAAATAAGTGATTTGACAAATTATATTATTTTTAGAGTCTAAGGGGGAGATTTATAATATCTCTAGGCCTCTTTTTTGGCATTAAAAAAGTCACAAACTTTGACACTTTCTGAAAGTTGGGAAGGGTGAGGGCGGGAGCGGGCATGGTCAGCGGGTTCATCACAATTATTTTCAAGGACTAGAGAATAGGACCCCTTCCAAACCACAGACAGCTGGACACTATGCTTAAGCTCAAAGGCTATGTACACCTTTGAGTACAATGCAATTTTGTTTGTTATTTTATTGTACTTATTTTGAGTTAAAAATAATTTTTTCAATTGGTCTTTATTAAAAATATGGAATCCTTTTTTGTGTACATAGCTGTAGTAGCCTGTGGATGTTCTGTCTTTTCCATCATCTGGGGAGCAGACTCCTTATCTCTGCTCTCTGACCTTATAAACACTCATTAAAGCTCAATCCTTATCATACTGATAAGAATGTGGCTAAAATAAGTGTTTATGACCTCTTAGTAGTTTAGAGGTAAGGGTCATTAGATGTACCAGTCACACAGTTAGAAAAAAAGTTAACCCTTTGTGACAGAGTTGCTCAATATTTTTAATAAAGACCAATTGAAAATATGATTTTTAGCCAAAAATGAGTAAAATACAATCATAAACAAAGATTGCCTCCAAAGGTGTACATAGCCTTTAAGGGAGCTGTCCCACTTCAGCAAATGGCATTCATCATGTAGACAAAGTTAATACAAAGCGCTTACTAATGTATTGTGATTGAGAAGATGAAGAAAGAGAATATATAGCAGAAGAGATATCACTGGATGTAAGAAGTATGTGGTGCTGTATTACCCTGTATGTGTTAGAGCGCCGTGTGTAATGTCCATCCACATATGTCTTTAACAGTAGGGCTAGGGGGCTAGTTTGGATTGAGAATTTGGAAGGGGGAGGGGCGCCATTTCAATTTTCACCTCAAACGACAGAAACGCTAGAATTGGCCCTGACATTGCTAAACAATTTCCTTGCACTAATAGTAGTACGCCAGCAACTACCATTATGTATACACTGGATCCGTTCTGCATTTTGCGGACCGCACATGGCTGGCACTATAATAATAGTAACATAGTAACATAGTAACATAGTACATAAGGCCGAAAAAAGACATTTGTCCATCCAGTTCGGCCTGTTATCCTGCAAGTTGATCCAGAGGAAGGCTAAAAAAACCTGTGAGGTAGAAGCCAATTTTCCTCACTTTAGGGGAATAAAAAATTCCTTCCCGACTCCAATCAGGCAATCAGAATAACTCCCTGGATCAACGACCCCTCTCTAGTAGCTATAGCCTGTAATATTATTACGCTCCAGAAACACATCCAGGCCCCTCTTGAATTCCTTTATTGTACTCACCATCACCACCTCCTCAGACAGAGAGTTCCATAGTCTCACTGCTCTTACCGTAAAGAATCCTTTTCTAGAAAAGTATTTTCTTGTCTGCGGCTGAGGACAAGAATAGGACATGTTCTATTTTTTTTTGCGGGGCCGCTGAATGGAAGTACAGATGCGGACAGCACATGGTGTGCTGTCTGCATCTTTTGCAGCCCCATTGGAAATGAATAGGTCCGCACCTGTTCCGCAAAATTGCGAAACGGATGTGGACCCATTTTGCAGACGTGTGAATGGACCCTAACAGTGTTTTATAAAATAACCAAGACACTTCAACAAAAACCTTTATTTTGCAGAAAGCACAATGATAAAAATCTGAGAACATCAATGACTAGCACAGAGAAAAATTGAAACAAAATTTTCTGAAGGTTACAGCAATCAACAATTAGTAGGAAGTGTACAGGCCTTTGCTTTGAATGACTTCGGCACATCTGCAACCACAGGACATCAATAGTCTCTCATTGTTCCGGTGTGATTTTGGTCTACTCTTCTACCAGTTTCTCCCCCAGTTCGGTGACTGTAGTGAGTTTCTTGCCCATAACTCGCCAAAGAGGTTTTCTATTGGATTTAGATCAGGACTCTGGGCAGACAGTTTTATTATTTCAATGTTTTCAGTTTCGAGGAACTGATTTACCCGTTTTGCTGTGTGACAGGAGGCATTATCTGGCAAGAAACACAGGCAACCACATTTTGTTAAAAAAAAAGTTCTTATAAACATTTGCAATCACCCCGCTACGTAGCTGTATAAGAGGCCCAACTCCTGATGCCAAAAACATTCCCCAAATCATGATACTTCCTCCACCACCTTTCACTGGCTTCTTTACACTTTGGGATCAGTCTTTCCCCAGTTTCCCAGATGACGAACATAATGTTTCCCATCGGACCCCAAAAAATTAAACTTGCCTTCATCACTAAAGTGAACTTTGGACCACTTTTTCTCTGTCCACACAACATGTCGTCAGCAAGGGTTCGTCTAGCCTTTTGATTCTTTCTGCTAATGAGATGTTTGGTCACTGCAGAGTGGGCTTTAAATCCAAATGTTCTTAAACACTGAGACGCTGTATGGTGAGACAGATGCACTCGGGCATGGACCGATGGCCCGCGACCACTAGGGGGCCCTGTGAGACTCAGAGGCTCCTTCTGCAGGGTCTACTGTCTGTACTGTACTACTCACGAGTCAGAAGTCACTTCACTAATACCTGGCCTGGCCGGACAGCAGCGTAAGCGGTAACGTCACTTACTTCGTCACACGCGCCTGCTCCATCTGATTCATTAATAAATTGGGAGGAGCAGGCGCGTGACGCAATGAGTGACGTTACGCTGCCGTCCGGCCGGCCTGCTGCTACGCACAACGCTAGAACTGAGAGTGAGTAGGGTATATTTAATGTCAATGTTGAATTAATGATTAAATCATTAAAAACGGGTCAAAAGCCTCCTTCACCAGGCGGTATGTGTGACAATACATGAGCGTTAACCATGCACCCGGACAGGAGATAGCACAGGTGAATAATGGATTGTATATGTATTAACCCTAGTATTAACATTACATAACTGCTTCTTCAATGCACAGATTATGAAATCATAAGCCTCATATAGGGTAACATGTTCTATAGTTAATGGCTGGGGCTGCCGCTACATAGACATTTTGTAGAGCAGCGTCAGATTTCTATCTTTGAAATAGGGCTGCAGCTGCAGTCCGTGACCCCACTAGTAACCCTGCACCCCCCCACTAGTGACCCTGCTCCCCCTGCTTCCCCTTCTCCTGTCACCCCACTAGTGACCCTGCTCCCCCTCCTCCTGTCACCCCACTAGTGACCCTGCTTCCCCCTCCTCCTGTCACCCCACTAGTAACCCTGCTCTCCCCTCCTCCTGTCACCCCACTAGTAACCCTGCTCTCCCCTCCTCCTGTCACCCCACTAGTAACCCTGCTCTCCCTCACTAGTGACCCTGCTCCCCCCTCCTCCTGTCACCCCACTAGTGACCCTGCTCCCCCCTTCTCCTGTCACCCCACTAGTGACCCTGATCCCCCTCCTCCTGTCACCCCACTAGTAACCCTGCTCTCCCTCACTAGTGACCCTGCTCCCCCCTCCTCCTGTCACCCCACTAGTGACCCTGCTCCCCCCTCCTCCTGTCACCCCACTAGTGACCCTGCTCCCCCTCCTCCTGTCACCCCTCTAGTGACCCTGCTCCGCCTCCTCCTGTCACCCCACTAGTAACCCTGCTCCCCCTCCTCCTGCAGCCCCACTAGTAACCCTGGTCCCCCCCATTGGTGACCCTATGTGTTTCTGTACAGAGAGGAGCCTGGCTGGAGTGTGGTGAGGCCTAGCTGTGTGTCTGTCCCTGTGTGTGTTCTGCTGTGTGTGTGTGTCTGTCCCTGTGTGTGTGTGTCTGTCCCTGTTTGTGTGTGTGTCTGTCTCTGTGTGTGTGTGTCTGTCTCTCTGTGTGTGTGTCTGTCTGTCTCTGTGTGTGTGTGTCTGTCCCTGTGTGTGTGTGTCTGACCCTGTGTGTGTTTCTGTCCCTGTGTGTGTATCTCCCTGTGTGTGTGTCTCTCCCTGCGTGTTTGTGTCTCTCCCTGTGTGTATCACCATCACAATGCCTGCAGTGTTCCTATGTCTTGACGCAGATGCATCAGGACGTTCTGTGCGCGGCAAGAAAAAGAAGATGGAAGAGGAGGCAGCACCGCCAGCATGGAGTCCGTGGGAGAGACACAGTGTCACGGTCCCTCAGGTGACTGATGTCAGGAAATCAAGGAGATTGGCTGAGCGTGGAGGAATCTAACAGCCCCCTTGATTTCTCTTGATTCAGTGTTGATAGGGTTAATGACCACTTCCTTTTTCTCAGCTGTTGCTCAGTGGTCATCACTTCTACCCTTTTTAGTCTGACCCCACCCTTCTGACTATGAGGTAACATAGAAACATAGAAACATAGAAACATAGAATGTGTCGGCAGATAAGAACCATTTGGCCCATCTAGTCTGCCAAATATACTGAATACTATGGATAGCCCCCGGCCCTATCTTATATGAAGGATGGCCTTATGCCTATCCCATGCATGCTTAAACCCCTTCACTGTATTTGCAGCTACCACTTCTGCAGGAAGGCTATTCCATGCATCCACTACTCTCTCAGTAAAGTAATACTTCCTTATATTACTTTTAAACCTTTGCCCCTCTAATTTAAAACTGTGTCCTCTTGTGGTAGTTTTTCTTCTTTTAAATATGCTCTCCTCCTTTACCGAGTTGATTCCCTTTATGTATTTAAAAGTTTCTATCATATCCCCTCTGTCTCTTCTTTCTTCCAAGCTATACATATTAAGGTCCTTTAACCTTTCCTGGTAAGTTTTATCCTGCAATCCATGTACTAGTTTAGTAGCTCTTCTCTGAACTCTCTCTAGAGTATCTATATCCTTCTGGAGATATGGCCTCCAGTACTGCGCACAATACTCCAAGTGAGGTCTCACCAGTGTTCTGTACAGCGGCATAAGCACTTCACTCTTTCTACTGCTTATACCTCTCCCTATACATCCAAGCATTCTGCTAGCATTTCGTGCTGCTCTATTACATTGTCTTCCCACCTTTAAGTCTTCTGAAATAATTACTCCTAAATCCCTTTCCTCAGATACTGAGGTCAGGACTGTGTCAAATATTCTATATTCTGCCCTTGGGTTTTTACGCCCCAGGTGCATTATCTTGCACTTATCCACATTAAATTTCAGTTTCCAGAGTTCTGACCATTCTTCTAGTTTTCCTAAATCCTTTTCCATTTGGCGTTTCCCTCCAGGAACATCAACCCTGTTACATATCTTTGTGTCATCAGCAAAAAGACAAACCTTACCAGCGAGGCCTTTTGCAATATCACTTATGAAGATATTAAACAAAATCGGTCCCAGTACAGATCCCTGTGGAACCCCACTGGTAACATGACCTTGTTTTGAATGTTCTCCATTGACTACAACCCTCTGTTGTCTGTCACTCAGCCACTGCCTAATCCACTCAACAATATGGGAGTCCATGCTCAATGACTGCAGTTTATTGATAAGTCTTCTATGTGGGACAGTGTCAAAAGCCTTACTAAAATCTAGATATGCGATGTCTACTGCACCTCCACCGTCTATTATTTTATTCACCCAGTCAAAAAAATCTATAAGATTTGTTTGACATGATCTCCCTGAAGTAAACCCATGTTGTTTTTCATCTTGCAATCCATGGGATTTTAGATGTTCCACAATCCTATCCTTTAATAGGGTTTCCATTAATTTGCCTACTATTGATGTCAGACTCACTGGTCTATAGTTGCTCGATTCCTCCCTACTACCTTTCTTGTGAATGGGCACGACATTTGCCAATTTCCAATCTTCCGAGGCGACTCCTGTTACTAATGATTGGTTAAATAAATCTGTTAACGGTTTTGCCAGCTCACCACTAAGCTCTTTTAATAATTTTGGGTGTATCTCATCAGGCCCCTGTGACTTATTTGTCTTCACCTTAGACAGCAAACTTAGAACATCTTCCTCTGTAAAGATACATGCATCAAACGATTTATTAGTCATTCTTTCTAGTGGAGGTCCTTCTCCTTTTTCTTTTGTAAAAACTGAACAGAAGTATTCATTAAGGCAGTCGGCTAGCCCTTTATTCTCTTCTACATACCTTCCGTCCTTTGTTTTTAATTTAGTTATTCCTTGTTTTAATTTCCTTTTTTCATTTATATATCTGAAGAATGTCTTATCCCCTTTTTTCATAGACTGAGCTAGTTTTTCTTCTGCCTGCGCTTTAGAAGTTCTTATAACTTGCTTGGCCTCTCTCTGCCTAATCTTGTAGATTTCCTTATCTTCATTGCTCTGGGTTTTTTTATAATTACAAAATGCTAGCTTTTTATTTTTAATGATTTGGGCCACTTCTGCTGAGTACCACAGTGGTCTCCTCCTTTTTTTGCTTTTACTGACAAGTCTAATGCAATTTTCTGTTGCCTTCAATAATGCACCTTTTAAGTAGTCCCATTTCTCCTGGACTCCATGTAATCCGTTCCAGTCTGATAAGGACTCATTTATGACTAATTTCATTTTTGAAAAGTCTGTTTTTCTAAAATCTAAAACTTTTGTTTTTGTGTGGTGGGACTCTTTCACAGTTCTTATATTAAACCACACTGACTGGTGATCACTAGATCCCAAGGTTTCGCCTACAATGACATCATATACCGAATCCCCGTTTGTGAATACCAAATCCAAAATGGCCTCCCTCCGGGTTGGCTCCTCAACCACTTGTTGTAGAGATAACCCCAGTAGGGAATTTAGAATATCTGTACTCCTGGTAGAACTTGCTATTTTGGTTTTCCAGTTTATATCTGGAAGATTGAAATCTCCCATAATGATAACTTCTCCTTTCATTGTCATTTTAGCTATTTCTTCAACTAGTAGATCATCTAGTTCTTTAACTTGACCAGGTGGTCTATATATCACACCTACACGAGTTACTGCATGGTTAGCAAACTGCAACGTAACCCAAACTGACTCTATGTTGGCCTCACCAACTTGTATTAGGTTAGATTTAATGCTATCTTTCACATACAGGGCCACTCCTCCTCCTTTCTTGCCTTCTCTGTCTCTTCTGTATAAAGAGTACCCTGGTATGGTTATGTCCCAGTCATTTCTTTCATTAAACCATGTCTCCGTAACAGCCACTAAATCTACATTCTCAGATGCCATTATTGACCCAAGTTCATTGATTTTTTTACCTAAACTGCGAGCATTTGTAGACAGGACTCTGAGCTTATCATTTCTTAACCTCTGTGCTTCTGACCTGTTCTGGCATTGTTTCGGGGGGCAATTGGACTCTTTTATTTTCACTCTTTTGCCCCCCCTTACTAGTTTAAATACTCTTTCGCAAATTCTTGGAGTTGTTCACTAAGTACATTTGTTCCTTTGAGAGAAAGATGCAAGCCATCTTTTTTGTACAGTTCCTTTCTATTCCAAGTAGAGCTATCATGAGAAACAAAGCCAAATCCTTGCTCTTGACACCATTTACCAAGCCATATGTTGAACTCCTTTATACAGGCGTCTCTTTCTCCTATGCTGTAGCGCTGGCCAATCGCAGCGCACAGCTCACAGCCTGGGAGTTTTTAGCCAGCGCTACAGCCTAGGAGAAGGAGACGCCCACAGGACAAGGGAAGACACGCCTACTATAACTTAAGGAGCAAAGGTACCGGAGGGCATAACGGGAGAACGGAGCGGCGTCCGGGGATAATAGTAAGTGCAGTGAGATCCCCGGGCGCCGCTCTCCATGGCAGCATACTTAGTTCACATAGTTTTTACAAGTGAAAGGTCCTCTTTAAGTGTCGCATTTGTTTGCGTTTGTTATGTTCCCTGTTGTTTGTATCTGGGCTTGAAACCGAGACTTCAATTCGTCCAACTGGGGAGGAATGGGTTGTCTCTGGTCCTAACCCTTTCCAGGGCTTTATAGGGATATAAAGGTATCCTGCATATGAATATTCCTACCTTCAAGGTCTATTCATATTGATAGATAGGGCCCGGATTAGGGTTGTCTAGGAGGTGACCTGTTTCTTCCCTAGTTTCCAGGGCCAGTTACTGACCCCTCCTGTGTTCCCCCCACACTGATCGTGACACACAGGGAGGCACACTAAGGACGTAGGTAACACTACCACATGATCTACACTATTGTTATCTGTGGTTTTACATAAGACTGCAGGTAACACTGCCACATTATCAGGACTAGTGTTATCTGTGTTTTTACATAGGAATGCAGGTAACACTACCACATTATCAGCACTAGTGTTATCTGTGGTTTTACATAGGACTGCAGGTAACACTACTACATTTTCTGTACTCAGATACCCATCACTGTGTTATCTGTTTTGTTACATAGGACTGCAGGGGACATCTACTATATTATCTATACTCAGAGTTATCACTGTATAGTGGGGCCCACTGAGACTTTATCGCCCAAGGGCCCACATGAGCCTGGAGCCGACGCCGCGTGATCTGTGGGTGGGGCTGTGTGTGGGTGTGGATTGAGGGTGGGCTGGGACACAGGGGCCCCATAATCTCCTATTACCCAGTAGAGATGTCCCGAACTATTCGCCGGCGAACATATGCGATGTTCGGTTCACCCCCTATACATCATCATTGAGCAAACTTCGACCCTGTACCTCACAGTCAGCATACACATTCCAGCCAATCAGCATACCCTCCCTCCCAGACCCTCCCACCTCCTATCAAAAAGCAAGGACAGCATTCATCTTAGATTCATTCTGAAGCTGCAGTGTCACAAATTTGAGGCCTCATGCACACGGATGTTTTTTTTTCTGCGGTCCGCAAAACGGATTTCCGTTGTTCCGTGATCCGTGACCGTTTTTTTCATCCGTGGGTCTTCCTTGATTTTTGGAGGATCCACGGACAAGAAAAAAAAGTTGTTTTGGTGTCCGCCTGCCCGTGCGGAGCCAAACGGATCCGTCCTGACTTACAATGCAAGTCAATGGGGACGGATCCGTTTGACGTTGACACAATATGGTGCAATTGCAAACGGATCCGTCCCCATTGACTTTCAATGTAAAGTCAGGAGTCCCTATTATACCATCGGATCAGAGTTTTCTCCAATCCGATGGTATATTTTAACTTGAAGCGTCCCCATCACCATGGGAACGCCTCTATGTTAGAATATACCATCAGATTTGAGTTAGATCGTGAAACTTAGATCCGACAGTATATTCTAACACAGAGGCGTTCCCATGGTGATGGGGACGCTTCAGGTTAGAATATACTAAAAGAATTGTGTACATGGCTGCCCCCTCCCTCCCCCCCTATATTTAACTCATTGGTGGCCAGTGCGGCCCCCCTCCCTCCCCTGTATTTAACTCATTGGTGGCCAGTGCGGCCGGCCCCCCTCCCTTGTATTTAACACATTTGTGGCCAGTGCGGCCGGCCCCCCCTCCCTCCCTTGTATTTAACACATTGGTGGCCAGTGCGGCCGGCCCCCCCTCCCTCCCTCCCTTGTATTTAACACATTGGTGGCCAGTGCGGCCGGCCCCCCCTCCCTTGTATTTAACACATTGGTGGCCAGTGCGGCCGGCCCCCCCTCCCTCCCTTGTATTTAACACATTGGTGGCCAGTGCGGCCGGCCCCCCCCCTCCCTCCCCCCCTAATTAAAATGACCGACCCCCATCATTGGTGGCAGCGGAGAGTGGCAACCAGGACGCTACTGCAGTCCTGGCTGCCATGGTTACTTAGCAATTTTAGAAGCATTATACTTACCTGCGAAGTCTGTGGCCGGCCGACTGGTAAGTGAAAGGTCTGTGCGCCGCGATTAAACTGGGACTCCGATCGTAACTCTCTGCTGCCACCAATGATGGGAAGTCGGTCATTTTAATTAGGGGGGGGGAGGGAGGGGGGGCCGGCCGCACTGGCCACCAATGTGTTAAATACAACGGAGGGAGGGGGGGCCGGCCGCACTGGCCACCAATGTGTTAAATACAAGGGAGGGAGGGGGGGGCGGCCGCACTGGCCACCCATGTGTTAAATACAAGGGAGGGAGGGAGGGGGGCCGGCCACACTGGCCACCAATGTGTTAAATACAAGGGAGGGAGGGAGGGGGGGCCGGCCACACTGGCCACCAATGTGTTAAATACAGGGGGGGAAGGGGGGGGCTGCCCCCTACTGCCTGGCAGCACCTGCCAGGCAGCAGGGGGCGGTCATGTACACAGTTCTTTTAGTATATTCTAACCTGAAGCGTCCCCATCACCATGGGAACGCCTCTGTGTTAGAATATACTGTCGGATCAGAGTTTTCACAAAGTGAAAAATCTGATCTAAAAAGCTTTTATGCAGACGGATCAGCGGATCCGTCTGTGTGAAAGTAGCCTACGGACAAGGATGACGGACGCGGATGGCAATCTTGTGTGCATCCGTGTTTTTTCACAGACCCATTGACTTGAATGGGTCCGTGAACCGTTGTCCGTCAAAAAAATAGGACAGGTCATATTTTTTTGACGGACAGGAAATACGGATCACGGATGCGGCTGCAAAACGGTGCATTTTCCGATTTTTCCACGGACCAATTGAAAGTCAATGGGTCCGCGAAAAAAACCGGAAAACAGAACAACGGCCGCGGATGCACACAACGGTCGTGTGCATGAGGCCTAAGTTGTAATCGCAATGCGATTAATACAGGTTATATTAATCGCATTGCAAATTCAACTTAGAGCTGGGTTCCTAATGGTTGTATTGCTAGAATATAACGAAGATTGAGAATATAGTGCTATATTCGTTATATTCGTCAATTCTAGCAATACAACCATTAGGAACTCAGATCTAAGTTGTAATCGCAATGCGATTAATACAGGTTATATTAATCGCATTGCGAATTCAACTTAGAGCTGGGTTCCTAATGACCCTGTACCTCACAGTCAGCAGACACATTCCAGCCAATCAGCAGCGTACCCTCCCTCCCAAACCCTCCCACCTCCTAGCAAAAAGCAAGGACAGCATCCATCTTAGATTCATTCGGAAGCTGCAGTCTTAGTGAGAGGAGGGACAGTGTAGCTACTGCTGATTTAATAGGGAAATCGATAGCTAGGCCAGTGTATTCAGTGTCCACTCCAGTCCTGAAAGACTCATCTGATCTGCTATAAGGACAGCGTCCTGACAGCACCCCAAAATCCCTTTTTAGGGCTAGTACATCAGACTGCTTTTTTTCCCCTCTGTAATCTAATTGCAGTTGCCTACCAGCGTGTGTGTCAGGCCCACAGCGTATACTGTGCCCAGTGCCACCACTCATATCTGGTGCCACAGTAGCTTGCATTTAAAAAAAAAAAAAACTTTTTTCACTGTAATCTAATTGCAGTTAGTTGCCTGCAAGCGTGTGTGTCAGGCCTACAGCGTGTACTGTGCCAACTACTGCCAGTGCACAGTGCCACCAGTGCCACTCATATCTGGTGTCACAGTAGATTACATTTAAAAAAAAAAAAAAAAAATTTTTTCACTGTAACCTAATTGCAGTTAGTTGCCTGCAAGCGTGTGTGTCAGGCCTACAGCGTGTACTGTGCCAACTACTGCCAGTGCACAGTGCCACCAGTGCCACTCATATCTGGTGTCACAGTAGATTACATTAAAAAATAAATAAACTTTTTTCACTGTAACCTAATTGCAGCTAGTTGCCTGCAAGCGTGTGTGTCAGGCCTACAGCGTGTACTGTGCCAACTACTGCCAGTGCACAGTGCCACCAGTGCCACTCATATCTGGTGTCACAGTAGCTTGCACGCATAGTACAACTAATCGAAAAAAGAAATGACAGGCAGAGGCAGGCCACCCCGCAGGGGCCGTCGTGGTCGTGGTGCTGTGACTTCCTTTGGCCCTAGAATAATGCCCAGTGTTCAGAGGCCACGTACCCTGAACTCGAAAAGTTCTGAGGACATAGTTGACTGGCTAACACAGGACACCCAATCTTCTACAGCTTCCGCTCGGAACCTTGATGCACCATCCTCCTCCAGCTCAGCTTCGGGCACCTCTCAAGTTACCACTCGCCCGCCTGCCGCCACCACCAACACTAGCACCACAGCTGCTTCACTTGATCTGTCAGAGGAGTTATTTACACATCAGTTGGAAGAAATGAGTGATGCGCAACCATTATTGCCAGAGGATGTACAGTCGTGGCCAAAAGTTTTGAGAATTACATAAATATTGGAAATTGGAAAAGTTGCTGCTTAAGTTTTTATAATAGCAATTTGCATATACTCCAGAATGTTATGAAGAGTGATCAGATGAATTGAATAGTCCTTCTTTGCCATGAAAATTAACTTAATCCCAAAAAAAACTTTCCACTACATTTCATTGCTGTCATTAAAGGACCTGCTGAGATCATTTCAGTAATTGTCTTGTTAACTCAGGTGAGAATGTTGACGAGCACAAGGCTGGAAATCATTATGTCAGGCTGATTGGGTTAAAATGGCAGACTTGACATGTTAAAAGGAGGGTGATGCTTGAAATCATTGTTCTTCCATTGTTAACTATGGTGACCTGCAAAGAAACGCGTGCAGCCATCATTGCGTTGCATAAAAATGGCTTCACAGGCAAGGATATTGTGGTTACTAAGATTGCACCTCAATCAACAATTTATATGATCATCAAGAACTTCAAGGAAAGAGGTTCAATTCTTGTTAAGAAGGCTTCAGGGCGGGGGGCGGAGCTAGCGCCAGACGAAGATGGTGGTGTGTGTCTGAGCTCCGTCTAGCAAGCATTCTTTACCTCAGCTTACGTTAGCTCCAACGGCCTGAGAATGGTGAAAATAGGCAACCCGAGACAAGGGGAACCTCCGCATCACCCGAAGTCATCTGTCGCAACGGGCGACATGGACAAATTCATTAAAAAAGCGGCAGCTATACATGTCGCTAAAGATTCTAAAATGGCGCCGGCAGCTAATCCGGATGATGAAATCCAGGACACCGCTGAAAGAGACAGCGACTCGGACGATATTGGAGGTCGCTCAAATCTCCCTATATCCAGAAAATACCTCAAGTCAGTCCTAACTAAAGCCTTGGAACCGCTGGTAAGCGAAGTTTCCTCCTTGCGACAGGATATTAGGCACATCGGGGGAAGGGTGGAAGACCTGGAAACCGCACATACCGCAATGCTCGATTTTCAAGCTGCCGCTTCCAACAACCTACATGCGGTACAGACCCACTTAAACTCTGTTTATGCGGCCCTGGAAGATCAAGAGAATCGGGGAAGGAGAAATAATTTGAGATTTCGGGGCCTGCCTGAATCGATTCTTAATTCAGAAGTACCGGAAGCAATAATGGCTCTTTGTGAACAGCTCTTGGGTCCGGATCACCCCAGCCCGATTATAGAAAGGGCTCATAGGGCCCTTCGCCCTAAACCTAAACCTGCTGAGCCGCCTAGAGACATAATATGCCGTCTACTAAATTTCCAAGATAAGGAAGCCATTTTGGAAAGCGCAAGGAAAAAATCGGAAGTTCTGTTTAGAGACCACCGCATCCATGTATATCAGGACTTAGCTCCGATAACCCTGAAGAAACGCAAGGCACTTAAACCCCTGACTGAGTGGCTTATCCAGCGAAAATCATCTATCGTTGGACTTTCCCTTTCGGCATCTCATTCCTTTACAAGGGGAGCAGGATCACGATTAGATCATACGCTGGCCTACAACAAGCGTTACAACACCTGGAGATCCCTAGCATGGAGATTGAAAACTGGGACTTCATTCAAGATGTCGCCTCCTTACCTGAAGTCCCTAAACCGCAACTCTTCGAGCCCAGGAGGACCCCCAAAGCCCATCGTCAGAGGAAGAAGGCCAGTTTAATCTCTCCTAGACGTCTTTCCACAGACTCATTTTGAACCTCACTCCTGGTTCTTTATTTAGTCGCCGAAAAGATGGCCTCACTCGGATGAGGTTGAAGTAGTCGGGATTTCATACCCTTCCACCCATATGTAACTACTGTTATGGTTATATGTTTCCTTCCCCTTGTCCTCTCCTTCCTTTCCCCTCTCCATCCTCTCCCCATCCCCCACCCCTCCCCCCACGCTTCCCCCCCCCCTCCCTAGCCTCCCCCTTTCTTTTTCCCTTTCTTTCTATTTCTTTATAGGAGCTTATTCTAGTGGAGAGTCGATTCTATCATTTCTCTATTCAATTTTGATGTAGACGTCTCTCCTCTGACATTATCTCCCTTGTCTCACTACTCCCCTTCTGGTTCTGTCCGATAATCCAGAGCTAGAGGGGACTTCTTGGCTCACCCTCAGGTTAGGGTAATATATCATTTGCTTTCTTGGTAAAGAAATCAAGTATAAGGGTCACTACCCATACTTCCCCCTATGTACATGATACTGCAGATATACTGCTTATGTTTCTTGTTTTCTTTTCATTATTTTAGTTATTTGGTTCGTTATGTTACCTCGTCAACAGAGAATTCCGGAAGGATGGTATTGGTATGGGATGCGCAATTAAGGTTTGACCTGTCTGTATTGCTGGATGTTTCATCTTTCCCCCTAGAGCCTACAGATCACTGCACTCCCACACCATTCATGGCGGTTCTCTCTTCTCCTCACGTCCAGGATGGCTGACCTTAAAATAGCCTCTTACAACGTTAGGGGTTTTAACTCCCCATCTAAAAGAAGGCAGGTGTTTGGGATGTTGAGGAAGGAGCGTGCCACAGTAGTGTTCCTTCAGGAAACGCACTTAAAGATAGGCCATTTCCCTAACCTCACACACTCCTACTTTTCTCATTGGTTCCACAGTGGTTCTAACTCTTCCAACTCCAGAGGCGTGAGTATAGGGATGCAAAAGGGAGTTCAGTTTCAACTTCTGGACCAATGCCTGGATCCAGAGGGAAGATACGTAATGCTGAAGGGGACAATCCTTCAACACTTATACACATTTGTCAACGTATATGTCCCTAATAAGAAACAAATCCCCTGGTTAAAAAATATCCTGGACAAAATCAGCATTTTTAGGGAAGGTACATTAGTACTAGGGGGGGACTTTAACTTGGTTTTAAACCCTCTTTTAGACTCTTCCTCAGGAAAGTCTCCTCATTCTCAGTCAGCAATTCGCTCCCTAACTTCTAAACTCTGGAAGGCCCAACTTATTGATGTATGGCGTACCTTCCACCCTGATACTAAGGATTATTCCTACTATTCAACTGTCCATGGCTCTTATCAGCGTTTGGATTATCTCTTTATCTCTAAAAATCACCTCCAGTTTTGTAAAGAATCATCCATAGGAAACATTCTCCTTTCTGACCACTCCCCTATATACATATCTCTTAACTTGCCAAAGAAAGGTAGAACCTATACATCCTGGAGATTGAATGAGCAAATATTAGGAAACGCAGAGTCTAATGCAAAAATACAAAAAGTTTTGACAGATTATTTCCTCCTAAACTCTTCCTCAGAAATATCTCCCCAGACACTATGGGATGCTCATAAGGCTGTGGTGAGAGGACAGTGCATTAGTATTAGTGCCCATCTCAAGAAAACTAGAAATCAAAAAATAAATGATCTCCATGAGAAAATCTCCCTCTTAGAAAAATCCCACAAAGTTTCTCTACTAAAAGCCCACTTGGAGGAGTTAAATAGTTATAGACGTTCCCTTAGAGACATTTTAAACACTCTATCGGCAAAATATTACCTTAACTCGCAACATAAGATATACGCCCATGGTAATAAAGCCTCTAGGTTCGTCATGAATAGGGTTAAACAGAGGAAATCAAACAACTTCGTACACAAACTAACTAATGCCTCAGGTTCGCACATTTTTGACTCAGATCAAATTGCAATGCAATTTAGAAACTTTTATGAATCCCTATATAACCTAGAGGGACTCACTCCTTCTCCTCCATCTCCTGAGCTATTATCATCCTTTTCCGAGTATTTGGGAAAATTACATCTTCCCTCTTTATCGGAAGAGAATAAATCACTGTTGGCCTCCCCCTTCTCTCCTACTGAACTTCTAGAGGTTATCCGTAACTCTCCTAAAGGGAAAAGTCCAGGCCCGGACGGCCTACCTATTTCTTATTACTCTACGTTCCATGATATTCTTATTCCTCATCTTATTCCGCTTTATAACCTAACCCTAACCAATATCCCCTTATCCAAGGACATGACTAAAGCCCATATTGTCCTAATTCCCAAGGAGGGTAAGGACCCCTCACTCTGCCCTAGTTATAGGCCCATCTCTCTCCTTAACATCGACCTTAAATTACTAGCTAAAATGCTAGCGAATCGTCTAGCTTCTATACTACCTTCTTTGATCCACAGAGATCAAACTGGCTTTGTTAGGGGGAGAGAGGGCAAGGACAATACCGCTAGGGTCCTTAATATCCTCTTTCATGCGAAAAAAAAAGCTATTCCCTTGGTCCTTCTCAGCACAGATGCTGAGAAGGCATTTGACAGGGTTAAATGGTCCTTTATGAAATCTGTCCTTTCCTCTCAAAAATTCCCATCACCTTTCCTATCAGCCATAGATGCCATGTACTCAAAGGCCTCCGCCTTAATCTCCATTAATAATACTTTTTCCTCCCCATTCATGATATCTAATGGTACCCGTCAGGGTTGCCCCCTCTCCCCTCTTCTTTTTGTATTGATTATGGAGCCCCTTTTGCAGTCCATTAGAACTGACAGGGATATTAAGGGTGTGTGCCTTGGGGACCAGGAACATAAGACAGCGGCCTTTGCCGACGATCTGTTGATCATGATTGGCAACCCAAGTGTTGCTCTCCCCAGGGTTTATCATCACTTAGAAAATTTTAGTAAACTCTCCAACTTCAAGATTAACCACAGCAAATCCTTAATTATTCATACTGGCCTTTCTAATTCCATGAAGAATCGCCTAAAACTGAACTCACCCTTTAACTGGACGGCCCCGCATTTAACCTATCTTGGCATTAAAATAAGCAATGATCCCTCCCAACTTTTTGCCTTAAATTATACCCCTCTTTTGAGCCACATTTACATCACTTTGAAAAACATAGACCTGCCAATATTTTCTTGGTTTGGTAGGAAAAACCTTCTTATGTCTTTAGTATTACCCAAAATGTCTTACCTTCTCCAGGTCCTCCCTATCCCTATTCCCTCCTCCTATTATGCTTCGCTTAGATCACTTTTTAGCTCATTCATCTGGAACAAAAGGAAAGCTCGACTATCATATAAATCCCTAAACAGACCCAAGGCTCTTGGTGGTATTGCACTTCCGGATCCTGAATTGTATGGAAGGGCCATCCTCCTTTCCAGAATTGTAGATTGGTTGAGATCTCCTCCCCATAAATCCTGGGTCCAGATTGAACAATCTTTAGCTAAAACATCCTTTAAAGCTCTCCTACTGGGCCATAAATGCCCTCCCCCGCTCTCACCAGACGCAACCCCCTTAATTAAAGCTACTCATAATACCTGGAAATGGCTTCAAGCCACTCATCTCCAAATCCCCTTCCCTTCTCCACTTCTCCAAATAAGGGATATTCTACAAATCGCTCCCAAGGTTTTCCAAGATAGCTTACCCACTAATCTAAGAGATTCTGTAGTTAAATTGAGAGATCTATACCAGGATAACAGGCCCATATCTTTAAATAGTTTAAAAGAAAGCCTTTTAATCCCACCTTCTCTTTCACTTAAGAATCCAGTCTACTTTATTAAGGCCTATTTATCTCAACACATCTCTTACAGCGATCTTATAAGACCTTTAAACTGGTTCGAGAGCTTGGTAGACAGCCAGCAAGATCCTATAAAGATGATATCGCAATTTTACAGCAGAATTAGAACCCATACATCTTCTATTTTACCCTCCTTCATTGGATTATGGGAGAAGGATTTAAAACGCACTTTTCCAGCTAAAGAAATTCATATTATTTTGAACTTCCCTCACAAAGCGTCTAGATGTGTACGCATTCAAGAAAATGGGTTTAAGATAATCACTAGGTGGTATAAAACTCCGGACGTTGTCTCTAGATACTCATCATCTGGCTGTGACAAATGTTGGAGATGTCTTGCTGATAGAGGTTCCTACCTACATATTTGGTGGGAATGTCCAAAACTCCTATCTTGGTGGAATAAAATATTCCAAATTTGTAACCACATCTGTGGTGCGGACCTCTCCCCCTCCCCCGAGATAGCTCTTCTAAACATTTTCCCTTATAATCATAAAATCCCTAACTTGGGTCTTTTCAAACATCTGATTGCAGCAGCCAAATTGCTTATTCCTAGGGACTTTGGCTCTCCACAGAAACCCCTCCTATAAAGCAATGGCTTTCGAAGGTTGACCAGATCCACAGATTTGAGGAAATTTCCTCCTGGAAACTGAGAAACTTCCAAGGGTTTACAAGATTGTGGGGGGCTTAGAAAACATTTAGGAACTCTAAGGACTTGCCCGATAGTTTTAGCTGAAAACAGTGGGAACCACTATACGCTCCAAAACAGGTTTTACCCTGAGGGTTTCCACCCTCCATTATCATTATTAGTGTGCTTTCGCGCCCATACCTTACCATCTCTTTCTTGCTACCCGGCTCCCTGGAAGAAGACGCTCCATTATACGATGATATCCTTGCATTTATATATGTCTACATTATGTGACGGTTCTGTTTCTTGTTACTTGACGCTACAGACAGGAGGTTGCATCCTCCATTTTGTACTGCATTTTGAATTTTCTTAATAAAGAATTTATAAAAAAAAAAAGAAGGCTTCAGGGCGTCCAAGAAAGTCCAGCAAGCGCCAGGATCGTCTCCTAAAGAGGATTCAGCTGCGGGATCGGAGTGCCACCAGTGCAGAGCTTGCTCAGGAATGGCAGCAGGCAGGTGTGAGCGCATCTGCACGCACAGTGAGGCGAAGACTTTTGGAAGATGGCCTGGTGGCCTGGTGTCAAGAAGGGCAGCAAAGAAGCCACTTCTCTCCAAAAAAAACATCAGGGACAGATTGATCTTCTGCAGAAAGTATGGTGAATAGACTGCTGAGGACTGGGGCAAAGTCATATTCCCTGATGAAGCCTCTTTCTGATTGTTTGGGGCATCTGGAAAAAGGCTTGTCCGGAGAAGAAAAGGTGAGCGATACCATCAGTCCTGTGTCATGCCAACAGTAAAGCATCCTGAGACCATTCATGTGTGGGGTTGCTTCTCATCCAAGGGAGTGGGCTCACTCACAATTTTGCCCAAAAACACAGCCATGAATAAAGAATGGTACCAAAACACCCTCCAACAGCAACTTCTTCCAACAATCCAACAACAGTTTGGTGAAGAACAATGCATTTTCCAGCACGATGGAGCACCGTGCCATAAGGCAAAAGTGATAACTAAGTGGCTCGGGGACCAAAACGTTGACATTTTGGGTCCATGGCCTGGAAACTCCCCAGATCTTAATCCCATTGAGAACTTGTGGTCAATCCTCAAGAGGCGGGTGGACAAGCAAAAACCCACTAATTCTGACAAACTCCAAGAAGTGATTATGAAAGAATGGGTTGCTATCAGTCAGGAATTGGCCCAGAAGTTGATTGAGAGCATGGCCAGTCGAATTGCAGAGGTCCTGAAAAAGAAGTGCCAACACTGCAAATACTGACTCTTTGCATAAATGTCATGTAATTGTCGATAAAAGCCTTTGAAACGTATGAAGTGCGTGTAATTATATTTCACTACATCACAGAAACAACTGAAACAAAGATCTAAAAGCAGTTTAGCAGCAAACTTTGTGAAAACGAATATTTGTGTCATTCTCAAAACTTTTGGCCACGACTGTACTGTAGATAACAGGGATATGTCTCAGTCAGGCAGCATTACACACATGGACGTACGGTGTGATGATGATGATGTTGTACCCGCTGCTGCTTCCTTTGCTGAGTTGTCACATACAAGTGAAGCGGTTGATGATGACGATGTGTCCGTGGATGTCACGTGGGTACCCGCTCGAAGAGAAGAAGAACAGGGGGAAAGTTCAAATGGGGAGACAGAGAGGAGGAAGAGACGAATTGGAATCGGTGGGAGGTCGTTGCAAGGAGCTAGTGGCACAGTCAGACAGCATGTATCGGCACCCGAGGTCAGCCAGACAGCAAGCCAATCAATGCATGCTGTTGCCACCAGCAGAATGCCGTCATTGCAAAGCTCAGCAGTGTGGCATTTTGTTTTGTGTGTCTGCCTCTGATAACAGCAATGCCATTTGCAACCTGTGCCAAAAGAAACTGAGTCGTGGGAAGTCCAACACCCACCTAGGTACAACTGCTTTGCGAAGGCATATGATCTCAAATCACAAACGCCTATGGGATCAACACATGAGTATAAGCAGCACACAAACTCAAAGCCACCATCCTCCTCCTGGTCCAGCATCTTCAGCCACGTCAACCACTGCTGTCCTCCTTGCCCCCTCTTAACCATCTGCCACTTCGCCTCTCGCCTTCAGCAGTTCCTGCTCATCTGCCCACAGTAAGGTGTCTGTCAAGTAAATGTTTGAGCGTAAGAAGCCAATGTCACAGAGTCACCCCCTTGCCCGGCGTCTGACAGCTGGCTTGTCGGAACTCTTAGCCCGCCAGCTTTTACCATACAAGCTGGTGGAGTCTGAGGCCTTAAAAAATTTTGTAGCTATTGGGACACCACAGTGGGAGGTACCCGATCGAAATTTCTTTTCACAAAAGGCAATCCCCAACCTGTACTCTATTGTGGAAAAGGAAGTCATGGCATGTCTGGCACACAGTGTTGGGGCAAGGGTCCATCTGACCACTGATGGTTGGTCTGCAAAGCACGGTCAGGGCAGGTATATCACGTACACTGCGCATTGGGTAAACCTGCAGACGGCTGCCAAGCATGGAATGAGTGGCTCTGCAGAGGAGTTGGTGACACCGCCACGACTTGCAGGCAGGCCTGCTGCCACCTCCTCTTCTCCTCCTACTCCATCCTCTTCGCTAACCTCCTCGGCTGAGTCCTCTTCTGCTGCTGCGTCTTGCTCCACATCAACTGCACCCCCCCAGCTCCCCAGGGGCTATTCCACATCCTGGATACGACAGTGTCACGCCGTCTTGGGGTTGACTTGCCTGAAAGCAGAGAGTCACACCAGACCAGCACTCCTGTCCGCCCTGAACGCACAGGTGGATCAGTGGCTGACTCCGCACCAACTGGAGATCGGCAAAGTGGTGTGTGACAATGGAAACAATTTGTTGACGGCATTGAATTTGGGCAAGTTGACACATGTGCCGTGCATGGCACATGTGTTGAATCTGATCATACAGCGCTTTGTGCATAAGTACCCAGGCTTACAGAACATCCTCAAGCAGGCCAGGAAAGTGTGTGGCCATTTCAGGCGTTCCTACATGGCCATGGCGCACTTTTCAGATATTCAGCGGCGAAACAACATGCCAGTGAGGTGCTTGATTTGCGACAGCCCGACATGTTGGAATTCAACACTCCTAATGTTCGACCGCTTGCTCCAACAAGAAAAAGCCGTCAACGAGTATTTGTATGACTGGGGTGCTAGGACAGCCTCTGCGGAGCTGGGCATTTTTATGCCACGTTACTGGACGCTCATGCGCAATGCCTGTAGGCTCATGCGTCCTTTTGAGGAGATGACAAACCTAGTCAGTCGCACCGAAGGCACCAGCAGCGACATCATCCCATTTGTTTTCTTCCTGGAGCGTGCCCTGCGAAGAGTGCTGGATCAGGCCGTAGATGAGCGTGAAGAGGAAGAGGAAGAGTTGTGGTCACCATCACCACCAGAAACAGCCTTATCAGCATCGCTTGCTGGACCTGTGGCAACGCTGGAAGAGGAGTGTGAGGAAGAGGAGTCAGAGGAGGAATGTGGCTTTGAGGAGGAGGAAGACCAACCACAGCAGGCATCCCAGGGTGCTCGTTGTCACCTATCTGGTACCCGTGGTATTGTACGTGGCTGGGGGGAAGAACAGACCTTCAGTGAGATCAGTGAGGACGAGGAACGGGACATGAGTAGCTCAGCATCCAACCTTTTGCAAATGGGGTCTTTCATGCTGTCGTGCCTGTTGAGGGACCCTCGTATAAAAAGGATGAAGGAGAACGACCTGTACTGGGTGGCCACGCTACTAGACCCCCGGTATAAGCAGAAAGTGCCTGAAATGTTACCGAATTACAGCAAGTCGGAAAGGATGCAGCAGTTCCAAAACAAGTTAAAAAGTATGCTTTACACAGCGTATAAGGGTGATGTCACAGCACAACGGGAATCTAACAGGGGAAGAGGTGAAAGTAATCCTCCTCCTACCACGACCACGCCGGCAAAGACAGGACGCTTTACAGACGTGTT
Source organism: Bufo bufo (assembly GCF_905171765.1). Lineage (NCBI taxonomy): Eukaryota > Metazoa > Chordata > Amphibia > Anura > Bufonidae > Bufo > Bufo bufo. Next base: position 564,001,724 of record NC_053392.1, on the reverse strand, counting down.
GTTGATGGAGGACATGCGGAGCTTTTTAAGTCCTACGCATCACCACAGCCCTTTGGGGTCCACCCTCAGAGAACGACTCGACCAACAGGTAGCAGACTACCTCGCCTTAACTGCAGATATCGACACTCTGAGGAGCGATGAACCCCTTGACTACTGGGTGTGCAGGCTTGACCTGTGGCCTGAGCTATCCCAATTTGCGATAGAACTTCTGGCCTGCCCCGCTTCAAGTGTCCTGTCAGAAAGGACCTTCAGTGCAGCAGGAGGTATTGTCACTGAGAATATAAGTCGCCTAGGTCAAAAAAGTATAGATTGCCTCAAATTTATTAAGATGAATGAGGGATGGATCCCGAAGGGACTAACAGTGGGCGATACTTTTGACTAAAAAAGGCCTGATGAGATGAGCTGCCTTGGGCTAAAAATGCATGCCGGATGACTTGCGTGACTTCTCCGCCACCAACTAGGGTTCAAGTCGCATTGTTTCAGTGCACTTTCTGCCTGGAAAACATCAATTTTTCCGGCCGCTGCTACAGCAGCGGCTGCAACAATACCTAATTTTTCAGGCATGTGAACATGCCTAATTTTTCTGGCCTCTGGTGCTGCACTGTGGCTGCAAAAACAAAGCAAAAAAAAAGGCACATACATGTGTCAATTCCCCTTCGTGATCGTTACCTTGTTGTGGTGAAGGGGCTTACGTATCACAATGAAGCAATCACCTCTATGAGTGTGTTGGCAATGGCAATGTTGGCACACCCCAGATGATAAGGTCATTGCTTCATTGTGAACAGACCAAAAGCGATCGGCTAGATAATTTTGCATAGAAAAAACATTAATTTTCTTTGTGATCATCTAAGGTAATCATTAAGCCCTACTAGGCCAACAATGGGCCCACACTGCAGAATCATTGAACTATATAAAACAGCCTTTAGTACGTTGCCTTTCTTTTGGTGCGTCGCGAGTTCCCATAGTGAAGTGGGCAATGTTCACATCTATAGACGCGTTTTCTTTAAATGGCCCGCGCTGCTCCAGGACAAAGCTGACAAATCCTCCCTTCCAGATCTCACAGGAATTTCATGGACATGGGTAAGCAGTCATTGATTTGTGTACACTGCTTTTTACCATATCCATCTTGTGAGTATAATAAAACCTTGCAGTTGGAACCTTTTGTGATTGTACTTCACTACTGGCGGCACCTTGATTTCTCATAAGGTTCCCTAGAGGAAAGGTGAATCTGAGTGAACTGACTGCTTACCCATGTCCATGAAATTCCTGTGAGATCTGGAAGGGAGGATTTTTCAGCTTTGTCCTGGAGCAGCACGGTCCATTTAAAGAAAACGTGTCACTGAACTACCTCAGCACGACCATAGGCTTTGAAAATCCGCCAATCGACTGTGATGGAGTATAAGTAACTCCATTTTGTTTTATTCAGCAACGTGTATTACGATTGCATCAGGCCAGTGCACTATTCTAAGATTTCCATTCTGCCCTCTGTAGATGTGGAGACCAGTTTAGAAAATCCATACATACATTTGTTTAACCAGCCTTACTTCACAAGGTCATTGTAATGCAAGGCACCAACAAACAGACCAGTGATGAAAGCAAAAAGGTGTTTATTCACCAGAAACATAAACGTCCAGGACACTTGCTGGTAACAAGGAATAATAACAAAAACCAGGCAAGGAGATTCCAGGAATAGTCCCAACCAGTGCTGAATGATGCTGTGCACTTGGCATTCGAGTCACTCTAGATCTTGGGTCCGCTGCAAAGGACAAAGTTCCTGGCAGTCTTCAGTCACTAGCAGTTGTGACCTATACCTGGTTGAGGGAAAATAACAGTGGGCACTGATCACCCTGAGAGACCTCCTTTTAAATGCCTGCTGACCAATCCCAGGGTGCCAAGTGTCCACTACCATAGGTGAACAAATTGCCCTGCACCTGAGTACATGGCCTAAGGCAATCACAAGTTGATTAACCCATGGCTGGCTCCCTAATCCACTTTGCTCTTGTGAGTCAGTATATTATGCGCCACTGGTCGACGAAGCGCATAAGAAGCGCGTACTCGCGACCGTGTATCCCTTTGCGAACCTGCCCTCGTGCGTACGCACGGACGCATGATTGACTCAGCGCGAGTATGCGAGCGCGTGGACCCAGATGCGGGAACGGAAGTCGCAGGAGACACCGGAGACAACCCTGGCCGCGGCGTCTTGTCACTCGCCTGGCCACTCTGTCCCCGGGACTCCGACGGTCCTCCCCTCCGATCTCCACGCGAACGCATCCCCGCACTGGCTCGCAAAGGGGTCAGCGCTGGTGCATCAGAGACACGCATAACCTGTCCCGCAACTCCACGAGGATCCCTCTTGGTTCCCCTGGAGTGCAAAGCAGGTGAGGATCTTACATTACCCCCCCCCCCTCGAGGAGGCGGCTCTGAAGACTCCAAGCAAGCTTTCCCCGGATTATCCCGGTGAAAGGCTGCCACCAACTCATCCGCATGCACCTGGCGAGCAGGTATCCAACATCTCTCCTCTGGACCAAAACCCTTCCAGTCCACCAAGTATTGAAGAGACCTTTGGACAAAACGAGAGTCCAAAATTCTGTTCACCTCGAACTCCGGTACCCCTTGGACCTCCAGCGGGGATGGGGTCTGAATGAAGGGAGCGGAGTCGGCTGCCGATTTGAGAAGTGAAACATGAAAGGTGTTCACTCCTCGGATCGACGGTGGAAGAGCAACCTTGTACGTAACTCGGTTGATCTTTTGTGTCACTGGGTATGGGCCAATGAATCGAGGACCCATCTTGGAAGATGGCTGACGCAGCGGAATGTTCCGGGTGGAGACCCACACCTGATCTCCCACCTTAAACTTTTGCTCTACGGTGCGATGACGATCAGCAAATTTCTTCTGTTGCGCCACCGCACTGCGGAGATTCCGCTGGGCCGACGACCAAATGGGACGTCTATCCTCGAACCATTGATCCACCACCGGTGAGTCAGTGGAGGGTCCGGCCAAAGAAGAGAGTCTTGGATCCCTGCCCCCCACGCACCTGAACGGAGACATCTTAGTGGAAGCATGCTCAGAATTGTTATAAGCCACCTCCGCAAAGGGTAGATACGCTGCCCATTCCTCCTGGCAGTCTGACACGAAGCACCGGAGATATTGCTCCAGGGTCTGGTTAGTCCTTTCCGTCTGACCGTTGGTCTCTGGGTGAAAACCAGAAGAAAAAGACAAATTAATACCCAATCGGGAGCAGAAAGAACGCCAGAAGCGAGAGATGAATTGCACTCCTCTGTCTGAAACAATGTCATCCGGCGCTCCGTGTAATCGAAAGACATGATTCAAGAACAGATCTGCCAATTCTCTGGCCGAGGGCAATCCAGTGAGTGGGATAAAATGGGCCATTTTACTAAAACGGTCCACCACTACCCAGATTACCGTACTTCCAGAGGACCTTGGCAAATCTGTGATGAAATCCATGGAAATGTGAGTCCATGGAGCCTGGGGAATTGGCAGTGGGAGTAAAGTCCCAGAAGGGGCAGACCGGGACGGTTTACATCTGGCACAAACAGTACATGCCTGGATATAGGCCTTAACATCCACGGACATGTTGGGCCACCACACGTGACGTTTAACAAGGGCAAGTGTTTTCTTAACACCCAAATGCCCGGCAGACTTTGAGTCATGAAGCTGTTGGATGACCTTCAATCGAAGGTTAATGGGTACAAACCATCGACCCTCGGGTTTGTCAGGTGGACTCTCTGCCTGTGAAGGCTCAAGAAGAGAGGACAAGTCCTCCATTACTTCTGCGGCCCCCAGGGCAGCAAGAAAACATTTAGTTGGGAGAATGGTTTCTGGCTCAGAGTCCAGGACGGAAGCAGCCTGAGGGAAGCAGCGGGACAGGGCATCTGCCTTCACGTTTTTGGAACCTGGTTTATAAGTGAGGCGGAAATTGAAGCGGGTGAAAAACAATGCCCACCGGGCTTGTCGGGAGTTGAGTCTTTTGGCACTCTCTAGATACTCCAAATTTTTGTGGTCAGTGTAAACCGTGATGGGATGTTCTGCACCCTCTAGCCAATGTCTCCACTCTTGAAAAGCCAATCTTACTCCCAGAAGCTCTCTATTGCCGATATCATAATTACACTCGGCTGGAGAGAGCTTCCGAGAGAAGAAGGCACAGGGATGTAACCTCTCAGGGTCCCCAGAATACTGTGAGAGAACTGCCCCTACACCGACCTCTGAGACATCGACCTCGAGAACAAAAGGTCTGGAGGTGTCTGGATGAGTAAGAATTGGTGCCGTGCAAAAGGCCTGTTTCAGCGTCTCAAAGGCTCTGACTGTCTCTCTCGTCCACTTAGAAGGATTAGCTCCCTTCTTAGTGAGGTTGGTGAGAGGTACTACTATCGCAGAAAAATTCTTAATAAACTTGCGGTAGAAGTTGGCAAAGCCTAAGAAACGCTGCAACCCCTTAAGATCCTTAGGCTGAGGCCAATCCAAGACAGCAGAAAGTTTGGATGGGTCCATAGCCAATCCCTTTTCTGAGATAATGTACCCCAGGAAAGGCAATTCCTTCACCTCAAACAGACACTTCTCAAGTTTGGCATAGAGGCGGTTCTCCCTCAGCTTCTGGAAAACCTGACACACGTGTCTCCGATGAGAGACCAGATCCGAAGAGTAGATTAGTATGTCATCTAGATAGACAACAACACATCTATCCAAGAAATCTCTGAGAACATCGTTGATGAACTCCTGGAAGACCGCGGGAGCATTACAGAGACCGAAAGGCATCACGAGATACTCGTAATGCCCGTCTCTGGTATTAAATGCGGTCTTCCATTCGTCACCCTCTCTAATGCGAACTAAATTATAAGCACCCCTTAAATCGAGTTTGGTGAAGACTCGGGCCCCTGCCACCTGAGAAAACAGATCATCAATCAGAGGCAGTGGATACCGATTCTTCACCGTAATCCGATTAAGGGCACGATAATCGATGCAAGGTCTCAAGCATCCATCCTTCTTCTCCACAAAGAAGAATCCAGCTCCAGCAGGGGAAGTGGATGGACGAATGAAATTCTTCTCAAGGTTCTCTTTAATATACTCCCGCTGAGCCTGAACCTCAGGCCCAGTGAGATTATAAAGATGCCCTCGTGGTGGCATGGTACCTGGCAACAGGTTTATAGGACAATCATATGACCTGTGGGGAGGTAACACATCAGCCCCCTGAGGACTGAACACATCTCGGAAATTATGATACTGCTGTGGTAAAGTACTTAATACTTCCATGGAGGCTAGTGACAGGTCGGGACGAATGCACTTAGTAAGGCATTCCGTACTCCACTGACAAATAAGACCCGAGCGCCAGTCCACTACTGGATTATGGAGCCTTAACCAAGGGAGACCCAAAATCACGGGAGTGGATGGCATGTCAAGGACAAAAAGGCTTAAGGTCTCCCGATGATCAGCCCCCACCGTTACCTGTATTCCCGGAGTCATCCACACTGCACGACCATCTTGAAGAGGGGAACCATCAATCGCGGTCACTGACATGGTGGTTTTCGGCTGGATCAACGGGATGCCAAGTCGACGAACCAAGGTTGAGTCCACAAAATTCCCAGCGGCCCCAGAATCGATTAGTGCTGAAAACTCATGGACCTTGTCTTGCCACCGTAAGGATATGAATACCATCACCCGGCTTGGAGGAGGGATAATAGCACCTAGGGGGTTCTCCTCTATGCCCCCTAGGTTCATTCGTTTCCCGCCGGCAGGAGGGGACAGGTTTTAACGAGGTGTCCAGACTTTCCGCAAAATAGGCACAGGCCTTTCTGTTGGCGACGAGCTCGTTCTGCCTGTGTGAGATGGGAGGATCCAACCTCCATTGGCTCTTCGGCCGATTTAAGAGGCCCTGGATGTGGTCGAGAGGATGAAAACCGAGACGACCGTTCCACTCGCCTCTCACGGATTCGCCTGTCGGCATCGATTGCCTGAGAGATAGCCATTTCCAACGAGAAGGGGGTAGGCAAGGCCAAAAGAAGATCCCGGACCGCATCCGAAAGTCCCAAACGGAAGCAATGGCGTAGGGCTGCGTCGCCCCAGGTGGTGAAAGCTGCCCATCGCCTGAATTCTGCAGCGTATTCTTCAGCTGGGCGGCGGCCTTGTTGAATATGCTCAAGATTGGTCTCTGCGGTGCGAGTACGATCCGGGTCATCGTAAATCACAGCCATAGCCTCCAAGAAGGCGTTCACTGACGAAAAAGCTGTATGGTCTTGAGGCAAATTAAATGCCCAACGTTGGGGGTCTCCACGTAACACAGGGACATTACAATCCCAATTCTCTGCCTGAGAGTGCCAGAAGCCATCGGACGCAACTGGAAATAAAGGAGACAGGAGTCCCTGAAGTTTAAGAACTCCTGTCGCTCTCCTGTGAAGGGGTCAGGCAGAGGGATCTTAGGTTCTGTTTGATGCCTTGCGATAGTGACGGGTAGTGCTGAGGCTCCCTGGATAAGCTGCTGAACCTCCTCCATCACAGTTGTCAGTTGCTCTTGGATTTGCGCTGCAGCGGCTACTGGTATATTTGGGCGTCGTTGGAACAGCAGGTTAACGGCTCCCGTTAATTCACTCAGCTGCTGCTGGATCTTGTCCATGGCAACTGTTAGTTGGGCCCACTGTTCTGTAATGCAAGGCACCAACAAACAGACCAGTGATGAAAGCAAAAAGGTGTTTATTCACCAGAAACATAAACGTCCAGGACACTTGCTGGTAACAAGGAATAATAACAAAAACCAGGCAAGGAGATTCCAGGAATAGTCCCAACCAGTGCTGAATGATGCTGTGCACTTGGCAGTCGAGTCACTCCAGATCTTGGGTCCGCTGCAAAGGACAAAGTTCCTGGCAGTCTTCAGTCACTAGCAGTTGTGACCTATACCTGGTTGAGGGAAAATAACAGTGGGCACTGATCACCCTGAGAGACCTCCTTTTAAATGCCTGCTGACCAATCCCAGGGTGCCAAGTGTCCACTACCATAGGTGAACAAATTGCCCTGCACCTGAGTACATGGCCTAAGGCAATCACAAGTTGATTAACCCATGGCTGGCTCCCTAATCCACTTTGCTCTTGTGAGTCAGTATATTATGCGCCACTGGTCGACGAAGCGCATAAGAAGCGCGTACTCGCGACCGTGTATCACTTTGCGAACCTGCCCTCGTGCGTACGCACGGACGCATGATTGACTCAGCGCGAGTACGCGAGCGCGTGGACCCAGATGCGGGAACGGAAGTCGCAGGAGACACCGGAGACAACCCTGGCCGCGGCGTCTTGTCACTCGCCTGGCCACTCTGTCCCCGGGACTCCGACGGTCCTCCCCTCCGATGTCCACGCGAACGCATCCCCGCACTGGCTCGCAAAGGGGTCAGCGCTGGTGCATCAGAGACACGCATAACCTGTCCCGCAACTCCACGAGGACCCCTCTTGGTTCCCCTGGAGTGCAAAGCAGGTGAGGATCTTACAGTCATTCTCATGTTTATACCTGAATGATTAACTGTTGTTACTATGAGCCATCTATTTCTGTAAATGCAGAGCTCATGTGTATTCAGGCCATACGATAAGACTAATGCTAACATATGATTGGATGTAATGGGAGGTCAATCCTCCCCTATATTAAGTGTTGGCAAGCAATGAATAAACAGAATGGATCAGAGAAAGACACGTGTTTTTGGTCTCCATATAATTCATTCTCCCGGTACCGGATAGGGCTTAATTCAAGCTGATCACCGAAATCTTGTGGGCCACATTTAGGCAAAGGGTCTATTTTGCCTAACAGACTGCAATCTCCCAAACGTGCGCACGAGCACAGTCATCACTACGCCAAGATTGACGCATAGAGGAATAAAATTTATGTCATGAGTGGGTCAACTATTGACAACTCTTTGCGGTTGTCTAAACTCTATTCCATACACGTCCCCTGATAGGGGACGTAACAGGGATTAAACTGATAGGAATAGTACTACTTAACATACCACTCATATCTGGTAGCACAGTAAATTGCACGGCGCACGCGCTGTGCCCCAAATTGGAAGTAAGAGGACCAACCAAGCATCTTTTTCCATCTCCTGGTTCCTAAAATCTATTCCATACACGTCCCCTGATAGGGGACGTAACAGGGATTAAACTGATTGGAATAGTACTACTTAAGATACCACTCATATTGGGATTGCATAGTACATTGCACGGCACACGCACAGCGCCCCAAATTGGAAGTAAGAGGACCGACCAAGCATCTTTTTCCATCTCCCGGTTCCTAAAATCTATTCCATACACCACGCCGGCCCCTGAGAGGGGACAAAGCAGAGATTAAACTGGTAAGAACAGATTTTTTTAATAAAAAAAAAAAAAGAGGACAGCCTCTGCGGAGCTGGGTATTTTTTGGCCGCGTTACTGAACGCTCATGCACAATGGCTGTAGGCTCATGCGTCCTTTTGTGGAGGTGACAAACCTGGTCAGTCAAACCCAAGGCAACATCATCGACCTCATCCCATATGCGTTTTTTCTGGAGCGTGCCCTGCGAAGAGTGCTGGATCAGGCCGTAGATGAGCATGAAATGTAAGAGTTGTGGTCACCATCACCACCAGAAGCAGCCTTGTCGTCGTCGATTGCTGGACCTGCGGCGGAGAGGAGTCTGAAGAAGAGGAGTTAGAGGAGGAAGGTGGCTTTTAGGAGGTGGAAGACCAACCACAGCAGGCGTCCCAGGGGGCTTGTTGTCATCTTTCGGTTGTTTGCGGGGTGTGTTAAACGGGGAATTTGGTCTGTCACTGTGAAGCGGGCGTAACCCTTACACTACCTGATCGATACAACATCATACCTGATGTTTTAAAGCACGTTATTCCAAACACTTTAGGAATGTTAGGTGATTTATGCCCTTTATGGATTAAAACCCGACTCTGCATCAACTAAGTAATTTTCCATGGGAGTTTTGCCATGGATCCCCCTCCGGCATGCCACAGTCCAGGTGTTAGTCCCCTTGAAACAACTTTTCCATCACTACTGTGGCCAGAAAGAGTTCTTGTGGGTTTTAAAATTCGCCTGCCTATTGAAGTCTATGGCTGTTCGCCCGTTCGCGAACATTTGCGGAAATTCGCGTTTGCCGTTCGCGAACGGAAAATGTTATGTTCGCGACATCTCTATTGCCCAGGGGCCCCATGAGTTGTCAGTCCGCCCCTGGACAGATCCTTACCCTGTTCAGTGCTGAACTGGCGAGCAATTCTAGTTGTATTAAGATAGATTCTCCACATTATCCTGTCTTCTATTGTATTCGTCTTTTGTGGATTAGCAGCCTTCGTGAGGGACTTGAATGAGTTTGTAATGTTATAAAGATGCAATATTCTAGAAATCATTGATCTAGAATGACTAATTTTTCTTGCTATGGTTGATAGGGTCATCCCTTTGGCCAACCTGCTGCCGGGGGCTTTCAGTCACTTTAGAATGGCTCACTATCTTGCAAAGTCAGTGAAAACTGGAATTTTAGGCAAGTTAGTTTCACACAAGGGAGTTTTCCGCGTGGGTGCAATACATGACGTGAACGCATAGCACCCGCACTGAATACTGACCCATTCATTTCAATGTGTCTAGCAAGTTCTATCTGTTCAAGCAAGTGCGGATGCAATGCGTTTTTCACTGATGGTTGTTAAGAGATGTTGTTTGTAAACCTTCCGTTTTTTATCACGCGTGTGAAAAACGCATCAAAACGCATTGCACCTGCACAGAAAAAAATATACTACTGATTGCAATCACAGACAAAACTGACTGATCTTGCTTGCAAAATGGTGCGAGTTTCACTGAATGCACCCTGAACGCATCCGGAGCCAATCCGTCACGCTCGTGTGAAAGAGGCCTTAGGCTGCCAGTTAAATAGATTTTGTGAGATAATGAAAGAAATTAGCACCAGGTGCCAGATTAACACCCAAAACTAGAAGGTATCTGAAAGTGTTTTCTAATTTTGATGAGTAAGATAGGCGTATTTCTGGCACAGACTGCAGCGAAAAGGGTCTTTTGCGCTGCAATCTGCGACTTCTCCTCGCTCACGCCATGTTCTATGCCTGTTTTAAGTGTAGAAAACGGTCTAAATGTAAAACATCAAGGAAGCTGGCTTACATTTAGAAGTGGTGGAGGATCCCCCGAAGTTATGTAGAGGACTGTGCCTCTTCATGACTTCGGCAGATCCATCGCCAGCACAGGGGATTATTAAGACCGGTGTCTAAAAAGCCAGTCTTAATAAATGTGCCCCTATATCTATACTCACAGCAACTAGCAGAGCTTTTTCATTCATTAATATGATCTCATTTTAGTGATTGTCATAAACTATGTTAATGCTGTAAATTGGAATGCAATATACAGGGAACAATATGCATCATCCTTAATGCTATCATCTAAGCTGTCACTGGGGAGCACTAGGGTGTATTTATCAAAATCTAATCAAGTCTTAAGCAAGAAGCCAACTATTACTTGTATAATACGCATGCAGCAGATTTACTTTTTCGATTGTTTAATCACTTTTTTGCTGTAATACATCTCTGCTGTAGAATATAAAGGAGCCATAAATACAACGTCAAGAGCAGTTTGTCATGAAAAAAAATAGAACGTAATAAACAGTAAAGGTGAGCGCGGGTCACGACAATATGATTGATGGAATATTATTTCCTAGATAATATGGATTCACTAAGTGACCCTCCTCCGAGAGGCTGAAATTTGTCAGAATGAATCCTGAGAGCTTTCAACAGTCTTCCACTTTGAAATAAGTAGCCTTGAAGAGTGCATAAAATCAAAATGACATTGAATCTAATTAAATAACACAAAGTCTAGGGAAAAAGGATCATCCTGTAAACACCCTGGCATTTATCTCACTGGAATGTCTCTGTCCTTGTATGTCTCAAACACATTTTAGACATTTCGTGACTTCAATGTGAGTTTCTGCATCACGGACTGATTCTTGCGATGACTCTGATGTATCTTTACTTTATGATTAATGGCAATAGTTTCACTGTTTGCTCTCAAACGGAACTCATAGGATTCAGTTCTAGGAATTGTAGGAAGGTGCAAGGGAGAGTGCCTGGCCATCAAGTGGGCACTCGAGTCTCTATTATCTGTTGGTGAGAAAGTTCTGTCTGGTGACCAACCACTCCCCTCTCAAGTGGATGAGCCAGGCAAAAGAGAGGAATGCTTGGGTCACCAGATGGTTCTTGTGATTAGTGAGGCTGGCGTGAACGCCAAAATATTTTTTGGTTTGCATTTTTGGGCACGGTTGTATGTCATACATCAAACCAGCGGTATTACAACCCGTGTCCCACGACAAAATGGAGGCTGTTGTGAAGGCTCTCATGGAGGCCAATCTGCAGCAGCGAGAGACAAACCTGCAACAACAACAATGGGAGGCTAACAAGCAGCAGCAAGAGACCAACCAGTTGCTGCTACAACATGTGATGGCTTTGCAGACAGCAGGAGCAACCCTGAGCTTCCATGATTCCCGGAAGGCAGTTAGTGCGGCGATTCTTAAGATGACACCCGCAGACGACATCGAAACCTACCTGGCGATGTAAGAGAAAGTGGCCACAAGGGAGAAGCTACCCCGAGACCAGTAGGCTGAGGTCGTTGCACCGTTTCTAGCATCCGGTTCCCAGCGGGTGCATTTCGACTTGCCGGACGATCAAGCGGCCGACTACCACAAAGTAAAGGGTGAGATTTTGGCAAGACTGGGGGTGAATGTGTTGGTCCGGTCCCAGCAGGTACATCAGTGGGGGTTTAAGCCGGCTGAGCCCGCGAGACCCCAGTATTATGACTTACTCCACCTTTTGCTAAAGTGGCTACAGCCTGATGTGCTGAGTCCCATGGCTATGCTGGACAGAATATTGGCTGATATGTTCTGGAGGGCTTTGCCACCCCCTCTCCAGCAATGGATCGGCCAGGTCTCTCTAGGTAATGCCCTTGAGAAGGTCAACCTGGTGGAACGCTATGAGGCTACCCAGGATCTACAGGGGGTTCTTTTGGGAGGGGGAAGTCAAATCCTGTAAATCTCCACCCCAGACCCGGCGACTTGTGCCAACCAAATCTGCCCTGGATGTTCCCCCTCTGGACCCGGCTCCGATAGTCTGCTGGCGGTCTCAGGGGCCTGGCCATGTACGAGCTGACTGTCCACATCAGTTGGAACCCATGGACACGAAATATGGCTTCCGTGAGTTGGTATATGCCAGGAAGCTGTGTGCAGCGGGTACCCCAGAAACTTCAAATCACTTGTGCCAGGTGGAAGTGGGAGACACTTCAGTGGAGGCTCTGCTAGACTCAGGGAGTCTGGTGTCCCTAGTGAGGGCTCCCCTGGTACTGTCCGCTGAGTATACTGGGGGGAAATTCGGGGCCATGTGCATTCAGACTATCCGTCCGCCCTGGTGTCTCTAACCACGGGGGCCGGCAGGTAGACCCATAAAGTGGCAGTTGCCACAAACTTACACTACAAACGTATAAATCGGGAGAGACTTCCTGAGTTTCCCGGCACTGTGACCTGCTATGAAAGTGACTGATACCCATGAGACAGGGGTAACCCCAGCAGAGTGGCCTTGCTCCGGGGGGATGCCAGAACCATGGGAACCTGAGGCAGAAGGGCCAGCAGTAGGGGTGACCGCCACTTCGGTTGAAGAGGGAGAGACAACCCCACTGAGTGTAATGGTGGGAGACGTGGAGGACTTGCTGCTGGGGCCTGAGCTGGAAGACCTCAATGTCTCCGGGGATAAGCCCCCAGCACCTTTTCCGCAGTCCCTTGGTACCTCTCCCGATCATCGAGGTACCGTTTGAGCGAATGGCTATGGACCTAATAGGCCCAGTACCGAAGTCCGCTAGAGGACACCAACACATCTTGGTAATCCTAGACTATGCCACTCAGTACCCGGAGGCGGTGCCACTGTGACATACATCGGCTAAACTTATAGCTAAGGAGCTAATGGAGATGTTCCCCGGAGTGGGGCTACCTAAAGATGTTCTGACTGACCAGGGGACCCCTTTTATGTCTAAGGTCATGAGGGAACTCTGTAACTTGATGCATATCAAACAGATACGGACGTCTGTGTATCATCCGCAAACGGATGGTCTGGTTGAAAGGTTTAACAAAACGCTAAAAACCATGTTAGAAAGGGTGGTGTCTAAATATGGGAAGGACTGGGACCATCTTCTGCCCTATCTCATATTCGCTGGGTGAGAGGTACCCTAGGCCTCTACTGGGTTCTCGCCCTTCGAATTGCTATATGGCAGACATCCTCGTGGTTTGTTGTAACAGCAACCCACTCCGCATAAAAGTGTCCCCGAGTATGTTACCAAGATGCAACAGCGGATAGAGACCGTTTTGCCTCTTGTTAGGGAGCATATGGAGGCAGCTCAATGAGCCCATGGTCGGGTTTATAATCGGCAGGCTCGGGTCCGGATCTTTAACTCGGGTGATCGGGATATTGTTCTGGTGCCGACCGTGGACAGTAAGTTCCTGGCCAGGGAGGCGAAAGCCGGAGCAGGTGTACCATGTGAATCTACTTAAACAGTGGAAAGATAGGGAAACCTGTACTGAAGACAGCCCTCGGCCAGGTTTTCTAGGGGAAGTGGTTTCGGCCCCTCTGTCTGAAGCAAGGGAAGCGGCTGCCAGATTAAGAATTGCTGACAGCCTCTCCTCTAAGCAGGCTCAGAAGGCCAGGGAGTTTATTAGCCAGAACATGGATGTGTTTTAGGATCTCCCCACACTTCCACAATTCGGCATGACATTGTCACTGAGCCTCAGGCGAAAGTCTGCCTAAAACCATACCGGGTACCCAAGGCTCAGCGACAAGCCATCTCAGAGAAGTTTAGATGATGCTGAGGCTAGGCATCATTGAGGAGTATAAAAGTGAGTGGGCTAGTCCTAAAGTGCTAATACCCAAGCCGGACGGGACACTCTGGTTTTGTAACGATTTCCGAAAACTTAACGAGATTTCCAAATTTGATGCTTATCCCTTTCCCCGGGTGGATTAGCTTACCGATAGGTTAGAACAAGCCCGGTATTTTTCTGTTTTAGACCTCACGAAAGGGAACTGGCAGGTGCCATAAATGGAGGCTGCCAAAGAGAAAACTGCCTTCATCACACCTGAAGGGCTGTATCAGTAAAAGTTGCTACCCTTTGGTCTGCATGGTGCCCCTGCCACTTTTCAACGGCTCATGGACATTGTGCTGTGTCCACATCGTCGATACGCTTTGGCTTACCTGCACAATTTTCACATTCACAGTACCAACTGGGAAAGTCATCTACCCAAAGTGCAGGCTGTAGTGGACTCCCTTAGGAAGGCTGGACTGACCGCCAACCCAAAGAAATGTGCGGTAGGGTTAGAGGAGACTAAGTATCTGGGGTACGTCATTGGACGTGGAGTTATCAAACCCCAAGTGAATAAAATAGAGGCGATTCGGAATTGGCTCTGACCTGTCACTATGAGGAAAGTAAAGTCATTCCTGGGAATAGTGGGCTATTATATGAGTTATGTTCCCCATTTTGCCACTTTAGCGGCTCCGTTGACAGGGCTCTTGAAGGGATGGAAGTCGGTGATGGTCCGCTGAAATGACCAAGCGGAAGAGGCTTTTTCCACGTTGAAGTCGGTCCTGTGCGGGTCACCAGTTTTGGTGACGCCCGACTTCAAGAGGGAGTTTGTGGTACAGACCGATGCCTCTGAAGTAGGCCTCGGAGCTGTACTCTCTCAGTAAATCAATAGGCAGGAACATCCCATTGTGCAGGAACATCCCATTGTTTTCCTGAGCCGCAGACTCACACTAGTCGAGACCAGGTACAGTATAGTGGAGAGAGAGTGCCTGGCCATCAAGTGTGCACTCGAGTCTCTCCGCTATAATCTGTTGGTGAGAAAGTTCCGTCTGGTGACCAACCACTCCCCTCTCAAGTGGATGAGCCAGACCAGAGAGAGGAATGCTCGGGTCACCAGATGGTTCTTGTCATTACAGAAGTTCAAGTTCTCAGTGGAACACAGGGCAGGACACTTGCAGGGAAACGCGGATGCCCTGTCCCAGGTACACTGTCTGGCCAGTATTCATGCCCTCAGGGTTGAACAAAGGGGGAAGGTATGTAGCAAGGCGCAAGGGACCGTTGTTGAGGGAAGGTATGTGTCACCGAGGTTCCTGGCCTCGGTGGAGTAAGAGCCAGTTTTCATGTGTCAGCAGCAGTTTCTGTTTGACACCTTGCTATTTAGTATAGCTGTAATAGCTGATCCGCACGGCTCTTACTGGGAGTAGTCAAACTGCTGGGTGGGTGACTACTCCCCACGTTCCAGGCTGGATGATGACTGGCCTATATAAAAAAAAAACAGCCAGCAGTGTCAGCTGGTGGTAATTACCTCTCTCTGTGACAGAGGAGCTCTGGCAATTGCTGGACTGGGATCTGAGCCGTGTGCTAGGCTGGAGGCCTGAGTTTGGAAGGTCTGCTCTGTCCTGAGCAATGCCAATCGGGTGTAAACCAACACTTAGGATAACAGATGACTGTGTTGCTGTATGAACTGTCTAGGTGTGAACAAACACCAAAACTGCAAATGGACTGTCGTACTGTTTGTTTGCCATAAGTGTGAATAAAACACTGAAGTTTTTGAGTTACAAACTGGTCTTTGCCTCTATACTGCGTCCGCTTGTCCTGTCCACCCGAGCGAATCCCCACAGAATATACATCCGCTTTTATTACCAATAACTGTTTCCTAAATCCTGATTTATTGCTTTTGTTGTTTATTTACCTTTATTTAAAGAGCATCTATTGTTTTGTCTACAGTAGGGAATTGGTTTCTTAACTCTTACAAGACACAGCCATTTTTCACGGATTTTTACAGATCTGTAGGCAGAACTTTTCATTTCAATGGGTCTGCAATAAAGCCCTGAAATGACTCCTGTTCCGTATGTCCGCATGTCCGTTCTGCAAAAAAATAGAACATAAAAAAACAATGTCTGTACGGATGTCACACGGATCTCAGCAGTTTTTTTTTTTTTTGCGGATCTGTGTTTTGCAGACCACAAAATACATACGGTAGTGTGCATGAGCCTTAAAGGGGTTGTGTCACCTCAGCAAGTGGCATTTATTATGAAGAGAAAGTTAATACAAGGCACTTACTAATGTATTGTGATTGTCCATATTGCCTTCTTTGCTGGCTGGATTTTTTTTTCCCATCCCATTATACACTTTTTGTTTCCATCGTTGCGACTACCCTGCACAATATAGGAGAAAACACTAGCCTATGAGCAGTCCCATGGTCCTGGCCACCAGAGAGGCCGGCACTTTTTCCTATAGTGTGCAAGCACGGCCACTGCTGCTGGATTGCAGGGTGGTCGTAACCATGGAAAGAGAAGGAGAAACAGATCTCGCTGGGGATAATTTTAGGTTGCCATGTCGCATTTGAAGACCCCCTGATTCACCCCTTCAGTTGATCGCTCTATATTACACTTTTTGTGAGGCAAGGTAACCAAAAATGGCTGTTCTGGCACCGGTTTTATCAATTTTTTTTTACAACGTTCACCTGACAGGACAGATCATTGTTTTATTTTTAAAGAGCAGATTGTTACGCATGTGACGATACCAAATATGTCTATTTGAATTTTTTGTTTCATTGTACATAATAAAGCATTTTCTGAAAGCCATTTTTTTTCCTGCTGATTGTCTTGTTTAGGGGTTCATTTTTTGAGGGAAGACTTGATGTTTTTATTGGTACCATTTTTGGGTACATAAGATTTTTTGATCATTCGATATTACACTTTTTTGAGGAGCCCTGGGAAGCAGCTTGTAGAGCATCATGGCTCCAGGCAGTTCATAGACTAAGTATTATGAGGGGGTTAACAGCCAAAGGCACCCCACTAAAACGTACCAGAACTGCTAGAAAGTCCAGTAACCAGACTGAAGCCAGAGATTAGCACGGCAGAGAAAGAGAAAGCAAGGTATTCAAGTTTACCTGCCAGTTTACCCTTAGCCTGCTGGAGCCAAGTGAAAGAGCAAGCATTGTTTGAATGACACAAGGTTCTTCTTTACTGGAGGAATTCAGATGCAAAACAATACAGGTGAGGCATAGAGTTGGCTTCTCCAGTCTCCTCCCTGGCAGGCTTTGATGCTGAGGAAAGGCCTGAGTTAGATGTCCCTATCTCTCTCAGAAGGCTGGTACCCTGGTCAAAAGCTGGAGGCCCACAGTCTGTAGCTCAGTAGTCTGGGTGGCTCCTTGGTCACATGGCTGGTGACACATGATCTGTGGATCAGTGTCCCCATCTCAGCGTCTTCAGTCATGCAGACTGGCATGAGTCTTCCCCTCCAAGCACTGGGCCCTAACTGCAGAACACTAGGGGCTCTGACTGCTAGACTAGAAACTCCTGGTGGGAAGGGTGGAGTGGAGAAACTCGGCACAAACAATTACAAAGTTACGACTCCCATCTGCACTGTAACCCTGTGAAATTTAGTAAGGCTACTTTCACACTAGCGTTTTGGATTTCCGTTTCTGAGATCCTACATAGGCTCTCAAAAGCAGTCCAAAACGAATCAGTTTTGCCCTAATGCATTCTGAATGGAAAAGGATCCGCTCAGAATGCATCAGTTTGCCTCCGTTTAGTCACCATTTCGCTCTGGAGGATTGATAAAGACTGCAATGAGCAGTTGAAACGTTGCAGAGGGACAATAAAGCGGGTCTTTTCACCTTCAATATACTGGAGTGCTGCCTCTTTTTTGGAGATTTATATATATATATATATATATATATACACACTCACCTAAAAAATTATTAGGAACACCATACTAATACGGTGTTGGACCCCCTTTTGCCTTCAGAACTGCCTTAATTCTACGTGGCATTGATTCAACAAGGTGCTGATAGCATTCTTTAGAAATGTTGGCCCATATTGATAGGATAGCATCTTGCAGTTGATGGAGATTTGAGGGATGCACATCCAGGGCACGAAGCTCCCGTTCCACCACATCCCAAAGATGGCGGGCAGGCATTTCAAATCATCGCAGCGCTGCGTCCATCATCAGAGTCAGCACCCCCCATCTGTTCAGAGCCCAGGATCCAGCCAGCACCCCATCTGTGCCCCAGCACCCCCAGCACCACCAGGTATTTAGGGAAAGGCTAGGGACAAGTTAGATTAGGCAGGGATATTTAGGGAAAGTTAGGCCCCTTTCACACAGGGGTGCTGCAGCTTCCCCCTCCCCCACAACTTTTTGGGGTGCAGGCACTTTTTTTTTTTTTGAGTGCGTACGCTGACTGTGGCCGGCACTCTTAGCGTCCGGCCACTGTTAGCGCATCGCACACCCCACCACTGATCAACTTCGGACGGTTGATCAGCGATTTAGAATTTAAAATTTTTTTTTTTTCACATTTTTACCCCTTTTTTTAGTTAGTCTTTTTTTTTTTTGTCTGTTAGGTTTAGGGTGAGTTCGCAAACACCCGTTCCCCCACACACACGCACACCAAATAAAGATTTACACGCACGCAGACACACACTCCCCTATGGCCCGCCGGATGTTCTCAGCCGAGGAGGCATACGCCCAGCTTGTCTCCGACTCCGAGAGTCCTAGTGAGGACGAGGATGACCCCTCTTTCCTTTTGTCATCCGCGTCCTCATCATCTAGCGATGATGATGAGCCCCCAAGGCGGCGGAGAAAGGGGACCACCATGCTAGGGACCCTGTGGACCACCCTAGTACGAGCAGCTCTGGCGCTCGTACTAGTTTTCCGGCCCACCAGTTAAATCCACCGGAGCCCCCTGCCAGTGAACTTGTCTGGTGTACCTTAGAGCGTTATGAGCCCGTGATTCCTGATTTTGAAGGCCAATCAGGAATCCAGATTTCCACAGTGGGCTTCACTGAATACGACTTTTTTAGTCTTTTTTTCAGTGACTTTCACTTTGTAAATCTAATGGTGGAGCAAACAAACCTGTACGCCCAAAAGTTGGTTGCTCAACATCCGGGGTCCTTTTTGGCTAGGCCCGGTGGCTGAACCCCGGTCAGTGCAGCCGAGATGAGGACATTTTGTAGTTTACGGCCACATATGGGGTGTTTCTGCAAACTACAGAATCGGGGCAATAAATATAGCATTTTGTTTGGCTGTTAACCCTTGCTTTGTTACTGGAAAAAATTGATTAAAATGAAATTTGAGAATTAAAATTCTTTGGCACATTTTCCATCTCCATTTGCCAATAGCTCTTGTGCAACACCTAAAGGGTTAACAAAGTTTGTAAAATCAGTTTTGAATACCTTGAGGGGTGTAGTTTTTTAGATGGGGTCACTTTTATGGAGTTTCTACTCTAGGGGTGCAGCAAGGGGGCTTAAAATAGGACATGGTGTAAATAAACTATTCCAGCAAAATCTTCCTTCCAGAAACCATACGGCGCACTTTTCCCTCTATGCCCTACTGTGTGCCCGTACAGTAGTTTACGGCCACATATGGGGTGTTTCTGCAAACTACAGCATCGGGGCAATAAATATAGCATTTTGTTTGGCTGTTAACCCTTGCTTTGTTACTGGAAAAAATTGATTAAAATTGAAAATTTGCCCAAAAATTGGCACACAGGAAAAAAAAATTCTAATGGAGTGGAATTTAAAAAAACAAACAAACAAACCACAATTTCACCACAGATTTTGTTTTTATGACGTTCACAATGCGGTAAAACTAACTTGTAATCTTCATTTTCCAGGTCAGTACGATTACAATGATACCATATGTACAGTTTGTCTTGCGTATTAATACTGAAAAACAAATAAAAACATTAGAATTTTTTTAAATTATTTTATTTTAATCACCATATTCTGGTACCCATAACTTTTTTTAATAGTTGTGTCTATGGAGATGTGTGAGGGCTCTATTTTTGCAGGACGATCTGTATTTTTTGATAATGCCAAATACCATCACTTTTCATTCATTTTTTTGGGAAGGTTACGCTATTCACTGTATGAGTAGAGTTGAGCGGACACCTGGATGTTCGGGTTCGAAGGGTTCGGCCGAACTTTGGAAAAAAGTTCGAGTTCGGGACCCGAACTTGATCCGAACTTGACCCTGAATCGAAACACCCATTGAAGTCAATGGGGACCCAAACTTTTGAGCACTAAAATGGCTGTAAAAATGTCATGGAAATGGCTAGAGGGCTGCAAATGGCATCAAATGTGGTTAAGAGCATGGCAAGTGCTCTGCAAACAAATGTGGATAGGGAAATGACTTTAACCCCTTAAGGACTCTATTTTGCCTTAAGGACTTGGCCATTTTTTGCAAATCTGACCAGTGTCACTTTAAGTGCTGATAACTTTAAAACGCTTTGACTTATCCAGGCCATTCTGAGACAGTTTTTCTGTCACATATTGTACTTCATGACACTGGTAAAATGAAGTCAGAAAAATTCATTTTTATTTATAAAAAAATACCAAATTTACCCAAAATTTGTAAAAAATTGCAAGTTTCCAAGTTTCAATTTCTCTACTTCTATAATACATAGTAATACCTCCAAAAATAGTTATTACTTTACATTCCCCATATGTCTACTTCATGTTTGGATAATTTTGGGAATGATATTTTATTTTTTGGGGATGTTACAAGGCTTAGAAGTTTAGAAGCAAATCTTGAAATTTTTCGGAAATTTTCAAAAACCCAATTTTTAGGGACCAGTTCAGGTCTGAAGTCACTTTGCGAGGCTTACATAATAGAAACCACCCAAAAATGACCCCATTCTAGAAACTACACCCCTCAAGGTATTCAAAACAGATTTTACAAACTTTGTTAACCCTTTAGGTGTTCCACAAGAATTAATGGAAAATAGAGATACAATTTCAAAATTTCACTTTTTTGGCAGATTTTCCATTTTAATAATTTTTTTCCAAACCAAACTCAATATTTATGGCCCTGATTCTGTAGTTTACAGAAACATCCCATATGTGGTCGTAAACCGCTGTACGGGCACACGGCAGGGCGCAGAATGAAAGGAATGCCATACGGTTTTTGGAAGGCAGGTTTTGCTGGACTGGTTTTTTTGACACCATGTCCCATTTGAAGCCCCCCTGATGCACCCCTAGAGTAGAAACTCCATAAAAGTGACCCCATCTAAGAAACTACACCCCTCAAGGTATTCAAAACTGATTTTACAACCGTCGTTAACCCTTTAGGTGTTCCACAAGAATTAATGGAAAATAGAGATACAATTTAAAAATTTCACTTTTTTGGCAGATTTTCCATTTTAATAATTTTTTTCCAGTTACAAAGCAAGGGTTAACAGCCAAACCAAACTCAATATTTATAGCCCTGATTCTGTAGTTTACAGAAACATCCCATATATGGTCGTAAACCGCCGTACGGGCACACGGCAGGGCGCAGAAGGAAAGGAATCCCATACGGTTTTTGGAAGGCAGATTTTGCTGGACTGTTTTTTTTGACATGTCCCATTTGAAGCCCCCCTGATGCAATCCTAGAGTAGAAACTCCATAAAAGTGACCCCATCTAAGAAACTACACCCCTCAAGGTATTCAAAACAGATTTTACAAACATCGTTAACCCTTTAGGTGTTCCACAAGAGTTATTGGCAAATGGAGATGAAATTTCATAATTTAAATTTTTTGGCAAATTTTCCATTTTTTTTTATTTCAACATTTTTATTGATATTTTTCAACAAAAGTATCAGCATATCATGGCTAAACATAGACATGTTAAGGTGGGTGCAACCACCAAAGAGGTAGATCCAGTAACAAAATTTCCATTATCATGGAAGGTATGGCATAACATTGACAGTTAGAAACCACAAATCAAGATCCAGTAAAACAATATTATATTACAATGATATTACCAAACGGACAAAGGCATACCAGTGAAGTGTTTTTACATAAACACCAAGGTACCACAACCAATTCGTACAGTAACGTATCTGTCATATCAGTAGGCTAAACTACAGGAGGGACCCAAATAGAAAGATATCTGAGAGTGAATCTATGCACCTTCCTCTAAATAAACACGATCTGTAAAGGTCACTCATTGGGAGAATTTCGAGTGTGCAATCCAGGGACTCCAGGTATATCTATACTTAGCAGGAGGGAGCATTGAGGGGGGAATCATTCTCTCATAACGACATGTGTTATTCAACTCCGCTACCACCTCTGAAATATCAGGAGAGATCACTTTTTTCCAATGGCGGGTTATGACTAATTTAGCTCCAAGTAAAACACGCCCCGTGATGGGTCTATATGGTGGATGAATGCGTTGGATACCCAAAAATAAAAGAGCGAGATCCGGAGAAGGGGAAATATCATGGCCAGATAATTCCCTCAGCAGTACAAACACCTGTTTCCAGAAACCAGTGATAATTGGGCATGCCCACAAAATATGGAGCAATGAGCCCACGACTCCACATCCCCTCCAGCACAGAGGAGAAGAAGTAGGGTATATTATATGTAGCCTCTTGGGTGTAAAGTACCAATTTAGGAGTGTCTTAACCCCAGCTTCATAATGTGTAACACATTTAAAGTTAGAGGTCAAGAAACTTATTGCACAGGTCCAGTCCTCTCCAGAGAATGTACGACCCAGGTCTCGCTCCCATTTCAGGAATGGTTTGGATTTAGCAAACTTAGATTTGTCTCCCATATATTCGTATATATTTCCTGTTGCTCCTTTCCTTAGTAAGTTTCGGGAATAATAAAGCTGAAGGATCCCCACATGTACGGAGGGAGGCTTAGAAATAATAGACTCCAGTAGGTGCTTTACCCTAAGGTAGTTAAATATCTCTCCAGCTGAAAGCTGAAACATCTGCTGAGCTTTGTTAAACGAGAGAACACCCTCAGGACCGATAAGCTGAGAAACTCTCTCGAAGCCTTGATCCCGCCATCTGCTAAGATTGATATCTTTCAAAATCCATTCCAGTGAACGGGTATCTAAATGTGAAAACAAGGCGTCGGTAGAGTCTGCACACGTATTATGAAAGTGTAACCAGAGCTTCCCTACATGTTTCATTGTCCGGAGAGAAAGATCAGGAATTTTCCCCTTCCACAATATACTGATGAGTAGATCCCTCAACGAGCCCTCCTTAAGTGAATGGGATTCAATTTGATGCCATGCTTTATCGCAGTCTCTATCCCACCATTCCCTGGCAAGTGATAAGCCAATAGCCTTGTGATAGTCCCCTATACAGGGCAGTCCTAGACCACCGGCCTTTTTCCTTAGGAAAAGCTGTCTTTGGGCAATTCTGGGTTTAGATGATTTCCAAATATATTTGGATAATATTGCCTGCGCTTTTCGAAAAAACTGGTCAGGAACTGGGATAGGGAGAGCTCTAAATATATAAACCAATTTAGGGAGCGTCATCATTTGAAACGCTGCCACCCTGCCAACCCATGATACATCTTTCATGGTGTAAAGGGAAAAATCAGATGACATAGTTTCAAGGAGAGGCTCGTAATTCTGTCTATATAGGAGAGAGCAGGGGTACGTCAACTTGATCCCCAAATATGGGAGTTCCATATCCTGCCAGTCTAGTGAAAAACTGGATTTTAGCTCCCTGGCATCTGTCTGAGGGATATTAAGTAAAAGAGCTTGTGACTTGGAATTATTGATCTTGTAATACGAAAGTGTGCCAAAATGTGCTATTATGTCAAAAGCGGATCTCAACGACTGGAGGGGGCTCGATAATGTGAGGATGATATCGTCAGCATATAGCGAGATTCTATGGTCTCTTCCACCAATATTTATTCCTTGAACAAGGGGAGCTCTTCTAATACGCTGAGCTAAAGGCTCCAGAGCCAAGATGAACAATAGGGGTGACAGGGGACACCCTTGACGGGACCCATTGGTGATCTGGAAAGGGACCGATAACACCCCATTAACCCATACTTTGGCCAGAGGGGAGGCATATAAACTAGAGAAAGCGTTCAATATGCAACCATGAAAACCCATCTTGCGGAGGACTGAGAACGCGAACGACCAATGTAAACGGTCGAACGCTTTCTCAGCGTCTAGCGTCACCGCCAACATTTGGATATTATTACACTCAGCATGGTCAAACAGATTAATCAATCTCCTAGTATTATCTGATGAAATACGACCCTTAACAAATCCTGTCTGGTCGTCTTTGATCAAGGAAGGGAGAATAGCTGATAATCTACTGGCAGTCAACTTGGCGAAGAGTTTGATATCTGAATTCAGCAATGAGATTGGCCTGAAATTTTGAGGAATGTCCGGGGGTTTACCAGGTTTTGGTAAGGTAACTATAAGGGCTGTGAGCATCTCAGATGGGAATGGGGTTCCCTCAAGAGCTCGATTGAAAATATCCAGTAAATAGGGGGACAGTACAGGAAAAAAATGTTTGTAGTACTCATTAGACAACCCGTCTGGGCCTGGGGATTTACCGGATGGGAGAGTGGCTACTATTTTTTGGATTTCAAGGGACGTGAGGGGGGCATTTAACAAAAGAAGCTGGTTGGGAGAAAGGGTAGGTAAATCAGATTGATTCAGAAAATTCTCCACCAATTCAGAGTAGTTATCGGGTAGAGTAACTGTTTCTTTAAGATTATAAAGGCTGTGATAATAGCTACGGAATTGTTCAGCAATGTCTCTAGGATCTAGAAGCTTCGCTTTAGATGTCGGATGTATGAGGAATGGGATTTTTGATTTGGTTTGCTGGGCCTTGAGTTGACTGGCCAGTAGCCTGCCAGCTCTGTTCCCCTGGGCATAATATCTCGACCTCAACCTTAGCAGGGATCTAGAATAGTCACGAGATAACAGACTTCCTAATTTATCTCTCTCTGCCTTCAGTAAGGAGGACACTTGAGATGTCGGTAATAGCTTATTACGATTTTCAAGATCTGCAATAGATTTAAGCAGTTGAGATATCTCTCTTTCTCTAATTTTCCGCAATTTGCATTTTAATCTAATCAGTGAGCCTCTAATAAAAGCCTTATGGGACTGCCACAGGATATATTCATCCGCGACCGAGCCAACATTGAAGTTGAAAAATTCCTGCAACTCAGCAGACAACTCCTTAATTGTATCAGGGTTGGAAAATAAATACGTGTCGTTACGCCATATGGGAGCACGTGGAAACTGATATAAATCCTCTAAGGTCAATAGTATAGGGGCATGGTCGGACCATTGAATGAGCCCAATGTCAGATGAAATTGTATGCAATAAGGTGGCTTGATCTACGAGAAACATATCAATGCGTGAGTATGAGAGATGAGGAGCAGAGAAAAATGTGTAATCTCTTTCCATGCTATGTTGAGCTCTCCACACATCAATGAGTCCCTCTACATGAAAGAGAGAGGCTAAGTCCCCTCCAGAACGCCTGGTTAAGTTGGAAGTGTCCAACGACCGATCCATCACCGAGTTAAAATCCCCACAAACAATTACCTTTCCCTGTTTCAATGAGTTTAGTTGTTTCAGTAATTTTCTCAGGAAAGTAATTTGGCGATTGTTAGGCGCATATACATTGACTATTGTGTAGGTGATGTTATTGATGGAACATACCAGGATGATGTATCGGCCGTTGGAGTCCACTTTTGAGGAGATGATAGTAAAGGCTACTGAGTTCTTGACAGCTATGAATACCCCTCTAGACTTCTTGCTAAAATGAGAATGCAATACATGAGGAAAAAATCGATTATGCACACGTTTAGCATCCGCCTGTAGTAAGTGAGTTTCCTGGATGCAAATGAGGTCCGCTCCAGCTTTGGCTGCCTCTTTCCAGACATATGATCTTTTCTGT
Organism: Bufo bufo; assembly: GCF_905171765.1. Lineage (NCBI taxonomy): Eukaryota > Metazoa > Chordata > Amphibia > Anura > Bufonidae > Bufo > Bufo bufo. The sequence continues at coordinate 563,976,004 of NC_053392.1, read as the reverse complement.
GGACAGTTAAGTCCTTTAACGTTCAGTGATAGGATTTTAAGACCCATATGAGTGGAAAGAGGAACCAAGTTTAGTACGGTCTGACAGACAATAACAGATTATCAAACCAACTCTAATAACAGTAGGCAACTGCCTAACAATAAGCAGAAATGACAAGTAGCCACAGAGAGATGGTTAAAGCGGCAATTGGTGAACAGAAATAATTGGGTTAGGGAAAACAGAAGGAAGAAGTTAAACACCAGACAGCTGAGCCCGTCTGTGCGACAAAGGTGGCGTAAGTCCACTAATGAGGCTGAGAGGAGCCTCAAATACACGGAGTCCTTCAGCATAGAGACCGCACCTAAAATAAAAGGTTAGACAACAGACCCATTGTGAAGAATGCAATCTGGTCTCCATGTCAATAAGCCTCTGTCGACTATGGCACTATATTGGTAACAGCTTCCTTGTGTTTTTTCAGAAACCTTGTAAGTTCCGTGTAGGGAAGTCAGTCCTCTCGAGTCCCAAATGCGGATATTCGATCATCCCGGGTGCGATTCCCTCTTCTTTCCATCTGGGGAGAAATGTCCCATGACAATAGAAGTTCTCGTCCATCTGAGACAGATTTCACCACGTGAGTTTTTTCATCTTTACGGATCAGCAATTTCTGCGGATAGCCCCACTTATACGGAATATTATTATCCCTGAGAGCCAGGGTGATCGGTTGCAATTCTCTCCTTTGTCTCAATGTCGCCATGGAAAGATCAGCAAAAAGTCTGACTGTTTGAAAAGGAGCAGGCAGGTTGTTGCAGTTTCTAGCTGCTAACATTAAGGCTTCCTTAGTGTGGAAGAAATGGATCCGAGCAATCGTATCTCTTGGAACATCAGCGCTAAGATGTGGTGGTTTTGGAAGTCTGTGTGCCCTATCGATGATCATGTCAGGGACCGGTATTTTAGGTAACAACGCTTTTATGAGGCTCTTGAGATATGCTTGTAAATCTCGGGGTGCTATTTCTTCTGGAATACCCCGGAATTTCACGTTGTTCCTTCTGGAACGGTCTTCCATATCCGCTAGCTTGCTCTTAACAGTCTCCAGTTCATCAGCTAAATCATTATGAGCATCTATAATGTTGTTCTGTGAAGTGGCAAAATCTGCCATTTTGTTCTCCACATGCAAAAGCTTATCTGAAGTCTCTTTGACTTTGGACGCCAGGGGGTTAATCAGCCCTGCCATGTCTGCACGCAGGGACTGGTGCAAGGCCATCAGCATATTTTTCATGGAATCTTCACATAAGGGCTTATCTGAGGCCTGATATGCATTAAAAGGAACCACTGCTGGGGACATCACAGCTTGTGCCCATGATCCCGTACTGACCTCAGGAGGGCATGATGTGTCCAAACGCGGTTTTTGTTTCTGGGGGCTGCAAGATGGAGAGAGCCCTGCCAGGTCAGCAGTGGCGCCGCTCTGAGTAGCTGTAGCCCCTGGGGTTCCCAGGTCACTAGGCGTCGGTGGGAACGAAGGAAACTCCGTTTCTGTTAAAGAGAGGATGTCGGGCTCTAGCGGAGGTGAGGCGGATCCAGAAGGGCTTCTCGGCGACGCGCTGCCATGAGGAGATGAGGTACGCATTCCGGTGCGGGAGCCCGCGCCATCTTTAGCTGGGCCCCGCTCAAAGAAGCCATCAAGGTTTCCGCTTTGCAGCCTGGGAAGCTGCCTTTTCGACTTGCCCATGTTGTCCAGGAAGGTGTCCAGCTTTTATCGCCAATGCAGGCACAGAGGAGGCAGAGTCCGTAGCTCTGGGAAGCTTCTCTGAACACGCTGAGGTGCAGGAGCTGTGGGATCAAGCGGCCATTCCTCTCAGCGGCCAAGCCACGCCCCTGCAAATTTTCCATTTTAATAAATTTTTCCCAGTAGCAAAGCAAGGGTTAACAGCCAAACAAAACTCTATATTTATGGCCCTGATTCTGTAGTTTACAGAAACACCCCATATGTGGTCGTAAACCGCTGTACGGGCACACGGCAAGGCGCAGAAGGAAAGGAATGCCATACGGTTTTTGGAAGGCAGATTTTGCTAGACAGTTTTTTTTGACACCATGTCCCATTTGAAGCCCCCCTGATGCACCCCTAGAGTAGAAACTCCAAAAAAATTACTCAATTTTAGAAACTACGCCATAGGGTGGCAGTTTTGTTGGTACTAGTTTAGGGTACATATGATTTTTGGTTGCTCTATATTACACTTTTTGTGAGGCAAGGTAACAAGAAATAGCTGTTTTGGCACAGTTTTTAATTTTTGTTATTTACATAATTTTTTCAGTTTTTGGACGATTACCTTGGGTAGGGTATGATTTTTGCGGGATGAGATGAGGGCTTTATTGGCACTATTTTGGGGTGCGTGTGACTTTTTGATCGCTTGCTATTACACTTTTTGTGATGTAAGGTGACAAAAAATTGTTTATTTAGCACAGTTTTTTTATTTATTTTTTACGGTGTTCATCTGAGGGGTTAGGTCATGTGATATGTTTATAGAGCCGGTCGATACGGACGCGGCGATACCCAATATGTATACTTTTTTCCCCCCCTATTTTTTACCAATTTTTTTTTACTTTATTTAGGGAAAATTACGTTTTTGTTTACTTTTACTTGAAACTTAAATTTTTTTGGGGGGGAAACTTTATTTTTTAAACTTTTTTTTTCACTTTATTTTTTGTCCCACTTTGGGACTTGAACTTTGGGGGGTATATTCCTTTACAATGCATTCCAATACTTCTGTATTGGAATGCATTGGCTGTATGAGTAATACTGTGTGTATTACTCATACAGCTTCCGGCCTGTGAGATCCAGGGGGCTGGATCTCACAGGCTCGACATAGGAAGGCAGCGCAATGCCTTCCTTAGACATCGCGCTGCCTTCCATGCCATCGGGTTCCCCCCACAGCCCCATGGGGACCCGATGGCACCACCGCCGCCGCAACTTAGAAAAGCTGCAAACCGCAGGTCTGAATTGACCTTCGGTTTGCGGAGATCGCCGACACGGGGGGGTCACGGGATCCCCCCGGGCCTTTAGCCGAGGTGCCTGCCCAATGATTTGAGCAGGCACCTTGTTCCGATCACCGCCCGCCGGGCAGCGGTGATCAGAACAACACATAAAGTACCGGTACGTCATGGGTCCTTAAAGACTCGGGAACCATGCCGTACCGATACGTTATGGGTCCCTAAGGGGTTAAATAACAAAATACGTAAAAAAATAAAAATAATTATCTTGATCTAGGAGGACGAGGTCCATATGGAGTAGGAGTTTCAGCAGGCGGTGGATGTGGCGGTGTAGGTGTATTTTTTAAATTAGGGTACACCCCAAAACATTGGGAAATATAGCCTGTGATAACCCCCTGCAGTCGTGCTAAACACACGTTCAGACAATACACTGGCTGCAGGGCAGGCCAGCACCTCCAAGGGGTAAAGGCCAAGCTCAGGCCATGTGCCCAATTTGGAGACCCAGAAGTTGCAGGGGCTGTCAGTTCGTGTAGGAGTGTGCAAACTTACTGCCCCACCATGTCGCACGTCGCCGTGATGTTCACGATCCAATTTGATATCTGCTCTATCAAATGTTCTTTTCTGCACCTACCATGGTGATCACGGGTGGCGGGGAATCAGGGTTCCGCGCCGGAGAGGGAGCGTGAGAAAGAGAGACCACATCCAAGGGAGGATCCATTTTTTCAAATTTAAAATTATAGAGTTGAATTATGGGAGAATTTATTAAAGCATAAAAGTGTGACAACTTTTTAAAGTTTAAGCATTGAATGAAAGGATGTGGTGCGCATTTATTACTGTAGAATTTATTAAATTTTATTCCCTGTCACCTATGCAGAGCAGGGGTTTATTCACGTCTAAAATTGTATAATGTCAACCCAAGAATGTAACAGAAAAATTTGTGAAATTTATTAACCTGTCTACTTGGTAGAGCAGGGGTCTATGACAGAAAAAAAATGTTTATTGTCACATGAAAATGTTAAAGAAAAATTATTGAAATTTATTAAGCTGTCAACTAGGTAGAAGAGGGGTATATAACACCTAAAAATTAGTGAATTTCACCAAAAAACAGACCAATTTTTTTTTTTATACCTGTCTACTCGGTATAGCAAGTTGTACATCACACCCAAAAATTGGTGAATTTCACCAGAAAATGTAACTGACAAATTCATTTTTTTTTTTTTACCGGTCTAATAGGTATAGCAGTGGTACATCACACCCAAAAAATTTAGAATTTCACCAGTAAATGTAACTGACAATTTATTTATTTTTAAACCTGTCTACTAGGTATAGCAGTGGTACATCACATCCAAAAATTGGTGAATTTCACCAGAATATATAACTGACAATTTATTTAATTTTTTTACTGGTCTACTAGGTATAGCAGTGGTTTTATACACCCAGAAATTGGTGAATTTCACCCGAAAATGTAAATGACAATTTTTTTTTTTTTTACCAGTCTACTAGGTATAGCAGTGGTACTATACACCCAAAAATTGGTGAATTTCACCCGAAAATGTAAATGTAGTGAAATACGTACAAAAAAAAAAAAAAATGTGATTTATGAGGTGGAGTTCCATATGGAGAAGGAGTTTGAGCAGGCAGTGGACGTAGCGGTGTAGGTGGAATCGGCAGTGGAGGAGGACGAGGTAGCCAACACAGGTTTTTGGTTTTAATTTAATTTTTTTAAATTAGGGTACACTCTAAGAGTGTGAAATATCCAAAATACAAGAATGAGCAATTGCGCTGCAGTATAACAATGGCTGGTTAAGGCCGGTTTACATGTCTATTATGAACAAGGTACGGACAAGTCCTGAGGGATCCATGCCTGGTTCATTTTAATGAACGTGAGCTTGTCCACGTTGGCTGTGGGCAGGCGGCTGCGCTTGTCTGTGATGACGCCCCCTGCCGTGCGAAACACACGCTCAGATAATACACTGGCTGCAGGGCAGACCAGCCCCTCCTAGGCATAAAGGGCAAGCTCAGGCCATGTGCCCAATTGGAGACCCTGTAGTTGAAGGGGGCAGACCCGTCATTCAGTATGTGTAGGCGTGTGCATACATACTGCTCCACCATTTTGGTGAAATGCTGCCTCCTGCTAAGACGTTCCATATCAGCTGGTGGTGCTGGTTGTTGTGGCGTGCTGACAAAGCTTTTCCACATTTCGGCCATGCTAACCCTGCCTACTGAGGTTCTGGCGTTGCCCCAGCTGCATTGGCGACCTCTTCCTCTGCCTTCGCCTTGTGCTTCCACTGTGCCCCCGCTGTCAGATGGGAATGCCACCAGCAGTGCGTCTACCAGCGTGCGCTTGTACTCGCGCATCTTACGATCACACTCCAGTGAGGGAATTAAGGACGGTACGTTGTCCTTGTAACAGGGATCCAGCAGTGTGGCCTCCCAGTAATCAGCACAACTTAGAATGTGGGCAACTCGGCGGTCATTGCGGAGACACCGCAGCATGTAATCGCTCATGTGTGCCAGGTTGCCCAGAGGCAACGAAAAGCTGTCCTCTGTGGGAGGTGTATCGTCTGTGTCCTCTGTATCCCGCCACCCACGCAACAGTGATGGCAATGAGTTGGTCTGGGTGCCACCCTGCTGTGAACATGGTTCCTCCTCCTCCATCTCCCCCTCTTCATCGTACACCTCCTCCAGAACTGTGCCCTGGCTGGACAATTGTGTACCTGGCATTTATGGGTGCAGGAACCCACCCTCTGAGCCACTTGTGAATGACTGGCCGGAATCCCTACAAAATGATCCCTCTTCCTCCTCCTCCTCCTGTGCCACATCCTCTCCCATCATCGCCAGGAGCGTTTTTTCAAGGAGGCATAGAAGTGGGATAGTAACGCTGAGAATGGCGTTATCAGTACTGGCCATGTTGGTGGAGTACTCGAAACAGCGCAACAAGGAACACAGGTCTCGCATGGAGGCCCAGTCATTTGTGGTGAAGTGGTGCTGTTTCGCAGAGCGACTCACCCGTGCGTGCTGCAGCTGAAACTCCACTATCGCCTGCTGCTGCTCGCACAGTCTCTCCAGCATGTGCAAGGTGGAGTTCCACTTTGTGGGCACGTCGCATATGAGGCGGTGAGTGGGAAAGCCGAAGTTACGCTGCAGCGCTGACAGGCGAGCAGCAGCAGGATGAGAATGCCGAAAGCGCGCACAGACGGCCTGCACTTTATGCAGCAGCTCTGACATATCGGGGTAATTTTTAACCACCTCCCGACCGCCTAACGCACGGATGCGTCCGGAAGGTGGTTGATTCATTCCTCCTGGACGCATCCGTGCGTCATCTCGCGAGACGCGAGATTTCGGTCAGAGCCGGCCCGCGCATGCGCATCGCGGGCCGGCAAAAGTTAAAGAACAATTTCGTCACCAGCCTGCCAGCGACGATCATTGACTGGCAGGCTGGCGATTTTCAAAAAAACAAATCACAAGCCATATAACAGATCATATTTGTAAATATGATCTGTTATATGGCTTCTCTGCTCCTCTGCTGGTCCTTTTCGTCGGTTGGATTCAGCAGAGGAGCAGACTGAACTGTGAGTAGCACCAACACTACACTGTAGCCCCAGAGCACCCCCCTGCACCCCAATTAACCCTTTGATCACCCCTTTGATCGCCCCTGTCAATCACTAGTGAAAGGAAAAAAAGTGATCAGTGTAAACTGTCACTTTTTTTTTTTCACTGGTATTGACTGTTAGGTTTTAGGGATAGTTTAGGCCCCTTGGTTAGGTAGTTTAGCGTGAGTTAGCGCCCAGCCCACCGCACCGCAGTCACTTATTCGCTGTTTAGCGTATCGCTAATCAGCATTTGTACTTTTATAGTATCTGTAAGTGATCAAAACTGATCACGGTCAGATCTATAATTGTATTAGTGTCACCTTAGCTCGCCCTCCACCTAAAACGCAGTGTTTGCCCGATCAGGCCTGATCGGTCGGCCACACGTGCGTTCACCCACGCCCGCCCCGCCGCAGTGATAAAAAATATATTTTTTTTGATCACTGCACATTCACTTTACACGCGCTGCGGCGATAAAAAAATCAGTTTTGATATTTTTTATCAACCGCAGCGGTCTCCGGTACTTCGCTAGCCTCCCCTTTGTAAGACAGGCTTGCTTTTTTTCTTGGGTAGTCTCAGGGAATACCCCTAAATTTAGTAGTCCAAAATGTCAAACAGGGGGTATTCTTCTGAAGAGGCCTACAGGATTCTGACCCAGTCGGATGAGGAGTGGGAACCCTCATCTGAGGAATCTAGCGGGTCAGAATATGAACCTGTAGAAAGCAGTGGCTCTCTGACCCAAAGTTCGGACGAGGAGGCTGAGGTCCCTGATAGCACCAGGCGTACCCGGCCCCATGTCGCTAGACCACAGGTTGCGCAGGATCCGCTTCAAGAGCAGCAGAGTGGGGCTGTCGCTGCCGGATCACGTGGTGAGGCATACACCAGCAGCGCAGCCCTTCCTGGACCTAGTACCAGCACTGCCGTACAACATGGTGAAGTAGCGAGCACCAGAAGGGCAGTTGAAGCTGGTACGGTGGCACGTGCAGTAGTTACCCCGTCGCAGCCACCGCACAGACAGGCCCGTAGAGCCCCTAGAATCCCTGAGGTGCTGGCAAACCCTGATTGGCAGTCACCAACTTCAGCCGCACCATTAGTTCCCCCTTTCACCGCCCAGTCTGGAGTTTGGGTTGAGACGGCTCATATCGGTTCGGCCCTGGGATTTTTTGAGCCGTTCTTGACTGCGGAGCTCTTAGACTTAGTTGTGGCAGAAGCAAATCGGTATGCCACACAATTTATAACCGTAAACCCGGGAAGCTTTTATGCCCAGCCTTTCCGGTAGAAACCAGTCCAAGTTTCCGAAATTAAAATTTTTCTGGGCCTTCTCCTCAACATGGGTCTAACTAAAAAGCATGAATTGCGGTCATATTGGTCCACGAACCCAATTCATCACATGCCCATGTTCTCTGCTGCTATGTCCAGGACACGATTTGAGACCATCCTGCGTTTCCTGCATTTTAGCGACAACACCACCTCCCGTCCCAGAGGCCACCCAGCTTTTGACCGGCTCCACAAAATTCGGCCCCTCATAGACCATTTCAACCAGAAATTTGCAGATTTGTATACCCCCGAGCAAAACATCTGCATAGACGAGTCCCTAATACATTTTACCGGCTTCAAACAATACATCCCAAGCAAGCGTGCCCGGTATGGGGTCAAATTGTATAAGCTCTGTGAAAGGGCCACACCCACAAATTTCGTGTCTATGAGGGAAAAGATCAGACCCTGGAGCCAGTCGGTTGCCCTGACTACCTGGGGAGCAGTGGGAAGACAGTCTGGGACTTGGTGTCACCCTTATTCGGCAAGGGGTACCATCTTTATGTGGACAATTTCTACACAAGTGTGGCCCTCTTTAGGCATTTGTTTCTAGAACGGATTTGCGCCTGTGGCACCGTGCGACCTAGTCGCCGGGGCTTCCCCCAACGGCTCGTTACCACCCGTCTTGCAAGGGGGGAGAGGGCTGCCTTGTGTAACGAAGAACTGCTCGTGGTGAAATGGAGAGACAAGCGTAACGTTTACATGCTCTCCTCCATTCACGCAGACACGACAATCCAAATTGAGCGAGCAACCCGTGTCATTGAAAAGCCCCTCTCAGTCCACGACTATAATTTGCTCATGGGAGGGGTGGACTTCAATGACCAGATGTTGTCTCCGTATTTAGTTTCCCGCAGAACCAGACGCTGGTATAAGAAGGTGTCTGTATATTTGATTCAATTGGCTCTGTATAATAGTTTTGTTCTCTACAGTAAGGCTGGGAGAACACGATCCTTCCTCAAATTCCAGGAAGAGATCATCGAGAACCTCCTGTATCCAGAAGGTTCCGTGGCCCCATCCACCAGTGTAGTTAGCCGTCTACACGAGCGACATTTCCCCAATGTCGTTGCTGGTACCTCAACCCAACCGTCACCCCGAAAAAGATGTCGTGTCTGTAGCAGGAGTGTAATTAAATTCAAAAAGTTAAAGTTTATATGTTCTCTTCCAAAGTTAATAAAATTATTGTGTTGCGGCCTGGTTTTTTCTTTTTTTGTTTTTTCTTTTACCTTCCAGGTGGACCAACCGATCGACTAGCTGCAGCACTGATGTGCATTCTGACAGAGGCATTGCGCTGCTGTCAGATTACACGCAAGTCGGTGTATGCGGCGCTGCAAGACGAGATTTCTCCTCTGCAGTAAAAGATACGTTTGCCGAGGCATATGAGCTGAGGAGGTGGCGGTGTTCCTATGCTTTGGCAAACACTTTGTATATATAAAAAAAAAAAAATCCCGGCAATGATTTATTCATCTACATCGATTGATGTGAATGGAGAAATCTGGTTTGCCAGGGCATACGAGCTAAGTGGGTATGGATGTTGGGCGGAGCTCCTATGTCCTGGCAGACGCCTTTCCCCTCCTTTTTTTTTTGGCAGAGATTTTTTCATCCACATTGATCGATGCGATCCACATTGATCGATGCGAATGAAGAAATCTGTGCCGTTCATTTTTTTCTTTCAGCCCAGAGGCTGAACGGAAAAAAAAAATCTCATTACCCGTATGCTCAATATAAGGAGAATAGCAGAAACTCCTAATGCTGGGCATACATGTAATGATTGCGGAGACCCTCAAATGCCAGGGCAGTACAAACACCCTACAAATAACACCATTTTGGAAAGAAGACACCCCAAGGTATTCGCTGAGGGGCATATTGAGTCCATGAAAGATTGAAATTTTTGTCCCAAGTTAGCGGAAAGGGAGACTTTGTGAGAAAAAAATCAAAAAAATCAATTTCCGCTAACTTGTGCCCAAAAATTTTTTTTTCTATGAACTCGCCATGCCCCTCATTGAATACCTTGGGGTGTCTTCTTTCCAAAATGGGGTCACATGTGGGGTATTTATACTGCCCTGGCATTTTAGGGGCCCCAAAGCGTGAGAAGAAGTCTGGTATCCAAATGTCTAAAAATGCCCTCCTAAAAGGAATTTGGGCACCTTTGCCCACCTAGGCTGCAAAAAAGTGTCACACATGTGGTATCTCCGTATTCAGGAGAAGTTGGGGAATGTGTTTTGGGGTGTCATTTTACATATACCCATGCTGGGTGAGATAAATATCTTGGTCAAATGCCAACTTTGTATAAAAAAATAGGAAAAGTTGTCTTTTGCCAAGATATTTCTCTCACCCAGCATGGGTATATGTAAAATGACACCCCAAAACACATTCCCCAACTTCTCCTGAATACGGAGATACCACATGTGTGACACTTTTTTGCAGCCTAGGTGGGCAAAGGGGCCCACATTCCAAAGAGCACCTTTCGGATTTCACAGGTCATTTACCTACTTACCACACATTTGGGCCCCTAGAATGCCAGGGCAGTATAACTACCCCACAAGTGACCCCATTTTGGAAAGAAGACACCCCAAGGTATTCGCTGATGGGCATAGCGAGTTCATAGAATTTTTTATTTTTTGTCACAAGTTAGTGGAAAATGCAGATTTTTTTTTCCTTACAAAGTCTCATATTCCACTAACTTGTGACAAAAAATAAAAACTTCCATGAACTCACTATGCCCATCAGCGAATACCTTGGGGTGTCTTCTTTCCAAAATGGGGTCACTTGTGGGGTAGTTATACTGCCCTGGCATTCTAGGGGCCCAAATGTGTGGTTAGGAGTTTGAAATCAAATTCTGTAAAAAATGGCCAGTGAAATCCGAAAGGTGCTTTTTGGAATGTGTGCCCCTTTGCCCACCTAGGCTGCAAAAATAGTGTCACACATGTGGTATCTCCGTATTCAGGAGAAGTTGGGGAATGTGTTTTGGGGTGTCATTTTACATATACCCATGCTGGGTGAGAGAAATATCTTGGCAAAAGACAACTTTTCCCATTTTTTTATACAAAGTTGGCATTTGACAAAGATATTTATCTCACCCAGCATGGGTATATGTAAAATGACACCCCAAAACACATTCCCCAACTTCTCCTGAATACGGAGATACCACATGTGTGCCACTTTTTTGCAGCCTAGGTGGGCAAAGGGGCCCACATTCCAAAGAGCACCTTTCGGATTTCACTGGCCATTTTTTACAGAATTTGATTTCAAACTCCTTACCACACATTTGGGCCCCTAGAATGCCAGGGCAGTATAACTACCCCACAAGTGACCCCATTTTGGAAAGAAGACACCCCAAGGTATTCCGTGAGGGGCATGGCGAGTTCCTAGAATTTTTTATTTTTTGTCACAAGTTAGTGGAAAATGATGATTTTTTTTTTTTCTTACAAAGTCTCATATTCCACTAACTTGTGACAAAAAATAAAAACTTCCATGAACTCACTATGCCCATCAGCGAATACCTTGGGGTGTCTTCTTTCCAAAATGGGGTCACTTGTGGGGTAGTTATACTGCCCTGGCATTCTAGGGGCCCAAATGTGTGGTTAGGAGTTTGAAATCAAATTCTGTAAAAAATGGCCAGTGAAATCCGAAAGGTGCTCTTTGGAATGTGGGCCCCTTTGTCCACCTAAGCTACAAAAAAGTGTCACACATGTGGTATCTCCGTATTCAGGAGAAGTTGGGAATGTGTTTTGGGGTGTCATTTTACATATACCCATGCTGGGTGAGAGAAATATCTTGGCAAAAGACAACTTTTCCCATTTTTTTTATACAAAGTTGTCTTTTGCCAAGATATTTCTCTCACCCAGCATGGGTATATGTAAAATGACACCCCAAAACACATTCCCCAACTTTTCCTGAATACGGAGATACCACATGTGTGACACTTTTTTGCAGCCTAGGTGGGCAAAGGGGCCCACATTCCAAAGAGCACCTTTCGGATTTCACTGGCCATTTTTTACAGAATTTGATTTCAAACTACTTACCACACATTTGGGCCCCTAGAATGCCAGGGCAGTATAACTACCCCACAAGTGACCCCATTTTGGAAAGAAGACACCCCAAGGTATTCGCTGATGGGCATAGTGAGTTCATGGAAGTTTTTATTTTTTGTCACAAGTTAGTGGAATATGAGACTTTGTAAGAAAAAAAAAAAACAATCATCATTTTCCGCTAACTTGTGACAAAAAATAAAAAGTTCTATGAACTCACTATGCCCATCAGCGAATACCTTAGGGTGTCTACTTTCCGAAATGGGGTCATTTGTGGGGTGTGTGTACTGTCTGGCCATTGTAGAACCTCAGGAAACATGACAGGTGCTTAGAAAGTCAGAGCTGCTTCAAAAAGCGGAAATTCACATTTTTGTACCATAGTTTGTAAACGCTATAACTTTTACCTAAACCATTTTTTTTTTACCCAAACATTTTTTTTTTATCAAAGACATGTAGAACAATAAATTTAGAGCAAAATTTATATATGGATCTCGTTTTTTTTGCAAAATTTTACAACTGAAAGTGAAAAATGTCATTTTTTTGCTAAAAAATCGTTAAATTTCGATTAATAACAAAAAAAGTAAAAATTTCAGCAGCAATGAAATACCACCAAATTAAAGCTCTATTAGTGAGAAGAAAAGGAGGTAAAATTCATTTGGGTGGTAAGTTGCATGACCGAGCAATAAACGGTGAAAGTAGTGTAGGTCAGAAGTGTAAAAAGTGGCCTGGTCTTTCAGGGTGTTTAAGCTATCGGGGCTGAGGTGGTTAAGGAATCTCTTCACCACCAAATTCTCTGCACCACCAAAGGGATGTGTGTCAAACCGGCTAGTCCCGGAGCTGCTACGAGATTTCGCCCATTATCGCACACCACCAGGCCGGGCTTGAGGCTGACTGGCACAAAGCACTCATCGGTCTGTTGTTCAAAGCCCGCCCACAGCTCCTGCGCGGTGTGGGGTTTGTCCACCAAACACATAAGTTTTAAAACAGCCTGCTGTCGTTTACCCCTGGCTGTGCTGAAGTTGGTGGTGAAGGTGTTATGCTGACCGGATGAGGAGCCGGTAGAGGAGGAGGAGGAAGCGTAGTAGGAGGAGGAAGCAACAGGAGGCAAACTGAAGTGCCCTGCAATCCTCAGTGGTGGAAGGACATGCGCAAAACTGCTATCCGCATCTGGCCCAGCCGCCACTGCATTTACCCAGTGTGCTGTTATGGAGATATAACGTCCCTGACCGTGCTTACTGGTCCACGTATCCGTAGTCAGGTGCACCTTGCCACAGATGGCGTTGCGCAGTGCACACCTGATTTTTTCCCCCACTTGGTTGTGCAGGGAAAGGATGGCTCACCTGGAAAAGTAGTGGCGGTTGGGCACGACGTACTGTGGGACAGCCACCGCCATAATGCCTTTAAAACTATCCGTCTCCACCATATGGAATGACAGCATTTCAAAGGCCAGTAACTGTGAAATGCTGGCTTTCAGGGCTAGTGATCGCGGGTGGGTAGCGGGGTACTTCCTCTTCCTCTCCAGCGTTTGGGAGATGGAGAGCTGAACGCTTCTGTTGGACATTGTGGAGATGCTTGGTGATCAAGGTGGTGGTGTTGCTGGAAGATCCTTTGTTTGCGGGGTGGCACTGTCACTCCAGAGGTGGATGAAGAGGCCGAGACTGCAGCAGAAGAGGAAGCAGGAGGAGACAGAGACCTTTCATGTTTTTTGAGGTGTCTACTCCACTGCAGCTCTTGCTTTGACTTAAATGCCTGGTCATGCAGGTTGTGCTCAGGTTGAGAACGTTTATGCCTTGCTTCAGGCTCTGATTGCACAGCGTGCAAACCACTCGTGTTTTGTCATCAGCACATTGTCTGAAGAACTGCCACGCCAGGGAACTCCTTGGAGCTGGCTTTGGTGTGCTCGGTCCCTTGCTGCGGTGGGCAGTAGCAGGCGTACTGTGTAGAGGACGGCCGCTCCGCTTTTGCACCCCGCTCCCTCTTCTGCTGTGCTGGTGGCTCTGTGCGACCACCGCCTCTTTCTCCGAACTACATCGGTCACTCGGTTGATTCCATGTGGGGTCGAGGACCTCATCGTCCTCCACATCATCTTCCACCCAGTCTTCACCCCTGCCTTCCTTGTCGATCTGCACACTTTCGAAAGCCCCAGCAGTTTGCACCTGTGTTTCGTCATCATCCGAGACATGCTGCGATGGTCCTCCCATGTACTCATCTTGAAAGATAAGTTGTTGGGCATCGGTGCACTCAATCTCTTCCACTTCTGGGGCAGGGCTAGGTGGATGGCCCTGGGAAACCCTGCTAACAGAGTCATCAAAAAGCAGAAGAGACTGCTGCATGACTTGGGGCTCAGACTGCTTGGCTGATTTGCAAGGGGGTGAGGTGAAAGATTGATGGACATCGGCTGCAGGTGCCAACTGTGGTCTTTTAGCAGGAGACTGGGTGGAACACAATGTGAAGGAACTGGATCCACTGTCAGCAACCCAATCTACTATCACCTGTACTTGTTCAGGCCTCACCATTCGTAGAGCTGCATTAGGCCCGACCAAATAGCGCTGCAGGTTCTACTCGCACCTGAGGAAGGGTATTTACTTGTGCCTGTAGCTGGCACAGATCGACCACGTCCTCTCCCTGTAACAGGAGCTCCACCAGCAGCACCACGACCTGGGCCACGTCCCTTATTTGACTCTCTCCTCATATTTATCGAATTTAGGATCTTGCCCTAAAAGGGTGTTTAATTAATAGTAGAATAGAACGACATTATGTACAGGGTGTATCTCACACGGCCTGAACAAGACTAGGCCTCAATTAAATTTGTTTGCCCAAAATGGCTGTATTTCAAATACCTGAATAGAAGCCCTGTATTTAAAGGGTGTATCTCACACGGCCTGAACCAGACTAGGCCACAATTAAATTAGTTTGCCCAAAATGGCTGTATTTCAAATACCTGAATAGAAGCCCTGTATTTAAAGGGTGTATCTCACACGGCCTGAACCAGACTAGGCCTCAATTAAAGATTTGTGCACCAAATGGCGGTATTTCAAATATCTGATTATAACCCAAATATATAAAGGGTGTATCTCATAATGACATATGCAGCAAAGGCTGCCAAATAAACTTTTTTTGCCCAAACGGGTGTTTGTTTAATAACTGAATATGGCAGCAGTATATAACCCTGGAATTTCAAACGTCAAGATGCTGCAAGGCCTGAAATATTGTGTATTTTGCCACAAAAAGGGTGTTTTATTAATTGAAGAATATAAGGCCTGTATATACAGGATGTATCTCACACAGCCAGACCCACACTAGGCCTCAACTAAAGATTTGTGCACCAAATGGCGGTATTTCAAATGTCTGAATATAACCCAAATATATAAAGGGTGTATCTCACAATGACATATGCAGCAAAGGCTTCCTAAATAAACATTTTTTCCCCAAACGGGTGTTAGTTTAATAACTGAATATGGCAGCAGTATATAACCCTGGAATTTCAAACGTGCTGATGCTGCAAGGCCTGAAAAATTGTGTATTTTGACCCAAAAAGGGTGTTTTATTAATAGAAGAATATAAGCCCTGTATATACAGGGTGTATCTCACAGGGCCTGACCCACACTAGGCCTCAATTAAATTTGTTCTCTACTATATCTCTATATATGACAGCTGCCCCAGCAAACCCAGCTCTGCTACATCTATACACATGACAGCTGCCCAAACACACCCAGCTCTGCTACATCTATACACATGACAGCTGCCCCAGCACACTCAGCTTTGCTATATCTCTATATATCTATCGACTGTATAGCAATACTTAGAGATATATAGATGTAGCAGAGCTGGGTGTGCTGGGGCAGCTGTCATATATAGAGATATAGTAGAGCTGAGTGTGCTGGTGCAGCTGTCATGTGTATTAGATGTAGCAGAGCTGGGTGTGCTGGGGCAGCTATCATATATAGAGATATAGCAGAGATGAGTGTGCTGGGACAGCTGTCATATAGAGATATAGCTGTGCTGGGTGTGTTGGGGCAGCTGTCATGTGTATAGATGTACACTTAGCCAGCTATAACAGTAGAAGTCTCATATTTTTTCAGTCATTGGCAAGACAGCTCCTATGGCTGTGTGGTTAGGTGCTTTGCCTCTGATACAGAAGGTCGTGGGTTCGAATCCCAGCAGAAACTTTTCTGAAATACAAGCACTGACTCCATATATGGACATACAGGGTGGGACACAGGAAGAGTCTGCATCGCATCGCTGACATGGAGGTAAGTAGAAGTTATATATTTTTTTTAATACCCGACTGTTACTGCCATGGGGGGAGCGGGAGGCACTTGATACTGGCACATAGGGGGAGGGGGGTTGGCACCTGATACTGGCACATGGGGGGGGAGAGAGGCACCTGATACCGGCACATGGGGGGGAGAGAGGCACCTGATACTGGCACATGGGGGGGGGGGTTGGCACCTGATACTGGCACATGGTGGGGGGAAGAGAGGCACTTGATACTGCCACTTTTTTTTTGGGAGGGGGAGATGGCACTATGATACTGGGACATGGGGGGGAGGAGAGGCACTTGATTCTGGCACGTGAGAGGGGGGGTTTGGCACTTGATACTGGCACATGGGTGGGGGGAGAAAGGCACTTGATACTGGCACGTGGGAGAGGGGGTTTGGCACTATGATACTGGCACATGGGGGGAGAGAGGCACTTGATACTGGCACTTTTTTTTGGGGGGGGGAGATGGCACTATGATACTGAGACATGGGGGGGGAAGAGAGGCACTTGATACTGGCACGTGGGGGGGGGTTGGTACTTAATACTGGCACATGGGGGGAAGGCACTTGATACTGCAACTTTTTTGGGGGGGAGATGGCACTATGATACTTGGACATGGGGGAAATGAGAGGCACTTGATACTGGCACATGGGGGGAGGAGAGAGGCACTTGATACTGGCACGTGGGAGGGGGGGTTTGGCACTATGATACTGGCACATGGGGGGGAGAGAGGCACTTGATACTGGCACTTTTTGGGGGGGAGATGGCACTATGATACTGAGACATGGGGGGGAGAGAGAGGCACTTGATACTGGCACGTTGGGGGGGGAGTTGGCACTTGATACTGGCACATGGGTGGGTTTGGCACTATGATACTGGCACATGGGGGGAGAGGCACTTGATACTGCCACTTTTTTGGGGTGGGAGATGGCACTATGATACTGGGACATGGGGGGAAGAGAGGCACATGGGGGGGTTTGGCACTATGATACTGGCACATGGGGGGTGGGAAAGAGAGAGACACTTGATACTGGCACATTGGGGGGGAGATGGCACTATGATACTGGGACATGTGGGGGGGAGGAGAGAGGCACTTGTTACTGGCACGTGATGGGGGGGGGCATCTATGGGGACACTTACTGGCACATTATTGGGGGGCATTATGGGGGACACTAGGCCGGCAGCCTATCAGAGGCCGGACACTGAGGGGCATTTACTGGGGCACTATATATGGGGCATTTTATACTGGTACATTATGGGGGGCACTAGCAGGAAGGGGGGAGAGGAGCACTATGGGGGAATTTACTGGGGGCACTATATAGGGGTATTTTATACTGGGACATTATGGGGGCACTATGGGGACATTAGCTCAACTGGGGGCATTACAAGGGGGTATTTTTGCACTGTCACATTATAAGGAGAATTATTTCTACTGGGGGGGCATTATGGTGGGCTTTATTACTCCCCCATGGTATGACCCCCTAGTAACAGCACCAGTCTCTCCCTGCTCTGCTATCCCTCTGCCACTTCTTCAAATCCTTATTATGAAATCTTTCTCATTAGGATAAAGCACAACATCAGCTCCACCGAGCTCGCGGCCAAAGTGTGGAAGTGGTGTCCGAGATCCCAAGGGCCAAGTCAAGTAATTGTAAGTTTTCATGTGAAATATGTTTATGTTATACACATATAGCCTACACTGTGCCACACAATATACAGTATACTGCTACACTGTGCCAAAGGAGTGGGGTTTACACAGGAGGAGGGAGGTGCGAAGCGCGCTGGGGGGCCCTTACAAATATTTGCTGTGGGGCCCAGTCACTTCTAGTTACGCCCCTGGGTTAGAGGTTAGTCCAGCCTTCCTAAGGGAGTCCACTACAGCCTGCACTTTGGGTAGATGACTTTCCCAGTCGGTACTGTGGATGACGATATCGTCCAGGTAAGCTGACGCGTACCGATGATGTGGACGAAGTATAATGTCCATAAGTCGTTAGAACGTGGCGGGGCACCATGCAGACCAAAGGGTAACACTTTATACTGATACAGCCCTTCAGGGGTAACAAAGGCAGTTTTCTCTTTGGCAGCCTCCGTTAAGGCCATCTGCCAGTAGCCCTTCGTGAGGTCCAAAACAGAAAAATATCGGGCTTGTCCTAACCACTCGATAAGCTCATCTACCCTGGGCATTGGATACACATCGAACTTGAAATTTTTTGTTTAGTTTGCGAAAATAGTTACAGAACCGTAACTTCCCATCCGGCTTTGGTATTAAGACTTATCAAACTGGCCCATTCACTTTTAGACTCCTCCATGACGTCTAGTTGTAGCATTAGCTGTACTTCCTCCGCTATGTCTTGTCGCAGAACCTCAGTGACAATGTCATGCTGGATTATGGAAGTGCGTCCATGGAGGTCCGAGAACACATACGTGTTCTGACTAATAAACTCCCTGGCTTCCTGAGCCTGTTTAGAGGAGAGGCTGTCAGCAATTTTCACTGTGGCAACTGCTTCTCTTGCATCAGACCGAGAAGCCTGAACCTTTTCTCCTACAAAACCTGGCGGCGGACTGTCTTCAGTAGAGGACTTCCTATCTTTCCATGGTTTTAGTAAATTGACATGGTACACCTGCTCCTGCTTTCGCCGTCCAGGCTAGTGTACCTTGTAGTTTACCTCTCCCACTTTCTCGAGTACCTCTTAGGGCCCCTGCCACCTAGCTAGGAACTTACTGTCTACGGTTGGTACTAGAACCAAAGCCCGATCACCTTGGGATCTAGTGATCACCAGTCAGTGTGGTTTAATATAAGAACTGTGAAAGAGTCCCACCACACAAAAACAAAAGTTTTAGATTTTAGAAAAACAGACTTTTCAAAAATGAAATTAGTCATAAATGAGTCCTTATCAGACTGGAACGGATTACATGGAGTCCAGGAGAAATGGGACTACTTAAAAGGTGCATTATTGAAGGCAACAGAAAACTGCATTAGACTCGTCAGTAAAAGCAAAAAAAGGAGGAGACCAATGTGGTACTCAGCAGAAGTGGCCCAAATCATTAAAAATAAAAAGCTAGCATTTTGTAATTATAAAAAAACCCAGAGCAATGAAGATAAGGAAATCTACAAGATTAGGCAGAGAGAGGCCAAGCAAGTTATAAGAACTTCTAAAGCGCAGGCAGAAGAAAAACTAGCTCAGTCTATGAAAAAAGGGGATAAGACATTCTTCAGATATATAAATGAAAAAAGGAAATTAAAACAAGGAATAACTAAATTAAAAACAAAGGACGGAAGGTATGTAGAAGAGAATAAAGGGCTAGCCGACTGCCTTAATGAATACTTCTGTTCAGTTTTTACAAAAGAAAAAGGAGAAGGACCTCCACTAGAAAGAATGACTATTAAATCGTTTGATGCATGTATCTTTACAGAGGAAGATGTTCTAAGTTTGCTGTCTAAGGTGAAGACAGATAAGTCACAGGGGCCTGATGAGATACACCCAAAATTATTAAAAGAGCTTAGTGGTGAGCTGGCAAAACCGTTAACAGATTTATTTAACCAATCATTAGTAACAGGAGTCGTCCCGGAAGATTGGAAATTGGCAAATGTCGTGCCCATTCACAAGAAAGGTAGTAGGGAGGAATCGAGCAACTATAGACCAGTGAGTCTGACATCAATAGTAGGCAAATTAATGGAAACCCTATTAAAGGATAGGATTGTGGAACATCTAAAATCCCATGGATTGCAAGATGAAAAACAACATGGGTTTACTTCAGGGAGATCATGTCAAACAAATCTTATAGATTTTTTTGACTGGGTGAATAAAATAATAGACGGTGGAGGTGCAGTAGACATCGCATATCTAGATTTTAGTAAGGCTTTTGACACTGTCCCACATAGAAGTCTTATCAATAAACTGCAGTCATTGAGCATGGACTCCCATATTGTTGAGTGGATTAGGCAGTGGCTGAGTGACAGACAACAGAGGGTTGTAGTCAATGGAGAACATTCAAAACAAGGTAATGTTACCAGTGGGGTTCCACAGGGATCTGTACTGGGACCGATTTTGTTTAATATCTTCATAAGTGATATTGCAAAAGGCCTCGCTGGTAAGGTTTGTCTTTTTGCTGATGACACAAAGATATGTAACAGGGTTGATGTTCCTGGAGGGAAACGCCAAATGGAAAAGGATTTAGGAAAACTAGAAGAATGGTCAGAACTCTGGAAACTGAAATTTAATGTGGATAAGTGCAAGATAATGCACCTGGGGCGTAAAAACCCAAGGGCAGAATATAGAATATTTGACACAGTCCTGACCTCAGTATCTGAGGAAAGGGATTTAGGAGTAATTATTTCAGAAGACTTAAAGGTGGGAAGACAATGTAATAGAGCAGCACGAAATGCCAGCAGAATGCTTGGATGTATAGGGAGAGGTATAAGCAGTAGAAAGAGTGAAGTGCTTATGCCGCTGTACAGAACACTGGTGAGATCTCACTTGGAGTATTGTGCGCAGTACTGGAGGCCATATCTCCAGAAGGATATAGATACTCTAGAGAGAGTTCAGAGAAGAGCTACTAAACTAGTACATGGATTGCAGGATAAAACTTACCAGGAAAGATTAAAGGACCTTAATATGTATAGCTTGGAAGAAAGAAGAGACAGAGGGGATATGATAGAAACTTTTAAATACATAAAGGGAATCAACTCGGTAAAGGAAGAGAGCATATTTAAAAGAAGAAAAACTACCACAAGAGGACACAGTTTTAAATTAGAGGGGCAAAGGTTTAAAAGTAATATAAGGAAGTATTACTTTACTGAGAGAGTAGTGGATGCATGGAATAGCCTTCCTGCAGAAGTGGTAGCTGCAAATACAGTGAAGGGGTTTAAGCATGCATGGGATAGGCATAAGGCCATCCTTCATATAAGATAGGGCCGGGGGCTATCCATAGTATTCAGTATATTGGGCAGACTAGATGGGCCAAATGGTTCTTATCTGCCGACACATTCTATGTTTCTATGTTTCTATCACCTGGGTTAAAGTTCCGGACCCGAGCCTGCCGATTATAGACTCTATTCTGGGCTCGCTGCGCTGTCTCCATATGCTCCCTGACCAGAGGCAACACTGTCTCCATCCATCCTTGCATCTGGGTGATGTACTCAATAACACTTTTGTGCGGTGTGGTTTGTTGTTTGAAAAATGTAGCAAAAGTGACTCACGCCTGTATTGCGCACGCAATACGCGCATATTACTTTGCCGATTTTCACAAGAAAAAAATGGCGAATTCTTGAATTTGCAAATTTATGGCGAATATTCGCCCAAATATTCATGAAATATTGCAAATTCGAATATTGCCCCTGCCGCTCATCACTAGTCATATTCCTATGCACGGCTGTTCCAGGAGGGTTGCAATGCAGACCAGTCAAGCCCCAGATGGTTTCCTTATCAGTGAGTCTGGATGCTGGGTCAATCAGGTTCCCGATTCAGCACCCAATTCCAGAGCAAGGTGAGAGATTTAAGTTAGGCACTTAGTGCTTGTCAGTGCCCATGATTTGGGATTTCCCGACTCCTGTTTGTTCTCTGTGCTGAAAACAGTGTTGCATTTGTTTTCAACATTCTTGTGTATTGATTTCGACTTGTTTCAGGATTTACCCCTTGTCTACTGATTAGTTTTCAGTGATTCTCCTGGCTTGACTCCTTGGTTTGCTTCTAGATAAATCCCTTTGTTACAGAAACGTGAATTCCGAAAGGCTATTCCAGATGCAACTGGAATGCCCACTGGCCCCATTAAGTATAATGGGGTCCGGTGGAGATTCAGCAGCATTGCGGCAAAAATGCAGAGAATCAGACAGACATAAACTGCTGCATGCTGAGGTTTGTGTCGGGCTGATTCCCGGCAATGTCTGCCAGATCAGGCAGCCGGTTGTAGTGCCGCAGATGTGAAAGTAGCCTTAGCTTGGTAAGTTCCTGCAAAGGTGTGCTGTTTTTATTGTCTGCCCATGTATTTATTATATGTTATTTTTTTTTTTTTTCGCTTTCCAAATTTGTTTATATGAAAACTCAGTGACCCTTTAAAAGATTGCAAATATTAGATTGAAAACTTCTGCTGGCCACATGCAGGACTTTCTGCACTTACACAGCTGATCAAGTCATCTTTGTGCAAAACTATATTGTTGTTTTCCTCTGGCCCAATTTCAGCTCAGAATAATCACGGAAGTTACAGGGGCAGTGTGATTTCAGCAAAACAAAGTTTAATTGTTGCAAAATTATAATTATGATTGTTTCTTTTATTTCTGTATCAGTTTCTCATGGTTTTCAAGATGTTTGTTTGCTATCATTCAATAGGAATGTTCGTTGTTTAATCTCGTAGAATAAAAATCTGCCATGGTCATGTAAGGTTACAAGGCATGTAACTGTGTGTCAGTCACAGGACCAGGACAGATTTTTATCCACTGAGAGCAAACAATAAGTATTCTACTAGACAGCATGCAGATATTTTGAAAATCATTCTGAATTTATACAAGTTCTGGTAAATTGCACAGGTTTTCGTTTCACAATTAAAACAAAAAAGGTTATTTGCTGAAACCATAATACTCTGTTTATGACTGAATTTGTAGCTCCAGCACATGTGGCATAGATTAGTAATATCTAAGACCATGAAATGCAGAAACTGAAGCAGATGGAAATTTCACTATATGGGATAATAGCATAAGGACTTCCTTGTGCTATCTCTCTGTATAACAGGGTGGTGAGATGACATGTTACTTTGCAGTAAAAAGGTGTTACTTTATTGCAGTGCGACCAGGAGAAGAGAGAAAAGGAGAGGATAGGAGTTATATTAGCAAGAATGATGGTCATAGTTGGTACTTCGGGCACATCCTGGTCTTGGTGTTATCCTGCCTGATGTTGGTTCGGGGCAGGGTCCCCCTGCAGCCTTTGAGACAATGATGAGGAAGTTTTGCAGTCGAAGAGTCTTCACTGAAGATTCAAGTTAAAAACACTCAAGTTCTCAGCATACATGGACTGGTTGATGTAACACAAGAGAACTTTACATAGATCTTACAGGTAGTGATGGACGAACATCGGCCAGGTCGGTTCGCAAACAAATGTTCGCGAACCACAAGTTCGCGGCGGGCCCCATTCACTTTAAAGGCAGGCGAACCTGGAATACCTTCAGGTCATATTTGCAGCCACCAAATACTTACTAGAAGTGCACAAATAGTCCCACAACATGGAGAGTGACATACCAGATGTATTATTCGAATTTGCGATATCCATTCATAATTTTTTTAAATTACGAATAATCGACAATGTAATTTTCGCCTATGCACATGCACAAAATATGTGCGGCTTACAACAGCAACTGGGTTTCCACCAGACCGAAGTTGGATGCGATCAGAAAAGATGGTTGGCAACAATTTTTGCGGCGTTGAGGAAGAATTTCTGATCACTGTAAGTAATTTGACATTAAAGCAGTGTATTTCATTACATTTCACATGCATGTTATAACAATCGCTGTATATGCAGTTTGAGTGTTTAAAAAAAGCGCCACTGCGAAAATCCCTAATGATGCGATTTATTTTTTCGCGGTACACACAACTTCACATTTTATAAGGTCTCATGAGATATTAGTGATTGGTGCAGTATTGTTGTGAGAACTTGCCACTCCAGTACAGGTCCCAAAAATTTGCCAATAGGCATTCACCTGACAGCAAAGAATTTGGGATTCTGTGGCTGGAGGTACATTAGGCGTTCACAGGATAAATATGTAACTGAAGGCCAGTACAGGCCCCAAAAATTAGCCAATAGGCATTTACCTGACAGCAAAGAATTTGGGATTCTGTGGCTGGAGGTACATTAGGCGTTCACAGGATAAATATGTAACTGTCGGCCAGTACAGGCCCCAAAAATTAGCCAATAAGCATTTACCTGACAGCAAAGAATTTGGGATTCTGTGGCTGGAGGTACATTAGGCGGTCACAGGATAAAAATGTAATTGTCGGCCAGTAAACGCCCCAAAAAGTAGGCATTCTACGGACATAAAAGGCCTTTTATGCTGCTGTATTAAGACAGGGACCATGATTTGTTCTGGGTGGTGGCGGATATTTGTGGGCTGTCATGAGGAATTTCAATCAAACATGGTCGACTCGTCACATGTGTTGAATTCCTCCGAGATCCATGCCTCATTAATTTTTAGAAATGTGAGGTAATCCACAGTGTCGTGAGCTAGGCGAGTACGCTTATCGATCACGATCCCCCCTGCTTTGCTGAACGTCCTTTCGGACAGGACACTGGACGAGGGGCAAGCCAACAGTTCCATGGCAAATTGTGCCAGCTCTGGCCACAGGTCAAGCCTGCACACCCAGTAGTCCAGGGGTTCATCGCTTCTCAGAGCGTCCACATTGGCCGTTTACCCGATGTAGTCGGACACCTGTCGGTCTAGGCGTTCCCTGAGGCTGGATCCGGAGGACGATGGGTCGATGGGTTGGCTGCAAGAATGATCTCATATCCGAAGTGACCAACACATCTTCAAACCTCCCTCTTCTTCCATGGGCTGTTGGATTGGAACCCGCAACTGTTTCTCTGTGAGTGGAAATTCCTCTGCCAGCACCCGCAAAAGCAGAATGCAGCATTTCTCGAATCAAGGCCTGAAAGTGCTGCATTCTGACAGCTCTCTGTGATGGTGGTAACATTTCCGCCATTTTGTGTTTGTACCAGGGGTCTAAGTACGTTGCCACCCAGTACTGGTCCTTGCCCTTTATGCTTTTTATACGGGGGTCCCTCTTCAAACACTGGAGCATGAAGTCCCCCATTTGCAATAAACTGGAAGCGGTGGAATGACCTGGCTCCTGCTCATCATCCAGGATAATGTCGTCCTCATTCTCCTCCCCCCATCCACAGACAACTCCAGGGATCCCAGAAACGTTTAAAGCATGCTCTTCTTGCTCCTCCTCCGCCCTGGCACCATCCTCCTCTGACTCCTCTTCAGACTCCTGTTGTTGACATGTCTCATATGGATTAGCCCCCCTAGGGAATTCCTCCAGCATTGCGACTTCCTCGTCTTCCAGCTCCTGCTCCTCGACGGTTTGTTTAATGACCCGATGCAATGCACGCTCCAGAAAAAAGGTGTAAGGTACGAGGTCACTGATGGCACCCTGGCTGCGACTGACTAGTTTGGTGATCTCATCAAATGGTCTCAGAAGTCTGCATGCGTCGCGCAAGAGCAGCCACTGGCGCGGTGAATAAAAACCTAGCTTCCTAGAACCTGTCCTGCTGCAGAGTTTGTGCAGGTAGTCATTAAATGCACGTTTCTGCTGTAGCAGCCTTTCAAGCATATACAAGGTGGAGTTCCAGCGCGTCGGGCTGTCACAAATCAGACGTCTGATGGGCAGGTGGTGTCGCTGCTGAATGTCAGCAAGGCGAGCCATGGCCGTGTAAGATCTTCTAAAATGGCCAGAGATTTTCCTGGCATGCGGCAAGACGTCCTGGACCCTGGGGTATTTGGCAACGAATCTCTGCACGACTAAGTTCAGGACGTGTGCCATGCACAACACGTGTGTCATTTTGCCCTGTTTCAGCGCGCTCAGCAGATTGACACCGTTGTCGCACACCACTTTACCAACTGTCAAATTGAGCAGGGTTAGCCACTGATCTGACTGTGACCGTAAAGCTGAAAGGAGTGCAGGACCGGTGTGGCTCTTGGCTTCCAGGCACAACAGACACAGCACAGCATGGGAACGTCTCACCTGGCACATCGAATAGGTTCCAGGGATCTTGGGGGGCGCAGCGGAAGAGACGGTAGCAGCGGAAAAGGAGAAGTCAGCCGAGGAGGAGAGGGAGGATGGAGTAGGAGGAGGAGAAGAAGAGGCAGGCCTGCATGCAATCTGTGGCGGTAACACAAAATCCACATGGGTGCCACGGGTTGCATGCTTGACGGCCGTCAGAAGGTTCACCCAGTGTGCAGTAAAAGTTATGTACCTTCCCTGCCCGTGTTTTCTAGACCACGTGTCTGTGGTCAGATGTATCTTGGCAACGACACTGTGTGCCAGAGATACATTCACTTGCCTCTGAACGTGGCCATATAGCTTTGGGATACCCTTCTGAGAGAAATATTTCCTTCCTGGGACCTTCCATTGCGATGTTCCGATGGCCAAAAATTTTCTTAAGGCCTCCGAGTCCACCAGTTTATATGGCAGTAGTTGGCAGGCTAGCAATTCTGACAAGCCAGCGGTCAGCCATTGGGCAAGAGGGTTATCTGGCGTCATCATCTTTTTTCGCTCAAACATTTGGGGCAAGGAAGCCTGCCTTTTGCCAGATGAACGTGACGACGGCACGGTGGAAGGTTGAGTGGAGGATAACCTGTAGGAGAGAGGAGAAGGAGAAGAGGCAGAATGGTGAGCGGCGGGAGTGTGGCTTTGTGGGTTTCGACGGTGTTGCTCCCACTGGGCTCAGTGATGGGAGGCCAGGTGCCTTCTTAAGGCGGTCGTCCCTAGGTGAGTGTTGGGCTTACCGCGACTTATGCGTTGACAGCACAGGCTGCAGATGGCAACACTATTGTCAGCAGCGGACACATAAAAAAAAGCCTACACTGCGGAGCCATACATTAGCAGTCTGCTTTTTGCCTCCTGTGCACTGTAAGTTCTGCCTGCTTCTCCTCCCTATATGCTGCTCCATCTCTCCCTCTGAACTCCCTCTGAACTCCCCTCCTCTTCCTCTCTTGTGGGCACCCACGTGACGTCCATCGACACGTCCTCATCGGATTCGTCACCTTCACCACCACTGACATTAGAGATCTCGGAGTAGGCAGCAACAGTGGAGACCACAGTCCTTGGGCTGATCTGGGTACTGTCGTCAAACTGCTGGGTGGTGACCGTTGATACCTCCTATTCCTGATCCGATTTCAAGAATGGCTGCGCATCGGTAAGGTCTTGGAATGTATGGGAAAATAATTCCTCTCGAGCAGAGTGGATATGGTGGTGGACACAACAGAGAGTGAAGAGGGTGCAGATAGAGAGGATGAGGAGGGTGCAGAAGCGGAAGGCTGAGTGGGCCACTCAACCAAGTCTGGTGCATCCTTTGACGTAATTGCACGCTCCTTCTGCAACTTCCCACTTAGGATCCGGCCTGGTGCTCCTGCCCGACCCCTACCACCCCTGCGGAATGGCCTGCCTCTTCCTCTTCCTGTCATTTTCAAAATGACCCTGTGACAAAAGTCCCTATAGAAGAGCAGTATTTGTGGAAGGTATATCACACCCCTGCCTCAATCAGTTTTTTTGGGGGGCAACTGGTAAGTCACACCAGTAGAAATTATTGGTTCCAATAGTGTTTTTCACTCTGTGTAGATGCGGTAACTCAGCAAAACCGCAGACAAATGCTGCACTACCTAAATCCACTATATAGAACGTATATTATTGGTTTTTAAAATCCCTGCTTCAATCAGTTTTTTTGGGGGGCAACTGGTAAATCACACCAGCAGAAATTATTTCTTCAAATAGTATTTGTCACTCTGTATAGATGCGGTGACGCAGCAGAACCGCACACAGCTGCTGCACAATACAATTGCACTATAATATACTTTCTATGTTAGAAAGTATATTATAACTGTATTACACCCCTCAGTATGTCACACCTATCGATAGGACACCTATACCAGTCCTTAAAAAGACTTTTGTGGCCCTATTAGCTAGCTATTTGGGTCCCTAACAGTCAGTCCCTGCTCCACACCGCAACCTCTACCTACACTGGCAAAAGACTGAATGTAAAATGGCGACCAGATCAGGTTTATTTATAAGGTAGGGGGTATGTCCTTGTGCTGAAACTTTTCAATTGGCTGTCCTGTACCACCTGATGGATGTGTCATAGTTCTTCACAATGTAAAAGAATATGGCGGGCGAGAATATTGCCATATGTTCACCTGTTCGGCGAATCGGGAACGAGCAAAGTTTGCCGTGAACCGACTGCCGGGCGAACCTGCAAGGCCATTACTACTTACAGGTTATACGCTGCAAAGGTAGTTCATAGGCCAAGATGCTTCCTTAACTCCTTTCCGACCACCCCATGTAAATTTACATTGACGGTCGACCATTTATAAATGGCATCCACACGCAAGTGATGCGGACACCATATCCGCTGGGTGCCTGATGTTTTAAACAGCAGGCACCCGGTTCTAATGTAGGAGATCAATGATAATGTTGATCGCATACCTTTAACCACTCAGATGCCATAGTCAAATGTGTACTGTGTATCAGCTCCCCCCAGCAAGGATCAGGAGAGCCAGATGTAGTGTGCGGGAACCTCTGTACTCATGAATGGTACAGGGCTGCCGCACATTACTTCCTATGTGGCAGTGCTCCATAGGAACATAGTGTAATTCTCATAAACTCTAATTCTAATGCCTTGGAGTCTAGGAGAACTATTAAAAAGTGCTAAAAAGAGAAAAAATAAGTGTTTTTAAAAAGATTAAAAAAATAATATAAAATTCAAATCACCTCCCTTGCCCCCAAAAAAAAAAAAATACATAAATAATTAAAAAAATTAACACCATAAGCTTTGCTGTGTGCAAAAATACCCTTGGCCCACAAGCAACTTAAGCAGGGAGGAATCATGACTTCAGATAGAAAAAAATTACAAATATTCTAAAAAACAAATATATAGCACCATTGCTATATATTCGTTTTACAGAATATTCGTCATTGAAGAATATTCTAAAAAAACAAATATATACCGTAGCAATAGTGCTATATATTCGTTTTTTTGAATATTCATAATTTTTTTCCATCTGAAGTGAACAGTCATTGGCCCACAAGCAACTTAAGCAGGGAGGAATCAAGACTTCAGATGGAAAAAAATTACGAATATTTTAAAAACAAATATATAGCACTATATTCTATAGTGCTATATATTCGTTTTTGACCCACACCTGTATTAATCGCATAATATGTTACCTTGCCGATTTTCGAGTAATAAAAAAAAATGTAGAATATAATGAATATTTGAATTCTCGAATATTCGACGAATATTCTACAAAATATTTTCGAAATATTGCAAATTCGAATATGACCCCTGCCACTCATCACTACTTACCACCACATTGTATGCAACCATAAATGGTGCAATTAGAAAGTACATCTTGTCTTACATAAAGAAAAAAAAACTCATATGGCTATGTTAATGAAAAAATAAAAAAAAGTTATGGCTTTGGGAGGGCTGGGAGTAAAAAACGAAAATTAAAACATGAAAAATCACCAGTTCTTGAAAGGGTTAAAGCAATTTTTGTCACATTGCACTTTACTAGCTAACTCTTGCATAAACATCCAGAAATAAGGGTACTTCAACTCTTTCTCTTGTACAATGCAACCACTAGGCAGATCCCAATGTCAGACCATTCTCAGTCTGAACCTTTTGTACAGGTTGCCGTACTCACAGTTAGGCCTCATGCACACGACCGTATTTTTTTGCGGTCCGCAAAACGGGGTTCCGTTTTCCCGTGATCCGTGACCGTTTTTTCGTCCGTGGGTCTTCCTTGATTTTTGGAGGATCCACGGACATGAAAAAAAAGTCGTTTTGGTGTCCGCCTGGCCGTGCGGAGCCAAACGGATCCGTCCTGAATTACAATGCAAGTCAATGGGGACGGATCCGTTTGACGTTGACACAATATGGTGCCATTTCAAACGGATCCGTCCCCATTGACTTTCAATGTAAAGTCTGGAGTCCCTTTTATACCATCAGATCGGAGTTTTCTCCAATCCGATGGTATATTTTAACTTGAAGCGTCCCCATCACCATGGGAACGCCTCTATGTTAGAATATACTGTCGGATATGAGTGAGATCGTGAAACCTCATTTCCGACAGTATATTCTAACACAGAGGCGTTCCCATGGTGATGGGAACGCTTCTAGTTAGAATATACTACAAACTGTGTACATGACTGCCCCCTGCTGCCTAGCAGCATCCGATCTCTTACAGGGGGCCGTGATCAGCACAATTAACCCCTTAGGTGCCGCACCTGAAGGGGTTAATTGTACTATCATATCCCCCTGTAAGAGATCAGGGCTGCCAGGCAGCAGGGGGCAGACCCCCCCCTCCCCAGTTTGAATATCATTGGTGGCCAGTGCGGCCCCCCCCCCTCCCTCTATTGTAATAATTCGTTGGTGGCACAGTGTGCCCCCCCCCTTCCTCCCTCTATTGTAATAAATCGTTGGTGGCACAGTGTGCGCCCCCCATTGGCCCCCCCTCCCTCTATAGCATTAACAACATTGGTGGCTAGTGTGCGGCCTCCCATCTTCCCCCCGCCCCCCCCCCCCGATCATTGGTGGCAGCGGGTTACTAGCAATAGTACAATAGTAAAAGATGCATACTTTACCTGGGAGCTTGGGAGCTGCGAGGTTCGTGTCCGGCCGGGAGCTCCTCCTACTAGTAAGTGACAGTTCATTTAGCAATGCGCCGCACAGACCTGTCACTTACCAGTAGGTGGAGCTCCCGGCCGGACACGAACATCGCAGCAGCAGCCTGGAGCAGGTAAGTATGAATCTTCTACTATTGTACTATTGCTAAGTAACCATGGCAACCAGGACTGTAGTAGCGTCCCGGTTGCCATGGGTACCGATCGGAGCCCCAGCGATTAAACTGGGACTCCGATCGGAACTCCGCTGCCACCAATGATGGGGGGGGGGGAAGAGATGGGAGGCCGCACACTGGCCACCAATGTTGTTAATGCTATAGAGGGAGGGGGGCCGATGGGGGGCGCACACTGTGCCACCAACGAATTATTACAATAGCGGGAGGGAGGGGGGGGGCGCACACTGTGCCACCAACGATTTATTACAATAGAGGGAGGGTGGGGGGCCGCACTGGC
Source organism: Bufo bufo (assembly GCF_905171765.1). Classification (NCBI taxonomy): domain Eukaryota; kingdom Metazoa; phylum Chordata; class Amphibia; order Anura; family Bufonidae; genus Bufo; species Bufo bufo. Next base: position 563,945,012 of record NC_053392.1, on the reverse strand, counting down.
CACCAATGATATTCAAACTGGGGAGGGGGGGGAGGGTCTGCCCCCTGCTGCCTGGCAGCCCTGATCTCTTACAGGGGGCCGTGATCAGCACAATTAACCCTTCAGGTGCCGCACCTGAAGGGGTTAATTGTGCTGATCACGGCCCCCTGTAAGAGATCGGGTGCTGCCAGGCAGCAGGGGGCAGTCTTGTACACAGTTTGTAGTGTATTCTAACTAGAAGCGTCCCCATCACCATGGGAACCCTTCTGTGTTAGAATATACTGTCGGTTCTGAGTTTTCACGAAGTGAAAACTCAGCTTTGAAAAAGCTTTTATGCAGACGGATCTTCGGATCCGTCTGTATAAAAACTAACCTACGGCCACGGATCACGGACACGGATGCCAATCTTGTGTGCATCCGTGTTCTTTCACGGACCCATTGACTTGAATGGGTCCGTGAACCGTTGGCCGTGAAAAAAATAGGACAGGTCATATTTTTTTCACGGCCAGGAAACACGGCTCACGGATGCGGCTGCCAAACGGTGCATTTTCCGTTTTTTCCACGGAACCATTGAAAGTCAATGGGTCCGCGAAAAAAAACGGAAAACGGCACAACGGCCACGGATGCACACAACGGTCGTGTGCATGAGGCCTTAATGTCACTACAGGAATCCTCACCAAGATGTAATATAGTGGGCATATTTGGATTCTGCCTATTGTAAGCTTGTCCAGGGCAGAAACTTTTACATTGCTGGCAAAGGTTGGCTGTGAAGTCTCAAAGCTTTTGCTGGACAGTTTATCTCCGCAGGGCTTTTACTCACACCTCCTTGTAACATTTTGCATACTTTTCAGATGTATAAAGTTCTTTTTCTTTTGCCTTGCCCTGGCTGGCAACTAATCTTTGCTTTCAGCTCTGACACTTGACATGTGCTCTCTACTCTGTCTAGTGTTAGACTCAGCTTAGACTGTTCTAACGGTTCCTCTCCATATAGAAAGGGTGACAACAGTCCCAATGCATATAGTACACAAAAGTACATTTTTAACCCTTTTTGCAGTTTACCGCTGCATTGCTCCCCTTTAATGCAAGTCATCCTCGGGGTGCTTCCTGTCTCTTGAAACGTAGTTCTAGGAGTACCTACAAGGCAAAAGGTTAGGCATGCAAATAAGTATACACATTGCGTTATATCACAGTAGCATTTAACCCATATTTTTCTTCTTCATTCATCAAACGATACACAGTATTAACTTAGCAGCATAGCAATAAAAAAACATAATACATATACTATTGCAGTGAGTGAAGAGTGGCAACAGCTGTATAGTAAATGCATATACTACACAAAAATACATTTTTAACCATTTTTGCAGTGTACCTCTGCATTTTGACTCTGTTGAGTAAATAAAAATATAGGGTCAGTTCACACAGCTGATTTCAAGCAGATTTTTAAGCCTCAAAATTACACACGTTTCTTTATGTGTTTTTACAGGTTTTTAGCAAACGTTTTTCAGGCAGACTTTTTACTTTATTAAATTCTATAGCACTCTATAGGGATTTTGTGGCGCGTTTACGCGCAAGAAAAACTTTTGTGTTTGCACATTTCAAATGGTATGTTTTTTCTGCTTCCTATTAATTTTAATGGCAAAAACAGTGCTATTTCTGCCCCAAGATAGTACATGCTGCTTCTTTTTTATACAGTATGTGTAAAAAAGAAGCAAGTGCCGCTTCCCATTGAAATGAATGTGCTGTCCGCATCCGTTGCTCCGCTCCGTGGTCCGCTTTGCGGACAAGAATAGGCAGTTATATTAAAGGCTGTCCGTGTCATTTCATAAAACTGCGGAACGCACACGGACGCCATCCGTGTTCTGCGGATCAGCAAAACACACAATGGTCGTGTGAGTGATACACTTACAGACAATGCATTACACTACAGATGTACTGTATTGTAATGCATTGTACATGGGATCAGATCCCCAAAAGTTAAAGTCCCAGAGAGGGACAAAAAAAAAAATATAACATTTTACACAATAAAAAATTAAGTTTAAAAAAAAATAAAAATAAGTGTCCTTTCCCCAAAATTTGTTTAAAAAAATTGTAAAAAATAGGGAAAAAAAGAAAAGTAGACATATTAGGTATTGCCGCATCCTATAAAAATATCGCATGATCCACCCCATCAGATGAACGCCATAAAAAATAAAAATAAAAAAACTGTGCCAAAACAACCATTTTCTGGTCAACTTGCCTCACAAAAAGTGTAAGGCCTCTTTCACACGGGCGTCAGGGATTTGGTCCGGATGCGTCCTGGGTGCATTGCGGCAAACCCACGCGAGTAGGTACGCAATTTCAGTCAGTTTTGACTGCGATTGCGTTCCGTTGTTCAGTTTTTATCGCGCGGGTACGCAGGCCCGAACTTCATCACTGAAGTTCTGGTTTGGGTTCAAGGTTGTGTAGATATAATTATTATCCCTTATAACAGATACAGAATGCTTAGTAAAATAGGGCTGGATGGGTTAAAAAAAGGAAAAAATAATTTAACTCACCTTAATCCACTTGTTCGCGCAGCCCGGCTTCTCTTTCTTCTTTCTTTAGGACCTGGGTAAAGGACCTGTGGTGATGTCACTGTGCTCATCACATGGTCCGTCACATGATCCATCACCATGGTGATGGATCATGTGGTAGACCATGTGATGAGCGCAGTGACGTCACCACAGGTCCTTTTCCTCACAGATCAGCAAAGAAGAAGACAGAAGAGAAGCCGGGCTGCCTGAACAAGTGGATGATGTGAGTTAAATGATTTTAATTTTTTTTTTAACCCCAGCACAATTTTACTAAGAATTCTGTGTTAAGAATGCTATTATTTTCCCTTATAACCATGTTATAAGGGAAAAAAATAATGATCGGGTCCCCATCCCGATCATCTCCTAGCAACCATGCATGAAAATCGCACCGCATCCTCACTTGCTTGCGGATGCTTGCGATTTTCATGCAGCCCCATTCACTTCTATGAGGCCTGCATTGCGTGAAAAACGCACAAAATAGAGCATTCTGCGATTTTCACGCAAACGCACAAGTGATGCGTGAAAATCACCGCTCATGTGCACAGCCCCATAGAAATGAATGGGTCCATAACCATGTTATAAGGGAAAATAACATCTACACAACCTTGAAGCCAACCCTGAACTTCAGTGAAGAAGTTCAGGTCTGGGTACCACATTCAGTTTTCTATCACGCGCGTGCAAAACGCATTGCACCCGCGCGATAAAAACTGAACAACAGAACGCAATCGCAGTCAAAACCGACTGAAATTGCGTACCTACTCGTGCAGGTTAGCCGCAATGCACTCGGGACGCTTCCGGCCCAAATCCATGACGCCCCTGTGAAAGAGGCCTACCACCAAGCGATTAAAAAGTCTTACCCCAAAATGGTACCAATCAAACCATCATCTCATCCTGCAAAAAATGAACCCCTACATAAGACAATCACCCCAACCAAAAAAAAAATGGCTCTCAGAAAATGGCAACACAAAAACAAGATTTTATTCTGTTCAAAAAGACTTTCACTTAACAAAAATAAAAATAATAGACACATTGGGTATTGCCGCATCCATAACAACCTGCTCTACAAAAATATTACATGAGATGCCCTCTCAGGTGAATTCTGTAAAAAAAAAATATTTAAATTTTTTCACCTTGCCTCACAAAAAGTGTAATATCAAGCGATCAAAAAGTCTTATGTACTCTAAAATGGTATCAATAAAAATGTCCCCTCATCCTGCAAAAAATGAGCCCCCACAAAAGACAATCACTCAAAAAATAAAAACCAATGGCACCCACAAACCAATCCATCAAACCATTCTAGCAAAATCTGCCTCCAAAATCCATATGGCGCTCTTTTCCTTCTGACTACTGCCACGTGCCCATAGGTGAGTTTACTACCACATATGGGGTATTTATGTAAACTGCAGAATCAGAGTAATGTATATTGAGGTTTATTTTGCTGTTAACCCTTCCTGTGTTGCAAGAAAAAATTTATTAACATAAAAAATCTACCAAAAAATTTAATTTCACCTCCATTTTCCTTTAATTCTTGTGGGGTTAACAAAGTTTGTAACATGAGTTTTGAATAATTTGAGGGTTGTAGTTTCTAAAATGGGGTCATTTATGGGTGGTTTCTGTGGTGAAAATAACCTCGCCACTGGGTTTTGGAGGGGACCCATACTAACTTTAAAGGAGAAGACAGACCAGCCGCACAGCTTAAATCTGTGGAACTGTTTTGGGCAGGAAAGCCATGCTTGCGGTTGGCCAAATGTGACTTCCATGGAATTCGGGAACCCCTGCTCGGATCTGGGTGATTTTTGGATATGTTGTTCACCCAGATCAGAGCTACCCATGGATGTATACATTTTGGGGATATGTGGGGTTTTGAGGTGTGTGACAGAACCATCTGTCTTTGGAATTGCTTATAATGTGTAGAGTGAATCTAAATCGCACCTCCTCATTCCTATGCTTCTGATATGACCATAGTTTACAAATATCAGCATTTCTTTTGATAAAACATGGCTATACAGCACTGCTATCAATCATTTGCTGTGCACTATAAAGAGGCAATTAGTATACAGTTTGATCAAAGAGCAGAGGCCTAGTTACCGCGACAAGGTTGCCTCTTGTTTAAGTGGGAACCTACTCTAACCAATGGCGCGGCTCCGTGCGGCGACCACCGCGCCTCCACACCGCTCCAGCAGGCAACGGGACCCAGCAGCCGCACAGCGGCCCCACTGTACAGTGAGGCCACCTGGGCCCCGGGTCCCATCACTCCACCGGCACGGCACAGAAGCAGCGATGGCCGCCGTCCAGCGCAGCATGTGAACTGGTGCAAAAGGCTCACCTGTTCACAACCTCTCAGGAACTCCAACTGAGATGTGGTAGGAATTTATAAACCCTTTGCAGACTTCTGCTAATTTAAAAGCACCTGAGCTAAAATGGGGAGGAGTGCTGATTCAGAGGGGGAGAAAAGACACCATAGCGAAAATACTTATAATGTGTAGAGTGAATCTAAATCGCACCTCCTCATTCCTATGCTTCTGATATGACCATAGTTTACAAATATCAGCATTTCTTTTGATAAAACATGGCTATACAGCACTGCTATCAATCATTTGCTGTGCACTATAAAGAGGCAATTAGTATACAGTTTGATCAAAGAGCATAGGCCCACTTACCGCGACAAGGTTGCCTCTTGTTTAAGTGGGAACCTACTCTAACCAATGGCGCGGCTCCGTGCGGCGACCACCGCGCCTCCACACCGCTCCAGCAGGCAACGGGACCCAGCAGCCGCACAGCGGGAATTGTATTGTATGTTATGTGAGGGTACCCAGATAGCCATGCCATGGAGCCTGTTCATGAAATTAACTTTGGCTCCATGTCGATTTTATTGTATTCGTGTAGTCTGAGTGCCATTCACCTAATAATATGCACTCAGACTTGAGTTATCTGGGGATATGTTAAATGTCTGTGTTTAATGTAAGGGTTGTGACATTGTATGTTTAAATGGTGATTTCTGTCCTGTTGTCCCCACATGTGTATTGGCGATTTCCCTTTGTCCTGAGAGATAATTGAATTGCTCCTCGGGTGTCTCAAGGGCAGAGGGGAGGAAACCATGATGCATTGTGGGGATGTATTGTGTCTGTGTATCCTGAATTGCTGCATATCTGTCCTGTGTCACAGTCTTCCATCTGGCCCCTAGGGGAGTGTCCACCAGATGGGGACCTGCATAAATATGGGCGGGTAGCCCTCAATAAAGAGTTCCTGTTTTAAAATCAACATAGAGCATCGTCTCATGTGTGTGGGGATTGCTATACGTGTATACTCTTCTGGCTATTACTCCTAGCTCTTGTAAGAGCTGTTCCTGTTCCTCGTTCCTGTGGTGGTATTGGTGTCGAGCGGAGTGCTTGGAGTCCTCGGGAGGCACTGGGAGCATTTATCAACGGAGGTACCCGGTCGGGGTGCCAGGAGATCTGTTACAGTTTCCATTACGTAAACCCCTCAAAATCACTTTATAACTGAAGTGGTGCTTAAAAAAATGGTTCTAACGTCCTAAAAAAATAAAATGACATTTACAAAATTATGCCAGCGTAAAGCAGACATATGGGGAATGCTCACTGATAATATTTTATGAGGTATTATTATCTGTCTTAAAAGTATAGAAATTCAAATTTAGAAAATTGCAAATTTTTCAAATTTTTTTGTACATTTTGGATTCTTTTACAAATCCCTCCTTCCTTTGAGGGATATCTGGCTTTCACTGTGTTGAAGACCCATTACTGGGGCTCCACAATTATTTTGCATATTACTGTTTCCCAGGGAGCTTTGCACTTTGGATTGCTGTGTCGAGACTCTTAAATGAGGCCCCACAGTGTTTTCTGTAGATGGTCTCCCTAAGATCAGCCATTGTTTTGTTTGAGTAGTCTCCAAGACATTGCTCCCGGTTAGCCAGAATCATACTCCACACTGATGAGGGGCAACACCCTGAAACAGCTGTCTGTGGATGGATAACTGGCTTAGGTCTTCCCCGTCGCATCCTTAACCGCCTCCGGACCGCCTAACGCACGGATGAGTCCTGGAGGCGGTCGATTCATTCCTCCTGGACGCATTCGTGCGTCAGCTCGCGAGACGCGAGATTTCCTGTGAACGCGCGCACACAGGCGCGCGCGTTCACAGGATCAGAAGGTGAGCGAGTGGATCTACAGCCTGCCAGCGGCGATTGTTCGCTGGCAGGCTGTAGATGCGATTTTTTTAACCCCTAGCAGGTATATTAGAGGCTGTTTTGATAACAGCGTCTAATATACCTGCTACCTGGTCCTCTGGTGGTCCCTTTTGCTTGGATCCACCACCAGAGGACACAGGCAGCTCAGTAATAAGTAGCACCAAACACCACTACACAACACCCCCCTATCACTTATTAACCCCTGATCACCCCCCTGTCATTGATCACCCCCCTGTCATTGATCACCCCCCTGTAAGGCTCCATTTAGACGTCCGTATGTTTTTTACGGATCCACGGATACATGGATCAGGTCCGCAAAACACAGACGGACGTCTGAATGGAGCCTTACAGGGGGGTGATCAATGACAGGGGGGTGATCACCACATATAGACTCCCTGATCACCCCCCTGTCATTGATCACCTCCCTGTCATTGATCACCCCCCTGTAAGGCTCCATTCAGACGTCCGTATGTTTTTTACGGATCCACGGATACATGGATCGGATCCGCAAAACACATACAGACGTCTGAATGGAGCTTTACAGGGGGGTGATCCCCCATATAGACTCCCTGATCACCCCCCTGTCATTGCTCACCCCCCTGTAAGGCTCCATTCAGACATCCGTATGTTTTTTTACGGATCCACGGATACATGGATCGGATCCGCAAAACACATACAGACGCCTGAATGGAGCCTTACAGGGGGGTGATCACCCCATATAGACTCCTTGATCACCCCCCTGTCATTGATAACCCCCCTGTAAGGCTCCATTCAGACGTCCGTATGTTTTTTACGGATCCACGGATACATGGATCGGATCCGCAAAACACATAGACGTCTGAATGGAGCCTTACAGGGGGGTGATCACCCCATATAGACTCCCTGATCACCCCCCTGTCATTGATCACCCCCCTGTAAGGCTCCATTCAGACATCCGTATGTTTTTTTACGGATCCACGGATACATGGATCGGATCCGCAAAACACATACAGACGCCTGAATGGAGCCTTACAGGGGGGTGATCACCCCATATAGACTCCTTGATCACCCCCCTTTCATTGATAACCCCCCTGTAAGGCTCCATTCAGACGTCCGTATGTTTTTTACGGATCCACGGATACATGGATCGGATCCGCAAAACACATAGACGTCTGAATGGAGCCTTACAGGGGGGTGATCACCCCATATAGACTCCCTGATCACCCCCTGTCATTGATCACCCCCTGTCATTGATCACCCCCCTGTAAGGCTCCATTCAGACGTCCGTATGTTTTTTACGGATCCACGGATACATGGATCGGATCCGCAAAACACATAGACGTCTGAATGGAGCCTTACAGGGGGGTGATCACCCCATATAGACTCCCTGATCACACCCCTGTCATTGATCACCCCCCTGTAAGGCTCCATTCAGACGTCCGTATGTTTTTTACGGATCCACGGATACATGGATCGGATCCGCAAAACACATACGGACGTCTGAATGGAGCCTTACAGGGGGGTGATCAATGACAGGGGGGTGATCACCCCATATAGACTCCCTGATCACCCCCCTGTCATTGATCACCTCCCTGTCATTGATCACCCCCCTGTAAGGCTCCATTCAGACGTCCGTATGTTTTTTACGGATCCACGGATACATGGATCGGATCCGCAAAACACATACAGACATCTGAATGGAGCTTTACAGGGGGGTGATCACGCCATATAGACTCCCTGATCACCCCCCTGTCATTGCTCACCCCCCTGTAAGGCTCCATTCAGACATCCGTATGTTTTTTACGGATCCACGGATACATGGATCGGATCCGCAAAACACATACAGACGCCTGAATGGAGCCTTACAGGGGGGTGATCACCCCATATAGACTCCTTGATCACCCCCCTGTCATTGATAACCCCCCTGTAAGGCTCCATTCAGACGTCCGTATGTTTTTTACGGATCCACGGATACATGGATCGGATCCGCAAAACACATAGACGTCTGAATGGAGCCTTACAGGGGGGTGATCACCCCATATAGACTCCCTGATCACCCCCCTGTCATTGATCACCCCCCTGTAAGGCTCCATTCAGACGTCCGTATGTTTTTTACGGATCCACGGATACATGGATCGGATCCGCAAAACACATACGGACGTCTGAATGGAGCCTTACAGGGGGGTGATCAATGACAGGGGGGTGATCACCCCATATAGACTCCCTGATCACCCCCCTGTCATTTATCACCCCCCTGTAAAGCTCCATTCAGACATCCGTATGTTTTTTACGGATCCACGGATACATGGATCGGATCCGCAAAACACATACAGACGTCTGAATGGAGCCTTACAGGGGGGTGATCACCCCATATAGACTCCCTGATCACCCTCCTGTCATTGATCACCCCCCTGTAAGGCTCCATTCAGACGTCCGTATGTTTTTTACAGATCCACGGATACTTGGATCGGATCCGCAAAACACATACGGACGTCTGAATGGAGCCTTACAGGGGGGTGATCAATGACAGGGGGGTGATGACCCCATATAGACTCCCTGATCACCCCCCCTATCATTGATCACCCCCCAGGTAAGGCTCCATTCAGACGTCCGTATGTTTTTTACGGATCCACGGATGCATGGATCGGATCTGCAAAACACATACGGACGTCTGAATGGAGCCTTACAGGGGGGTGATCAATGAAAGGGGGGTGATCACCCCATATAGACTCCCTGATCATCCCCCTGTCATTGATCACCCCCCTGTAAGGCTCCATTCAGACGTCCGTATGTTTTTTACAGATCCACAGATACATGGATCGGATCCGCAAAACACATACGGACGTCTGAATGGAGCCTTACAGGGGGGTGATCAATGACAGGGGGGTGATCACCCCATATAGAATCCCTGATCACCCCCCTGTCATTGATCACCCCCGTCATTGATCACCCCCCTGTAAGCCTCCATTCAGACATTTTTTTGGCCCAAGTTATCGGAAATTGTTTTTTTTTTTTTCTTACAAAGTCTTATATTCCACTAACTTATGTCAAAAAATAAAATCTCACATGAACTCACCATACTCCTCACGTAATCCGTAAATGCGTAAAATTTTTTAGACATTTAAATTCCAGACTTCTTCTCACGCTTTAGGGCCCCTAAAATGCCAGGGCAGTATAAATACCCCACATGTGACCCCATTTCGGAAAGAAGACACCCCAAGGTATTCCGTAAGGGGCATATTGAGTCCATGAAAGATTTAAATTTTTGTCCCAAGTTAGCGGAAAGGGAGACTTATACTGCCCTGGCATTTTAGGGGCCCTAAAGCGTGAGAAGAAGCCTGGGATCCAAATGTCTAAAAATGCCCTCATAAAAGGAATTGGGCCCCTTTGCGCATCTAGGCTGCAAAAAAGTGTCACACATGTGGTATCTCCGTACTCAGGAGAAGTTGGGCAATGTGTTTTGGGGTGTCATTTTACATATACCCATACTGGGTGAGATAAATATCTTGGTCAAATGCCAACTTTGTATAAAAAAATTGGAAAAGTTGTCTTTTGCTGAGATATTTCTCTCACCCAGCATGGGTATATGTAAAAAGACACCCAAAAACACATTGCCCTACTTCTTCTGAGTACGGCGATACCAGATGTGTGACACTTTTTTGCAGCCTAGGTGGGCAAATGGGCCCACATTCCAAAGAGCACCTTTCGGATTTCACAGGGCATTTTTTTTACAGATTTTGATTTCAAACTACTTCTCACACATTAGGGCCCCTAAAGGGCCAGGGCAGTATAACTACCCCACAAGTGACCCCATTTTGGAAAGAAGACACCCCAAGGTATTTCTTGATGGGCATAGTGAGTTCATGGAAGTTTTTATTTTTTGTCAAAAGTTAGTGGAATTTGAGACTTTGTAAGGAAAAAATAAAAAAAATCATAATTTTCCGCTAACATGACAAAAAATAAAAAATTCTTTGATCTCACTATGCCCATCAGAGAATACCTTAGGGTGTCTACTTTCCAAAATGTGGTCATTTGTGGGGTTTTTCTACTGTCTGGGCATTGTAGAACCTCAGGAAACATGACAGGTGCTCAGAAAGTCAGAGCTGCTTCAAAAAGCAGAAATTCACATTTTTGTACCATAGTTTGTAAACGCTATAACTTTTACCCAAACCATTTTTTTTTACCCAAACATTTTTTTTTTATCAAAGACATGTAGAACAATAAATTTAGAGAAAAATTTATATATGGATGTCGTTTTGGGTGGTAAGTTGCATGACCGAGCAATAAACGGTGAAAGTAGTGTAGTGCAGAAGCGTAAAAAGTGGCCTGGTCATTAAGGGTGTTTAAGCTAGGGGAGCTGAGGTGGTTAAAGCTTATAAAAGAACGGTATCTTGACATAGGGGCCACTTAATATGGTGGATTTGGTGATCTCTGTAATGGGGACACACCTTTGCTTGGTTTTTCTTCCTTTGAGGGATATCTGGCTTTTACTGTGTTGAAGACCCATAACTGGGGCTCCACAATTATGTTGCATTTTTATAAATAAAGATGAAATATATTGACTCAAATTTACCACTGTCGAGAAGTACAATGTGTCACAAGAAATCCAACTCAGAACGGCTTGGATAAGTAAAAGCATTCCAAAGTTATTAGCACATAAAGTAAAAGCGTTCCAAAGTTATTAGCACGTGTCAGATTTGCTAAATTGGTCTGGGATTTAAGGTGAAAACTAGCTTGGTAGTGAAGGGGTTAAATAATTTTTGATGATGTTATTTCTAATTTTCCATGTCAATGTTTATATTTAAACAAAAAACATAAAATCTTGCAGGTTTCCAATTTGCCACTAAGCCTAATAATAGGCGCCACTTATTAGTCTGCACAGATCACTTTACTGCAGTTATCTGCTGTGAGACAGTGACTTGAAAAGTAGTAGAGAATCGTTATATTTCGCCTAGGTTTCTTTCATATACCATGTACTAGGCTACAGGAGGTGGATATCTCAACTAGGAAACCTGGGTTAGATATAAGAAATCCAGGAAAAGATGGTCTGCCTTAGCAAAACATAGTTTGTTGAGGACTTTGGTAAATGGTGTTGTCGGGCCTGGATTTTAATGGAATGAGGATGCAGGTTGGTAGTGGGGCTCCTCATTCCCTTCCTGTCCAGAACAGGTTTCATATAGAGCTCTCCACCAGGTGATGGAGCTCAGCTCATTTCTGGGCTATAAAGGTTTGACAATATAACAAAATAATAGCAAAGACAGGTGCACACTGCGGTCTTACTAAACCCTCAAACTGATTTTAAAATTGAGAGATTAGTCAACATGTCCTACGGTGTAGAACATGTCTAAGCCCGGGCACCACGCCAAGGTTTCTCAAGTAGCCCGGGACCTAACACTCCTCTAACTGAGTCGTATGGGCAATACCAGAAGCAAGTGGGCAAATTACAGGAGCATGAGGCCGACTCACAAACAACTCACCAGTTACCTCCAGCATGTAACCATGCTTGCAATGGGAGGAGGGAGGAGTCTGTGAGTCCCACTCAAGACTGGCTGATATGTCCCAGGCCTCACAGGTGCACCTAGATGTGACATGTAGATGGAAAACAGGCACATTTAAATTGGAGTTTATACACCTCCAGGAATCTCTATATATACAAACTGAAAAGACTAGCGTGGTATTAGCAGGAGGTGCTCAAACCCACATGCAGTCGTGCATATATATAGTGGAGCAAATCCTGCACTTGTGGCCCGTTGCTAATGGCGATCCCCAGCAAAAATGCATATGGTGGAGGATGCCCGCAGCGAACCACAAATACCACAATAGACATCCTACACAAGGTAGCAATTGTGTGGATGTCATAATCAATATAACAATATAACAAAATAATAGCAAAGACATTATTGCTATTATTTTGTTATATTGTTATATTGATTATGACATCCACACAATTGCTACCTTGTGTAGGATGTCTATTGTGGTACTTGTGGTTCGCTGCGGGCATCCTCCACCGTACGCATTTTTGCTGGGGATCGCCATTAGCAACGGGCCACAAGTGCAGGATTTGCTCCCCTATTTATATGCACGACTGCATGTGGGTTTGAGCACCTCCTGCTAATACCACGCTAGTCTTTTCAGTTTGGCTATAAAGGTTTGCACTGAGCATGTCTGGGTGGGGACTGGTTGAACTGACTGTCTTTCACCATTGCTGCTGAGGTCTGCTAAAGCAACAAAAAGGACACTGAGTTTATTTTGAATTGTGTCGTGTGGCTGGTAGTAGGCCGCCCGTATAGAAAGGGTAATTTTATGTTTAGTTAGTGCTCAGCCGAGCAGGAATTTATTTGATATCTTTGCCTGAATGTAAAGGCCTTATATTTTGCTTGTGGAAGAGAATAAAGAAAACAGGCAAATCCCTGTGTGAACTGTGCCATTGTGTCACTGTCTCTGACTGCTGTGCCTACCACTATTGAGCTGACCCCCACACTGCTTATATATACTATGGGAATTCGCTCTGGTAGGCAGGTTAGCGGACACAGTATAAAGGCAATGGACCAGGTTTTAAATCAATCTTCAGTGTTTATTCACATGTAAAACATCGCACAACAGTCCCTTTTCAGGCTTGGTGCTTGTTCACACACAGAAAAAACGAAAAAACGTTCACCTGGTATCCTGGGTGTCAGTTCACACCCGGCTGAATGCTCAGCCTCAGAAAGTCCACTTGCAGGCTGTATGGCGGCCTGCTCATCTGACACACACTCTTCAGCCCTCAGCACAGAGAGCTCCACTGTCAGAGGGAGGTAATCCGCACAGCTGAGACTGCTGGCTGGGTTTTCATATCCCAACCAAAACCCGGCCTGGAGCTTGGGGAGAAGCCACCCACCCTGAACTTTGGCTGCTCCCAGTAAGAGCTGGCCCGGATCGGCTTTACAGCCATACTAAATAACAAATAGTGTCAGTCAGCACTAACTGCCGCTGACCGCTTAAACTTACCGGCTCTTACCTCACCGAGGCTAGGAATCTCGGTGACACATACCTTCCGTCAATGACGGACCCTTGCGACTTCCTACAATACACAGAGGTAATATAATTACAGGCAGGATTAGAATGACAGATAAGACAGGATTAGAGTTGAGCGAACACCTGGATGTTCGGGTTCGAGAAGTTCGGCCCGAACCCGAACCCCATTGAAGTCAATGGGGACCCGAACTTTTGGGCACTAAAAAGGCTGTAAAACAGCCCAGGAAAGAGTTAGAGGGCTGCAAAAGGCAGCAACATGTAGGTAAATCCCCTGCAAACAAATGTGGATAGGGAAATGAATTAAAATTAAAATAAAAAAAATAAAAATGAACCAATATCAATTGGACAGAGGTCCCATAGCAGAGAATCTGGCTTCACGTCAGCAGAGAATCAGTCTCTTCATGCCATAGCAAAGAATCTGGCTTCATGTCAGCAGAGAATCAGTCTCTTCATGCCATAGCAGAGAATCTGGCTTCATGTCAGCGCAGAATCAGTCTTCATGTCATAACAGAGAATCAGGCTTCACGTCACCCACCACTGGAACAGGCCACTGTCACACATTTAGGCCCCGGCACCCAGACAGAGGAGAGCGGTCCCGTAACAGAGAATCTGGCCTTATGTCAGCGCAGAATCTGTCTTCATGTAATAGCAGAGAATCAGGCTTCACGTCACCCACCACTGGAACAGGCCACTGTCACACATTTAGGCCCCGGCACCCAGATAGAGGAGAGCGGTCCCGTAACAGAGAATCTGGCCTTATGTCAGCGCAGAATCTGTATTCATGTCATAGCAGAGAATCAAGCTTCACGTCACCCACCACTGGAACAGGCCACTGTCACACATTTAGGCCCAGGCACCCAGGCAGAGGAGAGAGGTCCCGTAACAGAGAATCTGGCCTTATGTCAGCGTAGAATCTGTATTCATGTCATAGCAGAGAATCAGGCTTCAAGTCACCCACCACTGGAACAGGCCACTGTCACACATTTAGGCCCAGGCACCCAGGCAGAGGAGAGAGGTCCCGTAACAGAGAATCTGGCCTTATGTCAGCGCAGAATCTGTCTTCATGTCATAGCAGAGAATCAGGCTTCACGTCACCCACCACTGGAACAGGCCACTGTCACACATTTAGGCCCCGGCACCCAGACAGAGTAGAGCGGTCCCGTAACAGAGAATCTGGCCTTATGTCAGCGCAAAATCTGTATTCATGTCATAGCAGAGAATCAGGCTTCACGTCACCCACCACTGGAACAGGCCACTGTCACACATTTAGGCCCAGGCACCCAGGCAGAGGAGAGAGGTCCCGTAACAGAGAATCTGGCCTTATGTCAGCGCAGAATCTGTATTCATGTCATAGCAGAGAATCAGGCTTCACGTCACCCACCACTGGAACAGGCCACTGTCACACATTTAGGCCCCGGCACCCAGACAGAGGAGAGGTTCATTCAACTTTGGGTTGCCCCGCAATATAATGGTAAAATGAAATTAAAAATAGTATTGAATGAGGAAGTGCCCTGGAGTAGAATAATATATTGTTAGGGGAGGTAGTTAATATCTAATCTGCACAAGGGATGGACAGGTCCTGTGGGATCCATGCCTGGTTCATTTTTATGAACGTCAGTTTGTCCACATTGGCTGTAGACAGGCGGCTGCGTTTGTCTGTAATGACGCCCCCTGCCGTGCTGAATACACGTTCAGACAAAACGCTGGCCGCCGGGCAGGCCAGCACCTCCAAGGCATAAAAGGCTAGCTCTGGCCACGTGGACAATTTGGAGACCCAGAAGTTGAATGGGGCCGAACCATCAGTCAGTACGTGGAGGGGTGTGCACAGGTACTGTTCCACCATGTTAGTGAAATGTTGCCTCCTGCTAACACGTTCCGTATCAGGTGGTGGTGCACTTAGCTGTGGCGTGTTGACAAAACTTTTCCACATCTCTGCCATGCTAACCCTGCCCTCAGAGGAGCTGGGCGTGACACAGCTGCGTTGGCGACCTCTTGCTCCTCCTCTGCCTTCGCCTTGGGCTTCCACTGGTTCCCCTGTGACATTTGGGAATGCTCTCAGTAGCGCGTCTACCAACGTGCGCTTGTACTCGCGCATCTTCCTATCACGCTCCAGTGTAGGAAGTAAGGTGGGCACATTGTCTTTGTACCGGGGATCCAGCAGGGTGGCAACCCAGTAGTCCGCACACGTTAAAATGTGGGCAACTCTGCTGTCGTTGCGCAGGCACTGCAGCATGTAGTCGCTCATGTGTGCCAGGCTGCCCAGAGGTAAGGACAAGCTGTCCTCTGTGGGAAGCGTATCGTCATCGTCCTGTGTTTTCCCCCAGCCACGCACCAGTGATGGGCCCGAGCTGCTTTGGGTGCCACCCCGCTGTGAACATGCTTCATCCTCATCCTCCTCCACCTCCTCCTCATCCTCGTCCTCCTCGTCCTCCAGTAGTGGGCCCTGTCTGGCCACATTTGTACCTGGCCTCTGGTGTTGCAAAAAACCTCCCTCTGAGTCACTTCGAAGCAAGTGGCCTGAAAGTGCTAAAAATGACCCCTCTTCCTCCTCTTCCTCCTGGGCCACCTCCTCTTCCATCATCGCCCTAAGTGTTTTCTCAAGGAGACATAGAAGTGGTATTGTAACGCTGATAACGGCGTCATCGCCACTGGCCATGTTGGTGGAGTACTCGAAACAGCGCAACAGGGCACACAGGTCTCGCATGGAGGCCCAGTCATTGGTGGTGAAGTGGGTCTGATCCGCAGTGCGACTGACCCGTGCGTGCTGCAGCTGAAACTCCACTATGGCCTGCTGCTGCTCGCACAGTCTGTCCAGCATATGCAAGGTGGAGTTCCACCTGGTGGGCACGTCGCATATGAGGCGGTGAGCAGGAAGGCCGAAGTTACGCTGTAGCGCAGACAGGCGAGCAGCGGCAGGGTGTGAACGCCGGAAGCGCGAACAGACGGCCCCGCACTTTATGCAGCAGCTCTGACATGTCGGGGTAGTTGCGAATGAACTTCTGCACCACCAAATTCAGCACATGCGCCAGGCAAGGGATGTGCGTCAAACCGGCTAGTCCCAGAGCTGCAACGAGATTTCGCCCATTATCGCACACCACCAGGCCGGGCTTGAGGCTCACCGGCAGCAACCACTCGTCGGTCTGTTGTTCTATACCCCGCCACAACTCCTGTGCGGTGTGGGGCCTGTCCCCCAAACATATGAGTTTCAGAATGGCCTGCTGACGTTTACCCCGGGCTGTGCTGAAGTTGGTGGTGAAGGTGTGTGGCTGACTGGATGAGCAGGTGGAAGAAGAGGAGGAGGAAGCTGAGTAGGAGGAGGAGGAGACAGGAGGCAAAGAATGTTGCCCTGCGATCCTTGGCGGCGGAGGGACGTGCGCCAAATAGCTCTCCGCCTGGGGCCCAGCCGCCACTACATTTACCCAGTGTGCAGTTAGGGAGATATAGCGTCCCTGGCCGTGCTTACTGGTCCACGTATCTGTGCTTAGGTGGACCTTGCCACAGATGGCGTTGCGCAGTGCACACTTGATTTTATCGGACACTTGTTTGTGCAGGGAAGGCACGGCTCTCTTGGAGAAGTAGTGGCGGCTGGGAACAACATACTGTGGGACAGCAAGTGACATGAGCTGTTTGAAGCTGTGTGTGTCCACCAGCCTAAATGACAGCATTTCATAGGCCAGTAGTTTAGAAATGCTGGCATTCAGGGCCAGGGATCGAGGGTGGCTAGGTGAGAATTTACGCTTTCTCTCAAATGTTTGTGAGATGGAGAGCTGAACGCTGCCGTGTGACATGGTTGAGATGCTTGGTGACGCAGGTGGTGGTGTTGGTGGTACATCCCATGTTTGCTGGGCGGCAGGTGCCAACGTTCCTCCAGAGGCGGAGGAAGAGGCCGAGGCGGCGGCAGCAGAAGAGGCCGAGGCAGCGGCAGCAGCAGAAGAGGCCGAGGCGGCAGCAGCAGAAGAGGTAGCAGGGGGAGCCTGAGTGACTTCCTTGTTTTTAAGGTGTTTACTCCACTGCAGTTCCTGCTTTGCATGCAGGTGCTTGGTCATGCAGGTTGTGCTAAGGTTCAGAACGTTAATGCCTCGCCTCAGGCTCTGATGGCACAGCGTGCAAACCACTCGGGTCTTGTCGTCAGCACATTGTTTGAAGAAGTGCCATGCCAGGGAACTCCTTGAAGCTGCCTTTGGGGTGCTCGGTCCCAGATGGCGGCGGTCAGTAGCAGGCGGAGTCTCTTGGCGGCGGGTGTTCTGATTTTGCCCACTGCTCCCTCTTTTGCTTCGCTGTCCTCTTTCTCCGAACTGTGAAAGTCAGTGGCACGACCTTCATTCCATGTGGGGTCTAGGACCTCATCGTCCCCTGCATCGTCTTCCACCCAGTCTTGATCCCTGACAACCTGTTCAGTCTGCACACTGCAGAAAGACGCAGCAGTTGGCACCTGTGTTTCGTCATCATCACAGACGTGCTGAGGTGGTATTCCCATGTCCTCATCATCAGGAAAAATAAGTGGTTGTGCGTTAGTGCATTCTATCTCTTCCACCCCTGGGGAAGGGCTAGGTGGATGCCCTTGGGAAACCCTGGCAGCAGAGTCTTCTAACAGCATAAGAGACTGCTGCATAACTTGAGGCTCAGACAGTTTCCCTGATATGCATGGGGGTGATGTGACAGACCGATGGGCTTGGTTTGCATGCGCCATCTGTGCGCTTTCTGCAGAAGACTGGGTGGGAGATAATGTGAACGTGCTGGATCCACTGTCGGCCACCCAATTGACTAATGCCTGTACCTGCTCAGGCCTTACCATCCTTAGAACGGCATTGGGCCCCACCAAATATCGCTGTAAATTCTGCTGGCTACTGGGACCTGAGGTAGTTGGTTCACTAGGACGTGTGGCTGTTGCAGAACGGCCACGTCCTCTCCCAGCACCAGAGGGTCCACTAACACAACCACGACAATGTCCACGTCCGCGTCCCTTATTGGATGTTTTCCTCATTGTTCCCGTTCACCACAATTTTGAGAATGGCAAATTTGGGAATGCTTTTTCAACCCAGAACAAAAAGTCTGCTTTTGCGGTCACTACAAATAACTTGACCAGCTAAAACTGTGCAGATTTGGTTGAATAGAGATGTGAGACCTGTATTTTTTTGCGCTGTGTGACAGTTATAGGTTTAATCACAGAATGACACTTCTATCAGCACGCTAACGTGTGTCTTAGGTTTTTCTGAATGACACTATCAATAACTTCAATGTAAGATTTTCTTTTTGGGATAGATTTCAAGTAGGCCTCAAATACCACAAACTAGTTATTTTCAGAATGGCAAATTTGGGAATGCTTTTTAAACCCAGAACAAAAAGTCTGCTTTGACGGTCACTACAAATAACTTGACCAGCTAAAACTGTGCAGATTTGGTTGAATAGAGATGTGATACCTGTTTTTTTTTGCGCTGTGTGACAGTTATAGGTTTAATCACAGAATGACACTTCTATCAGCACGCTAGCGTGTGTCTTAGGTTTTTCTGAATGACACTATCAATAACTTCAATGTAAGATTTTCTTTTTGGGATAGATTTCAAGTAGGCCTCAAATACCACAAACTAGTTATTTTCAGAATGGCAAATTTGGGAATGCTTTTTCAACCCAGAACAAAAAGTCTGCTTTGACGGTCACTACAAATAACTTGACCAGCTAAAACTGTGCAGATTTGGTTGAATAGAGATGTGAGACCTGTATTTTTTTGCGCTGTGTGACAGTAATAGGTTTAATCACAGAATGACACTTCTATCAGCACGCTAACGTGTGTCTTAGGTTTTTCTGAATGACACTATCAATAACTTCAATGTAAGATTTTCTTTTTGGGATAGATTTCAAGTAGGCCTCAAATACCACAAACTAGTTATTTTCAGAATGGCAAATTTGGGAATGCTTTTTCAACCCAGAACAAAAAGTCTGCTTTGACGGTCACTACAAATAACTTGACCAGCTAAAACTGTGCAGATTTGGTTGAATAGAGATGTGATACCTGTTTTTTTTTGCGCTGTGTGACAGTTATAGGTTTAATCACAGAATGACACTTCTATCAGCACGCTAGCGTGTGTCTTAGGTTTTTCTGAATGACACTATCAATAACTTCAATGTAAGATTTTCTTTTTGGGATAGATTTCAAGTAGGCCTCAAATACCACAAACTAGTTATTTTCAGAATGGCAAATTTGGGAATGCTTTTTCAACCCAGAACAAAAAGTCTGCTTTGACGGTCACTACAAATAACTTGACCAGCTAAAACTGTGCAGATTTGGTTGAATAGAAATGTCAGGTCTATTTTTTAGGCGCTGGGTGACAGGCTCAACTTGCCCCTGATGTAATATATGGGCAAAAAATAACCACACTGTTGATGGTTACATGCACTTGGGTGACACAGGCTCAGCCTGCAGCTGATGTAGTATATGGCCAAAAAATAATCAGACTGTTGATGGTTAAATGCACTTGGGTGTAACAGGCTCAGCCTGCAGCTGATGTAGTATATGGCCAAAAAATAACCAGACTGTTGATGGTTAAATGCACTTCGGTGACACAGGCTCAGCCTGCAGCTGATGTAGGATATAGCACAAAATAACCACACTATCGATGGTTAAATACACTTGGTGATAGCTTTTGCTGGCGCACCACAAGTCACAAAATGGCCGCCGATCACCCCAGAAAAAAAGTGATCTAAAAACGCTCTGGGCAGCCTCAAAAAAGTGAGCAAGTCAATAATAGCACTTCAATGATCCACAGCTGCAGATCGATCACAGAATGAAGTCTTTTGGAGGAGTTAATCTGCCTAATCTCGCCCTAACGTCGCAGCTGCAACCTCTCCCTATGCTTGAATCAGCAGAGTGACGTGCAGCGCTACGTGACCCAAGCTTATATAGAGGCTGGGTCACATGCTGCACTGGCCAATCACAGCCATGCCAATAGTAGGCAAGGCTGTGATGGCCTCTTGGGGCAAGTAGTATGACGCTTGTTGATTGGCTGCTTTGCAGCCTTTCAAAAAGCGCCAAGAAAGCGCCGAACACCGAACCCGAACCCGGACTTTTACGAAAATGTTCGGGTTCGGGTCCGTGTCACGGACACCCCAAAATTCGGTACGAACCAGAAATATACAGTTCGGGTTCGCTCATCCCTAGACAGGATCCATCATTCACAATACGTGATTGTCAGAGCTTATCTATTCTTTCCTTTTACAATGACCTCTGCACAGTTCACAGAACGTGCCTAGAAAAATCTCTCATAGAAGTCAATGAGGTCCCGTCCTGGCCATTGGCCATGGGCCTGTCTTAAAGCCATTTTTATATAACCACCTGTTTTGTCCAAGCTCAGCTGGGGAAGTGGAAAAAGTACTTACAGTAACTGTTCTGCCCCAGCTGAGCGCTGGCAGAAAGTGGAGGGAAGAGTAGCTGCTGATATCTCCTTAATGGTACCAGCTAGCATGCAACTGGTCTTGTTTGAAAGCTGACATTCCAGGATTTTATACAATACCAAAAGTGCAAGCAACAGGGGAGAAATCCCTGTTAGAAATCAAGTCAGGAATAATTGCAGGTAAAACCTGCTTTTACTTTCAGCCTCATTCACTGCATCCTGATTTCTATCAGTGATATCTTCCCCTGTACTGAACATATTGCTGTCATTCTGGTATTATGTGAAAGCTTTAAATGTCAGCTTTCAAACAATACAAAGCCATATATCAAGCAGGTACCAGAGATATGAGAAGTTAAAGCAGCTGCCCCCCCCCCCTTCCCCTTCAGTGTGGCGAAGGAGAGGGAGCAGCTGCAGAGCTGACAGCCTGCAGGAGGAAAGGAAAAATGGTAAAAAAATAATATTTAGAAATATGGTATTATAATCAGTGTACTAACCCACATAATAAAATTACATTAGTTTTACCACACTATCTTTCCCCCTAAAAATAAAACAATAAAAGTGATTTTTGTCTGATTTATGTCTGGGAAAATAAAAAAAAATTGCGTATTATTCACAGTTTCATTTTTTTTTTTATTAGCGCAAAGTGCAACTAAAGTACTTTTCAAAAATGATTTACCTTTTCTGTAATAGTTGTTTTGATATAAAGTAGTGCTATATATAGTTTATGGTCGTCAAAGGCTGCGCTATAAGATGCAGTGTGTTTGTGTTTTTATTATTTTTTACAAAAGGTCATACGAGGGCAGTTAAACATTACATTTTGTAATTTAAATTTCTGATTAGACCAGTAATAACACACAGGATAACATATTAGCCCCAATTACGGGGGAATACAGCCCCCAGATACATTGTACAAGGCTGTTGATCTGCACTGCAGAGCAATTGGGGTCTGCTAAGACCCAGCAGCTATTGCAGATACCGGATCACTAGGACCAGAGTAGGAAACAGCATTTTTAGCTCCTGATCTGTATACAAAGTGCTCATTGAGCGCTATGTATACATCAACGGAGAAGGCACAGATTTTTTTTTCTAACTCTGCAAGGATGTTCAGGAAGTCCTTACAGAGTTAAAGGGGTGGTCTCACTTCAGCAAATAGCATTTATCATGTAAAGAAAGTTAATATAAGGCAATCACTTTGCACTGAAATAATAATAACTGCAGAAGTGAAATGCGTACATATTTTTCTTTTTGTACTGAAAAAGGTCAGTAAACACTTTTAGCAGAAATAAATGCACCAGTGAAGTGCGTATGTTTTTCCTTTTTGTACTGAAATAGGACACTGGATACTTTCACCACATATTAGTGTTGAGCGATCATGCTCGGCTGAATACCTGTTCGGCTCGAGCATTGCTATGCTTGAGTCTCCTCCCCGCACGTTTCGCGGCTGCTAAACAGCCAATAAACGTGCAGGTAAGTACTGCCATCACTGTAATACCAGTAGCCATGTTGGCTACTGGCATTACAGTAATTGGCTGGCCGGAACGCGTCATCGGGTGCTATATAGCACCCTATGATACGGGTTCGGCTCATTGCGAGTCAGGGAGAGCTGCGCTTAGGAAGGGACAGATAGTTTCGGCAGTGTGATTGCAATATATTCGATAGAAAAACGTTTCAAAAGACCCAAAAGTCCTTTTAAGGACTATTGTGTGTGGTGGCAGGCTGGCAGCAATATAATTTAGCCAGCACATTATTTTTTGATAGAGGGTGTCTGCAGTGACTTGTGACATCTGTGCTGCAAGACCTTCTGTGTGTCAGGGCCCGATATTGGGAAAAATATTACTGATAATCAACATATATTTTCCATAATTTATCCACACTTTGCCTATAAACGGTGTCTGCAGTGAATTGTCACATCTGCGCTGCAATAGCATGCGTCAGGGCCAGATATTGGGAAAAATATTACTGACAAATATATATTTTTGATAATTTATCCACACTTTGCCTATAAACGGTGTCTGCAGTGAATTTTCACATCTGTGCTGCAAGCGTGTGTGTGTGTGTGTGTCAGGGCCAGATATTGGGAAAATATTACTGACAACAAATATATATTTTCAATAATTTATCCACACTTTGCCTATAAACGGTCCTTTATAACATATAACATTTAATATGAAGAAGGCGAGCATTAAAGGACGGGGAAGTGGCCGTGATGCTGATGGTGCATGCAGAGGCCGTGGCCCTGGGCGCAGTGAAACTGTGCCTGCTGCCAGAGCACAAGAAAAAAAATCATCCAAGATACTTAGCTTCATGTCCCAGTTTGCAGGGCGGCGCAGGACACCACTCTTGAAGTCAGCCCATTGCGAGCAGGTGGTCGGTTGGATTACAGCAGATAGTGCTTCCGGTCAGTTAAGCTCCACCCTGTCTTCCACCAAGTCCAGTCTCAATATCCAGGAGTCTGGTCCACACAATCCTCACCCTGATCCTCCTTCCTCCCACCATTTACAGTCTGGCCAAACAAGTGATTCCACACTCAGATAGTCCGAGGACCTCTTTGCATCGCCATTAATTGATTTGGCCCTCTTGCCAAGCATGCTTGAAGAGGGACCTGAGATCTTGTGCCCCGATTCCCAACCTCTTGAGCATCTAGAGTCACAAGAACATGATGCTGTGGAATGGCAATTAATGTTTAATAAGGTGGATGATGATGAGACACAGTTGCCAATGACTCAACGCAATTACTGTCTCAAGAGGTTGAGGAAGAGGATGACACACAGTTGTCAAACACTGAGGTTGTGGTTAGGTCAACAAATCAGGAGGATGATCAGAGTGAGGAAGTGGAAGAGGAGGTGCTGGACGACGAGGTCACTAACCCAACCTGAGAAGGTGGCAAAAAGCTGAGGGAGGAGAGCAGTACAGAGGGGGAGGGATCTGCAGCACTGCAACAGGCTGGAAGAGGCAGTGGGGTGGCAAAAGGTAGAAGGCAGGCACCACTGAACAGGCCCGCAACTGTTCCACAGAGCACCCCCTTGCATAAATCTCCTCTGCCAAGGGGTAGGTGTTCGGCAGTATGGTGCTTTTTTGAGGAAAGTGCGGATGACAAAAGAATAGTGGTTTGCAACCTGTGCTACACCAAAATGAGCCAGGGCGTAAACACTAGCAACCTCTCCACCACCAGCATGATCCGCCGCATCAAAGCACCCTAATAGGTGGGCCGAACGCCTGGGTCCCCAATCTGTGTCTGCGGGACACAGCACTGCCTCCTATTCCCCTGTGTTACGTGCTGGCCAATCCCCTGTCCAAGACCCAGGCCCGGATGCCTCCCGCCCTGCACCTGGACCTTTCCAAGCACCATCAGTGACCACATCCACTTCCCTGTCCCAGCGCAGCATCCAAATGTCATTACCCCAGGCATTTGAGTGCAAGCGCAAATACCCAGCCACCCACCCACAGGCCATAGCACTAAATGTGCAGCTTTCCAAATTACTGGCCCGGAAATGTTGCCATTTAGGTTTGTGGACACTGAGGCCTTCCGCAGTCTGATGTCGGTGGCCATCCCTCGTTACGCACTCCCTAGCCTTACACCAACATGTGTCCCTTAACATCACCCATGCCCTGACCAATGCATTTACTGGGAAGGTCCACTTATCCACGAACACATGGACAAGTGCTTTCGGCCAGGGATGCTACATTTCCCTGACGGCACACTGGGTTAATGTTGTGGAGGCCAGGAGCGATTTGTACCCTGCAATGGCACAGGTGCTACCGACGCCAAGGATTGCGGGCCCTACTTCCATCAGGGTTTCCGCCAGCACCTACATTAGTGGCTCCAACCCCCACTTCTCCTCCTCTACCTCCTCCTCCACTTCCACCTCAGAAATATCTGGATGCAGCACCAGTCAGTCATCAGTTGGTAGCTGGAAGCAGTGTAGCACTGCAGTGAGGAAGCGGCAACAGGCTGTGCTGAAGCTCATCTGCCTAGGTCACAAACAGCACACCACCGCAGAGCTGTGGCAGGGGATTAGAGACCAGACTGAGCTGTGGCTCTCGCCACTCAACCTAGTACCAGGCATGGTTGTGTATGATAATGGCCGTAACTTGGTGGCTGCTTTGGAGCTGGGCAACCTTAGATACATCCCATGCCTTGCCCATGTATTCAACCTTGTGGTTCAGCGGTTTCTAAAAACCTACCCCAATTTGCCTGAGCTACTGGTGAAGGTGCGCTGCGTGTGTGCACATTTCCGCAAGTCACCAACAGCTTCAGCCGGTCTGTCAACGCTGCAGCAGCTTACCGGCTGTTGTGTGATGTGAGCACGTGTTGGAACTCCACATTCCACATGTTGGCCAGGCTTTGTGAGCAGCAGAGGGCAGTTGTGGAATACCAGCTGCAGCATGGTCGTCGACCTATCCAGTCACAAGAGAGTGGGCATGGATGTCTGACCTCTGTGAGGTTTTACGCAACTTTCAGGAATCAACAGATGGTGAGCGTTGATAACGCTATTATCAGTGTCACCATCCACTTCTGTGTCTTCTCAAACGCTCGCTGCTCACAATTAAGATCGACGCTGTGCATGTGGAAGAGGTGGAAATGGGGGAAGACATTACACAGGTTGATAATAGCCAGACCACCCTCAGTTCGTCTTCTCAGCGCGAATTGGAGGCTGAAGAAGAGGCTGACTTCATGTGAGGCTGCCTTTCCCGCGACCCGCGCGTTATACACATTTTAAACAACAAGGATTACTGGTTGCTCACCCTTCTCGACCCCCAGTACAAAGAGATCTTCTTATCTCTCATTCCTCTGGTGGAGAGGACGAGCAAAATGGTGCAATACCAGAAGATCATTGTTGGAAAATTGATCCAATATTTTCCATCTCACAACGCTGGCGGTAGAGTACGTACTTCCTTGGCCAACCGAGGAGGGGAGACAAGGGGAACACACAGCAGTTCCAACAGAGGCAGGACAACACTCTGCAAAGCCTGGGACAGTTTCATGACACCCCGCTAGCACCCTCACCCTGATGCGCTGCCTACTGCCACAAGGAGAGAAACATTTTGGAAGATGGTGAAGGAGTAAATAGCAGACCGTGTCAACGTCCTCAATGATCCCTCAGTGTCTTACAACTAATGGGTGTCCAAGCGGGACACGTGGAACGAATTGACGCTCTATGCTATGGAGGTGCTGGCCTGCCCTGCCGCCAGCATTTTGTCTGAGTGTATATTTAGTGCTGCTGGTGGCATTATAACAGATAGGCAGATACTCTTGTCAACTGAAAATACTGACAGGTTTACTCATAAAAATGAACAAGGCCTGGATTGACCATGACTTCGACTCCACCAGAGGATAGCTGATGAACATAAAGGCACTTTACATGTGTTGTTTTAATGTAGTTACTAGACTGCATTCCCATGCACCCCTTCCACCACAAACAAGGGTATATGGTTGAATCTTCCTTTTCTCATCCTCCTCCTCCTCTTCCGTCATATCAACATGCATTGCTTATTAGTCACATATAATGCCCTTGCATATATGGCCTTCGAATATAATTTTTTTAGAGGGTCCGCTCACCAGCAGGCCCTCACATATAATTTTTTACAGGGTCCGCTCACCAGCAGGCCCTCACATCAAATTTTTTTAGAGGGTCCGCTCACCAGCAGGCCCTCACATAAAATTTTTTACAGGGCCAGCTCACCTGCAGGCCCGCAACTCAATGTGAATGAAGCCCTTCTTTATGTGATATACAGGTTTTATCGGAGTGCCTCTTCCTTGTAATTTTTGGCAGCACTTACACTTTATATACAAGTAAATATACAGGAAAGAATGTTTTCAATCAATTCTTCCGATGAAATCGATTTTTTACTTTGGTTCTGTGCGTAAAACCTTAATTAGATTGTGAGCCTGGTGATCACTTTATGCCCTTTTAAGCTGTATCATCAGCAGCATGGTGATAAAAATGAGTGGCAAGATGACATGGTGTAGAGATTGCAGCATGAGGAGGCCACATAGTGGCACAATGACTGAGTCTGGATAAAAAACTAAGGCCACAGATTGTTGAGAAAGATGCAGGTGGAAACAAATCTGTAGAGCTGTATGACGGTCACCTGCAGATTAATGCAGACCAGTGGTGTATAGGGGATGCAGGGGAAGCTGCAGCTTTGGGGCCCTGACCCAGAAGGGGCCCACCCAGGAGGAGGAGGACTTAAGGATTTGGCAGGGCCCCCTCAACAGTATTACACAATAAAATTATATACAGTGACAGTATAGACAGTGTATAAAACGGATTTAACAGCTGCCGGCCCTGGTCTGAGAGAGCGATCTTTACTAGCCACAAGAAATGATGGCGGTATGAAAGGAAGGAGTCGGTATAAAATTACTGTGGGATGGAGCCCCATTCAAAAATTTGCTGTGGGACAACAGTCATTTCTAGCTACGCCACTGATGCAGCCGACAAAAGCAAGTTGGGTTTATCGATTCCAAAACCTTAATTAAATTGTGGGCCTGGTGATCAGTTTAAGGCCTTTTAAGCAGCATCAGCAGCAGCAGCATGGTGATAAAAATGAGTGGCAAGGTGACATGGTGTGAAGATGAGGAGGCCACATAGTGGCACAATGACTGAGTCTGGATAAAAAACTAAGGCCACAGATTGTTGAGAAAGATGCAAGTGGAAACAAATCTGTAGAGCTGTATGACGGTCACCTGCAGATTAATGCAGCCATCAAAATCAAGTTGGGTTTGTCGGTTCCACCTAAGCTCAGCTGCAGGCCCGCAACTCAAATCTTTTACAGGGTCAGCTCACATGCAGGCCCTCGCATAGAATTTTTTAGAGGGTCAGCTCAGCTGCAGGCCCTTGCAAATAATGTTTTGCAGGGTCAGCTCACCCGCATGAACTCGCATATAATGTTTTACAGGGTCAGCTCACCAGCAGGCCCGCAGCTAAAATCTTTTATGGGGTCAGCTCACCTGCAGGCCCACAACTCATGCTGCCTTGCTTTGAAGTAGTAGCTGTAGCCGTTTATCAGGCTCCCTCTCCGAAATCGAACATTGATTCCCCGTTACCGGTGGTCACCATGTTAGGCGCATAAAAGAACATCGAAAGTTGATAGGGAAGATATCCAAATGGATCGTAGATGTCACGGGGATGTGCGATCAGGCAGAAGTTATCTACAGTCAACAAAGCGGCAGCAGGGCCACTCCTGTATAACGTTTCCTCATCCAAAATACCGCAGTGACATTCCCTGTAATTTTGTATTACTCATTCCAATAAAAAGGCATCTTAAGAGTCCTGTATTGTAATTTATCTTCACTACCTCCACGAGTCAGGAGTGTGTGATTTGAGCGACACCCGCTTTCCTTCCTTGGATGTGTTAGCCGTTTCACAGGCTCCCTCTCCAAAATCAAAGCACTGATTCCCCATTACCCGTGGTTTTGAGCTGACATTTACATAGAAAGTTGATAGGCCAGACATCCGAATTGATCTTCGCCGTCACGGGGACGTGCCATCGGCCCCATATTAACTAGAGTCACCAAAGCGGCAGCAGGCCACTGCCCATAATGTTTTAGATGGTCAGATCAGCAGGCCCTTGCTCCTAATGTTTTTGAGGGTCACCAGCAGGCCATCAATCATAATTTTTGAAGGGTGTGTATAATGCCTTTATGTGTAAATAAGGGTGTATCGGAGTGCCTCTTCCTTGTAATTTTTGCCAGCACTTGCACTTTATATACAAGTAAATATTCAGGAAAGAATGTTTTCTATCAATATTTCCTCTAAAATAGATTTTTTTTCCCCCCTTGGTTTTGTGCGTATTATTGTCATTATATAAAAGTGGCTTACTATTTGGACAACATAGTTCCCAGCAGCGACCAGCGAGTCCAAGAGGCATCCATACATCCTCGCCATGCTATTACAGAACCATTTCGGTGGTGTTACCAACAATTTCAAAAATTTTCTTATGAACCAGGCACTCTCCCCTCTTCAGAGCAGGGGGTACCTGGTTTAATGCTCGGGTTCTCCCATTGACTTCCATTATACTCAGGTGCTCGGTTGAGCACCCGAATATCACGATGTGTTTTGCACGAGCCCCTGACCACCCGAGCACTACAGTGCTCGATCAACACTACCACATATAACTGCAGAAGTTAAATGTGTATATATTTTTCCTTTTTTGGCTGAAATAGGCCACTAAACGCTTTCAAGTCATATAACTGCCGCCGACGTGAACTGAGAATGTATTTTTCTTCTTGTACTGAAATAGGCCAGTAAACGCTTTCAGCAGAAATAAATGCACCAGTGAAGTGCGTATATAATTTTCATTCTGTACTGAAATAGGCCACTAAAACCTTTTGCCACAAATAAGTGCACCAGTGAAGTGTGTATAATTTTTTCTTTCTGTACGCTTTCAACACATATAACCACCGACGTGAACTGAGATCCTGTTCGTGATACCAAAATGCAATGAGCCGGACCGTGGGTAAAGTTACACGGACGCCAAATTATGCAATGGCTTGGTCAGATGTAGGTGATAGTTTATAGTTTTGTTCGTGACGCCAATTGCAGCGGGCGCAGGTTACTGTCACAGGGCCCTTTAAGGTGTTGTAACTCACGCACCAGGTTAGGAATGCCAGAGTGGTGTAATGTCTCTGTATGGTAGTAATATTTGTGTCAACGGTGTCTCCTACCTGGGTACGGCTAGACTCCTGGATCCTGGCTCACTTGCAATAAATTGAGTGTAGTGCTAGTAGGAGTAATAGAGGAATTTGCAGACGTAATTGAGATCCAGACGTTTGGTAAAGTTCAAACTTGTCTTTACTGATGGTAACTTTCATCCAAGCAAGATACAGCTTTAGTCTTAGGTCCAAGCAGGTATTGGCAATGTGTGGCAGGAATATATCTTCTGCTCTATCATGTACCTGGAGCTTTGCAGGAAAGGACGCCTGCTTTGTTAGCTCTAAACTGTGGCAGGAATTTGGCTTCTGCGCTTTCCAACTTCTGCTGTCTGGGGACTGACTAGCTGAGGAGGAATATGGCTTCTCCTGGGTCTCTGTACGGTACTTACAGCTATCTTCACAGGGTATGGTTCTTCCTGGAATTCTGGAGTTGTCTGTAACTTTCTGCTTGCTTCTTCCAGCTGAGGCTGCAAGGCTCAGGCTGGGGATGATGATCAATGTCTCAGCCGAGACAAGATCCTGGCTTGGATCCCTATATTTGGGAGCTCCTACACGCACAGCCTTCCCCTAGCAGGGGTGGCTGGCACACTATCTTAACTTCCTTCCCTCCCCATGAGGCAGGACGTGGGGCATTCCACTCTGCTCAAAGAGGGGGGAGATAAACTGGAATGAACTATTCCAGTTCAGAAACACTAAACTGTAGCTAAGTCCTTGCTAACACATTGCTGCCACCTGCTGGTGAACATAGAAATTACAGCAATATACATGTAACAAGGCTTTCAATGCACATTTCTGAGAATGTTATGTGAAATTACATTAGATGACAATGTAAATGCTCTTAACAGATTGTAGCGGGGTAAAAGAGTTTCGTAGCACAACTCTGGGGTGTTACATTCCCCCTTACTTCGAGTTAAGCCGCTCTCAGCTTATGCTTAGGAGGGAGAGGAACCAGCTCTGGGGTACCCAAATAAGTACAAAGTGATGCATGTATTACACATATGACATACATAGACTAAACATATAACGGCTACCCAAGGTTCCTGGCCGCATGAGTAGGGTGTCCTAAGTGACAGTTTCCCTCTCGGTATAACCAGTGAACCAAAGGTCTGCACTAAGCAATCACTACTGACTAACTTTGAAGTGTTCTGAGCTTTGTAAACACCAAAGGAAGCATGGGGGTGTCTTTACTCTGTAGTCCCACCATTATGTAATGCAATGCCCGCAAATGGAAGGGTGGCTTTTTCCTGTATTCCCTTCCCTGCACCAAAGTCAAAATATAAGGCTTAAAGCACAATCACTATGGTGACTATTGATAGCTAAAAGTAGCTCTAAAGTTTGAGGCACCATACCTTAGGCAAAGGCACAGAAGGGGAGGAATTAGCGTCTCCATGCACTTCTGGCAATGTCACAGAAGGAGAGTATGATAATCTCCTGGAACTCCTGGAAGATACCTCAGGATGGGAGCAATCCTGAACAAATAACAAGCGGGAAGGAGGGGTGGAAAACACCTCTAACCCTTCCCGAAGCAGCGGGGTTACCCGTGTAGTTACTGGACCTGCCGGGACTTACCACTTGGCCCTACCTGGGTACCTGGGATATACGACTCCAGATGTAAGCCATTAGTATTAAGTGTCCGTATAGGCAGTCCGTTTAAAGGGGGGAGAGAACAAGAGCTGTAAAGCAAGGCACACTAGAGTAAGTTGCTACATTTCAGGTTAAGTGCAATGTTAAGTGCAATTTCACAATAAGTGCATGAGGTCACATTGCGGCACCTAAAATAGAATACACACAATGGGCATATTATTCTTAAACATTGCATAACCTGTAAACTGGTAATGAAATTAGTGCAAAAACATTATGCAAATATCAGTGCAATCAATATTATCATAATACGCTCAAATATGACTTGAGTCCTTTTTTCTTTGAAGTACTTGATGTAGAATCCTCTGGAAACAGGTACAAGTCAATTGTAATCCACAGGAATAGTAAAAGTTAATTGTAATCCAAACAAGGTAGTGGGTAATTGCTACAGTGGGTAGTTTTCTTCGCAGGAAAGTCTGGAAATCTTCCTCCTGGATCCCATATTTGAGGACGCAAAAGTTATTTAAACTGTATGCTCTCAGCAGCTGTAACTCCAGCAGAAACTTCATCTGCGGTCTCCTGGTGACATTCTGTGGCAGAACTTGGGACTGCAACTTCACCCTCTTCTGCAGGATCCTCTGTAGGCCTTGACCTTTTCCTAGTAGGTGACAGGCTCTCACGACAGCAATAAAGGATAGACCCTTGGTCTTTCATAGCAAGAAGCTTTGGATTCGGTGGTGGATCCGGAGTGCATGGAGCAGTATCAGTGGATCCCTCCTTATCCTCACACACCTCAGGGCAGTGCTCCTGTTTGATGGGTTCAGGCTGTACAGTAGCAGTAGGCCCAGAGATTTCTGTAGTGGCAGTGATAATAGTCACAGACTGGCTCTTTTCTGGCTCTGCTACTCCAGTAGTCAAGGGCAACAGTGGTAAAATCCGCCTGGCAGATGGCCTGCTACTGCCTACCAGAGGGACTGGGAGTCTTCTTCGCTGTTGTTGCAGTGGTTGAAAGTCTCTAGTGGCAATGACAATAGCCACAGGGCAGTCCTTCTCTGACTCCATTATGGCAGTAGTTAGAGACATGATGTAGGTGGCTGCAGCTGCTGTGATGGAGCTCCACTGACCTCTTGTGGCAGTTCCTGGTACTGCCTTGGTAGTGAGGCTTGTTATCTCTAGGGGGACCTCCGGGTGAAGGTGGCTTGGCCTGGGGCTCTCTCTTCTGGGCGGTGGAGTGGGAGTTCCGGCCGCCTCCGCTGCACCAGCATGTGTGCGTAGCGGAGCTGGCTTGGGTCTACCAGGGGTATCAGAGTCCACTGGGCATGATACAGGGGCAGCTTTCCGTCTTGGCCTGGGATTCAGGGAGCGCGACTGCTCCTACCTGATGTCGCGGCCGGTTCCGGTGCCTCCTGGTGGTGCGCGGGGACCTCCGCGATAGGTGACGTCATCGTGGCTGTCTCCGAAGCTGTAGTCCGCTCAGTAGGAGTTGCGGCTTGCTTCTGGGCCGAGATGTCGGTGGCTGGTGATGGGGCACTTGGTGGTGCAGACACTTCCTTGGCAGTCTTCCGCGGAAGCGTGCTTGGCATCGGCGGCCATCTTGGGGATGTCTGGTCGTCGACAGCTGTCTCTCCACCAGTCGTGGCATGCGCAGGCTCTGGGGGACACTCCGAACGTGCAGGGGCCAGCTCTCTTCACGAGCTGGGAGACCCAGATCTCGGGTAAGGTAGCCTCGTAGACGAGTTCTCCCAGTATTGCCATCTGGTCCCACTTAGGTGATGGGAGCGCCATATTGCTTGCGTCTCCCTTCTCACTCGGTACAGAGCATGAGGGTTAAGCCCAGAGGGAGGAGTCTGCACTCCCTTGGCTGGGCAAGCTTGAGAGTTCCCGCTTCTAGGGGGGCGTATTTGGCATTTTTGCGCTCTTGAGAGGGCGTTCTTGACTTTTCCCACTTCTGAAGGGCATGAAGGGTCTCAGCCTCCAAGCCTTAGCAGGTTCCGCTCATCAAGCGCCAGTCCACACAGGGGAGAGATCAGGCTTTTCATAGCCTTGTGGCCCCTCAGCCCTCGTGACTGAGACCACATGCAGAGCCTCTGCTCCAGGTTCACAGACACTCCCCCCCTCCCCCCCAGACTGACACACTGAGGGTCGATTTATGCTAGCCTGATCAGGGTAGGCTTCACCTGCGATCACCTTCCTCCTAGGGAAAAATCTGCCGGACTGGGGGGGTGGATTGGGAGGTCCCACTGCCAAAACCTACCCTCCCTATCCAAGTAAAATCCAGCTTGGAATAAATGAAGAAAATAGCTCCAGCAACTATATTTACTGAAGCCAGCGTCATTCTGGATTTCACCCACCTCAGCCAGTTGAGGAACCTGGGAGAGATATACCCCCCTTCCGGGACTTTCCCATACATTTTACAGTTCACATCGCCACACTTTCTATAATAAATAGGCCACTAAACCCCTTTGCCACAAATAAGTGCACCAGTGAAGTGCGTATATTTTTTTTCTTTCTATAATTAAACAGGCCACTAAATGCTTTTGCCACAAATAAGTGCACCAGTGAAGTGCGTATATTTTTTTCTTTCTGTACGCTTTCAACACATATAACCACCAACGTGAACTGAGAATATATTTTTCTGGTGGGTTGGTGGGGCCCAGTGCTAGGTATGGCATAGTCGGTTGAGGGCCTGCTGGTGAGCTGAGCCTCAAAAACATTACATTCAAGGGCCTGCAGGTGAGCTGGCGATCTAAAAGATTGTAGGTGAGGGCCTGCTGGTGAGCTGACCCTCTCAAACATTATATGTGAGGGCCTGCAGGTGAACTGAACCTCTACAACATTAGGAGCGAGGGCAGACTAATAAGCATGTTGATATGATGAAAGAGGAGGAGGAGGAGGACAAGAAAAGGAAGATTGAACCATATACCCTTTTTTTGTGGTGGAAGGGGTGCATGGGAATACAGTGTATTCAGTACATTATAAAAAACACATTAAAAGTGCCTTTATGTTTATCAGCTTTCCTCTGGTGGAGTAGAGAAGTCAGGGGCAAGCCAGGCCTTGTTCATTTTTATAAGAGTCAACCTGTCAGCATTTTCAGTTGACAGGCGGATGCCCTTATCAGTTATTATGCCCCAGCAGCACTAAATACCCGCTCAGACAAAACGCTGGCGGCAGGGCCAGCACCTCCAAGGCGTAGCGCGACAATTCGTGCCACGTGTCCAGCTTGGACACCCAGTAGTTGTAAGGTACAGAGGGATCATTGAGGACACTGACACGGTTTGCTACGTACTCCTTCACAATCTTCCAAAATTTTCACCCTCCTTGTGACACTAGGCTGCGCATCAGGGTGAGGGTGCTGGCGGGGTGTCATGAAACTGTCCCAGGCTTTGGAGAGTGTTGCCCTGCCTCTGTTGGAACTGCTGTGTGTT
Organism: Bufo bufo; assembly: GCF_905171765.1. Classification (NCBI taxonomy): domain Eukaryota; kingdom Metazoa; phylum Chordata; class Amphibia; order Anura; family Bufonidae; genus Bufo; species Bufo bufo. The sequence goes on along the minus strand of NC_053392.1, from coordinate 563,910,234 downwards.
CCCCTCGTCTCCCCTCCCTGGTTGCCCAAGGAACTACGTACTCTGCCACCAGCGTTGTCAGCTGGAAATTTTGGGAGCAATACTGTAAGACATGCGATGGGATCCGTTTAAGCGCACACTCAGATCCGGGTCTGTTGGACAGGGATGGCACACAATTCAATCCGATCCTGTTCGCAGTGACGCCACTTAATGCAATGAGCAGGACCGTGGTACGGTGGCCAATGATGCAGTGGGTCAGGATATGTGCATATAAGTCTATGAGTAGTTCGTGACGCCAATTGCAGCTTGCGCAGGTACAGTAACAGGGCCCTTTAAGATGTTATAACTCACGTACCAGGTGAGGAATGCCAGAGGGGGAATAATGTCTCTGTGTAATGTCAACGGTGTCTCCTACCTTGGTATGGCTGGACTCCTGGATCCTGGCTCACTTGCAATAAATTGAGTGTTGTTAGTAGGAGTAACTGAGGAACTTTGGTAGTAAGGAATGAGATCCAGACTGGTGATATAATCCAACTTGTCTTTACTTAATGGCAGTGTCAGGATTCGAACCCGTGACCAGCCACATCCCAGGCGGTAGCCCTGCTTACTAGGCTACCGTCCTCTCTGGACATTCCTCCCTGAAGCCTATTAGTTAACCTCAGTCTTGCCAAGCCTTGCTCATTACCCTTGATTCCCCACACCTGGTACTTCCCTATATAAGTCCAGCCCCTTGCACTCCAGTTTGCTGATTATTGAGCTCCTGAGCCTTGATCAAGCGTCTCCTCATCTGCTGCTCTTGTTACTATTGAAAGTCCACTGCTGACCAGGAATTGCCTACCGACTACTCTTCTGCTTGTCCCTACCTACTGAACTGCTACCACCGTTGCCATCCGGATTGTCTGACTACGCTTACTGCCGCCTGCCCTGACCCACCGCCTGCTTACCGACTACGCCTCTGCCAGACTTCCTGCACCTACTACCTGCCTGCGGTCCTTGCCACTGGGCTCCACTCCTACCTCCAGCCAGTGGTCCTCTGACTCAGGTGAGCCTGTAGGACCGTTACAGAATAATCAGCCAAAACTATGGAGTCCGCAATGGCCACTCTGCGTAAGCAGGTCTCCGAACTTCAGGAATTTGGTACAACATATCAGGAGAAATTTGCCCAGCTCCAAGGCGTAGTCCAAAGCCAACAGAGGGAGATTATTGAACTACAGAGGCAACTCCTGGACGTCCGCGGCGCGCCCGCAGACACCCGCATGCCACTCCCATCAAGATTCAGCGGCGACAGACGCCAGTATCGGGGGTTTCTAAACCAATGCCGCATCTATTTTCAGATGTACCCGGCCCCCTTCACCACCGAGAAAAAGAAGGTGCTATTCGTGGTCAATCTCCTGACGGATGAAGCATTAGAATGGGCATCACCATACGTGGAGACTAACAGTCAGCTCCTGGACAACCTAAACAACTTCATCACCGCCATGAGCCAAGTCTTCGATGACCCCAACCGCTGTGCGACAGCCGAGGCGCGACTATATGGTCTGCGGCAAGGGAGACGCTCCGTCGCCGAATACACCGCCGAGTTTCGCCGTTGGGTCACGGACACCACCTGGAACCCAGCGGCACAGATAAGCCAATTCCGGCGAGGCCTGTCAGAATTAATAAAGGACGAACTCGCCAGAGTTGAGGCCCCGGACGATCTGGATGACTTCATTCAGTTATGCATCCGGATAGATCAAAGACTCTCCGAGAGGAAGAAAGAAAGACTCTGGTCCTCGGACCACAGACCCACTTACTCCTTCTCTTCCACCGCCCAGCGCGACCCCCAGTCAGTAACTGAACCTATGCAGGTCGACGCTCTACGTAGGTCTCTATCCACAGCTGAGAAGGAGAGAAGGCTGGCCGAAAACCTCTGCCTCTTCTGTGGGGAGCCGGGTCATTTTGCCATCAAATGTCCTCATAAGATCCGAAAGACTATTGCCGTCACGGAGCTAAAGGAGCAACCACAAACTCCAACCCCGCCAGCAGCCCCTGAAAATAACAACACGGCGGCTCATGGATCCCACTTCATCATCCCGATCCTCATCGACATTGAGGGGCGACAACTCCCCTGTTCAGCGATGTTAGACTCCGGGGCGGGAGGCAACTTCATGGACCTAACCTTCGCCCGCGAAAAGAACATTCCACGGACAATCAAGGCAGCCCCCGTTGACCTGGAAACCGTCGACGGATCCCCACTCTCCTCGGGGCCGGCCACTCACGAGACCACCGAACTACAACTCCTCATAGAACCAGATCACCGTGAAAAGATCCACTTCTCTCTGATCGCTTCCCCGAAGTTCCCAGTGATCTTGGGCATCCCATGGTTGGCCACCCACAACCCCTTGGTGGACTGGGAAACCCGCTGCATACGATTCCCATCCGAGTTCTGCACGCTAAATTGCTCCCACAAACCCGTCCTTCCACCCGAAGACACCACCATCTCTAAACTATCCGTCAAGGATCTGCTACCCCCTCAATACCGCGAGTTCCAGGATGTCTGCGACAAGAAAAACGCAGACAAGCTGCCACCACACCGACCCTACGACTGCCCTATAGAACTGTTGCCTGGGGCCGAAATACCCTTTGGCAGTATCTACTCCCTCTCAGAGCCTGAACTCAAGGCTCTGAAAGAGTAACTGGACGAGGACCTGAGGAAGGGGTTCATCCGGCCCTCCACCTCCCCCGCGGGAGCCCCCTTTTTCTTCGTAGAGAAAAAAGACTCCTCCCTGCGTCCCTGCATAGACTACAGAAAGCTTAATGACATAACCGTAAAAAAACGGTACCCGCTCCCACTGATTTCCGAACTCCTTGAGAGACTCCGGGAAGCGAAGATCTTCACCAAACTCGACCTTCGAGGGGCCTACAACCTCGTCCGAATCCGCCCTGGGGACGAATGGAAGACCGCCTTCCGGACACGTTATGGTCATTTCGAGTACCTGGTCATGCCTTTCGGACTCTGCAATGCTCCCGCCACCTTCCAGCACTTCATTAACGACGTCCTCTGGGACATGCTGGATCTGTTTGTAGTCGTTTACCTGGACGACATCTTGATCTTCTCTGAAGACCTCGAGCAGCACCGCGAACACGTCCGCAGGGTACTGCAGAGACTCAGACAGAACTCTCTCTATATCAAGCTAGAGAAATGCGAGTTTGAGCGAACCACCACTCAGTTCCTCGGATACATCATCTCCCCAGAGGGCCTAAGTATGGACCCGGGGAAGGTCCAAGCTGTGATGAACTGGCCCGTTCCGAAAAACGAGAAGGAGATACAAAGATTCATTGGCTTCGCCAACTTCTATCGGAAGTTTATCCGGAACTTCTCCAAGGTCATAGCACCAATCACCCAACTCACCAAGAAGGCAGTCCCCTTCTCCTGGACACCCGAGGCCCAGGAGGCCTTCACCAAGTTGAAACTCCTCTTCACTTCTGCCCCAATCCTAATCCACCCGAACCCCGAGCTCCCATTTACAGTCGAAGTGGATGCATCAGACTCTGCGGTGGGGGCAGTTTTGTCACAACGGACAGGGGAGAGGATGCTATTACACCCGTGCGCATATTTCTCCCGCCAGATGTCCCCCTCCGAGAAGAACTATGACATCGGGAACAAAGAACTACTGGCGATCAAGGATGCCTTCTCCGAGTGGAGACACCTGCTGGAGGGAGCCACCAACCCCATAATCGTACTAACTGACCACAAGAACCTCGAGTTCATCCGCAGCGCTAAGAGACTCTCAGCCAGACAGGCCAGATGGAGCCTATTCTTTTCCCGCTTCAACTATCTCATCACCTATCGCCCTGGATCAAAAAACGGCAAGGCTGACGCCCTCTCCAGAATGTTTTCCGAGCCCTCACAGAGTAACAAGGGCCAAAATAACATCTTACCTGAGAGAAGGGTCGTAGGGGCCACCTACTCGAAAGAACTCCTGGGCACAATCAAAGAAGGATATGAAAATGACCCCTTCCTCTCCCACCCCACAGGCAATGTCAGCCTTACGTTTAAGAACAGTCATTGGTTTCATCAGGACCTACAACTATATGTACCAGAAATCGCACGGCTCGAAGTGCTCAAACTCAACCATGACTCCAAGGTGGCCGGTCATTTTGGCACAAGAAAGACCCAGGAGCTTCTCTCCCGCTCCTTCTGGTGGCCAACATACAAGGAGGACATCAAGAGGTACATCTCCTCGTGCACGGTCTGTGCCCGCAATAAGACTCCTCGTTCCTCTCCCGTGGGTCTGTTACAACCCCTCCCGATTCCCTCCCGCCCCTGGGGCTCGATCTCCATGGACTTTGTGGTAGACCTTCCTCCTTCAAAAGGGATGAACACCATCCTGGTCGTGGTCGACCGTCTCACCAAGATGGCCCATTTCATCCCCTACAAAGGCCTACCCACAGCCAAACAGACGGCCGATCTTATTCTCAGAGAGGTCTTCAGGCTGCATGGGATCCCGGACGACGTGGTCTCCGACCGAGGCGTACAATTTGCCTCAAAGTTCTGGAAGAACTTCTGCCTGGCGCTCGGGGTTAAAGTGAACCTGTCCTCTGCTTTCCACCCTCAGTCAAACGGGCAGACGGAGAGAACTAATCAGACCCTAGAGCAATACCTACGCTGTTTCAGCTCCCACCTGCAGGATGACTGGCTGGATCATCTCCCCACGGCCGAGTTCGCCTACAACAATGCTGAGCACAGCTCAACCAAGCACAGCCCCTTCTTTGCTAACACAGGCTCGCACCCGGTGTTCATTCCCCACCTACCCGTCGCCTCCACCCTCCCAGCAGTGGCCGAACGCCTAACAACCCTACAGGAGGCACAAAAGAACATTATAGACAACCTCCAGCTTGCCCAGAGGCGCTTTAAACAGGGAGCAGACAGACGTCGCAAACCCACCCCGGGCTTCCATGTGGGAGACAAGGTGTGGCTGTCCACCAGGAACCTCAGATTGAAGGTCCCCTCCAAAAAATTTGCCCAAAGATACATGGGTCCGTTCCGGATCACCGCACAAATCAACGAGGTCACTTTCCGTCTCGACCTTCCGGACTCCATTAGGGTGCACCCTGTCTTCCATTGCTCTCTCCTCAAGCCATACGTGGAGAACACCTTCACAGGCCGCCACTCTCCCCCTCCACCACCCGTGAGGGTACAGGGTGAAGAAGAATATGTTGTCGCAAAGATTCTCGACTCCAGGATCCACCGGGGAAGACTACAATACCTAATTGGGTGGGAGGGTTACCCTCCTGAGGATAACTCCTGGGAGCGAGAAGAAAATGTCCACGCCCCCAGACTGGTAAAAGAGTTCCACCAACGGCACCCCGGTAAGCCTGCCCCTGCGGTGCCCGGAGGTCACCTTGGAAGGGGGGGAGTACTGTCGGGATTCGAACCCGTGACCAGCCACATCCCAGGCGGTAGCCCTGCTTACTAGGCTACCGTCCTCTCTGGACATTCCTCCCTGAAGCCTATTAGTTAACCTCAGTCTTGCCAAGCCTTGCTCATTACCCTTGATTCCCCACACCTGGTACTTCCCTATATAAGTCCAGCCCCTTGCACTCCAGTTTGCTGATTATTGAGCTCCTGAGCCTTGATCAAGCGTCTCCTCATCTGCTGCTCTTGTTACTATTGAAAGTCCACTGCTGACCAGGAATTGCCTACCGACTACTCTTCTGCTTGTCCCTACCTACTGAACTGCTACCACCGTTGCCATCCGGATTGTCTGACTACGCTTACTGCCGCCTGCCCTGACCCACCGCCTGCCTACCGACTACGCCTCTGCCAGACTTCCTGCACCTACTACCTGCCTGCGGTCCTTGCCACTGGGCTCCACTCCTACCTCCAGCCAGTGGTCCTCTGACTCAGGTGAGCCTGTAGGACCGTTACAGGCAGCTTGAATCCATACGAGTTACAGCATAGGTCTTGGGTCGCAGCAGGTATTGGCAATATGTGTCAGGAATCAATATGTATTCTGCTTCTATTCATATGCCTAGTGAATCTGGCAGGTATCTATCTTCTGCTCTGTCTTTATTCTGCTTGGTATGGGCCTGACTAGCTGAGGAGGTATTTGGCTTCTCCTGGACTCTGGATAAGTAACTCACAGTTCTGCTCGCAGGGTATATTTCGTCCTGGAGGTCTGTAGATCTGGAGCTGCTGCTTGCTTTGTCACCAGCTGAGGTAGAAGACTCAGGCTGGGAAGAGTGATCCTTGGCCTCAGCCGAGACTGGATCCTAGGTTGGGGTCCCAATGTCTGGAAGCTCCTACCAACACAGTCTTTCCCTAGCAGGGGGCTGGTACACACGCTAAACTTCCTTCTCCTCCCCATGAGGCAGGATGTGGGAACATTCCACACCTCCTCAAATAGGGGGGAGCTAGACTGGAATGTACTATTCCAGTCTAGCAATACTAAACTAGCTAAGGTCTGCTGAACATATTGCTGCCACCTGCTGGTGTACATGGAAATGACAGCAAATACATTATACAGGCCTGGAAAATACATATAATGGAAAATGCATTGTTAGATCACACAAGATGACAATATACATATACACCTATGTTATAGCGGGGAGAAAGAGTTTAGTGACATACTCTGGGATGTTACAACATTCCTGCTTCCAAAAAATACTGATTGATGGGTGCGATATACCTGCTTCCACCAAATATTGATTGAGGCCTGCGATACACCGGCTTCCACAAAATACTGATAGAAGGGTGCGATATACCTGTTTCCACCAAATATTGATTCAGGGGTTCTATATACCTGTCACCTAAAAATACAGATTGAAGCGTGCGATATACCTACTTCTACAAAATACTGATTAAGAATTTCTATTTTCCTGCTTCCACAAAATACAGATTGAGGGGTGCGATATGCCTGTTTCCACAAAATACTGATTAAGGGGTGTGATATACCTGCTTCCACAAAATACTGATTGAGGGGTGCGATATACCTGCTTCCACCAAATATTAATTGAGGTATTCTATATACCTGTTTTCACAAAATACTGATTGAGGGGTGCAATATTCCTGCTTCCACAAAATACTGATTAAGAGGTTTGATATAGCTGCTTCCACAAAATACAGATTGAGGGGTGCGACATACCTGTTTCCTCAAAATACTGATTAAGGGGTTTAATATACAAACCGGATTCCAAAAAAGTTGGGACACTATACAAATCGTGAATAGAAACTGAATGCAATGATGTGGAGGTGCCAACTTCTAATATTTTATTCAGAATAGAACATAAATCACGGAACAAAAGTTTAAACTGAGAAAATGTACCATTTTAAGGGAAAAAGATGTTGAATCAGAATTTCATGGTGTCAACAAATCCCAAAAAACTTGGGACAAGGCCATTTTCACCACTGTGTGGCATCTCCCCTTCTTCTTACAACACTCAGCAGACGTCTGGGGACTGAGGAGACCAGTTTCTCAAGTTTAGAAATAGGAATGCTCTCCCATTCTTGTCTAATACAGGCCTCCAACTGTTCAATCGTCTTGGGCCTTCTTTGTTGCACCTTCCTCTTTATGATGCACCAAATGTTCTCTATAGGTGAAAGATCTGGACTGCAGACTGGCCATTTCAGTACCCGGATCCTTCTCCTACGCAGCCATGATGTTGTGATTGATGCAGAATGTGGTCTGGCATTATCTTGTTGAAAAATGCAGGGTCTTCCCTGAAAGAGATGACGTCTGGATGGGAGCATATGTTGTTCTAGAACCTGAATATATTTTTCTGCATTGACACCTGCATTTTTCTGACACCTGCTCGTACAGCCCAATTCCACTGCCACCCTCCATTACGCTCACCTCATTTGAAGTACACTCTGTTCGCATCTACTCTCCCTCTAACCTTCAAGTAGCCGTCATTTACCGCCCTCCAGGCCCAGCCACTATCTTTCTTGACCACTTTAACACCTGGCTACTACACTTTCTTTCTGCCAACATCCCCACGATCATCATGGGTGACTTCAACATCCCTATTGACACATGCCACTCTGCCGCCTCTAAACTCTTATCGCTCTCTTCCTCCTTCGGCCTATCACAGTGGTCTTCAGCTCCCACCCACAGAGATGGTCACACTCTGGATCTGATCTTTACCCGCCTCTGCTCCCTATCTAACCTTTCTAATTCGCCTCTCCCCCTATCCGACCACAACCTACTCACCTTCTCTTCACTGGTCTCTTCTGCTGCTCCCCCGGTCCACACACTAACACCCCCCGCAGGAACCTTAAACATCTCGACTTTTGCTTGCTTTCTGACTCTCTTCTCTCACTCTCTACCATATGCTCCCTCCAAGACCCAGAAGCTGCTACCACCCTATATAACAACACAATAAGTACAGCTCTGGACACTGTTGCCCCCCTCACACACAACAAAACCCGAAAAATCAACAGACAACCCTGGCACACCAACCTGACCAAAAAACTCAGACAAGCTTCCAGGGCTGCTGAGCGGCAATGGAAGAAATCCCATTCTAAAGATCATCTCACCACATACAAGCAATCCCTCCTCATATTTAAATACTCACTCGCTGATGCAAAACAGGCCTACTTCTCATCTCTCATATCTTCCCTGTCACACAACCCTAAACAACTTTTTAGCACTTTTAACTCCCTTCTCCGTCCCCCAGCGCCCCCACCCTCTCCTATCTTCTCAGCTGAGGACTTTGCCAAATACTTCAAACAAAAGATAGTCCACATCAGGGAAAGCTTCACTACACAGTCCCCACAGACCCTCTACACAACTGCTCGGTCCTCTTCTCCCAAAACCTGCTTCTCCACCATTACAGAAGAAAAACTCTCCACTCTACTCTCCAAATCTCATCTGACCACCTGTGCACTTGACCCAATCCCATCCCACCTCATCCCTAACCTCACCACAGTGTTTATCCCAACCCTAACTCATCTCTTCAACCTATCACCCAACTCTGGTGTCTTCCCCTCTGCTTTTAAACATGCTACCATAACACCCATCCTCAAAAAGCCTTCACTTGACCCATCTTCCTTGTCCAGTTATCGCCCCATATCACTTCTTCCGTATGCCTCAAAGCTACTTGAACAACATGTCCATTCAGAACTGTCCTCCAACCTCTCCTCCTGCACCCTCTTTGACCGCCTACAATCTGGCTTCCGACCCCACCACTCGACCGAGACTGCCCTTACCAAAGTCACCAATGACCTGCTGACAGCCAAAACCAAGAAACAATACTCTGTCCTCCTTCTCCTTGACCTGTCCTCTGCCTTTGACACTGTTGACCACTCCATTCTGTTGCAAACTCTCTCATCTCTTGGCATCACCGACCTGGCCCTCTTCTGGATCACATCATACCTCACAGACCGGACGTTTAGCGTCTCCCAATTTCGCACCACCTCCTCGTCTCATTCCCTCTTTGTTGGTGTCCCGCAAGGCTCTGTCCTAGGACCCATGCTCTTCTCCATCTACACTTTTGGCCTGGGACAGCTCATAGAGTCCCATGGCTTTCAGTATCACTCCTATGCTGACGACACACAAATCTACCTCTCTGGTCCAGACATCACCACCTTACTATCACGAATGCCACAATGTCTATCTTCTATATCATCCTTCTTCGCCTCTCGCTTTCTAAAACTTAACATGGATAAGACAGAATTTATAATCTTTCCCCCATCTTGTTCAACCCCCTCAGCAGACCTATCTATCATGATCAATGGCTGCACACTCTCCCCGGTCAACAAAGTCCGCTGCCTTGGAGTGACCTTTGATTCTGCACTTTCCTTCCGGCCGCAAATTCAAGCTCTTTCCACCACCTGCCGCCTCCAACTCAAAAACATCTCCCGCATCCGTGCTTTCCTTAACTTTGACTCTGCGAAAATTCTTGTACATGCCCTCATTATCTCCCGCCTAGACTACTGCAACATTCTCCTCTGTGGCCTTCCATCTAGCACTCTCGCACCCCTCCAATCTATCCTCAACTCTTCTGCCCGACTAATCCACCTCTCACCCTATTACTCCTCTGCCTCTCCCCTCTGCCAATCCCTTCACTGGCTCCCCATTGCCCAGCGAATTCACTTCAAAGTACTAACAAATACATACAAGGTTAAATTTAACAAAAAATGGAGTGGCTCTACTGCTCCGTAGGGTGGAGAGGTGCTCAATATCTAGGTGTAAACTCCAAACACCAGAAAATAAAGAATTTCAAATAATATTGGAGATATGGCACTCAGTATCTGGAAAATTTTGCTCAAAACAAGTCGCTTTATTGATGCAATAAAATACTTAAAATGTCATACAAAGTACGTAATTTGTGCAGAAATTAAATAACATAATGATAAAAAGTCACAATCGACAATATAAAAAATCACTTATAGTGTATATATAAACACACATCAGACAGCAAATGGGTACTTGTCTGTAATCTGATTGAATAGGTCCAGAAGGTTAAATTCTCAACACTAGAGCACTGAATGCGTTATTGCTCAATAGTTTTCAATGAGAAATGTCACCATTGATTCGGTATACATCACCGATTATCATTATTGTAGTGCAGTCGCAGGATTTTCTGATTCAATAATAGAAGTTATTCCGAATATCTATATATCACAGTTCATGGAACTTATCGGATTAAAGTTCAGAAGATGTTAGCTCTAGGTGGCGTCCCACCCTTTTTTTCAAGCTATTTAAATCCCTTACCTCCACTTCTCAATGCGGTTTTTTCAATCACCGTTTCCTCAGCGCCCCAGATATTCGATTTCTCCTTACTTGTAAATCAGAATGTCTCACTCTGAGGAGTTTTCGAACTTGATATAGGACGAGTTTATCACTTAGGAGGTTATTGGTAAGGGAGGTGTAGCTGTAGATCTCCTTGCGTACGCCAAAAATGGTGGTAATGTGGGGTCCAGGTTCCTCCCAGACGCGTTTCGAAGTCCCAAGGGGTGCTGACTTCTTCCTCAGTGGTGACCTGGCTCCCCCTAAACCACCTCTTTTATACCATCTTTGTTAATTGGTTCCAAATATCCCAAAGATCAGTCCTGGATCACAATCCAGGTACCATAGTGACAAAATCTGGTCTGGATTATTACAATGTACTATACTCAATAATAAAATTGAATATTTTAATGATAAAGTAAATTCAATCAGCAATATAGCTCCCACATTTAATACATCGAAATCTTACTATAAAAAAAAAACAAAAAACAAAAAAAAAAAAAACGCATATGCGGTAATGATGCGGTTTCCATGCGTTTTTTTTATGGTCGATGCGTTTTTTTCAGAAAAGCTGCTGAAATTACATCCTTAGTCATTTACATAAGGGATTTAATGTTATTTGCTTCCTTACTCTCATTATTCACAATAACATGAATTAAAATGTATAAATGAATATAAAAAATATTTAATTAATAAAAGATGTAATAAATAAGTGCACCTTCGCATATTTTTTCATCTGAGAATAGATGGATCAAACTGACACAGTCCAACATGGAGGACTGTTGTCAGATTGGATGAACACGAGATTGTGGCTGAATGGGCGGTGGGTGCCGGGCCCGGCCGTCCACTCCTGCAAGCGGCGACGGCGTGGGAGCGGGACCGGGTACTGCGGGCGCCCCTGTAACTCCTGGCACAGGGGCGGCCCCTCGGTGTGGGAGGTCAGGCATTCAGCGCGGGGCTGCTGCATGTGGATCCGGTGGTAGCAGCAGGCCCCAGGTTTCAGACAGCTCGAGAGGCTCCGCCCCCAGGAGCAGTTATGATGACATCGTTAACCCCGGCGTCCCTGGTTTGCATAGAGCCAGGGGACAGGAGCCGACCGAGCCCAGGAGATGTGAGGAGGTCTGGACCGTGGAGGGATCCTGTTGCAACGCGCGTTCCTGCCCTGCCAGGAGGCAGGGTGAGGATGAAGGTTCCAGCGGCATGGTCTATCCGGGAGATGACGTCCCTGGTCCCAGCGGGTCTAGGGGACAGAGAGACGGCGACAGCGTGACGCAGAGGAGGGATCTTCAGGAGTCAGGACTTGCGGCTGATGGGAACACAGCGCCCAGGCAGCCAGGTGAGATTGCATGGGGTCCACTTGCGCAGGTAGTGCAGTGTGTGGGGGCTGGGGTGGGGGGTGTTTCCCAGTTAGAGTTGAGTAAGGGCCTGGGGCAATTGTTGGGGGGTCTGGCAGGGTTGGTTGCTAGTTGGGGGTTGAGTGGGGGGACACCGTTGCAGGCCTGGGGCGTGCAAGGTTTGGCTGCGAGCGCAGGGTCGTCGGTGGAGCCGCAGCGGGGGTTGCCGGGTGTGGGGGTGTCGGTACAGACGCAGGCGGGAACGGAGGGGGACGAGGATTCTGTGCGGGTTGATGATAAAGCAAAAGGGGAGGTTTATGTTTGCTTTGAGGGTCCGTTGGGGGCGCATTTGAAGTCGGAGGTGAGGGAGAGGATTTGGAAGGGGGAATATGTGGAGATATTTTCCCTGCTTCCTTTGGAACGCTTCAATCTGGATAGGGTGCGAAGGGAAGATGGTAAGCGGGAGGAGGAGGAGAAGCGCCAGTATAGGTTAATACCGAGGACGTTTGCAAACTGGTTGCAGGCGTTCGCGATATTGGCGAGTGTGATTGGGGAGAAGACTCCGGAGGCTTGTTCAGGGTTGTTTTGTTATTTGGACGCAATCGGGGAGGCGTATCGGGTGTATGGGGGAGTGGCGTGGTTGCGGTATGACGAACAGTTCCGGCAGAGGAAGGCGGTTCGCCCTGACATGCGGTGGGACCATAAGGATATTGCTTTATGGCTGAAGGTTACGGCCCCAGTGCGTTCGGGGCAGCCCTTTCGTGGGGAAGGTAGTAGTGGGGGGTCGGGCAATACAGCGGTTGCCTCAGCGAGGGGACTGTGTTTTGCCTTCAATGAAGGCACCTGTAGGTTCGGGCCTAAATGTAAATTTAAGCACGAATGCTCAGGCTGTGGAAGGAATCACGGGGCAGCGCAGTGTTTTAAAGGAGGCAAGCAGAGAGGGGGGGATGGTTTTGGAAAAGGATGCAACCGTACTTAGATAGGTACCCCAATAGGGAGGCGGCGGGTTTGTTGGTTTTGGGTTTTGCGGAAGGTTTTCGAATTCCGTTTGTTCCGGGTGAGGCGGTGTTGCTCAGGAAGAATTTGCGGTCTGCTAGGGAGCATCCAGAGGTGGTGGGGGAGAAGTTGGGGAAGGAGGTGATGCTGGGGCGGATGGCGGGTCCGTTTTTAGAGCCACCGGTTTACAATTTGCGGGTGTCACCGCTGGGGGTTGTACCTAAGAAAGAGGCGAATAAGTTTCGCTTGATTCATCACCTGTCGTTCCCGAGGGGCTCCTCGGTCAATGATGGTATTGACCCGGCGGTTTGTTCTGTAGTATATACATCATTTGACGCGGCGGTCGGTTGGGTGAGGCGTTTTGGGGCGGGAGCGTTGATGGCAAAGACGGATATTGAGGCGGCGTTTCGGTTGTTGCCGGTTCATCCGGATTGTCAGCATTTGTTGGGATGTTTTTGGGATGGGGGGTTCTTTGTGGATCGGTGTTTACCCATGGGGTGTTCATTGTCGTGCGCTTACTTTGAAACTTTCAGCTCGAGTGGGCAGTGGTGGACTCGTCGGGTTGTGAATCGCTGATTCATTACCTGGATGATTTTTTGTGTATAGGCCCCCCGGGGTCGCCGGTTTGCGCATTATTGTTGGCAACGTTGAGTTCGGTTTTTGAGAGGTTTGGGGTCCCGCTGGCGGAGGGTAAGACAGTGGGGCCGGTGTCAGAATTGAGTTTCCTTGGCGTAGTGATTGACTCGGTGAGGATGGAGTGTCGGTTGCCGGGCGATAAGCTGGTAGATCTGAAAGGCTTGGTGGCTAGGGCGATTCGGGCAAAAAAGTTGCAGTTGAGGGAGCTTCAGTCGCTGTTGGGGAAGCTTAATTTCGCTTGCCGGATAATGCCCATGGGGCGAGTGTTCTGTAGGCGGTTGGCGCAGGCAACTGGGGGGGTGGTGGCTCCGCATCATTATATTCGGTTGGGTAGGGAGCTGCGGGCGGACTTACAGGTTTGGAGTTCTTTTCTGGACCAGTACAACGGTCGCTCGCTGTTCATGGGGGAAGTTGTTGAGGCGTTTGATTTTGAATTATTCCCTGATGCGGCGGGGGGTTCAGGTTTTGGGGCTTTTTGTAGAGGTCAATGGTGCGCTGGAGTGTGGCCAGCTGTTTGGGTGGAACGGGGCTGGGTGAAGAATCTGGCTTTGTTAGAGTTGTTCCCTATTGTGCTGGCGGTTGTGTTGTGGGGAGAGCGGTTCCGGGATAAAAAGGTTCGTTTTACTGCGACAACATGGGGGTGGTTCAAGCGATAAATGGGCTGTCGGTCGCCATTGGTGGTGCGGCTGCTGCAGCGGTTAGTGTTAGAGTGCTTGTCACTTAATGCTTGGGTTGTAGCGGTGCATGTGCCGGGGGTTGACAATTGTATTGCTGACGCCCTTTCTCGTTCGCAGTGGAATCGTTTTCGGCAGTTGGCTCCGGAGGCGGAGGTGATTGGATTGGAGTGTCCGGGTTGCCTGTGGGAGCTGCTGGAGGAGCATTGATGGGGCTTATTCGGGCGTCATTAGCTCCGGGTACGTGGGATGCGTATATGAGGGCTTGGAGGGTGTGGGAGGACTGGTGTGCCGCTTTGGGAGGAGGGATTGAGGAGCCGGAGTTGGTTTTGCTAATGTTTTTGGGTCACGGTAGGGAGCAGGGTTGGTCGGTTAGCAAGATAAACAGTTACATGGCCGGGTTGGCTTTTGGTTTTAAGGCTCGGCGGATGGTGGATGTGACAAAGTCATTTTTGGTAGTGCAGGCATTAAAAGGTTGGAGGAGGATGGGTGCTGGGGTGGACGGGAGGAGGCCAGTCTCGTTTGGGTTGTTGCTTAAGTTGGGGGGGCAGTTGCGGACGGTTTGTCGGTCAGAGGGGGAAACGAGGTTGTTTCGGTTGGCCTTCTCGCTGGCCTTTTTTGGGGCTATGCGGGTGGGGGAGTTGGTTTGTCTGTCGGTGAGTCGGGTTGGGGGACTTTTGAGGAGGGATGTTGAGCTGTTTGATGATAGGGTAGAGTTTATTTTTTCGGCGGTCAAAGACGGATACGTTGGGTAAAGGGAAGAAGGTGGTGCTTTTCCGGGTGGAGGATTGTGACATGTGCCCGGTTCAATGTTTGCGGGATTATGGGTTAAGGAGGGGGGACGGGTCCCCATTGTTGGTTCATATGGATGGCACCTTTTTGTCTCGCTTTCAGTTTTCTGCTATTTTTTCGGGGTGTTTGAGCCGGGTGGGGGTGGATAAGGTCGGGTATTCTAGCCACTCCTTTAGAATCGGGGCAGCGACAGAAGCGGCTAGATGGGGTGTGGGTGAAGACGTTATTAAAAGGATTGGCCGTTGGGAATCGGCGAGGTTTAAATCTTATGTGCGTTTGGATCGCTTGTAAAGTGTGGAGGGTTGGTTGGTGTTAGGTTTATTGTGTTTGTGCAAAGCTGCGGTATTGTTCTTTTTGTTCTCTCGTTACAGATACAGCGCCCGCTCTGGTGTGGATTGTGGGGCATTCCTATGTCTTCTGGGGGGCCGTCCGGGCAGCGGTTCGGCCGGACGGTCAACAGCTAGGATTTGACAGGGAGTCTGCGGTGGTAAGGTGGATTGGGAGGCGGGGTATGGTTTGGAAAGGGGTGCTGCCTGAAATTCATAGGTTCGTGAGGATGGATAGGGCACCGGAGGTGTTGGTGGTACATGCGGGGGGCAATGATTTGGCGGCGAAGCCTATCCGGGAGTTGATTAAGGAGATCAAGTGGGATTTCTTACGGTTGTGGTCGTTATTTCCGGATATGGTGACCATATGGTCGGATATTGTCCCCCGGCAGGTGTGGAGGTAGGCTAGGTCTGTGGATGCGGTGAATAAGGCGAGGATAAAGGTGAACAGGGCAGTTGGGCGTTTTATGGCTAGGAACGGGGCGGTGGTAGGGATTTGGAGGCGGGAACGGGGGCTTTTTGGAGATCGGACGGAGTGCATTTGAATGCGGTGGGGTTGGATATGTGGAGTTTGGCATTGCAGGAAGGCATTGAGGTGGCCCTGAGGTTGTGGAGGAACGCCCGGAGTTGAGGTGGTCAAGTCCGGTCGTTGGTGGCGGTGGGGGGGGGGTCTTTGGAGTTGGGCATGGTGGAATCTGAGGACAATTGGGGGGGCCCCACGGTGGGGGCTGGACTCCCAGGTGGACCGAGCGGTTGTGGTGAATCGAGGGGGGGTCATTCGATGGTGCCTTTGAGCTGGGCGGTACGGCTGGAGGCAAGAATGGCTCACCCTGGTTTGACAGCTCGATGTTTTGGGGCTTCAAGGACCTCCCCCCATTGGGGTTTTATACTGTATTATGTTATGTTATGGTTGTAAATGTTATTTAATAAACGGCTGCTGTGGCCATTACATTTCCAATTGGTGGTCCGAGTTTTATTGGGATTAGGGCTCTGGGGGGGAAAGTGTAATGGTGGTTAGAGGTGAGTAAGGTGGGTATGAAAGTAATGGTCGAGGCGAACATGGATAACCAATACCCTCGTCAAGCAGTGGCCGGACTGAGGGGGGGCGGAGCCCCCTTTAGGGGAGGCCCCCATGACGGGGGTTTGGTTTCAGTGAGCTGGGGGGGGGAGTGGTCGGGCTAGGGGAGAGGGAGGGGGCTTTGGCAGGGAGAATAGGTTAGGATAGGTTAGGGGTGTGAGGGGGTGGAGTTGAGGGGTTAAATAGGCAGGGAAGAAGAAGGATAGGGGCCATTTTAGGTAGAGAGAAAAGCTCCCACCCACCCTCCCCCTTTTTGTTGGGCAGTTTTGGAATGGAGGGGAGCAGGGTTGTGGTGCTGGGATTTATTGTGGGGAGTGGATTTTTTTTTGTCACGGCGGCTTGTGGCGGTGGGGGAGGGGGTCCTTGGAGTTGGGCACGGTGGAATATGAGGACAATTGGGGGGCCCCACGGTGGGGGCTGGACTCCCAGGTGGACCGAGCGGTTGTGGTGAATCGAGGGGGGGTCATTCGATGGTGCCTTTGAGCTGGGCGGTACGGCTGGAGGCAAGAATGGCTCACCCTGGTTTGACAGCTCGATGTTTTGGGGCTTCAAGGACCTCCCCCCATTGGGGTTTTATACTGTATTATGTTATGTTATGGTTGTAAATGTTATTTAATAAACGGCTGCTGTGGCCATTACATTTCCAATTGGTGGTCCGAGTTTTATTGGGATTAGGGCTCTGGGGGGGAAATTGTAATGGTGGTTAGAGGTGAGTAAGGTGGGTATGAAAGTAATGGTCGAGGCGAACATGGATAACCAATACCCTCATCATGATTGCGATGTGCGATATGCCTGCTTCTATAAAATACTGATTGAGGGGTTCTATATACCTGCTCCACAAAATATTGAGTATGGGTTTCGATATACCTGCTTCCACAAAATATTGATTGAAGGGTGTGATATAACTGCTTCCACAAAATACTGATTAAGGGGTTTGATATAACTGCTTCCGCAAAATACAGATTGAGGGGTGCGATATACCTGCTTCTACCAAATACTGATTAAGGGGTTTCATATACCTGCTCCCATAAAATTCTTATTGATGGGTACCATATACCTGCTTACACCAAATATTGATTCAGTTATTCTGTATACCTATTTCCACAAAATACTGATTGAGGGGTGGGATATACCTGCTTCCACAAAATACTGATTAAGGCGTTCTATTTACCTGCTTCCACAAAATACAAATTGAGGGCTGCGATAAACCTGCTTCCACAAAATATTGATTGAGGCCTACGATACACTGGCTTCCACAAAATACTGATTGAGGGGTGCGATATACCTGCTTGTATAAAATATTGATTAAGGGGTTTCTATATACCTGCTTCTACAAAATAATTATTGAGGGGTGCAATATACCTGCTTCCACAAAATTCTGATTAAGGGGTTTGATATAACTGCATCCACAAAATACGGATTCAGGGTTGCGATATACCTGCTTCCACCAAATATTGATTCAAGTGTTCTATATACCTGTTTCCACAAAATAGTGATTATGGGGTTCGATATACCTGCTCCCACAAAATACTGATTGAGGGCTGTGATAAACCTGCTCCACCAAATATTCATTGAGGCCTACGATAAACCGGCTTCCGCAAAATCCTGATTGAGGGGTGCGATATGCCTGCTTCTACAACATATTTATTAAGGGGGTTTCTTTATAATTGCTTCTGCAAAACAATTATTGAGGGGTGCGATATACCTGCTTCCACAAAACACAGATTGAGGGTTGCGATATACCTGTTTCCACCAAATATTGATTCAAGTGTTCTATATACCTGTTTCCACAAAATACTGATTGAGGGGTTTTATATACCTGCTTCCACAAAATACAGATTAAGGGGTGCGATATACCTTGTTCCACCAAATATTGATTCAGGTGTTCTATATACCTGTTTCCACAAAATTCTGATGGAGGGGTTTGATATACTTGCTTCTTCTAAATACTGATTAAGAGGTTCATTATGCCTGCTTTCACAAAATACTGATTGAGGGGTGCGATGTACCTGCTTCTACAAAATACTGATTGAGATGTGCAATATACCTGCTTCCACCAAATATTAATTAAGACCTGCGATACACCGTCTTCCACAAAATACTAGTTGAGGGGTGCGATATACCTGCTTCCACTAAATATTGATTGAGGCCTGTGATACACCGGCTTCCACAAAATACTGATTGAGGGGTGCGATATTCCTGCTTCCACCAAATAATGATTCAGGGGTTCAATATACCTGTCTCCACAAAATACTGATTGAGGGGTGCTATATACCTGCTTCTACAAAATACTGATTAAGGGGTTCTATATACCTGCTTCCACAAAATACTGATTAAGGGGTGCAATATACTTGCTTCCACAAAATACTGATTAGGGGTTTACTCTACCTGCTTCCATAAAATACAGATTGAGGGGTGCGATATACCTTCTTCCACATAATATTGATTAAGGTATTCTATATTCCTGTTTCCACAAAATACTGATTGAGGGGTGCGATATACCTGCTTCTATAAAATACTGATTAAGGGGTTCTATATACCTGCTTCCACAAAATACTGATTGAGGGTTGCGATATACCTGTTTCCACAAAATACTGATTGAAGGGTGTGATATACCTGCTTCTGCAAAATAATCATTAGGGGGTTTGATATACCTGCTCATACAAAATACTGATTAAAGGGTTCTATCTACCTGCTTCCACAAAATACAGATTGATGGTTGTTATATACCTGCTTCCACAAAATACTGATTGAGTAGTTCGATATTCCTGCTTCCACAAAATACTGATTAAGAGGTTTGATATACCTGCTTCCACAAAATACTGATTAAGAGGTTTGATATACCTGCTTCCACAAAATACTGATTGATGGGTGCATTATATCTGCTTCCACAAAATACTGATTGAGTGGTTCGATATTCCTGCTTCCACAAAATACTGATTAAGAGGTTTGATATACCTGCTTCCACAAAATACTGATTGATGGGTGCATTATACCTGCTTCCACAAAATATTGATTAAGGGGTTTGATATATCTGCTTCCATAAAATATAGATTGAGGGGTGCCTTATACCTGTTTCCACCAAATATTGATTCAGGTGTTCTTTATAGCTGTTTCCATAAAATACTGATTGAGGGGTGGGATATACCTTCTTCTACAAAATACTGATTAAGGGGTTTGATATTCCTGCTTCCACAAAATACATATTAAGTGGTGCGATATACCTGCTTCCACCAAATATTGAATCAGGTGTTCTATATACCTGTTTACACAAAATACTGATTGAGGGGTGCGATATACCTGCTTCCACAAAATAATGATTTAGGGGTTTGATATTGCTGCTTCCACAAAATACTGATTGAGGGGTGCGATATATACCTGCTTTTACCAAATATTGATTCAGGGGTTCTATATACCTGTTTTCACAAAATACTGATTGAGGGGTGCGATATACCTGCTACTACAAAATACTGATTAAGGGGTTCTTTATACCTGCTTCCACAAAATACTGATTGAGGGGTGCGATATACAGGCTTCCACCAAATACTGATTGACGCCTGCGATATACCTGCTTCTACAAATACTGCTCTTTTCTAGTGACTTTAGTACAGAGAAATTTTGCAAATGACAGGCAGAGGTAGAGGCAGGCCATTCTGCAGGGGTTGTAGGGGTCGGGCAGGTGCACAAGGCTGAATCCTAAGTGGGAAGTTGGAGAAGTTGCGTGCGATTACGTCAAAGGACGCACCAGAGTTGGTTGAGTGGCTCACTCAGCCTTCCACTTTTGCACCCTCCATATCCTCTGTATCTGCACCCTCCTCACTTTCTGCTGTGTGCACCCCCAAAGACATCACCACCACCCCCATCATAGCCCCTCCATTCGAATCAGAGAAATTATTTTTCCATCCATTTCCAGACCTTACTGATGTGCAGCCATTCTTGGCATCGGATGAGGAAGAGGAGGTAGCAACGACCGCCAACCAGCGGTCTGATGACAGTACCCAGATCAGCCCAAGGAAGGTGGTCCCCGCTGTTGCTGCCTACTCCAAGATCTCTAATGTGAGTGGTGGTGAAGGGAACGATGATGACGTGTCAATTGATGTGACGTGGGTGCCCACAAAAGAGGAAGAGGTGGGTAGTTCAGTGGGAGAGACTGAGCAGCAGATAAGGAGGAGAAGGAGGAGAAGCAGGCAGAACTAGCAGTGCACAGGAGGCAAAAAGCAGACTGCAAATGTATCTGGAGCGAGCCATCCACCATGCACGGTCACATCTTGCGGTCCCAGGATGCCGGCACATGGCTCCACAGTGTGTGCTTTTTTTTAATGTGTCAGCTGATGACAATAGTGTTGCCATCTGCAGCCTGTGCTGTCAACGCATAAGTCGTGGTAAGCCCAACACTCACCTAGGGACGACCGCCTTAAGGATGCACCTGGCCTTCCATCACTGAGCACAGTGGGAGCAACGCCGTCAGAACCCACAAAGCTATACTCCCGACACTCCTCGTCCTGCCTTTTCTCCTTCTCCTCTCTCTTCCCATTTGTCCTCCACTCCACCTTCCACCGTGTCATCGTCACGTTCATCTGGCAGAAGGCAGGCTTCCGTGGCCCAAATGTTCGAGCGTAAAAAGTTGATGATGCCGGATAACCCTCTTGCCCAACGGCTGACCACTGGCTTGTCGGAATTGCTAGGCCGCCAACTTCTGCCATATAAACTGGTGGACTCGGAGGCCTTTAGAAAATTTGTGGCCATTGGCACACCGCAATGGAAGGTCCCCGGAAGGAAATATTTCTTCCAGAAGGGCATCCCAGAGCCATATGGCCTTGTTTAGCGGCAATTGAATATATCTCTGGCACACAGTGTCGGTACCAAGATACATCTGACCACAGACACGTGGTCTAGCAAACACGGGCAGGGAAGGTACATAACTTTTACTGCCCACTGGGTGAATCTTCTGACTGATGTCAAGCATGTAACCCGTGGCACCCATGTGGATTTGGTGTTACCGCCACGGATTGCATGCAGTCCTGCCTCTTCTTCTGCTCCTCCTACTCCATGCTCCGTCTTCTCTTTAGCTGACTCCTCCTTTTCCACTGCTACCGCCTCTTCCTCTGCACCCCCAAGCTCCCCAAAACCTATTTGACGTGCCAGGTGAGACGTTGCCATGCTGCGCTATGGCTGTTGTGCCTGGAAGCCAAGAGTCACACCGGTCCTGCACTGCTTTCAGCTCTGCAGACACAGGCCGATCAGTCACTAACCCCGCTCAATTTGACAGTTGGTAAAGTGGTGTGCGACAACAGTGCCAATCTGCTGAGCGCGCTGAAACAGGCAAAATGACACATGTGCCGTGCATGGCACACGTCCTTAACTTAGTCGTGCAGCGATTCGTTGTCAAGTACCCCGGGGTCCAGGACATCTTGCGGCAGGCCAGCAAAATCTTTGGCTATTTTAGAAGATCTTACACGGCCATGGCTCACCTTGCTGACGTTCAGAGGTGACACCGCCTGCCCGTCAGATGTCTGATTTGTGATAGCCCGATGCGATGGAACTCCACCTTGTATATGCTTGAAAGGCTGCTCTAGCAGCAATGTCCTGTTAACGACTACCTGTACAAACTCTGCATCAGGACAGGTTCTGGGGAGCTTGGTTTCTTTTCACCGTGCCAGTGGCTGCTCATGCGCGATGCATGTAGACTTCTGCGACCATTTGATGGGATCACCAAAGTGGTCAGTTGCAGCCAGGACACCATCAGTGACATCGTAACTTACATCTTTTTTCTGGAGCGTGCATTGCATCGTGTCATTGATTAAGCCGTCGAGAAACAGGAGCTGGAAGATGAGGAAGTCGCAATGCTGAATGAATTCCCAGGAGGGGGGGGGGGCTACTCCATCTGAGTCAAGTCAGCAGGAGTCTGAAGAGGAGTCAGCAGAGGATCGTGGCTGGAGGGGAGGAGGAGGAGTAGGAGCAAGAAGAGCAGGCTTTGAGGGGTACTTTAAACGTAACTTTTCGGGGATCCCTGGTGTTGTCTGTGGCTGGGGGGAAAGACTGAGGATAACATTCTCCTGGGCGATGAGCAGTAGCCAGGATGCTCCACCTCTTCCAATTTAGTGCAAGTGGGGGCCTTCATGCTCCAGTGCTTGAAGAGGAACCCTCGTATAAAAAGCATAAAGGGCAAGGACCAGTACTGGGTGGCATTGTACTTAGACCCCCGATGCAAATACAAAATGGCGGACATGGTACCAGCATCACAGAGGGCTGTCAGAATGCAGCATTTCCAGGCCTTGCTGCGAGTGATGCTGCATTCTGCTGTTGCGGGCGCTGGCAGAGGAATTTCCACCCACAGTGAAAGAGGTGCAGGTACCAATCCTACCGTGCTTGCAAGAAGAGGGCAGTTTGAAGGTGTTAGTCACTTTGGATATGAGATCATTCTTGCAGCCAACCGATCGAGAGCCGCCCTCTGGATCCAGCCTCAGGGAACGCCTAGACCGTCAGGTGTCCAACTACATCAGGTTAACGGCCGATGTGGACTCTTTGAGAAGCGAAGAACCACTGGACTATTGGGTGTGCAGGCTCCACCTGTGGCCAGAGCTGGCACAATATGCCATGGAACTCTTGGCTTTCCCCTCGTCGAGTGTCCTGTCTGAAAAGACGTTCAGCACAGCAGGGGGGATCGTAACCGATAAGCGCACTTGCCTAGCTCACGATAGTGTGGACTACCTCACATTTCTAAAAATGAATGAGGTATGGATCTCGGAGGAATTCAACACCTGTGATGACCAAGTGTAATTGAATTTCCTCATGCCAGCGCACACATTACCGCCACCACTCAGAACAAAGAATGGTCCTTGTCTTATGTATATACAGCGGCATAAAAGACCTTTTCTGTCAGGTGAATGCCTAATTTTTTGGGCCTCTAATCCACTGGTCTACAGTAAAATTCTTATTCAGTGACCGCATTATGTACCTCCAGCCACATAATCGCTTGTTCTTTTCTGTCAGGTGAATGCATAATTTTTGGGACCTGTACTCCACTTGCCTAAAGTAAAATTGTTATTCAGTGACCGCCTAATGTACCTTCAGCTACATAATCAATTGTTCTTTTCTGTCAGGTGAATGCCTAATGTTTGGAGACTGTACTTAACTGGCCTGCAGTAAAATTGTTATCCACTGACCATCTAATATACCTCCATCCACATAATCACTTTTTCTTTTCTGTGAGGTGAATGCATAATTTTTGGGGCCTGTACTCCACTGGCCTACAGTAAACTTGTTATTCAGCGAACGTCTAATGTACCTCCAGCCACATAATCACTTGTTCTTTTCTGTGTAGTGAATGCCTAATGTTTGGGGCCTGTACTCTACTGGCCTGCAGTAAAATTGTTATCCACTGACCATCTAATATACCTCCAGCCACATAATCACTTGTTCTTTTCTGTCTGGTGAATTCCTAATTAGAGTTAAGCGGACACCTGGATGTTCGGGTTCGACGGGTTCGGCCGAACTTCGGAAAAAAGTTCGAGTTCGGGACCCGAACTTGACCCGAACTTGACCCCGAACCCCATTGAAGTCAATGGGGACCCGAATTTTGAGCACTAAAATGGCTCTAAAAATGTCATGGAAAGGGCTAGAGGGCTGCAAATGTCGTCAAAATGTGGTTAAGAGCATAGCAAGTGCTCTGCAAACAAATGTGGATAGGGAAATGACTTTAAATAACAGTAAATACGTAAAAATAAAAAATAATAATCTTGATCTAGGAGGACCAGGTCCATATGGAGTAGGAGGTTGAGGAGGCGGTGGATGTGGCGGTGTAGGTGGAAGTGGCAGTGGAGGAGGAGGCCTACACTGCTTTTTGTTTTAAATTTTATTTTTATTTTTTTAAATTAGGGTACACCCCAAAACATTGGGAAATATAACCCTCCAGTCGTGCTAAACACACGTTCAGACAACACACCGGCTGCAGGGCAGGCGAGCACCTCCAAGGCGTAAAGGGCAAGCTCAGGCCACGTGCCCAATATGGAGACCCAGAAGTTGCAGGGGCTGACCCCTGTCAGTTAGTTTGTGTAAGCGTGTGCATACTTACTGCCCCACCATGTCGCACGTCACCGTGATGTTCACGATCCAATTTGATATCTGCTCTATCAACTTTCAATGTTCTTTTATGCGCCTACCTTGGTGATTACGGGTGGCGGAAATCAGGGTTCCAGGCCGGAGAGGGAGCGTGAGAAAAAGAGATCAAATTTAAGGGAGGCGCAAATGTGGGACAAATTACAGAAGCCCAAATGTGGGCCAAAAGAGTCAAGCGGAATTGTGGGAAAAGCTATTGAGGCGCAAATGTTGGCAAAAAGAGTATAGCGGAAATGTGGGACAAAGTATTGAAGCTTAAATGTGGTACAACTTGTTTAAGTTTAAGCATTGAATCAAAGGAGGTGGCGCGCATCAATTAACCGCCTCCGGACCGCCTAACGCAGGATTGCATTCCGGAGGCGGCTGGCTCAGGCACACTCACGCGCCGGCGCGTCATCTCGCGAGAGGCAAGATTTCCTGTAAACGCGCGCACACAGGCGTGCGCGTTCACAGGAACTGCAGGTAATCTAGTGGATCTGCAGCCTGCCAGCGGCGATCATTCGCTGGCAAGCTGTAGATCCGATTTTTTTAACCCCTTAAAGGTATATTAGACGCTGTTTTGATAACGGCGTCTAATATACCTGCTACCTGGTCCTCTGGTGGTCCCTTTTGCTTGGATCGACCACCAGAGGACACAGGCAGCTCTGTAAAGTAGCACCAAACACCACTACACTACACACCCCCCTGTCACTTATTAACCCCTTATTAACCCCTGATCACCCCATATAGACTCCCTGATCACCCCCCTGTCACTGATCACCCCCCTGTCATTGATCACCCCCCTGTAAGGCTCCATTCAGATGTCAGTATGTGTTTTGCGGATCCACGGATCCGCAAAACACATACGGACGTCTGAATGGAGCCTGACAGGGGGGTGATCAATAACAGGGGGGTGATCACCCCATATAGACTCCCTGATCACCCCCTGTCATTGATCACCCCCCTGTAAGGCTCCATTCAAACGCCCTTATGTGTTTTGCGGATCCACGGATCCGCAAAACACATATGGACGTCTGAATGGAGCCTTACAGGGGGGTGATCACCCCATATAGACTCCCTGATCACCCCCCTGTCATTGATCACCCCCCTGTAAGGCTCCATTCAGACGTCCGTATGTGTTTTGCGGATCCGCGGATTCATGGATCCACGGATCCGCCTAACACATACGGATGTCTGAATGGAGCCTTTCAGGGGGGTGATCAGCCCACATAGACTCCCTGATCACCCCCCTGTCATTGATCACCATTTTGAAAGAAGACACCCCAAGGTATATCGTGATGGACATGAGACTTTGTAAGAAAAAAAAAAAAATCATCATTTTCCGCTAACTTGTGCCAAAAAAATAAAAATTCTAGGAACTCGCCATGCCCCTCACGGAATACCTTGTGGTGTCTTCTTTAGAAAATGGGGTCACTTGTGGGGTAGTTATACTGCCCTGGCATTTTAGGGGCCCTAAGGCGTGAGAAGTAGTTTGAAATCAAAATGTGTAAAAAATGCCCTGTGAAATCCTAAAGGTGCTCTTTGGAATTTGGGCCCCTTTGCCCACCTAGGCTGCAGAAAAGTGTCACACATGTGGTATCGCCGTACTCAGGAGAAGTTGGGCAATGTGTTTTGGGGGTGTCTTTTTACATATACCCATGCTGGGTGAGAAAAATATCTCTCTAAAAGACAACTTTTCCCATTTTTTTTATACAAAGTTGACATTTGACAGAGATATTTATCTCACCCAGCATGGGCATGTGTAAAAAGACACCCCAAAACACATTGCCCAACTTCTTCTGAGTACGGTGATACCACATGTGTGACACTTTTTTGCAGCCAAGGTGGGCAAAGGGGCCCAAATTCCAAAGAGCACCTTTCGGATTTCACAGGGCATTTTTTACACATTTTGATTTCAAACTACTTCTCACGCATTAGGGTCCCTAAAATGCCAGGGCAGTATAACTACCCCACAAGTGACACCATTTTGGAAAGAAGACACCCCAAGGTATTTCGTGATGGGCATAGTGAGTTCATGGAAGTTTTTATTTTTTGTCACAAGCCAGTGGAATATGAGACTTTGTAAGAAAAAAATAAATAAATAAATAAATCATCATTTTCCGCTAACTTGTGACAAAAAATAAAAAGTTCTTTGAACTCACTATGCCCATCAGCGAATACCTTAGGGTGTCTACTTTCTGAAATGGGGTCATTTGTGGGGTGTTTGTACTGTCTGGCCATTGTAGAACCTCAGGAAACATGACAGGTGCTCAGAAAGTCAGAGCTGCTTCAAAATGCGGAAATTCACATTTTTGTACCATAGTTTGTAAACGCTATAACTTTTACCCAAACCATTTTTTTTTAATCCAACCATTTTTTTTTTATTAAAGGCATGTAGAACAATAAATTTAGAGAAAAATTTATATAGAAATGTATTTTTTTATTTTTATTTTAGAACTGAAAGTGAAAAATTTCATTTTTTTGCAAAAATTTCGGTAAATTTCGATTAATAACAAAAAAAAGTTAAAATGACAGCAGCAATGAAATACCACCAAATGAAAGCTCTATTAGTGAGAAGAAAAGGAAATAAAATTCATTTGGGTGGTAAGTTGTATGACCGAGCAATAAACCGTGAAAGTAGTGTAGTGCAGAATTGTAAAAAGTGGTCTGGTCATTAAGGGGGTTTAAGCTAGGGGAGCTGAGGCGGTTAAAGAAGCATTTCAGAAATTTTATTCCCTGTCACCTATGCAGAGCAGGGGTTTATTCACGTCTAAAATTGTATGTCAACCCAAGAATGTAACAGAAAAATTACAGAAATTAATTAACCTGTCTACTTGGTAGAGCAGGGGTCTATGAGAGAAAACCATTGTTTATTGTCACCCGAAAATGTAAAATAAAAATTATTGAAATTTATTTAGCTGTCAACTAGGTAAATGAGGGGTATATTACACCCAAAAATTTGTGAATTTTACCATAAAATGTAACTGCCAAATGTTTTTTTGTTTTTTTTACCGGTCTAATAGGTATTAGAGTTGAGCGAACACCTAGATGTTCGGGGAGTTCGGTCGAACTTTAAAAAAAAGTCCGGGTTCGGGACCCGAACTTGATCCGAACTTGGACCCGAACCCGAACCCCATTGAAGTCAATGGGGACCCGAACTTCACTTTATTATTTTCCGTTATAACATGGTTATAACGGAAAATAATAGTTTTAGCTTTTTCAGATCTGAGTTTTCACGATCGTGAAAACTCAGATCCGACAGTATATTCTAACAGAGGCGTTCCTCTGGGGTTAATTGTAAGGGGTTAATTGTGCGGATCTCAGCCCCCTGTAAGAGATCGGGTGCTGCCAGGTAGCAGGGGGCCATTATGTCCACAGTTTTCAGTATATTCTAACTTGAAGCGTCCCCATCACTATGGGAACGCCTCTGTGTTAGAATATACTGTCGGATCTGAGTTTTCACGATCTAACTCAAATCCAATGGTACATTCCAACATAGAGGACTTCCCATGGTGATGGGGACGCTTCAAGTTAAAATATACCATCGGATTGGAGAAAACTCCGATCCGATGGTATATTAATATTACCCGAACACCGAACCCGAACCCGAACTTTTACTGAAATTTTCGGGTTCGGGTGCCTAACCCTAATAGGTATTGCAGTGGTACATCACACCAAAAAATTGCTGAATTTCACCAGAAAATGTTAAAGATAACTTTTTTTTTTTTTAACCGGCCTACTAGGTATAGCAGTTGTACTATACACCCCAAAATTGGTGAATTTCACCAGAAAATGTTAATGACAATTTAATTTTTATTTTTAAACGGCCTACTAGGTATATACAGTGGTACTATACACCCAAAAATTGGTGAATTTCACCAGAAAATGTTAATGATAATTTTATTTTATTTTTTAACCGGCCTACTAGGTATAGCAGTGGTACTATTCACCAAAAAATTGCTGAATTTCACTAGAAAATGTAACTGCCAATTTTTTTATATTTTTTTTTTTACTGGTCTACTAGGTATAAATTGCTGAATTTCACCAGAAAATGTAACTGACAATTTATTTTATTTTTTTAACCGGCCTACTAGGTATAGCAGTGGTACTATACACCCAAAAATTGGTGAATTTCACCTGTATATGTTAACCACTTAAGGACCACAGGTTTATACCCCCCTAGTGACCAGGCCCTTTTTTACAAATCGGCACTCCACAACTTTAGCGGTTTATTGCTCGGTCATGCAACTTACCACCCAAATGAATTTTACCTCCTTTTCTTCTCACTAATAGAGCTTTCATTTGGTGGTATTAGAATCACTGGTCATTTTTTACACATTTTGATTTCAAACTTCTTACCACACATTTGGGCCCCTAGAATGCCAGGGCACTATAACTACCCCACAAGTGACCCCATTTTGGAAAGAAGACACCCCCAGGTATTTCGTGATGGGCATAGTGAGTTCATGGAAGTTTTTATTTTTTGTCACAAGTTAGTGGAATATGAGACTTTGTAAGGAGAAAAAAAAAAATATAAAATCATCATTTTCCGCTAACTTGTGACAAAAAATATAAAATTCTAGGAACTCGCCATGCCCCTCACGGAATACCTTGGGGTGTCTTCTTTCCAAAATGGGGTTACTTGTGGGGTAGTTATACTGCCCTGGCATTTTCCAGGGGCCCGAATGTGTGGTAAGTAGGTAAATGACCTGTGAAATCCTAAAGGTGCTCTTTGGAATGTGGGCCCCTTTTCCCACCTAGGCTGCAAAAAAGTGTCACATATGTGGTATCG
This sequence comes from Bufo bufo, assembly GCF_905171765.1. Classification (NCBI taxonomy): domain Eukaryota; kingdom Metazoa; phylum Chordata; class Amphibia; order Anura; family Bufonidae; genus Bufo; species Bufo bufo. Next base: position 563,880,818 of record NC_053392.1, on the reverse strand, counting down.
CCGTATTCAGGAGAAGTTGGGCAATGTGTTTTGGGGTGTCTTTTTACATATACTCATGCTGGGTGAGAGAAATATCTCAGCAAAAGACAACTTTTCCCATTTTTTTATACAAAGTTGTCATTTGACCAAGATATTTATCTCACCCAGCATGGGTATATGTAAAATGACACCCCAAAACACATTGCCCAACTTCTCCTGAGTACGGCGATACCAGATGTGTGACACTTTTTTGCAGCCTAGATGCGCAAAGGGGCCCACATTCCTTTTATGAGGGCATTTTTAGACATTTGGATCCCAGACTTCTTCTCACGCTTTAGGGCCCCTAGAATGCCAGGGCAGTATAAATACCCCACATGTGACCCCATTTTGGAAAGAAGACACCCCAAGGTATTCAATGAGGGGCATGGCGAGTTCATCGAAATTTATTTTTTTTGGCACAAGTTAGCGGAAATTGATTTTATTTATTTTTTTCTCACAAAGTCTCCCTTTCCGCTAACTTGGGACAAAAATTTCAATCGTTCATGGACTCAATATGCCCCTCACGGAATACCTTGGGGTGTCTTCTTTCCGAAATGGGGTCATATGTGGGGTATTTATACTGCCCTGGCATTCTAGGGGCCCTAAAGCGTGAGAAGAATTCTGGAATATAAATCTCTAAAAATTTTTACGCATTTGGATTCCGTGAGGGGTATGGTGAGTTCATGTGAGATTTTATTTTTTGACACAAGTTAGTGGAATATAAGACTTTGTAAGAAAAAAAAAATAAATTCCGCTAACTTGGGCCAAAAGATTGTCTGAATGGAGCCTTACAGGGGGGTGATCAATGACAGGGGGGTGATCAATGACCGGGGGGTCATCAATGACAGGGAGGTGATCAGGGAGTCTATATGGGGTGATCACCCCCCTGTCATTGATCACCCCCCTATAAGGCTCCATTCAGATGTCCGTATGTGTTTTGCGGATCTGATCCATGTATCCGTGGATCCGTAAAAATTATACGGACATCTGAATGCAGCCTGACAGGGGGGGGTGATCAATGACAGGGGGGGTGATCAATGACAGGGGGGTGATCAATGACAGGGGGGGTGATCAATGACAGGGGGGTGATCAGGGAATCTATATGGGGTGATCACCTCCCCTGGAAGGCTCCAGGGAGACGCCTGTATGTGTTTTGCGGATCCGATCCATCTATCAGTGGATCCGTAAAAATCATGCGGACGTCTGAATGGAGCTTTACAGGGGGGTGATCAATGACAGGGGGGTAATCAATGACAGGGGGGGTGATCAGGGAGTCTATATGGGGTGATCACCACAGTCATTGATCACGCCCCTGTTAGGCTCCATTCAGACGTCCGTATGCGTTTTGCGGATCCGATCCATCTATCAGTAGATCCGTAAAAATCCTGCGGACATCTGAATGGAGCTTTACAGGGGGGTGATCAATGACAGGGGGGTAATCAATGACAGGGGGGTGATCAGGGAGTCTATATGGGGTGATCACCACAGTCATTGATCACGCCCCTGTAAGGCTCCATTCAGACGTCCGTATGCGTTTTGCGGATCCGATCCATCTTTTAGTGGATCCGTAAAAATCATGCGGACATCTGAATGGAGCTTTACAGGGGTGTGATCAATGACAGGGGGGTAATCAATGACAGGGGGGTGATCAGGGAGTCTATATGGGGTGATCACCACAGTCATTGATCACGCCCCTGTAAGGCTCCATTCAGACGTCCGTATGTGTTTTGCGGATCCGATCCATCTATCAGTGGATCCGTAAAAATCATGCGGACGTCTGAATAGAGCTTTACAGGGGGGTAATCAATGACAGGGGGGTAATCAATGACAGGGGGGTGATCAGGGAGTCTATATGGGGTGATCAGGGGTGATCAAGGTTGAATAAGGGGTTAATAAGTGACAGGGGGGGTGTAGTGTAGTGGTGCTTGGTGCAACATATTACTGAGCTACCTGTGTCCTCTGGTGGTCGATCCAAACAAAGGGGACCACCAGAGGACCAGGTAGCAGGTATATTAGACGCTGTTATCAAAACAGCGTCTGATATACCTTTTAGGGGTTAAAAAAAACACATCTCCAGCCTGCCAGCGAACGATCGCCGCTGGCAGGCTGGAGATCCACTCTCTTACCTTCCGTTCCTGTGTGCGCGCGTTCACAGGAAATCTCGGCTCACGCGAGATGACGCCAATCGGCGTTAGCGTAGCCTGGGGGAGCCGCCGCGATGACGCCTTTCGGCGTTACAGTTGCGGCAAGTGGTTAATGACAATTTTATTTATTTTTTAACCGGCCTACTAGGCATAGCAGTGGTACTATACACCCAAAAATTGGTGAATTTCACCAGAAAATGTAAATGACAAAGTAGTAAAATGATATAAAATAAAACACGTACAAAAAAAATAAAAATTGATTTATGAGGTGGAGTTCCATATGGAGTAGGAGTTTGAGGAGGCGGTGGACGTAGCGGAGTAGGTAGAAGCGGCGGTGGAGGAGTACGAGATAGCCAACACAGGTTTTTGGTTTTAATTAAATTTTTTAAAATTAAGGTACACTCCAAGAGTGTGAAATATCCAAAATACAAACATGAGCAATTGCACTGCAGTATAACAATGGCTGCTTAGTGCTGGTATACATATCTATTCTGCACAAGGTACGGACAAGTCCTGAGGGATCCATGCCTGGTTCATTTTGATAAACGTGAGCTTGTCCACATTGGCTGTGGACAGGCGGCTGCGCTTGTCTGTGATGACGCCCCCTGCACTTCCTAAAGCTCCATTGTTCCACTGAAGGAAAAAGCACCCCAGACCATTATGGTGCCCCCTCCACTGTGGCGCGTAGAAAACATCTCAGGTGGAATCTGCTTGTCATGCCAGTAACGTTGGAAACCATCAGGACCATCAAGGTTAAATTTTTTCTCATCAGAGAATAAAACTTTCTTCCACCTTTGAATGTCCCATGTTTGGTGCTCTCTTGCAAAGTCCAAACGAGCAGTTCTGTGGCATTCAAGGAGACAAGGTCTTTGAAGACGTTTTTTGTTTTTGAAGCCCTTCAGTCTCAGATGCCGTCTGATGGTTATGTGGCTGCAGTCAGCACCAGTAAGGGCCTTAATTTGGTTCGAAGATCGTCCAGTGTCTTGACAGAAAGCCAATTGGATCCTCAGTGCTGATGAAATTTTTTTTGGTATTCCACTTGACTTTTTTGTTCCATAACCCTCAGGATCATTTAAGAAATTCCAAATGACTGTCTTACTGCGTCCCACCTCAGCAGCGATGGCGCGCTGTGAGAGACCCTGCTTATGCAGTTCCACAACCCGACCACGTTTAAAAGGGAGAGGTTTTTTGCGTTTGCCATCACAACGTGTGACTACCTGACAGAAAATGACAATGAATCCAAATCTTTGCACAGATTTGGCCTTTTAAAGGCATGTGGTCCTAAAATTTGGATCAGCTGAAAAACAGCCTGTTTCAGTTTAATCGTTATTTTCAATAAATTGAATGCTCAAAAAATGTTTTGTCTCACTCTCATTTCTTCTTGTTGCATGTTGAAGCTCTACTTGGAACCTTGTTAAGATCCAACAATGTAAAATATGATTTTTTGCCATTTTTCAAGTGGTCTTAAACTTTTGATCAAAACTGTATAACTGCACCGCTGAACAGCAAATATATATTTTTTTTCCCACTAATACACACCACAAATGGCTTTAGAACATATAACTGCACCACTGAACGGCAAATATGTTTTTTCTTTTTCCACTAATACACGCCACAAAATTCTTTAGAACATATAACTGCATAGCTGAACGGCAAATATATTTTTCTTTTGCCGCTAATACACAACAAAAAGGGCTGTGATTTTAGCACTTCACCACACAACGGCTAATAAGTCCTTTTTTTCCCACTAATACAAGCCAAAAAATCCTTTAGAACATATAACTGCACCGCACAAGGACAAATAAGACGTAGAAATATTTCCCTGTAATAAACCCTGTTAATGCCTGTATCAAACAGCACTTGCACCCTAATAAGAACAGTTTGCTGGAATTACAGAGCTGTAAAATGGCAATTTGGGTGCCCAGTCAGTGCAGCAAGGTGTAATAGTATTGTTCCTATTACCCAGGCTGTAACCTCCCCTACTGAACCCTGTTCAACATAAGTGCTGTGGAATGATTCCTCCCTATCCTTTCCCTTGAATAATCTTTCCCTGCACTTGTAAATCATTTTTTTATCACAACAAAGTTTTTTCTAGCACTGTCCCTAGCGCCTGCTGACATCTCTCCATGCACTAAGTACACTGGAAAAAGGCAGAATCCAAGATGGCTGAGGCTATTTATAGGGCTGTGACATCACAGGGCTGGCTGGCTGCTGATTGGCTGCATGCCTGGCATTATAGGTGATCCTGCTTTCCCAGAGTTACTTGCTCCATGTCCTCACACGTGCAGCAGCCATTTTAGGAAAAAATGCGATTCGTTACCATGAATCACGAGGATATTCGGCTTTGGTGTGAATCAAACCATTCCGGAAAATTCGGATTGAATTCTACTTCGTCAGATTCGATTCGCTTATCTCTAGTAGTTGATCCAGTGAGTTAGTCTGATTGCCTGATTGGAGTAGGGAAGGAATTTTTTTTCCCCTGGGGAAAATTGGCTACTACCTCACAGTTATTTTTTTTTGCCTTACTCTGGATCAACTTGCAGGATAACAGGCCAAATTGGATAGACAGATGTCTTTTTTCAGCCTTATAAACTATGTTACTATGATTGGCCCTGGGGGGTGGCGCTCTGCAGAAGTACATTACAAAAATACATCGACCTTCACAAAAGATTGTTTTAAAGGATGTTGAAGCAAACTGGGAAACCTTTAAGAGACACTCTTTTGACTCACTCTGTGTAAATGAGGATACATTCACAGTATGCATTAGGAGTAGGATTGAGCGAACCCGAACTGTAAAGTTCGGGTTCGTACCGAACCTTTGGATTTTTGGACCACTGACCCGAACCCGAACATTTTCGTAAAAGTTCGGGTTCGGTGTTCGGCGCTTTCTTGGCGCTTTTTGAAAGGCTGCACATCAGCCAATCAACAAGCGTCATACTCCTCGCCCCAAGAGGCCATCACAGTCATGCCTACTAATGGCATGGCTGTGATTGGCCAGAGCAGCATTTGACCCAGGCTCTATATAAGCTTGGGTCATGTAGCGCTGCACGTCACACTGCTGTTACAAGTGTAGGGAGAGGAAGCTGCTGGACTTGTGATTTCAGGGAGAGCATAGGAGAGAATCTAACTCAGCAATCTATAGACAAATTGTTGTGTGGGTGCAGGGCACAACCGTTTTACCCTGCCCTGAGCTCATTGACCAAAAAAAAAAAACTTTTATAATTCTGTTAGGTAGGTGGGTGGCGGCGGCGGCCATTTTATGCATGCTCAGTGCACCAGCACTGCATCTGAGCTTTTGGGACATTGCAAATCACCATTTTTTGGGGGCAAACTACAACATCTGTATTAGTCAGTGTGCAATTTAAGCTAGAAATACACCCATCATTTTCTGGGGTTTGAAAAACACACTTTTTTTTTCTTCAAAAAACTGTATTTGCCAGATCTGCAAGTGTTAAAGTCAAGTTAAATATATACAGCATTCATATTCTGTTAGCAAAAAAAGACTTTTTGGGCAATCTACAACATCTGTATTAGTCAGTGTGCAATATAAGCTAGAAATACACCCATCATTTTCTGGGGTTTGAAAAACACACTTATTTGACAAAAAAAACTATTTTCAGGCCTTGCAGCATCAGCACGTGTGAAATAACAGGCTTATTTACTGCTGTCAAATTCAGTTGTTAAACAAACACTCGTTTGGGCACAAAAAATTTAGTTGGCAGCCTTTGATGCAGATGTCATTGTGAGATACACCCTTAATACATTTGGGTTACATTCAGAGATTTTAAATACCGCCATTTGGTGCACCAATATTGAATTCAGGCCTACAGAGGTTCAGGCCCTCTGAGATACCACCTCTACATACAGGGGTTTGAATTAGGCATTTGAAATACAGTCATTTGAAATACAGCCTTTTTGTGCAAAGATATATTTACTTCAGGCCTACAGAGGTTCAGACCGTGTGAGATACCCCCCTACATACAGGGGTTTGAATCAGGCATTTGAAATACAGTGATTTGAAATACAGCCTTTTTGTGCAAAGATATATTTACTTCAGGCCTACACAGGTTCAGACCATGTGAGATACCCCCCTACATACAGGGGTTTGAATCAGGCATTTGAAATACAGCTATTTGAAATTCCGCCTTTTGTGCAAAGATATATTTACTTCAGGCTTACACTGATTCAGGGCGTTTGTGATCCCCACTATACATACAGGGGTTTGAATCAGGCATTTGAAATACAGTCATTTGAAATACAGCCTTTTTGTGCAAAGATATATTTACTTCAGGCCTACACAGGTTCAGGCCCTCTGAGATACTACCTCTACATACAGGGGTTTGAATTAGCCATTTGAAATACAGCCAATTGAAATACAGCCTTTTTGTGCAAAGATATATTTACTTCAGGCCTACACTGGTTCAGGCTGTGTGAGATACCCCCCTACATACAGGGGTTTGAATCAGGTATTTAAAATACATCCATTTGAAATACAGCCATTTTGTGCCAAGAAATCTTTAATTGAGGCCTAGTCTGGTTCAGGCCGTGTGAGATACACTCTTTACATACTGTCGTTCTGTTTTTCTATTAATTAAACACCCATTTAGGGCAAAATATGAGAAGAGCGTCAAATAAGAGACGTGGCTCAGGTCGTGGTGCTGCTGGTGGAACTCCTGTTGCAGGGAGAGGACGTGGTCGATCTGTGCCAGCTACACGGACAAGTGAAACCCTTTTCCTCAGGTGCGAGTAGGCGACAAAATCTGCAGCGGTATTTGGTCGGGCCTAATGCTGCTCTACGAATGGTGAGGTCTGAACAAGTACAGGCGATAGTAGATTGGGTTGCTGACAGTGGATCCAGTTCCTTCACATTGTCTCCCACCCAGTCTCCTGCTGAAAGACCACAGTTGGCACCTGCAGCCGATGTCCATCAGTCTTTCACCTCACCCCCTTGCAAATCAGCCAAGCAGTCTGAGCCCCAAGTCATGCAGCAGTCTCTTCTGCTTTTTGATGACTCTGTTAGCAGGGTTTCACAGAGCCATCCACCTTGCCCTGCCCCAGAAGTGGAAGAGATTGAGTGCACAGATGCACAACCACTTATTTTTCAAGATGAGTACATGGGAGGACCATCGCAGCACGTCTCGGATGATGACAAAACACAGGTGCCAACTGCTGGGGCTTTCGAAAGCGTGCAGACCGACAAGGAAATCAGGGGTGAAGACTGGGTGGAAGATGATGTGGAGGACGATGAGGTCTCGACCCCACATGGAATCAAGATCATGCGAGTGACCGATGTAGTTCGGAGGAAGAGGCGGTGGTCGCACAGAGCCACCAGCACAGCAGAAGAGGGAGCAGGGTGCCAAAGCGGGGCAGCCATCCTCTAGACAGTACGCCTCCTACTGCTCACCGCAGCAAGGGACCGAGCACACCAAAGCCAGCTCCAAGGAGTTCCCTGGCATGGCTGTTCTTCAGACAATGTGCTGACGACAAGACACGAGTGGTTTGCACGCTGTGCAATCAGAGCCTGAAGCGAGGCATAAACGTTCTCAACCTGAGCACAACCTGCATGACCAGGCATTTAAGTGCAAAGCACGAGCTGCAGTGGAGTAGACACCTAAAAAACCAAGAAAGGTCTCTGGCTCCTCCTGCTTCCTCTTCTGCTGCAGCCACGGCCTCTTCATCCACCTCTGGAGTGACAGTGCCACCTGGCACCCCACAAATAGAGGATCTGCCAGCAACACCAACACCTGGGTCACCAAGCATCTCCACAATGTCCCACGGAAGCGTTCAGCTCTCCATATCCCAAAAGCTGGAGAGGAAGAGGAAGTACCCCCCTACCCACCCGCGATCCCTAGCCCTGAATGCCAGCATTTCTAAATTACTTGCCTTTGAAATACTGTCATTCTGTCTGGAGGAGATGGATAGTTTTAAAGGCCTTATGGCGGTGGCTGTTCCACAGTACGTCGTGCCTAGCCGCCATTACTTTTCAAAGCGATCCATCCCTTCCCTTCACAACCAAGTGGAGGACAAAATCAGGTGTGCACTGCGCAACGCCATCTGTGGCAAGGTGCACCTGACTACGGATACGTGGACCAGTAAGCACGGTCAGGGCCGTTATATCTCCATAACAGCACACTGGGTAAATGCAGTGGCGGCTGGGCTGAGGGGGATAGCAGGGCGCTTCAGTTTTCCTCCTGTTGCTTCCTCCTCCTACTCCGCTTCCTCATCCTCTACCAGCTCCTCATCTGGTCAGCGTAACACCTTCACCACCAACTTCAGCACAGCCAGGCAGTTTTAAAACGTATCTGTTTGGGGGACAAACCCCACACCGCGCAGGAGCTGTGGACGGGCCTTGAACAACAGACCGATGAGTGGTTTGTGCCAGTCTGCCTCAAGCCCAGCCTGGAGGTGTGCGATAATGGGCGAAATCTCGAAGCAGCTCTGGGACTAGCCGGTTTGACGCACATCCCTTGCATGTGCTGAATTTGGTGGTGCAGAGATTCCTTAAAAATTACCCCGACATATCAGAGCTGCTGCATAAAGTGTGGGCCGTCTGTGCACGCTTTCGGCGTTCTCACCTTGCTGCTGCTCGCCTGTCAGTGCTGCAGCGTAACTTCGGCCTTCCCGCTCACCGCCTCATATGCGACGTGCCCACAAGGTGGAACTCCACCTTGCACATGCTGGCCAGACTGTGCGAGCAGCAGCAGGCGATAGTGGAGTTTCAGCTGCAGCACGCACGGGTGAGTCGCTCGGCGGAACAGCACCACTTCACCACTAATGACTGGGCCTCCATGCGAGACCTGTGTTCCCTGTTGCACTGTTTCGAGTACTCCACCAACATGGCCAGTGCCGATAACGCTGTTCTCAGCATTACTATCCCACTTCTATGCCTCCTTGAAAAAACGCTCCTGGCGATGATGGAAGAGGATGTGGCACAGGAGGAGGAGGAGGAAGAAGAGGGATCATTTTGTAGGGTTTCCGGCCAGTCATTCCCAAGTGGCTCCGAGGGGTGGGTTCCTGCACCCACAAACCCAAGGTACACAATTGTCCAGCCAGGGCACAGTTCTGGAGGATGAGGAGGTGGAGGATGAGGAGATGGAGGAGGAGGAACCATGTTCACAGCAGGGTGGCACCCAGACCAGCTCATGGCCATCACTGGTGCATGGATGGGGGGATACAGAGGACACAGACGATACACCTCCCACAGAGGACAGCTTTTCATTGCCTCTGGCCAGCCTTGCACACACGATTACATGCTGCAGTGTCTCCGCAACGACCGCAGAGTTGCCCACATTCTAACTTGCGCTGATTACTGGGTGGCCAGCTGCTGGATCCCCGTTACAAGGACAATGTAGTGTCCTTATTCGGTCACTATACCGTGATCGTAAGATGCGCGAGTACAAGCACACGCTGGTAGACGCGCTGCTGGTGGCATTCCCACCTGACAGCGGGGGTACAGTGGAAGCACAAGGCGAAGGCAGAGGACGAGGAAGAGGTCGCCAACGCAGCTGGGGCACCACCAGCACCTCAGAAGGCAGGGTTAGCATGGCCGACATGTGGAAAAGCTTTGTCAGCACGCCACAACAACCAGCACCACCAGCTGATATGGAACGTCTTAGCAGGAGGCAGCATTTCACCAACATGGTGGAGCAGTATGTGTGCACAAGCCTACACGTACTGAATGACGGGTCTGCCCCCTTCAACTTCTGGGTCTCCAAATTGGGCACATGGCCTGAGCTTGCCCTTTACGCCTTGAAGGTGCTGGCCTGCCCTGCAGCCAGTGTATTATCTGAACGTGTGTTTAGCACGGCAGGGGGCGTCATCACAGAAAAGCGCAGCCGCCTGTCCACAGCCAACGTGGACAAGCTCACGTTCATTAAAATGAACCAGGCTTTGATCCCACAAGATTTGTCTGTACCTTGTGCAGAATAGACATTTATACCACAATCAAACATACATTCTTGTACTCAAGGCAAGTGCAATATTTTGGGGTCTACCTACCCCAATAAAAAAATAAAAATAAACATTGTTGGCTACCTCCTCCTTCTGCATTGCTGCCTCCACCTACAACACCACATTCACCGCCTCCTCAACCTCCGACTCCATATCCACCTCCATCTCTGAGTTGCAGGTTAATAATTTGTAATTTTTAGTTATTTTATTTTAAGTTATTTCCCTATCCACATTTGTTTGCAGAGCAGTTGCCATGCTCTTAAGCACATTTTACTGCCTTTTACATCCCTCTAGCCTTTTCAAGGACTATTTTAGTGCCCTAAATTGAAAAAAATCTTATTTTCAATTGTCGGGTGAAATTTTACCATTTTTGGCGTATACAAACCCCTGCTGAGCCTGGGTGACAGGGGCCTAAATCTCTCAAAATCCTCTGTTCTATTGCTGGGTGACAAGATCCTCCTTTTGCCGTGAATGAACCCCTGCTGTGCCTGGGTGACAGGGGCCTAAATCTCTCAAAATCCTCTGTTCTATTGCTGGGTGACATGAACCCCCTTTGGCCGTGAATGAACCCCTTCTGTGCCTGGGTGACAGGGGCCTAAATCTCTCAAAATCCTCTGTTCTATTGCTGGGTGACATGAACCCCCTTTTGCCGTGAATGAACTCCTGCTGTGCCTGGGTGACAGGGGCCTAAATCTCTCAAAATCCTCTGTTCTATTGCTGGGTGACAGGATCCCCCTTTTGCCGTGAATGAATCCCTGCTGTGCCTGGGTGACAGGGGCCTAAATCTCTCAAAATCCTCTGTTCTATTGCTGGGTGACATGAACCCCCTTTTGCCGTGAATGAACCCCTGCTGTGCCTGGGTGACATGGGCCTAAATCTCTCAAAATCCTCTGTTCTATTGCTGGGTGACATGAACCCCCTTTTGCCGTGAATGAACCCCTGCTGTGCCTGGGTGACATGGGCCTAAATCTCTCAAAATCCTCTGTTCTATTGCTGGGTGACAAGAACCCCCTTTTGCCGTGAATGAACCCCTGCTGTGCCTGGGTGACATGGGCCTAAATCTCTCAAAATCCTCTGTTCTATTGCTGGGTGACAAGATCTCCCTTTTGCCGTGAATGAACCCCTGCTCTGCATTGCTGACAGGGAACTAAATTTAGTGAAAACATCTGTTACTGATCGGAAGATGCGCGACTACAAGCACACGCTGATGATGGCATTCCCACCTGACAGCGGGGGCACAGTGGAAGCACAAAGTGAAGGCAGAGGAGGAGGAAGAGGTCGCCAACGCAGCTGGGGCCCCACCAGCACCTGAGAAGGCAGGGTTAGCATTGCCAAAATGTGGAAATGCTTTGTCAGCCTTGTAGGTGCTGACCTGCCCTGCAGCCAGTGTATAGTGTGAACGTGTGTTTAGCACGGCAGAGAGCATTATCACAGGCCGCAGCCAATGTGGACAAGCTTACGTTTATTAAAATGAACCAGGCATGGATCCCACAGGACTTGTCCGTACCTTGAGCAGAATAGACATTTATACCAGCCTCAACCATTCATTCTTGTACTCAAGTGCACTTATTCTTTGTTTTATTTTGTTATATGTCCCAATATTTTGGGGGATACCCCAATTTTAAAATAAAAAATAACACAAATCAGTGTTGGCTACCTATTCCTCCTTCACCGCTGCTTCCACCTACACCGCCACGTCAATCTACACCACCACATCCACCCACCCACCGCCTCCTCAACCTCCTACTCCTAGATCCAGATTATTATTTTTAATTTTTCTGTATTTTATGTTATTTTAAGTCATTTCCCTATCCACATTTGTTTGCAGAACAGTTGCCATGCTGTAAAGCACATTTTGATGCCTTTTGCAGCCCTCTAGCCCTTTCCAGGACTATTTTAGAGCCATTTTAGTGCCCAAAAGTTGGGTCCCGAACTTTTTTTCAAGTTCGGCCGAACTCGTCGAACCCGAACATCCAGGTGTCCGCTCAACTCTAATTAGGAGATTCTCATGCATATGCTGAACACAGTGTAAAAAGTGTGAACATAATAGCCTTAGCAAAGCATGGCTATGAAATTGCATATATTTCATGTGAACTTGTTGCTGCTCATTTCTGTATAGTAATGTTTTTTATGTGTGATGAAATTATGTACATTTAAGAATATCATCATGAAAGAGATAATCAGATTCATACACCACATTCTTTTCTAGGAAAATGTAACTTGAAAAAAATAAATGACTCAAAAATTTATGCAAGAAGAATATTACGTATAAATTTACATAATATTCACAAATTTTTGGCACGCTGTATATAAAACAGGCAAGCTTTTAAGAAAGACTAACAATCCCTGCAAAGTATTAAACAGCCTGAGCCATTATACAAATCTAAATGATTCTCTGTGATTGATGTTAGGAGATATTAATTCTAGTACTTAGCAGATCTCTCCCCATCAAGTTCGGTGCACATTGGTGATTTAAGGATTCAGCACAAAGATAATAATGAATAAAATACAAAACATAACTTTCTTCAAATTTAAAATACCACCAGATATTTGGCTGCCTTATTCATTTTTCAAACTGTGTCCTTTTAAGAACAATTGCCCTTCAAACATTTTTTTTGCCTTTTGGGTTTATAAACTTTTTTTGATTGGAAAAAGAATTACAAATTTATGAAACCTTTGAAAAATATATATTACCACTTATGAGGCATGTAAACTTCAAACCAATGGTATGTACAGGAATCGTGTTCATGGACAGTACTGTAAACCTGGTGGTATCTGCAATTGTTTAATGTTTTATATGAAATATTATGTAATGTAATGTGATGCTATGCCATTTATTTAATCATTGGTGGTAATGGTTGGCAATGTTTGGCAGAAACAGGGCTAACTACCCAGTTCCTTCCATCTTGATAGGAGTGGGTTGGTCCTACTCCACCTGGAGGTGGAATTCCAGTCTAGTAATTTCCTGTTCTGATAGTGGGGTTTGAGGAAACAAATGCAGAGCTCCCACTCCCTGAAACCGTATCTTATTCCCTTGTGTGGGAAACTCAAGACCCAGATATTCTTCTTATGTGATAACAACTTTATCCTACCTCAAGAAACACTTGAGAGACAAGACAGTAGAGTGAATAGTGAAATAAAGCTTTTACAGACACTGCTGCAAGGTGAGGGACAACACTACCATCTACCTAAACCATTGGTAGACCAAACATTAAGCCTGTACTACAGTGGACACCAATATCCCCAAGTGCCTGTTAGTGCCAACCTATTGCCATCCAACCAGCCACCGTACCGCCTTATCTGGAATTCAAAAACTGCAAAGAGAGACTGTTATACATTTACTTCTGGCCGGGGAAATCTACACTTTCACTTCACTGAACCCCAGGGAGCAACTGGCTGAGGGATTACACCGTGAAACAACATCTCATCAGGGCTACTACCACTCTCATCCTCTGCACTGGCTCCTCATTGGGTTGCTTTTTTCATATTTTAATTGTCGCCTTCCAAGAGCTACAACTTTTTTATCCATCTATGTAGATGTATGAGAGCTTGTTTTTTGCATGACAAGTTGTTTTTAACCCTTTCGCTACCAGTGTCATAAATGTACGGTGCTGCAATGATATGTAAACATGGGGCCTGCTTGTACATGCTGCGGGTGCAATGGCCGGCGGGTCTCTGCTGTTTCAAGCAGCAGAGACCCATGGCTAATGACAGTCATTAAAGCCTTTAGATGCCATGATCAAGTGTAATCACAGCATCCAAACAGTGCGCTCTTCCAGGTTATTACCGCCTTTCCCCTGCGGCCAATGGGGATGCCAGCAATTCAATTTAATACACAGGGTCTCTCTGAAGAGACCCAGCATATTAGATAACCACAAAGGAAGACCCTATTTGGGTATAGGCATATTTACATAATAGATCACAATGACCTTACGGATTGAATGCCAACTTGAGCCAGACAATAGTGTTAGAATAAAATTGAACTTTTAATCACTATTTAATAAAAGACATACCAAGTGAGCCAAACAGAAAAGGAATTAAAAATAAACAGTTTCCTGTCACACTTGGTTACTATTTGGCGCATCACTACCGCTAATGAGACTGAATGTAGCACTGATTTTAGCTCAGAGAGACAGGCTGGCAGTAGATCTAAAACCTAGGAACTAATTCCTTAGAAACCAAATAACTAATTCCTTTTTTGTTTGCCTCACTTGATATATCTTTTATTAAATAGTGATTAAAAGTTAAATTTTATTCTAACACTATTGTCTGGGTCAAATTGGCATTCAGTCCGTAAGGTCATTATGGTCTACCAGCATATTAGAGCTGCAATTCTTATAAGAAATGAGCAATTCATATATTACCATGCTCGTATAAAGAGTGTGGTAATATTGAATAAAAATACACTGACTACAAAAGCATAAAAAAAGTTAAAAAAAAGTAAAAAAATATACTGTATATAAATCTAACAAATTTAATCACTCCCCTTTCCTTAGAATAAAAAAAACCAAATAATAAAAATATATAAATATCATGGGCATCACCACATCTGAAAACACCCGTACTATTAAAATATAAAAATATTTTTCCAATATGGTGAATGGTTTAACGGAAAAAAGTATCACAATGACCGATTAGACATTTTTTCATTGCTTCTCTTACCCAAATTTTTTTTTATAAAATTTGATCAAAAAGTGACACACACTCTAAAATGGTATCAATGAAAACTACAGGTTCCCTTACGTCCTACCAGCAGCACAGATGGGGGTTAACTGCCCCTGTGGACTGGTAGGACCGGCGGAATTTTAATGAGCCCAAAGAACCAATAAACGATCTTCAGCTCCCTGAAAGGGAGGAGATCACCGTGTTTTTTTCTGTCCTCTGGACAGGTGGACTGGCGGTGTCGCTCCCCCTCTGGGAGCTGAAGAGTGCTACGGGCTCTATTTTTTTAGATCTAAAGTTTGCCCTCCATGGCCTCTCATTGCCTTTATTATAGGCTGGTCGGCGTTTCTATCTGGGGTACCGTCGGGGTGAGGGGTGTCCCCTCCCCTCTTCTTTGAACCAGCTGTGGTATCCCGTCCTCCCTCGCCGCATGTGAGCGGCGCTATGGCCGTCGGGTGCCGCTGGGGTACTGTCGGGGAGGGGGGTGTCCCCTCCCCTCTTCTTCCACTCGAGTGCTGCGGTATCCCGTCCTTCTCTCGCCGCATGTGGCGGCGCTATGGGCGCCGCCATCTCCGGAAGTGACGCGCACTAGGTGCGCTACGTCACTTCCGGTTTTTCCATAGCAATGCCGTGAGGGTTTAAACCTCACTACTTTTATTAAAACTTTCTCCCCATGTCACCCTGGGATCCAGGATTAGGTGGGGCAGACATTCAGGGCTGGCTGAGCCTGTTTAGGCTCTGTTATCCCTCTGGGCTAGTTACGATTGAGGCCCCGCCCAGGGGGCGGGGCTTCCTCCTCTTAAGCGCCCAGAGCCTGTCAGTCAGTGCTCTGGTTGCGTCGCTTTCACAAGCTAGCTCCAGAGTTCCCTGTGCCTTGAGATATTTAGTATTGCTTGGCTTGGGATTGTGGTTTCCTCTTTTACAGCTCTATTTTCTGCTAGTGCTGGTGGGCCCCCATAAGGTCTTGTTTCACCACCTCCAGGTAAAATTGTAGGTGTTATGACCTGTGTTCTTTCTAATTACAGACTATGGCTTCCCCTAAGGATCCGGATTAGCGTAAAGCTGGGGCCAAGAGGAAGCATCTGGCGTGTTACGAATGTAACACCCCCTTAGACGACAGCTGTCCGTACTCTAGATGTGAGAGTTGTCGCACGGCATCCACGGAACCCACGATGCAAGAAATGTTTCAGTGGACGAAGACATACGTGGATGACTCCATTAAGGGAGTGGTGCAGCTGCTGAATGAGAGGCTACCAGGACCCTCTCAGACTCCCATGGAGGTGGTCGCACCGGTCGAAAGACCTACCCCCTGTTCTCCGGGGTTCTACTTCTTGCTTTTTCCCTCCAGAAAAGACGCAGAAGTTACTCAAGTCCATCAGGTCGGGGGACCATGATGTTGACATGGGGGAGTCCTCCGATCCCGCCGGACGGACACAGCGTGTCTTTAGAGCGGATGAGACCCTTCTCTCCGTGATGCGCACGGAATGGAGAAAGCCTGAGAAAGGTCCAGTTCTCACTAGAAAATTCAAACTGATGTACCCGATGGCTAAACCCTTGGTGGAATCGTGGGGTTCCGTTCCCAAGGTGGACATGGCTATTGCCAAGTTGTCCCGGCGCACTCTAGTTCCTGCAGATGATGGGTCTAGTCTGCAGGACCCTCTAGACCGGAGGGCAGAGTGCACCCTTAGGAGGAGTTACGTGGCGGCTGTTGCCTCCGCATCAACTTCTATTGCGGCCACGGAGGTAGCCACCTATTTACGCTCTAAGCTTAACCGAACCCAGACGGACGTTGATCAGAGCGTATCCAGGGATGATATCCTGGCAGCCTTCAAGTTGGCCAATCTGGCCATGGACTTTCTGGTCGATTCTACCCAGATGCAGCTGAAGCTGGCCGCCAAAACTATGGCCCAAGTTTAGGCTGCCCGCAGACCACTCTGGTTGAAACCTTGGATCGCTGATAACGCGTCCAAGTTCAATCTTTGTGGGCTCCCCTTCGAACCGGATAAGCTATTCGGGTCCGAATTGGACAAGATAATGGAGGGGCTCTCCGATAAAAAGGGGAAGAGCCTCCCCCAGCAGCCCTTTCGGGGACGCCCCAGGCAGGAGAAGAAAGGCGGAGGTCGTCCAGGGCAGCAGTCTAGGCGCAGAGATTGGGGGGGACCATCTCGTAAATATTCGAGACGCTCCCGTAAACTCACCAGGGAGGCAAAACCCTCCTGACTATGGGCCTCTTCGAGGCTCTTGGATAAGCCCTGCTGCCCCTGCAGTATCTCCCCTAGATTTTCCCGTACCCCTCCCCCAGATTCCCGTGGGGGGTCGTCTTACCCATTTCAAAGACTCTTGGAGCCGGTTGATTGCAGACCCCTGGGTCCAGGACATAGTTGCCCTCGGGTACCGGGTAGATCTTATCTCTCTCCCCCCAGAGAGATTCATCGCCACACGAAACTTCGGGTCTGCCAAACAAGTGGTCCTAGAAGCTTACATTCAGGACTATATTTCCAAGGGAGCCCTAGAGGAGGTGCCGGCAGGGGAGAGGGGCCTAGGGATTTATTCACCAGTGTTCCTGGTTCCCAAAAAGACGGGAGATCTCCGGATGATCATCGACTTGAGATTTCTCAATCGATTTATAAGGAAAACAAGGTTTCGCATGGAAACCATGAGGTCAGTCAGCCATATCCTCAACCCTAGGGACGTCATGGCTACTCTGGACCTCAAGGATGCGTATCTTCACATTCCGATCCATTCCGCGTCCCGGAAACTCCTCAGGATCGCGGTCCAGATTTCAGGGGTTCGCAGGCACTTTCAGTTCGCCGCGCTTCCCTTCGGAATCTCTTCTGCCCCCCTTATCTTCACCAAGGTGGTGGTGTCGGTGGTGGCAGCTTTGAGACTTCAAGGACTGACTATTATTCCTTATCTGGACGATTGGCTTTTCATAGCCTCTTCAGTTCCGATCCTTACCCACCATCTTCAGGTCGCAATCTCTTTTCTCTTCCGCCTAGGCTGGATTATCAACTGGCAGAAGTCGAATGTGAGCCCATCGACTTCAATCCATTATTTAGGATTCGTGGTCGACTCTGTGGAGATGTCCCTCCGGTTGACTCCAGAAAGGAGAGCGTGGATTCAGGACCTAGCAAAGGTCCTTTATGTCCCTCGTCGAGTCTCTATCCGGACTCTCATGAAGATGCTGGGGCTCATGTCAGCGGCTGCGGATGCAGTCCCTTGGGCGCTATGGCACCTCCGTCCTCTTCAGTCGGAGGTCTTACACCTATGGAACGGCAGCCCTGCGGGGCTAGATTCCCTGTGCTCCCTGTCCGGTCAAACCCGGAATTCCCTCAGATGGTGGTTTCAGCTACCACCAGGGAAGTCTATGACCCAACCAGCTTGGGTCATATTGACTACAAACGCGTCCCTTGTAGGCTGGGGCACTCACCTGGACGGATCCCCAATACAGGGATCTTGGTCTCCTCTGGAGCGGCATCTTTCTTCCAATCTTCGC
This sequence comes from Bufo bufo, assembly GCF_905171765.1. NCBI lineage: Eukaryota > Metazoa > Chordata > Amphibia > Anura > Bufonidae > Bufo > Bufo bufo. Next base: position 563,862,548 of record NC_053392.1, on the reverse strand, counting down.
GAGATGCGAGCTATCCGGCTAGCCCTCCTTCAATTTGCCCCTCAGATCCGGGGCAAAGCAGTGAAAGTCCAGTCAGACAATATGACTGCAGTTCTCTATGTAAACAAACAGGGAGGCACAAGATCATTGCCCCTTCTGTCAGAGATCAGGGTGATTCTTCGGTGGGCAGAGACGAACCTTTCCCATCTATCTGCCGTTCATATTCGAGGCTCCCTCAATATGATTGCGGACCGCTTAAGTCGAGGATTACCGACCATGGAGTGATCTCTGCATCCGGAGATCTTCAGGCAGCTAGTTCACAGATGGGGTATGCCAGAAGTGGATCTCATGGCAACCAGGTTCAATGCCAAGGTGCTGAGGTTCTGTTCCCTCTACAGGGAAGACAACCCCCTGGCGATAGATGCTCTGTCAATACCGTGGAGGTTCAGGCTGGCTTACATCTTCCCTCCGTTTTCCATTATACCGAGGGTATTGATGAAAATCCGTCAGGATCAGGCCTCGGTAATAGCCATCATACCGTTTTGGCCCAGAAGATCCTGGTTTACCCAGCTCATTCAGATGAGTCGGGGACAATACTGGAGACTACTCCCGGAGCAGACCCTGGTGTCGTGGGACACTCACCTCTGCCCAGATCTGCACAGGTTCAACCTGACAGCCTGGAGGTTGATCAGTCCCTTCCCAATATAGAAGGGCTTTCCGAGTCGGTTCTGAGAACTTTGTCGCATTCCCGAGCAGAGTCTACAAAGAAGGCCTACTCCAGGATCATGAGAATCTTCGTGGCATGGTGTGATTCCAGACAGGTGGCGTCCGCAGATCCGCCCCTTCCTGCGATACTTCAATTTCTTCAAGATGGATTAGATAGAGGCCTATCTCCAGTTACCTTGAAGGTGGCAGGTTTATGCCATCGGGACCCACTCATTAAACGCTTCCTGAAGGGAGCTGAAAGACTAAAGCCTACTATACTGAAACCTATCCCCCAGTGGGATCTTTCAGTAGTGCTCAGGGGGCTAGCATCTCCCCCCTTCGAGCCCTTGGAGGAGGTAAATTTCAAATTTTTGACTTTAAAGATGGTCTTTTCTTCTGGCTATAGCTTCAGCCAAAAGAATTTCTGAATTGCAGGCTTTCTCTGCAATTCACCCGTACATTATTTTCCTACAGGATAGAGTACTCCTGAAGTTTTTACCCTACTTCAGGCCTAAGGTGCCTACTTACCAGAACATCAATCAGGTAATCTCTTTACCAGTTTTGTTTACAGCCTCCTCCTCTGATACTCCAGCTAGAGACCCGCTGGATATTTCAAGATGCCTCCAGATCTATGTGGATAGATCTAGAGAGTTCAGGATAGATGAGAATCTTCTTATCCTGTTTGCCGGTAAGTCTAAAGGCCATAAAGCGTCTAAAGCTACCATTAGTCGCTGGATTAAGGAGGCCATTATGGAAGCTTTCGTCTCCCAATCCTTAGATCCTCCTGAGTTTGTGAGAGCCCATTCTACTAGGGCGGTCTCCACCTCGGTTGCGGAGAGAAGACTCCTCCCCTTAGAGTTGATCTGTAAGGCGGCCTCCTGGAGCTCTGAGTCAACCTTCATCTCCCATTATAGGATAGATGCTAGGATGGCAGAGTTTTAGGCCTTTGGGCAGACTGTTCTTAGTTCTGCCAGGCATGAGGACCCTCCCTAGGGGATTCTTCTTGCTATCTCCCCATCTGTGCTGCTGGTAGGACGTAAGGGAATCGTTAATTTCTAACGATAATTTGTTTTCCCTTAGTCCTAACAGCAGCACACAAATATCCCACCCTAAATACATTATGCTTGTTAAAAACACGGTGGGCTGGGGGGTGATCTCCTCCCTTTCAGGGAGCTGAAGATCGTTTATTGGTTCTTTGGGCTCATTAAAATTCCGCCGGTCCTACCAGTCCACAGGGGCAGTTAACCCCCATCTGTGCTGCTGTTAGGACTAATGGAAAACAAATTATCGTTAGAAATTAACGATCATTGCACAAAAAAATGCACCCCCACACAGTTGAATAGACATAGCAATAAAAAAAAAAGCAATGGTTTGTTCAGAATATGATGTAAAAATATTTTTTTTAAAATTTTTTACTTATTTTTAAAGTATTTAAAGACATGAAACCTATACATATGCGGTATCATGGTAATTGTACTGACCCAGAGAATGAAGGTCAGTTTTGCCACAAAAGGAACACCTGGGATAAAACCTGTAAAATGGTGAAGGGATTGCATTTTTTCCAATTCTATCCCATTTGAAATTTTTTCCCTGCTTCCCACTAGATGTATGCCATATTAACTGCTTCCCGACCGCCTAACGCAGGGATGCGTCCTGGCGGCGGTCGATTAATTCCTCCTGGACGCATATACGCGTCATCTCGCGAGACGCGAGATTACGCTCACAGCCGGCCCGCGCATGCGCATCGCGGGCCGGCAAAAGTTAAAAGAGCGTTTCGTCACCAGCCTGCCAGCCAATGATCATCGCTGGCAGGCTGGCGATTTTCAAAAAATCGAATCAGAAGCCATCTAACACCTTATATTTATAAATATAAGGTGTTAAATGGCTTCTGTGCTCCTCTGCTGGTCCTTTTCGTCGGTTGGTCCCAGCAGAGAAGCACACATCACAGTGAGTAGCCACCAAACACTTCACTTAGCCCCAGATCACCCCCCATCACCCCAATTAACCCCTTGATCACCCCTTGATCGCCCCTGTCAATCACCTAGTGAAAGGGGAAAAAGTGATCAGTGTAAACTGTCACTTTTTTTTTCCACTGGTATTGACTGATAGTTTTAGGATAGTTTAGTAGGATAGCCCCTTTGGTAGGTAGTTAGCGATCGTTTAGCGCCCAGACCACCGCACCGCAGTCACTGATTCGCTGATTAGCGTATCGCTAATCAGCATTTGTACTTTTATAGTATCTGTAAGTGATCAGAACTGATCACAGTCAGATCTATAATAGTATTAGTGTCACCTTAGTTTGCCCTCCACCCAAAACGCAGTGTTTGCCCGATCAGGCCTGATTGGTCGCCCACACGTGCGTTCACCCACGCCAGCCCCACCGCAGTGACAAAATATATATATTTTTTTATCACTGCACAATCACTTTACAAGCGCTGCGGCGATAAAAAAAATCAGTTTTGATATTTTTTATCAATCGCAGCGGCCTCCGGTACTTCGCTAGCCTCCCATTTGTAAGACAGGCTTGCTTTTTTTCTTGGGTAGTCTCAGGGAATACCCCTAAATTTAGTTGACCAAATGGCAAACAAGGGGTATTCTTCTGAAGAGGCCTACAGGATTCTGACACAGTCGGATGAGGAATGGGAACCCTCATCTGACGAATCTAGCGGGTCAGAATACGAACCTGTAGAAAGCAGTGGCAGTCTGACCCAAAGTTCGGACGAGGAGGTTGAGGTCCCTGATAGCACCAGGTGTACCCGGCCCCGTGTTGCTAGACCACAGGTTGCGCAGGATCCGCTTCAAGGGCAGCAGAGTGGGGCTGGCGCTGTCGGATTACGTGGTGAGGCATACACCAGCAGCGCAGCCCATCCTGGACCCAGTACCAGCACTGCCGTACAACATGGTGAAGTGGCGAGCACCAGAAGGGCAGTTGAAGCTGGTATGGTGGCACGTGCATTAGTTCCCCCGTCGCAGCCACCGCACAGACAGGCCCGTAGAGCCCCTAGAGTCCCTGAGGTGCTGGCAAACCCTGATTGGCAGCCCCCAACTTCAGCCGCACCAATAGTTCCCCCTTTCACCGCCCAGTCTGGAGTTCGGGTTGAGACAGCTCAGATCGGTTCGGCACTGGGATTTTTTGAGCTGTTCTTGACTGCGGAACTGTTGGACTTAGTCGTGGCAGAAACAAATCGGTATGCCACTCATTTTATAGCCGCCAACCCGGGAAGCTTTTATGCCCAGTCTTTCCGGTGGAAACCCGTCCAAGTTTCCGAAATTAAAATTTTTCTGGGCCTTCTCCTCAACATGGGTCTAACCAAAAAGCATGAATTGCGGTCATATTGGTACACAAACCCAATTCATCACATGCCCATGTTCTCTGCTGCTATGTCCAGGACACTATTTGAGACCATCCTGCGTTTCCTGCACTTTAGCGACAACAGCACCTCTCGTCCCAGATGCCACCCAGATTTTGACCGGCTCCACAAAATTTGGCCCCTCATAGACCACTTCAACACCAAATTTGCAGATTTGTATACCCCTGAGCAAAACATCTGCGTAGACGAGTCCCTTATACATTTTACCGGGCGCCTTGGCTTCAAACAATACATCCCAAGCAAGCGCGCCCGGTATGGGGTCAAATTGTATAAGCACTGTGAAAGGGCCACAGGCTATACCCACAAATTTCGGATCTATGAGGGTAAAGATCAGACCCTGGAGCCGGTTGGTTGCCCTGACTACCTGGGGAGCAGTGGGAAGACAGTCTGGGACTTGGTGTCACCCTTATTTGGCAAGGGGTACCATCTTTATGTGGATAATTTTTACACAAGTGTGCCCCTCTTCAGGCATTTGTTCCTAGAACAGATTGACTGCTGTGGCACCGTGCGACCTAGTCGCCGGGGCTTCCCCCATTGGCTCGTTACCTCCCGTCTTGCAAGGGGGGAGAAGGCTGCCTTGTGTAACGAAGAACTGCTCGCGGTGAAATGGAGAGACAAGCGTGACGTTTACATGCTCTCCTCCATTCACGCAGACACGACAATACAAATAGAACGGGCAACCAGTGTCATTGAAAAGCCCCTCTCAGTCCACGACTATAACCTTCACATGGGAGGGGTGGACTTCAATGACCAGATGTTGGCTCCTTATTTAGTTTCCCGACGCACCAGACGCTGGTATAAGAAGGTGTCTGTATATTTGATTCAATTGGCTGCATATAATAGTTTTGTTCTCTACAGTAAGGCTGGGAGAACAGGATCCTTCCTCAAATTTCAGGAAGAGATCATCGAGAACCTCCTGTATCCAGGAGGTTCCGTGGCCCCATCCACCAGTGGAGTGAGCCGTCTACACGAGCGACATTTCCCCAATGTCGTTTCTGGTACCTCAACCCAACCATCACCCCGAAAAAGATGTCGTGTCTGTAGCAGGAGTGGAATAAGGAATGACACCCGCTATTTCTGTCCTGACTGCCCTGACCACCCTGCCCTATGCTTAGGGGAGTGTTTCCGGAAGTACCACAGACAGGTACACTTAGCATAGGGATTGCATCTCACAGGACAGGAACACAGGGCTATTAGGGCCCTTTCACTCACAGCTGCTGCAAACCTCTCCTTTCACCTGGGACAAAGTGCATAATGTACTTCGCCACATCTTTGGGCGATTTGCGCGCTTTGCACATTGTCCCATGGGGAAGGATAGGTTTGTCCTATAAAGGTAAAAAACAAAAAACAAAAAAAAATCACCGGTAAGCAAAAAAGTTAACGTTCTGTTCAAAAAGTTAAATAAAATTTATATGTTCCGTTCAAATGTTATTATAAAGTTAATAAATTTATTGCGTTGCGGCCTGGTTCTTTCTTTTTTTTTTTTTTTTTTTTTTACCTTCTAGGTGGACCAACCGATTGACTAGCTGCAGCACTGATGTGCATTCTGACAGAAGCATTGTGCTGCTGTCAGATTACACAAAAGTCAGTGTATGCGGCGCTACAAGACGAGATTTCTCCTCTGCAGTAAAAGATACGTTTGCCGAGGCATATGAGCTGAGGGGGCGGCGGTGTTCATATGCTTTGGCAAACACTTTGTATATAAAAAAATAAATAAAAAAATCACGGCAATGATTTATTCATCCACATCGATTGATGTGAATGAAGAAATCGGGTTTGCCAGGGCATACGGGCTGAGTGGGTTTGGATGTTGGGCGGAGCTCCTATGTCCTGGCAGACGCCTTTCCCCTCCTTTTTTTTTTTTGGCAGAGATTTTTTACTTCCACATTGATCGATGCGAATGAAGAAATCTGTGCCGTTCATTTTTTCTTTCAGCCCAGAGGCTGAACGAAAAAAAAAAAATCTCATTACCCGTATGCTCAATATAAGAAGAATAGCAGAAACGCCTAATGCTGGCCATACATGTAATGATTGGGAGACCCTCAAATGCCAGGTCAGTACAAACACCCCACAAATGACCCCATTTTGGAAAGAAGACACCCCAAGGTATTTGCTGAGGGGCATATTGAGTCCATGAAAGATTACATTTTAGTCCCAAGTTGGCGGAAAGGGAGACTTTGTGAGAAAAAAAAAATATCTATTTCCGCTAACTTGTGCCAAAAAAAAAAAAAATTCTATGAACTCGCCATGCCCCTCATTGAATACCTTGGGGTGTCTTCTTTCTAAAATGGGGTCACATGTGGGGTATTTATACTGCCCTGGCATTTTAGGGGCCCTAAAGCGTGAGAAGAAGTCTGGGATCCAAATGTCTAAAAATGCTCTCCTAAAAGGAATTTGGGCCCCTTTGCGCATCTAGGCTGCAAAAAAGTGTCACATATGTGGTATCGCCGTACTCAGGAGAAGTTGGGGAATGTGTTTTGGGGTGTCATTTTACATATACCCATGCTGGGTGAGATAAATATCTTGGTCAAATGCCAACTTTGTATAAAAAATTTGTGAAAAGTTGTCTTTTGCCAAGATATTTCTCTCACCCAGCATGGGTATATGTAAAAATACACCCTAAAACACATTGCCCTACTTCTTCTGAGTACGGCGATACCAGATGTGTGACACTTTTTTGCAGCCTAGGTGGGCAATTTGGCCCACATTCCAAAGAGCACCTTTCGGATTTCACAGGGCATTTTTTACACATTTTGATTTCAAACTACTTCTCACACATTAGGGCCCCTAAAATGCCAGGGCAGTATAACTACCCCACAAGTGACCCCATTTTGGAAAGAAGACACCCCAAGGAATTCCGTGAGTGGCATGGCGAGTTCCTAGAATTTTTTATTTTTTGTCACAAGTTAGCGGAAAATGATGATTATTTTTTTTTCTTACAAAGTCTCATATTCCACTAACTTGTGACAAAAAATAAAAACTTCCATGAACTCACTATGCCCATCACGAAATACCTTGGGGTGTCTTCTTTCCAAAATGGGGTCACTTGTGGGGTAGTTATACTGCCCTGGCATTTTAGGGGCCCTAATGTGTGAGAAGTAGTTTGAAATCAAAATGTGTAAAAAATGCCCTGTGAAATCCGAAAGGTGCTCTTTGGAATGTGGTATCGCCGTACTCAGGAGAAGTTGGGCAATGTGTTTTGGGGTGTCATTTTAAATATATTTATGCTGGGTGAGAGAAATATCTCGGCAAAAGACAACTTTTCCCATTTTTTTTATACAAATTTGGCATTTGACAGAGATATTTATCTCACCCAGCATGAGTATATGTAAAATGACACCCCAAAACACATTTCCCAACTTCTCCTGAGTACGGTGATACCACATGTGTTACACTTTTTTGCAGCCTAGGTGGGCAAAGGGGCCCATATTCCAAAGAGCACCTTTCAGATTTCACAGGGCATTTTTTACACATTTTGATTTCAAACTACTTCCCACACATGAGGGCCCTGAAAATGCCCGGGCAGTATAACTACCCCACAAGTGACCCCATTTTGGAAAGAAGACACCCCAAGGTATTTGCTGAGGGGCATATTGAGTCCATGAAAGATTACATTTTAGTCCCAAGTTGGCGGAAATGGAGACTTTGTGAGAAAAAAAAAAAATCTATTTCCGCTAACTTGTGCCAAAAAAAAAAAAAATTCTATGAACTCGCCATGCCCCTCATTGAATACCTTGGGGTGTCTACTTTCCAAAATGGGGTCACATGTGGGGTATTTATACTGCCCTGGCATTTTAGGGGCCCTAAAGCGTGAGAAGAAGTCTGGGATCCAAATGTCTAAAAATGCTCTCCTAAAAGGAATTTGGGCCCCTTTGCGCATCTAGGCTGCAAAAAAGTGTCACATATGTGGTATCGCCGTACTCAGGAGAAGTTGGGGAATGTGTTTTGGGGTGTCATTTTACATATACCCATGCTGGGTGAGATAAATATCTTGGTCAAATGCCAACTTTGTATAAAAAATATGTGAAAAGTTGTCTTTTGCCAAGATATTTCTCTCACCCAGCATGGGTATATGTAAAAATACACCCCAAAACACATTGCCCTACTTCTTCTGAGTACGGCGATACCAGATGTGTGACACTTTTTTGCAGCCTAGGTGGGCAATTTGGCCCACATTCCAAAGAGCACCTTTCGGATTTCACAGGGCATTTTTTACACATTTTGATTTCAAACTACTTCTCACACATTAGGGCCCCTAAAATGCCAGGGCAGTATAACTACCCCACAAGTGACCCCATTTTGGAAAGAAGACACCCCAAGGAATTCCGTGAGGGGAATGGCGAGTTCCTAGAATTTTTTATTTTTTGTCACAAGTTAGCGGAAAATGATGATTATTTTTTTTTCTTACAAAGTCTCATATTCCACTAACTTGTGACAAAAAATAAAAACTTCCATGAACTCACTATGCCCATCACGAAATACCTTGGGGTGTCTTCTTTCCAAAATGGGGTCACTTGTGGGGTAGTTATACTGCCCTGGCATTTTAGGGGCCCTAATGTGTGAGAAGTAGTTTGAAATCAAAATGTGTAAAAAATGCCCTGTGAAATCCGAAAGGTGCTCTTTGGAATGTGGTATCGCCGTACTCAGGAGAAGTTGGGCAATGTGTTTTGGGGTGTCATTTTAAATATATTTATGCTGGGTGAGAGAAATATCTCGGCAAAAGACAACTTTTCCCATTTTTTTATACAAATTTGGCATTTGACAGAGATATTTATCTCACCCAGCATGAGTATATGTAAAATGACACCCCAAAACACATTTCTCAACTTCTCCTGAGTACGGTGATACCACATGTGTTACACTTTTTTGCAGCCTAGGTGGGCAAAGGGGCCCATATTCCAAAGAGCACCTTTCAGATTTCACAGGGCATTTTTTACACATTTTGATTTCAAACTACTTCCCACACATGAGGGCCCTGAAAATGCCCGGGCAGTATAACTACCCCACAAGTGACCCCATTTTGGAAAGAAGACACCCCAAGGTATTTCGTGATGGGCATAGTGAGTTCATGGAAGTTTTTATTTTTTGTCACAAATTAGTGGAATATGAGACTTTGTAAGGAAAAAAAAATCATCATTTTCCGCTAACTTGTGACAAAAAATAAAAAGTTCTATGAACTCACTATACCTTAGGGTGTCTACTTTCCGAAATGGGGTTATTTGTGGGGTTTTTCTACTGTCTGGGCATTGTAGAACCTCAGGAAACATGACGGGTGCTCAGAAAGTCAGAGCTGCTTCAAAAAGCGGAAATTCACATTTTTGTACCATAGTTTGTAAATGCTATAACTTTTACCCAAACCAATTTTTTTTTTATCAAAGACATGTAGAACAATAAATTTAGAGAAAAATTTATATATAGATGTCGTTTTTTTTTTTTTTAATTTTACAACTGAAAGTGAAAAATGTCATTTTTTTGCAAAAATGTATTTAAATTTCGATTAATAACAAAAAAAGTAAAAATGTCAGCAGCAATGAAATACCAACAAATGAAAGCTCTATTAGTGAGAAGAAAAGGAGGTAAAATTCATTTTGGTGGTAAGTTGCATGACCGAGCAATAAACGGTGAAAGTAGTGTAGTGCAGAAGTGTAAAAAGTGGTCTGGTCATTAAGGGTGTTTAAGCTAGGGGAACTGAGGTGGTTAAATAGTGGCATTAGAAAGTACAACTTGTCCTTAAAAAATGAACCCTTACATAAATATGTGAACAGAAAAATAGAAAAGTTAGGGCTCCAGGAAAATAGGGAAGAAAAATGAAAATGCAAAAATGAACAAACCTATCCAAAGGGTAAATTATGCCATTTTGGGGTACTTATAACTTACCATTAACTCTTTCTGAGAGGGGGATAATAAAAAATAGCAATACAGCCACTGAGTTTTTACATTTAATTTATATATTTTGCGGCATTTTTCAGCATAAATAACACGATAACTTTATTCACAATCTGCTCAGTTACTGGGATTTTCACACACAACCATTTCCAGGGTTTACAAAGAATGGTGTGAAAAGGGAAAAACATCCAGTATGCGGCAGTCCTGTGGGCAAAAATGCCTTGTGGATGCTAGAGGTCAGAGGAGAATGGGCCGACTGATTCAAGCTGATAGAAGAGCAACGTTGACTGAAATAACCACTCGTTACAACCGATGTATGCAACAAAGCATTTGTGAAGCCACAACACGCACAACCTTGAGGCGGATAGGCTACAACAGCAGAAGACCCCACCGGGTACCACTCATCTCCACTACAAATAGGAACAAGAGGCTACAATTTGCACGAGCTCACCAAAATTGGACTGTTGAAGACTGGAAAAATGTTGCCTGGTCTGATGAGTCTCGATTTCTGTTGAGACATTCAAATGGTAGAGTTCGAATTTGGCGTAAACAGAATGAGAACATGTATCCATCCTCTGATGGCTACTTCCAGCAGGATAATGCACCATGTCACAAAGCTCGAATCATTTCAAATTGGTTTCTTGAACATGACAATGAGTTCACTGTACTAAAATGGCCCCCACAGTCACCAGATCTCAACCCAATAGAGCATCTTTGGGATGTGGTGGAACGGGAGCTTCGTGCCCTGGATGTGCATCCCTCAAATCTCTATCAACTGCAAGATGCTATCCTATCAATATGAGCTAACATTTCTAAAGAATGCTATCAGCACCTTGTTGAATCAATGCCACGTAGAATTAAGGCAGTTCTGAAGGCAAAAGGGGGTCCAACACCGTATTAGTATGATGTTCCTAATAATTCTTTAGGTGAGTGTATATGGGAGGTGTTATCTCCCCCTAGTGGTAGGCTCAGTGTTATGCAATCTAAATACACCTGTAAGCAGGGATTATACATAAAGATGCATTGCAGCACAAAAACAGGCTATATATGAAATACAAAGCATTACACAACATCTTTGCAGTACCCACGAGGGTAGTGGGACACTGCATACCCCCCTTGTTTAACCCGTGTCACCATCGACAGAAAGATGAAGATCTCCTGAAAAATACAAAAAGAGAACAATCCTGCAGGCATGAAGATCAGTACCGTAACCCATAACAATACTTTTTCTTGAGATCTGAAAAGCAATTGATTAGGCACAATTGTAAATATCAGGCAAACATCAAGAATGGTGGTAAACAAGTGAAAAGGGGCGTTGTTTCTTCCCTCTGGAGACTGGTGAACAGGGGCGCTGACCTGGCACAGCGGAACAATTATACACCGGGATAGTCCATAATAGGGAAATAATGAACAGGGATGTAGGTCAGGAGGCTCACAGGGCATGAGTCAGTTCCCTGAGCATAGGGGATATAAAGACGATGAACAACACAGAGGCTCAGGTACGTTTGAGTCTATCTCCGGGCACAGGCTTGAATGTTGTGACAACAAAACAAAGAAGACTGTAGAGAGTCCTTGGAGTAAGGCAAATAATCAGAGTCAAGAAGTCTCTTACCCAGGCTCTGTAGTCTCACCAAGAAGCAAAATTGTAATCCACATTAAACTGGAATGGCTGGAAGCATTCTCCTCTGGGTTTGCAGTAGATTGTCCCTATAACGAGCAGGTGGTTGTCCCTTGGTAATCCGACTGGATCTGCGAAGTGGTGGTCCTTCTTCTGGCCATGGCGTAAGGGGACTTGGTACTTCTGGAGTTTCTTGCACTACTGAAACTTCTTTTTGTGGTTGTTCCTCTGGCTGATGTGACACTGAACTGACTGGAGCAGGCACAGCAATGTTTAACCATGGTGTAAGGAACCATTTTAGAGGATCTGTTTCCGTAATTAGTTTTTCAACAGTTTGCATAGGCTCTACAGACTTAACTGATAGTTCGGGCACTTGAATTGGAGGCTGATGTTCCTCTGTAACAGTATCATCTGGAAGCATTCCTCCTGGAGTATCTTTCTCCTTGTTACACAGTTTCAAGCAATTGCGATGAACTATTTGAGGCGATTTGTTAGCTGAAACGATGTAGGGATCTCTTTCCCACTTACTGTCCAACTTGCTGGTGCAATGATTGTTCTTTAGCCACACATAATCACCAATTTCAAGAGGCTCTGCTTTGGCAGATTGGTCATAATCTTTTTGCTGCTTCTTGTGAGCATGTTCCATGCGTTGGTGAACATCAGTGCATCAGCTAGACGTCTTTGGTGCTCGCTCACCCAATCAGTTTTTTTTTTTATCAACTTTGTTTTTATTGAATTATATAGACATATTGACATCCATTATTACAACGTCCAAGTACAACAAAGTCCCTCAGTGGGACGCATGACTTCAATGGATGAAACATAAAATATCAGGAAATAGCATGAGATCAGTGTTACATCACACTAGAGGTTACAATCTCCTGATGCTTGGCATCAACATTCTCAAAATTACAATAGCATATTACTACCTTAGTGACATTGATGCATAACAAAAGAGTTACAAACCAGGGAAAACATTAAAATAAAAGGAGTGAAGCAAAGAGACAAAAAAGGAAAGAAAGAGGAAAGAAAAAGAAGAGAAAAGAGAGCATAGGGGAAAGTCTCCATGAGCGACAACTGAATCGAATCAACTCTTCAGGAAGAAAAACTAGCCTGCGAATCTTTACCATAAGGTGAGGATAGCCAGGGACTCCAAATATGAAGGTACTTGTGGTGAGCGCGACATGATCTACTGGACATCTCTTCGAATCTACAGATTTGGTGTATTTTTTCAAGCCATTCCTTGGTAGAGGGAGGTACCTTACTCAGCCATTTCAGGGGAATCAGTGACTTCGCTGCAGCAAGAAGGTAAGTAACTAAAGATGAGGAATATTGGCGTACTTCCGCCGATGGGCATCCCAGAAGGACCATTGCCGGATTCAGCGTAAGCCTTGTCCCCACAATTTCTTCTATTATCTTTTCTATTTCGGACCAAAAGGGGCGGATAACCAAACATTCCCACCAAATATGGGCATGTGTGCCTATTTGCAAATTACATCTCCAGCACAGGTTAGTGGGAGCCAGACCATGTAAGTAAAGAAACTCCGGGGTCTTGTACCACCGAGCTAGTAATTTATAGTGAGATTCTTGCAGACGTATACATCTTGAGTAGCCATGGGAATACTGTAGAATCTGCCTAGTTTCCAGATCCGTGAGGGAAAGATCCAGTTCCTTTTCCCAGGATGTAATATACCCAGGACTACTCAAGTGCCCAACGTTTCCCACAATGGCCATCATTTTAGACAACTTATTAAGTCTGGTGGTCAGCATCGACAGCTCTTTTTCAAAGTCGGTGATCTCTCTAAGGGGATAGTTATCTCGTAAAAAGTCTGTGCAGCAACTGTTAAAATGCGAAACATGCAAGAACGTAAGACTAAAGTTCGGAAGTCGCGTCTGAAGGTCAGATCGGCTGGGAACCCCTCCACTCGGGAACAAGTCTGATACAGAGATATGGGATAGTTGATCCCACATAGGTTTAAAGGTCATTGATTCTCTCCCAGTAACCACAGGTATTAAACTAGAGGGCATCAATGGCGAGATCCCAGGTGCCAACTCCGGCGACAGCAGCGCCCACACGCGTGAGGCTCCCTTAAAAAACAAATTGATATCCGACGGGTTATGCATAGTACGCTTTTTGGAGGGGATCCACATTTCCCTTAGCAGGTCTCCCTTGTATGCCTTATTTGACCACTCGGAGATACCATGTGGGTCGAAAAAAGCTGTTAGATTGGACCATCTCCTCAATTGAATCGTTTTATATAATGTATACGCGTCGGGTAGTCCTATACCACCTTTGCACACAGGTCTAGTGAGGAGAGCATGCGCTAAACGAGGCCACTTTTGTTTCCATAAGTACCGCGAGAAAAGTGATTTCAATCTGGTAAAGAAAGCTTGTGGCAGGGCTATTGGCAGCATTTGCAGTTTGTAAAGGACCTTTGGGAGCACATATGTTTGGATAACATTCTTCCTACCAATCCATGAGATCAGAGGAATATCATAATCTGTAAGAATTTTTTGAATCTCTGCTAGAAGTGGACGGAAGTTCGCATCATATATTTTGTGTATGGAGGAGGGAATATTTACTCCCAGATACTTGAGAGAAGCTTGAGCCCAAACAAAAGGTGAAGCTTCCTTAAGTCTCCAGAGTCTATGTTTTGCTAGGGAAATATTCAATAGTTCTGATTTTGTGACGTTAACTTTAAAGTTTGACACAGCACCAAAGCTATCAAACAGTTCGGCCAAACAGGGCAACCCCCTCTCAGGATCAGATAACAGAAACAAAAGGTCATCTGCAAACGCTAACATTTTCAATTCCCCATTTGGCATAGAGAAACCTCCAATAAATGGATGTTGCCTCACCTTCTGTAACAAAGTCTCCATGACTAGTATAAAAAGTGTGGGAGAGAGAGGGCAGCCCTGTCTAGTTCCATTTGTTATTTCAAATGGGGTTGACAAATGGTCGTTGACCAAGAGTGAGGCTGACGGGTGAGAGTACAGCGAAAAAATTGCCTCTATGAAAGCCGTGGGGAAGCCAAATTTCAAAAGGGTTGAGTGCATGAAAAGCCAATTAACTCGGTCAAAGGCCTTCTCGGCATCTACTCCGAGAAGGACCAATGATTTATCTTCAGCGTGTGCCTGATGTATTGCTGTAAGCAATTTAGTCGTGTTGGTCCTTCCCTCCCTTCCCGGGACAATACCTGATTGCTCCTCTCCTATCAAGTGGGGTAAAAGCTTTTTTATCCTTAAGGACAAGAGCTTTGCCCATAATTTCAAATCTAAATTCAGAAGTGAGATGGGTCTATAGCTCCCACACTCTGCTGGATCCTTCCCCTCTTTAGCTATAAGAGTGATGTGTGCCGTCTGAGTCTGCTTTGGTAAAGGGTCACCCCCAAACAGTGATGAACAATATTCTGTTAAATGAGGTAGAAGCACCTCCTGGAATTTCCTGTAGTAAAGCAAGGGAAGACCGTCCGGGCCTGGACTCTTCCCAGGGGGAAAGGAGGCAAGGACCTCAGACACTTCTTTTTGTGTGATAGGTACAATTAGGGAGTTGATCATGGCTTGATCTAGTTGCGGTAGAGAAATATCTCTTAAAAAACTATCAATTAAGTTTTGCCTTTGATTAGTACCACCTATAACGCCTGTTTTGTCTATATTGTACAATGCGGAGTAAAATTTATGGAAAGCTCCAGCCATCTCAGGAAGGGATGATGTAACTTTCCCTGTATGGTCCCTGATCTCATGGATATGTTGTCTAGCTTTTTCTTTCTTGAGCAATGTAGACATGAGCTTCCCTCTTTTATTACCATGAGCATATAGCTTGTGTCTAAAATGCAAATATGCCTTGGCGGATTTATTCTGTAAATAGGTGATAAGTTTTTCCCTCAGAACAAGGAGCTTCTCCTGTGTTTCCAGCGATCTAGGGCTTTTGTGGTCTTTTTCTAGTATTGTGATCTGTTCTAACAGATCGTCTATAGTTTTTTGTCGATCTTTCTTGAGTTTGGACCCCCACGACATGAAGAGTCCCCTGACAAAAGCTTTGTGCGTTTCCCAAACTATTGGGAACTTGGGCCCCGAGTGTTTGTTCAGGTCAAAGAAAACCAAAAGTTGAGCCTGTATATCTGAGAATGCTTCAGCGTTTTCTAATATTTGCTTGTTAAGTCGCCATCTCCATGTCGTGGAGGTGTCATTAGTGGAGGTGAATGATAAATGAACTGGTGCGTGGTCAGAAACAGTAATGACCGAAATACCTGTATCCGTTACTCTCGGCAGTAGAGATGCGTGAACTAGTAGGTAATCTAACCTCTGATGCGAGTTGTGCACCTGGGAGAAGTATGAGTAGTCCCGAGCAGAGGGGTTCTGCAGCCGCCAGACATCTGTAAGGGAGAGTTCAGACAATTTAGACTTCAATTTCGCTAAAGCACTTTTTGAGATACTTGACCTAGAAGTCGAGGAATCAAGTAAAGGGTCTAGCGTGACATTCAGATCCCCACCTAAGATAATCGAACCATCTGCAAACAACTTAAGCTTATCTAGAGCATCTAACAGCCAAGGCACCTGCCCGTGATTGGGGGCATAAATGTTTGCCAATGTAAACCTGGCATTATATATCTGCGCCCTTAGGAATAGCATCCTCCCCTCTTGGTCCTTGTATTGTTGCAATATCTTAATAGGGATAGATTTGTGCACAGCTTTAGAAACTCCCTTAGAAGCTGAGGAAGTATGACATGAATGGTACCAGTTAGTGAAATATTTGGAAGGCAATTTCGGAATTTTGTGGCTTTTAAAATGGGTCTCCTGCAGAAAGAGAATGGAGGCTCTGAGTTTCTTGAGTATGTCCAGTACATGACGTCTCTTGTTCGGGGTGTTCAAGCCCCTCACATTAAAAGAGGCGCATTTGATGTCGCACATGCTCCAGGGGGTACTTTCCTCTAAACCGAAAGAACAAGCAAAGAGAACTGAGATTTAATAAAATAGAAGAAGATGAATCGTAAAAAAGATTAAGAGGGAAAGAGACAAAAAGAGAAGAGCACAAAAATAATAAGAGTCAGAAGAATAAGAAGATAAAGTACTAAAGACCAAATAGGAAAAGAAGGGGTGAATTAAGTAAGAGTAAGCCTCAAATCAATGAAGCCGAATAAGAAATGAGTTAACATTCAAAGATAGGGGTGAGAGACGTTCAAAATATGAACAGGTCTTGACCTGTGGCGTACAAACACATAGCGTTATGCATAACATATACAGCAAATCGCCGCTTAACCTAAGCCTTGACACAACTGTCAGCTTTGCTCCCTTGGAGAGGGAAGGAGGGAGGGGAGTAAATTGGTTAGCTAATATGGATGCAGAGATAGATCAGAAAACCACCTCTTCATTCCGATCTCCTCAAACTTCTCTGAAACTCCAAATCCTCACTAGTTGAACTATTAACTCCCTCTTCCTTCTAAGTCAGTGTTACATGGGACCTTTGGATTTAATTAAGAGGACGAAGGGAGAACAAAGAGAGGAGATGGGAACAGGGAGGGTGGAAGCACATGGAGCAGACTTACTCCAAATTTCAGTACATATGCCTGAGTTACTCTTAGTTATTCAGTACTATGATGTTCCATCTCCTCCTCTTAGTGGAGAAACATGTCCCATTCATAGGACAACTCTAGCTAACCCACTGAAAGCTCCTCACATCTTTAACCCAATTTCCCATGCATATCCTATAGAAATGGGGGAGACATACCACCATTCCCTCCCAAACTTCATATATAACAAAGCATTAACCACTTAAGGACCACAGGTTTATACCCCCCTAAAGACCAGGCCCTTTTTTACAAATCGGCACTACACTACTTTCACCGTTTATTGCTCGGTCATGCAACTTACCACCCAAATGAATTTTACCTCCTTTTCTTCTCACTAATAGAGCTTTCATTTGGTGGTATTTCATTGCTGCTGACATTTTTACTTTTTTTGTTATTAATCGAAATTTAACGATTTTTTTTGAAAAAAAATGACATTTTTCACTTTCAGTTATAAAATTTTGCAAAAAAAACGAGATCCATATATAAATTTTGCTCTAAATTTATTGTTCTACATGTCCTTGATAAAAAAAAATGTTTGGGTAAAAAAAAAATGGTTTGGGTAAAAGTTATAGCGTTTACAAACTATGGTACAAAAATGTGAATTTCCGCTTTTTGAAGCAGCTCTGATTTTCTGAGCACCTGTCATGTTTCCTGAGGTTCTACAATGCCCAGACAGTACAAACACCCCACAAATCACCCCATTTCGGAAAGTAGACACCCTAAGGTATTCGCTGATGGGCATAGTGAGTTCATAGAACTTTTTATTTTTTGTCACAAGTTAGCGGAAAATGATGATTTTTTTTTTTTTTCTTACAAAGTCTCATATTCCACTAACTTCTGACAAAAAATAAAAGCTTCCATGAACTCACTATGCCCATCAGCGAATACCTTGGGATGTCTTCTTTCCAAAATGGGGTCACTTGTGTGGTAGTTATACTGCCCTGGCATTCTAGGGGCCCAAATGTGTGGTAAGGAGTTTGAAATCAAATTCTGTAAAAAATGGCTGGTGAAATCCAAAAGGTGCTCTTTGGAATGTGGGCCCCTTTGCCCACCTAGGCTGCAAAAAAGTGTCACACATGTGGTATCTCCGTATTCAGGAGAAGTTGGGGAATGTGTTTTGGGGTGTCATTTTACATATACCCATGCTGGGTGAGAGAAATATCTTGGCAAAAGACAACTTTGTATAAAAAAAAAGGTAAAAGTTGTCTTTTGCCAAGATATTTCTCTCACCCAGCATGGGTATATGTAAAATGACACCCCAAAACACATTCCCCAACTTCTCCTGAATACGGAGATACCACATGTGTGACACTTTTTTGCAGCCTAGGTGGGCAAAGGGGCCCATATTCCAAAGAGCACCTTTCGGATTTCACTGGTCATTTTTTACAGAATTTGATTTCAAACTCCTTACCACACATTTGGGCCCCTAGAATGCCAGGGCAGTATAACTACCCCACAAGTGACCCCATTTTGGAAAGAAGACACCCCAAGGTATTCGCTGATGGGCATAGTGAGTTCGTGGAAGTTTTTATTTTTTGTCACAAGTTAGTGGAATATGAGACTTTGTAAGAAAAAAAATAAAAAATAAAAAATCATCATTTTCCACTAACTTGTGACAAAAAATAAAATATTCTAGGAACTCGCCATGCCCCTCACGGAATACCTTGGGGTGTCTTCTTTCCAAAATGGGGTCACTTGTGGGGTAGTTATACTGCCCTGGCATTTTCCAGGGGCCCTAATGTGTGGTAAGTAGGTAAATGACCTGTGAAATCCTAAAGGTGCTCTTTGGAATATGGGCCTCTTTGCCCACCTAGGCTGCAAAAAAGTGTCACACATGTGGTATCACCGTATTCAGGAGAAGTTGGGGAATGTGTTTTGGGGGGTCATTTTACATATACCCATGCTGGGTGAGAGAAATATCTTGGCAAAAGACAACATTTACCATTTTTTTATACAAAGTTGGCATTTGACCAAGATATTTCTCTCACCCAGCATGGGTATATGTAAAATGACACCCCAAAACACATTCCCCAACTTCTCCTGAGTACGGCGATACCAGATGTGTGACACTTTTTTTGCAGCCTAGATGCGCAAAGGTGCCCAAATTCCTTTTAGGAGGGCATTTTTAGACATTTGGATACCAGACTTCTTCTCACGCTTTGGGGCCCCTAGAATGCCAGGGCAGTATAAATACCCCACATGTGACCCCATTTTGGAAAGAAGACACCCCAAGGTATTCAATGAGGGGCATGGCGAGTTCATAGAATTTTTTCTTTTGGCACAAGTTAGCGGAAATTGATATTTTTTATTTTTTTCTCACAAAGTCTCCCTTTCCGCTAACTTGGGACAAAAATTTCAATCTTTCATGGACTCAATATGCCGCTCACGGAATACCTGGGGGTGTCTTCTTTCCGAAATGGGGTCACATGTGGGGTATTTATACTGCCCTGGCCTTCTAGGGGCCCTAAAGCGTGAGAAGAAGTCTGGAATATAAATGTCTAAAAAAATTTACGCATTTGGATTCCGTGAGGGGTATGGTGAGTTCATGTGAGATTTAATTTTTTGACACAAGTTAGTGGAATATGAGACTTTGTAAGAAAAAAATAATAATTTCCGCTAACTTGGGCCAAATCAACTTGGGGTGATCAATGACAGGGGGGTGATCAATGACAGGGGGGTGATCAATGACAGGGGGGGTGATCAATGACAGGGGGGGTGATCAATGACAGGGGGGGTGATCAGGGAGTCTATATGGGGTGATCACCCCCCTGTCATTGATCACCCCCCTATAAGGCTCCATTCAGATGTCCGTATGTGTTTTGCGGATCCGATCCATGTATCCGTGGATCCGTAAAAATCATACGGACATCTGAATGCAGCCTGACAGGGGGGGTGATCAATGACAGGGGGGTAATCAATGACAGGGGGGTGATCAGGGAGTCTATATGGGGTGATCACCACAGTCATTGATCATGCCCCTGTAAGGCTCCATTCAGACGCCGTATGCGTTTTGCGGATCCGATCCATCTAACAGTGGATCCGTAAAAATCATGCGGACGTCTGAATGGAGCTTTACAGGGGTGTGATCAATGACAGGGGGGTAATCAATGACAGGGGGGGTGATCAATGACGGGGGGGTGATCAGGGAGTCTATATGGGGTGATCACCCCCCTGTCATTGATCACCCCCCTATAAGGCTCCATTCAGATGTCCGTATGTGTTTTGCGGATCCGATCCATCTATCAGTGGATCCGTAAAAATCATTCGGACGTCTGAATGGAGCTTTACAGGGGTGTGATCAATGACAGGGGGGTGATGAGGGAGTCTATATGGGGTGATCACCACAATCATTGATCACGCCCCTGTAAGGCTCCATTCAGACGTCCGTATGCGTTTTGCGGATCCGATCCATCTATCAGTGGATCCGTAAAAATCATGCGGACGTCTGAATGGAGCTTTACAGGGGTGTGATCAATGACAGGGGGGTAATCAATGACAGGGGGGTGATCAGGGAGTCTATATCGGGTGATCACCACAGTCATTGATCACGCCCCTGTAAGGCTCCATTCAGACGTCCGTGTGCGTTTTGCGGATCCGATCCATCTATCAGTGGATCCGTAAAAATCATGCGGACGTCTGAATGGAGCTTTACAGGGGTGTGATCAATGACAGGGGGGTGATGAGGGAGTCTATATGGGGTGATCAGCACAGTCATTGATCACGCCCCTGTAAGGCTCCATTCAGACGTCCGTATGCGTTTTGCGGATCCGATCCATCTATCAGTGGATCCGTAAAAATCATGCGGACGTCTGAATGGAGCTTTACAGGGGTGTGATCAATGACAGGGGGGTAATCAATGACAGGGGGGTGATCAGGGAGTCTATATGGGGTGATCAGGGGTGATCAGGGGCTAATAAGGGGTTAATAAGTGACGGGGGGGTGTAGTGTAGTGTAGTGGTGCTTGGTGCTACTTTACTGAGCTACCTGTGTCCTCTGGTGGTCGATCCAAACAAAGGGGACCACCAGAGGACCAGGTAGCAGGTATATTAGACGCTGTTATCAAAACAGCGTCTAATATACCTGTTAGGGGTTAAAAAAAACACATCTCCAGCCTGCCAGCGAACGATCGCCGCTGGCAGGCTGGAGATCAACTCTCTTACCTTCCGTTCCTGTGAGCGCGCGCGCCTGTGTGCGTGCGTTCACAGGAAATCTCGGCTCACGCGAGATGACGCCTATTGGCGTTAGCGTAGCCTGGGGGAGCCGCCGCAATGGCGCCTTTCGGCGTTAGCGTGGCGGCAAGCGGTTAAGGAATCATTCATAATTAAAATGAAAACAAGAGGTAAGGGGTCTCATAAACCGTCTTCTACCCTGCTACAGATCTCCTTTGCAGGGGAGTCCTCGGATGTAAATAGACTTCAGACAGCTCTGAGCAACTTATAACTTTAGGCAAATTAGAAGATGAGAGATTTCTCAATGAGCATTCCGCAGTGATAAAGAAATAAACAGAACCACTTGCGGCTAATCAGGCATACAACCTGCAGAAACATGCCAACTGTAGATGTCCCGTGCAGTTCTTCCTGAAGATAGAACCCATATGAGAAGATCTAGAGATCAGCGATGAGGTGAGTTTACTGCAGCTGAAGGTCTCTTCATTCTTTGAGGTTTCGGCCGGGTGAAAGTATGCCATTCCTCAGTACGCGGCAAGGGAGGCAGGCGAACCAGATCAGCTGCAGGTGACCATGACGGTATCTCTACAGGTTCAATGCCGAGTGTAGACCATGCAGTTTCAAGGTCAGCTGGGGTCTTGATGATGATCCTCTTGTCATTCTTTATTATCGAGATCCCGAAAGGAAACAACCAAGCATATTGCAGGTTTCTTTCTCTCAACCTGTCAAGCAGCGGTCGCAGCACTCTACGTTTTTGAAGAGTAGAGGGAGCGATATCTTGGTAAAGGGAGATCTCGACCCCCTCATAGCAAATCGGAGATCTTTCCCTTGCCGAGCGGAGAATCGCAGCCGTGTCCACATAAGATAACAAGCCGCATATTACATCCTTGGTGGGTCAGTCGGCTTTGGCTTCGATCGGAGAGCTCTATGTATCCGCTCTATTATGACTGCATCTGCCCGGTCCTTATCTAAAAGTCCAGCAAATATTTCCCACGCCACTTTAGGGAGCGCGTCCCCTGCCCAGGATTCCGGGAGCCCTTTTATTCTTATGTTTTTCCGGCGGCTTCTGTTTTCTTGATCCTCGATCAGTGTATATGCCGTGTTAACATGGGCCTCCAGCTGCTCCGTTCTAGCTGCTAGACCTGAGGCATGATCGGTGAGTTCCGAGCACGTCGTTTCCAGGGCCTCCGTCCGGAACCGCAGGGCTTGTAAGTCCGTTTTTATGTCTGCTAAATCTTCTCTTACCGGTCTCAGTGCCTGGGTCAGGGTTTTCTTAAGCACCGCCGCTGTGAGCATTTCATTCGGTGTTTGCTCTTCATCACTACTCGAGTGACGCTCCTCCTCAGAGTCTCGCTGCTCGGCGGGTTCCGGCGCCATCTTGGCCAGTGGAGCGGGAGAACCTGCATGTCTCTTAGTGAAGAGTTTCGTGACTGCCGCTTGATTCATCTTCGGCTTGGTAGAACCCTCACCCTCTCTCGGCTGGTATCTACCTATTTTGCCCATAATTTAGGCGATTTAGTAGGCTAATTCAACGCTAGTGTAGGTACGTGGCAGGAGAGAGCTCTCTCAAGCTGCCATCCAGTCCGCGGTCAAGCTCCGCCCCCCCCAATCAGTTTTTGACACTGAATTGATGGCATCAGACACTTGTACGTCCAAAGTATGGTCAGCAGGTAGTTTACCTTGTCGGCCAAACATGAGATAGAAAGGTGTATACCCCGTGGAACAGTGAATGGTATTATTATAGGTATACATCAATTGAGGTAGAAGAGTAGGCCAATCATTCCTGGTAGCAGATGGCACAGCTCTAAGCATTTCTATTAGGGTCTGGTTAATTTTTTCACAAAGTCCATTACCTTGGGGATGGTAGGCTGTTGTTCTGATTTTCTGGCAATTGCAAAGTGAACACAGTTCTTTGAAGAGTTGCGATTGAAAGGCAGATCCTTGATATGTTTAAGTTTTTTCTGGACATCCGTATGGTAACAGGAAATGTTTCCAGAAGGCATCTGCAGTTGTTTTAGCGGTCAAGTCCTTAACAGGTACGGCTACAACGAATTTGGTGTAGTGGTCAATGATGGTCATAGCATATGTGTAGCCTGAGCGACTTGGTTCCAGCTTCGCATGGTCAATTGCAATGATCTCCCATGGTTTTTGGCTTACAATAGAATGTAAGGGTGCTTTTTGGTCATGCTTTTCACCTCGTCCAATAGCACAGGCGGAACACTCTCGACACCACTTCTCAATGTCTTCTCGCATTCCAATCCAATAGAATCGTCTACGGACGGTAGCTTCTGTCTTCTGCATGCCAAAGTGTCCTGATTTGTCATGGTACATCTCAAGAATGATACTTGCATCCCGGCAGGGTATTAGGATTTGGAATACCCTGTCATAGGTAACTGGATCCAGGCTTCTTCTCAATAGTAGGCCCTTCTGCAGAAAGAGTTGTTTCCAGTGTTTCGACAGCTTCAACGGGTTCTGGGTCTGCATTTCTTCTGCGGATTCTCTCAGGTGTTCTTCCACTGGTGAGGAAGTCATGTAGTTCTCCGATTAGTCTACTTTCTGACTGAAGTTTGATCCATCTCTCTTTTTCAATTTGAGATTCCGGATTGTTCTGTAAATTTAGGACTCTTTTGTAGAGTTGAGCGGACACCTGGATGTTCGGGTTCGGCAGGTTTGGCCGAACTTGAAAAAAAAGTTCGGTTCGGGACCCGAACTTGACCCCGAACCCCATTGAAGTCAATGGGGACCCAAACTTTTGGGCACTAAAATGGCTCTAAAATAGTCCTGAAAAGGGCTAGAGGGCTGCAAAAGGCATACAAATGTGCTTAAGAGCATGGCAACTGTTCTGCAAACAAATGTGGATAGGGAAATACAGAAAAATTAAAAATAACAATCTGGATCTAGGAGTAGGAGGTTGAGGAGGCAATGGATGGGTGGATGTGGCGGTGTAGGTTGACGTGGCGGTGTAGGTGGAAGCGGCGGTGAAGGAGGAATAGGTAGCCAACATTGAGTTGTGTTATTTTTAATTTTTAATATTGGGACATATAACAAAATAAAACAAGAATAAGTTCACTTGAGTACAAGAATGGATGGTTGAGGCTGGTATAAATGTCTATTCTGCACAAGGTACGGACAAGTCCTGTGGGATCCATGACTGGTTCATTTTAATAAACGTAAGCTTGTCCACATTGGCTGTGGCCTGTGATAATGCTCTCTGCCGTGTTAAACACACGTTCACACTATACAATGGCTGCAGGGCAGGTCAGCACCTCCAAGGCTGACAAAGCTTTTCCACATTTGGGCCATGCTAACCCTGCCTTCTCAGGTGCTGGCGGTGCCCCAGCTGCGATGGCGACCTCTTCCTCCTCCTCTGCCTTTGCCTTGTGCTTCCACTGTGCCCCCCGCTGTCAGGTGGGAATGCCATCAGCAGCGTGCGCTTGTAGTCGCGCATCTTCCAATCAGTAACAGATGTTTTCACAAAATTTAGTTCCCTGTCAGCAATGCAGAGCAGGGGTTCATTCACGGCAAAATGGGGTTCTTGTCACCCAGCAATAGAACAGAGGATTTTGAGAGATTTAGGCCCATGTCACCCAGGCACAGCAGGGGTTCATTCATGGCAAAAGGGGATTCTTGTCACCCAGCAATAGAACAGAGAATTTTGAGAGATTTAGGCCCCTGTCACCCAGGCACAGCAGGGGTTCATTCACGGAAAAAAGGGATTCATGTCACCCAACAATAGAACAGAGGATTTTGAGAGATTTAGGCCCCTGTCACCCAGGTACAGCAGGGGTTCATTCATGGCAAAAGGGGCTTCTTCTTACCCAGCAATAGAACAGAGGATTTTGATATATTTAGGCCCCTGTCACCCAGGCACAGCAGCGGTTCATTCACGGCAAAAGGGGGTTCATGTCACCCAGCAATAGAACAGAGGATTTTGATATATTTAGGCCCCTGTCACCCAGGCACAGCAGGGGTTCATTCACGTCAAAAGGGGGTTCTTGTCACTCAACAATAGAACAAAGGATTTTGAGAGATTTAAGCCCCTGTCACCCAGGCACAGCAGGGGTTCATTCACGGCAAAAGGGGTTCATGTCACCCAGCAATAGAACAGAGGATTTTGAGAGATTTAGGCCCATGTCACCCAGGCACAGCAGGGGTTCATTCACGGCAAAAGGGGGTTCATGTCACCCAGCAATAGAACAGAGGATTTTGAGAGATTTAGGCCCCTGTCACCCAGGCACAGCAGGGGTTCATTCACGGCAAAATGGGGATCCCGTCACCCTGCAATAGAACAGAGGATTTTGAGAGATTTACGCCCATGTCACCCAGGCACAGCAGGGGTTTATTCACGGCAAAAGGGGGTTCATGTCACCCAGCAATAGAACAGAGGATTTTGAGAGATTTAGGCCCCTGTCACCCAGGCACAGCAGAGGTTCATTCACGGCAAAAGTGGGATCTTGTCACCCAGCAATAGAACAGAGGATTTTGAGAGATTTAGGCCTGTCACCCAGGCACAGCAGGGGTTTGTATATGCCAAAAATTGTAAAATGTCACCAGACAATTGAAAATAAGAATTTTTTCAATTTAGGGCACTAAAATTGGCACTTTTTTGCATTAAAATGGCTCTAAAATAGTCCTTGAAAAGGCTAGAGGGATGTAAAAGGCAGTAAAATGTGCTTAATTGCATGGCAACTGCTCTGCAAACAAATGTGGATAGGGAAATAACTTAAAATGAAATAAAATAGCTAACAATTACAAATTATTAACCTGCAACTCAGAGAAGGAAGTGGATATGGAGTCGGAGGTTGAGGAGGCAGTGAATGTGGTGTTGTAGGTGGAGGCCGCCATGGAGGAGGAGGAGGTAGCCAACAATGTTTTTTTTTTTTTTTATTGGTAGCCCCCAAAATATTGGGACAAATAAAAAAAAAGAAAACAAAGAATCATTGCACTTGACTTGAGTACAAGAATGTATGTTTGATGGTGGTATAAATGTCTATTCTGCACAAGGTACAGACAAGACTTGTGGGATCCAAGCCTGGTTCATTTTAATGAACGTGAGCTTTTCCACGTTGGCTGTGGACAGGCGGCTGTGTCTGTCTGTAATGACGCCTCCTGCCGTGCTAAATACACGTTCAGAGAGTACACTGGCTGCAGGGCAGGCCAGCACCTCCAAGGCATACAGGGCAAGCTCTGGCCATGTGGACAATTTGGAGACCCAGAAGTTGAATGGGGCAGAACCATCAGTCAGTACGTGTAGTCGTGTGCACAGGTGCTGTTCCACCATGTTGTTCAAATGCTGCCTCCTGCTAACACGCTCCATATCAGCAGTTGGGCCCGATTGTTGCAGCGAGGTGACAAAGGTTTTCCACGATTGTTGCTAACCCATCCCGCTGACACAGCTGCGTTGGTGACCTCTTCCTCCTCCCCTGCCTTCGCCTTGCGCTTCCACTTGTCCCCTGGCGTCAGTCGGGAATGCTCTCAGGAGCGCGTCTACCAGCGTGCGCCTGTAGTCGCGCATCTTCCGATCACGTTCCAGTGAGGGAATTAAGGACGGCACATTGTCTTTGTAACGGGGATCCGGCAGGGTGGCCACCCAGTAGTAAGCACACGTTAAAATGTGGGCAACTCTGCAGTCGTTGCGCAGGCACTGCAGCATGTAGTCGCTCATGTGTGCCAGGCTGCCCAGAGGTAAGGACAAGCTGTCCTCTGTGGGAGGCGTATCGTCTGCATCCTCCGTATCCCCCCAGCCACGCACCAGTGATGGGCGCGAGCTGCATTGGATGCCACCCCGCTGTGAACATGCTTCATCCCCATCCTCCTCCTCCTCCAGTAGTGGGCCCTGGCTGGCCAAATTTGTACCTGGCCTCTGCTGTTGCAAAAATCCTCTTTCTGAGCCACTTCTAAAAGACTGGCCTGAAAGATGACCCCTCTTCCTTCTCCTCGTCCTGGGCCACATCCTCTTACATCATTGCCCTAAGTGTTTTCTCAAGGAGACATAGAAGTGGTATTGTAACGCTGATAACGGCGTCATCGCCACTGGCCATGTTGGTGGAGTACTCGAAACAGCGCAACAGGGTACACAGGTCTCGCATGGAGGCCCAGTCATTGGTGGTGAAGTGGTGCTGTTCCGCAGTGCGACTCACCCGTGCGTGCTGCAGCTGAAACTCCACTATGGCCTGCTGCTGCTCGCACAGTCTCTCCAGCATCTGCAAGGTGGAGTTCCACCTGGTGGGCATGTTGCATATGAGGCGGTGAGCGGGAAGGCCGAAATTACGCTGTAGAGCAGACAGCCGAGCAGCGGCAGGATGAGAACGTCGGAAGCGTGCACAGACGGCCCGCACTTTATGCAGCAGCTCTGACATGTCGGGTTAGTTGTGAATGAATTTCTGCACCACCAAATTCAGCACATGCGCCAGTCAAGGGATGTGCGTCAAATCGGCTAGTCCCAGAGCTGCAATGAGATTTCGCCCATTATCGCACACCACCAGGCTGGGCTTGAGGCCCACTGGCAGCAACCACTCGTCGGTCTGTTGTTCTATACCCCGCCACAACTCCTGCGCGGTGTGAGGCCTGTCCCCCAAACACATCAGTTTTAGAACGGCCAGCTGACGTTTACCCCTGGCTGTGCTGAAGTTGGTGGTGAAGGTCTGTCGCTGACCGGATGAGGAGGTGGTAGAAGAGGAGGAGGAAGCCGAGTAGGAAGAGGAGGCAACAGGAGGCAAAGAATGATGCCCTGCGATCCTTGGCGGCGGAAGGACGTGCGCCAAACAGCTCTCCGCCTGGGGCCCAGCCGCCACTACATTTACCCAGTGTGCAATTAGGGAGATATAGTGTCCCTGGCCGTGCTTACTGGTCCACATATCTGTGGTTAGGTGGACCTTGCCACAGATCTCGTTGTGCAGTGCACACTTGATTTTATCCAATACTTGCAGGGAGGGCACGGCTCTCCTGGAGAAGTAGTGGCGGCTGGGAACGACGTACTGTGGGACCGCAAGCGACATGAGCTGTTTGAAGCTGTCTGTCTCCACCAGCCTGAATGACAGCATTTCAAAGGCCAACAGTTTAGAAATGCTGGCATTCAGGGCCAGGGATCGAGAGTGGCTAGGTGGGAATTTACGCTTTCTCTCAAAGGTTTGTGAGATGGAGAGCTGAACGCTTCCGTGTGATATGGTGGAGATGCTTGGTGACGGAAGTGTTGTTGTTGGTGGCACATCCTCTGTTTGCTAAGCGGCAGGTGCCAACGTTCCTCCAGAGGCAGAGGAAGAGGCCGAGGCAGGAGGGGCCTGAGCTCTTTCTTGGTTTTGAAGGTGTTTACTCCACTGCAGCCCGTGTCTCGCATGTAGATGCCTGGTCATGCAGGTTGTGCTAAGGTTCAGAACGTTAATGCCTCGCTTCAGGCTCTGATGGCACAGCGTGCAAACGACTTGGGTCTTGTCGTCAGCACATTGTGTGAAGAAGTGCCATGCCAGGGAACTCCTTGAAGCTGCCTTTGGTGTGCTCGGTCCCTAGTGATGGTGGCCAGTAGCAGGCGAACTGTTTTAGCGACAGCTGCTCTGCTTTTGCACCCTGCTCCCGCTTTTGCTACGCTGTTGGCTCGGTCTTACCACTGCCTCTTCCTCCAAACTCTGAAAGTCACCTTCCTTCCATGTGGGGTCTAGGACCTCATTGTCCCCTGCATCATCTTCCACCCAGTCTTCCTCCCTGACCTCCTCCCTGACACTGCAGACAGACGCAGCAGTTGGCACCTGTGTTTCATCAGGAAACATAAGTGGTTGTGCGTCAGTGCATTCTATGTCTTCCACCCCTGGGGAAGTGCTAGGTGGATGCCCTTGGGAAACCCTGCCAGCAGAGTCTTCAAACAGCATAAACGTGGTAGAAAAATGTGAGCTACAGCAGCATCTCCATAAACTTCTTTATTCAGACTTCCAAGGTGCGGTACAAAAATTGCGACATTTCGGCTAGATATAGCCTTTGTCAAGCATAAAACACATGTGGTGATACCAACATATAAATAGTGAAAGGCATGTACTCCCACAGGGTTATCCATCCAATAAACGAACAAGAGTGATGCAACAACATAGATCATGGCCAATCAGAAAAGAATCACAATGCAACACCTATTTATATTATATAAATGCGCCCCTCTAGCTCACCTGTGCGGGCTTTCCATAATCGCGACTGCATTAACTTTGGCGTACCCATCTAATGACTGCGCACGTCCATGAACGTCATAAGGCAGCGACAGACCAAATCTTGCGGGCATCACATTGGTCCCATCTTCGACCTGGAGGTAACCATGGAGATAAAACAGCGGCGCCATTAGACAATGGGAGGCCCCCGCACAGACTACGTCATAGTCGACGTGCACATCACATGGCCGATGATCACATGACCGCTGTATGTGTATACATGGTTACCAACCAGGCTGTGTATGATCGCATACTGTCACTGTCTGGGACAAGCGCATCTACATAAAAGGGGACAGCGAGGTATATGGGACTTTAATCAGCTATCAGGGAAAGGGAAAGCAATATTATGCGGGATAATGATATTCAGCACCTAGATCCTATATTGAGAGTGCCACAGAAAGAAATTGCTAAACAACCGTTGTACAAAAATGCATCATTCTATGTTATGATAATCCCAGGGATACATGCATAAAAACATGTGGATAAAAAACACACAACAAAACTTGTACTGGATGGGTACCTAGCTGATCCCAGCCACATTGAACTCCAAATTGAGTCCATGTGGTTGCAGAGACCTTAGGGTATATATCCATTTAAGTTCTTTTCTCCTAAGAACAGCATCTCTGTCTCCACCCCTACGTAAAACACCCACACTGTCTATCACCCTAAAGCGCAATTGGTTGACAGAGTGTCCTGCATCTATAAAATATTTGGCTACTGGTTTATCCAAATTGGCTTTACGTATTGTGCTTTTATGTTTATTGATCCACTCACGAATCTCCATCGTAGTCTCACCAACATAGATGAGACTACAGGGACATTGTATAATGTACACAACATCTCGGGATCTACATGTGTAATAGCCATTAATCTTGTATTTCTTGCCACTGTAGGGGTGAAAAAAATGGTCACCTTTTAAAATGTTACTACAGTTGCAACAAGACAAGCAAGGAAAGGTTCCATTCCTACGTGGGGTCAAAAGTTTCTGCGCACCAACACCAGAGCCTCCAACATCAGTTTTTACCAGTCTGTCACGCAAGTTAGAGTTCCTTTTGTATGCCATTAAAGGAGGGGCAATAAATTCTTCAATATCTGGCAAACCTCGCTGCAGTATATGCCAGTCTTTTCTAAGAATGTGGGCAATGTCTCCACTGTCCCGACCATATACCGACACAAAAGGAACTCTACTTGTGACCTTAGTCCTTGATGATTTGCGAAGAGCAGAATCCCTGTCAACCAATATAGCCTTCTTTCTAGTCCTGTCTAAGAGCTTCCTGGGGTAACCTCGTTCAGTGAATCTGTCACACATGGCATCCACCCTTTGTGTGAAGTTAACTTCATAGGATACAATTCTCCTGACTCTGAGTAATTGACTCCAAGGCAAGGAGTCTAACATCCGACGTGGGTTGTAGCTGTCATGTGTGAGGAGGGTGTTCCTATCTGTTGACTTCTGATGAAGATCTGTTTTAATTTCACCCCCAACTACATAAACTCGCACATCCAAAAAGTTGAGTTCGCTTTCTGAGGATGTAACAGTGAAATGTAACCATGTTACACCAGAATTCAGGTGTAGATGGAACTCATCAAGCTCATTAGTAGTACCAGTCCAGATCATAAAAAAGTCGTCGATGTAGCGCCACCAACACAGGACCCTCCCAAAAAATTGGGATTGGTATACCAACTTGTCCTCCACCTCGGCCATGAAGATGTTGGCATAGGTGGGGGCCACATTGGACCCCATGGCCACACCCTGCCTCTGCTGATAGAAGGTGTCACCGAAAAGGAAGTAGTTCCTCCTCATGACAACCTCTAAAAGGCGGAGGACAAATCGACACACCCCCAGGGAGAGTCCCATGTCGGCCAGGACCATATCGACGACATTCAGACCATGTGTATGATCAATGGACGTGTACAAAGAAACAACGTCAAAGCTGACCAACAAAAAATGAGCTGGAAGCTGCAACTCACATAATTTAGACAGGAAATGTCCGTTATCCTTGACATAGGACGGAGCGGAGGTCGCACGGATCTGCAAAAGTCTGTCGAGAAATATCGAGATGGGATTAAAGACCGAATTCCTACCTGATACAATCGGTCGGCCTGGCGGGTTGTCCAACCTTTTATGTATTTTCGGGAGTATGTATAACAAAGGAGTGACAGGATGGCTCACTTTCAGATATTTACATAACCCATCATCAATGATGGCATTTTGCACCGCCTCCTCCAATATCACTCCTATGTCACGCATGATCTCCCATTTAGGGTCCCCAGGCAATTGTTCATATACCTCTACATCCCGTAACTGTCTATTAATTTCATCAACATACATTGCAGTATCCATGACGACCACCGCCCCGCCCTTGTCAGCAGGTTTTATGGTGATGCGATCATCATTTTCCAACGACAAAATGGCTACACGTTCCATTTTGGTTAGATTGTTTCTACCCAAAAGGGAAGGTTTTAAAGTTTCAATTTGCTTATGTACAATCTGAATATAGGATTCAACCACATGGTTAGTGTGGGGGGAGAAAAATTACTAGGTATCCTAAGATCAAATTTCTTGCACGTTAATTCTGCTACATTTTTATTACTAGGTAAACCTAACCCCAGATTATCACATTTCTTAAAGGCAAAGAAACTTTTTAGTTGCAAATTTCTAAAAAAGCATTGAAGGTCCAATTCGAGGGTGCACCAATCCCTTTCCGTAGTGGGTGAAAAAGTCAAACCTCGACCCAGCACTTGGGTCTGTTCTGAGGTGAGTTCGACTGATGAAATGTTCACCACCAACTGCATCATTTCCTGAAGTTGCGTCTCGTTGATCTCGTCGGAACCCCCCTGCTCTTCCCCGGGTTTGGGGGTAATGTGCCTCTTGAGGGATCGACGATGCTTCCTTCCGCCCCTGCGGCATCTCCGCCGCCTCGTGATCATCGGCCACGTGATGTGCACGTCGACTATGACGTCGTCTGTGCGGGCGCCTCCCATTGGTTAATAGCGCCGCTGTTGTATCTCCATGGTTACCTCCAGGTCGAAGACGGGACCAATGTGATGCCCGCGAGATTTGGTCTGTCGCTGCCTTTTGTCATTCATGGACATGCACAGTCATTAGATGCGTACGCCGAAGTTAATGCAGTCGCGATTATGGAAAGCCCGCACAGGTGAGCTAGAGGGGCGCATTTATATAATATCAAATAGGTGTTGCATTGTGATTCTTTTCTGATTGGCCATGATCTATGTTGTTGCATCACTCTTGTTCGTTGATTGGATGGATAACCCTGTGGGAGTACATGCCTTTCACTATTTATATGTTGGTATCACCACTTGTGTTTTATGCTTGACAAAGGCTATATCTAGCCGAAACGTTGCAATTTTTGTACCGCACCTTGGAAGTCTGAATAAAGAAGTTTATGGAGATGCTGCTGTAGCTCACATTTTTCTACCACGTTCACCTTGACCGCCTTGGATCTGGGGTCGTATGGCTCAGCTGCTGCATTCCACAACCCTAGCTCTGGTAAACCTCTTTTTGTGTGCTGCTCTGAACCTTTGTTTTTCATGCATAAGAGACTGCTGCATGACTTGAGGCTCAGACAGGTTCCCCGATATGCACGGGGGTGATGTGACAGACTGATGGGCATGGGTTTCAGGCGCCACCTGTGCGCTTTCTGCAGAAGACTGGGTGGGAGATAATGTGAACGTGCTGGATCCACTGTCGGCCACCCAATTGACTAGCACCTGTACTTGCTCAGGCCTTACTATCCTTAGAACGGCATTAGGCCCGACCAAATATCGCTGTAGATTCTGGCGGCTACTGGGACCTGAGGTAGTAGGTTCAGTAGGACGTGTATCTGTGGCAGAACGGCCACGTCCTCTCCCTGCACCAGAGGCTCCACCAACACCACCACCACGACCATAAACGCGTCCCTTATTAGATGTTTGCCTCATAGTTAGCTTTTACAAAGCAAAGTAAAAAGTGGTTAAGTCTGTTAAAAATAATTAACCGCCAATAAAAACCCTGATGTAGGGTATTGCACTCATATAATTTTTTTTAAACTCTATATGACAGCGGTATTTGTGGCCTAAATGTGACACTCACTTATGCACGTCTTATCCCAGATGTGCAATATATCAGAGGCTTTTTTCACCCCAGTAACCAAAAAGCCGTATTTCTGGCCTAAATGTGACAGTCACTTATGCATGTGTAATCCCAGATGTGCAGTATATCAGAGGCTTTTTTCACCCCAGTATGCCAAAGCCGTATTTATGGCCTAAATGTGACAGTCACTTATGCACGTGTAATCCCAGATGTGCAGTATAGCAGAGGCTTTTTTCGCCCCAGTATGCCAAAACTGTATTTATGGCCTAAATGTGACAGTCACTTATGCACGTGTAATCCCAGATGTGCAATATATTAGAGGCTTTTTTCACCACAGTATGCCAAAGCCGTATTTCTGGCCTAAATAAGACAGTCACTTATGCTTGTCTAATCCTAGATGTGCAGTATATTAGAGGCTTTTTTTACCCCAGTAACCAAAAAGCCGTATTTCTGGCCTAAATGTGACAGTCACTTATGCTTGTCTAATCCTAGATGTGCAGTATATTAGAGGCTTTTTTCACCCCAGTAACCAAAAAGCCGTATTTCTGGCCTAAATGTGACAGTCACTTATGCTTGTCTAATCCTAGATGTGCATTATATTAGAGGCTTTTTTCACCACAGTAACCAAAAAGTCGTATTTCTGGCCTAAATGTGACAGTCACTTATGCACGTGTAATCCCAGATGTGCAGTATATCAGAGGCTTTTTCCCCCCCAGTATGCCAAAGCCGTATTTCTGGCCTAAATGGGACAGTCACTTATGCTTGTCTAATCCTAGATGTGCAGTATATTAGAGGCTTTTTTTTACCCCAGTAACCAAAAAGTTGTATTTCTGGCCTAAATGTGACAGTCACTTATGCTTGTCTAATCCTAGATGTGCAGTATATTAGAGGCTTTTTTTACCCCAGTAACCAAAAAGCCGTATTTCTGGCCAAAATGTGACAGTCACTTATGCTTGTCTAATCCTAGATGTGCAGTATATTAGAGGCTTTTTTCACCCCAGTAACCAAAAAGCCGTATTTCTGGCCTAAATGTGACAGTCACTTATGCTTGTCTAATCCTAGATGTGCAGTATATTAGAGGCTTTTTTCACCCCAGTAACCAAAAAGCCGTATTTCTGGCCTAAATGTGACAGTCACTTATGCTTGTCTAATCCTAGATGTGCATTATATTAGAGGCTTTTTTCCCCCCAGTAACCAAAAAGTCGTATTTCTGGCCTAAATGTGACAGTCACTTATGCTTGTCTAATCCTAGATGTGCAGTATATTAGAGGGTTTTTTCACCCCAGTAACCAAAAAGCTGTATTTTTGTCCTAAATGTGACAATCACTTATGCACTTGTAATCCCAGATGTGCACTATATTTAACAGATGTATTTTTTTAACCCCAGTAAGCAAAAAGCTGTATTTCTGGACTTGCAGACATGCAGATAGCCTGTGCTGGTGCACTATAAAATGGCTGCCGAATATGTATTGATGTTGACTAACTGAAGAAAAAAAAGTTCGTTTTCAGCAGTAGTTGGCTCAGGGCAGGCTTAAAAAAATTGTGCACTGGACCCACAAAACACATTTGCTGTAGATCGCTGAGTACAAAAAACAGTTCTTGATAGGATTTCTCCCTGATCTCTCCCTCACAGCAGCTGAAGCCTCTCCCTACACTAATCCGAGCAGAGTGACGGGCAGTTGGCCAATCACAGCCATGCCAATAGTAGCTATGGCTGTGATGGCCTTTTGGGGCAAGTAGTATGACGCTTGTTGACTGGCTGCTGTGCAGTCTTTCAAAAAGCGCCAAGAAAGCGCCAAACACCGAACCCGAACCCTAACTTTTACGTAAATGTTCGGGTTCGGGTCCGGGTGCCGAAAAACCTAAAGTTCGGTACGAACCCGAACTTTACAGTTCGGGTTCGCTCAACTCTACTCTTTTGTTTTTGATGCAGAGGATGCTTTGTTTTTATTGATATTAGGCATCTCCACTTCTTCCCAGACATCTACGTGTGCAGTAGGATCTTCCTTGGTAGGCAGGCGAGATAAGGCATCTGCATTTTCGTTGGATTTGCCCGTTCTGTATTTTACAGTGAAGTTCTAGTTAGCAAGACGTGAGGCCCATCTTTGCTCTAAGGCATCTAGCTTGGCTGTATTGAGATGCGCCAGTGGGTTGTTATCAGTGAAAGCTATGAAGGGAGTTGCTGCAAGGTAGTCCTTAAATTTTTCGGTGACAGCCCACACATGTGCGAAGAACTCTAACTTGAAAGAGCTGTAGTTCTGGTCATTCTTTTCAGCTCCTTTCAGGGATCTGCTAGCATAAGCAATTACTCTCTCTTTATCTTTTTGCACTTTAGACAGGACAGCTTCCAGGCCTTTCTGGCTGGCATCAGTGTAGAGATGGAAGGGCTGTTGGTAATCTGGATATCCCAAAACAGGTGGTTCGGTCAGCTTCTTTTTCAAGAGCTGGAAGGCAACTTCCCTGTCTTCATTCCACTCCACAGGTATCTGCGTCTTCTGATACTTCTTTGGGTGTCCTCTTAGGAGTTCCTGAATTGGCTCAGCAATCTGCGCGAAGTGAGGGATGAAGCGTCTGTAGTATCCTGCAAAACTAAGGAAACTTCTCACCTCCTTTACTGTGGTAGGAGTAGGCCAATTCTGGTGGGCAGCTAACTTTTCCGGATCTGGTTTAACACCTTCTGCACTGACAACATGTCCCATGTACTTGACTTCTGGCTTCAACAGGTAACACTTTGATGGTTTGATCTTAAAAGTCCATGTTTAATGAGGACTTGGAAGACTTCTGCAACGTGTTTCAAGTGGTCTTCGTAGGATTTGGAATAAATAATGACATCGTCCAGGTAGAGTAGGACAGTCTCAAAGTTTCTATGGCCTAAACAGAGTTCCATTAGTCGTTGAAATGTTCCTGGTGCATTACAAAGTTCAAAGGGCATGTAATTAAATTCAAATAAGCCCATGGTGGTGGTAAAAGCTGTTTTCTCTCCGTTTTCAGGAGCCATGGGTACTTGCCAGTATCCACTGGTCAGATCAAGGGTAGAGAAATAGGCTGATGACCCCAGTGCTGTCAGGGAATTTTTCAATCCTGGGTAAGGGATAGGCATCCTTGTGGGTGAATTGATAAAATTTTCGGTAATCCACACAGAAATTGATATTGCCATCCTTTTTCTGGACAAGAACTAGGGGTGCAGCCCATGGACTATTGTTGTCTTGGATAATATTGGAATCCTTTATCTCTCGGATCATTTGTTTCACAGATTGGTACATTGTTGGTGGTATAGGCCGGTTCCTTTCTTTTATTGGAGGGTAAGAGCCGGTAGGGATAGTGTGTTTGATCCCACAGACTTCCCCATAATCCATAGAGTGCTTACTGAAGGCTTGATGTTCCTTCACGATGTCCAAAACTTCTTCAATTTGGTTTTTGGGCGTAGAGCTGTCTCCCACGTTAAGTTCGTCCCACCATGAGGCAGGCGGAGCATGTTCTGGAGTACTGGAGCTCAGCGCAGATTGTTCTACCTTAATTGCAAGCACGCTGATAACATCCTGGAGAGAGACTTGCAATAACTGAGCAACAGGATAATGTTTAGTGAGGGTAACGTGGTGATCATTCAGGTTTATGAAACGGACAGACACTTTACCTTGGGAAACAGTCACTAAGCTCCTTGCAGCTCTGACTAGGGGATGATCGTCTAGCGCGAAAGGCTCTACCATGGCTTGATAGTCTTGACCTTGAATTTCCAGGGCGGCACGGCACCATATGAGTGTCTCGGTATTTGGTTTAAGGATCCTGTGACAGGCTTGTTACCTCGGATGTGGACACAGCAGATTTCTTTTTTCTCATTGGCGAATATCTGTTGTGCGCTTAGCACACGGATGATCTGTTGTATGACCCTTTTGGAGGCAGGTGAAGCAGTAGCATAGATTGGCGTAATGCCTCAAACATCTCAGTGTAACAATTCCTAAGGACATTCATTCCTATTATTTATATGATTATAACATCCTATTTTTATGGTGAATGCTCTAAATCCAATCCAAATAATCATATATTAAATTACTAAACCTGTGATACTGTACTTATATCCCTTACTAAAGCCTCATTCACACGTCTGTGCTTAAATCTATGAAAAGGCGGTCAGTAGAGATGAGCAAATTTTTCTAAAATTCGATATATATATATATTTGCAGCGAATTTTGTTAAACAACGGCTATTTCCTGGCTGCAGAGAGCCTTTATAGTGGTGTAGAACACTGTGCCTTGCAGTAACATGCATAGGGAGTCTGCTGTGGTAGTGAAATAATACTGTGAGTTAGTATGACATGCAGATGACAGGTGTTGCTCTTAGAATCCCTGCACACTTCACTAATTTGGGCAGTCACGGGGCCAAAACTAACCAAATAACTCAAGTATGAACTCAGCTTTACAGGTCGATGTTAGCGTCAAGAAGAAGCACATTCCATTTACACCGTTGTCAGCTGATTCCACATAGATGTCTACAGAACCTTATACAAATAAAGTAACCAATAAACGATATATGGATCAGATTAAATCACAAATCACAACTCCAAAAGCATGACTTTATACAAAATCAATGGTGTTTATTAATACATAAAGAGTTGTAACCATAGCTGGCCACACAGACATTAAGAACACTTAAAATGTCACTCAAACTGCAGACGTGTGGTAATTATAGTACATATGAGTAAAGTGCAAGTGCCTACATAAATATGCAACAAAGAGATACAATCAGTGCCTATCAGAGAGTATAGTCCAGTCTATAAGCCGTCAGCTTTTTCAAGGGGTAATGACAAACACTTCATAGCCGGATATATATATATTCCCTATAGTGGGCGGAACCGTCTCCAACCAACCAATGGACTAAGGATACGCTGATGAGGGAATAAATCATCAGAACCTCTCACCTGTATAGTTAAAGAAATCACTTGCATCGTGTATAGTGGCACATGAACCGCCACGCACCAACGGTGCCCGCGTACGCCGTCGCAGCGATGACGCAGGACGGCCGCGCTCACCAGAGCACAGGGCGTCCTACGTCAGAGCCAAGACCGTGTCA
Source organism: Bufo bufo (assembly GCF_905171765.1). Taxonomy (NCBI): domain Eukaryota; kingdom Metazoa; phylum Chordata; class Amphibia; order Anura; family Bufonidae; genus Bufo; species Bufo bufo. Next base: position 563,823,910 of record NC_053392.1, on the reverse strand, counting down.
GCGCGCCCGCGGCTGCGCAGAAGAGCGTGCGCACTACGAGCTCCATATTGAGTGAGGGAAGATCAATATCATGAGTCCTCTCCTCATCATTGTGTCCGTTGTCCAAAAACTTTTTATACACATGTGTGTGGGTACAGTATTCACCTCCATGACTATTACTAACTTTACCAGATAGTTCTAGAAGGACATCTTAAAGGGTTTCTATCACTTTGTTTCACCTATTTAGCTTTCAGACACTAGCGATCCGCTAGTGTCTGCTTTATCTAACCATCCTAATATAAGAGCTTATTGTCCTGCCGTTTAGCTAAAAAAATAACTTATATAGATATGCAAATGAGCCTCTAGGTGCTATGGGGGCGTGATTAGCACCTAGAGGCTCCGTCTACCTTAACAAACTGCCGCCGCCCAGCGCGTCCCTCCAGCCCGCCCATCTCCAGCTGAAGCGATCCTCTCCGTGCGCGTCTCTGTTCTGCGCATGCGCAGTGAATGTCTGATGCTTCCCTGCTCAGACATCTCCACTGCGCCTGTTCCTCGGAGCACTATGACGTCATCGGCGCAGGCGCAGTGGAGATGTCTGAGCAGGGAAGCGATCAGACATTCACTGCGCATGCGCCGAATACGAGGAGCATCGCATTCCGGAGGAGATGGGCGGGCTGGAGGGACGCGCTGGGCGGCGGCAGTTTGTTAAGGTAGACGGAGCCTCTAGGTGCTAATCACGCCCCCATAGCACCTAGAGGCTCATTTGCATATCTATATAAGTTATTTTTTTAGCTAAACGGCAGGACAATAAGCTCTTATATTAGGATGGTTAGATAAAGCAGACACTAGCGGATCGCTAGTGTCTGAAAGCTAAATAGGTGAAACGAAGTGATAGAAACCCTTTAATACAGATTTGCATCATTACTAACAATGTGATAAATCTAAAAATAGTGAATAATAAATATGAGACCGCACTAATCACTACATGCAGAGTCCCCAGAAGCATCTAATTTTATCTATAGTGATATAATGCCTTAAATAGACATATAAGTAAAGTGCACAGAATATATGCATCTCACTATTCTATATACTGTATATCCATACATATGTGAGACATAACATATAGAAAGTTATTTACAGGTGCACCAAGTGCAAATATAAGTGCCATTTGTACAAATTCAAGTAATACACATGATTCTCACTCCATGCACAATCAAATCTAACATGAGCATGAAGTAAGAATACAGGCGCAACACGAATGTTGAAAAAGTGAAATACATGATGTTCATATAATATATAATCACACATGACATAATTAATAATAAAAAATAAAAAACCCATACAGTGACATCAATTATAGAATATTTTTATACCATGATTCATCAAGTATAATACGACTGATATAAGATCAGAATACAAATATAGCCCATAGTAATCAAAAACATTATTTCACATAATCTTATTACATCCCAAAATACATAAATACAATTAGAAAAAAAGTTTCTTTATATAGTATGATGCAAAGTAATCGTCAACCACAATTCGCAGAAATAGTCCTCTTGTCTGTAGATATTGTCCAGAAGACAAGTGCAAAAGGGGGTTATATCCTCATGGAGGGGGCAAATCCCCAATATTTCTCAGCCATAATGCACACACATCCTGCATATATAGATAGAGACAAAAACATATTAGTGGATACCATTCATCACACCTCAGGAACCCGGCTAGAAAACCTAAAAACATAGACATCCTAATGATCTAAAATACCACACCACATATCAGGGATGATGCTGCACCCTACAAGAACGAAGCGAATGGAATCTTGTCATTCAGGCCATATGGCACCTGAGTCTTCAATTTCACAATCCACTTGCTTTCAACCTGCTCCAGTCGTTTGAACAAATCACCACCTCGCGCACCCAGGGAGACCCTGTCTATCCCCCTAAATTTTAGATCTTGCCAACAATTATTGTGTTTCTGGTGGAAATGCTTAGCAATAGGTTTTAATTTTACAAGTTTGTCCCTATCACCATCACCAATTTTGGCAGCCGTCCGGATATCTTTTTGATGTTCCTGTATGCGGACCCGAAATTCACGGGTCGTCATACCGATATATATCAAGCCACATGGACACGTGGCATGATATATAACTCCTGTAACGCTGCAGTTTATGAAATGGACAATATTATAGCTCACTTTGCCCGAAGAATCTTCAAAAGTCTTGGTCTTAGTACTCACTTTGCATGTTGTGCAATGACCACAAGGTATGCACCCCCATTTGGGACCTCTGGATTCAAAAATTAATCCAGATTGGGATGGTATGTAATGACTCCTTACCAGGATATCCCTGAGGTTCTTACTCCGTTTAGCCACAAACATAGGGGTGGATGTTATTATTTTACCCACATCTACATCCGATTTTAAAATTGGCCAAAACTTTTTGAAGATCCCTCTCATATTGTACCATTGTGTGTTATAATTGGTAATCATACGTATCGTGGGTGCCGCCAAGGGATCAACCCGAGCCTTAGACGACAACAGAGATTCTCTTGATGTAGTGGTGGCACGCATGTAACCACGCTGTATGTCACATTGATTATATCCCCGTTGCGTGAATCGATTTTTAAAAATATCTGACTCCCTTTCAAAGTCGCCACTTGATGTGCAGATCCGTTTTGCCCTTAGAAATTGGCCAATTGGTATTGAGTTTTTCTGGTGTTTGGGATGAAATGACGTCGCATGAAGTAGAGAGTGTCACTACCAGAGCTTTGGGACGTTCTCACAGCTCTGTTTCTCCACCCCTGTGATGATGTCACTATTAGAGCTGGGAGGAGTTCTCACTGCTCTGTTTACTTTTGGTTTCCTTCCTCCCAGCTGTTCCTCATGCGTTTGATTTCCCTCTCTTTATATCACCCCTCCTCCTATTGTAGGGCGTGGATTATAGTTCTCATTTCAGTTGTAGCTCTTGCTTTAGTATCTTCACTTGTAGCTATCAGTTCACTGGACCTGTGTTCTGCTGCAGCAAGCACTCCGGATATTGCCAGCTGTCCTTGGATCCGTCTTCTCTGCGGCTGCAACACCTTCAGCTAAGTGTACAGACATTGTTGTGTACCTGATTATTTTCTGACTGGATCTGAGGTGGCCACGGTTCCCTCCATATACTGAGTAGGGCACCGGTGGCCGTGCCCCTTCCACTATTGTAGGGGTTACAGTGGTCATCAGTCTTAGGCACGTGGGCATGCCTCGTTCCGCCATTTGGATCCGGGCATGTGCTTTAGCAGCATAGGGAGAGCTTTGAGGGTCGGACAGGGGTCACCCTTTATCCTCCCTAGTTTGGGTCCGGTCAGTAGCTCTTTTACTGTGTATACTATTGTTGCTCACATACAGCCGTGACAGAGAGTTGACAGCAGTGGATTTCCTATGGATCGAAGTTTCTAAGTCACCATTTGTTGTTATCTTAATATTAATGTCTAAGAAATCAATTTCTTTCTGACTTACCACTTTAGTTAGAGTGATATTCCATTTGTTCACATTTAATTTCTCCAAAAACAAATCCAAAGACACCCGTGACCCCTGCCATATAAACAAAACATCCTCAATAAATCTCATCCATGATATTACTTCCCCCTCAACTTCATCCATAGATGCCTGCACACACTGTCGTTCCCAATTGCCCAAAAATAAATTTGCGTACGAGGGTGCGCACTTCGCACCCATCGCCACTCCTCGCAATTGTAAATAGTGTTGATCTTTAAATAAGAAATAGTTATGTTTCAGTATATAACCTAGAAGCTTCATCAACAAATCAATCAAATCCGATGGTAAATTTCTTGTACGCAAAAAGAATAAGGAGGATTCCACACCCTTATCATGGGAGATACACGTATATAGTGATTCGACATCACATGTTATTAAAAACATATTTTCTTCCATTTTGATGTTCTCCAGACGTCTCAAGACGTCCGTCGAATCACGAACATATGAGGGCAGACTTTCTACGCAAGGTTTTAAATAATAGTCCAGAAACTGGCAGACCGGTTCATTCAGACCCCCACACCCCGAGACGATGGGTCTCCCGGGGGGTTTTATGGTGGACTTATGGACTTTCGGTAATAGATATAAGGTCGGAGTGACCGGTAGGGATAGTGTGTTTGATCCCACGGACTTCCCCATAATCCATAGAGTGCTTACTGAAGGCTTGATGTTCCTTCACGATGTCCAAAACTTCTTCAATTTGTCTTTTGGGCGTAGAGCTGTCTCCCACGTTAAGTTCGTCCCACCATGAGGCAGGCGGAGCATGTTCTGGAGTACTGGAGCTCAGCGCAGATTGTTCAACTTTAATTGCAAGCACGCTGATAACATCCTGGAGAGAGACTTGCAATAACTGAGCAACAGGATAATGTTTAGTGAGGGTAACGTGGTGATCATTCAGGTTTATGAAACGGACAGGCACTTTACCTTGGGAAACAGTCACTAAGCTCCTTGCAGCTCTGACTAGGGGATGATCGTCTAGCGCGAAAGGCTCTACCATGGCTTAATAGTCTTGACCTTGAATTTCCAGGGCGGCACGGCACCATATGAGTGTCTCGGTATTTGGTTTAAGGATCCTGTGACAGGCTTGTTACCTCGGATGTGGACACAGCAGATTTCTTTTTTCTCATTGGCGAATCTCTGTTGTGCGCTTAGCACACGGATGATCTGTTGTATGACCCTTTTGGAGGCAGGTGAAGCAGTAGCATAGATTGGCGTAATGCCTCAAACATTTCAGTGTAACAATTCCTAAGGACATTCATTCCTATTATTTATATGATTATAACATCCTATTTTTATGGTGAATGCTCTAAATCCAATCCAAATAATCATATATTAAATTACTAAACCTGTGATACTGTACTTATATCCCTTACTAAAGCCTCATTCACACGTCTGTGCTTAAATCTATGAAAAGGCGGTCAGTAGAGATGAGCAAATTTTTCTAAAATTCGATATATATATATATTTGCAGCGAATTTTGTTAAACAACGGCTATTTCCTGGCTGCAGAGAGCCTTTATAGTGGTGTAGAACACTGTGCCTTGCAGTAACACGCATAGGGAGTGTGCTGTGGTAGTGAAATAATACTGTGAGTTAGTATGACATGCAGATGACAGGTGTTGCTCTTAGAATCACTGCACACTTCACTAATTTGGGCAGTCACGGGGCCAAAACTAACCAAATAACTCAAGTATGATCTCAGCTTTACAGGTCGATGTTAGCGTCAAGAAGAAGCGCACTCCATTTACACCGTTGTCAGCTGATTCCACATAGATGTCTACAGAACCTTATACAGATAAAGTAACCAATAAACGATATATGGATCTGATTAAATCACAAATCACAACTCCAAAAGCATGACTTTATACAAAATCAATGGTGTTTATTAATACATAAAGAGTTGTAACCATAGCTGGCCACACAGACATTAAGAACACTTAAAATACAGAACCTTATACAAATAAAGCCCCCCCCCCCACCCCCGACAGAGTGGAGAGGGTGTCAGCAGTAAGTTTGTTTTGACGTCACTGATTATTTTGCCCTTCCTCTGATCCGTCAGAACAATCACCCACAAAAAAGGGATCCTGTCTGTGGAGCACCCGCCTTCACTCGGTCAGCATTTGGTCAGTAATCCATCAGTTTTGGCAATGCCAAAGAAAACAAGAGTGGAGTCAAAACAGAGATGACACGTGAATGGAATATTTGAAAGTCTTCTGTGTTTTGTACCCACTCCTGCTTTTGGCTACCAAATCATAAGCCGATTCTGATGGGAACATACAGGCCTTACAGCTGCTACACAGAGATGATCCGTTGTGCATGTCATTTTACCTTCTTTCTGACAGATCAGAAGAAGGGTCAAATAAATGATGATGTCAGCCAAGCCAAAAAGGCTAAATAGTGGCCCAGTCATGAAGTGGGGAGGGTGGTAACAGCATAAGGAGACCACAGAGTGGCCCAATGACAGAATCTGGAGGTGGCAGCATCAGGAGGCCACAGAGTGGCACAATGACAGAGTATGGAGGTGGCAGCAACATCAGGAGGCCACGGAGTGGCAAGGTGACATAGTGTGGAGGTGGCAGCAGCATCAGGAGACCACAGAGTGGCCCGGTGACATAGTGTGGAGGTGGCAGCAGCATCAGGAGGCCACAGATTGGCAAGGTGACATAGTGTGGAGGTTGCAGCAGAATCAGTAGGCCACAGAGTAACATGGTGATATAGTGTGGAGGTGGCAGCAGCATGAGGAGACCACAGAGTGGCAAGGTAACATACTGTGGAGGTGGCAGCAGCATGAGGAGACCACAGAGTGGCAAGGTGACATAGAATGAAGGTGGCAGCCGCATCAGGAGGCCACAGATTGGCAAGGTGACATAGTGTGGAGGTGGCAGCAGCATCAGGAGGCCACAGATTGGCAAGGTGATATAGTGTGTAAGTGGCAGCAGCATGAGGAGACCACAGAGTGGCAAGGTGACAAAGTGTGGAGGTGGAAGCAGCATCAGGAGGCCACAGAGTGACAAGGTGACATAGTGTAGATATGGCTGAAGTATCAGGAGGCCACAGAGTGGCAAAGTGACATAGTGTAGAGGTGGGTGGCAATACCAGTACCCGGTGAAGATGGTGGGAGGAAGAAGGAGCACTAGATATCAGATATGTGGCATCAGGCGGGTGGCAGCTAGAGATGGCCTTGCGGTTCGCCCGGCGCTCGTTTTGCGGCAAACTTTGCGTGTTCGCTATTCACCGACCATGCGGACATATGGAGATATTCGTGCCCGCCATACTCTTTTACATTGTGATGTACTTTGACCCATGACTAGAGTTGAGCGAACACCTAGATGTTCGGGTTCGAGAAGTTCGGCCGAACTTCCCGGAAATGTTTGGGTTCGGGATCCGAACCCGACCCGAACTTCGTCCCGAACCCGAACCCCATTGAAGTCAATGGGGACCCGAACTTTTCGGCAGTAAAAAGGCTGTAAAACAGCCCAGGAAAGAGATAGAGGGCTGCAAAAGGCAGCAACATGTAGGTAAATCCCCTGCAAACAAATGTGGATAGGGAAATGAATTAAAATAAAAATAAAAAAAATAAAAATTAACCAATATCAATTGGACAGAGGTCCCATAGCAGAGAATCTGGCTTCACATCAGCAGAGAATCAGTCTCTTCATGCCATAGCAGAGAATCTGGCTTCATGTCAGCAGAGAATCAGTCTTCATGTCATAGGAGAGAATCAGGCTTCACGTCACCCACCACTGGAACAGGCCACTGTCACATATTTAGGCCCAGGCACCCAGGCAGAGAAGAGAGGTTGCGTAACAGAGAATCTGGCTTCATGTCAGCAGAGAATCAGTCTTCATGTCATAGCAGAGAATCAGGCTTCACGTCACCCACCACTGGAACAGGCCACTGTCACATATTTAGGCCCCAGCACCCAGACAGAGGAGAGAGGTCCCGTAACAGAGAATCTGGCTTCATGTCAGCACAGAATCAGTCTTCATGTCATAGCAGAGAATCAGGCTTCACGTCAACCATCACTGGAACAGGCCACTGTCACATATTTAGGCCCAGGCACCCAGGCAGAGGAGAGAGGTTGCGTAACAGAGAATCTGGCTTCATGTCAGCAGAGAATCAGTCTTCATGTCATAGCAGAGAATCAGGCTTCACGTCACCCACCACTGGAACAGGCCACTGTCACATATTTAGGCCCCGGCACCCAGACAGAGGAGAGAGGTCCCGTAACAGAGAATCTGGCTTCATGTCAGCACAGAATCAGTCTTCATGTCATAGCAGAGAATCAGGCTTCACGTCAACCATCACTGGAACAGGCCACTGTCACATATTTAGGCCCAGGCACCCAGGCAGAGGAGAGAGGTCCCGTAACAGAGAATCTGGCATCATGTCAGCACAGAATCAGTCTTCATGTCATAGCAGAGAATCAGGCTTCACGTCACCCACCACTGGAACAGGCCACTGTCACATATTTAGGCCCAGGCACCCAGGCAGAGGAGAGAGGTCCCGTAACAGAGAATCTGGCTTCATGTCAGCAGAGAATCAGTCTTCATGTCATAGCAGAGAATCAGGCTTCACGTCACCCACCACTGGATCAGGCCACTGTCACATATTTAGGCCCCGGCACCCAGACAGAGGAGAGAGGTCCCGTAACAGAGAATCTGGCTTCATGTCAGCACAGAATCAGTCTTCATGTCATAGCAGAGAATCAGGCTTCACGTCACCCACCACTGGAACAGGCCACTGTCACATATTTAGGCCCAGGCACCCAGGGAGAGGAGAGAGGTCCCGTAACAGAGAATCTGGCTTCATGTCAGCAGAGAATCAGTCTTCATTTCATAGCAGAGAATCAGGCTTCACGTCACCCACCACTGGAACAGGCCACTGTCACATATTTAGGCCCAGGCACCCAGACAGAGGAGAGAGGTCCCGTAACAGAGAATCTGGCTTCATGTCAGCACAGAATCAGTCTTCATGTCATAGCAGAGAATCAGGCTTCACGTCACCCACCACTGGAACAGGCCACTGTCACATATTTAGGCCCAGGCACCCAGGCAGAGGAGAGAGGTCCCGTAACAGAGAATCTGGCTTCATGTCAGCACAGAATCAGTCTTCATGTCATAGCAGAGAATCAGGCTTCACGTCACCCACCACTGGAACAGGCCACTGTAACATATTTAGGCCCAGGCACCCAGGCAGAGGAGAGAGGTCTCGTAACAGAGAATCTGGCTTCATGTCAGCACAGAATCAGTCTTCATGTCATAGCAGAGAATCAGGCTTCACGTCACCCACCACTGGAACAGGCCACTGTCACATATTTAGGCCCAGGCACCTAGGCAGAGGAGAGAGGTCCCGTAACAGAGAATCTGGCTTCATGTCAGCACAGAATCAGTCTTCATGTCATAGCAGAGAATCAGGCTTCACGTCACCCACCATTGGAACAGGCCACTGTCACATATTTAGGCCCCGGCACCCAGACAGAGGAGAGGTTCTTTCAACTTTGGGTTGCCCCGCAATATAATGGTAAAATGAAAATAAAAATAGGATTGAATGAGGAAGTGCTCTGGAGTACAATAATATATTGTTAAGGGGAGGTAGTTAATGTCTAATCTGCACAAGGGATGGACAGGTCCTGTGGGATCCATGCCTGGTTCATTTTTATGAACGTCAGCTTGTCCACATTGGCTGTAGACAGGCGGCTGCGTTTGTCTGTAATGACGCCCCCTGCCGTGCTGAATACACGTTCAGACAAAACGCTGGCCGCCGGGCAGGCCAGCACCTCCAAGGCATAAAAGGCTAGCTCTGGCCACGTGGACAATTTGGAGACCCAGAAGTTGAATGGGGCTGAACCATCAGTCAGTACGTGGAGGGGTGTGCACAGGTACTGTTCCACCATGTTATTGAAATGTTGCCTCCTGCTAACACCTTCCGTATAAGGTGGTGGTGCAGTTAGCTGTGGCGTGGTGACAAAACTTTTCCACATCTCTGCCATGCTAACCCTGCCCTCAGAGGAGCTGGCCGTGACACAGCTGCGTTGGCGACCTCTTGCTCCTCCTCTGCCTTCGCCTTGGGCTTCCACTGGTTCCCCTGTGACATTTGGGAATGCTCTCAGTAGCGCGTCTACCAACGTTCGCTTGTACTCGCGCATCTTCCTATCACGCTCCAGTGTAGGAAGTAAGGTGGGCACATTGTCTTTGTACCGGGGATCCAGCAGGGTGGCAACCCAGTAGTCCGCACACGTTAAAATGTGGGCAACTCTGCTGTCGTTGCGCAGGCACTGCAGCATGTAGTCGCTCATGTGTGCCAGGCTGCCCAGAGGTAAGGACAAGCTGTCCTCTGTGGGAGGCGTATCGTCATCGTCCTGCGTTTCCCTCCAGCCACGCACCAATGATGGGCCCGAGCTGCGTTGGGTGCCAGCCCGCTGTGAACCTGCTTCATCCTCATCCTCCTCCACCTCCTCCTCATCCTCGTCCTCCTCGTCCTCCAGTAGTGGGCCCTGTCTGGCCACATTTGTACCTGGCCTCTGCTGTTGCAAAAAAACTCCCTCTGAGTCACTTCGAAGAGACTGGCCTGAAAGTGCTAAAAATGACCCCTCTTCCTCCTCTTCCTCCTGGGCCACCTCCTCTTCCATCATCGCCCTAAGTGTTTTCTCAAGGAGACATAGAAGTAGTATTGTAACGCTGATAACGGCGTCATCGCCACTGGCCATGTTGGTGGAGTACTCGAAACAGCGCAACAGGGCACACAGGTCTCGCATGGAGGCCCAGTCATTGGTGGTGAAGTGGGGTTGATCCGCAGTGCGACTGACCCGTGCGTGCTGCAGCTGAAACTCCACTATGGCCTGCTGCTGCTCGCACAGTCTGTCCAGCATGTGCAAGGTGGAGTTCCACCTGGTAGGCACGTCGCATATGAGGCAGTGAGCGGGAAGGCCGAAGTTACGCTGTAGCGCAGACAGGCGAGCATCGGCAGGGTGTGAACGCCGGAAGCGCTAACAGACGGCCCGCACTTTATGCAGCAGCTCTGACATGTCGGGGTAGTTGTGAATGAACTTCTGCACCACCAAATTCAGTACATGCGCCAGGCAAGGGATGTGCGTCAAACTGGCTAGTCCCAGAGCTGCAACGAGATTTCGCCCATTATCGCACACCACCAGGCCAGGCTTGAGGCTCACCGGCAGCAACTGACGTTTACCCCGGGCTGTGCTGAAGTTGGTGGTGAAGGTGTGTGGCTGACTGGATGAGCAGATGGAAGAAGAGGAGGAGGAAGCTGAGTAAGAGGAGGAGGAGACAGGAGGCAAAGAATGTTGCCCTGCGATCCTTGGCGGTGGAAGGACGTGCGCCAAACAGCTCTCTGCCTGGGGCCCAGCCTCCACTACATTTACCCAGTGTGCAGTAAGGGAGATATAGCGTCCCTGGCCGTGCTTACTGGTCCACGTATCTGTGGTTAGGTGGACCTTGCCACAGATGGCTTTGCGCAGTGCACACTTGATTTTATCGGATACTTGGTTGTGCAGGGAAGGCACGGCTCTCTTGGAGAAGTAGTGCTGGCTGGGAACAACATACTGTGGGACAGCAAGCGACATGAGCTGTTTGAAGCTGTCTGTGTCCACCAGCCTAAATGACAGCATTTCATAGGCCAGTAGTTTAGAAATGCTGGCATTCAGGGCCAGGGATCGAGGGTGACTAGGTGGGAATTTACGCTCTCTCTCAAATGTTTGTGAGATGGAGAGCTGAACGCTGCCGTGTGACATGGTTGAGATGCTTGGTGACGCAGGTGGTGGTGTTGGTGGTACATCCCATGTTTGCTGGGTGGCAAGTGCCAACGTCCAGAGGCGGAGGAAGAGGCCGAAGTGGCGGCAGCAGCAGAAGAGGCCGAGGCGGCAGAAGAAGTAGCAGGGGGAGCCTGAGTGACTTCCTTGTTTTTAAGGTGTTTACTCCACTGCAGTTCATGCTTTGCATGCAGGTGCCTGGTCATGCAGGTTGTGCTAAGGTTCAGAACGTTAATGCCTCGCTTCAGGCTCTGATGGCACAGCGTGCAAACCACTCGGGTCTTGTCGTTAGCACATTGTTTGAAGAAGTGCCATGCCAGGGAACTCCTTGAAGCTGCCTTTGGGGTGCTCGGTCCCAGATGGCGGCGGTCAGTAGCAGGCGGAGTCTCTTGGCGGCGCGTGTTCTGATTTTGCCCACTGCTCCCTCTTTTGCTACGCTGTTGGCTCGGTCTCACCACTGCCTCTTCCTCTGAACTGTGAAAGTCAGTGGCATGACCTTCATTCCATGTGGGGTCTAGGACCTCATCGTCCCCTGCATCGTCTTCCACCCAGTCTTGATCCCTGACCTCCTGTTCAGTCTGCACACTGCAGAAAGACGCAGCAGTTGGCACCTGTGTTTCGTCATCATCAGAGACGTGCTGAGGTGCTATTCCCATGTCCTCATCATCAGGAAACATAAGTGGTTGTGCGTTAGTGCATTCTATCTCTTTCACCCCTGGGGAAGGGCTAGGTGGATGCCCTTGGGAAACCCTGCCAGCAGAGTCTTCAAACAGCATAAGAGACTGCTGCATAACTTGAGGCTCAGACAGTTTCCCTGATATGCATGGGGGTGATGTGACAGACTGATGGGCTTGGTTTTCATGCGCCATCTGTGCGCTTTCTGCAGAAGACTGGGTGGGAGATAATGTGAACGTGCTGGATCCACTGTCGGCCACCCAATTGACTAATGCCTGTACCTGCTCAGGCCTTACCATCCTTAGAACGGCATTGGGCCCCACCAAATATGGCTGTAAATTCTGGCGGCTACTGGGACCTGAGGTAGTTGGTACACTAGGACGTGTGGCTGTGGCAGAACGGCCACGTCCTCTCCCAGCACCAGAGGGTCCACTAACACCACCACGACCATGTCCACGTCCGCGTTCCTTTACTAGATGTTTTCCTCATTGTTACCGTTCACCACAATAAGAAAAATATTATTCGGGCCAATGTATTGAATTAATATTCAGGCCTTTTTTTACAGACACCTAACACTATCTGGATATCTATTTAGGTACCGTATTACACTAATACTGGCACACCAGTAATGACAGATTTAGCTGAATATAAATGTGAGGCCTATTTTTTAGGCGCTGGGTGACAGGTATACGTTTAACCACCTCAGCCCCCAGTGCTTAAACACCCTGAAAGACCAGGCCACTTTTTACACTTCTGACCTACACTACTTTCACCATTTATTGCTCGGTCATGCAACTTACCACCCAAATGAATTTTACCTCCTTTTCTTCTCACTAATAGAGCTTTCATTTGGTGGTATTTCATTGCTGCTGACATTTTTACTTTTTTTGTTATTAATCGAAATTTAACGATTTTTTTGCAAAAAAATGACATTTTTCACTTTCAGTTGTAAAATTTTGCAAAAAAAATGACATCCATATATAAATTTTGCTCTAAATTTATTGTTCTACATGTCTTTGATAAAAAAAAAATGTTTGGGTAAAAAAAAAATGGTTTGGGTAAAAGTTATAGCGTTTACAAACTATGGTACAAAAATGTGAATTTCCGCTTTTTGAAGCAGCTCTGACTTTCTGAGCACCTGTCATGTTTCCTGAGGTTCTACAATGCCCAGACAGTACAAACACCCCACAAATGACCCCATTTCGGAAAGTACACACCCTAAGGTATTCGCTGATGGGCATAGTGAGTTCATAGAACTTTTTATTTTTTGTCACAAGTTAGCGGAAAATGATGATTTTTTATTTTTATTTTTTTTTTCTTACAAAGTCTCATATTCCACTAACTTGTGACAAAAAATAAAAACTTCCATGAACTCACTATGCCCATCACGAAATACCTTGGGGTCTCTTCTTTCCAAAATGGGGTCACTTGTGGGGTAGTTATACTGCCCTGGCATTTTCCAGGGGCCCTAATGTGTGGTAAGTAGGTAAATGACCAGTGAAATCCGAAAGGTGCTCTTTGGAATATGGGCCCCTTTGCCCACCTAGGCTGCAAAAAAGTGTCACACATCTGGTATCTCCGTACTCGGGAGAAGTTGGGGAATGTGTTTTGGGGTGTCTTTTTACATATACCCATGCTGGGTGAGAGAAATATCTTGGCAAAAGACAACTTTTCCCATTTTTTTATACAAAGTTGGCATTTGACCAAGATATTTCTCTCACCCAGCATGGGTATATGTAAAATGACACCCCAAAACACATTCCCCACCTTCTCCTGAGTACGGAGATACCAGATGTGTGACACTTTTTTGCAGCCTAGGTGGGCAAAGGGGCCCATATTCCAAAGAGCACCTTTCGGATTTCACTCGTCATTTTTTACAGAATTTGATTTCAAACTCCTTACCACACATTTGGGCCCCTAAAATACCAGGGCATTATACCTACCCCACAAGTGACCCCATTTTGGAAAGAATAGACCCCAAGGTATTCGCTGATGGGCATAGTGAGTTCATGGAAGTTTTTATTTTTTGTCACAAGTTAGTGGAATATGAGACTTTGTATGAAAAAAAAAAAAAAAAAAAATCATCATTTTCCACTAACTTGTGACAAAAAATAAAAAATTCTAGGAACTCGCCATGCCCCTCACGGAATACCTTGGGGTGTCTTCTTTCCAAAATGGGGTCACTTGTGGGGTAGTTATACTGCCCTGGCATTTTCCAGGGGCCCTAATGTGTGGTAAGTAGGTAAATGACCAGTGAAATCAGAAAGGTGCTCTTTGGAATATGGGCCCCTTTGCCCACCTAGGCTGCAAAAAAGTGTCACACATCTGGTATCTCCGTACTCGGGAGAAGTTGGGGAATGTGTTTTGGGGTGTCTTTTTACATATACCCATGCTGGGTGAGAGAAATATCTTGGCAAAAGACAACTTTTCCCATTTTTTTATACAAAGTTGGCATTTGACCAAGATATTTATCTCACCCAGCATGGGTATATGTAAAATGACACCCCAAAACACATTCCCCAACTTCTCCTGAGTACGGCGATACCAGATGTGTGACACTTTTTTGCAGCCTAGATGCGCAAAGGGGCCCAAATTCCTTTTAGGAGGGCATTTTTAGACATTTGGATACCAGACTTCTTCTCACGCTTTGGGGCCCCTAGAATGCCAGGGCAGTATAAATACCCCACATGTGACCCCATTTTGGAAAGAAGACACCCCAAGGTATTCAATGAGGGGCATGGCGAGTTCATAGAAATTTTTTTTTTTTGGCACAAGTTAGCGGAAATTGATATTTTTTATTTTTTTCTCACAAAGTCTCCCGTTCCGCTAACTTGGGACAAAAATTTCAATCTTTCATGGACTCAATATGCCCCTCACTGAATACCTGGGGGTGTCTTCTTTCCGAAATGGGGTCACATGTGGGGTATTTATACTGCCCTGGCATTCTAGGGGCCCTAAAGCGTGAGAAGAAGTCTGGAATATAAATGTCTAAAAAATTTTACGCATTTGGATTCCGTGAGGGGTATGGTGAGTTCATGTCAAATTTTATTTTTTGTCACAAGTTAGTGGAATATGAGACTTTGTAAGAAAAAAAAATAATAATTCCGCTAACTTGGGCCAAAAAAATGTCTGAATGGAGCCTTACAGGGGGGTGATCAATGACAGGGGGGGTGATCAATGACAGGGGGGGTGATCAATGACAGGGGGGGTGATCAATGACAGGGGTGGTGATCAATGACAGGGGGGTGATCAGGGAGTCTATATGGGGTGATAACCACAGTCATTGATCACGCCCGTGTAAGGCTTCATTCAGACGTCCGGATGCGTTTTGCGGATCCGATCCATCTATCAGTGGATCCGTAAAAATCATGCGGACGTCTGAATGGAGCTTTACAGGGGGGTGATCAATGACAGGGGGGTGATCAGGGAGTCTATATGGGGTGATCACCACAGTCATTGATCATGCCCCTGTAAGGCTTCATTCAGACGTCCGGATGCGTTTTGCGGATCCGATCCATCTATCAGTGGATCCGTAAAAATCATGCGGACATCTGAATGGAGCTTTACAGGGGGGTGATCAATGACAGGGGGGTAATCAATGACAGGGGGGTGATCAGGGAGTCTATATGGGGTGATCACCACAGTCATTGATCATGCCCCTGTAAGGCTTCATTCAGACGTCCGGATGCGTTTTGCGGATCCGATCCATCTATCAGTGGATCCGTAAAAATCATGCGGACGTCTGAATGGAGCTTTACAGGGGGGTAATCAATGACAGGGGGGTGATCAATGACAGGGGGGTGATCAGGGAGTCTATATGGGGTGATAACCACAGTCATTGATCATGCCCCTGTAAGGCTTCATTCAGACGTCCGGATGCGTTTTGCGGATCCGATCCATCTATCAGTGGATCCGTAAAAATCATGCGGACATCTGAATGGAGCTTTACAGGGGGGTGATCAGGGAGTCTATATGGGGTGATCACCACAGTCATTGATCATGCCCCTGTAAGGCTTCATTCAGACGTCCGGATGCGTTTTGCGGATCCGATCCATCTATCAGTGGATCCGTAAAAATCATGCGGACGTCTGAATGGAGCTTTACAGGGGGGTAATCAATGACAGGGGGGTGATCAATGACAGGGGGGTGATCAGGGAGTCTATATGGGGTGATAACCACAGTCATTGATCATGCCCCTGTAAGGCTTCATTCAGACGTCCGGATGCGTTTTGCGGATCCGATCCATCTATCAGTGGATCCGTAAAAATCATGCGGACATCTGAATGGAGCTTTACAGGGGGTTGATCAATGACAGGGGGGTAATCAATGACAGGGGGGTGATCAGGGAGTCTATATGGGGTGATCAGGGGTGATCAGGGGCTAATAAGGGGTTAATAAGTGACGGGGGGGGGTGTAGTGTAGTGTAGTGGTGCTTGGTGGGACTTTACTGAGCTACCTGTGTCCTCTGGTGGTCGATCCAAACAAATGGGACCACCAGAGGACCAGGTAGCAGGTATATTAGACGCTGTTATCAAAACAGCGTCTAATATACCTGTTAGGGGTTAAAAAAAACACATCTCCAGCCTGCCAGCGAACGATCGCCGCTGGCAGGCTGGAGATCAACTCTCTTACCTTCCGTTCCTGTGAGCGCGCGCGCCTGTGTGCGCGCGTTCACAGGAAATCTCGCGTCTCGCGAGAGGACGCGTATATGCGTCCAGGAGGAATGAATCAACCACCTCCAGGACGCGTCTGTGCGTACAGCGGTCCGGAGGTGGTTAATCACAGAATTAGACTTGGATCTGCACTGTAGCGTGTGTGTTAAGTTTTTCAGAAGGACCCTATCAGCACCTTGAATCTAATATACCCTTTTAGGGATAGATTTAAAGTAGGCCTGATACAGCAGAAACCACTAATTTTGAGAATTGCAAATTTGGGAATTGTTTTTCAACCCAGAACAAAAACTGTGCTTTGACGGTCGCAAACAATAACTTGACCAGCTAAAACAGTAATGACAGATTTGGTTGAATATAAATGGGAGGCCTATTTTTTAGGCGCTGGGTGACAGGCTCAACTTGCCCCTGATGTAGTATATGTCCAAAAAATAACCAAACTATTGATGGTTAAATGCACTTGATGAAAGCTTGACCCTGATGTAGGATATAGCAAAAAATAACCACACTATTGATGGTTAAATGTACTTGGTGGTAGCTTGTGCTGGCGCACCACAAGCCACAAAATGGCCGCCGATCACCCCAGAAAAAAGTGATATAAAAACGCTCTGGGCAGCCTAAAAACAGTGAGCAATTGAATATCAGCACTTCAATGATCCACAGCTGTAGATCGATCACTGAATGAAGTCTTTTGGAGGAGTTAATGTGCCTAATCTCGCCCTAACGTCGCAGCTGCAACCTCTCCCTACGCTTGTATCAGCAGAGTGACGTGCAGCGCTACGTGACCCAAGCTTATATAGAGGCTGGGTCACATGCTGCACTGGCCAATCACAGCCATGCCAATAGTAGGCATGGCTGTGATGGCCTCTTGGGGCAAGTAGTATGATGCTTGTTGATTGGCTGCTTTGCAGCCTTTCAAAAAGCGCCAAGAAAGCGCCGAACACCGAACCCGAACCCGGACTTTTACGAAAATGTTCGGGTTCGGGTCCGTGTCACGGACACCCCAAAATTCGGTACGGACCCGAACTATACAGTTCGGGTTCGCTCATCCCTACCCATGACACATCCATCAGGTGGTACAGGACAGCCAATTGAGACGTTTCAGCACATGGACATACCCCCTACCTTATAAATAAACCTGATCTGGCTGCCATTTTACATTCTGTGTTTTGCCAGTGTACGGAAAGGTTGCTGTGTGGAGCAGGGACAGGCTGTTAGGGACATCAAACGTTAGCTAATAGGGCCACAAAAGTCATTTTAAGGACTGGTATAGGTGTGCTATCGATAGGTGTGATACACAGAGGGGTGCAATATACTTATAATATACTTTTATAATGAGTCAAAAACACATGGATCTATATAGTGATCACCTGGAAGTCAGGGGCCTAGGGGCTAGGGGCTTACTAGGGCTATTTTTTATATAGGGTAATGTTCCGGACAGGGTCGCTCTTATTAGGGTGGGTTGTCTGTGGTTAGGCTATCAGGGCCAGAATAGCACCCCCCGTAGGGCAATATCAGGGACAGTTCTTTGCCCACCCTGTCCTTCAATACCACATTATCATCTAGCCCAGGGATAGATGGTTTTTTGCTTTCTCTCCTGGATTCATAGATGTGCACTGGAACCCCCCGGATTGTGGTAGGACATATGGTTTCTGATTTGGTGCCGCCGAGCACCTAATTTAGTGCCACCGAGCACTTGTTATTGCCTATCAGATCTATGCTTTTTGCTTAACTTTAATAATTTAATTTATTTTCATTTTGAGGGATATCTTTTCCATTCACACGTCCGCAAAATGTGTCCGCATCCGTTCCGCAATTTTGCGGAATGGGTGCAGCCCCATTCATTTTCAATGGGGCCGGAATGTGCTGTCCGCAACCGCATTTGCGGATCCGCACTTCCGCATCCGTGCTTCCGTTTCCGCATGTCCTATTCTTGGCCGTAATTGCAGACAAGATTAGGCATTTTCTATTATAGTGCTGGCGATGTGCGGTACGCAAATTGCGGAATGCACATTGCCGGTGTCCATGTTTTGCGGATCTGCAAAACACTTACGGACGTGTGAATGGACCCTCATAGTAACATTATTAAAGGTTACGTTTTATCTTTATGTATATTCTAATGGATTGCCTTCCGTGTACAATGTTATAATATAATTTCTATGTTGGAAAGTATATTATAGGGCATTTGTATTGTGCGGCAGTTGTGTGCGGTTCTGCTGCCATACTGCAGGTACATAGAGGGACAAGCGTTATTGGAACAAATAATTTCTACTGGTGTGATATACCAGTCGCCCCCCCAAAAAACTGATTTAGGCGGGGTGTTATATACCAATATACTTTCTTTATAGTGCATTTGGGTACTGTATAGTGCATTTGCGCATGCGCGTACGTGAAAATTATATTGCCGATATTTCGCATTGAAAAAAATAATGAATGGAGATCGCAAATTCGAATAATACATCTGGTATGTCACTGTCCAAGTTGTGGGACTATTTGTGAACTTCTAGTAATTATTTCTTGGCTGCAAATATGAGCTGAAGGTTTTTTAGGTTCGCCTGCCGTTAAAACGAATTGGACCCGCGTTCCCGCGTTCGCGAACCGTCCCGGCAGATGTTCATCCATCACTAGGGGCAGCATCAGAATAGTAGCTGAGGCAGATAGCCAGAAGAAACCGGTCTCTTTTGTCAAAGTGTTGGTGTGGCACCATGGATGATCTAGTCTGATGCATCAGAAATTGGTGGGTGGAAATCCTGGCTGATCCACGCCTGATTCATCTTGACAAAGGTCAGTCTCTCCACATTTTGGGTGGACAGGCGAGTTCTTCTTGGGGTAACTATGGCACCTGCCGCACTAAACACCCTCACTGATGCCACATTACTGGCTGGGCAGGACAGCTTTTACAGGGCAAACTGGCCAGTTGCGGCCACAAATTCAGTTTAGCTGCCCAGTAGTCCAGTGGATCTTCAATGTTGGCTGGCAGGGTGCGCTAAAAATATGCCACCACCTGTTGGTTCAGGTTCTGCTCTACATCTAGCTGCTGGTGAGTAGTTTCTTCACTAGAATATATCACTGCATCGCTGATTAGGCCCTAATTTTTTCCTACTTTTACACATCACAAAAGGATTTTCAACAGATAAGTGCAACGCTGAGCAGTGAATATATTTTTATTTTGCCACTAATATACGGCAAACAGGGCTTTAGAATATATCACTGCATCACTGAACGGCAATTAGGCCCTAATTATTTTCTACTTTTACACAACACAAAAGCCTTTTCAACAGATCCGTGCAATGCTGAACGGCGAATATATTGTAATTTCGCCACTAATACACTGCAAACAGGGCTTTAGAATATATCACTGCACCGCTGAATGTCAATTAGGCCCTAATTTTTTCTACTTTTACACAACACAAAAGGCTTTTCAACAGAGAAGTGCAATGCTGAACGGCGAATATATTGTAATTTCGCCACTAATACACTGCAAACAGGGCTTTAGAATATATCACTGCACCGCTGAATGTCAATTAGGCCCTAATTTTTTCTACTTTTACACAACACAAAAGGCTTTTCAACAGAGAAGTGCAATGCTGAGCAGTGAATATATTTTTATTTCACCACTAATACACGGCAAACATGGCTTTAGAATATATCACTGCACCACTGAACGGCAATTTGGCCCTAATTTTTTTCTTCTTTTTCACAACACAAAAGGCTTTTCAACAGATAAGTGCAAAGCTGAACGGCAAATATATTTTTATTTCGCCACTAATCCATGGCAAACTGGGCTTTAGAATATATCACTGCACCGCATAAAGGCAAATATATTTTTCTTTTGCCACTAATACACAGCAAAAAGGGCTTCACAACATATAACTGCACCGCACAAGGGCGTCTTATTTGCCTTTGTGCAGTGCAGATAGAAGTATTTCCTTGTAATAAACCCTGTTAATGGCTGTATGAAACAGCACTTGCACCGAAATAACAAGTACGGTTTGATGGAATTACACAGCTGTATAATGGCAATTTGGATCCCCAGTCAGTGCACCAAGGTGTAATAGGATTGTTCCTATTACCCAGTCTGTAACCTCCCCTACTGAACCCTGTTCTACACAAATGCTGTGCAACAATTTCTCCCTATCCTTTCCCTGCACTTATAAATTATTTTTTCACCACAATCAAGTCTTTCCTATCACTGTCCCTAGCGCCTGCAGACGTCTCTCCCTCCACTAATTATGCTTGTAAATAGCAGAATCTAAGATGGCTGCCGCCATTTATTGGGCTGTGACATCACAGTGTTGGCTGGCTGCTGATTGGCTGCATGCATGGCATTATGGGTGATCCCGCCTTCCCAAAGTTCCTTTCTCCATGTCCTCACACGTGCAGCAGGAAAAAAATGAGATTTGTTACCACAAAGCGCGAGGATATTCGGCTTCGGTGCAAATCAAATTTTTCCTGAAATTAGGATCTAATTCCATAAACCATCGATTCGCTCATCTCTAGCGGTCAGTGATGCCTCCATGAAGATGTCCATGTTGGGTCCGTGTGTCATCCATGTTTTATTGACACTGCACAGCTGAATAATACAATGTTCAAAGCATCTCTTCCTAAACATAAGTGAAACATGGACAGCATTCGTGTTGCATCCGTTGTTTTCACAGACCCATATAATGGGCGTGATGGATCAAAAATAAAGTATGCATCCGTTCTAAAAACACGGACCCGTGGACTGTGCTAAAACACTGATATGTGAATACACACAATAAAACACATACAGCACACATCCGTGGAACACTGCTATGTGACTGAGGCTTTACCCGGAGGTGTGGGGCTGCTGTATAACAATACTGCGGCCAGAATGGCATGCTTTGTGTGTGCTCTGCATGTGCTAGGTGCTTTTCACAGTTTTGATTCAGCTTTTTGCACAGCTCACGGCTTTTACTTTGTTGCAGCTTTTAGCTTTGCTGCTAAAAGGCACTTTTCATGAAAGTAAACTCATCTGCTTTATCACCCTAATGAAAAGCCCTAATGCAGCTAACTCACCTGCAGTAGTTTCTCCGTGTGAACAGAAGGAAGAGGGAATACTGTATAAATAATTGGTCTTTTTCTAATAAAAAAAAAAAAAAAAGTATAGCAGAGAGTTCAGTGGGGGTTAGAAATACTCTGGCCTTTCTATCATAGCGTAAAACTCTGTCTCCTGTATCCACATTCCTGCTTCAAAATAACCCTGATGAAAGGTACATGGGTCACACTGACACCGCTATGTTACTGGAGAGGTGAGTCACTCACTGATTTAATACTTTACTCGTTCAAATTTTGTCTAGACTTTTCCTGCTCGGAAGCTGTATCTACCGTATACTGACACCTGCAGGCAAAAGCAGGAACTACACTACATAATATGTTGAGTGT
Source organism: Bufo bufo (assembly GCF_905171765.1). Classification (NCBI taxonomy): domain Eukaryota; kingdom Metazoa; phylum Chordata; class Amphibia; order Anura; family Bufonidae; genus Bufo; species Bufo bufo. Next base: position 563,801,879 of record NC_053392.1, on the reverse strand, counting down.
CCAAGCACCTAAAATAAAGCATAGACAGAGATTTACCATCTCCCTATGCCAGTGTTGCCAACCAACTTATCCCAAAATCACGGACAGCCAACATTTTCTACGCACAAATAGGAAACTTATAAATATTATAAGTAATACATGTCGATAGCTCAATATACTGATAAAAATTCTTTACCAGCATTTACTGTGAGCTGTAAAATTATGATAATTACCACCAAAATGATCTAGTCAAGTAACACCAGCCTGAAAACAAAATCATGGACACTTCTATTTTTTTCACGGGCACAGAAAAAAAGTTGCCTATTTCTACTGACTGTCCAGAAACTTCTAGACGGTTGGCAACTGTGCTTTATGTCATGGATTGGCATTAAACGAAATACCTGTTTTATACTACCCTTGCCAGTATCCAAAAAGGTGGTGTAGTGAGGACAACATGTAGGCAGAGCCATCACCCCCGACACATTTATCATCATTGATGCCAGAAATTGCATTTAAATTATGAATTAAATGTATGCCAGCTACGAGCTGGAGCAGATTTCAGTCTTGCACATGGACTCCCGGAGGAAGTTTTTTACAGTATTTAAGACAAAGCCTGCCCCTAAATTAAATGCCTTCTCCGGTGCTTCAGGTTACCTGAAGACTGGCGTAGCACTCGCCAATCTTGATAAATCAAGTGCATAGTGTCAAAGGTATAGATATAACTTTCCAATTCAGCAATTTTAGTATATATAATTTTTTGTCAAATTAATAAAAAGTAACTAAACTTTTAAACAACTTGAACAAAATGATGTGAATGTACTAAAATAGATTTTCTAATATATCTTATCAATGGATTATTAATATTATTTTTACTAAAGAAGTAGGCAGCTGAACTTTTGGCTCTCCTAAGGCTGGTTTCACACGGGCGTTGCGGGAAAATGTGTGGGTGCGTTGCGGGAACATGCGCGATTTTTCCGCGCGACTGCAAAACATTGTAATGTGTTTTGCACTCGCGTGAGAAAAAATTTGCGCATGTTTGGTACCCAAACCCGAACTTCTTCACAGAAGTTTGGGCTTGGGATCGGTGTTCTGTAGATTGTATTATTTTCCCTTATAACATGGTTATAAGGGAAAATAATAGCATTCTGAATACAGAATGCATAGTAAAATAGCAGTGGAGGGGTTAAAAAAAAAAAAACATTTATTAACTCACCTTAATCCACTTGTTCGCGCAGCCCGGCATCTCTTCTGTCTTTAACTGTGAGCAATAAGACCTTTGATGATGTCACTGCGTTCATCACATGGTCCATCACATGATCCATCACCATGGTGATGGATCATGTGATGAGCGTAGTGACGTCATCAAAGGTCCTATTGCTCACAGTTAAAGACAGAAGAGATGCCGGGCTGCGCGAACAAGTGGATTAAGGTGAGTTAATTTTTTTTAAATTTATTTTAACCCCTCCAGCCCTATTCTAGCCTGTATTCAGAATGCTATTATTTTCCCTTATAACCATGTTATAAGGGGAAATAATAATGATCGGGTCCCCATCCCGATCGTCACCTAGCAACTGTGCGTGAAAATCGCACTTGCTTGCGGATGCTTGCGATTTTCGCGCAGCCCCATTCACTTCTATGGGGCCTGCGTTGCGTGAAGAACGCACAATATAGAGCATGCTGCGATTTCCACGCAACGCACAAGTGATGCGTGAAAATCACCGCTCGTGTGCACAGCCCCATAGAAATGAATGGGTACGGATTCAGTGCGGGTGCAATGCGTTCAACTCACGCGTCGCATCCGCGCGGAATACTCGCCCGTGTGAAAGGGGCCTAAGAGCTTTAGAATCAGTATATTTCTGTACTGCTAACTAGTGCTGCAGCTATCAATTATTTTTGTATTCAAGGATTCTATCAATCTAACAATTAATTGAGTTCTCTAATAAGAAACTAATTAAGAGAACATTTTCCTTTATAAAAACTCATCAGCCCCCTCTTGCCATCCTCAGATGCCCTGCCCTCAGTCTTCAGCGCCATCAGCCCCCTCCATGCCATCACCTCATCCAGTGCCATCAGCTCCCCCCAGTACCATCAGTTCCCCCATTTCATCAGCTTCCCCCAGTGCCATCAGCTCCCCTAAGCCATCAGCTCCCACCAGGGCCATCCAAATCAAATATTTACCTTTCCTGCTAGGGGTGGCGCCGACACTCCGCAGCTCTTCCTTCTTCTTCTCCACGCGATGCACTGGGACCTGATGTCACACAGCGTCAGGTCATAGTGTGCACTTACGTGCACTACATCCTGACGATGTGTGTACGTCAGAAGGACAGCGCAGTGCGTTGCCGGCCGTGGACCATGGAGAGGTGAGTAATATAGTAAGCGCTTCACTCGTGCTCCATGGTTACATGGTACATATGAATTAGTGTTGATCGAGCACCAAAGTGCTCATGTTATACCTAGCACCTAAGCACAATGAAAGTCAATGGGAGAACCCCAGGCACCTCCTGCTCTGAAGAGGGGAGGGTGTCGGGACTGTAGTTCAGCTTAGGAGTCCCTGCTCTGACTCCATATATAGCTACTTCTATATATGGAGTCAGTGCTTGGGGACTACCCAGTGTATTTAAATCTAATTTCTGAAAAGTTTCTGCCAGGATTTGAACTCCCAACATTCTACATTAGAGGCAAGGACTTTATCCACGCAGCTATAAAGCTGAATGCTAACCTGAGACAGAAATACCTCAAAGAAGTTTCTGATGTAGTGAGTAGGGTTGAGCGAACCCGAACTGTAAAGTTCGGGTTCGTACCGAACTTTAGGATTTTTGGACCCCGGACCCGAACTTTTCAGTAAAAGTTTGGGTTCGGGTTCGGTGTTCGGCGATTTAATGGCGTTTTTTGAAAGGCTGATAGGATGCTGCTGCTGTGATGGAGAGAACAGGACAGAATCTTTAATCTGAAGTGCTTGTTAACTCAGCGATCTACCTAGATTTTGTTTTGTGGGTGCAGTGCACAATCTTTTTAGCCTGCCCTGAGCCCAGTGACACAGAAAAATAACTTTTATCCGTCTGTTAGTTAGGTGAGCGGCGGCGGCCATTTTATGCAAGTTCTGTGCACCAGCACAGCATATGTGCATTTGTGACAGTCAAATAGAAGCTTGAAATACTGCAATTATATTCTGGGTTTAAAAAAGGACCCATTTTTGGCAATACATCTGGAGCCTATGCCACATTAGTCAGTGTGAAATTTAAGCTTGAAATACTGCAATAATTTTCTGGGTTTTAAAAAACACCCTTTTTGGGCAAAATACTAAATTTTACAGCTCTTGTTGCATCTGTCAGTGTGAAATACATGCGTTAGATACTGCTGTTATCTTCTGTTATAAAAAACCCCACCCATTTTGGGCCAAATAATAAATTTGCGGCCTTTGCTGCTTCTGTCAGTGTGAAATACACGCGTTAGATACTGCGGTTATCTTCTGTTTATTAAATAAACACCCATTTTGGGCCATATACTAAATTTGCAGCCTTTGCTGCATCTGTCAGTGTGAAATACACGCGTTAGATACTGCTGTTATATTCCGTTATTAAAAAAAACACAAATTTTTGGCCAAATACTACATTTGCAGAGAATGAGGAGAGCGTTAAATAAGGGACGTGGCCCCGGTCGTGGTGCTGCTGGTGGAGCTCCTGTTGCAGGGAGAGGACATGGTCGATCTGTGCCAGCTACACGCACAAGTGAAACACCTTCCTCAGGTGAGAGTAGGCAACAAAACCTTCAGCGTTATTTGGTCGGGCCTAATGCGGCTTTACGAATGGTGAGGCCAGAACAAGTATAGGCGATAGTAGATTGGGTTGCTGACAGTGCCTCCAGTTCCTTCACATTGTCTCCCACCCAGTCTGAAAGATCAGAGTTAGAACCTGCAGCCGATGTCCATCCAGCCGATGTCTTTCACCTTATCCTCTTGCAAATCAGCCAAGCAGTCTAAACCCCAAGTCATGCAGCAGTCTATTTTTGATGACTCTGCTAGCAGGGTTTCCCAGGGCCATCAACATAGCCCTGCCCCAGAAGTGGAAGAGATTGAGTGCATCGATGCTCAACCACTAATGTTTCAAGATGAGTACATGGGAGGACCACCGCAGCACCTCTCGGATGATGACGAAACACAGGTGCCAACTGCTGTGGCTTTCGAAAGTGTGCAGACCAACAAGCAGGGCAGGGGTGAAGACTAGGTGGAAGATGATGTGGAGGACGATGAGGTCCTCGACCCCACATGGAATCAAGGTCATGCGAGTGACCTGTGTAGTTTGGAGGAAGAGGCCATGGTCACACAGAGCCACCAGCACAGCAGAAGAGGGAGCAGGGTGCAAAAGCAGAGAGGCCGTCTCTAGACAGTACGCCTGCTACTGCCACACGCAGCAAGGGACCGAGCACACCAAAACCGGCTCCAAGGAGTTCCCTGGCGTGGCAGTTGTTCATACAATGTGCTGACGATAATACACAAGTGGTTTGCACGCTGTGCAATCAGAGTCTGAAGTGAGGCATAAACGTTCTCAACCTGAGCACAGCATGCATGACCAGGCATTTAAGTGCTAAGCACGAGCTGCAGTAGAGTAGACACTATAAAAACGAAGAAAGGTCTCTGGCTCCTCCTGCTTCCTCTTCTGCTGCAGTCTCGGCCTCTTCATCCACCTCTGGAGTCACAGTGCCACCTGCCACCCCTCAAACATAGGATCTTCCAGCAACAGCACCACCTGGGTCACCAAGCATCTCCACAATGTCCCACAGAAGTGTTCAGCTCTCCATCTCCCAAACACTGAAGCGGAAGTGGAAGTACCCCCCTACCCACCCGCGATCCCTGGCCCTGAATGCCAGCATTTCAAAATTACTGACCTTTGAAATGCTGTCATTCCGTCTGGTGGAGACAGAGAGTTTTAAAAGCCTTATGGCGGTGGCTGTCCCACAGTACGTCATGCCCAGCCACCACTACTTTTCCAGGTGAGCCATCTCTTCCCTGCACAACTAAGTGGGGGACAAAATCAGGTGTGCACTGCGCAACGCCATCTGTGGCAAGGTGCACCTGACTACGGTCAGGGACGTTATATCTCCCTAACAGCACACTGGGTAAATGCAGTGGCGGCTGGGCCTGAGGCGGATAGCAGTTTGGCGCATGTCCTTCCACCACCGAGGATTGCAGGGCGCTTCAGTTTGCCTCCTGTTGCTTCCTCCTCCTACTCTGCTTTCTTATCCTCTACCGTCTCCTCATCCGGTCAGCGTAACACCTTCACCACCAACTTCAGCACAGCTAGGGGTAAACGACAGCAGGCAGTTTTAAAACTTATCTGTTTGGGGGACAAACCCCACACCACGCAGGAGCTGTGGATGGTCATGGAACAGCCCGATGAGTGGTTGGTGCCAGTGAGCCTCAAGCCCGGTCTGGTGGTGTGCGATAATGGGCGAAATCTCGTAGCAGCTTTGGGACTAGCCGGTTTGACACACATCCCTTGCCTGGCGCATGTGCTGAATTTGATGGTGCAGAGATTCCTTAAAAATTACCCCGATATGTTAGAGCTGCTGCAGAAAGTGTGGGCCATCTGTGCGTGCTTTCGGCGTTCTCACCCTGCTGCTGCTCGCCTGTCAGCGGTGCAGTGTAACTTCGGCCTTCCTGCTCTCCGCCTCATATGCGACGTGCCCACAAGGATGGAACTCCACCTTGCACATGCTGGCCAGACTATGCGAGCAGCAGCAGGCGATAGTGGAGTTTCAGCTGCAGCACGCACAAGTGAGTCACTCTGCGGAACAGCACCACTTCACCACCAATGACTGGGCCTCCATGTGAGACCTGTGTTCCTTGTTGCTCTGTTTCGAGTACTCCACCAAAATGGCCAGTGCCGATAACGCCGTTCACAGCGTTACTATCCCACTTCTATGCCTCCTTGAAAAAACGCTTCTGGCTATGATGGAAGAGGATGTGGCACAGGAGGAGGAGGAAGAGGGATCATTTCATAGGGTTTCTGGCCAGTCATTCACAAGTGGCTCCGAGGGTGGGTTCCTGCACCCACAAACGCTAGGTACACAATTGTCCAGCCAGGGCACAGTTCTGGAGGATGATGAGGTGGAAGATGAGGAGATGGAGGAGGAACCGTGTTCACAGCAGGGTGGCACCCAAACCAGCTCTTGGCCATCACTGGTGCGTGGTTGGGGGGATACAGAAGACACAGACGATACACCTCCCACAGAGGACAGCTTTTCGTTGCCTCTGGGCAGCCTGGAACACATGAGCGATTACATTTTGCAGTGTCTCCGCAATGACCGTCGAGTTGCCCACATTCTAACTTGTGCTGATTACTGGGTGGCCACGCTGCTGGATCCCCATTACAAGGACAACGTACCGTCCTTAATTTCGTCACTGGAGCGTGAACGTAAGATGCGCGAGTACAAGCGCTCGCTGGTAGACGCGCTGCTGGTGGCATTCCCACCTGACAGTGGGGGCACAGTGGAAGCACAAGGCGAAGGCAGAAGAGGAGGAAGACATCGCCAATGCAGCTGGGGCACCACCAGCACCTCAGAAGGCAGGGTTAGCATGACCGAAATGTGGAAAAGCTTTGTCAGCACGGCACAACAACCAGCACCACCAGCTGATATGGAACGTCTTAGCAGGAGGCAGCATTTCAGCAACATGGTGGAGCAGTATGTGTGCACACGCCTACATGTACTGAATGACGAGTCTGCCCCCTTCAACTCGGTTTCCAAATTGGGCACATGGCCTGAGCTTGCCCTTTACACCTTGGAGGTGCTGGCCTGCCCTGCAGCCAGTGTATTATCTGAACGTGTGTTTAGCATGGCAGGGGGCGTTATCACAGACAAGTGCAGCCGCCTGTCGACAGCCAATGTGGACAAGCTCACTTTCATTAAAATGAACCAGGCATGGATCCCACAGGACTTGTCCGTACTTTGTGCAGAATAGACATGTATACCGGCCTTACCCAGCCAATGTTATACTACAGTGCAATTGCTCATTGTTGAATTTGTGCCGAAGGCACACTCGGTCTCCCATCAGACCTGCTGCTTAGTTTCGGGAGCGAGGATCTGTGTTTGACCTCGTTCCCAGGACAGCTTTGCTAGCTGGGAGGCTCCCTGCTCCTAGGTCTGCCTTGAGCACCGAGCTGATCACTTGGTGCTCGACTGGTCGGTCTGTCGGTCATGTGACGCTGGCCACGTCACATGACCCTCACTCCCCACTATAAATACAGGCAGCCTGCTGGCCACAGGTTGCCTGTTAATTTAGGTTCCTGGCATTTGTTGGATACCTGTATACTTACCTGATCCTGTTCCCTGATGATCCTTTGCCTGCTCCTCCTGTACTGCGCATCCATCCTGGTATTTTGACCTCGGCTTCCATCTGACTATTCTTTGCGGACTCCTTTGGTACTTCTCGACTCTCCTGGTATTTATGACCTCGGCTTCTCCTAACCATTCTTTGCTTTTCCCTCTGTACTGGGTTGTCCTCTTGGTTTTGACCCGGCCCGTTCACTATCCGTTATTTGTCTTGTCTGTCCTTCCCGCACGTAACCTAAGTTAGGGACTGCCGTCCAGTTGTCCCCTGTCATCAGGACTCGTGAGGCAAGTAGGCAGGGTCAGGGGTGAGGGTGGAGCGCAGTGGTCACTATCCTTCCCCCTGTGTGTGTACGTGACCGTTACAGTATTTTTCATTGTTCCCACTCTTTTGGGGTGTACCCTAATTTGAAATAAATAAAAAATTTAAAATTAAAACCAAAAACCAGTGTTGGCTACCTCGTCCTCCTCCGTTGCCGCTAGTGTACAAGGTTGGGTGTTTGAATCCCGGCAGAAAAATGTGTGTATATATATATATATATATATATATATATATATATATATATATATATATAGAATAAAGAAAGACACCGCAGCACATCCGTTTGGTGAAAAAAGTGGGACCCTTTATTCACCTGTGCGACGTTTCGGTCCGCTTACTGGGACCATTCTCAAGCAATACAGCATTGTGGGAACTGTGAGCATTTTATGCAGTCATAGTCAATTAACATACACAAGTGGTAATCGATAAAAAATACAAAATACAGAAGATATAGTAAATAACAGAAAAATACAAATGTGACAAGCCCGGAGGGTAGTTAAACTCAAAGCCGTAAACGGCGTACATAAGGCTTCCAGGTATACATACTAGTCATAAATACAGTAAAAATACAAAAGTGGCAATTAATAGTGAATCATTATCACCTGTGAATATGTGATGTTGACAGGACCGAACATGGAGTAGGGCGTGCTCGATGGTGGGAGGATGAACTGTAGCGTGATGCGCCGCATGGAGGTGGCGTCCCGGAACTGCTACTGCGCATGTCCGTGACGTCACTGTAGGTCAAACACATGATCACCTAGTGAAGCGTCACGTGACGCGGCAACGTAACATAACAATGCCGTAAGTAAAGGTAAAACCAACAACAAAACAAGAAATTCTGTGGCAGTACACGGATAGAACACCCAGGGTATGTGGTCGGGCGACATGCCATCTTGCGATGCGCTGTCGTCCGGCGTCAACGGGCACAGAAAAGGGGGAGGGTGAAACAGCGGCAGCCATCACCCTCCCACTATGCTCGTCACAGTTAACCCCTTATCGGGTGGGAATCCTGCACAGTAACTTTCTAAGTATGCAAGTAACAATAGTAAATATAGATGTAATTAACAGTATAATAAGCAGTAATCCAGGAATAAGCCACACATGTTTAGAGTAAGCATCACGCCTCCCGCTGAGCTAAGCCCATCCAGTAATAGGTCCTGAAAAGTGAAACAATAAAAAAATATATTATCCAAATATATTCATTAAAAACAAGAAAACATTTTTTTCAACACTTAAGCCGACAAGGACAAAGCCAAAGGGAATCATATGAAAAGCCATGGCCTGTATTCTACATTCAAGCCCATCGGACGAATGGATTGTAGCTTAAAAATCCATTCGGATTCGCGTTTTTTGAGCATTTTGATACGGTCACCACCAGTCCGCGGTAACGGAACATGATCCAGGATCATAAACTTGAGATCTCCTTCAACATGTTCCATGGCCGCGAAGTGTTGTGAGACAGGCAGGTCTTTACGTTTTTTCCGTATGGAAAATCGATGTTGATTGAACCGGGACTTGAAATCACATGTGGTTTCACCCACATATAATAATTTACAGGGGCACCATAAAACATAAATCACAAAACTAGAGTCACAGGTCAAATAAAATTTAAGGGGGTAAGAGATCCCAGTTTGTGGGTGGATAAATTCCCGTCCCTTCACCATGTATTTACAGTTTACACAGTGAAGGCACGGGTAACTTCCAGTTTTTTTAGGGGCCAAAAGTAGTTGACGTGTACTTTTTTGTGAGCCTATATCATTTTTGACTAATCTGTCTTTTATGTTACGAGCTCTTTTGTAAGAAGTGAGTAGTCTATTGCAGAATTCAGGAATGTTTTTATGCTCAGTTTTGAGAATTGACCAGTGTTTGTTAATTATTTTATTGACATGTGAGCTTGCTTCACAGAAGGTAGAAATAAAAGGTATTCTTTGAGAATACTCACGTTGAGTGCCTTGAAGCAATTCGCTTCTCTCTTTTAGATTACTCCGTTTGCGTTGTTGCTGCAATATAGGAGCTGGGTATTGTCTCTGTCTAAAGTTTTGTGTCATAGTCTCCAGAGTAGCATCGAGCACAGAGGTATCACTGACTATACGTTTAGCCCTAATAAACTGGCTGTAGGGTAATGACCGCACCATCATCCGAGGATGAGCACTGTCAAACCTCAAGATGGTATTCCGGTCAGTGGGTTTCGTGTAAACCTCTGTGCTCAATGCCCCCCCAGCACTGCGTACGTTTACATCCAAAAAATGTAACATAGTGGTTGAAAATTCCAAGGTAAATTGTATGTCTGGAATCAGGCTGTTCAAATAATTGTGAAATAAATGTAACTCGGAGGCAGTACCTGTCCAAATAACAAAAATATCGTCTATGTATCTCCACCACCTCAGCACATGGCTGAAGTGGTGGGACACATAGACATGTTGTTCCTCCAAGTGGGAGACGACCATGTTGGCGCAAGTGGGGGCCACATTCGTCCCCATGGCCGTCCCTCTGATTTGCATATAATAGTCATCCCCAAAAAGGAAATAGTTATTATATAAAATCATGCGCAATAAAGCCAGAAAAAAAGTACGTGCCTCAATGGTGTAATCAGATTTAGCTAAAGCAGATTCCACAGTTGCCAACCCTATATCATGCTGTATAGAAGTATACAGACTGACGATGTCGAAGGAGGCCAATATGGCGTTCTCCGGCATCGTCACGTCTGCTAACCTAGACAAAAAGTCAGTGGTGTCACTTAGATAAGATTTTGAGTTGACCACATACGTCTGCAGAATCTTATCTAAAAGAATGGAGGCATTACTGAGTAAAGCGCCACGGCCAGAAACTATAGGTCGGCCGGGCGGACACTGTAAATTTTTGTGGATTTTTGGCAATAAATAAAATAAAGGGGTGACAGGGTGTTCAATCAGTAAAAACTCACTTAATTGCTCATCAATGAGACCAATTTGTGCATAGGTGTTAACAAGTGACTTGAATTCACGTTGTATGTCAAATCTGGGATCCCTTTGGAGTTTTACATAAACTTCAGAGTCAGATAATTGGCGGACTGCCTCTGTCAAATACATAGCAGTATCCATGACCACTACCGCACCACCCTTGTCAGCAGACTTGATGGTGAGGGAGTGGTCATGGATTAACTGTTCAAGTGCCTCTAATTCCTGTTTAGAAATGTTGGGGTGCTGGATGTGATCCAAGAGTCCAGAGTGTTTGAGCTCCTGTATGTCACCCAGCACCGCATCTGAAAACACGTCAAACGCCTTGGAAGATATTTGGGGGGAAAAATCCCTCTTGACCCTCAATCCCCAATCAGATAAACGTAATTCATGCAAGGGTAAAGTGGTAGCACTATGTACATCTTGAAAATGGATTTTTAGTTTAATTAATCTAAAGAAATACAATAAATCGGCTTCCAACTCATACCAATTAATACCACTCGCCGGACAGAAACTCAAACCTTTTTCAAGTAACTGATTTTGTACCGGTGTCAATATGTGAGAAGATATATTTACCACCGTCAAGCATTGGTCTTTCTCAGCATCTTTTGACTCCTTGTTTTTACGGTATCGATTTCTGTTTCGACCACCCCTTCTAGTGGCTTTTTTCCGTGTGCAGGTAGAGGCCCTAAAAAAGTGGCTGAATTGCCAGTGTTGGAATCATCCCGCTTTTTTATTTTTTTCTGACTCTGATTTGGATTTGTTCGGTTGCTTTCGTTCCAATTATAGACATGGCCCGTAGTGTAGTCCATTGTGTCCCTTTGCCATTTTCCTCGCTTGGTTTCTTGAATGTCACTCTTAAGTTTATTCAGGTGGGGTTGAAACTTGTTATAGTAGTCATCAAAGTCCTGTGGGGACAAGATGGCCCTTAGTGCGGCCTCATCCTCGGTCTTGTTGGCTGCTGTAGAGAATAAATCTTTACGCATGAATTCAATGTTAAGCAGCATTAAATCCAGGGAATATTTATTGGAAATTTGTTCATATTTGGAGCGAAATTCTAGATCATTGGAATACATGGAGGATCTAGGTTGTATACGCATCCCCCTAGGTACACGGTTGGTTTTGACATATTCCACTAAAGTGGTGGAATGTAATTCCAGGGTGAGACATTTTCTAGAATCACGCTCATACCTCTTTTTGATGTCAAGCAGCGAGGGAACCGAGAGAAAGTCCACATTGCCTCCACATGCTCCCACGATTCTGTCCCTGTCGGCTTCCGTGTATGAAAAAGTGGCCGGTGAAGGCTGATTTAACAGCGGATCCATGGATGCACGTTTAGGTAGATGGTGTTTGCTTTCAATGTGAAACGGTGGGTGCTCGCTCCTGTGGTATTATGCAGGAAAAGAAATCAGGGCAGCACTCCTGGTGGTCGGGTGTGGGTGCCAGCGGCGATAAACACCTTACCAAGGTGTACAATATAGAATAAAGAAAGACACCGCAGCACATCCGTTTGGTGAAAAAAGTGGGACCCTTTATTCACCTGTGCGACGTTTCGGTCCGCTTACTGGGACCATTCTCAAGCAATACAGCATTGTGGGAACTGTGAGCATTTTATGCAGTCATAGTCGTCCGCCCGGCCGACCTATAGTTTCTGGCCGTGGCGCTTTACTCAGTAATGCCTCCATTTTTTAGATAAGATTCTGCAGACGTATGTGGTCAACTCAAAATCTTATCTAAGTGACACCACTGACTTTTTGTCTAGGTTAGCAGACGTGACGATGCCGGAGAACGCCATATTGGCCTACTTCGACATCGTCAGTCTGTATACTTCTATACAGCATGATATAGGGTTGGCAACTGTGGAATCTGCTTTAGCTAAATCTGATTACACCATTGAGGCACGTACTTTTTTTCTGGCTTTATTGCGCATGATTTTATATAATAACTATTTCCTTTTTGGGGATGACTATTATATGCAAATCAGAGGGACGGCCATGGGGACGAATGTGGCCCCCACTTGCGCCAACATGGTCGTCTCCCACTTGGAGGAACAACATGTCTATGTGTCCCACCACTTCAGCCATGTGCTGAGGTGGTGGAGATACATAGACGATATTTTTGTTATTTGGACAGGTACTGCCTCCGAGTTACATTTATTTCACAATTATTTGAACAGCCTGATTCCAGACATACAATTTACCTTGGAATTTTCAACCACTATGTTACATTTTTTGGATGTAAACGTACGCAGTGCTGGGGGGGCATTGAGCACAGAGGTTTACACGAAACCCACTGACCGGAATACCATCTTGAGGTTTGACAGTGCTCATCCTCGGATGATGGTGCGGTCATTACCCTACAGCCAGTTTATTAGGGCTAAACGTATAGTCAGTGATACCTCTGTGCTCGATGCTACTCTGGAGACTATGACACAAAACTTTAGACAGAGACAATACCCAGCTCCTATATTGCAGCAACAACGCAAACGGAGTAATCTAAAAGAGAGAAGCGAATTGCTTCAAGGCACTCAACGTGAGTATTCTCAAAGAATACCTTTTATTTCTACCTTCTGTGAAGCAAGCTCACATGTCAATAAAATAATTAACAAACACTGGTCAATTCTCAAAACTGAGCATAAAAACATTCCTGAATTCTGCAATAGACTACTCACTTCTTACAAAAGAGCTCGTAACATAAAAGACAGATTAGTCAAAAATGATATAGGCTCACAAAAAAGTACACGTCAACTACTTTTGACACCTAAAAAAACTGGAAGTTACCCGTGCCTTCACTGTGTAAACTGTAAATACATGGTGAAGGGACGGGAATTTATCCACCCACAAACTGGGATCTCTTACCCCCTTAAATTTTATTTGACCTGTGACTCTAGTTTTGTGATTTATGTTTTATGGTGCCCCTGTAAATTATTATATGTGGGTGAAACCACATGTGATTTCAAGTCCCGGTTCAATCAACATCGATTTTCCATACGGAAAAAACGTAAAGACCTGCCTGTCTCACAACACTTCGCGGCCATGGAACATGTTGAAGGAGATCTCAAGTTTATGATCCTGGATCATGTTCCGTTACCGCGGACTGGTGGTGACCGTATCAAAATGCTCAAAAAACGCGAATCCGAATGGATTTTTAAGCTACAATCCATTCGTCCGATGGGCTTGAATGTAGAATACAGGCCATGGCTTTTCATATGATTCCCTTTGGCTTTGTCCTTGTCGGCTTAAGTGTTGAAAAAAATGTTTTCTTGTTTTTAATGAATATATTTGGATAATATATTTTTTTATTGTTTCACTTTTCAGGACCTATTACTGGATGGGCTTAGCTCAGCGGGAGGCGTGATGCTTACTCTAAACATGTGTGGCTTATTCCTGGATTACTGCTTATTATACTGTTAATTACATCTATATTTACTATTGTTACTTGCATACTTAGAAAGTTACTGTGCAGGATTCCCACCCGATAAGGGGTTAACTGTGATGAGCATAGTGGGAGGGTGATGGCTGCCGCTGTTTCACCCTCCCCCTTTTCTGTGCCCGTTGACGCCGGACGACAGCGCATCGCAAGATGGCATGTCGCCCGACCACATACCCTGGGTGTTCTATCCGTGTACTGCCACAGAATTTCTTGTTTTGTTGTTGGTTTTACCTTTACTTACGGCATTGTTATGTTACGTTGCCGCGTCACGTGACGCTTCACTAGGTGATCATGTGTTTGACCTACAGTGACGTCACGGACATGCGCAGTAGCAGTTCCGGGACGCCACCTCCATGCGGCGCATCACGCTACAGTTCATCCTCCCACCATCGAGCACGCCCTACTCCATGTTCGGTCCTGTCAACATCACATATTCACAGGTGATAATGATTCACTATTAATTGCCACTTTTGTATTTTTACTGTATTTATGACTAGTATGTATACCTGGAAGCCTTATGTACGCCGTTTACGGCTTTGAGTTTAACTACCCTCCGGGCTTGTCACATTTGTATTTTTCTGTTATTTACTATATCTTCTGTATTTTGTATTTTTTATCGATTGCCACTTGTGTATGTTAATTGACTATGACTGCATAAAATGCTCACAGTTCCCACAATGCTGTATTGCTTGAGAATGGTCCCAGTAAGCGGACCGAAACGTCGCACAGGTGAATAAAGGGTCCCACTTTTTTCACCAAACGGATGTGCTGCGGTGTCTTTCTTTATTCTATATTGTACACCTTGGTAAGGTGTTTATCGCCGCTGGCACCCACACCCGACCACCAGGAGTGCTGCCCTGATTTCTTTTCCTATATATATATATATATATATATATATATATATATATACAGTATATAAGTTTTTAGCCATAATATATTTACATATATTTCAGAAATAGAGATGAAATTTATACATTTTATATCTTTTTAGTAATTGTAAAAAAAATTATATATAAAATTATATTGTAGGAAAGTGTAAGGGGCTGTCATTTATGGAAGATATGTGTCACCGAGGTTCCTGGCCTCGGTGAGGTAAGAGCCGGTATTCGTAAGTGTCAGCGGCAGCTAGTGCTGACTGACACTGTGGCGAAAATAACCTCGCCACTGGGTTTTGGAGGGGCCTGGTTGCCAGCCTCTTGCCCCAGGATTATGGGCCCTCTCATTAGCCCATGCAAAACTTAAACCCCATGGCGATTTGACTGTGTTTGTGGCATCTGAGTGCTCAGATCCAAGCCATATGGGGACATGTGGGGTTTTGAGGTGTGTGACAGAACCATCTGTCTGTGTAATTGTATTGTATGTTATGTGATGGTACCCAGATAGCTAATTTTATTGTATTTGTGTATTCTGGGTGCTATTCACCTAATGATATGCACTCAGACTTGAGCTATCTGGGAATATGTTAAATGTCTGTGTTTGCTGTGAGGGTGTGACATTGTGTGTTTGGGTGGTGATTCCTGTCCTGTTGTTCCCACATGTGTATTGGTGATTTCCCTTTGTCCTGAGAGATAATTGAATTGCTCCTCGGGTGTCTCCAGGGCAGAGAGGAGGAAACCATGATGCATTGTGGGGATGTGTTGTGTCTGTGTATCCTGAGTGCTACGTATCTGTCCTGTGTCACAGTCTTCCTTCTGGTCCCCTAGGGGCGTGTACACCAGATGGGGACCTGCATAAATACGGGCGGGTAGCCCTCAATAAAGTGTTCCTGTTTTACACTCAACATAGAGCCTCGTCTCATGTGTGTGGGGATTGCTATACGTGTATACTCCCCTGGCTATTACTCCTAGCTCTTGTAAGAGCTGTTCCTGTTCCTGGTTCCTGTGGTGGTATAGGTGTCGAGCGGAGTGCTTGGAGTCCTCGGGAGGCACTGGAGGTACCCGGTCGGGGTGCCAGGAGAGCCGTTACATTGGTGGCAAGCGGCGGGATCGTTCCCACAACCAGAAGGACAGCTACAGGAGACACCATTCCATGGATTTTACAATTTGAGGGCAACACATGTCCTAGTACAGCGACCGTGACAGCACCAGAATGGAAACAGCAGTGGAGTACGATGAGGGTGTCATGGATGACCGAGATGCAGTCCGCAAAGGCATCTGGTACCAGGTACTGGGTATTGTGGAGTATATGCGGGACGAGAGACTCCCCACGGAAGACCAGCGGTTGCAGAAGCGAGTAGCCCTGCGGATGCCCTTCCTGGGAGAGCAGCCCCGGGAGGAATGGGTAAAGGAATTGGAACTCCTAGCATGGCAGGAGCTGTGGCTGGAAGATGCCTACCAGGCGCTCTGGTGGTATGGGGCACAGTACCTACCCAGGACAGCTGAGCATGACAAGCCGGAGGGAGAGGAGTTTGATGGTCCTGGCTTGTTATGGGAGACTTTTTCAGAGCTGGAGTTTGGGAGCCCTTCACAAGCCCGTTTCAGGGACCTTTTTGAGTGGCGGGAGAGCACGTATGACTGGGACGACACTCATGAGATTGAGCAGGACCTGGTCCACCTGGTGACCCGGGAGATGGAGCTGGAACAGGGCTACCAGCAGCTGTTCCACTCCAGTGAGAAGGCTCAGCAGGACATAGAGAGTGTCAGACCCAGGTCCAGAGCCCTTCAGCTGGGAGGATATTGTGTATGTTTACTGGGAAGAACCCCAGGTGGCCGGTGGAGATGGGAACGAGGTCTCTCCTCTGCTCCTGCAGGGAATTGGGAGCCCAGTCTCCATTCCCCAGCGGCAGGCTGAGTTACAGGGGGCAGAGACAGTCAGTCCTGTCCCCCAGCGGCAGAGTGTCCTACAGGGAACAGAGAGCCCAGTCTCCTTTCCCCAGCAACAGGACACTGTATTGGGAGCGGAAACAGTCGGTCTCCCTCCCCAGAGGCTGGAAGTATGTATGGGAGAGGAGCTTGTTACCCCCTCTCCCTATCGGCAGTGTGAATTGCAGGCAATTGGGAGCCCAGTCTCCATTCCCCAGCGGCTGGGTGATTTACAGGGAATTGGGAGCCCAGTCTCCATTCCCCAGCGGCCGTGTGATTTATTGGGAATTGGGAGCCCAGTCTCCATTCCCCATCGGCAGGCGGAGTTACAGGGGGAAGAGACAGTCAGTCCTGTCCCCCAGCGGCAGAGTGTCCAGCAGGGAATAGGGAGCCCAGTCTCCTTTCCCCAGCAGCAGGACACTGTATTGGGAGCGGAGACAGTTGGTCGCCCTCCCCAGCGGCTGGAAGTATGTATGGGAGAGGAGCTCTTTACCCCCTCTCCCCAGCGACAGCTTAACGCACCAGGGGGAGACAGTAAGCCCCACAACAGTGCAGATGGGACCATGGTCTCTGCACTTACAGCACAGGGGGTAGGGACAGTCGGTCTCCCCCTCCAGCAGCAGAGCTGGGTATCCAAAGGGGAGACAGTCGGTCTCTCCCTCCAAAAACCAGGCTCCAACCAGGCTTCTTCCATGGTAACGCTGGCACCAGGGCAGAGTACCGCTGATCCCTGCCCACAAAGCAACCTCCACTCCAAGCCAGGGAGCAACACAGAGACCGGGAGTACCAGCTACCAACATAACCTTGGTGGACTCACTGGACAGAGACAGGCTACCAAATTCAACAGGTCCAGTATTTGGTTGTGGGTGGGCTGCCAGACTAACTCAGATACCGACCGGAGTGAGGTCGGGTATCTGGTTAGTCTTCCGTGGGAGGGGGAGATGTGTGGCGAAAATAACCTCGCCACTGGGTTTTAGAGGGGCCTGGTTGCCAGCCTCTTGCCCCAGGATTATGGACCCTCTCATCAGCCCATGCAAAACTTAAACCCCATGGCGATTTGACTGTGTTTGTGGCATCTGAGCGCTCAGATCCAAGCCATATGGGGACATGTGGGGTTTTGAGGTGTGTGACAGAACCATCTGTCTGTGTAATTGTATTGTATGCTATGTGATGGTACCCAGATAGCTAATTTTATTGTATTTGTATATTCTGAGTGCTATTCACCTAATGATATACGCTCAGACTTGAGCTATCTGGGAATATGTTAAATGTCTGTGTTTGCTGTGAGGGTGTGACATTGTGTGTTTGGGTGATGATTCCTGTCCTGTTGTTCCCACATGTGTATTGGTGATTTCCCTTTGTCCTGAGAGATAATTGAATTGCTCCTCGGGTGTCTCCAGGGCAGAGAGGAGGAAACCATGATGCATTGTGGGGATGTGTTGTGTCTGTGTATCCTGAGTGCTACGTATCTGTCCTGTGTCACAGTCTTCCTTCTGGTCCCCTAGGGGCGTGTACACCAGATGGGGACCTGCATAAATACGGGCGGGTAGCCCTCAATAAAGTGTTCCTGTTTTACACTCAACATAGAGCCTCGTCTCATGTGTGTGGGGATTGCTATACGTGTATACTCCCCTAGCTATTACTCCTAGCTCTTGTAAGAGCTGTTCCTGTTCCTGGTTCCTGTGGTGGTATAGGTGTCGAGCGGAGTGCTTGGAGTCCTCGGGAGGCACTGGAGGTACCCGGTCGGGGTGCCAGGAGAGCCGTTACAGACACTATTGATTATTTAGTGTGGCTGTACCGCCGATCCGGGCCGGCTCTTACTGGGAGCAGCCAAAGTGCAGGGTGGGTGGCTGTTCCCCACTTTCCAGGCCGGATTTTGGTTTGGGATAAAAACCCAGCCAGCAGTCTAAGCTGGGTGGATTATCCTCCATCTGATAGTGGACCTTTGGCAGTCTAGGTGTTGGAGCCTGAGAGTTTGGGCCGGGACTTAGGCCTGCTATATTGTTTGGGAAAAAGCACGTGGACTTCTGCTTCACCCAAGGACTAATGTGCTGCAGCCTGGTGTGAACAAACACCAGACTCAAGGTGACTGTTTTTCACTTTACGCATGTGTGAATAAAGCACTGCACTGTTTAAGTTAACCACCTGCCATCTGGGCCATTTGCCCCCTTCCTGACCAGGCCAAATTTTGCAAAACTGACATATCTCACTTTATGTGGTAATAACTTTGGAACGCCTTTATTTATCCAAGTCATTCAGAGATTTTTTTCTCGTGACACATTGTACTTCATGATAGTCATAAATTTGAGTCAAAATATTTCACCTTTATTTATGAAAAAATCCCAAATTTACCCAAAAATTCGAAAAATTCGCAATTTTTTAAATTTCAATTTCTCTGCTTTTAAAACAGAAAGGGATACCTCATAAAATATTTATTATTTAACATTCCCCATATGTCTACTTTATGTTGGCATCATTTTGGAAATAGTGGTAGGTTGTGGTGGCTCACTAGCAAGTAGTTAAGGTATGGTGCTGCAAGCTCATATAGAGGGAGTTTGAAGGGTTTTTATAAATGTGGAAGGTGTATGGGTTGTAGAATGAATAAAAAACCCCGCCTGACGACTAATGTCCCCTCGACTCAGAATGATTTTAATTGGGAGATAGAAGATTGTCTTACATGTGACTCCAGTGGAGTTATCTACCTTCTCCAGTGCCCCTGTAACAGACAATATATAGGACGTACCAAGAGGCCATTCAAAAAAAGAGTGGCCGAACATATTGCCAACATCAGGAAGGGGTACGATAAACATTCCCTATCTAAACATTATAAAGAGATGCATAATCAGGATCCATCAAGTCTGGTGTTTACGGCACTGGAGAAGGTGGAGAAACACTGGAGAGGCGGTGATTTTATCAGACAAATGTCTAGGATAGAATCCAGACGCATTTATGAATTTGGATCTCTACAACCGAAAGGCCTTAATTCGGAGTTGGAAATTTTTGGATTTATGTAGGTTGGATGTCTCGTGGCCGACGGCACGTCGCATGCTAGGCCGTCTATCGGCGCTGCAACGTGTCCTTGGCTCCGAGATACCCACCCTTCTTTCTCTATCAAATCCGAATAATTGTATCAAACTCTAGGATTCCTATGAAACTTTCAAGATTCCTCACATTTATTATTTATTGTTTTATATTCTTATATTGATATTTTAATCTTGAAAATTTGTTTAATAATATTTTATTATAAAAAGTCATTTTATAAGTGTTGGCAATCAGATATCAAGTTTATATTTCACATAATGATATATCACACCAATTGGGACATCTGGGCCAAAAAACGCATGTGTCCCCAAAAAAACGCATAAAAAACGCATGGAAACTGCAAGAGGGGAAAAAAAAAAAAAAAAAAAAAAAAAAATATATATATATTTTTTTAAAAATCAAGGCTGTATAGAATTATCCCTTGATTATGTGGGAGGATTCCCTTGCAAACTGGGAGTAGCATGAACAACAGGTGTCCGAGATTTGGGAAGCAATCAAAGGAATGGATAAAAATGGAGGCAGAGCAGGCAGACACTTGACCACTGAGGAAGGGAGAGTGAATCTACCCGTAACGCGTATGGTGAAACAAGTGATGTACCTGCATTGAAAAGCCTCCGATAATATTGTATGGCCATACAGAAGAAAATCTCTACAGTAAAGGATTAACTATTCTTATCGTCGAAAGCTGCACCAAAGGAAATTGCGGAACAGAGTGGCAACTCCTGCGATCTTTGGAACTCCTGCGAAATTTAAACCAGCTTGCTGTATGGAGCGACTGAATAAGCCGGCAAATATTTAAAGCTCCATTGAAGCAATAGGGAGCCAGCAGACGCTAGACGGTAAGCCAAATATCGATTTAAAGTTTTCTTCAATCCAAAGCTCATATCGACCATAAAAGGATATGCTATAAGAGACTTTTCACATTATCAGGATTCCTGTGGACACTTTATGAACATATTGCGCTCCCAGTGAATACACCTACAACATTTTCAGTGACATTCAGTTTCCCAAATTGGGATAGAGCGCTAGAAGATAATACCCCCTCTTTCCCAAATAACAGCATATACTTGAAGTTTCTTGGTGTGATATATATTATTGAATTTATCATTTTGGAAATGTCATTTTATTTTTTTAGGACGTTAGAAGGCTTAGAAGTTTAGAAGCAATTCTTCAAATTTTTAAGAAAATTGCCAAAACCCACTTTTTAAGGACCAGTTCAGGTCTGAAGTCACTTTGTGGGGCCTACATAGTGGATACCCCCATAAATGACCCCATTGTAGAAACTACACCCCTCAAGGTATTCAAAACCGATTTTACAAACTTTGTTAACCCTTTAGGCGTTCCACAAGAATTAAAGGAAAATGGAGATCAAATTTTTAAATTTCACTTTTTTGGCAGATTTTCCATTTTAATCAATTTTTTTCTTTAACACATCGATAATTAACAGCCAAACAAAACTCAATATTTATTACTCAGATTCTGCGGTTTACAGAAACACCCCACATGTGGTCATAAACTGCTGTATGGGCACACGGCAGGGCGCAGAAGAAAAGGAATGCCATACGGTTTTTAGATGCCATGTCCCATTTGAAGCCCCCTGATGCACCCTTACAGTAGAAACTCCCAAGAAGTGACCCCATTTTGGAAACTAGGGGATAAGGTGCCAGTTTTATTAGTACTATTTTTGGGTACATATGATTTTTTGATCATTCATTATAACACTTTATGGGGCAAGGTGACCAAAAAATTGGTTGTTTTAGCACAGTTTCTATTTATTTATTTTTACAGCGTTCACCTGAGGGGTTCAGTCAAGTGACATTTTTATAAAGCAGATTGTTACGGACGTGGCGATACCTAATATGTATACTTTTTCTCATTTATTAAAGTTTTACACAATAATAGCATTTTTGAAACAAAAAAATTATGTTTTAATGTGTCCATGTTCTGAGAGCTATAGTTTTTTTTATTTTTTGAGAGATTTTCTTATGTAGGGGTTCATTTTTTGCGGGATGAGGTGACGGTTTTATTAGTACTATTTTGTGGGACATACGCGTTTTTGATCACTTGGTGTTGCCCCTTTTGTGATGCAAGGTGACAAAAATTGCTTGTTTTGACAGTTTTTTTTTTTTTTTTTTACGGTGTTCACCCGAAGGGTTAGGTCATGTGATATTTTTATAGAGCTGGTTTTTACGGACGCGGCAATACCTAATATGTATACTTTTTTTTATTTGTTTCACTTTAACACACTAATAGCATTTTTGAAACCAAAAAAATGATGTTTTAGTGTCTCCATGTTCTAAGAGCTATAGTTTTTTATTTTTTGAGAGATTTTCTTGTGTAGGGGCTCATTTTTTGCGGGATGAGGTGACGGTTTTATTGGTACTATTTTGTGGGACATACGCGTTTTTGATCACTTGGTGTTGCACCTTTTGTGATGCAAGGTGACAAATATTGCTTGTTTTGACACAGTTTTTTTTTTTTTTTTTTACGGTGTTCACCCGAGGGGTTAGGTCATGTGATATTTTTATAGAGCTGGTTTTTACGGACGCGGCAATACCTAATATGTATACTTTTTTTATTTTTTCTATTTTTAACTTTTTTTTTTCATTCCTTACTTGGGGACTTTTTTTTTTACATGTGAAACTTTTTTTTATTTTTTTATTTTCAACCTTTTATTTTTATTTTTTTTATTTTACACTTTTCGTCCCCCATAAGGTCATACAAGACCTCTGGGGGACATTTGCTTCCCTTTTTTTTTTTTTTTTCACTGTTGATTTCTCCTGTAACTGGGGCTGACATAGTAGCCCCAGTTACAGGACAATTACACCCCTAGAGAGGCTGTACAGCAGCAATCCAGCGCTGTACAGCCTCAGAGCAGGGCTGATCGAGGTCTCTGAGAGACCTCACACAGCTCCTGCACTCTCCGGTCACGGCGGTCACATGACCGCCAGGCCGGAACAGGAAGCGCATAGCGCTGTGTCTGCAGCGATCCGGAAGGCAGGGACACTTGGGCACTGTCCCTGCCTTGTCTTAGGGTTGCCCTGCTGTCACTGACAGCGGGCAACCCGATCAGCAGCTGCACGATTAGCGTGCAGCTGCTATTTCTGAAAGGACGTTCTAAAACGTGCTTTCAGAAATAGACGTCCACCCATAGGACATTTATATCCTATGGGCGGACGTAAAGCGGTTAAAGACGTTGTCATTGCCTCTGTACTGCATCCGCAAGACTTTCTACTAGAGCAAATTCGCACAATTGGTGGAGGATGCAGGCAAAAGGCAGGCCCTCAGGCCGAAAATTCTTAGTTTTTCCCCGGCACAAGTGCATGTCCTACATTAAGCCGGCAAGGTTACGACCCGTGTCCCCTGACAAAATGGAGGCTGTCGTGAAGGCCCTTGTGGAGGCTAACTTGCAGCAGTGGGAGGCTAACAAGCAGCAACAAGAAACTAACCAGCTGCTATTGCAACATGTAATGGCATTGAAGGTGGCAGGAGCATCCCAGAATGTCCACGATGCCCAGAAAGCTGTCCGCGCTGCGATTCCGAAGATGAGCCCCTCGGATGACGTTGAGACCTATCTGGCGGTCTTCGAAGAAGTGGCCATGAGGGAACAGTTACCCCAAGACCAGTGGGCTGAGGTTGTTGCTCCATTCCTGGCATCTGGTCCCCAGCAAGTATTGTTTGATCTCCACGATGATCAAGCGGCCGACTACCCGACAGTATAAGGTGAGATCCTGGCGAGACTTGGTGTGAATCTATTGGTCCGGGCCCAGAGGAGGCATCAGTGGGAATTTAACCCGGCTGAACCTGCCAGACAACAATATTATGATCTGCTGCACCGATTGCAAAAATGGCTACAGCCTGACATATTGACTCCCACTGCTATGTTGGATCTGCTGTTGGCGGATGTGTTTTGGAGGGCTTTGTCGTACCCTCTCCAGCACTGGATCGGCCAGGTGTCTCCGAATAATGCCTTGGAGATGGTCGACTTAGTGGAGCGCTATGACGCCACCAGAAATCTGCAGGGGGGTTCTTTTGGGAGGGGGCCAGCTAAACCCCAGAAATCTCCACTCCAAACCCGCCCGGGATGTACCCCCTGCAGACCTAGCCCCGGTGGTCTGCTGGTGTTGTCACGAACCTGGACATATAAGAGCCGACTGTCCCCATCGGGGTGAACCCATAGATACCAACTATGGCTACCGCCAGGAAGCTATGTGCCACAGGTACCTCCGAGACTGTAGACAATAGTCACCTGTGCCAGATGGAAGTGGGGGACACCTGGTAAGTGCGGCCCGCCGAGTATACTGGACGAAAAGTCTGCGTTGTCTGCATTCATGGGGACTTAGGCTACTTTCACACTAGCGTTCGGAGCGGATCCGTCTGATGTTTCATCAGACGGATCCGCTCCGATAATGCAGACGTTTGCATCCGTTCAGAACGGATCCGTCTGCATTATTACTTAGAACATTTTCTAAGTCAGAAAGTAGCCTGAGCGGATCCGTTCAGACTTTACATTGAAAGTCAATGGGGAACGGATCCGCTTGAAGATTGAGCCATATGGTGTCATCTTCAAACGGATCCGTCCCCATTGACTTACATTGTAAGTCTGGACGAATCCGCTCGCCTCCGCACGGCCAGGCGGACACCCCAACGCTGCAAGCAGCGTTCAGGTGTCCGCTCACTGAGCGGAGCGGAGGCTGAGCGCTGGCAGGCGGATGCATTCTCAGTGGATCCGCCTCCACTGAGAATGCATTAGGGCCAGACGGATGCGTTCGGGGCCGCTCGTGAGCCCCTTCAAACGGAGCGCACGAGCGGACACCCGAACGCTAGTGTGAAAGTAGCCTTAAAGGAGTATCCCACTGCCCTGGTCTCTCTGTCAGCGGTGGCCGGCAGGTGGATACATAAGGTGGCCGTTACCACAAAGTTACCGTATGAGTTAATAATTGGGAGAGACTTCCCCGGTTTCCCGGCACTCTGGCCGAACACGAAAGTTGTTGATACCCGGGAGACAGATGTAACCCTATCCAGGGCCGGTGCAAGGATTTTTGCCAACACAAGCGAAGCTACATTTTTGCTTAATACCCCCCCCCCCCCTCACGCAGTTCACCGTATTTTTCGCCCTATAAGACGCACCTAGGTTTTAGAGGAGGATAATAAGAAAAAAATTATTTCCATTGCACCTCAGGTCAGACCAGCAATCAGACCCTCAATGTTAAGCAGGCCTCAGATCAGACCCCCAATTCCTTAGATCAGCCCCCATGTCAGCCATCAGCAATCATCCATCAGCCCCCCATGTCAGCCATCATGCCCCCATGTCAGCCATCAACGCCCCATGTCACATTTATCTCCTCAAGGCCTCCATGTCACATTTATCACCCCTCCATGTCACATTTCTCCCCCTCCATGTCAAATCACCTATGTCACATCAGCCCTCCATGTCACATTTCTCACCCCTCCATTTCACATTTCTCCACCTCCATGTCAAATCACCTATGTCACATCAGCCCTCCCATTTCTCCCCCTCCTTCCATGTTGTCACATTTCTCCCTCCCCCTATGGCACATCATCCCCCCCGCCCGGACGGCCCTGGCCCTATCCATGATCACATCATTACCCCCTATTGTGTCACATATTCCCCCCCCCCCCCCCCCCCCCATGGCACATCATCCCACCCGGCCGACCCTTCCTGGCGGCCTGGCCCCATTCCCATGTCACATACTCAGAGTAAAACTCTGTACAGACATTTACATTGTCCACCCTCCCTCCATGTCACGGTCACACCACCCCCCCCAATATTAATGATTGAAGTTGAGTAATTACTTTTTTTAAAAACTTTATTGAATTCCGTGCGCTCAGGCTCATCTCATCATTTTATAATCAGACATCATCATATTACCATTGAATCACGATTCACCTACTGTAAGTTAACACCTGAGTGGGGCTGTGACTGTCTGACTCCTGACTCCTGCTGCTGGCTGCGTCTTAAATCTGGCTAACGGCTGTGTCTGTGTGAGTCAGACGAGACACAACACAGACACAGTCAGTCAGCTCGCCTCGCCTCTAGTCCCTGCTCCCGCCGCCGCGGTGCTGCTCACTGTCACCAGTCACGCCCCTGTGGCCTGAGCCCATGTGACCATGTTGCCATGAGTGAGGGCTGGGGGCGGGCGGACTACGGCACTGCGGCACAAATTCAATTGCCGCAAGTAGTAAGTGATAAAAAAATAAAAAAAGTCATTCATTCTTCCGCCCTGCGCAGGGCGCGCTATAAGGCAGCCACTTGGTCTGCCTTATGGTAGCGCCGACCCTGACCCTATCATAGTGGCCTTGCTCAGGGGGGAGGCCAGAACCTTGGGAACCTGAGTCAGAAGGGCCAGCAGTAGGGGTGACCGCCACTTTGGTGGAAGAGGAGGAGACAACCCCGCTAAGTGTGATGGTGGGAGACGTGGAGGACTTGCCGCAAGGTCCTGAGCTGGCAGACCTCAATGTCTCTGGGGATAATTTTGGAAGAGTATTGCAAGTCTTGCCCAACCTGCCAGATAACCAGCCCCCAGCCACATTTCCGTAGTCCTCTGGTACCTCTCCTGATTATTGAGGTTCCATTCGAGCGGATCACTATGGATCTCGTAGGCCCAGTACCGAAGTCTGCTAGAGGGCACCAACACATCTTGGTCATCCTTGACTACACCACTCAGTACCCGGAGGCGGTGCCACTGCGTCATACATCAGCCAAACTCATAGCTAAGGAGTTAGTGGAGATGTTTTCTTGAGTGGGTCTGCATAAGGAGGTTCTGACTGACTAAGGGATCCCGTTTATGTCTAAGGTCATGAGGGAACTCTGTAAGTTGCTCTGCATAAAACAGTTACGTACGGACATCCGTATATAATCAGCAAACGGATGGCCTGGTAGAAAGGTTTAATCAAACATTAAAAAATATGTTAAAAGAGTGGTGTCTAAGGATAGACTGGGACCTTCTTCTGCCCTATCTCATGTTCCCAGTGCGAGAGGTGCCCCAGGCCTCTACTGGGTTCTCGCCCTTCGAACTGCTATACGGCAGACACCCTTCCGGTCTGTTAGATGTTGCCAAGCAGGCGTGGGAACAACAACCGCACAAAAGTGTTGTTGAGTATGTCACCCTGTCGGGGGGTAATAATTCAATTAAGAATTATTAATTATGGTCCTAAAAATAATTAACCATAAAAAAATAAAATTTGTCATAAGTTCTTAAAATCATGACCTGGTGAATTGTAGACAACCTAATTGATACAATTCACATCTGAGTCCGACTATTTCCTCAGATAAATAAGTTCTTTTTGACGTAAGATGACAAAATGTAGTTCTACATTATACAATAATTACACAGGTATTGTAACGGGGTTCCGAAGGTGCACTCGGTCCCCCATTGCCCGCAGAACTGTTGCTTAGCTTTGGGAATGAGGATCTGTGTTTGACCTCATTCCCAGGGCGGCTTTACTGCTGGGTGGCTCCCTGCTCCTAAGTCTGCCTTGAGCGCCGAGCTGATCACTCGGTGCTCAACTGGTTGGTCTGTCGGTCATGTGACGCTGGCCACGTCACAGGACCCTCACTCCCCACTATAAATACAGGCAGCCTGCTAGCCACAGGTTGCCTGTTAATTTCTAGGTTCCTGGCTATTTGTTGGACTACTGAATATTTACCTGATCCTGTTCCCTGACGATCCTCTGCCTGCTCCTCCTGTACTGCGCATACATCCTGGTATTGTGACCTCGGCTCCCACCTGACTACTCTCTTAGGACTCCTCTTGTACTTCGCTACTCTCCTGGTATTTGACCCCGGCTTCTCCTGATCATTCTTTGCTTAATCCGTTGTACTGCGTAGCTCTCTTGGTTCTGACCCGGTCCGTTCATGTTCCGTATTTTGTCTTGTCTGTCTTCCCTGCACATATCCTAAGTTAGGGACTGCCGTCCAGTTGTCCCCTGTCATCAGGACTCGTGAGGCAAGTAGGCAGGGCCAGGGGTGAGGGTGGAGCGCAGTGGTCACTACCCTTCCCCCTGTGTGGACGTGACCGTTACAGGTATTATAAAAATATGTAGATTTATTGGTTACAATGTTATAAACATATATAAGTAAATAAACACAATGATACATGCAAATGAATATATATAGCGTTAATATAAAGCATTACAAGCTTAACAATACATGTGAGTGGAAATAACTTGTCACATTATACACAAGCTATTAATAGGTTAGGATATCAAAATATGAACATAAGTTATATACATTACTTCTGTTCAGAGAAAACCTCATGATATCAGGATGGGTATGTCTAATCCTAGACATCAATATAGAATGCTAAATACATTCCACCCCCCTCTAACCAACTACACATCACATGACTTCAAGATGGGCAAATCCATTCAAGGATATAACTTAGAAGAGACAACTGTATCCTTCCGCCCCATCCTGGACTATTTTCACACATATAACTTTGGTAAGACTATTAAGACAAATAACAGGGATCTAGAATTTTGCTAGACCATATCTTAAATGGGAAGGTTGAAATAAGGACTTTGAAATAAGTCCTTCCTGTGGGAATCCATCACTTAGCTTGGCGAAGAATGTTCTATTAATATATATATATATAAGCAATTATTTAATGCTTTGCTAGATTATGAGTCTAGATTCTTCTGCAGGTAGAATGAAGCCTCACAATATCCTGACTATATCTCAGTATGGAGATGATCAATTAATTTAATTATTTATTTATTCGCCAATCTAGATGGTATAATTTCACCCACACTATCAAATTAGTCCTAATAAAATAAAATATCATTTTCTGTGTCTCTTACCAAGTCCTAGTAGGAATCTCACTTCTGCTCCTAGGAAAGCTGGGTGGTCCATCACAGCGCATCTCATTATGGCTTTCATCTAGATAGACCCCTCTAGAGAGCTCAACTTCTCTTCTCTCTCTCTCTCTCTCTCTCTCTCCTCCCTTTTCTCCTTCCTTTTTTTTCTTCTACCTCCTGTGTATGGCTTATGATCACAAACTTATCAGTTAGACACACCTTCCTAGTTTGGAACTTTCCAATCATTGTCGGATGGGCGTGACCGTTGATAAAAAATGTGACATCATAACCTCACCCAGAATGCACTTTTGCTACTGTTGTAATGTCACCTACTGATACCTAGGTGGCACTGCTGTATAAGCTATCTGCATCATAGTATAAAGGGTTAACTTATGTAAGTCTGTATATACATTTTGACCTTAGAAGCTTTAATTCAAAGCTATAGGAATTAATTCTGACACTTGTAGCAATTAGAGACAGACCTCTAGGCGTCTCTTTAAATGTTTCTCACACTGTTGATTTATTGATTATAAATAACTTGTTTTCTCACAGAGATATCAGTACCTCCTGTCATACCAAAGATGTGATTAATTGTTACAAAACACACATCTTCACAGACACTCTTCTAATGAGAAATATATACAATATACTGGATACATGTTGTCTTCGTAACATATAACAATATAATATAAACAAATATATATATGTCCTACTGATTGTCTTATGCTAAGGACTAACTAAGGCTCAATAAATGAATACACACATATTATATATTTTGCTTCATTAATAAATATCTAATTGTATAGGTAATGATCACCAGCTGCATAGAGCTCATCTTTATCTCCCGTCATAAATTTAAAAGTAGACAAGGAGGCCTCTTCTCAGACTGGTACATTCATGAGAAGAATAACACTAAAGCTTTGTGTGACCTTAATTTGGCCTACCCAAGACATACAAAATTGTAACTATAGTCGAGCATGGCTCTTAAAGGCAATGAACATCCATCTTGACAATAATGAATTGGATATGAATGTATTTACCTATGAAAAGGCACAACAACCCAGATGCAAGGACGGATGGAAATATTGTTACCTCTGGTTAGGGAGCATATGGAGGCAGCGCAGCGAGCCCAGAGTAGGATCTATAATCGGCAGGCTTGGGTCCGGAACTTTAACCCGGGTGATCGGGTATTGGTGCTGGTACCAACCGTAGACAGTAAGTTCCTAGCTAGGTGGCAGGGGCCCTACGAGGTACTTGAAAAAATTGGAGAGGTAGATTACAAGGTATATCAGCCGGGGAGGCGAAAGCCGGAGCAGGTGTACCATGTAAATCTGCTCACACCCTGGAAAGATCGGTAAACCTGTACGTCCAGGATTTCTAGGGGAAGCAAATTCATTCCCTCTGTCTGTAGCAAGGGAAGCGGCTGCCACAGTGAAAATTGCTGACAGCCTCTCCTCTAAACAGACTCAGGAGGCTAGGGAGTTCGTTAGTCGGAACACGGATGTGTTCTCGGACCTTCCTGAACACACTTCCATAATCCAACATGACATTATCACTAAGCTTCAGGCAAAAGTCTGGTTAAAACCGTATCGGGTACCTGAGGCTTGGTGACAAGCCATCGAGGAGGAAGTGCTGCTGATGCTGCAGCAAGGTGTCATCGAGGAGTCAAAAAGTGAATGGGCCAGTCCGATAGCCTTAATACCCAAGCTGGACGGGACATTGCACTTCTGTAACGACTTCCACCATCTTAATGAGGTGTCCAAATTTGACACATATCCCATGCTCCGAGTAGATGAGCTTATTGAGAAGTTAGTCCAAGCCCGGTATTTTTCTGTATTGGACTTCACCAAAGGGTACTGGCAGGTACCCTTGACGGAGGCTGCCAAGGAAAAAACAGCTTTCATCACAACAGAGGGGTTGTATCAGTACAAGGTATTACCCTTTGGTCTACATGGCGCTCCCGCCATGTTTCAAAGGCTAATGGACATTGTACTCCGTCCACATCGTCGGTACTCTTCGGCGTACTTAGACGATATCGTTATCCACAGCACCAACTGGGAAAGTCACCTACCTAAATTACAGGCTGTTGTGGACTCCCTTAGGAAGGCTGACGAAACCGCTAACCCGAAAACATATGCGATAGGGTTAGAAGAGACCAAGCACCTGGGGTATGTAATTGGGTGCAGAATTATTGAACCTCAGCTAAACAAAGTTACGCCCGACTTCAAGAGGGAGTTTGTGGTACAGACAGATGCCTCTGCAGTAGGCCCCAGAGCTGTACTCTCTCAGGACATCAATGGGGAGAAGCTTCCCATTGTTTTCCTGAGCCGCAAACTTACCCCAGCCGAGACTAGATACAGTATAGTGGAGAGAGAGTGCCTGGCCATAAAGTGGGCACTCGAGTCTCTCCGCTATTACCTGTTGGGAAGAAAGTTCCGTCTGGTGACCGACCACTACCCTCTCAAGTGGATGAGCCAAGCTAAAGAGAGGAATGCTAGGGTCACCAGGTGGTTTTTGTCTCTACAGAACTTCAAGTTTTCCGTGGAACATAGGGCAGGCAGGTTACAGGGTAATGCAGATGCCCTGTCCCGTGTACACTGTATGGCGGGTGTTCACCCTCTCAGGGTTAAACAAAGGGGGAAGGTATGTAGGAAAGTGCAAGGGGCCATCATTGACGGAAGATATGTGTCACCGAGGTTCCTGGCCTCGGTGAGGTAAGAGCCGGTATTCGTAAGTTTTAGCGGCAGCTAGTGCTGACTGACTCTATTGAATATTTAGTGTGGCTGTAAAGCCGATCTGGGCCGGCTCTTACTGGGAGCAGCCAAAGTGCAGGGTGGGTGGCTGTTCCCCGCGTTCCAGGCCGGGTTTTGGTTTGGGATAAAAACCCAGACAGCAGTCTCAGCCGGGTGGATTATCCTCCATCTGATAGTGGACCTTTGGCAGTCTGGGTGTTGGAGCTTGAGAGTTTGGGCCGGGACTAAGGCCTGCTATATTGTTTGGGAAAAAGCACTTGGACTTCTGCCTCACCCAAGGACTTATGTGCTGCAGCCTGGTGTGAATAAACACCAGTCTCAAGGTGACAGTTTTTCCCTGAAACTGCCTTTTTTGTTGTCACTTTACGCATGTGTGAATAAAACACTGCACTGTTTAAGTTAAAGACGTTGTCATTGCCTCTGTACTGCGTCTGCAAGCCTGTCTACCAGAGCAAATTCCCACAATATATATAGATAGATAAAATCATACTTCTGATATATATGAACGCATAATATGTGGGAAACTACTGCTGATGTTTTTAGCCATAATATATTTACAAATATTATATATTCTAAATATATAATAATATATGTAAATATATTATGGCTAAAAACTTCTATATACATATATAATGTTTCTGCCAGGATTTGAACAACCAACCTTGTACATAAGAGGCAAGGACCTTATCCACTCAGCTATAAAGCAGTATGCTAAACTGTGTCAGAAAAACCTCATAGTAGTTTTGGATGTAGTGAGCAATACTCACTACATCAGAAACTACTATGAGGTTTTTCTGACACAGTTTAGCATTCAGCTTTATAGCTGAGTGGATAAGGTCCTTGCCTCTACTGTACAAAGGGGTTAGGAGTTCAAATCCTGGCAGAAACTTTTCAGAAATAGATGCCAAATTTAAATACACTGACTCAAGCATAGTGATGCTCGAGCCTAACTAGTGTTCAGCCGAGCATGCTCGATGAATCCTCAATGTAAGAAATTTGGATCAAAGATTTTTTTGACTCGATTGAGTCAAGTAATCATTTCAGCCCTACTGCCAATGAAGTATGCCAGAATTTAGCTGAGAAAAAGGGCTTCTGCCTGAGCTCAGCTAAATCCTGGTGTAGCACAACTGTACATGCTATGCCAGGATTTACTAAACCCTCAAACTGATTTTAAAATTGAGAGATTAGTCAACATGTCCTACGGTGTAGAACATGTCTAAGCCCGGGCACCACGCCAAGGTTTCTCAAGTAGCCCGGGACCTAACACTCTCCTACCTGAGCCGTATGGGCAATACCAGGAGCCAGTGGGCAAATTACAGGAGCATAAGGCCGACTCACAAACAGCTCACCAGTTACCTCCAGCATGTAGCCATGCTTGCAATGGGAGGAGGGAGGAGTCTGCGAGTCCCACTCAGGACTGGCTGATATGTCCCAGGCCTCACAGGTGCACCTAAATGTGGCCTGTAGATGGAAAACAGGCACATTTAAATTGGAGTTTATACACCTCCAGGAATCTATATATACAAACCGGATTCCAAAAAAGTTGGGACACTATACAAATCGTGAATAAAAACTGAATGCAATGATGTGGAGGTGCCAACTTCTAATATTTTATTCAGAATAGAACATAAATCACGGAACAAAAGTTTAAACTGAGAAAATGTACAATTTTAAGGGAAAAATATGTTGAATCAGAATTTCGTGGTGTCAACAAATCCCAAAAAAGTTGGGACAAGGCCATTTTCACCACTGTGTGGCATCTCCCCTTCTTCTTACAACACTCAACAGACGTCTGGGGACCGAGGAGACCAGTTTCTCAAGTTTAGAAATAGGAATGCTCTCCCATTCTTGTCTAAAACAGGCCTCTAACTGTTCAAACGTCTTGGGCCTTCTTTGTTGCACCTTCCTCTTTATGATGCGCCAAATGTTCTCTATAGGTGAAAGATCTGGACTGCAGACTGGCCATTTCAGTACCCGGATCCTTCTCCTACGCAGCCATGATGTTGTGATTGATGCAGAATGTGGTCTGGCATTATCTTGTTGAAAAATGCAGGGTCTTCCCTGAAAGAGATGACGTCTGGATGGGAGCATATGTTGTTCTAGAACCTGAATATATTTTTCTGCATTGATGGTGCCTTTCCAGACATGCAAGCTGTCCATGCCACACGCACTCATGCAACCCCATACCATCAGAGATGCAGGCTTCTGAACTGAGCGTTGATAACAACTTGGGTTGTCCTTGTCCTCTTTGGTCCGGATGACATGGCGTCCCAGATTTCCAAAAAGAACTTTGAATCGTGACTCGTCTGACCACAGAACAGTCTTCCATTTTGCCACACTCCATTTTAAATGATCCCTGGCCCAGTGAAAACGCCTGAGCTTGTGGATCTTGCTTAGAAATGGCTTCTTCTTTGCACTGTAGAGTTTCAGCTGGCAACGGCGGATGGCACGGTGGATTGTGTTCACTGACAATGGTTTCTGGAAGTATTCCTGAGCCCATTCTGTGATTTCCTTTACAGTAGCATTCCTGTTTGTGGTGCAGTGTCGTTTAAGGGCCCGGAGATCACGAGCATCCAATATGGTTTTACGGCCTTGACCCTTACGCACAGAGATTGTTCCAGATTCTCTGAATCTTCGGATGATGTTATGCACAGTTGATGATGATAGATGCAAAGTCTTTGCAATTTTTCGCTGGGTAACACCTTTCTGATATTGCTCCACTATCTTTCTGCGCAACATTGTGGGAATTGGTGATCCTCTACCCATCTTGGCTTCTGAGAGACACTGCCACTCTGAGAAGCTCTTTTTATACCCAATCATGTTGCCAATTGACCTAATTAGTGTTAATTGGTCTTCCAGCTCTTCGTTATGCTCAAATTTACTTTTTCCAGGTTCTTATTGCTACTTGTCCCAACTTTTTGGGGATTTGTTGACACCGTGAAAATTGGAATCAACGTATTTTTCCTTTAAAATGATACATTTACTCGTATTAAACGTGTGATCTGTCATCTACGTTCTATTACAAATAAAATATTGACATTTGCCATCTCCATATCATTGCATTCAGTTTTTATTCACAATTTGATTAGTGTCCCAACTTTTTTGGAATACGGTTTGTACAAACTAAGAAGACAGGTTGGCATTAGCAGGAGGTGCTCAAACCCACATGCAGTTGTGCATATATATAGGGGAGCAAATCCTGCACTTGTGGCCCGTTGCTAATGGCAATCCCCAGCAAAATGCATACGGTGGAGGATGCCCGCGGCGAACCACAAGTACCACAATAGACATCCTACACAAGGTAACAAGTGCGGATGTCATAATTAATATAACAATATAACAAAACAATTAACAAAGACAGGTGCACTCTGCAGTCTCACTAAACCCTCAAACTGATTTTAAAATTGAGAGATTAGTCAACATGTCCTACGGTGTAGAACATGTCTAAGCCCGGGCACCACGCCAAGGTTTCTCAAGTAGCCCGGGACCTAACACTCTACTACCTGAGCCGGATGGGCAATACCAGGAGCCAGTGGGCAAATTACAGGAGCATAAGGCCGACTCACAAACAGCTCACCAGTTACCTCTAGCATGTAGCCATGCTTGCAATGGGAGGAGTCTGCGAGTCCCACTCAAGACTGGCTGATATGTCCCAGGCCTCACAGGTGCACCTAAATGTGGCCTGTAGATGGAAAACAGGCACATTGTCACGACTGTGACTGATCCAGACAGGTCTGGGAGGAGAAGGTCGCAGCGACTTGCTACTCGCGATAGCTTGTGAGTTTGCTCCGTGGTTCAGGGTATGTCATCTGGGTTTTGCCTTGTGAACCTTTTTGTCCTGACTGGGAGTTTGTAGGCATCCTTCTCAGGTGAGTCCTGTCTGCCACTCCCAGCTACTATATTAGTTTCAGCAGGTAGGGGACCTCCATAAAGAGCATATCTCTTGTTATGTCCTGGACGGTCTTCCGGCTCCTATAGTATTGGGGTTTCCCTGGCTGGTGACTCACAATCCAGTGGTGGATTGGCAGGCCGGGGAGATTGTGGAGTGGAGTGAACGTTGTAAGGACAACTGCTTGAGTAGTAGGTGCTCTACACTCTCTGTAACATCTTTACCTGCCTTTCTGTCAGATTTTATGGATGTGTTCTCTGAGAAGGGTTGTCAGGGGTTACCACCTCATCGTCCATATGATTGCCCGATTAATCTATTACCTGTGGCAAAACTACCTAAAACCCGCTTATACAATCTTTCCGGCCCGGAGAGGAAGGCTATGAAAGATTATATTTCGGAGAGTTTGGCTAAGGGACACATCAGACCCTCTTCTTCACCTGTGGCTGCAGGGTTCTTTTTCGTTAAAAAGAAAGATGGGGGTCTACGTCCTTGCCTGGATTTCCGGGAATTAAACCGGATAACTATCCGAGATCCCTATCCTCTTCCTCTCATTCCCGACCTCTTTAATCAGGTTGCTGGTGCTAAATGGTTCTCCAAAATGGATCTCAGAGGAGCCTATAACCTGGTTCGCATCAAAGAGGGGGATGAGTGGAAGACGGCTTTTAATACTCCGGAAGGGCATTATGAAAATCTGGTCATGCCATTTGGTCTTACTAATGCGCCTGCGGTATTCCAACATTTTGTCAACAATATTTTTAGTCACCTTATCGGGAGATTTGTTGTGATATATCTTGATGACATCCTGGTCTTTTCCCCGGATCTGGATACACATAAGATCCATGTGAGACAAGTGCTGCAGATATTAAGGGCCAACAAATTGTTTGCTAAGTTAGAAAAATGTGTGTTCGCCATAAAAGAACTGCCATTTCTGGGGTATGTGTTGTCAGATTTAGGTTTCCGCATGGATCCAGAGAAAGTCCGGGCGATTATAGACTGGGATCTGCCTGAGAACCTGAAGGCATTGCAACGCTTCCTGGGGTTTGCCAATTTTTATAGAAAGTTTATAAAGAACTATTCCTTGGTGGTCAAACCACTGACGGACATGACCCGAAAGGGATCCGATTTTTCCAAATGGTCACATGCAGCCAAAACTGCCTTTGCGTCTCTGAAGGAGAGGTTCACCTCGGCCCCTATTCTTGTACAGCCAGATGTCTCGCTTCCTTTTATTGTAGAGGTTGACGCATCGGAGGTGGGGGTGGGAGCGGTACTATCTCAGGGCCCGTCCCCTGGTGAATGGCGTCCGTGTGCTTTCTTTTCGAAGAAATTGTCTACTGCAGAAAGGAACTATGATATTGGCAACAGGGAACTTTTGGCTATTAAGTTGGCCTTTGAGGAGTGGCGTCATTTTTTGGAGGGGGCGGTTCATCCCGTCACGGTGATTACTGATCACAAAAACTTATTATATCTGGAGTCTGCTAAACGTCTCACCCCTAGACAGGCTCGGTGGTCGTTATTTTTTACTAGGTTTAATTTTGTAATAACCTATCGCCCGGGGGCAAAAAATACTAAGGCGGATGCATTGTCTCGAAGTTTTCCTGGAGGGGGTGATGTTGAGGTACCAGAGCCCATTTTGCAAAAGGGGGTGGTGGTCTCTGCATTACACTCAGGTTTGGAGGGGAGGGTGTTGGAAGCTCAGGGGGACGCCCCGGCCTCCTGCCCCTCGGGTAAACTGTTTGTGCCAGAAAATTTACGACTGGAGATACTAAAAGAACACCATAACTCCACACTGGCAGGACACCCAGGTAGTAGGGCAACCTCTGAGTTAGTGTCTCGTCGGTTCTGGTGGCCTAAATGGCGCCAGGAGGTGTTGAATTTTGTGTCTGCATGTGCTACCTGTGCTCGTTCTAAGGTAGATCATACTCGTCCGGCAGGGCGTCTTTTACCTCTGGCCATCCCCAACAGGCCTTGGACGCACCTGTCAATGGGTCCGAGATTTATTGGTCCTTATAGGGTAATTAAGATCATTAACCCGGTGGCTTTTCGTCTGGAGCTACCTCAGACTCTAAGGATCCATAATGTCTTCCACAGATCTCTGCTTAAGAGATATGTAGAACCTCCTGAACCATTGCCACTACCGCCTCCACCGGTGGTTGTTGATGGCAGTCTTGAGTTTCAGGTAGAAAAGATTGTTGATTCACGATATGTTCGCCGCTCTCTTCAGTACCTGGTGCACTGGTAAGGTTATGGTTCCGAAGAGAGAATCTGGGTTCCAGCATCAGAGATAAAAGCGGACAGACTCATTCAGGCTTTTCATAGCTCCCATCCGGAGAGGCCTGGTCTTGAGGGTCCAGGGGCCCCTCGTAGAAAGGGGGGTACTGTCACGACTGTGACTGATCCAGACAGGTCTGGGAGGAGAAGGTCGCAGCGACTTGCTACTCGCGATAGCTTGTGAGTTTGCTCCGTGGTTCAGGGTATGTCATCTGGGTTTTGCCTTGTGAACCTTTTTGTCCTGACTGGGAGTTTGTAGGCATCCTTCTCAGGTGAGTCCTGTCTGCCACTCCCAGCTACTATATTAGTTTCAGTTTCACTTGCAGTCATTGCCAGATATAGTCCTTACTTCCAGTGCTACTCTGACCTTGTAAGGAGATCGTTTGATGGTGTTGCTGTGGAGCTCTTGTCCGGCATGGACTGTCGTGTTTGGGATCGCCTTCTCTGCTCGTGACTGGATAAGTCTATCTCTGCTGTTGTTTGTTTGTTGTTGTCTTCCCCTGTTGTTTTCCTAGACGTGAGTGATGGTGACTAGCGCTCCCATCGGCCTTTCCCCAGTCCAGTTTTAGGGCGACTGAGGGTTTAGGCATCCTGCTCGCCGCACGGGTTCACACCCTGTCTAGGGTATCAGGGCAGACAGGTGCCAGCTTAGGGTTACTCAGGGGTGGCCATTCTATTTCCCATCCGTAGATAAGGGTCCCCCTTCCCCTCCGTCTGGTGCGACACGACTGCTGCTGGGATAGCGGTCGTGACACACATTTAAATTGGAGTTTATACACCTCCAGGAATCTATATATACAAACTAAGAAGACAGGTTGGCATTAGCAGGAGGTGCTCAAACCCACATGCAGTTGTGCATATATATAGGGGAGCAAATCCTGCACTTGTGGCCTGTTGCTAATGGAAGTCCCCAGCAAAATGCATACGGTGGAGGATGCCCGCGGCGAACCACAAGTACCACAATAGACATCCTACACAAGGTAACAAGTGCATATGTCATAATTAATATAACAATATAACAAAACAATTAACAAAGACAGGTGCACTCTGCAGTCTCACTAAACCCTCAAACTGATTTTAAAATTGAGAGATTAGTCAACATGTCCTACGGTGTAGAACATGTCTAAGCCCGGGCACCACGCCAAGGTTTCTCAAGTAGCCCGGGACCTAACACTCTCCTACATGCTGGAGGTAAGTGGTGAGTAGAGTTGAGCGAACACCTGGATGTTCGGGTTCGAGAAGTTCGGCCGGACTTCCCGGAAATGTTCGGGTTCGGGATCCGAACCCGACCCGAACTTCGTACTGAACCCGAACCCCATTGAAGTCAATGGGGACCCAAACTTTTCGGCACTAAAAAGGCTGTAAAACAGCCCAGGAAAGGGCTAGAGGGCTGCAAAAGGCAGCAAAATGTAGTTAAATCCCCTGCAAACAAATGTGGATAGGGAAATGAATAAAAATAAAAATAAAATAAATAAAAATTAACCAATATCAATTGGAGAGAGGTCCCATAACAGAGATTCAGGCTTTATCTCAGCAGAGAATCAGGCTTCACGTAAGCCAAAACTGGAACAGTCCATTGTCAGATATTTAGGCCCTGACACCCAGAAAGAGGAGAGAGGTCCCATAGCAGAGATTCAGGCTTCATGTCATAGCAGAGAATCATGCTTCACGTCACCCAAAACTGGAACAGTCCATTGTGATATATTTAGACCCTGGCACCCAGACAGAGGAGAGAGGTCCCATAACAGAGATTCAGGCTTCATGTCAGCAGAGAATCAGTCTTCATGTCATAGCAGAGAATCAGGCTTCACGTCAGCCAAAACTGGAACAGTCCATTGTCATATATTTAGACCCTGGCACCCAGACAGAGGAGAGAGGTCCCATAACAGAGATTCAGGCTTCATGTCAGCAGAGAATCAGTCTTCATGTCATAGCAGAGAATCAGGCTTCACGTCAGCCAAAACGTCAGCCAAAACTGGAACAGTCCATTGTCAGATATTTTGGCCCCGGCACCCAGACAGAGGAGAGAAACATAGAAACATAGAAACATAGAATGTGTCGGCAGATAAGAACCATTTGGCCCATCTAGTCTGCCCAATATATCTGAATCCTATGAATAGTCCCTGGCCCTATCTTATATGAAGGATGGCCTTATGCCTATCCCAGGCATGCTTAAACCCCTTCACTGTATTTGCAGCTACCACTTCTGCAGGAAGGCTATTCCATGCATCCACTACTCTCTCAGTAAAGTAATAATTCCTTATATTACTTTTAAACCTTTGCCCCTCTAATTTAAAACTGTGTCCTCTTGTGGTAGTTTTTCTTCTTTTAAATATGCTCTCCTCCTTTACCGAGTTGATTCCCTTTATGTATTTAAAAGTTTCTATCATATCCCCTCTGTCTCTTCTTTCTTCCAAGCTATACATATTAAGGTCCTTTAACCTTTCCTGGTAAGTTTTATCCTGCAATCCATGTACTAGTTTAGTAGCTCTTCTCTGAACTCTCTCTAGAGTATCTATATCCTTCTGGAGATATGGCCTCCAGTACTGCGCACAATACTCCAAGTGAGGTCTCACCAGTGTTCTGTACAGCGGCATAAGCACTTCACTCTTTCTACTGCTTATACCTCTCCCTATACATCCAAGCATTCTGCTGGCATTTCGTGCTGCTCTATTACATTGTCTTCCCACCTTTAAGTCTTCTGAAATAATTACTCCTAAATCCCTTTCCTCAGATACTGAGGTCAGGACTGTGTCAAATATTCTATATTCTGCCCTTGGGTTTTTACGCCCCAGGTGCATTATCTTGCACTTATCCACATTAAATTTCAGTTGCCAGAGTTCTGACCATTCTTCTAGTTTTCCTAAATCCTTTTCCATTTGGCGTTTCCCTCCAGGAACATCAACTCTGTTACATATCTTTGTGTCATCAGCAAAAAGACAAACCTTACCATCAAGGCCTTTTGCAATATCACTTATGAAGATATTAAACAAAATTGGTCCCAGTACAGATCCCTGTGGAACCCCACTGGTAACATGACCTTGTTTTGAATGTTCTCCATTGACTACAACCCTCTGCTGTCTGTCACTCAGCCACTGCCTAATCCACTCAACAATATGGGAGTCCATGCTCAATGACTGCAGTTTATTGATAAGTCTTCTATGTGGGACAGTGTCAAAAGCCTTACTAAAATCTAGATATGCGATGTCTACTGCACCTCCACCGTCTATTATTTTAGTCACCCAGTCAAAAAAATCTATAAGATTTGTTTGACATGATCTCCCTGAAGTAAACCCATGTTGTTTTTCATCTTGCAATCCATGGGATTTTAGATGTTCCACAATCCTATCCTTTAATAGGGTTTCCATTAATTTGCCTACTATTGATGTCAGACTCACTGGTCTATAGTTGCTCGATTCCTCCCTACTACCTTTCTTGTGAATGGGCACGACATTTGCCAATTTCCAATCTTCCGGGACGACTCCTGTTACTAATGATTGGTTAAATAAATCTGTTAACGGTTTTGCCAGCTCACCACTAAGCTCTTTTAATAATTTTGGGTGTATCTCATCAGGCCCCTGTGACTTATTTGTCTTCACTTTAGACAGCAAACTTAGAACATCTTCCTCTGTAAAGATACATGCATCAAACGATTTATTAGTCATCCTTTCTAGTGGAGGTCCTGCTCCTTTTTCTTTTGTAAAAACTGAACAGAAGTAATCATTAAGGCAGTCGGCTAGCCCTTTATTCTCTTCTACATACCTTCCGTCCTTTGTTTATGAGAGAGGTCCCATAGCAGAGATTCAGGCTTCATGTCATAGCAGAGAATCATGCTTCACGTCACCCAAAACTGGAACAGTCCATTGTCAGATATTTTGGCCCCGGCACCCAGACAGAGGAGAGAGGTCCCATAGCAGAGATTCAGGCTTCATGTCATAGCAGAGAATCATGCTTCACGTCACCCAACACTGGAACAGGCCACTGTCAGATATTTTTAGGCCCCGGCACCCAGACAGAGGAGAGGTTCATTCAACTTTGGGTTGCCCCGCAATATAATGGTAAAATGAAAAAATAATAATAGGATTGAATGAGGAAGTGCTCTGGAGTACAATAATATATTGTTAAGGGGAGGTAGTTAATGTCTAATCTGCACAAGGGATGGACAGGTCCTGTGGGATCCATGCCTGGTTCATTTTTATGAACGTCAGCTTGTCCACATTGGCTGTAGACAGGCGGCTGCGTTTGTCTGAAGCCCCCTGCCGTGCTGAATACACGTTCAGACAAAACGCTGGCCGCCGGGCAGGCCAGCACCTCCAAGGCATAAAAGGCTAGCTCTGGCCACGTGGACAATTTGGAGACCCAGAAGTTGAATGGGGCCGAACCATCAGTCAGTACGTGGAGGGGTGTGCACACGTACTGTTCCACCATGTTAGTGAAATGTTGCCTCTAGCTAACACGTTCCGTATCAGGTGGTGGTGCAGTTACTTGTGGCGTGTTGACAAAACTTTTCCACATCTCTACCATGCTAACCCTGCCCTCAGAGGAGCTGGCCGTGACACAGCTGCGTTGGCGACCTCTTGCTCCTCCTCTGCCTTCGCCTTGGGCTTCCACTTGTTCCCCTGTGACATTTGGGAATGCTCTCAGTAGCGCGTCTACCAATGTGCGCATCTTCCTATGACGCTCCAGTGCAGGAAGTAAGGTGGGCACATTGTCTTTGTACCGTGGATCCAGCAGGGTGGCAACCCAGTAGTCCGCACACGTTAAAATGTGGGCAACTCTGCTGTCGTTGCGCAGGCACTGCAGCATGTAGTCGCTCATGTGTGCCAGGCTGCCCAGAGGTAAGGACAAGCGGTCCTCTGTGGGAGGCGTATCGTCATCGTCCTGCGTTTCCCCCCAGCCACGCACCAGTGATGGGCCCGAGCTGCGTTGGGTGCCACCCCGCTGTGAACATGCTTCATCCTCATCCTCCTCCACCTCCTCCTCATCCTCGTCCTCCTCGTCCTCCAGTAGTGGGCCCTGGCTGGCCACATTTGTACCTGGCCTCTGCTGTTGCAAAAAAACTCCCTCTGAGTCACTTCTAAGAGACTGGCCTGAAAGTGCTAAAAATGACCCCTCTTCCTCCTCCTCCTCCTCCTCCTCCTGGGCGACCTCCTCTTCCATCATCGCCCTAAGTGTTTTCTCAAGGAGACATAGAAGTGGTATTGTAACGCTGATAACGGCGTCATCGCCACTGGCCATGTTGGTGGAGTACTCAAAACAGCGCAACAGGGCACACAGGTCTCGCATGGAGGCCCAGTCATTGGTGGTGAAGTGGTGCTGACCCGTGCGTGCTGCAGCTGAAACTCCACTATGGCCTGCTGCTGCTCGCACAGTCTGTCCAGCATGTGCAAGGTGGATTTCCACCTGGTGGGCACGTCGCATATGAGGCGGTGAGCGGGAAGGCCGAAGTTACGCTGTAGCGCAGACAGGCGAGCAGCGGCAGGATGTGAACGCCGGAAGCGCGCACAGACGGCCCGCACTTTATGCAGCAGCTCTGACATGTCAGGTAGTTGTGAATGAACTTCTGCACCACCAAATTCAGCACATGCGCCAGCGAAGGGATGTGCGTCAAACCGACTAGTCCCAGAGCTGCAACGAGATTTCGCCCATTATCGCACACCACCAGGCCGGGCTTGAGGCTCACCGGCAGCAACCACTCGTCGGTCTGTTGTTCTATACCCCGCCACAACTCCTGTGCAGTGTGGGGCCTGTCCCCCAAACATATGAGTTTCAGAATGGCCTGCTGACGTTTACCCCGGGCTGTGCTGAAGTTTGTGGTTAAGGTGTTTGGCTGACTGGATGAGCAGGTGGAAGAAGATTAGGAGGAAGCCGAGTAGGAGGAGGAGGCAACAGGAGGCAAAGAATGTTGCCCTGCGATGCTTGGCGGCGGAAGGACGTGCGCCAAACAGCTCTCCGCCTGAGGCCCAGCCGCCACTACATTTACCCAGTGTGCAGTTAGGGAGATATAGCGTCCCTGGCCGTGCTTACTGGTCCACGTATCTGTGGTTAGGTGGACCTTGCCACAGATGGCGTTGCTCAGTGCACACTTGATTTTATCGGATACTTGGTTGTGCAGGGGACAACATACTGTGGGACAGTAAGCGACATGAGCTGTTTGAAGCTGTTTGTGTCCACCAGCCTGAATGACAGCATTTCATAGGCCAGTAGTTTAGAAATGCTGGCATTCAGGGACAGTGATCGAGGGTGGCTAGGTGGGAATTCACGCTTTCTCTCAAATGTTTGTGAGATGGAGAGCTGAACGCTGCCGTGTGACATGGTTGAGATGCTTGGTGACGGAGGTGGTGGTGTTGGTGGTACATCCCCTGTTTGCTGGGCGGCAGGTGCCAACGTTCCTCCAGAGGCGGAGGAAGAGGCCGAGGCGGCAGCAGCAGAAGAGGTAGCAGGGGGAGCCTGAGTGACTTCCTTGTTTTTAAGGTGTTTACTCCACTGCAGTTCATGCTTTGCATGCAGGTGCCTGGTCATGCAGGTTGTGCTAAGGTTCAGAACGTTAATGCCTCGCTTCAGGCTCTGATGGCACAGCGTGCAAACCACTCGGGTCTTGTCGTAAGCACATTGTTTGAAGAAGTGCCATGCCAGGGAACTCCTTGAAGCTGCCTTTGGGGTGCTCGGTCCCAGATGGCGGCGGTCAGTAGCAGGCGGAGTCTCTTTTGGCGGCGGGTGTTCTGCTTTTGCCCACTGCTCCCTCTTTTGCTACGCTGTTGGCTCGGTCTCACAACTGCCTCTTCCTCCGAACTGTGAAAGTCAGCGGCACGACCTTCATTCC
The DNA here is from genome assembly GCF_905171765.1 of Bufo bufo. Classification (NCBI taxonomy): domain Eukaryota; kingdom Metazoa; phylum Chordata; class Amphibia; order Anura; family Bufonidae; genus Bufo; species Bufo bufo. Next base: position 563,757,488 of record NC_053392.1, on the reverse strand, counting down.
ATGTGGGGTCTAGGACCTCATCGTCCCCTGCATCGTCTTCCACCCAGTCTTGACCCCTGACCTCCTGTTCAGTCTGCACACTGCAGAAAGACGCAGCAGTTGGCACCTGTGTTTCGTCATCATCAGAGACGTGCTGAGGTGGTATTCCCATGTCCTCATCATCAGGAAACATAAGTGGTTGTGCGTTAGTGCATTCTATCTCTTCCACCCCTGGGGAAGGGCTAGGTGGATGCCCTTGGGAAACCCTGCCAGCAGAGTCTTCAAACAGCATAATAGACTGCTGCATAACTTGAGGCTCAGACAGTTTCCCTGATATGCATGGGGGTGATGTGACAGACTGATGGGCTTGGTTTTCATGCGCCATCTGTGCGCTTTCTGCAGAAGACTGGGTGGGAGATAATGTGAACGTTCTGGATCCACTGTCGGCCACCCCATTGACTAATGCCTGTACCTGCTCAGGCCTTACCATCCTTAGAACGGCATTGGGCCCCACAAAATATCGCTGTAAATTCTGCTGGCTACTGGGACCTAAGCTAGTTGGTTCACTAGGACGTGTGGCTGTGGCAGAACGGCCATGTCCTCTCCCAGCACCAGAGGGTCCACTAAAACCACCACGACCATGTCCGCGTTCGCTACTAGATGTTTTCCTCATTGTTACCGTTCACCACAATAAGAAAAATATTATTTGGCCCAATGTATTGAATTCAAATTCAGGCCTTTTTTTACAGACACCTAACACTATCTGGCTATCTATTTAGGTACCGTATTACACTAATACAGGCACAGCAGTAATGACAGATTTAGCTGAATATAAATTTGAGGCCTATTATTTAGGCGCTGGGTGACAGGTATATGTTTACAGACAGAATTAGACTTGGAATTGAACAGTAGCGTGTGTGTGAAGTTATTGAGAATTACCCTATCTGCACCTTGAATCTTATATACCCTTATAGGGATAGATTTAAAGTAGGCCTGATACAGCAGAAACCACTAATTTAGAGAATTGCAAAATTGGGAATTGTATTTCAACCCAGAACAAAAACTGTGCTTTGACGGACACTAAATAACTTGACCAGCTAAAGCAATAATGACAGATTTGGATGAATATAAATTTGAGGCCTATTTTTTAGGCGCTGGGTGACAGGTATACGTTTACACACAGAATTAGACTTGGAATTGAACAGTAGCGTGTGTGTGAAGTTATTGAGAATAACCCTATCTGCACCTTGAATCTTATATACCGTTTTAGGGATAGATTTAAAGTAGGCCTGATACAGCAGAAACCACTAATTTAGAGAATTGCAAAATTGGGAATTGTATTTCAACCCAGAACAAAAACTGTGCTTTGACGGACACTAAATAACTTGACCAGCTAAAGCAATAATGACAGATTTGGATGAATATAAATTTGAGGCCTATTCTTTAGGCGCTGGGTGACAGGCATACGTTTACACACAGAATTAGACTTGGAATTGCACAGTAGCGTGTGTGTGAAGTTATTGAGAATTACCCTATCTGCACCTTGAATCTTATATACCCTTTTAGGGATAGATTTAAAGTAAGCCTGATACAGCAGAAACCACTAATTTAGAGAATTGCAAAATTGGGAGTTGTATTTCAACCCAGAACAAAAACTGTGCTTTGACGGACACTAAATAACTTGACCAGCTAAAGCAATAATGACAGATTTGGATGAATATAAATTTGAGGCCTATTTTTTAGGCGCTGGGTGACAGATATACGTTTACACACAGAATTAGACTTGGAATTGCACTGTAGCGTGTGTATGACAGGCTCAGCTTGACCCTAATGTAGGATATAGCCAAAAAATAACCACACTATTGATGGTTAAATGCACTTTGTGACAGGCTCAGCTTGCCCCTGATGTAGTATATGGCCAAAAAATAACCACACTATTGATGGTTAAATGCACTTGGTGACAGGCTCAGCTTGCCCCTGATGTAGTATATGGCCAAAAAATAACCACACTATTGATGGTTAAATGCACTTGATGACAGCTTGACCCTGATGTAGGATATAGCCAAAAAATAACCACACTATTGATGGTTAAATGCACTTGTGACAGGCTCAGCTTGCCACTGATGTAGTATATGCCCAAAAAAAAACACACTATTGATGGTTAAATGCACTTGATGACAGCTTGACCCTGATGTAGGATATAGCCAAAAAATAACCACACTATTAATGGTTAAATGCACTTAGTGACAGGCTCAGCTTGCCCCTGATGTAGTATATGGCCAAAAAAACAACCACACTATTGATGGTTAAATGCACTTGGTGACAGGCTCAGCTTGCCCCTGATGTAGTATATGGCCAAAAAATAACCACACTATTGATGGTTAAATGCACTTTGTGACAGGCTCCGCTTGACCCTGTTGTAGGATATAGCCCAAAAATAACCACACTATTGATGGTTAGATGTACTTGGTGGCAGCTTGTGCTGGCGCACCACAAGACACAAAATGGCCGCCGATCAACCTAGAAAAAAGTGAATGAAAAACGCTCTGGGCAGCCTAAAAACAGTGAGCAATTGAATAGCAGCAGTTCAATGATCCACAGCTGTAGATCGATCACTGAATGAAGTCTTTTGGAGGAGTTAATCACTGCCTAATCTCGCCCTAACGTCGCAGCTGCAACCTCTCCCTACACTTGTAACAGCAGAGTGACGTGCAGCGCTACGTGACCCAAGCATATATAGAGGCTGGGTCACATGCTTCACTGGCCAATCACAGCCATGCCCTCTTGGGGCAAGTAGTATGACGCTTGTTGATTGGCTGCTTTGCAGCCTTTCAAAAAGCGCCAAGAAAGCCCCGAACACCGAACCCGGACTTTTACGAAAATGTTCGGGTTCGGGTCCGTGTCACGGACACCCCAAAATTCGGTACGAACCCGAACTATACAGTTCAGGTTCACTCAGTGGAGTACCTACCATATAGGCAGACCACACAGCTGCTATGGGGCCCGTGAAGAAGAGGGGCCCGCAGTGGTGGAGAGGCCCCACCCCCTAATTGCTTCTGTCTATCTTTCTAAAGCTAAAGGACCTTTGATGATGTCATCACAGGTCCTGTAAGGGAACTGCACAGTGTAAAGTGTAGTTCCCAGGTTAGAACAGTGCATCTGCCAGGACCTGTGATGACATCATCTTCAACGTCACAGGTCCTGTAGGATCTAGCAAAGGCACTGCGCCAAAAATGGTGTAGTTCCTAGGTTTGAAAGGTACATCTACCAGGACCTGTGATGACATCATCACAGGTCCTTCAACTCCTAACACCAAGTATTAGAAGTTCACAATCAGCTATGCATTGATCCATACAGACTGGAATGGAGTGGTAAGAGGAGGTCCTCCACTTCTCATCATTTACACCCCCCCTGTTTTTACTCATTGCTCACTTATGTATAATACTTCAGACAGTTAGCGACCATTACCTCATGTACCTCACACACAGTGACCATAATGTATAACTGACCACATATCTCTGTAATCACTGCATCTACAGTATTATACATTGTATGTCTCACATCAATACACTCCTTTGTGTGTGTGTATATATATATACACACACACATTGCATCTATAATACTATGTAATATATGCAGTGTGTACAAATATATAGTATATACAGCAGTGTACTGATATGTGAGATACGAGGTATAATAGATGCAGTGTGTACAGGCATATAGTATATACAGCAGTGTACTGATCTGTGAGGTACGCAGTATAATTTATACCTCATACCTCACGTCAATACACTGCTGTATTTAGTATATATCTGTACACACTGCATCTATTATACCTCATATATCAGTAGACTGCTGGATATAATATATCTGTACAGACTGCATCTATTATACCTCGTACCTCACATATTACACTACTGTATATACTATATACCTGTACACACTGCATATATTATACCTCTTAACTCACATATCAGTACTCTGCTGTATGTACCATAAATCTATACACACTGCATCTATTATACCTCGTACCTCACATAACAGTACACTGCTGTATATACTGTATATCTGTACACACCGCATCTATTATACCTCGTACCTCACATATTACACTACTGTATATACTATATACCTGTACACACTGCATATATTATACCCTGTACCTCACATATCAGTACTCTGTTGTATATACTATAAATCTATACACACTGCATCTATTATACCTCGTACCTCACATAACAGTACACTGCTGTATATACTATACATCTGTACACACTGCATCTATTATACCTCTTTTGTGTGCCAGGGCTGTTTTGTAATCCCAATAGGGCCCTGATGGTATAAATTATAAAACGCAGCAGCAAGCATAGTTCATGGAGCAAAGGGAGAGGCCGGGAATGGGTATTGGGAGGGGCTATAAAAAGGGAATGGGGGCCCAATTTAGATTCTTGCTATGGGGCCCAGTGATTTCTATGTACGCCCCTGGGTTCACTCATCCCTATTCACAAGCACAAACCATTCAACTTGAAAGAGCTGGAGCAGTTTTGCAAGGAGGAATGGACAAAAATCCCAGTGGTAAGATGTGGCAACTGCTTATAGAGACTTATCCAAAGCGACTTGGAGCTGTGATTGCCGCAAAAGGTGGCTCTACAAAGTATTGACTTTAGGGGGGTGAATAGTTATGCACATTGACTTTTTCTGTTATTTTGTCCTATTTGTTGTTTGCTTCACAATAAAAAAAAAATCTTCAGAGTTGTGTGCATGTTATGTCAATTAAATGATGCAAATCCTCAAACATTACATTTAATTCCAGGTTGTGAGGCACCAAAATACGAAAAAAGTCAAGGGGGTGAATACTTTTGCAAGTCACTGTACATATACTTCCTATTAATACACCCCGTAAATGGCTGTAGTACAATGTAACTTCACCACTAAACGGAAATTATAACATAGTTTTTCCTTTTCTTTTTTCCTATTAGTACACCCCCCCAAAAAAAGTAAAACAATGTAAAATCAACGCAGAACGGCTAATAGGATGTACGTATATTTCCTATTAATACATTCCATAAATGGCTGTATCACAGAACTTGCACCCCAATAACAAGCAAGGTTTGCTGGAATTACTGATGTATTATATAGTGCAAGCAACCTAAAAGCAGCAGTATAACTGCAATTTGGACCCCCAGTTAGTGCAGCAAGGTGTAATAGAATCTCTCCTATTACCCAGGCTGTACACTCTCCTATTGCACCCTGTTCTCCTTTTATAGTGTAGATGATGCCTCCCTATCCTTTCCCTACACCTTGAATTATCTTTCTCTGAACTTCTAAATCGATTTTTTTTTAGCACAATAAAGTCTTTCCTAGCACTATCCCTAGCACCTGCTAACGTCTGGCGGAATCCAAGATGACTGAGGCTTTTTATATTGCTGTGACATCACAGGGGCTGGCTGCTGATTGGCTGCATGCATGGCATTGTGGGTGATCCCTCGTTCCCAGAGTTCTTTGCTCCATGTCCTAACATGTGCAGCAGCCATTTTAGGAAAAAATTTGATTTGTTACCACGAAGTGTAAGGAAATTCGGTGCGAATCGAGTTTTTCCTCAAATTCGGATAGAATTCCACTTAGTCAACTTTGATTCGCTCATCTCTAACTGCGATTATAAGTGTTACATGCCTTTTTAATTAATTTTTACATGAATGCTGCTGCTACAAATTATTTTAAAGGCACTCATCATTTAAACATGTAAACTGCCATAAATGATAGGGAATGCGCCACGTCCACACCACGTCCCCCATCATTCCCATTTTTCAGAAAGGTAGAAAGTGTTAAAAGACGTGGTGCATTATCTCTTATAGCAAGGATAGGTAATAAGAGGGAGAAATAAAGAGCTACATAAAACTGAATGGAAAAATGGGCCATTAAAAACATGGCATCAATCCTTGGTTGTACACTTTAGGCTACTTTCACACTCATATTTGGTGCGAATCCATCATGGATCTGCACAAACGCATCCGTTCAGATAATACAACCGCCTGCATCCGTTCAGAACGGATCAGTTTGTATTATCTTTAACATAGACAAAACAGATCCGTCTTGAACACCATTGAAAGTCAATGGGGGACGGATCCGTTTTCTATCGTGCCAGATTGTGTCAGTGAAAACGGATCCGTCCCCATTGACTTACAGTATTTTTCGTTTTATAAGACGCACTTTTTTTCCCTCCAAAGTGGAGGGAAAAAGTCACTGCGTCTTATAAAACGAATGCGATTCAAATTAGGTGGCCATTAAACTGTTGGGTGGGCTGGCAGCTTCACTGAAGGTTTCTGCCTCCAGCCCGCGCTTCCTTAACAAGACCGCACCAGGTATGGGCAGGCTGGCGGCTTCACTTATTATGCTCCGCTGCCGCCAGCGCCCGGGACGGGAGCCCTCAGCTCCAGTAAGTAAAAGTGTCCCCTCCTCCAGCAGCCAGCCCGCACGTCCGGTGCGCACCTGGCACCGGAGTCCTCACATCCTGTAAGTGAACATTTTTCCCCCTTTCCCCTCCTCCAGCAGCCAGCCCGCACGTCTGGTGCGCACCCGGGACCGGAGCCTGCAGCTCCAGTAAGTATTATCTTCTCCGTTCTCCCCCCTCTCCCCTCCAGCTGCTGCCGGGGGCACTGACCTGAACTCCAGGGTCCCGGTCTTCTCGTCTATGTGCTGGATGCCTGTCACACTGTGCGCTCCAGCGCCTCTGTTATTGTGCCTGCCAGCCCTGCTTCTCTCTGCTCATACATCCCCCATGTACTGCAGTGTGTGAGTGGATTGCTATGGATGAGGGGGGTTATAGTATTTAATATAAACACTGTCCAGGGACTGTTCTGTAATTGGCATGTGTTTATATTAAATATGACTATAACCCCCCTCATCCATAGGAATCCACCCATGTACTGCAGTATATGAGTGGATTCCTATGGATGAGGGGGGTTATAGTCATATTTATTATAAACACATGCCAATTACAGAACAGTCCCTGGATAGTGTTTATATTTAATCTGACTATAACTCCCCTCATCCTTGAGAATACACCAATGTACAGTACATCAGTGTATTCTTTAGGATGATGGGTGTTATAATCACATAAGTGTCATCCACAGATCCCCCAAAACAGTGTCATCAACAGATCCCCTATAACAGTGTCATCCACAGATCCCCCATAACAGTGTCATCAACAGATCCCCATAACAGTGTCATCCACAGATCCCCCATAAGTGTGTCATCCACAGATCCCCTCCATAACAGTTTCATCCACAGATCCCCCATAAGTGTGTCATCCACAGATCCCCTCCATAACAGTTTCATCCACAGATCCCCCATAAGTGTGTCATCCACAGACCACCAATAGTTCAAAACCCACCAAAAGCACACCTTTTGGTTGAAAATATTTTTTTTCTTATTTTCCTCCTCAAAAACCTAGGTGCGTCTTATCATCAGGTGCGTCTTATAAAGCGAAAAATACGGTACATTGTGTGGATCGGTTTGGCTCAGTTTCATCAGACGGACACCAAAACGCTGCAAGCCAAAGCGGAATTGAGGCGGAAAGGAGCCAAACTGATGCATTCTGAGCGTATCCTTATCCATTCAGAATGCATTAAGGGCAAAACTGATCCGTTTTGGACCTCTTGTGAGATCCCTGAATGGATCTCACAAACGGAAACCAAAACGCTAGTGTGAAAGTAGCCTTAGTTGTCTGTTTGCTACTTTAGTTTGTAAGCTCTCTTAGGCTAGTTTCACACTAGTGATTTTAGATCCGACAGGCTGTTCTGGCAGGGAACAGCCCGCTGGATCTCTGTGCATTCCAGCATTGCTGGAAGCTACCGCATTGCAATCTGGCCTATAATGGGGACCATCCTGCTGCAACCCAGGATATAAATATGCCGCGTGCAGCAGTTTTTGTCCAGCCGATTCTCGGCATGTTTGCTGGGTTGTGGCCAGATCTCCGCTGGTCCCCATTATAGTGAATGGGGCCGGTGAGTGTCAGGTAACATCCAGCAATGTCAGCTCCGGACATCTAAGGCAGGCATGCCAGAGATGTCTAACGCTAGTGTGAAACTAGCCTAAGTGAAATGGACCTTGTAGGGATGCACAAAGATCTAAACAGTCTCTTGAGTCTAAAAGTAAGTGCCAAAATATAAGTGCAGCATGAGAGGAAACTTCGGCAATAAATAAGTAGTGGGATAATCAAAGAGGTCACCTACTAAGTGAAGCTCATGTCATGGACAGCACTTGAAGAGATGAGGTGAAGATAAGAACTGGCATATATTGATTTATAGGAGTAGTGCTTAAGATAGAGGTGAGGTGTCAAAGTCTAGCTTTAAAAGAAACTGTATCTGTGTCTGAACAGAAGCAGAACAGAACATATGTCAGCCTTTTGTGTACTTGTAGGATAAAAACATGTGCAAGGTACTTGTAAATGCTTAGCAACTGAAGAATAAAGTATCATTTGGAACATCTCTTAAGAACTTAAGATGTAGAAATTATGTGCAATGATCGTAACACTTAGTATACAGTACGTATCTCATACAAATTTAAGTACTGAGAGAAAAAGGAGCTGCAAGAGAGCCAGCATAACAGATGGGAGATTAGAAACAAAGCTGAGCTACATTAGCACCATAGATAGTGACGGAACCCCTTGAAGATAATAAGCTTACCAACTGCACAAGCACATTCACACAAGGAAGAAAGAAACATATCTACAGTAAGCACAGGTCAGATATGTGTTGGCATATCCCCATACCCCTAACTAGAGGGAACATATCCTGCTATAATTGCTGTAACCTATTATGGAATAAAATCACAGTTCTTCAGGATTAGAAAAACATGACTGCTTTCTACAAAAAATAGCACTACACTTTTATATAGGTTGTGCTTGGTAATTGCCGCACATCCCTAAACACATAAGTAGCGATGTATCGATAATACGTTCTTAATTAAGTAGTACAATCTCTGCCTGGTAGAATGTTCAAACAAAAATAACTAAATATGTATTAAATAGAACATTAGTATAAAAAATGGGGCCACTCAGCCCTGTTATCTCTGAACAGACACGTAATGTGCACCACGTGTATGGAGGGACAAGAGCAATTATGACTTACACAATAGGTGCATCTACTAAAAAGAGGGGACACGGACTGTGCAATACTATCATCGGATAGCCTCACTTGGATGCAGCCAGTGAATAAATATTCTGCACATGTGTGTCTAAACAGCCACTGAGGACAAAACTTGTGCCCAGATAGATATTATTCAAATATAATATAGCCCCTTACAGATACTCGGTCCAGAGCCCTGTTTTGTTGCATTCATGGACCTGAGCAGCAATCCTCCTCAATAGGGGCAATATCCCTACAAGGCACACGTGCTTGGTAACAAGGAGCAACCCCAAGCATCCATGATACTGAACCCTGTTTAGGGTTTTGGTGTCCGCCTCCAGAGCAGAATGGTGACTATCTGAGGCAAACTGATGCATTCTGAACGGATCCTTTTCCATTCAGAATGCATTAGGGCAAAACTCATTCGTTTTGGACCACTTGTGAGAGCCCATGACGAATGTCAGAAACGGAAAACCAAAACGCTAGTGTGAAAGTAGCCTTACCTGTCTGTTCAGAGATACCAGGGCAGAGCTGCCTCATAGTTTATACTAATGTTCTATTTAATAAATCTTTTGTTATTTTTGTTTAAGCGTTCTACCAGGCAGAGATTGTATTGCTGCACATCCCCCCTAGACGGAACTGGAATTGAGCCATGGTTTTCTGGAAAGAATGAGCCATGTTTTTCATATAATGGAAAACCACTTTAAAGGGAACCTGTTGTGCAGAACATGGAGTCTGATTTGTAGGCATTAAGATAGCAGGAGGAGCCGATCTTATTAATAAATAGTTTTATGATAAAAGAATCAGTATAACACATTTTATTAATTTCCATCCCTGCTCTTTCTAGCTTAGAAGTCTAATGGGTGGTCCTACTCAGTGATTGATAGCTGTATTTATATACACCCTCATACAGATTTCAGTTGGAGATGTGTAATGCATCATTTGTCTTGAGGTGGTGCTGCAGGAAATTGAACACTTGTTGTAGAAGCAGAGCACTCTGTAATTTTGGAATTTTCTTATTTTCAACCCCTAACAATTTTGTCAGAGCTCTGTTTTGGCTTTTAGAAAAGGACAAAACAGTTCGGTCAGAGCAGAGAGTCATATCTCAGACTCTGTAGGAGCTAGGTTTTGTCATGTTAGGTAGGGAATAGTGCAGCCCTGAACTTCCACCCACTTACTTGGACGATCTGTCCTAAATGACAGCCTCTAACTGGTCAATAGTCCCTAACTTAACTAAATGTAGGGACCTAAACAAAAAGAAGTATAAATACCAACATAAAAAGACAGAACCAGAATGTAAAACACCAGAGTCAAATAACAGGCAGGGTCAATACCAGGATATAACATCAGAAATATAATTGGCGGTCAGAGGCCAAAATCAAAACAGTGAAGATCTAGGAGTTCCAAAATATACAAACACTGATCCGGCAATAAACCCAATCACAGACACCTGTTTAAATCTCCCTCTAACAGGAAGCATGTGACGCTGGCACTTAGCCTGATTGGTTCATCACCCCTGCTTGGCCTACCAACCCGACTGTTAGTACAGCTGGTTTCCACAGCAACAGAACAACCTCAGCTGCACCAAAACAGAGAGGCTGGACTCACCGCCGGAGCACAGACAGTACGTGACAGATTTCAGCTGCTTTCATTCCTGACTTGATTCCTAATGGCTATATCTACCAATGTACCGGAGCTAATGCTCTGATCCTGGTGTTATTTTAAAGCTTAAAATCTCAGCTTTCAAACAAGACCAGGTCCGTATCCTACAGAGCCTGAGATATGAAGGCTTAAAGCATCCTTCCCCTCTTCAGCTGTTTTTATTTTTATTTTTCTTGTCCCCTAAAAATAAAAAAATAAAAGTTATGATATTTATACGTACCTAAAGCTCAGGCACCCTCCTACTAGGAAAGGTGTATTATATACCAGGGGACAGCCAGCTATAGGCTGGGGAATAATTTGGATTTGTCCCTAAGGGACAGACTTTGAAGGAGGAGAGGGACAACAGTGGGCACATGGAGCGCAGGGCCGGGTAAAAGATAGGGGAGCGGTGGCAGGCATGGGCCGCTATTGTAACAAAGAGATCTGGAGAAAAAAAATAGCCCCTTAAAGAGGACCTTTCACCCATTATGACAATGTGAACTAAGTATACAGACATTGAGAGCGGCGTCCGGGGATCTCACTGCACTTACTATTATCCCCCGGCGCCGCTTTGTTCTCCAGCTATGCTCTCCGGTATCTTCGGTCACAAAGTTATGGTAGGCGGAGTCTGCCCTTGTTCTGCTGTAGCGCTGGCCAATCGCATTGCAGAGCTCACAGAAAAGAACCTCCCAGGCTGTGAGCTCTGCGCTGCGATTGGCCAGCGCTACAGCAGAACAAGGGCTGACTCCGCCTACCATAACTTAGTGACTGAAATCTCCGCCTACCATAACTTAGTGAGCGAAGACACCGGAGGGCATAACGGGAGAACGGAGCTGCGCCCAGGGATAATAGTAAGTGCAGTGAGATCCCCGGGGCGCCGCTCTCCATGTATGTATACTTAGTTCACATTGTCATAATGGGTGAAAGGTCCTCTTTAAATCAGTGCTCAAATAGGCCTGGAAAGATCTGCACTTTATTAGTATTTGTGATGGTTGATATTTTGGCTTTGTTTTACCCACTTCACTGAAGCCTTGATTGGCTACACAATTTAGAACTATAACATCTAAATTAAATATTAATAAACTATTTCAAATTCTTGGAATCAATACAGTCTTCATATGAAGAGCTCAGCTCATGTGTAAGTATCAAGTGTGAAGTACGCTAGGATTTTCCATTCAAAAATACAGCAATGCGCAATGCATACATTTATGATGTGTTTCTATGATACAGATTTGAATATTGACAGAGAGAATTAGATGCCATTGGAAATTATTGAAAACAATTATTTCTAGAGCAAATCCATGGAAATGTAAAGGAAATAATTAAGTTCCATACCCTATAGGCAGCAATAACATTTACACTGTATCATGGTAAACAAGTCAATAATTTCTTTAGCCTTAAGGGAAATTTTGGGAAATACATTTACTTTTGTATTTTTAATGTCCTAATACAATCACTTTATACATATTTAAACTTTTCCAAATTACGGTGAATTATGTATCACTGAAATCCAAATCACACTCTATTAGGACATTAGGTGACTAAGTATGAAGCACAGTATTCTTAGATGTTGTATATAGGAATGTCTAAAATTAAGGGAAATCTACAGGTGGTAATAGCAGCATATTAACTAAAGCAAACCATGAAAGGATTAAGCAATAACATTATGCAAAAAAGGACTATGTCTGGTCATAACTGTGAAGATGGGAAGGCCTTTTTCCTGTGCAACACTTACAGTAGGTGTACGTTACATTTATTAAGACCAGCATTTTAGAGGCCGGTCTTAATAAGCCCTATACCTGGCGGTGGATCCGCCTCTTCATAACTTTCGCGGATCCTCTGCCACTTCTAAATGTAAAACAGCTTTGAGCTGGCTTACATTTAGACCATTTTCTACGCTTAAAACAGGCATGGAAAATGCTAAATGAGACAGGCCTCCTGGCCCGTTCCCCTCCTACTTTTTTAGACCTGACGTGAGTGGGGTCAAGTCGCAGATTGTGGCACAAAGGACATTTGAGACGCAATCTGCATCAGAAATAAGCCTAATTTAGGCGTATTTCTATTTAATAAATGACCCCCTAAGGCTACTTTCACAATCGCGTTTTGGGCGGATCCGTCATGGATCTGCAAAAATGAATCCGTTACAATAATACAACCTCATGCGTCCGTCATGAACGGATCCATTTGTATTATCTGTAACATAGACAAGAAGATCCGTCATGAACTCCATTGAAAGTCAGAGAAAATTGATCCATCCGTTTAGCTCAGTTTTGTCAAGTGAACAGCAAAACGCTGCAAGCAGCGTTTTGGTGTCCGCCTCCAGAGCGGAATGGAGACTGATCGGAGGCAAACTGATGCATTCTGAGCAGATCCTTTTCCATTCAGAATGCATTAGGGCAAAATTGATCCTTTTTGGAATGCTTGTGAGAGCCCATGACGGATCTCACAAACGGAAAGCCAAACCGCGCGTGTGAAAGTAGCCCTAGTGTATACTATGCTTTTGTGTCTCTTTAGTAGTGATGAGAGAACTTGTGTTCTCAAGTTCGGCATACAGGTTCAGGTTTGGGTTATCTAAGGATAAAGGACCATTTGCCTGGGCAAACGGAGTCACACAGGGAAGGAACTGCTCTGTGTCCTTCATCAAAAAAATCGAATCCTGGCTTTCTCTGCGACAAATCAAAATCGGAACCATGGTGACCGACAACAGAAAGAACATGGTGTCGCCGCTGAGTCAAGGAGGGCTGAGCCATGCTCCCTGCATGGCACACGTGTTCAATCTGGTTGTCAAGAGGTTCCTGAAGTCTTCCACCCATCCGCAAGACATCCTAAAAATGGCCAGGAAACTTTGCATGCACTTCAGCCACTCATACACCGCAAAGCACACCCTCCTTGAGCTGCAGCGGCAGAACGAAATCCCCCAACATAGGCTGGTATGCGATGTTTCCACCTGTTCGATTTCCACCCTCCATATGTTAGACCGACTATATAAATAGAGAAAGGCCATAAACAATTTCTTGATGATCCAAGCGGACAGGAGTACTCTCCTGTGTAACTTTGATGTCAGCCAGTGGCATCTCATGCGTGACACCTTCCGTTTGCTCAGGCCCTTATTATTTGTCAGTCGCCAGGACTACGGGATGAACAACGTCATTCCACTGCTTCATGTCCTGAAACAGATGCTGCTAAATATGTCTGGTCAGAGGACTGGAGACGTGGCGCCTACATCTCAAGGCCACATGAGCCCTGTGGGGGCTGAACTGGAGGAGGAGGACACTGGAGCACAAGCAATTTGTAGCAAAATGGGTAGTTTTTATACACAGGTGACAGGAGAGTAGTGATGAGCGGCAGGGGCAATATTCGAATTTACAATATTTAGCGAATATTTGGGCGAATGTTCGTCATATATTTGTGAAATCGAGAATTTGCGATTATTTTCTTGATTGCGAAAATCGCCAATGTAATATGTGCGTATTGCGCTCGCAATACAGGCGTGGGTCACTGTTGCTACATTTTTCAAGCTGCTAGAAGTTTCCTGAGACTGGAGAAAATGGTTGGCACAGCAGAACATTACAATAGCTTTATATGCAGATAGAGTGCTTCAATATATTTGCGATTGCGCAAATCGTCAATTAATGATGTGCACATTTTTGCGCAATACGTGCAACTTCACATTTTAGCAGGTCTGACTACATATTACTGATTGGTACACTGATGCATCAGATTAGATCATCCATGGTGCCACACCAACACTTTGACAAAAGAAACCAGTTTCTTCTGGCTACCTGCCTCAGCTACTATTTTGATGCTGCCCAACGTCTGATGCCACACATCTGATGCCAAGTGCTCCTTCTTTAACCCACCATCTTCAGCTGGTACTGGTATTGCCACCCACCTCCCCACTCTGTCAATAGTGTTGATTGAGAATATTCTAATCGCAAATTTTGATCGCGAATATAGGCACTTCAAGAATTCGCGAAGATGTAGAATATAGTGCTATATCTTTGTAATCGCGAATATACCAGATTCTTTTTCATCAGTTCTCTCACTGCTTCTTCCTTGTGGGCCAATGAGAAGGCTGCAATATCTTTGTCTGAGCTTAGCAACATCCCTAGAAACCAATAGAAACGTTGCCTACTCCTTAAAGGGGTTGTCCGGATTCAAAGCTGAACCCGGAAATACCTCCATTTTCACCCCGGCAGCATCCCTGACATGAGCATCGGAGTAGTTCATGCTCCGATGCTCTCCTTTGCCCTGCGCTAAATTGCACAGGGCAAAGGCATTTTTAGGAGTTCCGGTGATGTACCGAGGCTCTCCATGGGGCTGACAGGAACCCCGGTGACGTCACCGGCACTGATGGGCAGGATTTAGCCCGGCAGTTACCGCCCGGCAGTGTGTTATTGAAAGCAAAAGAGCCCGTGCCCTGCGCGATTTAGCGCAGGGCACGGGAGCGCATCGGAGCATGAGATGCTCCGATGCTAGGCTCAGGGATGCTGCCGGGGTGAAAATAAGGGTATGTCCGGGTTCAGCTCTGAACCCGGACAACCCCTTTAATATGTAAGAGCCTCCCCAGCAGTCAATTTTCAGCTTTTTTTTACAGTTCTGAGAGAGAGAGCAGTGTCATTGCTGTGCTCATTTGCTGAGTCATCTGGATCCTTATTCAATTACATTAGATTGTTAGCTCATATATATAATACAGATAGTTAGTGTGAGATAGTCAGTGTAGGTTAGATAGTGATATAGTGTACCTGATTCCAGTGCATGGTGTTAGGTAGTGTGATATAGGAATAACTGTACTGTGTATTTTCTCCAGTCTCAGGAAACTTCTAGCAGCTTGAAAAATGTAGCAAAAGTGAGTCACGTCTGTATTGCACGTGCAATATGCGCATGTTACATTGCCGATTTTCGCAATCAAGAAAATAATGACTAGAGATCACAAATTCTAGAATTTGCGAATTTATAGTGAATATTAGGCCAAAAATTTGCAAAATATAGCAAAAATGGTTATTGCCTATGCTGCGGGTCACTCTGTGGTATCCTGATGCTGCTGCCACTTCACCACTCAGGTCTCCTGATGCTGCTGCTGCCACCTCCACACTGTCATTGTGCCACCCTGATGCTTCCTCCTGATGCTGCTGCCACCACCTCCACACTCTGTCATTGTGCCACTCTGTGACCTCCTGATGCTGCTGCCACCTCCACGCTATCATTGTGCCACCCTGTTGCCTCCTCCAGATG
This sequence comes from Bufo bufo, assembly GCF_905171765.1. Taxonomy (NCBI): domain Eukaryota; kingdom Metazoa; phylum Chordata; class Amphibia; order Anura; family Bufonidae; genus Bufo; species Bufo bufo. The sequence continues at coordinate 563,741,505 of NC_053392.1, read as the reverse complement.
CTGCTGCTGCCACCACCTCCACACTCTGTCATTGTGCCACTGTGTAGCCTTCTGATGCTGCTGCCACCTCCACACTGTCATTCTGCCACTCTGTGGCCTCCTCCTGATGCTGCTGCCCCCTCCAGACTTTGTCATTGGGCGTTTCCTCATGCTGCTTCCACCTCACTACTATGTCATAGGTCCGCTCTGTGGACTTCTCATGCTGTTCCCACCCTCCCCACTTCATGACTGGGCCACTATTTTGCCTTTTGGCCTGGCTGACATCATCATTTATTTGACCCTTCTTCTAATTTGTCAGAAAGAAGGAAAAATTATACGCACAATGGATCCTGTCTATTTAACAGCTGTAAGGCCTGCATGACATGGTCCCTATTTTGCATCAGAATTGGCTTATGATTTGGTAGCCAAAAGCAGGAGTAGGTACAAAACACAGAAAACATGCAAATATTCCATTCACATGTCATGTTTGTTTTGGATCCACTCCTTTTTTTTGGGCTTTAGCAATACTGATGGCTTACTGTCCAAATGCTGACCGAGTGAAGGCGGATGCTCCACAGACAGGATCCGTTTTTTGAGGGTTATTGTTCTTATGGATCAGAGGAAGGGAAAATTATCAGTGACTAGTGATGAGCGAGCATGCTCGGCCGAACACCTGTTTGGCTCAAGCATCTTAATGCTCTGCACAAGGCGGTATTCGCCCGCATGTTTCTTGGCTGCTACGCAGCCAATAAACATGCAGGTGAGTACTGCCCTCACTGTAATGCCATAGCCATGATGGCTGCTGACATCACAGTGATTGGCTGGCCGAAACGCGTCATCGGGTGCTATATAGCACCCGATGACGCATGTTCGGCTCATTCTTAGTCAGGGAGAGCTGTGCTGAGGAAGGGGCAGACAGTGTAGAGGGTGAAATAGGAATAATTTTATTAGAAAAACTTTTCAGAGATCCAAAAGTCCTATTAAGGACTATTGTTGTGTGGCAGCAATATCTATTTTTAGCGCATCCTGCGCTAAATAGCGTACAATAGTTAGGCCGCTGCAGACAGCGACATTAGTTGCACCACATCTCCAGTGCAAAGTGTGCGCATCCCAAAAAAATCTGCGACATCCAGTGTACTTTTTCCGTAGACGCTGCGGACAGCGACATTATCTGTGCTACATCTCCTGTTTAACGTGTGCGCATACTAAAAATATCTGTGATATCCAGTGTACTTTTCCATAGAAGCTGTGGACAGCGACATTATTTGCGCTACATCTCCTGTTTAACGTGTGCACATCTGTGATATCCAGAGTACTTTTCTGCAGACGGTGTCCGCTGAGGACAGTGACATTAGCTGCGCCACATCTCCAGTGTAAAGTGTGCGCATCCAATAAATATCTTACATCCAGTGTACTTTTTCCATAGACGGTGTCCGCTGCGGACAGTGACATTAGCTGCGCCACATCTCCAGTGTAAAGTGTGTGCATCCCAAAAATATCTCTGACATACAGTGTACTTTTTCAATAGACGGTGTCCTCTTCTGACAGTGACATAACCAGTGCCACATCTTCAGTGTAACATGTGCGCTGAAAAAATGTATCTGTGACATACAGTGTACTTTTTCCGTTGATGGTGTCTGCTGCGGACAGTGAGATTACCTGCACCACATCTGCAGTGTAAAGTGTGTGCTTCAAAAATGTATCTGTGACATACAGTGTACTTAAATTGTCAATAGACGGTGTTCGCTTCTGACATTGACATTACCAGAGGCACATCTCCAGTGTAACGTGTGCGTTAAAAAAATGTATCTGTGACATACAGTGTACTTTTCCAATAGACAGTGTCCACTTCTGACAGTGACATTACCAGGGCCACATCTAAAGTGTAACATGTGCGCTTCAAAATTGTATCTATGACATACAGTGTACTATTTGTCGTAAACGCTGCGGACAGTGACATTACCAGTGGTACTTCTCCTGTATAACTTTTGTCACAAACTATAGTGCCGAATATCCCCTTGTCTGCAACATCCTACGCAAACATTTTCCAGTGATAGGCTTTGATGAAGGTTGGGGGGACATTGCAGAGGCAGGCATTAGGTGCATTGCAAAAAAAGCACCGACCATAGGGCAAAAAGTTAGTCCTAGCCTATTTATGGAAAACGCAAAGTGTGAACCAGTGTGGCTAACTACCAAGGGAAATTTTAAATGTGGAAGTAAAAAATGTATATGTTGCATGCACATGTCAGTTAGCAAAGATATTACATCCACGTCAAATGGTAGCATACATAAATTGCAGCAATATATTACAGTGGGATGCGAAAGTTTGGGCAACCTTGTTAATTGTCATGATTTTCCTGTATAAATTGTTGGTTGTTACGATAAAAAATGTCAGTTAAATATATCATATAGGAGACACACACAGTGATATTTGAGAAGTGAAATGAAGTTTATTGGATTTACAGAAAGTGTGCTATAATTGTTTAAACCAAATTAGGCAGGTGCATAAATTTGGGCACCACAAAAAAGAAATGAAATCAATATTTAGTAGATCCTCCTTTTGCAGAAATTACAGCCTCTAAACGCTTCCTGCAGGTTCCAATGAGAGTCTGGATTCTGGTTGAAGGTATTTTGGACCATTCCTCTTTACAAAACATCTTTAGTTCATTCAGGTTTGACGGCTTCCGAGCATGGACAGCTCTCTTTAAGTCACACCGCAGATTTTCAATTATATTCAGGTCTGGGGACTCAGATGGCCATTCCAGAACGTTGTACTTGTTCATCTGCATAAATGCCTTAGTGGATTTTGAGCAGTGTTTAGGGTCGTTGCCTTGTTGAAAGATCCAGCCCCGGCGCAGCTTCAGCTTTGTCACTGATTCCTGGACATTGGTCTCCAGAATCTGCTGATACTGAGTGGAATCCATGCGTCCCTCAACTTTGACAAGATTCCCAGTCCCTGCACTGGCCACACAGCCCCACAGCATGATGGAACCACCACCATATTTTACTGTAGGTAGCAGGTGTTTTTCTTGGAATGCTGTGTTCTTTTTCCTCCATGCATAACGCCCCTTGTTATGGCCAAATAACTAATTTTTAGTTTTATCAGTCCACAGCACCTTATTCCAAAATGAAGCTCGCTTGTCCAAATGTGCTTTAGCCCACCTCAAGCGGCACTTTTTGTGCTGTGGGCGGAGAAAAGGCTTCCTCTGCATCACTCTCGCATACAGCATCTCCTTGTGTAAAGTGCGCCGAATGGTTGAACGATGCACAGTGACTCCATCTGCAGCAAGATGATGTTGTAGGTCTATGGTGCTGGTCTGTGGGTTGACTGTTCTCACCATTCGTCGCTTCTGTCTATCCGAGATTTTTCTTGCTCTGCCACTTCGAGCCTTAACTTGAACTGAGCCTGTGGTCTTCCATTTCCTCAATATGTTCCTAACTGTGGAAACAGACAGCTGAAATCTCTGAGACAGCTTTCTGTATCCTTCCCCTAAACCATGATGGTAAACAATCTTTGTCTTCAGGTCATTTGAGAGTTGTTTTGAGAACCCCATGTTGCTACTCTTCAGAGAAAATTAAAAGAGGAGGGAAACTTTCAATTGACCCCCTCTTTCTCATAATTGGATTCACCTGTGTATGTAGGTCAGGGGTCACTGAGCTTACCAAGCCAATTTGAGTTCCAATAATTCGTTCTAAAGGTTTTGGAATCAATAAAATGACAACAGTGCCCACATTTATGCACCTGCCTAATTTTGTTTAAACAATTATAGCACACTTTCTGTAAATCCAATAAACTTCATTTCACTTCTCAAATATCACTGTGTGTGTCTCCTATATGATAGATTTAACTGACATTTTTTATCGTAACAACCAACAATTTATACAGGAAAATCATGACGATTAACAAGGTTGCCCAAACTTTCGCATCCCACTGTAATTGCAATACGGAATATGTTGTTTATGTCATCACATGTAGAGCCTGCGTGTTGCAATATGTTGGATGCACGATTAATCAGCTCAAAGTAAGAATTCGAAAACACCTGAGTGACATCCCACATATTTCATCGCGCAATGTTTCAGCAGTCACATCACACTTTGCGATAGTACATAAAAGCGATACTTCTGCGTTTTATGTACAGGGTGTAGAAAGAGTCACCACTCCGGTCAGAGGAGGTGATCGTAGACAAAAACTATATAGTCGAGAAACATATTGGATGTTCAATCTTGGAACATGTATACCTAAAGAATTAAATAGGAAGCATGATTTAACCTTACAATATAAATGATGTGGTTTTCTTGGTTTTCTTGGGTTAAGGATCATGTCCCACCTGATTGGAGCTATTTTCCCTACGATTAGCAGTTCAAAGACACCTGGTATTGCTCCAGGGGATGATAATTGACCAATCAGATGGGAAGGGTTTATCCTGGCTGTGTATAAAAAGGAGATTTTAAGTTTGTTAGTTTGTCTTGATGAAGGGCTAAGATGTAACAGTCCGAAACGCGTAACACCATACTGTCCTACTTTTGATGTCTGATTTTAAGGAAGTGGAATAAAGAAACCATTTTATTGTGAAGAGCTGGAATCCGTGTTCTTTTTACAATTTGCTCTAGACTGAGTCCAGGTCTGATTATCCATGCTCCACTAGGAAGTGAGAGGTGAGAGCTGCAGTGATTTCCTTGTTGATCTACTCTCCTGTATAACGTTTCCTCATCCCAAATACCTGTGACATTCCCTGTAATTTTTTATTAGCCGCTGGTGACAGCATTGACATTATCTGCAGGATATCTCCTGTCTGACGTTTCCGCATCCCAAATACCTTTTTAAATTTGTTTGCGCATGCACTTCCAAATCCTACGCTACTGTACGTGTGACAGACTTTCAATCATATATAACATTTAATATGAAAAAGGTGAGCAGTAAGGGACGGGGCAGTGGTCGTGATGCTGATGGATATTCACGCAGAGGCCGTGGCCCTGGTCGTGGTGTAAGTGTGCCTGCTGCCAGAGCACAAGAAAAAATATCATTCACGATACCTAGCTTCATGTCCCAGTTTGCAGGGCAGCGCAGGACACCACTCTTGAAGTCAGACCAGTGCGACCAGGTGTTCAGTTGGATTGCAGCAGAAAATGCTTCCAGTTGGTTAAGCACCACCCTGTCTTCCACCAAGTCCAGTCTCAGGAGCCAAGAGTCTGCTCAACCCAATCATCACCCTGATCCTCCTTCCTCCCACCATGGAGACTCTGGGCAGACAAGTGATCCCACACTCAGATATTCCAAGTAGCTCTTTTCAGCGCCATTCGTTGATTTGGCCCTCTCGCCAAGCACGCTTGAAGAGGGACAGATCTTGTGCCCTGATTCCCAAACTCTTGAGCATTTACAATCACAAGAAGATGACAGTGGGGAATGGCAACTACTGTTTAATGAGGTGGATGATGATGAGACACAGTTGCCAATAACTCAACAGCAATTACTGTCTCGAGGTTGAGGAAGAGTATGAGACACAGTTGCCAATCACTGAGGTAATGTTAGGTCAACTCGTCAGGAGGATGAGCAGAGTGAGGAAGTGGAAGAGGAGGTAGTGGACAATGAAGTCACTGACTCAACCTGGGAAGGTGGAAAGCTGAGCGAGGACAGCAGTACAGAGGGGGAGGGATCTGATGCACCGCAACAGGCTGGAAGAGGCAGTCTGGAGGCAAAAGGCAGAAGGCGGGCCCCACCAAACTGGCCCGCAACTGGCCCGGAGCACACCCTTGCGGAAATCTTCCTTGCCAAGGGTTGGTGTTCCGCAGTCTGGCGCTTTTTTGAGGAAAGCGCGAACGACAAAAGAATTGAAATTTTCAACCTGTGCAATACAAAAATGAGCAGGGACGTGAACACTAACAACCTCACCACCACCAGCATGATCCGCCACATGGCATCAAAGCACCCTAATAGGTGGGCCGAACACCTGGGTCCACAATCTGTGTCTGTGGGTCACACCACTGCCTCCTCTTCCCCTTTGTTGTGTGCCGGCCAATCCCCTGTCCAAGACGCAGGCCCGGATGCCTCCCGCCCTGCACCTGGACCTTCGCAAGCACCATCAGTGACCACATCCACTTCCGTGTCCCAGCACAGCGTACAAATATCCTTACCCCAGGCATTTGAATGCAAGTGCAAATACCCAGCCACCCACCCACAGGCCATAGCATTAAATGCGCAGTTTTAAAAATGACTGGTGCTGGAAATGTTGCCATTTAGGCTTGTAGACACTGAGGCCTTCCGCAGCCTCATGATGGCAGCCGTCCCGCGTTACGCAGTCCCCAGCCGCCACTATTCTTGAAGGTGTGCTTTGCCCGCCTTACACCAACATGTGTCCCATAACATCACACGTGCCCTGACCAACGCAGTTACTGGGAAGGTCCACTTAACCACGGACATATGAACAAGTGCATTCAGCCAGGGATGCCACATTTCCCTGACAGCATGTTGTGGAGGCCGGGAGCTCGTCTTTCCCTGAGATGGCACAGGTGCTACCGACGCCAAGGATTGCGGGCCCTACATCGATCAGGGTTTCCGCCAGCACCTACATTAGTGGCTCCAACCCCCACTTCTCCTCCTCTGCCTCCTCCTCCACTTCCACCTATGAATTATCCGCGTGCAGCACCAGTCAGTCATCAGTCGGTAGCTGGAAGCAGTGTAGCACTGCAGTGGGGAAGTGGAAACAGGCCGTACTGAAGCTGATATGCTTAAGGGACAAACAGCACACCACCACAGAGCTGTGGCAGGGGATAAGAAACCAGACTGAGCTGTGGCTCTCATCACTCAACCTAGAAACAGGCATGGTTGTGTCTGATAATGGCTGTAACTTGGTGGCGGCTTTGGAGCTTGGCAAGCTCAGACACATCCCGTGCCTAGCCCACGTCTTCAACTTAGTGGTTGTCCTCCACTCCTCCGGCCATTGTCCCAGCTCATTTTGTGGCGGAGAATATTAGAAAGGATATACTGGCAGGCAAGGAAGTTAACCTTGCGTCTATCCTTATAGCATCGCACGATGCGAGTGAGCACAAAACCATTGATTGCGGGGAGGTATCGGTGGTGATGAGGTCCAAAGATGCCCGTTTGAATCGCAAACTGTCCATACCTGAATTTGTGCTCACCTCCAGTTTGTTTAGGGACGTCATCTGCTCGGCACAGCCAAATAGGAGGGAGGAGCTGGACGCCTATCTGTACCAGGTCACCGATTTGGGTCACAAGTATGGGGGCTCGGCGTTTTATGATTATCACCGTTCCTTCGCGGCTAAAGCCGCAGCCTCCCTAGCACAGTTTCAATTTATGACCAATTGGGCTGTGCTAGATATGGAGCTTTTCTACAGGCATTTTGCAGGTCTCCGAGCCCCCACTTGTGGCACATGCCAGTCCATTTTTCATGCCACGGAATCGTGCCCCAACGAGGCGACCACTCATCCAGACAGAGCCCTTCCAAGAACGTCAGGGGTCCCCAGGGGCCCGGCCCTCATGGACAAGTTTGGTAGGCCGATTGTGTATCTGGACAAGAGCCAGATATGCAATAATTTTAACTTCGGTCACTGCATGTTCAGTGGGTGCAGGGCCCTCCACGTGTGCACGGTCTGCTTTCGGGCACATCCCAGGTCCACCTGTCTGAAAAAATCCTCCAAGCAGGCGTGACTGACCGACATCAACGTTGCCCTCCTGGAGGCGCTCCTGAAAGGTCATGACGACCAGCAGTTTGTGTTACATTTGATTACGGGTCTGTCACAAGGGTTCCACACGGGGTTGGTGGCCCTTCCGCTTTCAAACTGGGAGTGTGAGAACCTCCTCTCTGCCAGACAGGATCCAGAGGCGGTGCAGGCTGCGATTTCCTTGGAGTTGGACAAAGGGTTCCTCATCGGTCCTTTTGATTCGATTCCCTTTGAGGTATGGAGGGTCAACCCCATTGGAGTGGTGGCTAAGAAGGACTCAAATAAAAGAAGACTGATCTATGATCTCTCGGCTCCTCATTCTTCCCACATACCTAGTATTAACTCCCTCATACCATCGGAAGAGTTTGGTATGAAATACTCCTCTATCGATGAGGCCATTCAATTTATTCTCAAGGCAGGCAGGGGGGCCTGGTTGTCCAAAACTGATATTGCTGATGCCTTTAAACTGCTCCCGATCCTCCCGCAAATGTGGCAATATTATGGCATCAGGTGGGCAGGCAGCTACTACTTTGCCAATCGTCTGACGTTTGGCTCAAAAAGCAGCCCATGGCTGTTTGACCGTCTGGCCCAGGCCCTGCACTGGATTCTGGTCGAACATGGGCAGGCTCCTATGTGCATCCATTACCTAGACGACTTCCTGCTGGTGGAGCACCCCTCCCGGCAGCCCTCCAGTTTATCCTCCCTGCTGGAGTTATTTTCAGCACTTCAGGTTCCTGTCGCCGCAGGGAAGACGGTAGATCCTTCCAAGACGATCACCTTCCTGGGGGTCATTCTGGACTCTGTAAGGTTGGAAGCAAGGCTCCCCGAGGAGAAGTTGCAGCAGATCCGGTTAGCCATCCAGGAGGCTTCCAAGTCCTGCTTCCTGACTAAGACGAACCTCCAATCGTTGCTAGGCCGGCTAAACTTCGCCATGAGGGTCATGCCCCAGGGACGCACCTTTGTGTCCCGGCTCTTGCTGCTCCTGCCATCGGCCCCAGAACAGGACAGTGTTGTTCGTTTGGACCAACAGGCCATGGCAGACCTGTCCATGTGGAGCACATTCATGTCCTCATGGAATGGCGTGAGGTTGTTCATTCCCCCCCGGGACCCGTCCTCTCCCACGATCTATTCTGACGCAGCCGCATCCAAGGGCTTTGCAGCCATATTTGGCAATCACTGGCTTGCCGGTGCCTGGCCGTCCCAGATTATGATGGACGGAGAGGCCCTTCGGTCATCCCCCCTTTTGGAGTTGTATCCGTTGGTAGCAGCGGCCCATGTATGGGGCCACGATTGGTCAGACTCGAGGGTGTTGTTTATCACCGATAGTCAGGACTTGGTTGACATCATCCGCAATGGCAGAGTAAAATCCCCTAAGATCATGGCCTTCATGCGTAGGCTGGTTTGGTTGTCCATGGTGCATAATTTTTGCATTGAGTGCTCCCACATTCAGGGTTCCAGGAATACGGCTGCTGATGCGCTGTCCCGGTTTAACGTTAATGTCTTTTTTCAGAACATGCCACACGCAGACGCAACGGGGGCAGGCATTCCAGCATACAGCGACCTGGTGTGGGATTAACGTCATTGATCAGGACAGCAAAGGACCTGTTGCACCAGAGCCTGTCTGAAAATACAGTTAGGAACTATCGCACGGGCTAGAATCTTTATAGGGAGTTTGCCAAGAATCACCCACAGGGCAACGTGGATGACGTGTCATTCATAATGGCTTTCATCGTGAATTGCCATGCCGACCTCGGACTCACTCACAATACCATCCGCCTGTATTTGGCGGGGGTTCAACATCAGTTCACGTTGGACAATCCCGCCCGGATCTCTTTCTTTACATCGCAGGCCATCAAGGCCACGCTCCGGGGCATTGAGAAAGCCGGTGCAAGTAGGCGGGTGGTCCGTCAACCCATGTCCGGCTCCTTGTTTAGGCAGTTGTCCTTGGCTCTGGATGGTGATCCTTTTAGGCCCTTGGTTAGCACCATCATTAAAGCCACCCTTTACCTAGGGTTTTACGGGTTCCTTCGGCCGGGGGAATTCACCGCTTCCGTCTGGAACAGCCGTCATCTCCAGAAGCAGCATTTGACCTGGCAGCACGACCTTTTTGTACTGAGCATTCCGTCTACCAAGACCGCCCAAACAGGGCCTCCAACCCTGGTTACGTTCTACCCCTCGCACAACGACTGGTGCCCGGTCAAGGTGCTGCGACAATTATCTGTGGGGCTGCAGGCGGCGGCAGCTGATAGTCCTCTACTTCCCTTCAAGGGAGGGCCGTTGTCCACACCCCAGTTCATGTCACATGTACGCTCTTTAGTGGCGGGGTTAGGTCAGGACCCGAAGGCCATCTCAGGCCACTCCTTTCGTATTGGGGCGGCCTCGGCGGCGTCTAGGCACCAGATACCTCCTCATGTTATCAGGTGCATGGGGCGTTGGAGGTCGTCGTGTTTTTCCAGATATGTTCCTAATCCTCAATCGGAGATCCGTAATGCTTTCTGTTCACTTGCCCTGTAACGGTGCAATAAAGTGTTTGACAGTATGGTTGTGTCTCCTTTTTGGCCCCTTTTAGGCCTATCCTCGTTACGGGCTCCCGGCATTAACCAGCCTGAGGCTAGCTCTAGTTCCTACATCCAGGGGCCGTCGCCCTGACCACAAGTAGGTAAGGCTGCCGTGCAGCCTGTATTTGTGGGAGGGGCAGAGGCCACGACCCTTGGCTATATAAACCCCACGAAGTTCAAGGGACGGGACGTGCAGCCAGGTACCCCTCCCTCCCCTTTTCTTAGCTCTTCCTTAAGGGTAGGCCCCCTTTTAGGCCTATCCTCGTTACGGGCTCCCGGCATTAACCAGCCTGAGGCTAGCTCTAGTTCCTACGTCCAGGGGCCGTCGCCCTGACCACAAATATATATATATATATATACATACACAGGCTCACATGGAGTGTGTGTTTGTGCTTTAGGGTGCACACCCTAATGCAAAAGGCTGCACATGCCTATGTTCACAAGGGAGGAGTGGGGATGGATGTCTGACCTCTGTGAGGTTTTAAGGAACTTTGAGGAATCAACACAGATGGTGAGCGGCGATAACACTATTATCAGCGTAAACATCCCACTTCTGTGTCTACTAATTTCTGTAACAGATGGACCCTTTTATATTATTTTATGTTCGGCTGTCTGTACCCCCCCCCGACCCCCCCCCCCCCCCCGTTCCCTTTTTCCTGTTCCATTGTTTCCCAAGATCAAGGCGGTGTCCCAGGGACACTGCCAGACCTGTTTAAACTAGCTGCCGTGTCCCCCCTCAACCTCCCATCAGCCCTTGCTATTGTCTGACCCCACCTTTCCTTGTATTATAGTAATCTATTTACTCTATTGTATGTAAATGAGGCTGTCGGGGGTTTGAAACCATGTGTGCTATGCCTAGTAAAGTCAGTTGACTCCCAAAACTGTGTGTCGTCCAGTTACTGGGGAAATTGTCTCTTGGACATTGACCTGCTTCTTCGGCTACAAGGGGATTTAAGTGGAGATATTGATGGTATGTCTTGGAGCGCCGCAACAATTTCCATCTGACAACACTAGCGGCAGAGTCCATAGTTCCTTGGCCAACCAAGGAGGGGAGACAAGGGGAGCACACAGCAGTTCCAACAGAGGCAGAGCAACACTCTCCAAAGCCTGGGACAGTTTCATAACACCCCGCCAGCACCCTCACCCTGATGCTCGGCCTAGTGTCACAAGGAGGTAAACTTTTGGAAGATGGTGAAGGAGTACATAGCAGACCGTGTCAGCATCCTCAATGATTCCTCAGTGCCTTACAACAACTGGGTGTCCAAGCTGGACACGTGGCACGAACTGGCGCTCTACACCTTGAAGGTGCTGGCCTGCCCTGCCGCCAGCGTTTTGTCTGAGCGGGTATTTAGTGCTGCTGGTGGCATAATAACTGATAAGCGTATCCACCTGTCAACTGAAAATGCTGACAGGTTGACTCCTATAAAAAGGAACAAGGCCTGGATTGACCTGATGAACATAAAGGCACTTTAAATGTGTTGTTTATAATGTACTGAATACACTGTATTCCCATGCACCCCTTCCACCACAAACAAGGGCAATTGGTTGAATCTTCCTTTTCTCATCCTCCTTCTCTTCTATCATATCAACATGCTTATTCGCTGCATAAAATGCCCTCGCATATATGTCCTTTGCATATAATCACCAGCAGGCCCTCACCTACAATGTTTTACAGTATCAGCTCACCAGCAGGCCTTCGCATATGTTTTACAGGGTCAGCTCACCACCAGGCCCTCACCTACAATGTTCTACAGGGTCAGCTCACTAGCAGGCCCTCGCATATAATTTTTTAAAGGGTCAGTTCACCAGCATGCCCTCGCATAAATTGTTTTACAGGTTCAGCTTACCAGCAGGCCTTCACCTAAATCTTTTACAGGGTCAGCTCACCTGAAGGCCCTCGCATATAATTTTTTAGAGAGTCAGCTCACCAGCAGGCCTTCACCTACAATGTTTTATAGCAGGGGTGGGCAATTATTTTTTCGATGGGGCCACATGAGAAACTGAAAATATTTTGGAGGGCCGGGCCAAAAGGCTAAACTCAATACTGCATAAAATCACCGCGTCCTGGCACAGGCGGGCGTGATGACATCATCATGCCTGCCTGCGCTGGGATTTCACTACCAAATAGACCTCAGGCCTGTAGCCTATGACAAGTCTTGTCGCCATCTGCAAATTTTAAGGCGCATTGGCGACCATTTTGGTCGCCATCTGGAGCGCTGTATTGCATCAGTGACATGAACACTCTCCACATAGAATGTTATATTACATCAGTGACATCACCGCTCTCCACATATAAGTGATATTTTACATCAGTGACATCACCGCTCTCCACATATAATGTTATATTACATCAGTGACATCACCGCTGTCCACATATAGGCGATATATTACATCAGTGACATCACCGCTCTCCACATATATGTGATGAGCGGTGATGTCACTGATGTAATGTATTACTTACCGGTATATGTGGACAGCAGTGATGTCACTGATGTAATATATTACTTATGTGTGGAGAGTGGTGATGTCACTGATGTAATATATCACTTATAAGTAATATATTACATCTGTGACATCACCGCTCTCCACATATAAGAGGCATATTACATCAGTGACGTCATCCCTTGGCGCTGGGGTGCGCAGCCAGGGCCGGCCTTAGGTGTTCAGGCGCCCTGTGTGAGCTAACCTTGTGGTAGTGTTACCTGCAGTCCTATGTAAAACCACAGATAACACTAGTGCTAAATAATGTAGTAGTGTTACCTGCAGTCCTATGTAAAACCACAGATAACACTAGTGTAGATCATGTGGAAGTGTTACCTTCGTCCTTAGTGTGCCTCCCTGTGTCTATCGCACAGACTCCATGCTGGCGCTGCCTCCTCTTCCATCTTCTTCCCCGCACAGAACGTTCTGAAGCAGCTGCGTCAAGACATAGGAACACTGTGGGCAAGGTGATACACACAGGGAGAGACATACACACAGGGACGGGGACACACACAAAGGGACAGACACACTCACACACACACAAAGGGACGGACACACACAAAGGGACAGACACACACGGACGGACACACACAGGGACGGGGACACACACACAAAAGGACAAACACACACACACAGGGATGGACACACACACACACACAAAGGGACAAACACACACACACAGGGATAGACACACACACACAAAGGGACAGACACACACACAGGGACGGACACACACACACACACACAAAGGGACAGACACACACACACAGGGACGGACACACACACACTGGCACACTCAACATCAGCAGCAAGTCCAACCCTTAATGACCCCCACAATCCCTGGGGGGGGAGGGGGTGATGTAGTAGCAGGCAGGAAAGCACACACTGTCCCCCTGTCCTATATGAGCCCCCCCCACCCCCACCAAATACCTGTAAGTTCTGTTAGTTGCTTGGCTTTGGCTGTGGCTGCTGGCTGGGGCTCCGCCTCCTTCTTCTTTCTGCCTGTGCGGCAGCTGCATCACGCTCCAGCAGCCACTGGTCTGCTCTGTTAAAGAGACAGGCAGGCCAGGCAGCAGAGCGGAGCGCAGAGCGGCCGCGGGCCCCGCCCCCTCCTCACTCCGGACAGTGACTCCGTGCTGTTACAGGGCCGGCGGCGGCGGCGGCAACAAAAATGCCGGGGGCCGGATTAAAAGGTCCGCCGGGCCGTATACGGCCCGCGGGCCGTAGTTTGCCCAGGTCTGTTTTATAGGGTCAGCTTTCCAGCAGGCCCTCACATATAATTTTTACAGGGTCAGCTCATTAGCAGGCCTTCACCTACAATCTTTTACAGGGTCAGCTCACATGAAAGCCCTCACATATAATTTTTTTAGAGGGTCAGCTCAACAGCAGACCCTCGCATATAATGTTTTACAGGGTCAGCTCACCTAAAGGCCCTCACATATAAATTTTTAGATGGTCAGCTCACGAGCGGGCCCTCACCTACAATGTTTTACAGGGTCAGCTCACCAGCAGGCCCTCGCATATATTTTATTAGAGGGTCAGCTCACCAGCAGGCCCGAATCTAAAATTTTAAACAGGGTCAGCTCACCTGCAGGTCTGCGCCTAAAATCTTTTACAGGGTCAGTTCACCAGCAGGCCCTCGCATATAATGTTTTAAATGGTCAGCTCACCAGCAGGCCTTCACCTACAATGTTTTATAGGGTCAGCTTTTCAGCAGGCCCTTGCATATAATTTTTTAGAGGGTCAGCTTACCAGCAGGCCCTCGCATATAATTTTTTTACAGGGTCAGCTCATTAGCAGGCCTTCACCTACAATCTTTTACAGGGTCAGCTCACATGAAGGCCCTCACATATAATTTTTTAGAGGGTCAGCTCAACAGCAGACCCTCGCATATAATGTTTTACAGGGTCAGCTTACCTAAAGGCCCTCGCATATAAATTTTTAGAGGGTCAGCTCACCAGCAGGCTCTCACCTACAATGTTTTACAGGGTCAGCTCACCAGCAGGCCCTCGCATATATTTTATTAGAGGGTCAGCTCACCAGCAGGCCCGAATCTAAAATTTTAAACAGGGTCAGCTCACCTGCAGGTCCGCACCTAAAATCTTTTACAGGGTCAGCTCAGCAGCAGGCCCTCGCATATAATGTTTTAAAAGGTCAGCTCACCTGCAGGCCCTCACCTACAACCTTTTAGAGGGTCAGCTCACCAGCAGGCCTTCGCATATAATTTTTTACAGGGTCAGCTCACCATCAGGCCTGCACCTAAAATCTTTTACAGGGTCAGCTTAACAGCAGGCCCACACCTCAAATCTTTTACAGGGTCAGCTCACCAGCAGGCCCACACATATAATTTTTTAAAGGGTCAGCTTACCAACAGGCCTTCATCTACAATCTTTTGCAGGGTCAGCTCATCTGAAGGCCCTCGCATATAATATTTTAGAGGGTCAGCTCACCAGCAGGATGTCACGGCGGGGAGTGGCGAAAACCCCCCACCGTGCAATGACAGTGGCTGCAACGCCAGATAGCAGGGAACAGGGAGCAGGTCACCTCCTAATGCAACCCTGAAATCTCCCTAGACTCCTAGTGCATGAGCCGCCTCTGAAGGTGAGGGGGCTCATGCTCACCAACCTAGAACCCTAGGTATCCCTGCTATGCCCTAGGCCTGATGACAAGGCAGAGACCACCCATTCATCCTTCACCACAGATGAATGGTGTCCCCAGAGGCCCAGTAGCTGGCAGGATGCAAGACTATGGGATAAGCAGTACGACAGGTAAGTAACAGAGCAACAAAACAAATGCTATAAACACTTACCTGCCGCAGCTGAGATGGAAGGACGGCTCCAGGACGGCTCCAGGCTGGGAAGCCCACAGTCTTGCTATTGCTTAAACCCCTCGGGGAAAGCAAGCCCCTTTCGGAGCAGGCATACCAACATATAAACCTCCAAACACAGACCACACCAAAACAACATACACCAGGTGGGGGAGGATTAACAGAAACACACCGGAGGGGACACACAGCCAGGGCAAGGCAAACAATATAATAAATAAGGGTGACAGACAGACACCACATTCAGCCAGGGAGCAAAGCTCCTACACAGACTGACAACCAACAAACTATGACCTCAGGCTCCAACACACCAATATATAAGGAGGCCTGAGGTCACACCCACCCCACCACTAGTAATTAACCCCGTGCCAACCAAAACAGGGAAAACACCATATAAAAGGAAAGTGCACGTGCAAACAACAGACTACACGTTGCCACAAGCAACGAGTCTGCACGGTAACCACGTCACGGTCAAACACTAAAATGACCGTGACACAGGCCCTCACCTACAATGTCTTACAGGGTAAACTCAATAGCAAGCCCTTAAATATAGTTTTTTAGAGGGTCAGCTCACCAGCAGGCCAGCACCTAAAATATTTTACAGGGTCAGCTCACCTGCAGGCCCGCACATAAAATCTTTTAAAGGGTCAGCTCACCTGCAGGCCTGCAACTAAAATATTTTACAGGGTCAGCTCACCTGCAGGCCCTCACCTATTTATACCAATTATACCGAATAGGTAATTTGCACGCATGCTGCCTTGCTTGGATGTGGTAGCCGTTTCTCAGGCTCCCTCTCCGGAATCGAACCACGATTCCACGTTACCCGTGGTCACCATGGTTTGTGCTGAAAATAACATCGAAAGTTGATAGGGCAGACATCCGAATGGATCGTCGCCGTCACTGGGACGTGTGATCGGCCCCAGATTATCTAGAGTCACCAAAGCGGCAGCAGGCCCTCGCCCATAATGTTTAAGATGGTCAGATCAGCAGGCCCTTGCTCCAAATGTTTTTGAGAATCACCAGCAGGCCATCAATCATAATTTTTCAAGGCTGTGTATGATGGCCTCCTTTATGTGTAACAAAGGGTGTATTTGAGTGCCGGTTCCTTGTAATTTATGTCAGCCCTTTCACTTAGTGCATAGGCTTTATGAGTGTAGGAGTCCCACTGCATGAACAATTGTACCACAATGTGAATAAGGCCCTCCTTTATGCGATATACAGGTTGTATCGGAGTGCCTCTTCCTTGTACTTTTTGGCAGCACTTGCACTTTATATACAATTAATATACAGGAAAGAATCTTTCCTAACAATTTTCCCTCTAAAATCGATTTTATCTTCGGTTTGGTGCGTATTATGGCAAGCGCCCGACTTTTTATGGAGGGTGCTTAGGGACTGGGGGTCCCCCTTCCCCTTCCCAGCCTTGGATCATGTGTAGCACCTTGCCCCTGTGTTTGGGTACCTAAGGGGTTAAGGGTTTATGGGAAATACGTCACTATAAGGGGCGTAGGATATGTCTCCTGCCTTTATCCAGGTTATATAACCCCCTCCTCTGCTGCTGCACTTCCTCTTTGTCAGCGGAAGCCATGTTGGTAGGTCTGGCTGTCCGTACAGAGATGTCCGCAAGGGACGCTTCATTGAAGGAGGCCCTTATGGCGTGTTATTCTGAAGGGGGAGAGGGCTGGCTGCATTCCTTTTTGAGCAGCCTTGGCTCCCCTCTGCCCTCTTCTACTGCTGCGATAAGTGGGAATGTGGCGGCGCTGCCGCAAGCTGCAGGCAGCGCCGTTGCTTCTCAAGGAGGCCGGCGGTCCGCTCGGTGCACCTGCCCTCCCACCCGTTTAGGTCATAGTCCCCCCACGCCCCCCCTTAGGTCTTCAGGCACTCACCGCAGCTCCCGGTCTCGCGCATGCGCTGTCCCGTTCGGCCGGGATCCTAGTTCGGCGCTTCAGTGCGCTTTAGCCCCGCCCCTTCCGGTTTCGTCACCTCCAGCCGCGCCGGAATTAGTCAGTGCGTGGCAGGCGAGTTTGCTTAGGATCATGGGTGCGCAGGGCAGCGTTGAGTCGTGTGACTCCCCCCCGACCCCCCCTCTTTCTCAACCTGCAGCGCCAGCTGCTACTGTTAATAATAGTCAAGGGGGTATAGGGGTTGCTCCGGAATTGATTGCTGGCAGCCAGGCCGGCTTAATGGGGCCTGCTGCCTCACTGGGGGAGCCCCCTATTGTAGCTGCTGACCCCCCTCTGCCATCCCACCCTCCTCAGCTGCCTCAACCTTCCCTCCTGCCTCAACCCTCTCTGCCGCCCCAAACCACTGGGAGCAGTGTTAGGTCGCGCAGGCGCAGGGAGATGTCTGGCACTTCATCATCATCCACGGACAGTAGGAGGCGTTATCATCGCCATGCGCGCAGACGTCAGTCCCGTCACCGTTCCAGGGTTACTAGCAGCAGCAGGTGTTCCAGGTCCTCTAGGTGGCGCTCTCCGTCATCTTTGGATGGATCGACGGGCGCATCTGAGGAGTCTGGTCGGGCGGCTGGTGCAAAACGTAAGAGGCGGGTGCCTAGTCATGCTTCCAGGGCTCCCAGCCTGGCTCCAGTGACGGAACCCCCGGACTGAGATCCCGGTACCCGGTCCTTCTTCGACTGACGCACCTGGTGAGTACCAATATACCGGGGGGGAGGGGGGGTTAGTGCGGATATGGAGTCGATGCTCAAAGCATTGCTGTCTAAAATGTCTCCTTCTCCTACCCCTTCTCCTTCTTTGACGCGTGCCCCTGTTTTAGCAGGAGTATATAAGGACTCTTTCTTTTGTGGTGTTAGCCCCCTGGGTTGTCATCTGGATGACACGGCGAAAGAAAAAATCTGGTCCAACCAATATATTGACATTTGGTCTCTTATATCGGTGGATCAGCATACGGTGGACAAAGAGAGGCGTTTTCCTGATAAGCCGTTTGATCGAAAACCCAGGGTCGCTAAAACCATTAATAACTGGTTGCAAGCCTTTTCGGTGTTAGGTTGTATCATGGGTCAGCGTCACCCTGACCGCTGTTCGGAATTGTTTGTCTATCAAGACACTATTTATAGCGCTTATAGAGCCCATGGCGGTAGCGCTTGGTGGGTATATGATGAAGAATTCCGGCGGCGGTTAGCGTTACATCCGGAGGTGGGTTGGGGCGTTAAGGCTACTGATGTTTGGCTTCGCCTCATGGTGTCTCAACGTCAGCCCCCCTTTCCCAGTGCGGCCACTGATTCTGGAGCGTTTTCTGGTCAGGGGCCAGTGGCCGTCCGCCGCCCCGGGGCGTGCTGGCTTTTCAACGAAGGCCATTGCAAATACGCAGGCCTGTGCAAATACAAACATGAATGCTCTGCCTGTGGTGGCAATCACGCCGCTAATCGGTGCTCCCGCCCCCCATCCAGACCTTTCAAGCCGCCCGGTGGGGGAGACCCTAAGGACCCCGGTGAGCGTAGCAGGGATGTCCCCATGGTTAGACATTTACCCCAATAAGGCGGCTGCCTCTCAGCTTCGCTTTGGTTTCACGTTTGGTTTCTTTATACCTTTTGTCTTGAGTAGGTTTCCTGTGTTTTCCGATAATTTACGGTCTGCTAGGGAGCTTCCTGAGGTTCTTCGTGAGAAGTTGGGTAAGGAGGTGTCTTTGGGTAGAGTCAAGGGGCCGTTTCAATCTATTCCGTTTCCCAACCTTAGAGTGCCTTCTTGGGTATTGTTCCCAAGAAGGAACCTGGTAAGTTTCGCCTCATACACCACTTATCCCACCCCAAGGGTTCGTCGGTGAATGATGCTATTCTGCCGGAGGAGGCTTCAGTGTCATATATATCCTTTGATCGGGCGGTTTCGCTGGTTAGGAATGCAGGCCGTGGCGCCCTTCTGGCGAAATCGGACATTGAATCGGCTTTTCGGCTTCTACCCGTTCACCCGGATTGTCATCATCTTCTTGGTTGTTCCTTTGACGGTCTGTTTTATTATGATACTTGTCTCCCTATGGGGTGTTCTATTTCCTGCCACTATTTTGAGATGTTTGGTTGTTTTTTGGAATGGGTGGTCAGGTATGAGACTTTGTCCTCGTCGGTCATACACTACTTGGACGATTTTTTGTTTGTTTCCCCGGGATCGGGGGACGGTTGTCTTTCTCTCCTCAATACTTTTTTGTCCTGTATAGCTAGGTTTGGGGTTCCCATATCAGCAGAAAAACTGAGGGTCCGGTCACGTGTTTGTCCTTTTTGGGCATTGAAATTGATTCTGTCGAGATGGTTTTTCGTTTGCCCAGTGATAAGTTACAGAAGTTGTTGTATTTGATAGAGGGTTTTCTGGTAGTGCGTAAGGTGACCCTTCAACAGCTGCAATCATTATTAGGTTTGCTTTGTTTCGCATGTCGTGTTATGCCGCAGGGCTTCTGTAAGAATTTGACGTTGCTGGAGTTATTTCCTATTGTGGTGGCGGTGGAGATTTGGGGTCGTGACCTTTCAGATCATCACGTGTGCTTTTGGTCTGATAATCTGAGTGTGGTCCATT
The DNA here is from genome assembly GCF_905171765.1 of Bufo bufo. Lineage (NCBI taxonomy): Eukaryota > Metazoa > Chordata > Amphibia > Anura > Bufonidae > Bufo > Bufo bufo. Next base: position 563,721,466 of record NC_053392.1, on the reverse strand, counting down.
GCATCAACCGCCTGTCTTTTTCTTCCCTTCCGGTAATTGCGCTGTTGCGACATTTGGTCTTGCGTTGCCTGGAGCATAACATCTATTTCAGGGCTCGACATGTTCCAGGTGTTGATAACAGTATTGCTGATGCTCTTTCCCGTTTTCGTTGGCAGGTTTTTCGGGAGCTGCTTCCGGAAGCGGAGCACATCGGGAAGGAATGTCCGGAGTACCTATGGCGTTTGGTGGCCGACAACTGATGTCCCTGGTTGGGGCTTCGGTGTCTCCAGCGACCTGGCGAGGTCACGGTAAGCCATGGGCCGACTGGTTATCAGGGGTAGGCGCTAGGAACGTCGCCACGCAGGATTCCCTTCGTTTGGAGGTGACGGTGGAGTGGTTGCTCAAACTTAGATCCATGGGTGTGTCTGCACCAGTTGCGCAGCGGCGGTTGTCTGGAGTAGCCTTTTTCTTTCGCCTCTGTGGTTGGCCTGATGTCTCAAAACATTTTGTCATCAGGCAGGCCATGAAGGGTTGGAAGAAGGAATATGTGCTTAAGGATTGTAGACGGCCTATTTCATTTGGCCTGTTGTGTAGGCTGGTCGGGGTATGTTCGGAGGTGTGTACTTCAGCGTTTGAAGCGACGTTGTTCTTGGCTTGTTTTAGTTTGGCCTTTTTTGCTGCCCTTCGAGTGGGCGAATTGCTCCCCCCCTCTGGTAAGAAACCAGGGGGCTTGTTGTTTCAGGATGTGGTCTGCGGGAATGGGGCTATTAGGGTCCTGGTTCGTAGATCTAAAACGGATCAGTTTGGCAAGGGGGTGTGGATCCCTCTTCATCAGGTGGCGGGCGTGGCTTGCCCAGTTCGTTTAGTTTCTGCTTACTGCGCGTTGCGCGTTGGGGGTATTAATTTCTTCACTCACAAGGATGTCTCCCCCCTGACAAAATTTCGGTTTGTATCTGTTTTTCGCGCTTGCTTGTTTCGGTTGGGAGTTGAGCCGAAGGATTTTGGCACCCACTCGTTTCGCATTGGTGCTGCTACAGAGGCGGCCAGAGCGGGCTTGCCGGAGTCGGAGGTAATGCGCATTGGTAGGTGGTAGTCTGCCTGTTATGCCAGGTACATCAGGCCGGATCTCTTGATATAAAAAAAAATTATACATATGTGAACTCTTTTGTTTTCAGATTGTTATTCCTGGATTTATACCAGTGAGTGTGCAGCGCGAGTTCGCAGCGTCATCTTATGTTAAATTTGTGCTAACTGTTTTTTCTTCTAGGTGTGGTGCGCCCGGCGGTCTGGTTGGTTGGCCACTCGTACATTTTTTGGGCGGCTCAAAGGGCGGAGTGCAGACCTGGAGGTCGGATGCTGGGATTTCGTGAAGTGGATGTATCCTGGAGGGGTATCCGAGGTCTCAAATGGTCGCAGATTCTTACAGAGGTGGTAGATATCGGTTTTCATTCCAGGGGTCCCGTGATTCTTGTCATTCATGCCGGTGGCAATGATCTATGCCTATCTCGTTTGGCTGAGCTCATGACCCTCATGCGCTCCGACATTGAGAGGTTCTCGTCCTTTTTTGCTGAGATGGTGCTGGTATGGTCCGAAATCATCCCTCGGGTGGTTTGGCACGGCGCCAGGGATGCCGAGGCTGCTGAGAAATGTAGGAGGACAGTCAATTCACGCATGTCCCGGTTTGTGCGGTCTCGTGGGGGAATTATGGTGAGACATCGCCAACTAGAGGGTGATAATAGGTCCCTTATGAGGCCCGATGGTGTTCACTTGACGGAGATTGGTCTAGACATCTTAATTTCCGGCTTGCAGGACGGTATTGAGCAGGCCATGTTTTTGCTGGGTGGTGGTCGGAGCCCTGTTTAAGGCTGTGGGGCTCCTCCGTGGCGGCATTTGATACAGCGGAGTGTTGGAGATGGCTGATGGCATACTTGCCCGCCGGGACTCCGGCGGTTGGCATACCGCTCCAAGATGATGTTCTTTGGTTTTGCCGTTTAAAATAAATAAGCTGTGGCCGATCATCACCCAGCTAAAGGTTACCTGTTGTCTCGAGTGTTTATTAACTGGTTCAGTTTCAGTTAGAGGGAGCTACAGGTAGGCAGAGGTGCCGGCCCGGTTCCTATCTCCCCTCCGCCCTCTCCTGATTACCAACAGTCTGGCAAGCGCCCGACTTTTTATGGAGGGTGCTTAGGGACTGGGGGTCCCCCTTCCCCTTCCCAGCCTTGGATCATGTGTAGCACCTTGCCCCTGTGTTTGGGTACCTAAGGGGTTAAGGGTTTATGGGAAATACGTCACTATAAGGGGCGTAGGATATGTCTCCTCCCTTTATCCAGGTTATATAACCCCCTCCTCTGCTGCTGCACTTCCTCTTTGTCAGCCGAAGCCGTGTTGCCCACCCTCCCGCCCTTGAATTGGTAGTTTCAGCGTGGAGTTGCCTTGGGGATTCTGGTTTTCTCCAGGGGTGTTTAAAAAAAAAGAGAAAGTTGGGGAAGAAAGGTGTAAGAACATGTATAACTGTTGTTTTGGGGATATTTACGTTTCTTCTTCTTTTAAGAATGGCGGTATGATTTGAAATATGAAGTCACAGCTGGCGGCATTTGATACAGCGGAGTGTTGGAGATGGCTGATGGCGTACTTGCCCGCCGGGAGTCCGGCGGTTGGCATACCGCTCCAAGATGATGTTCTTTGGTTTTGCCGTTTAAAATAAACAAGCTGTGGCCGATCATCACCCAGCTAAAGGTTACCTGTTGTCTCGAGTGTTTATTAACTGGTTCCGTTTCAGTTAGAGGGAGCTACAGGTAGGCAGAGGTGCCGGCCCGGTTCCTATCTCCCCTCCGCCCTCTCTTGATTACCAACAGTCTTATCAGTCTGTAAAAGTAGCGTACTACTCAGACAACATTGTTCCCAGCAGCGACCTGGGTGTCCTAGATGCATCCAGACATCCTCCCCATGCTGTTCCTGAACCATTTCGGTGGTGTTTTTATCAATTTCTGACCTTTTCCTATGAACCAGACACCCTCCCCTCTTCAAAGCAGGGGGTGCCTGGTTTAATGGTCGGGTTCTCCCACTGACTTCCATTATACTGACCATCCCGATGTGTTCGGCCAGAGCACCCAAGCACCCGAACACTTTGGTGCTCGATCAACACTATCAGTGACATCAACACAAACTTACTGCTGACACTCACTCCACTCTGTTGGGCGGGCTCTACTTGTATAAGCGTTTTATAGAACAGGTTCTGTAGAAATCTTTGTGAAATCAGTGAATTGGTGTAAAAGGAGTGCACTCTTTCATGCTATAGCAGGACCTTGGGCCTCTGCACCTTTCTTTATACCTGCCGCTAACATTGACCTGCAAGCCTGAGTTCACACTTGAGTTATTTGGTCAGTTTTGGCCCCATAACTGCCCAAATAAGTGAAGTGTGCAGTGATTCTAAGAGCGACGCCTGTCATCTGCATGTCATACTGACTCACAGTATTGTTTCACTACAACAGCAGACTCCCTATAGTGTTCTACACCACTATAAAGGCTCCCTGCAACCAGGAAATAGTCTTTTTTCATCGTGATTTGCCACAAAAGAATTTGTATCGAACCAAATTTTTTCAGAAAATTTGTTGAACTGGCTGAATCAAATTTTGGAGAAATACACTCATCTCTATATATAATCAGGGGAGAACTGTCCATAGACCCCAGAGGGAAATTTTCCAGTGGGCTGAAGCACAAGGGGTCCCCCAAGCCCTCCTCATGGCTTCCAGCTGGATACATATGATCAAATGCTCTAAGTAGCAATTATAGCTAGGAGCATCAGGTAGTTATGCACTTGATCGGCAGCCACAGGTGTCCTCCTGAATTCATCTGTATCTCCATCCTCAGGTCTGTGATACAGTTCAATACTGCAGTGGTATTTGTGCTGCATTGTGGTATTTGGTTTTGCTGGGGTGGTATTTTGAGCCACACTACAGTATTGCTGGTCTTATCTACTTGTGTTGCTCTTGTCTACTCGTGTTGCCCTGCCTTCTGACATTTTGAATCTGGCTTCAGCAAGGGGCCTCTCTTTTTTTTTTCCCCAGGGCCACTTTAATAATTAAAGGGGTTGGAAACTTTCTGGTTATCATTGACCAATGTGTTCGTGAGATGATTGCATGACACTTACTAATATAGCCTTTGTTGAAATTCTGCACCATTTTATAAAGTATGCCTCCTTGTACACAAAATCATTTGTGCTGTCAATATAGAGGTTCTGTCCATAAAATGCCTGCTGATGGAGGGTTATGTGATCAGGCAAATTGCCTCCATGTGATGCCTCCTCCATTCAAACACACATGCTAAAATAAATCTCAACAGAACAAGTGCAGAAGACCGCCTCACAGAAAGCTGCATATCTGCATGGGTATGTTACACAATCCAGATTGCCCAAAATTTAACCAGGCCACCTATGATGTGCAATCATCCCATAACTGTGACTACAGAAAAAATAATCACAGTTTTATCATCAAGCCCAAGAATTTCTCAGATGGTTTGGCTTACAGGAAATGCTAATATGGTAGCATGACATCTTACAGCATTCAGTCGATCTCCATTCTTATCATTCAATCATTGTCCTTTAGTTTTAGTACTACCGCATTGACTACCTCATATCGGTACAGTACATACAATCCCATTTTTTATTAATAATACTGAAGTTAGAGAATTTATATCATGTGGCGGTGCAAGGCTCTTCCCAGTAGATCAAGCCACCAAAAACGTCATTATTTTGTAAGGTAGATTTAAAAATACTTGTTAATTTTTTCTTCAGAGTTGCCACTGATTAGCAGACAATTTCACAATGAAAATTGTCCACATCAGAATGTTTCCTTATACTAAAGTTCAAACTTTCTAGGCATCAAAACAAAGCACGAGACTAATTAATACAGCATTGGCATACAACTGCTTGACCTTAACTTCGTTATCAAGAACTGTACTTTTTACAGGAAGTTAACTATTACTTTTTAGCAAATCAAAGTGGCTGAAATTAAAATGGGCATTCACTATCGATTTCAGCTATCATTATGGCTAATAAGAGAACTTTAATTTTAAACTAAATTATTCATTAAGGGGTTGCATGCTAAGTGCACTATAATTTCAGCTTAGAGTTTGACAGGCAAGTTAATGGCGGAGCTTTCGACCAGCAAGGTTCATTTTTCTCATTCTGCAAAATGAATTTGGAAACGCAAATTAGTTTGGAATGAATCCAATGTTTGGTTTAAGTTATTCTAAGCTTCTACTATTGTGAGAGGGAGATGCATGAAAGACATGAAGCCATTGCCTTCTACATTGAGTGACAGAAAGGTGGAAATGTATCCTCTACCTTATCCACATTGGTAAAGAGCTATATTTCTTTATTCATTGCCAGCATTTCAGATTTGTTTTTAATGGTGTAGCCAATGGCATACCTTCCATGGAGGCAGTTTAAACGACTGCTATAGTGCTCAGGGTAGTTGGGACATGGCACTGAACTTCTTTTTCTATTCCAGAGATGAAAGCACTGCATTTTTATGCAGCTGCCACTAGGGGATGCTTAGCAGAAATAATTTTTAAAGCTTCAATTGCAGTCAATAGTAACTGTACACGGGGCAGAGCTTCGCGACTGAGCCGGATGCACACGTCTGCCTGAGCTCCATCGCTGGCCGAACTGTCCAGGCTTTATCACAGCTTTCAGAAAAATAGGCAAAACTACAAGAGACAAGTCTAGAGACCATGGGGGTTCCCCAAGAACCAACTTCTCGCCAGGAGAAATTCAGAGCTTTATGAGAAGAGCTCCAGCTCTAGCTGCGCAGGAAACACCCAAGATTGCGTTGGCCAGGAGAAACGAGACTACAGCTTCTGGGGAGGACAGATCTGAACAGGAGGGTGACAGTGAGATAGATGAAATGCTCCCAATGGAAGAGCAAGTGATATCCAAAACTTTTCTTAAATCACTACTCACACAAGCTCTACAACCAATATTGAAGGAGCTGAAAAATCTAAGGCAGGACTTATGCCATATGCATAATAGAATGGAGGTCCTAGAAACCTCCCAAACAGCAATTGTGGAGTTTAATACGGCGGTCTCCTCCAATATGGATATCTACCAGGCACATGTTAATCATTTATATTCCTTATTGGAAGATCAAGACATCCGGGGCTGCCGCAATAATCTACGCTTAAAAGGTCTCCTGGAGTCAATAGCCCCAGAGGCCATTATGACAACGCTGCACTCCATCTTTAGCTCCCTGTTGGGACAAGACTCTGGAGATCTTTCCATGGACCGTGCCAATAGAGCCCTTTGTCCTCCTCCAAAGCCTCATGAGGCACCTAGGGACAGTATATGCAAGATGACTAGTTATAAGTCAAAATAAAGAATGCTAGCAGCAGTGAGAAAAACAGCCATGATTGAACATGAAGGTTCCACAATCACCATATATAAAGACTTCTCTCCTATGACCCTGCGGAAACACAATCACCTACGCCCACTATTGGAGGTCCTAAAAATCAGAAATAACACCTATAGATGGCTACATCCTTTTGGCCTACTAGTTAATACTCCAGGCAGGAAGGTGGTTATCAGTAGAGATGGCCTTGCGGTTCACCCGGCGGTTGATTTGCGGCGAACTTTGCGTGTTCGCGATTCGCCGAACATGTAAACATATGGAGAAATTCAAGCCCATCATATTCTTTCACATTGTGAAGAACTTTGACCCATGACACATCCATCAGGTGGTACAGGACAGCCAATTGAGATGTTTCAGCACATGGACATACCCCCTACCTTATAAATAAACCTGATCTGGCTGCCATTTTACATTCAGTGTTTTGCCAGTGTAGGGAGAGGTTGCTGTGTGGAGCAGGGACAGGCTGTTAGGGACACCAAACACTAGCTAATAGGGCCACAAAAGTCATTTTAAGCACTAGTATAGGTGTGCTATCAATATGTGTGTTACACAGAGGGGTGCGATATACTTATAATATACTTTTATAATGAGTCAAAAACACATAGATCTATATAGTGATCACCTGGAAGTCAGGGGCCTAGGGGCTAGGGGCTTACGAGGGCCATTTTTATATAGGGTAAGGTTCCGGACGGGGTAGCTCTTATCAGGGCGGGTGGTCTGTAGTTGGGCCAGAATAGTAGCCCCCCTGTAGGGCAATATCTGGGACAGTTCTTTGCCCACCCTGTCCTTCAATACCACATCATCATCTAGCCCAGTGATGGATGTTTTTTTGCTTTCCCTCCTGGATTCATGGATGTGCACTGGAACCCCCCGGATTGTGGTAGGACATATGGTTTCTCATTTGGTGCCGCCGAGCACCTGATTTAGTGCCGCCGAGCACTTGTTATTGCCTACCACATCTATGCTTTTTGCTTAACTTTAATAATTTTATTTATTTTCATTTTGAGGGATATCTTTTCCATTCACACGTCCGCAAAATGTGTCCGCATCCGTTCCGCAATTTTGCGGAATGGGTGCAGACGCATTCATTTTCAATGAGCCCGGAATGTGCTTTCCGCATCTGCATTTGCGGATCCACATCCGTATTTGCGGATCCGCACATCCGCATCCGTGCTTCCGTTTCCGCGAAAAAATAGAACATGTCCTATTCTTGTCCGAAATTGCAGGCAAGATTAGGCATTTTCTATTATAGTGCCGGCGATGTGCGGTCCACAAATTGCGGAATGCACATTGCCGGTGTCCGTGTTTTGCGGATCCGCAAAACACTTACGGACGTGTGAATGGACCCTCATAGTAAAATTATTAAAGGTTACGTTTTATCTTTATGTATATTCTAATGGATTGCCTTCCTTGCACAATTTTATAATATACTTTCTATGTTAGAAAGTATATTATAGTGCATTTGTATTGTGCGGCAGTTGTGTGCGGTTCTGCTGCGATACTGCAGGTATATAGAGGGACAAGCGTTATTGGAACAAATAATTTCTGCTGGTGTGATATAGTCGTCCCCCAAAAAAACTGATTGAAGCGGGGTGTTATATTCCAATATACTTTCTTTATAGTGCATTTTGGTACTGTATAGTGCATTTGCGCATGCGCGTACGTGAAAATTATATTGCCGATATTTCGCATTTAAAAAAAAAATGAATGGAGATCGCAAATTCGAATAATACATCTGGTATGTCACTGTCCATGTTGTGGGACTATTTGTGCACTTCTAGTAATTATTTCTTGGCTGCAAATATGAGCTGAAGGGTTTTCAAGGTTCGCCTGCCATTAAAATTAGAGTTGAGCAGACGCCAGGATGTTCGGGTTCGGCAGCTTCGGCCGAACTTGAAAAAAAAGTTCGGGTTCAGGACCCAAACTTTACCCGAACTTGACCCCATTGAAGTCCATGGGGACCCGAACTTTTGGGCACTAAAATTGCTCTAAAATTGTCCTGGAAAGGGCTAGAGGGCTGCAAAAGGCATCAAAATGTGCTTAAGAGCATGACAACTGTTCTGCAAACAAATGTGGATAGGGAAATGACTTAAAATAACATAAAATACAGAAAAATTAAAAATAACAATCTGGATCTAGGAGTAGGAGGTTGAGGAGGCAGTGGATGGGTGTATGTGGTGGTGTAGGTTGACGTGGCGGTGTAGGTGGAAGCGGCGGAGAAGGAGGAATAGGTAGCCAACACTGATTTGTGTTATTTTTTATTTTAAAATTGGGGTATCCCCCAAAATATTGGGACATATAACAAAATAAAACTAAGAATAAGTGCACTTGAGTACAGGAATGGATGGTTGAGGCTGGAATAAATATCTGTTCTGCACAAGGTACTGACAAGTCCTGTGGGATCCATGCCTGGTTCATTTTAATAAACGTAAGCTTGTCCACATTGGCTGCGGCCTGTGATAATGCTCTCTGCCGTGCTAAACACACGTTCACACTATACACTGGCTGCAGGGCAGGTCAGCACCTCCAAGGCTGACAAAGCTTTTCTACATTTTGGCCATGCTAACCCTGCCTTCTCAGGTGCTGGTGGTGCCCCAGCTGCGTTGGCAACCTCTTCCTCCTCCTTTGCCTTCGCCTTGTGCTTCCACTGTGCCCCCGCTGTTAGGTGGGAATGCTATCATCAGCGTGCGCTTGTAGTCGCGCATCTTCCGATCAGTAACAGATGTTTTTACTAAATTTAGTTCCCTGTCAGCAATGCAGAGCAGGGGTTCATTCACGGCAAAAGGAGGTTCATGTCACCCAGCAATAGAACAGAGGATTTTGAGAGATTAAGGCCCCTGTCAGCAATGCAGAGCAGGGATTCATTCACAGCAAAAGGGGGATCATGTCACCCAGCAATAAAACAGAGGATTTTGAGAGATTTAGGCCCCTGTCACCCAGGCACAGCAGGGGTTCATTCACGGCATAAGGGGGTTCATGTCACCCAGCAATACAACAGAGGATTTTGAGAGAATTTATGCCCCAGTCACCCAGGCACAGCAGGGGTTCATTCACGGCAAAAGGGGGTTCATGTCACCCAGCAATTCAACAGAGGATTTTGAGAGATTTAGGCCCCTGTCAGCAATGCAGAGCAGGGGTTCATTCACAGCAAAAGGGGGTTCATGTCACCCAGCAATACAACAGAGGATTTTGAGAGATTTAGGCCCCTGTCAGCAATGCAGAGCAGGGGTTAATTCACGGCAAATGGGGGTTTATGTCACCCAGCAATAGAACAGAGGATTTTGAGAGATTTTGGCCCCTGTCAGCAATGCAGAGCAGGGGTTCATTCACGGCAAAAGGGGGTTCATGTCACCCAGCAATACAACAGAGTATTTTGAGAGATTTAGGCCCCTGTCAGCAATGCAGAGCAGGGGTTCATTAACGGCAAAAGGGGGATCATGTCACCCAGCAATACAACAGAGGATTTTGAGAGATTTAGGCCCCAGTCACCCAGGCACAGCAGGGGTTAATCACGGCAAAAGGAGGTTCATGTCACCTAGCAATAGAACAGAGGATTTTGAGAGATTTAGACCCCTGTCAGCAATGCAGAGCAGGGGTTCATTCACGGCAAAAGGGAGTTCATATCACCCAGCAATACAACAGAGGATTTTGAGAGATTTAGGCCCCAGTCAGCAATGCAGAGCAGGGGTTCATTCACGGCAAAAGGGGGTTCATGTCACCCAGCAATACAACAGAGGATTTTGAGAGATTTAGGCACCTGTCACATAGGCACAGCAGGGGTTTATTCACGGCAAAAGGGGGTTCATGTCACCTAGCAATACAAAAGAGGATTTTGAGAGATTTAGGCCCCTGTCAGCAATGTAGAGCAGGGGTTTATTCGTGGCAAAAGGGGGATCATGTCCCCAGCAATACAACAGAGGATTTTGAGAGATTTAGGCCACAGTCACCCAGGCACAGCAGGGGTTCATTCACGGCAAAAGGGGGTTCATGTCACCCAGCAATACAACAGAGGAATTTGAGAAATTTAGGCCCCAGTCACCCAGGCACAGCAGGGGTTCATACACGGCAAAAGGGGTTTCATGTCACCCAGCAAGACAACAGAGGATTTTGAGAGATTTAGGCCCCTGTCAGCAATGCAGAGCAGGGGTTTATTCATGGCAAAAGGGGTATCATGTCACCCAGCAATACAACAGAGGATTTTGAGAGATTTAGGCCCATGTCAGCAATGCAGAGCAGGGGTTCATTCACGGAAAAAGGGGATTCATGTCTCCCAGCAAAACAACAGAGGATTTTGAGAGATTTAGGCCCCTGTCAGCTATACAGAGCAGGGGTTCATTCACGGCAAATGGGTTTTCATGTCACACAGCAAACGAAGAGAGGATTTTGATAGATTTAGGCCCCTGTCAGCAATGCAGAGCAGGGGTTCATTCACGGCAAAGGGGGGTTCATGTCACCCAGCAATAGAACAGAGGATTTTTAGAGATTTAGGCCCCTGTCACACAGGCACAGCAGGGGTTCATTCACGGCAAAAGGGGGTTCATGTCATCACCCAGCAATTTAACAGAGGATTTTGATATATTTAGGCCCCTGTCACCCAGGCACAGCAGGGGTTCATTAACGGCAAAAGGGGGATCATTTCACCCAGCAATACAACAGAGAATTTTGAGAGATTTAGGCCGCTGTCAGCAATGCAGTGCAGGGGTTCATTCACGGCAAAAGGAGGTTCATGTCACCTAGCAATACAACAGAGGATCTTGAGAGATTTAGGCCCCTGTCAGCAATGCAGAGCAGGGGTTCATTATCGGCAAAAGGGGGTTCATGTCACCCAGCAATACAATAGAAGATTTTGAGAGATTTTGGCCCCTGTCACCCAGGCACAGCAGGGGTTTGTATACGCCAAAAATGGTAAAATGTCACCCGACAATTGAAAATAAGATTTAGGGCACTAAAATTGGCACTTTTTTTATATTAAAATGGCTCTAAAATGGTCCTTGAAAAGGCTAGAGGGATGTAAAAGGCAATAAAATGTGCTTAAGAGCATGGCAACTGCTCTGCAAACAAATGTGGATAGGGAAATAACTTAAAATGAAATAAAATAACTAAAAATTACAAATTATTAACCTGCAACTCAGAGAAGGAGGTGGATATGGAGTCGGAGGTTGAAGAGGCGGTGAATGTGGTATTGTAGCTGGAGGCAGCAATGGAGGAGAAACAGGTAGCCAACAAAACAAATAAAAGAAAACAAAGAATCATTGCACTTGACTTGTGTACAAGAATGTATGTTTGACAGTGGAATAAAAGTCTGCGAGGTGACAAATCTTTTACACATGTCGGCCATGCTAACCTTGCATTCTGAGGTGCTGGCGCTGACACAGCTGCGTTGGTGACCTCTTCCTCCTCCCCTGCCTTCGCCTTGTGCTTCCACTTGTCCCCTGGCGTCTGTCGTGAATGCTCTCAGGAGCGTGTCTACCAGCGTGCGCCTGTAGTCACGCATCTTCCGATCACGCTCCAGTGAGGGAATTAAGGACGGCACATTGTCTTTGTAACAGGGATCCAGCAGGGTGGCTACCCAGTAGTCAGCACACGTTAAAATGTGGGCAACTCTGCAGTCGTTGCGCAGGCACTGCAGCATGTAGTCGCTTATGTGTGCCAGGCTGCCCAGAGCTAAGGACAAGCTGTCCTCTGTGGGAGGCGTATTGTCTGCGTCCTCCGTATCCCCCCAGCCACGCACCAGTGATGGGCCCGAGCTGCGTTGGATACCACCCTGCTGTGAACATGCTTCATCCCCATCCCCATCCTCCTCCTCCTCCTCCTCCTCATCCTCCTCCTCCTCCTCGTCCTTCAGTAGTGGGCCCTGGCAGGCCAAGTTTGTACCTGGCCTCTGCTGTTGCAAAAATCCTCTTTCTGACCCACTACTAAAAGACTGGCCTGAAAGTGTTAGAGATGACCCCTCTTCCTTCTCCTCGTCCTGGGTCACATCCTCTTCCATCATCGCCCTAAGTGTTTTCTCAAGGAGACATAGAAGTGGTATTGTAACGCTGATAACGGCATCATCGCCACTGGCCATGTTGGTGGAGTACTCGAAACAGCGCAACAGGGCACACAGGTCTCGCATGGAGGCCCAGTCATTGGTGGTGAAGTGGTGCTGTTCCGCAGCGCGACTCACCCGTGCGTGCTGCAGCTGAAACTCCACTATGGCCTGGTGCTGCTCGCAGAGTCTCTCCAGCATGTGCCAGGTGGAGTTCCAACTGGTGGGCACGTCGCATATGAGACGGTGAGCGGGAAGGCCGAAGTTACGCTGTAGAGCAGACAGCCGAGAGGCGGCAGGATGACAACGCCGGAAGCGGGCACAGACGGCCCGCACTTTATGCAGCATCTCAGACATGTCGGGGTAGTTGTGAATGAATTTCTACACCACCAAATTCAGCACATGCGCCAGGCAAGGGATGTGCGTCAAACCGGCTAGTCCCAGAGTTGCAACGAGATTTCGCCCATTATCGCACACCACCAGGCTGAGCTTGAGGCCCACTGGCAGCAACCACTCGTCGGTCTGTTGTTCTATACCCGCCACAACTCCTGCGCGGTGTGGGGCCTGTCCACCAAACACATCAGTTTCAGAATGGCCTGCTGACGTTTACCCCTGGCTGTGCTGAAGTTGGTGGTGAAGGTCTGTCGCTGACCGGATGAGGACGTGGTAAAAGAGGAGGAGGAAGCCAAGTAGGAAGAGGAGGCAACAGGAGGCAAAGAATGATGCCCTGCGATCCTTGGTGGCGGAAGGACGTGCGCCAAACAGCTCTCCGCCTGGGGCCCAGCCACCACTACATTTACCCAGTGTGCAGTTAGGGAGATATAGCGTCCCTGGCCGTGCTTACTGGTCCACGTATCTGTGGTTAGGTGGACCTTGCCACAGATGGCGTTGCGCAGTGCACACTTGATTTTATCCGATACTTGGTTGTGCAGGGAGGGCATGGCTCTCCTGGAGAAGTAGTGGCAGCTGGGAACGACGTACTGTGGGACAGCAAGCGACATGAGCTGTTTGAATCTGTCCATCTCCACCAGCCTGAATCACAGCATTTCAAAGGCCAGCAGTTTAGAAATACTGGCTGTCACGGCTGAGGATGGGGAAAGCCCTCAGCCGTGTGATGCCAGAAGATGGATGGTCGATGCAAGGCCAGGACAGGAATCAGGGAGCAGGTCACCTCCTATCAATCCCTAATTCTTTCCCTGTCTCCTAGCTGTATGAGCCGACCCTGATGATGGGAGGGCTCATACTCCGGAACCTAATATTCCTACTCGCCCTCAGGGTGGCCCTGGACTAGGAGAAGGGTAAGACTACCTGTTCCTCCAGGATACGGACGAACAGGAGTCTCACTGGCCAAGCTATAAAGAAAGGGGAAACATAAACAGACATATGGCAATGGCAGGTAAGTGAAACAAGAACCACACCTACCTGCCACAGACACACAGTCTGGAACCCATGTGCAAGTGCTGCTGTCCACAACAACACAAGGGACACAGCACACACCACACATCACACGGCAACCCAGGAAACCATAAGCTGCAATAAATAAAGAGACCAAACACACACCTTCATAACACCATGTAACATAGGCTATGACCTCAAGGGTGGCCCCCACTGGCAGATGGTATATCACAGGAGGATGACTCCAGCTAGCCATGGCTGAAGTACCCCTCAGACTACTGATCTAAACTGAGGCTTTATAGCCCATGTAGCCACACCCACACACAGACACACCCAGTGCACACATACTAGGAAGGAAGTTAACCCTTCCAACACAAGGCAAGGGAAGACGGCCACTTAAAGGGGAAGTACACACATAAACACAGACTTCACCTGTTGCCGCGGGCAACGGCATGCGTGGCAACCATGTCCTGGGGATCAGCCAGAAGGCCGAGACACTGCCACCACATGCATACAACACCAAACGGGCAACCAAGTGAAGGAAAATGTCACTAAGCACACCATAGGCCGTGACACTGGCATTCAGGGCATGGGATCGAGGGTGGCTAGGTGGGAATTTACGCTTTCTCTCAAAGGTTTGTGAGATGGAAAGCTGAACGCTTCCGTGTGACATGGTGGAGATGCTTAGTGACGGAGGTGGTGTTGTTGGTGGCACATCCTCTGTTTGCTCGGCGGCAGGTGCCAACGTTCCTCCAGAGGCGGAGGAAGAGGCCGAGGCAGAAGAGGGAGCAGTGGGAGCCTGAGCCCTTTCTTGGTTTTGAAGGTGCTTACTTCACTGCAGCCCGTGTCTCGCATGTAGATGCCTGGTCATGCAGGTGGTGCTAAGGTTCAGAACATTAATTCCCTGCTTCAGGCTCTGATGGCACAGCATGCAAACCACTCGTGTCTTGTCGTCAGCACATTGTGTGAATAAGTGCCAAGCTAGGGAACTCCTTGAAGCTGCCTTTGGTGTGCTCGGTCCCTGTTGACGGTGGCCAGTAGCAGGCAAACTGTTTTGGCGACGGCTGCTCTGCTTTTGCACCCTGCTCCCGCTTTTGCTATGCTGTTGGCTCGGTCTCAGCACTGCCTCTTCCTCCGAACTCTGAAAGTCAGTGGCACGACCTTCATTCCATGTGGGGTCTAGGACCTCATCGTCCCCTGCATCGTCTTCAACCCAGTCTTCCTCCCTGACCTTCTTTTCGGTCTGCACACTGCAGAAAGATGCAGCAGTTGGCACCTGTGTTTCGTCATCATCAGAGACGTGCTGAGGGGGTATTCCCATGTCCTCATTAGGAAACATAAGTGGTTGTGCGTCAGTGCATTCTATGTCTTCCACCGCTGGGGAAGGGCTAGGTGGATGCCCTTGGGAAACCCTGCCAGCAGAGTCTTCAAACAGCATAAGAGACTGCTGCATGACTTGATGCTCAGACTGGTTCCCCGATATGTACGGGGGTGATGTGACAGACTGATGGGCATGGGTTTTAGGTGCCACCTGTGCGCTTTCTGCAGAAAACTGGGTGGGAGATAATGTGAACGTGCTGGATCCACTTTCGGCCACCCAATTGACTAGCGCCTGTACTTGCTCAGGCCCTACCATCCTTAGAACTGCATTAGGCCCGACCAAATATCGCTGTAGATTCTGGCAGCTACTGGGACCTGAGGTTGTAGGTTCAGTAGGACGTGTAGCTGTGGCAGAACGGCCACGTCCTCTCCCTGCACCAGAGGCTCCACCAACACCACCACCACGACCATGACCGCGTCCCTTATTGGATGTTTGCCTCATAGTTAGCGTTCACAAAGCAAAGTAAAAAGTGGTTAAGTATGTTAAAAATAATTAACCGCCAATATAAACCCTGATGTAGGGTATTGCACTCTTTTTTTTTTTTTTACTCTATATGACAGCGGTATTTGTGGCCTAAATGTGACACTCACTTATGCACGTCTTATCCCAGATGTGCAGTATATCAGAGGCTTTTTTCACCCCAGTAACCAAAAAGCCGTATTTCTGGCCTAAATGTGACAGTCACTTAAGCACGTCTAATCCTAGATGTGCAGTATATCAGAGGCTTTTTTCACCCCAGTAACCAAAATGCTGTATTTCTGGCCTAAATGTGACAGTCACTTATGCATGTCTAATCCTAGATGTGCAGTATATCAGAGGCTTTTTTCACCCCAATAACCAAAAAGCTGTATTTCTGGCCTAAATGTGACAGTCACTTATGCTTGTCTAATCCTAGATGTGCAGTATGTTAGAGGGTTTTTTCACCCCAGTAACCAAAAAGCCGTATTTCTCGCCAAAATGTGACAGTCACTTATGCACGTCTAATCCTAGATGTGCAGTATATCAGAGGTTTTTTTCCCCCCAGTAACCAAAAAGCTGTATTTCTGTCCTAAATGTGACAGTGACTTTTGGGGCAAGTAGTATGACGCTTGTTGATTGGCTGCATTGCAGCCTTTCAAAAAGCGCCATAAAAATCGCCGAACACCGAACCCGAACCCGAACTTTTACGTAAATGTTCGGGTTCGGGTCTGGGTGCCGAAAACCCTAAAGTTCGATACGAACCCGAACTTTACAGTTCGGGTTCGCTCAACTCTAATTAAAATTAATGGGACCCGCCGCAAACTTGTGGTTTGAAAACATTTGATCGCGTTCGTGCTATCACGTTTGCGAACCGTCCCGGCAGATGTTCGTCCATCACTAGTTATCAGATCACACGCAGACTTACAGTGAATTTATGAGGTTTTGGAAATAGAAGCCCTGGTTATTTCGTACTGGTGCCAAGCCCAGAACATAGCTGATCTCTACCTCAGATCACTCCTTGGACTCCAGTAAGTTCCTCCAAGTCCCACAGAAGTCCCACAGAAGTAGACAAATTCCAAGCAAGCTGACGCCACAGAGACTCCAGATTTCAAGTCCCACAGAAGTAGATTTCCAAGTCCCACAGAAGTAGACAAATTCCAAGCAAGCTGACGCCACGGAGACTCCAGATTTCCACCGGCCCTCAGACGGAGATGGACTGACTTATAATCATATAACCGAAAGAGGATGGTTATATCCACTTTAATTTATCCGTTGCTTTTCTATCTCCTTTCTTCTTTTCTCATCCTTTACATTCTCCCTATCCTGTCTTTTTATTTCTTTCCCTCTCGTTTTCATCCTCTGACCGGAGTTTAATATTCTCAACTACCTCATTGCTCATTTAATAGTGTAAGTTTGATTTGGTCACATTGCTATTTATGTTAATAACTTTTTCTTATATTGCTGGACTATCCCTAGCAAGCCTTTTCTAAAAGGTTACCAATGTGTGCTTCTATACTTGATTTAACAAGGTCCGATGTCACTTTATTTTAGCTGGCCTAGGGTGGGGCCATTGGCTGAGTAAATGGAAGGCCTCCCTCCCACTGCTTTAGGGGATCTCATTAACTATTACCTCTCTTTTACCTCCCTCCCCCTTTCCTCCCTTGATCCTCAACCTTTCTTTCCCCCCCTCACTTCTCACAAAGTTTCTGAAGGCCATGGGTGCAACTTGGGGACCGGTGATCGGGATGCTTTAGGAGTCCGTTGTGAGTTTTTCACCAGCTATGTTTGTACTCCTTTTGATGAGAGATGATGGCTGAAACCGGGTTGGAATGGCTTTTTTGCAAGAAACTTATTTTAGAGCTAAGCATGTACCTAAACTCAATCATTTAATATATTCACAATGGTACCATAGTACGTCCCCGTCCTCCATGTCCCGGGGGGTCAGTATATCAATCCACAGGAACATTCCTTTCTCTGTGTGCTTTTCCTATACAGACCCCAAGGGGAGATATTTGTTTGTCAAAGAGGTTATAGGATCACAACTATACACTTTGGGAAACATATATGCCCCAAATACCAACCAGGCAGAATAGTTATGCAACACAATAGATCTCTTTAGATCTTATGCAGAGGGTTGCATTATTCTGTGCAGAGATTTGAATATCTCTTTGAATCCAGATTTGGACTCCTCGGCCTCAGGTTCATCATGAACACAACTCGTTTATTACATGTGATACAACAAGGTAGATTATCTTCCTCCCCATTGGTGCTTGTCAGCACTGATGCGGAGAAAGCATTCGATGAAGTGGATTGGTTGTTCATGTCAAGCGTTCTTATGCAATTTGGAATCCCGTCTCAGTTCCTTACTGCCATTATGTCTATGTATAGCTCCCCTATAGCCCAGGTATGGGTGAATGGGGTTCTTTCTCCCCCATTTAAGATTAGCAATGGCACCCGGCAGGGATGTCCTCTATCCCCAATATTGTTTTTTCTGACAAAATAGACATTATTATAGGCATTTAGGAAGGACTCGAGAGTAAGAGTGTAATGATGCAGAACCCCAAACAACAAGACAGAGTTTAAACAATGGTGGATTTATTAAATGACGGCAGTACAGTCCAGACCAGAAATCATATGCAGGTAATGAATCCAAATAATAACTTGTGCAGGAAAACTCATAAGGGACAGCCAGACCAGGCCAAAGTTTATATGCTCAGAAATAGTCAGTGTAACACAGTACCTAGGGACGAGACATTTCCAGGGTCCGATCCGAGGTCCAACAGGAGACAAACTGTTCTGCATAGAAGTTTCCCACAGGCAGTCTCTAGAGATGGATTAAGGAAATCAGAGGTCATGCACAGGTAGTCTGGAAGAATGTGAACAGCAACATACACCTGGGTTGTCAAAACAACAGTGGGCACTGAACAGCCCGGGAGATCACCTCTTAAACACCTGCTAGCCAATCACAGAGTGCCATGTGTCTATTCCTCATAGGCCATATGATTATCCTAATCCCTGACACTTGTGCGCCCTTGGATGATGTAGGAAGGCGCAAGGGTCCGTCATTGACAGAAGGTACGTGTCACCGAGGTTCCTGGCCACGGTGAGATAGGAACCGGTAATTTTGTGTGTCAGCGGCAGCTAGTGCTCGCTGACACTGTTTTTACTTAGTGTGGCTGTAACGCCAATCCGGGCCTTATTGGGAGCAGCCAAAGAGCAGGGTGGGTGGCTGTTCCCCACGTTCCAGGCCAGGTTTTGGGCTGAGATTTAAAAACCCAGCCAGCAGCTCAGCTGAGTGTGGAATTATCCTCCAGGTGATAATGGAGCTGTGGAAGCTCTGTGTTTGGGAGTTCAGGAGTTCCACCATGCTGCAAGGCTGAGAGCCGCATGAGAGCTGCCTGCTGGGAGTCAGGCTCCCTAAAGCCTGCTGTGGACTGCCAGGTCACATGTTTTGTTTTGTGGACTCTTGCTGTGTGAATTAACACCAGGACCCTGCAAAGTATTGTTTTTCTTTTCTGCCTTTTTGTGTGAATAAACACTGAACTTTTGCTTTTCAACCGTGGTCTTGCCACTGTATTGCGTCCGCTTACTCTGCCTACCAGAGCAAATCCCTACAATGGTCATTGATCACTTAACCTATGCCTGCCCTCTAATCTACTAGAGTTTATGTACAGGTATATTCGACGTCAGCGTAGCAAATAAGATGTACGTATGTTCAGCCGCGTAACCCTTTGCGAACCTCTTCTCAAGCGTGCACGCAAACGCTCAAGCGGCCCAGCATTTATACGCAATCGCGTCGGCATGGATGCCATATCGGCAACCCCCCGCAAAGGAGTTGGAACTGAAAATTCCACAGGCACATGCGTGACCTGTCACGCTACTCCAATGGGATCCTCCGCAGGCCGAGCCCCACGAGAATTCCTGGGGTCCCCAGTGGACAGCGAAACAGGGGAGTGTCTTACAAAGAGGTATCCAAATCAGTCATAGGGAACATTGTCTTGCGGCATTTGCATAGGATGTGTTACTATACATATCCAATCCTAGCAAAGCCATTCCTGCAATTATTTTTATTTTCGATCATTTTGGCAAACTCTCCAACTTTAAAATGAATCCCATTAAATCACATGTCCTGAACATTACATTGCCAAAGCATATCAGTCTAGAATTACAGAGTAAACACCCTTTTTATGGTCATCATCCTCTATAAAGTTTCTGGGAGTGAATATAACAGCTAATATCACCTCTTTATATAAAGCTAATTTCCATGATCTTCCTTCCCAGATCCAATCCCTGCTACAATCCTGGTAAATACTTTACGTTTCGTGGTTTGGGAAAAAGACTTTAGTAAAGACAATAGTACTACCAAAAGTACTGTATTATTTACAAGTACTACCAATAAAACTTCCCAATATATTTTTCCAAAAATTGAGATCAATTCTATCAATGTTTTTGTGGCGATAACAAAGACCTAGGTTAGCACACTCCTTTCTGGTCCAACCTTCTATAAAATGAGGTCTGGGACTTCCAGATTTCAAGGCTTACTATAAAGCTGTACATAGTACCCGCTGCTTAGATTGGCTGAGGGCTCCTAGTGACAAGTTTGATGTGCAAGCATAAACAGCCATGTGAATTAGACCTCTTAGGTCCTTGTTGTTGTCCACAAAATCAATAAGTAACTTGCACATCTCCACTCAAAACACTTTGACTAAACATACGCTGGCACAGTGGCATGGGAGAGGAATAAAAAAATCCCTTCTGGACAACCCCCTAGAACTGATGCAAGGTAGAGACACTCTTCTAGATTCACTCAATTCCTTTAGGGACACCTTGCTTGCTTCAGCTAGGAAAAATAACACTCCTTTACTAGATATATGGAGGGTCAGAGAATCTATCTCTGTCTAATCAACTTCAATCCCATTCTCTTCTCAATGATCTCCCCTTTCTATATTATGTATCTAACTAGTTATATAAAAAAATATGCCACACCTTCCCATATAACTCATGAGCAATCCATCTTTGAAAAATGTGCATTACAAATGGCAGAACCCCCCCAAAAAAATTCTAAGATGTACTCACTTTTGCTTCCCAAAAAACAAAACTTAGAATACTAGTTTATAAAGAAGTGGGAATGTGATATTAGACATCAATTGTTTGAAACTGAGGTTAAAACTGCTTTTTCCCTCGCTACGAAGGTTTCTCGATGTGTGAGGCTACAAGAAAATTACTATAAATTACTAACCAGATGGCACTACACTCCGGTCAAAATATTTCCAGGCAGTGTTCCTACCTGTTGGATATGCGGCAGAGATAGGGGCTCCGTTATTCACATCTGGTGGCAGTGTCCTAGGATATCAGAATTCTGGACATTGGTACAAAAAGAATTAAAGAAAATCTGGGGGTTTGATATCCCATTAACACCAAAAATCTACTTTCTAGGAATTTTCTCTAAATTACCGATCCCTAACACTACTAAATATTTATTACATTCTCTTTTGGCAATAGCTACATTACTGATCGCAGGTCATTGGAAGATGGAGGAGCTTCCCTCTCTGGCTCATTGGCAGAGAGGGAGACAAGATTTATAGATTTGAACAATTAGCTTCTTGGGAACTCCACTCTTCAGGCAAGATTAAAAAGATTTGGGAGCCCTGGGCAAAATATAGTAATTATTCTGATAAATGCTCAGATTATCTACTTGTGTTAACTTGGTAATACACAAACCTCTCTAATGGCTAGAAGTTCTGAGTCCCTGACAAGATATCAGGAATAGACCAAAGGTGGCCTATAGATATCTTCCCTCACCCCCTTCCCTTCTTTTTCCTGAACTTTCCCCCCGCGATACCCTAAAACTCTTTATTTCTTTTTCAAGATTTATTTTATATTTGTATCTGTATCAGCCACTAAATGTTACGCAGTATCTTTAATGTATCTTTAATATTATTACGATATGTTCCTTAGAGTTTGATATAAGAGTGTATGATTCACTGGTGTGAAAGCTCTCTCTGAAGATACAACAGAAGTTTGTACTACTCTTTAGAACACCGATGTAACATTTACCTCTTGTATTATTTGTATTGTTTTCTTTTTTATATTACTTTAATAAATATTATTGTTAAACAAAAAAAAAGTAACTGTACACATTTCTATCCACTTAGCTCCACCTAGTGGTGGCTTCATCCAGACAGGTTTAAAATGCACTGTATGAGGCAGACAAAAAGCTGTGTCGATAGATTTATAAATATAACGTATTTATAGATGTTGCAGGGTTAGCACTCAAGCTCTTAACTCAAATTTCTTAATTCATCGGGTTATCTTGAGACAAAAGCCATTGAAAAGCAATTGAAGGTGTTTGCTTAACGCATTTAGTTTAGATAACACGTCTCATAAATCATGAGTGTTAACTCTACTACATCCGTATGCTGGTTGTGTGGTGTAAATGCAGTGTGGCGCCACATTTCTGAAGCATTTGTGAAGTCGGATAAAGTGGGTGAGGCAGAGGGTGACCTTTTTTATTACAGTTTTCTTTTTACATTTTTCCGCTTAATTAAAAGAATTGTGATCTTGACAGAAATCTGGGGAGTTGTGCTTTGCTTACCACGTTGACTGGGAGTGTTTTACGCATGTGTACTAGGAAACTGGGTGTAGCATGGGGGCCAATGCAAATTTTTATGATGGAGCCCTATGGGATCTGGGTACATCCGTGAGTAGAGCCAAAAAGTAGGACATATTTTCCTCAAGTGGATAGGATATGATTTTGACATACCATTGACAATGCAAGCAACATCTTGTTATGCATTTTAAAAATATCAAAAGGCTGAGACATTCACAGACATTACAGAAACAATAGACAATTTCCTCATGGTTTGGCATTGTGACTATTTTCGCCCGTGCCAGTTTGTCTAAATGTTTAGGTTATTACATTACTGGCTTTACATTAGTGAAGGAGAAAACTGATGTCTTAGACTCGACCCATCAAGTAGGCCAGAATAAACCCTATGGATACCTTTTTACAGAAATGTAAAAAATGTTTATTTCCTAAATGCAAACTTAAGCAACTTTCTAAATAGTCTTTATAAAAACATTCCAATCATTTTGCATCCACAGAGTGTGCGCAAATCCTTCACCTAGCTGCTGGTGCTGCAAAATCTGAATAAATCTGTCAGAGTCCTCCTCCTGTTTCAGACAACCCTCTCACTTCTCTTTGTGTTAGAGATTATTGCATGAAGGCTTAGGAGTAACAGATGTGAGTCGAGGGGGGGCGGGGATTCCAAGGAGGTCAGCTCACACAAACTGAAAGTAGGGAGGAAAGCACACCCAGGGCAGTTTGGAAGGAGTAGAAAGCAGCATCCTGGACACACAGATCAGCATATAGTACTGGAAGAGACATATTTTTACTTGTGAAAAGTCTAAAACTACTAATAGGTTGTAAGCTGTATATCCGAATTTTAGAGAATGAATAAAGGAATAAAGGCTGTAGTCTGAAACTTAAACTTAGTCCAACTTTTCTGTTCAAGGTTACCATTAACATATGTATGTTGCCCATGTCACAGGTGTTCATAGCCTTTATGAGTACTTGTCAACTCTCATACCATGTTTGATTTAGTAAATAACTGAATTCCCCATGAAAATCAATCTGCCTTTCTTTGAAATGCTCTTGCCATTCTTCTTTTATTCCTCTGAAAATGTATGAATACATGTACAACTGGGTGTTACCATTCCCTTGTCAAAATGTTTTTTATCTGCAGTCTGACACTGTTATATGATCAGTACTGATTGGTTATAGTCAGGGAGATTAGAGACCCAACTTATTGACAAGAATAATTATAGCAACCAGTGAATTGTTTCATACATTTCCAGAAGGAGTTCCATTTCCACTTTCAGGAGGGATTGTAAGATGAATACTGTGCATATGCAAATGACGACATCCTCTCCCCTCAAGAGAAAATACTTAGCTTCATTGAGGTGGAGAATGACGTCATGAACTCATGTACAGTATTTGAGAAGCAAAGCCAGATGCACTGAGCATGTGGTGATTGTGTAGCAAGGGACAGGGGAAGTGGCAAGAGGTGCTCTGGTTCTCTGAGGGACTTGGGGCCTACCTTTCATTTCACTGATGACCTAATTAGCATATCACCTAAAAGTGATATATCTTGGGAATGGAAACCAATAATTATGGTATTGGTTGTTGTTGTCTGTCCTGATGACAGATGTTCTTTAAAATAAAGCAGAACATTGCAATTACATCTAGTGTCCTCTTCTGTCTTCCTTGAGGTGTCCACCTACTTCCCTTACGGTATTGGGAATTTTAAATGAACACATAAATACACATAATTTACATATGAGTATACATGTTCAGTCTATTTCTATGTATGTGTTTCCCTGTAGCAGACACCCTTCCTCCACGACTAGGCACATGTCTAAGGTAAGGGCCATATTACACCAACAGATTCTGCAGGCAATTGTCAGGAGGGAAGTGTTCCTTCCCGGCAGTCACCTGCTCGTCAGCTTCAGTGAAGGAGACCGCTGCTATCACTCCTGATTACAAGGCTCGATCTGCCGCCGGCAAATGATTATTTTTAAACATGTTGAAAGACTCTGATTACCTGATGAATGAGTGTTTGCTTGTTCATAGGGTAATTTGCGGCACTATCATACTGCTAGATCATCTCTAATAAGCTTTCATGTGAATACTTCTTAGTGATGATCTTAGCGATTACCTGTAGGTGTAATATGACCTTTAATCTAGCCCTAATTGGATTGTGGATTACAGGCCCCTTTATGCTGTCTGAGCATCAGGCAGATAATCGCTAACAAGAGTTCGGATGAACATTCATTAGCAATAATCTGCCGATGTAAAGGTGCCACATGCTCGTTCACGGGGTAATATGATTGTTTTTGGGCTGTCACCTAAATCATTGTTTTCCAGCAGCAGATTGTGGTTTCTTAAAAGCAGTCTGCTGCTGGCAAACAATGATTCTGTATGGGGATGAACGATGGCATTAGCGATCACTGCTCCTCATACTGTGAAAACTAAATGCACTAATGAGCAGGTGATTGTCAGGAATGAACGCTTCCTTCCCAACAATCATTTGCTCTGTCTAACAGTGTAAAAGGCCATTAAAGGCTATGTATACCTTCGGTGGCAATTTGTTTTACCGATTGCATTTTACTCATTTTGGTCTAAAAATCATTTTTTCAATTGGTCTTTATTAAAAATAGTGAGCCATTCTGTCACAAAGGGTTAGCTGTTTTACTAGCTGTATCAATCGTACTTTTCACTTTCACTTTGTGCAGTCATCTAATAAACCTTCTCTCTAAATTACTAAAAGGTCATAAACACTTATGTAAGCTACATTCTTATCAGTTAGATAAGAATTCAGCTATAATGAGAACAGAGAGAAAAGTCAGATGTACATAGCCTTTAAGGACACTTTCATGTGACAGTATTTTGCTTCAGTATTTTGAATACAAAACCAAGAACAGAACCTACCCAGAAAAAAAATACAATACAGATATTTCTATCTCTTCAGAAGTTTGAACCCAATGTTGCTTTTTGCATATAAATATAGAGAAAAAATACCATTGTATAAATGTGGCTTTGTTACCATTAGGCTTTGTGAGGTATTACATCTCAGTTCATTTACTTAAAGGGGTTATCTGGGAATTAGTATTGATGATCTATCCTCTAGATAGGTCATCAATATCAGATTGTGGAGGCCTGTGTCCCGGGACCCCCGCTGATCAACTGTTAGAAGAGTCAGCGGGTTCCATGAGCGCTGCGGCCTGTTCCTCGGCCATGTGACATCACTGTACATTGGTCACATGGCCTCAGTAGAGCCCCTGTGCTCCCTGAAACAGTTGATCAGAAGGGGTAGTGGCACTTGGACCTACACTGACCAGGCATAGCCCATGGACAAGAATGGTGCTGTTTCTAAAAGAAAATGAAGATCCTTCTGCCTTATCCTAGACAACTTTTACCTTTCTGCTCACATTCGACAATCATACAGTCTGCACACGCAGAAACAAGCATACTTTCCATATAAATGTAGAAGCCACTATCCTTACTGAAGATGCATTAACAGACAGATGCAGTCATATTTTCTTAAAAGGCAGCTATTGGCTTCCAACCGTTATTCTAATATAAGCCATATAGATGTTTCATAAATCATTTTCTTTTTCTTATTTTCCCATAAATCTGTTTTTAAAAGTTAATAATTAGCTCAGACAATTTTATATGACCAGAGGAAGCTATTAGCTTTAAAAGCCATAATCCTGTCTTTGCAGGATACTGGAATATATTGCTGTCTTTTATAGCTGCATGAAGCTATAATAAGGGTTTTTGCTGAATCAAAGTCCAGTAGGACCATATATATAACCCCTAAATAATACTGCATTTCCTATTTAATTGGTGGCCGCTGTCAAATATAGGCCCAATTTATTAATTTGTTTTTGCTGATTAGATATAATCACAGGTTTTCCCTAGTTATTATAATTCGGAATACAACTAGACGTTTTCTCATATCAATGTTTTACAGTTACTTTTACCTGAAGGTACTTTTGAATTTACAGGGGTGTTTCAATAGTATAAAAAAAGTTTGAAAATAGGCTACAAATGCATTAAAGAAATAGCAGAGAATAGACTCACCTCACCGGAGAAAATTTTTTTTAGTTGTCAGTTGTGGATAGAGTTGAGCGAACACCTGGATGTTCGGGTTCGAGAAGTTCGGCCGAACTTCCCGGAAATGTTCGGGTTCGGGATCCGAACTCGACTCAATCTTCGCCCCGAACCCCATTGAAGTCAATGGGGACCCGAACTTTTCGACACTAAAAAGGCTGTAAAATAGCCCAGGAAAGGGCTAGAGGGCTGCAAAAGGCAGCAACATGTAGGTAAATCCCCTGCAAACAAATGTGGATAGGGAATTGAATTAAAATAAAAATAAAATAAATTAAAATTAACCAATATCAATTGGAGAGAGGTCTCATGGCAGAGAATCAGGCTTCATGTCATAGCAGAGAATCAGGCTTCACGTCACACACCACTGGAACAGGCCATTGTCAGATATTTAGGCCCTGGCACCCAGACAGAGGAGAGAGGTCCCATAGCAGAGAATCATGCCCAACACTGGAACAGGCCACTGTCAGATATTTTTAGGCCCCGGCACCCAGACAGAGGAGAGAGGTCCCATAGCAGAGATTCAGGCTTCATGTCATAGCAGAGAATCAGGCTTCATGTCACCCAACACTGGAACAGGCCACTGTCAGATATTTTTAGGCCCCGGCACCCAGACAGAGGAGAGGTTCATTCAACTTTGGGTTGCCCCGCAATATAATGGTAAAATGAAAATAAAAAAAGGATTGAATGAGGAAGTGCCCTGGAGTACAATAATATATGGTTAAGGGGAGGTAGTTATAAATGTCTAATCTGCACAAGGGATGGACAGGTCCTGTGGGATCCATGCTTGGTTCATTTTTATGAACGTCAGCTTGTCCACATTGGCTGTAGACAGGCGGCTGCGTTTGTCTGTAATGACGCCCCCTGCCGTGCTGAATACACGTTCAGACAAAACGCTGGCCGCCGGGCAGGCCAGCACCTCCAAGGCATAAAAGGCTAGCTCTGGCCACGTGGACAATTTGGAGACCCAGAAGTTGAATGGGGCCGAACCATCAGTCAGTACGTGGAGGGGTGTGCACACGTACTGTTCCACCATGTTAGTGAAATGTTACCTCCTGCTAACACGTTCCGTATCAGGTGGTGGTGCAGTTAGCTGTGGCGTGGTGACAAAACTTTTCCACATCTCTGCCATGCTAACCCTGCCCTCAGAGGAGCTGGCCGTGACACAGCTGCGTTGGCGACCTCTTGCTCCTCCTCTGCCTTCGTCTTGGGCTTCCACTTGTTCCCCTGTGACATTTGGGAATGCTCTCAGTAGCGCGTCTACCAATGTGCGCTTGTACTCGCGCATCTTCCTATCACGCATGAAGTAAGGTGGGCACATTGTCTTTGTACCGGGGATCCAGCAGGGTGGCAACCCAGTAGTCCGCACACGTTAAAATGTGGGCAACTCTCCTGTCGTTGCGCAGGCTCTGCAGCATGTAGTCGCTCATGTGTGCCAGGCTGCCCAGAGGTAAGGACAAGCTGTCCTCTGTGGGAGGCATATCGTCATCGTCCTGCGTTTCCCCCCAGCCACGCACCAGTGATGCGCCCGAGCTGCGTTGGGTGCCACCCCGCTGTGAACATGCTTCATCCTCATCCTCCTCCACCTCCTCCTCCAGTAGTGGGCCCTGTCTGGCCACATTTGTACCTGGCCTCTGCTGTTGCAAAAAACCTCCCTCTGAGTCACTTCGAAGAGACTGGCCTGAAAGTGCTAAAAATGACCCCTCTTCCTCTTCCTGGGCCACCTCCTCTTCCATCATCGCCCTAAGTGTTTTCTCAAGGAGACATAGAAGTGGTATTGTAACGCTGATAACAGCGTCATCGCCACTGGCCATGTTGGTGGAGTACTCGAAACAGCGCAACAGGGCGCACAGGTCTCGCATGGAGGCCCAGTCATTGGTGGTGAAGTGGTGCTGTTCCGCAGTGTGACTGACCCATGCGTGCTGCAGCTGAAACTCCCCTATGGCCTGCTGCTGCTCGCACAGTCTGTCCAGCATGTGCAAGGTGGAGTTCCACCAGGTGGGAACGTCGCATATGAGGCGGTGAGCGGGAAGGCCGAAGTTACGCTGTAGCGCAGACAGGCGAGCAGCGGCAGGATGTGAACGCCGGAAGCGCGCACAGACGGCCCGCACTTTATGCAGCAGCTCTGACATGTCGGGGTAGTTGTGAATGAACTTCTGCACCACCAAATTCAGCACATGCGCCAGGCACACTTGATTTTATCAGATACTTGGTTGTGCAGGGAAGGCACGGCTCTCTTGGAGAAGTAGTGGCGGCTGGGAACAACATACTGTGGGACAGCAAGCGACATGAGCTGTTTGAAGCTGTCTGTGTCCACCAGCCTTAATGACAGCATTTCATAGGCCAGTAGTTTAGAAATGCTGGCATTCAGGGCCAGGGATCGAGGGTGGCTAGGTGGGAATTTACGCTTTCTCTCAAATGTTTGTGAGATGGAGAGCTGAACGCTGCCGTGTGACATGGTTGAGATGCTTGGTGACAGAGGTGGTGGTGTTGGTGGTACATCCTCTGTTTGCTGGGCGGCAGGTGCCAACGTTCCTCCAGAGGCGGAGGAAGAGGCCGAGGTGGCAGCAGCAGAAGAGGCCGAGGCGGTAGCAGCAGAAGAGGTAGCAGGGGGAGCCTGAGTGAGTTCCTTGTTTTTAAGGTGTTTACTCCACTGCAGTTCATGCTTTGCATGCAGGTGCCTGGTCATGCAGGTTGTGCTAAGGTTCAGAACGTTAATGCCTCGCTTCAGGCTCTGATGGCACAGCGTGCAAACCACTCGGGTCTTGTCGTCAGCATATTGTTTAAAGAACTGCCACGCCAGGGAACTCCTTGAAGCTGCCTTTGGGGTGCTCGGTCCCAGATGGCGGTGGCCAGTAGCAGACGGACTCTCTTGGCGGCGGGTGTTCTGCTTTTGCCCACTGCTCCCTCCTTAGCTACGCTGTTGGCTCGGTCTCACCACTGCCTCTTCCTCCAAACTCTGAAAGTCAGTGGCATGACCTTCATTCCATGTGGGGTCTAGGACCTCATCGTCCCCTGCATCGTCTTCCACCCAGTCTTCCTCCCTGACCTCCTGTTCAGTCTGCACACTGCAGAAAGATGCAGCAGTTGGCACCTGTGTTTTGTCATCATCAGAGACGTGCTGAGGTGGTATTCCCATGTCTTCATCATCAGGAAACATAAGTGGTTGTGCGTCAGTGCATTCTATGTCTTCCACCGCTGGGGAAGGGCTAGGTGGATGCCCTTGGGAAACCCTGCCAGCAGAGTCTTCAAACAGCATAAGAGACTGCTGCATAACTTGAGGCTCAGACAGTTTCCCTGATATGCATGGGGGTGATGTGACAGACTGATGGGCTTGGTTTTCATGCGCCATCTGTGCGCTTTCTGCAGAAGACTGGGTGGGAGATAATGTGAACGTGCTGGATCCACTGTCGGCCACCCAATTGACTAATGCCTGTACCTGCTCAGGCCTTACCATCCTTAGAACGGCATTGGGCCCCACCAAATATCGCTGTAAATTCTGGCGGCTACTGGGACCTGAGGTAGTTGGTTCACTAGGACGTGTGGCTCTGGCAGAACGGCCACGTCCTCTCCCAGCACCAGAGGGTCCACTAACACCACCACAACCATGTCCGCGTCCCTTACTAGATGTTTTCCTCATTGTTACCGTTCACCACAATAAGAAAAAAATTATTTGGCCCAATGTATTGAATTCAAATTCAGGCCTTTTTTTACAGGCACATAACACTATCTGGCTATCTATTTAGGTACCGTATTACACTAATACAGGCACAGCAGTAACGACAGATTTAGCTGAATATAAATTGTAGGCCTAGTATTTAGGCCCTGGATGACAGGTATACGTTTACGGACAGAATTAGACTTGGAAATGCACGGTAGCGTGTGAAGTTATTGAGGATGACCCTATCCGCACCTTCAATCTAATATACCCTTTTATGGATAGATTTAAACTTGCCTGATACAGCAGAAACCACTGATTTAGGGAATTGCTAAGTTGGGAATTGTATTTTAACCCAGAACAAAAATATATCCTTTGCCAGACAGCAGACAGTATTACAATTGGCTAGCCACAGCTGAAACACCAGATTTAGGGTACTGCTATTTTGGCAATTGTATTTCACCCCTCAATAAAATAGCAAGCACAGCCAAGCACCTGATGTAGGATATAGCAAAAAAAAAAAAACACACTATTGATGGTTAAATGTATTTGGTGGCAGATTGTGCTGGCGCACCACAAGACACAAAATGGCCGCCGATCACCCCAGAAAAAAGTGACAGAAAAACGCTCTGGGCAGCCTAAAAACAGTGAGCAATTAAATAGCAGAGGTTGAATGATTTACAGCTGTAGATCGATCACTTCATTAAGTGCTTTTGAAGAGTAAATCACTGCCTAATCTCGCCCTAACAGCAGCAGCTGCATCCTATCCCTACACTGATCAGAGCAGAGTGACGTGCGGCGCTACGTGACTCCAGCTTAAATAGAGGCTGGGTCACATGCTGCACTGGCCAATCACAGCCATGCCAATAGTAGTCATGGCTGTGATGGCCTCTTGAGGCAAGTAGTATGACGCTTGTTGATTGGCTGCTTTGCAGCCTTTCAAAAAGCGCCAAGAAATCGCCGAACACCGAACCCGAACCCAGACTTTTACGAAAATGTTCGGGTTCGGGTCCGTGTCACGGACACCCCAAAATTCGGTACGAACCCGAACTATACAGTTCGGGTTCGCTCATCCCTAGTTGTGGAGACAGTCAGCTGTTAGGTTAATTTAATATCGTGCTGTATTACTTGAAAGTCTATCCGTGAAACACATGGACGGCTCAAGTACTTTTAAGAAGTGGCTCTCCATTTGGCCTTACAGAGGAGGATTCCAAGCAGTGAAGCCATTCTATGAAGTCAATATGCCCTATTACAGTGAAATCCTTCAAAAGAAACCTGATTTACCCTCACTGACCAGATTTACCCTCACTTACTGTGTCCTTCCTCCATACCTTGTAGATTGTAAGCCCTTGCGGCAGGGCCCTCTCTCCTTCTGTACCAGTTTGTAACTTGTCTTGTTCATGTTTATGGTAATTGTCTGTATTATGTATATGCACCCCTTATCATATGTACAGCGCCATGGAATGAAGGGCACTTTAATAATCTCTTATATATATAAAAATGAGTTTCTGTCTGTCTGTCTGTCTGTCTAGACTCTAGAGGTATGTCTGGACGTTCTTTATGCGCCACCGAACGACTGGTCCGATCTTTACCAAATTTGGCACACAGGTATATCAGGCATCCGGGAAGGTTTTAGACCGGGTCTCAGCTCTCTAGTATGTAGCGTTCCTGAGATATTTGCTCTCTAGGACGTACCGCTCCTGAGATATTCCCAAAAAATGACCCACAGCAAGTCTTTCTCTTCAAATCCCAACTGCCATAAACACAGTTTTACTCCAGGTTTCCATAACAACCCAGCCATTTTTCTTTACAGCTTAACCACCTCAGCCCCCAGTGCTTAAACACCCTGAAAGACCAGGCCACTTTTTACACTTCTGACCTACACTACTTTCACCGTTTATTGCTCGGTCATGCAACTTACCACCCAAATGAATTTTACCTCCTTTTCTTCTCACTAATAGAGCTTTCATTTGGTGGTATTTCATTGCTGCTGACATTTTTACTTTTTTTGTTATTAATCGAAATTTAACGATTTTTTTGCAAAAAAATGACATTTTTCACTTTCAGTAGTAAAATTTTGCAAAAAAAACGACATCCATATATAAATTTTGCTCTAAATTTATTGTTCTACATGTGTTTGATAAAAAAAAAATGTTTGGGTAAAAAAAAAATGGTTTGGGTAAAAGTTATAGCGTTTACAAACTATGGTACAAAAATGTGAATTTCCGCTTTTTGAAGCAGCTCTGACTTTCTGAGCACCTGTCATGTTTCCTGAGGTTCTACAATGGCCAGACAGTACAAACACCCCACAAATCACCCCATTTCGGAAAGTACACACCCTAAGGTATTCGCTGATGGGCATAGTGAGTTCATAGAACTTTTTATTTTTTGTCACAAGTTAGCGGAAAATGATGATTTTTTTTTTTTTTTTTTTTTTTCTTACAAAGTCTCATATTCCACTAACTTGTGACAAAAAATAAAAAGTTCTATGAACTCACTATGCCCATCAGCGAATACCTTGGGGTCTCTTCTTTCCAAAATGGGGTCACTTGTGGGGTAGTTATACTGCCCTGGCATTCTAGGGGCCCAAATGTGTGGTAAGGAGTTTGAAATCAAATTCTGTAAAAAAATGACCTGTGAAATCCGAAAGGTGCTCTTTGGAATATGGGCCCCTTTGCCCACCTAGGCTGCAAAAAAGTGTCACACATCTGGTATTGCCATACTCAGGAGAAGGTGGGGAATGTGTTTTTGGGTGTCATTTTACATATACCCATGCTGGGTGAGAGAAATATCTTGGCAAAAGACAACTTTTCCCATTTTTTTATACAAAGTTGGCATTTGACCAAGATATTTATCTCACCCAGCATGGGTATATGTAAAAAGACACCCCAAAACACATTCCCCACCTTCTCCTGAGTACGGAGATACCAGATGTGTGACACTTTTTTGCAGCCTAGGTGGGCAAAGGGGCCCATATTCCAAAGAGCACCTTTCGGATTTCACAGGTCAATTTTTACAGAATTTGATTTTAAACTACTTACCACACATTTGGGCCCCTAGAATGCCAGGGCAGTATAACTACCCCACAAGTGACCCCATTTTGGAAAGAAGACACCCCAAGGTATTCCGTGAGGGGCATGGCGAGTTCCTAGAATTTTTTATTTTTTGTCACAAGTTAGTGGAAAATGATGATTTTTTTTTTTTTTTTTTTTCATACAAAGTCTCATATTCCACTAACTTGTGACAAAAAATAAAAACTTCCATGAACTCACTATGCCCATCAGCGAATACCTTGGGGTCTCTTCTTTCCAAAATGGGGTCACTTGTGGGGTAGTTATACTGCCCTGGCATTCTAGGGGCCCAAATGTGTGGTAAGGAGTTTGAAATCAAATTCTGTAAAAAATGACGAGTGAAATCCGAAAGGTGCTCTTTGGAATATGGGCCTCTTTGCCCACCTAGGCTGCAAAAAAGTGTCACACATCTGGTATCTCCGTACTCGGGAGAAGTTGGGGAATGTGTTTTGAGGTGTCATTTTACATATACCCATGCTGGGTGAGATAAATATCTTGGTCAAATGCCAACTTTGTATAAAAAAATGGGAAAAGTTGTCTTTTGCCAAGATATTTCTCTCACCCAGCATGGGTATATGTAAAATGACACCTCAAAACACATTCCCCAACTTCTACTGAATACGGAGATACCAGATGTGTGACACTTTTTTGCAGCCTAGGTGGGCAAATGGGCCCATATTCCAAAGAGCACCTTTCGGATTTCACTCGTCATTTTTTACAGAATTTGATTTCAAACTCCTTACCACACATTTGGGCCCCTAGAATGCCAGGGCAGTATAACTACCCCATAAGTGACCCCATTTTGGAAAGAAGAGACCCCAAGGTATTCGCTGATGGGCATAGTGAGTTCATGGAAGTTTATATTTTTTGTCACAAGTTAGTGGAATATGAGACTTTGTATGAAAAAAAAAAAAAAAAAAAATCATCATTTTCCACTAACTTGTGACAAAAAATAAAAAATTCTAGGAACTCGCCATGCCCCTCACGGAATACCTTGGGGTGTCTTCTTTCCAAAATGGGGTCACTTGTGGGGTAGTTATACTGCCCTGGCATTTTCCAGGGGCCCTAATGTGTGGTAAGTAGGTAAATGACCTGTGAAATCCTAAAGGTGCTCTTTGGAATGTGGGCCCCTTTGCCCACCTAGGCTGCAAAAAAGTGTCACACATGTGGTATCGCCGTATTCAGGAGACGTTGGGGAATGTGTTTTGGGGTGTCATTTTACATATACCCATGCTGGGTGAGAGAAATATCTTGGCAAAAGACAACTTTTCCCATTTTTTTATACAAAGTTGGCATTTGACCAAGATATTTATCTCACCCAGCATGGGTATATGTAAAATGACACCCCAAAACACATTCCCCAACTTCTCCTGAATACGGCGATAAAAAAAACACATCTCCAGCCTGCCAGCGAACGATCGCCGCTGGCAGGCTGGAGATCAACTCTCTTACCTTCCGTTCCTGTGAGCGCGCGCGCCTGTGTGCGCGCGTTCACAGGAAATCCCGGCTCACGCGAGATGACGCGTATATGCGTCGCTGAGCGCAGGGCTGCCACCTCCGGAACGCGAATCTGCGTACAGCGGTCCGGAGGTGGTTAAAGGGTGCGGGCACTGTGGAGGTCACTGTTTTTAAAGGGGCGGGCACTGTGAAGGTCACTGTTATTAAAGGGGTGGGCACTCTGAAGGCCCCTGTTAAAGGGGCGGGCACTGTAAAAGTCACTGTTAAAGGGGCGGTCACTGTGAAAGTCACTGTTAAAGGTGCGGTCCCTATGAACGTCACTGTTAAAAGGGCGGTCTCTGTGAAAGTCACTGTTAAAGGGGTGGTCACTGTTAAAGGGGTGGCCACTGTGAAAGTCACTGTTAAAGGGGCAGTCACTGTTAAAGGGGAGGTCACTATGAAAGTCACTGTTAAGGGGGCGGTCACTGTGAAAGTCACTGTGAAAGGGGCGGTCACTGTGAAAGTTACTGTTAAAGGGGCGGTCAGTGTAAAAGTCACTGTTAAAGGGGTATTCTCATCTTAATGATCACTGTTAAATCTGTTAATGATTTGACACTGATCATTTTTCTAAATACATTTTATTTCCCAATTCCCATCCTTTTTTAGAAAATAAGTCCCATCTTAGCTGATGTTGTTTTTGGTCTCCCCTGGTTACGGCCACCTCTCCTGTCGAATCCCACTGGGCCGCGCTTGCGCAGAAGACTGAAGATTCTCTCCTGGCCGAGCCACGCAATGTCCTGCACGCGCACGCCGCCGCGCATGCGCCATGATGACTTCTTCCTGGCCAGTATAGTACGCGGCCCGGGAGAAAATCTTCCGTAATCTGCGCAAGCGCTGCCCGGCCGGGAGAAGAATCCAGGAAGTGAACATCGCGCTCAAGGAAGGTAAGTATGAAAAGGGAAGATTAGAATACCCCTTTAAAGGGGCGGTCACTGTGAAAGTCATTGTTAAAGGGGCGGTCACTGTGAAAGGGGCGGCCACTGTGAAAGTCACTGTTAAGGGGCGGTCACTGTTAAAGGGGCAGTCACTGTGAAAGTCACTGTTAATGGGGCGGTCACTGTGAAAGTCACTGTTAAAGGGGCGGTCACTGTGAAAGTCACTATTAAAGGGGGGTCACTGTGAAAGTCACTGTTAAAGGGGCAGTCACTGTAAAAGTCACTGTTAAAGGGGCAGTAACTATGAAAGTTATTGTTAAAGGGGCGGTTACTGTTAAACGGGCGGTCACTTTGAAAGTCACTGTTAAAGGGGCGGTCACTGTGAAAGGGGCGATCACTGTGAAAGGGGCGGCCACTGTGAAAGTCACTGTTAAGAGCCGGTCACTGTTAACCCCTTAAGGACGTAGGACATACCAGTACGCCATGTTTGCCGAGTCCTTAAGGACCCAGGGCCTACCGGTACGTCCTAACTTTAAAAGTACATTGCGGTGCGGCGGGGGTTAATAGGAACAGGATGCCCGCTGAAATCATTCAACGGGCATCCTGTCACAATGCCGGGGGGGTCAATTCAGACCTGCGGTTTGCAGCTTTTACCTGCGGTTGCGGCGGCGGCGGGCGGTGCCATCGGGTCCCCATGCGGCTGTAGGGGGGACCCGATGGCATGGAAGGCAGCGCGATGCCTAAGGAAGGCATTGCGCTGCCTTCCAGTGACGAGCCTGTGAGATCCAGCCCCCTGGATCTCACAGAACGGAAGCTGTATGAGTAATACACACAGTATTACTCATAGAGCCAATGCATTCCAATACAGAAGTATTGGAATGCATTGTAAAGGATCAGACCCCCAAAAGTTCAAGTCCCAAAGTGGGACAAAAAATAAAGTGAAAGAAAAAGTTGAAAAAATTAAGTTTTCCCCCCAAAAAATTAAAAGTTTCAAGTAAAAATAAACATAAAAAGTCATTTTCCCCAAATAAAGTAAAAACAAAAAAATGATATAAAATAGTGAAAATAAAAAAGTATACATATTAGGTATTGCCGCGTCCGTATCGATCGTCTCTATAAACATATCACATGACCTAACCCCTCAGATGAACACCGTAAAAAATAAAAAATAAAAACTGTGCTAAATAAACCATTTTTTTGTCACCTTACATCACAAAAAGTACAAGAGCAAGCGATCAAAAAGGCGTTTGCCCACCAAAAAAGTACCAATCTAACCATCACCTCATCCCGCAATAAATGAGCCCCTACCTGAGACAATCGCCCAAAAAATAAAAACCTATGGCTCAGAATAGGGAGACACTAAAACATCATTTTTTTTGTTTTAAAAAAGCTGTTATTGTGTAAAACTTACATAAATTAAAAAAAAGTATACATATTTGGTATCGCCGCGTTCGTATCGACCGGCTCTATAAACATATCACATGACCTACCCCTCAGATGAACACCATAAAAAATAAAAACTGTGCTAAATAAACCATTTTTTGTCACCTTACATCACAAAAAGTGTAATAGCAAGCGATCAAAAAGTCATATGCACGCCAAAATAGTGCCAATCAAACCGTCATCTCATCCCTCAAAAAATGAGACCCTAACTAAGATAATCGCCAAAAACTGAAAAAAACTATGGCTCTCAGAATATGGAGACACTAAAACATGATTTTTTGTTTTGTTTCAAAAATATAATTGTGTAAAACTTACATAAATAAAAAAAAAGTATACATATTAGGTATCGCCGTGTCCGTATCGACCGGCTCTATAAAAATATCACATGACCTAACCCCTCAGATGAACACCGTAAATTTTTTTAAATAAAAACTGTGCTAAATAAACCATTTTTTGTCACCTTACACCACAAAAAGTGTAATAGCAAGCGATCAAAAAGTCACATGCACCCCAAAATAGTTCCAATAAAACCGTCATCTCATCCCACAAAAATCATACCCTACCCAAGGTAATCGCCCAAAAAATGAAAAAATTATGGCTCTCAGACTATGGAAACACCAAAACATGATTTTTTTTTGCTTCAAAAAAGAAATCATTGTGTAAAACTTACATAAATAAAAAAAAAGTATATAATATTAGGTATCACCGCATCCGTGACAACCTGGTCTATAAAAATATCACATGATCTAACCTGTCAGATAAATGTTGTAAATAACAAAAAATAAAAATTATGCCAAAACAGCTATTTCTTGTTATCTTGCCTCACAAAAAGTGTAATATAGAGCAACAAAAAAACATATTTACCCTAAACTAGTACCAACAATACTACCACCCTATCCCGTAGTTTCTAAAATGGGGCCACTTTTTTGGAGTTTCTACACTAGGGGTGCATCAGGGGGGCTTCAAATGGGACATGGTGTAAAAAAAAACTGTCCAGCAAAATCTGCCTTCCAAAAACCGTATGGCATTCCTTTCCTTCTGCGCCCTGCCGTGTGCCCGTACAGCTGTTTACTACCACATATGGGGTGTTTCTGTAAACTACAGAATCTGGGCCATAAATTTTGAGTTTTGTTTGGCTGTTAACCCTTGCTTTGTTACTGGAAAAAATGGAATAAAATTGAAAATTTGCCAAAAAATTGAAATTCAGAAATTTAATCTCCATTTGCCAATAACTCTTGTGGAACACCTAAAGGGTTAACGACGTTTGTAAAATCTGTTTTGAATACCTTGAGGGGTGTAGTTTCTTAGATGGGGTCACTTTTATGGATTTTCTACTCTAGGGTTGCATCAGGGGGGCTTTAAATGCGACATGGTGTCAAAAAAAAACAGTCCAGCAAAATCTGCCTTCCAAAAACCGTATGGCATTCCTTTCCTTCTGCGCCCTGACGTGTGCCCGTACAGCAGTTTACGACCACATATGGGGGGTTTCTGTAAACTACAGAATCAGGGCCATAAATATTGAGTTTGATTTGGCTGTTAACCCTTGCTTTGTAACTGAAAAAAATTATTAAAATGGAAAATCTGCCAAAAAAGTGAAATTTTGAAATTGTATCTCTATTTTCCATTAATTCTTGTGGAACACCTAAAGGGTTAACAAAGTTTGTAAAATCAGTTTTGAATACCTTGAGGGGTGTATTTTATAGAATGGGGTCATTTTTGGGTGGTTTCTATTATTTAAGCCTCGCAAAGTGACTTCAGACCTGAACTGGTCCCTAAAAATTGGGTTTTTGAAAATTTCAGAAAAATTTCAAGATTTGCTTCTATACTTCTAAGCCTTGTAACATCCCCAAAATGATCCAAACATGAAGTAGACATATGGGGAATGTAAAGTAATAACTATTTTTGCAGGTATTACTATGTATTATAGAAGTAGAGAAATTGAAACTTGGAAATTTGCAATTTTTTTTATTTTTTTTTGCAAATTTGGTATTTTTTTTTATAAATAAAAATGTTTTTTTTTTACTTCATTTTACCAGTGTCATGAAGTACATCATGTGATGAAAAAACAATCTCAGAATGGCCTAGATAAGTCAAAGTGTTTTAAAGTTATTAACACTTAAAGTGACACTGGTCAGATTTGCCAAAAATGGCCAAGTCCTTAAGGTGAAATAGGGCTGAGTCCCTAAGGAGTTAAAGGGGCAGTCACTGTGAAAGTCACTGTTAATGGGGCGGGCACTGTAAAAACGTAACTGTTAAAGAGGCGGTCACCGTGAAAGTCACTGTTAAAGGGTCGATCACTGTGAAAGTCACTATTAAAGGGGCGGTCACTGTGAAAGTCACTTTAAAGGGGCGGCCACTGTAAAAGTCACTGTTAAAGGGTTAGTCACTGTGAAAGTTATTGTTAAAGGGGCGGTCACTGTTAAAGGGGCAGTCACCGTGAAAGTCACTGTTAAAGGGGCGGTCACCGTGAAAGTCACTGTTAAATGGGCGGCTACCGTTAAAGTCACTGTTAAATGGGCGGCTACTGTGAAAGTCACGGTTAAAGGGGCGGTCATTGTTAAAGTCACTGTTAAAGGGGCGGTTACTGTGAAAGTCACTGTTAAGGGGGCGGTCACTGTGAAAGTCACTTTTAAAGGGGCGGGCACTGTGGATGTCTCTGTTAAAGGGGCGGGCACTGTGAAAGTCACTGTTAAAGATGTGGTCAATGCTAAAGGGGCAGTCACTGTTAAAGGGGCAGGCACTGTGGAGGTCCCTGTTAAAGGGGTGGGCACTGTGGAGGTCAATGTTAAAGGGGTGGGCACCGTGGAGGTCATTGTTAAAGGGGCGGGTACTGTAGAGGTCACTGTTATGGGGGAAACTGTCGATATCTTTTTACGACACACCGAAACATAAAATGAAATAGATTAAATATACCTGTGCGAAGCCGGGTCCTTCTGTAAGTAATAAATAATAATAATAGTGAATGGCCAGAAAATCTATTAACTTATTAATAGGAATACCTCCTGTATATAATTGTATATGGCTGTAGAAAATAAATCATAGGATAGATTTACTAAACTTAATACTGAAGAATCGGATCTGTTTGCACCACAAATTTGATGCTTATGGTTTGTGCATTATATATTATGTGTTTTGGGCAATTTTTTATTTCAAATTTTTTACATTGTCTAAATAGCTTCTGTCTACCAATAGCTTTCTTTCATAGGATTAGTAGAAAATGTTTTTATGTTAAAGGGGTGTTCCCATCTTGGACATTTATGGCATATCAATAGGATATGCCATAAATGTCTTATAGGTACGGGTCCCACCATCTTGGATCTGCTCCTATCTCAAGAATGAACATAGAGCATGGCATGCATGTGCAGTGTCTCTCCATTCGCCACTGCACTAGACTATCCATAGCAGTGAATGGAGAGCAGGTCGCTCATGTTCTTCCACCCCTTTGGGACTTCCGAAAAGAGCGCTCTACTATTTTTGGACGTCCCATATGAGTGAATGGATGGGTGGCTGAACATGTGTAACGTGCTCTTAATTTACATCCAGGCCCTGTTCTTGAGCTAGAAGTGGGCTCCAGAGGTGGGACCCACACTGATCAAACATTTATGACATATCCATGTATCAGTATTCCATAAATGTCCAGATAGGAATGCACCTTTAAGAAAAATAGATTCTCTTTAAAGTATGAAAATGCAAAACTGATAGGTTTACAGAATTTGAGCAAAATAATCTCATCTAGCATCTAAATTTTCCAGCTACAAAATAAATCCTATAAAAAATATTCAGCTGTGCTGGTATGCTCATCATAATATTAATTACTTTTAGTGGCCTTTGAAAATATCACACTTAATGTTGGGCGTCCTGATGTTGATAGGCACCTATAGTAATTAGGAGAGAATAGACGTAAATTGTAAAATTACATTGTAAGTGTCCTGCAGACTTTAATGGGTGTTCTAAACATTGCATTTTCTAATTTCATAGTTTCTTTTATGATGCTTTAAAACTAATTTAAGGGGAAAATAATAGTTAAGAAGATTAATTTAAGTGTACCTGTATTCACCTTTATAGATGTGCCCTGAGGCATGTCTTAAAATTTCTAGGCCTCAGTGAAACATTCTTGATAAATTCCCCCACATTTACAGTAGGCATATGTCATTTATAGTGCCGGTGTGCTTTTATTTCACAGATGTGCCATTGGGCTACCGCAGACACCAGGGCCCAGGAAGCAACTGCTACCTCTGCACCTTCTAAAACTACTTACTACTAATTAGTGTGCCTACAGTTAAAGGCTATGAACACATTAATGCTGATTTATTTTTAATGTTCATCTGCTTCCAAATGCAAATTAAGCAACTTTCTAGAAATTCCTCATCAGATCATAATGTAAATGGAAAGCATCAAGGCTTTGAGGGAGGGCAGATCACATAGGCTGTACTTTATCAGAGTGCAGTTACGGAATAAAACACATAAAGGGAAGTTGGAAAGAGTGTAAATAGCGAGGAGAGGACACATTGAGGGAGGGGGGGGAATCGTACACTTCTCAGTATTAGTGACTATCAGTTCAATGGAGAGGAGACTACGGAAGTGCAATCAGTCCTAGCTATACTAGTATGTGAGAGCTAGTAAAAGCAGCAGCATGCTGGACACACATTCAGAATGTTTAACTGAGATAGACACTTCAAAATTGAAAAGTCTGGAAGTACTGTGGTTGCAGGCTCTGACAATGAATGCAGACTGCAGCCTGAAACAATACAACTTTGCAACATAAAGGTTATAGATATCTTTAAGGGTATTATTTTTGTATTATTGCATTCTACTTATCTTGGACTAAAAATCATTCTAATTGGTCTTTTTTTTTAATGTTAACAATATTTCGATCACAGCCTTCAGTTTCACTACAGATTGTTCCTTCTTTTCAGTGAATCTATCAGAGACTGCTCTGACGGCTCTATCTATCGCTCTTTTCTCTAGTTCCCTGACAGCTCACAAATACTAATTTAAGTTAACATTTAATTAAACTCATAAGAATTTAACAATAATGAAAAAATTGCCCTCAAAGTGTCAATAGGCTTTAAGGTAACCACTAAATCATTTTTTTTCCATACTAGAGATGAGCGAATTGATTCTAAATTTAATCATATTTGTTACAAATTTCACATAAATTTGCTTGCTAAGCGAATCTGAAGTTACAGTCATTCTTTTCAGATGAATCACACAAAAACAGCGCCCAGTGCCATTTTACAGTGATAATTGGCTGGGAAAACAGGAAGGAGGATGAAGATGAAGGATCACATTACACCCCAAAGAAAGGAGGTCGGGAGCTCCTGACTGGCTCAGAGGCTGACATACCACCTGATCAGCCAATAAGGGGCAGGATTCTGGCAGATCTTTTTATTTATTTATTTTTTATTCTCTTTTTATTAGTTTTTATAATAAAATAAGAGACTGTTTACATTGTATCGATGTAGAAGAAATCAAGAACAATTATGACAAGTTGATATGCAACAGTGCTCATTCTGTAACATAATGATGAACATGGAGTAATGAGTAGACGGGAAAGGGGAGTGAGGGAGGGGGGTGAGGGAGAGGGAGGGGGGAGAGTTGAGGGTTGGGTACGAGTGGTGTGTTGTATCTAGGATCAAGGACGAACAGATCAGAAATTTCGTGAAGATCTTTTTACTGAGAATGCCA
Organism: Bufo bufo; assembly: GCF_905171765.1. Classification (NCBI taxonomy): domain Eukaryota; kingdom Metazoa; phylum Chordata; class Amphibia; order Anura; family Bufonidae; genus Bufo; species Bufo bufo. The sequence continues at coordinate 563,678,913 of NC_053392.1, read as the reverse complement.
TTACATACCCTTTGGTTCGCAGCTTGTTATTTTGCTATGGCTGTGTCTGCCAAAATTCTATTACAGCCAAAAATCTGTAATCTAGCTATACTGGGGACACTATAGGGAGAGAATAGGAGAGATATAATTGGGTAGATTTTAGGGTATTATAAGGGAAAGCCGAGCATGGGTAGTGAGGGAGTTATCACTCTGGATTGTGTGTTGTTTGATAGTTAATACAGCTGCAGCGAGTTCAGCATTACAAAATCCTACAACACACATATTTTTTTCTGTGTATAGACATCCAGCCAGCTTTCTTTTTGAACAAACCTCAAATGTCTATGGTTCATAGGCTTTTATCCAACACACCAATTGCATACATTCTGCTGCAAACTCTGATCAACTGTTACTATTTTTCCCCCAAACCAGATTCAATTTACCATTTGGAATGGGAAAATTTAATGCATTTCAGTGCATCAATACATACCCATGTTGTTGAATGGATTGTATTACTGCAAGATATTGTTCAGTTACAGCAAACTTCCAAGCACATTTTACTGTAATAACGCTATTAGTATACCCGTGTTATTAAATGCATTGTAGTACTGCAAGATACCGTTTACGTATAGTAAACACATTTTACTGCAATAAAGCCATTATTATACCCGTGTTAATAAATGCCTTGTATTACTGTAAATTACCATTCAGTTACAGCAAAGTTGCATTTTACTAGAATAACACTATTAGTATACCCATGTTAGTAAACGCATTGCAGTAACTGAACGATACCTTTCAGTAGTACAATGCGTTCACTTACTTGGGTATACTATGGAATTTTTGCAGTAAAGTGCATTTGCCAGTGTATTGTTTAGTAGTCAGAAAACCAGGCCAGAAGTAGAAAAATAAATGTATCTACAAAATGGGAGTTGTAGTATATCAAATTATAGCAGACACAGTTCCAACTGTACACAGTGCAATTCTCTTCCAGATAGTGATGTTTGCTAACCATGCAGTAACTCGTGTAGGTGTGATATATAGACCACCTGGTCAAGTTAAAGAACTAGATGATCTACTAGTTGAAGAAATAGCTAAAATGACAATGAAAGGAGAAGTTATCATTATGGGAGATTTCAATCTTCCAGATATAAACTGGAAAACCAAAATAGCAAGTTCTACCAGGAGTACAGATATTCTAAATTCCCTACTGGGGTTATCTCTACAACAAGTGGTTGAGGAGCCAACCCGGAGGGAGGCCATTTTGGATTTGGTATTCACAAACGGGGATTCGGTATATGATGTCATTGTAGGCGAAACCTTGGGATCTAGTGATCACCAGTCAGTGTGGTTTAATATAAGAACTGTGAAAGAGTCCCACCACACAAAAACAAAAGTTTTAGATTTTATAAAAACAGACTTTTCAAAAATGAAATTAGTCATAAATGAGTCCTTATCAGACTGGAACGGATTACATGGAGTCCAGGAGAAATGGGACTACTTAAAAGGTGCATTATTGAAGGCAACAGAAAATTGCATTAGACTCGTCAGTAAAAGCAAAAAAAGGAGGAGACCAATGTGGTACTCAGCAGAAGTGGCCCAAATCATTAAAAATAAAAAGCTAGCATTTTGTAATTATAAAAAAACCCAGAGCAATGAAGATAAGGAAATCTACAAGATTAGGCAGAGAGAGGCCAAGCAAGTTATAAGAACTTCTAAAGCGCAGGCAGAAGAAAAACTAGCTCAGTCTATGAAAAAAGGGGATAAGACATTCTTCAGATATATAAATGAAAAAAGGAAATTAAAACAAGGAATAACTAAATTAAAAACAAAGGACGGAAGGTATGTAGAAGAGAATAAAGGGCTAGCCGACTGCCTTAATGAATACTTCTGTTCAGTTTTTACAAAAGAAAAAGGAGAAGGACCTCCACTAGAAAGAATGACTATTAAATCGTTTGATGCATGTATCTTTACAGAGGAAGATGTTCTAAGTTTGCTGTCTAAGGTGAAGACAGATAAGTCACAGGGGCCTGATGAGATACACCCAAAATTATTAAAAGAGCTTAGTGGTGAGCTGGCAAAACCGTTAACAGATTTATTTAACCAATCATTAGTAACAGGAGTCGTCCCGGAAGATTGGAAATTGGCAAATGTCGTGCCCATTCACAAGAAAGGTAGTAGGGAGGAATCGAGCAACTATAGACCAGTGAGTCTGACATCAATAGTAGGCAAATTAATGGAAACCCTATTAAAGGATAGGATTGTGGAACATCTAAAATCCCATGGATTGCAAGATGAAAAACAACATGGGTTTACTTCAGGGAGATCATGTCAAACAAATCTTATAGATTTTTTTGACTGGGTGAATAAAATAATAGACGGTGGAGGTGCAGTAGACATCGCATATCTAGATTTTAGTAAGGCTTTTGACACTGTCCCACATAGAAGACTTATCAATAAACTGCAGTCATTGAGCATGGACTCCCATATTGTTGAGTGGATTAGGCAGTGGCTGAGTGACAGACAACAGAGGGTTGTAGTCAATGGAGAACATTCAAAACAAGGTCATGTTACCAGTGGGGTTCCACAGGGATCTGTACTGGGACCGATTTTGTTTAATATCTTCATAAGTGATATTGCAAAAGGCCTCGCTGGTAAGGTTTGTCTTTTTGCTGATGACACAAAGATATGTAACAGGGTTGATGTTCCTGGAGGGAAACGCCAAATGGAAAAGGATTTAGGAAAACTAGAAGAATGGTCAGAACTCTGGAAACTGAAATTTAATGTGGATAAGTGCAAGATAATGCACCTGGGGCGTAAAAACCCAAGGGCAGAATATAGAATATTTGACACAGTCCTGACCTCAGTATCTGAGGAAAGGGATTTAGGAGTAATTATTTCAGAAGACTTAAAGGTGGGAAGACAATGTAATAGAGCAGCACGAAATGCCAGCAGAATGCTTGGATGTATAGGGAGAGGTATAAGCAGTAGAAAGAGTGAAGTGCTTATGCCGCTGTACAGAACACTGGTGAGACCTCACTTGGAGTATTGTGCGCAGTACTGGAGGCCATATCTCCAGAAGGATATAGATACTCTAGAGAGAGTTCAGAGAAGAGCTACTAAACTAGTACATGGATTGCAGGATAAAACTTACCAGGAAAGGTTAAAGGACCTTAATATGTATAGCTTGGAAGAAAGAAGAGACAGAGGGGATATGATAGAAACTTTTAAATACATAAAGGGAATCAACTCGGTAAAGGAAGAGAGCATATTTAAAAGAAGAAAAACTACCACAAGAGGACACAGTTTTAAATTAGAGGGGCAAAGGTTTAAAAGTAATATAAGGAAGTATTACTTTACTGAGAGAGTAGTGGATGCATGGAATAGCCTTCCTGCAGAAGTGGTAGCTGCAAATACAGTGAAGGGGTTTAAGCATGCATGGGATAGGCATAAGGCCATCCTTCATATAAGATAGGGCCGGGGGCTATCCATAGTATTCAGTATATTGGGCAGACTAGATGGGCCAAATGGTTCTTATCTGCCGACACATTCTATGTTTCTATGTTTCTATGTTTCTATGTTTCTATGTATAGATTTAGGAAAGTCTCTTCCAGTAGAATCTATGGCGGGCAATAGTACTCTTGCAATGGTGACTGTAAGGTCCGCTGTGGGATATAGGCACGCCTAAACAGTATCCCTCACACCAGTAAATTCTTAGTAGCTTTTGGTAGCAGGTCACCTTACTGATTCCAGAGCTCATCCATGCAAATTCTAGGTTCTCCATTTCTCTTCTTTGTCGTTCTCCTTCCGTAGATCAAGCAGAGATCTGTGAATCTCTGCAGCTTTCTGGGCCTGGGACAAGGGAGCCCAAGACAACAGCTTCCTCTTCCTCTGTCTCTGAATTCTTACTCTCAACTCCACTAATTTTGGGGTGGATCCTGGATCCCCAACCAACTTCCTACAAGGGCTGAGCCTAATTTTTTTACCCTTTTTGTGTCATCTATACATGGCTATATTGGGTACAATACATAACATGAAAATACATTAAAATATATCTGAAATAACAAATTCACAATGATAGTAAAACAAAATCCAGTTAGATAAATCATTTCAGGTCATACCTGGTTCACAGGAAGTCCATAGTTTACTGTACATAAGGACCTTTCATTTCCTCACAGTGGCAGTTGCTTCGGCCACCTGCAATCATGCCTGAGAAAGGGGGCTGAAACTCCTGAAATCTTGCAGGTGGCTTGGATTGCGCTCCTTCTACTGCTATCATGAACTTCTACCCAATCAACTGCTACTTTGAGGAAATGGAAGGTGCATATGCACAATAATCTATGGACTTCCTGTGAACCTGGTATGACATGACATTTTTGAAATCTAAGGTCTTCCTTCAAACCCGATATGACGCATGGGGGTAGCTATAGGGGGTGCAGAGGTAGCACTTGCTACCAGGCCCAGGAGCCTGAGGGGCTCAGAGACTCTTGAGCCGCATAAGAAGACACCAGTATTATAGAAAGTGCATGCTGGTCAAGTTACACCTCTAGCTGGAGGGAAAGGGTTAGGTCAGAATTTGGCATTGGGGTGGGGGGTTCAATTTATGCCTCAGGCAGCACGAAGGCAAAGTGCTACCCTGCCCCTGGCCACAAAGCCGTGAGGGAATGGGAGCCCAAGCTAAACTCTCGCACCAGGGCCCATGAGCCTTTAGCTACGCCCCTATGACGAGAAATGTTTTTATATGCAGTTGAAAACCCTCTATTGAAACCCTGCTCCTCACCATGCAGAGAAGGGCATCCATCCAATCGCTTCCCAACTGCAGCACATGCGCCAGTCATGCCCTACATATTAATTTATATTAGGATCCAAAGAATGACATTTACCACGAAGAGCCGAGCCTGACTTGTTAAAAAGGCTCCTATATTTAAAAATCAAAACCTGCTAATACTATACGCGTATCTTTTGAAAACACTAACATGGCTGTATCAGTGTTATATCCCATGCTTTCTAAACCGAATGCTGTCCTGATAAAACATACTACTGTAGAAAGCTTTCAGAAGATAAGACGTTTACATTAGTGAATAACTGAGCAATAATAGTTAACAGTGGGGAGCAATACATCACAGGAACCCTCAAACTAAGTATTTAGTAATGCATGCAGCTCTGCAGTGACAAGCATGCTGATTAAAGGCTGCTAATGCTCTCTCTGCTACAGTTCTCTGCCTTCAAATGTAAACCATCAAAAAAGGAATAGCGCCGTGCACAGTGTATTAACAGGGTATTAAACTGTAATGGACTTCAAAGAAAAAAAAAGTCACAAACAAGTTTATCCAATATGTCAAAGCAGTTTAGAAAATTCAGGAGGCATGGTTAGAGTTCCCATACCTTGCTATCACTCAGGCATACAAATAAAGTTACTAACTATGCAATACCTAATTCCTTCATTATTAATTAATTATATTTCCATGGCAGAGATTATGAGCTCAAAAGATAATATGAGGCAAGCTGTGCATGAGTTTGTCATTTTCTTTTTTTTAGATTTTGGAAAAGCTTAACTCTTTATTTTCAAGATTTAAGAAAAGGCATCCTTTGAGGAGTATGAACCCCGAAACAGTTATCTACACATGCGTATCAGGTCTGGCTACATTCCCTTGCCAAATCCCAAGGCATGTTGGAAAGTAGTTTTTTGACTATTAAGGAATCACTTCCAATAGGTGGCGGTACTGGCGAGATGGTTCTCTTTCTTGGGAGATACCTCTTTGCAAAAACGTCTTGGCAAAGTGTAAATACACATAAGAGTAGTAATTTTGTAAAGTATTGCAAAATTAGACACAGTTCTTACAGTGAACAGTTTATCCTGAGACTGTGAGTACGGGTTGAACAGGCCTGGGATTCTCTCTCTGTGTCACTCTTCAATAAGCCAAATCTTTCTCTTCCAGCCAAAGGGATGCAATATATCTCACAATACATAGTCCTTTAACATATGGCCAGTAACTGCAGTCTCTAACCAAAAGTCGAAAGCCTAAAAACATGCATAATGTTCACAGACCTGTTCCATGCAAAATTTTCTTGCAATGGCTGCTATAAAGTGAACCTAGCATTTCCATAATCCCCCCCCAAAAAAAAACTTTCTGCAGTACCTTATAGCTCAAGTTATCTTTTCTCCAATGTGTCTATTGTTTTGGGATATGATGGACAAATTCGCAGCAAAACAACTTTCCCCCACCTCTGTGTTCCTGCTTCTTGTTCCTGGCTCCTTCACTCTTGATGGACACTCTTTTTTCTTTCTTCAGGTGAGATGCACCATTCTATTTAGTTTTTCACAACTCCCCTGGAGAAAGCATGCCTGGAGAAAGAAAAAAGATCTGTCCATCAATAGTGAAGGAGGCAGAAAATGGGCATGGTAAGCTTGACTTGAAGCATGAATGCCGCCTCCCCTTTAACTTCCAACTGCTCCTTTAGATACACAGAGTGGGGTGAATAAAGTTGTTTTGCTGTGAACTTGGCCATCAGATCCCAAAACAAAAGACAGCATTGGAGACAAGATAACTTGAGGTTTAAGATACTATGGGAGGTTAGGGAGGGGCATTATGGAGATCTCAGGTTCCTTTTAACTTCTATTGGATTCAGTTCTCCTTTTCCTCAGAGGCTGGCATCTGTTCTGTCCCCTCTTGTCTCATAAGCTGGCTGTTTCTGATGCAATGTCAGAGCTGTTAACTCTCGTTGGCTAACACTACTAATGATCCGCCTCCTCCTCTAGAGCAAGTGGGGGGAAGAAGCCACCACCTAACTACTGGCCAGCTAGTTAAATGCATATTCACAGTGCTCATGGAAAAATGTAATACACAGAGTAAGTCTACAATCTAACACATTAAAGGGGTTTTCTGCCTCATCAGTATCTGATTGGTGGGGGTCCGACACCCATAACGTCTGCCAAACAGCTATTTGAGAAGGAATCGGCACTCCTATGTATAGCGGTTATGCAGTGGCCGGGTTTGGGGTGGCCCCAACGCTATGTTGAGTCCCCCAGACACCATCAAGATGTCACCACGCGTTGCTGCTCTCCGGAAGGGATGGTAAGGTGTTGTTCCCACCAATGGAAAATAAGTCCAGAGAGTTAGGGCTGCAGTTAACCAGGGTTAACCTGAATTCAAGTAAAAAACAATACAGGTGGGGCATAGGGCTGGCTTCTCGAGTCTCTTCCTTGGCAAAAGAAGGCTTTCATGCTGAGGAAAGGCCTCAGCTAACTGGCCCTCTCTCAGAAGGCTGGTACCTTGGCCAATGGCTGGAGGGCCGCGGTCTGTGGTTCAGTAGTCCGGGTGGCTCCTTGGTCACAGGACTAGTGACCCATGGTCTGTGGCTCAGCGTCCCCATCTCAGCGTCTTCTTCTGATCACTCATGCAGACTGGCATGAGTCTCCCCTCCAAGCACTGGTCCCTAATTGCAGCACACTAGGGGCTCTCACTGCTCTCCTTATATACCGTACAGTTTTAGCTAAACTAGAACCTTTTAGCGGGAGGGGTGGAGTGGAGAGCTTCAATTATACCCAGTGGCAGTGACACAGCAGTTTTTCCAGACAAAAACAAGTTTCCAGACATAACAACATAGCTAAACCAGACATTCAAAAGACTGTCTGCTTTTGGTGGTAAACAATGTCTGGTCTTTTCCCTTTAAAACGTGGTCTTCTTTAAACTCTATGGCAGCTGTAAAAAATTGACAGCTTCTCATTCAAAGTCTTAACAGTGTCTCAGTATTCATTAACCCTTTCCACAAAGCCTTGCAAATAAAGTCAAAATGAACAGGATGTACACTCACCTAAAGAATTATTAGGAACACCTGTTCTATTTCTCATTAATGCAATTATCTAGTCAACCAATCACATGGCAGTTGCTTCAATGCATTTAGGGGTGTGGTCCTGGTTAAGACAATCTCCTGAACTCCAAACTGAATGTCAGAATGGGAAAGAAAGGTGATTTAAGCAATTTTGAGCGTGGCATGGTTGTTGGTGCGAGACGGGCCGGTCTGAGTATTTCACAATCTGCTCAGTTACTGGGATTTTCACGCACAACCATTTCTAGGGTTTACAAAGAATGGTGTAAAAAGGGAAAAACATCCAGTATGCGGCAGTCCTGTGGGCAAAAATACCTTGTGGATGCTAGAGGTCAGAGGAGAATGGGCCGACTGATTCAAGCTGATAGAAGAGCAACGTTGACTGAAATAACCACTCGTTACAACCGAGGTATGCAGCAAATCATATGTGAAGCCACAACACGCACAACCTTGAGGCGGATGGGCTACAACAGCAGAAGACCCCACCGGGTACCACTCATCTCCACTACAAATAGGAAAAAGAGGCTACAATTTGCACGAGCTCACCAAAATTGGACTGTTGAAGACTGGAAAAATGTTGCCTGGTCTGATGAGTCTCGATTTCTGTTGAGACATTCAAATGGTAGAGTCCGAATTTGGCGTAAACAGAATGAGAACATGTATCCATCCTCTGATGGCTACTTCCAGCAGGATAATGCACCATGTCACAAAGCTCGAATCATTTCAAATTGGTTTCTTGAACATGACAATGAGTTCACTGTACTAAAATGGCCCCCACAGTCACCAGATCTCAACCCAATAGAGCATCTTTGGGATGTGGTGGAACGGGAGCTTTGTGCCCTGGATGTGCATCCCTCAAATCTCCATCAACTGCAAGATGCAAGATGCTATCCTATCAATATGGGCCAACATTTCTAAAGAATGCTATCAGCACCTTGTTGAATCAATGCCACGTAGAATTAAGGCAGTTCTGAAGGCAAAAGGGGGTCCAACACCGTATTAGTTTGGTGTTCCTAATAATTCGTTAGGTGAGTGTATATCAATGTATAAAATACAGTTACACAGTATTTAACAATGCAAGTTAATCTTTTCAAGAGAAATTAAATAATAAGTTTATAACTTTGCATAGGGGAAATAGACAAATGTCCACAAATGTCCAAACATCAACGTACCCCATGCTCCAGGTCACTACAGTTATGCTTGGTATTGTGCTCAGCCCCATTGAAGTGAATGTGACTGAGCGCCGTACCAAGCACAGCCGCTATACAATGTATGGTGCTGTTTTTATTAAGCCCCCACCGATCAGATTCTGATGACTTATCCTGAGGATAGGTCATCAGTATCAAAATCCCATAAAACCCCATTAACTCCTTACGCAGTGGGCTGCCAGAATACTCCAGATGATCTGGTGCATGGCCTGTATTCATTTTGGGGTCATATGTAGTAATTGGGATTCAAACAGTTGGGGGCATGTCCTTGATATTTGGGTGGGTTATAAGATAATTGTTCCCCCTTTGGAATCTTCCTGGTTTTCTTTTCAAAGTTGGCAAGTATGATTTAGTGTGAAAGAGTAAGGTGGAAGAAAGTTTTTAGGACTTTTAAGACAAGTTCTCCTTTAAATCTGTACTTATGCATCATGTTAACTACTGAATAATAATTCTTCTACTTTATAACTTCTTCTATGATATATTACATTTTATCATTCTCATTAAAGATGAGCGAATCAAAGGTGATGAAGTGGAATTAGATCAAAATTACAGGAAAAATTAGATTTGCACTGAATCAGAATTTCCTCACGCTTCGTGGTAACGAATCGCATATTTTCCTAAAATGGCTGCTGCACGTGTTGAAGCACATGGAGCAAGGAACTTTGGGAATGCGGGATCACTACCTTAATGCCATGCATGCAGCCAATCAGCAGCCAGACAGTCCTGTGATGTCACAGCCCTATAAATAGCCTCAGCCATCTTGGATTCTGCCATTTTCCAGTGTACTTAGTGCAGGAAGAGACATCAGCAGGCGCTAGGGACACTGCTAGAAAAGACTTATTGTGCTAAAAAAAAAGATTATCCCACAGCATTTATGTAGAACAGGGTTCAGTAGGGGAGATTACAGCCTGTGTAATAGGAACAATCCTATTACACCTTGCTGTAAAACAAGAAAAGAGGGAGGCAGCGCCGCATGTACGGTGTCACTTTGTAGAGAGTGGTTTGATAAAGGTTAGGGTAGGCTTACCATCTCTGGTTGTGAGGAGTCACGACTACTGTAGAGAGCCTTGCTAGTAATTATAGTTCGCCGACCAGCCCACCGGCTTGTTCCAGGCTGCAGCCGCGGTCACTCTGTCGTGCCCCAGTAGATGAGGTGGCTTCAGACCCAAGTCATCGGACAAATAAGGGATTAACTTTTATTTGCAGGGTAGTCTGAATCCTTCCAAGCAAGCGCCGGAAAAAGCGGTCAAAATACGTTTTTTACCAGTTTTCCTTTTAATAATTACAGCTTGCTGCACTGATTAGGGATCCAAATTGCCATTATACAGCTCTGTAATTCCAGAAAACCGTTCTTGTTATTGGGGTGCAAGTGCTGTTTGATACAGCTATTAACAGGGTTTATTGCAAGAAAATATTTCTAGAGTACGTCTTGCCCTTGTGCGGTGCAGTTATATGTTCTAAAGCATTTTTTGGCTTGTATTAGTGTGAAAAGGGCTTATTAGCCATTGTGTGGTGAAGTGCGATAAATTAAAGCCTTTTGTGTCGTGTATAAGTGGAAAAAAATAAGGGCCTTTTTGCCATTCAGCGGTGCAGTTATATGTTCTAAAGCCTTTTGTGTTGTGTATAAGTAGAAAAAATAAGGGCCTATTTGCCGTTAAGTCATGCAGTTATATGTTCTAAAGCCTTTTGTGTTGCGTATAAGTGGAAAAAATAAGGGCCTATTTGCCGTTCAGCGTTGCAGTTATATGTTCTAAAGCCCTTTTGTGGAGTGTATAAGAGGAAAAAAGATAAATATATTTGCAGTTCAGCGGTGCAGTTATATGTTCTAAAGCCTTTTGTGTCGTGTATAAGTGGAAAAAAGATAAATATAATTGCTATTCAGCGGTGCAGTTATATGTTCTAAATTCTGTTGTGAATTAGTGGAACAAAAAAAGTATTTGATATTGTATGGTAAAGTGAGAAAATTATAGCCCTTTTTTCCATGTATTAATGGAAAAAAAGGGCTTATTAGCCTTTGTGTGGTGAAGTTAGAAAATTACATACTTTTTTGGGGTGTTTTAATTTCCTTTTTATTTATTTGATCTAACAGGATGTCAGACAGAGAAGTGCCAGGCCCTGCACAGGGGAGTGGCAGAGGCCTAAATGTTTCTGGCGCAGGCACAAGTCGCAGCACAGTAAGGGGGCGTGGCAGCAGGAGTCGCAGCTAGATCCCTGAGCTCCTGGTGTCATCTAGCGGTCGTGTCTTGACCAGCAACCCAGCGGTTCTTCAAGTGACATCAGCCAATAGTCGGTGCACTTGTCAGACACAACCCTTAGTTGGCATGGCCCAGGGGCAGGCCCTGTGCCCTCACCTGTCCCCAACCTGCCTCTGTCCTTTTCTGTTCCCTCAGCCAGAGAAGTATTACATGCTGTGGGCTTAGCCGCTAGCGTGGCCGGGAGTCAGCAGGGCGGCAGCAGTGGGAGGTCAGTAGCCAAACATGCCCAGGGTAAACCACCCACTACTCAGAAGCCTCCCTGCCCGGAAAGTAGTGGTGCATGGGTTCACGGAAGAAGCGGCGGTAGCAGTCAGTCAGTGCGCAGTGTTAGGGGGAAAAATCACCAACTCGGCGGTGTGGCAGTTTTTTGTTAAGCTACCAGAGGAGGTGAACATGGCCATATGTGGAATCTGTGGGCAGAAGGTGAAGTGTGGCCAGGGTGCCAATGTTGGCACCAAGGCCCTGCATCAACATATGCAGCGTCACCATAAAGTGGCCTGGGAGAGCCGTAGCTCCGATGTGGTGGTCCAGCCTGCCACAGCAACCGCTGCATCACCCAGTGGCATGCACCCGGTTTGAGGCAGTCAAGGCTCAACCACCTCAGCCAAAGGGAGCTGTCTGTCCTTCCCATCATCTGCTGGTCCTAATGCTCTGGCTCCTCCTCCTACTCCTTATCAGTTATTTCATCAGCAATCGATCACCGAAGCGATTGCCAAGAGACAACAGTATGTGTGCACTCATCCAACGGCGCAGAAGCTGATTGTGCTCCTGTCCAAGTTGCTGGTGCTGCAGTCCCGCCCTTTCCAAGTGGTGGACTGCGCACCTTTTAGAGAACTGATGGCTTGTGACGAGCCAAGGTGGAGAATCCCAAGCCATTATTTATTTGCCAAAAAGACAGTACCAACCCCGCACACATATGTAGAACAGAAGGTGGGCAGGTCCTTGAGCCTGTCAGTGTCTGCCAAAGTGCACAGCAGCACCGAAGTGTGGAGCTGTAACTACGCTCAAGGACAATACATGTCCTTTACAGCCCACTGGGTGAATGTGGTTACTGCTCAGCCACACCAGCAACTGGGCCAGCTGACGCCGCTTCCGCCTCCATGTTTTCACGCCGTTGGTCCTGCAACAATGTCCGCCTCTGCCTTCTCATCCTCCACCATGTCCTCAGCCTCCACTGCATGGACAATTCACAGTGCCCCTCCAGCATACCACATGTGCAGGGCATGGCAGTGTCACTCTGTTCTTCACCTCGTTTGACTGGGCGAACTGAGTCACATAGGGAAGGAACAGCTCCATGTCCTTCATCAAGAAATCGAATCCTGGATTTCTCTGCGACAACTTAAAATCGGAACCATGGTGACAGACAATGGGAAAAACATGGTGTCGGCACTGCATCAAGGAGGGCTGAGCCCTGCGCCCTGCATGACACACTGTTCAATATGGTTGTCAAGCGATTCCTGAAGTCTTCCACCCATCTGCAAGACATCCTAAAAATGGCCAGGTAACTTTGCATGCACTTCAGCCACTAGTACACTGCAAAGCACACCCTCCTTGAGCTGCAGCGGCAGAACGGCATCCCCCAACATAGGCTGATATGCGACGTTTCCACCTGTTGGAATTCCACCCATAAACGATTTCTTGATGATCCAAGCGGACAGGAGTATTCCTCTGTGTAACTTCGATGTCAGCCAGTGGCAGCTCATGCATGACACCTGCCGTTTGAGGAGGCCATGTTATTTGTCACTCACCAGGACTACGGGATGAACAACGTCATTCCACTGCTTCATGTCCTGGAACAGATGCTGCCAAATTTGGCTGGTTAGGGGACTGGACACATGGTGTCTAGATCTCACGGCCTCATGAGCCCTGAGGGGGCTGAACTGGAGGAGGAGGACATTGGAGCACAAGCAATGTGTAGCGAAATGGGTGGTTTTTACACACACGTGACAGGAGAGGAGGAGCAGGAGCTAGAGGGCGATGAGGAAGACGAGGTAGATGACCCAGACACAACGTGGTAGTATGCAATTGAGATGGAGGCAGGGAGTCTCTCCGAGTCACTTGCACAAATGGCCCGATGCATGTAGTGACAGCTGAAATGTCACCATTCGGCAGAGGGATGACTCTCCACCTTGTTGGACCCTCGCTACCGGTCCAAAATGGGGGCCTTTTTTACACCCGCTAAGAGGGAGAACAAACTGAACTACTATAGAGACTTCCTATGTATTGAGTTGGCCGCTGCCTATTTGCGCCATCGTCCATCCTCTCGCAAGTCTGACCGGGGGGGCCCTCTGCGCTCACGTTCCTCTGCCATGGCTGCTGTGGCAGGGTGGAGTAGGAGCAGTTCCAGCTCCATCAGCAGCAACTTGAGTCTAGAGTCGCTGATGAGCAGCTTTTTTCACCCACCTAGTGAAGAAACTACTCACCAGCACCAGCAGCTAGACATAGAGCAGAACTTGTACCAGCAGGTGGTGACAAATTTGGACAGTACCCTGCCACTGTGACGGTCACGTACACTACACACAGAGGGAAGGATAGTGACCACTGCGCTCCACCCTCACCCCTGGCCCTGCCTACTTGCCTCGCAAGTCCTAATGACAGGGGACAACTAGACCACAGTCCCTAACTTAGGATACTTGGTGGGAAGACAGACAAGACAAATAACGGAATGTGAACGGACCGAGTCAGAACCAAGAGAGCTACGCAGTACAAAGGGTTAAGCAAAGAATGGTCAGGAGAAGCCGGGGTCAAATACCAGGAGAGTAGAGAAGTACCAGAGGAGTCCGCAAAGAGTAGTCAGGTGGGAGCCGAGGTCACAATACCAGGAGGGATGCGCAGTACAGGAGGAGCAGGCAAAGGATCGTCAGGGAACAGGATCAGGTGAGTATTCAGTAGTCCAACAAATAGCCAGGAACCTAGAATTAACAGGCAACCTGTGGCCAGCAGGCTGCCTGTATTTATAGTGGGGTCTGAGTCATGTGACGTGGCCAGCGTCACATGACCGACAGACAGACAGGTCGAGCACCGAGTGATCAGCTCGGCGCTCAAGGCAGACCTAGGAGCAGGAGGCCTCCCAGCTAGCAAAGGGAACGAGGCCAAGCACAGATCCTCGCTCCCGAAGCTAAGCAGCAGGTCTGTGGCTGATGGGAGATCGAAGTGCGCCTTTGCGCCCCGTGACAGTACCCCCCCTTTTACGAGGGGCCACCGGACCCAAGACTTCAGGCGATGGCCTTTCAGGGTGTTCTAAAGGAAATTTTTGAACCAGTCTAGGAGCATGAACCTCCCTAGCAGGAACCCAAGATCTCTCTTCGGGTCCATACCCCTTCCAGTGAATGAGGTACTGTAAGGAATTACGCACTCTCCTGACATCCACTATCTTAGACACCACATACTCGACAGCATCATTAACAAGAACCGGCAAAGGCAAGGCTTTCGACGGTACAACAGGTTCAAAATATTTTTTAAGTAGAGATTTATGAAATACTGTACATTATGAATGTGGAACGACTCTGGCAGCTCCAACTTAAACGATACCGGATTAATCACCTCCGTGATCTTATAAGGTCCAATAAAACGAGGAGCAAATTTTCTAGAAGCTACCTTGAGAGATAGATTCTTGGAGGACAACCATACTGTCATGCCCTGCTCAGACTATGTACGGAGGTCTGCCAGATTAGCAGCACGTGTCTAGTCATTTGTGTTGTTTTGGAGTTGTGCTAGATCCGCCTCCCTTCAGGTGCTTTGGGTGGGGTCATTGGTTTAAATTACTCTCACTCCCAGGGTTCCGTGCGGGTTATAGCTTCTGTCAGGCTGTGGAAGGAAGGAGTGAAGGATTGGCTTTTCCTGCTCAGATAAGATAAGTTTGTTTCTGATATCTTTGGTTTGCTGTCTAGGCTGTTTTAGTGTCGTCTGTCCCCTCCTGGTTCTGAGGGAGCAGGCTTCCCCTTTTCCCCTTTCACCATCTCAGGGATTCTAGGGTATTCTCAGCCCAGGCACGAGGACACATTATTCCCACCTTCAGGGTCTGAATGTGGGCAAAGCAGAATAGGGAGAGCGGTTAGGGATTTGCTAGGAGGTGACCTTATCCCCAGCTTCTCGCCTAGAAATATTGTTTGTTTAGTTATCTGTGTATCCTATATCCTGTTCGCCGTGACACATACTTTATCCCCAACCTGAAAGTTCACCCCCTTGGAACGTCTCCTATCGGCCTTGAGTTTTTGGGAACTTTGAGCCTTTTCTAGGTTCGATTGAACCCGGGCCCAAACTGTGCACAGTTCGGAGGAGAGTTTATCTGCTTCAGGGTTAGAGGAAGAGATGGACGACCCTTAATGAAAACGGGGATGAAAACCATGGTTACAAAAGAAAGGGGAGACCCCAGCAGAAGAATTAACACGGTTATTCAAAGCAAATTCTGCCAACGGAAGGTATTTAACCCATAATTGCTGGTCATCAGCAACATACGACCTCAGGAATTGTTATACAGACTCATTAAAGGGTTCAGTCTGCCCATTACTCTCAGGGTGGTAGACGGAGGAAAAAGACAACAAAATATGACATCTTTGACAGAAAGCCCTGCAAAATTTGGACACAAACTGCACACCCCTGTCAGATACAATATTTTCCGGGATACCATGTAACCGTACAATTTCTTTCACAAAAATAGAAGCCAGGGTCTTGGCATTCGGGAGTTTAGACAGAGGAATGAAATGAACCATCTTGCTAAACCTATCGACCACTACCCAAACCACAGTCTTACCCTCCACCGGCGGCAGTTCAGTAATAAAGTCCATTGAGATATGAGACCAGGGTCTACTGGGAATGGGTAAGGGTCATGGGTTACAAGCAGGGCGAGTCCTAGGTGTCTTAGACCTAGCACAAACCTCACAGGCTGACACGTAGGACTTGACATCCCTAAATAGAGTGGGCCACCAATAAGATCTAGAAACCAGCTCTCTAGTGCCCTCAAAACCAGGATGTCCACAAAAGGCAGAATCATGACACTCACCCAACAGCTAGAGACGAAATTGTATGGGGACAAACAACTTATCTGTTGGGGTGGTTGCCGGTGCAAGATGTTGTTCAGAGAGCCGAGATATCTTGGGTTAAGGCTGCTACGAAGATATTTGCTGGTAGGATGGATTCAGGCGGTGCCTCTGTAGGCTGAAAGCATGGAAGCTCCGAGATAATGCATCAGCCTTCACATTTTACTTTCAGGCCTGAAAGTAATGGAGAATTCAAAACGAGTAAAAAACAGTGCCCATCTAGCCTGACGGGTATTCAACCTCTTAGCAGATTCAAGAAACATAAGGTTCTTATGGTCAGTGACAACAGTTACACAATGCCTTGCCCCCTCCAGAAAATGCCTCCACTCCTCAAATGCCCACTTAATGGCCAGCAACTCCCGATTCCCTATGTTGTAGTTTCTCTCTGTGGAAGAAAATTTTCTGGAAAAGAATGCACACGGTCTCAGGTTAGTTAGACTAGCAGGACCTTGTGAAAGGACTGCTCCTGCGCCGTCCTCAGACGCATCCACCTCCACAATAAAAGGTCTCTCCTGATCTGGCTGGATCAGAATGGGAGCGCTACTGAATGCCTTTTTTAGTGTTTCAAACGAAGTAATGGCCTCAGTAGACCAGTTCTCCAGGACTAAGAGGGAACATTTCTCAGAGTGGCACACCCCCACGGCTAAATAAATCTCTGAGGTACATGACCTCACCATACCACCTACCAGGGGAGTGGCGTCAATAGCCATGGCATGGATAGGTGTAGGAAGAGAAAAAATTGGAATACCCAGTCTAATGGTTTACTCAGAGTCAATAAAGCTGGCAGCTGAACCAGAGTCAATAAAGGCCTTACCCGGCCATTTATTAACCCCCAGAGATATTATTATAGGTACCAAAAGCTTACATTTCATAATATCAGGGTGTACCTGGTCTTTAGGTTGCCTAAAGACCAGGTGCGGCGCAGATTCCCTTGAGTCATGCCGACCTGCATGGGTTCTTCGGTAGAGACCTCAGCGTTGTTTCTGGGATAGACCTCAGGCTGGACCACCATCTGAGAAGAGAACTGTCATTCCTGTCGTCTCTCTCTAACCCGTCGGTCAAGTCGGACTACAAGGGTCATCATCTCCTCTAGAGTCTCTGGAAGCTGATAACTCACTAGAAGATCCTTTAAGTTATCAGACAGACCTGACCTGAACTGACTCTTAAGTGCTGGTTTATTCCATCCTGAGGGAACACACCACCTTCTGAATTGGGTGCAATACACCTCCGCACGTAGATTGCCCTGAACCAGAACCTTTAGAGCAGTCTCGGCTACCAGTGTCCTGTCTGGTTCATCATACAGGGTACCCAGGGCCTGAAAAAAAACCTCCACTGATGTTAAACAACTGGCGTCAGTCCTGGGGATCACCCTATAAACGGGAAATGACAATGCCCACGCGTTGACTCTCAGGGCCAGAGGATAGGGAGCGCAAACGGAAAAAAAGTTTTCAATTTTCTTTAAAGGAAATAAACTTCTTTCGATCTCCAGAAAAGGGCTCAGGAAGTTGATCTGGGGCTCTAAATGTGGACTGGAGGCCTGAGGGATGGAAGTACCTTGTCCTAGCTCAGAAGAACAGAGTTTCTCCCCTAGCTCCTGCACCATCTGCATCAGGTTAGAGACATGGTCAGTCAGGGTCACCAGAGGATTCATGATACAGTGGTTAGGTTACGGCCTGTTAATCTGTGACGGTCACGTACACTACACACAGGGGTGAGGATAGTGACCACTGCGCTCCACCCTCACCCCTGGCCCTGCCTACTTGCCTCGCAAGTCCTAATGACAGGGGACAACTAGACCGCAGTCCCTAACTTAGGATACGTGCTGGGAATACAGACAAAATGAGACGCACAACGGATCCTGTCTGTGTTACAGCTGTAAGGCCTGTATGGTCCCATCAGAATTGACTTGTGATTTGGTAGCCAAAAACAGGAGTGGGTACAAAACACAGAAGACATGCAAATATTCCATTCACGTATCATCTCTGTTTTGGATCCACTCCTGTTTTTTTTTGGGATTAGCAATACTGATCGATTATACTGATCAAATGCTAACCGATTGAAGGCAGATGCTCAACAGACAGGATGCGTTTTTTGGGGGTTATTGTTTTTTGAACTGAGATGGTTCAGAGGAAGGGCAAACTAATCAGTGACGTCAACACAAACTTATTGTTGACACCCTCTCCACTCTGTCGGGGGGCTCTACTTGAATAATAGTTTAATTGAACAGGTTCTGTAGACATCTATGTGGAATCAGCTGACGATGGTGTAAAAGGAGTGCGCTTCTTCTTGGCGCTAACATCGACCTGTAAGGCGGAGTTCATACCTAAGTTATTTGGTCAGTTTTCACCATGTGACTGCCCAAATAAGTGAAATGTGCAGTGATTCTAAGAGCTACGCCTGTCATCTGCATGTTATACTGACTCAGTATTATTGACAGTATTACTGTCAGTATACTGACAGTATTATTTCACTACCAAAGCACTGTTAGAGTGTACTGGTGTACTGTTCTACACCACTATAAAGGTTCTTTGAAGACAGGAAATAGCAGTTTTTTAATGTTATTCACCACAAATTTATTCGGATCAAATCAAATTTTTCCCCAAAAAATTGGCGAACCAGTGAATTGAATTTTTGAAAAATTCTCTCATCTCTAATAGAGATGTTGCGGACATAAAATTTTCCGTTCGCGAACGGCGAACCCGAATTTTCGCAAATGTTTGCGAACGGGCGAACCGGGCGAACCGCCATAGACTTCAATAGGCAGGCGAATTTTAAAACCCATAGGGACTCTTTCTGGCCACAATAGTGTTGGAAAAGTTGTTTCAAGGGGACTAACACCTGGACTGTGTCATGGCAGAAGTTCTATCGCAAACTGGGATAGCTCAGGCCACAGGTCAAGCCTGCACACCCAGTAGTCAAGGGGTTCATCGCTCCTCAGAGTGTCGATATCTGCAGTTAAGGTGAGGTAGTCTGCTACCTGTCGGTCGAGTCATTGTCTGAGGGTGGACCCCGAAGGGCTGTGGCGATGCGTAGGACTTAAAAAGCTCTGCATGTCCTCCATCAACAACACGTCTGTAAAGCATCCTGTCCTTGCCGGCGTGGTCGTGGGAGGAGGAGGATTACTTTCACCTCTTCCCCTGTTAGATTCCCATTGTGCTGTGACATTACCCTTATACGCTGTGTAAAGCAGACTTTTCAATTTATTTTGGAACTGCTGCATCCTTTCCGACTTGCGGTAATCTGGTAACATTTCAGGCACTTTCTGCTTATACCGGGGGTCTAGTAGCGTGGCCACCCAGTATAGGTCGGTCTCCTTCAGCCTTTTTATACGAGGGTCCCTCAACAGGCACGACAGCATAAAAGACCCCATTTGCACAAGGTTGGATGCCGAGCTACTCATGTCCCGTTCCTCGTCCTCAGTGATCTCACTGAAGGTATGTTCTTCCCCCCAGCCACGTACAACACCACGGGTACCAGATAGGTGACAACGAGCACCCTGGGATGCCTGTTGTGGTTGGCCTTCCTCCTCCTCCTCAAAGCCACATTCCTCCTCTGACTCTTCCTCACAATCCTCTTCCAGCGTTGCCGCAGGTCCAGCAAGCGATGCTGATAAGGCTGTTTCTGGTGGTGATGGTGACCACAACTCTTCCTCTTCACGCTCATCTACGGCCTGATCCAGCACTCTTCGCAGGGCACACTCCAGGAAGAAAAAAAATGGTATTATATCGCTGATGGTGCCTTCGGTGTGACTGACTAGGTTTGTCACCTCCTCAAAAGGACGCATGAGCCTACAGACATTGCGCATGAGCGTCCAGTAACGTGGCAAAAAAATTCCCAGCTCCGCAGAGGCTGTCCTAGCACCCCGGTCATACAAATACTCGTTGACGGCTTTTTCTTGTTGGAGCAGGCGGTCGAACATTAGGAGTGTTGAATTCCAACGTGTCGGGCTGTCGCAAATCAAGCGCCTCACTGGCATGTTGTTTCGCCACTGGATATCTGAAAAGTGCGCCATGGCCGTGTAGGAACGCCTGAAATGGCCACACACCTTCCTGGCCTGCTTCATGATGTCCTGTAAGCCTGGGTACTTACTGTATGCACAAATCGTTGTACGATCAGATTACACACATGCACGGCACATGTGTCAACTTGCCCAAATTCAATGCCGCCAACAAATTGCTTCCATTGTCACACACCACTTTGCCGATCTCCAGTTGGTGCGGAGTCAGCCACTGATCCACCTGTGCGTTCAGGGCGGACAGGAATGCTGGTGTGGTGTGACTCTCTGCTTTCAGGCAAGTCAACCACAAGACGGCGTGACACTGTCGTATCCGGGATGTGGAATAGCCCCTGGGGAGCTGGGGGGGGTGCCGTTGATGTGGAGCAAGACGCAGCAGCAGAAGAGGACTCAGCTGAGGAGGTTATGGAAGAGGATGGAGTAGGAGGAGTAGAGGAGATGGCAGCAGGCCTGCCTGCAAGTCGTGGTGGTGTCACCAACTCCTCTGCAGAGCCACGCATTCCATGCTTGGCAGCCGTCAGCAGGTTTACCCAATGCGCAGTGTAGGTGATATACCTGCCCTGACCGTGCTTTGCAGACCAGGTATCAGTGGTCAGATGGACCCTTGCCCCAACACTGTGTGGCAGACATGCCATTACTTCCTTTTGCACAATCGAGTACAGGTTGGGGATTGCCTTTTGTGCAAAGAAATTTTGGCCGGGTACCTTCCACTGCGGTGTCCCAATAGCTACAAATCTTTTGTACGCCTCAGACTCCACCAGCTTGTATGGTAAAAGCTGGCGGGCTAAGAGTTCAGACAAACCAGCTGTCAGACGCCGGGCAAGGGGGTGACTCTGTGACATTGGCTTCTTACGCTCAAACATGTCCTTGACAGACACCTGACTGTGGGCAGATGAGCAGGAACTGCTCAAGGTGAGAGACGGAGTGGCGGATGGTTGAGAGGGGGCAAGGAGGACAGCAGTGGTTGACGTGGCTGAAGATGCTGGACCAGAAGGAGGATGGTGGCTTTGAGTTTGTGTGCTGCTTGTACTCATGTGTTGATCCCATAGGCGTTTGTGATGTGCGATCATGTGCCTTCGCAAAGCAGTTGTACCTAGGTTGGTGTTGGACTTCCTACGACTCAGTTTCTTTTGGCACAGCTTGCAAATGGCATCGCTGTTGTCAGAGGCAGACACACAAAAAAAAATGCCACACTGCTGAGCTCTGCAATGACGGCATTTTGGTGGTGGCAACAGCATGCATTGATTGACGTGCTGTATGGCTGACCCCGGGTGCCGATGCATGCTGTCTGACTGTGCCACTAGCTCCTTGCGACAACCTCCCCCTGCTTCCAACTCGTCTCCTCCTTCTCTCTGTCTCCCCATCAGAACTTTCCACCTGTTCTTCTTCTCTTCGAGCGGGCACCCACGTGACATCCACGGACACATCGTCATCATCAACCGCTTCACTTGCATCTGACAAATCAGCAAAGGAAGCAGCAGCGGGTACAACATCATCATCATCACACCGTACGTCCATGTGCGTAATGCTGCCTGACTGAGACATATCCCTGTTATCTACATCCTCTGGCAATAATGGTTGCGCATCACTCATTTCTTCCAACTGATGTGTAAATAACTCCTCTGACAGATCAAGTGAAGCGGCTGTGGTGCTAGTGTTGGTGGTGGCAGCAGGCGGGCGAGTGGTAACTTGAGAGGTTCCCAAAGCTGAGCTGGAGGAGGATGGTGCGTCAAGCCGCTGAAGTGACACTATGCGCTTGCAGCTGGGCCTTAAACACACAAACACGTGTGTGCAACTGACTGCTATTTATTCACAGTCAAAATTGTTGTTTTTCTTTAAATGGAATCGAATGTGACACCAGATATGAGTTGCGCTGGTGACACTGTGCACTTGCAGGGCATGAAACACACGCGTGTGCCGGCAACTGACTGCTATTATATTACAGTCAAAAAAGTTTATTTTTATTTTTATTGCAAGCTACTGTGACACCAGATATGAGTGGTGGCACTGGGCAAGTGGGCACAGTATACGCTGTGGGCCTGACACACACGCTGGCAGGCAACTGCAAATAGATTACACAGGAAAAAAAAAAAAAGCAGACTGATGTTCTAGCCCTAAAAAGGGCTTTTTGGGGTGCTGTCAGGACGCTATCCTTATAGCAGATCAGATGAGTCTTTCAGGACTGGAGTGGACACAGAACACTGCCCTAGCTAACGCTTTACCTATTGAATCAGCAGCAGCAGCACTGTCCCTCCTCTCACTGAGAATGCAGCTTCCGAATGAATCTAAAATGGATGCTGTCCAGGAGGTGGGAGGGTCTGGGAGGGAGGGTACGCTGCTGATTGGCTGGAATGTGTCTGCTGACTGTGAGGTACAGGGTCATTAGGAACCCAGCTCTAAGTTGAATTCGCAATGCGATTAATATAACCTGTATTAATCGCATTGCGAATTCAACTTAGATCTGAGTTCATATTGGTTGTATTGCTAGAATTGACGATTTTAACGAATATAGCACTATATTCTCAATCTTCGTTATATTCTAGCAATACAACAACCATTAGGAACCCAGCTCTAAGTTGAATTCGCAATGCGATTAATATAACCTGTATTTATCGCATTGCGATTACAACTTAGTCAAATTTGTGACACTGCAGCTTCCGAATGAATCTAAAATGGATGCTGTCCAGGAGGTGGAAGGGTCTGGGAGGGAGGGTATGATGCTGATTGGCTGGAATGTGTCTGCTGACTGTGAGGTACAGGGTCAAAGTTTACACAATGATGACGAATAGGGGGCGGACCGAACATCACATATGTTCGCCCGCCGCGGCGAACGCGAACAAGCGATGTTAGCCGGGAACTATTCGCCGGCGAATAGTTCGGGACATCTCTAATCTCTAATTCTTATGTTAGTTTGATAACATGCTGTATATGACTGATTCTTCCTTTGAGGTACTCATTTGGATCTTCTAGGGGGTACTTGTCTTTGAACGGTTGAGAGACCGTGATAAGAACAGTTTATATTTGGGTTTAATATGAATTTTCCACCTTGAGCCAAAATAATCTGTGTTCCAGGGATTTTGTAAGCATTTTTAAACAGCCCTATCTGTTTGTGCAATTGGTTTTCTTGTCATACATTCATTTCGACTTGTTTTGAAGCTGAAATGATATAGTGACGCTTTATAATTTTTTGCAACATTTTTCCCTGCAGTAGTTTTCCTGCCGTGGAAGCTGAATGGGGTGTTAATTCAATCTACTTTTCCTGTTTATTGATGATAGACTTGATTCAAAAGATTAAAGGATTAACTGAAGCTTTGCATATGCTCGGAATACTAAAACGCTAACAAATATGCATACATGCTGATACAATAAAACAAACAAATAAATACAAATCAAGACATATAATTGACTTGATGAAAGCAGTTCACCTCCAGGCATCACTATGATTACAGGACTTTTCATTATTCATCTAAAACTAAAATGAAACAAGATACATTTACAGAATATTATACTGTGTTATAATTTTTTTCCATTGGAAAATAGACTGTGTAAAGAACTGAGGAGACTCTGCAAGCAACATGTGTGTTTCCTCATTCATGCAATTGCTTGTTCTACATTTTTCTAAGCAAGCTTTCTGACGGGAAATTGACTTTCAATCATCTAACAAGTTGGACTATTTGAAATACTATTGAAAAATTAAGGAAAAATGTGCAAAAGTTTTAAATTTGCTAATAAACTAAGCTCAACACAACTGTTTATATACTTTCAATAGCTATTTCTCCCAACTCCTCCATACACATACACGTTCCATTCGGCTAAGTATGTATGTGTTTTCAATGGGGGCAGGGGGAAATTGCTCCAAGACACCTCTGGTGGTGGTTTACATCCTGGACAAAAGGATCGGATGTTAAAATTCAAAGTGCCCAATCCCATCTATTGAGGGAAAGTGGGAAGGCTCCATATATATGAGACTGACGTCCATTTTCTGTGGGTTCAGCTGACGATAGATTAAAGTGTATGGGAGCCTTAGGGTTTCATGCACACAGGCATGACTGATGCAAAACACATGAAGAAATTCTCCACTTAGAAGAACTTATTCTGTGATAGAATACTATTTTGCACATGGAAACCCATGGAGCATGTCATCATTATTTTCCAGGGACAAGTTATAGCAACAAGAAAAGTAAAAAAAAAACATAAACTATATTAATAAACTTAAAAAATAACTCCAATAACCTCTCCGTTAACTGTATATGATGCTTTAGCCTTGACCCAATTTGTCTAGATTATAGTTTGTTGAACATTTTAATTATATTTTAGAGGGTGCAGTATATGTGATTCAATAAGTTAAAGTGCTTTGAACCTATTTTTTTACCATTTTCACTATTAGAGCATTTGAACAATATAGGGGGACAGGAGGTTCCTCATTCTAGACCAACTTCTGTCAGCTAGAATGCTAAGTTGCTCATCTGAATTAACACCATGTTATACTAGCTAATGTGGCCTATGCAGGGAAAATATTGGGCCAGATTATCCCATTTTAATTTTTGCATTTTCGCTTTTTCCTCTCTACATTCCAATAGCCATAACTTTTTTAATTTTCTGTTCATATAGCCATACGAGAGCTTAGCTTTCGCTGAAGAGGTTAAGTTACCCTCGGCAATAACTGACTACAGTTATGCTACTTTCACATCTGTGTTTCAGTTTTGTCCCCATTCATTGTCAATGGGGACAAAAATGAACAGAATGGAGTGCACCAAAATGCATTCCATTCCATTTGGTTGCTTTCCCATTGCAGACAGAAAAATGCTGCAAGCAGGGTTTTTCTGTCTGGCATGGGATGCAAAGCAAGATGGATACAGCATGAAACACAATGTAAGTCAACCGTGCCGGATCCGTTTTTTTTTCGGACAAAAAAGATAACGGATCCGCCACCCATTGACTTACAATGGTTTTAGCGCCGGATCTGTCATGACCATTTTAAAGACAATGGTTGTATTATTCTAACGGAAGCGTTTTTGCTGATCCCTGCCAGATCCAGCAAAAAAACGTAGATGTTAAAGTAGTCTTAGAAGGGTATAGAAGCAGACTCTCATGTAAAAGGGGTTCTATATGTGAAGCAACTCCTTTAATGCCCAAGGGGAGTGTTCAAGCTCCACTTACTAAGGCTCATGTGCCTCTTTATATGTGTGGCAGTTAGCTGTCGCTGATGTTCTTCCTTTTCTCAGTAGTGGTTTAGCGTTCTGTACTTCATAATCATTCTGCCCTTGCTACCATTATGATGGACTTGTGTTTATACATGGCAGGCAATCTGAAGAAGCAGAGCTGCAGGCAGTGGTAAAAAGCAGCCAATGATGGGAGAGGAGGTGGACTGCAGACTTCCCTAGAATCCCTGTAGACACTGGAGCTAAGCTGTAGTTACAGATCACAGCAAACAGCAGTCAAGCAATAGTAGGCACTAAGAAAAAATGCATAGCAGGTACTATATTCATCATAGGTACTGGCTTACATATACTATCATTTTGAACTCACAACTGGACAGTCCTCTTAAAGAGAACCCATTCCCACCAAAAACAGTACAATCTGCAGACAGCATGTAATAGAGCAGGAGGAGCTGAGCAGATTGAGATATGATTTTGTGGTAAATACTAGAACAAAGCTTGCACATCCTATGCATTTATTTATTATACTCACTTATATAGCGCTGACATATTCTGCAGCAGTTTACAGACATTAGCATCAAGCTCTCTCCAATGGGACTCATAATCTAAGTTCCCTATCAGTAGGTCTTTGGATTGTGGGAGGAAACCGGAGGAAACCCAAGCAAACATGGGGAGAACATACAACCTCCATGCAGATGTTGTCCTTGGTTGGATTCAAACCAGGATCCCAGGGCTGCAAGGCACCAGTGCTAACCACTGAGCCACCGTGCTACATTGATTGACTGCTTCTCAGCATCACTCATTTTGCTTCTCGGGATCATTTATAAACTGTATACGAGACGTTTGTATACTTTTTGATAAAAATGCCTAAGGGCTCTTTCACACTTGTGTTGTTTTGTTTCGGCATAGAGTTCCGTCGTCGGGGCTCTATGCCGGAAGAATCCTGATCAGGATTATCCCCATGCATTCTGAATGGAGAGAAATCCGTTCAAGATGCATCAAGATGTCTTCAGTTCCGGACCGGAACGTTTTTTGGCCGGAGAAAATACTGCAGCATGCTGCACTTTTTGCTCCGGCCAAAAATCCTGAACACTTGCCGCAAGGCCGGATCCGGAATTAATGCCCATTGAAAGGCGCTCTGACGTCATTCTGGAGCGCCCCGGGAGCCGCACGGACTGTACAGTAAG
The DNA here is from genome assembly GCF_905171765.1 of Bufo bufo. Classification (NCBI taxonomy): domain Eukaryota; kingdom Metazoa; phylum Chordata; class Amphibia; order Anura; family Bufonidae; genus Bufo; species Bufo bufo. The sequence goes on along the minus strand of NC_053392.1, from coordinate 563,652,247 downwards.
TATACTGCTCCCCCGCTCCCCACTACTACTACGGCAACCAGGACTTTAATAGCGTCCTGGCTGCCATAGTAACACTGAACACATTTTGAAGACGGATCCGTCTTCAAATGCTTTCAGTTCACTTGCGGTGTTACGGATCCGGCGGGCACCTCCGGCAAATGGAGTACACGACGGATCCGGACAACGCAAGTGTGAAAGAGCCCTAAGTCCACTCACTGCATCAAGGTGTCCTCTTTTGAGTTGGTCCCAATTCTAATGTGACACAGCCCACGTGGTGACCACAATCACTGTAGTTTTATGGGAAAAGATAAAGCAATTTTTCCAGCTCATTCTGTACTTAAGACCACTCCCTGTGCACAACTATCAGTGACTGACAGCTGGCCTCTGTATACACAGTGATAAAGGGAATAAAGGGAATGTGATCAATCACTGATAAGTCCCCCATGTAGAACTGAGATCAGAAAAAAAGGTTTAAATGTATTACGGGGGAGATTTATCAAACTGGCGTGAAGTAGAACTGGCTTAGTTGCCCATGGCAACCAATCAGATTCCACCTTTCATTTTCCAAAGGAGCTGTATAATAGGGATAATACCGTTCCCCATACCATTTGTTTCTATTTAGATAATGTCTACAACTGTTCAGGTCTCAGTTTTTTAGTGCTAGAGATCAGTTCTCAGGTCTATTGACCCTTTCCCCCCCTATGTCTAATCTTTTTGCCTACAAGATTGTAGGACAATGTGGGTTCTGTTCACCTAATGTTCTAATCCTTTCCCTCCTCCCTTTCCCTTGTTTTTGGTTATACCCTTGGTACAGGTACTATGTCCACTCAATAACTCTGAATTGGCGAGTTATTTCTGGTTCCCTGGCGCCCCATCCGAGGCAGCGGACCTTAATCCCGTTGAATAGTGCGTCTTCCTGGAGAAATCGTGAGTTTTGGAAAAGTAATTCTAGACACTCAAACCAATATGGCTGACATACATATAGCTTCCTATAATGTTAAGGGTTTCAACTCCCCCTCCAAGCGTAGTCAGATCTTCTCTATGATGCGTAAGTCAGGTGTGAATGTCCTTTTTCTTCAGGATACTTTAGGTTTAACCATTACCCCAATCTGACGTTCTCATATTTTCTCAGTGGTACCATTGTGGAGGGGTTTCTGCTGCCTCGGGTGGGGTGAGCATAGGATTTCAGAAAAGAATACCCTTTAAATACATCAGTCACCTCCAAGACCCGGAGGGAAGGTATATCCTAGTCAAAGGTCGCATTGGTTCTCAGATATACACATTCATCAACTTATATGCACCAAACACCAAACAAGCACATTGGCTTACTTCAATTATCCCAATTATTGATTCCTTCAAGGAAGGTCTGGTGGTCCTGGGAGGGGATCTAAATGCAACCCTGAATCCTCAACTTGATGCTTCTTCACACAAATCAGTTCTATCCTTACGTTCCCTGCGAGTTATGAGGGAAGGTTTGTGGAACCTGCATTTAGTAGATTCTTGGCTTGCCTTCCACCTCGACTCTAAAGATTTCACCTTTTTCTCACATCCCCATAACACGTATCATCGTCTAGATTTCCTTTTTGTTTCCAAGGAACACCTTCCGATGTGCTCAGAAACCAGCATTGGTTCCATCCACTTATCTGATCATGCCCCCATTTATCTCTCCATTCTCGCGCCTTCACAGCATCCGAGAGCCTTTAGTTGGCGTCTCAACAAATCCCTACTGGGAGATGCAGAATCTAAAAGCAAAATTGAGGCCCTCCTGAAGGAATATTTTCTTCTGAATAAACAACCCTCTATTTCACCTCAATCTCTCTGGGACTCACAAACCTTACATCAGGGGACACTTCATTAGCATAGGAACATTCTTGAAGAAAATCAGAGAAGAAAAAATAGAATCCATCCAACTAAAAATTAAAGCCCTAGAGACGAACCATAAGAGCTCTTTCTCCGACCTCCAACTTGAAGAGCTATCTAAACTTAGGGCTGAAATGAAAGCCCTTTTACAAACTAAGGTAGCCAAATTTTATTTCAACTCCCAGCACAAATACTTCGCTCATGGAGACAGGGCCTCCAAATTCATGATGCACAAAATAAAAAACAGGAGAGACAATAATTTTATACATCAGCTAACTTCCCCGCTAGAAGATCCAATATTCCCCACCTCCCAAATTGCAGCCCAGTTTCGAGATTTTTATGAGGCCCTCTATAATCTATCCCCCTCAGAAGCCCCTGACTCCCATAAATCTCTAATCTATTCCGTCTTAGATTCAGTAACCCTCCCATCTCTGACAGATTCACAAAAAAAGGCCTTGATCTCCCACTTCACTCTAGATGAACTAACTACTGCCCTGCTCCAGATCCCTGTAGGCAAATGTCCAGGCCCAGATGGTCTACCGGCCTCATATTACAAAACTTTCCAAAACCAACTACTACCCCATCTTCTAGACGTCTGCAATCTTACTCTAAAGGGTGGCCTCCTATCCAGGGACATGACGGTAGCACACATTACTCTGATAGCTAAAGAAGGGAAGGACCCAAAACAATGCGCCAGCTACAGGCCTATTTCACTTCTTAATATAGATTTAAAGCTCTTGGCAAAAATGTTGGCCAACCGTTTGGCCAACTTCCTCCCCCTCTTGATTCATAGAGACCAGGTTGGCTTTGTTCGCAATAGAGAAGGCAGAGACAATACGTCCAGAGTCATAAATGTATTATGTCATGCATCAGCACTCTCAAAACCTCTACTTTTTCTGAGTACTGACGCAGAAAAAGCGTTTGACAGGATCAATTGGTCATACCTGAGAGAGGCCCTGTTGCGCTTTGGACTCCCTGGTCTCTATGTACAAGCTGTTTTTGCAATGTACTCATCCGCTACTGCTAAGGTAATGGTCAACGGCACCCTTTCCTCCGACTTTAACATCTGTAATGGCACTAGACAGGGCTGCCCCCTGTTGCCTTTACTTTTTGTTCTAGCACTAGAGCCCCTCCTGGTTTCGCTGAGAAATGATTCACTCATCAGTGGGTGTTGGACTGGGTGACCAAGAGCATAAATTAGCAGCTTTTGCGGATGACGTCATGATCATGACCACTAATCCCATGGTTTCTCTCTCTATCATACAAAAACACTTACAAAACTACAGCATAGTCTCTAATTTCAAAATTAATGGAAAAAAATCTCAAATTATGAGTATAGGCATTCCCTCATCTAACAAGCAGACCCTAAAGACTGATTCACCTTTTGACTGGTCTTCCCCTTTCTTAACCTACCTGGGAGTTAAGATAAGTCCTTCCGTCCCGGACCTCTTTACGCTTAATTATTCCCCATTGCTCCAATCTATGTTTAATGCCATAGATAACCTCAATCACCGTACCCCTTATCTGTCATGTTTTTGGCGTAAGAATCTCCTGACATCTTTGATTATACCTCGTCTTACCTACCTCCAACAAGTCCTGCCTATCCCTATACCTAAGTCATTCTATGAGCAGATAAGGAAAAAATTCAGGTCTTTTATATGGAACGGTAAGAAACCGAGGCGATCTTATTACCAGCTTTGAAAACCAGTGGCTCTGGGAGGTATAGGCCTCCCTGATCCTGAGATTTATGGCAATGCAATATTGCTTTCTAGGGTAATCGATTGGTTATGAATTAACTCTGAAAAATCATGGGTTTCATTAGAACAACAATTGATGGGCAGATCCTTTCGCTCGCTTCTTCTAGGAAGCCAAAATCCAAACTTTACACCTCCCTCTTCTTACCCAATTTTAAGAGCCACACTTAATGCTTGGAAATGGTTACTTTCTACACACTGTTCTATCCCATTCCATTCCCTTCTCCTCTCCTACAAGTTAGAGATGTGATTGGAACAATCTCCCCCGATAGATGGTCCTCTACACCTAGAGAACTAAGATGCTCGTCTATACCTATTACATCCTTCCTGGAGTGTACAGGAGGAATAATAAGCAATAGTGATATGATTGACATTTTAAAACCCCAGCCCAATGGATTAACCCTAATTACTTACATTAGACAGTTCTTATCCCGCAACACACACGAGGGTGAATTGTTTCGGCCCTTGGTTTGGCTGGAATCCATTATTAATGACTTGTGATTTATCTCACAAAGGCTGAGATCAATTCCCTTATTAGTCAAACCTGCTTTCATCCGACACTGGGAAAAAGACCTAAACAGAGATTTACCCCTATCCATGCTCCCCAAACTGTTTGTGTCCACCACCAAATCTTCTAGGTGTGTTAGGATCCAGGAGAATAGCTACAAATTGTTATCTAGATGGTACATAACCCCAGAGAAATCCTGCTTATTCTCTGATGGCTCTTTGGATGTCTGCTGGAGGTGCGGGAGGGATAGAGGTTCCTTTTTTCACATCTGGTGGGACTGCCCCAAAATACGAGATTGGTGGAGAGCCATATTCGATATTAGTAACGAGATTTGTCAAACAGACGTGCAGGTCTCTTCCTGCAAAGCCCTTTTATCCTGTTTTGATGAGAAAGACCCTCCCCTCCCCACTTTCCTTTTTAAACAACTATTGATAGCCGCAAGACTTCTTATACCTAAATTCTGGTTGCAAACTTCCCTCCCGTCTATAGTGCAATGGAAGCAGAAAGTCGATCAGATATACAGATTTGAGGAAATTTCCTCTTGGGAATCTGGTAACCAAACACATTTTGAGAAAAAATGGTACCTATGGCTTGTTCATAGGTTTGCAACTTCACATTTATGTCAAGTCTGAATCTGGTAGACTAGCTCTCCTTCCTTGCAATTCATTTCTCGCCATAACCCCATGTCTATCCCAAGTCCTGCTCCCAAGTGCCCCTATTTTTTTACCTATAACAATATTTGCAAATTTGTACTCTTTACATAAGTGACTTCTCTATGGATTCCTGCTTCTCCACTGGCAGGGTTTTAGATGATTCCCTATATATTGAGTTAATGTTGCTCCAACTCTCTGATATATATGGTCCTTTGAGGTTATATAACTTGCTTTTAAGTATTTACTTCATTTTGTGTATTTTGACATGCCATATTGTGGATATCCTATACTGCTGATTTAAGTATATTGATGTCTTACCCTGTACCGTGTTACATTGTTCTGGTAGTTCCACGGTTTATGTCTACTTATAAAAATACTAAAAACTTTATAACAAAAATAAATAAATGAGTACACAGAAACTGACCCTCAGGCATTAGTACTTTTGGCATGATGCAAGCCCCAGCATTGCCTTGACTGAGAGAAAATGTCGATATTGAGTCAATAGTCATGTACATTTATGCTGCGCATTAAAGAAATTTAACAACCCCTTAAAAATTTTTTTTTTTTTTTTAAATATATATATACCAATCTGCTCAGCTCCTCCTGCTCTGTAACACGCTGCCTGCAGATTGCACTCCATTTCATGGAAAGAGGTTCCCTTCAAGTTTTATAACCTTTAAGAGGACACGACTTGTACAAATACAGAGAGTGAAAGCGTTCTTTACCTGAATTCAATATGTGTAAAGTCATATGCAAATGCCAGCAGAGCATTTATCAGCCAGTGCCAGACACTGACCCCATTTGTTTAACCTATGGTATTTTTAATTACAATATATGGGGAGAATTGATAAGCGCCTCTGAGATACAGACCAGTTAATTTGTCTTTGCCTGAAAATTTTGGTGTTTTGTTTCTTATGTCATAAAAAAGAAAAACACTTCATAAATAGATTAAAACCAGAAAAAAAGAGCTAATTGAATTTTTATAGAATATCTTCAACCAACGCAGGCAATTATTTACACCTTGGGCTATATTTACTTTAAAATTCCACTGTGATACTGATTATTATTATTATTTTTTTATGTATAAATCACTAAGTCTTAATCTGTAGATGTTTTCACAAGAATGAAATATCACTTTGCTCTGGTCCTCTATGCAGCAGATTATTATATGCAAAGTAGGCAGGAAAGTATAAATCACAAATCTATTCTATTTAAGCTGAGCACAGAATAGCCCAGCTTGAATATATGCTTATTAACATGGCTTCCATCGAGCAGTTAAATGATATGAGGTCCTCAGCTTACCTATTACATTAAAGACAATGCTGTACTGTACAGTATATGGATATTAACCCTTTATGTGAAACAGCTGACACCTGACATTGTTTTACTAACACAGACAGTTCAATGACTCTAACCTTCATTGATAACTAACAGGGTCCACCATTTCTACTTCCCAAAGTGGCATAGTCATCGGGGCTGTAGAAGTTCCAGTTTCACTCAGAACCTAGTGCCTTAGGGGGGAACACAAAATTCCACTCTTCCATATAGAACACCACCAGAATTGAGGTGTTCCTGTTCAAATTAAGTTTCTTTGTTTAGGTTGAGAAACCTCCCAAATGACACGGTAAATCGGGTGATTTTTTAAGACTGCTGTTCCCATATGCAAGCCTTGATCCCTTGTGCACTGGAGTGAGATGTAACAAATTTATTAGGAGGCAGATATCTCTTAATAAATTAGGCACATCTCTGACACTCCATGCACCAGAAACTCAAATGTACGCCAGCTAGTACCAGTCAACATTTCCTTTTTCACTTCAATCTCCATGCTCGGCTGCGCTCCACTGTTTACAACCCAGACTTCCAAGTTGCTGGAGCAGATGAGCTGCAGTCACAACACTTCCCATACTACTGTGCACTGCAAGATCAGCCAGAAATGTAAACTAGACCCTTCCTTGGGCCAAAAACTCCCCCCACTACATCATCCCTTTGCTGTCACCTCCTGATGTTTCCTCCCATACAGCCTCAATATGAAAGCAGTGGACTGCACCTACCCTGCTGGTGGGTCAAGATCACATGGTTCTGACGGCATCACGGTCATTCAGCCGGTGATTCTGATGAAGGGAATCATGGGAGGCCTGGTCGAGACATTGAAAAAAAAAAACTGTCTCCACCAAGGGCACAGTCACATGAACTTTCTCCTGATCTCCAGAGCTAGACAGAAAAAGTAGCACAAGTACCTAATTAAGTTGCAGGGCCTAATAGGAGAAGCACAGGGAAAGAGAAAAATTTACAAATTTTGCATTAGGGCCCAGTCCAGAAGCCTACTAGTCCACCATGCACCATGGGGGTCAGCGGCTGCATTTATAAAAACGGACTGGTCTGATGAGGGTCTGGTGTGCCACTATATGGACTTTAATGAGGCATTAGATACCATTATTTGTGAAAAATTGTGTCATTTTTATTCACCATTTGTGTCACGTTTGGGTGTGGGAGGGAAACAGCCCACCGAACATAGGAGGGAAAGAGGTAAAGGAATAAGGCCTGGAAACTAGGGAAAGGAGATGGACACCTCCTAGTAAAACCCTAATCAAAGTCCTCACTAACTACCAGTATGAACAGAGGTAGGTGAATTCATACACAGGAATGCCTAATGTCCTACCCCACCCTATAGGACCGTGGTACTAATGTCAGGACTAAGACAACATGTTCCTCTAAAAGGAAGGACAAACAGGAGTCTCCCTCAGTCCTTAATACAAATGACAGGGAAATGCAACACACAAAATAACCCAAACAAAATACAAAAGGGAAAGAAAACACTTAACTTCAAGTGGCTATGGCAGCACCAGGAACTCAGCCGAGATCCACACACCAGCTATCCACAACTCAAACTGAAGCTATAAACCACATAGCATAGTGGGAGAAGCAACAATAAATAAAGAAGGTTAAATGACCATAATAGCCACACCTGGGGACAGAAGGTGTGGCAAGCACCAGAAACACTACAGACGTCATTTGATCCAAACAGAAAACATGTCAGATCAAACATCGTGTTGCCAGTCTCACCGATCTCCTGCAACCTGTCGTAGGAACGTTCGTGACGGTTTGTTTGAATAGATGCTTTAAGACATCTGTTATACAAAGTTATTGTCTGGGAACTGAAATTTGTTTCGGTCATCATATTTTATTCAGGTAGAAACCCATATCGAAAGTATTCCAATTGACCTGAAAAAATGTGTTTGAAATTCTGAGGTCTCCTAAGATTGTATCCAACCCCTTTTAAACAATTTAACACCAAAAAAGAATTATTAATGTCAAAGTGACAGCAACATATATAGCTATGGGTAAATGGATGGCGGCGGGTGGTAACTAGAGATGAGTACGTTTCTCAAAAATTCGATTCGGTTGGCTCACCAAATTTTTCAAAAAGATTAGATTCGATCCGAATTTATTTGTGGCGAATCGAGAAAAAAAACTATTTCCTGTCTGTAGAGAGCCTGTATAGTGGTGTAGAACAGTGTGCCTTGCAGTAACACGAATAGGGAGTCTGCTGTGGTAGTGAAACAAAATTGTGAGTCAGCATGACACTCAGATGACAGGCGTCAGTCACTCTTAGAATCACTTCACACTTCACTCATTTGGTCAATTACGGGGACAAAACTGACCAAATAACTCAAGTGTGAACTCAGCCTTACAGGTCAATATTAGCGCCAGGAATAAGGAATCGTGCAGAGGCCCAAGATCCTATATAGCGTGAAAGAGTGCACTCCTTTTACACCATCGTCAGCTGATTCCACATAGATGTCTACAGAACCTGTTCTATTAAACGCTTATACAAGTAGAGCCCCCCTGACAGAGTGGAGAGGGTGTCAGCAGTAAGTTTGTGTTGACGTCACTGATTATTTTACCCTTCCTCTGATCCGTCAGAACAATAACCCCCAAAAAACGGATCCTGTCTGTTGAGCATCCGCCTTCACACGGTCAGCATTTGGTCAGCAATCCATCAGTACAAACAGTTAAACAAAGATGTCACGTGAATGGAATATTTGCATGTCTTCTGTTTTGTACCCACTCCTGCTTTTGGCTACCAAATCATAAGCCAATTCTGATGCAAAATAGGGACCATGTCATATAGGCCTTGCAGCTGCTACATAGACAGGATCCGTTAAGTGTCTCATTTTTCCTTCCTTCTGACAGATCAGAAGAAGGGTCAAATAAATGATGATGTCAACCAGGCCAAAAAGGCAAAATAGTGGCCCAGTCATGTAGTGGGGAGAGTGTGAACAGCATGAGAAGTCCACAGAGTGGCCCAATGACAGAGTGGTGTGGGTGACAGCAGCATGAGGAGACCACAGAGTGGCCCAGTGACAGAGTGGGGAGGTGGCAGCAGCATGAGGAGACCACAGAGTGTTGCGGTGGCAGCAGCATGAGGAGACCAAGTTTTATATACGTGATACTCCAGAATTTTTGATGAAATTAAATGAAATACAAGTACCAACAGAAGCTATATTGGTCTCTTTGGACATAGTGAGTCTTTATACATCTATTAGACACAGTTTGGGCCTTAATGCGGTTAAACATTATTTTGGTAGATCACAATATACACCTCAATGTCAGGACTTCTTGTTGAGTCTACTCCATGCTGTTCTGACCAATAATTATTTTTTATTTGGTGATGAATTCTTTTTACAAACACGGGGTACCGCATTGGGGTCAAATGTGGCGCCCACATATGCTAATTTGACAGTTGCTTATTTGGAGGAGATGTACGTCTATGTGTCCCACCACTTCGACAATGTGTTGAGGTGGTGAAGATACATAGAAGACATCTTCTTCATCTGTTCAAAAATCCCAATAAAATTGTTCCTATCACATAGCTCAAATACTTGCGCTGCAGGTCCCAGAAGTGAAGTGGGTATATTCAAACAGAGATATGATGCAATATTTTATATTCCACAGTGGGGTTATTCTTCAGTTTTGTATAAGTATTTTCTTATGACAAGAGCCTTTTTAGTTCTATCTTATATTTTCCTTTGTCCATTAACACCACCCCTCCCCCCTTTTCCGCAGGTTTTATAATAATCAGTGGATTTGATTCCAGATCTTTAAAGGCTTTTTTCTCTCCCAATGTCAGGTTATTATGTCTATTTTTCATCTCCATTTTATTTAATTCATTCACAAGTTCCCTCTTAAAGGCTTCAGAATTTACGCATGAATTTAGTACATTCCGATAAAACAGGATAAGAAGAATACACATAGGTTCACATGGTGCGGCTTTTGCTGTGGATGTAAAAATAGGATGGCGGGTGACGTAGCCATGAGGAGAAGGTAGAGTCAATGGCTAATGGGCAGGTGTTTAAAGTGAAAGGAGCTCCATCTTGTGAGAAAGAGGGGGTTATATACCTCCTGGAATGCCCTTGTGGATATCAAAATTTGGGAAGGACGTTAAGAAAACTAAAACTAAGGATACAGGAACATATAGGAAATATAAAGAAGGGCTTGGCTACACATAGCGTTTCCCTGCATTTTAAACCATTCCATGAGAAAAATCCTAAGGATTTAAAATTTATGGGGATCAAACTAGTTAAAACCTATTGGTGAGGAGGGGACCCTGTGGCAAAATTAATAAGTGCAAGGTGGAATGGATTTATAAGTTAAATACCTTGCAACCAAATGGGATGAATATATATATATATATATACATATATATATATATATATATATATATATACAGTACAGACCAAAAGTTTGGACACACCTTCTCATTCAAAGAGTTTTCTTTATTTTCATGACTATGAAGGCATCAAAACTATGAATTAACACATGTGGAATTATATACATAACAAACAAGTGTGAAACAACTGAAAATATGTCATATTCTAGGTTCTTCAAAGTAGCCACCTTTTGCTTGGATTACTGCTTTGCACACTCTTGGCATTCTCTTGATGAGCTTCAAGAGGTAGTCCCCTGAAATGGTCTTCCAACAGTCTTGAAGGAGTTCCCAGAGATGCTTAGCACTTGTTGGCTCTTTTGCCTTCACTGCGGTCCAGCTCACCCCAAACCATCTCGATTGGGTTCAGGTCCGGTGACTGTGGAGGCCAGGTCATCTGGCGCAGCACCCCATCACTCTCCTTCATGGTGAAATAGCCCTTACTTTCAAAGTTTTCCCAATTTTTCGGCTGACTGACTGACCTTCATTCCTTAAAGTAATGATGGCCACTAGTTTTTCTTTACTTAGCTGCTTTTTTATTGCCATAATACAAATTCTAACAGTCTATTCAGTAGGACTATCAGCTGTGTATCCACCTGACTTCTCCTCAACGCAACTGATGGTCCCAACCCCATTTATAAGGCAAGAAATCCCACTTATTAAACCTGACAGGGCACACCTGTGAAGTGAAAACCATTTCTGGGGACTACCTCTTGAAGCTCATCAAGAGAATGCCAAGAGTGTGCAAAGCAGTAATCCAAGCAAAAGGTGGCTACTTTGAAGAACCTAGAATATGACATATTTTCAGTTGTTTCACACTTGTTTGTTATGTATATAATTCCACATGTGTTAATTCATAGTTTTGATGCCTTCATAGTTATAAAAATAAAGAAAACTCTTTGAATGAGAAGGTGTGTCCAAACTTTTGGTCTGTACTGTATATATATATATATATATATATATATATTTGATTTAAAACCATGTTTGATTTAAGAAGTGATATTTTAGTGGTGATGGATATATTTACTGACTATATTCCACATTAAGAATGGTTATTGAGGGGGTGGAGCAAAAGTGTGGAAGTTGGCCTTCTAGTAGATGAAAAAGAATAGGTGACAGGGGGATCAATTATTAGGGTAAGTCATCTGACAGAAGTAGATTTTTAACCTCATTTTCTCAATCCATATCGGCTGAGGAGTGGGAGGGGCGTGGCATAACCAGATCGGGGCGTGACTTAGAGGGACCTAGAAGTTGATTTTTAACTTCATTTTTTCAATCCCTGTAAGCCGAGGAGTGGGAGGGGGTGTGGCCTAACTGGATCGGGGTGTGTCTTTTGAACAGCTCATTCTAAGACAGCAGCACTGTGCTGTCTGAGTGTGGGCTGCAGGGAGAAAGTTACCCTCCCTCCCACCTCTGCAGCTTACAGAAGTTAATTTTTAACTTCATTTTTTCAAACCCTGTCACCTAAGGAGTGGGAGGGGACGTGGCCTAACCGCATGGCTTAGCGGGACCTTGGGGGCGTGGCTTAGCGGGACCTGGGGGCCGGGTTTTAAGTTTGTCTTTTGAGGGTGGACACATTGTGGCAGGGGGCGGGTCTGGGCTCCTTCTTACTGGCTCATTTGCATACCAGATAAACTGGATTTTCAGAGGATAAAAACATCTATTGCTGGAAAAAAGGCACGTCTTGAATTAAGGTACTAAGTGCTATTAAGCTAAGGCTTTACTTCAATAGCAATTATCCTTGTGACAGATTTCCTTTAAAGCTGACCTACAGCAGTGAAAATAAATGGCTGGGTTGTTATGGAAACCTGGAGTAAAACTGTATGTGGAGGCTGGAGGACCTGCGAGCTTCTATTGGCTGACAAGCGTCATGTGACCAAGCTTCTATTGGCTAATGCATTTTTTTGGGGAATATCTCAGGAACGGTACGTCCTAGAGAGCTGAGACCTGTTCTAAAACCTTCCCGGACACCTGATGTACCTGTGTGCTACATTTCGTGATTGTAAATGCGACGGTGCGGATTCCTTTAGCGGACATACACACACACACATACACTCAGCTTTATATATTAGATAAGAGATATGAATGAATTCGTGATGCCAATATTGCCATGATTAAAAGTGAATAAAAATGTGGATTTAATGATATGCTAAATAAGTTAGTGAAGTGGAGGTGTGTATAAATCCGGCCTTTTACTGGCTGATGGGAACATCTGACCGTGAGTGGAATCTTGCCCGTATTGAGTGGAAGATTATGTGTATTTTTATGAATGGAAAGCGGTCTGGTAAAGAAAACCTCCTTAAAAAGAAAAGGCATGGAATATGATTATCTGTATCAACTCTTTAGAGAAATAGGAACTCTATGGCGCACACAGTTTTATTCCATGTCTGGGCACAGGTATTGAGTCATGTGTGTTGCCTCCGGACACATCCCGATCGCATGAAAAATTGTGACTAGATGTGTAAGGCTCCATCTTCACCATTGGACATCTCATAAGATATACATAGTATACCGTATGACACATATTGTACACCTTAAAATTGCTGATGGCTCATCAAAATAATCCCTTTAGTATAATTTTTATATTTGTTTTCGTTGCCCAATTGCTAAATTGACCCCTTCAGGAAGAGAGGAAATAATTTTCTATTAGGTATCCAATATATAATTAACAAAAGTTGTGTCTTTGATGAAATATACTTGAATACTTGATCACATTTATGCAGCCTGTGGATCGTGTCATGTGACTAAGATTCCGGATCACAGGTGCGCTCCACTTGCTCTTCACCAACAAGGAAATGATAAGTCACATGTGCGTCTCACATACGTTCCATCGAGAACGAAAGTGATGACGCACATCGCGCGTGCGCATTCAAATGTATGCCAGGCTGAAAACCTCATGGAGCGGAGGGATCCTTATTGGTACAAACAATTCATGTGAGCTTTTTTAATCCTTATTTTATTATCACCTGAACATTACTGTATTCAGTATGGTCACCTGATAACTGATTAAGCACTTATATGAATTTAAAGGGAGTCTGGCCATATACAGTGCTTACATACAGTCCTGATCAAAAGTTTAAGACCACTTGAAAAATGGCAAAAAATCATATTTAGCATGGCTGAATCTTAACAAGGTTCCAAGTAGAGCTTCAACATGCAACAAGAAGAAATGGGAGTGAGACAAAAAATTTTTTGAGCATTCAAATTAATGAAAACAACGAATAAACTGAAACAGGCTGTTTTTCAGCTGATCAAAAGTTTAGGACCACACCTTCAAAAAAAACTAAACCCCCGCAAAACAGAAATCCAACTTCCAAACATGAACTCAGTATTGAGTAGCTTCGCCGTTATTGTTTATCACTTCAAAAATTCGTATCGGCATGCTTGATGCAAGCGTTTCCATGAGGTGAGTGGGAACATTTCTCCAAGTGGTGAAGACGGCCGCACGAAGGCCATCTACTGTCTGGAACTGTTGTCCATTTTTGTAAACTTCCCTTGCCATCCATCCCCAAAGGTTCTCAATTGGATTTAGATCAGGGGAACACGCAGGATGGGCCAAAAGAGTGATGTTATTCTCCTGGAAGAAGTCCCTTGTCCTGCGGGCATTGTGTACTGTAGCATTGTTCTGTTAAAAAACCCTGTCGTTACCACACAGACGAGGGCCCTCAGTCATGAGGAATGCTCTCTGCAACATGTGGACATAGCCAACGGCCGTTTGACGCCCCTGCACTTCCTGAAGCTCCATTGTTACACTGAAGGAAAAAGCACCCCAAACCATTATGGCGCCCCCTCCACTGTGGCGCGTAGAAAACATCTCAGGTGGGATCTGCTTGTAATGCCAGTAACGTTGGAAACCATCAGGACCATCAAGGTTAAATTTTGAATGTCCCATGTTTGGTGCTCTCTTGCAAAGTCCAAACGAGCAGTTCTGTGGCGTTCAAGGAGACGAGGTCTTTGGAGACGTTTTTTGTTTTTGAAGCCCTTCAGTCTCAGATGCCATCTGATGGTTATGGGGCTGCAGTCAGCACCAGTAAGGGCCTTAATTTGGGTCAAGGATAGTCCAGTGTCTTGACGGACAGCCAATTGGATCCTCCGGCTCAGTGCTGATGACATTTTTTGGGGTCTTCCACTTGACTTTTTTGTTCCATAACCCTCAGGATCATTTAAGATCATTTAAGATTAATTCCAAATGACTGTCTTACACTCTCACACCTCAGCAGCGATGGCGCGCTGTGAGAGACCCTGCTTATGCAGTTCAACAACCCGACCACGTTCAAAAAGGGAGAGTTTTTTTGCCTTTGCCATCACAATGTGTAACTACCTGACAGAAAATGACAATGAATCCACATCTTTGCACAGATTTGGCCATTTAAAGGCATGTGGTCCAAAAATTTGGATCAGCTGAAAAACAGCCTGTTTCAGTTTAATCGTTATTTTCAATTAATTGAATGCTCAAAAAATGTTTTGTCTCACTCTCATTTCTTCTTGTTGCCTGTTGAAGCTCTACTTGGAACCTTGTTATTTTTTGCCATTTTTCAAGTGGTCTTAAACTTTTGATCAGGACTGTATATATGTTTCTTAGAAGACGTCTTCTTCTCTGTCATCTAGGGGTCAGAGCATTTGGTTATCCTGTGGTCAGCTTATCATTGGAGGCTCCTTCTAAATAATCTATCCTTAATGGACAGAGAGCATGTCCACTTTTCTTAATCCTACTTGTCTCTGTCTTCTTGTCTTCCCACTGGAACTCGTAGTAATCATTTGTAATCTGTGACTAAATCTTTTCTGTGCCATTTCCCTGCAGTGCCACCACATGATAAACCATTGGATTTTCTGTATAATGCAGGATAGAACAGGTCTTCCAGGATAAGAGATGTTCTTTTTAACTGCTCTCCCCTCTGGCTAAGAAATGACGACCCTGAACCACCTGTGGGTATCTGCAAATTGTTTACTGCAAATTGTTTTCTTGTTACTTTGAATTTGCTGCTGTGGAATGTACCACAAGTTATATTTTGTACTCAGTAAAAAGTGGCTGTACGTTCATTTCTGGCCTGATTCTTCAAACTACATTTCCCTTGGAGGCAACAGCCTGAGGGAGTACACTGTGACACAACATCCCATCAGGGGCACTACCACTCCCATCCTCTGCAACAGCTCCAGCAGGGCTCGCTGCATATTTACTTAAAATTCCGTAACAAAGTTTACGGAAATGGATTTCTTAAGCCAGACAACACCTTTAATTACATTTCATGGCTCTCGCAATTACTAGCATTTTACTTTTGAAAAGATGCTAATGCAAAGCAACTGTTACTTTAATACTGATCATTTTATTTTATTTCCCCTATAATTACATAACCTCGATCAATCACATCACATTTCATTGAAAATGATGTTAATTAAGTACGTAGATGAAAGATTGAATATACTATGCTGCCATGTGTTCCCTGTGCATTCTTCTTCTCTGTTATTGTGAAACATATGGCGTGCTTGGTTTAGCATCCAGCCAACTGCTGATAATTATTGAAAATGTTCTTATATTTTTCATTAT
This sequence comes from Bufo bufo, assembly GCF_905171765.1. NCBI lineage: Eukaryota > Metazoa > Chordata > Amphibia > Anura > Bufonidae > Bufo > Bufo bufo. The sequence continues at coordinate 563,636,220 of NC_053392.1, read as the reverse complement.
TTTTAGAACTGATAACATTTATGTCAACGAGACATTTATTTCATTTATACACAGCAAATTTCAAAGTTTATGTGAATATGAAGATTCAGATTCAGAAGTTGTGGAAGAAGAATGACAGAAATATATATATATAATTTCCTTCCATTTTTTCTTTTTATTTGGTCACATTTTTCCCTCGGGCGTACCACAGAATGTATGCCCTATATGCATGAATCTGTACCTGTACACAGGGGCGTAGCTAAAGGCTCATGGGCCCTGGAGCAAGAGTTCAGCTTGGGCCCCCTTCAATCAGTGCTTTGTGGCCAGGGGCAGGGAAGCACATAGCCTCTGTGCTGCTTGAGGCTAAATTTTAAACAGCATCATCTCATGCCAAATTCTTGACCTTCCATCCAGTCAGATATGTAAATGTCCCAGTCCCCATAGCTCTGTGTGCTTTTATTGTGTAAAAAAACCGATTAGATACATATGCAAATTAACCTGAGATGAGTCAGAGCTTGAAAATAGGACTCTTCTCTGGTCACACAAGTAAGATATGACTCTGTTAATTTGCGTAAAAGGCGGGAAGCACAAAAATGCATAATACTTATTGAATTTGTCTGCAAATGAAATAAAAAAAAGTGTAATTTATATGTTTTGGGTAACACAATGAACATTTAGAAACGCTCAGTGAGGGTAGCATAGTAGAGGTGACAGGTTCCCTTTAAGAGCTTGAGTGCTAACCCTGCTACATCTGTAACTATAAAATCTATAATACCATGCAAATTAAGTGGGGGTGTATGTAATGGTCGGGGCCTTTCACCGGAATACTGAAGGATGTTTCCAGTTTGTGTATATATAAGCAAAAAGACCTATATATATTTATGTGTGTGAAAAGTATTAAATCATCCAGTGACATCATATATCTGTACCGTGCTGTGTGTATAACTATATATATACACTCACAGCGAGGTAGAGATGTATGATGTAAGCGGATGATTTTGTTTGTGTCACACCAGGTATTAAGTAAGTTAAGTAATCATTTTTTTAAGTAAGTTAAGTAATCATTTTTAAAGGGATGAAATACAGATGTAGTAGAGTTAACACACATGCTTTAGGAGACGTGTTATGTAAACTAAATGCAATTAAATGCGTTAAGCTATTTTTAAAAAAATGTCTATTGTTTCAAGATAACACGATGAGTTAAGAAATTTGAGTTAAGAGGTTGTGTGTTAACCCTATTACATCTGTACAGATTAGCAGCATAACTGAATATATACATTACAGAGTGTTGTAGAGAGAGATACAAAAGTCATGTAAGTATTGTACAAGGGCATAATCTTTCACTCATCTCTTTGACCTGATCATAGTGGAAGCGCTTCAGATCGCACCATTTTTTCTGGATAGGGTCCCTTCTGTGCCATATTCCATATTTTTGGGACAATTCAATCCGGAGAGCCCTGATGATGGCCCGCTTCTCCTCTCTTTTCCAGGTACTGTCATAGCCCCGCACCAACATTCGCTGTAGGATAAAGATGCAAGCATATAATCCCATTTTTTTTTAAATACAAGTTTTCAAAAAAATGTCCTCAATAAAACAGAAAAAAGTAGTTACGTCTTTAAAGGGGAAATATTAGATTTAATGTTACCGTTAGAAAATCGAATTGTATTGCGATTGTATGTGTGTGGGGTCTGAGCAATCAGATATTGGCTAGCTAAGCAGAGATGTACCTGTATAGTGAAGTGACGGTACGGTATGGGGTATACTGCTGGTTCGCCTCCCCGTGGTGCACCCTGGGTAACTCTAAATGAACCAGCAAATACTTACGGTCTGACAAAGAAAGCTCATGGACATAAAATATAATATATATATATATTGTTTGTGTATGGTATATAGTGTGTGGTATATAGTGTGTAGTATATAGTGTGTGGTATATATTGAGTGGCAGGAAAATGGACGTGCTATGTGCATGTGAGAGATATTTATCTGTTGTCCATACATACATGCTACAGACATAGTGCTGAGAAGTAACAAGAATACTTATTGCACCAATCAGTAATATCTACATTTACCATTTGCTTGTATTACGAAAAATAAAACTTTGTATCAATATCGCTAATATTTGTATGTATGAATATTTGGAAAGACTAGAACTACATATAAAAATTGTTCTGGCATGCATGCAATATGTAAAAAAAAAAAGGGCTGTAATATAATATATCGCAAATTCGAATATTTCCCCTGCCGCTCATCACTACCGACAGACGCTACCTGGTCCTGGTGGTCAGGAATGAGGACTGTGTTTCCCAAGGATCATTTTCTACTGGGAAATACAGGGCACAGTATAATACACTAGAATCTATATAATATAAAGATATTAGCCCTACCACCGAATAATAATACAATTAGGTGGTCATTTAATATATAGAAATACGTCTATGTTAGGCGTATTTCTGACACAGATTGTGGAGCAAAGGTCCTTAGCACCGCAATCTGCATATTTTTCCTGCTCATGCCAGGTCTAAAAAAGGATGGCGTGGGCAGGGAAAGGGATACAGTTATGGCCATCCAGTTATTGGATAACACCGCCATACATTGACCTGATAACACCTCTGTACAGTGACCGGATAACACCGCCATACCGTGACCGGATAAAAGGGTTTAAGAGTGCACAGTACAGGGAAAGACTAGGGAGACTGCACAGGGACAGGCACAATTAGGGTATAAGGGGACACAGTCTCAAGACCCTGAATGTGGTGAATACGCCACCATAATGAGAGGCAGAGGAGTGAGACAAGGGTGTGATTATGTGGCTAGAGATACAGTACAGGCCCCAAAAATTAGGCATTCTCCTGACATAAAAGGCTTTTTATGCCGCTGTATATACATAAGGCAGGGACCATTCTTTGTTCTGGGTGGTGGCGGATATGTGTAGGCTGGCATGAGGAAATTCAATTACATGTGGTCATCACAGGTGTTGAATTCCTCCGAGATCCATGCCTCATTCATTTTTTTAAATGGGAGGTAGTCCACACTGTCGTGAGCTAGTGAGTGCGCATTTTGGTCATGATTTCCTCTGCTGCGCCGAACGTCCTTTCGGACAGGACACTTGTCATATAATGTAGAAAGGGGGCGGCACAGCTACACAATTCAATTCGCAATAGGCGAAGTGTGCTGTACCTCCACTGGTCTTTAAAACACATAAACGGTGGTGCACAGCTGATAATAGATGAAAGCACGTATCAGCGGCACTCACCAATGTGTTGCTTCAATTCAATACTTTATTCCATAAATCCATGGACATGGCAGGGGGCAGACAAGTATTTAAACACGCACCAAACAGCGACGGCCATTTCGCGCTACATGTGCTTCGTCGGGCTGTGCGTCAGCGCGTACATTTGCGCCGCCCTTTTAAGCATCGGCGCTGTATGTTGCCATGACAATAGACAACAATAATGCGCCTGCATAAAAGGTTAGTAGAAAACATAACATAACATATAAAGACATCAGCAGAAATCACATACATTTCAATCCGAAGCGGCAGTATCACATACAATATACATTTGGACATCCTATAGGAATGAACTCAAATCATTTCTGTCATTCAAACCAAGCTCACCTAATGCTTGGGTTCGCAGAATCCACCTGGCTTCTCTCTGCAGGAGGAGGTCGGTGTCTATCCCCATCCTGCAGGGGGGCGGACACAATCTCCAACCCAGTGAAAGAGATGCAATCTAGATAACTTGCGTGGATACTCCTTATGTGATCTATGAATCTAGGGCAACCCTTTCCTGTCCTTACAGAATTGAAGTGCTCCCTCACTCGTTCAAACAAACACCTAATTGTCTTTCCAATATAGAATCTGCCGCAACTGCAGAGCAGTAGGTAAACCACGTATGTGCTCCTGCAGTTGATAAAACTCAAAATTCTGTATTGGATACCCGCAAATTTAATACACTTTTTTGGGGAATTTCCATGGCAAATTGTACCAGCTCTGGCCACAGGTCAAGCCTGCACACCCAGAAGCCAAGGGGTTCCTCGCTTCTCAGTATTTTCAATACACTTTTTTGGGGAATTATATTTACATAGTAAACAGCTGCCACATCTAAAATTACCCTTTGGTATATTGTCCATAAGCCAGTTATTACTTTTAATGGGATAAAACCAGCTCCTCACAAGTTTATCCTTAATTGTGTGACTTCTTCTAAAGGATATAAGTGGCTTATGTTCAGTGAGTTCGCCTAGAGTCGCATCCCTCCTCAAAATATCCCAATTTTTAAATATTACTGAACGGATACGTTCCGCCATGGGACTGTATTTAAAGGAGTATGCAAATCTGGCGCCCCCATTTTTGTCCTGCTTCTGTTTGCTCCTACCATCACTTTTAGTAAGTAGATCGTCCTGAGAGAAACCCTCCTTTAGGCCTCATGCACACGAACGTTTTTTTTCACGGTCCGCAAAAACGGGGTCCGTAGGTCCGCGATCCGTGACCGTTTTTTCGTCCGTGGGTCTTCCTTGATTTTTGGAGGATCCACGGACATGAAAAAAAAGTCGTTTTGGTGTCCGCCTGGCCGTGCGGAGCCAAACGGATCCGTCCTGAATTACAATGCAAGTCAATGGGGACGGATCCGTTTGACGTTGACACAATATGGTGCAATTTCAAACTGATCCGTCCCCAATGACTTTCAATGTAAAGTCTGGAGTCCCTTTTATACCATCAGATCGGAGTTTTCTCCAATCCGATGGTATATTTTAACTTGAAGCGTCCCCATCACCATGGGAACGCCTCTATGTTAGAATATACTGTCGGATATGAGTTAGATCGTGAAACCTCATTTCCGACAGTATATTCTAACAAAGAGGCGTTCCCATGGTGATGGGGACGCTTCTAGTTAGAATATACTACAAACTGTGTACATGACTGCCCCCTGCTGCCTAGCAGCACCCGATCTCTTACAGGGGGCCGTGATCAGCACAATTAACCCCTCAGGTGCCGCACCTGAAGGGGTTAATTGTACTTTCATATCCCCCTGTAAGAGATCAGGGCTGCCAGGCAGCAGGGGGCAGACCCCCCCCCTCCCCAGTTTGAATATCATTGGTGGCCAGTGCGGCCCCCCCCCCTTTCTCCCTCTATTGTAATAAATCGTTGGTGGCACAGTGTGCGCCCCCCCCTTCCTCCCTCTATTGTAATAATTCGTTGGTGGCACAGTGTGCGCCCCCCCCCCTTCCTCCCTCTATTGTAATAAATCGTTGGTGGCACAGTGTGCGCCCCCCCATCGGCCCCCCCTCCCTCTATAGCATTAACAACATTGGTGGCCAGTGTGCGGCCTCCCATCTCCCCCCCCCGATCATTGGTGGCAGCGGGTTACTAGCAATAGTACAATAGTAAAAGATTCATACTTACCTGGGAGCTGCGATGTCTGCTTCCGGCCGGGAGCTCCTCCTACTGGTAAGTGACAGTTCATTTAGCAATGCGCCGCACAGACCAGTAGGTGGAGCTCCCGGCCGGACACGAACATCGCAGCAGCCGGTAAGTATGAATCTTCTACTATTGTACTATTGCTAGTAACCCGCTGCCACCAATGATCGGGGGGGGGGGAGATGGGATGCTAAGTAACCATGGCAACCAGGACTGTAGTAGCGTCCTGGTTGCCATGGTTACCGATCGGAGCCCCAGCGATTAAACTGGGACTCAGATCGGAACTCCGCTGCCACCAATGATGGGGGGGGGGGGGGGGGGAGATGGGAGGCCGCACACTGGCCACCAATGTTGTTAATGCTATAGAGGGAGGGGGGCCGATGGGGGGCGCACACTGTGCCACCAACGAATTATTACAATAGAGGGGGGGGCCGCACTGGCCACCAATGATATTCAAACTGGGGAGGGGGGGGGGTCTGCCCCCTGCTGCCTGGCAGCCCTGATCTCTTACAGGGGGCCGTGATCAGCACAATTAACCCCTTCAGGTGCCGCACCTGAAGGGGTTAATTGTGCTGATCACGGCCCCCTGTAAGAGATCGGGTGCTGCCAGGCAGCAGGGGGCAGTCTTGTACACAGTTTGTAGTGTATTCTAACTAGAAGCGTCCCCATCACCATGGGAACGCTTCTGTGTTAGAATATACTGTCGGTTCTGAGTTTTCACGAAGTGAAAACTCAGCTTTGAAAAAGCTTTTATGCAGACGGATCTTCGGATCCGTCTGTATAAAAACTAACCTACGGCCACGGATCACGGACACGGATGCCAATCTTGTGTGCATCCGTGTTCTTTCACAGACCCATTGACTTGAATGGGTCCGTGAACCGTTGGCCGTGAAAAAAATAGCACAGGTCCTATTTTTTTCACGGCCAGGAAACACGGATCACGGATGCGGCTGCAAAACGGTGCATTTTCCGATTTTTCCACGGACCCATTGAAAGTCAATGGGTCCGCGAAAAAAAAACGGAAAACGGCACAACGGCCACGGGTGCACACAACGGTCGTGTGCATGAGGCCTTACTCTCTTCATATCCTTATTTTGCGATTCTTCTGGATAACCTCTCTCCATCAGACGCTGCTTTAACTCTAAAGCTTGTTTGTGGTAGCCATCGTCCCTGCTATTTATTCTCCTCAATTTGATGAATTGACCGTATGGTACGGCTCTTTTAACACTTTGTGGATGAAAGCAGTCGTGGTGGAACAAGGAATTGGTCGCCGTGGGCTTACGAAAGCCCACCGTGACCAATCCGTCGCCCTCAACCACGACAGCCACGTCCAGGAACTCCAATCGTGTACCTCCAAAATTAAGGGTGAATGTCATTCCCATGTCATTCGCATTCAAATATTTCACAAATACACTATATTCAGCCTCCGTGCCTTCCCATACTATGAATACATCATCCACAAAACGTAAATATGTTTTCAACTTGGGTAAAAACGGGTTCATAGTAGAATAAACAAATCTATCCTCTAATCTGGCAAGATACATGTTTGCAAATGTACAGGAGACGGGGGTCCCCATAGCCGTACCCAACTTCTGCCTATACCACTCATTTCCAAACCTGAACACGTTATTAGTTAAAATAAATTCCAGTGCCTCACCAATGAAATCACAAAAAATGTGGCTTTTCCCCAAATTGGTTACAATGTCAAGGACCGCCTCCACACCCGCACCATGAGGGGTGTAGGGGCTTTCCACATCGAGGGACACCAACTGGTACCCCTCCTGCCAATGCAATTCTTTCTAGGCCAACAAGAAATCATTGGTGTCCCTGAGGTACGCAGGGGCACTTACCAAAGCCGGTCTCAAGAGCCAGTCAACATATTTTGACAAAGGCTCTATCACTGAGCCAATCCCCGTCACGATGGGACGTCCCGGGGGATGGTTCAGCAACTTGTGAATCTTAGGAAGGAAATACCACGATGGTCTGGCTGGAAACGAGGGTATTAGTTTATCTAGCATGTTTTTTTGGAAGGAAACCTACCTCCAAATATTTCGTAATAAGGCATCTGAGTTGTTGTTGGGTACTGGGTATAGGGTCCCCCCATTCCCTTTCATAAGTGAGTGTATCCCCCAATTGTCTGAGGGCTTCACCTACATAATATTCTCTAGACATGAGTACTACATCACCCCCCTTGTCTGCCGGCTTCACCACTATATCATTTTTGGAGCAGAGCCATTGCAATGCTTTCTGCTCCTCACAACTGATGTTGGGCTGAGCTTTAGAATAAATAACAGCCCAAACATCTCTCATAAGCTGATGTTCAAAGATATCAATGCTGCTGCCGGCGGGCATAGGGGGGCAAAAAGTAGACTTGACGCTACCTCTGAATGGACCTTTTGGGATATCGCTGGGGCAGTCCTCAGTAAGTGCTGTCCCAGTGAGGAATTCCAAACAGGCCGGTTCTTTCTCATCAAATTTAGTGGATATATTGAAGCCAACCGGGTTAGGACCCAACGGTATCTCCCCCTGTGTATGGACAATATATTGTGGTGTATCCTTGAACATTTTATGTAAATAGAGCTTTCTAGTTGCTTTAAATAGGTCCACTTTGAATGTGACAGGATCAAACTGTTCAGTCAGGCTATATCCAAGCCCCCGACTGAGGACCTGGGTACAGCCCGGTGGTAAAACATGGTCCGTAAGATTTATCACCAAGTTCTTATTTGGCGGCAGTGGAGCTGTTATCTCCTCCAGGACACTTGTTTCTTCTCCCTCTCTGATTTTCTAGTTCCTTTTTTTCTTGGTTTTTCTACGGCCCCTTCTAACCCTTTTCCTAAAGGGCCACTCATCTCTCCCACGATGTGAGTTGTCACTCGGTTAGGTTCATCTGATACACTTGAATCTGAATCCGTCGTCCAGTAGTCATTATTCTGGCGGCGGTTCGGTTTTCTTTTTTGTTGTCTGAATTTCCTGCCAATATTCCAATCAAAGATGTGGCCAGATTCATAATCTTGTTTATCTCCCACAAATTTATCTCTTTTTCTCTCCTTCACTTCAGCCTGCACCACCGTGAGCTTCTTATTTAGTTTCTTATCAAATGACTCCAATTGACTATCAGACAATCTTGAGTCTAAGGCTACTTTCACACCTGCGTTTAGGTCGGATCTGTCTGGTATGTGCCCAGACGGATCCGCACCTATATGCAAACGCTTAGATCCGTTCAGAACGGATCAGTTTGCATTACCATGAACAAAAAAAAAACAAAAACATTTTTTTTTTTTTGTTCATGATAATGCAGACGGATCCGTTTGAAAATTGAGCCATACTGTGTCAACTTCAAACGGATCCGTCCCCATACATTGTAAGTCTGGACGGATCCGTTTGCCTCCGCACGGCCAGGCGGACACCTGAACGCTGCAAGCTGCGTTCAGGTGTCCGCCTGCTGAGCGGAGCGGAGGACAAACGGAGCCAGACTGATGCATTCTGAGCGGATCCGCATCCATTCAGAATGCATTAGGGCTGGACGGATCCGTTCGGGGCCGCTTGTGAGCCCCTTCAAACGGAACTCACAAGCGGAGCCCCGAACGCTAGTGTGAAAGTAGCCTGATGCATTCTGAGCGGATCCGTGTCCACTCAGAATGCATTAGGGCTGGACGGATCCGTTCGGGGCCGCTTGTGAGAGCCTTCAAACGGAACTCACAAGCGGAGCCCCGAACGCTAGTGTGAAAGTAGCCTTAACTCAGCTTTTGCTTTAGTAAGTTCTTCTTTCACTCTATCATATTCCTTGATGTCTCTTTGTAACACTACTTCCAATATTTGTAAAGAGAAGTTAGCGTGTAACTGTTGCCATTCTTTTAGAAACATCTCATCATGTTCATATTGTTCTGGATACTTATAGATTCTTAAACCTCTAAGCACCCTCTCGCTTTCTTTGTAAGACTTCAGCGAGTTCACTGTCTAGAACAAGCGTATTTCTTTATCAGCTAGTTGCATTACTTTTGCCTCTAGTAATCGGGTGCTGAGATTCTGCAGAATGTCTTTATTATTACATAGCGTGCCATCTAATACAGATAGACCAGATGTATCTGATGCCATTATGGTCTTCACACTTCTAACGGTATGCAGTCTTTTGTAGCGTGCTCAAAGCCCCAGAAACAAAGTCCTGAAAATACCATATAATGTAGAAAGGGGGCGGCACAGCTATACAATTCAATTCACAATAGGCGAAGTGTGCTGTACCTCCACTGGTCTTTAAAACACATAAACAGTGGTGCACAGCTGATAATAGATGAAAGCACGTATAAATAGAAAAACAGTCAGCGGCACTCACCAATGTGTTGCTTCAATTCGATACTTTATTCCATAAATCCATGGACATGGCAGGGGGCAGACAAGTATTTAAACACGCACCAAACAGCGACGGCCATTTCGCGGTACATGCGCTTCCTCGGGCTGTGCGTCAGCGCGTACATTTGCGCCGCCCTTTTAAGCATCGGCGCTGTATGTTGCCATGACAATAGACAACAATAATGCGCCTGCATAAAAGGTTAGTAGAAAACATAACATAACATACACTGCTCAAAAAAATAAAGGGAACACAAAAATAACACATCCTAGATCTAAATTAATTAAATATTTTTCTGAAATACTTTGTTCTTTACATAGTTGAATGTGCTGACAACAAAATCACACAAAAATAAAAAAATGGAAATCAAATTTTTTAACCCATGGAGGTCTGGATTTGGAATCACACTCAAAATTAAAGTGGAAAAACACACTACAGGCTGATCCAACTTTGATGTAATGTCCTTAAAACAAGTCAAAATGAGGCTCAGTAGTGTGTGTGGCCTCCACGTGCCTGTATGACCTCCCTACAACGCCTGTGCATGCTCCTGATGAGGTGGCAGACGGTCTCCTGAGGGATCTCCTCCCAGACCTGGACTAAAGCATCTGCCAACTCCTGGACAGTCTGTGGTGCAACGTGACGTTGGTGGATAGAGCGAGACATGATGTCCCAGATGTGCTCAATTGGATTCAGGTCTGGGGAATGGGCGGGCCAGTCCATAGCATCAATGCCTTCGTCTTGCAGGAACTGCTGACACACTCCAGCCACATGAGGTCTAGCATTGTCTTGCATTAGGAGGAACCCAGGGCCAACCGCTCCAGCATATGGTCTCACAAGGGGTCTGAGGATCTCATCTCGGTACCTAATGGCAGTCAGGCTACCTCTGGTGAGCACATGGAGGGCTGTGCGGCCCTCCAAAGAAATGCCACCCCACACCATTACTGACCCAATGCCAAACCGGTCATGCTGGAGGATGTTGCAGGCAGCAGAACGTTCTCCACGGCGTCTCCAGACTCTGTCACATCTGTCACATGTGCTCAGTGTGAACCTGCTTTCATCTGTGAAGAGCACAGGGCGCCAGTGGCGAATTTGCCAATCTTGGTGTTCTCTGGCAAATGCCAAACATCCTGCACGGTGTTGGGTTGTAAGCACAACCCCCACCTGTGGACATCGGGCCCTCATATCACTCTCATGGAGTCTGTTTCTGTCCGTTTGAGCAGACACATGCACATTTGTGGCCTGCTGGAGGTCATTTTGGAGGGCTCTGGCAGTGCTCCTCCTGTTCCTCCTTGCACAAAGGCAGAGGTAGCAGTCCTGCTGCTGGGTTGTTGCCCTCCTACGGCCTCCTCCACGTCTCCTGATGTACTGGCCTGTCTCCTGGTAGCGCCTCCATGCTCTGGACGCTACGCTGACAGACACAGCAAACCTTCTTGCCACAGCTCGCATTGATGTGCCATCCTGGATAAGCTGCACTACCTGAGCCACTTGTGTGGGTTGTAGACTCCGTCTCATGCTACCACTAGAGTGAAAGCACCGCCAGCTTTCAAAAGTGACCAAAACATCAGCCAGGAAGTATAGGAACTGAGAAGTGGTCAGAGGTTACCACCTGCAGAACCACTCCTTTATTGGGGGTGTCTTGCTAATTGCCTATAATTTCCACCTGTTGTCTATCCCATTTGCACAATAGCATGTGAAATTGATTGTCACTCAGTGTTGCTTCCTAAGTGGACAGTTTGATTTCACAGAAGTGTGATTGACTTGAAGTTACATTGTGTTGTTTAAGTGTTCCCTTTATTTTTTTGAGCAGTGTATAAAGACATCAGCAGAAATCACATACATTTCAATCCGAAGCGGCAGTATCACATACAATATACATTTGGACATCCTATAGGAATGAACTCAAATCATTTCTGTCATTCAAACCAAGCTCACCTAATGCTTGGGTTCGCAAAATCCACCTCGCTTCTCTCTGCAGGAGGAGGCGGTGTCTATCCCCATCCTGCAGGGGGGCGGACACAATCTCCAACCCAGTGAAAGAGATGCAATCTAGATAACTTGTGTGGATACTCCTTATGTGATCTATGAATCTAGGGCAACCCTTTCCTGTCCTTACAGAATTGAAGTGCTCCCTCACTCGTTCAAACAAACACCTAATTGTCTTTCCAATATAGAATCTGCCGCAACTGCAGAGCAGTAGGTAAACCACGTATGTGCTCCTGCAGTTGATAAAACTCAAAATTCTGTATTGGATACCCGCAAATTCAATACACTTTTTTCGGAAATTTCCATGGCAAATTGTACCAGCACTGGCCACAGGTCAAGCCTGCACACCAAGAAGCCAAGGGGTTCCTCGCTTCTTAGAGCGTCCACACTGGACGCTAACCCGATGTAGTCGGACACCTTTCGGTCTATGCGTTCCCTGAGGCTGGATCCGGAGGGCGGCTGTTGATGGGTTGGCTGCAATAATGATCTCATATCCGAAGTGACCAAACACATCTTTTTGCAGGCGAGGTAGGATTGGTACCCGCACCTGTTTAGCTGTGGGTGGAAATTCCTCTGTCAGCGACCTCAACAGCAGAATGCAGCATCTCTTGCAGCAAGGCCTGGAAATGCTGCATTCTGACATCCCTCTGTGATGCTGGTAACATGTCTGCCATTTTGTGTTTGTACCGGGGGTCTAAGTATGTTGCCACCAAGTACAGGTCCTTGACTTTTATGCTTTTTATACAGGGGTCCCTCTTCAAACACTGGAGCATGAAGGCCCCCATTTGCACTAATTTGGAAGTGGTAGAGCCCCCGACTCCTTCCCATCGCCCAGGAGAATGTCGTCCTCGATCTCCTCCCCCCAACCACCGACAACACCAGGGATCCCTGAAAAGTTTAAAGCCTGCTCTTCTTGCTCCTCCTCCTCCCCCCAGGCACCATCCTCCTCTGATGTCACTGTGCGCAGTGGGGGAAACCGTGCGGTGTCAAAGGGTAAAAGGGGATCAGCCTGGCCGAAAGGAGTAATAAGGGAGCAGGTCACCTCCTACAACATCCCTAATCCTCTCCCTGACTCCTCACCTAATAAGCGGACCCCGATGGTGGGACGGCTCATACCCTGGATACCTAAAATCCTGAGTCGCCCTGGAAATCCCTCACTTAGGAGCAGGGTAAAGACGACCTGTTCATCCCAGTCGTGGAGGAACAGGAGTCTCTATCTGAAGCCAGGCTGCAAGGAGAGGGGAACACATACAGCATATGGAGATGGCAGGTAGGCGAAACCAAAAACACACTTACCTGCCACAGACACACTGACTGGAACCCGTGCACTAGTGCTTCAGTCCACACCAACATTAAAGGACACAGCACACACCACAACCCACACGGGAACCCAGGACTCCCATAGCTGCAAAACCCTGAGGCAGGGGAATGACTAGTAAACATGCTGGACACCAAACACCACCAGACATGTAACACCAAACAATACATACAAACACCCTGAACATAACCCACTCCATACAAATACGGACAGGAAGGGAAGGAGACACCGGGATAACATTGATGACCACAAGGGTGGCCCTCACTGGACAGATGGAACACCCTGGACTGGAGCAGAGCTCCAGCACCAACCACAGCTGAAGTACAACTGACTCCAGCCAGGAAACCACAGAAGATATAAGGAAGTGACCATACCCAGTGGCGTCTCTAGCTTTCAAATTTTGGGGGGGCACACTGGGGGCCAGGAAAAAAGTAGGCGGGCAGCTATAACAACGATACATTTACACAAGTACGCTTAGAAATGCTGCGATACTTTACCCAATACCTAAAACCGCAACAGGGAAGAAAAGTCCTGCTATCTGTGGTTTAAAAAAAAAAAAAAAACAATCACTCAGATTTCAACATGTCCTAGTTGCCTGTGGATGACACTTTTATAGGGAGGGGGATCTGTGGATGACACTGCTATGGGGGGGATCTGTGGATGACACATACCGTATATAGCATCTTATGCTATATGTGTCATCCCCATTTCCCCCTCCATAACAGTGTCATCCACAGATCCCCCTCCCTATAACAGTGTCATCCACAGATCCCCTCCCTATAACAGTGTCATCCACAGATCCTCCTCCCTATAACAGTGTCATCCACAGATCCCCCTCCCTATAACAGTGTCATCCACAGATCCCCCTCCCTATAACAGTGTCATCCACAGATCTCCCTCCCCGCCACTCACAGAAATGTACATTTGACATTTCTAAACTGTAATCCATATCCTGCAGTAACTTTAACTTTAAATCAGGATTAAGCGGCCGCTCATCTCTATTAGTACCTTAACCTTACACCACTCAGTTAGCTTCGGTAACAGGGCCAGGCTACATCCTACAGACACTGCCTGTTAGTTGTTACCGAGCGAGTGCTGATTTCTGCAGGTCAGAGCATACGGGTTACAGTTTAGAAGAAATATACACTCCTGTGAGCGGTCCAGACCAGTGGCGGATCCAGAGCCTGGTCTCGGGAGGGGCACTTCCAGATTATTTTCTGTCCGCCGCCACAGAACAAGGGTGCTTATAGAACAGACTACACAGTGTAGAGGTATACTGTACATTGTGTGGCACAGTGCAGAGGTATACTGTACATTGTGTGGCACAGTGTAGAGGTATACTGTACATTGTGTGGCACAGTGTAGAGGTATACTGTACATTGTGTGGCACAGTGTAGAGGTATACTGTATATTGTGTGGCACAGTGTAGAGATCTACTGTATATTGTGTGGCACAGTGTAGAGGTATACTGTACATTGTGTGGCACAGTGTAGAGGTATACTGTACATTGTGTGGCACAGTGTAGAGGTATACTGTATATTGTGTGGCACAGTGTAGGCTATATGTGTATAACATAAACATGTTTCACATGAAAACTTACAATTACTTGGCTTGGCCCTTGGGGATCTCGGACACCACTTCAACACTTTGGCCGGGGACTCGGCAGAGCTGATGTTGTGTTTTATCCTAATGAGAAAGATTTCATAATAAGGATTTGGAGAAGGGGCAGAGGGATAGCAGAGCAGGGAGAGGCTGTTGCTGCTACTAGGGGGTCATACCATGGGGGAGTAATAAAACCCACCATAATGCCCCCCCAGTAGAAATAATTATCCTTATAATGTGACAATGCAAAAAAATACCCCCTTGTAATGCCCCCAGTTGAGCTAATGTCCCCCATAATGTGTCAGTATAAAATACCCCTCTATAGTGCTCCCAGTAAATGCCCCCATAGTGCTCCTCTCCCCCCTTCCTCCTAGTGCCCCCCATAATGTACCAGTATAAAATGCCCCATATATCGTGCCCCAGTAGATGCCCTCAGTGTCCCCCATAATTTGCAAGTATAAAATACCCCTTCTTAGTGCCCCCCGTAGATGACTCCATAGTACTCCTCTCCCCCCTTCCCCATAGTACCCACCATAATGTGTCCCAGTATAAAATGCTACTGTACAGAGCCCCCCATATAAAATACCCCTTTTTTGTGGCATCAGTAGATGCCCCTATAGTGCCCCCAATCATGTGCCAGTAATAAGTGCCCTCAATAACGTGCCAGTAATAAGTGCCCCCAATAACGTGCCAGTAATAAGTGCCCCCAATAACGTGCCAGTAACAAGAGCCCCCATCACGTGCCAGTAACAAGAGCCCCCCAATGTGCCAGTAATAAGAGCCCAGCCCCCCATCACGTGCCAGTAATAAGCCCCCCATCATGTGCCAGTAATAAGCCCCCCATCATGTGCCAGTAATAAGTTCCCCATCACATGCCAGTAATAAGCCCCCATCACGTGCCAGTAATAAGCCCCCATCACGTGCCAGTAATAAGCCCCCCATCACGTGCCAGTAATAAGCCCCCATCACGTGCCAGTAATAAGCCCCCATCACGTGCCAGTAATAAGCCCCCACCACGTGCCTGTAATAAGCCCCCATCACGTGCCAGTAATAAGCCCTGCCGTCACGTGCCAGTAATAAGCCCCCCCATCATGTGCCAGTAAAAAGCCCCCCATCATGTGCCAGTAATAAGCCCCCCATCATGTGCCAGTAATAAGCCCCCCCATCATGTGCCAGTAATAAGCCCCCCCAATATGCTAGTAATAAGCCCCCCATCATGTGCCAGTAATAAGCCCCCCCAATGTGCTAGTAATAAGCCCCCCCAATGTGCCAGTAACAAGAGCCCCCCTAATGTGCCTGTAAAACTATTGTAAAAAAAACACTTATACTTACTAGTGATGAGCGGCAGGGGCAATATTCAAATTCGCGATATTTCGCGAATATTTGGGCGAATATTCGCCATATATTCGAGAATTCGCGAATTCATGATCTCTAAGCATTATTTTCTTGATTTCGAAAATTCGCATAAAATTTGCATAAAAATTTGCATGAACTGGTATTTAAAAAAAAAAATAATATTCGCGATTACGAATATATTTTGCGATATTCTAAATATTCGCGAATTCTCAAAGCGCCGATATTTGCAATTAAAATTCGCAATTCGAATATTCGTGATCAACACTAATACTTACCTCCATGTCAGCGATGCAATGCAGGCCTCTTCCGGCTGTGTGTCCCGTGCTGTATGGCCTCTGATAGGCTGCAGGCACTAGGCCGGCAACCTATCAGAGGAAGGGGAAGGAACATGCCTCTCCCTCCCCTGCCCCGCCGCAGCACAAGCAAATGACTATAGAGATGAGCGCAATGGAAGCGCTCATCTCCCTGTGCCCGACTGCGGCGGCTCACTTGGGGGGGCATTTTAGTTGGGGGGGCACATGGGGGGGGCACAGCGTTATGTAGGGGGGCCATGACCCCCTCTGGCCCCCCCTGGCGACGCCACTGACCACACCCAGTCAGGGAGTTAACCCTTACAGCACCAGACAGAGGGAGGCTACAACTCAAAGGGGAAGTGCACACACAAGCATACCAAACACGTAACCACCGGCAACAGCATGCGTGGCAACCATGTCACGGCAATCACCCAGAAGGCCGAGACACTGCGACCGCATGCTCTAACAGCAATACGTTGCCGCGGGCAACCGCAAGTGTGGCAACAGTGTCACAGCGCAAACCAAAGGCCGTGACATCTGACTCCTCTTCAGACTCCTGCTGACTTGTCTCAGATGGAGTAGCCCCCCGTGGGAATTCATTCAGCATTGCGTCTTCCTCATCTTCCATCTCTTGCTCCTCGACGGCTTGATCAATGACATGACGCAATGCACGCTACAGAAAGAAGGCGTAAGGTGCGATGTCACTGATGGTGCCCTGGCTGTGACTGACCAGTTTGGTGATCTCATCAAATGGCTTCAGAGGTCTGCATGCGTCGCACATGAGCAGCCACTGGTGCAGTGAAAAGAAACCAAGCGCCCCAGAACCTGTCCTGCCGCATAGTTTGTATAGGTAGTCGTTAACTGCATGTTTCTGCTGGAGCAGCCTATCAAGCATATACAAGGTGGAGTTCCAGCGCGTTGTGCAGTCACAAATCAGACGTCTGACGGGCAAGTGTTAGTGTTGGGTGCGAATATTCGAATAGCGAATATTCATTGCGAATATTGACACTTCGAGAATTTGCAAATATTTTGAATATAGTGATATATATTTGTGATTTCGAATATTCTAGATTTTTTTTTTTTATCAGTAACCTCCCTTCTTGCTTTTGGGCCAATAAGAAGGCTGAAATGTCTTTGTCTGAGCTCAGCAACATCCCTAGCAACCAATAGTAAAGTTGCCTACCCCTTACTATATAAGAACCTCCCCAGCAGTCCTTATATGCAGTATTTTGCAGATCTGAGAGAGACAGCAGTGTTATTGCTGTGCTCTCTGCTTTCCTGTGTCATTACATTAGATAGATAATTAATTAGTTAGTTAGTTATTGGCTAAGAGTCTCAGATTTTATTACATCAGAGTGAGGGCTTGGTCCATATACAGTATAATGCTTGCATCTATTTTGTTAGTGCATTATTATATTTTTTTCTTAGATTTTTTTTTCCTGAATGTGGCCAGGGACATCTGCATATATATTTATCATACTGTGCAGGATGTTTTAATCTTTGTTTTTTTCTGTGATCTTTTTGTCTGTTATGTAGTATATGCTTGAGGGAGTGACTGTCACCCCCAGGTCTCTGAGAAGCTCTGGCAGACATTCTTCTGTACCTCTTGCATGATGTTCTTTGTTTTGGTTTCACTTTGTCATCTCTTTTCCTTCTCCCAACTGTCATCTATTTACACTGATTGCCTCCCTTTATATTCCCTCCCATACTGCCTTACTTTGCGGTTTATACTACTTCCTGGATTGTGTTCACTGCTAGATGCTGCAACTGCTGGTTCCTCAGATAAGTCTTTTCCTTTGTGTTTCCGTGCTGGCTAGATTCTAGGTGAGCCTGACTTCCTCCGTATTAAGTGCAGTGAGCCGGTGGTCGTGTCCCCTCACTATTAAAGGGTTTTCAGGTGTCACACAGTCTAGGTACGAGGGCATGCAATTATCTATCATAAAGATCTTTGCATGAGCAGAGAAGTCAGGGAGTGCTCTAGGGGTTTTATAGGGCTCACCCATATGTTCCTTAGTTTGGGATCAAGTCAGTCGGATGTTTATTTATAACTTCCAGTTTTCTGCAACATCATCCGTGACATTATAAACCGCCGAAACCGTCTTAAGCATGGATCCGGTTTCAGCCTTGATTGACCGCATGCAGGGTCTTTCACTGGAGGTAGCAGATCTCTGTAAAACTGTGTCTCAGTTTCAGGTGACCGGATCTGCTTACGTTCATGGAGTTTGTTCCGAGCCTAAGATCTCGCTTCCGGATACGTTCTCCGGGCGTAGTGAGAATTAGTTTTAGAGAGGCTTGCAAACTCCATTTTTGCCTACTTCCCCATTCCTCTGGTGATGAGGAGCAGAGGGTGGGGATCATCATCTCGCTGCTCAGGGATAACGCTCAGTCTTAAGCCTTTTAGCTGCCGGTGGGGGCACGGCCCATCCGATCGGCGGATGAATTTTTTGTAGCCCTGGGGCAGATATATGATGACCCGGATCGTATTGCTCTGGCTGAATCTAAACTGCGTCTTTTATGCCAGGGTAAACAGTCCGCAGAGATATATTGTTCAGAATTTCAGAGATGGGCAGCTGATACTGGTTGGAATGATGCTGCACTCCGAAGTCAATTTTGCCATGGTCTTTCGGAGGGATTGAAAGATGCATTTGCCTTTCATGAGAGACCTGCCTTGTTGGAGTCTGCCATGTCTCAAGCTGTTCGTATTGACAGAGGAGAGATCACTCCTTCCTGTCATATTCAGTCCAAGGACAGTGGGGCGGTCTCATTCAGTGCGCCGGGGCCTCAGTCTCTCTCAATCCCCTCTGAGCAGGAGGCCATGCAGCTGGGTTTGCTTGCCTCTGATAGTAGAGGATTCAGCTCCCAGAGGAGGGTTTGTTTCTGTTGTGGAGGTATAAATAATTTGGCAAATGTTTGCCCCTCTAGGAGATTCAGGGAGTTTTCTGAGGGTAATAAAGAAACAAAAATAAAAAAAACCTCTAAAAACTTTCCATCTGTTACTATTGGCAAGGTTGATGCGGAAATTGAAGGTTTGCCGTTTGCTTGTAGTTACCATTTTGTCTTACCTGCCAGGGTGGCGCTAGATAGCAAGAACATTGTTTGTGAGATTTTTGTAGATAGTGGAGCAGCTGTCAATCTCATTGATAATCAATTTGCTATAACATATGGTTTCCAGGTATGCACTTTGGGAAAGGATATACCTGTTTTTGCTATCGATTCCGCTCCACTTTCTCAAAAATCGTTAAAGGGCATAGTTCACAATATCCGTTTGACTGTGGGTGATGCTCATGTTGAGGATATGTCATGTTTCGTCCTAAGCGGATTACCTACTCCTCTAGTGTTGGGGCTACCCTGGCTCACTAAACATAACCCCACCATTGATTGGCAAGCAAGGCAAATAAATGGTTGGAGTGACTTTTGCAGAGAGAATTGCCTCACGGCATCTCTTTCAGAGGTTTCTACCAAGACTGTACCATCTTTTCTCTCTGAATTTTCGGATGTGTTTTCCGAGAGTGGTGTCCAGGAGCTGCCCCCTCACCAGGAGTACGATTGCCCTATTAATCTCATCTCAGGCGCCAAGCTGCCAAAATCACGTTTATACAATCTCTCCCAACCTGAAAGGGTCGCTATGCATACTTATATCTCTGAGAGCCTGAGAAAGGGACACATCCGACCCTCGAAGTCACCTGTTGCCGCTTGTTTTTTTTTTTGTTAAGAAAAAAGATGGTTCTTTAAGACCATGTCTGGATTTCAGGGAGCTGAACTGTATCACAATTCGTGACCCTTATCCGCTTCCTCTGATCCAGGACCTGTTTAACCAGATTGTTGGGGCTAAAGTTTTTTCTAAGTTGGATTTAAGAGGGGCATACAACCTAGTCAGGGTCAGGGAAGGGGACGAATGGAAGACGGCCTTCAATACCCCTGAGGGCCATTTCGAGAATTTGGTTATGCCCTTTGGTTTGATGAATGCTCCGACCGTCTTCCAACATTTTGTGAACAGCATTTTTTATCATTTAATGGGGAAATTTGTACTGGTGTATCTAGATGACATTTTGATTTTTTTCTCCTGATTTCAAAACTCATAGGGACCACCTACGTCAGGTCTTGCTCATTCTGTGGGAGAATTAATTGTACGCTAAACTGGAAAAATGTGTGTTTGCGGTTCCAGAAATTCAATTTTTGGGTTTTCTTCTCTCCGCTTCTGGTTTTCGCATGGACCCTAAGAAGGTCCGCGCTGTGCTTGATTGGGAGCTTCCTGAGAATCAGAAGGCGCTGATGCGGTTTTTGGGGTTTGCCAATTATTACAGGAAGTTCATTTTGAATTATTCCTCTGTTGTTAAGCCACTCACTGATATGACTAAAAAGGGGGTAGATTTTTCCTCCTGGTCGGTAGATGCGCTTAAGGCCTTTTCTAGAATCAAAGAGAGTTTTGCTTCCGCTCCCATCTTGGTACAACCTGATGTTTCTCTGCCTTTCATTGTTGAGGTGGACGCTTCTGAGGTGGGTGTGGGTGCGGTCTTGTCTCAAATGGCGACCGTGTGCCTTTTTCTCAAGGAAACTACCATGAGAAATTACCATGTGGGAGATAGGGAGTTGTTGGCCATCAAATTAGCTTTTGAGGAATGGCGCCATTGGCTAGAGGGAGCCAGACACCCTATTACCGTGTTTACCGACCATAAGAATCTGGCCTACTTGGAATCAGCCAAGCGTCTGAACCCGAGACAGGCCAGATGGTCTTTATTCTTTTCTAGGTTTAATTTTGTTGTCACGTTCCGCCCTGGGGTTAAAAATGTGAAGGCTGATGCCCTGTCACGTTGTTTTCCGGGAGGGAAGAACCGGGTCCCATTTTGACTGAAGGGGTGGTCGTCTCTGCTCTTTATCCTGATTTGGAGGCAGAGGTTCAGGCAGCCCAGGCAGAGGCTCCTGATCTTTGTCCTCCTGGGAGGTTGTTTGTGCCTCTCGCTTTATGACACAAGGTTTTTAAGGAGCACCACTATACTGTCCTTGCTGGGCACCCGGGGAGTAGACCCACAGTGGATCTTATTTCTCGGAGATTCTGGTGGCCGGCTCTTTGTAAGACGGTTGAGGGTTTTGTGGCAGCCTGCGAGACCTGCGCTCGTGCCAAGGTCCCTCATTCACGGCCATCGGGTTCTCTCCTCCCGTTACCCATTCCTTCTCTCTCCTGCCAAATGGCGACCGTGTGCCTTTTTCTCAAGGAAACTCTCCTCCGCAGAGAGAAATTACGATGTGGGAGAAAGGGAGATAGGCAGCCTGCGAGACCTGCGCTCGTGCCAAGGTCCCTCATTCACGGCCATCGGGTTCTCTCCTCCCGTTACCCATTCCTTCCCGTCCTTGGACGCATCTGTCCATGGACTTCATTACGGACCTGCCTCGTTCCTCGGGGAAGACTGTGATTCTGGTAGTAGTGGACCGTTTTAGCAAAATGGCGCATTTCATTCCCTTTCCTGGGTTACCCAATGCTAAAACGCTGGCGCAAGCATTTGTTGATCACATTGTCAAATTGCATGGCATTCCTTCAGACATAGTTTCTGATTGGGGCACACAATTTGTTTTCAGATTCTGGAAGGCTTTCTGTTCTCGCTTGGGGGTTCGGTTTTCATTCTCTTCTGCTTTTCACCCGCAGTCGAATGGCCAGACCGAACGCGTCAATCAGAATCTGGAGACATATCTGCGCTGTTTTGTGGCAGAGAATCAGGAGGATTGGTGTTCTTTTTTGTCTCTTGCTGAGTTTGCTTTAAATAACCATCGCCAGGAGTCCTCGGATAAGTCACCATTTTTTGGTGCATATGGGTTTCATCCGCAGTGTGGGACATTCTCTGGAGAGGGGTCTTCTGGTTTACCTGATGAGGAGAGATTTTCCTTGTCTTTGTCATTTATTTGGCAAAAGATTCAGGGTAATCTGAAGAGGATGAGTGAGAGATATAAGCGTGTGGCGGATAAGAGACGAGTGCCTGGTCCGGACCTGAATGTGGGTGATCTGGTGTGGTTGTCTACAAAGAATATCAAACTGAAGGTTCCCTCCTGGAAGTTGGGTCCTAAGTTTATTGGGCCTTACAAGATCTTGTCCGTCATCAATCCCGTTGCTTTCCGTCTTGATCTTCCTCAGACTTGGAAGATCTATAATGTTTTTCACAGGTCCCTATTAAAACCGTATGTCCAACCCACTGTACCCTCCTCTTTGCCTCCTCCTCCGATTGTTGTTGATGGTAATCTTGAATTTCAGGTCTCTAGGATTGTGGATTCTCGCATTATCCGCGGTTCTCTCCAGTACCTTGTTCATTGGGAGGGTTATGGTCCTGAGGAGAGGATGTGCGTCCCAGTGGCGGACATTAAGGCCACTCGTCTTATCAGGGCTTTTCATAGGTCCCATCCTGAGAAGGTGGGCTCTGAGTGTCCGGAGTCCACTCGTAGAAGGAGGTGTAATGTCACCGTCACCTCTCTGAAAAGCTCTGGCAGACGATGTTCTTTGTTTTTGTTTCATTTTTTCATCTCTTTTCCTTCTCCCAACTGTCATCTATTTACACTGATTGCCTCCCTTTATATTCCCTCCCATACTGCCTCACTTTGCGGTTTATACTACTTCCTGGATTGTGTTCACTGCTAGATGCTGCAACTGCTGGTTCCTCAGATAAGTCTTTTCCTTTATTTGTGTTTCCGTGCTGGCTTGATTCTAGGTGACCCTGACTCCCTTCCATAAGTGCAGGGAGCCGGTGGTCGTGTCCCCTCACTATTATAGGGTTTTCAGGTGTCACACAGTCTAGGTACGAGGGCATACAATTATCTATCATAAAGATCTTTGCATGGGCAGAGCAGTCAGGGAGAGCTCTAGGGGTTTTATAGGGCTTATAGGGTTCCTTAGTTTGGGATCAAGTCAGTCGGATGTTTATTTATAACTTCCAGTTTTCTGCAACACCATCCGTGACAGTGACACCTTAAGTGTGAATGCGCTCCTATTTTATTTTGGGAGTAGCATTCCTGTGCACTTTTGCCCTTCCTATTAAACAGACCGCCTTGATTAGGTTGTACATATAGGTGTGCTTGCTCCTCCTCTCATTGGTTGCTTGATGCACATAGAGGTGACTAGGAGCAGCACACCATATTTGCGGAGTCTGCGCTCCTGAACAGCCCAACAGCT
Organism: Bufo bufo; assembly: GCF_905171765.1. NCBI lineage: Eukaryota > Metazoa > Chordata > Amphibia > Anura > Bufonidae > Bufo > Bufo bufo. The sequence goes on along the minus strand of NC_053392.1, from coordinate 563,612,774 downwards.
TAGGTAGATTTAGCGTAGGACCCGCCTAACCTGAGACAACCTTGGCTCTGGGTTGGTGGGCACAGATGTGTTTTGATAAAAAAAATATTGGCTAAGAGTCTCAGATTTTATTACATCAGAGTGAGGGCTTGGTCCATATATAATGTTTGAATCTATTTTGTTAATGCATTATTATCTTTTTTTCTGTGTTTTTTTTCGTGAATGTGGCTAGGGACATCCACATATTTATTTATCATACCGTGCAGGATGTTTTTATCTTAGTTTTTTCTGTGATTTTCTTGTCTATTAGTTAGTTAGTTAGCATATATATATATATATATATATATATATATATATATTACAGATAGTTAGTGGGAGATAGTCAGTGTAGGTTAGATAGTGACATAGTGTAGCTGATATGCATGGACAGCAGAACCTGCATACTACATACATAGTGCTGTGATGTCACAAGTTCACAACAATACTTAGTGCACCAATCACTAATAAGTAGCTTGAAAAATGTAGTTATAGTGACCCACGGCTGTTTTTCGCGCGCATTATGCGAATATTACATTGCCGATTTTTCACGATCAAGAAAATAATCTTGAAATCGCAAATTCACGAATATATGACGAATATTCTACCAAATATTTGTGAAATATTGCAAAATCAAATATTGCCCCTGCCGCTCATCACTACTGAACGTCAGCAAGGTGAGCCATGGCCGTGTAAGATCTTCTAAAATCAAAAGATTCTCCTGGCCTGCCGCAAGACAGAATTGAACCCGGGGTATTTGGCAATCGCTGCACAATTAAGTTCAGGGCATGTGCCATGCACGGCACGCATATCATTTTGCCTTTTTTCAGCACGCTCAGCAGATTGCCACCGTTGTCGCACACCACTTTACCAACTGTCAAATTGAGCGGGATTAGCCACTGACCGGCCTGTGACCGCAGAGCTGAAAGCAGTGCAGGACAGATGTGGCTCTTGTCTTCCAGGCACAACAGCCACAGCACAGCATGGCAACGTTGAATAGGTTCTGAGGAGCTTGGGGGGTGCAGCAGAAGAGGCAGTAGCAGTGGAAAAAGAGGAGTCAGCCGAGGAGGAGACGGAGGATGGAGTAGGAGGAGAAGAACAGGCCGGCCTGCATGCAATCCGTGGCGGTAACACCAAATCCACAGGGCTGCCACGGGTTACATGCTTGATGGCCATTAGAAGGTTCACCCAGTGGGTAGTAAAAGTTATGTACCTTCCCTGCCTGTGTTTGCTAGACCACGTGTCTGTGGTCAGATGTATCTTGGCACCGACACTGTGTGCCAGAGATACATTGACTTGCCGCTGAACGTGGCCATATAGTTCAGGGATGCCCTTCTGAGAGAAACATTTCCTTCCGGGGACCTTCCATTGCAGTGTGCCAATGGCCGCTGATTTTCTAAAAGCCTCCGAGTCCACCATTTTATATGGCAGTAGTTGGCGGGCTAGCAGTACCGACAAGAGGATTATCTGGCGTCATCATTTTTTTTACGCTCGAACATTTTGGCCATGGAAGCCTGCCTTGTGCCAGATGAACACAACGATAGCACGGTGGAAGGTCGAGTGGAGGACGAATGGGAGGAGAAGGAGTAGGAGAAGAGGCATGACGTGGAGCGCTGGGAGTGTGGCTTTGTGGGTTCTGACGACATTGCTCCCACTGGGCTTGGTGGTGGGAGGCCAGGTGCCTTCTTAAGGTGGTCATACCTAGGTGAGTGTTGGGCTTACGGCGACTTATGCGTTGACAGCACAGGCTGCAGATGGCAACACTATTGTCCGCAGCTAGCACGTTAAAAAAAGCCCACACTGCGGAGCTATGTGCCTGCGTCCTGGGTGCGCAAGATCTGACCGTGCATGTTGGATAGTTTGCTCCAGATACATTTGCAGTCTGCTTTTTGCCTCCTGTGCACTGCGAGTTCTGCCTGCTTCTCCTCCTTCTCCTCCCTATCTGCTGCTCCGTCTCTCCCTCTGAACTCCCCTCCTTTTCCTCTCTTGTGGGCACCCATGTGACGTCCATCGACATGTCATCATGGTCACCTTCACCACCACTTATATTAGAGATCTCAGTGTAGGGAGCAACAACGGGGACCACACTCCTTGGGCTGATCTGGGTACTGTCGTCAGACCGCCGGGTTGCGGCCGTTGCTACCTCCTCTTCCTCATCCGATGCCAAGAATGGCTGCGCATCAGTAAGGTCTTGTAATGAATGGGAAAATAATTCCTCTGACTCGAGTGGATGGGCTATGGTGGTGGTAGTTGTGGTGTTGTCTTTGGGGGTGCACACAGCTGAGAGTGAAGAGGGTGCAGATACAGAAGATGAGGAGGATGCAGAAGCGGAAGGCTGAGTGAGTCACTTAACCAACTCTGGTGTGTCCTTTGACATAATCACATGCACCTTCTCCAACTTCCCACTTAGGTTCCGGTCTGGTGCACCTGCCCGACCATTACCACCCCTGCAAAATGGCCTGCCTCTTCCTCTGCCTGTCATTTTCAAAATGACCCTGTGCTAAAGTCTCTAGAGAAGAGCAGTATTTGTGGAAGCTGATATATGGCAGGCTTCAATCAGTTGTTAGTTGAAGCTGGTATATCACCCTCAAGCAGTAATTTTGTTGACGCAGGTATATGGAAAACCTCTATCACTATTTTGTGGACGCTGATATATGTCAGGCCTCAATCAGTTGTTAGTTGAAGCTGGTATATCACCCTCAAGCAGTAATCTTGTGGACGCAGGTATATGGAAAACCTCTATCACTATTTTATGGAATCTGATAGATCGCAGCCCTCAATCAGTATTTTCTGGAAGCATACAAATGCACTATAATATACTTTCTATGTTAGAAAACATATTATAAGTATATCACACCCCTCTGTGAATCACACCTATCGATAGCACAACGTTACCAGTCCTTAAATGGACTCTTGTGGCCCTATTAGCTAGCGTTTGGTGTTCCTAAGTTCCTAACAGCGTGTCCCTGCTCCGAAATGCAACTTCTCCCTACACTGGCAAAACACATAATGTAAAACGTCTGCCAGATCGGGTTCTGTTATAGGGTTGAGGGTGTATCCATGTGCTGAAACGTCTCAATTGGCTGTCCTGTCCCACCTGATAGATGTGTCATGGGTCAAAGTTCGGCGCAATGCAAAAGAATATGGCACGCACGGACATCGCAAAATGTTTGCATGTTCGGCTGATCGCGAACGCACAAAGTTCACCAAGATCCGACTGCCGGGTGAACCGCAAGGCCATCAATAGTTTGGGGTAGGCAACTTTCCTATTGGTTGCTAGGGATGTTGCTAAGCTCAGACAAAGACATTGCAGCCTTCTCATTGGCCCAAAAGCAAGAAAGGATCATGTGATATTCACGATTAATATTTGCGTTTCGAATATTTGCGCCCAACACTACCGGTGTCTTCTTATGCGGCACAAGGGTTTTTGGACCCCCTAAGGCTCCTGGGAAACTGCTACCTCAGCACCCCCTATAGCTCTGCCCCTGCCTGTATAGTTACAAGTTTGCCATCGCATGACATTTAAAAAAAAGGAGAACCTTGTGATATACACTCACCAAAAGAATTATTAGGAACACCTGTTCTATTTCTCATTAATGCCATTATCTAGTCAACCAATCACATGGCAGTTTCTTCAATGCATTTAGGGGTGTGGTCCTGGTCAAGACAATCTCATGAACTCAAAACTGAATGTCAGAATGGGAAAGAAAGGTGATTTAAGCAATTTTGAGCGTGGCATGGTTGTTGGTGCCAGACGGGCCGGTCTGAGTATTTCACAATCTGCTCAGTTACTGGGATTTTCACGCACAACCATTTATAGGGTTTACAAAGAATAGTGTGAAAAGGGAAAAACATCCAGTATGCGGCAGTCCTGTGGGCGAAAATGCCTTGTTGATGCTAGAGGTCAGAGGAGAATGGGCCGACTGATTCAAGCTGATAGAAGAGCAACGTTGACTGAAATAACCACTCGTTACAACCAAGGTATGCAGCAAAGCATTTGTGAAGCCACAACACGCACAACCTTGAGGCGGATGGGCTACAACAGCAGGTGACCCCACTGGGTACCATTCATCTCCACTACAAATAGGAAAAAGAGGCTACAATTTGCACAAGCACACCAAAATTGGACTGTTGAAGACTGGAAAAATGTTGCCTGGTCTGATGAGTCTCGATTTCTGTTGAGACATTCAAATGATAGAGTCCGAATTTGGCGAAAACAGAATGAGAACATGTATCCATCATGCCTTGTTTCCACTGTGCAGGCTGGTGGTGGTGGTGTAATGGTGTGGGGGATGTTTTCTGGGCACACTTTAGGCCCCTTAGTGCCAATTGGGCATCGTTAAAATGCCACGGGCTACCTGAGCATTGTTTCTGACCATGTCCATCCCTTCATGACCACCATGTACCCATCCTCTGATGGCTACTTCCAGCAGGATAATGCACCATGTCACAAAGCTCGAATCATTTCAAATTGGTTTCGTGAACATGACAATGAGTTCACTGTACTAAAATGGCCCCCACAGTCACCAGATCTCAACCAATAAAGCATCTTTGGGATGTGGTGGAACAGGAGCTTCGTGCCCTGGATGTGCATCCCTCAAATCTCCATCAACTGCAAGATGCTATCCTATCAATATGGGCCAACATTTCTAAAGAATGCTATCAGCAACTTGTTGAATCAATGCCACGTAGAATTAAGGCAGTTCTGAAGGCAAAAGGGGGTCCAACACCGTATTAGTATGGTGTTCCTAATAATTCTTTAGGTGAGTGTATATGGTTTTTGAATGCAGTAAGCGTAGCTGAGGGCATAGTAATGAAGACCAGCCAAATGCACGTCAAAAGGAAATTCTATTGGCATAGGTCTAGCTAATGGTAGCTTATGGACAGATTAGATGTATACCGCATCAGACTGAAGTTCCTTGGGCCCACCCTCTGTATATACAGGACATGACCGCTAAGTCATTTATGTTATCATTGCACATGCAGGACTTCATCAAAAGGTTGAATAGAAGATTTGGTTATTAGATCTGGTGGGCATAGACTGAAGAGGACCCTTTTATAATGGCAAGTTTTTGAGAGTGAGGCACTCATTACAGAACTCCTTTCTAGCAAGTTGTAATCCACCAGTAACAGTTATGTGATAGCAGTTAACAGTCCTTATAATGTAAAGAAATACATATTAAGATGTGGGTTTTTGTTGCTGGTGGGCAGATTTTCAGTTGTAAAGGCTACACATATGGTATGTTCCTCTTTGATCTGGTTATTGGTTCCAAGGTTAGCTCTAGCTCCTGTAGACCTTAGGGGCCATGTATTATTAGGGGTCAATTATTTAGTTTCAGCTTTGGCCCACTAGGAGCAGACATCAGAGAGAGGAGACCCAACCGCCTCCCTTCTTATTGCATGGTGAGAACCTGTACAAGTCTCTTCTCTCCATGACAACTGCAGCGACTGCAAAAAAAGTGGAAGGGCAATGAGGGGAAGGGGGGGGGGGTATGATCTATTCTATAGGGTCCCCACTGTTCTATGTATATCACTTGAGAAGAAACGGGAACTTCAAAGCTGCACAATCCAGGTTATTACAATGTTGTCCTACTAACATGTTTCAAAGCCGTACCGGCCCCTTCGTCAGACGATAACATCTGTGTTTAGTGCCTGATGAAGGGGCTGGTATGGCCAGAAACATGTCACTAAGACAACATTATAATAACATTTCTGCCAATTTGAATCATACCGTCTACCTGGAGTTTACCACTGTGAAAGTCCTGGTTCTTCTTAATTAGTTTTCATTGTGCTATCCAGCCTTGCCGCGATCTGGAGGGAGTCCCTGGCTACATCCTGAAGACCCATATATTCGACCTGCCCAGTAAGATGTTCTGCCCTGAGCAGGTGAGGAGCAGTCTATATTTTTTCTTTCTTGCTTTCAACACGCGGTTCTCTCTATGATGCATACTCCTTTCTGTCTTTTGTGACTTTCTCTGTATACACTTGAAAATATTCCCGTCAGAAAGACCAATGACCAAAATAAGGTCCTCCGTTTGTCAAGAGCTGGTACACTCAAAAACATTTCTCTTATGATCTTAAGATTCTTGGGTAAGTTGTTGAGAAAAAAAAAAAGGAATAAATCAGCTTGGCAACTAGATGATGGGGGTTGAGAAAGTCTAAAGAAACATTGCATTAAAGGGGTTATCCCATGACTAATATAAAAAAAATGAAAATTAGACATCATAGTACATGAAAACCTCTTTCTAACAAAACTTGAACCAGCCCTGTACCTCACATGGATCCAGAGATCTCCGCATTCATTGCTCTGCTAGATTTACATCAAGCTGACAGCTCAAGGGGAGTGTATTTTCTGCTGCAGCTAAGGAGGCGTGTCCACACTTTCCCTATGACAGCTCAGGAGGCAGTTGAAGGATGAAACTGAGCATGTGCGGCCATCTCAGTGAGCAGGTCAAAGAAATAAGAAAAAAACAAACAGTAGGTGGCACTATACAGATACATTTTATTGAATAACTCAGTGGCTATACTAAATTTTTAATTATATACAAGTGCAAAAGTATTCAGATCCAGGGTCTGGTTTAAAAACTGTAGCATACTTTTCATGGGACGACCCCTTTAATACCTTTCTTGTTATTTTTGTTAGGCTTATGATACCATATTTCCATATTCCATTTTTACCATCCTGAAGGGGGGCAATACAGTATATTCACATGCACAAGACATTTTTGCAACTGTCTCATTCATGAGTATGAGGCTTGCAGAAATCCATGCTGCAGAAACAGTATCATTCACAAATATGGAATGCATTCTTGCTGTAGATAGTTCTGCAATGAACCAGCTACATATGAATATATAGGACAAGTCACATGACTCTGTGCGCCTGTACTAATGATAAATCCCCCCCACTATGTCCAAGGACCATCAACGCTTATATTTAATAGTAGTTACCAATTTGCAGGCAAATGCTTGTGTGGGTTTTCTCAGGTGCTCACTGCTCAGGTTTTGATCTGTGCTCCATTCCTCCCCCCATATTGATATTAATTGGCTTAGTAGGTTTGTGCCTAAGGTACATAACTAGTGTTGAGCGAGCATGCTCGGCCGAACACCATGTGTGCTTGAGCGCAATGTATTTAAATCTAATTTAGCCTCTATTTCTATGCAGAGGATCGCTGTACAGTGAGGGAATCCCTCAGTGTGACTCCACGGATTAGGAGTCCCTGCTCTGACTCCATATATAGCCATGGCCATATATGAAGTCAGTGCTTGGGGACACCCCAGTGTATTTAAATCTAATTTAGCCTGTATTTCAGAAAAATTTCTACCAGGAATTGAACTCACAACCTTTTGCATTAGAGGCAAGACACTTAACCATTCAGCTATAATAGCTGGATAGTTGCTTAAATAAAAAAAATAAAAAAAATATAGCCTTCTACTGTACTGTACTTCTACTGAGATCTATACAGTAGAAGTCTCATTTTTTTTATTTTTTTTATATTGATGCTGGCTATGCAGCTACATAATGTAGTGGTTAAAGTTCTGGGCTATGATGCAGAAGTTGTGAGTTCAAATCCTGTCGCAAAATTTTTCATAAATAGCGGTTAAATTTGATTTATATATTTTATATATTTTTTGTAATTGTAAAAAATGTATGGCACAAAATTGCAAACAAAAAAAAAAATAAAAAAATAATATATATATATATATATATATATATATATAGCAAAGAAAGTTCGCAGAACTCCTTGAAAGATAAAATGTGCTCTTTTATTCACACATATCAAGTGACTTGATATGTGTGAATAAAAGAGCACATTTTATCTTTCAAGGAGTGCTGCGAACTTTCTTTGCTGTCTTCCGTCCTGAATCGAGGGACTACCGTGGGCACCCTACATCTCATACAGCTTTAAAGGGAGTGCTGCCACGGTTTTTTTTTTCCTATAGATATATATATATATATATATATATATATATATATATATAAAAGAAAATAATGGCGGCACTGGAAACAAACAATATGGGTGCTACGTCCAGGGATATAGCTGCTTACCCCAGATGAACAAAGACAAAAAAAGGACAGCACTCCAGGTAAAAGAGTAGTGGTGTTTAATCACCCATGTGGATAGCAACGTTTCAGCTCAAACAAGAGCCTTTTTCAAGCTTGAAAAAGGCTCTTGTTTGAGCTGAGACGTTGCCACTACTCTTTTACCTGGAGTGCTGTCCTTTTTTCGTCTTTATATATATATATATATATATATATATATATATATATATATATATATATATGTTTAAATTAAGTTTAGCCTCTATTTCTGAAAAAGTTTGACAGGACTTGAAGTCACAGCTTCTGCATCACAGCCCAGAACTTTAACCACTACACTATATAGCTACATAGCCAGTCACAAAAAAATAAAAAATAAAATAAAAATAATAATAATAATAATAATAATAATAATAAAAAAAAACAGACTTCTACTGTACTGTACTTTTACTGAGACCTGTATAGGTCTCAGTAGAAGTATAGTACAGTATAAGTCACCTATATATTGCTGAGTGGTTAAGTGCCTTGCCTCTAATATAGAAGGTTGTGAGTTCAAATCCCAGCAGAAATTTTTCTGAAATACAGGCTAAATTATATTTAATTACACTGGGATGTACCCAAGCACTGACTCCATATATGGACATAGCTATAGTCAGGTCCATAAATATTGGGACATATTTGATGTTCTTTAACTGCAGACTGTCAGCTTTAATTTGAGTGTATTTGCATCAAAATCAGGTGAACAATGTAGGAATTACAACAGTTTGCATATGTGCCTCCCACATGTTAAGGAACCAAAAGTAATGGGACAGAATAATAATCATAAATCAAACTTTCACTTTTTAATACTTGGTTGCAAATCCTTTGCAGTAAATTACAGCCTAAAGTCTGGAACGCATAGACATCACCAGACGCTGGGTTTCATTCCTGGTGATGCTCTGCCGGCCTATACTGCATCTCTCTTCAGTTCCTGCTTGTTCTTGGGGCATTTTCCCTTCAGTTTTGTATTCAGCGAGTGAAATGCATGCTCAATCGGATTCTGGTCAGGTGATTGACTTGACCGTTGCATAACATTCCACTTATTTCCCTTAAAAAACTCTTTGGTTGCTTTTGCAGTATACTTTGGGTCATTGTCCATCTGCACTGTGAAGTGCCGTCCAATGAGTACCGAAGCATTTGGCTGAATATGAGCAGATAATATTGCCCGAAACACTTCAAAATTCATCCTGCTGCTTTTGTCAGCAGTCACATCATCAATAAATAAAAGAGAACCAGTTCCATTGGCAGCCATACGTGCCCACACCATGACGCTACCACCACCATGCTTCACTGAGGAGGTGGTATGCTTAGGATCATGAGCAGTTCCTTTCCTTCTCCATACTCTTCTCTTCCCATCACTCTGGTACAAGTTGATCTTTGTCTCATCTGTCCATAGGATGTTGTTCCAGAACTGTGAAGGCTTTTTTAGATGTCGTTTGACAATCTCTAATCTGGCCTTCCTGTTTTTAAGGCTCACCAATGGTTTACATCTTGTGGTGAACCCTCTGTATTTACTCTGGTGAACTCTTCCCTTGATTGTTTCGCTTTGACACACATACACCTACTTCCTGGAAAGTGTTTTTGATCTGGCCAACTGTTGTGAAGGGTGTTTTCTTCATCAGGAAAATAATTCTTCGGTCATCTACCACAGTTATTTTCCGTGGTCTTTTGGTGTTGCTGAGCTCACCGGTGTGTTCCTTCTTTTTAAGAATGTTCTAAACAGTTGTTTTGGCCACGCCTAATGTTTTTGCTATCTCTCTGATGAGTTTGTTTTGTTTTTTCAGCCTAATAATGGCTTGCGTCACTGATAGTGACAGCTCTTTGGATCTCATCTTGAGAGTTGACAGCAACGGATTCCAAATGCAAATAGCACACTTGAAATGAGCTCTGGACCTTTTATCTGCTCATTGTAATTGGGATAATGAGGGAATAACACACACCTGGCCATGGAACAGCTGAGAAGCCAATTGTCCCATTACTTTTGTTTCCTTAACAAGTGGGAGGCACATATGCAAACTGTTGTAATTACTAGACCGTTCACCTGATTTGGATGTAAATACTCTCAAATTAAAGCTGACAGTCTGCAGTTAAAGCATATCTTGTTCGTTTCATTTCAAATCTACCTCAGGTAGTGTATAGAGCCAAAAATGTTAAAATTGTGTTGATGTCCCAATATTTATGGACCTGACTGTATATATGGAGTCAGAGCAGGGACTCCTAAGCCGAACTAGTGTCCCGACACCCTCCCCTCTTCAGAGCAGGGGTGCCTGGGGTTCTCCTATTGACCTCCATTGTGCTCGGGTGCTCGGTAGAACACCCAAGCATTGCGAAGTGTTCTACTGGAGCATACGAGCACTTTGGTGCTCGCTCAACACTATACATCACGTAAACTAGATTTTTTTCTGTCCATTTGCACCATGTACAGATAGGAATGCATTGTACATGCAGCAGTATGTCTGGGCTTTGTACATAGCAGCTCTGTAATAATGCATTAATACTTTCTTTTTTGAATAATTTTTATTTAAATTTGCTATAAAGATATATAAAGTATTATTTATCTCCATTGCAGGCATCCCCAACCAATCCACATGCACCTGCACTTTACATTATACTGAATACAACATCTACATTTCTTATACTTTCCGCCTTATCCTTTCACTGCAGAACAGGCCAGATGGTGGCACTGATGTTACAGAGAGAGGTCCATGTCTGCTTGATTAAAAACTCTGAAAACCAGTATCTGTTTCTGATATAAAAGGCTGGATGTGGCTAATTATAGAAAAAAGTTGACGGCAGACAGCGCACTCATGGTCGAGGTTGTTTTTTTTTTTCCCTTGGAAAAAGTTAGACTCTATAAACACCCGATGCACTAACAATAAAAAGCAAGTTGGTTTCAAAAACAGATTATTCTAAACTTCGGAGGGGAATTTCTTAAAGCCTGTGTGGAAAAATGTCAATTTTTTGTGCAAGCCTGATTTTGCACTTAAATATGTGTTTGTAATATATATTTTTTAATATAAAGGTAGTCAGGGGATACGTCGGAGTGGGTGGCACCTAAGTGGCCCAACAGACTTAAAGGGTTATCCAACCCCTATAATGACACCCTCAATGCCCTGGCTCTTCATATAGATTATACTTACCCCGCTCCCCGACACCTGCGTTGCTCCTGATCCCTGCACGACTGCCTCTGCATCTCCCTAGCATCAACCGCGATGCTAGTAAGGCTTTTCCCTAGGGAGATGCAGCGGTGGAGGATCAGGATCAGGAGCGACATGGGTGCCAGGGAACGGGGTAAGTATAATCTATATAAGGGGCCCAGGCATTGGGGGGGGTCATTATAGGCAGGAGTGCACCACCAATGAGGCCAGAGGAGAGGATCACCTCAGGCAGCCCCAGGAAGGGGCAAGAGGGGGGCAGCAGAAGGGCCAAGGCTAGGTGCATCCGTGATTATAGGGGTTCGATAACCCCTTTAAAGGGTTTTTCCGGGACTTAAATATTGATTTTGTATCCTCAAGATAGGTCATTAATATGCTATCATTGGGGTCCGATGCGATCAGCTGTTTGAAGAGGCTGTGGTGGTCCGGTGAATGCTGCTGTCTCCTCACAGTTTACCAAGCACAGCGCCATACATTGAATAGCGGCTGTGCTTGGGACTGAGCTGTACATAGACTACCATATGTGACTGATGAATGTGACGTCACTGGTCTAGAAGAAGGCTGCAGCACTCACCGGAGCATTGCGGCCTCTTCAAACTTCTGATTAACAAGGGGGGCTGGGAGCAGGGCCGGCGCCACCAGTAAGCCATTTAGCAGGGGGCGCCCGGCGCCCGTTGCGAAAAAAAAAAAAAGTTGCTTATATAAGTTCGGGCGGCCGGCGGCGCCTCTCATGCGGCGCCGCCTGAGCGGCTAAGGCTGAGCGCTTGCTGCTCTAAAGAATCCTGCCTGCGCCTGCTGTGTGCTGTTGTTAATGTAGCGTGGCTGAGCTCTGTTCGGTCCGCGGTACAGGAGCTTTTGTTTCCTGTACCCGGCCGGACTGACAGGAAGTGCTCACTTAGTGTGCACTTCCTGTCAGTCCGGCCGGGTACAGGAAACAAATGCTCCTGTACCGCGGATCGAACAGAGCTCGGCCACGCTGGCTACACTAGAGGTGGGGCGTGGAGGTAGAATGAGAGTGACAAGGGGGGAGGGGGGGTGGAAATAATGAGAGTGACAAGGGGGAGGGGGGGTGGAAATAATGAGAGTGACAAGGGAGAGGGGGGGAATAATGAGAGTGACAAGGGAGAGGGGGGGAATAATGAGAGTGACAAGGGAGAGGGGGCAAAAATGAGAGTGACAAGGGAGGGGGGTGGAAATAATGAGAGTGACAAGGTAGAGGGGAGGGAATAATGAGAGTGACAAGGGAGAGGGGGGAATAATGAGAGTGACAAAGGAGAGGGGGGGAAATAATGAGAGTGACAAGGGAGAGGGGGGGGGGAATAATGAGAGTGACAAGGGAGAGGGGGGAATAATGAGAGTGACAAGGGAGAGGGGGGGAATAATGAGAGTGACAAGGGGGGGGTGGAAATAATGAGAGTGACAAGGGAGAGGGGGGGAAAATTGAGAGTGACAAGGGAGAGGGGGGGAAATAATGAGAGTGACAAGGGAGAGGGGGGGAATAATGAGAGGGGGGGAAATAATGAGAGTGACAAGGGAGAGGGGGAAGAATAATGAGAGTGACAAGGGAGAGGTGGTGTGTGGAAATAATGAGAGTGACAAGGGAGAGGGGGGGAATAATGAGAGTCACAAGGGAGAGGGGGGGATAATGAGAGTGACAAGGGAGGGGGGGAAATAATGAGAGTGACAAGGGAGAGGGGGGGAATAATGAGAGTGACAAGGGAGAGGGGGGGAATAATGAGAGTGACAAAGTAGAGGGGGGGAATAATAAGAGTGACAAGGGAGGGGGGGAATAATGAGAGTGACAAGGGAGAGGGGGGGGGATAATGAGAGTGACAAGGGAGAGGGGGGATAATGAGAGTGACAAGGGAGAGGGGGGGAATAATGAGAGTGACAAGGGAGAAGGGGGGAATAATGAGAGTGACAAGGGAGAGGGGGGGAATAATGAGAGTGACAAGGGAGGGGGGAATAATGAGAGTGACAAGGGAGAGGGGGGGGAATAATGAGAGTGACAAGTGAGAGGGGGGGATAATGAGAGTGACAAGGGAGAGGGGGGGATAATGAGAGTGACAAGGGAGGGGGGGAATAATGAGAGTGACAAGGGAGAGGGGGGGAATAATGAGAGTGACAAGGGAGGGGGGAATAATGAGAGTGACAAGGGAGAGGGGGGGAATAATGAGAGTGACAAGGGAGGGGGGGAATAATGAGAGTGACAAGGGAGGGGGGGAGAGTGACAAGGGAGGGACTAGGGAGGGGCGGGAGAGAGTGACAAAGGAGGGAGGGGGGGGGGGGAGAGAGTGACAAGGGAGTCCCCAGAGCCAGACTGCAGCCAGAGACCAGATCATCTTAATGTCCTGGTGGTAAGTAGACAATGCAATATGTTTATTATGTAATTGTTTAGTTATTAATACTACATTAGAAACTAATTTACCTCACATTTAGGGTCCATTCACACATCCGTGTGTGTTTTGCGGATCCACAAAACACAGACAGCGGCAATGTGCATTCTGCAATTCCGGATCGGGGCCGCACGTTGTGCGGCCCCATAGAAATGTATGGGTCCGCAATTCCGTTCCGCAAAAAGAGACGGCTACAAGAAGCTTAATTAACCCTAAGGGAAACATAGCAGTTCTTTTAATTTAAAAGCTGAGAAAGGGGTGGAACATGATATGGGCAGATCATGTGATAAGGGGGGGGGGCAATTTTTATCTTGCCTAGGGCGGCAAAAATTCTTGCACCGGCCCTGGCTGGGAGTCGGAGCCCCACCGGTCATGTATTGAGCATAGGTCATAAATTTTCTACTCACAGAAAACCTCTTTAACATTAGAATAGAAAACTGGCATAAATTACAGCTTAAATCTTTATTTCAGCATCTAGTGCATGGACCTCACAAAATGAACCAAAGTTGTTAAGAGGCGTGCCCCTCTTAATAAATTTGGCGCATTGTAAGCCAGAGGACTTTGCACTGAGACCAGCCTTTGCGTCTTTAGACAGGTATGTTGTTTCTGCTTTACTGGGCTACTTCTGTGTGTTACAAACGCAAATTTGTTGCATTGTACATATTTTCTAAAATAGAGAAAGGGGTTATCCCATGACTAATGTAAGGGTGGGTTCACATCACGTTTTATGCCTCTATTTACGTATACATTAGAAAAAAAGGATACACAAATGCAGAAAACACACCACGTTCTTATATCCTGCACAGTCTGGTAAAAAAAAAAATATATATATATACACACACACCGTATTTTTTCCCCTAAAAGATGCACCGGCCCATAAGACGCACCTAGGTTTTAGAGGAGGATAATAAGAAAAAAATATTTTCCATTACACCTCAGGTCAGACCAGCAATCAGACCCCCAATGTTAATAAGTCCTAAGCCCACAGCCCCAATCAGACCCCCAATGTTAATCAGACCTCAGCTCACAGCCCCAATCAGACCCTCAATGTTAATCAGACCTCAGATCAGACCCCCAATGCCTCAGATCAGCCCCCCATGTCAGCCATCAGCCCCTCATGTCAGCCATCATGCCCCCCATGTCAGCCATCAGCGCAAATAAAATAAAATAAAAATAACTTACCTCTCCTGCTCCTGGACGCCACCGCTCCTCACCACCAGCGCTCTCTCTCTTCTACCTGGTTCTCGGCTGTCAGCTGTGGAGCGGAGGACCAGGAAGCGGTGAGTACAGATCCTTCACCGCTTCCCGATCCTCCGGTACTAATGAAGTGCTTCCAAAATGGAAGCGCTTCATTAGTATTCGTCCGATAAGATGCAGGGGCATTTTCCCCAATTTTGGGGGGGAAAAACGGCATCTTATGGGGCGAAAAATACAGTATATATATATATATATATATATAAAAAAAGAAAAAAGATGGCAGCACCGTCACAGAAAAAAGGAAATGGAGGGTGCAAAAAGCCCAATGTGGATAAAAGCCAATCCAATAATGCAGACGTGGAAAAAGGGCAGCACTCCAATAAATAAAATAGCAAAAAACTTTATTTACCCATAAGGCTGTAGCGACGTTTCGGCTCTAACACAGGAGCCTTCCTCAAGCAGTGTGTACAGATCAAGATCCAAACATATATAGTGTTATAGCTAGCCATAGCCAATTACATGTTAAGTGAACATAATTAATAAATAAAACAAAATGCAAAATACATCATACATGTGAATACAGATAAAATCAGCAATACAATGTGGTTCAATCGTGGTGCACCTGATTGCTTAAAAACTATTACCATAAATATAAAACTTAGTGAGATATTTCTATAATTACATAGTTGATAGTATAATCAGTGTCAACTGTAGATAATTAAATAAAGTGTCACGTGCTTACTAATACAGGTGGTACATATTGAGGATGCAGGATGAGGGTCGGTTGTGGTCGCTGCTGACATGTGCGGTCCGGCGTGCCCAGGTCCCCACTGCGCATGCCAATACGACGTGTAGTACATGTTGCCGGCCAGTATCAATACGACGTGTAATACATGCTGCCGGCCAGTATCAATCTCGTCACCTGACGCATATGCTCCTACGTCACCGCACCAAGACGGCCATTATGGATAAGGGCAAACAGCCCATTCTGTCGCCCTGACGATCATGCTGACAATTTAATCCGATGCAGTGTACTCCTACGTCACCGCACCAAGACGGCCATTATGGATAAGGGCAAACAGCCCATTCTGTCACCCTGATGATCATGCTGACAGTTTAATCCGGTGCAGTGTGGAATCGGGATGTACTGGCATGGGACAATGCCAGAGTGTCAAGAGTGGCTAAGTGGGCTCGGTTGAGGGATACCACAACAATGAAGAGTGGATCCGCCAGCCGTGACCACAGAGCGGCCGCGCATCCGCACGCAAATACAGAGTCGCGGCCGCTCCGATCCAACCCACCTATCGCCACAACCTATCGCCACAACATTCAGAGGGCTCTCCTCTTAACCCCTACCACACATGTAACGGAAAATAACAAAAACAAAAACAGTCTTCTGGAGGGAACACGGAAGTCGCTTTTCGCATAGACAATGGTATCAAGGCATCACGACCGCACCGTCAGCATGAAGGCCACACCGCCCATCATCACCCCAAACTCGCAGCATAACACCTGTAAATATAAAGATAAAGTGTGAGCATAAGTGCACGGAAGGGAATACAAAACATACAATATTAAAAGACTATTAGAATAAACGAAGATTTATGTATAGTACACACAAGTCACATGATCAACACTGGGACAATCGACATTAAAAAATACAAAGATAGAGGGCAAGACACGCCACTAACCGACCCCAACCTTGTAATCCACATTGAGACCATGTGGATGGAGGGAGTCCAACGTGTAGATCCATTTTAGTTCTCGTTTTTTTAAAAGGCTAGTCCTGTTGCCACCTCTCCTAGGCATTGGTACATGATCAATGATGCAGAATCTTAGGTCTTTCTCAGTGTGTTTCTGGTTGGCAAAGTGTTTAGATACTGGTAAATCCAGTCTTTTTTTCCTGACACTAAGTCGGTGATTGTTGAATCGTGTCTTGAAATCAGTTGTTGTTTCACCGACGTACAACAGATTGCAAGGACAAACGATAACATACACAACAAAACTGGAGTCACAGGTCAGATAATGTCTCATCTGATATGAAACCCCAGTCCGTGGGTGCACGAAAGCTCTACCCTTAAGAATGAATTTACAGTTTACGCAGGACAAACAGGGAAAACAGCCGACACTGGCACCTGTCAGGGTCAGCTGTCCCGCTGTCTTCAGGGTTCCCACGTCTGCCCTTACCAATTGGTCCTTGAGACTCTTGGACCTGCGGTAGGACATGATCGGAGGAGAGTGGAATTCCTTAACTGTATTTAGACAACCGCCCAATATACCCCAGTGACGCCGAATAATGTTACTTATGTCGGCGCTCTGTTCACAGTGGGTGGAGATAAATGGAATCCTAGTCATCTGTTTTTGTTTTGCCTTCCTTTTTAGAGTGTCATCCCTGTTTAGTTGACTGACCAATTTCTTTTGTTCCTGTAATAGCTTAATTGGATACCCTCGTTTCTCAAATTTATGTAACAGTGTATCCAAGGTATTGTTGGATGCCACAGGGTCAGAAACGATACGTTTAACCCTCAAGAACTGGGAGTATGGGAGGGATTTAACCATGGACCTAGGGTGATTACTGCTGTAGGTCAGTAGTGTGTTCCTGTCGGTTGACTTAGTAAATAATTCTGTCTGCAATTTACCATCCGACAGGATCACGCGAGTGTCCAAAAACTGCATTTCAACACAGGAATGCACCAAAGTGAACTGTAGTGCCCTATCAATTCCATTGAGGAAACTGTGAAAATCACAGAGTTGTTTGGCATCACCTGTCCAAATGAGGAAGACGTCGTCTATGTACCGCCACCACGCCCTAACATGTTGGAAGTGGTGGCTTCCATGACTATAAGAAGGGCAATATATACTCCTGGCAATCCAGTGATAAGAGCGTCTACACAAATAAGGATGGCTGGAAGAAGAAACAGAAATCTACTCAAGATGCCTCCTCTGCTGACCAGGCTTTTTTAGGGTTGAGGGAGACAGAATTGTCCGGAGACAACGCATCCGGCGTGGAGGCCGTAGACACAGGCGACAACAAAAAGCAGCGCAACAACAGACCCCGTCCTCCCGGCAGGAACAACCCGTCGAGGAAGAAGTAACCGTGGTGAATCTTTCTTCAAAAAATTTGACTGACGCCCAAGTGAGTGTATTAAGTAAGGGGCTTTCTTTTTGCCCACGAACCACTGCGGACTGGTTCGAACTTGATTTTGACCTGTATAATTTCTTTCGTGCTATCAAGTTGAGAATCTGGTTCCAGAATAGGGGAAGGATCGAGCATGCCAAGATGAGTGATTTCTCTCTTGGCATGTTCGATCTTTCAACCAGAAGCACCTTCAATCCAGTTGTTAATGAGCCTGCAATGGAGGCGTATATGGCTGCCGTTAAATCTGACATTCAGAGATTAAAGGCGATAAAATCTGCACAACCTTTTGGTCATCCCAATGTGACGGCGGAAGAGATGGTTGCTCTTAAAGAATTAAAGCTCGACCATGAACTTACCATTAAGGCCGCCGATAAAGGCGGCGCGGTGGTCGTGCTTGACACCCAGAAGTATATTGCCGAAATCAAGCGGCAATTGGGTGACAGAACCGTCTATAGTCACATTGATTTTGACCCGAGGTTCAAGGTTGCTGAATTGATTGAAAATGTGTTGACGGAGGCTCTGCATGCGGGGGTTATTGACGAGGGACTTGTGGATTTCCTTACTGTAACACATCCTGTCACTCCGGTGCTTTATGTGTTGCCCAAGATCCACAAGTCCCTCGTCGATCCCCCTGGTCGCCCTATCGTTTCGGGCTCCGATTCAATCTTCAGCCATGTGGCCATCTTCCTTGATAAAGTTCTGTGCAGTTTCGCTTGTGGGGGCAGCTCATATATCCGTGATACCAGCGACTTTTTGCTTAAATTGCAGGATGTTGATCTTGTTGATGTATCTGACGTGATACTTGCATCGTTTGATGTAACTTCACTTTATACATCAATAGATCATCAAAAGGGATTGGCTGCGGTCGGTTCAATGTTGGATAAATCCACACTCACTGACGGTTCCCAACATTTTGTACTATCTTTGTTGGAGATTGTGCTTAGGCACAATTATTTCTTATTTCAAGATTCATACTACGTGCAGGAACAGGGCGTGGCGATGGGGTCCAATGTGGCCCCAACTTACGCCAATATCTTTATGCGCAGGTTTGAGGAGGACGTCGTCTATGGAAGCCACCACTTCCAACATGTTAGGGCGTGGTGGCGGTACATAGACGACGTCTTCCTCATTTGGACAGGTGATGCCAAACAACTCTGTGATTTTCACAGTTTCCTCAATGGAATTGATAGGGCACTACAGTTCACTTTGGTGCATTCCTGTGTTGAAATGCAGTTTTTGGACACTCGCGTGATCCTGTCGGATGGTAAATTGCAGACAGAATTATTTACTAAGTCAACCGACAGGAACACACTACTGACCTACAGCAGTAATCACCCTAGGTCCATGGTTAAATCCCTCCCATACTCCCAGTTCTTGAGGGTTAAACGTATCGTTTCTGACCCTGTGGCATCCAACAATACCTTGGATACACTGTTACATAAATTTGAGAAACGAGGGTATCCAATTAAGCTATTACAGGAACAAAAGAAATTGGTCAGTCAACTAAACAGGGATGACACTCTAAAAAGGAAGGCAAAACAAAAACAGATGACTAGGATTCCATTTATCTCCACCCACTGTGAACAGAGCGCCGACATAAGTAACATTATTCGGCGTCACTGGGGTATATTGGGCGGTTGTCTAAATACAGTTAAGGAATTCCACTCTCCTCCGATCATGTCCTACCGCAGGTCCAAGAGTCTCAAGGACCAATTGGTAAGGGCAGACGTGGGAACCCTGAAGACAGCGGGACAGCTGACCCTGACAGGTGCCAGTGTCGGCTGTTTTCCCTGTTTGTCCTGCGTAAACTGTAAATTCATTCTTAAGGGTAGAGCTTTCGTGCACCCACGGACTGGGGTTTCATATCAGATGAGACATTATCTGACCTGTGACTCCAGTTTTGTTGTGTATGTTATCGTTTGTCCTTGCAATCTGTTGTACGTCGGTGAAACAACAACTGATTTCAAGACACGATTCAACAATCACCGACTTAGTGTCAGGAAAAAAAGACTGGATTTACCAGTATCTAAACACTTTGCCAACCAGAAACACACTGAGAAAGACCTAAGATTCTGCATCATTGATCATGTACCAATGCCTAGGAGAGGTGGCAACAGGACTAGCCTTTTAAAAAAGCGAGAACTAAAATGGATCTACACGTTGGACTCCCTCCATCCACATGGTCTCAATGTGGATTACAAGGTTGGGGTCGGTTAGTGGCGTGTCTTGCCCTCTATCTTTGTATTTTTTAATGTCGATTGTCCCAGTGTTGATCATGTGACTTGTGTGTACTATACATAAATCTTCGTTTATTCTAATAGTCTTTTAATATTGTATGTTTTGTATTCCCTTCCGTGCACTTATGCTCACACTTTATCTTTATATTTACAGGTGTTATGCTGCGAGTTTGGGGTGATGATGGGCGGTGTGGCCTTCATGCTGACGGTGCGGTCGTGATGCCTTGATACCATTGTCTATGCGAAAAGCGACTTCCGTGTTCCCTCCAGAAGACTGTTTTTGTTTTTGTTATTTTCCGTTACATGTGTGGTAGGGGTTAAGAGGAGAGCCCTCTGAATGTTGTGGCGATAGGTTGTGGCGATAGGTGGGTTGGATCGGAGCGGCCGCGACTCTGTATTTGCGTGCGGATGCGCGGCCGCTCTGTGGTCACGGCTGGCGGATCCACTCTTCATTGTTGTGGTATCCCTCAACCGAGCCCACTTAGCCACTCTTGACACTCTGGCATTGTCCCATGCCAGTACATCCCGATTCCACACTGCACCGGATTAAACTGTCAGCATGATCATCAGGGTGACAGAATGGGCTGTTTGCCCTTATCCATAATGGCCGTCTTGGTGCGGTGACGTAGGAGTACACTGCATCGGATTAAATTGTCAGCATGATCGTCAGGGCGACAGAATGGGCTGTTTGCCCTTATCCATAATGGCCGTCTTGGTGCGGTGACGTAGGAGCATATGCGTCAGGTGACGAGATTGATACTGGCCGGCAGCATGTATTACACGTCGTATTGATACTGGCCGGCAACATGTACTACACGTCGTATTGGCATGCGCAGTGGGGACCTGGGCACGCCGGACCGCACATGTCAGCAGCGACCACAACCGACCCTCATCCTGCATCCTCAATATGTACCACCTGTATTAGTAAGCACGTGACACTTTATTTAATTATCTACAGTTGACACTGATTATACTATCAACTATGTAATTATAGAAATATCTCACTAAGTTTTATATTTATGGTAATAGTTTTTAAGCAATCAGGTGCACCACGATTGAACCACATTGTATTGCTGATTTTATCTGTATTCACATGTATGATGTATTTTGCATTTTGTTTTATTTATTAATTATGTTCACTTAACATGTAATTGGCTATGGCTAGCTATAACACTATATATGTTTGGATCTTGATCTGTACACACTGCTTGAGGAAGGCTCCTGTGTTAGAGCCGAAACGTCGCTACAGCCTTATGGGTAAATAAAGTTTTTTGCTATTTTATTTATTGGAGTGCTGCCCTTTTTCCACGTCTATATATATATATATATATATAAAAATAAATTTACAATGGAACTCTATGGTGAACAAATGCCACTATATGGCATCTGTCTGAGGCACACAACGTTTAATGTATACGTTTTTGGATCCGTTAAACGGATGGGAAAAACATGATGTGAACCCAGCCTAAAAAATGAAAATCAGGCGTTATATAGGACATGACAATGTCTTTCTAGCAAAGCTAGAACCAGCCCTGTACTTCACAAGGATCCAGAGCTCTCCATTGCTCTAATTGCTCTGCTAGATTTATTTCAAGTTGTCAGCTCAGGGCGTGAGTACTTTTTGCTGCAGCTCAAGGGGCATGTCCCTTTTGCTGCCGCTCTCTACCTATAACGGCTCAGGAGTCAGTTGAAGGATGAAACTGAGCATGTGCAGCCTTCTAAGTGAGCCGGGACAAAAGAAAATAAAAAAAATAAACAGCAAACGGCACTATACAGATACATTATATTGAACAATCTCAGTGGCTACACTACATTTTTAACTGCATGCAGTTACATAAGTATTCAGATCCAGGTTGTTCGTGAGACAACCCCTTTAAGTAAAGTGTGCTGGGATCCTGGAAACAATTTTTTATAGGAGTGCCAAATTTAGTATGTGCATCACCTATATTTTTTTCAGCCAGTTAAAATGAGGTAGTGACACATATCTTTTTTCTAATGTGTTTTTATTTTCTGATTGTAAAGTTAATTCTATTTTTTCATTGTAGATGATCATGTGGCCGACATCTTGCCTGAGCAGTTGTGAACAGCACTTAGATATACGCCTTACAGCAGCCACAGTGGACCATGGGCCATAGACAATAGGTTGGAGGGGACTTATTGACTTTTATGGGTGAGTTTTTCTAGACATGCTCTTTGCTCATTGTACAGGGAGGGGGAGTAGATAAGCTGTGATATCACCTATTGTGAATTCTGCTTTCTCTATACAGTATATACAGTCGGTGATGATACCTTTCATTCGTATCCTGCATAGAATTGCAAAGTTATGAAAAGTGGACGTAAATGTAAAAAAAAATGTATTAATAGTGTGAGCCCCTTTTTTTTTTGCTAATTATTAGCAGGGAAAATGCCATCCATGGGGTTGTATAAGGAAGAAAAAAAGCTGTTCCAAAGGTATCACTTTGATAAAATTGGGGCAATTTGCTGTATTTTCATAGTATCAAAAAATTTGGCATTTTACAAACCTATTGATAAATCTCTTCCATACTGTTCATTCTGTGTTCAAGTGAATGGTGTCCAGCTGAAATACTGGACACAGCCTATGGCCAATAGTGAGCCAAGTGGCCCACTCTTTAGATGACATGCCATGCTATGTTTTTCTAGTTACAAATCCTTTTATTACCTTTATTACATCTTTTCCAACAAATGAAGTCTAAAAGTGTAACTTGAACACGACTGTACAAATCTGCATATTAAATTACAGTAGATATTTGATAGATCTGGAGGATTACAAAAGAGAGCACCATCACATGGCCTCAGTGATGTCATATTAGGATTTATTTTTAAGCTGTAATTGTTTACTGTACCTCCATTTATTTTCACTATTTCTTTTATTTCCCTTTTATTTACTTATTGCTGCTCAGGTTTTGTCAGGGTCATTAATTCAGAATTTTTCACAATGTCTTCTAATTAAAGAGCACCGCAGACAGAACGTCGGCTTGTATAGAAGAGTCACGCTGATCTGCTTTGTGAAGTATGTTTTGAAATTTGTGGCTCATGTTTAATTCCTTTATGCTAAAATTTTAATGAGATATGCAAACTATTGTACTTGAACTGTTCCAAGTGTCTGGAGTATATTAGCAATTCATCTGTGTGGAGCTTGTATGGTACTTATGATCTCTGTAGAGAGACGAAAAGTCCTTCCCCTACACATCCAAACCTCTATGTATATAATTACCTGTAGGTTTCATTTCATAAAATGTATTTAAGAAATAATAATTTGCATTTATTCTATTTTTATTGAAACATTCTTTATTATTACCTACGCAGATATTTATAACATATTTTGTATATTTTTTGCCCCATTACGGGATCTTAATTTTAAAGCTCCTTGGACCTGTCTGTTGTAATTAGAAATGAACAAAGTTTTAAAAAATTCTATTTGGCCGATTCGCTGAAGTTCACCAAGAAATTTGATTTGTTCCAAATTACTTCATCACAAATCACTATAGATCAGGTATACCCAGGCCACTCTGCCTAATCATATTCTTCCCACTTGGTGGCCCAATCTCAGTGTGAAGGTTTGGAAGTCAACCCTTTCCCGACCACCGACAGTAAATTTACATTGGCGTGCACTTAAAAATGGTGCCTGCTGGCACATGAAGCGGGCACCGTGGCCGCTGGGTTTCTGCTATTTTAAAGAGCAGACACCCGGTACTAATGTCTGCGACCAGCATCACTTTTTTAACCCTTCAGATGCTGTGGTCATCCGGGTGTGCTCCGGCTCTCCCCCCAGAGGGGATTAGGAGGCCGTATGCAGCAGGCCCTGTCCTCCTGTGTGATGGTACCAGAGATGGTACACAGCATTGAGGCAGGAAAACTTTCCTTACAGCAATAAAATTGAGGGATCCACAACAGGGATGGTCATAATACCATGTGGATCCCTCCATAAGGTCCGTGATCCCTCTCTACTATGAGCCTAATGTCATTTTGCTTTTTAAAATTAGTAGGGTTAAAACTAGAAGCTGAACATAGTGGATGGATCAAACATGGCCGCTGGATTATTGCAGCAACACTGTCCCTAGCGCATGAGCACTTGCCACGTCTCTCCCTATGCTCAACTCAAAGTGAATGGCGGAGACCGTGGAGGATCAGGGTTTTAGAGAGCTGTGACATCACAGTGGATGGCTATCTGCGGACTGGCTGGCCTCACTGCAGTATAGGTGATCTTGCATTCCCGGGCTTCTTACTTTCACATTGTAACATGTGCAGCCGCCATTTTAGGAAAAACTGATTTGTTATCACGAAACGCGAAGAGGATTTGGACTGAATTCTGCTTTTCTTTGCTCAACACTAGTTGTAGTAAGTACTTGTGTTTTTCATAATATAACAATTCTAGAGCATCTTTTCTAAGAACCCTGTGTTGTACTGTGTCTCTGTTAATCCACCTAGAATTGTATAATTAAATCAACAACTAAGTGTTAGCACTTGGGGTTGTGCCCCTACATACACTGATACGGTCCTCTTAGTGCTTTCCGTACCATAGGAGTGCTCTTCTTTGACAAGAAGAATGGTAACACCCATTTGTCAATTGATGCATACATTTCTGAGAGGAATAACAAAGGAAAAGCATGACACAGAGGGCTATGGAAAAAAGGCTCCAGAATTGTTTTTTTCTACCCTGTTAGTTTATTAATTAAGTTTTCTGGTGTGAATAAATATCTAAAACTATGGTAGCTAGGAGGCTGTCATAGAGTTAAGTGTGTCGCACAGCCTGTAGGAGGATGCAACAAATTAAAGATCTGCGCCTCAAAATAAATTTGTCTCATCCTCCGGCACCACAGATGGATTTAAGACTGGAGCATAAAACACAGGCCTTAATAAATGTCCTCTGAATTTTTTTTTATTAATCTTCTATTCTGTGTTAATTCCTGTGAAACACCTAAAACATTGAGAAACTACCTAAATTTGGTTGTGAATACTTAAAATTGGGGGATTTATGGAGTATTGTCATATATAGGCCCCTTCACAACTAAATTCCTCCCTAAAAAATAGATTTTTGAAATTCTTTTTAAAAACACCCTATTTTTCTCAGCATTGCGGGCACAGCAATGAGACCAACACAGATGCCTACAGCTGCCGAGTGCACATGTAACAGGTCAACCAGTGTCATAGGTACAAATCCGCTGATGGATGTCCTTTTGTGTTTGTACCTCACAAATTAAAAAAAAAAAAAAATTACTTACTTATCTGCTTATCTGGAGGACTTTCTTCCTTTTCTCTGGGTGAGAAACAGCTCATTTGAGACAATTAAGCTTGTGCATCTACCAGGATGTATTGCAATTAGCTCTTGTTAATCCCTTCCTTGCCTGCAAAGAAATGAACCCCTCACATATAGCCCATGTAATGTCTCCACAGCATTCTTCTGCACTGTCTAGAAAGAGATATAACTATATCATTACATTAAGTTAGAAGTAGAAATAAATGAATAATTGAATGAATCCTGCTTCTCTATGAAATCACTATGCCGGCTCTTATGGTACGGTAAGGAAGCAGGGAATCTACTTAGCATGTTAGGCTACTTTCACACTTGCGGCAGAGAGATCCGGCAAGCAGTTCCGTCGCCGGAACTGCCTGCCGGATCAGGCAAAATGTATTCTAACTGATGGCATTAGTAAGACTGATCAGGATCCTGATCAGTCTTAAAAATGCCTGATCAGTCGAAAAAATGCATTGAAATGCCGGATCCGTCTTTCCGGTGTCATCCGGCAAAAACGGATCCGGCATTTATTTTTTCACCTTTTTTTCAGTCTGCGCATGCGCATACCGGAAGGACGGATCCGGCATTCCGGTATTCTGAATGCCGGATCCGGCACTAATACATTCCTATGGGAAAAAATGCCTGATCCGGCATTCAGGCAAGTCTTCAGTTTTTTTAGCCGGAGATAAAACCGTAGCATGCTACGGTTTTCTCTTTTGCCTGATCAGTCAAAACGACTGAACTGAAGACATCCTGATGCAAACTGAACGGATTACTCTCCATTCAGAGTGCATGGGGACATACCTGATCAGTTCTTTTCCGGTATAAAGCCCCTGTGACGGAACTCTATGCCGGAAAAGAACAACGCAAGTGTGAAAGTAGCCTTAGTCCACCATGAATGCAGGATAAGATGGACCAGAAGGATAAACAGCAAGAAGTGCTACCAGAGTGTAAAATACAATGTGCATAAAAAAAAAAGCGTACAATATTTTATTGCATACATATTGCAATAATTACTCATTTGCAATGTCCTATTCATTGCATTGTAATCTTTTTACATTCTCAGAGAAGTGCTCTAGGTAATTTTTCTCCTTACAAACGATCTCAAAATGATTTTCTTTCATATTGTCCCTCTTTACATGATTGCACGTGCCATTGTCATTTCTAACCTCAAAAACAGCTGCATTTTCCACATAAAAAAAAGTTGGTGGTAATAATAACATATTTATTTTTAACCAATCTACCTTATGATTGCTTGCCTGTAACAAATTGTAGAAAAATTGCAACCTTAGAAAGTTGCTTCATATTTTAAGAAAACAGATAGAGGTATCCCAATTTCCTATAGAATATTACAGCGCTAACGCATTGAAGAGTACATTTCCATTGAGATTGGATTTTTCCAGTAAATTGCAGCATTTTACATTACCATCTATTACAAGAGTCCGTTTTATATCCATCCAGCAGTTTAATTTTTTTTCCTACTGTGGCAATATTGTATACAAAACACATAGAAAACAATATTTGATTATTTGCAACATAAAAAACAGGTGGTAACATACATATATTTGTGGAGGTCACCGGAGGTCCTAGCTACCGGATTCCACCAGTCTGATTGCTTAACATGTCTGATTGGAATGTAATAGAACTATTTAATATGAAAACTCTATATCTCAAAAGCATAATATGTATCTATCTATCTATTATATATATATATATATATATATATATATATATACACACTCACCTAAAGAATTATTAGGAACACCTGTTCTATTTCTCATTAATGCAATTATCTAGTCAACCAATCACATGGCAGTTGCTTCAATGCATTTAGGGGTGTGGTCCTGGTCAAGACAATCTCCTGAACTCCAAACTGAATGTCAGAATGGGAAAGAAAGGTGATTTAAGCAATTTTGAGCGTGGCATGGTTGTTGGTGCCAGACGGGTCGGTCTGAGTATTTCACAATCTGCTCAGTTACTGGGATTTTCACGCACAACCATTTCTAGGGTTTACAAAGAATGGTGTAAAAAGGGAAAAACATCCAGTATGCGGCAGTCCTGTGGGCAGAAATGCCTTGTGGATGCTAGAGGTCAGAGGAGAATGGGCCGACTGATTCAAGCTGATAGAAGAGCAACGTTGACTGAAATAACCACTCGTTACAACCGAGGTATGCAGCAAAGCATTTGTGAAGCCACAACATGCACAACCTTGAGGCGGATGGGCTACAACAGCAGAAGACCCCACCGGGTACCACTCATCTCCACTACAAATAGGAAAAAGAGGCCACAATTTGCACGAGCTCACCAAAATTGGACTGTTGAAGACTGGAAAAATGTTGCCTGGTCTGATGAGTCTCGATTTCTTTTGAGACATTCAAATGGTAGAGTCCGAATTTGGCGTAAACAGAATGAGAACATGTATCCATCCTTTGATGGCTACTTCCAGCAGGTTAATGCACCATGTCACAAAGCTCGAATCATTTCAAATTGGTTTCTTGAACATGACAATGAGTTCACTGTACTAAAATGACCCCCACAGTCACCAGATCTCAACCCAATAGAGCATCTTTGGGATGTGGTGGAACGGGAGCTTCGTGCCCTGGATGTGCATCCCTCAAATCTCCATCAACTGTAAGATGCTATCCTATCAATATGGGCCAACATTTCAAAAGAATGCTATCAGCACCTTGTTGAATGAAAGCCACGTAGAATTAAGGCAGTTCTGAAGGCAAAAGGGGGGTCCAACACCGTATTAGTATGGTGTTCCTAATAATTCTTTAGGTGAGTGTATATATATATATATATATATAGTGGGGATTGGTGCTGGTAGACAGGACAAGCGGATGCAGTATAGAGGCAAAGACCAGTTTGTAACTCAAAAACTTCAGTGTTTTATTTACACTTATGGCAACAAAACAGTATGACAGTCCATTTGCAGTTTTGGTGTTCGTTAACACCTAGACAGTTCATACAGCAAAACAGTCACCTGTTATCCTCGGTGTTAGTTCACACCCGATCAGCATTGCTCAGAACAGAGTAGACCTCCCAAACGCAGGTCTCCAGCCTAGCACACAGTTCAGATCCCAATTCAGCGATTGCCATAGCTCCTCTGTCAGAGAGAGAGGTAATTACCACCAGCTGACACTGCTGGCTAGTTTTTTTTTATAAAGACCAGTCAAGACCCTGCCTGGAACATGGGGAGTAGTCACCCACCCAGCACTTTGACTACTCCCAGTAAGAGCTGTCCCGGATCAGCTATTACAGCTATACTAAATAGCAAGGTGTCAAACAGCAACTGCTGCTGACATTTGAAAACTGGCTCATACTCCACCGATGCCAGGAACCTCGGTAACACATACCTTCTGTCAATGACGGTCCCTTGCGCCTTTCTACATACCTCCCCCCTTTGTTCAACCCTGAGAGGGTGAACACTTGCCAGACAGTGTACCCGAGACAGGGCATCCGTGTTTTCTTGCAAGCGGCCTGCCCTGTGTTCAACTGAGAACTTGAAGTTCTGTAATGACAAGAAACATCTGGTGGCCTGAGCATTCCTCTCTTTGTCCTGGCTCATCCATTTGAGAAGGGAGTGGTCAGTCACCAGATGGAACTTTCTTCCCAACAGATAATAGCGGAGAGACTCAAGTGCCCACTTGATGGCCAGGCACTCTCTCTCCACTATACTGTACCTGGTCTCGGCTGGGGTGAGTTTGCGGCTCAGGAAAACAAAGGGATGTTCCTCCCCATTGATTTCCTGAGAGAGTACAGCTCTGAGGCCTAATTCAGAGGCATCGGTCTGTACCACAAACTCCCTCTTGAGATCGGGCGTCACCAAAACCAGCCTCTTCTGCCATGTCAATATGCAGTACACTAGTCCTTCAGAGTGAGCGAGTGTGAGGTCACAGGTGTCAATTAACAGACCGAGGGTTACTCTTAGTACTCACAGTTAGTAGTATACCCTGGGCAGGCGTACAGTCAGTGATGAAGAGGCTGGCACGTAGATCCTCTGGGGCACTCTCTAAATATGGGGACCAGGCCGGGTGATAGGTGAGGCGCCCTGGGTGTTGAAGGTTTAGCGTGCCTGTGGCAAGATCCCTTACAGTTTGTGACACCAGTGCCGGTAACAGTGGCACACCGATTGTTAGGAGGAATAATGGAGGTACATACGATTGCAGTGAACTAGAATTCTTCTTTACTGAACAGTTCAAACTATGTGCAAACTCCAAACAGTTCCATATGAAGAATATTTAGTAGCAGGCAGGCTTTACCCAGGTGGCAGGTAGAATCCTAGCAAGATAACTCAGGGGGAATTAAACTCACAGATCAGGCTGTACTTTCTGCAGAATCCTGTCTGGCTTTCTCCAAGGCCCGTATGCCTAATAGCTGGCTTTATCCTTGGGTATCAATTCTCTTGCTGACAATAAACTTCTGCCCCTCAGCTTTCCACTTGGCTGTATAGGATTAGCACTGCTCTGTACTCTGCAGGGTGCAGGATAACTCAGGAGGATCTTCTTCTCCTGGACTAACCTCTGAGCTTCACTTACTCAGGACTTCAGGCAGGCTAGACTGAACTGCTTAGCATCCTGGACTAGACTAGAACTCCCCTTTCCTATCTGGGCCTAACTATATATGCTAGGGGGTTCCCTAGCTCCCTCTACAGCTCAGGAGGAGAAACTACACCCCTAGCAGGCCTGGTACACAGGAAATAACAGGGAAATATGCAGTCATACAATACAAAATACCATAAGCAATCTCCCACAGGAGGTGGGAAACAACATGACCCAATTGACCTTTAGTAGTGCCCACCTTTACGTAGTGGCACACTACAATTCCAGTGGACCATCACAGACTTCCATCCCTTCAAGAGTCCTGTCAACAGAGCTGCTAAAGTGGCAAAATGGGGAACGAATATCATAATAGTCCCAGGAACGACTTTACTTGCCTCATGGTGACAGGTCGCCAATTCCGAATCGCCTCTATTTTATTCACTTGGGGTTTGATAACTCCACGTCCAATGACGTACCCCGGGTACTTAGTCTCCTCTAAACCTATCTCCCATTTCTTTGGATTAGCGGTCAGTCCAGCCTTCCTAAGTGAGTCCACTACAGCCTGCACTTTGGGTAGATGACTTTCCCAGTCGGTACTGTGGATGACAATATCGTTGTCCCTGCCTGCCCTGTGAGAGATCTGAGAAGATCGGATAGATTTGCAGCACATGAGTCTATCTGACAGGTCTTTCTGTGTTTCCTTTTTGTTTGTTGTTGTGGGCAGGATCCCACCTCTCCACAGGTTCTGCTCATTAGCTGTTTAAGAGGCTCTTTTTAAGTCTGCCTCTTACTGCTTTGTGGTTGAAAATTTTCTTCTGGAGTTCTATACTGGTTGTTTGTGGATCCTCTACTCCCCGCTCGTCTCAAGCTAAGTCCTACTGTTTTCTCCTTTGTGCGTGTGTTTCAGCAATAGTGATGGGCGAAAATCGGCTGGGACGGTTCGCAAACGCGATCGGGTGAATCAATGTTCACGAACTGCAAGTCTGCGGCGGGCCCCATTTACTTTAATGGGAGGCGAACCTAGAAAACCTTAAGGTCATATTTGCAGCCACCAAATACTTACTAGAAGTGCACAAATAGTCCCACAATATAAACAGTGACATACTAGAGGGGGATCAATGACAAAAATTCCCACAAAAAATATGCATTTTAATCAGGGGCCTTTTTTATCTGTCTTAAAGGGAAATTCTCAAAATGTGCCCTGCTGGAACCTAGAAATTTTTTATTTTAGACTACGGGTGCAGGTACGGATCCTAAAAATTAGGCATTCACCTGACATAAAAGAACAAGTGATTATGTGGCTCGAGGTACATTATGCAGGCAATAGATAAAATTTTTACTGTAGCCCACTGGAGTACAGGCCCCAAACATTATGCAGTCACCGTACAGAAAAGATCAAGTGATTATGTGGCTGGAGGTATATTAGACGGCCATTGGATATCAATTTTACTGCAGGCCAGTGGAGTACAGGCCCCAAACATTAGGCACCTGACCCGGCCACTGCATTAAAGTGGCGTTAGCGTACCCGTATCTTGGCCATTGCACATATGTTTAAAAGAACTAAAAATATCAAATTGGATTAAAAACATGACTAACGAAATCCCACCTCTTGAATAAACCCTAAATGATAATAGGTGAAATTCGATAACACGTGGTCGTCATAGGTGTTGAATTGCTCCCGGCAACAACAATTAGGCATTCACTGTACAGAAAATATCAAGTAATTATGTGGCTGGAGGTATATAAGATGGTCATTGGATAAAAATTCTACTGCAGGCCAGTGGTGTACAGGCCCCAAACATTAGGAATTCACTGGACAGAAAAGGCCTTTTATGCCACTGTATTTACATAAGGCAGGAACCATTCTTTGTTCTGGGTGATGGCGGATATGTGTGGGCTGGCATGAGGAAATTCAATTAAACGTGGTCGTCACAGGTGTTGAATTCCTCCAAGATCCATGCCTCATTCATTTTTAGAAATGCAAGGTAGTCCAAACTGTCGTGAGCTAGACGAGTGCACTTATCGGTCACGATCCCCCCTGCTGCACTGAACGTAATTTCGGACAGGAAGGGGCAAGGGGCAAGCCAAGAGTTCCATGGCAAATTGTGCCAGCTCTGGCCACAGGTCAAGCCTGCACACACATTAGTCCAGGGATTCCTCCGTTCTCAGAGTGTCCACATCGGCCATTACCGCGACGTAGTCGGACACCTGTCGGTCTCGGTGTTCCCTGAGGCTGGATCCGGAGGGCGGCTGTCGATGGATTGGCTGCAAGAATGATCTCATATCTGAAGTGACCAACACATATTCAAACCGCCCTCTTCCTTTAGGCGTGGTTGGATTGGTACCCACACCTGTTTCGCTGTCAGTGGAAATTCCTCTGCCAGCGCCCGCAACAGAAGAATGCAGCATCCGTGACCTCACACTCGCTGTCAGAATGCAGCAAGGCCTGGAAATGCTGCCTTCTGACAGCCCTTTGTGATGCTGGTAACATGTCCGCCATTTACTGTTTGTACCGGGGGTCTAAGTACGTTGCAATCCAGTACTGCTCCTTGCCCTTTATGATTTTTATATGGGGGTCCCTCTTCAAACACTGGAGCATGAAGGCCCCATTTGCACTTAATTGGAAGCGGTGGTGTCACGGATGATGTTGCAGATAGCTGGAAGTTATGGATAACACAATACATGAAAGGACTTATCTGAACAAGCAGTAACAGAAGTCTCCAGCAGTGAACACTTCAATCCAGGAAGTAGTATTAACCGCAAAGTGAGGCAGTATGGGAGGGAATATAAAGGGAGGCAATTAGTGTAAATAGGAGACAGCTGGGAGAAGGAAAGGAGATGACAAAGTGAAACCAAAACAAAGAACATCATGCAAGAGGTACAGTAGAACGTCTGCCAGACCTTCTCAGAGAGCTGGCGGTGACAGGTGGAGCACTCAGGCTCCTGCTAATCGCCCAGGAGAATGTCGTCCTCGGTCTCCTCCCCCCAGCCACAGACAACACCAGGGATCCCCAAAAAGTTTAAAGCCTGCTGTTCTCGCTCCTCCTCCTCTCCCCAGCCACCATCCTCCTCTGACTCCTCTTCAGACTCCTACTGACTTGTCTTAGATGGAGTAGCCCCCCTTTGGGAATTCATTTAACATTGCGACTTCCTAATCTTCCACCTCCTGCTCCTCGATGGCTTGATTAATGACACAACGCAATGCACACTCCAGAAAGAAGGCGTAAGGAACGATGTCACTGATAGTGCCCTGGCTGCGACTGACCAGTTTAGTGATCTTATCAAATGGCCGCAGAAGTCTGCCTGCGTTGTGCATGATCAGCCACTGGCACGATGAAAAGAAACCAAGCTCCACAGAACTTGTCCTGCTGCAGAGTTCGTACAGGTAGTTGTTAACAGCACGTTGCTGCTGGAGCAGCCTATCAAGCATATACAAGGTGGAGTTCCAGCGCGTCGGGCTGTCACAAATGAGACGTCTGAGGGGCAGGTGATGTCGCCGCTGAATGTCAGCAAGCTGAGCCATGAGCATGTAAGATCTTCTAAAATGGCCAGAGATTTTCCTGGCCTGCTGCAAGACTTTCTGGACCCCAGGGTATTTGCCAACGAATTGCTGCAAAACTAAGTTCAGGACATGTGCCATGCACGGCACATGTGTAATTTTACCCTGTTTCAGTGCACTCAGCAGATTGGCACCGTTGTCACACATCTTTTTACCAACTGTCAAATTGAGCAGGGTTAGCCACTGATCGGCCTGTGACCGCAGAGCTGAAAGCATTGCATGACCGGTGTGGCTCTTGGCTTTCAGGCACAACAGCCACAGCACAGCATGGCAACGTCTCACCTGGCATATCGAATAGGTTCTGGGGAGCTTGGGGGTGGAGCAGAAGAGGCGGTAGCAGTGGAAAAGGAGGAGTCAGCCGAGGAGGAGACGGAGGATGGAGTAGGAGGAGGAGAAGAAGAGGCAGGCCTGTATGCAAAACGTGGCGGGTTACATGCTTGACAGCCTTCAGAAGGTTCACCAAGTGGGCAGTAAAAGTTATGTACCTTATCTGCCTGTGTTTGCTAGACCACGTGTCTGTGGTCAGATGTATCTTGGCACCGACACTGTGTGCCAAAGATACATTCACTTGCCGCTGAACATGGCCATATAGCTCTGGGATGCCCTTTTGGGAGAAATATTTCCTTCTGGGGAATGTGGCTTTATGGGTTCTGACGGTGTTGATCCCACTGGGCTCGGTGATGGGAGGCCAGGTGCCTTCTTAAGGCGGTCGTCCCTAGGTGAGTGTTGGGCTTACCGCGACTTATGCATTGACAGCACAGGCTGCAGATGGCAACACTATTGTCAGCAGCTGACACTACATAGCCATGTGCCGGCGTCCTGGGAACGCCAGATGTGACCGTGCATGGTGGATGGCTGGCTTCAGATACATTTGCAGTCTGCTTTTTGCCTGCTGTGCACTGCGAGTTCTGCCTGCTTCTCCTCCTTCTCCTCCCTATCTGCTTCTCCATCTCTCCCTCTGAACTCCCCTCCTCTTCCTCTCTTGTGGGCACCCACGTGACATTTATCGAGACGTCATCATCGTCACCTTCACCACCACTGACATTAGAGATCTGGGAGTAGGCAGCAACAGTGTGTTTGCGTGGGTTTCCTCCGGGTACTCCGGTTTCCTCCCACACTCCAAAGACATACTGATAGGGACCTTAGATTGTAAGCCCCATTGGGGACAGTTGGATGCTAATGTCTGTAAAGCACTGCGGAATATAGTAGCGCTATATAAGTGCATAAAATAATAATAATAATAATAATAATAATAATAATGAGGAGGGTCCAGTAGCGGAAAGCTGAGTAAGCCACTCAACAACTCTGGTGTGTCCTTTGACGTAATTGCACACACCTTATCCAACTTAGACTCCAGCCTGGTGAACTTTCCCGACCCCTACCTACCCTCTTCCTCTGCCTCACAGGGTCAAAATGAGTCCCTATAGAAGAGCAGTATTTATGGAAGCTGGTATATCAATATTTGGTGGAAGCCACTATATCAATCCCTTCTATCAGTATTTTGTGGAAACAGGTATATAGAACCCCTTATTCAATATTTGGTGGAAGCCGATGTATCACACCCCTCAATCACTATTTTGTTGAAGAAGGTATATCAAACCCCTTAATCAGTATTTTGTGGAAGCAGGTATATCGCAACACTTAATCAGTTTTTTGGAGGGCAACAGGTATATCACACCAGTTGCAATTAGTTATTCCAATAGCGTTTGTCCCTCTATCTAGTTGCGGTATCTCAGCAGAACTGCACACAACTGCTGCACAATACAAATGCACTATAATATACTTTCTATGTTAGAAGGTATAATATACAGTACAGACCAAAAGTTTGGACACACCTTCTCATTCAAAGAGTTTTCCTTATTTTCATGACTATGAAGGCATCAAAACTATGAATTAACACATGTGGAATTATATACATAACAAACAAGTGTGAAACAACTGAAAATATGTCATATTCTAGGTTCTTCAAAGTAGCCACCTTTTGCTTTGATTACTGCTTTGCACACTCTTGGCATTCTCTTGATGAGCTTCAAGAGGTAGTCACCTGAAATGGTCTTCCAACAGTCTCGAAGGAGTTCCCAGAGATGCTTAGCACTTGTTGGCCCTTTTGCCTTCACTCTGCGGTCCAGCTCACCCCAAACCATCTCGATTGGGTTCAGGTCCGGTGACTGTGGAGGCCAGGTCATCTGGCGCAGCACCCCATCACTCTCCTTCATGGTCAAATAGCCCTTACTTTCAAAGTTTTCCCAATTTTTCGGCTGACTGACTGACCTTCATTTCTTAAAGTAATGATGACCACTCGTTTTACTTAGCTGCTTTTTTCTTGCCATAATACAAATTCTAGCAGTCTATTCAGTAGAAATATCAGCTGTGTATCTACCTGACTTCTCCTCAACGCAACTGATGGTCCCAACCCCATTTATAAGGCAAGAAATCCGACTTATTAAACCTGACAGGGCACACCTGTGAAGTGAAAACCATTTCAGGGGACTACCTCTTGAAGCTTATCAAGAGAATGCCAAGAGTGTGCAAAGCAGTAATCAAAGCAAAAGGTGGCTACTTTGAAGAACCTAGAATATGACATATTTTCAGTTGTTTCACACTTGTTTGTTATGTATATAATTCCACATGTGTTAAGTCATAGTTTTGAGGCCTTCAGTGTGAATCTACAATTTTTATAGTCATGAAAATAAAGAAAACTCTTTGAATGAGAAGTTGTGTCCAAACTTTTGGTCTGTACTGTAGGTATATAACACCCCTCAAATCATTATTATATATTTTTTTTGGACAACAGGTATATCACACAAGTTGCAATTAGTTATCCCAATAGTGTTTCTCCCTCTATCTAGCTGCAGTATCGCAGCAGAACCGCACATAACTGCAGCACAATACAAATGCACTATAATATACTTTCTATGTTAGAAAGTATATTATAAGTATATCACACCCCTCAGTATGTCACACCTATCGATAGCACACCTATACCAGTCCTTAAAACGACTTTTGTGACCCTATTAGCTAGCGTTTGGTGTCCCTAACAGTTTGTCCCTGCTCCACACAGCAACCTCCGTCTACACTGGCAAAAAACAGGCTGCCAGATCGGGTTTATTTATAGGATAGGTGTTGTGTCCATGTGCTGAAATGTCTTAATTGGCTGTCCTGTCCCACCTGATGGATGTGTCATGGGTCAAAGTTCAGCACAATGCAAAAGAATATGGCGCCGGCGGACAGCGCCATATGTTCGTATGTTCGGCGAGCAAAGTTCACCGTGAAACGACCGCCGGGCGAACCTCAAGGCCATCTCTAGTTAGCAATTCTTACTGTGGCAGCCGCTTCCCTTGCTTCAGACAAAGGGGCCGAAACCGCTTCTCCTAGAAAACCTGGCTGCGGGCTGTCTTCAGTACAGGTTTCCCTATCTTTCCATGGTTTGAGTAGATTCACATGGTACACCTGCTCTGGCTTTCGCCTCCCTGGCTTGTGTACCTTGTAATTTACCTCTCCAAATTTTTCAAGTACCTCGTAGGGCCCCTGCCACCTGGCCAGGAATTTACTGTCCATGGTCGGCACCAGAACCAAAACCTGACCTGAGCCTACCGATTATAGATCCGACTCTGGGCTCCCTGAGCGGCCTCCATATGCTCCCTGACAAGAGGTATCTTGGTAACATACTCAAGGACACTTCTATGCGGAGTGGGTTGCTGTTCCCATGCCTCTTTGGCTACGTCCAATAAGCCACGAGGATGTCTGCCATATAGCAATTTGAAGGGCGAGAACCCAGTAGAGGCCTGGGGTACCTCTCGCATAGCGAACATGAGATAGGGCAGAAGAAGGTCCCAGTCCTACCCATCTTTAGACACCACCCTTTTTAACATGGTTTATAGTGTTTTGTTAAACCTTTCAACCAGACCATCCCTCATGAACTTGGACATAAAATGGGCCCCCTGGTCAGTCAGAACCTCTTTAGGTAGCCCCACTCAGGAGAACATCTTCATTAGCTACTTAGCTATAAGTTTAGCTGATGTATGTCGCAGTGGCACCTCCTCCGGGTCCTGAGTGGCGTAGTCTAGGGCGACCAAGATGTGTTAGTGTTTTCTAGCGGACTTCGGTACCCGGCCTAGGGGTCCATAGCGATTCGCTCAAGCGGTACCTCGATGATTGGGAGAGGTACCAAGGGACTGCGGAAAAGGTGCTGGGGGCTAGTTGCCTGGTAGGTTGGGCAAGACTTACAGAATTTGTCCACCTCCCTAAACACACTGGGCCAGTAAAACCGTTGTAGCATCCGGTCCTGTGTTTTCTGCATTCCCAGATGACCCCTGAGAACATGTTGGTGGGATAACTCTAACATGAGTTTGCGATAAGCCTCGGGCACCACCAACTGTTTAATGGTTTCACCCGGCAGCTGGTTTACCCGATACAACGTGATGAACCACAAAATGGGGGAACAGCAACTCTGCCCCACTTTGTTGTGGTTCACCATGTACTATTAATACATTTTCCCAGGCTCGAGATAGGATTGGGTCCCGGTGTTGTGAAGTACCAAAATTATCCCCGGAGACATTGAGATCTGCCAGCTCAGGCCCCGACGGCAAGTCCTCCATGTCTCCCACCATTACACTTTGTGGGGTTGTCTCCCCCTCTTCCACTGAAGTGGCAGTCACCCCTACCGCTGGCCCTTCTGCCTCGGGTTCCCAGGGTTCTGGTTTCCCCCAGGAGCAAGGCTACTCTGCTGGGGTTAACCCCACTTCCACCTGGCACAAGTGATTTAGAGTTTCTGGGGTACCCACTGCACACAGATTCCTGGCATATAACGACTGACGGAAGCCATGGTTTGTGTCCATGGATTCCACCTGATGTGGACAGTCAGCTCGTACATGGCCAGGCTCCCGACACTGCCAGCAGACTATCGGAGCCGGGTCCACAGGGGGTACATCCCGGGCGGGTTTGATTGTTACAAATCGCCGGGTCTGGGGTGGAGATTTACGGGATTTGACTGCCCTCCTCCCAAAAGAACCCCCCTGTAGATTCTGGGTAGCCTCATAGAGTTCCACCAGGTCGACCATCTCAAGGTCATTACCTGAAGAGACCTGGCCGATCCATTGATGGAGAAGGGGTGGCAAAGCCCTCCAGAACATATCAGCCAATATTCTGTCCAGCATAGCCATGGGACTCAGCACGTCAGGCTGTAGCCACTTTAGCAAAAGGTGGAGTAAGTCATAATACTGGGGTCTTGCGGGCTCAGCCGGCTTAAACCCCCAGTGATGTACCCACTGGGCCCGGACAAACACATTCACCCCCAGATTTGGCAAAGTTTCACCCTTTACTTTGTGGTAGTCGGCCGCTTGATTGTCCGGCAAGTCAAATACACCCGGAATCGGATGCCAGAAATGGAGCGATGACCTTAGCCCACTGGTCTCGGGGTAGCTTCACCCTTGTTGCCACTTTCTCGTACATCACCAGGCAGGTTTCGATGTCGTCTGCGGGTGTCATCTTAGGAATCGCCGCATGGACTGCCTTCCGGGCATCGTGGACGCTCGGGGTTGCTCCTGCTGTCTGCAAAGCCATTGTGTGTTGTAGCAGCAACTGGTTGGTCTCTTGCTGCTGCTTGTTAGCCTCCCGTTGTTGCAGGTTTGTCACTCGCTGCTGCAGATTAGCTTCCATGAGGACCTTCACAACAGCCTCCATTTTGTCGTGGGACACGGGTTGTAATACCGCTGGTTTGGTGTATGACATACAGCTGTGTCCAAAAATGCTAACTAAAAAATATTTTGGGATTCACGCCAGCCTCACTGCTCTTGCCCGCATCCTCCACCAATTGTGGGGATTCGCTCTGGTAGACAGGGCAAGTGGATTCAGTATAGAGGCAAAGACCAGTTTGTTTCTCAAAACTTCAGTGTTTTATTCACACTTATGGCAACAAAACAGTACGACGGTCCATTGCCGTTTTGGTGTTCGTTCACAACTTGACAGTTCATACAGCAAAACAGTCACCTGTTATTCTAGGTGTTAGTTCACACCTGATCGGCATTGCTGACGACAGAGCAGACCTCCCAAACTCAGGCCTCCAACCTAGCACACGGCTCAGATCCCAATCCAGCGATTGCCATAGCTCCTCTGTCAGAGAGAGAGGTAATTACCACCAGCTGACACTGCTGGCTTGGTTTTTTATATAGGCCAGTCAAGACCCGGCCTGGAACATGGGGAGTAGTCACCCACCCAGCACTTTGACTACTCCCAGTAAGAGCCGTCCCGGATCAGCTATTACAGCTATACTAAATAGCAAGGTGTCAAACAGCAACTGCTGCTGACACATGAAAACTGGTTCTTACTCCCCAGAGGCCAGTAACCTCGGTGACGCATACCTTCCATCAACGATGGTCCCTTCTGCCTTCCTTCAATATGTATATATATATATATATATATATATATATACACACAGGTGAAACTCGAAAAATTTTAATATCGTGCAAAAGTCCATTTAATAAAAAAAACGGCTATTTCTGGCTGCAGAGAGCCTTTATAGTGGTGTAGAACACTAAACCTTGCAGTAACATGCAGACAGGCGTCGCTTTTAGAATCACTGCACACTTCATTTTTTGGGTTTTGACAAAGGCTCACAGTAGCCGAAACGCGTCACTTACCACCTGTATGTGACCAATAAATCTACTTGAAATTTCTATTAGAGCGAGTGCTGGTCCTTACTATACAATTATCTGTGGATCTTCTCCGGGACACGCGCACCGCACCGCTGAGAGCAGAAGTGCCGCTTGTATCTTCTTTTGGATACATTTTTTGGGCAGTCACGGGCCAAAACTGACCAAATAACTCAAGTATGGGCAGTCACGGCCAAAACTGACTAAATGACTCAAGTATGAAATCATTCTTACAGGTAGATGTTAGCGCCAAGAAGAAGTGCACTCCTTTTACACCGTTGTCAGCTTATTCGAAATAGATGTCTACAGAACCTGTTCTATTAAATGCCTATACAAGTAGAGCTCCCCGACTGAGTGGAGGGGGTGTCAGCAGTAAGTTTGTGTTGACGTCACTAATTATTTTGCCCTTGCTCTGTTCCGTCAGAACAATAACCCCCAAAAAACGGATCCTGTCTGTGGAGAAAACGAGGTGCAGAACAGCGTGACACCGCCGTGCCTTGCACATGTGGTATGCTAGAGGGGCACTGTGAATTGTCCCTGCAGTGGAGGCTGAGGACACGGTGGGGCAATTCATTATTATTAAAATAATGTTCTTGGTGAGACTTTTGATTGCAAGGGTTTGGTTTTCTCAAAATACTCCAATTACTTCTTCATGGGTTAACCTGGTTAATAAGATTAAGAGATATGAAACCATTCTATATAATGTGAGGGGTAGCTTTCTTTCAGGGGATCATCCTCACAAATAGAGCTTCAGGACACCAGGTTTAAGGTCCAAACAGTGCATTTATTGTGGCACACCAGCAAAAGCAGAACAACAAAACAATAAACATCTTGCCCGTCCAGGCTCTAATACATTAACGTCCCTGACTCACCTATTAGGTACAGTTCACACCCTGTGAACCGATGCAGCTTTCCCAGCCAATGTCCCACAGCCTCCTGGCTGTACAGAGCACAGTACACCCACTGTCTCAAGTCCAATGTCGCTTGTGGGGGATTAAGGCTCAGTAGTCCGCCTGACTATGGCCCTGTGACCCTCCCAGGCGTTTCTGCATCCACCGACTCAAGACTACCACCCAGCCTCGTGGCCCCTCAGCCTTGCTCGGCTAAGACCACACTCACAGAGCCTCCAGGCCTCTGTCCGCGGGTAACACACTCCCCCCCTTACTAACACCCTGGGAGGTGCTTTATGCCAGCCTGAGTACCTCCAGCTGGTCTCACCTGTGGTGGAATAGGGGTGTGGGTCGCACTATCCACCCCTTCCTTGCCTCTAACCTGTGTGAGATCTGTCACTGTCTCACATACCCCCCCTTCCTTTGTTCAAGCCCATGAGGGTGAACACATGAATAACCACGGGAGGCTGGTGAGAGGGCATCCACCTGGCCTATAACCTTCCCT
Source organism: Bufo bufo (assembly GCF_905171765.1). Classification (NCBI taxonomy): domain Eukaryota; kingdom Metazoa; phylum Chordata; class Amphibia; order Anura; family Bufonidae; genus Bufo; species Bufo bufo. The sequence goes on along the minus strand of NC_053392.1, from coordinate 563,571,153 downwards.
TTGTTGTGCCAGACCCACGCCAGCAGAGCCCAGTTTATCATAAACACCAAGCTCACAGACTTGTCACTCATCCCGTTAGATTCCACTGACGTCTGATTGCCACTAGCAACCACCTTGGGTTCCCAGGATTTTGACACGGCAGCCTCACTCTTTGAGTTGCCATCGGTCGCAGAACATCCTTCATGCATGCCACACATGTCATTAATATCATCTGGGGGTTACACCCTCTAGCTCTGCCACATTTATCACCATTATTGCATCAGTGACATTTTTACCAATCAGGGCCACTTCTCACCTGATCACAACCTGCTATGAAAAAGGCATGTCATCAACATTGTCACATATTTCATATGACATCATACTTTCATTAGGCACTGCAGACGACTGGGCACCTTTACTTTGCACCCTAGGGTTACCACTGTTTTCAATGGTCACATCACTTAAAGGGTTTGGTACCGATTCTGCAGGAGTTTCATGACTAGCTGCAGAAGGGTTTCTATTTCCCCACAGTCCCCATGCCAAAAGGACACCGTGACCCCACTTCACCTCATGTATGCGCACTTTGGTATTACCATGTTTATAAATCCCAGTTCTCACTGGAGTCTCATATTCAGTGAGAGCCACCGGACAGTTCATACTATCCCCATGAATGTCCCACAAATAGTTCTCAGCCATCGGGCTGGTCTGAATCAGGATCACCTGATCCTCTGCAACACACTGAATAATTGGAACTCTCTTACCCACAGACATCACGTGGTCGGCGCTCCCAAGAGCAGCACTCCGCTCTAGGGATGAGCGAACCCGAACTGTATAGTTCGGGTTCGTACCGAATTTTGGGGTGTCTGTGACACGGACCCGAACCCGAACATTTTCGTAAAAGTTTGGGTTCGGTGTTCGGCGCTTTCTTGGGGCTTTTTGAAAGGCTGCAAAGCAGCCAATCAATAAGCATCATACAACTTGCCCCAAGAGGCCATCACAGCCTTGCCTACTATTGGCATGGCTGTGATTGGCCAGTGCAGCATGTGACCCAGCCTCTATATAAGCTTGGGTCACGTAGCGCTGCACGTCACTCTGCTGATACAAGCGAAGGGAGATGTTGCAACTGCGACGTTAGGGCGAGATTAGGCAGATTAACTCCTCCAAAAGACTTAATTCACTTTTTTTAGGCTGCCCAGAGCATTTTTATATCACTTTTTTCTGGGGTGATCGGCGGCCATTTTGTGGCTTGTGGTGCGCCAGCACAAGCTACCACCAAGTGCATTTAACCATCAATAGTGTGGTTATTTTTTGCTATATCCTACATCAGGGTCAAGCTTTCATCAAGTGCATTTAACCATCAATAGTGTGGTTATTTTTTGGCCATATACTACATCAGGTGCAGGCTGAGCCTGTGTCACCCAAGTGCATTTAACCATCAATAGTGTGGTTATTTTTTGCTATATCCTACATCAGGTGCAGGCTGAGCCTGTGTCACCCAAGTGCATTTAACCATCAATAGTGTGGTTATTTTTTGGCCATATACTACATCAGGTGCAGGCTGAGCCTGTGTCACCCAAGTGCATATAACCATCAATAGTGTGGTTATTTTTTGGCCATATACTACATCAGGGGCAAATTGAGCCTGTCACCCAGCGCCTAAATAATAGGCCTGACATTTATATTCCTCCAAATCAGTACTGTTTTAGCTGGTCAAGTTATTTTTAGTGACTGTAAAAGCACAGTTTTTGTTCTGGGTTGAAGAACAATTCCCAAATTTGCCATTCTCAAAATTAGTGGTTTCTGCTGTATCAGGCCTACTTTAAATCTATCCCTAAAAGGGTATATTAGATTCAAGGTGCTGATAGGGTCATTCTGAAAAACTTAACACACACGCTACAGTGCAGATCCAAGTCTAATTCTGTGATTAAACGTATACCTGTCACACAGCGCCTAAAAAATAGGCCTGACATTTATATTCCTCCAAATCAGTACTGTTTTAGCTGGTCAAGTTATTTTTAGTGACCGTAAAAGCACAGTTTTTGTTCTGGGTTGAAAAACAATTCCCAAATTTGCCATTCTCAAAATTTGTGGTTTCTGCTGTATCAGGCCTACTTTAAATCTATCCCTAAAAGGGTATATTAGATTCAAGGTGCTGATAGGGTCATTCTGAAAAACTTAACACACACGCTACAGTGCAGATACAAGTCTAATTCTGTGATTAAACGTATACCTGTCACACAGCGCCTAAAAAATAGGCCTCACATTTATATTCAGCTAAATCTGTCATTACTGGTGTGCCTGTATTAGTGTAATACGGTACCTAAATAGATAGCCAGACAGTGTTAGGTGTCTGTAAAAAAAGGCCTGAATTTTAATTCAATACATTGGCCCGAATAATATTTTTCTTATTGTGGTGAACGGTAACAATGAGGAAAACATCTAGTAAGGGACGCGGACGCGGACGTGGACATGGTCGTGGTGGTGTTAGTGGACCCTCTGGTGCTGGGAGAGGACGTGGCCGTTCTGCCACAGCCACACGTCCTAGTGTACCAACTACCTCAGGTCCCAGTAGCCGCCAGAATTTACAGGGATATTTGGTGGGGCCCAATGCCGCTCTAAGGATGGTAAGGCCTGAGCAGGTACAGGCATTAGTCAATTGGGTGGCCGACAGTGCATCCAGCACGTTCACATTATCTCCCACCCAGTCTTCTGCAGAAAGCGCACAGATGGCGCATGAAAACCAAGCACATCAGTCTGTCACATCACCCCCATGCATATCAGGGAAACTGTCTGAGCCTCAAGTTATGCAGCAGTCTCTTATGCTGTTTGAAGACTCTGCTGCCAGGGTTTCCCAAGGGCATCCACCTAGCCCTTCCCCAGGGGTAGAAGAGATAGAATGCACTAACGCACAACCACTTATGTTTCCTGATGATGAGGACATGGGAATACCACCTCAGCACGTCTCTGATGATGACGAAACACAGGTGCCAACTGCTGCGTCTTTCTGCAGTGTGCAGACTGAACAGGAGGTCAGGGATCAAGACTGGGTGGAAGACGATGCAGGGGACGATGAGGTCCTAGACCCCACATGGAATGAAGGTCGTGCCACTGACTTTCACAGTTCGGAGGAAGAGGCAGTGGTGAGACCGAGCCAACAGCGTAGCAAAAGACAAAGAGGGAGCAGTGGGCAAAATCAGAACACCCGCCGCCAAGAGACTCCGCCTGCTACTGACCGCCGCCATCTGGGACCGAGCACCCCAAAGGCAGCTTCAAGGAGTTCCCTGGCATGGCACTTCTTCAAACAATGTGCTGACGACAAGACCCGAGTGGTTTGCACGCTGTGCCATCAGAGCCTGAAGCGAGGCATTAACGTTCTGAACCTTAGCACAACCTGCATGACCAGGCACCTGCATGCAAAGCATGAACTGCAGTGGAGTAAACACCTTAAAAACAAGGAAGTCACTCAGGCTCCCCCTGCTACCTCTTCTGCTGCTGCCGCCTCGGCCTCTTCTGCTGCTGCCGCCGCCTCGGCCTCTTCCTCCGCCTCTGGAGGGACGTTGGCACTTGCCGCCCAGCAAACATGGGATGTACCACCAACACCACCACCTGCGTCACCAAGCATCTCAACCATGTCACACGGCAGCATTCAGCTCTCCATCTCACAAACATTTGAGAGAAAGCGTAAATTCCCACCTAGCCACCCTCGATCCCTGGCCCTCAATGCCAGCATTTCTAAACTACTGGCCTATGAAATGCTGTCATTTAGGCTGGTGGAGACAGACAGCTTCAAACAGCTCATGTCGCTTGCTGTCCCACAGTATGTTGTTCCCAGCCGGCACTACTTCTCCAAGAGAGCCGTGCCTTCCCTGCACAACCAAGTATCCGATAAAATCAAGTGTGCACTGCACAACGCCATCTGTGGCAAGGTCCACCTAACCACAGATACGTGGACCAGTAAGCACGGCCAGGGACGCTATATCTCCCTAACTGCACACTGGGTAAATGTAATGGCGGCTGGGCCCCAGGCGGAGAGCTGTTTGGCGCACGTCCTTCCGCCGCCAAGGATCGCAGGGCAACATTTTTTGCCTCCTGTCTCCTCCTCCTCCTACTCAGCTTCCTCCTCCTCTTCTTCCACCTGCTCATCCAGTCAGCCACACACCTTCACCACCAACTTCAGCACAGCCCGGGGTAAACGTCAGCAGGCCGTTCTGAAACTCATATGTTTGGGGGACAGGCCCCACACCGCACAGGAGTTGTGGCGTGGTATAGAACAACAGACCGACGAGTGGTTGCTGCCGGTGAGCCTCAAGCCTGGCCTGGTGGTGTGCGATAATGGGCGAAATCTCGTTGCAGCTCTGGGACTAGCCGGTTTGGCGCACATCCCTTGCCTGGCGCATGTGCTGAATTTGGTGGTGCAGAAGTTCATTCACAACTACACCGACATGTCAGAGCTGCTGCATAAAGTGCGGGCCGTCTGTTCGCGCTTCCGGCGTTCACACCCTGCCGCTGCTCGCCTGTCTGCGCTACAGCGTAACTTCGGCCTTCCCGCTCACCGCCTCATATGCGACGTGCCCACCAGGTGGAACTCCACCTTGCACATGCTGGACAGACTGTGTGAGCAGCAGCAGGCCATAGTGGAGTTTCAGCTGCAGCACGCACGGGTCAGTCGCACTGCGGAACAGCACCACTTCACCACCAATGACTGGGCCTCCATGCAAGACCTGTGTGCCCTGTTGCGCTGTTTCGAGTACTCCACCAACATGGCCAGTGGCGATGACGCCGTTATCAGCGTTACAATACCACTTCTATGTCTCCTTGAGAAAACACTTAGGGCGATGATGGAAGAGGAGGTGGCCCAGGAGGAAGAGGAGGAAGAGGGGTCATTTTTAGCACTTTCAGGCCAGTCTCTTCGAAGTGACTCAGAGGGAGGTTTTTTGCAACAGCAGAGGCCAGGTATAAATGTGGCCAGACAGGGCCCACTACTGGAGGACGAGGAGGACGAGGATGAGGAAGAGGTAGAGGTGGAGGTGGAGGAGGATGAGGATGAAGCAGGTTCACAGCGGGCTGGCACTCAACGCAGCTCGGGCCCATCACTGGTGCGTGCCTAAGGGGAAACACAGGACGATGACGATACGCCTCCCACAGAGCACAGCTTGTCCTTATATCTGGGCAGCCTGGCACACATGAGCGACTACATGCTGCAGTGCCTGCGCAACGACAGCAGAGTTGCCCACATTTTAACGTGTGCGGACTACTGGGTTGCCACCCTGCTGGATCCCCGGTACCAACACAATGTGCCCACCTTACTTCCTACACTGGAGCGTGATAGGAAGATGCGCGAGTACAAGCGCACGTTGGTAGACGCGCTACTGAGAGCATTCCCAAATGTCACAGGGGAACCAGTGGAAGCCCAAGGCGAAGGCAGAGAAGGAGCAAGAGGTCGCCAACGCAGCTGTGTCACGGCCAGCTCCTCTGAGGGCAGGGTTAGCATGGCAGAGATGTGGAAAAGTTTTGTCACCACGCCACAGCTAACTGCACAACCACCTGATACGGAACGTGTTAGCAGGAGGCAACATTTCAATAACATGGTGGAACAGTACCTGTGCACACCCCTCCACGTACTGACTGATGGTTCGGCCCCATTCAACTTCTGGGTCTCCAAATTGTCCACGTGGCCAGAGCTAGCCTTTTATGCCTTGGAGGTGCTGGCCTGCCCGGCGGCCAGCGTTTTGTCTGAACGTTTCTTCAGCACGGCAGGGGGCGTCATTACAGACAAACGCAGCCGCCTGTCTACAGCCAATGTGGACAAGCTGACGTTCATAAAAATGAACCAGGCATGGATCCCACAGGACCTGTCCATCCCTTGTGCAGATTAGACATTAACTACCTCCCCTTAACAATATATTATTGTACTCCAGGGCACTTACTCATTCAATTCTATTTTTATTTTCATTTTACCATTATATTGCGGGGCAACCCAAAGTTGAATGAACCTCTCCTCTGTCTGGGTGCCGGGGCCTAAATATGTGACAGTGGCCTGTTCCAGTGGTGGGTGACGTGAAGCCTGATTCTCTGATATAACATGAAGACTGATTCTGTGCTGACATGAAGCCAGATTCTCTGTTACGGGACCTCTCTCCTCTGTCTGGGTGCCGGGGCCTAAATATGTGACAGTGGCCTGTTCCAGTGGTGGGTGACGTGAAGCCTGATTCTCTGCTATGACATGAAGACTGATTCTATGCTGACATGAAGCCAGATTCTCTGTTACGGGACCTCTATCCTCTGTCTGGGTGCCGGGGCCTAAATGTGTGACAGTGGCCTGTTCCAGTGGTGGGTGACGTGAAGCCTGATTCTCTGCTATGACATAAAGACTTATTCTCTGCTGACATGAAACCAGATTCTCTGCTATGGCATGAAGAGACTGATTCTCTTCTGACGTGAAGCCAGATTCTCTGCTATGGGACCTCTGTCCAATTGATATTGGTTAATTTTTATTTTTTTTATTTTTATTTTTATTCATTTCCCTATCCACATTTGTTTGCAGGGGATTTACCTACATGTTGCTGCCTTTTGCAGCCCTCTAGCTCTTTCATGGGCTGTTTTACAGCCTTTTTAGTGCCGAAAAGTTCGGGTCCCCATTGACTTTAATGGGGTTCGGGTTCGGGACGAAGTTCGATTCGGGTTCGGATCCCGAACCCGAACATTTCCAGGAAGTTCGACCGAACTTCTAGAACCCGAACATCCAGGTGTTCGCTCAACTCTACTCCGCTCCATCAACGAACGATCTGATCTCTGTTCCAGCTGCCTCATGAAGTCCACCGTCGCACTGGTTTTTCGCCAGACCGGACCACTTTTCCCCGAGCAGTGGTTGCTCCTAGCAACAGCATCATATTTTCTCTGGACTCGGTACACACTGGACGTAAACACTTGAACTCTTGATAGCCGCAATGCTCTCCATCTCCTTGTCTTCCCCATGGTTGCCCTTGGCAATGGCACACATTCTTTCCTCCGACACTCCACTCTTAGTCCAACTCAGAGCAGCCTCTCCAATTGCAGCACTTGACTTCCTCAACAAGGAATTCGTTTCCCGCACCAGCTGCTTTATTACTTCCTCTGGCCTTGGTTTTCCACCAAACCGGGCCACTTCTTGCAGATGACATCACCTTCCGTATGAGCACTTTCCGTCACACTGGACCATCTTTCACCCAGATCGCCATTTTGACCCAAAATATTCCACAGGTAAGTCTCTCTTACTTTTTTGTTGCCCCTAGCAACACTTTACATCACCGTACAGCAATTTTTGCAGCACTCCGCACCGACAATGCTTGCTGGTTCCCTTAACAACCTGTTGTCATGCCCTTTTGCACAGACACGGCCCTTGCTGGTGCCCGCAGGTGCCCTGGTGCCCGCATCCTCCACCAATTGTGAAGGGTAGCTTTCTTTCAGGGGATCATCCTCACAGATACGGATTCAGGACACCAGGTTTAAGGTCTAAACAGTGCATTTATTGTTGCGCACCAGCAAAAGCAGAACAACAAAACAATAAACACTCGCCCGTCCAGGCTTTTACCAATACATTAACGTACTTGACTCACCTATTAGGTACAGTTCACTTCCTGTGAACCGTTGCAGCTGTCATCGCCAGTTCTGTGAGAAGGTCTGGCAGACGTACTTCTCTACCTCTTGCATGACGTTCTTTGTTTTGGTTTCACTTTGTCATCTCCTTTCCTTCTCCCAGGTGTCACCTATTTAGACTAATTGTCTCCCTTTATATTCCCTCCCATACGGCCTCACTTTGCGGTTTATACTACTTCCTGGATGAGGTGTACACTGCTGGAGGCTGCTGCTGCTGTTTCCTCAGATAAGTCTTTTACCTTTATTTGTGTTTCCTTGCTGGCTTGAAAAGATTCTAGGTGACCCTGACTCCGTCCGTATTAAGTGCAGGGAGTCGGTGGTAGTGTCCCGTCACTATTTTAGGGTTTTCAGGTGTCACACAGTATTAGGTATGTGGGCATGCAATCGTCTACCATAGAGACCCTTGCATGAACATAGCAGTCAGGGAGAGCTCTAGGGGTTTTATAGGGCTCACCCATATGCTCCTTAGTTTGGGATCAAGCCAGTCAGATGTTTATTTATAAGTTCCAGCTTTCTGCAACATCATCCGTGACATTATAAACCGCCATGATCGTATTAAGGATGGATCCGGTTTCAGCCTTGATTAACCGCATTCAAGATCTTTCGCTGGAGGTAGCAGATCTCTGTAAAACTGTGTCTCAGTTTCAGGTGACCGGTTCTGCTGGCGTTCATGGAGTTTGTTCCGAGCCTAAGATCTCGCTTCCGGATACGTTCTCCGGGGGTAGTGAGAATTTTGTTTAGAGAGGCTTGCAAACTCAATTTTCGCCTACTTCCCCATTCCTCTGGTGATGAGGAGCAGAGGGTGGGGATCATCATCTCGCTGCTCAGGGATAACGCTCAGTCTTGGGCCATTTCGCTGCTGGTGGGGGCACGGCCCCTCCAATCGGTGGATTCATTTTTTGTAGCCCTGGGGCAGATATATGATGACCCGGATCGTATTGCTCTAGCTGAATCTAAACTGCAGAAAAACAGTATCTGTGGATCACTCCAGCTGGACAATGTGGAACAGGTGCTCTTGGTCTGAGTGGCCCACCCAGCCACTAAGGAAATTGGAAAACTTAGAAAAGATAGACCATGCACTCAATATATGTAACCAACAAACGAGATATTTATTATAAAATCAATAATCTAAAATAGCATAAAATGACAGCATACAATAACAGCAATATAAAAAATTCAGTAATAGCAATTAAACATATAAAAATCAGCGGCAATAAATAGCAAATAGCAGCAAGTAGCAGCAATGAATATATCAAATGACAGTGGAAGTCCGTCTACATAAGCCACAGATAATCCTCTTTAGCAGCAGCAAGGGATATAGCACTAATTGAAGAGCCAGATATAGAAAAGTCTTTTCTCAGTTGGGCTTTCCCGTACTCCAGGTCAAAGTATTTTATAATCTTTACAGTCCCACTCCTGGCTGTTTATTTGCGCATATGTGAATCGCCAGTCTTTACAATAAAACAGAGAGAGAAAGAGGTACAAATGCAGTGAGCAAGGTGGCGTCCCACCTAGTTGTATATGCTCATTTAATGTTACCTGGTTTGTATTCCTCTCCTGTTTCTGGGTGTCGACTCGGCGTGGATGTCAGCTGACTCTGTCTCCAGTATCGTCCGCTGATTTTGTGCTTGGTGAAGTTTTTGCCAGGGTCTTTCGTTCTAGAAGCTTTAGATTTGGTTCAGAGGGGACTCTCTGCCAGCATGCCGGTGCAAGGTATAACCCATACGCGTTTCGGGGACGTGGCCCCTTCCTCAGTGGTGACCTTGCTCTACTCCCCTCTTCCTTTTATGCTCCAAAATTGGATTAAAAATTCAAACAGGTGTGTCCCAATCGTAATGGCTTTCAGATGGGTGTAAAACCCGGATTTTCCTAATGTGGCTCCCATTTGTCTTTTATGCGGCTTTTTAGTGCGGCTTTTTAATACCTGCTTGTGTTTTTCCTTAGATAGTTTTCATAACTGTTCGCATAAATTCACAAAGTGCTAATATAATAGTAATAATAATAAAAAATGCAGATGTATATATATACATATGTTTAACCCTGATATGTGCTAGCATAATAAATGCAGACATATATAGTCCAGGCTTCTTTAGAACACACATCAGGGCTATACACGAAGCAGTGAAGTCACACTCATATTTCTTTGCAAGTGTGTAACAAAGCAGCATGTATGAAAAAGACGGCATTTTGCGATTGTCATGCGTTTTTCGTGCCGCTTTTTTGAACACATTGCGGTTTTTATCTCAAAGCTCTTTAAAAAAATACTATAAATAGAAAAATGAGTTCACATTGAATTCTAAAAATACATAGGCTTTATAAAATATATAAAATATAAATATATATATACTGGGAACATCATTTTCATAATAAGCGGTAGAAAAACCTCTATATAGGATCCATACAAGGAGCAATTCATAGAAACCCAAATAATTCCCAGTCGGCGTTTAACCCATTGGGTACAAGTGAACCAAAGTCAAAAATTAATTTTGATTCCAATCTAGACATCTTTTTAACCAGATCTCCACCTCTCCAATCTGGTTCTACCTTGGCTAGTGCTGTATAAATCAAGCCAGTGGGATCTTTGTTATGGCACATTTTAAAGTGTCTAGATACGGTATGGTTTTCATATCCTCGGCGTATGTTGGCCACATGTTCAGATATTCTTTTTTTAAGGAGTCTCTTGGTGCGGCCAACATATTGTTTATTACAAGGGCATGTTAATAAATAAATAACACCCTTGCTATGACAAGTGAGGAAAGTTTTTATTTCATGTGAGTAACCATTACTGTTGGAAGTGACATTCACAGTTTTTTTTGGGAAATTTGTTAGTTTGCAATTAGGGCAAGAATTACATCTGAAGAAGCCTTCAAAGCAAAGCCAATGTTTGCTTCCCACTTGATTTGATCTTTTAACTGTGGGGGCTATCTTTATACCTAAATTTTCAGCGCGTGTATATATTATTTTTGGTTTAGACGGTAATACAGGTCCTATGATCTTATCCTTTAACAGGAAGGGCCAGTGTTTAATAATACTGGCTTTCACCTTCCTATATTGGGTATTAAACGGTAATATTATTTGAAAACCTTCCTGTGGCATCGCGCCGATATGTGATTCTGGCTCTTTTTCAATAAAAAACTCTTTCCGGTCTAGATTTTTAACCCTATTTAGTGCTTCTTCAATGCATTGATTTGGATAATTTTTATCCCATTGACCGAAGCTCTCAAATAACATCAAATTACATCCATACCGAACTGAAGGCTAGATCAACCAAATATCCTAGGAATGAAATCAGCTCCGAAATAGATACCTTTAGAAAAAACGTAGAACGCGATATTAGATCCATGAGTGATGAAAATAAAAATAGAAACCGATTAAACCTTTCAAATCAAGAAATAGCAGCGATGAAATCATTTCAGAAGAATGAAGAAATTACAATCCGACCTGCGGATAAAGGCGGAGGAATAGTAATATTAAATACGGAGGATTATAAAAATGAATGTCACAGACAACTAACAGATATGGAGGTTTATATTAAATTAACCAAAGATCCAATAAATGAATTTTATCCACAGTTAGTAGAATTATGTGAAAAAGGTGTACGGACAAATATTTTATTAGAGAGTAAGGTGAATTTTATACTAAATACACAATGCAGACTTCCCATCTTTTATTATTTACCAAAGGTGCATAAAAGTTTAATAAATCCTCCAGGTCGCCCGATAATTTCGGGGATTAATTCCCTGACGACCAATCTCTCGCAGTATGTTGACCGTCAACTGCAACCAATAGTAAAAAACACAGAATTCTATCTAAAAGACACCACACAAATAATAAAAATTCTAGAAAAACTTACAGTAGATCAGAGTTGGATACTTGGTACGCTAGATGTCCAGTCCTTATATACATCGATCAAGCATGAACAAGGATTGAAAGCGCTGGCATCACAATTAAATAAAAGCGGCAGATATAAATCCACACAGACAGAATACATATTGGAAGCTGCAAAATTCATCCTTAAACATAATTATTTTATGTTCGATATGGAATTTTATTTACAGAAGTCTGGAACCGCGATGGGCACCAGATTCGCCCCCAGTTACGCAAATTTATTTATGTCAGACTGGGAGGATGAGAATATCTCACCCATACTGGGGGCGGATCTGGTGCTCTGGAAACGATATATAGACGATATTGTTTTTATTTGGAGGGGATCGGATTTAGCATTGACTACTTTTATATCTGATATTAACTGTAATAACGTGAACCTCCATTTTACTTCAAATATTAATAAAACCCATATCGAATTTTTAGATTTAAATATTGATATTAATAAAGATAAATTTATTTGCAGCACATATCATAAACCAACAGCAAGAAATAATTTTATATTACATTCCAGCTGCCACCTGCCTAGGTGGCTGCTGAATACCCCAATCAGTCAATTTCGACGCCTTAAAAGGAATTGCACAGTAGAAGACACATTCATAGAAGAGGCTGAGATACTAAAAAAGCAGTTTATGGATAAAAATTATCCAAATCAATGCATTGAAGAAGCACTAAATAGGGTTAAAAATCAAGACCGGAAAGAGTTTTTTATTGAAAAAGAGCCAGAATCACATATCGGCGCGATGCCACAGGAAGGTTTTCAAATAATATTACCGTTTAATACCCAATATAGGAAGGTGGAAGCCAGTATTATTAAAAACTGGCCCTTCCTGTTAAAGGATAAGATCATAGGACCTGTATTACCGTCTAAACCAAAAATAATATATACACGCGCTGAAAATTTAGGTATAAAGATAGCCCCCACAGTTAAAAGATCAAATCAAGTGGGAAGCAAACATTGGCTTTGCTTTGAAGGCTTCTTCAGATGTAATTCTTGCCCTAATTGCAAACTAACAAATTTCCCAAAAAAAACAGTGAATGTCACTTCCAACAGTAATGGTTACTCACATGAAATAAAAACTTTCCTCACTTGTAATAGCAAGGGTGTTATTTATTTATTAACATGCCCTTGTAATAAACAATATGTTGGCCGCACCAAGAGACTCCTTAAAAAAAGAATATCTGAACATGTGGCCAACATACGCCGAGGATATGAAAACCATACCGTATCTAGACACTTTAAAATGTGCCATAACAAAGATCCCACTGGCTTGATTTATACAGCACTAGCCAAGGTAGAACCAGATTGGAGAGGTGGAGATCTGGTTAAAAAGATGTCTAGATTGGAATCAAAATTAATTTTTGACTTTGGTTCACTTGTACCCAATGGGTTAAACGCCGACTGCGAATTATTTGGGTTTCTATGAATTGCTCCTTGTATGGAGCCTATATAGAGGTTCTTCTACCGCTTATTATGAAAATGATGTTCCCAGTATATATATATTTATATTTTATATATTTTATAAAGCCTATGTATTTTTAGAATTCAATGTGAACTCATTTTTCTATTTATAGTATTTTTTTAAAGAGCTTTGAGATAAAAACCGCAATGTGTTCAAAAAAGCGGCACGAAAAACGCATGACAATCGCAAAATGCCGTCTTTTTCATACATGCTGCTTTGTTACACACTTGCAAAGAAATATGAGTGTGACTTCACTGCTTCGTGTATAGCCCTGATGTGTGTTCTAAAGAAGCCTGGACTATATATGTCTGCATTTATTATGCTAGCACATATCAGGGTTAAACATATGTATATATATACATCTGCATTTTTTATTATTATTACTATTATATTAGCACTTTGTGAATTTATGCGAACAGTTATGAAAACTATCTAAGGAAAAACACAAGCAGGTATTAAAAAGCCGCACTAAAAAGCCGCATAAAAGACAAATGGGAGCCACATTAGGAAAATCCGGGTTTTACACCCATCTGAAAGCCATTACGATTGGGACACACCTGTTTGAATTTTTAATCCAATTTTGGAGCATAAAAGGAAGAGGGGAGTAGAGCAAGGTCACCACCGAGGAAGGGGCCACGTCCCCGAAACGCGTATGGGTTATACCTTGCACCGGCATGCTGGCAGAGAGTCCCCTCTGAACCAAATCTAAAGCTTCTGGAACGAAAGACCCTGGCAAAAACTTCACCAAGCGCAAAATCAGCGGACGATACTGGAGACAGAGTCAGCTGACATCCACGCCGAGTCGACACCCAGAAACAGGAGAGGAATACAAACCAGGTAACATTGAATGAGCATATACAACTAGGTGGGACGCCACCTTGCTCACTGCATTTGTACCTCTTTCTCTCTCTGTTTTATTGTAAAGACTGGCGATTCACATATGCGCAAATAAACAGCCAGGAGTGGGACTGTAAAGATTATATTAAATACTTTGACCCGGAGTACGGGAAAGCCCAACTGAGAAAAGACTTTTCTATATCTGGCTCTTCAATTAGTGCTATATCCCTTGCTGCAGCTAAAGAGGATTATCTGTGGCTTATGTAGACGGACTTCCACTGTCATTTGATATATTCATTGCTGCTACTTGCTGCTATTTGCTATTTATTGCCGCTGATTTTTATATGTTTAATTGCTATTACTGAATTTTTTATATTGCTGTTATTGTATGCTGTTATTTTATGCTATTTTAGATTATTGATTTTATAATAAATATCTCGTTTGTTGGTTACATATATTGAGTGCCTGGTCTATCTTTTCTGAATCTAAACTGCGTCTTTTATGCCAGGGCAAACAGTCCGCAGAGATATATTGTTCTGAATTGCGGAGATGGGCAGCTGATACTGGTTGGAATGATGCTGCACTCCGAAGTCAATTTTGCCATGGTCTTTCGGAAAGATTGAAAGATGCATTTGCTTTTCATGAGAGACCAGCCTAGTTAGAGTCTGCCATGTCTCTAGCTGTTCGTATTGACAGGCGTCTTAGAGAGAGAGAGGAGACTACTCCTTCCTGTCATATTCACCCCAAGGACAGTGGGGCTGTCTCATTCAGTGCACAGGGGTCTCAGTCTCTTTCAATACCCTCTGAAGAGAAGGCCATGCAGCTAGGTTTGCTTGCCTCTGATAGTAGAGGATTCAGCTCTCAGAGGAGGGTTTGTTTCTGTTGTGGGGGTATAAATCATTTGGCTAATGTTTGCCCCTGTAGGAGATTCATGGAGTTTTCTGAGGGTAATAAAAGAAAAACAAAAAGAAAAAAAACCCTCTAAAATCTTTCCATTTGGTACTATTGGCAAGGTTGATGCAGAAATTAAAGGTTTGCGGTTTACTTGTAGTTCCCATTTTATCCTACCTGCCAGGGTGGCGCTAGACAGCAAGAACATTGTTTGTTAGATATTTGTAGATAGTGGAGCAGCTGTCAATCTCATTGATAATCAATTTGCAATAATGCATGGTTTCCAGGTATGCACTTTGGGAAAGGATATACCTGTTTTTGCTATCGATTCCGCTCCACTTTCTCAAAGATCGTTAAAGGGCATAGTTCACAATATCCATTTGACTGTGAGTGACGCTCATGTTGAGGATATGTCGTGTTTCGTCATAAATGGATTACCTACTCCTCTAGTGTTGGGGCTACCCTGGCTCACTAAACATAATCCCACCATTGATTGGCAAGCAAGGCAAATAAATGGTTGGAGTGAGTTTTGCAGAGAGAATTGCCTCACGGCGTCTCTTTCAGAGGTTTCTACCAAGACTGTACCATCTTTTCTCTCTGAATTTTTGGATATGTTTTCCGAGAGTGGTGTCCAGGAGTTGCCCCCTCACCGGGAGTACGACTGCCCTATTAATCTCATCCCAGGCGCCAAACTGCCAAAATCACGTTTATACGTAGAGATATAAATACGTACTTATATCTCTGAGAGCCTGAGAAAGGGACACATCCGACCCTCGAAGTCACCTGTTGCCGCTGTTTTTTTTTTTTGTTAAGAAAAAAGATGGTTCTTTAAGACCTTGTCTGGATTTCAGGGAGCTGAACCATATCACAATTCGTGACCCATATCCTCTTCCTCTGATCCCGGACCTGTTTAACCAGATTGTTGGGGCTAAAGTTTTTTCTAAGTTGGATTTAAGAGGGGCATACAACCTAGTCAGCGTCAGGGAAGGGGACGAATGGAAGACGGCCTTCAATACCCCTGAGGGTCATTTCGAGAATTTGGTTATGCCCTTTGGTTTGATAAATGCTCCGGCCGTCTTCCAACATTTTGTGAACAGCATTTTTTATCACTTAATGGGGAAATTTGTACTGGTGTATCTAGATGACATTTTGATTTTTTTCTCCTGATTTCAAGACTCATCGAGACCACCTATGTCAGGTCTTGCTGATTCTGCGGGAGAATAAATTGTACGCTAAACTGGAAAAATGTGTGTTTGCGGTTCCGGAGATTAAATTTCTTGGTTTTCTTCTCTCCGCTTCTGGTTTTCGCATGGACCCTGAGAAGGTCCGCGCTGTGCTTGATTGGGAGCTTCCTGAGAATCAGAAGGCACTGATGCGGTTTTTGGGTTTTGCCAATTATTACAGAAAGTTCATTTTGAATTATTCCTCTGTTGTTAAGCCACTCACTGATATGACTAAAGAGGGGGTAGATTTTTCCTCGTGGTCAGTAGATGTGCTTAAAGCCTTTTCTAGTATCAAAGAGAGTTTTGCTTCCGCTCCCATTTTGGTACAACCTGATGTCTGTCTACCTTTTATTGTTGAGGTAGACGCTTCTGAGGTGGGTGTGGGTGCGGTCTTATCTCAGGGTCCCTCTCCTGCCAAATGGCGACCGTGTGCCTTTTTCTCAAGGAAACTCTCCTCTGCAGAGAGAAATTACGATGTGGGAGATAGGGAGTTGTTGGCCATCAAATTAGCTTTTGAGGAATGGCGCCATTGGCTAGAGGGAGCCAGACACCCTATTACCGTGCTTACCGACCATAAGAATCTGGCCTACTTGGAATCGGCCAAGTGTCTGAACCCAAGACAAGCCAGATGGTCTTTGTTCTTCTCTAGGTTTAATTTTGTTGTCAAGTTCCGCCCTGGGGTTAAAAATGTGAAGGCGGATGCCCTGTCACGTTGTTTCCGGAAGGGGGGAACTTTGAAGACCCGGGTCCCATTCTGGCTGAAGGGGTGGTCGTCTCTGCTCTTTATCCTGATTTGGAGATGGAGGTTCAGGCAGCTCAGGCAGAGGCTCCTGATCTTTGTCCTCTTGGGATGTTGTTTGTGCCTCTCGCTTTACGACACAAGGTTTTTAAGGAGCACCATGATACTGTCCTTGCTGGGCACCCGGGGAGTAGAGCCACAGTGGATCTCATTGCTCAGAGATTCTGGTGGCCGGCTCTTCGTAAGACGGTTGAGGGTTTTGTGGCAGCCTGCGAGACCTGCACTCGTGCCAAGGTCCTTTATTCACGGCCATCGGGTTCTTTCCTCCCGGTACCCATTCCTTCCCATCCTTGGATGCATCTGTCTATGGACTTCATTACGGACCTGCCTCGTTCCTCGGGGAAGACTGTGATTCTGGTAGGAGTGGACCGTTTTAGCAAAATGGCGCATTTCATTCCCTTTCCTGGGTTACCCAATGCTAAGACGTTGGCGCAAGCGTTTGTTGATCACATTGTTAAATTGCATGGCATTCCTTCAGACATTGTTTCTGATAGGGGCACGCAATTTGTTTCCAGATTTTGGAAGGCCTTCTGTTCTCGCTTGGGGATTCGGTTGTCGTTCTCTTTTGCTTTTCACCCGCAGTCGAATGGTCAGACCGAACACGTCAATCAGAATCTGGAGACATATCTGCGTTGTTTTGTGGCGGAGAATCAGGAGGATTGGTATTCTTTTTTGTCCCTTGCTGAGTTTGCTTTAAATAACCGTCGCCAGGAATTCTCTGATAAGTCACCATTTTTTGGTGCAAATGGCTTTCATCCGCAGTTTGGGACATTCTCTGGACAGGGGTCTTCTGGTTTACCTGATGAGGAGAGATTTTCCTCGTCTTTGTCATTTATTTGGCAAAAGATTCAGGGTAATCTGAAGAGGATGAGTAAGAGATATAAGCGTGTGGCGGATAAGAGACGTGTGCCTGGTCCGGACCCGAATGTGGGTGATCTGGTGCGGTTGTTTACAAAGAATATTAAACTGAAGGTTCCCTCCTGGAAGTTGGGTTCTAAGTTTATTGGGCCTTACAAGATCTTGTCCGTCATCAATCCCGTTGCCTTCCGTCTTGATCTTCCTCAGACTTGGAAGATCCATAATGTTTTTCATAGGTCCCTATTAAAACCTTATGTCCAACCCACTGTACCCTCCTCTTTGCCTCCTCCTCCGATTTTTGTTGATGGTAATCTTGAATTTCAGGTCTCTAAGATTGTGGATTCTCGCATTATCCACGGTTCTCTTCAGTACCTTGTTCATTGGGAGGGTTATGGTCCTGAGGAGAGGATGTGGGTCCCAGTGGCGGACATAGAAACATAGAAACATAGAATGTGTCGGCAGATAAGAACCATTTGGCCCATCTAGTCTGCCCAATATACTGAATACTATGGATAGCCCCCGGCCCTATCTTATATGAAGGATGGCCTTGTGCCTATCCCATGCATGCTTAAACCCCTTCACTGTATTTGCAGCTACCACTTCTGCAGGAAGGCTATTCCATGCATCCACTACTCTCTCAGTAAAGTAATACTTCCTTATATTACTTTTAAACCTTTGCCCCTCTAATTTAAAACTGTGTCCTCTTGTGGTAGTTTTTCTTCTTTTAAATATGCTCTCTTCCTTTACCGAGTTGATTCCCTTTATGTATTTAAAAGTTTCTATCATATCCCCTCTGTCTCTTCTTTCTTCCAAGCTATACATATTAAGGTCCTTTAACCTTTCCTGGTAAGTTTTATCCTGCAATCCATGTACTAGTTTAGTAGCTCTTCTCTGAACTCTCTCTAGAGTATCTATATCCTTCTGGAGATATGGCCTCCAGTACTGCGCACAATACTCCAAGTGAGGTCTCACCAGTGTTCTGTACAGCGGCATAAGCACTTCACTCTTTCTACTGCTTATACCTCTCCCTATACATCCAAGCATTCTGCTGGCATTTCGTGCTGCTCTATTACATTGTCTTCCCACCTTTAAGTCTTCTGAAATAATTACTCCTAAATCCCTTTCCTCAGATACTGAGGTCAGGACTGTGTCAAATATTCTATATTCTGCCCTTGGGTTTTTACGCCCCAGGTGCATTATCTTGCACTTATCCACATTAAATTTCAGTTTCCAGAGTTCTGACCATTCTTCTAGTTTTCCTAAATCCTTTTCCATTTGGCGTTTCCCTCCAGGAACATCAACCCTGTTACCTATCTTTGTGTCATCAGCAAAAAGACAAACCTTACCAGCGAGGCTTTTTGCAATATCACTTATGAAGATATTAAACAAAATCGGTCCCAGTATAGATCCCTGTGGAACCCCACTGGTAACATGACCTTGTTTTGAATGTTCTCCATTGACTACCACCCTCTGTTGTCTGTCACTCAGCCACTGCCTAATCCACTCAACAATATGGGAGTCCATGCTCAATGACTGCAGTTTATTGATAAGTCTTCTATGTGGGACAGTGTCAAAAGCCTTACTAAAATCTAGATATGCGATGTCTACTGCACCTCCACCGTCTATTATTTTATTCACCCAGTCAAAAAAATCTATAAGATTTGTTTGACATGATCTCCCTGAAGTAAACCCATGTTGTTTTTCATCTTGCAATCCATGGGATTTTAGATGTTCCACAATCCTATCCTTTAATAGGGTTTCCATTAATTTGCCTACTATTGATGTCAGACTCACTGGTCTATAGTTGCTCGATTCCTCCCTACTACCTTTCTTGTGAATGGGCACGACATTAGCCAATTTCCAATCTTCCGGGACGACTCCTGTTACTAATGATTGGTTAAATAAATCTGTTAACGGTTTTGCCAGCTCACCACTAAGCTCTTTTAATAATTTTGGGTGTATCTCATCAGGCCCCTGTGACTTATTTGTCTTCACCTTAGACAGCAAACTTAGAACATCTTCCTCTGTAAAGATACATGCATCAAACGATTTATTAGTCATTCTTTCTAGTGGAGGTCCTTCTCCTTTTTCTTTTGTAAAAACTGAACAGAAGTATTCATTAAGGCAGTCGGCTAGCCCTTTATTCTCTTCTACATACCTTCCGTCCTTTGTTTTTAATTTAGTTATTCCTTGTTTTAATTTCCTTTTTTCATTTATATATCTGAAGAATGTCTTATCCCCTTTTTTCATAGACTGAGCTAGTTTTTCTTCTGCCTGCGCTTTAGAAGTTCTTATAACTTGCTTGGCCTCTCTCTGCCTAATCTTGTAGATTTCCTTATCTTCATTGCTCTGGGTTTTTTTTATAATTACAAAATGCTAGCTTTTTATTTTTAATGATTTGGGCCACTTCTGCTGAGTACCACAGTGGTCTCCTCCTTTTTTTGCTTTTACTGACAAGTCTAATGCAATTTTCTGTTGCCTTCAATAATGCACCTTTTAAGTAGTCCCATTTCTCCTGGACTCCATGTAATCCGTTCCAGTCTGATAAGGACTCATTTATGACTAATTTCATTTTTGAAAAGTCTGTTTTTCTAAAATCTAAAACTTTAGGCCACTCGTCTCATCAGGGCTTTCCATAGGTCTCATCCTGAGAAGGTGGGCTCTGAGTGTCCGGAGTCCACCAGTAGAGGGAGGGGTACTGTCACCGCCAGTTCTGTGAGAAGGTCTGGCAGATGTTCTTCTCTTCCTCTTGCATGACGTTCTTTGTTTTGGTTTCACTTTGTCATCTCCTTTCCTTCTCCCAGGTGTCACCTACTTAGACTAATTGTCTACCTTTATATTACCTCCCATACTGCCTCACTGCGGTTTATACTACTTCCTGGATAATGTGTTCACTGCTGGAGGCTGCTGCTGCTGTTTCCTCAGATAAGTCTTTTTCCTTTATATGTGTTTCCTTGCTGGCTTGATTCTAGGTGACCCTGACTCCGTCCGTATTAAGTGCAGGGAGCCGGTGGTAGTGTCCCCTCACTATTATAGGGTTTTCAGGTGTCACACAGTATTAGGTACGTGGGCATGCAATCGTCTACCATAGAGACCCTTGCATGGGCATAGCAGTCAGGGAGAGCTCTAGGGGTTTTATAGGGCTTACCCATATGCTCCTTAGTTTGGGATCAAGCCAGTCGGATGTTTATTTATAAGTTCCAGCTTTCTGCAACATCATCCGTGACAGCAGCTTTCCCAGCCGATGTCCCACAGCACAGTACACCCACTGTCTCAAGTTCAATGTCGCTTGTGGGGGATTAAGGCTAAGTAGTCCGCCTGACTTTGGCCCTACGACCCTCCCAGGCATCGCTGCGTCCCCCTTCTCCAGGCTACCACCCAGCCTAGTGGCCCCTTAGTCTTGCCCGGCTGAGACCACACTCCCAGAGACTTCAGGCCTCTATCCACCGGTAACACACTCCCTCATTACTAACAACCTGGGAGGTGCTTTATGCCATCCTGAGTACCTCCAGCTGGTCTCACCTGTGGAGAAATAGGGGTGTGGACCGCACTATCCACCCCTTCCTTGCCTCTAACCTGTGTGAGATCTGTCACTTTTTTACAATAACAAAAAATGCAAATGTGATCGCACACTGCATCCAGCACTCTGCCCTCCATGCCGGATGAGACATTGGTTTATATTTTGGCCAAAGCATAGTAAGCCACTCACCGCGTCAAGGTCGTCTCAATTGAGTGGTCCCTAACTCTTGTTCCTACCTGTTCATGGGCCATGACAGCCACATAAAATCCAGGGAATGCAGGTCAGCATGCAAGCCAAGTACACTTTGCTTGTAACCCCGTCCGGTGCCATTACAGCTTTCATCGGATCCAGGGATGCAAGTACCAACATGCATGCTGAACCCACCATATACTTCTCCTGGAGCCAGATGGCTAATGGTAGGTTCTATATAAGCAGACTCAGTTTTATACTGACTTTAAAACCAGCCTCCAGGACAGATTAACTGGTCAGGTGTGCTTGACTCAAAGGAGATCGCCACGCCTCCAATATATGCTACAAAGAAAAAAATATAAGGGGTTGAGTCCGCACAACCTGCCTGCAGGTGCACATCACTATGGCGAACTACATACACAAACGGAAAATGCAAATGTGATCGCACACTGCATCCAGCACTCTGCCCTCCATGCTGGATGAGACATTGGTTTATATTTTGGCCAAAGCATAGTAAGCCACTCACCGCGTCAAGGTCGTCTCAATTGAGTGGTCCCTAACTCTTGTTCCTACCTGTTCATGGGCCATGACAGCCACATAAAATACAGGGAATGCAGGTCAGCATGCAAGCCAAGTACACTTTGCTTGTAACCCCGTCCGGTGCCATTACAGCTTTCATCGGATCCAGGGATGCAAGTACCAACATGCATGCTGAACCCACCATATACTTCTCCTGGAGCCAGATGGTTAATGGTAGGTTCTATATAAGCAGACTCAGTTTTATACTGACTTTAAAACCAGCCTCCAGGACAGATTAACTGGTCAGGTGTGCTTGACTCAAAGGAGATCGCCACGCCTCCAATATATGCTACAAAGAAAAAAATATAAGGGGTTGAGTCCGCACAACCTGCCTGCAGGTGCACATCACTATGGCGAACTACATACACAAACGGAAAATGCAAATGTGATCGCACACTGCATCCAGCACTCTGCCCTCCATGCTGGATGAGACATTGGTTTATATTTTGGCCAAAGCATAGTAAGCCACTCACCGCGTCAAGGTCGTCTCAATTGAGTGGTCCCTAACTCTTGTTCCTACCTGTTCATGGGCCATGACAGCCACATAAAATCCAGGGAATGCAGGCCAGCATGCAAGCCAAGTACACTTTGCTTGTAACCCCGTCCGGTGCCATTACAGCTTTCATCGGATCCAGGGATGCAAGTACCAACATGCATGCTGAACCCACCATATACTTCTCCTGGAGCCAGGTGGCTAATGGTAGGTTCTATATAAGCAGACTCAGTTTTATACTGACTTTAAAACCAGCCTCCAGGACAGATTAACTGGTCAGGTGTGCTTGACTCAAAGGAGATCGCCACGCCTCCAATATATGCTACAAAGAAAAAAATATAAGGGGTTGAGTCCGCACAACCTGCCTGCAGGTGCACATCACTATGGCGAACTACATACACAAACGGAAAATGCAAATGTGATCGCACACTGCATCCAGCACTCTGCCCTCCATGCTGGATGAGACATTGGTTTATATTTTGGCCAAAGCATAGTAAGCCACTCACCGCGTCAAGGTCGTCTCAATTGAGTGGTCCCTAACTCTTGTTCCTACCTGTTCATGGGCCATGACAGCCACATAAAATCCAGGGAATGCAGGCCAGCATGCAAGCCAAGTACACTTTGCTTGTAACCCCGTCCGGTGCCATTACAGCTTTCATCGGATCCAGGGATGCAAGTACCAACATGCATGCTGAACCCACCATATACTTCTCCTGGAGCCAGATGGCTAATGGTAGGTTCTATATAAGCAGACTCAGTTTTATACTGACTTTAAAACCAGCCTCCAGGACAGATTAACTGGTCAGGTGTGCTTGACTCAAAGGAGATCGCCACGCCTCCAATATATGCTACAAAGAAAAAAATATAAGGGGTTGAGTCCGCACAACCTGCCTGCAGGTGCACATCACTATGGCGAACTACATACACAAACGGAAAATGCAAATGTGACGCGGTGAGTGGCTTACTATGCTTTGGCCAAAATATAAACCAATGTCTCATCCAGCATGGAGGGCAGAGTGCTGGATGCAGTGTGCGATCACATTTGCATTTTCCGTTTGTGTATGTAGTTCGCCATAGTGATGTGCACCTGCAGGCAGGTTGTGCGGACTCAACCCCTTATATTTTTTTCTTTGTAGCATATATTGGAGGCGTGGCGATCTCCTT
This sequence comes from Bufo bufo, assembly GCF_905171765.1. Taxonomy (NCBI): domain Eukaryota; kingdom Metazoa; phylum Chordata; class Amphibia; order Anura; family Bufonidae; genus Bufo; species Bufo bufo. The sequence continues at coordinate 563,547,638 of NC_053392.1, read as the reverse complement.
TGAGTCAAGCACACCTGACCAGTTAATCTGTCCTGAAGGCTGGTTTTAAAGTCAGTATAAAACTGAGTCTGCTTATATAGAACCTACCATTAGCCATCTGGCTCCAGGAGAAGTATATGGTGGGTTCAGCATGCATGTTGGTACTTGCATCCCTGGATCCGATGAAAGCTGTAATGGCACCGGACGGGGTTACAAGCAAAGTGTACTTGGCTTGCATGCTGGCCTGCATTCCCTGGATTTTATGTGGCTGTCATGGCCCATGAACAGGTAGGAACAAGAGTTAGGGACCACTCAATTGAGACGACCTTGACGCGGTGAGTGGCTTACTATGCTTTGGCCAAAATATAAACCAATGTCTCATCCAGCATGGAGGGCAGAGTGCTGGATGCAGTGTGCGATCACATTTGCATTTTCCGTTTGTGTATGTAGTTCGCCATAGTGATGTGCACCTGCAGGCAGGTTGTGCGGACTCAACCCCTTATATTTTTTTCTTTGTAGCATATATTGGAGGCGTGGCGATCTCCTTTGAGTCAAGCACACCTGACCAGTTAATCTGTCCTGGAGGCTGGTTTTAAAGTCAGTATAAAACTGAGTCTGCTTATATAGAACCTACCATTAGCCATCTGGCTCCAGGAGAAGTATATGGTGGGTTCAGCATGCATGTTGGTACTTGCATCCCTGGATCCGATGAAAGCTGTAATGTCACCGGACGGGGTTACAAGCAAAGTGTACTTGGCTTGCATGCTGACCTGCATTCCCTGGATTTTATGTGGCTGTCATGGCCCATGAACAGGTAGGAACAAGAGTTAGGGACCACTCAATTGAGACGACCTTGACGCGGTGAGTGGCTTAATATGCTTTGGCCAAAATATAAACCAATGTCTCATCCAGCATGGAGGGCAGAGTGCTGGATGCAGTGTGCGATCACATTTGCATTTTCCGTTTGTGTATGTAGTTCGCCATAGTGATGTGCACCTGCAGGCAGGTTGTGCGGACTCAACCCCTTATATTTTTTTCTTTGTAGCATATATTGGAGGCGTGGCGATCTCCTTTGAGACAAGCACACCTGACCAGTTAATCTGTCCTGGAGGCTGGTTTTAAAGTCAGTATAAAACTGAGTCTGCTTATATAGAACCTACCATTAGCCATCTGGCTCCAGGAGAAGTATATGGTGGGTTCAGCATGCATGTTGGTACTTGCATCCCTGGATCCGATGAAAGCTGTAATGGCACCGGACGGGGTTACAAGCAAAGTGTACTTTGCTTGCATGCTGACCTGCATTCCCTGGATTTTTTGTGGCTGTCATGGCCCATGAACAGGTAGGAACAAGAGTTAGGGACCACTCAATTGAGAAGACCTTGACGCGGTGAGTGGCTTACTATGCTTTGGCCAAAATATAAACCAATGTCTCATCCAGCATGGAGGGCAGAGTGCTGGATGCAGTGTGCGATCACATTTGCATTTTCCGTTTGTGTATGTAGTTCGCCATAGTGATGTGCACCTGCAGGCAGGTTGTGCGGACTCAACCCCTTATACTTTTTTACAATAAGCAGAGAAATACTGAGGAAAAATGGACTAAAATTTGGGGAGAATGATAGTTTTAAGGTTTTCCTGCCTACACTCCCTCATTATCCCCCCTTTTTTCGCTTATTGATGGGGAGGAATGCATCACAAGGGAGAGGGTTGATTGGGTATGAACAGGGGGTAGGGTTTATTAGGGGGAAAAGAATATAATAATGCTTTGTTTTTGGTGAATTTTATTGTTTAAATTTTTAATAATAATAATAAAAAAGGACTAGCATATCACACACTGAGAGTGAAAGGAGCAGGATTCCTGAGCAGTGCAGAGTATTTCAGAAGAGGAGTTTGCTGATCTTGTTGAAGATTGTGGACTAAGAGTTACAAGGTGGAAAGAGCAGGGTCCCCAGTAGTACAGAGTATTTCAGGAGTGTGCTGGTTGTGTTGCAAAGGACAGACAGGATTACTGGTTCTCAAAAAGCTTAGAATCAACGTTGAAAAATATATGGCATCAGAGGTGTGTGAGGACACCATCACGATAGGACGGGTATGACATCCAGGGCAGATTGTATATGTGGGCGACATACAGAATATAACCAGGAAACAGATTGAAAAATGGGGACAATTCGATCTGATAATTGGGGGCAGTCCTTGTAATGACTTATCTGTAGTTAACCCGCACAAGAAAGATGTTTATGGAGGCAGTGGACAACTATCTTTTCACTTTCCACAATTACTCAATAAAATGTTGCCTAAGACAGGAGAGAATCCGCCAGTCTTTTGGTTATTCGAGAACGTGGTTGCAATAGAGAAGGCATTACAAAAAACAATTTCTCTCCACCTGGAGACGAATCCTGTCAAGATTGATGCAAGTGCCGTATCGGCTGCTCATCGAGCCAGATACTTCTGGGGGAACCTGCCTGGCATGAACAGGCCTCTAGTAGCTACAGACAATGAGAAGACAAAGCTGAAGATTGCTTGGAGCCCAGAAGAGTCGCAAAGTTCATCAAAATTCAAACCATAGCTACCAGCCCCTGGTCTCTTCGTCAGGGAAAACATCATGAGTTCCAGTCATCAGGGATTTTGAAAGTGTGTAGAAGTCACAAGGGGCCCCCACGCTGCAGATTTATCATGGAGATACCAGTTTTTAGAATATTACATTATTATATAAAGAAATAAAGAAAAAAAAATTAAACCCCTTTGTCACCGGTCTGCACGTCACTAATGTCCTCTTAAACCGTCTCTGGGACAGGAGCCTGACTGCTCGCAACACCAGCTCCCATGCCACTCTCCACATCACTACTTGCCCGCCTAGTGGAGGAAGCGGCGGATATCTCCTCCACATCTTGGCTTGCCAGCAGCTGATGACTGTCTTCTAGTAGCTCGTCCTCACTTTATAGTGGAGCAGAGTCCACAGCATGCAATACTTCTCTGGCTGAGAAAACAGAAAACGACAGAGGCAGGTTGAGGACAGGTGAGGGCACAGGGCCTGCTCCCGGGCCATGCCATGCCTAAGGGTTGTGTCTGACGAACCCACAGACTCTTGGCTAGTGGTGTCTAATGTCACTTGCACCGCAAGGGCAAATAAGGCATGGAAATATTTCCTTGCGATAAACCCTGCTAATGCCTGTATCAAACAGCACTTGCACCCTAATAAGAATGGTTTGCTGGAAATACAGAGCTGTATAATGGCAATTTGGGTGCCCAGTCAGTGCTACAAGGTGTTATAGAAATGCTCCTACTACCCAGGCTGTAACCTCCCCTACTGAACCCTTTTCAACATTAAGGCCTCATGCACACGACCGTTGTTGTGTTCCGTTCCGCAAAATGGGGTTCCATTGTTCCGTGATCCGTTTCCGTTTTTGTTTCCCTGTGTCTTCCTTTATTTTTGGAGGACCACCAGACATAAAGGAAAGTAAAAAAAAGTCTAAGACAGGTTTGCCATGCAAATGATAGGAAAAAAACAGACACGGACACGCGGATGACTATCTTGTGTGCCTCCGCGTTTTTTAGCTGTCCCATTGACTTGAATGGGTTCGCAAACCGTTTTTCGCGAAAATAATAGGACAGGTTATATTTTTTTGACGGAGTGGAACCACGGATCATGGATGCGGATGGCAAACGGTGCATTAGCCGAGTTTTCAACGGACCCATTGAAAATCAATGGGTCCGCAGAAAATCACGGAAAAACGGCACAATGGACACGGAATAAAACAACGGTCGTGTGTATGAGGCCTTATGCTGTGGAATGATTCCTCCCTATCCTTTCCCTACACTTGTAAATCGTTTTGTTTAACAGAATGAAATTTTTTCTAACACTGTCCCTAGCGCCTGCAGACGTCTCTCCCTGCACTAAGTACACTGGTAAATGGCAGAAGCAATGATGGCTGACGCTATTTATTAGGCTGTGACATCACAGGAGTCACAGTCTCTCCCGTGATAAGAGTCAGAAGATCTAAGAGACTGGCTGCACGTGATGTGATCTGACAGCCTCTTTGGTTTGACTTGTTTCTGTGTTGTTGCTGGTTATGACCACACCTCTTGTCTCAGGTGTAGCTTAAGTGGTCATTCCAACTCTTCTGTTTAGTCTGGTCTCACCCATCATGCTATTCAGTCAATAGCTCCTTTCTGGTTGTGGAAGTGCTGGTGTTTGGTTCTCCACTGAGTTCCTGCTCGTCTGCATACTTCGGAGTTAAGTGTCTTTTCTTTATTTCTAGTTTGTTGCATTCCCCTATCTGTGGGTATTAGGCCTGAGGGAGTCTCCTGTTCCTTCAGCTGGGAAGGAACAGGTCACCTTTTGCCCTGACACTCTTTCTTGGGCCCTTTAGGGTCAGATAGGGCTCGAGGTTCCTGCGTAAGAACATTCCTACCATCGAGGTCTGTTCATACTGATAGTAGTCAGGGCTCGGTTTAGGGATTCACTAGGTGGTGACCTTTCCCCTTTCCCTAGTTTCCAGGCCTACTACCTTTTCCCTTCCCTCCTGTGTTCAGTGTGGAGTTTACCACCCACATCGCGCCGTGACAACAGGGCTGGCTGCTGATTGGCTGCATGCATGGCATTATGGGAGATCCTGTCTTCCTAGAGTTCCTTTCTCTATGTCCTCACACGTGCAGCAGCCATTTTAGGAAAAAAATTAATTTGTTACCACGAAGCGCGAGGAAATTCAGCTTCGGTGAGAATCTAATTTTTCCTGAAATTCGAATTGAATTCCACTTTGTCAGCTTGGATTTGCGCATCTCTAGTTGCAAAGAGTCTTGTTGTAATGTGTACAGTATAGTGCTGGAAGGCATGTATATCCCACCCAGATACCTCAGCTGGGTGAGATAACTGAAATCCAGAAAGCTGCAGTGGTTTCAGCAAAGTGTAGTTTGCTGAGACAGGTTTGTCTAGATTCTGTTCTGGGCTGGATTTTAGTTGGACTGAAAGGTAGGTCTGACAGTGAGACCTTTCAGTCCACGCCCTTCCAGTACACTTACGGATGTAGCATGGTTAACACACATGCTCTATGAGACATGTTATCTAAACTAAGTGCAACTAAATGCGTTAAGCAATTGCTTTTCAATGGCTTTTGTTTAAAGATAATGCGATGAGTGTGTGTGTTACCCCTGCTACATCTGTATTTCCTTTACCTGAGGAGATCACAGGTAAGGCCAGCTGGGCTGTAATCAATGAGGGTTAAACCAACCATCAGTGTATGAGTCTGGGGGAGAGGAAGTGACCCTAGAGAAGGGGAAGCCTGTGAGACTTGGTGTGGTCCCAGCCAGGAGGAGGGCTTGGTAACCACGAGGCTGAGTGAAGCCGGATCTCTCCCCTGGTGTGGGACTTATGCCTGGTGAAGCTGATCTGCTGAGTGTCAGACCCTGATACCCTGTCAGTGAACTGCACTCTATAGGTGAGTTAGGGACAAGACCTTTGTATTAGGTAGAGCCCAGATGGGCAGGTGTGACTTTAATCCCGTTGTCAGAGGAGGAGTCTGTCATCGCCTCCCTGCTTGAGAGAGCGATCCCTTACAGTCTGTATATAGCAACCAATCATTGATCTCAGGGGTATAGGGCACTGAAACCAGTGATTGGCTGTAGAAGTCACTTGTGGTATATGGGTACATCACTGCTGCAGTTAGGACAACAATTCCTGGCAGGTTGGCAGGGTGGACAGAGTGGCATCACTTCAACAAAGAGGGTGATCATAGTTTTTTTGTTTTTATTCTAATGGCATCCCTTAAAAAACAAACAAAAAAAAAATGTTTTGGCCATTTAGAAAATGGACAGTGCAATAAAACACCACCCTAGATACATATTTTTTTATGATTTCAATGCTTTTTTATACCGATCGAAGAATTCCTGGTGCACACCTATTTATTTACAAGCTGTACTTTCTGTGGTTTCCTTTCTCCAAATTCTACATTTTCCAGAAGTGGGAGTCTTATTTGGATTTCTAATGCCATGCGCTGAATGGAGCAAAACCATGTATTTGTATTACACATGCTTAGTGTATGTCTGAGCTAATACGACCCTACTTTCACATGTAAGTGATGTCATAATGATGAACAGGCCAAAGGGGAGGAAAACAAAGCTTTTGTACATAACATCAGTGGAAGCCAGGAAATAATTTTGGGACAGAATCATATGACCCATGATGCAATCTGACTTTGGAAGCACATCTAAATTGCAAAGTGGCTTCTTTACGCAGGTCTAGGTGATTGGGTTGTAGATGGTCAGTCTATTATTTTGCCTGAATGCTGCCACCATTGGGGGGAGCTTGCAGTATGCTACTGATTTGTTGAACAAAACAGTTGATTTGAGCACAAAACAGTATGCAGTATCCTTTAAAGCTCCCCCTAGTGGTGGCTAAAGACAGACAGATATTTTAACATTTTATTCCATGTTATTTCAGGGATTTGTTTTTAGCTCTGTATCAGGAATATTGCACAGAATGCTGAACTTAATGATATGGTGCAAAAAAAAAAAAATGGACAGCTGTGGATTTTTTTTCTTATTTATTTATTTTTTGCATGTTTTATGCAAGAGTTTCATGCTACATCTCTTTTCTTCTCCAAATTATCAAGCACTGTTGATTTTCACTGTGCAGCCTTTTATCTCCTTCATGTGCCTGTCTACTCAAGACATATCACAAATTATTTACTATGGTGCTTAAAACTCTTCAGCTCTTGCAAAGAAACTGATCTAAATATATTTTCAGTGGTGATGGATCATTTTAAGGTGCTTTTTCCTCACGTCACATGACACATCTAAAGTCGAGTTGTCACATGTAAATTAGGTCAGCACTTTCAGCTATAGTCTTGCAACAATGCACTATTTTAGAAATACCTGATTTTCAAAAACGTTGAGGAGCAAAGGCGTGCAGTGGAATAGACAATGTATTGAACTAGATTTAACTGCATTGGGTAGACAGCAAAGAAAGGTATCTGCATTGCATTTGTGCCATTCCAATGTTGTTGTAGACATCTCAAAGGCATTTAAAAGGTGTCTGTCAGTTTACATTTTCCATTAAAACTTGAACAAATGATAAAAAAGGAAAAATAAATCATAACTATGTCATGGTTGTTGCTTCTGTAACTATGGAGAATACAATATTCAGTTGTTGATACTGTGAGGAATGGAGTTAGGCGTTTGACAGAGGGTGAAGATATGAGGTACACTGGGAAGCTATTAAAGGGGTTGTCCAGCAAGATGCAGAGTGGGCAGAGTCGGTTAAAAGAATTGCTCACTTCACTGATTCGCTGCCAATGCTGTTCCAACACTTACCGGGTCCCTGATGGTTTTCACTTCCATGTCCAGGCTCGACACACAGGAAATGTCTACTCAGCCAATCACTGGCCACTTTGGTGAACCACCTAAGCCACTGAGCCAGTAAACATCAAGACAGCACTTTCGGGGGATCCATGAAATTAGTAATGCAAGCTTACAAAAATGTATTCCACTGGACTACCCCTATGGAGTAATTGAAAAGTCACACAGATGTATAAAGATTTTTATGCCCATACCTTAATAAAAATAATAATAATATAATAATAAAATGTATTTATATAGAGCCACAATATTCCGCAGCGCTTTACAAGTTCGTAGGGTTGATATACAAAACAAAAATAACCGGATAATATGCAACTGAAACACTAGGAGTCAGGGCCTTTTCGCAAGAGCTTACAATCTATGAGGAATTGGGGGTGACACATAAGGTAGTTGATTGTGATAAGTAGGATTTGAGCCATTATTGAACCGATAGGAGTGGTGCCTGCCGATCTGCTTCGGGTTTGGGACTACTAGAGGATCGAGTTCAGGCAAGAGGAGTTGGTGGGGGAAAGGTTAAGTCTGGGAAAAGTCATTTTAGGTAGCTTGATAAGCCTGCCTAAAAAGATGTGTTTTTAAGGCACATTTGAAGGTGGAGAAGTTGTGGATTGACCTAGTATTCCGGGGCAGAGTATTCCAGAGAGTAGGTGCAGCTCGAAAAAAGTCTTGAAGACGGGAGTGAGAGGTACGAATTATGGAGGTTATTAATCTTAGGTCTCTAACAGAACGGAGAGCACAAGTAGGGTGGTAGATGGAGATGAGGGAGGAGATATATTGAGGTGCAGCACTGTGGAGAGCTTTGTGGGTGAGGGTGAGAAGTTTGAACTGTATTCTGTAGTGGATGGGCAACCAGTGAAGTGATTGGCACAGACTAGTAGCATCAGTGTAGCGGTTGGATGGATAGATGAGCCTGGCTGCAGCATTTAGAGCAGACTGAAGGGGGGAGAGTTTAGTGAGAGGGAGACCGATTAGTAATGTGTTGCATCAGTCAAGACGAGAATGAATCAAGGCAACAATAAGAGTTTTTGCAGTTTCCACCGTAAGAAAAGGGCAGATTCTGGCGATATTCTTGAGGTGCAGATGACAAGAACGTGTAAGTGATTGAATATGGGGAGCAAAGGAAAGATTGAAGTCAAATGTGGCCCCGAGACAGCTGGCATGTTGCACAGGAGTTATGATTTCAGCCACTTTTTGAACAACTTGTCATTTTCTGATTGGTCTTTGAAGGTTGTCACCATATGTTAAAATGATATATAGGCAGATGAATTTTCAATCCATCTGTTCCTTGAACTGTGACTTGGTCTGAGTTTCTATTAATAGGGGGCAATAGTAGTGCTTGGCAGAAACAACTTTCCAGGTATTATCAATGACTAGATTCAATGACGAATTACCTTTCCATGAATACATTCTACTGTGTTTTTGTCATGATGGCAATAAATGGATAAAATATTCTAAATTACCCTTTGCGCACATCTAGAATCTATAGTGTATGTTGTGGGAGATACACCATCAGTGGGAATAATAGGCACAATTGGGCAAGTGCTCTTCAGGAGTGAAACTAGCAGTCTACTCTTTTCATGCATGGTTCCTTTATCTGGATCTTATGGGGATCTTTAGGACTATGTAAAATTATTGTACACAACTATGATGTATTCTGCATCTCTAGAAATATGCAGTCAGAGTTGTCTAACCCCCCAGAAACAGAATATTGATGTAAGTATAGACATTTGGTCATCCTTGGGTCCATGTGTATGCGTTTTTAAGTAAATACTAAATATATGCAGAAGAACAGTATGGCCCATAGTAAGCTGGGCATCATAATACAGCTTGGTACAACACCTATCTCTAGTACAGCTGACCCAGCATGCATATGGAACAAACACTTCCTCTACTTTATGGTGGTCATTATGGCGCATAACAGGTAGTATTTAGTGTTAGGTTCCCGTCTTACAGAGATCGCCTTGATGTTTGGCAGACAGGCTGAAATGGTTTTGTACAAAATGCATTTGCCAAGCATCTCACTTAAATATAATTTATAAATAATAATTAATATAAATAATTTATTAAATATAAATAAGCGTAGCATTAGCACTATAATATTTTTTGTGACTATGGCATTATTGTACTTTATCTGGTTTGCAGAGTGCTGTTGCATTGTCTTTTTTCTCTATGTTTTTAGCCATGGCAGGGTGCACCTGCACATTGGGATGTGCTGTCCAACCCCCCTTTTCTTTGCAGATTTAAAGCGCTGGAGGTGTGGCACTCCAGTGAGTCATGCACTCCTGATTAGCCTGTCTGCTCCATAGGTAGATTTTAATTAGTTTCAGTATAAAGCTGTGGCTTGCTCTTACTACATTCATTGGAAGCCGTCTGGCACAAGGAAAGGTATGGAGTGGGCTCGGCATGCATGTTGGTACCTGCATCACCTGGAAGTAATGGAGGCCTTTTTGGCACCAAAAATGGTAAAAGGCAGAGTGGACCCAGCATGCATGTGGAGCCAACACTTCCTGAACTTTATGGCAGCCATTATGGCGCATAACAGGTAGTACTGTATTTAGTGTTAGGTTCCCGTCTTACAGAGATCGCCTTGACGTTTGGCAGACGGGCTCAAATTGTTTTGTACAAAATGCATTTGCTAAGCATCTCACTTTATAAATAAGCGTAGCATTAGCACTATAATATTTTTTGTGACTATGGCATTATTGTACTTTATCTGGTTTGCAGAGTGCCATTGCATTGTCTTTTTTCTCTATGTTTTTAGCCATGGCAGCGTGCACCTGCGCATTGGGATGTGCTGATTAACCCCCCTTTTCTTTGCAGATATAGTACATCTGTGTGCATAAGGCCAATGGCTGCTAGTGATGTAGCACTGTATTTTAATTTGTAAGGTTTGTGGCCGGGGTTTCTCTCTGGCAGATAGGGTAAGAGGGCGCAGTACTGAGGCAAAATACAAGTTCTTAACTCAACACTCAACAGTTCTTATTCACACTTGAGGCAATTGCACAAAACAGCACGTAACTTTGCAGTCTTGGTGTTAAGTCAAACACAATGGAAAGTATATATAAAACAAGTGCAATACACTTGCTGGCAGTTCTGCCTCCAGTAGTCCACAACAGGCTTTAGGGGGCCTGTTTCCCCAGCGTGCGGCTCTCAGCCCTCCAGCACAGCACAAAGCCTCAGATCCCAAAAGCAGAGTCATCTCTGCTTAGCCCAGATGCCTATTTAAGGACAGCCAGGTGCTGCCAAAACCCGGACCGGCACTTAAACTCCGGTTCGGTATTTGACCTAGCCTGGCTGGAAACCAGCCCAGCAGCACATGCTGGTAGGAAAATACCTGTCTTGCCAGCCACAACACCTTACTGTGTCACAGGTTGAAAAACAGGCCCTTGAAATTCAATTGATTAATATGAAAACATCCAATGTAAATCCTGTGCTTCTAAAGAACTGATTCTAGGGACTTTTCTAAGTACTATTTTTGTCATGAAAATAGCTCTGTGTCACCACCACCACATATATAAATTAGTGTTGGGCGCGAATATTTAAATCGCGAATATTAATCACGAATATCAGCACTTCGAGTATTCACGAATATTTAGAATATAGTGATATATATTCATAATTTCTAATATTCTAGATTTATGTTTTTCATCAGTAACCTAGCTTCTTGCTTCTGGGCCAATGAGAAGGCTGCAATGTCTTTGTCTGAGCTTAGCAACATGCCTAGCAACGAAAAGGAAAGTTGCCTCCCCTTACTATATAGGAAACTCCCCAGCAGCCATTTTCTGTAGTTTTTTTTTTAAGTTCTAAGAGAGACAACAGTGTCATTGCTGTGCTCTGTGCTTTCCACACTACATTAGATAGATAGTTAGATAACTTATATATAGTGATGGACGAACATCGGCTGGGACGGTGCGCGAACGAGATCCAATGTTCGCGAACCGCAAGTTCGTTGCGGACCCCATTAACTTTAATGGCAGGTGAACCTGGGAAACCTTCAGGTCATATTTGCAGCCACCAAATACTTACTAGAAGTGCACAAATAGTCCTAAAACATGTACAGTGACATACTAGAGAGGAATCAATGACAAAAATTCCCACAAAAAAAAGATGTATTTTAATCAGGGGCCATTTTTATGCGTCTTAAAGGGAATTTTTTTTTTAGGCCACGGTAACCTAAAAATTAGGCATTCACCTGACATAAAAGAACAAGTGATTATGTGGCTGGAGGTATATTAGATGGTCATTGGATATCAATTTTACTGCAGGCCAGTGAAGTACAGGCCCCAAACATTAGGCATTCACCAGACAGAAAAGATCAAGTGATTATGTGGCTGGAGGTATATTAGACGGTCAGTGGATAATAATTTTACTGTAGGCCAGTACAAATACATGTCAAATACATATATTTAAAAGAACTAATAATATAAAATTGGATTAAAAACATGGCTAACGAAATGCCCCCTCTTGAATAAACCCCAAATGATAATAGGTGAAATTCGATAACACGTGGCCATCACAGGTGTTGAATTCCTCCGAGGCCGCAACAATTAGGCATTTGCTGTACAGAAAAGATCAAGTGATTATGTGGATGGAGGTATATTAGACGGTCATTTGATAACAATTTTACTGCAGGCCAGTGGAGTTCAGGACCCAAACATTAGGCATTCACCGTACAGAAAATAAGTGATTATGTGGCTGGAGGTACATAGGCGGTCACAGTGTAACAATTTTACTGTTGGCCAGTTAGATTACAGGCCCCAAAAATTATGCATTCACCGTACAGAAAAGATCAAGTGATTATGTAGCTGGAGGTATATTAGACGGTCAGTGGATAACAATTTTACTGTTGGCCAGTTATACTACAGGCCCCAAAAATTATGCATTCACAGTACAGAAAAGATCAAGTGATTATGTGTATGGAGGTATATTAGACGGTCATTGGATATCAATTTTACTGCAAGCCAGTGGAGTACAGGCCGCAAACATTAGGCATTCACCGGACAGAAAAGATCACATGATAATGTGGCTGGAGGTACATTAGGTGGTCACCGTATAAAAAAATTTCTGTTGGCCAGTTAGATTACAGGACCCAAGAATTATGCATTCACAGTACAGAAAAGGTCAAGTGATTATGTGTATGGAGGTATCTTAGACGGTCATTGGATATGAATTTTTCTGCAGGCCAGTAGAGTACAGGCCCCAAACATTAGGCAGTCACCGTACAGAAAAAAAGAAGTGATTATGTGGCTGGAGGTATATTATGTGGTCACCGTATACCAATTTTTCTGTTGGCCAGTTAGATTACAGACCCCAAACATTAGGCATTCACCGGACAGAAAAGATCAAGCGATTATGTGGCTGGAGGTATATTCGACGGTCAGTGGATAACAATTTTACTGCAGGCCAGTGGAGTACAGGACCCAAACATTAGGCATTTACCGGACAGAAAAAAGCAAGTGATTATGTGGCTGTAGGTACATTAGGCGGTCACCATATAACAATTTTTCTGTTGGCCAGTTAGATTACAGGCCACTAGAGTTGAGTGGACACCTGGATGTTCTGGTTTGACGGGTTCAACCGAACTTCAAAAAAAAGTTCGAGTTCGGACCCGAACTTCACCCGAACTTGACCCCGAACCCCATTGAAGTCAATGGGGTCCCGAACTTTTGAGCACTAAAATGGCTGTAAAAATGTAATGGAAAGGGCTAGAGGGCTGCAAATGGCATCAAAATGTGGTTAAGAGCATGGAAAGTGCTCTGCAAACAAATTTGGATAGGGAAATGACTTTAAATAACATTAAATACGTAAAAATAAAAAATAATCTTGATCTAGGAGGACGAGGTCCATATGGAGTAGGAGGTTGAGGAGGCGGTGGATGTGGCGGTGTAGGTGGAAGTGGCGGTGGAGGAGGAGGTAGTCTACACTGGTTTTTGGTTTTAAATTTAATTTTTTAATCAGGGTACACCCCAAAACATTGGGAAATATAGCCTGTGATAACCCCCTGCAGTCATGATAAACACACGTTCAGACAATACACTGGCTGCAGGGCAGGCCAGCACCTCCAAGGGGTAAAGGGCAAGCTCAGGCCATCTGCCCAATTTTGAGACCCAGAAGTTGCAGGGGCTGACCCCTGTCAGTCAGTTTGTGTAGGCGTGTGCAAACTTACTGCCCTACCATGTCGCACGTCTCGGTGATGTTCACGATCCAATTTGATATCTGCTCTATCAACTTTCGATGTTCTTTTCTGCGCCTACCATGGTGATCACGGGCGGCGGGGAATCAGGGTTCCATGCCTGAGAGGGAGCGTGAGAAAGAGAGACCACATCCAAGGGAGGATTAGTTTTTTCAAATTTAAAATTATAGAGTAGAATTATGGGACAAATTATTAACGCGTAAAAGTGTGACAACTTTTTAAAGTTTAAGCATTGAATGAAAGGATGTGGCGCTCATTAATTACTGAATAATTTATTAAATTTTATTCCATGTCACCTATGCAGAGCAGGGGTTTATTCACGTCTAAAATTGTATAATGTCAACCCAAGAATGTAACAGAAAAATTTGTGAAATTTATTAACCTGTCTACTTGATAGAGCAGGGGTCTATGACAGAAAAAAATTGTTTATTGTCACCCAAAAATGTTAAAGAAAATTTATTGACATTTATTAAGCTGTCAACTAGGTAGAGGAGGGGTATATTACACTAAAAATTTGGTGAATTTCACCCAAAAAAATGTAACAGACAAATTTTTTTTTTTTTACCTGTCTTCTCGGTATGGCAGTGGTACACCACACCCAAAAATTGGTGAATTTCACCAGAAAATGTGACTGACAAATAAAATTTTTATTTTTACCGGTCTAATAGGTTATAGCAGTAGTACATCACACCTAAAAATTGTTGCATTTCACCAGAAAATGTAACTGACCATTTTTTTTTTTAACCTGTCTACTAGGTATAGCAGTGGCACTTCACACCCAAAAATTGGTGAATTTCACCAGAAAATGTAAATGACAAAGTAGTGAAATGACTGACTATTTTAATTTTTTTTTTAACCTGTCTACTAGGTATAGCAGTGGTACATCACACCCAAAAATTGTTGAATTTAAACTGAAAATGTAACTGACAATGTTAAAAAAAATTTAACCTGTCTACTAGGTATAGTATAGTTTTTGGTTTTAATATATTTTTTTAAATTAGGGTACACTCTAAAAGAGTGTGAAATTTCCAAAATACAAGAATGAGCAATTGCGCTGCAGTATAACAATGGCTGGATAGTGCCGGTATACATGTCTATTCTGCACAAGGTATGGACAAGTCCTGAGGGATCCATGCCTGGTTCATTTTAATGAACGTGAGCTTGTCCACATTGGCTGTGGACAGGCGGCTGCGCTTGTCTGTGATGACGCCCCCTGCCGTGCTAAACACACGTTCAGATAATACACTGGCTGCAGGGCAGGCCAGCACCTCCAAGGCGTAAAAGGGCAAGCTCAGGCCATATGCCCAATTTGGAGACCCAGAAGTTGAAGGGGGCAGACCAGTCATTCAGTACGTGTAGGCGTGTGCACACATACTGCTCCACCATGTTGGTGAAATGCTGCCTCCTGCTAAGATGTTCCATATCAGCTGGTGGTGCTGGTTGTTGTGGCGTGCTGAAAAAGCTTTTCCACATTTCGGCCATGCTAACCCTGCCTTCTGAGGTGCTGGCGGTGCCCCAGCTGTGTTTGCAACCTCTTCCTCGTCCTCTGCCTTCAATCTGTGCTTCCACTGTGCCCCCGCTGTCAGGTGGGAATGCCACCAGCAGCGTGTCTACCAGCGTGCGCTTGTACACGCACATCTTTCGATCACGCTTCAGTGACGGAATTAAGGACGGTACGTTGTCCTTGTAACGGGGATCCAGCAGCGTGGCCACCCAGTAATCAGCACAAGTTAGAATGTGGGCAACTCGGCGATTGTTGCGGAGACACTGCAGCATGTAATCGCTCATGTGTGCCAGGTTGCCCAGAGGCAACGAAAAGCTGTCCTCTGTGGGAGATGTATCGTCTGTGTCCTCTGTATCCCCCCAGCCACGCACCAGTGATGGCCATGAGCTGGTCTGGGTGCCACCCTGCTGTGAACATGGTTCCTCCTCCTCCTCAATCTCCTAATCCTCATCCTCCACCTCGTCATCCTCCAGAACTGTGCCCTGGCTGGACAATTGTGTACCTGGCGTTTGTGGGTGCAGGAACCCGCCCTCGGAGCCACTTGGGAATGACTGTCCGGAAACCCTACGAAATGATCCCTCTTCCTCCTCCTCCTTCTGTGCCACATCCTCTTCCATTATCGCCAGCAGCATTTTTTCAAGGAGGCATAGAAGTGGGATAGTTACGCTGAGAACAGCGTTATCGGCACTGGCCATGTTGATGGAGTACTCAAAACAGCGCTAGAAGGAACACAGGTCTCGCATGGAGGCCCAGTCATTGGTGGTGAAGTGGTGCTGTTCCGCCGAGCGACTCACCCGTGCGTGCTGCAGCTGAAACTCTACTATCGCCTGCTGCTTCTCGCACAGTCTCGGCAGCATGTGCAAGGTGGAGTTGGGCACGTCGCATATGAGGCGGTGAGCGGGAAGGCCGAAGTTACGCTGCAGCGCTGACAGGCGAGCAGCAGCAGGGTAAGAACGCCAAAAGCGCGCACAGATGGCCCACACTTTATGCAGCAGCTCTGACATAATGGGGTAATTTTTAAGGAATCTCTGCACCACCAAATTCAGCACATGCGCCAGGCAAGAGATGTGCGTCAAACCGGCTAGTCCCAGAGCTGCTACGAGATTTTGCCCATTATCGCACACCACCAGGCCGGACTTGAGGCTGACTGGCACCAACCACTCATCGGTCTGTTGTTCAAGGCCCATCCACAACTCCTGCGCAGTGTGGGGTTTGTCCCCCAAACAGATACGTTTTAAAACTGCCTGCTGTCGTTTACCCCTGGCTGTGCTGTAGTTGGTGGTGAAGGTGTTACGCTGACCGGAAGAGGAGCTGGAAGAGGATGAGGAAGCAGAGTAGGAGGAGGAAGCAACAGGAGGCAAACTGAAGCGCCCTGCAATCCTCGGTGGTGGAAGGACATGCGCCAAACTGCTATCCGCCTCAGGCCTACCCGCCACTGCATTTACCCAGTGTGCTGTTATGGAGATATAACATCCTTGACCGTGCTTACTGGTCCACGTATCCGTAGTGAAGTTCACCTTTCCACAGATGGCGTTGCGCAGTGCACACCTGATTTTGTCCCCTACTTGGTTGTGTAGGGAAGGGATGGCTCTCCTGGAAAAGCAGTGGTGGCTGGGCACGACGTACTGTGGGACAGCCACCGCCATAAGGCCTTTAAAACTATGCATTTCCACCAGATGGAATGACAGCATTTCAAAGGCCAGTAATTTAGAAATGCTGGCATTCAGGGCTAGGGATTGTGGGTGGGTAGGTGGGTACTTCCTCTTCCTCTTCAGCGTTTGGGAGATGGAGAGCTGAACGCTTCCGTGGGACATTGTGGAGATGCATGGTGACCCAGGTGTTGGTGTTGCTGGCAGATACTCTGTTTGCAGGGTGGCAGGTGGCTCTGTCACTCCAGTGGTGGATGAAGAGGCCGAGACCTTTCTTGGTTTTTGAGGTGTCTACTCCACTGTAGCTCGTGCTTTGCACTTAAATGCCTGGTCATGCAGGTTGTGCTCAGGTTGAGAACGTTTATGCCTCGCTTCAGGCTCTGATTGCACAGCGTGCAAACCACTCTTGTCTTGTCGTCAGCACATTGTCTGAAGAACTGCCACGCCAGGGAACTCCTTGGAGCTGGCTTTGGTGTGTTCGGTTCCTTGCTACGGTGGGCAATAGCAGGCGTACTGTATAGAGGATGGCCGCTCCGCTTTTGCACTCTGCTCTCTCTTCTGCTGTGCTAATGGCTCTGTGTGACCACCGCCTCTTCCTCCGAACTACATAGGTCACTCGCATGACCTTGATTCCATGTGGGGTCGAGGACCTCATCGTCCTCCACATCATCCTTCACCCAGTCTTCACCGCTGCCTTCCTTGTCGGTCTGCACACTTTCGAAAGCCCCAGCAGTTGGCACCTATGTTTCGTCATCATCCGAGACGTGCTGCGATGGTCCTCCCATGTACTCATCTTGAAAGATAAGTGGTTGGGCATCGGTGCACTCAATCTCTTCCACTTCTGGGGCAGGGCTAGGTGGATGGCCCTGGGAAACCCTGCTAACAGAGTCATCAAAAAGCAGAAGAGACTGCTGCATGACTTGGGGCTCAGACTGCTTGGCTGATTTGCAAGGGGGTGAGGTGAAAGACTGATGGACATCGGCTGCAGGTGCCAACTGTGGTCTTTCAGCAAGAGACTAGGTGGGAGACAATGTAAAGGAACTGGATTCACTGTCAGCAACCCAATCTACTATCGCCTGTACTTGTTCAGGCCTCACCATTCGTAGAGCCGCATTAGGCCCGACCAAATACCGCTGCAGCTTCTGTTGCCTACTCGCACCTGAGGAAGGGTTTTTCACTTGTGCGTGTAGCTTGCACAGATCGACCACGTCCTCTCCCTGCAACAGGAGCTCCACCAGCAGCACCACTACCTTGGCCACGTCCCTTATTTAATGCTCTGCTCATATTTCTCGAATTTCGGATATTGCCCTAAATGGGTGTTTAATTTATAGTAGAATAGAACAACAGTATGTATCTCACATGCCCTGAACCAGACTAGGCCTTAATTAAATTTGATTAGAAAGGAGAGTGAGCACTCACAACATCTGTGTCATATGGAAATAATTTTACTTGGACCTATTTGGTCAGATAAGGTTATAACAATACTAACAATTATCCATTCACATTAAAATACAATAAACATAAAAATTATCTAAAATAATATGGTACCAATATTGATTTTCACAACTGTGTTCGGGGTAGAAAATTCGTGGCCGCACTCCGTGACACTTATGACAATTGTGTCACTGTCTGTAAGTATAATGGATAGAAGCGTCCTAAAAGTTCCTCATATGGGGCACTTTGACGGCTTGTCTCCAATGTGAGCAGACGCCGTATAGAGTGATTCCTCCAGGAAAGTTCACTCCAGCTAGAGCGATAAAGGCAAAGTCCCAGACTTATGATTTTTCAGTTCCTACCTGATTCCTTAGTAATGTATCTCGCTGTGTGGCGTCTCCTCGAGGCGAGCGGTGCCGGCCGTTCGAGCGTCTTACACCGCAAGTCTAGGGCGGGTGACGTCACAATCTCGCGGGATCCGGCAGGTAGGATTCTGATCAGCAATCTGCGCTGAAAGCTGTGTCTGTACTAACTTTGCTGAAGATTCATTCATGCATGGCCATGCAATCCATAGGAGGGTCCGGTTATATTAGGTGGGCGCTTTGCTTTCTCTTTCACCAGACGCGTTTCGGGGCGTCTACACCCCTTCCTCAGTGGTCAAAGCGCCATCAATCATTCTCCACCTTTTATAGTCTCTATGGTGATCCACAAAAACAGGAATCCGGATCTTCTGGACATAATAACTACCAATGCGGTTTTAAGTGCGGTATTCGTGCGGTTTTTCAACATCCATTGCGTTTTTTATTGCAAATGCATCTAACACACTATAGTATCCTGCCCGACACAGTATTTAAGATAAAAGGTAATAATTTAATACTTTAATATACATATTAAAATTGAAATAGATTAAAAACAATAAATATACATACTAACCCTTTCTATACACACATTCATAAGCATCAGCTGATATATCGGGGACATTATTATATAAATATATGAGATTATAAAATATAAATATATGAAGATATAAAATATATAGGGAAGGGTTTGTGGAAGAATTTCTGCCAATAAAATAAATGTAGAAAGTGAGGGGCTCACTTTCTACATTTATTTTATTGGCAGAAATTCTTCCACAAACCCTTCCCTATATATTTTATATCTTCATATATTTATATTTTTTAATCTCATATATTTATATAATAATGTCCCCGATATATCAGCTGATGCTTATGAATGTGTGTATAGAAAGGGTTAGTATGTATATTTATTGTTTTTAATCTATTTCAATTTTAATATGTATATTAAAGTATTAAATTATTACCTTTTATCTTAAATACTGTGTCGGGCAGGATACTATAGTGTGTTAAATGCATTTGTAATAAAAAACGCAATGGATGTTGAAAAACCGCACGAATACCGCACTTAAAACCGCATTGGTAGTTATTATGTCCAGAAGATCCGGATTCCTGTTTTTGTGGATCACCATAGAGACTATAAAAGGTGGAGAATGCTTGATGGCGCTTTGACCACTGAGGAAGGGGTGTAGACGCCCCGAAACGCGTCTGGTGAAAGAGAAAGCAAAGCGCCCACCTAATATACCGGACCCTCCTATGGATTGCATGGCCATGCATGAATGAATCTTCAGCAAAGTTAGTACAGACACAGCTTTCAGCGCAGATTGCTGATCAGAATCCTACCTGCCGGATCCCGCGAGATTGTGACGTCACCCGCCCTAGACTTGCGGTGTAAGACGCTCGAACGGCCGGCACCGCTCGCCTCGAGGAGACGCCACACAGCGAGATACATTACTAAGGAATCAGGTAGGAACTGAAAAATCATAAGTCTGGGACTTTGCCTTTATCGCTCTAGCTGGAGTGAACTTTCCTGGAGGAATCACTCTATACGGCGTCTGCTCACATTGGAGACAAGCCGTCAAAGTGCCCCATATGAGGAACTTTTAGGACGCTTCTATCCATTATACTTACAGACAGTGACACAATTGTCATAAGTGTCACGGAGTGCGGCCACAAATTTTCTACCCCGAACACAGTTGTGAAAATCAATATTGGTACCATATTATTTTAGATAATTTTTATGTTTATTGTATTTTAATGTGAATGGATAATTGTTAGTATTGTTATAACCTTATCTGACCAAATAGGTCCAAGTAAAATTATTTCCATATGACACAGATGTTGTGAGTGCTCACTCTCCTTTCTAATCAAGCTTTCACTACCTTTGGGAACGGGCACCCAACTTTGAGTTAGCAGCACCCACCGTAGCTATTAGGTGTGAGCCACCCACCTATATATATACTTAATTAAATTTGTTTGCCCAAAATGGCTGTATTTCAAATATCTTAATCAAACCCCTGTATTTAAGGGGTGTATCTCACACGGCCTGAACCAGACTAGGCCTCAATTAAAGATTTGTGCACTAAATGGCGGCATTTCAAATATCTGAATAGAACTTAAATATATAAAGGGTGTATTTCACAAATACATATGCAGCAAAGGCTGCCAAATAAACTTTGTTTGCCCAAACGGGTGTTTGTTTAATTACTGAATATGGCAGCAGTATATAGCCCTGGAATTTAAAACGTGCTGATGCTGCAAGTCCTGAAAAAGTGTGTATTTTGCCCCAAAAAGGGTGTTTTATTAATAGAAGAATATAAGACCTGTATATACAGGGTGTATCTCACACAGCCTGACCCACACTAGGCCTCAATTAAAGATTTGTGCACCAAACGGCGGTATTTCAAATATCTGAATAGAACCCCTGTATAGAAAGTTTGTGTCTCACAATGACATATGCAGCAAAGGCTGCCAAATAAACTTTTTTTGCCCAAATGGGTGTTTGTTTAATAACTGAATATGGCAGCAGTATATAGCCCTGGAATTTCAAACGTGCTGATGCTGCAAGGCCTAAAAAAGTGTATTTTGCCCCAAAAAGGGTGTTTTATTAATAGAAGAATATAAGCCCTGTATATACAGGAGGTATCTCACACGGCCTGACCCACACTAGGCCTCAATTAAAGATTTGTGCAACAGATGGCGGAATTTCAAATACCTGAATAGAAACCCTGTATTAAAAGGGTGTATCTCACACGCCCTGAACCAAACTTGGCCTCAATTAAAGATTTGTGCACCAAATGACGGTATTTTAAATACCTGAATAGAACCACACTATGTAAAGGCTGTATCTCACAATGACATATGCAGCAAAGGCTGTCAAACTTTTTTTTTGCCCAAACGGGTGTTTGTTTAATAACTGAATATGGCAGCAGTTTATAGCCGTGGAATTTCAAACGTGCTGATGCTGCAAGGCCTGAAAAATTGTGTATTTTGCCCCAAAAGGGTGTTTTATTAATAGAACAATATAAGCCCTGTATATACAGGGTGTATCTCACACGGCCTGACCCACACTAGGCCTCAATTAAATTTGTTTTCCCAAAATGGCTGTATTTCAAATACCTGAATAGAAGCCCTGTATTTAAAGGTTGTAACTCACACGCCCTGAACCAGACTAGGCCTCAATTAAAGATTTGTGCACCAAATGGCGGTATTTCGAATATCTGAATATAACCCAAATATATAAAGGGTGTATCTCACAATGACATATGCAGCAAAGGCTGTCAAATAAACTTTTTTTGCCCAAACGGGTGTTTGTTTATTAACTGAATTTTACAGCAGTATATAACCCTGGAATTTCAAACGTCAAGATGCTGCAAGACCTGAAATTTTTTTTATTTTGCCCTAAAAAGGGTGCTTTATTAACCACCTCCGGACCGCCTAACGCAGGATTGCGTTCCGGAGGCGGTCGATTAATTTCTTTTCGACGCGCCGGCGCGTCATCTCGCGAGACGCGAGATTTCCTGTGAACGCGCGCACACAGGAGCGCGCGTTCACAGGAACTGCAGGTAAACGAGCTCATCCACAGCCTGCCAGCGGCGATCATTCGCTGGCAGGCTGTAGATCCGATTTTTTTTAACCCCTGAAAGGTATATGCGACGCTGTTTTGTTAACAGCGTCTAATATACCTGCTACCTGGTCTTCTGGTGGTCCTTTTTGCTTGGATTGACCACCAGAGGACACAGGCAGCTCTGTAAAGTAGCACCAAACACCACTACACTACACCCCCCCCTGTCACTTATTAACACCTTATTAACCCCTGATCACCCCATATAGACTCCCTGATCACCCCCCGGTCATTGATCACCCCGTTGTAAGGCTCCATTCAGACGTCCGTATGTGTTTTGCTGATCCGCGGATTCACGGATCCGCGGATCCGCAAAACACACACAGACGTCTGAATGGAGCCTTACAGGGGGGTGATCACCCCATATAGACTCCCTGATCACCATCCTGTCATTGATCACCCCCCTGTAAGGATTCATTCAGACGTCCGTATGTGTTTTGCGGATCCGCAGATCCACGGATCCGCAAAACACATTCGGACGTCTGAATGGAGCCTTACAGGGGTGTGATCACTGACAGGGGGGTGATCACCCCATATAGACTCCCTTATCACCCCCCTGTCATTGATCACCCCCCTGTAAGGCTCCATTCAGACATCCGTATGTGTTTTATGGATCCACGGGTCCGCGAATCCGCAAAAGACATACGGACATCTGAATGGAGCCTTACAGGGGGGTGATCACCCCATATAGACTCCCTGATCACCCCCCTGTCATTGATCACCCCCCTGTCATTGATTACCCCCTGTAAGGCTCCATTCAGACGCCCGTATGTGTTTTGCGGATCCGCGGATCCACGGATCCGCAAAACACGGACACCGCGGATCTGAAAAACACGGACACCGGCAATGTGCTTTCCGCATTTTGCGGATCCGCACATTGCCAGAACTATATAGAAATTGCCTTTTCTTGTCCGCAATTGCGGACAAGAATAGGACATGTTCTATAGGCTCTACAAAAAACGCAGTGTTCGCCCGATCAGGCCTGATCTTGTGCGCACACTTGCGTTCAGTCTGCCCCACCGCAGTGACAGAATTAATTTTTTCTGATCACTGCAAAAACACCATAAAATCGCTGAGGCGCTATAAAAAGATCACTTTTGAGGGACATGGCGAGTTCATAGAAGATTTTATTTTTTTGTCACAAGTTAGCGGAAATTTATATTTTTTTATTGTTTTTTTGTTTTTTCTTACAAAGTCTCATATTCCAGTAACTTGTGACAAAAAATAAAATCTCACATGAACTCACCATACCCCTCACAGAATCCAAATGCGTAAAAATTTTTAGAAAATGCCAGGGCAGTATAAATACCCCACATGTGACCCCATTTTGGAAAGAAGACACTCCAAGGTGATTCGTGAGGAGCATGGCGAGTTCATGTAAAAATTAATTTTTTGTCACAAGTTAGTGGAATATGAGACTTTGTAAGAGAAAAAGAAAAATTTAAGTTAAAAAAAACAAAACATTTTCCGCTAACTTGTGCCAAAAAAAAATCTTCTATGAACTCACCATGCCACTCACAGAATACCTTGGGGTGTCTTATTTCCAAAATGGGGTCACTTGTGGGGTATTTATACTGCCCTGGCACTTTAGGGGACCTAAAGCGTGAGAAGTAGTTTGGAATCCAAATGCGTAAAAAATGCCCTGTGAAATCGTAAAGATTCTCATTGGAATTTGGGCCCCTTTGCGCACCTAGGCTGCAAAAAAGTGTCACACATGTGGTATCGCCGTACTCAGGAGAATTAGGGCAATGTGTTTTGGGGTGTATTTTTACATATACCCATGCTAGGTGAGAGAAATATCTCTGTAAATGACAACTTTAAAAAAAAAATTATACAAAGTTGTCAATTTACAGAGATATTCCTCTCACCCAGCATGGGTATATGTAAAAAGACACCCCAAAACACATTGCCCTACTTCTCCTGAGTACGGCGATACCACATGTGTGACACTTTTTTGCAGCCTAGGTGCGTAAAGGGGCCGAAAGTCCAACGAGTACCTTTAGGCTTTACAGGGTTGCTCACAATTTAGCCCCGCCCAAAATGCCAGAACAGTAAACACACCCCACAAATGACCACATTTCGGAAAGTAGACACTCCAAGTTATTAGCTGAGGGGCATATTGAGTCCATTTTTGTCACAAGTTAGCAGAAAGGGAGACTTTGTGAGAAAAAACAAAAAAAAATCAATTTCCGCTAACTTGTGCAAAAAAAAAAAAACTTCTATGAACTCGCCATGCCCCTCACAGAATACCTTGGGGTGTCTTCTTTCCAAAATAGGGTCACTTGTGGGGTATCTATACTGCCCTGGCATTTTAGGGGCCCTAAAGCGTGAGAAGAAGTCTGGAATCCAAATGCCTAAAAATGCCCTCCTAAAAGGTACTCATTGGAATTTGGGCCCCTTTGCGCACCTAGGCTGCAAAAAAGTGTCACACATGTGGTATTGCCATACTCAGGAGAAGTTGGGCAATGTGTTTTGGGGTGTCTTTTTACATATACCCATGCTGGGTGAGAGAAATATCTCTCTAAAATGACAACTTTGTATAAAAAAATGGGAAAAGTTGACTTTTAGAGAGATATTTCTCTCACCCAGCATGGGTATATGTAAAAATACACCCCAAAACACATTGCCCTACTTCTTCTGAGTACGGAGATACCACATGTGTGACACTTTTTTGCAGCCTAGGTGCCCAAAGGGGCCCAAATTCTAAAGAGCACCTTTAGGATTTCACAGGGCATTTTTTAGGCATTTGGATTCCAGACTTCTTCTCACGCTTTAGGTCCCCTAAAATGCCAGGGCAGTATAAATACCCCACAAGTGACCCTATTTTGGAAAGAAGACACTCCAAGGTATTTCGTGATGGGCATAGTGAGTTCATGGAAGTTTTTATTTTTTGTCACAAGTTAGTGGAATATGAGACTTTGTAAGAAAAAAAAAAAAAGAAAATCACCATTTTCCGCTAACTTGTGACAAAAAATAAAAACTTCTATGAACTCACTTCGCCCATTATCAAATACCTTAGGGTGTCCACTTTCCGAAATGGGGTCATTTGTGGGGTGTTTTTACTGTCTGGGCATTGTAGAACTTCAGGAAACATGACAGGTGCTCAGAAAATCAGAGCTGCTTCAAAATGCGGAAATTCACATTTTTGTACCATAGTTTGTAAACGCTATAACTTTTGCGCAAACCAATAAATATACACTTATTGCATTTTTTTTATCAAAGACATGTAGAACAATAAATTTAGAGAAAAATTTATATAGAAATGATTTTTTTTTTTTTATTTTACAACTGAAAGGGAAAAATGTCAATTTCGATTAATAACAAAAAAAGTAAAAATGTCAGCAGCAATGAAATACCACCAAATGAAAGCTCTATTAGTGAGAAGAAAAGGAGGTAAAATTCATTTGGGTGGTAAGTTGTATGACCGCGCAATAAACCGTGAAAGTAGTGTAGTGCAGAATTGTAAAAAGTGGTCTGGTCATTAAGGGGGTTTAAGCTAGGGGAGCTGAGGTGGTTAATAGAACAATATAAGCCCTGTATATACAGGGTGTATCTCACACAGCCTGACCCACACTAGGCCTCAATTAAAGATTTGTGCACCAAATGGCGGTATTTCAAATATCTGAATAGAACCACACTATGTAAAGGCGGTATCTCACAATGACATCTGCAGCAAAGGCTGCCAACTAAAAAAAAATTCACACATGCTGATGCTGCAAGGCCAGAAAAATAGTGGAATCTAGCAAAAAAGTGTGTTTTTAAAAACCCAGAAAATGATGGCTGTATTTCTAGCTTAAATTGCACACTGACTAATCCAGATGTATTATATTGCCAAAATAGTGTTTTTTTGGTAACATAATATGAAAGCTGTATATATTAAACTTGAATTTAACACTTGCAGATCAGGAAAATAGTGTTTTTTGTCAAAAAAGTGTGTTTTTAAAAACACAGAAAATGATGGCAGTATTTCTAGCTAAAATTGCACACTGACTATTCCAGATGTTGTATATTGCCAAGAAAGATTTTTTTTTTTTTGGTAACTGAATATGAAAGCTGTATATATTAAACTTGAATTTAACACTTGCAGATCAGGAAAATAGTGTTTTTTGTCAAAAAAGTGTGTTTTTAAAAACCCAGAAAATGATGGCTGTATTTCTAGCTTAAATTGCACACTGACTAATCCAGATGTTGTATATTGGCAAAAAAGTGTTTTTTTTGTAACAGAATATGAAAGCTGTATATACAGTCCTGATCAAAAGTTTAAGACCACTTGAAAAATGGCAAACAATCATATTTAGCATGGCTGGATCTTAACAAGGTTCCAAGTAGAGCTTCAACATGCAACAAGAAGAAATGGGAGTGAGCCAAACAATTTTGAGCATTCAATTTAATGAAAACAACGAATAAACTGAAACAGGCTGTTTTTCAGCTTATCAAAAGTTTAGGACCACACCTCCAAAAAAAAACTAAACCCCCCCAAAACAGAATTCCAACTTTCAAACATGAACTCAGTAATGAGTAGCTCCGCCATTATTGTTTATCACTTCCAAAATTTGTTTCGGCATGCTTTATGCAAGCGTTACCATGAGGTGAGTGGGAACATTTCTCCAAGTGGTTAAGACGGCCACACGAAGGCCATCTACTGTCTGGAACTGTTGTCCATTTTTGTAAACTTCCCTTGCCATCCATCCCCAAAGGTTCTCAATTGGATTTAGATCAGGGGAACACGCAGGATGGGCCAAAAGAGTGATTTTATTCTCCTGGAAGAAGTCCATTGTCCTGTGGGCATTGTGTACTGTAGCATTGTCATGTTAAAAAACCCAGTCATTACCACACAGACGAGGGCCCTCAGTCATGAGGAATGCTCTCTGAAACATCTGGACATAGCCAGCGGCCGTTTGACGCCCCTGCACTTCTTGAAGCTCCATTGTTCCACTGAAGGAAAAAGAACCCCAGACCATTATGGCGCCCCCTCCCCTGTGGCGCCAGTAACGTTGGAATCCATCAGGACCATCAAGGTTAAATTTTTTCTCATCAGAGAATAAAACTTTCTTCCACCTTTGAATGTCCCATGTTTGGTGCTCTCTGGCAAAGTCCAAACGAGCAGTTCTGTGGCGTTCAAGGAGACGAGGTCTTTGAAGACGATTTTTGTTTTTGAAGCCCTTCAGTCTCAGATTGCCTTCTGATGGTTATGGGGCTGCAGTCAGCACCAGTAAGGGCCTTAATTTGGGTCGAGGATCGTCCAGTGTCTTGACAGACAGCCAATCCGGCTCAGTGCTGATGAAATTTTTTTGGGTCTTCCACTTGACTTTTTTGTTCCATAACCCTCAGGATCATTTAAGAAATTCCAAATTACTGTCTTACTGCGTCACACCTCATCAGCGATGGCGCTCTGTGAGAGACCCTGCTTATGCAGTTCAACAACCCGACCACGTTCAAAAAGGGAGAGTTTTTTTTGCCTTTGCCATCACAACGTGTGACTACCTGACAGAAAATGACAATGAATCTACATCTTTGCACAGATTTGGCCTTTTAAAGGCATGTGGTCCTAAAATTTGGATCAGCTGAAAAACACCCTGTTTCAGTTTAATCGTTATTTTCAATTAATTGAATGCTCAAAAAATGTTTTGTCTCACTCTCATTTCTTCTTGTTGCATGTTGAAGCTCTACTTGGAACCTTGTTAAGATCCAACAATGTAAAATATGATTTTTTGCCATTTTTCAAGTGGTCTTAAACTTTTGATCAGGACTGTATTAAACTTGAATTTAACACTTGCAGATTGGAAAATAGTGTTTTTGGCAAAAAAGGGTGTTTTTAAAAACCCATAAAATGATGGCTGTATTTCTAGCTTAAATTGCACAGTGACTAAGCCTGCAAATGCACCAGATGTAAATTGCCCAAAAAATTTAGATTTTTTTACAAACAGATTATTTGTGCTGTTTTTAAAGCTTGGATTTCAATGTCCCAAAAGCTCAGATGCAGTGCTGGTGCACTGAGCTTGCATAAAATGGCCGCCCACCTTACTGACTTATAAAAAAAAAAATTTTTTCGGTCACTGGGCTCAGGGCAGGATAAAATTTTTTTGCCCTGCACACACAACACTATGTATGTAGATTGCTGAGTTAGATTCAAGTTTTGAGAAAAGGTTCTCTCCTATTCTCTCCCTGAAATCACCAGCAGCATCCTCCCCCTACACTAAGCACAGCAGACTGACGTGCAGCGCTACGTAACTCCAGCTTATATAGAGGCTGGGTCACATGCTACACTGGCCAATCACAGCCATGCCATTAGTAGGCATGGCTGTGATGGCTTCGAAGGGCACAGAGTTAAACGCTTTGTGATTGGCTGCTCTGCAGCCTTTCAAAAAGCGCCAAGAAAGCGCCGAACACCGAACCAGAACTTTTACTGAAATGTTCTGGTTTGGGTCCGGGGTCCAAAAATCCTAAAGGTCGGTACGAACCCAAACTTTACAGTTCGGGTTCTCTCAACCCTACAGGCCACAAAAATTATTCATTCACCGTACAGAAAAGATCAAGTGATTATGTGGCTGGAGGTATATTAGACGGTCACTGGATATCAATTTTACTGCAGGCCAGTGGAGTACAGGCCCAAACATTAGGCATTCACTGGACAGAAAAGATCAAGTTATTATGTGGCTGGAGGTATATTAGACGGTCATTGGATAACGTTTTTACTGTAGTCCAGTACAAATACATGTCTAATGTTTAAAAGAACTAAAAATTGAAAATTGAATTAAAAACATGGCTAACGAAATTCCCCCTCTTTAATAAACCCCAAATGATATTAGGTGAAATTCGATAACACGTGGTCGTCACAGGTGTTTAATTCCTCCGAGTCCCCAACAATTAGACATTCACTGTACAGAAAAGATCAAGTGATTATGTAGCTGGAGGTATATTAGATGGTCATCGGATAACAATTTTACTGCAGGCCAATGGAGTACAGGCCCCAAACATTAGGCATTCCCTGGACAGAAAAGGCCTTTTATGCCGATGTATTTACATAAGACAGGAACCATTCTTTGTTCTGTGTGGTGGCGGATATGTGTGGGCTGGCATGAGGAAATTCAATTAAACGTGGTGATCACAGGTGCTGAAATTGACCGAGATCCATGCCCCGTTCATTTTTAGAAATGTGAGGTAGTCCACACAGTCATGAGCTAGGCGAGTGCACTTATCGGTCACGATCCCCCCTGCTGCGCTGAACGTACTTTCGGACAGGACACTCATCGAGAGGCAAGCCAGGAGTTCCATGGCAAATTGCGCCAGCAATGCACACTCCAGAAAGAAGCCGTAAGGTATGATGTCACTAATGGTGCCCTGGCTGCTACTGACCAGTTTGGTAATCTCATCAAATGGCCGCAGAAGTCTCCATGTGTCGCGCATGAGCAGCCACTGGCGTGGTGTAAAGAAACCAAGCTGCCTAGAACCTGTCCTCCTGCAGAGTTCGTACAGGTAGTCGCAGCAGCCTATCAAGCATATACAAGGTGGAGTTCCAGCGCGTCGGGCTGTCACAAAGCAGACGTCTTAGGGACAGGTGGTGTTGCCGCTGTACCTCAGGAAGGTGAGCCATGGGCGTGTAAGATCTTCTAAAATGGCCAGAGATTTTCCTGGCCTGCCACAAGACGTCCTGGACCCCGGGGTATTTGGCAACGAATCGCTGCACGACTAAGTTCAGAACGTGTGCCATGCACGATACGTGTGTCATTTTGCCTTGTTTCATCGCACTCAGCAGATTGGCACCGTTGTCGCACACTACTTTACCAACTGTCAAATTGAGTGGGGTCAGCCACTGATCGGCCTGTGACCGCAGAGCTGAAAACAGTGCAGGACCAGTGTGGCTCTTGGCTTCCAGGCACAACAGCCACAGCACAGCATGGCATCGTCTCACCTGGTACGTCAAAAATTTTGAAAGAGGCGGTAGCAGTGAAAAAAGAAGGAGTCAGCCGAGTAGAAGACGGAGGATGAGTAGGAGGAGGAGAAGAGGCAGGCATGCATGCAATCCGTGGCGGAAACACCAAATTGGTCGTCCCTAGGTGAGTGTTGGGCTTACCGCGACTTATGGGTTGACAGCACAGGCTGCAGATGGCAACACTATTGTCAGCAGCTGACGTTAAAATAGCCCATACTGCGGAGCCATGTATCGGCGTCCTGGGAGTGTGAGATGTGACAGTGCATGGTGAATGGCTCGCTCCAGATACATTTACAGTCTTCTTTTTGCCTTCTGTGCACTGCGAGTTCTGCTTGCTTCTCCTCCTTCTACCCCCTATCTGCTGCTCTGTCTCTCCCTCTGAACTCCCCTCCTCTTCCTCTCTTGTGGGCACCCACGTGACATCCATCGACACGTCATCATCGTCACCTTCACCACCACTAACATTAGAGATCTCGGAGTAGGCAGCAACAACGGGGACCTCCGTCCTTGGACTGTTCTGGGTACTGTCGTCAAACCGCTGGGTGGCGGCTGTTGCTACCTCCTCTTTCTGGTCCGTTGGCAAGAATGGCTGCGCATCGGTAAGGTCTGGGAATGGATGGGAAAAGAATTCCTCTGACTCAAGGGGAGGGGTTATGGTGGTGGTGGTGCCTTTGGGGGTGCACACAGCAGAGAGTGAGGAGAGTGCATATACAGAGGATGTGGAGGGTGCAGAATAGGAAGGCTGAGTGAGCCAATCAACCAACTTTGATGCGTCCTTTGACAAATTCGCACGCACCTTCTCCAACTTCCCACTTAGGTTTCGGCCTTGTGCACCTGCCGGACCTCTGCCACCCTGCGGAATGGCCTGCCTCTTCCTCTACCTGTTATTTTCAAAATGTCCCTGTGACAAAGTCCCTATAGAAGATCAGTAATTGTGGAAACAAGTATATCGCAGGCCTTGTCACGAACGTACCTGTGCGCAGACAGATACTGCACGTTACAAGGGGTGGTTAACTTCCGGTTAATCCTTTATAGATACAATTATGTATACTGCCACCACATGTTTTAACGGCACACGAACCGACTATCGTTCACTCATCCTCATGCATAGCAGGGAATGAACCAGCAACCGCTTGCTTGCGAATCACAATCATTCAGCCAAGCAACAATGAAAATTACTTTTCTCACACAAAATGGTAACGTTACTCTCTTCAGAGACAGGATTCGTTGATTCCTTTGCTTAGCACATGGAAGACTTAGCAAATAAGATTTTTCAATCTTTTAATAAAAGGTGAAAGGAAAAACTGTGCATATATACATTTACAGAAAAATGGCTATTCTAGATAATAATAATTCAAGGTAAAATACAGTTACAATAAAAGGGATAATGGATGAAAAGTATACCTAAGTTAATCTGTTTCAGTCCTTGAAGCTGTTGTGCAATCCAATTGGTATAATATCAGTGGACCCTGAGCACTCACATTCAGAATGCGATACAAATCCAGGTGTTAAGGCAAGGCAGGGTTGCCATACAATGCCCTGACAGCATCTTATAACAGTTCTAAAACAGGAGGTGCCAGCAGTTTTACCCACCAATGGTACGAACGTGTGGGCACAGTCGAGGAGGTGTCAACAGGGTTTATGACCCAGCTAAGGTTAGCCCAGAATGTCCTTTTTCTGGCTGATGCGTTTCTTTTTGTTGGACCGCGCTGCCTTAGGAGTAGCAGAAATTCCACATTCGAAACCAGTCAAATAATCGCAGACATGGGAAAGCAAACAGGCCAGTCAAAGCCTTTCCTCCTCTCCCTTCCAGGCTTCTATGGAACACCAAGAATGCAGCCAATAGTGAAGTACCGTCACATGAATTGGAGTAAAACAGGGTTTATTATACTCACAATATACAGGTAAGAACGAGCAATGTACAAAGGATCAATCACCCGACCCGGGTTTCGCTCAGTCAAACTTCGTCAGGGGTATTCATCCCGCCCCTTCCAGGGCGGTCTTATAAGGAGTCCGGTTGGTCCGCACCCACCTCCCCGCTTAATCATGATCCAATTCATTATAAAATTAAATATTTAAACATCCAGTAATAAAAATACATGTCCCTCAGTAGCATGTCAAATACATAAAAGTTACAAATACATAAAAACAAGGACATTTCACATTAATCTCCCACATATAGATACACAAACTTCTAAACCAATCCTAGACCACACGCATCAAACTACAGCCAGCTTCATTCATTATACTGCTTCTACGTCACTTAACATATGATCACATTACTCCTATCCACCTTCTTTCTCTGATGTCCATCCTAACCAATCACAGGTTACACATTCCTTAGACCACCCTCCTCCACTCATAAAAACGGCAACTCCCCCACATCACATGATATTACTCAGCCAATTCGATCCTTCACTCTCAAAGGTCCTATATCAACAGGGTAAACTACAGCATTCGGGTAAGGCAAGGATTTAAATCAAATTCTGCATTCAAACCTCTTGGCTGCAGTGTTCCCCTTCTGTATATCCATTCAACCTCCCGCTTGTTTATCTGTTTGACTCCATCCCCTCCACGCCAATAAGGTTTAACCTGTTCAAACCCCACAAAAAATATGCCACTAGGATTTTTTTGATGCACAGTTTTAAAGTGCATCGAAACACTGTGGGTTTCAAGCCCCTTCCTAATATTCCTCACATGTTCCTGAATTCTTACTTTGAGCTTCCTTAGGGTACGTCCCACATATTGGAGGCCACATGGGCACTCCAACATGTAAACAACTACTACACTCTCACAGGTGATCTGCCCTTTAACCTTCATATCTATATTTTTTTCATTTGAGTGAACAGATTGAGTATTCATTTTCCTATTTTCCCTTTTTCCGATTTCTACATGGCAAACAAAACCCACACCAGATGAACTTATTCCCTTTTTTTATTATTATTTTATACGTAGACAGGGAGCCTTTTTAAAAATCACAACAGGTTGCTGTGGAATATCCTTACCAAGCACAGGATCATTTTTCAAAGTGGACCAGTTGTTCCTAATTGCATCCTTTATCAAGCCTGCTTGCGTACTAAATTGGGTTAAAAAGGAGAAGCGAAAATCTCTCAGTCTTCGCATTTTTTCTTTTTTCTCTTTTCTCCTCCTCAACCACCTTACTGCATTGGGCTAATTCCTCTACCTGATATCCTTTTTCCATAAATCGCTCCTTAATGATCTCACTTTGTATCCTAAAATCCTCCACTTTAGTACAATTTCAAAAGAAACTCTTTATTTGCCCTTTAGGGATATTTTTCAACCACAGTGTCTAGTGACAGCAGGAGGTATCTATATAACCGTTCACATCTGTTTCTTTAAAGAACGTTTTCGTTTTAAGCTGATTATCTTCAACAAAAAGTGTCAAATCCAAAAAATTCATGGAAGTGTCACTAACTGTGCTGGTAAAGGATAAGTTCCACTGGTTGTCATTTAACCCTTTAATAAATTCTAGCAGGCCCTGCTTCTCCCCCTTCCATAGAACCAGACAATCGTCAATGAATCTCTTCCAAACTATTAACTCTCCAACTTCCGTGATCTTATTCAATACAGGCTTGATGGTCACACTTTCCCAGAACCCCATGAATATATTAGCGAAACTGGGGGCGAATTTCGCCCCCATCGCTATACCAGTCCGTTGTAGATAGTATTTCTCCTTATTCCAAAAATAATTGTAACTCAAACAAAAATCCACACAATCAAGAATAAAACTCTCCTGCTGTCCTGTCATTAGGGGGTCATTATTCAGTGCTTGCTCAATAGCTTTGAGCCCCAATTCTTTAGGAATCACAGTATATAATGAAGCCACATCAATAGTGGCCAACCATAAATTTGCAGGGCAACTGTCAAAGTCTCTGACAAAGTCCAGGACACTGCCAGTGTCCTTTAAAAAGGACGGCATTAAAGGGACATACTTTTGGAGAAAAAAATCAACATATTCTCCCAAACGACTAGTAAGTGAATTAATACCAGACACAATCGGCCTACCCGGCGGATTGGTCTGACTTTTGTGGATCTTTGGCAGGAAATATATAACAGGGGTTACTGGAAATTTATTATTCAAATAATCAAATTCCTTTTTGTTAATAATCCCATCCTTGAAGCCCCTGGTCAGCAATTGTTCTAACTTTGCTTGAAACTCCAAAGAGGGATTTTTCTTAAGTATTTGATAGGTTCCCACATCTGCCAGCAATCTGGACATCTCCACCTCATACATGTCAGTATTCATAATAACGACCCCCCCCCCCCCCTTATCTGCTGGTTTAATCACAATCCTCTTGTTGTTTTCAAGCTGTTTTAAAGCAATTCTTTTTTCTAATGTTAAATTCTGTCTCCTGGATTTAGTGCCAATTCCCTCAATCTCCTTAAGGACTCCCCTTTTAAAAGCCTCTATACACTCCTCATTTTCTTTATTTTTCATGTACAATATTGCCTTCCTCCTCATGACTTCTACACGGGGCCTGATTGGTTAAACAATATTTGGCGATCTTCAATTTACGCACAAATTTATGTACGTCCAAAAAGGCCTCAAATTTGTTAATTCCAACAGTGGGAGCAAACTTCAGGCCTTTTCCCAAAACCTCTTTCTCGGGTTGTGTTAGGACGTGTGAGCTGAGGTTGAAGATCCCCACTATATCTTCCTGCTTTTTTGGGGGGTTAGACTTGTGTTTCTTTCCCCCTCGCTTTCCTCTGCATGACTTCTTTTCTGTGGGGTACCCTGTTTCCCTATTAAAGTTCTTTGGGATCCCCTCATTGCCTGGTGGGGAAAATTCTGTTTCTCTGAAGTACAGCTATGCTCCGCATTCGATGGTTCCCTATCTTCTATTCTATTCACTTGTTCAATTTGTTGGAAAGGCTTTCCCGAATTCTCATAATTCCTAAAGTGCAAAGGGTTGCAGTAGTTTCTGTCGCCATAATAGTTTTTCCTTCGGGAAGGGTAATAACCTCCTTTCTGCGGGGGGTAATAATTCCTATTTTGATTAAAATTTCTATAATGCTGTGGTCTATATTGCCCATATGAGAGTCCACGATGTTCATAACTCTGATAAGTATTCATCCATGGTTTAGATCTATAGGCACTATAACCCTCCCTCTGGTTATACCTATAGTCATCTTCTCTTTCTTTATGTCCATTAACATAGTTATTATTTCCTGTCACCTTTGTTTGCAAATTCCTTTGGTTACCCGTGCTATATTCCTGATTCGGTAAACCCACATCCTTATCCTCTGATATTGTGGTTTTCTGTTCCTCCATTTTTATCTTCCACTTGTAAATTCTATTATTTTTATAATCATTACATGTTTTAAAAAAGGTGGGGAGTTGCCATTTTTATGAATGGAGGAGGGTGGTCTAAGAAATGTGTAACCTGTGATTGGTTAGGATGGACATCAGAGAAAGAAGGTGGATAGGAGTTATGTGATCATGTGTTAAGTGACTGACGTAGAAGGAGTCTAATGAATGAAGCCGGCTGTAGTTTGAAGCGTGTGGTCTAGGATTAGTTTAGAAGTTTGTGTATCTATATGTGGGAGATTAATGTGAAATGTCCTTGTTTTTATGTATTTGTAACTTTTATGTATTTGACATGCTACTGGGGGATATGTATTTATATTGCTGGTTGTTTTAATATAAAATTTTATAATCAATTGGATCATGATTAAGTGGGTGTGGACCAACTGGACCCCTTATAAGACCGCCCTGGAAGGGACGGGATGAATACCCCTGACGAAGCTCGACTGATCGAAACCCGGGTCGGGTGATTGATCCTTTGTACATTGCTAGTTCTTACCTGTATATTGTGAGTATAATAAACCCTGTTTTACTCCAATTCATGTGACGGTACTTCACTATTGGCTGCATTCTTGGGGTTCCATAGAAGCCTGGAAGGGAGAGGAGGAAAGGCTTTGACTGGCCTGTTTGCTTTCCCATGTCCGAGATTATTTGACTGGTTTTGAATGTGGAATTTCTGCTACTCCTGAGGCAGAGTGGTCCAACAAAAAGAAACGCATTTACCTGTGTGAACTGCACCCACTTCACCACTGGGACCTGCGACGCTATTAGGCAACGTACTTTTTGAGGCTGTTTTTTTTATTCTTATTCTAGTGGAGCCCACAGTTCTGTGGAACCACTAAATACAACTATGACATTCAGGTATTAATGACCCTTGTGCTTTTACGAGTCTAACAAGATCAAATTTGACTCTGATGGGGCTTGTGGTTCTCCAGGACGGCTTAAAGCTGGCTTTTCAGCCTTCCAAGGGCACAAAAACATACTGTTTGATATCTCCGTGATCGCACTGGTCCACGGAGGTTGAATGCGGCCTTAGCTAATGCAGAATATGCCTACGACCAGAGATATGAAAAATGACTATGTTTGAGTCCCTCAAAGATTCAATAGGTCGCTTTACCATGTCTCTCAGAATGTATGTCTGTTATCCCAGGATCCAATATTTTGCGATGAGCCTAGGCAGGGGTGCTTTTGAAGCTCCCATCCTTATCTTTATGACAGGGAAGTGTCATTTTCAATTACTAGGACACAGCTCCAAGCAAGAGATTATATCTCTTTTAAAGCAGAATAAAGGGGGCCTCTATGCCTGAGAGTGTGTGTGTATTTAAAAAGGGGACTCTACTTGGGGAACCCTCGTCACAGGCCTCAATCAATATTTGGTGGAAGCTGGTATATCAAACCCCTTAAACAACATTTGGTGGAAGTTGGTGTATCGCAGGCCTCAATCTATATTTGGTGGAAGCCGGTATATGAATCCCCTCTAAGTATTTTGTGGAAACAGGTATATAGAACCCCTTAATGAGTATTTGCTGAAAGCAGGTATATCAAATCGCTTAATCAATACTTGGTGGGAGCTGGTGTATCGCAGGCCTCAATCTATATTTGGTGGAAGCTGGTATATCAATCCCCTCTATCAGTATTTTGTGGAAAAAGGTCTTTAAAACCCCTTAACCTCTTAAGGACATAGGGCGTACAGGTACGCCCTTGTGCCCTGGTACTTAAGGACACAGGGCATACATGTACGCCCTGTGTATTTTCGATCACTGCCGTGCGGCTGGCAGTGATCGGAACCCGGTGCCTGCTCAAATCATTGAGCAGGCACCTAGGCTAAATGCGCGGGGGGGTCCCGTGACCCCCCCATGTCGGCGATCGCGGCAAACCGCAGGTCAATTCAGACCTGCGGTTTGCTGCGATTTCTGAAGTTTCTGGTCCCCGCAGTCCCTGACCGCGGGGATCAGAAACTTTATATGCCTAAAAAAAAAGTTTTATTCACCCCCCCCTGCACCCCCGAATGATTTTTATGGTGGCGGGAGGTGCAGGGGGAGGGTTGCGGGCGGTGTGGGCGGTGCGGGAGGCGGGCGGTGCGGAAGGCGGGATCGCGATCCCCCGCCCGCCTCCCCTTGTATAATCGTTGGTGTCTAGTGGGGATACCAGGGTGCCAGCACATTGCTGGCACCCTGGTATAAACGGCTGACATCTGCGATGCGATGTCAGCCGTTTAACCCTTTCCATACAGCGGTCCGTACGGACCGCTGTATGGAAAAGGTTAACAGCGCAGGGAGCTCCCTCCCTCTCCCATCGGGGGGCTGCTGTGCCTTTGCAGCCCCCCGATGGGGAGGGAGAGAGCCCCCAGAGAGCCCCCCGAGAGATCCCCTCCTTACCCTTCACCGTCTGCGAAGTTCTGAGCAGTACTGAGCAGACGGGGAAGGTTCCCATGGCAACAGGACGCCTCTCAGGCGTCCTGCTGTCCATGGTGCTGAACAGATCTGTGCTGAAAGGCATAGATCTGTTCAGTGTAAGTAAAATACAGTACAGAACAATATATATTGTACTGTACTGTATTATACAGACATCAGACCCACTGGATCTTCAAGAACCAAGTGGGTCTGGGTCAAAAAAAAGTGAATAAAAGTGAAAAAAAGTAAAAATCAAAAAACACATTTATCACTGATAAAAAATGAAAAAAATAAAATTCCCTACACATGTTTGGTATCGCCGCGTCCGTAACGACCTGATCTATAAAACGGTCATGTTACTTTACCCGAACGGTGAACACCATAAAAATAAAAAATAAAAAACTATGATGAAATTGAAATTTTGCCCACCTTACTTCCCAAAAAAGGTAATAAAAGTGATCAAAAAAGTCGCATGTACGCCAAAATTGTAACAATCAAACCGTCATCTCATCCCGCAAAAATCATACCCTACCCAAGATAATCGCCCAAAAACTGAAAAAACTATGGCTCTTAGACTATGGAAACACTAAAACATGATTTTTTTTGTTTCAAAAATGAAATCATTGTGTAAAACTTACATAAATAAAAAAAAAGTATACATATTAGGTATCGCCGCGTCCGTATCGCCCGGCTCTATAAAAATATCACATGATCTAACCCCTCAGATGACCACCGTAAAAAAATAAAAATAAAAACGGTGTAAAAAAAGCCATTTTTTGTCATCTTACGTCACAAAAAGTGTAATAGCAAGCAATCAAAAAGTCATATGCACCCCAAAATAGATGCCAATCAAACCGTCATCTCATCCCGCAAAAAATGAGACCCTACTTAAGATAATCGCCCAAAAACTGAAAAAACTATGGCTCTTAGACTATGGAGACACTAAAACATTTTTTTGGTTTTAAAAATGAAATCATTGTGTAAAACTTACATAAATAAAAAAAATTGTATACATATTAGGTATCTCCGCGTCCGTGACAACCTGCTCTATAAAATTACCACATGATCTAACCTGTCAGATGAATGTTGTAAATAACAAAAAAAAAAAAACGGTGCCAAAAAAGCTATTTCTTGTTACCTTGCCGCACAAAAAGTGTAATATAGAGCAACCAAAAATCATATGTACCCTAAACTAGTACCAACAAAACTGCCACCCTATCCCGTAGTTTCTAAAATGGGGTCACTTTTTTGGAGTTTCTACTCTAGGGGTGCATCAGGGGGGCTTCAAATGGGACATGGTGTCAAAAAAACCAGTCCAGCAAAATATGCCTTCCAAAAACCGTATGGCATTCCTTTCCTTCTGCGCCCTGCCGTGTGCCCGTACAGCTGTTTACGACCACATATGGGGTGTTTCTGTAAACTACAGAATTAGGGCCATAAATAATGAGTTTTGTTTGGCTGTTAACCCTTGCTTTGTAACTGGAAAAAAAATATTAAAATGGAAAATCTGCCAAAAAAGTGAAATTTTGAAATTGTATCTCTATATTCCATTAAATCTTGTGCAACACCTAAAGGGTTAACAAAGTTTGTAAAATCAGTTTTGAATACCTTGAGGGGTGTAGTTTCTTAGATGGGGTCACTTTTATGGAGTTTATAATCTAGGGGTGCATCAGGGGGGCTTCAAATGGGACATGGTGCCAAAAAAACAGTCCAGCAAAATCAGCCCTCCAAAAACCAAACGGCGCACCTTTCACTCTGCGCCCCGCTGTGTGGCCGTACAGTAGTTTACCGCCACATATGGGGTGTTTCTGTAAACAGCAGAGTCAGGGCAATAAAGATACAGTCTTGTTTGGCTGTTAACCCTTGCTTTGTTAGTGGAAAAAATGGGTTAAAATGGAAAATTAGGCAAAAAAATGAAATTCTCAAATTTCATCGCCATTTGCCAATAACTCTTGTGCAACACCTAAAGGGTTAACGACGTATGTAAAATCAGTTTTGAATACCTTGAGGGGTGTAGTTTCTTAGATGGGGTCACTTTTAGGGAGTTTCTCCTCTAGGGGTGCATCAGGGGGCTTCAAATGGGACATTGTGTAAATAAACCAGTCCATAAAAATCAGCCTTCCAAAAACCAAACGGCGCACCTTTCACTCTACGCCCCGCTGTGTGGCCGTACAGTAGTTTACGGCCACATATTGGGTGTTTCTGTAAATGGCAGAGTCAGGGCAATAAAGATACAGTCTTGTTTGGCTGTTAACCCTTGGTTTGTTAGTGGAAAAAATGGGTTAAAATGAAAAATTAGACAAAAAAATGAAATTCTCAAATTTCCTCCCTATTTGCCAATAACTCTTGTGCAACACCTAAAGGGTTAACAACGTATGCAAAATCAGTTTTGAATACCTTGAGGGGTGTAGTTTCTTAGATGGGGTCATTTTTGGGTGGTTTCTATAATGTAAGCCTCGCAAAGTGACTTGAGACCTGAACTGGTCCCTAGAAATTGAGTTTTTGTAAATTTCGGAAAAATTTCAAGATTTGCTTCTAAACTTCTAAGCCTTATAACATCCCCAAAAAATAAAATATCATTCCCAAAACAATTCAAACATGAAGTAGACATATGGGGAATGTGAAGTCATCACAATTTTTGGGGGTATTACTATGTATTACAGAAGTAGAGAAACTGAAACTTTGAAATTTGCAAATTTTTTTCAAATTTTTGTTAAATTAGGTATTTTTTGGTGCAAAAAATTTTTTTTTTTTGACTCCATTTTACCAGTGTCATGAAGTACAATATGTGACGAAAAAACAATCTCAGAACGGCCTGGATAAGTCAAACCGTTTTAAAGTTATCAGCACTTAAAGGGACTCTGGTCAGATTTTCAAAAAATGGCCTGGTCCTAAGGTGTAAAAAGGCTGTGTCCTTAAGGGGTTAATGAGTGTTTGCTGGAAGCTGGTATATCAAACCCCTTAAACAATATTTGGCGGAAGCTGGTGTATCGTAGTGTTGATCACGAATATTTGAATTGCAAATTTTTTTGAGAATATAGGTACTTCGAAAATTCGCGAATATTTAGAATATAGTGATATATATTCGTAATTTCGAATATTCGAGATTTTTTCTTTAATCAGTACACATGATCCCTCCCTGCTTCTAGCTTGTGGGCCAATGAGAAGGCTGCAGTATCTTTGACTTTAGGAGTAGTGATTATGAATTTTCGTAATGCAAATTTTTATCGTGAATTTTTCAATTGCCAAGTAAAAACATGATTCCTCCCTGCTTCTTGCTTGTGGGCCAATGACTCATTGGCCCACAAGCAAGAAGCAGGGAGGAATCATGACTTTAGATGGAAAAAAGGATGAATATTCTAAAAAACTAATATATAGCACTATATCAAATATATTTGTTATTTTGAATATTCGTAATATTCTAAAACAAAAAATATAGCAATATAGCGAATATTTGAAAAAAAAAAACTAATATAGAGCAATTTAGCTAATATAGTGCTATAATCTTCTTTGTCTAATTATTGTAATTTTTTTTCTCATCTGAAGTTCTGATTGGAAAAAAATGTCAACTATTAAAAAAAAGATTATAGCACTATATTAGCTAAATTGCTCTATATTTGTTTTTTTTTCTTCGAACATTCGCTATATTGCTAAATATTCTTATTTTAGAATATTACTAATATTCGAAAAAACAAATATATTAGTTTTTTTGAATATTCTTAATATTCTAGAACAAGAATATATAGCAATATGTAATTGTAATTTTTTTCTCATCTGAAGTTGAGATTGGAAAAAAATTACAACTATTAAAAAAAAAATTATAGCACTATATTAGCTAAATTGCTCTACATTTGTTTTTTTTCAAATATTCGCTATATTGCTATATTTTCTTGTTTTAGAATATTACGAATATTTGAAAAAATGAATATACTTGATATAGTGCTATGACTAGGGTTCGTACCGAACTTTAGGATTTTTGGACCCCGGACCCGAACCCGAACATTTACGTAAAAGTTCGGGTTCAGTGTTCGGCGCTTTCTTGGCGCTTTTTGAAAGGCTGCACAGCAGCCAATCAACAAGCGTCAGACTACTTGCCCCAAGAGGCCATCACAGCCATGCCTACTAATGGCATGGCTGTGATTGGCCAGAGCAGCATGTGACCCAAGCTCTATATAAGTGTCACGAGTTGGAGGTCCCAGGAGAGACCACCGCGTCATCAAGCAATAAACGGAAATCAGGTACAGACACATAAGAGTTTATTGCACAAAGAGAAACATGGAAAGCAGCACAGATAAAACATGAGCTCTATGTACCGTCAGCACAGTGGGAGAAAACCCCCACTGCGCCACTGTCTAGTAATACTCCAGAGGGGCGTAACTAAGCAATTCCTGGTTTTCACTAGAGCCCTAGATGGTAGGGTTAGACTTAGCCGCAGGAAGTTGCCAGGGTCCACTCTGGAGCGTGACCTAGACAGTGACAGCAGGAGCGAATGGACAACAGGTACCAGAAGGTACCGACGGCACATAGGCATACATAACATACAGGCAAATACAAAACAGAGCAACTAATGATACAAGCAGGAGTTCACGCAAGGGAGCAGGAGTGGCAATAAGCAGAGAAGGACTTGCTCCACCAGTAGTAAACTGCATGGCCTTGTCATGCCACTCTGCTGCAAAGGCTTGCTGAACACAGACATATGAATACAAAACAGGGCAACTAATAATACAAGCAGGAGTTCACGCAAGGGAGCAGGAGTGGCAATGAGCAGAGAAGGACTTGCTCCACCAGTATTAAACTGCATGGCCTTGTCATGCCACTCTGCTGCAAAGGCTTGCTGAACACAGACATATGAATACAAAACAGGGCAACTAATACAAGCAGGAGTTCACGCAAGGGAGCAGGAGTGGCAATGAGCAGAGAAGGACTTGCTCCACCAGTAGTAAACTGCATGGCCTTGTCATGCCACTCTGCTGCAAAGGCTTGCTGAACACAGACATCAGAATAAACACAAAGTAACTAAAACATAACAGGCAGAACAGATAACAGACAGACGACGTTAATGAACAAGTAGGGAAACCCACAGAGCACAGACAGACAGACACGGATCCCATGGGTCAGCAGCATGGGAGAGAGAGTACAAACCAGGAGCAGGACAGGACAAGACAACACACACCAGGAGAGCTGAAACAGAACTGAGGAAACCTCAGCCTTAGGCCTCCTGCACACGACCGTTGTGTGCACCCGTGGCCGTTGTGCCGTTTTCCGCTTTTTTTCGCGGACCCATTGACTTTCAATGGGTCCGTGGAAAAATCGGAAAATGCACCGTTTTGCAGCCGCATCCGTGATCCGTGTTTACTGGCCGTGAAAAAAATATGACCTGTCCTATTTTTTTCACGGCCAACGGTTCACGGACCCATTCAAGTCAATGGGTCCGTGAAAGAACACGGATGCACACAAGATTGGCATCCGTGTCCGTGATCCGTGGCCGTAGGTTAGTTTTTATACAGACGGATCCGAAGATCCGTCTGCATAAAAGCTTTTTCAAAGCTGAGTTTTCACTTTGTGAAAACTCAGAACCGACAGTATATTCTAACACAGAAGCGTTCCCATGGTGATGGGGACGCTTCTAGTTAGAATACACTACAAACTTTGTACAAGACTGCCCCCTGCTGCCTGGCAGCACCCGATCTCTTACAGAGGGCCGTGATCAGCACAATTAAGGGCTGCCAGGCAGCAGGGGGCAGACCCTCCCCCCCCTCCCCAGTTTAAATATCATTGGTGGCCAGTGCGGCCCCCCCCCCTCCCTCTATTGTAATTATTCATTGGTGGCACAGTGTGCGCCCCCCCCCCCTTCCTCCCTCTATTGTAATAATTCGTTGGTGGCACAGTGTGCGCCCCCCATCGGCCCCCCCTCCCTCTATAGCATTAACAACATTGGTGGCCAGTGTGCGGCCTCCCATCTCCCCCCCCCATCATTGGTGGCAGCGGAGTTCCGATCGGAGTCCCAGTTTAATCGCTGGGGCTCCGATCGGTAACCATGGCAACCAGGACGCTGGTTGCCATGGTTACTTAGCAATAGTACAATAGTAGAAAATTCATACTTACCGGCTGCTGCGATGTTCGTGTCCGGCCGGGAGCTCCACCTACTGGTAAGTGTCATTGCTAAATGAACTGTCACTTACCAGTAGGGGGAGCTCCCGGCCGGAAGCAGACATCGCAGCTCCCAGGTAAGTATGAATCTTTTACTATTGTACTATTGCTAGTAACCCGCTGCCACCAATGATCGGGGGGGGGGGGGGGTAG
The DNA here is from genome assembly GCF_905171765.1 of Bufo bufo. Lineage (NCBI taxonomy): Eukaryota > Metazoa > Chordata > Amphibia > Anura > Bufonidae > Bufo > Bufo bufo. The sequence continues at coordinate 563,503,599 of NC_053392.1, read as the reverse complement.
ATGGGAGGCCGCACACTGGCCACCAATGTTGTTAATGCTATAGAGGGAGGGGGGCCAATGGGGGGCGCACACTGTGCCACCAACGATTACAATAGAGGGAGGAAGGGGGGGGGCGCACACTGTGCCACCAAGGAATTATTACAATAGAGGGAGGAAGGGGGGGCCGCACTGGCCACCAATGATATTCAAACTGGGGAGGGGGGAGGGGGGGGGGGGTCTGCCCCCTGCTGCCTGGCAGCCCTGATCTCTTACAGGGGGATATGATAGCACAATTAACCCCTTCAGGTGCGGCACCTGAAGGGTTAATTGTGCTGATCACAGCCCCCTGTAAGAGATCGGATGCTGCTAGGCAGCAGGGGGCAGTCATGTACACAGTTTGTAGTATATTCTAACTAGAAGCGTCCCCATCACCATGGGAACGCCTCTGTGTTAGAATATACTGTCGGAAATGAGGTTTCACGATCTAACTCATATCCGACAGTATATTCTAACATAGAGGCGTTCCCATGGTGATGGGGACGCTTCAAGTTAAAATATACCATCGGATTGGAGAAAACTCCGATCCAATGGTATAAAAGGGACTCCAGACTTTACATTGAAAGTCAATGGGGACGGATCCGTTTGAAATGGCACCATATTGTGTCAACGTCAAACGGATCCGTCCCCATTGACTTGCATTGTAATTCAGGACGGATCCGTTTGGCTCCGCACGGCCAGGCGGACACCAAAACGACTTTTTTTTCATGTCCGTGGATCCTCCAAAAATCAAGGAAGACCCACGGACGAAAAAACGGTCACGGATCACGGAAAAACGGGACCCGTTTTTGCGGACCGCAAAAAAATACGTTCGTGTGCAGGAAGCCTTATATACAGGTTCCATGGGTGCAGCAGAGAGACCACACCCATGGAGCAGACAGAGGATTAACTCCTAATAGGCACACAGGGGAGTTAACCCATAAAGAACCACAAATGACACAGGAACGGAACTTCAGCGAGGAGCGCCGAACGAGCAAGGACGGAAGGTCACAGCCAGAGGTAATGACTGTGACAATAAGCTTGAGTCACGTAGCGCTGCACATCACTCTGCTGTTACAAGTGTAGGGAGAGGATGCTGCTGGACTTGTGATTTCAGGGAGAGAATAGGAGAGAATCTAACTCAGCGATCTACCTACAAATAGTTGTGTGAGTGCAGGACACAATCATTTTACCCTGCCCTAAGTCATTGACCAAAAAAAAAAAAAAACTTTTATAATTCTGTTAGTTAGGTGGGTGGCAGCGGCAGCCATCTGAGCTTTTGGGACATTGCAAATCACAATTTTTTTGGGGCAAACTGCAACATCTGGATTATTCAGTTTGCAATTTAAGGTAGAAATACACCCATCATTTTCTGGGGTTTGAAAAACACACTTTTTTTTCTTCAAAAAACAGTATTTTCCAGATCTGCAAGTGTTAAATTCAAGTTTAAGATATACAGCTTTCATATTCTGTTACCAGAAAAAGACTTTTTTGGCAATCTACAACATCTGTATTAGTCTGTGTGCAATTTAAGGTGGAAATACACCCATCATTTTGTGTGGTTTGAAAAACACACATTTTTTTTTCAAAAAACAGTATTTTCCAGATCTGCAAGTGTTAAATTCAAGTGTAATATATACATCTTTCATATTTCTGTTACCAAAAAAAACACAATTTAGGCAATCTACAACATCTTGATTAGTCAGTGTGCAATTTAAGCTAGAACTACACCCATCATTTTCTGGGGTTTGAAAAACACACTTTTTAACAAAAAACACTATTTTCAGGCAGCATCAGCACGTGTGAAATTACAGGCTTATATACTGCTGTCAAATTCAGTTGTTAAACAAACACTCGTTTGGGCACAAAAAATTTAGTTGGCAGCCTTTGATGCAGATGTCATTGTGAGATACACCCTTAATACATTTGGGTTACATTCAGAGATTTTAAATACCGCCATTTGGTGAACCAATATTGAATTCAGATCTACACTGGTTCAGGCCCTGTGAGATACACCCTCTACATATATACGAATCAGGCAATTGAAATACAGCCATTTTAAATACAGCCATTTTGTGCAAAGATATATTTACTTCAGGCCTACAGTGGTTCAGACCGTGTGAGATACCCCCCTACATACAGGGGTTTGAATCAGGCATTTAAAATACAGTCATTTAAAATACAGCCATTTTGGGCAAAGAAATATTTACTTCAGGCCTACAGTGGTTACGACAGTGTGAGTTACCCCCCTACTGTCACGGCCGCGGTTTTGGCCGTGACTCCTTGGGAGCCGCATACAGTTGCCCGCGGTTTGGGTTGTTGTTTCAACCGCAGCTTGAGGCTTGATGTAGTTTGCCTCAGGTGCGGTTGCCGCGGACAACAGGTATGTGTGCGGTCCCTTTGGAGTTTGTGTGTGTGTATGTATGCACTGTCCTTTGTCTGTGTGCACTCTGTGTAGTGTGTGGTGTGCACGGACACCTTTCCTGCACTGTGGTTGCCCGTGGCAACGTTTGTCGTTGTGTACATGTGGTGGCAGTGTCCCGGCCTTGGGGCTGACTCCCAGGACACGGTTGCCACCCATGTCGTTGCCTGCGGCAACAACCACAGTGTGTTTGTTGTGTTGGACACTTTCCCTTTTAGTTGGTGTTTTCCCTTCTCTGGTGCTGGAAGGGTTAACTCCCTTCCCAGTGTGTGTGTGTCTAACTGCTGGGTGTGGCCTCTTGGCCTATAAAGCCTCACTGTTTGCATATGTCTGTGGGTTGCTTCAGCCATGCTTAGCTGGAGCAGCCTCCTGTGTTTACCAACTGCCAGTGAGAGCCACCCTTGTGGTTCATAAATATTATGTCACATTAAGTTTATGTTCATCTTTATGTGTGATGTCTATGTGATGGTCTGTTGGGATTTTCCTATGTTGTTTAGTGCAGCTTATGGATCTAGATTCCTGTTTGCACAGGGATCCAGTCAGCAAGGCTGTGGCAGGTAGGTGGAACTCGGATAGTTCACCTACCATATCCGTAAGTCTGTTTGTGTTCCCCTTTTCCCTGCAGCTTGGCCAGTGAGACCCCTGTTCCTCAGTATTCAGAAGGAACAGGCCGTCTTACCTTGACTCCTAGTCCAGGGACCGGTCGGAGGGTGAGTTAGGGATCCGAGGTTCCGGAGCATGGGTCCTCCTACCTTAAAGGTCGGCCCATGCAGCTAGGAGTTAGGGTCAGGTTAGGGACGCTTTAGGAGGTGACCTGCTCCCTAATCCTGTTGTCCTGGCCGAGCAGCCATAACATCACGTGGCATCGCACGGCTGAGGATTTTCCCCATCCTCAGCCGTGACACCTACATAGAGGGGTTTTAATCAGGCATTTGAAATACAGCCATTTGAAATACAGCCATTTTGTCAAAGATATATTTACTTCAGGCCTACAGTGGTTCAGACCGTGTGAGATACCCCGTCTACATACAGGGGTTTGAATCAGGCATTTGAAATATAGCCATTTTGTGCAAAGATATATTTACTTCAGGCCTACAGTGGTTCAGGCCCTGTGAGAAACTCCCTCTACATGCAGAGGTTTTAATCAGGCATTTGAAATACAGCCATTTAAAATACACTTATTTTGGGCAAAGAAATATTTACTTCAGGCATACACTGGTTCAGACCGTGTGACATACCCCCCATACATACAGGGGTTTGAATCAGGCATTTGAAATACAGACATTTAAAATACAGCCATTTTGGGCAAAGAAATATTTACTTCAGGCCGACAGTGGTTCAGACCGTGTGAGATACCCCCCTACATACAGGGGTTTGAATCAGGCATTTGAAATACAGCCATTTGAAATACAGCTATTTTGTGCAAATATATATTTACTTTAGGCCTACAGTGGTTCAGACCGTGTGAGATACCACCTCTACATACAGGGGTTTGAATCAGGCATTTGAAATACAGCCATCTTGTGCAAAGAAATATTTACTTCAGGCCTACAGTGGTTTAGGCCCTGTGAGATACCCCCTCTACATACAGGGGTTTGAATCAGGCATTTGAAATATAGCCATTTTGTGCAAAGATATATTTACTTCAGGCCTACAGTGGTTCAGGCCCTGTGAGAAACTCCCTCTACATGCAGAGGTTTTAATCAGGCATTTGAAATACAGCCATTTAAAATACACTTATTTTGGGCAAAGAAATATTTACTTCAGGCATACACTGGTTCAGACCGTGTGACATACCCCCCTACATACAGGGGTTTGAATCAGGCATTTGAAATACAGACATTTAAAATACAGCCATTTTGGGCAAAGAAATATTTACTTCAGGCCGACAGTGGTTCAGACCGTATGAGATACCCCCCTACATACAGGGGTTTGAATCAGGCATTTGAAATACAGCTATTTGAAATACAGCTATTTTGTGCAAAGATATATTTACTTTAGGCCTACAGTGGTTCAGACCGTGTGAGATACCACCTCTACATACAGGGGTTTGAATCAGGCATTTGAAATACAGCCATTTTGTGCAAAGAAATATTTACTTCAGGCCTACAGTGGTTTAGGCCCTGTGAGATACCCCCTCTACATACAGGGGTTTGAATCAGGCATTTGAAATATAGCCATTTAAAATACAGCCATTTTGGGCAAAGAAATATTTACTTCAGGCCTACAGTGGTTCAGACCGTGTGAGATACCCCCCTACATACAGGGGTTTGAATCAGGCATTTGAAATACAGCCATTTTGTGCAAAGATATATTTACTTCAGGCCTACATTGGTTCAGACCGTGTAAAATACCCCTCTACATACAGGGGTTTGAATCAGGCATTTGAAATACAGCCATTTTGTGCAAAGATATATTTACTTCAGGCCTACAGTGGTTCAGGCCCTGTGAGATACCCCCTCTACATACAGGGGTTTGAATCAGGCATTTTAAACACAGACATTTAAAATACGGCCATTTTGGTCAAAGAAATATTTACTTCAGGCCTACAGTGGTTCAGACCGTGTGAGATATCCCCTCTATACAGCGGTTTGAATAAGGCATTTGAAATACAGCCATTTTGGGCAAAGAAATATTTACTTCAGGCCTACAGTAGTTCAGACCATTTTAGATACCCCCCTACATACAGGGGTTTGAGTCAGGCATTTGAAATACAGCCATTTGAAATATAGCCATTTTGTGTAAAGATATATTTACTTCAGGCCTACAGTAATTCAGACCGTGTGAGTTACCCCCTCTACATAAAGGGGTTTGAATCAGGCATTTGAAATACAGCCATTTGAAATACAGCCATTTTGTGTAAAGAAATATTTACTCCAGGCCTACAGTGGTTCAGGCCCTGTGAGATACCCCCTCTACCTTTAGGGGTTTGAATCAGGCATTTGAAATACAGCCATTTAAAATACAGCCATTTTGGGCAAATAAATATTTACTTCAGGCCTACAGTGGTTAGGACCGTGTGAGATACCTCCTCTACAAACAGGGGTTTGAATCAGGCATTTGAAATACAGCCATTTAAAATACAGCCATTTTGGGCAAAGAAATATTTACTTCAGGCCTACAGTAGTTCAGACCGTTTGAGATACCCCCCTACATACAGGGGTTTGAATCAGGCATTTGAAATACAGCCATTCGAAATACAGCCATTTTGTGCAAAGATATATTTACTTTAGGCCTACAGTGGTTCAGACCGTGTGAGATACCCCCTCTACATACAGGGGTTTGAATCAGGCATCTGAAATACAGCCATTTGAAATACAGCCATTTTGTGCAAAGATATATTTACTTCAGGCCTACAGTGGTTCAGGCCCTGTGAGATACCCCCTCTACATACAGGGGTTTGAATCAGGCATTTGAAATACAGCCATTTGAAATACAGCCATTTTAAATACAGCCATTTTGTGCAAAGATATATTTACTTCAGGCCTACAGTGGTTCAGACCGTGTGAGATACCCCCTCTACATACAGGGGTTTGAATCAGGCATTTGAAATACAGCCATTTGAAATTCAGCCATTTTGGGCAAAGATATATTTACTTCAGGGCTACACTGGTTCAGACCGTGTGAGATACCCCCCTACATACAGGGGTTTGAATCAGGCATTTGAAATACAGCCATTTAAAATACAGCCATTTTGGGCAAAGAAATATTTACTTCAGGACTACAGTGGTTCAGACCGTGTGAGATACCCCCCTACATACAGGGGTTTGAATCAGGCATTTGAAATACAGCCATTTGAAATACAGCTATTTTAAATACAGCCATTTTGTGCAAAGATATATTTACTTCAGGCCTACAGTGGTTCAGACCATGTGAGATACCCCCTCTACATACAGGGGTTTGAATCCGGCATTTGAAATACAGCCATTTGAAATACAGCCATTTTGTGCAAAGATATATTTACTTCAGGCCTACAGTGGTTGAGGCCCTGTGAGATACCCCCTCTACATACAGGGGTTTGAATCAGGCATTTGAAATACAGGCATTTAAAATACAGCCATTTTGGGCAAAGAAATATTTACTTCAGGCCTACAGTGGTTCAGACCGTATGAGATACCCCCCTACATACAGGGGTTTGAATCAGGCATTTGAAATACAGCTATTTGAATTACAGCCATTTTCGGCAAAGATATATTTACTTCAGGCCTACACTGGTTCAGACCTTGTGAGATACCCCCCTACATTCAGGGGTTTGAATCAGGCATTTGAAATACAGCCATTTAACCACTCCAGCCCCCCTAGCTTAAACCCCCTTAATGACCAGACCACTTTTTAAAATTCTGCACTACACTACTTTCACGGTTTATTGCTCGGTCATACAATTTACCACCCAAATGAATTTTACCTCCTTTTCTTCTCACTAATAGAGATTTAATCTTGTGGTATTTCATTGCTGCTGACATTTAAACTTTTTTTGATATTAATCGAAATTGACCGAAATTTTTGCAAAAAAATTAAATTTTTCACTTTCGGTTGTAAAATTTTTCAAATAAAACTACATTTCTATATAAATTTTTCTCAAAATTTATTGTTCTACATGTCTTTGATTAAAAAAAAAATGCAATAAGTGTATATTTATTGGTTTGGGTAAAAGTTATAGCGTTTACAAACTATGGTACAAAAATTTGAATTTCCGCATTTTGAAGCAGCTCTGACTTTCTGAGCACCTGTCATGTTTCCTGAGGTTCTACAATGCCCAGACAGTAGAAACACCCCACAAATGACCCCATTTCGGAAAGTAGACACCCTAAGGTATTCGCTGATGGGCATAGTGAGTTCATGGAAGTTTTTATTTTTTGTCACAAGTTAGAGGAAAATGATTTATTTACTTTTATTTATTTTTTTTATTACAAAGTCTTATATTCCACTAACTTGTGACAAAAAATGAAATTTTACATGAACTCACCATACCCCTCACGGAATACATTGGGGTATCTTCTTTCCAAAATGGGGTCACTTGTGGGGTATTTATACTGCCCTGGCATTTTAGGGGCCCTAAAGCGTGAGAAGAAGTCTGGAATCCAAATGCGTAAAAAATGCTCTGTGAAATCGTAAAGATACTCTTTGGAATTTGGGCCCCTTTGTGCACCTAGGCTGCAAAAAAGTGTCACACATGTGGTATCGCCATACTCAGAAGAAGTAGGACAATGTGTTTTGGGGTGTATTTTTACATATACCCATTCTGGGTGAGAGAAATATCTCTCTAAAAGTCAACTTTTCCCATTTTTTTTTATACAAAGTTGTCATTTTAGAGAGATATTTCTCTCACCCAGGATGGGTATATGTAAAAATACACCCCAAAACACATTGCCCTACTTCTCCTGAGTACGGCGATACAACATGTGTGACACTTTTTTGCAGCCTAGGGCCCACATTCCTTTTAGGAGGGCATTTTTAGACATTTGGATTCCAGACTTCTTCTCACGCTTTAGGGCCCCTAAAATTCCAAGGCAGTATAAATACCCCACATGTGACCCCATTTTGGAAAGAAGACACCCCAAGGCATTCCGTGATGGGCATGGCGAGTTCATAGAATTATATTTTTTTTGGCACAAGTTAGCTGGAAATAGATTATTTTTTGTTTTTTCTCACAAAGTCTCCCTTTCCGCTAACTTGTGACAAAAATTTCAATCTTTCATGGACTCAATATGCCCCTCAGCGATTACCTTGGGGTGTCTTCTTTCCGAAATGGGGTCATTTTGTGGGGTGTTTGTACTGCCCTGGCATTTTAGGGGCCCTAAAGCGTGAGAAGAAGTCTGGAATATAAATGTCTAAAAATTTTTATGCATTTGGATTCCGTGAGAGGTATGGTGAGTTCGTGTGAGATTTTATTTTTTGTCACAAGTTAGTGGAATATGAGACTTTGTAAGAAAAAACAAAAAAAACAACAAAAAAAATCAATTTCCGCTAACTTGTGCCAAAAAAAAAAAACCTTCTATGAACTCGCCATGCCCCTCAAAAGTGATCTTTTTATAGAGCCGCAGCGATTTTACGGTGTTTTTGCAGTGATCAGAAAAAAAAAAAATTATGTCACTGCGGTGGGGCGGACTGAATGCAAGTGTGCGCACAAGATCAGGCCTGATCGGGCGAACACTGCGTTTTTTGTAGAGCCTATAAAACATGTCCTATTATAGTCCACAATTGCGGACAAGAAAAGGCATTTTCTATATAGTTCTGGCAATGTGCGGATCCGCAAAATGCGAAAGCACATTGCCGGTGTCCGTGTTTTGCGGATCCGCGGTGTCCGTGTTTTGCGGATCCGTGGATCCGCAAAACACATACGGACGTCTGAATGGAGCCTTACAGGGGGATGATCAATGACAGGGGGGTGATCAGGGAGTCTATATGGGGTGATCACCCCCCTGTCATTGATCACCCCCCTGTAAGGCTCCATTCAGACGTCCATATGTGTTTTGCGGATCCGCGGATCCGCAAAGCACATACGGACGTATGAATGGAGCCTTACAGGGGGGTGATCAATGACAGGGGGGTGATCAGGGAGTCTATATGGGGTGATCAGGGGTTATTGAGGGGTTAATAAGTTACAGGGGGGTGTAGTGTAGTGGTGTTTGGTGCTACTTACAGAGCTGCCTGTGTCCTGCTGCACAATACAAATGCACTATAATGTACTTTCTATGTTAGAAGGTATATTATAGGTATATCACACCCCTTAATATGTTTTTTTGGAGGGGGCAACAGGTATATCACACCAGTTGCAAATAGTTATTCTAAGAACGTTTGTCCCGCTATCTAGCTGCGGTATTTCAGCAGAACTGCACACAACTACTGCACAATACAAATGCACTATAATATACTTTCTAGGTTAGAAGGTATATTAAAGGTATATCACACCCCTCAATCAGTTTTTATTTGGGGGGCAACAGGTATATAACACCAGTTGCAATTAGTTATTCCAATAGCGTTTGTCCCTCTATCTAGCTGCAGTATCGCAGCAGAACCGCACACAACCGCTGCACAATACAAATGCACTATAATAAATGCACCATTTCTATGTTAGAAAGTATATTATAAGTATATCACACCCCTCTGTATGTCACACCTATCGATAGCACACCTATACCAGTCCTTAAAAGGAGCGTTTGGTGTCTCTAACAGTCTGTCCCTGCTCCACACAGCAACCTCTCCCTACACTGGCAAAAAACTGAATGTAAAATGGCTGCCAGATCGGGTTTATTTATAGGGTAGGGGGTGTGTCCATTTTCTAAAACGTCTCAATTGACTGTCCTGTCCCACCTTATGGATGTGTCATGGGTCAAAGTTCGACACAATGCAAAAGAACATGGTGCCGGCGGACATCGCCATATGTTCGTATGTTCGGCGAACCGCGAACGAGTAAGGTTCATCGCGAAACGACCGCAGGGCGAACTGCAAGGCCATCTCTACTTATATATATAATACAGATAGTGGGAGATAGTCAGTGTAGGTTGTATCCTGATATAGTGTAGCTGATAGGTTCTGCTGTCCATACATATATGCAGACCTGCTAAAATGTGAAGTTTCACGTATTGCGCCAAAATATTTGCATCATTAGTGTGATTAGCGCAATCGCAAATATATTGGAACACTCTAACTGCATATAAAGCCATTTTTAATGTTCTGCCGTGCCAACCATTCTCTCCAGTCTCAGGAAACTTCTAGCAGCTTGGAAAATGTAGCAAAAGTGACCCACGCCTGTATTTCACGCGCATTACGTGAATATTACATTTCAGATTTTTCGCAATCAAGAAAATAGTCTCGAATTTGCGAATATATGCCGAATATTCCCCCAAATATTTGTGAAATATAGCAAATTCAAATATAGCCCCTGCCACTTATTACTTATATAAATGAGAGTTTTTTCAATCAAGCCACTTAGTGAAATGATAGCCATACACATGAGATTAAAGTCAGCTGAAATGGACGATTTAAGAAAATGATCATTTGTGATGGCCGACAGCCGACATATTGGGCATCTGTCAGCAGATCTGTACTTATGAAACTGGCTGACCTGTTGCATGTGTGCTTTGCAGCTGAAGACATCTGTGTGGGTCCCATGTTCATATGTGCCCACATTGCTGAGAAAAATGAAGTTTTAATATATGCAAATGAGCCTCTAGGATCAATAGTGGTGTGGTGTCGCCATTACACCTAGAGGCTCAGCTCTCTCTGTAACTGTCACTCTCTCTGCACTTTGATTGACTTTAGGAGAAGTTTGGGCCATGCAGCGAAAATGTAATCACGCCTGTGTCACCGCCAGCTCTCTGAGAAGCTCTGGCAGACGTTCTTCTGTACCTCTTGCATGATGTTCTTTGTTTTGGTTTCACTTTGTTATCCCTTTTCCTTCTCCCAGCTGTCATCTATTTACACTGATTGCCTCACTTTATATCCCCTCCCATACTGCCTCACTTTGCGGTTTATACTACTTCCTGGACTGTGCTCACTGCTAGATGCTGCAACTGCTGGTTCCTCAGATAAGTCTTTTCCTTTATTTGTGTTTCCGTGCTGGCTTGATTCTAGGTGACCCTGACTCCCTCCTTATTAAGTGCAGGGAGCCGGTGGTCATGTCCCGTCACTATTATAGGGTTTTCAGGTGTCACACAGTCTAGGTACGAGGGCATGCCATTTTCTATCATAAAGATCTTTGCATGGGCAGAGCAGTCAAGGAGAGCTCTAGGGGTTTTATAAATGACGATGTGGGAGATAGGGAGTTGTTGGCCATCAAATTAGCTTTTGAGGAATGGCGCCATTGGCTAGAGGGAGCCAGACACCCTATTACCGTGTTTACCGACCATAAGAATCTGTCCTACTTGGAATCCAGCCAAGTGTCTGAACCCGAGACAGGCCAGATGGTCTTTATTTTTTTCTAGGTTTAATTTTGTTGTCACGTTCCGCCCTGGGGTTAAAAATGTGAAGGCTGATGCCCTGTCACGTTGTTTTCCGGAAGGGGGGAACTTTGAAGACCCGGGTCCCATTATGGCTGAAGGGGTGGTCTTCTCTGCTCTTTATCCTGATTTGGAGATGGAGGTTCAGGCAGCCCAGGCAGAGGCTCCTGATCTTTGTCCTCCTGGGAGGTTGTTTGTGCCTCTCGCTTTACGACACAAGGTTTTTAAGGAGCACCACGATACTGTCCTTGCTGGGCACCCGGGGAGTAGAGCCACAGTGGATCTCATTGCTCGGATATTCTGGTGGGCGGCTCTTCGTAAGACGGTTGAGGGTTTTGTGGCAGCCTGCGAGACCTGCGCTCGTGCCAAGGTCCCTCATTCACGGCCATCGGGTTCTCTCCTCCCGTTACCCATTCCTTCCCATCCTTGGACGCATCTGTCCATGGACTTCATTCCGGACCTGCCTCGTTCCTCGGGGAAGACTGTGATTCTGGTAGTAGTGGACCGTTTTAGCAAAATGGCGCATTTCATTCCCTTTCCTGGGTTACCCAATGCTAAAACGCTGGCGCAAGCATTTGTTGATCACATTGTCAAATTGCATGGCATTCCTTCAGACCTAGTTTCTGATAGGGGCACGCAGTTTGTTTCCAGATTCTGGAAGGCTTTCTGTTCTCGCTTGGGGGTTCGGTTGTCGTTCTCTTCTGCTTTTCACCCGCAGTCGAATGGCCAGATCGAACGCGTCAATCAGAATCTGGAGACATATCTGCGCTGTTTTGTGGCAGAGAATCAGGAGGATTGGTGTTCTTTTTTTGTCCCTTGCTGAGTTTGCTTTAAATAACCGTCGCCAGGAGTCCTCAGATAAGTCACAATTTTTTGGTGCATATGGGTTTCATCCGCAGTTTGGGACATTCTCTGAAGAGGGGTCTTCAGGTTTACCTGATGAGGAGAGATTTTCCTCGTCTTTTCATTTAATTGGCAAAAGATTCAGGGTAATCTGAAGAGGATGAGTCAGAGATCTTATGTGTGTGGCAGATAAGAGACATGTGCCTGGTCCGGACCTGAATGTGGGTGATCTGGTGTGGTTGTCTACAAAGAATATCAAACTGAAGGTTCCCTCCTGGAAGTTGGGTCCTAAGTTTATTGGGCCTTACAAGATCTTGTCCGTCATCAATCCCGTTGCCTTCCATCTTGATCTTCCTCAGACTTGGAAGATCCATAATGTTTTTCACAGGTCCCTATTAAAACCTTATTTCCAACCCACTGTACCCTCCTCTTTGCCTCCTCTTCCGATTGTTGTTGATGGTAATCTTGAATTTCAGGTCTCTAGGATTGTGGATTCTCGCATTATCTGCGGTTCTCTCCAGTATCTCGTTCATTGGGAGGGTTATGGTCCTGAGGAGAGGATGTGGGTCCCAATGGCGGACATTAAGGCCACTCGTCTTATCAGGGCTTTCCATAGGTCCCATCCTGAGAAGGTTGGCTCTGAGTGTCCGGAGTCCACTCGTAGAGAGAGGGGTACTGTCACCACCAGCTCTCTGGGAAGCTCTGGCAGACGTTCTTCTGTACCTCTTGCATGATGTTCTTTGTTTTGGTTTCACTTTGTCATCCCTTTTCCTTCTCCCAGCTGTCTGCTATTTACACTGATTGCCTCCCTTTATATCCCCTCCCATACTGCCTCACTTTGCGGTTTATACTACTTCCTGGATTGTGCTCACTGCTAGATGCTGCAACTGCTGTTTCCTCAGATAAGTCTTTTCCTTTATTTGTGTTTCCGTGCTGGCTTGATTCTAGGTGACCCTGACTCCCTCCGTATTAAGTGCAAGGAGGTGGTGGTCGTGTCCCCTTACTATTATAGGGTTTTCAGGTGTCAAACAGTCTAGGTATGAGGGCATGCTATTTTCTATCATAAAGATCTTTGCATGGGCAGAGCAGTCAGGGAGAGCTCTAAGGGTTTTATAGGGCTCACCCATATGTTCCTTAGTTTGGGATCAAGTCAGTCGGATGTTTATTTATAACTTCCAGTTTTCTGCAACAGCATCCGTGACAGCCTGACCCTGACTTCTCCTAAGACCTCTTTCACACGAACGTGTGCGCTCCGTGGCCGTATTGCGGACCGCATTTGCGGATCCGCAATACACGGGTGCTGTTCCGTGGGCATTCCACATCACGGATGCGGACCCATTCATTTGAATGGGTCAGCAAATCCGGAGATGCGGAATGGTGCGGAGTGGAAGCATGGAACGAAACTCTATGGAAGCACTACGGAATGCTTTCGTCCTATCTTTTTTCAGAACGGCGGATCACGGACCCATAAAAGTGAATGGGTCCACAATCCGCTGCGCCTGCCCCACAGTTGGTGTTCGTGCATTGCGGCACGCAATTTGCGGTCCGCAGCACGGCCACGGGGCGTTCGTGTGCAAGAGGCCTACGGAGGAGAAGACATGGCAGTTACAGAAAAAGCAGAGCCTCTAGCAGTAAAGGTAATGCCCCAGTTGCTCCTAGAGGCTCAGTTATATATATTAAGATATAATTTTTCTCAGCAAGGCGGACATATATTAACATGGGACTAACACAAATACCTTCAGCTGCCAAGAGCTCATGTAACAGATCAGCCAGTTACATAGTTACAATACTGACAGATGTCCATTAAGTCTGCTTAAAGAGGACCTTTCATCTGTTTAACCCTAGTCTAATTAGGGTCTTACTTTATAGGGAGGCCCCCACTGATGTCATTGCACTTTTTTTCCCCCGAAGACCGCTGTTGTTCCCCATTGAATACGGCACCTTATATTCTAATTAGCCAACTTGGTTATACTAGACGGAGACTGGAGCGGTTCTCTTTTTCTTCGCCAAGGAGAATGTGCATATAAGGCGTTGAAATCAACGGGGACAACAGCGGACGAACAAGGGGGGGGGGGGGGATTTAAAAAAAATAAGTGTAATGACATCGGGGGGGCCGCCCTATAAGGTAATACCCTAATTAGACAAGGGCTAAACAGATGAAAGGTCCTCTTTAAAATCTTTAAGATTTTAAAAAACGAACTCTATTTTCATCCAGGCTAGTCTGGCTTGCTGCTGGTGGGATCATTCGCATGAATGATCCCACTGACCACTGATCGGTCGTGATGTGACCAATAGAGATGTCCCAAACTATTCGCCAGCGAACAGTTCCTTGCGAACATCGCTTGTTCGCGTTCGCCGCTGCGGTCGAACATATGCGATGTTCGGTCCGCCCTCTATTCGTCATCATTGAGTAAACTTTGACCCTGTACCTCACAGTCTGCAGACACATTCCAGCCAATCAGCATCATACCCTCCCTCCCAGACCCTCCCACCTCCTGGACAGCATCCATTTTAGATTCATTCGGAAGCTGCATTATTAGTGAGAGGAGGGACAGTGTAGCTGCTGCTGATTTAATAGGGAAATCGATAGCTAGGCTAGTGTATTCAGTGTCCACTACAGTCTTGAAAGACTCATCTGATCTCTGCTGTAAGGACAGCACCCCAAAAAGCCCTTTTTAGGGCTAGAACATCAGTCTGCTTTTTTTTTTTCTGTGTAATCTAATTGCAGTTGCCTGCCAGCGTGTGTGTCAGGCTCACAGCGTATACTGTGCCCACTTGCCCAGTGCCACCACTCATATCTGGTGTCACAGTAGCTTGCATTTAAAAAAAAACAACACTTTTTTTTACTGTAATATAATAGCAGTCAGTTGCCTGCACGCACGCGTGTGTTTCATGCCCTGCAAGTGCATAGTGTCACCAGCGCAACTCATATTTGGTGTCACAGTAGATTACATTTAAAAAAATATATATATTTTGACTGTGAATAAATAGCAGTCAGTTGCTTGCACGCGTGTGTGTGTTTCAGGCCCTGCAAGTGCATAGTGTCACCAGCGCAACTCATATCTGGTGTCACATTAGATTACATTTAAAGAAAAACTAAAATTTTTACTGTGAATAAATAGCAGTCAGTTGCTTGCACGCGTGTGTGTGTTTCAGGCCCTGCAAGTGCATAGTGTCACCAGCGCAACTCAGATCTGGTGTCACATTAGATTAAATTTAAAGAAAAACAACAATTTTGACTGTGAATAAATAGCAGTCAGTTGCTTGCACGCGTGTGTGTGTTTCAGGCCCTGCAAGTGCATAGTGTCACCAGCGCAACTCATATCTGGTGTCACATTAGATTACATTTAAAGAAAAACAACAATTTTGACTGTGAATAAATAGCAGTCAGTTTCCTGCACGCGTGTGTGTGTTTCAGGTCCTGCAAGTGTATAGTGTCACCAGCGCAACTCATATCTGGTGTCACAGTAGATTACATTTAAAAAAACAAAAAACAATTTTGACTGTAATAGATTGAATAGCAGTTAGTTGTCTGCAAGCGTGTGTGTCAGGCCTACACCGTCTACTCTGCCAACTTCTGCCAGTGCACAGTGCCACTCATATCTGGTGTCACAGTAGCTTGCACGCATAGTACAACTAAACTAATTTAAAAACAATGACAAGCAGAGGCAGGCCACCCCGCAGGGGCCGTCGTGGTCGTGGTGCTGTGATTCCCTTTGGCCCTAGAATAATGCCTAGTGTTCAGAGGCCACGTACCCTGAACTTGAAAAGTTTGAGGACATAGTTGACTGGCTAACATAGGACACCCAATCTTCTACAGCTTCCGCTCGGAACCTTGACGCACCATCCTCCTCCAGCTCAGCTTCGGGCACCTCTCAAGTTACCACTCGCCCGCCTGCCGCCACCACCAACACTAGGACCACAGCCGCTTCACTTGATTTGTCAGAGGAGTTATTTACACATCATTTGGAAGAAATGAGTGATGTGCAACCATTATTGCCAGAGGATGTAGATAACAGGGATATGTCTCAGTCAGGCAGCATTACACACATGGACGTACGGTGTGATGATGATGATGTTGTACCCGCTGCTGCTTCCTTTGCTGAGTTGTCAGATACAAGTGAAGCGGTTGATGATGACGATGTGTCCGTGGATGTCACGTGGGTGCCCGCTCGAAGAGAAGAAGAACAGGGAGAAAGTTCAGATGGGGAGACAGAGAGTAGGAGTAGACGAGTTGGAAGCAGGGGAAGGTCATCGCAAGGAGCTAGTGGCACAGTCAGACAGCATGCATCGGCACCCGGGGTCAGCCAGACAGCACGCCAATCAACGCATGCTGTTGCCACCACCAGAATGACATCATTGCAGAGATCAGCAGTGTGGCATTTTTTTTGTGTGTCTGCCTCTGACACCAGCGATGTCATTTGCAACCTGTGCCAAAAGAAACTGAAGTCCAACACCCACCTAGGTACAACTGCTTTGCGAAGGCACATGATCTCAAATCACAAACGCCTATGGGATCAACACATGAGTACAAGCAGCACACAAACTCAAAGCCGCCATCCTCCTCCTGGTCCAGCATCTTCAGCCATGTCAACCACTGCTGTCCTCCTTGCCCCCTCTCAACCATCCGCCACTCCGTCTCTCACCTTGAGAAGTTCCTGCTCATCTGCGCACAGTCAGGTGTCTGTCAAGGACATGTTTGAGCGTAAGAAGCCAATGTCACAAAGTCACCCCCTTGCCCGACGTCTGGCAGCTGGCTTGTCGGAACTCTTAGCCCGCCAGCTTTTACCATACAAGCTGGTGGAGTCTGAGGCCTTCCTAAAATTTGTAGCTATTGGGACACCGCAGTGGAAGGTACATGGCCGAAATTTCTTTGCACAAAAGGCAATCCCCAACCTGTACTCGATTGTGCAAAAGGAAGTCATGGCATGTCTGGCACACAGTGTTGGGGCAAGGGTCCATCTGACCACTGATACCTGGTCTGCAAAGCACGGTCAGGGCAGGTATATCACCTACACTGCGCATTGGGTAAACCTGCTGACGACTGCCAAGCATGTAATGCGTGGCTCTGCAGAGGAGTTGGTGACACCGCCATGACTTTCAGGCAGGCCTGCTGCCACCTCCTCTACTTCTCCTACTCCATCCTCTTCCATAACCTCCTCGGCTGAGTCCTCTTCTGCTGCTGCGTCTTGCTCCACATCAACAGCACCCCCCAAGCTCCCCAGGGGCTATTCCACATCCCGGATACAACAGTGTCACGCCGTCTTGGGGTTGACTTGCCTGAAAGCAGAGAGTCACACCGGACCAGCACTCCTGTCCGCCCTGAACGCACAGGTGGATCAGTGGCTGACTCCGCACCAACTGGAGATCGGCAAAGTGGTGTGTGCCAACGGAAGCAATTTGTTGGCGGCATTGAATTTGGGCAAGTTGACACATGTGCCGTGCATGGCACATGTGTTGAATCTGATTGTACAACGCTTTGTGCATAAGTACCCAGGCTTACAGGATGTCTTCAAGCAGGCCAGGAAGATGTGTGGCCATTTCAGGCGTTCCTACACGGCCATGGGGCACTTTTCAGATATGCAGCGGCGAAACAACATGCCAGTGAGGCGCTTGATTTGCGACAGCCCGACACGTTGGAATTCAACACTCCTAATGTTCGACCGCCTGCTCCAACAAGAAAAAGCCGTCAACGAGTATTTGTATGACCGGGGTGCTAGGACAATCTCTGCGGAGCTGGGAATTTTTTTGCCACGTTACTGGACGCTCATGCGCAATGCCTGTAGGCTCATGCGTCCTTTTGAGGAGGTGACAAACCTAGTCAGTCGCACCGAAGGCACCATCAGCGACATCATCCCATTTGTTTTCTTCCTGGAGCGTGCCCTGTGAACAGTGCTGGATCAGGCCGTAGATGAGCGTGAAGAGGAAGAGGAAGAGTTGTGGTCACCATCACCACCAGAAACAGCCTTATCAGCATCGCTTGCTGGACCTGCGGAAACACTGGAAGAGGAGTGTGAGGAAGAGGAGTCAGAGGAGGAATGTGGCTTTGAGAAGGAGGAGGAAGACCAACCACAGCAGGTATCCCAGGGTGCTCGTTGTCACCTAACTGGCGCCCGTGGTGTTGTACGTGGCTGGGGGGAAGAACAGACATTCAGCGAGATCACTGAGGATGAGGAACGGGACATGAGTAGCTCGGCATTCAACCTTGTGCAAATGGGGTCTTTCATGCTGTCGTGCCTGTTGAGGGACCCTCGTATAAAAAGGCTGAAGGAGAACGACCAGTACTGGGTAGCCACCCTACTAGACCCCCGGTATAAGCTGAAAGTGCCTGAAATGTTACCGAATTATCGCAAGTAGGAAAGGATGCAGCAGTTCCAAAATAAATTAAAAAGTATGCTTTACACAGCATATAAGGGTGATGTCACAGCACTACGGGAATCTAACAGGGGAAGAGGTGAAAGTAATCCTCCTACCATGACCACGCCGGCAAGGACAGGACGCTTTACAGACGTGTTGTTGGTGGAGGACATGCAGAGCTTTTTAAGTCCTACGCATCGCCACAGCCCTTCGGGGTCCACCCTCAGAGAACGACTCGACCGACAGGTAGCAGACTACCTTGCCTTAACTGCAGATATCGACACTCTGAGGAGCGATAAACCCCTTGACTACTAGGTGTGCAGACTTGACCTGTGGCCTGAGCTATCCCAATTTGCGATAGAACTTCTGGCCTGCCCCGCTTCAAGTGTCCTGTCAGAAAGGACCTTCAGTGCAGCAGGAGGTATTGTCACTGAGATGAGAAGTCGTCTAGGTCAAAAAAGTCTAGATTACCTCACCTTTATTAAGATGAATGAGGCATGGATCCCGAAGGGACTGACAGTGGACGATACATTTGACTAATAAAGGCCTGGTGATGATGAGATGAGCTGCCGTGGGCTAAAAATGGTCCACACGCTGCTGTACTTTATCTCTGCATGCCGGATGACTTGCGTGACTTATCCGCCACCAACTAGGGTTCAAGCCGCAATGTTTTAGTGCACTTTCTACCTGGAAAACATCAATTTTTCTGGCCGCTGCTACAGCAGCGGCTGCAACAATACCTAATTTTTCAGGCATGTGTACATGCCTAATTTTTCTGGCCTCTGGTGCTGCACTGTGGCTGCAAAAAAAAAAAAAAGGCACATACATTTATCAATTCCACTTCGTGATCGTTACCTTGTTGTGGTGAAGGGGCTTGCGTATCACAATGAAGCGACCACCTCTATAATTGTGTTGGAAATGGCAATGTTGGCACACCCCAGATGATAAGGTCGTTGCTTCATTGTGAACAGACCAAAAGCGATCGGCTGAATAATTTTGCATAGAAAAAACATGAATTTTCTTTGTGATCATCTAAGGTGATCATTAAAGCCTATTAGGCCAACAATGGGCCCACACTGCAGAATCATTGTTTTCTGGGTCACTTAACTGTCACTGAACTCCCTCAGCATGACCATAGGCTTTGAAAAACACCCATCGCCTGCAATCTCCCAAACGTGCGCACGAGCACAGTCATCACTACACCAAGATTGACGCATAGAGGAATAAAATTTATGTCATGAGTGTGTCAACTATTGACAACTCTTTGCGGTTGTCTAAAATCTATTCCATACACGTTCCCTGATAGGGGACGTAACAGGGATTAAACTGATAGGAATAGTACTACTTCACACACCTAATAATAAATAATAATAATAATAATAATAATAATAATAGAGGACGTAACAGGTATTAAACTGATAGGAATAGTACTAGTTAACACACCACTCATATCTGGTGGCACAGTACATTGCACGGCGCACGCGCAGTGCCCCAAATTGGAAGTAGGAGGACCGACCAAGCACCTTTTTCTATCTCCCGATTCCTAAAATCTATTCCATAGACCAGGCCCTGATAGGGGACGTAACAGGGATTAAACTGATAGGAATAGTATTTAACATACCACTCATATTGGGATTGCACAGTACATTACACAGCGCACGCGCAGTGCCCCAAATTGGAAGTAAGAGGAACGACCAAGCATCTTTTTCCATCTCCCGGTTCCTAAAATCTATTCCATACACGTCCCCTGATAGGGGACGTAACAGGGATTAAACTGATAGGAATAGTACTACTTAAACACACCACTCATATCTGGTGGCACAGTACATTGCAAGCCGTACGCACAGTGCCCCAAATTGGAAGTAAGAGGACCGACCAAGCATCTTTTTCCATCTCCCGGTTCCTAAAATCTATTCCATACACCGGCCCCTGATAGGGGACAAAACAGAGATTAAACTGTTAAGAACAGATTTTTTTTAATTAAAAAAGGACAGCCTCTGCGGAGCTGGGTATTTTTTGGCCGCATTACTGAATGCTCATGCACAATGGCTGTAGGCTCATGCGTCCTTTTGCGGAGGTGACAAATCTGGTCAGTCAAACCCAAGGCAACTTCATCGACCTCATCCCATATGCGTTTTTTCTGGAGCGTGCCCTGCGAAGAGTGCTGGATCAGGCCGTAGATGAGCATGAAGAGGAAGAGTTGTGGTCACCATCACCACCAAAAGCAGCCTTATAGTCGTCGATTGCTGGACCTGCGGCAATGCAGAGGGCTGGGTGGAGGAAGAGACCTTCAATGACGTCATTGAGGACAAGGAATGGGACATGACTAGCTTGGTATCCAACCTTGTGCAAATGGGGAGTTTGCAGTTGTGCAAATGGACTGTTTGCGGTTGTTTGCGGTGCGTTAAACGGGGAGTTTGGTCTGTCATAGTTTGGTCTGTCAATGTGAAGTGGGCGTAACCCTTACACTACCTGATCGATACAACATCATACCTGATGTTTTAAAGCACGTTATTTCAAACAATTTAGGAATGTTAGGTGATTTATGCCCTTTATGGATTAAAACCCGAATCTGCGTCAACTACGTAATTTTCCATGGGAGTTTTGCCATGGATCCCCCTCCGGCATGCCACAGTCCAGGTGTTAGTCCCCTTGAAACAACTTTTCCATCACTATTGTGGCCAGAAAGAGTCCCTGTGGGTTTTAAAATATGCCTGCCTATTGAAGTCTATGGCGGTTCGCCCGGTTCGCCCGTTCGCGAACATTTGCGAAAATTCGCGTCCGCCATTCGCGAACGGAAAATTTTATGTTCGCGACATCTCTAGTGATCAACCGGTTTCTCATGTGTATTAATTTCTCATGTGTTTAAGACTATATGATCAGGGTGCTGCATGTGAACAAAATCCAGCCCACCCATGGTGGCCAAAGAAGATATGATATAGCTAATGGTCACTGTGGGTGGCTGAGGTATCGTGTTGTCTTATCTTTAGGACTTTACCATCTCTAATTACAAACCTGATATACGCAGTGTTACACAATTACCAATGGTATGAGTTTACCAGGGCCTATTTCTGTTCTCTGCAGGGTTGTCTCTGTAACTGCTGCTTCCCTTTCATTGTTGTTTCATTTTTTTTCATTAATTCTTTTTTTCTTTAGATTTTAGGACTCTTAAACCATCTGATATATTTCTAATTAAAGTATTCCCAGGTGCGAAAAGCAGCCAAGTGTCCCTGGAAACCGATGGAAAATGATGGTAACTATGATACTAAGTTGCAGACTGAACTAAGGTTAATACCTGCTAGTAACTATTTTACTCTGAACTGCTGGGTGATAACAATTTGTGCAAAACAATTAACTACAATTTCTACTCAATTAGCTTAAAGAAGTAACTCGAAATATAAGAACATTCTTACGTATAGACTCCGGGGTTCTGAATCTGCTTGTAATTTTTATGCCTTCTTATACAAATAGACAATCACATTCAATGTCGTATAATGCATATGGCCGTTTCATACTGTAATGTACATAATGGCAATTAGTGATGAGCGGCAGGGGTCATATTCGAATTCGCGATATTTCACAAATATTTTGTAGAATATTTGTTGAATATTCGCAAATTAGAATATTCGTTAGGAGTAGTGTTGGTTGCGAATTTTAGTGATGTGAATTTTTGTAACGAGAATCAATGAGATTGTGAAAACTCAGATCCGATGGTATATTCTAACCCCCAGGCATTCCCATCTTGACGGGGACGCTTGTCGGGGAGGAGTATCCTAAAGTGGAACAACTGTACAGATTTAAAAAAAAAGACGAATATTAAAAAAATATATATATATATTTGTATTTTAGAATATTCATAATATTAAAAAACAAGAATATATAGCAATATAGCGAATATACAAAAAAAATGAATATGGAGCAATTTAGCTAATATAGTGGTATAATCTTCTTTATCTAATAGTTGTCATTTTTTTGTCATCTAAAGTTCAGATTGGAAAAAATGACAACTATTAAAAATAACATTATACCACTATATTAACTAAATTGTTCTACATTTGTTTTTTATTTTCGAATTTTCGCTATATTGCTATATATTCTTGTTTTAGAATATTATGAATATTCGAAAAACGAATATATAGCAATATAGCGAATATATTTGCCTTTTAGAATATTCGTCTTTTTTTCCATCTGAAGTCACTTTTATTTAAGCAGGGAGGAATCATGACTTCAGATGGAAAAAAAGACGAATATTCTAAAAAAACAAATGTATTCGATATAGTGCTATATATTCGTTTTTCGAATATTCGTAATATTCTAAAACAATATCGCTTAAAGAAGTAACTCGAAATATAACAGAACATTCTTACTTATAGACTCCGGGGTTCTAAATCTGCTTGTAATTTTTATGCCTTCTTATACAAATAGACAATCACATTCAATGTCGTATAATGCATATGGCCGTTTCATACTGTAATGTACATAATGGCAATTAGTGATGAGAGTGATAGCAATATAGCGAATATTCGAAAAAAAATTGTGCTATAATCTTTATTTTTTAATAGTTGTAATTTTTTTCCAATCTGAACTTCAGATGAGAAAAAAATTACAACTATTAGAAAAAGAAGATTATAGCACTATAATAGCTATATTGCTCTATATTCATTTTTTTTCCGAATATTTGCTATATTGCTGTATATTCCTTTTTTTGAATATTTGTAATAATCTAAAACAAGAATATATAACAATATAGCGAATTATTATATTACGAAAATTCGCATTACGAAAATTCGCAATCAACACTACTCCTTAAGTCAAAGATATTGCAGCCTTCTCATTGGCCCACAAGCTAGAAGCAGGGAGGGATCATGTGTACTGATTAAAAAAAAATCTTATTATGAATATTCTAAAAAACAAATATATTTGTTTTTTAGAATATTTGTCTTTTTATTTTTATCTGTACAGTTGTTCCACTTTGGCATACTCCTCCCTGACAAGCGTCACCGTGACCATGGGAACGCCTGGGGGTTAGAATATACCGTCGGATCTGAGTTTTTACCATCTCTGTGATTCTCATTACAAAAATTCTCATTACGAAAATTCGCAATCAACACTACAAAGTCAAAGATATTGCAGCCTTCTCATTGGCCCACAAGCTAGAAGCAGGGAGGGATCATGTGTACTGATTTAAAAAAAATCTTGAATATTCAAAATTACCAATATATATCACTATACTCTAAATATTCGCGAATTCTTGAAGTGTCGATATTTGCAATAAAAATTCGCAATTCGAATATTCGTGATCAACACTATTTCCTGCACCAACAGAGGCCAGGTACACAACTGTCCAGCCATGGAACAGTCCTCAGGATGATGAGGAGGAGGATGATGAGAAGGAGGAACCATGTTCACAGCAGGGTGGCACTCAAAGCAGCTTATGGGCATCAATGGAGCTTCGCTGGAGGAATACAGAGGATACAGATGATACACCTCCCACAGAGGACAACTTGTCATTGCCTCTGGGCAGCCTGGCACACATGAGCAACTACATGCTGCAGTGCCTGCACAATGACTGCCAAGTTGCCCACATTCTAACTAGTGCAGATTACTGTGTGGCAGCGCGCTGTCCGTAATTCCGTCACTGGAGCGTGATCGGAAGATGCGTGAGTACAAGCGCACGCTGGTAGACGCGCTTGCTGATGTCATTCACACCTGACAGCGGGGGCTCAGTGGAAGCACAAGGCGAAGGCAGAAGAGGAGGAGGAAGAAATCGCCAACGCAGCTGGGGCACCGCCAGCACCTCAGAAGGGAGGGTTAACAAGGCCAAAATGTTGAAAAGCTTTGTCAGCACGCCACAATAACTAGCACCACCAGCTGATACGGATCGTCTTAGCAGGAGGCAGCATTTCAGCAACATGGTAGAACAGTACATGTGCACATGCCTACATGTACTGACTGATGGGTCTGCCCCATTCAACTTATGGTTCTCCTAATTGGGCACATGGCCTGAGCTTGCCCTTTACGCCTTAGAGGTGCTGGCCTGCCCTGCAGCAAGTGTATTATCCGAACGTGTGTTTAGCACGGCGGGGGGGGGGGGGGTAAACATAGACAAATACAGCTGCTTGTTCACAGCCAACATGGACAAGCTCATGTTCATTAAAATTAACCAGGCATGGATCCCACAGGACTTGTCCGTACCTTCTGCTGAGTAGACAAGTATGCCGGCCGCACCCAGCCATTGTTATACGCCAGCGCACTTTCTCTTTGCATTCTCTTTTCTATTTCCCAATGTTTTGGGGCCTTCCCAGCAAAAACAGTATTGACTACCTCCTCTACCGCCGCTTCCACCTACACCACCACATCCCCCTCAACCTCCTACTCCACTTTGACCTCCTCCTCCTAGTTCAAGATTATTATTTTTTATTTTTTTATATTCCATGTTATTTTAAGTAATTTCCCTATCCACATTTGTTTGCAGGACAACTGTCCTGCTCTTACCCCAATTTTGCTTCCTTTTGCAGCCCTCTAGCCCTTACTACGACTATTTTGCAGCCATTTTAGTGCACCAAAGTTCAGGTCCGGGTTCGAGTTCGGATCATGTTTGGATCCCGAACTTTGACCCGAAGTTCGGCTGAACCCGGTGAACCCGAACATCAACGGGTCCGCTTATCCCTAATGATGATGTCACCACATGCTACCATCATTTGTCATATGAATGTAGCCTTAGCTTGGCCCCTGGCTAAATTTCTTAAATTGCTATATTGCTGCATTTAGAACAATGAGACTCTTACACCAGAGGATTCCTATATTACAGCAATCCTATTGCTAATCTTTCCATGATCTATCCCTGCTTCTAAACAAACACCCTCAACCCCACATGAAGATGAGATATATTAGATATAAGCTTTCACAATTGTATCACTTTATTTGCAACCAGGACATTTTTGCTGACAAATGCTTTAGGACGTGGGACATGGAAAAAGATAAATAAATGGCTGGGTGACTGATGAACGACAGTTGTTATCCATCTGCTCTTAGCGTAGATAGCCTGTACCTGAGATTATTGATGGCAGACAGTTTTGTCAAACTCTATTGCAATGTCACAGAAGGATTAGATTTACACCACTCTAGGATTTATCAGGCGCTGTCCGAAGTGACAGGATTCTAATCCTCCCCTATTTTATTAAGGTCATTCATAATGATATAGTTTGGCGGCACCTATTATATTCTAGACAATTCATCTTATCAAGAAGACTGTGAAAATAAATTAAATAAACCCTGAATATGATATACTATATTAATATGAAGGGTATAGGTACACACAGGTCCATAATAGGATCAGTAGAAAGTCAAGGGAGAACAAATCCCAGCCCATTTCTTACAAGTCACTTTGTATGACATAAGCAGTATGTATGTAAGACGTAGTGTAAATGCACTTGATATAAAGTTATACAAGATTGCCAGAGACGGTTACATTGTCAACAATATCAATTATTTATAGCCGAAATGTGAAAATGCTTTGGTATGGATTAGTGCGTTGTATTTCTTTTGTAGGCATATGTTCGATACAGCTGCAGGTTACGGTACAGAAAGAATCATGTGTCTTTGCAGTTGTCATTCTGCTAGCTATGCTAAAGTAAAAGGCTAGTTTATGAATTAGTCAAATACCACATTTCTTTTGAAACTGAACTTTTGCCAACAGTGTACCTACTGTACCACTGAGACCAGGAGTAGGATTCAAATTTTTAACAAGAGTTTCCCTAGTTTTCATGCGGATTGCCCAAAGTGTCAGGTGGCTGAAAATTATCTGCTCATTTTATGTAATCATTACTAGAACCAAGCTCAGTACAAAGATCAAATGCAAAGCCAGGTTAACCCACCTATGTCATACAGTAACCTCAAAAGTGGTGAGTAGGGATGAGCGAACCCGTGGAAGTTCTGCCGAACTTCAGGTCAAAGTTCCGGTTCAGGACCCGAACTTGACCCCGAACCCGGACCCTATTAAAGTCAATAGGGACCCGAACTTCACTTTATTATTTTCCGTTATAACATGGTTATAACGGAAAATAAAAACATTCTTAAAACAGAATGCTAAATGGAATGGCCATGGAGGGCTTAAAAATAATTAAAAAACTCACCTCATCCACTTGATCGCGCAGCCTTGATCGCGCAGGTCATCTTTCTTCAGTACCTGCGAAAGTACCTGCAATGACGTCACCACACTCACCACGTGGCAAGCGCGGTGACGTCACCGCAGGTCCTGCTAAATGTAGATAGCAAATTCATTCTGCAGGACCTGCGGTGACGTCACCGCGTTCCCCACGTGGTGAGTGTGGTGACGTCATCGCAGGTCCTTTCGCAGGTCCTGAAGAAAGAAGACTTGCGCAATCAAGGCTGCGTGATCAAGTGGATGAGGTGAGTTTTTTTTTATTATTTTTAACCCCTTCATTGCCATTTTATTTAGCATTCTGTCTTAAGAATGCTATTATTTTCCGTTATAACCATGTTATAATGGAAAATAATAAAATCACTTGAACACCGACCCCGAACTTAAACTTCAGTTCGGGTTCGCTCAACCCTAGCGGTGAGGTATTATCGGAATTGTCGTTTTGCAAACTAGATTAGTAGCCCACACACATCATCGCTCTTCAGTAGAGATGGCCTTGCGGTTTGCCCGGCGGTCGTTTCGCAGCGAACTTTGCTCGTTCGCGATTCGCCGAACATGCAAACATATGGCGATGTTCGCATGCACCATATTCATTTGCATTGCGCCAAACTTTGACCCATGACACATCCATCAGGTGGGACAGGACAGCCAATTGAGATGTTTCAGCACATTGACACACCCCACCCTATAATAGAACCCAATCTGGCAGTCATTTTGTTGAGTAGGGACAGATTGTTAGGGACACCAAACGCTAGCCAATAGGGCCACAAAAGACCATTTAAGCACTGGTATAGGTGTTCTATCGATAGGTGTGATATACTGAGGGGTGTGATATACTTATAATATACTTTTTAACATAGAAAGTATATTATAGTGCATTTGTATTGTAAAGCAGTTGTGTGCGGTTCTGCGGCGATAACGAGGTATATAGAGGGAAAAGCGCAATTGGAACAACTATTTGCAATGGGTGTGGTATAACTGTTGCTCCAAAAAAAACTGATTGAGGGATGTGATATACCTTCTTTCATAAAATACTCATTAAGGAGTTTGATATACCTGCTTTCACAAAATACTGATTGAGGTGTGCGATATACCTACTTCCACCAAATATTGATTGAGGCCTACGATATACCTGCTTCCACAAAATACTGATTGAGGGGTGCGATATACCTGCTTCCACCAAATATTGATTAAGGAGCTCTATATACCTGCTTCCACAAAATATTGATAAGGGGTTCTATAAACCTGCTTACACAAAATACTGATTGAGGGGATTGATATACCTGCTTCCACAAAATACTAATTGTGAGGGGTACAATATACCTGCTTCCAGAAAATACTGAATAAAGGGTTTAATATACCTGCTTCCACCAAATATTGATTGAGGCCTGCGATACACCTGCTTCCACAAAATACTGCTCTTCTCTAGGGACTTTGGCACAGGGACATTTTGAAAATGACAGGCAGAGGAAGAGGCAGGACGTTCTACAGGGGAGGAAGGGGCCGGGCAATACAAAAGGGGTTTGATATACCACTTCCACCAAATACTGATTGAGTGTCACGAGGGTGTCAAGAGCCACGTCTGACTCCGTTATACCCGGGGTCAGGAAGTCGCAGCGGGTGGCTGCGCGCTCTATGTCTAAAGACAGTGCTGTTTCTTAATGGTAGCTTTCTGGGTTTGCCTTGCAATCCTTTTTGGCTCACTCAGGGATCTGTAGCTTCTCCTCCTCAGCTGGTTCTTGTCCAGCAATCCCAACCTCCTTATATTCCCATCTCTCACTTCTCTGGTTGCCAGATATAGAGCTTCCTGCCTGGACTTCTATACTGACCCACTGGAGCTGTGTAGCTGTGATTCCTGGTTGTTGTTCCAGAGCGTTACCCTCCGGATCCCTGTTGGGCTTTTGTTGTCCGCTGTTGTCGCCCACCTGGGATTATATGTTTGTCTGTATTGTCTGTCCTCTCCTTGGTGTTTCCCTTTAGTGTTAGTGGTGTGGACTAGTGTTCCCACCGCCCTATTCACTACGTAGGGCTCATCTCAGGGAAAGCCAGGGTTTAGGCACGTGATCGGTGTACGGGTGAGAAACCCGTCTAGGGACGTCAGGGCAGTCAGGTGCCAGCCTCAAGGTGAGTTAGGGGTCACCACCTTTGCCTCTCCCTTGGACAGGGCCTTCCCATTTCCCTCCCTTTGCGTCACGTATGTGATCGGCATGCCGGTCATGACATTGAGGCCTGCGATATACCTGCTTCCACAAATACTGCTCTTCTCTAGGGACTTTGGCACAGGGACATTTTGAAAATGACAGGCAGAGGAAGAGGCAAGACATTCTGCAGGGGAGGAAGGGGCCGGGCAGGTGCACCAGGCCGGAGTCTAAGTGGGAAGTTGGAGAAGGTGCGTGCTATTATGTCAAAGGACGCACCAGAGTTGGTTGAGTGGCTCACTAAACCTTCCACTTCTGCACCCTCCTCATCTTTTGTATCTGCAACCTCTTTACTCTCTGCTGTGTGCACCGCCAAAGACACCACCACCATCACCACCCCCACCACCACCACCACCATAGCCCCTCCACTCGAGTCAGAGGAATTAATTTCCCATCCATTCCCAAACCTTACCGATGCACAGCCATTCTTGGCATCGGATGAGGAAGAGGAGGTAGCAACGGCCACCACCCAGCGGTCTGACGACAGTAGCCAGATCAGCGAAAGGAGGGTGGTCCCCGCTGTTGCTGCCTACTCCAAGATCTCTAATGTCAGTGGTGGTGAAGGTGACAATGATGACGTGTCGATGGCAGATATGGAGGAGAAGCAGGAGAAGTAGGTAGAACTCACAGTGTACCAGAGGCAAAAAGCAGACTAAAAATTTATCTGGAGCGAGCCATCCACCATGCACGGTCACATCTTGAGCTCCCAGGACGCCGACACATGGTGTGGGAGTTTTTTAATGTGTCAGCTGCTGATAATAGTGTTGCCATCTGCAGCCTGTGCTGTCAATGCATAAGTCACGGTAATCCCAACACTCACCTAGAGACGACTGCCTTAAGAAGGCACTGGCCTCCTATTACCGAGCCCAGTGGGAGCAATGCCGTCAGAACCCACAAAGCCACACTCCCATTGCTCCACGTCCTGCCTCTTCTCCTTCTCCTCTCTCCTCCCATTTGTCCTCCACTTCACCTTCCACCGTGCCATCATCACGATTATCTGGCAGAAGGCAGGCTTTCGTGGCCCAAATGTTCAAGTGTAAAAAGTTGATGACGCCAGATAACCCTCTTGCTCAACGGCTGAAAGCTGGCTTGTCGGAACTGTTAGCACGCGCGCCAACTACTGCCATATAATCTGGTGGACTCGGAGGCTTTTAGAAAATTTGTGGCCATTGGCACACCACAATGGAAAGTCCCCGGAAGGAAATATTTCTCCCAGAAGGGCATCCCAGAGCTATATGGCCACGTTCAGTGGCAAGTTAATATATCTCTGGCACACAGTGTCGGTGCCAAGAAACATCTGACCACAGACACGTGGTCTAGCAAACACAAGCAGGGAAGGTAAATGACTTTTACTGCCCACTGGGTGCACCTTCTGACGGCCATCAAGCATGTAACCCGTGGCACCTGTGTGGATTTGTTATTACCGCCACGGATTGCATGCAGGCCTGCCTCTTATTCTCCTTCTCCTACTCCATTCTCGATCTCCTCCTCGGCTGACTCCTCCTTTTCCACTGCTACTGCCTCTTCCGCTGCACCCTTCAAGCTCCCCAGAACCTATTCAACGAGCCAGGTGAGATATTGCCATGCTGTGGTGCGGCTGTTGTGCCTGAAAGCCAAGAGCCACACCGGTCCTGCACTGCTTTCAGCTCTGTGGTCACAGGCCGATCAATGGCTAACCCCGCTCAATTTGACAGTTGGTAAAGTGGTGTGCAACAACGGTGCCAATCTGCTGAGCGCGCTGAAACAGGGCAAAATGACACACGTGTCGTGCATGGCACACGTCCGGAACTTAGTCGTGCAGCAATTCGTTGCCAAATACCCCGTGGTCCAGGACATCTTGCGGCAGGCCATGAAAATCATTTTAGAAGATCTTACACAGCCATGGCTCGCCTTGCCTACCCGTCAGACGTCTGATTTGTGACAGCCCGACACGCTGGAACTCCACCTTCTATATGCTTGATAGGCAAGCATATACCTGTATACGACTACCTGTGCAATCTCTGCGGCAGGACAGGTTCTGGGGAGCTTGGTTTCTTTTCACCGCGCCAGTGGCTGCTTATGCGCGACACATGCAGACTTCTGTGGCCATTTGATGAGATCATTAAACGGGTCAGTCGCAGCCAGGGCACCATCAGTGACATCGTACCTTATGCCTTCTTTCTGGAGCGTGCATTGCGTCATGTCATTGATCAAGCCGTCCAGAAGCAGGAGCTGGAAGATGAAGTAGTCGCAATGCTGAATGAATTCCCAGGGGTGCTACTCCACCTGAGACAAGTCAGCAGGAGTCTGAAGAGGAGTCAGAGGAGGATGGTGCCTGGGGGGAGGAGGAGAAGCAAGAAGAGCAGGCTTTAAACTTTTCTAGTATCCCTGGTATTGTCCGTGGATGGGGCAGGAGACCGAGGATGACATTCTCCTGGGCGATGAGCAGGAGCTAGACCGCTCCACCACTACCAATTTAGTGCTCCAGTGTTTGAAGAGGGACCTCCGTATAAAAAGCATAAAGGGCAAAGACCAGTACTGGGTGGCAACGTACTTAGACTCCCGGTACAAACACAAAATGGCAGACTTGTTACCAGCATCACAGAGGGCTGTCAGAATGCAGCATTTCCAGGCCTTGATGTGAGAGATGCTGCATTCTGCTGTTGCGGGCGCTGGCAGAGGAATTTCTACCCACAGCAAAACAGGTGCAGGCACCAATCCTACCTCGTCTTCAAAAAGAGGGCAGTTTGAAGATGTGTTGGTCACTTCGGATATGAGATCATTTTTGCAGCCAATCCATAGGCAGCCAGCCTCCGGATCCAGCCTCAGGGAACGCTTAAACTGACAGGTGTCCGACTACATTGCATTAACGGCCGATGTGGACGCTCTGAGAAGCGAGGAACCCCAGGACTACTGGGTGTGCAGGCTTGACCTGTTACCAGAGCTGGCACTATTTGCCATGGAACTCTTGGCTTGCCCCTCATCGAGTGTCCTGTCCGAAAGGATGTTCAGCGCAACAGGGGGGATCGTGACCGATAAGCACACTCGCCTTGCTCACCATGTGGACTACCTTACATTTCTAAAAATGAATGAGGCATGGATCTCGGAGGAATTCAACACCTGTGACGACCACGTGTAATTGGATTTTCTCATGCCAGCCCACACATATCCGCCACCACCCAGAACAAAGAATATTCCTTTTCTTATGCATATACAGCAGCATAAAAGGCCTTTTTTGTCAGGTGAATGCCTAATTTTTGGGGCCTCTACTCCAGTGGCCTACAGTAAATTTTTTATCCAGTGACCGCCTAATGTACCTCCAGCCACATAATCACTAGTTCTTTTCTGTCAGGTAAATGCCTAATTTTTGGGGCCTGTACTGGCCTACAGTAAAATTGTTTTCCACTGACCGTCTAATATACCTCTAGCCACATAATCACTTGTTCTTTTCTGTCAGGTGAATGCCTAATTTTTTGGGCCTGTACTCCTGTGGCCTAAAACAAATTTTTTCTAGGCTCCAGCAGGGCACATTTTTGAGAGTTTCCCTTTAAGACGCATAAAAATGGCCCCTGATACATATTTATTGTGGGAATTTTTGGTATTGATCTCCCTCTGGTATGTAACTGTCCATGTTGTGGGACTACTTGTGCACTTCTAGTAAGTATTTGGTGGCTGCAAATATGACCTGAAGGTTTTTCAGGTTTGCCTGCCTTTAAAGTGAATGGGGCCCGCCGCAAACGCGCGGTTCGTGAACATTTGATCGAGAACACGCGTTCGCGAAACGTCCCCGCCAATGTTCGTCCATCTCTACTCTTCAGACCTTACAGTGAATCCAGTACAGATTCAATGCAGTCAGTGGCAGAATAAACATTTATACGCAGGGACTGACATCTTCTTTGACTGGAGTTATTCTTCTTCCTTTTCTTCTCTTTCCTCCCCTGACCTCCATGACCACTTCTTTCTGACATCTTTCTAGAGTCTGCCGCCTATATCTTTGGCTTCTCCCTTTTACATCCCATTTTTGTGTTCTACATTAAAAGAGTTGTCTAAGTATGCATCATTCATTTTACATTGTATATGCCTTTCAGTTTGTAAAATACTTCATGTAGTGTACTTGGGTTGTCTATATTGCTAGACCACTACACCGGTTACATGATCCCATCCACTCCATAAGATGATCCTCTTGCCCACGTCAGGTCCATTGCTCTGCTTGTCTGTCTTCCAGTCTGGCGAGTTTCAGAACGCCTCATTACCTTGCTGATTTCCATGGGCAGTCTGTAAGAAGTGCCAGAAACCTTTGTCCAGTCCTGACATGTGGATTCTTTATAATCTCACTGTGTGTACAGCATGTCAGTAGATCATATGATCTTATTAATGTCCTATTTTGTCTTGTCCACATGAGTATTCATCAAATTACCTCTGTCTACCTAATTGTTGACTTTGTCTTCAATATACACTACTCAAAAAAATAAAGGGAACACTTAAACAACACAATGTAACTCCAAGTCAATCACACTTCTGTGAAATCAAACTGTCCACTTAGGAAGCAACACTGAGTGACAATCAATTTCACATGCTGTTGTGCAAATGGGATAGACAGCAGGTGGAAATTATAGGCAATTAGCAAGACACCCCCAATAAAGGAGTGGTTCTGCAGGTGGTAACCACAGACCACTTCTCAGTTCCTATGCTTCCTGGCTGATGTTTTGGTCACTTTTGAATGCTGGCGGTGCTTTCACTCTAGTGGTAGCATGAGACGGAGTCTACAACCCACACAAGTGGCTCAGGTAGTGCAGCTTATCCAGGATGGCACATCAATGCGAGCTGTGGCAAGAAGGTTTGCTGTGTCTGTCAGTGTAGTGTCCAGAGCATGGAGGCGCTACCAGGAGACAGGCCAGTACATCAGGAGACGTGGAGGAGGCCGTAGGAGGGCAACAACCCAGCAGCAGGACCGCTACCTCCGCCTTTGTGTAAGGTGGAACAGGAGGAGCACTGCCAGAGCCCTGCAAAATTACCTCCAGCAGGCCACAAATGTGCATGTGTCTGCTCAAACGGTCAGAAACAGACTCCATGAGGGTGATATGAGGGCCCGACGTCCACAGTTGGGGGTTGTGCTTACAGCCCAACACCGTGCAGGACATTAGGCATTTGCCAGAGAACACCGAGATTGGCAAACTCGCCAATGGCGCCCTGTGCTCTTCACAGATGAAAGCAGGTTCACACTGAGCACATGTGACAGACGTGACAGTGTCTGGAGACGCCGTGGAGAACGTTCTGCTGCCTGAAACATCCTCCAGCATGACCGATTTGGCATTGGGTCAGTAATGGTGTGGGTGGCATTTCTTTGGAGGGCCGCACAGCCCTCCATGTGCTCGCCAGAGGTAGCCTGACTGCCATTAGGTACCGAGATGAGATCCTCAGACCCCTTGTGAGACCATATGCTGGTGCAGTTGGCCCTGGGTTCCTCCTAATGCAAGACAATGCTAGACCTCATGTGGCTGGAGTGTGTCAGCAGTTCCTGCAAGACGAAGGCATTGATACTATGGACTGGCCTGCCCGTTCCCCAGACCTGAATCCAATTGAGCACATCTGGGACATCATGTCTCACTCTATCCACCAACGTCACGTTGCACCACAGACTGTCCAGGAGTTGGCAGATGCTTTAGTCCAGGTCTGGATGGAGATCCCTCAGGAGACCGTCCGTCACCTCATCAGGAGCATGCACACGCATTGTTGGGAGGTTATACAGGCACGTGGAGGCCACACACACTACTGAGCCTCATTTTGACTTGTTTTAAGGACATTACATCAAAGTTGGATCAGCCTGTAGTGTGTTTTTCCACTTTAATTTTGAGTGTGACTCCAAATCCAGACCTCCATGGGTTAAAAAATTTGATTTCCATTTTTTTATTTTTGTGTGATTTTGTTGTCAGCACATTCAACTATGTAAAGAACAAAGTATTTCAGAAGAATATTTAATTAATTCAGATCTAGGATGTGTTATTTTTGTGTTCCCTTTATTTTTTTGAGCAGTGTATTATTATAATATATCTATGGGGGGACTGATTTGCAGCCTCTACTAGATTTGCAGTATCTACTAGAAACTCATTTGTGGCTATGGATATAACAGCTGATAGAAATACTTGCAGTATATAGTAAGGGGGCCAAAGTTGAGGACAATACAATAATGGCAGCAGGTCTACTCCATGCAGAACAAAATATGGCCAGACCTTGGTGATTATTCTTTCTTGTAGCTACCCGCTGTGATTCGTGGCTGTTACGTTCCCATTATACCATGGGAACATGCATGGGACTGCCCTCACTAGTGGAGGAAGTTGTGAATAAGCCCATAGGTAATAAAAACTGTGTTGAAGATGAAACAGAGACTGTCTTGGGTGGCAAACCCAGCACCATGATAGAGGGCTGATTTTGACCTTTGCTCTTGGCCTCTATTTCTTCTATGTAAATGATAACCTTATCAGGGAAAATTTTCTTTTTGCTTTGAAAAAAATTGATTTTAAAAGATTCCATATTATTAGAAATGTAAATTTTCAAAGCAACAATTTACTAACAACCAAGAATTTCTATATATTACAAATTATACTGTTGTAGTTTATACTCTGATGATGGGCAGCTGCTAACACATTACTAAGAATCCATTTATAGAGGATCTTCACATTGTTGGAACACATCAGGGAAGATCCATCAAAAGCTTCATAATATGTATCAAATTGCAAAAATATGGTAGTCATTGCAAAATTGATGAAAGTGCCACACGTTAAGACAAATTATGCACAATTCAGTAAACCTGTCAGACATAGTTTTCTTTTTAAATCCACTTCATGGCTGTCATACATATGAAACATTACTACGTACAGTGGAAAAAGGTGTATGCCTGTTTACACCTTCTCTTAAGCAAACTCTCCTTTCTCAACACTTTTTAAAAACGGTGAAATTCGGAATAAAAATATCTGAACAAATGATTTGACTCATTTTTTTCCCTGCAATTTACATCAGAATGCTAGCCCTTTTCTTTCACAAATCTTTCTATAAGGGTAAGACCACACGGTCCGGTTTCCAGATGCAGTTTTGGAATAAAAAATCAGGAGTCGGTCATAAAATGAGACAAAGTATAAAGGACAGATATGACTAGAGTTGAGCAGACACCTGGATATTCGGGTTCGACGGGTTCGGCCGAACTTCGCAAAAAAGTTCGAGTTCGGGACCTGAACTTGACCCCGAACCTGAACCCGAACCTGAACCCCATTGAAGTCAATGGGGACCCGAACTTTGGAGCACTAAAATGGCTGTAAAAAAGTCATGGAACGGGCTAGAGGGCTGCAAAAGGCAGCAAAATGTGGAAAACAGCATGGCAAGTGCTCTGCAAAGAAATGTGGATAGGGAAATGACTTAAAATATCATAAAGTACGTAAAAATAAAAAATAATAATCTTGATCTAGGAGGAGGAGGTCCATATGGAGAAGGAGATTGAGGAGGCGATGGATGTGGCAGTGTAGGTGGAAGCCAACACTGGTTTTTGTTTTTGATTTTATTTTATAAATTTTTTGTTCAAATTTGGGTAGACCCCAAAACATTGGGAAATATAAAAAATAAAACAAAGAGAAAGTGCCCTGGAGTGCAACAATGGCTGGGTGAGGCTGGTATACATGTCTATTCTGCACAAGGTGGACAGGCGGCTGAGCTTCACTTTGATAACCCCCTCCTGCCGTGCTAAACAAACGTTCAGGCAATACACTGGCTGCAGGGCAGGCCAGCACCTCCAAGGCGTAAAGGGCAAGCTCAGGCCATGTGCCCAATTTGAAGACCCAAAAGTTGTAGGGGGCAGACCCATC
The DNA here is from genome assembly GCF_905171765.1 of Bufo bufo. Classification (NCBI taxonomy): domain Eukaryota; kingdom Metazoa; phylum Chordata; class Amphibia; order Anura; family Bufonidae; genus Bufo; species Bufo bufo. The sequence continues at coordinate 563,466,826 of NC_053392.1, read as the reverse complement.
AGTCTGTACGTGTAGGCGTGTGCACACATACTGCTCAACCATGTCGCACGTCCCTGTGACGGCCTTCATCCAATTGGATATCTTCTCTATCAACTTTCGATGTTCTTTTATGCGCTTACCATGGTGATTACGGGTAACAGGGAATCAGGGTTACATGTAGGAGAGGGAGTCTGAGAAAGGGATACCACATCCAAGGGAGGCCAATGGATAAAATGAAATGAGATCGAGCGGAAATGTGGGACAAATTATTGAAGCAGAAGCATCAAGGTACAGGAGGGGGCGCACGGCAATTACCTACTCCCGACTCGGGGAGATAGTGACAATAAATAAAAATACAGGACTCTTAAGATGTCCTGTTATTGTAATGATTAATAAAAAAATTACAGGGCATGTCACTGGGGTATTTTGGATTTGGAAACGTTAGACAGGAGAGGCCCTGCTGCCGCTTTGTTGACTCTAGATAACTTCTGCCTGATCGCACATCCCTGTGACGTCCACGATCCAATTGGATATCTTCTCTATCAACTTTCGATGTTCTTTTATGCGCCTACCATGGTGATCACAGGTAACGGGGAATCAGGGTTCCAGGCCGGAGAGGGAGCCTGAGAAAGGTATACCACATCCAACGGAGGTCAATGGCTGAAATGTGATCGAGCGGAAATGTGGGACAAGTTGTTAAAGCAGAAGGATCGAATTAAAGGAAGGGGCGCATGTCAATTGAAGACGAATTTTAGAAAATTTAAGTCCCTGTCACCTATGCAGAGCAGGGGTTTTTCATTGGCAAAAATTAGTTAATGTCACACACCAATGGAACAGACGATTTTTAAAAATTTCAGTCCCTGTCAACTATGCAGAGCAGGGGTTTATTCACGGCAAAACTGGGTTCATGTCACCCACCAATTGAACAGACGATTTTACAAAAATTTGTTCCCTGTCACCTATGCAGAGCAGGGGCTTGTATACAGCAAAAATGGTAAAATATCACCCAAGAATGTAACAGATGCTTTTGCACCCTGCTCCCTCTTTTGCTGTACTGGTGCCTCTGTGCGACCACCGCCTCTTCCTCCAAACTGCACACGTCACTCGCATGACCTTGATTCCATGTGGGGTCTAGTACCTCATCATCCTCCACATCATCTTCCACCCACTCTTTACCCCTGCCCTCCTTGTCGGTCTGCAGACTGCAGAAAGCCGCAGCAGTTGGCACCTGTGTTTCATCATCATCAGAGACGTGCTGTGGTGGTCTTCCCATGTCTTCATCCTGAAACATAAGTGGTTGGGCATCAGTGCACTAAATCTCTTCCACTCCTGGTGCAGGGCTATGTGGATAGCCCACGGAAACCCTGCCAGCAGAGTCATCAAAAAGAGACTGCTGCGTGACTTGGGGCTCAGACTGCTTGCCTGATTTGCAAGGGGGTGAGTTGAAAGACAGATGGCCATGTACTTTCTACCGCAAAAGATGAGCATTTGTCACCTAACAATGTAACAGACGAATTAGTGAAATGTATTTCCTTGTCCATTAGGTAGAGCAGGGGTATATCACAGCCAAAAATTGGTGAATTCCACCCAAGAATGTAACAGACGAATTAGTGAAATGTATTTCCATGTCCACAATGTAGGGGTATATCACAGCCAAAAATTGGTGAATTTCATCCGACAATGTAACCGGCAAATTAGTGAAATTTATTTCCCTGTCCACTATGTAGAGCAGGGGTATATCACAGCCAAAAATTGGTGAATGTCACCCAACAATGTAACAGATGAATTAGTGAAATGTATTTCCCTGTCCACTAGGTATAGCAGGGGTATATCACAGCCAAAAATTGGTGAATTTCACCTAACAATGTAACAGATGAATTAGTTAAATGTATTTCCCTGTCCACTATGTAGAGCAGGGGTATATCACAGCCAAAAATTTGTGAATTTCATCCGACAATGTAACAGACAAATTAGTGAAATGTATTTACCTGTCTACTATGTAGAACAGGGGTATATCACAGCCACAAATTTGTGAATTTCATCCGACAATGTAACAAACAAATTAGTGAAATGTATTTCCCTGTCAACTAGGTAGAGCAGGGGTATATCACAGCCAAAAATTGGTGAAAGTCACCAAACAATGTAACAGATGAACTAGTGAAATGTATTTCCCTGTCCACTAGGTAGAGCAGGGGTATATCACAGCCAAAAATTTGGGATATGTCACCGAACAATGTATTAGACAAATTAGGAAAATGACTTAAAATAACATAAAATACTTAAAAATATGGCACTGTTTAGGGGAGGGGGATCTGTTGATGGCACTGATTAGGGGAGGGGGATCTGTGGATGGCACTGTTTAGGGGAGAGGGATCTGTGGATGGCACTATTTAGGGGAGGGGGATCTGTGGATGGCACTATTTAGGGGAGGGGGATCTGTGGATGGCACTGTTTAGGGGAGAGGGATCTGTGGATGGCACTATTTAGGGGAGGGGGATCTGTGGATGGCACTATTTAGGGGAGGGGGATCTGTGGATGGCACTATTTAGGGGAGAGGGATCTGTGGATGGCACTATTTAGGGGAGGGGGATCTGTGGATGGAACTATTTAGGGGAGGGGGATCTGTGGATGGCACTATTTAGGGAGGGGGATCTGTGGATGGCACTATTTAGGGGAAGGGGATCTGTTAATGTCACTATTTAGGGGAGGGGGATCTGTGGATGCCACTATTTAGGGGAGGGGGATCTGTGGATGCCACTATTTAGGGGAGGGGGATCTGTTGATGGCACTATTTAGGGGCCTCTCACCTGCCAACCTCTTCTCCTTCTCCTCTCTCCTCCCAATTGTCCTCCACTCCACCTTCCATCATGCTGTCCTCACGTTTTTCTGGAAAAAGGCAGGCTTCCGTGGCCCAAATGTTTGAGCGTAAAAAAATGATGACGCCGGATAACCCTCTTGCCCAACGGTTGACCGCTGCCTTGTCGGAACTGATAGCCCGCCAACTACTACCATATAAACTGGTGGACTCGGAGGCCTTTTGAATATTTGTGGCCATTGGAACACCGCAATGGAATGTCCCAGGAAGGAAATATTTCTCGCAGAAGGGCATCCCAGAGCTACGTGGCAAGTGAATGTATCTCTGGCACACAGTGTCGGTGCCAAGATACATCTGACCACAGACATGTGGTCTAGCAAACATGGGCAGGGAAGGTATATAACTTTTACTGCCCACTGGGTGAACCTTCTGACGGCCATCAAGCATGTAACCCGTGGCACCCGTGTAGATTTGACTTTACCACCACGGATTGCATGCAGGCCTGCCTCTTCTTCTCCTCATCCTACTCCATCCTCCATCTCCTCCTCGGTTGACTCCTCCTTTTCCGCTGCTACCATCTCTTCCGCTGTGCCGCCTAAGATCCCGAGAACCTATTCGACATGCCAGTTGAGACGTTGCCATGCTGTGCTGCGTCTGTTGTGCCTGGAAACCAAGAGCCACACTGGTCCTGCACTCCTTTCAGCTTTGTGTTCACAGGCAGATCAGTGGCTAACACCGCTCAATTTCACAGTTGGTAAAGTGGTGTGCGACAACAGTGCCAATCTGCTGAGCGCGCTGAAACTGGAAAATTACACACGTGCCGTGCATGGCACACGTCCTGAACTTGGCCGTGCAGCGATTCATTGTCAAATACCCTGGGGTCCAGGACATCTTGCGGCAGGTCAGGAAAATCTCGGGCCATTTCAGAAGATCTTACACGGCCATGGCTCGCCTTGCTGACATTCAGCGGCGACACAACCTGCCCATCAGATGTCTTATTTGTGACTTCCCGACGCAATGGAACTCAACTTTGCATATGCTTGATAGGCTGCTCCAGCAGAAAAAAAAAGTTAACGACTACCTGTACGAACTCTGGTGCAGGACAGGTTCTGGGAGCTTGTTTTTTTTCCACCGCGCCAGTGGCTGCTCATGCGCGACGCATGCAGACTTCTGCGGCCATTTGATGAGATCACCAAACTGGTCAGTCGCAGCCAGGGCGCCATCAGTGACATGGTACCTTACCCCTTCTTTCTGGGGCATGGATTGCGTCGTGTCATTGATCAAGCCGTCGAGGAGCAGGAGCAGGAAGATGAGGAAGTCGCAATGCTGGATGAATTCCCAGGGGGGGCTACTCCATCTGAGACAAGTCAACAACATGAGTCTAAAGAGGAGTCAGAGGAGGATGGTGCCGGGGCGGATGAGGAGGAGCAAGAAGAGAATGCTTAAACCTTTCTGGGATCCCTGGTGTTGTCCGTGGATGGGGGAGGAGAACGAGGACAACATTATTCTGGATGATGAGCAGGAGCCAGGCCACTACACCGCTTCCAGTTTAGTGTAAATGGGGGCCTTCATGCTCCAGTGTTTTATAATATCCGTATAAAAAGCATAATGGGCAAGGACCAGTACTGGGTGGCAACGTACTTAGACCCCCGGTACAAACAAAAAATGGCGGAAATGTTACCACCATTACAGAGGGCTGTCAGAATGCAGCATTTCCAGGACTTGCTGCGAGAGATGCTGGATTCCGCTGTTGCGGGCGCTGGCAGAGGAATTTCCACCCACGGCGAAACTGGTGCACGCACCAATCTTACCACACCTGCAAGAAGAGGGCGGTTTGAAGATGTGTTGGTCAATTTGGATACGAGATCATTCTTGCAACCAACCCATAGACAGCCGCCCTACAGATCCAGCCTCAAGGAACGCCTAGACCAACAGGTGTCCGACTTCCTCGGGTTAACGGCCGATGTGGATGCTCTGAGAAGCAAGGAACCCCTTGACTACTGGGTGTGCAGGCTTGACCTGTGGCCAGAGCTGGCACAATTTGCCATGGAACTCTTGGCTTGCCCCTCGTCGAGTGTCCTGACCAAAAGCACGTTCAGCGCAGCAGGGGGGATCGTGTCCGATAAGCACACTCGCCTAGCTCACTACAGTGTGCACTACCTCAAATGTTTTTAAATTAATAAGGCATGGATCTCAAATGAATTCAACACCTATGATGACCACGTGTAATTGAAGTTCCTCATGCCAGCCCACACATATCCGTCACCACCCTGAACAAAGAATGGTCCTTGCCCTATGTATATACAGCGACATAAAAGACCTTTTATTTCAGGTGAATGCCTAATTTTTGGGGCCTGTACTGTCTGGCAGTTACATATTTATCCTGTGACCGCCTAATGTACCTCCAGCCACAGAATCCAAAGTTCTTTGCTGTCAGGTGAATGCCTATTGGCTAATTTTTGGTGCCTGTACTGGCCGACAGTTAAATTTTTTTATCTCTAGCCACATAATCACACCCTTGTTCCACTCCTCTGCCTCTCATTATGGTGGCGTATGAACCGCATTCAGGGTCATGTGACTGTGTCCCCTTATACCTTAATTGTGCCCTCTTACCACACCCTGTGCAGTGTCCCTAGTCTTTCCCTGTACTGTGCCCTCTTATATCGTTTTATCCGGTCACGGTATGGCGGTGTTATCCGGTCACTGTACAGAGGTGTTATCTGGTCAATGTATGGCGGTGTTATCCAATTGCTGGATATCCATAACTGTATCCCTTTCCCTGCCCACGCCATCCTTTTTTAGACCTGGCATGAGCAGGACAAATATGCAGATTGCGGTGCTAAGGACCTTTACGCCACAATGAATTCAACACCTGTGATGACCACATGTAATTGAAGTTCCTCATGCCAGCCCACACATATCCGCCACCACCCTGAACAAAGAATGGTCCTTGGCCTATGTACAGTTGCAAGAAAAAGTATGTGAACCCGTTGGAATGATATGGATTTCTGCACAAATTGGTCATAAAATGTGATCTGATCTTCATCTAAGTCACAACAATAGACAATCACAGTCTGCTTAAATTAATAACACACAAAGAAATAAATGTTATCATGTTTTTATTGAACACACCATGTAAACATTCACAGTGTAGGTGGAAAAAGTATGGGAACCCCTAGACTAATGACATCTCCAAGAGCTAATTGGAGTGAGGTGTCAGCCAACTGGAGTCCAATCAATGAGATGACATTGGAGGTGTTGGTTACAGCTGCCCTGCCCTATAAAAAACACACACCAGTTCTGGGTTTGCTTTTCACAAGAAGCATTACCTGATGTGAATGATGTCTCGCACAAAAGAGCTCTCAGAAGACCTACGATTAAGAATGGTTAAATTGCATAAAGCTGGAAAGGGTTATAAAAGTATCTCCAAAAGCCTTGCTGTTCATCAGTCCACGGTAAGACAAATTGTCTATAAATGGAGAAAGCTCAGCACTGCTGCTACTCTCCCTAGGAGTGGCCGTCCTGTAAAGATGACTGCAAGAGCACAGCGCAGACTGCTCAATGAGGTGAAGAAGAATCCTAGAGTGTAAGCTAAAGACTTACAAAAGTCTCTGGCATATGCTAACATCCTTGTTAGCAAATCTACGATACATAACACACTAAACAAGAATGAATTTCATGGGAGGATACCACAGAGGAAGCCACCGCTGTCCAAAAAAAAACTGCTGCAAGTTTACAGTTTTCACAAGAGCACCTGGATGTTCCACAGCAGTACGGCAAAATATTCTGTGGACAGATGAAACCAAAGTTGAGTTGTTTGGAAGAAACACACAACACTATGTGTGGAGAAAAAGAGGCACAGCACACCAACATCAAAACCTTATCCCAACTGTGAAGTATAGTGGTAGGGGCATCATGGTTTGGGGCTGCTTTGCTGCGTCAGGGCCTGGACGGATTTCTATCATCGAAGGAAAAATGAATTCCCAAGTTTATCAAGACATTTTGCAGGAGAACTTAAGGCCATCTGTCCACCAGCTGAAGATCAACAGAAGATGGATGTTGCAACAGGACAACGACCCAAAGCATAGAAGTAAATCAACAACAGAATGGCTTAAACAGCAGAAAATACGCCTTCTGGAGTGGCCCAGTCAGAGTCCTGACCTCAACCCGATTAAGATGCTGTGGCATGACCTCAAGAAAGCGATTCACACCAGACATCCCAAGAATATTGCTGAACTGAAACAGTTCTGTAAAGAGGAATGGTCAAGAATTACTCCTGACCGTTGTGCACGTGTGATCTGCAACTACAGGAAACGTTTGGTTGAAGTTATTGCTGCCAAAGGAGGTTCAACCAGTTATTAAATCCAAGGGTTCACATACTTTTTCCACCTGCACTGTGAATGTTTACATGGTGTGTTCAATAAAAACATGGTAACATTTAATTCTTTTTGTGTTATTAGTTTAAGCAGACTGTGATTGTCTATTGTTGTGACTTAGATAAAGATCAGATCACATTTTATGACCAATTTGTTCAGAAATCCATATTATTCCAAAGGGTTCATATACTTTTTCTTGCAACTGTATATACTGCGACATAAAAGGCCTTTTATTTCATGTGAATGCCTAATTTTTGGGGCCTGTACTGTCTGACAGTTACAAATTTATCCTGTGACTGCCTAATGTACCTCCAGCCCAGCCACAGAATCCAAAGTTCTTTGCTGTCAGGTGAATACCTATTGGCTAATTTTTGGTGCCTATACTGGCCAACAGTTACATTTTTATCCAGTAACCGCCTAATGTACCTCCAGCCACAGAATCCAAAGTTCTCTGCTGTCAGGTGAAAGCCTATTGCCTAATTTTGCCTAATTTTTGGGGCCTGTACTGGCCGACGGTTACATTGTTTATCTGTAGCCACATAATCACACCCTTGTCTCACTACTCTGCCTCTCATTATGGTGGCGTGTGAATCGCATTCACCATAAGGACCTTCTAATGTCACTGTCACGAGGAGGTAAGGAAGCGTGCACCCCTGACTCCACCCACTCCTCTGTCCCTGCCTACTTGCACTATCCATCCTTAGCAACGGAGCGCAACAGGGCGGCGATCCATAACCTGCGTAAGTGCGGAGGTAAGGACAAAAAGACAAATACCGGGAGGTCAAACAAGCAAGGTCAAAACCAGGATATCACAGCGGTACCAGGGAACAAGCAGAAGCAGCGTCAAAGAATAAACTGAAAGTCAATACCAGGAGAAGCTAAAACAGGACAAATGAAGCAAGCGAGGGAAGTCAAGGTCAAAGTCAAGCTGAAGTCAAATGCCAGGAGACCCTAAAGTACAAAAGGAGCAAGCAAATCCAAAGTCAAATTACAAGTCTAAGTTCAATACAAGGTGAAATGCCAACGGAGTATATACTAGGTATAGGACCTAAATCTCAGGCAACCTGTGGCCAGGCTGCCTGTTAAATAGGGGAGAGCAGTAGTCATGTGACGTGGCCAGCATCACACGAGCGAATTATTGGTGACCCTTTTCGGGCCCTAGCAACTATCCTTCCCCTGTAATACCTCCATCCTTTACCCCTTTTAACCTGCCCCTTACCAATAAGACACAGAGAAATGAGTCGGATTTAAATCGGCCACAGCAGCCGTTATTTATTAAACAAAAAATATATATATATTAACACTGAATTACCCCTGACGAGGGAGGTCCTAGAAGCCCCAACATGTATACATCCAGAACAACCACCAACTGGACAATCCACCTTGCCTCCAGCCGTAAACACCCAGCTCGGAGCCACCAACTGATGGATGCCTCACCGATTAACCGAGTGCCCAATCTTGAGAGTCCAGCCCCACCATTGAGGCCCTCTCATTCTCAAGCACCAACCCATTCCACCAGCTCCGAGGACCTCCCCCCGCCTCGACTGCCGCAACATACTTAACAAACAACCCTCACCTTACCCCATACCTACTGAACCCCTACCACTAACACCTGCTATCTCCCCAACACCTACTCAAAAAAGGGAGGGTGGGCGCTTTTTCAAATAACTCTAAAATGGCCTCCGGGCTAAACCCCCCTTAAATAAAGGTCCCCCTCAACTCCACCCTTACTATCCCGCCCCTCCGCTTCCCGCCTTTACATTAACTCTACACCTACCAGGCCCCTGGCACCAAAATTCATCATGAAGGCCTACCCTTAGGGTAAACCTCTAGTCCGGCCTTACTTGACTCATCCCCCTGCATACAGCTGAGTGCCGAGTGCCTAGTTCGGCGCTCAGACACTTCGCAGTCACTATGGGAGCGGAGGACGCCGGTCACGCTAAGGAGGCGTGCGCAGCCGGGTCCTCCCCGCCCCCTGTTGCTCTGGAGACGAGGATACAGCAGGGCGAGGATACAACATATGGCAGGGCGCCGGCGGCACTGAATGGACGGAGTGCGAAGTCGGCGCTCTTTGACAGTCACAGGGTCATGTGACTGTGCCCCCCACCCCATACTGGGCCCCCTTATACCCTGCATTGTGCCCCCTTACCACACCCTGTACAGTGCTCCTAGTCATTCCCTGTACTAGGCCCTCTTATACCCTTTTATCCGGTCACGGTATGGCGGTGTTATCCGGTCACTATACAGAGGTGTTAGCCAGTCAATGTTTGGTGGTGGTATACAATAACTGGATGGCCATAACTCTATCCCTTTCCCTGCCCATGCCATCCTTTTTTAGACCTGGCATGAACGGGAAAAATATGCAGATTGCGGTGCTAAGGACCTTTGCGCCACAATCTGTGTCAGAAATACGCCTAACATAGACATATTTCTATACAATAAATGACCACCTAATTGTATTATTATTCGGGGGTAGGGCTAATATCTTTATATTATATAGATTCTAGTGTATTATACTGTGCCCTCTATTTCCCAGTAGAAAATGATCTTTGGGAAACACAGTCCTCATCCCTGACCACCTGGACCAGGTAGCGCTCGGTCAGTAGATGGAGGCCTCCCTTCTCCGCCATGCTGCTCCGCTGTGTACTGGTGCTTATTCTGACACTAGAGCTGGGTTCACATCCTATTTTTGCCATCCATTTAATGCATACCAAAAATATATGCGTTAACAGATTCTTAGACTGATGCCGTACAGTGGCGTCCGTTCACTATAGAGTTCCATGGTAGAAAAAAAAATGTACGTTAACGTATGCATTTTTTAATGGACTCTGCAGGATACAAAAACGTGGAGTGCTGCACATTTGTATACATCAAACCAATAGGAAAAAAAAAATTCTAGGCTCCAGCAGGGCACATTTTTGAGAGTTTTCCTTTAAGATGCATAAAAATGGCCCTGATTAAAATACATATTTTTTGTGGGAATTTTTGCCAATGATCCCCCTCTGGTATATCACTGTCCATGTTGTGTGACTATTTGTGTACTTCTAGTAAGTGTTTGCTGGCTGCAAATATGACCTGAAGGTTTTTCAGGTTTGCCTGCCATTAAAGTGAATGGGGCCTGCCGCAAATTGTCCCGGCCGATGTTTGTCCATCACTACTCATATCCCTTTTTGCTGTCATGGGTAAAAGGGGTGATTATTGGCTTTCGGGCTAAGAGTGGCAGTATTTTTGAAACTGCACAGTTTGCGAACTGTTCTTGTGCTGCTGTGGTGAAGGTGTATCATGAGTTTTGGTGTTATAGATATCAAAATGGTTTTTATATAGCAGGACAGTAAACCACCTCTGACATTCTTGTGACTGGACATAAAAACATCAATGTCTTATCCCCAAAACAAGAACAAAAGGTTTCTCTAAACAAAACCAGGAAAGCAGACAATGTCACACATACAGGGGATCTCCATTATAAAACCCAGTACTGGCCTAGGAGTTTCCCTAAACCCCTCTAGACCTGGTGGAGAAATTCCCAAGGTCAAGCTAAGGATACCTTCAACTGCAGATGGAGTCATGTGTGAAAACCCATACAGATGAATATTAATCAAAGAAATACTTGACCAAATCTATATTTGGGCAGTGTGCTCCATCAGGTTGGACTCAGGCCATTTACCAGCATTAGACTGAGTTCACATCACTGTTTAGCTTTCCGTTCTTCTGATCGACCAGAAGAAGAGAGAGAGGGGAAAAAAAAAAAAAGGTTCCTGTAAAAAAAATTTGATCATGTGAATGCACCCTTACCTATGCTAACGTCACCACAAACAGGTCTCTGCAAGATGTAATCATTAAAGAACTCATCAAATACTGCCTCTAATCCATCCATGTTTGATATGCATGTGTGCGGAACATTATGATGGGTTGGATGAAGAAAAATGTATCTTAGTGAAGAGATTTTGAATCAAAACTTTGTTAGGGCTCATGCACACAAACAAATTTTTTGTCCGTGACCGTTCATTTTTTTTTTTTTGTGGGCGGTATGCGGAACCTGAAATCTGAAATGACTCAGCGTGCATTCTGTCTGTATGTCCACATGTCTGTTCCGCAAGAAAATAAAACATTTCTGTTTTATTAGGGGCCTGCTGTTCTGTTCCACAAAATGCGGAACGCACACAACCGGTATCCATGTTTTGCTGATACACAATTTGCGTGCTGCAAAACAGAACATTCGCCCTTAAGCTGACTTCATAAACTCTGTTGGAAAATGCCATTAGAATGCACACAAGCATCTCCATGACATCAAAGGAAGGGGGGGGGGCTAGTGGTGGAATCTGCAGACCTTCTTACAGCGTGTGTCCCTTTAGCAAATATTCATTTCTTTAGGAAACAGCTCGTTTGATGATCTGGCCGACTTTTATGCTTTCCCCAGGCAACCGGACTTCTATTTCTCGTAACATATTACATTTAGTTTCTTTTATACTTTTTATTTGCAAACTGTAATTTTTGTTGCATTGTACGTGTGTCAATGTAGTTTTACACTCTGATAACCACATTTTTGTATGCACAATCCTGTGGATATTAAAGTTTCATTTTAATAGAAGCCTTTTTGTGTTCTAAAGAATTCCATGACCTTAGAAGAAGCGTTACATATATTTGTGCATTAACCCTGTGAATACTAGAGAGCATAGTGGATTTGAGTGGGCAATTGTGAGTTACCTAGTTCAAGGTGTTTTGTCCGTCTAATATGACAAGTGGTGGCAGCTAATATCCAAATCGCATATCTGAATTCTTCTAGCATTGGATAGGGTATACCCTATTTTACTTAGTTTTTTTTGGTAGGCAAGCTAATTTGTATACCTTTGGCTTTCTAGTAAGGATATTCAAATAAGCTTTTCTTCCAAAACAGAAAAGAATGCTAATCTTTTCTCATGGCAGTCAAATTTAAATATATAATTTGCATATACTTTTCCTAGAAACCAAGAGTTATATCACCTGGCATACAATACTCATGCTTACTTTTTCATCTGCCTAATGATAAAGAGAAGCCTAAAGAGAACCCCACAAAGCAAGTCATCCAAGAAAGATAAGTCTCTCTAAAGACATTCTGGTTCTCGTGTCCTTCTAAAAGGGGAGCTAGCTTGCATGTTTCATTGAGACAGATGTAAGCTTTGTAGGATGTTGTAATACTCTTGTCTCGCTTTCAGTTGAAGGTTACTTTGGAGATGTCTTTGTCTGAATTTGATCCCAAATTGTGAAATTTATTTGCTGAAGGTGTTTTCTGTGTTTGATATGCTGATTATGTATCCTCAGGTGAATAGGAAGGGTCTGTCCTATTGAAGTTAGACAGCAGGAGCTATAATTATACTTACTTGCTGCAGCAGAGCAAGTAGTTAAACAGTAAGGAGAAATCAGCAGCAGCAATGAGCGCTGCATTATTTTCACACAGCATATTGGAAGAGATGCGTCCCTGCCTTTTAAGCAGGCATATTTAGCAAAGCTAGAAAAATAGCTAAGCCAGCCTCACATCTACAACTAGTTCTTTCTATTTTTCAGTTTACAAGATCTATGTTTAGTCTGTTATAATCTCATTAACTGTGACTTCTCTAAAACGCAGTCTTAAAAACCATCATAGAAATATATCCCACTCCCTAAAAAAAGAAAAACAGAATTATTTACAAATATTCTTTCATTGAGAAAACTTCCACAAGGTTGATACTCCCCAACCATCAAACCAATTACTTCAGATAATCTAGTAACCACAATCTTAGCAAATATTTTGTAATCACAATTCATTAAAAAGATAGGCCTCCAATTTTTTATATCCTTTACATCTCCGTTTTTATAATTTATAGTCACAATACCTCTCTTCATTGACAATGATATCTGACCTGAATCAAACACATATTGCACCAATAAAAAAAAAAAATACTCCTTAGGAAGGATATTCAAATAAGGAATACACTTACATAAAATTCCACTGGTAACCCATCAATACCAGGAGTCTTCCATTTTGCCATCTTCTAACTTGCCACCTTTAACTTCCTCCTCACTTATATTGTCTGTTAATAAAACAACCTTCTCATCTGGAACATTGTTGTCCAACACCTTACAATAATCCCGAATCTCCTGATCACTCGCCTTTGTCTCATCACTAAAAAGTGTTTTGTAAAACTGACACACCTCCTCCTTCATTTTCTCCCCAGTCACTTCCTTCCCTGTAGCTGCTAACACAGGCTTAAAAACATTTTTAGGCTTAAAACACTTTTTTTGAAAAATATCTGGAGTACTGCGCATTCTCCTCCAAATGTTGCACTTTTCCACGGTGCACAATATTCCCCTCTCTCTCCCAAATTCTCCTTTATTTTCTGCTTCACTTCACCTAGCTCCATATCTACATTCCAATCTGCATTTTTGAACTTCTACAAAGCCTCCAATCTGGCCGTTAGTTCTGCATTCCTCCCATACTGTTCTTGAGACCTCCTGAAACCTACTGTTTTCAAATAATTAGAAAATGTACCTTTTGCACAATCCCACAGCTCCAATATATTACCAAAATTCTGCTCGCTTGTCACAAAATAAGACAACACCCTCTCAAAGCTATAAATTACATACTCCTCCTGCAATAACCTAACATTCAGTTTCCAAATACATTTGATTCAGATATTATAGCCAATTCAACTAAGACAATCTTTAAAAAAAACTGTTCCTATACATTCATATGTAGTTACTTCAACTCCCTGAGATACAAAAACATAATCAATTCTAGATCTACAGCTGTGTCCATCTTCAATCCTACATCATTATAATGCAAATCTACTATCTGATTCAACAAGGTAGAAGTGATATCGCTCATAACCTCCCCTGGGCTTTCGCGATCATCTTCTTCTTCCCCTGCCACAATTGTCACCTCTCTTACCAACTTTACTACCTTTAATGACTCAAAGAAAACAATCCTTTCCTTTTTATCCTCTGGAGCATCCACATTTAGCAAACGATGATCCAAAAATTCAAAATTTACCATCATCATGTAATCACAATAGAATAATCCAATACAGAAAGATTCTGATTTGTAATTAATCCCCATAACTTCATTTTTATTTTCCGTACACACTGACCATAATGAAGGTCCTTTCTTCCATTCACTTTCATTTGGCGAGGATTTAATACAGCACACCTGCAGACATATAACATCAGCATTGACAGTCTCCAAATACTCCAAAGTTGCAGCTCTCCTAATCGCAGTACCAATTCCTCTCACATTCAAAGATGCAAAAATTATACTCATTATGAGTAAAAAAAACAACTCTTCTACACAAGCTTTCTCTAGCATCAGCGACTCAGGTTCTGAGTCCCTGTCAATAATTACAAGACCTGGTGTTCCCGGGTGTTCCCGGTCCCCAGCCCACCCAATCACAATCCTTGCACGTTTATTTGTAGAAGAAAACATTCCCTCTTCTACGTCAACAAATTCATCACCATTCTCCTCAGACTCCTTAACCTTTTGACCTGGTGTAATTCCCTTATCACTGCTTTCCTCCTGACATTCCATCTCCTCACCATCAACTACCACTGGATTAGGACATGCATCACTCATCTCCTCTCCCGCCAATTCACCAATGATAATGTCTCCAAACACTGTCTCTATCACTGATGGAGACTCCCTCCCCACTTCCTGACTGGGTCTCATAGCTCCACTTGCCCCAGTTACAATCAGAGACACAGCAGGGTGACATCTTTCACCCTTTGTTCCTGTCTAGGCCTTTGTCTCTGTCCCTCCTCCATAGCACCTGCAACCTCCACTTCTGCTTGCCTCCTCCACCATACTTCCCTCCCCCTCTTGTTCTTCATTTGCATTACCCAGCCTCTCCATATTCCCTCCAAAATGTCCCCCGCTTTCTCTCCCTCCAGCTATATCTGCATAAAAGGTTTGTATGTCATTCCACATTGGACATTTTTACAAGGTGTCTGCTAGCACTACATAAGTCACAAACCTTTATTTCAATGCAAACCACTCCTTTCTGTCCAGTCTTCCCACAATTTCTACATACATCTCTGTGAGCAATCTTCCTGCACATGACCAAAAACACTACATTTCCTAGAAAACTTCACTTTATCTTCATAGAAATAAAATCACCTCTCCCCATCAATAGAAAACGCAGCCAGAATACACTTAAAACCTTCCTTTGCACTCCCTGTCATTTTGAATTTAATAACAAATTTCCTTTTTCCATTCAAAAAGCCAGGCTTATTTCTCAGCCGGCCCAAAAACTTAACATATTCACAATAATTCTTGAGAAAAGCTTTCACAGTATCATGTGAGACTTTAGAATTGTACATATGGACTATTAGCAGTTTTAATTCTTGTTAAAATAGTGGTTCCACTAGAATCTTCACCAACACCATGGATTTCTTCCCCTCCTTCAGCTGGATCAACTCCATAAACACTCTTTGGCAAACACTTGAGAAAATGAAACTAATATCATAAATTCCCTGTATAGGGAAGTCTTGCAGAGCTAATACCTCATTTACCTAAAAGCTGCAGTGCTTCAGTACATCCATGATGATCTGGTCTAATCCAATATTCGTCCGGTCTTCCTCTTTCAAAACCTAAAAAGTCAAAAGCTGTCATCGAGTCATGGTAGGCGAAATGTTTTTCTACAGGACACCAAATGCAAACCCACGATTGCTCCTGAACACCTAGTCCACTTGAACAATGAAGTCCGAAAGCAAAGATATTAAATTGAACAAATAATACATTTTACTGAATCCTTTCCCACAAAAAAAAAATATCAATCTGGTCAGCTCCTCCTGCTCTATAGCATTCTGCATGCAAATTGCACTGTATTTTATGGCAACATGTCTTCTTCCTCTTTATCGGCCTACACAAAGTTTTCATAATAGCTAGAAATTAGTTTGTTGCCTGTGCAGTTAATTTATAGAATTTGAACAATATATAGAGGTGTCAGTCTTTTTTGTAGTCTCCATAATTAGTGAATTATTATATAAAAAAACTTATACTGCACATGATGTTCCCATAGTAATCATCTCTGAGGCAGAAAAGTGTTGCTTAAGAAGCCTGCAGAAAAATAGAATATAAATATAATACATGAGAGACCTCAAAGCTGTGATTCACAAGTCTCAAGCTTTGAAGCCTTAATTGGTACAGTGAAAATAAGAGGTCAAGCTTCAACCTTTCAAAAATCATAAAAGTAAGTGAAGAGAAGACAAAAATACAAGACATATACACCAATAATAGAAATGAATTAAATTTCATCACCTGTTCAAACTAGAAATTACTGATCTAACAAACAGCGAATCCTTGTATATACACTACACTACAACTATAGAGTAACAAACAGCCAAATTGCCTGTAAGTAACCATAAGGATGACTATGTAGCTGCCAGATAGAAAGGGTAGTAGAGGGAAAACCGAGAAATAATGAGAGAGGGGCCTTTTTGTTAAGAATGGAGATGGTCACATAGTTGGTGTGATCAGGAAATCTAGGTTTAAGGAAATACTATGGTCACCATCTTGAACCACAGCCAGAACACTCAGAAACTGCTACCAGTCTTCCTTAACCACTCTAGTTTGTAGGAAGTTAAGGTAAACCATAGGTTCTTCACCAGAGCCTGTCAAGAAGCTGGTTGAAGCTTGCTAGAAGCAGATCAGAATGACAAGGGTGCAGGTTAGAATGAGGAGAACATAACAAAAATTGAGGGGCTAATCCAGAACCTAGCATGGTCAGAATATCATACAAGTTATAATAATAATCTAATACAGTAGATGAAGGGTTAATCCAGAAACTAGCCATGATCGGTACACAGAGAAAGAACAAGTGGATCTTGAGTTCTGAGGTACAAACTGAGCCAGGATACTATATACACAATCATCAGCATCCAGCAATGGCACAGTAGTGAACTTAAATACCCTGCCTAGCACTAGGATTGGACGCTTAGCCGAAAACCTTCCAATTTCACTGATAAGTCAGACTGGGCTTAAGTGGTCAGCATTACAACCCTCACAGCACAGGCATGCACAGAATTTTAAATAAGTACCGTAAACTCCTGACACTAGTCGGGAGATAAAAGAACAATCGTGGGTGGTTATTTGGATGGAAGACAGGCGGAAAGGTAATTCAAGAGCTGATTAGAGGCGGAGTAATGTTTAGGAAATGTAAGACAGAGCAGGTCAGTAGTGTTGATCACGAATATTCGAATTGCGAATTTTTATTGCGAATATAGGCACTTCGAGAATTTGCGAATATTTAGAATATAGTGATATATATTCGTAATTTCGAATATTCAAGATTTTTTTTAAATCGGTACACATGATCCCTCCCTGCTTCTAGCTTGTGGGCCAATGAGAAGGCTGCAGTATCTTTGACTTTAGGAGTAGTGTTAAATGCAAATTTTTTCGTAATGCGAATTTTCAATTGCCGAGTAAAAACATGATTCCTCCCTGCTTCTTGCTTGTGGGCCAATGAGTCATTGGCCCACAAGCAACTTAAGCAGGGAGGAATCATGACTTTAGTTGGGAAAAATGACGAATATTCAAAAAAACGAATATATAGCACTATATTGAATATATTCATTTTTTGAATATTCGTAATATTCTAAAACAAGAATATATAGCAATAACTATTTAAAAAAAATTATAGCACTATATTAGCTAAATTGCTTTACATTAGTTTTTTTTCGAATATTCGCTATATTGCTATATATTATTGTTTTAGAACATTACGAATATTCTAAAAAATAAATATATTAGTTTTTTCGAATATTCGTAATATTCTAAAACAAGAATATATAGCAATATAGCGAATATTCGGAAAAAAAACGAATATAGAGCAATTTAGCTAATATAGTGCTATAATCTTCTTTGTCTAATAGTTGTAATTTTTTTCTCATCTGAAGTTCAGATTGTAAAAAAATGAAAACTATAAAAAAAAAGATTATAGCACTATATTAGCTAAATTGCTCTACTTTTTTTTTTAAATATTTGCTATATTGCTATATATTCTTGTTTTAGAATATTACGTATATTGGAAAAAACGAATATATCCAATATAGTGCTATATATTTGTTTTTTAGAATATTCGTCATTTTTCCAATCTAAAGTCATGATTCCTCCCTGCTTAAGTTGCTTGCGGGCCAATGACTCATTGTGTCACGGCCTATGGTGTGCGCTGTGACACTGTTGCTACACTTGCGGTTGCCAGCGGCAACATGTTGCTGTGTGTGCATGCGGTGGCAGTGTCTCGGCCTTCTGGGTGATTGCCGTGACATGGTTGCCACTCATGTTGTTGCTTGCGGCAACGTGTAGCTTTTATGCATGTGTGTGCACTTCCCCTTTAAGTGGCTTCCTTCCCTTGTCTGGTGATGGAAGGGTTAACTCCCTTTCTAGTGTGTTAACACTGGGTTTATGTGTGTGTTGGTGTGGCTGCTTGGGCTATTTAGTTTCTGCTGGATGCCTGAAGCTGAGGGGTACTCCAGCCATTGTGTATGCTGGAGTTATCCTCCTGGTCTTCATATGCCATCTGTCCAGTGAGGGCCACCCTTGTGGTAATAGATGTTAAGATTATGTTCTTGTGGTGTCTCACGTTATTGCAACTATGGTGTCCTGGGTTCCTGTGTGGTTTGTGGTGTGTGCTGTGTCCTTTTATGTTGGTGTGGACATCAGCACTTGTGCACGGGTTCCAGTCAGTGTGTCTGTGGCAGGTAGGTGTGGTACTGGTTTCACTTACCTGCCATTTCCATATGCTGTATGTGTTCCCCTCTCCTTGCAGCTTGGCCAGTGGAGACTCCTGTTTGTCCGTTTTGTGGAGGAACAGGTCGTCTTACCCTGCTCCTAGTCCAGGGATTTCCTGAGGGTTAGTAGGGCCCCGAGGTTCCGGAGTATGAGCCCTCCTACCATCTGAGTTTGCTCATACTGTTAGGAGTCAGGGTCAGAATTAGGGACGCATTAGGAGGTGACCTGCTCCCTGATCCCGGCGTCCTGCCTTGTTGCTTCCAAGTTGCCTCCTCACCGCACGGTGGGGGGTTTCCCCCACTCCCCACCGTGACAGTATGACCACAATGGCTCCTTGCTTGGTGCCTTCGGAAGAGGGCACAGCATGTGTCGCCTGCTGCTTTCTGGCGCACATGCTTATCCTCCGGAGGGAGGGTGAAAGGGGAATCCTGTTACAGTGCAGTTCTCTGTAACAGTAGTTGCAGTTGGTGTGAACTGGCACTTGTGTTTGGGTCTCCCCTCGTCCACATCTCAGTGGTACTGTCCCTTGTGTCGTGGTGATTGGCTGCAGTCCTTGTTGAACTGGCTTTGGTGTATGCTGGTGGGGGATGCATACTGGCAGCGACTTGGTGTGAACCGTGTCTGAGTGTGGACGCAGTGATCAGTGCGGTCTCTCCTGGCTGTTTGGTGGCTGGCGCCCTGGTTCCTGTGTGTTGCTCCAGGGGCTGGCAGCAGTTCTGGGGAGACTCGCTTGCGCTGACACTGATTCTGCTACTTTTCTTTCCCTTCCCCATCCCTGTTTTTGGGTTCCTCACTAGTTTCCCCATTTTTTTGGTGGGGGGGCTTTGAGGGGTGGGAGTGTCACGGCCTATGGTGTGCGCTGTGACACTGTTGCTACACTTGCGGTTGCCCACGGCAACATGTTGCTGTGTGTGCATGCGGTGGCAGTGTCTCGGCCTTCTGGGTGATTGCCGTGACATGGTTGCCACGCATGTTGTTGCCTGCAGCAACATGTAGCTTTTATGCTTGTGTGTGCACTTCCCCTTTAAGTGGCTTACTTCCCTTGTCTGATGATGGAAGGGTTAACTCCCTTTCTAGTGTGTTAACACTGGGTTTATGTGTGTGTGGGTGTGGCTGCTTGGGCTATTTAGCTTCTGCTGGATGCCTGAAGCTGAGGGGTACTCCAGCCATTGTGTATACTGGAGTTATCCTCCTGGTCTTCATATGCCATCTGTCCAGTGAGGGCCACCCTTGTGGTAATAGATGTTAAGATTATGTTCTTGTGGTGTCTCACGTTATTGCAGCTATGGTGTCCTGGGTTCCTGTGTGGTTTGTGGTGTGTGCTGTGTCCTTTTATGTTGGTGTGGACATCAGCACTTGTGCACGGGTTCCAGTCAGTGTGTCTGTGGCAGGTAGGTGTGGTACTGGTTTCACTTACCTGCCATTTCCATATGCTGTATGTGTTCCCCTCTCCTTGCAGCTTGGCCAGTGGAGACTCCTGTTCGTCCATGTTGTGGAGGAACAGGTCGTCTTACCCTGCTCTTAGTCCAGGGATTTCCTGAGGGTTAGTAGGGCCCCGAGGTTATGGAGTATGAGCCCTCCTACCATCTGGGTTGGCTCATACTGTTAGGAGTCAGGGTCAGAATTAGGGACGCATTAGGAAGTGACCTGCTCCCTGATCCCGGCGTCCTGGCCTTGTTGCTTCCAAGTTACCACCTCACCGCAAGGTGGGGGGTTTCCCCCACTCCCCATCGTGACACATTGGCCCACAAGCAAGAAGCAGGGAGGAATCAAGTTTTCAATCGGCAATTGAAAAATTTGCGATAAAAATTCCCATTCCGAAAAAATTCCCATTCCGAAAATTAGCATTTTTGCATATTACGCGATCATTACCTTGCCGATTTTTTTTGTAAAAAAATTGTAGACTATAACGAATATTCGACGAATATTCTACGAAATATTTGCAAAATATTGCGAATTCGAATATGACCCCTGCCGCTCATCACTACAGGTCAGGGATAGCAGACAAATATTGCTTCTACATTTCAGATTAAGGGTACTTTCACACTCGCGTTGTGAGGATCCGGCAGGCAGTTCCGTCACCGGTACTGCCCGACGGATCCGGAAATTCGTATGCAAATGGATATCATTTGTAGACAGATCCGGATGCGAATCCGTCTGACAAATGTAATGAAATACCGGATCCGTCTCTTCGATGTCATCTGGGAAAACAGATCCGGTATTTATTATTTTCACATTTTTAAAGGTCTGCGCATGCGCAAACCGGAAGGCCAGATCCGTCAATAGAACAGGTTCTGTAGACATCTATGTGGAATCAGCCGACGACGGTGTGAAAGGAGTGCTCTTCCTCTGTAGCGCTAACATCGACCTGTAAGGCTGAGTTCATATTTGAGTTATTTAGTCAGTTTTGGCCCTGTGACTGCCCAAATAAGTAAAGTGTGCAGTGATTCTAAGAGGGACACCTGTCATCTGCATGTCATACTGACTCACAGTATTATTTCACTTTCACAGCAGACTCCCTATGCGTGTTACTGCAAGGCACAGTGTTCTACACCACTATAAAGGCTCTCTGCAGCCAGGAAATAGCCATTTTTTATGCGATTCGACGCGAATAAATTCAAATCGAACCAAATGTTTTCAGAAAATTCGGCATACTGGCCGAATAAAATTTTTGAAAAATTTGCTAATCTCTAGTTGTTAGGTTTAGCCAGTGGTCATGTGTGGCTATTGCTGGTTCCTAGTTGGTGGGTCCATTGTTAAAGGGGTTTTCCCATCTCAGACAATGGGGGCATATCGCTAGGATATGCCCCCATTGTCTAATAGGTGTGGGTCCCTATTGGATACTGCATTCTACAATACCTGCAAAGTGAATGAGATTTTACTAAATCTTACCTGCACACTATGTAAAAAATCAACAGTGGACATTGGCCTGTAATTTTAAATCCTCAACATGTTTAGGCCACTTGCACACGAACCTATGCGCCCCGTGGCCGTGCACGAACACCAACCGTGGGGCAGCCGCAGCGGATCGCGGACCTATTTGCTTTAATGGGTCCGCGATCCGCCCGTTCCGCAAAAAGATAGGACATGTTCTATCTATTTGCGGAATGGAAGTACGGGACGAAACCCCATGGATGGATGCACTCTGTAGTGCTTCCGTAGGGTTCCGTTTCGTGCTTCCGTTCCGCATCTCCGGATTTGCAGATCCATTCAAGTGAATGGGTCTGCATCCATGATGCGGAATGCCCACGGAACGGCGCCCATGTATTGAGGATCCGCAAATGCGGTCCGCAATACGTCCACGGAGCGCACATGTTTGTGTGAAAGAGGCCTTAAGCTGTGGATTTTCACAACAGGTTTCAATTTTTGCTATGCATAGGGTGAAATCCACTGCAAATTCACATTTAACACACATTTAGTTTGCTGACCATTTGTTGCAGATTCTGCAGCAAAATTGCAGTAAAATCATTAACCTTAGAATACACCTAAAATTCAAATATATATACACAGCACATACATGTCTTTCTCCATACAAATATATTCCACAATAACTGTAGTAGCAGCATGAAGCAGGAAAGTTTTTTCATACACAGCAGCCTTTTCTAATAAATATTGTATCCCTAGGGAACTTCATTTTTTCAAATTCTATTCCCACAGCCTCTCGCTGATCAAAGGAAACGTAGTAATTCCCAGAAGACATTCTGCCTATATAACGTCATTACTTTAATGTCATTTGTATTTATCAAAGATAATGATTGTAAATCAGCAGTAACTTATGTATTTTAATGAATCAGAACAAATTTAAACATGCTGTTGTGATACGAGGGCTGCATACAGTGTGCGCCCCTCATTATTTCTGAATTTCATCATTGAGCTTCAGATGGCACCAACTTTACTTTATTGTAAGTTTATTATTAGTTTTTGCTTCTTTTAGAATCAGGTCACAAAAGCTACATGGCTTTATGTTGTCTATAAAAATAGAAGATGGAAACAAGAATATTTGTATGGGGCTCAGACGTAAAAGAGTATCTGTCAGAAGCTTTTGCCTACGAAACTGGCTAACCTGTTACATGTGCACTTGGCAGCTGAAGGCATCTGTGTTGGTCCCATGTTCATATGTGCCCACATTGCTGAGAAAAATGAAGTTTTAATATATGCAAATGAGGGGGGGGAGGGGGAGTTTGGCATTGCAGTTACACCTAGAGGATACACGTTCTCTACAACAATGTATTCTCTCTCCACTTTGATTGACAAGGGACAGACAGTGTACAGGCATATTTAAACATGGGACCAACACAGATGCCCCCAACTGCCAAGTTTCATAGTACAAATCTGCTAACAGATGCCCTTGAAGGCCCCTTTTACATGAGCCAACTATGCAGGCAATTATAGAGAACAAACAGTTGGTTCCCAATAATTACCTACTTGTCAGAAGTGATGAGAATCAAAGTTGACGAAGTGGAATTCGATCCGAATTTTAGGTTTTATTCGATTCTCAATGAATTTCCTCACGATTTTCCTAAAATGGCTGCTGCACGTGTGAGGACATGGAGCAAGGAACTCTGGGAAGACGGGATCACGCATAATGCATGCATGCATCCAATCAGCAGCCAGCCAGCCCTGTGATGTCATAGCCTTATAAATTGCATCAGCCATCTTGGATTCTGCCATTTTCCAGTGTACTTAGTGCAGGGAGAGATGTCAGCAGGCACTAGGGACAGTGCTAGAAAAAACTTAATTGTGCTTAAAAAACGATTTACAATTAAAGGGAAAGATTATTCAAGGTGTAGGGAAAGGATAGGGAGGAATCATTCCACAGCATTTATGTTAAACGGGGTTCAGTAGGGGAGGTTACAGCCTGGTTAATAGAAACAATCCTATTACACCTTGCTGCACTGACTGGGGACCCAAATTCCCATTATAAGTGCTGTTTGAAACAGGCATTAACAGGGTTTATTACAAGGAAATATTGCATGTAATCGCTCATGTATGCCAGGCTGCCCAGAGGCAACGAAAAGCTGTCCTCTGTGGGAGGTGTATCGTCTGTGTCCTCTCTATCCCCCCGGCCACGCACCAGTGATGGCCATGAGATGGTCTGGGTGCCACCCTGCTGTGAACATGGTTCCTCCTCCTCCATCTCCTCATCCTCCACCTCCTCATCCTCCAGAACTGTGCCCTGGCTGGACAATTGTGTACCTGGCGTTTGTGGGTGCAGGAACCCACCCTCGGAGCCACTTGGGAATGACTGGCCAGAAACCCTACGAAATGATCCCTCTTCCTCCTCCTGTGCCACATCCTCTTCCATCATCGCCAGGAGCGTTTTTTCAAGAAGGCATAGAAGTAGGATAGTAACGCTGAGAACGGCGTTATCGGCACTGGCCATGTTGGTGGAGTACTCCAAACAGCGCAACAAGAAACACAGGTCTCGCATGGAGGCCCAGTCATTGGTGGTGAAGTGGTGCTGTTCCGCCGACCAACTGTGGTCTTTAAGCAGGAGACTGGGTGGGAGACAATGTGAAGGAACTGGATCCACTGTCAGCAACCCAATCTACTATCTCCTGTACTTGTTCGGGCCTCACCATTCGTAGAGCAGCATTAGACCCGACCAAATACCGCTGCAGGTTCTGTCGCCTATTAGCACCTGAGGAAGGGGTTTTACTTGTGCGTGTAGCTGGCACAGATCGACCACGTCCTCTCCCTGCAACAGGAGCTCCACCAGCAGCACCACGACCTGGGCCACGTCCCTTATTTGACGCTCTCCTCATATTTCTCGAATTTAGGATCTTGCCCTAAATGGGTGTGTAATTAATAGTAGAATAGAACGACAGTATGTAAAGGGTGTATCTCACACGGCCTGAACCATACTAGGCCTGAATTAAAGATTTTTTTGCCCAAAATGGCTGTATTTCAAATGCCTGAATCAAACCCCTGTATGTAAAGGGTGTATCTCACATGGCCTTAACCACTGTAGGCCTGAATTGAATATTGGTGCACCAAATGGCGGTATTTCAGGGGGGGCGGAGCTAGCGCCAGTGCTTAATGGCTGCGTCTGGCTGAGGCTCCTGCTATAAACCTGCATTTTTCAGCAAAACCACCACAAAATGGTCAAATACAGAGGACCTAAGCATGGGGATCCTACCCCCCAAGCGAAAGCATCTCCAGCTATGTCAGATATGACAAAATTCCTGAAAAAACAAGATGCAGTCGGACCGACCAAGGATCCCAAGATGGCCGCGGCTCTCTGCAGCACCGCAAGCTCCCGCGCTTCTGGCCTTTCTGACTGTGAGGACGAGTCCGGAGAGTCTGGTGAGTCACAAAACCTCCCGATCTCTTGCCGCTTTATTAAGCAAGCCTTGGAAGAGGCTTTGAACCCTATCTACTCCAAACTACAGGAGGTGGCCCATGACATCCAGCAAATAGGCCAGAGGGTGGACTCATTAGAAACCGCACAAGCCGCTACCTTAGAACATAGCGCGGCGGTCTCACAATTCCTCTCACTTTGCCAAGTGCATATAAATCAGCTTTATACAGTGGGGGAAATAATTATTTGATCCCTCACTGATTTTGTAAGTTTGTCCAATGACAAAGAAATGAAAAGTCTCAGAACAGTATCATTTCAATGGTAGGTTTATTGTAACAGTGGCAGATAGCACATCAAAAGGAAAATCGAAAAAATAACTTTAAATAAAAGATAGCAACTGATTTGCATTTCATTGAGTGAAATAAGTATTTGAACCCCTACCAACCATTAAGAGTTCTGGCTCCCACAGAGTGGTTAGACACTTCTACTCAATTAGTCACCCTCATTAAGGACACCTGTCTTAACTAGTCACCTGTATAAAAGACACCTGTCCACAGAATCAATCAATCAAGCAGACTCCAAACTCTCCAACATGGGAAAGACCAAAGAGCTGTCCAAGGATGTCAGAGACAAAATTGTAGACCTGCACAAGGCTGGAATGGGCTACAAAACCATTAGCAAGAAGCTGGGAGAGAAGGTGACAACTGTTGGTGCGATTGTTCGAAAATGGAAGGAGCACAAAATGAACATCAATCGACCTCGCTCTGGGGCTCCACGCAAGATCTCACCTCGTGGGGTGTCAATGGTTCTGAGAAAGGTGAAAAAGCATCCTAGAACTACACGGGAGGAGTTAGTTAATGACCTCAAATTAGCAGGGACCACAGTCACCAAGAAA
Source organism: Bufo bufo (assembly GCF_905171765.1). NCBI lineage: Eukaryota > Metazoa > Chordata > Amphibia > Anura > Bufonidae > Bufo > Bufo bufo. The sequence goes on along the minus strand of NC_053392.1, from coordinate 563,440,723 downwards.
ACCATTGGAAACCCATTACACCGCAATGGATTAAAATCCTGCAGGGCTCGCAAGGTCCCCCTGCTCAGGAAGGCACATGTGCAGGCCCGTCTGAAGTTTGCCAATGAACACCTGAATGATTCAGAGAGTGACTGGGAGAAGGTGCTGTGGTCTGATGAGACCAAAATAGAGCTCTTTGGCATTAACTCAACTCGCTGTGTTTGGAGGAAGAAAAATGCTGCCTATGACCCCCAAAACACCGTCCCCACCGTCAAGCATGGGGGTGGAAACATTTTGCTTTGGGGGTGTTTTTCTGCTAAGGGCACAGGACAACTTATTTGCATAAACGGGAAAATGGACGGAGCCATGTATCGTGAAATCCTGAGCGACAACCTCCTTCCCTCTGCCAGGAAACTGAAAATGGGTCGTGGATGGGTGTTCCAGCACGACAATGACCCAAAACATACAGCAAAGGCAACAAAGGAGTGGCTCAAGAAGAAGCACATTAAGGTCATGGAGTGGCCTAGTCAGTCTCCGGACCTTAATCCAATCGAAAACCTATGGAGGGAGCTCAAGCTCAGAGTTGCACAGAGACAGCCTCGAAACCTTAGGGATTTAGAGATGATCTGCAAAGAGGAGTGGACCAACATTCCTCCTAAAATGTGCGCAAACTTGGTCATCAATTACAAGAAACGTTTGACCTCTGTGCTTGCAAACAAGGGTTTTTCCACCAAGTATTAAGTCTTTTTTTGTTAGAGGGTTCAAATACTTATTTCACTCAATGAAATGCAAATCAGTTGCTATCTTTTATTTAAAGTTATTTTTTCGATTTTCCTTTTGATGTGCTATCTGCCACTGTTACAATAAACCTACCATTGAAATGATACTGTTCTGAGACTTTTCATTTCTTTGTCATTGGACAAACTTACAAAATCAGTGAGGGGTCAAATAATTATTTCCCCCACTGTACTTCCCTGGAGGACCAGGAGAACCGGGGAAGACGTGATAACCTCTGGTTTAGGGGGGTCCCCGAATCAGTCTCAGCCGCAGACATCCCGGCAGCGATTATGAAAATTGTCGCCTCCTTACTTGGGGACTTTGACCCATCCATGCTGATCATAGAAAGGGCTCACTGAGCGTTACATCCGCACCCTAAGGAAAATGATGAACCAAGAGACATTATTAGCCGCTTCCTGAACTTTCAGGATAAAGAAGCGATACTTAAGGCGGCCAGAACAGCGCCATCCATTCTTCTAGACGAGGTACACATCCAGATATACCAGGACCTATCTCCATCTACCCTTCAGAAAAGAAGAATCCTGAGACCCCTCACATCCCTCCTCAAAGAGAGACAGATTCCATACAGATGGTCTTTTCCCTTTGGACTATCATTTTTAGTTTCTGGCAAGAGGATCACCATCTCTTCTTTTCTAGACCTCCCAGAAGCTTTCAATACGTTAGATATTGCGCCTATGGATATACAAGATTGGGACAAAGTGCAGACCTCTCTACCTTCCCTCCCAGTCCTTCAACCTTGGGAGCTTTCCATCACACCCAAGAAGCAGAGGTCCAAGAAGAACAAAGACTCCACTACTCCCAAGAAATCCCACGCTTCTCAGGATGGATCCTGATTCATCCCCAACCAAATTAGTATTTGATCCCTTATGGGCTCTCCATTTATATTTTCTAACTTAACCTAAACATACCTCATTCCTTCATTTGTCTGTTTTAGGGCTGGGATTACAGCGAATAATATCCCTGTCCCTTCTTACCCATCCCTGCTTTACCTACCCACTCACCTCTCCCATTGTGTTACTTCTCATCTTAATCCGTATACTCCCTATATACCCTCTACTGCCCTCCTTCCCTCCTCCATTTTGTGTTATGTCGTCACTAATACTTCCTACTCCCCACTTTACTGCAGGTTTCATGGGAACTCCCCATTCTCCCCCTTTCATAGTGTCATTTATTGCCATCTGTGTAATTTTACATTATGGTACTGATCTTCTCAATGTGTTTATCAGTTATAACTGTTATTTCCTTAGTTTTAACGTTGGGCTTTATGTATATGCCACAATGCCTTCATTCAGCTCTATTTCTTGCTACTGACCAATTAAGATATGGCTGATCTGAACATTGTCTCCTTTAATGTAAAGGGTCTTAGGTCTCCCTCTAAACGCTGCCAAATATTCTCCCTTCTCTGGAAAGAAAAGTACAATGTTGTTTTTCTACAAGAAGCCCATTGTAAGCACAATAATTACCCTAACCTTTCCTATTACAAATTTCCGATATGGTATCACTGTGGTGCAGACGGTGCCGCCTCAAGAGGGGGCAGTATTGGGTTTCGCAGAGGCACCCCTTTCACCTATCTAAATCATATCCAAGACTCAGAAGGTCGCTATATTATCCTGAAAGGTCATGTGGGACAGGTCCTTTACACATTTGTCAATGCTTATGCACCCAATACTGATCAATCACGTTGGATTGCCGACCTCCTATCCCTAGTGGAGACTCATAGGGAAGGCATCCTTATCCTAGCAGGAGACTTAAATCTAGCCCTCAACTCCTTGATCGACACCTCCTCAAAAAAATCTGCTCTGTCTTCTAGGGCTATCCGTGCTACTCTGGCTAGGCTGTATAACTTAGGGCTAACTGATGTATGGAGATGTTTGAACCCTACTGCCATTGACTATTATTTTTATTCTCCAGCTAACAACTCTTACAGCAGAATTGACTACATTCTGGTGTCGAAAGAACACCTACAACTTTGTTCCTCAGCGCGAATTGGAGTTATGACTCTCTCCGACCATGCACCTGTTTTTTGCTCCCTCCGCCATCTCACAGGACCGGGTAGGTCGCCCTGCTGGAGGTTCAACGAGTCCATCCTGGGTAAAGATATCCATAAAAAAAGTATCTTGTCCCTATTGAAAGAATACTTCACCATTAACCTATCCCCCTCCATCTCTCCCAATGTGCTCTGGGATGCACACAAAGTCTTTATTAGAGGCCATATAATTACCCTTTGCTCCTTTTTGAAAAAGGAATCTGAAAAGAAACTAAACTCCCTCCTCTCACAAAAACTTAAAACTGCACTTAAAAATATGCTTAATGAACGTTTTGCTAGGTTCTACTTATCATCCCAACAAAAGTTTTTTGCCCATGGCGATAAAGCCACTAAATTCCAAATGCAGAGAATCAAACGTAGGAAACTGGCTAACTATGTCCAAAACATCACTAGCTCTTCAGGTAAGACACTTTTTAAATCGGAAGACATAGCAGAACAATTCAGACTTTACTATGAATCCCTCTACAACCTCCCCCCCCCCCCCTTCCAGATCCCAAATATGGTAAAGAGCATAACATCTCTTCCTTCCTTAATAAATTGAACCTCCCAGCTCTCACTCCTTCCCAGCAGGATAAATTTGCCGCTCCATTCACACTGTCTGACATAATAGAGGCACTCAATTCCTCTCCCACTGGGAAATGCCCAGGACCCGATGGTCTCCCTTTATCTTATTACAAATCCTTTTCAGAAACTCTCCTGCCCCATTTCCTTCCAGTATGTAATGGAGCTCTACTCAATTCCCCTGTCTCTGCAGATATGTCCAGAGCCACTATAACTATTATCCACAAACCAGGTAAGGATCCATCTTCCTGTTCTAATTATCGTCCCATTTCCTTATTAAACACTGACCTTAAACTTCTGGCTAAAATGTTAGCTAATAGATTGCAACAATTTCTACCCTCCCTGATTCACCCAGACCAGGTAGGATTTGTCAAAGGAAGAGAAGGTAAAGATAATGTAATGAAAATACACTGCTCAAAAAAATAAAGGGAACACTTAAACAACACAATGTAACTCCAAGTCAATCACACTTCTGTGAAATCAAACTGTCCACTTAGGAAGCAACACTGAGTGACAATCAATTTCACATGCTGTTGTGCAAATGGGATAGACAACAGGTGGAAATTATAGGCAATTAGCAAGACACCCCCAATAAAGGAGTGGTTCTGCAGGTGGTGACCACAGACCACTTCTCAGTTCCTATGCTTCCTTGCTGATGTTTTGGTCACTTTTGAATGCTGGCGGTGCGTTCACTCTAGTGGTAGCATGAGACGGAGTCTACAACCCACACAAGTGGCTCAGGTAGTGCAGCTTATCCAGGATGGCACATCAATGCTAGCTGTGGCAAGAAGGTTTGCTGTGTCTGTCAGCGTAGTGTCCAGAGCATGGAGGCGCTACCAGGAGACAGGCCAGTACATCAGGAGACGTGGAGGAGGCCGTAGGAGGGCAACAACCCAGCAGCAGGACCGCTACCTCCGCCTTTGTGCAAGAAGGAACAGGAGGAGCACTGCCAGAGTCCTGCAAAATGACCTCCAGCAGGCCTCAAATGTGCATGTGTCTGCTCAAACGGTCAGAAACAGACTCCATGAGGGTAATATGAGGGCCCGACGTCCACAGGTGGGGGTTGTGCTTACAGCCCAACACCGTGCAGGACATTTGGCATTTGCCAGAGAATATCAAGATTGGCAAATTCGCCACTGGTGCCCTGTGCTCTTCACAGATGAAAGCAGGTTCACACTGAGCACATGTGACAGACGTGACAGAGTCTGGAGACGCCATGGAGAACGTTCTGCTGCCTGCAACATCCTCCAGCATGACCGGTTTGGCATTGGGTCAGTAATGGTGTGGGGTGGCATTTCTTTGGAGGGCCGCACAGCCCTCCATGTGCTCTCCAGAGGTAGCCTGACTGCCATTAGGTACCGAGGTGAGATCCTCAGACCCCTTGTGAGACCATATGCTGGTGCGGTTGGCCCTGGGTTCCTCCTAATGCAAGACAATGCTAGACCTCATGTGGCTGGAGTGTGTCAGCAGTTCCTGCAAGACGAAGGCATTGATGCTATGGACTGACCCGCCCGCTCCCAAGACCTGAATCCAATTGAGCACATCTGGGACATCATGTCTCGCTCTATCCACCAACGTCACATTGCACCACAGACTGTCCAGGAGTTGGCAGATGCTTTAGTCCAGGTCTGGGAGGAGATCCCTCAGGAGACCGTCCGCCACCTCATCAGGAGCATGCACAGGCGTTGTAGGGAGGTCATACAGGCACGTGGAGGCCACACACACTACAGAGCCTCATTTTGACTTGTTTTAAGGACATTACATCAAAGTTGGATCAGCCTGTAGTGTGTTTTTCCACTTTAATTTTGAGTGTGACTCCAAATCCAGACCTCCATGGGTTGAAAAATTTGATTTCCATTTTTTTTTTTGTGTGATTTTGTTGTCAGCACATTCAACTATGTAAAGAACAAAGTATTTCAGAAGAATATTTATTTAATTCAGATCTAGGATGTGTTATTTTTGTGTTCCCTTTATTTTTTTGAGCAGTGTATTAAACGCCCTATACTTCTCATCCCACAAGGCGATCCCTTTGCTCATGCTTGGCACAGATGCCGAGAAAGCCTTTGATAGAATTGACTGGTCATATATCAGGCTTACTCTTGCAAGGTTTGGTATCCCAGATCCATTCTCTAATGCAGTTGCGGCCATGTACATTCTTCCTCTGTGTCAGTAAATGGCATCCTTTCTCCCTGCTTCCATATCAAGAACGGCACTAGGCAAGGTTGCCCCCTTTCCCCCCTTATCTTCATATTAGTTATGGAGACTTTATTAAAAGCCTTAAGGCAACAGACTGATATTAAGGGTCTTTGTGTTGGAGACCAGGAAATTAAACTGGCAGCTTTTGCTGATGACCTTCTAATCCTCACGATAAACCCCCCAAAAAATCGCTCCCAATTATCTTATCCACACTAGAACTATTCGGCTCCCTCTCTAACTTCAAAGTTAACCCAGCCAAATCCCAACTTATTCATAGAGGATTCTCCCCTTCGGTGATTAGATCACTTCAATCTTAATCTCCATTCAACTGGTCCACACAACAACTAACATATCTAGGTATAAAACTTTCCCCCAATTTTGCAGACTTATATAAACTTAACTACCTTCCTCTCCTACAATCTATGATTGCCCAGCTGGACTCGTTGGACCTCCCGTACCTCTCCTGGTTCGGCATAAAAAACATGCTATCTACTCTGGTTCTTCCCAGACTGACATATCTTATGCAATCCCTCCCAATAAAAAAAATCCCCAAACCCTTTTTTATTACTTTTAATAGAGCAATTCGCAAGTTCATCTGGAAGGGTAGACCCTTACTAAACCTAAACGGCTGGGGGGCATTGGACTTCCTGACCCAGAAATGTATATGAGAGCCATACACCTAGCCAGAGTAGCAGATTGGATCAGATCCCCTCCCCATAAAGTTTGGGTTCACATTGAAAAGTCTTTTCTCCCCTCCTCTCCTAGAGCCTTTCTGCTATCAGGTAAACCTCCTCCACCACTACAGAAAGTTCCAAACCCCATGATGCAGAGCACACTAGCAGTCTGGAACTGGTTCTCTCCATACAACAAATTATTAACTACTCCATCTCCTCTCCTCACCTTGAGAGATTTGATAGATCTAGCACCAATTGCTTTGAAAGAGAGCTGCCCCCTCTCAATTAAACTCTTAGATATACCCTTTCCTGATCTGTTAGATAATGAAGGTTGTATTAAACCCTTACAGACGCTCACTGAAGACTTGAAGAGCCCTGCAGCTCTTATCTTCCTACAAAGGTTCCTCAATTCTGAAGTTGCTTAAAGAATCTCCGCTATCTCCCTTGTCCTCTTGGTTTGATATGATATTAGGTGCGAAACAACCTCCTAAAAAGATTATTTTGACTATACACTCACCTAAAGAATTATTAGGAACACCATACTAATACGTGTTGGACCCCCTTTTGCCTTCAGAACTGCCTTAATTCTACGTGGCATTGATTCAACAAGGTGCTGATAGCATTCTTTAGAAATGTTGGCCCATATTGATAGGATAGCATCTTGCAGTTGATGGAGATTTGAGGGATGCACATCCAGGGCACGAAGCTCCCGTTCCACCACATCCTAAAGATGCTCTATTGGGTTGAGATCTGGTGACTGTGGGGGCCATTTTAGTACAGTGAACTCATTGTCATGTTCAAGAAACCAATTTGAAATGATTCGAGCTTTCTGACACAGTGCATTATCCTGCTGGAAGTAGCCATCAGAGGATGGATACATGTTCTCATTCTGTTTACGCCAAATTCGGACTCTACCATTTGAATGTCTCAACAGAAATCGAGACTCATCAGACCAGGCAACATTTTTCCAGTCTTCAACAGTCCAATTTTGGTGAGCTCGTGCAAATTGTAGCCTCTTTTTCCTATTTGTAGTGGAGATGAGTGGTACCCGGTGGGGTCTTCTGCTGTTGTAGCCCATCCGCCTCAAGGTTGTGCGTGTTGTGGCTTCACAAATGCTTTGCTGCATACCTCGGTTGAAACGAGTGGTTATTTCAGTCAACGTTGCTCTTCTATCAGCTTGAATCAGTCGGCCCATTCTCCTCTGACCTCTAGCATCCACAATGCATTTTTGCCCACAGGACTGCCGCATACTGGATGTTTTTCCCTTTTTACACCATTCTTTGTAAACCCTAGAAATGGTTGTGCGTGAAAATCCCAGTAACTGAGCAGATTGTGAAATACTTAGACCAGCCCGTCTGGCACCAACAACCATGCCACGCTCAAAATTGCTTAAATCACCTTTCTTTCCCATTCTGACATTCAGTTTGGAGTTCAGGAGATGATCTGGACCAGGACCACACCCCTAAATGCATTGAAGCAACTGCCATGTGATTGGTTGACTAGATAATTGCATTAATGAGAAATAGAACACGTGAGTGTATATAGTCACCTGAAATCTCCCTTATCCCTTATCAAGCCAGCTATAATTGGTTCCTGGGAGAAAGATTTGGGACGCTTTCTATCTCCTACAGAAATTGCTACAGCACTTATGACCCCTCACAAGATATCCAGATGCATACGCAACCAAGAAAACGGCTATAAAATTCTGATGAGATGGTATAAGTCTCCCGAATCGATCTCTCTCTATTCCCCTAACTGCACTGAATTTAGGCATCAAGGGATTAAACAAATGGCGTAAATCCCTATTCCTTATGCTTTTGGCTGCTGCCAGACTACTAATAGCGTCTTATTGGCTCTCCCATGAGGTTCCTGATGTGGCTAATTGGACCCAGAGTGTAGATCAGATTTATATGCTAGAAGAGCTCTCTCATTGGGAACTCCGCTCCAGGCCCACCTTTCTAGCCATTTGGTCCCCCTGGAAGCAGTATAGAGGTTTTCACTGACCCTTCCATACTTCAGCTAAGTTTACATATCATCCTATATATGTCTAATCAACCTCTCCTTTTGGTCGTACTTGTGACTTTGTGGTCTATTCTACATTACTCATGCCCCTTTTGTTATTTCTGTTATTTCTTTTTGTTAAATTTATAATTTTCTTCATTGTGAAAAATTTCTATGGGATATCATTATCACATTTACCTGTTCTACATTAAGTTCAATTTGACTAATGAGTCTTTTATGTGACTTAAGTTTTAATGTATTCAATCTGATACTGTCATATCACTGCTTGGAAAATAATGTACACTTAACAACTATATCTTATTCTTTACTACCATATGATTTATGACTTTAAAAAACAATAAAAATTGTTAATACAAAAAAAATAAAAAAAGGCGTTATTTCAAATCTCTGAATCTAACCCAAATGTATTAAGAGTGTATCTCACAATGACATATGCAGCAAAGGCTGCCAAATAAACTTTTTTTTGCCCAAACGGGTGTTTGTTTAATAACTCAATATGGCAGAAGTATATAACCCAGGAATTTCAAACGTGCTTATGCTGCAAGGCCTGAAATATTGTGTATTTTGCCCCAAAAAGGGTGTTTTATTAATGAAAGAATATAAGCCCTGTATATACAGGGTGTATCTCACATGGCCTGACCCACTGTAGGCCTGAATTAAAGATTTTTTTGCCCAAAATGGCTGTATTTCAAATGCCTGAATCAAACCCCTGTATGTAAAGGGTGAATCTCACATGGCCTGAACCACTGTAGGCCTGAATTAAATATTGGTGCACCAAATGGCTGTATTTCAAATCTCTGAATCTAACCCAAATGTATTAAGGGAAGGGTGTATCTCACAATGACCTCTGCATCAAAGACTGCCAACTAAATCTTTTTTGCCCAAACGAGTGTTTATTTCACACGTGCTGATGCTGCAAGGCCTGAAAATAGTGTTTTTTGGCAAAAAAGTGTGCTTTTAAAGCCCCAGAAAATGATGGGTGTATTTCTAGCTTAAATTGCACACTGACTAATCCAGATGTTGTATATTGCCAAAAATGTGTTTTTTGGTAACAGAATATGAAAGCTGTATATATTAAACTTGAATTTAACACTTGCAGATCAGGAAAATACTGTTTTTGGGCAAAAAAAAGGTGTGTTTTTAAAACCCCAGAAAATGATGGCTGTATTGCACACTGACTAATCCAGATGTTGTATATTGCCAAAAAATGGTGATTTTCAATGTCCCAAAAGCTCAGATGCAGTGCTGGTGCACTGAGCTTGCATAAAATGGCCGCCGCCGCCCACATAACTGACTTATAAAAGTTATTTTTTTTCGGTCACTGGGCTCAGGGCAGGATAAAAAAATTGTGCCCTCCACCCACATGTAGATCGCTGAGTTAGATTCTGATTTTGAGCAAAGAGTCTCTCCTATTCTCTCCCTGAAATCACCAGCAGAATCCTCTCCCTACACTAAGCACAGCAGAGTGACATGCAGCGCTACGTGACTCCAGCTTATATAGAGCTGGGTCACATGCTACACTGGCCAATCACAGCCATGCCATTAGTAGGCATGGCTGTGATGGCTTCTAAGGTCAGACAATTAACCGCTTGTTGATTGGCTGCTCTGCAGCCTTTAAAAAAGCGCCGAACACCGAACCCAAACTTTTACTGAAATGTTCGGGTCCGGGGTCCAAAAATCCTAAAGTTCGATACAAACCCGAACTTTACAGTTCGGGTTCGCTCAACCCTACTTATTAGCCTTTGTGTGGTGAAGTGAGAAAATTGCAGACTTTTTTGGGGTGTTTTAACAGCTTAACGACCCAGGACGAGAATGCTCATCCTAAATCGCCGGCACTTAGCCTTAGAAGACGAGCTTTCTCGTCCTGCGGTCCTTCCTCCCCCTCGCGTGCAGTGCAGCGATCAGCGGCAGAGTTCTGTTCGGTTCCCTGCTGCATCCACCAGCATCAGTGCTGACCGCGGCATATGGGAGGTTTGCGCTCCCTCACCTCATCCATCAGTCCCCGCGCTGCTATGGCGGGGACTCGATGGTTGCCATGGCAGCCCCAAGCCATTCCAAGGCTTGGGGCCTGGCATGTACGGAGGCTGGGTCTCCTAGGCAACTGTTAGCATCTTACAGTGTAAGACACTAACAGTTCAATATAGCACAATACAGATGTATCGTGCTGCATTGAAACAGGGATCTGACCCTGTAATGTTGAAGTCCCAGAGTGGGACAAATAATAAAGTGAAAAAAAAAAAGTTAATAAAATAAAAGTTTTGCAAAAAAAACGTAAAGTTTCAAGTAAAAAAAAAAAAGCGTCCTTTTCCAAAAATAAAGTAAAAAAACCAGCTCTATAAAAATACCACATGACCTAACCCTTTAGGAAAACAGCATAAAAAAAAAAAAAAATGTGCTAAAAAAAGCCATTTTTTTGTCACCTTACATCACTAAAAGTGCAATACCAAGCGATCAAAAAGGCGTATGCCCGACAAAATAGTACCAATCTAACCGTCACCTCATCCCGCAAAAATGAGCCCCTACCTAAAACAATCGACCAAAAAATAAAAAAAAACTATGGCTCAGAATATTTTTTTTTGTTTTATAAATGCTGTTATTGTGTAAAACTTAAGTAAATAAAAAAAAGTATACATATTAGGTATCGCCGCGTCCGTAAGAACCTGCTCTATAAAAATATCACATGACCTAACCCCTCAGGTGAATACCGTAAAAAAAAAAAAAAAAACTATGTAAAAAAGCAATTTTTGGTCACCTTACATCACAAAAAGTGGAATAGAAAGCGATCAAAAAGTCATATGCACCCTATAATAGTACCAATCAAACCATCATCTCATCCCTAAAAAAATGAGCCCCAACATAAGACAGTCGCCCCAAAAAATAAACTATGGCTTTTAGAATGTGGAGACACTAAAAAATCATTGTCATATTTGTCATATTTGGTATTGTCGCGTCTGTGAGAACCTGCTCTATAAAAATACTACATGATCTAACCTGTCAGATGAATGTTGTAAATAACAAAAAATAAAAACGGTGCCAAAACAGCTATTTCTTGTTACATTGCCTCACAAAAAGTGTAATATAGAGCAATAGTAACAACAAAACTGCCACCTTATCCCATAGTTTCCAAAGTGGGGTGTTGGAGTTTCTACTCTAGGGGTGCATCACGGGGGCTTCAAATGGGACATGGTGTCAAAAAAACAGTCCAGCAAAATCTGCGTTCTAAAAACCGTATTGCATTCCTTTCCTTCTGCTCCCTGTCGTGTGCCCGTACAGCAGTGTACGACCACATATGGGGTGTTTCTGTGAACTACAGAATCAGGGCCATAAATATTGAGTTTGTTTGGCTGTTAACCCTTGCTTTGTAACTGGAAAAAATGGATTCAAATGGAAAATCTTCCAAAAAGTGCAATTCGGAAATTTCATCTTTATTTTCCATAAATTCTTGTGGAACACCTAAAGGGTTAATAAAGTTTGTAAAATCAGTTTTGTATACCTTGAAGGGTGTAGTTTCTTAGATGGGGTCACTTTTATGGAGTTTCTACTCTAGGGTTGCATCAGGGGGGCTTCAAATGGGACATGGTGTCAAAAAAAACAGTCCAGCAAAATCTGCCTTCCAAAAACCGTATGGCATTCCTTTCCTTCTGCGCAATGCCGTGTGCCCGTACAGCAGTTTACGACCATATATGGGGTGTGTCTGTAAACTACAGAATCAGGGCTATAAATATTGAGTTTTGTTTGGCTGTTAACCCTTGCTTTGTAACTGGAAAAAATGGATTCAAATGGAAAATCTGCCCAAAAAGTTAAATTTTAAAATGTTATTTCTATTTTCCATTAATTCTTGTGGAACACCTAAAAGGTTAACAAAGTTTGTAAAATCAGTTTTGAATACCATGAGGGGTGTAGTTTGTAAAATGGGGTTATTTTTTGGGTGGTTTCTATTATGTAAGCCTCACAAAGTGACTTCAGACCTGAACTGGTCCTGAAAAAGTGGGTTTTAGAAATTTTCTGAAAAATTTCAAGATTTGCTTCTAAACTTCTAAGCCATCTAACGTCCCTAAAAAATAAAATGGCACTCACAAAATAATCCAAACGAAGTAGACATATGGGAATGTAAAGTAAAAAACTATTTTTGGAGGTATTACTATCTATTATAAAAGTAGACAAATTGAAATTTGCAAATTTGCAAATTTTTTTAATTTTTTGCTAAATTTAGATTTTTTTTTATAAATAATTATTTTTTTTTTTGGACTCAATTTTACCACTGTCATGAAGTACAATACGTGACGAGAAAACAATCTCATAACGGCCTGGATAAGTAAAAGCATTTTAAAGTTATCACCACATAAAGTGACACATGTCAGATTTGCAAAAAATGGCCGGGTCCTTAAGGTAAAATATGGCAGGGTCCTTAAGGGGCTAATTTCCTTTTTATTTATTTTTTTGATCTAACAGTATGTCAGACAGAGAAGTGCCAGGCCCTGCACAGGGGAGTGGCAGAGGCACTGTTTCTGGTGCAGACAGAGGTTGCAGCAGAGTAAGGGGCTGTGGCAGCAGGGGTCACTTCCATAGGCCTGAGCTCCCATTGTCAGCTAGCGGTTGTATCTTGAACAGCAACCCAGTGGTTCTTGAATAGTTGAATTGATCTTCGACTTTGTCGCAAGTGACATCAGACACCCCAGCCAAGAGTCAGTGGGCTCGCCAAACACAACCCTTAGTTGACATGGCCCGGGAGCCGGCCCTGTGCCCTCAACTGTCCTCAACCTGCCTCTGTCCTTTTCTGCTCCCTCAGCCAGAGAAGTATTGTATGCTGTGGGCTTAGCGCCACTATACAGTGAGGACGAGCTACTAGAAGACAGTCAGCAGCTACTGGCAAGCCAATATGTGGAGGAGACATCCACCACTTGCTCCACTAGGTGGGCAAGTAGTGATGAGGAGAGTGGCGTGGGAGCTGGTGTTGTGAGCGGTTAGACTCCTGACCCAGAGACGGTTGAGGAGGACATCAGTGATGTGCATACAGTACTCGATGATGATGATGTAGCTGATCGCACTTGGGAGCTGGGTGATGAAGGGGCTTCATCCTTATCGGGAGAAGAGGGTGGCAGCTTGCCCGTGAGACAGCGGCATAGCCAGAAAATCGCTAGTGTGGCCGGGAGTCATCAGGGTGGCAGCAGTGGGAGGTCGGGAGCCAAATGTGCCCGAGGTAGACCACTCGCTTCGCAGGAGCCTATCGGCCTGGGAAGTAGCGGTGTACGGGTTCACAGAGGTAAGGGCGGTAGCAGTCAGTCCGTAGTGTTGGGGGTAAAATCACCTACTCGGCGGTGTGGCAGTTTTTTGTTAAGCCGCCGGAGATGAACATGGCCACATTTAGAATCTGTGGGCAGAAGGTGAAGCGTGGCCAGGGTGTCAAGGTTGGCACCAAGGCCCTGCGTCAACATATGCAGCGTCACCATAAAGTGGCCTGGGAGAAGTGTGGCTCCGATGTGGTAGTCCAGCCTGCTGCAGCAACCGCTGCATCACCCAGTGGAACATCCGATTTCAGGCAGTCAAGGCTCCACCACCTCAGCCGAACCATCATCTGCTGGTCCTGATGCTCCTGCTCCTCACCCTCCTACTCCTCGTCAGTCATTCCATCAGCAATCGATCACTGAAGCAATTGCCAAGAGACAACAGTATGCGTGCACTCATCCAACGGCTCAGAAGCTGAACGTGCTCCTGTCCAAGTTGCTGGTACTGCAGTCCCTCACTTTCCAAGTGGTCGACTCTGCACCTTTCAGAGAATTGATGGCTTGTGGCGAGCCGAAGTGGAGAGTCCCAAGCCGTCATTTCTTTGCAAAAAAGGCAGTACCAGCCCTGCACACACATGTAGAACAGAAGGTGGGCCATTCCTTGAGCCTGTCGGTATCTGCCAAAAGTGCATGGCAGCACAGACGTGTGGAGCTGTAACTACGGTCAGGGACAATAAATGTCCTTTACGGTCCACTGGGTGAATGTGGTTCCTGCACAGCCACACCAGCAACTTGGCCAGGTGACTCCGCTTCTGCCTCCATGTTTTCACGCCATTGGTCCTGCAACAATATTTGCCTCTGCCTCCTCATTCTCCACCGTGTCCTCAGCCTCCACTGCAGGGACAATTCACATTGCCCCTCCAGCATACCACATATGCAGGGCAGGCCAGTGTCACACTGTTCTGCACCACGTTTGTAGTGATGGACTAACATCTGCCAGGACGGTTCGCGAACGCGATCAAATGTTCGCGAACCGCAAGTTCGCGGTGGGTCCTATTCATTTTAATGGCAACCTGAAAAACCTTCAGATCATATTTGCAGCCAAGAAATAATTACTAGAAGTGCACAAATAGTCCCACAACATGGACAGTGACATACCAGATGTATTATTCGAATTTGCGATCTCCATTCATTAATTTTTTCAATGCCAAATATCAGCAATGTAATTTTTGCGTACGCGCATGCGCAAATGTACTATTCAGTACCCAAATGCACTATAAGGAAAGTAAATTGGTATATAACACCCCGCTTCAATCAGTTTTTTTGGGGGACGACTGGTATATCACACTAGTAAAAATTATTTGTTCCAATAACGCTTGTCCCTCTAAATACCTGCAGTATCGCAGCAGAAACACACACAACTGCCGCACAATACAAATGCACTATAATATACTTTCTAACATAGAAAGTATATTATAACATTGTACAAGAAAGGCAATTCTTTAGAATATACATAAAGATAAAACGTAACCTTTAATAATTTTACTATGAGGGACCATTCACACGTCCGTAAGTGTTTTGCGGATCCGCAAAACACGGACACCGGCAATGTGCATTCCGCAATTTGTGGACCGCACATCGCTGGCACTATAATATAAAATGCCTAATTTTGTCTACTCTGCAATTGCGGACAAGAATAGGACATAGGAAGCACAGATACGGAAGTGGATCCGCAAATGTGGATGCAGACAGCACATTCTGGCCCCATTGAAAATGAATGGGTCTGCACCCATTCCTCAAAATTGCGGAACGGATGCGGACCCATTTTGCGGACGTGTGAATGGAAAAGATATCCCTTAAAATGAAAATAAATTAAATTATTAAAGTTAAGCAAAAAGCATAGATGTGATAGGCAATAACAAGTGCTCGACGGCACTAAATCAGGTGCTCGGCGGCACTAAATCAGAAACCATATGTTCTACCACAATCCGGGGGGTTCCAGTGCACATCCATGAATCCCAGAGGGAAAGCAAAAAACATCTATCCCTGTGTTAGATGATGAAGTGGTATTGAAGGAATGGGTGTGCAAAGAACTGTCCCTGATATTGCCCTACAGGGGGTGCTATTCTGGCCCTGATAGCCTAACCACAGACCACCCACCCTGATAAGAGCGACCCCGTCTCGAACCTTACCCTATATAAAAATGGCCCTAGTAAGCCCCTAGCCCCTAGGCCCCTGACTTCCAGGTGATCACTATATAGATATATGTGTTTCTGACTCATTATAAAAGTATATTATAAGTATATTGCACACCTCTGTGTATCACACATATCGATAGTACACCTGTACCAGTCCTTAACCACCTCAGCTCCCCTAGCTTAAACACCCTTAATGACCAGGCCACTTTTTACACTTCTGCACTACACTACTTTCACCGTTTATTGCTCGGTCATACAACTTACCACCCAAATGAATTTTACCCCCTTTTCTTCTCACTAATAGAGCTTTCATTTGGTGGTATTTCATTGCTGCTGACATTTTTACTTTTTTTGTTATTAATCGAAATTTAACAAAATGTTTGCAAAAAAATGACATTTTTCACTTTCAGTTGTAAAATGTAGAAAAAAAACGACATCCATATATAAATTTTTCTCAAAATTAATTGTTCTACATGTCTTTGATAACAAAAAATGTTTGGGTAAAAAAAAAATGGTTTGGGTAAAAGTTATAGCGTTTACAAACTATGGTACAAAAATGTGAATTTCCGCTTTTTGAAGCAGCTCTGACTTTCTGAGCACCTGTCATGTTTCCTGAGGTTCTACAATGCCCAGACAGTAGAAAAAACCCATAAATGACCCCATTTTGGAAAGTAGACACCCTAAGGTATTCGCTGAAGGGCATAGTGAGTTCAAAGAACTTTTTATTTTTTGTCACAAGTTAGCGGAAAATTATGATTTTTATTTTTTTATTTTTTTTATACAAAGTCTCATATTCCACTAACTTGTGACAAAAAATAAAAACTTCCATGAACTCACGAAATACCTTGGGGTGTATTCTTTCCAAAATGGGGTCACTTGTGGGGTAGTTATACTGCCCTGGCATTTTAAGGGCCCTAATGTGTGGGAAGTAGTTTGAAATCAAAATGTGTAAAAAATGCCCTGTGAAATCCTTAAGGTGCTCTTTGGAATTTGGGCCTCTTTGCCCACCTAGGCTGCAATAAAGTGTCACAAATCTGGTATCGCCATACTCAGGAGAAGTTGGGCAATGTGTTTTGAGGTGTCATTTTACATATACCCATGCTGGGTGAGATAAATATCTCGGTCAAATGCCAACTTTGTATAAAAAAATGGGAAAAGTTGTCTTTTGCCGAGATATTTCTCTCACCCAGCATGGGTATATGTAAAAAGACACCCCAAAACGCATTGCCCTACTTCTTCTGAGTACGGCGATACCAGATGTGTGACACTTTTTTGCAGCCTAGGTGGGCAAATGGGCCCACATTCCAAAGAGCACCTTTCGGATTTCACAGGGCATTTTTTACACATTTTGATTTCAAACTACTTCTCACACATTAGGGCCCCTAAAATGCTAGGGCAGTATAACTACCCCACAAGTGACCCCATTTTGGAAAGAAGACACCCCAAGGTATTTCGTGATGGGCATAGTGAGTTCATGGAAGTTTTTATTTTTTGTCACAAGTTAGTGGAATATGAGACTTTGTAAGAAATAATAAATAAAAAATAAAATCATAAATTTCCGCTAACTTGTGACAAAAAAGAAAAAATTCTAGGAACTCGCCATGCCCCTCACGGAATACCTTGGGGTGTCTTCTTTCCAAAATGGGGTCACTTGTGGGGTAGTTATATTGCCCTGGCATTTTAGGGGCCCTAATGCGTGAGAAGTAGTTTGAAATCAAAATGTGTAAAAAATGCCCTGTGAAATCTGAAAGGTGCTTTTTGGAATGTGGGCCCATTTGCCCACCTAGGCTGCAAAAAAGTGTCACACATCTGGTATCGCCGTACTCAGAAGAAGTAGGGCAATGTGTTTTGGGGTGTCTTTTTACATATACCCATGCTGGGTGAGAGAAATATCTCAGCAAAAGACAACTTTTCCCATTTTTTTTATACAAAGTTGGCATTTGACCAAGATATTTATCTCACCCAGCATGGGTATATGTAAAATTACACCCCAAAACATATTCCCCAACTTCTCTTGAGTACGACGATACCACATGTGTGACACTGTTTTGCAGCCTAGATGCGCAAAGGGGCCCAAATTCCTTTTAGGAGGGCATTTTTTGACATTTGGATGCCAGACTTCTTCTCACGCTTTAGGGCCCCTAAAATGCCAGGGCAGTATAAATACCCCACATGTGACCCCATTTTGGAAAGAAGACACCCCAAGGTATTCAATGAGGGTCATGGCGAGTTAATCCAAAAAAAAATTTTTTGCCACAAGTTAGCGGAAATAGATTTTTTTTTTGTTTTTTCTCACAAAGTCTCCCTTTCTTGGGACAAAAATTTCAATCTTTCATGGACTCAATATGCTCCTCAGCGAATACCTTGGGGTTTCTTCTTTCCAAAATGGGGTCATTTGTGGGGTGTTTCGGAAACTTGGACTGGTTTCCACCGGAAAGGCTGGGCATAAAAGCTTCCCGGTTGGCGGCTATAAATTGAGTGGCATACCGATTTGTTTCTGCCATGACTAAGTTCAAGAGCTCCGCAGTCAAGAACAGCTCAAAAAATCCCAGTGCCGAACCTATCTGAGCTGTCTCAACCTGAACTCCAGACTGGGCGGTGAAAGGGGGAACTACAGGTGCGGCTGAAGTTGGGGACTGCCAATCAGGGTTTGCCAGCACCTCAGGGACTCTAGGGGCTCTACGGGCCTGTCTGTGCGATCGCTGCGACGGGGTAACTATTGCACGTGCCACCGTACCTGCTTCAACTGCCCTTCTGGTGCTCGCCACTTCACCATGTTGTACGGCAGTGCTAGTACTAGGTCCAGGATGGGGTGCGCTGCTGGTGTATGCCTCACCACGTAATCCGACAGCGCCAGCCCCACTCTGCTGCCCTTGAAGCGGATCCTGCGCAACCTTTGGTCTAGCGACACGGGGCCGAGTACGCCTGGTGCTATCAGGGACCTCAACCTCCTCGTCCGAACTTTGGGTCAGACTGCCACTGCTTTCTACAGGTTCATATTCTGACCCGCTGGATTCGTCAGATGAGGGTTCCCATTCCTCATCCGACTGGGTCAGAAGCCTGCAGGCCTCTTCAGAAGAATACCCCCTGTTTGACATTTGGACTACTAAATTTAGGGGTATTCCCTGAGACTACCCAAGAAAAAAAGCAAGCCTGTCTTACAAATGGGAGGCTAGCGAAGTACCAGAGGCCGCTGCGATTAATAAAAAAATATCAAAACTGATTTTTTTTATCGCCGCAGTGCTTGTAAAGTGATTGTGCAGTGATCAAAAAAATTATAATTTTTTGTCACTGCGGCGGGGCGGGCGTGGGTGAACGCACATGTGGACGACCGATCAGGCCTGATCGGGCAAACACTGCGTTTTGGGTGGAGGGCGAACTAAGGTGACAAACTAATACTATTATAGATCTGACTGTGATCAGTTTTGATCACTTACAGATACTATAAAAGTACAAAAGCTGATTAGCGATACGCTAATCAGCGAATCAGTGACTGCGGTGCGGTGGGCTGGGCGCTAAATGATCGCTAACTACCTAACCAAGGGGCCTAAAACTATCCTAAAACTATCAGTCAATACCAGTGGGAAAAAAAAGTGACAGTTTACACTGATCACTTTTTTCCCTTTCACTAGGTGATTGACAGGGGCGATCAAGGGGTGATCAAGGGGTTAATTGGGGTAATGGGGGGTGATCTGGGTCTAAGTGTGGTGTTTGGTGGCTACTCATTGTGATGTGTGCTCCTCTGCTGGGACCAACCGACGAAAAGGACCACAGAAGTCATTTAACACCTTATATTTATAAATATAAGGTGTTAAATGGCTTCTGATTAGATTTTTTGAAAATCGCCAGCCTGCCAGCAACGATCATTGGCTGGCAGGCTGGTGACGAAATTGTTCTTTAACTTTTGCCGGCCCGCAATGCGCATGCGCGGGCCGGCTCTGACCGAAATATCGCGTCTCGCGAGATGACGCACGGATGCGTCCAGGAGGAATGAATTGACCGCCGCCAGGACGCATCCGTGCGTTAGGCGGTCGGAAAGGAGTTAAAATGACTTTTGTGGCCCTATTAGCTAGCGTTTAATGTCCCTAACAATACAGCAACCTCTTCCTACACTGGCAAAACACTGAATGTAAAATGGCGCCCAGATCTGGTTTATTTATAAGGTAGGGGCTATGTCCATGTGCTGAAATGTCTCAATTGGCTGTCCTGTACCACCTGATGGATGTGTCATTAGTCAAAGTTCTTCACAATGTAAAAGAATATGGCGGGCGTAAATTTCTCCATATGTTCGCATGTTCGGCAAATCGCGAACACGCAAAGTTCACCACTAAACAACCGCCGAGCGAACGGCAAGGCAATGTCTACTCGTTTGCCTGGGCGAACTGAGTCACACAGGGGAGGAACTTCTCCGTGTCCTTCATCAAGAAATCGAATACTGACTTTCTCTGCAACAAATCAAAATCGGAACCATGATGACCGACAATGGGAAGAACATGGTGTCTGCGCTGCATCAAGGAGGGCTGAACCATGCGCTCTGCATGGCTCAAATGTTCAATCTGGTTGTTAGGCGGTTCCTGAAGTCTTCCACCCATCTGCAAGACTTTAAAAAAATAGCTAGGAAACTTTGCATGCACTTCATCCACTCGTACACTGAAAAGCAAACCCTCCTCGAGCTGCAGCGGAAGAATGGCATCCCCCAACATAGTCTGATATGTGACATTTCCACCAGTTGGAATTCCACCCTCCATATGTTGGACTGACTATACGAACAGAGAAAGGCCATAAATGATTTCTTGATGATCCAAGCGGACAGGAGTACTCCTCTGTGTAACTTTGAGGAGACCACATTATTTGTAAGGCGCCAGGACTACGGGATGAACGATGTAATTCCACTGCTTCATGTCCTGGAACAAATGCTGGTAAGTTTGGCTGTTTAGAGGTCTGGAGACGTGGCGCCTAGATTTAACGGACAAATTAGCCCTGTGGGGGGTGAACTGGAGGTGGAGGAGGAGGACATTGGAGAACAAGCAATGTGTAGCGAAATGGGTGGTTTTTCTACACAGGTGACAGGAGAGAAGGAGCAGGAGCAGTCAGAGGAGCTACAGGGTGATGAGGAAGACGAATGAGAGGACCCAAACACACAGTCGCAGTGGAGATGGAGGCAGGGAGTCCCTCCGAGTCACTTGTGCAAATGGCCCGATGCATGCTCTCTTGCTTGCGTAGTGATAGCCGAATTGTCACCATTCATCAGAGGGATGACTTCTGGATCTCCACCTTGTTGGATCCTCGCTACCGGTCCAAAATGGGGGCCTTTTTTACACCCGCTGAGAGGGAGGACAAACTGAACTACTATAGAGACATCCTATGTAGTCAGTTGGCCGCTGCCTATTTGCGCCATCGCTCATCCTCTCGCAGGTCTGATCGGGGGGTCCCTCTGTGCTCACGTTCCACTGCCATGGCTGCTGGAGGGGGTGGGGGGGGCAGGAGCAGTACCAGCTCCATTAGCAGTAACTTAAGTCTAGAGTTGATGAGGAGCAGTTTTCTTCATCCTTCTACTGAAGAAACTACTCACCAGCAGCAAGTAGACATAGAGCAGAACCT
The DNA here is from genome assembly GCF_905171765.1 of Bufo bufo. Taxonomy (NCBI): domain Eukaryota; kingdom Metazoa; phylum Chordata; class Amphibia; order Anura; family Bufonidae; genus Bufo; species Bufo bufo. The sequence continues at coordinate 563,419,422 of NC_053392.1, read as the reverse complement.
GAACCAGCAGGTGGTAGCATACTTGGACAGCACCCTGCCACCCCAAGTTGAAGATCTCCTGGACTGTTGAGCAGCCAAACTGGATTTGTGGCCGCAACTGGCAGAGTTTGCCCTGGAAAAGCTGTCCTACCCGGCCAGTAGTGTGGCATCAGAGAGGGTGTTTAGTGCGGCGGGGGCCATAGTTACCCCAAGAAAAACTTACCTGTCCACCCAAAAATGTGGAGAGATTGACCTTTGTCAAGATGAATCAGGCGTGGAACAGCCAGGATTTCCATACATCAATGCCTGATGCATCAGACTAGATCATCCATGCTGCCACACCAACACTTTGACAAAAGAGACCAGTTTCTTATGGCTACCTGACTCAGCTACTATTCTGATGCTGCCACCTGCCTGATGCCACACATCTGATTCCAAGTGCTTCTTCTTTCACCCACCGTCTTCAGCGGGTACTGGTATTGCCACCCACCTCCATACTATGTCTCCTTGCCACTCTGTGGTCTCATCATGCTTCTGCCACCTCAACACTATGTCACCTTGCCACTCTGTGGTCTCCTCATGCTGCTGCCACCTCCACACTATGTCACCTTGCCACTCTGTGGCCTCCGGATGCTGTTTTCACCTCCACACTGTCATTGTGCCACTCTGTGGCCTCCTCATGCTGCTTCCCACCCTCCCCACTTCATGGCTGGGCCACTATTTTGCCTTTCAGCCTGGCTGACATCATCATTTATTTGACCCTTCTTCTGAGCTGTCAGAAGGAAGGAAAAATAAGATGCACAACACATCCTGTCTGTGTAGCACCTGTAAGGCCTGCATGGTCCCATCAGAATTGGCTTGTGATTTGATAGCCAAAACACAGAATACATGCAAATATTCCATTCACGTGTCATCTCTGTTTTGTATCCGCTCCTGTTATTTTTGGCATTAGCAATACTGATGGATTACTTACCAAATGCTGACTGAGTGAAGGCATATGCTCAATAGACAGGATCCGTTTTTTTGTGGGTTATTGTTCTGATGGATTAGAGGAAGGGCAATAATGACATCAACACAACTTACTGCTGACACCCTCTCCACTCTGTCAGGGGGCTCTACTTGTTTAAGTGTTTAATAGAACAGGTTCTGTAGACAACTATGTGGAATCAGCTGACAATGGTGCAAAAGGAGTGCGCTTCTTTTTGGCGCTAACATCGACCGTAAGGCTGAGTTCATATTTGAGTTATTTGGTCAGTTTTGGCCCCTTGACTGCCCAAATAAGTGAAGTGTGCAGTGATTCTAAGAGCGACGCCGGTCATCTGCATGTCATACTGACTCACAGTATTATTTAACTTCCACAGCAGACTCCCTATGCGTGTTACTGCAAGGCACAGTATTCTACACCACTATAAAGGCTCTCTGTAGCCAGGAAATAGCCCTTTTTTTATGTAATTCCCCACAAATTAACACGGATCGAACAAAAATTTTTTGACAATTTTGGTGAACCAGCCAAATCGAATTTTTGAAAAATTTGCTCATCTTTAGTGTCCACACCAATGTTGCTTTAACTCAGTAAACAAGATTTGGCTCATTCATTGGGTAGTTGGTGGCACCTATACACTGCAAAAACACAGAAATATAGTGGCAATACTGGAGGAGCTGCTCAACCCCTAACACTGTAGCGTGTTTTTCATTGGGGGAGCAGCCCCACCGCATGTGGACCGCAGCAAACGACTATCCCCAGCAAAAAATGCATACGGTGGAGGATGTCGGCGCGGTCCACATGCACCACAAGGGCATCCTACACAAAACGGAGCATTGTGCAGATGTAAATACAATCATATAAATCACAGAAAAAATGCACCAAACGGATATGCCACTGACTATACTGGCTAGTCATAAATGCAGATATTAAAAGCTGAGACTTTCACCAATATATTCCTGTCAGGAAAATATCGGAGCCCTTTATGCACCACGTCACGGTCACTCAGCATGGCAAAGGGTCCTACCACTACGCTAACTATGGTGTGAACACGGTCTGAAGGTGATGTAATCCAGCTCACAGCCAGGCTTCCACACAAACGCCTAGCAGGACAACTAGTGCAATGTGAACAAAGCCAGACTGCAAGCCACACCCATATCAGACCCTGTGATGGAGGTCACCAGGTGCAAAAGAGTGTTTGAATGCCAGGTAAAGGGACATACACTACATATAAAACAAGACAAAAACACAGAAATATAGTGGCAATACTGGAGGAGCTGCTCAACCCCTAACACTGTAGCGTGTTTTTCATTGGGGGAGCAGCCCCACCGCATGTGGACCGCAGCAAACGACTATCCCCAGCAAAAAATGCATACGGTGGAGGATGTCGGCGCGGTCCACATGCACCACAAGGGCATCCTACACAAAACGGAGCATTGTGCTGATGTAAATACAATCATATAAATCACAGAAAAAATGCACCAAACGGATATGCCACTGACTATACTGGCTAGTCATAAATGCAGATATTAAAAGCTGAGACTTTCGCCAATATATTCCTGTCAGGAAAATATCGGAGCCCTTCATGCACCTATACACTGGCCAATTATTAGGAAAGAGGGCTCATACAAACACTTGTTCCTGATAACTTGGCTGTTAATCAACTTGTATAAAAGGGCCTATACTAAGGTTGGCAGAAGGAATTAGACAACATAGTTAGTACAATGGCTTTTACTGAACTCATGCAGGGCAATAAGCTTAGCAGTTACAAAAGTCTTACAAACGGCAACAGACTTAGAGGATATGGAACAGTCTCTATTAAGACAATAGGCTTAATAGTTACTTTAGTCTTTTAAAAAGTAACAGGCACACTACAGTCGTGGCCAAAAGTTTTGAGAATGACACAAATATTAGTTTTCACAAAGTTTGCTGCTAAACTGCTTTTAGATCTTTGTTTCAGTTGTTTCTGTGATGTAGTGAAATATAATTACACGCACTTCATACGTTTCAAAGGCTTTTATCGACAATTACATGACATTTATGCAAAGAGTCAGTATTTGCAGTGTTGGCCCTTCTTTTTCAGGACCTCTGCAATTCGACTGGGCCAATTCCTTACTGATAGCAACCAATTCTTTCATAATCACTTCTTGGAGTTTGTCAGAATTAGTGGGTTTTTGTTTGTCCACCCGCCTCTTGAGGATTGACCACAAGTTCTCAATGGGATTAAGATCTGCGGAGTTTCCAGGCCATGGACCCAAAATGTCAATGTTCTGGTCCCCGAGACACTTAGTTATCTCTTTTGCCTTATGGCACGGTGCTCCATCGTGCTGGAAAATGCCTTGTTCTTCACCAAACTGTTGTTGGATTGTTGGAAGAAGTTGCTGTTGGAGGGTGTTTTGGTACCATTCTTTATTCATGGCTGTGTTTTTGGGCAAAATTGTGAGTGAGCCCACTCCCTTGGATGATAAGCAACCCCACACATGAATGGTCTCAGGATGCTTTACTGTTGGCATGACACAGGACTGATGGTAGCGCTCACCTTTTCTTCTCCGGACAAGCCTTTTTCCAGATGCCCCAAACAATCGGAAAGAGGCTTCATCGGAGAATATGACTTTGCCCCAGTCCTCAGCAGTCCATTCACCATACTTTCTGCAGAAGATCAATCTGTCCCTGATGTTTTTTTTGAGAGAAGTGGCTTCTTTGCTGCCCTTCTTGACACCAGGCCATCTTCCAAAAGTCTTCGCCTCACTGTGCGTGCAGATGCGCTCACACCTGCCTGCTGACATTCCTGAGCAAGCTCTGCACTGGTGGCACTCCGATCCCGCAGCTGAATCCTCTTTAGGAGACGATCCTGGCGCTTGCTGGACTTTCTTGGACGCACTGAAGCCTTCTTAACAAGAATTGAACCTCTTTCCTTTAAGTTCTTGTTGATTGAGGTGCAATTTTAGTAGCCACAATATCCTTGCCTGCGAAACCATTTTTATGCAACGCAATGATGGCTGCACGCGTTTCTTTGCAGGTCACCATGGTTAACAATGGAAGAACAATGATTTCAAGCATCACCCTCCTTTTAACATTTCAAGTCTGCCATTTTAACCCAATCAGCCTGACATAATGATCTCCAGCCTTGTGCTCGTCAACATTCTCACCTGAGTTAACAAGACGATTACTGAAATGATCTCAGCAGGTCGTTTAATGACAGCAATGAAATGCAGTGGAAAGGTTTTTTTGGGATTAAGTTAATTTTCATGGCAAAGAAGGACTATGCAATTCATCTGAGCACTCTTCATAACATTCTGGAGTATATGCAAATTGCTATTATAAAAACTTAAGCAGCAACTTTTCCAATTTCCAATATTTTTGTCATTCTCAAAACTTTTGGCCACGACTGTATTTAGCAGTGAACTACTCCATCTGGTGGTCTCTGTTATGGGTGTCAGGGATGAGATGGATTTGTTGATACTAATCACAGGCTATGGTTTCTCATCACATGACATACTTTTTTCAGCCATAACTACAGACCATGGATTCTCTCCATGAGGCACATGCATACAGTCCAGAAGTGTGGCAAGCTGGCTGATCAGTTTTTTCTGAACTGTCACAGGTCCCCTGAATGCTCATTGCTGTGATAGGAAGCAATATGGTTTTCTGTCCATGCTCTTTTGTGGCAGATGTCACTGCTCTGACGCTTCCCTAAGGTAGTGCAGCAATGGACCAGCATACTTCAGCATGGTCTGACCGTGAGGTCTTGACAAGTCGCTCTATTTATAAACACAGGAACGTGCCACACAGCTTGTGGCCAAATTGGACACCTATGTTGATCTTTGACTCAGGCTGATGGCTCTGCATAGCATTAACCCCCTAAAAGTTTTGCCTGAGCTCTTCTAAAACTTTGAGAAAAGGACCCAAGCCTTAGCAATACTCGAGCAGCAGGCTGAAGGGAATAGGGTGTGTTTGACCCCTAATATTTCATGCTGTGTAGCAGTTACAGATATGAGCTTGATCTTGTTTGAAAGATGACACTTTAAAATCTTTGAAACTTGAAACAAGGCCAGGAGTTCTAGCTACTACTAAACCGGTGATATAGATGTTAGAAATGGGTTCCAATGAAAGCTGCATAAACTTGATACTTTTTCTCATGGCCCAATATCTAAAGGCCATATCTCCAGTTTATGGCAGCTATCCTTGTCCCTACCCTAGAGGAGAGTAACATGGATTTCTGTGCATGTCATCTTTCCTATCGCCTTCATCAATCAGAGTACTTGCTGTCTGCTCACTTATCCAGAGCAGATTTCTTCTGACAGTTCCACAATATATTATTGATACTGGCCAACTTTTTTTGAGAAGACCACACACCTTTAAGACTTTTCAATTCAATTTTAGGTGGTTGCCCTTTTTTAAAATGAAAGAAAAAATAACCCTTTTTTATTTACAAATTAAAAGGCATCTGTCAGCAGATTTGTACCTATGACACTGGCTGACCTGTTACATGTGTGCTTGGCAGTTGAAGGCATCTGAGTTAGTCCCATGTTTATCTGTGCCCACATTGCTGAGAAAAATTAAGTTTTAATATATGCAAATGAGCCTCTAGGAGAAATAGGAGTATTGCTGTTACACCTAGAGTCTCTGCTCTTTCTGCAACTGCTACGCCCTCTCCACTTTTATTTACAGGGTCAGATGTGATGACGTTTTCACTGCCTAGCCAGACTGTGTATTTCAGTGCAGCTTTGAGTGCTGACAGCGGGGTAATGGGGGCAGTTGGAAAATAATAAAAGTGATCTGGAGTCTTGAAGTACTATGCATATATTACTATAGCTAATAGTTGGGGTCACAGATTCCCTTTAATGTACTGCATGAATGATCATTTCATCCGATGAACGAGCGGTTTGATTGTTTATTAGGTGATCTGCAGCACATATACATGGGCCTATTATCGGGAACAAGCATTCATAGTAACATTCGTTCCCAATCAGCATAACAGTTTTGAGGGGTAAATCCTCCGTAAGGATGTGTGAAGGGAACCAGAGTATTTGGAGCTTCTTATAAAAAAACAGAGTCTCAACCTTAATAATTGTAGACCCATGTATTAATTATTAAAATTAGGCAAAGTCTGCATAATCAGTGAGCATTTGTTGTTGTTATTGGCACCAGTGCAACCCTCCTTTAAAAGGCCCCAATTAGGGGTTAATTGAAAAATCGAGTAGCAAGAAGTGCCACGTGTTTGATTCATGTGCCCCTCAGGATCTGCATTATAGTGGACACATTTAGTGGTTGTCACCCACCATGTGCAACCTGTAACGGTCACGTCCACACACAGGGGGAAGGATAGTGACCACTGCGCTCCACCCTCACCCCTGGCCCTGCCTACTTGCCTCACGAGTCCTGATGACAGGGGACAACTGGACGACAGTCCCTAACTTAGGATACATGCAGGGAAGACAGACAAGACAAAATACGGAACATGAACGGACCGGGTCAGAACCAAGAGAGCTACGCAGTACAAAGGGTTAAGCAAAGAATGGTCAGGAGAAGCCGGGGTCAAATACCAGGAGAGTAGAGAAGTACAAGAGGAGTCCTAAGAGAGTAGTCAGGTGGGAGCCGAGGTCACAATACCAGGACGGATGCGCAGTACAGGACGAGCAGGTAAAAGGATGGTCAGGGAACGGAATCAGGTGAGTATTCAGTAGTCCAACAAATAGCCAGGAACCTAGAAATTAACAGGCAACCTGTGACTAGCAGGCTGCCTGTATTTATAGTGGGGAGTGAGGGTCATGTGACGTGGCCAGCGTCACATGACCGACAGACCAACCAGTTGAGCACAGAGTGATCAGCTCGGCGCTCAAGGCAGACTTAAGAGCAGGGAGCCACCCAGCAGTAAAGCCGCCCTGGGAATGAGGTCAAACACAGATCCTCATTCCATAAAGCTAAGCAACAGTTCTTCGGAACCCCGTTACACAACCTGTGTGGAGGAATGACTGAAAAAAAATATTAAACACACTTCAAACTAATACAAGTCTTCTTTAAGGGTGATAATTTTTCAGATTTTAGGAAGAAATGCTATGACTAAATATAACAAATATGTAACAGATGTAAAATCAACACAACAAAAGAGAATTCCTGATTAATGTACATATTGGATATAACTGGATGCATCGTAAATTACTAAATGATCCAACACAACATTTTACCGTTTTCTGTTATTTTTTTTTTTTACACACTAAATGTCATTGATCACCTCCAGCAATGGAAATTAATCACCATACAACACAATGATTCCAAGCCATTATTGACAGATGAAGAGAAATCCATCAATGTCTGCTCAGTTATATTCCAGTCTATAATTGAACACAAATGATAAATGCTGGCTAGAAAAGCTAAATTTCAGACTTAAAGGGATTTGTCCGGGTTGAAAGCTGAACCCAGACATACAGTATCCCTGTTTTCACCCAGGCAGCCACTCTGACACTGAGTCACGTAGGACAGTGGTGCCCAACCATTTTTCGCCTGAGGGCCGCACTAGACTTGGTATAAATTTTGCGGGCCGGAACTAGGTAGCTTTGCCAGAAAGAAATGCAAACGTTGTGAGGGGGCACGTGTGAGCATTACTACTGTGAAGAGGGCACATATCTGGCATAACTACTGTGAGGGGGCACATATCTTGGCATAACTACTGTGAGGAGGGCACATATCAGGGTATAGCTACTGTGATGAGGGCACATATCAGGGTATAACTACTGTGAGCTGTGAGGAGGGTACATATCAGGGCATAACTACTGTGAGGGGGCACGAGTGAGCATTACTACTGTGAAGAGGGCACATATCTAGCATAACTACTGTGAGGGGGCACATATCTGGGCATAACTACTGTGAGGGGGCACATATCTGGGCATAACTACTGTGAGGGGGCACATATCTGGGCATAACTACTGTGAGGAGGGCACATATCAGGGCATAACTACTGTGAGGAGGGCACATATCTGGGCATAACTACTGTGAAGAGAGCACATATCTGGGCATAACTACTGTGAAGGGGCACATATCTGGGCATAACTACTGTGAGGGGGCATGTGTGAGCATTACATCTGTGAAGAGGGAAGCTATCTTGGCATTATTACTGTGAGGGGGCACATATCTGGGCATAACTACTGTGAGGGGGCATGTGTGAGCATTAAGTCTGTGAAGAGGGCACATATCTTGGCATTATTACTGTGAGGGGGCATGTGATGTATACATGTGTGTAATGTATGTAGTGCAGTATGTGATTATCACACACTGCACTACATACATTACACACATGTATACATCACATACTGCGCTGTCACCTTCTTCTGCAGGTCTACCTTGATGTCTGGTCTTTAGGCTTCAGTCAGATCCTCCACCGCCATGCTTGCGCCGTGTGCCCGACACCACCAGGAGCTGGCCCCTCCTCCTTTCATCTCCCGCCGGCTTCTCCTACAGCAGGGCGCTCTATCGCTCCAGTGCCCGCCCAATCTTAACAATCAGGGGCGTAGCTAGAAATGACTGGGCCCCATAGCAAAAAAAATTATGGCCCCCCCCTCCTGGATCTCCCACCCCCACATACCTATCGGACCTCCCACCCCTTCCAGAGCTCCCACCCACACACCCCTCCAGGACCTCCCACTCCAACATCCCCCTAAGTGTTGTCCACAGATCCCCCCTTCAGTGTCGTCCACAGATCCCCCCTTCAGTGTCATCCACAGATCCCCCCTTCAGTGTCCTTCACAGATCCCCCCTTTCAGTGTCCTCCACAGATCCCCCCTTCAGTGTCCTCCACAGATCCCCCCTTCAGTGTCCTCCACAGATCCCCCCTTCATTGTCCTCCACAGATCCACCCCTTCAGTGTCCTCCACAGATCCCCCCCTTCAGTGTCCTCCACAGATCCCCCCCTTCAGTGTCCTCCACAGATCCCCCCTTCAGTGTCTTCCTCAGATCCCCCCCTTCAGTGTCCTCCACAGATCCCCCCTTCAGTGTCCTCCACAGATCCGCCCCTTCAGTGTCCTCCACAGATATCCCCCCCCACCCAGAGCCGCTTCCTAGCTAATTTATTCACTGCACTTGCCTCTGTGAAATTGAAGAGAAGCACCGTAATCTCGCACAGGCACACTGGCAGAGGCCAGGAAGATGGTGCATGCGCACTTCAATGCCTCTGCCATTGCGCCTGTGCGAGATTACGGCACTTCTCTTCAATTTCTCAGAGGCAAGTACAGTGAATAAATTAGCTAGGAGGCGGGGCTGGGCGGGGAGATTGCAGGCACAGGCTGCATCGCTTTGCTGCCTGTGCCGTTCACAGCGCGCCCTGCGCTGATAAAGTCCTGTCACTGCGCGGGCCGCATGACACGGCTTCGCAGGTTGGGCATTACTGCCGTAGGACAAAGGCTTTTTCTCGAGATCCAGTGATGTTCCGGGCTCTCCATAGGTAAAGCTAGGTGGTGACATCACCGGCACTAATGGGATTTAGCCTGCCCATCAGTGCCGGTGATGTCACAAGGAACACTGCTGTGTAAAAAATATGAACTAACAGCTCTTGCGCTATACAGTGCAGGGAAAGGAAGAGCACTGGAGCATGAAATGCTCCGATGCTCATATCAGAGGGCTTGTATGTGTGAAAATGGGGATATGTCCGGGTTCAAGTGAATGGAAGAGGAAGCTGTAATTACACTGCACCTACCCTACAATGTAGAAAGCATGCAGTAAACATTGAAGAGAACACAACTCTTGCACTAGCACCACAGTCCCTTCAAACAGCTGATTAGCGGGGGTGCCAAGAGTCAGGCCCCCACCAATCTGATATTGATGACCTATCCTGAGGATAGGTCATCAATATCACAAAACCAGAAAATCCTCTTTACAGAAAGTGACAATACCTCAATTGACCTTGTGTTACATACTATATGTAGTACTCCATACCTGGGGGTACTACAATTGTATATAGTTTTTTTATGTTTTATATTGTTATTTATTTTTATGTATTTTGTATGCTATAGCCATATCAATTAGTGAAAACATGGATGGCAAAGGTTATCTAGGAACACTCTGTTCCTTCCTTCTTGGTAGGAGTGGGCTGGTCCTGCTTCCTGCTACTGTAGTAGGGGGAGTCTAAACAGTGTGAGAAGAGGAAGCACATTGCAGAACTCCTGCTCCTGTTGTAGATTCTCCAGAGAGAGCTCCTCAAACCTGTTTCAAGTAAAGCATTAAAAAGAAAGACTGTGGCGTGAACTGCTATATACAGCATCCACATACACTGCTATGAGGTGAGGGACTATGCCTAAGACACCCATCAACAGATTACCACTTGGCCAGTATCACCTACTGTAAGTGCTAAATTACAGCCATTCAACTGCCTCCATATTCCTTACTGTTTCAAAGAAGATTGCACTTAAAATCTGCTGCTACTTAATGTATTTGAAGTTCTGCGATGCACTTAGTAAAAAACACTTTTATGTGTTTAAAGGGCTTCTGTCACCCCACTAAAGTCATTTTATTTTTTTGGGCTAGTTAAATTACTTATATTGCGATATATGAAAATATAATGGTGTTACTTACTTTGATTCAGCAGTTTCTTCTAAAAACGAACTTTTATAATATGTAAATTAGGTCTCTACCAGCAAGTAGGGCGGCTACTTGCTGGTAGCAGCTGCAGAAAACCGCCCCCTCGTTGCGTTGATTGACAGGGCCAGCCGGGATCTCCTCCGGCGAGCCCTGACGGCATTTTAAAAATCGCGCGCCTGTGTTCATTCTGCGCAGGCGCTCTGAGATGAGGAGGCTCGCCTCCTCAGATCTCCCTCAGTGCGCCTGCGCCGATGACGTCTTCTATTTCGGTGATGTCATCGGCACAGGCGCACTGAGGGAGTTCTGAGGAGGCGAGCCTCCTCATCTCAGAGCGCCTGCGCAGAATGAACACAGGCACGCGATTTTTAAAATGCCGACAGGGCTGGCCGGAGGAGGAGATCCCGGCTGGCCCTGTCAATCAACACGACGAGGGGGCGGTTTTCTGCAGCTGCTACCAGCAAGTAGACGCCCTACTTGCTGGTAGAGACCTAATTTACATATTGTAAAAGTTCGTTTTTAGAAGAAACTGCTGAATCAAAGTAAGTAACACCATTATATTTTCATATATCGCAGGATAAGTAATTTAACTAGCCCAAAAAAAATAAAATGACTTTAGTGGGGTGACAGAAGCCCTTTAATTCTGCCATCATTCTTCAATACTACATTTCCACAGTACAGATCCCCAGGGAGCAATGGCCCAGGGAGCAACCATGACACAACACTTCATCAGGGCCACTACCACTCCCATCCTCTGCACTGCCTTCTCCAGGGCTCACTGTACGTACAGTACAGAAGAACATAGATGACACAGTTTATTATAGCACCAGAACCAAAGTCAATCATGGGAAACTGAGGCTAAAATGGTCATGCGTTCAACAAAACTGGACTGAAAAATAACCCCTAGTCTGATGTAAAGGTAAAGTGCACATATAATGTCAGGGTCAAAAACTCATATATTGCAAAAGCAATGCTCAGTGCCAGTACAAACAAATCATGAAGGGCCCAATGACAGTGTAACAGTGGTTGGAGAGAGGTGTCTAGCAGCTTATCAAAGCAACAGTAACCTTGCTTGTCACCTTATACCTACCCTCTCTGCTGCCTTCTATGGTCAGCGCTGTATAAATAATGTCTCCAGAGTACCAGATAACTTTTTCACATGATCTGTTTTGCAAGATGAATGACAAGACTTTTAGATGGGAAAGAAGCCACCACATAATCGCATTTGCATATGCAGCAAGCAATTTTCTTGTCCATGATTATCACTTTGGGAGGCCGTTGAACAGGCACACTGCTGTTCTTTAAGATGCCCTAATATAAATGTCTTGTCCTTTCGTTCCCTTAAGAAATGTAGTGAAAGATAAAATAATAAGAACATGACTTTAATGCTGAGTCTTCTTCTTTTTTTTTCTTAGCCTCATATTTATTCATAAAAAAATAGTAACTTCTACAGATTTTTCACAAAATGAAAAAAAGAATACAGTGCACCAATGAGTATAATTTAACTACTAGGGAAGTGTACCGTAATTAATTTATTCTGCAAATATCAAGATGAAAGAAATAAGCAGCATGAAAGCTGGGTAAGATGAGATATTTTATACTTACATGAGTAAGAATTCATCTTTGATTTTTCAAAACCAAAAAAGACTTATACTGTGCATACGGCATCTCGGCCCCCCCCCCCCCCCCCCCCCCCCCCCCCCCCCCTTCCCAATTTGAAAATCAGCAATGCATTTTGTCTTTTGGGACAAGTTCTCTACCTAAGTTAATCTATGGAAAAGACAAGAGCTGAAATCCCAAGGACACATTGTATATTAATATATGCAAAAGCAATTTGATGTGACATTATTAATAGCCAATGTCTAGAAAGTGCTGATGACAAGTTAAGCAAGTTGGTACCAAATTAGCAGGAGAGAAAGTCATTCAATTTTAAAAATATTAAGTCAAGAATATACCTGATACGTATGATCGCGGACTGTTATTTTAAAGCAGTGAGGCCGCCAGTGACTTTTATAGGACGCTGAAACCAACTCACACAGAGAACATAGGAGTAAAAATACAGAATCTCATGCCAATAAAATATGTATCAATTAAACCCTCTGCCCCTTAGAACACATATGCATATTTGAGGTATTCTATAATGTAATTTCATATATGGAGATGAGTGAATTTAGCCAAATCAGTGGACTGTTTCAATTTGGGGCCAAATTGCTTCTACTTGAAATTGTTTTAAGGATATTTTTTCTCTCCAGTCTCTCACTCTTTACTGTTTTTTTTTTCTGAAAATCAATATTTGAGTTTCATTAAGAATCCATATACAAATCATCTTGTGTGACCCCTTATGTGTAGATATTTTATATACAGTGCAGTACTTCCAGTAAGAGATGAGAACATTTCTGTAAACTTGTGTCGCGTCCGATTAGGTCGAATCAACCTTAGATTTCGATTCTACCTGAATCAAGTTCTTCAAAAGAGTTGAGCGAACCCGAACTGTAAAGTTCGAGCTCGTACCGAACTTTAGCTTTTTTTGGACCCGGACACGAACCCGAACATTTACGTAAAAGTTCGGGTTCGTGTTCGGTGTTTGGCGATTTTTACAGCGCTTTTTGAAAGGCTGCAAAGCAGCAAATCAACAAGCGTTTAACTGTGTGCCCTTAGAAGCCATCACAGCCATGCCTACTATTGGCATGGCTGTGATTGGCCAACTGCAGCATGTGACCCAGCCTCTATATAAGGCTGAGTCACGTAGCGCTGCATGTCACTCTGCTATTCTTAGTGTAGGGAGAGGATGCTGCTGCTGTCAGGGACAGATCAGGGATAAATACTAAGAAGAACTGCCTTATAACTCAGCGATCTCAATCCAATGTGTTTTGTGGGTGTAGTGCACAGTTTTTTTAAGCCTGCACTAAGCCAACTTCTGTTGAAAACTAATTTTTTATATACTTCAGTTTGTCACTATGAATACCTAATCGGCAGCCATTTTATGTAGACATGCTGGTGCAGCACTATCTATCTGCATGTCTGCTAGTCCAGAAATACCGCTTTTTTGCTGACTGTGCTTAAAAATGTTTTTTTTTCATATAGTGCACCAGCACTATCTATCTGCATGTCTGCTAGTCCAGAAATACAGCTTTTTTGCTGACTGTGCTTAAAAATATTTTGTTTTCATATACTGGTCATCTTTGATTACACGTGCATAAGTGACTGTCACATTCAGGCCACAAATACGGCCATTAGGTTACTGCGTTTAAAATTTTTTTTTTTTTCATATACTGGTCATCTTTGATTACACGTGCATAGGTGACAGTCACATTTAGGCCACAAATATGGCCATTCGTTTACTGCAGTCTAAATAAACCGTGTGTTCATATACTGCTCATTTTGAATTTAACGTACATAGAATACAGTCACATTTAGGCCACAAATACGGCCATTCGTTTACTGCGGTTGAAATAAACCGTGTGTTCGTATACTGCTCATTTTGAATTTAACGTACATAGAATACAGTCACATTTAGGCCACAGATACAGCCATTCGTTTACTGCGGTTGAAATAAACCGTGTGTTCATATACTGCTCATTATAAATTTAACGTACATAGAATACAGTCACATTTAGGCCACAAATACGGCCATTCGTTTACTGCGGTTGAAATAAACCGTGTGTTCATATACTGGTCATCTTTGATTACACGTGCATAGGTGACAGTCACATTTAGGCCACAAATATGGCCATTCGTTTAGTGCGGTTAAAATAAACCGTGTGTTCATATACTGCTCATTTTGAATTTAACGTACATCGAATACAGTCACATTTAGGCTACAAATATGGCCATTCATTTACTGCGGTTGAAATAAACCGTGTGTTCATATACTGATCATTTTGGATTTAACGTACATCAAATACAGTCACATTTAGGCCACAAATACCGCTGTCATATAGAGTTTAAAAAAAAATATTGAGAGCAATACCCTACATCAGGGTTTATATTGGTGGTTAATTATTTTTAACAGACTTAACCAATTTTTACTTTGCTTTGTGAACGCTAACTATGAGGCAAACATCTAACGTTCTGCCACAGCTACATTTCCTACTGAACCTACTACCTCAGGTCCCAGTAGCCTCCAGAATCTACGTCAAAATTTGGTCGGGCCTAATGCCGTTCTAAGGATGGGAAGGCCTGAGCAAGTACAGGCGCTAGTCAATTGGGTGGCCGACAGTGGATCCAGCACGTTCACATTATCTCCCACCCAGTCTTCTGCAGAAAGCGCACAGAGGGCACCTGAAACCCATGCCCATCAGTCTGTCACATCACCCCCGTGCATATCAGGGAACCTGTCTGAGCCTCAAGTCATGCAGAAGTCTCTTATGCTGTTTGAAGACTCTGCTGGCAGGGTTTCCCAAGGGCATCCACCTAGCCCTTCCCCAGGGGTGGAAGAAATAGAATGCACTGACGCACAACCACTTATGTTTCCTGATGAGGACATGGGAATACCACCTCAGCACGTCTCTGATGAGGAAGAAACACAGGTGCCAACTGCGTCGTCTTTCTGCAGTGTGCAGACCAAAAAGGTGGTCAGGGAGGAAGACTGGGTGGAAGACGATGCAGGGAACGATGAGGTCCTAGACCCCACATGGAATGAAGGTCATGCCACTTGCTTTCAGAGTTTGGAGGAAGAGGCAGTGGTGAGAATGAGCCAACAGTGTAGCAAAAGCGGGAGCAGGGTGCAAAAGCAGAGCAGCCGTCGCCGAAACTGTTCGCCTGCTACTGGCCACCGCCACCAGGCACCGAGCACACCAAAGACAGCATCAAGGAGTTCCCTGGCATGGCACTTCTTCACACAATGTGCTGACGACAAGAACCAAGTCGTTTGCACGCTGTGCCATCAGAGCCTGAAGCGAGGCATTAACGTTCTGAACCTTAGCACAACCTGCATGACCAGGCATCTACATGCGAGACACGGGCTGCAGTGGAGTAAGCACCTTCAAAACCAAGAAAGGGCTCAGGCCCCTCCTGCTCCCTCTTCTGCTGCTGCCTCGACCTCTTCCTCCGCCTCTGGAGGAACGTTGGCACCTGCCGCCCAGCAAACAGAGGATGTGCCACCAACAACACCACCTCCGTCACCAAGCATCTCCACCATGTCACACGGAAGCGTTCAGCTCTCCATCTCACAAACCTTTGAGAGAAAGCGTAAATTCCCACCTAGCCACCCCTGATCCCTGGCCCTGAATGCCAGCATTTCTAAACTACTGGCCTTTGAAAGCTGTCATTCAGGCTGGTGGAGACAGACAGCTTCAAACAGCTCATGTCGCTTGCTGTCCTACAGTATGTCGTTCCCAGCCACTACTTCTCCAGGAGAGCCGTGCCCTCCCTGCACAACCAAGTGTCGGATAAAATCCAGTGTGCACTGCACAACGCCATCTGTTGCAAGGTCCACCTAATCAAAGATACGTGGACCAGTAAGCACGGCCAGAGACGCTATATCTCTCTAACTGCATACTGGTCAAATGTAGTGGCGGCTGGGCCCCAGGCGGAGAGCTGTTTGGCGCACGTCCTTCCGCCGCCAAGGATCGCAGGGCATCATTCTTTGCCTCCTGTTGCCTCCTCTTCCTACTCGGCTTCCTCCTCCTATTCTACCACCTCCTCATCCGGTCAGCGACAGACCTTCACCACCAACTTCAGCACAGCCAGGGGTAAACGTCAGCAGGCCGTTCTGAAACTGATGTGTTTGGGGGACAGGCCCCACACCATGCAGAAGTTGTGGCGGGGTATAGAACAACAGACCGATGAGTGGTTGCTGCCAATGAGCCTCAAGCCCGGCCTGGTGGTGTGCGATAATGGGCGAAATCTCGTTGCAGCTCTGGAACTAGCCGGTTTGACACACATCCCTTGCCTGGCGCATGTGCTGAATTTGGTGGTGCAGAAATTCATTCACAGCTACCCCGACATGTCAGAGCTGCTGCGTAAAGTGCGGGCCGTCTGTGCACGCTTCCGGCGTTCTCATCCTGCCGCCGCTCAGCTGTCTGCTCTACAGCGTAACTTCAGCCTTCCTGCTCACCGCCTCATATGCGACATGCCCACCAGGTGGAACTCCATCTTGCACATGCTGGACAGACTGTGCGAGCAGCAGCAGGCCATAGTGGAGTTTCAGCTGCAGCACGCACGGGTGAGTCGCACTGCGGAACAGCACCACTTCACCACCAATGATTGGGCCTCCATGCGAGACCTGTGTGCCCTGTTGCGCTGTTTCCAGTACTCCACCAACACGGCCAGTGGCGATGACGCCGTTATCAGCCTTACAATACCACTTCTATGTCTCCTTGAGAAAACACTTAGGGCGATGATGGAAGAGGATGTGGCCCAGGACGAGGAGGAGGAAGAGGGGTCATCTCTAACACTTTCAGGCCAGTCTTTTAGAAGTGTCTCAGAAAGAGGATTTTTGCAACAGCAGAGGCGAGGTACAAACTTGGCCAGCCAGGGTTCACTACTGGAGGACGAGGAGGAGGATGAGGAGGAGGAGGATGGGTATGGAGCATGTTCACAGCGGGGTGGTATCCAACGCAGCTCGGGCCCATCACTGGTGCGTTGCTGGAAGTATACGGAGGACGCAGACGATACGCCTGCCACAGAGGACAGCTTATCCTTACCTCTGGGTAGCCTGGCACACAATGAGCGACTACATGCTGCAGTGCCTGCGCAACGACTGTAGAGTTGCCCACATTTTAACGTGTGCTGACTACTGGGTGGCCACCCTGCTGGATCCCAGTTCCAAAGACAATGTGCCGTCCTTAATTCCCTCACTGGAGCGTGATCGGAAGATGCGCGACTACAGGCACACGCTGGTAGATGCGCGACTACAGGCACACGCTGGTAGACGCGCTCCTGAGAGCATTCCCGATTGACAAGTGGAATAACAAGGGGAAGGAAGGGGAGGAGGAAGAGGTCACCAACGCAGCTGTGTCAGCGCCAGTACCTCAGAAGGCAGGGTTAGCATGGCCGACATGTGGAAAAGGTTTGTTACATCGCCGCAACAACCGCAACAACCGGCCCCAACTGCTGATATGGAGTGTGTTAGCAGGAGGCAGCCTTTGAATAACATGGTGGAACAGTACCTGTGCACACGACTACATGTACTGACTGATGGTTCTGCCCCATTCAACTTCTGGGTCTCCAAATTGCCCACATGGCCAGAGCTTGCCCTGTATGCCTTGGAGGTGCTGGCCTGCCCTGCAGCCAGTGTACTCTCTGAACGTGTATTTAGCACGGAAGAAGGCGTCATTACAGACAGACGCAGCCGCCTGTCCACAGCCAACGTGGACAAGCTCACGTTCATTAAAATGAACCAGGCTTGGATCCCACAAGACTTGTCTGTACCTTGTGCAAAATAGATATTTATACCACCATCAAACATACATTCTTGTACTCATGGCAAGTGCAATGACTCTTTGTTTTATTTTTTTTTATTTGTCCCAATATTTTGGGGGCTACCTACC
Source organism: Bufo bufo (assembly GCF_905171765.1). NCBI lineage: Eukaryota > Metazoa > Chordata > Amphibia > Anura > Bufonidae > Bufo > Bufo bufo. Next base: position 563,401,401 of record NC_053392.1, on the reverse strand, counting down.
CCAATAAAAAAAAAAAACATTGTTGGTTACCTGTTCCTCCTCCATTGCTGCCTCCACCTGCAACACCACATTCACCGCCTCCTCAACCTCCGACTCCATATCCACCTCTTTCTCTGAGTTGCAGGTTAATAATTTGCAATTTTTAGTTATTTTATTTCATTTTAAGTTATTTTCCTATCCACATTTGTTTGCAGAGCATTTGGCCTGCTCTTAAGCACATTTTACTGCCATTTACATCCCTCTAGCCTTTTCAAGGACTATTTTAGAGCCATTTTAATTCAAACAAATGCCAATTTTAGTGCCCTAAATTGAAAAAAATCATATTTTCAATTGTCGGGTGACATTTTACCATTTTTGGTGTATACAAACCCCTGCTGTGCCTGGGTGACAGGGGCCTAAATCTCTCAAAATCCTCTGTTGTATTGCTGGGTGACATGAAATTTATTTTGCCGTGAATGAACCCCTGCTCTGCATTGCTGTCAGGGGCCCAAATCTCTCAAAATCCTCTGTTCTCTTGCTGGGTGACATGAACCCCCTTTTGCCGTGAAAAAAATACCTGCTCTGCATTGCTGACAGGTGCCTAAATCTCTCAAAATCCTCTGTTCTATTGCTGGGTGACATGAACCCCCTTTTGCCGTGAATGAACCCCTGCTCTGCATTGCTGACAGGGGCCTAAATCTCTCATAATCCTCTGCTCTATTGCTGGGTGACATGAACCCCCTTTTTCCGTGAATGAACCCCTGCTGTGCATGGGTGACTGGGGCCTAAATCTCTCAAAATCCTCTGTTGTATTGCTGGGTGACATGATCCCCCTTTTACCGTAAATGAACCCCTGCTCTGCATTGCTGACAGGGGCCTAAATCTCTCAAAAACCTCTGTTGTATTGCTGGGTGACATTAACCCCCTTTTGCCGTGAATGAACCTCTGCTCTGCATTGCTGACAGGGGACTAAATCTCTCAAAATCCTCTGTTGTATTGCTGGGTGACATTAACCCCCTTTTGCCGTGAATGAACCCCTGCTCTGCATTGCTGACAGGGGCTTAAATCTCTAAAAATCCTCTGTTCTATTGCTGGGTGACATGATCCCCCTTTTGCCGTGAATGAACCCCTGCTCTGCATTGCTGACAGGTGCCTAAATCTCTCAAAATCCTCTGTTGTATTGCTTGGCGACATGAACCCCCTTTTGCCGTGAATGAACCCCAACTGTGCCTGAGTGACTGGGGCCTAAATCTCTCAAAATCCTCTGTTGTATTGCTGGGTGACATGATCCCCCTTTTGCCGTGAATGAACCCCTGCTCTGCATTGCTGACAGGGGCCTAAGTCTCTCAAAATCCTCTGTTGTATTGCTGGGTGACATGAACCCCCTTTTGCCGTGAATGAACCCCTGCTCTGCATTGCTGACAGGGGCCTAAATCTCTCAAAATCCTCTGTTGTATTGCTGGGTGACATGAACCCCCTTTTGCCGTGAATGAACCCCTGCTCTGCATTGCTGACAGGGGCCTAAATCTCTCAAAATCCTCTGTTCTATTGCTGGGTGACATGAATCCCCTTTTGCCGTGAATGAACCCCTGCTGTGCCTGGGTGACTGGGGCCTAAATCTCTCAAAATCCTCTGTTCTATTGCTGGGTGACATGAACCCCCTTTTGCCGTGAATGAACCCCTGATCTGCATTGCTGACAGGGGCCTAAATCTCTCATAATCCTCTGCTCTATTGCTGGGTGACATGAACCCCCTTTTTCCGTGAATGAACCCCTGCTGTGCATGGGTGACTGGGGCCTAAATCTCTCAAAATCCTCTGTTGTATTGCTGGGTGACATGATCCCCCTTTTACCGTAAATGAACCCCTGCTCTGCATTGCTGACAGGGGCCTAAATCTCTCAAAAACCTCTGTTGTATTGCTGGGTGACATTAACCCCCTTTTGCCGTGAATGAACCTCTGCTCTGCATTGCTGACAGGGGACTAAATCTCTCAAAATCCTCTGTTGTATTGCTGGGTGACATTAACCCCCTTTTGCCGTGAATGAACCCCTGCTCTGCATTGCTGACAGGGGCTTAAATCTCTAAAAATCCTCTGTTCTATTGCTGGGTGACATGATCCCCCTTTTGCCGTGAATGAACCCCTGCTCTGCATTGCTGACAGGTGCCTAAATCTCTCAAAATCCTCTGTTGTATTGCTTGGCGACATGAACCCCCTTTTGCCGTGAATGAACCCCTACTGTGCCTGAGTGACTGGGGCCTAAATCTCTCAAAATCCTCTGTTGTATTGCTGGGTGACATGATCCCCCTTTTGCCGTGAATGAACCCCTGCTCTGCATTGCTGACAGGGGCCTAAGTCTCTCAAAATCCTCTGTTGTATTGCTGGGTGACATGAACCCCCTTTTGCCGTGAATGAACCCCTGCTCTGCATTGCTGACAGGGGCCTAAATCTCTCAAAATCCTCTGTTGTATTGCTGGGTGACATGAACCCCCTTTTGCCGTGAATGAACCCCTGCTCTGCATTGCTGACAGGGGCCTAAATCTCTCAAAATCCTCTGTTCTATTGCTGGGTGACATGAATCCCCTTTTGCCGTGAATGAACCCCTGCTGTGCCTGGGTGACTGGGGCCTAAATCTCTCAAAATCCTCTGTTCTATTGCTGGGTGACATGAACCCCCTTTTGCCGTGAATGAACCCCTGATCTGCATTGCTGACAGGTGCATAAATCTCTCAAAATCCTCTGTTGTATTGCTGGATGACATGAACCCCCTTTCACCGTGAATGAACCCCTGCTATGCATTGCTGACAGGGACCTAAATCTCTCAAAATCCTCTGTTCTATTGCTGGGTGACATGAACCCCCTTTTGCCGTGATGGATCCCCTACTGTGCCTGGGTGACAGGGGCCTAAATCTCTCAAAATCCTCTGTTGTATTGCTGGGTGACATGATCCCCCTTTTGCCGTGAATGAACCCCTGCTCTGCATTGCTGACAGGGACCAAATCTCTCAAAATCCTCTGTTGTATTGCTGGGTGACATTAACCCCCTTTTGCCGTGAATAAACCCCTGCTGTGACTGGGGCCTAAATCTCTCAAAATCCTCTGTTGTATTGCTGGGTGACATGATCCCCCTTTTGCCGTGAATGAACCCCTGCTCTGCATTGCTGACAGGGAACTAAATTTAGTGAAAACATCTGTTACTGATCGGAAGATGCGCAACTACAAGCGCACGCTGATGATAGCATTCCCACCTGACAGCGGCCGCAAAGTGGAAGCACAAGGCGAAGGCAGAGGAGGAGGAAGAGGTCGCCAACGCAGCTGGGGCACCACCAGCACCTGAGAAGGCAGGGTTAGCATGGCGAAAATGTGGAAAAGCTTTGTCAGCCTTGGAGGTGCTGACCTGCCCTGCAGCCAGTTTATAGTGTGAACGTGTGTTTAGTACGGCAGAGAGCATTATCACAGGCCGCAGCCAATGTGGACAAGCTTACGTTTATTAAAATGAACCAGGCATGGATCCGACAGGACTTGTCCGTACCTTGTGCAGAATAGACATTTATACCAGCCTCAACCATCCATTCTTGTACTCAAGTGCACTTATTCTTAGTTTTATTTTGTTATATGTCCCAATATTTTGGGGGATACCCCAATTTAAAAATAAAAAATAACACAAATCAGTGTTGGCTACCTATTCCTCCTTCACCGCCGCTTCCACCTACACCGCCACGTCAACCTACACCGCCACATCCACCCATCCACCGCCTCCTCAACCTCCTACTCCTAGATCCAGATTGTTATTTTGAATTTTTCTGTATTTTATGTTATTTTAAGTCATATCCCTATCCACAGTTGCCATGCTCTTAAGCACATTTTGATGCCTTTTGCAGCCCTCTAGCCCTTTCCAGGACTATTTTAGAGCCATTTTAGTGCCAAAAAGTTCGGGTCCCCATTGACTTCAATGGGGTTCGGTGTCAAGTTCAGGTCAAGTTCGGGTCCCGAACCCGAACTTTTTTTTCAAGTTCGGCCAAACCTGCCGAACCCGAACATCCAGGTGTCCGCTTTACTCTATTCTTCAATTGCCCTGAAAAGCTATGGATAATATCCTGGTCTCTCTCTACAAAATTCGTTCAAAATGGATCACCTAAATTTAGAATTCAGATGTAGCTCAAAATATTGCTAAATTTGAGTTAAATATGATTTGTGATTAATCAATTTTGTTATGTATAATCATTGCCCACAATACCAGTGTAAAAGAAAGCCAACCAACAGTTGGTATAAAGTTCGACAAAAGTGTCTGTCCCTGCACCACATTTATCATCCAGCCTGAGCCACTGTGATAAATCAGGGCAAGTCTACACAGTTTGCACCAGTTAGAGGAATTGTACTGTACATCTGCCCCAGTGTACTTTCAATCATAATAATCAGGCAAAATGTAGGGTTTTTTGGTACACATTGATTTAACGGCTATATTTTTACATTGTTTTTGTCACAAATTTACCTGTTTGGGCTCGAGTGGCGAGATCGTCAACTTCGGCACAATTGTACTGGTAAAGATGCGCTGCTAAGCCATGCCCCCTGGTGACACAACAGCATCCTTTGCAACAGGATGCAATGCTCTTTCTCTCCACAGCAGGCATGTGCTGGAGGAGACTAGCAGTGGGCAGATTGCTCAGATGCTCTATTCCTATGTGCTAGTGTTTCTGATTAATGGAGCGCCAAGTCATGACCTATCAGGTTCTGATCCTGGGACTTGGTGCTCTATTTAAACCCTTTCCTGGCCATATACCTGTACCAGTGCCAGTAATAGTCTTGTTTAGGCTCACTAGCTAGGTTCCTGGTTAGGGATGAACGAAGTTTGGGTTCGCCAGGTTCAGCTGAACTTCAGGTCAAAGTTCGGGTTCACTTTATTACTTTATGTTATAACAAAAGGACCTGCAATGATGTCACCATGCTCACCACATGGTGAGCGTGGTGATTTCATCACAGGTCCTTCTATCTTCATTCAGCAGGACCTGCCAAAGTACCTGTGATGATGTCACCACGCTCACCACATGGTGAGCATGGTGAAGTCATCGCAGATCCTTTTTCTGGTTCTGCTGAAAGAAGATAGAAGACACTGTGGCAGCGCAATCAAGTGGATGAGGTGAGGGTTTTTTTTAACCCCTAAATTGCCATACTCTTTTGCATTCTGTTTTAAGAATGCTATTAAAATGGGAAATAATAAAATCACCCGAATACCTAACCCAAACCCAGCCTGTGAAAAAGTCCAGGTTTGGGTCCGGGTACCCGAACTCGCAAAGTTTGTTACGAACCCGAACTTTGCAGTTCAGGTTCGCTCATCCCTATTCCAGGTTCTTGGATTCAATTTGATTTGTTTGTGCTTTTGACCTTGGCTTGTCTTTTTACCACTCTATCTCACGTGATTTGTACTGTGCATCCTGTCTGGTATTTGACATAGCCACTGAGGAAGAAGGAGGATAACCTTCGAAACGCGTCTGGCGTGGAGGAATGTTCATATATTGCTATTAATAAATCAGTGTCGCTTTACTAACTGTGTGGTCCAGCTATAAGAGTGCCCATTCTTTTTATATTACAATTGTTCTTTTGGTGGTCGGGGTACGACATCTGATTGGTGCACCTTGCCATCTTAAATCAGGGGTGAGCCGTCCTTCCCTCTGTTTACTTACTTGGTATTTGATCTCGGCTTGTCTTTTGACTACTCTCTGTCTCTCCTTTTTGTACGGTGTTGTCTGCCTGGTTCTGACCCATTTTTGTATGACTATCCCTTTATGTTGTTTTTGTCTCTTGGTGTCTGTCTATCTCTGCAAATTAGTAGCATAATGTTGCGGTCTTGCTTCCTAGAGCTTGAACTGCAGGTCAGGGCTCACTGTCCGTGTCTGTACCTGTCCTCAAGCATTACAGTTTTGCTCTCTGTTGCTGTCTTATGCAGCGAGTGTGGACCCACTCTGTTACTTGAAAAGATTTGGCATGTGGCTACTCCCAAGAGCTTTATCAAGGCGCCCCCTTGGCATTTTCAATTTAACCTTTATACAGGGGCCTATACTTATATATTCAAGTGACTCCTGACACATGGATGTCAAGAGACACCGAAGTGGAGCATCGTAGTCTAGGACAGGCCGAGATTAGGACAGGCAGAGTACAAACGATCTGATGAAAATTCCAAGGACAGGCAGCGAAGGGTCAGTATGGAGTTCAGGCAGAAGTCAAGTCATGCGGTGAAGGGTCAAATCCAAAATTCAGGCAGAAGTCGGTGCATGGCCAAACAAACGTATAACATTACACCGTTGCAGGACACAAGCGAACTAAAACCTATTGCTCAGGCGAAGGTGCCTTAAGTATCCCTTGCTAACCAGCCATTGGCTGGGAAAGATTAGAGCATGCGTGCTGGCCCTTTATTAGCCAGGAGGAGCATGTGTGCCGTATGGGCAGCAAAGTGCAGTGCCACAGCCTACACAAGGAGGAAGTTACTCAGGTTGCCGGGCCCTGCAAAAAGAGGAAGGAGAGAACTAAGCAGGAGGGGAGTGAGTGAGTAGTATGGCAGCCATGCCCACCAGGAAGAGTGGGACAATGGCTGGCTTGAACAGCCACCATAACACTTCTTAAATTATTTTAGAATTTTTAAGGACTTTTTTTTATAACACTATTTTTGTAGATAGATTTTGTGTTTTTTCCCTGAGCCAAAAATTTATTGTAGTCCTTTTTTAACTTATTTTTTATTTTTAGTAGTGTAAATTTACTTTAATGTAAAGTCTAATACTCGGTTGCACACTTTGATATATGACATGTAGCTTTAGATAATTGAGGTGGAGATAGAGATACAATTAGCATTTTCAGCAATATTTTTTTAGTGTATTAGCAATTTTCTTTCATTATTTTTTTATTTTCACCCGTCTCCCATTCATTGTGTCAACGAACAAAGCTCTACCTCACTGACAAATTTAGTTCTCTTTCTTCTAGACTTTAAATGCTTCTGTTATGTCCATTCCTAAGCCTGTGGTTTTATTTTGAGACAGTAACAGTAATAACAGTAACCTACACCATTATTTAAAAAAATAGCATGCTCTGGACTGTCATCTGCTACAATGCATTTGAACATTAGGGTAATACAAACTGCTCATTATTAAGTGATGTAAATGTCAGTTCCTAATTATGTCTGTATCACATTTTAATGGACAAAGACATTCTTGCTACATTTGCACATTTTAAGATCACACATTTCCCTCCTTGAACTGTGTTTTTTGCTTTAAAGATGAAGAAGGAAAAAATCCCAAAAATATCATAATATTGGTAAACCACATATGTGCATCAGATGTCAGAAAATGCTCTGGATCAGTTCTTTATAAATGTATACAAGGAATTTTAAATGCTCTTGTTCCTGTGTAAAACATAAAGTCAAGGCAAACATTGCATAGTTATACCCGCGTTAGTGAACGCATTACTGCAACAGGCCATGTAGTTCAAATACATTTCACCACAAAATTGCAGTGTTATACCCATGTAATAAGTTATATCTGAGTTAGTGAACGTGTGACTGCAACAGACCACATAGTTTAAACACATTTCATAGTAACATTTTTCATTATTACCAAAGTAAATTATTGATGATACCAGTATGCAGTGTGTTTGTAGAAGGGGAGGGACATTTATTTGTGCCTCTGTCTTTAAATTTCAGAAATACAGTAAACACAATTTTGCTAGCATTGTTTAACACTCTGTGTGTCAAACTCATGTCTGAAAAACAGAAGAGTGCAAAATGAAAGACCCAGGCCAAGTCATCCGCGACTCAGAATGTGGGTAGTAGTAGCATACACCTTCTGGCCAGTAGTAGTAGGCCACAGTTCCCCTTTGCTTTTAATAGGCTTCTAATTGTCTTCTAACATTATTATTAGGGACAACTAGAATGAGATTGTGGACTGGATGGTTCACTCCTACTTTCAGTCATAGCAGGATAATGTGGATGTCACTTCTGAGTCTGACATCGTGCCTTGGAGCCAGGGATCACAGCATTACCCCTGCTCATCCTCGTTGCAACCCCAAAGAAGCCTTTAAGTTACATCCTCTCTGTATTCACTTGCCCCACCTAGTGGGACAAATTTTTCATAAGAGCAACAAAACCTTGCATGCTATGGATGATAGTAAAGATAGTCTCTGTGTTCATGACTTACAGTTGCAAGAAAAAGTATTTGAACCCTTTGGAATTATATGGATTTCTGCACAAATTGGTCATAAAATGTGATCTGATCTACGTCACAACAATAGACAATCACAGTCTGCTTAAACTAATAACACACAAAGAATTAAATGTTACCATGTTTTTATTGAACACACCATGTAAACATTAACAGTGTAGATGGAAAAAGTATCTGAACCCCTAGACTAATGACATCTCCAAGAGCTAATTGGAGTTAGGTGTCAGCCAAATGGAGTCCAATCAATTAGATGAGATTGGAGGTGTTGGTTACAGCTGCCCTATAAAAAACACACACCAGTTCTGGGTTTGCTTTTCACAAGAAGCATTGCCTGATGTGAATGATGCATCACACAAAAGAGGACCTACGATTAAGAATTGTTGACTTGCATAAAGCTGGAAAGGGTTATAAAAGTATCTCCAAAAGCCTTGCTGTTCATCAGTCCACGGTAAGACAAATTGTTTATAAATGGAGAAAGTTCAGCACTGCTGCTACTCTCCCTAGGAGTGGCCGTCCTGTAAAGATGACTGCAAGAGCACAGCGTAGACTGCTCAATGAGGTGAAGAAGAATCCTAGAGTGTCAGCTAAAGACTTACAAAAGTCTCTGGCATATGCTAACATCCTTGTTAGCGAATCTACGATATGTAAAACACTAAACAAGAATGGATTTCATGGGAGGATACCACAAAGGAAGCCACTGCTGTCCAAAAAATACATTGCTGCACGTTTACAGTTTGCACAAGAGCACCTGGATGTTCCACAGCAGTACTGGCAAAATATTCTGTGGACAGATGAAACCAAAGTTGAGTTGTTTGGAAGAAACACACAACACTATGTGTGGAGAAAAAGAGGCACAGCACACCAACATCAAAACCTCATCCCAACTGTGAAGTATGGTGGTGGGGGCATCATGGTTTGGGGCTGCTTTGCTGCATCAGGGCCTGGATGAATTGCTATCATCGAAGGAAAAATGAATTCCCAAGACATTTTGCAGGAGTACTTAAGGCCATCTGTCCACCAGCTGAAGCTCAACAGAAGATGAGTGTTGCAACAGGACAACGACCCAAAGCATAGAAGTAAATTAACAACAGAATGGCATAAACAGAAGAAAATACGCCTTCTGGAGTGGACCATTCAGAGTCCTGACCTCAACCCGATTGAGATGCTGTGGCATGACCTCAAGAAAGCGATTCACACCAGACATCCCAAGAATATTGCTGAACTGAAACAGTTCTGTAAACAGGAATTGTCAAGAATTACTCCTGACCGTTGTGCACGTCTGATCTGCAACTACAGGAAACGTTTGGTTGAAGTTATTGCTGCAAAAGGAGGTTCAACCAGTTATTAAATCCAAGGGTTCACATACTTTTTCCACCTGCACTGTGAATGTTTACATGGTGTGTTCAATAAAAACATGGTAACATTTAATTCTTTGTGTGTTATTAGTTTAAGCAGACTGTGATTGTCTATTGTTTTGACTTAGATGAAGATCAGATCACATTTTATGACCAATTTGTGCAGAAATCCATATCATTCCAAAGGGTTCACATACTTTTTCTTGCAACTGTATGTGAGAATAGAGATGTCCCGAACTATCCGCCGGCGAACTGTTCCGCGAACATCGCTTGTTCGCGTTCGCCGCGGCGGGCGAACATATGCGATTTTCGGTCCGCCCCTATACGTCATCATTGAGCAAACTTTGACCCTGTACCTCACAGTCAGCAGACACATTCCAGCCAATCAGCAGTGTACCCTCCCTCCCAGACCCTCCCACCTCCTATCAAAAAGCAAGGACAGCATCCATCTTAGATTCATTCTGAAGCTGCAGTGTTAGTGAGAGCAAGGAGAGTGCTGCTGCTGCTGCTGAATTAATAGGGAAATCGTTAGCTAGGCCAGTGTTCTGTGTCCACTCCAGTCCTCAAAGACTCATCTGATCTGCTGTAAGGACAGCGTCCTGACAGCACCGCAAAAAGCCCTTTTTAGGGCTAGTATATCAGTCTGCTTTTTTTTTCTTTTTCTTTTTTCTCTGTAATATAATTGCAGTTGCCTGCCAGTGTGTGTCTAACCCGCAGAGTGTACTGTGCCCACTGCCAGTGCCCACCACTCATATCTGGTGGCACAGTAGCTTGCATATAAAAAAGGAATACAATTTTTTCTCTGTAATATAATTGAAGTTGCCTGCCAGTGTGTGTCAGGCCCGAAGAGTGTACTGTGCCCACTTCTAGTGCCCACCACTGATATCTGGTGGCACAGTAGCTTGCAGATAAAAAAGGAATACATTTTTTTTCTCTGTAATATAATTGCAGCTGCCTGCCAGTGTGTGTCAGGCCCACAGAGTGAACTGTGCCCACTGCCAGTGTCCACCACTCATATCTGGTGGCACAGTAGCTTGCAGATAAAAAAGGAATACATTTTTTCTCAGTAATATAATTGCAGTTGCCTGCCAGTGTGTGTCAGGCCCGCAGAGTGTACTGTGCACACTGCCAGTGCCCACCACTCATATCTGGTGGCACAGTAGCTTGCAGATAAAAAAGGAAAACAATTTTTTCTCTGTAATATAATTTCAGTTGCCTGCCAGTGTGTGTCAGGCCCACAGAGTGTACTGTGCCCACTTCTAGTGCCCACCACTCATATCTGGTGGCACAGTTGCTTGCAGATAAAAAAGGAATAACATTTTTTCTCTGTAATATAATTGCAGTTGCCTGCCAGTGTGTGTCAGGCCTACAGACAGTACTGTGCCCCCTGCCCACCACTCATATCGGGTGGCACAGTACCTTGCACGCATAGTACCACTGATCTAAAAAAAATGACAAGCAGAGGCAGGCCACCCCACATGGGCCGTCGTGGTGCTGTGATTTCCTTTGGCCCTAGAATAATGCTCAGTGTTCAGAGGCCACGTACCCTGAACTCGAAAAGTTCTGTGGACATAGTTGACTGGCTAACACAGGACACCCAATCTTCTACAGCTTCCGCTCGGAACCTTGACGCACCATCCTCCTCCAGCTCTGCTTCGTGCACCTCTCAATTTACCACTCGCCAGCCTGCCACCACCACCAACACTAGGACCACAGCCGCTTCACTTGATCTGTCAGAGGAGTTATTTACACATCAGTTGGAAGAAATGAGTGATGCGCAACCATTATTGCCAGAGGATGTAGAATACAGGGATATGTCTCAGTCAGACAGCATTACACACATGGACGTACGGTGTGATGATGATGATGTTGTACCCGCTGCTGCTGCTGCTGTGAAGCGGTTGATGATGACGATGTGTCCGTGGATGTCACGTGGGTGCCAAGCTAGAAGAGAAGAAGAACAGGGGGAAAGTTCAGATGGGGAGACAGAGAGGAGGAGGAGACGAGTTGGAAGCAGGGGGAGGTCATTGCAAGGAGCTAGTGGCACAGTCAGACAGCATGTTTCGGCACCTGGGGTCAGCCAGACAGCACGCCAATCAACGCATGCTGTTGCCACCACCAGAATGCCGTCATTTGGGGAAAACAAAAAGGGTTGGGGAAAACAAAAAGAAAGAAAATGTCATTTTTCAATTGATACTATTAACAAAGGAAAGTTATGTCATTGTATTCAATGTAATCTTTTGTTTCTGATTAATGTTCATGTATGATGAATGATTGTGGCATAACGACAATAAACAATATTAAAAAAAAAAAAAAAAAAGAAACTGAGTCGTTGGAAGTCTAACACCCACCTAGGTACAACTGCTTTGCGAAGGCACATGATCTCACATCACAAACGCCTATGGGATCAACACATGATGAGTACAAGCAGCACACAAACTCAAAGCCATCATCCTCCTCCTGGTCCAGCATCTTCAGCCATGTCAACCACTGCTGTCCTCCTTGCCCCTTCTCAACCACCCGCCACTCCGCCTCTCACCTTCAGCAGTTCCTGCTCATCTGCCCACAGTCAGGTGTCTGTCAAGGAAATGTTTGAGTGTAAGAAGCCAATGTCACAGAGTCACCCCCTTGCCCGGCGTCTGACAGCTGGCTTGTCGGAACTCTTAGCCTGCCAGCTTTTACCATACAAGCTGGTGGAGGCTGAGGCCTTCAAAAAATTTGTAGCTATTCGGACACCGCAGTGGAAGGTACCCGGCCAAATTTTTTTCTCACAAAAGGCAATCCCCAACCTGTACTCTATTGTGGAAAAGGAAGTCATGGCATGTCTGGCACACAGTGTTGGGGCAAGGGTCCATCTGACCACTGATACCTGGTCTGCAAAGCACGGTCAGGGCAGGTATATCACGTACACTGCGCATTGGGTAAACCTGCTGACGGCTGCCAAGCATGGAATGCGTGGCTCTGCAGAGGAGTTGGTGACACCGCCACGACTTGCAGGCAGGCCTGCTGCCACCTCCTCTACTCCTCCTACTCCATCCTCTTTGCTAACCTCCTTGGCTGAGTCCTCTTCTGCTGCTGCGTCTTGCTCCTCATCAACTTTACCCCCCCCAGCTCCCCAGGGGCTATTCCACATCCCGGATACGACAGTGTCACGTCGTCTTGGGGTTGACTTGAAAGCAGAGAGTCACACCGGACCAGCACTCCTGTCCGCCCTGAACGCACAGGTGGATTTAGTGGCTGACTCCGCACCAACTGGAGATTGGCAATGTGGTGTGTGACAACGGAAACAATTTGTTGGCGGCATTGAATTTGGGCAAGTTGACACATGTGCCATGCATGGCACATGTGTTGAATCTGATCGTACAACCCTTTGTGCATAAGTACCCAGGCTTACAGGACGTCCTCAAGCAGGCCAGGAAGGTGTGTGGCCATTTCAGGTGTTCCTACACGGCCATGGCGCACTTTTCCAATATTCAGCGGCGAAACAACTTGCCAGTGAGGTGCTTAATTTGCAACAGCCCGATAAGTTGGAATTCAACACTCCTAATGTTCGACCGCCTGCTCCAACAAGAAAAAGCCGTCAACGAGTATTTGTATGACCGGGGTGCTAGGACAGCCTCTGCGGAGCTGGGAATTTTTTTGCCACGGACGCTCATGCGCAATGCCTGTAGGCTCATGCGTCCTTTTGAGGAGGTGACAGACCTAATCAGTCGCACCGAAGGCACCATCAGCGACATCATCCCATTTGTTTTCTTCCTGGAGCATGCCCTGCGAAGAGTGCTGGATCAGGCCGTAGATGAGCGTGAAGAGGAAGAGTTGTGGTCACCATCACCACCAGAAACAGCCTTATCAGCATCGCTTGCTGGACCTGTGGCAACGCTGGAAGAGGAGTCTGAGGAAGAGGAGTCAGAGGAGGAATGTGGCTTTGAGGAGGAGGAAGACCAACCACAGCAGGCATCCCAGGGTGCTCGTTGTCACCTATCTGGTACCCGTGGTGTTGTACGTGGCTGGGGGGAAGAACAGACCTTCAATGAGATCAGTGAGGACGACGAACGGGACATGAGTAGCTCGGCATCCAACCTTGTGCAAATCGGGTCTTTTATTCTGTCATGCCTGTTGAGGGACCCTCGTATAAAAAGGCTGAAGGAGAACAACCTGTAATGGGTGGCCACGCTACTAGACCCCCGATATAAGCAGAAAGTGGCTGAAATGTTACCGAATTACCGGAAGTCGGAAAGCATGCAGCAGTTCCAAAACAAGTTAAAAAGTATGCTTTACACAGCGTATAAGGGTGATGTCACAGCACAACGGGAATCTAACAGGGGAAGAGGTGAAAGTAATCCTCCTCCTACCACGACCATGCCGGCAAGGAGAGGATGCTTTACAGACGTATTGTTGATGGAGGACATGCAGAGCTTTTTAAGTCCTATGCATCTCCACAGCCCTTCGGGGTCCACCCTCAGAGAACGACTCGACCGACAGGTAGCAGACTACCTCGCCTTAACTGCAGATATCGACACTCTGAGGAGCGATGAACCCCTTGACTACTGGGTGTGCAGGCTTGACCTGTGGCCTGAGCTATCCCAATTTGCGATAGAACTTCTGGCCTGCCCCGCTTCAAGTGTCCTGTCAGAAAGGACCTTCAGCGCAGCAGGAGGTATTGTCACTGAGAAGAGAAGTCGCCTAGGTAAAAAAAAGGTCTAGATTACCTCACGTTTATTAAGATAAATGAGGCATGGATCCCGAAGGCACTGACAGTGGGGGATGCATTTGACTAAAAAAAGCCTGATGAGATGCCTTGGGCTAAAAATGGTCCACACGCTGCTGTATTTAATCTCTGCATGCCGGATGACTTGCATGACTTCTCCGCCACCAACTAGGGTTCAAGCCGCAATGTTTTAGTGCACTTTCTGCCTGGAAAACATCAGCAGCGGCTGCAACAAAACCAAATTTTTCAGGCATGCGTACATGCCTAATTTTTCTGGCCTCTGGTGCTTCACTGTGGCTGCAAAAACAAAACAAAAAAAAAGGCACATACATGTGTCAATTCCCCTTCGTGATCGTTACCTTGTTGTGGTGAAGGGGCTTGCGTATCACAATGAAGCGATCACCTCTATGAGTGTGTTGGCAAAGGCAATGTTGGCACACCCCAGATGATAAGGTCATTGCTTCATTGTGAACAGACCAAAAGCGATTGGCTGGATAATTTTGCATAGAAAACACATTTATTTTCTTTGTGATCATCTAAGGTGATCATTAAAGCCTACTAGGCCAACAATGTGCCCACACTGCAGAATCATTGTTTTCTGGGTCACTTAACTGTCACTGAACTACCTCAGCACAACCATAGGCTTTGAAAAACCGCCATTGCCTGCAATCTCCCAAACGTGCGCACGAGCACAGTCATCACTACACCAAGAGTGACACATAGGGTATAAGATTTATGTCATTAGTGTGTCAACTATTGACAACTCTTTGCTGTTGTCTAAAATCTATTCGATATAAGTCCCCTGATAGGGGACATAACAGGGATTAAACTGATAAGAATAGTACTACTTAACACACCACTCATATAGGGTGGCACAGTACATTGCACGGCGCACGCGCCGTGCCCCAAATTGGAAGTAAGAGGACCAACCAAGCATCTTTTTCCATCTCCCGGTTCCTAAAATCTATTCCATACACCGGCCCCTGATAAAACAGAGATTAAACTGTTAAGAACAGATTTTTTTAATTAAAAAAAAAGAGGACAGCCTCTGCGGAGCTGGGTATTTTTTGGCCGCGTTACTGAACGCTCATGCACAATGGCTGTAGGCTCATGCGTCCTTTTGCGGAGGTGACAAACCTGGTTAGTCAAACCCAAGGCAACATCATCGACCTCATCCCATATGCGTTTTTTCTGGAGCGTGCCCTGCGAAGAGTGCTGGATCAGGCCGTAGATGAGCATGAAGAGGAAGAGTTGTGGTCACCATCACCACCAGAAACAGCCTTGTCGTCGTCGATTGCTGGCAACGCAGAGAGAGGGGTCTGGAGAAGAGGAGTCAGAGGAGGAAGGTGGCTTTGAGGAGGTGGAAGACCAACCACAGCAGGCGTCCCAGGGGGCTTGTTGTCACCTTTCGGGGACCCTTGGTGTTGTACGTGGCTGGGTGGAGGAAGAGACCTTCAATGACGTCAGTGAGGACAAGGAACGGGACATGGCTAGCCTGGTATCCAACCTTGTGCAAATGGGGAGTTTGCGGTTGTGCAAATGGACTGTTTGCGGTTGTTTGCGGTGCGTTAAAAGGGGAGTTTGGTCTGTCAGAGTTTGGTCTGTCACTGTGAAGCGGGCGTAACCCTTACACTACCTGATCGATACAACATCATACCTTATCGTATATACACACTGGATGTTTTAAAGCACGTTATTCCAAATAATTTAGGAATGTTAGGTGATTTATGCCCTTTATGGATTAAAACCCGAATCTGCGTCAACTACGTAATTTTCCATGGGAGTTTTGCCATGGATCCCCCTCCGGCATGCCACAGTCCAGGTGTTAGTCGCCTTGAAACAACTTTTCCATCACTATTGTGGCCAGAAAGAGTCCCTGTGGGTTTTAAAATTCGCCTGCCTATTGAAGTCTATGGCGGTTCGCCCAGTTCGCCCGTTCGCGAACATTTGCGGAAATTCGCGTTCGCGAACGGAAAATTTTATGTTCGCGACATCTCTATGTGAGAACAGCCAGTGTTTGAACTGCCATGAGGAGGTTCAGGCAGAGATGAGAGACGGAATGCATAGGTGTGGTGTTAGTGGTAGTAGTGGAACTTGTAGCCGCGGTGGTGGCGGCAGTGGCAGTGGTAGCAACAGTCAACTACAAAGCAGAGAATCCAGAGGGTGGCCAAGTCACCCCCAATGACATATACAGGTGAAACTCGAAAAATGTATTGTGCAAAAGTCCATTTATTTCAGTAATGCAAATTAAAAGGAATTGCATTAATGCAGCTTAAAATTAGAATTTTATAAAAAGGTTCAATATTCTAGGTTCAAAGTGTCACACTCTAGTCAGCTAATTAATCCATACCCCCTGAGCAAAGGGTACCTCAAAATTGTGACTTTGGGGTTTCATAAACTGTAAGCCATAATCATCTAAATTATAACAAATTAAGGCTTGAAATATCTCGCTTTGCATGTAATGAGTCTAGCTCATATGTTAGTTTCACCTTTTAAGTTGCATTACTGAAATAAATTAACTTTGCACAATATTCTAATTTTCAAGTTTCACCTGTGAGTTTGATAAAAGCGGAGAAGAAGATGAGGATGATGATGATCATTATGTGTTGGACAGGACCTGGGAGACACATCGAGGTGGTGAGGATGAGGTAACATCAGAGGAAGAGGGAGGTTGCAGTGGCAGCAGTAAAGAACAGAGGCATTGTACGGCCAGAACCCCGCAAAACTGCCAGAGCCAGATCTGCTTCTATTATGGTCAGCTCGGGAACCAGTGACGCCGCTGATACTGTGGGCATAGGCTCAAAACATGTGAGACTTAAGCCTAGCCACAGTACAAAAGCATTGTTATGCGCAAGATTTGTAGGATTAAATGGGTTTTCAGAGAGGTTTTTTTTATGATAACCTATTCTCTTGATAGATCATCAGTATCTGATCAGTGGTTTGATCAACTGTTTGAGAAAGCACCAGAGCTCGCAGTAGCTCCATGGCCATATTTTAGCTCACCAAGCATAACACTGTGCATTGTATAATGACTGTGCTTTGTATCGCAGCGAAGCCATATTCACTTCAATGGGATTGAGCTGCACCTAGGGAAGAGGGCTAACAGACATCCTAAATAAGCCAATCAGTGCCACAGCAGGCAGGGAGGTGCCCTAGCAGAACGCAATTCTGTATTAGGCTGTGAAAGAGGGTGGTTCGGTGTAACAGTGTCTGCCAGAAAAACAATCTTAGGGAGTTAGGGACAGTGAAAAATCAATCAGGGACAGTCATAAATCCATAAATCAAGCTTACTGATAGGAAAAGTGAAGGGAAAGTCTAGGATTCCAAAGAAGAATTGTGTGTGTTGTGTATAATAGAGAGAAGCAGGTTAGCTGACAGACAGGTAGAGAGAAGACAGGACCTGTGGCTGTTCCTGCTATCAGAAGTGCAGGTACACCTCAAAATCAGCTACCTGCAAGCAAATACCTTCATGTTGTTTCTCCATTTTCACAGAAAATGTGGTTCAAAATATAATTAAGCAGTATATATAAAAATACATGATTACTGCAGCAATATGACGGTGTGGCAGGAATCTACCTGTGTGTGTTCAGTTGAAATTGAGCATCATGCCTCAATCGTCCATTTATATATTTTCAGTTTCCACATGGTTGCAATAAAAAAAATTTTGAGGGTGTGCTTTCAATTTAATTAAGCAGCATATATATGTGATTACTGCAGCAATATCCATGGTGTGGCAGCAATCTACCTGTGTGTGTTAATTTGAAAATGAGCGCCAAATTTCAATCATCCCTTTACGTATTTTCAGTTTCCACATGGTTGCAATAAAAAAATTTTTTGGGGGTGCATTCAGTTTAATTAAGCAGCATATATACATGATTACTGCAGCAATATCCATGGTGTGGCAGCAATCTTCTTGTGTGTGTTGATTTGAAATTGAGCATTATGTCTGTCCACTTACGTATTTTCAGTTTCCACGCGTTAGCTAATTGTTTTGGGGGAGAATATTTTCTATTTAATTAACCAGCATATTTACATGATTATTGTAGCAATACCCACTTTGTGGCAGTAATCTAGTTGTGTGTGTTATGTTGAAATTGAACGTCACACCTCAAATCGTCCATTCTCCATTTATGTTTTTTCAGTTTCCAATTATTTTTTTTTGGGGGGGGGGGGGGCTTTCAGTTTTATTACACAGGATACATACATGATTACTACCAACAGTGTGGAAGCAATCTACCTGTGTGTGTTAAGTTGAAATTGAGAATCGCGCCTCAATCGTCCATTTACGTATTTTCAGTTTCTACACGGTTGGAATTTAAATTTATTTTGTCATTGTTAAATGTAATTACACTAGCATATACAGATATGTGCAAAATAATAGCGGTGTGCTTAAAACAACTGAGAAAAAGCTCATTCCTCAAAATAGCATTTATTTCCAAATGCACAAAGCCACTGGGAGCACTGCACATTCAATTCCAAATGAAAACATGAACAAAATATAAATTTTTTAACTGAAATTGAAGAAATTGTTGACATACTGTTAGATCCAATAAATAAAAAGGAAATTAAAACACCCCTCAAAAGGCTTTACAAGAAATAACTGCACCGCTGAGCGGCAAATATATTTTTCTTTTTATGCTAAAACACCCCACAAAAGGCTTTACAACAGATAAAATATATTTGCCGATCAGCGGTGCAGTTTTCTTTTTACGCTAATACACGTTGTTATTCCAGCAGGTGTGGACCCGCTGCGGCACTGACTGGGTATACTGTGAAGGGGCGTAATTAAGCCACTACCTGGTCTTCACTAGAGCCTCTGATGGTGAGGATAGGCTTGGGCCATTAGGGTAGTTGCCAGGGTCTACTCCAAAGCAGTCTCCGAGTCAGTGGCAGTTGACCAGGGGGTCAGAGTACTCGGGGCAAGCATCGAGGAGACTTGCGTGGCCAGGAGGTTTCAGGTCTGGACAGGCGGCAATCAAGTGAAGTCAGTAAGCGAAGTCCTAGGTCAGAAGCAGGCAGTAAATGAAGAAAGTCCATAGACGATATCCGAGGTCATGGGCAGGCGGCAAACAGGCAAAGTTCATAAACGAAGTCCGAAGCAGGCGGCAAACAGGCAAAGTCCAGGAGTTCAATAAGCAAGGTCTGGTACACAGCGAAGCAGACAAGAGAGACACCTTAGAACTTGGAGATAGACAAGCTAAAACCATGAGGTTGCTCAGGCATCTTCCTGTAGTAGGAAGCACATTTAAATACCTGCTGCAATCCAGCTATAGACTGATGAGACAGAGGGCGTGTATGTGCTGCTTCATAGGTGAAGAGAGACAGACCTACTGTATGTAAGCTCAAACACCAGTACAAGTCTCCAGCTGGAAGGAAACTCTGGCATGGAACACAGATACGATAGTTAAGCTATCTGCTGCCCGCGCTTGTCAGCACAGTGCATGGCGGCAGGGAAAGAGGGAGCCCGTCACCCTTGCCCGCGGTTACGGGCAGCAGCGCCGGCACCGACTGCTGAGCTAACACGTGTCACAAAGGGCTTTACAAGAAATAACTGCACTGCTGAGCAGCAAATATGTATTTTTCTTTTTGCGATAATACACGTCACTAAAGTCTTTACAAGAAATAACTGCACCGCTGAGCAGCAAATACATTTTTTCTTTTTACGCTAATACACGTCACGAAAGGCTTTACCAGAAAGAACTGCACCACTGAGTGGCAAATATATATTTTCTTTTTACGCTAAAACACCCCACAAAAGGCTTTGCAACAGATAACTGCACCGTTGAGTGGCAAATATACACTAATACACATAATGGCAAATATACACTAATACACATCACAAAAGGCTTTGCAACAGATAACTGCACCACTGAGCGGCAAATATATTTTTTCTTTTTACGATAATACACGTCACAAAAGGCTTTACCATAAATAACTACACCGCTGAGCGGCAAATATGTAGTAGAAATATTGCCTTGTAATAAACCCTGTTAATGCCTGTATCTATCAGCACTTGCACCCTAAGGCCTCATGCACACGACTGTTGTTGTGTTCCGTGTCCGTTGTTCCATTTTCCGTGATTTTCTGCGGACCTATTGACTTTCAATGGGTCCGTTGAAAACTCGGAAAATGCACCGTTTGTCATCCACGTCCGTGATCCGTGTTTCCAGTCCGTCCAAAAAATAGGACCTGTCCTATTTTTTTCACGGACAACAACGGTTCGCTGACCCATTCAAGTAAATGGGTCTGTGAAAAAACACGGAGACACACAAGATTGTCATCTGCGTCCGTGATCCGTGTCCGTTTTTTTCCTATCATTTTCAAGGCAAACTTGACTTAGATTTTTTTTTCACTTTTCATGTCTCCAAAAATCAAGGAAGACACTCGGAAACAAAAACGGAAACGGATCACGGAACAACGAAACCCAGTTTTGCGGACTGTGAGAAAATACTGTCGTGTGCATGAGGCCTAATAAGAATGGTTTGCTGGAATTACAGAGCTGTATAATGGCAATTTGGATCCCCAGTCAGTGCAGCAAGGTGTAATAGGAATGTTTCTATTACCCAGGATGTAACCTCCCCAACTGAACCCTTTTCAACATAAATTTGGAATGATTCCTCCCTATCCTTTCCCTACACCTTGAATAATCTTTCCCTGCACTTGAATATATATATTTTTTTTAGCACAATAACGTTTTTTTCTAACACTGTCCCTAGCGCCTGCAGACGACTCTCCCTGCACTAAGTAGACTGGTAAATGGCAGAATCTAAGATGGCTGCACTATTTATAGGGCTTTGATATCACAGGGCTGGCTGGCTGCTGATTGGCTGCATGCATGGCATTATGGGTGATCCCACCTTCCCAGAGTTCCTTTCTCCATGTCCTTACATGTGCAGTAGTCATTTTAGAAAAAATGTGATTCTTTACCACGAAGCGCGAGGAAATTTGCATTCAGTGCAAATCGAATTTTTCCTGAAATTCGGATCGAATTCCACTTTGTCAGCTTCGATTCGCTCATCTCTAATTGTGACTCTTCATGCTGTTGCCACCCTCACCAGTCTGTTACAGTAGCAGTAGCCTCCTCTTTTGACCGTGTTGACATCACCATTTATTTTTTCGTTCTTCTGATCCATCAGAAGAACAGAAAAATAAAAATAACAAAAATAAAAAAATCGGGTCCTGTCATTTGAGCATTCATAAGGCCTCTATCACACTGTCAGTATTTTGTATCATGATTTGGAAGCCAAAAGAAGAAGTGGTTCCAAAACACATGCTAATATTTTCATCACATGTTACTTCTGTTTTTGACCCACTCTTGTTTTTGCCTTATCAATACTGATCAAATGCTGACCAAATACTGACAGTTTGAAGGCAGATGCTCATACTACAAGAACCAATTTTTTTGGGCTGTTCTTCTGACACTGCAGGGGGCGTTACTGGGCACTAGAGCAGAGTAATAACGCCCCTCTGGGCACCTTGAGACTTCATTTGCATATCAGAAAAATCGTTTTTTAATAAGAATGAGAAGTTAAATAAAAGAAAGAAGACACATGCAGGAATGAAGGTACTTTATTGCACATTGCTATGTTAACGGTTTTATATGGTCAAAATAGGTGACAGATTCCCTTTAAACCTGGCCCTGACTCCTGTCAGTATGTATAGACCCTGAAGGTGGGAAAATACATACAACAGAACCTAGATCCTAGGAGTTCTGAAATGCCCTAGGTCAAGGATGGGCAAACTGCGGCTCATAGGAGTAGAGAAAACTAGGGGGACTGGTGGGTGTTGATAACACCTCAATTCCGCCTGTTTCTGTAAACCCGTATTGAGCGCCAATAATGGTTGGTCGGTGAGAAGAGAAGATGTTTTAGTGTGGTGTAGGTTTCTTAAAAATACAGAGAAAACAATATATAGAAAAAAATATATAGAGAATAATACACAGAAAGATATGTAGAAAGAAATATACATAAACACACTACACTGGGTCTCGAAGGCCTAAGAGACCGTTGCCTGTAGTGTCATACACGTCAATGTGTAGTAAATGAATAAGGCGAATTAGGTTATTACATCCATTAGGTGGTACAAGACAGCCAATTGAGACGTTTCAGCACATGGACATACCCTCTACCTTATAAATAAACCCGATCTGGCTGCCAATTTATATTCAGTATTTTTCTAGTGTAGGGAGGGGTTGCTGTGTGGAGCAGGGACAGACTGTTAGGGACACCAAACGCTAGCTAATAGGGCCACAAAAGTCCTTTTAAGGGCTGGTATAGGTGTGCTATCGATAGCTGTGACTTACTGAGGGGTGTGATATACTTATAATATACTTTCTAACATAGAAAGTGTATTATAGTGCATTTGAATTGTGCAGCAGTTGTATGCGTTTCTGCTGTGATACTGCAGCTATAAAGAGGGGCAAATGATCTTGAAACAAATAATTTCAACTGATGTGATATATCAGTTGCACCCCCAAAAAAGTGATTGAGACAGGGGTGTGATATATGTACCAATAATATACTTTCTATATAGTGCATTTGCATAGTACAGCATTTGTTTGCGGTTCTGCTGCATTACCACAGCTACACAGAGTGACAAATGCTATTGGAACAAATAATTTCTACTGGTGTGATATACCAGTTGCCCCCCAGAAAAACTGATTGAGGCATGGATGTTATATACCAATAATATACCTTCCATATAGTGCATTTCGGTAGTGCAGCATTTGTTTGCGGTTCTGCTGCGTTACTGCAGATACACAGAGTGACAAACGCTATTGAAACAAATTATTTCAACTGGTGTGATATACCAGTTGCCCCTCCCCCAAAAAAAAAAAGTGATTGAGGCAGGGGTGTAATATTCCAATAATATACTTTCTAAATAGTGCATTTGGATAGTGCAGCAGTTGTTTGCGGTTCGGCTGTGTTACCGCAGCTGCACAGAGTGACAAACCCTATTCAAACAAATAATTTTAACTGGTGTGATATACCAGTTGCCCCCCAAAAAAAGTGATTGAGGCAGGGGTGTTATATACCAATAATATACTTTCTATATAGCACATTTTGGTAGTGCAGCATTTGTATGCGGTTCTGCTGCGTTACCGCAGCTACACAGAGTGACAAACGCTATTGGAACATATAATTTCAACTAATGTGATATACCAGTTGCCCCTCAAAAAAACTCATTGAGGCAGGAGTGTGATATATCAATAATATATTTTCTATATAGTGTATTTGGGTAGTGTAGCATTTGTTTGCGGGTCTGCTGCGTTACCGCAGCTACACAGAGTGATAAACGCTATTGGAACAAATAATTTCTACTGGTGTGATATATACCAGTTGCCTCTCCAAAAAACTGATTGAGGCAGGGGTGTGATATACCTTCTTCCACAAATACTGCTCTTCTATAGGGACTTTGTCACAGGGTTGTTTTGAAAATGACAGGCAGAGGAAGAGGCAGGCTATTCAGCAGGGGTGGTAGGGGTCGGGCAGGGGTGTGGCAGTTTATTGTGGCCTCCTGATGCTGCTGCCACCTCCACACTATGTCATCTTGCTACTCTGTGGTCTCCTGATGCTGCTCCTACCTCCACTCTATGTCACCATGCCACTCTGTGGCCTCCTGATGCTGCTGCCACCTAAAAGTATGTCACCTTACCACTCTGTGGTCTCCTCATGCTGCTCATAACTCCACTCTGTCACCTTGCCACTCTGTGGTCTCCTGATGCTGCCACCACCTCCACACTATGTCACCTTGCCACTCTGTAGTCTCCTAATACTACTACCTCCACTCTATGTCACCTTGCCACTCTGTGGCCTCCTGATGCTGATCCTACCTCCACACTATGTCACCTAGACACTCTTTGGCCTCCTGATAATGCCGCCACCTACAGACTCTGTCATTGGGCCACTCTGTGGTCTCCTCATGCTGCTTCCACCTCACAACTATGTAATAGGGCCACTCTGTGGACTTCTCATGCTGTTCCCACACTCCCCACTTCATGACTGGGCCACTACTTAGCCTTTTTGGCTTGGCTGACATCATCATTTATTTGACCCTTATTCTGATCTGTCATAAGGAAGGAAAAACAGATTCTGTCTATGTAGCAGCTGTAAGGCCTGTATGGTCCCATCAGAATTGGTTTATGATTTGGTAGCCAAAAGCAGGAGTAGGTACAAAACAATATTCCATTCACATCTAATCTCTGTTTTAGATCCAGTCCTGTTTTTTTGGCATTACCAATACTGATGGATTACTGACCAAATGCTGACCGAGTTGAGGCGGATGCTCAACACGCAAGATACATTGTTTTGGGGGTTATTGTTCTGACGGATAAGATGAAGGGCAAAATAATCTGAGATGTCAACACAAACTTACTTCTGACACCCTCTCCACTCTGTCGGGAGGCTCTACTTATAAGCGTTATAAGCGTTTAAAAGAACAGGTTCTGTGGACACCTATGTGGAATCAGCTGACAACGGTGTAAAAGGAGTGCACTTCTTCTTGGTGCTAGCATCGACCTGTAAGGCAGAGTTCATACTTCAGTTATTGGGTCAGTGATTGCCCAAATAATTGAAGTGTGCAGTGATTCTAAGAGCGACGCCTGTCATTTGCATGTTACACGGATTCACAGTATTATTTCACTACCAAAGCAGACTCCCTATGTGTGTTACTGCAAGGCATAGTGTTCTACATCACTATAAAGGCTCTCTGCAGCCAGTAAATAGCAGTTTTTTAACATAATTCACTTTGAATTTATTTGGATCTAACCAAATTTTTCCTAAAAAATTTGTTGAACATTAGAAACAAATTTTTAAAAAATTAGCTCATCTCTAGTCACAATAGTGGCCCCAGAACAGAGTGGAAGGAGCAACATCAGTGGCAGTAATAGGAAAAGATGGTGGCTGATCACAGTAAGAACAGATGGCAATAGAGGCAGCAGGCGGGTGGCACAGGCAGGTGACAGCATCAGAATAGTTGCAGCAGCACGTGGGCAGAAGCAATGGGCCGTTTGTCACAATGTTCCAGTGTGGCAGCACACTACAGTCAGATCATTACTACCAGAATGATCTAGTCTGTTGTAACAAGCACCGGTGTCTGGAAATCCCGGTTGATCCAGGCCTAATTCATCTTTATAAAACTTAGTTTCTCAGCATCTTTTGTTGAAAGGCGAATTCTGTTTGGGGTAACTATGCTACCTGTCACACTAAACACTCGCTCTGATGCCACACTAATTGCCAGGCAGGAAAGCTTGCCCAGGCCAAAATGGGAAATGGGACAGTTCATGTTTGGCTGCCCAGTAGTCCAGGGTCTTTAAATATGGGCTGGCAGTGTGTAGTCTAAGTATGTCACCACCTGCTGGTTCAGGTTCTGCTCCATGTCCTGCTGCTTCTGCTGACTGTTGTTTTTCAGTAGCGGATAAAGAGAAGTGCTCATTAGAGATTTTAGACTTAAGTTGCTGCTGATGTACCTGGTGCTGCTCCTGCCCCCTCCCCCTCTCCAGCAGTCATGGCAGTGGAGTGTGATCTCAGAGGGTCCCCCCTCGGTTAGACCTACGTGAGGGACCAACCTACAAAGGATGTCTCGATAGAAGTTGAGTTTTTCATCCCTCTCAGAAGGTGTAAAAAAGGCCCCCTTTTTGAACTGGTAGCGAGGGTCTAAAATTGTTGAGAGTCAGTAGTCATTCCTCTGCCGAACGGGGTTAATGTGGCTGTCACTGCACGAGCAACTTAGCATGCATCTGGCCATTTGCGCGAGGGACTCGGAGTGACTCCCTGCCTTCATCTCCACTGCATACTGCCATGGTCTGTCAGGGTCATCTGCGTCGTCTTTGTCGTCATCTTCTAGCTCCTCATGTTTCACCTGCTCCTCTCCTGTCACTTGGGAAGATAAACCACCTAATTCTGTATATAATTCCTGGTCTCTTATGTCCTCCTACTCATCCTCATCCTCCTCCTGTGCCAGTTCAGACTCAACAGGGCTCAAGTGGCGGTGAGATGTAGACACCACATCTTCTGTCCCCTCAACAGTCAAATTTATCAGCCTCAAAGACATGAAGGAGTGGAATGACATCATTAATCCCGTAGTTCTGGTGACTGACAAATCAAGTGGCCTCCTCAAAAGGCCTTAGCAAACGGAAGGTGTCACGCATGAGCTGCTACTGTCTATCATCAAAGTGTCACTGGGGAGTAGTCCTGTCCATCTGCATCATCGGTCACGGGTTTCCTCTGCTCATACAGTTGGTCCAACATGTGGAGCGTGAAGTTCCAACGTGTGGAAACATTGCAAATGAAGCTATGTAGGAGAACACAATTCTGCATTTGCAGCTCAAGAAGGGAGGGTTTTGCACGTTATAGGGCAACCCTTTCATTTCATGCTCCGATGCTCTCCTTTGCCCTGCACTGAATCGTGCAGAGCAAAGGCTTTTTTAGGAGATCTGGTGACGTACCAGGCTCCACATAGGGACTGGTAGGCGGAGGCATCCGCCCAGCGGTGAGCCTTGTGATGTCACCGGCACTAATGGGCACCGCTAAAGCCTGCCCATCAGAGCATGTGACATCACTGAATACACTGCTGAACAGAACCTCCACCTAACGGTTTAAGAACATAAACAAAAAAGAAATCATTGGAACATGAAATGCTCTGATGCTAATATCAGGGGACCTGCCTAGGTGAAAGTGGGGGTATGTCTGGGTTCAGTGGCTGAAGTGTAAGCATAGTTTTCTTGACATTTTCAAGACATCTTGCAGTAGGGTGGAAGACTTCAGGAACTAGGAGGCAACCAAATCGAAGATGCGCGCCATACAGGGCGCATGGGTCAGCCCTCCCTGACACAGCACAGACAGAATATTCTTCCCATTATCAGTGATCATGGTTCCTATAACCAGTTGGTGAGAAGACAGCCGGGATTTGATTTCTTGGTTAATGACATGGAGCAGTTCCTCCCAAGTGTTTCTCCATTTGCCCAGGCTAACCAGGTGAAGAACAGCATGACAACGCTGTGCTTTGCATAGGTGGTATGCTGGAGGACCACTCTGAACTGTGCCTTCAGTGGAGGCTGAGGACAAGGTGGAGGATGAGAAGCCAGAGGAGGACACTGGCGCAGAAATTCCACGATTACAACACAGTGGCCACTGGGAGATGCAGCAGTTGCTGCTTCAGGTCGAACCACTACATTAGTGCCATGGTTTTCCGAGGCCACTTTATGGTGATGCATCATGTGTTGATGCGGGGCCGTGGTGCCAACATTAGCACACTGACCGAGTCTCACATCCTACCCACATATCCTGCATCTCTCTCTCTCTCTCTCTCTCTCTCTGTTTCTCTCTCTCACTTTCTCTTTTTTGATAAAGATGATTTTTATTTCAAACCATTTAAAGTTTACTATAGACTCCTAAAAATAATACCAAAAATGTAACAATACGGCTCATGCATTATCAACAGGAATATTCGGAAATGCTTATGCTAATCATGTTTTCTTATGCAAGCAGTAATCAAAACATTTGTAAACTGCTTTATGTGATTTTGAAGTGGACTATTATAAAGTATAAGCATATTAAATACAGAAAAAAGAGTACAAATAAATCAAAGACACTTACAAAATTTACACTTGTGTCGCTTTGAAAATCATTAGAAATGAAAGCCTGAAAAATGCAGGTTTTTATTTGTGTTTTAACAAAATTCTAAGTTATTTTGTGATTATTTTTTTGGGGGGTAATTTTGTATGAATTTAATATGTGAGGTCATACTGTATGTTTGTTCTCTAAATCTTTGAAGAAAGAGAAACGTGTGACAAGTATAATATGGAGATTCAGTATGTCAAGATATGCAAAAAGGAAAAAATTAAGGTAAGATCCCCTGATTAAAAAAATAACGTAGCAAATTTGTATAAATTCATGATAATAAAAAAGTTACATAAAATGTAAATAATTTGTCACTTTATGTAAAATAGTTACATAAAGTGACAAAAAAAATCTGTTATTCCCAGGTATTCTATAACATGTCAATCAATAGAGGGGGTATTCTTATCTTGGACATTTAAGGCATATAGATACGATATAATTTAAATGTCTGATAGGTTTGGGTTTTAGCTCTGGAACTAGGCCCTGTTTGATGGTCGCTGTGAATGGAAAGGTTGCCGTGCATGTGTGATTTCCTAATTCACTTCTGTGGGAGCACTGAAAATCACTCTCATAGAGCTGATTTGTGGGGGTACCAAGAATCAGATCCCCTGGTATTGAGGACAGACCACCAATATTCTGAAAATAGAAAACCCTTTTAAAGGGGTTTGCCACGTTTTGGAGTTTTTTTAGGCTACCGACCCTCTCCATCAATGACATTCTGACATGGACATGTGACCAACACATTCAATCACTTTTGTTGCCAACACCACTGTGGTCATGGGGTAGCCAATGATTGACTGCAGTGGTCACAAGTCCATGTCAAGTGGTGGAGGCCAGGATACAGAAATCAATGTGAGACTCCGGAAGAAGCAGCATGGTAGGGATGGAGGATTGGTAAGGTGAGTATTACTAAGTTTATTATTTTATAGCTTTCTATAGAGTTCTGACCCTAAACACTATCTAGATTCTGGGTTTGACCTAAAGAGGCAAGGCATCCCCCAGAAATTTTTATGAACTGAAACACACTAGAAGTGATGAATTTTATAAAAATTGATTCTCAACATTTTGCAAATCTTACCTGCAGTTACAGGTTATATTTAGTGGATTAACCCGTTCGCTACCAGCACCTTACATGTATGGCACTGGCGGCTCTGGCTTAAATATCAGCGCCGTAGTACTAGTAATACCAACCCCCTGGTTCTCACAGGCAAGCTGGCTGAATTGTATTACAGTGGTACAGAAATATTGTAATGCATTGTATAGGGGATCAGACCCTCAAAAGTTGAAGTCCCAGAGTGGGACAAAAATTAAAGTGAAAAAAAAAGTAAAAAAATATAAAGTTTTTTTTTTTTTTTTTAAGTTTCAAGTAAAAAAAAAAGTGTCCTTTTCCCAAAATAAAGTAATTTTATTTCTTTTTTTAAATAGGGAAAAAAGTAATGTAACATCTCAGAGTTATGTTACAAAACTCTTTTACCCCGCTACAACCTGTTAAGTGTATCTGCATTGTCATCCTGTGTAATTTAACATCACATCCTCACTAATGTGTATTGAAACCCTTGTTAAATGTATTTGCTGTCATTTTCATGTACACCAGCAGGTGGCAGCAATGTGTTTAGAAGGGACTTAGTTCAGTTTAGCATTTCTAGACTGGAATAGTACATTACAGTTTAGCTCCCCCCTCTTTGAGGAGGTGTGGAATGTTCCCACATCCTGCCTCATGGGTGCAGAAGGAAGTTACAGTTAGTGTGCCAGCCACCCCGGCTAGGGGAAGACTGTGCAAGTAGGAGCTCCCAGTTCTAGGGATCCCAAACCAGAATCTTGTCTCGGCTGAGACAAAAGATCACCATTCCCAGTCTGAGCCGTTAAGCCTCAGCTGGTGTAAAGCAAGCAGCCACCTCCAGAACTCAAGGAAGAACCATACCCTGTGAGCATAACTGTGAGTACCTTACAGAGACCAAGAGAAGCCAAATTCCTCCTCAGCTAGTCAGTCCCATACACAGCAGAATATAGACAGAGCAGAAGATATAGATTCCTGCTATTAGATTCCTGTATAGATTCCTGATATAGATATTACAGAGCCACAAGCAGACGACTTATCCTGCAAGGGAGCTCCAGGCACATGATAGAAGCAGAAGACAGATTCCTGCCATACATTGCCAATACCTGCTGGGACCAAAGACTATTGCTGTATCTCGTATGGATTACTGCTGCATCCAGTAAAGACCAGTTTGAATTATATTCCAAGTCTGGATTTCATTCATTGCTACCAAGTTCCTCAATTACTCCTACTAGCAACACACTCATTTATTGCAAGTGAGCCAGGATCCAGGAGTCCAGCCGTACCAAGGTAGGAGACACCGTTGACACTATTGCCACACAGAGACATTACACCACTCTGGCATTCCTAACCTGGTACATGAGTTACAACACCTTAAAGGGCCCTGTGTTAGCTCCCTGCGCACGCTGCAATTGGCGTCACAAACAAAACTATTAACTATCACTTACACCTGACCCAGCCATTGCATATTATTGGCGTCAGAGTGCATACCCCAATCCGGCCCACCGCAGTAAGAGTAGACATATTAGGTATCGCCGCGTCTGTATAGACCGGCTCAATAAAAATATCACATGATCCACCCCGTCAGGTGAACGCCGTAAAAACTAAAAAATAAAAACAGTGCCAAAAAAGCCCTTTTCTGGACACCTTGCCTCACAAAAAGTGTAATACCAAGTGATCAAAAAGTCTTATGTACCTCAAAATGGTAACAATCAAACCATCATCTCATCCCACAAAAAAGATACCCTAACTAAGACAATCGCCCAATAAATTAAAATCATATGGCTCTCAGAATATGGCAACACAAAAACAAGATTTTATTGTGTTCAAAAAGGCTTTCACTGTGTAAGGATACTTTCACACTAGCGGCAGGGGACTCCGACAGGCTAGTTTCCCGGAGGGGTGAACCATAAGTCTGTATGCAGTGCTGCCTGGGGTTGCCATGCACCTTGCTGTTTGGGGCCCAGGCAGTATCAGGAGTGCTGGATACCTATGTGTGGTGTTTATACGGTGTCCTATTTGGTGTGTGGGCACTTGTACTTATGCACGGGTTCCAGTCTTGGTGGCTGCAGCAGGTAAGTGTGCTTCTGGTGTTCTTACCTGCCGACTCTGTTGCTGCATATGGTTTTTTCTTTCCCTGCTGCTATGCCATTTAAGACTTCTGCTCATCCGTGTCTGGGAAGAACAGATCGTCTCTCCCCTGCTCCTATGTGAGGGATTATCAGGGCGACTCAGGGCCAAAGGTATCCTGGTATGAGCCGTCCTACCATCCAGGTCCGTTCATACGGTGAGGAGTTAGGGTGATGATTAGGGACTCTTTAGGAGGTGACCTGCTCCCTGATCCCGGCGTCCTGGCCTAACTGCTTTCCCTTTATACCTGACATTGTACGGTGGGGAGTTTCCCCTACTCCCCACCATGATAGTATGTCCTACAAGGTAGCCCTCAAGGACTTGGCAGATAGAACACCCTGGACTGGAGCAGAGCTCCAGCACCAACGACAGCTGAAGTACAACTGACTCCAGCCAGGAAGCCACAGGAGATAAAAGCCAAGTGACCACACCCAGTCAAGGAGTTAACCCTTACAGCACTAGTCAGAGGGAGGCTACAACTTAAAGGGGAAGTGCACACACAAGCATAAAAAACAACCCGTTGCCACAGGCAACAGCATGCGTGGCAACCATGTCACGGCGCACACAACAAAGGCCGTGACACTGCCCCTGCATGCTATAACCGCAACATATTGCCTAGGGCAACTGCAAGCATGGCAAAAGTGTCACGGCGCACACAGCAAAGGCCGTGACAGCTTTAGCATGAAACTAGAAGGTAAACTCAACTATGCTATATCTCTGTTTCTCTATGACTCTGCTGTACTGACAGGCTGGCTGTATAACTTAGCTTCTTCTATATGCTTCACTTCTCTTTTAAGTCGGACTTAACTTTAGCTGAAGAAATAATCTCCTGGCTACTGAGGCTTTAAGCTTTGGCCTCATGGCCAGGTGCTCTGGCTGGTGGCATGTCCAACAGAGACGTGCCCCTGCACACCCTTCCTCTAGCTGGGGGTGACTTAAATTGGAACTAACTGGTCCCCACCCTTCCTGCAGGAAGTAGGAATAGCCCACTTCTCTCTAGAGGGGGTTAGAATGGAATTGAACGCTCCATTCTACCTAGGTACGTCTCTGTTGTGTTTGCTGCCACCTGCTGGCGAACCCGGCACATTACATGAATAGTTACATGACATTATTATAAATGCACAGTGTTGAGGGACCTGGAAATAAATATATAGATGGCATTGGTGCTAGCCCATAAAGATAGTAGCAGAGTGCAGGAGTGGTAACACCACTCTAGGGTGTTACATTCCCCCTTACTTAAAACCAAGCCATTCTTGGCTTGTGCTTAGGGTATGCTCTAAGAGTACCCAAGAGGAAATTAAAGTGCTGCATTAGACTATATACTATTACTGACTGATATAGCAACGGCTGCCAGTAGGTTCCTGCCCGTTTGAGTAGGGTGTCCATTCACAGTTGTCCCTCTCGTTAATAATCAGAGAACCAAAAAGACTGCACAAAGTGCTCAAATACTCCCGTTTTGTGTGGATACCGGACCCTAGTACCACCGGAAGTGTGGGGTGTCATGTACTGTAATCCCTTCACGATACTATGGGATTACCGCACTTAGAAGGGTGGTGTCACGGCGGACAGGATATAAGATACATAAATCACAAAACAAGTTTTCTAGGCGAGAAGCTGGGGATAAGGTCACCTCCTAGCTAATCCCTAACTGCTCTCCCTATTCTGCTTTGCCCACATTCAGACCTTGAAGATAGGAATAATGTGTCCTCCTGCCTGGGCTGAGAATACCCTAGAATCCCTGAGATGGGGAAAGGGGAAAAAGGGACAGCCTGCTCCCTCAGAACCAGGAGGGGACAGACGACACACAAAAGCCAAGACAGCAAACCAAAGAAATAAGAAACCAACTTATCTTATCTGAGCCGGAAAAGCCAATCCTTCACTCCTTACTTCCACAGACTGACTGAGCTATAACCCGCACGGCCCCCTGGGAGTGAAAGTAATTTAAGCCAATGACCCCACCCAGAGCACCTGAAGGGAGGCGGATCTAGCACGACTCCAAAACAAAACAAATGATTAGACATGTGCTGCTAATCTGACAGACCTCCGCACATCGTCTGAGCAGGGCATGACAGTACCCCCCCTTCTACGGGTGACCTCCGGACACCCCGGACCAACCTTATCCGGGTGGGATCTGTGAAAAGCCCTAACCAGTCGGCTGGCACTGACATCCAGCGCCGGAACCCACATCCTCTCCTCAGGGCCGTATCCCTTCCAGTGTACCAGGTACTGAAGGAAACTCTGAAGAACTCTAGAGTCAAGAACCCTGGAGACCTCGAACTCTAAATTTTCATCGACCAGAACAGGAGGAGGGGGCAATGGCGATGGTTCCACCGGTCTCACATATTTTTTCAATAAAGACCTATGGAATACATCATGGATCCTCCAAGTCTGCGGAAGATCCCGCCGAAACGCTACTGGATTGATCACCGCAGATATTTTGGATGGGCCAATAAATCTTGAACCCAGTTTCCAAGATGGCACTCTCAGTTTAATATTTTTAGTGGACAACCACACCAGGTCACCCACACACAAGTCCGGACCAGTCACACGTCTCTTGTCAGCCATTCGCTTATACCTCTCACCCATCGTCTCCAAATTCACTTGGATCCTCCGCCAGATAGAAGACAAGGCAGAAGAAAATCTCTCCTCCTCTGGCATCCCAGAGAAACTAGTCCCAGAAAAGGTACCAAACTGAGGATGAAAACCATATGCGCCAAAAAATGGCGACTTACCCGTGGACTCCTGCCTACGGTTATTCAAAGCAAACTCTGCTAGGGACAAGAATGAGGACCAGTCCTCCTGATTCTCCACCACAAAGCACCTCAAGTAGGTCTCCAGGTTTTGATTAGTGCTCTCTGTCTGTCCATTCGACTGCGGATGAAAAGCCGAAGAGAACGAAAGTTGATTGCCAAGCCGAGAGCAGAACGCCCTCCAAAACCTGAAGACAAACTGCGTGCCCCTATCAGAAACCACATCCGAAGGAATACCATGCAATTTCACGATATTATCAACAAAAATCTGCGCAAGAGTCTTGGCATTAGGAATACTAGTTAACGATATAAAGTGAGCCATCTTGCTAAAACGGTCAACTACCACCAAAATTACTGTTTTACCGGAGGAACTCGGCAGATCCGTAATAAAGTCCATAGACAAGTGCGTCCAAGGACGAGACGGAATAGACAAAGGAAGGAGTGAACCAGCCGGTCGAGTATGAGCAACCTTAGATCGTGCACAGGTTTCACAAGCTGCCACATAATCCTCAATGCTCTTACGTAACCCGGGCCACCAGAACCTCCGGGACACAAGGTCACAGGTGGACTTACCACCAGGATGTCCAGCAAGGACAGTATCGTGATGTTCCTTGAATACCTTGTATCGCAGTTCTTCGGGAACAAACAACCTCCCTGGGGGACAAGAACCAGGAGCTCCCAACACCTCCATCTCCAATTCGGGGTACAGAGCGGAGACCACCACCCCATCAGCCAAAATCGGAGCAGGATCCTCTGAATCACACCGCCCAGGAAAACTGTGAGACAACGCATCTGCCTTGATGTTTTTAACCCCCGGGCGAAAAGTAACCACAAAATTGAACCTGGTAAAAAACAGTGACCATCTGGCCTGTCTAGGGTTCAGACGCTTGGCAGATTGCAGGTAAGCCAAATTCTTATGATCCGTATATACAGTAATGGGGTGAGACGCCCCCTCCAACCAGTGACGCCATTCCTCAAAGGCCAACTTGATGGCCAGCAACTCTCTATCTCCCACATCATAATTCTTCTCGGCGACCGAGAGCTTCTTGGGAAAAAAAGCACACGGGACCCACTTGCCAGGAGATGAACCCTGCGACAGCACCGCTCCAACCCCCACTTCTGATGCATCAACCTCCACCACGAATGGCTGAGACACATCGGGCTGCACCAGAATGGGAGCAGACGCAAAACACTCCTTAATAGTCGAAAAGGCCTGCAATGCCTCATCCGACCAAACAGAGACGTCGGCGCCCTTCTTTGTCATATCAGTCAGAGGTCTTACAATGGTAGAATATTCCAAAATAACCTTTTCGGGGTCCATACGAAAACCAGAGTCAGAAAGCAGATATCCCAAAAAAGGAAGCTCCTGCACAGAAAACACACATTTCTCCAATTTGGCATATAATTTATTCTCCCGAAGGATCGTCAAAACCTGTCTCACATGATCCTGATGGGTCTTCAGATCAGGAGAGTAAATTAAAATGTCATCCAAGTAAACTACTATGAACCTCCCCACAAAATGATGAAAAATGTCATTGACGAATCGCTGAAATACCGCTGGCGCGTTCGTCAACCCAAAAGGCATAACCAGATTCTCAAAATGACCCTCGTGCGTATTGAAGGCCGTTTTCCACTCATCCCCTTCCTTGATTCTGATCAGATTGTAGGCCCCTCTCAAATCCAACTTGGAGAACACCTTGGCACCAACAATCTGATCAAAAAGGTCGGAGATCAAAAGAAGGGGATACAGATCCCGGACCGTAATACAGTTCAATTCCAGGAAATCCAAACAAGGTCTCAGCGATCCATCCTTTTTCTTTACAAAGAATAAACCTACTGCCACCGGAGACTTAGATAGCCTAATATGACCTTTTGCCAAACTCTTGGCGATATACTTCCGCATGACCTCTCTTTCGTGTTGAGAAAGATTGTAAAGCCGAGACTTTGGCAACTTAGCCCCAGGGATGAGATTAACTGAACAATCATAGTCACGATGAGGGGGCAATTCCTGAGCCCCACCCTCCGAAAAGACATCCGCAAAATCTACTCAGATACTGAGGTAGAACCATAGTGGACACACCAGAGATAGATGTGCCAAGACAATTATCCGAACAAAATTCACCCCAACCAATGATTTGTCTTGCTTGCCAATCTATAATTGGATTATGTTTTGTCAACCACGGTAACCCTAAGACTATAGGAGCGGGCAAATCCTTCATGACAAAACAAGACATAATCTCAACATGTGATTCACCCACCCTTAACTGAATACCATGAGCAATATGAGTGAGACTCCTTTGAGAAAGAGGGGAAGAATCTATTGCAAACACCTGAATCTCTCTTTCTAAAGTGCAAGTACTTAGACCCAGATTTTGAAGAAAAAGAAAGTCAATAAGGTTTACCCCAGCACCACAGTCAATGAATACCTCAACAAAAAAAATTCTTGAGTCTAGCGCCACATAGCTGGAAGGAGAAAACGAGTATTACAGGGAGCTTGCATACCTGCTTGCTCCACCACTCCATTCACGCTACCAAGAGTCAGGACGGTTTTCTTTTTCTCTTTCTTATTATCATGCGGTTTAACAAAAGGACAAGCAAAAACAAACTGACCACTTTTCCCACAGTAGTAACATAGTTTATGAAATCTCCTAAAGTCTCTACTACCAGAACAGAAAGATATCTGACCCAGCTGCATGGGTTCCTCCCCTACCCCAGAGCTATATGTAATATCACCCTGGGAAGCAGGTGAGACGAAGCCACTCACAGAAGGGATCCCTTGCGCGGAGGGAGCCTTACACCTCTCTCTAAAACGTCTATCTAACCGTACTGCCGAAGACATAGCATTCTCTAAAGTATCCGGGTACTCATGAAAAGCCAGGGGATCTTTCAACCTCTCAGATAACCCTTGACAAAACTGACTACATAACGCGGGGTCATTCCACTCTGACTCTGTAGACCATCTCCTAAACTCAACGCAGTAAACCACTGCAGTATGTTCACCCTGTAATAAATTATGCAATTTAGATTCCGCCATCGAAACCCGATCTGGGTCATTGTAAATTAATCCCAGGGCTTTGAAAAATTCTTCCACCGACCGGAGGGCCAGATAACCGGGCGGCAAAGAAAAGGCCCAGGATTGTGCGTCCCCTTTAAGCAGAGAAATGATTATACCAACCCTTTGACTTTCATCACCTGACGAAGATGGACGCAGCCGAAAAAACAATTTGCATGACTCTTTAAAGCGGATAAAATCATCCACACCCGCTGTAAATCTCTCAGGAAGAGCGACTTTAGGCTCCCCACAAATTTGACCTGCACCTGATGCCAGAACACTCTGACACCGTGTGACCGAACTACGCAGATCCGCAACCTCTAGGGATAATCCCTGCATGCAGTCAACTAGCGCATCAATTGACGCCATCACAAAACCGCTGAGTAATGGCAGTCACAGTATGGCGGGTTATAATGTCACGGCGGACAGGATATAAGATACATAAATCACAAAACAAGTTTTCTAGGCGAGAAGCTGGGGATAAGGTCACCTCCTGGCTAATCCCTAACTGCTCTCCCTATTCTGCTTTGCCCACATTCAGACCTTGAAGGTAGGAATAATGTGTCTTCGTGCCTGGGCTGAGAATACCCTAGAATCCCTGAGATGGGGAAAGGGGAAAAAGGGACAGCCTGCTCCCTCAGAACCAGGAGGGGACAGACGACACACAAAAGTCAAGACAGCAAACCAAAGAAATAAGAAACCAACTTATCTTATCTGAGCCGGAAAAGCCAATCCTTCACTCCTTACTTCCACAGACTGACTTAGCTATAACCCGCATGGCCCCCTGGGAGTGAAAGTAATTTAAGCCAATGACCCCACCCAGAGCACCTGAAGGGAGGCGGATCTAGCACGACTCCAAAACAAAACAAATGATTAGACACGTGCTGCTAATCTGACAGACCTCCGCACATCGTCTGAGCAGGGCATGACAGGTGGCTTTATCCTGTAATCCCTTCCAAGCACCAATATATATATAAAGCTTTTTGCGTGGTCACCTTGATGACTAAACCGGTAGCTAAACATATTTCCTTAAGGCTGAGCTCAAGGCCTTAGGACATCTTGAACTAGGAGGAGGAACCAGCCCAGCTTCAATAGCTCACCTGAGGGCTAATCCCCTCTTAACACACATTTTTAGCAGCGGGGTTAGATCTGCTTGTGACTTACCATTAGGTTCCACTTGTGTAGCAAAAATACAATACAATGACTAGCCTTTCTAAGCTAACACAAGGTGAAATAAAGCCATTAGTATTAACATCCTCAGAGGCAGTCCATATCAGCAATGAAGTAAGAACGCTATCTATCTAGCTAACAATATTAAGTCTAGAGTCCATTTGTAGTGCATAGGATCACATTGTTGTACCCGTAGTCCATACAATGGTCAAAAGTGCTTGAACCTTGCTAAAATTGTAAAACTTTGGTATAAAAATACAGTGCAAACATATAATGCAATCAAATTTACATTAGAGACCATAATGAGCTTAGATATACATTTGAGTCTTTTCTTTAAGTGCTGGCGGATCAAGTGCACCAAACTGGAACAAATAGTGCAAAAGTCATTTGTAATCCACATGAGAAGCAGTTTTTGCAAAGGGAAATCTCAGTTAGGCCGAGTTCACACGAACGTGTGTGACCCGTGCCTGTGCTGCGGCCCGTATTTAATGCACGATCGCCGGCCGTAGGTCAGCCGCATCGGATCGCGGACCCATTCACTTTAATGAGTCCGCGATCCGGCCGTTCCGCAAAAAGATAGGACTTGTTCTATCTTTTAGCGGAACGGAAGTACGGGACGTAACCCCACGGAGGCACTCCGTAGTGCTTCCGAGGGGTCCCGTCCCGTGCGGCCATTCCGCGATTCCGGATTTGCGGACCCATTGAAGTGAATGGGTCCGCATCCGTGATGCGGAATTCATACGGAACTGTGGCCGTGTATTGGGGACCGCGATTTGCGGGCCGCAATACGGCCACAGATCACACACGTTCGCGTGAACTTAGCCTTAATCTGAGAAGGGGGGAAAAAGGAGATTGGCTCTATTGAGCGTAACTTGGAACATGAAGCTACTGAAGATGGGTGGAGTCCTAACAAAGCATGTCTATCCAGAGGAGGGCCAAACAAGGGCAACAAAAACAGACAAGGAGCCAACAAGCCCTCACCCTTCAGGAACAGTCCATGATGTGGCTCCAGTTAGTCCATGATCTTTCTTTCTCTTGATCTCACAGAAGGGGGAGCTCCTTAGAGAAGGTATCTGAAGTCCTCCTCGCTGCTGCTGCTGCTGCTGCTAAAAGACATAAGAGGGCGTTTCTGCCATTTGTAGGCCAAACTTGCGGTGCTCCACTGACCTGTAGTGAATGTTTCTGATGCTGACCGGGTGGTCACACTGGCGAGGGCTGTGACTACTTGCTGCTTAACGTTGACGGAACCTCCTGACGGGGCAGGGGGACTCAGGATCTCCAGCTGCAAAGGTTGTGGCCAAGGAATCTCCAGTGGTGGCGACGGAGCCCAAGAACCTCTCGCTTCAGTGGACGCCATTCATAAGCCCCTCCAAATGACTTTATAACTGAATTGGTGCTTAAAAAATGGTTTGGGAAATTTTGGTGAAAATTTTAACAATTGCTTCTAAAATAAGAAGCCTTCTAACATCCTAAAAAAATAAAATGACATTTACAAAATTATGCCAACATAAATCAGACATATGGGGAATGTTGATAACTATTTTATGAGGTATTACTATGTCTTAAAAGTAGAGAAAGGAAAATTTAGAAAATTGTGAATTTTTTCAAATTGTTGGTAAATTTTGGATTATTTTATAAATAAAGGTGTAAAATATAGACTCAAATTTACTGCACTAATGAAGTACAATGTGTAATGAGAAAACAATCTCATAATGGCTTGGATAAGTAAAAGCGTTCCAAAGTTATTACCACATAAAGTGACGCATGTCAGATTTGCAAAAATCGGCCTGGGATTTAAGATAAAAAGTGGATCACATGTTATTAAATGAAAGGGTTCATTTACTTTTGCTCTGTGAACTGTGAATGTTTGCTCAATGTGCTCAATACAAACATGAACAGTGCAACCATTTGTGCGTTATTATTTTAGTAGAGCCTCATTTATACGTCAGTGTTTTGGTCAGTGATTTCCATCAGTGATTGTGATTAGAGTTGAGCAGACACCTGGATGTTTAGGTTCAACGGGTTTCGGCCGAACTTCAGAAAAAAGTTCGAGTTTGGGACCCGAACTTGACCTGAACTTGACCCCGAACCCGAACCCCATTGAAGTCAATAGGGACCCGAACTTTTGAGCACTAAAATGGCTGTAAAAATGTGATAGAAAGGGCTAGAGGGCTGCAAATTGCATCAAAATGTGGTTAAGAGCATGGCAAGTGCTCTGCAAACAAATGTGGATAGGGAAATGACTTTAAATAACATAAAATATGTAAAAAATAAAATAAAAATCTTGATCTAGAAGGACGAGGTCCTTATAGAGTAGGAGGTTGAGGAGGCGGTGGATGTGGCGGTGTAGGTGGAAGCGGCGGTGGAGGAGGTAGCCTACACTGCTTTTTGGTTTTAAATTTATTTTTATTTTTTTAAATTAGGGTACACCCCAAAACATTGGGAAATATAACCTGTGATAACCCCCTCCAGTCATGCTAAACACACATTCAGACAACACACTGGCTGCAGGGCAGGCCAGCCCCTCCAAGGCGTAAAGGCCAAGCTCCGGCCATATGCCCAATTTGGAGACCTAGAAGTTGCAGGGGATTACCCCTGTCAGTCAGTTTGTGTAGGCATGTGCATACTTACTGCACCACCATGTTGCACGTCCCCGTGATGTTCACGATCCAATTTGATATATGCTCTATCAACTTTCGATGTTCTTTTATGTGCCTACCATGGTGATCACGGGTGGCGGGGAATCAGGGTTCCAGGCCAGAGAGGGAGCATGAGAAAGAGAGACCACATCCAAGGGAGGATTAATTTTTTCAAATTTAAAATTATAGAGCGGAATTATGGGACAAATTATTAAAGTGTAAAAGTGGGACTACTTTTTAAAGTTTAAGCATTGAATGAAAGGATGTGTCGCGCATCAATTAATGAAGAATTTTTTTAATTTTATTCCCTGTCAACTATGCAGAGCAGGGGTTTCTATCCGGCAAAATGTGAAAAATGTCACCTGACAATGTAATTGATGATTTTTTTAAATTTATGTTCCTGTCACCTATGTCGAGGTGCCCCAGTGACATCCACCATCCATTTGGATATCTTCTCTAGCAACTTTCGATGTTCTTTTCTGAGCCTACCATGTTGATTACGGTTATCGGCGAATCAGGGTTCCACGCCGGAGAGGGAGCGTGAGAAAAAGAGACCAAATTTAAGGGAGATAAATTTATAAAATTTTTGGGGATCGAGCGGAAATGTGGGAAAAGCTATTGAGGCGCAAATGTGGGACAAATTACAGAAGCCCAAATGTGGGCCAAAAGAGTAAAGCGGAAATGTGGGAAAAGCTATTGAGGCGCAAATGTGGGACAAATTACAGAAGCCCAAATGTGGGCCAAAAGAGTAAACTGGAAATGTGGGAAAAGCTATAGAGGCGCAAATGTGGGAGAAATTACGGAAGCCCAAATGTGGGCCAAAAGAGTAAAGCGGAAATATGGGAAAAGTTACTGAGGCGCAAATGTTGGCCAAAAGAGTAAAGCTGAAATGTGGGACAAATTATTGAAGCGCAAATGTGGTACAACTTGTTATAGTTTAAGCATTGAATCAAAGGAGGTGGCGCGCATCAATTAAAGAAGAATTTCAGAAATTTTATTCCCTGTTACCTATGCAGAGCAGGGGTTTATTCACGTCTAAAATTGTATAATGTCAACCCAAGAATGTAACAGAAAAATTACAGAAATGTATTACCTGTCTACTT
Source organism: Bufo bufo (assembly GCF_905171765.1). Classification (NCBI taxonomy): domain Eukaryota; kingdom Metazoa; phylum Chordata; class Amphibia; order Anura; family Bufonidae; genus Bufo; species Bufo bufo. The sequence continues at coordinate 563,359,639 of NC_053392.1, read as the reverse complement.
GGTAGAGCAGGGGTCTATGACAGAAATAAAATGTTTATTGTCACCCGAAAATGTAAAATAAAAATTATTGAAATTTATTAAGCTGTCAACTAGGTAGAGGAGGGGTATATTACACCCAAAAATTTGTGCATTTCACCCAAAAATGTAACAGACTAATTTTTTTATTTTTTTTACCTGTCTACTCGGTAAAGCAGTGGTACATCACACGCACAAATTGGTGAATTTCACCAGAAAATGTAACTGACAAATTGTATTATTTTTTTTTTCCGGTATACTAGGTATAGCAATGATACATCACACCCAAAAATTGGTGACTTTCACCAGAAAATGTAACTGACATTTTTTTTTTAACCTGTCTACTAGGTATAGCAGTGGTACTTCACACCCAAAAATTGGTGAATTTCACCAGAAAATTGTTAGAAATACTTTCTGAAGCTAAACAAAGAACAGGCAGACAGTCTTTCAGGTTTAACTGACCTCTGCTCGGTAACTGCACGAGCACTAACTGAACTTTATTGAACAACTGACAAACAGGAAGTTACACAAACTGTCATCTAGTGACCATGCAATATACTAGGCATATAGCAATGACATACAGTGGTTGTTGCTTATACAATGCAAACCTTGTATGCTAACACCCCCACTCAACAACTACTATCTATGTCAGTCCCATTTCTGATCTAAGATCCTCAAATCTGTTTCTAGCGAGTGGCTTTGTCAGAGCATCAGCAATCATTTTTTCAGACTCACAATACACAAGTACAATCACTTTCTGATCAACTAAGTCATGAATGTAATGATGTCTGACGTCGATGTGCTTAGTTCTTGCACTAATCTTTTCACTTGTTGTAAGCTTAATGCAAGCCTGATTGTCCTCAAATAAGACGGTAGGTTCTGATGTTGCTTCCCCAAGATCCTTGAGTAATTGCTGTAACCACACAATTTCTTGACTGGCATAAGCTGCAGATATGTATTCAGCTTCTGTAGAAGACAATGCCACTGACATCTGTTTCTTGCTGGACCAAGATATAGGACTGTTTCCTAATTTTAATAAGTAACCACTTGTGGATTTGCGTGTGCTGTGGTCACCTGCCCAATCGGAGTCCACATATCCCATGAGGTTTAAGTCACCACTTGCTGACAGTTTCAAACTTAAGTCTTTTGTCTGTTTTAGATATCTCATAACTCTTTTAATTGCATTCCAATCTCTTTGACGTGGTTTATCAACTCGCCTGCATAGAAGAGACATGGCAGCTGCAATATCTGGACGTGTAGTGGTTGCAATGTAAAGAAGTGCCCCCACTGCTTGTCTGTATTGTTCATTAGATGTGAGAAGATCATCTTCTCCTTCTAACTTTGGATAGGCTGTATCCATAGGTGTGCTTGTTCCTTTGGCCTCTGTCATGTGGAATTGCTGAAGAATAGATTCAATTTTTGCACTCTGGTTGAACAGGAAACTTCCATCTTTCTCACGCTGGATGTCAATTCCAAGATAATATGTCACTTCACCTAGGTCTTTAGTTTCAAAGTGCTTATTGAGAATTCCTGTTAACTTTGCAATTTCATCGCTGTTTTTATGAGCAATGATCAGGTCATCCACATAAATTAGCAGGTACATCCATTCAGCGTCTACTTGTTTAGTGTATAGGCACGGATCAGCTTTGCTTCTTGTAAATCCTTAATTTAGTAAAACTTGATTAATCTTCACGTTCCATACTCGAGCTGATTGTTTAAGGCCGTAAAGGGATTTTTCCAACTTGCAGACAAGGTGCTCTTGTCCCTTTTTCACATATCCTTCTGGCTGAGACATGTAAATTTCTTCTTCAATATCACCATTAAGAAAAGCTGTCTTAATATCGTGATGTTTCACAATCATTGTACGCATGGCAGCCACTGTCATAAGTGTTCTGAAAGTACTTTGTTTAGCAACTGGAGCAAAAGTAGCATCATAGTCCTCACCGAACTTCTGTGAGTAACCTTTAGCAACCAGCCTTGCCTTGTACCGACAGACTTTCCCTTCAGAGTTACATTTGGTTTTAAAAACCCATTTACATCCTATGGCATGTTTACCGTGAGGGAGCTCTGAAAGTGTCCATGTCTGGAGATCATTGAGTGATGTCATTTCTTCATCAGCGGCTTTATTCCACATTTGTTTCTCATGCATTGCCAGTTTCTGCATCTCTTTCCATGAACCTGGTTCAGTTTGAACGGCTCTACGAGCTATGTAAGATAGACGTTCAGCTGATATAGTTCATCTCTGATTTTAGCCTTTGCAAGCAAGCAATCCCCTTTTGTGATGATACAACTGTCACCCTGAAATGTGACCACATTGCCTTGGTTAGTGAGTTTCTTTACTGACAAAAGGTTGCTGTCAAGATCTGGCACATACAGAACATTCCTCATATGGATCTTTCTAGTGATATCTGGAGAGATAGGACAGTATAGAAAACCATCTCCTATTCCCACTGATTTCATGAGTTGTCCGTTAGCTGTAGTTATCCTTTCTGTTCTGCTTTCATCAAGCTGAGTGAAGAAATGTCGGTCATTTGTCATGTGGCTTGTAGCACCTGAGTCCACACACCACACTTGCACAGAGGTGACACCATTTTTGGATCCGAATGCATACTCCTTTGTTTCTAGGACATTCTTAGCTTGTTGCCATCCACTTAGTTTTTTTCATTCTAGCTTTCCAGATTCTACAATCTGCCTTTAGGTGTCCTGGCTTTTTGCACACAAGGCATTCCCGCTTTTCTAGCTGAACATTACTGCTTTTATTTTTGTATTTCATCTGTAAAGCAGTCTCTGAACACACACTTGCATTACTCCTGCTTTCTGTTTTGCGCTTGTATTCATCCACAAGCTTGCCTTTAGCATATTCCAGTGTCAGTTCATCATCTGGACGTGCATCCAGTGCTGTGACAAGTGTCTCATAACTTTCAGGAAGTCCACTTAACAATAACGCTGCAACATGGAAATCTTTTATATCTTCTCCAATCCCTCTCAGTCTCTCCACCATTTCTAAGGTCTGTCTTATGTAGTCCTGCATGTCCTGGTCTTTCTGCAGCTTAGTCTGATACAGCTTTCTGATTAAATACAGTTTATTGCTGAGATTAACTCTTTCATGCACTTTTTGTAATCCTTCCCACATGTCTTTAGCAGTTTGACAGTTACATATATGTATGATTTGATCATCGTCTATGCACAGAGAGATTGTGCTCTGGGCTTTCTGATCTCTGTCTAACCACTCTTCTGTGGGCTGTACAGGTCTGGGTTCATTTATACATTTCCACGTGCCTTCTCTTATAAGCAGCATTTTCATCTTAAATTTCCAGGATTGGTAGTTCTGATTTGTCAGATTTGCGATGGAAAACTTTACTGAGGGGATGGTGGCAGCCATTTCTGCTGTTTGCCTTTCTGTTGATGTCTCCTGCACTCAATTGCTTTAGCTCACTGTATCTGGTTTTATCCAGAGGTAATCTGTGTTATATACAGGGCTTCTGTAGCATGTCCTGGGCCCATAACCTGTTAGAAATACTTTCTGAAGCTAAACAAAGAACAGGCAGACAGTCTTTCAGGTTTAACTGACCTCTGCTCGGTAACTGCACGAGCACTAACTGAACTTTATTGAACAACTGACAAACAGGAAGTTACACAAACTGTCATCTAGTGACCATACAATATACTAGGCATATAGCAATGACATACAGTGGTTGTTGCTTATACAATACAAACCTTGTATGCTAACAAAAATGTAACTGACAATTTGTATATTTTTTTAACCTGTCTACTAGGTAAAGCAGTGGTACTTCACACGCAAAAATTGGTGAATTTCAACAGAAAATGTAACTGACAAAGTAGTGAAATGACATAAAAAAAAATACGTACAAATAAAAAAAAAAATTTGATTTATAAGGTGGAGTTCCATATGGAGTAGGAGTTTGAGGAGGCGGTGGACGTAGCGGTGTAGGTGGAAGTGGCGGTGGATGAGGACGAGGTAGCCAACACAGGTTTTTGGTTTTAATTTTATTTTCTTAAATTAGGGTACACACCAAAAGAGTGTGAAATATCCAAAATACAAGAATGAGCAATTGCGCTGCAGTATAACAATGGCTGGTTAGTGCCGGTATACATGTCTATTCTGCACAAGGTGCGAACAAGTCCTGTGGGATCCATGCCTGGTTAATTTTAATGAACGTGAGCTTGTCCACATTGGCTGTGGACAGGCGGCTGCGCTTGTCTGTGATGACGCCCCCTGTCGTGCTAAACACACGTTCAGATAATACACTGGCTGCAGGGCAGGCCAGCACCTCCAAGGCATAAAGGGCCAGCTCAGGCCATGTGTCCAATTTGGAGATCCAGAAGTTGAAGGGGGCAGACCAGTCATTCAGTACGTGTAGGCGTGTGCAAACATACTGATCCACCATGTTGGTGAAATGCTGCCTCTTGCTAAGACATTCCATATCAGCTGGTGGTGCTGGTTGTTGTGGCGTGCTGACAAAGCTTTTCCACATTTCGGCCACCCAGCTGCGTGGCCACCCAGTAATCAGAATGTGGGCAACTCGGCGGTTGTTGCGGAGACACTTCAGCATGTAATCGCTCATGTGTGCCAGGCTTCCCAGAGGCAACGAAAAGCTGTTCTCTGTGGGAGGTGTATCGTCTGTGTCCTTTGTATCCCCCCAGCCACGCACCAGTGATGGCCATGAGCTGGTCTGGGTGCCACCCTGCTGTAAACATGGTTCCTCCTCCTCCATCTCCTCCTCCTCATCCTCCAACTCGTCATCCTCCAGAACTGTGCCCTGGCTGGACAATTGTGTTCCTGGCATTTGTGGGTGTAGGAAACCACCCTCTGAGCCACTTGGGAATGACTGGCCTACAAAATGATCCCTCTTCCACCTTCTCCTCCTGTGCCACATCCTCATCCGTTTTTTCAAGGAGGCATAGGAGTGGGATAGTTATGCTGAGAACGGCGTTATCGGCACTGGCCATGTTGGTGGAGTACTCGAAACAGCACAACAAGGAACACAGGTCTCGCATGGAGGCCCAGTCATTGGTGGTGAAGTGGTGCTGTTCCGCCGAGCGACTCACCCGTGCGTGCTGCAGCTGAAACTCCACTATCGCCTGCTGCTGCTCGCACAGTCTGGCCAGCATGTGCAAGGTGGAGTTCCACCTTGTGGGCACATCGCATATGAGGCGGTGAGTGGGAAGGCCGAAGTTACGCTGCAGTGCTGATAGGCGAGCAGCAGCAGGGTGAGAACGCCGAAAGCGCGCACAGACGGCCCGCACTTTATGCAGCAGCTCTGACGTATAGGGGTAATTTTTAAGGAATCTCTGCACCACCAAATTCAGCACATGCGCCAGGCAAGGGATGTGCGTCAAACCGGCTAGTCCCAGAGCTGCTACAAGATTTCGCACATTATCGCACACCACCAGGCCGGGCTTGAGGCTGACTGGCACAAACCATTAATCGGTCTGTTGTTCAAGGCCCGTCCACAGCTCCTGTGCGGTGTGGGGTTTGTCCCCCAAACAGATAAGTTTTAAAACTGCCTGCTGTCGTTTACCCCTGGCTGTGCTGAAGTTGGTGGTGAAGGTGTTATGCTGACCGGATGAGGAGCTGGTAGAGGATGAGGAAGCAGAGTAGGAGGAGGAAGCAACAGGAGGCAAACTGAAGCACCCTGCAATCCTCGTGGTGGAAGGACATGCGCCAAACTGCTATCCGCCTCAGGCTTAGCCGCCACTGCATTTACCCAGTGTGCTGTTATGAAGATATAACGGCCCTGACCGTGCTTACTGGTCCACGCATCCGTAGTGAGGTGCACCTTGCCACAGATGGTGTTGCGCAGTGCACACCTGATTTTGTCCCCTACTTGGTTGTGAAGGGAAGGGATGGCTCGCCTGGAAAAGTAGTGGCTGCTGGGCAAGACGTACTGTGGGACAGCCACCGCCATAAGGCCTTTAAAACTATCCGTCTCCACCAGACGGAATGACAGCATTTCAAAGGCCAGTAATTTAGAAATGCTGGCATTCAGGGTTAAGGATCGCTGGTGGGTAGGGGGGTACTTCCTCTTCCTCTCCAGCGTTTGGGAGATGGAGAACTGAACGCTTCCGTGGGACATTGTGGAGATGCTTGGTGAACCAGGTGTTGGTGTTACTGGCAGATCCTCTGTTTGCGGGGTGGCACTGTCACTCCAGAGGTGGATGAAGAGGCTGAGACTGCAGCAGAAGAGGAAACAGGAGGAGCCAGAGACCTTTCTTGGTTTTTAAGGTGTCTACTCCACTGCAGCTCGTGCTTTGCACTTAAATGCCTGGTCATGCAGGTTGTGCTCAGGTTGAGAACGTTTATGCCTCGCTTCAGGCTCTGATTGCACAGCGTGCAAAGCACTCGTGTCTTGATGTCAGCACATTGTCTGAAGAACTGCCACGCCAGGGAACTCCTTGGAGCTGGCTTTGGTGTGTTAGGTCCCTTGCTTTGGTGGGCAGTCGGAGGCGTACTGTCTAGAGGACGGCCGCTCCGCTTTTGCACCCTGCTCCCTCTTCTGCTGTGCTGGTGGCTCTGTGCGACCACCGCCTCTTTCTCCGAACTACATAGGTCACTCGCATGACCTTGATTCCATGTAGGGGTCGAGGACCTCATCGTACTCCACATCATCTTCCACCCAGTCTTCAACCCTGCCCTCCTTGTCGGTCTGCACTCTTTCGAAAGCCCCAGCAGTTGGCACCTGTGTTTCATCATCATCCGAGACGTGCTGCGATGCTCCTCCCATGCACTCATCTTGAAAGATAAGTGGTTGGGCATCGGTGCACTCAATCTCTTCCACTTCTGGGGCAGGGCTAGGTGGATGGTCCTTGGAAACCCTGCTAGCAGAGTCATCAAAAAGCAGAAGAGACTGCTGCATGACTTGGGGCTCAGACTGCTTGGCTGATTTGCAAGGGGGTGAGGTGAAAGACTGATGGACATCGGCTGCAGGTGCCAACTGTGGTCTTTCAGCAGGAGACTGGGTGGGAGACAATGTGAAGCAACTGGAGCCACTGTCAGCAACCCAATCTACTATCGCCTGTACTTGTTCAGGCCTCACCATTCGTAGAGCCGCATTAGGCCTGACCAAATACCACTGCAGGTTCTGTTGCCTACTCGCACCTGAGGAAGGGGTTTCACTTGTGCGTGTTGCTGGCACAGATCGACCACGTCCTCTCCCTGCAACAGGAGCTCCACCAGCATCACCACGACCTGTGCCATGTCCCTTATTTGACGCTCTCCTCATCTCCTCATATAACTGAATATAACCCCTGTATATAAAGGGTGGATCTCACACGCCCTCACCCAGAATAGGCCTAAATTAAAGATTTGTGCCCAAAATGGCTGTATTTCAAATAACTGAATATAACCCCTGTCTATGACAGCAGTATATAACCCTGGAATTTCAAACGTCTTGATGCTGCAAGGTCGCAACAATTGTTTATTTTGCCCAAAAAAGGGTGTTTTATTAATATAATAATTTAAGCCCTGTATATACAGGGTGTATCTCACACGCCCTGAACCAAACAAGGCCGCAATTAAAGATTTGTGCCCAAAATGGCTGTATTTTCCAGAATGAGGTGATTAGAGGGCATGACCGCATGATATTACTTATGGATCTATAAAGATACGTCAAATAGTTAATATATGTAATGTATATGACCTGTGATATCAACTTTGTATACTACTATATATGGCCAAATGGTCATTGTTTGTTTTGAAAAACTCTGAAAATAAAGAATTTACTAAATGGCTGTATTTCAATTAAACTGAATATAACCCCTGTATATAAAGAATGTATCTCACACGCCCTGATCCAAAATAGGCCTCAAATAAAGATTTGTGCACAAAATGGCGGTATAAAGGGTGTATCTCACAATGACATATGCAGCAAAGGCTGCCAAATAAACTTTTTTTTGCCCTAACGGGTGTTTGTTTAGTAGCTGAATATGACAGCAGTATATAACCCTTGAATTATACACGTGCTGATGCTACAAAGGCTGTAAAATTGTGTATTTTGGGAAAAAAGTGTGTTTTTTTAAAACCCCAGGAAACTATGGCTGTATTTCTAGCTTAAATTGCACACTGACTAATCCAGATGTTGTATATTGCCAAAAAGTGTGCTTTTTTACTAACAGAATATGAAAGCTGTATATATTAAACTTGAATTTCACACTTGCTGTAAAATAGTGGATTTTGGCAAAAAAAAAGTGTGCTTTTAAAAACCCAGAAAATAATGGCTGTATTTCTAGCCTAAATTGCACACTGACTAATCCAGATGTTGTATATTGCCAAAAAAGTGTGTTTTTTTACTAACAGAATATGAAGCTGTATATAACGTTTGAATCTCACACGTCCAGATGCAGCTAGGGATGTAAAATAATGTATTTTGCACAAAAAGGGTGCACACTGACTAATCCTGCAAATGCACCAGATGTTGTATATTGCCAAAAAAGGGTGATTTTTTACAACCAGATTATTAGTGCAGTTTTTCTAGCTTGGATTAGAATGTCCCAAAAGCTCAGATGCAGTGCTGGTGCACTGAGCTTGCATAAAATGGCCGCCGCTGCCCACCTAACTAACAGACGGATAAAACTTGTTGTTTTTTTTTTTTTGTCAATGGGCTCAGGGCAGGGTAAAAAGATTGTGCCCTGCACCCACACAACTAATTGTATGTAGATCACTGAGTTAGATTCTCTCCCTGAAATCACCAGTCCAGCAGAATCCTCTCCCTACACTAGTAACAGCAGAGTGATGTGCAGCGCTACGTGACTCAAGCTTATATAGAGGCTGGGTCACATGCTGCACTGGCCAATCACAGCCATGCCATTAGTAGGCATGGCTGTGATGGTTTCTAAGGTCAGACAGTGAAACGCTTGTTGATTGGCTGCTCTGCAGCCTTTCAAAAAGCGCCAAGAAAGCGCCAAACACCGAACCCGAACTTTTACTGAAATGTTCGGGTCGAGTCCGGGGTCCAAAAATAATAAAGTTCGGTACGAACCCAAACTTTACAGTTCGGGTTCGCTCAACCCTAATTGTGATCCAAAACCAGAATTGGAGCCTCCACAGACATAAGGTATAAGGGAAAGATCTGCACCTGTTCTTTGTTTAGAGCTGCATCTGATTTTGGCTCAAAATCACTGATGGAAATCACTGATCAAACACTGATGTGGAAACGAGGCATTAGATGTATAAAATTGCACGATTTAGATCAATCAGACCACATTTTATTAGTATCGGCACAGGGAAAAAAAAAAAAACGAAAAAAAAACCCATAACTGCACACAAGTGTAGACACTACATTACTTTTTACCATGTTTGTTGTATACACAAAAAATGTATCTTTTTTTTTATTTTTATAATTCTCCTTTGCTATGCCCTTTCCCCCGATTTATGGGAAATACCTCTGAGCTCTGAACATGCATCTTGACAAGCAGCCGTGTCAGAGAACAACCCCTTTCATTTAATGTTAGTATGTCATATTTTACATAGATAATAAGACTTTAAACTGTCTCTATAGAAATAAAAATAAAAATAATAATAATAACTTCAATATGCTAAAGATATTACTTTACATCAAAAAGTAAAAAGAATATTATGATTGTAAGAAAATAAAAAAAAATCTATAGGATTTATACAAAATAGAACCATTTTTTATGCGATGATTTCTTTCTGGATAATATCACTATAGCTTTCAATCCCTGAATTATCTCTGTGTACCTGGCTGATAAAAGCTCATTCTAATGCTAAGCGGGTAATATTCTGGCTAAGTGATTGTGCAATTAACAGATTTATGACTACTATAACAGAGCTTGTGAGTGCCAAGGAGGGTTGTATTCTAGCTGCTGAATATTTAAATGAATTTTAATAAGACTGAGCAAGCCACCCCTGCAATTTGGAGCCAAAATCATTCACTGACTTGGCAGTGATAAGGTTAATTCCTCTGTCTCTGACACCTAGATTTGTCTGGATTCTATTTTTCTGGAATCTATCGAAAGTCTAACAAATGCTCCAGCAACTTCTATTACATAGATGATTACCTTCAGTTGTTTTCCTTACGCTAAGCCACTCTCCTCCATCACCAGGCGCTTTCTCGGCTAATCTTGCTGTTCCAAAGCGAAGTAAATTTTCCTTAAAGGTCATGTGATCCTCCATCTACAGTTCACATTCATTGTATTTTCAGTCGCTCTCAAATGATACATTTGGAAGACTTTGTGATCCCTGACAATGGAGTTATCGTGGCAACATCTCTTGAAGAATAATTGTATTTTGAAGCATTATTTTTGATATAAATCTGTCATGTTATAACACAAAATTGAACCTCTTATATTCTGCCTCAGTACAACTTTTTGTGCCTTTTAGAGAATAATAGGACTCTGCATTTCTCGATTTTTTTATATTTTCAAGTCACATCTGAAACAGTTTGGAGAAATGCAGATTTACTCAAGTCAAAATAATGGAGTGAAAAATTAGCGAATTTTTGCACAATCGCTAAAACTGCACAAAAATGTACGACTTTTATTGGCTCTGCGCTATGCTCGCCAGTTTTCCAAAAGTGGGTGTGTTTTCTTATGTAAATAAATCTCTAGACAGATTGACTATTGTGACAATTTAAAAAGTCGCAAAAAATTGTGCAATTTCACTCCAGTGAGGACCATGCTTATATTATGCGACTTTTTAATAGAACATGCGACTTTTTTGTAAAGACGTGCGACTTTTGTAAAGCTGCTTACTGAAGGATAAACTGCTACCGTCAAACCACATTTATCACAGTATTAAAGGACCATTAATAAATCTGACTTAGCCAAAAGTGACTTTGGACATATGTAAAAGTTGAGTAAGATGTAAGTGTAATGATAAATCTGGCCCATTATCTTTTTAGCAACTGACTATTAGAGATGGCCTTGCGGTTCGCCCCTGCGGTCGTTTCGCAGCGAACTTTGCTCGTTCGCCGAACAGGCAAAAATATGGTGATGTCCACCGGCACCATATTCTTTTGCATTGTGCTGAACTTTGACCCATGACACATCCATCAGGTGGGACTGGACAGCCAATTGAGACGTTTCAGCACATGGACACACATGCTACCCTATAAATAAACCCAATCTGGCCACCATTTTATATTCAGTCTTTTGCCAGTATAGGGAGAGGTTGCTATGTGGAGCAGGGGCAGACTGTTATAGACACCAAACGCTAGCTAATAGGGCCATAAAAGTCCTTTTAAGGACTGGTATAGGTGTGCTATCGATAGGTGTGACTTACTGAGGGGTGTGATATACTTATAATATACTTTCTAACATAGGAAGTATATTATAGTGCATTTGTATTGTGCAGCAGTTGTGTGCAGTTCTGTTGCGATACTGAAGCTATACAGAGGGAAAAACGCTATTGGAACAACTAATTGCCACTGGTTTGATATACCAGTTGCCCCCCAAAAAAACTGATTGAGGCAGGGGTGTGATATACCAATAATATACTTTTTATAGAGTGCCTTTGGGTAGTGCAGCATTTGTTTGCGGCTTTGCTGCTATATAATTGATATCCAATGACCGTGTAATCTACCTCCAGCCACATACTTACTTGTTCTTTTCTGTATGGTTAATGCCTAATAGTTGGGGCCTCGGAGGAATTCAACACCAGTGACGACCAAGTGTTATCGAATTTCAACTATAATCATTAGGGTTTTTTTCAAGAGGGGGGATTTCGTTAGCCATGTTTTTAATCCAATTTTATATTTTTAGTTCTTTTAAACATATGTATGTGACCTGTATTTGTACTGGCCTGCAGTAAAATTGATATCTATTGACCGTGTAGTATACCTCTAGCCACCTAATCACTTGATTTTTTCTGTCCGGTGAATGCTTAATGTTTGGGGCCTGTAGTTCAGTCGCCTACAGTAAAAATTTTATCCATTTACCACATAATGTACCTCGAGCCACATAATCAGAATTTCTTTTATGTCAAGTGAATGCCAAATTTTTAAGGCCCGTACTCCTGTGGCTTAAAATAAAAAATTTCTAGGCTCCAACAGGGCACATTTCAGAGAATTTCCCTTTAAGAAGCATAAAAATGTCCCCTGATTAAGATACATATTTTTTGTTGGAATTTTTGTCATTGATCCCCCTCTAGTATGTCACTGTCCATGTTTACACTTCTACTAAGTATTTGGTGGCTGAAATATGAGCTGAAGGTTTTTCAGGTTCGCCTGCCATTAAAGTAAATGGGGCCCGCCGCAAACTTGTGGTTCGCGAACATTTGATCGCGTTTGCTCAATAGCGTTCGCAAACCCTCCCGGACGATGTTCGTCCATCACTACTGCTGAGATACTGCAGCTATACAGAGAGACAAAAGATATTGGAAAAACTATTTGCAACTGGTGTGATATACCAGTTGCCCCCCAAAAAAACTGATTGAGGCAGGAGTGTGATATACCTATAATATATTTTCTATATAGTGCATTTGTATTGTGCAGCATTTGTGTGCGGTTCTGCTGAGATAATGCAGCTATACAGAGGGATAAATGCTATTGGAACAACTAAATGCAACTGGTGTGATGTACCAGTTGCCCCCCAAAAAAACTGATTAAGGGGTTTTATGGGAAATACTCACTAAGGGGTTCTATATACCTGCTTCCACAAATGCTGGTCTTCTATAGTGACTTTGTCACAGGATCATTTTGAAAATGACAGGCAGAGAAAGAGGCAGGCCATTCCGCCGGGGTGGTAGGGGTCGGGAAGGTGCACCAGGCCAGAGCCTAAGTGGGAAGTTGGATAAGGTGCGTGCGATTACTCAGCCTTCCGCTTCTGAACCCTCCTCATCCTCTCTATCAGCACCTTCCTCACTCTTTGCTGTGTGCACCCCAAAAGACACCACCACCACCACCACCAACACCACCATAGCCCCTCCACTCGAGTCACAGGAATTATTTTCTCATCCATTCCCAGCCCTTACTGATGCGCAGCCATTCTTGGCATCGGAGCTATATGGCCATCTTCAGTGGCAAGTGAATGTATCTCTGGCACACAGTGTCGGTGCCAAGATACATCTGACCACAGACACGTGGTCTATTAAACACGGGCAAGGAAGGTACATAACTTTCACTGCCCACTGGGTTAACCTTCTGATGGCTTCTAACCTTCTGTCAAGCATGCAATCCATGGAACCCGTATGGATCTGGTGTTACTGCCACGGATTGCATGCAGGCCTGCCTCTTATTCTCCTCCTCCTACTCCATCCTCCTTCTCCTCCTCAGCTGACTCCTCCTTTTTCACTGCTATCGCCTTTTCCTCTGCATCGCCCAAGCTCCCCAGAACCTATTCGACGTGCCAGGTGAGACATTACCATGCTGTCCAGCGGCTGTTGTGCCTAGAACACAAGAGCCACACCGATCCTGCACTGCTTTCAGCTCTGTGGTCAATGGCCGATCAGAGGCTAAGCCCGCTCAATTTTACAGTTGGTAAAGTGGTGTGTGACAAAGGGTGCCAATCTGCTGAGCGCGCTGAAGCAGTGCAAAATTACACACGTGCTGTGCATGGCACATGTTCTGAACTTAGTCGTGCAGCGTTTCGTTGCCGAATACCCCGGGGTCCAGGACGTCTTGCGGCAAACCAGGAAAATCTCTGGACATTTTAGAAGATCTTACAAGGCCATGGCTCGCCTTGCTGACATTCAGCGGCGACACAATTTGTCCGTTAGATTTGTGACTGCCCTACGCGCTGGAACTCTACTTTGTATATGCTTGATAGGCCGCTCCAGCAAAAATGTGCCGTTAATGACTACTTGTACGACCTCTGCGGCAGGACAGGTTCTGGGGAGCACCAGTGGCTGCTCATGTGTGACACATGCAGACTTCTGCGGCCATTTGATGAGATCACCAAACTGGTCAGTCGCAGCCAGGGCACCATCATTGACATTGTACCTTATGCTTTCTTTCTGGAGCGTGCATTGCATCGTGTCATTGATCAAGCCGTTGAGGAGCAGGAAGATGAGGAAGTCACAATGCTGAATAAATTCCCGGGGGGGCTACTCCATCTGAGACAAGTCAGCAGGAGTTTGAAGAGAAGTCAGAGGAGGATAGTTTCTGGTGGAGGAGCAAGAAGAGCAGACTTTAAACTTTTCTGCGATCCCTGGTGTTGTCCGTGGATGGGGGGAGGAGACCGAGGACGACATTCTCCTGGGCAATGAGCAGGGGCCAGGGCGCTCCACCGCTTCCAATTTAGTGCAAATGGGGGCCTTCATTCTCCAGTGTTTGAAGAGGGACCCCTGTATCAAAAGCATAAAGGGCAAGGACCAGTACTGAGTGGCAACGTACTTAGACCCCGGTACAAACATAAAATGGCGGACATGATACTAGCATCACAGAGGACTGTCAGAATTCAGCATTTCCAGGCCTTGCGTCGAGAGATGCTGCATTCTGCTGTTGCGGGCGCTGGCAGAGGAATTTCCACCCACAGAGAAACAGTTGTGAGTACCAATCCTACAGCGCATGCAAGAAGAGGGCGGTTTGAAGATGTGTTGGTCACTTCGGATATGAGATCATTCTTGCAAGCAACCCATTGACAGCCGCCCTCCAGATCCAGCCTCAGGGAATGCCTAGACCGACAGGTGTCCGACTACATTAGGTTAATGGTCAATGTTGGCGCTCTAATAAGCTAGGAACCCCTGGACTACTGGGTGTGCAGGCTTGACCTGTGGCCAGAGCTGGCACAATTTTCCATGGAACTCTTGCCTTGCCCCTCATCGAGTGTCGTGTTCGAAACGACGTTCAGCGCAGCAGGGGGGATCGTGACCGATAAGTGCACTCGCCTAACTCAAAAATGAATGAGGCATGGATCTCGGAGGAATTCAACACCTGTGACGACCACGTTTAATTTAATTTTCTCATGCCAGCCCACACATATCCACCACGACCCAGAAGAAATAATGGTCCCTGTCTTATGTAAATACTGCAGAATTAAAAGTCTTTTCTGTCCGGTGAATGCCTAATGTTTGGGAACTCGGAGGAATTCAACTCCTGTGACGACCATGTGTTATCGAATTTCAACTATTATCATTTGAGGTTTTTTCAAGAGGGGGGATTTTGTTAGCCATGATTTAATCCAATTTTATATTTTTTGTTCTTTTAAACATATGTATTTGACATGTATTTGTACTGGCCTGCAGTAAAATTGATATCCAATGACCGTCTAATATACCTCTATCCACATAATCACCTGATGTTTTTTGTCCGGTGAATGAATAATTTTTGGGGCCTGTAGTTCACTGACCTGCAGTAAAATTGATATCCATTGGCCGTCTAATATACCTTCAGCCACATAATCACTTGAACTTTTATGTATGATGAATGCATAATTTTTTGGGGCCTGTAATCTAACTGGCCTGCAGTAAAATTGATACCCATTGACCGTTTAATATACCTCCATCGACATAATCACTTGATCTTTTCTTTACAGTGAATGCCTAATTGTTGGGGCCTGTAATCTAACTGGCCAACAGTAAAATTGTTATACGGTGACCGCCTAATGTACCTCCAGCCACATTACCAATTGTTCTTTTCTGTACGGTGAATTAATTTTTTTGGGGGCCTGTAGTCCATGTCCTGCAGTAAAATTGATATCCATTTACCGTCTAATATACCTCCAGCCACATAATCACTTGATCTTTTCTTCACGGTGAATGCCTAATTTTTGGGGCCTCTGAGGAATTCAACACTTGTGATGACCACGTGTTATCGAATTTAACCTATTATCATTTGGGATTTAAGAGGGGGGATTTCGTTAGCCATGTTTTTAATCAAATTTGATATTTTTTGTTCTTTTAAACATATATATTTGACATTTATTTGTACTGGCCTTAAATTAAATTGATTATCAATGACTGTCTAATATACCTTCAGCCACATAATCACTTGTTCTTTTCTGTACATTGAATGAATAATTTTTGGGGCATATAGTCCACTGGCCTGAAGTAAAATTGTTATCCAATGACCGTCTAATATACCTCCAGCCACATAATCACTTGATGTTTTCTGTCCGGTGAATGCCTAATGTTTGGGGCCTGTACTCCCGTGGCCTAAAATAAAAATTTTCTGGCCTCCAGCAGGCCACATTTTTTGACAGTTTCCCTTTAACCACCTCCGGACCGCCTAACGCAGATTCGCGTTCCGGAGGTGGCAGCGCTGCACACAATCACGCATATACGCGTCATCTCGCGAGACGCGAGATTTCGCTCAAAGCCGGCCCGCGCATGCGCATCGTGGGCCGGCAAAATTAAAAGAACAAGTTCGTCACCAGCCTGCCAGCAACGATCATTGGCTGGCAGGCTGGCGATTTTCAAAAAATCCAATCACAAGTCATATAACAGATCATATTAGTAAATATGATCTGTTATATGGCTTGTCTGCTCCTCTGCTGGTCCTTTTCGTCGGTTGGATCCAGCAGAGGAGCAGACTGAACTGTGAGTACACCAAACACTACACCTTAGCCCCAGATCACCCCCCTGCACCCCAATTAACCCTTTGATCACCCCTTTGATCGCCCCTGTCAATCACTAGTGAAAGGAAAAAAAGTGATCAGTGTAAACTGTCACTTTTTTTTTTTTCACTAGTATTGGCTGTTAGGTTTTAGGGATAGTTTAGGCCCCTTGGTTAGGTAGTTTAGCGTGAGTTAGCGCCCAGCCCACCGCACCGCAGTCACTTATTCGCTGTTTAGGGTATCGCTAATCAGCATTTGTACTTTTATAGTATCTGTAAGTGATCAAAACTGATCACGGTCAGATCTATAATAGTATTAGTGTCACCTTAGCTCGCCCTCCACCCAAAACGCAGTGTTTGCCCGATCAGGCCTGATCGGTCGCCCACACGTGCGTTCACCCACGCCCGCCCCACCGCAGTGACAAAAAATATATTTTTTTTTGATCACTGCACATTCATTTTACACGCACTGCGGCGATAAAAAAAATCAGTTTTGATATTTTTTATCAACCGCAGCGGCCTCCGGTACTTCGCTAGCCTCCCCTTTGTAAGACAGGCTTGCTTTTTTTCTTGGGTAGTCTCAAGGAATACCCCTAAATTTAGTAGTCCAAAATGTCAAACAGGGGGTATTCTTCTGAAGAGGCCTACAGGATTCTGACCCAGTCGGATGAGGAGTGGGAACCCTCATCTGACGAATCTAGCGGGTCAGAATATGAACCTGTAGAAAGCAGTGGCTCTCTGACCCAAAGTTCGGACGAGGAGGTTGAGGTCCCTGGCAGCACCAGGCGTACCCGGCCCCGTGTCGCTAGACCACAGGTTATGCAGGATCCGCTTCAAGAGCAGCAGAGTGGGGCTGTCGCTGCCGGATCACGTGGTGAGGCATACACCAGCAGCGCAGCCCTCCCTGGACCTAGTACCAGCACTGCCGTACAACATGGTGACGTGGCGAGCACCAGAAGGGCAGTTGAAGCTGGTACGGTGCAGTAGTTACCCCGTCGCAGCCACCCCACAGACAGGCCCGTAGAGCCCCTAGAATCCCTGAGGTGCTGGCAAACCCTGATTGGCAGTCACCAACTTCAGCCGCACCATTAGTTCCCCCTTTCACCGCCCAGTCTGGAGTTCGGGTTGAGACGGCTCTAATCGGTTCGGCCTTGGGATTTTTTGAGCTGTTCTTGACTGCGGAGCTCTTGGACTTAGTCGTGGCAGAGACAAACCGGTATGCCACACAATTTATATCCGCCAACCCGGGAAGCTTTTATGCCCAGCCTTTCCGGTGGAAACCAGTCCAAGTTTCCGAACTTAAAATTTTTTTGGGCCTTCTCCTCAACATGGGCCTGACAAAAAAGCATGAATTGCGGTCATATTGGTCCACGAACCCGATTCATCACATGCCCATGTTCTCTGCTGCTATGTCCAGGGCACGATTTGAGGCCATCCTCCGTTTCCTGCATTTTAGCGACAACACCACCTCCCGTCCCAGAGGCCACCCAGCTTTTGACCGGCTCCACAAAATTCGGCCCCTCATAGACCATTTCAACCAGAAATTTGCAGATTTGTATACCCCCGAGCAAAACATCTGCGTAGACGAGTCCCTAATACATTTTACCGGGCGCCTTGGCTTCAAACAATACATCCCAAGCAAGCGTGCCCGGTATGGGGTCAAATTGTATAAGCTCTGTAAAAGGGCCACAGGCTATACCCACAAATTTCGGATCTATGAGGGAAAAGATCAGACCCTGGAGCCGGTCGGTTGCCCTGACTACCTGGGGAGCAGTGGGAAGACAGTCTGGGACTTGGTGTCACCCTTATTCGGCAAGGGGTACCATCTTTATGTGGACAATTTTTACACAAGTGTGGCCCTCTTTAGGCATTTGTTTCTAGAACGGATTTGCGCCTGTGGCACCGTGCGAACTAGTCGCGTGGGCTTCCCCCAACGGCTTGTAACCACCCGTCTTGCAAGGGGGGGAGAGGGCTGCCTTGTGTAACGAAGAACTGCTCGCGGTGAAATGGAGAGACAAGCGTGACGTTTACATGCTCTCCTCCATTCACGCAGACACGACAATCCAAATTGAGCGAGCAACCCGTGTCATTGAAAAGCCCCTCTCAGTCCACGACTAGGGGTGGACTTCAATGACCAGATGTTGTCTCCGTCTTTAGTTTCCCGCAGAACCAGACGCTGGTATAAGAAGGTGTCTGTATATTTAATTCAATTGGCGCTGTATAATAGTTTTGTTCTCTACAGTAAGGCTGGGAGAACAGGATCCTTCCTCAAATTCCAGGAAGAGATCATCGAGAACCTCCTTTATCCAGGAGGTTCCGTGGCCCCATCCACCAGTGTAGTTAGCCGTCTACACGATCGACATTTCCCCAGTGGCGTTCCTGGTACCTCAACCCAACCGTCACCCCGAAAAAGATGTCGTGTCTGTAGCAGGAGTGGAATAAGGCGTGACACCCGCTATTTCTGTCCTGACTGTCCTGACCACCCTGCCCTATGCTTTGGTGAGTGTTTCCGGAAGTACCACACACAGGTACACCTAGCATAGGGATTGCATCTCACAGGACAGGCACACAGGGCTATTAGGGCCCTTTTACTCACAGCTGCTGCAAACCTCTCCTTTCACCTGGGATAAAGTGCATAACGTACTTTGCCACATCTTTGGGCGATTTGCACTTTGCACATTGTCCCATGGGGAAGGAGAGGTTTGTTCTATAAAGGTAAAAAAAACTAAACAAAAAAAAAATTACCGGTAAGTAAAAAAGTTAAAAAAGTTTAAAAAAGTTAATATGTTCTGTTCTAAAGTTAATAAAGTTATTGCGTTGCGGCCTGGTTTTTTCTTTTTTGTTTTGTTTTTTTTACCTTCCAGGTGGACCAACCGATCGACTAGCTGCAGCACTGATGTGCATTCGGACAGAAGCATTGCGCTGCTGTCAGATTACACGCAAGTCGGTGTATGCGGCGCTGCAAGACGAGATTTCTCCTCTGCAGTAAAAGATACGTTTGCCGAGGCATATGAGCTGAGGAGGTGGCAGTGTTCATATACTTTGGCAAACACTTTGTATATATAAAAAAAAAAAATCCCGGCAAGGATTTATTCATCCACATCGATTGATGTGAATGGAGAAATCTGGTTTGCCAGGGCATACGAGCTAAGTGGGTATGGATGTTGGGCGGAGCTCCTATGTCCTGGCAGACGCCTTTCCCCTCCTTTTTCTTTTTTTGGCAGAGATTTTTTCATCCACATTGATCGATGCGAATGAAGAAATCTGTGCCGTTCATTTTTTTCTTTCAGCCCAGAGGCTGAACGGAAAAAATAAATCTCATTACCTGTATGCTCAATATAAGGAGAATAGCAGAAACTCCTAATGCTGGGCATACATGTAATGATTGCGGAGACCCTCAAATGCCAGGGCAGTACAAACACCCCACAAATAACACCATTTTGGAAAGAAGACACCCCAAGGTATTCGCTGAGGGGCATATTGAGTCCATGAAAGATTCAAATTTTTGTCCCAAGTTAGCGGAAAGGGAGACTTTGTGAGAACAAAATCAAAAAAATCAATTTCCGCTAACTTGTGCCAAAAATTTTTTTTTCTATGAACTCGCTATGCCCCTCATTGAATACCTTGGGGTGTCTTCTTTCCAAAATGGGGTCACATGTGGGGTATTTATACTGCCCTGGCATTTTAGGGGCCCCAAAGCGTGAGAAGAAGTCTGGTATCCAAATGTCTAAAAATGCCCTTCTAAAAGGAATTTGGGCACCTTTGCCCACCTAGGCTGCAAAAAAGTGTCACACATCTGGTATCTCTGTATTCAGGATAAGTTGAGGAATGTGTTTTGGGGTGTCTTTTTACATATACCCATGCTGGGTGAGATAAATATCTTGGTCAAATGCCAACTTTGTATAAAAAAAATGGGAAAAGTTGTCTTTTGCCAAGATATTTCTCTCACCCAGCATGGGTATATGTAAAATGACACCCCAAAACACATTCCCCAACTTCTCCTGAGTACGTAGATACCAGATGTGTGACACTTTTTTGCAGCCTAGGTGGGCAAAGGGGCCCATATTCCAAAGAGCACCTTTCGGATTTCACTGGTCATTTTTTACAGAATTTGATTTCAAACTCCTTACCACACATTTGGGCCCCTAGAATGCCAGGGCAGTATAACTACCCCACAAGTGACCCCATTTTGGAAAGAAGAGACCCCAAGGTATTCGCTGATGGGCATAGTGAGTTTATGGAAGTTTTTATTTTTTGTCACAAGTTAGTGGAATATGAGACTTTGTATGAAAAAAAAAAAAAATCATCATTTTCCACTAACTTGTGACAAAAAATAAAAAATTCTAGGAACTCGCCATGCCCCTCACGGAATACCTTGGGGTCTCTTCTTTCCAAAATGGGGTCACTTGTGGGGTAGTTATACTGCCCTGGCATTCTAGGGGCCCAAATGTGTGGTAAGGAGTTTGAAATCAAATTCTGTAAAAAATGACCAGTGAAATCTGAAAGGTGCTCTTTGGAATATGGGCCCCTTTGCCCACCTAGGCTGCAAAAAAGTGTCACACATCTGGTATCTCCGTACTCAGGAGAAGTTGGGGAATGTGTTTTGGGGTGTCATTTTACATATACCCATGCTGGGTAAGAGAAATATCTTGGCAAAAGACAACTTTTCCCATTTTTTTATACAAAGTTGGCATTTGACCAAGATATTTATCTCACCCAGCATGGGTATATGTAAAAAGACACCCCAAAACACATTCCTCAACTTATCCTGAATACAGAGATACCAGATGTGTGACACTTTTTTGCAGCCTAGGTGGGCAAAGGGGCCCATATTCTAAAGAGCACCTTTCGGATTTCACTGGTCATTTTTTACAGAATTTGATTTCAAACTCCTTACCACACATTTGGGCCCCTAGAATGCCAGGGCAGTATAAATACCCCACAAATGACCCCATTTTGGAAAGAAGACACCCCAAGGTATTCCGTGAGGGGCATGGCGAGTTCCTAGAATTTTTTATTTTTTGTCACAAGTTAGTGGAAAATGATGATTTTTTATTTATTTTTTTCATACAAAGTCTCATATTCCACTAACTTTGACAAAAAATAAAAACTTCCATGAACTCACTATACCCATCAGCGAATACCTTGGGGTCTTTTCTTTCCAAAATGGGGTCACTTGTGGGGTAGTTATATTGCCCTGGCATTCTAGGGGCCCAAATGTGTGGTAAGGAGTTTGAAATCAAATTCTGTAAAAAATGACCAGTGAAATCCAAAAGGTGCTCTTTGGAATATGGGCCCCTTTGCCCACCTAGGCTGCAAAAAAGTGTCACACATCTGGTATCTCTGTATTCAGGAGAAGTTGAGGAATGTGTTTTGGGGTGTCTTTTTACATATTCCCATGCTGGGTGAGATAAATATCTTGGTCAAATGCCAACTTTGTATAAAAAAATGGGAAAAGTTGTCTTTTGCCAAGATATTTCTCTCACCCAGCATGGGTATATGTAAAAAGACACCCCAAAACACATTCATCATCAAAAAATCATCATTTTCCGCTAACTTGTGACAAAAAATAAAAAGTTCTATAAACTCACTATGTGTCATGGTCTTACCTGCTTGCTGCTCTCCTTCGTTTGACATGTGCTGGCGGCCATCTTTGTTTCTGGGTTTCTTGTAGCCTTCCACCCTGCGGCTCCTCCTTCCCCTGGGAGGAGCTGGATGCCTAGCTCATATATATATAGGAGGTCTGTGGCTTCAGTTCCTTGCTTGGTCCTCTTGTGTTCACATGCTTCTAAGACTGCTGCTGCTTCTGGTTCCTGATCCTGGCTTCGTCTGACTACCCTTCTGGTTCCTGATCCTGGCTTCGTCTGACTACCCTGCTGGTTCCTGATCCTGGCTTCGTCTGACTACCCTGCTGGTTCCTGATCCTGGCTTCGTCTGACTACCCTGCTGGTTCCTGATCCTGGCTTCGTCTGACTACCCTTCTGGTTCCTGACCTCTGGCTTCGCAAAGACTCTGCTCGGTTTCACCATCCGTTTGGACTTTTGCTTTACAGCTTTATTTTCAATAAAGCCTTCTTATTTTCACTTATCTCTTGTTGTACGTCTGGTTCATGGTTCCGTGACATTAGGACCAAGCCATGAATTCTGACGGTACAGGGCCATCCTCGCTACCCACGCTGGTTGCCAGACTTGATCAGCAGGATCACCTGTTGGGTCGGTTCGCTGTGGCGTTGCAAACCCTGCTTGAACGCACGGCTCATTTCGCTCCCGTTGCCGATGGGTCGGTTGTCGCTCCTGGGCTCGCTCCTACTGCCGCTCCGGTTGTTGCACCAGAGTCTACCCCGACACCTGTTGTTGCGCCTGCGGTGTTTCGGGGTATGACCGGTTCTGCCCCTCTTCCACAGCGCTTTGGGGGAGAGCCAACTCAGTGCCGAGGTTTCCTTAACCAGGTGGGCATTTATTTCGAGTTGCTGCCACATGCCTTTCCTACTGAGAGATCAAAGGTGGGCTTCTTGATCTCGCTGCTCTCGGACAAGGCCTTGGCCTGGGCCAGCCCTTTATGGGAGAACAACAATCCGGTGGTTGCCGAGTTTTCCGGTTTTGTTGCTTCTCTTCGGAAGGTATTCGATGTGCCGGCTCGTGCTGCCTCTGCTGCGAAGCTCCTTATGTCCATCAGACAGGGTTCACGATCCGTAGCTGAATACGCCATTGAGTTTCGTACCCTGGCAGCAGAGGTGGGCTGGAATAATGAGGCTCTGGTCGCTGCTTTCTCTCATGGTCTCTCGGATGCCTTGAAGGATGAGGTTGCAGCTAAGGACCTACCAGTTGAGCTCGAGTCTCTTATTTCTTTCCTGATTTTGATTGACACCAGACTCAGGGAGAGACCTTCCTTTAAGGAGAACCTGCGGAGGTCTTCTAACAGATTGGTGCCTACGTTTGCTGTCCCACCCGTGCCTCCCTCTCCTCCCACGCCTCCTGGGGATGACTTGTCTGGGGGTGAACCCATGCAGCTGGGGTTTGCTCGCCTGTCCGAGGGGGAGAGGGCACTCCGGAGACGTGAGGGCCGATGCATGTACTGTGGTCTCGGTGGGCATTTTCGGTTGGCATGTCCGAACCGTCCGGGAGACGCTCGTACCCTGAGATCCTGTCGGGGGCAGATCTTGGGTGGAGTCTCCTCGTCCCCGGTTTCCCGTGTTGACAAACCACTGATCACTGTTGTCCTCTCCTGGGTCGGGGGCTCGGTGACGACCCAGGCGTTGGTGGACTCTGGTGCTGGTGGTTTGTTCATTGATAGTGTGTTCGCTGCCGCCAATTCCATTCCTCTGCAGGCTCGAGGTTCCCCACTGGCTCTTGAGGCGATAGACGGCAGACCCCTTCTGCCGCCACACGTGACTCATGAGACCCTTCCAGTGGGGATAGCCATTGGTGCCGTTCACAGAGAGTCGGTCTGCCTCCAGGTTATTTCGTCTCCACACTACTCGGTGGTCTTGGGGTACCCCTGGCTCCAGAAGCATAATCCGACTTTCGATTGGAGATCGGTCGAGATCCTCTCGTGGTCACCGCAGTGTGGGGCTAGTTGCATCCATGGGTCTGTCAAGTTGCTGTGTACTTCCTCGGACTCTCTGTTGCCTCCTGAATATGAGGAGTACCGGGATGTATTCGATAAGGTGCGCGCGGTTGCCCTACCTCCGCACCGCCCATATGATTGTGCCATAGAGTTACAATCTGGTGCCGTTCCTCCTCGTGGCAAAGTCTATCCACTATCGGTAGTGGAGAATGAGGCCATGGAGGAGTACGTGAGGGAGGCGCTTTCACGCGGACACATTCGCAAATCTTCGTCCCCGGCAGGGGCTGGATTTTTCTTTGTGAAAAAGAAGGGCGGTGAGTTGAGGCCTTGCATCGATTACAGGGGTCTCAATCGCATCACGATCAAGAACGCTTACCCGATACCCTTGATTTCCGAGCTGTTCGATCGCCTTAAAGGGGCCACGGTCTTTACCAAACTCGACCTGAGGGCGGCATATAACCTGGTAAGGATCAAGGTGGGCGATGAGTGGAAGACCGCGTTTAACACCAGGACCGGTCATTACGAATCCTTGGTTATGCCCTTTGGGTTGTGCAATGCGCCCGCAGTCTTTCAGGAATTCATCAACGATGTTTTCCGTGACCTGTTGCAGCAGTGTGTGGTAGTCTATTTGGATGACATCTTGGTATATTCTGAATCCATGGAGGCCCACATTCTGGATGTCAGACGAGTGTTGCAACGGTTACGAGAGAACAAGCTGTTCGGTAAGCTTGAGAAATGCGAATTTCACCGATCCCAGGTAACCTTCTTAGGTTACATCATTTCCGCTGAGGGGTTCTCCATGGATCCTGAGAAGGTTTCGGCTGTCTTACAGTGGCCCCAGCCCAGTGGTCTTCGTTCCCTGCAGCGCTTTTTGGGCTTCGCCAATTATTATCGGAAGTTCATCAGGGACTTTTCCATGCTGGCCAAGCCTCTCACGGATCTGACCAGGAAGGGCAGTAATTCCCAGGTCTGGCCGCTCGAGGCCATCCGAGCTTTTGAGGCCCTAAAGTCCGCCTTTGTGTCGGCTCCGATTCTGTCGCATCCCAACCCTGGGTTGCCCTTTGTCCTCGAGGTGGACGCGTCTGAGACGGGAGTAGGCGCCCTTCTGTCTCAGCGTAGAACACCAGAGGGTCCTCTGCTTCCTTGTGGGTTTTACTCCCGGAAACTGTCTTCCGCGGAGTGCAACTATCAGATTGGTGACAGGGAGTTATTGGCCATCGTGCAGGCCCTTAAAGAATGGAGGCACTTGCTCGAGGGTTCGGTGGTTCCGGTTCTCATCCTGACGGACCACAAGAATCTGACCTACCTTTCTGAGGCCAAGAGATTGACACCACGTCAGGCCAGATGGGCTCTGTTCTTGTCACGTTTTAATTACGTGGTCTCCTACCTACCCGGTTCCAAGAACATCAGGGCGGATGCCTTATCACGGCAGTACTCCGAGCTGTCCAGGGAGGAGTCGATTCCGACTTCGGTCATACCTCCGAATCAGATCCTGGCCGCCATTCGCACCAGCCTGACCTCTCCCCTGGGTGAGCAGATTTTGGCGGCTCAATCTGGTGCTCCCTCTGGGAGACCCAACGGCAGATGTTTTGTGCCTGAGGAGTTGCGCACTCGGTTGTTGCGAACCTACCATAACTCCAAGACCGCGGGGCATCCTGGAAAGAATCAGCTGTCCTGGGCTGTTTCACGTCTGTTCTGGTGGCCTTCCCTACGTTCCGACATTGCCGCATATGTAGCGGCATGCTCCGTTTGTGCCCAGAGTAAGTCCCCTCGGCACCTTCCGTTGGGCCTTCTGCAACCCATAGCCACCGGGGAGCGTCCATGGTCACACCTGGGGATGGATTTCATTGTGGACCTCCCTGCATCCCGAGGCCATACGGTCATTCTCATGATTGTGGATCGGTTTTCCAAGATGTGCCACTGTGTTCCTCTCAAGAAGTTACCCTCTGCACAAGAGTTGGCCACGATTTTTGCCAGGGAGGTCTTCCGGTTGCACGGTTTGCCTAAGGAGATTGTGTCGGATCGGGGGAGTCAGTTTGTGTCCAGGTTCTGGCGCGCCTTTTGCTCCCAGTTGGGGATTCATCTCTCCTTCTCCTCGGCCTACCACCCTCAGTCCAATGGGGCCGCAGAACGATCCAATCAGGCCTTGGAGCAATTCCTTCGTTGCTATGTCTCCGATCACCAAGACAATTGGGTTGACCTCCTGCCTTGGGCTGAGTTTGCCAGGAACACGGCGGTGAACTCTTCCTCTGGGACGTCTCCCTTCATGGCCAATTATGGGTTCCAACCTGCCGTGTTACCGGAGGTATTCTCTCCCCAGGATATTCCGGCTGTGGAGGATCACCTTTCCGTCCTACATGCTTCTTGGGTACAGATCCAGAAGTCCCTTGAGGTCTCTGCGCAGCGCCAGAGACTCCAGGCTGATCGCAGACGAGCGCCTGCTCCTTCCTACCAGGTCGGAGACCGTGTATGGTTGTCCACCCGCAACCTCAACCTTCGAGTGCCCACTCCCAAGCTGGCGCCTCGCTTTGTTGGTCCCTTCCGAGTGCTTCGCAGGGTAAACCCGGTAGCCTATGCCCTTGCGCTTCCTCCTGGCATGCGGATCTCCAACGTGTTTCATGTCTCCCTGTTGAAGCCACTGGTGTGTAATCGTTTCACTTCCTCGGTTCCTCGGCCTCGTCCGGTCCAAGTGGGCAATCGTGAGGAGTATGTGGTGAGCAATATCCTGGACTCACGCCTGGTCCGCGGTCGGTTGCAGTTTTTGGTCCATTGGCGTGGTTATGGTCCAGAGGAGCGTTCCTGGGTTCCCTCCGCAGATGTCCATGCTCCTGCCTTGCTCCGAGCCTTCCACGCACGCTTCCCTCAGAAACCGTTTTGTGCTCCGCGGAGGAGGGGCCCTTGAGGGGGAGGTACTGTCATGGTCTTACCTGCTTGCTGCTCTCCTTCGTTTGACATGTGCTGGCGGCCATCTTGGTTTCTGGGTTTCTTGTAGCCTTCCACCCTGCGGCTCCTCCTTCCCCTGGGAGGAGCTGGATGCCTAGCTCATATATATATAGGAGGTCTGTGGCTTCAGTTCCTTGCTTGGTCCTCTTGTGTTCACATGCTTCTAAGACTGCTGCTGCTTCTGGTTCCTGATCCTGGCTTCGTCTGACTACCCTTCTGGTTCCTGATCCTGGCTTCGTCTGACTACCCTGCTGGTTCCTGATCCTGGCTTCGTCTGACTACCCTGCTGGTTCCTGATCCTGGCTTCGTCTGACTACCCTGCTGGTTCCTGATCCTGGCTTCGTCTGACTACCCTTCTGGTTCCTGACCTCTGGCTTCGCAAAGACTCTGCTCGGTTTCACCATCCGTTTGGACTTTTGCTTTACAGCTTTATTTTCAATAAAGCCTTCTTATTTTCACTTATCTCTTGTTGTACGTCTGGTTCATGGTTCCGTGACACTATGCCCATCAGCGAATACCTTAGGGTGTGTACTTTCCGAAATGGGGTCATTTGTGGGGTGTTTGTACTGTCTGGGCATTGTAGAACCTCAGGAAACATGACAGGTGCTCAGAAAGTCAGAGCTGCTTCAAAAAGCGGAAATTCACATTTTTGTACCATAGTTTGTAAACGCTATAACTTTTACCCAAACCATTTTTTTTTTACCCAAACATTTTTTTTTTATCAAAGAAATGTAGAACAATAAATTTAGAGCAAAATTTATATATGGATCTCGTTTTTTTTGCAAAATTTTACAACTGAAAGTGAAAAATGTCATTTTTTTGCAAAAAAATCGTTAAATTTTGATTAATAACAAAAAAAGTAAAAATGTCAGCAGCAATGAAATACCACCAAATGAAAGCTCTATTAGTGAGAAGAAAAGGAGGTAAAATTCATTTGGGTGGTAAGTTGCATGACCGAGCAATAAACGGTGAAAGTAGTGTAGGTCAGAAGTGTAAAAAGTGGCCTGGTCTTTCAGGGTGTTTAAGCACTGGGGGCTGAGGTGGTTAAGACGCATAAAAATGGCCCCTGATTAAAATACATATTTTTTGTGGGAATTGTTGCCATCGATCCCCCTCTGGTATTCACTGTCCATGTTGTGAGACAATTTGTGCACTTCTTGTAAGTATTTGGTGGCTGCAATAATGACCTGAAGGTATTTCAGGCTCGCCTGCCATTAAAGTGAATGGGGCCCGCCACGAACTTGCGGTTTGCGAACATTTAATTGCATTCGTGAATCGTCCCGGCCGATATTCGTCCATCACTTCTGACTATGTTTGTATGATTTACCTCCAAATAAAAAAATCTGTAAGGGAAACAGATTTTTAAGGGTATAGCCACATGGTGAGGTTTCTGCATGCAGTTTTGGAAGTCAAAATCAGGATTGGACATTAAAAGGAGAGAAAGTATACAGGACAGATGCTACTTCTCTTTTTTTATTATTTATTTTAACTCCTCGTTTTGGATTCCAAAACTGCATCCAGAAACCTCACTGTGTGACCTTACCCTTAGGCCTCTTGCACACGACCATATGGCTTTTTCCGTAGTGTGCAAGAGGCCTTATAGTAATAGACAAATACCTTTTTAAAGTCCATCAAATATATATCCTGGGCTGATTGGGGTAGCTATAGTAAAGCACCTTAGGGTAGCTATAGTAAAATTTCATCATACAACTTATCAAGGGGCCATTGGCCAATTTTAAGGCTTAATGTAAAAAAATCTGGCTCTTTTCAGTTGCTAAAATATGGAGCTTACAGCATACATATTTATATATCTCCAAGTTAGTTAAAAAGAGTTATAAATGCATAAAAAGTGAATTCTATATTGTGGTGGCTGCAAGCAGCTAGAATATTAAGATTTAAAGGGAACCATTATGACAATTGGACAGTGGCAAAAACAACATAAATGAATCATATATCAACACTGGCAGAAAGTGAAGTACTAAAATAAACTCACTGATGGATGACAGGAACCAAATGATGAAGGTCATGGATGGATGTGGATGGAAGATGTATGACATACAGGTAGATAATGGAAAAATTAGAGGGAACCGAAATAGAGCAATACTGAACTGACCCTCTCTGAATTCAAGCCAGCAAATCAGTCTGGACAATAAAACAGCACAGCAATAAACAAATCATCAAGATTTAAACATCTACAAGATTGTAGAATTATGATTCCCAAAATACATAGAAAACACACTAGATTAGAACAAGAACAGTCAAGAACACATTTTAGAATACAAAACAAGATACAAAACCATCTGGAAGAAAATGCACTTAGCAAATGTCATATGTGGCAAATAGAATAGAGTAAATCTTGGACATACAGTATAAAAACATAAACCAAAAAAAGAATCAGTAACTCCACTCTAATCAGCCAGGCCAAGCTAGCTGATAACAAAACCTTGATTAAAATTCAAGGATGTTGGATAGCAACTGCCCAATACGTTAATAACTAGATGAACATGAAACAACAAGGAAAGCCAGCAGCAGTTTTAGATTAAAATTGATATATAGGCCTAAAGTAATTGAAACAAAAAAGTTTTGTGTTTTCTGTGTGGCCCTGACAAACAGGCAAAATCATTAATGGGTTTGTCTGATTTCATGAGATTAATGACTTATCCTTAGGAGAGGATAGATGGTCGGGGTCAAACTCCTGACACACTGCTGATAACTAAGCTGTTTGAAGGGCCCGTAGTGCTTGTGCGACTGCCGAGTCCTCTTCAATGCTACCAACTCTACATCTACTTTGTACCGGTGGTTCAATGTAATCACAGCTGTTCATTTTACAGTAGTCACTTGAATGTGAGAGGTAGCTGCAATTAGCCTGCACTGCCGCTACAGAGTAGATAAAGTAAAGTGGAGGCAGCACTTGCACAAGAGCCGAAGCCCCTTTAAACAGCTGATCGGTTGGAGTGGGGCAGAGTTGGACCACTGCTGATACTGATGACCTATTCTATTGTAATTGATTTGGATCCTTTAGTTCTTTAATTTTATCTGGGTTTCCTTATAAGGACATTGTCAGCTCCAAAACCCCCTCCACACTAGAGTAAGAGGTGTATAACATAAGTGGTGGAGTCCAATTATGCAATTTTTATCTTCATACTCCCTTGAATTCTGAAGCTTTGCTCCCACAAACTGGCAGTAAAATGCATGGAGAGGACTTCTCCATTATGTGTGTGACCTCAGGAGTCCTCTCAGTGCATTTTACTGCATGCTTGAGAGAGCACATTCAGAATGCAATTGAGTATAAATAAAAAAGATTACATTACCGGACTTGGCTTTACTTACACTATTCGCCCCTTACTCTTTTTGGAGGGTGTTTCGGAGCCGAGAGATCCCTTTTAAAGGAATTCTGTAGCTGTAGATTTATGATGTTCCCCACAGATTATGTAGATAAATTCTGACAGAGTCCACCAATATTTTGCAGCGGATGCAAGTAAATTGGACTTTCTGTACACAATTCCCCTACTGCAGCGGTCTGCATTGAATAGTGGATGCACTCTGGATTGTAAAATCCATATCAAGTTGATCACTGTAAAGGAATTCTGCATAGCAAAGCTGCAGATTAACTCCTGTGAATGAAAGAGGGACTATTCCAACATGTTGATCTGCTGGAACTTTGACTGGTTGGTGAAGATCCTCGTGTGCATGCACTGGCCATTTAGGAGCAGAGGGAGTGCGTCTAAGCCCTACAGGCAGCAAGAGACAGTGTCAGCAGAAAGAAGGCCACATTCTGTGAAAAGATACTCTGGCGGACTGACCCACCGGGAAGGAGAAGGAGACCGGCAGGTCCAAGCTGCCGGCAAACAGGAGTAGAGGAATGGTAGGCAGAACAGCAATCATGTCCATCATGACGACAGGCATGGTCTGCCGCCATAACAATCAGAAACTCTGAGATTGCATTCTTGCATAAATGATCAGCCTGTTTGTTGGCTGGCGCTGATGCATTTCCATGGGTCAATTATCAGTAATGAGTGTCATATTAAAGCTGTTTCCCAGTAACTGGCCGAGTCATTTTTTAAAGGGTTCTAACTAGTAAGAGCTGCTTGCAGGATATTACACAGACGTGCTGCAGTTATGGAGGACTACAGGATAAAGCCCTCAGCTTTCATCTCAGGGAAGAGCATCAGTCCGAGAACCTGCCATGAAATGGCCACAACTGACCACCAAGTTTTTCACAGTGACCTCACATTTGTTTAGTAATCTTATTGTTCTGTATTAGATTTTCCAAACATTCAAACTAAATTGTTCATATTTTAGGGTCAAGAGACTGCAACACAGATTTGGATGAATTGAAGCCCTTAGAACCATTTCCTCTAGTGCCGCCAACGAACTCTGGCGTGATGGTAGAGGCAAGTGATGGTGACTGGTGCTGGAGTAAGTACTGTATAGGTGAATGATTGTATTCAGAAAGGACTTAAAAGTGTTTATGATCTTGTACTTCTTTGCTTCTATTGAACAAATCTATGAAAGGACACCTTTCCATTGTAGAGACCTAAAATAGCAGACAAAGAAGCATTTTCAGAGTCTTCCATGGGAAATCTTTAAGCTCCTGTCACAAACAGGCAAAATCAACACCCTTTGTCAATCTGAGCAGCACCTGCTTATTACCTTGCTCATTGTATTATTCCTTCCCTCATAGTGTGGTTAATTGTGCCTTTTCTTTGGTAGGAAGTCTATATATTATAGTGCACTACAACTGCCACATGTCAAGTCATGCTGAGGAACAAATCTCTGACCAGTGTCATCAAGGAAGATACCGCTATTAATAAAAATAAAAAAAGGCATTTCAGAGCTGTTTGCTGTTTTGGCAGAAGAGAACAGTTACCATTGATACCTGTTGTGATTTTTTCTAGCCAGACAAAGGCAGAGGAAACTTCCTGCTGGGAAAGCATTAAAGCCACAATAGGCGTCCCTCCTCCCCTGTACTCTGCTACAGCTAGAAAATTGATTCCGGCATATAAATGTACAACGCTGTAAAATGCCACACAAAAGGTTTGAAGTCTAAATGTCCTTGCATAAAAATGAAAATACTGAAATTATGTGACATGTTTGTGTTGTACATGTGTGTGTGCTATGGAAAAAGGAAGATGAATATGTCCTCCTCAGACCTGACTTCTACAGAACCTGTTTAACCATACATATAAAGAAGCAAGGGATAACTATCACTGGAAAGGACAGATATTTTGTAGGTTATTTTGCAGGTGAAATACCCATTATCTCTGCCCCATCATCCATATGTTGACATCTCCTGAGTAGAGTTGAGCGGACACCTGGATGTTCGGCCGAACTTCACAAAAAAGTTCGATTTCGGGACCCGAACTTGACAAGAACTTGACCCCGAACCCCATTGAAGTCAAAGGGGACACGAACTTTTGAGCACTAAAATGGCTGTAATAATGCCATGGAAAGGGCTAGAGGGCTGCAAATACCAGAAAAATGTGGTAAGAGCATGGCAAGTGCTCTGCAAACAAAAGTGGATAGGAAAATGACTTTAAATAACATAAAATACATAAAAATATAAAATAATCTCGATCTAGGAGAACGATGTCCATATGGAGTAGGAGGTTGAGGAGGCGGTGGATGTGGCGGTGTATGTGGAAGCAGCGGTGGAGGAGGTAGCCTACACTGCTTTTTGGTTTAAAATTTATTTTTTTAAATTAGGGTACACCCCAAAACATTGGGAAATATAACCTGTGATAACCCCCTCCAGTCATGCTAAACATACGTTCAGATAATACACTGGCTGCAGGGCAGGCCAGCACCTCCAAGGGGTAAAGGGAAAGCTCAAGCCATGTGCCCAATTTGGAGACCCAGAAGTTGCAGGGGCTGACCCATGTCAGTTATTTCGTGTAGGCGTGTGAACACATACTGCTCCACCATGTCGCACGTCCCAGTGATGTTCACGATCCAATTTGATATCTGCTCTATCAACTTTCGATGTTCTTTTATGCGCCTACCATGGTGATCACGGGTGGCGGGGAATCAGGGTTCCAGGCCGGAGAGGGAGCCTGAGAAAAGGATACCACATGCAAGGGAGGTCAATGGATGAAATTTAATGTAATCGAGCGGAAATGTGGGATAAAGTATTAAAGCATAAGCTTCCAAGTTAAAAAGGGGGCGTGCGACAATTACCCACTCCCGACTCGGGGA
Organism: Bufo bufo; assembly: GCF_905171765.1. Taxonomy (NCBI): domain Eukaryota; kingdom Metazoa; phylum Chordata; class Amphibia; order Anura; family Bufonidae; genus Bufo; species Bufo bufo. Next base: position 563,326,451 of record NC_053392.1, on the reverse strand, counting down.
GGTAGTGACCATAAATAACAATACAGGACTCTTAAGATGCTCTGTTATTGGAATGATTAATAAAAAATTATAGGAAATGTCACTGTGGTATTTTTGATTTGTAAACGTTAGACAGGAGAGGCCCTGCTGCCGCTTTGTTGACTCTAGCTAACTTCTGCCTGATCGCACGTCCCTGTGACGTCCACCATCCATTTGAATATCTTCTCTATCAACTTTCGATGTTCTTTTCTGAGCCTACCATGTTGATCACGGATATCGGCGAATCAGGGTTCCACGCCGGCAAGGGAGCGTGAGAAAGAGAGACCACATCCAAGGGAGATAAATGTATACATTTTTTTGGGGAGCGGAAATATGTGAACAGTTATTGAGGCGCAAATGTGGGACAAATTATTAAAGCGCAAATGGGGGACAAATTATTGAAGCGCAATTGTGGGACAAATTAGTAAAGCGCAATTATGGGACAAATTATTGAAGCGCAAATGTGGTACAACTTGTTAAAGTTTAAGCATTGAATGAAAGGAGGTGGCATGCATCAATTAAAGAAGAATTTCAGAAATGTTATTCCCTGTCACCTATGCAGAGCAGGGGTTTACTCACATCCAAAATTGTAAATTGTCAACCCAATAATGTAACAGAAAAATTACAGAAATTTATTAACCTGTCTACTTGGTAGAGCATGGGGTTTATTACAGAAAAAAAATTTTGTCACCCTAAAAATGTAAAAGAAAAATTATTGAAATTTATTAAGCTGTCAACTAGGTAGTGGAGGGCTATATTACACCCAAAAATTGGTGAATTTCAGCTGAAAATGTAACTGACAATTAGGGATGAGCGAACCCGAACTGTATAGTTCGGGTTCGTACCGAATTTTGGGGTGTTCGTGACACGGACCTGAACCCAAACATTTTCGTAAAAGTCCGGGTTCGGTGTTCGGCGCTTTCTTGGCGCTTTTTGAAAGGCTGCAAAGCAGCCAATCAACAAGCATCATACTACTTGCCCCAAGAGGCCATCACAGCCATGCCTACTATTGGCATGGCTGTGATTGGCCAGTGCAGCATGTGACCAAGCCTCTATATAAGCTTGGGTCACGTAGCGCTGCACGTCACTCTGCTGATACAAGTGTAGGGAGAGGTTGCAGCTGCGACGTTAGGGCGAGATTAGGCAGTGATTAACTCCTCCAAAAGACTTCATTCAGTGATCGATCTACAGCTATGGATCATTGAACTGCTGCTATTCAATTGATCACTGTTTTTAGGCTGCCCAGAGAGTTTTTTATTCACTTTTTTCTGGGTTGATTGGCGGCCATTTTGTGGCTTGTGGTGCGCCAGCACAAGCTGCCACCAAGTCCATTTAACCATCAATAGTGTGGTTATTTTTTGCTATATCCTACATCAGGGTCAAGCTGTCATCAAGTGCATTTAACCATCAATAGTGTGGTTATTTTTTGGCCATATACTACATCAGGGGCAAGCTGAGCCTGTCACCAAGTGCATTTAACCATCAATAGTGTGGTTATTATTTGGCTATATCCTACATCAGGGTCAAGCTGTCATCAAGTGCATTTAACCATCAATAGTGTGGTTATTTTTTGGCCATATACTACATCAGGGGCAAGCTGAGCCTGTCACCAAGTGCATTTAACCATCAATAGTGTGGTTATTTTTTGGCTATATCCTACATCAGGGTCAAGCTGAGCCTGTCACCAAGTTATTCTCAATAACTTCACACACACGCTACTGTGCAGATCCAAGTCTAATTCTGTGTGTAAACATACAGGGAGTGCAGAATAATTAGGCAAGTTGTATTTTTGAGGATTAATTTTATTATTGAACAACAACCATGTTCTCAATAAACCCAAAAAAATCATTAATATCAAAGCTGAATATTTTTGGAAGTAGTTTTTAGTTTGTTTTTAGTTTTAGCTATTTTAGGGGGATATCTGTGTGTGCAGGTGACTATTACTGTGCATAATTATTAGGCAACTTAACAAAAAACAAATATATACCCATTTCAATTATTTATTTTTACCAGTGAAACCAATATAACATCTCAACATTCACAAATATACATTTCTGACATTCAAAAACAAAACAAAAACAAATCAGTGACCAATATAGCCACCTTTCTTTGCAAGGACACTCAAAAGCCTGCCATCCATGGATTCTGTCAGTGTTTTGATCTGTTCACCATCAACATTGCGTGCAGCAGCAACCACAGCCTCCCAGACACTGTTCAGAGAGGTGTACTGTTTTCCCTCCTTGTAAATCTCACATTTGATGATGGACCACAGGTTCTCAATGGGGTTCAGATCAGGTGAACAAGGAGGCCATGTCATTAGATTTTCTTCTTTTATACCCTTTCTTGCCAGCCAAGCTGTGGAGTACTTGGACGCGTGTGATGGAGCATTGTCCTGCATGAAAATCATGTTTTTCTTGAAGGATGCAGACTTCTTCCTGTACCACTGCTTGAAGAAGGTGTCTTCCAGAAACTGGCAGTAGGACTGGGAGTTGAGCTTGACTCCATCCTCAACCCGAAAAGGCCCCACAAGCTCATCTTTGATGATACCAGCCCAAACCAGTACTCCACCTCCACCTTGCTGGCATCTGAGTCGGACTGGAGCTCTCTGCCCTTTACCAATCCAGCCACGGGCCCATCCATCTGGCCCATCAAGACTCACTCTCATTTCATCAGTCCATAAAACCTTAGAAAAATCAGTCTTGAGATATTTCTTGGCCCAGTCTTGACGTTTCAGCTTGTGTGTCTTGTTCAGTGGTGGTCGTCTTTCAGCCTTTCTTACCTTGGCCATGTCTCTGAGTATTGCACACCTTGTGCTTTTGGGCACTCCAGTGATGTTGCAGCTCTGAAATATGGCCAAACTGGTGGCAAGTGGCATCTTGGCAGCTGCACGCTTGACTTTTCTCAGTTCATGGGCAGTTATTTTGCACCTTGGTTTTTCCACACGCTTCTTGCGACCCTGTTGACTATTTTGAATGAAACGCTTGATTGTTCGATGATCATGCCTCAGAAGCTTTGCAATTTTAAGAGTGCTGCATCCCTCTGCAAGATATCTCACTATTTTTGACTTTTCTAAGCCTGTCAAGTCCTTCTTTTGACCCATTTTGCCAAAGGAAAGTTGCCTAATAATTATGCACACCTAATATAGGGTGTTGATGTCATTAGACCACACCCCTTCTCATTACAGAGATGCACATCGCCTAATATGCTTAATTGGTAGTAGGCTTTCGAGCCTATACAGCTTGGAGTAAGACAACATGCATAAAGAGGATGATGTGGTCAAAATACTCATTTGCCTAATAATTCTGTACACAGTGTATACCTGTCACCCAGCGCCTAAAAAATAGGCCTCACATTTATATTCATCCAAATCTGTCATTACTGCTTTAGCTGGTCAAGTTATTTAGTGTCCGTCAAAGCACAGTTTTTGTTCTGGGTTGAAATACAATTCCCAATTTTGCAATTCTCTAAATTAGTGGTTTCTGCTGTATCAGGCCTACTTTAAATCTATCCCTAAAAGGGTATATTACATTCAAGGTGCTGATAGGGTAATTCTCAATAACTTCACACACACGCTACTGTGCAGATCCAAGTCTAATTCTGTGATTAAACGTATACCTGTCACCCAGCGCCTAAAAAATTGGCCTCACATTTATATTCATCAAAATCTGTCATTACTGCTTTAGCTGGTCAAGTTATTTAGTGTCCGTCAAAGCACAGTTTTTGTTCTGGGTTGAAATACAATTCCCAATTTTGCAATTCTCTAAATTAGTGGTTTCTGCTGTTTCAGGCCTACTTTAAATCTATCCCTAAAAGGATATATTAGATTCAAGGTGCTGATAGGGTAATTCTCAATAACTTCACACACACGCTACTGTGCAGATCCAAGTCTAATTCTGTGATTAAACGTATACCTGTCACCCAGCGCCTAAAAAATAGGCCTCACATTTATATTCATCCAAATCTGTAATTACTGCTTTAGCTGGTCAAGTTATTTAGTGTCCGTCAAAGCACAGTTTTTGTTCTGGGTTGAAATACAATTCCCAATTTTGCAATGCTCTAAATTAGTGGTTTCTGCTGTATCAGGCCTACTTTAAATCTATCCCTAAAAGGGTATATTAGATTCAAGGTGCTGATAGGGTAATTCTCAATAACTTCACACACACGCTACTGTGCAGATCCAAGTCTAATTCTGTCCGTAAAGGTATACCTGTCACCCAGCGCCTAAATAATAGGACTCAAATTTATATTCAGCTAAATCTGTCATTACTGGTGTGCCTGTATTAGTGTAATACGGTACCTAAATAGATAGCCAGATAGTGTTAGGTGTCTGTAAAAAAAGGCCTGAATTTGAATTCAATACATTGGCCCGAATAATATTTTTCTTATTGTGGTGAACGGTAACAATGAGGAAAACATCTAGTAAGGGACGCGGACATGGTCGTAGTGGTGTTAGTGGACCCTCTGGTGCTGGGAGAGGACGTGGCCATTCTGCCACAGCCACACGTCCTAGTGTACCAACTACCTGAGGTCCCAGTAGCCGCCAGAATTTACAGCCATATTTGGTGGGGCCCAATGCCGTTCTAGGGATGGTAAGGCCTGAGCAGGTACAGGCATTAGTCAATTGGGTGGCCGACAGTGGATCCAGCACGTTCACATTATCTCCCACCCAGTCTTCTGCAGAAAGCGCACAGATGGCGCATGAAAACCAAGCCCATCAGTCTGTCACACCACCCCCATGCATAGAATGCACTAACGCACAACCTCTTATGTTTCCTGATGATGATGAGGACATGGGAATACCACCTCAGCACGTCTCTGATGATGACGAAACACAGGTGCCAACTGCTGCGTCTTTCTGCAGTGTGCAGACTGAACAGGAGGTCAGGGGTCAAGACTGGGTGGAAGACGATGCAGGGGACGATGAGGTCCTAGACCCCACATGGAATGAAGGTCGTGCCACTGACTTTCACAGTTCGGAGGAAGAGGCAGTGGTGAGACCGAGCCAACAGCGTAGCAAAAGAGGGAGCAGTGGGCAAAAGCAGAACACCCGCCGCCAAGAGACTCCGTCTGCTACTGACCGCCGCCATCTGGGACCGAGCACCCCAAAGGCAGCTTCAAGGAGTTCCCTGGCATGGCACTTCTTCAAACAATGTGCTGACGACAAGACCCGAGTGGTTTGCACGCTGTGCCATCAGAGCCTGAAGCGAGGCATTAACGTTTTGAACCTTAGCACAACCTGCATGACCAGGCACCTGCATGCAAAGCATGAACTGCAGTAAAGTAAACACCTTAAAAACAAGGAAGTCTGTTGGAACCGATAAAATTGACATCTATGATACAGCGTTGATGCAAAGATGTTCCTTGATATCTGGAACTGAATCCGCCCTGGTCTGCTTGATATGCAAATGAGGACCATCAAAGGGTTCTTGGGGCAGGACACTGATGAAAGGAAGATCTGCCAGGACTGTCGCATCCTGGGGAAAGCCCGACCCCCTGCTGGTATTTACTGCCCACACCTGTGTCAGCAAGGACATACATGCTGGGATATGGCAGGGGTATATGATATAACTTTCTTCCTGTGTAATTACCTGCAATAACCTAGCTTACAAATAGGAACAATGGTGACCTCTGGGACAAGACAAGTCTTCCTGAACTCTACAATGAAGAATGTGATTCGCTGAGACCTGCTGGAGAGGAGTGTTCTGAGTACAGAGAAAAGCCCATGGCATGTGTGACTGAGAGAGAGAATGGTGTAGCTAGCTCAAGGATGTTGACCCCCTCCAACCCCCTCTCCCATTCCCTTAATTATATTTAGAATGTAGGTATATCCCTATTTGTAAATAAATCCAATACTGACTTAAGATACAGTTGTTCTTCAGTAATTTAAGGCACCCGTAAAACAGAGCACATTCTACATTTGGCACCCCAGAAAGAGTGTGGAAATTCCTAAATCCACATAGAACCTATAAGACGGAATTGCTGAAAGAACAGACCAGACCTTTTGCACAGATTCCGTGGTGAAGTCAGCTGGATCTTGGACTTCGTAGAAGGATTGAAAGTGTGGTGAGTTATTCATTGGATATGCAAAAGTTCTAATTGTTTGTTGTCCTTGAGTGTATGTGGAGTTGTAATAGTGGATAAAGTATTGAATGCTGTATGTTAATGAACGTTAAAGCAGAGGAAAGTGTGGATTCCCTGTAGAGGAACAATTTGTGCTTGTTTGGAATCTTGACTTGAGTTCAGACTAAGTGTGTGCATGTATGTAAAGACATTGTGGGAACACTGAAAAGTTTGGTTCTTTGTCTTCACTTGTGAGTGTGTATTGGCAGTACAATAGCTTTTATTTTAATAGTTGTATCTTGGGTTGAGTGTACATTGGTGAAATGGAACTGGCCTATAGTTATGTTAAGAAATATGCCTCTGCCAAATATCATTCATGTGCAGATGAACCTCTTAAGAGTCAAGTTAATGCGTTGTTGTCTCAGTGTCAGCAACATAATGACAAGCTGCAGAGTAGACCACTTACAAAGAAAGGTAACAAACAGAAATTGGCTAACGAAATTGCGGTATTGCTCAGAATCACAGAAATTTCTGAGCAAATGGGGGAGCAATGGAGAGCAGAAAGGAGTCATCTTGGAGAGCAGATAGAGAAAATTGGAGATAATCTTAGTAGCATTGCAACTGCCTCCAGTGTTGAAATGGATGACTTGAGGGCTACTGTGTGCAATTTATCCGAAAGAAATTGTGAGTTGCAAGAACAATTGGAACAATGCAATGCAAACTTTGATATGAAGAGTAGGCTTGTTGGTTCATTGCAACTAAAATTATCTCATATGGAGGAATTGGTAATGTCTTTGGAGAGGAAATTGGAAGATGCAAACTCCCAGCTACTTAGAAAGGAGCAATGGATATTATCCCTCAATGAACGGAAGAAAAAGTGTCCATCAGCCAATATCTGTATTGTCACTGATGTGAATACATCCAATGAGGTGGCATTAGCAAATGCTCCTGGATATTTAGGGGAGGGCACTAGTGTACTCACAATTAATGAAAAACTTACATTGTGCCAGATTCTGGGTGAGTTTAATACACTGGAGTCACCCGTGTGCCTGTCTAATAAATTTGAGGCTATTGTACAGAAATACACTTTGACTGATAAAGATGCATGCTCTCTTCTAAGGGCTTGGGTACCAGCACCTCTAGCAGCCCAGGTATCTGCATATGAGAATGACAACTTAGATGCAGAGGGAAGGATGAAAGAACTGCAGCGTGTGTTAAAGAGTCGTGATGATAGAGGGATAAATGCGTTACAAAGAATGAGATTTAGAAGAGGAGATGACCCTATATTGTTCTGTAACCAATATCTTTCACTGTACAGAAGTGTGTATAACTGTCCTGATATGTCTGCTGATGATTCAGGCTTCATATACTCAATGGCCAATATATGTTATGTGAACTATCCTAATAGGATTGCCCTCAGAAATGCCAATTCATACCAGAGCTTTATCAATATACTTAGAGACTGGTGTGAAGAATCCAGTGATGGTTATAGATCAGATGCAGATATATCAGTAGTGAACAGAGGTACAAGAAGGAAGAAATTCATCAGGTGTTACAAATGTCACAGACCAGGGCACATTCAGAGATTTTGTAGAACCCCCGATATTTTCAGCCTGATACCGGATGATAAAAGTATATCCACCCAGGGCAAGGAAAGCATACCACAGGAGCCTGATGTAATGGATAACAGCCTTGGGGAGTCAGGAAATGCTGAGGGGCAAAAGGAGGAGATTACAGATAACAATGGCCCCCACCATCCGAATAGCCAACAGCCATGGGGGACGAGCATACCAATGTTTGCACCCTGGGCTAATCTTCCATTTTGGCTGGTATGCAGTTGGTCCCAAATAGCATTACCATTTTTCATAAAAATATGGCAAACTTTGTGAGCAATGCCTGCTTAGTTTAGGAAGAATATGGGACTTATATTCTAGCCATACAGATAACAGGACAAGGCTTAGAGAATAAGGATTTGACTGTAATAATAATTGTGTGTAATAATTGTCTTTGTGTTTCTTTTTCAGGAGCCACTAAAGGCAGCTTAGTCAAGCTGGCTAAACACTAATGTTTTTTTGTTTTGTTCACAGGGTTTAGGTGGAGTGGTACTGGCTACATTTAGTCTAGAATTAGATCAATTTAAAAAGGTCTTCATAGTCACCACGTGGTATCATGAGCTCAATAATTAGTAATTGTTTGCAAACAATTAAATAACAGTCAGGCATTTGTTGGTTAAAACAGTCATGTATACTGTACCTTTGTGATGTGAATGTATTTTGTGTCTCCCCACCCCCCCATGACTTTTTGTGTTTTAGGTGTAAATAGCATTTGCTCTTTCAATGGACCTCACAGGAAGATGTCTTTTTTCACACACCAGAACAAAGTTGAGTTGGGAGATGGTGTTAGTATGTGTCTGTCTGTGAGTGATGTGTTAAAGGCCAGCAGAATATTTTTTTTCTTGTTTTATGTGATTTTTTTTTTTTTTCTTTTCTACCTTTGCATTTGTTTTCCTTGTTAATATTTTTAAATTAACAAGTTGTTGTATTTTTTTTTTTTTTTTTATATACAGACCTACTTCTTGGGTAGGCACTAAACTTCAAAGTTGTTCACCAGATTGGTCATGTTCTAGTTAGTATGGTACCAGTGTAGTATGGTACCAAATGGGGGAATGTGTTTGAAAGAATTATAGTTACACTAAGAAGCCATGTTTTTTTTTTTTTGTTTTTATTTTGTTTTTGTGTGGTTTACAAATGCCCCCCAGCTAGGATGGAGTTAGATTACCGCCCCTAGGCATATTAATGAGGTTACATGTAGGTGTAGAAAGGTATTGACTGCTAAGAATAATGATACTGCTCTTGATTTTTATTTCCAGGATCCATAATGAGGCGAAATTACATATCCAAATTTGGGACCCTGGAGGAATAGCAGCAGCCCAATATTGTGGTGGCAATTGGACTACATTCGTAGCGTTCATCTTGTACATAGTTATTGATAGATCTTAGACACTGCTTAACAAAAAAAGAGTGACTGGTATTTTTTTGCGAGGTGTGGCATTATTTGAATCAAGATGACAGTGCCCTATTTAAATGCGCACAGACATCAGCTAGAAGTCTGCATGGGGGAAGGCCTGCCATGGACAATAGAAGAACACATGTGGTTGTTTTGCATAAATTCAACATATTGCTGAGATTTTTTTTGTTTTCTTGTTTCCTCTTACTTGCACCATTAAATCAGTGAGTGGAAAATGAAGGAAGCAGAAGTTCCTATCAATATATAAGCCATACTGAAGTTCTAAAAACTGATTGTCCGTAGTCTGATATGGCCATGTCTATTCAATCTTCTTGAATAGCCAGATAATAGGTCTCTTGCAGCACCTATTATACAGGGGTAAGAAGGCAGAATGACCAACAAGAAAAATTATTCCAGCCTTCTGGAAATTGTTAATGTGTATGACAGACATTTGTAGCATGTGGTTGGTGATTAATTTACTCAAATGGTGTACTCGATTATCATGAATGAGCCCTGAATTTTCACATGTCTAGTTTAAAATCATGCAGAGTACGGCATTATGGGTAAAAGTCCAAGGTTTCACTTTATGCGTAATAACCAACATAGAGCACAACGTACATTAGAATCACCTGTATTAGACATATATACATCTATCATGTATCTTTTGATTTTTAATTGTTATTGTATGAGATCTTGTGAGAAGTAGAATTCAGCTGGATTGGACCTTTGCAATGCACAGACTGTCACATATTGCTAAAGTGGGCTTGCCCATATTCCAGTTATATAAGGCAGCTGACAAGCAAGACTAGTTGGTAGTTAAATGACAATCTGATTAACGGATCGAGTCAATTAGCATGGTGTAATGTTATATACTGTATGTGATATCAATGTAGGATATGTAGATTTTCCTGTGATTATCATGAGGGATATTGGTGACTTGTTATTTATTTATTAATATCCATAATGAATAGTGTGTGACTGTTAAATGAATGGGTTCCTGTTCTGTCTATGCCTGCCCATGTTGACGAAGAAACTGTTTCCGAAGAAAGGCCGCAATGCCGGAAAGTTCGCAGGACTGGAGTAATGCAGATATCAAGTTTCTGTGGTTTATTTTTTGATTGTGTGTGCCAATAGGCACAAGACCAGGGAATGTTGGAACCGATAAAATTGACATCTATGATACAGCGTTGATGCAAAGATGTTCCTTGATATCTGGAACTGAATCCGCCCTGGTCTGCTTGATATGCAAATGAGGACCATCAAAGGGTTCTTGGGGCAGGACACTGATGAAAGGAAGATCTGCCAGGACTGTCGCATCCTGGGGAAAGCCCGACCCCCTGCTGGTATTTACTGCCCACACCTGTGTCAGCAAGGACATACATGCTGGGATATGGCAGGGGTATATGATATAACTTTCTTCCTGTGTAATTACCTGCAATAACCTAGCTTACAAATAGGAACAATGGTGACCTCTGGGACAAGACAAGTCTTCCTGAACTCTACAATGAAGAATGTGATTCGCTGAGACCTGCTGGAGAGGAGTGTTCTGAGTACAGAGAAAAGCCCATGGCATGTGTGACTGAGAGAGAGAATGGTGTAGCTAGCTCAAGGATGTTGACCCCCTCCAACCCCCTCTCCCATTCCCTTAATTATATTTAGAATGTAGGTATATCCCTATTTGTAAATAAATCCAATACTGACTTAAGATACAGTTGTTCTTCAGTAATTTAAGGCACCCGTAAAACAGAGCACATTCTACAAAGTCACTCAGGCTCCCCCTGCTACCTCTTCTGCTGCCGCCGCCTCGGCCTCTTCTGCTGCTGCCGCCTCGGCCTCTTCTGCTGCTGCCGCCGCCTCGGCCTCTTCGTCCGCCTCGGGAGGATCGTTGGCACCTGCCGCCCAGCAAACATGGGATGTACCACCAACACCACCACCTGCGTCACCAAGCATCTCAACCATGTCACACGGCAGCGTTCAGCTCTCCATCTCCAGTGGCGTACCTCTAATATGGTGGCCACCCGACGGCTTAGGGAGGGTGGGCAGGGACTGGTGGCCCCCCCCCCCCTGTTTTCCTACCCCTGTTAATATATACTTCCTCTGATGCCCGTTCCGGTGGGGCATGCAGGGGTTAATGTAGGGATCCGGTTAGGAGAGTGGGCGGTCAGCCAGGAGGGCATATATGCCTCTGTCCCGCCTTCCCTCTTCCTCTTTGAGCGGAAGCGCTTTGTGGGTAAGCAAGCAGCGCTCTGTCCGCATGAAGATGTCCGCCTCAGATGCCCCCCTGCTGGAGGCTTTGAGGGCGAGAATGGCGGAGGGGGTGAGGGATGGCTGCGCTCATTTTTGAGCAGCCTCGGTTCCCCTCAGCCTTCCTCCTCCCCTGGCTTGGAGTGCACCACTGGGGAGGTAATGTTAGCTGATCCCAGTACTGCAGTGGGGGGCCGGCGGTCCGCTCGGTTCATCCGCCCCCCCCGCCAGGTTTGGGCACAGTCCCCCCCCTTCATTTCCCCGTACCTTAAGTGCTGCTATCAGTGCTGATGCAGCTCTGGCTGGCCGGCAGGTCCCCTGTGCTGCCGAGTCAGCGGTGGCTCCGCCCCTTCCTGTTTCCTCTTCCCTTGTGTCCCGTCCTGCTGCCGCTTGTGTGACTGCAGCTTGGGGCAGAAGTATTATCATGGGAGCGCAGGCAAGCAGCTCCTCCTCCCAGGGTCTCCCCCTCACCCCTCCAGCTTCTCAGCCCTTGGCCCCTCATGAGCCCCAGGGGCAGTTACAAGTAGATGGGGCTTTGCCACCAGCAGCAGTTATAGAGGTGGCTGCCCCCCATTCTCACAATGATGATGTGGTGCAGGTGGCCTCCCTTTCCACCCCTGCATTTAATTCTTGCCCGCTGCCACCCCCCTCTCCCCTCCCCCATGGGTCACGCCAGCGCAGGGTCCGGTCCAGTTCGTCATCCTCCTCTCCGGAGAGCAGGAGACGCGGTCGGCGGGGTTCCCGCAGGCGTCACTCCCGCCGCAGGTCTGAAGGCTCGGCGTGGAGCAGGCGCTCCAGATCCTCCAGATGGCGCTCGCCGTCCTCCTCTGAAGGGTCGTTGGCGGCATCGGTGGAGTCTGGTAGAGCAGCACGTTCGCGTCGCAGTGGGCGGTCGCGTCATCAGTCATCCAGGGTCCGTAGCCTGGCTCCTGCGACGGCTGTTCAGCCTGAGGTTTCGGTTCCTGTTCCTGCGGTGGTTCCAGTCGCTTCTTCTGGTGAGTACCAACCTACTGAAGTTTTGGGGGCGGGGGCGGGGGATACGAACACAGCCGAGTTAATGAAGATGTTGTTAGAGCGTTTGCAACAGCCTGCCCAGGTTCAGAGACTCCCTCCTCCCTGTGTTAAACAGGCCCCGGTACTGGCGGGGGTTCACAAGGATTCATGCTATTGCGGGGTCAGCCTCCTTGGTTCCCACCTGGAGGAAGCGGTTAGGGAGAAGGTGTGGGCTAACCAGTACGTGGATGTTTGGTCCCTCATATCGGTGGTCCAACCCACGGTGGACAAGGAGAGGCGCTTCTCGGATAAACCTTCTGAGCGTAGACCTCGGGTGGCCAAGACCATGAACAATTGGTTGCAGGCCTTTTCTGTTTTGGGTTGTGTTATGGGACAGCGTCATCCTGAGCGATGTTCCGAGCTGTTCGTTTATCAGGATATTATTTATAGTGCCTACAAATCGCACGGGGGCAGCGCCTGGTGGCGATACGATGAGGAGTTTCGTCGTCGCTTGGCGTTACATCCAGAGATGGGGTGGGGGGTGAAGGCGACGGACGTGTGGTTGAGATTAATGGTGGCACAGAGGCCCCCTCCCTTTCCAGCGGCGGCCGCTGGTTCAGGGGGATCACCTTCCCATGGACCGGTGGCCGTCGGCCGTCCGCCGTCCCGGGTCTTGCTGGTTGTTTAACGAAGGGAGCTGCAGGTTTGCCGGGTTGTGTAGATTCAAGCATGAGTGCTCCGCCCGTGGAGGCCCTCACCCAGCTAGTAAGTGCACCCGCCCCGCAGTTAGGCCTGCCAAACAGTTTGAACAAGGGGGATATAAGGACCCCGGTGAGCGTGGCAGAGATGGGCCCCTGGTTAGACAGGTACCCCAATAAACATGCTGCGTCTCAACTCCGGTTTGGTTTTTCCTTTGGGTTTTTTATCCCCTTTGTTCTTAACCGTTCTCCGTTTTTTTCGGATAACTTGAAGTCGGCTCGGGAGCTACCAGAGGTTCTCAGGGACAAGGTCTATAAGGAGGTTTCATTGGGCAGGATTAAGGGTCCGTTTGATGAGGTACCTTTCCCTAATTTACGGGTCTCCCCGCTTGGCGTGGTCCCTAAGAAAGAACCGGGTAAGTTCAGGTTGATTCATCATTTGTCCCACCCCAAGGGTTCGTCAGTGAACGATGCCATTAGTCCGGAGGACGCTTCTGTGTCTTACGTCTCCTTTGACCGAGCGGTTGCGTTGGTCAGGGAGGCGGGCAAGGGGGCTCTCCTGGCCAAGTCGGATATTGAATCAGCTTTCCGTCTGCTCCCTGTTCACCCTGATTGTTTTCATTTACTAGGTTGCTGTGTAGACGGTAAGTATTACTATGATACGTGTCTCCCTACGGTTGCTCCATTTCATGTCATTATTTTGAGTTGTTTGGTTCTTTTCTGGAATGGGTCGTCCGTTATGAGTCGGGCTCTACATCGGTTTTACATTATTTGGATGACTTTCTTTTTGTTTCTCCAGGATCTGGGGATGGTTGCTTGTTATTGCTGAATCTGTTTTTGGAGAGGATGGCGCAGTTTGGGGTTCCGATTTCCATGGAGAAAACAGAAGGCCCTGTCACGTGTTTGTCGTTTCTGGGTATTGAGATTGACATGGTTGATATGGTTTTTCGGTTGCCAGGTGATAAGCTTCAGAAGCTTTTAGAGTTAATTGATGGGTTTTTGGCAGTTAAGAAGGTTACCCTCCTACAGATGCAGTCTCTTTTGGGCCTCTTGTGCTTTGCTTGTAGGGTGATGCCCATGGGCCGTGTTTTTGCCCGCCGTTTATCTTTAGCTACCAGGGGTGTGCAGTCCCCCCGCCATCGCATTCGGGTCACTGCGTCACTGAAGGAGGACTTGCGGGTCTGGAGGGCTTTTCTACAATCTTTCAATGGTCATACCTGTTACATGTCGGTGGTTACCCCTAACTCTGAACTGTCCCTGTTTTCAGATGCTTCCGGGTCATGTGGTTTTGGTACGATTTTGGGGGTGGAATGGTGTGCCGGTGAGTGGCCTGACGCCTGGCGATCTGCTGGTTTGTGCAAGAACCTCACGTTATTGGAGTTGTTCCCGATTGTGGTGTCGGTGGAATTGTGGAGAGACCGGCTAGCCAATAAGCATGTTTCTTTTTGGACGGACAATTTGAGTGTGGTTTATGCTGTCAATACCTTGTCTTCCTCTTCTCTCCCGGTTCTGGCGTTGCTCCGGCATCTCGTACTTCGGTGCCTCGAATGTAATATCTATTTTAGGGCTTGTCATGTTCCAGGTGTTGATAATAAAATTGCTGATGCTCTTTCCCGTTTTCGTTGGCAGGATTTCAGGTCTTTTCTTCCGGGAGCAGATTTGGAGGGCAGGGAATGCCCGTCGTACCTGTGGGACCTGGTGGACAGGAGCTGATGTCGCTGGTTCGTTCATCTGTTTCCCCGGCGACTTGGCAGGCGCATGGTAAGGCGTGGGCTGAGTGGTGGGAAATGGTGAATGGCAGAGACGTGGTTTCCCGGGATGACCTACGATTGGATGTCACAATTGATTGGTTATTGCGCTTGCGGGCTACGCGAGTTTCTGCAGCGGTTGCGCAACGACGCCTGGCTGGTGTCGCCTTTCATTTCAAATTGCGCGGGTGGGTTGATGTGACTAAGCAGTTCATTATCCGTCAGGCCATGAAGGGTTGGAGAAAGGAGTTCGTCTCTCGGGAGAGCCGAAGACCGATCTCGTTTAACTTGCTGGGTAGGCTTCTGTCCAGGCTTCCTGAAGTTTGCACATCGCCTTTTGAAGTAGCGTTGTTTTCGTGTAGTTTTAGCGTAGCCTTCTTTGCGGCCCTGAGGTTAGGAGAATTGGTTGCCCCTTCTGGTAGCAAGCCAGGAGGTCTTTCTTGTCAGGACGTGGTGTTAGGTAATGATTCTTTGAGGATTCGGGTCCGACGGTCTAAGACGGACCAGTTTGGCAGGGGTGCCTGGATTCCGCTATATCCGGTGGCTGGTATTTCTGTCCCTGTTAGGTTAGTGGGTAGCTATAGCTTAGTTCGCCCGGAGTGCTGTAATTTCTTGGCGCATGTGGACGGTTCTCCCTTGACCAAATTCCAGTTCACCCGGGTTTTGAGGTCTTGTTTGGAGTTAGTTGGGGTAAATCCCAGGGAGTTCGGTACTCATTCATTCCGTATTGGGGCGGCTACGGAAGCGGCCAGGGCAGGTTTACCCGAATCGGAGGTTATGAGAATTGGCAGGTGGAAGTCAGCCTGCTTTGCGAGGTATATTAGACCGGACCTTCTGTTATAAAAAAAAAAAAAAAAAAAAAAAAAAAAAAGAGATATGGGAAGAATGTGATTATAATTTATTTATGTACATGTTACTTGTATGAGTTGGTCAATATGATTGTTTTATTTGCAGGTCTCTTGGTTTTGTATGGCGTTTGCTTGGCGCTAACTCTTTTTTCTTGCAGGTCCGGGGCGTCCGGCCGTGTGGATCGTGGGCCATTCGTATGTTTTCTGGGCGGCTCAGAGAGCTGATTGCCGACCTGGGGGGAGGTCCCTCGGCTTCCGTGAAGTGGACGCAGCCTGGAGAGGAATCCGGGGTTTGCGATGGGCTCAGCTCCTGTCGCAAGTGGTCGAAATCGGTTCGCAGGCCAGGGGCCCGGTTATTTTAGTTTTACATGCTGGGGGGAACGATATGTGTTCTGTTCCCCTGGTGGAATTGTTGACCCTCATCAGGTCCGATTTGGAGCGCTTCCCTTCATTTTTTCGTGAGGTGGTCCTGGTTTGGTCTGAGGTTGTTCCTCGGGTGGTATGGCAGGGTGGGGAGGCGGTTGAGAGGTGTAGGAGAACGATTAATGCCCGTATTTCCCGTTTCGTCAGGTCCCGGGGTGGTGTGGTTGTCAGACACCGGCAGCTTGAGGGCGATAACCGTTCATTGATGAGGCCCGATGGGGTACACCTGAATGATATAGGTTTAGATATTTTTCTTTCAGGTATCCAGGATGGGGTAGAGCAGGCCATGTTTTTGTTGGGTGGTGGTCGGAGCCCCGTTTGAGGGCGGTGCTCCTCCTTGGCGGCTAGTTATTGCAGCGTAAAGGTGTTGGAGGAAAAATGGGCGTATCCGCCCGCTGGGAGACCAGCGGCTGGCGGAGAGAACGGTTCTAGGTTATGGTTTTGCCGTTTGAATAAAGCTGTGGCCGAATACCACCCAACAAAATAAAAGGTTAAAAGTGGAACGGTGTCAGTGTCGTTATTAAAGGGGTTAGTTGGGGTTGGTATGTTGGGGCTAGAGGAAGGTTCGGTGTTCCCCTTCCCATTCCTTATGGTGCCAACAGTCTGGTGGCCACCCGACGGCTTAGGGAGGGTGGGCAGGGACTGGTGGGCCCCCCCCCCCTGTTTTCCTACCCCTGTTAATATATACTTCCTCTGATGCCCGTTCCAGTGGGGCATGCAGGGGTTAATGTAGGGATCCGGTTAGGAGAGTGGGCGGTCAGCCAGGAGGGCATATATGCCTCTGTCCCGCCTTCCCTCTTCCTCTTTGAGCGGAAGCGCTTTGTCCCTCCCTCCCTCCCCTGTGAGTTGATAGTGTGGTGCTTCGTTCGGATGGTGTGATCAGAAGTGATTCGGGGGAACGGTTATATAGGCAAAGTGCCTCCTTGGAATGTTTAAAGTCACAGCTGGCGGCTAGTTATTGCAGCGTAAAGGTGTTGGAGGAAAAATGGGCGTATCCGCCCGCTGGGAGACCAGCGGCTGGCGGAGAGCACGGTTCTAGGTTATGGTTTTGCCGTTTGAATAAAGCTGTGGCCGATTACCACCCAACAAAATAAAAGGTTAAAAGTGGAACGGTGTCAGTGTCGTTATTAAAGGGGTTAGTTGGGGTTGGTATGTTGGGGCTGGTATGTTGGGGCTAGAGGAAGGTTCGGTGTTCCCCTTCCCATTCCTTATGGTGCCAACAGTCTAGGCAGACCACGCAACTGCTACGGGGCCCGTGGGAGAAGGTGGCCCGGAGAAGATGTAAAGCCCCGCCCCCTGATTATACTACAATAACAATAGAAACTGCTTGAGTCCCTATCTGGGGCTCTGGTGGGCCCTGCTTCTCCTGATCCCAGGGCCCCTACCCCCTTACAAACTTTGTGTATGTTTCTGTGGCTGCCGTAGTTACAGACTGTCCCCGCTGTAAGCCGAGCTCTCTCTCTTCTGTCAGCTGAGCGCTGAACTGGCCAATCAGCGCAGCCGACAGATACAGAAACCAGAGAGAGTGAGGACTGCTGCTCCCATGTGAGACACCACGCTGGCCCTGCCTGTCTCAGTGAAGGCTGACTGCCGGACAGGACCCGCACAGTCAGAGACTGAGTGAGTGACAAGAGACCAGAGTTGCTTGTTTTTTTTGGGAGGGAAACACTTCTCTACATAAGCATCAGTAGCAGAGTTCATGGCAGGGGTCAACCCCTTTGAACTCTGCTTGCTGCTGTTTATATACAGGACATTGTGCCCTAGGCAGAATCCCCCCCCCCCCCCCCTCCCCATGTACTCTGCCTGTAGCACACTAAGCATCACAAGCAAGCAGAGTTAATCGCAGGGAGGGAGGTCTGCTTGGGTAAAAAAAAATATATATAATTTCTTAATTGAATAAAAAAAAAAAGTTTAAGGCATTTCTATACTACCGGTACTTCATTCCTTAAAATATAAGGATTTGTGTGTTGTTTTTAAATATTTATAATTTAAGAATAGGGATGAGCGAACTTCTGTTTTCAAGTTTGGTGTGCAAGGTTCGGGTTATCTAAGAATTCTGTTATGGATTCCGCTAACACAGACCATTAGTTATGGTAGCGGAATCCATGACGGAATTCTTAGATAACCCGAACCTTGTACACCAAACTTGAAGACACAAGTAGTTCACTCATCCCTATTTAGGAATTAATTGTAACCAGTTGGGAATAAAAAAAAAAAATGTATATATACACATACATACACACACACTAGTTGAACCTGAACAATATACACGCACACACTGTCCTCAATATACAGTAATTATAATATATATATGTATAGCGCCAATACAGAGAGGGGCATTATATGTACTGCACTGGGGGCCATTGAATATATATATATACTATAGGGAGCATTATATATATTATACAAGGGGCACTGCAACAGGGTTTTATAAAATACTGGTGCCACTATAACTTATTACCACTAGGGGCTTTAAAGGGGAGCCTTCTTACTGCTGGGGGCACTATAGGGGGGTATTATTATTAAGTACAATTAGAGATGAGTGAATTTCCGCTTATGAAATTCGTTCACACTTTGTTTTGTGGTGAAAGGTGAATTGCGTTATGGATTCCATTACCACGGACCATAACACAATTCTATGACGGAATGCATAACGGAATGCCTTTAGAGGCATTCCATTATTCATTCCATCATAATAGAAGTCTATGGGCTGCAAAACGGATCCGTCCCATTTCCGTTATGCAGGAGAGGACTCCACCTCCACACTCTGTCATTGTGCCGCTCTGTGGCCTCCTGATGCTGCTGCCACTTCCACTCATAATGGAAACGGAACGGATCCATTTTGCAGCCCATAGACTTCTATTATGATGGAATGAATAATGGAATGCCTCTAAAGGCATTCCGTTATGCATTCCGTCATAGAATTGTGTTATGGTCCGTGGTAATGGAATCCATAACGCAATTCACCTTTCACCACAAAACAAAGTGTGAACGAATTTCATAAGCGGAAATTCGCTCATCTCTAAGCACAATATAGAGGACATTACAAATAAAGTGGTTGTTTTGTGGGGTACTGTCAGGGCCACTATTAATATTCAGGGCAATCTAAGAGCACTATTATTATGGGGGGGACTATCTTTATGGCAGTGTAATTTGTATAGTATTTGGGGGCACTGGGGAGCACATAGTCCACAATATTGGGGATGGCAGCAGGATGACAATGTTTGGGCACAAGAAGGGGAAGGATGATAAGAAAAGTGCGGAACCTAAGATGTCTGTGTGCTGAACTCTGCAGAGACAGCAAGAACCATTATATATATATATATATATATATATATTTTACATAAATTGTACTTTATATTTGTGGATGGAGGGGGGGGGGCAATGCCAAGTTTTGCTATGGGGCCCCATGATTTCAATGTACGCCTCTGTCCATCTCACAAACATTTGAGAGAAAGCGTAAATTCCCACCTAGCCACCCCCGATCCCTGGCCCTGAATGCCAGCATTTCTAAACTACTGGCCTATGAAATGCTGTTATTCAGGCTGGTGGACACAAACAGCTTCAAACAGCTCATGTCGCTTGCTGTCCCACAGTATGTTGTTCCCAGCCGCCACTACTTCTCCAAGAGAGCCGTGCCTTCCCTGCACAACTAAGTATCCGATAAAATCAAGTGTGCACTGCGCAACGCCATCTGTGGCAAGGTCCACCTAACCACAGATACGTGGACCAGTAAGCACGGCCAGGGACGCTATATCTCCCTAACTGCACACTGGGTAAATGTAGTGGCGGCTGGGCCCCAGGCGGAGAGCTGTTTGGCGCACGTCCTTCCGCCGCCAAGGATCGCAGGGCAACATTCTTTGCCTCCTGTCTCCTCCTCCTCCTACTCAGCTTCCTCCTCCTCTTCTTCCACCTGCTCATCCAGTCAGCCACACACCTTCACCACCAACTTCAGCACAGCACGGGGTAAATGTCAGCAGGCCATTCTGAAACTCATATGTTTGGGCGACAGGCCCCACACCGCACAGGAGTTGTGGCGGGGTATAGAACAACAGACCGACGAGTGGTTGCTGCCGGTGAGCCTCAAGCCCGGCCTGGTGGTGTGCGATAATGGGCGAAATCTCGTTGCAGCTCTGGGACTAGCCGGTTTGACGCACATCCCTTGCCTGGCGCATGTGCTGAATTTGGTGGTGCAGAAGTTCATTCGCAACTACCCCGACATGTCAGAGCTGCTGCATAAAGTGCGGGCCGTCTGTTCGCGCTTCCGGCGTTCACACCCTGCCGCTGCTCGCCTGTCTGCGCTACAGCGTAACTTCGGCCTACCCGCTCACAGCCTCATATGCGACGTGCCCACCAGGTGGAACTCCACCTTGAACATGCTGGACAGACTGTGCGAGCAGCAGCAGGCAATAGTGGAGTTTCAGCTGCAGCACGCACGGGTCAGTCGCACTGCGGATCAGCCCCACTTCACCACCAATGACTGGGCCTCCATACGAGACCTATGTGCCCTGTTGCACTGTTTCGAGTACTCCACCAACATGGCTAGTGGCGATGACGCCGTTATCAGCGTTACAATACCACTTCTATGTCTCCTTGAGAAAAAACTTAGGGCGATGATGGAAGAGGAGGTGGCCCAGGAGGAGGAGGAGGAAGAGGGGTCATTTTTAGCACTTTCAGGCCAGTCTCTTCGAAGTGACTCAGAGGGAGGTTTTTTGCAACAGCAGAGGCCAGGTACAAATGTGGCCAGACAGGGCCCACTACTGGAGGACGAGGAGGATGAGGATGAGGAGGAGGTGGAGGAGGATGAGGATAAAGCATGGTCCCAGCGGGGTGGCACCCAACGCAGCTCGGGCCCATCACTGGTGCGTGGCTGGGGGGAAACGCAGGACGATGACGATACGCCTCCCACAGAGAACAGCTTGTCCTTACCTCTGGGCAGCCTGGCACACATGAGCGACTACATGCTGCAGTGCCTGCGCAACGACAGCAGAGTTGCCCACATTTTAACGTATGCAGAGTACTGGGTTGCCACCCTGCTGGATCCACGGTACAAAGACAATGTGCCCACCTTACTTCCTGCACTGGAGCGTGATAGGAAGATGCGCGAGTACAAGCGCACGTTGGTAGACGCGCTACTGAGAGCATTCCCAAATGTCACAGGGGAACAAGTGGAAGCCCAAGGCGAAGGCAGAGGAGGAGCAAGAGGTCGCCAATGCAGCTGTGTCACGGCCAGCTCCTCTGAGGGCAGGGTTAGCATGGCAGAGATGTGGTGGAAAAGTTTTGTCAACACGCCACAGCTAATTGCACCACCACCTGATACGGAACTTGTTAGCAGGAGGCAACATTTCACTAACATGGTGGAACAGTACCTGTGCACACCCCTCCACGTACTGACTGATGGTTCGGCCCCATTCAACTTCTGGGTCTCCAAATTGTCCACGTGGCCAGAGCTAGCCTTTTATGCCTTGGAGGTGCTGGCCTGCCCGGCGGCCAGCGTTTTGTCTGAACGTGTATTCAGCACGGCAGGGGGCGTCATTACAGACAAACGCAGCCGCCTGTCTACAGCCAATGTGGACAAGCTGACGTTCATAAAAATTAACCAGGCATGGATCCCACAGGACCTGTCCATCCCTTGTGCAGATTAGACATTAAGTACCTCCCCTTAACCATATATTATTGTACTCCAGGGCACTTCCTCATTCAATCCTATTTTTATTTTCATTTTACCATTATATTGCGGGGCAACCTAAAGTTGAATGAACCTCTCCTCTGTCAGGGTGCCGGGGCCTAAAAATATCTGACAGTGGCCTGTTCCAGTGGTGGGTGACATGAAGCCTGATTCTCTGCTATGACATGAAGACTGATTCTCTGCTGACATGAAGCCAGATTCTCTGTTACGGGACCTCTCTCCTCTGCCTGGGTGCCTGGGCCTAAATATGTGACAATGGACTGTTCCAGTGGTGGGTGACGTGAAGCCTGATTCTCTGCTATGGGACCTCTCTCCTCTGCCTGGGTGCCTGGGCCTAAATATGTGACAATGGACTGTTCCAGTGGTGGGTGACGTGAAGCCTGATTCTCTGCTATGACATGAAGAGTAAGACTGATTCTCTGCTGACATGAAGCCTGAATCTCTGTTATGGGACCTCTCTCCTCTGTCTGGGTGCCGGGGCCTAAAAATATCTGACAGTGGCCTGTTCCAGTGGTGGGTGACATGAAGCCTGATTCTCTGCTATGACATGAAGACTGATTCTCTGCTGACATGAAGCCAGATTCTATGTTATGGGACCTCTCTCCTCTGTCTGGGTGCCGGGGCCTAAATTATATGACAATGGACTGTTCCAATGTTGGGTGACGTGAAGCATGATTCTCTGCTATGACATGAAGACTGATTCTAAGCTGACATGAAGCCTGAATCTCTGCTATGTGACCTCTCTCCTCTGCCTGGGTGCCTGGGCCTAAATATCTGACAATGGACTGTTCCAGTGGTGGGAGAATCAGGCTTCATGTCAGCAGAGAATCAGTCTTCATGTCATAGCAGAGAATCATCGAAAAATCCCAGCAGTCGTGTCTTCAATCAATGGGATGTTTATTTCATCAAATTAGAAATGTCCACAATCCTGGACGAGTTTCGGCTAGCATGCCTTCATCAACAGATACAGGTATATAAAATGACCTAGTTTATATAAAGGAATATACTCCTCCCCTTATGACAACATCACCTACTCCCATTACCTACACAGGTGATGGGAGGGGTGTATAATTAACAAAGAAAATACGGCCATTAGTAAATCACAATTCACAGTATTGGTTTGAAATAAATATGTTGTAGGAACAATTAAACTGTATCACTGATTTGTTATCCTACTAAAACTTAACTTTTATCAAATAATATATATAAAAAATATGTCCCACAATGTTAGTACTAGATGACTGCATGTAGGGGAGAAAACTGAACAGGCATATAGATCAGCAATAATTACTTGGTACCACGTGTATGTATATCCAACATAGTATTACGCACAAATAGACTTGGTCCAATAACATAGGTAGTGAATTGCAATATGGTTTGACCACTTATTATTATCACCACTCACGGTTTGTTGCATGAAGGATGTGTGATCTTGATATCCAGACTGCTTGGGTGATTGGTTGGATCCGTGATGGTCCCCCCTTTTGTCTGCTGAAAAAAGTGGTTTCAAACGATGTTAGGTTGCTGGGTCACTTAGATAATAGGTCAGACAGGAGAATGTCCCAAATAAGCTGTTTTTCTCCTGCCTAAAAGCGGAGAGGTCTCCCGCCTATATGCGGGAGAATCACTTCCTAGGGAGCGACCCCACTTCTCGATGGCTGGCCCTATTATTCTCGCCCTATTGTTGTCTCCTGGTGATGGCCTGTTCAGATATTCTTCCAGAAGTCGTTCCCGATGCGTTTCCTCTGACAGACAGTGCTGTCAGAATTATCAGGGGTCAAAATGATATAAATGCGGTATAATAACCGTCAGCTCAATAGCTTTTTTGGTGGTGTCCCAGCTGAATGATTGCAGTCCAGACCGATGTCTGAGACTGCCCCCTTATATATACGGTCACATAAACTCTAATTGGTGTGTTAATTACTCACTCGCTCTGCTTCCCGGCGTGCGTTCCATTGTATTGGGAGCGGATCCGGAAGTGCGTCACTCTGCGCTTGCGCAGTAGTTGACAGAGAGCCCCGTGGAACGCAAGACGTCAACGTCGTGCGTCCAGGCGCAGCCTAGTATACCTCGCATTAGTGTGGAACGCATCGGCGTCATTAGCCGCATTTGGGGTAAACGTGCTGCTGTGGAACGCATCGACGTCATATTAATGCGTCTCAGGGAGTCCGATGGGAGATGCTATGGACATGTACATTAATTATTAAGTCGAATATACAGAGATGCCTGCAAAACGCATTTATTTTTTCATGTACAGTGGCATAATATCATAGATGGTCCAGATACAAGTAGTCTGGTCTATTATGAATTTAGTTATATGTCACGGTTATCCTGCATTTGAATCCAAATGGTATTCCCAGTGTCATCTTTTTTATTATATATAAATGTGGCCTCAGGTATGAATTTAAATAAATCAGAAACGGAGGCCATGATTAAAATACAAGAAGACCATGATATAATACTAAAACCCTCAGATAAAGGGGGGAATCTAGTGGTCATGGATCATGTCATGTACCAACAGATGTGTAACTCCATTCTAAATGACAAAAAATGTTACAACATCCTCGGGAGGGACCCTACACTAGATTTCAAAAATTATCTGGAGATTCTACTGATACAAGCTCTTGATAACAAACTAATATCAAATTATGAACTCAAATTCATGCTCATTCCTTATCCTCAGACTGCTACCTTCTATACAATCCCCAAAATCCATAAAGGACTTACACCACTCAAGGGACGTCCCATAGTATCGGGGATAAATTCGATCACCCAAAACATCGGTATATATGTTGATAAGATACTCAGGCCCTTTGTCTCAGCACTTCCATCGTATATCAGAGACACTTCAGATCTGTTAACAAAAATTGATGGGTTACAGCTAGAGGATGGGATCTTACTAGCCTCAATAGACGTTGAGGCGCTCTATAGTAATATTCCCAATGATCTAGGACTACATGCAGTCGAATACTTTTTAAAAACCAGGGGTACTCAACTCACAGCCCACAATGAGTTCACCTATAAGTTGACAGAGTTTGTATTAAGACATAACTACTTTCTCTTTAATTCTAGATACTTCCACCAGCTCAGGGGCACGGCAATGGGGAGCCCCTGTGCCCCCACCTATGCCAACTTGTTCCTGGGCTGGTGGGAGGACACCTTGGTATTTACGGAGGATAGCATTTGGACGTCGAGGATTGTTTTCTGGGGCCGCTATATCGACGATATTTTGATATTCTGGAGCGGCTCCAGAAGACAGTTCTCGGATTTTGTAGCTGACCTAAACAATAAAACAAAATAGGTATGCATTTTACCTCAGAGGTCAATGAGCACAGCTTGGCTTTCCTGGATTTATCCATTACTTTAAATAATGGTATGATTTCCACTAAAACATACAGGAAACCCACAGCTACAAATAACCTACTAAGATGGGAGAGTCATCACCCCACAAATCTCAAATGCGGTATTCCTAAGGGACAATATCAGCGGATCCGCAGAAATTGTACTATAAAGACAGACTTTTATAATCAAGCTAGTGACCTGAGAAACAGGTTCAGTCAAAGGGGATACCCGGATCGCCCATTACAAAAAGCTTTTAAATCAGCACTAAATGTAGAAAGAACAGAACTACTGTCTCCCAAACAAGTGACAAAATCTACAACAGACCCCACTTTCCGTATTGTAGGTACTTATGACAACTACAATAGACAGGTTAGGGTTATCCTCCAAAAATACTGGGACTTGCTGCTCACTGATCCTGACATACAGGACACCCTTCCCCCTTATCCGGCAATTACATACCGTAGAGGAAGATCATTGGGGGATAGATTCGTACACAGCCACTATTTACCAATCAAAAAACCTGGAACTTGGCTAGATAGGAAACCCCTAGGTATGTTTAAATGTGGCACATGTATAGCCTGCCCACATATCATCAAGACCAAAACTTTTATCAGTAACGTCACCAAGAAAATATACACCATTAGGGATTTTGCAAATTGCAAAACTACAGGGGTAGTATATCTATGTACCTACACCTGTAACCTTCAATACGTGGGCAAGACCAAAAGAGAACTCAGGAGGAGGATTGGAGATCATTTGGGAGACATAAGACACCAGCGAGATACTCCAATTGCAAGACACATACAGATCTGTCATGATGGAGATTTTAGGTTACTGAAATTCTGCGTTATCGAAGTGATACGTCCATCCCCCAGAGGCGGTGACCTCAATAGAATAATATTACAGAAAGAGGCAGAGTGGACTCATAGGCTAAAGACAGCGAGCCCACTTGGCCTAAATGAGATACTGTCCTTTGGGTGTTTTATTTAGGCCCGATGCATCCAAAATACTCGAAACCAACTGACAAGTGTAAAGATAAAAGAATATGGACGGAATAGGAATAATACTACATCTACCGAGATAGGTTATAGTTATAATCATCAAAAAAGCGAGAGGGGTTGGGGGCTAATAATGGCCCTGGACACATCATGAATTTTTTACATAATGCATATAATCCAGGACTAACCTTCCTCCCACTCTCAAAAAAGTCCCCCACCTATGTACCAGTATACCCCTAAAAAGTAATATACCTGAGGCCACATTTATATATAATAAAAAAGATGACACTGGGAATGCCATTTGGATTCAAATGCAGGATAACCGTGACATATAACTAAATTCATAATAGACCAGACTACTTGTATCTGGACCATCTATGATATTATGCCACTGTACATGAAAAAATAAATGCGTTTTGCAGGCATCTCTGTATATTCGACTTAATAATTAATGTACATGTCCATAGCATCTCCCATCGGACTCCCTGAGACGCATTAATATGACGTCGATGCGTTCCACAGCAGCACGTTTACCCCAAATGCGGCTAATGACGCCGATGCGTTCCACACTAATGCGAGGTATCCTAGGCTGCGCCTGGACGCACGACGTTGACGTCATGCGTTCCACGGGGCTCTCTGTCAACTACTGCGCAAGCGCAGAGTGACGCACTTCCGGATCCGCTCCCAATACAATGGAACGCACTCCGGGAAGCAGAGCGAGTGAGTAATTAACACATCGGTCTGGACTGCAATCATTCAGCTGGGACACCACCAAAAAAGCGATTGAGCTGACGGTTATTATACCGCATTTATATCATTTTGACCCCTGATGAATCTGACAGCACTGTCTGTCAGAGGAAACGCGTCGGGAACGACTTCTGGAAGAATATCTGAACAGGCCAGCACCAGGAGACAACAATAGGGCGAGAATGATAGGGCCAGCCATCGAGAAGTGGGGTCGCTCCCTAGGGGGTGATTCTCCCGCATATAGGCGGGAGACCTCTCCGCTTTTAGGCAGGAGAAAAACAGCTTATTAGGGACATTCTCCTGTCTGACCTATTATCTAAGTGACCCAGCAACCTAACATCGTTTGAAACCACTTTTTTCAGCAGACAAAAGGGGGGACCATCACGGATCCAACCAATCACCCAAGCAGTCTGGATATCAAGATCACACATCCTTCATGCAACAAACCGTGAGTGGTGATCATAATAAGTGGTCAAACCATATTGCAATTCACTACCTATGTTATTGGACCACGTCTATTTGTGCGTAATACTATGTTGGATATACATACACGTGGTACCAAGTAATTATTGCTGATCTATATGCCTGTTCAGTTTTCTCCCCTACATGCAGTCATCTAGTACTAACATTGTGGGACATATTTTTTATATATATTATCTGATAAAAGTTAAGTTTTAGTAGGATAACAAATCACCATTAGTAAATCACTAGAAATGGGTCTGTGTCTCAGATTGTGCTTCACAATCACATATATGCAAGAAAATAATTCAAAATCATATACACATTTATATATATATATATATCATACATTGTCAGGTACATAAGATCCCTCACCGAATATTAGATGTCTGAAAAATAAAACATAAGTATAATGTTAGCTTATTAGATATGCATAATCTCATAATCCCTATTAAGGCCTAAATGTTTCCATATAATCAGAGGTTCCACATTCTTTCATCCCCATAGTGGGCGCCCTTTCTCTATTGAAGGTTTTTTCACATGTGAATCTTCTAATGTGATATATTTGATAAAGTGTCCTTGTGGCCTATTATATATTGGGGAGACTACACAAACGATTAGGGATCGCATTAGGAAACATAAATCTACCATTCGTACAAAAAATGTATTGTTACCTATTCCATTTCATTTTGAACAGTGCAAACATGGGATAGCTCAGTTGAGGTTGCAAGTTTTGGAACAGGTCAAAAGACCTAGGAGAAGAGGTGATCTGAAGAAGCTGTTATTGCGCAGAGAGGCGTATTGGATCCATATGTTGGATACTTTACATCCCAGAGGCCTTAATAGGGATTATGAGATTATGCATATCTAATAAGCTAACATTATACTTATGTTTTATTTTTCAGACATCTAATATTCGGTGAGGGATCTTATGTACCTGACAATGTATGATATATATATATATATACAGTGGGGGAAATAATTATTTGACCCCTCACTGATTTTGTAAGTTTGTCCAATGACAAAGAAATGAAAAGTCTCAGAACAGTATCATTTCAATGGTAGGTTTATTGTAACAGTGGCAGATAGCACATCAAAAGGAAAATCGAAAAAATAACTTTAAATAAAAGATAGCAACTGATTTGCATTTCATTGAGTGAAATAAGTATTTGAACCCTCTAACAAAAAAAGACTTAATACTTGGTGGAAAAACCCTTGTTTGCAAGCACAGAGGTCAAACGTTTCTTGTAATTGATGACCAAGTTTGCGCACATTTTAGGAGGAATGTTGGTCCACTCCTCTTTGCAGATCATCTCTAAATCCCTAAGGTTTCGAGGCTGTCTCTGTGCAACTCTGAGCTTGAGCTCCCTCCATAGGTTTTCGATTGGATTAAGGTCCGGAGACTGACTAGGCCACTCCATGACCTTAATGTGCTTCTTCTTGAGCCACTCCTTTGTTGCCTTTGCTGTATGTTTTGGGTCATTGTCGTGCTGGAACACCCATCCACGACCCATTTTCAGTTTCCTGGCAGAGGGAAGGAGGTTGTCGCTCAGGATTTCACGATACATGGCTCCGTTCATTTTCCCGTTTATGCGAATAAGTTGTCCTGTGCCCTTAGCAGAAAAACACCCCCAAAGCAAAATGTTTCCACCCCCATGCTTGACGGTGGGGACGGTGTTTTGGGGGTCATAGGCAGCATTTTTCTTCCTCCAAACACAGCGAGTTGAGTTAATGCCAAAGAGCTCTATTTTGGTCTCATCAGACCACAGCACCTTCTCCCAGTCACTCTCTGAATCATTCAGGTGTTCATTGGCAAACTTCAGACGGGCCTGCACATGTGCCTTCCTGAGCAGGGGGACCTTGCGAGCCCTGCAGGATTTTAATCCATTGCGGTGTAATGTGTTTCCAATGGTTTTCTTGGTGACTGTGGTCCCTGCTAATTTGAGGTCATTAACTAACTCCTCCCGTGTAGTTCTAGGATGCTTTTTCACCTTTCTCAGAACCATTGACACCCCACGAGGTGAGATCTTGCGTGGAGCCCCAGAGCGAGGTCGATTGATGGTCATTTTGTGCTCCTTCCATTTTCGAACAATCGCACCAACAGTTGTCACCTTCTCTCCCAGCTTCTTGCTAATGGTTTTGTAGCCCATTCCAGCCTTGTGCAGGTCTACAATTTTGTCTCTGACATCCTTGGACAGCTCTTTGGTCTTTCCCATGTTGGAGAGTTTGGAGTCTGCTTGATTGATTGATTCTGTGGACAGGTGTCTTTTATACAGGTGACTAGTTAAGACAGGTGTCCTTAATGAGGGTGACTAATTGAGTAGAAGTGTCTAACCACTCTGTGGGAGCCAGAACTCTTAATGGTTGGTAGGGGTTCAAATACTTATTTCACTCAATGAAATGCAAATCAGTTGCTATCTTTTATTTAAAGTTATTTTTTCGATTTTCCTTTTGATGTGCTATCTGCCACTGTTACAATAAACCTACCATTGAAATGATACTGTTCTGAGACTTTTCATTTCTTTGTCATTGGACAAACTTACAAAATCAGTGAGGGGTCAAATAATTATTTCCCCCACTGTATATGTTGGTAAGGCTGAGGTTCAGCCTGCATTTGTGGGAGGGGCTTGAGCCTATTTAAACCCCCACTTACCTCATCACAGTGGGCGTTCCGGTTCTTGGTCATTCACTGGCTAGTGTTCGTGCGTTTCCTGGTACCTACGGTCGCCTCTTGCAGAGTTCGTGTCTCCTGGTGGTAAGTAGGGGAGGGGGGGGCTCTTTCGCAGGGCAAGGACGGCGGCAGTCTGGCACCCTCCCTCCGCCTCATGCTGCCGGTGCGTTCCAGCGTGGAGCGCACGGGCTTCCGGCTCCCCTCCTCCTCCGCTCGTCTCCCTGTGTTCCTGGCGGTATGGCGTCAGGTAGCGCACCCGGCAGCCGGTCGGCTCGTCATGCTGGAGACGGGGGGGAAGGTGTTTTTTTCCCTGGTCTGGCCGGCTCACCTTGTTCCCGGCATGGCGCAGGAAGGCGTGCGTTCCAGGGTGGAACGCACGCACTTCCTGGTTCCGGTCCCCGCCCGCTCCACTTGCTTTCCGGCGGCAGCAGGGACAAATCAGCGCCTGCCGGCGGATACCCGTTCATCGGGGAGGGGGTGGGGGTTGGGGTCCTGGGCAAGGCTGCACCCCGGGTGCGGCATGGAAGCCGGTGCACATAGGCGTGCGTTCCAGCCTGGAACGCACTCCTCTTCCGGCGCTTCTGTGACGTCACCCGCCCCCTGCCGGTCTCCCTGGCTGCAATGTCAGCTTGCGTTCCACGCCGGGCGCGGGCTCACGGGCAGCCAGGCCAGACGGGGAGGGGGGGAAGAAAGGAGGGGATAGTAAGGAATAATTCACATAAATGAAATAAGCAATGGGTATCAGTGTGTGCAGTAAACCCGCCACATGGTCTAAAAAAAAAAAAAAAAAAGGGATAAGTACGTTGGTAAACCCGCCATATAGTCTGCAAAAAAAAATAAAAAAAAATTTTTGTAATAAATAATTGAAAAAAAAAAAAAAAAAACGCCATATACACAAACACAGCACAAACCCGCCATATAGTCGGATCATCAACCCGAAAAAAAAAAAAAATTATAATATAAATATATATGTATTTGCGGCACAAACCCCCTTTTAAAAAAAAAAAAAAAAATAGATTTATTTGATTTTCTCGGTTGGACAAGGATAGGTGTCCCACGTAGGACCGATCTGGCCCCACCTCGGGCACCTGGTTACGGCCAGGGTGTCTGGCCTTCCTGGTTTCGCCCAGGCCACTGGGTTTTGTCTTGTTGCCAAGTCGTTGTCGGCCGGTCACAGTCAGGTGTCCGGTCGCGGTTGGTGGCACCTCCTTCTCCCCTGGTACGCCCGGGCTCGGTTCACTCCTGGTACGCCCAGGTCTTCATGTTTTTTCTTGTCTATCACACGGTTTCACGCACCTGTCCTTCGGCTTTCAAGTCTTCCAAAGGGGCCGTCCTCGGCTTCTCCCCGGGTCATTCTTGCTTTCCGTAACTCCTAGGTTATGGCTTACCACTGCCCTTCGCGGGCCGCTGCTACGCGCAGCCTCTATTTCATGGCCACGCGCCTTCTCTCCTGTCAAACCGCCTGGTACGCTCAGGCGGCTCTCTTTTCGGTCAGGTGTTCGATCCGATGCGCTCGGATGGTCACTTGGCCTTAGGGTGAGCCCCAGCCTGGCCAGTTCGCCTGGTTCCGCAGGTTGGTGGGCACCCGTGTCCTCTGCACTTTCAAATGTTTTTTTGCCTGTGCTTTATTTACAGAAGTTTGTTCCCAGTTCTCCGTTCCTTTCGGTCCTGTTCAGGTAAGTTCGCACTGGCACCACCTCGGTCCCAGTCAAGTCATAACCACGCGTTAATTGTCTTCGTCTGTTCGGTTAGGCCAGGTTCGACTGAGCCGTCTCGTGAATTCCGTTACCGGTACGTGTCTCTCTGTCGTGCACCAGTCCAAATTCCAGTACATCGTCACCCTCGTTTTTTTTTTTTTTTTTCCTTTTATTTTGTTATGCCTTGTATTTTTGTTTAGCTGCTCTGCCATGTCTCGAGCCTCGGACATGGAGGACGGCCTTTCCATCTCCGGCTCAATCGTGTCAAGCCAAGCGGGTCCCTCATCCCTTCGGAGTTGGACCATCCCAAAACTGTTGGCCGAGTTGAACCGAAGAGGCATTCCACATCCGGCCACCGCAAGAAAGGCAGAGCTATACAAACTGCTCATGACCAGCCCCAGCACCACAACAGTGCAGCCAGAGGCGTCGGCCATCCATTTGTCCCTGGTGCAGCTACAGGCGACCCTGAATTCCTTGGTGGACTCGGTGGCGGATGTGCGGGCAAGGGTTTCGGAGCTCGAATCCCGGCCACCCGTTGTACCCCCGGCTCCCGTTCCGCTGATGACTCCCTCTACATCAGGCTGGCTGGCTACAGGTACGCCAAGACCCATTCCACATGTGTCCCCCTCTCACTTCATTCCTGATAACCTTAAGAGAGACATCCTGGCAGGGAAAGATGTCAATCTGGCATCAATCCTCATTGCCGCTCAAGATGTTCCCGAGAACCGGGTCATCAATTGTGGCGATGTGTCGGTGGTCCTTCGGGCCAAGGATTCGCGGCTCAACCGCAAGTTGTCCATTCCGGAATTTGTCCTGGCCTTCAGCCTCTTCAGGGACATCGTCTGCACCGCACAGCCGGAGAGAAGAGAGGAGCTTGACAGCTATTTGTACCTGGTCACTGACCTAGGGCACAAGTATGGTGGGTCGGCCTTCTATGACTACCACCGTTCCTTTGTAGCTAAGGCGGCGGCAGCTCTGGCCCAGTTCCAGTATGTCACCAGCTGGTCCTTGATTGACACCGAGCTCTTCTGCCGTCACTTCGCTGGCCTCAGGGCTCCCAACTGTGCGACGTGTCAGTCGATTTTCCACTCCTCAGAGTGGTGCCCCAATATCGCGCACCCGCCTCAGGACAGGGCCATCCCGGGGACCTCCGGGTCATTTCCATCCAACCCCTCCACAGACAAGCTCGGCAGACCTATTGTCTACCTAGGGAAGAGCCAGGTCTGTAATAACTTTAATTCAGGGGGGTGCTCATATGCCAGCTGCAGGTCACTCCACGTCTGCTCCCTGTGCTTTAGGGCCCACCCACGGTCCGCCTGCCCAAAGAAATCTTCCAAAGGTTCCTGACTAGCGGACATCAACGTGGACCTCTTGGCGGCACTCCTTCACGATCACCACGATCAAGACTTCGTGGCGTTCCTGTTGGCAGGCTTCCGCCAGGGGTTCCACACAGGGCTCATCACCCTGCCGCAGGTGCCCTGGCAGGGCAGGAATCTGCTGTCCGCCACCCTGGACCCTCCAGCAACTAGCGAGTTGCTCCAGTCGGAAGTTTCCAAGGGGTTCCTCATAGGCCCGTTCCCACGCATCCCGTTTTCCTCATGGCGCATTAACCCCATCGGCTTAGTGGCAAAAAAGAACACTAATAAAAAAAGATTAATTTATGATCTGTCCGCCCCTCATGTGTCCGGTATTCCAAGCCTTAATTCTCTGATTCCCTCAGAGGAATTTTCCATGTGTTATTCCTCGGTGGATGACGCCATCCAGGCCATCCTGTCACATGGTAGGGGCGCTTGGCTGGCAAAGGTTGACATTGCGGATGCATTTAAACTCCTGCCCATCCTGCCGCAGTTATGGCAATTCTACGGCATTGAGTGGGCCGGCCAGTATTTTTTCGCCAACAGGCTCACGTTTGGATCCAAGAGTAGCCCGTGGTTATTCGACCAGCTGGCCAAGGCGCTGCATTGGATCCTGATCCATCACGGGGGCCTCCGGTCGGTCATCCACTACCTCGACGATTTTCTGGTTGTCGAGGATCCGCAGGGCGGGTCCAGCATACTCACCATCCTCCTCGGATTGTTCGCCAGTCTGGCTGTTCCGATCGCGGAGTCAAAGACTGAGGGTCCTGCCACGAGGGTCTCATTCTTGGGCATCGTCCTGGATTCGGTTCTGTTGCAAGCCAGCCTACCGGAGGAGAAACTCACTCAGTGTCGGGAGGTCATTTCCCATGCGGCAGCCACGGGATGCCTCACTAGAGTCGAGTTGCAGTCTCTTCTGGGGCGGCTCAACTTTGCCTCCAGGATTATGCCCCAGGGAAGAACCTTTGTGTCAAGGCTGCTCCAGCTTCTTCCCTCAGCACCCGAACAGGACAGCATCATCCGTTTGGACGGCCAGGCCATGGCAGACCTGGCCATGTGGGAGTTGTTCCTGTCCCGATGGAAATGCGTCTCCTTTTTCGTGTCACCTTGGTCTTCCTCCTGCCCGACCATTTTTTCAGACGCAGCTGCATCTTGCGGCTACGCTGCCATTTGGGGTTCCCAGTGGCTAGCGGATCGTTGGCCCAGTACCATCTTAGAGGAGGCTGAATCCATCCGCACCTCCTCTCTGTTGGAATTATACCCCATCGTGGCAGCTGCTCAGGCATGGGGCCACCTCTGGGCTAACTTGCCAGTGATGTTTGTGACAGATAACCAGGCCTTGGTCGACATCTTGGCCAAGGGCAGGGCCAAGTCCCCCAAGATCATGGCGCTGTTGCGCCAGCTGGTTTGGCTGGCCCTGTCACATAACTTCCATGTGCATTGTAGCCACATCCCGGGGGAGAGGAATGTAGCAGCCGACGCACTGTCTAGGTTTAATTTTGAACTCTTCTTCCAGGTCATGCCGGAGGCCGAGCCACGCAGATATCCCACCCCGCCTTTCAGTTCCCTGTCAATGGACTAGGCTTGCTCGTCTCATCAGCAAGGGACCTGGCGCAGCAGTCCCTTGCCCCAAACACGGCCAGGAACTACCTTTCAGGCCTGAAAACCTTCCAGGAGTTTTCACGTCTGCACCCGCAGGCGGGCCTGGCGGACATTCCTTACATCATGGCCTTCATCGCCCATTGCCACCACCAGTTACACCTATCCTACAACACCATTAAGTTGTACCTAGCAGGCGTCCAACACCACACCATGCTCCGCAACCCAGGGGGCGGATCCATTTTTTCTGCGCATGCAGTCAAGGCCACCTTACGAGGGGTCCAGAAGGGTGGGTCCAATCCCTCGACCCGCAGGCAGGGCGTCACGGGAGAGATGTTCCGGAAATTATCTTCAGCCCTGGATGGTGCTCCTTTTGGGCCCTTTTCCAGCTTAATCATCAAAGCTGCCATGTACTTAGCTTTTTACGGCTTCCTTAGGCCAGGCGAGTTCACGTGCAGCACGGCGGGACGGTGCAGCCTGCACCGAGAGCAGCTGGTGAGGGTGGTTGACTATTACGCGCTGAAGATAATTATCTCCAAAACCAGTCAAACAGGCCCCCCGGTGGAGGTCCAGTTTTTTCCCACTAGTAATGAATGGTGCCCATTACAGGTATTTGACCAGCTCATCCTCGCCCTCCGGGATGCGCCACCTCACAGCCCTCTGCTACCCCATCTGAAGGGAGCTCTCACCACGGCGCAATTCATCAGCCACATCCGCACGGTAGGGTTGGACTCAGGAGCAATATCCGGTCATTCCTTCCGCATTGGGGCAGCCTCCGCGGCTTCCCGGCAGGGGGTCCCCGCCCACGTCATCCGAAAGATGGGGAGATGGCGTTCGTCTTGCTTCACCAGGTACATACCTAACCCGCAGGTGGAGATTTCGCAGGCATTTCAGTCTTTGGTGTTATAAGGTAATAAAGTCTTACACCTTAACTATTTTGTTGTTATTTTGCCCCCTTTTAGGCTACTCTCATACCCGGCTCCAGGCACACCTCAGCCGGTTAGGTTCCAGGCAGGCACGCTGCCCAAGTTTCGTATTTAGCCTTGACCACAAGTTGGTAAGGCTGAGGTTCAGCCTGCATTTGTGGGAGGGGCTTGAGCCTATTTAAACCCCCACTTACCTCATCACAGTGGGCGTTCCGGTTCTTGGTCCCACCCACCCTTTCCCTTCATTTCAAGGGTCCTCCTTAGGGTAGCCCCCTTTTAGGCTACTCTCATACCCGGCTCCAGGCACACCTCAGCCGGTTAGGTTCCAGGCAGGCACGCTGCCCAAGTTTCGTATTTAGCCTTGACCACAAATATATAAATGTGTATATGATTTTGAATTATTTTCTTGCATATATGTGATTGTGAAGCACAATCTGAGACACAGACCAATTTCTAGTGATTTACTAATGGGCGTATTTTCTTTGTTAATTATACACCCCTTCCCATCACCTGTGTAGGTAATGGGAGTAGGTGATGTTGTCATAAGGGGAGGAGTATATTCCTTTATATAAACTAGGTCATTTTATATACCTGTATCTGTTGATGAAGGCATGCTAGCCGAAACTCGTCCAGGATTGTGGACATTTCTAATTTGATGAAATAAACATCCCATTGATTGAAGACACGACTGCTGGGATTTTTCGATGATTCTCTGCTATGACATGAAGACTGATTCTCTGCTGACATGAAGCCTGATTCTCTGCTATGGGACCTCTCTCCAATTGATATTGGTTAATTTTTATTTATTTTATTTTTATTTTTATTCATTTCCCTATCCACATTTGTTTGCAGGGGATTTAACTACATTTTGCTGCCTTTTGCAGCCCTCTAGCCCTTTCCTGGGCTGTTTTACAGCCTTTTTAGTGCCGAAAAGTTCGGGTACCCATTGACTTCAATGGGGTTCGGGTTCAGGACGAAGTTCGGGTCGGGTTCGGATCCTGAACCCGAACATTTCCGGGAAGTTCGGCCGAACTTCTCGAACCCGAACATCCAGGTGTTCGCTCAACTCTACTGACAATTATTATTATTTTTTTTACCTGTCTACTAGGTATAGCAGTGGTACATCACACCCAAAAATTGGTGAATTTCACCCGAAAATGAAACTGACAAAATAATTATTTTTTTTACTTGTCTACTAGGTATAGCAGTGGTACATCACACCCAAAAATTTGTGAATTTCACCAGAAAATGTAACTGACAAAGTAGTGAAATGACATAAAATGAAATAAACTTTGTACAAATAAAAAAAATATATTTGATTTATGAGGTGGAGTTCCATATGGAGTAGGAGTTTGAGGAGGCGGTGGACGTAGTGGTGTAGGTGGAAGCGGCGGTGTAGGAGGTAGAGGTAGCCAACACTGGTTTTTGGTTTTAATTTAAATTTTTAATTAGGGTACCCTACAAAATGATCCCTCTTCCTCCTCCTCCTGTGCCACATCCTCTTCCATCATCGCCAGCAGCGTTTTTTCAAGGAGGCATAGAAGTGGGATAGTAACGCTTAAAATGGCGTTATCGGCACTGGCCATGGTGGTGGAGTGCTCGAAACAGCGCAACAAGGAACACAGGTCTCGCATGGAGGCCCAGTCATTGGTGGTGAAGTGGTGCTGTTCCACAGAGTGACTCACCCGTGCATGCTGCAGCTGAAACTCCACTATCGCCTGCTGCTGCTCGCACAGTCTGTCCAGCATGTGCAAGGTGGAGTTCCACCTTGTGGGCACGTCGCATATGAGGCAGTGAGTGGGAAGGCCGAAGTTACGCTGCAGCGCTGACAGGCGAGCAGCAGCAGGGTGAGAACGGCGAAAGCGCGCACAGACGGGCCGCACTTTATGCAGCAGCTCTGACATATCAGGGTAATTTTTAAGGAATCTCTGCACCACCAAATTCAGCACATGTGCCAGGCAAGGGATGTGCATCAAACCGGCTAGTCCTAGAGCTGCTACGAGATTTCGCCCATTATCACAAACCACAAGGCCGGGCTTGAGGCTCACTGGCACCAACCACTCATCGGTCTGTTGTTCAAGGCCCGTCCACAGCTCCTGGGCGGTGTGGGGTTTGTCCCCCAAACAGATAAGTTTTAAAACTGCCTGCTGTCGTTTACCCCTGGCTGTGCTGAAGTTGGTGGTGAAGGTGTTACGTTGACCGGATGGGGAGCCGGTAGAAGATGAGGAAGCGGAGTAGGAGGAGGAAGCAACAGGAGGCAAACTGAAGCGCCCTGCAATCTTCGGTGGTGGAAGGACATGCGCCAAACTGCTATCCGCCTCAGGCCCAGCCGCCACTGCATTTACCCAGCGTGCTGTTATGGAGATATAACGTCCCTGACCGTGCTTACTGGTCCACGTATCCGTAGTGAGGTTCACCTTGCCACAGATGGCATTGCGCAGTGCACACCTGATTTTGTCCCCTACTTGGTTGTGCAGAGAAGAGATGGCTCGCCTGGAAAAGTAGTGGCGGCTGGGCACGACGTACTGTGGGACAGCCACTGCCTTAAGGCCTTTAAAACTATCTGTCTCCACCAGACGGAATGACAGCATTGCAAAGGCCAGTAATTTAGAAATGCTGGCATTCAGGGCTACAGTTCGCGGGTGGGTAGAGGGGTACTTCCTCTTCCTCTCTAGCATTTGGGAGATGGAGAGCTGAATGAACGCTTCCGTGGGACATTGTGGATATGCTTGGTGACCCAGGTGTTGGTATTGCTGGCAGATCCTCTGTTTGCGGGGTGGCAGGCGGCACTGTCACTCCAGAGGTGGATGAAGAGGCAGAGACTGCAGCAGAAGAGGAAGCAGGAGCAGCCAGAGACCTTTCTTGGTTTTTGAGGTGTCTACTCCACTGCAGCTCGTGCTTAGCACTTAAATGCCTGGTCATGCAGGTTGTTCTCAGGTTGAGAACGTTTATGCCTCGCTTCAGGCTCTTATGGCACAGCATGAAAACCACTTGTGTCTTGTCGTCAGCACATTGTCTGAAGAACTGCCACGCCAGGGAACTCCTTGGAGCTGGCTTTGGTGTGCTCGGTCCCTTGCTGCGGTGGGCAGTAGCAGGTGTACTGTCTAGAGGACGGCCGCTCCACTTTTGTACCCTGCTCCCTCTTCTGCTGTGCTGGTGGCTCTGTGCGACCACCACCTCTTCCTCCGAACTACATGGGTCACTCGCATGACCTTGATTCCTTGTAGGGTTAAGGACCTCATCGTCCTCCACATCATCTTCCTCCCAGTCTTCACCCCTGCCCTCCTTGTCGGTCTGCACACTTTCGAAAGCCCCAGCAGTTGGCACCTGTGTTTCGTCATCATCCGAGACGTGCTGCAATGGTCCTCCCATGTAGTCATCTTGAAAAATAAGTGGCTGGGCATCGGTGCACTCAATCTCTTCCACTTCTGGTGCAGGGATAGGTGGATTGCCCTGGTAAACCCTGCTAACAGAGTTATCAAAATGCAGAAGAGACTGCTGCATGACTTGGGGCTCAGACTGCTTGGCTGATTTGCAAGGGGATGAGGTGAAAGACTGATGGACATCGGCTGCATGTGCCAACTCTGATCTTTCAGCAGGAGACTGGGTGGGAGACAATGTGAAGGAACTGGAGTCACTGTCAGCAACCCAATCTACTATCGCCTGTACTTGTTCAGGCCTCACCATTCGTAGAGCCAGATTAGGCCCGACCAAATACCGCTGCAGGTTCTGTCGCCTACTCACACCTGAGGAAGGGGTTTTACTTGTGCGTGTTGCTGGCACAGATCGACCACGTCCTCTTCCTGCAACATGAGCTCCACCAGCAGCACCACGACCTGGGCCACGTCCCTTATTTGACGCTCTCCTCATATTTCTCAAATTTAGGATCTTGTCCTAAATGGGTGTTTAATTAATAGCAGAATAGAACGACAGTATGTAAAGGGTGTATCTCACATGCCCTGATCCAGACTAGGCCGCAATTAAAGATTTGTGCCCAAAATGGGTGTTTGTTTAATAACTGAATAGAACCACATTATGTAAAGGGTGTATCTCACACCGCCTTTTTCCAAACTAAGCCTCAATTAAAATTGTTTGCCCAAAATGGCTGTATTTCAAATACCCGAATAGAAACACAGTATCTAAAGTGTGTATCTCACAATGACATATGCAGCAAAGGCTGCAAAATTTACTTTTTTGCCCAAAACGGGCTTTTGTTTAATAACTGAATATGACAGCAGTATATATTCCTTGAATTTGACAAGTGCTGATGCTGCAAGGGCTGAAAAATTTAGTTTTTCGCCCAAAAAGGGTGTTTTATTAATTGAAGAATATAATCACAGTATCAAAAGGGTGTATCTCACACGTACAGATGCAGAATTGGCCGCAATTAAAGATTTGTGCCCAAAATGAGTGTTTGTTTAATAACTGAATAGAACCACACTATGTAAAGGCTGTATCTCACAATGACATATGCAGCAAAGGCTGCAAAATAAACATTTTTTCCCCCAAATGGGTGTTTGTTTAATAACTGAATATGACAGCAGTATATAACCCTTGAATTTGACACGTGCTGATGCTACAAGGGCTGTACAATTGTGTATTTTGCCCAAAAAGGGTGTTTTATTAATTGAAGAATATAACCCCAGTATATAAAGGGTGTATCTCATATGCCCTGACCCACACTAGGCCGCAATTAAAGATTTGTGCCCAAAATGGCTGTATTTCAAATAACTGAATAGAACCACACTATGTAAAGGCTGTATCTCACACACCCTTATCCAGACTAGGCCGCAATTAAAGATTTGTTTAATAACTGAATATGGGTGTTTGTTTAATAACTGAATATGACAGCAGTATATAACCCTTGAATTTCACATGTGCTGATGGTGCAAGGCCAGAAAAATTGTGTATTTTGCCCAAAAAAGGGTGTCATATTAATAGAAGAATATAACCCCAGAATATAAAGGGTGTATCTCACACGCCCTGACCCACACTAGGCCGCAATTAAAGATTTGTGCCCAAAATGGCTGTATTTCAAATAACTGTATGTAAAGGCGGTATCTCACAATGACATATGCAGCAAAGGCTGCAAAATAAACTTAATAATTGAATTTGACAGCAGTATATAACCCTTGAATTTCACACATGCTAATGCAGCAAGGGCTGTAAAATATTGGGTATTTTGGCAAAAAAGTGTGTTTTTAAAAACCCAGAAAATTATGGCTGTATTTCTAGCTGAAATTGCACACTGACTAATCCAGATGTTAGATATTGCAAAAAAAAATTGTTTTTTTACTAACTGAATATGAAAGCTGTATATAACCCTTGATTTTCACATGTGCTGATGCTGCAAGGGCTTTAAAATAGTGGATATTTCTAGCTTAAATTGCACACTGACTAATCCAGATGTTGTATATTGCCAAAAAAGTGTGTTTTTTTAGTAACAGAATATGAAAGCTGTATATATTAAACTTGAATTTCACACGTGCTGATGCTGCAAGGGCTGTAAAATTGGGTATTTTGGCAAAAAAGTGTGTTTTTAAAAACCCAGAAAATTATGGCTGTATTTGTAGCTTAAATTGCACACTGACTAATCCTGCAAATGCACCAGATGTTATATATTGCCAAAAAGGGTGATTTTTTAAAACCAGATTATTTGTGCAGTTTTTCAAGCTTGGATTTCAATGTCACAAAAGCTCAGATGCAGTGCTGGTGCACTGAACTGTCATAAAAAAACACTCTGATATACTGCATATTTGGGATTAGACGTGCATAAGTGAGTGTCACATTTAGGCCAGAAATACGGCTTTGTGCTTACTGGGGTGAAAAAAAGACATCTGTTTCATATAGTGCACATCTGGGATTAGACGTGCAAAAGTGAGTGTCACATTTAGGCCAGAAATACCGCTTTTTGCTTAAGGAGGTGAAAAAAATACATCTGTTTCATATAGTGCACATCTGGAATTAGACGTGCATAAGTGAGTGTCACATTTACGCCAGAAATACGGCTTTGTGCTTACTGGGGTAAAAAAAAAGACATCTGTTTCATATACTGCACATCAGGGATTAGACGTGCATAAGTGATTGTCACATTTAGGCCAGAAATACGGCTTTGTGCTTACTGGGGTGAAAAAAATACATCTGTTTCATATAGTGCACATCTGGGATTAGACGTGCATAAGTGAGTGTCACATTTAGGCCAGAAATATGACTTTTTGGTTACTGAGGTTATAAAAACCCTCTGATATACTGCACATCTGGGATTAGACGTGCATAAGTGAGTGTCACATTTAGGCCAGAAATACGGCTTTGTGCTTACTGGTAAACTATCTCACACTTATTACAAATAAGTTGGTAGACATTCCTTAATACTTATTTATTCACAGCCTGATGAACGTTAAAAGAAAAAAACAAAAACTTTATTAAAGTCTGTTTAAAAGGATGGCAAAAGGCCTATATGTCACAGTCTGTGACCACCAGGCAACCAAACTTGAAACGTGCAGAAAGGGACTATATAATAACCCTCTGCACAGTTGCAGGTCTGGACTAAACACCTGACTTGCTAGCAAGTAGCTGCTAATCAACTGCAAGCAGGATATCAGGACACGGTTCACACTATGAATGGAAACTAGTGTGTTCTTGTGGATGTTCTGACCAGTGTGGCTAAATCAGCTGATTACTGGCCAGATGGGGCTATATTCAGTTACCCGCACTGACTATACTGGGCTTTACACGTGTGGTCTAGGGTTCAGACCGGTGCACCACACTCGTATACGCTATACCGCTGTGTCTGGAGCGACTACTCTGTAGCCTCACTAATCCAGAAGGTACTACAGCGTGTAGCGTTACTAGAGTATATGTGGACACATACACCCCCTCATATAGTTCCATGTTCAGGCCAGCCTTCAGACATCCACTCACTTATGGCCAGTATATTTTGGCTACATCCACTCACTTGCAGCCAGTATATTTTGGCTACATCCACTCACTTGCAGCCAGTATGTTTTGGCCACAAGGTAAAATGTCGCATCTCATGCACACCCTGCCTAAAGAGCCGTGTCCTGAAGGTTTAACGACAGCTCTGCGCGTTTCCACGTGACATGTGTTCGTCACGTATCTTCAGGAGCTTGCTAAAGAAATGCCTATGTCAAGACAACATGCCCCGCACTGTTGTGTGCTAGGGCTCCGGCGCTATGATGGCCGTACGCGGCCGAAAGAGTGCCAACTTCATATGGCTGAAGCCCCACCTATCGGGAGGGGTGTGCCGGTATCCCTACCAATCAGAACTATGGGCGTGTACCAAATCCCGCCCTCTGACCAGCAAGTACCGCAATGATCCTTACCCTTCCCGAAAAGTTTGCGCATGCGCAGTTTATGGGGGAATCCAAATCGCGGCCCGTATACCATCTTCAGATTCCGAACAAATCTGCTGGCCGGGACCCACAGAGGGGTGGTCCTCCGAGGAAACAGATACCAATCCCTATCTAGAATTTACTGACGGGGAGAGGCATCCCCATTACATATTAACATTAGAATATTACTGCAGATCGCAGCTGGTCGCAAAACAGAGTGTGCTCAATATACAATTATGTATATAGGCATGTGTTAGTACTCGTCCACATTGCTTCTTTGCGGAGTAGGGGTATGTCAATATCACCTCCACGGATTGACATCTTGACTTGTTCAATCCCCTGTACTCTCAGCACATCAGGGTCACCGTCATGCATATCACATACATGACGTGCCACAGATGCGTCCCGCTGATTACGAATATCAGACAGATGTTCCCCAAATCGACGTCTCAGTTCACGTTTGGTTTTGCCGACGTATTGTGACCCACATCGACAGCTGATCAAGTATACAATACCTATAGAAGTACATCTAATAAATGAGCGTATATTATATCTCTTCCCTGTTGTATGGCTGGTAAAAAATCCTCCTCTTAGGATATTTTTACAGATGATACATGAGCCGCAGGGAAAAGTGCCCTTTAAGGTAT
The DNA here is from genome assembly GCF_905171765.1 of Bufo bufo. Lineage (NCBI taxonomy): Eukaryota > Metazoa > Chordata > Amphibia > Anura > Bufonidae > Bufo > Bufo bufo. Next base: position 563,282,931 of record NC_053392.1, on the reverse strand, counting down.
TCTTCAGCCAGGTTTCATTCTTCGGATGTGTATACAATCTGTGTACCAAATGGTCACGTAGATTAGAACTACGTCGATACGTAATTGAGGGACGGTCTGGAATTAGTTCCCCTCAAAAATGGACCAATGATTTTGTAGAATATCACGGACATTTTGATGGGCCTTATCAAAAGTTGCAACAATTCTGGGTATAGTGTCCTCGCTACTGCTCGTTTTTGGAACCAGGAGTGTAGTGCGGTCGGTGCTCATCGAATGATAAAATGCTCTTTTCAGGGTATGTTGGGGATACCCCCGATTCATAAGTTGGCCTCTCAAATCAGACGCAACCGCTCTAAAATCACCTAGTTCGGAGCAGTTCCTCCTGGCCCTGAGGTACTGTCCCTTGGGGATACCTCTTTTTAGGGCCAGTGGATGACCACTCTCCCAATGCAGGAGGTTATTGGTTGAGGTTTTCTTTCTGAACAGATTGGTGGTAATCTTTCTGTCAGTACCAATGGTGATCAGCAGGTACAAGAACGCAATCTGTCGCTCTTGTACCTCTGATGTAAAAAATAACCCCATTTGGTTTACATTTAATACTGCCACAAATGCCATAAATCTCTCACGTGTCCCCTTCCATAGTATCAGCACATCGTCGATGTACCTTATCTACAGTTGTACACTTGATGTAAACTTCTCCATAGCATCACCAAACACAACTTCCTTCTCCCACCAGCCCAGGTACAAATTGGCGAACGTCGGGCACAGGGACTGCCCATGGCAACGCCCCTGAGTTGGTGGTAGATGTACTGATCAAAAAGAAAGACGTTGCGGGTGAGGGCAAAGTAAAGCAACTGCATCAGGAAGATGTTATGCTGGCGACAGTGTTCGCCCCTCTGTTGGATGAAGGCCTCGACAGCCCTACACCCAGAGTCATGGGGTATAGAGCTGTACAAGGCCTCAACATCCAAAAGAGTGAGGAGAACATCCTACTCGCACTGAGAGAAAGTCTTTGGAGGAACTTGAGAGGGACACTTCTATCGTCATTAAGCCTTCCGACAAAGGAGGCAATATTGTCGTGATGGAGCAGGAGGACTATCGCTCCATGTGTCTCCGCCTACTAGAGGACACTAAAACCTATAAACGTCTCTCCACTAATCCTACCTCTATATTTAGGGATCAGCTCGCGACTCTGTTGAATACGATCAGCAAAAATGAATTGGAATATCTGCTTCCTAAATCCCCGGTTGTTGCTACATTTTACAGTCTGCCCAAATTACACAAACAAGGGCCAGTGTTAAAGGGTAGACCCATTGTCTTGGGCATTGGCAGCCTTACTGCCAACATTAGCACATATCTGGATAGAATCTTGCGTCCATTTGTTGTGTCCTTGCGGTCCTATGCCCGAGACACCATTGATGTACTACAACGTCTGGAGGGCATTCAGTGCGAGGAGGATGTTCTCCACACTATTTTGGATGTTGAGGCCTTGTACAGCTCTATCCCCCATGACTCTGGGTGTATGGCTGTCGAGGCCTTCATCCAACAGAGGGGCGAACACTGTCGCCGGCATAACATCTTCCTGATGCAGTTGCTTGACTTTGTCCTCACTCGCAACGTCTTTCTTTTTGATCAGTACATCTACCACCAGCTCAGGGGCGTCGTCATGGGCAGTCCCTGTGCCCTGTGCCCCGACGTTCGCCAATTTGTACCTGGTCTGGTGGGAGAAGGAAGTTGTGTTTGGTGATGCTATGGAGCAGTTTACATCAAGTGTACAACTGTGGATAAGGTACATAGACGATGTGCTGATACTATGGAAGGGGACATGTGAGAGCTTTATGGCATTTGTGGCAGCATTAAATGTAAACCAGATGGGGTTATTTTTTACATCAGAGGTACAAGAGCGACAGATTGCATTCTTGGACCTGCTGATCACCATTGGTACTGACAGAAAGATTACCACCAATCTGTTCAGAAAGAAAACCTCAACCAATAACCTCCTGCATTGGGAGAGTGGTCATCCACTGGCTCTAAAAAGAGGTATTCCCAAGGGACAGTACCTCAGGGCCAGGAGGAACTGCTCCGAACTAGGTGATTTTAGAGCGGTTGCGTCTGATTTGAGAGGCCGATTTATGAATCGGGGGTATCCCCAATATACCCTGAAAAGAGCATTTTATCTTTCGATGAGCACCGACCGCACTACACTCCTGGTTCCAAAAACGAGCAGTAGCAAGAACCCTATACCCAGAATTGTTGCAACTTTTGATAAGGCCCATCAAAATGTCCGTGATATTCTACAAAATCATTGGTCCATTTTGCAATCAGACCCAGACATTGGGGAACTAATTCCAGACCGTCCCTCAATTACGTATCGACGTAGTTCTAATCTACGTGACCATTTGGTACACAGTTTGTATACACATCCGAAGACTGAAAACCCTGCTGAAGAATACCTTAAAGGGCACTTTTCTCTGCGGCTCATGTATCATCTGTAAAAATATCCTAAGAGGAGGATTTTTTACCAGCCATACAACAGGGAAGAGATATAATATACGCTGATTTATTAGATGTACTTCTATAGGTATTGTATACTTGATCAGCTGTCGATGTGGGTCACAATACGTCGGCAAAACAAGACGTGAACTGAGACGTAGATTTGGGGAACATCTGTCTGATATTCGTAATCAGCGGGACACATCTGTGGCACGTCATGTATGTGATATGCATGACGGTGACCCTGATGTGCTGAGAGTACAGGGGATTGAACAAGTCAAGATGTCAATCCGTGGAGGTGATATTGACATACCCCTATTCCGCAAAGAAGCAATGTGGACCTTTAAGCTGCAGACAATTCAACCGAAAGGGTTAAATGAGGCTATCTCATATGCCAGCTTTATTTGATGTATCAGCCCTTTCCATATTGCAGTGCGCGTCATCCTACACAGTTTAGCATGTTTGGTGTCCTGCTCCATAGCATATGCGGTCATATTATTTCTTTTTCCTGTTCTGTCAAGTGGTCGAGTACTAACACATGCCTATATACATAATTGTATATTGAGCACACTCTGTTTTGCTACCAGCTGCGATCTGCAGTAATATTCTAATGTTAATATGTAATGGGGATGCCTCTCCCCGTCAGTAAATCAAGATGGGGATTGGTATCTGTTTCCTCGGAGGACCACCCCTCTGTGGATCCCGGCCAGCAGATTTGTTTGGAATCTGAAGATGGTATACGGGCCGCGATTTGGATTCCCCCATAAACTGTGCATGCGCAAACTCGTCGGGAAGGGTAAGGATCATTGCGGTACTTGCCTCTCAGAGGGCGGGATTTGGTACACGCCCATAGTTCTGATTGGTAGGGATACCGGCACACCCCTCCCGATAGGTGGGGCTTCAGCCATATGAAGTCGGCGCTCTTTCGGCCGCGTACGGCCATCATAGTGCCGGAGCCCTAGCACACAAAAGTGCGGGGCATGTTGTCTTGACATAGGCATTTCTTTAGCAAGCTCCTGAAGATACGTGACGAACACATGTCACGTGGAAACGCGTAGAGCTGTCGTTAAACATTCAGGACACGGCTCTTTAGGCAGGGTGTGCACGAGAAGCGACATTTTACCTTGTAGCCAAAACATACTGGCCGCAAGTGTGTGGATGTAGCCAAAATATACTGGCCGCAAGTGAGTGGATGTAGCCAAAATATACTGGCCGCAAGTGTGTGGATGTAGCCAAAATATACTGTCCGCAAGTGAGTGGATGTTTGAGAGGCTGGCCTGAACACGGAACTATATGAGGGGGTGTATGTGTCCACATATACTCTAGTAACGCTACACGCTGTAGTACCTTCTGGATTAGTGAGGCTACAGAGTAGTCGCTCCAGACACAGCGGTATAGCGTATACGAGTGTGGTGCACCGGTCTGAACCCTAGACCACACGTGTAAAGCCCAGTATAGTCAGTGCGGCTAACTGAATATAGCCCCATCTGGCCAGTAACCAGCTGATTTAGCAACACTGGTCAGAACATCCACAAGAACACACCAGTTTCCATTCATAGTGTGAACCGTGTCCTGATATCCTGCTTGCAGTTGATTAGCAGCTACTTGCTAGCAAGTCAGGTGTTTAGTCCAGACCTGCAACTGTGCAGAGGGTTATTATATAGTCCCTCTCTGCACGTTTCAAGTTTGGTTGCCTGGTGGTGACAGACTGTGACATATAGGCCTTTTGCCCTCCTTTTAAACAGACTTTAATAAAGTTTTAGTTTTTTTATTTTAACGTTCATCAGGCTGTGAATATATTTGTGCTTACTGGGTTGAAAAAACCCTCTAATATACTGCACATCTGGGATTAGACGTGCATAAGTGACTGTCACATTTAGGCCACAAATACGGCTTTGTGCTTACTGGGGTAAAAAAACCTTCTGATATACTGCACATCTGGAATTAGACGTGCATAAGTGACTGTCACATTTAGGCCACAAATACGGCTTTGTGCTTACTGGGGTGAAAAAACCTTCTGATATACTGCACATCTGGAATTAGACATGCATAAGTGACTGTCACATTTAGGCCAGAAATACGGCTTTGTGCTTACTGGGTTGAAAAAACCCTCTAATATACTGCTTATCTGAGTTTAGACGTGCATAACTGACTGTCACATTTAGGCCACAAATATGGCTTTGTGCTTACTGGGGTAAAAAAACCCTCTTATATACTGCACATCTGTGATTAGACGTGCATAAGTGACTGTCACATTTAGGCCACAAATACGGCTTTGTGCTTACTGGGGTGAAAAACCCTCTAATATACTGCACATCTGGGATTAGACGTGCATAAGTGACTGTCACATTTAGGCCACAAATACGGCTTTGTGCTTACTGGGGTGAAAAACCCTCTAAAATACTGCACATCTGGGATTAGACGTGCATAACTGACTGTCACATTTAGGCCAGAAATACAGCTTTGTGCTTACTGGGGTGAAAAAACCCTCTAATTTACTGCACATCTGGGATTAGACGTGTATAAGTGACTGTCACATTTAGGCCACAAATATGGCTTTGTGCTTACTGGGGTGAAAAAACCCTCTGATATACTGTACATCTGGGATTAGACGTGCATAAGTGACTGTCACATTTAGGCCACAAATACGGCTTTGTGTTTACTGGGGTGAAAAAACCCTCTAATATACTGCACATCTGGGATTAGACGTGTATAAGTGACTGTCACATTTAGGCCACAAATACGGGCTTGTGCTTACTGGGGTGAAAAAAAACTCTGATATACTGCATATCTGATATTAGACGTGCATAAGTGACTGTCACATTTAGGCCACAAATACGGCTTTGTGCTTACTGGGGTGAAAAACCCTCTAATATACTGCACATCTGGGATTAGACGTGCATAAGTGACTGTCACATTTAGGCCACAAATACTGCTTTGTGCTTACTGGGGTGAAAAACCCTCTAAGATACTGCACATCTGGGATTAGACGTGCATAACTGACTGTCACATTTAGGCCAGAAATACAGCTTTGTGCTTACTGGGGTGAAAAAAACCCTCTAATTTACTGCACATCTGGGATTAGACGTGTATAAGTGACTGTCACATTTAGGCCACAAATATGGCTTTGTGCTTACTGGGGTGAAAAAAACCTCTGATATTCTGCATATCTGGGATTAGACGTGCATAAGTGAGTGTCACATTCAGGCCAGAAATACAGCTTTTTGGTTACAGGGGTGCAAAAAAAAATCTGTTTCATATAGTGCACATCTGGGATTTGACGTGCATAAGTGAGTGTCACATTTAGGCCAGAAATATGGCTTTTTGGTTACTGGGGTTATAAACACCCTCTGATATACTGCACATCTGGGATTTGACGTGCATAAGTGAGTGTCACATTTAGGCCAGAAATACAGCTTTTTGCTTACTGGGGTGAAAAAAATACATCTGTTTCATATAGTGCACATCTGGGATTAGACATTCATAAGTGAGTGTCAGATTTAGGCCAGAAATGCGGCTTTGTGCTTACTGGGGTGAAAAAACCCTCTGATATACTGCACATCTGGGATTAGACGTGCATACATTTCTGTGAAATTTAGGCCACAAATACTGCTGTCATATAGAGTTTTAAAAAAAACAGCTCATGTCGCTTGCTGTCCCACAGTACGTCGTTCCCAGCTGCCACTACTTCTCCAGGAGAGCCGTGCCCTCCCTGCACAACCAAGTATTGGATAAAATCAAGTGTGCACTGCGCAACGCCATCTGTGCCAAGGTCCACCTAACCACAGATACGTGGACCAGTAAGCACAGCCAGGGACGCTATATCTACCTAACTGCACACTGGGTAAATGTAGTGGCGGCTGGGCCCCAGGCGGAGAGCTGTTTGGCGCACAACCTTCCGCCACCAAGGATTTCAGGGCATCATTCTTTGCCTCCTGTTGCCTCCTCTTCCTACTCGGCTTCCTCCTCCTCTTCTACCACCTCCTCATCTGGTCAGCGACAGATCTTCACCACCAACTTCAGCACAGCCAGGGGTAAACGTCAGCAGGCCGTTCTGAAACTGATGTGTTTGGGGGACAGGCCCCACACCGAGCAGGAGTTGTGGTGGGGTATAGAACAACAGACCGATGAGTGGTTGCTGCTGGTGAGCCTCAAGCCCGGCCTGGTGATGTGCGATAATGGGCGAAATCTCGTTGCAGCTCTGGGACTAGCCGGTTTGACTCACATCCCTTGCCTGGCGCATGCTGAATTTGGTGGTGCAGAAATTCATTCACAACTACCCCGACATGTCAGAGCTGCTGCGTAAAGTGCGGGCCGTCTGTGTGCGCTTTCGGCGTTCTCATCCTGCCGTCGCTCGGCTGTCTGCTCTACAGCGTAACTTCGGCCTTCCGGCTCACCGCCTCACCGGAACTCCACCTTGCACATGCTGGAGAGACTGTGCGAGCAGCAGCAGGCCATAGTGGAGTTTCAGCTGCAGCACGACCGGGTGAGTCGCACTGCGGAACAGCACCACTTCACCACCAATGACTGGGCCTCCATGCGAGACCTGTGTGCCCTGATGCGCTGTTTCCAGTACTCCACCAACATGGCCAGTGCCGATGACGCCGTTATCAGCGTTACAATACCACTTCTATGTCTCCTTGAGAAAACACTTTGGGCGATGATGGAAGAGGATGTGGCCCAGGACGAGGAGGAGGAAGAGGGGTCATCTCTAACACTTTCAGACCAGTCTTTTAGAAGTGGCTCAGAAAGAGGATTTTTGCAACAGCAGAGGCCAGGTACAAATTTGGCCAGCCAGGGCCCACTACTGGAGGAGGAGGAGGAGGATGGGGATGAAGCATGTTCACAGCGGGGTGGCATCCAACGCAGCTCGGGCCCATCACTGGTGCGTGGCTGGGGGGGTACAGAGGACGCAGACTATACACCTCCCACAGAGGACAGCTTGTCCTTACCTCTGGGCAGCCTGGCACACATGAGAGACTACATGCTGCAGTGCCTGCGCAACGACAACAGAGTTGCCCACATTTTAACGTGTGCTGACTACTGGGTGGCCACCCCGCTGGATCCCCGTTACAAAGACAATGTGCCCTCCTTAATTCCCTCACTGGAGCGTAATCGGAAGATGCGAGACTACAGGCGCACGCTGGTAGACGCGCTTCTGAGAGCATTCCCGACTGACTCCGGGGACAAGTGGAAGCACAAGGCGAAGGCAGGGGAGGAGGAAGAGGTCGCCAACGCAGCTGTGTCAGCGCCAGCACCTCAGAAGGCAGGGTTAGCATGGCCGACATGTGGAAAAGCTTTGTCACCTCGCCGCAACAACTGCTGATATGGAGCGTGTTAGCAGGAGGCAGCATTTGAACAACATGGTGGAACAGTACCTGTGCACACGCCTACACGTACTGACTGATGGTTCTGCCCAGCGATGGACTGGCCATCGGGAGTACCGGGAGAATCCCGGTGGGCCGATCGAATTATGGGCCGGCCAGGGCCGCCAGGCATCAGGGGGGTAAAGCTCCAGTAACAGCAGGCAGTGTGGGGGCGGCGCTCACTCACTGACGTCACACGCCTGCTCCTCCCACTAGGCGGCGCAGGCGCGTGACGTCAGTGAGTGAGCGCTGCCGCCCGCACTTGTTACTGGAGGCTGGAGGCGGGAGCTGAATATGTAAGGTAGTAAAACTCTTTACTAAAGAGATGAGCGCTGTGCCCCCACGTGTAGTAGAATACCTACCTGGAGCCAGTGCCAGACTGTGCACAGAAAGGGCACTTTGTCACTGTGGACAAAGTATGGCACTTTCTGTGCACAGATTGGCTCTAGGTGGGTACAGTGTGGCACTGCAGTCACTAAGGGCACTATTTATCTGGGCATAGTAGGGCACTATCTGCCCACATAGTCAACATATGGCGCTCTGGGCACTGCCATATAATAGTGTGGGTACGGTACGGCGATATTTGGTTCTATGTGGGCACTGTATGATTGTGGGCAGATAGTGCCATACTATCCACAGATAAATGGCGCATTTAGTGCCTGTCGTGCCCACATAGTGCCATATAGAACCCATACTCGGAAAGCGCCATACTTGTGTAGACAGAGTATAATTATAGGCAAAGTATGGCACTTTCTGCCCACGTTTTAGCTCTAGGTAGGTATGATATGGCACTTTGTGGGCACTGTAGACACTAAATACACAACTTATCTGAGCATAGTATGCCCAGGTCTTCCCACGGTCATACAGTGCTCAGATAGCGCCATGTTATGCACAGATAAATGGTGTATTTCTTGCTTATGGTACCATACAGTACCTACCTAAAGTGAAAACCTACAGTACTTTGGCCACAGTCATACAGTGCCGACATAGAGCCAAAGTATGGCACTTTCTATGCACCTAGGTAGGTACTATATGGGTACAAATGCGCTATTTTTCTGTGAATAGGAGGGCACTATCGTGCTCTATGTGGGCACTGTATCACTATTAGGGCAGATAGTGCCATAGAGACAAAATGTCTCCCAGCACATTATACATGGCTCGTCATCATGGTTACGACCTCCCTGTAATCCAGCATTGGTGGTCGAAAAAAGCACCAAACTATGTGCACTCCCACAATCCCGGCTACTCCTATAGTGTGCAAGCATGACCACCGCTGCTGGATTACAGGGTGGTCAAAACCATGGAAACGAGCAGTGCATAATGTGATGGAAAAATGACTCCCGCCAGCAAAGGAAGCAATATGGACAATCACAATACATTAGTTTTTTTTTGAGTGTGTTTGGGAAAAATAAAGTGGGCCGGTCTGGCTGAAGTCCAGGGCCACTTTATTGTCCCAGTCCATCCCTGGTTCTGCCCCATTTAACTTTTGGGTCTCCAAATTGTCCACATGGCCAGAGCTTGCCCTGTATGCCTTGGAGGTGCTGGCCTGCCTTGCAGCCAGTTTACTCTCTGAGTGTGTATTTAGCACGGCAGGAGGTGTCATTACAGACAGACGCAGCCGCCTGTCCACAGCCAACATGGACAAGCTCACGTTCATTAAAATGAACCAGGCTTGGATCCCTCAGGACTTTCCTGTACTTGAATGTCCCAATATTTTGGGGGATACCCCTATGTAAAAATGCAAAATAACACACATCTGTGTTGGCTACCTATTTCTCCTTCGCCGTCGCTTCCACCTAGACCGCCACGTGAGCCTACACAGCTACATCCACCCATTCACCGCCTCCTCAACCTCTTCCTTCTACATCATTCCTAATTTTTATTTTTTTAAGGTCTTTTATGTTTTTTTTATTCATTTCCCTATTCACATTTGTTTGCAGAGCATTTGCCATGCTCTTAAGCACATTTTGCTGCCTTTTGCAGCTCTCTAGCTCTTTCCATGACATTTTTACAGCCATTTTAGTCCTCAAAAGTTCGGGTCCCAATTGACTTAAATGGTGTTCGGGTTCGGGGTCAAGTTCGGGTCCCGAACCCGAATTTTTTTTTTCAAGTTCGGTCGAACCTGCCGAACCCGAACATCCAGGTGTCCGCTCAACTCTACCCCTGAGCTGTAGCAGAAAAGCCACTCCCCTTGAGCTGACAGCTTGATATAAATCTAGCAGAGCAATAATTGGCAAGATCTCTGGATCCTTGTGAGGTACAGGGCTGGTTCTAGCTTTGTTAGAAAGAGGTTGTCATGTACTATATCAGGCATGGCCAACCTGTGGCTCTCCAGCTGTTGTAAAACTACAATTCCCACCATGCCCTGCTGTAGGCTGATAGCTGTTGGCAGTCCGAGCATGCTGGGAGATGTAGTTTTGCAACATCTGGAGAGCCTCAGGTTGGCCATCCCTGTACTATATGATCTCTGACTTTCATTTTTTATATTAGTCATGGGATAGCCCCTTTAAAGAGTACCATACAAAGAATATCCTGTAGTGATTTGTTTGTTCCCGCTGACAGTGATTTCCTTTGGTATAGAAAATCATTTTGAAAATGCTGCTGGAATAGTGGCGTAATCTGATAATTAACCACCACACAGAGAATATTCATGATGCTTAGTCCTATTCCTACTTTCTTTCTACACAGTAACTTCACAACGGAAAAAAATGTTCTTAGGATTCAGAGAATTGATTTTTTTGTTCCACTTTTGTAACTTGCTGATGAGTTTCCGATGAACTAATCATTAAAAGAAATGTTTGCAATAATAAAAAAGCCTTCAAAGCTTTCACATAGGTCACAGAAGTCAAGCCACTGACCTTGGACCTGTGGCCTAAGACTGCCATATATAGAAAGCAATATATTTTAAGCTATGTTCACATCTGCATTGGAGGCTCTATTTAATGGTAGATTTGATACCAAGACTAGAGATGCATGCAACCCTATTATTCCCATCAAAGTGGTGAAGAGAGTATCAAAACCCTGATGGACCCTAATTTATGTCAATAGGGTTCACCGGGTACCATGTCGGTTCATTGTATGATGGCATTTTGGTGTGACTTCTGTGATGAATGAATGGATGAGAGCCTCAAGGTCCTGTTTCATGCCAAGCCAATAACATGTGCCGATCATTGATATACAAGTCATTCAGAGCTCTTTTAAAGGACATGTGCCATCAGAAAATGACCTATTTTTTAAATCATGATTTTATGTTTAACATAGTTGTTATTAAAATTGTTATTAATGTTTTTAAAATTTTCCATATAAATATAATTAAACAAAAAACATAAAATCATGCAGTTTTCGCACTGGCCACTAGGCATAATAATAGGCACCACTTATTGGTCTGTACAGATCATTTTACTTCTGTTATCTACTTATCTGTCATTCTAATCCTGCCTGTAATGATATCACCACTGTCTGTAGATAAGATAGGATTCACCATTCACAATAATATTGGATTGTCCAAGCTTATCTATTTTTTCCTTGTACAACGAACTTTGCACAGGTCACAAAGCATGCTGCAATGACTAGGAACAGCAATCATGCCTAACCCCGTAATTTAACCCCTCATATGCTACAATCAACAGCGATCGCAGCATCTGTGAGGTTAGGCAGAGGGATGCAGCTAAAGTTTCCCAGGGCTGTCATAGTAATATCCCTGCTGAACTGTGCACAAGGCACAGCTCAGCAGGGAGTGCATCAGAATCCTATTCCCCATAACAAGGGACAAGGGATCAAAAGATACCAGGTTCTAGTCCCCTATAGACAATAAAAAACTAGACATTACAGGTATTGCTGCATCCAAAAATATTTTTCCTGCTCAGTGCACACCGTAATAGAAAAAAAACAACAACATGCGATTAATTTTTGGTCACCTGGTCCCCTTCAAAAATGTTATAACGGTGATCAAAAAGTTGTATGCCCCACCAAAAATTGTACCAATAAAAACTCCAGTTTGTCCCGCAAAAAAAAAGCACTCAAACAGCTATGTGGACGGAAATATAAAGTTATCTCTGTCAGAAAATGGCAATGCAAAGAAAATTGTGATTTTTTTTTCCAAAGTTTTTTTTTTTAAGTAGTAAAAAATAAATACAAGTTTGATATTGCAGTATTCAATCTTAGCCCCAGAATAAGGACGTCATGTCATTTTTAGCACTCAGTTAACGCCTTAATATCAAAACACAAAAACCTTGACAGAATTTTATTTTTTTTTTATTTTTTTTTCAATTTAACCCCCAATTATTTTTTTTGCCATTTTCCAATATAAGACATGGTGAGTTAAATGGTGGCATTAAAAAATACAACTTATCCCACAAAAAAAATAAGCCTTCATATGTCTATAGGAACAAAAAATTAAAAAAAAGTTATGGCTATTGGAAGGTGGGGAGGAAAAAATGAAAATGCAAAAATGAAAATGGGCTAGGTATTAAGGGGTTAGGACATCGTATAATGCTATAAGATTACTTTATGTATGGAGCTGTTATATGGTCTCCTTATGTTGGCATTACCTGAGCACTATATGATGGCATTTACCATGTGGCACTGTATGGTATGTTATGTAATAATATGTACAGATTATTGGACTATCAAACATATTGTCGATGGGTGAGAAATACATGCAGACGCTATATGAAGGGGTTTCGTGCCACATTTGCTTTTTAGACAGACAAACCCCTCTATGTCAGCAGTGTCTTAGCCTGGGGTCAGTATACTATACTGCATTTATCACCCCCTTTTATACATCTTATCCCTGTAGATCTCAATCTGCGGTAAAATTCTCCAAATTCAGGCAGAGAGTACAGGTCAGTGTGCAGCGTACTCAAGTTAGGTGTAGAAATGTTCCTGGGTGTTGTAGTGCAATCGTGACACTAACCTGAGACAGCTGACTCTCTGCAAGGGCAGGTGATGATAAGTAATGTTCGTGACGCCAGTGCCAATTAAACGGTGGCACGCCGTTTGCTGATAGCAGGAATAACTGAGGAACCACGTGATGTTAAAACAGAATTCAAACTTTAGTAGTCATCATGCATGGACATAGATGGAAGCACAGTTCCTTTGCAGACAGTTGGTTGCAGTACATTTGATGCAGGCAATATATATATAGCAAGGTGACTTCAGAGTGTTAAACATAGGACTTGCAGTACAGGCGGCTTGCACTCTATTCCTGACTGATCCTGGAACATAGAAACTCTTCTCCAAGGCCCGCTGCCCTAGCTCTGGCTTATATCCTTGGTTTTATAATGATCAAGTACCTCCTCTGTTATCTTTAGCACCTCTTGCTTTTCTGGACTTGCCTCTGTCTCTCCCAGCACTGACTCTAGAAACTTCTGAACTCTCCAGTCTCCTCCGGCTGATTAACGGTGGTGGTACTGCTTCTGCATATATGAACTCAGGAGGGGAACCTTCTCCTTGGATCTGGAACCCGGTTACAGGGACTGCAATACCCTCTCCTGGTTTGCAGGCTTCAGGCCTGGACTTAACTCAGACATAGTCTGAACTTTAACACTGTCACAGCCAGACAGCTGAGAAGCGCTCACAGGAGCTTCTCAGATCCTCCTCCTTGAATTTCTTTGTTTTGGTTTAGTTTCTCATCTCGTTAGTCTATCTCAGCTGTCATGCAGTCAGACTGATCGCTACCCTTTAAGTTCCTCCCCATAATGCAGTAGTGTGCGGCTGATACAACTTCCTGGAGTGTGTGTGCATGCTGTTTCCAGTTCCCAGTCCTCAGTCGTCAGTCGTCTGCAGATAAGTGCTGTTTATGTATTTATGTTTTTTGTCTTTTCTGGATCCAGGTGACCCTGACTCCCTCCGTGTCAGTGTAGGGAGCCGGTGGTCGTGTCCCTTCACTATTGTAGGGTCTTCAGGTAATAGATAGCCGAGGAACGTGGATATGCGGCCATCCACCTTTGGGGTGTTCGCATAGGCTGAGCAGTGAGGGAGAGCGGCAGCTCTATTGCAGGGGTCTCCCTTTGTTCCTTAGTTGTGGATCCAGAGAGACATTATTTATATGGTATTGTCTTGTTTCCTGTACACCATCCGTGACATTATCAGCCGCCAAAACCGTCTCAAGCATGGATCCGGTTTCACTTTTGGCTGAACGCCTCCAGGGTCTTTCATTGGAGGTAGCTGATCTCCGTAGGATTTTTTCTCAGTTTCAAGTGACCGGTTCAGCTTGCGTTCATGGAGTTTGTGCTGAGCCCAAGATCTCGCTCCCGGATACGTTCTCTGGGGGTAGTGAGAATTTTGTGCGTTTTAAAGAGGCTTGCAAACTCCATTTTCGCCTTCTTCCCCATTCTTCTGGTGATGAAGAACGGAGGGTGGGGATCATTGTATCGCTGCTCAGGGGTAACGCTCAGTCTTGGGCCTTTTCGCTACCGGAGGGGGCACGGCCCCTCCGCTCAGTGGATGAATTCTTTTTAGCCCTGGGTCAGATATATGATGATCCGGATCGTATTGCTCTGGCTGAGTCTAGACTACGTCTGTTATGCCAGGGTAAACAATCCGCAGAGATATACTGCTCCGAATTTTGGAGATGGGCAGCTGATACTGGTTGGAATGATGCTGCACTCCGAAGTCAATTTTGCCATGGTCTTTCAGAGGGATTGAAAGATGCATTTTCCTTTCATGAGAGGCCTATCTCCTTGGACTCTGCTATGTCTCAGGCCGTTCGTATTGACAGGCGTCTTAGAGAGAGACGAGAGATCTCTCCTTCCTGTCCTACTCAGTCTCGGAACAGTGCAGCGGTCTCATTCTGTGCGCAGGAGTCTCAGTCGCTGTCAGCCCCTTCTGAGCAGGAGCCCATGCAGCTGGGGTTGATTGCCTCTGACAATAGAAGATTCAGCCCGCATGGGAGCGTTTGTTTTTGTTGTGGAGGTATAAATCATTTGGCAAATGTTTGTCCCTCAAGGAGATTCAGGCAGTTTTCTGGGAGTAATAAAGAGACAAAAAGGAAAAAATCTTTTAAAAATGTTCCGTCTGTTACTATTGGCAGGGTTGAGGCGGAAATTGAAGGTTTTCCGTTTGCTTGTAGTTCCCGTTTTGTCCTGCCTGCTAGGGTGGCGCTAGAGAGCAAGAGCATTTTTTGTGAGATTTTTGTGGATAGTGGAGCAGCTGTCAACCTCATTGATAATCAACTTGCAATAACTCAAGGTTTCCAGGTATGCACTTTGGGAAGGGATATTCCTGTTTTTACTATTGATTCAGCTCCACTTTCTCAGAAATCATTAAAGGGCATAGTTCACAATATCCGTTTAATTGTGAGTGATGCTCATGTTGAGGATGTGTCATGTTTCGTCCTTAGCGGTTTGCCTACTCCTCTAGTGTTGGGGCTACCCTGGCTCACTAAACATAACCCCACCATTGATTGGCAAGCGAGGCAAATAAATGGTTGGAGTAACTTTTGCAGAGAAAATTGCCTCATAACATCTGTTTCTGAGGTTTCTACTAAGACTGTACCACCTTTCCTCTCTGAATTTTTGGATGTCTTCTCTGAGAGTGGAGTTCAGGGTTTGCCTCCGCACAGGGAGTATGATTGCCCTATTAATCTCATCCCAGGCGCCAAGCTGCCTAAATCTCGTTTATACAATCTCTCCCAACCTGAGAGGGTCGCTATGCGGGCTTATATCTCTGAGAGTTTGAGAAAAGGACACATACGACCCTCGAAGTCACCTGTTGCCGCTGGTTTTTTCTTTGTTAAGAAAAAAGATGGTTCTTTAAGACCTTGTCTGGATTTCAGGGAGCTGAACAGTATCACTATTCGTGATCCTTATCCGCTTCCTCTGATCCCGGACCTGTTTAACCAGGTTGTTGGGGCTAAAGTCTTTTCCAAATTAGACCTAAGAGGGGCATACAACCTGGTTAGGGTCAGAGAAGGAGACGAATGGAAGACGGCTTTCAATACCCCTGAGGGCCATTTTGAGAATTTGGTTATGCCTTTTGGTTTGATGAATGCCCCAGCCGTTTTTCAGCATTTCGTCAACAGCATTTTTTATCATTTAATGGGAAAATTTGTATTAGTGTATTTGGATGACATTTAGATTTTTTCTCCTGATTTCAAGACTCATAAGGAACACTTACGTCAGGTCTTGCTCATTCTGCGGGAGAATAAATTATATGCGAAACTGGAAAAATGTGTGTTTGCGGTTCCAGAAATCCAATTTCTGGGGTTTCTTGTCTCTGCTTCTGGTTTTCGCATGGACCCCGAGAAGGTCCGCGCTGTGCTTGAGTGGGAGCTTCCTGAGAACCAGAAGGCGCTGATGCGTTTTTTGGGCTTTGCCAATTATTACAGGAAATTTATTTTGAATTATTCCTCTGTTGTTAAACCACTCACTGATATGACCAGAAAGGGGGTAGATTTTTCTTCCTGGTCGGTAGAGGCGCGTAAGGCCTTTTCTAATATCAAGGAGAGTTTTGCTTCCGCTCCCATCCTAGTACAACCTGATATTTCGTTACCCTTCATAGTTGAGGTTGATGCTTCTGAGGTAGGGGTGGGTGCGGTCTTGTCTCAGGGTTCCTCTCCTGCCAAATGGCAACCGTGTGCCTTTTTCTCAAAGAAACTCTCCTCCCCAGAGAGAAATTATGATGTGGGAGATAGGGAATTGTTGGCCATCAAGTTGGCTTTTGAGGAATGGCGCCATTGGCTAGAGGGAGCCAGACACCCTATTACCGTGTTTTCTGACCATAAAAATCTGGCCTATTTGGAGTCAGCCAAGCGTCTGAACCCAAGACAGGCCAGATGGTCTTTGTTCTTTTCAAGGTTTAATTTTGTTGTTACGTTCCGCCCTGGGGTTAAGAATGTGAAGGCAGATGCCCTGTCACGTTGTTTTCCAGGAGGTGGGAATTTTGAAGACCCGGGTCCCATTTTGGCTGAAGGTGTGGTGGTCTCTGCTCTTTTTCCTGAATTGGAGGCAGAGGTGCAGGCAGCCCAGTCAGAAGCTCCTGATCTTTGTCCTCCTGGGAGGTTGTTTGTGCCTCTCGCTTTGAGACACAAGATTTTTAAAGAACACCACGACACGGTCCTTGCTGGGCACCCGGGGGCAAGAGCCACACTGGATCTCATCGCTCGGAGATTCTGGTGGCCTGCGCTTCGTAAGTCGGTTGAGGGTTTTGTGGCAGCTTGCGAGACTTGCGCTCGTGCCAAGGTCCCTCATTCACGGCCATCAGGTCCTCTCCTTCCTTTGCCCATTCCTTCCCGTCCTTGGACACATCTGTCCATGGACTTCATAACGGACTTGCCTCGTTCCTCGGGGAAGTCTGTGATTCTGGTGGTGGTGGACCGTTTTAGCAAAATGGTGCATTTTATCCCTTTCCCTGGTTTGCCCAATGCTAAGACGCTGGCGCAGGCATTTATTGACCACATTGTCAAATTGCATGGGATTCCTTCAGACATAGTCTCTGATAGGGGCACACAGTTTGTTTCCAGATTCTGGAAGGCTTTCTGTTCTCGCTTGGGGGTTCGGTTGTCATTCTCTTCTGCTTTCCATCCGCAGTCGAATGGCCAGACAGAGCGCGTCAATCAGAATCTGGAGACATATCTGCGCTGTTTTGTGGCGGAGAATCAGGAGGATTGGTGTTCTTTTTTGTCCCTTGCTGAGTTTGCTTTAAATAACCGTCGTCAGGAGTCCTTTGATAAGTCACCATTTTTTGGTGCATATGGGTTCCATCCGCAGTTTGGGACTTTCTCGGGAGAGGGCTCTTCTGGTTTGCCTGATGAGGACAGATTCTCCTCGTCTCTGTCATCTATTTGGCAAAAGATTCAGGATAATCTAAAGAGCATGAGTGAGAGATATAAGCGTGTGGCGGATAAGAGACGTGTGCCTGGTCCGGACCTGAATGTTGGTGATCTGGTGTGGTTGTCTACCAAGAATATCAAATTGAAGGTTCCCTCCTGGAAGTTGGGTCCTAGGTTTATTGGGCCTTACAAGATCCTGTCTGTCATCAATCCTGTTGCCTACCGTCTTGATCTTCCTCAGACTTGGAAGATCCATAATGTTTTTCATAAGTCCTTATTGAAACCTTATCTTCAACCTATTGTACCCTCGCCTTTGCCTCCTCCTCCGATTATGGTTAAATGGAAATCTTGAATTTCAGGTCTCTAGGATTGTGGATTCTCGTCTTGTCCGCGGTTCCCTCCAGTACCTCGTTCATTGGGAGGGTTATGGTCCTGAGGAGAGGATGTGGGTCCCAGTGACGGACATTAAGGCCTCTCGTCTCATCAGGGCTTTCCATAGGTCCCATCCTGAGAAGGTGGGCCCTGAGTGTCCGGAGTCCACTCCTAGAGGGAGGGGTACTGTCACAGCCAGACAGCTGAGAAGCGCTCACAGGAGCTTCTCAGATCCTCCTCCTTGAATTTCTTTGTTTTGGTTTAGTTTCTCATCTCGTTAGTCTATCTCAGCTGTCATGCAGTCATACTGATCGCTACCCTTTAAGTTCCTCCCCATAATGCAGATAAGTGCTGTTTATGTATTTATGTTTTTTGTCTTTTCTGGATCCAGGTGACCCTGACTCCCTCCGTGTCAGTGTAGGGAGCCGGTGGTCGTGTCCCTTCACTATTGTAGGGTATTCAGGTAATAGATAGACGAGGAAAGTGGATATGCGGCCATCCACCTTTGGGGTGTTCGCATAGGCTGAGCAGTGAGGGAGAGCGGCAGCTCTATTGCAGGGGTCTCCCTTTGTTCCTTAGTTGTGGATCCAGAGAGACATTGTTTATATGGTATTGTCTTGTTTCCTGTACACCATCCGTGACAAACACATTCTAAATCTGCAACTTCAACTCCTCTTCCTTTCCCTGACTCGGCCTTATATAAACTAGGGCTCCCTAGCTCCCTCTAGTGACCCAGAGCTGGAATGACACCCCTAGCAGGCCTGTACATGCACATTTCACAGTAATAGGGAAATACATAGCATTACATTATGAAGATGACTGGTACCAACCTCCCCATAAATAAGGGGAAACAACAGCACACAAGTGACCCTTCTGTAGTGACGGGCATTACAGCTCCCGTACACTACATACCCCGCTGCTTTAAGCTGAGTACGACCTCGAACTCCATCAGGGCCCGCCCAACTGGAATTTTCACCTGAAATAGAAAAAGACACATGCAGGCATACATATACGTAATTCATCTGCATTTACATTCATATCAGGTCCAATTGGCAAAGGTGAAGGGTAGTGACAAGAGGCGTTGTTCTCTTCTCTCAGGATAGTGAATGGAACTGGGGCGCTGACCTGGCACAGTGTAACATTATTACCAGGATAGTCCATATGTGCAAATTGTCCTTAATAGAACAGCAAAACAATGTAAACAATTTAAAAGTTCTTGGAGGCTCAAAGAACAAATATGAGTCCGTACCCAGGTTCCTTTCTTATAAATCACAGAGGCTCTCGTGCGGTGGAGTCCATCTCTGGGCACATTTCCTTAAAAACAAAGATCTCAGAGGCTCAGGTACTTTTGAGTCTATCACTGGGCACATTTCCTTGGAGTTCCGTTACACAATAAAAATGACAGCTAAAAACAAGTGCTGTAATACCCCTGATCAACCTGAAAAGGGGGTTAAGGGTAAAAGGTGCAACAACGGAACAGGCACAACTTGGTGTGTGATAGCAGAAGCAGGCAGGAGGTCCTGGAAACAAACTTGGCCTTGTTGACTTTATTATTTCAGTGGGTGACCACTACCACTGAGCCGTGGGTAAACTGGCAGCAGCAACAAAGGACCAGAAACATAGGACTCCTGTCCTGGAAGGGTTAAATTTTCAAAATCATCTCTTGGCAAAATAAATCAAAGGCCCAGCAGGCTAATTCAAAAGGGCCTGTCATAATCACCCGGCTCTGCTGGCAAATATGGCCTGTAGTAGTCCTCTACAGGAGGATGTGCCCACATCACAGTGTCAGGGGGCAGCTGCAAAGTGAAGGGACCCCTGATAGGTATAGGCCCCATAGGCCTAGGGGTATAGACTCTTGTGGACCGTACCGGTCCCGGCATAATTATAGTAGGCTGGGGTGGACTTGCTACCGCCGCCGCAAGCGGTCCGGTGGGCTCTGTGCAGCAAGTCACATGATTAGCGGGACTTCTTTGGGACCTTGACGGAGCAATGTTAGCAGAAGGTGGTTTACGGGTGGTGACAGGCACCCTTACCTCGTCCTCCTTAGGCGGCGTCTGGATCCTGGCGGTGGCAATCTTGCGCAGCTCCCGCAACTTTTCCTCCAGCCAGACGATCTGGTCACCTATACTTTCAGTCTCCGAATCGCTGTCCTCTGCTGGCGCCGCCGGCGCAGGTATAGCGTGGGATGCGTCGAACGCGGCCGCTGCAGGCTCCGGTGGCGCATCTGGTCTCCTACCCTTCCGGATATTCTCCAGGGTAACGCGGAGTCCTTTGAGATTTTCCAGGTCTTGGATGGTCTTCTCCCGGCGAGGCAGTTCGGGGGACGGATAGGGACCCATTTTTCCAACACGGTTGGCTGCCAGAATACATTAGGACCAATGAAAGAACCCCGCTCCTGGAACGCGTGATGGGCTGGTTGTTCTGGAGAGCGTTCAGGTTCCCGCTCGCAGCCAGAATAGTCCTCTTCTGCCTCCCAGTCCTCCGGTCCCCTCTGGGGACGGGTCACGGCAGTTGCATATGGGCCTCGCAGACTCTCGGCAGGGGTGTACTCCACCTCCTCTCCTTCGCGGAGGCTATGCTGATATGAAGGGAGGTAATCCCTCTTGACAGATCTCCTGTTAACATATAAGTCTCTGCCAGTTAGGTAGTCTTGTATGAACCCGTAGCCACGGGTCTTGTCAAAGGACACCACCAACCCCTTCCTCCTTTCCAGGCGGGGTTGGGTATTCGTGTGCCGCTCGTGAATCGACTTGGTTAGCTCTTCATAATATATTTTAGTTTTGGTATTCCTCTTTATAGCGGCCTCCCGAATCTCTGCCATTAACGCGGACCACTTGAAAGAGGGCTGAAAAAAGTCTCTCCAAGAGCCATAGCAGGGCTCTGTTTCTTTCCTCGGTGGCGGGCAGGCGGGTCTCTCCGGTCCCGGAGAGTAGGCCGGTGGAGCGTCCTCTGGCTCTACACCGGTATCCGTCATTTTTGGTAACTCAGGCGCGGACGTCGCAGCAAAGCAGTCCTCACTCTCCAACATGCTCGATCCTTCTCTGGAGAGTGACAGGGTGGCGCCAATAAGTTCAGCCAGATCCTCCCATTGCACTGGGAGGCCGCCCCCCAGGTATTCCAGAATGTGGAAGGCGGAGTCCATGCTGGCAGACATGCAAATGTCCAGACAGGCGGTGGCGCCTGACCTTGAACCTTTTCCCGCTTTTTCAGTAAAAAGGCGCCAACTTTTCCCGCATTTTCGGGATGAAGATGACGCAGCAGTAAATCCAGCAAGCTCAGCGGCCATCTTTTAGCAAGAAACGCTGTCTATTCACTGACAGCAAGCAGGATGGTAAAAAGTCCATAAAACCACACTCCGATGTGGCGATTTCTTTCCTCTTGATAGCGCAACACTGCACATCGCTTTTTGAAGGTTTTAGGGACACTTTTGGTATGTTTTTCAGTCCACAAAGTCCACTTTAATAAAACAGGCAATATGTCACTTTGGTCACAGGGCAACTGTATAAGGCACAAAGTTCACGCTTCTTGCACTAGAAAGCGTGCGTATCCTGTTCGTGACGCCAAAAGAGAGGTGCAGCGTACTCAAGTTAGGTGTAGAAATGTTCCTGGGTGTTGTAGTGCAATCGTGACACTAACCTGAGACAGCTGACTCTCTGCAAGGGCAGGTGATGATAAGTAATGTTCGTGACGCCAGTGCCAATTAAACGGTGGCACGCCGTTTGCTGATAGCAGGAATAACTGAGGAACCACGTGATGTTAAAACAGAATTCAAACTTTAGTAGTCATCATGCATGGACATAGATGGAAGCACAGTTCCTTTGCAGACAGTTGGTTGCAGTACATTTGATGCAGGCAATATATATATAGCAAGGTGACTTCAGAGTGTTAAACACAGGACTTGCAGTACAGGCGGCTTGCACTCTATTCCTGACTGATCCTGGAACATAGAAACTCTTCTCCAAGGCCCGCTGCCCTAGCTCTGGCTTATATCCTTGGTTTTATAATGATCAAGTACCTCCTCTGTTATCTTTAGCACCTCTTGCTTTTCTGGACTTGCCTCTGTCTCTCCCAGCACTGACTCTAGAAACTTCTGAACTCTCCAGTCTCCTCCGGCTGATTAACGGTGGTGTTCCTGCTTCTGCATATATGAACTCAGGAGGGGAACCTTCTCCTTGGATCTGGAACCCGGTTACAGGGACTGCAATACCCTCTCCTGGTTTGCAGGCTTCAGGCCTGGACTTAACTCAGACATAGTCTGAACTCTAACACAGTCTAAATCTGCAACTTCAACTCCTCTTCCTTTCCCTGACTCGGCCTTATATAAACTAGGGCTCCCTAGCTCCCTCTAGTGACCCAGAGCTGGAATGACACCCTAGCAGGCCTGTACATGCACATTTCACAGTAATAGGGAAATACATAGCATTACATTATGAAGATGACTGGTACCAACCTCCCCATAAATAAGGGGAAACGACAGCACACAAGTGACCCTTCTGTAGTGACGGGCATTACAGCTCCCGTACACTACATATGCACATTTTGAAATCATGGTTTGAAGGATATGCAATTATCCAGAGGCATATCCATATGCAGTTTAGGGCAGCCTGCATGCAGCCAGGATTATGTTGTATCATTTTGCTCTGGGTCAAATAATGTTTTTTTTTTTTTTTTTGCTTTCTAAACAGTCTGCATTAAAAATGTTGCATCCTGTTACTACTACAGAGTGTGTTAAAGTTTTTCACCTAGCTACTGGTGCTTCTGAATCTAGCATAAATCTGTCAGCGCGCTGCTGCTGTTTCTGATGTCTCTCTCTGCTCTCCCCCTCCCATCTCCCAGTGTCACAGATAGCAGTAGGAGTTTGTAACATGGCAGATGTTTGTGGTGAGAGGATCCAACTCTCACAGGCTGTAGCTGGGGAGGAAAGCCCAGAAACGTTGCAGGAGGCAGACAGCAGCATCCTGGATAAGGACGCATCCACAAGAGAAAAATCTGAGACTAGGAACATATTGCAAACTAAATATCAGGGGTCTAAAAATGAAAAACGGGATGACTGTAGACTGAAACATAGCGCAGCATCTTTTATTAATTCAAAGTAGCCACTAACTTACAGTATGTTAAAATACAGGGTGGGCCATTTATATGGATACACCTTAATAAAATGGGAATGGTTGGTGATATTAACTTCCTGTTTGTGGCACATTAGTATATGTGAGGGGGGAAACTTTTCAAGATGGGTGGTGACCATGGCGGCCATTTTGAAGTCGGCCATTTTGAATCCAACTTTTGTTTTTTCAATAGGAAGAGGGTCATCTGACACTTCAAACTTATTGGGAATTCCACAAGAAAAACAATGGTGTGCTTGGTTTTAACGTAACTTTATTCTTTCATGAGTTATTTACAAGTTTCTGACCACTTATAAAATGTGTTCAATGTGCTGCCCATTGTGTTGGATTGTCAATGCAACCCTCTTCTCCCAATCTTCACACACTGATAGCAACACTGCAGGAGAAATGCTAGCACAGGCTTCCAGTTTCTGTAGTTTCAGGTGCTGCACATCTCGTATCTTCACAGCATAGACCAGGGGTAGGCAACCTCCAGCACTCCAGCTGTTGTGAAACTACAACTCCCAGCATGCATACTTGCTATGCTCCTCTGAGAACTCTCATAGAAATGAATTAAGCATGCTGGGAATTGTAGTTTCAGAACAGCTGGAGTGCCGAAGGTTGCTGATCCCTGGCATAGACAATTGCCTTCAGATGACCCCAAAGATAAAAGTCTAAGGGGGTCAGATCGGGAGACCTTGGGGGCCATTCAACTGGCCCACGACGACCAATCCACTTTCCAGGAAACTGTTCATCTAGGAATGCTCTGACCTGACACCCATAATGTGGTGGTGCACCATCTTGCTGGAAAAACTCAGGGAACGTGCCAGCTTCAGTGCATAAAGAGGGAAACACATCATCATGTAGCAATTTCGCATATCCAGTGACCCCCTTAGACTTTTATCTTTGGGGTCATCTGAAGGCAATTGTCTATGCTGTGAAGATACGAGATGTGCAGCACCTGAAACTACGGATACTGGAAGCCTGTGCTAGCATTTCTCCTGCGGTGTTGCTATCAGTGTGTGAAGAGTGGGAGAAGAGGGTTGCATTGACAATCCAACACAATGGGCAGCACATTGAACACATTTTATAAGTGGTCAGAAACTTGTAAATAACTCATGAAAGAATAAAGTTACGCTAAAACCAAGCACATCATTGTTTTTCTTGTGAAATTCCCAATAAGTTTGATGTGTCACATGACCCTCTTCCTATTGAAAAAACAAAAGTTGGATTCAAAATGGCCGACTTCAAAATGGCCGCCATGGTCACCACCCATCTGGAAAAGTTTCCCCCCTCACATATACTAATGTGCCACAAACAGGAAGTTAATATCACCAACCATTCCCATTTTATTAAGGTGTATCCATATACAGTAAATGGCCCACCCTGTATTTTTTTCCCCATGTGGAACATGTCCATAGCCTTTAAAGAGAACCTGCCATCAATCCTAACTTGTATGTTCAGTTGGGGAGGGGGGTGTCTCTGCACTGTCTGATACTGTCCAATCACTGCCACTGTCAGACTGTGCAGGGACACCCCCCAGCTGGTAACACCCAGTTGTACCTTTATTCACAAAGCCCTAGCAAGAATAATAGAAGACTATTACAACATACATCTATTGCATGGGGAATGCAAGTTGATGCTAAAACAGACATGCCAGGAAAGGGACTGGTCTTCTTTAAGAGCAGCATAGTCAAACTATGAGAATAGTCTCTCTCTCTCTCAGATCAATTAAAGGGGTATTTCCATCTGGGACACTGATGGCATATCAATGTCAAATACGTGGAGGTCTGACATCTGGGACCCGCTCCTCTCTCCAAACCAGGGGCCACCCTCCGTTAATCACTATGGGAGTTCTGAAAATAGCAGCGTGCTGGCTCAGCAACTTCTGGCAGTCCCATAGCGTTCAATGGAGAGGTGGCCGCACTTTTCTGGTGTGCTCTCCATTCATCACTATGGGACTTCTGGAAAAAAAAAAATAATAATAAGTACCCTCATTAGGCTATTTTCGGAACTCCCTTAGCAATAAATGTATAGCATGCCAAGCATGCACAGCATGCCCTCCTTCACTTCGGGAGCCCCGTTCTTTAGATAGGAGCAGGTCCCAAAGACCCGCACCTATCTGACATTGATGAATGTCCCAAATGAGCTAACCCTTGTAAGGGATAGACTTTTTCATCTAGACTCTTATAGCACTCTTACAGCGAAAGAAAGCTAAAGTGTTTATGGGGAAAGAAAAAAAAAAAACTTTTTACGTTTAGCAATCAGTGCATGCAGCCAGCCTCAGATTGTCCTTTATTGTGTTTAAGAGGTATTTGCACTCATAAATAATATAAGGGTACATGGAAAATAGATTTACTTAATAAACGGCTATAGTAGGTCACAGTGACCCCAGACAAACAGGATGTGCTCAGTAAATAGACTGACAGATTACATGGAATTGCATAAATCACCAGCTTTTCCCACTTTGTTCCCATGAAATGTTCTAGTGATTATATATAGGGCATCACATCTGACTACTTGGTTATATCTTAAGTGGATTTTTTTTGGATCACTTCAGCAAAACACTTCACTTTCTCTGTTTGAACAAGCAACTTCTACGTTTATAAAGTGAACGCACTCTTTCTTTTCTTATGATTTGCTTTGACACTGTACTATAAAGATCAAGTCAGTGGGGTCTGACTGCTGTCTGACTCCTGGTACCCCCCAGCTCCTGGCTGAATAGGCCTTGGCAAGCAGATGAGTTCAGTGCCCGCTGCATTATTTGTCAGACATAGCGCTCTACAAGTGGTAGCATCTGTGCCTGGTGTTGTAGTTCAGTCCCATTGAAATCAACGGGGCTGGGCTACAGAGATCTGCAATACCGTGAACAGCCACTACACAATGTACAGCACAGTGCCTGGTAAACAATGAAGGGGAAGCAGCACTTAACGGAGTACCATGGGCTTTGATCGTAAAGGTACCGTAAGTCGGACCCCACCGACCCAGTATATACACTACATGACAAAATATTTGAAGACTCTGGGATTCACTTCAATACACATGCATCTGATTTCAAGGCTTTGGGCAGTGAACCTATTTTCAAGCATCTTAGTTAAAAAGATGTTATCCCTCATTCAGGACTTTTATGTGTTAGAGAGGAAAGCTACAAAGAGTATCACAGGTGGAGGACCTGACACAGCTGTAGCTGTATCAGTCTTAATGGGAACTATGTAATTCTTTATTTGACCTGCAGGAGTGCTGCAGGGAAATCGAACACTTGCTGCTAGGTTGCATCATAGATTACGAATAATCACTGGGAGACTTATTAGCAGGACATCAACTTTTCACTAGAGGGTCTGTACTAGCAAAAATATATTCTCCAGAAAAGATAACTTTTTTTAATATAGAGCTGAGGGAACATTTATCATTTGCCTTTGTTTTTGTGTCAGTTTTAAATCTGTCTTTACTTTGTGTGCCTGTGCCAAATGTATGAACTGATGCACCTTAGTGATATATTTGGTGTGAGTGTAATGTAGTTTACACCTTTATGTCAAAAGTCGCACATAGTAAATGAGCGATAATCAAAGTCTAATCTCACTTTCACCTATTAAACATAGACAAATGTGAAAAGTGGCAAGGATTATCAAATGTCTCAAAAAATTGACCAAATGTCGCAGAAAACATTGCAGTCGCCTTGACTTTTTAAAACCACACAACTGATATATCTGATTTGATAAATGTCCTCCCTGGTTTTTATTTTGCCACTATAACAAATTTAAGGTGGCCATACACCATAGACAGCTGTTGCCAAAACACTCACTCAACTATTCCTTCCAATCCCCTCCCATAAGGCCACCTGCACACGAACGTGTGCGCCCCGCAGTCGCGCTGCGGCCTGCAAAATGCGGGCTGCAATGCACGAACACCGTCCGTGGGGCAGCCACAGCGGATGGCAGCCACTTTAATGGGTCCGCGATCTGGCCGTTCCGCAAAAAGATAGGACATGTTCTATCTTTTTGCGGAACGGAAGTACGGGACGAAACCCCACGGAAGCAGTCCGTAGTGCTCCCGTAGGGTTCCGTTCTGTGCTTCCATTCTGCACCATTCCGCATCTCCGGATTTGGGGACCCATTGAAGTGAATGAGTCCGCATCCGTGACCCGTTTATTGCGGATCCGCAAATGCGGTCCGCAATACGGCAACGGGAAGCACACGTTCGTGTGCAGGAGGCCTAAGAATGCACGCTTGACTTGGCCAATCTTGCATGTACCCCTACAAACAGACGGAAATAATACACTGCTTCTTTTGGCTTCTGCAGGCTCTGTGTTTCACAATACATAGCAAGCTACATAATGCTGTTCCCAGTGACAACTGTCAGACTGGCTGTCTCACACCCCGTTCTCAAGACTATCTCTTAATGCCCTGAACCTCTTCTAAGTGAATTTATGAGTCATTAAAGTTTAATTTTGATGTGATTTTAAGGGTATGTCCACATGTAGTGGAATTGCTTCAGGAAGTTCCTTTATCCACAGGGAAATCTGCAGAGACAAATTTGCATCAAATCTTGTGGATTTGGATGCAGATTTTAGCTGCAGCATTTGGCGAATGTTGAAAAAAATGAATACTGACCATGCTGGGGCTTCCCTGGCTCACTTGCCTGCTTCCATGCCTGTCTCTGTAGAACCTGATCTCATGCAATAATGTCTCATCAAATGTGATAATTGCAGCCTGTTATTGCAGTAGAACAACTTGCATTGGAGAAGGTAAGAAGCAGGGGAGGTGAGTACAGTGATTTTTATTTTAAAAACAGTTTTCAAATTTAGGAGATCGGATAATCTGCAGCAAAATTCATAAAAGTTGGAGTTTGATTTTGTAGCCATCCTCATCTAGTTGTCTGTATCGGTGACTTTATTATTTTTTATTTGTTGTTTGATTCGTGCTTCATATATTTTTTATCGTCACCATTTATTTGTTATATTTTTCTGCATGTCTTGAAAGTATCCAAGTACGAAGAGCCATTGATTAGTATTTTGGAAGAGGAACTGGTATACAGGGGTGCTTAAAAGTTGGCAAACCCTTTAGAATGTTCTAGATTTCTGCCAAAATTTGACATAAAACCACATCATATCACATCACACGTCATAAAAGAGAAAGATAACCAAATCAAAAATAGTAGACTCGGTTATTTATTAATTGAGGATCTTTAATATTGAATCATTTTCCTCAATAAATAAATAAATGACCTGGTCTAATATTTTGAGTCACATGTTTGATTTCGTTATCTTTATCTACTTTTGACTTGTCCGAATATCTGATGTAGTTTTAGGTCAAATTTAGGCATAAATACCAAAAATTCGGAAAGGTTCTCAAACTTTTAAAGGGAGTCTATCACATACATTTCACTAATATAACTACCAGCAGTGGCCCTCAGAATGTTGTAAAAACATTATATCCATACCTTCATAAAATATGGGTGGTTATTTTTGTGTTGTTTATGTGTGTGAAAAATGGCTCCCAAGTGCCCAGCTGGGGGGGCTTTCCTTTTCAAAGTGGCAAAACCCGTCACTATTCCTTCTCCTTTGTCTACTCCTCCCCTAACCTCCCAAGGCTTCTTCCCCTGTATCACCATGACATCAGGGGATAGTGGAGGAAGTCTTGGAAGGTTAGGAGAGGAGCAGACGCGGGGAAGGCTGCCGCCATCTTGCTTGAAAATTTCGTCCGAAATCCCGTTTTCAGTGACATATGACATCACCACGCCGGCCGTTGTGATGGCATTATCTCGGGCCGTGCAAGATTTCGCGCCAGACCTTCAAGAAGATGGTGGCGGCTGGCCCATCACGAGCAAATGGATCAGGGAACTATTATTTTATTTTTTTTTAAATTGTGCACTCGGTTATTAATCAGATGCTGTGATCACGTATGAACGTGGCATCTGAGGGGTACAATGACGAGGGCGGAGCAATTACCGTTCCCTGTCATTGCTCCTACTACTTACAAAGAAATGCACTTCGTGACGAAGTAATTCATTACAAAGCAGATTTTTTTGCAAAATTCGGTGAAGCAGCCGAATCGAATTTTTAAATACTTTGCTAACCAAAACTTTTGAAGGAACATTGTTATGCTGAACAGGAAAAGGCCTCCCCTGAGCTTCAGCAAAAAACTGGAAACATAGCCTTCTTTACAATACAATTGCATGCTCTAATATTACAGGAGTTTTAACCTAATAGACAATGATTGCATATCACTAGCTAATGCCATCAGTTTTTGATATGTGGGTTTCTCACTGCTAGGACTCATATCGATCCGGAGAATGCTTTGATCCCTTTAGTAGTTTTCAGACACTTCACCTCTCCTGACCTGGCACCTGGATTCCAGCCATACCATTGCTTATTTCTTCTGATTCAACTCCAGAATGAATGAATGGTACACTACAGATCTAGAATAAAAACATCAGCTAAATAAAACACAGGAGAGTTAAGATTTCTAGTAAACATTTTATTCAGTCTCTGAAGTTTAGTCATTTATCCAGTGAAGAGCTGCAAAGTCCAATTACCTCTTTGGCAGACTGTTTCAACTAAAAACCAACAGCTGTTTCCTTCATTGATCACAAATGAGAACACTCCAAAAAGACATAATAAAAGTAAAGTGAGAAGATTAAAAATAAGTGATTCCAAACTAAAGCCTATATAAAGAGACAAGTAACAACAGCAGATCGTTCCAATGATGTACTACTCTGCTTTGGCTTGTATTCTAGAAGGAGAACTAACACAAGTTATCTATGGATGGATTTATCGAGTCTGAATAGCAATGGCGACCCTCTTCCTATGTCAACATGCTCAAAAGCATTGTGTACACCCAAACATCTATCCACTTCAGTCACAGTAGCATGAGGATAATGATCTAGACGAGAGATGAGTGAATCTCCTAAAATTCGCCTCTCTCTATTTAATCAAAATTCACCATAATTTTTCCAGAAGAAAATCAATCTAACAAATTGATTTGCTCATCTCTAATCTAGACCTAAATTATGAGGGTCATTTACTAACCAGAAATACGTCTATATTAGACATATTAAATGTTATTTGTGCCACAGTCTGCGACTTTTACTCGCTCACGCCATGTCTAAAAAAGTGGGTGTGGTGAGGGCGGGGAAGGGGACGTGCTGGCAGGCCCATCTCATTCATCATTTTCTACACCTGTTTTAGGCATAGAAAGTAGTCTAAATCTATGCCAGCAAGGGAGCTGACGTAGATTTAGAAGCGACAGTGGATCCACCAAAGTTATGTAGAGGCACCGGCCAACTCCAGTCCAGGGGCTTATTAAGACTGGCTTTTAAAACGCCGGCTTTGCTAGCTGGGAGGCTCCCTGCTCCTAGGTCTGCCTTGAGCGCCGAGCTGATCACTCGGTGCTCGACTTGTCTGTCTGTTGGTCATGTGACGCTGGCCACGTCACATGACCCTCAGACCCCACTATAAATACAGGCAGCCTGCTGGCCACAGGTTGCCTGTTAATTCTAGGTTCCTGGCTATTTATTGGACTACTGAATACTCACCTGATCCTGTTCCCTGACGATCCTTTGCCTGCTCCTCCTGTACTGCACATCCCTCCTGGTATTGTGACCTCGGCTCCCACCTGACTACTCTTTGCGGACTCCTCTGGTACTTCTCTGCTCTCCTGGTATTTGACCCTGCTTATCCTGACCATTCTTTGCTTTGACCATTCCGTATTTTGTCTTGTCTGTCTTCCCTGCACATATCCTAAGTAAGGGACTGTCGTCCAGTTGTCCCCTGTCATCAGGACTCGTGAGGCAATTAGGCAGGGCCAGGGGTGAGGGTGGAGCTCAGTGGTCACTATCCTTCCCCCTGTGTGTGTGTGGACGTGACCGTTACACATAACTGACAAATACAACATTCACAATATAGAATTGTAGGCAATAAGCACTAACTGATGCTAGTTAGCAAAATAACTAGCTAAATAAAACGTAAAAAATTATAATACACAGTTTCTTAGCTGAGCTTAGGGTCCGAATGTTTCACCTAGTGTGCATCAAGAATGAAACCCCATGGTCCTAATGGACTTTCTTGAGTAGGTAGCTACAAAAGGATGGTTGTTCCGGACAACACAGTATCAGTGTGTTTCTCGGATGAGGCTTCAATGTCCATATCCATGGTCTCCCCTTTTATCCAGATTTTCCTGAATGGCTTTGCCCTTTTGGTTCTTTACTAACTAATGGCACATATGTGCTCTAACTTTTCCCACATCCAGGGGCGTAGTGTGGGAGGGTGGAAGGGGGGCAGAGGGGCGGTTGCCCCGGGTGCTAAACTGCAAGGGGGTGCTCGCAGCCTGAGCACTTTTAATAGACAAAACCATTCACTATATGGCAGTCAGTGAATGTGCACATCCCACAATTGGCATTCGGTGAATCATTCACTGAATGGCAATGGCGGGATGCGAGCAGTGCACTGCTTGAGACATGGTGAATGGCGTTCCCTCACCCTTACGAGGCACACTGCGTGCAGGCTGCCTCAGCATCAGGGTGCATGTAATGGCCCGCCCTCTTTTGTATTTCTGTATTGTGACCTGCAAAAGACCCGTGAAGAAGGGAGGAGAGGAGGAGGATGAAGAGGTGGCGGGGTTCCTTCACACCGCAGCGGCAGGAGGGAGACCACCATGTTTGAACAGCTTGGACCAAACCAGTGAGCCAGTATCTGCAGCCAGAAGCAGCTTTTTCAGACAGTGACAAGGTACTGTAATGTTATCATGTCTGTGTCAGGCTGCTGAGTGCTACATCAGTTGTATGGTACTGTGGGACAGCCCCAACTGAAGCTTCTGCCTGCTTAGCTTACACAGTAGGATATTTTAACTCCTTTAAAGCAACAACCATATTTCCCACCTCCCTGCCCCTACAGAGCTGCGGTTTGTACTAATAGGGAGTCTGATCTGGGATCTGTGGGAGTTTGGAATGGATAGAGGAACTAGAACATGTGCAGTCCATCCCTAATATAGATTAATGGAGGCTGTTGATGGAGAGAACCCTCCGTCAGTGGCCATGTTACCAGCACATGTGTGTAAACATGATTTATTCATATTAATCAGACTTCATTGCCAATAGTTTAAAAATGCCTATTGCTAGCTGCACATGTGCTTTTACAAGCACATGTTCAGCTAGTAATATAAATTGGCCAACCCCTTTAAGTGGTATGCATAGACAGGGGCGGATAGTGCATGATAGGCCGGGGCTGTCTACCCAACTTGGGCCCCTCCCTCCATTTTTAATTTTTTTGTATGAAGAGGCTGTGGTGCTTTGTGATCTCCACAGTCTCTTCCTAGGCCAAATTACATCTCCAGACTAAAAAAAAAATACCCCAAATTACCCCAAATTGGCACCTAAACTGAAAAATTTGGTCGACAAATTTAAAATACATATAATTATAATAAAAAAGACTTGGAGGAGAATACAGCACCACATACCTCTTACATCCAGGGACATCTCCTGTCATGTAGACCTTCTCTTTCCTCTTCTCCTCCGTTAGACCGACAAATTCTTTCAGCCGCATCTCATCTCTACAGAGTTTGTAACACAGACACGTTAGATTTCTAAATTTTTCCATCAACCTCCCCATCCTGGTGTCCCCACAGTGTCATCCTGCTGCCACTCCCAATACTGTGCCTGTTGTGCTCCCCAATGTCCCAGGTACTATACTGTTGAAAAAATAGTGACCCTAATAGACATAATTGGAGTCATTTATCAAACTGGTGTAAAGTAGAATTGGATTTCAAAAAGAGCTGTCAAAAATGAAAGGTGAGATCTGATTGGTTTCTATGGGCAACTAAGCCAGTTCTACTTTACAACAGTTTGATAAATTACCCCAAATGTCCCTATAGTGTCCACAGCAGCTATAATGTCCCCTAGAGTGCCCCAGTAATAATAACACCCTATATTGTGCTCCAGGTAATAATCCCTGTATAGTGTCCCCCAAAATAACAGAATTGACCCTACAGTGCCTCCCCAATAGCAAGGCCCCCGCATAGTAATTTGCCTCCCCTACACAGTAATTTCCACCACATAGTAATTTGCCCCACACAATAATTTCCCCTACATTGCACCCACATAGTAGCTTCCCCCACACTGCCCCACACAGTAGTTTCCCCGACACTGCCCCCACACAGTAGTTTACCCCACACTGTCCCCACACAGTAATTTTCCCCACACTGCCCCCACACAGTAATTTCCCAGACACTGCCCCCACACAGTAGTTTCTCCCACACTGCCCCCACACAGTAATTTCCCCCACACAGTAGTTTCCCCCACACTGCCTCCACACAGTAGTTTCCCCAACACTGCTCCCACACAGTAATTTCCCCCACACTGCCCCCACACAGTAGTTTCCCCCATATAGTAATTTGCCCCCACATAGTAATCCCTCCCATAATAATTTGCCCTCACACAGTAATACCACCATAATATTTTTCCCCCACATAGTAATTTGCCCCATACTGCAATTTCCCCCGATGTACTGTCTCTTCACATGTCCTCCTGTGTCCCCCCCCATGTCCCGCAAAGTTGGCACATAAAATAAAATAAAAACTAAAAGTTAAATACTCACCTATGTCCAGGCGCGCGATGGCAGACGCGCACACTTCACTTTGGCACGCGATAACGTCATCACGCACGCCTGCGCCAGGATTTCTCTACCGTATAGGCCTCAGGCCTACTAGGCCTGAAGCCTATGGCGGTGATCGGCGGCGGGGCAGAGAACTATGCGCTCCCGTGCCCTGCAGCAGTATGTGAGCCAACCCGAATGTCCCTATTGTAATCCGCCACTGTGCATAGCAGGCTCAGAGTACCACTAGTAATATTCCCATGGGTCTGGTGTGGAGACTCCAATTAGGCCCTCACAGTAATAATCGCCCTTATTAACTCTATAATGAACAAGTGCTGTACATGTACTGTACTTTAATCTGGAGTTCTTTACATGTAGGGCACCTGACTGAAGTAGTTTTTACTCCTCTTTTACACCTGTTTCCAGGCGTAAAAGACGGTGAATGTATCAGGCCCGATGTCCAGTCCCTTAGCCACCCCACGCTATGCCCCCATGTCTTCCCTTCCACTCCCAATTGGCGAGGCCACACAAAAACACCTTTATGACAAAATATTGTCGCACAGGCGTTAAAAAAGTCGCTTTTATTTGTGACTTTTTTACGCCTAAAACAGATGTAGCGCAGTTACTAAATGACCCCAATGAGCGCTATGCAGTGAATAGAGGAAGCAGCTACGCTGCTTTTTTTTAGTGGACTTGAAGATCCTGGTGATCACCAGGTGAGCAGACCTGCTGGGTCTTAGAAGACCCTAATCAGTTCTGTCTGTGTAATAAGGGGCATGTCCACAGGTTGGGGGGGGGCGCAATACTTGGCTTGCTCTGGGTGCTGGCAACCCACGCTACACCACTGCTCACATTACTTTCCCAATATTCCTACCTATCGTATCGAATACCATCTGCCTAATATGCCTTATTTCAGTAACCCTAGCATAAAGAAATCTATATTCTCACCCACCCACTTCTCCATCAAAGTGGCACATAAAAACTTGCCTAAAGAGTTTTCTCATGCATTGATTAGTGTGAATGTGACCGATTCTTATGGAAAGCCGTCTGCTCAAGGTATATATATATATATATATATATTGTGACATAGCAAGGGGTTTTATTTGGTAAGGCAGGCATTTTCCTCCCAACATGGGCGGCTGGGCTGATTTCCAACCAGGTGAGATCAACTACCGGAGAGGAGTTTAAGTGCCGGTCCGGGTTTTGGCAGCACCTGGCTGTCCTTTAAATAGGCAGCTGGGCTCAGAATCGAGGTCTCTGTCTTGAGATCTGAGGCATGGTGCCGTGCTAGAGGGCTGAGAGCCGCATGCGGGGGAAAAGGCCCCCTAAACCTCTTGTGGACGCTGAAAGAACCTGCTAACAAGGTGACTGTTTTTGTGCTTTGGACTTTCCTTTGTGTGAACGAACACTAAGACTGTCAATGTTGCTTTGTTTTTTCCTACTGTGGGAAGAAACACTGAAGTTTTGTTTTACAAACTGTTTCTTTTTCCTCTGTTCTGTGTCCGCTTACCCTGCCTACCAGAGCGAATCCTCACAATTGGTGGCTTGAAGCGGGCACACACAGTGAGGCTGGCATAAACGCAGAAATATTTTTTTCGGGTACTGCTGGATGTTCTGGATTAAACCAGCTAAATTTAAACCTGTGTCACGTAATAAAATGGAGGCTGTAAGGAATGCTCTCAACACCAACAAGAAACAAACCAGCTGCTGTTACAACAAGTGATGGCTTTACAGATGGCAGGAGCGTCCATGATGTTCGGAAAGCGGGCCGTGCAGCGATCCCCAAGATGACACCATCAGATGACGTTGAAACTTACCTGGTGATGTATGAGAAGGTGGCCACAAGGGAGAATCTACCACAAGATCAGTGGGCTGAGGTTGTTGCTCCATTCCTGACGTCCGATTCCCAGCGGGTGCATTTAGACTTGCCGGAAGATCAAGCGGCCGACTACCAGAAAGTCAATGGTGAGATTCTGGCAAGACTGGGGGTGAATGTGTTGGTCCGAGCCCAGCGGGTGCATCAGTGAGGGTTTAAGCCGACTGATCCCGTGAGACCCCAGTATTATAACTTGCGTAATCTCTTGCAAAAGTGGCTACAGCCTGACGTGCTGAGCCCCACTGCTATGCTGGATCGTCTGGTGGCTGATATTTACCGGAGGGCTTTGCCATCCCCTCTCCAGCAATGGATCGGCCAGGTCTCTCCAGGTAATGCTGTCGAGATGGTTGACCTGGTGGAGGAATATGAGGCTACCCGGAATCTACAGGGGGGTTCTTTTGGGAGGGGGAAGTCAAAACCTGTAACTCTCCACCCCAGACCCAGTGATTTGGGCCCCCCAAACCCACCCGGGATGTGCCCACTGTGGACCCAGCTCCGATAGTCTGCTGGCGGTGTCGGGAGTCTGGCCATGTACGAGCTGACTGTCCACATCAGGTGGAACCCATGGACACGAACTATTGCTTCCATCAGTCGTTATATGCTAGGAAGCTGTGTGCAGCGATTCCCCCAGAGACTCTAAATCACCTGTGCCAGGTGGAGATGGGAGACACTCCAGCGGAGGGTCTGCTGACCCTGGTAAGGGCTCCCCTGGTACGGTCCACTGAGTATACTGGCCAGAAAGTTGGGGTCATGTGTATTCATGGAGACTTAAAAGACTACCCCACTGCTATGGTGTCTCTATCCACGGTTGCCGGCAGGTGGACCCACGAGGTGGCTGTCACCACCAATCTACACTATGAACTTATAATAGGGAGAGACTTCCCGGGCTTCCCAGCACTGTGGCCTGCTAAGAGAGTGACTGATACCCATGAGACCAGAACCCTGGGGGGAGACCAGAACCCTGGGAACCTGAGTCTGAAGGGCCAGTGGTAGGGGTGACCGCCACTTCGGTGGGAGAGGGGGAGACAACTCCGCTAAGTGTGATGGTGGGGTACACAGAGGACTTGACGCCAGGTCCTGAATTGGCAGACCTCAATGTTTCCAGGGGTAATTTTGGTACCGCGCAACACCGGCACCGAACCCTATCCCGAGCCTGGGAAAATGTATTGATAGTAGATGGTTAACCACAAAAACCAGGGGCAGAGTCGGTGTTCCCCCGTTTTGTGGTTCATCAGGGTATGTTGTAGCGGGAAAAAACAGCTGCTAGGTGAATCCATTGAACAGTTGGTGGTGCACAAGGCTTATCGCAAACTCGTGATCGAGTTAGCCCACCAGCACATTCTCGGGGGTCATCTGGGAATGCAGAAGACACAGGACTGGATGCTAGAACGGCTTTACTGGCCCAGTGTGTTTATGGAGGTGGAAGAATTCTGTAAGTCTTGCCCGACCTGCCAGGCAACTAGCCCCCAGCACCTTTTCCGCAGTCCCTTGGTACCTCTCCCGATCATTGAGGTGCCGTTTGAGCGAATCGCTATGGACCTCGTAGGCCCAGTACCTAAGTCCGCTAGAGGACACCAACACATCTTGGTCATCCTGGACTACGCCACTAGGTACCCGGAGGTGGTGCCACTGCGACATACATCGGCGAAGCTTATAGCTAAGGAGCTAATGGAGTTGTTCTCCCGAGTGGGGCTACCTAAAGAGGTTCTGAATGACCAGGGGACCCCTTTTTATGTCCAAGGTCATGAGGGAACTCTGTCAGTTGCTGCATATCAAACAGTTATGGACGTCCGTGTGCCCTCCGCAAACGGGCGGTCTAGTGGAAAGGTTTAACCAAACTCTAAAAACTATGTTAAAAAGGGTGGTGTCTAAAGATGGGAAGGATTGGGATCTTTTTCTGCCCTATCGCATGTTCGCTGTGCGAGAGGTTCCCCAGGCCGCTACTGAGTTCTTGCCCTTTGAATTACTTTATGGTCTGTTGAACGTGGCCAAAGAGGCGTGGGAACAGCAACCCACCCCGCATAAAAGTGTCTTGGAGTATGTAATCAAGATCAAACAGCGGATAGAGACCGTTTTGCCTCTTGTCAGGGAGCATATGGAGGCTGCTCAGCGAAACCAGAATCGGATCTATAATCGGCAGGCTGGGGTCCGGAACTTTAACCCGGGTGATCGGGTTTTGGTTCTGGTACCGACCGTGGACAGGAAGTTCCTGGCTAGATGGCAGGGGCCCTACGAGGTACTTGAGAAAGTTGGAGAGGTAAATTACAAGGTACACCAGCCAGGGCAGGTTTACCATGTTAATTTACTTAAACCTTGGAAAGATAGGGAGACCTGTATGGATGATAGCCCGCAGCTCCTATGTCTGAGGCAAGGGAAACGGTTGCCACAGTAAAAATTGTTGACATCCTCTCCTCTAAACAGGCTCAGGATCATGGAGTTCATTAGTCGGAACACAGATGTTTTCTCGGACCTCCCTGGAAGCACTTCCACAATCCAGCATGACATTGTCATTGAGTCTAAGGCAAAAGCCCGGTTAAAGCCATACCAGGTACCCGAGGCTCGACGACAAGCCATCTTGGAGGAAGTGCAGCTCATGCTGTGGCTAGACGTCATCGAGGAGTCTAGAAGTGAGTGGGCCAGTCCTATAGTCTTAATACCCAAGCCGGACGGGACATTACGGTTTTGTAACGATTTTCGTAAGCTGAACAAAATATCTAAATTCGATGCATATCATATGCCTCGGGTGGATGAGCTTATTGAAAGGTTAAGCCAAACCCGGTATTTTTCTGTTTTGGACCTCACCAAAGCATACTGGTGGTAGTGGGGGGGCCGCACTAGACACCAATGATTTTAATAGGGGGGGGGGGGGCCGAACTGGCCACCAATGATTTTTTATTTTTTTATTATTTTTTATTTTTTTTATTTTAAATAATCAAAATTGTACAATCATGGAATAAAATGGAGTCTTACATAGTCCATAATAGGTTGTACAAGAAATACAATAGACTTAAACAATAGATGTAAACAGTAACAACACAGTGAAACTGCAATGAGGACATAAGCAGGATTAAGCAAGTGCAGATGAAAACCAACACTCCCAATGAGTCTGGAATGAGAGCATATTAATAATTAGGCTGTTATACCCCCTCTCTTCACTGACCAGAGGGAAATTGTGAGTATACCCAAACGTAGGA
Source organism: Bufo bufo (assembly GCF_905171765.1). Lineage (NCBI taxonomy): Eukaryota > Metazoa > Chordata > Amphibia > Anura > Bufonidae > Bufo > Bufo bufo. Next base: position 563,244,192 of record NC_053392.1, on the reverse strand, counting down.
GTCGTTTATTTGTTAACAGAGGACTGCGTGTGGTTGGAGTGATTGTATTTCACCCATCTATCCCATCTAACACTGAACTTCTGTATATTGCGTTCTTCAGCCGCCGCCAATTCTTCAAATCTGTATATGCTATCAATCTTATCCCTCCACATTTGTGGGGACGGAAGTTCTGTCGAAAGCCAAAAACGAGGCAAAAGGAGGCGAGCGGCCATGAGAAGGATGTGGAATAAAGGGGGGATCTTAGGGATGAAGTCTGGAGGCGGAAGACTCAATAAGGCTAATTGAGGGTTTGGCGGTATTGAGGTTTTACATATTATATTACTCCTATCAAATATGTCTTTCCACCAGCTAGAAACAGTGGGACAAGTCCACCATATATGGAGAAAATTTCCCTTTGATTCCCTGCATCTCCAGCATTCATCAGAACCTGAGCTGTTATATTTGGATGTAATGTCAGGGGTCTTGTACCACCTTGTTAGAATTTTGTAACTATTTTCCTGGATCAGGACGCACCTTGACGATTTATGAGGGGAAATAAATAGTTTAGTTAATTCTAGCGGTGAAAAAGAAATTTTCAAATCTCTTTCCCATAATCCCACAAAAGCTGGTTTTGGCATGTTAATATGGGAGTTAAGTTTTTTATATATTTGAGAGATCGGTTTACTTATTGCATTTTGGCTACTTATCCATCCTTCAAACCAAGTAATTGGCCTAAGAAGTGTCTGAAGTGGGATGTGCTTAGAGATGTAGTTGTGAAGGAAGGATATTGGGGAGGGGAGAGAGTCTGAGGCTGAAAGTAGAACAGATATTTCTTTTTTGCTTATTAATTTACCCTCCACATCAAACAGTGAAATAATGGGGAATTGGGATGATTTAAGTGAGTTGGGGAGACACTGTTTCAGTTCCAGGGGGGCTAAGTCTAGTATGTCTCTTACTTGAATTAAGGGGGAGGGTAGAGGAAACCCCCAATTTGATTCTTGAAACCACTTCCATACTGAGAGCGAGGATTTTATAATCTGGTTCGTGCTAGAGAGAGAAATTACTGATCCCTTGTCACCTGTTAGAAGTGACCTGAAGGAGAGTTGGGCTATGGATGACTCCATGTCCACCCATGATTTATGGAGTGGTTCCCGAAACCAATCGAGGATTCTGGTCAGGTGAATAGCCTTGTTGTAGGTTTGGGGGTTAGGAAGGCCTATGCCACCTTGATCTCTAGGCTTTTGCAGAGTAGTTGTCGCCAATTTCGGGCTTTTTGTTTCCATATAATTTTGCGGATCTCTGACATCAATGTTCTAAAATGTTTTTTCTTAACCGGAATGGGAAGTACTTGTTGAAGGTAATTAAGTCTTGGGATGATCAAGGAAGTAATTAAGTTTTTCCTACCAAACCATGACAGAGTCTGGAAGTCTAAATGGTGTAACTGATCAGAAATAGACTGAAGTAATGGGGTATAATTAAGGTTGAAAAGGTTATTAGGGTCGGAACTTATTTTTATTCCCAGGTAAGAGATGGAAGGGTTGTCCCAGCTAAAGGGAGAATTATCTTTTAGGGATTTAACCATGGGTGTGGGGATGCCAATGCCTATGGCTTGAGATTTGCTCATGTTGATTTTGAAGTTGGATAGGGGGCTGAATCTTTCTAGTAAGTTATGGATGGCCCTCAAGGAAATTTGAGGATTCGTAATGATTAGAAGATCATCCGCGAAAGCTGCGGTTTTATGTTCTTGCTTACCCAGTTTTAACCCCGCTATTTTTGGGTCTTGTCTGATAGTTTGTAGGAGTGGTTCCATTGTTAATACAAATAAAAGGGGGGACAGGGGACAACCCTGCCTCGTGCCATTTTTTATTTTGAACGGAAGAGAAATGGTATCATTTACCAGCACTGATGCGGAGGCATTAGAATACATAGCGAATGTGGCATCTATAAATGGTGTTGGAACACCAAATTTGGACATTACACAGCGCATGAAATTCCAATTGACCCTATCGAATGCTTTCTCCGCATCAGTGCTTAGCAAAGTCAGGGGAGTGCCTTTCTTTTTTGCATAATAGATAGCATTGAGAATTCTTGCAGTGTTGTCTTTTCCTTCCCGGCCTTTTACAAAACCTGTCTGATCTCTATGAACCAGGTCTGGAAGGAATGGGGCAAGACGGTTAGCTAACATTTTAGCAAGGAGTTTTAAATCTAAGTTTAAAAGGGATATGGGGCGATAGCTAGAGCATTGAGAAGGGTCTTTTCCCTCTTTGGGAAGAATGGTAATATGAGCTTTAGTCATGTCTGCTGATAGGGGTAATCCTAGGAGGGAGCTATTACATACCTGAAGTAAGTGTGGGATGAGGGTGTTGCTGAAGGAGCGATAATAAAGGGCCGGGAGACCATCTGGACCAGGTGCTTTGCCGTTTGGGATATTTTTTATAGTTCTATTGAGTTCTTCAGTGCTAAAAGGGGCGGTAAGGGTAGATTTTTGCTTTTCAGTCAATTTGGGAAGGGTGATGGCATTGAGGAAGGAGTCAATGGTATCTGGACTAGATAAGTCTTGGTCATTTGGCTTACTCTGTGGGATGTTATATAAAGTTTGATAATACTCTTGGAACTGTAGGGCAATGTCTTTGGAGGTAATAGCCACCCCCCCATCCCTCCTATTGATCTTACTGATGTGGCTTTGAACTTTTCTCTTTTTTATAAGGTTCATCATTAGTTTTGAAGCTTTGTTGCCATGAGCAAAGTACTTAAATTGGGAGTGTAAATAAAGCTTGGCTGAGTTTGCATTAAGGAGGTTTTTTAGTTCTGATCTAAGATCATTAAGTTGGGTTAGATCTGAGGCTAGAAGGGATTTTTTATGGGTCTCCTCTAGCTTCTGGATTTCGGAGAGAAGCTGTTCTGTCCTCGCTAATCTCTTTTTTTTAAGTAGGGATCCTAGCTTAATGAATTGTCCTCTTATGTAGGCTTTGTGTGCATCCCACACAATTTGGGGGGGTGTCTCGGGAATGGCGTTTAGGAGAAAATACTCCTCCAGGGAGCTCTGTATTTGTTTTTTATAATCTGGGAGAATAATTAGTTGTTCGTTTAACCTCCATTTGAATGTTTTGGGCGTATTTTGTGGAGTGGAGATCGATAGATAGGGGAGTGGTCTGAGAGGTGTATGGAACCAATCTTAGCATTGGTACAAAACTGGAGGTGTTCTTTTGAGACGAATAGATAATCCAATCTATGGTAGGAGTGATGCATATTGGAGTAAAAAGTGTAGTCTCTACTTAAAGGGTTTAAAATTCTCCACACATCCACCAATTGGAGAGAGTGGAGTCTTTTAAGGAAACGTCTGAGATTTGTCTGGGAAAGGGAGGATTTTTGTGATGAAGAATCTAAAGTGGGGTCTAATGCTATGTTGAAATCTCCGCCCATGACAACAATGCCTTCTTTAAATTTTTCCACCAGTGGGGTTAAGGAGAAAAACCATTTATGTTGTTGAGTATTAGGGGCATAGATGTTGATGAAAGTGTATATTTGATTTGCAAAGGTACCTTTTACCATTATATACCGGCCATCAGGATCTTGTATATGAGAGGTGTATTGGAATGGACAGCCTTTCTTGAATCCTATGCTTACTCCCCTGGAGGCTGAAGAGTCGGACCCGCTGTGGTACCACACTGGAAAACTAGAAAATGAGAGGTTAGGGTAATGGTCAATTTTGTAGTGTGTTTCTTGAAGAAAAACAACCGAGCATTTCTCCTTTTTTAATAAAGATAGAATTTGAGATCTTTTGGAGGGCGTTTTGAAGCCTTTGACATTATATGATGAAATTTGAAGATCTGTCATGGTATGAGTATGAAGGGGGATTTCAGACTTGCTACTTGTGTTTGGAAGCCAAAGGGTTCCAAGTCTCCAGCCACCAGGGGAGCTACAATCCTATCCATATGACATATAATTTTCTCATTACTCAGAATCTGACTTACATTACAGTTTCCCTTTGAACTAACAGTAACATAAACATACAACGAGCAATATGCCCAGGTTAGTAAATGGGCCATTGCGGAATTATATAACACAGTAACTTTATAGCATCTTAGGTATTAGTATTTAGAAGGAGTGGAGCCAAAGTGACTTGGGTAGAAAGAGTAGGTGGGGGGGGGGAAGGGGAGAGAGGTTTAGTGTCAGTTAGAACACCCTAAGTAGAGTATAGTAACCTTCTCAAAAGCATTTGAAGTATATCTATATATAGCATTATATCCTTAGAGAGGCGGAGTGACATGAGAGAAATAAGAGATAAAGGTATAGGTATAGAAGGTAAGAGCAAAAAGCATATTCTTGGTGGTGATGAGCAAGATTTTAATCGTCCACTTGTAGACGTCTGGGAGAAGGACGATGAGCGTTTCTCCTATGCCTTTGGGACTTAGGTGTATGCATTTTTTCCCAAGGCTCTAGCTTGGGTAAATCTGGAAGTTCTAGAAGGTCTTGGACAGGGTCCCAATTTTGAATATTTAGAGGGCCACAACCCAGAAGATCATATATTGATTCTAATTCTTGATGTGAGGTGACGGACAGTCTGCGACCATCAAACATGAAGGATATCCCGAAGGGAAAGGACCAGCGATATAGAATCTTCTTGGATCTAAGCCAGTCCGTGAGAGGTTTGAGTGCTCTCCGCTTCTTCAATGTGGACTGGGCCAGATCTTGAAAAATGAGAATGTCCTTCCCTTCCCATTGTATGGGACCTCCGGACCTTGCTTTATACATGATCGCTTCCTTCACAGGGAACGCCAGGAACTTGCATATCACATCCCTGGGGGATTCTGACCGTGCAGGTTTAGGTTTCAGAGCTCTGTGGGCCCTTTCCAGGATAACTTTGTGAACTGTATCAGGACCAAGGAGCGTAAGGCAAATTTGAACCACCGTGTAGGGAAGGTCCCTTGCGGCAACAGACTCAGGGATGCCACGAAAGCGTAAGTTGTTTCGTCTTCCTCTGTTCTCCTGGTCTTCAATTGCACTGAATAAATTATTGATGTTTTTCTGGATTAAGGAGACACTGTTAGTGACCGCCTGTTGATGTTGAATAACGCTCGCTTGATTCTCCTCCAAAACCTCCACTCTTCTCCCTATCTGCCTAACATCAAGCTTGATGGTCGTTAGGTCAGAGCTGATGGGTTCTAGAGCAGAGGAGAGCGATGACGCCAAGGCTTCTCTTAGGAAAGATTTGGAGATGGGCATGTTGTCTGTATCATCCCCACCTTCCCATTCATGTGCAGAGGGTTCCGCTTGTTTACGGCCAATGGCTTTTGGAGTATCAGGCGCCATTTTGTGTTCTCTGGCTGCAACCGTGGCAGCTGCTTTTTTTTTATAAATTTGTCCATTTCCCCACTGGTTGGGTTCGATTTCTGCTGACTAGCTGATTCCCCCGCTTTAGAACCACCAATTTTTACCATTTTGGTTAAACCAAGCTGTTATGCCAAGCTGTTAGGGTGAAACAGGTTAGGTCATTGAGCTTATTTCATTCCACTCTGTTGTATTTACACCAATTTTTAGTGTTTAGGACAGAGTATTAATTTATTTAGACCCTTATTGGTCTTTTGGTGTAGAAGAATATATGGGACACTGTCTCTTTAAATCTGGAAATTCATGAGAGACAAGCTTTGAGTAGCCTCCAATCCTCCAAAATGATTCCTAAAGGGCCAGTGTGTGGGAGAGGCACTGGACCCCAGCACTGGGCAGAGATTGGGACCTTTATGGGGCTGTAGCGAACTAGATGTTAGGCTGGGCAGGCTGGGAGCGCTCGCATGCAAATCCAGTTGGACAGCAAAACCAGCACCCTTAACAAGGATTACACCCCTGGCTGATTCAGGGTTTAATTAGGCCTGATGCAGTTTCTACCTCCGATAATAGATAGTCTCGCCGGCGGAGCAGCAGGACGGCGCACTAGCCGGGGATATAACAGGACCGGAATAGTTTCTTTACCCACCAGGCCAGGTAAGAGCAGAGAGGATCGCTGAACACCACTGAAGCGATACGGTGTGTTGGAGCCTATGAGGTGAGACGCCAGTATGGGACCCCTGTAGCTCTATGTGTGACCGAAGTGTACCGGAGGTGAAGAGGTACCTTAATTACTTGAGAACCGGCTTTACTGAAGTATGGTGCCGATCGCATGTAGCCTGTGCCTCAAGATGGCGCCCGCTTGAAGATGCCGTCTTCTGTTGGAAGCGCTTCTCTGGCTCTGATTCCGCACCGGATCGATTCGGTAAGACGGCAGAAATAGCCTTTGAGCAGCCCGAGCGGTGGATTCAATCCCGGCTTCTTGACCGTTGAAGGGGTGCCGTTTTAGCTGTCAGTCCAGGCCGTGGATGCTCGCGCTGCTAGGCCTCGACCACAGTTCGGTCTCAGGACTGTTTTGTGACCCAAAAGTGGTCTCTCTGTATAGAGTAGAGTATGGGTGATCCAACTGTGTTTAGATTGGGGTCTTTTGATGTATGAATCTCAGAGGATTGAGATGGATTATGCCACCCGTAGCCGAGCAGAGGAGAGAGACGTCTTCCTCAGACGGCGGTTCGCCACCAATGATTTTAATACTGGGGAGGGAGGGAGGGGGGGCCGCACTGGCCACCAATGATTTTAATACTGAGGAGGGAGGGGGGTCTGGCCCCCTGCTGCCTGGCAGCACCTGATCTCTTACAGGGGGCTGTGATCCGCACAATTAACCCCTCAGGTGCGGCACCTGAGGGGTTAATTGTGCAGATAACAGCCCACTGTAAGAGATCAGGTGCTTCCAGGCAGCAGGGGGCCGTTATGTCCACAGTTCTCAGTATATTGTCCGATGGTATATTAATATTACCCGAACACCGAACCCGAACCCGAAGAACTTTTTACTGAAATGTCATGGAGGAACAGGAGTCTCTATCTGAGGCCAGGCTGCAAGGAGAGGGGAACACATACAGCATATGGAGATGTCAGGTAAGCGACACCCATAACACACTATCCTGACACAGACACACTGACTGGAACCCATGCCCAAGTGCTAGTGTCCACAACAACATTAAAGGACACAGCACACACCACAAACCACACAGGGACCCAGGAAACCCATAGCTGCAATAACATGAGACAGGGGAATGTCTAGTGACATCACCACAGAAAATGGTACCCTTCATACCACAGGCTTTCGCAAGCCTACTGCAACGAACTCTCTGCTCCACCAGACCAGTTTCCATCCATCAATTAATAGCACAGATGAGGGCTATTTTAGTCAGGCCCACCAGCTTAAGGAGAGGCTTTTGGAGAGAGGTTACCCCCGGAGAGACACCGTGCTAGCCACTATGCACGTCAGAATCTCCTCAATGAAAGGATCAAACAAAGTGATGATGACAGATTTGCATTCGTCTTTAAATTTAGTTCCGCAGCGGGCATAGTGAGTCAGGACGTGTTATATAATTGGGACCTACTAAAGGGTGAGTCCGTTCTAGGGGACTTGGTTTCCAAAAAAACTCTAATCACGTTTAGAAAATGTCACACTCTGAGAGACAAATTGGTCCATACTGTGGTGAGACAGTCTAAACAAAGTAATTGGTTGCAGAGCAGGAAACCGCAGGGAAACTATAAGTGTGGAATGTGTTCGTTTTGCCCCCATAATTCACAGAGAAAAATGTTATGTATGGAAGGGGGGTCACCTACAAAGTCAAAGACTTTATCACCTGTCGTACATCTTACGTAGTCTATGTCATAATGTGTACGTGCCCGAGTTTTTACATTGGTGAGACCATTAGACCTTTTTGAAAGAGTGCGGGAGCATTTGAGTTCTATCAGAACGGGACGGGGCTCTCCCCGCCTGATTGATCATGTCCGTGCAGTCCATGGCGGTGATCCATTTGCTGGCATTGAGTCCGTAGGACCCATCCCGAGGGGTGGTGACCGCCACCGCCTCTTGCTGCAGCTGGAGGCGCGATGGATCATCAGAACCAACGCTATGGGCTTGCACGGTCTTAATGATAAAAACAATATGGCAGTATTTCTTTGAAGTTTTCTCAGTCCCCATGTGTCCCTATATTTGTCTACAAAATGTAACTTTTTTCCAAGAGATGATACTGTGTTGCTCATATACCCTGTAGCGCTTTGTGTATGCGCACAGTTTGTCCTTTTTGTTGTTTGATTTAAATCACACAATTGCGCACCTGTGGAGCGTCTTTTAGTTACCTTGGTGATGATCGGGTGTCCGCCCATATAGAGCACGGCGGTGCGCGTGTGTGTCATAGCGGTCCGAGAAAATGCAAGTCATGCACGAAATGACCGTCATCGCCGATTTACACTGAAGGCCCATCCCACTCCCCAGGATGCGAACTAACTGCAAGAAATAAAGCTTTGAAGTTCTTCATAGACAGTGGTGAGTGCTGCGATTTCTTTCATCTACTTCCATGTTATATCTAGTAAACATGACACCAAACACCACCAGACATGTAACACCAAACTAGACATACAAACACCCTGAACATAACCCACTCCATACAAATAGGGACAGGAAGGGAAGGAGACACCGGGATAACATTGATGACCACAAGGGTGGCCCTCACTGGACAGATGGTAAAAGCCAGGAACAGAGAACCATCAGCATACACCAAGGCTGGAGGAGCCCTCAGCTTCAGGCATCCAGCAGAGGCTAAATAGCCCAAGCAGCCACACCCACACACACACAAACCCAGTGTTCACAAAACACTAGGAAGGGAGTTAAACCTTCCAACACCAGACAGAGGAAGGAAGCCACTTAAAGGGGAAGTGCACACACAAGCATGCCAAACCACACGTTACCACCGGCAACAGCATGCGTGGCAACCATGTCACGGCAATCATCCAGAAGGCCGAGACACTGCTACCGCATGCTCTCACAGCAACACGTTGCCGCGGGCAACCGCAAGTGTGGAAACAGTGTCACAGCGTACACCATAGGCCATGACAATGCCGTGGTCAAATGTTACCATGGCATTTGAGCTGTCTGGAAGCGGGAGCAATGTGCTCCTGCTCCTGTAACAGCGTTACCCTGCTGAAATTAGGTAACCTGTTACACTGCTCTAATAGCCCGATACCTCAAACAGGCTTTGGCAGCTTTTAGGGGAATATACCAATGCAGGCCACTAGGTGGCAGAGCTGTATTGTTATATTAAAAATGAAGTGTTCAATGGTGGCTATATAACCATCAATGAAAGCAATGGGCAATCTAATGATTGCCAGTTATAGTCACCTACAGTGACTTAAAACAAGTTAACAAATATATATATAAAAGTTCAAATCACCCTCCCAAAAATCACAATAAAAATACTTTACTAATACACATCATAGGAATCACTGCATGTGAAAAGGCCTGTACTATTAAAATATAAAAATATTAATCCCATACAGCAAATGGCGTAATGGAAAAAAAATTAAAACGGCCAATTCGCCATTTTTTTTCACTTCAATTACCTACATTTTTTTTATAAAAAGTGATCGAAAAGTCATACACACTTCAGAATAGTATCACTGAAAAGTACAGATCGCCTAGCAAAAATTGAGCCCTCACAGTTAAATACGCATAACAAAAAAATTGGTCAGAATATGGTGATGAAAACAAAATTAAGAATTGCTTTCCCGCTTCCCACTACATTTTCTGCAACTGTAAATAGTGCCATTAGAAAGTGCAACTTGTCCTGCAAAAAATAAGCCTTCATAAGACTATGTGAATGAAAAAATAAAAAAGTTATGACTCTGGGAAGGCGGGGAGTCAAAAATGCAAAATGGAAAATCGCCCGGTTCTCTAGGGGTAATTGATGACCAGCCTCATCTTTGGTTGTTTTACTTCTTCCAAATCATCATTCAAAGTCTCCATGTCCTAGAAAAGTCAGCAAGATTCAGAGAGAGGGGCTGCTGGATGTTTCCGGTGACATATTCTCATCGGTATTAGATGATGTGGAAAAGGAGGAAAAGCAGATGGCAGAAGGACTCCCACCTGTAGGGCAGGAGAGTGCTGGGGTTGGAGAAGTGGGTATGCTAGCATATTGTGGCCCCAACTAACCAGCCAAACCCCATACCAGCATCAGCCCCTGTTTAAAGGTGCGTTAAAGGTGCCGCACGGCCATTAACAATGACGACTGGCTATACAGTGCAGACTTCATTATTAAATGAAAGGCAGCTGCAGGCTAATTAGCCACGTGGTTCCTCACTAGTGATGAGCGGGAGGTGCCATATTCGGTTTCGCGATATTTCGCGAATATTCGCATGAATATTCGTGTTATATTCGTCGAAATCGAATATTCGCAATTATTCCAATTATCGCGAAATTATTTTTCGCATATTGCGAAAATTTATCTTGATAGTATAAGGCAACGTTCCTATGCTAATGACTATGGCTAGGCTAATATGTGTATATTACGAAATTTTGTAATATTGCTCTAACTTCGTCTCTTAGAATATTACGAATATTCTAAAAGACGAAGTTAGAGCAATATTAAGAACATTTGCAAAAGTCGAAATTGCGATGCGAGTAATATAACACGAAATAGTCGCATGAAGATTTAAACTTAGCACTGCTATATTCCATATTCTAGCCTAATATGGAATATAGCTGTGTTAAGTTAGCACTGCTATATTCCATATTAGGCTAGAATATGGAATATAGCTGTGCTAAATTGAAATCTTCATGCGACTATTTCGTGTTATATTACTCGCATCGCAATTTCGACTTTTGCAAATATTCTTAATATTGCTCTAACTTCGTCTTTTAGAATATTCGTAATATTCTAAAAGATGAAGTTAGAGCAATATTACGAAATTTCGTAAAATACACATAGATTGTATTTAAGCTAATATACTGCTATAGTAATAATTTTTAATAGTGTACATATTTTACAAAACTTAAGTTCAGAAGAGGCAAAAAAAATTACAGGAAAAAAAAGGGATTATAGCACTATATTAGCTAAATTACAATCTATATGTGTATTTTACGAAATTTCGTAATATTGCTCTAACTTCGTCTTTTAGAATATTCGTAATATTCTAAGAGACGAAGTTAGAGCAATATTACGAAATTTCTAAAAGACGAAGTTAGAGCAATATTAAGAACATTTGAAAAAGTCGAAATTGCGATGCGACTAATATAACACGAAATATTCGCATGAAGATTTCAACTTAGCACAGCTATACTCCATATTCTAGCCTAATATGGAATATAGCAGTGCTAACTTAGCACAGCTATATTCCATATTAGGCTAGAATATGGAGTATAGCAGTGCTAAGTTGAAATCCTCATGCGAATATTTCGTGTTATATTACTCGATGCGTTCTATTAAATTGCGATGCGACTAATATAACACGAAATATTCGCATGAAGATTTCAACTTAGCACTGCTATACTCCATATTCTAGCCTAATATGGAATATAGCTGTGCTAAGTTTAACTTAGCACAGCTATATTCCATATTAGGCTAGAATATGGAGTATAGCAGTGCTAAGTTGAAATCTTCATGCGAATATTTCGTGTTATATTACTCGATGCGTTCTATTAAATTGCGATGCGACTAATATAACACGAAATATTCGCATGAAGATTTCAACTTAGCACAGCTATACTCCATATTCTAGCCTAATATGGAATATAGCAGTGCTAACTTAGCACAGCTATATTCCATATTGGGATAGAATATGGAGTATAGCAGTGCTAAGTTGAAATCTTCATGCGAATATTTCGTGTTATATTACTCGCATCGCAATTGCGACTATTGCGAAATTTCGTAAAATACACATATAGATTAGATTGTAATTTAGCTAATATGGAATATAGCAGTAAGTTGAAAGCGCCACTGACTGGAGCAGCCAGGAAGCCAGGAATCCAAAGGACAGGTAAGAACAACTTTAGGGAAGTGGGAAAGAAAAAAATATAATAAAAAAAAAAAAGAAAAAAAACGAATATTCTATTTCGCGAATATATAGAACGATATTCTAAATATTCGCGAAATCTCGAAATTGCGATATTCGAGAAAAAAATTCGCAATTCGAATATTCGCGCTCAACACTATTCCTCACCGCAGCATGGCCACAATCTGCCCGCAGCACGGTCACTCCGTGTGGCCGTACCCTAAGGCAGAGTGGCCTGGGTATACATGATTTATAGAGATTCATGACAAATCAAATTTCTTGGCTAACTTCAGCAAAGTTACCAAATCAAATTTTTCAAAAATGCTAAGGCCTCTTCGCAACTTACCAAGCATAACACTGTCCATTGGATAATGGCTGTACTTGGAATCACAGCTTATTCTTATTCACCTGAATGGGACCGAGCTGCACGTAGGCCATGTGACTGGCTTCTTCAAACAGCTGATAGACTTGGGTTCTGGGTGTCAGGCTCCCGCTCCTGAGGATAGGTCATCAATAGTAAACCCCTTTTAAGCAAGGCCAAACACAAACAGAAAAAACACATTTTCACAATAAAAAATATTTGTTGTGGCAAAAAACGATATGAATTGGAATCACTGCATCTGTAACAATCAGAATTATAAAGGTATCCCATTATTTAAACTGAACAAGGAACTCCATTATAAAAAAAATACCAAAAATTGCTGTTTTTCATTAATTCCACGTCTACCAATGACAATTGCAACTTTCATGTATAAAACAACCCTTCAAAAGATATATTTTTTAAAGTAGTCAAATATAAAAAAAAACTACCACATTTTTTGCCCTATAAGACGCACTTAGGTTTTAGAAGAGGAAAATAAGAAAAAAATGTTTTTTTACAGCTCAGAGCCCCAATCAGACCCCCAATGTTAATAAGACCCTCAATCAGACCTCAGATCAGACCCCCAATGTTATGACCCCTATTCAGACCTCCCATCAAACCCCCATGTTTATAAGACCCCCCATTCAGACCTCAGATGAGACAAAAACAATAAATCAATTTACCTCTTCTGTTCTGGATGCAGCTGTTGCTCCAAGGATTCCACTCCAGAGATCTGCTTTTCTGGCACTTCCTGCTGTGCGCTGTGCTGTGACCCAATGCCCACAGTGTGGGGTCACAGCTCGCCAAAGTCTTCATGCTGTGTGCAGTTACAGCACAGCGAGCGGCCGAGGACCAGAATGTGTTGAGTACAGAGCCTGGGGAGCGCTGCATTCACAGCTTCCCGATCCTTCTGTAGTATTTCAGGGCTCCTTAGTTGCTGCCCTTCATCATGACATACAAAAGTGAAATAAAACCAGCTTTAAATACAAAATATGAACTCACACTGATTAGCTCCTTGTCCTGGCCCAACCTATTGAATTGAAAGAGTCACTTTGCCGATCAGGGGAGGTGATCAGAGGCTCAAGTTATTGAGCTGAGAAAATTTTTGGATTTTCAGTCTGGGAACCCGTGTACCAAATGGTCTTAATAAGAAGTATGATTTAGTCTTGCAATATAGGTAATTTTTTTGATTGTTCATTTTTATTATGTTATGCTGTCTCTGCTCGTTCCCCTCCCCCACACCACCACCAGACTTTCTGTGTGAATGGGTTGGGCCAGGACAAGGAGCTAATCAGTGTGAGTTCCTATTTTGTATTTAAATCTGGTTATATATTACTTTTGTATGTCATGATGAAGGGCAGCAACTAAGGAGCCCGAAACGCATCACTGTGAATTGCTTATATATATTTTTTCTACCTTGATGATGTCTGGTTTTTAATCCAAAGCTAATAAATATTACCTTTTATGAGGAGCTGGAATCTATTTTTCTTTTGGAGTTTCTATGTGGCCATGTCCAGATCAAGCTATTCCATGTTTCCTCATGTTTGCACAGGTGAGCGCTGCAGTTTTGTTAAATTTATTGTGAAACTATGACAGTACTAAGCTCTCGTGAAGGTGTCTTAGCGTGTTTCCCACAGTTATGCAGGAAGTCTTGATAGCTTGTTTGCTTGATCACTTTGTTGACTCCAATACAACGTGGCTTGCAATTCTTCTTTGGCCTAGGACCCTGAAGTCTTCCTGGGGCAATTACATCCTCCTTGGTGAGTTGTCTCTGTGGGTCACCTGGGACAATTATGTCCTATTAGGTGCACCTCTGCTGTGGTCCACCTAGTGTGGAGGAGCAGGAGATGGATCTCATTCTCTCTCACTCCTCACTCTCCTCTCTCTAACTCTAAAGTGACTCTTCACTAGCTCAGTTCCTACCTTGGCAGGAAGTCAGATCAGCCCACTCCTACCAAGAGGGGAGGAATGTTAAGTTCGATTCCTGTTACCAAACATTGTCAACTGTACCCCATCTGCTGGTGTACAAAATGCATTCAATGTCTTTACATTTACATTGCATTAATACAGTAAACAATTGCAGATACCATAGTAGTACCCCCAGGTCTGGCGTACTATACTTGCTGCCAAAGTCACTCCTTACCTGCCCGTGGGTGCGCATGCTCCCTGCGGCTATTTATGGGCCAAAGCGTGCTCTCTAATCCACACCAGTCAATAGCTGGCCACATAAGGTGCCTTTCCCTATCGGAGGATGCCTGAGCAAAAAGTTCTAGTCTGCGAGTATCCTGCAAAAGTATTCTGATTACATTTGTTTGCCTCTGAACCTCTGCCTGGTTTCCAGATTTGACCCTTTGCTGCCTGACTTGACCTCTATCTTATTTCTATATTGAATTTTCGCTGCTTGCCATGACCTCAAACTGAACATACTCTGCCTTCCCTAAACTAGGGCTGTCCTTGACTATGGTTTGCCTGATGCCACAATCTCCATACCAGTGTCTCTTGACCCCTGAAGGTCAGCAGTCAACCAAACAGACTACCCCAGGAGGCAGTCCAGATCCCTGTATTGGGGTTAAAGGGTGAAGAGCAGGGAACTGCCAGGATAACACCCTTAGCCTGTATCCTGAAGTCATAACTGTTCAGTTGACTCAGTGGTTCCACACCCATTGATTAACATTTTCTACACATTTGGAAGAACAAGCTTTGGCAATAAGCAACCAGGCCACTTATACCTGATCTATAGTGATATATATGGCAATGGGCCTCACCTCCTAAGAAAGTCCAACCCTGGTTATTTTTGACAATATTTTTTTTTATGTATTAATTTATCACTTTCAAAAATTTAAATGATTTCTTATCCTGAAATATCCAATTTTATATATTGAAATATATAAATAATAATGATTTGATTTTCACATGTACTGCGTGTTCTAATGAAGATGTAGAATCTAGTTTTAATCAAAGCTGCACTAAGTAGTATTGACAGTTGCCTAATTTGATATTGACGCCATCACCAATACAGACAGAATATGCATTTTTGCATTCTGTTAACTACAAGTCAATATTCCCCAGTTACTAGTCTAGATGAACTCACTTTGGACGACTGCCTGTTTTCAAAGGTGATATGTAATTTCTATTCTAAGACTCAATCATTTTGATTAGTAGGACATTAAGTGTTTCCTCTGTAGCCATAATGTTCTTGGCTGGTATTACCTACGCCATGTAATGTACTGTACCATCTTGAAAGCTTTCTGCGCCGAGTGAATAATCAACGTCTTTACAGTTCTGGGATTTTAATTCTATGGAAAATGCTACAGGTACAGGAACAAGTCTTAATTTTAGCCTTCGCTAAGAAGACCTTAAATAACACTGTACAGTATGTACATACCATAAGCACATATTATACATTGTACAAATTTAAATATGATATTTATTTTTAATATCCAAAGGTATAAAAGTCAAACAGCTTCATGCAACAACTTGATGAGAAGGAGAAATGTCATGTTTCCCTGGGGATTGTACATTCTGTTCTATTCATCATGTTTTCAAGACATTGCATGACACAATCTAAACACCATGTGGCAGTATCTGGACAATGTATTTATTTTTGCAGGCACTTTATGAATTTTTTATTTATGGACTGGGGAATAGTTTGGCATCACACAACACTGTGTATGGCACAACACATGGTATCACCTATCTTGGCACTATAGCATTAGTATGACCATCATACCTCATATTAGCATCCCTCTGTCTTCTCAGATATATGGGTAATATGTGGCGGTAAGATTCTGGGAATCAACTACAGGTGAAATGGAAGAGTCATATAGAAAAACAGCAGTTAACCCCTTTAGGACACATCCAAATAAGGCTGTGTCCTAAAGGGCTTAACTGCTTTTTTTCTATATGACTCTTCCATTTCACCTGTAGTTGATTCCCAGGCCATTTTTTGCAAATCTGACCAGTGTCACTTTAAGTGGTGATAACTTTAAAACACTTTGACTTATCCAGGCCATTCTGAGAGTTTTTTTCGTCACATATTGTACTTCATGACACTGGTAAAATGAAGTAAAAAAAAATCATTTTTATTTATAAAAAAAATACCAAATTTATAAAAAAATTTTTAAAAATTGCAAATTTCCAAGTTTCAATTTCTCTACTTCTATAATACATAGTAATACCTACAAAAATAGTTATTTCTTTGCATTCACCATATGTCTACTTCATGTTTGGATCAATTTGGGAATGATATTTTATTTTTGGGGGATTTTACAAGCCTTAAAAGTTTAGAAGCAAATCTTGAATTTTTCAGAAATTTTCAAAAAACCACTTTTTAGGGACCAGTTCAGGTCTGAAGTCACTTTGTGAGGCTTACATAATAGAAACCACCCAAAAACCCTTTAGGTGTTCCACAAGAGAGAGGCAAATGGTGATAAAATTTCTGAATTTAGATTTTTGGGCAAATTTTCCATTTTAATCCATTTTTTCCAGTAACAAAGCAAGGGTTAACAGCCAAACAAAATGCTATATTTATTGCCCCGATTCTGTAGTTTGCAGAAACACCCCATATGTGGCCGTAAATTACTGTACGGGCACACAGTAGGGCGTAGAGGGAAAGGTGCGCCGTATGGTTTTTGGAAGTCAGATTTTGCTGGACTGGTTTATTTACATCATGTCCCATTTGAAGCCCCCCTGATGCACCCCTAGAGTAGAAACTCCATAAAAGTGACCCCATCTAAGAAACTACACCTCTCAAGGTATTCAAAACTGATTTTACAAACTTTGTTAACCCTTTAGGTGTTGCACAAGAGTTATTGGCAAATGGAGATGAAATTTGAGAATTTTAATTTTATGGCAAATTTTCCATTTTAATAAATTTTTTCCAGTAACAAAACAAGGGTTAAAAGCCAAACAAAATTCTATATTTATTGCCCCGATTCTGTAGTTTGCAGAAACACCCCATATGTGGCCGTAAACTACTGTACGGGCACACAGTAGGGCGTAGAGGGAAAGGTGCGCCGTATGGTTTTTGGAAGGCAGATTTTGCTGGACTGGATTTCTTGACACCATGTCCCATTTGAAGCACCCCTGATGCACCCCTAGAGTAGAAACACCATAAAAGTGACCCCATCTAAGAAACTACACCACTCAAGGTATTCAAAACTGATTTTACAAACTTTGTTAACCCTTTAGTTGTTCCACAAGATTTAATGGAAAATAGAGATACAATTTCAAAATTTCACTTTTTTGGCAGATTTTCCGTTTTAATAATTTTTTTTCCAGTTACAAAGCAAGGGTTAACAGCCAAGCAAAACTCAATATTTATGGCTCTGATTCTGTAGTTTACAGAAACACCCCATATGTGGTCGTAAACCGCTGTACGGGCACACGGCAGGGTGCAGAAGGAAAGGAATGCCATACGGTTTTGGAAGGCAGATTTTGCTTGACCGGTTTTTTGACACCATGTCCCATTTGAAGCCCCCCTGATGCACCCCTAGAGTAGAAACTCCAAAAACGTGACCCCATTTTAGAAACTACGGGATAGGGTGGCAGTATTGTTGGTACTTGTTTAGGATACATATGATTTTTGGTTGCTCTATATTACACTTTTTGTGAGGCAAGGTAACAAGAAATAGCTGTTTTGGCACCGTTTTTATTTTTTGTTATTTTCAACATTCATCTGACTGGTTAGATCATGTAATATTTTTATAGAGCAGGTTGTCACGGACGCAGCGATACCTAATATGTATACTATTTTTTTATTTATGTAAGTTTTACACAATGATTTCATTTTTGAAACAAAAAAAAATCATGTTTTAGTGTCTCCATAGTCTAAGAGCCATAGTTTTTTTTTAGTTTTTGGGCAAATATCTTGTGTAGGGTATGATTTTTGCGGGATGAGATGACGGTTTGATTGGCACTATTTTGGGGTGCGTATGACTTTTTGATCGCTTGCTATTACAGTTTTTGTGATGTAAGGTGACAAAAAATAGCTTTTTTTACACCTTTTTTTAGTTTTTTTTTTACGGTATTCACCTGTGGGGTTAGATCATCTAATATTTTCATAGAGCAGGTTGTCACGGACGCGGCGATACCTAATATGTATACTTTTTCTTTATTTATGTAAGCTTTACACAATGATTTCATTTTTGAAACAAAAAAAATAATGTTTTAGTGTCTCCATAGTCTGAGAGCCATAGTTTTTTCAGTTTTTGGGAAAATATCTTGGGTAGGGTATGATTTTTGCAGGATGAGATGACGGTTGAATTAGCACTATTTTGGGATGCGTATGACTTTTTGATCGCTTGTTATTACACTTTTTGTGATATAAGGTGACAATAAATTGCTTTTTTTACACTTTTTTTTTCTACGGTATTTATCTGAGGGGTTAGGTCATGTGATATTTTTATAGAGCAGGTTATTACGGACGCGGCGATACCTTATATGTATACTTTTTTTTATTTATGTAAGTTTTACACAATTATATCATTTTTTAAACAAAAAAAAATAATCATGTTTTAGTGTCTCCATATTCTGAAAGCCATAGTTTTTTCAGTTTTTGGAAGATTATCTTAGGTAGGGTCTCATTTTTTGCGGGATGAGGTGACGGTTCGATTGGTACTATTTTGGCGTACATACGATTTTTTTGATCACTTTTATTACCTTTTTTTGGAAGTAAGGTGGGCAAAATTTCAATTTCATCATAGTTTATTTTTATTTTTTTATGGCGTTCACCGTGCGGGTAAAGTAACATGACCGTTTAATAGATCAGGTCGTTACGGACGAGGTGATATCAAACATGTGTAGGGAATTTAATTTTTTTCATTTTTAATCAGTGATAAATGTGTTTTTTGATTTTTACTTTTTTTTCACTTTTTTTTTACTTTTTTGTGACCCAGACCCACTTGGTTCTTGAAGATCCAGTGGGTCTGATGTCTGTATAATACAGTACAGTACACTATATAGAGTACCGTACTGTATTTTCACTTTAAAAAGTCTGATTAGACTTCTGCCTTTAGCAGAAGTCTAATCAGCACCATGGACAGCCTCTGATCAGTACCATGGACAGCCGGACGCCTGTGATGGCATCTGGTTGCCATGGTAACCATCACTCGCTGCCACATCAGAGCAGTGGGTGATGGGGAGGGAGGGGGACCCCCTCCCTCTCCCATCGGGGGCTGAAAAGGCACAGCACAGCCCCCGAGCACCCTCCCTTTTAACCTTTTTCATACAGCGGTTCCTACGGACCGCGGGGATCAGAAACTTCCGAAACAGCAGCAAACCGCAGGTCTTAATTGAGTTGTGGTTTGCTGCGATCGCCGACATGGGGGGGTCACAGGACCCACTGGCGCATTTAGCCAAGGTGCCTTCTCAATGATTTGAGCAGGCACCGGGTTCCGATCACCGCCCGCCGGGCGGCGGTGATCGGAACTATACATGACGTACCGGTATGTCATGTGTCCGTAAGTACCAGGACAACATGCCGTACCGGTACGTCATGTGTCCTGAAGAGGTTAAACAGTGCCTTGAAAAAGTATTCACTCCCTTGACTTTTTTCGTATTTTGGTGCCTCACTTCCTGGAATTAACATGGATTGTTTGAGGATTTGCATCATTTAATTTTCAGAACATGTCCACAACTTAGAAGATGTTGTTTTTTTTTTATTATTTTTTATTGTGAAGCAAACAAATAGGACAAAATAACATGAAAAGTCAATGATGTGCATAACTATTCACCCCCCTAAAGTCAATACTTTGTATAGCCACCTTTTGCGGCAATCACAGATCCAAGTCGCTTTGGATAAGTCTCTATGAGCTTGCCACATCTTACCACTGGGATTTTTTCCCATTCCTCCTTGCAAAACTGCTCCAGCTCCTTCAAGTTGGATGGTTTGCGCTTGTGAACAGCAATCTTTAAGTCTGACCACATATTTTCTATTGAATTGAGATCTGGGCTTTGACTAGGCCATTCTAACACATTTACATGTTTCCCCTTAAACCACTCAAGTGTTTATTTAGCAGTGTGTTTGGGGTCATTGTTCTGCTGGAAGGTGAACCTCCATCCTAGCCTCAAATCACACACAGAGTGGCACAAGTTTTGCCCAAGAATATCCCTGTATTTAGCACCATCCATCTTTTCCTCAACTCTGACCAGTATCCCAGTCCCGGCTGCTGAAAAACAACCCACAGCATGATGCTGCCACCACCATGTTTCATTGTGGGGATAGTGTTCTTTGGGTGATGGGATGTGTTGGGTTTGCGCCAGACATAGCGTTTTCTTTGGCCGAAAAGTTCAATTTTAGTCTCATCAGACCAGAACACCTTCCTCCATACATTTTGGGAGTCTCCCACATGCCTTTTTGCAAACTCACAACTCTATGGAGTGTTCGGCTTATTGTTGTCCTATGTACAGATAATAAAGTCTCTGCTGTGAAACTCTGCAGCTCCTCCAGGGTTACCTTAGGTCTCTGTGTTGCCTCTCTGATTAATGCCCTCCTTGCCCGGTCTGTGAGTTTTGGTGGGCGGCCGTCTCTTGGCAGGTTTGCTGTTGTGCGATGTTCTTTCCATTTGGTTATGATAGATTCGATGGTGTTCCTGGGGATCATCGAAGATTTGGATATTTTTTATAACCTAACCCAGACTTATACTTCTCAACAACATTGTCACTTACTTGTTTGGAGAGTTCCTTGGTCTTCATGGCAGTGTTAGGTTAGTGATGCCTCTTCCTTAGGTGTTGCAGGCTCTGGGGCCTTTCAAAAAAGTGTATATATGTAATGACAGATCATGTGACACTTAGATTGCACACAGACATCATTTAACTAATTATGTGACTTCTAAAGGTAATTGGTTGAACCAGAGCTTTTTATGGGCTTCCTAGCAAAGGTTATGAATACATACTGTCACAACCAGACAGTTGAGAAGCTCTGACAGGAGCTTTCCAGATCCTCCTCCTTGAGTTTCTTTGTTTTGGTTAAGTTCCTCATCTCGTTAGTCTATCTCAGCTGTCATGCAGTTGGACTGATTGCTGCCCTTTAAGTTCCTCCCCAGAATGCAGTAGTGTGCGGCTTATACAACTTCCTGGAGTGTGTGTGCATGCTGTTCCTAGTTCTCAGTCCAGAGTCCCCAGTCGTCTGCAAGATAAGTGCTGTTTATGTATTTATGATTTTCTGTTTTCTGGATCCAGGTGACCCTGACTCCCTCCGTGTCTGTGTAGGGAGCCGGTGGTCGTATCCCCTCACTATTGTAGGGTCTTCAGGTGTAAGATAGTCGAGGTACGTGGATATGCGCCCATCCACCTTTGGGGTGGTCGCATAGGCTGAGCAATAAGGGAGAGCGGCAGGTCTCATGCAGGGGTCTCCTTTTTGTTCCTTAGTTGTGGATCCAGTGAGTCATTGTTTATATTGTATTGTCTTGTTTCCTGTACACCATCTATGACATTATAAGCCGCCAGAACCGTCTCAAGCATGGATCCGGTTTCACTTTTGGCTGAGCGCTTCCAGGGTCTTTCATTGGAGGTAGCTGATCTCCGTAAGACTTTTTCTCAGTTTCAAGTGACCGGTTCAGCTTGCGTTCATGGAGTTTGTTCTGAGCCTAAGATCTCGCTCCCGGATACGTTCTCCGGGGGTAGTGAGTATTTTGTGCGTTTTAGAGATGCTTGCAAACTCCATTTTCGCCTTCTTCCCCATTCCTCTGGTGATGAAGAACGGAGGGTGGGGATCATTATATCGCTGCTCAGGGGTAACGCTCAATCCTGGGCCTTTTTGCTGCCGGAGGGGGCACGGCCCCTCCGTTCAGTGGATGAATTCTTTTTAGCCCTGGGTCAGATATATGATGATCCGGATCGTATTGCTCTGGCTGAGTCTAGACTACGTCTGTTATGCCAGGGTAAACAATCCGCAGAGATATACTGCTCAGAATTTCGGAGATGGGCAGCTGATACTGGTTGGAATGATGCTGCACTCCGAAGTTAATTTTGCCATGGTCTTTCAGAGGGATTGAAAGATGCATTTTCCTTTCATGAGAGACCTACCTCCTTGGATTCTGCTATGTCTCAGGCCGTTCCTATTGACAGGCGTCTTAGAGAGAGAGGAGAGATCTCTCCTTCCTGTCATACTCAGTCCCGGGACAGTGCAGCGGTCTCTTTCTGTGCGCAGGGGTCTCAGTCGCTGTCAGCCCCTTCTGAGCAGGAGCCCATGCAGCTGGGGTTGATTGCCTCTGACAATAGAAGATTCAGCCCGCATGGGAGGGTTTGTTTTTGTTGTGGAGCCAGGTATAAATCATTTGGCAAATGTTTGTCCCTCTAGGAGATTCAGGCAGTTTTCTGGGAGTAATAAAGAAACAAAAAGGAAAAAATCTTTTAAAAATGTTCCGTCTGTTACTATTGGCAGGGTTGAGGCGGAAATTGAAGGTTTTCCGTTTGCTTGTAGTTCCCGTTTTGTCCTGCCTGCTAGGGTGGCGCTAGAGAGCAAAAGCATTTTTTGTGAGATTTTTGTGGATAGTGGAGCAGCTGTCAATCTCATTGATAATCAATTTGCAATAACTCATGGTTTCCAGGTGTGCACTTTGGGAAAGGATATTCCTGTTTTTGCTATTGATTCCGCTCCACTTTCTCAGAAATCATTAAAGGGCATAGTTCACAATATCCGTTTAATTGTGATTGATGCTCATGTTGAGGATGTGTCATGTTTCGTCCTTAGCGGTTTGCCTACTCCTCTAGTGTTGGGGCTACCCTGGCTCACTAAACATAACCCCACCATTGATTGGCAAGCGAGGCAAATAAATGGTTGGAGTGACTTTTGCAGAGAGAATTGCCTCATGACATCTGTTTCTGAGGTTTCTACTAAGACTGTACCACCTTTCCTCTCTGAATTTTCGGATGTCTTCTCTGAGAGTGGAGTTCAGGATTTGCCCCCGCACAGGGAGTACGATTGCCCTATTAATCTCATCCCAGGCGCCAAGCTGCCTAAATCTCGTTTATACAATCTTTCCCAACCTGAGAGGGTCGCTATGCGTGCTTATATCTCTGAGAGTCTGAGAAAAGGACACATACGACCCTCGAAGTCACCTGTTGCCGCTAGTTTTTTCTTTGTTAAGAAAAAAGATGGTTCTTTAAGACCTTGTCTGGATTTCAGGGAGCTGAACAGTATCACTATTCGTGACCCTTATCCGCTTCCTCTGATCCCGGACCTGTTTAACCAGGTTGTTGGGGCTAAAGTCTTTTCCAAATTAGACCTAAGAGGGGCATACAACCTGGTCAGGGTCAGAGAAGGAGACGAATGCAAGACGGCTTTCAATACCCCTGAGGGCCATTTTGAGAATTTGGTTATGCCTTTTGGTTTGATGAATGCCCCAGCCGTTTTTCAGCATTTCGTGAACAGCATTTTTTATCATTTTATGGGAAAATTTGTATTAGTGTATTTGGATGACATTTTGATTTTTTCTCCTGATTTCAAGACTCATAAGGAACATTTACGTCAGGTCTTGCTCATCCTGCGGGAGAATAAATTATACGCGAAACTGGAAAAATGTGTGTTTGCGGTTCCAGAAATTCAATTTCTGGGGTTTCTTCTCTCCGCTTCTGGTTTTCGCATGGACCCCGAGAAGGTCCGCGCTGTGCTTGAGTGGGAGCTTCCTGAGAATCAGAAGGCGCTGATGCGTTTTTTGGGCTTTGCCAATTATTACAGGAAATTTATTTAGAATTATTCCTCTGTTGTTAAACCACTCACTGATATGACCAGAAAGGGGGTAGATTTTTCTTCCTGGTCGGTAGAGGCGCGTAAGGCCTTTTCTAATATCAAGGAGAGTTTTGCTTCCGCTCCCATCCTGGTACAACCTGATATTTCGTTACCCTTCATAGTTGAGGTTGATGCTTCTGAGGTAGGGGTGGGTGCGGTCTTGTCTCAGGGTTCCTCTCCTGTCAAATGGCAACCATGTGCCTTTTTCTCGAAGAAACTCTCCTCCGCAGAGAGAAATTATGATGTGGGAGATAGGGAATTGTTGGCCATCAAGTTGGCTTTTGAGGAATGGCGCCATTGGCTAGAGGGAGCCAGACACCCTATTACCGTGTTTACTGACCATAAAAATCTGGCCTACTTGGAGTCAGCCAAGCGTCTGAACCCGAGACAGGCCAGATGGTCTTTGTTCTTTTCAAGGTTTAATTGTGTTGTCACGTTCCGCCCTGGGGTTAAGAATGTGAAGGCAGATGCCCTGTCACGTTGTTTTCCGGGAGGTGGGAATTTTGAAGACCCGGGTCCCATTTTGGCTGAAGGTGTGGTGGTCTCTGCTCTTTTTCCTGAATTGGAGGCAGAGGTGCAGGCAGCCCAGTCAGAGGCTCCTGATCTTTGTCCTCCTGGGAGGTTGTTTGTGCCTCTCGCTTTGAGACACAAGATTTTTAAGGAACACCACGATACGGTCCTTGCTGGGCACCCGGGGGCAAGAGCCACACTGGATCTCATCGCTCGGAGATTCTGGTGGCCTGCGCTTCGTAAGTCGGTTGAGGGTTTTGTGGCAGCTTGCGAGACTTGCGCTCGTGCCAAAGTTCCTCATTCACGGCCATCAGGTCCTCTCCTTTCCTTACCCATTCCTTCCCGTCCTTGGACACATCTGTCCATGGACTTCATAACGGACTTACCTCGTTCCTCGGGGAAGACTGTGATTCTGGTGGTAGTGGACCGTTTTAGCAAAATGGTGCATTTCATCCCTTTTCCTGGTTTGCCCAATGCTAAGACGCTGGCGCAGGCATTTATTGACCACATTGTCAAATTGCATGGTATTCCTTCAGACATAGTCTCTGATAGGGGCACGCAGTTTGTTTCCAGATTCTGGAAGGCTTTCTGTTCTCGCTTGGGGGTTCGGTTGTCGTTCTCTTCTGCTTTCCACCCGCTGTTTTGTGGCGGAGAATCAGGAGGATTGGTGTTCTTTTTTGTCCCTTGCTGAGTTTGCTTTAAATAACCGTCGTCAGGAGTCCTCTGATAAGTCACCATTTTTTGGTGCATATGGGTTTCATCCGCAGTTTGGGACTTTCTCGGGAGAGGGGTCTTCTGGTTTACCTGATGAGGACAGATTCTCCTCGTCTTTGTCATCTATTTGGCAAAAGATTCAGGATAATCTAAAGAGCATGAGTGAGAGATATAAGCGTGTGGCAGATAAGAGACGTGTGCCTGGTCCGGACCTGAATGTTGGTGATCTGGTGTGGTTGTCTACCAAGAATATCAAATTGAAGGTTCCCTCCTGGAAGTTGGGTCCTAGGTTTATTGGGCCTTACAAGATCCTGTCTGTCATCAATCCTGTTGCCTACCGTCTTGATCTTCCTCAGACTTGGAAGATCCATAATGTTTTTCATAAGTCCTTATTGAAACCTTATGTTCAACCTATTGTACCCTCGCCTTTGCCTCCTCCTCCGATTATGGTTGATGGAAATCTTGAATTTCAGGTCTCTAGGATTGTGGATTCTCGTCTTGTCCGCGGTTCCCTCCAGTACCTCGTTCATTGGGAGGGTTATGGTCCTGAGGAGAGGATGTGGGTCCCAGTGACGGACATTAAGGCCACTCGTCTCATCAGGGCTTTCCATAGGTCCCATCCTGAGAAGGTGGGCCCTGAGTGTCCGGAGTCCACTCGTAGAGGGAGGGGTACTGTCACAACCAGACAGTTGAGAAGCTCTGACAGGAGCTTTCCAGATCCTCCTCCTTGAGTTTCTTTGTTTTGGTTAAGTTCCTCATCTCGTTAGTCTATCTCAGCTGTCATGCAGTTGGACTGATTGCTGCCCTTTAAGTTCCTCCCCAGAATGCAGTAGTGTGCGGCTTATACAACTTCCTGCAGTGTGTGTGCATGCTGTTCCTAGTTCTCAGTCCACAGTCCCCAGTCGTCTGCAAGATAAGTGCTGTTTATGTATTTATGATTTTCTGTTTTCTGGATCCAGGTGACCCTGACTCCCTCCGTGTCTGTGTAGGGAGCCGGTGGTCGTATCCGCTCACTATTGTAGGGTCTTCAGGTGTAAGATAGTCGAGGTACGTGGATATGCGCCCATCCACCTTTGGGGTGGTCGCATAGGCTGAGCAATAAGGGAGAGCGGCAGGTCTCATGCAGGGGTCTCCCTTTTGTTCCTTAGTTGTGGATCCAGTGAGTTATTGTTTATATTGTATTGTCTTGTTTCCTGTACACCATCCATGACACATACGCACATGCCAATTTTTTGTTTTTTATTTCTAAACAATAGTTTTATTTAAATATTTTTCTCATTTCACATCATTAACTTAGACTATTAAGTTCTGGTCCATCACATAAAATTAATATTAACAAAACACTGAACTTAAGGCTGTAATGTAACAAAACAAGAAAAAAGTCAAGGGGGTGTACACTTTTGCAAGGCACTGTAGAACCAGAAAATGTAATATCCACCAAATGCTGTTTCTTATCTTTTGAGGACAAGTTGTATAAGTTAATTCTTCATATGTCAATGATTTAGGATTTATACATAATGATCTATGTAGATATTCCATCTAAGAGGCCGAAATAGGCAGTAGAGGGCCCTTCTGTCCATTCTGATCGAGAATCTGCCTTATAGTGGGCTGTGTTGTCTGACACCTACAGTAAATGGGCCATCACTCCTGTCATCCCCTTTAAAGGGGCTATCTAACCCTAAAAATGCCCCCTCATATGCCCGGGCCCCACATAGAGTTACATTGCTCCCGCGTTGCTTCTGCATCTCCGCCACTGCTTCTCTCCGTCGCACGGATTAGTTGAAGGAAGATCAAGAATCCATGTTAGAAATTATTATTTTACTGCAAAAACAGTAGATGCATGATGCAAACTTTCAGCAGCTGTGACTGCAAAATCTAAAGTGAGTGAATTAAAAACTGTGATAAGCACATATCTATCCTAAGAAAAAAATAAAAGGAGAATAATACACTGTGTTATCAAGATTAACAAGAGAGTATCATCAACTCCAAGCTGTATAAACTTGAATACTTATTGGATTAAAGCATATCAGGTGATGTGTATTTGTGTAATGAGGGAGGGTGTGGCATAAGGAGATCAAGACCCTATATCAAGGTGTGCATAATTATTAGGCAGTTTACTGTTTACTTTTGTCAAAACAGGCAAAAAAAGAGATTTAACTGACTCTGATAAGTCAAAAATTAACAGTCGTTCAGAGGGATGCAGCACTCTTGAAATTCCCAACATACGGGGTCGGGATCACAGAACCATCAAACATAATTTACAAATAGTCAACAGGATCACAAGAAACGTGTTGAGAAAAAAAAACACAGATTAACTGCCAAAGATTTTAGAAGAATCAAAAGTGAAATGACCAGGAACCCATTATGCTCCAGTGCTGTTATATTCCCGAATTCTAACCTCCCTGGAGTGCCCAGAAGTAAAAGGTGTTCAGTGCTCAGGGACACATACGTTGAAACATCAAGACTGGGCCAAGAAATATCTGAAGACAGATTTTCAAAGGTTTTATGGACTGATGAGATGAGAGTGACTCTTGACAGACCAGATGGATAGGCCCGTGGCTGGATCAGTAATGGGCACAGAGGTCCACTTCGACTCAGACACCAGTAAGGTGTAGCTGGGGTACTGCTATGGGCTAGTATTAATGAAGATAAGCTAGTTGGAACTTTGTGTGTTGAAGATGGACTCTAAATCAACTCCCAAACCTACTGCAAGTTT
Organism: Bufo bufo; assembly: GCF_905171765.1. Lineage (NCBI taxonomy): Eukaryota > Metazoa > Chordata > Amphibia > Anura > Bufonidae > Bufo > Bufo bufo. The sequence continues at coordinate 563,216,298 of NC_053392.1, read as the reverse complement.
TTAGAATACACTTTTTTCAAACAGTGGTACAGGAAAAAGTCTGCATCTTTCAGAAAAAACATGATTTTTATGCAGGACAATGCTCCATTACATGCATTAAAGTACTCCACAACATGGCTAGCCAGTAAAGGCATTAAAGGGGTTATCCGAGTAATGAGGACTTATATATACTTTAGTTAAGCTTGATTTCTTGCAAAAACAAAACAAAAAAAACATACTTTGCATAGTTCTGTTGGCGGCGTGTAATAACAATGACTAAGCTCTCCCTCATAAATATTTGTGGGTGTGAATAATCTGCCCTTCCCCTCCCCCTGCACTGCAGAGCTTGCTCTGCACAACCTAACCTTGCATACAAACACTTGATAGTCTCCTAGCTAACATAGGCACAGAAGATCCGAACTACATATATCACATATTGCACTCCGTACATCACACGCTGCCCTACAACACATAGAGATATATATTTACAGATCTATATACATATATACAGTGGATATAAAAAGTCTACACACCCCTGTTAAAATGTCAGGTTTCTGTGATGTAAATAAAATGAGACAAAGATAAATCATTTCAGAATTTTTCCACCTTTAATGTGACCTATAAACTGTGCAACTCAATTGAAAAACAAACAAATCTTTTAGGTGGAGGGAAGAAAAAAAAAACTAAAATAATGTGGTTGCATAAGTGTGCACACCCTCTTATAACTAGGGATGTAGCTGTGTTCAGAATTAAGCAATAACATTCAAAATCATGTTAAATAGGAGTCAGCATACACCTGCCATCATTTAAAGTGCCTCTGATTAACCCCAAATAAAGTTCAGCTGCTCTAGTTGGTCTTTCCTGAAATTTTCTTAGTTGCATCCCACAGCAAAGCCATGGTCCACAGAGAGCTTCCAAAACATCAGAGGAATCTCATTGTTAAAAGGTATCAGTCAGGAGAAGGGTACAAAATAATTTCTAAGGCATTAGATATACCATGGAACACAGTGAAGACCGTCATCAAGTGGAGAAAATATGGCACAACAGTGACATTACCAAGAACTGGACGTCCTTGCAAAATTGATGAAAAGACGAGAAGAAAACTGGTCTGGGAGGCTACCAAGAGGCCTACAGCAACATTAAAGGAGCTGCAGGAATATCGGGCAAGTACTGGCTGTGTGGTTCATGTGACAACAATCTCCCGTATTCTTCATATGTCGGGCTATGGGGTAGAGTGGCAAGACAAAAGCCTTTGCTTATGAAGAAAAACATCCAAGCCAGGCTACATTTTGCAAAAACACATCTGAAGTCTCCCAAAAGCATGTGGGAAAAGGTGTTATGGTCTGATGAAACCAAGGTTTAACCCCTTAAGGACACATGACGTACCGGTACGGCATGTTTCCCGAGTCCTTAACCCCTTAAGGACACATGACGTATCGGTACGGCATGTTTCCCGAGTCCTTAAGGACACATGACGTACCGGTACGTCATGTGTTGTTCCGATCACTGCCGCCCGGCCGGCTGTGATCGGAACAAGGTGCCTGCTCAAATCATTGAGCAGGCACCTCGGCTAAATGCGCGGGGGGGTCCCGTGACCCCCCCATGTCCGCGATCGCAACAAACCGCAGGTCAATTCAGACCTGCGGTTTGCTGCGATTTCTGCAGTTTCTGATCCCAGCGGTCCCTGACCGTGGCGATCAGAAACTTTAGTGTGCCGAAAATATATTTTTATCACCCCCCCTGCACCTCTGAATGATTTTAGCCCGGTGGGAGGTGCAGGGGGGGTGTTGCGGGCGGTGGGGGCGGTGCGGGAGGCGGGCGGTGCGGCAGGCGGGATCGCGATCCCCCGCCCGCCTCCCATTGAATAATCGTTGGTGTAGAGTGGGTATACCAGGGTGTCAGCACATTGCTGACACCCTGGTATAAACGGCTGACATCGGTGATGCGATGTCAGCCGTTTAACCCTTTCCATACAGCGGTCCGTACGGACCGCTGTATGGAAAAAGTTAACAGTAAGAGGGAGCTCCCTCCCTCTCCGATCGGGGGGCTGCTGTGCCTTTGCAGCCCCCCGATGGAGAGGGAGAGAGCTCCCAGACAGCCCCCCGCCAGCCCCGTCCTCACCCTTCCCCGTCTGCGCAGTTCTGAGCAGACGGGGAAGGTTCCCATGGCAACAGGACGCCTGCTCAGGCGTCCTGCTGTCCATGGTGCTGAACAGATCTGTGCTAAAAGCATAGATCTGTTCAGTGTAAGTAAAATACAGTACAGAACAATATATATTGTACTGTACTGTATTATACAGACATCAGACCCACTGGATCTTCAAGAACCAAGTGGGTCTGGGTAAAAAAAAAGTGAAAAAAAGTGAAAAAAAAAGTAAAAATCAAAAAACACATTTATCACTGATTAAAAATTAAAAAAATAACATTCCCTACACATGTTTGGTATCGCCGCGTCCGTAACGACCTGATCTATAAAACGGTCATGTTACTTTACCCGAACGGTGAACGCCATAAAAATAAAAAATAAAAAACTATGATGAAATTGAAATTTTGCCCACCTTACTTCCCAAAAAAAGGGAATAAAAGTGATTAAAAAAGTCGCATGTACGCCAAAATTGTAGCAATAAAACCGTCATCTCATCCTGCAAAAAATGAGACCCTACTTAAGATAATCACCCAAAAACTGAAAAAACTATGGCTCTTAGACTATGGAGACACTAAAACATAATTTTTTTTGTTTCAAAAATGAAATCATTGTGTAAAACTTACATAAATAAAAAAAAAGTATACATATTAGGTATTGCCGCGTCCGTATCGATCGACTCTATAAAAATATCACATGACCTAACCCCTCAGGTGACCACCGTAAAAAAAAAACAAAAAAAAACTGTGTAAAAAAAGCTATTTTTTGTCATCTTACGTCACAAAAAGTGTAATAGCAAGCGATCAAAAAGTCATATGCACCCCAAAATAGTTCAAATCAAACCATCATCTCATCCCGCAAAAAATGAGACCCTACTTAAGATAATCGCCCAAAAACTTAAAAAACTATGACTCTTAGACTATGGAGACACAAACTTTTTTTTGTTTTAAAAATGAAATCATTGGGTAAAACTTACATAAATTAAAAAAATGTAATACATATTAGGTATCGCCGCGTCCGTGACAACCTGCTCTATGAAATTACAACATGATCTAACCTGTCAGATGAATGTTGTAAATAACAAAAAAAAAAACGGTGCCAAAAAAGCTAATTCTTGTTACCTTGCCGCACAAAAAGTGTAATATAGAGCAACCAAAAATCATATGTACCCTAAACTAGTACCAACAATACTGCCACCCTATCCCGTAGTTTCTAAAATGGGGTCACTTTTCTGGAGTTTCTACTCTAGGGGTGCATCAGGGGGGCTTCAAATGGGACATGGTGTCAAAAAAACAGTCCAGCAAAACCTGCCTTCCAAAAACCGTATGGCATTCCTTTCCTTCTGCGCCCTGCCGTGTGCCCGTACAGCGGTTTACGACCACATATGGGGTGTTTCTGTAAACTACAGAATCAGGGCCATAAATAATGAGTTTTGTTTGGCTGTTAACTCTTGCTTTGTAACTGGAAAAAAAATATTAAAATGGAAAATCTGCCAAAAATTTGAAATTTTGAAATTGTGTCTCTATTTTCCATTAAATCTTGTGCAACACCTAAAGGGTTAACAAAGTTTGTAAAATCAGTTTTGAATACCTTGAGGGGTGTAGTTTCTTAGATGGGGTCACTTTTATGGAGTTTCTACTCTAGGGGTGCATCAGGGGGGCTTTAAATGGGACATGGTGTCAAAAAAACAGTCGGCGCACCTTTCACTCTACGCCCCGCTGTGTGGCCGTACAGTAGTTTACAGCCACATATGGGGTGTTTCTGTGAACAGCAGAGTCAGGGCAATAAAGATACAGTTTTGTTTGGCTGTTAACCCTTGCTTTGTTAGTGAAAAAAATGGGTTAAAATTGAAAATTAGGCCAAAAAATGAAATTCTCAAATTTCATCTCCATTTGCCAATAACTCTTGTGCAACACCTAAAGGGTTAACAATGTATGTAAAATCAGTTTTGAATACCTTGAGGGGTGTAGTTTCTTAGATGGGGTCACTTTTAGGGAGTTTCTCCTCTAGGGGTGCATCAGGGGGCTTCAAATGGGACATGGTGTAAATAAACCAGTCCATAAAAATCAGCCTTCCAAAAACCAAACGGCGCACCTTTCACTCTACGCCCCGCTGTGAGGCCGTACAGTAGTTTACGGCCACATATTGGGTGTTTCTGTAAACAGCAGAGTCAGGGCAATAAAGATACAGTCTTGTTTGGCTGTTAACCCTTGCTTTGTTAGTGGAAAAAATGGGTTAAAATGAAAAATTAGACAAAAAAATCAAATTCTCAAATTTCCTCCCCATTTGCCAATAACTCTTGTGCAACACCTAAAGGGTTAACAATGTATGCAAAATCAGTTTTGAATACCTTGAGGGGTGTAGTTTCTTAGATGGGGTCATTTTTGTGTGGTTTCTATTATGTAAGCCTCGCAAAGTGACTTCAAACCTGAACTGGTCCCTAAAAATTGAGTTTTTGTAAATTTCTGAAAAATTTCAAGATTTGCTTCTAAACTTCTAAGCCTTATAACATCCCCAAAAAATAAAATATCATTCCCAAAACAATTCAAACATGAAGTAGACATATGGGGAATGTAAAGTCATCACAATTTTTTGGGGTATTACTATGTATTACAGAAGTAGAGAAACTGAAACTTTGAAATTTGCAAATTTTTCCAAATTTTTGGTAAATTAGGTATTTTTTTGTGCAAAAAAAATAATTTTTTTGACTTCATTTTACCAGTGTCATGAAGTACAATATGTGACGAAAAAACAATCTCAGAATGGCCTGGATAAGTTAAAGCGTTTTAAAGTTATTAGCACTTAAAGTGACACTGGTCAGATTTCCAAAAAATGGCCTGGTCCTTAAGGTGAAAATGAGCCCGGTCCTTAAGGGGTTAAGGACACATGACGTACCGGTACGTCATGGCTTTAAATCGCGATGCAGGTGCCGCGGGGGTTAATCGGAACGGGATGCCGGCTGAAATCATTCAGCCGGCATCCTGTAACAACGCCAGGAGTGGTCATTTGACCCCCCCATATCGGCGACCGCAGAAAACCGCAGGTCAATTCAGACCTGCGGTTTGCTGCGTTTCCGGTCCATTCGGGTCTCCGGTGACCCGATGAACCGGAAAAAGACTGCGATCGGTGGCGTGATTATACACCACCAATCACAGTCCGAATATTTGAAGAGGCGGTGCTGGCCCTGGTGCTGAACGCTGCTGTCCAGGGTGCTGATTGGTGCAGGGGAGAGAGGCGCGAGATTCAAACTTCCTGCGCTCCTCTCTCCCCTCCTCTTCCTGTTCTGCACGAGCACCCGGCACCATCGTCCAGCACCAGCTCCTGAGTCCCCCCTAATCGCCATACATCACCCTCCTGCACCCATCACCCTCCAGGTAGGTTAGGGTCAGTGAGGGAGAGACACCTTTAGGCAGGGATAGAAGGGAAAAGTTAGAAAAAAATAAATAAAAAAAAGCACATTTATTCTAAACTTTTTTGTTTCAGCTTTCAGACCCCAGACCCCAGACCCCCCAGCCACTTGCCCCCCCCCCCCCTGTAAGAGTACCTCAGGGTACACTTACAAATTTGGTGTGTACGAGGGGCGAGATTCCCGGATTCAACCCCCAGAATGTCCCCCCACTCTGGGTGTTTTCGGGAAACTCGTGTGGGACGTGGACAACTTTTATACCAGCATTCCCTTGTTCAGGTCCCTTGCCGCCAGATCCACGTTCGCTTGTGGGACCGTGCGGAAAAATCAACGCGGCCTCCCTGCCCACCCCTTCCAGGTACCTATCCCCAGGGGTGAGACCCGTGCCCTTACCAGTGGAAGCCTGTTGCTGGTCAGGTATAAGAGGGATGTCCTTATGCTGTCCACAATCCACGGTAACAGCACCACCCCCGTCTCTGTGCGAGGTACCGCGGCAACGGTCCTCAAGCCCGATTGTATCGTCGACTACAATCGGTATATGGGAGGAGTTGATCTCTCTGATCAAGTCCTCAAGCCATATAACGCCATGCGCAAAACCCGGGCATGGTACAAAAAAGTTGCGGTCTACTTGGTACAGGTTGCCATGTACAACTCTTTTGTACTATCCCGAAGCGCTGGCAGCACAGCGACATTCCTCCAGTTCTATGAGGCAGTCCTCAAAGACCTGATCTTTTCAGACCGGGAAAGAGCAGGCCGGAGTACCTCAGGAATTGGAGGCACCCGGATCGTCCCTGGCCAACATTTTCCAGGTGTGGTCCCCCATACTGGAAAGAAGGGACGAACCCAAAAAAGATGCAGTGTGTGTCACAAGAGGGGGATACGGAAGGACACCACTACTCAATGTGACACTTGCCCCGATCATCCGGGCCTCTGCGTTATCGATTGCTTCAGGGAGTATCACACTTTCATGGAGTACTACATTTTTATATTCTTCAACAGTCCCCTAGAGAACATAAAAAACTATGTCTCTAAGACTTTGGAGACACAGAAACAATTTTTTTTCCCCCAAAAAATATTAGTTTTAGTGCAGGCATCCTCAAACTGCGGCCCTCCAGATGTTGTAAAACCATAACTCCCAGCATGCCCAGACAACCTACAGCCATCAGCAGGGCATGGTGGGAATTGTAGTTTTACAACATCTGGAAAGCCGCAGTTTTAGGATGCCTGCTTAGTGTCTCCAAAGTCTGAGAGCCATACATATTGGGCATTGTCGCGTCCGTAAAAATCGTCTCTATAAAAATAACATTTAACCCAACCCCCCCGGATGAACAGCGTTAAAAAAAAAAAAAAAATTGTAAAAAAAAGCCATTTTTTTGTCACCTAACATCAGAAAAAGTGTAATAGCAAGCGAACAAAATGTCATATGCACCCCCAATTAGTGCCAATAAAACCGCCATCTCATCCCGCAAAAAATGAGCCCCTAAATTAGATAGTCGCCCAACTAAAAGAAAAACATTTTTGCTCCCAGGCTATGGAGATACTAAAATAATTTTTTGGGGTTCCTAAAATGATAATGTAGTGTAAAATCTAAATAACTTCTAAAATGTAGACATATTAGGTATCGCCGCGTTTGTAAGAATCTGCCCAATAAAAATAACATTTGACAAAACCCCTCGGATGAACAACGTTAAAAATATAAAATAAAAACTGTGCCAAAACACAAATTTTTGGACAAAATTTCCATTTGAATCCTTTTTTCCCAGTAATATAGCAAGGGTTAACAGCCAAACAAAACTCAATATTTATGGCCCTGATTCTGTAGTTTGCAGAAACACCCCATATGTGGTCGTAAATGGCTATATAGCCACACGGCAGGGCGTAGAACAAAGGGAACTCCATATGGTTTCTGGAAGGCAGATTTTGATGGACAGTTTTTTTTTACACCATGTCCCATTAGAAGCCCCCCCTGATGTAGCCTAGACTAGAAACTCCAAAAAAGTGACCCCATCTAAGAAACTACACCCCTCAAGGTATTCAGAAGTTACTTTACAAACTTTGTTAACCCTTTAGGTGTTCCACAAAACTAAATAGCGAATGTAGAAACAATTTTAGAATTTACATTTTTTGTTAGCATGCATCAAAAAAGTGTAATATAGAGCAACCAAAAATCATATTTACCCCTAAAATAGTCCCCAAACAACAACCACCTTATCCCGTAGTTTCCTAGATGGGGTCACTTTTATATAGTTTCTACTCTAGGGGTGCATCAGGCGACTTGAAAGGGTACATGGTGTAAATAAACCAGTCCAGCAAAATCTGCCTTCTAAAAACCATATAGCGTTCCCCTTCTTCTATGTCCTGCCGTTTAGCCAAATAGTAGTTCACGACCACATTTGGGGTGTTTCTGCAAACTACAGAATCAGGGCAACCCATTTTTTTCAGTAATAAAGTAAGGGTTAAAATGGAAAATTTTCCAAAAAATAGAAATTTCTAAATTGTTTCTCCATCTGCCATTAACTCTTGTGGAACACCTAAAGGGTTAACAAAGTTTGTAAACCCAGTTTTGATTACCTTGAGGGGTGTACGTTCTTAGATGGAGTCACTTTTTTTAAATTTCTATTCTAGGGGTGCAACAGGGTGCTTCAAATGGGACATGGTATAAACAAAACCAGTCCTGCAAAAGCTGCCTTCCAAAACCCATATGGCGTTCCCCTCTTTCTATGTCCTCCCGTTTGGCCAAACAGTAGTTTACGACCACATATGGGGTGTTTTTGCAAACTACAGAATCAGGGCAACCCATATTGAGTTTTTTTTGGCTGTTAACCCTTACTTTATTGCTGGAAAAAATGGGTTAAAATGGAAACTTTTCCAAAAAATAGAAATCTCTAAATTGTTTCTCCATCTGCCATTAACTCTTGTGGAACACCTAAAGGGTTAACAAAGTTTGTAAACCCAGTTTTGATTACCTTGAGGGGTGTACTTTCTTAGATGGAGTCACTTTTTTGAAATTTCTATTCTAGGGGTGCAACAGGGGGCTTCAAATGGGATATGTTATAAACAAAACCAGTCCTGCAAAATCTGCCTTCCAAAACCCATATGGCGTTCCCCTCTTTCTATGTCCTCCCGTTTGGCCAAACAGTAGTTTACGACCACATATGGGGTGTTTTTGCAAACTACAGAATCAGGGCAACCCATATTGAGTTTTGTTTGGCTGTTAACCCTTACTTTATTGCTAGAAAAAATGGATTAAAATGGAAAATTTTCCAAAAAATAGAAATTTCCAAATTGTTTCTCCATCTGCCATTAACTCTTGTGGAACACCCAAATGGTTAACAAAGTTTGTAAACCCAGTTTTGAATACCTTGAGGGGTGTACTTTCTTAGATGGAGCCACTTTTTTGAAATTTCTATTCTAGGGGTGCAAGGGGGGGCTTGAAATGGGACATGGTATAAACAAAACCAGTCCTGCAAAATCTGCCTTGCAAAACCCTTAGGCCCCTTTCACACGAGCGAGTTTTCCGCGCGGGTGAAATGCGTGACGTGAACGCATAGCACCCGCACTGAATCTTGACCCATTCATTTCAATGGGGCTGTGTACATAAGCGTTGTTTTTCACGCATCAGTTTTGCGTTGCGTGAAAATCGCAGCATGTTCTATATTCTGTTTTTTTCACGCAGCCCTGGCTCCATAGAAGTGAATGGGGCTGCGTGAAAGACGCATTGCATCCGCAAGCAAGTGCGGGTGCAATGCGTTTTTCACTGCTGGTTGCTAAGAGATATTGTTTGTAAACCTTCAGTTTTTTATCACGCGCGTGAAAAACGCATCGAAACGCATTGCACCCGCGCGGAAAAAACTGAACAACTGAACGCAATCGCAGACAAAACTGACTGAACTTACTTGCAAAATAGTGCGAGTTTCACTGAACGCACCCTGAGCGCATCCGGACCTAATCCGCAACGCCCGTGTGAAAGGGGCCTTATGGTGTTCCCCTCCTTCTATGTCCTCCCGTTTGGCCAAACAGTAGTTTACGACCACATATGGGGTGTTTCTGCAAACTACAGAATCAGGGCAACCCATTTAGAGTTTTGTTTGGCAGTTAACCCTTGTTTTTTTCCTGGAAAAAATTGATTATATTGGAAAATTTTCCAAAAAATCTAAATTCTTAAAATATATGTCCATTTGCCATGAAGTCTTGTGGAAGACCTAAAGGGTTAACAAAGTTTGTAAAAACAGTTTTGAATACCTTGAGGGGTGGTTTCTATTATGTAAGCCTCACAAAGTGACTTCAAACCTGAACTGGTCCATAAAAAGTGGGATTTTGAAGATTTCTGGAAAATTTCAAAATTTCCTTCTAAACATCTAAGCCTTGTAACATCCCCAAAAAATAAAATATCATTCCCAAAATGCTACAAACATGAAGTAGACATATGGGTAGAGTTGAGCGAACACCTGGATGTTCGGGTTCGAGAAGTTCGGCCGAACTTCCCGGAAATGTTCGGGTTCAGGATCCGAACCCGAACCGAACTTCGTCCCGAACCCGAACCCCATTGTAGTCAATGGGGACCCGAACTTTTGGGCACTAAAAAGGCTGTAAAACAGCCCAGGAAAGAGCTAGAGGGCTGCAAAAGGCAGCAACATGTAGGTAAATCCCCTGCAAACAAATGTGGATAGGGAAATGAATTAAAATTAAAATTAAAAAAATAAAAATGACCCAATATCAATTGGACAGAGGTCCCATAGCAGAGAATCTGGCTTCACGTCAGCAGAGAATCAGTCTCTTCATGCCATAGCAGAGAATCTGGCTTCATGTCAACCACCACTGGAAGAGGCCACTGTCACATATTTAGGCCCCGGCACCCAGACAGAGGAGAGCGGTCCCGTAACAGAGAATCTGGCCTTATGTCAGCGCAGAATCTGCCTTCATGTCATAGCAGAGAATCAGGCTTCACGTCACCCACCACTGGAACAAGCCACTGTCACACATTTAGGCCCAGGCACCCAGGCAGAGGAGAGAGGTCCCGTAACAGAGAATTTGGCCTTATGTCAGCACAGAATCTGTCTTCATGTCATAGCAGAGAATCAGGCTTCACGTCACCCACCACTGGAACAGGCCACTGTCACACATTTAGGCCCAGGCACCCAGGCAGAGGAGAGAGGTCCCGTAACAGAGAATCTGGCCTTATGTCAGCGCAGAATCTGTCTTCATGTCATAGCAGAGAATCAGGCTTCACGTCACCCACCACTGGAACAGGCCACTGTCACACATTTAGGCCCAGGCACCCAGGCAGAGGAGAGAGGTCCCGTAACAGAGAATCTGGCCTTATGTCAGCGCAGAATCTGTCTTCATGTCATAGTAGAGAATCAGGCTTCAAGTCACCCACCACTGGAACAGGCAACTGTCACACATTTAGGCCCAGGCACCCAGGCAGAGGAGAGAGGTCCCGTACCAAAGAATCTGGCCTTATGTCAGCGCAGAATCTGTCTTCATGTCATAGCAGAGAATCAGGCTTCACGTCAACCACCACTAGAACAGGCCACTGTCACATATTTAGGCTCAGGCACCCAGGCAGAGGAGAGAGGTCCCGTAACAGAGAATCTGGCCTTATGTTAGCGCAGAATCTGTCTTCATGTCATAGCAGAGAATCAGGCTTCACGTCACCCACCACTGGAACAGGCCACTGTCACACATTTAGGCCCAGGCACCCAGGCAGAGGAGAGAGGTCCCGTAACAGAGAATCTGGCCTTATGTCAGCACAGAATCTGTCTTCATGTCATAGCAGAGAATCAGGCTTCACGTCACCCACCACTGGAACAGGCCACTGTCACACATTTAGGCCCAGGCACCCAAGCAGAGGAGAGAGGTCCCGTAACAGAGAATCTGGCCTTATGTCAGCGCAGAATCTGTCTTCATGTCATAGCAGAGAATCAGGCTTCACGTCACCCACCACTGGAACAGGCCACTGTCACACATTTAGGCCCAGGCACACAGGCAGAGGAGAGAGGTCCCGTAACAGAGAATCTGACCTTATGTCAGCGCAGAATCTGTCTTCATGTCATAGCAGAGAATCAGGCTTCACGTCACCCACCACTGGAACAGGCCACTGTCACACATTTAGGCCCAGGCACCCAGACAGAGGAGAGAGGTCCCGTAACAGAGAATCTGGCCTTATGTCAGCGCAGAATCTGTCTTCATGTCATAGCAGAGAATCAGGCTTCACGTCACCCACCACTGGAACAGGCCACTGTCACACATTTAGGCCCAGGCACCCAGACAGAGGAGAGGTTCATTCAACTTTGGGTTGCCCCGCAATATAATGGTAAAATGAAATTAAAAATAGTATTGAATGAGGAAGTGCCCTGGAGTAGAATAATATATTGTTAAGGGGAGGTAGTTAATATCTAATCTGCACAAGGGATGGACAGGTCCTGTGGGATCCATGCCTGGTTCATTTTTATGAACGTCAGCCTGTCCACATTGGCTGTAGACAGGCGGCTGCGTTTGTCTGTAATGACGCCCCCTGCCGTGCTGAATACACGTTCAGACAAAATGCTGGCCGCTGGGCAGACCAGCACCTCCAAGGCATAAAAGGCTAGCTCTGGCCACGTGGACAATTTGGAGACCCAGAAAGTGAATGGGGCCGAACCATCAGTCAGTACGTGGAGGGGTGTGCACAGGTACTGTTCCACCATGTTAGTGAAATGTTGCCTCCTGCTAACACGTTCCATATCATGTGGTGGTGCAGTTAGCTGTGGCGTGTTGACAAAACTTTTCCACATCTCTGCCATGCTAACCCGGCCCTCAGAGGAGCTGGCCGTGACACAGCTGCGTTGGCCTGAAAGTGCTAAAAATGACCCCTCTTCCTCCTCTTCCTCCTGGGCCACCTCCTCTTCCATCATCGCCCTAAGTGTTTTCTCAAGGAGACATAGAAGTGGTATTGTAACGCTGATAACGGCGTCATCGCCATTGGCCATGTTGGTGGAGTACTCGAAACAACGCAACAGGGCACACAGGTCTCGCATGGAGGCCCAGTCATTGGTGGTGAAGTGTGTCTGATCCGCAGTGCGACTGACCCGTGCGTGCTGCAGCTGAAACTCCACTATGGCCTGCTGCTGCTCGCACAGTCTGTCCAGCATATGCAAGGTGGAGTTCCACCTGGTGGGCACGTTGCATATGAGGCGGTGAGCGGGAAGGCCGAAGTAACGCTGTAGCGCAGACAGGCGAGCAGCGGCAGGGTGTGAACGCCGGAAGCGCGAACAGACGGCCCGCACTTTATGCAGCAGCTCTGACATGTCAGGGTAGTTGTGAATGAACTTCTGCACCACCAAATTCAGCACATGCGCCAGGCAAGGGATGTGCATCAAATCGGCTAGTCCCAGAGCTGCAACGAGATTTCGCCCATTATCGCACATTACCAGGCCGGGCTTGAGGCTCACCGGCAGCAACCACTCGTCGGTCTGTTGTTCTATACCCCGCCACAACTCCTGTGCAGTGTGGGGCCTGTCCCCCAAACATATGAGTTTCAGAATGGCCTGCTGACGTTTACCCCGTGCTGTGCTGAAGTTGGTGGTGAAGGTGTGTGGCTGACTGGATGAGCAGGTGGAAGAAGAGGAGGAGGAAGCTGAGTAGGAGGAGGAGGAGACAGGAGGCAAAGAATGTTGCCCTGCGATCCTTGGCGGCGGAAGGACGTGCGCCAAACAGCTCTCCGGCTGGGGCCCAGCCGCCACTACATTTACCCAGTGTGCAGTTAGGGAGATATAGCGTCCCTGGCCGTGCTTACTGGTCCACGTATCTGTGGTTAGGTGGACCTTGCCACAGATGGCGTTGCGCAGTGCACACTTGATTTTATCGGACACTTGTTTGTGCAGGGAAGGCACAGCTCTCTTGGAGAAGTAGTGGCGGCTGGGAACAACATACTGTGGGACAGCAAGTGACATGAGCTGTTTGAAGCTGTGTGTGTCCACCAGCCTAAATGACAGCATTTCATAGGCCAGTAGTTTAGAAATGCTGGCATTCAGGGCCAGGGATCGAGGGTGGCTAGGTGGGAATTTATGCTTACTCTCAAATGTTTGTGAGATGGAGAGCTGAACGCTGCCGTGTGACATGGTTGAGATGCTTGGTGACGCAGGTGGTGGTGTTGGAGGTACATCCCATGTTTGCTGGGCGGCAGGTGCCAACGTTCCTCCAGAGGCAGAGGAAGAGGTCGAGACGGCGGCAGCAGCAGCAGAAGAGGCCGAGGCGGTGGCAGCAGCAGAAGAGGCCGAGGCGGCAGCAGCAGAAGAGGTAGCAGGGGGAGCCTGAGTGACTTCCTTGTTTTTAAGGTGTTTACTCCACTGCAGTTCATGCTTTGCATGCAGGTTGTGCTAAGGTTCAGAACGTTAATGCCTCGCTTCAGGCTCTGATGGCACAGCGTGCAAACCACTCGGGTCTTGTCGTCAGCACATTGTTTGAAGAAGTGCCATGCCAGGGAACTCCTTGAAGCTGCCTTTGGGGTGCTCGGTCCCAGATGGCGGCGGTCAGTAGCAGGCGGAGTCTCTTGGCGGCGGGTGTTCTGCTTTTGCCCACTGCTCCCTCTTTTGCTACGCTGTTGGCTCGGTCTCACCACTGCCTCTTCCTCCGAACTGTGAAAGTCAGTGGCACGACCTTCATTCCATGTGGGGTCTAGGACCTCATCGTCCCCTGCATCGTCTTCCACCCAGTCTTGATCCCTGACCTCCTGTTCAGTCTGCACACTGCAGAAAGACGCAGCAGTTGGCACCTGTGTTTCGTCATCATCAGAGACGTGCTGAGGTGGTATTCCCATGTCCTCATCATCAGGAAAAATAAGTGGTTGTGCGTTAGTGCATTCTATCTCTTTCACCCCTGGGGAAGGGCTAGGTGGATGCCCTTGGGAAACCTTGGCAGCAGAGTCTTCAAACAGCATAAGAGACTGCTGCATAACTTGAGGCTCAGACAGTTTCCCTGATATGCATGGGGGTGATGTGACATACCGATGGGCTTGGTTTTCATGCGCCATCTGTGCGCTTTCTGCAGAAGACTGGGTGGGAGATAATGTGAACGTGCTGGATCCACTGTCGGCCACCCAATTGACTAATGCCTGTACCTGCTCAGGCCTTACCATCCTTAGAACGGCATTGGGCCCCACCAAATATCGCTGTAAATTCTGCTGGCTACTGGGACCTGAGGTAGTTGGTTCACTAGGACGTGTGGCTGTGGCAGAATGGCCACGTCCTCTCCCAGCACCAGAGGGTCCACTAACACCACCACGACCATGTCCACGTCCGCGTCCCTTATTAGATGTTTTCCTCATTGTTCCCGTTCACCACAATTTTGAGAATGGCAAATTTGGGAATAGTTTTTCAACCCAGAACAAAAAGTGTGCTTTTACGGTCACTACAAATAACTTGACCAGCTAAAACAGTACAGATTTGGTTGAATAGAAATGTGAGGCCTGTTTTTTTTTGCGCTGTGTGACAGGTATCGGTTTAATCACAGAATCAGACTTCTATCTGCACGGTAGCGTGTGTCTTAGGTTTTTCTGAATGACACTATCAGCACCTTCAATGTAAGACATCCTTTTTGGGATAGATTTCAAGTAGTCCTCAAATACCAGAAACTAGTTATTTTGAGAATGGCAAATTTGGGAATAGTTTTTCAAACTAGAAAAAAAAATATGCTTTTACGGTCACTACAAATAACTTGACCAGCTAAAACAGTACAGATTTGGTTGAATAGAAATGTGAGGCCTGTTTTTTTTTGCGCTGTGTGACAGGTATAGGTTTAATCACAGAATCAGACTTCTATCTGCACGGTAGCGTGTGTCTTAGGTTTTTCTGCATGACACTATCAGCACCTTCAATGTAAGATATCCTTTTTGGGATAGATTTCAAGTAGGCCTGAAATACCACAAACTAGTTATTTTCAGAATGGCAAATTTGGGAATGCTTTTTCAACCCAGAACAAAAAGTCTGCTTTGACGGTCACTACAAATAACTTGACCAGCAAAAACAGTACAGATTTGGTTGAATAGAAATGTCAGGTCTATTTTTTAGGCGCTGGGTGACACGCTCAACTTGCCCCTGATGTAGTATATGGCCAAAAAATAACCACACTGTTGATGGTTAAATGCACTTGGGTGACACAGGCTCAGCCTGCACCAGATGTAGTATATGGCCAAAAAATAACCAGACTGTTGATGGTTAAATGCACTTCGGTGACACAGGCTCAGCCTGCAGCTGATGTAGTATATGGCCAAAAAATAACCAGACTGTTGATGGTTAAATGCACTTCGGTGACACAGGCTCAGCCTGCAGCTGATGTAGGATATAGCACAAAATAACCACGCTATTGATGGTTAAATACACTTGGTGCTGGCTTGTGCTGGCGCACCACAAGTCACAAAATGGCCGCCGATCACCCCAGAAAAAAAGTGATCTAAAAACGCTCTGGGCAGCCTCAAAAAAGTGAGCAAGTCAATATTAGCACTTCAATGATCCACAGCTGCAGATCGATCACAGAATGAAGTCTTTTGGAGGAGTTAATCTGCCTAATCTCGCCCTAACGTCGCAGCTGCAACCTCTCCCTATGCTTGAATCAGCAGAGTGACGTGCAGCGCAACGTGACCCAAGCGTTTATAGAGGCTGGGTCACATGCTGCACTGGCCAATCACAGCCATGCCAATAGTAGGCAAGGCTGTGATGGCCTCTTGGGGCAAGTAGTATGACGCTTGTTGATTGGCTGCTTTGCAGCCTTTCAAAAAGCGCCAAGAAAGCGCCGAACACCGAACCCGAACCCGGACTTTTACGAAAATGTTCGGGTTCGGGTCCGTGTCACGGACACCCCAAAATTCGGTACGAACCCGAACTGTACAGTTCGGGTTCGCTCATCCCTACATATGGGGAATGTAAAGTCATCAGAATTTTTGGGGGTATTACTATGTATTACAGAAGTAGAGAAACTGAAACTTTGAAATTTGCTAATTTTTCCAAATTTTTGGTAAATATGGTATTTTATTATGCAAAAAAATTAACTTTTTTGACCCAATTTTAGCAGTGTCATGAAGTACAATATGTGACGAAAAAACTATCTCAGAACGGCCTGGGTAAGTCAAAGCGTTTTAAAGTTATCAGCACTTAAAGTGACACTGGTCAGATTTGCAAACAATGGCCTGGTCCTTAAGGTGAAATAGGGCTGTGTCCTTAAGGATTAACTTTTTGGCCATAATTCCAAAAGATATGTTTGGCGCAAAAACAACACTGCATATCACCAAAAGAACACCCTACCCACAGTGAAGCATCATGCTTTGGGGCTGTTTTTCTTTAGCTGGAACTGGGGCCTTAGTTAAGCTAGAGGGAATTATGAACAGTTCCAAATACCAGTCATTATTGGCACAAAACCTTCAGGCTTCTGCTAGAAAGAGGAACATGAAGAGGAAATTCATCTTTCAGCATGACAACGACCCAAAGCATACATCCAAATCAACAAAGGAATGGCTTCACCAGAAGAAGATTCAAGTTTTGAAATGGCCCAGCCAGAGCCCAGATCTGAATCCGATTGAAAATCTGTGGGGTGATCTGAAGAGGGCTGTGCACAGGAGATGCCCTCGCAATCTGACAGATTTGGAGTGTTTTTGCAAAGAAGAGTGGGCAAATCTTGCCAAGTCAAAATGTGCCATGCTGATAGACTCATACCCAAAAAGACTGAGTACTGTAATAAAATCAAAAGGTGCTTCAACAAGGGTGTGCAACTATATTATTTTATTTTTATATTTTATCTTCCCTGTACCTAAAAGATTTCAGCTTGGTTTTCAATTGGGTTGTACAGTTTATAGGTCACATTAAAGGTGGAAAAATTTCTGAAATGATTTATCTTTGTCTCATTTTTTAATATCACAGAAACCTGACATTTTAACAGGGGTGTGTAGACTTTTTATATCCACTGTAGATATGAACTAATATATATATATATATATATATATATATATATATATATATACAGTGCTGCCCATAATTATTCATGACCCTGGCAAATTTTGACTTAAAGTTACTTTTATTCAACCAGCAAGTAATTTTTTGATGGCAAATGACGTCTCCCAAAAGATAATAAGACGATGTACAAGAGGCATTATTGTGGGGAAAAAAAAAAAAAACATTTCTCAGCTTTTATTTACATTTCAGCAAAAAGTGTCCAGTCCAAAATTATTCATACCCATCTCAATAATCAATAGAAAAGCGTTTATTGGCTATTACAGAAATCAAACGCTTCCTGAAATTGCAGACCAGCTTTTTGCACGTCTCCACAGGTATTTTTGCCCGTTCATCTTGAGCAATGAGCTCCAAATCTTTCAGCTTGGAGGGTCTTCTTACCATCACCCTGATCTTTAGCTCCCTCCACAGATTCTCAAATGGATTCAAGTCTGGACTCTGGCTGGACCACTCCAAAACGTTAATGTTGTTGTCTGCTAACTATTTCTTCACCAGTTTTGCTGTGTGTTTTGGGTCATTGTCATGCTGAAATGTCCACTGGTGCCCAAGGCCAAGTTTCTCTGCAGACTGCCTGTCGTTGAGAATCCTCATGTATTGCTCTTTTTTCATGGTGCCGTTTAATGTGATTAGATTCCCTGGTCCATTGGCTGAAAAACCCCCCCAAAGCATTAGGTTCCCACCACCATGTTTGACAGTGGGGATGGTGTTCTTTGCGTTGAAGGCTTCTCCTTTTCTACGCCAAATGAAGGAAACATCATTGTGACCAAACAATAAAGTTTTTGTTTCATCTGACCATAACATAGAAGACCAGAAGTCTTCTTCTTTGTCCAGATGAGCTTTTGCAAAGGCCAAGCGAGCTTTTGTGTGCCTTATCTGGAGAAGTGGCATCCTCCTTGGTCTGCCAGGGGTATGAATAATTATGGGCAGCACTGTATGTCCATATATATATATATATATATATATATATAGTTCACCTATATATATATATATGTATATAGAGTATATATCAGTAAATATATATCCATAAACATATATAGGGAAGGCTGTGTACGCAGCCTGCATTTGTGGGAGGGGCGGAGGGCCTTTATATCCCCAAGGCTACCACACACCGGTGCTTTTCCGGTGCCTGTGGCGTTTTTTCTGTACGGCATCAGTACGGGCTCTCTCACAGCAGGTCTAAGGGTAAGCAGGGTTTACTTTGTAGTAAATCGGTCCTGCTACCTTCATTGTTAAGTATGTTTGTTTTTGTTTTTTACCTCGTTCCCCTTTCCCCTAGTTTGCGGCTGTAAATCCTGGGCCGGGTGCACTACAGTCTGGGGGACTTTGGACGCCGGCGAAGTTCTTTCCTCGTCAGCCAAACTATTCCCTAGATTTTGCGTGATCTTGCGGGATCCGCTGCGTTCATCGCTCAGTGACTCAGGGCTATGGGCAGTGTTTTGTGTTGACTCATCGGTGCGGTGAGATTTTTTGATATACACTCACCTAAAGAATTATTAGGAACACCTGTTCTATTTCTCATTAATGCAATTATCTAGTCAACCAATCACATGGCAGTTGCTTCAATGCATTTAGGGGTGTGTTCCTGTTCAAGACAATCTCCTGAACTCCAAACTGAATGTCAGAATGGGAAAGAAAGGTGATTTAAGCAATTTTGAGCGTGGCATGGTTGTTGGTGCCAGACGGGCCGGTCTGAGTATTTCACAATCTGCTCAGTTACTGGGATTTTCACACACAACCATTTCTAGGGTTTACAAAGAATGGTGTGAAAAGGGAAAAACATCCAGTATGCGGCAGTCCTGTGGGCAAAAATGCCTTGTGGATGCTAGAGGTCAGAGGAGAATGGACCGACTGATTCAAGCTGATAGAAGAGCAACGTTGACTGAAATAACCACTCGTTACAACCGAGGTATGCAGCAAAGCATTTGTGAAGCCACAACACGCAAAACTTTGAGGCGGATGGGCTACAACAGCAGAAGACCCCACCGGGTACCACTCATCTCCACTACAAATAGGAAAAAGAGGCTACAATTTGCACGAGCTCACCAAAATTGGACTGTTGAAGACTGGAAAAATGTTGCCTGGTCTGATGAGTCTCGATTTCTGTTGAGACATTCAAATGGTAGTGTCCGAATTTGGCGTAAACAGAATGAGAACATGTATCCATCATGCCTTGTTACCACTGTGCAGGCTGGTGGTGGTGGTGTAATGGTGTGGGGGATGTTTTCTGGGCACACATTAGGCCCCTTAGTGCCAATTGGGCATCTTTTAAATGCCACGGGTTACCTGAGCATTGTTTCTGACCATGTCCATCCCTTCATGACCACCATGTACCCATCCTCTGATGGCTACTTCCAGCAGGATAATGCACCATGTCACAAAGCTCAAATCATTTCAAATTGGTTTCTTGAACATGACAATGAGTTCACTGTACTACAATGGCCCCCACAGTCACCAGATCTCAACCCAATAGAGCATCTTTGGGATGTGGTGGAACAGGAGCTTTGTGCCCTGGATGTGCATCTCTCAAATCTCCATCAACTGCAAGATGCTATCCTATCAATATGGGCTAACATTTCAAAAGAATGCTATCAGCACCTTGTTGAATCAATGCCACGTAGAATTAAGGCAGTTTTGAAGGCAAAAGGGGGTCCAAAAATGTATTAGTATGGTTTTCCTAATAATTCTTTAGGTGAGTGTATATTATGTTTCTTGGGCCAGTTTTTATTTATCTTCTAGGATTCGAGTCTTTATTACTCAGCTTTGCTTCTTTCTGCGCCGAGTCTTGTGTAGTTTTCACAAATATAATTTATACAACGGTCCTTATGTGCGTGTGTCAAGATGTATAGTGTATCCATCGGGGGCATGTGGGGTATGGTATATAATGGGTGTAGTGTGTTAAGTTTGGTGTTGGGCGCAAATATTGGAGTCACCAATGTTGGTCGCGAGTGTCGGCACCTTGAGGGTTCGCGAGTATTGGAATGTGGTGATGTCTCCCTCCTTGCTTGTGGGCCAATGGGAGGGCTGCAGTGTCTTTGTCTGAGCTTGGCGGCATCCCTGAAAACCAATTGAAAAGATGCCGACCCCTTACTATATAAACCTTACGTTATTTCTTTCTTTTTCTGTTCTCTAGGTGTACAGTATGTTGCACAGGTGCACGTTTTCCGTTAAACTTTGCTGGCTAAGTTTTTTAGGTTACATTGCCGAAAAGCATTCCATTGCCTGTCATGTTTATTTAGGCTCGCGTTGTTAGGTTAATATTTGCCTGTCACATTTTTCAGGCTCACATAGTTTAAAAAATATATATATATTTTTTTTTCTTCCCTCGTTTTTCAAGCCTTTCATGTTTTTAGTTAATTTTACCGCCTGTCATGTTCTACAGGCTTTCGTTGTCTTAAATTGTCTACATTGCCTGTTACGTTTTTCAGGCTTACATTGTCTTAAATAGTCTACATTGCCTGTTACGTTAATCAGGCTTACGTTGTTTTAATTTTATGGCCTGACACGTTCTTTCAGGCTTACGTTATTTAACTTCATACCTCGTCTGTCTCATTTTTCAGGCTTGCGTCGTTTTTTTATTAATGCATTGCCAGGATCACTTGCTTCAATCTTTCTTTGCACCGGGTTCTTCTCGCCCTTTCACTTTCTTCCAGGGTAGTCTCCTTGGGTATTTATCCTATTACATTCTTCAGGCACTCTTTGTTGTCACCCCAGTCTTTGTTTTGCCCATCACCCAGTTATTGTCCGTTTCAGGTTTCGCGTTGAGTCACTTGTCACGGCCATTCGGCTGGTGCTTATCATATATATATATATATATATATATATATGTATTGAAAAAAATATGCTATCCTTTTTGTCAATTTACGGTCAGTTAATTTCCTCGTCTGCTTGTTTTCTTTAGGTTCTCCTTTTATCCGCACTATTTCGGAGGCTCAGGTAAAAAATAAAATAAAAAATAAAAAAAATAAAAATTTAAAAAGAAGGGGAAGGGGGGCTATTTTCACTTTCACCATACCAGGGGCCCGTCCTCCTCTTGCCGTCGCTTTCTCAGCTTTTTTTTTTTTTTTTCGTTTGCACGTTTGGCCGAGTCCGTCACAATCTTATGCCGTCGGCTTACTTCTTACACTTTTCAGTTCTGCCACTGTTCTTAGGTGCTCAGGTTTTTAGTTTCTTTTTCTATTCTAATACTTGCTTCATTCCACAGCCAACCATGTCGCATGCCTCAGATATTGAAGATGCGCTGTCGGTCGCTGAATCCGCAAGCACAAATCACGCCAGCAAAATCTCCTTCCGGAGCTGGACAATTCCCAAGCTAATCACTGAACTAATTAGAAGAGGGATTCGTCATTCTGCATCTGCCCAGAAGGCTGAATTGTATAGGCTTTTGTTCTCTGACTCATCCGCTTCATCAGCTGAACAAGTTTCCATGTCAACTATTCAACTTTCACTTGCGCAGTTACATTCTGCCATTGATAACATGTCCAGCTCAGTTTCCAATTTACAAAATAGGCTTCTCACAGTAGAAGCCAGGGATCCAGTCCCCTACCATCCAACGTCACCCATCCCAGGCCCTTCCGCTCCTCACTCTCTCTCTCTCCAGGTAGGGTCTCCTGCACTCTAGATATAGCCCCTTCGCATTTTGTTCCCGACAATATTAAGAAGGACATTTTGGCAGGTAAAGATGTCAATCTCACGTCCATTCTAATTGCCACCCATGACTCGCTTGATAATAAAACCATCGCCTGCGGCGATGTCTCCATCGTCCTCAAATCTAGAGATGCTCGGCTTAACAAGAAGCTCACTATCCCAGAGTTTGTGTTGGCATTTAGCCTTTTTAGGGATATCATTTGTTCTGCGCAGCCCAGTTGACTGCAGGAGTTAGATATTTTTTTATACAGGGTGACGGATCTGGGCCATAAATATGGTGGGTACGCGTTTTACGATTATCATCTTTCTTTCTCCGCTAAAGGTGCCGCCGCTTTAGCCCAGTTTCAGCATGTTACTTACTGAGTTGTTTTGCAGGCACTTTGCAGGGCTCAACGCCCCTGCATGTGCCTCCTGTCAATCCATTCTCCATTCTTCCGAATGGTGTCCTAATCTGGTTTCTACCTCCCAGAGTAGATTTGTTTCGGCCCCTCCTGCTCCGCCCCAAACCCATCCCAGTGGTAGACTAACTAGGCAGACCTATAGTCTTCTTAGGCAAATCTCAGGTTTGCAATAATTACAATCTTTCTGTTTGTAACTATAATAAATGTAGGGCCCTTCACGTCTGCTCTGTTTGTTTTAGGGCACATCCTCAGTCCACTTGTCCACAAAGGTCCTTTAGGAGCACCTGACTAGGCCGGGTTAATGTGGATTTGTAAGCTTCCCTCCTATTAGAACATCATGATGCTAATTTTGTTCAGTTTCTAGTTTCGGGGTTCAGGGAAGGCTTTCACACTGGGTTGGTAGCTCTCCCTCAATCCACCTGGGAGGGTCCCAACCTCCTTTCCGCTCTCAATGACCCGGATTCAGTTGAGGTACTAATCCAGTCTGAATTACAAAAGGGCTTCTTGTTAGAGCCTTTTTCTACAACCTTTTTTAATTTTTGGATAGTCAGCCCATCGGGCTTGTAAGTAAGAAATTTTCAAATAAAAAACGTTTAATTTATGATCTTTCTGCGACTCATGCCTCCGGTATTCCAAGCATCAATTCTATTATTCCTTCAGAATAATTCTCTATGCAATATTCATCTATTGACGAGGCTATCCAGCTTATCCTTCAGGCTGGTAGGGGGTCATGGTTGGCTAAAGCTGATATTGCGGATGCATTTAATTTGCTTCCAATCCACCCACGGTTATGGAAGTTTTACGGGATCAAATGGTCGAGTCTGTATTACTTCGCTAATCGTTTAACCATTGGGTCCAAAAGCAGCCCGTGGCTTTTCGATCAATTTGCTCAGGCCCTCCACTGGATTCTGGTTAACCATGCTGGATGCCCTATGGTTATCCATTATCTCGACGATTTCTTATTAATAGAGCCACCTAGTCATAATCCCGTCAAAGGTTGAAGGCCCTTCCTCCTTGGTAACCTTTCTGGGCATTGTGTTAGATACCCAAAAAATGCAAGCTAGACTACCAGAAGATAAGTTGCTAAAAATCAAACAAACTATTGCTAAATCGGTAACCTCCAGGACTTTAACCAAGTTAGAGCTGTAATCATTGTTAGGGATGCTAAATATCGCTACCAAGGTTATGCCTCAAGGCAGGGCTTTCATATCCAGATTACTGCAACTTCTCCCCTCAGCTCCAGATCAGGATTGCTTGATCCACCTAGACAATGAGGCTTCTGCTGATCTTGTCATGTGGGACTTCTTCTTGTCTGGTTGGAACGGGGTTTCCTTATTTGTGCCACAGTTGAGTCCGGCGTCTCCCACAGTCTTTTCCGATGTGGCCGCATCCGGTGGGTTTGTGGCGATTTTCGGTAGACATTGGTTTGCCGGTTATTGGCCGCCTGAACTCTATTCATCAAAAGAAGTTTTAAAATCCTCCCCGTTGCTCAAAATCTATCCTATAGTTGCTGCCGCGCTAGTTTGGGGTAGGCATTGGGAAAACTCTTCAGTTGCCTTCATCACCGACAATCAGGCAGTTTTTGATATCCTCTCTAAAGGCAGGTATAAATCTCCACAAATAATGCCATTTGTATGCAAGCTGGTTTGGCTTACCCTACATTTAAATTTCCACTTCTCTTGTCAACATATTCAGGGAGTTCAAAATATCGCGGCAGACGCTTTGTCACGTTTCAATTTCCCCACTTTCTTTCAGGCGATGCCAGAAGCAGACCAAACAGGAGTATCCCCACCAACAGCCAGGGAATTGATGATGGATTAAAAAGGCATTTCTCAGCAGCCAAGTCTCTCGTCCTTAAGTCACTTTCAGTCAATACTGCTCGTAATTACAAAACCAGTTGGAATATTTTTAAGTAATTTGCATGGCTCCATCCTCGAAACAATGTTAACCTCACCACGTATATCATGGCTTTCCTAGCTTACTGTCATGGGGAGCTCCATCAGTCATATAACAATATCAAGCTTTATTTGACAGGGGTTCAATATTAGCACATCCTAGAACATCCGGACTGCGGGTCGTTTTTTGCTTCGCAAGCGGTCAAAGCCACTTTAAGGGGCATTCAGAAAAGCTCCACGAGTCCAGGTCGAGGTAGACGGCCGGTGTCCGAGTAGCTATTCTGAGAACTTTCAAATTCACTAGATGGCAATCCTTTTGGGCCCTATATCAGTACAATTATCGAAGCCGCCATGTTCCTCAGCTTTTATGGTTTCTTAAGACCCAGGGAATCCACTAGCATTTCACCTAGGGTTAAAGGTTTGGCTTTAGGTCAATTGGTCAGGCACACTGATCATTTTACGCTACATCTTTTCTCCACCAAAACCTCCCAAGTAGGGCCGCCAACTAAGGCAAATTATTTCCAGACTTTCAATGAATGGTGCCCTGTTAAGGTCCTAAAGTGCTTGCTGTCAGTTTTGGATGGCTCCTCTCCAGATACCCCGTTGCTGCCATTTAATAACCGCCCTCTCACATCTTCACAATTTGTCACTCGTATTCGCTCCTTAGCTTCTGGTTTCGGTTATGAACGTATATCAGGACACTCTTTCCGTATCGGAGCAGCATCCTCAGCCTCAGCACATGGTGTCCCAGCTCACATCATCAGAAAAATGGGATGCTGGCAATCTTCCTGTTTTGCTCGATATGTGCCAAACCCACAGGCCGAAATTGCTAAAGCTTTTACTTGCTTGGCTTTGTAAATTAGTTTTCTGCTAAATAAAGCATCTTCATATTTACTATCTGGTTTTGATTTTTGCCCCCTTATAGGCCGACCCATGTTCATGGCTAAGGGCACACCACCAGCCATTTTAGCTAGATGGTAGCTTTAGTTTTCAGTTAGGCATTGTTAGTTGGGTTCCGCATTCCCGTAGCCACGACCACAAATAGGGAAGGCTGTGTACGCAGCCTGCATTTGTGGGAGGGGCGGAGGGCCTTTATATCCCCCAGGCTACCACACACCGGTGCACGTGCGTTTCCGGTGCCCCTCCCTCCCTTCCCCTTTCTTTTTTTCCATATCTTCCTCGGCTATGCCCCCTTATAGGCCTACCCACGTTCATGGCTAAGGGCACACCACCAGCCATTTTAGCTAGATGGTAGCTTTAATTTTCAGTTAAGCATTGTTAGTTGGGTTCCGCATTTCCGTAGCCACAACCACAAATATAGATAAATCTCTCTCTCTCTCTCCTAGAATATGACATATTTTCAGTTGTTTCACACTTGTTTGCTATGTATATAATTCCACATGTGTTAATTCATAGTTTTGATGCCTTCAGTGTGAATCTACAATTTTCATAGTCATGAAAATAAAGAAAACTCTTTGAATGAGAAGGTGTGTCCAAACTTTTGGTCTGTACTGTATATATGAGAGAGAGAGAGAGATTAGAATATCGTCCAAAGTTCATTTATTTCAGTAATGCAACTTAATAGGTGAAACTAACATATGAGATAGACTCATTACATGCAAAGCGAGATATTTCAAGCCTTTATTTGTTATAATTTGGATGATTATGGCTTATAGCTTATGAAACCCCAAAGTAACAATTTTGAGGTACCCTTTGCTCAGGGGATATGGATTAATTAGCTGACCAGAGTGTGACACTTTGAGCATAGAATATTGAACCTTTTCACAAAATTCTTTGCTGCATTAATGCAATTCCTTTTAATTTGCATTACTGAAATAAATTGTCTCTCTATATATATATTATATATTATATATATATATATATATATATATATATGACGTATATAGAGATATATATTTACTGATCTATGTCTCTATATACATATATCTATTGTAAGGGATCGTCTCTCTTTCAGGGGGTCACACTCACAGACACCAGGATTTAAGGGCCAAAACTGTGTTTTATTGCGGCACGTCCGCGTAAACATAAACAGTTGTACAAAATAAACTCCTGCCTGTCTGGGCTCTACCTAAACACATAGTTTTCCCTGACTCACCTCTAAGTACCGCTTAGCGTCAGGGTCTCAGGCTCCAAGCCTTAGTAGGTTCCACTCATCAAGCGTCAGTCCACACAGGGGAGAGATCAGGCTTCGCATAGCCTTGTAGCCCCTCAATCTTCCTGACTGAGACCACACACAGAGCCTCTGCTCCAGTATCACAGACACTTCTTCCTCCTCACCACCTACTTTTAGGGAATCATTGACTGTTGATACGGTCCTGATTCGCTGTCAATCGCTGTGATCCTCTATATCCTTATGGTGTTCCAGCAAAATTGACAATATTAAAACATAACTTTTACTAATATATAGTTAATATAATGAAACCACCTCCGTGGTTCACCAGTGAAAATCTGTGAAACAAATGATAACAATACAAATAGACATCTATATAGGGTATCCAACCATTGATATAGTCATAGAGGTAGGTGTGCCAAGGGCAGTACTTGGGAGTATCGGAAAATCTATCCTGTCCCTTTACTCG
This sequence comes from Bufo bufo, assembly GCF_905171765.1. Classification (NCBI taxonomy): domain Eukaryota; kingdom Metazoa; phylum Chordata; class Amphibia; order Anura; family Bufonidae; genus Bufo; species Bufo bufo. The sequence goes on along the minus strand of NC_053392.1, from coordinate 563,189,250 downwards.
CCCTGTATAAAGCCTCAGCCCAGGGACGTCCCCTGATGGTGGGGGCTCCCTGTCCTCGAACCTAGACTGGCTGCCCTAAGTACACCCTCCTCTTAATAACCGATATCCAAGTACCCTATAAACAAGACAGACAGAATCTGTGTCACAGGTATACGGTATCACCTGTATTGACAACAGCCCATGTAGATGAAAAACAACAAGAATACAGATGGTGCGAAGGTGTATGTCTCACCTATAGCACCATACAGAAGCCTCTAATGGGGCGCCAAGATATCAAAAGGCTCCCTCGGCTTACTGAGACAAGGGTGAAGTCTTCTCTTGATTGTTGACTTTGACACACATACACCTACCTCCTGGAGAGTGTTCTTGATCTAGCCAACTGTTGTGAAGGGTGTTTTCTTCACCAGGAAAATAATTCTTCAGTCAACCACCACAGTTGTTTTCCGTGGTCTTCCGGGTCTTTTGGTGTTGCTGAGATCATCGGTGCATTCCTTCTTTTTAGGAATGTTCCAAACAGTTGTTTTGGCCACGCCTAATGTTTTTGCTATCTCTCTGTTGAGTTTGTTTTGTTTTTTCAGCCTAATGATGGCTTGCTTCACTGATAGTGACAGCTCTTTGGATCTCATCTTGAGAGTTGACAGCAACAGAATCCAAATGAAAATAGCACACTTGAAATGAACTCTGGACCTTTTATCTGCTCATTGTAATTGGGATAATTAGGGAATAACACACACCTGGCCATGGAACAGCTGAGAAGCCAATTGTCCCATTACTTTTGGTTCCTTAACAAGTGGTAGGCACATATGCAAACTGTTGTAATTCCTACACCGTTCACCTGATTTGGATGTAAATACCCTCAAATTAAAGCTGACAGTCTGCAGTTAAAGCACATCTTGCTTGTTTCATTTCAAATCCATTGTGGTGGTGTATAGAGTTAAAAATGTTAGAATTGTGTCGATGTCCCAATATTTATGGACCTGACTGTATTTATATATCTCAGACAACCCCTTTAAAGATGAAAGAATAATGACTTGGCCCCTTCCTCGCTTGACCTTAACCTTCTTAAACAGGAGATTTACAGTGAAGGAAAATAGTCCACCTCTGTGAACATTGTCTGATAGTCTGTGGCTGCTGCAGCACAAAAAGTTGATTGTCAACAGATTAAGAAACTGACAGACTCCATAGATGGAAGGCTTGTGACTGGTGGTTATACTGGTCACTGATTTTTATTTGTTTTTAAATGTCAAAAATGTTTATTTGTAAATTTTGAGTTGTTTGTTTATTATTCTCACTGATGAAAATAAACATAATAATTCTGCACACAAATAGTTGGACAATGATTATGCACACATGACTATTCTCCTAAAATATCCAAAACTTCACTTTTACTTTCCTAAATATTCAGGTTTGAGGTTTATTTATGTTTTGGATTGACCGACAGCACTGTAGTTGTGCAATAATAAAATCAACCCTCAAAAATACAACTTGCCTAATGATTGTGCACATTGGGGTTCATTTATCAAGACTGGAGATTTACATACCAGTCTTAATTGTTTCTGTACTGCGTCTACAAAACGTTGTCCCTTCTCCCAGCAGGCCATGCGACAGGCTTAAATCTACACCAGCTTCCTTGCAGGCATAAATTTAAGCCATTTTCTACATCAAAAACTGGGGAAGTAAATTATGAATCAGACGGGCTTGCCCTCTTCCCTCTCAACCTGTCAGAAAACTGCTGTGAGCGGAGAAAAGTTGCAGATTTTGTCGCAAAATGCTGTGCGACAAAAACTGGGACTGATATACGACACCCTGTATATGAGTTCATAAATGAGCCCCATAGTGTACAAGGATGGACTAGATGGACCTGATTATTTTCTTCTGCTGTCATTCTTCTATATTTCTATGAATGGCCATTAGATAATGCTGTATTTCCCAAGCATGACTGTTTAGTGTAATCTTGTGTGGTTTTGCTTAAAATTAATGAATAAGCATTGATACCAGACATAATCCTGCCAAGTTGTGATAAACCCAGAATAATTAAAAAGTGCTTTTAGGTATTTTGTGAAAAAAATATCAGGAAATGAGAAAATGACTTATGTCAGTAGTTATCAAGCTGTGAGACTTTCATTGTAACATGAAGTATTATGTCGAAAAGGACATATCATATATCTTTGTAGACAGATAAGAGGAATATGTGAAATTAATGACATATTACGTCATTACAATAGCAAATATGGAAACATAGTGGAAGTACAGTCGTGGCCAAAAGTTTTGAGAATGACACAAATATTAGTTTTCACAAAGTTTGCTGCTAAACTGCTTTTAGATCTTTGTTTCAGTTGTTTCTGTGATGTAGTGAAATATAATTACACGCACTTCATACGTTTCAAAGGCTTTTATCGACAATTACATGACATTTATGCAAAGAGTCAGTATTTGCAGTGTTGGCCCTTCTTTTTCAGGACCTCTGCAATTCGACTGGACATGCTCTCAATCAACTTCTGGGCCAATTCCTGACTGATAGCAACCCATTCATTCATAATCACTTCTTGGAGTTTGTCAGAATTAGTGGGTTTTTGTTTGTCCACCCGCCTCTTGAGGATTGACCACAAGTTCTAAATGGGATTAAGATCTGGAGAGTTTCAAGGCCATGGACCCAAAATGTCAAAGTTTTGGTCCCCGAGCCACTTAGTTATCACTTTTGCCTTATGGCACGGTGCTCCATCGTGCTGGAAAATGCATTGTTCTTCACCAAAATGTTGTTGGATTGTTGGAAGAAGTTGCTGTTGGAGGGTGTTTTGGTACCATTCTTTATTCATGGCTGTGTTTTTGGGCAAAATTGTGAGTGAGCCCACTCCCTTGGATGAGAAGCAACCCCACACATGAATGGTCTCAGGATGCTTTACTGTTGGCATGACACAGGACTGATGGTAGCGCTCACCTTTTCTTCTCCGGACAAGCCTTTTTCCAGATGCCCCAAACAATCGGAAAGAGACTTCATCGGAGAACATGACTTTGCCCCAGTCCTCAGCAGTCCATTCACCATACTTTCTGCAGAAGATCAATCTGTCCCTGATGTTTTTTTTGGAGAGAAGTGGCTTCTTTGCTGCCCTTCTTGACACCAGGCCATCTTCCAAAAGTCTTTGCCTCACTGTGCGTGCAGATGCGCTCACATCTGCCTGCTGCCATTCCTGAGCAAGCTCTGCACTGGTGGAACTCCGTTCCCGCAGCTGAATCCTCTTTAGGAGACGATCCTGGCGCTTGCTGGACTTTCTTGGACGTCCTGAAGCCTTCTTAACAAGAATTGAACCTCTTTCCTTGAAGTTCTTGATGATCCTATAAATTGTTGATTGAGGTGCAATCTTAGTAGCCACAATATCCTTGCCTGTGAAGCCATTTTTATGCAACGCAATGATGGCTGCACGCAATTCTTTGCAGGTCACCATGGTTAACAATGGAAGAACAATTATTTCAAGCATCACCCTCCTTTTAACATGTCAAGTCTGCCATTTTAACCCAATCAGCCTGACATAATGATCTCCAGCCTTGTGCTCGTCAACATTCTCACCTGAGTTAACAAGACGATTACTGAAATGATCTCAGCAGGTCCTTTAATGACAGCAATGAAATGCAGTGGAAAGGTTTTTTTGGGATTAAGTTAATTTTCATGGCAAAGAAGGACTATGCAATTCATCTGATCACTCTTCATAACATTCTGAAGTATATGCAAATTGCTATTTCCAATATTTATGTAATTCTCAAAACTTTTGGCCACGACTGTATATTGCAAAAGAGAACGGGCCTGGTGCACTGGTGCACATAATGGATCTACTTTGTATAGATCTGGAATATACTGCCCATAGATTGCTAGGAGCATTGCTACTAGTGGTGATTGTTACCATACAAAGGCAATATATGGCAGTATACGCACAAAGCATTGTTGTGTGCAGAAGCCAACACAGTAGACCTTGAGGAGACAAGGAGAGCTCAGATTACTTGAATACTTGGTAAAATTATTTTAAAGAGGACATGTAACCTCTCCTGACATGTCTTTTTCAGTGACTGCATGAATCCTTCTGTAATAAAAATTCTGGAGCATCTATTCTTATGACTCTTTGATGTGCCATTCCTTTATTATTCCTGCTAGAAGTGATGAATGAATTACTAGCTGTTTCCAATGAAGGTCCAGATGGGTATTACCAGTTGAGGGTGTGTCCTTGCACAGTCTGACACCCTCCAATCAGGCCTGCCAGTGTCAGTGCAGGGATAGAGCCGCAACTGGAAATACCCATCTGGACATTGATTCGTTCGATCTAACCTGGTTACTGACTCTCCTTACACCACACACTGGCCTTTGCATCATTTTCATGCCCTGTCCTGCACCCACATGGACGTTTAACATTATGGTCACCCCTAAACTACCATTAGACAGGATCCCTAGCTACAGTGAGTGCCCCGAGGAAATATAGGGAGCCCCGCTGCCCCTCTCTCACTGCATTGACCCCAAGTAGCGATGACCTGAAGGAGTAGACTGTGACACCTTATCATCAAGGCCACTACCACTCCTATCCTCTGCTTCGACTTCCCCAGGGGCTAGCTACACATACACCTAAATTTAACTTTCCAATGAGTCCCTCTGATGCTTCAGAAGAGTCAAGTCAGTTCAATGTATCTTAAAATAAAATGACATTTATTAGCTAATAATCATTTACAGACAGTGGCAATGACATTTCAATAGTTAAATGACTAGGGAGCAATCTGACCGATCCATTATTAAAGGTTAATTAGCACTTTGCATACAGATAGTGGGGGAGTGCACAATGTAATCACAACACAGTTTAGGAAATATTGCTTTGTGTATGACTTGTTTGTCTATTCAAAATCAACTAATATATACAGTGTGACAGGGTCGATTTCAATTTCCTTTAGCATGTAACATAAAAAATAGTAGATCCATGGAAAACAATAAAAGTAGATCCAGGAGCGCTTCTTTTCTATAAAAACAGTATAGCAAGCAATTTTATTTTAGAGATCTAGTTGTTAACTGAGGAATTGAAATGTAACATCACTTTAAAGGGCTTCTGTCACCCCACTAAAGTCATTTTTTTTTTTTGGGCTAGTTAAATTACTTATAATGCGATATATGAAAATATAATGGTCTTACTTACTTTGATCCAGCAGTTTCTTCTAAAAACGACGTTTTATAATATGTAAATTAGGTCTCTACCAGCAAGTAGGGCGGCTACTTGCTGGTAGCAGCTGCAGAAAACCGCCCCCTCGTCGTGTTGATTGACAGGGCCAGCCGGGATCTCCTCCTCCGGCCAGCCCTGTCGGCATTTCAAAAATCGCGCGCCTGTGTTCATTCGGCGCAGGCGCTCTGAGATGAGGAGGCTCGCCTCCTCAGCACTCCCTCAGTGCGCCTGCGCCGATGACGTCTTCTATTTCGGTGATGTCATCGGCGCAGGCACACTGAGGGAGTTCTGAAGAGGCGAGCCTCCTCATCTCAGAGCGCCTGCGCCGAATGAACACAGGCGCGCGATTTTTGAAATGCCGACAGGGCTGGCCGGAGGAGGAGATCCCGGCTGGCCCTGTCAATCAACACAACGAGGGGGCGGTTTTCTGCAGCTGCTACCAGCAAGTAGCCGCCCTACTTGCTGGTAGAGACCTAATTTACATATTATAAAACTTCGTTTTTAGAAGAAACTGCTGAATCAAAGTAAGTAAGACCATTATATTTTCATATATCGCATTATAAGTAATTTAACTAGCCCAAAAAAAAATAATTACTTTAGTGGGGTGACAGAAGCCCTTTAAGGGAACACATTCGTTTAGGGGTCTGACATTCCTCTGTTATTCCTGTTATGACTGTACTCTTGGAATTATACCTGCAATTTGCACTGCAGCATGCAGGTCCAACTGACTATGATTGGCAAAATCAGGTGCAAGTGTGTTGGGTGTCTTAACTTGTTAGCCCTCCATAGCAAGGTCTGAATAGCTGTAAACGCAAGTTAAATTACAGTTACAGATAACGAAGGTATAGTTGAAATTATATATAAATCTACATTGCATTAGCGTTGCTTTCATATAGTAGAAGTAGCTGAGAGATTTCCTTTAAAGGGCTTGTCTGGGATTTTGATTCTGATGGCCTCTCTTCTGGATAGGTCATCAGCATCTGATTGGTGGGGACTCCCAGCACTGCTGATGATCAGCTGTTTGAAGAGAGACCATAAAGCTTTAGTGAGCTCTGCAGCTTCTTCATAGGCTAGTTCATCAGTCACATGGCCTAGGCACAGCTCAGTCCTATTCTAATGAATTGGCCTGTGCTGCAATATGAAGCACAGCTGCTATACAATGTATGATGCTGTGCTTGGTAAGCTGTGAGGAGGCCGCATTGCTCACAGGAGTGCCATGGTCTTTTCAAACAGCTGATTAGCACGGGTGGTCTACCAATCAGATATTAATGACCATCAATATCAAAATCAATACCAAGAAACCTCTTTAAATATTTGGTGCCATATGGTGCTTTTATCAGGAAGTGTCATAAGGAGGTGTTCTACTTTGGAAGGAATGCTCCTAGAGGACATCTCCGTTATACGGTGTCTGTTGGGACACAGCACAATTAGTTAGGAGAAAAGACCTCAGGGTCCGTCCTTTCAAATTCAAAGGAACACGGAAAGTACAGAAAGGCTCTCATATTTCAATGGTTGTTTATTATAGCACAGACAACTCCATAAAGCTCCCACAGTTTATACAAAGCCATATGATTATAGGCACTAAACAATAGTAAGTTGGCCATATTGAGGTTCAATTACACATAAATACACTCTTTTCTATACCAGAAATCCTTATATATGAGTACACTAGATGACGTGAAAACTTTAAGAACCAGAATAAAAGCCTCCAGCAGCCTCCAGATCCAGATGTTCTAGTCCCTTGTTTCACAAGTCTGTCTGTAAAAACTTCAGGTTATAAAGGACACCATTTCAGCTTTGGTTATTGAGTGTGACTAATGTGTAGACGGATCCTGTGCTGTTTTTCTGCCCAGGAATATAATGTCCATTTCTTGAGTTAAGGTTGGAAGATGATGTTTCTGTTCTAAAAATATAAGCCTGTGATTTACAGAAGCCAAGTTTACTCATTAAAGTATAGAAGTCTTTCCGAAAAGCTTTTGTGAAGAAGGCATACAAAAATGGATTAGCGCATGAATTGATAGGGTAAAAAAGAACTAAAAGTATCTTGGAGTTGGAGACAGTTATTAGAGGGACCTTAAGTGACGCGGAAATGGCGAAAAAGGAAATGGGAGCCGTGCACAGAAAATTTGTAAATATTAGTATGGCCATACGTACTGCGGTCTTTGTATCAGAGTGTGAAGAGATGATATCGGGATTCCGTACAGTGATGTATATATGGGAGTAGCAGATACAAATAGCCACAAACGCCAATACATTAAGCACTAGTAAAAAGATAATGTATGCTTGTGACGGTAGAGTTTCAATGTCCATGGGTAAGCAAATACTAACCTTCATGTAACTACTAACTCCAATAATAGGGAGCAAAGCCACAACGAATGCAAATATCCAGCCAGAAATCATGATAATGAAAGCGTGCCGAAAGCGAACTTTGCGGTCCAACTGCATGGCATAGGTGATGGTGTGCCATCTTTCCAAGGTTATAGCTGTGAGTGTGTAAACTGAAAGTTCACTGGCAAACACTGTAAAAAATCCTGCTGCATGACATCCCGCTCCGGTCTGCCAGTCTATAGCATAATTATAATATTGACTTTTGGTTTTTATATCCACAGAAGCGATGAGCAACAGGTAAATTCCCATGCAGAAGTCTGCAAACGACAGATTGCACATCAAAAATTTAGGAACTGTAAATTTTGACTGACTGGTTAGCAAAATGATCAGCACTATCACATTTCCAGCGATGGCCAAAATGCTAATACACCATATGAGGATCCGGAGAAAGTTGTAGCCCATTATGTCTTCACATGGGTTGAATTCATCCGGCTTAGGATAACACACAACATTCTGCATGTCAACACAAAAATAGTAGTCAAAAGCGTTGTCACTGGGGTCAAAGCCTAGTCCATCACTCATATGGTAGTCCGGGTTCCCAGATGTCATTTCCGTAGTCTTAAGTTCCCCATGAAAGAAATGATTACTTTTATTGCAGAATGGATGCAAACTGAAGCTGGAAAATGATAGAAGTGAAGTTAAATCGATATAGTAGAACGCCATGGCATATTTCACTAACAAACAGGTTAAAACTTTAAAGCATAAACTATTAGCTTCATCCAAGGGGTTATCTCATCTCTGACTTTGATGGCATATTGTTGGGATAGGCCATCAATGTCATATCCATCCGAGTCCCACCTCTGAAACCTGCACCTATTTCCAGAACAAGCCCCCAAAAGTGAAGCGTGCTCTCCATTCCCTGCTATGCGGGCACTCTTGGCTATTTTCCCAAAGTGGTTAATGAAGAGCACACCCTGCATGCATGGCCACCTCTCCATTTCCCCCTGCACTTGGATATTTTGGGAAATCCCATAGCGGTAAATAGAAGGTTGCAGTGCTCTCATGGCACGCTCTCCTTCACTTCAGGAGACCCGTTCTGGATATAGACGCGGGTCCCAAAGGTGGGCATATCCTAGTGATATGCCATAAAAGTCTCATGCATAACCCCTTTAACTTCAAATGGACTGGCACAGACACGGTCTATATGTGGTGCTATATGTTAAAATGTTTGGAAAAGTAAGGGTACTTTCACACTTGCGGCAGAGTGATCCGGCAAGCAGTTCCGTTGCCGGAACTGCCTGCCGGATCCGGCGATCTGCATGCAAACGGACAGCATTTGTAGACGGATCCGGAAGAGGATCCGTCTCACAAATGCATTGCAAGAACGGATCCGTCTGTCCGTTTGTTTAAATTTTCTTTTCAAATTTTTAAAGGTCTGCGCATGCGCAGACCAGAAGGACGGCTCCGGCACTAATACATTTTAATGTAAATTAATGCCGGATCCGGACGGAATTTTTGACGGAGATAAAACCGCAGCATGCTGCTGTATTATCTCCGTCCTGAAAAGTCAAAAAGACTGAACTGTAGACATCCTGATGCATCCTGAACGGATTTGTCTCCATTCAGAATGCATGGGAATAATACTGATCAGTTCTTATCCGGTATTGAGCCCCTAGGTTGGAACTCAGTGCCGGAATAGAATAACGCTAGTGTGAAAGTACCCTAAAGGTGGAAGGTAATAGTAATTAGGAATGCAGTCCCACTCAGTCCCTGTTGACAACTTATGAAGAAATGACAATAACCCTATAGAATGAAAAATACTCCATATAATAAAAATATATATGGAGTATATATTATATGGAGTATTTTTAATTCTATGGGGTTATTGGCATTTCTTCATAAGTTTTCAGTCTAGTTAGGCTAGACCCCTTTTTCAATATATGGTTATTTAGGTGTTATTTGTACACTCAGTCCCTGTTGCCAGTGGAGCCCTAAGGGCCCTAGGCCACATGTAGCCACAAAAACTTAGAGAGATGTGAGATATGGAGACACTTGCCTACCGTACCCATACTTGGTTGTTGCATATCTCAAATAGGCCTCCTGCACACAGCCATCTCTATATTTTGTACACTGCATGTGCATGCCTTTTTCTCACTCCCAAGAAACGCCTATTCTCCTCCACATTGCATACAAGAACCGAGCATGTTCTATAATTTGTGAAAAGCAACACAGATCCACAAAACTAGAGAGGTGTGAATGAGGCTTTAGAGTAGAGATATATAGTATAATATATAAAGCTACCACCTCCCCGCTGAAAACTGGGGGAAGTAGGTCACTAAATGTAATGTGTAATCCTCAGGTAGAGTCAAGGTGCATCTGAGGACCTAAGTATGTGCCAGGTTGACCACCGCTAGATTACAATATCAAACTTACCTGCAAATGAAATAAAAAATAAATAAAAAAAGAAGTCCATTAAATCTTAGTAATAAATGTAATATATCAGCATTCTAATATAAGATGCATTGCTTGGATATTATAAAATAACACTGATTTCCCTTACTGCCTGCAGTTCTGGGGGATTTCTAGCATTCCTGTACCTTGCAGTACACTATATTTGATCCATTTTACTCTCCTGGATGTATTAGTGCCAATACATGCTGTGAAATCTACATAATTATCCATTATTGTTGCATATTTTAGTCCTGCAAATGAAAAACCCTCATTATCCCGCAAAATTGTGATTATAATTGACATGTAGGACTATGTTTAATGTTCTGTGTTTCCAGCAGGTTTACTTGGTTGCATCAGACGACGGGAAGCGTGCCATCTCTGACTATTATTAAACTGCTGGCCTTACATCTAAAGAGATTCTACTAGACCCTCTGTGACCTGGAACAGCAAGATCTGGGTAGTTCTTCTAGCAAGCAGTATGGACACAAAACATCACTGTGGTCATTTCCATTTATCTTCCAGTTTAAGAGACCACACGTTACATTTAATTGAAGGGTTATATAGATTCTCCTGCCATGTACTCTACTTAAAGACTAGAGATGTCAACTGCAAAAAATGCCCCCCGTTGGCATTGTTGAGCACATTTCCTATAACGGAGCATTTCATTTTTCATTGTCTTAAATGTAGAAAATATGGCTCTGAAATCAAAACATTTTCTCATGTTCTACTATTATTCCTCCTCAAAATGTATGAAAAATTGACACCACAGGGTTCCCATTGCTGTTGATAATGGACCTGTCCATAGACGAATACTCTCCGACCAATAAAGACAATGTTAAGCCGAGTTCACACAAACGTGTGTGACCCGTGCCTGTGCTGCGGCCCGCAAATAGCGGGCCGCAATGCTTGATCGCTGGCCGTAGGTCAGCCGCATCGGATCGCGGACCCATTCTCTTTAATGGGTCCGCGATCCAGCCGTTCCGCAAAAAGATAGGACTTGTTCTATCTTTTAGCGGAACGGAAGTACAGGACTTAACCCCACGGAGGCACTCCGTAGTGCTTCCGAGGGGTCCCGTCCCGTGCGGCCGTTCCGCGATTCCGGATTTGCGGACCCATTGAAGTGAATGGGTCCGCATCCGTGATGCGGAATTCACACGGAACTGTGGCCGTGTATTGCGGCCCGCGATTTGCGGGTCGCAATACGGCCACAGATCACACACGTTCGTGTCAACTCGGCCTTAGAGTGTGTAGGGACATATTGATATCACTCAGTGGGTAATTTATTCATATATTTCCAAGAGGGATGACACAAGGATTGCACAATGTAGAGTTCAATGACAGATAACAGCATTGGAAAATTCTTTTTTTATGAGCTATATGGTGTCACGGGAGCCAGGAAACCAGACCACATGCAAACGCTGGTAAAATAAGTTCTTTATTTAAAGGAACATAAATAAAACATTCATCAGGGACAGCGAGCTTAGGAAGAAGCCGGTCAAGTCCAATGTAGGTAGTCGTCCAAGCCGGAATCAGGTCCAAAGCGGGTAGTCGTCCAAGCCGGGGTCAGGTCCAAAGCGGGTACGTCCGATGCAGGGTAAAGAGCCAGAGGAAACACAGGCACACACAAGGAGCTAGGATAGTCAGAGATTCACCTTGGAGCACAAACGCAAGGGCAATGAACATGAAGCCTGAGCAGACTGATATAGTCAAGTGTTGCCACATCATCACTGTGCGACGCCCAGGCAGCAGGCAAGTGATGATGCGCTCAGAGGTTATAAGAGACTGCAGTCTGCACATGTTTAAAATGGCAGCCAACATGAGGACAAGGTAAGACCTGGACCTAAGGACACCCAGATGAACACTAGATAAGTTGACACTAGAGTGACAGCCATATCACTTCGCCATATACAGTATGTGCACCATATGTTATATTTGAAAGTGTCTTGTGACCTGCAAAAATGCTGTGAGCCGCTGCCTTTATGATCCTGAGCAAAAAACAGCTCCCGCTCTGGAAGACATGACTAGTGCTGAGCAAATTGAAGTATCCGAAGTGGACTTGGATCTGAATTTCAGGTAAAATTTGATTAGCTGCAAAGCCGAGTTTCCTCGTGCTTCATGGTAATGAATCAATTTTCCCTGAAATGGCGGTAAAAAAAAATCCTTAATTATTAATTTTTTTCGGCTGCTTTGTCGAATTTCACAAAGAAATTCGCTTCATGATGAATTACATTGTCACGAAGCGCATGTCTTTGTAAGTAGCAGGCACAATGATGGGGAATAGTGATTTCCCCCCTGTTGATCGCAACATCTGAGAATAATAGTGAGGGCTTTCAGGGGTTAATCCATTGAAAAAAAAAATAACCTTATCCATTTGCGCACAAAATCTCATGTATGATGTCACCACCCTGGCCAGTGTGATGACATCATCATGCACTGTACAAGATTTTGCGTGGGATCTTTAATCAAGATGGCTGCAGAGGCCTCTTTGCACTTAAATGGATATGGTGAGTATTATACGGTGAGTCCTCCTCATTGCGCCCGCTACTTACAAAGAAATGCGCCTCATGACAATGTAGTCCGTCGTGAAGTCGATTTATTTGTGAAGTCGACTTCATTGCTCATGACTAAACATGACCATTAGCTACATGGTCAAGCATTGACGTTCACAGATGCCATGTAATACTACAAGACTAAAGCCAATGTAGCTTCTCCTGCTGACCCAAAGGTGATTTCTGGGAGCTAGAGAAGCTGAATAAGCAGTGATCCTCTGATTCCTCATTCTGAGATGGGTTGTCCAGCAGTAGCAATCCATTTAAAACCATTGTATTAGGGTATTTTCACACTTGCGGCAGAGGATTCCGTCAGGCAGTACCGTCGCCGGAACCATGGCCGGTGCAAAGATTTTTGCCAACACAAGCGAAGCTACATTTTGGTCCCCCCCTCGCAGCTCACCTGGCCCTGGTCCCATCTGCAGCATCTGGCTTCTCCTTTGTGTGGTCCTGGTATCTTCTCTCTGCTTCAGAAAATCGCTGGTTTGAGGACCGTATTTTTCGCTCTCTAAGACGCACAGGCCCATAAGACACAAGTAGGTTTTAGGAGGAGGATAATAAGAAAAAAAATATTTTCCATTGCACCTCAGGTCAGACCAGCAATCAGACCCCCAATGTTAATCAGACCTCAGATCAGACCCCCAATGCCTCAGATCAGCCCCCCATGTCAGCCATCATCCTCCCCCACGTCAGCCATCATCCTCCCCCCATGTCAGCCATCAGTGCATATAAAATAAAATAAAATAACTTACCTCTCCTGCTCCTGGACCCCGCTCCTCACCACCAGCGCTCTCTCTCTTCTTCCTGGTTCTCGGCTGTCAGCTATGAAGGCAGCGTACAGTGAGGTCACATGGTGCGCAGCCCTGCACAGCAGACAGCCGAGCGGAGGACCAGGAAGCGGTGAGTACAGATCCTTCACCGCTTCCCGATCCTCCGGTACTAATGAAGTGCTTCCAAAATGGAAGCGCTTCATTTGTATTCACCCCATAAGACCCAGGGGCAAAAAATACAGGGTATTTATAAAAAAAGGTTTCATTTTTCCGCCTCCCCCATCTTTGCGCCCTAAGGCAGCCGCTTGGTCTGCCTTATTATAGCGCCGGGCCTGGCCGGAACTGCCTGCCGGATGCAGCAAAATGTATGCAAACTGATGGCACTTGTCAGACGGATCCGGATGCAGATCCGTCTGACAAATGCATTGAAATGCCGGATCCGTCTCTCCGGTGTCATCTGGAAAAACGGATCCGGTATAAATGATTTTTGCATTTTATTCAGTCTGCGCATGCGCAGACCGGAAAGCCGGGTCTGTTTTGCCGAGACACTTAATGCCAGATACACCTCAATGTATATTAATGCCGGATCCGGCATTCCGGCAAGTGTTCAGTCTTTTTGGACGGAGAGCAGTATTTTCTCCATCCTGAAATGGCAAAAAGACTGAACTGAAGACATCCTGATGCATCCTGAACGGATTGCTCTCCATTCAGAATGCATTAGGATAAAACTGATCAGTTCTTTTCCGCTATTGAGCCCCTAGGACAGGAGTCAATGCCGGAAAAGAATAACGCTAGTGTGAAAGTACCTATAGCAGGGAACTAATTCAAAACCCCCAAATTCCCTTGTAACTAAAACTGAAATCTAAAGATACTCGACAGCAGCAAAAATTGTTTTATTCTTCTGTGAATATGAATTATACCTGAGAAGACGTAAACGATCAGGTTTTTTTAATAAATGTATATTATAGTGGCAACATCTCTTTTATTTTTTAAACTGAACCTCAATATCTGTGGGGAGTTCATAAAGCTAAACAACAAATATAATGGTTTTCAGTACTTGATTAGTCATTTCTCAATCTCTTAAGAAAGTCATTTCTTAATTTCCTTTTATACTAGGCTAGTTTCACACTGCCGTTACAGCCTTCCGGCAGGCTGTTCCCGCATAGGATGACGGGAATTGGCAAGACAAAAAAAAGCTGCAAGTAGCAGTATTTGTCCTGCTGATTCTCAAAATATTTGCCGGATTGCAGCCGGATTTCTGTCTGCATTTTTACACTCTCGTTACAGCCTTCTAGCAGGCTGTTCCCGCATAGGATGACTGGAATTGGCCAGACAAAGAACGCATTGCGTATGGGTATTTGTCCGGCCGATTCTGGTGAACAGCCTGCCGGATCTGTAAGCACTAGTGTGAAACTACCCTTAAAGAGATTTTCTGGGACTAAAATAATGACGATGTAGCCTCTGGATAGTTAATCAATATCAGTTTGTGGGAGTCCAACACCCGGCACCCCACCGATCAATTGTTTTGGGCAGCTAGCACACAAAGCTGGAAGCAGAAGACTCCGTCCACACTGTGCAGTGGGCATGTCTACTTACCGCTGCTCCCCTCCCATTCAAGTTAATGGGAGCTGAGCTGCAGTACTCCAGCTCCATATATTACACAGTGGATGAAGTCTTCTGTGCACTGGTTGTGGGGGTGTTGGGTATCAGTCACCCACCAATCTGATAATGATGACCTATCCGGTGGATAGATCATTAATTTTTAAATCTCGGAAAACCTCTTTAAAATGTACAAATATTAGCACCTATTTAGCCATGAAAATAATATGTAGGCAAAGATAAAATATCACAGATTCTATAACATATCCCAATATTTTTCAATGACAGACGGCTGGCAAAATCGACAGCCTCCTCCAGCACATACAGTAGTTTGTCTTTGTAATGTGGTGAATGGCAGATTCTTCGGGTTATATCTTTAGCATGTTGAGCCAAGACACTGAAAAATGACGTGAAAGCTCCAACGACATAACTCACGAGACCTCAGGTGAACGCGGTTTCTATTTCACACACAATTTATTTTAATTGCCTTTTCCTAGGCCCATACATTCACAATCAATACCTTTCCTGAATCCTGTATGTCACATTATGAGGTTAATAACATGGGAGACGTACGTTCTCATTTAAATGCCTGGGTACAAGCAGTTCCATTTCTGTACAATAGGTTAGTGCTTCCACTGCCTTGGCACTTAGGGTTTTAAGGAACACAGTGTAAAATCAACAGTCTCACTGTGTTCTCAGCCAGTGTTACAAAATATCCCGTTCAATGGTCACTTTCAAAGAAGCCTTACCTTTTTTGTTTTTTCCAGTTTTCGAAAGCACAGCAGTGGCTTGGGTAGGTCAGATTCGCTTCAATCAGATCAGAAAACATTTCCAAAGGTGGGAGCTTCTTCAGGTTGTAGGCGTGATTTGCTATCAGTTTCTTAACTGCGTCCAAACCATGCTGAGGTAATGAGCTGACCTGGGTTTTTGAGATGTCCCTTCAACAAGAAAGACAATTTATAAATAGAAGTTCCTTTTACAGTATTTGCAACAATGTATCATCTAGACAGAATTCAGTTTATTGAAGGCTAGGGATGTTGCAATTTGTAGCCAAGTGTATCAGAATGACACACTTTGTAAATTGTTTGTCAAGGAGCGGTGACTGTCCTGTTAGCCATTGCTATATCTGTACTAATTAACCAGTTCTGGACCAGCCATAGGCTATAAACGGGCTGCATTTATCTGTGCAGGAGATAGCAGCCTGTTGTCAGTAAAATGCTGGGTTCCCCATATATATAACTGACCCAGACTTTCCCATATTTGTGTCTACAGATTAGGAAGCAGCCATGAAAGCCATGACATTGTCTCCTGCTGGTTCTTAACCAGGAGCAGATTAAAAGGGTTGTCTAACCTCACACATTGGGGGCGTATAGCTAAGATATGCCTCCAATGTCTGATAGGTGCAGGTCCCACCTTAGAGTGATATGCCCCCAATGTCTGAGATAAGACAACCCCCTTTAAGTGGTCAAAGAGCCCCAGGCTGTTGGCTAGGCTTGGGCCCCATTCATTCTTTATTGCCTGCCATGCCAATGTGCAGTATACACAGATGCATACACACATACATTTATATATACACAGAAACATACACATATACATTTATATATACACAGATATATACACATATACATTTATATATACACACAGATGAATACACATATACATTTATATATACACACAGATGAATACACATATACATTTATATATATATATATATATATATACACATATACATTCATATATACACAGATACATACAGAGGTGAGGCCAGGTGCGGTAGCCACTTGGGGATAAAGCAATCCTCAGTGTGTGAGAGGAGGAGTTAGGCCCCAGGGAACAGACCTGCAGAGGGCCTGCGTGTTCCTAGCCAGGAGGGTTGGGCGGCCACAAGGCTGAGGAAGCTTGAGTTTGGGGGGACCCAGCGACGCCTGAAGACTTCTGGACCATGTCTCCCAAGGTATCTCACTGCTTCCACCAGGAGGACTGGTGGGTTGCACTGGTCACAGCTAGGAGGCTGTCGGACCGAAGCCGAATACCGAAATGTGAACACTGACCTAGAGGTGAGTTAGGCAGACCTCTGTATAGTGAGTGCCTAGCCGGGCAAGCTTTTGTTGTTTTGTGTTGATGTAACACGTTGTGAGGTGAAGCTGCCACTTTATGGTGCCGAGTGATGCCAAACTTGGAAGTGTGATGTGCTGTCTGACAAATAAAACACTGTTTGAACTTGAAAACCCCCTGTTTGATGAGAAGTCTGTCATTGCCGACCCTGAGAGAGAGCGATCCCTTACAATATACACAGATGCATACACATATGCATTTATATATACACATATACATACACATACACTTATATATACACATATACATACAAATACACTTATACACTCACCTAAAGAATTATTAGGAACACCTGTTCTATTTCTCATTAATGCAATTATCTAGTCAACCAATCACATGGCAGTTGCTTCGATGCATTTAGGGTTGTGGTCCTGGTCAAGACAATCTCCTGAACTCCAAACTGAATGTCAGAATGGGAAAGAAAGGTGATTTAAGCAATTTTTAGCGTGGCATGGTTGTTGGTGCCAGACGGACCGGTCGGAGTATTTCACAATCTGCTCAGTTACTGGGATTTTCCCGCACAACCATTTCTAGGGTTTACAAAGAATGGTGTGAAAAGGGAAAAACATCCAGTATGCGGCAGTCCTGTGGGCAAAAATGCCTTGTGGATGCTAGAGGTCAGAGGAGAATGGGCCGACTGATTCAAGCTGATAGAAGAGCAACGTTGACTGAAATAACCACTCGTTACAACCGAGGTATGCAGCAAAGCATTTGTGAAGCCACAACACGCACAACCTTGAGGCGGATGGGCCACAACAGCAAAAGACCCCACCGGGTACCACTCATCTCCACTACAAATAGGAAAAAGAGGCTACAATTTGCACAAGCTCACCAAAATTGGACTGTTGAAGACTGGAAAAATGTTGCCTGGTCTGATGAGTCTCGATTTCTGTTGAGACATTCAAATGGTAGAGTCCGAATTTGGCGTAAACAGAATGAGAACATGTATCCATCCTCTGATGGCTACTTCCAGCAGGATAATGCACCATGTCACAAAGCTCGAATCATTTCAAATTGGTTTCTTGAACATGACAATGAGTTCACTGTACTAAAATGGCCCCCACAGTCACCAGATCTCAAACCAATAGAGCATCTTTGGGATGTGGTGGAACGAGAGCTTCGTGCCCTGGATGTGCATCCCTCAAATCTCCATCAACTGCAAGATGCTATCCTATCAATATGGGCCAACATTTCTAAAGAATGCTATCAGCACCTTGTTGAATCAATGCCACGTAGAATTAAGGCAGTTCTGAAGGCAAAAGGGGATCCAACACCGTATTAGTATGGTGTTCCTAATAATTCTTTAGGTGAGTGCATATATACACATATACATTCATATGTACACAGATACATACAGAGGTGAGGCCAGGTGCGATAGCCACTTGGGGATAAAGCAATCCTCAGTGTGTGAGAGGAGGAGTTAGGCCCCAGGGAACAGACCTGCAGAGGGCCTGCGTGTTCCTAGCCAGGAGGGTTGGGCGGCCACAAGGCTGAGGAAGCTTGAGTTTGGGGGGACCCAGCGACGCCTGAAGACTCCTGGACCATGTCTTCCAAGGTATCTCACTGCTTCCACCAGGAGGACTGGTGGGTTGCACTGGTCCCAGCTAGGAGGCTGTCGGACCGAAGCCGAATACCGAAGTGTGAACACTGACCTAGAGGTGAGTTGGGCAGACCTCTGTATAGTGAGTGCCTAGCCGGGCAAGCTTTTGTTGTTTTGTGTTGATGTAACACGTTGTGAGGTGAAGCTGCCACTTTATGGTGCCGAGTGATGCCAAACTTGGAAGTGTGATGTGCTGTGCGACAAATAAAGCACTGTTTGAACTTGAAAACCACCTGTTTGATGAGAAGTCTGTCATTGCCGACCCTGAGAGAGAGTGATCCCTTACAATATACACAGATGCATACACATATGCATTTATATATACACATATACATACACATACACTTATATATACACAGATGCATACACATACAGTGGATATAAAAAGTCTACACACCCCTGTTAAAATGTCAGGTTTCTGTGATGTAAAAAAATTAGACAAAGATAAATCATTTCAGAAATGTGTCCTGTGACCCCCGGTATCGGCGATAGCGGCAAACCGCAGGTCAATTGAGACCTGCGGTTTGCTGCGTTTCCCGGTTATTCGAATCTCTGGTGACCCGATAACCCGGAATAGGATGGTGATCGGTGTTGTGATAATACACCTTCGCTTCTGATTGGCTGCAGGGCGGGCGAGAGGCTTAAGTTACTGCAGCTCTGCTCTCCTCCTTTCTGTGTCCGGGAGTGAGGAGAGAGGAGCCTGCGTCCGATCTGTGCCCAGCAACCCCAATCTCTGCCCACCAGCCCTCTTCAGACAGTCCACAGTGCCATCTGGCACTAAAAGGTACATAGGGACAGGTTAGGGAAAGATTAGTTTAGGCAGGGATATTCAGGGAAAGTTTAGGAAAAAATAAAAAAAAAGTTTAACTGTTGCATCAACCTGATCGGGTGTCTGGGGTCCACAGCACAGCTGTGTGACCCTAGACCCCCCCAGGGGTGCTGCAGCTTGCCCCTCCACCCCCCCACACACATTTTTGGGGACGCAAGCGTTTTCTTTTTTTTGCGTACGCTGATTGTGGCCTGCACTCTTAGCGTCCGGCCACTGTTAGCGCATCGCCATCCCCATCACTGATCAGCTTCGGACGGCTGATCAGCAAGTTTGAACCTTTTTTTTTTGCCTTTTTTTTCTGTTAGGTTTAGGGCAAAGTCCACGAACACCAGTGCCCCCACACACACACACACTAAATAAAGTTTTCCAAGCACGCACACACACTCCCCTATGGCCCGCCGGATGTTTTCGGCCGAGGAGGCATACGCCCAGCTTGCTTCCGACTCCAAGAGTCCCAGTGAGGACAAGGATGACTCCACTTTCCTCTTGTCATCCGCGTCCTCCTCATCATCTAGTGATGATGATGAGCCCCCAAGGCGGCGAAGACGCCACCAGGCGGAGCAAGGAGACCGCCATGCCAGGAACCCTGTGGCCAACACTAGTACGAGCAGCACTGGGGTTCGTACTAGTTTTCCGGCCCACCAGATAGGTCCACCTGAGCCCCCTACCGGTGAACTTGCATGGTGTACCCCAGAGGATTTTGAGCCTGTGATTCCTGATTTTGTTGGCCAACCAGGAATCTATATTCCCACAGTGGGCTTCACTGAATGTGACTATTTTAGTCATTTTTTCAGTGACCACGTTGTGAATCTGATGGTGGAGGAAACAAACTTGTACGCCCAACAGTTCACCCGGGCTCCTTTTTGGCTAAGGCCGGTGGCTGGACTCCGGTCAGTGCAGCCGAGATGAGGACGTTTTGGGGCCTCGTGCTGCACATGGGTCTAATAAAAAAAAACAGTGTCAGGCTGTACTGGAGTGGGGACGTCCTCTATTATGTGATCCTGCCTATGACCGCCTGTACAAAATTAGGCCGGTCATCGATCACTTTGGGGCCAAATTTTTGGAGGTCTATGTACCTGGAAGGGAGGTCGCGGTTGATGAGTCTCTCGTTGCTTTCAAGGGGAGACTCCTATTCTGCCAGTATGTTCCCTCTAAGCGGGTGAGGTATGGCGTGAAGCTGTACAAACTTTGTGAGAGTACCTCAGGGTACACTTACAAGTTTCGTGTGTACGAGGGGCGAGATTCCCATATTCAACCCCCAGAATGTCCCCCCACTCTGGGTGTTAGCGGGAAACTTGTTTGGGACCTTATGCGCCCACTGCTAGATAAGGGTTTCCACCTGTACGTGGATAACGTTTATACTAGTATCCCCTTGTTCTAGTCCCTCACCGCCAGATCCACGTCTGCTTGTGGGACCGTGCGGAAAATTCAACGCGGCCTCCCTACCCACCCCCTCCAGGTAGCTATCCCCAGGGGTGAGACCTGTGCCCTTACCAGTGGAAACCTGTTGCTGGTCAGATATAAGGACAAGAGGGATGTCCTTGTACTGTCCACAATTCACGGTAATGGCATCGCCCCTGTCCCTGTGCGAGGTACCACGGCAACTGTCCTCAAGCCCGATTGTATTGTCGACTACAATTGGTATATGGGAGGAGTTGATCTCTCTGATCAAGTCCTCAAGCCATATAATGCCATGTGCAAAACCCAGGCATGGTTAAAAAAAGTTGCGGTCTACTTGGTACAGGTTGCCTTGTACAACTCTTTTGTGCAGTCCCGGAGTGCTGGCAACACAGGGGAATTCCTCCAGTTCTATGAGGCAGTCCTCAAGGGCCTGATCTTTTCTGACCGGGAAAGAGCAGGCCAGAGTACCTCGGTAACTGGAGGCGCCCGGATCGTCCCTGGCCAACACTTTCCAGGTGTGGGACGAACCCAAAAAAGGTGCAGTGTGTGTCACAGGAGGGGGATATGGAAGGACACCACCACTCAGTGTGACATGTGCCCCGATCATCCGGGCCTCTGCATTATTGGTTGCTTCAGGGAGTACCACACTTCCAAGGAGTACTAAATTTATAATCCCCTTCCCCAATTTTAATTCCATTTAGCCACTGACAATCGAAATAAAACTATGGTTCTCAGACTTGAGACACCAAAAATGATATTTTGTAAAATGAAAATAAAAAAAAGTAGGCACATTAGGTATCTCCGCGTCCGTACAAATCTTCTCTATAAAAATACCCCAGGACCTAACCCCTCAGATGAACACGGTCAAAAAAATATCATAAAAACGTCACCTTACATCACAAAAAGTGTAATAGCAAGCGATTAAAAAGTCATATGCCCCCTAAAATAATGCCAATAAAACCGTCCTCTCATCCCGCCAAAAAATGAGCCCCTACCTAAGACAATCGGCTAAAAACTAAAAGAAAAACCTGACTATGGAGATACAAAAATGTTTTTTTTTTTAAAAAAAAGAATAATATAGTGTAAAACCTAAATAAATGTAAAAAAAGTAGACATATTAGGAATCACCATGTCCGTAAGAATCTGCTCTATAAAAATACCCCATTAACCTAACCCCTCAGATGAACACGGTAAAAAAATATAAATAAAAACTGCCAAAACAGCTATTTTTTGGCAAATTTTCAATTTTAATCCATTTTTTCCAGTAACAAAGCAAGGGTTAAAAGCCAAACAAAACATAATATTTATTACCCTGATTCTGCAGTTTACAGAAACACCCAATATGTGGTCGTAAACTGCTCTATGACCAAATGACAGGGTGTAGAAGGAAAGGAACGCCATATGGTTTCTGGAAGGTAGATTTTGATGGCCATTTTTTTTAGCACCATGTCCCATTTGAAGAACCCCTGATGCACCCCTAGAGTAGAAACTCCATAAAAGTGATCACATCTAAGAAACCACACCCCTCAAGGTATTCAAAACTAATTTTAAAAACTTTATTAACCCTTTAGGTGTTCCTCAACAGTTTATGGCAAATGGAGATGAAATTTCTGAATTTCTATTTTTGGTAACCTTGCCTCACAAAAATGTAATATAGAGCAACCTAAAATCATATGTACCCTAAAAATAGTCCCAACAAAACTGCCACCTTATCCCATAGTTTCCAAAATGGGGTCACTTTTATGGAGCTTCTACTTTAGGGTGCATCAAGGGGGCTTCAAATGGGACATGGTGTAAATAAACCAGTCTAGCAAAATCTGCCTTCCAAAAACCACACGGCACTCCTTTCCCTCTACACCCTACCGTGTGCCTGTACAGTAGTTTACAGCCACATATGGGGTGTTTCAAGGACGTCCCTCCATGACAGCACTATCTGGAGGATGTCCTATTGGGTCTCTGTAGGGACAGGAAGCGTGAGAGGTTAAAAGGCCCCTCCCCACCCCTCATACCAGTGTTCTTCCTGTCCCTATCGAGATAGGAGCCGAGAGGTATCCCTGCTCAAACAGCGGGGAGGAACACGTGGACGGGCCGAGGCTGGTCGGGGGGTTTATGCCTCTCCTCTTCAGCCTCATGTGTGGCCTAAAGCTAGCACCCCTCTGGGAAGGGGTCCTCTAGCACCCTCCCGATACCTGTAAGAAGTGAGCCACGGTATTGGAGACGCTGACGCCGCTTCTCCTGCGCGTGGAGCTCTGGGCGCAGCGGCGGCTCCGGCGCTCCTCTGATGACATGGACCTCGTGACTTCCCACGTGACTTGAAGAAGATGGCGACGCGCATCGCATGCTGGAGGCCTCAGGATTCTGAGGCCTCGCATGAGGGGTCGACTCTTCTTTGAATGAGTCCCCCGGAATAGAGGAGGCGGAACCGGGTGGCAGCGGGAGGCGGGGCCGGGACGGTAAGTCCATTTAAGTTGTGATGGTAGCTGCAGGCAGTTGTACATCATGGAGGCCCAGATGTCTGTGAAGCAGGATGCTAGTGCAGACTCTCCCGTCCAGGGTAATGTAAGTAAATGCCCCAATACACTTAGGCTTAGTATGCCTGCGTGTCCTGTCTCTATATCTCCCTCTCCCCCTTCTCATTTCTTAAGGTGGAGAAGGAGACTGGACACAAGCCACATGGGGACTCCAAGAAGAAAACAAAAAAGTACGCAACCTGCACTAATAAACCTCTATGCACGGATTGTCTAGCAAAAATCCTAAAAGAAAGACAACCTTCCTTTCTGGCGGATCTCAGAGCCATAGTGAGAGAAGAAGTACAGGCGGCAGGAAAGAGTCAGGGCCCCCCCTCCCGGTCCCCTCTTCCCCTCCTTCCAAACGGCCCAGAGTACAGATTGACTCGGATTCTGAGGAGGAGCCGTACTGTTCAGACGAGTTGGATGAAGACCATCCCCCCTCTTCAGCTGAGGAACCAAGAAGATATTTGTTCTCGGCAGGCAATCTGGATCCGCTTCTAACAGCGGTTAGGCAAACAATGGCGGTGGAAGAGGAAGAACAGACCCGCACCATACAAGACAAGATGTTCGGTGGTCTAAGAGCTAGAAAGAAGAGACTCTTTCCCGTTAATTCTAATCTGAGAGACCTAATTAAAGATGAATGGGAAGAGGCGGAAAAGAAGCTTTATGTGCCGTGGGAATTTAAGAGCAGGCTACTCTTTAACCCAGAAGAAACAAAGCTTTGGGAGGAGATACCAAAGGTAGATATTCGGGTGGCTAGAGTGGTGAAGAAAACTTCCATACCATTTGAAGATTCCTCACAATTAAAAGATCCGATGGATCGAAAAATTGATGGGCTAAGAAGAAAGGCCTGAGAATATTCGGCTGTTACCATAAACATAAATATTGCAGCTACATCTGTATCCAGAGCCATGTGTCTATGGCTGTAACAATTAGAGAATCATCTTAAGATGAAGACGTCCAGGGAAGAAATTTTTTAATCTTTGCATTTATTGTAGATGGCGGCCTCCTTTATGGCAGATGCCTCTGCAGAGTCCATACGGTTTGCAGCGAGGAATGATTCCCTGACGAACACGGCAAGACGAGCCCTCTGGCCCAAATCATGGACGGGGGACATTGCTTCCAAGAACAAACTGTGTGCAATTCCCTTTACTAGTGCTTATCTTTTTGGACAGGTCCTGGACTCTATTCTAGAGAGTGCAGCAGACAAGAAAAAAGGATTCCCAGAGGAAAAAGTAAAAAAGACACAGCCCTTTCGTAAACCCTCAAAACAGTTCTCAGGCTCAACGCAGAGGGGTAAGGGAAAGACGGGGAGATGGAGTTACCCGAAAGGCGGAAGAGGAAGAGGCTTCTTCTTCAATCCAAACACCAACACAAACAATGACATCAGGCCGGTCGGGGACAGACTCCGATTATTCTGGGAAACCTGGTCTCGGGTCACTCAGAATCAGTGGATCCTCAATACCATCCGGGAAGGAGTAATAATAGAATTTCACGGTCGTCGTCCCCGCACAGATTCCAGATTACAGAGGTTCAATCAACAGGTCAGCAGAATCAAATGTGTTTGGATTTACAGAAGCTAATAAAGCTAGGCGCAATAGTAGAGGTCCCGGACGATCAGAAATGCTTGGGTCACTACTCAAGGTTGTTCCTGATAAAAAAAACGGACGGAACCTTCAGGACAATTATCAACTTGAAATCCCTAAACAGATCGATAGTATACCACAAATTCAAGATGGAATCCATAAAATGATCAGTTCCACTAATATCAGTGGGGGATCTCTTATGTACCATGGACTTAAGAGATGCCTATTATCACATCCCAATACATCCACAATAACAACAGTATCTCAGGTTTGCGATCAACCAAAGCGGGACGATTGTTCACTACCAGTTCCAGTGTCTGCCTTTCGGAATATCCTCGGCACCTCGCATTTTCACGAAGATAATCACGGAAGTGGTGTCACATCTGAGACAACAACAGATAAAAATGATACCATACTTGGACGATTTCCTTCTTATTGCGGAAATAAAACAGAGTCTAGAGGATCATATCCAACAAACCCTCGCCCTTTTCAAGGATTTGGGCTGGATCATAAACTACACAAAATCAGACCTAAAACCAAGTACCAGGAAACAATTCCTGGGAGTCCTCTTAGACTCAGAAAAACAACATTCTTTTCTTCCAGAGACGAAACAAGAAAGGATAAGAGAGAGGATAAGAACCTTTCAAAATAAAAAGAAACATACACTAAGAGATGCTTTGCGGATTCTAGGCCTAATGACATCTTGTATCTCAGTCATACCTTGGGCACAGTACCACTCCAGGGTCCTGCAGAGCTCAGTCCTGTCAGCATGGGACAGAGACCATCGATCCCTGAACTCAAAGATAATTCTATCAAAACAAGTTTTAAATTCTCTATCCTAGTGGACCAACCCAGAGAACCTGAGGAAAGGAGTCGCATGGAATTTATTACCGTCCATGGTGATCACCATGGACACAAGCCAGAATGTTTGGGGAGCCCATCTGAGAGATCACTACTTTCAGGGGATATGGTCCAGTTTGGACAGTCACAGGTCCTCCAAATTCAGGGAACTGAAGGCAGTATGGGAGACACTGAAAAAGGCAGAGCATATACTCCTCAACCACCATATCAGGGTTCTATCAGACAACGTGACGACGGTCTGTTACCTAAAAAGTCAAGGGGGAACCAGAAACCCTCATCTACAAAGGTTGACAGACCAAATATTTTGTTGGGCAGAGTGAAGAGTTCTCTCAATATCAGCGGTCCACCTAAAAGGAGTAGACAACTCCACTGCAGACTTCCTTAGCAGACACAGTCTAAACTCGGGCGAATGGACTCAAAACAAAGACGTTTTATTGCAGATCTGCCACCAATGGGGGTGCCCACAAATAGACCAATTTGCGTCAAGAGAAAACACCCAATTGGACTGTTTCTACTCTCTGAATCCGAGAGACAACCCGTTAAGAGTGGACGCCTTGGCCCAGGATTGGGACATGGAACTGGGGTACGCATTCCCTCCATTACCCCTGATCCCATCAGTATTAAAGAAGCTGAGAACGAGCACAATGACCCTAATTCTCATAGCTCCAGCCTGGCCGAAGAGAGCCTGGTTTCCTCTGCTGAAGGAAATGGCTATAAGGGATCCAATAACCCTTCCGGATAGGAAGGACCTTCTCCTGCAGGGACCCCTAGAACATCCGAACCTCGGGAAGTTGAAGTTGACCTTGGATCCTGAAAGGCAGACCCTAAGGAGAAAGGGTCTGTCAGACAAGGTAATATCAACCTTACAACAAAGCCGCAAGCCTTTAACCTCGGCCATATACTTGAAAATATGGAAAAGGTTCACTTCATGGCTGTCACACTCGCATCCAGGGGTCTCATATCTGTCTATAGGCTGTATTCTGGATTTTTTACAGATGGGGTTCGATTTGGGTCTAAAACCCAGTACCCTTAAAGTCCAAATTTCAACCTTGAGTTGCTTTTTGGACACTCCCTTAGCAGACCACAGATGGGTTAAAAGATTTATAAATTAAGTATCCAGAATGTGACCCACTATCAGGCAAACAGTACCACCATGGGACCTAAATATAGTTCTAGATGGTCTATGTAATTCCCCGTTTGAACCGATTGAGCAGATATCGGATAAGATGCTTTTAGCGATAACCACAGCACGTAGAATAGGAGAAATTCAGGCCCTTTCCATCAGGGAACCATATCTGAAAATTTTGGACGATCGTGTTATTAGGAAGTTGGATCCATCCTTTTTACCTAAAGTAGTCTCCCCATTCCATAAAAATCAAGAAATAATTCTTCCTTCATTTTGTGCCTCCCCCAAAAATGTACAGGAAGAAAAATGTCACTGTCTGGATGTAAGAAGATCGGTTTTAGCCTACTTACAAAACAGCTTCTTGGAGAAGATCATCTAACCTCTTTATTTTGTTTGGAGGAAGGAACAGAGGCAACAAGGCCTCAAAGCAGACTTTAGCTCGATGGATCAAGGACACTGTTAGGCAGTCTTATGGGCTGAAAGAACTAATTTGCCCATTATCCATAAAAGCCCATTCCATCAGGGCCATAGCGTCTTCATGGGCAGAAAAAGCGGAGGCCTCGATTGAACAAATATGCAGGGCCGCAACATGGTCCAGTTTTTCTACATTTGTTAGACATTACAGACTAGATTCTCTTGCCAACCAGGACCTAGGGTTTGGTTGTGAGGTCCTCCAGGCAGTGGTCCCCCCCTAAGTAGTTTAAGCTGGTAGTTCTCCAGTGGGTGCTGTCATGGAGGGACGTCCTGGAAACTAAGATTTAGTCTTACCGGTCAATGGTTTTCCAGGAGTCCGACATGACAGCACCCGTTAATACACCCCCTTTTTTTCTTTAAAATTTGGATCCGTATCTAATTTCCAATGTGATGATAACATTGAAGTTCAAATAAATGTCTTGGATCCTATCTGGTGTAGTAATTTGGAAAAACACTGGTAAGAGGGGTGGGGAGGGGCCATTTAACCTCTCATGCTTCCTGTCCCTACAGAGACCCAATAGGACATCTTCCAGTGGGTGCTGTCATGTCGAACTCCTGGAAAACCATTTACCGGTAAGACTAAATCTTAGTTTCTGCAAACTACAGAATCAGGGCAATAAATATTGAGTTTTGTTTGGCTGTTAACCCTTGCTTTGTTACTGGAAAAAATGGATTAAAATGGAAAAAAAAAATTAAAAAATTAATTCTGAAATTTCATCTCCATTTGCCAATAACTCTTGTGGAACACCTAAAGGGTTAACAAAGTTAGTAAAATCAGTTTTGAATACCTTGAGGGGTGTAGTTTCTTAGATGGGGTCAATTTTATGGAGTTTCTATTCTAGGGGGGCATCAGGGGGGCTTAAAATGGTGGTGTAAATAAACCAGTCCAGCAAAATCTGACTTCCAAAAACCATACGCACTCCTTTCCCTCTACGTCCTGCCGTGTGCCCGTACAGTAGTTTACGACCAGATATGGGGTGTTTCTATAAACTACAGAATCAGGGCAATAAATATAGAGTTTTGTTTGGCTGTTAACCCTTGCTTTGCTACTGGAAAAATTTATTAAAATGGAACATTTTCCAAAAAATTTAAATTCTGAAATTTCATCTCCATTTGCCAATAACTATTGTGGAACACCTAAAGGGTTAAAAAAAGTGTGCAAAATAAGTTTTGGATACCTTGAGGTGTGTAGTTTCCAAAATGGGGTCATTTTCTGAAAAATTTCAATATTTGTAACGTCCCCAAAAAATAAAATGGCATTCCCAAAATGATCAAAACATGAAGTAGTCATATGGGGAATGTAAATTAATAACTATTTTTGGAGGTATTACTATGTATTATAGAGGTAGAGAAATTGAAACTTGGAAATTTGCTAATTTTTCTAAATTTTAGGTTAATTTGGTATTTTTATATATAGTTTTTCTTGCGTTTAGATTTTTTAAAAATTAAAAAGTGGGAAAAAAAACTTTTATTTTTTTGTTGCTATATTTTGACCCCTCTAACTTTTTTGTAATTATGTGTACGGAGCTGTATGGGGGCTCATTTTTTTGCAGGGCGATCTGAACTTTTTATTGATACCATTCTGGGCTGTGTGACTTTTTGATCATTTTTTTTATTAAATTTTTTTGTAGAAAATCAAGCGACCAAAAACAGCGAATCGGCCATTTGGATGCTTTTTTCCATTTTGCTGTTTGCCGTATGGGGAATACATTTTTTCTATTTTTATACTATGGGCGTTTTCACACATCGCAACACCAATGATGTGTATTTATTTAGTTCTTTTCTTTTTATTTTAAGAAAAGGGGGGTGATTTAAATTTAAATGTTTTTTTTAATTTATTTTTTTACTTTTTAATAGTTCCCATAGGGAACTATAACATGCAATCATCTGATTGCTATTATCATAGACTCCAATGCACTTGCGTTGGAATCTATGATCATTTTCCTATGGAGCCCTATTATAGGCAAGGGCTTCATAGGAAATACTATGCAGCAGCCTCCCGTCATTCATAAAGACAGGGGCTGCTGCACACAAGTGCACACCTTCGGTTTCAGCGAGCTGAGATGCCGTGGTCAGGATTGACCACGGCATCTGAGGGGTTAAATGTCTGCGATGGGCATTGCTTCTGGTTGTAGACATGAGCCGTGGGTGTCTGCTAGAAGAAGCAGGCGGCCACCTGTGGCTATGGCACCCGCAGTGGGCGCCATCTTTAAACACCCGCCCAGTGCCGTACATGTGAAGGGGTTAATGGGGTTGGCGGTTACTTTCTGGCTACTGTTGAATGTATTTGTAAGATGACTATATGGCACTCACTAATATAGCCTTTGTTGAAATTCTGAGGCATTTATATAGATTTATATATACACTTATATATACATATATACATACACATATACATTTATATATACACAAATGCATGCACATGAGGTTGGCGGTTACTTTCTGGCTACTGTTCCTGAATGTATTTGTAAGATGACTATATGGCATTCACTAATATAGCCTTTGTTGAAATTCAGAGGCATTTTCTATATTACATAAGGTATGCAAAGTTTTTTCTGCTGCCCACTCAGATTTCCTGTGCATAAAATGGCTGCTTATTGACCAAATCAAATATCCTCCTATCAAATACATTGCATCTGCCATCTGCACTTGCACTGTTGAGAGTTGAGTGCAGGTGCAGTGGGTTTGAATGGAGGATGCTGAGTGATGTCTGGTCACATGACCCTCTATCAGCCACCAAGTGTCTGGACAGGACCTCTGTGCAGACAGTACAAATTTGCCAAACAAGGAGGCATGACTTGTGCAATATAGCAAATACCATCAAATATCTACAAAAGCTATACTACTAAGTGTCATATAGTCATTGTGCATATACACTCACCTAAAGAATTATTAGGAACACCATACTAATATGGTGTTGGAACCCCTTTTGCCTTCAGAGCTGCCTTAAATCTACGTGGCATTGATTCAACAAGGTGCTGATAGCATTCTTTAGAAATGTTGGCCCATATTGATAGGATAGCATCTTGCAGTTGGAGATTTGAGGGATGCACATCCAGGGCACGAAGCTCCCGTTCCACCACATCCCAAAGATGCTCTATTGGGTTGAGATCTGGTGACTGTGGGGGCCATTTTAGTACAGTGAACTCATTGTCATGTTCAAGAAACCAATTTGAAAAGATTCAAGCTTTGTGACATGGTGCATTATCCTGCTGGAAGTAGCCATCAGAGGATGGATACATGTTCTCATTCTGTTTACGCCAAATTCGGACTCTACCATTTGAATGTCTCAACAGAAATCGAGACTCATCAGACCAGGCAACATTTTTCTAGTCTTCAACAGTCCAATTTTGGTGAGCTCGTGCAAATTGTAGCCTCTTTTTCCTATTTGTAGTGGAGATGAGTGGTACCCGGTGGGGTCTTCTGCTGTTGTAGCCCATGCGCCTCAAGGTTGTGCATGTTGTGGCTTCACAAATGCTTTGCTGCATACCTCGGTTGTAACAAGTGGTTATTTCAGTCAACGTTGCTCTTCTATCAGCTTGAATCAGTCGGCCCATTCTCCTCTGACCTCTAGCATCCACAAGGCATTTTTGCCCACAGGACTGCCGCATACTGGATGTTTTTCCCTTTTCACACCATTCTTTGTAAACCCTAGAAATGGTTGTGCAGGAAAATCCCAGTAACTGAGCAGATTGTGAAATACTCAGACCGGCCCGTCTGGCACCAACAACCATGCCACGCTCAAAATTGCTTAAATCACCTTTCTTTCCCATTCTGACATTCAGTTTGGAGTTCAGGAGATTGTCTTGACCAGGACCACACCCGTAAATGCATTGAATCAACTGCCATGTGATTGGTTGACCTAGATAATTGCATTAATGAGAAATAGAACAGGTGTTCCTAATAATTCTTTAGGTGAGTGTATATTGGTTACAGTAGCCGGAAAGTGGCCCACCCTTTTAATTATAAACGTCAGGATACCTGCAGCCACCAATAGGGGGAGTTTAGAAGTTTATGAAGTATTGTTTATACAACAAACTCAATAATAAAACTGTATGCAGTAAATTCCCAAGCTCCCCCTAGTGGTGGATGATGGCAACTAGAATTTTAAAATTTCATAGTATGTCAGTTTGACGGTATTTGGAATCCTGTATTAAAACTATTTATTTCCCAGGATTTATATAGCAACAGCATATACCACATTACTATATACAGATTCTAATTATTCACATCAGGCTCTACTCCAGCTGCTTCACAATCTAGCATTCCTATCTCAGACACAAATGCTGCAAACAATTTTAATAGCAATTGAATTATGAGCAGGTTTTGGAATGTGTAATAGTTACTCAGCAGTACACAGATGCACAGTGCACAGGAAGAATATACAACCTCCGTACATATAGTGAGTATGTTTACCTCTGGGTAACAGCGCCTGCTATAGAACTGGCATGCTTGGTGAAATTTAGATATAGATTATTTTATTTCATTGCTTGTATTGTAAGGGTATTTTTAAGTACTGATTAGTTCTGTCCTGGTTAATTTTGTCTCTCTTTTAAATTACTTTTAGTATTCTGTGTAAGGATATTCCTTGTAATTCCTTGTAATGTAGTACCCATCACCCATTGTGCTGATAAGGCTACATTCCTGTGTAATGATCTCAGAGATACATCTCAGGACATAGGGGTGGGCCGAGGTGTATAACTCTGGTTACACATATACATTAGTGTGGACTCAACTTGGAACTTAATCCTAGGTAGGATGTAAGTATTGATTTGCCCTATCTCTTGTAGCTTGGGGTGGCGGTTATGTGTTATAACATGGTAGATGACATGTGTTTTAACATGGCTGACCGGACCCCTACCCCATATTGCATATTTGGCTAGTGATGCTTATTTACTTTTTATTATTTTGTATGTGATTTGTCTGTTTTATCTTATATTTAATCACACTTAGTAAATACATTTATTCACTTAGCCTGCGTAAACATATTCATTTTCAAATCTTTTGAATTCATATTACATAGTTAGAGAGAAAAAATTCTGAAATTCTGCAAAAGAAACATTGCTAAAATATAATCCTTTAATGTAAAATAATAAAGTAAAACAGATTTTGCAGACTGATGACAAATTGATTCCCCAGTCTCATATATGTGAATGCTGTCTGCAAATTCTCTTCTGAGTTTATTCAAGGTTCAAATCAAATTAACTGTAAATCTTGAACCTAGAAAATCAATTTTGAGATCTATAAATTAACTAAACGTATTGCTTAATCAATGTCCAGTCCTCATCCAACTGCAGACAGCACCAGCTCCACAAATAACCAGCTGAATACTGTCAATGGCACATGCGTTATCTGCTAGTATACAGAACAAGAAGGCGGACCACAGGGTGATAACATACAAATAAAGATAAGGATTAGGCTCCAAAAAGGGAGGCTCACCTTAGACGGTTGTGCTAACATTAGGCACAACTCTAGAAGAGGCTCCTCAGAAAATGAAATAGGATCCCAGGATACACTTGGTATGAAGCCACGGATGTAATTCTTCTTTTCGGGGGTGCCTGATCCCCCAAAAAGTTTCTGAGCGTGTCAAAATGAAGGATATACCTAAGCGCAAGGAACCAGCCATATGATCCCAAAGAGTGTAGATTATGGAAATCTATTTGCGGATAATACAATGCCTTTCGGGAAGTTGTCTCCCCTTCATCAGGTACAAACTGCATATCCATATGCAGTTTGTACCTGATGAAGGGGAGACAACTTCCCGAAACGCATTGTATTATCTGCAAAATCCTTTCATTTTGACACATCCTTCCATTTTGACACAGCTGAATACTGTGGCAATGGAAACTGAATATTAAAAAACATGCATCAACTAGAATTATGACATCCAATGACATTGCTAAATATTATGCCTTAGATCTGTAGCCTTTGATACTGTGTTGTCCTTTGCCAATGTTTTACAGTTTATATATAGTATTAATCTAACAATGAAGTTAAATGCAAATACAGTTGCAAGAAAAAGTATGTGAACCCTTTGGAATGATATTGATTTCTGCACAAATTGGTCATAAAATGTGATCTGATCTTCATCTAAGTCACAACAATAGACAATCAGTCTGCTTAAACTAATAACACACAAAGAATTAAATGTTACCATGTTTATATTGAACACACCATGTAAACATTCACAGTGCAGGTGGAAAAAGTATGTGAACCCTTTGATTTAATAACTGGTTGAACCTCCTTTGGCAGCAATAACTTCAGCCAAACGTTTCCTGTAGTTGCAGATCAGACCTGCACAACGGTCAGGAGTAATTCTTGACCATTCCTCTTTACAGAACTGTTTCAGTTCAGCAATATTCTTGGGATGTCTGGTGTGAATCGCTTTCTTGAGGTCATGCCACAGCATCTCAATCGGGTTGAGGTCAGGACTCTGACTGGGCCACTCCAGAAGGCGTATTTTCTTCTGTTTAAGCCATTATGTTGATTTTCTTCTATGCTTTGGGTCGTTGTCCTGTTGCAACACCCATCTTCTGTTGAGCTTCAGCTGGTGGACAGATGGCCTTAAGTTCTCCTACAAAATGTCTTGATAAACTTGGGAATTCATTTTTCCTTTGATGATAACAATCCGTCCAGGCCCTGACGCAGCAAAGCAGCCCCAAACCATGATGCCCCCACCACCATACTTCACAGTTGGGGTGAGGTTTTGATGTCGGTGTGCTGTGCCTCTTTTTCTCCACACATAGTGTTGTATGTTTCTTCCAAACAACTCAACTTTGGTTTCATCTGTCCACAGAATATTTTGCCAGTACTGCTGTGGAACATCCAGGTGCTCTTGTGCAAACTGTAAACATGCAGCAATGTTTTTTTGGGACAGCAGTGACTTCCTCTGTGGTATCCTCCCATGAAATCCATTCTTGTTTAGTGTTTTACATATCGTAGATTTGCTAACAGGGATTACTTTTGTAAGTCTTTAGCTGACACTCTAGGATTCTTCTTCACCTCGTTGAGCAGTCTGCGCTGTGCTCTTGCAGTCATCTTTATAGGACGGCCACTCCTAGGGAGGGTAGCAGCAGTGCTGAACTTCCTCCATTTATAGACAATTTGTCTTACCGTGGACTGATGAACAGCAAGGCTTTTGGAGATACCTTTATAACCATTTCCAGCTTTATGCAAGTCAACAATTCTTAATCGTAGGTCTTCTGAGAGCTCTTTAGTGCGAGGCATCATTCACATCAGGCAATGCTTCTTGTGAAAAGCAAACCCAGAATTGGTGTGTGTTTGTTTTTTATAGGGCAGGGCAGCTGTAACCAACACCTCCAATCATCTCATTGATTGGACTCCAGTTGGCTGACGCCTCACTCCAATTAGCTCTTGGAGATGTCATTAGTCTAGGGGTCCACATACTTTTTCCACCTGCACTGTGCAGTTTTACATGGTGTGTTCAATAAAAACATGATAACATTTAATTATTTGTGTGCTATTAGTTTAAGCACACTGTGATTGTCTATTGTTGTGACTTAGATGAAGATCAGATCACATTTTATGACCAATTTGTGCAGAAATCCATATCATTCCAAAGGGTTCACATACTTTTTCTTGCAACTGTATATTACACTACACATTTATTATGCAGTGCTCCATTTACAGTTGTGTTGAAATCAGAGCTTACAGCTCCCAGAACTCCCTGCTTCTTCATGTTCTCTACAAAGCTATGCTTTTTTTTTTTTTGAATATATTTTTATTTTCCAAAAAAGTAGTGTATAACAGTCTTTCTATTTACGTATCACAAAGCAATATAGTAGGAATACATTAGTGCATTCATCTAATCCTGTGCTGAGTTTCCATTTTGTTTATACACCCCCCCTATCCCTCCCTCTACCCTCCCCTTTTTCTTTCCGCGGGGCTGCCGTGTCTACATCTTTATCATTGTTTCCAGTCGCCAGTTACCCCCCCTCTCCTCCGCAAAGCCGCCGTATCTACATCGGCTGTCGTTATTTCCAGTTACCCCAGATCTGCAGCCAAACTGCCCTTTTCCCCGCTGTTTGGGCTAGAATATATTCATACTGCCTAACCCTGTTCATCCACTCCAGCCATTCCTGAAAACTGGGGTGTTTCATGGTGCCCCAATGTTTCACAATTATTATTTTGGCTAGTGCGATGCCCCGAAACCACAGTATCTGCTCAGTTTTATTTTCGACCGTCTCTGGGAATGTACCCAGGATGGCATAGTCAATGCATGCCTGGTACTTCATAGGGGAGTGGTCCTGCAGTTTTCGAAATATTTTTATCCAATACTCATTTATCCCTGGACATTCCCACAACAGATGTTTATAATCTCCTCTGTCTTTGTTACATTTATAGCAGTTCTGTTTCCTATCTTTATAAATGGTATGCAGTAATACTGGTGTATAATAGAGGCGGTGTATGATTTTCAAAAGAATCCATGCATGTGCGGGTGACACGGTCGATCTTTTAATATTTCTATACACAGTCTTCCACCTAATCGGTTCCCCTTTATGTAGATCTCTTTCCCATTTGGCCTCACCCCTAAATGTGATTGTTTTTTGTGTGTTCATATTTTAACTTAGCGTACATATGTGATATGGAGGTATTAAATGTCATATCTTGACAAAAATCTAAAAAAGTGTTCCTTACTATCTTCAAATAATTCTTATTCTCGGTGTGATGTATCGCGTGACGTAATTGTTCATATCGAAATTTATCCATAAATCCTAATGTAGTATCTGGTAATATTTCATTTAAGGGCCTAATCAGTCCTTGCTGAAAAACTTGTGCAATTAAATATATCCCATATTTTTCCCAATATTCAGCGTGACCTAATTGCATAACTTGTGGTATGTGTGCGTTCCCCCACAATGGGGTGTACTGAACTGCTTCAGATACGCCTGCCATGTCTCTAATTTGTTGCCAAATATGCCCAAGCATTCTACAAAACGGGTTTATTATTGTTTTCTTCTTCTAGGATATGAAAAAGATCCGACCATGGTCTACAATACTCCCCGAAAAGTAGGCAGATGCATTTATTCCTCCGATTCCTCACACACCATCTCAGTTGGGCAGCTAGGTAATATCCTTTTAAAAAGGGGATGGACATTCCACCCTCTTCTTTATACAGATACTGAATCTTAATTCTTACTCGTTTGCGGCCCCATATCAGTTCGTTAAAGAGGGTCTCTAACTTGTTGAAGAACTTGTCTTCTATCGTGATTGGACTAGCGTTGAAAACATATAGTAACATTGGTAATAATGTCATTTTAATAAGCGATATTCGGTTGATTTGTGACAGAGGGAGTTTTAGCCATGTTCTAATTTTTTCCCTAACTTTATCTATTATTGGGAGTATATTCAGTTTCAAATAATGTTCCAGTTTGGTCCCTATCTGGATACCCAGGTACAATAGAGAATCTGCTGGGGTCAGTATACTAACCCGAAAATTATGGCCCCGTGGAACCGGGCGTCTCAATGGAAGGAATTTGAATTTTTCCCAGTTTATGTCATATCCAGATAGGGATCCAAACTCATCCAGACTTTCCATAACCCTGGGCAAGTCTATGTACCCCCTCCCCAAAAAGAGCAGCATGTCGTCCGCATATAAACTAATTTTATCAGCTTCTCCCTCGCACCCGAAGCCAGATATTTCCACATCTGTTCTAATTTTGCATGCAATTGGCTCCAGGAACAACGAGAAGAGCAAGGGGGAGAGGGGGCAGCCCTGGCGTGTTCCTCTGTTCAAGGAAAAGGGGGCAGAATATTCACCGTTAATTCGGACCCTAGATACCGGGTTTTGGTACAGAATGCGAACCCATCTGGAGAAGTATTCGCCCATCTTCACCCGCGATAGTACTCTCCAAAGGAAGGGCCACTCCACCCTGTCGAAGGCCTTAGCGGCATCTAAGGACAGGATGGAGCAGTCCCCCCCGTCCCCCGTCTGGATGTTCAGGAAGGCCCTCCTTATATTATCCTGTATGTTTCTTTTGGGAATAAACCCGGTTTGGTCTACATGGACGACTTTATGTATGACAATTTTTAATCTGTTGGCTAACAGTTTGGCAAGAATTTTATAGTCTGTATTCAACAGAGAGATGGGGCGATAGGAGGCGGCCAACAGCGGATCCTTCCCCTTTTTGGGGATCAATGTGATGGTGGCTTCCATCCATGAGGGGGGTAGGGAACCCATTGTCCAAGATTTATTTAGTACCTCCAACATTTGGGGAAGAATAGTTCCCTCATGTTTCCGGTATACTTCAAATGGGAAACCGTCCACCCCTGGGGATGTGTTGCCTTTGATAGATTGCAACGTAGTCTGTAGCTCAGTCAGTTGTATAGGTCTATTTAACCAGTCAATATCTTGTTGGTCGAATTCAGGGATCTCAATGTTATCCAGGTATTGATCTAT
Source organism: Bufo bufo (assembly GCF_905171765.1). NCBI lineage: Eukaryota > Metazoa > Chordata > Amphibia > Anura > Bufonidae > Bufo > Bufo bufo. The sequence goes on along the minus strand of NC_053392.1, from coordinate 563,151,442 downwards.
TTTTTCTCCCTGATTTTTAGACCCGGCTTGATATAGTGTCATAAAATACCTAGTGAATTCCCTTAGGATGTCATCCGGGTCTCGTAGGATGTTTCCTGCCTCTGTCCTAATTCCAATGATGTTGGAGCCTCCCCTTTGATTTTTTACTATCATAGATAATAATCTACTTGGCTTGCCGGACTCGCTAAAACTCCTCAACCCTGAAAAAAACATTTTGTTCTGTGCTTTTTTGTATAGATGTTGTTTATATTCATCTTGTGCTTTTTTAAGTTGAAATTGTTTTTCTGGGGTATTTGCGTGGATGATCTCATTCGATATCTGGTTGAGCCTCCCTTCTATTTCTTTTTGAGTTTGAGCGAAAAGGTTTTTCTGTTTCCTGATTTCGTATGAATATATACCCCGAAGGTATGCCTTAAGCGAGTCCCAAACCATATGGATATGTGTTGAATTGACATCATCCCTCCAGAAGAGTTTTATTTCTTCATTAATCTTATCTAGATTCCCTATCAATGTCATCCAGTGGGGGTTAAGTTTAAACATTCTATTTTGGTTTGGTTTCTTAGAACTGTCCAGTATTACCAAAACCGGGCTATGGTCTGAGATGCCATGGCATTCATAATTCATTTTTTTTACCCTATTTATGAGCCCGGGGCTGGCGAGAGCCAAATCAACTCGCGACATGGACCTATATGTGTTACTGAAACAGGAAAATACTTGCTTATTTCCGTAAAGAGATCGCCATATATCAACCAGTGCCATCTCTGTGCAGATTCTGGATAGCACTGTACTTGGTCCTAGATTTAATTCATAATTGGTTATGGTGGAAATCCTATCTTTTTTAGTGTCCATGACCGAGTTGAAATCGCCCATCACCAGCACCGGGCACTCCTCTCGTGCTGCGATATAGTCCGTCAATTTACATAATACAGTAGTTGTAAAGGGGGGCGGGATGTAAACAAACGCTATAATTCTCCTTTGCCCCTGCCAGTAACAGTGCAAAAAGATGTACCTGCCCTCTTGATCGATTAGCTGTTCTATTGGGTCATAATCTACCTGCCTATGAATATACACACTGATTCCCCTGGAGTATGTAGAGTGACAGGAATGGTATTCGTGAGAGGCCCATCTCCTTCCGCCCAGTGCTGCCACTTTTTCACCTGTAAGATGTGTTTCTAACAGGGCCACTATTGCTGGTAAATGTCTAGAGACTAAATCGAACACTGCGCACCTCTTAATTTTATCCGCAAAACCGCGGATATTCCATGTCAATATACTAGACATTTTAAAGAATAAGGCAGCACTGAGCGGAGGGACAGGGGGACCACCAACGACATACCCTCAACACCACGACAGTCCCCCGCGGAAAGAAACCCCCTCCCCCAACCCCCCAAACCCCAATCCCCTTCTGACCTGCGAGACGCAAACTGCGGCTCATAGGTCTCTAACTATAGACTATCCCCCCCCCCACCATCGACCCCCCCGGCTCTCCCCCGCCACGACCATGAGCAGATTATGTATCAGTCTCTTTTTAACATCCTTATATTCTCTTCTTCTATCTTGCGTAGCTTTCGAAAAGTCCGGGTATATCTCTATGTTAGCATCATTATATTTCACAGTTTGCGCTTCTCTCTTCCACCTAAGGATATTATCCCGATCCCTTGAGGAGGTCATTTTAATTAACAGGGGCCTTGGCGCTGACCCTGGTATGGGTTTTCTTGTTGGAATACGGTGCGCTCTCTCCACTGAAGGTCCTAGAGCTGCTCCTGAGGTTATTATATTATCTAACAGCCATTTTTGTATGAAACCTATAGGGTCATCTTTTTCTGCTCCTTCTGGGAAACCCACTAATTTGAGGTTGTCTCTCCGTGATCTGTCCTCCAGATCGGCCATTTTTTCCTTCAGTGCCTTATTATCATTCTCTACTATTACCATCCTTTTTTTAATCTGGCTGGATTCTTTTTGCAGCTCTATAGTCAGGGTTTCGTACTCTTTAACACGCTGCCTCATTTTATTTAGATCGTCCCGGATTACCGCGATGTCGGTCTGCACTGCTGCCACCGTTGTCGTCAGGGTACTTAATGATTGGTTGGTTGTTTTAACTGCTTCCAATATACCTGCTAATTTATGATCAATATTACTCATCTGGTTATCTACTTCTGCTGCCCGATTATCTCCCACCTTATTTGGAGGGTTTTCATTCTCTTCATAATCCCCCATCTGTGATGTTTGTTTCTGGTTGCCCCTTGTCTTGGGTAATGGCGGTGGGGATTTTAAGTATTTATCAAGCTGCGTCCTTACAGCGCCCCCTTTGGGTGGAGAGATACCGATGGATTTTCTGTTTGATGGTTTGGGAGCCATTTTATTTTTTTTTCCCCCCTTCCTCCCCCCCCCTTTCCTCCTTTGTTCCCTTCCCCTTTCAGCCTCTTACACGGTAGTTTCAGAATAGGTGATACGCAGATCTTAATGTTCCTTATACAAACAACCGTGTATATCTTGTAGCAGGTTAAGTGAATCAGGGACCTTGCCAATGTACCCCCCAGTCACCTGAGTCTCAAGAAAAATTCCTGAATGGAGTTGACACAGTTCTGGGGCGTGTGGGTTCAGGGGATCAGCGGGAAGTTGGGGCAGTTTTTACCACGAAACGGTACAGAGTCCAGCGGCGAAACAGGGGCTGAGGTGATGTACACTGATATAGCTGATATAAGGCTGGTATATATGGCAGGTATATATATGGCAGTTTTTCCCACGAAGCCGTGCGATGTCCAGCGGCAAAACAGGGGCTGTGGTGATGTACACTAATGTGGCTGACATATGCCTGGTTTATATGACAGGTATAAGGCTGATATATGGCCCAGCGAGAGAAACTGTTTTGAGCTTGGCAACTGTCGCGGCCACCCCACAAATAAATCAGAAAGACAGCTGGCTTGCTGGCGTGTGAAGCGGCGTCTAGTGGAGCATATAGTGAAGGGGTCAGCCCCCCTCTCTTCAGGGCCACCTGGCAGCGGGACAGATAGAGCCCGGGAGACGGATCACAGACACCCGCTCCCAACAAACAGTGCCTGGCGAACGGAACTCCCAAAGACCACAATGCAGCACACACAGGGGGGCATTTACTCACGCCGCGCCGCTACTTCGAATCTTCGGACACCACATGTGACCTCCACTCTTCAGCAGCCGGGAGCAGGCACAGGGGGGCAGCCTGAGACAGTTAGGACCCCAGATAAGGACCCCGGCCATACAGCCTCCGGAGTCAGCTCAGCGGAGAGGGCAGCGGAGAGCGGAGAGGGCAGCCGTGCTTCACAACAGCGGGACGGACGGCAGACCCGAAGAGCACATCGATCAGGTAGGTCAGCCTCTCAGCCTGGGGTCGGGCTCATCGGGTCAGGAAGTGCATCAGCGCTTCGGAATTGGCGCCCATGCCGCAGCGATAGCCGGAGCAGGAGCCAGGGTCGGCGTTGTGGGAGGGGGGAGGACCGCTGCACGCCCGTCTATTCACGTCATGCCGCAACGCCTCCCCCTGATTGTTCTGGTCGACAAAAGCTATGCTTTAATGATTTACCTGCTAGGTGGTGCTGTCTTTATGCAAGGCACTGGAATGTGAGTAATGTGTGTAAAGTGTATATATGCATGTGTGTAATCTATATGGAAATATGTTATGTCTACGGTATCTATCTATGCATGTAATGCATCAACTGTGCCCCCTTCAGAGCAGATTTTCCCTCATGTCCCCTCACAGTAGATATGCCTTCTTTCTGCCCCATAACAGTAGTTGTCATAGGTGGACTGGCCATAGACCCTACAGGGAAATTTCCCAGTGGGCCGATGTACAGCCCTCCTTTTGGCTGCCAGCCATTTACATAAAGATCTGATGCTCTTAGAATTGTTGTAGGAGCTTCAGGCACTTATGCTCCTGGTCAGTGGCCACAGGTCCCCTCCTGAAATCAACTGTATTATCATCCTCAGGATGACTATAGTTGAATACTGTGGTGCGGGCGGTAGCATTTTGTGCTGCACTATGGCATTTGGTTCTGCTGGGGCAGTATTTTGTACTGTGCTGTGGTATTTGGTTCTGCTGAGGCATTGTATTGTGTTGTACTGTGATATCTGGTTCTGCTGGGGCAGTACATTGTTCTTCACTGTGGTATCTGATTCTGATGGGGCTTTTTCATGCTTTTTTATGCTGCACTGTGGTATTTGGTTCTGCTCAGGCGGTATTTTGTCCAGCATGATGGTATCGTTGGCCCTGCCTACTTCTGTTGCCCCACGTTCTGTCAATCTAGACCTGCCTACAACATGTGTCCACTTTTAGTTTATTCCAGGACTACTTTGAATTCCCAATCAGCCCCTGCTGGCCCCAGTAGTTATTCACCTTCACAGTAGAAATGCCATCTCTAGTTATGCCCTCATTGTGCCCATTCACAGTAATTATGCCCTCTGTGCCCCCTTCAGAGTAGTTGTTCCCTCATTGATCCCCCTCACAGTAAATATGTCCTCTCTGTGCCCCAATAGCAGTACCTATGCCCTCATTGTGCCCCCTTACAGTAGTTATGCCGCTTCAAAGTAATAATGCCCTCTCTGTGCCCTTTTCACAGTAGTTATGCCCTCATTGTGCCCCCTTACAGTAGTTATGCCCTCTCTGTACCCCTTTCACAATAGTTATGTGCTCATTGTTCCCCCTTACAGTAGTTATGCCCTCTCTGTGCCCCTTTTACAATAGTTATGCTCTCATTGTGCCCCCTTAAAGTAGTTATGCCCTCAGTGTTAATAATTAAAAAAAAAAACTGTAAATATTCACCTTATCCCTTCCTGATGATCAGATGACCTACAACACTCCCCCCAGGCAAAGATTATGCTGTAGCACTGTGTGGGAGGGATGCACAGGCAGATTTCCAGGCCTGCAGGCTACTCCTATACAGTCCAGCACTGTGTATATATCATATTGCAGTACAGTCGTGGCCAAACATTTTGAGACTGACACAAATTTGGGTTTCAAGAAAGCTTCCATGGTATACTAAAGTACAATTATAAGCATTTCATAAGTTTTCTTTCTCATATTTACATACACATTCTGTCCCTGTCTTGCCCACATTGCCAGTACTACACACCACCTCCCTACTTGTCATGCGTGCGCCTCCTATCCATTTTAGCACTACAAGGATCGCTCCTTAATCAATGCGCAGGCGCACGCCCTCTCCACCCCTGCGCGGTGACGTCTCACTAACTATGATGTCACCCGCCGACGATGCTGACCCGCGGCCGTTTAAAACGCTCCCTAGACCAGTGAGCAAACATCCAGGATAGCACCTTCCCTTCTGCCACCAATGAGGTAAATCCACTTGCTACTTTTAACCATTTAATTATAGTGGTATTTTTCTTATTACCGGTTCCTTATTATTCATATACCTACTATTAATTATTAATTACTCATTTGCTATTCATGTTTTAATCCAAGTGCCCCTTACAACATGCACCTGAGAACACAACCTTTTTCAATTTTACACCCACCATTTTTAATTCTTTTCTTCTGGACCCCCACCTAATTCCTTGTTTTCAATACTTAATTTTTCTGTACATTATATACCAGATCAAAATCTAAGATACAATATATTGTTTACAGATCCCGCTGAAAGGTCTAATTTAGACCGAAACGTCCGGGGAATACAATGTGGCTAACACTTTTTTTTTACTCCTGGATATGAATAATACTGTATGGAATAATAAGTGATGTGAACACTTCTTTGATTATTAAAAAGAATGGCATATACCTTAACTAGAGTGCTATGGATATTTCTACTCTCAAAATACGGTTCTCTCACGAGCACCCAAAATATCAAATTGGAGTGCAGATCACATATCTATATATATCTAATAGTTGAAAGAATCCCGACATGGTTGGACGTTAGTCATGTCCACATGGAGTCCAAGCTTGAAAGGAGTAAAATCAAGTCACTTGCAGTGACAATTTAATAATAGAATATAAAGAAATGTTACAGTAAGTTTCCTTGCACAATGTAAGCATTTTTCTATTTTAAAAATGCACATTGTAATTAAATTAGATTTTTTTTGTATAAAGGAAGCACAAAATCAAAAGCTTTCTCTTTGATCTATTGTAGGAAATCCTATGAAGTATATGTGATGACATGTCTTGAACACATCTTACAGCATGATACAGTACCTCGCACTAGTACGTGACATTCTTTAAAGGGAATCTATCACCTCCCTATCAAACTGTTGGCATAGGCACATAGCTGCGGTTCACCTGATTTAAACACTGCTTTTATTTTGTTGATCAGAGGCTCTGTTTTCGAGTTATGATACTTTTTCCTAATGTGCAGATTAGTCCTTTTATGCAAGGAAGGCTTTGAATGCTTTGATTGACACCTGAATGCTTTGATTGATAGGACCAGGCAGTGGCAAAGCAGTGAGGAAAGGGATGACCACAGAAAGGATCAGAGCTTGTGTGCCACCATGGTGACCATGGTGGCACACAAGCTCTGATCCTTTCTGTGGTCATCCCTTTCCTCACTGCTTTGCCACTGCCTGGTCCTGTCAATCAAAGCATTCAGGGAGGGGCTGGCCACATAAATGAGAGGAGCTTGGGTGTAATGAGAGCAAAGTTAACATCCTCATTGCACCGAAGGCCTAATTTGCATATTAAGAAAAAGTATCATAACTCGGGAAGAAAACCTCAGGTTATTAAAATAAAGCAGTTTAATCAGGTGAACCACACAGTTGGATAGGGAGGTCGATTCCCTTTAACCACCTCAGCCCCCTTAGCTTAAACACCCTTAATGACCAGGCCACTTTTTACACTTCTGACCTACACTAATTTAACTGTTTATTGCTCGGTCATGCAACTTACCACCCAAATGAATTTTACCTCCTTTTCTTCTCACTAATAGAGCTTTCATTTGGTGGTATTTCATTGCTGCTGACATTTTTACTTTTTTTGTTATTAATCGAAATTTAACGATTTTTTTGCAAAAAAAATGAAATTTTTCACTTTCAGTTGCAAAATTTTGCAAAAAAAACGACATCCATATATAAATTTTTCTCTAAATTTATTGTTCTACATGTCTTTGATAAAAAAAAAATGTTTGGGTAAAAAAAAAAAATGGTTTGGGTAAAAGTTATAGCGTTTACAAACTATGGTACAAAAATGTGAATTTCCGCTTTTTGAAGCAGCTCTGACTTTCTGAGCACCTGTCAGGTTTCCTGAGGTTCTACAATGCCCAGACAGTACAAACACCCCACAAATGACCCCATTTCGGAAAGTAGACACCCTAAGGTATTCGCTGATGGGCATAGTGAGTTCATAGAACTTTTTATTTTTTTTTGTCACAAGTTAGCGGAAAATGTAAAATGACACCCCAAAACACATTGCCCTAATTCTTCTGAGTACGGAGATACCACATGTGTGACACTTTTTTGCAGCCTAGGTGGGCAAAGGGGCCCACATTCCAAAGAGCACCTTTCGGATTTCACCGGCCATTTTTTACAGATTTTGATTTCAAACTACTTACCACACATTTGGGCCCCTAGAATGCCAGGGCAGTATAACTACCCCACAAGTGACCCCATTTTGGAAAGAAGACACCCCAAGGTATTCCGTGAGGGGCATGGCGAGTTCCTAGAATTTTTTATTTTTTGTCACAAGTTAGCGGAAAATGATGATTTTTTTATTTTATTTTTTCTTGCAAAGTCTCATATTCCACTAACTTGTGACAAAAAATAAAAACTTCCATGAACTCACTATGCCCATCAGCGAATACCTTGGTATGTCTTCTTTCTAAAATAGGGTCACTTGTGGGGTAGTTATACTGCCCTGGCATTCTAAAAACCCAAATGTGTGGTAAGTAGTTTGAAATCAAAATCTGCAAAAAATGGCCGGTGAAATCCGAAAGGTGCTCTTTGGAATGTGGGCCCCTTTGCCCACCTAGGCTGCAAAAAAGTGTCACTCATCTGGTATCCCCGTACTCAGGAGAAGTTGGACAATGTGTTTTGGGGTGTCATTTTACATATACCCATGCTGGGTGAGATAAATATCTCGGTCAAATGCCAACTTTGTATAAAAAAAATGGGAAAAGTTGTCTTTTGCCAAGATATTTCTCTCACCTAGCATGGGTATATGTAAAAAGACACCCCAAAACACATTGCCCAACTTCTCCTGAGTACGGGGATACCAGATGTGTGACACTTTTTTGCAGCCTAGGTGGGCAAAGGGGCCCACATTCCAAAGAGCACCTTTCGGATTTCACCGGCCATTTTTTACAGATTTTGATTTCAAACCACTTCTCACGCATTCGGCCCCTAAAATGCCAGGGCAGTATAACTACCCCACAAGTGACCCCATTTTGGAAAGAAGACACCCCAAGGTATTTCGTGATGGGCATAGTGAGTTCATGGAAGTTTTTATTTTTTGTCACAAGTTAGTGGAATATGAGACTTTGTAAGAAAAAAAAAAATCATCATTTTCCGCTAACTTGTGACAAAAAATATAAAATTCTAGGAACTCGCCATGCCCCTCACGGAATACCTTGGGGTGTCTTCTTTCCAAAATGCGGTCACTTGTGGGGTAGTTATACTGCCCTGGCATTCTAGGGGCCCTAATGAGTGGTAAGTAGGTAAATGACCTGTGAAATCCTAAAGGTGCTCTTTGGAATGTGGGCCCCTTTGCCCACCTAGGCTGCAAAAAAGTGTCACACATGTGGTATCGCCGTATTCAGGAGAAGTTGGGCAATGTGTTTTGGGGTGTCTTTTTACATATACTCATTCTGGGTGAGAGAAATATCTCGGCAAAAGACAACTTTTCCCATTTTTTATACAAAGTTGGCATTTGACCAAGATATTTATCTCACCCAGCATGGGTATATGTAAAATGCCACCCCAAAACACATTTCCCAACTTCTCCTGAGTACGGCGATACCAGATGTGTGACACTTTTTTGCAGCCTAGATGCGTAAAGGGGCCCACATTCCTTTTATGAGGGCATTTTTAGACATTTGGATCCCAGACTTCTTCTCACGCTTTAGGGCCCCTAGAATGCCAGGGCAGTATAAATACCCCACATGTGACCCCATTTTGTAAAGAAGACACCCCAAGGTATTCAATCAGGGGCATGGCGAGTTCATAGAAATTTTTTTTTTTGGCACAAGTTAGCGGAAATTGATATTTTTTTTTGGTTTTCTCACAAAGTCTTCCTTTCCGCTAACTTGGGACAAAAATTTAAATCTTTCATGGACTCAATATGCCCCTCACGGAATATCTTGGGGTATCTTCTTTCCGAAATGGGGTCACATGTGGGGTATTTATACTGCCCTGGCATTCTAGGGGCCCTAAAGCGTGAGAAGAAGTCTGGAATATAAATGTCTAAAATATTTTACGCATTTGGATTCCGTGAGGGGTATGGTGAGTTCATGTGAGATTTTATTTTTTGACACAAGTTAGTGGAATATGAGACTTTATAAGAAAAAAAATAATAATTTCCGCTAACTTGGGCCCAAAAAATTTCTGAATGGAGCCTTACAGGGGGGTGATCAATGACAGGGGGGTGATCAGGGAGTCTATATGGGGTGATCACCCCCCTGTCATTGATCACCCCCCTGTAAGGCTCCATTCAGACGTCCGTATGTGTTTTGTGGATCCGATCCATGTATCAGTGGATCCGTAAAAATCATACAGACATCTGAATGCAGCCTTACAGGGGGGTGATCAATGACAGGGGGGTGATCAATGACAGGGGGGTGATCAGGGAGTCTATATGGGGTGATCACCCCCCTGTCATTGATCACCCCACTATAAGGCTCCATTCAGATGTCCGTATGTGTTTTGCGGATCCGATCCATGTATCAGTGGATCCGTAAAAATCATACGGACATCTGAATGCAGCCTTACAGGATGGTGATCAATGACAGGGGGGTGATCAATGACAGGGGTGTGATCAATGACAGGGGGGTGATCAGGGAGTCTATATGGGGTGATCACCCCCCTGTAAGGCTCCATTCAGATGTCCGTATGTGTTTTGCGGATCCGATCCATGTATCAGTGGATCCGTAAAAATCATACGGACATCTGAATGCAGCCTTACAGGGGGGTGATCAATGACAGGGGGGTGATCAGGGAGTCTATATGGGGTGATCACCCCCCTGTCATTGATCACCCCCCTATAAGGCTCCATTCAGATGTCCGTATGTGTTTTGCGGATCCGATCCATGTATCAGTGGATCCGTAAAAATCATACGGACATCTGAATGCAGCCTTACAGGGGGGTGATCAATGACAGGGGGGTGATCAGGGAGTCTATATGGGGTGATCACCCCCCTGTCATGGATCACCCCCCTATAAGGCTCCATTCAGATGTCCGTATGTGTTTTGCGGATCCGATCCATGTATCAGTGGATCCGTAAAAATCATACGGACGTCTGAATAGAGCCTTACAAGGGGGTGATCAATGACAGGGGGGTGATCAGGGAGTCTATGTGGGGTGATCACCCCCCTGTAAGGCTCCATTCAGACGCCTGTATGTGTTTTGCGGATCCGATCCATGTATCCGTGGATCCGTAAAAAACATACGGACATCTGAATGCAGCCTTACAGGGGGGTGATCAATGACAGGGGGCTGATCAGGGAGTCTATATGGGGTGATCACCCCTCTGTAAGGCTCCATTCAGACGCCTGTATGTGTTTTGCGGATCAGATCCATGAATCCATGGATCCGTAAAAAACATACGGACATCTGAATGCAGCCTTACAGGGGGGTGATCAATGACAGGGGGGTGATCAGGGAGTCTATATGGGGTGATCACCCCCGTCATTGATCACCCCCCTGTAAGGCTCCATTCAGACGTCCGTATGCGTTTTGCGGATCCGATCCATGTATCAGTGGATCCGTAAAAATCATACGGACATCTGAATGGAGCCTTACAGGGGGGTGATCAATGACAGGGGGGTGATCAATGACAGGGGGGTGATCAGGGAGTCTATATGGGGTGATCAGGGGTTCATAAGGGGTTAATAAATGACAAGGGGGGGTGTAGTGTAGTGTAGTGGTGTTTGGTGCTACTTTACTGAGCTACCTGTGTCCTCTGGTGGTCGATCCAAACAAAAGGGACCACCAGAGGACCAGGTAGCAGGTATATTAGACGGTGTTATCAAAACAGCGTCTAATATACCTGTTAGGGGTTAATAAAATCACATCTCCAGCCTGCCAGCGAACGATCGCCGCTGGCAGGCTGGAGATCCACTCGCTTACCTTCCGATCCTGTGAACGCGCGCGCCTGTGTGCGCGCATTCACAGGAAATCTTGCGCCTCGCGAGATGACGCGTAGATGCGTGACTGTGCGCAGGGCTGCCGCCTCCGGAACGCGATCCTGCGTTAGGCGGTCCGGAGGCGGTTAAACTAGATTTTTTTTCTTGTATATTTTGTCTTGATTATCTGTTTTTACATTAGTTTTAATGTTTTTATTGGGTGGAGTCAAAAAACTAAATATAAGGTAAACAAGCAAAAATATAAAATCGCTTGTTTGAAAATTTTATCATTTCATTCTGTTCCAAGGAAATTACTGGTCTGTTCTAATTTTATTTTCTTACTTGGTTCTGCTTCACTTTTCTCCATTTTGCTGTTAAATATTTTAGATCAAAGACAAACCATATGCTTTCTAAACCACACTCTGTTGAATTACATATTAAAGGTCGGTGACTTTCTGCTTTCCCAGATGAGAATTCTGTAGGGACAATTTGTTGGCGATGAATTAGAAGATCAGCTACTGCATGGCAGAGCTGAAAAATTCTTCCCACGGTAAAGCAATGCAGACATAATACAGCACCCACAGAAGTCTAGTGGACCTCGCTGTACCTCCTTATTCCTCCCAGAGGTTTTACATGAAATGTGTCACCAAAATTCTTTACCTCCCAGTTAAAACCAAATGTCAAAACACTTTTTTTCTAATCAGTTTTTATTTTCTGATTGCAGATTTATTTATTGCATTTCCTGAGCATGATTATGGTGACGGCCATCTCTCCTGAGCTGTTCTTAAAGGGAACCTGTCACTGGGATTTGATGTATAGAGGACATGGGTTGCTAGATGGCCGCTACCACATCTGCAATGCCCAGTCCCCATAGCTCTGTCTGCTTTTATTGTGGAAAAAAAATTATTTGATCCATATGCAAATTACCCTGAAATGTGTCCAGCGTGAAGGAGCCCAGCACTGCGCCGCATCCTCAAAATCTCCGCCTTGCTCCCCGACGTCAGACAGCCAGAGCGCCGTAATCTCGTGATGTGCGAGCTAGCGCATGCGCAGTGTCCCCATAGTGTTCCTTCCCTGTGCTGGCATCAGCCTCAGGGAAGGAACTACACATGCGCTAGCTCGCGCATCTCGAGATTACGGCGTTCTGGCTGTCTGACGTCGGATAGCAAGGAGGAGATTCTTAGGATGCAGAGCGGTGCTGGGCTCCTTCACGTTGGACTCCTCTCCGGGACAGGACACATCTCAGGGTAATTTGCATATGGATCAAATCGTTTTTTTCCACAATAAAAGCACACAGAGCTATGGGGACTGGGTATTGCGGATGTGCTAGCGGCCATCTAGCAACCCATGTCCTCAGCTCTATACATGAAATCCCAGTGACAGGTTCCCTTTAACAACATTTAGGCCTATTTTAGTGTTTTGCGGTCCATTTTTCACGGATCCGTTGTTCCGTTTTTTTGCTTCCGTTGTGTTTCCGTTCCGTTTTTCCGTATGGCATATACAGTATACAGTAATTACATAGAAAAAATTGGGCTGGGCATAAAATTTTCAATAGATGGTTCTGCGAAAACGGAACGGATATGGAAGACATACGGATGCATTTCCGTATGTGTTCCTTTTTTTTGCGGACCCATTGACTTGAATGGACCCACGGAACATGATTTGTGGACAATAATAGGACAAGACTCAAAATGTAGCGGAACGGAAATGCGGACATACGGAAACGGAATGCTCAGGTGACTTAGCCCTAATATCTCTGGGCAGGCAGGAGTGGAGCACCGTATGTGCAGAGGGGTAGAAATACATAGACCTTACACAGATGGTGCAACCACTCAAAAGAGAAACACTGTGTGTACTCCTATCACAGGATAGGTTCACTATGTGCAGTCAGTGATGCAGGTGTTACACTGAGGACCGGACTGGTGCCTATGTAAATATTCTACAGTCTCCCTACAGGTATGATGTCTACACACAGAGGTGATATCATTACAGGCAGGATTAGAATGACAGATAAGCAGATAAAGTAAAGTGATCTGTACAGACCAAGAAGTAGCACCTATTATTATTAGGCTTTATGGCAGGATTTTACGGCCTGTGTTTAATTATAGATGAAATTGTTAAAAAATATGTTTAGTATAAATACATGATTTAAACAATAGGTAATTTTCTGATGACAAATTCCCTTTAAAAATGAATCCATGCTCCACGAGACAGTTATTAGCTCAAGTTGGATTATAAGGGTTTTCCAAGATAGGATAGACCATCAATGTCTGATTGGCAGGAGACCAAAACCCTTTACCCCCTTCGATCTGGTGTTTCAGAGTTGTATAGACCAGAACTACATACTGTAGATCCCTCCACTATGAAATGGATGGAGCTGATTATTGCAGTGCAGACCCCATTCACTTCAACAGGAGGAGGGCTGCAGTAACCAACTGTGTCCTCTAAAAAAAAAGTCATAGGAACCCCAATAAACAGTGGCAGCCATATTCTTTATATTCATACATTATATGGCAACAATGCCTGTTTACTAAATCAACCCACACAATCCACATAGAAGGATAGCAAAATATTTAGCTACCTCTACAAGTGCAACTGTTGTACTGGTGCTTTGACTTGTGAAGACGAGGAGGATGCACCCTTCGCTGGCTGCTGACTTGCAACTTGGCTTGCAATTATAGGATACAATGGCCAGCAGTCATCAGTAGGTAGTAATACAGAGGAGAAGACAGAAGGAAGTTTCAGGTCATGAGTAGCAGCAACAACTTTCAATAGCTGTCGGCTAAGAGAAGTATGAAATCTCCGACCTCACTATCTTGCCATCCCATGCCCTCTGGCTGAGGCAGACAAAGTCTTGTTTGCATTGCACATGTCATGTGTAACACACTGGAGTGGTGTTAAAACTCCTGCACCCGGTTACTATCTCTAATGGGCTAACTTGAATGTCATCTGTGTACTTCTATCCAGGTCCTCTACATGGTGCAATGGTAATATCTATATGCAACTGTTTATAACATGTAATGTGCTTGGTTCACCAGCAGGTGGCAGTGCAAATGGCAGAGCTATAGTTACAGAAAATGTAACTTACCATTCCATTCTCCCCCCTTTGCGCAGAAGTGGGCTAGTCCTGCTACCTGTCGGAACGGTGAGGCAGAAGTTTCCAGTTAGAGTTAGTTTAGTTCTAGACACGAGAGGAGTGTGAGCAGGGGCACGCTCAGGCGTGCCTACATCTGCCAGAGCACCCTAAGCTCTGCTGGCCATGAAGAAAGGTGTCTGGAAGCCATAGGGGCCAGAGGAATAGTTCTTCGGCCACCATAAGAGAAAACAGCAAGAGGATGAGTTCTTCAGTTGAAGATAAGTTTTACTGAGTGTCAGCAGGGGAATAACAGTGGACGGGACCCCATCCAAAGATACCAGGACAGTCCTAAAGTACAGAAACCAGACTTAAGCAGAATTTAGTGCAGCTTAAAGAAAGAAAGCAAAGCATTTAGTCAGGCCTGTCAGTACAGCAGGGAAAGGGTGCAAGCAGAGTTATTGAAGAAGCCTGCCAGTTTATGCTAACGCCTGCCGGGACCAAGATAAAGCTTGAAGATTGTTTTGGATGAACGTTTACTCAAGTAAAGCTGCTGTTTAACTACATACATGGTCTGGACTCAATCTTTCTTTTATCTGTCAATTATCTTCCCCTATTCATTGCTTCGGAGCCAAAGGCCGCACTATTACACCACTCGGCATTTCCTACTACACCTGGGATGTGATAGAGGAACCTGGGGGACGGCGCACATTGCATATGTAAAAGGGAATATGCAATGCAAACCTTAACCTCTTCAGGACATTGGCAATTTTCAACTTATGGACCGTGCATAATTTAGCAAATCTGACCTGTCATTTTAAGTGGTAATAACTTTGGAATACGTTTACTTTTCAAATCAATTCTTGTTACACATTGTACATACTGTTTGGGTAGATATGTTTTACTTTTATAAAAAAATCCAGAATTTATGGAGAATTTTGGAAAAAACTGAATTATTAGAGTCCATTCACACGTCTGTTGTTTCTTTCCTGATCTTTCCTGAAAAAAATCGGACAGCTCAATGTCTGATTTTTTTTCCGGACCCATTGAAAATGAATGGGTTCATATCTGGTCCAGATCTGTTCCGCAAAAAACGGAACAGATCAGGAAAGAAACAACGGACGTGTGAATGGACCCTTAGACCGATAGTCCTGTTTCCTTAAATCCCCCATGACGGCAACAAGGAGATTGACCCCTGACCTTTGTAGGGGCAGGAACACAGAGAGAGAGAGAGTTTAAATTGCCCCACCCACCCTCTCCCATCAGTGTTTCCAGATTACTATAGTGGGTGTCCCATCCAACCCTTCCCTAAGTATCTACTTCATACCCGAAGTTTCTCCTTTTTTTTAATTTATTTATTCAAACTTAGGATGGGCAATACAGGGCCCGTCATGGTGGATTTAAGGATACAGAACTACCAGTAAGGCATCATGTAAACGACTGCGCTATATTTTGCGGTCCGCAAATTACGGATCTGCAAAACACAGATGCTATCCCGTGTGGGTTCCAAAATTTGCAGAATGGAACAGGACACTCATAATAGAAATGCCTATTCTTTTCTGCAAATAGGGCATGTTCTGTTCTTCTGTGGGGCTACAGAATGGAGCGATGGATACGGATAGCATATGGAGTACTGTACCCATCTTTTGTGGCCCCATTGAAGTGAATAGGTCCGAATCTGAGCCACAAAAAATGTGGCCCAAACAACGTTTGTGTACATGAGGAGTAAGTTTAATTCCGATTTTCCATTTCATCCACCATAACGGCCACAAGAAGAGGTAATAGATTATCAAGTTGGGGGTGGGGGGGGGGGGGGGCTATTGCTTGAAGCACTTTCCAGACAATAGCCAGATTGGTCGTAGCAGAAAGATCTAGTCTGTAGTGTCTAACAAAGGTATTTATTAGAATATTCACAATCTATACTAGGATGATATCTGACACTGGGAAAGCTGGATAATAACTCGCGATCTACACTGAGTTATAACCCAGCTTTTCCAGTGTCAGATATTATCACTGACTTACTACATAATTATTACATAATATTAGCTATATTGCTATATGCCTGGTTGTCCCCCATTGACTTCCCTTATACTCGGTTGCTCGGCCCAGCACACGAATATAGAATTTGTTCGGGCTGAACACCCAAATACGTTGGTGCTCGCTCATCAATAATATTTTTGCCAAAGTATTCCATTCTTGAGTTTTTCTTTTTAAGTCTCTTTTTACTGACTGAGATATGTGGATCTTTTTGTCTAAGGAAGATTGGTTTTTGTCCCAGCTTCTCAATATCCATCTCCGGAGAATTCTGGTGAGAGCTTGGCTCCAAGAGACTGACGTCATAAACCCTAAAATGCTCATTGCTTCTCTGATGGAACAAGTCCTTTGGTCCTGGAACTTTACTATCTTCATCTTTATTGATACTATATTTTTTGTGGAAGAAAAGACTCTTGTACCACTGAATCTAAAAGGATGCCTAAAAATATTCTTCTTGTGGTTGGTTGAGGGAAGGATTTTTTTCAGATTTATAATCCAATCCAGGTCTTGTATTTATTTGTAAGATTTTTGTAAATCTGTGTTTATGATTGAAATTTCTTTGGTTCTTCCCCACTATCAAGAATCCATCCTGGTATGGAATAATCGTTATTCATTCTTCTCTGAATAAGGCTACCATTTCTACAATTATCTTTTTATCACAAATCTTAGGAACTTTTGTGAGTTTTTGTGTATCGGTACGTGATAAAACGCATCCTTCAAATCTACAGTTGTCATGAATGCACCTTTCTCTATTAGTGGGACAATGGAGGTCATTGAATCCATCTTGAATTTTCTGTAATTGATTTGTTCAACTGTTTCAGGATTATAATCATTTGTGATGAACAGTCTGGCTTTTTTTTTTTAACTAGGAGGAGTTTTGAATAAAATCCTTTAACCTTTTCTGAATCTGGAACTAAGATTTTCACTACTAATTTTTCAAAACACTGAATCGCTTGCCACAGTTTTGATAAAACTTCGGGACAATGGGAAGTAATCTAAAACTTTTTTGGAGGGGTTGAAGAAAATTCTATTTTGTATCCCCTGGCTATGATGTTTAAAACTCAAGGGTTTGATGTTATTTCTCTGGCGTCATTGTTTGTCTGCTTGCTTGTTCTGGGAATTGAGGAAGAAACCCCTTACTTTTCCTCCTTTGAGGTAACTCCAGCGGCCTGTTTTTCCCTTACCCCTATATGGTCTAAATTGTCCAAAAAGGTTGTTTTTTGGATTCTTTCTCCTCGGGAAACCCTTTTTGTCGGCTACTTTTTTCTGACATTTTTTCTAGAACTTCACTAAACACATATTCCCCAGAAAAAGCAATAGAACAGAACTTTATTTTAGATGTCTTGTCACCAGACCAGGATTTCATCCATAATGCCCATCTTGCAGAGTTTGATAAGGTACCATCCCTAGCAGCAAACCTCACGGACTCCGCAGAAGCATCTGCCAAGAAGGCAGTGGCAGATATGAAGAGGGCAATAGAATTTATAATTTCTTCCCGGGAGTGTCTTTCTCAGATGTTCCTCTAGTTTATTTAACCAGAGATACATTGATCTGGCAACAGACGAGGCCACGATATTGGTGTTTACTCCAAACATGCATGCTTCCCAAGCTTTACTTAATAAGCAATCAGCTTTTCACTCTATGGGGTCATGAAGCTGAGAGGAGTCCTCTAATGGTAAGGACATTTTTCTAAATCACCATAGCTACCTTTGTTTTAGGGGTTCCATCAAAAATTATTGACTCTGATCAAAAAGTAGACATCTCCCTAGGTACCCCCAACCTTTTTTCAGATTCCAGCCATTCATCAAGTATCATATCTCTTACATTTTCATGAATAGGGAAAACCTTAGATATCTTTGTCCGCAAATCATCAAACATTTCGTCCTGAACTGTACGTGGTTTCTGGATGTCTTCAATATCCATTGCTGATCTAACTGCTCTCAACAATTCATCTCTTTCTTCATAGGAAAAATAATATTTGCGGTCTTCCTCATTTATTTCACCCTCCGAAAATAAATCTTCTTCTTTCAAATGTCTAGACAAAGAAGTGTTCTCAGCTAACTCTTCCGGATCGGAAGAGGAAGGAGAATATAACCTGGACTTTTTAGGAGGAACCGGAGACTGACTGATAGCTCCTATGGAAGCCAGAGAATATTTAATTTACCCTTGTATCATGTTTTTAACCTCTGACAGGATAGATGCTTGCTCTTCTTTAATTAAATCACTGATGCAAGGTTTGCATAGTTCCTTCTTATAATTATCCGGGAGTCTTTTGTTACAGTTGGCACATTTTTGAGACTTAGATCTAGATCTAGTCTCTTTAGCTCCCTAATAGAGTAAATAGAAATGTATGAACCCATATAACACAACTAGAGATTATAATTTTACTCCCCACACGGGAACTCACAGAGGGTAACACTGAAGTGGATTCAGACATCTCCATTGTTGTGGCAGGAGTCTTGTATGCCAAAATGCCTAGGTCGTAAGGGGGTTTGTGTTTTGTGTCCACCATCCTGCATGATCAGGCGGTCTGATTTAAACCCTTGGCATCTGATATCACAGCCCAACAATCTCCTCTTGCTTCCGGGTGTGTGACTTCGCCCCTCCCCCACGTGGTAATACAGCGCATTGACATTTATGATAGGAGTGTGCCAAGAAAGACAGCTCACTGCACCACTGCACCAGAGCACACTTACGGGTGTGCGTAGGCACTGACTCCTCCTCTGATGCCGTAGAGCGCACGCTGCCACCGGAAGCATCACTGCCCTCCTCCTCCTGATGTAAGGAAGGAGCTCTGTCAGCTCACAACGTAGCATACAGGTAGTGATGGACGAACATCAGCCGGGACAGTTCGCAAACTGCAAGTTCGCGGCGGGCCCTTATTCACTTTAATGGCAGGCGAACCTGAAAAACCTTCAGCTCGTATTTGCAGCCGCCAAATACTTAGTAGAAGTGCACAAATAGTTCCACAACATGGACAGAGACATACTAGAGGGGGATCAATGAGAAAAATTCTAACAAAAAATATGTATCTTAATCATGGGACATTTTCTTAAAGGGAAATTCTCTGAAATGTGCCCTGTTGGAGCCTAGAAATTTTTTATTTTAGGCCACAGGAGTAGGGCCTTAAAAATTTGACATTCACCTGACATAAAATAAATTCTGATTATGTGGCTCGAGGTACATTATGCGGTCAATGAATAAAATTTTTACTGTAGGCCACTGGTCTACAGGCCCCAAACGTTAGGCATTCACCAGACAGAAAAGATCAGGTGATTATGTGGCCGCAGGTATATTACACGGTCAATAGATATCAATTTTACTGCAGGCCAGTACAAATACAGGTCAAATGCATATGTTTGAAAGAACTAAAAATACAAAATTGGATTAAAAACATGGCTAACGAAATCCCCCCTCTTGAAAAAAAACCTTAATGATAATACTTGAAATTCGATAACAAGTGGTCGTCACTGGTGTTGCATTCCTCCGAGGCCCAAACAATTATTCATTCACCGTACAGAAAAGAAAAAGTAAGTATGTGGCTGGAGGTAGATTACATGGTCATTGGATATCAATTTTACAGCAGGCCAGTAGACTACAGGACCCAAAAATGATGCCTTAGCGTACAGAAAAGAACAAGTAAGTATGTGGCTGGAGGTATAGTACACGGTCATTGAATATCAATTTTACAGCAGGCCAGTGGACTACAGGCCCCAAAAATTATGCATTCCCCATACAGAAAAGAACAAGTAAGTATGTGGCTGGAGGTAGATTACACAGTCATTGGATATCAATTTTATAGCAGGCCAGTGGACTAAAGGCCCCAAAAATGATACATTCAGTGTACAGAAAAGAACAAGTAAGTATATGGCTGGAGGTACATTACACCGTCATTGGATATCAATTTTACTGCAAGCGAGTGTATTACAGGCCCGAAAAATTATGCATTCACCGCACAGAAAAGATCAAGTGATTATGTAGCTGGAGGGTTATTAGACGGTCAATGGCTATCAATTTTATTAAAGGCCAGTACAAATACAGGTCAAATACATATGTTTAAAAGAACTAAAAATATAAAATTGGTTTAAAAACATGGCTAAAGAAATCCCCCCTCATGAAAAAAAAACCCTAATGATAATAGTTGAAACACGTGGTCGTCACAGGTGTTGAATTTCTCAGAGGCCCAAAACATTAGGCATTCACCAGACATAAAAGGCCTTTTATGCCGCTATATTTACCTAAGAAAGGGACCATTACTTGTTCTGGGTGGTGGCGGATATTTGTGGGCTGTCATGAGGAAATGCAATTAAACGTGGTCGTCACATGTGTTGATTTTCTCCGAGATCCATGCCTTATTCATTTTTTGAAATATGAGGTAGTCCCCACTGTCCTGAGCTAGGCGAGTGCGCTTATTGGTCACGATCCCCCCTGCTGTTCTGAATGTCCTTTCGGACAGGACACTGGACAAGGGGCAAGCCAAGAGTTTTCATGGCAAATTGTGCCAGCTCTGGCCACAGGTCAAGCCTGCACACCCAGTAGTCCAGTGGTTCCTCGCTTCTCAGGGCGTCCACATTGGCCATTAACCCGATGTAGTCGGTCTAGGCGTTCCCTAAGGCTGGATCCGGAGGGTGGCTGTCAATGGTTTTGCTGCAAGAATGATCTCATATCCGAAGTGACCAACACATCTTCAAACCACCCTCTTCTTGCATGCGCTGTTGGATTGGTACCCGCAACTGTTTCTCTGTGAGTGGAGATTCCTCTGCTAGTGCCTGCAAAAGCCCGCAAATAAAGATCCGACTGACTTGATCCCAAACTAAGGAACAAAAGGGTGAGCCCTATTAATACCCTAGAGCTCACCCTCACTGCTCAGCCCATGCAAAGATCTCAATGATAGAAAGTTGCATGTCCAAGTACCTTAGACTGAGTGACACCTGCAAACCCTATAATAGTGAGGGGACACGATCACCGGCTCCCTGCACTCAATAGGGAGGGAGTCAGGGTCACCTAGAATCAAGCCAACAGGAATACACATAGACTTATCTTGAGGAACCAGCAGTAGCAACTTCAAGCAGTGAAACCAATCCAGGAAGTAGTATAAACCGCAAAGTGAAGCAGTATGGGATGGAGAGCTCTAGGGCATTAATAGGGCTCACCCTTTTGTTCCTTAGTTTGGGATCAAGTCAGTAGGATCTTTATTTGTTACTTATTGTTTCCTGCTACACCATCCGTGACATTAGCTCTAGGGCATTAATAGGGCTCACCCTTTTGTTCCTTAGTTTGGGATCAAGTCAGTCGTATCTTTATTTGTTACTTAATGTTTTCCTGCTACACCATCCATGACAAAGGCCTGGAAGTGCTGCATTCTGGTAGCCCTCTGTGATGCTGGTAACATGTCCGCCATTTTGTGTTTGTACAGGGGGTCTAAGTACATTGCCACCCAGTACTGGTCCTTGCCCTTTATGCTTTTTATAAGGGGGTCCATCTTCAAACACTGGAGCGTGAAGGACCCCATTTGCACTAAACTGGAAGCGGTGGAGTGGCCTGGCTCCTGCTCATCCTACAGGATAATATCGTCCTCGGTCTCCTCCCCCCATCCACAGACAACACCAGGGATCCCAGAAAAGTTTAGAGCATGCTCTTCTTGCTCCTCCAGGGATCCCAGAAAAGTTTAAAGCATGCTCTTCTTGCTCCTCCAGGGATCCCAGAAAAGTTTAAAGCATGCTCTTCATGCTCCTCCTCCACCCCGGCACCATACTCCTCTGACTCCTCTTCAGACTCCTGTTGACTTGTCTCAGATGGAGTAGCCCACCCTGGGAATTCATGCACCATTGCGACTTTCTCATCTTCGTGCTCTTCGACGGCTTGATCAATGACACGACGCAATGCATGCTCCAGAAAGAAAGCGTAAGGTACGATGTCACTGATGGCACCCTGGCTGCGACTGACCAGTTTGGTGATCTCATCAAATGGCCACAGAAGTCTGCATGCATCACACATGAGCAGCCACTGGCCCGGTGAAAAAAAAACAAGCTCCCAGAACCTGTCCTGCCACAGAGTTCGTACAGGTAGTCGTTAACTGCACGTTTTTGCAGGAGCAGCCTATCAAGCATATACAAGGTGGAGTTCCAGCACGCCAGGCAGTCACAGATCAGACGTCTAAAGGGCAGGTGTTGTCGCCGCTGAACGTCAGCAAGGCGAGCCATGGCCGTGTAAGATCTTCTAAAATGGCCAGAGATTTTCCTGGCCTGCCGCAAGATGTCCTGGACCCGGGGTATTTTGCAAATAATCTCTGCACGACTAAGTTCACGGCATGTGTGTCATTTTACCCTGTTTCAGCACACTCAGCAGATTGGCACCGTTGTCGCACACCACTTTACCAACTGTCAAATTGAGCGGGGTTAGCCATGATCGGCCTGTGACCGCAAAGCTGAAAGGAGTGCAGGACCAGTGTGGCTCTTGGCTTCCAGGCACAACAGCCGCAGCACAGCATAGCAACGTCTCACCCGGCACGTCGAATACTTTCTGGGGAGCTTGGGGGGGCGCAGCGGAAGAGGTGGTAGCAGTGGAAAAGGAGGAGTCAGCCGAGGAGGAGACGAAGGATGGAGTAGGAGGAGGATAAGAAGAGGAAGGCCTGCATGTAATCCGTGGCGGTAACACCAAATCCACGTGTGACACGGGTTGCATGCTTGACGGCCGTCAGAAAGTTCACCCAGTGGGCAGTAAAAGTTATGTTCCTTCCCTGCCTGAGTTTGCTAGACCATGTGTCTGTGGTCAGATGTATCTGGCACTGACACTGTGCCAGAGATACATTCACTTGCCTCTGAACATGGCCATATAGCTCTTTGAGGCCCTTCTGGGAGAAATATTTTCTTCTGGGGACCTTCCAATGTGGTGTGCCAATGGCCACAAATTTTCTAAAAGCCTCCAAGTCCATTAGTTTATATAGCAGTAGTTGGCGGGCTAGCAGTTCCGACAAGCCAGCGGTCAGCCGTTGGACCAGAGGGTTATCAGGTGTCATCATCTTTTTTCGCTCGAACATTTGGGCCACGGAAGCCTGCCTTTTGCCAGATGAACGCGACGACGGCACGGTGGAAGGTGGAGTGGAGGACAAATGGAAGGAGAGAGGTGAAGGAGAAGATGCAGGATCTGGTGCGCCGGGAGTATGGCTTTGTGGGTTCTGATAGCGTTGCTCCCACTGGGCTCGGTAATGGAAGGCCAGGTGCCTTCTTAAGGCGGTCGTCCCTAGGTGAGTGTTGGGCTTACCGCAATGTATGCGTTGACAGCATAGGCTGCAGATGGCAACAATATTGTCAGCAGCGGACACATAAAAAAAAAGCCCACACTGCAGAGACATGTGCCGTCATCCTGGGAGCGCCAGATGTGACCGATCATGGTGGATTGCTCGTTCCAGATACATTATCAATATGCTTTTTACCTCCTGTGCGCTGTAAGTTCTGTCTACTTCTTCTCCCTATCTGCTGCTCCGTCTCTCCCTCTGAACTCCCCTCCTCTTTCTCTCTTGTGGGCACCCATGTGATGTCCATCGACACATTATCATCACCTTCACCACCACTGACTTTAGAGATCTTGGAGTAGGCAGCAACAGCGGGGACCAACTCCTTGGACTGATCTGGGTACTTTCGTCAGACTGCTGGGTGGCGACCGTTGATACCTCTTCCTGATCCGATGCCAAGAATGGCTGCGCATCGGTAAGGTCTTGGAATGGATGGGAAAATAATTACTCTGACTTGAGCGGAGGGCATATGGTTGTGGTGGTGTTTTTGGGGGTGCACACAGCAGAGAGTGAAGAGGGTGCAGATAGAGAGGACGAGGAGGGTGCGTAAGGCTGAGTGAGCCACTCAACCAACTCTGGTGCGTCCTTCTGCAACCTCCCACTTAGGCTCCGGCCTGGTGCACCTGCCTGACCCCTACCACCCCTGTGGAATGGCCTGCCTCTTCCTCTGCCTATCATATTCAAAATGACCCTGTGACAAAAGTCCCTATAGAAGAGCAGTATTTGTGGAAAAAGGTATATCACACCCCTGCTTCAATCACTTTTTTTGGGGGGCAACTGGTTTATCACACCAGTTGAAATTATTTGTTCCAATAGCGTTTGTCACTCTGTGTAGCTCCTGTAACGCAGCAAAACCACAAACAAATGCTGCACTACTCAAATGCACTATATAGAAAGTATATTATTGGTATATAACACCCCTGCCTCAATCACTTTTTTTGTGGGGCAACTGGTATGTCACACCAGTAGAAATTATTTGTTCCAATAGCGTTTGTCACTCTGTGTAGCTGCGTTAACGCAGCAAAACCGCAAACAAATGCTGCACTACACAAATGCACTATATAGAAAGTATATTATTGGTATATCACACCCCTGCC
This sequence comes from Bufo bufo, assembly GCF_905171765.1. Taxonomy (NCBI): domain Eukaryota; kingdom Metazoa; phylum Chordata; class Amphibia; order Anura; family Bufonidae; genus Bufo; species Bufo bufo. The sequence goes on along the minus strand of NC_053392.1, from coordinate 563,126,697 downwards.
TCAATCACTTTTTTTGGGGGTCAAATGGTATATCACACCAGTAAAAATTATTTGTTCTGTAGGAAGGCACAAGGGTCTGTCATTAACGGAAGGTATCTGTCACCTAGGTTCCTGGCCTCGGTGAGGTAAAAAACACTAGTTTCGAGTGTCAGCGGCAGCTCGTGCTGACTGACACTGTTTGCAGTTAGTATGGCTGTAAAGCCAATCCAGGCCGGTTCTCACTGGGAGTAGCCAAAGTGATGGGTGGGTGGTTTCTCCCCACGCTCCAGGCCGAGTCTTTACTGGCCTATATAGAACCCGGACAGCAGTCTCAGCTAGGTGTGGTTTTCTCCTCTCTGACAATGGAGCGCTGTCAGTCTCTGTGTGTTTGGGAACTGAGAACTTTCCTGGGGGTAAAAATAAGCCACATCTCACTGAGAGACGCCTGATCGGAAACAGGCCCTAAAGCCTGCTGTGGACTGCAGGTGGAAAAACTGCTAACCAGGTGAAGGCTTTTGTTCTGTGGACTTTTTATGGTGTGAACAAACACCAAGACTGCAAACCATTACTTTTTGTTTTTCCTTATGTGTGAATAAAACATTGAACTGTTTAAGTTAAAGACTTTGAGGTTGCCTCTGTACTGCATCCGCTAGCCTGTCTACCAGAGAAAATCCCCACAGTTACAATAGCGATTGTCACTCTGTGTAGCTGCGGTAACAAATGCTGCACTACTCAAATGCACTATATAGAAAATATATTATTGGTATATAACACCCCTGATTCAATCAGTTTTTTGGGGGGGCAACTGGTATATCACACCAGTAGAAATTATTTGTTCCAATAGCGTTTTTCACTATGTGTAGCTGCGGTAATGCAGAAGAACCGCAAACAAATGCTGCACTACCCAAATGCACCATATAGAAAGTATATTATTGGTATATGCAAATGTGATCGCACTCTACATCCAGCACTCTGCCCTGCCTCATTTTGGCCAAAGCGTAATAAGCCACTCACCACGTCAAGGTTGCCTCATTTGAGTGGTCCCTAACACTAGGTCCTACCTGTTTATGGGCCATGACAGCCATACAAAGTCCAGGGAATGCAGGTCAGCATGCAAGCCAAGCACACTCTGCTTTTAACCCCGTCCGGTGCCATTACAGCTTTCATCGGATCCAGGGATGCAAGTACCAACATGCATGCTGAGCCCACCATACAGGGAGTGCAGAATTATTAGGCAAGTTGTATTTTTGAGGATTAATTTTATTATTGAACAACAACCATGTTCTCAATGAACCCAAAAAACTTATTAATATCAAAGCTGAATATTTTTGGAAGTAGTTTTTAGTTTGTTTTTAGTTTTAGCTATTTTAGGGGGATATCTGTGTGTGCAGGTGACTATTACTGTGCATAATTATTAGGCAACTTAACAAAAAACAAATATATACCCATTTCAATTATTTATTTTTACCAGTGAAACCAATATAACATCTCAACATTCACAAATATACATTTCTGACATTCAAAAACAAAACAAAAACAAATCAGTGACCAATATAGCCACCTTTCTTTGCAAGGACACTCAAAAGCCTGCCATCCATGGATTCTGTCAGTGTTTTGATCTGTTCACCATGAACATTGCGTGCAGCAGCAACCACAGCCTCCCAGACACTGTTCAGAGAGGTGTACTGTTTTCCCTCCTTGTAAATCTCACATTTGATGATGGACCACAGGTTCTCAATGGGGTTCAGATCAGGTCAACAAGGAGGCCATGTCATTAGATTTTCTTCTTTTATACCCTTTCTTGCCAGCCACGCTGTGGAGTACTTGGACGCGTGTGATGGAGCATTGTCCTGCATGAAAATCATGTTTTTCTTGAAGGATGCAGACTTCTTCCTGTACCACTGCTTGAAGAAGGTGTCTTCCAGAAACTGGCAGTAGGACTGGGAGTTGAGCTTGACTCCATCCTCAACCCGAAAAGGCCCCACAAGCTCATCTTTGATGATATCAGCCCGAACCAGTACTCCACCCCACCTTGCTGGCGTCTGAGTCGGACTGGAGCTCTCTGCCCTTTACCAATCCAGCCACGGGCCCATCCATCTGGCCCATCAAGACTCACTCTCATTTCATCAGTCCATAAAACCTTAGAAAAATCAGTCTTGAAATATTTCTTGGCCCAGTCTTGACGTTTCAGCTTGTGTGTCTTGTTCAGTGGTGGTCGTCTTTCAGCCTTTCTTACATTGGCCGTGTCTCTGAGTATTGCACACCTTGTGCTTTTGGGCACTCCAGTGATGTTGCAGCTCTGAAATATGGCCAAACTGGTGGCAAGTGGCATCTTGGCAGCTGCACGCTTGACTTTTCTCAGTTCATGGGCAGTTATTTTGCGCCTTGGTTTTTCCACACGCTTCTTGCGACCCTAACATAGTAACATAGTAACATAGTACATAAGGCCGAAAAAAGACATTTGTCCATCCAGTTCGGCCTGTCCTCCTACAAGTTGATCCAGAGGAAGGCAAAAAACCCTGTGAGGTAGAAGCCAATTTTCCTCACTTTAGGGGAATAAAAAATTCCTTCCCGACTCCAATCAGGCAATCAGAATAACTCCCTGGATCAACGACCCCTCTCTAGTAGCTATAGCCTGTAATATTATTACACTCCAGAAATACATCCAGGCCCCTCTTGAATTCCTTTATTGTACTCACCATCACCACCTCCTCAGGCAGAGAGTTCCATAGTCTCACTGCTCTTACCGTAAAGAACCCTTTTCTATGTTTGTGTACAAACCTTCTTTCCTCCAAACGCAGAGGATGTCCCCTCGTCACAGTCACAGTCCTGGGGATAAATAGATGATGGGATAGATCTCTGTACTGCCCCCTGATATATTTATACATAGTAATTAGATCTCCCCTCAGTCGTCTTTTTTCTAACGTGAATAACCCTAATTTTGATAATCTTTCAGGGTACTGTAGTTGCCCCATTCCAGTTATTACTTTAGTTGCCCTCCTCTGGACCCTCTCCAGCTCTGCTATGTCTGCCTTGTTTACAGGAGCCCAGAACTGTACACAGTACTCCATGTGTGGTCTGACCAGTGATTTGTAAAGTAGTAGGAATATGTTCTCATCACGGGCATCTATGCCCCTTTTGATGCAACCCATTATCTTATTGGCCTTGGCAGCCGCTGCCTGACACTGTTTTTTGCAGCTTAGTTTGCTGTTTATTAAAATTCCTAGATCCTTTTCCATGTCAGTGTTACCGAGTGTTTTACCATTTAGTATGTACGGGTGACTTGCATTATTCCTTCCCATGTGCATAACTTTACATTTCTCAGTGTTAAACCTCATCTGCCACTTATCTGCCCAAGCCTCCAATCTATCCAGATCCCTCTGTAGTAGTATACTGTCCTCTTCAGTGTTAATTACTTTACACAGTTTAGTGTCATCTGCGAAAATTGATATTTTACTATGCAAGCCTTCTACAAGATCATTAATAAATATATTGAAGAGAATAGGGCCCAATACTGACCCCTCAGGTACTCCACTAGTGACAGTGACCCAATCTGAGTGTGGACCGTTAATAACCACCCTCTGCTTTCTATCATTGAGCCAGTTACTTACCCACTTACAGACGTTTTCTCCGAGTCCGAGCATTCTCATTTTATATACTAACCTTTTATGAGGTACAGTGTCAAATGCTTTGGAGAAGTCCAGATATACGACATCCATTGATTCGCCGCTATCAAGTCTAGTACTTACCTCCTCATAGAAACTGATTAAATTAGTTTGACATGACCGATCCCTCACGAAGCCATGCTGATATGGCGTTATTTGCTTATTTCCGTTAAGATGCTCTAACATAGCATCTCTCAGAAAACCTTGTTGACTATTTTGAATGAAACGCTTGATTGTTCGATGATCACGCTTCAGAAGCTTTGCAATTTTAAGAGTGATGCATCCCTCTGCAAGATATCTCACTATTTTTGACTTTTCTGAGCCTGTCAAGTCCTTCTTTTGACCCATTTTGCCGAAGGAAAGGAAGTTGCCTAATAATTATGCACACCTAATATAGGGTGTTGATGTCATTAGACCACACCCCTTCTCATTACAGAGATGCACATCACCTAATATGCTTAATTGGTAGTAGGCTTTCGAGCCTATACAGCTTGGAGTAAGACAACATGCATAAAGAGGATGATGTGGTCAAAATACTCATTTGCCTAATAATTCTGCACTCAGTGTATACTTCTCCTGGAGCCAAATGGCTACTGGTAGGTTCTATATAAGCAGACTCAGTTTTATACTGACTTTAAAACCAGCCTGGTTTTAAAGTCAGTATAAAACTGAGTCTGCTTATATAGAACCTACCAGTAGACATTTGGCTCCAGGAGAAGTATATGGTGGGCTCAGCATGCATGTTGGTACTTGCATCCCTGGATCCGATGAAAGCTGTAATGGCACCGGACGGGGTTAAAAGCAGAGTGTGCTTGGCTTGCATGCTGACCTGCATTCCCTGGACTTTGTGTGGCAGTCATGGCCCATAAACAGGTAGGAACTAGTGTTAGGGACCACTCAAATGAGGCAACCTTGACGTGGTGAGTGGGTTATTACGCTTTGGCCAAAATGTACACCAATGTCTCATCCAGCATGGAGGCAGGGCAGAGTGCTGGATGTAGAGTGCGATCACATTTGCATTTTCCATTTGTATATGTATTTCGCCATAGTGATGTGCACCTACATACGGGTTGTGCTGACTCAACCCCCCACATATTATTGGTATATAACACCCCTGCCTCAAACACTTTTTTTGTGGGGCAACTGGTATATCACACCAGTTTAAATTATTTGTTCCAATAGCATTTGTCCCTCTATCTAGCTGCAGTATTGCAGCAGAAACGCACGCAACTGCTACACAATACAAATGCACTATAATATACTTTCTATGTTAGAAAGTATATTATAAGTATATCACACCCCTCAGTAAGTCACACCTATCGAAAGCATATCTATACCAGTCCTTGAAAGGACTTTTGTGGCCCTATTAGCTAGCGTTTGGTGTCCCTAACAGTCTGTCCCTGCTCCACACAGCAGCCTCCTCTTCCTACACTGGCAAAAGACTGAATATAAAATGGCGGCCAGAATGGGTTTATTTATAAGGTAGAGGGTATGTCCATGTGCTGAAACGTCTCAATTGGCTGTCCTGTACCACCTAATGGATTTGTCATGGGTCAAAGTTCTTCACAATGTAAAACATCACCCCCTCAACATTCAGTCCCATGTAAATAACATCATTCCCCCCACCAGCCACCTTTAAAATACAGTCCTATGTAAATATCAGTCCTATGTAAATAACATCGCCCCCTCAACATTCAGTCCCATGTAAATAACATCACTCCCTCCAACAGCCTCCATCAACATACAGTCCCATATTTTTAACATCACTGCCTCCCCCAGCCCCTTCCGACATACAGTCCCATGTAAATAACATCACTTCCCCCCACAGCCACCTCCAATATACAGTCCCATGTAAAGAACATAATCCTCTCCCACAGCCGCCTTCAACATACAGTCCCATGTAAATAACATCACCCTGCCCCAACCCCCTCCAACATTCAGTCCCATGTAAGTAACATCACTCCCTCCCCCAGCCCCCTCCGACATACAGTCCCATATAAATAACATCACTTCCTCCCACAGCCGCCTCCAACATACAGTTCCATGTAAATAACATGATCCCCTCCCACAGCTTCCTTCAACATACAGTCCCATGTAAATAACATCACCCTGCCCCAGCCCGCTCCAACATTCAGTCCCATATAAGTAACATCACAGCCACCATAATACAGTCCCATTTAAATAACATGACCCCCTTCCCAGCCACCTCCAACACATAGTTCCATTTAAATAACATCCCTCCATTCAGCCCTAACATACAGTCCCAGTTAAATAACCACAACTCCCAGAATAGCTCTGCTCCTCCCTTTACTTACCTCTCCTTATGTAGCAGACATCACAGCTTTTTCTCCTCTTCACTGCCATCCTCTCCTGCACTGGTCACATAATGGTGACATCATCGCAGGTCCTTCTTAACCACTGTCTGTTTTGCTGGTCACAAGACCTATGATGTCACCACAGGTCCTTAGGCTCTTCCAGCGCATTAGATTCAATTGCATTGCCAGCTGGCGTGATGACGTAATCTCGCGCCGCACATGATTTCGGCTGAGATCTTCCAGCAAGATGGCTGCGTCCGGCCCGTCACGTGCAAATGGACGTGGTAAGCTTGATGTAATGTTTTTTTTTTATGTTGATTTCACACTGTACACTAAGATGCCGCGATCATGTATGAACGCGGCATGTGAGAGGTACAATGACAGGGGTGGCGCTATCGCGGCTCTCTGTCATTGCACCCGCTACTTACAAAAAAAAACGCTTCGCGGCGAAGTTCGTCACAAAGCAAATTTTTGGGTGAAATTCGGCGAATCAGCCGAATTCAATTTTCAAGAAATTCGCTCATCTCTAGTTTTAACCTAGCAACACCCCTGCCTGAAAATATGAAAAACACATCTACCCAATCATCAACTCCAAGTGTATGAAGTAGTGTCAAATAACTAAGCCCTAATTTTCAACAGGTATATTCCAAGTGACCTGGACCAAGGGAAGTAGGATCTAAAGGGGAGTATTTAAAGTAGCTACAGCTACCTCTGGCTTCACAGGTGAGTGTCCTCTATAGTTTTTTGTCTTATTGCATCATATCTTTATATATACTGTATATTTTTTTTAACTGTGCCTTATGAAGCATTATATCCCCAGGACAGACATTCTCTTGGAGGTAAATATTAGCATTCAGCTTTCAGATCAAAGGTAGCTGTAAGGACTCACAGCGAGAGAAAGTTACCTGCAATTTTTCCACATACAGTATACTGTATTAGGAAGTGTCTGCAAGCACTGTATGTGCTATGAATGCTAAGCTTTAAAGGGGTTTTATCGGGATTCAACTATCGATGGTTGCTGATTAGCTATTTGAAGAAGAACTTTCTAGGTCTCTAATGTCACATCCATCTGTCACAGTTTAGCCCCATTCACATGAAGTGGACTGAGCTGCAACACCCGGATATGTTCTGTGTCAGGCACTTTCTCACTACAGAGGAAATATTCCAAGTACCTAAGTATGGGCCACTGCCTATAGGTAATGCAGTGTCCTGAAACACACTGCTTAATACTGTGATTGTGTTTCATGTAAATTGTGCTTGTATATGAGTTCCAATAAAGTTGCATAGGGAGGGGGAGGTTCTAACAAGACTCCCAGGGGCTGACTCCGCCCTACACACAGTACAGAGGAGAAGGAGGTCAGTGTGTGTGATGTCTGAGGACAAAGCTGCACCTCAGCAGCCATCTTGGAGAGTGACAAAAACTCCAAAAGTTAGTTCCATGTACCAGCCCATAGAAAGGAAAGATGACAGAAGAACCAGGCAACTCAGAGAGGGAGTGAGAATATTGGCCAAGGAAGGTAACTGTCGTTTATCAGGCTCTAGTCTCCTTTATATTAGGTGGAGAGATTCTAAGCTACAAGCTGCCCACCATAACCAAGGACAGAAAGGCCATCTGTCAGAATATAGTATTCCTAGAGAGGATATAGAAGCATATGATTATATAGTAAAACAGAGATAGTCCATCCCTCCGGCCTGGAGAAACAAGGGAGAAAGATTGATTGTCATAGAAAACTGCCCCTTATGCAACTTCTGGGAACTAATCTGAATCGCTGTAAAAGCTGCCTTGCTGTAAATGACTTTTGCATACATTGATGACATTTGGATCAGCTTCAGTAAAGTACTGGGAGTTTGTTAAGAAACTTGGTCTCCTTATTCCACATCATCTTCTAATTGCAACTCAACTTCCATCTGGCTGGTGTTCCCTGCAATAGAGAGTGCCCTGGAGGATTTAGTGCTGTCTTCCTCATCATTGCATGCCGACCCAGTGAGCTACAAAACCGTGAGTACGCCTACAACCCCCATCAGCCCACCGTGCACTCACATACTGCCCCTGCGGTCTGGTCGCGAATAGGATCCAAATCCTTTGTGCCTTAGTAAATAAAATATACACTGCTCAAAAAAATAAAGGGAACACAAAAATAACACATCCTAGATCTGAGTTAATTAAATATTCTTCTGAAATACTTTGTTCTTTACATAGTTGAATGTGCTGACAACAAAATCACACAAAAATAAAAAAATGGAAATCAAATTTTTCAACCCATGGAGGTCTGGATTTGGAGTCACACTCAAAATTAAAGTGGAAAAACACACTACAGGCTGATCCAACTTTGATGTAATGTCCTTAAAACAAGTCAAAATGAGGCTCAGTTGTGTGTGTGGCCTCCACGCCTGTATGACCTCCCTACAACGCCTGTGCATGCTCCTGATGAGGTGGCGGACGGTCTCCTGAGGGATCTCCTCCCAGACCTGGACTAAAGCATCTGCCATCTCCTGGACAGTCTGTGGTGCAACGTGACGTTGGTGGATACAGCGAGACATGATGTCCCAGATGTGCTCAATTGGATTCAGGTCTGGGGAACGGGCGGGCCAGTCCACAGCATCAATGCCTTCGTCTTGCAGGAACTGCTGACACACTCCAGCCACATGAGGTCTAGCATTGTCTTGCATTAGGAGGAACCCAGGGCCAACCGCACCAGCATATGGTCTCATAAGGGGTCTGAGGATCTCATCTCGGTACCTAATGGCAGTCAGGCTACCTCTGGCGAGCACATGGAGGGCTGTGCGGCCCTCCAAAGAAATGCCACCCCACACCATTACTGACCCAATGCCAAACCGGTCATGCTGGAGGATGTTGCAGGCAGCAGAACGTTCTCCACGGCATCTCCAGACTCTGTCACGTCTGTCACATGTGCTCAGTGTGAACCTGCTTTCATCTGTGAAGAACACAGGGCGCCAGTGGCGAATTTGCCAATCTTGGTGTTCTTTGGCAAATGCCAAACGTTCTGCACGGTGTTGGGCTGTAAGCTCAACCCCCACCTGTGGACGTCAGGCCCTCATATCACCCTCATAGAGTCTGTTTCTGACCGTTTGAGCAGACACGAGCACATTTGTGGCCTGCTGGAGGTCATTTTGCAGGGCTCTGGCAGTGCTCCTCCTGTTCCTCCTTGCACTAAGGTGGAGGTAGCGGTCCTGCTGCTGGGTTGTTGGCCTCCTCCACGTCTCCTGATGTACTGGCCTGTCTCCTGGTAGTGCCTCCATGCTCTGGACACTACGCTGACAGACACAGCAAACCTTCTTGCCACAGCTCGCATTGATGTGCCATCCTGGATAAGCTGCACTACCTGAGCCACTTGTGTGGGTTGTAGACTCCGTCTCATGCTACCACTAGAGTGAAAGCACCGCCAGCATTCAAAAGTGACCAAAACATCAGCCAGGAAGCATAGGAACTGAGAAGTGTTCTGTGGTCACCACCTGCAGAACCACTCCTTTATTGGGTGTGTCTTGCTAATTGCCTATAATTTCCACCTGTTGTCTATCCCATTTGCACAACAGCATGTGAAATTGATTGTCACTCAGTGTTGCTTCCTAAGTGGACAGTTTGATTTCACAGAAGTGTGATTGACTTGGAGTTACATTGTGTTGTTTAAGTGTTCCCTTTATTTTTTTGAGCAGTGTACATGTGCTCTCAGATCACTGCTGAAGCTTACAGCATCTGTAAAAACTACATACAAGTGACTGTATTGCATTTATTTGCTGCTGGTAAAACAGGGGTAATCAGCCATCTTGTTTTTGCTCTCTACATACTGAGGGAGACAAACAGCCCGCCTCCACAGATGAATAAAAGTGTTTGAGTGCAAGTTCCTAGGAGGACAGAAAAACAGCTGTACCCATAGAGGAAGTGAAAGCAGCTCTACCTTAAAAGAAAAAAAAAAGTAGAGTTCCAACTACCCTGCAGCCTGAAAATCATCCATGAATGTCAGAGTGAGTGCAGTTGGGGAAAATTAACCTTAATAAGGACTGTTTGGGATCACAAGCTGCCTTACAGAGCACCATACTCCTCTATATTAAGCTGTCACAGCGAATCTTAAAGGGCCAGACACCAACAAAGTAGCAGTTGCCCATCGCAATGCAACGCAAAAAGTGTGTAAAACTGTATTTAACCTGCATTATATTGAAATACTGTCACTGCCATGTCTGAACAAGGAGATAGTGAGCAGCCTGACCTTAGATGGTTCCCTGCAGCAGCCGCAGCTAGTTCCGGCGCAGCACCAGCCGCTGCAGCACCAAGCATCATGCCCTTAACAATGCCTTATTATCTAGGAGCACCCTGGTTCCCACAATATGTTGGGAAAGCTCATACTTTAAGGGAATTTAAATACATTTTTTTGGCTATATTCAGATTGTACACAAATGTAAATCCTCATTGCACAACTGGAAGGAGCCACCCTCAGAGAAGTGAAATCCTGCCCAAGCTCAGAGAAACGAACAGTGGAACAGATATTTGAACGACTCTACACCACTTTTAAACCCATGACTGTGTAAGAGGTCAAGATAAGATTCTACAGCAAGAGACAGCAGCCCGGTGAGTCACTCAAAGACTTTGCATTATCCTTAAAGAAAGCCCTGTGAGCTGTTATACAGGTAGACCCCGATGAAGCAGAGGATCAAGATAAAATGCTGAGAGAACAATTCAATGAAGGTGTTAGGACAGAAACCTTAAAGAGGCAGTTAAAGATGTTAGCTGCATATCACACAAGTTCTACCTTCCTAGACTTCAAAGAGCTAGCTAGGCCTGCTGAAATGTCTGTGAATAAACCAGCTATATCTCCAACATGTCACAATATAGTCATTTAGGAAGCCCAAGCTCCAGTTCCTGATGCAGTTGCTGCCTTGACAGATCAAGTCAACTTCCTAACCAAAAGCCTGGAGAATGTATGACAAAGACTAGAACAGTGGGAAAAACTCTTATTGCTGGAGGATGAGACACCATTACCAAGGAAGCATTTTCCTCCTGATGGTAAAGAGACTTATCCCAGGAACTCTGGTAGACGCCCCACTGACCGCTTTAACAAGCTAAAGCGACCTATTTGTAGATACTGTCACAAGCCAGGCCATACAGAAATTATGTGCTGGCAGTTAAAAGGTCAACCCCGAGGCCAAGGACGCCCCTTGGGAGGTAAAGCAGTAAGTCGATAAGATCCCAGCTTGATGCCCAGATATGTAGGATCCTGTCCAGAAGTGGTTCTCTGAATCAATGGGGTTCCCTTTGTTGCCTTATTGGACACCAGGTCTCAAGTCACAACTATCTGTCAAGACTGGAATAGAGAAATACTGGGACCACAACCAGCTGACACAGCCACCTGAAGCCTGGCTAAGCATTATAGCCAGCAACGGCAAACCTGTGCCAGTGCATAGGTACTGGCAGCCAACTCTTCAAGTGGGAGGGACCACACTACCCCAACAAGGTATTATTGTTGTGCAAGTCAGGGAAGATAACAATGCTCCAGTAGTCCTAGGAATAAACGTCCTTAGGAACTGTTATACTGAAATGCTTAAAGCTTTACACAAGTCCATGCCTACTGCTTCACCGGACCCCTAAAAAGGTGATACAACAGACCATCTGTATATAGAATGCACAACAGAAATTTGCTAATGAGAAAGGAGAGATTTGTTGTGCTCGCATCAAAAGGTAACCAACCAGTGATACTGAAACCCAATACTGAAACACTCCTATGGTGCTGAGCTGCTCTTGGAATTCAAGGTCAAGACTACCAAGCCCTAGTAGAACCTATCAACCTAGAGGACCATCCTCTAGTCTGAGCTGCAAGAAGCCTAGTGACCGTTTCTCAAGGTAAAGTGCGAATTCATTTCCTGAACTTAAGTAGTAACAGTATAACCTTGACCAAGCACTACCCTGTTGCTCAGTTGTTACAAGTTACTTTTCAAGATGTTATCAGTGTACCCGCAGCTACGACTGAACAGTCTATGTGGAAGCTGAATACTCAAGATCATACTCCAAATACATTATGGTGGAAAGAACTCAATGTGGGAGATAATTCTACACCTGAGAAACAAATTTAAGGAATCTTAAGTCGTGAAGGAACATCATCAAGCCTTCTGTAAACATCCTTCAGATTATGGAGAGGTCAGTGTAATCAAGCACACCATCCCTACTGGTTCACACCCTCCAATTAAAGAAAGGCACTGGCCTATATCACCAACTATGTACCAGTCTGTGAAAAATATGATCCAGGAGATGAAATATTAAAAAATAATCAAAGACAGCCATAGACCCTGGGCTGCACCTCTAGTCCTTGTCCGAAAGAAAGATGGTAACATTTGATTCTGTGTGGACTACAGGAAGATTAATCAAATTACCCACAAGGATGCCTATCCTTTACCAAGAATCGAGGAGTCCTTGACAGAATTAGGGTCCTCAGCTTACTTTTCAACTCTGGATTGAACCAGTGGGTACTGGCAGGTACCCATGGCTCCTGAAGATGATGAAAAAACAGCATTTACACCCCTATGGGCCTATTTGAATTTAACTATATGCCGATTGGACTTTGCAATGCACCTGGAACTTTCCAAAGACTAATGGAATGCTGTTTAGTAGGGAAGATCAAACGATGTATTAGACCAATTGTTCAGCGCTGCTGACATATAGATGGATCCACTGAATTTATAAATATTCTTATATTGAATAAAAGTCAACGCGTTTCAAAAAATAATATTTATAAATTCAGTGGATCCATCTATATGTCAGCAGCGCCGAAATTCTCATACATCGTTTGATCTTCCTTACTAATAGAGTTGAGCGGACACCTGGATGTTCGGGTTCAACGGGTTCGGCCGAACTTTGGAAAAAAGTTTGAGTTCGGGACCCGAACTTGACCCCGAACCCCATTGAAGTCAATGGGGACCCGAACTTTTGAACACTAAAATGGCTGTAAAAATGTCATGGAAAGGGCTAGAGGGCTGCAAATGGCGTCAAAATGTGGTTAAGAGCATGGCAAGTGCTCTTAAAACAAATGTGGATAGGGAAATTACTTTAAATATGTAAAAATAAAAAATAATAATCTTGATCTAAGAGGACCAGGTCCATATGGAGTAGGAGGTTGAGGAGGCGGTGGATGTGGAGGTGTAGGTGGAAGTGGCGGTGGAGGAGGAGGTAGCCTACACTGCTTTTTGGTTAAAAATTTCTTTTAATTTTTTTAAATTAGGGTACACCCCAAAACATTCGGAAATATAACCCTCCAGTCGTGCTAAACACACATTCAGACAATACACCAACTGCAGGGCAGGCGAGCACCTCCAAGGCGTAAAGGGCAAGCTCAGGCCATGTGCCCAATTTGGAGACCCAGAAGTTGCAGGGGCTGACCCCTGTCAGTCAGTTCATGTAGGCGTGTGCACACTTACTGCCCCACCATGTCGCACGTCCCCGTGATGTTCACTATCCAATTTGATATCTGCTCTATCAACTTTCGATGTTCTTTTATGCGCCTACCATGGTGATCACGGGTGGCGGGGAATCAGGGTTCCAGGCCAGAGAGGGAGCATGAGAAAGAGAGACCACATCCAAGGGAGGATTCATTTTTTCTAATTTAAAATTAGAGTTGAAATATGGGAGAAATTATTAAAGCATAAAAGTGTGACAACTTTTCAAAGTTTAAGCATTGAATAAAAGGATGTGGTGCGCATTAATTACTTAATAATTTATAAAATTTTATTCCCTGTCACCTATGCATAGTAGGTGCTTATTCATGTCTAAAATTGTATGTCAACCCAAGAATGTAACAGAAAAATTATTTAAATTTATTAAGCTGTCCACTAGGTAGAGGAGGGGTATATTTCACCCAAAAATTGGTGAATTTCACCAAAAAATGTAACTGACATTTATTTTTATTTTTTCGGTCTACTAGGTATAGCAGTGGTACTATACACCCAAAAATTTGTTTATTTCGCCAGAAAATGTAACTGACAATTTATTTTTAATTTTTTTACCATTCCACTAGGTATAGCAGTGGTATTATACACACCAAAATTGGTGAATTTCACCAGAAAATGTTAATGACAAAGTAGTGAAATGATATAAAATAAAACATATAAAAAAAAAGGAGTTTCATATGGAGTAGGAGTTTGAATAGGCGGTGGACGTAGCGGAGTAGGTGGAAGCGGCGGTGGAGGACGAGATAGCCAACACAGGTTTTTGGTTTTAATTTAATTTTGTAAAATTAAGGTACAATCTAAAATAGTGTGAAATATCCAAAATACAAACATGAGCAATTGCGCTGCAGTATAACAATGGCTGCGGCTGCTTAGTGCCGGTATACATGTCTATTCTGCACAAGGTACGGACAAGTCCTGAGGGATCCATGCCTGGTTCACTTTAATTAATGTGAGCTTGTCCACATTGGCTGTGGACAGGCGGCTGCGCTTGTCTGTGATGACGCTTCCTGCCGTGCTAAACACACGTTCAGATAATACACTGGCTGCAGGGCAGGCCAGCACCTCCAATGCGTAAAGGGCAAGCTCAGGACATGTGCCCAATTTTGAGACCCAGAAGTTAAAGGGGGCAGACCCGTCATTCAGTACGTGTAGGCGTGTGCACACATACTGCTCCAACATGTTGGTGAAATGCTGCCTCCTGCTAAGACGTTCCATATCAGCTGGTGGTGCTGGTTGTTGTGGCGTGCTGACAAAGCTTTTCCACATTTCGGCCATGCTAACCCTACCTTCTGAGGTGCTGGCGGTGCCCCAGCTGCGTTGGCGACCTCTTCCTCGTCCTCTGCCTTCGCCTTGTGCTTCCACTGTGCCTCCGCTGTCAGGTGGGAATGCCACTAGCAGCGCGTCTATCAGCGTGCGCTTGTACTCGTGCATCTTACGATCACGCTCCAGTGACGGAATTAAGGATGGTACATTGTCCTTGTAATGGGGAACCAGTAATCAGTACAAGTTAGAATGTGGGCAACTCGGCGGTCGTTGCGGAGACACTGCAGCATGTAATCGCTCATGTGTGCCAGGCTGCCCAGAGGCAACGCAAAGCTGTCCTGTGTGGGAGGTGTATCGTCTGTGTCCTCTGTATCCCCCCATCCACGCACCAGTGATAGCCATGAGCTGATCTGGGTGCCACCCTGCTGTGAACATGGTTCCTCCTCCTCCTTCTCCTCCTCCTCATCCTCCACCTCGTCATCCTCCAGAACTGTGCCCTGACTGGACAATTGTGTACCTTGGGTTTGTGGGTGCAGGAACCTACCCTCTGAGCCACTTGGAAATGACTGGCCGGAAACCCTACGAAATCATCCCTCTTCCTCCTCCTCCTGTGCCACATTCTCTTCCATCATCGCCAGGAGTGTTTTTTCAAGGAGGCATAGAAGTGGGATAGTAACGCTGAAAATGGCGTTATCGGCACTGGCCATGTTGGTGGAGTACTCGAAACAGCGCAACAAGAACACAGATCTCGCATGGAGGCCCAGTCATTGGTGGTGAAGTGGTGCTGAGCGAATCACCCATGCGTGCTGCAGCTAAAACTCCAATATCGCCTGCTGCTGCTCGCACAGTCTGGCCAGCATGTGCTAGGTGGAGTTCCGCCTTGTGGGCACGTCGCATATGAGGCTATGAGCGGGAAGGCCGAAGTTACGCTGCAGCGCTTACAGGCAAGCAGCAGCAGGGTGAGAACGCCGAAAGCGCGCACAGACGGCCCGCACTTTATGCAGCAGCTCTGACATGTCGGGGTAATTTTTAAGGAATCTCTGCACCACCAAATTCAGCACATGCGGCAGGCAAGGGATGTGCGTCAAACCGGCTAGACCCAGAGCTGCTACGAGATTTCGCCCATTATCGCACACCACCAGGCCGGGCTTGAGGCTGACTGGCACAAACCACTCATCGGTCTGTTGTTCAATGCCCGTCCACAGATCCTGCGCGGTGTGGGGTTTGTCCCCCAAACAGATGTTTTAAAACTGTCTGCTGTCGTATACCTCTGGCTGTGCTGAAGTTGGTGGTGAAGGTGTTACGCTGACCGGATGAGGAGCTGGTAGAGGATGAGGAAGCAGAGTAGGAGGAGGAAGCAACAGGAGGCAAACTGAAGCGCCCTGCAATCCTCAGTGGTGGAAGGACATGCGCCAAACTGCTATCTGCCTCAGGCCCAGCCGACACTGCATTTACCCAGTGTGCTGTTATGGAGATATAACGGCCCTGACCGTGCTTACTGGTCCACGTATCCGTAGTCAGGTGCACCTTGCCACAGATGGCGTTGCGCAGTGCACACCTGTTTTTGTCCCCTACTTGGTTGTGAAGGGAAGGGATGGCTCGCCTGGAAAAGTAGTGGTGGCTGAGCACGACGTACTGTGGAACAGCCATAAGGCCTTTAAAACTATCCGTCTCCACCAGACGGAATGACAGCATTTCAAAGGCAAGCAATTTAGAAATGCTGGCATTCAGGGCTAGGGATTGCGGGTGGGTAGGGGGGTACTTCCTCTTCCTCTCCAGCGTTTGGAATATGGAGAGCTGAACGCTACCGTGGGACATTGTGGAGATGTTTGGTGACCCAGGTGTTGGTGTTGCTGGCAGATCCTCTGTTTGCGGGGTGCCAGGTGGCACTGTCACTCCAGAGGTGGATGAAGAGGCCGCGACTGCAGCAGAAGAGGAGCAGGAGGAGCCAGAGACCTTTCTTGGTTTTTGAGGTGTCTACTCCACTGCAGCTCATGCTTTGCACTTAATTGCCTGGTCATGCAGGTTGTGCTCAGGTTGAGAACATTTATGCCTCGCTTCAGGCTCTGATTGCACAGCTTGTAAACCACTCGTGTCTTCTCATCAGCACATTGTCTAAAGAACTGTCACGCCAGGGAACTCCTTGGAGCTGGCTTTGGTGTGCTCGGTCCCTTGCTGCGGTGGGCACTGGGCAGTAGGAGGAGTACTGTCTAGAGGATGGCTGCTCCGCTTTTGCACCCTGCTCCCTCTTCTGCTGTGCTGGTGGCTCTGTGCGACCACTGCCTCTTCCTCCGAACTACATAGGTCACTCGCATGACCTTGAGTTCCTCGACCCCACATGGAATCATCGTCCTCCACATCATCTTCCACACAGTCTTCACCCCTGACTTCCTTG
Source organism: Bufo bufo (assembly GCF_905171765.1). NCBI lineage: Eukaryota > Metazoa > Chordata > Amphibia > Anura > Bufonidae > Bufo > Bufo bufo. Next base: position 563,109,628 of record NC_053392.1, on the reverse strand, counting down.
TCGTTCTGCACACTTCCGAAAGCCCCAGCAGTTGTCACCTATGTTTCGTCATCATCCGAGACGTGCTGCGATGGTCCTCCCATGTACTCATCTTGAAAGATAAGTGGTTGGGCATCGGTGCACTCAATCTCTTCCACTTCTTGGGCAGGGCTAGGTGAATGGCCCTGGGAAACCCTGCTAACAGAGTCATAAAAAAGCAGAAGAGACTGTTGCATGACTTGGGGCTCAGACTGCTTGGCTGATTTGCAAGGGGGTGAGGTGAAAGACTGATGGACATCGGCTGCAGGTGCCCCTACACTACCCCAACAAGGTATTATTGTTGTGCAAGTCAGGGAAGATAACAATCCTCCAGTAGTCCTAGGAATAAACGTCCTTAGGAACTGTTATACTGAAATGCTTAAAGCTTTACACAAGTCCATGCCTACTGCTTCACCGGACCCCTAAAAAGGTGATACAACAGACCATCTGTATATAGAATGCACAACAGAAATTTGCTAATGAGAAAGGAGAGATTTGTTGTGCTCGCATCAAAAGGTAACCAACCAGTGATACTGAAACCCAATACTGAAACACTCCTATGGTGCTGAGCTGCTCTTGGAATTCAAGGTCAAGACTACCAAGCCCTAGTAGAACCTATCAACCTAGAGGACCATCCTCTAGTCTGAGCTGCAAGAAGCCTAGTGACCGTTTCTCAAGGTAAAGTGCGAATTCATTTCCTGAACTTAAGTAGTAACAGTATAACCTTGACCAAGCACTACCCTGTTGCTCAGTTGTTACAAGTTACTTTTCAAGATGTTATCAGTGTACCCGCAGCTACGACTGAACAGTCTATGTGGAAGCTGAATACTCAAGATCATACTCCAAATACATTATGGTGGAAAGAACTCAATGTGGGAGATAATTCTACACCTGAGAAACAAATTTAAGGAATCTTAAGTCGTGAAGGAACATCATCAAGCCTTCTGTAAACATCCTTCAGATTATGGAGAGGTCAGTGTAATCAAGCACACCATCCCTACTGGTTCACACCCTCCAATTAAAGAAAGGCACTGGCCTATATCACCAACTATGTACCAGTCTGTGAAAAATATGATCCAGGAGATGAAATATTAAAAAATAATCAAAGACAGCCATAGACCCTGGGCTGCACCTCTAGTCCTTGTCCGAAAGAAAGATGGTAACATTTGATTCTGTGTGGACTACAGGAAGATTAATCAAATTACCCACAAGGATGCCTATCCTTTACCAAGAATCGAGGAGTCCTTGACAGAATTAGGGTCCTCAGCTTACTTTTCAACTCTGGATTGAACCAGTGGGTACTGGCAGGTACCCATGGCTCCTGAAGATGATGAAAAAACAGCATTTACACCCCTATGGGCCTATTTGAATTTAACTATATGCCGATTGGACTTTGCAATGCACCTGGAACTTTCCAAAGACTAATGGAATGCTGTTTAGTAGGGAAGATCAAACGATGTATTAGACCAATTGTTCAGCGCTGCTGACATATAGATGGATCCACTGAATTTATAAATATTCTTATATTGAATAAAAGTCAACGCGTTTCAAAAAATAATATTTATAAATTCAGTGGATCCATCTATATGTCAGCAGCGCCGAAATTCTCATACATCGTTTGATCTTCCTTACTAATAGAGTTGAGCGGACACCTGGATGTTCGGGTTCAACGGGTTCGGCCGAACTTTGGAAAAAAGTTTGAGTTCGGGACCCGAACTTGACCCCGAACCCCATTGAAGTCAATGGGGACCCGAACTTTTGAACACTAAAATGGCTGTAAAAATGTCATGGAAAGGGCTAGAGGGCTGCAAATGGCGTCAAAATGTGGTTAAGAGCATGGCAAGTGCTCTTAAAACAAATGTGGATAGGGAAATTACTTTAAATATGTAAAAATAAAAAATAATAATCTTGATCTAAGAGGACCAGGTCCATATGGAGTAGGAGGTTGAGGAGGCGGTGGATGTGGAGGTGTAGGTGGAAGTGGCGGTGGAGGAGGAGGTAGCCTACACTGCTTTTTGGTTAAAAATTTCTTTTAATTTTTTTAAATTAGGGTACACCCCAAAACATTCGGAAATATAACCCTCCAGTCGTGCTAAACACACATTCAGACAATACACCAACTGCAGGGCAGGCGAGCACCTCCAAGGCGTAAAGGGCAAGCTCAGGCCATGTGCCCAATTTGGAGACCCAGAAGTTGCAGGGGCTGACCCCTGTCAGTCAGTTCATGTAGGCGTGTGCACACTTACTGCCCCACCATGTCGCACGTCCCCGTGATGTTCACTATCCAATTTGATATCTGCTCTATCAACTTTCGATGTTCTTTTATGCGCCTACCATGGTGATCACGGGTGGCGGGGAATCAGGGTTCCAGGCCAGAGAGGGAGCATGAGAAAGAGAGACCACATCCAAGGGAGGATTCATTTTTTCTAATTTAAAATTAGAGTTGAAATATGGGAGAAATTATTAAAGCATAAAAGTGTGACAACTTTTCAAAGTTTAAGCATTGAATAAAAGGATGTGGTGCGCATTAATTACTTAATAATTTATAAAATTTTATTCCCTGTCACCTATGCATAGTAGGTGCTTATTCATGTCTAAAATTGTATGTCAACCCAAGAATGTAACAGAAAAATTATTTAAATTTATTAAGCTGTCCACTAGGTAGAGGAGGGGTATATTTCACCCAAAAATTGGTGAATTTCACCAAAAAATGTAACTGACATTTATTTTTATTTTTTCGGTCTACTAGGTATAGCAGTGGTACTATACACCCAAAAATTTGTTTATTTCGCCAGAAAATGTAACTGACAATTTATTTTTAATTTTTTTACCATTCCACTAGGTATAGCAGTGGTATTATACACACCAAAATTGGTGAATTTCACCAGAAAATGTTAATGACAAAGTAGTGAAATGATATAAAATAAAACATATAAAAAAAAAGGAGTTTCATATGGAGTAGGAGTTTGAATAGGCGGTGGACGTAGCGGAGTAGGTGGAAGCGGCGGTGGAGGACGAGATAGCCAACACAGGTTTTTGGTTTTAATTTAATTTTGTAAAATTAAGGTACAATCTAAAATAGTGTGAAATATCCAAAATACAAACATGAGCAATTGCGCTGCAGTATAACAATGGCTGCGGCTGCTTAGTGCCGGTATACATGTCTATTCTGCACAAGGTACGGACAAGTCCTGAGGGATCCATGCCTGGTTCACTTTAATTAATGTGAGCTTGTCCACATTGGCTGTGGACAGGCGGCTGCGCTTGTCTGTGATGACGCTTCCTGCCGTGCTAAACACACGTTCAGATAATACACTGGCTGCAGGGCAGGCCAGCACCTCCAATGCGTAAAGGGCAAGCTCAGGACATGTGCCCAATTTTGAGACCCAGAAGTTAAAGGGGGCAGACCCGTCATTCAGTACGTGTAGGCGTGTGCACACATACTGCTCCAACATGTTGGTGAAATGCTGCCTCCTGCTAAGACGTTCCATATCAGCTGGTGGTGCTGGTTGTTGTGGCGTGCTGACAAAGCTTTTCCACATTTCGGCCATGCTAACCCTACCTTCTGAGGTGCTGGCGGTGCCCCAGCTGCGTTGGCGACCTCTTCCTCGTCCTCTGCCTTCGCCTTGTGCTTCCACTGTGCCTCCGCTGTCAGGTGGGAATGCCACTAGCAGCGCGTCTATCAGCGTGCGCTTGTACTCGTGCATCTTACGATCACGCTCCAGTGACGGAATTAAGGATGGTACATTGTCCTTGTAATGGGGAACCAGTAATCAGTACAAGTTAGAATGTGGGCAACTCGGCGGTCGTTGCGGAGACACTGCAGCATGTAATCGCTCATGTGTGCCAGGCTGCCCAGAGGCAACGCAAAGCTGTCCTGTGTGGGAGGTGTATCGTCTGTGTCCTCTGTATCCCCCCATCCACGCACCAGTGATAGCCATGAGCTGATCTGGGTGCCACCCTGCTGTGAACATGGTTCCTCCTCCTCCTTCTCCTCCTCCTCATCCTCCACCTCGTCATCCTCCAGAACTGTGCCCTGACTGGACAATTGTGTACCTTGGGTTTGTGGGTGCAGGAACCTACCCTCTGAGCCACTTGGAAATGACTGGCCGGAAACCCTACGAAATCATCCCTCTTCCTCCTCCTCCTGTGCCACATTCTCTTCCATCATCGCCAGGAGTGTTTTTTCAAGGAGGCATAGAAGTGGGATAGTAACGCTGAAAATGGCGTTATCGGCACTGGCCATGTTGGTGGAGTACTCGAAACAGCGCAACAAGAACACAGATCTCGCATGGAGGCCCAGTCATTGGTGGTGAAGTGGTGCTGAGCGAATCACCCGTGCGTGCTGCAGCTAAAACTCCAATATCGCCTGCTGCTGCTCGCACAGTCTGGCCAGCATGTGCTAGGTGGAGTTCCGCCTTGTGGGCACGTCGCATATGAGGCTATGAGCGGGAAGGCCGAAGTTACGCTGCAGCGCTTACAGGCAAGCAGCAGCAGGGTGAGAACGCCGAAAGCGCGCACAGACGGCCCGCACTTTATGCAGCAGCTCTGACATGTCGGGGTAATTTTTAAGGAATCTCTGCACCACCAAATTCAGCACATGCGGCAGGCAAGGGATGTGCGTCAAACCGGCTAGACCCAGAGCTGCTACGAGATTTCGCCCATTATCGCACACCACCAGGCCGGGCTTGAGGCTGACTGGCACAAACCACTCATCGGTCTGTTGTTCAATGCCCGTCCACAGATCCTGCGCGGTGTGGGGTTTGTCCCCCAAACAGATGTTTTAAAACTGTCTGCTGTCGTATACCTCTGGCTGTGCTGAAGTTGGTGGTGAAGGTGTTACGCTGACCGGATGAGGAGCTGGTAGAGGATGAGGAAGCAGAGTAGGAGGAGGAAGCAACAGGAGGCAAACTGAAGCGCCCTGCAATCCTCAGTGGTGGAAGGACATGCGCCAAACTGCTATCTGCCTCAGGCCCAGCCGACACTGCATTTACCCAGTGTGCTGTTATGGAGATATAACGGCCCTGACCGTGCTTACTGGTCCACGTATCCGTAGTCAGGTGCACGTTGCCACAGATGGCGTTGCGCAGTGCACACCTGTTTTTGTCCCCTACTTGGTTGTGAAGGGAAGGGATGGCTCGCCTGGAAAAGTAGTGGTGGCTGAGCACGACGTACTGTGGAACAGCCATAAGGCCTTTAAAACTATCCGTCTCCACCAGACGGAATGACAGCATTTCAAAGGCAAGCAATTTAGAAATGCTGGCATTCAGGGCTAGGGATTGCGGGTGGGTAGGGGGGTACTTCCTCTTCCTCTCCAGCGTTTGGAATATGGAGAGCTGAACGCTACCGTGGGACATTGTGGAGATGTTTGGTGACCCAGGTGTTGGTGTTGCTGGCAGATCCTCTGTTTGCGGGGTGCCAGGTGGCACTGTCACTCCAGAGGTGGATGAAGAGGCCGCGACTGCAGCAGAAGAGGAGCAGGAGGAGCCAGAGACCTTTCTTGGTTTTTGAGGTGTCTACTCCACTGCAGCTCATGCTTTGCACTTAATTGCCTGGTCATGCAGGTTGTGCTCAGGTTGAGAACATTTATGCCTCGCTTCAGGCTCTGATTGCACAGCTTGTAAACCACTCGTGTCTTCTCATCAGCACATTGTCTAAAGAACTGTCACGCCAGGGAACTCCTTGGAGCTGGCTTTGGTGTGCTCGGTCCCTTGCTGCGGTGGGCACTGGGCAGTAGGAGGAGTACTGTCTAGAGGATGGCTGCTCCGCTTTTGCACCCTGCTCCCTCTTCTGCTGTGCTGGTGGCTCTGTGCGACCACTGCCTCTTCCTCCGAACTACATAGGTCACTCGCATGACCTTGAGTTCCTCGACCCCACATGGAATCATCGTCCTCCACATCATCTTCCACACAGTCTTCACCCCTGACTTCCTTGTCGTTCTGCACACTTCCGAAAGCCCCAGCAGTTGTCACCTATGTTTCGTCATCATCCGAGACGTGCTGCGATGGTCCTCCCATGTACTCATCTTGAAAGATAAGTGGTTGGGCATCGGTGCACTCAATCTCTTCCACTTCTTGGGCAGGGCTAGGTGAATGGCCCTGGGAAACCCTGCTAACAGAGTCATAAAAAAGCAGAAGAGACTGTTGCATGACTTGGGGCTCAGACTGCTTGGCTGATTTGCAAGGGGGTGAGGTGAAAGACTGATGGACATCGGCTGCAGGTGCCAACTGTGGTCTTTCAGCAGGAGACTGGGTGGGAGACAATGTGAAGGAACTGGATCCACTGTCAGCAACCCAATCTACTATCGCCTGTACTTGTTCAGGCCTCACCATTCGTAGAGCAGCATTAGGCCCGATCAAATACCGCTGCAGGTTTTGTCGCCTACTCGCACCTGAGGAAGGGGTTTCACTTGTGCGTGTAGCTGGCACAGATCGACCACGTCCTGTCCCTGCAACAGGAGCTCCACCAGCAGCACCACGACCTGGGCAACGTCCCTTATTTGACTCTCTCCTCATATTTTTTCGAATTTAGGATCTTGCCCTAAATGGGTGTTTAATTAATAGTAGAATAGAACGACAGTATGTAAAGGGAGTTTCTCACAGGGCCTGAACCAGTGTAGACCTGAAGTAAATATATCTTTGCCCAAAATGGCTGTATTTCAAACGCCTGATTCAAACCCCTGTATGTAGAGGGGGTATCTCACACGGTCTAAACCACTGTAAGCCTGAAGTAAATATTCTTTTGCCCAAAATGGCTGTATTTTAAATGGCTGTATTTCTTAATGCCTGATTCAAACCCCTGTATTTAGGGGGGTATCTCGCAGGGTCTGAACCAAGGTAGGCCTGAAGTAAAACAATCTTTGCACAAAATGGCTGTATTTCAAATGACTATATTTCAAATGCCTGATTCAAACCCCTGTATGTAGAGGGGGTATCTCACAGGGCCTTAACCAGTGTAAGCCTGAAGTAAATATTTCTTTGCCCAAAATGGCTATATTTCAAATAGCTTTATTTTTTAATGCCTGATTCAAACCCCTTTATGTAGGGGGGTATCTCATAAGGTCTGAACCAAGGTAGGCCTGAAGTAAAAATATCTTTGCACAAAATGGCTGTATTTCAAATGCCTGATTCAAACCCCTGTATGTAGAGGGGGTATCTCACAGGGCCTGAACCAGTGTAGGCCTGAAGTAAATATATCTTTGCACAAATTGGCTGTATTTCAAATGGCTGTATTTCAAATGCCTGATTCAAACACCTGTATGTAGAGGGGGTATCTCACACAGTCTGAACCACTGTAGGCCTGAAGTAAATATTTATTTGCCCAAAATCGCTGTATTTACAATGGCTGTATTTTAAATGCCTGATTCAAACCCCTGTATTTATAGGGGGTATCTCACAGGGCCTGAACCAGTGTAGGCCTGAAGTAAATATATCTTTGCCCAAAATGGCTGTATTTCAAATGGCTGTATTTCTAATGCCTGATTCAAACCCCTGTATGTAGGGGGGTATCTCACACGGTCTGAACCAAGGTAGGCCTGAAGTAAATATATCTTTGCACAAATTGGCTGTATTTCAAATGACTGATTCAAACCCCTGTATGTAGAGGGGGTATCTCACATGGTTTGAACCACTGTAGGCCTAAAGTAAATATTTCTATGCCCAAAATGGCTGTACTTTAAATGGCTGTATTTCAAATGCCTGATTCAAACCCCTGTATGTAGAGGGGGTATCTCACAGGGCTTGAACCAGTGTAGGCCTGAAGTAAATATATCTTTGTACAAAATGGCTGTATTTCAAATGGCTGCATTTCAAATCCCTGAATCAAACCCCTGTATGTAGAGGGAGTATCTCACAGGGCCTGAACCACTGTAGGCCTGAATTCAATATTGGTGCACCAAATAGCGGTATTTAAAATTTATGAATGTAACCTAAATGTATTAAGGGTGTATCTCACAATGACATCTGCATCAAAGGCTGCCAACTAAATTTTTTGTGCCCAAACGAGTGTTTGTTTAACAACTGAATTTGACAGCAGTATATAAGCCTGTAATTTCACACGTGCTGATGCTGCAAGTCCTGAAAATAGTGTTTTTTTGTCAAAAAAGTGTGTTTTTCAAACCCCAGAAAATGTTTTTTGGTAACAGAAATATGAAAGATGTATATATTACACTTGAATTTAACACTTGCAGATCTGGAAAATACAGTTTTTTGAAAAAAAGTTGGTTTTTCAAACCACAGAAAATGATGGGTGTATTTCTACCTTAAATTGCACACTGACTAATCCAGATGTTGTAGTTTGCCCCCCAAAAATGGTGATTTGCAATGTCCCAAAAGCTCAGATGCAGTGCTGGTGCACTTAGCATGCATAAAATGGCCTCCGCCGCCACTCACCTAACTAACAGAATTATAACATTTTTTTTTTTTTTTGGTCAATGGCCTCAGGGCAGGTTGAAACGATTGTGTCCTGCACCCACACAACTATTTCTAGGTAGATCGCTGAGTTAGATTCTCCCCTATTCTCTCACTGAAATCACAAGTCCAGCAGCATCCTCTCCCTACACTTGTAACAGCAGAGTGACGTGCAGCGCTACGTGACTCAAGCTTATATGGAGCCTGGGTCACATGCTGCTCTGGCCAATCAAAGTCATGCCATTAGTAGGCATGGCTGTGATGGCCTCTTGGGGCAAGTAGTATGACGCTTGTTGATTGGCTGCTGTGCAGCCTTTCAAAAAGCGCCAAGAAAGCACCGAACCCGAAACCGAACTTTTACGGAAATGTTCGGGGTCCAAAAATTCTAAAGTTCGGTACGAACCCGAACTTTACAGTTCGGGTTCGCTCAACCCTACAGTGCTTAACTAACTTCTTTCCTGGAATCTTGGAATTGAGACAGGAAGAGACCAAGGCAGCAGCACCGACATTCCCTGATGCTGGTGGGGATAGATACCAGCTAAGGCATATATAGTTGTTGTGACTCCTCACAACAACCTCCGGTAAGCGAATTACGCACCATATAATTTCAATAGCCTTAAGACTTTACCACACATGAGGCGCTGTGTGTTTTTTCTCTCTTGCATAGGAATTTCTCCTGAAGAAGAAGTTGACCGAACCACCTGTCTTAGGCTATCCAGATTACCAACAGCCATTTCATCTCTACACTGATGCCAGTAAGAAAGGCCTGGGAGCGGTCCTGTCTAAACTGCAAGAAGGTAAGGAGAGAGTAATTGCTTATGGCAGCAGATCTCTTAAAGGTGCCGAGAGAAATGACCAGAACTACAGTCCCTTTTTGTTTACATTATGGACTATCCTGGTCTTTACTGTTCGCTGTGCCAGGTCAGCGCCCACAGATTCCCAGTTACAAGAGAAACTACGGCCCTTGTCACTCATTCTATATTGTAATGCTCCTGATGTATATGCCTAACCCAATTCTCTTATACCCAAAGAAGAGAAACCACAAGAATGGGGTAACGGTACTGTGTATATGCATGCATGCTCTTTTTATATTCAGGTGATGCATTATCGTGGCGAGAGTGAGCCAATGACGACTTACATTATCGCAGGGGGGGGATACAGTGCCCTGAAACACACTGCTAAATACTGTGATTGAGTTCCAATAAAGTTTCATAGGGAGGGGAACGTTCTAACAAGCCTCCCAGGGGCTGACTCTGACCTACACACAGTACAGAGGAGAAGGAGGTCAGTGTGTGTGATGTCTGAGGACAAAGCTGCACCTCAGAAGCCAGAAGAGGAGGAGTGGACCCCTCCCAGGTCAAAAGGCCCATGCAAGCCAGCGGGTGTGTCTCTTTCTAAAGGGGGGTCACGTTGCATCATGTGTTTGCAACGGACCTGGATACGGCTGACATCACTGCCTCCCAGGTGACGACAGCCAAGGATTACACTAACCATTATTCATCAACCCAAAGGACTCATCCATCTGATAAACTGACCTTTTTGCTCTGTTTAATCCTGTTTGTACTATACTACCTGTATTTGCAACCTTAGACCACTGTATATATTCTTTGTGTGTATAGTGTTATATCTAGTGAGCCCTTAAGGCGATTAAATATATAATTTAATCTTGTGCTGTCTGGTATCTGGATCACGAATTCCCACGTCTGTGTTTCGGCATAGTTATACTCTACTGCGGGTTGGTTTCTCACCCTATATAATTCCGTTAGCGGACCGAGCTCATATCAAACGAGAAGCTGGTGGCAGTCTTCCTGGGCTGAGGAAGCGCTGTTTCACTGGGACAGTGAAAAGGCTCCCTCAGCTTGTTGCCTCTCTCTACCTGTGTGGACAGAAGGAGTCTGTTAAAACTGTACCAAGCTGACCTTACCTGCTCCTCAGGGACGGCGTTACGTCACGCCTTGGTAACCAGTCACTATACCTTATCTCGCTGGCCCTACGTATTTGACGTCAGTCGGTGTGCGGTATTCGTCACATATTGGTGGCAGCAGTGGGATCGAGATACTAGTGTGTGTGAGTGTGGGACCCCAGATAGCAAAATAATAATATAAACAAAGACAGGTGCACTCTGCGGTCTTCCTAAACCCTCAAACTGATGTTAAAGTTAAGAGATTAGCCAACATATCCTACTGTGAAGGACATGTCTGAGCCCGAGCACCGTGCGGCGCTTGGGCTCAGACATATCCTCCACAGTAGGATATGCTGGCTAATCTCTCAATTTTAACATCAGTTTGAGGGTTTAGGAAGGCCACAGAGTGCACCTGTCTTTGTTGATATTATTATTTTGCTATATTGGTTATCACATCCACATAATTGCTATCTTGTGTAGGATGTTTATTGTGGTACTTGTGGTGCGCTGTGGGCATCCTCCACTGTATGCATTTTTGCTGGGGATCGCCATTAGCAATGGGCCACAATTGCAGGATTTGCTCACCTGTATATACATACACAACTGCAAATGGGTTTGAGAACTTTCTGCCTGTGTAACCCCACGCCGTTTTTTTATTTACCCATACTGCCAGACACTAAAGACTACCAGCAGTAGATTTTTGCCGCTGGAGTCTTAAGATCAGCTCAACACTAGACCTTCTGAGTGTAAATACAATAAGGTGTGTGTGTGTGCATCAGGTTGCAGTCTGTCAGTGATCATCCATGGCAATGATGGGCAGAAACACAAGGAGCAAGGCTAAGGAGATGGCCGATGCTAGGAATGGTGGCGGGGAGGATGCAGTCCAGATAGGTGGCCAGGAGGAGATGGAAGGCAACTTTATTCAAGGTGAGGGGGGAGCACAGCCAAAACTCCCCAAGGAGCAAGCATAGGCTGCAGAATGTTGTCAGCAGGCTGAGCACGAGCACCAGCTACAAATGCTCCAGCTCCAACTCCATCAGTCCCCCGGATTAGATAATATAGGTTAAAGTCGTATTGTTTAGTCCCAACGTTTCGGTCATATGATTTACCTTTTTCAAGGGATCTGTGACTTGTAGGCTTTCACTTACAAGTCACAGATCCCTTGAAAAAGGTCAATCACATGACCAAAACGTTGGGACTAAACTATACGACTTTAACCTATATTATCTAATCCGGATGTACTATAAACTATATATATGAAATGATGTAATACGTCTACTAATTAAAAAGCATTAATTGATTCTGGTGTGCCACAAATTTTCTACTTTGATACCAGACGACGAACTGTCCTCCGTGAGCACCCAACCTTATACAGGGTGTGCAGATCTCATCATCCCTTTATATCGACCCGGAACCGTCCACTGTGTTGTGTGTGGGTGGTAGGAGGTCCCTTGACAATTTTCAACCAGTCACCATGGGGCAGGCCGTGGCCATGGGACTTAGAGACACCTGCGCTGAGATGACTCTGGTATGGCCAGAACTGGTGGAACCACAAGATTTTTTGCCCAGGAGATCCCTTATTGTCTCCGGGATAGGAGGAGTAGAACCAGTGCTGCCTGTTGCCACGGTCTATTTGGACTGGGGCACCGGTCGAGGAGTAAGGGAGGTGGGTGTATCCTCAAATATCCCTGCCAGTGTTTTGCTGGGGACGGACTTGGAACGGCTTGTGTCTCAGTATGTGGCCGCTGACACCTCAAGGTCCGATCCCCCAAAATGTGATGCCATGTCCACCCCTGTTGATACTGTTAATGTACATAACATGCCTGTTGATGGTGATGTGGGGGTGGGGGATGTGGGGGTGCTGTCACGCGCAGTGGGAGTGCTGGGGCCCTAGGTACCCCTCAGGGGTCTGATGGCTTTCCCCCTTCTGACAAAGTGACTGCTGAGTCAAATTGAGTAAAATGGATGCCAGGAGACAGGTCCCGAGGACCTGACAGAGGATGTGGCAGTCTTGTCTATTCTGGCCACGTCCGGTCAGGAGTTTCAGGCAGCGTTAGTTGCTGACGACAGCCTGAACGCTCTCAAGGAGCAGGCGGCACAGCCTACCTTGGACTTAGACCTCGAGCGGGTGGTCTGGGACCAAGGACAGCTGTACCGAGTCACGGTCCAGCAAGGCTCAGCAGAGGCGTGGCCTAGGGACCGACAGCTAGTGGTACCCTATCCGTTCGGGACGGAGTTGTTGCGGGTTGGGCATGAGATTCCGATGGCTGTACACCTAGGGGTCACTGAAACAAAGGTCAGATTAGCCCAGAATTTCTACTGGCCAAAGATGGGTGCCAATGTGGTTGCCTACTGACATTCATGTGACACCTGCCAATGGGTGGGGAAGGCGGGGCCGCGCCCCAAAGCCCCACTGGTAACGCTGCCCATAATTAAACAGCCTTTCAGAAGGGTGGCTGTGGATCTGATTGGACCGCTGTCCATTCCCAGCAGCTCCGGGAAACGCTTCATATTGATGGTAGTAGATTATGCCACCCGGTACCAAGAAGCAGTAGCCTTGTCATCCATTCGAGCCAACAAGGTGGCCACCGCCTTGCTGGAGATTTTCTACAGAATGGGCTTTTCCCAGGAAATGCTCACCGACTGGGGGACCCAGTTCATGTTGCAATTGATGGAGTCCCTCTGTAGGCAAACACAGGTGCAACATCAGGTGACCAGCCCGTACCACCCACAGACCAGCGGCCTGTGGGAACAGTTTAACGGCACCTTAAAGCAGATTCTTAAGATGTTGGTCGAGTCTCACAGGCCTGACTGGGAGCGGTACCTCCCACACCTGTTGTTCGCCTACCAGGAGGTCCCACAGGCCTCCACAGGGTTCTCCCCCTTAGAGCTCCTGTACGAGAGACTTGTGTGGAGGCCCCTGGCTCTAGTGAAAGAGGCCTGGGAGGGAGATGTAGCCACCCCTGGAGTGTCGGTCATTGAGTATGTCATGCGCTTCGGGGACAAGAAGCAGGCCTTGTCGCAGCTGGTGCATGATAATATGGAGCGAGCCCAGGCCGACCAGAAGCAATGGTACGATCAGAACACTTGTCAGAGGACCTACCAGGTGGGTCAAAAGGTATGGGTACTGGTCCCCGTACCTCAGGACAAGCTTCAGGCGACCTGGGAAGGCCCGCACCTTGTGCACCAGCACCTCAACGCCGTAGCGTACCTGGTCACCCTAGACCACCCTAGGCAGAAGGCCTTCCACGTGAACATGATGAAGTCACATCATGAGAGGGAGGCATGTGCCCTCCCTATATGCAACAGAAGAGGGGGAGGACGAGACCCTCCTGGACATGCTTGCCCAGGTGAAGGTGGGTGGGTCCATCGAGGATGTGGAGGTGGGCCAACAGCTCTTGAAGGGCCAATGGTCCCAGTTGTGGGCCACCCTTCACCCCTTCCGGGAGTTTTTCAGCAACAAGCCCAGAAAGACGGAGTTGGCCGTCCATCACGTGGACACCTTGGATCACCCCCCAATCTGGACCAGACCACCTGCTTCTGCGTGAGCTACAGGGAACGCAACGCTGTGACGGTCACCGATGCGTACCCAATGCCACGCATCAATGACCTGCTCGATCAGTTGGCCGGGGCCCATACTTGACCATCATGGATCTGAGCCGGGGGTATTGGCAGATTCCCATGACCTGTGAGGCGCAGGAACGCTCTGCCTTTATTACTCCCTTCGGATTCCACGAGTCCACTGTCATGCCCCTGCCACTTTTCAGCGGATGGTCAACACGCTGCTAAAAGGACTTGAAGGATACGCGGCCGTGTATCTGGATGACATTGCCATCTTCAGTCCCACATGTGAGGAACACCTAGAGCACCTGACGCAGGTGCTCGGGTGGATCCGCCAGGCAGGCTTGACCACTACCTGGGGCACCAGGTAGGCGGGGGAACCATGAAGTTAGAGCCCGGGAAAGTGGATGCCATCGCATCCTGGCCCACCCCTAGGACCAAGAAACAGGTGATGTCCTTCCTGGGCATCGCCAGGTACTATAAGAGGTTTGTCCCCCACTATAGTAGTCTGACGAAGCCCCTGACTGACCTCACAAAGAAAAAACTGCCCTCCACAGTCGATTGGACAAACGACTCAGAGGCGGCCTTCTGGTGGCGGAAGGCCGCCCTCTCGAGCTTCCCTGTACTACAAGCAGCCGACTTCACACGGCCGTTTATAGTACAGACCGACACCAGTGATTTTGCTCAACCAGGTCGACACTACGGGCCAGGAGCACCTGGTTTTGAACCTGAGTCTGAAGCTCCTGCCGAGGGAGGTGGCCTACTCCACGATGGAGAAGGAGAGCCTGGCCATTGTCTGGGCACTGCAACGGTTGCAGCCGTACTTGTTCGGGCGTCGCTTCACTGTGGAGACGGACCACAACCCACTCAGCTGGTTAAACACTGTGTCAGGAATGAATGGGAGATTGTTACGCTAGAGCCTCACTCTCAAGCAGTATCACTTTACCATTCGCCACAAGAAGGGCCATGACCACAGGAATGCTGATGGGTTATCCCGGCAAGGAGAGGGTGCGCACGGGGGAAAACAAGAATGTGCAGTCCCCTGGTGACCTCTAAACGGGGGAGGTGTGAGAAATGTAGAATTATTGTTTAATGTCAGCCATGATCTCATTCCAGCCATCTGATGTCGGATAGCAGAGGTAGTGAACTCCACAGGGGTTCTGGCTTTAAGGAGGCCACATGCGTACAAAGTCACACCTCAATTAGCCAGTACGGAGGCCAGCTAATCCTACAGGAAAACCTCTCTGTAGGGGGTCTCAGCCCATCCATCATAGGCATAAACCAGATATATATTTGTGACCCTGTGGCCAAGACAAACATGGCCCTGGTCGTAGGTTGGTAATAGGAGGCCAGGGAGGGGAGATATTCAGATATCCCTACAGAAACCTAATAACGGTACCATGTTTGGACTACCTGTAGCTGGTACCCAGGCGGATCCATTGGTCCCAGAACCATCTCCCTGTAACCTTCTGGTCTGGATCTATGAGGCCTAATGGGTTTTGTGGGTCCTTGGCTGCCAGCACCAAAAGAGGAGGAGCGGACCCCTCCCAGAGGCAGGGAAGGGCCTGCTACAGGTCAAAAGGCCCATGCAAGCCAGCGGGCGTGTCTTTTTCTAAAGGGGGTCACGCTGCATCACGTGTTTGGAAGTGACCGGGAAACAGCTGACATCACTGCCTCCCAGGTGATGACAGCCAAGGATTACAGTAACCATTATTCATCAACCCAAAGGACTCCATCTGGTAAACTGACATTTCTTTGCTCTGTTTAATCCTGTTTGTACCATACTACCTGTATTTGCAACCTCAGACCACTGTATATATTCTTTGTTATATCTAGTGAGCCCTTAAGGCGATTATATATAATTTAATCTTGTGCTGTCTGGTATCTCGATCACAAATTTCCACGTCCGTGTTTCGGCATAGTTATACGCTACTGCGGGTTGTTTTTTCACCCTGTATAATGCAGTTAGCGGACCGGACTCATATCAAACGAGAATCTGGTGGCAGTCATCCTGGGCTGAGGAAGCGATGTTTCACTGGGGCAGTGAAAAGGCTCGCTCAGCTTGTTGCCTCTCTGTGCCTGTGTGGACAGGAGGAGTCAGTGAAAACTGTACCGAGCTGACCTTACCTGCTCCTCAGGGATGACGTAACGCCACGCATTGGTAACTAGTGACTATACCGTATCTCGCTGGCCCTACGCATTCGCCGTCAGTCGGTGTGCGGTATTCGTCAGTCTCCTTATTCCACATCATCTCCTATTTGCATTTTATTGTGCTGGCGTTACGAACACAGGGGCCCAGCCACCACAGCACCCTAAGCATACCAATTACTTTCAAGGGGACCTCAACTTCCATCTGGCTGGAGTTCCCTGCAATAGAGAGTGCCCCAGAGGATTTAGTGCTGTCTTCCTCATCACTGCACGCCGACTCAGGGAGCTGCAAAACCTTGAGTACGACTACTACCCCTATCAGCCCACCCTGTACTCACATATTGCCCCTGTGGTCCGGTCCACTGCAGTAAGTCTGTCCTATCTACTGAAATAATTCATGCAAGCAATCAGTTCTCTGAGACACACAGTGGGAGAGTTGCCTGAAGCACACAGTGGGGCAGGAGATTTACCACTGTGTTTTTGATATATTCATAGGATATTAGATGACCAGCTTTGGCATCCAAGGGAAGAATAAAAGGATAGGTGGCCATGTATCTATTTTCCTATCTTCATTTAAGTCTATGGAACTTATAGAAAACTTGCTCAGAGTGCTTGTCAGTCTGAATATTTTCTATAAAGTCCTGATTTGCCAGGAAGAGACTTTGCACAGGGCATATATTTTATTTTCCCCGAGCTCCCTTACATGTTTGGCTAGAAAACAGGTGGGGCTTCACTGAGTATCATGGTTTAATGTGCCTATCAGGCAATACATTGGGGAGGGCTTCTGCTCTAGCCAGTAGCTTCGCAGCAAGAGTGAGCTTTTGTCGGAAATGAAAAGTTGATCGTGAGAGACATACTGTAGATAGAATTATTCCACAGTTTGTTTGCTGAATGAGACAAGATTGGATTGGGTTGGGTTGGGTACCGGCACCTCACTGTGACGGCCTGTGGTGGGTGCCGTGACATGATGGACACACATGCTGTTGCCTTCGGCAACGTCATGTTGTGGTTGCATGCGGGGGCAGTGTCACGGCTTATGTTTGTGTCGTGACACATTTGCCACTCATGCAGTTGACTGTGGCAATGTGTTTATGCATGTGTGAGCGATTTCCCTTTTAGTTGTTTCCCTTCCCTGTCTGGTGTGCGTGGGGTCAATTCACTGCCTGGTTTAGAGCAAAGTGGTGAGTTGGGTGTGGTCTTAGGTCTCTTTATATCCTTTGGCTTGGAGACTGAGATCAGTCGGTTTGTCTGCCTTGCATGTGAGATGCTTGCTTTGTGAATGGATGAGATCTGAGAGCAATCCAAGTTTGACATTGATGTTCTCAGCAATGTCATCTGTGATGTCATACTGTGTGTTTCCTCCTTGTCTTCCTTCCCCTCCTGGTGAGTAGTTTATGGTGTGGGTTTGAGTTGGAGGTTTGTTATGACTGGGTGTTTGTTTCATGTAGGTGTGTACTGGCCTGCATGGACGTTTTCCCCTCTTGTGTGTGTGTCCTCCGGAAGGGGGTTGGTTCCCCGGAGGGGGAACTACTCTACAAGACAGTGTGATTTCCTGCCTGGAGATTCCGTGCATCCGGTGTTCACATGGAGGTCCGGGTAGATGTTGGTGCCGTCTTTCCATCTCTGCTGCGGCAGGTAAGTGTTGGTTGTTGCTAATGTTCTGTTGCTACGCTGTGTACTTACCTGCCATGCAGTTGCTGCATTCTGTCTTTCTCCCTGTCAGCTACTGGGCCTCTGGAGACACCTGTCATCCGTTGTGTTGGATGAACAGGAGGTCTCTGCCCTGTCACGATGTTGAGGGCAATGCAGGGATTCCTAGACTTCTAGGTTTGTGGGTATGAGCCCCCTTACCACTGAAGGTGGCTCATACAACCAGGAGACTAGGGCTATTTGAGGGAAGATTTAGGAGGTGACCAGCTCCCTTTTCCCTGCCTATGGCCTAGCAATTGGTGACATTGTACAGTGGGGAGTTTCCCCCACTCCGTACCGTGACACTCACCTGTAGAAAAATTTGGTTTTGGTGTTTTTTATGCATTGGATGAATCTGTAAAATATTGGAAGAATGTCTTATTTGATGCAGGGTTTCTAATAAGTCAGCTTATTCCTACAAAAAAAAAAAAAAAGAGTTGCAAGAAAAGCAAAACCCCATTGCTTATAAGATGTTAATGATATGATTGGCTGGATCTAGCTCCATAAAATCTGGGACCCATGGGCATATATAAGATGAGCAACAATAACAAGAAATAGCCAAAAGGAAAGAAACAGATGAAAAAGTAAGTAAAATAAATGATTATTTTGTGTTGCTGAATTATGCAGCCACTGAGTATATTCTGCAGTAACTATGGCTACTGTATTTATATCAGCCGATGGGAAAGACCTTAGAGAGGCCACCGAATGTTTGCAAATATGATAATGGAATATAGCAGTACAACAGCTAGTATGATGTGAGGGTTAGCGCATGGACAAATCAGAATTACAAAGTAAACTTCTCCAACTCAGGTATTGATTTGTTCTTTCTCATACATCAGAGCTGTAGACAAAAGTAAAGATTTCAGAAATTTAATTTAAACCTCGTCAAAGAGAGATATAACTTACAATACTTCAGGTCCAGTGGCTCCATGGAAAACAAGATCTGGTAATGTAGTTAGTCTGTGATTGCCACTCAGGACTCTAGCAGAAATAAAAATCAAGAAACGGATAAGAGCCTAAGTTGGGAACAAGCAGCATATTAACTTGCTTAATAAACTCACAGTTCATGTAAATTTGTGCCATTGAAAGCGTGGTCCTCTATCTCTTCAATATCGTTCTGTACGAGCCACCTGGAAAGAAAATAAGTATAAAATCTATGTTTGTACTCATGAAGCTGCATTAGTTGTCTAGAAGAAGTGAAAACAGCATTGAAACAGATAAAATGTATTTCTCAAATGATTGATTCAATCAACAATATATTGTATGTTCGATTATGTATCATATGATTTTCACCCTAGTACAGAGTTCTAGTAAAGCGATGACATTCCTAATACCATTAGTGTACAGTAGTATCTGGAGTTGGCAAAAACAGGTGAGCCACAACTAGGGGCCCAAGAACCACTAGCTGGGAAATACTGTCCTAGACCATAAAGTAATATATTAATGTAGTAAGTAAGGACCGCGCTGCTCAAAGTTCATATGGGAATCCTTCCTCAAATGTGGCCAGGCCTATATTCAGACATAGGATATTGACACTTTTCCAAGCCTCTAGGGACTCCTCTGTGGAATATTGGAAATCACACAGATAGTGAAGTACCTTCAGAATACATGGATAATTAAAGGTTTTATTATACTCACAAGACACGTTAAAATTAACAGCATATCATAAAATGGATATCCTTTGGATCAGCGCCCGACCCGCACAAGCTTCGTCAGGGGTGAAATCTAAACTTCCTTTGTGATACACCTATTTAACCCTAAAACCCTCCCCCCCAAAAAAAAAAATAAGGAGGGAGGAAACATGCCATCAGTTAAAACATATTTAGAAAAGCTACGATCCAATGAAATACCTATTATCACAAACTACATATAAAATCACATTATACATATAGACAATCCCTTTGCGCCTTATCCAAATCCACGGTCCCGCTGCTTTAAAGTAGAGTAAACCCGTTCTTCATTCATACTTGGATCAAGTGCTACTTTCTAACCTATCAGGGGCTACACTAAATCATGTTCTCTATGACGCCGATCACGTGGTTCAGACTGACCTATCATATACTGTATTACAACTCAGTTTCGACTCAAAGGAGAGGACAGATATCATTTTAATCAAATCTCAATATAAGTATCTCGGACCGCAAATTGCTCTCCAAACAATAATATGTTGCGGTGTCAGACATATTCCCACCGATCATCTTTTCTTAGTCTTATTTTAATTTATCGTCCCGAGGGTGACAACCTTTCAGATGTACAATGGCGCCTATCCCCAGTTCTTATCCCCAAACTCGGACCACATTTACAGATATGTCAAGTATAATACTATGAATAGGTATATGTTGTCAGCACCACTAATAAACTTCTATGTTCAAACGTCACCTTAATCAAATCAGACAGGGTGTGAGATCGAATTCAATATTAAGTGCATTAGGATGAGGTGTATCGAACTTGTAGATCCACTCTACTTCACTCTGGTTGAATTGCGCCACAGGGTCACCCCCCCCCCCCCTTCCCGCCAATGGGTCTTAACTAGTTCAATCCCCATGAATTTTAAACCTTTGTTTTTTTTCATGACACTTTTTAAAATGCAGTGGGACACTGTGTGAAACCAGACCTTTCTTGATGTTCCAAATGTGTTCTTGAATCCTAACCTTCAACTTTCTCATCGTCCTCCTCACATATTGGAGGCCACAAGGGCACTCCAAAAAGGTAACAACCCCTTCATTTTCACAAGAAATTCCTCCTTTCACTTTAAAAGTCTGGTCATTCACTTTCGATTCTATTGTTTCTATGCATCTCTTTTTATCAGCAGCAATCCTATTCTTACACGGGGGGCAGAAACCGCACCATGTAAATTTGTTCTTACTCTTATTTACTGGTGCTATAAGGATGGAGCTGTGCACTAGTTGCATACGTAGGTTGGGCGCTTTTTTAAAAACTACATCAGGGCTATCGGGGATTTCTTTCCGCAGTATTGGGCCGTTTTTCAAAACTGCCCAGTTGCGTCTGATTGCATTTTTAATAAACCCTGCATTTATATTATATTGAGTCATAAAAGTAAAGCGGAAATCTTTCTTTTTTCACCCCTTTACTTTCCACTATTGTGCCACTTTCTTCAACACTTTTCTTACACACATTTAATTCCTCTTTTGTGTATCCTTTTCCCATAAACCGCTCCTGTATCATTTGACTTTGTACCCTATAATCTGCAATATCTGTGCAACTACGGAATACCCTTTTGAATTGACCCTTAGGAAAAAATTTCAGCAAAGGGGCATGGTGGCAACATGTGGTGTCAATATAGGTGTTCACATCAGTCTCTTTAAAGAAGGTTTTGGTTTTAAACTTATTACCATCTATAAAAATACACAGGTCCAGAAAATTAATAGAAGTGGCACTAATTGTACTGGTGAATTTTAAATTCCAATTATTCTTATTCAACTCTGTTATAAAAACTCTTCCAACCCCTGTCGCTTCCCTTCCCATATCAGTAGACAATCATCAATGTACCACCTTCAAAGGGTCAATACACCTTTTTCTGTCTTCTGACATAGAACTGGACTGATTTTTTTCCTCTTCCCATAGCGCTATAAAATAGTTTGTGAAACTGGGGGCGAAAATGGGGAACCCTATCTAGACTATAGTGGATCCAGAAACAGTAGATATAGTTTCCCTTTTTCAGGGAAAACATACGGAAAAAACAATATGCCCGTCACATAATACTTTCAGCAACAAAGACCACAACATGGGTAACAAAAAGACAGGGAGATATAACTATTATTAAACTAATAGGTATTATAATAATACGTACGATCCTAATGAAAGATACAGAAGATCAAAAATTTTTAGATATTTTGAAAACAATAATGGTTATAGAGGGTATAATAAAAGATACCAACTGAGATGACAACCCTATTACCACAACCATCAGTATAAAGAGGAAGATTGGAGGTAGCACTCATATTACCGTAATCAACCATATAGGGCTGATAGACCTGTTCAGCCACCGATACAAAATGAGAGGGCTACAGTTCAGAACATAGAACATTTTCCCCACCAGATGACAAAAGGAATACAGAGGGACAGTGTAGCAGAGTTGAAGGAATCAAAAAAATTATTAAACTCAGGGATGACTCCCCAAAAAAGAAATCATATAGAGGGAGGAGAGGAAAGGTAAAAGATAAGCCCAAAATCCAAGAAAAGCAGGGAGAAGTGAAAGGGATCTTTAACCTTAGTTCACATGTTCTTTCAGAAGAGGAAAGAAAAGTATTAGGGAAAGGATTGAAATTTGTGGCGAATAAAAAATTGAATAAGTTTGAAGCATTTTTAGACATCCATAAACACATCAGAAAAGTAAACATTGCTAAATATTGTATGAGCAATCAGACTCCCCCGATTAAAAATGCAGACATGAGCAAAGGAATAATACATACTCAACTTTGCAAAAAAACTAAATTTTTCCTGAAAAATCATAATAATGAATGCAACAAGGCCTTTAAAAGGGGTTTACTGAATTAATTGGATAATGTTTAAATGAAAACTAAACGTAATAATCTTACTTCTGGAGAAAGAAAGGCTCTAAAGGGACAAGAATCTAATTCCCAAATTGTTATAAAAACCTGCAGATAAAGGGGGAGGAGTGATGATAGTGGATGTAGATAAATATGAGGATGAAATCGCAAGATTATTGGCTGATCAGGAGACTTATTCAATATTAAAAAGCAACCCCACAGTGGAATATAAGAAGAAGATAGATATGCTACTTCGTGAGGGTCTTGATAAAGATATCATAAATAAGAAAAAGTTTGATTACCTCACAGTTAAATTCCCTGTAACACTGGTAATATATCACCTGCCAAAAAATCATAAAAGTCTTATCCACCCCCCTGGAAGACCAATAGTCTCAGGGATTAATTCACTCACTAGTACGCTAACCAAATACATTGATTTCTTTCTTCAGAAGTATCTAACTAAAATTCCTCCTTATTTGAAGGATACGGGTAATGTAATTGAACTGGTTAAAAACTTGAGCTTGAGCTGTGAAAACATGTGGCTCCCAACTGTGGATGTTACTTCACTCTACACTGTTATCCCGAAAGAATTAGGATTAAAAGCGATTGATGGTAAGTTAGAAAAGGATCCCTCAATGTCTGAGTTACAAAGAAAGTTCATCTTAGAATGTGTGGAATTTTGTTTGGATCATAATTACTTTTGGTTTAAGAATACTTTCTACTTGCAGCGCACGGGGACGGCGATGGGGCGAAATTCGTCCCTAGTTTTGCAAAATTATTTATGGCGCTATGGGAAGAGGAAAAAATCAATCCAGTTCTATGTCAGAAGACACAAAAAGGTGTATTGACCCTTTGGAGGTGGTACATTAATGATTGTCTACTGATATGGGAAGGGGAGCGACAGAGGTTGGAAGAGTTTATAACGGAGTTGAATACGAATAATTAGAATTTAAAGTTCACCAGTACAATTAGTGCCACTTCTATTAATTTTCTGGACCTGTGTATTTTTATAGATGGTAATAAGTTTAGAACCAAAACATTTTTTAAGGAGACTGACGTGAACGCCTATATTGATACCACAAGTTTCCACCATGACCCTTGGCTGAAAAATATCCCTAAAGGTCAATTCAAAAGGGTATTCTATAGTTGCAAAGATATTGCAGATTATAGGGCACAAAGTCAAATGATACAGGAGCGGTTTATGGAAAAATGATACAAAAATATCTGTAAATGTGTGTAAGAAAAGTGTTGAAGAAAGTGGCACAATAGTGGAAAGTAAAGGGGTGAAAAAAGAAAGATTTCAGCTTTACTTTTATGACTCAATATAATATAAATGCAGGGTGTATTAAAAATGCAATCAGACGCAACTGGACAGTTTTGAAAAATGGCCCTATACTGGGGAAAGAAATCCCTGATAGCCCTGATGTTGTTTTTAAAAAAGCTCCCAACCTACGTATGCAACTAGTGAACAGCTCCATCCCGATAGCACCAGTAAATAAGAGTAAGAACAAATTTACATGGTGCGGTTTCTGCCCCCCGTGTAAGAATAGAATTTCTGCTGATAAAAAGAGATGCATAGAAACAATACAACCGAAAGTGAATGACCAGACTTTTAAAGTGAAAGGAGGAATTTCTTGTGAAAATGAAGGGGTTGTTACCTTTTTGGAGTGCCCTTGTGGCCTCCAATATGTGAGGAGGACGATGAGAAAGTTGAAGGTTAGGATTCAAGAACACATTAGGAACATCAAGAAAGGTCTGGTTTCACACAGTGTTCCACTGCATTTTAAAAAGTGTCATGAAAAAAACCAGAGCGGTTTAAAATTCATGGTGATTGAACTAGTTAAGAAGACCCATTGGCGGGGTAATCACGCAAATCAACCAGCGTGAAGTAAAGTGGATCTATAAGTTAGCTACACCTCATCCAGGGGCAGACTCAGGCAGCAAAGGGCCCCTTTGCAAAGGATGTACCTGCCCCCCCCCCCCCCCAAACCACACATACAAATATAAACATATATGTGCAAATAAAAATCATCTTGTGAATATGTTTACAATATGTATATTATTTTCATACTAGGTCACGCCTCTAACTCTGCCCAAAGCATAACTATACACACCCAGTCCCCTTAATGTCCCCACATAGTAATTATTCCGCCTTTGTGCCAGTACATAGTAGTTATGTCTAGATATGTGGCCCCTCACATATCTAGTGGTCCTTCCTCCACTTCCATTGCTGAAAAGATCACATGACTATAATGTCATCGAAGGTCCTTTAGCTATGGAGTGTAGACAGAAACGGGC
Source organism: Bufo bufo (assembly GCF_905171765.1). Taxonomy (NCBI): domain Eukaryota; kingdom Metazoa; phylum Chordata; class Amphibia; order Anura; family Bufonidae; genus Bufo; species Bufo bufo. The sequence goes on along the minus strand of NC_053392.1, from coordinate 563,085,092 downwards.
AGCAGATTTGCAGTGAGTGATAATCAGACACCCCTCCCCCCTAAACTCCATCCCCTCCCGACCTCCACACCAAGGTGCCCAGGTTACCCTGTAGGCAGAGGTAGGGAATTAAAAATATGATAAGATAAAAAAATAAACGCCTCTGCTGGCACCAGTATGTCCAGCCCTGACCTCATCCGAATGGACTTAATATTGAATTTGATCTCAAACCCTGTCTGATCTGATTTAGGTGACGTTTGAACATGGAAGTTTATTAGTGATGCTGACAACATATACCTATATATAGTATTATACTTGACATATGTGTAAATGTGGTCCGAGTTTGGGGATAAGAACTGGGGATAGGCACCATCGCACATCTGAAAGGTTGTCACACTCGGGACGATAAATTGAAATGAGACTAAGAAAAGATGATCGGTGGGAATGTGAATATGTCTGACACCGCAACATATTGTTTGGAGAGCAATTTGCGGTCTGAGATACTTATATTGAGATTTGATTGAAATATCTGTCCTCTCCTTTGAGTCGAAACCTAGTTGTAATACAGTATATGATAGGTCAGTCTGTACCACGTGATCTGCGTCATAGAGAACATGATTGAGTGTAGCCCCTGTTAGGTTAGAAAGTAACACGTTAGAAAGTAACACGTGATTTAAGTATGAATGAAGAACGGGTTTACTCTACTTTAAAGCAGCGGGACCGTGGATTTGGATAAGGTGCAAAGGGATTGTCTATATATGTATAATGTGATTTTATATGTAGTTTGTGATAATAAGTATTTCATTGGATCGTAGCACATTTCAGAGTGGACTTTTATTGTGGGAAATCTAAGGCGCACATGTGCAATATTCATGCTGTCTAATCAGCACCTTGATATGCCACACCTGTGAGGTGGGATGGATTATCTCGGCAAAGGAGAAGTGCTCACTAACACAGATTTAGACAGATTTGAGAACAATATTTGAGTAATGGTTCTTTTGTGTATGTAGAAAATGCTTCAGATCTTTGAGTTCAGCTTATGCAAAATGAGAGCAAAACCGAAAGTGTTGCATTTATATTTTTGCTCAGTGTACTAATAATACAGAGGGGGCTATTATATATTCCAATAATACATAGGGGGCTATTATATATTCCAATAATACAGAGGGGCCTATTATAAATTCCAATAATACAGAGGGGCCATTATATATTCTAACAATACAGAGGGGGCTATTATATATACTAATACAGAGGGGGGCATTATATATTATAATAATACAGAGGAGGACATTATATATCCTAATAATACAGAGGGGGCCATTATATATTCTAATACAGAGGAGGATATTATATATCCTAATAAGGGATGAGCGAATCGACTTCGAAGTCAATTCGCATTATACTTTGAATACTGTACGGAGTATTATGCGAATCGGCGTATTATGCGATTCGACTTCGGATGTTTCATCCTAATCCTAATAATACATAGGGGGCAATTATATATACTAATAATACAGAGGGGGGCATTATATATTCTAATACAGAGGAGGACATTATATATTATAATAATACAGAGGAGGACATTATTTATTATAGTACAGAGGGGGCTATTTTATATATATATATATATATATATATATACACACACACACTAATAATACAGAGGGGGCTGTTATATATTGTAATACAGAGTGGGACATTATATATTATAATAATACAGAGGAGGACATTATATATCCCAATAATACAGAGGGGGCTATTATATATACTAATAATACAGAGGGGGCCATTAAATATTATAATACAGAGGAGGACATTATATATTATAATAATACAGAGGAGGACGTTATATATTATAATAATGCAGAGAAGGACATTATATATTATAATAATACAGAGGAGGCTATTATATTTACTAATAACAAAAGTGGACATTATATATACTATCCATACAGAGGACATTATACATATCGGCACTATGGGGGGATGTCTTTTATGTAGTTGCACTACAGGGGACATTAAAATACAAGGGACATTACAGAAGGTCCTTATAGCTACTATACATGGGCAATGCAGTAGGTCTTTATAAATACTGGGGCTACTACAGGGGTCTTTATAAATATTTGGACTACTATAGGAGGCATTATAACTACTGCAGACACTATAGGGGGCTTTATTACTACTGTGGGCTCTTATAGGGGTGCCTTATAGAGGGCCCGTGTTACTGCTTGGGGCACTTTAGAAGGCCTTATTTCTATTAGGGGCCCTATGGGGTCATTATTAATATTGGGAGTTCTGTGGGACATTATTATTGAGCACAATATTGAGGACATTACTACTAATGGGGTTGTTATTTTTGGGATACTGTAGGGAACACTATTACCATTGAGCACATTATTGGGCGTAGCAGCAGGATGACAGCGTTGAGGCACCAGGAGGGGATGGATGATAGAAGTGTTGAGCAAATTGAAGCATCTGAAGCAGAATTCGGTCAGAAATTTTGGAAAACTTTAATTTGCAACAAAGCCGAATTTTCTTGTGCTTTGTGGTAACAAATCAATTTTTCCTAAAATGGCAGCTGCACGTGTTACAAAGTGAAACTAAGAAGCCTGGGAACGCGAGATCATCTATAATGCCGTGCAGCCAATCAATACTCAGGTAGCCATCCCTTGTGATATCACAGCCCTATAAAAGCCTCATCCCAATCGGTCTCCGCCATTGTCTAGTTCATTTTGAGGATTAGTTCATTCTGATATAGTTCACATGAAAGATTAGTTCAAAAGGTTTAGTTCATCTAGTTCCTTCTTTCTTTGGCTATATGATGCTACTGACAAGTGATTGGAAGCACAGGTCTGGTCTGTAACACATAGGATTTACAGCTCTTTGGATAAGTTATAGTTTTATTAAAAGGGTCTGTTATATTTATTATTGTCCAGCAGTGTGAATAAGAACAGGCAGATGATATTTGGTGCAGTGAACAGAACTCCGCTATAGCCAACTGTCTGCCCTACAGCACCATGTCCTGAGGAGGCTGATAGGGAGCCTGTGAACTAACTAATCTAGATGAACTGCGGAGCTAACATGCTCCTAGAATTGATCCTGACAGTCTAGTTCAATGAGATGCAAAAGACTGAGCTCAGCAGTGCCCCCTATAGTAGTTCATATCCACTCATGGTGAATATATGAGAGAGCTGAAAAGCAGTACAGCACCTATAGCATCTTTAGAACACAGGACAGGATTTTATCATAAAACAGTTAAGTTTTATGAACCTACACACCCACACTATACACTTACTCTCTCTTACTCCCACACAGAGGGGCTAAGTCTAAGCAGTGTAATTTCAGAGTTTTTTAAAATGTTATTTCATTTGTATTAGCAGGTCTATTTTGTGTTGTACTTTTCAGTAGTAGGAGATATAAAGCAAGTGGTAGTGACAGTGAATGATTCTGCTGGAGCTGCTGTGTCTACTCCTGCCAGTTGCTTTAGTTCCTGGTGAACTCATCTTTGTAACAAATGTGAACTAAATGAGTTAATTCACTTAGAAGATCAGTTCATTTTGAACTGATTGTTCATGAACTAACCATCATTACTGTGAGCTAAGCATAGGGAGGGACATGGAAAGTACTTATGCGCTAAGGGTACTGTTTATGCAAACTGTTAATAGGACAATATTGGAAAGAGTGCAGGGAGAGTTTAGGGAGAGTGCAAGGAGACTGCAGGTAGAGTGTCACTGTGCAGTGCACGGACATTCAGAATTAATTTGTTCTGTTAGGAATACAATTAGTGTGCCTCAGTAATAAAGGAAGGTGTCATATATCGCCGTGAGCATAATTGCTAGTGCTGCTGACACCCTCCCTATTGTGTCATGGGTCCACTATTGTCACTCTTACTGCTGCATATGGAGTAGGCTCACTGTAGCAGCCCGCTCCATACATTCCCTAAGCCACTGTGACGTGCGGGTATACCTGATTTATAGCAATTCATGACAAATTAATTTGAAACTAATGTAATTTCTTGCCAAACTTCGGCAAATTAGTCGAATCAAATTCTTAAAAATTTTGCTCATCTCTAGATGATAGTAAAGTGGGGAATCTAAAAAAATTTTTGATAAACTCTGCAGAGACGAGATGCGGCTGAAAGAAGGCATTATGGCAATCTCATTTCCGTTATGGAAACATGAAGGAAAGATTCTACATGAGACGAGACATCATTGGATGTGGTGCTGTATTCTTGGCTTTGCCCAGGCACTGGCAACCCATGATATGCCACTGGAAATAATATACCTACAGAAGACTGGTATAGCAATGGGAAGCAGAATGGCGCCACAAAATGCAAATCTGTCCATCGTCAAACTTGAAAGTGAATTCCTGTCCCCATCCAACCTATGTCCTATTATTGTTATATTAATGGCATCATTATTATCTGGACTAGATCTGAACAACAACTAAAAACATTCTCTGAACGCTTCAATCACAATAATTTAACGATCAACTACTCACTTACTGAAATAAACTTTTGGATATCATCAGCAAGATACAGAACAATGAGATAAAAACAAAGCTTTACCAGAAACCAACTGGCTGCACAACATACCACAGATGGACAGTTTCGACCCCAAACACATAAAAAATGGCATTATCTACATTCAAGCTATTAGATACAATATATGTTCAAACTCTATGGACAGGGATGAACACGTTAGGAGCCTCAAAAAGACATTTTTGAGTCAGGGATACCATCCAATTACAGTGGAAAAACAAATTGCCAGAGCCACCAGATTACCAAGGAATGAGCTCCTGCAATACAAACTAAAACAAGAAAATTATCGGGTACCTCTAGTAGTCTACTAAAAGCCTAATCTGGAAATTCTAAGGAGGGTTACTTGGAGACTACATCCAATACTACAAAAAGATGACCATTTCAAATCCCTATTTCCAGACACCCCACTCCTGTGCTATACATAGTCCTGTAATCTCTAAAACATTACTGTCAGAAGCTCACTGTCCTCCCCAACAACACTTGCTGTTTCACTTGTTACATCACTTGTCTCATCTACCTCAATCGTATGTACTTTGGTGTATAAATATGTGAATATTCAGGTACCGTCTTGAAGGATTCCTTAGGAAAAGGCCTAAGTAGTCCTGAAAGCTTGCAATTGTGTCATCGTCTTTTCAGTTAGCCACATTCCTTTTAAAGAGTTTTTAATAAATTGGCATGGAGCAGAAGGAGGTATAAAATAAAGAACAAACCTTACTCACCTTTTTTGACTGTCCACTTCAACAGCCCTACACCAGTCCTCACTGCTCTTATTCCCACTGGGCCAACAGTGGCCACATACCATTCATCATTTATGTGACTGCTGCAGCCAATCACTAGCCTTTATGTTCAAATGTTGTTTATGCATATGGGACCACTGAGGCCACTAACCTGACTGTTGCTGGAGTTTTTTCTTTATTTTTATACAGTCCAATTTTTTGGGTTAAATCTTAGGTTAATTGCTCTTTCATATTTCTAGTACATGGACATACTTACAACCTGATGCTTTCCTGGCTGAGTCCAGCAAATGTGTTTTTTTCAACTTTTTTAATATTAATATTATCTTGTATATCCCTACAATGAAAAAAACAATATACAGTTTAGATGCAATAAACTGCGCCAAGTAAACTGTATGCACAATGAGCTTCGCTTGATGCCAAAAAGTGTGAAACTTCCCTTATTCATTAACAAGTATCAGTATATTTTATAATGTAAGTATGAAATTAGAATCACAACATCTGTAAACCATACAGAGATATTCAGCATGTTTTAAACATTTAAAATATTCAATAAATGTAATTCAAAAAAGTGATTTGTTTTCTGTTTACTTGTATTCAAAACTTAGCTATTGGGTGGGGTTTCTATAGATAAGTGTCTCTTCCTTTTGGAGGAGTACCTGATTTCACTGGTATGATATTGTTTTTTTTTTTTCTCTATCATCTATCTTCCATTCTAGTCTTGAAAGGATCAGATATGAATTTATAAGTGGTAATCACTCAGAAATATATACATTGGATGGTTGCCAAAAAATAAAAAAAATGGCTAGAATTGACAGCAAGTAAGAGCAAATAGATGCAAATAGATGGTCTTCATGGAGAGAATTGTGAAGAGTAGGCAAAAATATTAACGTGATGAAGGCTGGGAGGAACCAAAATAACCTCTTAGGATGAATTCACATGCAATGATTTGATGCATTCGTAACCAATGGGTGGCACTCGGTGACTGTTTTTCTTTTTATGGAGAAGCTATTTTGCATACTTTTCCTCAGGAACCATTGGTGTAAAGACACCCAACCAACTGGATCTCCGCAAAAAAAATCTATACCTTCCAAGAGCCAACCTAAATAGAAGAGACCTATTTAAAATTCAACTTGTATTCAGCAGTTTCTGACTTATTAATTGTCCTCAGTGAACGATATGGAATCCATTACTCTATGAAAGTCTTGATGTGTTTGAAACTGCTTCAGTAAACGAGACTATCCAGAGTTTCAAAATGCATTTGAAAAATGCCATATATTGCAATTAGAGATGAGTGAATCAACACTAAAAGTAATCGGATTAGACAATTTTTTTATTTTTTATTTACACAATTTGAGGTGGATACAAACTTACATTTTGGTGTTTCGATTTGGGTGAATTTTAGGGAGAGAGAAAGAAAAAAAAATGCACGCATTAGGGCAATTTTCAATTTAATTAAAATTTATTTGGTCCTGACCCATATTTAATTCAAATTATGTTTTTTACATTATATACGAGATCTTTTCTGGAGTCCTTTAGAAAAGCCAATGAAGAAAAATACCAGAAAAAAACTGTATAACTAGAGCATTCTGTAAAAAAAAAGACACTAGCAGCAAAAATGCTACAAAAAACTATGGGAGTCATTTATTAACCTCAAATGCGCTTATATTAGGCATATTACAGGCGCAGATTGCAGCACAACATTTAGTTGCACCGCTATCTGCTACTTTTCCCCGCACACGCCAGGTCTAAAAAAGTTGATGGGGCATGGGAGGGGAAGGTGATGGACTGACAGGCCCGTCTCATTTATAATTTTCTAAGCCTGGTTTAGGTGTAGAAAATAGTCTAAATGTAAGCCAGTTAGGAAGCTGTCATACATTTAGAAGCGGTGCTGTATGCACAGAAGTTACGTAGAGGCCGGATCCTCTTCATAACTTTGGCGGATCCACTACCAGTGCAGGGGCTTTATTAAGACGGGCGTCTAAAATGCCGGTCTTAATAAATGACCCCCTTTGTATGTACACTGTGCATGTAAACGTCTCAATTCTTCACAATTCTCTCCATGAAGTCCAGTTCTCTTAGCCCATCAATCTGTTCTTACTTGCTGTCAGTTCTAGCTATTAACCTTTTTTATTTTTTTTGGCAACACTTCATATTAAGACAATGTTTCAATTTCTAAAGTTATGAAATATTTAATAAAGCTGCAAAAAACTTACAGAAATACTATTTCCAGAGACTGTATCCTGGTAACAGCAGGAATAAAATGTATCCCGGTGTTGTATATGAACCTAAAGCAAGAGATACAATTGAAAATTACATTTCAAATAATTACTCTTAGTCACATCTTTTAGTTTAATAGGTAAGAACTCAACCTGAACTACAATTACACTATGTAAGCTTTATTACAAAGATTAAGTATTATTAGGTTACTGAACTTACTGTATTATAGGAGATATATGCAGGGAAGCTGCTAATGAAATGCCCTGTTTTCCCTTCCATGATAAGAGTATTAAAATTTGGATTCTGAACTACCCCAGGAGTTATAATTACAGTATCCGTGGGACGGCTGTTAAATTCACAATGCTATCGACTAAATAATTCCCTGCATGATGGTATTATGAGAATATATACTTTATCCCTTGTATTTCTAACATAATAATATGTTTGCATTCGTTTTGGTAGCGTGGGCTCGGTGTGACTTATTGAAGGACTGAAAAGTGCTTGTGGCTTGTGCGTTTCTTTTTTTTATTTTTTATTCTTAAGAAATAATTAAGGTTTCTGCAGTCAGCCTGGAGTTTACATTCTCCAGGAGCAGAACTATTAAACTTAAAATACTAACCTTTATCCATTATATAAATTGGGCTTTCATAAAATATAGGCAAAAGGTTTCTTTCAGTTGCTTAATTGTCAGAATACATTTCCTAAATTTGTCATTGACAATTACAGCTGAGATTTGAAAAATTGATGTACAATAAAGTATATAAGTGAAGGAAAATGTATGTTGTTTTAGCCCACAATAAAGTTCCATAGAGATACAAATTCTGCCATTTTTGTTTTCTTTTTTCTTTTTAGTGAACCCATATATCTGGTTTCGAATGGATCAGGGTTGGTGCAGCCCTCCTTATAAAACAATTAATGGTAGCTTTATTTCATTTTTGAGAATAGAAAATAATTATGAACAGTATTATCATCATTAGTGTTCAAAGAAGAGAAGCATTCTAAGCAGAATTTGGCCTGAAGTTTAGGGAAATTTAAATTTGCAACAAAGCCAACTTTCCTCTTGCTTCATCATATCAGGTTTCTCTAAAATTGACATGTTTACAAAGTGAAAGTAAGAAGCTCGGGAACGTGAGATCACCCATAATGCCTTACAGCCAGCCAATCCGCAGGAAGCCATCCCCTGTCAAGTCATAGTCTTATAAAAGCCTCATCCTGGCCTCTGCCATTGTCCTGTGAACTAAGCATAGGGATCGATGTGGCAGGTAGTGTTGAGTGAGCACCAAAGTGCTTGTGTGCTTTTACCGAGCAACCAAGCACAATGGAAGTCAATGAGAGAACCCCAGGCACCCCCTGCTCTAAAGAGGGGAGGGTGTCGGGACTCTAGTTCGGCTTAGGAGTCCCTGCTCTGACTCCATATATAGCTATATCCATATATGAAGTCAGTGCTTGGGGACACCCCAGTGTAAAAATAAAATAAAATATGAGACTTCTACTGTATAGGTCTCAGTAGAAGTACAGTACAGTAAAAGTCTTTTTTTTTTTTTGGGCTATGCAGCTATTATAGCTGAGTGGTTAAGTGCCTTACCTCTAATGCAAAAGGTTGTGAGTTCAAATCCTGGCAGAAACTTTTCTGAAATACAGGCTAAATTAGATTTAAATACACTGGGGTGTCCCCAAGCACTGACTCCATATATGGACATAGCTATATATGGAGTCAGAGCAGGGACTCCTAAGCTGCGGATTCACACTGAGGGATTCCCTCACTGTACATTGATCCTCTGCATAGAAATAGAGGCTAAATTTGATTTAAATACACTGACTCGAGCATCACTCTCGAGCACACGTGGTGTTCGGCCGAGCATAGTGATGCTCGAGCCGAACTGGTGTTCAGCCGAGCAATGTCGCTCAACACTTGTGGCAAGTGCTCATACGCTAGGGACGGTGTTGCTGCAATAATCCAGCGGCTATGTTTGGTCCATCCACCAAGTTCGGCATCTAATTATAACCCCTTATTCTTTTAAAAGCAAAATACCATTGGGTTCATAGTAGGGAGGGATCCTGGACCTTATGGAGGAATCCACATGGGATTATGGTCATCCCTGTTGCGAGTCCCTCAATGTTATTGCTTTGAGGATGTTTTTCCCACCAAAATGCTGTGTATCATCTCTGGTACCATCATACAGGAGAACAGGGGCTGCTGAATACACACCCACCGGGGGGAGCCAAAGTACACCCAGATGACCAGAGCATCTGAAGAGTTAAAAGTCCACGACTGGCATTACCGTTGGGACATTAGTGCTGGGTGTATGCTCTTTAAAACAGCAGACACCTGGTGACCATGGCGCCCGCTGCACGCGTCAGCGGGGCAACATATTTAAATGACCAGCCACCGACGCAAATTTACTGTTGGTGGTTGGTAAAGGGTTAACATCCAAGCCTTTACACTGAGATTGGGCAACCAAGTAGGAAGAATATAATTAGGCACAGTGGTCTGGGTATACCTGATTTTAGCGATTCATGAGAAATTCATTCGAACAAATCAAATTTCTTGGTGACCTTCGGTGAATCGGTCGAATCAAAGTTTTCAAAACTTTGCGCATCTCTAATCATCATACTGCCAAAATAATAGTGCCTTGTAATACTACCACACAATTTAAAATAAATGCACAATAGAGTGTCCATATAATAAAGTCATATAATGTCTACATAATAGCACAACACATTAAACACACAAAACAATAAAATAGCAGCTAAGTAATACTACAGAATAGTGCTGAGCGAAGCGAAGCATCCTGAACTGGAATTTGGTCCGAAGTTTAGAAAAAATTTCCTCGCTCTTCGTGGTAACAAATCAGTTTTCCTAAATTAGCGGCTGCATGTGTTAGAAACTGAAAGTAAGTGTAGAGGAGACAAGCCCGGGAATGTGAGATCACCCATAAAGCTGTGAAAACAGCCAATCCGTAGTTAGCCATTCATCTATAAATTCACAGGGAGGGTGGAGGCAGAGCGTAGCATACTGCTGAACTACAGACTCTGCTACAATTATTTGCCATGTACATAACTGTGCAGTGCACCAAGAGTCATACTGTAGCTAATCCATTCTGTCAGCTGTAGAGTTACCATGTGTCAGTATTACAGGCAGGTATAATTTATCGCTGTGTACATTTGTTTACAGTTCAACAATATTCATAGCTAATCCATTCTGTTTGCTGTAGAGTTAATGTGTGTCAGTATTACAGGCAGGTTTAACTTACCACCGTGTACATACTTGTGCAGTGCACCAATATTTATAGCTAATCCGTTCTGTTAGCTGTAGAGGTACTGTGCATCAGTATTACAGGCAGGTGTGTCCCCTGCTTACTGCTGCATTCCTGGGCGCCGTGTTCAGTAGGGATCTGTGGCCAGTGCTTCCCATTCACTGATGCAGTCCTGGGCTCTGTCTGTGTAGGTACTGTTATTCTGGGATCCGCTCCACAGTTTCCTCTCAGCCCTGCCCACAGCATGCTTGCTGCTTGTTTTGTTCTTAAAAGGGCCGGCAAGCAACACTTCCTGGGCTTGACCTCGCTGACCAATCCTAGCCCTCCTGCACATATATAAGTGGCTCAGCCCCCTTCCCAGATGCCTCAGTGTCAAGGTCCTTGTGTTCTGCTAAGGTTCCTGATATTCGCTTGTGTTCCTCACTCACTCGTACTTGTGTTCCTGGATTCTGCTACCCATTTGTTCCCTTCCTGCTTGCCTTGACTCTCCTATTATCTCCTGTACCTGTGCTGCCTGCTCTGACCTTTTGCCTGTCTGACTTCGCCTCTGCCTCATCCGTCGGTCCTGCATTGTTGCTCCTGGTAACAACTCAGCCTGCTGACAACGCCTGAACCTCTGGTACCTTTCTCAGGTACCTCCTGGTCTGCCTGGACTAGCTGCCTCATGTTCTTATTGTAACAGCGGCTGCTCTACGACGCTGTTCCCCCACTTATCGCTGCGGTCCCGGGCGCTGCGCTCAGCGGTGAACTATGGCCGGTGCTTCCCATTTCACCGCTGCGGCCATTGGATCTGTTTCTGTAGGCGTTATTGCTTTTGAGGATTCCACTCCACAGCTTCCACTCAGCCCTGGACACAGCATGAGTTTGGCTGGTTTCATGTTACAGTGCTCTAAGGGCAGAGCGCATCACTCCCTGGGCTGTGTGGGTTAGGTCAGGTGTCCTTGCTGACCAACTCTGGCTCTCCTGCATGTATTTAAGTGGTTCAGCCCCCTTCCCAGATGCCTCAGTGTCAAGGTCCTTGAGTTTGCTGGTTCCTGATACTCTCGTTTGCTCCTGATCTATACTTCGTTCCTGGACTCTGCTTATTGTTTGATCTCTGTCTGCTTGCTTTGTCTCTGCTGTTGCCGACCCGGATTGCCTGACTTGTATCTGTGCCGCCTGCCCTGACATATTGCCTATCTGACCACGTCTCTGCCTCATCCTTCAGTCCTGCACCGTTTCTCCTGGTAACATCTCTGCCCGCCTGACTATGCTTGTACTTCTGATACCTACTCAGGTACCTTCTGGTCCGCCCGGACCAGCTGTCACTGACTCGGGGATTGCTCTGGAGTAGCCCCTGGCAACTACCCTAACAGCTCAAGTCTATCCTCACCATCTGAGGCTGTAGTGAAAACCAAGTAGTTGCTTAGACATGCCCCTCCAGAGTATAGCCTGTTGGTGGCACAATGGGTTCACACCCGCTGATCCGTGACACCTATCCTCCTCAAGAGGTAGCGATCTGGTGTTCACCTCGGGAAAGTCTATCCCCACCATCAAAGGTACTGTGAAGATCGAGGGGTTCACTTAGACAACTCCCTTAGAGGAGGTAGGACACATGGCACAGTGGGTTCACACCCGCTGGTACGTGACAGCAGGTCTAATTTATCGCCATGTACATTCACATTCAGTGCACCAATGTTCATAGATAATCCATTCTGTTAGATGTAAAGTTATGGTACATCAGTATTACAGGCAGATCTAATTTATCTCTTTATGTACATACTTGTGCAGTGCACCAATATTCATAGTTAATCCGTTCTGTTAGCTGTAGAGTTACTGTGGATCAGTATTACAGGCAGGTCTAACATATATATAATGTATCGGTGTGTACATACAGTCAGGTCCAAAAATATTGGGACATAAACACAATTATAACATTTTTGGCTCTATACACCACCACAATTGATTTGAAATGAAACGAACAAGATGTGCTTTAACTGCAGACTGTCAGCTTTAAATTGAGGGTATTTACATCCAAATCAGGAGAACAGTGTAGGAATTACAACAATTTGCATATGTGCCTCCCACTTGTTAAGGGACCAAAAGTAATGGGACAATTGGCTTCTCAGCTGTTCCATGGCCAGGTGCGTGTTATTCCCTGCTGTGTGCACCCCCAAAGACAGCACCAAGACCATAGCCCCTCCACTCGAGTCAGAGGAATTATTTCCCCATCCATTCCGAGACAATACCGATGCGCAGCAATTCTTGGCATCGGATGAGGAAGAGGAGGTAGCAACGGCCACCACCCAGCGGTCTAACGACCGTACCCAAATCAGCCCAAGGTGGGTGGTCCTCGCTGTTGCTGCCTACTCAGAAATATCTCATGTCAGTGGTGGTGAAGGTGACGATGATGATGTGTCAATGGACGTCACGTGGATGCCCACAAGAGAGGAAGAGGAGGGGAGTTCAGAGGGAGAGATGGAGCAGCAGATAGGGAGGAGAAGGAGGAGAAGCAGGCAGAACTCACAGTGCACAGGAGGAGGCAAAAAGCAGACTGCAAATGTATCTGAAGGGAGCAAACCACCATGCTCGGTCACATCTTGCGCTTTCAGGACGCCGGCACATGGCTCCGCAGTGTGGGCTTTTTTTTATGTGTCAGCTGCTGATAATAGTGTTGCCATCTACAGCCTGTGCTCTTACACATAAGTCGCGGTAAGCCCAACACTCAGCTAGTAACGACCGCCTTAAGAAGGCACCTGGCCACCCATCACCAAGCCCAGTGGGAGCAACACTGTCAGAAGCCACAAAGCCACACTCCTGGCGCTCCACGTCCTGCCTCTTCTCCTTCTCCTCTCTCCTCCAATTTGTCACAAGTTTAGGCTTCTGTGGACCCAAATGTTCGAGCATAAAAAATGATGACGCTGGATAATCGTCTTGCCCAACGGCTGACCGCTGGCTTGTTGGAACTGCTAGCCCGCCAACTACTACTACTATAATTTGGTGGACTTAGAGGCCTTTAGAATAAGAACATTTAAATTTGTGGCCATTGGAACACTGCAATGGAAGGTCCCCAGAAGGAAATATTTCTCCCAGAAGAGCATCCTGGAGCTATATGGCCACGTTCAGCGGCAAGTGAATGTATCTCTGGAACACAGTTTTGGTGCAAAGATACATCTGATCACAGACAAGTGGTCTAGCAAACACGGGCAGGGAAGGTACATAACTTTTACTGCCCACTGGGTGACCCTTCTGACGGCTGTCAAGCATGTAACCCGTGGCACCCGTGTGGATTTGGTGTTACCGTCATGGATTACATGCATGTCTGCCTCTTCTTCTCCGCCTCCTACTCCATCCTCCGTCTCCTCCTCGGCTGACCCATCCTTTTCCACTGCTACCGCCTCTTCCGCTGCCCCCCCCCCCAAGCTCACCAGAACCTATTTGACATGCCAGGTGAGAAGTTGCCATGCTGTGCTGCGGCTGTTGTGCATGGAAGCCAAGAGCCACACCGATCCTGCACTCCTTTCAGCTCTGCGGTCACAGGCCGATCAGCTAACCTCACTTAATTTGACAGTTGGCAAAGTGGTGTGCGACAACGGTGCCAATCTGCTGAGCGCACTGAAACAGGGGAAAATGACACACTTGCCGTGCATGGAACATGTCCTGAACTTAGTTGTGCAGCGATTCGCTGCCAAATACCCCGGGTCCAGGACGCCTTGCGGCAGGCCAGGAAGGTCTCTGGCCATTTTAGAAGATCTTAAACGGCCATGGCTCGCCTTGCTGACGTTCAGCGGCGACACCACTTGCCCGCCAGGCGGCTGATTTGTGACTGCCCGACGCGCTGGAACTCCACCTTGTATATGCTTGATAGGCTGCTCCAGCAGAATCGTGACATTAACGACTACGAACTCTGCGGCAGGACAGGTTCTGGGGAGCTTGGTTTTTTTCACCGCTCCAGTAGCTGCTCACCGCGAGACGCATGCAGACTTCTGCGGCCATTTGATGAGATCACCAAACTGGTCAGTCGCAGCCAGGGCACCATCAGTGACATTGTACCTTACGCCTTCTTTATTGCGTCGTGTCATTGATCAAGCCGTCGAGGAGCAGGAAGATGAGGAAATCGCAATGCTGAATGAAATCCCAGGGGAGGCTACTCCATCTGAGACAAGTCAGCAGGAGTCTGAAGAGGAGTCAGAGGAGGATGGTGCCTGGCGGGATGAGGAGGAGCAAGAAGAGCAGGCTTTAAGCTTTTCTGGGATCCCTGGTGTTGTCCGTGGCGGGGGAAGGAGACCGAGGGCGACATTCTCCTGGGCGAAGAGCAGGAGCCAGGCCGCTCCACCGCTTCCAATTTAGTGCAAATGGGGGCATTCATGCTCCAGTGTTTGAAGAGGGACCCCCGTATAAAAAGCATAAAGGGCAAGAACCAGTACTGGGTGGCAACGTACTTTAACCCCCTGTACAAACACAAAATTGCGGACATGCTACCAGCATCACAGAGGGCTGTCAGAATGGAGCATTTCCAGGCCTTGCTTCGAGAGATGCTGCATTCTGCTGTTGCAGACGCTGGCAGAGGAATCTCCACCCAGAGAGAAACAGTTGCGGGTACCAATCCTACAGCGCATGAAAGAAGAGGGCGGTTTGAAGATGTGTTGATCACTTCGGATATGAGATGATTCTTGCACCCAACCCATCGACAGCCGCCCTCAGGATCCAGCCTCAGGGAACGCTTAGACTGACAGGTGTCCGACTTCATCGGGTTAACGGCCTTGGACAGTGACATACCAGAGGAGGATCAATGGCAAAAATTCCCACAAAAAATATGTATTTTAATCAAGGGCCATTTTTATGCATCTTAAAGGGAAACTGTCAAAAATGTGCCCTGCTGGAGCCTAGAAATTTTTTATTTTAGACCAAGGGAGTATAGGCCCCAAACAATAGGCATTCACCGGACAAACCGGATTATGTGACTGGAGGTATATTAGACGGTCATTGGATATCAATTTTACTGTAGGCCAGTGGACTACACGCTGCAAAAAATTATTCATTCACCGTACAGAAAAGAACAATTGACAATGTGGCTGAAGGTACATTAGACGATCACCGAATAACAATTTTGCTGTTGGCCAGTTAGATTACTGGCCCCAAAAATTATGCATTCACTGTACAGAAAAGATCAAGTAATTATGTGGCTGGAGGTATATTAGACGGTCATTGGATATCAATTTTACTGCAGGCCAGTGGACTACAAGTCCCAAACATTATGCATTCACCGTACAGAAAACATCAAGTGATTATGTGGCTGGAGGTATATTAGACGGTAAATGGATATCAATTTTACTGCAGGCCAGTAGCCTACAGGACGCAAATATTATTCATTCACTGTGTAGAAAAGAACAATTGATAATGTGGCTGGAGGTACATTAGGTGGTCACCGTATAACAATTTTACTGTTGGCCAGTTAGATTATAGGCCCCAAACATTATGGATTAATCGTACATAAAAGATCAAGTGATTATGTTGCTGGAGGTAAGTATATTAGAAGGTCGATGGATATCAATTTTACTGCAGGCCAGTGGACTACAGGACCCAAAAATTATTGGTTCAGCGTGTAGAAAATAACAATTGATAATCTGGCTGGAGGTACATTAGGCGGTCACCATATAACAATTTTACTGTTGGCCAGTTGGATTATAGGCCCCAAAAATTATGCATTCACCATACAGAAAAGATCAAATGATGATGTGGCTTGAGGTATATTAGACAATCAATGGATATCAATTTTACTGCAGGCCAGTGGACTACAGGCCCAAAAAATAATTCATTCACCGGACAGAAAACATTAAGTAATTATGTGGCTGGAGGTATATTAGACGGTCATTGGATAATAATTTTAATGCAGGCCAGTGGAGTATAGGCCCCAAACATAAGGCATTCACCTGTCACAACCAGACAGCTGAGAAGCTCTGACAGAAGCCTTTCAGAACCTCCTCCTTGAGTTTTCTTTGTTTTGGTTTTCCGTTCCTCATCTCGTTAGTCTCTCTCAGCTGTCATGTAGTTGAACTGATTGCATCCCTTTAAATTCCTCCTCATAATGCATTAGTGTGCGGCTTATACAACTTCCTGGAGTGTGTGTGCATGCTGTTCCTATTTCCGAGTCTTCTACAAGATAAGTGCTGTACATTCATTTGTGATTTTCTGTTTGCTGGATCCCAGATGACCCTGACTCCCTCCGTGTCTAGTGTAGGGAGCCGGTGGTCGTGTCCCCTCACTATTGTAGGGTGTTCAGGTGTTATATAGTCTAGGTACGAGGATATGCGATCATCCACCTTTGGGGTGTTCGCATAGGTTGAGCAGTCAGGGAGAGTGCCAGGTCTCATGCAGGGGTCTCCCTTTTGTTCCTTAGTTTTGGATCCAGTGAGTCATAGATTCTTTTGCATTGTCTTGTTTCCTGTACACCTTCCGTGACATTATAAGCCGCCAAAACCGTCTGAAGCATGGATCCGGTTTCACTTTTGGCTGAACGCTTCCAGGGTCTTTCATTGGAGGTAGCTGATCTCCGTAAGACTTTTTCTCAGTTTCAAGTGACCGGTTCAGCTTGCGTTCATGGAGTTTGTTCTGAGCCTAAGATCTCGCTCCCGGATACGTTCTCCGGGGGTAGTGAGAATTTTGTGCGTTTTAGAGAGGCTTGCAAACTCCATTTTCGCCTTCTTCCCCATTCCTCTGGTGATGAGGAACAGAGGGTGGGGATCATTATATCGCTGCTTAGGGGTAACGCTCAGTCCTGGGCCTTTTTGCTGCCGGAGGGGGCACGGCCCCTCCGTTCAGTGGATGAATTCTTTTTAGCCCTGGGTCAGATATATGATGATCCAGATCGTATTGCTCTGGCTGAGTCTAGACTACGTCTGTTATGCCAGGGTAAACAATCCGCAGAGATATACTGCTCAGAATTTCGGAGATGGGCAGCTGATACTGGTTGGAATGATGCTGCACTCCGAAGTCAATTTTGCCATGGTCTTTCAGAGGGATTGAAAGATGCATTTGCCTTTCATGAAAGGCCTATCTCCTTGGACTCTGCTATGTCTCAGGCCGTTCGTATTGACAGGCATCTTAGAGAGAGAGGAGAGATCTCTCCTTCCTGTCATACTCAGTCCCGGGACAGTGCAGCGGTCTCATTCTGTGCGCAGGGGTCTCAGTCGCTGTCAGCCCCTTCTGAGCAGGAGCCCATGCAGCTGGGGTTGATTGCCTCTGACAATAGAAGATTCAGCCCGCATGGGAGGGTTTGCTTTTGTTGTGGAGGTATAAATCATTTGGCAAATGTTTGTCCCTCTAGGAGATTCAGGCAGTTTTCTGGGAGTAATAAAGAAACAAAAAGGAAAAAATCTTTTAAAAATGTTCCGTCTGTTACTATTGGCAGGGTTGAGGCAGAAATTGAAGGTTTTCCGTTTGCTTGTAGTTCCCGTTTTGTCCTGCCTGCTAGGGTGGCGCTAGAGAGCAAGAGCATTTTTTGCGAGATTTTTGTGGATAGTGGAGCAGCTGTCAATCTCATTGATAATCAATTTGCAATAACTCATGGTTTCCAGGTATGCACTTTGGGAAAGGATATTCCTGTTTTTGCTATTGATTCTGCTCCACTTTCTCAGAAATCATTAAAGGGCATAGTTCACAATATCCATTTAATTGTGAGTGATGCTCATGTTGAGGATGTGTCATGTTTCGTCCTTAGCGGTTTGCCTACTCCTCTAGTGTTGGGGCTACCCTGGCTCACTAAACATAACCCCACCATTGATTGGCAAGCGAGGCAAATAAATGGTTGGAGTGACTTTTGCAGAGAGAATTGCCTCACGACATCTGTTTCTGAGGTTTCTACTAAGACTGTACCACCTTTCCTCTCTGAATTTTCGGATGTCTTCTCTGAGAGTGGAGTTCAGGATTTGCCCCCGCACAGGGAGTACGATTGCCCTATTAATCTCATCCCAGGCGCCAAGCTGCCTAAATCTCGTTTATACAATCTTTCCCAACCTGAGAGGGTCGCTATGCGTGCTTATATCTCTGAGAGTCTGAGAAAAGGACACATACGACCCTCAAAGTCACCTGTTGCCGCTGGTTTTTTCTTTAAGAAAAAATATGGTTCTTTAACCCTTTCATGACCAAAGGTCATTGATGCCCCAGTGTCCAGGTCAAAATTTACAAATCTGACATGCGTCACTTTAAGTGGTAATAGCTTTGGAACACTTTTACTTATCCACGCCATTCTGAGATTGTTTTCTCGTGACACATTGTACTTCATGACAGTCATAAATTTGAGTCAATATATATCACCTTTATTTATGAAAAAATCCCAAATTTACCAAAAATAAATAAAAATTAGCAATTTTCTAAATTTCAATTTCTCTGCTTCTAAAACAGAAAGTGATACCTCATAAAATATTTATTACATAACATTCCCCATATGTCTACTTTATGTTGGCATCATTTTGGAAATGTTATTTTATTTTTTTAGGACGTTACAAGGCTTAGAAGTTTAGAAGCAATTCTTAAAATTTTTAAGAAAATTTCCAAAACCCACTTTATAAGGACTAGTTCAGGTCTGAAGTCACTTTGTGGGGCCTATATAGTAGATACCCCCATAAATGACCCCATTGTAGAAACTAGACCCCTCAAGTTACTTAAAACCAATTTTACAAATGTTATTAACCCTTTAGGTGTTCCACAAGAATTAAAGGAAAATGGCGAGGAAATTTCTAAATTTCACTTTTTTAGCAGATTTTATATTTTATTACATTTTTTTCTTTAACACATTAAGGGTTAACAGCCAAACAAAACTCAATATTTATTACTCTGATTCTGCGGTTTACAGAAACACCCAACATGTGGTCGTAAACTGATGTAAGGGCGCACGGCAGGGCGCAGAAGGAAAGGAACACTGTATGGTTTTTGGAAGGCAGATTTTGCTGTAAATTGGTTTTCTGAACGCCATATGTTTTTTATTTTTCTACCGATCGTCTTGTGCAGGGGCTAATTTTTTGCAGAAAGAGTTGAGGTTTTTATTTGTACTATTTTTGGGTACATAGGATTTTTTGATCATTCATTATTACACTTTATGGGACAAGGTGGCCAAAAAATTGGCTGTTTTGGAACCTTTTTTTTTTTTTTTACAGCGTTCATCTGAGGGGTTAGGTCATGTGACAGTTTTATAGAGCAGATCGTTACGGACGTGGCAATACCCAATATGTATACTTTTTCTTATTTATTTAAGTTTTACACAATAATAGCATTTCTGAAACCAAAAAAATGATGTTTTAGTGTCTCCATAGTCTGAGAGCCGTAGCTTTTTTATTTTTTGGGCGATTGTCTTAAATATGGGCTTTTTTTACGGGATGAGGTAACGGTTTGATTGGTACTATTTTGGGGTATATACGCCTTTTTTGATCGCTTGCTGTCGCACTTTTTGTGATGTAAGGTGACAAAAATGGCTTATTTTTTTACACCGTTTTTATTTTTTATTTTTTATGGTGTTTATTGGACGGGGTTGATGATGTGATATATTTATAGAGATGGTCGCTACGGACGCGGTGACACCTAATATGTGTGGTTTTTGTTAGTTTTTTTGTTTTTTTTATAGGAAAAGGATTTTTTTTTTTTACATTTTTATTTATTTATTTTTACTTTTATTATTTTCACATTTTTTTTTATCAGTTCCCTCTTGGATCTTGAAGATCCAGTGGGGCTGATGGTTGTACTATACTTTGCAATGCTTTTGCATTGCAAAGTATAATACAATCAGATGCCTGTAGGTGGCAGCACCGGACGCCTATGCCATGGCAACCGGACGCCTTTGCAAAGCGTCCGGTTGCCATGGCAACCATCAGGCGCTGCGATCGCAGCAGCCCTGATGGTTGAGAGAGAGGGAGCCCCCTCCCTCTATTAACCCCATGGATGCCGCTACTGCGGCATCTATGCGGTTACAGCAGTGTCAGCAAAGAGCTGACACACGCTGCTGATGGCGGCGGCTCAGGAATGGAGCCGCCGCCATCACACACAGAAGGGGGACCGCATCGGGGGCAGGGGGCAGCATTTTACTTATTACAGATCGGGGCAGGAGGAGGCGGACGCATCGGGGGCAGGGGGCAGCATTTTACTTATTACAGATCGGGGCAGGAGGGGGCGGACGCATCGGGGGCAGGGGGCAGCATTTTACTTATTACAGATCGGGGCAGGAGGGGGCGGACGCATCGGGGGCAGCATTTTACTTATTACAGATCGGGGCAGGAGGGGGCGGACCGCATCGGGGGCAGGGTAAGAAGAAGGACAAGAAGGGGGCACAGATCGGGGGCTTCAGGACACATTACCGATTTCAGGCTGTGATCTGCAGAGCGCAGATCAGAGCCTGAAACCGGCATTTTAACACTGCCTCGATCCGATTGGTTAGTCTGCACAGACTAACCAATCGGATCGATTGCCGGCAAGGCGCCACTCTGATTGGCCCCTTGCTGGCATTACTAGATTGTATGCTGTCCGTGACAGCAGCAGTGCAGGGGCAGAAGCTTTAATCCAAGCGCTTTGCAGCGCTTGGATTAAAGAGCTGGCTTGACGTCTATACACGTGATAGCTGCACGGGGTATGTGCAGCTATCACGTATATATACAGATCCGCGTCGTGAAGAGGTTAAGACCATGTCTGTATTTCAGGGAGCTGAACAGTATCACTATTCGTGACCCTTATCTGCTTCCTCTGATCCCGGACCTGTTTAACCAGGTTGTTGGGGCTAAAGTCTTTTCCAAATTAGACCTAAGAGGGGCATACAACCTGGTCAGGGTCAGAGAAGGAGACGAATGGAAGACAGCCTTCAATACCCCTGAGGGCCATTTTGAGAATTTGGTTATGCCTTTTGGTTTAATGAATGCCCCAGCCGTTTTTCAGCATTTCGTGAACAGCATTTTTTATCATTTAATGGGAAAATTTGTATTAGTGTATTTGGATGACATTTTGATTTTTTCTCCTGATTTCAAAACTCATAAGGAACACTTACGTCAGGTCTTGCTCATCCTGCAAGAGAATAAATTATACGCAAAACTGGAAAAATGTGTGTTTGCGGTTCCAGAAATTCAATTTCTGGGGTTTCTTCTCTCCGCTTCTGGTTTTTGCATGGACCCCGAGAAGGTCCGCGCTGTGCTTGAGTGGGAGCTTCCTGAGAATCAGAAGGCGCTGATGCGTTTTTTGGGCTTTGCCAATTTTTACAGGAAGTTTATTTTGAATTATTCCTCTGTTGTTAAACCACTCACTGATATGACCAGAAAGGGGGTAGATTTTTCTTCCTGGTCGGTAGAGGCGCGTAAGGCCTTTTCTAATATCAAGGAGAGTTTTGCTTCCGCTCCCATCCTGGTACAACCTGATATTTCTTTACCCTTCATAGTTGAGGTTGATGCTTCTGAGGTGGGTGTGGGTGCGGTCTTGTCTCAGGGTTCCTCTCCTGCCAAATGGCGACCGTGTGCCTTTTTCTCGAAGAAACTCTCCTCCGCAGAGAGAAATTACGATGTGGGAGATAGGGAATTGTTGGCCATCAAGTTGGCTTTTGAGGAATGGCGCCATTGGCTAGAGGGAGCCAGACACCCTATTACCGTGTTTACTGACCATAAAAATCTGGCCTACTTGGAGTCAGCCAAGCGTCTGAACCCGAGACAGGCCAGATGGTCTTTGTTCTTTTCAAGGTTTAATTTTGTTGTCACGTTCTGCCCTGGGGTTAAGAATGTGAAGGCAGATGCCCTGTCACGTTGTTTTCCAGGAGGTAGGAATTTTGAAGACCCAGGTCCCATTTTGGCTGAAGGTGTGGTGGTCTCTGCTCTTTTTCCTGAATTGGAGGCAGAGGTGCAGGCAGCCCAGTCGGAGGCTCCTGATCTTTGTCCTCCTGGGAGGTTGTTTGTGCCTCTCGCTTTGAGACACAAGATTTTTAAGGAACACCACGATACGGTCCTTGCTGGGCACCCGGGGGCAAGAGCCACACTGGATCTCATCGCTCGGAGATTCTGGTGGCCTGCGCTTCGTAAGTCGGTTGAGGGTTTTGTGGCAGCCTGCGAGACTTGCGCTCGTGCCAAAGTTCACGGCCATCAGGTCCTCTCCTTCCATTACCCATTCCTTCCCGTCCTTGGACACATCTGTCCATGGACTTCATAACGGACCTGCCTCGTTCCTCGGGGAAGACTGTGATTCTGGTGGTGGTGGACCGTTTTAGCAAAATGGTGCATTTCATCCCTTTTCCTGGTTTGCCCAATGCTAAGACGCTGGCGCAGGCGTTTATTGATCACATTGTCAAATTGCATGGTATTCCTAGTCTCTGATAGGGGCACGCAGTTTGTTTCCAGATTCTGGAAGGCTTTCTGTTCTCGCTTGGGGGTTTGGTTGTCATTCTCTTCTGCTTTCCACCCGCAGTCGAATGGCCAGACAGAGCACGTCAATCAGAATCTGGAGACATATCTGCGCTGTTTTGTGGCGGAGAATCAGGAGGATTGGTGTTCTTTTTTGTCCCTTGCTGAGTTTGCTTTAAATAACCGTCGTCAGGAGTCCTCTGATAAGTCACCATTTTTTGGTGCATATGGGTTTCATCCGCTGTTTGGGACTTTCTCAGGAGAGGGGTCTTCTGGTTTACCTGATGAGGACAGATTCTCCTCGTCTTTGTCATCTATTTGGCAAAAGATTCAGGATAATCTAAAGAGCATGAGTGAGAGATATAAGCATGTGGCAGATAAGAGACGTGTGCCTGGTCCGGTCCTGAATGTTGGTGATCTGGTGTGGTTGTCTACCAAGAATATCAAATTGAAGGTTCCCTCCTGGAAGTTGGGTCCTAGGTTTATTGGGCCTTACAAGATCCTGTTGTAACGGTCACGTCCACACACACACAGGGGGAAGGGTAGTGACCACTGCGCTCCACCCTCACCCCTGGCCCTGCCTACTTGCCTCACGAGTCCTGATGACAGGGGACAACTGGACGGCAGTCCCTAACTTAGGATATGTGCAGGGAAGACAGACAAGACAAAATACGGAACATGAACGGACCGGGTCAGAACCAAGAGAGCTACGCAGTACAACGGATTAAGCAAAGAATGGTCAGGAGAAGCCGGGGTCAAATACCAGGAGAGTAGCGAAGTACAAGAGGAGTCCTAAGAGAGTAGTCAGGTGGGAGCCGAGGTCACAAAACCAGGATGTATGCGCAGTACAGGAGGAGCAGGCAGAGGATCGTCAGGGAACAGGATCAGGTAAATATTCAGTAGTCCAACAAATAGCCAGGAACCTAGAAATTAACAGGCAACCTGTAGCCAGCAGGCTGCCTGTATTTATAGTGGGGAGTGAGGGTCATGTGACGTGGCCAGCGTCACATGACCGACAGACCAACCAGTCGAGCACCGAGTGATCAGCTCGGCGCTCAAGGCAGACTAGGAGCAGGGAGCCACCCAGCTAGTAAAGCCGCCCTGGGAATGAGGTCAAACACAGAACCTCATTCCAAAAGCTAAGCAACAGTTCTGCGGGCAATGGGGGACCGAGTGCACCTTCGGAACCCCGTGACAGTACCCCCCCCTTTACGAGGGGCCACCGGACCCAAGACTTCAGGCGATGGCTTTTCAGGGTGTTCTAAATGAAATTTACGAACAAGTCTAGGAGCATGAACCTCCCTGGCAGGTACCCAAGATCTCTCTTCAGGTCCATACCCCTTCCAGTGAATCAGGTACTGCAAGGAATTACGCACCTTCCTGACATCCACTATTTTAGACACCACATACTCGACAGCATCATTAACAAGAACCGGCGGAGGCGAGGCTTTCGATGGTACTACCGGTTCAAAATATTTTTTAAGTAGAGATTTATGGAACACATTATGAATGTGGAATGACTCGGGCAGCTCCAACCTAAATGATACCGGGTTAATCACCTCCGTGATCTTATATGGACCAATAAAACGAGGAGCAAATTTTCTAGAAGCTACCTTGAGAGATAGATTCTTGGAGGACAACCATACTTTATCCCCAACCTGAAAGTTCACCCCCCTTGAACGTCTCCTATAGGCCTTGAGTTTTTGAGAACTTTGAGCCTTTTCTAGGTTCGATTGAACCCGGGCCCAAACAGTGCACAGTTCGGAGGAGAGTTTATCAGCTTCAGGGTTAGAGGAGGAGACGGACGACCCAGAATGAAAACGGGGATGAAAACCATGGTTACAAAAGAAAGGGGAGACCCCAGCAGATGAATTGACACGGTTATTCAGAGCAAATTCAGCCAACGGAAGGAATTTGACCCATAATTGCTGGTCATCAGCAACATACAACCTCAGGAATTGTTCCACAGATTGATTAAGGCGTTCAGTCTGCCCATTACTCTCAGGATGGTAGGCGGAAGAAAGAGACAACGAAATTTTACATCTTTGACAGAAGGCCCTCCAGAATTTGGACACAAACTGCACACCCCTGTCCGAAACAATATTTTCCGGGATGCCATGTAAACGAACAATCTCTCTCACAAAAATAGATGCCAGGGTTTTAGCATTCGGAAGTTTAGACAGGGGAATGAAATGAACCATCTTGCTAAACCTATCGACCACTACCCAAACCACAGTCTTACCCTCCGCCAGCGGTAGGTCAGTTATAAAGTCCATCGAGATATGGGACCAGGGTCTACTGGGAATGGGTAGGGGTCGTAGGTTACCAGCAGGGCGAGTCCTAGGTGTCTTAGACCTGGCACAAACCTCACAGGCTGACACGTAGGACTTGACATCCCTGGTCAGAGTGGGCCACCAATAAGATCTAGAAACCAGATCCTTAGTGCCCTCAATACCCGGATGTCCACAAAAGGCAGAATCGTGACACTCACCCAACAGCTGGAGACGAAATTGTACAGGAACAAACAACTTATCTGTTGGGGTGGATACCGGTGCCAGATGTTGTTCAGCCTTAATGCGAGCCGAGATATCCTGGGTTAGAGCCGCTAAGAAGATGTTTGCTGGTAGGATGGATTCAGGCGGCGTCTCAGTGGGTTGAAAAGCATGGAAGCTCTGAGATAATGCGTCTGCCTTCACATTTTTATTTCCCGGCCTGAACGTAATGGAGAAATCAAAACGGGTAAAAAACAGAGCCCATCGGGCTTGTCGGGGATTCAACCTCTTAGCGGACTCGAGAAACATTAGGTTTTTATGGTCAGTGACAACAGTTACTCGATGCCTTGCCCCTCCAAAAAATGTCTCCACTCCTCAAATGCCCATTTAATGGCCAACAGCTCCCTATTCCCTATGTCGTAGTTTCTCTCCGTGGGAGAGAATTTCCTAGAGAAGAAGGCACACGGTCTCAGGTTAGTGAGGCTAGCAGGACCTTGTGAAAGGACTGCTCCTGCGCCGTCCTCGGACGCATCCACCTCCACAATAAAGGGTCTCTCCTGATCAGGCTGGATCAGAATGGGAGCGCTACTAAATGCCTTTTTTAATGTTTCAAATGAAGAAATGGCCTTGGTAGACCAATTCTCCAAATCCGCCCCTTTCTTAGTAAGGTCGGTCAATGGCTTAGCAATTACAGAAAAATTCATGATAAATTTACGGTAGTAATTAGCGAAACCCAAAAACCGTTGTAAAGCTTTTAAGGATGAAGGCCTTACCCATTCCTTAATTGCTAAAACCTTACCAGGATCCATCTTAAAGGCGTGAGGAGTCAAAACATGCCCTAGAAACAGTATCTCCTGTACACCAAAGACACATTTCTCTTGCTTAGCGGATAGCTGGTTCTCCCTCAACACCTCTAATACTTGTTTGACATGGGACACATGATATTCGAAATCAGGAGAGAATATCAAAATGTCGTCAAGATAGACAATAATAAATTTACCTAAGAACTCCCTAAGAATATCGTTCATTAAGTTTTGGAACACAGCTGGGGCATTGCTGAGTCCAAAAGGCATCACCTGATATTCAAAGTGTCCTATCGGAGTATTGAACGCTGTCTTCCATTCGTCTCCCTCCTTGATTCGGATTAGATTGTATGCCCCTTTCAGGTCAATCTTGGAAAACCAGGTTGCCCCCAAAACCTGGTTAAATAAATCCGGAATCAATGGGAGAGAGTATCTATTTTGGACAGTGATTTTATTTAATCTCCGGTAATCAATACAAGGCCTAAGACCACCATCCTTCTTTTTAACAAAGAAAAACCCTGCTCCCATAGGAGAGACTGAAGGTCTAATATGCCCTTTAGCAAGGCTCTCCTTAATATAATCTTCCATAGCCTTGCGTTCGGGCCCTGAAAGATTATAAATTCGACCTTTAGGAAATTCGGCACCCTCAATTAGCTCTATGGCGCAATCATAAGGTCTATGGGGGGGGAGAACCTCTGGAGTAAGGGAAGAGAACACATCAGAATATTCCTTAATAACAGAGGGTAATGTATTAGACCTTACTGAAACCCCAGCCTGGACCACGGACAAGCATGAGTCACACTTAGGTCCCCATTTCACCAACTCTCCTTTGGACCAATCAATTGTGGGGTTATGTAAACGGAGCCAAGGCAACCCTAGTACCACCTCAACCGGTAGGTTCTCCAGGACTAGAAGAGAACATCTCTCAGAGTGGCACACACCCACGGACAGAGAAATTTCAGAGGTACATGACCTCACCGTACCACCAATCAGGGGAGTAGCATCAATAGCCATGACATGGATAGGTGTAGGTAAAGCAAACATTGGAATACCCAATTTACAAGCAAACTCAAAGTCAATAAAGCTGGCCGCTGAACCTGAGTCAATAAAGGCCTTACCCGGCCACTTATTAACCCCCAGAGAAATTGTTATGGGTACCAAAAGCTTACCTTTAGAAAAAATCAGGGTGTACCTGGTCTTTAGGTTGTCTTGCCCTAGAAGACTTGTCAGAGAGGTCCCTCTTAGGACACTTGTTGATCCAATGGCCAGGATCTCCACAGTAGAAGCACTCTCCGCGTCTGCGACGAAGATTACCCCGGGTCATGCCAACCTGCATGGGTTCCTCGGTGGAGACCTCAGTGTTGTCCCTGGAAAAGGCCTCTGGCTGGACCACCATCTGAGAACAGAACTGTCGTTCTTGTCGTCTCTCTCTAACTCGTCTGTCAAGTCGGACAACTAGGGTCATCATCTCCTCTAAGGTATCAGGAATTTGGTAATTGACCAATAGATCTTTTAAATTATCAGATAGACCAGACCTAAACTGACTCTTCAGGGCTGGTTCATTCCATCCTGAGGGGACACACCACCGTCTGAATTGGGTGCAATACTCCTCCGCAGGGAGATGGCCCTGAACCAGTGCCCTAAGAGCTGTCTCGGCTACCAGGGCCCTGTCTGGTTCGTCATAAAGGGTACCCAGGGCCTGAAAAAACCACTCCACAGAAGTTAGACAACTGGCCCCAGGAGGTAACGAAAATGCCCAGTCCTGGGGATCATCCTGTAGTAGAGAAATGATAATCCCCACGCGTTGGCTCTCGGGACCGGAGGACACGGGGCGCAAACGGAAGTAGAGTTTGCAATTCTCCTTAAAGGAGAGAAACCTCTTCCGGTCTCCAGAAAAGGGTTCTGGGAGCTTGATCTGGGGTTCAAAATATGGACTGGAGGACAGAGGAGTGGAAGAACCTTGCCCTAACTCACAAGAACGGAGTTTCTCTCCTAGCTCCTGCACCCTCTGTGTCAAGTTAGAGACATGGTCAGTCAGGGTAGTAAGAGGATTCATGATACAGTGGTTATTGGGCCTGTTAATCTGTAACGGTCACGTCCACACACACACAGGGGGAAGGGTAGTGACCACTGCGCTCCACCCTCAACCCTGGCCCTGCCTACTTGCCTCACGAGTCCTGATGAGAGGGGACAACTGGACGGCAGTCCCTAACTTAGGATATGTGCAGGGAAGACAGACAAGACAAAATACGGAACATGAACGGACCGGGTCAGAACCAAGAGAGCTACGCAGTACAACGGATTAAGCAAAGAATGGTCAGGAGAAGCCGGGGTCAAATACCAGGAGAGTAGCGAAGTACAAGAGGAGTCCTAAGAGAGTAGTCAGGTGGGAGCCGAGGTCACAAAACCAGGATGTATGCGCAGTACAGGAGGAGCAGGCAGAGGATCGTCAGGGAACAGGATCAGGTAAATATTCAGTAGTCCAACAAATAGCCAGGAACCTAGAAATTAACAGGCAACCTGTAGCCAGCAGGCTGCCTGTATTTATAGTGGGGAGTGAGGGTCATGTGACGTGGCCAGCGTCACATGACCGACAGACCAACCAGTCGAGCACCGAGTGATCAGCTCGGCGCTCAAGGCAGACTAGGAGCAGGGAGCCACCCAGCTAGTAAAGCCGCCCTGGGAATGAGGTCAAACACAGAACCTCATTCCAAAAGCTAAGCAACAGTTCTGCGGGCAATGGGGGACCGAGTGCACCTTCGGAACCCCGTGACACCTGTCTGTCATCAATCCTGTTGCCTACCGTCTTGATCTTCCTCAGACTTGGAAGATCCATAATGTTTTTCATAAGTCCTTATTGAAACCTTATGTTCAACCCATTGTACCCTCGCCTTTGCCTCCTCCTCCGATTATGGTTGATGGGAATCTTGAATTTCAGGTCTCTAAGATTGTGGATTCTCGTCTTGTCCGCGGTTCTCTCCAGTACCTCGTTCATTGGGAGGGTTATGGTCCTGAGGAGAGGATGTGGGTCCCAGTGACGGACATTAAGGCCACTCGTCTCATCAGGGCTTTCCATAGGTCCCATCCTGAGAAGGTGGGCTCTGAGTGTCCGGAGTCCACTCGTAGAGGGAGGGGTACTGTCACAACCAGACAGCTGAGAAGCTCTGACAGAAGCCTTTCAGAACCTCCTCCTTGAGTTTTCTTTGTTTTGGTTTTCAGTTCCTTATCTCGTTAGTCTCTCTCAGCTGTCATGTAGTTGGACTGATTGCATCCCTTTAAATTCCTCCTCATAATGCATTAGTGTGCGGCTTATACAACTTCCTGGAGTGTGTGTGCATGCTGTTCCTATTTCCCAGTCTTCTACAAGATAAGTGCTGTACATTCATTTGTGATTTTCTGTTTGCTGGATCCCAGATGACCCTGACTCCCTCCGTGTCTAGTGTAGGGAGCCGGTGGTCGTGTCCCCTCACTATTGTAGGGTGTTCAGGTGTTTTATAGTCTAGGTACGAGGATATGCGATCATCCACCTTTGGGGTGTTCGCATAGGCTGAGCAGTCAGGGAGAGTGCCAGGTCTCATGCAGGGGTCTCCCTTTTGTTCCTTAGTTTTGGATCCAGTGAGTCATCGATTCTTTTGCATTGTCTTGTTTCCTGTACACCTTCCGTGACATCACCAGACAGAAAAAATCTAGTGATTATGTGGCTGGAGGTATATTAGACAGTCATTGGATAACAATTTTACTTCAGAAAAATTATTCATTCAAAGTACAGAAAAGAAAAAGTGATTATGTGGCTGAAGGTATATTAGACAGTTATTGGATATCAATTTTACTGCAGGCCAGTACAAAAACATGTCAAATACATATGTTTTAATGAACTAAAAATATATAATTGGATTAAAAACATGGCTAACGAATTCTTCCCTCTTGAATAAACCCCAAATGATAATAGGTGAAATTCAATAACACGTGGTCGTCATAGGTGTTGAATTCCTCCAAGGCCCCAACAATTAGGCATTCACCGTACAGAAAAGATTAAGTGACCATGTGGCTGGAGGTATATTAGACGGTCAAGGGATATCAATTTTAATGCAGTCCAGTGGACTACAGGCCCCAAAAATTATTCATTCACCGGACAAAAAACATCAAGTGATTGTTTGGCTGGAGGTATATTACAGGGTCATTGGATATCAATTTTACTGCAGGCCAGTGAAGTACAGGCCAGAAACATTATGCATACACCGTACAGAAAAGAACAAGTGATTATGTGTCTAGAGGTATATTAGTGAGCCACTCAACCAACTCTGGTGCGTTCTTTGATGTAATTGCACGCACCTTCTTCAACTTCCCACTTAGGCTCCGGCCTGGTGCACCTGCCCGACCCCTACCACCCCTGCGGAATGGCCTGCCTCTTCCTCTGTCTGTCATTTTCAAAATGACCCTGTTACAAAGTCCCTATACAAGAGCAGTATTTGTGGAAGCAGGTATATCGCAGGCCTATATTTTGTGGAAGCTGGTTTATAGAACCCAATAATGAGTATTTGCTGGAAGCCGGTAAATCAAACCCCTTAATCAATATTTGGTGGAAGCTGGTGTATCGCAGGCCTCAATCAATTTTTGGTGGAAGCCGGTATATCAATCCCCTCTAAGACGCACCGGCCCATAAGACGCACCTAGGTTTTACAGGAGAAAAATACGTAAAAAATATTTTCCATTAGACCTCAGGTCAGACCAACAATCAGACTTTCAATGTTAATCAGACCTCAGCTCACAGCCCCAATCAGACCCCAAATGTTAATAAGACCCCAATAAGCCTCAGATCAGACCCCAATGTAAATGACCCCCAATCAGATCTCAGATAAGAGCCCCATGCCTCTCATATCAGTCCCCACTGCCTCTCATATCAGCTCCCCATTACCTTCCAAATCAGCCCCCATGTGTCTCTTATCAGCCCACATGCCTCTAATATCAGCCCCATGCCTCTTATGTCTGCCCCCATGCCTCTTATGTCTGCCCCATGCCTGTTTTGTCTGCCCCCATGCCTGCTTTGTCTACCTTATGCCTCTTATTACTGCCCCCATGCCTATTATGTCTGCCCCATGCTCTTATTACTGCCCCCATGCCAGTTATGTCTGCCCCATGCTCTTATTACTGCCCCCATGCCGGTTATGTCTGCCCCATGCTCTTATTACTGCCCCCATGCTCTTATTACTGCCCCCATGCTTCTTTTTACTGCTCCCATGCCTCTTATGACTGCCCCCCATGCCTCTTGTTACTGCCCCCCATGCCTCTTATGTCTGTCCCATGCTCTTATTACTGCCCCATGCCTCTTATTACTGCCCTCATGCCTGTTATTACTGCCCCTATGCCTCTCAGTTTACACCCCAGCATCCTCAGAACATATAAAATAAAGAAACCACTTACCCTTCCAGCTCCTGGACGCCGCTGCTCCTCACCGCCCACACTTTTTATCCTCCTGCTGTCAACTGTACTGTGAACTGGCGAGCACAGTGTGAGGTCACAGAGCGCCCTCACGCTGTATGCAGCCACTGCACATCACAGCCGACAGCTGAGCAGAGGACCAGGAAGCAGTGAGTACAGAGGCTTCACCGCTTCCCGGTCCTCCGTTGCTAATGAGCGCTTCCGTAATGGAAGCGCTCATTAGCATTCGGCTCATAAGACTCAGGGACATTTTTCCAAAGTGGAGGAAAAAAAACGGCGTCATATAGGGTGAAAAATACAGTATTTTGTGGAAGCAGTTATATAGAACCCAATAATGAGTATTTGCTGGAAGCTGGTAAATCAAACCCCTTAATCAACATTTGGTGGAAGATGGTGTATCGCAGGACTCAATCAATATTTGGTGGAAGCCGGTATATAAATACCCTGTATCAGTATTTTGTGGAAACAGGTATATAGAACCCAATAATGAGTATTTGCTGGAAGCTGGTAAGTCAAACCCCTTAATCAATATTTGGTGGAAGCTGGTGTATCACAGGCCTCAATCAATATTTGGTGGAAGCCGGTATATCAATACCCTCTAACAGTATTTTGTGGAAACAGGAATATAGATCCCAATAATGAGTATTTGCTGGAAGCCGGTAAATGAAACCTCTTAATCAATATTTTGTGGAAGCCGGTGTATCGTAGACCTCAATCAATATTTGGTGGAAGCTGGTGTATTACACCCCTCAATCATATATATATTTTTTTTGGGCAACAGGTATATCACACCAGTTGCAATTAGTTATTCCAATAGCGTTTGTCCCTCTATCTAGCTGCGGCATCTCAGCAGAACCGCACTCAACTGCTGCACAATACAAATGCACTATAATATACTTTCTATGTTAAAAGGTATATTATAGGTATATCACACCCCGCAATCAGTTTTTTTGGGGGGCCACCAGGTATATCACACCAGTTGCAATTACTTATTCCAATAGTGTTTGTCCCTCTATCTAGCTGCGGTATCTCAGCAGAACCACACACAACTGCTGCACAATACAAATGCACTATAATATACTTTCTATGTTAGAAGGTATATTATAGGTATATCACACCCCCCTATCAGTTTTTTTTTTTTTTGGGGGGGAGCAGGTATATAAGACCAGTTGCAATTAGTTATTCCAATAACGTTTGTCCCTCTATCTAGCTGTGGTATCTAACAGAATCACACACAACTGCTGCACAATACAAATGCATTATAATATACTTTCTATGTTAGAAGGTATTTTATAGGTATATCACACCCCCCTATCAGTTTTTTTTTGGGGGAGCAACAGGTATATCACACCTGTTGCAATTACTTATTCCAATAGCATTTGTCCCTCTATCTAGCTGCGGTATCTCAGCAGCACCGCACACAACTGTTGCAGAATAATATACCTTAAGCCACATAATCACTTGTTCTTTTCTGTCCGGTGAATGCCTAATGTTTGAGGCCTGTACTCCACTAGCCTGCAGTAAAATGTATATTTAATAACCGTCTAATATACCTCCAGCCACATAATCACTTGATATTTTCTGTCCAGTGAATGAATAATTTTCGGAGCTTGTAGTCCACTGGCCTGCAGTAAAATTGATATCCATTGACCGTCTAATATACCTCCAGCCACATAATCACTTGAACTTTTATGTACGGTGAATGCCTAATTGTTGGGGCCTCGGAGGAATTCAACACCTATGACGACCACGTGTTATCAAATGTTACCTATTATCATTTGAAGTTTATTCAAGAGGGGGGGTTTCGTTAGCCATGTTTCTAATCCATATGTATTGGACATGTATTTGTACAGGCCTGCAGTAAAATTGATATCCAAAGACTGTCTAAAATACCTCCAGCCACATAATCACTTGTTCTTTTCTGTACGTGAATGAATAATTTTTGGGGCCTGTACTACACAGGCCTGCAGTAAAATTGTTATCCAATGACCGTCTAATATACCTCCAGCCACATAATCACTTGATCTTTTATGTACGGTGAATGCATAATTTTTGGGGCCTGTAAACTAACTGGCCAACAGTAAAATTGTTATACGGTGACCGTCTAATGTACCTCCAGCCATATTATCAATTGTTCTTTTCTGTCAGATGAATGCCAAATTTTTGGGGCCTGTACTCCACTGGCCTGAAGAAAAATTAATAACTAATGACCGTTTAGTAAACATCCAGCCACATAATTACTTGATCTTTTATGTACGGTTAATGCATAATTTTTGGGGCCTGTAATCTAACTGGCCAACAGTAAAATTGTTATACGGTGACTGCCTAATGTACCTCCAGCCACATTATCAATAAAATGCCCTTCTCGAACATTACCTGATATGTGATGTTTCCACCCACTGGAACTCCACATTCCATATGTTAGACCACCTGTACGAGCAAGGAAGGCAGTCAATGGTTTCTTAATGCAGCAGACAAACAGATTTACTCCCCGTTGTAATTTAAATCTTAGCCAGTGGCAGTTTGTGCGTGACAGGAGGAGGGAATATTATTTGTCAGACAGAAGAACTACAGGATGAATTATGTCATTCCACTCCTTCACATTCTGGAGGGAATGTTGAGAAATATGATTTGTGAGGGGCAGGGGCGTCGCTAGGGCTTTTTATCCGGGGCCAGGGCTCCGAATCAAACTACCACTGCCCCGAACCTCGCCACAACAAAGTCAGCAACAGTCCCAGCATCTCCTCTTATACTTTGTCCGGAGACATACGCAGCGCCCGCCGCCACTTCTGCAGAGGCATCGGGACAGGCCGTGACGTCACACCGCATGTCCAATTAGCTGCCTGCTTCAGCAAGAGGCTGCTGGTGACCGGCGGGCTTCATGTAAGTGACAGGGCCTGCCGCCATTGTGCTAGTAACCCTCTGATAACAGCCTGTGGGTGCATTAGAGGGACATTACTGGGTGCAGTTTGGAAAGTTACTATGGGCACTATAGGGAGATTACTGGGTGCACTTGAGGGAGATTACTGGGGGCAGTGGAGGAAGTTACTATGAGCACTATAGGGAGATTAATAGGTGCACATTACTGTGGGCACTATAGGGACATTACTGGGGGCATGAACATTACCGGAGGCAGTTGGGGGTCATTACTGTGGGCGTTATAGAGACATTTCTGGGAGCAGTGGGGGAATATTACTGGGGGGCACTGTGGGGATATTATTATAGTGAAGGCACTGTAAGGGGCTCAGGGGCATAATTAATACTGATAGCCCAACCGGGGCATTGCTATTACTTGGACCACTATAAGGAAGTATTTTATATACGAGTACACTGTAGGGGACATTACAGGGGGCCTTATAACTGCAGGGGCACTATAGGCATGCATTAGACAGTAACCACTGGTGGTCCTATAGGGAAAACTATGACTACTGGGGACACTATAAAGGTGGATAAATACTACTGGAGGTACCACAGACGTTATTATTAATACTATAGAGAGTCTTATTACTGCTGGGTGCACTATGGTGGTCGTTATTATGGGGCACAATATGGAGGGCACTCTTACTAACAGGGGCACTTTTGGGAATCTGAATCATTATTGGGGGCATTTTGGGAGCACTATTGCTAATAAGGGCTCACTGAGAAAGAATTATTGCTCTTGGTAGGACTTTTATATGACTATGGAGGGACAAACCTGTATGGCAATATAATTTTTGCGGTATCGTTTTTGGGGAGCACAGCAGGCAAGGTACTGGGGGCTTCAGCAGGATAATATTGTTGGGGCAGCAGGATGGTAGGATGAAGATAATAGAAAAATGAGGAACCTAAGATGTCTGTTTGGTAAACTCTGAAGAGACAAGATGCTGCTGAAAGTAGTAGTCATGTGCCAAGGGGAGAGGATGAGGAAAGAAAAATGCTACATCAGAGGAGACGTCGCCTATGAAGCACTGGATGTAATAGGTATGTGGTGCCGTGTTCTGCATGTTAGATAGTTTCCATGCAGCAAGTAAAATATAATATATGTTTAGTCCTAGGGTGTGTGTGGGGGGGGGGAGGCAGGGCGGATACTTTGAGAATATGGCACATATGCATTGGGGCTTGTGCTCCAGATCTTTTGAGACGCTAGCAACGCCCCTGGCGAGGGGAAAGACAACGAGACGCCTACATCTCATGGCCACCTGAGCCCTGAGAAGGATAAACTGGCAGAGAAGGAGGAGGATGAGGAGGAAGATCAACCAGGATTTACAGACACTGGTGCCTGATGCAACAGAATTGGTTATTATGCCACTAATGATTATACCATAGTGGCCTCCCCACTCTTTCATGGGGCCACTTTTGTCACTGTTACTGCTGCTGCCACCCTCCCCACTCTATCTTGGGGCCACTACTTTATACTACTGTTTATAAAATTTATTAGACACTTGGCCAGCACACTGGAATTGGGCCCCCAAGTTGGTTAAAAATACTGCATTATTTAGCTGTAACTTCCAAGCCTTCACACTCAGATTGGGCCACCAAGTGGGAATATCTCTTAGGGTGGGTTCACCCCAGCGCTCCACTGGTTTTCAGCCTTTCATCCGATGGATCTGCCTGTGTGTTCTTTAAAACGGAAACAAACATTTCCGTTTTAATTAGCCTACACTTCAATGGAGGACAGATGTCATTGTATTGACAACCGTTTGCTACTTTTAGGCAGATTGACTGGGGTATACCTTATTTATTGGAGATTTTGTGACAAATTAATTTATAACGAATTGAATATCTTCCCGATTCAAACTTTCAAAACACACGCTACTACAGACAACACTTTGAAGTAAAAGTAAAAGTGCCTAACCAGGATAAAATACATGCAGCAGAGTTTGCATATGTTACATTCAGATTTTGATGCAGAGTGTGCTGCTGTTTTGTACCCTTGAACTCCTAACCTTCCATGTGTTTCACAAAATGTTTATTTCATGCGTGCATGAATGGCAATCCTATTATCCTGGAAAACAACAAATTCGGGTTCATCTTTTTGAAATGCATTATCTGTTGGTAGCAACAATTTGAGCAAACAGGCTGTTTACGTACGGGGAAAAGCACAGGGTGACCTAGTAATACAGAATGTGCAAAGATGAAACTTGATAACTCTTTAAACCATTTGTAATTTTAGGTACAGTCCTGATCAAAAGTTTAAGACCACTTGAAAAATGGCAAAAAAATCTTATTTTACATTGTTGGATCTTAACAAGCTTCCAAGTAGAGCTTCAACAGGCAACAAGAAGAAATGAGAGGGAGACAAAAAAAATTTTGAGCATTCAATTAATTGAAAATAACAATTAAACTGAAACAGGCTGTTTTTCAGCTGATCAAAACTTTAGGACCACAGGCTTTTAAAAAGCCAAATCTGTGCAAAGATGTGGATTCATTGTTATTTTCTGTCAGGTAGTCACACGTTGTGATGGCAAAGACAAAAAAACTCTCCCTTTTTGAACATGGTCGGGTTATTGAACTGCATAAGCAGGGTCTCTCACAGCGCGCCATCGCTGCTGAGGTGGGACGCAGCAAGACAGTCATTTGGAATTTCTTAAATGATCCTGAGGGCTATGAAACAAAAAAGTCAAGTGGAAAACCCCAAAAAATTTCATCAGCACTGAGCTGGAGGATCCAATTGGCTGTCCGTCAAGACACTGGACGATCCTCGACCCAAATTAAGGCCCTTAATGACTGCAGTCCCATAACCATCAGATGGCATCTGAGACTGAAGGGCTTCAAAAACAAAAAACATCTTCAAAGACCTCGTCTCCTTGAACGCCACAGAACTGCTCGTTTGGACTTTGCAAGAGAGCACCAAACATGGGACATTCAAAGGTGGAAGAAAGTTTTATTCTCTGATGAGAAAAAATTTAACCTTGATTTTCCTGATAGTTTCCAACGTTACTGGCATGACAAGCAGATCCCACCTGAGATGTTTTCTACACGCCACAGTGGAGGGGGCGCCATAATGGTCTGGGGTGCTTTTTCCTTCAGTGGAACAATGGAGCTTCAGGAAGTGCAGGGGCGTCAAACGGCCGCTGGCTATGTCCAGATGTTGCTACAGTACACAATGCCCGCAGGACAAGGGACTTCTTTCAGGAGAATAACATCACTCTTTTGGCCCATCCTGCGTGTTCCCCTGATCTAAATCCAATTGAGAACCTTTGGGGATGGATGGCAAGGGAAGTTTGCAAAAATGGACAACAGTTCCAGACAGTAGATGGCCTTCGTGCGGCCATCTTCACCACTTGGAGAAATGTTCCCACTCACCTCATGGAAACGCTTGCATCAAGCATGCCGAAACGAATTTTTGAAGTGATAAACAATAATGGCGGAGCTACTCATTACTGAGTTCATGTTTGGAAGTTGGATTTCTGTTTTGGGGAGGTTTAGTTTTTTTTTGGAGGTGTGGTCCTAAACTTTTGATCAGCTGAAAAATAACCTGTTTCAGTTTATTCGTTGTTTTTATTAAATTAAATTAAATGCTCAAAAAATGTTTTGTCTCACTCCCATTTCTTCTTGTTGCATGTTGAAGCTCTACTTGGAACCTTGTTAAGATCCAGCCATGCTAAATATGATTTTTTGCAATTTTTCAAGTGGTCTTAAACTTTTGATCAGGGCTGTAATTATTAGTGTTGGGTGAGCATGCTCGGCCTAACACTAATTTTACTTGAGCATCGCGATGCTCAGCACATCGCAGTGTTCAGCTGAATACCGCATTGCTCAAGAGCGATGCTCGAGTCTCCTTCCCACATGTTTGTTGGCTGCCGGCATTACAGTGATTGGCTGGCCGTAACGCGTCATCGGGTGCTATATAGCACCCAATGACACTTGTTTGGCTCAGTATTAGACAGGGAGAGCTGGAGAGCAGAAGGGAGAGATAGTGTAGGGAATGAAATAGCAATATTTTAGTTTTTATACTTGTTATAGACCCAAAAGTCCTTTTACGGACTATTGTGTTTGGCAGCAATATATATTTATAGCGCAACCTGTGCTAAATTGCTAAAACTTGTTAGAGACCTATAAGTCCTTTTAAGAACTATAGTTGTATCTGGCAGCAATATATATTTTTAGCGCAACCTGCTCTAAATAGCTTGCAATTGTTTGGCCGCTGGTGACAGTGACATTATCTGCGCTACATCTCCTGTGTAACGTGTACACAGCCTAAAAATTTCAGTGACATCCAGTGTACTTTTTCTGTACACGGTGTCTGCTGCGGACAGTTACATTACCTGCGCTACATCTCCTGTATAAAGTTTGCGTATCCGAAATATCAGTGACATTCAGTCCAATTTTTTTGCTGCTGGTAGCAGCAACATTACCTGTGCTACATCTCCTGTATAACGTTTGCCCATCCAAAATATCAGTGACATTAATTCAGTGTAATTTTTTATTTGCCGCTAGTGACAGCGACATTACTTGCGCTATACCTCCTGTATAACGTTTGTGTATCCTAAATATCAGTGACATTCATTCAGTGTAATTTTTTATTAGGCGGTGGTGACATGACATTACTTGCACTATACCTCCTGTATAACATTTGTGCAACCTAAATATCTGTGACATTAATTCAGTGTAATTTTTTTATTAGGTGGTGGTGACAGCGACATTACTTGTGCTATACCTCCTGTTTAACGCGTGCGCATCCTAAATATCAGAGACATTCATTCAGTGTACTTTTTATTAGCCGCTGGTGATAGCGACATTACTTGTGCTATACCTCCTGTTTAACGTGCGCACATCCTAAATATCAGTGGCATTCATTCAGTGTTATTTTTTATTAGGCGGTGGTGACAGCGACATTACTTGCGCTATACCTCCTGTTTAACGTGTGCACATCCTAAAAGTATCTGTGACATTCTGTGTACTTTATTTGCGCATACACTTACAAAACCTGTGCTACTTTATGTGTGACATACTTGCTGATGGTGCATGCAGAGGCCGTGGCCCTGGGCGCGGCGAAACTGTGCCTGCTGCCAGAAAACAAGAAACACACTCATCCACGATACCTAGCTTCATGTCCCAGTATGCAGGGCGGCGCAGAACACCACTCTCAAAGTCAGACCAGTGCGACCAGGTGGTCGGTTGGATTGCAGCAGATAATGGTCGGTTAAGCACCACCCTGTCTTCCACAAAGTCCAGTTTCAGTAGCCAAGAATCTGGTCAACAGAATCCTCACCCTGATACTCCTTCCACCCAAAATGGAGAGTATGAGCAAACAAGTGATCCCACACTGGGATATTCCAGGGAGCTGTTTTCATCGCCATTCCTTAATTTGGGCCTCTCGCCAAGCCAGCTTGAAGAGAAACATGAGGAGATCTAGTGCCCTGACGTTGGGGAACGGCAATTAGTGTTTCACGAGGTGGATGATGAAGATGAGACACAGTTGCCAATAAGTCAACCACAATTAGTGTCTCAAGAGGTTCATGATGAGTATGAGACACATTTGTCAATAACTGAGGTTGTTGTTAGATAAACAAGTCAGGAGGATGAGCAGAGTGAAGAAGTGGAAGAGGAGGTGCTGGACCATGAAGTCACTGACCCAACCTGGGAAGGTGGCAAGCCGAGCAAGGACAGCACAGACGGGGAGGGATCCACAGCACCGCAACAGGCTGGAAGAGGCAGTGGGGAGGCAAAAGGGAGAAGGCGGGCCACACCAAACAGGCCCGCAACTGTTCCCCAGAGCACCCCCTTGCGGCAATCTCCCTTGCCAAGGGGTAGGTTTTCCGCAGTCTGGCGCTTTTTTGAGGAAAGTGCGGACGATAAAAGAATTGTCATTTGCAACCTGTGCCGGTCAAAATTAGCAGGGGCGTGAACACTATAAACCTCACCTCCA
The DNA here is from genome assembly GCF_905171765.1 of Bufo bufo. Lineage (NCBI taxonomy): Eukaryota > Metazoa > Chordata > Amphibia > Anura > Bufonidae > Bufo > Bufo bufo. The sequence continues at coordinate 563,044,439 of NC_053392.1, read as the reverse complement.
CCAGCATAATCCGCCACATGGCATCAAAGCACCCTAATAGGTGGGCCAATCACCTGGGTCCACAACCAGTGTCTGCGGGTCACACCACTGCCTCCTCTTCCCCGGTTACGTGCTGGCTAATCCCCTGTCCAAGATGCAGGCCCGGATGCCTCCTGTCATGCACCTGGAACTTCACAAGCACTATCAGCTAGCACATCCACTTCTGTGTCCCAGCACAGTGTACAGATAACTATACCCCAGGCCTTTAAACAAAAGCGAAAATACCCAGCCACCCACACACAGACCATAGCACTAAATGCGCACCTTTCAAAATTGCTGGCCCTGGAAATGTTGCCATTTAGGCTTGTGGACACTGAGGCTTTCTGCAGCCTGATGGCGGTGGCTGTCCCACGGTACTCTGACCCCAGCTGCCAATATTTTTCATGGTGTGCAGACCCAGCCTTACACCAGCATATTTCCCGTAACATCACCAGTGCCCTGACCAACGCAGTTATTGGAAAGGTCCACTTAACGACTGACACATGGATAAGTGCTTTTGGCCATGGACGCTACATTTTCCTGACTGCACAATGGGTGAACATTGTGAAGCGAGCTGTACCCTGGGATGGCACAGGTGCTACCTACGCCAAGAATTGCAGGCCCTACTTCCATCAGGGTTTCCGCCACCATCTACTTTACTGGATGTAACCCCTCCTTCTCCTCCTTCGCCTCCTATTCCACTTACACCTCTGAATTATCATCTTGCAGCACCAATCAGCCATCAGTCAGTAGCTGGAAGCAGTAAAGAACTGCAGTGGGGAAGCAGCAACAGGCCGTGCTTAAACTGTTCTGCTTAGGTGACAAACAGTACACCGCCGCAGAGCAGTGGCAGGGGATAAGGGACCAGACTGAGCTGTGGCTCTCGCCACTCAACCTACAAACAGGCATGGTTGTGTCTGATAATGGCCATAACTTGGTGGCGGCTTTGGAGCTCGGCAAGCTCACACACATACCATGCTTAACCGACGTGTTCAACCTAGTGGTTCAGCGGTTTCTCAAAACCTACCCCAATTTGCCTGAGCTACTGGTAAAGGTGCACCACGTGTGTGCCCATTTCTGCAAGTCATTGACAGCTTCTGCCCATTTGGCAACGCTGCAGCACTGTTGTGTGACATGAACACTCACTGGAACGCCACGTTCCACATGTTGGCCAGGCTTTGTGAGCAGCAGAGGGCAGTAGTGGAATACCAGCTGCAACATGGTAGTCACCTTTCCAGTCAGCTTCCGCTATTCACAAGCGACGAGTGGGCATTGATGTCTGACCTCTTTGAGGTTTTAGGCAACTTTGAGGAATCAACACAGGTGGTGAGCGGAGATAACGCTATTATCAGCGTAACCATCCCACTTCTGTGTCTACTCGAAACGCTCACTGGTCACAATTAAGGCGGATGCTTTGCATGTGGAAGAGGTTGAAATGGGGGAAGAAAGTACACAGGGTGATAGCCAGTCTTCTTAGTGCAAATTGGATGATGAGGTGGAGGAGGAGCAGGAGACGGTTACAGAGGGTATTACCCATGGAAGTTTTATTCTATCTGTTCAGCGTGGGTGGGTAGAAGAGGAGGAAGAGGATGAGGAGATTTAGATTCATCCTCCTGATGAGGACAGCGAAGTCTTGTCTGTTAGGACTCTGGCACACATGGCTGACTTTATGTTAGGCTGCCTTTCCCTTGACCCTCGCATTGTACGCATTTTGGCCAACACCGATTACAGGTTGTTCACACTTATTGACCCCCGCTACAAAGAGAACTTCTCATCTCTCATTCCTGTGGTGGAGAGGATGAGCAAAATAGTGCAATACCTGAAAGTCCTTGTGAAAAATTGCTCCAAAAATTTCCAGCTGACAACGCTGGCTGCTGAGTATGTAGTTCCTTGGCCAACCGAGGAGGGGAGATGAGGAGAGCTCACAGCAGTTCAAACAGAGGCAGGGCAACACTCTCCAAGGCCTGGGACAGTGACACCCAGCCAGCACCATCAACCTGATGCGTGGCCTAGTGTCACAGAGAGGGAAACATTTTGGAAGATGGTGAAGGAGTACATAGCAGACCGTGTCAGCGTCCTCAGTGATCCCTGTGTGCCTTACAACTATTGGGTGTCCAAGCTGGACACGTGGCATGAACTGGTGCTCTACACCTTGGAGGTGCTTGACTGCTCTGCCTCCAGTGTTTTTTCAGAGCGTGTATTTAGTGCTGCTGGGGGCATAATAACTGATGAGCGCATCCGCCTCTCAACTGAAAATGCTGACCGGTTGACTCTTATAAAATGAACAATACCTGGATTGCCCGTGACTTCTCTACTCCACTAGAAGAAAGCGGCAGAACATAAAGGGGGCTTTTATGGTGTATTGAATACACTGTATTCCCATGCACCCCTTCCACCACTAAAAATGCTATATGGTTCAACCTCCATTTTCTCGTCCTCCTCCTCCTCCCCCATCATATCAACATGCTTATGTCACGGTAGATGAGGGAAGGGAAGCAAACCAAACACAACAAAATTAAACTAAACAGCAGGCTAGGCCCCACAGCTAGGAAACAGGGAAAGGTCACTTCCTGACAATCCCTGAGCCTTTCCCTGACTGCTACCAACATGAACAAATCTCGATGGTAGAAGTGTTCATGCACACCAACCTAAGCCCTACTGCAACTGCCACAAACCCTCAGCTAGGGAGCAGGCAAAAAAGACAACCAGTTTCTTGCACAAGATAAAGGAACCAGCGTCTACCAAAGGTCTAGCCAGTACAAACAACAGAAGGGAAGGAAGGAGAACTTAACTGAAGACGAACTGGGAGCAGGAGATCCACCAAACACCAGCAGAGATCTCCAGGAGAAACTGTGAGCAGAACCTGTGAGGGGGTGGGATCCTGCCCATAGTCACAACAAAGCAATCTGTCAGATTCACGCGCAGCAAGTCTGACAGATCTTCTCAGATCACTCACAGGGCAGGTCTTGACAGCTTATTAGGCTGCTCTTGCTGCTAATGTTTTAGAAGGTCAGCTAAGCAGCGGGCCTTCACTCATAATGTTTTAGAGGGTCACCAGCAGGCCCTCAACCATAATGTTTTAGAGGGTCAGCTCAGCAGCAGACCCTCACCCCTTAATTTTTAGATGGTCAGCTCGGCAGCAGGCCCTCCCCACAAGATTTTTTAGATGGTCAATTCGGCAGCAGGCCCTCGCACATAATGTATTAAATGGTCAGCTCGGCAGCAGGCCATCGCCCAATTTTTTTTTAAATGGTCAGCTTGGTAGCAGGCCCTTGCCCACAAAATTTTTTAGATGGTCAGCTCGGCAGCAGGCACTCGCCCATAATGTTTTAGATGGTCAGCTTGGCAGCAGGCTCTCGCCCACAAAATTTTTGGGATGCTCAGCTTGGCAGCAGGCCCTCGCCCATAATGTTTGAGATAGTCAGCTCAGCAGCAGGCCCTCGCACACAACATTTTTTAGATGGTCAGCTTGGCAGCAGGCCCTCACCTCTAATGTTTTAGAAGGTCACCAGCAAGCCATCAATCATAATTTTTCAAGGCTGTGTATGATGCCCTCCTTTATGTGTAATAAAGGGTGTATTGGAGTGCCTGTTCCTTGTAATTTTTGGCAGCCCTTTCCCTTACTGCATAGGCTTTCTGAGTGTAGGAGTCTCACTACCTGAACAATTGTACCACAATGTGAATGAGGCCCTCCTTTATGTGATATACAGGTTGTATCGGAGTGCCTCTTCCTTGTAATTTTTGGCAGCACTTGCACTTTATATACAAGTAAATATACAGGAAAGAATGTTTCCTGACAATTTTTTTCTCTAAAATCGATTATATCTCCGGTTTTGTGTGTATTATTGTTAGTCTGTAAAAGGGGCGTACTACTCAGACAACATCGTTCCTAGCAGCGACCTGGGAGTCCAAGATGCATCCACCCCATGCTGTTCCCGAACCATTTTGGTGGTGTTTCCATCAATTTCTGACCTTTTACTTTGAACCAGACACCTCCCCTCTTCAGAGCAGCGGGTGCCTGGTATAATGCTCGGGTTCTCCCATTGACTCCCATTGTGCTCGGTAGAACACCCGAGCAGCCCGAGGTGTTCTACTCGAGCACCCGAGCACTTTGGTGCTCAACCAATAGTGATGAGCGGCAGGGGCTATATTCAAATTCACAATATTTCACAAATATTTTGTAGAATATTCGTCATATATTCGCAAATTCGAGAATTTGAGATTATTTTATTGAATGCGAAAAATTGGCAATGTAAAAATCGCGTAATGCAAATTCGTAACGCGAAATACAGACGTGGGTCACTTTGGATACATTTTTCAAGCTGCTAGAAGTTTCATGAGTTTCTCCTGAGACTGGAGAAAATGGTTGGCACGGCAGAACATTACAATTGCTTTATATGCAGATATAGTCAAGTGCTCCAATATATTCGCAATTGTACTAATCGGCAGATTAGAATATTTTTTCGCATTGGCCCACAAGCTGGAAGCAGAGAGGAATCGTGTTCAGAGGGAAAAAAATTCCGAATATTCGATATAACAAATACATAGCACTATATTCTAAATATTCGTGAATTCTCAAATTCGCTATTCGAATATTCGCGCTCAACACTATCGACCAACACTAGTAATTATAAGATGTTGCCATTGTGAAATTCACTGCTTTGAAATTGGGTCCATCTTTTTGAAAGACCTTGTATTTTGCAGATATTCAGTACTTAGCCTTAATATTGCCATGTGCATAAGCCATAACCGACATAGGTAAATGGGCAAGAGTTTGTCAATTGGCCAAAAAGTCTAAGTGAAAATTCAGCAGCAGATCTGTCTACTTTATCTTTTACAATTGATTATTTCTCTTTACTATATTTCTTGGTAGTGGAAGTGCACAGACCATATCTACTGACACTGCTCTTTGCTGATACTGCGGCTCACCCTTAGATGTCTTTTGTTACTAACAAGAAATGCAAAGTGGTTTAAATTCCTAGTGCTGTCATGTTGAATACCAAGCACATTAATTTGATTTAATAATTATTTGCTATTCTTGTGCCAAGTTGGCTCGGGCTGTCTACTATTTTTGGAAAGAAATACTTGCAGCTGATACTGGGAAGAAGATTCTGCTGTGTACAGTAATGGCCCATGGAAAGTGTGCCTGAAATTGTGTGCTTTTTTCTTATTAATATTTTTCATTCGGAGACCTATGGCACAGACTTTTACACAAAAATTATTGGGAGCCAGCATTCTGTTATAAGGAAACAATAACAATGATAAAAATGCAATAATAATAGTCTCCAGTATGAAATAGTTCATGCAGCGCTGTCGACTCCTCTGCTCAGCTTCCTTAGATGGGTAACTGCTCGCTCTTTACAGGAACTACATTCATGTATTAAATGGCAATGCTGTTTTATTTTTTAATAAGTCATATGCTTCTTGCAAGTACTGTATACACACATACACTATTCTTTCTTAGAGTAGTGAACCTTAAAAGGGAGTCTGTCACCTACTTTGAGCGTTTTAGATCGCTCATATCAGTTTATAGCACAGTTAGGCCCCTTGCAGATGAGCGTGTCCGGATTAGATCCGGATGCGCCCCGGTGCATTGCGGCAAACCCGCGTGAGTAGGTACGCAATTGCAGTCAGTTTTGACTGCGATTGCTTTACGTTTTTCAGTTTTTATCGCGCGTGTACAATGTGTTTTGCACGCGCGTGATAAAAAACTGACTGTGGTACCCAGACCCGAACTTCTTCACAGAAGTTCAGGTTTGGGTTCAAGGTTGTGTAGATTGTATTATTTTCCCTTATAACATGGTTATAAGGGAAAATAATAGCATTCTGAATACAGAATGCATATAAAAATAGGCCTGGAGGGGTTAAAAAAAAATTCAAAAAATTTAACTCACCTTAATCCACTTGTTCGCGCAGCCGTCATCTCTTCTATCTTCATCTGTGAGGAAAAGGACCTTTGATGACGTCACTACGCTTATCACATGGTCAGTCGCAGGATCCATCACCATGGTGATGGATCATGTGACAGACCATGTGATGAAAGTAGTGACGTCATCAAAGGTCCTATTCCTCATAGAACAAGACAGAAGAGAAGCCGGGCTGCGCGAACAAGTGGATTAAGGTGAGTTAAATTTAAAAAAAAAAATTTTTTAACCCCTCCAGCCCTATTTTACTATGCATTCTGTATTCAGAATGCTATTATTTTCCCTTATAACCATGTTATAAGGGAAAATAATAATGATCGGGTCCCCATCCCGATCATCACCTAGCAACCGTGCGCGAAAATCTCACCGCATCCGCACTTGCTTGCGGATGCTTGCGATTTTCACGCAACCCCATTCATTTCTATGGGGCCTGCGTTACGTGAAAAAAGGCACAAAGAGGAGCATGCTGCGATTTTCACGCAATGCACAAGTGACGCGTGAAAATCAACGCTCATGTGCACAGCCCCATAGAAATGAATGGGTCCAGATTCAGTGCGGGTGCAATGCGTTCACCTCAAGCATTGCACCCACGCGGAAATCTCGCCCGTGTGAAAGGGGCCTTATAGAAGCATATAAATAGTACCTTTATTGTCTCTGTCCCACGTCCAATTAATTGCTTATTTAAAAGTACTTTTTCTTTAGAATGAAGCAACAGATCATTAAGTGAAAGTTACACTGCTCAAAAAAATAAAGGGAACACAAAAATAACACATCCTAGATCTGAGTTAATTAAATATTCTTCTGAAATACTTTGTTCTTTACATAGTTGAATGTGCTGACAACAAAATCACACAAAAATAAAAAAATGGAAATCAAATTTTTCAACCCATGGATGTCTGGATTTGGAGTCACACTCAAAATTAAAGTGGAAAAACACTTTACAGGCTGATCCAACTTTGATGTAATGTCCTTAAAACAAGTCAAAATGAGGCTCAGTAGTGTGTGTGGCCTCCACGTGCCTGTATGACCTCCCTACAACGCCTGTGCATGCTCCTGATGAGGTGGCGGACGGTCTCCGGAGGGATCTCCTGCCAGACCTGGACTAAAGCATCTGCCAACTCCTGGACAGTCTGTGGTGCAACGTTACGTTGGTGGATAGAGCAAGACATGATGTCCCAGATGTGCTCAATTGGATTCAGGTCTGGGGAATGGGCGGGCCAGTCCATAGCATCAATGCCTTCGTCTTGCAGGAACTGCTGACACACTCCAGCCACATGAGGTCTAGCATTGTCTTGCATTAGGAGGAACCCAGGGCCAACCGCACCAGCATATGGTCTCACAAGTGGTCTGAGGATCTCATCTCGGTACCTAAATGGCAGTCAGGCTACCTCTGGCGAGCACATGGAGGGCTGTGTGGCCTTCCAAAGAAATGCCACCCCACACCATTACTGACCCAATGCCAAACCGGTCATGCTGGAGGATGTTGCAGGCAGCAGAATGTTCTCCACGGCGTCTCCAGACTCTGTCTCGTCTGTCACATGTGCTCAGTGTGAACCTGCTTTCATCTGTGAAGAGCACAGGGCGCCAGTGGCGAATTTGCCAATCTTGGTGTTCTCTGGCAAATGCCAAACGTCCTGCACGGTGTTGGGCTGTAAGCACAACCCCCACCTGTGGACGTCGGGCCGTCATATCACCCTCATGGAGTCTGTTTCTGACCGTTTGAGCAGACACATGCACATTTGTGGCCTGCTGGAGGTCATTTTGCAGGGCTCTGGCAGTGCTCCTCCTGTTCCTCCTTGCACAAAGGCGGAGGTAGCGGTCCTGCTGCTGGGTTGTTGCCCTCCTATGGCCTCATCCACGTCTCCTGATGTACTGGCCTGTCTCCTGGTAGTGCCTCCATGCTCTGGACACTACGCTGACAGACACAGCAAACATTCTTGCCACAGCTCGCATTGATGTGCCATCCTGGATAAGCTGCACTACCTGAGCCACTTGTGTGGGTTGTAGACTCCGTCTCATGCTACCACTAGAGTGAAAGCACCGGCAGCATTCAAAAGTGACCAAAACATCAGCCAGGAAGCATAGGCACTGAGAAGTGGTCTGTGGTCACCACCTGCAGGACCACTCCTTTATTGGGTGTGTCTTGCTAATTGCCTATAATTTCCACCTGTTGTCTATCCCATTTGCACAACAGCATGTGAAATTGATTGTCACTCAGTGTTGCTTCCTAAGTGGACAGTTTGATTTCACAGAAGTGTGATTGACTTGGAGTTACATTGTGTTGTTTAAGTGTTCCCTTTATTTTTTTGAGCAGTGTATTATTACATTGAGCTAAGCTAGCCTTACAAGGCATTGTGTCTGGTTTAAAATATATATGTTCCCCCCCAAAAACCCCATTAAACTGTTTAATTTGCAAAAAGAGCAAATTATGATAATACAGTATTATATATACATTGGTACCTATAAAGAATGGCATAGCTATAACAAAGGGCATCAGAATTGAAACTGTTATTTTTATTCAATTGTTAATGTCAAGTTGTAAGTACTATTTTAGGTCCAAATGTCTTTGTAGGACCAAAGCACAATTTTCCTGATACAGAGATCTAAGTCACCTGTACAAATATGGGGGCAATTAAAACACCATTCTTAATATAAAATTCAAAATGCACTGGAGTAAGATAAGGAACATTTTTTGAGGTACAGAATTCTTCTCGCAGTGTGTATGCTAGAAAAGCAAATCTACTGCAGCTGTGAGCTATCATAGATGAGTGCTATATTTTACCTTTTTGGCATAAATTATAGCACATCTTTTGGACACGGGAAGCCATGTCCCCCCATAAAAAGAGTTATGACTAAAATTCCAAAATGTGTTAAGTTTATGTGCAAATGATACTTGCACAACATTTGCCTTTTGACAAAAGAAAACCAGCGCAATGGCAATAATCAATTACCCCCATAAAGTTAATCAATAAAATGATGAGCACCTGTAGACACCACTAGATGGAGCTTTATAACATACTGCATACTCTGTTATTATTGAGTGCAATCAATAAATATATGCAGTTCCTCAGCTCCCTCTACTGGTGCCTCCATGCAAATACAATCTCATTAGAATGAAACTTTGTGCCACAGAGCTAAATAGGCTACCAAGAAACTAGGCTCTACCTTGGTAATTGAGCCCTTAGTGATATAACTCACAAAATGGTCGCTCCATTAGGTGCTGCTTACATTTCAAGTGCTTAACATGTGGCAACAGTCTGCTTTTCTAACATTTTCTTCAGTCTGTTGACACGGCTCCAAGAAGTGAGCATATGTTTTAGCTTGTGCCCAGATTAAACTTGGCTAGAGGCGACGTTGGGCTACATCTGTACCTCAAGAAAATATTTATTATAGACGCTGACAGAGTCCACAAGGTAATGTGTGCATGATACAGCAGATGCCAAGAGATATCTCTGTAATTGCAGTATGCCAGAGTGAAAACGCGTTGCTATTTTTGCCGATGTACACAATGAATAAGCCAATGTTATATGACAATATTTGTCTGTATATGTGATGCTCCTGTCTGCAAACATTCCGACAAGACATCTTAATTCATACCTGCCTGCCAGGATGCTTTATTAGCATTTGATTTCTTGGGAAATATGTTAAGTTTGCAGAATGAGGAAGCAGTGAATCTTCTTTAGTCTGTGACTCACTGATAAAGAGAGTGCTCTATGATTTTAACAGTAGAGTTTCCAAAGTTGAGATAAATTAACTTCTTGAAATTCACTCCATGTCCCATTTGACCAGTTTAAAAAAAAAAAATCAGTTCAGACCAGATTTGATTCTGCACAAATCAAAGTAGGTTTCTTGATAAAATCATGGTATCACTTTTTGTTCATTTTTTCAATAAATCCCCCCCCCTCCGAGTTTTTAAAAACACACTTCATTGTTGCATATGTTATGCTTTTCATTTAAGAACGCTTACAAAAATTGTCCCTTATTCTGGAAAGATGGTGTTTAAACAAACACAGTGTTATGGGGGGAAAAAAAACATTGGGTTGTTGGGACCAATAATTCAAAAACTATGACTCAACAGGGCAAATCCCTGTCCCTGTTTCTACACATACAAGCGTTAATTGTCAGAGGGAAGAGCAGATTGTTCTAAATGAGCCTAGAAAAATTCTCGCTTTTAATTGGGAGCAGCAGCGGTACAGTGTGGATGTGGAAAGAGTAGGGTAATTGCATGAAACAGACAAGGCTGTAGATGTGTGTGAATCTGCTTAGGGGTAGTAGTAGTAGTAGTAGTAGTGACGGTTGTGTAATGGTAATGGCAGTGGGGGTAATGGAACTTGCAGTAGGAGGATTAGCAGCAGGGAGTAGCAGTTGCTTTGGTGTCAGCATCAGCTATATAGTACGGAACACGGTAGGCAGACAGCAGCAGAGACATGATGGCAGCAGCACCAATACAGTACAGAACATGATGGCAAGCGGGCAAAGAGCAGCAGTGTCATGGGGCACTGTCATCAAGGGCAGATCTATTCATCAGCCTCAGCCAGAGGAGTACAAGAATCCACATGGATCCATGCCTTGTTCATTTTGACAAAAGTCGGAGGACAAGTTTGTCTGTTCTGGTGCCAAAATGCCACCTGCCTAACTGAAAACAATTTCTGAGATAACACTGGAGGCTGGACAAGACAGAACAGAAAGAGCATACAGTTCCAATCTGGCTGTCCAGAGGTCCATGACATCAGGGAATACGTTATGTGCAGATAGGACTGAACCTGGATATTGAGGCGGTATGGCTCTGTTTGCTTATTTGCCTTAGCCTGGCACAGCATATGAAAAAATTCTCCATCGTGTCGATAGGGGCAGTTGCAGAGAGTGATGAGGAGAAAGCAACACTGTAATAATTTTTTTCCACTGTATTCACTAAGGAAAATAAATTGTTAGATGAAATGCAGAATGTAAAAATAAATTTCCCATTAAAAGTACACTATCTGACCCAGGAAGAAGTACAGAGGCGTCTTAAAAAGATTAAAATAGACAAATCGCCGGAACCAAATGGCATGCGCCCCCGTGTCCTAAGGAAATTAAATAATGTCATATGTCATATCCAGGACCTTATTTTTGATATTTAAGGACTTTATATTGACATAGAGTGTTCCACATAGCAAATGTGGTGCCAATATTCAAAAAGGGGTAAAAAAAAAAAAAAGAGCAAGGAAACTATAGACCGGTAAGTTTAACATCTGTAGTGGGTAAACTGTTTGAAGGTTTTCTAAGAGATGTTGTCTTGAGTACCTCAATGAAAATAAGCGAATAACACGGTATAAGCATATCTTAACCACCTCCGGACCGCCTAACGCAGGATCGCGTTCCGGAGGTGGCAGCGCTGCGCACAGTCACGCATATACGCGTCATCTCGCGAGACGCGAGATTTCGCTCCAAGCCGGCCCGCGCATGCGCATCGCGGGCCGGCAAAAGTTAAAGAGCAAGTTCGTCACCAGCCTGCCAGCAACGATCATTGGCTGGCAGGCTGGCGATTTTTAAAAAATCCAATCACAAGCCATATAACAGATCATATTAGTAAATATGATCTGTTATATGGCTTCTCTGCTCCTCTGCTGGTCCTTTTCGTCGGTTGGATCCAGCAGAGAAGCAGACATCACTGTGAGTACACCAAACACTTCACTGTAGCCCCTGATCACCCCCCTGCACCCCAATTAACCCTTTGATCACCCCTTTGATCGCCCCTGTCAATCACCAGTGAAAGGAAAAAAAGTGATCAGTGTAAACTGTCACTTTTTTTTTTTCACTAGTATTGGCTGTTAGGTTTTAGGGATAGTTTAGGCCCCTTGGTTAGGTAGTTAGCGTCAGTTAGCGCCCACCCCACCGCACCGCAGTCACTTTTATTCGCTGAATAGCGTATCGCTAATCAGCATTTGTACTTTTATAGTATCTGTAAGTGATCAAAACTGATCACAGTCAGATCTATAATAGTATTAGTGTCACTTTAGTTCGCCCTCCACCCAAAACGCAGTGTTTGCCCGATCAGGCCTGATCGGTCGCCCACACGTGCGTTCACCCACGCCCGCCCCACCGCAGTGACAAAAAATATATATTTTTTGATCACTGCACATTCATTTTACACGCACTGCGGCGATAAAAAAATCAGTTTTGATATTTTTTATCAACCGCAGCGGCCTCCGGTACTTCGCTAGCCTCCCCTTTGTAAGACAGGCTTGCTTTTTTTCTTGGGTAGTCTCAGGGAATACCCCTAAATTTAGCAGTCCAAAATGTCAAACAGGGGGTATTCTTCTGAAGAGGCCTACAGGATTCTGACCCAGTCGGATGAGGAGTGGGAACCCTCATCTGATGAATCTAGCGGGTCAGAATATGAACCTGTGGAAAGCAGTGGCTCTCTGACCCAAAGTTCGGACGAGGAGGTGGAGGTCCCTGGCAGCACCAGGCGTACCCGGCCCCATGTCGCTAGACCACAGGTTATGCAGGATCCGCTTCAAGAGCAGCAGAGTGGGGCTGTCGCTGCCGGATCAAGTGGTGAGGCATACACCAGCAGCGCAGCCCTCCCTGGACCTAGTACCAGCACTGCCGTACAACATGGTGACGTGGCGAGCACCAGAAGGGCAGTTGAAGCTGGTACGGTGGCATGTGCACTAGTTACCCCGTCGCAGCCACCGCACAGACAGGCCCGTAGAGCCCCTAGAATCCCTGAGGTGCTGGCAAACCCTGATTGGCAATCACCAACTTCAGCCGCACCTGTAGTTCCCCCTTTCACCGCCCAGTCTGGAGTTCGGGTTGAGACGGCTCAAATCGGTTCGGCCCTGGGATTTTTTGAGCTGTTCTTGACTGCGGAGCTCTTGGACTTAGTCGGGGCAGAGACCAACCAGTATGCCACACAATTTATATCCGCCAACCCGGGAAGCTTTTATGCCCAGCCTTTTCCGGTGGAAACCAGTCCAAGTTTCCGAACTTAAAATTTTTTTGGGCCTTCTCCTCAACATGGGCCTGACAAAAAAGCATGAATTGCGGTCATATTGGTCAACGCACCCGATTCATCACATGCCCATGTTCTCTGCTGCTATGTCCAGGGCACGATTTGAGGCCATCCTCCGTTTCCTGCATTTTAGCGACAACACCACCTCCCGTCCCAGAGGCCACCCTGCTTTTGACCGGCTCCACAAAATTCGGCCCCTCATAGACCATTTCAACCAGAAATTTGCAGATTTGTATACCCCCGAGCAAAACATCTGCGTAGACGAGTCCCTAATACATTTTACCGGGCGCCTTGGCTTCAAACAGTACATCCCAAGCAAGCGTGCCCGGTATGGGGTCAAATTGTATAAGCTCTGTGAAAGGGCCACAGGCTATATCCACAATTTTCGGATCTATGAGGGAAAAGATCAGACCCTGGAGCCGGTCGGTTGCCCTGACTACCTGGGGAGCAGTGGGAAGACAGTCTGGGACTTGGTGTCACCCTTATTCGGCAAGGGGTACCATCTTTATGTGGACAATTTTTACACAAGTGTGGCCCTCTTTAGGCATTTGTTTCTAGAACGGATTTGCGCCTGTGGCACCGCGCAAACTAGTCGCGTGGGCTTCCCCCAACGGCTTGTAACCACCCGTCTTGCAAGGGGGGAGAGGGCTGCCTTGTGTAACGAAGAACTGCTCGCGGTGAAATGGAGAGACAAGCGTGACATTTACATGCTCTCCTCCATTCACGCAGACACGACAATCCAAATTGAGCGAGCAACCCGTGTCATTGAAAAGCCCCTCTGTGTCCACGACTATAATGCGCTCATGGGAGGGGTGGACTTCAATGACCAGATGTTGTCTCCGTATTTAGTTTCCCGCAGAACCAGACGCTGGTATAAGAAGGTGTCTGTATATTTAATTCAATTGGCGCTGTACAATAGTTTTGTTCTCTACAGTAAGGCTGGGAGAACACGATCTTTCCTCAAATTCCAGGAAGAGATCATCGAGAACCTCCTTTACCCAGGAGGTTCCGTGGCCCAATCCACCAGTGTAGTTAGCCGTCTACACGAGCGACATTTCCCCAGTGTCGTTCCTGGTACCTCAACCCAACCGTCACCCCGAAAAAGATGTCGTGTCTGTAGCAGGAGTGGAATAAGGCGTGACACCCGCTATTTCTGTCCTGACTGTCCTGACCACCCTGCCCTATGCTTTGGTGAGTGTTTCCGGAAGTACCACACACAGGTACACCTAGCATAGGGATTGCATCTCACAGGACAGGCACACAGGGCTATTAGGGCCCTTTTACTCTCAGCTGCTGCAAACCTCTCCTTTCACCTGGGATAAAGTGCATAACGTACTTCGCCACATCTTTGGGCGATTTGCGCTTTGCACATTGTCCCATGGGGAAGGAGAGGTTTGTTCTATAAAGGTAAAAAAAACTAAACAAAAAAAAAATTACCGGTAAGTAAAAAAGTTAAAAAAGTTAAAAAAAGTTAATATGTTCTGTTCTAAAGTTAATAAAGTTATTGCTTTGCGGCCTGGTTTTTTCTTTTTTGTTTTGTTTTTTTTACCTTCCAGGTAGACCAACCGATCGACCAGCTGCAGCACTGATGTGCATTCGGACAGAAGCATTGCGCTGCTGTCAGATTACACGCAAGTCGGTGTATGCGGCGCTGCAAGACGAGATTTCTCCTCTGCAGTAAAAGATATGTTTGCCGAGGCATATGAGCTGAGGAGGTGGCGGTGTTCATATACTTTGGCAAACACTTTGTATATATAAAAAAAAAAATCCAGGCAATGATTTATTCATCCACATCGATTGATGTGAATGGAGAAATCTGGTTTGCCAGGGCATACGAGCTGAAGTGGGTATGGATGTTGGGCGGAGCTCCTATGTCCTGGCAGACGCCTTTCCCCTCCTTTTTCTTTTTTTGGCAGAGATTTTTTCATCCACATTGATCGATGCGAATGAAGAAATCTGTGCCGTTCATTTTTTTATTTCAGCCCAGAGGCTGAACGGAAAAAAAAAATCTCATTACCCGTATGCTCAATATAAGGAGAATAGCAGAAACTCCTAATGCTGGGCATACATGTAATGATTGCGGAGACCCTCAAATGCCAGGGCAGTACAAACACCCCACAAATAACACCATTTTGGAAAGAAGACACCCCAAGGTATTCGCTGAGGGGCATATTGAGTCCATGAAAGATTGAAATTTTTGTCCCAAGTTAGCGGAAAGGGAGACTTTGTGAGAACAAAATCAAAAAAATCAATTTCCGCTAACTTGTGCCAAAAATTTTTTTTTTCAATGAACTCGCCATGCCCCTCATTGAATACCTTGGGGTGTCTTCTTTCCAAAATGGGGTCACATGTGGGGTATTTATACTGCCCTGGCATTTTAGGGGTCCCAAAGCGTGAGAAGAAGTCTGGTATCCAAATGTCTAAAAATGCCCTCCTAAAAGGAATTTGGGCCCCTTTGCCCACCTAGGCTGCAAAAAAGTGTCACACATCTGGTATCTCCGTACTCAGGAGAAGGTGGGGAATGTGTTTTGGGGTGTCATTTTACATATACCCATGCTGGGTGAGAGAAATATCTTGGCAAAAGACAACTTTTCCCATTTTTTTATACAAAGTTGGCATTTGACCAAGATATTTATCTCACCCAGCATGGGTATATGTAAAAAGACACCCCAAAACACATTCCTCAACTTCTCCTGAGTACGGAGATACCAGATGTGTGACACTTTTTTGCAGCCTAGGTGGGCAAAGGGGCCCACATTCCAAAGAGCACCTTTCGGATTTCACAGGTCATTTACCTACTTACCACACGTTAGGGCCCCTGCAAAATGCCAGGGCAGTATAACTACCCCACAAGTGACCCCATTTTGGAAAGAAGACACCCCAAGGTATTCCGTGAGGGGCATGGCAAGTTCCTAGAATTTTTTATTTTTTGTCACAAGTTAGTGGAAAATGATGATTTTTTTTTTATTTTTTTTTCATACAAAGTCTCATATTCCACTAACTTGTGACAAAAAATAAAAACTTCCATGAACTCACTATGCCCATCAGCGAATACCTTGGGGTCTCTTCTTTCCAAAATGGGGTCACTTGTGGGGTAGTTATACTGCCCTGGCATTCTAGGGGCCCAAATGTGTGGTAAGGAGTTTGAAATCAAATTCAGTAAAAAATGACCTGTGAAATCCGAAAGGTGCTCTTTGGAATATGGGCCCATTTGCCCACCTAGGCTGCAAAAAAGTGTCACACATCTGGTATCTCCGTACTCAGGAGAAGGTGGGGAATGTGTTTTGGGGTGTCATTTTACATATACCCATGCTGGGTGAGAGAAATATCTTGGCAAAAGACAACTTTTCCCATTTTTTTATACAAAGTTGGCATTTGACCAAGATATTTATCTCACCCAGCATGGGTATATGTAAAAAGACACCCCAAAACACATTCCTCAACTTCTCCTGAGTACGGAGATACCAGATGTGTGACACTTTTTTGCAGCCTAGGTGGGCAAAGGGGCCCACATTCCAAAGAGCACCTTTCGGATTTCACAGGTCATTTTTTACTGAATTTGATTTCAAACTCCTTACCACACATTTGGGCCCCTAGAATGCCAGGGCAGTATAACTACCCCACAAGTGACCCCATTTTGGAAAGAAGAGACCCCAAGGTATTCGCTGATGGGCATAGTGAGTTCATGGAAGTTTTTATTTTTTGTCACAAGTTAGTGGAATATGAGACTTTGTATGAAAAAAAAAAAAAATCATCATTTTCCACTAACTTGTGACAAAAAATAAAAAATTCTAGGAACTCGCCATGCCCCTCACGGAATACCTTGGGGTGTCTTCTTTCCGAAATGGGGTCACTTGTGGGGTAGTTATACTGCCCTGGCATTCTAGGGGCCCAAATGTGTGGTAAGGAGTTTGAAATCAAATTCTGTAAAAAATGACCTGTGAAATCCGAAAGGTGCTCTTTGGAATATGGGCCCCTTTGCCCACCTAGGCTGCAAAAAAGTGTCACACATCTGGTATCTCCGTACTCAGGATAAGGTGGGGAATGTGTTTTGGGGTGTCATTTTATATATACCCATGCTGGGTGAGAGAAATATCTTGGCAAAAGACAACTTTTCCCATTTTTTTATACAAAGTTGACATTTGACCAAGATATTTATCTCACCCAGCATGGGTATATGTAAAAAGACACCCCAAAACACATTCCTCAACTTCTCCTGAATACAGAGATACCAGATGTGTGACACTTTTTTGCAGCCTAGGTGGGCAAAGGGGCCCATATTCCAAAGAGCACCTTTCGGATTTCACAGGTCATTTTTTACTGAATTTGATTTCAAACTCCTTACCACACATTTGGGCCCCTAGAATGCCAGGGCAGTATAACTACCCCACAAGTGACCCCATTTTGGAAAGAAGAGACCCCAAGGTATTCGCTGATGGGCATAGTGAGTTCATGGAAGTTTTTATTTTTTGTCACAAGTTAGTGGAATATGAGACTTTGTATGAAAAAAAAAAAAAATCATCATTTTCCACTAACTTGTGACAAAAAATAAAAAATTCTAGGAACTCGCCATGCCCCTCACGGAATACCTTGGGGTGTCTTCTTTCCAAAATGGGGTCACTTGTGGGGTAGTTATACTGCCCTGGCATTCTAGGGGCCCAAATGTGTGGTAAGGAGTTTGAAATCAAATTCTGTAAAAAATGACCTGTGAAATCCGAAAGGTGCTCTTTGGATTATGGGCCCCTTTGCCCACCTAGGTTGCAAAAAAGTGTCACACATCTGGTATCTCTGTATTCAGGAGAAGTTGAGAAATGTGTTTTGGGGTGTCATTTTACATATACCCATGCTGGGTGAGATAAATATCTTGGTCAAATGCCAACTTTGTATAAAAAAATGGGAAAAGTTGTCTTTTGCCAAGATATTTCTCTCACCCAGCATGGGTATATATAAAATGACACCCCAAAACACATTCCCCACCTTCTCCTGAGTACGGAGATACCAGATGTGTGACACTTTTTTGCAGCCTAGGTGGGCAAAGGGGCCCATATTCCAAAGAGCACCTTTCGGATTTCACAGGTCATTTTTTACAGAATTTGATTTCAAACTCCTTACCACACATTTGGGCCCCTAGAATGCCAGGGCAGTATAACTACCCCACAAGTGACCCCATTTTGGAAAGAAGAGACCCCAAGGTATTCGCTGATGGGCATAGTGAGTTCATAGAACTTTTTATTTTTTGTCACAAGTTAGTGGAATATGAGACTTTGTAAGAAAAAAATAAATAAAAAAATCATCATTTGCCGCTAACTTGTGACAAAAAATAAAAAGTTCTATGAACTCACTATGCCCATCAGCGAATACCTTAGGGTGTGTACTTTCCGAAATGGGGTCATTTGTGGGGTGTTTGTACTGTCTGGGCATTGTAGAACCTCAGGAAACATGACAGGTGCTCAGAAAGTCAGAGCTGCTTCAAAAAGCGGAAATTCACATTTTTGTACCATAGTTTGTAAATGCTATAACTTTTACCCAAACCATTTTTTTTTTACCCAAACATTTTTTTTTTATCAAAGACATGTAGAACAATAAATTTAGAGCAAAATTTATATATGGATGTCGTTTTTTTTTGCAAAATTTTACAACTGAAAGTGAAAAATGTCATTTTTTTGCAAAAAAATCGTTAAATTTCGATTAATAACAAAAAAAGTAAAAATGTCAGCAGCAAAGAAATACCACCAAATGAAAGCTCTATTAGTGAGAAGAAAAGGAGGTAAAATTCATTTGGGTGGTAAGTTGCATGACCGAGCAATAAACTGTGAAAATAGTGTAGGTCAGAAGTGTAAAAAGTGGCCTGGTCTTTCAGGGTGTTTAAGCACTGGGGGCTGAGGTGGTTAATGAGTGATCGGTCTTTTCAAACTAATTTAATCAATTTCTATGAGGAGGTAAGTTCTAGACTTGACCGCGGCGAGTCAATTGATGTCTAGTGATGAGCCGCATAGGCAATATTCCTTTTTAAGGATATTATCAGGTCTGAGTAGATATTACTGATTGGTGCACTAAGTATTGTCGTGACATCACAGCACTATGTCTGTAGCATGTATGTATGGACAGCAGAGAAACAGTAAATCCTATCACACTACCTACCACCCTGCACTGGAACCTATCAGCTACACTAAATCACTATCTAACCTACACTGATGATCTCCGACTAACTATCTGTATTATATATATATGAGCTAACTAACTATCTAATATAATTGTATAAGGAATATGATCCAGATGAAAGCACAGAACACAGCAATGACACTCCAAAAAAACTGCAGAAAATGGCTGCTGGGGAGTTTCTTATATAGTAAAGGGGTAGGCAACTTTCCTATTGGTTGCTAGCGATGTTGCTAAGCTCAGACAAAGATATTGCAGCCTTCTCATTGGACAACAAGCAAGAAGGAAGGTTACTGATGAAAAAAAAAACTAGAATATTCGCGATTACGAATATATAGCATTATATTCTACAGTTGTGTTCAAAATTATTCAACACCCAATGCTGTAAAGGGTTTTAGGGAATTTAGTGTACATTTGTAATTGTGTTCAGAATGAAATCTTACAAGGACTTTTTAAAGAACCAAATGCAACTAAAATGACATCAATTGTTTTTGTAATACAGTATTAAATGTTTTTTTTGTGATTTCTTCATTGACACAATTATTCAACCCCTTAAAGACTACCACTCTTAAGAACAGAGGTTCATTCAAGTGTTTTCGATCAGGTATTGAAAACACCTGTGGATGTCAAGGAGCAGCAATCAAGCATAATAAGCACCAATTAGGCAGATTTAAAAGGACTGTGATACTCAGCTCCTTCTAGACATTTACTGGTGTGTTTACAAACATGGTGAAGTCAAGAGAATGGTTCAGGAAGACAAGAGAAGAGGTGATTTCTCTTCACAGGAAGGGCAATGGCTATAAGAAGATTGCAAAGATGTTAAATATACCAAGAGACACCATAGGAAGCATCATTCGCAAATTCAAGGCAAAGGGCACTGTTGAAACGCTACCTGGTCGTGGCAGAAAGAAGATGCTGACTTCGACTGCTGTGCGCTACCTGAAGCGCAAAGTGGAGAAAAGTCCCTGTGTGACTGCTGAGGAACTGAAAAAAGATTTGTCAGATGTGGGTACTGAAGTTTCAGCTCAGACAATAAGGCGCACACTGCGTAATGAAGGCCTCCATGCCAGAACTCCCAGGCGCACCCCCTTGCTGTCTCCAAAGAATAAGAAGAGTCAACTGCAGTATGCCAAAAGTCATGTGGACAAACCACAAAAGTTTTGGGATAGTGTTCTGTGGACTGATGAAACAAAATTAGAACTGTTTGGGCCCATGGATCAACGCTATGTTTGGAGGAGGAAGAACAAGGCCTATGAAGAAAAGAACACCTTGCCTACTGTGAAGCATGGCGGGGGGTCAATCATGCTTTGGGGCTGTTTTGCTTCTACAGGTACAGGGAAGCTTCAGCGTGTGCAAGGTACCATGAATTCTCTTCAGTACCAGGAGATATTGGATGAAAATGTGATGCAGTCCGTCACAAACCTGAGGCTTGGGAGACGTTGGACCTTTCAACAGGACAATGATCCCAAGCATACCTCCAAGTCCACTAGAGCATGGTTGCAGATTAAAGGCTGGAACATTTTGAAGTGGCCATCGCAGTCACCAGACTTAAATCCGATTTAGAACCTCTGGTGGGACTTAAAGAAAGCCGTTGCAGCGCGCAAGCCTAAGAATGTGACTGAACTGGAGGCTTTTGCCCATGAAGAATGGGCGAAGATACGCGTAGATCGCTGCAAGACACTTGTGTCAAGCTATGCTTCACGTTTAAAAGCTGTTATAACTGGAAAAGGATGTTGTACTAAGTACTAAGATTGAATGTCACTTGGGGGTTGAATAAAACTGATAATGATGTGAGCACAGAAAAGACATTTGTGGTTATTTCATTATAAATGTTATGTTATATTTGTCTGACTTACAAGTGCCTCTTTGATTTAATTGTAAACAAGATGACTGAAATGATAAAAATCAATGTCAAACTGGCCAAAACACTCAATTTCAGTGGGGGTTGAATAATTTTGAACACAACTGTACATCTTCGCGAATTCTCAAAGTGCCGATATTCTCAATAAAAATTCACAATTAGAATATTTGCGATCAACACTGTTGATGCCTATTTGAACATCTGAGAAAAAGCAAGAATTCTGGCTCTCAAAGACCTGTTACTTGGCCTTTAAAAAGTCCACGTCTACTCCACTCATTAATCTAACTTAGTAGCACCTGTCTGAGCTCTTTAAAGACACCTGTCCGACACACAGTCAGTCAAAGGCCAACTAGTACCATGAGCAAGACCAAAGAGCTGTCAAAAGACACCAGAGACAAAATTGTGGGCCTCCACAAGGCTGGTAAGGGCTACAGGGCAATTGCCAAGCAGCTTGGTGAAAATAGATCAACTGTTGGAGCAATTGTTAGAAAATGGAAGAGGCTAAAGACGACTGTCAGTCTTCCTCGGACTGGGGCTCCATGCAAGATCTCACCTCGTGGGGTATCACTGATGATAAGAAAGGTGAGGAATCGGCCCAGAACTATAAGGGAGAAGCTGGTCAATGACATGAAGAGAGCTGGGACCACAGTTTCAACGGTCACTGTCGGTAGAACATTACACCATCATGCATTGCACGGAAGGTTCCCCTGCTCAAGTCATCACATGTCCAGGCCTGTCTGAAGTTTGCCAATGACCATCTGTATGATCCAGAGGAGGCATGGGAGAAAGTCATGTGGTCAGATGAGACCAAAGCAGAACTTTTTGGTCTAAACTTCACTTGTCGTGTTTGGAGGAAAAAGAAGGATGAGTTGCACCACAAGAATACCATCCCTACTATGAAGCATGGGGGTGGTAACATCATGCTTTGGGTGTGCTTTTCTGCGAAGGGGACAGGACGACTGCACTGTATTAAGGAGAGGATGAATGGGGCCATTTATTGTGAGATTTTGAGCAACAACCTCCTTCCCTCAGTCAGAGCATTGAAGGTGGGTTGTGGCTGGGTCTTCCAACATGACAACGACCCGAAGCACACAGCCAGGATAACCAAGGAGTGGCTCCGTAAGAAGCATATCAAAGTTCTGGAGTGGCCTAGCAAGTCTCCAGACCTAAATCCAATAGAACATCTTTGGAGGGAGCTGAAACTCTGTGTTGCTCAGCAACAGCCCAGAAACCTGACAGATCTAGAGGAGATCTGTGTGGAGGAGTGGGCCAAAATCCCTGTTGCAGTGTGTGCAAACCTGGTCAAGAACTACAGGAAACATTTGACCTCTGTAATTGCAAACAAAGGCTTCAGTACCAAATATTAACACTGATTTTCTCAGGTGTTCAAATACTTATGTTCAGCAGTACAAAACAAATACATTCTTTAAAAATCATACCATGTGATTTCCTGATTTATTTATTTTTATTCTGTCTCTCAGAGTGGTAATGCAGCTACAATGTGAATTTCAGACCCCTCCATGATTTCTGAGTGGGAGAACTTGCAAAATCGTAGGGTGTTCAAATACTTCTGTTTCTCACTGTATCTTGACTTGTCCAAAGCATTTGATACTGTGCCACATAAAAGATTAGTATATAAAATTAGAATGCTTGGACTGGGGGAAAATGTCTATATGTGGGTAAGTAACTGGCTCAGTAATAGAAAACAGAGGGTGGTTATTAATGGTACACACTCATATTGGGTCACTGTCACTAGTGGGGTACCACAAGGGTCAGTATTGGGCCCCATTCTCTTTAATATATTTATTAATAATCTGGTAGAAGGCTTGCACAGTAAGATATACATTTTTGCAGATGACCCTAAACTGTTTAAAGTAATTAACACCGAAGAGGACAGCATATTTCTACTGTGGGATCTGGATATATTAAGGGATTGGGTAGAAAAGTGGCAGTTTAACACTGATAAATGTAAGGTTATGAAACCTACAATGACCGGCAATAGTCCCCAATAGTGTTGAGTGCGAATATTCGTATTGCGAATATTAATCGCAAATATCGGAACTTCGAGAATTCACAAATATTTAGAATATAGTGCTATGACGAATATTCATTTTATTTTATTTTTTAACACAGTACACACAAAAAAAGAAGTATTTTGCTTTGTTTTATGGTTTCGCGCGCTAGGATTATTGTCAGAGTCTTTTGTCTGTGAAAAAAAATAAAAAATAAACAAAAAAAAGGTTTTGGCTTTGTTTTAGTGTTACTGTTTTAGAGTTTCGTGTGCTCGTGTTTATTGTCAGCATCTTTTGTCTGTGAAAAAACAAACAAACAAAAAAAAAAGGCTGCATGGCACATGTCCACAACCTTGTGGTACAGAAGTTCCTACGCACATACACAAGGTTGAGCGACATCGTGCAAAGGGTACGGTGGATTGCCAGCCACTTCTGACACTCCCCAACCGCCACCATGTCCCTGTCCAAACTGCAGCAGGACAACAGCCTGCCACCTCACAAGCTGATTGTGGACAGTGTGACGCTGTGGAACTCCACCCTCCACATGCTGGAGAGGTTGTGGGAGCAGCGACAGGTGGTGAAAGAGTACCTGCTGGACCAAGGCACTTCCGGGCCATCACACCCACTCCCCTACATCACCAATGCAGAGTGGGGGCAGATAAACCAGGTCTGCTACGTGTTGGCCCCATTCGAGCAGGCAAACAAGATGGTCAGCGGGGAGCATGTCGGCCTCAATGACGTGCTCCCCATAGTGTTTCTGCTGGCCCCATACAATGCAAATGTCTGGAGGGGGAGAATATTTCAGGGCTTCCTGGGAGAGATGGGGTAGATATTATTATTATTATTATTATTACTACTATTATTATTATTTATTGATAAAAGCGCCATTCATTCCATAGCGCTGTACATATGAGAAGAGGTATACATACATAATAGAGACAATTGCACTAATCATAAACAAGACGAGTTACAAACTGGTACAGAAGGAGAGAGGGCCATGCCCGTGAGGGCTTACAATCTACATGGTATGGCAGAAGAACACAGTTGGTGCGGGTGAAGTTGGTCGTAGCGGTATAGAGGCAGCAGGGTCACTGGTTGTAGGCTTGTCTGAAGAGGTGGGTTTTCAGGTTTCTTTTGAAGGATTCCACTGTAGGTGAGAGTCTGATATGTTGGGGTAGTGAGTTCCAGAGTATGGGGGATGCACGGGAGAAATCTTGGAGTCGATTGTGGGAAGAGGCGATAAGAGGAGAGGAGAGAAGGAGGTCTTGTGAGGATCGGAGAGTGCGTGTGGGGATGTATCGGGAAAGTAGCTCTGAGATGTAGGGAGGGGACAGGTTATGGACGGCCTTGTATGTATTTGTTAGTACTTTGAAGTGAATTCGCTGGGCAATGGAGAGCCAGTGAAGGGATTGGCAGAGGGGAGAAGCAGAGGAGTAATAGGGTGAGAGGTGGATTAGTCGGGTAGCAGAGTTGAGAATAGATTGGAGGGGTGCGAGAGTGCTAGATGGAAGGTCACAGAGGAGAGTGTTGCAGTAGTCTAGGCGGGAGATGATGAGGGCATGTACAAGCATTTTCGCAGATTCAAAGTTAAGGAAAGCACGGATGCGGGAGATGTTTTTGAGTTGGAGGCGGCAGGTGGTGGAAAGGGCTTGGATGTGCGGTCTGAAGGAGAGGGCAGAATCCAAGATCACTCCAAGGCAGCGGACTTGGTTGACCGGGGAGAGTGTGCAGCCATTGATCGTGATAGATAGGTTCGTTGGGGGGTTGAGCAAGATGGGGAAAGATGATGAATTCTGTTTTATCCATGTTAAGTTTTAGAAAGCGAAAGGCGAAGAAGGATGATATAGAAGATAGACATTATGGTATTCTTGATAGTAAGGTGGTGATGTCTGGACCACAGAGGTAGATTTGTGTGTCGTCAGCGTAGGAGTGATACTGAAAGCCATGGGACTCTATGAGCTGTCCCAAGCCAAAAGTGTAGATAGAGAAGAGCAGGGGTCCTAGGACAGAGCCTTGCGGGACACCAACAGATAGGGAATGAGACGAGGAGGTGGTGCGGGAATGGGAGACGCTAAACATCCGGTCTGTGAGGTATGATGTGATCCAGGACAGGGCTAGGTCAGTGATGCCAGGAGATGAGAGAGTTTGCAATAGAATGGAGTGGTCAACAGTGTTGAAGGCAGAGGACAGGTCAAGGAGAAGGAGGACAGAGTATTGTTTCTTGGTTTTGGCTGTCAGTAGGTCATTGGTGACTTTGGTGAGGGCAGTCTCAGTCGAGTGGTGGGGTCGGAAGCCAGATTGTAGGCAGTCAAAAAGGGAGCAGGAGGAGAGGTGAGAGGACAGTTCTGAATGGACATGTTGTTCAAGTACCTTTGAGGCATACGGAAGAAGTGATATGGGGCGATAACTGGACAAAGAAGATGGGTCAAGTGAAGGCTTTTTGAGGTTGGGTATAATGGTAGCATGTTTAAAAGCAGATGGGAATACACCAGAGGTTAGTGATAGGTTGAAGAGATGAGTTAGGGCTCGGATAAAAACTGTGGTGAGGTTAGGGATGAGGTGGGATGGGATTGGGTCAAGAGCACAGGTGGTGAGATGTGATCTGGGCAGTAGAGTGGAGAGTTTTTCTTCTGTAATGGTGGAGAAGCGTGTTTTGGGAGAAGAGGACCGAGCAGTTGTGTAGAGGGTCTGTGGGGACTGTGTAGTGAAGCATTCTCTGATGTTCACTATCTTTTGTTTGAAATATTTGGCAAAGTCCTCAGCTGAGAAGAGAGGAGAAGGTGGGGGCTCTGGGGGACAGAGAAGGGAGTTAAAAGTGCTAAAAAGTTGTTTAGGGCGGTGGGCCAGGGAAGATATGAGAGATGAGAAGTAGGCCTGCTTTGCATCAGCGAGTGAGGATTTGAATATGAGGAGGGATTGCTTGCATGCAGTGAAGTGATCCTTAGAAGGGGATTTCTTCCATCGCCGCTCAGCCGCCCTGGAAGCTTGTCTGAGTTTTTTGGTCAGGTTGGTGTGCCAGGGTTGTCTGTTAATTTTTCGGGTTTTGTTGTGTGTGAGGGGGGCAACAGTGTCCAGAGCTGTACTTATTGTGGAGTTATATAGGGTGGTAGCAGCATTTGGGTCTTGGAGGGAACAGATGGTAGAGAGTGGGAGAAGAGAGTCAGAAAGCAAGCGAAAGTCGAGATGTTTAAGGTTCCTGCGGGGGTGTGCTAGTGTGTGGACCGGGGGAGCAGTAGAGGAGACCAGTGAATAGAAGATGAGTAGGTTGTGGTCGGATAGGGGGAGAGGCGAATTAGAAAGGTTAGATAGGGAGCAGAGGCGGGTAAAGATAAGATCTAGGGTGTGACCATCTCTGTGGGTGGGAGCTGAAGACCACTGTGATAAGCCGAAGGAGGAAGAGAGCAATAGGAGTTTAGAGGCGGCCGAGTGGCAGGTGTCAATAGGGATGTTGAAGTCACCCATGATGATAGTGGGGATGTCAGCAGAAAGAAAGTGTAGTAGCCAGGTGTTAAAGTGGTCAAGAAAGATGGTGGCTGGGCCTGGAGGGCGGTAAATGACGGCTACTTGAAGGTTGGAGGGAGAGTAGATGCGAACAGAGTGTACTTCAAATGAGGTGAGCGTAATGGAGGGTGGCAGTAGAGTTGGGCTGTAGGAGCAGGTGTCTGATAGGAGAAGACCAACTCCTCCACCATGTTTGCAGCCGGGGCGGGGGGTGTGAGTGAATTGAAAGAGAGTGCAGCAGGGGAGGAGGTGTCAGAGGGTGTCAGCCATGTTTCTGTGAGACCCAGAAAGGAAAGGTTTTGAGAGATGAAAAGTTCATGAATGTATGACAGTTTGTTAAAGACAGAGCGTGCATTCCATAATGCTCCTGCAAGAGGAACCAATGGAGCAGGGGTCAGAGGAATGGTTATTAGGTTTAAGGGGTTGCAGAAATTTGAAGAGGGAGATTTGTATTGGGATGTAGAGGTGATAGTGGGGATTTGCTGAGGGGGGCCTGGATTTGGAGAGATATCACCAGCACTAAGGAGAAGCAGAGAAAGTGTTAATAGGTGAGAATAGGAGAGCGCAGGTGGTATCTGTGTGTGTTTGGGAAGGAAGTGTTTTATGTTGCCAAACATGTTTGTGCAAGCTGTCAGATGAGAAGGTAAGATGGAGGAAGAGATGAATAGTTCCTTGCTGGGTGAATAGACGTGGGGGTATTTCAGTAGGTTGTGAAGAAGTGGGAAGAGTAAGATGAAAAATGTAAACATTGTTTGCATTATCTATGTCTGTAATTACCTGTGGTCCCCTTCTGGTCCAATTCTGGTATAATTCAGTCTGTGCACTTAAGAGTTGCACTTGAGAGATGTTGCATTTGGAAAGACCAAGGTCTGAAAAGACCTAGGACCTTAGATTTATACCACTCAGTGTTCAATCAGGTGTGACCAAGAGGGGAGGGGGCTACATTTGGCCTAAACAAGGAGGACCACATACAGGGGGGAAATAGTCAATGTAAACAAATACTTAATAAATCCAGCAGGGAAGGAGACATTAATAGTTCAAGACATACCAGGGATTTAGAAGGAGAGATGAGAGGGGGTGGACAATATCAGACTGTGGAAAAGCTGGGTGCAGCAGTAAGCTTCAGACAAGACATACCTGGAGATGAGAGAATAGGGTGATGGTCAGTAGGCAGTGATGACAAAGTGGATAGATAGATTATAGCATGATGAACAACATGTATATATCTATCTACCCCATCTCTCCCTGGAAGCCCTGCATTCTTCTCCCCCCTCCAGACATCTGCATTGTATAGGACCAGATTACTGTACGTTTTTCATGAACCTAAAGGATATGAATTTCTATGTAGAGATGTTGCGAACATAACATTTTCCGTTCGCGAACGGCGAACGCAAATTTCCGCAAATGTTCGCGAACGTGCGAACCGGGCGAACCGCCATAGACTTCAATAGGCAGGCGAATTTTAAAACCCACAGGGACTCTTTCTGGCCACAATAGTGATGGAAAAGTTGTTTCAAGGGGACTAACACCTGAACTGTGGCATGCCGGAGGGGGATCCATGGCAAAACTCCCATGGAAAATTATGTAGTTGACGCAGAGTGTGGTAAGTTGAATTCGCAATGCGATTAATATAACCTGCATTAATCGCATTGCAAATTCAACTTAGAGCTAAGTTCCTAATGTTGTAATGCTAGAATTGACAAATATAACAAATATAGCACTATATTCTCAATCTTCGTTATATTCGAGCAATACAACCATTAGGAACTCAGCTCTAAGTTGAATTCGCAATGAGATTAATATAACCTGTATTAGGCTGAGTTCACACGAGCGTGTCCGGATAAGGTCCGGATGCGTTGCGGTAAACCCGCGCGAGTAGTGCAATGCGTTTTGCACGCGCGTGATAAAAAACTGACTGTGGTACCCAGACCCGAACTTCTTCACAGAAGTTCAGGTTTGGGTTCGGTGGTGTGTAGATGTTATTATTTTCCCTTATAACATGGTTATAAGGGAAAATAATAGCATTCTTTAATACAGAATGCTTAGTATGTGGTCAATTGAGGGTTAAAAAATAAAAAATAATTAACTCACCTTCTCCTCATGAGCTGCCGGCTAAAAGACCTGTGGTGACGTCAGATCACATGGTCCAATCACATGGTCCATCTGACGTTACCACAGGTCCATCTGACGTCACCGCATTGCGATTACAACTTAGATCTGAGTTCCTAATGGTTGTATTGCTAGAATTGACGAATATAACGAATATAGCACTATATTCTCAATCTTCGTTATATCCTAGCAATACAACCATTAGGAACCCAGCTCTAAGTTGAATTCGCAATGCGATTAATATAACCTGTATTAATCGCATTGCGATTACAACTTAGTCAAATTTGTGACACTGCAGCTTTAGAATGAATCTAAGATGGATGCTGTCCTTGCTTTTTGATAGGAGGTGGGAGGGTCTGGGAGGGAGGGTATGATGCTGATTGGCTGGAATGTGTCTGCTGACTGTGAGGTACAGGGTCAGAGTTTGCTCAATGATGATGTATAGTGGGCGGAACGAACATTGCATATGTTCGCCCGCCGCAGCGAACGCAAACAAGCTATGTTCGCCGGGAACTGTTCGCCGGCGAATAGTTTGGGACATCACTATTTCTATGTAAAGTCCACAAAGATGAAGCACAGCTGCATTTGTTTTCTGGGGTAAGTTTACCGGCAGTTCTATCTCGAGAACACATGGTGCCTTCAAAACAGACTACAAACTCCGCTCTGCTGGATGACAATGTACAGTCACATATGCAAACTGTTGTAATTTCTACACCGTTCACCTGATTTGGATGTAAATACCCTCAAATTAAAGCTGACAGTCTACAGTTAAAACACATCTTGTTAGTTTCATTTCAAACCCATTGTGGTGGTTTATAGAGCCAAAAATGTTAGAATTGTGTTGATGTCCCAATAATTATGGACCTGACTGTAGGTGCTCCACGATGCCTGTCAGCCCCTTCCTGGTGAAGTCTGCCCCGGGCTGTGTGACACTACCCCAGTGTGCAGCCAAGCCTCACAGCTAAAGGCTTATTCAGCAGCCTGACCTGCAATCACTGATCCAGGCTGCACACTGGAGGCAGGCACCGAGGACCCCACAAGCAGCTGGGGACCGTGACTGAGTCATCAGCAAGGGGAGGGGAACTGATCTCGGCGGCAGAGCCGGCGACACTTCCGGGCCGAGGCAAGCTGGCTCCTGACTGGCTTCTGTGCTCAGATGGGCAGAGGATGGCTGGGTGCTGCCAATGTCCGGAGCCCAGTGTGTGTGCAGCGCTGTTCTTTTATGGGTCGTGTGATCGGCGGTAACCATGGCTCTTCACAGACAAGGAGGATGAAAGAGCAGCTGCTAAACCCCGACAGTCCTGCTGCCCTCTGGTTTGGAGGAATCAGCACACGGCGCGGCAGGCTGCGTTGCCGCAGTGTTCTTCTCCAGACTCGATGTGCCCGATATGGAAACAGAGAGCAGACCGTTGTGGGCAGTGTGTGGAGCTAATGTTGTACTAATTTATTGTGGGCCGTACAAACTTGAAATCCATTCAAAATATTGCATTTTGTATGCATGGGAGCACATTCCTGCTCTAGACGAAGAACCTGCTGCTCTCAGAGGTGTCTACGTTTATTTTTGGTGTTGCTCCGGTCTGTTGGGGGCCCATTCCTGGGAACACATTCCTGCTGCAAGCAAAGAACCTGCTGCTGTCTGTTCCTGCTGAGTTAGGCCGAGCTATGTGTAGGCCTTAGACTCGACCATTACCATGTACCTGCAGCTGCTGCTACTGTCTGTACTGATCATGCTGAGTTATGTGTAGGCCTTATACTCCACCGTTACCTTTACTTGCTGATGATGTCTGTCCTGATCTTGATGAGTTATGTGTCGGCCTTATACTACAGTGTTACCATTTCTCTGGTGCTGTGTGTTCTGTTCCTGCTGAGTTAAGCCCAGCTATGTGTATGCCTTACACTACAGCGTTGCCATTATCCAGCTCCTGCTGTCTGTCATGATATTACTGAGTTAGGCCCAGCTATGTGTATACCTTATACTACAGCGTTACCATTTAATTGCTGCTGTCTGTTCTGTTCCTGCTGAGTTAGGCCCAGCTATGTGCATGCCTTACACTATAGTGTTACCATTTACCTGCTGCAGTCTGTCTTGCTCCTGCTGAGTTTGGTCAAGCTAGGTGTAGGCCTTATACTATACCCTTAACAATTACCTGCTGCTGCTGTCTGTCATGATCCTGCTGAGGAAAATTAGCATGGACCCCTTACTCACCCTTAGACTTTATCAACTATCGAGTATTAGAATTCTCTTAAACTGATGTGCAAGCTTCATTTTTGTGCATGTGGTCTGTTCATCATATATTGTCAATATTTATATATATATGTAGTTAAGGCTGCCGTGCAGCCTGTATTTGTGGGAGGGGCAGAGGCCACGCCCCTTGGCTATATTAACCCCCACGCAGGTCAGAGGACGGGACGTGCGGCCAGGTACCTGGTACTTCCGGTTCACGTCTGGTTCCTGCACGTCCCGCTCTTTTTCGTCTCGGTTGGGGTGAGTATTGGTCGGCGTCGGCTCGTCTCGTGCTTCGGTCAGGTAAGCAGGGGGTATCCGATGCCGGTGCGGCAGCGTGGTTACCGCACGGCAGGTCGGGTCCGCACCCGGGGGGGGGGGAGCGCTCGGCTGGCCATGATTTTACCGCGGGCAGGCACGTTGCGGGGATGCCGTGGCCGGCTGGCCGGGTGGTGCAGGCTTGTTATGCGGGCGGGCGTTCCGGGAGCAGCCGCGTGTGCCGGTTGCTAGGCATGCTGCGGCTCCGCCCCTGGCAACGCTCGCACCGTGTTGAGAACCCCGCCCACAAATGTTGTTTCCGCCCGGACCACAAGTATAGTTGTACATATATCCGGCATCGAGGACGCCGCCCCCGAATTCGATTCTTAGCATATCAAACCATGTGTCATTCATGCAAGCATCCCTCAAGCCACATGTACATCCTATGATACCATATTTGGGATGGTATAGGCTAAAAAGATACAGGTATGCTCTATCAGAATATTATTAGGCTCGGGTCAATGTAAATTTAGTGGGCAGTGATTAAATAGTACAATCATGGGATCCATATACGGCAGTTTAGGGGAATAAATACATTACTCCTACAGTGAGGTCACAGCTATCCCCAAGTCCAATATGTATTGTTTTAAATACGACCCACTGTTCCAGTCTTGCTTCAATTGTGGCCAAATATGTGACGTTTGCATGCCTACTTGGCAGTCCTGGGGCTCGCACGGTATTGGTAACCCCGCCGCCGGCCGGGGGGTCTGCAGTCGCACGTACAGAGGCGCAGGTACACCAGCACGGGCACATTCCTAGGCTCGGGGCTGGTTTCATGGGAGCTGTCACCCATTTACCCGGTTCCCAGTGTTCCACAGATGTGTATTATTGTTATAGGTGCTCTACATTACTGAACACAACCTCTTTCAAATCTAATAGGGCATGATATCGTGTCGGGGATTTTAGATTATTCACGTGCATATTCGCTCAAACGTATGCCACTGTCTACCTACATACCACATAGATCTGCTATTAGTTCCCATAGGGTAATGTTGTGCAGTCAAGACACAGTTAATATTCTGTATACTTCCTAAACACCACATTTAGTTGAATTGGCGGGTCGGAGAAATATGACACACGTCGGGGAACCTAGACATGAATTCATGGTGGCACAGTTCTCACTCGGATCATGTGCTTACATTCACGGTAGGATCGGACTGGGTTCCACGGTCCGTGACTTGTAGCGCTCTGGGCGAAGGGAGTTGGGCTCCATGGTCAGACGATCATGGTTAGGATTGTTACCTTCAAGATACAGCCGTGTGTCTGGTTTTACATTTTTGTCCTATACGCCATTCACTAGAGCAGCGGTTGCGGTTGCATTACATTAATACTCTGTTCCCTTTCAGCTTGCATCCATACAGCTGCGTTATACCATGCTCCTCATGCTCATACTCAGAGCTGTGCCCATACCATGTTTTAGGCACCTCTCACATCCAGAGCTGCATTTACCCACTTGTTCTTGCATCATGTGTTCTACTCTGCTTCCACATTAAGCTGCATTTCTTTCATTTCTACATCATGGTTACTCAGTATTCTTGCTAGGGCTATCAGCGCACCGCTCTAATTCTGCTCTTCCGTTAAACATAGCTGCTTCTTCAGGCTTGAGTTTCTTTCCTCGGTGGTGGGTTACGCAGACTGATCTCCTTTACTTCTGGTTCGCATTCACGCAGTTGGATCTCCCGCCCCAGTTAACCAAATAGCTCCCTAGCGGACAGTGGGCCGATAGGAGTAAGTTCCTACTATGTTTCACAGTTGTTCATGTGTTTGTCACGACTAGGGGCTTTTCTTAGCTAACTGCAAATGCCTCTGGCTCTGGTTTTTCTCCCATCTGTTTCAATTTCACGGTTGGTTAATGTTTCATTCATGCAAGTGGTTCGGATCACTAATGTCTATGCATTTGCCTTTAGGTCGGGCTCACGTTTAATTACTTATCATCACGGTAAGGTCTTCCGGGTCGATCCCTTGGCTTCGGGGGGCCTCAGGGCTTCGGGGGCCCGGTGTTCGTTCTTCATGTTGTTCGGTGGGGGGCAATATGGTTGTAGGCTGGTTAGCGTCCTAGGTCATTGTCGGAGAGGATCATGGTTATGTGAGTCCCCAAGTCATACTGGTGCGGCATAGTGGTTGTTGATTAATTAAGAGGGAAATTAAGCCGCCATATGACTCCGCCATTAGGGTCTCTCACGCATGGCTTAGCCATTTGAGTTTCTCACGCATGGCTTCTCCCTTTTAGTGTTACATATAACTCCGTCATTAGAGTCTCTCACGCATGGCTTTGCCATTAGAGTCTCTCACGCATGGCTTCCCCCTTTTTAGTGTCACGTATGACTCCGCCATTTGAATCTCTCACGTATGGCTTCTCCCTTTAGTGTTACATATGACTCCGCCATTAGAGTCTCTCACGCATGGCTTTGCCATTAGAGTCTCTCACGCATGGCTTCTCCCTTGTTAGTGTCACATATGACTCCGCCATTAGAGTCTCTCACGTATGGCTTTTCCTTTTGAGTGTTACACATGACTCCGCCATTAGAGTCTCTCACGCATGGCTTTGCCATTTGAGTCTCTCACGTATGGTTACCCCCTTCAGTGTCACATAGGACTCCGCCATTGGAGTCTCACGCATGCCTTCTCCGTTTTAGTCTTCACGTATGACTCTGCCATTAGTCTCTCATGCATGGCTTCTCCATTCTAGTGTTGCACATATGACTCTGCCATTAGTCTCACACGCACGGCTTCTCCCCTTTTGGTGTTACACATATGAATTCACTATTGGTCTCACGCAGGGCTTCTCCCTTTTAGGGTTACACATGTCTCTGCCATTAGAGTCTCATGCATGGCTTCTCCATTTAGTCTTACACGTAGGACTCCGCCATTAGTCTTCCACGCATGGCTTCTTCGTTTTAGTGTTACACATATGTCTCCGCCATTAGTCTCTCACGCATGGCTTCTCCGTTTTAGGGTTGCACATGTCTCTGCCATTAGAGTCTTTCACGCATGGCTTCTCCATTTAGTCTTACACGTATGACTCCGCCGTTAGTCCCCCATGCATGGCTTCGTTTTAGTGTTACACATATGTCTCCGCCATTAGTGTCCCACGCATGGCTTCTCCGTGTTAGTTTTTACACATATGACTCCGCCATTAGTCTCTCACGCTTGGCTTCCCCCTTTTAGGGTTTCACATGTGTTTTGCCATTAGAGTCTCTCACGCATGGCTCCGCCACTTGAGTCTCTCACGTATAGCTTCTCAAAGAAAAAAAAAAAAGAAAAAAAGAAAATAAAATTACACACACAACGCCAGTCGAGGCCGGCTGCGTGGTCCCATAACAAGTAAGTTCCATGTCTTTTTTGTCCTCAGTCCCGCTCGCATGGCTCGGTCATCTGTGGCTCGCAATACAATTTTCTTGGGGTGGCTCGCACGTGTAGCTTGTGCAATTAGAGTCCCACTCTCGTTATTGTTTTCTCTGACTCTTTTATTTTCTAGGTTGTTGGGTTTCATTGTTTTCTTTGTAAGCAGTCATTCCAAGCCTGCCTTTGCGGACATCATTAACTCCCAGGCATGCTTACTTCATCTACAAACTCGGGCTGAGGGTGTTGGTGTCCGGCCTAAGTCCTGGGTATCGGTCCATCTTCCAGTAGGAGGTACAGTAATAAGGCGCAAGTTTACGAAGTCTGTCGTGTCGCCTGACACGACAAGTCCTATCACGACTACAGGCGCAGCATACATAGTTTATCACGACCTTAAGCATTTTCTGTCACAACTGCAGGTATTGGGGTACGTCCTGTCCTTAGTACAGGCACATTAGCTCATTAATCATAATAGCCATATATTTCTGTGGATGGTTCCCCAGGCCTGGTGGGTTTACACTTCACTGAGTTGCTACTTCGGTAGGACAACAGGCACCATGTTCTGACTTTTTTGGCCCTTATTTATTAGGAAGTGTGGCCGGGGGAATAAGTAGAGGTAAGTATTTTGCCACCAGGAACAGTTGGTGCCCGATCGGGGCCCTTGGTGGATGGTTGGGGTTCATCTGGGCCGGGGGTCGTGGGCTGCGGCCCTCCGGCTGTTGCGGGGTTGTGGCTCCCGCAGTGCCCGGAAAGCCTGCAGGTATCTGCCTGCAGCAGGGCGTTGTGGGGGTTGTGGTTGCGGCAGCTGAGGGGCCGCGGTTTGGGATGCCTGATCTAGGCACTTCCAACCGTTTCACCATTGTTTGTTTCAGTCTGCAGCTCTCAGGATTCAGACCTTCTCGTATATGGTCATCTGTTAGTCAACATAGGAGTAAATCATTCCTGGTTCCAGACACTCTTTCAATTGCATCAGCATTTAACCAGCTCCAAGAACGGTGTGGCGGTACACATGACAAGGAGGTAAGGTAGATGGAAGTCACTGTGATATAAGACGGTATATCCCGCACCTCCATCGTGAAGGGTCTTTTCGTTCAAAACGGGTGTCGTAACGGTAGGTGTATATTTACTCTAAACAGGGTCTGCTCCACTCCTTTCGTTTTGAGGCGGTGTCTAAGCACCAGATGCCTCCTCAGGTTATCAGGTGCATGGGACGTTGGAGGTAGTCGTGTTCTCCAGATATGGTCCAAATCCTCAGATCGGAGATCCGTGATGCTTTCTGTTCACTTGCCCTGTACGGTGCAATGAGTGTTTGATGGTATGGTTGGGTCTCCTTTTTGGCCCCTTTTAGGCCTATCCTCGCTACGGGCTCCCGGCATTTCCCAGCCTGAGGTAGCTCTAGTTCCTACGTCCAGGGGCCGTCGCCCTGACCACAAGTAGTTAAGGCTGCCGTGCAGCCTGTATTTGTGGGAGGGGCAGAGGCCACGCCCCTTGGCTATATTAACCCCCACGCAGGTCAGAGGACGGGACGTGCGGCCAGGTACCCCTCCCTCCCTCCCCTTTTCTTAGCTCTTCCTTAAGGATAGGCCCCCTTTTAGGCCTATCCTCGCTACGGGCTCCCGGCATTTCCCAGCCTGAGGTAGCTCTAGTTCCTACGTCCAGGGGCCGTCGCCCTGACCACAAATATAAATATATATAAATAAAGATTTGTTTGAATAAAATACAATCATGCGGTGTTATGCTTCATTTACCCAAAAATGTTTTATAAATTTATTTCATTTGATATGTTATAATTGTCTCAAAACATCCATTTTGAGACAGAGTAGGATCTGAAGGATAAAATGAGTATCAGCGAAACATCAAAAAGTATAAAAAATGTACATAATGAGGAATGTACAAAGATAAAAACTATATGGGAAAAAGTATAAAAAAAGTACATATTAAGGAATGTACAAGGATAAAAAGTATAAGGTATATGGGGAAATACAATATAATAAAATATAGCATAATGAAAAGTGAGATCGATTGTCTTTGGGTATACCATATATCATCAAATTGAAACATTTTGGTAAGGTAACTCCGTATGTTTTAGGGTGTGGGGCTTGATAGAAAATATTTTGTTTCTGCCACTCTAACGTAGGTATGGGCTTGGGGGGACGTGTACCAGATTGTATGTGTACCCTTCCCAGAAATTATGGACATGTTAGGGGTATAACGACAGTATTCCTTTAATAATTTGAGTATTCTAAACTTTCGTTTAGACCGAAAGTCATTTTTTAGCGTTTCGACGCAACATCACTTTTTCTCACACAGACTAAGACATTCAGCCAGAGAGCAGAGCTCCTACACAGACTCACAAAATCAAACTGACCACAGGCTCCAACACACCAACATATAAGGAGGCTTGAGGTCACACCCACCACACCTAGCAAACACACCTATACCCCGTGCATACCAAAATGGGGAAACACCACATCCAAGGAAAAGTGCCTCACATGCAAACCACGTTGCCCAAGGCAACCGCACGTGCAGACACAGAGTCACGACCAAGCCAAGGGTCGTGACAGATTTTTGCATTGAAAAAAATAATGAGCTAAGATAGCAAATTTGAGAATATATGACGAATATTTGCCAAATATTCATGAAATATCCCGAATTCGAATATAGCCCCTGCCACTCATCACTAGTCCTTAATAAAATATACAAGGATAGTATAAAAGAATCAATATTTTATTAGACATGAAAATACAAAAAATAAACTGGTGAAAACGAGGGCAACTTGGAATAGCCGCACGTTACTACTACAGAATAGAAAGCAAACCAAAGGGACATAGGACTATATAAATAATAATCAAAACCGGGATAATAATTATATAATACCACTCCAGTCAATAAAATAAAATTGAGATGTCCCCAAGAATAAGAGCCCAGAGAAATTCCCACTAGCACCAAACAGTAAATAAGATATATATTAATGCCAATTGGCATACATAACAGTGCTGGAGTTTGTACAGGCCCTCCAGAAACAGTAGCAATCTTACTGAGTTGTGGGGAACCAATAGGGGGTATCCTTACGTGACACATGTACTAATTGGACTGGACAATTTTCACTATGGGTATACTTTTATTTATACCAGTGAATGTATATGTATTTTTGTGTCACATAAGGATACCCACTATTGGTTCTCCACAACTCAGTAAGATTGCTACTGTTTCTGGAGGGCCCATACAAACTCCAGCACTGTTATGTATGCCAATTGGCATTAATATATTTATATATATTTATCTTATTTACTGTTTTTTGTATTTTCGTATCTAATAAAATATTGATTCTTTTATACTATGCTTGTATATTTTATTGGGAACTATTGGTGGACATTGTAGGTTTAGTATTCTGAGTTGCTAGGCCCCTGTGTATCTCAATATGTGCAATAGGTGCAGAGGTGCTTTTTGGTAATAAATGTAAGGTTATGCACATAGGAAGGAATACACTGCGTGCAGAATTATTAGGCAAATGAGTATTTTGACCACATCATCCTCTTTATGCATGTTGTCTTACTCCAAGCTGTATAGGCTCGAAAGCCTACTACCAATTAAGCATATTAGGTGATGTGCATCTCTGTAATGAGAAGGGGTGTGGTCTAATGACATCAACACCCTATATTAGGTGTGCATAATTATTACGCAACTTCCTTTCCTTTGGGAAAATGGGTCAAAAGAAGGACTTGACAAGCTCAGAAAAGTCAAAAATAGTGAGATATCTTGCAGAGGGATGCAGCACTCTTAAAATTGCAAAGCTTCTGAAGCGTGATCATCGAACAATCAAGCGTTTCATTCAAAAAAGTCAACAGGGTCGCAAGAAGCGTGTGGAAAAACCAAGGCGCAAAATAACTGCCCATGAACTGAGAAAAGTCAAGCGTGCAGCTGCCAAGATGCCACTTGCCACCAGTTTGGCCATATTTCAGAGCTGCAACATCACTGGAGTGCCCAAAAGCACAAGGTGTGCAATACTCAGAGACATGGCCAAGGTAAGAAAGGCGGAAAGACGACCACCACTGAACAAGACACACAAGCTGAAACGTCAGACTGGGCCAAGAAATATCTCAAGACTGATTTTTCAAAGGTTTTATGGACTGATGAAATGAGAGTGAGTCTTGATGGGCCAGATGGATGGGCCCGTGGCTGGATTGGTAAAGGGCAGAGAGCTCCAGTCCGACTCAGACGCCAGCAAGGTGGAGGTGGAGTACTGGTTTGGGCTGGTATCATCAAAGATGAGCTTGTGGGGCCTTTTCGTGTTGAGGATGGAGTCAAGCTCAACTCCCAGTCCTACTGCCAGTTTCTGGAAGACACCTTCTTCAAGCAGTGGTACAGGAAGAAGTCTGCATCCTTCAAGAAAAACATGATTTTCATGCAGGACAATGCTCCATCACACGCGTCCAAGTACTCCACAGCGTGGCTGGCAAGAAAGGGTATAAAAGAAGAAAATCTAATGACATGGCCTCCTTGTTCACCTGATCTGAACCCCATTGAGAACCTGTGGTCCATCATCAAATGTAAGATTTACAAGGAGGGAAAACAGTACACCTCTCTGAACAGTGTCTGGGAGGCTGTGGTTGCTGCTGCACGCAATGTTGATGGTGAACAGATCAAAACACTGACAGAATCCATGGATGGCAGGCTTTTGAGTGTCCTTGCAAAGAAAGGTGGCTATATTGGTCACTGATTTGTTTTTGTTTTGTTTTTGAATGTCAGAAATGTATATTTGTGAATGTTGAGATGTTATATTGGTTTCACTGGTAAAAATAAATAATTGAAATGGGTATATATTTGTTTTTTGTTAAGTTGCCTAATAATTATGCACAGTAATAGTCACCTGCACACACAGATATCCCCCTAAAATAGCTAAAACTAAAAACAAACTAAAAACTACTTCCAAAAATATTCAGCTTTGATATTAATGAGTTTTTTGGGTTCATTGAGAACATGGTTGTTGTTCAATAATAAAATTAATCCTCAAAAATACAACTTGCCTAATAATTCTGCACTCCCTGTAATGCCAGTCACCAGTACATACTAAATGATAAAACACTGGGTAACACTGACATGGAAAACGACCTAGGAATTTTAGTAAACAGCAAACTAAGCTGTAGAAACCTGTGTCAGGCAGCTGCTGCCAAGGCCAATAAGATAATGGGTTGCATCAAAAGGGGCATAGATGTCCATGATGAGAACATAGTCCTGCTACTTTACAAATCATTAGTCAGATCACACATGGAGTACTGTGTACAATTCTGGGCTCCTGTGAACAAGACAGACATAGCAGAACTGGGGAGGGTTCAGAGGAGGGCAACTAAATTAATAACTGTAATGGGTGGACTACAGTACCCTGAACGATTAGAAAAATTAGGGTTATTCAGTTTACAAAAAAGACGACTAATTACTATGTATAAATATATCAGGAGTCAGT
Organism: Bufo bufo; assembly: GCF_905171765.1. NCBI lineage: Eukaryota > Metazoa > Chordata > Amphibia > Anura > Bufonidae > Bufo > Bufo bufo. The sequence goes on along the minus strand of NC_053392.1, from coordinate 563,004,510 downwards.
ACAGAGATCTCTCCCCTCATCTATTTATCCCCAGGACTGTGACGAGGGGACATCCTCTGCGTCTGGAGGAAAGAAGGTTTCTATAGAAGGGGATTCTTTATGGTAAGAGCAGTGAGACTATGGAACTCTCTGCCTGAGGAGGTGGTGATGGTGAACTCACTAAAAGATAGAGGTGCCTGAATGTAGGGGCTCATTTACACGACTATAAATTACCCCATTTTTGAAACTACGCCCCTCATGTTATTTAAAACTTATTTTTCTAACGTTGTTAACCCTTTAGGTGTTACAGTCAGGTCCATAAATATTGGGACCTCGACACAATTTTAACATTTTTGGCTCTATACACCACCACAATGGATTTGAAATGAAACAAACAAGATGTGCTTTAACTGCAGACTGTCAGCTTTAATTTGAGGGTATTTACAAAGGTCCAGAGTTCATTTCAAGTGTGCTATTTGCATTTGGAATCTGTTGCTGTCACCTCTCAAGATGAGATCCAAAGAGCTGTCACTATCAGTGAAGCAAGCCATCATTAGGCTGAAAAAACAAAGCAACCCCATCAGAGAGATAGCAAAAACATTAGGCGTGGCCAAAACAACTGTTTGGAACATTCTTAAAAAGAAGGTACGCATCGGTGAGCTCAGCAACACCAAAAGACCCGGAAGACCACAGAAAACAACTGTGGTGGATGACCGAAGAATTCTTTCCCTGGTGAAGAAAACACCCTTCACAACAGTTGGCCAGGTCAAGAACACTCTCCAAGAGGTAGGTGTATGTGTGTCAAAGTCAGCAATCAAGAGAACACTTCACCAGAGTGACTACAGAGGGTTCACCACAAGATGTAAACCATTGGTGAGCCTCACAAACAGGAAGTCCAGATTAGAGTTTGCCAAACGACATCTAAAAAAGCCTTCACAGTTCTGGAACAACATCCTATGGACAGATGAGACCAAGATCAACTTGTACTAGAGTGATGGGAAGAGAAGAGTATGGAGAAGGAAAGGAACTGCTCATGATCCTAAGCATACCACCTCATCAGTAAAGCATGGTGGTGGTAATGTCATGGCGTGGGCATGTATGGCTGCTAATGGAACTGGTTCTCTTGTATTTATTGATAATGTGAGTGCTGACAAAAGCAGCAGGATGAATTCTGAAGTGTTTCGGGCAATATTATCTGCTCATATTCAGCCAAATGCTTCAGAACTCATTGGACAGCGCTTCACAGTGCAGATGGACAATGACCCAAAGCATACTGCAAAAGCATCCAAAGAGTTTTTTAAGGAAAAGAAGTGGAATGTTATGCAATGGCCAAGTCAATAACCTGACCTGAATCCGATTGAGCATGCATTTCACTTGCTAAAGACAAAACTGAAGGGAAAATACCTCAAGAACAAGCAGGAACTGAAGACAGTTGCAGTAGAGGCCTGGGAGAGCATCACAAGGGATGAAACCCAGCGTCTGGTGATGCCTATGCGTTCCAGACTTCAGGCTGTAATTGACCGCAAAGGATTTGCAACTAAGTATTAAAAAGTGAAAGTTTGATTTATGATTATTATTCTGTCCCATTACTTTTGGTTCCTTAACAAGTGGGAGGCACATATGCAAACTGTTGTAATTCCTGCACCGTTCGCCTGATTTGGATGTAAATACCCTGAGATTAAAGCTGACAGTCTGCAGTTAGAGCACATCTTGTTTGTTTCATTTCAAATCCATTGTGGTGGTGTATAGAGCCAAAAATGTTAGAATTGTGTCAATGTCCCAATATTTATGGACCTGGCTGTACAGAAGAACTAAAGGAAAATGGAAGTGAAATTTAAAAATTTCACTTTTTTTTTGCAGATTTTTCATTTTAATCCATTTTTCCCTGTAACACAGCAAGGCATAACAGTCAAACAAAATTCAATATTTATTACCCGTTTTCTGCAGTTTTCACAAACACCCCATATGTGGTCATTATCTGCTGTATTGGCGTACCGCAGGGCACAGAAAGGGAGGAGCAGCATATGGATTTTGGAGGGCAGATTTCACTGGGATAATTTTAAGTGGCCATGTCACATTTGACAACCCCCTGGTATGCCCTAGAGCAGAAACTCCCCACTCCCCAGTGACCCAATTTTTGAAACTACAGGATAAGGTACATATGATTTTTGATCGCTCAATATTACTTATTTTTTGGGAGGCAAGGTGACAATTTTCTTTTGTTGTTTATGGTGTTCACCTGACAGGATATATCATGTGTTATTTTTATAGAGAAGGTAGTTACAGAATTGACAATACCAAATGTGTCTATTTTTTTTGTTTCAGTTTTACACAAAAAAAGCATTTTTGAAAAATAAAATCATATTTTTGTGTCTCCATTTTCTAAAAGCCATAATTTTTATTTTTCTGCCGATCGTCTGATGCATTAAAATAAATTGTGTATCGTAATGCACAAGCTATTTCACTGACAGTGTGCCTATGAGACCCATCCTGGGGCTGGCAGGCTCCAATTGGGTTGGAGACGATGCCCATATCCTCTGCAAACCCCACGCATGCCATGGCCAGCGCTAACCTTGGCGTAAAAAGTTTAATATGCAGCAGGAGTTCGTCTGTCATTAATAGACAGGCCATCCTGCTGATCGAGCAGGTACAGCTCCTGCACCCGCCTGATCAGTGTGGTGTATATGTATGGCGCTGGGACATACGGTAAGTCACATTCCGCAGCGCCTTACATGTAGAGCGTTGGTATCCTACAGGTTAAATGTTCCTCCACTTCTACATACACACTACATACTGGTATTGACAATTTACTTTGGGAAAAATGCACTGTTTGCAGTGAAATGTCTTTAAACTCTATAATCATTGAATTGTATTAATTATCATTGGTTCAGCAATTCAATTTTTGTACTATGAAACACAGTGCAATGCAATAATGCGCCCACTAACACCAATATAGTGATGCGATGAAGTGCCTTTGAATTATTTATACACTTAATGTCACTAGTTCAACAATGAAATTTATGTACTATAAAACACATGGTGCAATGCAAAAATGCGTCTGCCTATCACCAATACAATGGTGCAGTGTTGGCGGTGAAATGCTCAGTGTTTTAAGCAGAATGCTATTAGAGCACTGTGCTGGTATTAATGAACTGTAGAATATATCTATCTATCCATCTGTTCATCCATTCATCCAGCCATGCATGATAGAGGCTAGAAGAATGAAGCACTTCAGTGCTAATGCTTTAGATGACCTTTTATGTTCATTTACATAGTTTAGAAAACAGCAGTAAATACAATATATAAATAATCAATGCTCTAAATTGCTTTGTCATTATATGCATCGTCCTAGTTAACATAAACACAATGATTTTGATAGCAGCATCTGAAAGCGCAATCAACCTTATGGAAATGTACATAAGACCTTGCACAGAAGAACACTTGAAGAACAATCTGCAAAAATTTCATAAACATTCATGGGAAAGGGCATTGATGGAATATGATAACATTTTTCATTTTAGAGGCAATTAATATGATATTTACGAAGAGCGAAAAGCTTTCACTTTCCTTATATAATGGATTTATATTAGCCAAGAAATTTAGGACAATACTCAGAACTGACTCATTCCATAGAGGATAGGATCAATAAGCATGGCGAAAGAAAGCAGGCAACTACAGGTATAATGATTTAACATGGGGAGATAAAGAAGTGAGAAGCCATCTTGAGATCAATGGGATTACATTCATTTACATTCATGCCACATGTCATGGGCATTTTCATTAATGTTCTCAGTGTTTGAACGCTCACTACTATGACTATAACAAATGCTGTGTGTTTTCAGCTTCTTTGCAGCTAATGGTAATTTATTATCATTGCAAATATTTAATATGTGTCTGTGATAAGCTGATAAGAATTACTACATCAAACATAAAATAGTCTTACAGATACTTGAGCATTGGGAGATTCCAGAAAGCATCTCGATCAATGAATTCAAGACTGTTTGCTTTTTCAATCCTTCTAAAAAGAAAACAAGAGACAATGCGATATCATTTATCCTTATACCATTTGCAATGTATTCAATAATTCAAACATTTAGATTAGATTAAAGAGAACACACTTTGATGGTCTATACTTAATGTCACAAATCAATAGTGCTGTTTGTGGGCCACAGAAATAAACTTTCGCAGAGGAAGAGAAATCTCTCCCTACTCTCATGGACACTGCATTAAAAAAACAAAATGGCCGCCCTGATAGGGATGATCCTGTGTCAGGAACCTCCTGAACACCCTATGATAATCCTGACAAAGGGATAGGTGCCACCACCATAGATCTAGTCAGTCATCCTTTTTAATAGGTCTAATCAATTGTATGTTCACAATGGTAATATATATATATATAGGGGTGCACCGAAATGAAAATTCTGGTCCGAAACCGAAAATTCAGGATGCCCTTGACAGAAAACCGAAACCGAAACCGAAACTGCCTTTTTGCCCAAATACTTTTAAAATACTTTTTTTTTAATGATTGGCGCTGTTATGGAGAGGGGGATCTGTGGGTGGCGCTGTTATGGAGAGAGGGATCTGTGGGTGGCACTGTTATGGAGAGGGGGATCTGTGGGTGGCACTGTTATGGAGAGGGGGATCTGTGGGTGGCGCTGTTATGGAGAGGGGGATCTGTGGTGTGCACTGTTATGGAGAGGGGGATCTCTGGGTGGCACTGTTATGGAGAGGGGGATCTGTGGGTGGCGCTGTTATGGAGAGGGGGATCTGTGGGTGGTGCTGTTATGGAGAGGGTGATCTGTGGGTGGCGCTGTTGTGGAGAGGGGGATCTGTGGGTGGCGCTGTTATGGAGAGGGGGATCTGTGGGTGGCGCTGTTATGGAGAGGGGGATCTGTGGGTGGCGCTGTTATGGAGAGGGGGATCTCTGGGTGGCTCTGTTATGGAGAGGGGGATCTGTGGGTGGCGCTGTTATGGAGAGGGGGATCTGTGGGTGGTGCTGTTATGGAGAGGGGGATCTGTGGGTGGCGCTGTTATGGAGAGGGGGATCTGTGGGTGGCTCTGTTATGGAGGGGGGGGATATGTGCACTGTTATGGGCATAACAGTGCACAGATCCCTTTCCCCATAACAGTGCACAGATCCCTTTCCCCATAACAGTGCACAGATCCCCCTCCCCATAGCAGTGCCATAGACCATTCCCCCTACCCATAACAGCCCCGGCCCTGCTGCTCACAGCATCACTCACTGCATCTTTATTTTACCTTACAATCGTGACGCTCCAGTAAGAACTCTGCAGGCAGAGCGGAGGGCGGCGTAACGTCACTTACTCACGTGACGCACCTGCTCCGCCCACTTTATGAATGAAGGAGGCGGAGCAGGCGCGTCACGTGAGTAAGTGACGTTACGCCGCCCTCCGCTCTGCCTGCAGAGTTCTTACTGGAGCGTCACGATTGTAAGGTAAAATAAAGATGCAGTAAACCGCCCGCCCGGCGCCCGCCCGCAGATGGTGGGTGACAAATCCCACACCCCATATTTTCGGCCGATATGTAACAATATCGGCCGAAATGGATTAGGTAAATTTTCGGCCGATATTTTCGGCTGCCCGGAATTTCGGTGCACCCCTAATATATATATATATACACAACATAGTAATGAGATATTAATATTGAACCATAGTGTTCATAGTTTGCCATGTCTCTATTAGGCCTCTTTCACACGGGCGTTGCGGGTAAATGTGCGGGTGCGTTGCGGGAACACACACGATTTTTCTGCGCGAGTGCAAAACATTGTAATGCGATTTGCACTCGCGTGAGAAAAATCACGCATGTTTGGTACCCAAACCTGAACTTCTTCACAGAAGTTCGGGTTTGGGTTAGGTGTTGTGTAGATGTTATTATTTTCCCTTATAACATGGTTATAAGGGAAAATAATAGCATTCTGAATACAGAATGTTTAGTAGGTGATCAATTGAGGGTTAAAAAAAAAATAAAAAAATTAACTCACCTTCTCCTCTTGTTCGCGTAGTTCCCGGTCTCTTCTTTACTTCTTTAATGATGAGCTGTGGGCTAAAGGACCTTTGGTGACGTCAGATCACATGCTCCAATCACATGGTACATCACCGTGGTGATGGACCATGTGATTGGATCATGTGATCTGACGTCACCACAGGTCCTAGCCGGTATTTTCATCTTTTAAGAAGTAAAGAAGAGACCGGGAACTACACGAACAAGAGGAGAAGGTGAGTTAATTTTTATTTATTTTTTTAACCCTCAATTGATCACCTACTAAGCATTCTGTATTCAGAATGCTATTATTTTCCCTTATAACCATGTTATAAGGGAAAATAATACAGTGAATAGACTGTCACCTAACAACCATGCGTGAAAATCGCACCGCATCCGCACTTGCTTTCGGATGCTTGCGATTTTCACGCAACCCCATTCGCTTCTATGGGGCCTGCGTTGCGTGAAAAACGCAGAATATAGAGCATGCTGCGATTTTCACGCAACGCATAGGTGATGCGTGAAAATCACCGCTCATCTGAACAGCCCCATAGAAATGAATGGGTCAGGATTCCGTGCGGATGCAATGCGTTCACCTCCCGCAACGCATCCGCGCGGAAAACTCGCTCGTGTGAAAGGGGCCTTATTGCTCAGTTATAAGTACTGAGTTGCCCTTGATAACAACTAACTGCAGAGTCTGCCACGCCTCACATTAATTGATTATGTGTAAGATACACCATCAATTACTTTTCATAAACACCCTTTAAATATAAATACCTACTGAGTAAATTCCTATTCATAGTCTTAAAACGACACTTCCACCTTTGTTAATGCATATTACCAGCCTATATGTGAAGAAAGAAATCAACAAAAAAAACAAAAAAACTGGTGGATGGGGGATAAATATTAGTTCAGTGGGGGTCCTTCTGCTGGGATGCCCATTAATCACGAGAACGGGCACCCAGTACCCCGCACAGCCCCTGCAAAATGAATAGAGCTGCAGGTCGGACATGCAGACTGCCGCTATATTCATCTCTATGGAAGTTCCAGAAATTGTCTAACACTGCACTCATCTGTCTCTGAAACTCCCGTAGATAGGAATAGAGTAAGAGTTTGCATGCTCAACCCGTCTCATCATTCAGTTGAGGGACTCAGAGAGGTGCGGGGTACCTGTTCTTGTGATTGATGGTAGTACCAGTGGTAGGACTTACGCCAATTTAATCAACCAATGCTGTTGATAGGAGATAACTTTTAACAACTAGAATATCCCTTTAACTCTCTCACTCAGACCATCATGCCACTAATGTCCTTCGGTAGAGCTGTCATACTTAGGCCTCTTGCACACAAACGTTATGCATCCGTTCTGTGCATTGGGGACTGCAATTTGTGGTCCCTAATGCACGGGCAAAGTCCGTGCGGTGGCCTGGACGGATCAAAACCCATTCAACTTGAATGGGTTCGTGATCCGTCCGCACCGCAAAAAATTTGAACAAATTCAAATTTTTTGCGGCGTGGAGGCACGGACAGAAACACCACGGAAGCACTCCGTAGTGCTTCCGCGGGGTTCCGATCCATGCTTCCGCTCCGCATCTCCGTGAATGTGGACCCATTCAAGTCAATGGGTACGCATCTGTGATGCGGAGTGCACACGGGCCAGTGCCCGTGTATTGTGGACCCGCTGTATGCAGGCTGCAATACGACCACGGGCACACAACGTTCATGTGCAAGAGGCCTTATTCTACACCTACTATTATTGTGAGGATTATCCCTCAGATAACATCTTTCCCTCACAGCAGCAGTAAGCTAACAATGGATTAACAATTTATATACACATAGGAGTGTTATTTCTCTTTGCTGCTTGCTACAGAAGGACAATAGTTTGCATTTAATTTCCATTCATATAGTACTGGCAAAATAAAGAAAGAAAAACTGTCCAAAATTCAAAAATTTTCTATAAATATTGAGAATTACAAATATATACCTATTTGATGGAAGTTTCCCTTTAAAGGAGTCTTCCCACCTTATAGGCTGATGACTTACCACTTGAAAATAATATCACTTTATCATCAACCTCTGAGACCCCCCCCATATTGCTGTGAATGAAGGGGATTCAGCACTGCATTAGCACATCATCCCCTTCTGAGTTTTCCCTGCACAGTAGTGCCACAGGGGTGGACACCTATTGTGCAGGGAACGGCAGCCAGCCACATTCACTTGGTTGGTGCATTGATGTGCAGGGAAATTACAGCCCTGTGTTCACTTTATTCTTAGGATTTTGAAGGTATCAGAGGTCAAACCCCCATGATCACAAAGTGAAAACCCTTTTAAATAGTTGATGCAATATCTGCTCATTCTTGGGCTCACTATGCACTTCTTGTAACATCTCATAAATCTCACAAGTGGTGCTACTGCTGTTTCTAACCTTTCCTCTTTTACAAAAATAAATAAATAAAAATAATAATAATGATAAATCATGGATCATGTTCAATGTCAATAATTTTGCAGCAATTCAGGGAATTTCTGTTCATAAAAATAACACTGAGGAGCCTTGATTACATACGGTAAGTTCTCCATGACAGGATTTCCAGATTAGTGGATCATGCCATACATTTAGGATATGAAAACATATACTGTTTCGGATATTTATTAGGATTTAAATATTTAATCATTACTAAAGATAAGAAAACAGGTGCAACCTCACAGGTTGCAGACTTATCAGATGCCAAGGAGTAGCAGGAAAGCCAAGAGTCAGTTGAAGCCAAATCAGCAAAAAAGGAGTTAATTCAGAAACAATCTGAGGAGTCAAAGCCAGCCCAGGAGACTCAGGTAAAGCTAAATAAGTAGATAAGGGGTTAATCCAGAAACAAATCCGAGGTCAATACACAGGAAGATCTAACTAGAATGCAATGTTTTTCTGAACACAGGGCACAAACTGGGTCCAGGAATAAATGAATTGCAGGCATTGACAAGCTATAAATGCCTGGGTTAAATTCTCTTCCTAGATATTGGATATTGATATTGAGCCAGGAATCTGATTAGCTTAGCATCCAGGCTCACTGATGAACCAGCCAGCCAGGGTTTATGCTGGCCAGCATAGCAATTCTCCGAGAATAGCCGAATCATTACTGAGTAGTTCTGACTATAGTTCACAAAGTAACCTGTGTCTGTATTTTAATTTTCTCTTTAGCTGAGCCATTTAGACAAGGAGTTTCTTGATGGAAAAGGTGATGATGATTAGATACCATTGACTGGTCTAGGTGTCAAGAGGTAAGATGTATACCTTCGTGTTTGAGTCTCAGGAACATCTATCATGGAAAATGAACTATAATAGATCCCCGTGGGCTTTAATTAGTTAAAAGTGGTCAGTACATGACCTCTGTGTTAAATAACTTAGTTCATTAATAGACTTCCATGACTACATACTTTTTAAACTAGTTACATTAACTATACTTTTCCAATAATTTTGTATACTTTTTAAATATGCCATAGAGAAAACAAAGGGGGTCATTTATTAACTGATATACGCCAGTTTTCCAGTGTATATCTGTCGCAGATTGCGGCACAAAGGTTATTTACGCCGCAATCTGCAACTTTTCCCCACTCACATCAGGTCTTAAAAAAGGGGCGTGGTGCGGGCGGGGGCGTCTCAGTTATCATTTTCTACGCCTGTTGTAAGCGTAGAAAATGTTCTAAATCTACGGCAGCAGCCATCTACGCTTACTGGCAGCAACTGACTGGATTTACCTGCACAGCATATATAATTAAAAGAATACTATAGACTAATTGTCCCTTTAAATTCCACTTAAAGGGCATCTGCAATGGCGTTGCCGTTACTCCTAGAGGTTCAGCCCTCTCTGCAACTGCCGCGCCTTGCACTTTGATTGACAGGGTCAGGCAGTGTAACAGTGATCACCTCCGGCCCTGACTTCTCTTGAAGCCAATCAAAGTGGAGAGGGCTGGGCAGTTGCAGAGAGAGCTGAGCCTATAGCCTATAACAGCAACGCCCCTGTTGCTCCTAGAGGCTCATTTGCCTAAACCAAAACGTAATTTTTCTCAGCAATGCGGGCACATATGAACATGGGACCAACACAGATGCCTTCAGCTGCCAAGCGCACATGTAACAGGTCAGCCAGTGTCATAGGTACAAAACTGCTGACAGATGCCCTTTAAAGATGCACCAAATTTATCAAACGTTGTTTGACATTTGATAAATATGGTCCAAAATACGGCAGTGCAGACTCCTGCAAAGCTAACTTTAAGAATTAGGCCTCATGCAGAACGACAGTTGTTTTTCTCGGCCTCCGTTCAGTTTTTTTTGCGGATAGGATGGGGACCCATTCATTTTAATGGGTCAGCAAAAAAATGCTGATAGTTCATCCGTTTGTGTTCCGCGTCCGTTGTCCGTGTTTCCCTTCAGCAAAAAAAATAGCGCATGTCCTACTTTTTTCACATTTGCGGACAAGGATAGGCATTTATTACAAGAGATCTGTGGGAAAAAAACGGATTCTCCCAAAAAAACGCATGCCGCATCCGTTTTTTTCGGCGGACGCACAATTTGCGGACGCAAAAAACAACTGTCGTGTGCATGAGGCCTTATTCTGACGATAAACCTCCCTGTATAGGTCAGCAAATTAGGATTTGGCACAGGAGGAGGAACTTCTTGCAAAAGTGACCTAAAACAGATTACATTTGCAGGAAAACAATTAGCAATAGTCATCCTTGATTATTCCTCAGGTTATGACATCAGAATTTGATGTCTATACAATTATTATTTACAGGTATGTCAATCTTATGCACATACAGTTCTTAGATTTGCAAAAGGTCAGTACTTTTAGAAATATTTCAATGACTTACATTTCTTGTAGTTGCGGGATGTTTGAGAACACGTTTGCCTCTATGGATTTAAGGTCATAATTCTCTGAGATCTCTCTGAAATGAATTATAGTAAATAAGCAGAATGCATACGCACAAGTCTACATATATATATATATATATAACATATTAAATACTGAAATGTAAATATATTATGTCATATGAAAGATTCACTTTTCAGCGATGTCCTGTAACCCTATATAGCTGCCATTAACTAAAGGCTTTTAGAGCACTTAGGAGAGAAGAAAGCTAAGTTTTCAAGTAGATCTTAAATATGTGATTTTGTAAGAAACAGCCCAATGATGTCCCAAGTTTCATTAGTCTGTGTAAGGCTACTTTCACACTAGCGTTCGGAGCGGATCCGTCTGATGTTTCATCAGACGGATCCGCTCCTATAATGCAAACGCTTGCATCCGTTCAGAACGGATCCGTTTGCATAACAGTTTATTTCAGATCTGATTTTTCACTTCGGAAAACTCAGATCCGACAGTATATTCTAAACACAGAAGCGTTCCCATGGTGATGGGGACGCTTCAAGTTAGAATATACTAAGAACTGTATACATGACTGCCCCCTGCTGCCTGGCAGGTGCTTCCAGGCAGCAGGGGGCAGACCCCCCCCCCCTCCTGTATTTAACTTATTGGTGGCCAGTGCGGCCCCCCCTCCCTCCCCAGTATTAATTGTAAGCAGTGCGGCCCCCCTCCCTCTATATTCATCGGTGGCCAGTGCGGATATTAAATATGAGCAGTGCGGTCTCCCCCTCCCTCCCTCCCCAGTATTAAATATGAGCAGTGCGGTCTCCCCCTCCCTCCCTCCCCAGTATTAAATATGAGCAGTGCGGTCTCCCCCTCCCTCCCTCCCCAGTATTAAATATGAGCAGTGCGGTCTCCCCCTCCCTCCCTCCCCAGTATTAAATATGAGCAGTGCGGCCTCCCCCTCCCTCTATTCATTGGTGGCCAGTGCGGATTCAAAGTATTGTGATCAGTGCGGCCTCTCCTCTCGACCCCCCCCCCCCCCCATCATTGGTGGCAGCGGAGAGTACCGATCGGAGTCCCAGTTTAAATCGCTGGGGCTCCGATCGGTTACCATGGCAGCCAAGACGCTATTGCAGTCTTGGCTGCCATGGTTACTTAGCAACAAATAGCAGCATTATACTTACCTGAAGAGCTGCGATCTATGTGACCGGCCGGGAGCTCCTCCTACTGGTAAAGTGACAGGTCTGTGCGGCGCATTGCCTATAGACCTGTCACTTACCAGTAGGAGGAGCTCCCGGCCGGTCACATAGATCGCAGCTCTTCAGGTAAGTATAATGCTGCTATTTGTTGCTAAGTAACCATGGCAGCCAAGACTGCAATAGCGTCTTGGCTGCCATGGTAACCGATCGGAGCCCCAGCGATTTAAACTGGGACTCCGATCGGTACTCTCCGCTGCCACCAATGATGGGGGGGGGGGGGGAAGAGAGGAGAGGCCGCACTGATCACAATACTTTGAATCCGCACTGGCCACCAATGAATAGAGGGAGGGGGAGACCGCACTGCTCATATTTAATACTGGGGAGGGAGGGAGGGAGGGGGAGACCGCACTGCTCATATTTAATACTGGGGAGGGAGGGAGGGGGAGACCGCACTGCTCATATTTAATATCCGCACTGGCCACCGATGAATATAGAGGGAGGGGGGCCGCACTGCTTACAATTAATACTGGGGAGGGAGGGGGGGCCCCACTGGCCACCAATAAGTTAAATACAGGAGGGGGGGGGTCTGCCCCCTGCTGCCTGGCAGCACCTGCCAGGCAGCAGGGGGCAGTCATGTACACAGTTCTCATTATATTCTAACTTGAAGCGTCCCCATCACCATGGGAACGCCTCTGTGTTAGAATATACTGTCGGATTTGAGTTTCACGATGTAACTCAAATCCGATGGTATATTCTAACATAGAGGCGTTCCCATGGTGATGGGGACGCTTCAAGTTAAAATATACCATCGGATTGGAGAAAACTCCGATCTGATGGTATAATCCTGACTTTACATTGAAAGTCAATGGGGGACGGATCCGTTTGAAATTGCACCATATTGTGTCAATGTCAAACGGATCCGTCCCCATTGACTTGCATTGTAAGTCTGGACGGATCCGTTTGGCTCCGCACGGCCAGGCGGACACGAAAACGCTGCAAGCTGCGTTCGGGTGTCCGCCTGCTGAGCGGAGCGGAGGCCAAACGGTGCCAAACTGATGCATTCTGAGCGGATCCGCATCCACTCAGAATGCATTGGGGCAGTACGGATCCGTTCGGGGCCGCTTGTGAGAGCCTTCAAACGGAACTCACAAGCGGAGCCCCGAACGCTAGTGTGAAAGTAGCCTAAACTGTGTTAAAGTTAAATGTATATGTGTTTCTGTGCTTCGGGTCCTTTAAGACAGCAGCTATTGTAATACTGTATATGCTGGAGTGACACGCCCCCAAGGATGATGTCATCCTGCCTGTTTTGCAGTGTGTGAGAAGAGAAGCAGGCTTTGACAAGACAGAGAACAGCAGCCATCTTGGCAAGAGAAAAGACAGGCGCCTGTGCTGTATTGAGAGTGTGTGGAGATACTGGAGAACTTTCCTGTGCAGCCAAACTGTAACTATTAGTGAAGCCACGCTGAAGGAACTGTGCTCAGCGGCTAATCGGTGAAACCAACATTTTGGCTATGAATATTGCCACCAAATTTAGAGACTCGCAGTGCTGTTGTAACTGCAAAACCCCGGCTTTCATCACACCTCAGTGTACTGATTCTGCAGGACTGTCAGTGTCCTGAGTGATACTTGCTGTTGGACTCCAGTGCATTCATTTGTTTCCCTGCCTGCTGAGGAGGATTTCATTGCTTCGGATATTGGGATAACCGTGAGGAGAGGATGATTCGCCATCAAAAAAAAAAGTAACGACATTGGACCCCACCGCGCACGCTTCTACGGACTGTACACGGTTCACCTGGACCCAACTGGGAAGTTAGGGTCAGTTATGGATAGTTTTGGGAAAATTGTTCATTCAGTGTCCGTACTGCAGAAACGGACATAGAAAAAGTGGAAACTACCGTATTTTACTTGTCCTTCTCCCTGTTCTTTTGCCTTTAACTTGCCTTTATTAACTTGTAGTAAATGCCTTTTTCTTGAACTTGACCACTGTGTGTGCATTCTTTTCTGGTTGCGGAGCCCAAGCTACCTGCCTTGCTCTCGGTTCACAATTTTGTGAAAATTAAATACACTCTAGTGGCAAGAGATTATCTCCAAATGTCTTTTTTGTTTATTGGATCTTTGGGGCTCATTATGGGATTCAAGCTTGGGCCCACCATAGGATTCTTTGGTACTCTGGTGGGCTAGTCCAACCTTGATGTCCACATATGTTTTGTCTCACAAGTGTCTGAGAAAGGTCATTTTGTTTACACTTATCAAATGCCTCAGCCAGTGACGTAGCGGGAGCCAGAGTGGAAATTGCCCCTGGCGCCAAATTCCAAGGGGGGCGACTGAGTTCCGATGGTTCCTCTACCGCTGTTCAGCCACATAGGCCAAAGGCCACTAGGCCTGAGGCCTATGATGCAGTGAAATAGTGAAGGAAGGTTGTTATGATGATGTCATCATGTCGCCTGAGACCAGGACTACAAGCCTCAGGTGAGGATTTATTAAATTTTTTAATTTCTCATCATCACTACTTGGGGGTCTACGAGGGGGAATTGGGTTGGTATTATATGTAGAGATGGCCCAATGGGGGCATTATATGTACAGAGGGAACTACTGGGGGGCATTCTATGTACAAAGAGCACTACTGGGGGGTCATTTATGTACAGAAGGCACTAGTGGGGGCATTATATGTACAGATGGCTCTATGGGGGTATTATATGTTCAGAGGGCACTATGGGCATATTATATGTACAGAGAGAAAAATGCGTGGGGCATATCGACTGGGGACACTACAGGGGGACATTATAACTACTGGGGCCTAAATGGAAATTACTACTAAGTGGAACTGGGGACTAAATGGAAATGATTACTCAGTTACGTTTTGTCCCCATTGACAATGAATGGGGACAAAACGGAAGCGTTTTTTTTTTTTTGCTGTACTGAGACGGATATGACGAATCTCAATACCAGAAAATATTAATGCTAGTGTGAAAGTAGCTTTACTCCTGTGTGACTGTTCAAGTCAGGGCAACACAGTCCTCTCTGTCCCTGATAGCGCTGTATCTGTTTCATCTGTGGTTGATCTAACGATGAACGTAATGAGCAATTTAAATTTAGCTTACTGTATGAAAGACATCACTAGAACCTGGGCAGGTGAGTAGACCACCGGACCCTAGACCACTAGGAGAGCAGATGGTAACCCTTCCACTAAGACTACTTTCACACTCGCGTTTAAGTTTTCCGGTATTAAGTTCCATCATAGGGGCTCAATACCGGAAAAAACGCTTCAGTTTTGTCCCCATTTATTGTCAATGGGGACAAAACTGAACTGAACAGAATGCTCCAAATTGCATTCTGTTTCGTTTAGTCAAGTTCCCAGACCGGAGAGCAAGCCGCAACATGTTGAAGTTTGCTTTCCGTCCTGGAATGCGGAGCAAGATGGATCCGTCATGACCCCCCAATTCAAGTCAATGGGGATGGATCCGTTTTCTCTGACACAATCTGACTTTGACTTTTAATGGAGTTCATGACGCATCCATCTTGGCAATGTTAAAGATTAATAAAGATAATACAACCGGATCCGTTCATAAAGGATGCAGATGGTTGTATTATCAGTAACGAAAGTGTTTTTGCTGAACCCTGCCGGATCCAGCAAAAATGCTAATGTGAAAGTAGCCTTAATTATACCACCAAGGAATCGGGCTTTAACCCTGCACTTACCCCAGACAACTAGGAAAGGAGACATAAACACTTCCATTGCCATAGATCATGTGACATACTGTGAGGAACAGAAGTATAGTGATGAGCGGGAGGTGCCATATTCGATTTCGCGATATTTCGCGAATATTCGCATGAATATTCGTGTTATATTCATCGAAATCGAATATTCGCAATTATTCCAATTATCGTGAAATTATTTTTTCGCATATTGCGAATATTTATCATGATAGTATAAGGCAACGTTCCTATGCTAATGACTATGGCTAGGCTAATATGTGTATTTTACGAAATTTCGTAATATTGCTCTAACTTCGTCTCTTAGAATATTACGAATATTCTAAAAGACGAAGTTAGAGCAATATTAAGAACATTTGCAAAAGTCGAAATTGCGATGCGAGTAATATAACACGAAATAGTCACATGAAGATTTAAACTTAGCACAGCTATATTCCATATTAGGCTAGAATATGGAATATAGCTGTGCTAAGTTGAAATCTTCATGCGACTATTTCGTGTTATATTACTCGCATCGCAATTTCGACTTTTGCAAATGTTCTTAATATTGCTCTAACTTCATCTTTTAGAATATTCGTAATATTCTAAACGACGAAGTTAGAGCAATATTATGAAATTTCGTAAAATACACATAGATTGTATTTAAGCTAATATACTGCTATAGTAATAATTTTTAATAGTGTACATATTTTACAAAACTTAAGTTCAGAAGAGGCAAAAAAAAATTACAGGAAAAAAAAGGGATTATAGCACTATATTAGCTAAATTACAATCTATATGTGTATTTTACGAAATTTCGTAATATTGCTCTAACTTCATCTTTTAGAATATTCATAATATTCTAAGAGACGAAGTTAGAGCAATATTACGAAATTTCTAAAAGACGAAGTTAGAGCAATATTAAGAACATTTGAAAAAGTCGAAATTGCGATGCGACTAATATAACATGAAATATTCGCATGAAGATTTCAACTTAGCACTGCTATACTCCATATTCTAGCCTAATATGGAATATAGCAGTGCTAACTTAGCACAGCTATATTCCATATTAGGCTAGAATATGGAGTATAGCAGTGCTAAGTTGAAATCTTCATGCGAATATTTCGTGTTATATTACTCGCATCGCAATTGCGACTATTGCGAAATTTCGTAAAATACACATATAGATTAGATTGTAATTTAGCTAATATGGAATATAGCAGTAAGCAGTAATATAACAGTAAGTTGAAAACGCCACTGACTGGAGCAGCCAGGAAGCCAGGAATCCAAAGGACAGGTAAGAACAACTTTAGGGAAGTGGGAAAGAAAAAAATATAATAATAAAAAAAAAAAGAAAAAAAAAGAATATTTTAGGAACCATGGCATAGGGATATCTCTGTAGGTTGTGGCTTCTCCTTAAAACAATTAAAGCTGAAACCTGTGATTAATTAGGTAAAGCCTTAAGCAGCCACATTAGAGAGGAGCAAAATGATTCATCTCATCAGTCAGAGTTCTACACCTGTGATCCTAAAGGTGAAGATGCTCACTCTTCTACTTAAATGACACTGGCGAATATTTCCGCCGGCAATCTTGCACCTATGCCGCTGCTCTGTGTACTCAAGCAGTTACTGTGGATGTTCCACTACACTTCCGGGTAGTGGTACATGAACAGTTGCTGCTCTGGAAGCCAAGATGTCCAGCCCTGTCAATCAAGCAGTAGGGGGAGCATACAAATCAATTAGCTTGTCACTAATCCACATTCTAGTCAGGAGATGTAACAGAGATGTCAGAGATTACTCCATTTTCCTTTATTTTCTGGGGTCTAAACTTGTGTGCTACTTTCACAATAGCGGCAGCCTTCTCTGGCAGCCTTTTCCGGCAGGGAACAGCCTGCAGGATCCGTGCTGCCGCTAGTGCACCTTGCCCCCCGAAGTCCGCTCCAGCCCCATTGACTATAATGGGGGCGGGCTGGAGGTCCGGCCGCAGCACAGCAAACATGCCGAATAAAACTACAACATGACTTGAGACATGACTTGAATAATAATTAAGCCAGCACCTTATTGGAATATCCTGTTCCCAGAATTCTAGAGGAGCATTACCTTGCCTATAAGACTCCTCACACCATTTGGGCACTCTTTATAAGGAGATATAGCATTCTTGGACATGTATGAATGTAGCCTTCGGGAAGCAGCTACTTTTTTTTTAACAAGAGTGATATAGATAACATTAAGGGACTACTGGTGGGGGAGGAATAATTATTATTATTTATTTTTTTACATCCGTGCATAAATATGATAAGTATATGACAGATGTATATAAGATGCACCTGCCTGTAAATTATAGAATTTTGAATAACCTGGAACTGGTTTTCAGATTGGTGATTGCATATAAATAAATGATAATAGAAAGAACAAAGTAAAATACAATCCTGTAATATCTAAACCTGGTGTTTTGTACAGTGTGTGTAAACAACAGTATAAATAGCATTATGACAGCACCACCTTATCTTGCACTTGCCAAAATGGCAGAAGCTGTACTTACAAAATGACAGGTGCTAAAATCTTTGTGAAATATTACACATTCACTTAACTAATGGCAATCTGTGCTATACATAGATATCTTGTTTTCTGTCACAGCAAACACATTTTTTTGCAAAATCAAACTGAATTAATTTCCTTAAATATGCTCCAAGTTTCTACCAGTTTATACCAAGATAAATGGATAATAATACCCCAGGACTTTCTAAGATTGACTCAGTAAAAGGTAACTGTTCTCTAAGTTCTCTTGTGCATTTTGGAAATGATAAAACCTCCAAGGCCTCATGCACACGACCGTTGTGTGCATCCGTGTCCGTTGTTCCGTTTTCCGTGAAAACTCTGAAAATGCACCGTTTATCATCCGTGTCCGTGATCCGTTTTTGCTGTCCGTCAAAAAAATAGGACCTGTCCTATTTTTTTGACAGACAACTGTTCGCGGACCCATTCAAGTCAATGGGTCCGTGAAAAAACACGGAGGCACACAAGATTGTCATCCGCGTCCGTGATCCGTAGGCTACTTTCGCACAGATGGATCCGCAGATCCGTCTGCATAAAAGCTTTTTCAGATCTGAGATTTCACATCGTGAAAACTCAGATCCGACAGTATATTCTAACACAGAGGCGTTCCCATAGTGATGGGGACGCTTCAAGTTAGAATATACTAAGAACTGTGGACATAACTTCCCCCTGGCAGCACCCGATCTCTTACAGGGGGCTGTGATCCGCACAATTAACCCCTCAGATGCCGCACTTGAGGGGTTAATTGTGCGTATCATAGCCCCCTGTAAGAGATCGGGTGCTGCCAGGCAGCATGGGGCTGACCCCCCTCCCTCCCCAGTTTTAAATTCTTTGGTGGCCAGTGCAGCCCCCCTCCCCAGTATTTTATTCATTGGTGGCCAGTGCGGCCCCCCTCCCTCCCTCCCCAGTATTATATTCATTGGTTAATCTCTCAATATTTATGGAGGAAAGGCAAGTATTCTTATGCGTAACTAAGCTCCCCGCAACACTGAACACCCACTCTGATACCACACTTATGGCTGGGCAGGAAAGCATCCCATGGCAAGCTCAGCCAGTTGTGGCCACACTTCAAGTTTGCATGCCCAGTAGTCCAGGGGATCTTGGATCATGGGTGACTGGGTGCAGTCTAAGTATGCCACCACCTGCTGGTTGAGATTGTGCTGTGTGTCCTGCTGCTGCTTGGTGGTTTCTCCAGTAGGCAGTTGAAGAAAACTGCTCATCATAGACTCCAGACTGAAGTTGCTGCATATAGAGCTGGTGCTGCTCCTGCCTCCCCCCACCAGTCATGACAGTGGAGCATGAGTGTAGAGGGTCACCCCAGTCAGAACTTCCTGAGGACAGGCGATGGCGCTCATAGGCAGTGACAACCAACTACACAGCATGTCTCTAAGTAGTCCATTCTTACATCCCTATCAGAAGGTCTAAAAAATGCACCCATTTTTGGCCGGTAGCGAGGGTCTAACATTGTGGATAGCCAGTAGTCATCCCTCTGTCAAATCATGACAATGCAGCTGTCACTACGCAAACAAGAAAGCATGCATCTGGTCATTTGCACACAGGACTTAGAGGGCCTCCCTGCCTCCATCTCCACCGCATAATGCCACAGTCTGTAGGGGTCAGCTGTGTCGTCTTAGTCGTCGCCCTCCAGCTCTTCCTGCTCCTCTCCTGTCACTTGGACAGATAAACCACCTGGTAGTGTATAAAACTACTGGGTGTTACATACTCCGCCTCCTCTGCCAGTTCATCCTCCTCAGTTGGTCGTGAAATGTAGGTGCCACGTCTAATGTCCCCACCATGTCATACATCACCGCACATGGGATTTCAATCAGGATGGTGGCCAACTCTGCACGCTCAAACGGATGAGGTAAGTATTTTTTTTTACCGCCATTTAGGGAAAATTGATTTGCTTTCAGAGAGCACAAGGAAATTTGGCTTTGCGGAGAAAAGAACTTTCCCTGAAATTCGGATCAAATTCCACTTCATAGAGTTCAATTTGCTCAACCATATCAGTAACCATGGTTCCTATTTCCAGTTGGGGAAGAGACAGCCAGTGTTAGATTTCTTTATTGGTGATGTCGAGCAGTTTCTCCCCAGTGTGGCTCCATTCACAAAAGCTGTTGAGGTGCAGAACTGTGTGACAAAGCCTAGCTTTGCATAGGTGATATGTTGGGGGACCACTGTGAACTGTGCCTAGAGGGGAGGGTGAGGACAAGGTGGAGGATGAGGAGGCAGAGGAGGACATTGGCGCAAAAATCCCTGCATTACAACATGGAGGCAGCATTGCCATCACCTGGCCAAGTGTCTGGTCCAGAACCATATTCACCTAGTGGGCTATGAACTTCCTTAACCATACGTCAGCATTAGAGATGAGCGAATTTCTCAACAATTCGATTTGGTCGGTTCGCCAAATTTCCCGAAAAGATTTGATTCAATCCACATTTATTTGTGGTGAATTGCGTTAAAAAACAGCTATTTCCTGGCTGCAGAGAGCCTGTAGAGTGGTGTAGAACACTGTGCTTTGCAGTAATACACATAGAGAATCTGCTGTAGTAGTGAAACAATGCTATGAGTCAGTATGACACGCAGATGACATACTGTTGCTGCAGATAAAATAATTAAATTAAAAGGAAACTAATACACCCCCAAAAAGCTGTAGAACAATGTAACTTGATTGCAGAACGGCAAATAATACATACTTTTTATACTATTAAAACACCCTAAAAAAGTGTGTAGTACAATGTAACTGCACCGCAGAAAGGCAAATAAGACGTACTTTTTTTTACACTTATACACCCCAAAACAGGCTGTAGTACAAAGTAACTGCACTGCAGAACGGCAAAAAAGACATACTTTGTTTTACACTTATACACCCCAAAAGAAACTGTAGAACAATTTAAATGCACTGCAGAATGGTTAATATGACGTATGTATATTTTCTATAAATAAACCCTGCAACATAGCATCTGCACCCCAATAACAAACAAGGTTTGCTGGAATTACAGAGGTATTATCAAGTGCAAACCTAAAACCAGCAGTATAAGTGCAATTTGTGCATCAAGGGGAAATAGAATTGCTCCTATTACTCAGGCTGTACACTCTCCTATTGCACCCTGTTCTCCTTTTATAGCGTAGATGATGTAGATGATGGATCCCTATGCTTTCCCTACACCTTGAATAATCTTTCCCTAAACTTGTAAATCGTTTTTTCAGCACAATGAAGTCTTTCCTACCACTGTCCCTAGAGCCTGTTGACGTCTCTCCCTGCACTAAGCACACTGGAAAATGACAGAATCCAAAATGGTCCACGTGCAGCAGGCATTTTAGGAAAAAATACGATTTGTTACCACGAAGCATGAGGAAATTCAGATTCTGTGCGCATCAAATTTTTCCTGAAATTCGGATCAAATTCCACTTCATCAACTTCGATTTGCTCATCTCTAGTCAGCACTGTCATGAATTCCACCAGACACTGAGAGGCCCAAGGACTGGTCCACCTTCTGATCATCATATATGTGCAGGGCTGGTACTGTTTTCTTTGGAAAAGTAATGTCATCTTGGGACTTTCCAGTTTGGCTGGGCACAAGCCATTAGTTCTCTGAAATGTGGAGAGTCCGCTACATGGAAAGAAGGGACTGTAGTACCAGCAACTTGGCCAGGTGCACATTCAGCTTCTGCACCGTTGGATGGGTGCACACATACTGTTGTCTTGTTACAATCACCTCAGTGATCAATTGCTGTCGAAACAAGTGACGAGGAGGAGCATTAGGAGCAATAGACGACATTGGAGTTGATGAGAAGGAGCGACAGCTTCCTTCTGCTGATGTTAGTGAGCCGTGACTGCTGAAGAGGGGGTGCAGGCCGGAGGGAGATGCAGCTGTTGGTGCATAAGGCTGTAACACTAAATGAGTGGAACGGTTTTCACATGCCAATTTATGGTGAAGCTTCATGTGTTCACACAGGGCTATCGTGCTATTATCACCCTGGCTGCGCCTCACCTTCTGCCCGCACATCCTGAATACCGCCACGCTAACATCCCCGAGGCGAATTAGGGGCCAAATCAAAAATTTTTAGAACTTCACTCAACACTAACTGTCATCTTTGACTGGACAGTTTCAGACTATGTATTTATACAGAAGAAGTGTACCACCCAGTTACCTGTGTCTTCTTACATGTCTAGGAGGAATAACTGAGGAATATCATAACGCCGAGTTCTAAGAAAAGATGCTCCTGTCCTGAAAAGTTATTTCAGAGTGAGTTTTTACAAAAACATACATGTTAGGAGAGCTGACAGGTCCTCCTTACATAAAGGTCCATAATTCAAGTACAATACAATGTTGACAAAAAACTGCATACATTCAGAAAGCAACATTTTGAATCCAGCTCTGGGCTTTAATGAAATCTTTAACTCAGGATCAATATAAGAAGGCTAAAGCACTTGATCTTTGAAGTAGATGGAAATCTATATATACAGTGTAGAATAGCAATCAAAAGTGAATATTTGCTTGAAGAAAACCATACTTCTAGCTTTTCAATAATTTACTATATACTTTAAAGTAATATCTCACCATAGCATTTTAAATTAAAAAAAAGAAGTCCTCAATCGGCGCGAATCTGAGGTTATGGGTCGTAATAATCACCTAGGCAGGATTACAAAGCAACTGTCTCAGTGGCGTACACACAATCCATAGGGCCCCGGTGCAAAACTGATCCATGGGGCCCCCTCCCCATCGCCGCCCCCCTGTGAGAGATGGATTTATTATTCTATGCATATATAATGCGAACATTCTGTAGTACACATTTTTGTCCACTAGATGGCCGCAAACCATATGTATGAGAAGATCAATAAGGGAGGGGGAAGAGGGGATTACATTACAGTTTTCAAATATACCTATAAACTCAGTTGAAGTTGCAGAAACCACTCCTATCAGGTTAAGGAGCGAATAGTCTCTTCTTAAGGGACACCCCTTTTGTGATGTCATGTCTGTTATTTAAGTCAATGTACTGTGAATAAAGGGGCTCTTCTACCATGGCTCAGGGAAGATGAGAAGATGCTTTCATGAAACCACCTAGTGTGTCTGGTCTCATTATAAAGCAGTATGGTGTACACATACTTATTCTTCTAATTGATTTGGCACCACACAAAGAAGGAGAAGCGCATGAATTGCGCTAACACCCCCAACCTCCCTCCACCCCCAAACCGCC
The DNA here is from genome assembly GCF_905171765.1 of Bufo bufo. NCBI lineage: Eukaryota > Metazoa > Chordata > Amphibia > Anura > Bufonidae > Bufo > Bufo bufo. The sequence continues at coordinate 562,981,035 of NC_053392.1, read as the reverse complement.
TAAATTTGTACTTCCACCAGGTCTAGAGAGCCACAGGCTGAAGACTAATGCAAGAACAAGAAGGTATACCCCAATGTGCGCAGTCTGTTCATCCCTTTATAAGCAGATGTAGCAGAGTTAACAAATGGCTTCAACCATAACTATGTACTTTTACTCAGAACTGCAGGTGTCAGCATCAGGTACCAGCAATGCATTTCCCACGTAAAACCAGCTACATTATGTAGCAGAGCTAGTTTTGTCATGCATTTCTTTTGCCTTCATATGGTAAAATACTCCATTGGCCCATCAGTGGCTTCATAACTAAGGCTACTTTCGCACCTGCGTTAGGTGCGGATCAGTCTGGTATCTGCACAGACGGATCCGCCCCTATAATGCAAACGCTTGTGTCCGTTCAGAACGGATCCGTTTGCATTATTCTTAAAAAAAAAAAGTCTAAGTCAAAACGGATCCGTCCTGACTTACTTGAAAGTAACGGCTGGGCCAAACTGAACGGAGCCAAACTGATGCATTCTGAACAGATCCTTATCCATTCAGAATGCATTGGGGCTGAACTGATCCGTTTTGAACCGTTTATGACATCCCTGAAACGGATCTCACAAACGGAATTCAAAACGCCAGTGTGAAAGTAGCCTTAGGCTATTTTCACACTGGCATTTCTGGGTCCGTTTGTGAGATCCGTTTCAGGGATGTCACAAACGGTTCAAAACGGATCAGTTTAGCCCCAATGCATTCTGAATGGATAAGGATCCGTTCAGAATGCATCAGTTTGGCTCCGTTCAGTCTCTATTCCTCTCTGGAGACGGACACCAAAACGCTGCTTGCAGCGTTTTAGTGTCCGCCTGGCGATGTGGAACCAAATGGATCCGTCCTGACTTACAATGTAAGTCAATGGGGACAGATCCATTTTCACTGACACAATATGGTGCAATTGAAAACGGATCCGTCCCCTATTGACTTTCAGTGTAAGTCAGGAAGGATCTGTTTTTAAAAAGAATAATGTAAACGGATCCGTTCTGAACGGATACAAGCGTTTGCATTTGCATTATAGGTGCGGATCCGTCTGTGCAGATACGAATCCGCACCTAGCGCAGGTGTGAAAGTAGCCTAACTCTGCTATATTTCTGTAGCCTGCAACCTCTGACTGCCCAGTTGGGCTGAAACTACTACACCCAGCATGTTCTGGCAGTAATAGTAAATGGTAATATTATGTTTTATATAGACTAGTAGCTCAGAATTGCACCAATATCCATTTACTATTACTGCCAGAACATGCTGGGTGTAGTAGTTTCAGCCCAACTGGGCAGTCAGAGGTTGCAGGCTACAGAAATATAGCAGAGTTAAAAGCCATTGATAGGCCAATGAAGTATCTAATTTTACCATACCATATGAAGGCAATGAGTCTGAACTCAGTGACCAATTTTTTTTTATTTTACAAATCTCAATAATCTTATCTAGTTCCAACCCAGACGGTCGGCACCGGCTTCTTTGCGCGCTCCCTTCTCCTTGCTGCGTCTCGGGTCTCGGCGTCGTTGTGCGCCTGCGCAGCCTAGGGAAACATCATGTCCGGTGCCTAACAGGAAATGACGAGGCACGCCGCACCGCTGCACCCGCACAGGGAGGAGACTGATGGGGGGAGGAGACTGATGGGGGAAGAGACTCAAGGGAGGGTAGGCCTGGCTCTACAGCGAAACACTGGGCGGTGGGCCCCGGGCCGGCCGCCCGGGTTATTATACTGGCAGGCGCAGCACCAGCACACACAGTACTACTGCAGGGCGGGGGCCAGGGGTCCACAGGCGGCCGGGCCCCCTGGAGTGCCGGGCCCGGTCGCAACTGCGACCCCTATATGTAAGCCACTGAACTGTCTTTATTCTTTCGTCCCCAGTTATACAGCAAATGGAAATAGATGGCACGGACAAGCTGCACCCCTGGACACTTAGGCAGACACCCGCCGAGACTCAGTCCACAATATCCCAAGCTGGGACCTATAGTTCCACTGCTCCATACCAGGCTTTACCCACTGTCTCCTAACGTTTTAGGCTGGCTCACAGCTTTAGTATCACCAGGGAGTGCAGCATTATTAGGCAAGTTGTATTTTTGAGGATTAATTTTATCATTGAACAACAACCATGTTCTCAATGAACCCAAAAAACTCATTAATATCAAAGCTGAATATTTTTGGAAGTAGTTTTTAGTTTGTTTTTAGTTTTAGCTATTTTAGGGGGATATCTGTGTGTGCAGGTGACTATTACTGTGCATAATTATTAGGCAACTTAACAAAAAACAAATATATACCCATTTCAATTATTTATTTTTACCAGTGAAACCAATATAACATCTCAACATTCACAAATATACATTTCTGACATTCAAAAACAAAACAAAAACAAATCAGTGAAAAATATAGCCACCTTTCTTTGCAAGGACACTCAAAAGCCTGCCATCCATGGATTCTGTCAGTGTTTTGATCTGTTCACCATCAACATTGCGTGCAGCAGCAACCACAGCCTCCCAGACACTGTTCAGAGAGGTGTACTGTTTTCCCTCCTTGTAAATCTCACATTTGATGATGGACCACAGGTTCTCAATGGGGTTCAGATCAGGTGAACAAGGAGGCCATGTCATTAGATTTTCTTCTTTTATACCCTTTCTTGCCAGCCACGCTGTTGTGTACTTGGACGCGTGTGATGGAGCATTGTCCTGCATGAAAATCATGTTTTTCTTGAAGGATGCAGACTTCTTCCTGTACCACTGCTTGAAGAAGGTGTCTTCCAGAAACTGGCAGTAGGACTGGGAGTTGAGCTTGACTCCATCCTCAACCCGAAAAGGCCCCACAAGCTCATCTTTGATGATACCAGCCCAAACCAGTACTCCACCTCCACCTTGCTGGCGTCTGAGTCGGACTGGAGCTCTCTGCCCTTTACCAATCCAGCCACGGGCCCATCCATCTGGCCCATCAAGACTCACTCTCATTTCATCAGTCCATAAAACCTTAGAAAAATCAGTCTTGAGATATTTCTTGGCCCAGTCTTGACGTTTCAACTTGTGTGTCTTGTTCAGTAGTTGTCGTCTTTCAGCCTTCCTTACCTTGGCCATGTCTCTGAGTATTGCACACCTTGTGCTTTTGGGCACTCCAGTGATGTTGCAGCTCTGAAATATGGACAAACTGGTGGCAGGTGGCATCTTGGCAGCTGCACGCTTGACTTTTCTCAGTTCATGGGCAGTTATTTTGCGCCTTGGTTTTTCCACACGCTTCTTGCGACCCTGTTGACTATTTTGAATGAAACGCTTGATTGTTCGATGATCACGCTTCAGAAGCTTTGCAATTTTAAGAGTGCTGCATCCCTCTGCAAGATATCTCACTATGTTTGCCTTTTCTGAGCCTGTCAAGTCCTTCTTTTGACCCATTTTGCCAAAGGAAAGGAAGTTGCCTAATAATTATGCACACCTGATATAGGGTGTTGATGTCATTAGACCACACCCTTTCTCATTACAGAGATGCACATCACCTAATATGCTTAATTGGTAGTAGGCTTTCGAGCCTATACAGCTTGGAGTAAGACAACATGCATAAAGAGGATGATGTGGTCAAAATACTCATTTGCCTAATAATTCTGTACAGGGTGTATTCTGCAGTCACAGCCGATGCGATCAGCAATAGAGATGGCCTTGCGGTTCGCCTGGCGGTCGTTTTGCGGCGAACTTTGCTCGTTCGCGGTTCGCCGAATGGGCGTACATATGACAATGTCCGCCGGCACCATATTCTTTTACATTGTGAAGAACGTTGACCCATGACACATCTATCAGGTGGTACAAGACAGCCAATTGAGATGTTTCAGCACATGGAAATACCCCTACCTTATAAATAAACATACAAACAAAAACGGGGGGAGGGGTCAGCACATCCCAATGCGTAGGTGCACGTTGCTGTGGCTGCAAATATATATCTGAAAAACACGTAGTGCAACAGCACTCTACAAACCAAATAGAGTACAAAAGTATATTATATTGCAAATGCTATGCTATGCTAATAATTTAGAGATGCTTAGCAAATACATTTTGTACAAAATCATTTGAGCCCGTCTGCCACACACCAAGGCGATCTATATAAGACGGGTTCTAACACTAAAATTCACCTGTTATGTGCCATGACAGCGACCATGAAATTCAGGAAGTGCAGGTCCCACATGCATGCTGGGCCCCTTTTGGTTTATATCTGTGTGGTGCCAAAATGGTCTTCATTGAATCCAGGGACTACAAATACCAGCATGCATGCTGAGCAAACTATGTACTCATGCTAATTAAAATCAGCCTGTGAGGCAGAAGAGGGGCTACAGGAGAGCACGACCATAAGAGTCAGCCACAACTCCTATACAGTCCCTGACAAAAGTCTTGTCGCTTCTCTATTTTGTAGAAACTCCTGCTATTAACCTGACTTTTAATTAATCAATTGGAGTTAGAAATAGCTCATATGAAAAGCTAAATCCCTCCCAAATGATGTTTAATGCACTGAAATAAATTAGTTTCACTGGAAAAAAGATTTATCATTTAATCAAGACAGAAAGGTAAAATTTTGACAAGACAAAAGTTTTGTCGCCTATACAGAAATTGAACAACTTTACTGCAAATCCAAAAATATGTCAGCAAATTAAGTAGTGGTGCTGTGAGATCCAAATTTAATATCTTGTATGACTTCCATGAGCTTGAAGGACAGCATCCATGCGGTTTGGCAAGGATTCATACAATTTATTGATGAAGCCATCAGGAATAGCAAAGAAAACAGTCTTGCATGCCTCCCAGAGTTCATCAATATTCTTTGGTTTCGTCTTCCATGCTTCCTCTTTCATCCTACACCACATATGCTCAATGATGTTCATGTCTGGTGACTGGGCTGGCCAATTCTGGAGCATCTTGATCTTCTTTGCCTTAAGGAACTTTGATGTGGAGATGGAAGTATGCGATGGAACACCATCCTGCTGCAGAATTTGGCCTTTTTTATGGTTGGGAATATAAGAGGTAGCTAAGATTTCTTGGTATTTTAGACTATTGATGTTGCCTTCCACCCTGCAAATCCCTCGCACACCATCATACTGGATGTAACTCCAGACCATGATTTTGCCTCCACCAAACTTCACTGTTTTCTGGGTAAATCTCTGCTCCATGCGGGTTCCAGTAGGTCTCCTGCAATATTTGCGGCGACTGTAGTGTAATTCAACAGAAGATCCATCTGAAAAATCCACCTTCTGCCACTTTTCCAGCGTCCATCCCTTTAGCAGGCTGTGGGCCTTGGCAAATGCCACACGGTTTTTCAATTGTCTTTTGTTTAGTGCTGGCTTATGGACACTGATTCGACCATGGAGGCCATTTCGAGACAGAATCCGACAAACTGTTCTGGTTGACACAGGGACTTCAGGTGACCAGGTCTCGTGGAGCTCTGCTGCAGTGGAAAATGGGCTGGCCTTGGATTTTCGAGCCAACAAACGGTCCTCTCGAGCAGTTGTCTTGCGGGTCGGCCTGACCTGGCCTTGTCCAAAACGCCTCCAGTCTCTTAAAATCTTTCTTTTATCCTCTGAACTTGACGCTGAGACACATTGAAGGTGTCTGCCACATCAGCAGTGGATCTGGTCTTCAGCCTCTTGATAATTAACACTTTAGTCTCCGGGTGAATCTTAGGCATGTTTGCAGAGGTCTAGTTGTAGTTGATGTGAAGGTCTAGTGTACTGGGGTTCTTTTTATACACACCTGAGACCTAATTGATCCATTATTAGTCACAGGTGAAGCTCATATGACAAGGCGACAACACTTTACTCAATGGGCTTTACCAAGACAACAATTTACTCAATGGGCTTTACCAAGCTGTGAATATTAGAATACTTTTTGTCAGTTTCGTTTTGCACTGAAACATTATTACAAAAGCTGTTGGGATTAAAATGACCCATTTCTTGTAACAAAATCTTGATTAGAAATATATTTTAGCGGCACTTCAGGTCAATTTGTACACACGCGACAAGACCTTTGTCAGGGACTGTATAATAGTACAAACAAAAAGGGGGGAGGGGTCAGCACATCCCAATGCGCAGGTGCACGTTGCTGTGGCTGCAAATATATATCTGGAAAAATATAAATAAACATGATCTGGCCGCCATTTTACATTCAGTATTTTGCCATTATAGGGAGAGGTTGCTGTGTGGAGCAGGGACAGACTGTTAGGGACACCAAACGCTAGCTAATAGGGCCACAAAAGTCCTTTTAAGGACTGGTATAGGTGTGCTTTCCATAGGTGTAACTTACTGAGGGGTGCAATATACTTATAATATACTTTCTAACATAGAAAGTATATTATAGTGCATTTGTATTGTGCAGCAGTTGTGTGCGGTTCTGCTGCTATACTGCAGCTACACAGAGTGCCAAACGCTATTGGAACAAATAATTTCTACTGGTGTGATATAACAGTTGCCCCCCGATTGCCAGTGATTGAGGCAGGGGTGTGATATACCTTCTTCCAGAAATACTGCTCTTCTATAGCGAGTTTTTTCACAGGGTCATTTTGAAAATAACAGGCAGAGGAAGAGGCAGGCCATTCCGCAGAGGTGGTAGGGGTCGGGCAGGTACACCAGGCCGGAGCCTAAGTGGGAAGTTGCAGAAGGTGCGTGCGATTACTTCAAAGGACCCACCAGAGTTGGTTGAGTGGCTCACTCAGCCTTCCGTTTCTGCACCCTCCTCTTCCTCTCTATCTGCACCCTCTTCACTCTATGCTGTGTGTACCCCCAAAGGCACCACCACCACCACCACCATATCCCCTCCACTCGAGTCAGAGGAATTATTTTCCCATCCATTCCAAGACCTTACTGATGCGCAGCCATTCTTGTCATCGGATAAGGAAGAGCAGGTATCAATGGTCGCCAACCAGCAGTCTGATGACAGTACCCAGATCAGCCCAAGGAGGGTGGTCCCCCCTTTTGCTGCCTACTCCGAGATCTCCAATGTCAGTGGTGGTGTAGGTGACGATGATGACGTGTCTATAGACGTCATGTGGATGCCCACAAGAGAGGAAGAGGAGTTCAGAGGGAGAGACGGAGCAGCAGATAGGGAGGAGAAAGAGGAGAAGCAGGCCGAACTTACAGTGCACAGAAGGCAAAAAGCAGACTGCAAATGTATCTGGAGTGAGCGATCCACCATGCACGGTCACATCTGGCGCTCCCAAGATGACGGCATATGGCTCCGCAGTGTGGGCTTCTTTTAACGTTTTCGCCGCATACAATAGTGTTGCCTTCTGCAGCCTGTGCTGTCAATGCATAAGTCGCGGTAAGCCCAGCACTCACCTAGAGACGACCGCCTTAAGAAGGCACCTGGCCTCCCATCACTGAGCCCAGTGGGAGCAACATAGTCCAAACCCACAAAGACACACTCCTGGTGCTCCATGTCCTGCCTCTTCTCCTTCTCCTCTCTCCTCACATTTGTCCTCCACTCCACCTTCCACCATGCCGTTGTCGCTTTCATCTGACAAAAGGCAGGCTTCTGTGGTAAAGTTGATAACGCCGGATAACCCTCCTGCCCAATGGCTGACTGTTGGCTTGTCGGAACTGCTAGCCCACCAACTACTGCCATATAAACTGGTGGACTCGGAGGCCTTTAGAAAATTTGTGGCCATTGGCACACCATAATGGAGGGTCCCCGTAAGGAAATATTTCTCCCAGAAGGGCATCCCGGAGCTATATGGCCATGTTCAGCTGCAATTGAATGTATCTCTGGCACACAGTGTCGGTGCCAAGATACATCTGACCACAGACACGAGATCTAGCAAACACGGGCAGGGAAGGTACATGACTTTTACTGCCCACTGGGTGAACCTTCTGATGGCCGTCAAGCATGCAACCCTTGGGAACCGTGTGGATTTGGTGTTACCGCCACGGATTGCATGCATGTCTGCCTCTTTTTCTCCTCCTCCTACTCCATCCTCCGTCTCCTCCTCGGCTGACTCCTCCTTTTCCACTGCTACCGCCTCTTCTGCTGCGCCCCCCAAACTCCCCAGAACCTATTTGACATGCCAGATGAGACGTTGCCATGCTATGCTGCGGTTGTTGTGCCTGGAAGCCAAGAGCCACACTGGTCCTGCACTGCTTTCAACTTTGCGGTCACAGGCCAATCAGTCGCTAACCCCGCTCAATTTGACATTTGGCAAAGTGGTGTGCGACAACGGTGCCAATCTGCTGTGTGTGCTGAAACAGGGCAAAATGACACACGTGCCGTGCATGGCACACGTCCTGAACTTAGTCATGCAGCGATTCATTGCCAAATAACCCGGGGTCCAGGACATCTTGCGGCAGGCCAGAAAAATCTCTGGCCATTTTAGAAGATCTTACATGGCTCGCCTTGCTGACGTTCAGCGACGACACCACCTGCCTGTCAGACGTCTGATTTGTGACTGCCCGATGTGCTGGAACTCCACCTTGTATATACTTGATAGGCTGCAGTTAACGACTACCTGTATGAACTCTGTGGCAGGACAGGTTCTGGGTAGCTTGTTTTTTTTCACCGTGCCAGTGGCTGCTCATGCGCGACGCATGCAGACTTCTTCAGCCATTTGATGAGATCACCAAACTGGTCAGTCGCTGCCAGGGCACCTTTAGTGACATCGTACCATACGCCTTCTTTCTGGAGCGTGCATTGTGTTGTGTCATTGATCAAGCCATCGAGGAGCAGGAAGATGAGGAAGTCGCAATGCTTGATGAATTCCCAAGGGGGGCTACTGCATCTGAGACAAGTCAACAGGAGTCTAAAGAGGAGTCAGAGGAGGACGGTGCCGGGGCAGAGGAGGAGCAAGAAGAGCATGCTTTAAACTTTTCTGGGATCCCTGGTATTGTCCGTGACTGGGGGGGAGGAGACCAAGGACGAAATTGTCCTGGATGATGAGCAGGAGTCAGGCCACCCCAACGCTTCCACTTTAGTGCAAATGGGGGCCTTCATGCTCCAGTGTTTGAAGAGGGACCCCTGTATAAAGGACAAGGACCAGTACTGGGTGGCAACGTACTTAGACCCCCGGCACAAACAGAAAATGGCGGACATGTTACCAGCATCACAGAGGGCTGTCAGAATGCAGCACTTCCAGGCCTTGCTTCGAGAAATGTTGCATTCTGCTTTTGTGGGCACTGGCAGAATAATTTCTACTCACATAGAAACAGTTGCCGGTACCAATCCAACAGTGCATGCAAGAAGAGGGCAGTTTGAAGATGTGTTGGTCACTTCGTATATGAGATCATTCTCGCAGCCTACCCATCGACATCCGCTCTCATGGAGCCTCATGGAACGCCTCGACCGACAGGTGTCCGGCTACATCGGGTTAACGGCCGATGTGGACGCTATGAGAAGCGAGGAACCCCTAAACTACTGGGTGTGCAGGCTTGAACTGTGGCCAGAGCTGGCACAATTTGCCATGGAACTCTTGGCTTGCCCCTCTTCCAGTGTCCTGTCCGAAAGAACGTTCAGCGCAGCAGGGGGAATTGTGACCAATAAGCGCACTCGCATAGCTCACGACAGTGTGGACTACCTCACATTTCTAAAAATAAATGAGGCATGGATCTCGGAGGAATTCAACACATGTGATGAGTCTACCACGTTTAATTGAATTTACTCATGACAGCCCACAAATATCCGCCACCACACAGAACAAATAATGGTCCCTGTCTTAGGTAAATACAGCGGCATAAAAAGCCTTTTCTGTCCGTTGAATGCCTAATGTTTTGGGCCTCAGAGGAATTCAACATCTGTGATGACCACTATTATCATTAGGGTTTTTTTCAAAAGGGGGGATTTCATTAGCCATGTTATTAATTCAATTTTATATTTTTACTTCTTTTAAACATATTTATTTGATCTGTATTTGTACTGGCCTTCAGTAAAATTGATATCCACTGACCGTCTAATAGACCTCCAGCCACATACTTACTTGTTCTTTTATGCACGCTAAATTTTTGGGGCCTCTAGTACACTGGCCTGCTGTAAAATTGATATCCAATGACCGTGTAAACTACCTCCAGCCACATATTTACTTGTTCTTTTCTGTACGCTGAATGCATAATTTTGGGGCCTGTAGTACACTGGTCTGCTGCAAAATTGATATCCAATGACCGTGTAATCTATCTCCAGTCACATACTTACTTGTTCTATTCTGTCCGCTTAATGCATAATTTTTGGGGCCTGTAGTCAACTGGCCTGCTGTAAAATTGATATCCAATGACCGTGTAATCTACCTCCAGCCACATACTTACTTTTCTTTTCTGTACACTGAATGCATAATTTTTGGGGCCTGTAGTCCACTGGTCTGCTATAAAATTAATATCCAATGACCGTGTAATCTACCTCCAGCCACATACGTACTTGTTATTTTCTGTCCGCTGAATGCATAATTTTTGGGGTCTGTAGTCCTCTGGCCTCCTGTAAAATTGATATCCAATGACCGTGTAATCTACCTCCAGCCACATACTAACTTGTTCTTTTATGTATGCTGAATGCATAATTTTTGGGGCCGGTAGTACACTGGCCTGCTGTAAAATTTATATCCAATGACTGTGTAATCTACTTCCAGCCACATACTTGTTCTTTTATGTATGCTGAATGCATAATTTTTGGGGCCTGTAGTCCACTGGCCTGCTATAAAATTGATATCCAATGACGATGTAATCTACCTCCAGCCACATACTTACTTGTTCTTTTTTGTACCCTGAATGCATAATTTTTGGGGCCTGTAGTTCACTGGCCTGCTGTAAAATTGATATCCAATGACCGTGTAATCTACTTCCAGCCACATACTTACTTGTTCTTTTATGTACGCTGAATGCATAATTTTTGGGGCCTGTAGTACACTGGCCTGCTGCAAAATTGACATCCAATGACCGTGTAATCTATGTACAGCCACATACTTGTTATTTTCTGTCCGCTGAATGCATAATTTTTGGGGCCTGTAGTCCTCTGGCCTGCTGTAAAATTGATATCCAATGACCGTGTAATCTACCTCCAGCCACATACTAATTAGTTCTTTTATGTACGCTGAATGCATAATTTTTGGGGCCGGTAGTACACTGGCCTGCTGTAAAATTGATATCCAATGACTGTGTAATCTACTTCCAGCCACATACTTGTTCTTTTATGTACGCTGAATGCATAATTTTTGGGGCCTGTAGTCCACTGGCCTGCTATAAAATTGATATTCAATGACCATGTAATCTACCTCCAGCCACACACTTACTTGTTCTTTTTTGTACCCTGAATGCATAATTTTTGGGGCCTGTAGTCTTCTGGCCTGCTGTAAACTTGATATCCAATGACCGTGTAATCTACTTCCAGCCACATACTTACTTGTTCTTTTATGTACGCTGAATGCAAAATTTTTGGGGCCTGTAGTCCACTGGTCTGTTATAAAATTGATATCCAATGACCGTGTAATCTACCTCCAGCCACATACGTACTTGTTATTTTCTGTCCGCTGAATGCATAATTTTTGGGGCCTGTAGTCCTCTGGCCTGCTGTAAAATTGATATCCAATGACCGTGTAATCTACCTCCAGCCACATACTAATTCGTTCTTTTATGTATGCTGAATCCATAATTTTTGGGGCCGGTAGTACACTGGCCTGCTGTAAAATTGATATCCAATGACTGTGTAATCTACTTCCAGCCACATACTTGTTCTTTTATGTATGCTGAATGCATAATTTTTGGGGCCTGTAGTCCACTGGCCTGCTATAAAATTGATATCCAATGACCATGTAATCTACCTCCAGCCACACACTTACTTGTTCTTTTTTGTACCCTGAATGCATAATTTTTGGGGCCTGTAGTCTTCTGGCCTGCTGTAAACTTGATATCCAATGACCGTGTAATCTACTTCCAGCCACATACTTACTTGTTCTTTTCTGTACTGTGAATTATTAATTGTTGCGGCCTCGGAGGAATTCAACACCAGCAACGACCATGTGTTATCGAATTTCAACTTTTAGCATTAGGGTTCTTTTCAAGAGGGGGGATTCTGTTAGCCATGTTTTTAATCAAATTTAAAAATTTTAGTTCTTTTAAACATATGTATTTGACCTGTATTTGTACTGACCTACAGTAAAATTGATATCCATTGACCGTGTAATGTACCTCGAGCCACATAATCAGAATTTCTTTTATGTCAGGTGAATGCCTGAATTTAAGACCCATACTCCCGTGGCCTAAAATAAAAAATTTCAAGGCTCCAACAGGGCACATTTCAGAGAATTTCCCTTTAAGATGCATAAAAATGTCCCCTGATTAAGATACATTTTTTTGGTTGGAATTTGTGTCATGGATCCCACTCTAGTATGTCACCGTCCATGTGGTGGGACTATTTGTACACTTCTACTAAGTATTTGATGGCTGTAAATATGAGCTGAAGGTTTTTCAGGTTTGCCTGCTAGTAAAGTGAATGGAGCCCGCCACGAACTTGCGGTTCGCGAACATTTGATTCGGTTTGCGCGATCGCGTACTGTCCTGGCCGATGTTCGTCCATCACTAATCAGCAACCCCCCTTATCCCCTATTCAGTGTCATAAGTACCCCAACACCTCCCCCAGGTCTGAGCACATCCCCTTGGGAACACCCCCACCCAATCAAAAATTTGATTCGCCGGTTCGATCCCAAAAAAATTGCTGTGAATTACGTTTAAAAAAAAGCTATTTCCTGGCTGCAGAGAGACTTTTTTAGTGGTGTCGAACACTGTGCCTTGCATTAACACGCATAGGGAGTCTGCTTTGGTAGTGAAATAATACTGTGAGTTCATATGACATGCAGATGACAGGCATCGCTCTTAGAATCACTGCACACTTCACAAATTTGGGCAGTCACTGGAGCAAATAACTCAAGTATGAACTCAGGCTTACAGGTCGATGTTAGCGCCAAGAACAAGCACACTCCTTTTACACCATCGTCAGCTGATTCCACATAAGTAATCCATCAGTATCGCTAATGCCAAAAAAACAGAAGTGGATCCAAAACAGAGATGATACGTGAACAGAATATTTGTATGTCTTCTGTGTTTTTTACCCACTCCTGCTTTTGGCTACCAAATCACAAGGCAATTTTTTATTTTATTTGTATTACGATGGAGAAAAAACTGTGTTTATTTAACAAACAGGACATTCATTTAACACACATAAAATACAACACAGAAGGGGCAAAACCACAAGATTTGAAAGAGAAACTGGAAAAGAAAAGTGCTTCATCAACAAGAATGGATTAATGCACAGTGTCGGGGTGATCACGATGGTAATGCATATTGATCATAAAATGTATGGGGTTATGGCTGATAACTGGAGGACAGTCCAGCATACTCGCCGACTCCAGCTTATTCCTATAGTGCAGGCTACTCAATCACAGCTGGGAGGTAACTGGTCGGTACAGGCAACACCCAAAAATCTTCATAAAAAAGCCTTAGTATGGGCAGGACTCGGTCAAAACCTCTTTAGGTAGTCCTACTCAGGAAAACATCTCCATTATCTCCTTAGCTATGAGTTTGGCCAATGTATGTCGCAGTGGTACCGCCTCTGGGTACCGAGTGGCATAGTCTAGGGTGACTAAGATGTGTTGATGCCCTCTGGCGGACTTCGGTACGGGACTTATGAGATCCATAGCTGTTCTGTCAAACGGTACCTCGATAATCGGGAAAGGAACTAGGGGACTACAGAAATGTGGCTGGGGGCTAGTTATCAGGCACGTCGGGCAAAACTCTTCTACCTCTCTAAATATGCTGGGTCAATAAAACCTCTGTAGTATACGATCCTGTGTTTTCTGCAACCCCAGGTGACCCCGAGAACGTGCTGGTGGGCTAGATCTATGATGAGTTTGCAATAAGCCATGGGGACGACTAACTGTTCAATATGCTTACCCTGTAGTTGGTTTACGATACAGCATATCCTGATGAACAACGGGGAAACACTGAATCGGCCCCAGGTTGTTGTGGTTCACAATCTACAATTAACACATTCTCCCAGGCTCGGGATATGGTTGGGTTCTGGTGTTGTGCGGTACCAAAATTATCCCCAGAGACATTGAGGTCTGACAATTCAGGACCTGGCGGCAAGTCCTCCACTTCTCCCACCATCACACTCAGCGGGGTTGTCTCCCCCTTTTCCACCGAAGTGGCGGTCCCCCCTACCGCTGGCCCTTCGACCTAGAGTTCCCAGGGTTGTGGTCTCCCCCGTGAGCAAGGCCACTCTTCTGGGGTTACCCCAGGCTCATGGGTATCGGTAATTCTCGTAGCAGGCCACAGTCCCGGGAAGCCCAGGAAGTTTTTCCCTATTATGAGTTCACAATGTAGATTTGTGGCGCCAGCCACCTCGTGGGTCCACCTACCGGCCACCGTGGTTAGAAACACCAGTGTCGTGGGGTAGTCTTTCAAGTCTCTGTGGATGCACATCACCCCGACTTTCCGGCCAGTATACTCAGTGGACCGCACCACTGTAGCCCTTACTAGGGTCACCAGACCAGTGATCTAGAGGCTCTGGGGTACCTGTTGCACACAGCCTCCTGGCATATAGAGACTGACGGTAGCCATAGTTAGTGTCCATGGCCTCAACACGATGGGGACAGTCAGCCCTTACATGGCCAGGCTCCTGACACCGCCAGCAGATTATCAGAGCCAGGTCTGCCGTGGGTACATCCCGGGCTGGTTTATCGACTCAAATCTCCAGGCTTGGGGTGGAGATTTCCGGGGTTTGCCAACCCCCTTCCTGACAGAATCCTCCTTTAGTTTCCTGGTAGCTTCATAGCGTTCCACCCGGTCCACCATCTCAAGGGCATTGCCAGGAGACACCTGACCGATCCAGTGCTGGAGAGGGTATAGCAAAGCCCTCCAGAACATATAGGCTAACAGACGATCCAGCATAGCAGTGGGACTCAGCACGTCAGGTTGTAGCCATTTTTGCAAGAGGTGAAGTAAGTTATACAGGGAGTGCAGAATTATCAGGCAAGTTGTATTTTTGAGGATTAATTTTATTATTGAACAACAACTATGTTCTCAATGAACCGAAAAAACTCATTAATATCAAAGCTGAATATTTTTGGAAGTAGTTTTTAGTTTGTTTTTAGTTTTAGCTATTTTAGGGGGGTATCTGTGTGTGCAGGTGACTATTACTGTGCATAATTATTAGGCAACTTAACAAAAAACAAATATATACCCATTTCAATTATTTATTTTTACCAGTGAAACCAATATAACATCTCAACATTCACAAATATACATTTCTGACATTCAAAAACAAAACAAAAACAATTCAGTGACCAATATAGCCACCTTTCTTTGCAAGGACACTCAAAAGCCTGCCATCCATGGATTCTGTCAGTGTTTTGATCTGTTCACCATCAACATTGCGTGCAGCAGCAACCACAGCCTCCCAGACACTGTTCAGAGAGGTGTACGGTTTTCCCTCCTTGTAAATCTCACATTTGATGATGGACCACAGGTTCTCAATGGGGTTCAGATCAGGTGAACAAGGAGGCCATGTCATTAGATTTTCTTCTTTTATACCTTTTCTTGCCAGCCACGCTGTGGAGTACTTGGACGCGTGTGATGGAGCATTGTCCTGCATGAAAATCATGTTTTTCTTGAAGGACGCAGACTTCTTCCTGTACCAATGCTTGAAGAAGGTGTCTTCCAGAAACTGGCAGTAGGACTGGGAGTTGAGCTTGACTCCATCCTCAACCCGAAAAGGCCCCACAAGCTCATCTTTGATGATACCAGCCCAAACCAGTATTCCACCTCCACCTTGCTGGCGTCTGAGTTGGACTGGAGCTCTCTGCCCTTTACCAATCCAGCCACGGGCCCATCCATCTGGCCCATCAAGACTCACTCTCATTTCATCAGTCCATAAAACCTTAGAAAAATCAGTCTTGAGATATTTCTTGGCCCAGTCTTGACGTTTCAGTTTGTGTGTCTTGTTCAGTGGTGGTCGTCTTTCAGCCTTTCTTACCTTGGCCATGTCTCTGAGTATTGCACACCTTGTGCTTTTGGGCACTCCAGTGATGTTGCAGCTCTGAAATATGGCCAAACTGGTGGCAAGTGGCATCTTGGCAGCTGCACGCTTGACTTTTCTCAGTTCATGGGCAGTTATTTTGCGCCTTGGTTTTTCCACACGCTTCTTGCGACCCTGTTGACTATTTTGAATGAAACACTTGATTGTTCGATGATCACGCTTCAGAAGCTTTGCAATTTTAAGAGTGCTGCATCCCTCTGCAAGATAGCTCACTATTATTGACTTTTCTGAGCCTGTCAAGTCCTTCTTTTGACCCATTTTGCCAAAGTAAAGGAAGTTGCCTAATAATTATGCACACCTAATATAGGGTGTTGATGTCATTAGACCACACCCCTTCTCATTACAGATATGCACATCACCTAATATGCTTAATTGGTAGTAGGCTTTCGAGCCTATACAGCTTGGAGTAAGACAACATGCATAAAGAGGATGATGTGGTCAAAATACTCATTTGCCTAATAATTCTGCACTCCCTGTAATACTGGGGTCTTGCAGGTTCAGCCGGGTTGAACCCCCATTGATGCACCCGCTAGGCCCAGACCAACACATTCAACCCCAGTCTTGCCAGAATCTCACCTTTGAGTTTCTGGTAGTCGACCGTTTGATCGTCTGGAAAATCGAAATAGACCGTCTGGGAATCGGATGCCAGGAACGGATCAACAACCTAAGCCTACTGGTCTCGGGGTAGCTTCTCCCTTGTGGACACCTTCTTGTACATTGCCAGGTAGGTTTCAACGTCATCTGCGGGTGTCATCTTGGGGATCGCCACACGGACCGCTTTCCGGGCATCGTGGACTCTCGAGGTTGCTCCTGCCGTCTGCAAAGCCATCACATTTTGTAGCAGCAGCTGGTTTGTTTCTTGCTGCTGCCTGTTAGCCTCCTGCTGTTGCAGATTTTCTTTTTGCTGCTATTTGTTAGCCTCCACGAGGGCCTTCATTACCGCCTCCATTTTGTCAAGGGTCACGGGTTGAAATTTAGCGGGTTTAATGCAAGACATACAACCATGCCCAGCGAAAAAAAAAAACAATAACAATATTTCGGCGCTTACACCTGCCTCTCTGCGCTTGCCCTCATCCTTCACCAATTGTAGGGATTCGCTCTGGTAGTTAGGATAAGCGGCCGCAGTACAGAGGCAAAATACAAGTTCATAATTCCAACTTCATTGTTTATTTACACATGGTGCCGAAAACAAAACGTCACTTTTGCAGTGTTGGCAAGTTAATATAACAAAAAGTCACCTTGGTGGCAGTTCTGCCTCAGTCCAAATACAGGCTTTAGGCGGCCTGTTCCTCTGACACACGGGTCTCAGCTCTCCAGCACAGGCCTCAGATCCCAGCACACAGACATGGCTTCTGAGCCCAGCAGCCTATTTAAGGACAGCCAGGTGCTGCCAAGACCCGAACCGGCACTTAAAATCCGGTCCGATATTTGACCTCACCTGCCTGTAAATCAGCCAAGCAACACATGCTGGGAGGAAAATACCTGTTTCCCCAGACCAAACCTCTCACTGTGTCACATGGCCTATTTCATTATAGAAAGAAAATATACGCACTTCACTGATGCACTTATTTGTGGCAAAAGCATTCAGTGGCCTATTTCATTATAGAAAGAAAAAAATATACGCACTTCACTGGTGCAGTTATTTGTGGCAAAAGGGTTTAGTGGCCTATTTCAGTACAGAAAGAAAAATATAGACACACTTCACTGGTGCATTTATTTCTGCTTAAAGCATTTACTGGCCTATTTCAGTACAAAAAGAAAAATATATTCTCAGTTCACTTCTGCAGTTATATGGCTTGAAAGCGTTTACTGGCCTTTTTCAGTACAGAAATAAAAATATATACGCACTTCACTGAAGTATTTATTTTTGCTTAAAGCATTTACTGGCCTATTTCAGTACAAAAAGAAAAATATATTCTCAGTTCACTTCTGCAGTTATATGGCTTGAAAGCGTTTACTGGCCTTTTTCAGTACAGAAATAAAAATATATACGCACTTCACTGAAGTATTTATTTTTGCTAAAAGCGTTTAATGGCCTATTTCAGTACAAAAAGAAAAATATATTCTCAGTTCACGTCGGTGGTTATATTTGTTGAAAGCATGGCAGAGAGTTAGCAGGGTGGCAGCAGTGGGAGGTCAGGAGCCAAACGTGTGCGGGGTAGACCACCTGCTTCGCAGCAGCCTACCTGCCCGGGAAGTAGTGGTGCAGGGGTACACGGAAGTAGCGGCGGTAGCAGTAATTCAGTGCGGCGGTTATATGTGTTATTTTGTATTAGTGATGAGCGGCAGGGGTCATATTCGAATTCGCGATATTTCGTGAATATTTTGTAGAATATTTGTCGAAAATTCGCAAATTCGAAAATTCGCTATTTTTTTTTTACTCGAGAAAATCGGAAAGGTAGTGATTGTGTAATATGCAAATTTTTGGAATTCGAATTTTCTGATTCAAATTTTTTATTGAGAATTTTTCAATTTACAACTATTAGACAAAGAAGATTATAGCACTATATTAGCTAAATTGCTCTATTCAATTTTTTTCGAATATACTCTATATTGCTATAACTTCGTTTTTTCGAATATTCGTAATATTCTAAAACAAGAATATATAGCAATATAGCGAATATTCAAAAAAAATGAATATAGAGCAAAATTCGCAAACACTACTACTCCTAAAGTCAAGTATATTGCAGCCTTCTTATTGGCCCACAAGCTAGAAGCAGTGAGGAATCATGTGTACTGATAAAAAAATTAAAAAAATAATAATCGGTTATTCGAAATTACGAATATATATAACTATATTAGAAATTTTTGTGAATTTTCGAAGTACCTATATTTGCGCTAAAAATTCGAAATTCGAATATTCGTGATCAACACTATTTTGTATTTCAGTACAAAAAGAAAAATATATTCTCAGTTCATTTCGGCGGTTACAACTGTTGAAAGCATGGCTGGGAGTCAGCAGGGTGGCAGCATTGGGAGGTCGGGAGCCAAACGTGCCCGGGGTAGACCACCTGCTTCGCAGCAGCCTACCTACCCGGGAAGTAGTGGTGCAGGGGTTCACGGAAGTAGTGGCGGTAGCAGTCAGTTAGTGCGGCAGTTATATGTGTTATTTTGTATTTCAGTACAAAAAGAAAAATACATTCTCAGTTCACGTCGGCGGCGGTTATATGTCTTGCAAGTGTTTAGTGGCCTATTTCAGTACAAAAAGAAAAATACATTCTCGAATCACGTCGGCGGTTATATGTGTTAAAAGCATGGCTGGGAGTCAGCAGGGTGGCAGCAGTGAGTCAGCAGGTTGGCAGCAGTGGGAGATCGGAAGCCAAACGTGCCTGGGGTAGACCACCTGCTTCTCAGCAGCCTACCTGCCCAGGAAGTAGTGGTGCAGGGGTCCACGGAAGTAGTGGCGGTAGCAGTCAGTCAGTGCAGCGGTCATATGTGTTATTTTGTATTTCAGTACAAAAAGCAAAATATATTCTCAGTTCACTTTGGCGGTTATTTGTGTTGAAAGAGTTTAGTGGCCTATTTCAGTACAAAAAGAAAAATACATTCTCAGTTCACGTCTGTGGCGGTTATATGTCTTGAAAGCATTTAGTGGCCTATTTCAGTACAAAAAGAAAAAATATTTCTCTGTTCATGTCGGCGGTTATATGTGTTAAAAGCATGGCTGAGAGTCAGCAGGATGACAGCAGTGAGTCAGCAGGGTGGCAGCAGTGGGAGGTCGGGAGCCAAACGTGCCCGGGGCAGACCACCTGTTTCGCAGCAGCCTACCTGCCCGGGAAGTAGTGGTGCAGGGGTCCACACTATACAAAAAGGGACTGGCCTATGCGCACTCCTGCAGTCCTGGCCACCAGAGAGGCCAACACTTTTTCCTATAGTTTGCAAGCACGGCCACTTGCTGGATTGCAAGGTGGTCGTAGTCCCTGGATAAAAGCAGTGCATAATGTGATGGAAAAAAGAATCAAGCCAGCAAAGGAGACAATATGGACAATCACAATATATTCATAAATGTCTTGTATTAACTTTGTCCACATGATAAATGTCATTTTCTGAAATGAGACAACCTCTTTAAGGATATGTACACGAGTATGGCTCCATAACATTTTATTTCAATGTGACATTTAAAGTAAAGCAGTTCAAATTTGTCCACCACTGCAACAAGACGCAAAATGACTTCTTATTTGCAACTGGATTGCTTCCTATGTTCTTCATTCAAGTGACTAATGACTAGCATCTTTGCCTAGTAATGGTGTGGGTATCATTAGCCAAGTAATGATGCTTTCCATAAACAAATACCAATATCCTTGCTTTTCAATCACTTAATAAACATATATAACTAGAGATGAGCAAATTTTTCAAAAATTGCATTCGCCGAATTTTTGGGAAAAATTTGGTTCAATCTGAATATACAGTATTTCCAGCGAATTTTGCTGAAAAAAACTGCTATTTCCTGGCTGCAGAGAGCCTTTTTAGTGGTGTAGAACACTGTGCCTTGCAGTAAAATGCATAAGAAGTCTGCTTTGGTAGTGAAATAATACTGTGATTCAGTATGACATGCAGATGACAGGCGTTGCTCTTAGAATCACTGCACACTTCACTTACCTGGGCAGTGACGGGGCCAAAACTGACAAAATAATTCAAGTATGAACTCAACCTTACAGGTCGATGTTAGCGCCAAGAAGAAGCGCATTCCTTTTACACCATCGTCAGTTGATTCCACATAGATGTCTACAGAACCTGTTCTATTAAACGCTTATACAAGTAGAGCCCCCCCCGACAGAGTGGAGAGGGTGTCAGCAGTAAGTTTGTGTTGACATCACTGATCATTTTGCCCTTTCTCTGATCCGTCAGAACAATAACCCACAAAAAACGTATCCTGTCTGTGGAGCATCTGCTTTCACTCGGTCAGCATTTGGTCAGTAAACCATCAGTATTGCTAAAGACCAAAAAAACAGAAGTGGATCCAAAACAGAGATGACACGTGAACAGAATATTTGCATGTCTCCTGCTTTTGTCTACCAAATCATAAGCCAATTCTGATGGGACCATACAGGCCTTACAGCTGCTACACAGAGAGGATCCGTTGTGCGTCTAATTTTTGCTTCCTTCTGACAGATCAGAAGAAGGGTCAAATAAATGATATCAGCCAAGCCAAAAAGGCAAAATAGTGGCCCAGTCATGAAGTGGGGAGGGGAGAACAGCATGAGAAGTCCACATAATGGCCCTATGACATAGTGGTGAGGTGGAAGCAGCATGAGGAGACCACAGAGTGGCCCAATGACAGAGTCTGGAGGTGGAAGCAGTATCAGGAGGCCACTGTGTGGCACAATTACAGAGTGTGGAGGTGGCGGCAGCAACAAGATGCCACAGAGTGGTACAATGACAGAGTGTGGAAGTGGTGGCAGCATCAGGAGGCCACAGAGTGGCACAATGACAGAGTATAGAGGTGGAAGCAGCATGAGGAGGCCACAGAGTGGCATGGTGACATAGTGTGGAGGTGGCGGAAACATGAGGAGACCACAGAGTGGCAGGGTGACATAGTGTGAAGGTGGCAGCAGCATGTTGAGGCCACATAGTGGCAACTGGCAAGGTGACATACTGTGCAAGTAGCAGCATCATCAGGAGGGCACAGAGTGGCAAGGTGACATTGTGTGGAGGTGGGTGGCAATACCAGTACCAGCTGAAGATGGTGGGTGAAAGAAGGAGCACTTGGCATCAGATGTGTGGCATCAGGTGGGTGGCAGCATCATAATAGTAGCTGTGGCAGGTAGTCAGAAGAAACTGGTCTCTTTTGTCTAAATGTGTTGGTGTGGCACCATGGATGATCTAGTCTGATGCATCAGGCATTACTTGTGCTCCAATGTCCTCCTCCTCCTCCAGTTCAGCCCCCATAGGGCTCATGTGGCCGTGAGATGTAGGCACCATGTCTCCAGTCTCCTGACCAGCCAGATTTACCAGCATCTGTTCCAGGACATGAAGCAGTGGAATGACATCGTTCATCCCGTAGTCCTGGCGACTAACAAATAACATGGCCTCCTCAAAGGGCCTCAGCAAACGGCAGGTGTCACGCATGAGCTGTCACTGGCTGACATCGAAGTTACATAGGGGACTACTCCTGTCCGCTTGGCAGGGGCGTTGCTAGGTTAAAACATTTGGGGCCTGGGCCCCTGATGTTTTGTTCCAGGCCCCGAATGTCCTGCCTGCCTGCTAGATACAACTGTATTGCCATCCACAGGACGGCAATACAATTGAATCTAATGCGGCGGAAGAGCTGAAGGACCTGTGGTGACATCACAGGTCATGTGACTAGTAAAACAGTCAGTGGTTAAGACGGGCCTACGATGATGTCATCATCATGTGACCAGTGCAGGAGAGGGCGGCAGAAAAGAGGGGAAGAAGCTGAGGTGATGTAACTAGATCAGGAGAGGTAAGTGAAGGGAGAGGCAGAGCAATGCTGGGAGTTGTGGTTATTTAACTGGGACTGTATGTTAGGGCTGAAGGGATGTTATTTACATGGAACTATGTATTGGAGGTGGCAGGGGAGGGGTCATGTTGTTATTTACATGGGACTGTATGTTGATAATGGCTGTAGGAGGGAGTGATGTTATTTACATAGGACTGTATGTTGGAGGGGGCTGGGGCAGAGTGATGTTATTTACATGGGACTGTATGTTGAAGGTGGCTGTGGTAGGGGATTATGTTACTTACATAGGACTGTATGGTGGAAGGGGCTGGGGCAGGGGGATGTTATTTACATGGGACTGTATGTTGGAGGCGGCTGTGGGAGGGAGTGATGTTATTTATATGGGACTGTATGTTGATGGCGACTGAGGGAGGGAGTGATGTTATTTACATGTGACTGAATGTTCAGAGGGCAATGTTATTTACATGGGACTGTATGTTGAAGGTGGCTGGTGGGGGGAAGATGTTATTTACATGGGACTGAATGTTTAGGTGGTGATGTTTACATGGGAATGAATGTTGGAGGCGTCTGGGGAGGGGGTGATATTATTTACTTGGGGCTGTATGTTGAAGGCGGCTGGAGAAGAGGTGATGTTATTTACATGGGACAGTATTTTGGAGGGGGCTGTAGATAGAGAGTAATGTTATTTACATGGGACTGTATTTTGGAGGGGGCTGGAGAGATGATGTGATTTTTTTTTACATGGGATTGTATGGCGGAGGGAGGGAAATAGTGTTTTTTACATGGGACTGTATGTTGGACGGGGTGAAGCGGGGGAGTGATGTTATTTACATAGGACTGTATTTTGGAGGGGGCAGGAGAGATGGTGTGATATTATTTACATGGGACTGTATGGTGGAGGCGGGAATATAACAACAGGGGGCACTGCAAATCCAGGGGATATTATAAGCGTTCTTATTACTACTGAGGGCTCTATAGGAGAGAATTATAGATCCGCCTTATTTCTACTAAGAGTACTATGGGGGCTCATTACAACTAAGGGGTCTGTAGAGAGCTTTATTACCACTAGGGGAACAATAGGGGGCCTTATTTGTACTGGGGGCTCTGTGAGGGTAGTATTAATACTGGAGGGCTCTTCTACTAATGGGGGCACTCTTGGGGAGCATTATCACGGTTGGGGCACTGTAGGGGGCAGTATTACAATGGGGGCACTAATTTTTCTTCAGGATAGTATCTGGGGGTATTGGGTGGCACAGCAAACAGCAGGATAAGGCCTCATGCACACAACCGTTTTTTCGTCCGTGGGTCTTCCTTGATTTTTGGAGGATCCACGGACATGAAAAAAAAGTCGTTTTGGTGTCTCCGCCTGGCCGTGCGGAGCCAAACGGATCCGTCCTGAATTACAATGCAAGTCAATGGGGATGGATCCGTTTGACGTTGACACAATATGGTGCAATTTCAAACGGATCCGTCCCCCATTGACTTGCAATGTAAAGTCAGGAGTTAATATACCATAGGATCTGAGTTTTCTCCAATCCGATGGTATATTTTAACTTGAAGCGTCCCCATCACCATTGGAACGCCTCTATGTTAGAATATACCATCGGATTTGAGTTACATCGTGAAACTCAGATCCTACAGTATATTCTAACACAGAGGCGTTCCCATAGTGATGGGGACGCTTCTAGTTAGAATATACTACTAACTGTGTACATGACTGCCCCGTGCTGCCTGGCAGCACCCGATCTTTTACAGGGGGCTGTGATCAGCACAATTAACCCTTCAGGTGCCGCACCTGAAGGGGTTAATTGTGCGTATCATAGCCCCTGTAAGAGATCAGGGGCTGCCAGGCAGCAGGGGGCAGACCCCCCTCCCTCACCAGTTTGAATATCATTGGTAGCCAGTGTGCGGCCCCCCCCGGCCCCCCCTCTATTGTAATATCATTGGTGGCCTGTGTGCGGCCTCCGTCGGCCCCCCTCCCCCCCTCTATTGTAATTTCATTGGTGGCCAGTGTGCGGCCTCCGTCGGCCACCCTCCCCCCCTCTATTGTAATTTCATTGGTGGCCAGTGTGCAGCCTCCGTCGGCCCCCCTCCCCCTCTATTGTATTATCATTGGTGGCCAGTGTGCGCCTCCCCTCTCCCCCCCCCCCTGATCATTGGTGGCAGCGGAGATTCCGATCGGAGTCCCAGTTTAATCGCTCTGGGGCTCCGATCGGTAATCATGGCAACCAGGACGCTACTGCAGGCCTGGTTGCCATGGTTACTTAGCAATATTACAATATTAGAATCATCATACTTACCTGCTGCGATGTCTGTGACCGGCCGGGAGCTCCTCCTACTGGTAAGTGACAGGTCTGTGCGGTGCATTGCTTAATGATCTGTCACTTACCAGTAGGAGGAGCTCCCGGCCGGTCACAGACATCGCAGCAGGTAAGTATGATGCTTCTTCGTCCTGGTTGCCATGGTTACCGATCAGAGCCCCAGAGCGATTAAACTGGGACTCCGATCGGAATCTCCGCTGCCACCAATGATATTAATAGAATAGAGGGGGAGCCGGGGGGGGGGGCGCACACTGGCCACCAATGATAATACAATGGAGGGGGGGGGCAGGGGAGGCCGCACACTGGCCACCAATGATATTACAATAGAGGGAGGGGTTGGGGCGGGGGGGCCGCACACTGGCCACCAGTGATAATACAATAAAGGGAGGGAGGGGGGGCGGGGGGGCCGCACTGGCCACCAATGAAATTAAAACTGGGGAGGGAGGGGGGTCTGCCCCCTGCTGCCTGGCAGCCCCTGATCTCTTATAGGGGGCTACGATATGCACAATTAACCCCTCAGGTGCAGCACCTGAGGGGTTAATTTTGCGGATCACAGCCCCCTGTAAGAGATCGGGTGCTGCCAGGCAGCAGGGGGCAGTCATGTACACACTACGTAGTATATTCTAACTAGAAGCGTCCCCATCACCATGGGAACGCCTCTGTGTTAGAATATACTGTCGGATATGAGTTTTCATGAAGTAAAAACTCATCTCTGAAAAAGCTTTTATGCAGACGGATCTTCGGATCCGTCTGTATGAAAGTAACCTACGGCCACGGATCCGGATGCCAATCTTGTGTGCATCCGTGTTCTTTCACGGACCCATTGACTTGAATGGGTCTGTGAACCATTGTCCGTCAAAAAAATAGGACAGTTCATATTTTTTTGACGGACAGGAAACACGGATCACGGATGCGGCTGCAAAACGGTGCAGGAAAACGGCACAACGGCCACGGATGCACACAACGGTCCTGTGCATGAGACCTAACACTGTTGGGACTCCAGGTTGGGGGATGATGATAGAAATGTGAGGAAGCTAAGATGTCTGTGTGTCACACTCTGCAGGGATGAGGCTGCTGAGAGAAGTTGTACGGACCGAATGGAGAAGATGATGACAGAGAAGATCCACATCCGAGGGGATGTCACCTGGGAGGCCCTTAATGTGAGAGGTATGTGCTGCTGTATAGAAAGTACAGCAAAATGCGGTGTGTGGGGGGAGGGGGGACGACTTACAGAACTGGTACATATTCATTGGGGCTTGGGCCCCGGATCTTTTGAGACCCTAGCAACGCCCCTGCCGCTTGGATCATCAAGAAATCGTTGATGGCCTTTCTCTGTTCGTATAGTCGCAAAACGTTGCATATCAGCCTATATTGGGGGATGCTGTTCTGCCGCTGCAGCTCAAAGAGCATGTGCTTGGTGGTGTACGAGCGGCTGAAGTGCATGCAAAGGATCCTGGCCATTTTTAGGATGTCTTGCAGATGGGTGGAAGACTTCAGGAACCGCTTGACAACCAGATTGAACACGTGTGCCATGCAGTGCGCATGGCTCAGCCCTCCTTGACACATGGCCGACACCATGTTCTTCCCGTTGTTGGTCACCAAAGTTCTGATTTTGAGTTGTTGCAGAGAAAGCCAGGATTTGATTTCTTGATGAAGGACACAGAACAGTTCCTCCCCTGTGTGACTCAGTTCGCCCAGGCAAACCAGGTGCAGAACAGCGTGAGAGAGATGAGAGGGGTCGCACATGGCTTGCATACACTACATGCCTCCAACATAATTCTTGGATCTCTCCATGAAAATAATGTATTTGCTGTAAATCAGAAGGGCATAGTTGGAGACATTGACTTCATAAGAGCTACAGAGCAGCGGAGTTTGCACTGAAATTAAAAACTGTTTAAAATTATGAATTCCCCAGTACGTAATTCGGCCCATACAGCAAAAGGAGGTGTAAAAGCAACCATAAATTTTGCCCAAAAAACCTGTTCCACATAAAAGAAAATTTCCACTACGGAATTTGTTCGAGGCCCCGAATGTCCTGCCTGGCTGCTAGATACAACTGTATTGCCATCCACAGGCTTGACCGAGCACTCGAGTATAATGGAAGTCAATGGGAGAACCCGAGCATTAAAGGGCTTCTGTCACCCCAGTAAACATTTTTTTTTTTTTCTGTTACTTATAATCCCTATACTGCGATTTATTCATACATACTGTAATTAATCATTTTGGTTCAGCAGATTCTGTTAAAAACGTACTTTTAAAATATGCAAATTACCTGTCTACCAGCAAGTAGGGCGGCTACTTGCTGGTAGCAGCCGCATCCTCCTTTCCTAAAGACACCCCCTCCACATGTTGATTGACAGGGCCAGCGGACGGGATCTTTCTCAGCTGGCCCTGTTTGCATTCAAAATCTGGCGCCTGCGCCGTACCTGTCTTCAGTTGGCGCAGGCGCACTGAGAGGAGGACGCTCGCTCGGCCGCTCCTTCCTCAATGCGCCTGCGCCGGGTGTAGATGTGACGTCATCGGCGCAGGCACATTGAGGATGGAGCGTCTGCCTCTCAGTGCGCCTGCGCCGACTGAATACCGTTACGGCGCAGGCGCGAGATCTTGATAGCAGACAGGACCAGCCAGAGGACGATCCCGTCCGCTGGCCCTGTCAATCAACATGCGGAGGGGGCGTCTTTAGGATAGGAGGATGCGGCTGCTACCAGCAAGTAGCCGCCCTACTTGCTGGTAGCAAGGTAATTTGCATATTTTAAAAGTACGTTTTTAACAGAATCTGCTGAACCAAAATGATTAATTACAGTATGTATGCATAAATCGCAGTATAGGGATTATAAGTAACCAAAAAAAAAAAACTGTTTAGTGGGGTGACAGAAGCCCTTTAAACTAGGTACCCCCTGCTCTGAAGAGGGGAGGGTGCCTGGTTCATAGGAAAATGTCAGAAATTTATGAAAACACCACCAAAATGGTTCTGGAACAGCATGAGGAGGATGTCTGCATGCATCTTGTGCTCGCAGATCGCTGCTGGAAACGATGTTGTCCAAATAGTACGCCACTTTTACAGACTGACAATAATACGCACAAAACCAAAGAAAAAAAAATTATTTTAGAGGAAAAATTGTTAGGAAAAATTCTTTCCTGTATATTTACTTTTATACAAAGTGAAAGTGCTGCCAAAAATTACAAGGAAGAGGCACTCCGATACAACCTGTAGATCACATAAAGGAGAGCCTCATTCACATTGTGGTACAATTGTTCATGTAGTGGGACTCCTACACTCATAAAGACTATGCACTAAGAGAAAAGGATTGCCAAAAATTACAAGGAACCGGCACTCCAATACACCCTTTGTTACACATAAAGGAGGGCATCATACACACCCTTGAAAAAATATGATTGATGGCCTGCTGGTGACCCTCAAAAACATTTGGAACAAGGGCCTGCTGATCTGACCATCTAAAACAGGGATGGCCAACCTGCGGCTCTCCTGCTGTTGCAAAACTACCACTCCCAGCATGCCCAGGCTACCTACAGTTATCAACCTACAGCAGGGCATGGTGGGAGTTGTAGTTTTACAACAGCTGGAGAGCCACAGGTTGGCCAGCCCTGATCTAAAACATTATGGGCGAGGGCCTGCTGCCGCTTAGGTGACTCTAGATTACCTGGGGACGATTGCACGTCCCTGTGATGGCGACGATCCATTCGGATGTCTGCCCTATCAATTTTCAATGTTATTTTCAGCCCAAACCATGTAGACCATGGGTAACGGGGGAATCATGGATCGATTCCGGAGAGGGAGTCTGAGAAACAGCTATGGCTACCACATCCAAGCAAGGCAGCATGACTATAATTAGGTGAGGGCCTGCAGGTGAGCTGACCCTGTAAAAGATTTTAGGTACGGGCCTGCTGGTGAGCTGACCCTCTAAAAAATTATATGCAAGGGCCTGCAGTTAAGCTGACTCTGTAAAAGATTTTAGGTGTGGGTCTCCCTGTGAGCTGACCCTGTAAAAGATTGTAGTTAAAGGCCTGCTGGTGAGCTGACCCTGTAAAAAATTATATGTGGGGGCCTGCTGGTGAGCTGACCCTGTAAAAGATTTAAGGTGCGGGCCTGCTGGTGAGCTGACCCTCTAAAACATTAAATGCTAGGGCCTGAAGGGGAGCTGACCCTGTAAAAGATTTTAGGCGAGAGGGCCAAATCAAGTAATGGTGATGAAAAGGGGTCCTCAGAATATCCAAGTGTGGGATCACTTGTTTGGCCAGACTGTAAATGGTGGGAGGAAGGAGGATCAGGGTGAGTATTGTGTTGACCAGACTCCTGGCTACTGAGACTGGACTTGGTGGAAGACAGGGTGGTGCTTAACCGACTGGAAGCATTATCTGCTGCAATCGAACTGACCACCTGGTCGCACTGGTCTGACTTCAAGAGTGGTGTTCTGCGCTGCCCTGCAAACTGGGACATGAAGCTAGGTAACTTGGATGATTGTTTTTCTTGTGCCCTGGTAGCAGGCACTGTTTCTCCGCGCCCAGGGCCACGGCCTCTGCGTGCACCATCAGCATCACAGCCACTTCTCCGTCCCTTACTGCTCGCCTTCTTCATTTAAAATGTGATATATGCTTGAAAGTATGTCACACGTACAGTAGTGTAGGATTTGGAGGTGTATGTGCAAAAAAAGTTAAAAATTTACATTTGTGATGAGGAAACGTTATACAGGACAGGTACCATAGGTAATGTCACAGTTCGCAGTGTCTACGCAGGGGACACCGTCCACGGAAAAAGTGCACTTGATGTCAGTGATATTTTAGGGATGCGCACAATTTACACAGGAGATGTGGCGCAAATAATTTAACTGTCTGCAGCGGCCTATTAAACGATATTTTGCGCAGGATGCGCTAAAAATATATATATATATATATATATATATATAACACCCGATGACACGTTTCGGCCAGCCAATCACTGTAATGCCAGTAGCCAACATGGCTACTGGAATTACTGTGAGGGCAGTACTTACCTGCACGTTTATTGGCTGCTTAGCAGCCACAAAACATGCAGGTTGGAGAATCGAGCATTGCGCTTGAGCACATGCGGTACTCGGCTGAGTACCGCCATGTGCCGAGCATAGCGATGCTCGAGCCGAACTGGTATTCGGCCGAGCATGCTTGCTCAACACTACTACAGAGTCCTTTAGGTATGGCTTTGCACAGGGAGCAAGAATTTTACGTACAATTCTGATGGAACTCCCTATTTTAAGAAACTGGACTTGGACTCCAAAGCAGAGGCTCTCCTGTCATGTCTTGTGTGCTGTGGAGATCGAATGCAAACGGAGTAGATAAAACACATGAATATTTTCAACTTAGTGAAGCTGCTTGATTTAATTGTTTATAGATGGTAAAGGCAAAGTCTGCTGGTATGTTGTCATCAGCGTCTTCATTATGTTAACTTCAGGACCCACGACAACGTAATTCGGTCCATACAGCAAAAGGAGGTGTACAACCACCCATCAATTTCCCCGAAAAAAAAACATGTTTTAAATAAAGAATTTCACCACTTCGTAATTCGGCCCATACAGCAAAAGGAGGTGTACAATCACCAACCAATTTTCCAGAAAAAAATACGTTTGAAATAAAAAATTTCACCACTACATAATTCGGTCCATACTGCAAAAAAGGCTTTACCACAGATAACTGCACCTCTGAACGGCAATTAGGCCCTAATTTTTTTTCCACTTTTATACTACACAAGGCTTTTCAATATATAAGTGCAACGCTGAATGGCGAATATATTTGCATTTTGCCACTAACACACGGCAGATAGGGCTTTAGAAAATATAACTGCACCGCTGAACGGCAATTTGGCCCTAATTATTTTCCGCTTTTCCACTACACAAGGCTTTTCAACATATAAGTGCAACCCTGAACGGCGAATATATTTTTATTTTGCCACTAAAACACGGCAAACAGGGCTTTAGAATATATCACTGCACCGCTGAATGGCAGTTAGGCCCTAATTTTTTTCAAATTTTACACAAATTTTACACAACACAAAAGGCTTTTCAATAGAGTTGAGCGGACACCTGGATGTTCGGGTTCGACGAGTTCGGCCGAACGTGAAAAAAAAAGTTCGGGTTTGGGCCCCGAACTTGGCCCCGAACCCCCCGAACTTTTGGGCACTAAAATGGCTCTAAAATAGTCCTGGAAAGGGCTAGAGGGCTGCAAAAGGCATCAAAATGTGCTTAAGAGCATGACTACTGTTCTGCAAACAAATGTGGATAGGGAAATTACTTAAAAATTAAAAATAACAATCTGGATCTAGGAGTAGGAGGTTGAGGAGGCGGTGGATGGGTGGATGTGGCGGTGTAGGTTGATGTGGCGGTGTAGGTGGAAGCGGCGGTGAAGGAGGAATAGGTAGCCAACACTGCTTTGTGTTATATTTTTTTTTTTTAATTGGGGTATCCCCTAAAATATTGGGACATATAACAAAATAAAACAAAGAATAAGTGCACTTGAGTACAAGAATGGATGGTTGAGGCTGGTATAAATGTCTATTCTGCACAAGGTACGGACAAGTCCTGTGGAATCCATGCCTGGTTCATTTTAATAAACGTAAGCTTGTCCACATTGGCTGCGGCCTGTGATAATGCTCTCTGCCGTGCTAAACACACGTTCACACTATACACTGGCTGCAGGGCAGGTCAGCACCTCCAAGGCTGACAAAGCTTTTCCACATTTTGGCCATGCTAACCCTGCCTTCTCAGGTGCTGGCGGTGCCCCAGCTGCGTTGGCGACCTCTTCCTCCTCCTCTGCCTTCACCTTGTGCTTCCACTGTGCCCCCGCTGTCAGGTGGGAATGCTATCATCAGCGTGCGCTTGTAGTCGCACATCTTCCGATCAGTAACAGATGTTTTCACTAAATTGAGTTCCCTGTCAGCAATGCAGAGCAGGGGTTCATTCACGGCAAACGAAGGATCTTGTCACCCAGCAATAGAACAGAGGATTTTGAGAGATTTAGGCCCCTGTCACCCAGGCACAGCAGGGGTTCATTCACGGCAAAAGGGGGTTCATGTCACCCAGCAATAGAACAGAGGATTTTGAGAGATTTAGGCCCCTGTCACCCAGGCACAGCAGGGGTTCATTCACGGCAAAAGGGGGTTCATGTCACCCAGCAATAGAACAGAGGATTTTGAGAGATTTAGGCCCCTGTCACCCAGGCACAGCAGGGGTTTGTATACGCCAAAAATGGTAAAATGTCACCCGACAATTGAAAATAAGAATTTTTTCAATTTAGGGCACTAAAATTGGCACTTTTTTCTATTAAAATGGCTATAAAATAGTCCTTGAAAAGGGATGTAAAAGGCAGTAAAATGTGCTTAAGAGCATGGCAACTGCTCTGCAAACAAATGTGGATAGGGAAATAACTTAAGATAAAATAACTAAAAATTACAAATGATTAACCTGCAACTCAGAGAAGGAGGTGGATTTGGAGTCGGAGGTTGAGGAGGCGGTGAATGTGGTGTTGTAGGTGGAGGCAGCAATGGAGGAGAAAGAGGTAGCCAACAATGTTTTTTTTTTTTTTTTTGGGGTAGATAGCCCCAAAATATTGTGACAAATAAAAAAAAATAAAACAAAGAATCTTTGCACTTGACTTGAGTACAAGAATGTATGTTTGATGGTGTTATAAATGTCTATTCTGCACAAGGTACA
The DNA here is from genome assembly GCF_905171765.1 of Bufo bufo. Taxonomy (NCBI): domain Eukaryota; kingdom Metazoa; phylum Chordata; class Amphibia; order Anura; family Bufonidae; genus Bufo; species Bufo bufo. The sequence goes on along the minus strand of NC_053392.1, from coordinate 562,948,549 downwards.
GACAAGTCTTGTGGGATCCAAGCCTGGTTCATTTTAATGAACTTGAGCCTGTCCACGTTGGCTGTGGACAAGCGGCTGCGCTTGTCTGTGATGACGTCCCCTGCCGTGCTAAACACACGTTCAGATAATACACTGGCTGCAGGGCAGGCCAGCACCTCCAAGGCGTAAAGGGCAAGCTCAGGCCATGTGCCCAATTTGGAGACCCAGAAGTTGAAGGGGGCAGACCCGTCATTCAGTACGTGTAGGCGTGTGCACACATACTGCTCCACCATGTTGCTGAAATGCTGCCTCCTGCTAAGACGTTCCATATCAGCTGGTGGTGCTGGTTGTTGTGGCGTGCTGACAAAGTTTTCCACATGTCGGCATGCTAACCCTGCTTTCTGAGGTGCTGGCGGTGCCTCAGCTGCGTTGGCGACCTCTTCCTTGTCCTCTGCCTTCGCCTTGTGCTTCCACTGTGCCACCGCTGTCAGGTGGGAATGCCACCAGCAGCACGTCTACCAGTGTGCGCTTGTACTTGCGCATCTTACGATCACGCTCCAGTGACGGAATTAAGGATGGTACATTGTCCTTGTAACGGGGATCCAGCAGCGTGGCCACCCAGTAATCAGCACAAGTTAGAATGTGGGCAACTCTGCGGTCATTGCGGAGACACTGCAGCATGTAATCGCTCATGTGTGCCAGGCTGCCCAGAGGCAACGAAATGCTGTCCTCTGTGGGAGGTGTATCGTCTGTGTCCTCTATATCCCCCCATCCACCCACCAGTGATAGCCATGAGCTGGTCTGGGTGCCACCCTGCTTTGAACATGGTTCCTCCTCCTCCATCTCCTCATCCTCCACCTCCTCATCCTCCAGAACTGTGCCCTGGCTGGACAATTGTGTACCTTGGGTTTGTGGGTGCAGGAACCCACGCTCGGAGCCACTTGGGAATGACTGGCAGGAAACCCTACGAAATGATCCCGCTTCCTCCTCCTGTGCCACATCCTCTTCCATCATTGCCATGAGCGTTTTTTCAAGGAGGCATAGAAGTGGGATAGTAACGCTGAGAACGGCGTTATCGGCACTGGCCATGTTGGTGGAGTACTCGAAACAGCGCAACAAGAAACACAGGTCTAGCATGAAGGCCCAGTCATTGGTGGTGAAGTGGTGCTGTTCCGCCGAGCGACTCACCCGTGCGTGCTGCAGCTGAAACTCCACTATCGCCTGCTGCTTCTCGCACAGTCTGGCCAGCATGTGCAAGGTGGAGTTCCACTTTGTGGGCACGTCGCATATGAGGCGGTGAGTGGAAAGGCCAAAATTACGCTGCAGCGCTGACAGGCGAGCAGCAGCAGGGTGAGAACGCCGAAAGCGTGCACAGACGGCCCGCACTTTATGCAGCAGCTCTGACATGTCGGGGTAATTTTTAACCCCTTAGGGACCCATGACATATCGGTACAACATGGTTCCCAAGTCCTTAAGGACCCATGACGTACAGGTGCGTCATGTGTTGTTCCGATCACCGCCGCCCCGGCGGGCGGTGATCGGAACAAGGTGCCAGCTCAAATCATTGAGCAGGCACCTCGGCTAAATGCGCGGGGGGGTCCCGTGACCCCCTGTATTGGCGATCGCCGCAAACCGCAGGTCAATTCAGACCTGCGGTTTGCGGCTTTTACCTGGTGCGGCGGAGGCGGCAGTGGTGCCATCGGGTCCCCATGTGGCTGTGGATGGTATGGAAGGCAGCGCGATGCCTTCCTGAGGCATCTGCGCTGCCTTCCGGTGACGAGCCTGGCCCCCTGGATCTCACAGGCCGGAAGCTGTATGAGTAATACACACAGTTTTACTCATACAGAAGTATACAGAAGTATTGGAATGCATTGTAAAGGATTAGACCCCCAAAAGTTCAAGTCCCAAAGTGGGACAAAAAATAAAGTGAAAAAAAAGTTGAAAAATTTAAGTTTTCCCCCCCAAAAATTAAAAGTTTGAAGTAAAAATAATCAAAAACATCATTTCCCCCAAATAAAGTAAAAAAAAATTGGTAAAATATAGGGGGGAAAAAAAGTATACATATTAGGTATTGCCACATCCGTATCGACCGGCTCTATAAACATATCACATGACCTAACCCCTCAGATGAATACCGTAAAAAAAAATTAAAAAAAACTGTGCTAAATAAACAATTTCTTTGTCACAAAAAGTACAACAGCAAGCGATCAAAAAGGTTTTTTCCCATCAAAATAGTACCAATCTAACCGTAACCTCATCCCGCAAAAAATGAGCCACTACCTGAGATAATCGCCCAAAAAATAAAAAAACTATGGCTCAGAATATGGAGACACTAAAACATAATTTTTTTTGTTTGAAAAAAGCTGTTATTGTGTAAAACTTACATAAATATAAAAAAAAGTATACATATTTGGTATCACCGCGTTCGTATCGACCGGCTTTATAAAAATTATCACATGATCTAACCCCTCAGATGAACACCATAAAAAATAAAAAATAAAAACTGTGCTAAATAAACAATTTTTTGTCACTTTACATCACAAAAAGTGTAATAGCAAGTGATCAAAAATTCATATGCACCCCAAAATAGGGCTAATAAAACCGTAATCTCATCCCGCAAAAAATAAGACCCTACCCAAGATAATCGCCCAAAAACTGAAAAAACTATGGCTCTCAGAATATGGAGACACAAAAACATGATTATTTTTTTGTTTCAAAAATTATATTATTGTGTAAAACTTACATAAATAAAAAAAAAGTATACATATTAGGTATCGCCGCGTCTGTATCGGCTGGCTCTATAATCAAATCACATGACCTAACCCCTCAGATGAACACCGTAAAAAATTTTAAATAAAAACTGTGCTAAATAAACCATTTTTTGTCACCTTACATCACAAAAAGTGTAATAGCAAACGATCAAAAAGTCACACGCACCCCAAATAGTGCCAATAAAACCGTCATCTCATCCCGCAAAAATCATACCCTACCCAAGGTAATCGCCCAAAAACTGAAAAAATTATGGCTCTCAGACTATGGAAACACTAAAACATGATTTTTTTTGCTTCAAAAATAAAATCATTGTGTAAAACTTACATAAATAAAAAAAAGTATTAAAATGGAAAATCTGCCAAATTCAGCACATGCGCCAGGCAAGGGATGTGCGTCAAACCGGCTAGTCCCAGAGCTGCTACGAGATTTCGACCATTATTGCACACCACCAGGCCGGGCTTGAGGCTGACTGGCACAAACCACTCATCGGTCTGTTTAAGGCCCGTCCACAGCTCCTGCGCGGTGTGGGGTTTTTCCCCCAAACAGATACGTTTTAAAACTGCCTGCTGTCGTTTACCCCTGACTGTGCTGAAGTTGGTGGTGAAGGTGTTACGCTGACCGGATGAGGAGCTGGTAGAGGATGAGGAAGCAGAGTAGAAGGAGGAAGCTACAGGAGGCAAACTGAAGCGCCCTGCAATCCTCGGTGGTGGAAGGACATGCGCCAAACTGCTCTCCGCCTCAGGCCCAGCCGCCACTGCATTTACCCAGTGTGCTGTTATGGAGATATAACATCCCTGACCATGCTTACTGGTCCACGTATCCGTAATCAGGTGCACCTTACCACAGATGGCATTGCGCAGTGTAGGCCTGAAGTAAATATATCTTTGCACAAAAAGGATGTATTTCAAATGGCTGTATTTCAAATGCCTAATTCAAACCCCTGTTTGTAGAGGGGGTATCTCACAGGGCCTGAACCTCTGTAGGCCTGAATTCAATATTGGTGCACCAAATGTCGGTATTTAAAATCTCTGAATGTAACCCAAATGTATTAAGGGTGTATCTAACAATACATCTGCATCAAAGGCTGCCAACTAAATTTTTTGAGCACAAATTAGTGTTTTTTTAAAAACTGAATTTGACAGCAGTATATAAGCCAGTAATTTCACACGTGCTGATGCTGCAAGGCCTGAAAATAGTGTTTTTTGTCAAATAAGTGTGTTTTTCAAACCCCAGAAAATGATGGGTGTATTTCTAGCTTAAATTGCACACTGACTAATACAGATGTTGTAGATTGCCCAAAAAGTGTTTTTTTGCTAACAGAATATGAATGCTGTATATATTTAACTTGAATTTAACACTTGCAGATCTGGCAAATACTGCTTTGTTTTAAAAAATGTGTGTTTTTTAAAGGGCTTCTGTCAGCCCACTAAACCGTTTTTTGTTTAATAATAATCCCTACACTGCGATCTCTGCATACATAAGTAAAATAATAATTTTCGTTCAGTAGAATTTGATAAAACGCTATTTTTATAATATGTAAATTACCTTGCTACCAGCAAGTAGGGCGGCTACTTGCTGGTAGCAGCCGCATCCTCCGATGGTAATGACGCCCCCTCCGCATTGTGATTGACAGGGCCAGGGAACGGAATAGTCCTCTGCTGGCCCTGCCTGTTTTCATTCAATATCTGGCGCCTGCGCCGCGGCCGTACCTATCTTCAATCTGCGCAGGCGCACTGAGAGGCGGCCACTCACTCGGCCGCTCCATCCTCAATGCGCCTGCACCGATGATGTAACATCTACACCCGGCGCAGGCGCATTGAGGAGCGAGCGGCCGAGTGAGTGGCCGCCTCTCAGTGCGCCTGCGCAGATTGAAGATAGGTACGGCCGCGGCGCAGGCGCCAGATATTGAATGAAAACAGGCAGGGCCAGCAGAGGACTATTCCGTTCCCTGGCCACAATGCGGAGGGGGCGTCATTACCATCGGAGGATACGGCTGCTACCAGCAAGTAGCCGCCCTACTTGCTGGTAGCAAGGTAATTTACATATTATAAAAATAGCGTTTTATCAAATTCTACTGAACGAAAATTATTATTTTACTTATGTATGCAGAGATCGCAGTGTAGGGGTTATTATTAAACAAAAAAAACAAAACGGTTTAGTGGGCTGACAGAAGCCCTTTAAACCCCAGAAAATGATGGGTGTATTTCTAGCTTAAATTGCACACTGACTAATACAGATGTTGTAGTTTGCCCAAAAAGTGTTTTTTTGCTAACAGAATATGAATGCTGTATATATTAAACTTTAATTTAACACTTGCAGATCTGGCAAATACTGTGTTTTGAAAAAATAAGTGTGTTTTTCAAACCCCAGAAAATGATGATGTGTATTTCTACCTTAAATTGCACACTGACTAATCCAGATGTTGCAGTTTGCCCCCAAAAAATTGTGATTTGCAATGTCCCAAAAGCTCAGATGCAGTGCTGGTGCACTGAGCATGCATAAAATGGCCGCCGCCGCCACCCACCTAACAGAATTCTAAAAGTTTGCATTTTTGGTCAATGAGCTCAGGACAGGGTAAAACGATAGTGCCCTGCACCCACATAACTATTTGTCTGTAGATCGCTGAGTTAGATTCTCTCCTATGCTCTCCCTGAAATCACAAGTCCAGCAGCATCCTCTCCCTACACTTGTAACAGCAGAGTGACGTGCAGCGCTACGTGACTCAAGCTTATATAGAAGCTGGGTCACATGCTGCACAGGCCAATCACAGCCATGCCATTAGTAGGCATGGCTGTGATGGCCTCTTGGGGCAAGTAGTATGACGCTTGTTGATTGGCTGCTGTGCAGCCTTTCAAAAAGCACCAAGAAAGCACCGAACACCGAACCCGAACTTTTACGAAAATGTTCGGGTTCGGGTCCGGGGTCCAAAAATCCTAAAGTTCGGTACGAACCCGAACTTTACAGTTCGGGTTCGCTCAACCCTACTTTTCAACAGTTAAGTGCAATGCTGAACAGCGAATATATTTTTATTTCGCCACTAATACATGGCAAACAGGGCTTTAGAATATATGACTGCACTGCACAAGGGCAATTATATTTTTCTTTTGCTACTAATACATGGCAAACAGGGCTTATCAACATATAACTTCACCGCACAAGGGCAAATAAGATGTACTGTAGAAATATTTCCTTGTAATAAACCCTGTTAATGGCTGTATCAAACAGTAAATGCACCCCAATAACAAGAACAGTTTGCTGGAATTACACAGCTGTATAATGGCAATTTGGGTGTCCAGTCAGTGCACCAAGGTGTAATAGGATTGCTCCTATTACCCAGTCTGTAACCTCCCCTACTGAACCCTGTTCTACACAAATGCTGTGCAATAATTCCTCCCTATCCTTTCCCTGCACTTATAAATCGTTCTTTCACCACAATCAAGTCTTTCCTATCACTATCCCTAGAGCCTGCAGATGTCTCTCCCTGCACTAAGTACACTGGCAAATGGCAGAATCTAAGATGACTGCTGCTATTTATAGGGCTGTGACATCACAGGGCTGGCTGGCTGCTGATTGGCTGCATGCATGGCATTATGGGTGATCCCACCTTCCTAGAGTTCCTTTCTCTATGTCCTCACACGTGCAGCAGCCATTTTAGGAAAAAATGTGATTCGTTACCACGAATCGCGAGGAAATTCGGCTTCAGTGCGAATCGATTTTTTTCCAGAAATTTTGAACAAATTCCACTTTGTCAGCTTCGATTCGCTCATCTCTATATATAACGATGATAAAAAAAAGAGAGAAATAAGTCATTTGTGCTTTCTTTCTGCATCCGTGACAAAAAAAGTCAACTTCTTGCACAGTTCTAAATATTTCTGAACACTAATAAGGATAACCATAGAAACATGCTCAGCAATTAGTTTCCGACTGATGCCAACCCATAAGGTCAGCTTTCATATAGAAGAAGAAAATAGTTTTAAATCAATTCTCTTCTTTTCAACGAGAAATGTAGCAGGTGGGCTAGAAAATTAATCTTCCAGAATATTTGATAGTTTTTGCTCTGTTATTATGTGAAATAATAAATTTGAGAAGTTGTTGTTATTGAAATGCAAACAGATTACTGAACAAAAAAATGTACAACTTTAGGGCATGAATAAGAAACTAGGGCATAACAATATAGGGATATAATCCATAGGAACAGCCACATTACTTAGAAAATGAAAAAAAAAAGAAATATTTTTTTATTATTTTCTTTTTTTATATATATTAATGTTAAGGGATTTAATAGCTTTAGTACGCTTTTCTTACTTCTTCTTCCTCCACCCCAAAAGATCTATGGAGTCAAGCATACTTGGGTCCAAATAAATCAAAAGTGCGCCAATTGCCTAGAAAATTATCTTTCTCTTTTTTCTCTCTCTCTTTCTTCACCATTTCTCTCTGACTCTTCTGCCTCTGTATCTCAATTCTCCCAAATTGAATCACACAAAATTCAGATTCATTAGAATAAAAACGTTTTGGAGAATACTGGTCAAATTTTAGAACTTTCAACTTTTGAATCGATTCGCTAATCTCTAAAATGTTTTTTTCCCCTCAATGTAACCTATTATGTTATGCAAAAAACAGGATTGATCTATTATAGATTGTTAGAATTTTGTTCAGAAGCATAGCTAGCTATTACATTTATAGCACTGAATATATGATAACTCTCAAATAGTCAAAGATGCATAGTTTATCAAAATTTTCATTAATCAATAGTACATTGTGTGTACATGAGGAATAACACTATTTCTGGCATTTAAATGACTTGTATCTGGCATTTTTTAGCAGTTTTCTCTTCTAAATGCTAGATCTCTAGTTTGTAGTTCCTCCAGATCTTGTTCAAGGAGACTAGCTCCCATCCACTGCACACAGAAAGTAGAGGATAATCTGCTTCCTAACCTTCTCACACTTACTCATAATCAGCCCTAGGATCATGGAGGGCATTACAGAGAAGTATTGACCTGTATGGATGTGAATAAAGCACTTGCACTGAGATAAAAACTTCCTTCCTCTGATGGAGACATGACTCACTCAGCCCACTCCTCCCCCTCCCATCCACATAGACTTGTATGGGATGATTCAATCTTATCCTTCAGTGGGGGCCAGCCAGCCAGCCTGGTCTCACCGAGATTTGTCATAAAATCATAATAAAAATAAACAATAAAAAGAAAGGAAAGCATGCTGAGTTTGGTTAGAAACCCCAACAGGAAACATATAAAAACAGGAAATTCTGCATGTACACATGCTGCCAGGATGCAGTGGTGCTAAGAAAAGGGAGAGGAAAGTGCTGTCATGAAAAACAGATATATGGGGCAAAAAAATGCAGTTTGGGGTATTCTGAACAGAGCAGAGGAGAACCCCTTTAAGGGTACATGCACACGTTCAGGATTCATGCACAGAGAATCCACACTGAAATCCGCAGGTGTTCGCAGGCAAATTTGTGCGGTCAGTCCGCATCAATTGGTGCAGATTTGCATGTGGATTTGGTGCGGATTCGGTGCGGATTTTCCGCATGCGGATTTTACTAAGTGAATGAAAAATCCGGTCAGGAAAAATAAAATAAATTGACATGCTGCGGATTTTAAAATCCGCACCGCAGGTCAAAATCCGCACAGAAAAAATCCACATAGTGTGCACTGAGAATTTCAAATTCTCATAGAATAAAATGTACATGACCTACAGTGCGGATTTTCTGCACGCAAATCAGCGCGGAAAATCCGCACGCAATCCTGATCGTGTGCATTTAGCCTAAAGGTATCTACTTCTGCACAATACAGCTAGAGAGATTAACATAATTCCGATATATAATACAGTTCACATTTTCATTCTGCATGAATTAGGCAGATAGACAGTGGGTCTCCTGACTCCTCTCTTCTTTCTTTCTATGTTTCTCAGATACCTGAGAGTAGTTAAGCAGACCACTATTCTTGATTATTTTGCTCCTCAGGCTGAATAGAGTTTCCTTTAAGGTTTCTTGTTGTCTTCAGGTTTCATACGGAGGCCCTCACTTTGTAAGCTCTGTTGTTCCCTTCATCCCGGGATGCCCTGAGTTTATATACTGCCAACTCCACCCATCGTCTAGCCAGTCCAGTCCTAAAAGTGATAGTCCCTCCTAACTAGACAGGTACCACTCCATGACTCTGCATGTACACAGATTAGATAAACATTCTGAATATTTCTAGGCTTCTGATGTAGAACAATTCACATTTCAACACAGCACATTTTCCCATTAACCTGTTACTTCCCATATATGTCAAAATAGTGGAGTAAAACAATAAAACATTTATACTTTACAAAATACAATTAACCATGTTTAGTAGAAAGTCCTGGCTTGTTGCTCCAACCCTCTAGTAGGAAAAGTTCAAGTCATTTAGGTCACATTTGCCCGACTGGAGAATCACATCAACACCTTAAAACCAAAGGAGGATCCTCTAATTACTGTTCTGGGCTAAATTATGTCATATTCTTTTTATCAAGTACTAGATAACAGGCCTAAGTTATTGCTGTAAATGACTCCCCCTTCCAGCACCATTGTACATCTGCATGTATCAAAACGAAGGGAAAAACAAACTTCAAGGTCTCTCCCACGGCTACGCCGTATGGCCACAGAAACAAAGACGTGATTGAATGAGAAAGGCAGCATGTACAGCTAAACAAAAGGTACAGATTAAAAGGAAGCTGTCCTATTTTCCAAACTCCACAATCATGCTAGAGACTACCTTATAAAGCCCCTCATCTCCAGACATAAAATGTTTATAAAATACAAATGAGAAAAGATCACAATAAGGGTACTTTCACACTAGCGTTATTCTTTTCCGGTATTGAAATCCGGTAAAGGGTCTAATTACCGGAAAAAACGCATCAGTTTTGTCCTAATGCATTCTGAATGGAAAGCAATATGTTCAGTATGCATCAGGATGTCTTCTGTTCCGTCCCTTGTAGTATTTTTTCCGGACAAAATTCCGGAACAATACCGCACTTGCCGGATCTGACATTAATTTCCATAGAGATTTATTAATGCCGGATCCGGTACCAAGTGTTCCGGAAATTGGCGCATCGCTGGATCCGTTTTTCTGGTCTGCGCATGCGCCGGGACATAGGAGGAGCTATTTTTGCTTTTGATCTTTGGAAAAATGTAAATACCGGATCCGTTATTCCGGATAAAACCTGATGAGACGGATCCAGTATTTCACCAGATCCGTCAAACGAAAAAAAAAACTTTCTGTTTGTATACAGCAGAACTGCCTGCCGGATTCTAACAACGCTAGTGTGAAAGTACCCTAAATATGACTGTAACTTACTGAAAGAAGCACATCCATACTCAAGAACAGAAAATAAACAAGTGTTCAAATGAAAACTGGAGAATAACTGAAGAACTAAATAACTGAAAAAAGTACAATATTGTAAAAGAGTCAGTAAACTAAATGAAGAAACAAGGTCTATTAAAGGGTTGACTTCTCCCCCACTGCTATTTTTAGGCTATGCAGGTGTGGATTGCCAATTATACTCCTTAATGTTCATGCCAGCACATTGTGATATGCTGTTTATGTTGTAAAGCTGGAGCAGAGATAGATTAGGAATATACAGATGTAGTAGAAACTATTTTCTTTTTTGTCAGTTATTTTTTTTCCTGACATTGCTATGTGAGGTCAAGTTTTGCTTACAATTTAGGGTGCATTTAGTGTCCTTACTGGATATGAGTGAATTAATTCCCCAAAGCAGAGGATGCTCGATTGACAGGGCAAGACATATGTGCCGCGACTCCAAGTAGTGATAAAAGTGCAGAGGCTGTGCTACCACAGACGGTGCAGTGACTGTTAACGCGTTGCTACCTGGAAATGTAGCGACTAGAGATGAGCAAATTTTTCAAAACCTCAATTTGGCCGGTTTGCTTTGATACAAAAATATTCGCGGCAAATCGGCGTTAAAAAAACAGCTATTTCCGGGCAGCAGAAATCCTTTATAGGGGTGTAGAACACTGTGCCATGCAGTAACACGCATAGGGAGTCTGCTGTGGTAGTGAAACAATACTGTGAGTCAGTATGACTGCACTTATTTGAGCAGTCACGGGGCAAAAACTGACCAAAAAACTCAAGTATCAACTCAGCCTTACAGGTAGATGTTAGCGTCAAGAAGCACAGTCCTTTTACCCCGTCGTCAGCTGATTCCACATAGATGTCTAAAGAACCTGTTCTATTAAATGCTTATAAAAGTAGAGCCCCCACGGACAGAGTGGAGAGGGTGTCAGCAGTAAGTTTGTGTTGACGTCACTGATTATTTTGCCCTGCCTCTGATCCGTCAGAACAATAACCCCTCAAAAGATGGATCCTGTCTGTTGAGCATTTGCCTTCAGTCGGTTAGCATTTGGCCATAATCCATCAGCTTTGCTAATGCCCCCCCAAAAAAGGAGTGGATCTAAAACAGAGATGACACATGAACAGAATATTTGCATGTCTAATGTGTTTTCTACCCACTGTTGCTTTTGGCTACCAATTAATAAGCCAAGTCTGATGAGAACATACAAGCCTTAAAGCTGCTACACAGCTGGTGTCTCATTTTTCCTTCCTTCTGCCAGATCAGAAGAAGTGTCAAATAAATGATGTCAGCCAGGCCAAAAACAGAGTGGCACAACAACAGAGTCTGGAGGTGGCAGCAGCATGAGTAGGCCACAGAGTGGCAAAATGACAGAGTCTGGGGGTGCCAGCAGCAGCATCAGGAGGAGGCCACAGAGTGGCACAATCACAGAGTCTGAAGGTTGCAGCAACATGAGTAAGCCACAGAGTGGCACAACAACAGAGTCTGGGGGTGGCAGCAGCAGCAGCATTAGGAGGAGGCCACAGAGTGGCACAATGACCGAATCTGGAGGTGGCAGCAACATGAGTAGGCCACAGAGTGGCACAACTACATAGTCTGTAGGTGTCAGCAGCATGAGTAGGCCACAGAGTGGAACAATGACAGAGTCTGGAGGTGGAAACAGCATGAGTAGGCCACAGAGTGGCACAATGACAGAGTCTGGAGGTGGCAGCAGCAGCATCAGGAGTAGGCCACAGAGTGGCACAATGACGAGTCTGGAGGTGACAGCAGCATGTGTAGTCCACAGAGTGGCACAAATACAGAGTCTGCAGGTGGCAGAAGCATGAGTAGGCCACAGAATGGAATAACAACAGAGTCTGGAGGTGGCAGCAGCAGTAGCATCAGGAGTATGCCACAGAGTGGCACAATGACCGAGTCTGGAGGTGGCAGAAGCATGAGTAGGCCACAGAGTGGCAAAACGACAGAGTCTGGAGGTGGCAGCAGCATGAGTAGGCCACAGAGTGGCACAACGACAGAGTCTGGAGGTGGCAGCAGCATGAGTAGGCCACAGAGTGGCACAACTACAGAGTGTGGAGGTGGCAGCAGCATGAGTAGGCCACAGAGTGGCACAATGACAGGGTCTGGAGGTGGAAGCAGCAGGAGTAGGCCACAGAGTGGCACAACTACAGAGTCTGGAGGTAGCAGCAGCATGAGTAGTCCACAGAATTGAATAACAACAGATTCTGGAGGTGGCAGTAGCAGTAGCATCAGGAGTATGCCACAGAGTGGCACAATGACCGAGTCTGGAAGTGGCAGAAGCATGAGTAGGCCACAGAGTGGCACAACGACAGAGTCTGGAGGTGGCAGCAGCATGAGTAGGCCACAGAGTGGCACAACTACAGAGTGTGGAGGTGGTAGCAGCACGAGTAGGCCACAGAGTGGCACAATGACAGGCTCTGGAGGTGGAAGCAGCATGAGTAGGCCACAGAGTGGCACAACTACAGAGTATGGAGGTGGCAGCAGCATGAGTAGGCCACATAATTGAATAACAACAGAGTCTGGAGGTGGCAGCAGCAGTAGCATCAGGAGTATGCCACAGAGTGGCACAATAACTGAGTCTGGAAGTGGCAGAAGCATGAGTAGTCCACAGAGTGGCACAACGACAGAGTCTGGAGGTGGCAGAAGCATGAGTAGGCCACAGAGTGGCACAACGACAGAGTCTGGAGGGTGCAGCAGCATGAGTAGGCCACAGAGTGGCACAACTACAGAGTCTGGAGGTGGCAGCAGCATGAGTAGGCCACAGAATGGAATAACAACAGAGTCTGGAGGTGGCAGCAGCAGTAACATCAGGAGTATGCCACAGAGTGGCACAATGACTGAGTCTGGAGGTGGCAGAAGCATGAGTAGGCCACAGAGTGGCACAACTACAGAGTCTGGAGGTGGCAGCAGCAGTAGAATCAGGAGGAGGCCACAGAGTGGCACAATGACAGAGTCTGGAGGTGACAGCAGCATGAGTACACCACAGAGTGTAACAATGACAGTCTGGAGGTGGAAGCAGCATGAGTAGGCCACAGAGTGGCACAATGACCGAGTCTGGAGGTGGCAACAGTATGAGTAGGCCACAAAGTGGCACAACGACAGAGTCTGGAGGTGGCAACAGCATGAGTAGGCCATAGTGTGGCACAACGACAGAGTCTGGAGGTGGCAGAAGCATGAGTAGGCCACAGAGTGGCACAACAACAGAGTCTGGAGGTGACAGCAGCAGCATCAGGAGAAGGCCACGGAGTGGCACAATGACCTAGTCTGGAGATGGCAACATCAGGAGGAAGCCACAGAGCGGCATAACAACAGAGTCTGGAGGGGCAGCAGCATGAGTAGGCCACAGAGTGGCACAATGACTGAGTCTGGAGGTGGCAGCAGCATGAGTAGGCCACAGAGTGGCACAACAACAGAGTCTGGAGGTGGCAGCAGCTGCTTCAGGAGGAGGCCACGGAGTGGCCCAATGACAGAGTCTGGAGGTGGCAGCAGCATGAGTAGACCACAGAGTGGCACAACAACAGAGTCTGGAGGTGACAGCAGCAGCATCAGGAGAAGGCCACGGAGTGGCACAATGACCTAGTCTGGAGATGGCAGCATCAGGAGGAAGCCACAGAGCGGCATAACAACAGAGTCTGGAGGGGCAGCAGCATGAGTAGACCACAGAGTGGCACAATGACTGAGTCTGGAGGTGGCAGCAGCATGAGTAGGCCACAGAGTGGCACAACAACAGAGTCTGGAGGTGGCAGCAGCTGCTTCAGGAGGAGGCCACAGAGTGGCCCAATGACAGAGTCTGGAGGTGGCAGCAGCATGAGTAGACCACAGAGTGGCACAACGACAAAGTCTGGGGGTGGCAGCAGCATGAGTAGGCCACAGAGTGGCACAACAACAGAGTCTGGAGGTGGCAGCAGCAGCTTCAGGAGGAGGCCACAGAGTGGCCCAATGACAGAGTCTGGAGGTGGCAGCAGCATGAGTAGGCCACAGAGTGGCACAACAACAGAGTCTGGAGGTGGCAGCAGCATGAGTAGGCCACAGAGTGGCACAATGACTGAGTCTGGAGGTGGCAGCAGCATGAGTAGGCCACAGAGTGGCACAACAACAGAGTCTGAAGGTGGCAGCAGCAGCTTCAGGAGGAGGCCACAGAGTGGCCCAATGACAGAGTCTGGAGGTGGCAGCAGCACAAGGAAGCCACAGAATGGCACAATGACAGAGTGTTGATCGACCAAGATACTTCTGGTGGAACATGCCTGGCATGAACAGGCCTCTAGTAGCTACAGACAATGACAAGACAAAGCGCCAAGATAGCTTTGAGCCCGGAAGAGTCGCGAAGTTCTTCAAGATAGTTCACTAAAGATTTTACCGCATATAACAGCAGCGCTTACCGCAGAATTTAGTTTTTCGACCGAATTACTTCAGTAAAGATTTTATCGCATATAACCGCAGTGCTGACCACTGAATTCATTTTGTTTTTTGACCAACATACTTCAATAAAAATGTTACCACGTATTACTATAGCACTGAACGCTGAATAAAATTTGTTTTTACACCTAAAAAGGTCACAAAAGATTTTACCGCATATAACGGAGCACGGAGATGGAGAGGGTGTTCAGATTCCCGCCGCACAATACGGACGTCTCAGAAATGAACCGCTGCTCCCGTCAGCAGCTCCTGGGAAGGTCAGGGAGGGTCCCGGTCATCTGGCATCTATTCGCTCCACTGAAGGATGATTTTGAAAGTGTGTAGAAGCCACACGGGGCCCCCACGATGCAGATTTATCATGAAGACATCATGGAGATTTTATTGCATATCACCGCAGCGCTGACCGCTGAATATATTTAGTTATTTCGACCGAAATACTTCAATAAAGATTTTACCACATACAACCGCCGCACTGACTGACTGCTACTGCCGCTACTTTCGCTAACCCCCGCACCACTACTTTCCGGCTAGGTAGGCTGCTGCGAATCAGGTGCTCTACCCTGGGCATGTTTGGCTCCCGACCTACCACTGCTGCCACCCTGCAGACTCCCAGCCATGCTTTCAACAAATATAGCCGCCGACGTGAACTGAGAATATATTTTTCTCTTTGTACTGACATAGGCCACTAAACGCTTTCAACACATATAACCGCCACCGACGTGAACTGAGAATGTATTTTTCTTTTTGTACTGAAATATAAAATAACACATACAGCATAACCGCTGCACTGGCTGACTGCTTCCGCTGCTACTTCTGTAAACCCCTGCACCACTACTTCTATAAACCCCTGCACCACGATAACCGCCCGCCGACGTGAACTCAGAATATATTTTTCTTGTACTGAAATACGACCCTATCCACTTTGACCAGAAAAAACGTAAAGAGTGAAATGCGTATATATTTTCCTTTTTTTACTGTAATACGCCACTATACGCTTTCAACAGAAATAACTGCAGAAGTGAACTGATAATATATTTTTCTTGTTGGACTGAAATAGGCCACTATACGCTTTGACCAGAATTAACTGCAGAAATGCACTGAGAATATATTTTTCTTGTTGTACTGGAATACGACCCTATACGCTTTGACCAGAAAAAACGTAAAGAGTGAAATGCGTATATATTTTTCTTGTAGTACTAAAATATGCCCCTATACGCTTTCATCAGAAATAACTGCAATAATGCACTGCGTATATATTTTCAATTTTTTACTATAATATGCCCCTATATGCTTTCAACAGAAATAACTGCAGAAGTAAGGCCTTATTCACACGTCCGTTGTTTCTTTCCTGATCTGTTCCGTTTTTTGCAGAACAGATCTGGACCAGATCTGGACCCATTCATTTTCAATGGGTCCTGAAAAAAATCGGACAGCTCAATGTCTGATTTTTTTTCAGGACCCATTGAAAATGAATGGGTCCAGATCTGGTCCAGATCTGTTCCGCAAAAAACGGAACAGATCAGGAAAGAAACAACGGACGTGTGAATGGACCCTAACATAGTAACATAGTAACATAGTATATAAGGCCGAAAAAAGATATTTGTCCATCCAGTTCGGCCTGTTATCCTGCAAGCTGATCCAGAGCAAGGCTAAAAAAAAAAAGTGAGGTAGAAGCCAATTTTCCCCACTTAAGGGGAAAAAAAATCCTTTCCGACTCCAATCAGGCAATCAGAATAACTCCCTGGATCAACGACCCATCTCTAGTAGCTATAGCCTGTAATATTATTACACTTCAGAAATACATCCAGGCCCCTCTTGAACTCTTTTAGTGAACTCACCATCACCACCTCCTCAGGCAGAGAGCTCCATAGTCTCACTGCTCTTACCATAAAGAATCCTCTTCTATGTTTGTGTACAAACCTTCTTTCCTCCAGACGCAGAGGATGTCCCCTCGTCACAGTCACAGTCCTGGGGATAAATAGATAATGGGAGAGATCTCTGTACTGACCCCTGATATATTTATACCTAGTTATTAGATTTCCTCTCAGTCGTCTTTTTTCTAAAGTGAATAACCCTAATGTTGATAATCTTTCAGGGTACTGTAGTCCCCCCATTCCAGTTATTACTTTAGTTGCCCTCCTCTGTACCCTCTCCAGCTCTGCTATGTCTGCCTTGTTCACAGGAGCCCAGAACTGTACACAGTACTCCATGTGTGGTCTGACTAGTGATTTGTAAAGTGGTAGGACTATGTTCTCATCACGGGCATCTATGCCCCTTTTAATGCAACCCATTATCTTATTGCCTTGGCAGCAGCTGCCTGACACTGGTTTTTAAAGCTTAGTTTGCTGTTCACTAAAATTTCTATGTCCTTTTCCATGTCAGTGTTACCCAGTGTTTTGCCATTTAGTATGTACGAGTGACTTGCATTATTCCTTCCCATGTGCATAACCTTACATTTGTCAGTGTTAAACCTCATCTGCCACTTATCTGTCCAAGCCTCCAATCTATCCAGATCCATCTGTAGCAGTATACTATCCTCTTCAGTGTCAATTAATTTACACAGTTTAGTGTCATCTGCAAAAAATGATATTTTACTGTGCAAGCCTTCTACAAGATCCTTTCCCTGCACTTATAAATCGTTAATTCAGTATTTTCTTTTACACTATGAGGTTTTTCAAATTGCTGTCCCTAGCGCCTTCACACGTCTGTCCCTGCAGTCTGAACGCTGGAAAATGGCAGAATCTAAAATGGCTGCCGTATTTATAGGGGTGTGACATCATAGGGCTGGCTGGCTGCTGATTGGCTGCATGCAGGCATGTCAATCTGGGTGATCCCACCTTCCCAGAGTTTCTTGCCCATGTCCTTAGTCCTCAGACGTATAGCAGCCATTTTTAGGAAAATTGTGATTTGTTACCACGAAGTGTGGGGAAATTTGCATGCATTGTGAATCAAATTTTTCCTAAAATTTGGATCGAATTCCACTTCATCAGCTTTGATTCGCTCATCTCTAGTAGCGAATCATGTGTAGTCGCTGCTCCAGTAACAGAAGCAGATCACCTGCACTTGTGTCACCATTCAGAGCAGGAGCACAGGTCCAAGATTGTCAGGGCCTGCCAAGATGTCCGGCCATGTCTACCAAAAGGTAGGGGTAGTTTCCTCAGCTTCAGGGACACTCATTTGCAGGTGCAGAATCAATTTGCTTATCTCTAGTACTCAAATTTAATTTGGCTCTAGTGATTTTTTATGTGACCAATTGTCTTCAGAAGTCACCTAATTAGTAAATAGAGTCCACCTGTTTGTACTATACAGTATAACTACAGCTGTTCCGTGAAGGCCTCAAAGGTTTGTTAGAGAACATTAATGATCAAACTGCATCATGAAAACCAAGGAACATACCAGACTGGTAAGGGATAAAGTTGTAGAAAGATTAAAGCAAGGTTAGGTTATAAAAAAAAATATCCCAAGCTCTGAACATCTCATGGATCACAGTTCAATACATCATCTGAAAATGGAAGGAGTATGGCACAACTGCAAACCTACCAAGTCATGGTTCATCTAAACTGACAGCCCTGGCAAGGAGACCGCTAATTAGAGAAGCAGAGAAGAGGCCCATGGTCACTCTGGAAGAGCTGCAGATATCCACAGCTCAGGTGGGAAAATCTGTCCACAGGGCAACTATTAGTTGTGTAATCCACAAATCTGGCCTTTATGGAAGAGTGGCAAGAAGAAAGATATTTTTAAAAGAAAGCCATAAGAAGCCCCATAAGAACTATTCTATAAAGTTTTTTCTATCTAATACATTGGAATACCTATGTATTCCAGTGCATTTAGTACAATACCAGTGCATGAAAACTATGCAGATACATTTTTGGACAAAAGTCAGTTATGCTCAAACACGGTTAATAACATTGCATTTTGTTGAAGGGGGTATCTAATTTCAATAACCCCCCTCCCCCCACATGTGCCATGCCCCTCACCGGTAATATACTTACCCCGCGCCGCTCCTGGTGCCCGCACCGCCTCTGCTTCTTCTCCCTGCACACAGATGAAAACATCCGGGGGGAGCAGCCAATGGCAGGTGGGGACGGGGACGAGCCTCCCTACCTTCACCAGTGACGTGACATGTGGCGGGGTTTTCTCGAAATTGGATAACCCCTTTAAGGTAAACATACACCTTCAGTGGCTGTCAAACATTTGTTATTGCTGCTATTCCTCTTAACTCTCTCATACACATGAATGGTCATTTCGGCAAAGCATACGTGTGGTTTCAATAGCAAGAGAGGAAAAAGCCACTGCCAGACACCACTTCTGGCGATTTATCATCTGCCAGAGCAAAGGACTGGATTGTGAAACTCAACTTGCTTGTTCCTTCTTTACTTCAATATTGTTTTTCAGAGAAAAGTCGAGAGACCCTCATACACATTAGGTAGTTGACCATGCTGCTTCAACTAATGATAATCTAATGTGCAGGGAGACCTTTATGTTCTCAGCTGTCATCCCCGATGAGCATCTTATTAATCTGCAATCACCCTAGATCGTGGTAACACAAGTATTAACTTCTCAGGATTGGAGTCTTCTTCAATTCTTGTCATAGCTGCAGGGTGGTAGCTTTGAATTATAGTCCCCACTCCATGGAAGATGAGGGACAGGGGTGATCACAGCACCATAAATGTATGCTGCTTGGTGCTAGGCATATGCTCCTAGAACAGTGTATTTATGATGGCACTGAATGGCACTAAATATTTGTGGCTACAGTTCATTTTTCTGCTCTCTTATTGATCTGAAATAAATAGGGATTCTGTAAATCAACTGTTCAAGATAAAAATCATATGACCAGAACATAGTTCTACCACTTTAGAAATCACTAGTCTACCACTAGAAAAACAGTACTAGGGCAATAGGGTGAACTGGATGCATGGATGTATTTTTTCAGCCTTACAAGCTAGGGGGCAGATTTATTATAGACCAGCAGCATATGATTACCAAAACTTTCGAGGATTATGAATGGCTAATATAACCTTATATTTATCTGGATATGAATTTAACTGTATCCTATATGACACAATTGTGACTAAAAGTATCTGAAATATTACTGGCGTGCCATAGAATTTTTTAACTGTACCTTTAACTGACTTTTGGTCCTCTATGAGCACCCAGAAACAACTTGGACTGCAGAAGCCATATATTTACTACTAGCTTATGATAACCAGGCATGCTACCGGAGTCCCGATTTATGCGTATGCCTCGTCATAAATTAGGCGCATTAGTCCATGAGTCTATAGGGCTGAGGTAGATTTCGGTGTTCTCGGTAAATAGTGATAAATATGGTGGAGCTGCTGGCTCGCCACACAATCATTTTAGGAAAGTGGCAAAGGAGGTGGAAGGACACTACTTGCGCAAAGATTTTTGTGCAAGTGGTGTCGAAAAAGTCATATGCAGTTTGCGACTTTTTCATGGCAGAAAACTAGGATTTATTTTTATATATAT
This sequence comes from Bufo bufo, assembly GCF_905171765.1. Lineage (NCBI taxonomy): Eukaryota > Metazoa > Chordata > Amphibia > Anura > Bufonidae > Bufo > Bufo bufo. The sequence continues at coordinate 562,928,527 of NC_053392.1, read as the reverse complement.
ATATATATATATATATACACTCACCTAAAGAATTATTAGGAACACCATACTAATACGGTGTTGGACCCCCTTTTGCTTCAGAACAGCCTTAATTCTACGTGGCATTGATTCAACAAGGTGCTGATAGCATTCTTTAGAAATGTTGGCCCATATTGATAGGATAGCATCTTGAAGTTGATGGAGATTTGAGGGATGCACATCCAGGGCACGAAGCTCCCGTTCCACCACATCCCAAAGATGCTCTAATGGGTTGAGATCTGGTGACTGTGGGGGCCATTTTAGTACAGTGAACTCATTGTCATGTTCAAGAAACCAATTTGAAATGATTCGAGCTTTGTGACATGGTGCATTATCCTGCTGGAAGTAGCCATCAGAGGATGGATACATGTTCTCATTCTGTTTACGCCAAATTCGGACTCTACCATTTAAATGTCTCAACAGAAATCGAGACTCATCAGACCAGGCAACATTTTTCCAGTCTTCAACAGTCCAATTTTGGTGAGCTCGTGCAAATTGTAGCCTCTTTTTCCTATTTGTAGTGGAGATGAGTGGTACCCGGTGGGGTCTTCTGCTGTTGTAGCCCATCCGCCTCAAGGTTGTGCGTGTTGTGGCTTTACAAATGCTTTACTGCATACCTCGGTTGTAACGAGTGGTTATTTCAGTAAACGTTGCTCTTCTATCAGCTTGAATCAGTCGGCCCATTCTCCTCTGACCTCTAGCATCCACAAGGCATTTTTGCCCACAGGACTGCCGCATACTGGATGTTTTTCCCTTTTCACTCCATTCTTTGTAAACCCTAGAAATGGTTGTGCGTGAAAATCCCAGTAACTGAGCAGATTGTGAAATACTCAGACCGGCCCGTCTGGCACCAACAACCATGCCAAGCTCAAAATTGCTTAAATCACCTTTCTTTCCCATTCTGACATTCAGTTTGGAGTTCAGGAGATTGTCTTGACCACGACCACACCCCTAAATGCATTGAAGCAACTGCCATGTGATTGGTTGACTAGATCATTGCATTAATGAGAAATAGAACAGGTGTTCCTAATAATTCTTTAGGTGAGTGTATATATATATATATATATATATATATACAGTACTGGTCAATTATTCATACCCCTGGCAAATTTTGACTTAAAGTTACTTTTATTCAACCAGCAAGTAATTTTTTGACGGGAAATGACATAGGTGTCTCCCAAAAGATAATAAGACGATAGTGGGAAAAAACAAAAATAGCATTTCTCAGCTTTTATTTACATTTGAGCAAAAAGTGTCCAGTCCAAAATTATTCATACCCTTCACAAACTGTCAGAGTCTATAGGAAAATCAAAAGTTCTATACCATTCCAAATAGTCCAAGCTGTTCTAAAGCATCCTAATTACCCTGATTAATTGGGAACTGATGTTTTAATCAACTCAAAGGTGAAAAACAGCAGCTCTCTGCAGTTGGTTTGTGGACAGTCATGGCTAAGACAAAGGATCTCAGTGAGGACCTGCGGCTGCGCATTGTGGCTGCTCACAAGTCAGGAAAGGGCTACAAGGCCATTTCTAAATGTTTTTAAGTTCTAGTGGCTACAGTGCAAAGTATTATTAAAATATACAAGATGTTCCGCACTGTGGAAAATCTCAGAGGACATGGTTGGAAGCCAAAAGTGACAACTGTGCTGGCCAGGAGGATCGTTAGAGAGGTGAAAAAGTGTTCAAGGATCACCACCAAGGCCATCCTGGTGAATCTGGGCTCTGCTGGTGGCAATGTCTCAAGGCAGACAATTCAACGGACACTGCACACTGCTGGGTTCCACGAATGCAGACCAAGGAGGACGCCACTTCTCCAGATAAAGCACACAAAAGCTTGCTTGGCCTTTGCAAAAGCTCATCTGGACAAAGAAGAAGACTTCTGGTCTTCTGTGTTATGGTCAGATGAAACAAAAATGTTATTGTTTGGTCACAATGATGTTTCCTTCATTTGGCATAAAAAAGGAGAAACCTTCAACCCAAAGAACACCATCCCTACTGTCAAACATGGTGGTGGGAACCTAATGCTTTGGGGTGTTTTTCAGCCACTGGACCAGGGAACCTAACCACAGTAAATGGCACCATGAAAAAAGAGCAATACATGAGGATTCTCAACGACAACATCAGGCAGTCTGCAGAGAAACTTGGCCTTGGGCACCAGTGGACATTTCAGCATGACAATGACCCAAAACACACAGCAAAAGTGGTGAAGAATTGGTTAGCAGACAACAACATTAACGTTTTGGAGTGGCCCAGCCAGAGTCCAGACTTGAATCCAATTAAGAATCTGTGGAGGGAGGTAAAGATCAGTGTGATGGCAAGAAGACCCTCCAACCTGAACGATTTGGAGCTCATTGCTAAAGATGAATGGGCAAAAATACCTGTGGAGACATGCAAAAAGCTAGTCTGCAATTATAGGAAGCGTCTGATTGCTGTAATAGCCAAAGGCTTTTCTATTGATTATTGAGAAGGGTATGAATAATTTTGGACTTGACACTTTTTGCTCAAATGTAAATAAAAGCTGAGAAAAGTTTTTTTTCCACAATAATGCCTCTTGTACATCGTCTTATTATCTTTTGGGAGACACCTATGTCATTTCTCGTCAAAAAATTACTTGCTGGTTGAATAAAAGTAACTTTAAGTAAAAATTTGCCAGGGGTATGAATAATTATTGGCAGCACTGTATATATATGATAAATTAGGCCGTATGTTACTAATAGTGATGAGCGGCAGGGGTCATATTCGAATTCGTGATATTTCGTGAATATTTTGTAGAATATTGATCGAATATTCGCAAATTCGAATATTCATTATATTCTACAATTTTTTTACCCGAAAAATCGGCAAGGTAATGATCGTGTAATATGCGAATTTTCGTAATGCGAATTTTTATTGTGAATTTTTCAACTTACAACTATTAGACAAAGAAGATTATAGCACTATATTAGCTAAATTGCTCTATATTCTTTTTTTTTTTTATATTCGCTATATTGCTATAACTTCGTTTTTTCGAATATTCGTAATATTCTAAAACAAGAATATATAGCAATATAGCGAATATTCGAAAAAAATAAATGAATATAGAGCAATTTAGCTAATATAGTGCTATAATCTTTTTTTATAGTTGTAATTTTTTTCCAATCTGAACTTGATGAGAAAAAAATTACAACTATTAGACAAAGAAGATTATAGCACTATATTAGCTAAATTGCTCTATATTCGTTTTTTTCGAATATTCGCTATATTGCTATATATTCTTAGAATATTACGAATATTCGAAAAAACGAAGTTATAGCAATATAGCGAATATTCGGGAAAAAAAACTAATATAGAGCAATTTAGCTAATATAGTGCTATAATCTTCTTTGTCTAATAGTTTTACGAAAATTCGCAAACAACACTACTCCTAAAATCAAATATACTGCAGCCTTCTCATTGGCCCACAAGCTAGAAGCATGGAGGGATCATGTGTACTGATAAAAAAAAAAATTGAATATTCGAAATTACGAATATATATCACTATATTTGAAATATTCGCAAATTTTCAAAGTACCTATATTCGCGATAAAAATTCGAAATTCGAATATTCGTGATCAACACTAGTTACTAATTGATGAAATTGATAAAGACTGATGCCAACTACTTTGGTCTCACTTTGAGTTTTACAGAAATGAATAGGATCCATAGACAGATTCATTTTTTTTGCAGGCGGATAGTGGTATTACCTGTTACATGTATGGTGCATTGGCCTGGACTTTAAATGTAAATATTTTAACAGCCAGGAACAGCAAGAAGGCAGTATATTATCGCTTCTGTCTTCAATTTCAGCTTATACAATATAAACGTTATTGGAAAAACGGAGGGATAAAGCCAGGGAAGATGCTGCAGAAACAGCTACATCCTACTTCAGGTATATGACACCCAGTAGAAAACCAAATATACCGCCTTAAAGACAGTGTCAACAGAGCCTTAGTTATCTGAAATAACACATGCAGAAATAAGACTCATTATCGACAGATTTACTAAAAAAGATGTTTGCACTACACTTGACACTCTTCATATGTGTCGTGAAAAAGAGGGTGGTTTTATGGAGTTAAAAAATGGGCCACATTCATTAGTAGTGTGCCGTTTTCTGGCACAATAAAGAAGTTTAAATAAGCTCAAAGCGTACCAAACCTTTCAACAAACTTTGCATTAGTCAGTAGTACAGTGTGTGTACATGAGGAATAACACTATTTCTGGCCATTATATGACTTTTATCAGTTTTTTTGCTTTTTTTATCAGATGGTGGGAGGGGACTAGCTGTCATCCTCTGCACACAGAAAGTAGATGAAAATCTGCACCTAACCTTCTAAGACACAGAAGCATCCCCAGAATCATGGAGGTACTAATCTGTACGGTTGTGAATAAAGAATTTAGGAAGTTTATAGTTCAGCTCATGTAGCTCTAGCAGTCTGCTTGTCTGTGTGTGCTCCTCACCCTCCCTTCTCCATAGACTTGTATTGACATGTGTAATATGATCTTTTCTGTGGAACTGCTCCCATCTAGGACAAAATTAAGGCATTTTTCAAAGTGAAGTTAATGACCATTTGAAGAGTAAAACATGTGCCAAATTTATCAAACATGCACCACTGTGATAAGTTTGGTACATTATTTGACTGCCCTATTGAGTTGTAAGTAGGGATGAGCGAACCCGAACTGCATTTTCGTAAAAGTCCGGGTTCGGGTTCGGTGTTCGGCGCTTTCTTGGCGCTTTTTGAAAGGCTGCAAAGCAGCCAATCAACAAGCATCATACTACTTGCCCCAAGAGGCCATCACAGCTACTATTGGCATGGCTGTGATTGGCCAGTGCAGCATGTGACCAAGCCTCTATATAAGCTTGGGTCACGTAGCGCTGCACGTCACTCTGCTGATACAAGCGTAGGGAGAGGTTGCAGCTGCGACGTTAGGGCGAGATTAGGCAGTGATTAACTCCTCCAAAAGACTTCATTCAGTGATCGATCTACAGCTGTGGATCATTGAACTGCTGCTATTCAATTGCTCAGTGTTTTTAGGGTGCCCAGAGCGTTTTTCAGTAACTTTTTTCTGGGGTGATCGGCGGCCATTTTGTGGCTTGCTTGTGCGCCAGCACAAGCTGCCACCAAGTACATTTAACCATCAATAGTGTGGTTATTTTTTGGCCATATACTACATCAGGGGCAAGCTGACATTGTCACCCAAGTGCATTTAACCATCAATATTGTGGTTATTTTTTGCTATATCCTACATCAGGGTCAAGCTGTCATCAAGTGCATTTAACCATCAATAGTGTGGTTATTTTTTGGCCATATACTACATCAGGGGCAAGTTGAGCCTGTCACAAAGTGCATTTAACCATCAATAGTGTGGTTATTTTTTGGCCATATACTACATCAGGGGCAAGTTGAGCCTGTCACCCAGGGCCTAAAAAATAGGCCTCACATTTATATTAATCCAAATCTGTCATTACTGCTTTAGCTGGTCAAGTTATTTTTAGTGACCGTCAAAGCACAGTTTTTGTTCTGGGTTGAAAAACAATTCCCAAATTTGCAATTCTCAAAATGAGTGGTTTTTGCTGTATCAGGCCTACTTTAAATCTATCCCTAAAAGGGTATATTAGATTCAAGGTGCTGATAGGGTAATTCTCAAGAACTTCACACACACGCTACAGTGCAGATCCAAGTCTAATTCTGTGATTAAACGTATACCTGTCACCCAGCGCCTAAATAATAGGCCTCAAATTTATATTCAGCTAAATCTGTCATTACTGGTGTGTGTGTATTAGTGTAATACGGTATCTAAATAGATAGCCAGATAGACTTAGTGTTAGGTGTCTGTAAAAAAAGGCCTGAATTTTAATTCAATACATTGGCCCGAATAATATTTTTCTTATTGTGGTGAACGGTAACAATGAGGAAAACATTTAGTAAGGGACGCGGACGCGGACGTGGACATGGTCGTGATGGTGTTAGTGGACCCTCTGGTGCTGGGAGAGGACGTGGCCGTTCTGCCACAGCAACACGTCCTAGTGAACCAACTACTTCAGGTCCCAGTAGCCAGCAGAATTTACAGCAATATTTTGTGGGGCCCAATGCCGTTCTAAGGATGGTAAGGCCTGAGCAGGTACAGGCATTAGTCAATTGGGTGGCCGACAGTCGACAGTGGATCCAGCACGTTCACATTATCTCCCACCCATTCTTCTGCAGAAAGCGCACAGATGGCACATGAAAACCAAGCCCATCAGTCTGTCACATCACCCCCATGCATATCAGGGAAACTGTCTGAGCCTCAAGTTATGCAGCAGTCTCTTATGCTGTTTGAAGACTCTGCTGGCAGGGTTTCCCAAGGGCATCCACCTAGCCCTTCCCCAGGGGTGGAAGAGATAGAATGCACTAACGCACAACCACTTATGTTTCCTAATGATGAGGACATGGGAATACCACCTCAGCACGTCTCTGATGATGACGAAACACAGGTGCCAATTGCTGCGTCTGTCTGCAGTGTGCAGACTGAACAGGAGGTCAGGGATCAAGACTGGGTGGAAGAAGATTCAGGGGACGATGAGGTCCTAGACCCCACATGGAATGAAGGTCGTGCCACTGACTTTCACAGTTCGGAGGAAGAGGCAGTGGTGAGACCGAGCCAACAGCGTAGCAAAAGACAAAGAGGGAGCAGTGGGCAAAAGCAGAACACCCGCCGCCAAGAGACTCCGCCTGCTACTGCCATCTGGGACTGAGCACCCCAAAGGCAGCTTCAAGGAGTTCCCTGGCATGGCACTTTTTCAAACAATGTGCTGACGACAAGACCCGAGTGGTTTGCACGCTGTGCCATCAGAGCCTGAAGCGAGGCATTAACGTTCTGAACCTTAGCACAACCTGCATGACCAGGCACCTGCATGCAAAGCATGAACTGCAGTGGAGTAAACACCTTAAAAACAAGCAAGTCACTCAGGCTCCCCCTGCTACCTCTTATGCTGCTGCCGCCTCGGCCTCTTCTGCTGCTGCCGCCGCCTCGGCCTCTTCCTCCGCCTCTGGAGGAACGTTGGCACCTGCCGCCCAGCAAACATGGGATGTACCACCAACACCACCACCTGCGTCACCAAGCATCTCAACCATGTCACACGGCAGCGTTCAGCTCTCCATCTCACAAACATTTGAGAGAAAGCGTAAATTCCCACCTAGCCACCCTCGATCCCTGGCCCTGAATGCCAGCATTTCTAAACTACTGGCCTATGAAATGCTGTCATTTAGGCTGGTGGAGACAGACAGCTTCAAACAGCTCATGTCGCTTGCTGTCCCACAGTATGTTGTTCCCAGCCGGCACTACTTCTCCAGGAGAGCCATGCCTTCCCTGCACAAACAAGTATCCAATAAAATCAAGTGTGCACTGCGCAACGCCATCTGTGGCAAAGTCCACCTAACCACAGATACGTGGACCAGTAAGCACGGCCAGGGACGCTATATCTCCCTAACTGCACACTGGGTAAACGTAGTGGCGGCTGGGCCCCAGGCGGAGAGCTGTTTGGCGCACGTCCTTCCGCCACCAAGGATCGCAGGGCAACATTCTTTGCCTCGTGTCTCCTCCTCCTCCTACTCAGCTTCCTCCTCCTCTTCTTCCACCTGCTCATCCAGTCAGCCACACACCTTCACCACCAACTTCAGCACAGCCCGGGGTAAACGTCAGCAGGCCGTTCTGAAACTCATATGTTTGGGGGACAGGCCCTACACCGAACAGGAGTTGTGGGGGGGTATAGAACAACAGACCGACGAGTGGTTGCTGCCGGTGAGCCTCAAGCCCGGCCTGGTGGTGTGCGATAATGGGCGAAATCTCGTTGCAGCTCTGGGACTAGCCGGTTTGACGCACATCCCTTGCCTGGCGCATGTGCTGAATTTGGTGGTGCAGAAGTTCATTCACAACTACCCCGACATGTCAGAGCTGCTGCATAAAGTGCGGGCCGTCTGTTCGCGCTTCCGGCGTTCACACCCTGCCGCTGCTCGGTTGTCTGCGCTACAGTGTAACTTCGGCCTTCCCGCTCACCGCCTCATATGCGACGTGCCCACTAGGTGGAACTCCACCTTGCACATGCTGGACAGACTGTGCGAGCAGCAGCAGGCCATAGTGGAGTTTCAGCTGAAGCACGCACGGGTCAGTCGCACTGCGGATCAGCCCCACTTCACCACCAATGACTGAGCCTCCATGCGAGACCTGTGTGCCCTGTTGCGCTGTTTTGAGTACTCCACCAACATGGCCAGTGGCGATGACGCCGTTATCAGTGTTACAATACCACTTCTAAGTCTCCTTGAGAAAACACTTAGGGCGATGATGGAAGAGGAGGTGGCCCAGGAGGAGGAGGAGGAAGAGGGGTCATTTTTAGCACTTTCAGGCCAGTCTCTTCAAAGTGACTCAGAGGGAGGTTTTTTGCAACAGCAGAGGCCAGGTACAAATGTGGCCAGACAGGGCCCACTACTGGAGGATGAGGAGGAGGTGGAGGAGGATGAGGATGAAGCAGGTTCACAGCGGGGTGGCACCCAACGCAGCTCGGGCCCATCACTGGTGCGTGGCTGGGGGGAAACTCAGGACGATGACGATACGCCTCCCACAGAGGACAGCTTGTCCTTACCTCTGGGCAGCCTGGCACACATGAGTGACTACATGCTGCAGTGCCTGCGCAACGACAGCAGAGTTGCCCACATTTTAACGTGTGCGGACTACTGGGTTGCCACCCTGCTGGATCCATGGTACAAAGACAATGTGCCCACCTTACTTCATGCACTGGAGCGTGATAGTAAGATGCGTGAGTACAAGCGCACGTTGGTAGACGCGCTACTGAGAGCATTCCCAAATGTCACAGGGGAACAAGTGGAAGCCCAAGGCGAAGGCAGAGGAGGAGCAAGAGGTCGCCAACGCAGCTGTGTCACGGCCAGCTCCTCTGAGAGCAGGGTTAGCATGGCAGAGATGTGGAAAAGTTTTGTCACCACGCTACAGCTAACTGCACCACCACCTGATACGGAACGTGTTAGCAGGAGGCAACATTTCAATAACATGGTGGAACAGTACCTGTGCACACCCCTCCACGTACTGACTGATGGTTCAGCCCCATTCAATTTCTGGGTCTCCATATTGTCCACGTGGCCAGAGCTAGCCTTTTATGCCTTGGAGGTGCTGGCCTGCCCGGCGGCCAGCGTTTTGTCTGAACGTGTATTCAGCACGGCAGGGGGCGTCATTACAAACGCAGCCGCCTGTCTACAGCCAATGTGGACAAGCTGACGTTCATAAAAATGAACCAGGCATGGATCCCACAGGACCTGTCCATCCCTTGTGCAGATTAGACATTAACTACCTCCCCTTAACAATATATTATTGTACTCCATTTCATTTTACCATTATATTGCGGGGCAACCCAAAGTTGAATGAACCTCTCCTCTGTCTGGGTGCCGGGGCCTAAAAATATTTGACAGTGGCCTGTTCCAGTGGTGGGTGACGTGAAGCCTGATTCTCTGCTATGACATGAAGACTGATTCTCTGCTGACATGAAGCCTGAATCTCTGTTATGGGACCTCCCTCCTCTGCCTGGGTGCCTGGGTCTAAATATCTGACAATGGACTGTTCCAGTGTTGGGTGACGTAAAGCATGATTCTCTGCTAGGACATGCAGACTGATTCTCTGCTGACATGAAGCCAGATTCTCTGTTACGGGACCTCTCTCCTCTGCCTGGGTGCCTGGGCCTAAATATCTGACAATGGACTGTTCCAGTGTTGGGTGACGTAAAGCATGATTCTCTGCTATGACATGCAGACTGATTCTCTGCTGACATGAAGCCAGATTCTCTGTTACGGGACCTCTCTCCTCTGTCTGGGTGCCGGGGCCTAAATATATGACAATGGACTGTTACAGTGGTGGGTGACGTGAAGCCAGATTCTCTGCTATGGCATGAAGAGACTGATTCTCTGCTGACGTGAAGCCAGATTCTCTGCTATGGGACCTTTGTCCAATTGATATTGGTTACTTTTTATTTATTTTATTTTTATTTTTATTCATTTCCCTATCCACATTTGTTTGCAGGGGATTTACCTACATGTTGCTGCCTTTTGCAGCCCTCTAGTTCTTTCCTGGGCTGTTTTACAGCCTTTTTAGTGCCGAAAAGTTCGGGTCCCCATTGACTTCAATGGGGTTCGGGACGAAGTTCGGGTCGGGTTCGGATCCCGAACATTTCCGGGAAGTTCTGCCGAACTTCTTGAACCCGAACATCCAGGTGTTCGCTCAACTCTAGTTGTAAGTTCTACAGAAGTGCTTCACATGTGATCTCAAGGACTGTAGCATCTCATGAATAATGTATATGTACAATTCATTTGAAAGGTCTTAAGACTTAAGACCCTTTCTCAGTTTTTCCACATTTTGTTAAGCTGTGTCCTTGTGCTAAAATAAAAAAATAAATAAAAAAGTTTTCCCCATCAATGTGCACTCAATCACCCTTAATGAGAAAATGAAAACAGAATTTAAGAAATGTTTGCAAATTTGTTAAAAAGGAAAAGCAAAAATTTTGCTTGGACATAAGTATTGAGACCCTTTGCTATGACAGTTGAAATTTAGCTCTGGGGCCCCCTAATTTCTCTTGATCATCTTTGAGATGTTTCAGTATGTTGATTGGAGTGCACTTGTGGTAAATTCAGTTTATTGGACAATATTTGGAAAGACACAGCCCTGTCTACATAAGGTCTCACAGGTGGCAGTGCATATTAAAGCAGAGACCAAACCACGAGGAGGAAAAAACTGTAAAGTACAAAGATTTTTTGCTGCACTGAAAATTCTCAAGAGCACAATGGCCTCCATAATTCTTAAATGGAAGATGTTTGGAACAACCAGGACCCTTCCTAGAGCTAGCCACCCCACCAAACTAAGTAATCAGGGGAGAAAGACCTTAGTAAGAGAGGTGACAAAAAACCCAATTTCCACTTGCTGAGCTCCAAAGATCCTATGTGCACATAGGAGAAACTTCCAGAAGGTCTACCATCATTGCAGCACTCCAACAAGCTGGGCTTTATGGCAGAGTGGCCAGAGAGAAACATCTCCTCAGTAAAAGACACATTAAAGCCCACCTGGAATTTGCAAAAAAAGCACCTACAGGACTCAATTCTAAATGTGATGTCTGGAGGAAACTATTCATTACCTGCCCAATACTATCCATACAGTGAGGCCTGATGGTGGCAGCATCATGCTGTGGGGGTGTTTTTCAGTGGCTGTGACAGGGTAAATAGTCAGGTTTGAAAGCTGAATGGAGCCAAGTACAGAGATATTCTTAATAAAAACCTGAACCAGAGTTCTCTGAACATCAGACTAGATTGAAGGTTCACCTTCCAACAATCACAGTGACAATAGGCACACAGCCAAAACAACACAGGAGACCTGAATTGAACCCACTTGAACATCTCTAGAGAAACCTGAAAATGGCTGTCCACCTATGATCCCCATCCAAGAGATTTATCTGCAGAAAAGATTAGAAAAAAACTCAAAACCAGGTGTGTAAACCTTGTGGTATCATACCCAAGAAGGAATAATAGAATTCGACTAGGGGCAAGACAATGTTAGCAACAGTAGATGAGCGGTATAGTAAAATCAGTGCAACATTGTAGCGATATTAGGCTCACTGCTGCCCAGATCGCAGTCTAACTGCCCTCTTGATAAACCCATCTGAATACCAGCCAAACCCTACTTCTTATAGAGGCCCCATAGTATCAGCGTGATGATCCCTTGGCGAGTCAGATCATTCACAATCCTCTATCTTCTTTAGGATAAAGCTGCAAAGAGATACCACTCGGTATCATACGGACCTACAGATAGCATGGGAGAGAAGAAACAAAGATATCATGCAGGGCATAATGGTAAGAAAATGTATTTCTTTTATTATACTCACAAAGTTAAAATTCATAAAAGCTTATAGATTTAAAAACAGTTGGATACAGTTTCTCTGCCCAACCGGTTTCCCCTACTTCGACTTTCTCAAGGGCTGCTAGTATGGCCTTTCCTTCTCCCTCTTTAGGGAGGTATCAACAGAAAGCAATTGAGATCCAGCTCAATATTTAACCCATTAGGGGACATTGCTAGTGTATTTAGGCTAAAAATATACTCTGTTTCCTTCTGTGAAATCCATCTTATTATACCATCCCCTCTCCAATTACTCTGATGTTGGTATATTCCCATAGCTTTTACCCCACTTGGATCTCACAGGCCACATGTTTTTAGGCCTTTTTTTCCTTTCTTTATTTCTAATGGGTTCCACCAATTGGGCTTTCAGTTTTCTCCCAGTCCTCCCAACATACTGTTGCCCACAGGGGCATTCTATAGGATAAACAACATTTATTGAATCACAGGTGAATAACTGTTTCATCTCCATTTTTTTTTCCGTTTTGAATGAAAATGGTTCTGTTTCCACATTTTCCATCTTCTGCACATTGTCACGAACCAGTGGGTGTGAACCCACTGTGCCACGTGTCCTACCTCCTCTAAGGGCATTTTCTAAGTGAACCCCTCGTTCGTCACAGTACCCCTGATGGTGGGGATAGACTTTCCTGAGAAGAACACCAGGTCACTACCTCTTGAGGAGGATTGGCACATGAGGCAGCTGGTCCAGATGAACCAGGAGGTACCAGAGCAAGGTACCAGAGGTACAGACGTAGTCAGCAGGCACAGTCGTAACCAGGAGCAACAGTGCAGGACTGAAGGATGAGACAGAGGCGAAGTCAAACAACCGGTAGGTAAGGGCAGGCAGCACAGGTACAGGTCAGGCAATCTGGATCGGCAACAGGTGAGTCAAGGCAAGCAGGCAGGTAGCAGAGACCAGGAACACAAGCACAGGTCAGGTAAACAGCAATACAAGCAGAAATATCAGCAACCTTTGCAGGACACTAGGACCTTAACGCTCAGCAATCTGGGAAGGGGGCTAAGCCACTTATATACGTGCAGGAGGGCTAGGATTCATCAGCGAGGTCACATCATTTAACCCAAGCACAGGAATTGACGCGCGTTGGCCCTTAGGGACGTGATGCAGGGAACAAGCAGCAAGCATGCTTTGGCCAGGGCTGAAAGGAATCTATGGAGCGAATCCCAGAACAAACAGTACCTACAAGGACAGAGCTCAGGACTGCAGCGGTGAATGAGGAAGCACTGGCAGCAGATCACCACTGAACACGGTGCCCAGTACCACGGCGGTAAGCAGGGGAACAGCGGCGCACAGCAGCCGCTGTTACACACATCATGCATTTTTTGCATTTCAGTTCTTGTTTCATACTTAGGGTACTTTCACACTTGCGGAAGAGGATTCCGGCAGGCAGTTCTGTCGCCGGAACTGCCTGCCGGATCCGTCAAAATGCATGCAAACTGATAGCATTTGTCATAGGGATCAGGATCCTGATCCGTATGACAAATGCATTGAAATGCCGGATCCGTCTCTCCAGTGTCATCTGGAAAAACGGATCCGGCATTTTTTTTTTCACATTTTTTGCGGTCTGAGCATGTGCAGACCGCAATGCCGGATCCGTTTTGCCGGAACACTCGGGCCGGATCCGGCATTAATGCATGTCAATGGGAAAATATGCTGGATCCCGTATTCCGGCAAGTGTTCTGGAATTTTGGACGGAGATAAAACTGCAGTGAACATTCGCTGCTGACTGCAAGCTCAGGGCTGGTGCTCCAACGTGATGACGTCTTGTAGGTCATGTCCTGAGCTTCTAGTCAGCAGGGATTGTTCTCCAGTGTCAGCAAATGGAGGTGGAGGTACCGTAATTTTATTTATTTTTTTACTAGCACAAGTAGCGGTGGAGGTAAAGGCTGTACTAATGGGCGTTCCATGATGGAAGCGCTCATTAGTAAGGGTACTTTCACACTTGCAGCAGGACGGATCCGACGGGCTGCTTACCCTGTCAGATCCATCTTGCCACTACTTCGCCGTGCCGCTGCTCTGTGCCCATTGACTATAATAGGGATGAGGGCAGAGCTACGGCGCAGCACGGTGAGAGGCCGCCAGACTAAAAGTACTACATGTCCGACTTTTTCGTCTGGCGGCCTCACGCCGTGCACTGCCATGCTGCGCCGTAGCTCCACTCCCGCTATAGTCAATGGGGAGTGGCAGTCCGGCGAAATAGCGGCAGGACGGATCTGACAGGGTGAACAGCCTGTCGGATCCGTCCTGCCGCAAGTGTGAAAGTACCCTAACAGTCCTTACAGGAAAATTCTGGCACCGGCAAGGGAACTAAAATACCAGCCTTGCTGGTGAACTACTGGCCGGGTGGCAACCCAAGCCACAGAACAGACATATGATAGTTTTGTTCCGCATCCAATTCCCATTATTGGGGGATTGGATGTGGCCCCTTAATTACAATGGGGCCACAAGAGATGCAGACAGCACACTGTGTGCTGTCTGCATCTTTTTCCGCTCCATTGAAACTAAGGGGTCCGCATCCAATGCCCCAATAATGGGAATTGGATGCGGAACAAAACTATCATGGTTTGATGGGGCTTAATCACTTTATTTAATAAGATTACCTTTAATTTTAAAGAAGATGGCCCAGGAGAGATGGGAACACGACACTGACTGGAGTCCTTTCCTGCTGTTAGTGACGTGTTCCCGCCTCTCTGTAGCCCTCTCCACGCCCCCCTTCCTTCCCAAATGTGACATTTATTTCATTGGTGGCAGTGGTGATGTCCCTCCCCTCTCCAGCATCACGTAAGTGTCCTTTGGAGCTTGAAGCTCCCTTACCTGCTGCCGCTGCTGCAGAGGAGGAGGGACCTGTGAGCGCACTGAGGGAGAAAGCGCTGGTGCCTGCATGTGGAGGGAGCCGTCTCTAACTGTGCCCCTGGGGCAGGAAGAAGTGCGCCGGTAAGCTCCTCCTCCTGCATGTACCAGAGTGTGCAGGAGAGGAGGAGCGCTACATGTGCAGTGCTCCAGACAAAAAAAAATGACCAGGAGCCATTGGCTCCTAAACTAAAAAATTTAGGAGCCAAATTACATTTGTTAGTCGCCAAATTTAAAATGTATATAATTTTAAAAAAAAGGACTTTGAGAAGATGAGACGCAGGTCCCAGTAGTGAGCCAGCACTACATATAGGAAAAAACAGCACCACATGCCTCTCACATCCAGGGACATCTTCTGGGGGACAAGGTGACTAAAAATGGCGAATTGCGTGGTTTAGAGTTTTTTTTTCTGTTACGGCCTTCACCGAGCGGGAATATTTTTTTATATTTTAATAGCTCACACTTTTTGGGACATGGCGATATGTAATAGGTTTATTCTTTATTGTTTGTAAATTTTATATGTAAAATTGGGAAGGGGGCCATTTAAACTTTTAGTATTTTGGTGTTTTTTTTTTACTTTTTATTTAATAACCATTTCTTCCCTTAGGGACTAGAACCTGGATCTTTTCATCCCTTGTGCTATTCACCCTGATAGAGCTCTATCAGGGTGAATAGGAGCTCACACTCTCCCTGCTGCCCTGTGCTCTGTGCACACAGCAGCAGGGAGCTGAACATGGCAGCCAGGGCTTCAGTAGCGTCCTGGCTGCCATGGTAACGATCTGAGCCCCAGCAGTGTAATCTGTCACTGCCACCACTGGAGGGGATGGGACCCTGTGGCCACCATATAACAATGGGGGGGGACAACGACGACTTGTGGCCAGTTATAATGGGGGGGGGGGGGCTTTAGGGGGGGAGCACTGCGCCACCAATGAATGTAATTAAAAAGAGGACCTTTCGTGGGTCCAAAGAATATGAACTTAATAGCAGGCTGCATAGAGCGGCGCCCAGGGATCTAAGTGCACTTACTATTATTCCTGGGCGCCGCTCCGTTCGTCCTCTGTGTACCCCGGTATTTTCAGCATTCAGAGGAAGGAGGAGGAGACGCCAGTGTCTCTCCTTCTCCCTGACAGCAGCGCTGTCCAATCAGAGCGCAGAGCTCAGAGCTCAGAGCCAGGGAGTTTTTTTTTGCTCTGCGCTCTGATTGGACAGCGCTGCTGTCAGGGAGAAGGAGAGACACTGGCGTCTCCTCCTCCTTCCTCTGAATGCTGAAAATACCGGGGGCCACAGAGGACGAACGGAGCGGCGCCCAGGAATAATAGTAAGTGCACTTAGATCCCTGGGCGCCGCTCTATGCAGCCTGCTACTAAGTTCATATTCTTTGGACCCACCAAAGGTCCTCTTTAACTCCTTCATACAATTGTCTGCAGCGGTATAACAGACCCGGCACCCGGCCTCAATAACAGGGCATGCGATCTGTGGCACCTGAGGGGTTAATTGCCGCGTATCGCATGCCCTGCGTGCCGCGTCTGTGATACCGCTGCCTATACTTATGTTTTACATTCATTGGTGGCGCAGTGGCGACAGCTCCTCCCCTCCTCCTCCTCCCCTCCTCCTCCTCCCCTGCTATCTCCCCATTGGTGGTAGTGGCGGCCGCGTCACAGTGGAGAGGGAGGGACTCCTTCCTTCTCCACTGTGCTGTGCTACTGAAGGGAACTTAGGCTGCGCAGGATCGCGGCGGGACAGTGACACACAGTGTGCAGGAGAGGAGGAGCGCTCTGAAGGATGGCCGGGGTCCGGACAACTGGCGGCCGCGGTCCGTATTTGGACCGCGGTCCGCCAGTTGAGTACCCCTGCTATAGAGGAAGTAAAACAATTGAATAGAGTGCAATATTTCTGAAAAAGTAAAAATAAACAAAAAATAGGGAGAACAGGAATTCCCCTCTTATTACTAGATATTCTAGAGATTTTAAATGGATGAAAAGAAAAAAGAGGAACTGTATCCAATTGTTTTTAGATCGATATGCTTTTATGAATTTTAACTTTGTGAGTATAATAAAAGAAAGACCTTTTCTTACCGTTAAGTCCTGCACAATATCTTTGTTTCTTCTCTCCCTCTGAGTTTCCACGCTATCTGGAGGTCCGTATGATACTGACTGGAACTTTATCTTGAGGAATGATTTGAGTCGCCGAGAGATCTCCACACTGACACTAAGGGGCCTCCATAAGAAGTGGAGTTTGGCCGGTATTTAGACAGGCTTATCGGGAGGAAAGTTGGACTGCGGCGCTGAACCTAATATCGCTACACTGTTGTACTGACTTTACTATACCATTCATCCACTGTTGCTAATATTGTTATGCTCCTAGTCCAATTCTTTTGGTCCTATTGTTTATATCTCCCTGATTATGGGAGTGATTTTTAGGACTTGTTTTTGAGTTGTACATATCCGACACGACCTGTATGTTTTATCTTGTTTTATTTGATCATACCCAAGAAGACTGGCGTCTGTAATCGCTGCTAAAGGTGGTTCAACTACGGTAAGTACGGAGTAAAGAATTTTATATTAATGCAAAATTTCATATTTCCTTTCAATAAATTTGCACAGATTTTGAACATTCCATTTTCACTTTGTCATCATGGGGTACTAAGTGCAGAATGATGGGGAAAAACTAGATTTTTTTTGCTTTTTTAGCACAAGGCCGTAACAAAACAAAATGTGCAAAAGTTAAAGGATCTGAAGACGCACTGTCAGGTAATTACCTAGTGTTGGGCGAGCATGAATACCGCATGTGCTCGAGCGCGATGCTCGAGTCTCCTCCCCGCACGTTTTGCAGCTGCTACGCAGCCAATAAACGTGCGGGTAAGTACTGCCACTTACTGTAATGCCGTAGCCATGTTGGCTGCTGGCATTACAGTGATTGGCTGGCCGGAACGTGTCATCGGGTGCTAAATAGCACCCGATGACATGTGTTCGGCTCAGTTTTAGTCAGGGAGAGCTGGAGAGCAGAAGGGAGAGATAGTGTAGGAATTGAAATAGCAATATTTTAGTTTTTATACTATGTTATAGACCCAAAAGTCTTTTTAAGGACTATTGTGTGTGGCAGCAATATATATTTTTCGTGCAACCTATGCTAAATTGCTAAAACTTGTTAAAGACCCAAAAGCCCTTTTAAAGACTATAGTTGTATCTAGCAGCAATATATATTTTTTGCTCAACCTGCGCTAAATAGCTTGAAATCGTTTGGCTGCTGCAGACAGCGACATTATCTGCGCTACATCATGTCTAACGTGTCTGCAGCCTAAAAATATCTGTGACATCCAGTGTACTTTTTCCATAGACGGTGTCCGCTGCAGACAGTTGCATTACCTGCGCTACATCTACTGTATAACGTTTGCCCATCCTAAATATCAGTGACATTCATTCAGTGTAATTTTTTATTAGGCGGTGGTGACAGCAACATTACTTGCGCTATACCTCCTGTATAACGTGTGCACATCCTAAATATCAGTGACATTCATTCAGTGAAATTAATTATTAGGTGGTGTTGACAGCGACATTACTTGCGTTATACCTCCTGTTTAAAATGTTTGCATCCTAAAAATATCTGTGACATTCTGTGTAATTTATTTGTGCATACACTTACAAAACCTGTGCTACCGTACGTGTGACATACTTGCAAGCATATATACCATTTAATATGCGCAAGGCGAGCAGTAAGGGATGGGGAAGTGGCCGTGCTGCTGATGGTGCACGCAGAGGCCGTGGCCCTGAGTGCGATGAAACTGTGCCTGCTGCCAGAGCACAAGAAACACACTCATCCACGATACCTAGCTTCATGTCTCAGTTTGCAGGGTGGTGCAGGACACCACTCTCGAAGTCAGACCAGTGCAACCAGGCGGTCGGTTGGATTGCAGCAGATAATGCTTCTAATCGGTTAAGCACCACCCTGTCTTCCACAAAGTCCAGTCTCAGTAGACAAGAGTCTGGTTAACATAATCCTCACCCTGATACTCCTTTCACCCAGAGTCTTGGCAAACAAATGATCCCACACTCGGATATTCTGAAGAGCTGTTTTCATTGCCTTTCCTTGATTTGGGCCTCTCGCCAAGCCCGCTTGAAGAGGGATAAGATGATATCTTGTGCCCTGATTCCCAAACTCTGGAGCATCCACAGTCACAAGTAGATGATGGTGGGGAATGGCAATTAGTGTTTCACGAGGTGGATGATGATGATGAGACACAGTTGCCAATAAGTCAACCACAATTAGTGTCTCAAGAGGTTCATGATGAGGATGAGACACAGTTGTCATTAACTGAGGTTGTTGTTAGGTCAACAAGTCAGGAAGATGACTAGAGTGAGGAAGTGGAAAAGGAGGTGCTGGACGATGAGTCACTAACCCAACCTGGGAAAGTGGCAAGCCGAGCGAGGATAGCAGTACAGAGGGGCAGGGATCCGCAGCACCACAACAGGATAGAAGAGGCAGTGGAGTGGCAAAAGGGAGAAGGTGGGCCACACCAAACAGGCCCAAAACTGTTCCCCCAGAGCACCCCCTTGCGGAAATCTCTCTTGCCAATAGGTAGGTGTTACGCAGTCTTGCATTTTTTTGAGGAAATTGCAGATGATAAAAGAATTGTCATTTGCAACCTGTGCCGTACCAAAATGAACAGGGCCATGAACACTATAAACCTCACCACCACCAGCATAATCCGCCACATGGCATCAAAGCACCCTAATAGGTAGGCCGAATTCCTGTGTCCACAACTAGTGTCTGTGGGTCACACCACTGCCGCCTCTTCATCTTCATTACTTGCTGGCCAATCCCCTGTCCAAGACGCAGGCCCGGATGCCTCCCGCCATGCACCTGGACATTCGCAAGCACCATCAGCTAGCACATCCACTTCTGTGTCCCAGAGCAGTGTACAGATGTCTATACCCCAGGCCTTTGAACAGAAGCGCAAATACCCAGCCACCCACCCACAGACCATAGCACTAAATGCGCACCTTTCCAAATTGCTGGCCCTGGAAATGTTGGCATTTAGGCTTGTGGACACCGAGGCTGTCCCAGCCGCCAATATTTTTCATGGTGTGCAGTCCCAGCCTTACACCAGCATGTGTCACGTAACATCACCCTGTGCCCTGACCAACATGGACAAGTGCTTTTGGCCATGGACGCACACTGATGGCATTTCCCTAACGGCACACTGGGTGAACGTTGTGGAGGCTGGGAGCTAGTCATACCCTGGGATGGCACAGGTGCTACCGACGGCAAGGATTGCGGGCCCTACTTCAATCAGGGTTTCAGCTGCCATCTATGTTAGTGGCTGCAACCCCCTCTTCTCTTCCTCCACCTCCTCCTCCACTTCCACCTCTTAATTATCATCTTGCAGCACCAGTCAGCCATCAGTCAGTAGCTGGAATCAGTGTAGCACTGCAGTGGGGAAGCGGCAACAGGTCATGCTTAAACTGATCTGCTTAGGTGACAAACAGCACACCGCCACAGAGCTGTGGCAAGGGATAAGGGACCAGACTGAGTTTTGGCTCTCGCCACTCAACCCACAACCAGGCATGGTTGTGTCTGATAATGTCCGTAACTTGGTGGCGGCTTTGGAGCTCGGCAAGCTCACACACATACCATGCCTAGCCCACGTGTTCAACCTAGTGGTTCAGCAGTTTCTCAAAACCTACCCCAATTTTCCTGAGCTACTAGTGAATGTGCACCGCGTGTGTGCCCATTTCCAGAAGTCATTGACAGCTTGCGCTGGTCTGGTAACACTGCAGCAGCACTTGCAACTGCCAGTACACCGACTGTTGTTCAACGTGAGCATGCACTGGAACTCAACGTTCCACATGTTGGCCAGGCTTTGTGATCAGCAGAGGGCAGTAGTGGAATACCAGCTGCAACATGGTCTTCGCCTATCCAGTCAGCTTCCGCTCTTCACAAGCGACGAGTGTGTATTGATGTCTGACCTCTGTGAGGTTTTACACAACTTTGAGGAATCAACACAGATAGTTAGCGGCGATAACGCTATTATCAGCGTAACCATCCCACTTCTGTGTCTACTCAAACGCTCGCTGCTCACAATTAAGGCGGACACTTTGCATGTGAAAGAGGAAAAAATGGGGGAAGAAAGTACACAGGGTGATAGCCAGCCTACCCTCAGTTTGTCTTCTCAGCGCAAATTGGATGATGAGGATGAGGAGGAGCAGGAGACGGTTGCTTCCGCTTCAGAGGGTAGTACCCATGGAGGTTTTATTCCATCTGTTCAGCGAGGATGGGTATAAGAGGAGGAAGAGGATGAGGAGATTGACAGTCATCCTTCTGATGAGGACAGCGAAGTCTTGTCTGTTGAGACTCTGGCACACATGGCTGACTTTGTGTTAGGCTGCCTTTCCCGTGACCCTCGCGTTGTACGCATTTTGGCCAACAACGATTACTGGTTGTTCACCCTTCTCGACCCCCGCTACAGAGAGAACTTCTCATCTCTCATTTCTGTGGTGGAGAGGACGAGCAAAGTGGTGCAATACCAGAAGGTCCTTGTGAAAAAATTGCTCCAAAAATTTCCAGCTGACAACGCTGGAGGGAGAGAACGTAGTTCCTTGGCCAACTGAGGAAGGGAGATGAGGGGAACACACAGCAGTTCCAACAGAGACAGGGCAACACTCTCCAAGGCCTGGGACAGTTTTATGACTCCCTGCCAGAACCCTCAACCTGATGAATGGCCTACTGTCACAAGGAGGGAAAAATTTTGTCAGCGTCCTCAGTGATCCCTTTGTGCCTTACAACTATTGGGTGTCCAAGCTGGAGACGTGGCATGATCTGGCACTCTACGCCTTGGAGGTGCTGGCCTGCCCCGCCGCCAGCGTTTTGTCAGAGCGTGTATTTAGTGTTGCTGGTGGCATTATAACTGATAAGCACATCCGCCTGTCAACTGAAAATGCTGACTGGTTGACTCTTAAAAAAAGGAACAAGGTCTGGATTGCCCCTGACTTGTCTACTCCACCAGAGGAAAGCGGCTGAACATAAAGGCCCTCTAAATGTGTATTGAATACACTGTATTCTCATGCACTTCTTCCACCACTAAAAAGGGTATAGGGTTCAATCTCCCTTTTCTCGTCCTCCTCTATATCAACATGCTTATTAGGCTGCCCTCGCTCATAATTTATTAGATGGTCAGCTCGGCAGCAGGTCCTCGCCCAAAAATTTTTTTAGATGGTCAGCTCGGCAGCAGGCACTCGCCCACAAAATTTATTAGATGGTCAGCTCGGCAGCAGGCCCCCACCCACAAAATTTTTTAGATGGTCATCTCGGCAGCAGGCCCTCGACCCAAATTTTTTTTTGATGGTCAGCTCAGCTGCAGACCCTTTTTCCTAATATTTTTGAGGGTCACCAGCAGGCCATCAATCATAATTTTTCAAGGGTGTATATGATGGCCTCCTTTATGTGTAATAAAGGGTGTATTGGAGTGCCGGTTCCTTGTAACTTTTGGCAGCCCTTTCCCTTAGTGCATAGGCTTTATGAGCGTAGGAGTCCCACTACCTGAACAATTGCACAACAATGTGAATGAGGCCCTCCTTTATGTGATATACAGGTTGTATCGGACTGCCTCTTCCTTGCAATTTTTGGCAGCACTTGCACTTTATATACAAGTACATATATAGGAAAGAATGTTTCATAACAATTTTTCCTCTAAAATCTATTTTATCTTCGGTTTTGTGCGTATTATTGTCAGTCTGTAAAAGTGGCATACTACTCAGACAACATCGTTCCCAGCAGCAATCTGGAAGTCCAAGATGCATCCAGACATCCTCCCCATGCTGTTCCCGAACCTGCTGTTCAGTTGTGTTTCCATCAATTCCTGACCTTTTCCTATGAACCTTTTACTCGAGCACCCAAGCACTTTGGTGCTCAAGCAACACTAGTGATTACATAGGTGCTTTGGTTCAGCACTGAAATATATATATATACAGTCAGGTCCATAAATAATGGGACATCGACACAATTCTAAACTTTTTGGTTCTATACACCACCACAATGGATTTGAAATGAAACGAACAAGATGTGCTTTAACTGCAGACTGTCAGCTTTAATTTGAGGGTATTTACATCCAAATCAGGTGAACGGTGTAGGAATTACAACAGTTTGCATATGTGCCTCCCAATTGTTAAAGCACATCTTGTTCATTTCATTTCAAATCCACTGTGGTGGTGTATAGAGCCAAAAAAATTTGAATTGTGTCGATGTCCCAATATTTATGGACCTGACTGTGTGTGTGTGTATATATATATATATATATATATATATACACATACTTAGTAAATAATGATAGGAGTTAGGTTTTTATTAAACTTCGATATCATAAGTAGGCTAATGCTGAGCTTGTATCATGTAGCCCAAGCTTTGTTCTTATACAATTTACAATTTTACAATTTCAGCATTTGTTTACAGCACCATGAAATTATATTATGATGAAATTGTAGTGTGAAAGAAACACCAATTAAAACTCCTAACTAAACACTTTGCTTTTTTCTTGATCAAGGCTACTTTTAAATGTTCATTTTCTAATTCTCTACTGAAGAAAAAATGACGAAGTGCTTTTAAAATAAACAAATGTCTTAACTCCTTAAAGGTGTTGTGTCAAAAATGAAAGCTATACCCTATCCGCAGGGATAACTTTCCTGTCCTGCAGCTCCATCAGGATGGAAACATAGGACCCCTGGATCTGTGGGGTTCTCAACTGTCAGACCCCCACGATTAGTTAGATATCTCCTCTCCTATGTATAGGGAATAACTTTCATACTTGCCAGATCACCTTTAAGGCCCATTAAATCAGCCTATCACCATTATAAATCGGTGGGACAGTTGGTATGGTAAGTGGTGCTTGTAGCAACATCCACAACCATACAGTGGTGCTTCTTACCCAACAAGGAAGGGTTTCCCCCCAATGTTGGGACTGGACGTCAATTACATCCTTGAAAGGGACTTTTTAAACCATCAGTTGTTTGTTATGGCTTTTAGTTACTCGTGTTGCCCTTGTTCCCTTTATAAATTTTCCTTTGATGCTTAAAGGGTTTTTGTAAGAATGGGGGACGAGGTGTTTTGCAAACCCTTCCAATTGTCTAAATCTGTAAAGGGAAACTTATTTAAATGCTTCCTTGCAATGGATTCTCGCTCCTTCTCCTCCCAGCCTGCAATGCTCCGCTGCACTAGCTTGCTGAAAACATCCGGTTTGACGCCACCTGCATTCAATACCTGGCTGCGGCAGTGATCAGCTCCCCTTACATCATGACAAATGATTACATGACGCAAGGGGATCCAGTCACCGCCGCAGCCAGTGATTGGCTGCCGGCAGCAGCAAACCAGATGTTTTCAGCAAAGGAGCGCAGCAGAGCATCACAGACTGGGAGGAGAAGGAGAGAGGATCCATCACAGGAAGAAGATAAGCAAGCTTTACCAAAACCTCCCCCTCATTCTCGCACAACTCCTTTAACCCCCTCACCCACTGAGAAGGTGCTGGGTGGCATTACTGGAGGAGTGAAAGTACGCAAAACGGAACAGCCCCACCCATGTTGCAGCAAAAACATTGTTCGCATAAAAATATAAATATGCTTTTTTGAAGATTAGAGGACCAGATTTTCACAAGAACGGTACAATTATGTTTTTGGGGAACCTACTCTACTTAGTGGTGTGCTTACTTTGAAACTGGTCTTTAAAGTCCCTATCAATATATGTACTCACCTACATAAATAACATTGGGGCATGGGGACAAGAAAATGGTAAGTGTGAACTTATGTCAGTATTGGGTCCGTGACCTCACCGCAGTGTGGCAGACCGCCATCTGCACACTGCAGCACCATGGGTCCCAGCTCTGGCTTACCTCGCAGGAGGAGCAGGCACCCGCCAGCATACCGCCGCTTCCGCCCTAACTGGCAGGTCTCATCTTGTGTGCTATAGCGCACGTGCGTGCACCTCTCCCTTTTTTATAGGAGTGGAGAGCATGCTTCCTGATTACTGTCTCCACCCGAAGGTGGGGCTATTGGTATTTAGGGCAGCTTCACTGACCATGAAGTGCCCAAGCGTCATTGTTATACCTGTTAACCTCA
The DNA here is from genome assembly GCF_905171765.1 of Bufo bufo. Lineage (NCBI taxonomy): Eukaryota > Metazoa > Chordata > Amphibia > Anura > Bufonidae > Bufo > Bufo bufo. The sequence goes on along the minus strand of NC_053392.1, from coordinate 562,903,607 downwards.
GCTGAACCTTCCTGCTGCTCTGCCCTGCTGTGTACTGGACTTTTTGCCAATTATTCCTGATCTTCACTGCCTGTCTGCTTACTCCAATTAGCTCTTGGAGATGTCATTAGTCTAGGGGTTCACATACTTTTTCCACCTGCACTGTGAATGTTTACATGGTGTGTTCAATAAAAACATGGTAACATTGAATTCTTTGTGTGTTATTAGTTTAAGCAGACTGTGATTATCTATTGTTGTGACTTAGATGAAGATCAGATCACATTTTATGACCAATTTGTGCAGAAATCCATATCATTCCAAAGGGTTCACATACTTTTTCTTGCAACTGTATATATTGCCAAGAAACCCTACTTTCATGGAAATTGGAGCACATTTGATCTGTAGCCAAATCAAACTTTTCAAAAATGTGCTGAATCGGACACCAAAAAAAATTCAAGAAAATCGCTAATCTCTAGTTCATATCTTAATAAAATAGCCTGTGAACAGACACCTATACAATACATTAGATTGCTACACTCATCATTAAATACTATTGATTTATTTTTAGGCTAGAGTTGTTCCCTCTCTGACCTCAAGATTTAGGACCCCATGCCTAGTTAAACTTAAAGGGGTTTAGTATTGATAATCCATCCTTGGGATAGTTCATCAATATCAGATTAGCCCAGGGGTGATCCAATGTCTGTTTTCAGTGCATAGCAGCTCCTGATACCAACTAATCATCAATATACTGTAGGTTAGCTCAAATATATTAAATTCCCAAAAACCCCACCTAAAGTGAAACCATTACATAATGTAACATTTTCTACACTCTCTGTCTTCACGATCAAATAGGGTTAATGTGCAGAGTAGTAAAAAGGCTTTCCAAGAACAATATTAGCCCATTTGTAAGACAAGAAAATACAATATAAAATGTATTGGTTACGTATAGAGTTTAGCGGACACCTGGAAGTTCGGGTTCGGCAGGTTCGGCCGAACTTGAAAAAAAAATTCTGGTTCGGGACCCGAACTTGACCCCGAACCAGAACCCTATTGAAGTCAATGGGGACCTGAACTTTTGAGCACAAAAATGGCTGTAAAAATGTCATGGAAAGAGCTAGAGCGCTGCAAAAGGCAGCAAAATGTGCTTAAGAGCATGGCAAATGCTCTGCAAGCAAATGTGGATAGGAAAATGAATAAAAAAAACATAAAAGACCTTAAAAAAATAAAAATTAGGAATGATGTAGGAGGAAGAGGTTGAGGAGGCGGTGAACGGGTGGATGTGGCCGTGTAGGCTCACGTGGCTGTCTAGGTGGAAGCGGCGGCGAAGGAGGAATAGGTAGCCAACACAGATGTGTGTTATTTAGCATTTTTACATAGGGGTATCCCCCAAAATATTGGGACATATAAAAAAAAAAAAAAGGAATAAGTGCACTTGAGTACAAGGATGGATGGTTGAGGCTGTTAGAACTGTCTATTCTGTACAAGGTACAGACAAGTCCTGAGGGATCCAAGCCTGGTTTATTTTTATGAACGTGAGCTTGTTCATGCTGGCTGTGGACAGGCGGCTGCGTTGTCTGTAATGACGCCTCCTGCTGTGCTAAATACACGCTCAGAGAGTACACTGGCTGCAAGGCAGGCCAGCACCTCCAAGGCATACAGGGCAAGCTCTGGCCATGTGGACAATTTGGAGACCCAGAAGTTGAATGGGGCAGAACCATCAGTCAGTACGTGTAGACCTGTGCACAGGTACTGTTCCACCATGTTGTCCAAATGCTGCCTCCTGCTAACACGCTCCATATCAGCAGTTTGGGCCGGTAGTTGCGGCGAGGCGACAAAGCTTTTCCACATGTCGGCCATGCTAACCCTGCCTTCTGAGGTGCTGGCTCTTCCTCCTCTCCTGCCTTCGCCTTGTGCTTCCACTTGTCCCCCGGCGTCAGTCGGGAATGCTGTCAGGAGCGATTCTACCGCGCCAGCAGAGTCTTCAAACAGCATAAAAGACTGCTGCATGACTTGAGGCTCAGACAGGTTCCCCGATATGCACGGGGGTGAAGTGACAGACTGATGGGCATGGGTTTCAGGCGCCACCTGTGCGCTTTCTGCAGAAGACTGGGTGGGAGATAATGTGAACGTGCTGGATCCACTGTCGGCCACCCAATTGACTGGCGCCTGTACTTGCTCAGGCCTTACCATCCTTAGAAAGGCATTAGGCCCGACCAAATATTGCTGTAGATTCTGGCGGCTACTGGGACCTGAGGTAGTAGGTTCAGTAGGACGTGTAGCTGTGGCAGAACGGCCACGTCCTCTCCCTGCACCAGAGGCTCCACCAACACCACCACCATGACCATGACCCTTATTAGATGTTTGCCTCATAGTTAGCGTTCACAAAGCAAAGTAAAAAGTGGTTAAGTCTGTTAAAAATTATTAACCGCCAATAAAAACCCTGATGTAGGGTATTGCACAAATATATTTTTTTTTTACTCTATATGACAGCGGTATTTGTGGCCAAAATTTCACAGTATTTTATGCATGTCTAATCCCAGATGTGCAGTATATCAGAGGGTTTTTTCACCCCAGTAACCAAAAAGCCGTATTTCTGGCTAAATGTGACAGTCACTTATGCACGTCTAATCCCAGATGTGCAGTATATATTAGAGGGTTTTTTCACCCCAGTAACCAAAAAGATGTATTTCTGGCCTAAAAAAGACAGTCACTTATGCACGTCTTATCCCAAATTTTGCAGTATATTAGAGGGTTTTTTCACCCCAGTAAGCAAAAAGATGTATTTCTGGCCTAAATGTGACAGTCACTTATGCATGTCTAATCCCAGATGCGCAGTATATTAGTGTTTTTTTTCCACCCCAGTAACCAAAAAGCCGTATTTCTGGCCAAAATGTTACAGTCACTTATGCACGTCTAATCCCAGATGTGCAGTATATTAGAGGGTTTTTTTTACCCCAGTAACCAAAAAGCCGTATTTCTGGCCTAAATGTGACAGTCACTTATGCACGTCTAATCCCAGATGTGCAGTATATATTAGAGGGTTTTTTAACCCCAGTAACCAAAAAGATGTATTTCTGGCCTAAATGTGACAATAACTTATGCACGTCTTTTCCCAGATGTGCAGTATATTAGAGGGTTTTGTCACCCCAGTAACTAAAAAGCCATATTTCTGGCCTAAATGTGATAGTCACTTATGCACGTCTAATCCCAGATGTGCAGTATATTAGAGGGTTTTGTCACCCCAGTAACTAAAAAGCCATATTTCTGGCCTAAATGTGATAGTCACTTATGCACGTCTAATCCCAGATATGCAGAATATTAGAGGGTTTTTTCTCCCCAGTAAGCAAAAAGATGTATTTCTGGCCTATATGTGACAGTCACCTATGCACGTCTAATCCCAGATGTGCAGCATATTAGAGGGTTTTTTCACCCCAGTAAGCACAAAGATGTATTTCTGGCCTAAATGTGACAGTCACTTATGCACGTCTAATCCCAGATGTGCAGTATATATTAGAGGGTTTTTTCACTCCAGTAACCAAAAAGATGTATTTCTGGCCTAAATGTGACAGTCACTTATGCATGTCTTATCCCAGATGTGCAGTATATTAGAGGGTTTTTTCACCCCAGTAAGCAAAAAGATGTATTTCTGGATTTGGAGACATGCAGATAGCCTGTGCTGGTGCACTATAGTTGCATAAAATGGCTGCCGATTTTGTATTGATATTGACAAACTGAAGAAAAAAAAGTTCGTTTTCAGCAGTAGTTCAGGGCAGGCTGAAAAAAATTGTGCACTGCACCCACAAAACACATTTGCTGTAGATCGCTGAGTAAAAAAAAGCAGTTCTTGATAAGACTTCTCCATGATCTCTCCCTCACAGCAGCTGCAGCCTCTCCCTACACTAATCCGAGCAGAGTGACGAACGGAGCTACGTGACTCCAGCTTAAATAGAGGCTGGGTCACATGCTGCAGTTGGCCAATCACAGCCATGCCAGTAGTAGGCATGGCTGTGATGGCCTTTTGGGGCAAGTAGTATGACACTTGTTGATTGGCTGCTGTGCAGCCTTTCAAAAAGCGCCAAGAAAGCACCAAACACCGAACCCGAACCCGAACTTTTACGTAAAGTAAAGTTCGGGTCCGGGTGCTGAAAAACCTAAAGTTCGGTACGAACCCGAACTTTACAGTTCGGGTTCGCTCAACTCTAGTTACGTAGTTAATACAGTTGAAAAAAGACATAAGTCCATCAAGTTCAACCAAGGGATAGGTGGGGACGCGAATCCCAGAAAGAGGGAGACTCATGTTTTTACACATTTTTATAAGCATTAATGTCATTTACTTTTAAGAATTCATCTAAACCCTTTTAAAACTGTCCATCTATTCCATAGATTCACATTTCTCACAGTAAAGAAATTTTGACTGAACTTTTTCCTCTCCAATCGGAGGCAGTGTCCCCTTGTCTTTTGAGGGTATTTGACAGTTTTTCTCAATTTTTTTTGAATGGCCCATTTATATGATTTAGATGTCTCTTCACAAGACTAAATAAATTTAATTATTTTAACCTTCCTTCATAACTAAGACCCTCCATGCCCTGTATCAGTTTAGTCGCTCTCTCTTCTGTACTTTTTCCAGCTGCAGCGCATCCTTTCTATGGACTGGTGCCCAGAACTGAACTGCATATTCCAGATGAGGCCGCACCAACGCTTTGTAAAGTGGTAATATTACATCCCTGCCCAGCGAGTCCATGCCTCGTTTAATGTATGACAATATTCTAGTAGCCTTAGAAGCAGCTGATTGATATAGCATGCTGTTATTTAATCTGCCGTCCACAAGGACACCCAAATAATTCTCTATAAGTGACTCTCCCAGTGTTACATCCCCTAGAACATATGAAGCACAGAGATTATTACTACCAAGATGCATAACTTTACATTTGTCCACATTGAACCTCATTTGCCAAGTTGATGCCCAATCACTCAGAGTGTTCAAGTCAGCTTGTATTTTATAGACATCTTCCATAGACTGCACAGTACTACACAGCTTAGTGTCATCTGCAAAAATAGAAATGGTGCTAATAATCCCGTCCTCGATATTGTTAATAAATAAATTAAATAATAGAGTACCCAGCACTGAATCTTTGGGTACACCACTTATAACCCAGGACCATTCTGAATAGGAATAATTGACCACACCTCTCTGGACAAGGTCCTTCAACTAGTTTTCAATCCAATTTCAAACTATACTTTCGAAGCCTATACACCTTACTTTACCTATTAAACTTTTACGAGGGACAGTATTAAAAGCCTTTGCAAAATCCAGAAACACTACATCCACAGCCGCCCCTCTGTCCAGGCTTCTACTCACCTCCTCTTTGAAACAAATCAGGTTAGTCTGACAACTTCTGTCCTTGGTAAACCTATGTTGGTTATCACTTATGATATTATTTACAGTCACATACTCCAGTATATAGTCCCTTAAGATTCCTTCAAACATTTTTCCCACAACAGAAGTTAAACTAACTGGTCTATAATTATCTGTGGAGGACTTACCTGTAGATCCTTTTTTGAATATGGCCACCACATTTGCCTTGCGCCAATCACTTGGCACTGTACCAGTGCCTAGAGAATCTTTAAGAACTGAGTGTAATCCATCTGGACCCTGAGCCTTGTTCACATTTACCTTATTTAACTTAGCTTGGACCATATCTACAGTTAGCCATTTGAGTATATTATTAAATGTACTAACACCCCCAGCACCATAGGTATCAGCTCCTTTCTATTCTTTCGTATATACAGAGCAAAAAAAAAAAACATTTAGTAATTTGAAAATTTTATCTCCTTTTTAAAGATTTTGTTAAGCCCTTTGTAAACTTCAAAGGCTACATCTGACCCCTCAGATTTGTATTTTTTAAATGCCCTTTTTTAAAATAATTTATTGACCTTTTTACAGTAGTTATAAGCCATGGGGGGTTAATTTTAGCCGTTTTATAAATTTTTTAGTGCAATTACTCAATGTGGATTTAAAGCTCTCCCATTTATCCTCTGTATCATTATGTGACAGTAGCTACATCCAGTCTATGCCCTTAAATGCTGCCCTCAACCCGGGGAAATTAGCCTTTTTAAAATCTGTGTTTTTGCTCTGCCTGACAGAGTTTGCTTCTTATAGTGTAGGGGAAATATAATTATACTGTGGTCACTATTACCTAGTGTTTCTCAAACAATAACATTTCCAACAAGCTCTGCATCATTAGAAAATACCAGATTCAACAAAGCATTGCCACTAGTGGGAGCATCTATAAACTGGCCCATAAAGTGGTCCTGCAGGAAGTTGAGGAATTTTCTCCCCTTTGAAGTTGAGCAAGAACCATGACCCCAATGTCTGGGAAGTTAAAATCTCCCATTACGACCACTGTACCAGCCTGTGCCGCCCGCTCTATTTGGTTATACAGTTGCGTTTCTATTTCTTCTGTGATGTTAGGGTGTCTATAGATTACACTAAGTATTATTTTTTCAGTGTTTATATCCCTTTGAACTTCCACCCATAAGGTTTCAACATCCTCACCATCCTCACCCACAATTGCCTCTTTCACACTTGTCTTCAGATCACTCCTCACATACAGGCACATGCCACCTTCTTTTCTATTGACCCTGTCTTTCCTAAATAGTGTAAAACCATCAATATTAACAGCCCAGTCATGCAAATAATCCAACCATGTCTCAGGCCAACTAACTACATATACGTGTTCCTCTAGTGCCATAGCCTCCAGCTGCCCCATTTTGCTAGCTAGACTTCTGGCATTTGTGAAAATACATTTTAAATTCCTATTACCTTTAAAGTGAATATCCATGATTCTTTGTTACCTTGGTTGATGTTTGTATGTAACAGGTTCTTGTTACCAGCAGCTCTATTTTTCATTGGTGTACAGTTCTGCCCAGTCTTCTCCCTACTTTCCTCACTAACCCCAGCCCCCACTAAATCAACCACTGTTTTCTTTTATATCCCACTCTATTTGCACTATCTACCCCCTTAATAGTATGATCCCCACCCTCCCCCCAGATCCTAGTTTAAAAGCTCCTCCAGCCATCTAACCATTTTTTCCCCAGAGCAGTTGCACCCGCCCCATTAAGGTGCAGTCTGTTCCTACCGTAGAGCCTGTAACTGACAGAGAGGTCAGCCCAGTTCTCCATGAACCCAAACCTTTCCTTCCTGCACCAGCTTCTGAGCCACTTATTTAACTCCCTAAGCTCCTGTCGTCTCTTTGGTTATGCTCAAGGCACTGGTAGTGTTTCTGAATACCCTACCTTGGAGTTTCTGGACTTTAACTTCTCTCCTATTTCCCTAAAATCATTTTTAAGGACCTTCCATCTCTTCCTGACTTTGTCATTTGTGCCAATGTGTACCATGACCGTCGGGTCTTTCCCAGCCCCACCCAGCAATCTGTCAATCCGATCAGCAATATGCCGAACCCAAGCACCCATAACACAACACACTGTTCGGCATTCACGGTCTCGACGACAGATGACCCTGTCTGTCCCCCTAATAATAGAGTTCCCTACCACTAGCATCTGTCTGCCCTTTGCTGCACTCCTTTTACCATCCTTCTTGCAGCGGTCATCCTCCTGATTGCTAGGAGAAGCGCCCTGCTGCAGTGTTGCTGGCCCTGGGCTTTCATCCCTAATATCAGCCAAACAGGCAAGTTTACTAGGGCATTCTAGCTCAAGACTAGCCTCCCTGGCACTTTTCTTTCTACCCCTTCTTCCTACATTAACCCAACTGCTGACCTAATAATCCTGATCTTGCCCTCCTCCTCCCACCTCCATTTCACTGACCCCAGTCAGTGCCTTCACAGTGAGGTCTAAGCCTCTCTCCAGGTTTGCAATGCCCCTAAGTATTTCAAGCTTCCTATTTAGATCCAAGATCTGTACTTCCAAATATGCAACATGCTTGCATCTAGTGCAAATGTATTCACCCTTGAATGGCTCTTCAAGGCATGCACACATTGCACAGGACACATACTCAGTGGCATTGTCCATGGAGCACATGTTTAAATTAGGATGTAAAGTAAAAAGGGAAAACAGTAAATATGAGTTAGATTTAGTCCCTGTCTGCTGTAGTTGGAGAACTTTTTAGAATCAAGCCAACAACACACAAGGAAAACCTATCAAGCCTGAGTCTCTTGCTCCTTGTCTTAAACTCCGGTTCTTTAAACTCCACTTATTCAGAAGCCCACTTAGTACAGCAAGCCCAGTAGAGCGAGCTCAGGATGAATTCAGTGGCACCTGGGAGCACAAACCACTCCCTTCAACCCGGTACACAACAGAGAAAAAAAAAGTGTTTAAACAATTTCAGTACCAAAATGCAAGCACTTACCGTATTTTTCGCCCCATAAGACGCACTTTTTCCTCCCCAAAAATGAAAGGAAAATGCCCCTGCGTCTTATTGGGCGAATGCTGACAATTTAACATCGCTGGATGCGATGTACGGAGCGGGGGCCGGGGGAGGGACTGGGAGGAGGAGCTGGGGGCCGGCAATAGCGGTGGGGCGGTGCGGTCACTGTACTATAGCCCCGCCCCACCGCTCTGGTATTCTAATATAAAATGTATTATTGAATTAAGTTATTAAACATGCCCCCCTCACTCCTAATAGTACCGTGTATCCTAATTGCTTCTGTATAATGCCGGCAGGCAGGCCGGGCGGGCGGCAGCGTAACTTCCTGATGTCACGTGCCTGCGCTGCCTCCTTTATGAATGAAGCAGGTGGCGCAGGCAAGTGACGTCAGTGAGTGACGCGCCGGCCGCCCGGCCCGCCTGCCGGCATTATACAGAAGCAATTAGGATATACGGTACTATTAGGAGTGAGGGGGGCATGTTTAATAACTTTTAATTCAATAATACATTTTATATTTGTATACTGGGGGGGGCGGCGGCAGCGGGGGGGGGGGGAACACGGAATCTGTGGATGGCACAGTTAAGGGGTGGGGGTCTGTGGATGGCACTGTTATGGGCTGGGGGGGGTCTGTCGATGGCACTGGTATGGGGTGGGGGGTCTGTGGATGGCACATATATAACAGTGCCATCCACAGATCCCCCCCCTGTAACAGTGCCAGCCACAGATCCCCCCCTGTAACAGTGTCCGTCATCCACAGATCCCCCATAAGTGTCCGTCATTCACAGATCCCCCCATAAGTGTCCGTCATCCACAGATCCCCCCATAAGTGTCCATCATCCACAGATCCCCCCATAAGTGTCCGTCATCCACAGATCCCCCCATAAGTGTCCGTCAGCCACAGATCCCCCCATAAGTGTCCGTCATCCACAGATCCCCCCATAAGTGTCCATCATCCACAGATCCCCCATAAGTGTCCGTCATCCACAGATCCCCCCCATAAGTGTCCGTCATCCACAGATCCCCCCATAAGTGTCTGTCATCCACAGATCCCCCCATAACAGTGTCTGTCATCCACAGATCCCCATAACAGTGTCCGTCATCCACAGATCCCCCATAACAGTGGCCGTCATCCACAGATCCCCCCATAACAGTGTCCGTCATCCACAGACCACCATTAGTTCCAAACCCACCAAAAGCACACCTTTTGGTTAAAAAAATTTTTTTTCTTATTTTCCTCCCCAAAAACCTAGGTGCGTCTTATGGGCCGGTGCGTCTTATAGGGCGAAAAATACGGTAACTCACAAGGACCTTCCCTATAAACTATATGCAACTATTTGCAATCACTCCCACAAAAATCACATTCAGCACCAGCACTCGGGTTCTTTAAACTCCACTTATTCAGAAGCCCACTTAGTGCAGCAAGCCCTAGTAGATAAGAAGCAAGGTCAGCAACACATCCCAAGCTACATAAGGTAATTCTTTAGGTTGTAATATGAGAAAAAGAGGAAACTGTGGATAATATAGAAACTTATTTTTTTTATGACAATGTCGTTTTTAGGTCCAACATTCTGTGCTGATTTATTTTCTAATGTATTTTTATGTCAGTGGGATTTGGAGTTCTGCTGCAGACATAGAGATAAATGATAAAATCCTGGCTGTGTGCAGTCACTACTAAGGGGAGCTTAGGAGCTTCTATGTATAAATTTTATACTGCAGCTCCCAATGAGTTGACACTTTACTGACAGTGGCAGAATCCAGTAGGAGGATGTAAGCAAGTACTGTAACAAAGGCATATTACTGTATTTGTGAGTCTTTTTAACTTAAAGGGGTTCTGCAGTTTGTTTAAACTGATGATCTATCCTCTGGATAGATCATCAGCATCTGATCGGCGGGGGTCCGACACCCGGGACCCCCGCCGATCAGCTGTTTGAGACAGCAGCGGCGCTCCAGCAGCGGCACACCAGCAGCGTCACGGCCTTCTCACTGTTTACCGCAGGCCCAGTGACGTCACGACTATTATTAACTGGCCTGGGCAGGGCTAAGCTCCATTCAAGTAAACAGAGCTTAGCCGCGCCCAGGCCAGTTGATACTAGTCGTGACGTCACTGGGCCTGTGGTAAACAGTGAGAAGGCCGCGGCGCTGCTGGAGCGCCGCTGCCGTTTCAAACAGCTGATCGGCGGGGGTCCCGGATGTCAGACACCCGCCGATCAGAGGCTGATGATCTATCCAGAGGATAGATCATCAGTTAAAACAAACTGCAGAACCCCTTTAATAAAATGAGAATATTCCTATAAGGATAATGTGGGTGAGAATCATATCTAAGCCATGCATATTTATTTATTTATTTTTACAAGTACTATGCATGGTGCTATGTCTTTGAACATGAGTGATGCTACTGATATGAGGATGTTTTAATATGTTTCTAATTTATGTAGTTAGACTGTGTAACTGTGTACCAATTCTAACAGTAGGTCTCCTTAATGTTAAAATTCACAGTAATATTTTTCACAGGTTCCCATGGTGCATCCATTCATATGAACAATAGCTTTTCTAACTTTAATGGGAACCTATGGGAGCTATCTGCTTCTGGTGCTGGAGCTATTGCCGAACAGCCGATAGGCATGGATATCAGAGCCTCATCAATTACCAAGCAATGGTCTATCCTAATAAAAGGTGGACGACCTCTTTAATCACTGGACTGCTCGTAGACCTGTGGCTAAAACCAGCAAGTGAAAGCTACCAGGAGCCAGCCAAAATGCTAACAGTAGCATTATAAGATTTCTATAATACAATATATGTATAAAAATTCTGTAGCTTAAATGAAAAGGATGAAAACAGGCATAATACGAAACACAGCAACAGTATTTAAAATCACAGTACACTGCCAAGGAAAACAAGGTTGTATAAAGAACAACAGTCCAACTCAACAAATATACCTTGGGCTGTGTCACTCCACCTTACAACTGTGAGAACACAGGTGTTATATCGGCACAAGCATGATAACATATATACAGTACCATAGTATAGAATTACCTCCCTAGGCATATGTATGTGTTATGCGTATGTATGCTTTTTTACAATTAAAAGAAAAGAAATGTCAACATTTGCTTATAATTAAGTTTCCTGGGCAGTGAAGTAACATAAACTATGTACATACATGTTGGTAAGCTCTTCAAATCCAGAGAAAGTTCCATTTGGTATGACCACAATTTTCGTATACATAAATCTCCTACAAAAAAACAAACAAAAAAAACCCCAATAAAACACACCAATAAAATGAACATAAAACACATAATATCAACACCAAAGTAGAAAACTACAGAATGAAAAACAGTATTGTGAAAACTGGGCTTTTTTTGTTCGATTTAAATATATACTCTATTTGTATAGTTTGTGATATAGTTTTGAGCAGTACACAAGTAATAGATTGTAGAACTTCAGAAAGGCTACTTTCACACTAGGCACAGCAGCGCACGGCGAGAGGCTGCCGGAATAAAACTACGACATGTCCAACATTTATCTCGCCGTGCCTCCCCGGAACTCCGTCCCCCATTATAGTCAATGGGGATGGAGCGGCAGTCCGGAGGCACACAGTCACTAGCGGGAGGACGGATCCGACAGGCTGTTCACCCGACGGAACAGCCTGCCGGAGGTCCGTGTCGCTAGTGTGAAAGTAGCCTAAGTTAAAAGGCAAGTAACTCAGATAATACTTGGGATGGTTGGACTGCTGTACCCAGAAGGATTATTAAAATTAAGATGATTTAGTTTGGAATGGCTGATGGGAGACCTAATAGCTATGTATAAATATATGAAAAGTCGATACAGAGATCTTTCCTTTTTATACCCAGGACTGTGACCATGACAAGTTGACATCCACTACAACTAGCGGAAAGAAGATTTCTACACCAATATGGTTGGGGATTCTTTAGTTTAGGAGAAGTGACAATGAAGTTATAGTAAAGTCAGTAATTGAGAAAAAAAGGGACCTGGATGCCTTTCTTCAGAGTAAAAGTACAAGTTATAGATGCTATTTACTGGAGAAGTCACAGATCTGGGGATTAGCTGGAGACAGGAAGACATTTTGTTTTCTGGAAAGGAAGAATATTGGTCACCAATTATCTTTTGCCTTCTTCTAGATAAACATTGCAGGTAAATTAAATTAGAAGTATTTATGTCTTGTTTCAGCCTTATTATCTTACTACGGCCAGCAACCTTTCATCAGTGCAAATTTATTTTTTAAATCAATTATATTAAAGGGTTTCTGTCACCAGAATTAAACCTATTAAACTGGCTGACATTAGCGATGTGCTAATGTCAGCAGACCCTAACTCTCCTATTCTTATGCTTATGGATGCACCCCTTACTGCACAATTTTAACCTTGATGATATGAAAATTATCCTCTAGGAGCAGGAGGGGCGTTGCTCCTGTTCCTAGAGGCTCCGTTCTCCCACCTCAAGTCACGCCCTGCCGTTCTTGATTAACAAGGCCAGCGTTCGTCTTCTCATGCCAGCCCTGTGTGCTGGATAAATCTCGCGCCTGCGCAGTGCCGTTTACCCAGCACACAGGGCCGGCAGGAGGAGATGAACGCTGTCTCATTCATCATTTTCTAATCCCGTTTTTGGTGTAGAAGATGGCTTAAATCTACATCAGCAAGGGAGCTGGTGTAGATTTAAGTCTTTTACACGGCCTGCTAGAGGAAGCTGCAAAGTTATGTAGAGGCCTGTGCCCCCACATAACTTTGGCACTTCCTCCAGTAGCACAGTATTTATCATGTACATTAATTTATTACAAGGCACTTACTAATGTATTGTGATTATCCATATTACCTCCTTTGCTGGCTGGATTCATTTTTCCATCACGTTATACACTGCTCCTTTCCATGGTTACGACCACCCTGCAATCCATAAGTGGTGGTCGTGCATGCATGCTGTAAAAAAAAGCACCAGCTTATGTGCGCTCCCACGGTCCCTGGCATTTTTTCCCATAGTGTAAAAGCACAATCACCACTGATGGTTTGCAGGGTGGACATAACCACGGAAACGAGCAGGGTATAATATGATGGAAAAATGAATCGAGCCATCAAAGGAGACAATATGGATAGTAGCAATGCATTAGCATTAACTTCCTCTACATGATAAATGGTACTTGCTGAAGTGACAAAACACCTTTAAGACAGGCTTAGAAAGCCTGAACCCCTTTAGCCATACCAAAGTTAAATTACTTTAGTCTTCTATAAATATAAAAATTTAAGGGAAATTGCCTCTAGCACATTCATGTCATTTGTTCTCAATATAATCCAAAGAAAGTAAAACGACTTTTTTCCAATTTGCTAAGAAAACAAACATTGTTTTGGTCTGCATGTATTCTTTCTGTCCTGCTGATGCTCATGAAGATATAGAACTGAAGCTGTCATTATAAGCAACTACTTTATTCTAATGATTATTTTCTTGTCCTTACAGTAAAATTCCTTTAATCCAGCTATAACGGGATCTAAAAGGTGCCTAATTCTGGATTACCAAATAGTCATGAAAAGGTATATGAAAACCCTTAAAGAGATGAGAACGCACAATGTTTCACGTTCAATCAGACCTTTTTATTTATATTTTCTTAAATCAGAGGAACTTCCTAATTGCTTATCCCAGTTCAATCTTTTAATTGGGTGGGTATATACAGTATGTTTTAGTGTTTGTTTGTTTTTTACTACTTTGCACTGTTCATTTATGTGCATTCATGTACATTGTAATTAGGTCACTTTTAAGCTAAGGCTACGGTATATGGCAATCTTGGCCGCTACACCTGTCATGCAACCAATGGATGCAATCGTACACACCGGTCATCGGTTGTGCAATGGGTGTCACAACAAAGATCACTGAGTAGACCCAGCCTAAAACTATTTTTTTCTAAACTGAATAAATGCAAGTTTGTTAGCCTGTCTTGGTTTTGCAGTCCACCTATTCCTTAATTACCCATGAAGAAATCTTCATCTTGATTCTTAACGTATTCAGTAAACAATAGCAACAAAATATGAATTGGCTTTTTCAATGGGTTTCAATGGCTTTCGTGTCGTGATATTGCAGCAAGTCCCTGAGGAGCCGGTGCAGAGGATGGGAGTGGTAGTGGCCCTGAAGAGATGTTGTATCACAGTGTACTCCATCATGCTGACCATTCCTTGGGGTTCTTTGCAGTAAAAGGTGATGTGAAAGGATCAGGCAGATATACTGTAGAAGAGCAACAAATGCTTTTTTGTTCACAGGATGAGTTATAGTACCTACAGCTGTCATCTGTACAAGGTCCAGTGTCTCTATCCTGATTAGGTATGGTGGCAGGCAATATGTTATTCCTTCACCTACAACAGAATCTGTATAGTTCTGGTGCTCAACACTATTCTGTCTGTAAATTATTTAGCTTGCAGATTTTCTGTGGCCTGAAACCCTACAGTCTACCTGGAGTACTGGTCCTCACAGACAAGCTGTATCTTTAGTGCCACGGCCCTTGGAGCAGGAGCAGATGGATGTCCTCCTTCACTCCAGGCTTGCTTATCTCACTCTCCACTAACTCCATACAGCTCTTCCTCCTGGCAGGAAGTTGGACCAGCCCACTCCGACCAAGAGGAGGGGAGGGGATAGAATGGTAAGTTCCATTCCATATGCCAACCATACCTTAGAATTCCTGAAACATATGGCATATACATAACACATAATATGACATTAGTATAAAATATAACGAACAATTGCAGATACATACCACATATGGGGTATTGCAATATCATCATGAGATGTGTTGTCTCAAATTTAGATCTGCTACATATGTGCCTTGGTTGCCCTCTTATGCACCCGCCCTAGTAAATCTTTATCCTTCTTATAAATAGGTGGCCAAAGTTGTACATAATATTTATTTTGTGGTCCGAGGTGATTTCTATAGCGGAAAAACTTTATTTTTGTTTCTCAGTATTTTTATTTGCCTTGGCAGCAGTTGCCTGCCACTGGTTGCTAAAGTTACATTTACTGTCCACCAATATCGCCAAGTCTTTTTCAGTGGCAATTTTACCACGTGTTTCATTATTTATTACATGATTGTAGAACTTTCATTGGATCAAGTGCATGTGTCACGGTCCCTCAGGTGACTGAAGTCAGGAAATCAAGGAGATTGGCTGAGCATGGAGGAATCTAACAGCCTCCTATATTTCTATTGATTCGGTGTTGATAGGGTTAATGTTGCTCAGTGGTCATCACTTCTACCCTTTACAGTCTCACCCCACCCTTCTGACTATGCGGTTGATAGCTTAATTTGGGTTTTGTCTGAGCTGGTGTGAGATCCTCTCTGGTGTTCCTGTTCTTCCATCTCTACAGGAGTTAAGTGTCGTGTTTGTTTGTATTTGTTATATTCCCTGTTGTTGTATCTGGGCCTGAGACAGAGACTTCCATTCGTCCATCTGGGGAGGAATGGGTTGTCTCTGGTCCTATACTTATTCCAGGGCCTTATAGGGAAATAAGGGCCTAGGTATACTGCTTATGAATATTCCTACCTTCAAGGTCTATTCATATTGATAGGTAGTCAGGGCCCGGATTAGGGTTGTCTAGGAGGTGACCTGTTTCTTCCCTAGTTCCGAGGCCCAGTTACTGTTCCCCTTTCTTCTTGTGTTCAGTGTGGAGTCCCCCGCCCACACTGATTGTGACAGCATGACCTTATCGCACTGAACTTCATAAGTTATAGCTTATCAGTGTAGTTCCGTGGTAGAAACAAGTGTTAGATTATCTCAGGTGCTCGATTACAGGAATTTGACTGTATCATCTTTTTTTTTTTTTGCAAGTGCCAGAAAGCATTTTGTGGCAATATTGTGTTGCTCCACTTGTGAGAACATTCCATATGTACAACGTTTGCAGCTGCACAGTGGTCCACCACATAAGGGGGCACGCCTTACCCTACCATTAGGGGGCACTATTTTTCCTGCAGTATAGTATTTGGCGGCATTGAAGAGCACATCAGGTAGGGTATTGGGGGTGGTTGCAGTATCACAGTGTTGGGGTACAGGGATGTGGAGTTTGTGTTGAAAAGACGGGGAGAATAATGCAAAAGTGAGGAATCTAAAATGTCTGTGTGGAAAACTCTGCAGAGACAAGACGTGGCTAAAAGATGTCTTCACCAAATGGAGAATATATACAGTAGGTAAAACTCGAAAAATTTGAATATTGTGCAAAAGTTTATTTATTTCAGTAATGCAACTTAAAAGGTAAAACTAATATATGAGATAGACTCATTACATGCAAAGCGAGATATTTCAAGGCTAATTTGGATGATTATGGCTTACAACTTATGAACACCCCAAATTCACAATCTCAGAAAATAAGAAAATTACATGAAATCAATAAAAAAAGAATGTTAAATAGAAAAATGTAAGACTTCTGAAAAGTATAATCATGCATATGTACTCAGTACTTGGTTTGGGCCCCTTTTGCATCAATTACTGCCCCTGCGGCGTGGCATGGATGCTATCAGCCTATAGCACTGTTGAGGTGTTATGGAAGACCAGGATGCTTCAATAGCAGCCTTCAGCTCTTCTGCATTGTCCCGTCTCATGTCTCTCATCTTTCTCTTGGCAATGCCCTATAGATTCTCTATGGGGTTCAGGTCAGGCGAGTTTGCAGGCCAATCAAGCACAGTAATCCCATGGTCATTGAACCAGGTTTTGGTACTTTTGGCAGTGTGTGCAGGTGCCAAGTCCTGCTGGAAAATGAAGTCATCATCTCCATAAAGCTTGTCTGCAGAAGGAAGCATGCTCCAAAATCTCCTGGTAGATGGCTGTGTTTACTCTGGACTTAATGTAATAAAGCACAGTGGACCAATACCAGCAGATGGCATGGCTCCCCAAATCAACACAGACTGTGGAAACTTCACACTGGACTTCAATCATCTTGCATTGTATGCCTCTCGATTCTACATCCAGACTCTGGGTCCTTGATTTCCAAATAAGATGAAAAATTTGCTCTCATCAGAAAAGAGGACTTTGGACCACTGAGCAACAGACCAGTTCTTTTTTTCTTTTGCCCAGGTAAGACGCTTCTGAAGTTGTTTGCTGTTCAGGAGAGGCTTGACAAGAGGAATGTGACATTTGAAGCCCATGTCCAGGATCTGTCTGTGTGTGGTGGCTCTTGATGCACTAACTACAGCCTCAGGCCACTCCTTGTGAAAGTCCCCAACACTTTTGAATGGCCTTTTCCTGACAATCCTCTCCAGGCTGCGGTCATCCCTGCTGCTTGTGCACCTTTTTCTTCCACACTTGTCCCGTCCACATAACTTTCTATTAATGTGCTTTGATACAGCACTTTGGGAACATCCAACTTCTTCTGCAATTACCCTTTGAGGCTTTCTTTCCTTATGGAGGGTGTCAATGATGGTTTTCTGCACAACTGTCAGGTCATCATTCTTTCCCATGATTGTGATTCCTACTGCACCAGACTGAGAGACAATTTAAAGGCTCAGGAACCCTTTGCTAAGCGGTATGGATTAATTAGCCGACTAGAGTGTGACACTTTGAGCCTAGAATATTGAACCTTTTCACAATATTCAAATTTTCTGAGATTGTGAATTTGGGGTTTTCATAAACTATAAGCCATAATCATCCAAATTATGGCTTGAAATTTCTTGCTTTTCATGTAATGAGTCTATCTCATATATTAGTTTCACCTTTTGAGTTGCATTACTGAAATAAATGAACTTTTGCACAATATTCAAATTTTTCGAGTTTTACCTGTAAGGAGAGAGAACATGTACTTTTCAGAGGTCCTACATTTTTCTATTTAACATCCTTTTTTTATTGATTTCATGTAATATTCTTATTTTCTGAGATTGTGAATTTGGGGTGTTCATAAGTTGTAAGCCATAATCATCCAAATTATAACAAAGGCTTGAAATATCTCGCTTTGCATGTAATGAGTCTATCTCATATGTTAGTTTCACCTTTTGAGTTGCATTACTGAAATAAATGAACTTTTGCACAATATTCAAATTTTTTGAGTTTTACCTGTAAGGAGAGAGAACATGTACATCAGAGAAGATGGCAGGGGTGGCTTGCTGCTCTGGTCCATATCTCAGCTGCTCAGCCCCTTCCTTCATGTTGTAATTAGAGACAACTGCAGGAGGAGCGCAGAACATGGTAGCTGGTGCTGGCCACCACAGAGAGGCAGCTTCTCGGGAGGTATTTTGTACTGCTGAGGGATTATATTGTTCTGTACATTGGTAGATGGTTCTGCAGCAAAATCAAATAGAAGAAGTTCTGCTTGAAAAGCATATTGTCCTGAACTGGGGCAGTATATTGTGCTGCACTATGGTGTTGGATTCTGCTTGGGCAGCATAGTGTGCTGCAGTGTGGTGTTTGGTTCTGCTGGAATAGTATTTTGGGCTCCACTGGGGTATTTGGCTCTGCTGTAGAACTAAATACCAAAGTGTAGCACAGTATACTGCCCCTCTGTGGTATTGCTGGTCCTGCCTATGCATGTTGGCCCTGCCTACTGAAATGTTAGGCCTCCCTACAGTTTGGGGCCAATTTTAGTTTCTTTTTTTTTTCATGGTTGACTTTAAATTACCAATCCGCCCCTGCTTATAGATACTGGTAGACTGTTATGGAGATCTAGGGTGCTCTGTGCTAAACTAATGGAAAACATGAGGCCCATATACTTGCACAGGGGTCTCGTGCTGAAAGTAGCTGTCGACTTTAATAACCAGGTGCAATCACATCTGCATTGAGCTTGTACAGTATGTTCTCTCTGTAATCATATGGGTTTCTTTCAGGTGCGGTACTCCGGTTTCCTCTCAGACTGTGCTGAGACTTAATTAATTTCATATAACATTGGCTCTGGTGTGAGATAAGGAAATGACACTATAAGTCTCATACGAAAACAAATAATTGCAATCTGTATATCGGGCTGTGGAATATGTTAGCGGTAGTATAGAAGTAACGTGAAAGTGAATCATTGGCTATGTGCTGCAGTTTCACTTAGTATAATCTTGAAGCTCAGATACATGGACTGCCATGAGGAAACCAGATTTATTCTCATGGATTCAAGTAAAATCTTTTATCATAAATATTGTAGCATGTTCCATTATATGTGTATTATAAAGAGGTTGATTATGTTGGTCCCACATGGTAGCATGTGGAGTGTCTACAGGTCTCTATCACCACTGTGTGAACATAAATTTGTGCCACAATTTGCGACTTCGCTCCACTCACGCCAGGTCTAAATAAGTGGGGGTGGAGGGAAAGGGGACGGGCCGGCAGCACCATCTGATTTACCATTTTCTACACCTGTTTCAGTCGTAGAAAAAGGTCTAAATGTAAGACGGCTAGGAAGCTGTGTTACATTTAGAAATGATGCAGTATGTGCCAATGTTATGGAGAGACCGGTGCGTCTTCATAACTTCGGCGGATCCACCCCCAGCTTAGGGCTTTATTAAGACCACCGTCCAAAACGTCAGACTTAATAAATGTGCCTCAAAGTGTCTTTGAAAGTGGCTTTTCCACTGCCATAATATGGTGCTATTAGTACCATAAAAAGGCACCCGCAAAGGCATGTATGGCAAAGGCATGAATAGATTGTTGTAGCAAAACTGTGGCACAGTCGATTGGACTCCATGTCTATGAAGGTACAGACACTTGTAGTATGGAGCCCAATGGGACGCCATAAAGGCTCTGAAGAATTAGCCTTATGTAGATTTATTATCTGCACAAGAAATATGGTTCCACACATTAAAGAAGTTTTCCAAGATTTTTTTACTGACGATCGTCTTTGGTATCTGATGGGTGGGAATCCAAAACTCAGGACCACCGCTGATCAGCTTTTTGAGAAGGTACCGACACTCACAGTAGCACTGCTGCCTTCACTGAGCTCAGTAAGCACAGCGCCATACATTGTACAGCCACTGTGTCATGAACTTACCTTTCCGGGCTCAAGCGCTGCAGTCTCTGGCTTCAGAGCGGCCGCGCCAGGTGAGATGAGCCGCCAGGCACGGGCCCCCCGGGATGCGCTGTATTGACACGTTCACCCTGGTGGTGTGACCAAGTCCTTAGCATCAGGACGCAATGCTCTTTCTCCCCACAGTGGACAAGTGCTGGGGGAGACTAGCAGTGAGCTGATTACTCAGCTGATCTATTCCTGTGCTATTGTTCTGACTAATGGAGTGCCGAGTCATGACCTATCAGATTTTGATCCTAGGACTCAAAGCTCTATTTAACCCCTTAAGGACCGGGCTCATTTTCACCTTAAGGACCAGGCCATTTTTTGCAAATCTGACCAGTGTCACTTTAAGTGCTGATAACTTTAAAACGCTTTGACTTATCCAGGCCGTTCTGAGATAGTTTTTTCGTCACATATTGTACTTCATGACACTGGTAAAATGAAGTCAAAAAAATTATTTTTTTTGCACAAAAAAATACCTAATTTACCAAAAATTTGGAAAAATTTGCAAATTTCAAAGTTTCAGTTTCCTCTACTTCTGTAATACATAGTAATACCCCCAAAAATTGTGATGACTTTACATTCCCCATATGTCTACTTCATGTTTGAATTGTTTTGGGAATGATATTTTATTTTTTGGGGATGTTACAAGGCTTAAAAGTTTAGAAGCAAATCTTGAAATTTTTCAGAAATTTACAAAAACTCAATTTTTAGGGACCAGTTCCGGTCTGAAGTCACTTTGCGAGGCTTACATAATAGAAACCACCCAAAAATGACCCCATCTAAGAAACTACACCCCTCAAGGTATTCAAAACTGATTTTGCATACATTGTTAACCCTTTAGGTGTTGCACAAAAGTTATTGGCAAATGGGGAGGAAATTTGAGAATTTCATTTTTTTGTCTAATTTTTAATTTTAACCCATTTTTTCCACTAACAAAGCAAGGGTTAACAGCCAAACAAGATTGTATCTTTATTGCCCTGACTCTGCCGTTTACAGAAACACCCAATATGTGGCCGTAAACTACTGTACGGCCACACAGCGGGGCGTAGAGTGAAAGGTGCGCCGTATGGTTTTTGGAAGGCTGGTTTTTATGGACTGGTTTTTTGACACCATGTCCCATTTGAAGCCCCCTGATGCACCCCTAGAGGAGAAACTCCCTAAAAGTGACCCCATTTAAGAAACTACACCCCTCAAGGTATTCAAAACTGATTTTACATACGTCGTTAACCCTTTAGGTGTTGCACAAGAGTTATTGGCAAATGGGGATGAAATTTGAGAATTTCATTTTTTTGCCTAATTTTCAATTTTAACCCATTTTTTCCACTAACAGAGCAAGGGTTAACAGCCAAACAAGACTGTATCTTTATTGCCCTGACTCTGCTGTTTACAGAAACACCCCATATGTGGCCGTAAACTACTGTATGGCCACACAGCGGGGCGTAGAGTGAAAGGTGCGCTGTTTGGTTTTTGGAAGGCAGGTTTTGCTGGACTGGTTTTTTGACACCTTGTCCCATTTGAAGCCCCCCTGATGCACCCCTAGATTAGAAATTGCATAAAAGTGACCCCATCTAAGAAACTACACCCCTCAAGCTATTCAAAACTGATTTTACAAACTTTGTTAACCCTTTAGGTGTTGCACAAGATTTAATGGAAAATAGAGACACAATTTCAAAATTTTACATTTTTGGCAGATTTTCCATTTTAATATTTTTTTTCCAGTTACAAAGCAAGGGTTAACAGCCAAACAAAACTCATTATTTATGGCCCTTATTCTTTAGTTTACAGAAACACCCCATATGTGGTCGTAAACCGCTGTACGGGCACATGGCAGGGCGCAGAAGGAAAGGAATGCCATACGGTTTTTGGAAGGCAGATTTTGCTGGACTGGTTTTTTGACACCATGTCCCATTTGAAGCCCCCCTGATGCACCCCTAGAGTAGAAACTCCAAAAAAGTGACTCCATTTTAGAAACTACGGGATAGGGTGGCAGTTTTGTTGGTACTAGTTTAGGGTACATATGATTTTTGGTTGCTCTATATTACACTTTTTGTGCAGCAAGGTAACAAGAAATAGCTTTTTTGGCACGTTTTTTTTTTTTTTTTGTTATTTACAACATTCATCTGACAGGTTTTATTATGTGGTAATTTTATAGAGCAGGTTGTCACGGACGCGGCGATACCTAATATGTATACTATTTTTTTTATTTATGTAAGTTTTATACAATAACTTCATTTTTAAAACCAAAAAAATGTTTTAGTGTCTCCATAGTCTAAGAGCCATAGTTTTTTCAGTTTTTGGGCGATTATCTTGAATAGGTCTCATTTTTTGCGGGATGAGATGACGGTTTGATTGGCACTATTTTGGGGTGCATATGACTTTTTGATCGCTCGCTATTACACTTTTTGTGACATAAGATGGCAAAAAATTGCTTTTTTTACACCGTTTTTGTTTTTATTTTTTTACGGTGGTCACCTGAGGGGTTAGGTCATGTGATATTTTTATAGAGCCGGTCGATACGGACGCGGCGATACCTAATATGTATACTTTTTTTTTATTTATGCAAGTTTTACACAATGATTTCATTTTTGAAACAAAAAAAATCATGTTTTAGTGTTTCCATAGTCTAAGAGCCATAGTTTTTTCAGTTTTTGGGCGATTATCTTGGGTAGGGTCTCATTTTTTGCGGGATGAGATGACGGTTTGATTGGTACTATTTTGGCGTACATGCAACTTTTTTGATCACTTTTATTACCTTTTTTGGGAAGTAAGGTGGGCAAAATTTCAATTTTCTCATAGTTTTTATTTTTTTATTTTTATGGCGTTCACCGTGCGGGGAAAGTAACATGACCGTTTTATAGATCAGGTCGTTACGGACGCGGCGATACCTAATATGTGTAGTGTATTTTATTTTTTTCATTTTTATTCAGTGATAAATTTTTTTTTTTTTATCTTAACTTTTTTCACTTCTTTTTACATTTTTGTGACCCAGACCCACTTGGTTCTTGAAGATCCAGTGGGTCTGATGTCTGTATAATACAGTACAGTACAATATATATTGTACTGGACTGTATTTTACTTACACTGAACAGATCTATGCTTTTAGCACAGATCTGTTCAGCACCATGGAGAGCAGGACGCCTGAGCAGGCGTCCTGTTGCCATGGGAACCTTCCCCGTCTGCTCAGAACTTCGCAGACGGGGAAGGGTAAGCACGAGCTGAGGGGGGCTCTCTTGGGGCTGTCGGGGGGCTCTCTCCCTCTCCATCGGGGGGCTGCAAAGGCACAGCAGCCCCCCGATGGAGAGGGAGGGAGCTCCCTGACCGATGACAGTTAACTTTTTCCATACAGTGGTCTGTACGGACCGCGGTATGGAAAGGGTTAAACGGCTGACATCTGCACAGATGTCAGCCGTTTATACCAGGGTGCCAGCAATGTGCTGGCACCCTGGTATACCCACTAGAAGCCAACGATCGTTCATGGGGAGGCGGGCGGGGGATCGCGATCCCGCCTGCCGCACCGCCCGCCTCCCGCAACGCCCCCACCGCCTGCGACACCCCCCCCCCCGCACCACCCGCCGGCATAAAATCGTGCAGGGGT
The DNA here is from genome assembly GCF_905171765.1 of Bufo bufo. NCBI lineage: Eukaryota > Metazoa > Chordata > Amphibia > Anura > Bufonidae > Bufo > Bufo bufo. The sequence continues at coordinate 562,879,695 of NC_053392.1, read as the reverse complement.
GCAGGGGGGGGGGGTGAAAAATATAGATTTTAGCCACTCTAAAGTTTCTGATCCCCGCGGTCAGGGCCCGCGGGGATCAGAAACTGCAAAAAGCGCAGCAAACCGCAGGTCTGAATTGACCTGCGGTTTGCTGCGATCGCCGATACGGGGGGGGTCAAATGACCCCCCCCTGCATTGTTACGGGATGCCGGCTGAATGATTTCAGCCGAAATCCCGTTCCGATTAACCCCTGGGGCGCCCGAATACAGATTTTAAGTCAGGACGTACCGGTACGTCCTTGGTCCTTAAGGACTCGGGAAATAGGGCGTACCGGTACGTCCTATGTCCTTAAGGGGTTAAACCCCTTCCTGGCCATACACCAGTGCCAGTGATAGTCTGTGATTCCCCAGCTGTACTCCCGGTTCCAGTTCTGTCTGTGTATTTGGTTGCTTATATTATTGACCTTGTCTTGCTTTTGACCACTCTCTGCCTCTCTGGCTTGGCTATTTAACTACCCTCCGTCTTTCGATTTGGTTCTATATCGTCCTCCTGGTTCTGACCCATTCCTGTATTAAAATGTCGGGCGGCACTGTGCTCGATGTGGGTGCTCGGTCAGCGGTTGTCATCCCAGGTAAATCAATGAAGAAGAAACCGGCACTCCAATTTGCTGGATAATATGCAGTGACGCGCGTTTCGGCACATACATGTGCCTTTGTCAAACAGTGAGTGTACAGCTGATTGCAAAGATACAAAGTGAACAAGGACTTAAATAGCCCGCTCCAAGTCACTTGACCTGAGCGTCACTTCACTTCAATGGGGCTGAGCTGCGCCTAGGCCATGTGACCAATGAACGCTGCCTTCTCAAACAGCTGAATGGCAGGGGTCAAGGGTGTCTGATACTGATAGGTCTTCAGTTAAAAAATCTCAGAAAACTCCTTTAACAATCCTCTCGTTGACAAGGGGAGGTTCCTTTAATTTATAATGTCTCCAAATAATGACCTTAGTATATAATTTGTGGTAAAGAGATGTCATGATACAATATTTGCCACAGTACATGAAGAGACAGCTAATTGAATCTTGAATTACAACAGTGTCTTTACTCCAGCAAGCCTATTTGATAAATAGCCAATTTATCACTTGTTATCATTAGAGTAAAGATTGGCTTGCTAATGCTTGTTTTTAATCAATTTTCCATTTAAGTCCTTTATCTCAACATCTGCCAGAACAAAACACAACTAAAGCTGTCATTAGACTCTATATATTATTTGTGATTTTATCTGGTTTCTTCATCATTTTTAAGACCAGCTTGTATCCTTCTAAAGCTATTTCCACTTATTAAGTTGTACTTTACTTTTTTCTTTGATGTAATCTATAGGTGCATAATAACCCTAACCATAAACTTGGCAAGAAAAATATATAAAAAATAAATAAATCAGATAATAGGATATGCCTATAATTTATATTTTCATTTGAGTGGCTTGATCGAATCAGTAATAATTGACCAAGTCCTTTAAGGGATGAGGAAAGATAAAAAGTCTTAAAGTCAATTGTAAGTTAGTGTACAGTATATTCTGTGTAGGCGTGGGAAAAGTTCCTAGAAATTATGGTGAATGTATCTGAAGAGCTCAGTTGTCCCAACAAATAACCTTTTAATAACTTCTGGGCCAGTATGCTTTAGCATAGCTATGAATTCAAGTCAGAACCGCAATAGGATTTCCACGGATTTCAAATCAAATACATGTTGGATTTTCTGCAGTCTGAATGTACCCTTATACATATGGCAGCTACTGATTAAATTCCTTTTAAAAGAGAGCACTGTAGGATAAATGTATCAAGCCCTGCACGCCATAATTCTGGGTTCAAAAAGTTACAAAAGAGGGTTTTTGCAACATTTTGAATTTTTTTACACCACTCACTCCAGTTTTGAAAAGAGGATAGGAAAGTGGACATGGCTAGATATGTTAATTAGTTTCACTCCACACTTATCAACTGCAAAGTGTTGTAATCTTGCTCTAGTAAAAGGGTGGAGTAGAAAGTGGAGAGACCTTTCACATATCAGTGTTAAAGAGGACCTTTCACCACTCCTGACATGTCTGTTTTAATAGCTTCATGCTTTCCCCATGTAATAACAATTCGGAGAATCTTTTATTATGTCTCTATGATGTGCCATTCCTTTATTATTCCTGATAGAAGTTATGAATAAATTACTATTAGCCTTCAGTAAGGGTACAAAGGGGAGGTAACAAGTTAGGGGTGTGTCCCTGCACAGTCTGAAAATCGCAGCACTGATTGGATAGAGTGAGTCTGTGCAGGCACCCCCCCCCCCAACTGGTTACCTCCCCTCTGTACCCTTACTGAAGGCTAATAGCAATTCATATATAACTTCTAGTAGAAATAATAAAGGAATGGCACATCATAGAGCCATAAGAATAGATGTTCCAGAATTGTTATTACATGGGGAATGCATGTAGCTATTAAAACAGACATGTCAAGAGTGGTGAAAGGTCCTGTTTAAGGGTACTTTCACACTTGTAGCAGAGAATTCCGGTAGGCAGTTCCATCGCCGGAACTGCCTGCCGGATCCGTCAAAACGTATGCAAACTGATGGCAGTCGTCAGACAGATCAGGATCCTGATCCGTCTGACAAATGCATTGAAATGCTGGATCTGTCTCTCCAGTGTCATCCGGAAAAACAGATCCGGCATTTATTTTTTTATTTATTTTTTGCGGTCTGAGCATGCGCAGACCGCAATTCTGGATCCGTTTTAATTACCGGATCCGGCATTAATGCCTTTTTAAATGGGAAAAAATTATCCTGCATTCCAGCAAGTGTTCCTAAATTTTGGACGGAGATAAAACATGCTGCAGTATTATCTCCGTCCTGAAAAGGCAAAAAGACTGAACTGAAGACATCCTGAATGGATTACTCTCCATTCAGAATGCACAAGGATAAAACTGATCAGTTCTTTTCCAGTATTGAGTCCCTAGGACAGAATGCTAGTTTGAAAGTACCCCCTGTTTTACACCTGCAGATTTTTTGATATATGACAGGGATCTCAAGTCTCCCTGAAGTTCAGGGAGTCTCCCGCTATTAGATAGCGGCTCCCTGACACCCGCATGTGAGACAATATCTCCCGGAAAGGTTTACTGATAGCAGAGCAGAGAGATAAGAGAAGTGACAGGACAGAGTTTAGATTACAGGTTGAATTAACCCTTTAGGGTCAAATTGGCTTCTCAAGGAGATCTATATGTTAAAGGCATCCCTTCTTCTGTCTCATTCAGTAGCTATATAACTATTGAGAGAGATGTATTTTTTTTAAAAACATTTACACATTTAACCCTCCATTTTAATTATATTATTTACCCCAGTGTTAAATTCACCCCCCCCCGGATGCTTGTTTTTTTCCTACAGTGGGGTAGATAATTACACACAGGGTTTTAAAGAATAAACTTCCTGACTCAGACTAAGAGCCGACTCAGCGAGTCAGCAAGTGAATGGAAGCATCCGCGCATGCGCATTGCGCAACCTAAGCTTCGGTTCACTTGCTTCTTGTCAGCTCAGCGAGTGAACCAATTCATGTGAAAGATCCGAACTTCCCATCTCTAGTTTACTCGCAGTAAACCTTTCCGGCAACCTGTAGCAGTGCCCCCTTCTCGGCGCGTGCGCACAGTGCAAGAAGAAGCCGATGCCAGCAGTCCGCAACGGCGCATCAGGCTGAGCCTGTGCGAACGCGCGGGATCTCAAAGCGGGAGGAGGGGGAGGGAGGGAGAGGCGGCGCTGGGCACGAACGGCGATGCGTGCGGCGGGCACCATGCATCCACAGACCTCCCCTGCTTGGGCACCTTAATTCAATGATTGACAGGTTAGTAAAACCTGTTTTTCCGCAGAATAAAGCCACAAATAGCTTCTATAAGGCCACCTTAGAAATCAGAATGCTACCTGGACATGAGCAGATGTTTAGCTCACAGGGCTTATAGGTGGTGACAGAATCCCTTTAATCATATACAGGGTAATGAGCCCCGTCCTCCACACCATAGAGCAAAGTGTGCAGATACTGATTATGTTTGGAAAATGTAATAAAAAGTTCGTGAAAAAAAAAAAAAAAAAAAACTCCCTGAAATGAGAAGTGCACCTCCCTGAAATGAGTTTTTGCAGGTTGGGATGTCTGCATATGATCGCTAATGAACGTTCATAGTAAGGCTCGTTAGCGATCATCTGGCAGTCTTATACTGCTGATAATTGCCTGTTGAACGAGCAGACACTCGTACATCGGGCAATCCAAATCTTTTTACTGGTTAAAAAATCATTCTTTGCAGGCGGCAGATCATAGTGTCTAATCACGATCTGCTGGCGGCAAACAACTGGACAGCATGAGGATGAGAGATGGTATAATGATCACTTCTCCCCATGCTGTGGAGGAGATCACTGCATGTAATAGCAGTAGTCTCCTCCACTTGCGAACAGGCGATTGCAAGGAAGGAATGCTTCCTTCCTGACAATCGCCAGCAGAATTGGGCTGTCTAATAAAGCCTTTAGACTTAAAGATGCACTGGATTTATCAAACATTGTTCGAGATTTGATAAATTTGGCCCAAACTACAGCAACATAGATTTCTGCAAAACTGACTATAGAGGGAGGTTTATCATGAGGATCATTTTTTAAGTCAATCAGAAGCTGCCACAGGAAGAGGAACTTCCCGCATTTTGTGATATTTATTATAAAAAGTAAAACTAAAGCTTAAAAATATCAAATTTTCACAGCAGAGCTTTACTATAGATGAATTGTTTGGGCAGCTGCCTACTAATGTTGAGCGCGAATATTCAAATTGGAAATATCGCCACTTCAAGAATTCGGGAATATTTAGAATTAGTGCTATATACTCGTATTCGCGAATAGTGCTGATTGCGAATATTCTAATCGTGAATTTATTGTGAATTTATCGCAAATTTATTGTGAATATCGGCACTTACCAACATCCCTAGCAACAAATATGAAAGTTGCCTACCCATTAGTGTTGATCGCAAATATTCTAACGGCAAATTTTTATCGCAAATATATTACATTGCCGATTTTCGCAATCAAGTAAATAATGACTGGAGATCGCAAATTCTCAAATTTGAAAATTTATAGCGAATATTCGGCTAAAAATGTGCAAAATATTGCAAATTCGAATTTTGCCTATGCCGCTCATCACTACTACCCACTGAATAGATAGCTTGGGGTTTAAATCTCACTGAGACCTGCGGAATAATCTTTATAGTAAAAGGTATGGCAGAATTTTTTTTTTTACTTTCCAGCTTTGTTTATTTTATGGAAAAAATTAAAATTTTCTGCAAAGTTATTTTTATTAAAGTAATAACAAAGCAAAAATCATTATAGTTTTTTGTAACATCCTTAGTATGAGACATCACAACATCACAAAACCGTATAAGGTAACACTGTAATCATAATAACTTGTACAATATAGTGAACACATTATTTATGGTAATTGGTAAATGGAGTAATTTGTTTTCCTTTCATTTCAGTTTGGGGGGGGGAGTGTGTTTTATAGGGCAAAAGATATGTTATATATAGTGCAGTAAGATTGACTTCTGCTGTTTTTTTTTTTTTCTTTGTGTAACCTATAAAATTATTATTATTTACAGGTCTGTCAAGTGGACATTTCCATATACTGTACATGTACTATAGTAATAGTAGTATTATTAGTATTACTATATGATTTAGGCCTAAAAATAATTTATGCAATTTGTTTCTACAATTTATATTTTCATTAAAAACTTGCTTTGACTTCTACCTGGTAAGTAATGATTCTTCTTTTATAGCCATTTTTAGTGTTGAGCGAAGCAAAGCATTCAAAGCGGAATTTGGTCTGAAGTTTAGGAAAACTTAGATTCACAATGAATCTGAATTTCCTTGGGCTTCATGGTAACTAGTGATGATTGAGCATGCTCAGCCGAACACCTGTTCGGCTCAAGCATCTCGATGCTCTGCACATGGCGGTACTCGGCCGAGTACTGCATGTGCTTGAGTGCCATGCTCGAGTCTCCTCCTCGCACGTTTCTTGGCTGCTACACAGCCAATAAACGTGCAGGTGAGTACTGCTCTCACTGTAATGCCAGTAGCCATGTTTGGTACTGACATTACAGTGATTAGCTGGCCGGAAAGCATGTTCGACTCATTCGTAGTCAGAGAGAGCTGATCATAGGAAGAGACAGAGAGTGTAGGGAGTGTAATTGTATAATTTCTTTGTACAAAAACGTTTCAGAGACCCAAAAGTCCTTGTAAGGACTATTGTGTGTCACAGCAGCAATACGGTATATGTTTGTAGAGCAACCTGCGATAAATTGCTTAGTGTTAGGGAGAGCTGTGCATAGGAAGGGAGAGACAGTGTAGGGAGTAAAATAGGAAGACTTTTATACAAAAAAACTTTTCAGAGACCCAAAAGTCCTTTTGAGGACTATTGTGTGTGACAGCAGCAATATATATTTTTAGTGAATCCTGCGCTAAATATCTTGTAATAGGCCCCTGCAGACAGTTAAATTATTCGCGCCACATCTTCTGTGTAAAGTGTGCACATCCCTAAAATATCAGTGACATCCAGTGTACTTTTTCCATAGACGGAGTCCGCTGCGGACAGTTAAATTATCTGTGCCACATCTCCTGTGTAAAGTGTGTGCATCCCTAAAATATCTGTGACATCCAGTGTACTTTTTCCATAGACGGTGTCCGGTGCGGACAGTGAGATTAGCTGCGCCACATCTCCTGTGTAAAGTGTGTGCATCCCTAAAATATCAGTGACATCCAGTGTACTTTTTCAATAGACGGTGTCCGGTGCGGACAGTGAGATTAGCTGCGCCACATCTCCTGTATAAAGTGTGTGCATCCGTAAAATATCTGTGACATCCAGTGTACTTTTTCAATAGACGGTGTCCGGTGCGGACAGTGAGATTAGCTGCGCCACATCTCCTGTGTAAAGTGTGCGCATCCCTAAAATATCTGTGACATCCAGTGTACTTTTTCTGTAGACGTTGTCCGCTGGGGACAGTGACCTTACCAGGGCCACATCTGCAGTGTAGCGTGTGCGCTTAAAAAAAATTCTGTGACATACATTGTAATTTTTCCGTAGACGGTGTCCGCTTCTGACAGTAAACTTGCAAGGGCCACATCTGAAGTGTAACGTGTGCGCTTCAAAAATGTATCTGTGACATACAGTGCAATTTTTCCGTAGACGGTGTCCGCTTCTGACAGTAACCTTACCAGGGCCACATCTGCAGTGTAACATGTGCCCTTTATCTGTGACATACAGTGTACTTTGTCAGCTTTGAAACCATACTCCCCCCGGAACCCGAAGACTTTTGTTTCCCGGAAGCAGCTCGGCGGCTCATGGGAATAACGCAGCCGGATCGGCAGTCGTCATCGTTTATGATCGGAACGACGACGGTATCTGATCGTCTTCGAACCTCCGAATTTCGTTTTTGATTAATGAAAACATTCTTGGCAAATGCTTTCACTTTGGTTTGTCTTGCGGCGGTCCAAGAATTTCACCTCTAGCGGTGCAATACAGATGCCCCCGGCCGTCCCTCTTACTCATGGCCCCAGTTCCATAAACCAACAAAATAGAAACGGAGTCCTATTCCACTATTCCTAGCTGAAGTATTCAGGCGACCCGGCCTGCTTTGAACACTGTACATTTTTTTAATGTTCAGCTCAGCAACAGGCCCTCAACCATAATGTTTTAGAGGGTCAGCTCAGCAGCAGGCCCTCGCATATAATTTTTTAGAGGGTCAGATCACCTGCAGGCCCTCGCATATAGATTTTTACAGGGTCAGCTCACCTGCAGGCATTACCTACAGTCTTTTACAGGGTCAGCTCACTTGCAGGCCGTCACCTAATTATACTTAATAGGTAATTTGCACCCATGCTGCCTTGCTTGGATGTGGTAGCCGTAGCCGTTTCTCAGGCTCCCTCTCCAGAATCAAACACTAATTCCCCCTTACCTGTGGTCACCATGGTTGGCGCTGAAAATAACATCAAAAGTTAATAGGGCAGACATCCAAATGGATCGTCACGGGGACGTGCGATCAGCCCCAGGTTATCTAGAGTCACCAAAGCGGCAGAAGGCCCTCGTCCACAATGTTTTAGATGGTCGGATCAGCAGGCATGTTTATGAGGGTCACCAGCAGTCCATCAATCATAATTTTTCTAGACTGTGTATGATGCCCTCCTTTATGTGTAACAAAAGGGTGTATTGTAGTGCCGGTTCCTAGTAATTTTTGGCACCCCCTTCACTTAGTGCATAGGCTTTATGAGTGTAGGAGTCCCACTACCTGAACAATTGTACCACAATGTGAATGAGGCCCTCCTTTATGTGATATACAGGTTGTATCAGAGTGCCTCTTACTTGTAATTTTTGGCAGCACTTGCACTTTATATAAAAGTAAATATACAGGAAAGAATGTTTCCTAACAATGTTTCCTCTAAAATCAATTATAGTTTTGTGCGTATTATTGTTAGTCTGTAAAAGTGGAGTACTACTCGGACAACATCGTTCCCAGCAGCGACCTGGGAGTCCAAGATGCATCCAGACATCCTCCCCATGCAGTTCCCGAACCATTTCGGTGGTGTTTACATTAATTTCTAACCTTTTCATATGAACCAGGCAGGCACCCTCTCCGCTTCAGAGCAGGTGGTGCCTGGTTTAATGCTCGGGTTCTCCCATTGACTTCCATTATACTCGGTTGCTTGGTAGAGCACCTGAGCATCCTGATGTGTTCGGCCTGAGCACCCGAGCACTATGGTGCTCGATCAACACTAATGGTAACTAATCAGTTTTTCCTAAAATGACAGCTGCAAAAGTTACAAAGTGAAAGTAAGAAGCCCAGGAAAGCGAGATCACCCATAATGCCGTGCAGCCAGTCAGTCTGCAGATATTCATCACCTGTGATGTCACAGCCCTATAAAATACTCATCCCGTTCGGTCTCCGCTATTGTTCTGTGAGCTGGGCATAGGAAGAGACATGACAAGCGCTCATATGCTAGGGACAGTGTTGCGGAAAATTATTAATAGAAGAATATTGAAGAGGGAGTCTCCAGGGAGACTTATTCTGCGTCAGTTTTATTTATTTATTCCTACACTTACTTATTACTACATCAGTTGTAAATGTAATTCAATACCAATAAGATGGAAGCCTTTATTATTCTGGTGCCAGTATGCCAACTAATACCATCCAGTCTGCACACCTTAGGGGGAGCCAGGTCTTAATGATGATCATCCTCATCTTTTGCTGGCTTTACTTCTTCCAAATCATCCTTCAAAGTCTCCATGTCCTAGAAAAGTCAACAAGATACAGAAAGAGGACGAGCTGGATGTTCCCGATGACATTGTCACGGCCTTTGATGTGCGCTGTGACACTTGGCCACGCTTGCTGTTGACTGCGGCAACGTGTTGCTGTGTCTGCATGCGGGGCAGTGTCACGGCCTTTGTGGTGTGTGCCGTGACATGGTTGCCTTGCATGTTGTTGCCTCCGGCAACGTGTATTTGTAAAGGTGTTTTCCCTGCTTTGGTGTAAATGGGGTTAAGGTGTGTTTGGTAGGTGTGGTGGGTGTGACCTCAGGCCTCCTTATATGTTGGCGTGGTGGAGCATGAGTTCAGTTTGTATTTTGTTGTCAGCTTGGTGTGGAGCTCTGCTCCTGGGCTGTTGTGATTATGTCTGTGTGAGCCACCGTTATTTGCTATATTTGCTTCCCCTCCGGCTTGCTTCTGTTTACCCTTCCCCACCTGTGGTGTATGTTGTATGGTGTGGGCCTTGTTTGCTGGTGTGTGTGCTCCGAATGGGGCTTGCTTTCCTGGAGGGGTTTAAGCAAACAGCTAGACTGTGAGTTTCCGGTCCATCTCGTCAGCGACAGGTAAGTCCTGATAACTTTTGTTGTCTGTTGTCTTATGTACTTACCTGTCGTTCGGCTGTGGCCCTGTCTAGTTGGTGGTCAGTTGCTGGGCTTCAGGAGATACCATTCATCCGTGGTGAAGGATGAAAGGGTGGTCTCTGCCCTGTCTTCAGGATTAGGGCACAGCCGGGATTCCCAGGGTCCTAGGTCAGTGAGCATGAGCCCCTTTACCATCTGAGGCGGCTCATGCGCTAGGAGTCTAGGGAGAACCTAGGGTTGCATTAGGAGGTGACTTTACTCCCTGTTCCCTGCTATCTGGCTAGCAGCCACCGCCATTGCACGGCGGGGGGTTTCCCCCTCGCCCCGCCGTGACAGACATATTCTCATCACTATTATATGATGTGAAAAATGAGGAAAAGCAGATGACAAAAAAAGGGCTCCCACCTGTAGGGCAGAAGAGCGCTGGGGTTGGAGAAGTGGGTATGCCAGAGCTGATTATTATTCCGTTTTTACTGTCAAATAACCTGCAGGAGCTAAGAACAGCAATAATTTGCATGCTTTGCTTCCACCTAACCAGAGAAATCCCATACCAGCAACAGCCCCTGTTGGTTCATTAAAGGTGCCACACGGCCATTAACAATGAAGAAGGACTATACAGTGCGGTCTTCATTATTAAATGAACGGTAGCTACAGGCTAATTGGCCACACATTTCTTCACTGCAACATGGACCCTGATTTACAGTGATTCGTGATGAATTAATTTGTAATGGATCGAATTTCTTGGCTAACTTCTCCGAAGTTGCTAAATCTAATTTTTCTAAATTTCGCTCATCTCTAGCCATTTTAAGTAAAGTGCATTAACAGTTCTTTTAAATTACTATAACTTTTAGTCTTTCGAGCAGCAAATAATTTGTCAGCAGAATGGTATCCCAAAGAAATTTAATTTCCGTCCTCTGGATGTATCTGTGTTTCATAGACTGAAGATGAGATGGTCAGTTTGAGCCAAAATAACCTGTAATGTATTTCTGCAGTGTATCCGTTGGACAGAATTATCCATCCCGGACTGTTCAGTGGACATGTGATGTTCTGCAGCTCAGAGCTAGATCTGATGAATGTCTCCTTTACAGTGAACAGTCCGTCCTTGTATCATTCTTTATTGGAACAATTCTCTGTTTTTGGTGCCAAATTCAGTTTGATATTTAATGTCAAGTAAACCGTACAGAAATGTGACCTCTAAGTCATATGTAATGAAATTGAACTTTCATAAATGTGATCTGATCTGCACAATTTTAACCTTTTTTTTTACATTTCATTTATAGGTGCTATTGCAGATCTACAACTAAACAACATTGACCTCACAGAAAGGGATAAGGTTGTTGGTGTATAATTCAACATATATTTATTACTCACCTCATCAATTCCCTGCTGCTTCTGTTCCAATGCTGCTCTAGTCCTCATTGCATTCTACTTCCTGATCCTGGCTCGACATACAGGAAATAGGTGAAATGCTCAGTCAAGCAATCACTCCATTAGAAGCCTTTTTTTTTTACAGGACAAGTTGCCAAAATTTTAGGATCTATATAGGTTAGCATTTAATATATAAATATGTATTTTTTTTAAATGGTGGAATATACTTAGATATCAGTAGCAACAGCTTTTTCTTTAACATCATTCCCTTTTTAGTCTAAATGAGGGCATTAAATATCTATATGTTTATTAATTTCTTGGAGTTTCCTTCAATTAAAAAAAATATATTTTTTTTGTCTTTGTCAACTCTTGTGCAATTTTACTTAACAATCAGTTAATTTTTTTCATTCATTTATTATTATTATTATTATTATTATTATTATTATTATGGGGCCTTATCTCCATCATCTCCACTCAGGTGTATCTGCACTCTCAAGCAATGCTTGAAAAAGGTGGTTTGTAATGCTGAAAGGTAGCATTTGCATTGGTTGCACCTTCTTCAATAAATGGGTGGGGTTTTTCTATTTGACACCTGTGATGCTGTGATCTTTTTTCTACAGTGGAATTTTGGACGAGCGATCTGTTGATCTGTTAACACCAGGTTTGGGTCTGTTTGTTCACCTCTTCTTACCATTATCTTTGGAAAGGCCTAATTTTCATATTAGGGAAATGTATAACTAGTGTTGGGAGAGCATGCTTGGCCGAACACTAGTTCGGCTCAAGCATTGCTATGCTCAGCACATCGCGGTGTTCGGCCGAATATCGTATGTGCTCGAGCGCGATGCTCGAGTCAGTGTATTTAAATCTAATTTAGCCTCTATTTATGAAAAGTTTCTGGCGGGATTCAAACTCACAACCTTCTACATTACAGCCAAGAATATTATCCACTACACTATGGCCAGTTACTTAAAAAAAAAAATATATATATATGAGACTTCTGCTGTATAGGAATACTTACTAGTAGTAAGTATTCCTATACAGCAGAAGTCTCATTTATTTATTTTTTTGTAACTTGCCATGCAGCTCTATAGTGTAGTGGAGGTGGATAAGATGGTATAGTGTAGTGGTAGTGGATAAGATGGTATAGTGTAGTGGATAAGATGGAGTCAGAGCAGGGACTCCTAAGCCGAACTAGAGTCCCAACACCCTCCCCTCTTCAGAGCAGGGGGTGCCTGGTTTAATGCTCGGGTTCTCCCATTGACTTCCATTGTGCTTGGGTGCTCTGTAGAGAACCCAAGCATCAGGAAATGTTCTACTCGAGCACCAGAGCACACAAGCACTTTGTTGCTCGACCAACACAAATCATAACTGAGGAAAGGAGCATCAGATCAACAAAAGAAAAACAGTGTTTCAGCCAGGTGAACTACAGCTATGTGTCTCTGCAAATAGTTTGATAGGGAGGTTGTGGGTGACACATTTCATTTGAAGTAGCACTCCGATAACATTTTTAATTCTCTGGCCTGTTAGAAAAGTGCATGATGTAAACTGTAGTAAAGGTAATTTTCTCACTACAGTCTGTATTTGTGAGTTATAACCTCCCTTCTCATCCTCAGCTGTGTCATGTGACTAAAACTCTGAGTCTCTAAATAATACAGCATATTATGTGTGGACAGAAAGCCAGTTTCTATATGTATTCCTATTGGAGCCTCAATATAAGTCTCATAGAAATGAATAGAGAAGTAATTTCCTGTGGGGTGGGGATTCCTGGTCGCATGAAACAGCTAAGGATCAGAAGGGAGGTTACTCAAAAATACAGACACCAGTAAGAAAATGACATTCACTACAGATTATCTCATGCACCTTTCTAACATATCAGAGAATAAAATTGTTTGTGGGAGTGCTTCTTTACGCCTAAACATCACTACTGGATTAAGGCTGTTTTTATGTGCTTGACTAATTTTGAAGTGCTGCCGTAATCTTTTCTAACCATGAATTTCTAACCATGGATGGGTGAGTTGGACCAAACATACCAGGAGGTGAGCACCTGCCAATTCTATCTTTTCCTTGGAGTGTTTTAGTACCCTAGACCTGCGGGTATAAGGCTACTTTCACACTAGCGTTTTTGCTGGATCCGGCAGGGTTCAGAAAAAAACGCTTCTGTTACTGATAATACAACCATCTGCATTGACAATGAATGGGGACAAAACTGAAGCCTTTTTTACCGGCATTGATATCCTATGACAGATCTCAATACCGCAAAATATTAACGCTAGTGTGAAAGTAACCTTACAATGGTATCTGTGATTGTTTACTGTTTTATATGCAATGTGAATGTAATGACCTGTAATACACTTTATACACTAGAAGATGGGGTACGGTTGTCAGTGTTTGGTAACAGGAATGGAATTTACCATTCCTTCTCTATTGTTAGGAGATGGCTGGTCTGACTTCCTGCCAAGTGTGGGGCTGAGCAAGGGAGAGTCAATCTAGAGTAATGAGAATGCAATCCATCTCCCACTCCTCTAGGCCAGGTTGACCACAGAGGAGGCTCACCTAGGAGGACATAATTGCCCAGGGGAGACTGCAGGGCCCTAGGCCACAGAGGAATTGCAAACTACAGGGAGTGCAGAATTATTAGGCAAGTTGTATTTTTGAGGATTAATTTTATTATTAAACAACAACCATGTTCTCAATGAACCCAAAAAACTCATTAATATCAAAGCTGAATATTTTTGGAAGTAGTTTTTAGTTTGTTTTTAGTTTTAGCTATTTTAGGGGGATATCTGTGTGTGCAGGTGACTATTACTGTGCATAATTATTAGGCAACTTAACAAAAAACTAATATATACCCATTTCAATTATGTATTTTTACCAGTGAAACCAATATAACATCTCAACATTCACAAATATACATTTCTGACATTCAAAAACAAAACAAAAACAAATCAGTGACCAATATAGCCACCTTTCTTTGCAAGGACACTCAAAAGCCTGCCATCCATGGATTCTGTCAGTGTTTTGATCTGTTCACCATCAACATTGCGTGCAGGAGCAACCACAGCCTCCCAGACACTGTTCAGAGAGGTGTACTGTTTTCCCTCCTTGTAAATCTCACATTTGATGATGGACCACAGGTTCTCAATGGGGTTCAGATCAGGTGAACAAGGAGGCCATGTCATTAGATTTTCTTCTTTTATACCCTTTCTTGCCAGCCACGCTGTGGAGTACTTGGACGCGTGTGATGGAGCATTGTCCTGCATGAAAATCATGTTTTTCTTGAAGGATGCAGACTTCTTCCTGTACCACTGCTTGAAGAAGGTGTCTTCCAGAAACTGGCAGTAGGACTAGGAGTTGAGCTTGACTCCATCCTCAACCCGAAAAGGCCCCACAAGCTCATCTTTGATGATACCAGCCCAAACCAGTACACCACCTCCACCTTGCTGGCGTCTGAGTCGGACTGGAGCTCTCTGCCCTTTACCAATCCAGCCACGGGCCCATCCATCTGGCCCATCAAGACTCACTCTCATTTCATCAGTCCATAAAACCTTAGAAAAATCAGTCTTGAGATATTTCTTGGCCCAGTCTTGACGTTTCAGCTTGTGTGTCTTGTTCAGTGGTGGTCGTCTTTCAGCCTTTCTTACCCTGGCCATGTCTCTGAGTATTGCACACCTTGTGCTTTTGGGCACTCCAGTGATGTTGCAGCTCTGAAATATGACCAAACTGGTGGCAAGTGGCATCTTGGCAGCTGCACGCTTGACTTTTCTCAGTTCATGGGCAGTTATTTTGCGCCTTGGTTTTTCCACACGCTTCTTGCGACCCTGTTGACTATTTTGAATGAAACGCTTGATTGTTCGATGATCACGCTTCAGAAGCTTTGCAATTTTAAGAGTGCTGCATCCCTCTGCAAGATATCTCACTATTTTTGACTTTTCTGAGCCTGTCAAGTCCTTCTTTTGACCCATTTTGCCAAAGGAAAGGAAGTTGCCTAATAATTATGCACACCTAATATAGGGTGTTGATGTCATTAGACCACACCCCTTCTCATTACAGAGATGCACATCACCTAATATGCTTAATTGGTAGTAGGCTTTCGAGCCTATACAGCTGGGAGTAAGACAACATGCATAAAGAGGATGATGTGGTCAAAATACTCATTTGCCTAATAATTCTGCACGCAGTGTATGGTGTATTATAGTCAGCAGCGTGATAAATCACTTGAGCTATCAAGACTCCGCTGCAAATTGGTGTGTAACAGGTTCAGACACCATCACGACAATTCAGGACAGGCATAGCTAGAAGCCTACATTATTCAGTGTACACCCTCAGTCGCATGTGCCAGAGTAAAGCTGTAGGTAAAAGAATCCAGAGTCAGACAGCATCAACTAGCATGTTTCTGAGTGTCATCTTTGCAGCATTGCCATCCACCATACCCCATCATCTGGGAAGAGAGTAATTGTATTTTGCACGAATTGCTGATGAATGTGCTGCTATCTATTTTTGCACTCAGTAAAGTAAGATATTATTTGTTCAACCATCTTTGTCTGGTTTCTTTCATCATCAACTTTTTCACTGCATTGAACACTAGGGAGCGAAGGCCTGACCTCGGACACCGTGACACAACAACACTACATCAGTGCCACTACCATTCCCATCCTCTGCACCAGCTCCTCGGAGGGCACATTGAACTGTCCATTTTGATTTTTTTCTACATGCGTACAGAGAATTAAATGAATTTTCTCATTACTCATTACAAGTTATCCCCTATTTACAGGTTAGGGGATGCCTATTATATTGGTGGGAATCCTATCCAGGGCCGTCTTCAACTTGGGGCAAAAGGGGCAGCTGCCCCGGGCCCAGTTGATCCTGGGGTGCCCAAGCAGCTGCCTCTTGAGCCCCGCTGGCCACTGCCACAAATTCAATAACATCGAGTGGCGTGCCTAGGGGGAAGGGGAGATCTGCACCGGATGTCAGCTACACAGGGGGGTGCTGCCATGCATGCCTGCATGGAGGCACTCCAGGCAGCGAACTGTGAGAGAGTAAGAGTAGTGATTCTCTTAGGAGAAAAGACCTTAGATGACATCATCACCATGTGACCAGTAACATAGCAATATTATTGGTCACATGGCTATGAGGTAATGTAAGGTCCTTTCTATCTACCAGGATTGTTGCTGCAGGAGAAGTTTGCCATAATTGTGGAGCTTTTTTGTGTGAAGATTACATCAGAAAAAGGTGACATGGGCTGTTATGCTAATATACTGTAAGCTACTGTATAGTGGGGTGCTGTATAGTGTGGGGTGCTATACTGTTCTACTGTATACTATGGGGTGCTCTATACTGTGGGGTGCTGTATATTGTGGGGTGCTATACTGCTCTACTGTATACTGTATGCTATAGGATGCTATACTGCATACTGTGGGGTGTTATACTATGTATTGCATACTGTGGGGTACTATATGATACAGTGGATATAAAAATTCTACACACCCCTGTTAAAATGTCAGGTTTCAGTGCTGTAAAAAAATTAGACAAAGATGAATCATTTCAGAACTTTTTCCACCTTTAATGTGACCTATAAACTGTACCACTCAATTGAAAAACAAATAAATCTTTTAGGTGGAGGGATGAAAAAAAAAAAACTAAAATAATGTGGTTGCATAAGTGTGCACACCCTCTCATAACTGGGGATGTAGCTGTGTTCAGAATTAAGCAATCACATTCAAAATCATGTTAAATAGGAGTCAGCATACACCTGCTATCATGTAAAGTGCCTCTGATTAACCCCCCAAAATTTTCAGCTGCTCTAGTTGGTCTTTCCTGAAATGTTCTTAGTCGCATCCCAAAGCAAAAGCCATGGTCCACAGAGAGCTTCCAAAGCATCAGAGGGATCTCATTGTTAAAAGGTATCAGTCAGGAGAAGGGTACAATTTTTTTTCCAAGGCATTAGATATACCATGGAATACAGTGAAGACAGTCATCATCAAGTGGAGAAAATATGGCACAACAGTAACATTACCAAGAACTTGACGTCCCTCCAAAATTTATGAAAAGACGAGAAGAAAACTGGTCTGGGAGGCTACCAAGAGGCCTACAGCAACATTAAAGGAGTTGCAGGAGTGTCTGGCAAGTACTGGCTGTGTGGTACATGTGACAACAATCTCCCGTATTCTTCATATGTCTGGGCTATGGGGTAGAGCGGCAAGACGAATGCCTTTTCTTACAAAGAAAAACATCCAAGCCAGGCAACATTTTGCAAAAACACATCTGAAGTCTCCCAAAAGCATGTGGGAAAAAGTGTTATGGTCTGATGAAACCAAGGTTGAACTTTTTGGCCATAATTCCAAAAGATATGTTTGGCCCAAAAACAACACAGCACATCACCAAAAGAACACCATACCCACAGTGAAGCATGGTGGTGGCAGCATCATGTGTTGGGGCTGTTTTTCTTCAGCTGGAACTGGGGCCTTAGTTAAGCTAGAGGGAATTATGAACAGTTCCAAATACCAGTCAATATTGGCACAAAACCTTCAGGGATTCTACTAGAAAGCTGAACATAAAGAGGAACTTCATCTTTCAGCATGACAACGACCCAAAGCATACATCCAAATCAACAAAGGAAAAGCTTCACCAGAAGAAGATTAAAGTTTTGGAATGGCCCAGTCAGAGCCCAGACCTGAATCCGATTGAAAATCTGTGGGGTGATCTGAAGAGGGATGTGCACCGGAGA
This sequence comes from Bufo bufo, assembly GCF_905171765.1. Classification (NCBI taxonomy): domain Eukaryota; kingdom Metazoa; phylum Chordata; class Amphibia; order Anura; family Bufonidae; genus Bufo; species Bufo bufo. The sequence continues at coordinate 562,861,699 of NC_053392.1, read as the reverse complement.
TGCCCTCGCAATCTGACAGATTTGAAGTGTTTTTGCAAAGAAGAGTCAAAATGTGCCATGCTGATAGACTCATACCCAAAAAAAACTGAGTGCTGTAATAAAATCAAAAGGTGGTTCAACAAAGTATTAGTTTAAGGGTGTGCACACTAATGCAACCATATTATTTTATTTTTATATTTTTTCTTCCCTCTACCTAAAAGATTAATGAGTAATGACTGGGATATAACAATACCAGGGTTTTCTCTAGACAGTGCGTCATCCACAGGTCCCCCCATAACAGTGTCATCCACAGGTCCCCCCAAAACAGTGCGTCATCCACAGGTCCCCCCATAACAGTGCGTCATCCACAGACGACCATTAGTTCAAAACCCACCAAAAGCACACCTTTTGGTTAAATTTTTTTTTCTTATTTTCCTCTTCAAAAATCTAGGTGCGTCTTATCATCAGGTGCGTCTTATAAAGCGAAAAATACGGTACCACTTTAAAAACAAAAGAAGGAAGGTATTTGGAAGAAGATAAAGAACTAGCTGACTGTCTCAATGAATACTTCTGTTTAGTTTTTACAAAGGAAAATAAAGGAAAAAGGACCTCAGTTAGGGAAGAAGACTAATGAATCCTTTAATGCACGTGTCCTTACAGAGGAAGAGGTTCTAAGTCAGCTGTCTAAAATTTATACAAATAAGTCACAGGGGCCTGATGGGATACACCCAAAGCTATTAAAAGAGCTTAGCGGTAAACTAGTAAAACCATTAACAGATTTATTTAACCAAGCACTGGTAACAGGAGTCGTCCGAAAAGATTGGAAATTAGCAAATGTTGTGCCCATTCACAAGAAAGGTAGTAGGGAGGAATCGGGCAACTATAGGCCAGTAAGCCTGACATCAATAGTGGGGAAATTAATGGAAACCATACATAAGGAGAGGATTGTGGAACATCTAAAATCCCATGCATTGAAAGATGAAAAACAGCATGGGTTTACTTCAGTGAGATTATGTCAAACTAATCGTATAGATTTTTCTGATTGGGTGACTAAAATAATAGATGGCGGAGGGGCAGTAGACATCGCATATCTAGAATTTAGTAAGGCTTTTTATACTGTCCCACATAGAAGGCTTATCAATAAATTGCAGTCTTTGAGCTTGGACTCCCATATTGTTGAATGGATTAGACAGTGGCTGAGGGACAGACAACAGAGGGTTGTAGTCAATGGAGTATATTCAGACCATGGTCTTGTTACCAGTGGGGTACCTCAGGGATCTGTTCTTGGACCCATATTGTTTAATATCTTTATCAGCAAAATTGCAGAAGGCCTTGATGGTAAGGCGAGTCTTTTTGCAGGTGACACAAAGATTTGTAACAGGGTTGATGTTCCTGGAGGGATACACCAAATGGAAAAGGATTTGGGAAAACTAGAGGAATGGTCAAAAATCTGGCAAATAAAATGTAATGTTGATAAGTGCAAGATAATGCACCTGGGGTGTAAAAACCCAAGAGCAGAATATAAAATCAGTGATTTTACCTCTCCTGTATAACGTTTCCTCATCCCAAATACCTGTGACATTCCCTGTAATTTTTCATTAGCCGCTGGTGACAGCATTGACATTATCAGCGGGATATCTCCTGTGTGACGTTTCCACATCCCAAATACCTTTTTAAATTTGTTTGCTCATACACTTCCAAATCCTACACTACTGTACGTGTGACAGACTTTCAATCATATGTAACATTTAATATGAAGAAGACAAGCAGTAAGGGATGGGGCAGTGGCCGTAATGCTGATGGTGCACGCAGAGGCCATGGCCCTGGGTGCGGTGAAACTGTGCCTGCTGCCAGAGCACAAGAAAAACAATCATCCACGATACCTAGCTTTATGTCCCAGTTGGCAGGGTGGTGCAGGACACCACTCTTGTAGTCAGACCAGTGCGACCAGGTGGTCGGTTGGATTTCAGCAGATAATGCTTCCAGTCGGTAAAGCACCACCCTGTCTTCCACCAAGTCCAGTCTCAGTAGCCAAGAGTCTTCTCAACCCAATCCTCACCCTGATCCTCCTTCCTCCCACCATGGAGAGTCTGGGCAAACAAGTTATCCCACACTTGGATATTCTGAGGAGCTCTTTTCAGCGCCATTCCTTGATTTGGCCCTCTCGCCAAGCACGCTTGAAGAGGGACAGATCTTGTGCCCTGATTCCCAATCTCTTGAGCATCCACCATCACAAGAAAATGATGGTGGGGAACAGCAATTACTGTTTAATGAGGTGGATGATGATGATACACAGTTGACAATAACTCAATGGCAATTACTGTCTCAAGAGGTTGAGGAAAAGGATGAGACACAGTTGTCAAACACTCAAGTAGTGGTTAGGTCAACAAGTCAGGAGGATGAGCAGAGTGAGGAAGTGGAAGAGGAGGTGGTGGATGATGAAGTCACTGACCCAACCCGGGAAGGTGGAAAGCCAAGCAAGGACAGCAGTACAGAGGGGTAGGGATCTGCAGCACCACAACAGGCTGGAAGAGGCAGTGAGGTGGCAAAAGGAGGAAGGCGGACCACACCAAACAGGCCCGCAACTGTTCCCCGGAGCACCCCCTTGCAGAAATCTCTCTTGCCAAGGGGTAGGTGTTCCGCAGTCTGGTCCTTTTTTGAGGAAAGTGCGGAAGACAAAAGAATTGTAATTTGCAACCTGTGCCATACAAAAATGAACAAAGGCGTGAACACTAGCAACCTCGCGACCACCAGCATGATCCGTCAAATGGCATCAAAGCATCGTAATATGTAGGCCGAACGCCTGGGTCCACAATCTGTGTCTGCGGGTCACACCACTGCCTTCTCTTCCCCTGTGTTACGTGCTGGCCAATCCTCTGTCAAAGGCGCAGGCCCGGATGCCTTCCGCTCTGCACCTGGACCTTCTCAAGCACCATCAGCGACCACATCCACTTCTGTGTCCCAACCAACATACAAATGTCCTTACCCCAGGCATTTGAACACATTTAGGCTTGTGAACACTGAGGCCTTCCGCAGACTGATGTCGGCGGCCATCCCGCATTACGCAGTCCACAGCCGGCACTATTTTTCAAGGTGTGCCGTGCCCGCCTTACATCAACATGTGTCCTGAAACATCACACGTGCCCTGACCAACGCAGTTACTGGGAAGGTCCACTTAACCACAGACACATGGACAAGCGCATTCGGCCAGGGACGCTACATTTCCCTGATGGCACACTGGGTGAATGTTGTGGAGTAAAGGAGCGAGTCGTACCCTGGGATGGCACACCCGGATGCCTCCGGCCATGCAGTGGACCTTTGCAAGCACCATCAGCTAGCACATCCACTTCTGTGTCCCAGTGCAGCGCACAAATATCTATACCCCAGGCCTTTGAACGAAAGCGGAAATACCCAGCCACCCACCCACAGACCATAGCACTAAATGTGCACCTTAAAAATTGCTGGCTCTGGAAATGTTGCTATTTAGGCTTGTGGACACTGAGGCTTTCCACAACCTGATGGCGTTGGCTGTCCTGCGGTACTCTGTCCCCAGCCGGCAATATTTTTATTGGTGTGCAGATCCAGCCTTACACCAGCATATGTCCCGTAACATCACCCGTGCCCTGACCAACGCAGTTATTGGGAAGGTCCACTTAACGACTGACACATGGACAAGTGCGTTTGGCCAGGGACGCTACAATGGGTGAATGTTGTGGAGGCTGGGAGCGAGTCGTACCCTGGGATGGCAGAGGTGCTACCGACGCCAAGGATTGCAGGGTTTCCGCCGCCACCTACTTTAGTGGCTGCAACCCCCCCTTCTACTCCTTCGCCTCCACCTCCTCCATTTCCACCTCTGAATTATCATCTTGCAGCACCAGTTAGCCATCAGTCAGTAGCTGGAAGCAGTGTATCACTGCAGTGGGGAAGCAGCAACAGGCCATTCTTAAACTGTTCTTCTTAGGTGACAAACAGCACACCGCTGCAGAGCTGTGGCAGGGGATAAGGGACCAGACTGAGCTGTGGCTCTCGCCACTCAACCTACAACCAGGCATGGTTGTGTCTGATAATGGCCGTAACTTTGTGGCGGCTTTGGAGCTCGGCAAGCTCACACACATCCTATGCCTAGCCCACGTCTTAAACTTAGTGGTTCAGCATTTTCACAAAACCTACTCCAATTTGCCTGAGCTACTGGTGAAGGTCCACCACGTGTGTGCACATTTCCGCAACTCATCAACAGCTTCAGCCTGTCTGTCAACGCTGCAGCAGCGCTTGAAATTGCCAGCTCACCAGCTGTTGTGTGACGTGAGCACGTGCTGGAACTCAACATTCCACAAGTTGGCCAGGCTATGTGAGCAGCAGAGGGCAGTAGTGGAATACCAGCTGCAACATGGTCATCGCCTTTCCAGTCAACTTCCGCTATTCATAAGCGAGGAGTGGGCATTGATGGCTGACCTCTGTGAGATTTTAAGAAACTTTGAGGAATCAACACAGATGGTGAGCGGTGATAACGCTATTATCAGCATAACCATACCACTTCTGTGTCTTCTCAAACACTCACTGATCACAATTAAGGACGACACTTTGCATGTGAAAGAGGTGGAAATTGGGGTAGATATTACACAGAGTGATAGCCAGACCACCCTCAGTTGGTCTTCTCAGCGTGAATTGGACAATGAAGAGGAGGAGCAGGAGACGGTTGTCTCCGCTACAGAGGGTAGTACCCATGGAAGTTTAATTCCATCTGTTCAGCGTGGGTGGGCTGAAGAGGAGGAAGAGGATGAGGAGATTGAGAGTGATCCTCCTGATGACGACAGCGAAGTCTTGCCTATTGGCACACATGGCTGACTTCATGCTAGGCTGCCTTTCCAGCAACATGCGCGTTATATGCATTTTAGACAACACAAATTACTGGTTGTCCACCCTTCTTGACCCCCGCTACAAAGAGAACTTCTCATCTCTTATTCCTCTGGTGGAGAGGATGAGCAAAACAGTGCAATACCAGAAGATCCTTGTTGAAAAATTGCTCCAAAAATTTCCATCTGACAACACAGACGGAAGAGTCCGTAGTTCCTTGCCCAACCGAGGAGATGAGACAAGGGGAAAACACAGCAGTCCAAAATAGGCAGGGAAACACTCTCCAAAGCCTGCAACAGTTTCATGACACCCCTCCAGCACCTTCACCCTGATGCACTGCCTACTGTCACAATGAGGGAAAATTTTTGGAAGATGGTGAAGGAGTACATAGCAGACCGTGTCAGCATCCTCAATGATCCCTCAGTGCCTTACAACTACTGGGTGTCCAAGCTGGACACGTGGCACGAACTGGCAGTCTACGCCTTGGAGGTGCTGGCCTGCCCTGCTGCCAGCGTTTTGTCTGAGCGGGTAATACAAAAGTGGGTAATACATACTAGGAAGGATAAGAAAAGAGCAAGATAAAAAAAAAAGTGAGAACTTATATGTTGCCTTATGAATGGAAGGAATAAAGGATATGAAAAGTGTGATGGTGTGTTGGTAAGAGAGAGATGCTTTATGATGGTGCAGTGGTAAAAAGATAGATTCTTGATTGTCTATTGTAAACAAGAATGTTGGATAAGAGACTTGGATATCTGCAAACTATGTGACTGGTTTTTGCCTAGATTATCCACAGGTGAAGTAGGAGGGAGGGCAACTGATGATAAAAGGACTAGTGGGAAGGTTTGGATGTACACCCCTGACGAAGCCAAAGGAGCGAAACCCGGGTCGGGCTGTAAGAGGACGCGGGGGTTTTATCTATTTATATTTTAGGCAATTTTATAAGTAGTTTTGTGAGTATAATAAATCCATTTATATTTATCTGTGACTTACGGTACCTCACTATGGCAAGGAATTTCTGCCAGTTGTAGGATTACCATTGCAGCGAGGAAACAAAAAAGAGAAAGGACTATAGACTTTCATTCACCTGATGTGCTTCTAACCTGCTTGTGTTTGTGAGTATTTAGGCAAAAACTTAGCGGTGTATGTGTAAATGGTGCTTCACTATCGCTGCACCTTTCAGATATTTCACAGGATGTTCTAAGGTAGAGGACGTCTGTGAGACCCGACTCCACTGTGGGAAGTGAGAGATTAAATCCCTGGGATAAGTTGTGTGGAAGAAAAAAGACGCGCGGTGTCAATAAATCTGTCTACAGGGAGTGCAGAATTATTAGGCAAGTTGTATTTTTGAGGATTCATTTTATTATTGAACAACAACCATGTTCTCAATGAACCCAAAAAACTCAAAGCTGAATATTTTTGGAAGTAGCTTTTAGTTTGTTTTTAGTTTTAGCTATTTTAGGGGGATATCTGTGTGTGCAGGTGACTATTACTGTGCATAATTATTAGGCAACTTAACAAAAAACAAATATATACCCATTTCAATTATTTATTTTTACCAGTGAAACCAATATAACATCTCAACATTCACAAATATACATTTCTGACATTCAAAAACAAAACAAAAACAAATCAGTGACCAATATAGCCACCTTTCTTTGCAAGGACACTCAAAAGCCTGCCATCCATGGATTCTGTCAGTGTTTTGATCTGTTCACCATCAACATTGCGTGCAGCAGCAACCACAGCCTCCCAGACACTGTTCAGAGAGGTGTACTGTTTTCCCGCCTTGTAAATCTCACATTTGATGATGGACCACAGGTTCTCAATGGGGTTCAGATCAGGTGAACAAGGAGGCCATGTCATTAGATTTTCTTCTTTTATACCCTTTCTTGCCAGCCACGCTGTGGAGTACTTGGACGCGTGTGATGGAGCATTGTCCTGCATGAAAATCATGTTTTTCTTGAAGGATGCAGACTTCTTCCTGTACCACTGCTTGAAGAAGGTGTCTTCCAGAAACTGGCAGTAGGACTGGGAGTTGAGCTTGACTCCATCCTCAACCCGTAAAGGCCCCACAAGCTCATCTTTGATGGTACCAGCCCAAACCAGTACTCCACCTCCACCTTGCTGGCGTCTGAGTCGGACTGGAGCTCTCTGCCCTTTACCAATCCAGCCACGGGCCCATCCATCTGGCCCATCAAGACTCACTCTCATTTCATCAGTCCATAAAACCTTAGAAAAATCAGTCTTGAGATATTTCTTGGCCCAGTCTTGACGTTTCAGCTTGTGTGTCTTGTTCAGTGGTGGTCGTCTTTCAGCCTTTCTTACCTTGGCCATGTCTCTGAGTATTGCACACCTTGTGCTTTTGGGCACTCCAGTGATGTTGCAGCTCTGAAATATGGCCAAACTGGTGGCAAGTGGCATCTTGGCAGCTGCACGCTTGACTTTTCTCAGTTCATGGGCAGTTATTTTGCGCCTTGGTTTTTCCACACGCTTCTTGCGACCCTGTTGACTATTTTGAATAAAACGCTTGATTGTTCAATGATCACGCTTCAGAAGCTTTGCAATTTTAAGAGTGCTGCATCCCTCTGCAAGATATCTCACTATTTTTGACTTTTCTGAGCCTGTCAAGTCCTTCTTTTGACCCATTTTGCCAAAGGAAAGGAAGTTGCCTAATAATTATGCACACCTAATATAGGGTGTTGATGTCATTAGACCACACCCCTTCTCATTACAGAGATGCACATCACCTAATATGCTTAATTGGTAGTAGGCTTTCGAGCCTATACAGCTTGGAGTAAGACAACATGCATAAAGAGGATGATGTGGTCAAAATACTCATTTGCCTAATAATTCTGCACGCAGTGTAGATAAGCGTATCCACCTGTCAACTGAAAATACTGACAGGTTGACTCTTATAAAAAGGAACAAGGCCTGGATTGACCATGACTTCTCGACTCCACCAGAGGAAAGCTGATGAACATAAAGGCACTTTAAATGTGTTGTTTATAATATATTGAACACACTGTATTCCCATGCACCCCTTCCACCACAAACAAGGGTTCATTGGTTGAATCTTTCTTTTCTCATCCTTCTCCTCCACTTCCATCATATCAACATGCTTATTCACATATAAAGCCCCCGGATATATGCCCTTCGCATATAATGTTTTAGAGGGTCAGCTCAGCTGCAGGCCCTCATATATAATTTGTTAGAGGGTCAGCTCACCAGCAGGCCCTCGCGTATAATGTTTTACAGGGTCAGCTCACAAGCAGGCCCTCCTATATATTTTTTTAGAGGGTCAGCTCACCAGCAGGCCATCACCTACAATGTTTTACAGGGTCAGCTCAACTGCAGGCCCTCGCATATAATTTTTTTTAGAGTGTCAGTTCACTAGCAGGCCCTCACCTACAATATTTTACAGGGTCAGCTCACCAGCAGGTCCTTGCATATAATTTTTTACAGGGTCAGCTCACAAGCAGACCCTTGCATTAAATTTTTTAGAGGGTCAGCTCACCAGCAGGCCCGCACCTAAAATCTTTTACAGGGTCAGCTCACCAGCAGGCTCTCCCATATAATGTTTTATAGGATCAGCTCACCAGCAGGCCTCGCATATAAGTATTTACAGGTTCAGCTTACCAGCAGGCCCTCACCTACAAGTCCAGTCTTACTATCCAAGAGTCTGGTCAACACAATCCTCACAACTGGGGGTCGCGTAACAAGTTATCATGGAGGAGTCTCGTTTGTTATCGGAATTAACCAGACAAATTGCTCCACCAAACTAAGAACATCCATGCACCACCACCCACAGAATCGAGAAAGAGCTATCAATCTGTCAATCTTTTCCGTGTCCAGGCCAGGTGAGGTTTCCCGTGTTGAGTCAAATTAAGTCGCAGGCTCCACTCCTGGTGGTGCCCTTCCATCAATTCCTTTAAGTTTCAGCTTTGCAACCATACTTTGGTTTCCCGGAAGCTCCTCGGCGGGTCATGGGAATTACACAGCCGGATCGCCATTCGTCATAGTTTTTGGTCGGAACTATGACGGTATCTGATCGTCTTTGAACCTCCGACTTTCGTTTTTGATTAATGAAAACATTCTTGGCAAATGCTTCCGCTTTGGTTCGTTTCGCGCCGGTCCAAGAATTTTCCCTCTAGCGGCGCAATATGGATGTAGACGGCCTTCCCTCTTAATCATGGCCCCAGTTCCGAAAACCAGCAAAATAGAACCAAAACTCCAATTCCATTATTCCTAGCTGAAGTGTCCAGGCGACCCCTGCCTGCTTTGAACACTGTACATTTTTTTCAATGGTCAGCTCAGCAGCAGGCCCTCAACCATAATGTTTTAGAGGGTTAGCTCAGCAGCAGGCCCTCACATATAATTGTTTAGAGGGTCAGATCACCTGCAGGCCCTCGCATATAATTTTTTACAGGGTCAGCTCACCTGCAGGCCCTCACCTACAATCTTTTAGAGGGTCAGCTCACCAGCAGCCATCACCTATAATATTTTTGAGGGTCAGCTCACCTGCAGGCCCTGACCTAATTATACCTAATAGGTAATTTGCGCGCATGCTGCCTTGCTTGGAAGTGGTAGCCGTAGCTGTTTCTCAGGCTCCCTCTCCGGAATCAAACCCTGATTCCCCGTTACCCGTGGTCACCGTGGTTGGTGCTGAAAATAACATCGAAAGTTGATAGGGCAGACATCCGAATGGATCATCGCCGTCACGGGGACGTGCGATCAGGCCCAGGTTATCTAGAGTCACCAAAGCGGCAACAGGCCCTTGCCCATAATGTTTTAGATGGTCTTATCAGCAGGCCCTTGCTCCAAATATTTTTGAAGGTCACCATCAATCATAATTTTTCAAGGCTGTGTATGATGCCCTCCTTTATGTGTAACAAAGGGTGTATTGTAGTGCCAGTTTTCTGGTAATTTTTGGCAGCCCTTTCACTTAGTGCATAGGCTTTATGAGTGTAGGAGTCCCACTACCTGAACGATTGTACCACAATGTGAATGAGGCCCTCCTTTATGTGATAAACAGGTTGTATCGGAATGCCTCTTCCTTGTAATTTTTGGCTGCACTTGCACTTTATATACAAGTAAATATACAGGAAAGAATGTTTCCTAACATTTTTTCCTCTAAAATCGATTTTATCTTTGTTTTTGTGCGTATTATAGTCAGTCTGTAGAAGTGGCATACTACTCGGACAACATCGTTCCCAGCAGCGACCTGGGAGTTCAAGATGCATCCAGACATCCTCCCCATGCTGTTCCAGAACGATTTCGGTGGTGTTTCCATCAATTTCTGACCTTTTCCTATGAACCAGGCACTCTCCCCTCTTCAGAGCAGGGGGTGACTGGTTTAATGCTCGAGTTCTCCCATTGACTTCCATTGTGCTCGGGTGCTCAGTAGAGCACCAGAGCATCCCGATGTGTTCGGCCCGAGCCCCCGAGCACTATGGTGCTCCATCAACACTATTCCTTTCTTTTGCCATCCAGAACTTAGAATATTTCTATTTTCAACAGTGAGATGGGGAGCGGCACTCAGAGTCCTCCGCTAAGTCCCGGTATATGGAAATCAATCACCGCTCAGTCTCCTACAAACACTGTCAGTGGTGCTCAGCCCTCAGTAAAGTAAGATATTGTAGATCAAACCAGGTAAAGAAATGAAGGAGGGCGGCACTCACCAGCGTAACTTGATAGTTGCTTTATTCAAAAGTAGCAGTAGACGGCACCAAGCAGGACGCCAAGAGCTTCACACAGGTAGCGACGGCCGTTTTGCGCTAGACGTGCTTCGTCAGGCTATTGCGTCAGAGCGCACATGCGCTCCACCTTATTAAGCATAGAGTCCATGCGTTACCTGGGTGACAAGTGACGCTGCCCCGATGCTTCCCAAGACAATCCATACAGACAAGGAAGGTAAAAATACAAAACATTAGTGCATGACAGAGTGACATTGCGGAGATACTATTAAAGGAACATTCTGAGGTCAATTCTATCATTGGCCTCCCGTTGTAAAAGGAGTCGGTGTCTATTGCCCCCATGCAGCAGTGACTGTACCACCTCTAGTCCTGAAAAAGACAAATAACTGACATTGCCTCCATGCACCTTTCTGAAGTGCTCTATCACCCTAGGGCATCCTTTACCAGAGGTTATGGAGTTAACATGTTCTCTTATGCGTTCATTTAAGCATCTGATTGTTTTACCGATATAAAAAATCGGCCACATTTAAAGCTTAAAAGATAAACCACAAACGTGCTTCTACAATTAATAAAACTCCGTACCCTGTGGTGTACCCCTGCAAAATCAATGAATTTTTTACACGCATTGTATTTACATTGGGAACAATTCCCGCATCTAAAGTTCCCATCTGGTCTATTGATTGTCAACCACTGACTAGAACGCAGCGGAGTCAATCTACTCCTTACAAGCTTATCTCTCAGCGTATGACTCCTCCTAAAGGAGACTAGTGGTCTTTGCTCAGTTACCTTGCTTAGGGTGCTGTCTCTTTTTAGTATGTCCCAGTTCCTAAAAATGGCGGAACTGATCCCATCCGCCATTGGGCTAAACTTAAAGGAGAAGGCAAATCTACCTATGTTTGTACCGCCCTGGCCCTACCCAGGCATTTCCACTACTTTCCTCAGTTTCCTATTCTTTTGCAATAAATCTCTTTGGGAGAATGTCCTCTCAACCCTTTCCATATCTCTGCTAACCTCATTCTCTGGGTACCCTCTTGCTACCAGCCGTGAAGGAGTGGCAACTGTTACACTCTCAATTCTCACTGCAAATCCTTGAGTTAGTTCTGAAAAGAACGATGGAGTATGATAAAATAAAAGAGGAATTTTCTAGAGCTAAAAATGAATTGACCACAAGACTTACGGAGAATCAACTACTGACCTTTGAGAAAAAGCTAAACAAAAAATTGGTGGTGATACAAGCGGAAGTTAAAGAGAGGAAAAAAGACAAATTTGTCAGGGACAAACAAGATTACAAACTTGGCCGCATATTTGATTGGAGTAATGGTAATAAAAAAAAGACAACAGAGAAGAAGGTTTGGACGTCGCCAAAAGAGTGACTATTGGACAAGTGAGTCAGACTCAAGCTTGTCAGATGAGTCGAGCCAGCCAAAATCAAATAGGGCGGAAAGCAGCCCTTTAGAAAATGTGTCAGAAGGAGTCGGCGAAAAACCAAGACAAGGAGAAATCAGAAAATCGGGACGCACGAGGAAACGAGTGTCCTGGAGGAAATAGTTACCTCCTCTATCCCCGACACACAGTCCACCAATGAGAATTTGGTGGTGAATTTGACGGGGCGTGAGCTGCCCTCGGGCAGTACACGAGCCCTGAGTAGGGGGCTCGGGTACAGCTTGACTGAACAGTTCGACCCCGTCACATTTGAGATTGATTTGTTTAAGGCTGTGAGAAAATTGCACCTGTACAAAATGTTTAATAATGCACCCCAGGGAGCAGTCCCCAGGACAGAGGGGCAGCTGCCACTTTGCCCCGATCCAATGGCGTTCTTTGTATCCACTAAGTTTAATGCAACTGAACTTGAATGTCTGGATTTTCTCTCTGAGGGCAGCTCAGTGACTAAAGAAGCATTACCAGAGGGTATAACCACCTTTACAGGTGGGATTAAGTCCACATTCTGCCCCCCTATGCCCGCTGGGACCAGCATACACATCTTTCACCATCAGGTGAAGAAGGATGTACGCGCTGTTATGTATCCTAGAGCACAGGATAATGTCAGTAGTGAGGAGCGACAATGTCACGGCTGTATGTGAGCAACAATAGTATACACAGTAAAAGAGCTACTGACCGGACCCAAACTAGGGAGGATAAAGGGTGACCCCTGTCAGACCCTCAAAGCTCTCCCTATTCTGCTAAAGCACATGCCCGGATCCCAATGGCGGAACGAGGCATGCCCACGTGCCTAAGACTGATGACCACTGTAACCCCTACAATAGTGGAAGGGGCACGGCCACCGGTGCCCTACTCAGTATATGGAGGGAACCGTGGACACCTCAGATCCAGTCAGAAAATAATCAGGTACACAACAATGTCTGTACACTTAGCTGAAGGTGTTGCAGCCGCAGAGAAGACGGATCCAAGGACAGCTGGCAATATCCGGAGTGCTTGCTGCAGCAGAACACAGGTCCAGTGAACTGATAGCTACAAGTGAAGATACTAAAGCAAGAGCTACAACTGAAATGAGAACTATAATCCATGCCCTACAATAGGAGGAGGGGTGATATAAAGAGAGGGAAATCAAACGCATGAGGAACAGCTGGGAGGAAGGAAACCAAAAGTAAACAGAGCAGTGAGAACTCCTCCCAGCTCTAGTAGTGACATCATCACAGGGGTGGAGAAACAGAGCTGTGAGAACGTCCCAAAGCTCTGGTAGTGACAGACAAGCTCTAAACTGGCTCTGTGCACAGGATGATATTATAGTAAAACCGGTGGACAAGGGGAGCAATGTGGTATTAATGTCGAGGGAGTACTACACTAATGAAGCACCTCAGGTAATTCAGGTATGTTGACACCTATGAAGTGATACGGTGGGACCCCACTCTAGACATCAGGCGTCAGTTTGAGTACTTTGTTCGCGCTTATGTGGCAAGGTTTCCTGGGCGACAACATGGTGGACAAACTCGTACCCACATTCCCCTCCAGACCCTGCTGGTATTTCCTTCCCAAGATTCCCAAGTCACTGAGTCAACCCCAGGGACGTCCTATCGTCTCGGGGATTGGCTCGGTGACTGAGCATTTATCAAAATATATCGATTGGCTCCTCAGACCATTACTTCCCAGCGCCCCTGCCTATCTCAGGGACACCAACAACTTTCTGTTGTCCTTGGGTGAAGTACATTGGCAAGCAGATTATCAGCTAGTGTCCCTGGATGTGGAGAGCCTCTACACCTGCATCCCTCATGATGCGAGTGTGGAGGCGATCCGAGTCATCCTACGGAATGTGGGGAAGAGTGACCTCTTCTGTGATTTCGTCTGTGGGGCTCTAAACTTTTTACTTGCGAACAATGTTTTCAGGTTCGGCAGTGAATAGTTCAGACAAAAGCTGGGGACGGCAATGGGTACCCCTGTTTCATGCACATTTGCTAATATGTATCTTGCGAGACTGGAAGACAGATTTGTGTTTTCCGTGTCAAACCCATTTTTACAGTATCTGAAAGTTTTCTTACGCTTTGTTGATGACGTCTTCATTGTTTGGTCTGGAACAAAGGAACAGTGTGAGGAGTTTGTCCGATACTTGAACATGAACAACATGGGGATGAGGTTCACCCTCAACTTTGGGGGGGCATGGTTGGAATTCCTGGATGTGGTTGTCGTGGCGAGGGATGACGGGTTGGTCACGGAGGGCTTTCGCAAGCCCACGGCGACCAACTCCTTGCTCCGCCACGACAGCTTCCACCCAGGAACTGTCAAGAAATCGTTGCCGTACGGACAATTCATTTGATTACGCAGGATCAACAGTGAGTTAGAGGGATATCGACGACAGGCGACAGAGCTGAAACAACGGCTGGTAGCAAGCGTGTACCCAGAGAATGAGGTTAGCAGAGATATGGAAAGGGTTGAGAGGACATTCTCCCAAAGAGATTTATTGCAAAAGAATAGGAAACTGAGGAAAGTAGTGGAAATGCCTGGGTCGGGCCAGGGCGGTACAAACATAGACACCGGCTCCTTTTACAACGGGAGGCCAGGTGGATTATCCGTACCCAAGCGGCGGATGAATTGGGCCTCAATGATAGAATTTACCTCAGTATGTTCCTTTAATATTATCTCCGCAATGTCACTCTGTCATGCACTAATGTTTTGTATTTTTACCTTCCTTGTCTGTATGGATTGTCTTGGGAAGCATCGGGGCAGCGTCACTGGTCACCCAGGTAACGCATCAACTCTATGCTTAATAAGGTGGAGCACATTTGCGCTCTGACGCAATAGCCTGACGAAGTGCGTCTAGCGCGAAACGGCCGTCGCTACCTCACCTGTGTGAAGCTCTTGGCGTCCTGCCCGGTGCCGTCTACTGCTACCTTTGAATAAAGCAACTATCAAGTCACGGTGGTGAGTGCCGCCCTCCTCCATTTCTTTACCTGGTTTGATTTAGAATATTTCTATACTCTCTTGCATAAACCAAAGGCAGGAATTTGAACACTGTTCTGTCATTTCTTATGGGAGCATTCAAGGAACAGTTTGCAGAAATCACCTTTAAATGACACACGGCGACTCTGCAGAAAGAGTAAAGATCAGCCTTGTAATCTCTTTAAAATAGTGCTGTCAGCAGGATGTCATGTTCCATGAACAAATCAGATGTTCACAGCGGGTAACGACCATTTTCTCCAGTTTTTTCAATTCAGTCTAGGTTCAGGATGAGAACATTACGAGTAAATTTTCTATATTTTGTTCCTCAAGATCCACAAACCAGACAGAATGCCGCCTGTTGTAAATACGGGTGTATATATCTCTAATATCTAGATACCACTATAGTAGACTTTAGGTTTCCAGAATGTATTAATCTGTGACCGTGCAGTAAATGTATATTTATGGGTCCATCAAGATGTCAGTGTTTTATTTTCATGGTCAAATAATTCATGCCATTTAACAAAACCTTTGGGAACTTTTACCATAGTTGGATGCTATTGGCACACTGTTTGCATAGGTAAACTTAAATTGTGGACATCATAGAAAATGTGGGGTATGTTAAGGGTCCATTCACACGTCCGCAAAATGGGTCTGGATCGGAATGGGTCTGGATCCGTTGCTGAACGGATCCGGACCCATTCATTTTCAATGGGGCCGCAAAAGATGCGGACAGCACACAGTGTGCTGTCCGCATCCGCACTTCAGTTCTGCATCCTCATTTCCGTTCTGCAAATAAATATAGCATGTCCTATTCTTGTCTGTAGACACGGACAAGAAAAGGCATTTCTATTTAAAGTGCCAGCCATGTGCGGTCCACAAAATGCGGAACGCACATGGCCGGTGTCCGTATTTTGCGAATCCGCAACACGTGCGGACGTGTGAATGGAACCTTAACGGGTACCTGCTACCAGACAAAGCATTTAATGTAAGATACCCTTAGTGGATGCTGCCACAGTGCTTAAATAACCACATCATCCTCTTACCCCAGCCTGCAGCCCCCCTGCTGTTGCCACACTACAACTCCCAGCATGCCTGGACAGCCTACATTTATTAGGGCATGCTGGGAGTTTTAGTTTTGCAACAGCTGGACGGCCGCAGGTTGAGCATCCCTGCTCTAAGGCTAGCTTCATATTTGCAATCGGTATATCCGGTAGACTGTTTCGGCAGAGAAGCTTACCATCAGATTGACCATATCCAGCATAGCTGGACAGCACCGAATCCCCATTCCCTATAATGGCACCAATCAGGTTTCTGACATGAATGCTGGCTTTTTGCCGGAAATATACTGCTGCATGCAGCATTTTTTTCTGTCAGACAGTGGCATACTTGCCAAACACCTGACAAATCCCATTCGAGTAAATAGGGATTCAACGGGCCACAGTCATGTCTGGCTATGCTGGATATGATAATTTTGGTAGTCTGCTGCTCTGCAGGGCAGACTAGTGGATTTGCCAAATCAAATGCAGATACGGATGGAGCAGAAGGAAGTAGATGATTTCCTTGGTTATATGTAAAGTAGAAAGCTATAGAGGGTTATTTATTAAGATCAAAGTTTTGGACCTAATTCTTTATACCTGGCGTGAGTGGGGAAAAGACGCAGATTGCGGCACAAATAACCTTTGCAGCTCAATCTGCGATAGATATATGTCAGAAAACTGGTGTATATCTGATAGTAAAATAACCCACTAGATAATTCTCTTCTATTCTCTTCTCTAAAGAGGACCATAACTTAAAGGGTTGTCCCACGAGAAATATTCTACATTTTTTAAACCAGATCCTGGATCTGAATAGTTTTGTAATTGCATGTAATTAAAAATTTTGAATAGCTGCTGAGCTATTCAATAAAATGTATCTGTATAGAACCACTTCATTTCTTATTTCTTTGACCGGCTCATTAAGAAGGTCGCACATGCTCAGTTTCATCTTTCAACTGCCTCCTGAGCTGTCATAGGGAGACCATGGACATGCCCCCTTAGCTGAAGCAGAAAAGACACTCCTCTTGAGCTGCCAACATGATATAAATCTACCAAAGCAAGGAAGGGGGAGATCTCTGGATCCATGTGAGGTTCAGGGCTGGTTCTAGTTTTGTTAGAAAGGTATTGCTATGGACTATATGATGTCTGATTATTGAAGGGATAACCACTTTAAATGGGGTTGCCATTACCCATTTTCAAGTACCTAATTAGTAGGCAGCATGCATATTTTCCAAACACGCAACCAATCCCATTAGAGTGAATAGGGATCCGGCGGGGCACAGCGGAAAGTCATTCTGGTAGACTGCTCCTCTGCCAGACAGACCACGTCCATGCAGATGTGGACATAGCCTAAGGGCTGTTTCAGCAAATAATATCCTGTGCAGTAAGGAGGAAGCTATGGATCTATTTTCCAAAGTGGAGTGCTAAGATAAGTTAAAGGCTTTGTAATTACTCATTTTAAAATACCCAATTAGGAGTTATATGAGGACCTTTATTCAGCTCCATGAATTAATAGCCAGAGTTGAGAGCAGCTACAAAGAGATTATCTGCACACAAATTACATTGACAGCTACATGATTTAAAGGAGTTGTGCAATTTTTTTAAGTTATGCCTATCCACATGAAAGGGGATAACTAACTGATCGTTCCCATGCTATGATGGACCAACAGGTCATGCATGCACACTACCGCTCTATTCATTCTCTATTGGAGCTCCGGAGATGACGAAGTCTGTGCTCAGCTATCTCCGATGCTCAGATACAAAATGAATTGAGCTACAGTTCTCATGCACGACCTGCCACTTATGTCTTGTTTTAAATGAAGGGAAAAAATTGTTTGGGGGGTTAAATCGAAAAAAAATAAAAATTCTGCCAAGTTTTTGGGGATTTTGACATTAGGCAATCATTGTGCGCTTAAAATGGCATGACATCTTTATTCTGTGGGCCAGTACGATTATGGTTAGAGATGAACGAATTTTCCAAAAATTTGATTCGTCGGTTCGCCAATTTTTGATCCGAAAAAATTAGCAGAGAATTACATTAAAAAACGGCTATTTCCTGGCTGTAGAGAGCCTTTATAGTAGTGTAGAACACTGTGCCTTGCAGTAACACGCATAGGGAGCCTGCTTTGGTAGTGAAATAATAAGAGTCAGTATGACATGCAAATGACAGGCGTTGCACTTAGAATCACTGCACACTTCACTTATTTGGGCAATCACGAGGCAAAAACTGACCAAATAACTCAAGTATTAACTCCGCCTTACAGATCAATGTTAGTGCCAAGAAGAAGCGCACTCCTTTTACACCGTCATCAGCTGATTGCACATATATGTCTACAGACCGTGTTCTATTAAAGGCTTATACCCCGACAGAGTGGAGAGGGTGTCAGCAAAAAGTTTGTGCCGACGTCACTGATTATTTTGCCTTTCCTCTGATCCGTCAGAACAATAACCTACAAAAAACAGATTCTGTCTGTAGAGCATCCGCCTTCACTCGGTCAGCATTTGGTCAGTAATCTATCAGTATTGTTAATGCCCAAAAAAACAGAAGTGGATCCAAAACAGAGATGACATGTGAACGGAATAGTTTCATGTCTTCTGTGTTTTGTACCCACTCCTGCTTTTGGCTACCAAATCATAAGCTAATTCTGATGGGACTATACAGGCCTTACAGCTGCTACATAGACAGGATCCATTGTGCATCTCATTTTATCTTCCTTCTGACAGATCAGAAGAGGGGTCAAATAAATGATGATGTCAGCCAATCTAAAAAGGCTAAATAGTGGACAAGTCATGAAGCGGGAAGGGTGAAAACAGCATGAGAAGTCCACAGAGTGGCCCTATGACATAGTGTTGAGGTGAAAGCAGCATGAGGAGACCACAGAGTGGCACAATGACAAAGTCTGAAGGTGGCGGCAGCATGAGGAGGCCACAGAGTGGCCCAATGACAGAGTCTGTAGGTGGCGGCAGTATCAGGAAGCTGAGAATGGCACAATGACATAGTGTGGAAGTGGCGGCAGCATCAGGAGGCCACAGCATCAGGAGCCACAGAGTGGCACAATGACAGAGTGTGGAGGTGGCGGCAGCATGAGGAGACCACAGAGTGGCATAATGTCAGAGTATGGAGGTGGTGCCAGCATCAGGAGGCCACAGAGTGGCACAATAACGGAGTCTGGAGGTAGCGGCAGAATGAGGAGAACACAGAGTGGCACAATGACGGAGTCTGAAGGTGGCAGCAGCATAAGGAGCCCACAGAGTGGCACAACAACAGAGTCTGAAGGTGAGGGCAGCATCAGGAGGCCACAGAGCGGCACAATGACAGAGTCTGGAGGTGGCAGCAGCATAATGAGACCACAGAGTGGCCTAATGACAGAGTCTGAAGGTGGCGGCAGCATAGGAAGAACACAGAGTGGCCCAATGACAGAGTCTATAGGTGGCAGCAGTTTCAGTAGGCTAAGAATGGCACAATGAGTGTGGTGGTGGCAGCAGCATCAGGAAGCCACAGAGTAACTAGGTGACATAGTGTGGAGGTGGCGGCAGCATAAGGAGACCACAGAGTGTCCCAGTGACAGAGTGTGTAGGTGGCAGCAGCAGCAGTATATGGCACTTGATACTGGCACATGGGGGTGGGGGGGTTTTGGCACTTGATAGTGGGAAGGGAGCGGGAGGCACTTGATACTGGCACATGGGGGAGCGGGAGGCGTTTGATACTGGCACATGTGGTTGAGGGGGTTGGCACTTGATACTGGCACATGGGGGGAGCGGGAGGCACTTGATACTGGCACATAGGGGGGTTTGGCACTTGATACTGGCACATAGGGGGTTGGCACTTGATACTGGCACATGGGGGGGTTTGGCACTTGCTACTGCACAGGGGGGGTTGGCACTTGATACTGGCACATGGGGGGTTTGGCACTTGATACTGGCACATGGGGGGTTGGCACTTGTTACTGGCACATGGGGGGCATGGAGTGGCACTTGTTACTGGCACATGGGGGGAGAGAGGCACTTGATACTGGCACATGGGGTTTTGCACTTGATACTGGCACATGGGGGGGTTTGGCACTTGCTACTGGCACATGGGGGGGTTGGCACTTGATACTGGCACATGGGGGGGTTTGGCACTTGATACTGACACATGGGGGGTTGACACTTGATACTGGCACATGGGGTTTGGCACTTGTTACTGGCACATGGGGGGCATGGAGAGGCAATTGTTACTGGCACATGGGGGGCATAGAGTGGCACTTGTTACTGGCACATGGGGAGAGAGACACTTGATACTGGCACATGGGGGGTTGGCACTTGATACTGGCACATGGGGTGGGGTTTGGCACTTGATACTGGCACATGGTGGGGTTTGGCACTTGATACTGGCACATGGGGGTGTTTGGCACTTGAAACTGGCACATGGGGGTTTGGCACTTGATTCTGGGACATGGGGGGAGGCACTTGATACTGGCACATGGGGGGAGGCACTTGATACTGGCACATGGGGGTGTTTGGCACTTGAAACTGGCACATGGGGGTTTGGCACTTGATTCTGGGACATGGGGGGAGGCACTTGATACTGGCACATAGGGGGAGGCACTTGTTACTGGCACATAGGGGGGCATGGAGAGACACTTGTTACTGGCACATGGGGGGGCATGGAGAGGCACTTGTTACTGGCACATGGAGGGTGGAAGAGAGGCACTTGATACTGGCACGTTGTTATAGGGCACTATGGGAGCTTCTACTGAGGCCACAAAAAAGGGGTATTTT
The DNA here is from genome assembly GCF_905171765.1 of Bufo bufo. Classification (NCBI taxonomy): domain Eukaryota; kingdom Metazoa; phylum Chordata; class Amphibia; order Anura; family Bufonidae; genus Bufo; species Bufo bufo. The sequence goes on along the minus strand of NC_053392.1, from coordinate 562,840,986 downwards.
ATAAGGGGGGTCTGTGTGGTACTAGTATTATCAGGGGTATTATCTGTTTCTGCAGTTTAGTATTGGGGAGCACAGCGGCACAGTATTGGGGGTAGTAGGATGATTTGTCCAGAAGATGAGAGGATGATGGAAAAGTAGTAAACTAAGATTTTTTGTTGTTGTTGTCAAACTGCAGAGACGGTTAAAAAGGTGGTTTGATCTGAAGGTCTGAAAGGAGAAGACGAGGACAGAGAACATCTACATCAATAGAGACGTCACTGGATGTAAGAGGTATGGGGCACTGTATTTCTGTAGTGATGGGGGGGACGTTAAAGTCAGCAAGTGTCGTGTGTTAGGGGGGCCCTTATTGTTTTTTGCCCCAGGGCCCCATTTCACCTAGAACCGGCCCTGGTCACCCCAGGTCCTGCGGAATAAAGGCCCTGGTCACCACAGGTCCTTTTGCAGGTCCTGAAGAAAATCAAATTCCGGCTGCGAGATCAAGTGGCTGAAGTAAGTTTTTATTTTTAACCCTGCAATAGACATTTTATTTAGCATTCTGTTTTAAGAATGCTCTTATTTTCCGTTATAATCATGTTATAATGGAAAATAATAAAATCACCCGAACACCGAACCCGAACTTCAGTGAAAAATTCCGGGTTCAGGCCCGGGTACCCGAACTCGCAAAGTTCGGTACGAACCCGAACATTGCAAGTTTGCGGCGAGCCCCATTCACTTTAATGGCAGGCGAACCTGAAAAACCTTCAGCTCATATTTTCAGCCAGCAAATAATTACAAGAAGTGCACAAATCGTCCCACAACATGGACAGTGACATACCAGGTGCATTAATTAAATTTGCGATCTCCATTCATTATTTTTTTCAATGCGAAATATCGGCAATGTAATTTTCGCCTATGCGCATGCGCAAAATTTGCGCGGCCTACTACAGGAACTGGGTTTCCACCAGACCGAAGTTGGATACGATCATAAAGGATGGTTGGCAACAATTTTTACGACGTTGAGGAAGAATTTCTGATCACTGTAAGTAATTTGACATTAAAGCAGTGTATTTGATTACATTTCACATGCATGTTCTAACAATCGCTGTATATGCAGATTGAGTGTTTAAAAAAAGCGCCATTGCAATTTTTTAGGGGTACACACAACTTCACATTTTATAAGGTCTCATGAGATATTAGTGATTGGTGCACTAAATATTGTTGTAAGAACTTGCCACTCCAATACAGGCCCCAAAAATTAGCCAATAGGCATTCACCTGACAGCACGCAACTTTATTGGATTCTGTGGCTGGAGGTACATTAGGCGGTCACAGGATAAAAATTTAACTGTTGGCTAGTACAGGCCCCAAAAATTTGCCAATAGGCATTACCTGAAAGCAAAGAACTTTGGATTCAGTGGCTGGAGGTACATTAGGCGGTCACCGGATAAATATGTAACTGTCGGCCAGTACAGGCCCCAAAAATTAGCCAATAGGCGTTCACCGGATCAGCAAAGAACTTTGTATTCTGTGGCTGGAGGTACATTAGGCGGTTACAGGATAAATATGTAACTGTCGGCCAGTACAGGTCTCAAAAATTAGGCATTCAACGGACATAAAAGGCCTTTTATGCTGCTGTATTTACCTAAGACAGGGACCATGATTTGTGACCATGACTCGTCACATGTGTCGTGAGCTAGGCGAGTGCGCTTATCGGTCACGATCCCCCCTGCTGCGCTGAACATCCTTTCGGACAGGACACTGGACGAGGGGCAAGCCAACAGTTCCACGGCAAATTGTGCCAGCTCTGGCTACAGCTCAAGTCTGCCCACCCAGTAGTCCAGGGGTTCATCGCTTCTCAGAGCGTCCACATCGGCTGTTAACCCGATGTAGTCGGACACCTGTCGGCCTAGGCGTTCCTTGAGGCTGGATCCGGAGGACGGCTGTCGATGGGTTGGCTGCAAGAATGATCTCATATCCAAAGTGACCAACACATCTTCAAACCGCCCTCTTCCTGCATGCGCTTTTGGATTGGTACCCGCAACTGTTTCTCTGTGAGTGGAAATTCCTCTGCCAGCGCCCGCAAAAGCAGAATGCAGCATTTCTTGAAGCAAGGCCTGGAAGTGCTTCATTCCGACAGCCCTCTGTGATTGTGGTAACATTTCTGCCATTTTGTGTTTGTACCAGGGGTCTAAGTACGTTGCCACCCAGTACTGGTCCTTGCCCTTTATGCTTTTTATATGGGGGTCCCTCTTAAAACACTGGAGCATGAAGGCCCCCATTTGCACTAAACTGGAAGCGGTGGAATGGCCTGGCTCCTGCTCATCATCCAGGATAATGTCGTCCTCGTTCTCCTCCCCCCATCCACGGACAACACCAGGGATCCCAGAAACGTTTAAAGCATGCTCTTCTTGCTCCTCCTCCGCCCCGGCACCATCCTCCTCTGACTCCTCTTCAGACTGCTGTTGTTGACTTGTCTCAGATGAAGTACCCCCCCTGGGAATTCATCCAGCATTGCGACTTCCTCCTCTTCCAGCTCGTGCTCCTCGACGGCTTGATCACTGATGTCACTTATGGCGCCCTGGCTGCGACTGACTAGTTTGGTGATCTCATCAAATGGCCGCAGAAGTCTGCATGTGTCGCGCATGAGCAGCCACTGGCGCGGTGAAAAAAAAACAAGCTCCCCAGAACCTGGCCTGCCGCAGAGTTCGTACAGATAGTCATTAACTGCACTTTTCTGCTGGAGCAGCCTATCAAGCATATACAAGGTGGAGTTCCATCGCGTCGGGCAGTCACAAATCAGACATCTGACGGGCAGGTTGTGTCGCCGCAGAATGTCAGCAAGGCGATCCATGACCGTGTAAGATCTTCTGAAATTTTCCTGGCCTGCCGCAAGACGTCCTGGATACAGGGGTATTTGGCAATAAATTGCTGCATGACTAAGTTCAGGACGTGTGCCATGCACGGCACGTGTGGAATTTTGCCCTGTTTCAGCGCGCTCAGCAGATTGGCACCATTGTTGCACACCACTTTGCCAACTGTCAAATTGAGCGGGGTTAGCCACTGATCTGCCTGTGACCACAAAGCTCAAAAGGAGTGCAGGACCGGTGTCGCTCTTGGCTAGCAGGCACAACAGACGCAGCACAGCATGGAAACATCTCACCTGGCACGTTGAATAGATTCTGGGGATTTTGGGGGGTGCAGCGGAAGAGACGGTAGCAGCAGAAAAGGAGGAGTAAGCCGAGGAGGAGAGGGAGGATGGAGTAGGAGGAGAAGAAGAAGAGGCAGGCCTGCATGCAATCCGTGGCGGTAACACCAAATCTACACGGGTGCCAAGAGTTGCATGCTTGACGGCCGTCAGAAGGTTCACCCAGTGGGCAGTAAAAGTTATGTACCTTCCCTGCCCGTGTTTGCTAGACCACGTGTCTGTGGTCAGATGTACCTTGACACCGACAAACTGTGTGCCAGAGATACATTTACTTGCCGCTGAACGTGGCCATATAGCTCTGGGATGCCCTTCTGGGAGAAATATTTCCTTCTGGGGACCTTCCATTGCGGTGTTCCAATGGCCACAAATTTTCTAAAGGCCTCCGAGTCCACCAGTTTATATGGCAGTAGTTGGCGAGCTAGCAGTTCCGACAAGCCAGTGGTCAGCCGTTGGGCAAGAGGGTTATCTGGCGTCATCATCTTTTTACGCTCAAACATTTGGTCCATGGAAGCCTGCCTTTTGCCAGATAAACGCAAGGACGGCACGGTGGCAGGTGGAGTGGAGGACAATTGGGAGGAGAAGGAGAAGAGGCAGGATGTGGAGCGCAGGGAGTGTGGCTTTGTGGGTTCTGACGGCGTTGCTCCCACTGGGCTCAGTGATGGGAGATCAGGCGCCTTCTTAATGCGGTCGTCCCAAGGTGAATGTTTGGCTTACCGCGACTTATGCGTTGACAGCAAAGGCTGCAGATGGCAACACTATAGTCAGCAACGGACACGTCATAAAAAGCACACACTGCTGAGCCATGTGCTGGCATCCTGGGAGCGCCAGATGTGACCGTGCATGGTAGATGGCTCGCTCCTAATACATTTGCAGTCTGCTTTTTGCCTCCTGTGCAATGTAAGTTCTGCCTGCTTCTCCTCCCTATCTGCTGGTCCGTCTCTCCCTTTGAACTCCCCTCCTCTTCCTCTCTTGTGGGCACCCACGTGACGTCCATCGACATGTCATCATCTTCACCTTCCCCACCACTAACATTAGAGATCTCGGAGTAGGCAGCAACAGCGGGGACCAACCTCCTTGGGCTGATCTGGGTACTGTCGTCAGACCACTGGGTGGCGGCCGTTGCTACCTCCTCTTCCTGATCCGATGCCAAGAATGGCTGCACATCGGAAATGTCTTGGAATGGATCGGAAAATAATTCCTCTGACTCGAGCGGAGGGGATATGGTGGTGTCTTTGTGGGTGCACACAGCAGAGAGTGAAGAGGGTGCAGATTGAGAGGATGAGGAGGGTGCAGAAGCGAAAGGCTGAGTGAGCCACTCAACCAAGTCTGGTGCGTCCTTTGACGTAATCGCACGGACCTTCTGCAACTTCCCACTTAGGCTCGGGCCTGGTGCACCTGTCCGACCCCTACCACCCCTGCGAAAGGGCCTGCCTCTTCCTCTGCCTGTCATTTTTTTAAATGACCCTGTGACAAAAGTCTCTATAGAAGTGCAGTATTTGTGGAAGAAGGTATATAACACCCTGCTTCAATCAGTTGTTTTGAGGGGCGACTGGTATGTACAGCGCCAGTCCGATTAGGGTTGGTGCTGTGGGACTGGTGGTGGCCCTCATGTGGTCGTTTTGCCCTTCCTTCCTATCCTCCTTTTCTCCAGGGATTCATGGGTTAAGGATTTCCCATGATCCCTTGTAAGGGGCACTGATGCCCCTCCCTGGATGAGGCTATTTAATCCCCCTCCCTCTTCCGGCCGGTCTCTTGGCTGCTGGAACGTCTGCCCTCAGCACTCCTGGCCATGATGTCCGCGGATGATGCCCTTAGGGAGGCGCTTCTGGCGCGTTTTTCTGCTGAGGGAGAAGGTTGGTTATCAGCATTTGTGGCCTGTCTGTCCCTTCCTTCCCCTCAACCCCCTGCTCCTTCCCTGCACATGCCGTCTGTGGCTCCCGACCCCCCTGCACTACAACAAAGTCGGCGGTCGGCTCGCCCGACTCGTCCACCTGTTCGATTAGGCCATAGCCCCCCTCTGTCTCACCTCCAGGGCGCAGGTTACAAGGCTGCCGGCGGTCCTGTACAGGGGAGAGAGCGCTCGGTGCGCTCGTCGTCTCAAGCTCCGCCCCTTCCGGTCCCGGCAGCCGTCACTTCCGCCCATCGGGTTCGCGCGCTGTTACACGCAGCAGCCGCAAACATGGGAGCACAAGCAAGCTCCTCTTCCCTGTCGAAGCGGCCTCCCACTCCTCCACCAACGAACAATCCCCTCACTAGTAATGAACCCCTGCCACCAGTAGATAATGGTGGTGGGGTCTGTCTGCCACACATCGCAGATGCAGCAGGGGGGGGGTTACTACCCCATCTCATACCCATTCCCAGATTGAAGCTGCGAGCGCCCCTGGGAACACTTATATAGTTGCTACCCCCTCTGCCCCTTCATCGCAGCTTCCTGTTTTCCCAGCACCCCCTCTTCCTCCCACCGCACCTGCCCGGAGACGTCGTCGCCGTTCGCCTTCCTCCTCACCTGGGGAGTACAGGCATCGGTCCCGCCATGTTTCTGGTAGGCGCCAGTCCCGACACCATCGCAGGGATTCCGGGAGAAGAAGGCGCTCCAGATCCTCAAGATGGCGCTCACCGTCATCTTCGGATGTTTCGACGAGCGAATCTGGGGAGTCTGGTTCGGTGTCACACAACATTCGCAAGAGGCGGGAGCCTGTCGCTGCTTCCAGGACTCCTAGCCTGGCCCCTCCTCCGGTTGGTCCATCGTCGGTTCCAGATCCGGTTCCATCTACGAGTACCGCGGTTCTTCCTCCCGTGCTCCCGGGTCCGTCTTCAACTGGTGAGTTTCAGTATACGGGGGCGTGGGAGGCGGGCGGGCAGAGTTCGGAGGTTGTCTCAGCCCTTAAGGTGGTATTGGAGAAATTGCAACCTGTAAATCCTTCTCCTCCTCTGGCGTCGCAAAAACCTCCCCCGGTTTTAGCATCTATACACAAGGACTCTTTCTTCTGCGGGGTTAGCCCACTAGGGGCTCACTTGGCGGAGGAGATCAGGGAAAAAATATGGGCAAATCAGTATGTGGACATTTGGTCCCTGGTTACCATTGATCAACAATCAGTGGATAAAGAGCGACGTCCTACTGACAAGTCGTACGAGAGGCGGCCGCGAGTCGCTAAAACCATGAATAACTGGCTTCAGGCCTTTGCAGTGTTAGGTTGTGTGATGGGGCAACGCTTTCCTGAGCGTTGTTCAGAGCTATTTATTTACCAGGATGTGATATATAGCGCTTATAAGGCACATGGTGGTTCGGCATGGTGGAAATACGACAAAGAATTTCGTCGCCGTTTAGCGCTTCAACCCGAACTGGGGTGGGGTGTTAAAGCCACCGATGTCTGGCTTCGGCTGATGCTGGCTCAGAGGCCCTTTCCCGGAGCGGCTGCCGATCCTGGTTCCTCAACCGTTGGGTCGGTGGCCGTTCGCCGTCCAGGAACCTGCTGGTTTTTCAATGAGGGCCATTGCCGATTTGCAATTGCCGATTTGCAGGTCTCTGCAGGTTTAAGCATGAATGCTCTTCCTGTGGTGCCTCCCATGCGGCCATTCGTTGCGCTCGGCAACCCATTAGGCACCAAAAATCCACCACCCCTCTTGACCCAAAAGACTCCAGTGACCGTCTCCGAGATGTCCCCCTGGTTAGATCTCTACCCCAATAAGCCTGATGCGGCACAGTTGCGTTCTGGTTTTACGTACGGGTTCTTTATACCATTTGTCCTGAGCAGGCTTCCGGTTTTTTCTCATAACTTACAGTCTGCCCAGGAACATCCAGCGGCCCTCCGTGAGAAAATAACTAAGGAAGTGTCTTTAGGCAGGATTGAGGGCCCCTTTTTGTCCCCTCCTTTACCTAATCTGCTAGTGTCACCTCTGGGGGTGGTTCCAAAGAAGGACCCGGGTAAGTTCCGGTTAATTCATCACCTTTCCCACCCCAAGGGCTCCTCTGTAAATGATGCCATCCCCGATGAGGACTCCTCGGTGTCCTATGTTTCTTTTGACAGGGCTGTGGAGTTAGTCAGGCAAGCTGGCAGGGGGGCCCTATTGGCAAAGTCGGACATAGAATCCGCCTTCCGTTTGCTTCCGGTTCACCCGGACTGCTATCACCTACTGGGATGTTATGTTGACGGTTTTTATTTTTATGATACATGTTTACCCATGGGTTGCTCTATCTCTTGTCACTACTTTGAGATGTTTAGCACCTTTTTAGAATGGGTGGTTAGGTACGAAACTGGTTCCCGGTCCATTATTCACTATTTGGACGATTTTTTGTTTGTGGCCCCTGATTCTGATGACTCTTGCCGTCACCTTCTAAATACCTTTCTCCAGTTGATGAGACGTTTTGGTGTGCCTCTCTCCCCGGAGAAGACTGAGGGTCCTTGTACTTGCCTGTCTTTCCTGCGGATTGAAATTGACACGGTTGACATGGTCTTTAGGCTTCCCAGGGACAAGTTGGACAAATTGTTTTCCCTAATAGAAGGTTTCATGACAATGACTAAGGTCACTCTACGTCAGCTCCAGTCCCTGTTAGGTTTATTGGTGTTTGCCTGCAGGGTAATGCCTATGGGCAGAGTTTTTTCCCGACGCCTGTCGCTTGCTACTCGGGGTTTGAAGTCTCCACGCCATCATGTCCGTGTAAGGCTACTTTCACACTTGCGCTTGATCGGATCCGTTCTGAACGGATCCGATCATATTAATGCAGACGGAGGCTCCGTTCAGTACGGATCCGTCTGCATTAATAACTTAGAAAAATTTCTAAGTGCGAAAGTAGCCTGAGCGGATCCGTTCAGACTTTCAATGTAAAGTCAATGGGGGACGGATCCGCTTGAAGATTGAGCCATATGGTGTCATCTTCAAGCGGATCCGTTCCCATTGACTTACATTGTAAGTCTGGACGGATCCGCACGCCTCCGCACGGCCAGGCGGACACCCGAACGCTGCAAGCAGCGTTCAGCTGTCCGCCTGGCCGTGCGGAGGCGAGCGGAGCGGAGGCTGAACGCGCGCCAGACTGATGCAGTCTGAGCGGATCCGCATCCATTCAGACTGCATCAGGGCTGGACGGAAGCGTTCTGCTCCGCTCGTGAGCCCCTTCAAACGGAGCTCACGAGCGGACAGCAGAACGCTAGTGTGAAAGTAGCCTAACTAAATCCATGAAGTCTGATTTGCTTGTATGGCGACAATTTTTAGCGTCTTACAATGGCCATACATGTTTTTTGTCCCCTGTATTGACCAACTCGGAGCTCTCTTTGTTCACAGATGCCTCTGGTTCCTGCGGTTTTGGTTCCATTTTCAATAATTCATGGTGTGCCTCTCGGTGGCCTGAACCTTGGGCTGCGGCTGGCCTTTGCAGGAACTTAACTTTGCTTGAATTATTCCCTATAATAGTAGCCGTTGAGATCTGGGGTTTACAGTTTTCTAACCGCCATATTTGTTTCTGGACTGATAACTTAAGTGTGGTTCATTGCATTAACAGCTTATCTTCGTCATCCCTTCCGGTTCTAAGCCTTCTCCGCCATTTGGTGTTGCGTTGCCTGGAATTGAACATCTATTTCAGGGCCCGTCATGTCCCCGGTGCATGTAATCTTATCGCTGATTCTCTCTCTCGTTTTAATTGGCAGGAATTCCGGGCCCTCCTTCCTGGAGCGGAGCAGGTTGGGGTGCAGTGCCCAACTCACCTTTGGCGGCTGGTGGACGGGAATTGATGTCCTTGATTTCATCTTCAGTGACCCCGGCGACATGGAGAGCTCATGGTAAGGCGTGGGGGGAGTGGCTTGAATTAGCTGGATCACGGGATGTATCTCCCGATGATGTAAAACTGGAGGTAACGGTTGAATTATTGCTGCGCTTGCGTTCACTGGGTTCCTCGGCGGTGGTTGCGCAGCGACGCCTCTCTGGCTTGGCCTTTTACTTTCGCCTGATGGGATGGTCCGATGTCACCAAGCATTTTTTAGTCACTCAGGCATTGCGGGGTTGGCGTAAAGAATCCATTCGGCGTGAATGCCGCCGCCCTGTTTCATACTCATTACTCGTTAGGTTGGTTTCGGAATGCTCGGTAACTTGTGGTTCCCCCTTTGAGGCCCTCCTGTTATCGGTTGCGTTCGGCCTTGCCTTTTTTGCTGCCCTTCGCATTTGCGAACTGGTACCTCCTTCTCGCCTTAAGCCTGGAGGACTCCTTTTCCGGGATGTGGTGTTTGCCAATGGGTCAGTTAGGGTAAAAATTCGCCGCTCCAAAACCGACACGTTCGGTAACGGAGCGTGGATCCCTATTCACACCATACCGGGACCCGTTTGCCCAGTTCATTTGGTCGCTTCCTACCTAGCGGTTAGGCCTGGTGGCGATCATTTCCTGGTACACCAGGATTGCTCCCCGCTTACCAGGTACCAGTTTTCTTCACTTTTTCAGCGCTGCTTAGTGTCGGTAGGTTGTAATCCACGTGACTTTGGTACACATTCGTTCCGTATTGGGGCGGCCACGGAGGCGGCCAGGGCCGGCCTTTCTGAGGATGATGTTATGCGCATTGGTCGGTGGCGCTCCCGTTGCTTCGCCAGTTATATTCGCCCTGACCTGTTGCCATTGATAGATTAAAAAAAAAATATATATATATATATAAAAAAAATTAAAAATAAAAATAAAAAAAATAAAAATAAAAAAATTATGATACAATAATAATTGTGGTTGTTGTTGCTTAATTCCATGTTTTATATTTATATGGTGTCTTTTTAGGGTTTCCCCGTCCGGCCGTATGGATCCTCGGTCACTCCTACGTCTTTTGGGCAGCGCGAAGGGCAGAATGCAGACCGGGAGGCCGGACCCTGGGCTTTCGTGAGGTCGATGTTTTCTGGAGGGGTATTAGGGGCCTTCGCTGGCCTCAGGTTCTTTCAGAGGCTGTGGGAATCAGCCGGTCCAACTCCGGCCCAGTGATTCTCGTTGTCCACGCCGGGGGGAATGACCTCTGTTCCTTACGGATTGCGGAGCTCATGACCATAATGCGTTCTGACATGGAACGTTTTTCTTCCTTTTTTCCTGATTTGGTCCTGGTTTGGTCGGAGATCATCCCCCGGGTGGTGTGGCAAGGGGCTAGAGACCCAGACGCAATGGAGAAAAGTCGTAGGACCATAAATTCCCATATTTCTAGGTTTATTAGATCCAAGGGTGGTGTAGCCATTCGCCACCGGCAGCTAGAGGGCGACAACAGGGCATTGTTGAGGTCCGATGGTGTCCACCTTTCCGACATTGGTTTGGACATTTTCCTCTCGGGGCTTCAGGACGGGGTGGAACAGGCCATGTTCTTGTTGGGTGGTGGTCGGAGCCCGGTGTAGGTAGTAGGCTCCTCCGTGGCGGGTTTGGAGGCAATCGGAATACCCGGTGTGAAATGTAAAGGGCTGACTTGCCCGCTGCGAGGGCAGCGGCTGGCATACCGCTCCCTGTAACGGTTTCTGGAGCAGTTCTTAAGCTTGTGGTTTGGTTATGTTCAATAACAAATAAAGAAAAGCTGTGGCCGATCACCACCCAACCCAGTGGCGTTTTGTGTCTTTATTGGGTAAGAAGGTTCTATTTGGGAGGATCGGAAGGCGTGTGTACGGTGCTTGGCCTACCGGCAGTCTGTACAGCGCCAGTCCGATTAGGGTTGGTGCTGTGGGACTGGTGGTGGCCCTCATGTGGTCGTTTTGCCCTTCCTTCCTATCCTCCTTTTCTCCAGGGATTCATGGGTTAAGGTTTTCCCATGATCCCTTGTAAGGGGCACTGATGCCCCTCCCTGGATGAGGCTATTTAATCCCCCTCCCTCTTCCGGCCGGTCTCTTGGCTGCTGGAACGTCTCCCTCCCTCCCTCCCCTGGATGTTATGTTTTCTGGTTTGCCGTTTCGGCTCCCATTGGTTATTGGAATGTTCATACATTTTTCTATTTCCTAGTATAGGTTGCATCGTATTCTCAAGTCACAGCTGGCAGTTTGGAGGCAATCGGAATACCCAGTGTGAAATGTAAAGGGCTAACTTGCCCGCTGCGAGGGCAGCGGCTGGCATACCGCTCCCTGTAACGGTTTCTGGAGCAGTTCTTAAGCTCGTGGTTTGGTTATGTTCAATAACAAATAAAGAAAAGCTGTGGCCGATCACCACCCAACCCAGTGGCGTTTTGTGTCTTTATTGGGTAAGAAGGTTCTATTTGGGAGGATGGGAAGGCGTGTGTACGGTGCTTGGCCTACCGGCAGTCTATCACACCAGTTATAATTATATTTTCCAATACCGTTTGTCACTTTGTGTAGCAGAGGGAACACAGCAAAACAGCAAACAAATGCTGCAGTACCCAAATACACTATAAAGAAAGTATATTGGCATATAACACCCTGCTTCAATCAGTTTTTTTGGGGGGCGACTGGTATATCATACCAGTTATAATAATTTTTTCCAATACCGTTTGTCACTGTGTGTAGCAGAGGGAACGCAGCAAAACAGCAAACAAATGCTGCAGTACCCAAATACACTATATAGAAAGTATATTGATATAAAACACCCTGCTTCAATCACTTGTTTTGGGGGGGTGACTGGTATATCACACCAGTTATAATTATTTTTTGTAATTGCGTTTGTCACTCTGTGTAGCTGCAGTATCGCTGCAGAACCACTCACCACTGATGCACAATAAAAATCCACTACAATATGCTTTCTATGTTAGAAAGTATATTATAAGTGTATTACACCCCTCTGTACTGCACACCTATCAATAGTACACCTATACCAGTCCTTAAAAGGACTTTTGTGGCCCTATTAGCTAGCGATTTGTGTCCCTAACAGCCTGTCCCTGCTCCACACAGCAACCTCTCCCTACACTGACAAAAGACTGAATGTAAAATGGAGACCAGATCAGGTCTATTTATAAGGTAGGGGTTATGTCCATGTGCTGAAACTTTTCAATTGGCTGTCCTGTACCACCTGATGGATGTGTCATGGGTCAAAGTTCTTCACAATGTAAAAAAATATAGCGGGCGCAAATATCTCCGTATGTTCGCATATTCGGGAACAGCGAACGTGCAAAGTTCGCCGCAAACCGACCGCCGGGCGAACCGCAAGGCCATCACTATTTTCTTGTAATAACACCTGTTAAAGCCTGTATCAAACAACACTTGCACCCTAATAAGAATGGTTTGCTGGAATTACAGAGCTGTACAGTATAATGGCAATTTGGATCCCCAGTCAGTGCAGCAAGGTGTAATAGGAATGTTCCTATTACCCAGGCTGTAACCTCCCCTACTGAAATGCAGTGGAATGATTCCTCCCTATCCTTTCCCTAAGGCCTCATGCACACAACCGTTGTGTGCATCCGCGTCCGTTCCATAATTTTTCACAGTTTAGCGGAGGTCCCATTCATTTCTATAGAGCTGTGAAAAAAAAATGATAGTCCTCCGTTTTTTCTCCGCGTCCATGATCCGTGATTCCAGTCCGTAAAAAAAATATAACCTGTCCTATTCTTGTCAGTGGAAAATGGAGGACGGACCCATTCAAGTCAATGGGTCCGTCAAAAAAAACGGATGCACAACTGGCATGTCATCCGTGTCCGCGTCTGTGTCCATTTTTTTTCTACAAGACCTTGGTGCAATAAAATTACACTTTTCATTAACCTTCCTTTTTTTTCCCCTGTCAGACAAAAAAAAAGGAAGACACAAGGAAACACAACTGAAGCAAAATCGGACACGGACCACTGTAGCCAAATCACTGCCAGTGAAAAAACACTGTCGTGTGTATGAGGACTAACCTTGAATAATCTTTGCCTACACTTTTTTTTTTTGTACAATGACAATTTTTCTATCACTGTCCCTAGCGCCTGCAGACACGTCTCTCCCTGCACTAAGTATGCTGGTGAATGGCAGAATCTAAGATGGCTGCCATATTTATAGGGTTGTGACATCACAGGGCTGGCTGCTAGTGATGAGCGGCATAGGCAATATTTGAATTTGCGATATTTTGCGAATTTTGGGCCGAATATTTGCCATATATTCGAGAATTCGTGATCGCCAGTCATTGTTTACTTGATTGCGAAAATCGGCAATGCAATATATTTGTGATAAATTTGCGATTAGAATATTCAACACTATTCGCGAATACGAAAATATAGCACTATATAATAAGTATTCGCAAAATCTCGAAGTGGCGATATTCGCGATAAAAATTAGCAATTCGAATATTCATGCTTAAAGGGCTTCTGTCAGCCCACTAAACCGTTTTTTTTTTTTTTTTTGTTTAATAATAATCCCTATACTGCGATCTCTGCATACATAAGTAAAATAATAATTTTCGTTCAGTAGAATTTGATAAAACGCTATTTTTATAATATGTAAATTACCTTGCTACCAGCAAGTAAGTCGGCTACTTGCTGGTAGCAGCCGCATCCTCTGATCCTAATGACGCCCCCTCCGCATTGTGATTGACAGGGCCAGGGAACGGAATCGTTCTCTGCTGGCCCTGCCTGTTTTTATTCAATATCTGGCGCCTGCGCCGCGACCGTACCTATCTTCAATCTGCGCAGGCGCACTGAGAGGCGGCCACTCACTCGGCCGCTCGCTCCTCAATGCGCCTGCGCCGGGTGTAGATGTGACGGGTGTAGTGAGTGGCCGCCTCTCAGTGCGCCTGCGCAGATTGAAGATAGGTAGGGCCGCGGCGCAGGCGCCAGATATTGAATGAAAACAGGCAGGGCCAGCAGAGAACGATTCCGTTCCCTGGCCCTGTCAATCACAATGCGGAGGGGGCGTCATTAGGATCAGAGGATGCGGCTGCTACCAGCAAGTAGCCGACCTACTTGCTGGTAGCAAGGTAATTTACATATTATAAAAATAGCGTTTTATCAAATTCTACTGAACGAAAATTATTATTTTACTTATGTATGCAGAGATCGCAGTGTAGGGATTATTATTAAACAAAAAAAAAAAACGGTTTAGTGGGCTGACAGAAGCCCTTTAACACTACTGGCTGCTGTTTGGCTGCATGCATGTCAGTATGGGTGATCCCGCCTTCCCAGACTTCCTTTCTCTATGTCCTCACACGTGCAGCAGGCATTTTAGGAAAAATGTGATTCGTTACTATGAAGCGCGAGGAAATTCGAATTTTTTCAGAAATTTGTAACGAATTCCACTACGTCAGTTTCGATTCGCTCATCTATAATTATGGTGATACCAAATGTGAACAGTTTTTATTTTGTAGGACATCAGAACACTGGACATCAGTTAGTTTCCCTGTAGGGTCTTTGACTTATCCCTGTCGGTGAACTCAGGTTGGGCTGCAAAGTTCCAGATTTAAAAAAATAAAAAACTGCCTATGGGGGGCAATAAATTCCCACTAGTGTATATTTCTTTATATCAAAACCTATTAGACATTATTGATGGTATGGGGGTTGGACCCTGAGAATAATTTCCTTTGGTGGGCCCAAGGAACCCCAGTCTGACACTGTTTTATAGTGTTTTTAACTGTTTTTATGTAATAATGAAAAATTGTTTTATGTGTCTGTCAGGTAGAGAATGAATGGCTTACGCTCAGACTATACAGTGCCTTGAAAAAGTATTTATACCCCCTGAACTTTTCCACATTTTTTTTACATTACACCCACACTTAAATGTATTTTATTAGGATTTTTTGTGATAGACCAACACAAAGCAGAAAGTATATGTAAAGTGAAAAGAAAATGATACATGGTCAGAACTTTGTAGAACCACCTGGCGCTGCAATTACAGCTGTATGTCTTTTGGGGTACTGTATGTCTCTACCAGAGGCTGAAATGTTTGCCCATTCTTCTTTGGAAAATAGCTCAAGCTTAGTCAGGTTGGATGGAGAGCATCTGTGAACACCAATTTTCAAGCCTTTCCACAGATTCTCAATGAGATTTAGGTCTGGACTGTGACTGGGCCATTCTAATCGTTATTTTCTAACAATAATTTCTTTCCCCTTAGTACTAACAGCAGCACAGATGGGATATTCCGCCCCCTGTGAACTGGTAGGACCAATGGAATTTTATTGAATAATTAATTAAATAAATGTGCAACACACCCACCTAACCCCTATAAAGGAGAAAAACACCCTCAGTCCCTTGTGTAATGTACAAGAAAAAAAAAAACTGAATTATATAGATTTAGAGAGAGATATTTGTGTGCTGCTGTTAGGACTAAGGGAAAACAAATTATCATTAGAAATTAACGAATCCCTTACGTCCTAACCAGCAGCACAGATGGGGATTTGGCAAGTAGAAACCCTATAAGGGAGGCCCCTCATGCCTGGCAGCAGATTACACTGAACGCCCAAAGGAAGAGTAATCGGCCACTCTAGAGTCAAGTCTGTAGTGGGAACTCCACAAAGGATATTTGCAAATATATTCCAGAGGAACTAAATTTCTTTCCGCAAAGGAGGTAGAGACAGACCTGGTCAAATGAGCTCTTCCGAACTCAGGAGGCTCTAGATTCTGAGAGACCATGGATTCTCGAATGGCTTCCTTAACCCATCGACTGGTGGAAGGTTTAGAGGCTTTGTGGCCCTTCTGGGCCCCTGCAAAGAGAATAAAAAGATTTCCGTCCTTCCTGAATTCCTTAGATCTATCTAGGTAGATCCGGAGACATCTCAAAATATCGAGGCAATGCAGGCCTCTATTTTCCTCAGAGGACGCATGAGAAAGTAAAACCGGTAGAGAAATAACTTGATTGATGTTGTGGAATGGTTGGTACCTTAGGGATAAAGGAAGGTAAGAATCTTAAGAGGACAAGGTCCGGTAAAAATTTGGTATATGGCTCGTAAGCTGACAAAGCTTGGAGCTCCCCAATCCTTTTCCTTGATGTAACCGCCATAAGGAAAGTTACTTTGGTCATCACATACTTCATGTCCACGTCCTCCATAGGCTCAAAGGGGGGAGATGATAGCCCTTTGAGCACAACCGAGAGATCCTACGTGGGAACTGGTTGGATAACTGTAGGTCTTAATCTTGAGGCTCCTCTCAATAATCTTTTGATAAGTGGGTCTTGAGATAAAGACCTATCAAGATAGGCTGAAATAGCTGACGTCTATAACCTCAGGGTGGAGGGGGATAGCTTCTTATCCAGCCCCTCTTGTAGGAAGTTTAACACGGTGGAAACAGACGGATCCGTACCAGATACTTGCTTCCTGGTACACCAGCTTTGGAATATTCTCCAGATTCTCGCGTAAGCTTGGTGGGTAGAGTCCGCCCTGGAGTGGGACATAGTTCTCAAGACCGCACTAGAGAGCCCTTCTAATTGAGAAAGGGACTGGTCAACCTCCAGGCTGTCAGATTGAACATTTGAAGCTTTGAGCAGCTGTGAGTGTCCCTCGACACTAGTGCATGCTCTGGGGGAAGCCTCCAGAATTGTCCCCGACTCATCTGAAGAACGAGTTGGGTGAACCAAGCTCTCTTGGGCCAAAACAGGATTATGGCTATGAAAGATGCTTGGTCTTGCCTTATTTTCATCAATACCCTTGGAATCAAGGAAATTGGAGGGAAGATGTAGGCCAGCCTGAACCTCCACAGGATTGAAAGAGCATCTATTGCCACCGGATTGTCCTCCCTGTAGAAGGAGCAAAATCTCTCCAACTTGGTGTTGAACCTCGTGGCCATGAGATCTATCTCTGGCACACCCCACCTGAGTGCAATTTCTTTGAATATGTCCGGGTGGAGAGCCCACTCTCCTGTGGGAAGCCCTCTGCTCAGGCGATCGGTGATCATATTCAGAGATCCTCGAATATGGACAGCCGTAAGATAGGTTAGGTTCCTCTCTGCCCAATCCAAGATCAAACCTATTTCTCTGAGGAGATTTTGTGATCAAGTGCCTCCCTGCTTGTTGATGTAAAGGACAGCCATCATGCTGTCTGTTTGAATTTTCACTGCCTTCCCTAAAATTAGGGGAGCAAAATGGAGTAGGGCTAGCTTGATAGCATAGATCTACCTGAAATTGGATGTTAACCACCTCTCCAGAGGAGACCAAGAACCTTGTACTGTCAGGTTCAGAAGATGCGCTCCCCAACAAAAGGATTGGATCAGAGACTTGCCGTCCTCTAGATGAGACCACCATCTGAGAGGGAATCAAGTTGGATAAGACAGGGAGTTGCACTTGTTGAGGCCTGAAGGTTGGAGATTCCAATTGGCAAGGACCTCTGATTAAAGAGGGCGTAGATGCCAAAGTGCCCAAGGAACCGCATCTGCGGTAGTGGACATAAGTTCCAACATCCGCATAAGAAGACGAAAAGTTACTCTTCTGGGGAGCGAAAGGAACTGAGCCGATTCTCTGACCCGAGATTTTCTCTCGGGAGTGAGGGTAAGAGTCATCCTGACTGAATCTATTGTAAAGCCGAGAAACCTCACAGAGGTTGCTGGAAGAACTAGAAGGGTAGGAATCCCAATAAACAGCAAAAGGGAGACAAAGTCCACTCTGCACCGCTCAAGAGGCCGAATGACAGCCAAGGGAGTGGTTAAATAGACCACCTTGGTGCCAATAGGAGAAGCTCTGCCCCAAAGGGGGAGGAGCCAAAAACTGCCTTACAAGATCTTAATAAAAAAATTACCTAACAAAGAAATTAAGCTACCTAACCTCAACTACGGACTGCGCACTCCGGCTGTCCTCTAACGGCCCAGGCAGCCAACAGAATTCTGCTGCAAAAGGCCGAGACGGATTGGGGAACGCCGGCGAAAGTGACATCACACTGGCGATGCCACTTCCGTCCGCCAGACTAGCGTCGCAGCGCAAGGACGTAAGAGAGAACTAATTCTCTAAGGCTGCGCTGCAGTTAAAAATGCAAGAACCGCTACCTAGCAGTTCGAAAGTACTGCAGGGATTCCCAGAGGGGAATCACCATCAGTCCTACTGTCCGGGAGGACAGAAAAAAACACAAGGGACTGAGGGTGATCCTCTCCTTTATAGGCGTTAGGTGGGTGTGTTGCACATTTATTTAATTAATTATTCAATAAAATTCCATCGGTCCTACCAGTTCGCGGGGGGTAGAATACCCCATCTGTGCTGCTGGTTAGGACGTAAGGGAACACATGAATATGATTTGATCTAAACCATTACATTGTAGCTCTGGCTGTATGTTTAGGGTCTCTAATGCATAGAAGTATGTGAGGGAACTGTTTTGACCATTGCATGTTCAAGTTCCCTAGGGGAATGTTTAAAAAAATAAAAATAAAAATCACCGCCTTTCCCCAAAATTAAGCTAAAATAAACAATTAATTTTTTTTTACATCATAGGCATCACCTTATGCAAAAATTACAGTACTTTTAAAACATAAAAATATTTATCCCATATGGCAAATAGTGTGATGTAAAAAAATATCTAAATCTGCAATTTTCAATTTTTTGGTCATTTCACCTCCCCAAAAATGTAATAAAATGTGATCAAAAAGTCACACACACTTCAAAATGGTATTGATAACAACAGATTGTCCCATAAAAAATTTAGCCCTAACACAGACCTGTACACAAAAATAAAAAAGTTATGAGGGGTCAGAATATGATGGTGCAAAGAAAAAATTAGTTAGGTCCATATATTATTATATTTTTTTCAGTATTAAAATTCAAGAAAAACTATATAAATGTGGTATCGTTGTAATTGTACTGACCCAGAGAATGTGGTGCCAATATTCAAAAAGGGGTTAAAAACAGAGCCTGGAAACTATAGGCCGGTAAGTTTAGCATCTGTCATAGGTAAGAGATGCTATCTTGGAGTACCTCAATGAAAATAAGCAAATAACGCCATATTAGCATGGCTTCATGAGGGATCAGTCATGTCAAACTAATTTAATCAGTTTCTACGAGGAAGTAAGTTCTAGGCTTGACAGCGGCGAATCAATGGATGTCGTATATCTAGACTTCTCCAAAGCATTTGACACTGTACCACATAAAATGTTAGTATATAAAATGAGAATGCTCGGACTGGAGGAAAATGTCTGTATGTGGGTAAGTAACTGGCTCAGTGATAGAAAACAGAGGGTGGTTATCAACGGTATACACTCAGATTGGGGCACTGTCACTAGCGGGGTACCACAGGGGTCAGTATTGTGCCCTATTCTCTTCATTATATTTATTAATGATCTTGAAGAAGGCTTGCACAGTAAAATAAAAATTTTTTAAGATGACACTAAACTGTGTAAAGTAATTAACACGGAAGAGGACAGTATACGGCAACAGATGGGTCTGGATAGATTGGAGGTTTGGGCAAAGAAGTGGCAGATCAGGTTTAACACTGACAAATGTAAGGCTATGCACTTGGGAAGGAATAATGCAAGTCACCAGTACATACTAAATGGTAAAACACTGGGTAACACTGACATGGGAAAGGACCTAGGAATTTTAGTGAATAGCAAATTAAGGCCTCTTGCACACAAAAAAAAAAATCCAGTTTACGTTCCGTTTTTTTGCTTTCCGTTTACGGACTGTAGACGGAACCATTCATTTCAATGGGTCCGCAAAAATAACGGAATGTACTCCGTATGCATTTCGTTTCCGTATCTCTTTTTTTCCGTTCCGTTCAAAGATATAGCATGTCCTATTATTGTCCGCATAACGGACAAGGATAGTACTGTTCTATTAGGGGCCAGATGTTCTGTTCTGCAAAAAACAGAATGCACACGGATGTCATCCGCATTTTCTGCGGATCCGTTTTTTGCAGACTGCAAAATACTGAATAAGCCATACGGTCGTGTGCAATAGGCCTAAGTTGTAGAAACCAGTGTCAGGCAGCTGCTGCCAAGGCCAATAAGATAATGGGTTTTATCAAAAGGGGCATAGATGCCCGTGATGACAACATAGTCTTGACACTTTACAAATCACTAGTCAGACCACACATGGACTATGGGGTACAGTTCTGGGCTCTTGTGAACAAGGCAGACATAGCAGTGCTGGAGAGGGTTCAGAGGAGGGCAACTAAAGTAATAACTGGAATGGGTGGACTACAGTACCCAGAACGATTATCAAAATTAGGGTTATTCACTTTAGAAAAACGACGACGGGGGAGATCTAATAACTATGTATAAATATATCAGGGGTCAGTACAGAGATCTATCCCATCATCTATTTATCCCCAGGACTGTGACTGTGACGAGGGGACATCCTCTGCGTCTGGAGGAAAGAAGGTTGTACATAAACATAGAAGAGGATTTTTTTATGGTAAGAGCAGTGAAACTATGGAACTCTGAGGAGATGGTGATGGTGAATTCAATAAAATTGTTCAAGAGGGGCCTGGATGTATTTCTGGAGTGTAATAATATTACCGGTTATAGTTACTAAAGAGGGGTCGTCAGGGCCGGATTAAGTGCATGATAGGCCCTGGCTATCTACCCAACTTGGTCCCCTCCCTCCATTTTAGTTTAGTTTTAGGTTTTATTTGTATGAAGAGGCTGCTCCTGCGATGCTTTGTGAGCGCCAGTCTCTTCCTAGGCCATATGACATCTTCAGACTACAAAACATTCCCAAAATTACCCCAAATTGGGTCCTAAACTGAAAAATTTGGTCACCAAATTTTAAATAAATATAATTACAATAAAAAAGACATGGAGGAGAATACAGCACCACATACCTCTTACATCCAGTGACATCTCCTGTCATGTAGACCTTCTCTTTCACCTTCTCCACTTGACCCAGACCTGGAAAATTCTTTCAGCCACATCTTGTCTCTACAGAGTTTGTAACACAGAGATGTTAGATTTCTCAATTTTTCCATCAACCTCCTCATCCTGGTGTCCCCACAGTGTCATCCTGCTGCCACTCCCAATACTGTTCCCGTTGTGCTCCCCAATGCCCCAGGTACTATACTGCTGAATAGTGAAAATAATTACCCTAATAGACATAATTTGGGTCATTTATATAACTAGTGTAATGTAGAACTGGATTTCCAAAAGAGCTGTCAAAAATGAATGGTGGAACCTGATTGGCTGCCATGTGCAACTAAGCCAGTTCTAATTTACACCAGTTTGATAAATGACCCCAAATTTCCCTAGTGTCCACAACAGCTATAATGTCCCCTAGAGTGCCCCCAGTAATAGTAACACCATATATTGTTTCCAGGCAATAATCCCTGTATAGTGTCCCCAAAAATAATAGAATTGCCCCTACAGTGCCTCCCCAATAGCAACGCTCCCTTATAGTAATTTCCCCCACACTGCCCCCACATAGTAATTTCCCCATAGTAATTTTCCCCCACACAGTAATTTCCCCCAAACTGCCCCATGTAGTAGTTTGCCCCTACACAGTAATTTCCCCCACATAGTAATTTCCCCCACACTGCCCCCACATAGTAATTTCCCCCACACTGCCCCATATAGTAATTTTCACAACACTGCCCCATATAGTAATTTTCCCAACACTGCCCCCACACAGTAATTTCCCCCACACTGCCCCATATAGTAATTTGCCCCCACATTGTAATTTCCCCCACACTGCCCCAACACAGTAGTCTCCCCCACACTGCCCCACATAGTAATTTGCCCCCACATAGTAGTCCCTCCCATAATAATTTGGCCCCACACAGACCCCACATAGTAATCTTTCCATAATAATTTGCCCCATACAGAAGCCCCAATATAGTAATTTCCCCCCAATGTACTCGATGCCTCTTCACTAATATATTATCCTGTGTGTCCCCACCCCACATGTCCCGCAAAGTAGGCACATGAAATAAAAAATAAAAAAATTCAAAGCTAAATACTCACCTATGTCCAGGGCCAGGCGCATGCTCTCAAATGGAGGCGGGATGAGGCAGGCGCGCACACGTCACAGTGCTGCGTCCCGGCACAGGCGCGCGATAATGTCATCACGCCTGCCTGTGCCGGGATTTCACTACCGCATAGGCCTCAGGCCTACTAGTACCCCGCTGCTGTATGTGGGTGTACGTGTCGGCCTTGAGCCCCCAGCGGTGCTGGGCCCGGAGCTTCCGACCCGAACGCCCCTATTGCAATCTGCCACTGGGGTCGTTGATCCAGGGACTTAGGCCGGGTTCACACGAACGTGTGTGACCCGTGCCTGTGCAGCGGCCCGCAAATAGCGGCCCGCAATGCACGATCGCCGGCCGTAGGTCAGCCGCATCGGATCGCGGACCCATTCACTTTAATGGGTCCGCGATCCGCCAGTTCCGCTAAAAGATAGGACTTGTTCTATCTTTTAGCGGAACGGAAGTACGGGACGTAACCCCACGGAGGCACTCCGTAGTGCTTCCGAGGGGTCCCGTCCCGTGCGGCCGTTCCGCGATTCCGGATTAGCGGACCCATTGAAGTGAATGGGTCCGCATCCGTGATGCGGAATTCACACGGAACTGTGGCCGTGTATTGCGGCCCGCTATTTGCGGGCCGCAATACGGCCACAGATCACACACGTTCGTGTGAACTTAGCCTTATTCTGATTGCCTGATTGGAGTCAGGAAGGAATTTTTTCCCTTAAAATTAGGAAAATGAGGCTTCTACCTCACAGGTTCAACTTGCAGGCTAACAGGCTGAACTGGATGGACAGATGTCTTTTTTTAGCCTTACAAACTATGGAGAAGATTTATCAAACTGGTGTAAAGTAGAACTGGCTTAGTTGCCCATAGCAACCAATCAGATTCCTCATTTCATTTTCCAAAGGAGCTGTCAAAAATGAAAAGTGGAATCAGATTTGTTGCTATAGGCCACAAAGCCAGTTCTACTTTACACTAGTTTGATAAATCTCCCCCTATGCTAGTATGTTACTAATATCAGATCGTGGGGTCCGACAACCGGTGCCTCCGTCAACTGTTTCAGAGAGCCAAGTCACTCGAACCTATACATTGCACGGAGTTGAAAGCAGTGGGTTCTGCATGCTATGTATGGGTATAGCAGATAATACTGCATGCTGGGGTACTGCAGCTCAGCTCCCATTCAAATGTGAATAGTATACTGGCACCAGAAACTACAACTTCCGCTTCACATGCTGTATAGATTCCAGCGCCTAAAACAGTTGATCGGTGGGAGTGCCGGCTGTCAGATCCCCACTGATCTGATATTGATGATTTATCCGAGGATAGGTCATTAATGTCTGTAGCCTAGACAATGCCTTTCATGTCAGTTGACAGGTATGTGTGTTCCTCTGGTCTTTCTTCCGATGACAATTGTTGGTGGAAAGAAGAGTCAGGCATTTGGAACATACTCGTTCCTTTTGTTCTTAGGAGAGATAAGCTGCCGCAGACGTATCTCAGACTAATGCCACAGTGGTTTGAAATTTTCCTCTACTTTTTGTGACTTTTCTCTTCAATGCTCGTCTTTCTATTGAGCTGGAGAAGAGTGTTATGAACTTTTGTACTCATCCTTTCTCACCTGACCTGTTATAGAACCTCTACCTATTTGTTTTCTATTCTCTTGCTTATCCCTAAGTATGGTTTATGATCTGGTTATTCAGTTTTCTCTGGGCCCACGTACAGCTGATTTATTGTTGCTATCGAAAAACAAATCAGTTTTATTATAAAATTATATAAACCAAAAGATGAGACCATAATAAATCAAATAAAGCATTTCAGCGGTGGTGTTCACATGGAGTCCTAGGGCTAGAGGCAGAGGTTAATCGATTCAAGTGGAAGATTAGAAGAGCTGTAAATCAGGTACCTATGATTGATAGCCCATTGTTAATGCATGGTTTAAATCTGATAGGGGTTATTTGGTTGAATGAATGCAAATATTTAGTTAGCAGCATCTACGACTATGCCTAGTGTGCATGAAGCTGTATCTTAGAATGTAATCATTGTAGAAACATTTACAAGCAAGAGAAACAATTGAAAGCCTCACCCATACACTGGGCACATCATTACTTGAAATATTGGGTCACTTAAAGATTTCCATAATCAACCGTTAAAGTCTCACCAGGGCCACACCTTCCCATTAGTCTTCATAGTACATATAGGTGACAAACTGTACTGTATGGGTATGAGCAAATTTTTCAAAATGCCATTTCATGTCCGATTTTGTCAAATCAGCCGTTAGATTTGATTTAGGCCCCTGCAGCAAATTGCAGATCCCTGTAAAAGGAATAAAGAGTAAAAAAAAAAGGGGGCCTCCAGGCAGGGGCAGATTGGCAATGTATTGTACCTTACTGGGAATTTTCCTATGGGCCGATCCCATGCAGAGGGCTGGGAGAACATCGTGTCCACTCCTGCTCTGCTTAAGAGTCCACTTTCTGACTCCATATATGACTAGTAGTTAAGGCTGCCGTGCAGCCTGTATTTGTGGGAGGGGCAGAGGCCACGCCCCTTGGCTATATTAACCCCCTCGCAGGTCAGGGGACGGGACGTGCGGCCAGGTACCTGGTACTTCCGGTTCACGTCTGGTTCCTGCACGTCCCGCTCGTTTTTCGTCTCGGCTGGGTGAGTATTGGCTGCGGCGGCTCGTCTGGTGCTTTCTGTCAGGTAAGCAGGGGGTATCCGATGCCGGGACAGCAGCGGGGGGACCGCACGGCGGGTCGGGTCCTCACCCCGGGGGGGGGGGGGGGGCGCTCGGCTGGCCGGGATCTCAATATATATTGCATAGATCCATAAGCATACACAGACTCCCGATGCGTTCCACGGTGGAACGCATCGGCATGTACAAATTCCGCCCACCTCCCGGAGCTCCACTGCTTCCCCGATGCGTTCCACAGTGGAACGCATCGGCATTCATTAATCGCTTAATCATTAGTAAACCGTCCATATCACCAACTTTTTCCCGGCGCTCCACCGGGGGGCACACAGGGGGAACCCCATATACTATTCACCCTGTGCTGCACTATGGAATACATACCACGGCCACTTCCGGTTTCTTGACTGCAGTTATTTATCACATGTATTCAACGCAAGTAAAACATGAAAGTTCTGGATAAACTTGGGCAGGCACTTGCGGGGATGCCGTGGCCGGGCGGCGCGGGCTTGTTGTGCGGGCGGGCGTTCCGGGAGCAGCCGCGTGTGCCGGTTGCTAGGCACGCTCTGCGGCTCCGCCCCTGGTAACGCTCGCACCGTATTGGGAATCCCGCCCACTATGTTGTGCAAGTACCGACTGGCCAGAGGTAACATAGCGGTTACACATTGAGGTAACCACAGCCATATAATTAGTCACCTCTGAGGACTAGAACCGGCATAGGTCCCTTACAACCATGATATTCACTTGTTCCATCATCTAATTATTATCACTATCCTATTCCAGCATCCATTGAGTTCCTATGTCCTTGTCATTGTTACCTCCTGGACCATATATATATTTATTATACATGTGTAAAAGCTCATCCACAGTACACAGAGAAACGGTCAGGTACACCGTTGCTGGTGACTGACCTTAATGCAGGTAGATGCCTTTCGATTGTCCGCATCGTTCCGGCCTGCTAGCCGCTGTGGTGTCCACATTGGTTAACCCCTTCGGTGCCAGAATCCCTTGTGCGGGAAGCAGTTCATGAAGTCTTCTATATAACAAGGGTGGGGGAGGGGAACTCAGAGCATGCAATGTAGGACATTCAGTCCGGGTACTGTCACTTAAGGAATCTGGTCTGAGTATGTGGTTATCAGTCGGCAGACCTATGTGGGTCATAGTTCTGTGTGTATATGTGGCCACGGGCGGTAAGTGTCTTTTTGGTATATCGCAAGATTCTAGAGTCCTTTGTCCTGCTCTAGAGCGGCGTGGTTGGGCTCTCTGTGCGGGAGCAGCAGTGCCGATGTTCTGTAAAAAATAAAAAATAAAAAATAAAATAACCCTTACCTTTTGTTTATGTTTCCACTGTTTCCATCAGGCACGTTGCTGATCATCATTGGGGAACATTCTGTTGTTCCCCTCTCACTGTTCCAGTCTCGCTTCAATTGTGGCCAGATATGTGACGTTTGCATGCCTACTTGGCAGGCCTGGGGCTCACACGGTATTGGTAACCCCGCCGCCGGCCGGGGGGTCTGCAGTCGCACGTACAGAGGCGCAGGTACACCAGCACGGGCACATTCCTAGGCTCGGGGCTGGTTTTCAGGGGAGCGTTCACCCATTTACCCGGTTCCCAGTGTTCCACAGATGTGTATTATTGTTATAGGTGCTCTACAGTACTGAACACAACCTCTTTCAAATCTAATGGGGCATGATATCGTATCGGGGATTTTAGCTTATTCACGTGCATATTCACAGTTGTTCATGTGTTTGTCACGACTAGGGGCTTTTCTTAGCTAACTGCAAATGCCTCTGGCTCTGGTTTTCTCCCATCTGTTTCAATTTCACGGTTGGTTAATGTTTCATTCATGCAAGTGGTTCGGATCACTAATGTCCATGCGTTTGCCTTTAGGTCGGGCTCACGTTTAATTACTTATCATCACGGTAAGGTCTTCCGGGTCGATCCCTTGGCTTCGAGGGGCCTCAGGGCTTCGGGGGCCCGGTGTTCGTTCTTCATGTGGTTCGGTGGGGGGCAATATGGTTGTAGGCTGGTTAGCGTCCTAGGTCATTGTCGGAGAGGATCATGGTTATGCGAGTCCCCAAGTCATACTGGGGCGGCATAGTGGTTGTTAATTAATTAAGAGGGTAATTAAGCCGCCATATGACTCCGCCATTAGGGTCTCTCACGCATGGCTTAGCCATTAGAGTCTCTCACGCATGGCTTCCCCCTTTTAGTGTACATATAACTCCGCCATTAGAGTCGCTCACGCATGGCTTTGCCATTAGAGTCTCTCACGCATGGCTTCTCCCTTTTAGTGTACATATAACTCCGCCATTAGAGTCTCTCACGCATGGCTTTGCCATTAGAGTCTCTCACGCATGGCTTCCCCCTTTTTAGTGTCACGTATGACTCCGCCATTTGAATCTCTCAGGTATGGCTTGTCCCTTTAGTGTTACATATGACTCCGCCATTAGAGTCTCTCACGCATGGCTTTGCCATTAGAGTCTCTCACGTATGGCTTTCCCCTTTTTAGTGTTACATATAACTCCGCCATTAGAGTCTCTCACGTATGGCTGTGCCATTAGAGTCTCTCACGCATGGCTTCTCCCTTGTTAGTGTCACATATGACTCCGCCATTAGAGTCTCTCACGCATGGCTTTGCCATTAGAGTCTCTCACGTATGGCTTTCCCCTTTTTAGTGTTACATATAACTCCGCCATTAGAGTCTCTCACGTATGGCTGTGCCATTAGAGTCTCTCACGCATGGCTTCTCCCTTGTTAGTGTCACATATGACTCCGCCATTAGAGTCTCTCACGTATGGCTTCTCCCTTGTTAGTGTCACATATGACTCCGCCATTAGAGTCTCTCACGCATGGCTTTGCCATTAGAGTCTCTCACGTATGGCTTTCCCCTTTTTAGTGTTACATATAACTCCGCCATTAGAGTCTCTCACGTATGGCTGTGCCATTAGAGTCTCTCACGCATGGCTTCTCCCTTGTTAGTGTCACGTATGACTCCGCCATTAGAGTCTCTCACGCATGGCTTTGCCATTAGAGTCTCTCACGTATGGCTTTCCCCTTTTTAGTGTTACATATAACTCCGCCATTAGAGTCTCTCACGTATGGCTGTGCCATTAGAGTCTCTCACGCATGGCTTCTCCCTTGTTAGTGTCACGTATGACTCCGCCATTAGAGTCTCTCACGCATGGCTTTGCCATTAGAGTCTCTCACGTATGGCTTTCCCCTTTTTAGTGTTACATATAACTCCGCCATTAGAGTCTCTCACGTATGGCTGTGCCATTAGAGTCTCTCACGCATGGCTTCTCCCTTGTTAGTGTCACATATGACTCCGCCATTAGAGTCTCTCACGTATGGCTTCTCACTTTAAGGGTACATATGCCTCCGCCATTAGAGTCTCTCACGTGTGGCTTTGCCATTTGAGTCTCTCACGTATGGTTCCCCCTTCAGTGTCACATACAGTAGGACTCCGCCATTGGAGTCTCACGCATGCCTTCTCCGTTTTAGTCTTCACGTATGACGCTGCCATTAGTGTCTCATGCATGGCTTCTCCATTCTAGTGTTGCACATATGACTCTGCCATTAGTCTCTCACGCACGGCTTCTCCCCTTGTGGTGTTACACATATGAATTCACCATTAGTCACGCAGGGCTTCTCCCTTTTAGGGTTACACATGTCTCTGCCATTAGAGTCTCAGGCATGGCTTCTCCATTTAGTCTTACACGTTTGACTCCGCCATTAGTCTTCCACGCATGGCTTCTTCGTTGTAGGGTTACACATATGTCTCCGCCATTAGTCTCTCACGCATGGCTTCTCCGTTTTAGGGTTGCACATGTCTCTGCCATTAGAGTCTTCACGCATGGCTTCTCCATTTAGTCTTACACGTATGACTCCGCCATTAGTGTCCCACGCATGGCTTCTCCGTGTTAGTTTTACACACAAAATAAAAATAAATTACACACAGGCCGGCTGCGTGGTCCCATAACAAGTAGTTCCATGTCTTTTCTGTCCTCAGTTCCGCGCGCATGGCTCGGTCATCTGTGGCTCGCAATACAATTTTCTTGGGGTGGCTCGCACGTGTGGCTGGTGCCATTAGAGTCCCACTCTCGTTATTGTTTCTCTGACTCTGTTATTTTCTAGGTTGTTGGGTTTCATTGTTTTCTTTGTAAGCAGTCATTCCAAGCCTGCCGTTGCGGACATCATCTTCTCCCAGGCATGCTTACTTCATCTACAAACTCGGGCTGAGGGTGTTGGTGTCCGGCCTAAGTCCTGGGTATCGGTCAATCTTCCAGTACGAGGTACAGTAATAAGGCGCAAGTTTACGAAGTCTGTCGTGTCACCTGACACGACAAGTCCTATCACGACTACAGGCGCAGCATACATAGTTTATCACGACCTTAAGCATTTTCTGTCACAACTGCAGGTAGTGGGGTACGTCCTGTCCTTGGTACAGGCACATTAGCTCATTAATCATAATAGCCATATATTTCTGGGGATGGTTCCCCAGGCCTGGTGGGTTTCCACTTCACTGAGTTTGCTACTTCGGTAGGACAACAGGCACCATGTTCTGACTCTTTTTGGCCCTTATTAGGAAGTGTGGCCTGGGGAATAAGTAGAGGTAAGTATTTTTGCCACCAGGAACAGTTGGTGCCCGATCGGGGCCCTTGGTGGATGGTTGGGGTTCATCTGGGCCGGGGGTCGTGGGCTGCGGCCCTCCGGCTGTTGCGAGGTTGTGGCTCTCGCGGTGCCCGGACAGCCTGCAGGTATCTGCCTGCAGCAGGGCGTTGTGGGGGTTGTGGTTGCGGCAGCTGAGGGGCCGCGGTTTGGGATGCCTGATCTAGGCACTTCCAACCGTTTCACCATTGTTTGTTTCAGTCTGCAGCTCTCAGGATTCAGACCTTCTCATATATGATCATCTGTTAGTCAACATAGGAGTAAATCGTTCCTGGTTCCAGACACTCTTTCAATTGCATCAGCATTTAACCAGCTCCAAGAACGGTGTGGCGGTACACATGGCAAGGAGGTAAGGTAGATGGAAGTCACGGTGATATAAGACGGTATATCCCGCACCTCCATCGTGAAGGGTCTTTTCGTTCAAAACGGGTGTCGTAACGGTAGGTGTATATTTACTCTAAACAGGGTCTGCTCCACTCCTTTCGTTTGAGGCGGTGTCTAAGCACCAGATGCCTCCTCAGGTTATCAGGTGCATGGGACGTTGGAGGTAGTCGTGTTCTCCAGATATGGTCCAAGTCCTCCGGTCGGAGATCCGTGATGCTTTCTGTTCACTTGCCCTGTACGGTGCAATGAGTGTTTGATGGTATGGTTGGGTCTCCTTTTTGGCCCCTTTTAGGCCTATCCTCGCTACGGGCTCCCGGCATTTCCCAGCCTGAGGTTAGCTCTAGTTCTACGTCCAGGGGCCGTCGCCCTGACCACAAGTAGTTAAGGCTGCCGTGCAGCCTGTATTTGTGGGAGGGGCAGAGGCCACGCCCCTTGGCTATATTAACCCCCTCGCAGGTCAGGGGACGGGACGTGCGGCCAGGTACCCCTCCCTCCCTTCCCTTTTCTTAGCTCTTCCTTAAGGATAGGCCCCCTTTTAGGCCTATCCTCGCTACGGGCTCCCGGCATTTCCCAGCCTGAGGTTAGCTCTAGTTCTACGTCCAGGGGCCGTCGCCCTGACCACAATTTATATATATACAGTCATTCTTGGGAAATACAGAGAGAATGCAGCAGCACTCGATATCGTCAATGCAAATTCAGGGGCACATTTATTAAGACCTGCGTTTTAGACGCCGGTCTTAATAAACCCCTAAACTGGAGGTGGATCTGCTGGAGTTATTGAAAAGGCGATGCCGCCAGCCTCTTTATAACTTCGGCGGATCCTCCACCAGTTCTAAATGTAAGACAGCTTCATAGCTGTCTTACATTTACACCTTTTTCTATGCCTAAAACAGGTGTAGAAAATAATAAATGAGACACTTTTTTAGACCTGGTGTTAACAGGGAGAAGTCGCAGATTGCAGCACAACTAACCATTGTGCTGCAATCTGCACCAGAAATACACCTATACGCCTTATTTCAGATTAATAAATAACCCCCTCAGAGTTTTGATGACAGTCATTTTCCTTCTTGCCATATATCATAAGGATGCATCAAACTTTAACTTTGCTTGAATTTTGCTAAGGTCTCTAATTACACCAGCTACAAAATTTCTGTAAACAGTAAGTAAAATTGCATAGGTTAAACAAAAGTTTTTTAACCCCTTAATGAATAAGGCTGTAAATGTACGGCATTATGCGCTCACAATTGTATGGAGTAGACTGCTGCCGCGGTAAGCCTGCTCAATACGCAGTGGGTGTTGGCTGTACAATGCAGCAGGCACCCAGCCACAATGACAGGGAACAGCAATCATGCCAAACCCGTCATTTAACCCCCTCAGATGCAATCAACAGCGATTGTGGCATCTGTGAGGTAAGGCAGAGGGATGCAGCTCCTTTTGTCTTCCGATAGGAGCCCCGCAGTGAAATTGCGGGGCTTCAATCAATTACCATGACAGCCTGGGGCCTGCTGAGGTTTCATAGAAGTGTCATAGTAACCTTCCTGCTAACCTGTGCATAAGGCACAGCTCAGCAGGGAGTGCGTCAGAATATTATTCATCCTAATAGATTTCTATTAAGGTGAATGGAATAACATATCAAAAGATCCTATGTTCTAGTCCTCTAAATGGGCTAATAGTTATTAAAAAAAAGTTTAAATGACCCCACTTTCCCAATTTGGCATGTAAAAAATATATAAACGATAAAAGTAAGCATATTAGGTATCACTGTGTCTAAAAATGTCTGAACTATTAAAATTTATTTGTGTAAGGGGCTTACGGTAGTACAGTGAAGAGCCCTGGGAAAGCAGGGAATGAGTGCAGTCGGTTGTGGTGTGCCAAAACCGAGGATGAGGTAAGCCTGAGAAAGAAGAGGGCCTACTCAAGGAAAAGATATGGAAGAAATGAGTTGTAAATGAGTGGAGTGGTGGGAGGGTCAAAACTCAGACCTCAATGATGCAGGAGCCAGGTAAGGGGAGTGCCCTAAATAGGCTGGAGGCGGACCTCAGCCCCTCCCACAAATCCAGGCAATCTGCCTTAATACTTGTGTAAGGGGCTTACGGTAGTACAGTGAAGAGCCCTGGGAAAGCAGGGAATGAGTGCAGTCGGTTGTGGTGTGCCAAAACCGAGGATGAGGTAGGCCTGAGAAAGAAGAGGGCAAAATGGAAATAACCAGTTTATTGTAGCCAATTGATGTATCAATAGCTTAACCCGACATGTTTTGGAAAGCCACTCTTAAACTCTTGTGTTGGATTGGGGAATGTATTGCGCGTAAGCGGATGACTCCCAGCGCCCCAATCCCCTGATGCCATGAGTGAGGATGTTGGCACTGGAGTCCGTGGACGTGGCTCCAATGCGAAAGGAGTGCCCTGAGTAGTTGAGGCCTAGTTGTGTGAGGGATGACCCGACATGGGTCATGAAGGTGGTGGTGGTGAGTACCGAACCATGTAGTTGAAGTAGCGGTTGAGAGGGTAGAACTTGTGACGCTGATTGTGAGCATCCAGGACCCTGACTGGACACCATCTGTTGTGCGTGGGGTAATATGAAATGTTGACGGGTAAGTGCTAACTATTCTTGGAGTGAGGTAAGGACAGGATGTAGTGAACCATGTGTTTGACAAGTGGGAGACAAGACGACAAGGTGAGGTTCGGGTCGTGGAGGCTGTAGTGAATTTCCCGGAACTCAGGAATCCGTAGAAGGTCAAGTAAATGCCGTATTGATGATGGAGTTGGTATCTGTTTCCAGAGGCGTGGCGTCCAGTAAGTCGGATAATGCTTTGAAGATATGATTGATTATGGGTAGCCTCTGGGCTGGACGTGCGGGTTCCGTTTCCTGAATACCTCTGAGTATGGATTTGATCTGGTGCGAGGACATGAAGCTGATGTTATTGGGGTGTATGATTAGCATATGATGTTGAAATGCCAGTGAGATATGGTTTGATGGTGTTGTATGACATGAGTTTGAGGTGGCAAAAAGAAGCCAACCCCGGAAGAGACGTCATGACAAAAAGGGTGCGTGATGTTGTGTTCCAACAGGACCTGTTGAATAGTGTGAACGCTCTGTCGTATGTTCTATGTGTCTCGTCTGATAGTGCTAAGCGGGACAAAGACTGGCTATGCCGCATGATGCCTTCTAATCCAGAATGAGCTGTTTGAAATGATGGAGTGATGGAGGCCGTGGGTAACGCTGATGGGAGAGCTTGATGAAATGCCTGAAATTTGATGCGAGACAGACTGTCAGCTGCGGTATTGCCCACCCCCGGGACATGGAAACAATGCAAGAAGAAAATATTGCAAGCGGCCAACCAAGGAAGTCTCCGCAGAAACCTCACGATTGTGAGAGATTTGGAACAATCCTGTTGATGAACTGGCAGGTCGTATGGTTGTCTGAATAGCACCGGACCGACATGTTGCCCATGAATGACCCCATGCTATGGCCGCCGCCACGATGGGGTAGATCTTGAAAAGCGCTGAGGCAGTGGAGAATCCTTCCAAACCCCGGACCGCAGGAGGCCAGCCGCCCCACAGCCAATCGTTCCCAAAAATGGCCGCGAAGCCTGTGGTAGATGCCGCATCTGACCAGATAGAGGGGGAAGAGTCCGACGGCTGAGGGAGAAACAAGCTCCCGCCATTCCAGGTGGACAGAAATCTCCCACATGCCCAGACCTGCCTGCAGGGTGGGCATCCAGGGACAACCTGTGCCAGTCGTGTAGGAAAAGGGGAGAGGTGCAGGAGCCGTGATATAAATGAGCGACACTGAGGTGGATGCGCATGGCAAAGATCAGGGAGCCCAGCAGGGACTGCAGTTCTTTGCGGTTGCCGGTGCTGAGTTGAAGGTAGTTGCCTATGTGGGCGAGAATGTCCTGGATCTTCCCGGATGGCAAACTGGCTGAATCCAACTGGGTACCCAGGAAAGGTGATGACCGTGTCTGGCCCTTCTGTCTTCTTGGTGGCGATGGGTACCCCCGGTTCCTCCTCCGGTATTATGTGCGTCGGGCTGACTTCTTGGTCCTCCAGGCTAACGGTCGACGTGATCACTGGCGATCCGGCCGGTGATGCTGCCGGTGGTGGCCCCGCCAAGGAGAGGGTCGCAGTGACCGATTCCAGCCTCTCCAACCTGGCGTTGACTTTAGACATGGATGACATTTAGGGAGGACAGCATGGTATGTATATCCCCTGTGCCGGACTGGCTAGGTCCTCCCCTGCCTCCCTGTTATCGATTGGCGTGCGCAGCAGCCGGAAAAGCTCTGCTTCCCTCGCCGTGGCGGGGAAGGGAACATGCCGTCACCTTGACTCCGTCGTTATGCGCGGGATTGCCCAGGATCTGATGGGTGCTGGACTGGCTAGACCGTCTCCCTGGGTAGCAGTGACGGATCTAGCAGGGGTGCCAGGTAGGGAGAAGTTCTCTTTCCCTTCCAGAGATATAGTAAAACAAAACAGTTGATTAGCTTGGGGAAACACAGGATCGTGCTGGCTAGCTAGGCCGGACGGCGAAAAAATTATACTTGCATGGTGACAGATGAGGCCCTGCTAATTGCCAAGCGGCTTGAGAGGCTCTACCTATGATTTGGCGCGAGGGGTTAATGAGGCCACTTGTGGTAGTGGCAGGAGCGTTGGCCTCTCGGTGACTGTAAGACAGGACTAGGGGAAGGGAGTGACAGGTGAGGCCCTCTCTATGCAACACGCGAGGCGGCTTACTAACGAGGTGGCGCGTTGGGCGGGTGCCTCTGTACGTTTGAGGCGGGGTGTCGGCCTCGCGGGACCACTAACTGCTGGCGAAGCCAAGAAGGGGGTAACCTAGTGGGATGATGGTGCCCCTAAAGCCAGCACGCTGACCCTAACGGGATTATTCGAAATGTAAGGAAGACTTTTGTTAATGAGCAGGTGAACGTACCTGGTGGTAAGAAAAATTCTCCGGATACATGGTAGTGCAAAATACAATATAGGTTGACCGCCTGAAAAAAGAAAGGAAAAAATGCGTATAGCAGCACAACGAAAAATTAAAGTCTTATCTTGTGGTGGTGCCAGCCGTGTTGGGAGCCAGTCAGAAGTTCCCCCTTGGATGCGTCATATAGAAGAAACCGCAGCACTCTCCTGTCTTCAATTCAGTGGAATTTATTTCACCAGCAAAAAAATGCGACGTTTCGACCGTAAAGGTCTTTCTCAAGCAACGGTTGCTTGAGAAAGACCTTTACGGTCGAAACGTCGCATTTTTTTGCTGGTGAAATAAATTCCACTGAATTGAAGACAGGAGAGTGCTGCGGTTTCTTCTATATGAAAAAAGAAAGGGGGAGGGTAGACATAAAATAGTGTGATGAAATGTGCAAATGCATATGGTACATATACACGACCGGGCGGATCATGGCGGTTGTTCATGAAACGACAGCTTGCGCCTGGTGTGAAAAGAGACCAGTGCGTGCCGTATGGCCATGCCCAGGCGGAAAGCGCGTGCCGGCAATTTAATGGAACATTTGGACCGTGTCCCTGCAATTTCCACCTATTTATTGATTATGATGAAACAATTATAATATATATATATATATATATTTTTTTTTTTTTTCCGGATGACCAGACGATGACTCCTCCCCCCAGTGCTTCCATTATTATTATTATTATTATTATTTTTTTATTTTTTTTTTAAGCTGATGACCTATCCAAAGGGTAGATCATTGTTAGCAAAAAGGTGAAGAACCCTTTTGAGACAGTCTCTTTGCAGCTGAGTGTGTGTATGGGAAGTTATGCCCTTTCAGCCAGAAGAGCATTTATAAGATCATACATTGATTTTGGACCAGAGGGCCTGGCTTATAATCTTCATGTTTATTCCAAAAGGTGTTTGATGGCGTTTTTTTATTTATTTATTTTTCTTTTCTTTGTGTGGGCTGCTGGGGTGTTATATGACTGTAAGGGGCGTGGTGGAAGGCTCCCCTGCCGTCCGACCGCGCCCCCCCGCAACAGAAGCGGCGCGCACGGCCGCCGGGACACCGCGCACGCGCCGACGGAATCGCCGCGCATGCGCAGAACCCCGGCCGCGCAGGCGCAGACAAGGGACCAGGACGCGGCCGGGCGCCATCGGCCGCGCGGCAGGAGGAGCGGTAACCAGGCAGGAGGTGGTGGGGAGGGGATGTCAGGGCAGCGGTAAGCCCAGTGGAGGTGAAATGAATGGGGGGGTGCAGGTTGCACCACCGCTGGCCCCCGTGACAGCGCACCTAAATGACCGGGGGGGGGGGGCATGAACGTTTGTTGGTGAAGTGAAAATGAATCATGTGGAACATGCTTGGAGGATTATGTGACTGTTTGTAAGGAGTGACATTTTGGAGCATAGGAAAAATGAAAGCCATTTATTTTTGAACCCATTCGTCCGGAGTCCCCCCACGGCCGCCGGGACACCGCGAATGCGCCGATGAAATCGCCGCGCATGCGCAGAACCCCGGCCGCGCATGCGCAGACCAGGCCCCAGGACGCGGCCGGGCGCCATCGGCCGCGCGGCAGGAGGAGTGGCAAACAGGCAGGAGGCGGTGGGGAGGGGATGTCCGCGCCGCGGCAAGCCCAGTGAAGTTTGAAATGAATGGGGGGTGTGCCGGGTGTACCGCAGCTGGCCCCTGTGCTGTGTACCTGGAAAACGAGGAGGGGAGGGAGGGAGGGGAGGGGAGGGGGGGGGGAGGGCAGGAATGTTGGATGTTTGAGGGGTGAAACCCAGAAATGGGGAATGGGGCTGGAACCATCAGGGGGCTGACCGGAGTGACGGTCCTGTGGGGAGACGCCAGAATAGGCATGAGCAATGAGCTGCCGGTGATTGCTGCGAGCAGCCGTGACATGGATGCAGTGTGTGTGAAAAGAACCATGGAAAAAAAAAAGGGGGGGGGATTTAATCCACGAACCATTGGTCGCATGCTGCCAGAGCTGTTGACCGGAATGGTGGTGCGGTTTGTGAATGAATATGCATGAAACAGGTGTGACAGAAATGAATGCTGGTGACTTGCATGAAAACCGTGACATTGGTGCGCATTGATGAAGTGAGATGAACCGGTACAGGGGCAACCGTGAGGCCCTGCTGTACCGTATGAAATAACTCATACACATTTGTGCTCCTGCAGCCGTGCACATGAACATGAGGAGGGGGGGGGGGGGCATGAATGTGGATGATTGTGGGGTGATATGGACTGAAAAAGAAATGGGGAACGAGCCTGGACCCCAGGGGTGCTGACCGCAGTGTTGTGCCTGTGGGAAGATTGCTGAACGAGACATGACAAAATGAGATACTGGTGACTGAGAAAGCCGTGACATTAGCGCAGCGTCTATGAAATGAAATGAAACTGAAATGGGGGATTAGGCCAGAAACCATGCCGCATGCTGCAGAGGTGTTGACCGGAATGGTAGCCCGGTGTGGACAAATTGCGCATGAACAAGGCGTGACAGAAATGAATACTGGTGACTTGTATGAGAAAACCGTGACATTGGTGCAGCGTATGATGAAATGAAATGAACCGGTACAGGGGCAACCGTGAGGCCCCGGCTGTACCGTATGGATGACTCAGAAACCACTGCCTGCATGCCGCAGGGGTGTTGACCGGAGTGGTGATACGGTGTAGATAAATTAATGTATGAACGAGACATGACAGAAATGAAATGCTGGTGACCTGGGCGAGAAAGCTGTGACATTAGTGCAGCGTTTGGTGAAATGAAATGAAATGGTACAGGGGGCAACCGTGAGGCCCCCGGCTGCACCGTATGGATGACTCGCAGTTTAACGGGCAAACGTGACACACAGTGAACCTGAGTAAAGCCGGAAAAAAAGAACCGAAATGCTCCAAATCCAGAACTGATGGCAACGAAAAACTCCCAGAAAATCAGCGACTCGCAGGCAACTCTCCAGACACTCCACAAGCGACCTCCTCTCTCAAAAGCTCAGACCTCAATGATGCAGGAGCCAGGTAAGGGGAGTGCCCTAAATAGGCTGGAGGCGGACCTCAGCCCCTCCCACAAATCCAGGCAATCTGCCTTAATACATATTAAAAAAAAGACATCAGGGAACATCAGATCTGTGGGGGTGCACAGTGTAGGACTGTCAACGATTGGATATGCATGACCTATCATGAGGATAAGTCATCAATATAAGAAGCCTGGAAAATCACTTTTAGTGAGAAGTTAAAGAAGAGAATACAGTATCTATATGTCCATGATAATAGCGTATGCACTTGATAGAGTTAAATATTTTTGCACCCCGTATCTTTCTTAATATCAGGAACATGCATGTTCATTATCACTACAGAAATAACTGCAGTATCGCTACACCTGTTGTTTGTACAGAAGTCCCAGAAAGAGACCGCAGATGACAGTGCTAGCAGGAATTATAGGTATTAACAATACATGGTAATAAAATGTTCACTTTCATCACGGTCACTCCAGATAATTCTTAATGTTGCCCAGCCTTTAATCTTTTGGAAAAGAACATTGAGTAAATCAAATATAGTGCATGGGAATTTAATAAAAACAAGATCCGAAGCCCTGTTACATGTTGTTTCCTTCAATTTAGTTTCAAAAAGTGCACTTGCTGTTCTACTGGTTCAGTCTACAAACCTGGTGCTCAGTGTACAATGTGTGGCTGTGGCTTCAGATGAACTACTCCAATGGGAGACAAGAATTCTGATCCTTATTTTCTATCTTTATTTCATGGAAACATCTACTTTATTTTGGGTTCCACAGAAATTGCAGAAAAATTAAATCGGTACAGTATATGACTACAGTTGACTTCAGATTTCCTCTACAAGCAAGTACTTCATTTTGCAATGCTATAACATTGAAAATTAAAGGGGTTGTTCCACAAAAAATATTCCACATTTTTCAAACCAGCATTTGGATCTGATTACTTTTGTAATTGTGTATAATTAAAAATGTTGTTTCGACTCTGAGTTATTTAATAAAAAGTATCTGTAAAGCGCCACCAGTTTTTTGTTCTTTTTCCAATTTCTATGTCCGTCTTACTGAGAAGGCCCCACATACTCAGTTTCATCCTTCAACTGCCTCTTGAGTTGTGATAGGGGGAACATGGACACGCCCCCTTATCTACAGCAGAAAAGACACTCCCCTTCAGCTGTCAGCTTGATATAAATCTAGCAGAACAATGAATGGGGAGATCTATGGATCCATGTCAGTTACAGGGCTGGTCCTAGCTTTGTTAGAAAGAGACTGGCATGTACTATATGATACCTGGTTTTAATTTTTTTGATATTAATCATGGGATAACCCCTTTAAATATAAAATATAGTCCTTTGGTAGCACAGAGATAAAACTCCTAGATAATTAAGTAATCCATGGTCAGTTTACTGCTGCTTTGAGGGGATGATGTTATCTGGAGAATAATAGTAGGTGTAGAATTGGGATAACAGTATGGCAGGTCTATTGTTCACATGATAGGCCCAAAGAAAGATGTATACAGACCACTGCCCTTATCAATGCAATGTTCTAACTGAGCCAGTACAGGTGGATTTCTGGGGTCGAAGTGATTGTCTGACTGAGGAGGTCAATCAAGGCTGTTTGCTGTGCTGAAAATCTAAACAAAGATGGATGTTAAAGAGCCTATACAGTGTCAGTCAGCACATCCCAATGTAAAAGGTGCACGTTGCCATGGCTAAATACACACAAAAAAATACAGTGCAACAGCACTCTGCAAACCAAATAAAGTACATAAATGTCATAATAATGATAAATATTATAATATTAATCCTATGCTCATTTAGTAAATTTGAGATTCTTAGCAAATATATTTTGTACAAAATTATTTAGGCCCGTCTGCCAAACTTCAAGGCGATCTCTGTAAGGCGGGAACCTAACACTAAACGCTACCTGTAATGAGCCCTCACGGCCACTATAAAATTCATGGAGTGTCGGTTAGGTTCTTGTCTTACAAACCTGCACATTGGGATATGCTGACTGACTCCCTTTTCCTTGCAGTATATATATATATATATATATATATATATAAATATATTGGCTCAGCATCCCTTTACATATCTATAGTATGTATTGTATGTATGGACAGCTGCCAGTGACCACCTCCAGTCTACAGGTGACACTGAGTGACATTACTATAATAACCCCAGTCTGTCCGTACCCTTGGTCCCCGGCGCCATCCTCGTCATCCTCTCCCGCGTTCCTCTCTGTTATTGTATATACTGGCTGTTCGATTTTTCTATTTTTCCAAAAACCAAAATGGCGGAGACTTCAAATTTGGCGCTTTAACGTACGAAACATTCAATAGCTGTCACAAAGTCACACCCAATTGAGGAAACGGACCTAATCTGTGAGGCTCCATCTGCTATCTTTGCGCAGAATGTCAGTATGTGGATTGTCCCTCTTCAGCCGCCGTCTGGCGCTTGTTTGGCGCTCGCTGCACTGTGGGTAGGCGAGCTGTGGATGAGGTGAAGTACGGTCAGTTTGCTGGGATCAGCTGTGCTGGATGGATTTGTATGAGTGTCGGCCAGTGGCGCTTGGTTTCTACTTACGGGGTTACTGCTACTGCTGAAGGCAGTGAGCAAATCTCACCCCAGATATCGACAGCCATGTCACCTGTCACTGACGCACTGGTGTGTGCGGTGCGGGCGGCGTGTGTTAATTACACTTCAATAATCAGCACACACGCACGGACACCAGCCCTGAGCACGCACACAAGGCTTTTATTAGTATAGATAATACTACTTTTCCAAAAATAACTTACTTCTAATTTCATCTGAATTATGTCCAAAACAACTACATAGAAAAAGTAGTCTAGTGCTCCATTCGTCCTATAGTATAAGCTAATAATTTCAAGACAGCAGATGTATCTAAGTAGCACTATCAAAATGCTAGATAACAGTCTATAGTAAACAAGTCACTGATATCTTGCCAAACAATGAAGACAGAAAAACAAATCTCACATGACATGCCCTTGTTTCTTCACACTTAACTTTTCAAAAACATACAGTCTTACATAAATATAGAGCCCTGCAATCATTTGATAGATAAATAGATAGATAGGCAACGTACCGGGGGGAAACACGTGAGGCTACGGTGGGCCGATGGGGGTAGTAGTTGTTTGTACTCATGGTTAGCAGTGGGCCAGCAGTGCAGTGGATAGTAAGACAGCACTAAATCCTCCGGGGCACTGTCTATTGCAGGGAACACCAGCCAGATGGAAGTTGAGGTGCCCTTAATGGTGTAGGTGTTTAACCCCTTAAGGACACAGCCTTTTTACACCTTAGGACCAGGCCATTTTTTGAAAATCTGACCAGAGTCCCTTTAAGTGCTGATAACTTTAAAACGCTTTGACTTATCCAGGCCGTTCTGAGATTGTTTTTTCGTCACATATTGTACTTCATGACACTGGTAAAATGTAGTCAAAAAAATTATTTTTTTTGCACCAAAAAATACCTAATTTAACAAAAAATTTGGAAAAATTTGCAAATTTCAAAGTTTCAGTTTCTCTACTTCTGTAATACATAGTAATACCCCAAAAAATTGTGATGACTTTACATTCCCCATATGTCTACTTCTTGTTAGAATTGATTTGGGAATGATATTTTATTTTTTGGGGATGTTATAAGGCTTAGAAGTTTAGAAGCAAATCTTGAAATTTTTCAGAAATTTACAAAAACTCAATTTTTAGGGACCAGTTCAGGTCTCAAGTCACTTTGCGAGGCTTACATTATAGAAACCACCCAAAAATGACCCCATCTAAGAAACTACACCCCTCAAGGTATTCAAAACTGATTTTGCATACGTTGTTAACCCTTTAGGTGTTGCACAAGAGTTATTGGCAAATGGGGAGGAAATTTGAGAATTTCATTTTTTTGTCTAATTTTTCATTTTAACCCATTTTTTCCACTAACAAATCAAGGGTTAACAGCCAAACAAGACTGTATCTTTATTGCCCTGACTCTGCCGTTTACAGAAACACCCAATATGTGGCCGTAAACTACTGTACGGCCACACAGCGGGGCGTAGAGTGAAAGGTGCGCCGTATGGTTTTTGGAGGGCTGATTTTTATGGACTGGTTTATTTACACCATGTCCCATTTGAAGCCCCCTGATGCACCCCTAGAGGAGAAACTCCCTAAAAGTGACCCCATCTAAGAAACTACACCCCTCAAGCTATTCAAAACTGATTTTACATACATCGTTAACCCTTTAGGTGTTGCACAGGAGTTATTGGCAAATGGCGATGAAATTTGAGAATTTCATTTTTTTGCCTAATTTTCCATTTTAACCCATTTTTTCCACTAACAAAGCAAGGGTTAACAGCCAAACAAGACTGTATCTTTATTGCCCTGACTCTGCTGTTTACAGAAACACCCCATATGTGGCCGTAAACTACTGTACGGGCACACAGCGGGGTGTAGAGTGAAAGGTGCGCCGTTTGGTTTTTGGAGGGCTGATTTTGCTGGACTGTTTTTTTTGGCACCATGTCCCATTTGAAGCCCCCCTGATGCACCCCTGGAGTAGAAACTCCATAAAAGTGACCCCATCTAAGAAACTACACCCCTCAAGGTATTCAAAACTGATTTTACAA
Source organism: Bufo bufo (assembly GCF_905171765.1). Lineage (NCBI taxonomy): Eukaryota > Metazoa > Chordata > Amphibia > Anura > Bufonidae > Bufo > Bufo bufo. Next base: position 562,798,780 of record NC_053392.1, on the reverse strand, counting down.
ACTTTGTTAACCCTTTAGGTGTTGCACAAGATTTAATGGAAAATAGAGATACAATTTCAAAATTTCACTTTTTTGGCAGATTTTCCATTTTAATATTTTTTTTCCAGTTACAAAGCAAGGGTTAACAGCCAAACAAAACTCATTATTTATGGCCCTGATTCTGTAGTTTACAGAAACACCCCATATGTGGTCGTAAACAGCTGTACGGGCACACGGCAGGGCGCAGAAGGAAAGGAACGCCATGCGGTTTTTGGAAGGCAGATTTTGCTGCACAGTTTTTTTTTACACCATGTCCCATTTGAAGCCCCCCTGATGCACCCCTAGAGTAGAAACTCCAAAAAAGTGACCCCATTTTAGAAACTACGGGATAGGGTGGCAGTTTTGTTGGTACTAGTTTAGGGTACATATGATTTTTGGTTGCTCTATATTACACTTTTTGTGCGGCAAGGTAACAAGAAATAGATTTTTTGGCACGTTTTTATTTTTTGTTATTGACAACATTCATCTGACAGGTTAGATCATGTGGTAATTTTATAGAGCAGGTTGTCACGGACGTGGCGATACCTAATATGTATACTATTTTTTTTATTTATGTAAGTTTTACACAATGATTTCATTTTTAAAACAAAAAAAATGTTTTAGTGTCTCCATAGTCTAAGAGCCATAGTTTTTTCAGTTTTTGGGCGATTATCTTAAGTAGGGTCTCATTTTTTGCGGGATGAAATGACGGTTTGATTGGCATCTATTTTGGGGTGCATATGACTTTTTGATTGCTTGCTATTACACTTTTTGTGACGTAAGATGACAAAAAATGGCTTTTTTTACACCGTTTTTATTTTAATTTTTTTACGGTGGTCATCTGAGGGGTTAGATCATGTGATATTTTTATAGAGCCGGTCGATACGGACGCGGCGATACCTAATATGTATACTTTTTTTTTATTTATGTAAGTTTTACACAATGATTTCATTTTTGAAACAAAAAAAATCATGTTTTAGTGTTTCCATAGTCTAAGAGCCATAGTTTTTTCAGTTTTTGGGCGATTATCTTGGGTAGGGTATGATTTTTGCGGGATGAGATGACGGTTTGATTGGTACTATTTTGGCGTACATGCGACTTTTTTGATCACTTTTATTACCTTTTTTGGGAAGTAAGGTGGGCAAAATTTCAATTTCATCCTAGTTTTTTATTTTTTATTTTTATGGCGTTCACCGTTCGGGTAAAGTAACATAACCGTTTTATAGATCAGGTCGTTACGGACGCGGCGATACCAAACATGTGTAGGGAATTTTATTTTTTTCATTTTTAATCAGTGATAAATGTGTTTTTTGATTTTTACTTTTTTTTCACTTTTTTTAACTTTTTTTTTGACCCAGACCCACTTGGTTCTTGAAGATCCAGTGGGTCTGATGTCTGTATAATACAGTACAGTACAATATATATTGTTCTGTACTGTATTTTACTTACACTGAACAGATCTATGCTTTTTAGCACAGATCTGTTCAGCACCATGGACAGCAGGACGCCTGAGAGGCGTCCTGTTGCCATGGGAACCTTCCCCGTCTGCTCAGAACTGCGCAGACGGGGAAGGGTAAGCACAGGGCTGAGGGGGGCTCTCTGGGGGCTCTCTCCCTCTCCCATCGGGGGGCTGCAAAGGCACAGCAGCCCCCCGATGGGAGAGGGAGGGAGCTCCCTGCGCTGTTAACCTTTTCCATACAGCGGTCCGTACGGACCGCTGTATGGAAAGGGTTAACGGCTGACATCGCATCGCAGATGTCAGCCGTTTATACCAGGGTGCCAGCAATGTGCTGGCACCCTGGTATCCCCACTAGAAACCAACGATCATTCAAGGGGAGGCGGGCGGGGGATCGCGATCCCGCCTGCCGCACCGCCCGCCTCCCGCACCGCCCACACCGCCCGCAACCCTCCCCCTGCACCTCCCACCGGGCTAAAATCACTCGGGGGGTGCAGGGGGAGGGATACAGATCTATTTTAGGAATACTAAAGTTTCTGATCCCCGCGGTCAGGGACCGCAGGGATCAGAAACTGCAGAAATCGCAGCAAACCGCAGGTCTGAATTGACCTGCGGTTTGCCGCGATCGCCGACATGGGGGGTCACGGGACCCCCCCGCGCATTTAGCCTAGGTGCCTGCTCGATGATTTGAGCAGGCACCGGGTTCCGATCACTGCCGGCCGGGCGGCAGTGATCGGAACAACACATGACGTACCGGTACGTCATGTGTCCTTAAGTACCAGGACATCATGACGTACCGGTACGTCATGTGTCCTTAAGAGGTTAAGGTGCTTTGGTGGCTGGGCCCCTGTGTTTGTGTTGCCAGCACCGTTAGGTGCAAATGTTGAGTGTTGTAGTAGTAATGAAGAGTCAGTTGTTGTAAAACAATTCCAACCTTTACTTGAATCAATAGTCTCAAGGCAGAGGTTACAGTCCATCAATAAAGTGCATTCATATGGCATAAGTGATGACTCAGAAATAAGTACAATTGTATTGAACTTATCAGACTTAGGCAATTGTCAGTTGAGGAGTTTTCTTTTTAGGGTTGACACTTTACAGGCAAGACTTTTGAAATTATTCTAAGCTTAATCTATAGCACTCTGGCACTAAATATGCTGGTTTCAGTTTACTTTGAGCTATCCTATAAGGGCGTTCTCCTTCGTGGCAGGCATCAGTCTTCTGCAACATTATTTGCAGGATGCTCTCCTAAAAAGGTTTAGGTTTTTCCACTAAGTCCTGGAAGGCTTGTGTAGTGGATAAGGACAATTCTGCGCACCAATCATCCATACGTGTCCCAACACTTGGAAAGCCGCTCTCAGGCACTTGTGCCGATGAGGTCCACTAGCTAGATTCAGCTGGAACCCTCACTAGGCTTACTTCATATTTAGACAGAGACTCACTGTCTGGTGCTTGGTCACTGTGGTTGTCTTCTCCAGGCTTGATCAGGACCCAGAGGAAAGCAAAAGGCCCCTTTCACACGGGCGAGATTTCCACGCGGATGCGATGCGTGAGTTGAACGCATTGCACCTGCACTGAATCCCGACCCATTCATTTCTATGGGGCTGTTCACATGAGCGGTGATTTTCACGCATCACTTGTGCGTTGCGTGAAAATCGCAGCATGCTCTATATTCTGCGTTTTTCACGCAACGCAGGCCCCATAGAAGTGAATGGGGTTGCGTGAAAATCGCAAGCATCCGCAAGCAAGTGCGGATGCGGTGCGATTTTCACGCACGGTTGCTAGGAGATGATCGGGATGGAGACCCGATCATTATTATTTTCCATTATAACATGGTTATAAGGGAAAATAATAGCATTCTGAATACAGAATGCATAGTAAAATAGCGCTGGAGGGGTTAAAAAAAAATTTAAAAAAATTTAACTCACCTTAATTGACTTGCTTGCGCTGCCGGCATCTCGTCTGTCTCCTTTTTTGCTGAACAGGACCTGTGGTGACGTCACTCCGGTCATCACATGATCTTTTACCATGGTGATGGGTCATGTGATGGATCATGTGATGACTGGAGTGACGTCACCACAGGTCCTGTTCCTGCAATGAATGCTCACCACAGGTCCTGTTCAGCAAAGAAGGAGACAGACAAGATGCCGGCAGCGCGAGCAAGTGGATTAAGGTGAGTTAAATTTTTTTAATTTTTTTTAACCCCTCCAGCGCTATTTTACTATGCATTCTGTATTCAGAATGCTATTATTTTGCCTTATAACCATGTTATAAGGGAAAATAATACAATCTACACAACCCCGATCCCAAGCCCGAACTTCTGTGAAGAAGTTCGGGTTTGGGTACCAAACATGCGCGATTTTTCTCACGCGAGTGCAAAACGCATTACAATGTTTTGCACTCGCGCAGAAAAATCGCGCGTGTTCCCGCAACACACCCGCACCTTTTCCCGCAACGCCCGTGTGAAAGGGGCCAAACAGCTACATGTTGATTAAGGCCTGTTTCTTTCCTCCATGAACTTGCTTCTCCTCTCTCACTCTGACTCTTAACATAACATTCTGCTCTAAGCTAGACACACCCAAAGATATATATAGTGTGGTGCCAGCACCACCTAGGGGCGAATGGATGGAATGACAATGCCAGACTGATAATGTGAAATATAAATACATTAGATGAATACATAAATAAGCAGTTGTTTAAAGTGTCCCATTTATACAAATGTGGGACGCTGCAGATAGATAGATAGATATCACCTGCACACTAATTTGATATTTAATACCAAAATATCATTGTCATTCCGAATGCTGATCGATTAAAATTCAGAACTTTCCTCTCCAAAAAATTGGCTTACATGTTACAAACAGATATAATCTTTAGAGATTAGCATGATGATACCATGATTAAGATAACATTTGATTGAAATGATTAAAGGGATTGCCTCACTTTAGCAAATACCATTTATTATGTAGAGGAAGTAAATACAAGGCACTTACTTATGTATTTCAATTATCTATATTGCTTCCTTTGCTGGCTGGATTAATTTTTCCATTACATTATACACATTATATTTCCATGGTTATGACCACCCTTCAATCCATCAGTGGTAGTCATGCTTGCATACTATAGGAAAAAGCACCAGTCTATTTGGTGGCCCGGACCATGGTAGTGCTTGTAGGCTAGTGTTTTTTTATGATGGTGTGCAAACACAGCCACCACTGATGGATTGCATGGTGTCATAACCATGGGAACGAGCAGTGTATAATGTGATGGAAAAACAAATACAGCCAACAAAGGAGGCAATATAGACAATCACAATACATTAGTATGGAATAAAGAAAATAGAAATGTCAGTCCTGTGTCCCAGAACACGGACAGTTACTTGCGCTGCTGGTTCCGATATAGTGTGGTGGGTAATTCACACTCGGGAGTCATGCAATGAAAAGGTTTGAAACCGCGCTGCTTAAGATTCAGTCAAACGCTGCACAGGTGAAAGAATCAGGGTACTAGCCTCCGTCCTCCTCTCTCAAGGGGTTCGATCCTCCTCTGACCGCCTCCTCTGTAGGATTAAATGACCGGCATATAGTGAAGTACCCTCTTAGTTGTTGGTAAAAAAGATTTTATTCTACTCACAGACAAGGGTAGATAACAGGCATGTCACAGTAAAATCAATTCAAACTCCTGCCCAACCCGGGTTTCGCTCTCTGGCTTCCTCAGGGGCGACAACTGCGCATGTCCACAGCTGGGCCCTTTAAATAGCCCAATCTCCCATTCTCAAGCTGTGGGAGCCATAGCCCAATCAGGACATATTAAAATACATCAGTGAAATACAATACATTTAACCTATCATTAATATGAAAAATCCTCTCACCATAAAACAATATCAACCGTACGCCAAATATATCCAAAAGTCAGTTAGATCTTTTTCAATTGTACGGTATGCTTTTCACTATCATGTCGCCGCAGCCTTGTAGTATATACAACCTCATCTAAATATTTTGTTATCCCTATTATCTGGACCGCATTTGTATACAAAGTATACCTTCTTTTTCAGCTTTTGTTCCACATTTTTCAGAAAACTTCTTAGTTCAAACTATTCATATCTCTCTTATACGTTTCCTCCCGCACGCACATAAATCTCTCTCCACCCACTATTAGTCACGTTGCTCCAAACAAACACAACCCCGCCCCTACCCATTCATAAAATTCCTATCACATGATCCGATTGTCCAATCAGTAGTCCTTCAGAACTTCAAGCTCATACATGGGAAGCACCCGTGGGGCTTGAAGTTTGCTGGGGTGGAAGTGGTTAGACCACACTGGCGAGGAGGTGACTCGTTGATGCAAATCAATCGAAAAGAAGTACAATGGATCTACCAATTGGGGACCTTGCAACCGAGTGGTCTGAATATTGAGTTCGACCTGAAGCCATGTCTAGTGTAAAGTATAAAATAAGAAGTTTTGTCTACGGAGAATCAACTAGTAAAAGTTTTTACCTTGTGTTGAGGACCTTACAGGAAGCGTCATGCGGAGTGACTGCTGATTGGACAATCGGATCATGTGATAGGAATTTTATGAATGGGTAGGGGCGGGGTTGTGTTTGTTTGGAGCAACGTGACTAATAGTGGGTGGAGAGAGATTTATGTGCGTGCGGGAGGAAATGTATAAGAGAGATATGAATAGTTTGAACTAAGAAGTTTTCTGAAAAATGTGGAACAAAAGCTGAAAAAGAAGGTATACTTTGTATACAAATGCTGTCCAGATAATAGGGATAACAAAATATTTAGATGAGGTTGTATATACTACAAGGCTGCGGCGACATGATAGTGAAAAGCATACCGTACAATTGAAAAAGATCTAACTGACTTTTGGATATATTTGGCGTACGGTTGATATTGTTTTATGGTGAGAGGATTTTTCATATTAATGATAGGTTAAATGTATTGTATTTCACTGATGTATTTTAATATGTCCTGATTGGGCTATGGCTCCCACAGCTTGAGAATGGGAGATTGGGCTATTTAAAGGGCCCAGCTGTGGACATGCGCAGTTGTCGCCCCTGAGGAAGCCAGAGAGCGAAACCCGGGTCGGGCAGGAGTTTGAATTGATTTTACTGTGACATGCCTCTTATCTACCCTTGTCTGTGAGTAGAATAAAACCTTTTTTACCAACAACTAAGAGGGTACTTCACTATATGCCGGTCATTTAATCCTACAGAGGAGGCGGTCAGAGGAGGATCAAACCCTTTGAGAGAGAAGGACGGAGGCTAGTACCCTGATTCTTTCACCTGTGCAGCGTTCGACTGAATCTTAAGCAGCGCGGTTTCAAACCTTTTCATTGCAATATATTAGTAACTGCCTTGTATTAACTTCCTCTACATAATAAATGTTGTTTGCTGAAGTGAGACAACACCTTTAAGTCTATGCTTGAATGACTACAATAAAGCTCTGAATTTTAATGGATCCACGTTCCAAGTGCCAGGGATTTTTCCTTAATAATTGTTGTTGAGCTCTCAAAGTTTCCATTCTCATCATCCAGGATTGTGTGAACAAGGTGAGTTAACATTGGCTTTGTGTTCATTGAATATTGTTTGGAGGTGCTGGTCTCTATTTTCGCACTGTTCATCTGGGAGGGACAGCTGCACCCATGGACCATGCCCTCTACCTGCCTGTCTATTTGGCTTTTTATTACAGCAGAGCATAGCTGTGTCCTACATTGCTATGAATTCATTTTATAGGCATTGGACCCAAAGAGGCATGTTTGATAAGTGTAAGTTCCCATCCAATGAGGCCGCCTTGTCGCTGGGCCCACAGAATTTTTTTTTTTTCTAAAAATGTGTGCAAAATGCCTTACATTTTTATTTAAGTACAGAAGCAATGCAGTTCAGGATATTCCATGTTTTCGATGTCCGCCTACTACTTTGCGCACAGAGCAGTATGGCTTTCTCCCTTGCACAAAGAAACACTCATTGTTATTATAAACTGTGACAGACACAAAGTTTAAAGTTCAACCACTTAAAGTGCTTATCTTCAGCCAAAACAATAGTAAGTTCTCACACCGCCATGTGTCTTATCACAGTCAGTTTCAAACAGGCAGAAATGATAGTCACCTTCTGCAGGGTCTCGTTCTCTCTCTCTCTGGTGCACTGTGGACCCCCCCCACCCCCACCCCCTGCTTCCAGGCAGCCTTTCCCTTTTCAACTACCTCTGGGAACTGCACTTGGACTTCTCTGTCAGCTGTGTGGAAAGTCCGGGGTGTAATCCCTGGAATTAGATAACTGAGATAACTTAGCAACCTACATGGCACATATCTGCCCTCTAATATGTTTCCTGCTGGCTGCCTACACATCATCCCCCTTATACCCAAGGCCAGGGGACTGGGCACTTGACCCTGACAGACAGTGAACCCATGATAAGGCATCAGCTTTGATATGATGCTTCCTTGCCCTATGCTCTACCACAAAATTAAAGTCCTGTAATACCAGGAACCACGTTGTCACCCTTACATTGTCCCCTTTATTTCAGCACATTCACTTTAAAGGGGCATGGTCTGATACCAACCGGAACTTTTTTACCTGCTAAATATTACTGTAGAGCCTCTGTAGCCCACTTTATAGCCTGACACTCCCTCTCCACAATAGAATAGTTTCTCTCTCAGGAGGTGGGTTTTCTGCTCAAATATATGATGGCCTGTTCTTCCCCATCCACCTCTTGTGACATTACTGCACCTAAACCAACCTCTAAGGCATCGGTCTGGGCAATTAACTTTTTTGAGAAGTCTGGTGCGACCAGCACAGGCTGATTGCATAGGAGTTTTTAAGGTCCTGAAATGCCTTTTCTGCCTCCGGAGACCACTGGACCATTACTGATTTTTTTGTAAGGTCAAAAGCTGCAATGGAGGCCAAGTTTGGCACAATCCTGTGGTAATAGCCAACAATCCCCAAAAATGCCTTTAATTGTTTTTTGTCAGACGCTGTGGTCAATTGCCTCCACTTTGTTTACCTGGCTTTGTTTACTCTTATTGTGTCCATACCTATGATATACCCCAAATAGAGAGCCTTCTAAGGGTTAGCAGTAAAGCCAGCTTTCCTTTGAGAATCAAGTACTGCCTGTACCTTACCTAGATGGGTTTCCCAGTCAGTGCTAAATACCACAATATCATCAAGTATGTCACTGCATACCTTTTATGGGGCTTCAAGACCCTATCCTTCGCTCTCTGGAATGTGGCAGGTTAACCTTGTAACCCTAAGGGCATCCTGGTATATTGAAAGAGCTTGTCTGGGGTAGAGAAGGCAGTATTTTCCTTTGCCTCCTCTGACAATGGAATCTGCCAGTAACCTTTAGTGAGGTTCAGTGTGGTATTATACTAGTGATGAGCAGCATAGGCAATATTTTTTTTGCAATATTCACAAATTTTCGCATAATATTAAATTTGCGAATTCTAGAATTCATGATCGCCAGTCATTTTCGCAATTGTGCAAATCGGCGCTAATGATGCACATATTTTTTGCGCAATACATGCAACTTCAAATTTTATCAGGTCTGAGTAGTGTGGGGTTTCGCTCTGATAGACAGGATTACCGGACACAGTATATAGGCAACAACAAGTTCTTTGGATCTAAAAGTTTAGTGTTTTATTCACACTTTAGGCAAGTGACAAAACAAGCAGTCATAATCAAGCAAAAAGTCACCTTGTGGTGTTGGTAGTAATTCACACCATGCAGCAATTCCGCCTCAAAGAGTCCTTGACCACAGCAGCACCAACCTGTTTTCACACCAAACAGGTAGCAAGCCTTCATCCAGACACAAGGCTCCCAGATCCCAACATAGAGATCTGGCTTTTGAGCCCAGCTGCCTATTTAAGGACAGCTAGGTGCTGCCAAAACCCGGATCCGCACTTAAAATACGGTCCGGTATTTGACCTCACCTGGCTGTAAAACAGCCCAGCAGCACATGCTGGGAAGAAAATACCTGTTTTCCCAGACCAAACCTCTCACTGTGTCACATACCCCCCCCCTTTGTTCAACCCTGAGGGGGTGAACACACACCAGTGTACCCGAGACAGGGCATCCGCTTTTCCCTGTAACCGGCCTGCCCTGTGTTCCATTGAATACTTAAAGTGTTGTAGGGAGAGAAACCATCGGGTGACCCGGGCATTTCTGTTCTTGGCCTGGCTCATCCACTTGAGAGGGGAGTGATCAGTCTCCAGGCGGAATATTCTCTCCAATAAATAATAGCGGAAAGATTCTAGTGCCAATTTGATAGGGTGTCTGCCATATAGCAGTTCAAAGGGCGAGAGGCCTGGGGTACCTCTCGCACTGCGAACATGAGATAGGGCAGAAGGAGGTCCCAGTCCTTCCCATCTTTAGCTACCATCCTTTTCAACATATTTTTTTTATGTTTGTTTAAACCTTTCCATCAGACCGTCCATTTGTGGATGGTTAACGGAGATCTGTAGCTCTTTTATGTGCAACAACTTACAGAGTTCCCTCATCAACGTGGACATGAAAGGGGTCCCTTGTTCGGTAAGAACCTCTTTAGGTAGTCCTACTTGGGAAAACATCTCCATTAACTCCTTAGCTATAAGTTTGGCCGAGGTATGTCGCAGTGGCACCGCCTCTGGGTAATGAGTGGCGTAGTCTAGAATGACTAAGATGTGTTGATACCCTCTGGTGGACTTCGGTACTGGACCTATAAGGTCCATAGCTATTCAGTCAAACGGTACTTTGATAATCGGGAGAGGTAGTAGGGGACTACGGAAATGTTGCTGGGGGCTAGGTATTTGGCAGGTCGGACAAGACTTATAAAACTTTTCCACTTCGTTGAATATGCTTGGCCAGAAAAACCACTGTAGAATACAATCCTGAGTTTTCTTCAACCCCAGGTGACCCCCGAGAACGTGTTGGTGGGCTAGATCTAACACAAGCTTGTGATAAGCCTTTGGACCACCAACTGTTCAATAGGCTCACACCGTAGTTGGTTTACCCGATACAACATATCCTGATGAACCACAAAATGGGGAAACACTGACTCTGCCCCAGGTTGTTGTGGTTCACCATCTACTATTAACACTTTTTTACAGGCGCGGGACAAGGTTGGGTCCCGACATTGGGCGGTACCAAAATTATCCCCGGAGACATTGAGGTCTGCCAATTCAGGACCCGGCGGCAAGTACTCCACATCTCCTACCATCAAACTTAGCGGGGTTGTCTCCCCCTCTTCCACCGAAGTGGTGGTCACCCCTACCGCTGGCCCTTCGGTCTCAGGTTCCCAGGGTTCTGGTACCCCCCTGAGCTAGGGTTACCCCTGTCTCATGGGTATCAGTCACTCTCATAGCAGGACACAGTGCCAGGAAGCCCGGGAAGTCTCTCCCTAATATGAGTTCATAATGTAGATTTGTGGCGACAGCCACCTCGTGGGTCCATTACCAGGCCACCGTAGTTATAGACATCAGTGCGGTGGAGTAGTCTTTTAAGTCTCTGTGGATGCACATCACCCCGACTTTCCAGCCAGTATACTCAGTGGACCGCACCAGTGTCACTCTTACTAGGGTCACCAGACTCCCTGAGTCCAGCAGAGCCTCCACCGGAGTGTCTCCCACTTCCACCTGGCTCAAGTGATCAAGAGACTCTGGGGTACCTGTTGCACAAAGTCTCCTGGCATATAGCGACTAACGGTAGCCATAGTTAGTGTCCATGGGCTCAACCCGATGGGGAAAGTAAGCCCTTACATGGCCAGGTTCCTGACACCACCAACAGACTATCGGAGCCAGGTCTGCCGTGGGTACATCCCGGGGGGGTTTTATCAGCTCAAATCTCCAGGCCTGGGGTGGAGATTTCCGGGGTTTGCCTACCCCCCCTCCCGACAGAACCCTCCTTTAGATTCCTGGTGGCTTCATAGCGTTCCACCAGGTACACCATCTCAAGGGCATTGCAAGGAGACACCTGACCGATCCAGTGCTGGAGTGGGTATGACAAAGCCTTCATGAACATATCAGTTAATTTTTGCAAGAGGTGAAATAAGTTATAATACTGGGATCTAGCAGGCTCAGCCGGGTTGAACCCCCACTGATGCACCCCCAGTCTTGCCATAATCTCACCATTGACTTTCTGGTAGTCGGCCGCTTGATCGCCCCGCAAGTCGAAATACACCCACTGGGAATCGGATGCTAGGAATGGAGCGACGACCTCAGGCCACTGGTCACAGGGTAGCTTTTCCCTGATGGCCACTTTCTTATACATCACCAGGTAGGTTTCAATGTTGTCTGCGGGGGTCATCTTAACCACCTCAGCCCCCAGTGCTTAAACACCCTGAAAGACCAGGCCACTTTTTACACTTCTGACCTACACTACTTTCACCGTTTATTGCTCGGTCATGCAACTTACCACCCAAATGAATTTTACCTCCTTTTCTTCTCACTAATAGAGCTTTCATTTGGTGGTATTTCATTGCTGCTGACATTTTTACTTTTTTTGTTATTAATCGAAATTTAACGATTTTTTTGCAAAAAAATGACATTTTTCACTTTCAGTTGATAAAATTTTGCAAAAAAAAACGACATCCATATAGAAATTTTGCTCTAAATTTATAGTTCTACATGTCTTTGATAAAAAAAAAATGTTTTGGGTAAAAAAAAATGGTTTGGGTAAAAGTTATAGCGTTTACAAACTATGGTACAAAAATGTGAATTTCCGCTTTTGAAGCAGCTCTGACTTTCTGAGCACCTGTCATGTTTCCTGAGGTTCTACAATGCCCAGACAGTACAAACACCCCACAAATGACCCCATTTCTGAAAGTACACACCCTAAGGTATTCGCTGAAGGGCATAGTGAGTTCATAGAACTTTTTATTTTTTGTCACAAGTTAGCGGAAAATGATGATTTTTTTTTTTTTTTTTTTTTTTCCTTACAAAGTCTCATATTCCACTAACTTGTGACAAAAAATAAAAACTTCTATGAACTCACTATGCCCATCAGCGAATACCTTGGGGTCTCTTCTTTCCAAAATGGGGTCACTTGTGGGGGTAGTTATACTGCCCTGGCATTCTAGGGCCCAAATGTGTGGTAAGGAGTTTGAAATCAAATTCTGTAAAAAATGACCTGTGAAATCCGAAAGGTGCTCTATGGAATATGGGCCCCTTTGCCACCTAGGCTGCAAAAAAGTGTCACACATCTGGTATCTCCGTACTCAGGAGAAGGTGGGGAATGTGTTTTGGGGTGTCATTTTATATATACCCATGCTGGGTGAGAGAAATATCTTGGCAAAAGACAACTTTTCCCATTTTTTTATACAAAGTTGTCATTTGACCAAGATATTTATCTCACCCAGCATGGGTATATGTAAAAAGACACCCCAAAACACATTCCTCAACTTCTCCTGAGTACGGGGATACCAGATGTGTGACACTTTTTTGCAGCCTAGGTGGGCAAAGGGGCCCATATTCCAAAGAGCACCTTTCGGATTTCACTCCTCATTTTTTCCTGAATTTGATTTCAAACTCCTTACCACACATTTGGGCCCCTAGAATACCAGGGGCAGTATAACTACCCCACAAGTGACCCCATTTTGGAAAGAAGACACCCCAAGGTATTCCGTGAGGGGCATGGCGAGTTCCTAGAATTTTTTATTTTTTGTCACAAGTTAGTGGAAAATGATGATTTTTTTTTTTTTTTTTTTTTTTTTTCATACAAAGTCTCATATTCCACAAACTTGTGACAAAAAATAAAAACTTCCATGAACTCACTATGCCCATCAGCGAATACCTTGGGGTCTCTTCTTTCCAAAATGGGGTCACTTGTGTGGTAGTTATACTGCCCTGGCATTCTAGGGGCCCCAAATGTGTGGTAAGTAGGTAAATGACCTGTGAAATCCGAAAGGTGCTCTTTGGAATGTGGGCCCCTTTGCCCCACTAGGCTGCAAAAAAGTGTCACACATCTGGTATCCCCGTACTCAGGAGAAGTTGAGGAATGTGTTTTGGGGTGTCTTTTTACATATACCCATGCTGGGTGAGATAAATATCTTGGTCAAATGCCAACTTTGTATAAAAAAATGGGAAAAGTTGTCTTTTGCCAAGATATTTCTCTCACCCAGCATGGGTATATGTAAAATGACACCCCAAAACACATTCCCCAACTTCTCCGATTACGGAGATACCAGATGTGTGACACTTTTTTGCAGCCGAGGTGGGCAAAGGGGCCATATTCAAAAGAGCACCTTTCGGATTTCACAGGTCATTTTTTACAGGAATTTGATTTCAAACTCCTTACCACACATTTGGGCCCCTAGAATGCCAGGGCAGTATAACTACCCCACAAGTGACCCCATTTTGGAAAGAAGAGACCCCAAGGTATTCGCTGATGGCAAAGTGAGTTCATGGAAGTTTTTATTTTTTGTCACAAGTTAGTGGAATATGAGACTTTGTATGAAAAAAAAAAATTAAAAAAATAAGCATTTTCCACTAACTTGTGACAAAAAATAAAAAATCTAGGAACTCGCCATGCCCCTCACAGAATACCTTGGGTGTCTTCTTTCCAAAATGGGTCACTTGTGGGGTAGTTATACTGCCCTGGCATTTTCCAGGGGCCCTAATGTGTGGTAAGTAGGTAAATGACCTGTGAAATCCAAAGGTGCTCTTTGGAATATGGGCACCTTTGCGCATCTAGGCTGCAAAAAAGTGTCACACATCTGGTATCGCCGTACTCAGGAGAAGTTGGGGAATGTGTTTTGGGGTGTCATTTTACATATACCCATGCTGGGTGAGAGAAATATCTTGGCAAAAGACAACTTTTCCCATTTTTTTATACAAAGTTGGCATTTGACCAAGATATTTCTCTCACCCAGCATGGGTATATGTAAAATGACACCCAAAACACATTCCCCAACTTCTCCTGAGTACGGCGATACCAGATGTGTGACACTTTTTTGCAGCCTAGATGCGCAAAGGTGCCCAAATTCCTTTTAGGAGGGCATTTTTAGACATTTGGATACCAGACTTCTTCTCACGCTTTGGGGCCCCTAGAATGCCAGGGCAGTATAAATACCCCACATGTGACCCCATTTTGGAAAGAAGACACCCCAAGGTATTCAATGAGGGGCATGGCGAGTTCATAGAAATTTTTTTTTTTTGGCACAAGTTAGCGGAAATTGATATTTTTAATTTTTTTCTCACAAAGTATCCCGTTCCGCTAACTTGGGACAAAAATTTCAATCTTTCATGGACTCAATATGCCCCTCACGGAATAACCTGGGGGTGTCTTCTTTCCGAAATGGGGTCACATGTGGGGTATTTATACTGCCCTGGCATTCTAGGGGCCCTAAAGCGTGAGAAGAAGTCTGGAATATAAATGTCTAAAAAATTTTACGCATTTGGATTCCGTGAGGGGTATGGTGAGTTCATGTGAGATTTTATTTTTTGACACAAGTTAGTGGAATATGAGACTTTGTAAGAAAAAAAAAAAAAATTCTGCTAACTTGGGCCAAAAAAATATCTGAATGGAGCCTTACAGAGGGGTGCTAAATGACAGGGGGGTGATAAATGACAGGGGGGTGATCAATGACAGGGGGGTGATCAATGACAGGGGGGTGATCAATGACAGGGGGTGATCAATGACAGGGGGGTGATCAGGGAGTCTATATGGGGTGATAACCACAGTCATTGATCACGCCCGTGTAAGGCTTCATTCAGACGTCCGGATGCGTTTTGCGGATCCGATCCATCTATCAGTGCATCCGTAAAAATCATGCGGACATCTGAATGAGCTTTACAGGGGGGTAATCAATGACAGGGGGTGATCAGGGAGTCTATATGGGGTGATCACCACAGTCATTGATCATGCCCCTGTAAGGCTTCATTCAGACGTCCGGATGCGTTTTGCGGATCGGATCCATCTATCAGTGCATCCGTAAAAATCATGCGGACATCTGAATGGAGCTTTACAGGGGGGTAATCAATGACAGGGGGGTGATCAATGACAGGGGGGTGATCAGGGAGTCTATATGGGGTGATCACCACAGTCATTGATCATGCCCCTGTAAGGCTTCATTCAGACGTCCGGATGCGTTTTGCGGATCGGATCCATCTATCAGTGCATCCGTAAAAAATCATGCGGACATCTGAATGGAGCTTTACAGGGGGGTAATCAATGACAGGGGGGTGATCACCACAGTCATTGATCATGCCCCTGTAAGGCTTCATTCAGACGACCGGATGCGTTTTGCGGATCCGATCCATGTATCAGTGCATCCGTAAAAATCATGCGGACATCTGAATGGAGCTTTACAGGGGGTGATCAATGACAGGGGTGTAATCAATGACAGGGGGTGATCAGGGAGTCTATATGGGGTGATAACCACAGTCATTGATCATGCCCCTGTAAGGCTTCATTCAGACGTCCGGATGCGTTTTGCGGATCCGATCCATCTATCAGTGCATCCGTAAAAATCATGCGGACATCTGAATGGAGCTTTACAGGGGGGTAATCAATGACAGGGGGGTAATCAATGACAGGGGGGTGATCAGGGAGTCTTATGGGGTGATCACCACAGTCATTGATCATGCCCCTGTAAGGCTTCATTCAGACGTCCGGATGCGTTTTGCGGATCCGATCCATCTATCAGTGCATCCGTAAAAAATCATGCGGACATCTGAATGGAGCTTTACAGGGGGGTAGATCAATGACAGGGGGGTAATCAATGACAGGGGGTGATCAGGGAGTCTATATGGGGTGATCACCACAGTCATTGATCATGCCCCTGTAAGGCTTCATTCAGAGTCCGGATGCGTTTTGCGGATCCGATCCATCTATCAGTGGATCCGTAAAAATCATGCGGACGTCTGAATGGAGGCTTTACAGGGGGGTGATCAATGACAGGGGGGTAATCAATGACAGGGGGGTGATCAGGGAGTCTATATGGGGTGATCACCACAGTCATTGATCATGCCCCTGTAAGGCTTCATTCAGACGTCCGGATGCGTTTTGCGGATCCGATCCATCTATCAGTGGATCCGTAAAAATCATGCGGACGTCTGAATGGAGCTTTACAGGGGGTTGATCAATGACAGGGGGGTAATCAATGACAGGGGGGTGATCAGGGAGTCTATATGGGGTGATCAGGGGTGATTAGGGGTGATCAGGGGCTAATAAGGGGTTAATAAGTGATGGGGGGGGGGTGTGTAGTGTAGTGTAGTGGTGCTTGGTGCTACTTTACTGAGCTACCTGTGTCCTCTGGTGGTCGATCCAAACAAAGGGGACCACCAGAGGACCAGGTAGCAGGTATATTAGACGCTGTTATCAAAACAGCGTCTAATATACCTGTTAGGGGTTAAAAAAAACACATCTCCAGCCTGCCAGCGAACGATCGCCGCTGGCAGGCTGGAGATCAACTCTCTTACCTTCCGTTCCTGTGAGCGCGCGCGCCTGTGTGCGCGCGTTCACAGGAAATCTCGCGTCTCGCGAGATGACGCGTATATGCGTGACTGTGCGCAGCGCTGCCACCTCCGGAACGCGATCCTGCGTTAGGCGGTCCGGAGGTGGTTAAGAATCGCGGCACAGACTGCTTTCCGGGCAACGTTTAACGCTCGGGGTTGCTCCTGCTGTCTGCAAAGCAATCACATGTTGTAGCAGTCTCCTGCTGCTGCTTATTAGCCTCGCGTTGCTGCAGGTTTGTCTCTCGCTGCTGCAGATTAACCTCATGAGGGCCTTCACAACAGGCTCCACTTTGTATTGGGGCACTGGTTGTAATATAGCTGGTTTAATGTACGACATACAACCGCGCCGGAAAAATGCAGAAACCAAAAATATCGGCGTTCACGCCAGCCTCACCGCTCTTGCCTGCATTCTCCACCAATTGTGGGGTTTTACTCTGGTAGACAGGATTAGCCTACGCAGTATAGAGGTAACAAGTTCTTTAGATCAAACAGTTCAGTGTTTTACTCACACTTTAGGCAAGTGACAAAACAAGCAGACATAATCAAGCAAAAAGTCACCTTGTGGTTTTGGTGCTAATTCACACCATGCGGCAATTCTGCCTCAAAGAGTCTTTGACCATAGCAGCACCAACCTGTTTTCACGCCAAACAGGTACCAAGCCTTCATCCAGACACAAGGCTCCCAGATCCCAACACAGAGACCTGGTTTCTGAGCCCAGCTGCCTATTTGAGGACAGCCAGGTGCTGCCAAAACCCGGCACTTCAAATCCGGTCCGGTATTTGAACTCACCTGGCTGTAAATCAGCCCAGCAGCACATTCTGGGAGGAAAATACCTGTTTTCCCAAACCAAACCTCTCACTGTGTCACAGTAGATATTACTGATTGGTGCACTAAGTATTGTTGTGACATCACAGCACTATGTCTGTAGCATGTACGTATAGACAGCAGAGAAACTGTAATTCCTATCACACTACCTAACACTCTGCACTGGAACCTATCAGCTACACTATATGAATATCTAACCTACACTGAGTATGTCCCACTAACTATCTGTAATATATATATATATATATATATATATATATATAATAATAAAAAAAATAATATATATATATATATACACTCACCTAAAGAATTATTAGGAACACCTGTTCTATTTCTCATGAATGCAATTATCTAGTCAACCAATCACATGGCAGTTGCTTCAATGCATTTACGGGTGTGGTCCTGGTCAGGACAATCTCCTGAACTCCAAACTGAATGTCAGAATGGGAAAGAAAGGTGATTTAAGCAATTTTGAGCGTGGCATGGTTGTTGGTGCCAGACGGGCCACTCTGAGTATTTCACAATCTGCTCAGTTACTGGGATTTTCACGCACAACCATTTCTAGGGTTTACAAAGAATGGTGTGAAAAGGGAAAAACATCCAGTATGCGGCAGTCCTGTGGGCAAAAATGCCTTGTGGATGCGAGAGGTCAGAGGAGAATGGGCCGACTGATTCAAGCTGATAGAAGAGCAACGTTGACTGAAATAACCACTCGTTACAACCGTGGTATGCAGCAAAGCATTTGTGAAGCCACAACATGCACAACCTTGAGGCGGATGGGCTACAACAGCAGAAGACCCCACCGGGTACCACTCATCTCCACTACAAATAGGAAAAAGAGGCTATAATTTGCATGAGCTCACCAAAATTGGACTGTTTGAAGACTGGAAAAAATGTTGCCTGGTCTGATGAGTCTCGATTTCTGTTGAGACATTCAAATGGTAGAGTCCGAATTTTGTGTAAACAGAATGAGAACATGTATCCATCCTCTGATGGCTACTTCCAGCAGGATAATGCACCATGTCACAAAGCTCGAATCATTTCTAATTGGTTTCTTGAACATGACAATGAGTTCACTGTACTAAAATGGCCCCCACAGTCACCAGATCTCAACCCAATAGAGCATCTTTGGGATGTGGTGGAACGGGAGCTTCGTGCCCTGGATGTGCATCCCTCAAATCTCCATCAACTGCAAGATGCTATCCTATCAATATGGGCCAACATTTCTAAAGAATGCTATCAGCACCTTGTTGAATCAATGCCACGTAGAATTAAGACAGTTCTGAAGGCAAAAGGGGGTCCAACACCGTATTAGTATGGTGTTCCTAATAATTCTTTAGGTGAGTGTATATATATGAACTAACTAACTATCTTATGTAATTGAATAAGGATCCAGATTAGTGTTGATCAAGCACCAAAGTGCTCGGGTGCTCTGGTGCTCGAGTAGAACACTTTGGGATGCTCGGGTACATTACAGAGCACCAGAGCACAATGGAAGTCAATGGGAGAACTCGAGCATTAAACCAGGCACCCCCTGCTCTGAAGCGGGGAGGGTGTCTGGTTCACAGGAAAAGGTCATAAATTGATGGAAACACCACCGAAATGGTTTTCGAACAGCATGGGGAGGATGTCTGGATGCATCTTGGACTCCCAGGTCGCTGCTGGGAACTATAAAATCGATTTTAGAGGAAAAATTGTCAGGATTTTTTTTTACTGTATATTTACTTGTATATAAAGTGCAAATGCTGCCAAAAAGGAAGAGGCACTTCAATACAACCTGTATATCACATAAAGGAGGGCCTCATTCACATTGTGGTACAATTGTTCAGGTAGTGGGACTCCTACACTCATAAAGCCTATGCACTAAGTGAAAGGGCTGTCAGAAATTACAAAGAACCGGCACTCCAATATACCATTTATTACACATAAAAGAAGGCATCATACACACCCTTGAAAAATTGTGATTAATGGCCTGCTGGTGACCCTCTAAAACATTAGGGACAAGGGCCTGCTGCTGATCTGACCATCTAAAACATTAGGGGTGAGGGTCTGCTGCTGATCAGACCGTCTAAAATATTAGGGGTGAGGGTCTGTTGCTGAGCTGACGCTCTAAAACATTAGGGGCAAAGGCCTGCTGCTGATCTGACCATCTAAAACATTTAGGGGGTGAATGCCTGCTGGTGACCCTCTAAAATATTAGGGGTGAGGGTTTGCTGCTGAGCTGACCCTGTAAAACATTAGGAGCGAGGGAAGCCTAATAAGCATGTTGATATGATGGAAGAGGAGGACGAGAAAAGGAAGATTGAACCATATACCCTTTTTTGTGGTGGAAGGGGTGCATGGGAATACAGTGTATTCAATACACCATAAAAGCCATATTTAAAATGCCTTTATGTTCAGCCACTTTTCTCTGGTGGAGTAGAGAATTCAGGGGCAATCCAGTCCTTGTTCATTTTGATAAAGGTCAACCTGTCAGCATTTTCAGTTGACAGGCGGATGCGCTTATCAGTTAATATGCTGCCCAGCAGCAATAAATACCCGCTCTGACAAAGGCAGGGCAGGCCAGCACCTCCAATGTGTAGAGCGCCAGTTCGTGCCACATGTCCAGCTTGGACACCCAATAAATGTAAGGCACAGAGGGATCACTGAGGACGCTGACATGGTCTGCTACGTACTCCTTCACCATCTTCCAAAACTTTTCCCTCCTTGTGACACTAGGCTGCGCATCAGGGTGAGGGTGCTGTCGGGGTGTCATGAAACTGTACCAGGCCTTGGAGAGTGTTGCCCTTCCTCTGTTGGAACTGCTGTGTGTTCCCCTTGTCTCCACTTCTCGGTTGCCCAAGGAACTAAGTACTCTGCCGCCAGCGTTGTCAGCTGGAAATTTTTGGAGCAATTTTTCCACAAGGACCTTCTGGTATTGCACCATTTTGCTCATCCTCTCCACCACAGGATTGAGAGATGAGAAGTTCTCTTTGTAGTGGAGGTCGAGAAGGGTGAACAACCAGTAATTGTTGTTGGCCAAAATGCGTATAGCGCGAGGGTCACGGGAAAGGCAGCATAACATAGTCAGCCATGTGTGCCAGAGTCCCAACAGACAAGACTTTGCTGTCCTCATCAGGGGGATGACTCTCAATCTCATCATCCTCTTCCTCCTCTTCAGCCAATCCACGCTGAACAGATGGAATAAACCTGCTATGGGTACTACCCTCTGTAGCGGAGGCAACCGTCTCCTGCTCCTTCTCATCATTATCCAATTTGTGCTGACAAGTGGTCTGGCTATCACCCTGTGTACTGTCTTCCCCCATTTCCACCTCTTCCACAAGCAAAGTGTCCGCCTTCATTCTGAGCAGCGAGCATTTCAGTAGACACAGAAGTGGGATGGCTACACTGATAATAGCAGCATAGCCGCTCACTATCTGTGTTGATTCCTCAGAGGTCAGACATCCATGCCCACTCGTCGCTTGTGAAGAGCGGAAGCTGACTGGAAAGGCGACCACCATGTTGCAGCTGGTATTCCACTACTGCCCTCCACTGCTCACAAATCCTGGCCAACATGTGGAACGATGGAGTTCCAGCGTGTGCTCACGTCACACAACAGTCGGTGAGCTGGCAATTACAAGTTGCCAGACCGGCGGCAGTTGTAGATGACTTTCAGAAATGGGCACACATGCGGCGCACCTTCACCAGTAGCTCAGGCAAATTGGGGTAGGTTTTGAGAAACTGGTGAACCACTAAGTTGAACATGTGGGCTAGGCATGGTAATTGTGAGAGCTTGCCGAGCTCCAAAGCCACCACCAAGTTACGGCCATTATCAGACATAACCATGCCTGGTTCTAGGTTGAGTGGCGAGAGCCACAGCTCAGTCTGGTCCCTTATACCCTGCCACAGCTCTGCGGCAGTGTGCTGTTTGTCACCTAAGCAAATTAGTTTCATAAAGGCCTGTTGCAGCTTCCCCACTGCAGTGCTACACTGCTTCCAGCTAATGTCTGATGGCAGACTGGTGCTGCAAGATGAGAATTCAGAGGTGGAGGAGGAGGTGGAGGAGAGAAGGGGGGGGGTGGTTGCAGCCAACTAATGTAGGTGTGGAAATCCTGATGGAAGTAGGGCCAGCAATCCTTGCCGTCGGTAGCACCTGTGTCATCCCACGGTACGACTTGCTCCCGGCCTCCACAACGTTCACCTAGTGTGCCGTCAGGGGAATGTAGCGTCCCTGGCCAAAAGCACTTATCCATGTGTCAGTCGTTAAGTGGACCTTCCCAATAACTGCGTTGGTGAGGGTATAGGTGATGTTACGGGACACATGCTGGTGTAAGGCGGGGACGACACACCGAGAAATATAGTGGCGGCTGGGGACTGAGTAACAAGGGACGGCTGTCGCCATCAGGCTGCGGAAAGCCTCAGTGTCCACAAGCCTAAATGGCAATATTTCCAGGGCCAGCAATTTGGAAAGGTGCACATTTAGTGCTATGGCCTATGGGTGGGTATTTGCGCTTTTGTTCAAAGGACTAGGGAATGGACATCTCTATGCTGCGCTGGGACATAGAAGTGGATGTGCTAGCTGATGGTGCTTGCAAAGGTCCAGGTGCAGGGCGGGAGGCATCCGGGCCTGCGTCTTGGACAGGGGATTGGCCAGCACATAACACAGGGATAGTGCAGGCAGTGGTATGACCCGCAGACACTGATTGTGGACCCAGGTGTTCAGCCCACCTATTAGGGTGCTTTGATGCCATGTGTCAGATCATGCTGGTGGTGGAGAGGTTGCTAGTGTTCACGCCCCTGTTTATTTTGGTACTGCACAGGTTGCAAATGGCAATTCTTTTATGGTCCGCACTTTCCTCAAAAAAGCACTAGACTGCAGAAAACCTACCCCTTGGCAAGGGAGATTCTTGCAAGGGGGTGCTCCTGGGAACAATTGCGGGCCTGTTTGGTGTGGCCTGGCTTCTCCCTTTTGCTACCCCACTGCCTCTTCCAGCCTGTTGGGGTGCTGCGGATCCCTCCCCCTCTGTACTGCTGTCCTCGCTTGGCTTGCCAACTTCCCAGGTTGGGTAAGTGATTTCATCGCCCACCACCTCCTCTTCCACTTCTTCACTCTGGTCATCCTCCTGACTTGTTGACCTAACAATAACCTCACTTATTGACAACTGTGTCTCATCCTCATCATCAACCTCTTGAGACACTAATTGCTGTTGACTTATTGGCAACTGTGTCTCATCATCATCATCCACCTCGTGAAACACTATTTGCCATACCCCCCGTCATCTTCTTCTGACTGTGGATGCTCAAGAGTTTGGGGGTCAGTGCACAATATCTCCTCGTGTCCCTCTTCAAGCGACCTTGGCAAGAGGCCCAAATCAAGGCATGGCGATGAAAAGGGGTCCTCGGAATATCCGAGTGTGGGATCACTTGTTTTCCAAGACTCTCCATGGTGGGAGGAAGGAGGAACAGGGTGAGGATTCTGTTGACCAGACTCTTGGCTACTGAGACTGGACTTTGTGGAAGACAGGGTGGTGCTTAACTGACTGGGAGCATTATCTGCTGCAATCCAACCGACCACCTGGTCGCACTTGTGTGACTTCAAGAGTGGTGTCCTGCACCGCCCTGCAAACTGGGACATAAAGCTAGGTATCGTGGATGAGTGTGTTTCTTGTGCTCTGGCAGCAGGCACAGTTTCACCGTGCCCAGGGCCATGGCCTCTGTGTGCACCATCAGCAGCACAGCCACTTCCCCGTCCCTTACTGCTCGCCTTGAGCATATTAAATTATATATATTCTTGCATCTATGTCACACGTACAGTAGCACAGGTTTTGTAAGTGTATGCACAAATAAATTACACTGAATGTCAAAGATATTTATTATGCGCAAACGTTATACAGGAGATGTAGCGCAGGTAATTTCGCTGTCAGCAGCGGCCAAACAATTGCACTTATTATCACAGATATTTAGGATGGCAAATGTAACACAACAGATGTAGCAGAGGATGTGTCACTGTCAGCAGCGACCAAACAATTGCACGCAGGTTGCGCTAATAATATATATTGCAGCCACATAAAACAATAGTCCTTAAAAGGACTTTTGGGTCTCTAACACCTTTTAACACTAAACCCTGCCAAAAAAAAAACAAAAAACACACAATTCCTGTCCCTACACTGTCTGTCCCTTCTGCTGCAGCTTGCCCTGACTAAGACTGAGGCGAACCACGTGTCAGCGGGTGCTATATAGCACCCAGTGACGCATTCTGGCCAGCCAATCACTGTAATGCCAGTAACCAATCTGGCTATGGCATTACAGTGAGTGCCAGTACTTCCCAAATGTGCGGGGAGGAGACTCGAGCATCTCACTCAAGCACACGCAGTGTTTGGCTGAACACCGCGATGTGCCGAGCATTGCGATGCTCTAGTCAAAATGGTGTTCGGCGAGCATGATCGCCTAACACGAATCCAGATGACTAAAAAAACTGCAGAAAATGGTTGCTGGGGAGATTAGTAGATAATAAGGGGTAGGCAAATTTCTTATTGGTTGCTAGGGTTATTGCTAAGCTCAGACAAATATATTGCAGCCTCCTCATTGGCCCACAAGCAAGAAGCAGTGAGGGTACTGATGAAAAAAAAAAAAATCTAGAATAGTTGCGATTACAAAGATATAGCACTATATTCTAGATCCTTGCAAATTCTCATAGATATTCGCAATAAAATTTGAATATTCACTAGCAACACTATTACTTGATTCAAAGAAGAGGCAACAGGTTTAGTGGTTAGTGGAAACTCAGATGAACAACAAAGTGGAATCAGTTAGTCAGTGGAAACAGTCACACAAACAAATAAGCTTACTCTGCCTTGGCATGTGTTGCGCTTGATTTCGATCAACACTCTGGCTGGAGTCTTCTTGGCAGCAATGAAGAATGATCTCACTGCTGTGTAGGCCATGGCACTTTCTCCTCATGTCACTGTTCTACATCAGATTGCAGTATAGCCTACGCGCATATTACATTGCCGATTTTCGCAAAAAAAAAAATAATGACTGGAGATCACAAATTCTAGAATTTGCTAATTTATGCCAAATATTAGGCCAAAAATTTGCGTAATATCGCAAAAACGAATATTGCCTATGCTGCTTATCACTATCAAGTAATCATCAAGCCTGCTGCCCCATGTGAGTCCAGTAAAGAACATTGTTCCAAGTTACACTTTATTTGCCTGATTCCTTCCATACAAATACATACAGTATATATGGGAAAGATATGAGAAAGACAAGGTAAGCAGTCAACAATGCACTTCTGTAGGAAACGGCTAGCCATCTACTAAATATGTAGACAAATTGGCAGAACTACAAAAATAGTGAAAATAGGCGCTTCCTTTATTCACCCATATGTAACAGCAAGATTCCAGCTCATCTTCCTTAGACTTTAAAAGGCTCACTAGCTTATTTGCTGCTTGTAACATTGCTGCCAATTTTTCTACATAGATATTATATGGATAGATGGGTATAGGAGAGGTGAGAAAACTTCTTGAAATACATTTCGTATCCGATTTGTTGATTTTTTTTTAATATATGATTTGTGGCCAAATTGATTCTCCATAAATCAAAAGTTTTCTAATTGTCCTCGAAATTATTATATGACACTCTGATGGCTCCCAGGGATCATAATTTTTTAGATCTTCTCGTTCTCTCTTTTGCTTTTTTTTTTTTAATACATTTTTGTGCATTTTTTTACGCAATAACAGCAATAGCAAAACAAGTCAGAGACACTGAAATATATAGGCAAGAGCAAAATCATGGTTGACTGCATTAACAAGCAATATATTTAAAAAACGCATTTGTAATACTTTTAAATATTATAAATGTTCAAAGATTGTCTCCTCATTGGTGTTCCGATAACGCACATGGTGTTATTAGAAAAAAACTGTGGATTGTTGGACCAAGCATCCAAAAATTATGCCTTAAAGAGGACAGATCTTTGCCCCTGTCCACACACGCACATGTTGTCATAAGAGTGGCTTGTTCTGTACAAGCATCCAAAAATGAAGGTCTTACAGGGGCAGAATGCCTGCCCTTATTTATACACATATGTTTATTTTTATTTTTTATTTCATTAGAAATTTATTTGAAATACACAATGTGATGAAACCAACCTCGCCACTGGGTGCTGGAGAAGCCTGGTTGCCAGCCTCTTGCCCCAGGATTATGGGTCCTCTCATCAGCCCATGCTAAACTTAAACCCCATGGCGATTTAACTGTGTTTGTGGCATCTGAGCGCTGTTCGGATATATTGATCGCTCAAATCCAAGCCATCTGGGGATAAGTTGAATGTGGGGGTTCTGTTCAGTTTGATAGGAGTTATGTATTTTTGTGTAGTTTTGCTGTTGTGAATAGAGGTATTTTCTGTACCTAGTTGGCTCACCACACCCAGTTAAGCCAATTATCTCACACAGCCTAAGGCCTCTTTCACACTACCGTTTTTTTTTTTTCGTTTTGCGGTCCGTTTTTTGCGTTCCGTATACGGAACCATTCATTTCAATGGTTCCGCAAAAAAAAAAACGGAATGTGTTCCGTATACATTCCGTTTCCGTATTTCCGTTTTTCCGTTCCGTTGAAAGATAGAACATGTCCTATATTTGGCCGCAAATCACGTTCCGTGGCTCCATTAAAGTCAATGGGTCCGCAAAAAAAATGGAACACATACGGAAATGCATCCGTATGTCTTCCGTTTCCGTTCCGTTTTTTTCTGAACCATCTATTGAAAATGTTATGCCCAGCCCAATTTTCTCTATGTAATTACTGTATACTGTATATGCCATACGGAAAAACGGAGCGGAAAAACGGAACCGAAACGGAAACACAAAGGAAACAAAAAACGGAAAAACGGATCCGTGAAAAACGGAATGCAAAACACTGAAATGGACATACTGTAGTGTGAAAGAGGCCTAACTCTGTAAAAACTGGTTTTGGGCAGAAAAGCCATGCTTCCTTTGTTCACAAAGGACTTTTACTAACTTTTGAACCCCTGGTCTAATTCGTGCCATTTTGGGATATGTTAAATGTCTGTGTTTACTGTAATGGTTGTGACATTGTATATTTGAATAGTGATGTCTGTCCTATTGTCCCCACGTGTGTATTGGGGATTTCCCTTTGTCCTTAGAGATAATTGAATTAATCCTCGGTTGTCTCCAGGACAGAAGATATTGTTTAAAACTATGTATTCTCCTGCCTGTGATAATTACATCAACCCATTGTGTAAGGTAATTGTATCACAGGCACAGGGGAGGATTTTGTGTGGGAGTGTTTTACTGTATTGTACGTATTTATTGGTTGTTTTTACAAAACCCTGTGGGTGGTACTAATGTGTAACAATGTTATATAAGAACAATAAACACACAGCTCTGGCTGTCCACTGCTTTACCGTCAACACAGAGCTTGGTCTCGTTCTTGGGGGGATTCACTGTATGCTGTTACAGACTGATTGCTAGGATTGTAAGCCGCTTGGGTGCGTTTCATATTCATCTGCTAGCAGCTATTCGTGAGGTTCCGTTCGGGAGTTTGGAGCATTCCATTGTATGCCGTTACACACAATTTAACAATTACAACTAAAAATAAAGTATGTTATACAACCTATATAAATACTCTGTAAAGATGAGGGGAGGACCCAAAAATAAAACAGACAGAAGAAACAGCAGAAAAGAGATAAGGTATCAAACAAGGAAGATTCCCAATAAAAGTTAAATTTAATCTACTAGCAGAAATTTTCCGTCCAAACACTCCATTTAGTCTTCAGGTTCCTCACTTGAAAAATCCTTCACTTGAAAAATAGTTTTTTGCTGTCATGCTTCTAGCTACTGTGAGGGCGCGATTAACCAGCCATCTAAACCTGGTTGGGACAGACTCCATGAAAATGTCAAGTAGTGTTAATTCCGGGAGGATTGGGGTATCCCCACCATACAATTTGGAAAGCACTTTGAAAACACCTTCCCAAATTTTTTTTTTACTTCTGGGCATTCCCACCAGATGTGAAGAAAATTCCCCACCACTCCACAGTCTCCAACATAGCTCACAATTAGTCGGTGAGATTTTACCATATGATCTAGAATTAAATATCATCTTAGCTGGAGTTTTCATACAGCCTCAATATGATTTATAGGATGGGAGAGTTTAGTGGTCCATAGTAATGCCTTCCTCCATTTATACAATGGAAAGGTCTTATCTAAATCCCTTTCCCATTGGTACATATAGGGTAACTTGCCCTCATCCGTGAGAGATTGGAGTTTCTTGTTAATTAAGAAAATGCACCCACGAACAAGGTACTTGAATCAAAATGATTAATTCGCAAAAACCTGGGAGATCAAAATCTGTCAAGAAACATTAAATCTGAAGGAACTGTAAAAAGAAATTACTGGCAAGGTGGTTCTCACATTCTAAGCCATGAAAATACTTGAATTTACCACTCACATAGTCATACCACTTTACAAATCGCTAGTCAGACCACACATGGAGTACTGTGTACAGTTCTGGGCTCCTGTAAACAAGGCAGACATAGCAGAGCTGGAGAGGATCCAGAGGAGGGCAACTAAAGTAATAACTGGAATGGGGCAACTACAGTACCCTGAAAGATTATCAAAATTAGGGTTATTCACTTTAGAAAAAAGACGACTGAGGGGAGATCTAATAACTATGTATAAATATATCAGGGGTCAGTACAGAGATCTATCCCATCATCTATTTATCCCCAGGATTTTGACTGTGACGAGGGGACATCCTCTGCGTCTGGAGGAAAGAAGGTTTGTACACAAACATAGAAAAGGATTCTTTACGGTAAGAGCAGTGAGACTATGGAACTCTCTGCCTGAGGAGGTGGTGATGGTGAGTTCACTAAAAGAGTTCAAGAGGGGCCTGGATGTATTTCTGGAGTGTAATAATATTACAGGCTATGGTTACTAGAGAGGGGTCATTGATCCAGGGAGTTATTCTGATTGCCTGATTGGAGTCGGGAAGGAATTTTTTATTCCCCTAAAGTGGGGAAAATTGGCTTCTCACAGATTTTTTTTTGCCTTCCTCTGGATCAACTTGCAGGATAACAGGCCGAACTGGATGGACAAATGTCTTTTTTTGGCCTTATGTACTATGTTACTATGTTACACTCATCTCCTTTAGGACTAATGGGGGTTATTTATCATTTAAGGTTGTTTTTATGTCAGTTTAAAGTCTGGCTTTGTTTTGTGTGCCTGAACCAATTTTAAGAACTGGTGCACCTTAATAATGTACAGTACCTGGCGTGAGTGTAATGTGGTTTACACCTTCAGGTGTAAAAGTAGACCAGGGGGTTGCCTGGCGTGGGCAGCGGCTTTTTGCTAATTTTGCCAAAGTAACACAAAGTAACTGAGCCACAATCCAGGTCTAATCTCACTTTTCGATCGTAAACATAGACCACTTTTAAAAGTGGCGAGGATCATGAAATATCGCAAAACTGTTGGAAATGTCACAGTTGCCATGACTTGCACCTTTTTTAGGCCACAAAACTGATGTACTGTATCTGATTTGATAAATGACCCCCAATATACAGTCGTAGCCAAAAGTTTTGAGAATGACAAAAATATTAGTTTTCACAAAGTTTGCTGCTAAACTGCTTTAAGATCTTTGTTACAGTTGTTTCTGTGATGTAGTGAAAATAATTACACGCACTTCATACGTTTCAAAGGCTTTTATCGACAATTACATGACATTTATGCAAAGAGTCTGTATTTGCAGTGTTGGCCCTTCTTTTTCAGGACCTCTGCAATTCGACTGGGCATGTTCTCAATCAACTTCTGGGCCAATTCCTGACTGATAGCAACCCATTCTTTCATAATCACTTCTTGGAGTTTGGCAGAATTAGTGGGTTTTTGTTTGTTCACCCGCCTCTTGAGGATTGACCACAATTTCTCAATGGGATTAAGATCTGGGGAGTTTCCAGGCCATGGACCCAAAATGTCAACGTTTTGGTCCCGGAGCCACTCAGTTATCAATTTTGCCTTATGGCACGGTGCTCCATCGTGCTGGAAAATGAATTGTTCTTCACCAAACTGTTGTTGGATTGTTGGAAGAAGTTGCTGTTGGAGGGTGTTTTGGTACCATTCTTTATTCATGGCTGTGTTTTTGGGCAAAATTGTGAGTGAGCCCACTCCCTTGGATGAGAAGCAACCCCACACATGAATGCTCTCAGGATGCTTTACTGTTGGCATGACACAGGACTGATGGTAGCGCTCACCTTTTCTTCTCCGGACAAGCCTTTTTCCAGATGCCCCAAACAATTGGAAAGAGGCTTCATCGGAGAATATGACTTTGCCCCAGTCCTCAGCAGTCCATTCACCATACTTTCTGCAGAAGATCAATCTGTCCCTGATGTTTTTTTTGGAGAGAAGTGGCTTTTTTGCTGCCCTTCTTGACACCAGGCCATCTTCCAAAAGTCTTCACCTCACTGTGCGTGCAAATGCGCTCACACCTGCCTGCTGCCATTCCTGAGCAAGCTCTGCACTGGTGGCACTCCGATCCCGCAGCTGAATCCTCTTCAGGAGATGATCCGGGCGCTTGCTTGACTATCTTGGACGCCCTGAAGCCTTCTTAACAAGAATTGAACCTCTTTCCTTGAAGTTCTTGATGATCCTATAAATTGTTGATTGAGCTGCAATCTTAGTAGCCACAATATCCTTGCCTGTGAAGCCATTTTTATGCAACGCAACGATGGCTGCACGTGTTTCTTTGCAGGTCAACATGGTTAACAATGGAAGAACAATGATTTCAAGCATCACCCTCCTTTTAACATGTCAAGTCTGCCATTTTAACCCAATCAGCCTGACATAATGATCTCCAGCCTTGTGCTCATCAACATTTTCACCTGAGTTAACAAGACGATTACTGAAATGATCTCAGCAGGTCCTTTAATGACAGCAATGAAATGCAGTGGAAAGTTTTTTTGGGGATTAAGTTAATTTTCATGGCAAAGAAGGACTATGCAATTCATCTGATCACTCTTCATAACATTCTGGAGTATATGCAAATTGGTATTATAAAAACTTAAGCAGCAACTTTTCCAATTTCCAATATTTATGTAATTCTCAAAACTTTTGGCCACGACTGTATACATGCCTCTCTTTATGGTTTTCAATTAAACTCCAGATACAAGTCCCTACAGAATTACAAAGAGAAGTCTGAAGGATCTTTTTTAATGTCAATATAACTGCCATCAATTTCCTTCCAGATATTAAGAGCATTATTAATTTCTAGAACTTGGATGAAATATGATGGCTATTCAATAATTTATCTAAACCATAGGGATAATAAATAGATAAACCTTTTAAGGAGTAAGTCTCAACCTCGGAGGTCTTCATCTGGGCCTCTACCGATTGAGACGTAATCATCCAATGAAATGTAATTGTCTCAAATAAAACTGCTTTCTCATAATGAGCAATGTTTGGAACTAGAGATGTGTGGAGTTTTCAAAAATTCGATTTGTCCACTTTGCTGAATTTCTTCATCATGAAGTGCATTAAATAAATTCTAACTTGGCCTGCAATTAAACTTTCGGGAGAATGTATCTCGGTGTACAGTAAATTACTGTGCATTGCAGCAACATGCATAGCTAGTCCTTTCTGGTAGCGGCAAGGTTACTGTGCATCAGAGTAACAGTCAGGTCACATATATGGACGTGCACATCATCGTGCAGAACACCAACAGTCCTAGCTAACCACTAGCTAAACCAAAAGAATAGCATACAGCAGCCTTCAGTGAAGCAAAAATAAAAATCACCGTGTGCCCCTGCAGGAGTTATGTCCCAATGACTCTATAGTGGAACAAAAAAAAGGCTCTTTTAATCCTTTATGTGTGCAAACACATGCTTTTGAATCCCTTCTGTTAGCTGTACAGTAGAATGACCACGTGTCACTATAAGGCTTAATTCACACTTCACTAATTTGGTCAGTTTTTCTCTGATTGTCAGCCCAAAGCAGGTGTGGGTCAGAACCACAGAACAGGTGCAGATCTATTTATGATATCTAATCTGAGAGTAGGCCCATCTCCCGAATTTGGCTAACAGATAGACCAAATAACAGAAGTGTGACATCAGCCTTACAAGTCAATGTTAGCGTCAGTTCTATTTTATCGGTGTTGACTTAACCATGCAGGGGACCCATGACAGTGGGGAAAATGTCAGCAACAAGGCTGTATTCACATCACTGTTTATTTTTCTGTTCTGATTTCTCAGAAGAACAGCCAAAAAAACAGATCCTGTATCTTTAGCATCCGCCTTCAAATCGTCATTATTTGGTCAGCATTTGGTCCGTATTTATAAGGCAAAAAATAGGAGTGGGTCTAAAACAGAGAAAACATGTGATGAAAAAATTTGCATCTGTTTTGTGTTTTGGAACCACTCCTGCATTTGGCTTAAATATCATGATGAAATCCGGATGTAAAATACTGACTGTGTGATAGAGTTTTGACCATTTGCGTCTGAAATCAATGTTATTCAAATTTAAAAGAAGTCCTGCATGACAGAGTTTTATGGCTACACAAAGTCAGTATTTGGTCAGTTTTTTTAATCAGCATTTGATCAGTATTGGTAACGCAAAAACAGGAGTGGGTTCAAAACAGAGATAACGTGATGTAAATTTTTGCATGCCTGATTCATGATGAATGCTAATAATGTGTCTGTCACTTCGCAAGCAACTCAACATGCACTTGGCCATTTGCTGTAGGGACTCAAAGGGACTCCCTGCCTCCATCTCCACTACATGCTGCTACGGTCTGTCAGGGTCATCTGCGTTGTCTTTATTGTTGCCCTCTAGCTCCTCATGCTCTTCCTGCTCCTCTCCTGTAGCTTCGGAAGATAAACTACCTAGATCTGTATAAAATTCCTGCACATTTCTGTCCTTCTCCTCGTCCTTATCCTTCTCTTGTGCCAGTTCAGCCTCAACAGGGCTCCGGTGGCCATGAGATGTAGATGCCACATATTCTGATCCCCTCGCCAGTCAAATCAGC
This sequence comes from Bufo bufo, assembly GCF_905171765.1. NCBI lineage: Eukaryota > Metazoa > Chordata > Amphibia > Anura > Bufonidae > Bufo > Bufo bufo. The sequence continues at coordinate 562,766,061 of NC_053392.1, read as the reverse complement.
ATCCCTTCCAGGACCTGAACGAGTGGAATGACATCATTCTTCCATAGTCTTGACAACTGACAAATAAAGTAGCCTCCTTAAAGGGGCTGAACAAACGGCAGGTGTCACACATGAACTGCCACTGTCTAATGTCAAAGTTACACCGGGGAGTAGGCCTTTCCGTCTGCATCATCAAGAAATATGTCACGGGTTTCCTCTGCCCATACAGTCGGAACACAGAGTTTCAACGTGTGGAAACGTCGCATATGAGGTGATGTGGGGAACACCATTCTGCCTTTGCAGCTCAAGGAAGACAAGTTTTGCATGGTAAGAGTTGCTAAAGTGCATGCACAGTTTCCTTGACATTTTCAAGATGTCTTGAAATTGGGTGGAAGACTTCAAGAGCTGGGTGACAACCAGATTGAAGGCGTGCATGGCACATGGGTCAGTCCTCCCTGATGCAGCACAGACAGAATGTTCTTCCCATTATCGGTGACCATGATTCTGATTTTCAGTTGGTGAGGCTGACCAGGAAAAGAACGCAGTGCTTTGTATAGGTGGTAATGTGTGCTGGAGGACCACTCTGAACTGTGCCTGCAGTGGAGACTGAGGATAAGGTGGAGGGTGAGGAGGCAGAGGAGGACATTGGTGCAGAAATCTCACGATTACAACGCAGAGGTGGCATTGTCATGACCTGGCCAAGTTGCTGGTGTGCCTGGGTCGGAACCACATTTACACAGTGGGCTGTAAAAGACATATATTGTCCAAAACCATAGTTACAGCGCCACATGTCAGCGCTGGCCCGAACTGTGCCAAATGCAAACAGGCTCAAGGATTGGCCCACCGACTGTTCAATATATGTGTGCAGGGCTGTTATCACTTTTTAGAGAAGTAATGACAACTTGGGACTTTCCACTAGAGATGGCCTTGCAGTTCGCCCGGTGGTCGCTTTGCGGCGAATTCCACTGCCTCTGGATCTGAGCCCCCCACTACTCTGGGTTCTGTAAGTAGCCTGTTTCAGGCACCCTCCTTATGTTTTTATTACCCTGTAGTGGCTGACCCTTCTCTCTCTTGGATATTGCAGGAAGAAAATGAGTCTTCCTCTTCTGCCAAGGTTAAACCCAGGAAATGTGGTCTCTGTTCAAAACGTCTACCTTCCTCTGGGTCTAAGCCTTTATGCAAGGAGGGTACTGCATCTGCCCTGGCCGCCCGGGATCTCCCCCCTCCCCCAGGCCACCTCCCCCCCCACCATAGACCGGGTTCCTCTAGAGTGGTTATGTATGTGGGAAGTGATTCCAATTCCGTGAATCCTGAGCGCTCGGAACCTGAGATCTTGGAAGGATCTCAAGAATCCGATGAAGATAACGAATGAGGATATTGAGGAGCTAATCAAAGCCATAAGAGCCACAATCAGAATGGAGATTGCCAGGAAGCCCAGATCTTTTCAGGAGGAAATATTTGGGGGTTTGGGGGAGAGGCAGAGATCTGTATTCCCAGATAACATACAGAAGATCATAAGAGCGTAATGGGATAAACCTGAAAAAGGCTCCTTTATTCCCTGTGGCATAAAAAGGCGGTATCCCTTTGATGAGGCAGATTGCACAGACTGGGAGTCCATTCCCAGAGTCGATGCCCCAGTGGCCAAAGTCACAAAGTGCACGGTCCTTCCTTTTGAGGATGCTGCACAGCTAAAGGACCCTATGGACAGAAAGGCAGAAAGCCTCCTTATAAAAACGTGGGAAGCTAATGGCTGCTCTTTTAAAACGCGGTGTGGCGGCGACATGTGTAGCTCGTACCTTATCAGTGTGGCTGGAGCAATTAGAGCTCCACTTAATTAACAAGACACCAAGAGAGCAAATCTTGGACAGCCTTCCCCTACTTAGAAAGGCTACTTATTTCCTGGCAGACGCCTCTGCTGAGTCTGTAAAACATTCTGCCCGTACAGCAGTACTCTCTAACACCATCAGAAGAGTCCTGTGGTTGAAGGCCTGGTCCAATGATATGACATCTAAGGCTACTTTCACACTGGCGTTTTGAATTCGGTTTGTGAGATCTGTTTCAGGGATCTCACAAACTGTTCAAAACGGATCAGTTCAGCCCCAATGCATTCTGAATGGATAAGGATCCGTTCAGAATGCATCAGTTTGGCTCTATTCCGCCTCCATTCTGCTCTGGAGGCGGATACCAAAAAGCTGCTTGCAGCGTTTTGGTGTCCGCCTGGCGATGCGGAGCCAAATGGATTCCTCCTGACTTACAATGTAAGTCAATGGGGGCGGATCCGTTTTCACTGACACAATATGGTGCAATTGAAAATGGATCCGTCCCCCATTGACTTTCAATGTAAGTCAAGACGGATCCGTTTTGACTTTGTTCCTCATAATGCATACTGATCAGTTCTGAACGGATACATGCGGATCCGTCTGTGCAGACACCAGACGGATACGCACCTAACACAGGTGTGAAAGTAGCCTAAAAACAAATTGATATCCTTACCATTCCATGGGCAGTATGTGTTTGACCACGATTTGGATAAAATCTTAGAAAATGCTACAGACCACAAAAAAGGTTTTCCTGAAGACAGATCCAAAAATAGAAGGCAGTTTTTTCATAAACAACAGCAGGATACCAGAGCAGATAGGGCAAAATCGGGAAGGTGGAGCTATGCCAAGGGTGTGTGGGGATTCACTATGGTAGGCAGGTTAGCGGACGCAGTATAGAGGCAATCACAAAGTCTTTAACTTAAATAGTTCAGTGTTTATTCACACAGAAGGCAAAACTAAATAACAGTTCACAGTCTTGGTGTTTGTTCACACAATGGAAAGTCCACAGAACACAAACATTCACCTTGATAGCAGTTTTGCATCAGCGGCCCCTAGGAGGCTTTAGGGGCCTGTTTTCCAGCATGCGACTCTTAGCCTTTTTGCACGGCACACATCTACAGATCCCAAACCACAGAGACTCCACAGCTTCACTGTGAGATGGAAGACAATCCACCCCACCTGATTAATGGTGACTGCTTTTTATAAGCCTCCTAAGACCAGGCCTGGAATGTGGGGAGCAGCAACCCACCCAGCACTTTGGCTACTCCCAGTAGGAGCCGTCCCGGATCGGCTTTACAGCCATACTAAAAAATCAACACCAATAAATGACTCACAAAAGTGAGTGCCCGTGCCAAACCTGCACGCAAAGTAGAACACCAAAAAAGGGAGGAGGCTGGCACAAATAGATAGATAAATATAAACTTTATTGAGGTCTCAACACGAGACAATATAAGATAAAATACAGATGAAGGATGGCATAATGGTGGGTATAAAACACACTGGACAAGATATATATATATACACGGCACCACTAGTATAGGGACATATTTCATAAGATTAGAAGTATCCAGACTCATTGAATCATATAAATAGCATAATAAATAACATGAACTAGATACCTATAGAATAGATAGAGGCCAAGCCACGATTAACAAGCCAGAATGAAGATCCAAAAAGGTACAAGGAATGTAAAGTGCATAGTTCTTCAGGGGAGAAGCTTTACGTGAAACGCGCGTTGGGGTTCCGGTTTACCACTCAGGTACTTATGCCATGGCTCCATTGTGGTCAGTTCATTTGTAGTTATCTAGGTCCTATGTATTATTGCACTATGCACTTTACATTCCTTGTACCTTTTTTGGATCTTCATTCTGGCTTGTTAATCGTGGCTTGGCCTCTATATATTCTGTAGGTATCTAGTTCATGTTATTTATTATGCTATTTATATGATTCAATGAGTCTGGATACTTCTAATCTTATGAAATATGTCCCTATACTAGTGGCACCGTGTATATATATATATCTTGTCCAGTGTGTTTTATACCCACCATCATACCATCCTTCATCTGTATTTTATCTTATATTGTCTCGTGTTGAGACCTCAATAAAGTTTATATTTATCTATCTATTTGTGCCAGCCATACTAAAAAGCTGAAGTGTCAGACTGCAAAGCAATAATGACACTTCAGGAAAAAAACAGCTCTTACCTCACTGAGGGCAGGAACCTCGGTGACACGTACCGACCATAAATGATGGCCTCTTGTTCCTTTCTACAGGTGGTAAAGGTAGGAATTTTCATTTAAACCCCAATAAGGGAGATCCTTTCTCCTCCTCTTCCAAGCAATGACGCCATTCCTGTTGGGGGAAGACCCAGCTCCTTCATAAATTCCTGGGAGCAGGTCATCGCATAATCAGTATCGTAAAAAACGGTTATACTATAGAGTTGGATTCTCTTCCCCCACAAAAATGATAACCCAACTCCCCTGGCCTCACAGGTCCTCTCTTTCTGAAGGCATAAAGGAATTATTATACCTAGGGGCAATAGAGAGTGTTCCCAACAGGGAAATAGGAAGGGGTCACTATTCTTTGTTCCTAGTTCGGAAATCGAACGGCAAATTCCCGACCATTATAAATCTGAAGCCACTAAACAGACACATAACATATCGCAAGTTGAAAATGGAGACTGTCAGATCCGCCGTGAAGCTCATCAAAAAGGGGGCTATGATGGCCACAATAGATCTCAAGGACGCCTATTTTCATGTTCCATCCATCCCCTATCCAGAAAACATCTGAGGTTTGCAGTGAAACTGAAAGAGAAGATTCATCACTTTCAATTCAACTGTCTCCCTTTCGGAATATCTTCTGGTCCTCGCATCTTCTCCAAGATTATGGCAGAAGTAGTGGCCTCCGTAAGCCAAAAGGGAATATTAATTATTCCATATCTGGACGATCTGTTAGTTATAGCAGAAAAGTTGAATCTCCTACAGGCTCATCTTCAGGTGGTCCTCTTTCACCTTCAGAACCTGGGCTGAAATAGTCAACTGGGAGAAATCCAATCTTATCCCAAACAATCAAAGAACATTTTTAAAAAATCCTTTCTTCCATCCCCGAAGGTCCAGGATCTAAAGTTAGGGATCCAACAATTATTAAGAAAGCCCTTTTGTTCAATCAGACAGGCCATTTTTAGGTCGCCTATTTTCTTGTTTTTCCGCTGTCGCCTGGGCCCAATTCCACATGAGGCCTCTGCAGGACCTCATTCTCAGGAAATGGAACAGATCTCAGTTAACCCTAGACCAGAGGATGTCCGTAACCAAAGAGGTAAAGACCTCCTTACAGTGGTGGCTCAGAGACAAGAATTTGGAGTCAGGAGTCTCTTGGAGCCAGGAGGAATTACTATAGTTAACAACGGACACCAGTTCCTGGGGCTGGGGTGCCCTTACCGCCACAGATTACTTTCAGGGGACTTGGTCAGAAGCTCAGAGGCGGATGTCGTCCAACTACAAGGAACTTTGGGCTATATGGGAAGACCTCAAAGCAACTCAGAGACAATCCAAGCACTGTCATGTACTAGTCCACTCAGACAATTCTACAGCTGTAGCCTTCATCCAATATCAGGGAGGTACAAGGCATGGTCACCTTCAGAATCTCTCAAAAACAGATTTTTCTTTGGGCAGAGAGTAACCTAGATCTCTGGCTGCGGTACACTTGAAGGGTTCTCTCAATCTTCAGGCGGAATTTCTCAGTGGGCAGAGACTGGACCCAGGCGAGTGGTCCATATTCCAGTCAGCCTTTCAGAGGATCCAAAATCAATGGGGCAATCAGAGCCTAGATCTGTTCGCCTCAAGAAGTAACCACAAAGTACCGCATTACTTCTCGCTCAATCCAAGAGATCCCTGTGTGTCATAGACGCCTTCACTCAGGACTGGAGGTCGAGACTGATTTATGCCTTTCCCCCCAATCCCGATTATCCCAAAGGTTCTGCAGAAATTCCAATCCGAAAGTTGTGTCCTAATCCTGGTCGTCCCTTTTTGGTCCAGAAGGGGCTGGTTCGGTCTCTTAAAATCCCTCAGCCAGGAAGATACGATCTTGTTCTCCCCGAGGAAATATCTTCTAATGTAGGGTCCAATCTCTCATCCGAACCCCAGTCTTCTCAAGCTGTCAGCCTGGTTACTGAGCAATCCATCCTCTTAGGTCTAGGTCTATCACAGAGGGTTGTAAATGCCCTTTTGCTCAGTAGAAAATCCAATACCTCTAAGGCATATCTTAAGGTTTGGAAAAAATTTGCAGCCTGGTGTGGTGTTAGGTTTAACCAATCTAACCCTAATATCCCTCTCATCCTGGAATTTCTCATGGACGGTTTGGATATGGGTCTCTCCCCGAATACCCTTAAGGTATAGGTTTCCGCATTAGGTGCCCTATATAACACTAGTCTTTATGAGGTCTCCCAGGTTTCTAGGTTTTTAAAAGCGGCTGATAGATTGAAACCCAGAATTAAAAATATGGTCGCTCCATGGAATCTGAATACTGTTCTTACAAGTTTGTCAGATTCTCCATTTGAGCCTCTAGACACCCTGACTTTTAAATGGCTTACTCTTAAGACCATTTTCTTAGTGGCAATATCCTCTGCGAGAAGAGTTTGTGAGCTTCATGCTTTATCTATCCAACAGCCCTTCCATAGAATGTAAGAAGACGAGCTCATATTCAAATTAGATCCCAATTTTCTCCCTAAGGTGGTTTCTACTTTCCACAGGTCACAAGACATTGTTATTCCCTCATTTTGCGCCAACCCCAAAAACGAGCAGGAAACTAAATTTCATAAATGAGATGTTAGAAGAAATGTACTCCAATACCTAGATGTCACCAGAGATCGGAGGATAGATAAAAACTTATTTTTTTCAGTTTTCTGGCCCAAATAAGGGTAAAAAAGCAGCAAAAAGCTCTATATCCCGCTGGATTAGGTGTGTCATTTCTGAGGCCTATATAGCCTCCGGTAAAGAAGCTCCTCCATCCCTCAGAGCCCATTCAGTAAGATCCGTGTCTACTTCCTGGGCCGAGAGAGCCTCTCCGTCTTTAGAACAAATTTGCAGAGCGGCCACTTGGAAGAGGGCTCACACCTTCACCAAGCATTATAGGGTTTTTGTATTTGTCAATGAGGACATGGCCTTTGGACGCAAGGTCCTAGGTGCTGTTTTGCCCCCCTAAAGTCTACTTTGTTAGTTCTCAGTGTGTGCTGTCATGGAGACGACTGGGGAAATGAGTAGTGATGAGCGGCAGGTGCCATATTCGATTTCGACGAAATTCGCGAATATTCGATAGAATATTCGTTTTATATTCGTCGAAATCGAATATTCGTCATTATTCTTGTTATCGCGATTAATATGCGATTTAAATAATCGCGTATTGCGATTTTAACTTAAAGGCTACTCTCCTATTGAAATAGCAATGCGATTAATTCAAGTTATAATAATCGAATTTCGATTTTAACTTAGCACTGCTATATTCCATATTCGTTAATTCTAGCTTAATATGGAATATAGCAGTGCTAAGTTAAAATCGAAATTCGATTATTATAACTTGAATTTGTTTTTTTGTTTTTTTTATTGTTATATTTTTTTCTTTCCCACTTCCCTAAAGTTGTTCTTACCTGTCCTTTGGATTCCTGCCCGTTGCCGCTTCTGCCGACTTCCATGCTCATGGAGCATCCCCATCACCATGGGAAAGACTCCATATACTAGAATGTACTGTCGGATTTGAGAATTACGTGAAAAATCGCAATTCGATTATTTCAAGTTATAATAATCGAATTTCGATTTTAACTTAGCACTGCTATATTTAATTCTAGCCTAATATGGAATATAGCAGTGCTAAGTTAAAATCGAAATTCAATTATTATAACTTGAATTAATCGAATTGCGATTTCAACTTGGACCTGGTTTACTATGGTTGGCTTGGTAGAATTAGCAAATATGACGAATGTATTCGTCATATTCCACAAAACGAATATAACGAATGTATTCGTCATATTCCACAAAACGAAGATAACGAAGTATTCTGCATCTTCGTTTTAGCTACCTATTCATCAACTTCGCTAATTCTAGCAATCATATAGGAAAGTTTACTACAGTATAGAGACAGCTAAGTTTAATTCGCTATGCGATTATATTACTTTGCTTTTTTTTTTATAAATAGAATAATTATAATAATTATCAGGTATTATAATTATTCTATTTTTTTTATTTTTTAAAAGCAGTCATATAATCGCATAGCGAATTAAACTTAGCTGTCTCTGTAGTAAACTTTCCTATATGATTGCTAGAATTAGCGAAGTTGATGAATAGGTAGCTAAAACGAAGATGCAGGATACTTCGTTATCTTCGTTTTGTGGAATATGACGAATACATTCGTTATATTCATTTTGTGGAATATGACGAATACATTCGTCATATTCGCTAATTCTACCAAGCCAACCATAGTAAACCAGGTCCAAGTTGAAATCGCAATTCGATTAATTCAAGTTATAATAATTGAATTTCGATTTTAACTTAGCACTGCTATATTCCATATTAGGCTAGAATTAAATATAGCAGTGCTAAGTTAAAATCGAAATTCGATTATTATAACTTGAAATAATCGAATTGCGATTTTTCACGTAATTCTCAAATCCGACAGTACATTCTAGTATATGGAGACGTTCCCATGGTGATGGGGACGCTCCATGAGCACCAAAGTCGGCAGAAGCGGCAACGGGCACTGACTGGAGCAGCCAGGAAGCCAGGAATCCAAAGGACAGGTAAGAACAACTTTAGGGAAGTGGGAAAGAAAAAAATATAACAATAAAAAAAAAATTTAAAAAACGAATATTCGAAATATCGAATTTATATCACTATATTTGAGATATTTGCGAATTAGCGAAGTGCCGATATTCGCGAAAAAAATTCGATATTCGAATATTCGCGCTCAACACTAGAAATGAGTAGTACACACGCCGGAAATCTGGTTTCCTAAAAATCTCCATGACAGCACATATATTCCCACCCTTTTGTTGATAATTTTACTTTATGTTCTACCCCTTTTTCCTGGTTCCGTTAAAATACACTGGCGATGAGGGGAAGGGGTGGGGTTTTAAAACCTCTCTGTGTTTTTTCCTGTCCTATCAGAGGTAGTCAATCTCAGTGTGTGCTGTCACAGAGACTTCCAGGAAACCGGATTACCAGTGAGTGTAATACTCATTTTTATTGTACAGCAGTTATGTGTGGTTCTGCTGTGATACTGCAGCTAGATAGAGGGACAAACGCTATTGGAATAACTAATTGCAACTGGTGTGATATAATTGTTGCCCCCAAAAAAATAAAAAAACTGATTGAGGGGTGTGATATACCTATAATATACCTTCTAACATAGAAAGTATATTATAGTGCATATGTATTGTGCAGCAGTTGTGTGAGGTTCTGATAAGATACTGCAGCTAGATAGAGGGACAAATGCTATTGGAATAAGTGATTGCATCAGGTGGGATATACCTGTTGCCCCCCCAAAAAAACTGATAGAGGGGTGTGATATACATATAATATACCTTCTAACATAGAAAGCATATTATAGTGCATTTGTATTGTGCAACAGTTGTGTGTGGTTCTGCTGCGAAATTGCAGCTACATAGAGGGAAAAATGCTATTGGAATAAGTAATTGCAACAGGTGTGATATACTTGTTGCCCCCCAAAAAAAATATTTGATTGAGCGGTGTGATATACCTATAATATACCTTTTAACATAGAAAGTATATTATAATGCATTTGTATTGTGCAGCAGTTGTGTGCGGTTCTGCTGAAATACCGCAGCTAGATAGAGGGACTAACGCTATTGTTAAATGTAATTGCAACAGGTGTGATATACCTGTTGTCCCAAAAAAAAAATGATTAAGGCCTCTTTCACACTTGCGTTGTTGGGATCCGGCATGCACTTCCGTTGCCGGAGGTGCCCGCCGGATCCGGAAAAACGCAAGTGTACTGAAAGCATTTGAAGACGGAACCGTCTTCCAAATGCTTTCAGTGTAACTATGGCACCCAGGACGCTATTAAAGTCCTGGTTGCCATAGTAGGAGCGGGGAGCAGGGGAGCGGTATACTTACAGTCCGTGTGGCTCCCGGGGCGCTCCAGAATGACGTCAGAGCGCCCCCTATGCGCATGGATGACGTGATCCATGCGCTTGGGGCGCCCTGACGTCACTCTGGAGCGCCCGGGGAGCCGCACGGACGGTAAGTACACTGCTCCCCCGCTCCCCGCTACACTTTACCATGGCTGTCAGGACTTTAGCGTCCCGGCAGCCATGGTAACCACTCTGAAAAAGCTAAATGTCGGCTCTGGCAATGCGCCGAAACGACGTTTAGCTTAAGGCCGGATCCGGATCAATGCCTTCCAATGGGCATTAATTCCGGATCCGGCCTTGCGGCAAGTGTTCCGGATTTTTGGCCGGAGCAAAAAGCGCAGCATGCTGCGGTATTTTCTCCGGCCAACAAACGTTCCGTTCCGGAACTGAAGACATCCTGATGCATCCTGAACGGATTTCTCTCCATTCAGAATGCATTAGGATAAAACTGATCAGGATTCTTCCGGCATAGAGCCCCGACGACGGAACTCTATGCCGGAAGACAATAACGCAAGTGTGAAAGAGCCCTAAGGGGTGCGATATACCTGCTTCCACAAAATACTGATTATGGGGTGTGATACACCGGCTTCCGCAAAATATTGATTGAGGGGTGTGATACACCAGCTTCCACCAAATAAAAATTGCGGTCTGCGATACACCAGCTTCCACCAAATATTGATTAAGGGGTTTGATATACCGGCTTCCAGCAAATACTCATTATTGGCTCTATATACCAATTTCCACAAAATACTGATACAGGGTATTGATATACCGGCTTCCACCAAATATTGATTGAGGCCTGCGATACACCAGCTTCCACCAAATATTGATTAAGGAGTTTGATATACCAACTGCTTTTCTATAGGGACTTTATCACAGGGTCATTTTGAAAATGATAGGCAGAGAAAGAAGCAGGCCATTCCGCAGGGGTGGTAGGGGTCGGGCAGGTGCACCAGGCAGGAGCCTAAGTGGGAAATTGATATACTAGCTTCAACAAAATATTGATTGAGGCCTGAAATATACCCGCTTCCAAAAATACTGCTTTTCTATAGGGACTTTATCACAGGGTCATTTTGAAAATGACAGGCAGAGAAAGAGGCAGGCCACCACCACCACCATAGCCCCTCCACTCGAGTCAGAGGAATTATTTTCCCATCCATTCCCAGACCGTACCGATGAGCAGCCATTCTTGGCATCGGATGAGGAAGAGGAGGTAGCAATGGCCGCCACCCAGCGGTCCGACGACAGCACCCAGATCAGCCCAAGGAGGGTGGTCCCCGCTTTTGCTGCCTACTCAGAGATCTCTAATGTCAGTGGTGGTGAAGGTGACGATGATGATGTGTCGATGAACATCACGTGGGTGCCCACAAGAGAGGAAGAGGAGGGATGTTCTAAGGAAGAGACGGAGCAGCAGATAGGGAGGAGAAGAAGGAGAAGCAGGCAGAACTCGCAGTGCACAGGAGGCAAAAAGCAGAATGCAAATGTATCTGGAGCGAGCTATCCACCATGCACGGTCACATCTGGCGCTCCCAGGACACCAGCACATGGCTCCGCAGTGTGGGATTTTATAAACGCGTCAGCTGCTGATAATAGTGTTGCCATCTGCAGCCAACGCGCAAGCCCAACACTTACCTAGGGACGACCACCTTAAGAAGGCAACTGGCCTCCCATCACCAAGCCCAGTGAGAGCAACATCGTCAGAACCCACAAAGCCACACTCCCGGCGCTCCACGTCCTGCCTCTTCTCTTTCTCCTCTCTCTTTCAATATGTCCTCCTCTCCACCTTCTACCGTGCCATTGTTGCGTTCATCTGGCAATCCGTGGCACAAATGTTCGAACATAAAAAGTTGATAATGCCAGATAACCCTCTTGCCCAACGGCTGACCGCCGGCTTGTCGGTACTGCTAGCCTGCCAACTACTGCCATATAAACCTGTGGACTAGAAGGCCTTTAGAATTTTGTGGCTATTGGAACATCGCAATGGAAGGTCCCCGGAAGGAAATATTTCTCACAGAAGGGCATCCCAGAGCTATATGGCCATGTTCAGCGGCAAGTGAATGTATCTCTGGCACACAGTGTCGGTGCCAAGTTACATCTGACCACAGACACGTGGTCTAGCAAACACAGGCAGAGAAGGTACATAACCTTTACTGCCCACTTGGTGAAGCTTCTGAAGGCTGTCAAGCATGAAATGCGTGGCACCCGTGCGGATTTGGTGTTTCCGCCATGGATTGCATGCAGGCCTGCCTCTTCTTCTCCTCCTCCTATTCCATCCTCCGTCTCCTCCTCGGTTGACACCTCCTTTTCCACTGCTACCGCCTCTTCCGCTGACCCCCCCTTAGTTCCCCAGAACCTATTCAACATGCCAGGTGAGACGTTGACATGCTGTGCTGCGGCTGTTGTGTCTGGAAGCCAAGAGCCACACCGGTCCTGCACTCCTTTTAGCTCTGCGGTCACAGGCCGATCAGTGGCTAACCCAGCTAAATTTGACAGTTGGTGAATTGGTGTGCGATAACGGTGCCAATCTGCTGAGCTTGCTGAAACAGGGCAAAATGACACATGTGCCGTGCATGGCACACATCCTGAACTTAGTCGTGCAGCGATTCATTGCCAAATACCCCGGGTCCAGGACGTCTTGCGGCTGGCCAGGAAAATCTCTGGCCATATTAGAAGATCTTAAACGGCCATGGCTCGACTTGCTGACGTTCAGCGGCGACACCACTTGCCCGTCAGACGTCTGATTTGTGACTGCCCGATGCGCTGGAACTCCACCTTGTATATGCTTGATAGACTGCTCCAGCAGAAACGTGCCGTTAATGACTACCAGTACGAACTCTGCGGCAGGACAGGTTCTGGGGAGCTTGTTTTTTATTTACACCACGCCAGTGTCTGCTCATGCGCGATGCATGCAGACTTCTACGGCCAGTTGATGAGATCACCAGACTGGTCAGTCGCAGCCAGGGCGCCATCAGTGACATCATACCTTACGCCTTCTTTTTGGAGCGTGCATTGGATTTTGTCATTGATCAAGCCGTCGAGGAGCAGGAGCAGGAAGATGAGGAAGTCGCAATGCTGAATGAATTCCCAGGGGAAGCTACTCCATCTGAGACAAGTCAGCAGGAGTCTGAAGAAAAGTGAAAGGAGGATGGCGCCTGTCGGGAGGAAGAGGAGCAAGAAGAGCAGGCTTTAAACTTTTCTGGGATCTCTGGTGTTGTCCGTGGCTGGGGGGAGAAACATAGAAACATAGAATGTGTCGGCAGATAAGAACCATTTGGCCCATCTAGTCTGCCCAATATACTGAATACTATGAATAGCCCTTGGCCCTATCTTATTTGAAGGATGGCCTTATGCCTATCCCATGCAAGCTTAAACTCCTTTACTGTATTTGCAGCTACCACTTCTGCAGGAAGGCTATTCCATGCATCCACTACTCTCTCAGTAAAGTAATACTTCCTGATATTACTTTTAAACCTTTGCCCCTCTAATTTAAAACTATGTCCTCTTGTAGCAGTTTTTCTTCTTTTAAATTTTCTCTCAGACCGAGGACGACATTATCCTGGATGATGAGCAGGAGCCAGGCCGCTCCACCGCTTCCAATTTAGTGCAAACGGGGGCCTTCATGCTCCAGTGTTTGAAGAGGGACCCCCGTATAAAAAGCATAAAAGCCAAGGACCAATACTGGGTGTCAACCTCCTTAGACCGCCAGTACTAATTTAGTACAAACACAAAACTGCAGACATATTACCAGCATCACAGAGGGCTGTCAAAATGCAGAATTTCCAGGTCTTGCGTCGAGAGATGCTGCATTCTTCTGTTGCGAGTGCTGGCAGAGGAATTTCTACCCACAGAGAAACAGTTGCGGGTACCAATCCTACAGCGCACGCAAGAAGAGGGCAGTTTGAAGATGTGTTGGTCACTTCGGATATGAGACCATTCTTGCAGCCAACCCATTGACAGCTGCCCTCCGGATCCAGCCTCAGGGAACACCTAGACCGACAGGTGTCTGACTACATCGGATTAACGGCCGATGTGAACGCTCTGAGAAGCTAGGAACCCCTTGACTACTGGGTGTGCAGGCTTGACCTTTGGCCAGAGCTGGCACAATTTGCCATGTCGAGTGTCCTTTCCGAAAGCATGTTCAGTGCAGCAGGGGGGATCATGACTGATAAGCGCACTCGTGTTATCGAATTTCAACTATTATCATTTGGGGGCTTTTAATCCAATTTTATATTTTGTTCTATTAAACATATGTATTTGACATATATTTGTATCGATCTGCAGTAAAATTGATATCCATTGACCGTCTAATATACCTCCAGCCACATAATCACTTGATCTTTTCTGTACGGTGAATGCATAATTTTTGGGGCCTGTAATCTAACTGGCCAACAGTAAAATTATTATATGGTGACCACCTAATGTACCTCCAGCCACATAATCACATTTGTTCTCGTTCGCGAATCATCCCGACCGATGTTCATCCATCACCACTCTCCACCTTGGGTAGGCACAAGCCATCAGTTCTCTGAAATGTTCAGAGTGCACAATATAGAAAGGGCTGTAATTTGTTTCACTTCGAATCGCTCTACACTACTTGTCAGCAATGATCTGGCCGGCCCTCGGCCAGTGTAATACAGGCTTTTCTCTGGTTTAGTTAATACTGGAAGACCATTAGGTATTGTTCTATAGCAGGGATCAGCAACCTTCGGCACTCCAGCTGTTGTGAAACTACAATTCCCAGCATGTTTCATTTATTTCTATGAGAGTTCTGAGAAAGGCAGAGGAAGTATACATGCTCGGAGTTATAGTTTCACAACAGCTGGAGTGCGGAGGTTGCCTGCCCCTGTTCTATAGTTACTTATGGATGATAAAGTGTTTTGACACATAAATATAATATCATCCATATATAAACCGATCTTGAAAGAGAGACCATTACAGTCAATCCCCTGTATCTTCTGATTCAATTTTATAGCTTGAGCCAGGAGTTCCACCATCAGATTGAATAAAAAAGGCAATAAACCATGATGAGTACTATTGGATAACTAGAACTTGCCAGAGCCTCTTATTTCAAATATGAGCCATAGGGCTAGTATAAAGTGACAAAATCACCTTCAGAAAAATACTTAATAAGTCAAACTTTTTTAAGTTAGCACAAAGAATCCCCAGTGTACCTGATCAAAAGCCTTCTTGGCTTCCAGAGACAGGAATGAATTGGGGCACCAGACACCTTAGCTATTTGCAACAAATCTATAGTTCTTCTAGTAGCATTTCTGGTCCGCGTGTGTGGCATGAACCATGCCTGGTCTGAGAAGATTCATATATTCATATATTGTAAATGTATCACTCCTGAAGAAGGGGGCTTCACTTTAGACCCCCGAAACGCGTTGAGTTTTTTATAATAAAGGAATATTGATCGGATTCGCTGGATTCTCAGCTGCCATCATTTCCACCATCCTAGAAGCGAACCCGGCTGGAGGGGGGGGGGGCTCTGTCTGAAGAGGTCTTGAGCTTTATCCAACATACATCCTCCCTAGTGAAGTGAGTTCTATTGATAGTTTTCTCTCAGCTACATTTGAGTGTTTTTTATAATGTTTTTAATTTTATAATGTTTTTCAATATTATACTATTATCTTTCCTCCACTTGCTACAATTGTAGTAGATATAGTTTTCATCTTTACCACCCTCATCAGGGGTTTTGATTATTTGACTTAGGAGTGGCGCCTGTTAGTGGGTCACAACTTAACTGTCATTTTTGGTTTCCTGGCGTGCCGTTTCTTGAGCCTCTAGTATCCATCTTCAGGCTGAATGCCTAATGTAATTCTTCTGAGTAGATTCAATTTGGTATGACTGTTCTCAATCTCTCAGCAAGTACTGCTGTAAAGATTTTTGTATCTATATTAAGTAGCAAGATTGGTATTATTTTAGTTTCTAACAAAGTTAATTGAGGCACAAGAATTACTGAGAAATATTGATAATATTCATTAAAAAAGCCATTAGGCCTAGGGGCCTTGGCTTTATGCAACCAATTAATGACTGCTTGAACTTCAGATGACATTATCTCTAAATGAAGTGCTTCTCTTTGGGTCTCATCTAATATTGGCGGGCAGAGTCAAAAGTTAAAGGGGTTGTCCGAGTTATGAAAAAAATATAAGCACTGTAAATCTGATGGGCAGCAATATATAACTAAGCTAAGGCAAAAAAATATATATATTTCCTCATTTCCCTGGTTCTCTACTGGTCCTTTGTTTACCTGCAATAACAACAATCTCTGAGGTTTTCCTTATGAATATTTGTGCCCCTCCCCCTGCTCTGCAAAGGGAGTGAATAAGTCCGCCCTGAGTGACATGGCTGACTGCTGGGAGACTTAGCAGCATGTTATATGTGTAGGACTACAGGTACCAGCTGTACAATGACACTGAAGATACACACAGGATCTTCCCCCTACCTGTTCTTGTGCAATGCTTTGCAGAACTCCTGTAGTCTGTCAGCTCCTGTGCCCAGCATTTGTCTTCTCACTGCCTGCAGCTACTCAGTAAAGCCTTCAGCCCTGAGTCTGTGCTGCTGAAGGGATTAAAGTTTTTCCTGAAGAATCCAGGGAGAGAGCAGACAGCAGCAGACAGAAGTGCAGGGGGGAATGGCGAGCACAGTGACATCTCGTGTACAGACACATCTTCTCTGTCAGGCTTGTGCACAAAACCTCATCAGAGCAGGCAGAGAAGCTGATATCACATCTCATGTGACCCTCAGTGAAATCTGAGAAAGCAGCAACTGTAGATGCAGAAAGTGCATGGTAAAGCCTTTAGATTTGATTATAAACATACAAAGAACAAAAAAATAACTCGGAAAACCCCTTTAAGTATTCATTTATAAGATCTAAAGATGGCTAACTTAGAAGATTATCCATATTATAACTAGAGATGAGCGAATCGAATCCCACGAAATGGAATTCGATCCGAATTTCAGGATAAATTCGATTTGCCTCAAAGCCAAATTTCCTCGTGCTTCATGTCAGCGAATCGATTTAACCGGAAATAATGTAGAAAGCAAAACAATTCAAACTTACCTCCTCCATTTGCTCCCGACAGGCTGCCAGCCTCCATTTGATTGAAGATCTCGGCCAAAATCCAGTGCGTGGTGACGTATGACGTCACCATGCTGGGTGGCGTCATGACGTAATCCCGCTCTGTGCGAGATTTTGCTCCAGATCTTCAAGCAGGATGGTGGTGGCCGGCACATCACGAGCAAATGGAGGCGGTAAGTTTGATTTCATTTTTTTTATTGTTAATTTTACACTGTTTTTACACTCTGTTTTTTGGGGGTTTTCAAAGGATCATAAATAGAACTGCCATCTTCTGTAATTATTTTCTCCATATTATACTGTTTCCGGATGACTATCTGGTTTTTCACCGGAAACATAAAAACATTTATTTATTTATTTATTTTTAAAGATTGTCAACATACTCCTATATCAACTGACCACACAACTATGAACAGATGAGTAATATTTGAGAATAAAGATTGTTAGTAGTCCAGGATTTATGCTCCAGGACTAATACATTTAATTGAGTGAGTAAAAATCCCTGCTTATTTAAACCTAATATTGTCTTCTATTAACAAGTGAGTTTCCTGCAGCATAACTATTTGTAATTTAAGTTTATTTATCTCCCTCCATATCAAGTCATTATAGAAGTCTATGGGCTGCAAAACAGATCCGTCTTGTTTCCGTTATGCAAGGGAGTCCTCTCCTGCATAACAGAAACAAGATAAATCAATTTTGCAGCCCATAGACTCTATTATGATGAAATGAATAACGGACTGCCTCTAAAGGCATTCTGTTATGCATTCCGTCATAGAATTGCATTATGGTCCGTGGTAACGGAATTCATAGCGCAATACACCTTTTACCACCAAACGAAGTGTGAACGAATTTCATAAGCGGAAATTTGCTCATCTCTCATTATAAACCACAGGCGTAGTTTTAACTTGGAGAAGACCCATCTGAAAGCAGGTCCAATTACTCCATCAGAACTATTTCTTACCTTCTGTGGTGGATTGGAGATGTTCCAGGGTACATTTACCAACCAAGACCATTAATTCAAAAGATTTAGGGCTTCTAATATATTATTGCACATATACAAAATGCCATCTTTACTGAAGAGTAACTGGCATGGATAAACCTAACAATAGCAAATGCCCTTAGATTTTAGAACCTCAGTGATGTATTTAAATTCTCTCAGGGAAATTTATCATGAGGGGAATATTTGAAGTCAGTTTTGCTTGAGTCTGTATTGGCGTACTTTATGCCACATTTATCAAATGTCACATGTTGTTTGATAAATTTGTCTTATCCTTAACCCCTTAAGGACTTAGAGCGTACCGGTACGCCCTGTTTCCCGAATCCTTAAGGACTCAGGGCGTACCGGTACGTCCTAACTTTAAATCGCGATTGCGGCGTGGGTTAATCGCAACAGGATGTCCGCTGAAATCATTCAGCGGGCATCCTGTCACAACGCCAGGGGGGGTCCCGTGACCCCCCGTGCCGGTAATCGCCTTCCGGTGACGAGCCTGTAATATCCAGCCCCCTGGATCTCACAGGCCGGAAGCTGCCTGAGTAATACACACAGTATTACTCATACAACCAATGCATTCCAATACAGAGGTATTGGAATGCATTGTAAAAGGGATTAGACCCCCAAAAGTTGAAGTCCCAAAGTGGGACAAAAAATAAAGTAAATAAAAAGTTGAAAAAATAAAGTTTTCCCCCCAAAAAATTTAAAGTTTCAAGTAAAAATAAACAAAAACGTAATTTTCCCCAAATAAAGTAAATTTTTTAAAATAAAAAATAGGAAAAAAAAAAAAAAGTATACATATTAGGTATCACCGCGTCCGTATCGACCGGCTCTATAAACATATCACATGACCCAACCCCTCAGATGAACACCGTAAAAAAAAAATATATATTTTTGTCACCTTAGATCACAAAAAGTACAACAGCAAAAGTACCAAACTAACCGTCACCTATTCCCGCAAAAAATGAGCCCCTACCTTTAAACAATTGCCCAAAAAATAAAAAAAACTATGGCTCAGAATATGGAGACACTAAAACATCATTTTTTTGGTGTAAAACTTACATAAATAAAAAAAAAGTATACATATTAGGTACCGCCACGTCCATATTGACCGGCTCTATAAAAATATAACATGACCTAACCCCTCAGATAAACACCGTAAAAAATAAAAAATAAAAACTGTGCTAAATAAACCATTTTTTGTCACCTTACATCACAAAAAGTGTAATAGCAAGCGATCAAAATTTTATATGCACCCCAAAATAGTGCCAATCAAACCGTCATCTCATCCCGCAAAAAATGAGACCCTACCTAAGATAATCGCCCAAAAACTGAAAAAACTATGGCTCTCAGAATATGGAGACACTAAAACATGATTTTTTTTTGTTTCAAAAATGATATTATTTTTTAAAACTTACATAAATAAAAAAAAAGTATACATATTAGGTATGGCCGCGTCCGTATCGACCGGCTCTATAAAAATATCACATGACCTAACCCAAGTGTCGGCAACCCGCGGCTCCGGAGCCGCATGCGGCTCTTTTGAACCTTTGCCGCGGCTACGGCGGCGGGGCAGGCACTGTGCGGCGGCGGCTGGGCAGGCACTGAGATGAGCGCTTCCATTGTAGAAGCGAAGCGCTCATCTCCATAGTGATCTGTTTGTATCGCCGTCCTCAGGACAGCGATACAAACAGAAGGCTGTGCGGAGGAGCAGGGCAGGGAGGTGTGTCCCTTTCCTGTTCCTCTGATAGGCTGCCGGCACTACTAGGCCGGCAGCCTATCAGAGGCCGGCATAGGCGGCTCGATGACGTCATCGCGCCGCCTGAGCCGTACAGCGCTGGAGTCGGGACACAGACCGGAAGAGGCCTGCATCGCATCGCTCCAAAGAGGTAAGTATAAGAGTTATTATTTTTTTTTTTTAACTGGCAGTCTGGCACATAATGGGGGGGCCCTGGTATTATACTGGCACATGATTGGGGAATTTGGGGGGCCCTGGAATTACTGGCACATGATTGGGGGGGTCTGGTATTACTACTGGCACATGATTGGGGGGTCTGGTATTACTACTGGCACATGATTGGGGGGGTCTGGTATTACTACTGGCACATGATTGGGGGGGTCTGGTATTACTACTGGCACATGATTTGGGGGGGTCTGGTATTACTACTGGCAGATGATTGGGGGGGTCTGGTATTACTACTGGCACATGATTGGGGGGGGTTGGTATTACTACTGGCACATGATTGGGGGGGTTTGGTATTACTGGCACATGATTGGAGGGGGGTCTGGTATTACTGGCACATGATTGGAGGGGGTCTGGAATTACTGGCACATGATTGGAGGGGGGTCTGGTATTACTGGCACATGATTGGAGGGGGGTCTGGTATTACTGGCACATGATTGGAGGGGGGTCTGGTATTACTGGCACATGATTGGAGGGTGGTCTGGTATTACTGGCACATGATTGGGGGGGGGTCTGGTATTACTGGCACATGATTGGGGGGTTTGGTAAAGATAAATTAAATATTTTAATTAGCTATTAATTTGCAAAAATATATTTTACATTGTTAAGTGAAAAAGTCCTTTTTTTCTTCAGATTGACAGCTGACTACACGATCCTGTATATAGCATTAAGGTAAGAAACAATATATGCAGTGTTATATTTGTTTTAAATGTCGCAATGGTTTTGCGGCTCCCAGTTTTTTTTTCCTTCGGAAACGGGTCCAAGTGGCTCCTTATGTCTTAAAGGTTGCAGACCCCTGACCTAACCCCTCAGATGAACACGGTAAAAAATTAAAAAATAAAAACTATGCTAAATAAACCATTTTTTGTCACCTTACATCACAAAAAGTGTAATAGCAAGTGATCAAAAAGTCATATGCACCCCAAAATAGTGCCAATAAAAGCGTCATCTCATCCCGCAAAAATCATACCCTACCCAAAGTAATCGCCCAAAAACTGAAAAAATTATGGCTCTCAGACTATGGAAACACTAAAACATGATTTTTTTTGCTTCAAAAATGAAATCATTGTGTAAAACTTACATAAATAAATAAAAAGTATACATGTTATGTATCGCAGCGTCCGTAATAACTTGCTCTATAAAAATATCACATGACCTAACCCTACAGGTGAATATCGTAAAAAAATAAAAATAAAAACCGTGTAAAAAAAGCCATTTTTTGTCACCTTACATCACAAAAAGTGTAATAGCAAGCGATCAAAAAGTCATACGCACCCCAAAATAGTGCCAATAAAACCGTCATCTCATCCCGCAAAAATCATACCCTACCCAAGGTAGGCTACTTTCACACTAGCGTTCGGGTGTCCGCTCGTGCGCACCGTTTGAAGGGGCTCACGAGCGGCCCTGAACGCATCCGTCTGGCCCCAATGCATTCTCAGTGGAGGCGGATCCACTGAGAATGCATCCGCCTGCCAGCGTTCAGCCTCCGCTCCGCTCAGTGAGCGGACACCTGAACGCTGCTTCAATGGGGGCGGATCCGCTTGAAGATGACACAATATGGCTCAATCTTCAAGCGGATCCGTTCCCCATTGACTTTCAATGTAAAGTCTGAACGGATCCGCTCAGACAACTTTCACACTTAGAAAATTTTCGAAGTTTTAATGCAGACGCATCCGTTCTGAACGGATGCGAACGCCTGCATTATCGGAGCGGATCCGTCTGATGAAACATCAGACGGATCCGCTCCGAACGCTAGTGTAAAAGTAGCCGTAATCGCCCAAAAACTGAAAAAATTATGGCTCTCAAACTATGGAAACACTAAAACATGATTTTTTTTGTTTCAAAAAAGAAATCATTGTGTAAAACTTACATAAATAAAAAAAAAGTATACATATTAGGTATCACCGCATCCGTGACAACCTGGTCTATAAAAATATCACATGATCTAACCTGTCAGATGAATGTTGTAAATAACAAAAAATAAAAACTGTGCCAAAAGAGCTATTTCTTGTTACCTTGCCTCACAAAAAGTGTAATATAGAGCAACCAAAAATCATATGTACCCTAAACTAGTACCAACAAAACTTCCACCCTATCCCGTAGTTTCTAAAATGTTATGGGGGATCTGTGGCTGACACACTGTTATGGATGCACTGTGGACATAACTGTTATAGATGCACTGTGGATGTCACTGTTATGGGGGCACTGTGGACATAACTGTTATGGGCGCTCAGTATAAGCCTTCCTGCACACGATGGTAGGGCTTTTTCAGTGTTTTGCGCTCCGTTTTTTCACGGATCCGTTGTTTCCATTGTGTTTCCGTTTCCGTTCCATTTTTCCGTATGGCATATACAGTATACAGTAGTTACATTTAAACGGTTCCGCCAAAAAATGGAATGTACTCCGTATGCATTCCGTTTCCCTATTTCCGTTTTTCCGTTCCGTTGAAAGATAGAACATGTCCTATTATTGCCCTCAAATCACGTTCAGTGGCTCCATTCAAGTCAATGGGTCCGCAAAAAACAAACTGAACACATACGGAAATGCATCCATATGACATCCGTATCCGTTCCGTTTTTGCGGAACCATCTATTGAAAATTTTATGACCAGCCCAATTTTTTCTATGTAACTACTGTATACTGTATATGCCATACGGAAAAACGGAACGGAAACGGAAACACAACGGAAACAACGGATCCGTGAAAAACGGACTGCAAAACACTGAAAAAGCCCTACCATCGTGTGCAGGAAGCCTTATACTGAGCGCCCATAACAGTGATGTCCACAGTGCCCCCATAACAGTGACATCCACAGTGCATCTATAACAGTGACGTCCACAATGCATCCATAACAGTGTGTCAACCACAGATCCCCCATAACATTGTGTCATGCACAGGTCCCCCATAACATTGTGTCATCCACAGGTCCCCCATAACATTGTGTCATCCGCAGATCCCCCATAACATTGTGTCATCCGCAGATCCCCCATACCATTGTGTCATCCGCAGATCCCCCAGAACAGTGACATCCACAGCGCCCCCAGAAAAGTGACATCCACAGCGCCCCCAGAACAGTGACATCCACAGTGCCCCATAACAGTGCCATCCACAGTGCCCCCATAACAGTGCTATCCACAGTGCCACCATAACAGCAACCTCCACATTGCCCAATAACAGTGACATCCACAGTGCCCCTCTTGTGCCATCCAGCACCCCTATTGTGCCATCCAGCGCCCCCTGTGCCATCCTGTGCCCCTCTTGTGCCATCCTGTGCCCCCTTGTGCCCTCCAGCACCCCTTTTATGCCATCCAGTGCTCCCTTGTGCCCTCCAGCGACCCTTGTGCCATCCTGTGCCCCTCTTGTGCCATCCAGCGCCACTCTTGTGCCATCCAGCACCCTCTTGTGGCATCCTGTGCCCCCTTGTGCCATCCTGTGCCCCTCTTGTTGCATCCTAACCCCCCTTGTGCCATCCAGTGCCCCCTGTGACATGCACAGCTGATCGCTATGCTGTCACTCCTGCACAGCGCTTACATCGCCCTGTGCAGGAGTCAGTACAGGCTTCACATAGAAGCCTGTACGATACAGACAGCGGTACTGCGCATGCGCACTAGCATTCAGCCTAGTGCGCTGTGTAGACAGCCGGGCGGAGCTTTCTCCAGCATGAGGCAGTGATGTCATTAGTGACGAACCGTCTCCTGCTGGAGAAAGGAAGAGAGGACCGGAAGACAGGGAGACGGACTTCATCCAAAAGAAGAGAAAAGATGGCTAGAGGGACAACGTGACCAAGATCCAGATCGCAAGAACAGCTGCACTGTGGAAGGTAAGTGTATTAGTAATACTCTTTCCTCCATAGGTTAGTTCTTTTTAGCAAAAAAAAAGTTTTAGGCAGTAGAACCCCTTTAAACCTGACAGTCTTGTCTAGAAGCTACTCCAGTTTCCCTACTCCACCCTCTTATTGGAGTGAGATTGCAGCTTATTTGTGAATTTTTAGCTAACCACACCCACTTTTCCAATCAGATTACAAAACTGGAGTGGGTGGTGCAAAATGGAAAAAGATGCAAAATTTTGCCATATTTTGTTATTTTTTAAAGCTACAATTCTGGACTGAAAGCATAATTCAGGGCCTGTGTGTTACTTCAGTGTGGAAAAGAATAGATCTGAGAGATCGCTTCACGGAATTAATCTGGGACACTGTACATAAATTGCTCTTTTATATGCAAAAAATGGGTTTTAACGATAGTGTCTTTGGGGGCATAGGCTGATGTGTTGCAAGATTTAATTAAATCAGGAAGCGCAGCCGACATTAGGTCCCATATATGATAGAATAAGGTCCCTTTCACACGGGCGAGTTTTCCGCGCGGGTGCAATCCGGACCCATTCATTTCTATGGAGCTGTGCACATGAGCGGTGATTTTCACACATCAATTGTGCGTTGCGTGAAAATTGCAGCAAGCTCTATTTTGGTTATAAGGGAAAATAATAGCATTCTGAATACAGAATGCATAGTACAATAGGGCTGGAGGGGTTAAAAAAAAATTACAAATAATTTAACTCACCTTAATCCACTTGTTCGCGCAGCCCGGCTTCTCTTCTGTCTTCTTTCTTCAGGACCTGTGTTGACATCACTACGCTCATCACATGGCCCGTCACATGATCCATCACCATGGTAAAAGATCATGTGATGGACCATGTGATGAGCACAGTGACGTCACCACAGGTCCTTTACCCAGGTCCTGAAGAAAGAAGACAAAAGAGAAGCCGGGCTGTGCGAACAAGTGGATTAAGGTGAGTTAAATAATTATTATTTTTTTTAACCCTTCCAGCCCTATTGTACTATGCATTCTGTATTAAGAATGCTATTATTTTCCCTTATAACCATGTTATAAGGGGAAATAATACAATCTACAGAACACCTAACCCAAACCTGAACTTCTGTGAAGAAGTTCGGGCTTGGGTACCAAACATGCCGATTTTTCTCACGCGCGTGCAAAACGCATTACAATGTTTTGCACTCGCACTGAAAAATCACACATTTTCCCGCAATGCACCCGCATCTTATCCGGGCAAAAAACATGATGCCCGTGTGAAAGAGGCCTAAGCTACCTTCTGAGATCAACTCTGAGGCCTCTTTCACACGAGCGTGACGGATTAGGTCCGGATGCGTTTAGGGTGCATTTAGTGAAACTCGCACTATTTTGCAAGCAAGTTCATTCAGTTTTGTCTGCGATTGCGTTCAGTTGTTCAGTTTTTTTCTGCGCGGGTGCAATGCGTTTTGATGCGTTTTTCACGCGCGTGATAAAAAACTGAAGGTTTACAAACAACATCTCTTAGCAATCATCAGTGAAAAATGCATCGCACCCGCACTTGCTTGCGGATGCAATGCGTTTTTCACGCAGCCCCATTCACTTCTATGGG
This sequence comes from Bufo bufo, assembly GCF_905171765.1. Classification (NCBI taxonomy): domain Eukaryota; kingdom Metazoa; phylum Chordata; class Amphibia; order Anura; family Bufonidae; genus Bufo; species Bufo bufo. The sequence continues at coordinate 562,740,675 of NC_053392.1, read as the reverse complement.
GCCAGGGCTCCGTGAAAAACGCAGAATATAGAACATGCTGCGATTTTTACGCAACGCAGAACTGATGCGTGAAAAACAACGCTCATGTACACAGAACCATTGAAATGAATGGGTCAGGATTCAGTGCGGGTGCTATGCGTTCACATCACGCATTGCACCCGCACGGAAAACTCGCTCGTGTGAAAGGGGCCTGAGACTCCCCTTATCCAAAAATTGTTAAGTCGAGCTCTGTCTTCCTGATTCACATTGATCACTTCATTGCAGGTTTTGTTGCCATTCATTCTCCTAATTCAGCTGGATTTCTGATTTAAGCTCTTTGCTCAGCATTCAGACATTGAGTGGATGCTAAACTGTAAAATATTCCACCTGCGTTGCATAGAATCCTCAGTAATTTGATGGAAAATGCTATGCTGACCCTCTCTGGTTGCTTCAAAAATGGAACCCCCAGGAGAATCTTGTGAGGAATTTAGTGATCTTTGCAGATCTTTTTTATTGCGGCCAATAACAACAAATGTAGTCAAGAGTTGTGGATTTGGATGCACTGGGACAATACGATGGAAGAGCAAGAGAGACAGTGGCAATATCATAAAACTCTTGTTGCTTTTGCTTCTGGACATTTACTATCTGGTGTGGTAAGGTGAACAGAAAGGTGTATGGTAAAGTCCTGGAAGGGGTGTATATCCCACCCAGCTTCCTCAACTGGGTGAGGTAAATAAAATCCAGGGCAGGTTTTCCCCTAGCCTGAGGGATCCCCAGCTGAAGCCAGCTGGGATCATCAAGGGGAAATAAAGCACAGTCCAGGCTGTCAGTCTAGAGAGAGGAATGCCTGGAGAAAGTCTGGGAAGATGGCTGCGCTGCTGGCTAGAGAAGCCGAGTTCTCTGTGTGACCTGTGTTCAATAGGTGAGCTAGGATCTTTACTGTATTAGCCAGGGCCCAGACGGGCAGGTGTTTATTTCAGTTTGGTTTATGTTTTGTGGTGCTGGACCTTCACCTTACCCAGTGAACTATAACTGGGGTTGCCTGTATTGCCGGAGTGTGATAAATAAAGCAGCATTTGAACTTTAACCCTGTGGTCTGCAAGACAATCTGTCATCGCCGCCCAGCCTGAGAGTGTAACCCTTTACAATTGGTGGAGGATGCGGGCATGCGCACCTGCTAAAAAAGGCAACAGTCGGTTGCTAAGGGCAACGGCATGACAGTAAATGATTTAATGTCCTGGGTGAAAGCTGCTGCAGCTTTGCAAAGTTTACCAAATACCATGGAGGAAATGATGAAGATGTTGTTACAGGCCAATCTGGAGGAAAGGAAAAGACATGCTGAGGATAAAAAGAGACACGAAGAAGCCTTACGTGTCCAACAACAGGCTAATGCGCAGCAACAACAGGCTAATGCGCAGCAACAACAGGCTAATGCACAGCAACAACAGGCCATGGCACAGCAGCAGGAAACTAATCGTTTGTTGATGGAGCAGATTGCTGCAATAAGAGAGACTGCTGTAACTCCAGCCCCACAAGTGGAGGTAAGCCCCCCAGAGACTTTGAATGTGAGGAGGGTTGTGCAGTGGGCCTTGCAAAAACTGACACTTGATGATGATATCGAGGCCTACCTGACCGTATTTGAGAGGGTGGCGGAAAGAGAGAAGCTGCCAATAGCAGAGTGGGCAGAGGTCCTTGCGCCCTTTTTGTCCGGGAACCACAAAAGGCCTACTATGAGCTCAGGGTTGCAGGATGTCCGGGACTATGTCAAATTAAAAATGGAGATCCTGGCTCATTTGGGAGTTACCCCAGCGGTTTGTGCCCGGAGGGTCCACACGTGGAGCTACACTATGGACAAGCCTGCCCGATCTCAGATGTTTGACCTCCTCTATCTTGTACGGAAGTGGCTGGAACCTGAGACTTCTACACCAGACCAGATTGTAGAGAAAGTAATGGTGGATCACTACTTTAGAGCCCTCCCAGTGGGTCTGACATGGAGACCTCAAAACTGCGGATCAGCTCGTAAACCTGGTGGAAAGGTTCCTGTCGACTGAGGACTACCTCCGTGATGTCCCTACTGCACCAACACCTCTTAGAAGTGCCCGACTTGTGTCATCTGTGGGTAAGAGAGTTCCGGTTGTTGGTGGTGTGTGGAAGGGTGCAAGAGGGAATAAGGCCGTAGAGGTTGGGCGTGGGCATAAGACTGAGTCTACCGGGCAGTCGGGACCCGGAGAGGTTGTCTCACCTAGAAGAACTGGGGCGACCTAGTGCTGGAGGTGCCGTGAGTGGGGACACATTGCTGCCTATTGCCCTCTGACCTCAGAGCCCATGGAGTATGCCGGGAGCCGGAGACAGTCGCTGTATGCGGTGCCAGTGTGTGCGGCCTCCCCAGGACTAGAGACTGAGCCGCAGATGTGTACCCTGGTGACTGCTCTGTCAGGGCTCTGTTGGACTCCGGTAGTCTGGTCACCCTAGTGCATGCCAGCTTTGTGGCTGGTAATTATGTGCCGGACAAAAGAGTAAGTGTGCTGTGCATCCATGGGGATGCAAAATCATACCCGGTGGCTTGCGTTAAGCTGGAGACTCCGGCTGGGACTGTATCCTATGAAGCCGGGGTCGTAAAAAGACTTATGCATGATATGATATTGGGTGGGGACTTCCCCTTGTTTTGGAAGTTGTGGGAGAAGAGAAACATTCCTGCAGAATCTGTGCCGTCTCCTTTAAATAATCATTGCTATGAGGGGCCCATTGAATCCAATGGTTTACAGGAAAAGACCATTGAAAACAATGGTGCCGATAAGGTGCAAAATGAAGATGTCATGGTAACTGAAATGTCTGATGAAAATATGGGGTTATGTGACGTACCTGATAATGACACTTTTCCATTGCAGGTGTTAGCTGGTGAAGATGAAGCTTCTCCAACTGGGGAAAATGTGTTGGACTTAGGGGTGTCTCGGGGCAACTTTGGTACAGAGCAATTGAGAGACCTCACTCTCATGAGTGCTCACAAAAATGTTACCGTGATAGATGGTGTACCACAGGTACCAGAAGCTGACCAAAAATTTCCGCATTTTGCCATGCATGGAAACCTGCTTCATCGAGTTAATAAATGCAAAAATGAAATTGTGGAGCAGCTTCTGGTGCCAAAACCCTATAGACGTATGGTACTAGACCTCGCACATAACCACGTACTTGGGGGTCATTTGGGTGTTAGCAAAACAGAGGAGAGGGTACAACAAAGATTCTTCTGACCTGGAGTATACAAGGAAGTGGAAATATACTGCGAGTCCTGCCCAACCTGCCAGATAAGTGCCCCGACCTCACATTTCCGGAGTCCCTTGGTGCCTCTTCCCATCATTGTGGTACCTTTTGAAAGAATTGCCATGGACTTGGTGGGTCCCATTGTTAAGTCAGCTAGGGGGCACCAGTATATCTTGGTTGTGTTGGACTATGCCACACGATACCCGGAAGCGGTACCCTTGCGAAACATGGCATCCAAAAATATTGCCGGGAATTATTTTTCATGTTCTCCCGCACGGGGATCCCTAAAGAAATTCTCACGGACCAGGGTACCCCCTTTATGTCGAAGGTTGTGTAAGTTGTTAAAAAATCACCCAGATACGTACCTCGGTTTACCACCCACAGACAGATGGGTTGGTCGAGAGGTTTAACAAGACGCTGAAACAGATGTTAAAAAAAGTAGTAGAAAAGGATGGTCGGGACTGGGACTGCCTCCTGCCATACCTTATGTTCTCTGTTAGGGAGGTGCCTCAGGCTTCTACAGGGTTCTCAGCATTTGAGTTGCTATATGGCCGTCACCCGAGGGGTTTACTTGATGTAGCTAAAGAAACCTGGGAGACTGAGGCTACTCCCTATAAGAGCGTCATTGAACATGTGGCTGACATGCAAGACAGGATAGCGACAGTAATGCCCATTGTTAAAGAACATCTGCAAAGAGCCCAGGAGGCTCAAAGCAGAATTTATAACAGGTCTGCCAAGGTAAGGGACTTTAATCCCGGGGACAGGGTCCTGATTCTAGTTCCCACTGTAGAAAGTACGTTTCTGGCAAAATGGCAGGGTCCCAATGAGGTTGTGGAAAAAGTGGGCAAGGTGAACTATAAGGTGCACCAACCAGGAAGGAGAAAACCCTACCAGATTTACCACGTAAATCTGATCAAGCCATGGAAAGATCGGGAGTCATTGGTGGCCGCACAGACCATGAGTAAGGAGGAGTCACCACCAATTCCTCCGGTAAAAATTAGTGAGGCATTGTCAATACCCCAGAAACAAGAAGTAATGGAGTTTCTACAGAAAAATATAGGAAGGTTTTCTGACCTACCAGGCCGTACCCACCTGATAGAACATACCGTGAGAACTGAACCCCACAGTAAGGTGAATCTAAAGCCCTAGAGGATACCAGAAGCACGCAGAAAAGTGGTATCCTCTGAGGTCAGGCGCATGCTTGAGTTAGGGGTCATTGAGGAATCTACCAGTGAGTGGTCAAGCCCTATTGTCTTAATCCCGAAGCCTAATGGGACTTGGAGATTTTGTAATGATTTCCGGAAGCTAAATGAGGTATCAAAATTCGATGTGTACCCCATGCCCAGAGTAGGCAAACTAATTGAGAAGCTTGGGAAAGCAAGGTACAACATGACCCTTGACCTTACAAAAGGGTATTGGCAGATACCATTATCAGATGATGCAAAAGAAAAGTCGGCATTCTCTACTCCAGAGGGACTGTTCCAGTACACAGTCATGCCGTTCGGGTTACATGGAGCCCCTGCTACATTCCAGAGGTTGATGGACCTGATCTTGAAGCCACATCGTGACTATGCTGCCGCTTACCTTGATGATGTGGTCATTTTTTCATCTGATTGGAGAAGTCACCTCTGGAAGGTACAGGCCGTTATAGACTCCATTAGTGATGCTGGCCTAACCATAAACCCTGAGAAGTGTGTTTAGAGGAAGCAAAATATCTCGGCTACATTATTGGTAAAGGGCTGGTTAAACCCCAGATCAATAAAGTAGAGGCGATACAAGACTGGCCTAGGCCCTTAACGAAGAAACAAGTCAGGGCCTTCCTTGGCAAGACTGGGTACTACCGCCGGTTCGTACCGAATTTTGCCGCGATGGCAACACCATTGACTGACTTAACGAAAGGCCCTAAGTCAGTAATGGTGAAGTGGACCCCAGAGGCAGAAAAGGCCTTTCAAAGCCTAAAGTCCGCTCTCTGTCAACAGCCGGTGCTCATTTCCCCGGATTTCAGAAAAGAGTTTCTGGTCCAGACTGATGCATCTGAGACAGGCTTGGGAGCTGTCCTGTCACAAGTGATAAATGGGGAAGAGCACCCAGTGATGTACCTAAGTAGGAAGTTGACCCCAGCAGAGAAAAATTATGCCATAGTGGAACGAGAGTGTCTAGCCATTAAATGGGCTCTGAAGTCACTTAAATATTACCTACTGGGTAGGAAATTTCTGTTGGTAACAGATCACGCTCCTTTAACTTGGATGAAACAAAACAGGGAGAAAAACGCAAGAGTGACCAGGTGGTTTCTCTCCCTGCAAAATTTTAATTTTAAGGTTGAACATAGGCCGGGGAAATTACAGGGGAACTCAGATGGTTTGTCCAGGATACACTGCTTGTTGGCTAAAAATATCCAGACCTCCGGTCTGGAGAAGAGGGGGGGGATATGTGGTAAGGTAAACAGAAAGGTGTATGGTAAAGTCCTGGAAGGGGTGTATATCCCACCCAGCTTCCTCAACTGGGTGAGGTAAATAAAATCCAGGACAGGTTTTCCCCTAGCCTGAGGGATCCCAGCTAAAGCCAGCTGGGATCATCAAGGGGAAATAAAGCACAGTCCAGGCTGTCAGTCTGGGGAGAGGAATGCCTGGAGAAAGCCTGAGAAGCTGGCTGCCCTGCTGGCTAGAGAAGCCCAGTTCTCTGTGTGACCTATGTTCAATAGGTGAGCTAGGATCCTTTCTGTATTAGCCAGGGCCCAGATGGGCAGGTGTTTATTTCAGTTTGGTTTATGTTTTGTGGTGCTGGACCTTCACCTTACCCAGTGAACTATAACTGGGATTGCCTGTATTGCCAGAGTGTGATAAATAAAGCAGCATTTGAACTTTAACCCTGTGGTCTGCAAGAGAATCTGTCATCGCTGCCCAGCCTGAGAGTGTAACCCCTTACACTGGATATAATACAGTACACTTACAATGCAAATATGATGCAATTGGGAGCAGAATACAACACAAGGTGTAATAGAGTGTGGTAAGAATAGCAAGGTTGATTAAACATAAGCTTTGCGGTCATAGGCCTTTGCAGACATAGTCTCCTTCTCCATCTTAAAAATACTCTGAACATTATAGACCTTATGGACCTTTAACCCAAAGCTCTTGCTCGATGTTCTGTATTTATGGCTCTTATGTCAACAAAAAGAGAAAATCCGGCTCTTGAACAACAGGAGACACTTAATTTAGCGGTAAAACTTTCAATCCTCATAGGCAGGGTATAGTCAACATGTTTCGGACGGTCTGAAACATGTTGACTATACCCTGCCTATGAGGATTGGAAGTTTTACAGCTAAATAAAGTGTCTCCTGTTGTTCAAGATCCGGATTTTCTCTTTTTGTTGATTTGCTGTCACGGTCGTGTTTAGGCTGGTACCGTGCTCACTACAGGTGCAGCAGGTGAGAGCTGCTCAATCTTTTCATTTACTCCTTCTACTATGGCTCTTATGTGCTCTTCTCCTAGTGCTTTTGGCTTTATGGCAATTTGAATCCTACAGTAATCCTCAGGCACTAGCAAATCTCTTTAAGGTATTTTTGGATATAGTAACAGAGTGGCACGGAATGGCAAAGCCACAGCCTCCAAACTGACACTGCCTTGTCACCTGGTCCGGCCACCCACATGAAAGTAAATCCCAACCTCTAGTCCGGACTGCTCTCCAGTTCTGGCCTAGTTCTTCCCACATAGTTGTGGATACTTATACCGATCGGGCAAAGCCAGCCTGGCAGCTCCAGGCTGCAGCGCTAGTGCTGCCATTAGCACCAAACAACTGTAGTGCCCTGGAGCAGGGGTACTATGAAGTCTGGACATTTGCCCCTGTTTTCCCTATGCAAAGTCATAAACTTCTTACATTATTTGACTTGAAGAGTTAACTCGCACTGTTTAATACTGTGTAATTGCATTTTATATATATGTTGTGATATATATCCTGTTAATTTGCTTTGTATTTGTACAGCACTGTAGAAAGAGTTAATGAATACTGAGACTTTTGGACTTGGAATGAGAAGTGGGTAATTTTCCACAGATACAGTAGGGTTTAAAGAAGTGCGTGTTTTGGAGGGAAAAAAGCCAGATGTTGCTTACCACAAAAACCAGAGAGACTGACCTTTTGAATGACTGGTTTAGCTAGGTTTTTATGTCTGCAAATATGTTTTGTCTGGAAAAGCTGCCATGTTATTACCATTAGGTATCATTGAAGCTCTATGCAAAGCTATGACAGACAGAAAGTGTTAACAATGTTTCTGCACTCCACCCTTCCAACTAGAAGGGTCTAGTTCAGCTACAAATGGTATAGATTAGGAGAGCAAGCAGAGCCCCTAGTATTCTGTAGTTAGGGATCAGTGCTTTTAGGGAAAGACTCCGCCAGACTGCATGAGTGACCAGAGGAAGACACTGAGATGAGGACGCTGAGCCACAGACCATGGGTCACCAGCCCTGAAACCAAGAAGCCACCTGGACTACTGAGCTACAGACTGTAGGCCTCCAGCCTTTGACCAGGGTACCAGCCTCCTGAGAGAGAGAAAGAGAGGGACAGTTAGCTCAGGCCTTTCCTCAGCATCAAACCTTTCTTCTTTTAGGTAGTAGACTAGAGAAGCCAGCCCTATACCTTGCCTGTACTGTTGTGTACCTGAATTCCTCCAGTAAAGAAGCACACTGGTTTACTGCAGACCGTGACTCTCTGGACTTATTTCCCATTGGGGTGCACACACCTTACCATCCCTTCCGGAGAGCAGCAACCTGTGGTAACTAGTGTTGATCACGTATATACGAATCGCGAATATCGGCACTTTGAGAATTTGCGAATATTTAGAATATAGTGATATATATTCGTATTTTAAAAATTCTAGATTTTTTTTCATCAGTAACCTCCCTTCTTGCTTGTGGGCCAATGAGAAGGCTGCAATGTCTTTGTCTGAGCTTAGCAACATCCCTAGCAACCAATAGGAAAGCTGCCTACCCCTTACTATATAAGAACCTCCCCAGCAGCCATTTTCTACAGTTTTTTTTTTAGTTGCAGTGTCATTGCTGTGCTCTGTGCTCTGTGCTTTCCACACTACATTAGATAGATAGTTAGATAGGTTATATATATAATACAGATAGTTAGTGTAGGTTATATCCTGATATAATGTAGCTGTTGCAGTGCAGGGTGTTAGGTAGTGTGATAGGTTCTGCTGTCCATACATACATGCAGACCTGATAAAATGTTAAGTTTCACGTACTGCGCCAAAATATTCGCATTGTTAGTGCCGATTTGCGCAATCGCAAATATATTGGAGCACTCTAACTGCATATAAAGCCATTTTTAATGTTCTGCCGTGCCAACCATTCTCTCCAGTCTGAGGAAACTTCTAGCAGCTTGGAAAATGTAGCAAAAGTGACCCACGCCTGTATTTCACGTGCATTACGTGAATATTACATTGCAGATTTTTCGCGATCAAGAAAATAATCTTGAATTTGTAAATATATGACGAATATTCGCCCACATATTCGTGAAATATAGCGAAATCTAATATAACCCCTGCCGCTCATCACTAGTGGTGTCACCTCAACTTTTTCCACGGACCCAGTGTGGCGTTAGGGCCACCCCAAACCCGGTCACTGCCCAACCTCAGTGGGTGGATAGATTAAGGCTTGTCACCTGAACTCGCAGAACTCCGAATCCACCTCTCGCCCTCCACTGCCCTAGCAACGTGATCAAGCCATCAAGCATTACATCCTCTATTTAAAAGTGAACCTAATCTTCACTGATTATACACAAACAAGCGTTATTGTCAGAAAAAAAGTGGCTAAGGCCTCCTGCACACGACCATTGTGTGCACCCGTGGCCGTTGTGCTGTTTTCCGTTTTTTTTTGCGGACCCATTGACTTTCAATGGGTCCGTGGAAAAATCGGAAAATGCACCGTTTTGCAGCCGCATCCGTGATCCGTGTTTCCTGGCCGTGAAAAAAATATAACCTGTTAACACACTGGTGGCCAGTGCGGCAGGCCCCCCCCCCTCCCTCCCCTGTAGTTAACTTGTTGGTGGCCAGTGCCCCCCCTCCCTCCCCTGTAGTTAACTCGTTGGTGGCCAGTGGGCCCCCCTCCCTCCCCTGTAGTTAACTCTTTGTTAACTACAGGGGAGGGAGGGGGGCCCACTGGCCACCAACGAGTTAACTACAGGGGAGGGAGGGGGGCCCACTGGCCACCAATGTGTTAACTACAGGGGGGGGCTGCCAGGCAGCAGGGGGCAGTCATGTACACAGTTATTTTAGTATATTCTAACCTGAAGCGTCCCCATCACCATGGGAACGCATCTGTGTTAGAATATACTGTCGGATTTGAGTTTCACGATGTAACTCAAATCCAACGGTATATTCTAACATAGAGGCGTTCCCATGGTGATGGGGACGCTTCAAGTTAAAATATACCATCGGATTGGAGAAAACTCCGATCCTATGGTATATTAACTCCTGACTTTACATTGAAAGTCAATGGGGGACGGATCCGTTTGAAATTGCACCATATTGTGTCAACGTCAAACGGATCCGTCCCCATTGACTTGCATTGTAATTCAGGACGGATCCGTTTGGCTCCGCACGGCCAGGCGGACACCAAAACGACTTTTTTTTCATGTCCGTGGATCCTCCAAAAATCAAGGAAGACCCAAGGACGAAAAAAGGGTCACGGATCACGGAAAAACGGGACCCGTTTTTGCGGACCGCAAAAAAATACGGTCGTGTGCAGGAGGCCTTATTCTGAAGCTGAACAAGCCTTTTATTTTGTAATACATTTTTTGCAGTAAAACTCATTCATTAACATGGTTATAGTATACAGTAGTAATGAAGTTTTGCAGTAAAATGCTTTTGCTGTAACTACACGGTATCTTGAAGAAATACATCACATTTACTAAAAAGGGTATAATATTGCAGTTTTGCCAGTAAAACAAGTTCACTAACGCAGGTATACTAATGGCAATATTTCAGTAAAATGCCTTTAAACTTTGTTGCAACTGAACGGTATCTTACAGTAACACAATGCATTCACTAACACAAGTCTGTATTGATGCACTGGAAATGCCCAATTCAAATGGTAAATTGATTCTGTTTGTTTTATTTTTTTAAAGGGGCAATTGCTTAGCTTTTCAGCAGAATGTATGCTATTGGGGTTCTGACAATAAGCTATCTGAATGGTTGTTTATATGCAGAACATATCCCCTTTAGAAACCCCTTCAAGGGACAAAACTTTCCATGTATTTAGATTACAAAAATAAAACATTATGCAATGATCTCATGGGACAAGTGTTTAAATATTTTAAAGGGGTTTTCTGAGTATTTTGTACTGATGACCTATCCTCAAGTGTCACGGCTGAGGATGGGGGAAACCCTCAGCCGTGCAATATTCAGAAGATGTTAGTGGCTGCTCGGCCAGGACGACAGCATTAGGGAGCAGGTCACCTCCTATTGCGTCCCTAACACTGACCCTGTCTCCTAGCCGTATGAGCCGACCCCGATGGTAGGAGGGCTCATACTCTGGAACCTAATAGTCCCTGGAAGCCCTCAGGCTGGCCCTGAACTAGGAGGAGGGTAAGACTACCTATTCCTTCTAGGCATGGAGGAACAGGAGTCTCACTGGCCAAACAGCAGGGAGAAGGGGAACAAGAACAGCCTATGAATATGACAGGTAAACCAAACAGTTCCACACTAACCTGCCACAGCCTTGCTGACTGGAACCCGTGCTCAGGAACGCTGTCCACACAAACATAGACAAACAGTACACACATAAGAACACAGAGGAACCAGGACATTCATAGCTGCAATAAAAACCAAAAGCATAGGACATCAACTAAACATCAGGGATTAGGATTTATGACCGGAAGGGTGGTAACAGGATACCAGGAGGACAACTCCAGCAACATGCCTGGAATACCCCTCAAGCTTCTGCCATCCACCAGGAAGCTAAATAACCCAAACGGCCACACCCACACACACACACACACACTAGGAAAGGAGCTTAACCCTTCCATCACCAAACCAAGTAAGTGTCACTTAAAGGGGAAGTGTACAGACATTAAACTCCCTTTCACCAAACATAAAAAGTGAACACTAAAACCACACGTTGCCAGAGGCAAACGCATGTTATGACAGCGAGCAGCCTAGCCACCAGCTCCAGCTGCTACACTGCCAACCACATCATGTTGCCAGCGGCAACCACACGTGAGGCAACATACACAGAGCCCTCACCTGTGATTGACAACAAAAGGAAACCGCTGACAACAGCATGCGACAAAAAAGTCACGACCATGACCATGGTCGTGACATCAAGCTACTCAACTGTTTGAGGAGGCCGTAATGCTTTAGTGAACAATGTGGCCTCCTCACAGCTTACAAAGCAGAGAGCCATCCATTGGATACTAGTCGTGCTAGGTTTCGCAGCTCAGTCCCATTAACTTGAATTTGACTGAGCTGTGGCTACTGTAGACCACATGACCGAAGACCGTGACGGCACTGGCCTAGGTTAAGTTGCAACAAGGCTATGGCTCTCACTGGAGTGCCGCGGCCTCCTCAAACAGCTGATTGGTGGGGTACCAGAAGACAGAGCCAATGAATGAGATACAGATAAACTATCTTTAAGATAGGTCATCAGTAAAAAACACTTGCAAATCTTTTTTAACAATGTAGAAACAATGTAAATGATGTATTTGTTCTTTGAAAGAATACTAGGAGCTATCACGTCCCCAATATCAACATATGCACCTTTGAACAATATCGCACAAATCACAAGGTCTTGTCTGAAACCTATTGTTTTATTTTGTATTATCCAGCTTCTTTCATGCGAAAATTACTTACCTGGGCCAGTAAATGACATCATTAGGCAGCACATAATGCACAAACATAAAAAGGGTCATACGCAGACTGCATGGTACAGATCCAAATATATTTGCGGCAAATTATGTTAAAAATCTGCTATTTCCTGGCTGCTGAGAGCCTTTATAGTGGTGTAGAACACTATGCCTTGCATAAGAAGTCTGCTTTGGAAGTGATATGCAGTCCGTATGATATGCAGATGACAGAAGTCGCTCTTAGAATCACAGCACACTTCACTTATTTGGGCAGTCACGGAGACAAAACTGACCAAATAACTCACGTAGAATAAGCGCAATCCTTGTACACCATCGCCAGCTGATTTCACATAGATGTCTACAGAACCTGTTCTATTAAACGCATATACAAGTAGAGCCCCCCGGAAAGAGTGGAGAGGGTGTCAGCAGTAAGGTTTGTGTTGACGTCACTGATTAATTTGCCCTTCCTCTGATCCGTCAGAACAATAACCCACAAAAAACTGTTCCAGTCTGTGGAGCATACGACTTCATTCGGTCAGCATTTGATTAATATTCCATCAGTATTGCTAATGCCAAAATAAACAGGAGTGGATCTAAAACAGAGATGACACGTAAATGTAATATTTGCATTTCTTCTGTGTTTTATACCCACTACTGCTTTTGGCTACCAAATCATAAGCCAATTCTGATGGGACCATACAGGCCTTACAGCTGCTACATAGACACTGTGTGTCTCATTTTTCCTTCCTTCTGACAAATCAGAAGAAAGGTCAAATAAATGATGTCAGCCAGGCCGAAAGTCAAAATAGTGGCCCAGTCATGAAGTGAGAAGGGTGGGAACAGCATAAGAAGTACACAGAGTGGCCCTATGGCATAGTGGTGAGGTGGAAGCAGCATGAGGAAACCACAGAGTGGCACAATGACAGAGTCTGGAGGTGGTGGCAGCATCAGGAGAACACAGACTGGCACGACGAGAGATTGTGGAGATGGCAGCAGCATGAGCAGGCCACACAATGGCACGACAACAAAGTGTAGAGGTGTCAGCAGCATGAGGAGGCCAGAGTAGCACGACGACGAGAGATTGTGGAGGTGGCAGCAGCATGAGGAGGCCACCGAGTAGTGCAATGACCAATTTTGGAGTTGGCAGCAGTATGAGGAGGCCACCGAGTGGCACAATAACAGAATCTGGAGTTGGCAGCAGTATGAGGAGGCCACCGAGTGGCACAATGACAGAGTCTGGAGGTGATGGCAGCATAAGGATACCACAGAGTGGCCCAAATACAGAGTGTGGAGGTAGCGGCAGCAGCATCAGGAGGATACCACAGAGTGGCTAGGTGACAGTGTGGATATGGCAGCAGTAGCATCAGGATACCACAGAGAGGCAAGGTGACATAGTGTGGAGATGGCAGCAGCATCAGGAGACCACAGAGTGGCAAGGTGAAATAGTGCGGAGATGGCAGAAGCATCAGGAGGCCACAGACTGGAAAGGTGACATAGTGTGCAGATGGCAGCAGCAACATCAGGATACCACAGAGTGGGAAGGTGACATGGTGTGCATATGGCAGCAGCATCAGGATACCACACAATGGCAAGGTGACATAGTGCGGAAATGGCGGCAGCAGCATCAGGATACCACAAAGTGGCAAGGTGACATAGCGTAGATATGGCAGCAGCATCAGGATACCACAGAGTGGCAAAGCAACATAGTGTGGACATAGCAAAAGCAGCAGCATCAGGAGACCACAGAGTGGTAAGGTGACATAGTGTGAAGATGGAAGTAGCAGCAGCAGCATCAGGATACCATAGAGTGGCAAGGTGACATAGTGTGGAGATGGCAGAAGCAGCAGCATCAGGATACCACAGAAAGGCAAGGTGACATAGTGTGGAGATGACATCAGCAGCATCAGGAGACCACAGAGTGGCAAGGTGAAATAGTGTGAATATGCAGCAGCAGTAGCATCAGGATAGTTGTATAGTGTCCAAGTTTGATGCGTAACTCATGCCCTGAGTAGATGAGCTTATTGAGACGTTAGGCCAAGCCCAGTATTTTAATTTGGTATGGCATTGCCTAATTTAGTCATGGTCCGGTCCAGGTTTTGATTCCAGCTTAGACTCCTTATAAGCAGCAATATGTCCCCCTTTCTCCATTCGATAATTTGCCACTGAGTAAGAAACCCATGCGGTTTTGAAACGCGTCTGGCTAGAAGACTGCACCCCTGCTATAACTTGTGATATACTTCCATAACAGCAAAATCTCGAATATCTATTCTGACGATTGAAAAGTGAAAGTGCGCATGCGTGAAGTTTCAGACTTCGGAGTGAACAACTTGCGGTGCTGTGAGCGTCCGGATATCTGTACTGCGCAGGTGCGCAGTGTTTTCGGCAGCCAGAGGACACACGTGGAGTCGTGAGCGTCCGGAAATCCATACTGCGCAGGTGCGCAGCGTCGCTAACAACCAGAAAGTATCTGTGGAGCTGCCGAACTTTGCAGATTACCATCAACATTGGGTAAAAGCTCATAGCGCTACAAAAGAAAACTACCCATCATATCACAAAGGCGGCAAAGCGACTGGATATGTAAGTGGACCTACGCCCCACTACTAACAACCATATAACGCATATACCACTGTGCATTAACATACTGGACACTGACTCAAGCCCCATAGAACTTTCAATTATTCTGTTGGAAGTATACCAATCAAGAGAAATATAATGAAAACAACAAAGGGTTGTAGTCTAAAGTAAATATAATAAGCTGCGAGAGCTCCGGAGCTTAATAGAAAGGAGGGGCCGTGACTATTATAATTACACTGTTATTTTGATTTTATGTTGATTTTATATGTTATATTTTACAACTGTTTTATAACTATATTGGTCTTATATTGCTATTTGGCACATGTATGTCAGTATATGATAGTGGAATATGTATACATGATTAGCCACACAATAGGCATAATTTTATAAGTGAGAAATAAATAAGATTTATGTGACTTCTTGTGAGCTGGCCTTTTCTTTGTATAAAATAAAAAAAACTCACTTACCTCTCCTGCTCCTGGACACCACCGCTCCTCACCATTGCGATCCTCTTCATCCTGCTGTCGGCTGTGTATCGCGGCGCACAGTATGAGGTCACAGAGCACCTTCACGCTGTGCGCAACCCTGCACAGCCGATAGCCGAGGACCAGGAAGCGGTGAGTACAGAGCCTACACCGCTTCTCGGTCGTCCGGTACTAATGAAGCACTTCCATAATGGAAGCGCTTCATTAGCATTCGCACAATAAGACGCAGCAGCATTTTCCCCCCACTTTGGGGGGGGAAAAGTGTGTCTTATGGGGTGAAAAATACTAAACGCTTTTGCCACAAATAACTGCAGAAGTAAACTAAGAATATATTTTTCTGTTTGTACTGAAATAGGCCAGTAAACGATTTTACCACAAATAACTGTACCAGTGAAGTGCGTATATATATTTTTTTCTGTACTGAAATAGGCCACTAAATGCTTTTAGCAGAAATAAACCCACCAGTGAAGTGCGTACATATTTTTCTTTCTGTACTGAATTTGGCCACTAAACGCTTTTGCCACAATAACTGCACCAGTGAAGTGCGTATATTTTTTTCCTTTTTGTACGCTTTCAACACATATAACTGCAGAATTGAACTGAGGATATATTTTTATTTTTTGCACAGATATAAGCCACTAAAGGCTTTTCAACATAGCACTTGCACCACAAGAACAAATAGTTGGAATGACAGAGCAGTATAATGACTATTTGGATCCCCAAATAATCTTTCCCTGCACTTGTAAATCGCTTTCCTAGCACTGTCCCTAGCGCCTTCTGACGTCTCTCCCTGCATTAAGATGCTGTGAAATAATTTCTCCCTATCCTTTCCCTGCACTTATAATTCGTTTTTTCAGTTTCTTTGTTCGCAATGAGGTTTTTCCTATTGCTGTCCTTAGCGCCTTCTCACGTCTGTCCCTGCACTCAGAGCGCTGGAAAATGTCTGCCGTATTTATAGGGCGGTGACATCACAGGGCTGGCTGGCTGCTGATTGGCTGCATGCATGTCAATCTGGGTGATTCTGCCTTCCCAGAGTTCTTTGCCCCATGTCCTCAGTCCTTACACGTGTAGTCGCCATTTTAGGAAAAATTGTGATTCGTTACCACGAAGAGCGAGGAAATTTGCATTCGTTGCAAATCAAATTTTTCCTGAAATTCGGATCGAATTCCACTTCGTCTGATTTGATTCGCTCATCTCTAATGCTAATGCCTGTAAAGTGTTGCGGAATATGTCAGTGCTATATAAGTGAGTAAAATAAATACATTTTAATGCTGTGGGGGGAGGGCACAGGAAAGTGATGTCTCCCTGTCCTGCTGTTCTCTTTAAAAGGGTTCAGGTCTAGTGCCTGTAGCCTAGCAGAGGGCGGCGCAATGATATCATTATCGTGATGCCTAAGCCAAACACCATATAGCTCAGGACACAGACCGGAAGCATTTGAGTTTTCTATGCTTTTTTGGTGGCCAGTGTGGGATGAGCGCATAATCTTTTATGTTGAAATATGTGGCTAATTTATGACAGGGCCTGACCTTGACCCTGGCCTAGCTGCTGTCACGTCCCTGACACTTCCTCGACACTACTATGTGTCGAATGTGGCATAAAAACGTAGTGACAAATATTGTCATTTAAAAAGTCGAAAAATAGGGGTAGTACAACAATTTTACGCCAAAAAGAGATATAAAATTGCTATTCATTACCACCTGTTTGCTGAAATTTTTTAGGTGTTTTCTTTAGGGGAAAAACGGCAGAAAAAATGTTGTTCAGAGTTGTTTAGAAAAAATGCCACTAAAAACATGCCATAAAAACAATGGGGGTCATTTATTAAGAAGTCTACACCAGTTTTTGGCATTTAAAAACTAAATCGCCTCTATTTTGAGCCTTTTTAAACACCCGTGTGACAAAGTTTTGCACTCGTTACATGAGAGAGTCGAAAAAGGAGTAAAGGAGGAGTGAAAATTACTGCGTCATAAATTAGACCAATCCTCCGGTCTTTTATAAATGATCCCCAATTTGCTGTATGGAAAAAACAGAAGTGATTTCTATGGTTCGTTTTAGAACACATATGTGTGTAGGGGGCCTTTGGGTTTAAAATTAGTGTTGATCACGAATATTCGAATGGCGAATATTAATCGCGAATATCGGCACTTCAAAAATTTGCCAATATTTTGAATATAGTGATATATATTCATAATTTCAAATATTCTAGATAATTTTTTTTCCCATTGTAACCTCCCTTCTTGCTTGTGGGCCAATGAGAAGGCTGCAATGTCTTTGTCTGAGCTTAGCAACATCCCTAGCAACCAATAGGAAAGCTGCCTACCCCTTACTATATAAGCTTGGAAAATGTAGCAAAAGTGACCCACGCCTGTATTTCACGCGCATTACGTGAATATTACATTGCCGATTTTTATCGATTAAGGAAATAATCTCGAATTCACGAATTCGTGAATATATGACGAATATTCGCCCAAATATTTGTGAAATATCGTGAAGTAGAATATAGCCCCTGCGCTCATCACTATTTAAAATCTGTGCTTTTCCCATGATGGTCACTTAAGTTCTCAGCCCCTTACAAGACACAGCTGTATTCAGTCCTGCACCTGGGATCATTACATGATGTGGACAGATTTTACTCCCCCAGTGAGTAAATAACAAATTCTTGACTGCAAAAAGATCTAGTAAACAGTAGGGAATTGATACAGAAAGTATATTGTAAAATGGTGTACTTTCGCATTATGTAAACAGTAACATTCATTTGTTGAACCTGGAATAATCCTTAGAGCTCATGCCCTCGAACGTAAGGGCTCCGTGCCCTTGCTGCAGACTGCAAATAGCGTTCCACAATGCACGGGCACCAGCCATGTGCACTCCGTGCTGCAGATGCCAACCCATTGACTTGAATGGGTCCGGGATCCGCAAGATACGGCAAAAGATAGGAAATGTCCCATCTTTTGTGGTGCCGAGGCACAGACCCTAAAGCCCATGGAAGTGCTACGTACTGTTTCCATGGGCTTCTGATCTGTGGCTCTGCAAAAGATAGGACATGTCCTATTTTTGGCCATTATTCAAGTCACTGGGACTGCATCCGCAGCACGCACTGCACACAGCCAGTTCCCTCATATTGCGTACCTGACGTTTGCGGTCCACAATACGGGCACAGAGCCCTTATGTTCGTCGGCATGAGCCCTCGGTGTGAGAAACACGTTGTGAAATTCCTGAATTTGGCAGATAAGTCGGAAAATCCAACACATGCTTCTGGCACGAGACAGCAGTCTAAGGCTATATAGATATTGTGGCTGTGACCACTAAAGATCGCAGTATAGCTGCCATATGAATGAATGTGGTCGCAGTGTGAATCGCACATTTGCTGTGACCGCAAAATGCAGGTTGCAAAAAATTCAGCAGTGTTGGATTTTTTGCCATTCGCCTGTAGTGGTCGGAGCAAATAATTCACATTGAACAAGTTTCTATTTTTTTGCGGTGCGGAGGCACGGACAGAAACACCACGGAAGCACTCCTTAGCTTCCGTGGGGATCCGATCTGTGCTTCCGTTCCGCATCTCCGTGATTGCTGACCCATTTACGTGAACAACATTCATGTGCAATAGGCCTAAGGGCTCAAGCACATGGAAGGTTCCTCTCATTTATCATTTTCTACGCCAATTTTTGGCATTCAAAATGATCCAAATCTACACAGAAAATTGTGTCTGATAACTCAGCGGAGGTAATTTACTAATAGTTATATACCTCTTTTTGGCATGAAATTGTTGCACATGGAAGTGTCGAGGGAGTGGTGGGGGTGGAGCGGGGGCCTGGCAAATTTGCTAATTTTACTAATTTCAATTGTATGGGGGCTGTTAATCTGTAAAGAAGACAAAATAGAACATTGCGTGCAGATGTTGCGGGCGGATTTGCGGGCGGAAAATCCGCACCATAGGTCATGTACATTGTATTCTATGCCAATTTGAAGTTCTCATGCACACGATGCAGATTCTTTCTTCTATTTTTCTTGACCGGATTTTCTTCAAAGTCACAGCTAAGGGGAGATATCCTAATAGTGGTGTAATTACAAGTATCACTATCACAGAGTACCACTATAGTGTAAAACGTAACCTTTATTATGCTATTATATTAAAATAACCCCACATATAGCACATATTGAACAAAACAACAAATAGTACATATAGTTGGGATACGATGGACTGACAACCATCGTATCCCGACTATATGAACTATTTGTTGTTTTGTTCAATATGTGCCGGATTTTCTTCATTCACTTGAATGGGGAGAGTAAAATCTGCATGCGGAGAATCTGCACCAAATCGGCACCAATTGATGCAAATCATCCGCATGGATTTCCCTGCGAACACCTGCAAATTTCAGTGTGAATTGTGGGAAATTTTTGAGTGATTTTGCAAGCAAGTTCAGTCAGTTTTGTCTTCGATTGTGTTCAGTTTTTTCCCGCGTGGGTACAATGCGTTTTGATGCGTTTTCACACGCGTGATAAAAAACGGAAGTTTACAAACAACATCTCTTAGCAACCATCAGTGAAAAACGGATGCAATGCGTTTTTCACTGAAGGCCCATTCACTTCTATGGGGCCAGGGCTGCGTGAAAAACACAGAATATAGAACATGCTGCGTTTTTTATGCAACGCAGAACTGATGTGTGAAAAAAAATGCTCATGTACACAGACCCATTGAAATGAATGGGTCAGGATTCAGTGCGGGTGCAATACATTCACGTCACGCATTGCATCTGAGTTTTCCGCGCAGATAGAAATCTTCTATCTTCATTCAGCAGGACCTGCTCTGACGTCACCACGTGGTGAGCGTGATTACGTCACCAAAGGTCCTTTTGCAGGTCCTGAAAGAAGAAGCAAGAAGAGGATGCCGGCTGCGCGATCAATTGGAACAGGTAAGTTAGTTATTTTATTTTTTTAACCCCTCCATCACTATTTTACTAAACATTCTGTATTCAGAATGCTATTATTTTCCCTTATGACCATGTTATAAGGGAAAATAATACAGGGAATACACTTAAATGGGGTTCCGGGGTTGCTTTCATCCCTATCATCTCCTAGCAACCATGCGTGAAAATCGCACCGCATCCGCACTTGCTTGTGGACGCTGGCGATTTTCACGCATCCCCTTTCATTTCTATGGGGCCTGCGTTGCGTGAAAAACGCACACAGAATATAGAGCATGCTGCGATTTTCACGCAACGCACATGTGATGTGTGAAAATCACCGCTCATCTGAACAGCCCCATTGAAATGAATGGGTCCGTATTCAGTGCGGGTGCAATGCGTTCACCTCACGCATTGCACCAGCGCGGAATGCTCGCCCCTGTGAAAGGGGCCTTAGAGTGCTATTTTTCTTAAAATGGACATGTGACATTCGTAAAAAAAAAAAACGTCCATCACACGTCCCTTTTTCATATCTTGTGAATGTAAACCTAGGCCAACTACACGCATTGCGGAATACATGTGGTGTGTGGAAACGGCAATATGTATGAGATGCGCCTCATCATGAATTAAGTGCACCTTCAGCAGTCTGTGCTCTTGGAGGAAAAGCTAGACTAGAGTAGTTTGTAGCCAAAATATTCGCTTGGCATAAATGTTGGTAAATTTGTCAGAGCCGAAGTCATGGCCCTGGCCTGAGCCTGGCATGCCCCACCAGACCATAGACATTCCTATGTGTTACATATACCACAAAAACACCTGTGCGACAAAATATTGTTGCACTGGCTTACAAAAAGTAGCAAAACAGGGTCGTGCTACTTTTTTTTTTTTATACCGAAAAGTGCCATAGTTTGATAGTAAATGACCCCTAGTGGATTATCTAGTATGATACGCTACTGATGGTCTGTGTAGCAAGGTCCTAATTCTAATGAAGAATACATGCATCTTAGGCCTCATGCACACGACCGTATGTATTTTGCTGTCTGCATAAAAACGGATCCGCAAAAAATATGGATGACATCCGTGTGCATTCTGTATTTTGCAGAACGAAACAGCTGGCCCCTGATAGACAGTACTATCCTTGTCCCTAATACGAACAATAATAGGACATTTTTTTTGCAGAACGGAAATACGGACATACGGAAACTGAACGGACATACGGGCTGAACGGGGTAACTTCCGTTTTTTTTGTGGACCCATTGAAATGAATGGTTCTGTATATGGTGCGCAAAAAAACAAAACAGAACAGACACGGAAAGAATATACGTTCGTGTGCATGAGCCCTATTGGTGTTTGCACTCATAGGTTTTTATTTAAAAAAAATTAAAACTTTGGTGGGGTCTTTCTTTTTTGGTGAAAAAATAAATAAAAAAAAAGCCATGGCCAGATGTTACATGTTGGTCAACAGGAAATTATTTAACTTCTTATAACTACTGTGTGTTAGTAGTATTCTAAAACTGTTTCCTAGAATTTTTGTTTTCTTCCCCAGGTTTTTTTTATTTTTATCACAGTATGCTTTGGGTGTGGCATTTTTTAAGGCATGTTCCCATATACGTACTTCTCCATAGGAAAAAAAAAGTCTGAAAGATATGGAAAGTGAAAGTGTGACAAAAAAAAAAGCCAATCCCCATAAAAACACAATTAAAAAAAAAAAACACTTGAATTTTCCCTCTAGCTTTCCAAGCTAAGAAACAATAAGGCTGGGTTCACACAGCGTGTCCAGATTAGGTCCGGATGCGTCCCGGTGTATTGCGGCAAACCCGCGCGAGTAGGTACGCAATTGCAGTCAGTTTTGACTGCGATTGCGTTCCGATGTTCAGTTTTTATCGCGCAGGTGCAATGTGTTTTGCACGCGCGTGATAAACTGAATGTGGTAGCCAGACCCGAACTTCTTCACAGAAGTTCAGGTTTGGGTTAGTTGTAGTGTAGATTGTATTATTTTCCCTTATAACATGGTTATAAGGGAAAATAATAGCATTCTGAATACAGAATGCTTAGTAAAATAGGGCTGAAGGGGTTAAAAAAAATAAACAAATTAACTCACCTTCTCCTCTGGTTCGCGAAGTTCCCGGTATGATGAGTTGTGGGCTAAAGGACCTTTGGTGACGTCAGATCACATGCTCCAATCACATGGTCCATCACCGTGGTGATGTACCATGTGATTGGAGCATGTGATCTGACGTCACCAAAGGTCCTTTAGCCCACAACTCATCATACCTGGAACTTCGCGAACAAGAGGAGAAGGTGAGTTAATTTGCTTATTTTTTTTAACCCCTTCAGCCCTATTTTACTAAGCATTCTGTATTCAGAATGCTATTATTTTCCCTTATAACCATGTTATAAGGGAAAATAATACAATCTACACTACAACTAACCCAAACCTGAACTTCTGTGAAGAAGTTCGGGTCTGGGTACCACAGTCAGTTTTTTATCACGCGCGTGCAGAACACATTGCACCCGCGCGATAAAAACTGAACATCGGAATGCAATTGCAGTCAAAACTGACTGCAATTGCATTCCTACTCGCGCGGGTTCGCCGCAACACACCGGGACGCATCCGGACCTAATCCGGACACGCTCTTGTGAACCCAGCCTAACATGGTTATAAGGGAAAATAATAGCATTCTGAATACAGAATGCTTAGTAAAATAGCGCTGGAGGGGTTAAAAAAAACCATGTGATTGGAGCATGTGATCTGACGTCACCAAAGGTCCTTTAGCCGACAGCTCATCAGAAGAGACCGGGAACTACGCGATCAAGAGGAGAAGGTGAGTAAATTTTTTTATTTTTTTTTTAACCCCTCCAGCGCTATTGTACTAAGCATTCTGTATTCAGCCATGTTATAACCATGTTATAAGGGAAAATAATACAGTGAATAGACTGTCACCTAGCAACCATGCGTGAAAATCGCACCGCATCCGCACTTCTTTGCGGATGCTTACGATTTTCACGCAACCCCATTCACTTCTATGGGGCCTGCGTTGCGTGAAAAACGCAGAATATAGAGCATGCTGCGATTTTCACGCAACGCACAAGTGATGCGTGAAAATCACCGCTCATCTGAACAGCCCCATAGAAATGAATGGGTCGGGATTCGTTTTTTTGTGGACCGAAAAATATATACATTCGTGTGCATGAGCCCTCAAAGAAGTCCATACTCATAAAAATAAAAAAGTTGTAAGAGTAAGAATATGGTAAGGTAAAGAAAAAAAATTGCTTTTTCCTATAAATAAGTTTTTCTGTTTTTTCAGCATTAAAACAAAATTACAACTATACATATGTGGTCTTGTTGTAATTGTACTGAGTCGGAAAATGAAAGTAACAGGTTAGTTCTACTACATAGGAAATGCTGTAAAAACAAAACCCATAAAACTGTGGTGGAATTGTTTTCTAATTCCACCCAATTTGGAATTTTTCCTGCTTCCGAATACATTGTATGTAACCATAAATGGTGCCAATAGAAAGTACAACTTGTCCTGCAAAAAACAAGCCCTCGTGCAGATATATGAATGGAAAAATAAAAAAGTTATGGCTTTTGGAAGGCTGGGAGTAAAAAACGAAAATTAAAAAGTGGAATGTTTCCCTGAGGCCTCTTGCACATGACCGTATGTATTTTGCAGTCTGCAAAAAAACGGATCCGCGAAAAATACGGATGACATCCATGTGCATTCCGTATTTTGCAGAACGGAACAGCTTGCCTTCATAGAACAGTACTATTCTTGTCCGTAATGCGGACAATAATAGGACATGTTCTATTTTTTTGCGGAACAGAAATATGGACATATGGAAACTGAATGCACATGGAGTAACTTCAGTTTTTTTTGCAGACCCATTGAAGTGAATGGTTCGACATAAGGTCCGCAAAAAAAAAACGAACGTAGATGGAAAGAAAATACGTTTGTGTGCAAGAGGCCTGACATTAAAGAGTTTAATGCCTCATTCACACCTCAGTGTTTTGATCAGTGATTTTCATCAGCTATTGTGAGCTAAAACCAGAAGTGGCGCTACATAGACAACAGGTATAATGGAAAGATCTTCACTTGTTCTGTGGTTAGAGCTGAAAATCACTGATGAAAATCACTGACCAAAACACTGACATGTGAGTGAGGCCTCATGCACACAACCATTTTTCGGGTCCGCATCCGAGCCGCAGTTTTTGCGGCTCGGGTGTGGACCCATTCACTTCAATGGGGCCGCAAAAGATGCGGACAGCACTCCGTGTGCTGTCTGCATCCGTTGCTCCATTCCGAGGCCCCGCAATTTTTTTTTTAGCATGTCCTATTCTTGTCCGTTTTGCGGACAAGAATAGGCATGTCTACAATGGGCCGCCCGTTCCGTTCCGTAAATTGCGGAAGGCAGATGGGCGGCTTCTGTTTTTTTTTCCGGCTTCCAGTCGTGTGCATGAGGCCTGAGGCATTAATTTGGGCATAAATCAACTGATAACATCCTTCAGGAGATGAAAGAGGGGAGAGAAAGGCCAAGCTGTCTTTAGATTGTGAGTCCCATTGGGGACAGTGTGAAGCTAATGAAAATAAATAAGATGTCATGTAGCTGGTCTAATAGATATAAATGTAAAACAAAGAAACTGATCTGTACTACCGTTTGCACATGTGTGCTGCCGGAAGCCGCCTGGACCCTTTCACTATAATGGGGACAGGTCAGAGATCTGGATGTAGCACGGCAAAAATTCCAAGAGGCGGCCGGACAAATATCACTGCACGCTGCTGTTTTTGCCCGGCCACCTCTCTGCATATTTGCCGCACTGCGGCTGGATCTCTGGTGAGAATGAGCCACCTGCTATGAGATTTTAGGCCCCTTTCACACGAGCGAGTTTTCCGCGCGGGTGCAATGCGTGACGTGAACGCATTTCACCCGCAGTGAATGCGGACCCATTCATTTCTATGGGGCTGTGCACACGAGCGGTGATTCTCACGCATCACTTGTGCGTTGCGTTAAAATCGCAGCATGCTCTATATTGTGCGTTTTTCACGCAACGCAGACCCCATAGAAGTGAATGGGGCTGCGTGAAATAAGCAAACATCCGCAAGCAAGTGCGGATGTGGTGCAATTTTCATGCACGGTTGCAAGGAGACGATCGGGATGGGGACCCGATCATTATTATTTTCCCTTATAACATGGTTATAAGGGAAAATAATAGCATTCTTAATATAGAATGCATAGTACAATAGGCCTGGAGGGGTTAAAAAAAAAAATATATATATATAACTCACCTTAATCCACTTGATCGCGCAGCCCGGCTGCTCTTCTGTCTTCATATTTGCTGTGCACAGGAAAAGGACCTTTGATGACGTCACTGCGCTCATCACATGGTCCGTCACATGATCCATCACCATGGTAAAAAAAGATCATGTGATGGACCATGTGATGAGCGCAGTGACGTCATCAAAGGTCCTATTCCTCAGAGAAGAAGAAGACAGAAGAGAAGCCGGGCTGCGCGATCAAGTGGATTAAGGTGAGTTAAATTATTTGGAATTTTTTTTAACCCCTCCAGCCCTATTGTACTATGCATTCTGTATTAAGAATGCTATTATTTTCCCTTATAACCATGTTATAAGGGAAAATAATAAAATCTACACAACACCGAACCCAAACCTGAACTTCTGTGAAGAAGTCCGGGTTCGGGTCTGGGTACCAAACATGCCGATTTTTCTCACCCGCGTGCAAAACCCATTACAATGTTTTGCACCCGCGTGGAAAAAACGCAAACATGGAACGCAATCGCAGTGAAAACTGACTTGTTTTAGTGTCAAAATCGCACCATTTTCCGTGAAAGCATCCGGCCCCAATCCGCAGTGCCCGTGTGAAAGGGGCCTTAGTCAACATATAATCAGTCTTAAAATGCGGCTGAACATGTGAGTAAGGCCCCTTGCAGACGAGCGTGTCCGGATAAGGTCCAGATGCGTTGCGGCAAACCCGTGCGAGTAGGTATGCAATTGCAGTCAGTTTTGACTGCGATTGCGTTCCGTTGTTCATTTTTTATCACGCGGGTGCAATGTGTTTTGCACGCGGGTGATAAAAAACTGAATGTGGTACCCAGACCCGAACTTCTTCACAGAAGTTCAGGTTTGGGTTCAAGGTTGTGTAGAATGTATTATTTTCCCTTATAACATGGTTATAAGGGAAAATAATAGCATTCTGAATACAAAATGCATAGTACAATAGGGCTGGAGGGGTTAAAATTTTTTTTAAAATAATTGAACTCACCTTAATCCACTTGTTCGCGCAGCCCGGCTTCTCTTCTGTCTTCTTCTTTGAGGAATAGGAACTTTGAGGACGTCACTGCGCTCATTACATGGTCCATCACATGATCTTTTACCACGGTGATGGATCATGTGACAGACCATGTGATGAGCGCAGTGACGTCATCAAAGGTCCTTTTCCTGTGCACAGCAAATATGAAGACAGAAGAGCAGCCGGGCTGCGCGATCAAGTGGATTAAGGTGAGTTATATTATTATTATTATTTTTTTAACCCCTCCAGCGCTATTGTACTATGCATTCTGTATTAAGAATGCTATTATTTTCCCTTATAACCATGTTATAAGGGAAAATAATAATGATCGGGTCCCCATCCCGATCGTCTCCTAACAACCGTGCGTAAAAATCTCACCGCATCCGCACTTGCTTGTGGATGCTTGCGATTTTCACACAGCCCCATTCACTTCTATGGGGCCTGCGTTGCGTGAAAAACTCTGAATATAGAACATGCTGCGATTTTCACGCAACGCACAAGTGATGCGTGAAAATCACCGCTCATGTGCACAGCCCCATAGAAATGAATGGGTCCAGATTCAGTGCGGGTGCAATGCGTTCACGTCACGCATTGCACCCGCACGGAAATCTCGCCCGTGTGAAAGGGGCCTAAGGCTACTTTCACACTAGCGTTTTTTCTGGATCCGGCAGGGTCCAGCAGAAACTCTTCCGTTACTGATAATACAACCATCTGCATCCGTTTGAATGGATTCGGTTGTATTATCTTTAACATAATTTTAGCATTGCCAAGACAGATCCGTCATTAACTCCATTGAAAGTCAATGGGGGACGGATCCATTTTCTGTGGCAGTGGCAGATTGTGCCAGAGAAAACTGCATTGACTTGCATTGGGGTCATGACGGATCCGTTTTGCTCCGCATCCCCAGGACGGAAAGCAAAATACAACAAGTTGCGGTTTGCTCTCTCGTCTGGGTTCTATATGTAATACATTTAGCAACATATTCTACTCCATGGTCAGAAAACCATGCAGTACCATGTAAATTTATATTCCCTCTCCGTGAGGCTCTATGTCCAAGATCAGGGGTACTAATCACATACAATACTATAGAGTTTATGTCAGATTTTACATTTGAAATCTTAGTGGCACCAAGAACCAAAGGAACCTGGACCAGAAGACAAAAAAGTAGCCAATCCCAAAACGACTGCTCACAGCCAGGAATGAAACAGCAAAACTCTATGGGACCTCATAGGACACATTGTGTGCCCTAGATTATTAGATATGATGGTGCATGTGAATGAATGCATTCATGTATCATAGCTTTATGTCCTTCAATGAAGATATCAGTCACTCCCCTCTCAGAGAATCACACCATGTAAGCTGATATTCCCACTAGGGCAATATGCCTCCCCCTAGGGCTACCACAGGAGCAGTACAGCTCATTTCTGCTTATCCAAGCTGGGCTGCTCACTGATTGTATTCGTATAACTTCAAGTTCTCCATACAGTTCTTACAGCAACATGCCGTATACCTGTCTTCCCTCAGACAGCTGCACATTTCTACATTTTACCAATGTGTGATGGCCCTGGAGCTTAGCCCAGAGACAAGACAAAACAAAACCATACATCTACAAGGAAAGAGACCTCACTGCAGGGGTGGATTAGGAATATAAAGTGGCCCTGGAAAAAAAATCAAAATGTCCCTAGGTTTTAGGTGGGCCCAAATTGATAGAAGGTAGGGTCAGCACGAGTAGGTAGGTTCAACTCAACTAGGCACGGCCATAGGGGGGCAGTATATTGTGCTACACTTTGGTATATGCTTCTGTAGAAGAACCAAATGGCAAAGTGTAATACAAAATACTGCCAAGTACCTCAGAGTGGCACAATATTTTGTCCCAGCAGAACTTTTCAGGGCGGCTTTAGATCTTTATGTACTTGGCTATGAGGGGCCTTGAGTGGCCCACTAGAAGTTTTCTCTGTAGGGTCTATGGGCAGTCCATCCCTGCATCACAGTATCTAAGTACTGTGTATCTTCTTTAGGATAATCTAGACCTGGAGATGGACAGGTGGTCAGTGACAGTCCAAAAAGGACTGTCCTTGATACAGTTTTTATTTAATTTTTGCAGGTAGGTGTAAACTAGCAAACGCCTGAAGGACGTATAGAGAAGGTTCAACACATAAGTGACTTTGTTGTACTTGGACAAGGTTGTCATAACCACAGTTATCTTGACTCAGCATCAAGGACTTGTGTGTCAATTCTTGACAGCCAGAATCTTTGAATCTATATCATCCCTAAGTTTAATCCGTGTCAGGCTGGGCCTACATATGTGATTTGAATTCCGGCAGTCTGTTTCAGCAGAGGAACAGACTGACAGAATTTACAGTATGCAGCATACTTGCCGGCTTTCGGCTGGACAAAAAAATACTACACGCAGCAATTTTTGTCCAGCCAAAAGACAACATACAGTATATACCAAAAAGTGACCGGATCCCCGCCGGATCCCATTACAGTGAATGGGGATCCGATGGTGCATGGTCGTATCTGACTATCCTGCATACAGTGAACTCGGGCAGTCTGTTCCTCCACCGGAACAGACTGCCAGAATTGAAAGCACATATGTGGATCCAGCCTAACATCTTCTCACCATAATGGTATCTTCCTGTAATTATATCTCCACCAATTCTATGGTTAACATGAGAACCACAGTCTTTTACATCACACAAGTGAAGCTATGTGACTGACCCAGGGGCCATCGCCCACACTCTGCATGGTTCTTGTCAAACTATTATTATCTATTAATAAAGCGCCATTCATTCCATGGTCCTGTACATATGATAAGGGGTACACATACATAATACAAAACAAATGCAATAAACATGAATAAGACAAGTTACAAACTGGTACAGAAGCAGAGAAGGCCCTGCCCGCGAGGGACTACAATTTATAGGGTATGAGAGAAGGACACAATAAGTGAGGGTAAAGCTGGTCATAGGGGTATAGTAGCAGCACGTCACTGGTTGTAGGCTTGAGGTGCATTTTCAGGTTTCTTTTGAAGGTTTCCACTGTAGGTGAGAGTCTAATATGTTGGGGTAGAGAGTTACAGAGTGTGAGGGATGCACAGGAGAAATCTTGGAGATGACTGTGGGAAACGATTATAAGTGGAGAGGAGGCACGATGGGATCCAGGAAAGATCCAGGTCAGTGATGCCAAGATATGAGAGAGTTTGTAACAGAAGGGAGTGGTCGACGGTGTCGAAGGTAGAGGACAGGTCAAAGAGGAGGAGGACAGAATAATGTTGTTTGGCTTTGGCTGTTAGCAGGTCGTTGGTGACTTTGATAAGGGCAGTGTCAGTTGAGTGGTGGGGTCTGAAGCCAAATTGTAGTCAGTCAAAGAAGGAGCAGGAAGAGAGGTGAGAGGACAGTTCAAGGTGGACATGATGTTCAAGTAGCTTTGAGGCATATGGGAGAAGTGATATAGGGTGATAACTTAGAACAACAAAGAAGAAGAGTCAAGGGAATGCTTTTTTAGGATGGGTGCAATAGTGGCATGTTTAAAACCAAAGGGGAAGACACCAGTGTTTATTAATAGGTTAAGGAGATGATTTAGGGCTGGGATGAACACTGTGATGAGGTTGCATGGGATCAGGGCAAGTGCACAGGTGGTGAGATGTGATCTGGAGACTAGAGTAGGGTAGAATGATTTTCCTCTGTAATGGTGGAGAATCAGGTTTTGGAGGAAGAGGACTGAGTAGTAGTTTAGGAGGACTGTGGGGACTGTAGGCTGAAGTTTTCTCCGATGTTGTCAATTTTTTGTTTAAAGTATGAGGCAAAGTCCTTAGCTGAGATGAAAGGTGAGGGTGGGGGCGCTGGGGGACGGAGAATAAAGTTTAAAGTGTTAAAAAAGCTATTTAGGGTTGTGAGACGTCTACTATATACTGGCAAAATGTTTCCTTCGACCATGCCAAGTATTAAAATCAACTTTGGGCATTTGAAATACATAAAATACAGGGGATTTTCTAAATCCTGTGGAAAGACTTCCAGTGGCAGCAGTTTCCCTATGATGTTGTGTCGTTAATAGTCTTAAAGTGCTTTGCATATAATTTTGCAAATAAAAGGATTAGCATTTTCTCCAGCTAAGTATATCGAATATTTCATCAACGTATTTACCTTCTAATTCTGTGCTCGCTGTGCTAGCTGCACGGCCGCCCATGCTGACACTCTGCCTCTTTATATCATTTATTTATAAGTAATTTCCTCCTAAGTCTATGCAATTTTAAAGAGATGTGTGCACTACGCCAAATATCTTATATAAAATCTGTTGCTCGCACTAAACCTTCAGATGTAAAGATATGAGTAATTAGAATCGTAATCATCAATATAATAAAATAATAATGCTCTACTCATCTGACATCACTGCTAAGATACAGTTAGCATGCTAGCAATACTTTAAGGGAATTGTTCATGAGAAGCAGAGTCGACTTTGTCATCGTGATGCTGTGAGTTCTACCTAGGGCTGTAGGTGCATTATCTCACAATGCAGCTGCAAGGAGTTAAAGAACAAACTCAGCTCTGCTATATCTCTATAAACACATACAATTGGATACAAGCAAACAATAAATATTGTATATCATCAGACTGCCTGTGATTTAAAGTGATTCTTTTTCATACAGAGAAGTTTTGCTTTCAAACTTACACTTCTGAAGCATTTTGGGGGATATCCTGGGGGACATGATCCACGTCTCTTCCCTGACAGATATAAATGCTGCTAGAATAGTGGCATCCATAACAAGGGTAGAAAAGAACCAATGTGTACAGGTAACTAAGGAGCCTCATAACTGCGTACAGTACAGGACCTCACTGGCTTTCGCATTCAGTCAGAGATCCCTTGGTCTTGTAACAACAATGAGTTAAGTCCGCCTTCAGACCAAGCCAAGCCCTGACGTGCTGAGCAAATACTTTATTTCGTAGAATGCTATTTACTAACCAAAGTCTCGATGGCAATTGTGTGACAGTTTTAATTACATAAAAATATTCACAATGACCTTGGAAAAAAAACTTGACGAGATTAACCACATAGTTTAGACCATGAACCGTGAGCGAAACGTTGGACTTTTGTAAAAAAAATTCCAAAACAATTTATCTGGGGTGGCAGATGTCCTTGAATCTCCTGCTAGTATTCTTTCTGTGACTATTAAAGGGACACTGTCATAAAAGGGACATCCCTGTAGTTGATGTTGATGGAAAAAAAAAAAATATATAATTTACAATCTATAGAATTGTTCATCTTTATTGATCTGAGAAGGGCACCAAGCATTACTGTCACCTTCAAACATTGAGTAGGATCTCATCATACTTGCGCCGTTACTATACTAGAACTAAAGTCTACGGGAGAATTTATCATAGACTAGCGTTTTACGCTGGACTACGATATCCCTCTTGTCTGTCGGAGGCTGCAGATAATTTATGACAAGGCTCATGCCTCATAACTTAGGTGCAGTTCCAGCACCCTGTGCCCTATGCCATCTCGGAGTCTAATTTGTTAGTTGGCTCCGTGGGTCCACACCCATTGCCAGTTCCAGTATTCTCAGTCCAAGGACCCCGCTGACCCGTCCCCAGTGGGGTTGTCAGAACTTTTTCAAGAGCTCGACCAGCCACACAAAAGTCAAAGACAGATCTTGTCCTATCTACAAATGTAGTCAAGCTAAAACTGACTCTGATAACATGTCACGGTGTTATCTCGATTATCTACCTGTCTGAACTCTCTTACTACTGCCATAGAGGTACTGCAACTGCGGAATGCCAGACCAAACAGGGGAATTATACGTGAGGTCACGGTGTGAGCAATAGGTGGGCCGAGGTAAATACAGTTGTGGTTACTCACGGTTATGTCGTCCCTGGGCAGGCTCGCATAAGTGAAAAGGAGAACGGCACAGGGATTCTCTGGGGCACACTCTGGTGTAAGGGACACAGGCCAGATGGTGGTTCGAGGTGCCCTTGATGGTCTGGAATAAAATGTGCCAATGGCAAGGTCCCTTGTAGTCTAACGCCAGTACCTTTTGTAGTGGTACAACCATTTACTGTAGTGTTAATTGAGGAACTGAAGACTGAGACGAGGATGGTGTAATTCAACTTATAACTGTTACTGAACGTTGCTCCTGGTAACAGTAACATCCAAGTATTAAACAGTCTCTTTGAGGTGGACAGGGGTAAAACTGCTACAGGTCCACTGCTGACAGGTGTAATGTCTGTCTCTCTAGCTATTAAATGATACAGATTTAGGTGCTTACTGGTAGAGGACTTCAAAGCTGGTCCTGGTTATCCCAGTGCAGGTTAGTGAGGCTGCCGGATGCTGGTAAATCCTAAACTTTTAAATCAAAAAGTCCTAAGGCGCTTGTCGAGATGGCCGTAACCCTTTGGGGGTCTCCTTCTTTAGTATCCTCTGAATTAATATCCTGCTGAGTGTATGGAGCACTTCAACTCAGGGATCAAGACTCCAGACTGAACTGGACAGAACTAGACTCCACTAGAGACTGACACACCTAACTGCACACTCCTAGACTAGGCCTGAGCTGGGCTATATACAGTATATGGGAGGTATTATCTCCCCCTAGTGGTAGGCTCAGTGTAATGCAATCTAAATACACCTGTAAGCAGGGATTATACTTAAAGATGCATTGCAGCATAAAACAGGCTACATAAGGAATGCAAAGCAATACACAACAACCTTGCAGTACCCACGAGGGTAGTGGGACACTGCACAACCACAGGCTCATACTCCTCAAGTTGTACTGATGAGAGAATCCGTTCCCCGGTTATCTGCTCCACCTTGGTTTGATATACAATAAGCAAAAATATAAACGCAATACTTTCGGTTTTGCTCCCATTTTGCATAAGCTGAACTCAAAGATCTGAAACATTTTCTACATACACAAAAGACCCATTACTCTCAAATATTGTTCACAAATCTGTCTAAATCTGTGTTAGTGAGCACTTATTTTTGCCGAGATATATCAAGGTGCTGATTAGACAGCATGAATATTACACAGGTGTGCCTTAGACTGCCCACAATAAAAGGACACTCTGAAATGTGAACAGTTTTGCCTTAATGGGGAGGGGGGGGTAGGAAAACAGGTCAATATCTGGTGTGGCCACCATTTGCCTCACGCAGTGGAACACAACTCCGTCGCATAGAGTTGATCAGGTTGTAGATTGTGGCCTGTGGAATGTTGGTCCACTCCTCTTCAATAGCTGTGCAAAGTTGCAGAATATTGGCAGGAACTGGAACGCGCTGTCGTACACACCGATCCAGAGCTAAACATGCTCAATGGGTGACATGTCCGGTGAGTATGCTGCCATGCAAGAACTGGGATGTTTCCAGCTTCCAGGAATTGTGTACAGATTCTTGCAATATGAGGCCGTGCATTATAATGCTGCAACATGAGGTGATGGTCGTGGATGAATGGCACAACAATGGGCCTCAGGATCTCGTTACGGTATCTCTGTGCATTCAAAATGCCATCAATAAATGCACCTGTGTTCATTGTCCATAACATACGCCTGCCCAGTGCAGTTTCTAGGTAAAATTTCTCTCAGGGCGAGTGTCAAAAAAAACTCCCACCCCCCCGCCCTCAAAACTGCTCGATGAAATAAGTGTCTCCCCATTGTAAAAAATGTGTCAGCACATTGCACGGACGGTCACAGTGACGCACCCAGTGACCCACACACTCAGGCTCTCACTCACAGCAGGCTTCTTTCTCAGCACTGCTCCGGGCGGGCGGTAACAGGCAGGCAGTGCGGGCGGGGGTGCTCACCTCACTCACTGTACGTCACGCGGCGCGTGAGGTACAGTGAGTGAGGTGAGCACCGCCGCCCGCACTGCCTGCCTGTGGGGGGACATTATTTTTAATAAGGATCACTATGGACATTATTTAGAATAGAGGCTGCTGTGGGTGTCATTATAACTGTATAATGTCTGATAGGCCTAGTCCTGAGTTATATTACCCTGCCCTGTATAATAATGTACCCTGATACCCCTTAGTTATATTACCCCAGGGATGGGTACATTATTATACAGGGCATGGGCAGGGTAATATAACTCAGCTCAGGACTAGGCCTATCAGACATTATAGTTATAATGACACCCACAGCAGCCTCCATTCTAAATAATGTCCATAGTGATCATTATTAAACTTAATGTCCCCCACAGTGACAGTGGCCCCCACTTTCATGTCCGCCACAGTGGCCCCCGCCCCCCATTGTAATTAATGCCCCCCCCCCACAGACCATCCACAGTGTCACTGTCCCCATTGTAAAAAAATTGTTTGTTTATTTAATTTAACCCACATTGCACCCGAGTCGACTCACCCTGTGACCCACTGTCCCGGATCCTCACAGCAGGCTTCTTTTCAGCAATGTTACCGCTCAGGGCGGGCGGTAACAGGCAGGCAGTGCGGTACTCACTGTACGTCACGCGCCTGCGCTGCCTAGTGGGAGGAGCAGGCGCGTGACGTCAGTAAGTGCCGCCCGCACGTACTGGAGCTGAGTGACTGGACTCGGTACGTACGGACAGAGGACTTGGCACTCGGGCGCAGGCGAGATATCAGAGGGAGGGAGTCAGGGGGGCGCACGGCACGAGAGTAATAACAGACAGAGAAAAGACAAGAGGGCGCCTCTGCCGGCGCCCCCCTCCTGACAGCGCCCCGGGCGGCCGCCCGGCCCGCCCGCCCCTAGAAACGGCCCTGCGCCTGCCCATACCATAACCCCACCACCACCATGGGCCACTCGATCCACAACGTTGATGTCAGCAAACCGTTCACCCACACAACGCCACACACGCTGTCTGCAATCTGCCCTGAACAGTGAAAACCGGGACTCATCCGTGAACAGAATGCCTCTCCAATGTGCCAGACGCCATTGAATGTGAGCATTTGTCCACTCAAGTCGGTTACGACGACGAACTGCAGTCAGGTCCAGACCTCGATGAGGACGACGAGCATGCAGATGAGCTTCCCTGAGACGGTTTCTGACAGTTTGTGTAGAAATTCTTTGGTTATGCAAACCGATTGTTGCTGCAGCTGTCCGGGTGGCTGGTCTTTGACGATCATGGAGGTGAACATGCTGGATGTGGAGGTCCTGGGCTGGTGTGGTTACACGTGGTCTGCGGTTGTGAGGCCGGTTGTATGTACTGCCAAATTCTCTGAAACGCCTTTGAAGACGGCTTATGGTAGAGAAAGGAACATTCATTGCACGGGCAACAGCTCTGGTAGACTTTCCTGCAGTCAGCATGCCAATTGCATGCTCCCTAAAACGTTGCGACATCTGTGGCATTGTGCTGTGTGATCAAACTGCACATTTCAGAGTGGCATTTTATTGTGTGCAGTCTAAGGCACACCTGTGCAATATTCATGCTGTCTAATCAGCACCTTGATATGCCACACCTGTGAGGTGGGATGGATTATCTCGGCAAAGGAGAAGTGCTCACTAACACAGATTTAGACAGATTTGTGAACAATATTTGAGAGTAATGGGTCTTTTGTGTATGTAGAAAATGTTTCAGATCTTCGAGTTCAGCTCATGCAAAATGGGAGCAAAACCAAAAGTGTTTGCTCAGTGTAGATCCAAAGAAATGGGGTTTTATAAACCAGTACACTCTGCACTTCGAGCTGCTGTCCCACCAGTTTGCCAGCGATCATATCAAGGAGCTGTTTTTTCTTGCCCCCTGGGGCCCCCCAGCCGCGCATCTTGGGTCTGTGGGAGGGTGATATCCACGTGAATTTCACCAGATAAGTTCTTTGGCTTTATTATCTATACAAGATATTATTTACTTGATCAGGCCTGTGTCTACCTGGAGTAATGTTTCATGTATTAACAAGGGCTAAATTTGTAGGCCTTCCTTATTATTAGGTTCTCCTCATCACAGACATCTTGCAGGTCTGGGGCGTTCCAGTATTTATTATTTGTCTTGCATATACATTATCAATTGTTTCTTAAATACCTATTACCACACTGATACGGTTGGTCCCCTGATGAACCTTCGTCATTTTTAAGCGGAAACGCGTTGGGACATTGTATATGATGTGTCAGATTAAGTAATAGGGCTGGTTAAGGACAGGCAAGCTGAGGTACGTGGACGGAGTGCCCCTACCATCAAGGGGTATCTCTGGGCTGAGCAGTATCTGTTCAGGGTGAGTATAGGGATTGTTATAGTATATATGTAATTACTGTCCCTGAATCTACACCAACCTCTTTTGTATACTAATCATCCTTGGTTTATACAGTTTATTATATTGAGTAAAAGTTAAGTTTTAGGAAGTTGCTTCCAGTGATTTTCATATCAAGGTTGCTTTTATGATGTCCCACCTCTCTGGTGAGGCCCTGGCCTGGATCAACCTGCTGTGGGAAAGGAATGATCCCCTTATTAACAACTTAAAGGGTTAAAGATAAATACTCAGGTACACCACTTTAAAATATTTGATGTGTTCTCCAAAAGGCTATATATCAGAGGAATCTGGCAACCCCTTGGCTTGTAGAGTAGGGATTTGCTAGCCAGCATAGTTAGAGTGAAGACATGCTTTGGTATGCTCTGTCAAACAGGCCCTTAAAAAAAAATGTTCCTCCAGAACTACTGCCTTGTGAATGACTTGAAACAGTGCTACTACTTATATTTGTACCACAACTCTCATCATCTAGTCTGTAAAAGGACATTATTTATTCTAACCAAGCTGGCCTAGTCACTGCCACAACCATCTGCCGGCCCTTTGCTCCTGCATTGCACCCTGCTAATCATCCACCATCAAGGACACCCCAGCCACCACAAGGCAGGAGCCCTAAGCTTTGGGTATTCCCCAAGTGCGCCCCCCCCCCCCAGTATTAAAATCATTGGTGGTCAGTGTGCCCCCCCCCCTCCAATCATTGGTGGCAGCGGCAGCTCTGATCGGTTACCATGGCAACCAGGACGCTACTGAAATCCTGCCTGCCATGGTCAGTTAGTCAGCAGCATACTTACATGCGCTGTGGCCGCCCCGTTGCTCCTTCTTCTTGTAACTCACAGGTCTGTGCGGCGCATTGCTATAAGCATAAGCAATGCGCCACACAGACCTGTGAGTTACAAGAAGAAGGAGCGCCGGCCGGCCACAGCGCATGTAAGTATGCTGCTGACTAACTGACAATGGCTGACAGGACTTCAGTAGCGTCCTGGCTGCCATGGTAACCGATCGGAGCCCCAGCATTACACTGCTGGGTCTCCGATCGGAATTGCCACTGCCACCAATGATGGGGGGAGGAGGGGGAGGGCGCACTGTCCACCAATGATTTTAATACTGGGGAGGGCGCACTGCCCACCAATGATTTTAATACCGGGGAGGGGGGGGTGAGTTCCCACACTTTTTTCCCAGGACTTGACCCCTGCTAGAAATGTATATCCTATATGTGTCGATGTGTGAGCACCGAATAGTTTTGATGTGAATTCCAGCTTAGCATCATGTCATAAAAATATTGAATTGTGTTATGAAAAACTCTTTTAAATATATGCCATAATAAAGCAATAACATTTTTTTTTGTTCTGTTAAAAAAAAGTTTGCCTCTCTTTTTCATTGATGCGTGGGGCTTTTTTTTCCTCTAATTTTATTTTAATTTTATTTTTTATACCTGGCAAAGTGTAAAACAGAGGTCAAAGTGTCTATTTTAATTATTATATATATTTTTTTTTTTACAAAGTGCAACTAAAATCCTTTTTTAAAGTGGTTCCTAGTAGGCTAGTTTCACACTGCTGACAGTGTTCTGGCAGATAACAGCCTGCAGGAGCTATTTGGTTCCAGAATGCTTGCTGACCCTATTGGCTATTAGGTCATACAAGACCTTTGGGGGCAATTAACATTAAATTATATTTATTTTATTGTTGATTTCCCTTGTGACTCAGGCTGTCATATAAGCCTCAGCTACATGGGAATACATCCTCTGGAGACTTATCTGCTAAGACCCAGCAGCTCCTGCAATTCCCCATGTGATTGCGAGAACAGGAGGAGAAAACGTCATGACTGCTTCCTGAACTGTATGGAGGATGCTCATTCTGCACCATGTATACATTAATGGGAAGGCAGAGATAGTAATAAACCATCTCTACCTTCTCTATGGTGAGTCTGTCTGTTTCTGACAATGATCTCTGTGCAGCTGCAGACTCGGCCAAGGACACTGAGGAACATCCTTGCAGAGTTACATGTGCACCCACTGGATATTTGAAATCATCTGGTGGTCCACAGCTGAATCCAATAGAAAAATATGTTGTCATGTTACAGGAATGCTTTTAACGAAGAATATTTGCACAGTGCTTTACAGATGCATCGTATAGTAGCATCTACCAGCCATATAAATGTAGCTCTCATGCTAGCTTGATAAATGTGTGGAATAGTCTGTTACTTACAGAAAGCCAGGCGGGTTTTTTATATTACATCTTTCGGGAAGACCAATGACCTTTTAACTAGAGAACATGAATTGTTTCACTAGAAAAAAAAACAACAAGTAACGTATTAAAAAAACAAAATAAAAAATAAATAAATAAAACAACCACATGAATATTGTGTGTGCCATACAGAAACAGCCAAACTTTTCTGCTTGTGTAACTTTGGACGACGATCGAGTCAAAAAAGCAGCTGCTTTTCTTGGAATGTATTAATTCACCATGATGAAGGCACTCAAAGTTCTGTCTGGTCTCACTTTGTTCCTTACATTATTTAATGCTCCCTATGTGATTAAATGCAATCATTTTGTCATGTGTTCTGTTCATTCTTCTTGTGTCACACTGTCACCACATTGGGCATATCTAATAACTGCTGCTACAAGATTAAGCATTTCTTTGTTAAATAAAAGAAAATGGTATAGAAACTTTTTTTTTTTTATTTACAGATGTGTCCTTTCTTACAGTTTTTCTTGGTTCAACATATTCCAAAATGAGTGTGCAGGATGACCGGCTGTGAAAAAAGACTCATTTCAAAATACTCTGCTGGGAGTTGTTTATGCTATGGCTATGGTGACGGTGCGCGCCCACTGCCGCTCCTCTCCTGCTGGTGGGCACTGCTTCTGCCTTGCACATCTGCCTCCTACCTGCAGTGCTCTGGCAGGTTGGTCACGCGTCTTCCTCTTCCTGATCAGTGGTCCCAGCTGCTGGAGTAGCGATGCTCCTTCCACGAAGGTTAAGGCTTGCTTCCTGCCAGCAATGTCTCTCTCCGGTGACAGGTCATGCACACGGCCCCTCCAGGTGGGGGAAGCCTTAGCAGTAGGTTTTAGTTCACTAGTTTCCTGCTAAGTTGTGCTGTGTTCTTTTGCCTGTTCTGTGTACCTGACTTCCACCTGTTCTCTGTACTGACCCTGATCTGCCTGCTGTGACCTCAGCTTGTCCCTGGCTACAGTTGTTGCCTGATCTATCAGTGCCCTGCAATGGTGTCTCCTGATCCCTGTGAGTCAGCAGTCGCAA
This sequence comes from Bufo bufo, assembly GCF_905171765.1. NCBI lineage: Eukaryota > Metazoa > Chordata > Amphibia > Anura > Bufonidae > Bufo > Bufo bufo. The sequence continues at coordinate 562,700,882 of NC_053392.1, read as the reverse complement.
AGACTACTTCAAGAGTTAGCAGCCTGGTGGTTCCCCTGCAGCGAAAACCAAATCCCGATATAGGGGTTAAAAGGTGAATACCTGGGGACCAAATTAGATAATGCCCTTAGGAGTATCCTCAAGCAAAATTTGTTCAATTGACACAGTGAATCCACACCTGCTTCATTATGTCTATATGTTTCTGTAACGCACCAGAGTGGCATTACCACCTTCCACACCTCTCAACTATCTGCTATGGTTAATATATTGTCATCATGTGTATTTATTGCCAGGGTCTGCAAAATGTGTATTCCCGTTTCCCTGTAATGTTATGTTAACATGAAATTTGCCTGGTTCACCAGCAGATGGCGGCAATCTTGGCAGAGCTAGTTTGCCAAGAATGGAACTTTCTGTCCATTCTAGCCCTCTCAAGAGAGGGAGGAGTTTAGTTAGTGAAGGTTAGTCTAGAGGATCCCCTCTATGGGGTAAGAAGCAGGCCCTCGTTCCTACTGGACGAGCCTTGCCCAGGCCAGCAGAGCACCATCAGCTCTGCTGGAACAAGAGAAAAGAGCAAAAAAGCATCAGAAGCCAGGAGTAAAGTTCCCTGGATAAAGACAAAGATACAGACTACAGAAAGATAAGTTCAGCAGAGAGGAAAAGTTTCTATTTAATCCTGATAGCACAGCAGAACTAAAAGAGTGACAGATTTAGCAGAGCCAAATGTGTTTGCCTGCCAGATTTTAAGCCAAAGCCTGCTCATGACCAAAATAACGCTGGAAGATTGTTTCCCTGATGAAAATTTATTCAAGTAAAGCTGCTGTTCAATGTTATACAAAGTCTGGACTCAATTCATTTCTTCATCGCTTTCAACAACCCCCCATTTTCTGCAGCAGGCGACCATGCCTGGGGTTCCAACATATCCAGGTAGGAGCACCATGACACCTGCACAGCCACACCTAGAGGGACATTATAGGCTACCCTTATACCACTCTGGCATTCCTACACCTGGGTACCACCATCACCATCTACTTAGGGGGGACTCCGTCCCTCATTGCTGAAATGCAACTGGCGTCACTCTTATAACACCTTAAAGAGGACCTTTCACTACTCTACAAACTAAAAACTAACTATATCAGTGGGCAGAGCGGCGCCCAGGGGTCCCCCTGCACTTACTAGTATGTCTGGGCGCCGCTCAGTTCGCCCGGTAAAGGCTCCGGTGTCTGCGCTCCCTCTGCTGTACTGGAGTGATTTTTTTGTATGAGGCGTGTCCCTTGCTGCAGCGCTGGCCAATCGCAGCACACAGCTCATAGCCTGGGAGAGTTGAGATGGTCATGCAGATCAGCGTAACAAGGGCAAAAATTGGGGAGTGTCAGAAGTCTCATCTGTCCCTGCACTCTCCCTAAGCTGGATCTCAGCCCAGGGACGTCCCCTGATGGTGGGGACTCCCTGTCCTCAAGCCTGGACTGACTGCACTTAGCACGCCCTGCTGCTAACATACGATATAGGGGTACCCTATGATGAGACAGAAACAGTGTCACGGGTTCTCAGATAAATTGGATATCTACAAAGGGTACCCAACTGTTGAGACGCAGACACTACATTGTGTGACGATCTGGAGGAGCAGGATGACACTAGAATGCGAGGCATTGTGAGTACTGGACCTTTACTTGGTGTATCAAGGTGTATCTCATGTCGACATTGGAGTGATCCATTATTCATTTACAGCTTTGGGCAGACTGTTGATGAACCCCCTGATGAACCTATGAATAGGGGAAACGCGTCGGGGTTGCGTTTACTAAGCCGAGGGAGATATTAGATACCTTGGCACCCTGTTAGGGGTTTGTATATGGTGCTGTAGGTGATACTATACACCCCAGCACCTTTTTAAATTTATCTACATGGGCTGTTTTTTTACGGGTGACATTGTGAACCTGTGACACGGTTTCTGTCTCATCATAGGGTACCCCTATATCATATGTTAGCAGCAGGGTGTGCTAAGGGCAGTCAGTCCAGGCTCGAGGACAGGGAGTCTCCACCATCAGGGGACGTCCCTGGGCTGAGATCTAGCTTAGGGAGAGTGCAGGGACAGGTGAGACTTCTGACACTCCCCAATTTTTGCCCCTGTTACACTGATCTGCATGACCGTCTCAACGGTTGGGTACCCTTTGTAGATATCCAATTTATCTGAGCACTATCTTCCCTTCCACTGGTAAACCACTGTGCTGGAATCGTCGTATCAATTGTTTATGAATAAAAGTTACGTTTTTTTCTGGAACACTTTAGATTTTCCGATCTTATGATAAGTTTCTATAAATTAGCTGGATTTTCATGTTCAGGCAATACACTGGCTGCAGGCCAGGCCAGCACCTCCAAGAGGTAAAGGGCAAGCTCAGGCCATGTGCCCAATTTGGAGACCCAGAAGTTGCAGGGGCTGACCCCTGTCAGTCAGTTCGTGTAGGCGTGTGCAAACTTACTGCCCCACCATGTCGCACGTCCCCATGATGTTCACGATCCAATTTATTATCTGCTCTATCAACTTTCCATGTTCTTTTCTGCGCCTATCATGGTGATCACGGGTGGCGGGCAATCAGAGTTCCACGCCGGAGAGGGAGTGTGAGAAAGAGAGGCCACATCCAAGGGAGGATACATTTTTTACAATTTAAAACTATAGAGTTGAATTATGGGCCAAATTATTAAAGCATAAAAGTGTGACAACTTTTTAAAGTTTAAGCACTGAATGAAAGGATGTGGCGCGCATTAATTACTGAATAATTTATGAAATTTTATTCCCTGTCAACTATGTAGAGCAGGGGTTTCTATCCGAAAAAATGTGAAAAATGTCAACTGACAATGTAATTAACGATTTTGAAAAATTTATGTTCCTGTCACCTATGCCACCAATATAATAACCGGATCAATGATTTTAATACTACGAAGAGGGCAACAACATGTAAACTAAACCACAAACAAATTAGCAACGCCACCCTTCGATAAGAAAGTGGTAAATACAACCTTTATTAAATGTAAAATATTACAATACAATACATAGATAATTATTTAAGGCAGAAGCCTTAACAAAATGGAGGACACAAAACCAAGGAGGAGGCTGAGGGGTCAGCACATGAGGGACACTGTGAACAGCATGAACAGAGCAGGCATCCACATTCACCTGTCAGTAAGGTGCATAAGCTCCCGGACAAAACCAAGGAATAAGGAAAAAGCACAAGTGACATGTGGAGAAACATAAAAGTAGTAAATACCCGCTGTGTGCTGGCTCCTCTGCCGCCGCCTCCCAACGCCGCTTCGCCAGACGGAAGAAGCCAGCGTGTCTGGCGAAACAGCATTGGGAGGCGGCGGCTGAGGAGCCAGCACACGGAGCTTTTCCACAGCTGCGTTGGCGACCTCTTCCTCGTTTTCTGCCTTCGCCTTGTGCTTCCACTGTGCCCCCGCTGTCAGGTGGGAATGCCACCAGCAGCGCATCTACCAGAGTGTGCTTGTACTTGCGCATCTTACGATCACGCTCCAGTGACGGAATTAAGGATCGATACGTTGTCCTTGTAACGGGGACCCAGTAGCGTGGCCACCCAGTAATCAGCACAAGTTAGAATGTGGACAACTCGGTGGTCGTTGCGGAGACACTGCAGCATGTAATCTCTCATGTGTGTCAGGCTGCCCAGAGGCAACGAAAAGCTGTCCTCTGTATCCCCCCAGCCACGCACTAGTGATGGCAATGAGCTGGTCTGGGTGCCACCCTGCTGTAAACATGGTTCCTCCCCCTCCATCTCCTCCTCCTCATCCTCCACCTCATCATCCTCCAGAACTTTGCCCTGGCTGGACAATTGTGTACCTGGCGTTTGTGGGTCCAGGAACCCACCCTCGGAGCCACTTGTGAATGACTGGCTGGAAACCCTACAAAATGATCCCTCTTCCTCCTCCTCCTCCTGTGCCACATCCTCTTCCATCATCGCCAGCAACATTTTTTCAAGGAGGCATAGAAGTGGGATAGTTATGCTGAGAACGGCGTTATCGGCACTGGCCATGTTGGTGGAGTACTCGAAACAGCGCAACAAGGAACACAGGTCTTGCATGGAGGCCCAGTCATTGGTGGTGAAGTGGTGCTGTTCCGCTGAGCGACTCACCCGTGCGTGCTGCAGCTGAAACTCCACTATCGCCTGCTGCTGCTCGCACAGTCTGGCCAGCATGTGCAAGGTGGAGTTCCACCTTGTGGGCACGTCGCATATGAAGCGGGGAGCGGGAAGACTGAAGTTACGCTGCAGCGCTGACAGGCGAGCAGCAGGGTGAGAACGCCGAAAGCACACACAGACGGCCCGCACTTTATGCAGCAGCTCTGACATATCGGGGTAATTTTTAAGGAATCTCTGCACCACCAAATTCAGCACATGCGCCAGGCAAGGGATGTGCGTCAAACCGGCTAGTCCCAGAGCTGCTACGAGATTTCGCCCATTATCTCTCACCACCAGGCCGGGCTTGAGGCTTACTGGCACCAACCACTTATCGGTCTGTTGTACAAGGCCAGTCCACAGCTCCTGCACGGTGTGGGGTTTGTCCCCCAAACAGATAAGTTTTAAAACTGCCTGCTGTCGTTTACCCCTGACTGTGCTGAAGTTGGTGGTGAAGGTGTTACGCTGACCGGATGAGGAGCTGGTAGAGGATGAGGAAGTAGAGTAGGAGGAGGAAGCAACAGGAGGCAAACTGAAGCGCCCTGCAATCCTCGGTGGTGGAAGGACATGCGCCAAACTGCTATCCGCCTCAGACCTAGCCGCCACTGCATTTACCCAGTGTGCTGTTATGGAGATATAACGTCCCTGTCCGTGCTTACTGGTCCACGTATCCGTAGTGAGGTGCACCTTGGTGCAGATGGCGTTGCGCAGTGCACACCTGATTTTGTCCCTTACTTGGTTGTGCAGGAAAGGGATGGCTCGCCTTGAACAGTAGTGGTGGCTGGGCACGACGAACTGTGGGACAGCCACTGCCATAAGGCCTTTAAAACTATCCGTCTCCACCAGACGGAATGACAGCATTTCAAAGGCCAGTAATTTTGAAATGCTGGCATTCAGGGCTAGCGATCGCGGGTGGGTAGGGGGGTACTTCCTCTTCCTCTCTAGCGTTTGGGAGATGGAGAGCTGAACACTTCCGTGGGACATTGTGGAAATGCTTGGTGACCCAGGTGGTGGTGTTGCTGGAAGATCCTCTCTTTGCGGGATGACAGGTGGCACTGTCACTCCAGAGGTAGATGAAGAGGCCGAGACTGCAGCAGAAGAGGAAGCAGGAGGAGCCAGAGACCTTTCTTGGTTTTTAAGGTGTCTACTCCACTGCAGCTCGTGCTTTGAACTTAAATGCCTGGTCATGCAGTTTGTGCTCAGGTTGAGAATATTTATGCCTCGCTTCAGGCTCTGATTGCACAGCGTGCAAACCACTCGTGTCTTGTCGTCAGCACATTGTCTGAAGAACTGCCACGCCAGGGAATTCCTTGAAGCTGGCTTTGGTGTGCTCGGTCCCTTGCTGCGGTGGGCAGTAGGAGGCGTACTGTCTAGAGGATGCCGCTCCGCTTTTGCACCCTGCTCCCTCTTCTGCTGTGCTGGTGGCTCTGTGCGACCACCGCCTCTTCCTCCGAACTACATAGGTCACTTGCATGACCTTGATTCCATGTGGGGTCGAGGACCTCATCGTACTCCACATCATCTTCCACCCAGTCTTCACCCTGCCTTCCTTGTCGGTCTGCACACTTTCGAAAGACCCAGCAGTTGGCACCTGTGTTTCGTTATCATCCGAGACGTGCTGCGATGGTCCTCCCATGTACTCATCTTGAAAGATAAGTGGTTGGGCATCGGTGCACTCAATCTCTTCCACTTCTGGGGCAGGGCTAGGTGGATGGCCCTGGGAAACCTGATAACAGAGTCATCAAAAAGCAGAAGAGACTGCTGCATGACTTGGGGCTCAGACTGCTTGCCTGATTTGCAAGGGGGTGAGGTGAAAGACTGATGGACATCGGCTGCAGGTGCCAACTGTGGTCTTTCAGCATGAGACTGGGTGGGAGACAATGTGAAGGAACTGTTGCCACTGTCAGCAACCCAATCTACTATCGCCTGTACTTGTTCAGGCCTCACCATTCGTAGAGCCGCATTAGGCCCGACCAAATTCCACTGCAGGTTCTGTCGCCTAATCGCACCTGAGTAAGGAGTTTCACTTGTGCGTGTAGCTAGCACAGATCGACCACGTCCTCTCCCTGCAACAGGAGCTCCACCAGCAGCACCACGACCTGGGCCACGTCCCTTATTTGACGCTCTCCTCATATTTTTCGAATTTAGGATCTTGCCCTAAATGGGTGTTTAATTAATAGTAAAATAGAACGACAGTATGTACAGGGTGTATCTCACACGCCCTGAACCAGACTAGGCCTCAATTAAATTTGTTTGCCAAAAATGCCTGTATTTCAAATACCTGAATAAAACCCCTGTATTTAAAGGGAATTTAAAACGTCTTGGTGATGTAAGGGCGCAACAATTGTGTATTTTGCCCCAAAAAGGGTGTTTTATTAATAGAAGAATATAGGCCCTTTATATATAGGGTGTATCTCACACGGCCTGACCCACAATAGGCCTCAATTAAAGATTTGTGCACCAAATGACGGTATTTCAAATACCTGAATAGAAGCCCTGTATTTAAAGGGTGTATCTCACAAGGACATCTGCAGCAAAGGCTGCCAACTAATTTTTTTTGGCCCAAACTGGTGTTAGTTTAATAACTGAATATGACAGCAGTATATAACCCTGAAATTTCAAATGTGCTGATGCTGCAAGGGCGCAACAATTTTGTATTTTGCCCCAAAATGGGTGTTTTATTAATAGATAAATATAAGCCCTGTATATACAGGGTGTATCTCACATGGTCTGACCCACACTAGGCCTCAATTAAAGATTTGTGCACCAAATGGCGGTATTTCAAATACCTGAATAGAACCCCTGTATTTAAAGGGTGTATCTCACAATGACATCTACAGCAAAGGCTGCCAAATAATTATTTTTTGCCCAAACGGGTGTTAGTTTAATAACTAAATATTACAGCAGTATATAACCCTGGAATTTCAAACGTGCTGATGCTGCAAGGCCTGAAAAATTATGTATTTTGCACAAAAAAAAGTGTTTGTTTGCCTAAAATGGCTGTATTTCAAATACCTGAATAGAAGCCCTGATCCACACTAGGACGCTATCAAAGAATTGTGCCCAAAATGGCTTTATTTCAAATAACTGAATAGAAAGACAGGATGTAAAGGCGGTATCTCACAATGACATTTGCAGCAAAGGCTGCCAACAATTTTTTTTTTGCCCAAACGGGTGTTTGTTTAATAACTGAATTTGACAGAAGTATATAACCCTGGAACTTCACATGTGCTGATGCTGCAAGGCCAGAAAAATAGTGGAATCTGGCAAAAAAGTGTGTTTTTAAAAATCCAGAAAATAATGGCTGTATTTCTGGCTTAAATTGAACACTCACTAATCCAGATGTTGTATATTGCCAAAAAAGTGTTTTTTTGGTAACAGAATATTAAAGCTGTATATATTAAACTTGAATTTAACACTTGCAGATCTGGAAAATAGTGTTTTTTGGAAAAAAAAAGTGTGTTTTTAAAAACCCAGAAAATGATGGCTGTATTTCTAATTTAAATTGCACACTGACTAATCCACTAATCCAGATGTTGTATATTGCCAAAAAAGTGTTTTTTTGGTAACAGAATATGAAAGCTGTATATATTAAACTTAAATTGCACACTGACTAAGCCTGCAAATGCACCAGATGTTGTAAATTGCCCCCAAAAAATTTCATTTTTTTACAAACAGATTATTTGTGCTGTTTTTAAAGCTTGGATTTTAAGGTCCCAAAAGCTCAGATGCAGTGCTGGTGCACTGAGCTTGCATAAAATGGCCGACGCCGCTGCCCACCTAACTGACTTATTAAAGTTTTTTTTTTTCGGTCACTGCGTTCAGGGCAGGATAAAAAAAATTGTGCTCTTCACCCACACAACACAATGTATGTAGAGCGCTGAGTTAGATTCATGTTTTGAGCAAAGGTTCTCTCCTATTCTCTCCCTGAAATCACCAGCAGCATCCTCTCCCTACACTAAGCACAGCAGAGTGACGTGCAGCGCTACGTGACTCCAGCTTATATAGAAGCTGGGTCACATGCTACACTGGCAAATCACAGCCATGCCATTAGTAGGCATGGCTGATGGCTTCTAAGGTCAGACAGTAAACCGCTTGTTGATTGGCTGCTCTGCAGCCTTTCAAAAAGCGCCAAGAAAGCGCCGAACACCGAACCCGAACTTTTACTGAAATGTTCGGGTTCGGGGTCCAAAAATCCTAAAGTTCGGAACAAACCCGAACTTTACAGTTTGGGTTCGCTCAACCTTAGTCATTAACCTAACTGTGGAAAAACACAACCACAAAGAAAGCCTCAAGCAATAGTTTGATTGTGGTTTTGACATGCTGCCTTTCACCATGTGGTTTTCATAGAATCTTTTCTTGGCCTACCTAAGTTTGTTGCCATCCGGGCAACCGTAAAACCTTGCTCAGTTAACGGTGTGAGATCACATGACATTGTAGCTTCATACTGTCACATGAATAAGTGCTTGAGCAAAAGAAAAAAAAAAGGTTGTCTTGGGTAGCACTTGGGCTAGGTAAGTTAACATTATGCAATTCTCAGGTGTAATTCTGCATTGTCAAAAGGCATACTGTAGCTACCAGTAGTAGACATAGCAATTACAATTAAGCCCTAATGGTGAGTATAAGTTTGTATCTGTAGGCTGTTCCTGGTAATTCAGCACAAGCCCTTTCACAATTTGAAACCCAGAATTAAAGGCGTTCTATGGGCTACATATATTGATGACCTTGCCTCCAGATAGGGCCTTAATATCAGATTGGTTGGGGTCCAACACATGCTACCCCCACTGAACAGCTGCTTCGGGATGCTGTGGGATCGGAAACTACACTGTGTATAGACGTGGAGGCAGACTGCCCCATACATTGTGTACTAACTGTGCCAGGGTCATGGAGCCGAGTTTCAGAACACCAGCACCGACAACTACACAGTGACTAATTCTTCTTCTCCATACATGAAACCACTGAAGGGTAGAGCTTCCGGGTGTCAGATTCCCAGCAATCTGATACTGATGACCTATCCTAAGCATAGGTCTCAATTAGAGTTGAGCAAACACCTGGATGGTCGGGTTCGAGAAGTTCGGCCGAACTTCCCGGAAATGTTCGGGTTCGGGATCCGAACCCGAACCGAACTTCGTCCCGAACCCGAACCCCATTGTAGTCAATGGGGACCCGAACTTTTGGGCACTAAAAAGGCTGTAAAACAGCCCAGGAAAGAGCTAGAGGGCTGCAAAAGGCAGCAACATGTACCGGTAGGTAAATCCCCTGCAAACAAATGTGGACAGGGAAATGAATTAAAATAAAAATAAAAAAAATAAAAATGACCCAATATCAATTGGACAGAGGTCCCATAGCAGAGAATCTGGCTTCACGTCAGCAGAGAATCAGTCTTCATGCCATAGCAGAGAATCTGGCTTCATGTCAGCGCAGAATCAGTCTTCATGTCATAGCAGAGAATCAGGCTTCACGTCACCCACCACTGGAACAGGCCACTGTCACACATTTAGGCCCCGGCACCCAGACAGAGAAGAACGGTCCCGTAACAGAGAATCTGGCCTTATGTCAGCGCAGAATCTGTCTTCATGTCATAGCAGAGAATCAGGCTTCACGTCACCCACCACTGGAACAGGCCACTGTCACACATTTAGGCCCCGGCACCCAGACAGAGGAGAGAGGTCCTGTAACAGAGAATCTGGCCTTATGTCAGCACAGAATCTGTCTTCATGTCATAGCAGAGAATCAGGCATCACGTCACTGTCACGGAACCATGAACCAGACGTACAACAAGGGATAAGTGAAAATAAGAAGGCTTTATTGAAAATAAAGCTGTAAAGCAAAAGTCCAAACGGATGGCGAAACCGAAGCAGAGTCTTTGCGAAGCCAGAGGTCAGGAACCAGAAGGGTAGTCAGACGAAGCCAGGATCAGGAACCAGCAGGGTAGTCAGACGAAGCCAGGATCAGGAACCAGCAGGGTAGTCAGACGAAACCAGGATCAGGAACCAGCAGGGTAGTCGGACGAAACCAGGATCAGGAACCAGAAGCAGCAGCAGTCTAGAAGCATGTGAACACAGGCGGACCAAGCAAGGAACTGAAGCCACAGACCTCCTATATATATGAGCTAGGCATTCAGCTCCTCCCAGTGGGAAGGAGGAACCGCAGGGTGGGAGGCTACAAGAAACCCAGAAACCAAGATGGCCGCCAGCACATGTCAAACGAAGGAAAACAGCAAGAAGGTAAGACCATGACAGTACCTCCCCCTCAAGGGCCCCTCCTCCGCGGAGTAAAGAACGGTTTCTGAGGGAAGCGTGCGTGGAAGGCTCGGAGCAAGGCAGGAGCATGGACATCTGCGGAGGGAACCCAGGAACGCTCCTCTGGACCATAACCACGCCAAAAACTGCACCCGACCGCGGACCAGGCGTGAGTCCAGGATATTGCTCACCTCATACTCCTCACGATTACCCACTTGGACCGGACGAGGCCGAGGAACCGAGGAAGTGAAACGATTACACACCAGTGGCTTCAACAGGGAGACATGAAACACGTTGGAGATCCGCATGCCAGGAGGAAGCGCAAGGGCATAGGCTACCGGGTTTACCCTGCGAAGCACTCGGAAGGGACCAACAAAGCGAGGCGCCAGCTTGGGAGTGGGCACTCGAAGGTTGAGGTTGCGGGTGGACAACCATACACGGTCTCCGACCTGGTAGGAAGGAGCAGGCGCTCGTCTGCGATCAGCCTGGAGTCTCTGGCGCTGCGCAGAGACCTCAAGGGACTTCTGGATCAGTACCCAAGAAGCACGTAGGACGGAAAGGTGATCCTCCACAGCCGGAATATCCTGGGGAGAGAATACCTCCGGTAACACGGCAGGTTGGAACCCATAATTGGCCATGAAGGGAGACGTCCCAGAGGAAGAGTTCACCGCCGTGTTCCTGGCAAACTCAGCCCAAGGCAGGAGGTCAACCCAATTGTCTTGGTGATCGGAGACATAGCAACGAAGGAATTGCTCCAAGGCCTGATTGGATCGTTCTGCGGCCCCATTGGACTGAGGGTGGTAGGCCGAGGAGAAGGAGAGATGAATCCCCAACTGGGAGCAAAAGGCGCGCCAGAACCTGGACACAAACTGACTCCCCTGATCCGACACAATCTCCTTGGGCAAACCGTGCAACTGGAAGACCTCCCTGGCAAAAATCGTGGCCAACTCTTGTGCAGAGGGTAACTTCTTGAGAGGAACACAGTGGCACATTTTGGAAAACCGATCCACAATCATGAGAATGACCGTATGGCCTCGGGATGCAGGGAGGTCCACAATGAAATCCATCCCCAGGTCTGACCATGGGCGCTCCCCGGTGGCTATGGGTTGCAGAAGGCCCAACGGAAGGTGCCGAGGGGACTTACTCTGGGCACAAACGGAGCATGCCGCTACATATGCGGCGATGTCGGAACGTAGGGAAGGCCACCAGAACAGACGTGAAACAGCCCAGGACAGCTGATTCTTTCCAGGATGCCCCGCGGTCTTGGAGTTATGGTAGGTTCGCAACAACCGAGTGCGCAACTCCTCAGGCACAAAACATCTGCCGTTGGGTCTCCCAGAGGGAGCACCAGATTGAGCCGCCAAAATCTGCTCACCCAGGGGAGAGGTCAGGCTGGTGAGAATGGCGGCCAAGATCTGATTCGGAGGTATGACCGAAGTCGGAATCGACTCCTCCCTGGACAGCTCGGAGTACTGCCGTGATAAGGCATCCGCCCTGATGTTCTTGGAACCGGGTAGGTAGGAGACCACGTAATTAAAACGTGACAAGAACAGAGCCCATCTGGCCTGACGTGGTGTCAATCTCTTGGCCTCAGAAAGGTAGGTCAGATTCTTGTGGTCCGTCAGGATGAGGACCGGAACCACCGAACCCTCGAGCAAGTGCCTCCATTCTTTAAGGGCCTGCACGATGGCCAATAACTCCCTGTCACCAATCTGATAGTTGCACTCCGCGGAAGACAGTTTCCGGGAGTAAAACCCACAAGGAAGCAGAGGACCCTCTGGTGTTCTACGCTGAGACAGAAGGGCGCCTACTCCCGTCTCAGACGCGTCCACCTCGAGGACAAAGGGCAACCCAGGGTTGGGATGCGACAGAATCGGAGCCGACACAAAGGCGGACTTTAGAGCCTCAAAAGCTCGGATGGCCTCGAGCGGCCAGACCTGGGAATTACTGCCCTTCCTGGTCAGATCCGTGAGAGGCTTGGCTAGCATGGAAAAGTCCCTGATGAACTTCCGATAATAATTGGCGAAGCCCAAAAAGCGCTGCAGGGAACGAAGACCACTGGGCTGGGGCCACTGTAAGACAGCCGAAACCTTCTCAGGATCCATGGAGAACCCCTCAGCGGAAATGATGTAACCTAAGAAGGTTACCTGGGATCGGTGAAATTCGCATTTCTCAAGCTTACCGAACAGCTTGTTCTCTCGTAACCGTTGCAACACTCGTCTGACATCCAGAATGTGGGCCTCCATGGATTCAGAATATACCAAGATGTCATCCAAATAGACCACCACACACTGCTGCAACAGGTCACGGAAAACATCGTTGATGAATTCCTGAAAGACTGCGGGCGCATTGCACAACCCAAAGGGCATAACCAAGGATTCATAATGACCGTTCCTGGTGTTAAACGCGGTCTTCCACTCATCGCCCGCCTTGATCCTTACCAGGTTATATGCCGCCCTCAGGTCGAGTTTGGTAAAGACCGTGGCCCCTTTAAGGCGATCGAACAGCTCGGAAATCAAGGGTATCGGGTAAGCATTCTTGATCGTGATGCGATTGAGACCCCTGTAATCGATGCAAGGCCTCAACTCACCGCCCTTCTTTTTCACAAAGAAAAATCCAGCCCCTGCCGGGGACGAGGATTTGCGAATGTGTCCGCGTGAAAGCGCCTCCCTCACGTACTCCTCCATGGCCTCATTCTCCGCTACCGACAGTGGATAGACTTTGCCATGAGGAGGAACGGCACCAGATTGTAACTCTATGGCACAATCGTATGGGCGGTGCGGAGGTAGGGCAACCGCGCGCACCATTTCGAATACATCCCGGTACTCCTCGTATTCAGGAGGCAACAGAGAGTCCGAGGAAGTACACAGCAACTTGACAGACCCATGGATGCAACTAGCCCCACACTGCGGTGACCACGAGAGGATCTCAACCGATCTCCAATCGAAAGTCGGATTATGCTTCCGGAGCCAGGGGTACCCCAAGACCACCGAGTAGTGTGGAGACGAAATAACCTGGAGGCAGACCGACTCTCTGTGAACGGCACCAATGGCTATCCCCACTGGAAGGGTCTCATGAGTCACGTGTGGCGGCAGAAGGGGTCTGCCGTCTATCGCCTCAAGAGCCAGTGGGGAACCTCGAGCCTGCAGAGGAATGGAATTGGCGGCAGCGAACACATTATCAATGAACAAACCACCAGCACCAGAGTCCACCAACGCCTGGGTCGTCACCGAGCCCCCGACCCAGGAGAGGACAACAGTGATCAGTGGTTTGTCAACACGGGAAACCGGGGACGAGGAGACTCCACCCAAGATCTGCCCCCGACAGGATCTCAGGTGCGAGCGTTTCCCGGACGGTTCGGACATGCCAACCGAAAATGCCCACCGAGACCACAGTACATGCATCGGCCCTCGCGTCTCCGGAGTACCCTCTCCCCCTCGGACAGGCGAGCAAACCCCAGCTGCATGGGTTCACCCCCAGACAAGTCATCCCCAGGAGGCGTGGGAGGAGAGGGAGGCACGGGTGGGACAGCAAACGTAGGCGCCAATCTGTTAGAAAACCTCCGCAGGCTCTCCTTAAAGGAAGGTCTCTCCCTGAGTCTGGTGTCAATCAAAATCAGGAAAGAAATAAGAGACTCGAGCTCCACTGGTAGGTCCTTAGCTGCAACCTCATCCTTCAAGGCATCCGAGAGACCATGAGAGAAAGCAGCGACCAGAGCCTCATTATTCCAGCCCACCTCTGCTGCCAGGGTATGAAACTCAATGGCGTATTCAGCTACGGATCGTGAACCCTGTCTGATGGACATAAGGAGCTTCGCAGCAGAGGCAGCACGAGCCGGCACATCGAATACCTTCCGAAGAGAAGCAACAAAACCGGAAAACTCGGCAACCACCGGATTGTTGTTCTCCCATAAAGGGCTGGCCCAGGCCAAAACCTTGTCCGAGAGCAGCGAGATCAAGAAGCCCACCTTTGATCTCTCAGTGGGAAAGGCATGTGGCAGCAACTCGAAATAAATGCACACCTGGTTAAGGAAACCTCGGCACTGAGTTGGCTCTCCCCCAAAGCGCTGTGGAAGAGGGGCAGAACCGGTCATACCCCGAAACACCGCAGGTGCAACAACAGGTGTCGGGGTAGACTCTGGCGCAACAACCGGAGCGGCAGTAGGAGCGGGCCCAGGAGCGACAACCGACCCATCGGCAACGGGAGCGAAATGAGCCGTGCGTTCAAGCAGGGTTTGCAACGCCACAGCGAACCGACCCAACAGGTGATCCTGCTGATCAAGTCTGGCAACCATCGTGGGTAGCGAGGATGGCCCTGTACCGTCAGAATTCATGGCTTGGTCCTAATGTCACGGAACCATGAACCAGACGTACAACAAGGGATAAGTGAAAATAAGAAGGCTTTATTGAAAATAAAGCTGTAAAGCAAAAGTCCAAACGGATGGCGAAACCGAAGCAGAGTCTTTGCGAAGCCAGAGGTCAGGAACCAGAAGGGTAGTCAGACGAAGCCAGGATCAGGAACCAGCAGGGTAGTCAGACGAAGCCAGGATCAGGAACCAGCAGGGTAGTCGGACGAAACCAGGATCAGGAACCAGCAGGGTAGTCGGACGAAACCAGGATCAGGAACCAGAAGCAGCAGCAGTCTAGAAGCATGTGAACACAGGCGGACCAAGCAAGGAACTGAAGCCACAGACCTCCTATATATATGAGCTAGGCATCCAGCTCCTCCCAGTGGGAAGGAGGAACCGCAGGGTGGGAGGCTACAAGAAACCCAGAAACCAAGATGGCCGCCAGCACATGTCAAACGAAGGAGAACAGCAAGAAGGTAAGACCATGACAGTCACCCACCACTGGAACAGGCCACTGTCACACATTTAGGCCCAGGCACCCAGGCAGAGGAGAGAGGTCCCGTAACAGAGAATCTGGCCTTATGTCAGCGCAGAATCAGTCTTCATGTCATAGCAGAGAATCAGGCTTCACGTCACCCACCACTCGAACAGGCCACTGTCACACATTTAGGCCCCGGCACCCAGACAGAGGAGAGCGGTCCCGTAACAGAGAATCTGGCCTTATGTCAGCGCAGAATCTGTCTTCATGTCATAGCAGAGAATCAGGCTTCACATCACCCACCACTGGAACAGGCCACTGTCACACATTTAGGCCCCGGCACCCAGACAGAGGAGAGAGGTCCTGTAACAGAGAATCTGGCCTTATGTCAGCACAGAATCTGTCTTTATGTCATAGCAGAGAATCAGGCATCACGTCACCCACCACTGGAACAGGCCACTGTCACACATTTAGGCCCAGGCACCCAGGCAGAGGAGAGAGGTCCCATAACAGAGAATCTGGCCTTATGTCAGCGCAGAATCAGTCTTCATGTCATAGCAGAGAATCAGAATTCACGTCACCCACCACTGGAACAGGCCACTGTCACACATTTAGGCCCCGGCACCCAGACAGAGGAGAGAGGTCCTGTAACAGAGAATCTGGCCTTATGTCAGCACAGAATCTGTCTTCATGTCATAGCAGAGAATCAGGCATCACGTCACCCACCACTGGAACAGGCCACTGTCACACATTTAGGCCCAGGCACCCAGGCAGAGGAGAGAGGTCCCATAACAGAGAATCTGGCCTTATGTCAGCGCAGAATCAGTCTTCATGTCATAGCAGAGAATCAGGCTTCACGTCACCCACCACTGGAACAGGCCACTGTCACACATTTAGGTCCAGGCACCCAGGCAGAGGAGAGAGGTCCCGTAATAGAGAATCTGGCCTTATGTCAGCACAGAATCTGTCTTCATGTCATAGCAGAGAATCAGGCATCACGTCACCCACCACTGGAACAGGCCACTGTCACACATTTAGGCCCAGGCACCCAGGCAGAGGAGAGAGGTCCCATAACAGAGAATCTGGCCTTATGTCAGCGCAGAATCAGTCTTCATGTCATAGCAGAGAATCAGGCTTCACGTCACCCACCACTGGAACAGGCCACTGTCAGACATTTAGGTCCAGGCACCCAGGCAGAGGAGAGAGGTCCCGTAACAGAGAATCTGGCCTTATGTCAGCACAGAATCAGTCTTCATGTCATAGCAGAGAATCAGGCATCACGTCACCCACCACTGGAACAGGCCACTGTCACACATTTAGGCCCAGGCACCCAGGCAGAGGAGAGAGGTCCCGTAACAGAGAATCTGGCCTTATGTCAGCGCAGAATCTGTATTCATGTCATAGCAGAGAATCAGGCTTCACGTCACCCACCACTGGAACAGGCCACTGTCACACATTTAGGCCCAGGCACCCAGGCAGAGGAGAGAGGTCCCGTAACAGAGAATCTGGCCTTATGTCAGCACAGAATCTGTCTTCATGTCATAGCAGAGAATCAGGCATCACGTCACCCACCACTGGAACAGGCCACTGTCACACATTTAGGCCCAGGCACCCAGGCAGAGGAGAGAGGTTCCGTAACAGAGAATCTGGCCTTATGTCAGCGCAGAATCAGTCTTCATGTCATAGCAGAGAATCAGGCTTCACGTCACCCACCACTGGAACAGGCCACTGTCACACATTTAGGCCCCGGCACCCAGACAGAGGAGAGAGGTCCTGTAACAGAGAATCTGGCCTTATGTCAGCGCAGAATCAGTCTTCATGTCATAGCAGAGAATCAGGCTTCACGTCACCCACCACTGGAACAGGCCACTGTCACATATTTAGGCCCAGGCACCCAGGCAGAGGAGAGAGGTCGCGTAACAGAGAATCTGGCTTCATGTCAGCACAGAATAAGTCTTCATGTCATAGCAGAGAATCAGGCTTCACGTCACCCACCACTGGAACAGGCCACTGTCACACATTTAGGCCCCGGCACCCAGACAGAGGAGAGGTTCATTCAACTTTAGGTTGCCCCGCAATATAATGGTAAAATGAAATTAAAAATAGTATTGAATGAGGAAGTGCCCTGGAGTAGAATAATATATTGTTAAGGGGATGTAGTTAATATCTAATCTGCACAAGGGATGGACAGGTCCTGTGGGATCCATGCCTGGTTCATTTTTATGAACGTCAGCTTGTCCACATTGGCTGTAGACAGGCGGCTGCGTTTGTCTGTAATGACGCCCCCTGCCGTGCTGAATACACGTTCAGACAAAACGCTGGCCGCCGGGCAGGCCAGCACCTCCAAGGCATAAAAGGCTAGCTCTGGCCACGTGGACAATTTGGAGACCCAGAAGTTGAATGGGGCCGAACCATCAGTCAGTACGTGGAGGGGTGTGCACAGGTACTGTTCCACCATGTTAGTGAAATGTTGCCTCCTGCTAACACGTTCCGTATCAGGTGGTGGTGCACTTAGCTGTGGCGTGTTGACAAAACTTTTCCACATCTCTGCCATGCTAACCCTGCCCTCAGAGGAGCTGGGCGTGACACAGCTGCGTTGGCGACCTCTTGCTCCTCCTCTGCCTTCGCCTTGGGCTTCCACTGGTTCCCCTGTGACATTTGGGAATGCTCTCAGTAGCGCGTCTACCAACGTGCGCTTGTACTCGCGCATCTTCCTATCACACTCTAGTGTAGGAAGTAAGGTGGGCACATTGTCTTTGTACCGGGGATCCAGCAGGGTGGCAACCCAGTAGTCCGCACACGTTAAAATGTGGGCAACTCTGCTGTCGTTGCGCAGGCACTGCAGCATGTAGTCGCTCATGTTTGCCAGGCTGCCCAGAGGTAAGGACAAGCTGTCCTCTGTGGGAGGCGTATCGTCATCGTCCTGTGTTTCCCCCCAGCCACGCACCAGTGATGGGCCCGAGCTGCTTTGGGTGCCACCCCGCTGTGAACATGCTTCATCCTCATCCTCCTCCACCTCCTCCTCATCCTCGTCCTCCTCATCCTCCAGTAGTGGGCCCTGTCTGGCCACATTTGTACCTGGCCTCTGGTGTTGCAAAAAACCTCCCTCTGAGACACTTCGAAGAGACTGGCCTGAAAGTGCTAAAAATGACCCCTCTTCCTCCTCTTCCTCCTGGGCCACCTCCTCTTCCATCATCCCCCTAAGTGTTTTCTCAAGGAGACATAGAAGTGGTATTGTAACGCTGATAACGGCGTCATCGCCACTGGCCATGTTGGTGGAGTACTCGAAACAGCGCAACAGGGCACACAGGTCTCGCATGGAGGCCCAGTCATTGGTGGTGAAGTGTGTCTGATCCACAGTGCGACTGACCCGTGCGTGCTGCAGCTGAAACTCCACTATGGTCTGTCCAGCATATGCAAGGTGGAGTTCCACCTGGTGGGTACGTCGCATATGAGGCGGTGAGCGGGAAGGCCGAAGTTACGCTGTAGCGCAGACAGGCGAGCAGCGGCAGGGTGTGAACGCCGGAAGTGCGAACAGACGGCCCGCACTTTATGCAGCAGCTCTGACATGTCGGGGTAGTTGCGAATGAACTTCTGCACCACCAAATTCAGCACATGTGCCAGGCAAGGGATGTGCGTCAAACCGGCTAGTCCCAGAGCTGCAACGAGATTTCGCCCATTATCGCACACCACCAGGCCGGGCTTGAGGCTCACCGGCAGCAACCACTCGTCGGTCTGTTGTTCTATACCCCGCCACAACTCCTGTGCGGTGTGGGGCCTGTCCCCCAAACATATGAGTTTCAGAATGGCCTGCTGACGTTTACCCCGTGCTGTGCTGAAGTTGGTGGTGAAGTTGTGTGGCTGACTGGATGAGCAGGTGGAAGAAGAGGAGGAGGAAGCTGAGTAGGAGGAGGAGGAGACAGGAGGCAAAGAATGTTGCCCTGCGATCCTTGGCGGCGGAAGGACGTGCGCCAAATAGCTCTCCGCCTGGGGCCCAGCCGCCACTACATTTACCCAGTGTGCAGTTAGGGAGATATAGCGTCCCTGGCCATGCTTACTGGTCCACGTATCTGTGGTTAGGTGGACCTTGCCATAGATGGCGTTGCGCATTGCACACTTGATTTTATCGGACACTTGTTTGTGCAGGGAAGGCACGGCTCTCTTGGAGAAGTAGTGGCGGCTGGGAACAACATACTGTGGGACAGCAAGTGACATGAGCTGTTTGAAGCTGTGTGTGTCCACCAGCCTAAATGACAGCATTTCATAGGCCAGTAGTTTAGAAATGCTGGCATTCAGGGCCAGGGATCGAGGGTGGCTAGGTGGGAATTTACGCTTTCTCTCAAATGTTTGTGAGATGGAGAGCTGAACGCTGCCGTGTGACATGGTTGAGATGCTTGGTGACGCAGGTGGTGGTGTTGGTGGTACATCCCATGTTTGCTGGGCGGCAGGTGCCAACGTTCCTCCAGAGGCAGAGGAAGATGCCGAGGCGGCGGCAGCAGCAGCAGAAGAGGCCGAGGCGGCGGCAGCAGCAGAAGAGGCAGCAGGGGGAGCCTGAGTGACTTCCTTGTTTTTAAGGTGTTTACTCCACTGCAGTTCATGCTTTGCATGCAGGTGCCTGGTCATGCAGGTTGTGCTAAGGTTCAGAACGTTAATGCCTCGCTTCAGGCTCTGATGGCACAGCGTGCAAACCACTCGGGTCTTGTCGTCAGCACATTGTTTGAAGAAGTGCCATGCCAGGGAACTCCTTGAAGCTGCCTTTGGGGTGCTCGGTCGCGGCGGTCAGTAGCAGGCGGAGTCTCTTGGCGGCGGGTGTTCTGATTTTGCCCACTGCTCCCTCTTTTGCTACGCTGTTGGCTCGGTCTCACCACTGCCTTTTCCTCCGAACTCTGAAAGTCAGTGGCACGACCTTCATTCCATGTGGGTTCTAGGACCTCATCGTCCCCTGCATCGTCTTCCACCCAGTCTTGACCCCTGACCTCCTGTTCAGTCTGCACACTGCAGAAAGACGCAGCAGTTGGCACCTGTGTTTCGTCATCATCAGAGACGTGCTGAGGTGGTATTCCCATGTCCTCATCATCAGGAAACATAAGTGGTTGTGCGTTAGTGCATTCTATCTCTTCCACCCCTGGTGAAGAGCTAGGTGGATGCCCTTGGGAAACCCTGGCAGCAGAGTCTTCAAACAGCATAAGAGACTGCTGCATAACTTGAGGCTCAGACAGTTTCCCTGATATGCATGGGGGTGATGTGACAGACTGATGGGCTTGGTTTTCATGCGCCATCTGTGCGCTTTCTGCAGAAGACTGGGTGGGAGATAATGTGAACTTGCTGGATGCACTGTCGGCCACCCAATTGACTAATGCCTGTACCTGCTCAGGCCTTACCATCTTTAGAACGGCATTGGGCCCCACCAAATATCCCTGTAAATTCTGGCGGCTACTGGGACCTGGGGTAGTTGGTACACTAGGACGTGTGGCTGTGGCAGAACGGCCACGTCCTCTCCCAGCACCAGAGGGTCCACTAACACCACCACGACCATGTCCACGTCCGTGTCCCTTATTAGATGTTTTTCTCATTGTTCCCGTTCACCACAATTTTGAGAATGGCAAATTTGGGAATAGTTTTTCAACCCAGAAAATAAAAAGTGCTTTTACGGTCACTACAAATAACTTGACCAGCTAAAACAGTACAGATTTGGTTGAATAGAGATGTGAGGCCTGTTTTTTTTTGCGCTGTGTGACAGGTATAGGTTTAATCACAGAATCAGACTTCTATCTGCACGCTAGCGTGTGTCTTAGGTTTTTCTGAATGACACTATCAGCACCTTCAATGTAAGATATCCTTTTTGGGATAGATTTCAAGTAGGCCTCATATACCAGAAACTAGTTATTTTGAGAATGGCAAATTTGGGAATAGTTTTTCAACCCAGAACAAAAAGTGTGCTTTTACGGTCACTACAAATAACCTGACCAGCTAAAACAGTACAGATTTGGTTGAATAGTAATGTCAGGTCTATTTTTTAGGCGCTGGGTGACTGGCTCAACTTGCCCCTGATGTAGTATATGGCCAAAAAATAACCACACTGTTGATGGTTAAATGCACTTGGGTGACACAGGCTCAGCCTGCACCAGATGTAGTATATGGCCAAAAAATAATCAGACTGTTGATGGTTAAATGCACTTCGGTGACACAGGCTCAGCCTGCAGCTGATGTAGTATATGGCCAAAAAATAACCAGACTGTTGATGGTTAAATGCACTTCGGTGACACAGGCTCAGCCTGCAGCTGATGTAGGATATAGCACAAAATAACCACACTATTGATGGTTAAATACACTTGGTGATAGCTTGTGCTGGTGCACCACAAGTCACAAAATGGCCGCCGATCACCCCAGAAAAAAAGTGATCTAAAAACGCTCTGGGCAGCCTCAAAAAAGTGAGCAAGTCAATATTAGCACTTCAATGATCCACAGCTGCAGATCTATCACAGAATAAATGTCTTTTGGAGGAGTTAATCTGCCTAATCTCGCCCTAACGTCGCAGCTGCAACCTCTCCCTATGCTTGAATCAGCAGAGTGACGTGCAGCGCTACGTGACCCAAGCTTATATAGAGGCTGGGTCACATGCTGCACTGGCCAATCACAGCCATGCCAATAGTAGGCAAAATAGTAGGCAAGGCTGTGATGGCCTCTTGGGGCAAGTAGTATGACGCTTGTTGATTGGCTGCTTTGCAGCCTTTCAAAAAGCGCCAAGAAAGCGCCGAACACCGAACTCGAACACAGACTTTTACGAAAATGTTCGGGTTCGGGTCCGTGTCACGGACACCCCAAAATTCGGTACGAACCCGAACTATACAGTTCGTGTTCGCTCATCCCTAGTCTCAATATCTGTAAACTGGAAAAGCCCTTTAAGAGTGACATTATTTTTTTTAGTATGAATATAATGCATTCTCTGTCAATGCGATGAAGACAATGAAAAGCTTCCATCCTTCTATCCCTTGATGGGCAGTTCACAATAAATTCAGGTTATGCTTAGTATTTATTGTAGACACAGCGTTTGATTGAATTATTTTTAACCCACTTGTTGTTTCTTCCCTGGCAGCACCCGTCGCCCATCCATCAATCATCGGCAAGTGATTTATGACATCACGCTTCCTGCATTTAGCAACATTTTTTTTTAGAGAAGAACATTCTTGTCATCGGAATACATACAGGATGTCAGAGCTATAATCTACCCTTTACCTTAAAAGAACATTTTACCTTAATTGTTATTCAGAGAAAGCCTTGAAATTTAAGTTAATACATATAACTCTAGAGGGAATTAGAAGAAATAATATATGCTGAGCTGACAAAAAGAAGTGTTATCCCTGATAAATGACTTTTTTGACGTCATGTGGAATGAATTAAACATTACAGTATTTCAGCGCCTATTATCACTCAGAAATGAACATTCGGAATATACACTCACCTAAAGAATTATTAGGAACACCATACTAATACAGTGTTGGGCCCCCTTTTGCCTTCAGAACTGTATATTTCTACGTGGCATTGATTCAACAAGGTGCTGATAACATTCTTTAGAAATGTTGGCCCATTTTGATAGGATAGCATCTTGCAGTTGATGGAGATTTGAGGGATGCACATCCAGGGCACGAAGCTCCCGTTCCACCACATCCCAAAGATGCTCTATTGGGTTGAGATCTGGTGACTGTGGGGGCCATTTTAGTTCAGTGAACTCATTGTCATGTTCAAGGAACCAATTTGAAATGATTCGAGCTTTGTGACATGGTGCATTATCCTGCTTAAAGTAGCCATCAGAGGATGGATACATGTTCTCATTCTGTTTACGCCAAATTCGGACTCTACCATTTGAATGTCTCAACAGAAATCGAGACTCATCAGACCAGGCAACATTTTTCCAGTCTTCAACAGTCCAATTTTGGTGAGCTCGTGCAAATTGTAGCCTCTTTTTCCTATTTGTAGTGGAGATGAGTGGTACCCGGTGGGGTCTTCTGCTGTTGTAGCCCATCCGCCTCAAGGTTGTGCGTGTTGTGGCTTCACAAATGTAACGAGTGGTTATTTCAGTCAACGTTGCTCTTCTATCAGCTTGAATCAGTCGGCCCATTCTCCTCTGACCTCTAGCATCCACAAGGCATTTTTGCCCACAGGACTGCCGCATACTGGATGTTTTTCCCTTTTCACACCATTCTTTGTAAACCCTAGAAATGGTTGTGCGTGAAAATCCCAGTAACTGAGCAGATTGTGAAATACTCAGACCGGCCCGTCTGGCACCAACAACCATGCCACGCTCAAAATTGCTTAAATCACCTTTCTTTCCCATTCTGACATTCAGTTTGGAGTTCAGGAGATTGTCTTGACCAGGACCACATCCCTAAATGCATTGAAGCAACTGCCATGTGATTGGTTGACTAGATAATTGCATTAATGAGAAATAGAACAGGTGTTCCTAATAATTCTTTAGGTGAGTGTAGATTCTTATATCTTTAATTTATATCTATAAAGAAGGACGTATATATGTGTGTATGTATGTATGTTGCGCAATCACTAAAAACACAACCATCGATTTCAACGAAACTTGGTATACACATCCCTTGCTACCTGAAAGAAATCTTGTGGGGGTCACAGCTCTCTAGGACGTACCGTTCCTGAGATATTCCCAAAAAATGACCTGCATTAGCCAATACAAGCCTGCAAGTTTTTTCTCTTCATATCTCAACTGCCATACACACAGACAGCCTTATCAGCCAATAGAAGCTCGCAGGCGCTTAGTCTCCACATACACACAGTTTTACTCCAGGTTTCCATAACAACCCAACCATTTTTCTTCACTACACGAAGACTTGTGTCGCACAACTACACTACTACATGTGTCGCGCGACACTGATGTCGCACCAATGTCGCGTGACAATTTTTATAATGATAGTCTATGGTGTTCCACTGCGACATGTGACATCTTGGATGGATTTTTTGCAACTGTCGTGTCGCAGCATGTCACATGTCACAGTGCGACACCATAGCCTATCATTATTAAAACTGTTGAGACAAAATGTCACTCGACACATGTCGTTGTGTAGCCCTAGCATTGAGGGGGCAGGGCGCTGTGGAGATCACTGTTATGGGGGGATACTGTCAAGATCTTTTAATGACACACACAAACATTAAATTAAATAGATGAAATATACCCGTGCGTAGCCAGGTTCTTCTGCTAGTATCTATAATAATAAAATCTCTATGTGAGTGCGCTGTGTCCGTGTGTGTGTCACCAGTTGTGCACAGGGCATGCGCGGCGTCCAATCAGGAGACAACGCTCCACACGGACACAGCGTTACACACAAGTTTCCCTGCAGCCTGACTGCCCACAGGGCCACAGTTCCCCCGCCGCCGTCCGCTCCTCTCTTGGCTCAGGAGATGCAGAGCGCGCAGCATCCCCCCCCTCCCCTTTCAGGATGGCAGAGTGTTAGCTGTAATGTCCAGCTAACACTCTTCTTGAAACAGCCGACATCGGTGCTGGCACCGATGTCGGCTTTTTAACCCCTCCATTGCCGTGCTCCTTAGGGACCACTGTATGGAAGGGCTAACCATCGGGCCGCTGCTCTGCCCTGGCAGTGGCCCGATGCTTGAAGGTTTAATGTCCCCCCTGCACACAACACCCCCGCCCCCCTTCAAGATGGCAGAGTGCGCAGCACCACCCCCCCACACACACACACTCTTTCAGGAT
The DNA here is from genome assembly GCF_905171765.1 of Bufo bufo. Taxonomy (NCBI): domain Eukaryota; kingdom Metazoa; phylum Chordata; class Amphibia; order Anura; family Bufonidae; genus Bufo; species Bufo bufo. The sequence continues at coordinate 562,675,921 of NC_053392.1, read as the reverse complement.
TGCAGAGCGGCAGCGGGCAGAGTGTTAGCTGTAATGTACAGCTAACACTTTGCTTGAAACAGCCGACATTGGTGCTGGCACCGATGTCGGCCATTTAACCTCTTCCATGCAGTGGTCTTTAGGGACTGTTGTATGGAGGGGCTAACCATCGGGGCGCTGCTCTGCTGTGGCAGCAGTTGATGCTTGAAGGGTAAACTGAGGGAGCTTCCTCCCTCCCCCATCGGGCCGCTGCGGCCTAATGGTTACCATGGCAACCGGACGCATTCAGAGGCATCCGGCTTGCCGTGGTATAAGGGTAAAAGAGAAAAACAATGGAGGTTGTACCACTGTACGAATTTTTATCACCGCAATAAAAGAACCGACGGCTCAAAAATTACAGGAGTGCTGGATTGTTTTTCTCTTTTACCCTTGTCTCAAGAGGTCTCACCATGGTTTCCTGTGCACCCAAGCACTGCAATAGATGTGGCAGGTGAGCTGGTTTACCCTACAAGTCTTGCCGTGGTATATCTAAGCTTGATCGGGCTTAGTGTGAGTTCAATACACTATATAGTGTACTATCATGTATTGTAAGCCATCAGACCCAGTGGATCTTCAAGAACTAAGTGGGTCTCGGTCCAAACAATGTAAAAAAAAAGTTAAGAAAGTAAAAAAAAACTAAAAAAAAACTTTAGACCGTTACCTCATCCCACAAAAAATTAACCCCTACATAAGCCAATAGTCCAAAAAATAAAACAAATATAGCTTTCAGAAAATGGAGACACAAAAATGATATTTGTTTTCAAAAATGCTTTTATTGAATAAAATAAAGTAAAAAAATGCACATATTAGATATCGTCATGTCCGTAACAACCTGCTCTATAAAAATAGCATGTGATCCAACCCATCTGGTGAACACCATAAAAAAATAAAATAAAAAATGTGCCAAAAAAAATCTATTTTTTATCACCTTACATCACAAAAAGTGTAATACCAAGCAATCAAAAAGTCATATGTGCCCCATAATGGTACCAATCAAACCGTCATCTCATCCCGCAAAAATTGAGACCCTACCTAAGACAATCTTTTTTTTCAAAAATTATTTTATTGTGTAAACTAAAATAAAAAAAATGCTGGCCGCTTGGGGTGTGCAGGGGTTAGGAGTACTGGGTATTGCGAAACGGATGGGGGGTAATAGGGCTATGGGTGCTGGGGCCAGCGGGTCGTTGGGGGAATCATTACAGGGTTCGAAAGATACTGATGGCGTTAGGGAGAGTGAGTGTGGTAAGGCTAAGGACGGGGGGGAGCCACGTTTAGATGACGCTGCGCGAGGGGAGGTATATGTTTGCTTTGAGGGGCCTCTGGGGGCACACTTGAGGATGGAGGTAAAAGAAAAAATTTGGAAAGGGGAATATGTGGACATTTTCTCATTGCTCCCATTTAAGAGGTTTAATTTGGATAGGGAGAGGAAGGATGCTAAAAAGAAAGAAGACGAGGATATGTGGCGGTATCGTTTGATTCCGCTGACTTTTTCCAACTAGATGCAGGCGTTTGTGATCCTGGCCAGTGTCATTGGGGAGAATTGTTCTGCGCTTTTCTGTTATCTGGACGCGATAGGGAAGGCGTATAGGGTATATGGGGCGCTCGGGTGGTTGAGGTATGATGAGCAATTTTGGCAACGAAAAGCGGCTCGGTCTAGCATCCGGTGGGATCATAAAGATATAGGGCCCAGGGGGTTCTGGGCAATCAGATCGCTCAGCGGCCTTACAAAGGGGGTTATGTTTCCAGTTTAACGAGGGTGGATGCATGTATGGGGATAAGTGCAAAATTAAGCACGAGTGTTCCTCATGTGGGGGGAATCATGGAGCACAGCGGTGCTTTAAAGGTCGTAGAGGAAAAGAGGGGGGCGAGGGGTATGGAAAAGGGGTGGACGCCAATTTGGGTAACTGAGATGGTACCCTTTCTAAATAGGTACCCTAATGTGGAGGTGGCAGCGTTTTTGATTGGGGGTTTTAGGGAGGGTTTTCGGATTCCATTCATTGGGGGCGATTTTTGGCAAGGGAAAAAAAATTGAAGTCGGCGATGGAGCGTCCAGGGGTGGTGACCGAAAAATTGCGAAAAGAGGTGGAGTTAGGTCGCATGGCAGGGCCCTTTTGGTACCTGCTGATGCAAGATCTGCTGGTGTCCACATTGGGGTTGTGCCAAAGAGGGAGCCTAACAAATTTCGCCTTATCCACCACCTTTCATTTCCAAAAGGGGGTTTGGTTAACGACGGGATTGCGCCAGAATTGTGTTCGGTGGTGTATACCTCGTTCGATGAGGCGGTTCGTTGGGTCTGGGCTTATGGGCAGGGAGCGTTGTTGGCTAAGGTGGATATTGAGGCGGCTTTTCGTCTATTACTGGTACACCCGGATTGTCAGTACTTGCTGGGTTGTTTTTGGCCCGTTTTTTTTTTTTTGTTGATTGGTGTTTGCCTATGGGTTGTTCGGTGTCGTGCGATTATTTTGAGACATTCAGCACATTTTTGGAATGGGTGGCGCGTGAGTGGTCGGGTTGGGGTTCGATTATCCACTATTTGGATGATTTTTTCTGTTTATTGGGCCGCCAGGTTCAAATTGATGCTCTATTCATTCTTTTAAAGTCATGTCAGAACTTTTTGGGGTTCCCTTGGCACGGGAAAAAATGGAAGGCCCTACGACGGTGCTGAGTTTTTTGGGTATCGTCATCGATACTTTGGCGGTGGAGTGCAGGTTGCCTGAGGACAAGTTAGATGATCTTCGACGTGAGGTGTCGTTGGCGTGTGGGCATCAAAAGATGCGTCTACATGAGTTGCAGTCTTTGTTGGGTAAGCTAAATTTTGCATGCCATATTATGCCAATGGGGCGGATTCTTTTGTAGGAAATTGGCCAGGGCGACTGCGGGGGTTAAGGCTCCTCATCATTTTGTGCGGCTTAATCGGGAGCTGCGGGATGATTTAAAGGTGTGGGCTTCCTTTTTGGAAAGATATAATGGGCGGTCTTTATGGATGGCTGATGGGGTGTTGGCGGCAGAGCTGGACTTGTTTACTGATGCGGCGGGTGGGCACGGTTTTGGAGCGTATTTACAGGGGGGTCGGTGGTGTGTAGGCGAGTGGCCGCTGATATGGAAGGAAGAAGGCTGGGTGAAGAATTTAGTGTTGCCAGAGCTTTTTCCCATTGTAATGGCGGTGTCCATTTGGGGGGAATCTTTTCGAAATAGGAATGTGTGATTTCATTGTGACAACTTAGGGGTGGTGGACGCTATTAATCGTATTTCGGCTTGCTTGTGTGCTTGCTTCAGCATTTGGTTTTGGGTTGTCTATCACTGAATGCTTGGATAGTAGCAACTCATGTGCCTGGGGTAAGTAACTCAATTGCAGATGCCTTGTCTCGTTTTCAGTGGGACCGGTTTCGGGTGTTGGCATCGGAGGCGGACAAGCAGAGAGCGAGCTTTCCCCAGGAGCTGTGAAATCTGCCATTTGGTCGGTTGGAGAGTTGGTGAGGGGATCCTTGACTGGGGAGACACCTGGGCGGCATATGATAAGGCATGGGGGTGTTGGGAGAAATGGTGTCAGCGTTTTCAGGGGCACGGTCTAGAAGATGGGGTTCTGTTGTTGTTGTTTGTTGGGCATTGCAGAGAGGAGGGGTGGTCGGTGTCCAGAATGGGGAAGTTTATGGCGGGAGTGGCTTTTGGTTGTAAGTGTCGGGCAAAGCCGGATGTGACAAAATCATTTTGGGTGTTGCAGGCATTGAAGGGTTGGAGGAGGCGGTATCCAAGTGAGGATCAGCGTAGGCCTATTTCCTTCACGCTGTTAGCAAACATGGTGGAGCAATTGGGTCGGGTTTGTGTGTCAGTTGGCGAGGTTAGGTTGTTTCAGTTAGCTTTTTCTTTGGCCTTTTTTGGGACATTGCGCATTGGGGAATTGGTCAGTCCGAGTAAGAGCCGTGGGGGTGGGCTTCAGAGAGAGGATGTGGAGTTATTTGCTGACAGGGTGGAATTTTGTATTAGGAGGTCTAAAACAGATCAGTTGGGTCGGGTTGTCGGGTTGTTTTATACCAGGTAGTGGGATCGGTCGCGTGCCCGGTTTGGTGTCTTAAAGAATTTTGGGGGAACATGGTTGAGGGTAATGGGCCAATGTTGGTGCATGAGGATGGGTCTTTTCTTTCACGTTTCCAGCTTTTAGCAGTGTTACGGGCTTATTTGGCAAGGTTGGATAGAGACCCCTCGCTGTTTGGGAGTCACTCTTTCCGGAATGGCACGGCCAAGGAGGCCGCTAGGAGGGGGCTGGGGGATGACGTCATTCATCATATTGGGCGGTGGGAGTCTATCCGGTTCCGGTCCAATGTTAGGCCGGCGTTGTTATAAGAGGGGGACTGGTGTTTTTCAGGGTTGGGTGGCATGTGAGGGACGTTTTTGTTGATACAGTCCTGGTCAAAAGTTTAAGACCACTTGAAAAATGGCAAAAAATCATATTTAGCATGGCTGGATCTTAACAAAGTTCAAGTAGAGCTTCAACATGCAACAAGAAGAAATGGGAGTGAGACAAAACATTTTTTGAGCATTCAATTTAATGAAAACAACAAATAAACTGAAACAGGCTGTTTTTCAGCTGATCAAAAGTTTAGGACCACACCTCCAAAAAAAACCTCCGCCATTATTGTTTATCACTTCAAAAATTTGTTTTGGCATGCTTGATGCAAGCGTTTCCATGAGGTGAGTGGAAACATTTCTCCAAGTGGTAAAGACGGCCGCACGAAGGCCAACTACTGTCTGAAACTGTTGTCCATTTTTGTAAACTTCCCTTGCCATCCATCCCCAAAGGTTATAAATTGGATTTAGATCAGGGGGACACGCAGGATGGGCCAAAAGAGTGATGTTATTCTCCTGGAAGAAGTCCCTTGTCCTGCGGGCATTTTGTACTGTAGCGTTGTCCTGTTGAAAAACCCAGTCGTTACTACACAGACGAGGGCCCTCAGTCATGAGGAATGCTCTCTGCAACATCTGGACATAGCCAGCGGCCGTTTGACACCCCTGCACTTCCTGAAGCTCCATTGTTCCACTGAAGGAAAAAGCACCCCAGACCATTATGGCACCCCCTCCACTGTGGCGCGTAGAAAACATCTCAGGTGGGATCTGCTTGTCATGCCAGTAACGTTGGAAACCATCAGGACCATCAAGGTAAAAAAAACTCTCATCAGAGAATACAACTTTCTTCCACCTTTGAATATCCCATGTTTGGTGCTCTCTTGCAAAGTCCAAACGAGCAGTTCTGTGGCGTTCAAGGAGACGAGGTCTTTGAAGACGTTTTTTGTTTTTGAAGCCGTCTGATGGTTATGGGGCTGCAGTCAGCACCAGTAAGGGCCTTAATTTGGGTCGAGGATCGTCCAGTGTCTTGACGGACAGCCAATTGGATCCTCCGGCTCAGTCCTGATAAAAATTTTTTGGGTCTTCCAATGTTTTGTCTCACTCTCATTTCTTCTTGTTGCATGTTGAAGCTCTACTTGGAACCTTGTTAAGATCCAACAATGTAAAATATGATTTTTTGCCATTTTTCAAGTGGTCTTAAACTTTTGATCAGGACTGTATGTTGTATTTTGTGTTTCCTGCAGGTGGTTCGGCGTGCCTGGTGTGGATCATGGGGCACTTGTACGTGTTCTGGGGAGCGCTGCGGGCAGCAGTTAGGCCGGATGGAAGGCAACCGGGTTTTCCAAGAGAGGTGGCAGTGATTCGCTGGTTGGGGATGAGAGGAATGCTGTGGAGTTGGGTTCTTCCAGAATTCCATAGATTTGCAAGGTTAGATGTTGCCCCAGGGGTATTGGTGTTACATGTGGGGGGGAATGATTTGAAAGTGCGTCCTTTTAGGGAGCTCACAAAGGACATTAAATTTGATTTGTTATGTTTGAGGGCTCAGTTTCCAGGTTTGGTGACAGTCTGGTCGGATATGGTGCCACAGAAGCAGTGGAGGGACGCTAGGTCGGTGGAGAGATCAATAAAGTCAGAATCAAAGTTAATAGGGCATTAGGGCGTTTTGCAGTGCGCCATAGGGATTTGGAAGCTGGTGTGGGGGAGTTTTGGAGGGGGGATGGAGTACACCTGAACGGGGTGGGGATTGATTTATGGTGTTCGGGTTTACAGGATGGGATTTAGTTGGCTTTGCGGGTGTGGCGGGACGCAAGGAGGTGAGGTGTCACCACCTTGGGTTGTGGGCGGTGGTGGGTCCTTGAAGTTGGTGGTTATGGTGGATCTGGCATGGTAGGGAGGGAGCCAAGTGGGCTCTGGACTCCCCAGGTACTAGAATTTGGGGCGTGATATGGTGGGTATCTGCCTACGTTTGTCGCCCATGGTTACCGTTTTCTGCCTCTGAGCTGGCGTTTATCGGCTAGAGGTAATTTAATTTAATTAAGGGGCGGGGCAGATACCCATCGGGTTTACAGGGCTCCAAGAACCTTCCCTGTGTTTCAGGTTCTTCTTGGGCGGGCCTTCAGGTGGGTAGGCCTTTTTGGGGGGTAAGTTATTTATAATATTTATTGTATGTTTTGTTATTTAATAAATGGCTGCTGTGGTCAATAAAATCCACCTGTGGTGTTGCGTCTTTATTTGGTTGGGAATTGGGGGACATAGGGGGGAACGACTCGACAGTACGCTTGTCATGGACAGGGAAATAAATTTCACAAATGTGTCTGTTACATTGTTGGGTGACAAATTCTCATCCTTTGCGCCAGAAAGTACATTTGTGGCCTACGCTGCATCTATGACAGTCCAATAAAACCATTAAATACTGATGTTACATTGTTGGTTGAAGAAATAACACTTTTTGTGCTAGATAGTACATTTGCAGCCTGCGCTGCATCTCTGGCAAGTCAAATAAAACCAGTAAAAACTGCTGTTACATTGCTGTTTGACAAATTCAAATTTTTTTGGACAGTGAAGAATTTCTATTAACCACCTCCCGACCGCCTAACGCAGGAATGCGTCCTGCGGGCGGCCGGGTTATTCCTCCTGGACGCATCGGCGCGTCCTCTCGCGAGATGCTAGATTTCCTGTGAACGCGCACACACAGGAGCGCGCGTTCACAGGATCGGAAGGTAAACGAGTTCATCTACAGCCTGCCCGCGGCGATCATTCGCTGGCAGGCTGTAGATGCGATTTTTTTTTTAACCCCTGAAAGGTATATCAGACGCTGTTTGGTTAACAGCGTCTGATATACCTGCTATCTGGTCCTCTGGTGGTCCCTTTTGCTTGGATCGACCACCAGAGGACACAGGCAGCTCTGTAAAGTAGCACCAATCACCACACTACACCCCCCCCGTCACTTATTAACCCCTGATCACCCCATATAGAATCCCTGATCAACCACCTGTCATTGATCACCCCCCTGTAAGGCTCCATTCAGACGTCCAGATGTGTTTTGCGGATCCGCGGATCCACGGAAACTGCGGATCCGCAAAACACGGACACCGGCAATGTGCTTTCCGCATTTTGCGGATCTGCACATTGCCAGAACTATAGAGAAAATGCCTTTTCTTGTCCGCAATTGCGGACAAGAATAGGACATGTTCTATAGGCTCTACAAAAAACGCAGTGTTCCCCCGATCAGGCCTGATCTTGTGCGCACACTTGTTTTCAGTCCGCCCCACTGCAGTGACAGAATTATTATTTTTTTGATCACTGCAAAAACACAGTAAAATCGCTGCGGCACTATAAAAATCACTTTTGAGGGGCATGGCGAGTTCATTGAAGATTTTTTTTTTTTGGCACAAGTTTTTTTTTTTTTTTTTATTATAAAGTCTCATATTCCACTAACTTGTGACAAAAAATAAAATCTCACATGAACTCACCATACCTCTCACGGAATCCAAATGCGTAAAATTTTTTAGACATTTATATTCCAGACTTCTTCTCACGCTTTAGGTCCCCTAAAATGCCAGGGCAGTATAAATACCCCACATGTGAGTCCATTTTGGAAGGAAGACACCCCAAGGTAATTCGTGAGGGGCATGGCGAGTTCATGTAAAATTTTATTTAAAAAAATATATATATAAATCATTTTCCGCTAACTTGTGCCAAAAAATATATATTCTAGGAACTCGCCATGCCCCTCACGGAATACCTTGGGGTGTCTTCTTTCCAAAATGGGGTCACTTGTGGGGTATTTATACTGCCCTGGAATTTTAGGGGTCCTAAAGCGTGAGAAGTAGTTTGGAATCCAAATGCGTAAAAAATTCTAAAGATACTCATTGGAATTTGGGCCCCTTTGTGCACCTAGGCTGTAAAAAAGTGTCACACATGTGGTATCGCCGTACTCAGGAGAAGTAGGTCAATGTGTTTTGGGGTGTATTTTTACATATACCCATGCTGGGTGAGAGAAATATCTCTGTGAAATGACAACTTTGTATAAAAAAAATGGGAAAAGTTGTCTTTTACAGAGATATTTATCTCACCCAGCATGGGTATTGTAACGCACCTAGTTGATCAGTTAGGATCTCAACTGCGGAAGCAATGGACATGCACTATTATCCCACTGCCCTTGTTCTTGGCTGTGGGATTCGCGGTTACTCAGTATGTACCCCAGGCGTCTCTCTCAGTCTTGGGCGGAGAGTTTGGGGTAACAAAATCATTTACCGCTATCCATCTATTTAGTATTACTGCTGGAGAGGAAGGTCTCCCAGTATTACAGGAGTCACAAGTTAGTATAAGCTTGTGCACAGTTCAGAGTTAGTATCTAGTATGCAATAGGTTCAGGGTTAGTATATAGCATGTCCTCAGTTTAGTATATTGTATGCATTAGGTTCAGAGCATGTCCACAGTTTAGTATATAGTATGCAGTAGGTTCAGAGTTAGTATAGCATGTCCACAGTTTAGTATATAGTATGCAGTAGGTTCAGAGCATGTCCACAGTTTAGTATATAGTATGCAGTAGGTTCAGAGTTGGTTTGGGAGTATCGTCTCACACCAGTCAGGAACCACCCCACTCAGAGTTCCAGGACATTAATCAGAGCAGGTAACAGGCATATACTTGCGGTTAGTTGGTCCTGGCTAGGAAGCCAGCAGTGGGGAAGCCATTGGCAAGAAGGTAGACAGTCCTTCATGCTGTTGTTAGGGATCCAGGTCTGGATATGTGGACAGAGTCCTCAGATGCAGTGGAGCTAGCAGGGTGCGCACTCCATTAGTGGAACACCCTGCTTAGCACCTGTCTTCTATTTAAGGGCCGGATGGTAAGTGGGCGGAGTCACAGGAGGGCCCAGCAGCCACTGCGTTCCACGCTGGAGCGCAAGCCAGCGTAACAACACAGGCGGTCGCTGCGTTCCACGCTGGAACGCAAGCCAGCGTATCATCGCAGACGGCCGGTGCGTTCCACGCTGGAGCGCAAGTCAGCGTATGAGTCACAGGGAGCCGCTGTGATCCAGGCTGTACTGTTACAGTACCCCCCCCTTAAGGGACCCCTCCGGGGTACCCCACTAGGAGAGGGTCGGTTGGGAAATCTTCTATGGAACAATCTTTGGAGTCTGGGAGCATGAACGTTTTGCACATCTTCCCAAGAGTCATCCTGGGGACCATACCCCTTCCATCTAATGAGATACTGGATCTTCCCCCGTCTTCTTCTGGAATCAATGAGCTGCTCAACTTCAAATTCTTCTTCTCCTTGGACCTCTATCGGAGGCAAGGGTCGAGGATCACTTGATGGGAACGGCCTAGATCTAAACGGCTTCAGTAGTGACACGTGGAATGTGGGATGTACCTGTAATCGCGGAGGAAGGGTGAGTCTCACCGTGTTGGGGTTAATAATCCTTTCTATCGGAAAAGGACCCAGGAATTGTCTTCCTAATTTCTTGAAAGGTACCCCCAACCGAAGGTTTTTTGTTGATAACCAAACCGAGTCCCCGACCTGGTAGGGAGGACTTTCTCTCCTACGACGGTCGTAGTAACACTTCTGTCTTTCTTTTGCCCGTTGAAGGTTGTCTTTTAGCGTCTTAAGGGTAGTTTGCAAAGTGGTCAGATAATCGTCTGTGGCTGGAACGTTTGTGGGAAGGCTGGTTTGAGGAAGAGACCTAGGGTGAAATCCGTAATTAGCAAAGAATGGAGTATGTAATGTGGAGGAATTCGTAGAATTATTATAGGCGAATTCAGCGAGAGGAAGTAGGCCCTCCCAGTCATCCTGGAGAAATGAGCAGTGACATCTGAGATACTGTTCCAGACACTGATTCACCCTTTCAGTCTGCCCATTAGTTTGGGGGTGATAGGCGGTAGACATTCTGTGGTCGATTTAAAGTCTGGAACAAAGTGCTCTCCAGAATTTGGATACGAATTGCGAACCCCTGTCTGATATGACCTGGCTAGGAATTCCATGTAACTTAATAATATTAGACAGGAATACCACGGCCGTTTCCTTGGAGGAGGGTAACTTCTTGAGGGGCACGAAGTGTGCCATCTTAGTCAGCAAATCCACTACCACCATGATGGTGTTATTTCCTCTGTAAAGGGGAAGTTCAACTATGAAATCCATCGAGACCCATTCCCAGGGTCTGTTGGCGATGGGAAGACTCATTAGGAGACCATAAGGTCGGTTTCTGTCAGTTTTACATGAGGCACAGGTCTCGCACGTGGAAACGTATTCCTCAATTTGTTTGGTCATCTTTGGCCACCAGAAGTTCCTGCGTATCAGGGTTGTGGTTTTAGCAATGCCGGGATGTCCCGCGAGGGGTAAATCATGGCAAAGTTTGATCACCTGATTGGTGAGGGAGGGTGGTATGTACAGTTGGCTGTCCTTGTAAAGGAGACCCTGTTGGTTCTGCGAAAGACCAGGGGGGGGTATTAGCATGGTCATTAATTAGAGCATCCTTGAGCTGGGTTTCCAACGTTATGGTGGCAAGGACGAGTTTCTTCGGTGGAATGATCCATGTGGGGGCCGTGTCTGAGGTGCGAATTTCAGCCAGTCATGACAAGGCGTCGGCCTTCCCATTTTTTGAGCCTGGTCGGTATGTAATTTGGAAGTTAAACCTGTCAAAAAAAAAACTCCACCGTACTTGACGGCCTGATAATGTTTTATTGGTTTTCAGGTATTGTAGATTACGGTGATCCGTATAAATTGTGATGGGGTGTATTGATCCTTCAAGTAAATGCCTCCAATTTTCCAGGGAGCACTTTATGGCGAGGAGTTCCTTTTCGCCTATGGGGTAATTGAATTCAGCGGTATTTAGCGTCCGGGAGTAGAACCCGATAGGATGTAACGGAGTTGAAAAAGAGCTTTGCTGGGACAGAACAGCTCCTATGGCTGCCTGGGATGCGTCTACTTCCAGCACGTAGTGATGGTTCGGATTTGGGAGAGTCAGTATCGGTGCCTTAGTGAACCTGTTCTTTAATAACTCAAACGCTGATTGGGCGTCCTTGGACCAAACGAACTTCGTGTTGACACTAGTTAAGCGGGTTAGTGGTTTAGTGGTAGCGGAGAAATCTTTAATGAATTTCCTATAGAAGTTTGAGAACCCCAGGAACCGTTGAAGAGCTTTCCTGGAATCCGGAATCGGCCAATTTTGGATGCAAGTGATTTTTGAGGGATCCATCTGGATACCTTTGGGTGAAATTATGTATCCGAGGAAGGGAAGAGAGGTAGTCTCGAATACACATTTTTCCTGTTTGACGTATAAGCGATGAACACTTAACCGTGCGAGAACCCAACGGACATGTTTCCTGTGATCGTGTAAGTTATCGGAATACACTAGTATATCATCAAGATAGATGATTACACATACGTCCAGTAGATCCCTAAAGATGTCGTTAATAAAATTTTGGAATGTGGCAGGGGCGTTGCACAACCCGAAGGGCATCACTGTATACTCGAAGAGACCATACCGAGTGCGGAAAGCTGTCTTCCATTCATCACCTTTTCTGATCCTAATTAAGTTGTATGCGCCTCTCAAATCCAGCTTGGTGTAGATTGTTGCTGTTTGTAATCTTTCTATGAGTTCGGATATTAGTGGCAAGCGGTACCGATTTTTGATTGTTACTTTGTTCAAGGCTCTGTAATCTATAATGGGCCTTAGGCTTGAGTCTTTGTTTCTCACAAAGAACATCCCTGCTGCTGCCGGGGAGGTTGAAGGCTGAATAAAACCTTTTCGTAAGTTCTCTTCTAGGTACTGTTTGAGGTGAACAAGTTCTGGTTGTGCCAATGGATAAATTCTACCTGTGGGTATCTCACTACCCGGCAGCAAGTCTATGGGGCAATCGTAAGATCTATGGGGCGGAAGAGATTCCGCCTTCTTTGCGCTGAATACCTCAGCAAAGTCTGCGTATTGGCTGGGGACCTGGTTCACTCCCACGTGTATGAGAGATTTGAGAGGAAAGCAGGTCTCCATACAATAAGGTGACGTAAACTGAACTCTCCCCTGTTTCCATAGGAGGGTTGGCTGGTGTATTTGCAACCATGGCAACCCAAGAATCACAGGAAACAATGGAGAGTGTATGATATCAAAGGATAAGAATTCTGTGTGGTTATTTTCACATGTCACCATGAGGGGCTGAGTCTGACTGTGGATAGGACTAGAAGTGGTACCGTCAATGAAACTCACGGATATCGGAACGTTTTTTCTCATGTGGGGAATTTTATTTCGCTCAACCAGATGCATATCGATAAAATTCCCCGAAGCTCCCGTGTCCACCATGGCTTCAACGATAATCCGGTTTTGGTCCCACTGTAAGGTGAGAGATGTGTATATGTAACCACCAGTACTATTTTTTGTACTGCCTAAGGTACAAGACGTGCCGCTCTTACCTTCGCACTTCTTACGTATCGCGGGGCATCCGTCAACGGTATGGTCAGCAGACGCACAATATAAACAGAGGTTGAGGTTACGTCTCCTGGCTTTCTCTCTCTCGGTCAGAGGACCTCGGATCGCCCCAATCTCCATCATCTCTACAGCAGGACCCTGGCTGGATGGTCTTGGGTTGGGTGTGAAGCCTGAGACTCTCTCGGCTCTGCGTTCCCTCAGCCGTCTGTCAATGGTGGTGGCCTTCTGCATCAAGGCATTAAGTGTAAGTGGTAATTCTCCTCGGGCTAATTCGTCCTTCAGGGCCTCGGAAAGACCTAGGCGAAACTGATTCCTAAGGGTGAGGTCATTCCATTCAGTCTCCCGGGCCCAGCGAGTGTATTCCGCAATAAAGTCCTCTACAGGTCGTCTCCCTTGTTTAAGGCTGCGTATAGCGGTCTCAGCGGTCAACTGTTTACTATGGTCCTCGTAGAGAAGGGCAATTTTTTCAAGGAACAGAGGAAAGGATTGGGTCTTCTTTTTCTAAATAAGTATTGGCCCATGCTCTGGGCTCCCCCCTGAGGTATGAGATCATGGTAAGTACTTTTGTTCTGTCAGTTGGGTAAGTCCGGTGCTGCAGCTCAAACATTAGTTTGCACGCGTTCAGGAAATCCCTGAACTGCCTTCGGTCACCCGCGAATATCTCAGGTGGGCTGACCTTGGGTTCTGGTCCATCACGGGGGTGTCCTGGCCCCTGAGTGACAAGTTGCCGTATTGCCTGGTTTTCTAGCTGGAGATGTTGTATAGTCTCCACCCTCTTAGTGAGGGTGATGAGGTGACCTGCAACTTCTGCTGGATCCATGTGGGTTCCACTAATATGTAACGCACCTAGTTGATCAGTTAGGATCTCAACTGCGGAAGCAATGGACATGCACTATTATCCCACTGCCCTTGTTCTCGGCTGTGGGATTCGCGGTTACTCAGTATGTACCCCAGGCGTCTCTCTCAGTCTTGGGCGGAGAGTTTGGGGTAACAAAATCATTTAGCGCTATCCATCTATTTAGTATTACTGCTGGAGAGGAAGGTCTCCCAGTATTACAGGAGTCACAAGTTAGTATAAGCTTGTGCACAGTTCAGAGTTAGTATCTAGTATGCAATAGGTTCAGGGTTAGTATATAGCATGTCCTCAGTTTAGTATATTGTATGCCATAGGTTCAGAGCATGTCCACAGTTTAGTATATAGTATGCAGTAGGTTCAGAGTTAGTATAGCATGTCCACAGTTTAGTATATAGTATGCAGTAGGTTCAGAGTTAGTATAACATGTCCACAGTTTAGTATATAGTATGCAGTAGGTTCAGAGCATGTCCACAGTTTAGTATATAGTATGCAGTAGGTTCAGAGTTAGTATAGCATGTCCACAGTTTAGTATATAGTATGCAGTAGGTTCAGAGCATGTCCACAGTTTAGTATATAGTATGCAGTAGGTTCAGAGTTGGTTTGGGAGTATCGTCTCACACCAGTCAGGAACCACCCCACTCAGAGTTCCAGGACATTAATCAGAGCAGGTAACAGGCATATACTTGCGGTTAGTTGGTCCTGGCTAGGAAGCCAGCAGTGGGGAAGCCAGTGGCAAGAAGGTAGACAGTCCTTCACGCTGTTGTTAGGGATCCAGGTCTGGATATGTGGACAGAGTCCTCAGATGCAGTGGAGCTAGCAGGGTGTGCACTCCATTAGTGGAACACCCTGCTTAGCATCTGTCTTCTATTTAAGGGCCGGACGGTAAGTGGGCGGAGTCACAGGAGGGCCCAGCAGCCACTGCGTTCCACGCTGGAGCGCAAGCCAGCGTAACAACACAGGCGGTCGCTGCGTTCCACGCTGGAACGCAAGCCAGCGTATCATCGCAGACGGCCGGTGTGTTCCACGCTGGAGCGCAAGTCAGCGTATCGTCACAGGGAGCCGCTGTGATCCAGGCTGTACTGTTACAGGTATATGTAAAAATACACCTCAAAACACATTGCCCTACTTCTTCTGAGTACGGAAATACCACATGTGTGACACTTTTTTGCAGCCTAGGTGCGCAAAGGGGCCCAAATTCCAATGAGCATCTTTACGATTTCACAGGGCATTTTTTACGCATTTGGATTCCAAACTACTTCTCACGCTTTAGGGCCCCTAAAATGCCAGGGCAGTATAAATACCCCACAAGTGACCCCATTTTGGAAAGAAGACACCCCAAGGTATTCTGTGAGGGGTATGGTGAGTTTATGTAAAATTTGATTTTTTTTGTCACAAGTTAGTGGAATATGAGACTTTGTAAGAAAAAAATAAAAAAATAAAAAAAATAATCATTTTCCGCTAACTTGTGACAAAAAATAAAAACTTCCATGAACTCACTATGCCCATCAGCGAATACTTTCTGAAATGGGGTCATTTGTGGGGTGTTTCTACAGTCTGGGCATTGTAGAACCTCAGGAAACATGACAGGTGCTCAGAAAGTCAAAGTGCGCAAATTCACATTTTTGCACCATAGTTGTAAACGCTATAACTTTTACCCAAACCAATAAATATACACTTATTGAATTTTTTTTATCAAAGACATGTAGAACAATAAATTTAGAGAAAAATTTATATAGAAATGTAGTTATATTTGAAAAATTTTACAACAGAAAGTGAAAAATGTCATTTTTTTGCAAATATTTCGGTCAATTTCGATTAATATCGAAAAAAGTTAAAATGTCAGCAGCAATGAAATACCACCAAATGAAAGCTCTATTAGTGAGAAGAAAAGGAGGTAAAATTCATTTGGGTGGTAAGTTGTATGACTGAGCAATAAACCGTTCAAGTAGTGTAGGTCAGAATTGTAAAAAGTGGTCTGGTCATTAAGGGGGTTGAAGCTAGGGGAGCTGAGGTGGTTAAATTCAGCTGTCACACTGTTGTGTGACCTCAAGAATAATTTTCTCTTTATGACACTGGCACAGCCTTTCTGTCAGTGAACTTAAATTTTGACTATTGGCGGTTACATTGTCGCCTTACATAAACCATTTGTTAGTTTGGTGGGTGAACGCAAAGAATGAGGAGAGCGTCAAATAAGGGACGTGGCCCTTGTCGTGGTGCTGCTGGTGTTCGTGGAGCTCCTGTTGCAGGGAGAGGACGTGGTCGATCTGTGCCAGCTAGTAGATTGGGTGGCTAACAATGCCTCCAGTTCCTTCACATTGTCTCCCCCCCAGTCCCCTGCTGAAAGCTCAGAGTTGGCACTTCCAGCCCATGCCCATCTGTCTTTCAACCCACCCCCTTGCAAATCAGCCAAACAGTCTGAGCCCCAAGTCATGCAGCAGTCTCTTATGCTTCTTGATGACTCTGCTAGCAGGGTTTCCGTGGGCCGTCCACATAGCCCTGCCCCAGAAGTGGAAGAGATAGAGCCAGATTTATCATTACTCTGACAGCGCACTCCACTTTCACATATGGCTAAAGTCAGTTTTAGCCAAGTCTGATTTATGATCGGCCCTTTAAGACTGTAATAAATGTGGTTTGATGGTAGTAGTTTATCCGTCAGTAAGCAGCTTTACAAAAGTCGCACATCTTTATGAAAAAGTCGCATGTTCTATTAAAAAGTCTCATAAAATAAGCATGGTCCTCACTGGAGTGAAATTGCGCATTTTTTTGCAACTTTTTTGCAACTTTTTAAATAGTCGCAATAGTAAATCTGTCTAGAGATTCATTTACATACGAAAACACGCCCACTTTCAGAAAACTGGCGAGCATAGTGCAGAGCAGAAAAAAGTCACGAATTTTTGCGCAGTTTAAGTGATTGCGCAAAAATTCGCGACTTTTTCACTCCATTATTCTGACTTGAGCTAATGATAAATCTGGCTTATTGAGTGCACTGATGCCCAACCACTTATGTTTCAGGATGAGGACATGGGAAGACCACCGCAGCACGTCTCTGATGATGACGAAACACAGGTGCCAACTGCTGGGTCCTTCTGCAGTATGCAGACCGAGAAGGAGGGCAGGGGTAAAGATTGGATGGAAGATGATGTGGAGGATGGGACCACATGGAATCAAGGTCATGCGAGTGACGTGCAGTTTGGAGGAAGAGACGGTGGTCGCACAGAGGACCTAAATTTCTAAAATTCGTCTGTTACATTGATGGTTGACATTAACCCATTTTTGCAGGTGAAAAACCCCTGCTCTGCATTGCTGACAGGGAACTAAATTTAGCAAAAAAACTTCTGTTACTGATCGGAAGATGCGCGACTACAAGCACACGCTGTTAGATGCGCTGCTGATGGCATTCCCACCTGACAGCAGGGGCTTAGTGGAAGCACAAGGCAAAGGCTGAGGAGGAAGAGGTCGCCCACGCGGCTGGGGCACCGCCAGCACCTCAGAAGGCAGGGTTAGCATGGCCGAAATGTGGAAGTTTTGTCAGCACACCACAACAACCAGCACCACCAGCTGATATGGAACGTCTTAGCAGGAGGCAGCATTTCACCAACATGGTGGAGCAGTATGTGTGCACACGCCTACTTGTACTGAATGACGGGTCTGCCCCCTTCAACTTCTGAGCTTGCCCTTTACGCCTTTGAGGTGCTGGCCTGCCTTGCAGCCAGTGTATTATCTGAACGTGTGTTTAGCACGACAGGGGGCGTCATCACAGACAAGCGCAGCCGCCTGTCCACAGCCAATGTAGACAAGCTCACGTTCATTAAAATGAACCAAGCAGGGATTCCACAGGACATGTCCGTACCTTGTGCAGAATAGACATGTATACCCAGCCATTGTTGTACTCCAGCGCACTTTCTCTTTGTTTTATTTTTTATATTTCCCAATGTTTTGGGGTCTAGCCAAATTTGAACATAATAAAAAATAAAATGCAAAAGAAAAACCAGTGTTGGCTACTGCAGCTTCCACCTACACCGCCACATCCACCGCCTCCTCAACTTCCTACTCCATATGGACCTCCTCCTAGATCAAGATTATTATTTTTTATTTTTACATATTTTGTTATTTTAAGTCATTTCCCTATCCACATTTGTTTGCAGAGTACTTGCCATGCTCTTAAACACATTTTGCTGCCTTTTGCAGCCCTCTAGCCCTTTCCATGACTTTTTTAAAGCCATTTTAGTGCTCCAAAGTTCGGGTCCCCATTGACTTCAATGGGGTTCAGGGTCAAGTTCAGGTCAAGTTTGGATCCCGAACTCGAAGTTTTTTGCGAAGTTCGGCTGAACCCTTAGAACTTGAACTTCCAGGTGTCTGCTTAACTCTACTTGAAACTGAATTTAATGTCTTATTAGTTGCTTTATAGACCTTAAGCACTTGAGAACAAGTTTTCCTGATGATGCTTGAAGAATGTATTCTAGCGATAAGTGAATCAATTCTAACAAATTGATTCATCTCATCACTTGTGAGGGGCTGTATCCACAGGTGAAGAAGCACCAACCTTCCACTAGACTGAGAGGGCAGACATTTAGCCCAAATAGAAGGGCAAGGGCACAGGCTTTGCTTTAGCTTCGGAGCAGCATCTGCACAGGCTCATGTAAATGGGAGTTAATGAGTAGATCCTGTATCTTCTGGGCTGAGAGTAACAGATTGGTGAAGAACACTTCAAATAACATCAGTTACTTCCCATCTCCAACCATCAACTTCAGGAGTCTAACGATCCAGTTATAGGTGGACTGAAACCTTCTCACTATTATAAATAGTCATTTGCCTTAAAAACCTAAAACCAACATAGGATAAACATAGGAATATGGCTCTCACTAGTATAAGAAGAGATTCAATCTTGCTTCTGCTTTTCTTGACCAAATATGGGAATGGTTGGCAAGAGATGATTCAGTTATCATTCCCTATTCCTTTACATTGGATCCATTTCACAGATCTAGGAAACATCATATCAGCCATCTCAGATATCTATTATGGATCTTCACATTTGTACACAATACAATAAAACCTCTCCAAAAGATCACTTCTTGGAGAAGATGCCCCATTATCAAGATTGACACATTTATGTATGTCTACTTTCACACTCGCGTTTTGGCTTTCCGTTTGTGAGATCCGTTCGGGGCTCTCACAAGCGGTCCAAAACGGATAGGTTTGCATCTAATGCATTCTGAATGGAAAAGGGTCCGCTCAGAATGCATCAGTTTGCCTCAGTTCAATCTCCATTCCGCTTTGGTGACGAACTGGTGTCCGTCTGATAAAACTGAGCCAAACGGATTCGTCCTGGCACAGAATGTAAGGCCTCATGCACATGGCAGTGTTTTTTCACTGTCAGTGATTTGGCTTCAGTGGTCCGTGTCCTATTTTGCTTCAGTTGTGTTTCCTTGTGTCCAGTGGCGTAGGGATCGCCATAGCAACCATAGCAGTGGCTATGGGGCCCTACGCCACTGGGGGCCCGTCCGGACCGCATCATTTTTTTTTTTTTTTTTTATTAATACACTACACACACACAGGCAGGCCCGCCCGCCCGCCCAGTGTAGTGGGCGGGGATCGGGCGGTCCGCGGCTCGGGCCTGACTGGGGGGAAGGAAGGAAGCCAACAGGAACAGGAAGGAGGAGCTGTAGTAGGAGCAGGCGGGCCCGGGCCGGGGGCCGAGCGCACTGTCTGCCGCACGCACAAGGAAGGAGATTCGGAGAACATGAGGTAGGCGGTGGAGGGGGCCGGAACGGGGGCGTAGCGGAGGCGGAGCCAGGCTGGCACCAGTGCCGCAGTGCATGCAGTAAAGATTTCCTCCGGCTCCGCCTCCTAGAGTCCTAGTAACTAGAGGGAGTACTCAGGAGGCGGACTCAGGCGGTGGAGGGGGCGGGGCCGGGCCGGTGGAGTGACCTAACTTCAATTCCCTTATCTCCGACTCCTGCTTATCTAGTGCTCTGAATCATTCACTGAAGGGGCATTTTTAGGTCAAAACATTCGGGGCTTCAGCCCCGGATGTTTTGACCAATGCCCCGAATGTTATGCTGGCAGTCATTTCCACACAATCTCCTGCACAGCCCAGAGCCTGACTCCGCCCACTCATGTGACTGATCATGTGCTCCTGACATCATGCAAGGTCCTTTAGCCCACTAGGAACTATCATCTCCTGAGGTAGGACATGTGAATGGAGCATTTCTAGGTGCATGTTTTGGCTGTATTCTGCCCCCCTGCCCTGTACTGTACCCCTCTGCTGCACTGTGTATACCCCCTATGCTGTATTTTGCCCCCCTGCCCTGTACTGTGTACCCCATGCTGTATTCTGCCCCCTACCCTATGCTGCACTGTGTGTGCCTCCTGCCCTGTACTGCACCACCTATGCTGCACTGTGTGTGCCCCCTATGCTGCACTGTGTGTGCCCCCTGCCTTATACTGTACCCCCTATAATGCACTGTGCCTCCTATTCCTCACTGTGTGTGTGGCTCCTGACCTGTACTGTGCCCCCTATGCTGCACTTTGTGTGCCCCCTGCCTTATACTGTACCCCCTATAATGCACTGTGCCCCCTATGCTGCACTGTGTATGCCCCCTGCCCAGTATTGTGCCCGCTATGCTGTACCCCTTGCCCTTTAGTGTGCCCCCTATGCTGCATTGTACCCCTACTCTGCACTGTGCGTCCCCCCTCTTGCCCTGTACTGTACCCCCTATACTATACTGTGCCCTGTACATTGCAGCCTCCCTTCTCTGTCTCTAGTGCTTGCCACTTGGCACTATCATGGCACACTAAGGCCGGTTTCACATCACGTTTTGCCATTCGTCTAATGCAGGGGTGGGCACTCCAGCTGGGCTTTGCACTCCAGCTGTTGTGAAACTACAACTCCCAGCATGCATTATTGCTCTTCTCATAACTCTCATAGAAATTAATGGAACATGCTGGGAATTGTGTTTCACAACAGCTGGAGTGCCGAAGGTTGCTGACCCCTGGTAATGTATACATAAAATGTATATGTTAACAGGTGACTCAGACTGACACCATCAAAAAAAATGATATGTTAATGTATCCGTTTTTTTTTTTAACAGACTTTGCAGGATACAAAAGCGTAGTGTGCTGCGCTTTTGTATCCCATTTTCCAATGTATACATCAAACGGATGGCAAAAATGTGATGTGAACTCTCCCTTACATATGCACATATAGGATACCAGGATAGTCATGGAGGGGGGGCCCCATACAAAATTTTGCTGTGGGGCCCAGTCAGTTCTAGCTACGCCCCTGCTTGTGTCTTCCTTTTTTTTTGTCAGACTGTCATGAACGGCGTCACACAAAGGGAGGAAAATGGGAAGGCCCTGTCCAAGGGAGAGGGAAAGGTGGTGACCCCTGACTCACCTTGCGGCTGGCACCTGACTGCCCTGACGTCCCTAGACGGGTTCCTCACCCGTACGCTGATCACGTGCCTAATCCCTGGCTTTCCCTAAGATGAGCCCTACGTAGTGAACAGGGCGGTGGGATCACTAGTCCGCACCACTGACACTAAGAGGAAAACACCAAGGAGAGGACAGACAATACAGACAAAACATATAATCCCAGGTGGGCGACAACAGCAGACCACCAAGGCCCAACAGGGATCCGGAGGGTAACGTTCTGGAACAACAACCAGGAATCACAGCTACACGGCTCCAGTGGGTCAGTATAGAAGTCCAGGCAGGAAGCTCTATATCTGGCAACCAGAGAAGTGGGAGAGGGGAATATAAGGAGGTTGGGATTGCTGGACAAGAAACAGCTGAGGAGAAGGAGCTACGGATCCCTGAGTGAGCCAAAAAGGGTTGCAAGGCAAACCCAGAAAGCTACCATTAAGAAACAGCACTATCTTTAGACATAGAGCGCGCAGCCACCCGCTGCAACTTCCTGACCCCGGGTATAACGGAGTCAGGCGTGGCTCTTGACACCCTCGTGACACAGACAGGGGGAAAAAAAGGAAGGTTAATGAAAAGTGTAATTTTATTGCACCAAGGTCTTGTAGAAAAAAACGGACACGGACGCGGACACGGATGACATACCAGTTGTGTATCCGTTTTTTTTACTGACCCATTGACTTGAATGGGTCTGTCCTCCATTTTCCACTGACAAGAATAGGACAGGTTATATATTTTTGACGGACTGGAATCACGGACGCGGAGAAAAAACTGAGGACTATTAGTTTTTTTTCACAGCTCCATAGAAATGAATGGGACCTCCGCTAAACTGTGAAAAATGACGAAACGGACGCGGATGCACACAACGGTCGTGTGCATGAGGCCTAAGTCAATGGGGACGGATCCTTTTTTCACTGACACAATCTGTCACAATAGAAAACGTCTTGGCTATGTTACAGATAATACAAACGGATCCCTTCTGAACGGATGCAGACGGGTGTATTATCTGAATGGATCCGTCCATGACAGATCCGCACAAAACGCGAGTGTGAAAGTAGCCTAAATTGAACTTTTCTCTGAGCAGACCATCCCTCTAAAGGGCTATGGTGAAACCTCTCCGACAGGCTACCTCTTGAAGAAGAGTACATTCTGATGTAGAACAAAGTTTTCTGTTATGGGAGTTCAGTTGTGTTACATGAAAGAAATCCGGCTTCACAAAATTCCTTGAAATTCATGGACTTCGATTAACTGAACACTAGTGATAACCTATCCTGAGGATAGGTTATCAATATTGGAAACCGCACAACCCCTTTGAGGGAGGAATTGCTGGCCTTGATTTAGTTGTTTTATGGTTAGTTAGCCTTTCAAATGCAACAGAGATGTTAGTGAAATATTGCAGTCTTCTTAACAATGACAACATCCCATTAAAACTGGAAGGACTGCAGTGTGAATTATTTGCTTTTATGTAATGTAAGTATTTATTAATAAACCATTGTAAACTCAAAATAATTGAATATCAGTAGAAATGAAAACGTATGGTTGCATTGCTGCTATTCATTGATTCCCCGGGATGATTTATAGTCCTTGCATGTGAAATATAACAAATCATTCAGCTGACACTATCAGTAGCTTTAACTAGATTGTCATTTTATGATATTAAAGGTAATGGATGGTGAAGAGTTTACTGTAATGATTTTAATCACTTAGTTTAAAATGGTTTAGAACTTGTCAAAGCATAGCAAGTTCATAATCCATCAATGCTACATTCTGCATGCATGCTGTAATTCACGGGATTGCTCATAGTCATCAGCAAAAAACTGTAAGACTGAACTTTATGAAAGATGAAAACTTGTACGATGCCAGAATACAAAACCAGGCATAAATCAGATTAAAGCTGCTTGATAAATAGTCCAGCATTACAATAACTCACCAAGAGCACAGTATAAACCAAGGTGTTGGACAGTCTTGATGTGACAGACAGGCCCATAGACATAGCACAGCTATATATTTATCAGTAAATGCTTGAATTGTTAATTAGCTTAATTCTAAAGATAATTTTTTACACCTGTAGGCAATTTTATGTAAACCTTTAGATAGCACATCCTCCCATCACAATGAGCTGCCCCAAAAGACAAGAGCATTGCTATATCGAGGTATCAAAGCAAATTTAAAGAATACTTTCAAAAATATGTATTCTCTGACCTGCTAGAAACGTGTATGATATAATATGCAGTGAATATAATCTTCTCATCATTGACTGTATTTGTGAGATATCCCCTCCCTTTTGATCCTCAGCTGTGTCATGTGACCAACTCTCTGATCTCCAACTGACACAGGAAAGGAAGTCAGTTACTTCTCTAAAAAACTAAGAATTGTAGACAATAACAAGCACTTTTGAACTATGTTTGTTCAATTATAGTCTATGGGTACATGAAGCCATATGTTTTTTTATACATTTTTTCAGTTTAAAAATGTATCTGCTTGATGTACAGCAAAAGTGAGATGTGAACAGCCCCTTACTCAGATGAGGATAGGCTACACTAGGCAGCCATATGCTTGGAGATTCATCCTGCAAGTCAGGGGTAGGCAACCTCCGGTACACCAGCTAGTTTGTCCATGTGTGTAAACCCTGACCTCAGCCAACCTAAATCAAGTGTACAAGCAATGACTACAAACTCTGCAATAATATTTATCAGTAAGAAATGTGTAGTTCTCCCGTTATCAGCGGTGTCCCCCCACCCCTTCCACCTGCTAAATGCTTTTCCTGCCCAGGATGGTATCATCTCTGCAGGAGGATCATATTATACATGTCAATGCAAGTCTACGGTGAGGAGAGAAGGAGTAAGCAGGAGCTGAGCAGACAGGCTCATACAAAAAGAGACTGCACAGATATATAGTAAGTGTATAGCTCAGCACAAGTGCTTAATTCACAAAATACAGATCAGTAACTCTCTGTAATGTTCACCATTATCCCGGGGCTTGCTGAGACAGCAAGGAAATTATCATATCGTCTATTTTTTGTGTGTGCTGGTAGCTGGTGAACTGCAAACCGTACATTAAGCAAGCACAGAGAGAAAACTGCTAAAAATGTCAGATACAAGTCATATAATGGCCAAAAATTGTGTTATTTTTCATGTACACACACTGTACTACTGATTAATGCAAAGTTTGTTGGAAGCTCAGTGCCGCTTTAAAGCTACAAAACACATTAATCGGCAATTCACTCACTCTTTTGGGGATATATATATATATACAGTACAGACCAAAAGTTTGGACACACCTTCTCATTCAAAGAGTTTTCTTTATTTTCATGACTATGTAGGCATCAAAACTATGAATTAACACATGTGGAATTATATACATAACAAACAAGTGTGAAACAACTGAAAATATGTCATATTCTAGGTTCTTCAAAGTAGCCACCTTTTGCTTTGATTACTGCTTTGCACACTCTTGGCATTCTCTTGATGAGCTTCAAGAGGTAGTCACCTGAAATGGTCTTCCAACAGTCTTGAAGGAGTTCCCAGAGATGCTTAGCACTTGTTGGCCCTTTTGCCTTCACTCTGCGGTCCAGCTCACCCCAAACCATCTCGATTGGGTTCAGGTCCGGTGACTGTGGAGGCCAGGTCATCTGGCGCAGCACCCCATCGCTCTCCTTCATGGTCAAATAGCACTTACTTTCAAAGTTTTCCCAATTTTTCGGCTGACTGACTGACCTTCATTTCTTAAAGTAATGATGGCCACTCGTTTTTCTTTACTTAGCTGCTTTTTTCTTGCCATAATACAAATTCTAACAGTCTATTCAGCAGGACTATCAGCTGTGTATCCACCTGACTTCTCCTCAACGCAACTGATGGTCCCAACCCCATTTATAAGGCAAGAAATCCCACTTATTAAACCTGACAGGGCACACCTGTGAAGTGAAAACCATTTCAGGGGACTACCTCTTGAAGCTCATCAAGAGAATGCCAAGAGTGTGCAAAGCAGTAATCAAAGCAAAAGGTGGCTACTTTGAAGAACCTAGAATATGACATATTTTCAGTTGTTTCACACTTGTTTGTTATGTATATAATTCCACATGTGTTAATTCAGAGTTTTGATGCCTTCAGTGTGAATCTACAATTTTCATAGTCATGAAAATAAAGAAAACTCTTTGAATGAGAAGGTGTGTCCAAACTTTTGGTCTGTACTGTATATATATATATATATATATATATATATATATACAGTATATCAGTGTGGGATATGTCCAAAGGACGTCCACTTCTATGCCATTCTGTGACTCTTCCAGTCTCTCTGTTGCCACCTGCTGATGATGACACTATGTGACACTCTAAGCTCAGTGGCCACTTCCATCTGAGAACATCCTGCTTAAAGGCACGCAAAGGCGAGGTAGTGATGATCAATTGTTAGGCGTTATCTTGGTCTCATTATATAAAAATGTGAACAACATGATAAGTAGTGATGGACTAACATCGGCCGGGATGGTTCGCAAACGCGATCGCGCTAATGCGATCAAATGTTCGCGAACCGCCAAGGCGAACCTGAAAAACCTTCAGCTCATATTTGTAGCCACCAAATACTTAGTAGAAATGTACAAATAGTACCACAACATAGACAGTAACATACTAGAGGGGGACCAATGACAAAAATTCCAACCAAAAATATGTATATTAATCAGGGGACATTTTTATGCGTCTTAAAGGGAAATTCTCTGAAATGTGCCCTGTTGGAGCCTAGAATTTTTTTTATTTTAAGCCAAAGGAGTACGGGCCTTAAAAATTTGACATTCACCTGACATAAAATAAATTCTGATTATGTGGCTCGAGGTTCCTTATGCGGTCAATGGATAAAATTTTTACTGTAGGCCACTGGACTACAGGCCCCAAACATTAGGCATTCACCGGACAGAAAAGATAAAGTGATTATGTGGCCGGAGGTATACTACACGGTCAATGGATATCAATTTTACTGAAGGCCAGTACAAATACAGGTCACATACATATGTTTAAAAGAACTAAAAATATAAAATTGGATTAAAAACATGGCAAACGAAATCCCCCCTCTTGAAAAAAACCCTAATGATAATAGTTGAAATTCGATAACACTTGGTTGTCAAGGGTGTTGAATTCCTCCGAGGCAGCAATAATTATTCATTCATATTTGTTCCAATGGCGTTTGTCTCTATCTGTAGCTGAGGTAACGCACAAATGCTGCTGTACCCAAATGCACTATATAGAAAGTATATAATTGGTATATAACACCTCTGCTTCAATCACTTCTTTAGGGGGCAACTGGTATATCACACCAGTAGAAATTATTTGTTTCAATAGCGTTTGGCAGTATCTCAGCAGAACCGCACACAACTGCTGCACAATACAAATGCACTATAATATACTTTCTATGTTAGAAAGTACAGTATATTATAGTATACTTAGTTAAGTATATTTTACCCCTCAGTAAGTCACACCTATCGATAGCACACCTATACCACCTTAAAAATACTTTTGTGGTCCTATTAGCTAGCGTTTGGTGTCCCTAACAGCCTGCCCCTGCTCCACACAGCAACCTCTCCCTACACTGGCAAAAGACTGAATGTAAAATGGCGGCCAGATCGGGTCTATTTATAAGGTAGGGGGTCATGTCCATGTGCTGAAACGTCTCAATTGGCTGTCCTGTACCACCTGATGGACGTGTCATAGGTCAAAGTTCTTCACAATGAAAAAGAATATGGCACCGGGGGACATCACTATAAGTTCGCCCGTTTGGCGAACTGCGAATGAGCAAAGTTTGCCGCTAAACGACTGCCGGGCAAACCACAAGGCCATCTCTAATGATGAGGAGGACTGTTTAAATACTAATTCTTATTAAACCGGGAGATTTATTGGGCGATTCTAAATCAGACACCTGTTGTTAATTTTGCCATTAAGCTCCTTGTTAGAGAACAGCAATTTGTGCAAAAAGTAGCAAAGCATTAAACAGGTGAACATGTGCATTCAAAAGTTTATAGAAGGTCACATTAAGTTCACCTGTAAAGGTTAGAGTGTGTTTTAGGTTCATCCTGAAATTTCACCCACAAGCCAAATATCCCTTTTTGTGAGATATATATATATATACATATAAAAACACAAATATCGCAGCAGCACAGTCAGACGTAGTAAACTGGGTGCAATTCCCCACAGAGGCCGGCCCCTCCTCCACGATATATACTTCACAAATAACGAGGCAGCACTTCCAGCTTTAGGTGATAGGGTGAAGACCCCAAAACTTTAATCCCAGCAACGTTTCGGCCTGCTCAATGAGGCCTTTATCAAGCTACATAACAGTGCATACAACCAGGTATATATACCCACAGTTCAATAGGTGCCAAATACAATCAGTGAATACACATGTCATCAATTAGGTCACATGATCATTAACCCCATAATCACATGACACTATGTGTGTGATATACATTACTTAATACATCCATACAAAAGTTACAAAAGTTAAAAGTGATCATACTTCATTGTTATAAAGTGTACACTCCAATTTACATATGTGTCTTATATTTTGTTACACAGAATCCGTGTCCCTTACATGCATACTCCAGATCGTG
This sequence comes from Bufo bufo, assembly GCF_905171765.1. Lineage (NCBI taxonomy): Eukaryota > Metazoa > Chordata > Amphibia > Anura > Bufonidae > Bufo > Bufo bufo. The sequence goes on along the minus strand of NC_053392.1, from coordinate 562,648,266 downwards.
AATCTGGTACATAAGTGTTCAGTGCATAAAGAGTTAAAATCCATTGTTAATGATGCAACTGCATCATATCTAAAATTAAAAGCAGTGGGACTCACCGCCCGTGGACCCGCCGAGCCAGCCAGCGTTGGCATCCCTCCTTCAGCAGTGCGCATGCGCCGGGCCAGACGTCTCTCACCCCACCCCCGTCAACGACGCGCACCTACGCACATACTCCATGGACCGCAGCGTAATCCAATGGAGCGCATCGCAGGCACAACAGCAGAGAGGGGAAGGGCAAGGTCATGTGACACGACAGCAGTCGCACAGCGTCGGGGGGCGTGTTCAGTATCCATGGAGATGTGGGATATGTATCCCAATGCGGTAAATGGCGGAAGTGTCAGGAACGGCACACAATGCACAAGAATGCATGTCATAGTACATCCTTAACATCAGTACGTGGGGATGTCCGGGGGCAGCAGCAATCACACTCGGCCCTAGCCAGAGGCGATCCCAGCATCCCCACCGGCCCCCCACTAAACTGCAGGATCATTTCGTGCAGCTCCAATGGGACAAACCCTTCCCATCTACTCGCACCAAAAGTAATAATATATGTGTATACCAACTGGCTTCCAGGCTTGTGGCCAGTAACATGGCATACACCGTCTCCGAGAATATTACTAGCTGTAAGATAACATGCAGAGATAATTAAACATATTGTGCACCATGTAGCCCACTCCAGCACACATCAGCCACCGTCCGCCAATTCATCTCACAGTGGTCACTTCCTCACTAGCGTACTCAGGGGGTCCACATGCGGCTCCATCCATACTACAGACAAAGGGTCATTAGGCTCATCCAGAAGTTATCTGAAATAAATTAAAATTGTATAAACATACAATAGATGCAATAAGTTCAAAAAAGCCAGCACTGTTATACATCCCCCAAACCAGACCAGATGACCAAGATCCCCCATGTTCAATAAGCTTATTACACACTCCCTATCCACACAGTTCCCATCTACATTCTGCATTGAGGCCATCAGGCTTCAATGTGTGTAACCTATGGATCCACATAATCTCACGTTGTTTCAACAATCTCTCCCTGTTGTATATACATACACACAGGTATATGTAATACTTAATATTCTTATCAGTTTGATGAGAATTTGGTTTAAATGAGTGTTTATTAGGCAACTAGACATAAGGGCTACACATCACAGCATTTCTCTGACCAGATTTACTGAGGATGCAAAGTAATAGTCTGCAGATACAGTGAAACAAAGGCAAACTATTGAAAATTTTCAATAAAGACCAATCAGAACAATGATTTAGGAGACCACAACAATAAAATAAATGTTCAAAAATGAGTCCATAGCTTTTAATGATCACGCACAAAGAATAACATGTCAGAAAACATAACAATATTCACCAGTTACTTCACTGATGGTGCACATTTCAAGGATGAACGTTAGCTAAAATGGGGTGGTTAAGGGCTCCAACAGTCCTCATTGGTACCTACATATAAACTTGCATGTAATACAATTTCGGATGAGCGAATCGAATCTAACAAATCGATTCATCATATTTGCAAAAGTTCTTCAATTGTGAGGGTATGTCCACATGCGTGAAGATGCACCCACCTGCCTGTTGGTTTACATGGCCCGACATCTCGCCCAACCCTTACAATCTTGCTACTAGCATCTCCTGAAGCAGTGACGGCACATCTCCTGAAGCAGTGCCGCAACACATACAGTCGCTGCTCTCGAAACATGTGCTGCTACACAGTGGGAGCAGAAGCAGAGTCTGCATCGCAAATTAGAGCAGCGGCACAGATGCCAGATTAATCTTTTGTTAAATGGACAAATTGCTTCATTAGAATTGATTCGCTTATCTCTAAATGCAATACAATGTGGATTGGTCCAGGTCATTCTGTCCTCACCCTCACACTCTCCCACACTCTGTCTGACAAGCTCCTCGATGGATAATCTGTCTGCAATCCATCTCTCACTGCAATTGAAACTAATGTAAGGTCAAATAAAATAAAAAAAAATCTAAAACATTAAAAACACAAAATAAATGGTAAATCAAATAGAATTTTAAGTGTCTGTTGACTTTAACAATTATAAATATAGTTGTTCCTATAGAAAAAAATCAGAGCTGCATGACAGACACAAGCACATTTTGCTTTCCAGTAGCAGTGAAGTGAGGGTAGGGAGCAGTTAAATCTTTGGATGTCCCACCAATGACATGTTGACTTGGAATACACATCCAGTAAATGTTGTTTATTAATCCTAAAAAATTATGTCTACCGTCTTCCTTTAAAATAATTATTGCTTTAGTTATCTTATTGTCATTGAAATAATTGGTTTATGGCTGTGCCTATTTTAATTTAATTGTTTTTGCTAGGCTATTATAAAGATAAAATGACAACTAACACTAAACATGTCAAAAGCAATTAGAAATCAAAATTTCATTTACTGCAATATGTTTGACACAGATTCACATTACTTTTAGTGGTTTCTTTTTATAATACCATGGTTTTAAAAAGATAGTACCTTATACAGATTATAAATCACACAATTATGATGATATGTTCCTTTGCTGGAACAGACTACCAGATTAAGAAACCGCACTCACTAGTGCCACCAAAATCAATGTTTAAAGGGGTTGTCCTGCCATATGCAATATATTGATGACCTCTTATCAGGAGAGGTCATCAATATATGATCAGCGGGGGTCCGACACCTACATGTAGCACTCCTGCTGATCAGCTGTTTCGAGAGGAGGTGGTGCTCCATGCGAGCTCAGCTTCCTCCTCATTATACTGCCCATCGTCTCGAAAGAGCAGTGTGATGACAACAACTCGCTCCGTTCACTTGACTGGAGTCAGCACTTGTAATTTCACTACGCCACTGCTCCACAGGAGACGACACATAGTATAATCATAGGGAAGTGGTGCTCGCATAAAGCGCTGCCTCCTCTTCAACCAGCTGATCAGCAGGGGTGCCAGGTGTCGGAATCCCGCCGATCAGATATTGATTACCTATCCTGATGATAGGTCATTAATATATATGGTAGGGCAACCCCTTTAACTTTTCAAGAAGTTTTGGAACATGCCAATACCCAAGCTACATATCTATGAGCAGACACAGTTGTTTCATAGTACTTGCCACTCATCAATGCAAAGTAGGATCTGGAATATTGAGGCCGATGCAGCTTAGAGGAGGTACTTCCAGGGGCGCACCAAGCCGTTTTGCTGCCTGAGGCAAAAACTGAATGCAATCATGCTCCTCAACAGTGCCCCGATCAGTAGTGCCCTTCATATTATGCTCAATAGTAATTACCCCTCAGTATTCCCAGTAGTAATAATGACCCACAGTGCCCCCAGTAGAAATAAGACCCCCATAGAGCCTACAGTAGTTATAAGGGCCCTATAGTGTTCTCAGTAGTTATAATGTCGCCTATTGTGGTCTCAATATTTATAAAGCCCCACTGCAGTGCCCCTGTAATTATAATGACCCCTTGTAGTTATAAAGAGCCCCTGTAGTGCCAGTACATATAATGCCCAGTGTCAACCTCAGCCTATATTATAATGCCTCCTATAATTTTCTGGCCTGTAATATAATACCCCCTCTGTAGTGCTCCTTGTATTATAACACCATTCTCCCTGTACTGCTCCCTGTATTATAATGCTCCCTATAGTGCTCTGGTTTGTACTATAAACCACTACGTATTGGATTGAATAGTGATGTAGTGCCCTCAGTAGAGTCCCCCTATTGTGCTCCCCACAATTCCCCCTGTATTATAACACACCGTGTAGTGCTCTAGTGCCCCCCATGATGCCCCCTGTAGTGTTTTAGTGCCCCCTTGTAGTGTATGGGACTGCTGTAGTGCCCCCCCCCATATTGCAGCCAAGTACAAATAATGCTCCAATAGTGCACCCAGTATAAATAATGCCCCCATAATGCCCCACAGTAAATATGATGCCCTCTATAGTACCTCCAGTGTATACAATTGCCCCCTCTCATCCTTACCCACAGTAGTTCCAACAAATCCTTTAACCCCTTAGTGACCAGTCTGTTTTGGGCCTTAAAGTACAACTGTTATTCTTTTTTGGGGGGGGTTTGTATTGTGTAGGGGCATTGATACTGACCATTTTGTAATATTCTTTAACCACCTCCAGACCGCCGAACGCAGCGAAAGCGTCCTGGAGGTGGTTGATTGATTCCTCCTGGACGCATATACGCGTCCTCTCGCGAGACGCGAGATTTCGGTCAGAGCCGGCCCGCGCATGCGCATCGCGGGCCGGCAAAAGTTCGAGAAGTATTTCGTCAGCAACCTGCCAGCCAATAATCGTTGCTGGCAGGTTGCTGATTTTTTAAAAATCGAATCAGAAGCCATCCAACACCTTATATTTATAAATAAAAGATGTTATATGGCTTCTGTGCTCCTCTGCTAGTCCTTTTCGTCGGTTGGTTCCAGCAGAGGAGCAGACATCACTGTGAGTACCCACCAAACACCACACTTAGCCCCAGATCATCCTCCATCACCCCATCACCCCAATTAACCCCTTGATCGCCCCCTCTCAATCACCTAGTGAAAGGGAAAAAAGTGATCAGTGTAAACTGTCACTTTTTTTTTTTCACTGGTATTGACTGATAGGTTTAGGATAGTTTAGGTCCCTTGGTTAGGTAGTTAGCGTCGGTTAGCGCCCAGCCCACCGCACCGCAGTCACTTATTCGCTGATTAGCATATCGCTAATCAGCATTTGTACTTTTATAGTATCTGTAAGTGATCAAAACTGATCACAGTCAGATCTATAATTATATTAGTGTCACCGTAGCTCGCCCTTCACCCAAAACGCAGTGTTTGCCCGATCAGGCCTGATCGGTCGCCCACACGTGCGTTCACCCACGCCCGCCACACCGCAGTGTCAAAAAAATTATTATTTTTTGATCACTGCACAATCACTTTACAAGCACTGCGGCGATAAAAAAAATCTGTTTTGATATTTTTTATCAACCGCAGCGGCCTCCGGTACTTCGCTAGCCTCCCATTTGTAAGACAAGCTTGCTTTTTTTCTTGGGTAGTCTCAGGGAATACCCCTAAATTTAGTAGTCCAAATGTCAAACAGGGGGTATTCTTCTGAAGAGGCCTACAGGATTCTGACCCAGTCGGATGAGGAATGGGAACCCTCATCTGACGAATCTAGCGGGTCAGAATATGAACCTGTAGAAAGCAGTGGCAGTCTGACCCAAAGTTCGGACGAGGAGGTTGAGGTCCCTTATAGCACCAGGCGTACCCGGCCCCGTGTCGCTAGACCACAGGTTGTGCAGGATCCGTTTCAAGGGCAGCAGAGTGGGGCTGGCACTGTCGGATTACGTGGTGAGGCATACACCAGCAGCGCAGCCCATCCTGGACCTAGTACCAGCACTGCCGTACAACATGGTGAAGTGGCGAGCACCAGAAGGGCAGTTGAAGCTGGTACGGTGGCACGTGCAATAGTTACCCCGTCGCAGCCACCGCAAAGACAGGCCCGTAGAGCCCCTAGAGTCCCTGAGGTGTTGGCAAATCCTGATTGGCAGTCGCCAACTTCAGCCGCACCATTAGTTCCCCCTTTCACCGCCCAGTCTGGAGTTCGGGTTGAGAAAGCTCAGATCGGTTCGGCCCTGGGATTTTTTGAGCTGTTCTTGACTGCGGAGCTCTTGGACTTAGTCGTGGCAGAAACAAATCGGTATGCCACACAATTTATATCCGCCAACCCAGGAAGCTTTTATGCCCAGCCTTTCCGGTGGAAACCAGTCCAAGTTTCCGAAATTAACATTTTTCTGGGCCTTCTCCTGAACATGGGTCTAACCAAAAAGCATGAATTGCGGTCATATTGGTCCACGAACCCAATTCATCACATGCCCATGTTCTCTGCTGCTATGTCCAGGACACGTTTTGAGACCATCCTGCGTTTCCTGCACTTTAGCGACAACAGCACCTCTCGTCCCAGAGGCCACCCAGCTTTTGACCGGCTCCACAAAATTCGGCCCCTCATAGACCACTTCAACCAGAAATTTGCAGATTTGTATACCCCTGAGCAAAACATCTGCATAGACGAGTCCCAAATACATTTTACCGGGCACCTTAGCTTCAAACAATACATCCCAAGCAAGCGCGCCCGGTATGGGGTCAAATTGTATAAGCTCTGTAAAAGGGCCACAGGCTATACCCACAAATTTCGGATCTATGAGGGAAAAGATCAGACCCTGGAGCCGGTCGGTTGCCCTGACTACCTGGGGAGCAGTGGGAAGACAGTCTGGGACTTGGTGTCACCCTTATTTGGCAAGGGGTACCATCTTTATGTGGACAATTTTTACACAAGTGTGCCCCTCTTCAGGCATTTGTTCCTAGAACAGATTGGCTGCTGTGGCACCGTGCGACCTAGTCGCCGGGGCTTCCCCCAACGGCTCGTTACCACCCATCTTGCAAGGGGGGAGAGGGCTGCCTTGTGTAACGAAGAACTGCTCGCGGTGAAATGGAGAGACAAGCGTGACGTTTACATGCTCTCCTCCATTCATGCAGACACGACAATACAAATTGAACGGGCAACCCGTGTCATTGAAAAGCCCCTCTCAGTCCACGACTATAATGCGCTCATGAAAGGGGTGGACTTCAATGACCAGATGTTGTTTTATTTTTTTGGGCAGAGATTTTTTCATACACATTGATCGATGCGAATGAAGAAATCTGTGCCATTCATTTTTTATTTCAGCACTGAGGCTGAACGGAAAATAAAAATCTCATTACCCGTATGCTCAATATAAGGAGACTAGCAGAAACTCCTAATGCTGGCCATACATGTAATGATTGCGGAGACCCTCAAATGCCAGGGCAGTACAAACACCCCACAAATAACCACATTTTGGAAAGAAGACACCCCAAGGTATTCACTGAGGGGCATATTGAGTCCATGAAAGATTGAAATTTTTGTCCCAAGTTAGCGGAAATGGAGACTTTGTGAGAAAAAATCAAAAAAAAAAATCAATTTCCGCTAACTTGTGCCAAAAAAAAAATATTCTATGAACTCGCCATGCCGCTGATTGAATACCTTGGGGTGTCTTCTTTCCAAAATGGGGTCACATGTGGGGTATTTATACTGCCCTGGCATTTTAGGGGCCCCAAAGCGTGAGAAGAAGTCTGGTATCCAAATGTCTAAAAATGCCCTCCTAAAAGGAATGTGGGCCACTTTGCGCATCTAGGCTGCAAAAAAGTGTCACACATGTGGTATCGCCGTACTCAGGAGAAGTTGGGCAATGTGTTTTGGGGTGTCATTTTACATATACCCATGCTGGGTGAGAGAAATATCTTGGTCAAATGCCAACTTTGTATAAAAAAAAATGGGAAAAGTTGTCTTTTGCCAAGATATTTCTCTCACCCAGCATGGGTATATGTAAAATAACACACCAAAACACATTGCTCAACTTCTCCTGAGTACGGAGATACCACATGTGTGACACTTTTTTGCAGCCTAGGTGGGCAAAGGGGCCCACATTCCAAAGAGCACCTTTAGGATTTCACAGGTCATTTACCTACTTACCACACATTAGGGCCCCTAGAATGCCAGGGCAGTATAACTACCCCACAAGTGACCCCATTGTGGAAAGAAGACACCCGAAGGTATTCCGTGAGGGGCATGGCGAGTTCCTAGAATTTTTTATTTTTTGTCACAAGTTAGCGGAACATGATGATTTTCTTTTTTCTTACAAAGTCTCATATTCCACTAACTTGTGACAAAAAATAAAAACTTCCATGAACTCACTATGCACATCAGCGAAAACCTTGGGGTGTCTTCTTTCCAAAATGGGGTCACTTGTGGGGTAGTTATTCTGCCCTGGCATTCTAGGGGCCCTAATGTGTGGTAAGTAGTTTGAAATCAAAATGTGTAAAAAATGGCCGGTGAAATCCGAAAGGTGCTCTTTGGAATGTGGGCCCCTTTGCCCACCTAGGCTGCAAAAAAGTGTCACACATCTGGTATCTCCGTACTCAGGAGAAGTTGGGCAATGTGTTTTGGGGTGTCATTTTACATATACCCATGCTGGGTGAGAGAAATATCTTGGTCAAATGCCAACTTTGTATAAAAAAATGGGAAAAGTTGTCTTTGCCAAGATATTTCTCTCACCCAGCATGGGTATATGTAAAATGACACCCCAAAACACATTGCCCAACTTCTCCTGAGTACGGAGATACCAGATATGTGACACTTTTTTGCAGCCTAGGTGGACAATGGTGTCTGGCCATTGTAGAACCTCAGGAAACATGACAGGTGCTCAGAAAGTCAGAGCTGCTTCAAAAAGCGGAAATTCACATTTTTGTACCATAGTTTGTAAACGCTATAACTTTTACCCAAACCATTTTTTTTTTTACCCAAACATTTTTTTTTATCAAAGACTTGTAGAACAATAAATTTAGAGAAAAATTTATATATGGATGTTGTTTTTTTTGCAAAATTTTACAACTGAAAGTGAAAAATGTCTTTTTTTCCCCAAAAAATTGTTAAATTTCGATTAATAATAAAAAAAGTAAAAATGTCAGCAGCAATGAAATACCACCAAATAGAAGCTCTATTAGTGAGAAGAAAAGGAGGTAAAATTCATTTGGGTGGTAAGTTGCATGACCGAGCAATAAATTATGAAAGTAGTGTAGGTCAGAAGTGTAAAAAGTGGTCTGGTCATTAAGGGTGTTTAAGCTAGGGGAGCTGAGGTGGTTAATTACTGAAATTGTACATTTCTATTAGAAGAATAGCTCTAAATTGCCCTATTTTGTGCCTTAGCAACATACATTCCCTGTCATCTGATTATTTAACTGTGGAGACATGCTCTACACTGACTGCTGTATGTATATAGATATATATGAATATGTGTAGAGAGGCAGTGGGAAGCAGCAGTCAGTGGAGCGTGTCTCCACAGTTAAGTAAACAGAAGATAGGAAGTGTTGCTAAGGCACAAAATGGGCCACTTTACAGCTGTATGACTAAAGTATTTTACAAAAATGGTCAGAATCACTGCCCCTACACATTACAAACAAAAGGAAAGACAGTTACACTTTAATAACCAATTTTATTTATTTTTAATTTTTTTTAATTATTCTATTCCAAGAGCTGTATAGTTTTTATTTTTCAGTCAGGAGAGGTAAGTTGATTTTATTTTATTTTATGTGATCTGAGGCATGTGGGCTGATATATGGCTGGAGGCATGGGGGGGGGGTGATCTACAGCTTGAAGCATGGGGGGGGGGCTAATCTATGGCTGGAGGCATGAAGGGCTGATATATGGTTGGAGACATGGGGGGATGATATGAAGTCTGAATGGGGGATCTTATTTATTTTGGGGCTGTTATCTGAGGTCTGATTGGCGGTGATTAAAATTGGGGTCTGAGCTGAGGTCTGATTGTGGGTCTGATCTGAGGTATTATTGGGGTCTTATTAACCCCTCCCGACTGCAATCCGTTTATATACGTGCTATTTGCACATGCCCCGTGCAGCTAGCACGTGTTAAAACGTCAAGCCAGCTCTTTAATCCAAGCGCTGCAAAATGCTTGGATTAAAGCTTCTGCCCCTGTCCTGCTGCTGTCACGGACAGCATACAGTGCAGTAATGCCGGCAAGGGACCAATCAGAGTGGTCCCTCGCCGACAATCGATCCGATTGGTTAGTCTGTGCAGACTAACCAATCGGATCGTGACAGTGAAAAAATTCCTGTTCCAGGCTCTGATCTGCGCTCTGCAGATCAGTGCCTGAAATCAGGTAATGTGTCCTCGTGCCCCCGATCTGTGCCCACTTCCTGTGCGCCTCCTGTCCCCGCCTGCCCCTGATGCAGTTCCCTCCGCCCCCATCCATAATGAATATGGAGCCTGCCCCTAATGCGGTCCGCCCCCTCCCTGCCCCCATACATTCATCCTGCCACCATTTTCTCCTGCCCCTCAATGCTGGCCGTACCTTCCCCTTCCCACTTTCCAGCACTGCCCCCTTTGCCCCCGATGCGGTGCGGTTCCCCTGCTGTGTTTGATGGCGGCGGCTCCATTCCTGAGCCGCCGCCATCAGCAGCGACTGTCAGCTCTATGCTGACACTCTGCTGTAACCCCTTAGATCCCGCGGCAGGGAAAATGATACCCTATTTAAGACAATCGCCCAAAAAATAAAAAAGCTTTGGCTCTTAGACTATGGAGACACTAAAACATCATTTTTTTGGTTTCATAAATGCTATTATTGTGTAAAACTTAAATAAATAAGAAAAGGTATACATATTAGGTATTGACACGTCCGTAACGATCTGCTCTAAAAAACTGTCACATGACCTAACCCCCTTAGATGAACGCTGTCAAAATAAATTAATAAAAACTGTTCCAAAACAGCCAATTTTTTGGTCACCTTGCCCCATAAAGTGTAATAATGAATGATCAAAAAATCCTATGTACCCAAAATTGGTACCAATAAAAACTTCAACTCTTTCTGCAAAAAACGAGCCCCTGCACAAGACGATCGGCAGAAAAATAAAAAACATATGGCGTTCAGAAAATGGACACACAAAAACATAATTTCTTTTTCAAAAATGCTTTATTATGTAAAACTGAAACAAACAAACAAAGAAAGAAAGTAAACATATTTGATATCAATGCGTCCGTAACAACCTGCTTTATAAAAATAGCACATGATCTACCCTGTCAGTTGAATCTTGTAAAAAAAACAAAAGAAAACGGTGCCAAAACAGTCATTTTTGGTTACCCTGCCTCACAAAAAACGTAATATAGAGCAATTAAAATTCATATGTACCCCAATATAGTACCAAAAAAACTGGCACTTTATCCCCTAGTTTCCAAAATAGGGTCACTCTTTGGGAGTTTCTACTGTATGGGTGCATTAGGGGGGCTTTAAATGGGACATGGCATCTAAAACCAGTCCAGCAAAATCTGCCTTCCAAAAACCATACGGTGCTCCTTTTCTTCTGCGCCCTGCCGTGAACCTTACATCAGTTTACGACCACATGTAGGGTGATTCTGTAAACCACAAAATCAGGGTAATAAATATTGAGTTTTGTTTGGCTGTTAACCCTCAATGTGTTAAAGAAAAAAATGGAATAAAATGGAAAATCTGCCAAAAAAGTGAAATTGAGAAATTTCATCTACATTTTCAAGGGTTAACAGAGTTTGTAAAATCAGTTTTGAGTAACTTGAGGGGTGTAGTTTCTACAATGGGGTCATTTATGGGGGGTTTCCACTGTGTAAGCCCCACAAAGTGACTTCAGATCTAAACTGGTCCTTAAAAAGTGGGTTTTGGAAATTTTCTTAAAAATTTTAAGAATTGCTTCTAAACTTCTAAGCCTTCTAACGTCCTAAAAAAATAAAATGGCATTTCCAAAATGATGCCAACATAAAGTAGACATATAGGGAATGTTAAGTAATAAATATTTTATTAGGTATGACTTTCGGTTTTAGAAGAAGAAAAATTAAAATGTTGAAAATTGTGCATGTTTCAAAATTTTTGGTAAATTTGGGATTTTTTCATAAATAAAGGTGAAATATATTGACTCAAATTTATGACTATCATGAAGTACAATGTGTCACGAGAAAATAATCTCAGAATGGCTTGGATAAATAAAAGTGTTCCAAAGCTATTACCACATAAAGTGACGCATGTCAGATTTGTAAATTTTGACCTGGACGCTGGGGCATCAATGACCCTTGGTCATGAAAGGGTAAACATTGGGGGTCTGATCTGAGGTCTGATTGAGAGCCTTTTTAACATTGGGGTGTGATTTCTGGTCTGTTCTGAGGTCTAATGAAAAATATTTTTTTCTTATTGTCCTCCGCTGAAACCTAGGTGCGTCTTATGGGCTACTGTGTCTTGTAGGGTGAAAAATATTGTAGATGTGTGCAGGGCTGTGCAGGATTGTAGGGCTGGAGAATAAATAGTCGCTCACTGCAGTCTTAGCCGAGCACCACTTGCATAACATCATTGTTTCTTCTTAGCTGAATGTCCACGAATGGAATATTAGTCCTATAAATCCTAGCTGAATGTCCAAGAATGGAATATAAGTCCTATTAAGTTGCTGTGAACTTTAAGGTCGTGTCATGGGTATTTACACAGTCAAATCACATTATTCCGGTCATTTCCTACTTTCAACGTCAGCAGTGCGTAGCTCTTGAAGGAAGTCACGTGTGGTGAGCAGGCTTGGTGAGTATATAAGGTGTGTTATAGGCTGTCTGCACACAAATGGCAGCATTGTGAATGAGCTACATGGAAACCGCAGAGCACCCCATGCGACTGATGTGAGAAGTGAATGTGATCTACGAAGGCAGATCAACACGTTAGAAAAGTAGATAGAAGGCTGCGGTGCTCTTCTGAAAAAGCAGATCAGTGGGGGGCCCGAGTATGGTACCCCCGCGATCACATACTAATGAACTATCCTGAGGATAGGTGATCAGTAAAAAAAAATCTCAGAAAACCCCTTTAACCACTTCAGCCCCCAGTGCTTAAACACCCTGAAAGACCAGGCCACTTTTTACACTTCTGACCTACACTACTTTCACCATTTATTGCTCGGTCATGCAACTTACCACCCAAATAAATTTTACCTCCTTTTCTTCTCACTAATAGAGCTTTCATTTGGTGGTATTTCATTGCTGCTGACATATTTACTTTTTTTGTTATTAATCGAAATTTAACGATTTTTTTGCAAAAAAATTACATTTTTCACTTTCAGTTGTAAAATTTTGCAAAAAAAACTACATCCATATATAAATTTTGCTCTAAATTTATTGTTCTACATGTCTTTGATAAAAAAAAATGTTTGGGTAAAAAAAAAATGGTTTGGGTAAAAGTTATAGCGTTTACAAACTATGGTACAAAAATGTGAATTTCCGCTTTTTGAAGCAGCTCTGACTTTCTGAGCACCTGTCATGTTTCCTGAGGTTCTACAATGCCCAGACAGTACAAACACCCCACAAATGACCCCATTTAGGAAAGTACACACCCTAAGGTATTCGCTGATGGGCATAGTGAGTTCATAGAACTTTTTATTTTTTGTCACAAGTTAGCGGAAAATGATGTTTTTTTTTTTTTTCTTACAAAGTCTCATATTCCACTAACTTGTGACAAAAAATAAAAAGTTCTATGAACTCACTATGCCCATCAGCGAATACCTTGGGGTCTCTTCTTTCCAAAATGGGGTCACTTGTGGGGTATTTATACTGCCCTGGCATTCTAGGGGCCCAAATGTGTGGTAAGGAGTTTGAAATCAAATTCTGTAAAAAATGACGAGTGAAATCCGAAAGGTGCTCTTTGGAATATGGGCCCCTTTACCCACCTAGGCTGCAAAAAAGTGTCACACATCTGGTATCTCTGTATTCAGGAGAAGTTGAGGAATGTGTTTTGGGGTGTCTTTTTACATATACCCATGCTGGGTGAGATAAATATCTTGGTCAAATGCCAACTTTGTATAAAAAAATGGGAAAAGTTGTCTTTTGCCAAGATATTTCTCTCACCTAGCATGAGTTTATGTAAAATGACACCCCAAAACACATTCCCCAACTTCTCCTGAGTACGGAGATACCAGATGTGTGACACTTTTTTGCAGCCTAGGTGGGCAAAGGGGCCCATATTCCAAAGAGCACCTTTCGGATTTCACAGGTCATTTTTTACAGAATTTGATTTCAAACTCCTTACCACACATTTGGGCCCCTAGAATGCCAGGGCAGTATAACTACCCCACAAGTGACCCCATTTTGGAAAGAAGACACCCCAAGATATTCCGTGAGGGGCATGGCAAGTTCCTAGAAATTTTTTTTTTTTGTCACAAGTTAGTGGAAAATGCTGATTTTTTTTTTTTTTCATACAAAGTCTCATATTCCACTAACTTGTGACAAAAAATAAAAACTTCCATGAACTCACTATGCCCATCAGCAAATACCTTGGGGTCTCTTCTTTCCAAAATGGGGTCACTTGTGGGGTAGTTATACTGCCCTGGCATTCTAGGGGCCCAAATGTGTGGTAAGGAGTTTGAAATCAAATTCTGTAAAAAATGACCTGTGAAATCCGAAAGGTGCTCTTTGGAATATGGGCCCCTTTGCCCACCTAGGCTGCAAAAAAGTGTCACACATCTGGTATCTCTGTATTCAGGAGAAGTTGAGGAATGTGTTTTGGGGTGTCTTTTTACATATACCCATGCTGGGTGAGATAAATATCTTGGTCAAATGCCAACTTTGTATAAAAAAATGGGAAAAGTTGTCTTTTGCCAAGATATTTCTCTCACCCAGCATGGGTATATGTAAAATGACACCCCAAAACACATCCCCCAACTTCTCCTGAGTACGGAGATACCAGATGTGTGACACTTTTTTGCAGCCTAGGTGGGCAAAGGGGCCCATATTCCAAAGAGCACCTTTCGGATTTCTCAGGTCATTTTTTACAGAATTTGATTTCAAACTCCTTACCACACATTTGGGCCCCTAGAATGCCAGGGCAGTATAACTACCCCACAAGTGACCCCATTTTGGAAAGAAGAGACCCCAAGGTATTCGCTGATGGGCATAGTGAGTTCATGGAAGTTTTTATTTTTTGTCACAAGTTAGTGGAATATGAGACTTTGTATGAAAAAAAAATCAAAAAAAAAAATCAGCATTTTCCACTAACTTGTGACAAAAAATAAAAAATTCTAGGAACTCGCCATTCCCCTCACGGAATACCTTGGGGTGTCTTCTTTCCAAAATGGGGTCACTTGTGGGGTAGTTATACTGCCCTGGTATTTTCCAGGGGCCCTAATGTGTGGTAAGTAGGTAAATGACCTGTGAAATCCTAAAGGTGCTCTTTAAGATATGGGCCCCTTTACCCACCTAGGCTGCAAAAAAGTGTCACACATGTGGCATCGCCGTATTCAGGAGAAGTTGGGGAATGTGTTTTGGGGTGTCATTTTACATATACCCATGCTGGGTAAGAGAAATATCTTGGCAAAAGACAACTTTTCCCATTTTTTTATACAAAGTTGGCATTTGACCAAGATATTTATCTCACCCAGCATGGGTATATGTAAAATGACACCCCAAAACACATTCCCCAACTTCTCCTGAGTACGGCGATACCAGATGTGTGACACTTTTTTGCAGCCTAGATGCGCAAAGGTGCCCAAATTCCTTTTAGGAGGGCATTTTTAGACATTTGGATACCAGACTTCTTCTCACGCTTTGGGGCCCCTAGAATGCCAGGGCAGTATAAATACCCCACATGTGACCCCATTTTGGAAAGAAGACACCCCAAGGTATTCAATGAGGGGCATGGCGAGTTCATAGAATTTATTTTTTTTTGGCCCAAGTTAGCGGAAATTGATATTTTTAATTTTTTTCTCACAAAGTCTCCCGTTCCGCTAACTTGGGACAAAAATTTCAATCTTTCATGGACTCAATATGCCCCTCATGGAATACCTGGGGGTGTCTTCTTTCCGAAATGGGGTCACATGTGGGGTATTTATACTGCTCTGGCATTCTAGGGGCCCTAAAGCGTGAGAAGAAGTCTGGAATATAAATGTCTAAAAAATTTTACGCATTTGGATTCCGTGAGGGGTATGGTGAGTTCATGTGAGATTTTATTTTTTGACACAAGTTAGTGGAATATGAGACTTTGTAAGAAAAAAAAATTATAATTCCGCTAACTTGGGCCAAAAAAATGTCTGAATGGAGCCTTACAGAGGGTGATCAATGACAGGGGGGGTGATCAATGACAGGGGGGGTGATCAATGACAGGGGGGTGATCAATGACAGGGGGGTGATCAATGACAGGGGGGTGATCAATGACAGGGGGGTGATCAGGGAGTCTATATATGGGGTGATAACCACAGTCATTGATCACGCCCCTGTAAGGCTTCATTCAGACGTCCGTATGCGTTTTGCGGATCCGATCCATCTATCAGTGCATCCGTAAAAATCATGCGGACATCTGAATGGAGCTTTACAGGGGGGTAATCAATGACAGGGGGGGGTGATCAATGACAGGGGGGTGATCAGGGAGTCTATATGGGGTGATAACCACAGTCATTGATCATGCCCATGTAAGGCTTCATTCAGACGTCCGGATGCGTTTTGCGGATCCGATCCATCTATCAGTGCATCCGTAAAAATCATGCGGACATCTGAATGGAGCTTTACAGGGGGGTAATCAATGACAGGGGGGTGATCAGGGAGTCTATATGGGGTGATAACCACAGTTATTGATCATGCCCCTGTAAGGCTTCATTCAGACGTCCGGATGCGTTTTGCGGATCCGATCCATCTATCAGTGCATCCGTAAAAATCATGCGGACATCTGAATGGAGCTTTACAGGGGGGTAATCAATGACAGGGGGGTGATCAGGGAGTCTATATGGGGTGATCACCACAGTCATTGATCATGCCCCTGTAAGGCTTCATTCAGACGTCCGGATGCGTTTTGCGGATCCGATCCATCTATCAGTGGATCCGTAAAAATCATGCGGACGTCTGAATGGAGCTTTACAGGGGGGTAATCAATGACAGGGGGGTAATCAATGACAGGGGGGTGATCAGGGAGTCTATATGGGGTGATAACCACAGTCATTGATCATGCCCCTGTAAGGCTTCATTCAGACGTCCGGATGCGTTTTGCGGATCCGATCCATCTATCAGTGCATCCGTAAAAATCATGCGGACATCTGAATGGAGCTTTACAGGGGGGTAATCAATGACAGGGGTGTGATCAGGGAGTCTATATGGGGTGATAACCACAGTCATTGATCATGCCCCTGTAAGGCTTCATTCAGACGTCCGGATGCGTTTTGCGGATCCGATCCATCTATCAGTGGATCCGTAAAAATCATGCGGACGTCTGAATGGAGCTTTACAGAGGGGTAATCAATGACAGGGGGGTGATCAGGGAGTCTATATGGGGTGATAACCACAGTCATTGATCATGCCCCTGTAAGGCTTCATTCAGACGTCCGGATGCGTTTTGCGGATCCGATCCATCTATCAGTGGATCCGTAAAAATCATGCGGACGTCTGAATGGAGCTTTACAGGGGGGTAATCAATGACAGGGGGGTGATCAGGGAGTCTATATGGGGTGATCAGGGGTGATCAGGGGCTAATAAGAGGTTAATAAGTGACGGGGGGGGGGGGGTGTAGTGTAGTGTAGTGGTGCTTGGTGCTACTTTACTGAGCTACCTGTGTCCTCTGGTGGTCGATCCAAACAAAAGGGACCACCAGAGGACCAGGTAGCAGGTATATTAGACGCTGTTATCAAAACAGCGTCTAATATACCTGTTAGGGGTTAAAAAAAACACATCTCCAGCCTGCCAGCGAACGATCGCCGCTGGCAGGCTGGAGATCAACTCTCTTACCTTCCGTTCCTGTGAGCACGCGCGCCTGTGCGCGCGCGTTCACAGGAAATCTCGGCCATCGCGAGATGACGCATATATGCGTGACTCTGCGCAGGGCTGCCACCTCCGGAACGCGATCCTGCGTTAGGCGGTCCGGAGGTGGTTAATTGCTTTCCTTGCCTCATGGAATGTATTCAGATTAGATAAGTTTTGGAGTGCAGATGTCATTTTAGGGAGATGTATAGTAGCCAGGAATCAATTAACCGTCTTTAGGACCCTTTCATTTTTTACCTTGCTGACCCAACCTAATTTTGGAAATCTTTATATGGTATAGAATCTGGGTGAATTCACAGATCATAAACCCATATTAGCCTTCAAACGGTGTCGCATGTTTAGGGACATTTTGGTGCGCAGCCGCTACAGCGAGCAGAAACCGCGCGATTGGTTGTCACTCGGTAAGCCGGTTGGCAACTATCGCATTGGTGACTGCTCCCTGTGCGGATACATGTTTAGAGGCCGCCATATTTTCTTTGGAGGTCTGGAACATTGTGTACATCAATTAATCAACTGTAGAACGACGCACGTAGTCTATGTATTAATTTGTGTATGTGGATCCTTTTATATAGGGAAAACCAAGAGGTCCTTAATGGAGTGGGTACGAGAACATCGTAACTCAATTAAAACAGGCAAGGGACGTACCCGCCTAATTGAGCATGTACGGTGCCAACATGGGGAGACGCAAGTGTCTTGCGATTTGCGGGCCTAGAACATGTCCCCCCACTAATTCAGGGAGGTGATAGACACCGTACCCTGCTCCAGAAGGAAGCTCGGTATATTATTAAAACTGATGCCACAGGTTGTTTAGGCTTAAACGAACGCAATGATTTGGCAGCATTCATTGAATAGGACGCTATGTAAATACGATTCTCTTATGAATATACCTTGGATTATCTTTAGTCACTGTGTATATATATATTTATACGTTTTTGTATTTATATACTATTGCATTAATTTTTGCATCCCTTTCATATGTATTTATGTACCCTTCCATGTGTGGAGATACTATTCACAGACTATGTGTCACTTTGTGTAACCATTGTTTCATTTATGTCAGTATTGTTTTTAAACTGAAACCTGCACTGAGGTATCGATGCACCTGTGTTTCAGGTGTGCGCAGGTGGTGGAGCGTCAAGGGTGAATGAGTGATGGGTCAGCTGACCCTCCCCCACATGATGCTATAAGCTAGCGCACACTTGATTCCCAGAGTGGATCAAACAGCCGGAGGAAGCGGTCGCACAGCGAAACGGCCGTCGCTGTGGATTGATACTCCATGTGAGTCTGCCCCCGTAACATACCCTACAATAAAGAAGCGTGAACACGAATGGTGAGTGCGGCTTATCTTTGCATCTTGTTCTCTACTTCATTCTGTTCAAGCCTTGCACCCCGATTTCTTGGATGGTCGGATTAGGCCAGGATTGTGTTCCTTAAATCCCCAGGTGGGAGGACGGTGCCCTCAGTATCTCTTGTTATGTGCTTTATATGGTATAGTATGATATCTCATGCTGAGAATGTTTTCTCCTAACACATTGTACTTTGTGTACTTGGTAAACTTGAGTCAATATATTTTACCTTTATTTATCAAAAAAGACCTAAATTTACAGATTTGATAAAATTGCTATTTTCTTAATGTTTATTTATCTGCTTTTTAGAAATATAGGGATATCTTATATAATAGTTATGTCTACTTGTAAGAATTATTTTATTGTTTTAAGCCATTAGAAGCCTTAGAATTTTATGCAATTTTCAAAATATCAAGAAAATTTCCAAAACCCACATTGTTAAGGAGTAATTCAGTTTTAAAGTAACTTTGAGGAGCATAGTTAATAAATATCACACATAAATAACCTCAATTTAGAAACTACACCCCTGAAATTATTCAAACTCATTTAGAGACTTTGTTAACCCTTTAAGTGTTCCACAAGAATTAAAGGAAAATGGATGGGAAATTTCAAAATTTATATTTTTTTTTGCAGATTTTTCACATTAATAATTTTTTTTCCCCTATAATACAGCAAGGGTTAGCAGCAAAACAAACCTCCAAATGTATTTCTCTGATTCTGCAGTTTACAGAAACTTCCCATATGTACCCACAAACTGCTGTATGGTCACACGGCAGGGCTCATAAAGAAGGAGCGCCATAGGATTTTTGGAGGGCAGATTGTGCTGGAATGTTTTTCAGACACCATGTCACATTTGAAAATATCTTGAGTTATCCTTACATTGGGAACCTAAAAAAATAAATTATATATACAGTGGATATAAAAAGTCTATACACCCCTGTTAAAATTGCAGGTTTCTGTGATGTAAAAAAAAAATGAGACAAAAATAAATCATTTCAGAACTTTTTCCACCTTTAATGTGACCTATAAATTCTACCACTCAATTGAAAAACAAACTAAATCTTTTAGGTGGAGGGAAGAAAAAAAAAAACTAAAATAATGTGGTTGCATAAGTGTGCATGCCCTCTTATAACTGGGGATGTAGCTGTGTTCAGAATTAAGCAATCACATTCAAAATCATGTTAAATAGGAGTCAGCATACACCTGCCATCATTTAAAGTGCCTCTAATTAACCCCAAATAAAGTTCAGCTGCTCTGGTCTCCTGAAATTGTATTAGTCGCATCCTACAGCAAAAGCCATGGTCCACAGAGAGCTTCCAAAGCATCAGAGGGATCTCATTGATAAAAGGTATGTCAGGAGAAGGGTACAAAATAAATGTCAAAGGCATTAGATATACCATGGAACACAGTGAAGACAGTCATCATCAAGTGGAGAAAATATGGCACAACAGTGACATTACCAAGAACTGGACGTCCCTCCAAAATTGATGAAAAGACGAGGAGAAAACTGGTCTGGGAGGCAACCAAGATTCCTACAGCAACATTAAAGGAGCTGCAAGAATATCTGGCAAGTACTGGCTGTGTGGTACATGTGACAACAATTTACTGTATTCTTCATATGTCTGGGCTATTGGGTAGAGTGGCAAGATGAAAGCCTTTTCTTACGAAGAAAAACATCCAAGCCAGGCTACATTTTGCAAAACACATCTGAAGTCTCCCAAAAGCATGTGGGAAAAGGTGTTATGGTCTGATGAAGCCAAGGTTGAACTTTTTGGCCATAATTCCAAAAGATATGTTTGGCGCAAAAACAACACTGCACATCACCAAAAGAACACTATACCCACAGTGAAGCATGGTGGTGGCAGCATCATGCTTTGGGGCTGTTTTTCTTTTTGGAACTGGGGCCTTAGTTAAGCTAGAGGGAATTATGAACAGTTCTAAATACCAGTCAATATTGGCACAAAAGGCTTCTGCTAGAAAGCTGAACATGAAGAGGAATTTCATCTTTCAGCATGACAACGACCCAAAGCATACATCCAAATCAACAAAGGAATGGCTTCACCAGAAGAAAATTAAAGTTTTGGAATGGCCCAGACAGAGCCCAGACCTGAATCCGATTGAAAATCTGTGGGGTGATCTGAAGAGGGCTGTGCACAGGAGATGCACTCGCAATCTGACAGATTTGGAGTGTTTTTGCAAAGAAGAGTGGGCAAATTTTTTTACATCACAGAAACCTGACATTTTAACAGGGGGTGTGTAGACTTTTTATATCGACTGTATGTGTATATATATATATATATATATATATATATATATATATATATATTTATTTATGTTTTACCACTTTTAAAGAAAAATCACTAAAATAAAGCGGCTTAAATGGGAGGAAATGCTCAAAAACCACAATCACTGTAGCGTGTTTATAACCGGGGGAGCAATTCCTCTGCATGTGATCCGTTGCTAGCGGCAATCCCCAGCAAAAGATGCATACAATGGAGGATGTCGTCAACGGACCACATGCACCACGAAGGCATCCTACACAAGATGGATTAGTGTGTGGATGAAAATATACAAATACATAAATTACTGCAAAAGGTGCACCACAATGATATGCAACTGGCAACACTGGCTGATGTTAAAAACCTGAGACTTTAGCTAATGTATTCCAGTCAGGAACACAACAAGGCACTTTTGCACCACCGTCTAGGTATCTCAGTGTGGCATGGGTCCTACCACTAGACTACCTATGGTGTGTGAACACAGCCTGAATGGTGCTAAGATCTAACTTACAGCCAAGCTCCCACATACCTCCATAGTGAGATCACTCATGCAGTGGGAGAAGGGATAGGGCTGCAAGCCCCACCTATAAAAGGCTATGTGACACAGGCTACCAGCTGCACTAGAATGTTACCAGCAATGCACAATGGCACATTCCATACATATAAAGAAAAATCACTAAAATAAAGTGGCTTGAATGGGAGGAAAAGCCCAAGAACCCCAAACACTGTAGCGTGTTTATACCCGGGGGAGCAATTCCTCCGCATTTGATCCGTTGCTAGCGGCAATCCCCAGCAAAAAATGCATACAATGGAGGATGTCGGCAGCAGACCACATGCATCACAAAGCCATCCCTTCTCCCACTACCTGAGTGATCTCACTATGGAGGTATGTGGGGGCTTGGCTGTGAGTTAGATCTTAGTACCATTCAGGCCGTATTCACACACCATAGGTAGTCTAGTGGTAGGACCCATGCCACACTAAGATACCTTGACGGTGGTGCAAAAGGGCTTCGTTGTGTTCCTGACTGGAATACATTGGCTAAAATCTCAGTTTTTAATATCAGCCTGAGGGATTAGCCAGTATTGTCAGTGGCATATCATTTGGCCATGTCATTGGTACCATTTTGGAATACAGTACATACAACTTTTTGATTGGTTGATTTCATAAGTTTGGGGAGCAGCATTCACCTGATAGGGTAAATCATCTGATATTTTTGTATGGATCGGGTCTATATGGATGTGATTATATGATATGATGATTTTTTTTTTCCTGGCGATTGTCTTGTGTAAGGGCTCATTTATTTGTGGGATGAGGTGATGGTACCATTTTATGGTACAAGTGACTAGAGATGGCCTTGCGGTTCAACCGGCGGTCATTTCGCGGCGAACTTTGCTCGTTTGTGATTCGCCGAACATGCGATCATATGGCGATTTTCGCATGCGCCATTTTTTTTTGCATGGCACCGAACTTTGACCCATGACACATCCATCAGGTGTGACAGGACAGCCAATTGAGACGTTTCAGCACATGGACACACCCCTACCCTATAAATAAACCCGATCTGGCCGGCATATTACATTCTGTTTTTTGCCAGTGTAGGGAGAGGTTGCTGTGTGGAGCAGGGGCAGACTGTTAGGGACACAAACGCTAGCTAATAGGGCCACAAAAGTCCTTTTAAGGACTGGTATAGGTGTGCTATCGATAGGTGTGACTTACTGAGGGGTGTGATATACTTATACTTTCTAACATAGAAAGTATATTATAGTGCATTTGTATTGTGCAGCATTTGTGTGCGGTTCTGCTGAGATACTGCAACTATATTGAGGGACAAGCGCTATTGGAACAAATAATTTCAACTGGTATGATATAACATTTGCCCCCAAAAAAACTGATTGAGGCAGGGGTGTGATACACCTAGAATATACTTTCCGTATAGTGCATTTGTAATTTGCAGGAGTTGTGTGTGGTTCGGCTTAGATACCCCAGCTATACAGAGGGACAAACACTATTGGAACAAATAATTTCAACTGGTGCGATATACTAGTCCCCCCCCAAAAAAAACTGATTGAGGCAGGGGAGTGATATACCTATAATATAATTTCCATATAGTACATTTGTAATTTGCAGGAGTGGTGTGCGGTTCTGCTGAGATACCCCAGCTATACAGAGGAACAAACGCTATTGGAACAAATAATTGCAACTGGTGTGATATACCAGTTGACCCTCCCAAAAAATTATTGAGGCAGGGGTGTGATATACAGTGGGATGCGAAAGTTTGGGCAACCTTGTTAATCGTCATGATTTTCCTGTATAAATCGTTGGTTGTTACGATAAAAAATGTCAGTTAAATATATCATATAGGAGACACACACAGTGATATTTGAGAAGTGAAATGAAGTTTATTGGATTTACAGAAAGTGTGCTATAATTGTTTAAACAAAATTAGGCAGGTGCATAAATCTGGGCACCACAAAAAAGAAATTAAATCAATATTTAGTAGATCCTCCTTTTGCAGAAATTACAGCCTCTAAACGCTTCCTGTAGGTTCCAAGGAGAGTCTGTATTCTGGTTGAAGGTATTTTGGACCATTCCTCTTCACAAAACATCTTTAGTTCATTCAGGTTTGATGGCTTCCGAGCATGGACAGCTCTCTTTAAGTCACACCACAGATTTTCAATTATATTCAGGTCTCGGGACTGAGATGGCCATTCCAGAACGTTGTTCTTGTGCATAAATGCCTTAGTGGATTTTGAACAGTGTTTAGGGTCGTTGTCTTGTTGAAAGATCCAGCCTCGGCGCAGCTTCAGCTTTGTCACTGATTTCTGGACATTGGTCTCCAGAATCTGCTGATACTGAGTGGAATCCATGTGTCCCTCAACTTGTACAAGATTCCCAGTCCCTGCACTGTCCCCACAGCCCCACAGCATGATGGAACCACCACCATATTTTACTGTAGGTAGCAGGTGTTTTTCTTGGAATGCTGTGTTCTTTTTCCTCCATGCACAACGCTCCTTGTTATGGCCAAATAACTCAATTTTAGTTTCATCAGTCCACAGCACCTTATTCCAAAATGAAGCTGGCTTGTCCAAATGTGCTTTAGCCCACCTCAAGCGGCACTTTTTGTGCTGTCGGCGGAGAAAAGGCTTCCTCTGCATCACTCTCGCATACAGCATCTCCTTGTGTAATGTGCGCCGAATGGTTGAACGATGCACAGTGACTCCATCTTCAGCAAGATGATGTTGTAGGTCTTTGGTGCTGGTCTGTGGGTTGACTCTGACTGTTCTCACCATTCGTCGCTTCTGTCTATCCGAGATTTTTCTTGGTCTGCCACTTCGAGCCTTAACTTGAACTGAGCCTGTGGTCTTCCATTTCCTCAATATGTTCCTAACTGTGGAAACAGACAGCTGAAATCTCTGAGACAGCTTTCTGTATCCTTCCCCTAAGCCATGATGGTGAACAATCTTTGTCTTCAGGTCATTTGAGAGTTGTTTTGAGAGCCCCATGTTGCTACTCTTCATAGAAAAATAAAAGAGGAGGGAAACTTACAATTGACCCCCTTAAATACTCTTTCTCATAATTGGATTCACCTGTGTATGTAGGTCAGGGGTCACTGAGCTTACCAAGCCAATTTGAGTTCCAATAATTAGTTCTAAAGGTTTTGGAATCAATAAAATGACAACAGTGCCCAAATTGATGCAACTGCCTAATTTTGTTTAAACAATTATAGCACACTTTCTGTAAATCCAATAAACTTCATTTCACTTCTCAAATATCACTGTGTTTGTCTCCTATATGATATATTTAACTGACATTTTTTATCGTAACAACCAACGATTTATACAGGAAAATCATGACGATTAACAAGGTTGCCCAAACTTTCGCATCCCACTGTACCTATAATATGATTTACATATAGTATATTTGTAATTTGCAGGAGTTGTGTGTGGTTCTGAGATACCGCAGCTATACAGAGAGACAAATGCTATTGGAACAAATAATTTCAACTGGTGTGATATACCAGTTGCCACCCAACTGCTTCCTGCTTCCAGCAAATAATCATTAAGCGGTTCTATATACCCGCTTCCACAAATAGTGCTTTTCAATAGGGACTTTGTCACAGGGTCATCTTGAAAATGACAGGCAGAAAAAGAGGCCGACCATTCCGCACGGGTGGTAGGGGTCGGGCATGTGCACCAGACCAGAGCCTAAGTGGGAAGTTGGAGAAGGTGCATGCGATTACGTCAAAGGACGCACCAGATTTGTTTGAGTGGCTCACTCAGATTCCGCTTCTTCACCCTCCTCATCCTCTGTATTTGCACCCTCCTCACTCTCTGCTGTGTGCACCGGCAAAGACACTACCACCACCACCATAGACCCTCCACTCGAATCACAGGAATTTTTTTCCCATCGATTCCCAGACCTTACCAATGAGCAGCCATTCTTGGCATCGGATGAGGAAGAGTAGCAACGGCCGCCACCCAGCGGTCTGACGACAGTACCCAGATCAGCCCAAGGAGAGTGGTCCCTGCGGTGGCTGCCTACTCCGAGATCACTAATGACAGGGGGGGTGAAGGTGACGATGATGATGTGTCGATGGACGTCACGTGGGTGCCCACAAGAGAGGAAGAGGGGAGTTCAGAGGGAGAGACGGAGCAGCAGCTAGGGAGGAGAAGGAGGATAAGCAGACAGAACTCGCAGTGCACAGGAGGCAAAAAGCAGACTGCTAATGTATCTGGAGCGAGCCATCCCTCATGCATCTTGAGCTCCGGGGACGCCGGCATATGGTTCTGCAGTGTGGGCTTTTTTTTACTTGTCAGCTGCTGATAATAGTGTTACCATCTGTGCTGTCAAGTGTCAACGCATAAGTCGCAGTAAGCCCAACACTCACCTAGGGACGACCGCCTTAAGAAGGCACCTGGCCTCCCATCACCGAGCCCAGTGGGAGCAACGCCGTCAGAACCCACAAAGCCACACTTCTGGTGCTCCAAGTTCTGCATCTTCTCCTCTCTCCTCCCATTAGTCCTCTACTCCACCTTTCACCGTGCCATTGTCGCGTTCATCTGGCACAAGGCAGGCTTCTGTGGCCCAAATGTTCGAGTGTAAAAAAATTATGACGCCGGATAATCCTCTTGCCCGACAGCTGACCACTGGCTTGTCGGAACTGCTAGCCCGCCAACTACTGCCATATAAACTAGTGGACTCAGAGGCTTTTAGAAAATTTGTGGCCATTGTCACACCGCAATTAAAGGTCCCCAGAAGGCAAATATTTCTCCCAGAAGGGCATCCCAGAGCTATATCGCCACGTTCAGCGGCAAGTGAATGTATCTCTGGCACACAGTGTCAGTGCCAAGATACATCTGAGCACAGACACGTGGTCTGCCAACACGGGCAGGGAAGGTACATACCTTTTACTGCCCACTGGGTGAACCTTCTGATGGCCGTCAAGCATGTAACCCGTGGCACCCTTGTGGATTTGGTGTTACCGCCACGGATTGCATGCAGGCCTGCCTCTTCTTCTCCTCCTCCTACTCCATCCTCCGTCTCCTCCTTGGCTGACTCCTCCTTTTCCACTGCTACCGCCTCTTCTGCTACACCCCCCAAGCTCCCCATAAACTATTCGATGTGCCAGGTGAAACGTTTTCATGCTGTGCTGCGACTGTTGTGCCTGGAAGGCAAGAGCCACACCGGTCCTGCACTGCTTTTAGCTCTGCGGTAACAGGCCGATAAGTGGCTAACCCCACACAATTTGACAGTAGGTAAAGTGCTGTGCGACAACGGTGCCAATCTGCTGAGCGTGCTGAAACAGGGCAAAATGACACACGTATCGTGCATGGCACACCTCCTGAACTTAGTAGTGCAGCTATTCTTTGCCAAATACCCCGGAGTCCAGGACGTCTTGCAGCAGGCCAGGAAAACCTCTGGCCATTTTAGAAGATCTTACACTGCCATGGCTCGCCTTGTTGACGTTCAGAGGTGACACCACTTGCCCATCAGACGTCTGATTTGTGACTGCCCGACATGCTGGAACTCCACCTTGTTTATGGTTGATTATATATGCAGAAACGTGCTGTTAACGACTACCTGTACAAACTCTGCGCCAGGACAGTTTCTGGGGAGCTTGGTTTTTTTTCACCGCGCCAGTGACTGCTGATGCGCTACGCATGCAGACTTCTGCGGCCATCTGAGCACCATGTACACTGCATATACAGGGAGTGCAGAATTATTAGGCAAGTTGTATTTTTGAGGATTAATTTTATTATTGAACAACAACCATGTTCTCAATGAACCCAAAAAACTCATTAATATCAAAGCTGAATATTTTTGGAAGTAGTTTTTAGTTTGTTTTTAGTTTTAGCTATTTTAGGGGGATATCTGTGTGGGCAGGTGACTATTACTGTGCATAATTATTAGGCAACTTAACAAAAAACAAATATATACCCATTTCAATTATTTATTTTTACCAGTGAAACCAATATAACATCTCAACATTCACAAATATACATTTCTGACATTCAAAAACAAAACAAAAACAAATCAGTGACCAATATAGCCACCTTTCTTTGCAAGGACACTCAAAAGCCTGCCATCCATGGATTCTGTCAGTGTTTTGATCTGTTCACCATCAACATTGCGTGCAGCAGCAACCACAGCCTCCCAGACACTGTTCAGAGAGGTGTACTGTTTTCCCTCCTTGTAAATCTCACATTTGATGATGGACCACAGGTTCTCAATGGGGTTCAGATCAGGTGAACAAGGAGGCCATGTCATTAGATTTTCTTCTTTTATACCCTTTCTTGCCAGCCACGCTGTGGAGTACTTGGACGCGTGTGATGGAGCATTGTCCTGCATGAAAATCATGTTTTTCTTGAAGGATGCAGACTTCTTCCTGTACCACTGCTTGAAGAAGGTGTCTTCCAGAAACTGGCAGTAGGACTGGGAGTTGAGCTTGACTCCATCCTCAACCCGAAAAAGCCCCACAAGCTCATCTTTGATGATACCAGCCCAAACCAGTACTCCACCTCCACCTTGCTGGCGTCTGAGTCGGACTGGAGCTCTCTGCCCTTTACCAATCCAGCCACGGGCCCATCCATCTGGCCCATCAAGACTCACTCTCATTTCATCAGTCCATAAAACCTTAGAAAAATCAGTCTTGAGATATTTCTTGGCCCAGTCTTGACGTTTCAGCTTGTGTGTCTTGTTCAGTGGTGGTCGTCTTTCAGACTGTCTTACCTTGGCCATGTCTCTGAGTATTGCACACTTTGTGCTTTTGGGCACTCCAGTGATGTTGCAGCTCTGAAATATGGCCAAACTGGTCGCAAGTGGCATCTTGGCAGCTGCACGCTTGACTTTTCTCAGTTCATGGGCAGTTATTTTGCGCCTTGGTTTTTCCACACGCTTCTTGCGACCCTGTTGACTATTTTGAATGAAACGCTTGATTGTTCGATGATCACGCTTCAGAAGCTTTGCAATTTTAAGAGTGCTGCATCCCTCTGCAAGATATCTCACTATTTTTGACTTTTCTGAGCCTGTCAAGTCCTTCTTTTGACCCATTTTGCCAAAGGAAAGGAAGTTGCCTAATAATTATGCACACCTAATATAGGGTGTTGATGTTATTAGACCACACCCCTTCTCATTACAGAGATGCACATCACCTAATATGCTTAATTGGTAGTAGGCTTTCGAGCCTATACAGCTTGGAGTAAGACAACATGCATAAAGAGGATGATGTTGTCAAAATACTCATTTGCCTAATAATTCTGCACGCAGTGTATAAGGTTCGCTGGATGTTTGTTTGGTAGTAACAGTTCCGAGCAGTGCCGCCCAGGACTTTTCTTTCTCGCCCCCTGCATCATTTATGGGGCCTGCATTGCGTGAAAAACGCAGAATATACAGTTGCAAGAAAAAGTATGTGAACCCTTTGGAGTGATATGGATTTCTGCACAAATTGGTCATAAAGTGTGATCTGATCTTCATCTAAGTCACAGCAATAGACAATCACAGTCTGCTTAAACTAATAACACACAAAGAATTAAATGTTACCATGTTTTTATTGAACACCCCTAGACTTATGACATCTCCAAGAGCTAATTGGAGTGAGGTGTCAGCCAACTGTAATCCAATCAATGAGATGAGATTGTAGGTGCTGGTTACAGCTGCCCTGCCCTATAAAAAAACACACACCAGTTCTGGGTTTGCTTTTCACAATGAATGATGCCTCGCACAAAAGAGCTCTCAGAAGACCTACGATTAAGAATTGTTGACTTGCATAAAGCTGGAAAGGGTCATAAAAGTATCTCCAAAAGCCTTGCTGTTCATCAGTCCACGGTAAGACAAATTGTCTATATATGGAAAAAATTCAACACTGCTGCTACTCTCCCTATGAGTGTCAGCGAAAGACTTACAAAAGTCTCCAGCATATGCTAACATCCCTGTTAGAAAATCTATGGTACGTAAAACACTAAACAAGCACGTTTACAGTTTGCACAAGAGCACCTGGATGTTCCACAGCAGTACTGGCAAAATATTCTGTGGACAGATGAAACCAAAGTTGAGTTGTTTGGAAGAAACACACAACACTATGTGTGGAGAAAAAGAGGCACAGCACACCAACATCAAAACCTCATCCCAACTGTGAAGTATGGTGGTGGGGGCATCATGTTTGGGGCTGCTTTGCTGCGTCAGGGCCTGGACGGATTGCTATCATCGAAGGAAAAATGAATTCCCAAGTTTATCAATACATTTTGCAGGAGAACTTAAGGCCATCTATCCACCAGCTGAAGATCAACAGAAGATGGGTGTTGCAACAGGACAACGATCCAAAGCATAGAAGTAAATCAACAACAGAATGGCTTAAACAGAAGAAAATACGCCTTCTGGAGTGGCCCAGTCAGAGTCCTGACCTCAACCCGATTGAGATGCTGTGGCATGACCTCAAAAAAAGCGATTCACACCAGACATCACAAGAATATTGCTGAACTGAAACAGTTCTGTAAAGAGGAAGGGTAAAGAATTACTCCTGACCGTTGTGCACGTCAGATCTGCAACTACAGGAAAGTTTGGTTGAAGTTATTGCTGCCAAAGGAGGTTCAACCAGTTATTAAATCCAAGGGTTCACATACTTTTTCCACCTGCACTGTGAATGCTTACATGGTGTGTTCAATAAAAACATGGCGACATTTAATTTTTTATGTGTTATTAGTTTAAGCAGACTGTGATTGTCTATTGTTGTGACTTAGGCTACTTTCACACTCACGTTTGGTGCGGATCCGTCATGGATCTGCACAGACGGATCCGCACCGATAATACAACCGCATGCATCCGTTCAGAACGGATCCGTTTGTATTATCTTTAACATTACCAAAACGAATCCGTCTTGAACACCATAAGTAAATGGGGGACGGATCCGTTTTCAATTGCACCATATTGTATCAGTGAAAACGGATCCATTGACTTACAGTGTGTGTCAGGACGGATCCGTTTGCCTCCGCATCGTCAGGCGGACACCAAAACACTGCAAGCCCTGTTTTGGTGTCCGCCTCCAAAGCGGAATGGAGATGAAACGGAGCCAAACTGATGCATTCTGAGCGGATCCTGATCCATTTTGAAAGCATTAGGGCAAAACTGATCCGTTTTGGACCGCTTGTGAGAGCCCTGAAACGGATCTCACAAACGGAAACCAAAACGCCAGTGTGAAAGTAGCCTTAGATGAAGATCAGATCACATTTTATGACCAATATGTGCAGAAATCCATATCATTCCAAAGGGTTCATATGCTTTTTCTTGCAACTGTAGAACATGCTGCGATTTTCACACAACGCACAAGTGATGCATGAAAAACATTGCTCATGTACACGGCCCCATTGAAATGAATAGGTCCGGATTCAATGCGAGTGCAATACATTCACGTCACGCATTGCACCCGCGCGGAATTCTCGCCCGTGTGAAAGGGGCCTTAGTCACAGAGAAGAGATTGACATAATAAACATCCAAATTACAAATGTGTGTTATTGCAGTGTTGGTAGGCAATACAAGACCAATCAACACATGCAACAAGGCATCAAACCCAAAATGTAGAGACTGAGGTTGTTATGTGAATTACCACTCTTTAGGAACGACTGTGCAGTAATAAAACATGAATTATGAGTAACGTCCCGATGATATAAGTGCAAAAGCAATTACAAAGGCATGCACAGGAGGATCCTTTACCGAGTAGCTGCAGTTAATTACTGATCCATCTAAAAATGGAAATGGCTAAAACAGATGCAAAAGCATAATGGATGCTTAAAATAAAGGAGCTGTTTTTGCTTCTTTTCTGCTCTTCTAGCAGATCAAAAGACAAATCAGTGATGTGACCCCAGCCTTAGCAGTGATGCTGACAAGTAAAGGGCTTGTGTTTACTTAACAGTGCAACCATATCAGACATGAACGCAGATCAGTCACATTGCAGGAAGGGCAATAAATAGCTTGTTCTCAGCCACCAGAAGTTGGAGATCAATATCTTTAAAGGAAGACTGCCTGTTACTTAAAAGGTCACAATCTGTGTCCAGACAGAGGTGTGATGAAATCTGAAGAGCCTAGGAATCAAACAGCCTTTCTCTGCCGCCACATAATAGCTTGTTTCATAAACTTGCATATTGACTTATGGCATGTATTTTCAGTCTCCATGACTTTTGCCAGTTAGATGAAATTCGTTGGATCCAATAGCATCTGACAGATTTTCTATTCATTCCCAGGAGAGCCCTTATGCCATTCCCATAGGAATCAATAAAGAAACAGACTACCTGTGGGATCATGCAAGTCTCATAAGGGGTCCAACAGAGACGTCGGATACATTTTATTATTTAGTTAGTAATTAATATTTATTTACTAACCCTGTATAACCCCTACATGTTCCAATAGCCAAAACGTTTTTATTTATATTTTCTGTTCATATAGCCATATGACGGCATATTTTTTGTGGGATAAGTTTTATTTTTTAAGGACACTTTAATTTACCATGTCTGCTATTGGAAACTGTGAAAAAACTTTGTGGGGTTAAATAAAAAATAAATAAGAAACAGCAACACAAATCCACCAAGGTTTTTAGTGGTTTTGACATAAAAAATACGGTGATACCAAACTTTTGTAGTTTTACATAAAAAAAAAATGCAAACCTTTGAAAAATCTAAATTTTCTTTGCATCTTTGCATCTTCCATCAGAAAGCCATGGCCAGACACTCTCCTGGCAAAACAAAAGGATTGGGTGAAAAAAAAAATACATTTGCCAGTCCTTCTCTCCCCCAACATCGGTTGATGGAGAGTTGGAAGCTTATACAAATATAAAACAGTATATCATCAAGGTTTAAAACCTCCAGGACTCCCATATCTTGATCCACTTCTCTTGGGTATTTCTTTGTTTATATAGGATATTCTCATAATTTTTAACCTTATTGACCAAATTTATACAGCTATTCACGTCTGGAGTACATCGTGAAAACCAGACCCTAGTAACCAAGAGTCTGTCCAAAAATAATATTCTGCATAAAAAAATCTTTTGATGTTTATGACTACTTAACTTAGAAAGATCACTCAATATAAAACATTCTATGTTAAAAGGAATCTGTAACTTCAATTTATGGATAAGAAAGTTATCAATACCATTCTAATATTCTCTTAGTTCTGGACAAGACCAAAACATACAGTCAGGTCCATAAATATTGGGACATCAACACAATTCTAACATTTTTGGCTCTATACACCACCACAATGGATTTGAAATAAAACAAACAAGATGTGCTTTAACTGCAGACTGTCAGCTTTAATTTGAGGGTATTTACATCCAAATCAGAACAGTGTAGGAATTACAACCGTTTGCAAATGTGCCTCCCACTTGTTAAGGAACCAAAAGTAATGGGACAGAAAAATAATCATAAATCAAACTTTCACTTTTTAATACTTGGTTGTAAATCCTTTGCAGTCAATTACAGCCTGAAGTCTGGAACGCATAGACATCACCAGACGCTGGGTTTCATCCCTGGTGATGCTGTGCCAGGCCTCTACTGCAACTGTCTTCAGTTCCTGCTTGTTCTTGGGGCATTTTCCCTTCAGTTTTGTCTTCAGCAAGTGAAATGCATGCTGAATCGGATTCAGGTCAGGTGATTGACTTGGCCATTGCATAACATTTCACTTCTTTCCCTTAAAAAACTCTTTGGTTGCTTTTGCAGTATGCTTTGGGTCATTGTCCATCTGCACTGTGAAGCGCCGTCCAATGAGTTCTGAAGCATTTGGCTGAATATGAGCAGATAATATTGCCCGAAACACTTGAGAATTCATCCTGCTGCTTTTGTCAGCAGTCACATCATCAATAAATACAAGAGAACCAGTTCCATTGGCAGCCATACATGCCCACGCCATGACACTACCACCACCATGCTTCACTGATTAGGTGGTATGCTTAGGATAATGAGCAGTTCCTTTCATTCTCCATACTCTTCTCTTCCCATCACTCTGGTACAAGTTGATCTTGGTCTCATCTGTCCATAGGATGTTGTTCCAGAGCTGTGAAGGCTTTTTTAGATGTCGTTTGCCAAACTCTAATCTGGCCTTCCTGTTTTTGATGCTCACCAATGGTTTACATCTTGTGGTGAACCCTCTGTATTCACTCTGGTGAAGTCTTCTCTTGATTGTTGCCTTTGACACACATACACCTACCTCCTGGAGAGTGTTCTTCCTCTGGCCAACTGTTGTGAAGGGTGTTTTCTTCACCAGGGAAATAATTATTCGGTCATCCAACCACAGTTGTTTTCCGTGCTCTTCCGGGACTTTTGGTGCTGCTGAGCTTACTGATGCGTTCCTTCTTTTTAAGAATGTTCCAAACAGTTGTTTTGGCCACGCCTAGTGATTTGATATCTCTCTGATGTTTTTTTTTTTTTTTTTTCAGCCTAATGATGGCTTGCTTCACTGATAGGGACAGCTCTTTGGATCTCATGTTGAGAGTTGACAGCAACAGATTCCAAATGCAAATAGCACACTTGAAATGAACACTGGACCTTTTATCTGCTCATTGTGATTGGGATAATGAGGGAAAAACACACACCTGGCCATGGAAGAGCTGAGAAGCCAATTGTCCCATTACTTTTGGTTCCTTAACAAGTGGGAGGCACATATTCAAACTGTTGTAATTCCTACACCGTTAACCTAATTTGGATGTAAATACCCTCAAATAAAGCTGACAGTCTGCAGTTAAAGCACATCTTGTTTGTTTAATTTCAAATCCATTGTGGTGGTGTATGGAGCCAAAAAATGTTAGAATTGTGTCGATGTCCCAATATTTATGGACCCGACTGTATGTAGGTGATCCGCACCTAATAGATCACACTGCGGGCACCTTGAACTACACTGACTGTCCAAAAAAAAAAGTCGCCACCTGGATTTAAATAAGTTATGAGCCTCATATTGGATAATTACTGCATGGGTGATTATTTTTCAGATGGCAATAAGTTATTTAACCCCAACTGGTGCAATGAGTTGCTTCTCATTTCTTAAACAACCATGTCGAAAGACACATCTCGCGGTCGTAGAAAAGATGTTAGTCTGTTTGAGAAGGGTCAAATTATTGACATGCATCAAGCAGAGAAAACATCTAAGGAGATTGCAGAAACTACAGTAGGGCTATGTTTAAAAGTGAAAGTAAGAGCATTTCCACACACACAATGCAAAGGGAACTCTAGAGATTGGGACTATACAGCTGTGTAGCCGTAAGAAAACCACTAATCAGTGAGGCAAACCAGAAAAAAGGGCTTCAATTTGCTAGGGAGCATAAATATTGGACTCTGGAGCAATGGAAGAAGGTCATGTGGTCTGATGAGTCCAGATTTACCCTGTTCCAGAGTGATGGGCGCATAAGGCTAAGAAGAGAGGCAGATGAAGTGATGAACCCATCATGGTTAGTGCCTACTGTACAAGCCTGTGGGGGCAGTGCCATAATCTGCGGTTGCTGTAGTTGGTGAAGTCTAGGTTAGAGATGTCGCAAACATAAAATTTTACGTTCGTGAACGGCGAACGCGAGTTTTCGCAAATGTTCGCAAACGGGCGAACCGGGCGAACCGCCACAGACTTCAATAGGCAGGGGAATTTTAAAACCCACAGGGACTCTTTCTGGCAACAATAGTGATTGAAAAGTTGTTTCAAGAGGACTAACACCTGGACTGTGGCATGCCGGAAGGGGATCCATGGCAAAACTCCCATGGAAAATTACGTAGTTGATGCAGAGTCGGGTTTTAATCCATAAAGGGCATAAATCACCTAACATTCCTAAATTGTTTGTTTGGAATAACGTGCTTTAAAACATCAGGTATGATGTTGTATCGATCAGGTAGTGTAAGGGTTACGCCCGCTTCACAGTGACAGACCAAACTCCCCGTTTAACGCACCGCAAACAGTCCATTTGCACAACCGCAAACTCCCCATTTGCACAAGGTTGGATACCAAGCTAGCCATGTCCCGTTCCTTGTCCTCACTGACGTCATTGAAGGTCACTTCCTCCACCCAGCCACGTACAACACCAAAGGTCCCCGAAAGGTGACAACAAGCCCCCTGGGACGCCTGTTGTGGTTGGTCTTCCACCTCCTAAAAGCCACCTTCCTCCTCTGACTCCTCTTCTTCAGACTCCTCTCTCTGCGTTGCCGCAGGTCCAGCAATCGACGACGACAAGGCTGCTTCTGGTGGTGATGGTGACCACAACTCTTCCTCTTCATGCTCATCTACGGCCTGATCCAGCACTCTTCGCAGGGCACGCTTCAGAAAAAACACATATGGGATGAGGTCGATGATGTTGCCTTGGGTTTGACTGACCAGGTCTGTCACTTCCGCAAAAGGACACATGAGCCTACAGCCATTGTGCATGAGCATTCAGTAACGCGGCCAAAAAATACCCAGCTCCGCAGAGGCTGTCCTCTTTTTTTTTATAAAAAAAATCTGTTCTTACCAGTTTAATCTCTGTTTTGTCCCCTATCAGGGGCCAGTGTGGTGTATGGAATAGATTTTAGGAACCGGGAGATGGAAAAAGATGCTTGGTCGGTCCTCTTACTTCCAATTTGGGCCACTGCGCGTGCGCCGTGCAATGTACTATGAAATCCCAATATGAGTGGTATGTTAAGTAGTACTATTCCTATCAGTTTAATCCCTGTTACGTCCCCTATCAGGGGCCGGTGTATGGAATAGATTTTAGGAAACGGGAGATGGAAAAAGATGCTTGGTCGGTCCTCTTACTTCCAATCTGGGGCACTGCGCGTGTGCCGTGCAACTTACTGTGCTACCAGATATGAGTGGTATGTTAAGTAGTACTATTCCTATCAGTTTAATCCCTGTTACGTCCCCTATCAGGGGACGTGTATGGAATAGATTTTAGGAACCGGGAGATGGAAAAAGATGCTTGGTCTGTCCTCTTACTCCCAATTTGGGGCACTGCGCGTGCGCCGTGCAATTTACTGTGCTACCAGATATGAGTGGTATTTTAAGTAGTACTATTCCTATCAGTTTAATCCTTGTTACGTCCCCTATCAGGGGACGTGTATGGAATAGATTTTAGGAACCGGGAGATGGAAAAAGATGCTTGGTTGGTCCTCTTACTTCCAATTTGGGGCACGGCGCATGCGCCGTGCAATGTACTATGCAATCCCAATATGAGTGGTATGTTAAGTAGTACTATTCCTATCAGTTTAATCCCTGTTACGTCCCCTATCAGGGGACGTGTATGGAATAGAGTTTAGACAACCGCAAAGAGTTGTCAATAGTTGACACACTCATGACATAAATTTTATTCCTCTATGCGTCAATCTTGGTGTAGTGATGACTGTGCTCGTGCGCACATTTGGGAGATTGCAGGCGATGGCGGTTTTTCAAAGCCTATGGTCGTGCTGAGGAAGTTCAGTGACAGTTAAGTGACCCAGAAAACAATGATTCTGCAGTGTGGGCCCATTGTTGGCCTAGTAGGCTTTAATGATCACCTTAGATGATCACAAAGAAAATTAATGTTTTTTCTATGCAAAATTATCCAGCCGATCGCTTTTGGTCTGTTCCCAATGAAGCAACGACCTTATCTCATCTGGGGTGTGCCAATATTGCCATTGCCAACACACTCATAGAGGTGATCGCTTCATTGTGATACGCAAGCCCCTTCACCACAACAAGGTAACGATCACGAAGGGGAATTGACACATGTATGTGCCTTTTCTTTTTCTTTTGTTTTTGCAGCCACAGTGCAGCACCAGAGGCCAGAAATATTAGGCATGTACACATGCCTGAAAAATTAGGCACTGTTGCAGCCGCTGCTGTAGCAGCGGCAGTAAAAATTGATGTTTTCCAGGCAGAAAGTACACTAAAACACTTTGGCTTGAACCCTAGTTGGTGGTGGAGAAGTCACACAAGTCATCCGGCATCCGGAGATAAAATACAGCAGCGTGTGGACCATTTTTAGCCTAAGGGAGCTCATCTCATCACCAGGCCTTTTTTAGTCAAATGTATCGCCCACTGTCAGTCCCTTAGGGATCCATGCCTCATTCATCTTAATAAAGGTGAGGTAATCTAGACTTTTTTGACCTAGGCAACTTCTCTTCTCAGTGACAATACCTCCTGCTGCACTGAAGGTCCTTTCTGACAGGACGCTTGAAGCGGGGCAGGCCAGAAGTTCTATCGCAAATTGGGATAGCTGAGGCCACAGGTCAAGCCTGCACACCCAGTAGTCAAGAGGTTCATAGCTCCTCAGAGTGTCGATATCTGCAGTTAAGGCGAAGTAGTCTGCTACCTGTCGGTCGAGTCATTCTCTGAGGGTGGACCCCGAAGGGCTGTGGAGATGCATAGGACTTAAAAAGCTCTGCATGTCCTCCATCAACAACACGTCTGTAAAGCGTCCTGTCCTTGCCGGCGTGGTCGTGGTTAGAGGAGGATTACTTTCACCTCTTCCCCTGTTAGATTCCCGTTGTGCTGTGACATCACCCTTATACGCGGTGTAAAGCATACTTTTTAATTTGGTTTGGAGCTGCTGCATCCTTTCCGACTTGCGGTAATTCGGTAACATTTCAGGCACTTTCTGCTTATACCGGGGGTCTAGTAGCGTGGCCACCCAGTACAGGTCGTTCTCCTTCAGACTTTTTATACGAGGGTCCCTCAACAGGCACGACAGCATTAAAGACACCATTTGCACAAGGTTGGATGCCGAGCTACTCATGTCCCGTTTCTCGTCCTCACTGATCTCACTGAAGGTCTGTTCTTCCCCCCAGCCACGTACAACACCACCGGTACCAGATAGGTGACAACGAGCACCCTGCCAGCTGTGGTTGGTATTCCTCCTCCTCAAAGCCACATTCCTCCTCTGACTCCTATTCCTCAGACTCCTCTTCCAGCGTTGCTGCAGGTCCGGCAAGCGATGCTGATAAGGCTTTTTCTGGTGGTGATGGTGACCACAATTCTTCCTCTTCATGCTCATCTACGGCCTGATCCAGCACTCTTCGCAGGGTACGCTCCAGGAAGAAAACAAATGGGATGATGACGCTGATTGTGCCTTCGGTGCGACTGACTAGGTTTGTCACAAATTCCCAGCTCCGCAGGGGCTGTCCTAGCACCCAGGTCATACAAATACTCGTTGACGGCTTTTTCTTGTTGGAGCAGGCGGTCGAACATTAGGAGTGTTAAATTCCAACGTGTCGGGCGTTCGCAAATCAAGAGCCTCACTGGCATGTTGTTTTGCCGCTGAATATCGGAAAAGTGCGACATGGCCGTGTAGGAACGCCTGAAATGGCCACACATCTTCCTGGCCTGCTTGAGGACGTCCTGTAAGCCCGGGTACTTATGCACAAAGCGTTGTACGATAATAGAGCAACCAAAAATCATATGTACCCTAAATTAGTACCAACAATACTGCCACCCTATCCTGTAGTTTCTAAAATGGGTCCACTTTTTTGGAGTTTCTACTCTAGGGGTGCATCAGGGGGGCTTCAAATGGGACATGGTGTAAAAAAAAACAGTCCAGCAAAATTTGCCTTCCAAAAACCGTATGGCATTCCTTTCCTTCTGCGCCCTGCCGTGTGCCCGTACAGCTGTTTACGACCACATATGGGGTGTTTCTGTAAACTACATAATCAGGGCCATAAATATTGAGTTTTGTTTGGCTTTTAACTCTTGCTTTGTTACTGGGAAAAATGGATTAAAATGGAAAAATTTGCCAAAAAATTTAAATTCTGAAATTTCATCTCCATTTGCCAGGCACAGCGGCACACACCAGAGGGAGTCCCCAGTCATCTGGCCACCCTTTGTTGCTTTTTTCTTTTTCTGTTGGCGCCCCTAAGACTTGAGAAAAGAGTTATAAACACCGAAACGCGTTGTCAACTGAACAATAAATAGTATTTATACCAAAAAAAACTTGGAACTGTGGTCGTCCCTTTGCGCCAAAGAGGTACCTTATCGTGTGTTCGCACACAAATCATTCATCTCGCCCTCAACAATCCCTAGGAGTTTTGGCAACTCCATCCTAAAGGATTGAATGGGTACCGGCAGCACCGACCCCCCCCTCCCCTACCTATTGTGTGTCTACCTTCACGGATGTTGCGCTTACACACGCACAACACCCAAAGGTGAACACATTCCATCCATTACGCTTATCTCATTATCATTGCATACCATCCTATGAGCGCCTCTCCCTCTTCTCTCTTGCCATAATTGAGGTATCATAGAAAGATAGATAGATAGTAGATAAATAGACACAGGATTCACCACTCACAATAGGTGATGGTCAGATCTTATATACTCTTTTCAAGTCCAATGACCTCTGTAAAGGTCACAGAGCATGCCCATAAAACTCTTCTATTAAAGTCATTGACATTGAGGTCCTTTCCTGTTCATTGTGTCTATTGCCCATGGTGACTGCCATAAAGCATATCTCTAAATGCTGTTAACAGCAGAGGCAAGATGGCAGCGCCATAATCATGCAGAGAAAATAGAATAAAAAAATTGGCAATGAGAGAATAAAAACTGATTAGGAAAAAAAGATAAGTGACACTATTTTGTTTTTAACTAGCAGAAATAAATTAGGTGACACTTTCCTTTTAAGCTTACTCTATGACAGTTTTTGTTATATTTTTACACTGCTAGGCAGAGGCATCCGCCTAGCAGTGATCTTGGTGACATCACCGGCACTAATGCCCACCCATTAGTGCCCCTTTTACACCAGGCTCACAGCTAGGCACATGCCTCGGCCTAGCATTCCCTTAGTGAGACCCGGTACATAACCAGATCTGCTGTCTAGGTGCTGTCTGGGTGAAGAAGGATTTATGTCCGGGTTCAGCTCTGACCTCTGACAACCCCTTTAATTTTAAATCCTAAGGGGAATCTGTCACTGGAAACCTCCCTAGCTGCACTCATTTATGTGGCCAGCTCCTCCCTCGCTGCCTTGATTGACAGGGCCAGGCAGTGGAAAAGCAATGAGGAAGTGGCTGACGCAGAAAGGAGTGGAGCTTGGGTGCAACAAGAGCAATGGGGATGCCCTCATGACACTAAAGGCCTAATCTGCATATTAACCACCTCAGCTCCCCTAGCTTAAACCCCCTTAATGACCAGACCACTTTTTACAATTCTGCACTACACTACTTTCACGGTTTATTGCTCGGTCATACAACTTACCACCCAAATGAATTTTGCCTCCTTTTCTTCTCACAAATACAGCTTTCTTTTGGTGGTATTTGATTGCTGCTAAGATTTTTTGTTTTTCCGATATTAATCAAAATAGGCCGCAATTTTCTCAAAAAAAGTGTATTTTTAACTTTCTCTGGTTAAATTGTTCAAATATAATTACATTTCTATACAAGTTTGTGTCAGAATTTATTGTGCTACATGTCTTTGATAAAAAAAAAAATCCAATAAGTGTATATTTATTGGTTTGCGCAAAAGTTATAGCATTTACAAACTATGGTACAAAAATGTGAATTTCCGCATTTTGAAGCAGCTCTGACTTTCTGAGCACCTGTCATGTTTCTTGAGGTGCTAGAAGGCCAGGATAGTATAAATACCTCCCAAATGACCACATTTTAGAAAGACACCCCAAAGTATTCGCGGAGGGGCATGGTGAGTTCATGTATGATTTAATTTTTTTTCACAAGTTAGCGGAAAATGACACTTTCTGAGAAAAAAATAAAATAAATAAAGTTTCCATTTCTGCTAACTTCTGGCAAAAAAAAAATAATCTCCCATGGACTCACTATGCCCCTCAGTGAATACCTTGGGGTGTCTACTTTCCGAAATGGGGTCATTTGTGGGATGTGTTTACTGTTCTGGCATTTTGGGCGGGGCTAAATTGTGAGCAACCCTGTAAAGCCTAAAGGTACTCGTTGGACTTTCTGCCCCTTTATGCACCTAGGCTGCAAAAAGGTGTCACACATGTGGTATTGCCGTACTCAGGAGAAGTAGGGCAATGTGTTTTGGAGTGTATTTTTACATATACCCATGCTGGGTGAGAGAAATATCTCTGTAAATTAACAACTTTTTATAAAAAAATTTAAAAAGCTGTCATTTACAGAGATATTTCTCACACAGAGTATGGGTATATGTAAAAATACACCCCAAAACCATTGCCCTACTTCTCCTGAGTACGGCGATACCACATGTGTGACACTTTTTTGCAGCCTAGGTGCACAAAGGGGCCCAAATTCCAATGAGTACCTTTAGGATTTCACAGGGCATTTTTTACGCATTTGGATTCCAAACTACTTCTCACGCTTTAGGGCCCCTAAAATACCAGGACAGTATAAATACTCCACAAGTGACCCCATTTTGGAAAGAAGACACCCCAAGGTATTTCGTGAGAGCATGGCGAGTTCCTAGAATATTTTTTTTTTGGCACAAGTTAGCGGAAAATTATTTTTTATTTTTTTTTCTCTTATAAAGTCTCATATTCCACTAACTTGTGACAAAAAATTAAATTTTACATGAACTCGCCATACCCCTCACGAAATACCTTGGGGTGTCTTCTTTACAAAATGGGGTCACTTGTGGGGTATTTATACTGCCCTGGTATTTTAGGGGCCCTAAAGCGTGAGAAGTAGTTTGGAATCCAAATGCGTAAAAAATGCCCTGTGAAATCCTAAAGGTACTCATTGGAATTTTGGCCCCTTTGTGCACCTAGGCTGCAAAAAAGTGTCACACATGTGGTATCACCGTACTCAGGAGAAGTAGGGCAATGTGTTTTGGGGTGTATTTTTACATATACCCATGCTGGGTTAGAGAAATATCTCTGTAAATGACAACTTTTCCCATTTTTTTATACAAAGTTGTCAATTTACAGAGATATTTCTCTCACCCAGCATGAGTATATGTAAAAAGACACCCCAAAACACATTGCCCTACTTCTCTTGAGTACTGCGATACCACATTTGTGACACTTTTTTCCAGCCAAGATGCGCAAAGTGGCCGAAAGTCCAACGAGTACCTTTTAAGGAGGGCATTTTCAGGCATTCGGATTCCAGACTTCTTCTCACGCTTTAGGGCCCCTAAAATGCCAGGGCAGTATAAATACCCCACATGTGACCCCATTTTGGAAAGAAGACACCCCAAGGTATTCCGTGAGGGGCATGGCGAGTTCATAGAAGATTTATTTTTTTGGCACAAGTTAGCGGAAATTGATTTATTTATTTTTTTCTCACAAAGTCTCCCTTTCCGCTAACAAAAAGTTCAATCTTTCATGGACTCAATATGCCCCTCAGCGAATACCTTGGGGTGTCTTCTTTCCAAAATGGGGTAATTTGTGGAGTGTTTGTACTGTCCTGGCATTTGATGGTGTCCGCAATCATTACATGTATGGCCAGCATTAGGAGTTTCTGCTATTCTCCTTAGGCCTCATGCACACGACCGTTGTTTGGGTCCGCATCCGAGCCGCCGTTTTGGCGGCTCGCATGCGGACCCATTCATTTCAATGGGGCCGCAAAAGATGTGGACAGCACTCCGTCATCCGTGGCTCCGTTCCGCGGCTCCACTAAAAAAATATAACATGTCCTATTCTTGTCCGCGCTTTGTGGACAAGAATAGGGATTTATATTGCCGATGCCCGTTCCGTTCCGCAAATTGCGGAAGTCAACACGGGCGCCTTCCGTTTTTTGCGCATCCGCGGTTTGCGGACAGCAAAAAACGGCACGGTCGTGTGCATGAGGCCTTATATTTAGCATACGGGTAATGAGATTTTTTTTTTCCATTCAGCCTCTGGGCTGAAAGAAAAAATGAACGGCACAGATTTCTTCATTCGCATCGATCAATGTGGATGAAAAAATCTCTGCCAAAAAATGTGCAAAAAAAAAAAAAGCTGCGATCGCTAATAAAGATCCAAAAAGCTCAAAAGTGATCTTTATAGCGCCGCAGCGATTTTACGGTGCTTTTGCAGTGATCAGAAAAAAAACATTTCTGTCACTGCGGTGGGGCGGACTGAACGCAAGTGTGCGCACAAGATCAGGCCTGATCGGGCAAACACTGCGTTTTTTGTAGAGCCTAAGGTGACCCTAATATACTGATATAGATGTGATTGCGATCAGTCTTGATCACTTACAGATACTATATAGTACTAGTGCTGATTAGCAACAGCGATGACGCTAATCAGCGACTAAACATTGACTGCGGTGCGGTGGGCTGGGCGCTAACTACCTAACAAGTGGCTAACTAACTGGCTTTGATAAGGGACCCTTAGGACCCATTCATTTCTATGGGGACAGACTTTGTCCCGCTCGGATCCGGAATTGCAGATCTGCACTCCTACCCGCCGAGGACGCCGCTTATGCTGCTGCTCAAGCATCTAACCAGCCTGCACCGCGGACTAAGATGGGACCTCGTGATGACTACCAGGAGGCACCGGAACCGGCCGCGACAACAGGTAGGAGCTGCCGCGCTCCCTGAAGCCCCGGTCCGGTCCGCAACTGCCCCTGCACCGCTTCCCGCAGCTCCGGAAACCCCCACCAGGCCTAGGCCTGCTCCGCCAAAGACACCCACTGGTGCGGCGGAGGCGGCTGGTTTTTCCACTCCGCCGCCCAGTTCTACCCCCATTAAGCCGGGATGCCTGAACCCCGAGGTACCGTGGGAGATAACCGCCTTTGCCCAGATGGCTTGGGAGATAAATCCACCGTCGAGGAATGGGTTAAACAGGTGGTGGACGACCCCCAGAAAGAAGACCCCAGACTGATCAGACGGACAGGAACCGTCCTATGGTTCTCTGTTGAGAGGGGAGTCGGGTTCTTGCAAGACAACTAGTCGGAGATCTTTGTGGGCTGTCACTCAGTAAAACGCCACTACCTGCAGCAGGCCCGTCACAACCTGTACGTGGGGGATCATGTGGAGTATACCCCCATGCGCTCTGTACAGGGCCCCTTTGCTGCTGGCGTGACTTTGTTGGACAAACCACTAACCCCTGCTGTCACCCCAGAGACCTGGCAGGAAGACCCAGGCTCTGCGGGCAAAGTTAGATGCCTACAGGAAACTCAAGATGGCAGACTGCGATTTAGGGAGCAGCCCCAGCCAGAACCAGTACCACTCATTCCTGACCTGGCCGCGACACCAACCCTGCAGGTAGGCCAGATCAATAATTCCATACTAACTTTTAATCCTAAGGTGCAGCCGTACATACTGCCCTGGAAGCAACCTCAGGCACCTTCTACATGCTTGCCAGAGCCCCTTCAGCCAGAGGTTTTTGAGCCCCTCTGTACCGGCCAGGGATTCCGGGTTACAGC
Source organism: Bufo bufo (assembly GCF_905171765.1). Lineage (NCBI taxonomy): Eukaryota > Metazoa > Chordata > Amphibia > Anura > Bufonidae > Bufo > Bufo bufo. The sequence goes on along the minus strand of NC_053392.1, from coordinate 562,603,514 downwards.
AAGTTACAGCTGCATTTTCTAGGCTGTCTGCACAGCCAATTCAACCAGCCACCACTAGAGGTCAGTGGCGCACTACCACAGCTGCGACAATGAGCTATCAGAGGCAGGAGCGCCCTCTTATGTGCTTTAGAAGCTCAAGCAGTGAGGAGGACATGGATGCCCTCCTCTAAAATGTGTCCTCCTACAAAAGCAATGACATTTGGAAGCCATGTCATTGACTATTCCTGATGGGTGAGGACCTGTTGGCGTTGTGTGTGTTCTAACGTTTTTATTTCAGGTTGCCCTAGTTTGTCCTCACCCTGATGGTCATGCATTGTAAGGACACCCCCCATCATCATTTAACCCCCTCATGTCCAAGTTCATTGTTTTACCCCCTTTCTCAGGTTACTTGATAGCCTTGTGCTTTTATAACATTTTACACTCCCTGTGGATTCCAATTGATTTTTAAAAGTTTCCAGAGGACTCTACTACTACAAGCACTTCAAGTCAAAGGACTCAAGTTATTTTTGAGCCTACTCTAGCATTCATAAATTGCACTATTTTACTAAAAATGTTTACCGCAACATAAAAGCTTGCATCCAAAGAAAGGACTCAAACGTGATTACCTGAGCTCTTTGTGATGTCCTATTCCATATTTTTGCACTAATTGTACCAGTTACCTGTTATGCAACGTTCAAGATAACATGCCCATTGTGTGTATTCTCTCGTAGGTGCCGCAATGTGAACTTTATGCACTTATTGTGATGAATGCACTTAACCATTGCACTTAACTTAAAATGTAGTAACTTACTTTTGTAATGCTTAACTTGACAGCTCTTATTCTCTCCCCCCTTTATATGGACTGCCTTCATACGGACGCTGAAAACTAATGGCCTACACCCGGTGATATATACCCATAGGTACCCAGGGTAGGACCAAGTGGTAAGTCCTGGCAGGTATAGTAACTACACAGGTACCCCCGCTGCTTCGGGAATCGTTAGAAGTCCTAGACTGCTCTTTCCCGCTTGTTTCATGTTCAGGATTGTTCCCATCCTGAGGTGTCCTATTTCCAGGAGATCCATGGGATTATACTACCCTCCTCCTGTGACATTGCCAGAAGAGCATGGAGACGATGAATACCTCCCCTTCTGAGCCTTTGCGTAAGGTATGGCGCCTCAAACCTTAGGGCCACAATTTAGCTACCCCTTAGTCACCATAGTGATCGTGCTTTAAGCCAAATTTCTCAGGCTTTGGTGCAGGAAAGGGAATACGGGATAAAGCCACCCTTTCATTTGCTGGCATTCCATTACACAATGGTGGGACTACAGAGTAAAGACACCCCCATGCTTTCTTTGGTGTTTAAAGGATCCAGAACATACAAAGTCAGTCAGTAATCTTTTGCTTTGTGCAGTATTTAGGTTACCTAGTTATACCAAGAGAAGGAAACTGTGTGTTAGACACCTTACTCTAAAGGGCAGGAACCTGGGGAAAGCCGTTTTATGTTTTGTCTATGTATATCATTATATGTAATTCATGCAGCACTTTGTATTTTATTGGGTACCCCAGAGCTGGTCCCTTTCCCTCCTAAGCATAAGCCGAGGGCGACTTAACTCAAAGTAAAGGGGAATGTAACATCCCAGTGTTATGTTACTAAACTCTTTTTCCCCGCTACTATTTGTTGGTAACATGTGCCTTGTCTAATGTGATTTTATGTAATCTTCCTCACAAATGTGCATTATTCAAGCCTGTTACATATAATTTGCTGTAATTTTCATGTTCACCAGCATGTGGCATTACGCGAATATTACATTGCCGATTTTTCGCGATCAAGAAAATAATCGCGAATTCAAGAGTATATTTCTAATATTCGCCCAAATATTCGTGAAATATTGAGAATTCGAATATAGTCCCTGACGCTCATCAGTAATCCAAATAACCGTTATACAGCTCTGTCATTTCAACTATTTGTTCTTGGGGTGCAAGTGCTATGTTGAAAAGCCTTTAGTGGCTTATATCTGTGGAAAAAGAAAAAATATATAGGCTGTTCACTTCTGCAGCTATATTTGGTGAAAGCGTTTAAGGCGTATTTCATTACAAAAAGAAAAATATATACACATTTCACTGTTTCAGTTATTTGCGGTTAAAGCGTTTAGTGGCCTATTTCAGTAAGAAAAATATATTTGGCGCTTTTAGGGGTGTTTAAATTTCATTTTTAGTTATTTAGTTCAGCTAACAGTATGTCAGACAGAAAAGTGCCAGGCCCTGCACAGGGGAGTGGCAGAGGCCTAAATGTTTCTGGCGCAGTCACAGGTCGCAACAGTGTAAGGGGGCGTGGCAGCAGGAGTCACTTTGAGAGGCCTGAGCTACCAGTGTCAGCTAGCGGTCGTGTCTTGACCAGCAACCCAGCAGTTCTTGATTGGTTGACTCGATCTTCGACTTCGTCGCAAGTGACAGCAGCACCAGCAGCCTGAGTCTACAGTCGCTGATTAGCAGCTTTCTTCGCCCACATAGTGAAGAAACTACTCATCAGCAGGTAGACATAGATCAGAACCTGAACCAGCAGGTGGTGGAGTGCAGGTGTACTTGGAGTGCACCCTGCTAGCTGTCATTGAAGATCCGCTGGACTACTGGGCAGCCAAACTGGCCGAGTTTGCCCTGGAAAAGCTGTCCTACCTGGCCAGTAGTGTGGCATCAGAGCGGGTGTTTAGTGCGGAGGGGGCCATAGTTACCCCTAAAAGAACTCGCCTGTCCACCCAAAATGTGGAGAGACTGACCTTTGTCAAGATGAATCAGGCGTGGATCAGCCAGGATTTCCACCCACCAATGCCTGATGCATCAGACTAGATCATCCATGGTGCTACACCAACAGTTTGACAAAAGAGATTGGTTTCTTCTGGCTAACTGCCTCAGCTACTATTCTGATGCTGCCACCCGCCTGATGCCACACATCTGATGCCAAGAGCTTCTTCTTTCACCCACCTTCATTGGCGGGTATTGGTAGTGCCACCCACCTCCCCACTCTGTCACCAGTGGTCTCCACATGCTTCTGCCACCTCCACACTATGTGACCTTGTGGTCTCCTCATGCTGTTTCCACCTCGCCGCTATGTCATAGGCCCACTCTGTCTCCTCCTGATGCTGCTGCCACCTCCATACTCTGTCACTCTGTCCACTATTTGACGTTCCGCGGTGCAGTCATATGTGGTAAAGCCCTTTTTGCCATGTATTAGTGGCAAAAGAAAAATATATTTGCCGTTCAGCGGTGCAGTTATATGTGGTAAAGCCCTTTTTGCCTTGTATTAGTGGAAAATAGAGGTGGCTGAACTATGCTGGTCTGTATCTCTTGTGAAGTCACTGTCTCCAACTATGCCCCTCTCTCGATTTACAGCAAATACATTATTTTCATGTAGAGATTCAAGAATTATGTTGGAGGCATGCTGTATTATTGAAAAAAACTTTGAATCGAGGATCGGAAAGCTTCAGGTGCTACTGAATTCACTTAAAGTTGTGTATGTAACATGTTGTGAGGATTCGGATGCTGTTTTACAGGAGTTTTTTAATTGGAAACAGCAAAGTTTGGAAAAATTCAGCATTGTCAGAAGTGACACTGACAGCTCTCTGAGCCTTCTCTGCAGATGGATGTGTAGGGTGGCCAGACGTCCGGTTTTAGGCTAGACAGTCTGGTTTTTAGACTCCTGGTTCTCCGTACGGCGTGGCCAGAAGTCCTCCTTTTTGGTTGTTATGGTCTGCTCAGATATGGTCACTTTAAGGAGGCAGGGCCCGACAGCACGTTTCACACACTGCGCACTTACGTGACAATGTCATTATCAGCACGCTCTGCAGCTGCACTGGCAGGAACTGTCTGTAAGTCAAGAACAGAAGGGCGTGTGTGTGCTGCGGGCATGTGTGTGCTCCTGATGCTGCTGCTGCCATCTCCACACTATGTCACCATGCCACTCTGTGACCTCCTGATGCTGTCCCCACCTCCAGACTCTGTCATTGTGCCACTCTGTGGCCTCCTCCTGATGCTGCTGCTGCCGCCACCGCCAGACTCTGTTATTGGGCTACTCTGTGGTCTCCTCATGCTGCTTCCTCCTCACCACTATGTCATAGGGCCACTCTGTGGACTTCTCATGCTGTTTACACCCTCCCCACTTCATGACTGGGCCACTATTTTGCCTTTCAGCCTGGCTGACATCATAATTTATTTGACCCTTCTTCTGATCTGTCAGAAGGAAGGAAAAATGAGACGAACAACGAACCCTGTCTGTGTAGCAGCTGTAAAGCCTGTATGGTCCCATCAGTATTGGCTTGTGATTTGGTAGCCAAAAGCAGGAGTGGGTAAAAAACACAGAAGACATGCAAATATTCCATTCATGTGTTATCTCTGTTTTAGATCCACTCCTGTTTTGTTTGGCATTTGCAACACTGATAGATTATTTAGCAAATGCTGACTGAGTGAAGGCGGATGCTTCACAGACAGAATCCGTTTTTTGTGGATTATTGTTCTGACGGATCAGAGGACTCAGTCAGGGGGGCTCTACTTGTATAAGCGTTTAATAGAACAGGTTTTGTAGACATCTATGTGGAATCAGCTGATGAGGGTGTAAAAGGAGTGCGCTTCTTCTTGGCGGTAACATCAACCTGTAAGGCTGAGTTGATAATTCAGTTATTTGGTCAGTTTTGGCCCCGTGACTGCCCAAATAAGTGAAGTATGCATTGATTCTAAGAGCGATGCCTGTCATCTGCATGTCATACTGACTCACAGTATTATTTCACTACAACAGTAGACTCCCTATGCGCGTTACTGCAAGGCGCAGTGTTCTACACCACTATAAAGGCTCTTTGCAGCCCGGAAATTGCAGTTTTTTTAACATAATTCGGAGCAAATAAATTCAGATCAGAGCTAATATTTTCAAAAAGTTCAGCGAACCGGCCGAATAATTTTTTTTTTAAATTCGCTCATCTCTACTCAGTATGCAAAATATAGTAAGTAATCTTGTATGAAAATTAGGGTCCCTGTCTCCAGTTAACACTGCCCTCAGATAGCTCAACATCAAACTGGTGATGGTTTCCTTCAGAGAGTTTTGCTGTGGGACAACCTGTGATTGTCTTATTTTTTTGGTATTTTCAAAAGGGGACCCCTTTCAAGTGATATATTACTGGACTCATGAGTAGAGATGAGAGAATGTTTCAAAACTTGGGTTAGATTCCATTCAGGTCCAAATTCAACACACAATTAAAGTGCTTTTATTGCCTGTTAAAGTATCTCTTCATGATTCGTTCTAATCAAATCAATTTGTTAGAATCAGAACTTTTTGAAAAATTTTGGTAGAATTTCTAATTTTTAAAATCAATTTACTCATTTCTACTCATGATCCTTTTATGCTTTAAGAATCATAGGGAAATTCTTGACAATAATTTCCAGGGACTCTGCTGCTATAATGAATGATGATACTATTTTATATAACCATATAGCACTTCTCCTATGATGTAGGAACTAAACTGAATTATAAAACACTTTTTGGCATTTTCAATAGTATTTCTGTAATGAAATAGTTTTGAATATTTATTCTGTACTACAATTGCATCTCAAGGGTAAAAAAACAAAAACAAGAATTCCTTCAAACACTGAGCTTTCTCTGGGGATCTGTTAAGATCAAGGAAACTTCTGATTCTCTGAATTGCAGAATGACATTAAAAGTCTGATAATTATTTACTAACATAAAAAAAAATGCCTAAAATTGTAATGAAACGAGTTGTCTGTACAGTGAAACTATGAATTCATTTCAATTATTTATAAATCACAAGGTTGTAGTATGCTGTGCCACTTCATATCCCTCCTTTCAGCCAGAGACCACAGGGTGGCATCAATGCTCTTTATAATTAACATAGTAAATAATAGATCACAATTCAGAGATATTGTAATGTCAGTGGAAGACATTCTGTCAAACCTCAGCTTTTAAATTCTTTATAAATAACTTGGTCCAGAAAGAGAACTTGCAAACAACATTTAGCAACAATTTACATAAACTTCCCTCATTGTGCTGCTATCCCTGTTATCTGTATTCACTCTGCCTAGTAAAGTCTAAGAAACTGGAAAATGAGCTAGAAAAATAGAAATACAGCATATTGTAATCTTATTAATAAAGACTTTGGGGCCTATTTATTAAGACCATCATTTTCCGCGCCAGTCTAAAGTCTGTCTATGCTGCTGGAGGAAGCACCATAGTTATGAGGAGGTGCAGGCCTTCACCACATAACTTTGGTGCTTTCTCCAGCAGGCTGCACGACAGACTTAAATCTATAGCAGCTCCCTTGCCAGTGTAGATTTAAGCCATTTTATATGCCAAAAACTAGGGTACAAAATTATAAATAAGACGATCCTGTCGGCCCGCCCTCTTCACCGCGCATACCGTGCCTTTTTTTCTCGATATGCCAGAAAAGTGGCTTGAGCGGGGAAAAGTCGCAGATTTAGCTGCAAAATGCCATCTGACAAAGTCTTCCACTGATGGACGCCACAAAAGTGATGTATATCAGTTCATAAATAAGCCCCTTTGTGTTGTTCACTTCTATAGTACTATGGGGGAAGGGTGGGCATTTCTATTTTGATTTGTGCCAGTTTTATGCTGTTACAAAAATTGCAAAATTTGCTGCACACCATTTTTGCAGCTTCTTCTTGTGCTCTCAATCCACTCTTACCACTCTTACCGCTTTTCGAAAATAAAAAAATTGAAAAGTGGTTAGGGTTTTTTAGGCAAGTAGGTTATAGTAGCCTTATCAAATTTATCAAATATTCATTTTCTGAGTTTTCCAGGCAATAAGATCATTTTTAATTTGTGTAGAATTTATATAAACCGAAATGAATTAGATGGATGTTTCCACCGAATTAGAGCAGATTTGAATTCTAAGAAATTCGCTCATCTCGAGTGCCAAAATTTGGGTCAGTAAGGGATGTGGTAAAAAAAAAAATGGAGTAGCATACAGTACAGACCAAAAGTTTGGACACACCTTCTCATTCAAAGAGTTTTCTTTATTTTCATGACTATGAAGGCATCAAAACTATGAATTAACACATGTGGAATTATATACATAACAAACAAGTGTGAAACAACTGAAAATATGTCATATTCTAGGTTCTTCAAAGTAGCCACCTTTTGCTTTGATTACTGCTTTGCACACTCTTGGCATTCTCTTGATGAGCTTCAAGAGGTAGTCCCCTGAAATGGTCTTCCAACAGTCTTGAAGGAGTTCCTAGAGATGCTTAGCACTTGTTGGCCCTTTTGCCTTCACTCTGCGGTCCAGCTCACCCCAAACCATCTCGATTGGGTTCAGGTCCGGTGACTGTGGAGGCCAGGTCATCTGGCGCAGCACCCCATCACTCTCCTTCATGGTCAAATAGCCCTTACTTTCAAAGTTTTCCCAGTTTTTCGGCTGACTGACTGACCTTCATTTCTTAAAGTAATGATGGCCACTCGTTTTTCTTTACTTAGCTGCTTTTTTCTTGCCATAATACAAATTCTAACAGTCTATTCAGTAGGACTATCAGCTGTGTATCCACCTGACTTCTCCTCAACGCCACTGATGGTCCCAACCCCATTTATAAGGCAAGAAATTCCACTTATTAAACCTGACAGGGCTCACCTATGAAGTGAAAACCATTTCAGGGGACTACCTCTTGAAGCTCATCAAGAGAATGCCAAGAGTGTGCAAAGCAGTAATCAAAGCAAATTGTGGCTACTTTCAAGAACCTAGAATATGACATATTTTCAGTTGTTTCACACTTGTTTGTTATGTATATAATTCCACATGTGTTAATTCATAGTTTTGATGCCTTCATAGTCATGAAAATAAAGAAAACTCTTTGAATGAGAAGGTGTGTCCAAACGTTTGGTCTGCACTGTATGTAAACAAAAGTGGAATTTGTGAAGTTGTGCCACATTTATTAAACAACATACGACCATTGATGAATCGGAAGCATTTTACATCAAGGCAGAATTCCTGTTTCTGCACTGTAACAACTTGTTGCTGTTATTTCCCTTACATATATTTTCTTACATTAGCAAATCTGTGATACTCAAATCCCTTCTGTTATTTCCATGATCCTACACAAATGTCAATGTCATAACAAGTTCCACCAAGAATGGGAAGAATTTAATAAATGGCAGCAAATAAAGGATTTACGCATTCATTTGTACAAGATCACAACCTTTGATTATATTGGTATCCCAAAAGGGGAATTATTATTGTACAAGTGATACAGCATATGCTGTCAATGATCAGATCTACCACATGAATTAATGGCAACGTATCATAGGGTTAGCTCAGACTAGTCGATCATTCAGCTTGGTTAATAGCATCTTAGACAGAATACAGTGTTACAGAAGTGGATGTGGATCTGCTATAGCACATGACTGGCTTAGGCTACTTTCACACTGGCGTTTCTGGGTCCGCTTGTGAGATCCGTTTCAGGGCTCTCACAAGCGGCCCAAAACAGATCAGTTTAGCCCGAATGCATTCTGAATAGATAAGGATCCTGTCACGACTGTGACTGATCCAGACAGGTCTGGGAGGAGAAGGTCGCAGCGACTTGCTACTCGCGATAGCTTGTGAGTTTGCTCCGTGGTTCAGGGTATGTCATCCGGGTTTTGCCTTGTGAACCTTTTTGTCCTGACTGGGAGTTTGTAGGCATCCTTCTCAGGTGAGTCCTGTCTGCCACTCCCAGCTACTATATTAGTTTCAGTTTCACTTGCAGTCATTGCCAGATATAGTCCTTACTTCCAGTGCTATTCTGACCTTTGAAGGAGATCGTTTGACGGTGTTGCTGTGGAGCTCTTGTCCGGCGTGGACTGTCTTGTTTGGGATCGCCTTCTCTGCTCGTGACTGGATAAGTCTATCTCTGCTGTTGATTGTTTGTTTGTTGCTGTCTTCCCCTGTTGTTCTCCTAGACACGAGTGATGGTGACTAGTGCTCCCATCGGCCTTTCCCCAGTCTAGTCTTGTTAGGGTGACTGAGGGTTTAGGCATACTGCTCGCCGCACGGGTTCACACCCCGTCTAGGGTATCAGGGCAGACAGGTGCCAGCTTAGGGTTAGTCAGGGGTGGCCATTCTATTTCCCATCCGTAGATAAGGGTCCCCCTTCCCCTCCGTCTGGTGCGACACGACTGCTGCTGGGATAGCGGTCGTGACAGATCCATTCAGAATGCATCAGTTTGCCTCCGTTCAGCCTCCATTCCGCTCTGGTGGCGGACACCAAAACGCTGCTTGATGTAATGTTATACTGACGAGCTCTCCCCCTAACATCTAATACCTACAGGGGTTTTTCTTTCTCAAATATGCACGGCTGTGCCTATAGAGGTCGACTAAGTAGAGTCCCTAGTATAAATCTAGCAAAATAACTTATAGCCGGCCTACTGTTAATGTCATACTTTAATTACTTTTACAGTTGCTGTTCATAATTTGTAAAGGTTTACGTGTTGTATTTGTTTACCCTTTCCTAACACCTAACCCTTTATTCCCAGCCCAATTCCGTCTCACACTTGACACTCCAGAGATATCAGAGGGGAACGCTTCAGTGTATTAACACGAACTAGCTTGATAATTCCTCTGAAGTAGTCTATTATGAGTGATCTAAAGATCACAACTTTTAATGTTAAAGGGTTAAACTCCCCTGCCAAACGTAGCCAATTAATGCTCACACTTAGAAAACTCCATTCTCATATCTAGAGTTGATCGGACACCTGGATGTTCGGGTTCGGCAGGTTCGGCCGAACTTGAAAAAAAAGTTCGGGTTCGGGACCCGAACTTGACCCAAACTTGATCCCGAACCCGAACCCCATTGAAGTCAATGGGGACCCGAACTTTTGGGCACTAAAATGGCTCTAAAATAGTCATGGAAAGGGCTAGAGGGCTGCAAAAGGCATCAATATTTGCTTAAGAGCACGACAACTGTTCTGCAAACAAATGTGGATAGGGAAATGACTTAAAATAACATAAAATACAGAAAAATTAAAAATAATAATCTGGATCTAGGAGTAGGAGGTTGAGGAGGCGGTGGATGTGTGGATGTGGCGGTGTAGGTTGACGTGGCGGTGTAGGTGGAATCGGCGATGAAGGAGGAATAGGTCGCAAACACTGATTTGTGTTGGGACATATAACAAAATAAAACTAAGAATAAGTGCACTTGAGTACAAGAATGGATGGTTGAGGCTGGTATAAATGTCTATTATGCACAAGGTACGGACAAGTCCTGTGGGATCCATGCCTGGTTAATTTTAATAAACGTTGTCCACATTGGCTGCGGCCTGTGATAATGCTCTCTGCCGTGCTAAACACACGTTCACACTATACACTGGCTGCAGGGCAGGTCAGCACCTCCAAGGCTGACAAAGCTTTTCCACATTTTGGCCATGCTAACCCTGCCTTCTCAGGTGCTGGCGGTGCCCCAGCTGCGTTGGCGACCTCTTCCTCCTCCTCTGCCTTCGCCTTGTGCTTCCACAGAGCCCCCACTGTCAGGTGGGAATGCTATCATCAGCGTGCGCTTGTAGTCGCGCACCTTCCGATCAGTAACAGATGTTTTCACTAAATTTAGTTCCCTGTCAGCAATGCAGAGCAGGGGTTCATTCACGGCAAAAGGGGGTTCATGTCACCCAGCAATAGAACAGAGGATTTTGAGAGATTTAGGCCCCAGTCACCCATGCACAGCAGGGGTTCATTCACGGCAAAAGGGGTTTCATGTTACCCAGCAATAGAACAGAGGATTTTGAGAGTTTTAGGCCCCTGTCAGCAATGCAGAGCAGGGGTTCATTCACGGCAAAAGGGGGTTCATGTCACCCAGCAATACAACAGAGGATTTTGAGAGATTTAGGCCCCTGTCACCCAGGAACAGCAGGGTTTGTATACGCCAAAAATGGTAAAATGTCACCCGACAATTGAAAATAAGATTTTTTTCAATTTAGGGCACTAAAATTGGCTTTTTTTTTAAATTAAAATGGCTCTGAAATAGTCCTTAAAAAGGCTAGAGGGATGTAAAAGGCAGTAAAATGTGCTTAAGAGCATGGCAACTGCTCTGCAAACAAATGTGGATAGGGAAATAACTTAAAATGAAATAAAATAACTAAAAATTACAAATTATTAACCTGCAACTCAGAGAAGGAGGTGGATATGGAGTCAGAGGTTGAGGAGGCGGTTGTAACAATCGCGTACACACACACACAGGGGGAAGGGAAGTGACCACTGCGCTCCACCCTTACCCCTGGCCCTGCCTACTTGCCTCGCGAGTCCTAATGACAGGGGACAACTGGAAGGCAATCCCTAACTTGGAATAAGTGCAGGGATGACAGACAGACAAACAACAGGACGTAAACGGACCGAGTCAATACCAGGAAAGCTACAAAGTACAAAGGGAGCAAGCAGAGAATTGTCAGGAGAAGCCCGGGTCATAAATACCAGGAGAGCAGCAAAGTACACAAGGAGCAGGCAGAGGATCGTCAGGAATTCAGCAGGAGGTAAGTACGCCAGGAAAGACCAAATCACAGGTGGAACCTAAATTAACAGGCAACCTGTGGCCAGCAGGCTGCCTGTATTTATAGTGGGAAGTGGGGGTCATGTAACGTGGCCAGCGTCACATGACGGACAGACCAACCAGTCGAGCACCGAGTGATCAGCTCGGCGCTCAAGGCAGACTTAGGAGCAGGGAGCCACCCAGCTAGTAACGCCGTCCTGGGAATGAGGTCAAACACAGATCCTCATTCCCAAAGCTAAGCAACAGGTCCGCGGGCAATGGGGGACCGAGTGCACCTTCGGAACCCCGGTTACAGCGGTGAATGTGGTGTTGTAGGTGGAGGCAGCAATGGAGGAGGAACAGGTAGCCAACAATGTTTTATTTTTATTTTTTATTGGGGTAGGTAGCCCCCAAGATATTGGGACAAATAGAAAAAAAGAAAACAAAGAATCATTGCATTTGACTTGAGTACAAGAATGTTTGATGGTGGTATAAATGTCTATTCTATTCTGCACAAGGTACAGACAAGTCTTGTGGGATCCAAGCCTGGTTCATTTTAATGAACGTGAGCTTGTCCACGTTGGCTGTGGACAGGCGGCTGCGTCTGTCTGTAATGACGCCTCCTGCCGTGCTAAATACACGTTCAGAGAGTACACTGGCTGCAGGGCAGGCCAGCATCTCCAAGGCAAACAGGGTAAGATCTGGCCATGTGGACAATTTGGAGACCCAGAAGTTGAATGGGGCAGAACCATCAGTCAGTACGTGTAGTCGTGTGGACAGGTACTGTTCCACCATGTTGTTCAAATGCTGCCTCCTGCTAACACGCTCCATATCAGCAGTTGGGGCCGATGTTGCGGCGAGGTGACAAAGCTTTTCCACATGTCGGCCATGCTAACCCTGTCTTCTGAGGTGCTGGCGCTGACACAGCTGCATTGGCGACCTCTTCCTTATCCCCTGCCTTCGCCTTGTGCTTCCACTTGTCCCCCGGCGTCAGTCGGGAATGCTCTCAGGAGCGCGTCTACCAGCGTGAGCCTGTAGTCGCGCATCTTTCGATCACGCTCCAGTGAGGGAATTAAGGATGGCACAATGTCTTTGTAACGGGGATCCAGCAGGGTGGCCACCCAGTAGTCAGCACACGTTAAAATGTGGGCAACTCTGCAGTTGTTGCGCAGGCACTGCAGCATGTAGTCGCTCGTGTGTGCCAGGCTGCCCAGAGGTAAGGACAAGCTGTCCTCTGTGGGAGGCATATTGTCTGCGTCCTCCGTATCCCCCCAGCCACGCACCAGTGATGGGCCCGAGCTGCGTTGGATACCACCCCTCTGTGAACATGCTTCATCTCCATCCTCCTCCTCCTCCTCGTCTTCCAGTAGTGGGCCCTGGCTGGCCAAGTTTGTACCTGGCCTCTGCTGTTGCAAAAATCCTCTTTCTGAGCCACTTCTAAAAAACTGGCCTGAAAGTGTTAGAGATAACCCCTCTTCCTCCTCCTCATCCTGGGACACATCCTCTTCCATCATCGCCCTAAGTGTTTTCTCAATGACACATAGAAGTGGTATTGTAACGCTGATAACAGCGTCATAGCCACTGGCCATGTTGGTGGAGTACTCGAAACAGCGCAACAGTGCACACAGGTCTCGCATGGAGGCCCAGTCATTGGTGGTGAAGTGGTGCTGTTCCGCAGTGCGACTCACCCGTGCGTGCTGCAGCTAAAACTCCACTATAGCCTGCTGCTGCTCGCACAGTCTCTCCAGCATGTGCAAGGTGGAGTTCCACCTGGTGGGCACGTCGCATATAAGGCGGTGAGCGGGAAGGCCTAAGTTACGCTGTACAGCAGACAGCCAAGTGGCGGCAGGATGATAACGCCGGAAACGCACACAGACGGCACTTTATGCAGCAGCTCAGACATGTCGGGGTAGTTGTGAATGATTTTCTGCACCACCAAATTCAGCACATGCGCCAGGCAAGGGATGTGCGTAAAACAGGCTAGTCCCAGAGCTGCAACGAGATTTCACCCATTATCGCACACCACCAGGCCAGGCTTGAGGCCCACTGGCAGCAACCACTCATCGGTCTGTTGTTCTATACAGCGCCACAACTCCTGCGCGGTGTGGGGCCTGTCCCCCAAACACATCAGTTTCAGAATGGCCTGCTGACGTTTACCCCTGGCTGTGCTGAAGATTGTGGTGAAGGTCTGTCGCTGACCGGATGAGGAGGTGGTAGAAGAGGAGGAGGAAGCTGAGTAGGAAGAGGAGGCAACAGGAGGCAAAGAATGATGCCCTGCGATCCTTGGAGGCGGAAGGACGTGCACCAAACAGCTCTCCGCCTGGGGCCCAGCCGCCACTACATTTACCCAGTGTGCAGTTAGGGAGATATAGCGTACCTGGCCGTGCTTACTGGTCCACGTATCTGTGGTTAGGTGGACCTTGTCACAGATGGCGTTGCGCAGTGCACACTTGATTTTATCCGATACTTGGTTGTGCAGGGAGGGCACAGCTCTCCTGGAGAAGTAGTGGCGGCTGGGAACGATGTACTGTGGGACAGCCAGCGACATGAGCTGTTTGAAGCTGTCTGTCTCCACCAGCCTGAATGACAGCATTTCAAAGGCCAGCAGTTTAGAAATGCTGGCATTCAGGGCAAGGGATCGAGGGTGGCTGGGTGGAAATTTACGCTTTCTCTCAAAGGTTTGTGAGATGGAGAGATGAACGCTTCCGTGTGACATAGTGGAGATGCTTGGTGACGGAGGTGGTGTTGTTGGTGGCACATCCTCTGTTTGCTGGGCGGCAGGTGCCAACGTTCCTCCAGAGGCGGAGGAAGAGGCCGAGGCAGCAGCAGAAGAGGGAGCAGGAGGGGCCTGAGCCCTTGCTTGGTTTTGAAGGTGCTTACTCCACTGCAGCCCGTGTCTCACATGTAGATGCCTGGTCATGCAGGTTGTGCTAAGGTTCAGAACATTAATGCCTTGCTTCAGACTCTGATGGCACAGCGTGCAAACCACTCACGTCTTGTCGTCAGCACATTGTGTGAAGAAGTTCCATGCAAGGGATCTCCTTGAAGCTGCCTTTGGAGTGCTACGTCCCTGTTGACGGTGGCCAGTAGCAGGCCGAACAGTTTTGGCGACGGCTGCTCTGCTTTTGCAACCTGCTCCCGCTTTTGCTACGCTGTTGGCTCGGTCACACCACTGCCTCTTCCTCCGAACTCTGAAAGTCAGTGGCATGACCTTCATTTCATGTGGGGTCTAGGACCTCATCGTCCACTGCATCGTCTTCCACTCAGTCTTCCTTCCTGACCTCCTTTTCGGTCTGCACACTGCAGAAAGACGCAGCAGTTGGCACCTGTGTTTCGTCATCAGAGACGTGCTGAGGTGGCATTCCCATGTCCTCATCAGGAAACATAAGTGGTTGTGCGTCAGTGCATTCTATGTCTTCCACCCCTGGGGAAGGGCTAGGTGGATGCCCTTGGGAAACCCTGCCAGCAGAGTCTTCAAACAGCATAAGACACTGCTGCATGACTTGAGGCTCAGACAGGTTCCCCGATATGCACGTGGTGATGTGACAGACTGATGGGCATGGGTTTCAGGCGCCACCTGTGCCCTTTCAGCAGAAGAATGGGTGGTAGATAATTTGAACGTTCTGGATCCACTGTTGGCCACCCAATTGACTAGCGCCTGTACTTGCTCAGGCCTTACCATCCTTAGAACGGCATTAGGCCGGACCAAATATCGCTGTAGATTCTGGCGGCTACTGGGACCTGAGGTAGTAGGTTCAGTAGGACGTGTAGCTGTGGCAGAACGGCCACGTCCTCTCCTTGCACCAGAAGCTCCACCAACACCACCACCACCACCACGACCATGACCGCGTCCCTTATTTGATGTTTGCCTCATAGTTAGCGTTCACAAAGCAAAGTAAAAAGTGGTTAAGTATGTTAAAAATAATTAACCGCCAATATAAACCCTGATGTAGGGTATTGCACCATATTTTTTTTTTACAACTCTATATGACAGCGGTATTTGTGGCCTAAGTTTGACACTTACTTATGCACGTCTTATCCCAGATGTGCAGTACATTAGAGGGTTTTTTCACCCTAACCAAAAAGCTGTATTTCTGTCCTAAATGTGACAGTGACTTATGCACTTGTAATCACAGATGTGCAGTATATTAGAGGCATTTTTCACCCCAGTAACCAAAAAGCTGTATTTCTGTCCTAAATGTAACAGTGACTTATGCATGTGTAATCACAGATGTGCAATATATTAGAAGCTTTTTTCACCCCAGTATGCCAAAGCCGTATTTATGGCCTAAATGTGACAGTGACTGTAACAGTACAGCCTGGATCGCAGCGGCTCCCTGTGACTCCGCCCACTTACCTCCGGGCCTTAAATAGAAGACAGGTGCTAAGCAGGGTGTTCCACTAATGGAGTGCGCACCCTGCTAGCTCCATTGCATCTGAGGACTCTGTCCACATATCCAGACCTGGATCCCTAACAACATTGTGAAGGACTGCCTACCTTCTTGCCACTGGCTTCCCCACTGCTGGCTTCCTAGCCAGGACCAACTAACCGCAAGTATATGCCTGTTACCTGCTCTGATTAAGGTCCTGGAACTCAGAGTGGGGTGGTTCCTGCTGGTGTGAGGCGATATTCCCAAACCAACTCTGAACTCAGGACATGCTATACAAACTCTGAACCTACTGCATATCATATACTAAACTGAGGACATGCTATACTAACTCTGAACCTGCTGCATATTATATACTAAACTGAGGACATGCTATACTAACTCTGAACCTGCTGCATATTATATACTAAACTGAGGACATGCTATACTAACTCTGAACCTGCTGCATATTATATACTAAACTGAGGACATGCTATACTAACTCTGAACCTGCTGCATATTATATACTAAACTGAGGACATGCTATACTAACTCTGAACCTACTGCATATTATATACTAAAACTGAGGACATGCTATACTAACTCTGAACCTACTGCATATTATATACTAAAACTGAGGACATGCTATATACTAACCCTGAACCTATGGCATACTATAGACTAAACTGAGGGCATACTATATACTAACTCTGAACTGTGCGCAAGCTTATACTAACTTGTGACTCCTGTAATACTGGGGGACCTTCCTTTCCAGCATTAACTAATTAGATGGATAGCGGTAAATGATTTTGTTACCCCAAACTCTCCGCCCAAGACTGAGAGAGACGCCTGGGGTACATACTGAGTAACCGCGAATGCCACAGCCAAAAAACAAGGGCGGTGGGATAATAGTGGATGTCCATTGCTTCCGCAGTTGAGATCCTAACTGATCAACTAGGTGCGTTACAGTGACTTATTCACGTGTAATCACAGATGTGCAGTATATTAGAGGCTTTTTTACCCCAGTAACTAAAAAGCTGTATTTCTGTCCTAAATGTGACAGTGACTTATGCACGTTTAATCACAGATGTGCAGTATATTAGAGGCTTTTTTCACCCCAGTAACCAAAAAGCTGTATTTCTGTCCTAAATGTGACAGTGACTTATGCATGTGTAATCCCAAATGTCCAGTATATTAGAAGATTTTTACACCCCAGTAATCAAAAAGCTGTATTTCTGTCCTAAATGTGACAGTGACTTACTGTATGCATGTGTAATCACAGATGTGCAGTATATTAGAGGCTTTTTTTACCCCAGTAACCAAAGCCGTATTTATGGCCTAAATGTGACAGTGACTTATGCACGTGTAATCACAGATGTGCAGTATATTAGAGGGTTTTTTCACCCAAACCAAAAAGCTGTATTTATGTCCTAAATGTGACAGTGACATATGCACGTGTAATCACAGATGTGCAGTATATTAGAGTCTTTTTTCACCCCAGTAACCAAAAAATCTGCATTTCTATCCTAAATGTGACAGTGACTTATGCACATGTAATCACAGATATACAGTATATTAGAGGCTTTTTTCACCCCAGTATGCCAAAGCCGTATTTATGGCCTAAATGTGACAGTGACTTATGCACGTGTAATCACAGATGTGCAGTATATTAGAGGCTTTTTTCACCCCTGTATGCCAAAGCCGTATTTATGGTCTAAATGTGACAGTGACTTATGCATGTGTAATCACAGATGTGCAGTATTTGAGGCTTTTTTCACCCCAGTAACCAAAAAGCTGTATTTCTTTCCTAAATGTGACAGTGACTTATGCATGTGTAATCACAGATGTGCAGTATATTAGAGTCTTTTTGCACCCCAGTAACCAAAAAGCTGTATTTCTGTCCTAAATGTGACAGTGACTTATGCACGTGTAATCACAGATGTGCAGTATATTAGAGGCTTTTTTCACCCCTGTATGCCAAAGCCGTATTTATGGTCTAAATGTGACAGTGACTTATGCATGTGTAATCACAGATGTGCAGTATATTAGAGGGTTTTTTCACCCCAACCAAAAAACTGTATTTCTGTCCTAAATGTGACAGTGACTTATGCATGTGTAATCACAGATGTGCAGTATATTAGAGGGTTTTTTCACCCCAGTAACCAAAAAGCTGCATTTCTGTCCTAAATGTAACAGTGACTTATGCATGTGTAATCACAGATGTGCAGTATATTAGATGCTTTTTACACCCCAGTAACAAAAAAGCTGTATTTCTGTCCTAAATGTGACAGTGACTTATGCACCTGTAATCACAGATGTGCAGTATATTAGAGGTATTTTTCACCCCAGTATGCCAAAGCCGCATTTATGGCCTAAATGTGACAGTGACTTATGCATGTGTAATCACAGATGTGCAGTATATTAGAGGCTTTTTTCACCCCAGTAACCAAAAAATCTGTATTTCTGTCCTAAATGTGACAGTGACTTATGCACATGTAATCACAGATGTGCAGTTTATTAGAGGGTTTTTTCACCCTAATCAAAAAGCTGTATTTCTGTCCTAAATGTGACAGTGACTTAAGCACCTGTAATCACAGAGGTGCAGTATATTAGAGGCTTTTTTCACCCCAGTATGCCAAAGCCATATTTATGGCCTAAATGTGACAGTGACTTATGCACGTGTAATCCCAGATGTGCAGTATATTTGAGGGTTTTTTCACCCTAACCAAAAAGCTGTATTTCTTTCCTAAATGTGACAGTGACTTATGCACCTGTAATCACAGATGTGCAGTATTTTAGAGGGTTTTTTAACCCCAGTAACCAAAAAGCTGTATTTCTGCCCTAAATGTGACAGTGACTTACGCACTTGTAATCCAAGATGTGCAGTAAATTAGAGGGTTTTTTTCACCCCAGTAACCAAAAAGCTGTATTTCTGTCCTAAATGTGACAGTTACTTATGCACGTGTAATCCCAGATGTGCAGTATATTAGAGGGTTTTTTCACCCTAGTAACCAAAAAACGGTATTTCTGTCCTAAATGTGACAGTCACTTATGCACGTGTAATCCCAGATGTGCAGTATATTAGAGGGGTTTTTCACCCCAGTAACCAAAAAGCTGTATTTCTGTCCTAAATGTGACAGTGACTTATGCATGTGTAATCCCAGATGTTCATTATATTAGAGGGTTTTTTCACCCCAGTATGCCAAAACTGTATTTCTGGACTTGCAGATAGCCTATGCTGGTGCACTATCGTTGCATAAAATGGCTGCCGATCATGTATTGATATTGACTAACTGAAGAAAAAAAAGTTCGTTTTCAGCAGTAGTTGGCTCAGGGCAGGCTTAAAAAAATTGTGCACTGCACCCACAAAACACTTTTTCTGTAGATCGCTGAGTACATAAACCAGAAATGAGATTTCTCCCTGATCTCTCCCTCACAGCAGCTGCAGCCTCTCCCTACACTAATCCAAGCAGAGTGGCGGGCGGCGCTACATGACTCCAGGTTAAATAGAGGCTGGGTCACATGCTGCAGTTGGCCAATCACAGACATGCCAATAGTAGGCATGGCTGTGATGGCCTTTTGGGGCAATTAGTATGACGCTTGTTGATTGGATGCTTTGCAGCCTTTCAGAAAGGGCCATAAAAATCGCTGAACACCGAACCCGAACTTTTACGCAAATGTTCGGGTTCGGGTCCCGAAAACCCTAAAGTTCGGTACGAACCCGAACTTTACAGTTCTGGTTCGCTCAACTCTACTCATATCATATTCCTCCAAGAAACACATTTTCACCAAGGTAGAATACAAAAAATGCAAACCCATCCATATAAGCAATAGTTTCACAGCACACATTCTAACTCTGCCTCCAAAGGAGTTTCGATAGCCATTCATCACACCATTCCGTTCACCATAAAACAACAACTTTTGGACGCAGAAGGCAGATTGCTGTTGCTAAAAGGGGACATAGGCAGTCACAGATTCACATTTGTGAATTTATACGCTCCTAATACATCCACAGTTCCTTGGCTGATGAAGAGCTTTGACACAATTAAAATGTTTGCAGAAGGACACATAATTCTAGGCGCTGGTCTTAATATGACTCTTAATCCTCTGGTAGACTCATCCACCGCTAAAACCCACATCTCGCAAAAACATAGGTAAATTACATAAAAAATTACAAGAGCTACAATTGGTAGACGTGTGGAGATGTCTCAACCCCACAGTTAAGGACTTATCTTTCTATTCCAATCCGCATAAGTCCTACCAGAGACTTGATTATCTATTTACCTCTGGCTCTCTTTTGCCTCTCTTTAGCACCGCTGGGATAGGAAACATCACAATCTCAGACCACACCCCTTGCTCGGCGAATCTCACCCTGGTCTCTCTTCCCAGGAGAGACTGGAACTGGAGGCTGAATAATTCACTTCTGAACAACAAGCAAAACTCGGAACAGGTCAGATCTCACTTGGAGACCTTCTTTGCAGTAAACTCTCTTGCACACAGCAAACACACAGTTATCTGGGAAACACACAAAGCGTATATTAATGGGATTTTCATAGCCCTGAGCACCAAAGTTAAAAAAGATCAACAAAAAGAAGTAGATTCATTCCTTGCCCAAATAGCTGCCCTTGAGAAACTAAATAAACAATCTGCGAGCAGGGCTTTTCAGGAAGATCTGAAGAACCTTAGAATTAAACTACACAACCTCTTATCCCAAAAAGTCTCAAAACAGTTGATATATTTCCAGCACAAAATCTATGCACATGGAAATAAAGGGGGAAAAATGATGACATCACTACTCAAAAAACTAAACAGGTGACACATATCCCCAAAATAAAGAATGTAGAAAGAAATATCCTCTCGGATACTCCTGCAATAGCAAAAGCTTTTCAAGAGCTTTTCAAAAATATAACATACCCTTTCTATCATGGATAGGCAGGAAAAATGTTATTAAAGCATACGTAATGCCCAAGATCCTGTACACTATGCAGATGGTCCCCATACACATCTCACCGCGATTCTTTTTAGACATGAAACGTCTGTTCTCCAACTTTCTTTGGTCTGGGAGGAGACCGCACATATCGTATAAAGTCCTGATAAAAAGCAGAGAGAAAGGAGGCCTTGGATTACCCGATATAGGCGTATACTATAAAGCGATACCCAATAAGGCAGAAAGATGTCAAAGAATTATGTGAATACAGTGTGGGGTCTCTCTTTCAAAAATACCTTTGGCTCCTGAATAAAAAGTCAGATGCAATAGATGTCATGGATCCTATATTTAAAGGAGTATATGAGATGTGGAGCTCTGAAAGGAGTATCTTAGCTCCTACCCCATCTCCACTGATGCCAACGAATCTCCTCCCAGATCTGTTGGAAATTCCGATAAAAATGTTCCCAGAATTCTGGTCTTTCCTTACACAGATAAAAGTAGGAGATTTTATGGGTCACACAGAACACTATCTAAAGGAAAATCTCACAGAAACAATTAGAAAGTCCCCAATTTTTTTCCTTGTCAACTCACATATAAGCTGTGTGCAGGAGAGCGGCAGTGAAATACCAGTTCCAGAGGCCCCTTACTTACTTAGAATCACTGCTGACAATAACTCAAATGAAACGAAGAAAGGTTTCTGAGGTCTTTTTGGTATTTGGAGGCCAGGGTGAGATCACAAAACCACCATACTTATTGGCATGGGAAAAATAATTAGATATTGTACTCTCAGGTAGAGATGTCGCGAACATAAAATTATCAGTTCGCGAACGGCGAACGCAAATTTCTGCAAATGTTTGTGAACGGGCGAACCGCCATAGACTTCAATAGGAAGGCGAATTTTAAAACCAACAGGGACTCTTTCTAACCACAGTAGTGATGGAAAAATTGTTTCAAGGGGACTAACACCTGGACTGTGGCATGCCGGAGGGGGATCCATGACAAAACTCCCATGGAAAATTACATAGTTGACGCAGAGTTGGATTTTAATCTATAAAGGGCATAAATCACCTAACAATCCAATTTTTTTTTTAACAATGTGGTTTAAAACATCCAGTGTGTGTATACGATCAGAAATGATATTGTATCGATCAGGTAGTGTAAGGGTTACACCCCCGCTTCACAGACATTGACAGACCAAACTCCCCTTTTAATGCACCGCAAACAACCGCAAACAGTTCATTTGCCCAACCGCAAACTCCCCATTTGTACAAGGTTGGATACCAAGCTAGCCATGTCCCATTGATGTCATTGAAAGTTTCTTCCTCCACCCAGCCACGTACAACACCAAGGGTCCCGGAAAGGTGAATTGAATTGATTTTTCGAACGGGGAGATGGTTAAAAAAACGCTGTCTCCCTCCCCTTTGTTTGAATCCACGCCACGTTCACTGCGTCAGTGCCGTGCAATTTACTGTCCCACCTGATATGAGTGGTATTTCCTGTAGTTCTCTCTTCTCATCAGTTTAATCCCTGTTACGTCCCCAATCTGGGGTCCATTTATTAAATTGATTTTTAGAACGGGGAGATGGTTAAAAAAACGCTGGCTCCCTCCCCTTTGTTTGAATCCATGCCACGGTCACTGCGTCTGCGCCGTGCAATTTACTGTCACATCCGATATGAGTGTTATTTTCTGTAGTTATATTCTCATCAGTTTAATCCCTGTTACGTCCCATATCAGGGTGGGATTGCCTTTTGTGAAAAAAAATTTAGGCCGGGTACCTTCGACTGCCTTCATAGTGACAGACCAAACTCTGATACACCAAACTGAATTGATTTTAGGAACCGGGAGATGGAAAAAGCAGCTTGGTCGGTCCTCTTACTCCCAAGTTGGGGCACTGCGCGTGCACAGAGCAATGTGCTGTGACACCCTATATGAGTGGTATCTTAACTAGTACTATTCCTATCAGTTTAATCCCTGTCACGTCCCCTATCCGGGGGCGTGTGTCGAATTGATTAACCATTGTCGAATTAACGAACCATTACAACATCCTGGAATAATTTAGTTCTAAAATTTGTACTTGCTTTGTATTGGAATTGATGGGGATTTTTTAAATTGTCTGCATTATTTCTAATAAACTATTAAGAGACTTTATTATGATTTTTTTATTTTATGTATTAAAAACCCACCCATACAACTTAAAAAAAAAATATATATTTATGTTTTTTCTATGAAAAATTATCCAGCCGATCGCTTTTGGTCTGATCATAATGAAGCAACGGCCTTATCATCTGGGGTGTGGCAACATTGCTAACACACTCATAGAGGTGATGATCTCTTCATTGTGATACGCAAGCCCCTTCACCACAACAAGGTAACGATCACGAAGGGGAATTGACACTTGTATGTGCCTTTTTTTTTTGTTTAGTTTTTGCAGCCACAGTGCAGCACCAGAGGCCAGAAAAATTAGGCATGTACACATGCCTGAAATACAATGGTATTATTGCAGCCGCTGTTGTAGCAGCGGCCGGAAAAATTGACGTTTTCAAGGCAGAAAGGTGACTAAAACATTGCGGCTTGAACCCTAGTTGGTGGCGGAGAATTCACGAAAGTCATCCGGTATGCAGACATTAAATACAGCAGCGCGGGGGCCATTTTGAGGCCAAGGCATGTCATCAGGCCTTTTATTAGTCAAACGTATCCCCCACTGTCAGTCCCTTCGGGATCCATGCCTCATTCATCTTAATGAAGGTGAGGTAATCAACACTTTTTTGACCGAGGCGACTTCTTTTGTCAGTGACAATGCCTCCTACTGCACTGAAGGTCCTTTCTGACAGGACACTTAAAGCGTGGCAGGCCAGAAGTTCTATCGCAAACTGGGATAGCTCAGGCCACAGGTCAAGCCTGCACACCCAGTAGTCAATGGGTTCATCTCTCCTCAGAGTGTCGATATCTGCAGTTAAGGCGAGGTAGTCTGCTACCTGTCGGTCGAGTCGTTCTCTAAGGCTGGATCCCGAAGGGCTGTGGCGATGTGTAGGACTGAAAAAGCTCTGCAGGTCCTCCATCAACAACACATCTGTAAGGCGTCCTGTCCTTGCCGCCGTGGTCGTGGTAGGAGGAGGATTACTTTCACCTCTTCCCCTGTTAGATTCCCGTTGTGCTGTGACATCCCCCTTATAAGCTGTGTAAAGCATATTTTTTTGTTTTGTTTTGAACTGCTGCATCCTTTCTGACTTTCGGTAATTTGGTAACATTTCCGCCACTTTCTGCTTATACCGGGGGTCTAGTAGCGTGGCCACCCAGTACAGGTCGTTCTCCTTCATCCTTTTTATATGAGGATCCCTCAACAGACATGACAGCATGAAAGACCCCATTTGCACAAGGTTGGATGCCGAGCTACTCATTTCCCGTTCCTTGTCCTCACTGATGTCATTGACAGTCTGTTCTTCACCCCAGCCACGTACAACACCACAGGTCCCAGATAGGTGACAACAACGAGCACCCTGGGATGCCTGCTGTGGTTGGTCTTCCACCTCCTCAAAGCCACATTCCTCCTCTGATTCCTTTTCCTCATACTCCTCTTGCAGCGTTGCCGCAGGTCCGGCAAGCGATGATGACAAGGCTGTTTCTGGTGGTGATGGTGACCACAACTCTTCCTCTTCCTCTTCATGCTCATCTACAGCCTGATCCAGCACTCTTCGCAGGGCACGCTCCAGGAAGAAAACAAATGGGATGAGGTCGCTGATGGTGCCTTCGGTGCGACTGACTAGGTTTGTCACCTCCTCAAAAGGACGCATGAGCCTACAGGCATTGCGCATGAGCATCCAGTAACATGGCAAAAAAATTCCCAGCTCCGCAGAGGCCATACAAATACTCGTTGACTGATTTTTCTTGTTGGAGCAGGCGGTCGAACATTAGGAGTGTTGAATTACAACGTGTCGGGCTGTCGCAAATCAAGCGCCTCACTGGCATGTTGTTTTGGCGCTGAATGTCTGAAAAGTGCGCCATGGCCTTGTAGGAACGCCTGAAATGGCCACACACCTTCCTGGCCTGCTTGAGGACGTCCTGTAAGCCTGGGTACTTAGACACAAAGCGTTGTACGATGAGATTCAACACATGTGCCATGCACGGCACATGTGACAACTTGCCCAAATTCAATGCCGCCAACAAATTGCTTCCATTGTCACACACCACTTTGCCGATCTCCAGTTGGTGCGGGGTCAGCCACTGATCCACCTGTGCGTTCAGGGCGGATAGAAGTGCTGGTCCGGTGTGGCTCTCTGCTTTCAGGCAAGTCAACCCCAAGACAGCGTGACACTGTCGTATCTGGGATGTGGAATAACCCCTGGGGGGCTGGGGGGATTCAGTTGATGTGCAGCCAGACGCCGCAGCAGAAGAGGACTCAGCCGAGGAGGTTATGGAAGAGGATGGAGTAGGAGGAGTAGAGGAGGTGGCAGTAGGCCTGCCTGCAAGTCGTGGTGGTGTCACCAACTCCGCTGCAGAGCCACGCATTCCATGCTTGGCAGCCATCAGCAGGTTGACCCAATGCGCAGTGTAGGTGATATACCTGCCCTGACCGTGCTTTGCAGACCAGGTATCAGTGGTCAGATGGACCCTTGCCCCAACACTGTATGCCAGAGATGCCATGACTTCCTTTTCAATCACTGAGTAGAGGTTTGGGATTGCATTTTTGAAAAAAAATGTCGTCCGGGTACCTTCCACTGTGGTGTCCCAATAGCGACAAATTTTTTGAAGGCCTCAGACTCCACCAGCTGTTATAGTAAAAGCTGACGGGCGAAGAGTTCTTCCGTCAAGCCAGCTGTCAGACGCCGGGCAAGGGGGTGACTCTGTGACATTGGCTTCCTACGCTCAAACATTTCCTTTACAGACACCTGACTGTAGGCAGATGAGATGGAACTGCTGAATGTGAGAGGCGGAGTGGCGGGTGGTTGAGAGGGGGCAAGGAGGACAGCAGTGGTTGACGTGGCTGAAGATGCTGGACCAGGAGGAGGATGGTGGCTTTGAGCTTGTGTGCTGCTTCAACTCGTCATCATGTGTTGATCCCATAGGCGTTTGTGATGTGCGATCATGTGCCTTCGCAAAGCAGTTGTACCTAGGTGGGTGTTGGATTTCCCACGACTCCGTTTCTTTTGGCACAGGTTGCAAATGGCATCGCTGTTGTCAGAGGCAGACACACAAAAAAAATGCCACACTGCTGAGCTTTGCAATGACGGCATTCTGGTGGTGGCAACAGCATGTGTTGATTGGCGTGCTGTCTGGCTGACCCTGCGTGCCGATACATGCTGTCTGACTGTGCCACTAGCTTAGGGTTGCCACCTTTTCTTCAAGCCAAAAGCGAACACTTTAGCACCTGGACGACAACTATCAATAAAATAGATTTTGCACTAACATGAAATTTGGATGTCTGTATTGGACGATATGTATTATTGCACATATAAGATGCCCCCCACAAAACATGTCACTGGTTACCTGTGGCATTTCTTTATGGGGGCATATGTTTTGTGCAATACTAACAAGTGCCTTGCTCGGGGAAGGCAAGGCACTTGTTAGTATTGCACCTAAAATATGCCCCCATAAAGAAATGCCACAGGTAACCAGTGACATGTTTTGTGGGGGGCATCTTATATGTGCAATAATACATATCGTCCAATACAGACATCCAAATTTCATGTTAGTGCAAAATCCATTTTATTGATAGTTGTCGTCCAATCAATTAATATTTTTTATTAAAGGGTTTCTGTCATCAGAAAAAACATTATGTTATGTAGCTGACTGACATTAGCGATGGGCTGATGTCAGCAGTACATAACAGTGTGTTTTATAACTCGCTGCCGCCGTTCTCTTAAAATAAAGACTTATAATATGCTAATGAGCATCTAGGTGCTATGAGGGCGTTCCTGCAGCACCTAAAGGCTCCGTCTATTCACCCTTTGGCAGTGGCACGCCCATGTCCAGTTGATTGACGTCCAAGTTCTCCTCTTCGTCCCATAAATCCCGCGCCTGCGCCGAATACTAAACGGGACGGCGCAGGCGTGGGATTTACGGGACGAAGAGGAGAACTCGAGACGTCAATCAACTGGACATGGGCGTGCCACTGCCAAAGGGTGAATAGACGGAGCCTCTAGGTGCTGCAGGAACGCCCTCATAGCACCTAGATGCTCATTAGCATATTATAAGTCTTTATTTTAAGAGAACGGCGGCAGCGGCAGGCAGGGAGTTAAAACACACTGTTATGTACTGCTGACATCAGCCCATCGCTAATGTCAGTCAGCTACATAACATTACGTTTTTTCTGATGATTGACAGATTTCAGAATCCTGTTTAAACACTGTTACATTACACTTCAAATGTTTTATATTTATACCTTTTTAGAAGTAAGTGAGTGACTATCTAGGACAACAGGTGTCAGGACTCTCAGAGTTCAGTTCAGGACTCAGGACTGTCTTAGTTGGTCAGGTTGAAAAACCACTGCTGCTGCACTGCAGCCTGCAGGCAGGGCACAATAGTGGGCGCTGGGCACAGGGCACTACTTGGGCAGGCTGCCTGGCTGCTGCTGGAGGAGCTGGACTGGAGAGAAGTGAAGAGGAATGATTTTAATTCTCCCACGGCGAAGGAGCTCCCTGCCTCTGATGTCACTTCCTGACTGTGGACCGTCACCTGACTTCCTTATCAGAGAGAAGGAGGCAGGGTCACTGGGAGGCAGCCGCAGGCAGTGGAGGAGCGAGGAGGAGGGAGACTGACTGATTGAACAGTGAGTGAGCCGCAGCCACTGCGCTGCCTGGCTGGGGGCACGGCACACATCACTGTAGTGTAGATAGAGGAGGGAGTGAGCAGGGAGAGGAGGGACTCGGCTCGGGGAGGCTCGGGGCTGCCGGCGCTGCAGTGAGTGACAGCAGCTGAGCTTAAATATGCGATCGGGGATCGGATCATGCAGTTTGAATGAATAATCCTGTGCCCGGGTCTAAGAAAGGCTTGTACCCGGGCACAGGATTACAAACCCGGACTGTCCGGGTCAATCCCGGACGGGTGGCAACCCTACACTAGCTCCTTGCGACGACCTCCCCCTGCTTCCAACTCGTCTCCTCCTTCTCTCTGTCTCCCCTTCTGAACTTTCCCCCTCTTCTTCTACTCTTCGAGCAGGCACCCACGTGGCATCCACGGACACATCTTCATCATCAACCACTTCACTTGTATCTGACACCTCAGCAAAAGAAGCAGCAGCGGGTATAACATCATCATCATCATCACACTGTACGTCCATGTGTGTAATGCTGCCTGACTGAGACATATCCTTGTTATCTCCATCCTCTGGCAATAATGGTTGCGCATCACTCATTTCATCCAACTGATGTGTAAATAACTCCTCTGAGGGATCAAGTGAAGCGGCTGTGGTAGCTGTGGTGGTAGTGGTGGTGGTGGCGGCGGGCGGGAGAGTGGTAACTTGAGAGCAGGTGACCAAAGCTGAGCTGGAGGAGGATGGTGCGTCAAGGTTCTTAGCGGAAGCTGTTGAAGATTGGGTGTCCTGTGTAAGCCAGTCAACTATTTTCTATGAATTTTTTGGGTTCAGGGTACGTGGGCCTCTGAACACTGGGCATTATTCCAGGGCCAGTGGAAATCACAGCCCCACGACCACAACAGCCCCTGCGGTGTGGCCTGCCCCTGCCTGTCATTTTTTATTAGATAAGTGTTACTATGCGTGCAAGGTACTGTGCCACCCTATATAAGTGGTGGGCAGTGGGCACAGTACAGTCTGTGTGGGCCTGACACACACTGGCTTGCAACTGTGATTATATCACAGAAAAAGATTAAATATATATTTTTTTTATCTGCGAGGTATTTGTGAGTGAGTGACACCCTGTGACGGTATAAGTGGAGGCCTAGCCACTAGCCAGTGGCCACAATACAGTCTGTGTGGGCCTGACACACACTGGCTTGCAAATGTGATAATATCACAGAAAAATATTAAATAGAATTTTTTTTTTATCTGCGAGGTATTTGTGAGTGAGTGACACCCTGTAACGGTATAAGTGGAGGTCTAGCCAATAGCCAGTGGCCACAATACAGTCTGTGTGGGCCTGACACACACTGGCTTGCAACTGTGATTATATCACAAAAAAAGATTAAATAGAATTTTTTTTTTATCTGCGAGGTATTTTCTGTCACACCCTGTATGAATGGTGTGCACACAGTACTGTCTGTGACTGAGCCTGCAGCCTCTCACACACGGGCAGGCAACTGCAATATATATATATATATATATATATATATGTATATAAAATAAAAAAAAAGCAGACTGATGTACCAGCCCTGAAAAGGGCTTTTTGGGGTGCTGTCAGGACACTGTCCTTACAGCAGATGAGTCTGTGGACACAGAACACTGCCGTAGCTAACCGCTTTCTCTATTGGATCAGCAGCAGCAGCAATGTCCCTCCTCTCACTGAGAATGCAGCTTCCGAATGAATCTAAAATGGATGCTGTCCAGGAGGTGGGAGGGTCTGGGAGGGAGGGTCTGCTGCTGATTGGCTGGAATGTGTCCGCTGACTGTGAGGTACAGGGTCAAAGTTTACTCAATGATGATGTATAGGGTGCAGACTGAACATCGCATATGTTCGCCCACCGCGCGAACGCGAACAAGCTATGTTCGCCGGGAACTATTCGCCGGCGAACTATTTGGGCCATCTCTACTGGTGTCACAGTAGCTTGCATTTAAAAATAAAAAACAATTTTTCCACTGTAATATAATTGCAGTTGCCTGCAAGCGTGTGTGTCAGGCTTACAACGTGTACTGTGCCCACTACTGCCAGTGCCCAGTGCCACCACTCATATCTGGTGTCACAGTAGCTTGCATTTAAAAGTAAAAAACTATTTTTTCACTATAATATAATTGCAGTTGCCTGCAAGCGTGTGTGTCAGGCCTACAATGTGTACTGTGCCCACTACTGCCAGTGCCCAGTTGCCCCACTCATATCTGGTGTCACAGTAGCTTGTATTTAAATTTTTTTTTTTTTTTTTTTACTGTAATATAATTGCAATTGCCTGCAAGCGTGTGTGTCAGGCCTACAACGTGTACTGTGCCCACTACTGCCAGTGCCCAGTGCCACCACTCATATCTGGTGTCACAGTAGCTTGCATTTAAAAATAAAAAACTATTTTTTCACTGTAATATAATTGCAGTTGCCTGCAAGCGTGTGTGTCAGGCCTACAACGTGTACTGTTCCCACTACTGCCAGTGCCCAGTGCCACCACTCATATCTGGTGTCACAGTAGCTTGCATTTAAAAATAAAAAAAAATTTTTTCACTGTAATATAATTGCAGTTGCCTGCAAGCGTGTGTGTCAGGCCTACAACGTGTACTGTGCCCACTACTGCCAGTGCCCAGTGCCACCACTCATATCTGGTGTCCAGTAGCTTGCATTTAAAAAAAACTAACAATTTTTTCACTTTAATATAATTGCAGTTGCCTGCAAGCGTGTGTGTCAGGCCCACAGCGTGTACTGTGCCCATTACTGCCAGTGCCCAGTTGCACCACTCATATCTGGTGTCACAGTAGCTTGCATTTAAAAATAAAAAACAATTTTTTTCACTGTAATATATTTGCAGTTGCCTGCAAGCGTGTGTGTCAGGCCTACAACGTGTACTGTGCCCACTACTGCCAGTGCCCAGTGCCACCACTCATATCTGGTGTCACAGTAGCTTGCATTTAAAAATAAAAAACTATTTTTTCACTGTAATATAATTGCAGTTGCTTGCAAGCGTGTGTGTCAGGCCTACAACGTGTAATGTGCCCACTACTGCCAGTGCCCAGTGCCACCACTCATATCTGGTGTCACAGTAGCTTGCATTTAAAAAAAAAAAAACAATTTTTCACTTTAATATAATTGCAGTTGCCTGCAAGCGTGTGTGTCAGGCCCACAGCGTGTACTGTGCCCATTACTGCCAGTGCCCAGTTGCACCACTCATATCTGGTGTCACAGTAGCTTGCATTTAAAAATAAAAAACAATTTTTTCACTGTAATATAATTGCAGTTGCCTGCAAGCGTGTGTGTCAGGCCTACAACGTGTACTGTTCCCACTACTGCCAGTGCCCAGTGCCACCACTCATATCTGGTGTCACAGGAGCTTGCACGCATAGTACAACTAATTGAAAAAAAAATGACAGGTAGAGGCAGGCCACCCCGTCGTGGTCGTGGTGCTGTGATTTCCGTTAGCCCTAGAATAATGCCCAGTGTTCAGAGGCCACGTACCCTGAACTCGAAAAGTTCTCAGGACATAGTTGACTGGCTAACACAGGACACCCAATCTTCTACAGCTGCCACTAAGAATCTTGACGCACCATCCTCCTCCAGCTCATCTTCGTGCACCTCTCAAGTTACCACTCGCCCACCTGCCGCCACCACCAACACTAGCACCACAGCTGCTTCACTTGATTTGTCAGAGGAGTTATTTACACATCAGTTGGAAGAAAATAGCCATTTGCAACCTGTGTCAAAAGAGACTGAGTCGTGGGAAGTCCAACACCCACCTAGGTACAACTGCTTTGCGAAGGCACATGATCTCACTTCACAAACGCCTATGGGATCAACACATGATGAGTACAAGCAGCACACAAACTCAAAGCCACCATCCTCCTCCTGGTCCAGCATCTTCAGCCATGTCAACCACTGCTGTCCTCCTTGCCCCCTCTCAACCATCCGCCACTCCGCCTCTCACCATCAGCAGTTCCTGCTCATCTGCCCACAGTTAGGTGTCTGTCAAGGAAATGTTTGAGCGTAAAAAGCCAATGTCACAGAGTCACCCCATTGCCCGGCATCTGACAGCTGGCTGGTCGGAACTCTTAGCCCGCCAGCTTTTACCATACAAGCTGGTGGAGTCTGAGGCCTTCAAAAAATTTGTAGCTATTGGGACACCGCAGTGGAAAGTACCCGGCCAAATTTTTTTTTCACAGAATGCAATCCCCAACCTGTACTCTATTGTGGAAAAGGAAGTCATGGCATGTCTGGCACACAGTGTTGGGGCAAGGGTCCATCTGACCACTGATACCTGGTCTGCAAAGCACGGTCAGGGCAGGTATATCACGTACACTGCGCATTGGGTAAACCTGCTGACGGCTGCCAAGCATGGAATGTGTGGCTCTGCAGAGGAGTTGGTAACACCAACACGACTTGCAGGCAGGCCTGCTGCCACCTCCTCTACTCCTCCTACTCCATCCTCTTCGCTAACCTCCTCGGCTGAGTCCTCTTCTGCTGCTGCGTCTTTCTCCACATCAACTGCACCCCCCCCAGCTCCCCAGGGGCTATTCCACATCCCGGATACGACAGTGTCACGCCGTCTTGGGGTTGACTTGCCTGAAAGCAGAGAGTCACACCGGACCAGCACTCCTGTCCGCCCTGAACTCACAGGTGGATCAGTGGCTGACTCCGCACCAACTGGAGATCGGCAAAGTGATGTGTGACAACGGAAGCAATTTGTTGGCGGCATTGAATTTGGGCAAGTTGACACATGTGCCGTGCATGGCACATGTGCTGAATCTGATCGTACAATGCTTTGTGCATAAGTACCCAGGCTTACAGGACGTCCCCAAGCAGGCCAGGAAGGTGTGTGGCCATTTCAGGCGTTCCTACATGGCTATGGTGCACTTTTCAGATATTCAGCGGCGAAACAACATGCCAGTGAGGTGCTTGATTTGCGACAGCCCGACACATTGGAATTCAACACTCCTAATGTTCGACCGCTTGCTGCAACAAGAAAAAGCCGTCAACGAGTATTTGTATGACCAGGGTGCTAGGACAGCCTCTGCGGAGCTGGGTATTTTTTTGCCACATTACTGGACGCTCATGCGCAATGCCTGTAGGCTCATGCGTCCTTTTAAGGAGGTGACAAACCTAGTCAGTCGCACCTAAGGCACCATCAGCGACATCATCCCATTTGTTTGGAATAGTACTACTTAACATACCACTCATATTGGGATTGCATAGTACATTGCACGGCGCACGCGCAGTGCCCCAAATTGGAAGTAAGAGGACCGACCAAGCATCTTTTTCCATCTCCCGGTTCCTAAAATCTATTCCATACACCACACCGGCCCCTGATAGGGGACAAAACAGAGATTAAACTGGTAAGAACAGATTTTTTTAATAAAAAAAAAAAAGAGGACAGCCTCTGCGGAGCTGGGTATTTATGCCCTTTATGGATTAAAACCCGAATCTGCGTCAACTACGTAATTTTCCATGGGAGTTTTGCCATGGATCCCCCTCTGGCATGCCACAGTCCAGGTGTTAGTCCCCTTGAAACTACTTTTCCATCACTATTGTGGCCAGAAAGAGTCCCTGTGGGTTTTAAAATTCAACTGCCTATTGAAGTCTATGGCGGTTCGCCCGGTTCACCCATTCGCGAACATTTGCAGAAATTTGCGTTAGCGAACGGAAAATTTTATGTTTGCGACATCTCTACTCCTGACTTTGGTCGCTTACCTCTGTTCCCGGATGTGGCACTTTCAAGTGGGGTGGCGTCAGGATAGCTGCCGGGATTTGTGGAAAGTGAAAGAATGGGTTCGGAGCAAGATCTGGCCTCGGCCAGAAGAACGAGCCCTCCTGAGTTTAGAGGGTCAGAAGTTGTTAAGACAGTGGGACAAGCTGACAATTAACCAGGGCCTCCTGTGCCGAATCATATACTTATAGTCAGAGCTGCAGTACCGGCAACAGGTTGTCATTCCAATGTCGTTGGGAGCGGAGGCCGCCAGGGAAGCTCATGAAAAGGGAGCTCATTTTGGGAGCGACAAAACGTTCAAGTGGCTCCAACAGCTGGTATACTGTCCAGATCTGGCCGACATGGTGGCCGCAGCATGTCTTAAGTGTCGATCCTGTTGGTTGAGTAAGAGTACTGAGCAGCGGGCTCCTGTACAGACCATCCGCACCTCAGCGCCCCTAGAACTTATGATGATCGATTATGTATAGATTGGATATTCTACCTCGGTACACTCGTACTGTCTAGTCGTGACAGATCACTTTACCAAGTATGCGGTGGCTGTGCCCACCAGAGACCAAACCGCAGAGTCGACCGCCGAAGCTGTCTGCAAACACTTTATACAGGTGTTCGGGTGTCCACGGAGGATACATTCTGACCAGGGAGCATGCTTTCAGGGTACTCTAATGAATGAACTGTATGGGATTGAACGCTCCCGAACCACTCCATATCACCCACAAGGAAACGGGGCGTGCGAACGCTTCAATCGCACATTACTTCCGATGCTGCGGACTCTGGAAGACAGTCAGAAAGCCCAGTGGCCCTCATACCTGCCTGAGTTGATGTGGGCCTATAACAACAGAGTACACAGTACCACCGGATACTCTCCACATATGATCATGTTTGGACGAGCCGGATGGGAGATTGAAGATCTCCACATGCCTAACCCGATGGAGCCCCCACGAGAAGTACCACAGCATGGGTGCAGGAGCACCGCCGCCGGTTGAGAGCGGTCCACAAGGTTGTGGGGGAGCGCCTGGGACAGGTGGTACACCCTAACCCAAGACCAGTGCAGAAAGATGGGTATGTCCCTGGTGATCGGATGATGGTCAAAGCCAAACGGCCGTCAGGGAAGTTGGATGGATGGTGGGAGGCAGTTCCATACACGGTGAAGAGAAGGGTAGACCCCGCTATTCCGGTCTATGAGGTAGAGCCAGTAGGGACAGGGTGTCACAGCCAGACAGTTGAGAAGCTCTGACAGGAGCCTTTCAGATCCTCCTCCTTGAATTTCTTTGTTTTGGTTTAGTTTCTCATCTTGTTAGTCTATCTCAGCTGTCATGCTGTTGGACTGATTGCTGCCCTTTAAGTTCCTCCCCAGAATGCAGTAGTGTGCGGCTTATACAACTTCCTGGAGTGTGTGTGCATGCTGTTCCTTGTTCCCAGTCCACAGTCCCCAGTCGTCTGCAAGATAAGTTCTGTTTATGTATTTATGATTTTCTGTTTTCTGGATCCAGGTGACCCTGACTCCCTCCGTGTCTGTATAGGGAGCCGGTGGTCGTGTCCGCTCACTATTGTAGGGTCTTCAGGTGTAAGATAGTCGAGGTACGTGGATATGCGCCCATCCACCTTTGGGGTGGTCGCATAGGCTGAGCAATAAGGGAGAGCGGCAGGTCTCTTGCAGGGGTCTCCCCTTTTGTTCCTTAGTTGTGGATCCAGTGAGTCATTGTTTATATTATTGTCTTGTTTCCTGTACACCATCCGTGACATTATAAGCCGCCAAAACCGTCTCAAGCATGGATCCGGTTTCACTTTTGGCTGAGCGCTTCCAGGGTCTTTCATTGGAGGTAGCTGATCTCCGTAAGACTTTTTCTCAGTTTCAAGTGACCGGTTCAGCTTGCGTTCATGGAGTTTGTTCTGAGCCTAAGATCTCGCTCCCGGATACGTTCTCCAGGGGGTAGTGAGTATTTTGTGCGTTTTAGAGAGGCTTGCAAACTCCATTTTCGCCTTCTTCCCCATTCCTCTGGTGATGAAAAACGGAGGGTGGGGATCATTATATCGCTGCTCAGGGGTAACGCTCAATCCTGGGCCTTTTTTCGCTGCCGGAGGGGGCACGGCCCCTCCGTTCAGTGGATGAATTCTTTTTAGCCCTGGGTCAGATATATGATGATCCGGATCGTATTGCTCTGGCTGAGTCTAGACTACGTCTGTTATGCCAGGGTAAACAATCCGCAGAGATATACTGCTCAGAATTTCGGAGATGGGCAGCTGATACTGGTTGGAATAATGCTGCACTCCGAAGTCAATTTTGCCATGGTCTTTCAGAGAGATTGAAAGATGCATTTGCCTTTCATGAGAGACCTACCTCCTTGGATTCTGCTATGTCTCAGGCCGTTCGTATTGACAGGCTTCTTAGAGAGAGAGGAGAGATCTCTCCTTCCTGTCATACTCAGTCCCGGGACAGTGCAGCGGTCTCTTTCTGTGCGCAGGGGTCTCAGTCGCTGTCAGCCCCTTCTGAGCAGGAGCCCATGCAGCTGGGGTTGATTGCCTCTGACGATAGAAGATTCAGCCCGCATGGGAGGGTTTGTTTTTGTTGTAGAGGTATAAATCATTTGGCAAATGTTTGTCCCTCTAGGAGATTCAGGCAGTTTTCTGGGAGTAATAAAGAAACTAAAAGGAAAAAATCTCTTAAAAATGTTCCGTCTGTTACTATTGGCAGGGTTGAGGCGGAAATTGAAGGTTTTCCGTTTGCTTTTAGTTCCCGTTTTGTCCTGCCTGCTAGGGTGGCGCTAGAGAGCAAAAGCATTTTTTGTGAGATTTTTGTGGATAGTGGAGCAGCTGTCAATCTCATTGATAATCAATTTGCAATAACTCATGGTTTCCAGGTATGCACTTTGGGAAAGGATATTCCTGTTTTTGCTATTGATTCCGCTCCACTTTCTCAGAAATCATTAAAGGGCATAGTTCACAATATCCGTTTAATTGTCAGTGATGCTCATGTTGAGGATGTGTCATGTTTCGTCCTTAGCGGTTTGCCTACTCCTCTAGTGTTGGGGCTACCCTGGCTCACTAAACATAACCCCACCATTGATTGGCAAGCGAGGCAAATAAATGGTTGGAGTGACTTTTGCAGAGAGAATTGCCTCATGACATCTGTTTCTGAGGTTTCTACTAAGACTGTACCACCTTTCCTCTCTGAATTTTCGGATGTCTTCTCTGAGAGTGGAGTTCAGGATTTGCCCCCGCACAGGGAGTACGATTGCCCTATTAATCTCATCCCAGGCGCCAAGCTGCCTAAATCTCGTTTATACAATCTTTCCCAACCTGAGAGGGTCGCTATGCGTGCTTATATCTCTGAGAGTCTGAGAAAAGGACACATACGACCCTCGAAGTCACCTGTTGCCGCTGGTTTTTTCTTTGTTAAGAAAAAAGATGGTTCTTTAAGACCTTGTCTCGATTTCAGGGAGCTGAACAGTGTCACTATTCGTGACCCTTATCCGCTTCCTCTGATCCCGGACCTGTTTAACCAGGTTGTTGGGGCTAAAGTCTTTTCCAAATTAGACCTAAGAGGGGCATAGAAGACCTCGTCAGGGTCAGAGAAGGAGACGAATGGAAGACGGCTTTCAATACCCCTGAGGGCCATTTTGAGAATTTGGTTATGCCTTTTGGTTTGATGAATGCCCCAGCCGTTTTTCAGCATTTCGTGAACAGCATTTTTTATCATTAAATGGGAAAATTTGTATTAGTGTATTTGGATGACATTATGATTTTTTCTCTTGATTTCAAGACTCATAAGGAACATTTACGTCAGGTCTTGCTCATCCTGCGGGAGAATAAATTATACGCGAAACTGGAAAAATGTGTGTTTGCGGTTCCAGAAATTAAATTTCTGGGGTTTCTTCAATCCGCTTCTGGTTTTCGCATGGACCCCGAGAAGGTCCGCGCTGTGCTTGAGTGGGAACTTCCTGAGAATCAGAAGGCGCTGATGCGTTTTTTGGGCTTTGCCAATTATTACAGGAAATTTATTTTGAATTATTCCTCTGTTGTTAAACCACTCACTGATATGACCAGAAAGGGGGTAGATTTTTCTTCCTGGTCGGTAGAGGCGCGTAAGGCCTTTTCTAATATCAAGGAGAGTTTTGCTTCCGCTCCCATCCTGGTACAACCTGATATTTTGTTACCCTTCATAGTTGAGGTTGATGCTTCTGAGGTAGGGGTGGGTGCAGTCTTGTCTCAGGGTTCCTCTCCTGCCAAATGGCAACTGTGTGCCTTTTTCTCAAAGAAACTCTCCTCCGCAGAGAGAAATTATGATGTGGGAGATAGGGAATTGTTGGCCATCAAGTTGGCTTTTGAAGAATGGCGCCATTGGCTAGAGGGAGCCAGACACCCTATTACTGTATTTACTGACCATAAAAATCTGGCCTACTTGGAGTCAGCCAAGCGTCTGAACCCGAGACAGGCCAGATGGTCTTTGTTCTTTTAAAGGTTTAATTTTGTTGTCACGTTCCGTTCTGGGGTTAAGAATGTGAAGGCAGATGCCCTGTCACGTTGTTTTCCGGGAGGTGGGAATTTTGAAGACCCGGGTCCCATTTTGGCTGAAGGTGTGGTGGTCTCTGCTCTTTTTCCTGAATTGGAGGCAGAGGTGCAGGCAGCCCAGTCAGAGGCTCCTGATCCTTGTCCTCCTGGGAGGTTGTTTGTGCCTCTCGCTTTGAGACACAAGATTTTTAAGGAACACCACGATACGGTCCTTGCTGGGCACCCGGGGGCAAGAGCCACACTGGATCTCATCGCTCAGAGATTCTGGTGGCCTGCGCTTCGTAAGTCGGTTGAGGGTTTTGGGGCAGCTTGCGAGACTTGCGCTCGTGCCAAAGTCCCTCATTCACGGCCATCAGGTCCTCTCCTTCCCTTACCCATTCCTTCCCGTCCTTGGACACATCTGTCCATGGACTTCATAACGGACTTGCCTCGCTCCTCGGGGAAGACTGTGATTCTGGTGGTGGTGGACCGTTTTAGCAAAATGGTGCATTTCATCCCTTTTCCTGGTTTGCCCAATGCTAAGACGCTGGCGCAGGCATTTATTGACCACATTGTCAAATTGCATGGTATTCCTTCAGACATAGTCTCTGATAGGGGCACGCAGTTTGTTTCCAGATTCTGGAAGGCTTTCTGTTCTCGCTTGGGGGTTCGGTTGTCATTCTCTTCTGCTTTCCACCCGCAGTCGAATAGCCAGACAGAGCGCGTCAATCAGAATCTGGAGACATATCTGCGCTGTTTTGTGGCGGAGAATCAGGAGGATTGGTGTTCTTTTTTGTCCCTTGCTGAGTTTGCTTTAAATAACCGTCGTCAGGAGTCCTCTGATAAGTCACCATTTTTTGGTGCATATGGGTTTCATCCGCAGTTTGGGACTTTCTCGGGAGAGGAGTCTTCTGGTTTACCTGATGAGGACAGATTCTCCTCGTCTTTGTCATCTATTTGGCAAAAGATTCAGGATAATCTAAAGAGCATGAGTGAGAGATATAAGCGTGTGGCAGATAAAAGACGTGTGCCTGGTCCGGACCTGAATGTTGGTGATCTGGTGTAGTTGTCTACCAAGAATATCAGATTGAAGGTTCCCTCCTGGAAGTTGGGTCCTAGGTTTATTGGGCCTTACAAGATCCTGTCTGTCATCAATCCTGTTGCCTACCGTCTTGATCTTCCTCAGACTTGGAAGATCCATAATGTTTTTCATAAGTCCTTATTGAAATCTTATGTTCAACCTATTGTGCCCTCGCCTTTGCCTCCTCCTCCGATTGTGGTTGATGGAAATCTTGAATTTCAGGTCTCTAGAATTGTGGATTCTCGTCTTGTCCGCGGTTCCCTCCAGTACCTCGTTCATTGGGAGGGTTATGGTCCTGAGGAGAGGATGTGGGTCCCAGTGACGGACATTAAGGCCTCTCGTCTCATCAGGGCTTTCCATAGGTCCCATCCTGAGACGGTGAGCTCTGAGTGTCCGGAGTCCACTCGTAGAGGGAGGGGTACTGTCACAGCCAGACAGTTGAGAAGCTCTGACAGGAGCCTTTCAGATCCTCCTCCTTGAATTTCTTTGTTTTGGTTTAGTTTCTCATCTTGTTAGTATATCTCAGCTGTCATGCTGTTGGACTGATTGCTGCCCTTTAAGTTCCTCCCCAGAATGCAGTAGTGTGCGGCTTATACAACTTCCTGGAGTGTGTGTGCATGCTGTTCCTTGTTCCCAGTCCACAGTCCCCAGTCGTCTGCAAGATAAGTTCTGTTTATGTATTTATGATTTTCTGTTTTCTGGATCCAGGTGACCCTGACTCCCTCCGTGTCTGTGTAGGGAGCCGGTGGTCGTGTCCCCTCACTATTGTAGGGTCTTCAGGTGTAAGATAGTCGAGGTACGTGGATATGCGCCCATCCACCTTTGGGGTGGTCGCATAGGCTGAGCAATAAGGGAGAGCGGCAGGTCTCTTGCAGGGGTCTCCCCTTTTGTTCCTTAGTTGTGGATCCAGTGAGTCATTGTTTATATTATTGTCTTGTTTCCTGTACACCATCCGTGACACAGGGGGACCCTCACGTTCAGGGTATGGAGGAAAGTCCACCCAGATGCAATGCTGAGCAATCAACAGCTCCTCTCTTGTCAAATATGCCTGATGTCCCCAGTATTTATGAAACCCCCAATCTGAGAAGGTCAGCGAGGCCCAATGCTGGTGTGCCTCCACATCGCTATGCCCAGGATGAGTTTGTATGGGGAGAGTTGCCGAGGGCGACAACTTCTAGTGGGGTGGCATGTGAGATTGTGAATAAGCAATGCCTGTATAAGGTTTATGTTTAAAGTGTACTTAAACTGTCATTTGGCATTCCGGGCACTAGATGCCCCTGTTTTGCAGCTACAACCAGCACACTCTGGGATTTGTATATGTAAAGTAGGTGATGACTCATGCTGCTGCTTGTGAGTGAACCAGGAGGTGTTGATCTGACATGGTGGAAGGATTGTGCTGTGAGGGACTGAATCCGATTCCATCCTGGCTTGCAGATGTCCAGCAGTGAATGGACACTCAAAGGAAGGAGAGTAGCTGTCGTCTCCTTACTGAATCCAGCTCTTTGAAAGAGAGTTTGTCCCAGGAAGACCAGTTTCAGTGTGTGGACAGAAAGCCTCATCATCAAGCAAGGCCGCACGGTTGCTGAGAGCTTGGTGGCCATCTCGGGTAAGCGGCATCCTAGGGCCCAGAACGGAAGAAGTTCAGTACACCCGTTTACTCCATGCTTTACACTAGTGGCGCCTGAAAAACAAAGACTAAGCCTAGGCCTGAAACTAGATAGCTAGTTAGGGTTGTGTTATTGCCAGGTTGTTCGGGACTGTTCTGCGGTGCAGTATTGACGTTGCAGGCTCTCCTGTGTCCGCCATCAGCTAGGCCTGTCCAGTGGGCAGGGACATTGACTGTGGGTCCGGGATATAGCATTTTATATGCGTATTTGTATTGTTTTGGTTATGCCTGTGTTATTACTTTTTGCCTAAGTAAAGTTTCTGTTCTTGCATATTAAGCTGGTGTCAGTGTCGCTTTCCTTGTCTGTGACTTCGCTGTATCCTGGGGAGCCCACCCCGGTACACGGCTTACAACTGCTTTCTCACTGCTTCCACCCTGCTGTCTCATGATGGGCATGCTGCCACCCTGCTGTCTCACGGGCATGGTGCCACACTCGTCCCTTGATGATGCTGATACCCCTTCTTCATCCAGCTCCCACGTGCGATTGGCAACATCATCATTATCTAGAAATGTTGAAAAGTTGAAATCTAGAAATGGTTGTCACTTGTGTCACCCTCATCTTTCTCTTGCGCACGTCCTCGACCTCTTGCAACATGCGCTCCCACCGACTGTCATCACCAGTAGTTGCATGCCTAAAGGAATTCGCAGCGTACCTCTCCTTCAAGTCAGGGCTGGCCTGTAACTGCTGACTTTCCTCACAAAGCTCATCAACGCTGAAAAGAAAAAGCAGCAAAAGCAAGAGGCAGGTTCAGGACAGGTGCGGGCATTTGTCTAATAAGCGTGGGTTCAGAGAAACCCACCAATTCCTGGCTGTGTGTATCACTTGAGATGATGTTGAAGAACAAGTCATCCATTCCAGTACATCTGGATTGTTGGTTAAAAAACTTGCTGGATGACAGTGGCAGCTCTGGCCAGTTGCTGCAGCTGCTACCACCCACCCTTCTTCTGTTGCTACTTGTGCCAGCTACCGTAACTGTATCACTAAAATAACGGATTAACTCTGAATGTCGGTGCACCAGAACATAATGCACATGCCAATACACTCTCCCTGAACTCTCCATGTACTCTCCCTGCACTCTCCCTCTCTAAAATTTTTCTATTAATCGTTTTCATCAGCACTATCCCTAACACCTGAACACTTGCTACGTTTCTCCCTATGCTCAGTTCACAGTGAAATGGCGGAGGCTGCCATTTTAGGAAAAACTGCTTCGTTACTATGAAGTGCAAGGAAATCTAGATTCGTTGCGAATCAAAGTTTTCATGAACTACAGACCAAATTCCGCTTTGAATGCTTTGCTTCTCTTAACACTATAAACCATAAAATGCGTATTACATAAGAATACAAATTATGTGTAAATTGTAGTACCCACTAGTCTGGTGTACTACATACAGCGCCCAGGAAATTTGAAGAGGAAGCCACACTCACACAAGCGCTGCTATCCAATCAAACAGATGACTAGTGGGGCTGCCAGGAGTTGGATCCACACCAATCTGATATTGATGAACTATCCTGAGGATAGGTCATGCATATTAAGCAACCAATTTAAGATAAAGTAATTCCGAACAATATCAAATGTTTTACAAGATGTGTTTTTAGGTGACTTTGCAAACTCAGTCTTGCAAATCATGCAGTAAATAATTTGTAGTTCCCATAGCAACTTGCAAGAAAAATCCCACTTTCACAGTATAAGACCTGAGAACACACAGCTAAACATAGCAGTGGCATCTGCTGAATTAATGATATACAGAGTATTACACATGCTTAATGGCGGCAAAGTGATAATTCCTTATATGAATATTTTACCTTGTATAAGCTTCAGAACATGAAAGGAAGACTTGATCGGTCCACATAAATGCAGGACTGTGCACATACATAGTTGTTGAGCAGCTTCAATTGCTTGTTATAAACAAGTTAGACATATAAGAGCACATAGAGGGTGAGATTTAAAAATGCTGGTCTTGATATCCCCTGCACTGCCAGAGGATGCAATTAAAGTGTTTTTCTGAGAATTTAATACTGATGACTTATCCTCAGGATAGGTCATCAGTATCTGATCGATGGGGGCCTGACACCTGAGACCGCAACCGATCAGCTGTTTGAGAGGGCAGCGACCCTCCTGTGATTGCTGTGGCGTACTCACAGCTTTTTCTAGGCCAGCGATAGTACATTCATCGGCCTAGGTGCAGCTAAGTCCCATAGACAGGGACGTAGCTATAGGGGGTGCAGAGGTAGCAGTCGCTACCAGGCCCAGGCGCCTGAGGGGCCCAAAGACCCTTGTGCCACATAAGACACTGGCATTATAGAAAGTTCATGCTGGTCAATTTACACCTCTGGCTGGAGGTAAGAGGTTAGGTCAAGAATTTGGCATGAGGGGGTGCCCTTTCAATGCCTCAGGCAGCAGGAAGGCTACGTGCTCCCCTGCCCCTTTCCAACAAGCACTGAGGGACGGGGGCCCAAGCTGAACTCTTGCACCAGGGCCCATGAGCTTTTAGCTACGCCCCTGCCTATAGAAGTGAATGGAGCTGAGCGCGATATCAAGCACAGCCGCAATACAATGTACGGCA
The DNA here is from genome assembly GCF_905171765.1 of Bufo bufo. Taxonomy (NCBI): domain Eukaryota; kingdom Metazoa; phylum Chordata; class Amphibia; order Anura; family Bufonidae; genus Bufo; species Bufo bufo. The sequence continues at coordinate 562,560,437 of NC_053392.1, read as the reverse complement.
CTGTGCTTGGTAAGAACGGAGAAGGCCACAGCTCTCACAGGAGCACCAGTGCCTTCTCAAACAGCTTATTGGTAGTGTTGAGCGTGAATATTCGAAAAGAGAATTTTTATCATGAATATCGGCACTTCAAGAATTTGCGAATATTTGGAAAATAGTGCTGTATATTCGTAATGACGAATATTTTATTTTTATTTTTTTACACAGTACATATCAGGTGATCATCCCTCCCTTCTTCTAGCTTGTGGGCCAATGAGAAGGCTTTCTCACAGCTTCATCCCTAGCAACCAATAAAAAAGTTGCCTGCCCTTTACTATACAAGTTGCACGTATCGCGAAAAAATATGCGCATCACTAATTGCCGAAAATTCGCAAGCGCAAATATATTGGAGCACTCTATCTGCATATAAAGCTATTCTAATGTTCTGCCGTGTCAACCATGTTCTCCAGTCTCAGGAAACTTACGTGTATACCAGCTTGAAAAATTTAGCATAAGTGACCCACGCTGGTATTTCACGTGCATTACGCGAATAATACATTGCCAATTTTTACAATCAAGAATATAATCTCGAATTTGCGAATATATGAAGAATATTCTCCAAAATATTTGCGAAATATTGCGAATTCGAATATTGCCTCTGCTGCTCATCACTACTGATTGGCAGGTGTCCCAGATGTTGGATCCCCATCAATCAGATACTGATTACCTATCCAGAGTATATCCAGACAAAATCTTGGAAAACCATTTTAATTTATGTCAAGGCGCATAAATTAAGCACATCCTCTAGTAGTCTATGCATCTAGAATTAAATTTTCGCCAGCTCATAGCTGGTGTATATTTCAGTCATCATTTACGCCAAGAAGCTGGTGCAAAGGATAATAAACCTACCAGGGCCGATGGCGCTGCCCATGTCAAACTCAAGCCATATTCCCATTTCAAAAACTGGCAAGAGCATGGCATAGTGAATACTATAAAACCCAATAATTGATTCCAAAGGCACCGGTTTTTATTCGTTCAGTGCCTCTGAAGACGCCAGTTTTTATAGTAAAACATCTTGAGTAGCGGAGTAGCTTTGGAATCACTCTTAATGGTGATAAGCAGCTATTGAGAATATATAGTATATAGAGCGGCATGCAGTCAGAAGATGCATCCACAGCCTTAAGGCTATGTACACCTTTGGCGGAATTTTTTATTATTGCATTGTACTCATTTTGAGCTAAAAATCATTCTTTAAAGTGGTCTTTATTACAAATACGGAAGTACGGTGGCTCAGTGGTTATCACTGGTGCCTTGCAGTGCTGGGCTTCAAGATTCGAATTCGACCAAGGACAACATCTGCATAGAGTTTGAATGTTCTCCCCATGTTTACGTGGGTTTCCTCCCAGACTCCAAAGACTTACTGATAGGAATCTTAGATTGTGAGCCCCATTGGGACTAGTGTGATGCTAATGTCTGTAAAGCACTGTAAAATGTGTCAGCGCAATATAAGTGTGTAACATAAATAAAAATAATAAATCTGGAGCCCTTTTTTCTGTACAGGGCTGAGATGCTCTAATAGAACGATCTGAATTTTCTCTCTCTCTTCTGTCAGCCAGCTTACCTGATGGCTCCTTATCTCTGATCTCTGACATCTCATTATAGCTCAGTTCTTATCTTACTGACAAGAATGTGGATTAAATAAGTGTTTATGACCTCTTAGTAAATTAGAGATAAGGGTTATTAGATGTCACAAAGCGAAAGTAAAAAGTAGGATTCACAGAGCTAAGCAAACAGTTAACCCTTTGTGACAGAACGGCTTAATATTTTTAATAAAGACCAATTAAAAAAAAAGATTTTTTGTCAAAAATAAGTAGAATGCAATAATAAAAAATTACCTCTGAAGGTGTACATGCCCTTTAATTGTGCAACAGAGTGACAAATGATTACTATACTATTTACTACTGTCATGGTACAGATTTTGATCTAATTAAGGGGACACTGTTCACATGCAGGTTTTAATTCTTTTCTTCTGCCATTTTAGTGTGACTAATAAATGTTATGTATAAATTTAAAGGGAATCTGTCACCACAATTCTGGACTATTATCTGCTGTAATACACGAGTTGTACTGGAAATGTTTTATTTTCCTACTCCTCCCCCATGCCCCCCTGTTTCTGCCCTCAAAGCTACACTGAAATGCATTGTCAGGACTGCTGTGCTAACATAATGGAGAGGACTCATATACACATACAGTACAGACCAAAAGTTTGGACACACCTTCTCATTCAAAGAGTTTTCTTTATTTTCATGACTATGAAAATTGTAGATTCACACTGAAGGCATCAAAATTATGAATGAACACATGTGGAATTATATACATAACAAACAAGTGTGAAACAACTGAAAATATGTCATATTCTAGGTTCTTCAAAGTAGCCACCTTTTGCTTTAAATACTGCTTTGCACACTCTTGGCATTCTCTTGATGAGCTTCAAGAGGTAGTCACCTGAAATGGTTTTCACTTCACAGGTGTGCCCTTTCAGGTTTAATAAGTGGGATTTCTTGCCTTATAAATGGGGTTGGGACCATCAGTTGCGTTGAGGAGAAGTCAGGTAGATACACAGCTGATAGTCCTACTGAATAGACTGATAGAATTTGTATTATGGCAAGAAAAAAGCAGCTAAGTAAAGAAAAATGAGTGGCCATCATTACTTTAAGAAATGAAGGTCAGTCAGTCAGTCGAAAAATTGGGAAAACTTTGAAAGTAAGGGCTATTTGACCATGAAGGAGAGTGATGGGGTGCTGCGCCAGATGACCTGGCCTCCACAGTCACCGGACCTGAACCCAATCGAGATTGTTTGGGGTGAGCTGGACCGCAGAGTGAAGGCAAAAGGGCCAACAAGTGCTAAGCATCTCTGGGAACTCCTTCAAGACTGTTGGAAGACCATTTCAGGTGACTACCTCTTGAAGCTCATCAAGAGAATGCCAAGAGTGTGCAAAGCAGTAATCAAAGCAAAAGGTGGCTACTTTGAAGAACCTAGACATAATTTTAGTTGTTTCACACTTGTTTGTTATGTATATAATTCCACATATGTTAATTCATAGTTTTGATGCCTTCATAGTCATGAAAATAAAAATAAAGAAAACTCTTTGAATGAGAAGGTGTGTCCAAACTTTTGGTCTGTACTGTACACGGTAGTCCTGGCAATGTTTTTCAGTGGAGCTTTAAACCCTGCCATTGAGGGGAGCAAGGGGCAATAGCAAATAAAAAGTAGCTATCTGGACACTATCTGCAGTAATAATCATTCATTACAAAAGATATTAGTTCAAAATTGTTGTGACAGATTGACTTTAAACACACTTTTATAGAAGAAAAGGGAATAGGGTAACTATTTGCCTCAGTGACAAACTGTATTTAATGGTAATTATTACCTACTGTCTACATGGGACACATTTTTGTTTTGGTTTGTATCTAGAACATCGCAGCATGCTCGATAGTCATACATATTTCCTCCTGCTACCACTGTCGCTTCACCACCACTGGTCCAGCTCATGCATTTGGGAACATATGGTTTCTTTACCAGTGCACAATTCATTTTGAAGTTCTGGGACACCAATTTTCTTCTGATAGAATTGAATTAGCTTACTTCACTTCTCTGTTGTCTGGATAAACACTGGTCTGGGCTTCTCTCTCTTGAAATGGAGTGACCAAGTACAGTAATTGCCAACTTTTAGTTATTTCTGACAACTTCTTGAAGAACCTCTTCTACAGCCTCATCCTTGCTTCTGTTATGTCAAGCAAATACACAATTATATTTCTCTCCTTGGCTTCTGAGCTCAATTGAAAATATGAGGCACTGGTGTCTACATTTTGTGAAGATCTGGAGGGATGTATTAAATATGAGGTGGCTAGTCATCAATGTCTACTTCTCTGGATTAAATAATTTCATTAACTAATTGGGTCGACATTAGGTTTAGTGAGAGCAAAAGTAAGTCTGGTTGAGAATGCGATTTCCTACATTTGCACACACTTCAGCGTCCCGTACCTAGGATGTATGCCGGCGCCGGCGCAGTACCCGGCATGGGACGCTGAAGTTTGGCTACACATGTGAGAATTCATGACGTAGGTTTGTCCTCTTTTATATTGATTTATGACCTAGCACAGATGTACTTTATGTATAAATTAGTGGCAATTATGTATGTAACACTGAATCATGGATATGGAATGATTATTTATTGTAATCATAAACACTATGTTATAATACTGCGCTTTGTGCACATGTACCATATTGAAATGACATTTTTAATCATGTTTTTCACTGTATATTTGTATTCATTTATTGATGACTAATTATGTAACACTGATAAGATCTACCTTTTTAAACACGTTGAGAGCACTGTATTCATTAGCTTGACAAAGGCTCCATTGAGAGAGCTGAAATGCTGCATTGCTTTTGGGTGTAATAAATTCCACCTTATTTTCACCACAAGACCGGAGTGCTGCCCTCTTTTCATTGTTTTTATATATATATATATATATATATATATATATATATATATATATATATATATGCTTTTAGCCATAATCTATTTACATATATTATTATATATTTAGAATATATAATATATTATAATATATGTAAATATATTTCAGAAGTATGATTATATATAAATATATATATATATATATATATATATAGTAATCACACATTTATTTTGTGCCATACATTTTTTACAATTACAAAAAAAACATGAAATATGTAAATTTAATCTATATATCTGAAATGTTTCAACCAAGATTTGAACTCCCAACCTTGTACATTAGAGACAAGGATGTTAACTACTACACTATAGAGCTACATGTTGACCTGCACAGAAATATAAAATAAGTCTCATGCTGAATAGGAATGCTCACTACATCAGAATGTAGGTTTTTCTGACACAGTTTATAGCTGAGTGGATAAGGTATTTGCCTCTAATGTACAAGATTGGGAGTTCAAATGCTGATAGAAATAGAGAATAAATAAATGTATTAGTAGTAATTGTAAAAAATGTATGTAATTAGTAAAAAAAATTATATATATTCATACTGATATATATGCATGTATAATATGTGGGGTACTACTACTGATATTTTTTTTAGCCATAATATATTTACATATATTATAATATATTATACCCGTATTTTTCGCTTTATAAGACGCACCTGATGATAAGACGCACCTAGATTTTTGAGGAGGGAAAAAAGAAAAAAAGAAATTTTGAACCAAACGGTGTGCTTTTGGTGGGTTTTGAACTAATGGTGGTCTGTGGATGACGCACTGTTATGGGGGGACCTGTCGATGGCGCACTGCTATGGGGGACCTGTGGATGACGCACTGTTATGGGGGACCTGTGGATGACACTGTTATAGGAATCTGTGGATGACGCACTGTTATGGGGGACCTGTGGATTACGCATTGTTTTGGGGGGACCTGTGGATGACACTGCTATGGGGGGACCTGTGGATGAAACTGTTATGGGAATCTGTGGATGATGCACTGTTATTGGGGATCTGTGGATGACGCACTTTTATGGGGGATCTGTGGATGACGCACTGTTATGAGGGGGATGTGTGGATGATACAGTACTACGGGGGATGTGTTGATGGACCGCTGCTTTCATAGTGAGTACTGTTATAGAAGAAAGCAGAATGTAATGAAGCAGTTTTCATATGTAAAGTCTATAATCTTCAAGCAGTGTCTCTGCTTTAAACTAGGGCAATTCTCTGTAGTAGTACAACTCACTATGAAAGCGGCAGGCAGGGCGGCAGCGTAACCTCGCGATGCTAACTCATTCACACTCCTGCTCCTCCTTCATGAATGAAGTGGGAGGAGCGTGAATGAGTGAGAATAGTGAGGTTACGCTGCTGCCCTGCCTGCCACTTTCATAGTGAGTTGTACTACTATAAAGGATTGCCCTAGTTTAAAGCAGATTATAGACTGTACATATGAAAATTGCTGTGAGTGGGGCCCGATGTATTACAGTACAGTGACTGCATTGGGCCCCGCCGCGAGTGCTGCTAGCCTCTGTCCCCTCCTCCCACCCCTCTGATACATTGCAGGTCGCAATGTATCAGCATCACCAAAGTAAACATGGAAGTGTTCGCTTTATAAGACGCACTGCCATTTCCCCCCCACTTTTGAGGGAAAAAAGTGTGTCTTATAAAGCGAAAAATACAGTATTCTAAATATATAATAATATATGTAAATAAATTATGGCTAAAAAATTATATATATATATATATATATATATATATATATAAATGTTTCCGCTGGGATTCAAACTCCCAATCTTGTACATTAGAGGCAAGGACATTAACCACCACACTATAGAGCTACATGTCAACCTGCACAGAAATATAAAATAAGTCTTCTGCTGAATAGGAATACTCACTACATCAGAAACTACTATGAGGTTTTTCTGACATATTTTAACATTCAGCTTTATAGCTGAGTGGCTAAGGTCCTTACTTCTAATGTACAACGTTGGGAGTTTAAATTGCAGCAGAAACTTTTCAGAAATTAGATTTAAATACACTGGAGTGTCTCCAAGCACTGACTCCATATATGGATATAGCTATATATGGAGTCAGAGCAGGGACTCCTAAGCCAAACTAGAGTCCCGACACCCTCCCCTCTTCAGAGCAGGGGGTGCCTGGGGTTCTCTCATTGACTTCCATCGGTAGAACACCCAAGCATTGCAAAGTGTTCCACACGAGCACTTTGATGCTCGATCAACACTATTAATAGGCGGTAGACCCAAGAGAACTAGTTGAGGGGAGAGCAGAATAGCTGAAACACAGATGCCTTTGCATCTCTTGAAGATCCCAGCCCACCATTTCTGAATTTGGGGGCATGTCCACCACACATGATAAAAAACACCTCTCTCAGCTTTGCAGCACCAGCAAATGTCTGAGTTCGAGCTATTATATCTACATGTGATATCAGGTCTTTTATACCACCATGTGAGGACTTTGTAACCATTCTCCTGTACTCTCACACATCTGGAGGAAATGTGAGGCTCTAGGAAGAGCTGGGATTGTTCAACCGGAGTAAAGGAGATTCCCAAATCTCTCTCCCAGAGACCAATGAAGTCTCGTTTGGACATAAGTACTATAGGAGTGCTAAGCCGTTTATAGAATTGCGATATTGGTTTAACTTTCAAACCATGTGAGCAGTCTAAGGAGTGCCTGTTTTGGAATGTGTTTGGTTATAAAGGAGCAAAGTTAAGAGATCAAGGGAGGGTGGAACCCAAGCCCAGACAATGAGAGAAGTAGTTCTTATTTTCCCCAAACTACCCCCTATTCATTGTACAGGGAGAGGATGGGGATGCTGGACTTGTGAATTGAGGTGGAGAGACTGTCCCTCAGCTCAGATGGAGCCATCTCCACCAAATCCCTTACCTGCATGAGTGGGGAAGGCAACGGTATACCCCAGGGTTAAGACTGAAACCAATCCCACATTCCGAGGGTGGCTTTAACTGTTGGGTCGAGACGTGATAAGTTGTACGAAGTGTCAACAACACCAACCAAAAGTCATCTAAAAGATTATTGAAAATTCGAGATCTTCATCTCAACCCAAGGAGGTCTCTGAAGCCAGTCAGCAACTCTCGATAGAAGAATAGCTCTACCATACAACATCGGGTCGGGCAGGCCAATACCACCCAAGGCCCTGGGTTTCTGTAGGACTGACAAGGCTAAGGGGAGGTTTTTTCTTCTCCCATATGAAAGTGTGAATATGTCAGTAAAGTCAAATAGTAAGGCCTCGGAACGGGGATAGGCAATACCTGTTGTAAATACTGTAGCTCAATCTCGGCAACACTAGTGAGGAAACCAGGTTTTTCCACCCAAACCATCATAGCATAGGGAAATGTAGTGTGAGAAGTTGGTCCTGCAGAGATTATAATAAATGGAGATAATTGAGATGATAGAGTTTCTGGGGATTGGAGCTGACCTTAACCCCTAGCTAGGTCAACTATGGAGCATCCCAGTTAAAGGGAGAACGAGCCATCAAGTGCCGCTTGACCGAGAGCCGAATGCCAATACTTAGAATGTGCGACTTTTTCATGTTAATCTTAAAGTTGGATAATGGGCTGAACCTTTCCAATAACTGCTGTTTGGGTCTCCTCCAGTGACTCGACTCTCTTCCCTATGTGGCGGACATCTTGCTTAATGGCTGACAACTCTGAGCTAAGTGGTTCAAGCGTTGATGCCAGGGAAGAAGCCAAAGTTTTTCTCAAATAGGTGCAGGATATAGGGAGGCTGTCGGGTTCTTCATCTCCTCCCTGCGCCGAGTCTGAGGCCTCATGTTGCTTGTGTCCCGCCGCCCGCAGTCTGGGGCTGCATAAGTGGCGGGTGTTTTTTTAAATAAATTTCTCCATCTCGACGCTACTCACTGATCATTTTTGAGGTCCAGTGGTGTCCCCGGATTTAGATCCTCCAATTTTGACCATAATTGATCCTGCAGGCAGTATGACCATGCAAAAAGGTGAAGTATCACTTGGAGCAGCAACTTCAAGCGGCCATCTCCATCTGACACTAGCTCCGCCCCCCTGGAAAAGCCATTTAATTTGCATTTATGAGGGTATCTAATAGAATATGTTTTTTAACACAATGATGGACATTTAATGAATTTAGTGATGCCCTTTGGGCACAGCTATGCTCCAAGAATTCCAAGTCTTCATGGAGGTGTACTGGAAATCCATCATCCCAGTACAAATTGTACGAAAATAGGATTGCGCTGCAGATATTCCTGAGGTCCTCTTTCACACTATGCAGTTTTACACCATCAGATCCAAGCACGGGACAAAAAGTAAGTACTCATGAAATTCCTACCCTCATCCAAACCTATAAAAATCAACTTGACCCACATCACTATACTAGGATCTGCAGCATGAAAAGTCCAGGCAACGTATCAGAGACCTTTTTTTCATCATCCCAGTAGAACTCATCTCTCTTCGTGAACATGTGCACACAGTTCTGCAGTGACTTCAGGAGAATGAAGTACAGTATATGCCGAACAAGAAGAGTACAGTATATCTTTGAACAGACTTCTCTACCCTTCCTTGTCTTTATAAATTCTAACTAGTGCTTCCAGGTGGATCAGCTAGACAAGAGGCCGTGTCTGAAGGTCTGTAAAGGTATACAATGTTTCAGTGTAGAAAATAAACAGGATATAACTTATATCCATATGCTATTTAGGCTGTTAAGGGGTTGTCTACGTTTGAAAACCCATTTTAAAATACCCTATGCGAATATTGTTTAGAAACCAAACAGCCTATTTTCCAAAGCTGTGAAGAAACACAAAAACGTTCTCTTATTGTGGAGGAGCCAGTCTATTTTACAGAGCAAGAAAATAGAATTTTAACATTGAATACAGCTGACCACAAAGCTGTCACGGGTAGTACGGGGAAGGAAAGACAACCAAAGGGAACAACAACAAAACAACTACAGACTAGGCCCCAAGCCTAGGGAAAAAGAGGTCACCTCCTAGCAAACCCTGACTCTCTCCCTAAGCTGCTAACCACATGTGCAAGTCTCAAAGGTAGAAATACACATGCACCAAACGCTCAGCTTAGGGAACAGGGAAAGAGGCAACCAGCACCTTCCAACCTGAAGGAGCCAGTGTCTCCCTGAGGCCTAGTCAGGACAGACACAACAAGAAAAGGGAAATGACTTAGCTTGAGAAGCAACTGGAACAGGAGAATCACCACACAAGTGTCACGAGGGTGTCAAGACCCACACCTGACTCCGGTATACCCGGGGTCAGGAAGTCACAGCGGTTGGCTGCGCGCTCTATGTAAGATAGGGCTGTTTCCTTATGGTAGCTTTCTGGGTTTGCTTTGCAACCCTTTTTGGCTCACTGAGGGATCCGTAGCTCCTTCTCCTCAGCTGTTCCTTGTCCAGCACTCCCAACCTCCTTATATTCCCCTCTCACACTTCTCTGGTTGCCAGATATAGAGCTTCCTGCCTGGACTTCTATACTGACCCTCTGGAGCTGTGTTGCTGCATTCTCTGGTAGTTGGTCCAGAACGTTACCCTCCGGATCCCTGTTGGACCTTTGTGGTCTGCTGTGGTCGCCCACCTGGGTGTATGTGTTTGTCTGTATTGTCTGTCCTCTCCCTGGTGTTTCCCTCTTAGTGTCAGTGGTGCGGACTAGCGATTCCACCGGCCCGTTCACTATCTAGGGCTCATTCTAGGAAAAGCCAGGGTTTAGGCACGTGATCGCCGCACGGGTGAGGAACCCGTCTAGGGTCGTCAGGGCAGTCAGGTGCCAGCCGCAAGGTGAGTCAGGGATCACCACCTTTCCCTCTCCCTTGGGCAGGGCTTTCCCTTTTCCCTCCCTGTGCGTGACGCCGGTCATTACATTATATCTGGCCCTTATTTTGTGTAGGTAAAAAAAAAAAAAAAAATTTTTTTTACCTACTTGAATCTAGTATGGATCCAATTGCTGCTCTGTCCAAACACTTTCATGGCCTGTCTTAGGAGGTGGCAGGATTGAAGGCGTCGGTCCTCCAGCAACAGCAGCAATTACAACTGACCGCAAGCCCAGCAGTTTCTACTGGTAACCAGGTTGTTTTGCGGAACCCAAGGTCCCTCTCCCTGACATATTTTCTGGGGGAAGGGACAAGTTTTTGACATTCCGTGAGGCCTGTAAATTATATTTTAAACTGCGCCCTTACTCCTCTGGTAATGAAGAACAGTGGGTGGGGGTTGTTATTTCCCTGCTGCAGGGGGACCCGCAGTCCTGGGCATTCTCTTTACCCTCTGATTCCCAGGCTCTTCGGTCAGTGGATGAGTTTTTCGGGGCTTTGGGTCTCATATATGACGACCCTGACCGAGTCACACTGGCTGAATCAAGTTTACGGAGACTCCTACAAGGAGAGCAGCCGGTAGAGGAGTATTGCTCTGACTTCCGTAGGTGGGCTACGGATACCCAATGGAACGACCCGGCTCTCAGGAGTCAGTTCTGCTCTGGGTTATCCGAAAGGGTTAAGGATGCGCTTGCATTATATGAGACCCCCTTTTCCCTTGATGCGGTTATGTCCCTTTCTATCCGAATAGATAGACGCCTTAGGGACAGGTTGAAAAAACCGGAGCAATTGGTAACCCCTCCCAAGCAGCAGTTAGTCTGTACAGACTTAGACGAGCCTATGCAGCTAGGAGGAACTACTCGTCAGGTCCGTCCTCCTGAGGCTCGCCGTAGGCGTGGGGTTTTTTTTTTTGTCGGGAGAGGGGTCATTTCATTAATGTCTGTCCTTCTTTCCTCAGAAACAAAAGACCGTCGGAAAACTACTAACCCCAGGCTGTGTGGAGGATGTCAGCCGGGGGGTACATGTTTCCTCCATACGTACATCGCAATTTGTTTTGCCAGCAGTTATTGTTTTTGGTGTTAAGACGGAGACTATTTCTTTCTTTCTAGACAGTGGAGCAGGGGTAAATTTGATAGATGCCCATTTTGCCCGCACTATGGGTTTGTCTCTCTGTACGCTACAGAGACCTATTCCCATATTCGCTATTGATTCTGCTCCTCTGTCTCAGAGAAACCTCACCCACATTGTTCAAAATTTACACCTTCGGGTAGGGGACCACCATAACGAGATGCTTTCATGTTATGTTCTGGAGGGGCTTCCCACTCCAGTAGTGCTGGGCCTTCCCTGGTTGGTAGCGCACAATCCAGTTGTGGATTGGCAGGCCAGGGAGATATCGGAGTGGAGTGAGCATTGCAGAAAAAATTGCTTAAATAGCAATTGCTTAGTCGCCTCCATAACTACCCTACCTACATTTATTTAGGACTTTGAGGACGTTTTTTCTGAAAAGGGTTGTCAGAAGTTACCAACTCACCGTCCTTATGATTGCCCAGTTAACCTTATTCCCGGCGCAAAATTACCCAAGACCAGGTTATATAATCTTTCGGGTCCAGAGAGACAAGCCATGAAAGATTATATCTCCGAGAGCTTGGCTAAAGGACACATCAGACCCTCTTCTTCACCCGTGGCTGCAGGGTTTTTCTTCGTTAAAAAGAAAGATGGGGGCCTGCGTCCTTGCCTAGATTTTCGCGAATTAAATCGGATAACCATCCGAGACCCATACCCTCTTCCTCTCATTCCTGACCTGTTTAAGCAGATTGTGGGTGCTAGGTGGTTCTCCAAACTTGATCTTAGGGGGGCCTACAATCTGATTCGTATCAAGGAGGGGGATGAGTGGAAGACAGCTTTTAACACCCCTGAGGGGCATTATGAAAATCTAGTTATGCCTTTCGGTCTGACCAATGCTCCTGCCGTCTTTCAACATTTCGTTAATGACATTTTTAGTCATCTAATCGGCAGGTTTGTGGTAATATACCTAGATGATATTTTAATGTATTCGTCTGATCTGAGAACACATGAGGTGCATGTCAGACAAGTACTGCAGGTCCTACGGACGAATGAATTATATGCTAAAATTGAAAAATGTGTCTTCGCCGTTCAGGAGATACAATTCCTAGGTTATTTTTTATCTGCGTCAGGTTTTCGTATGGATCCTAGGAAGGTCCAGGCAATTTTAGATTGGGATCTTCCTGAGAACCTCAAAGCTCTGCAACGGTTCTTGGGCTTCGCGAATTTCTATAGGAAATTCATTAAAAATTATTCAGTTATTATAAAACCCCTTACTGACATGACTAGGAAGGGGACTGATTTTTCTAAATGGTCTGACGCCGCTAAAGTTGCTTTTTCCTCTCTAAAAGAAAGGTTTACCTCGGCACCTGTACTAGTCCAACCTGATGTCTCTCAGCCCTTTATTGTTGAAGTCGATGCGTCAGAGGTGGGAGTGGGGGCGGTGATGTCTCAGGGTCCGTCTCCTGGCAAATGGCGTCCTTGTGCTTTCTTTTCTAAAAAACTATCTACAGCAGAAAAGAACTACGATATTGGCAATAGGGAACTATTAGCTATTAAACTAGCATTTGAAGAATGGCGTCACTTTTTAGAGGGGGCAGTCCACCCCGTCACTGTGATTATGGACCACAAAAATCTTCTGTACCTCGAATCAGCTAAGCGTCTCACCCCTAGACAGGCTAGGTGGTCACTATTTTTTACCAGGTTTAACTTTGTTATTACCTATTGTCCTGGGGCAAAGAATACCAAGGCTGATGCACTATCTCGTTGTTTCCCTGGAGGGGGTAATGTGAGTGATCCGGTACTTATTCTTCAAAGAGGAGTGGTTGTTTCTGCGGTACACTCTGCTCTGGAGGGGAAGGTGTTAGAGGCCCAGGGGGACGCCCCGGTCTCTTGCCCCTCAGAGAAATTGTTTGTACCGTTGAACCTGCGTTTCGAACTATTAAAGGAACATCATAATTCGGCACTTGCTGGGCACCCGGGTAGTAAAGCAACCTTGGAGCTATTGTCTCGTCGTTTTTGGTGGCCAAGGTTGCGTCAGGATGTATTGGATTTTGTGTCTTCTTGTTCTACCTGTGCGCGCGCAAAAGTTTCACATACACGTCCTGCAGGGTCTCTATTACCACTCGTCATTCCCAATAGACCATGGACACATCTGTCAATGGATTTTATCACTGACTTACCTTTGTCTGCGGGTAAAACAGTTATTTTGGTAGTAGTGGACAGGTTTAGCAAAATGGTACACTTCATTGCTTTACCCACACTACCTAATGCTAAGACTCTTGCTCAGGTATTCGTCAGTGAAATCGTGAAGCTTCCTGGGGTCCCTTCCGAATTTTGGAAAGCTTTTTGTTCCCGTTTGGGGGTACACTTGTCATTTTCCTCAGCTTTCCATCCTCAGTCGAATGGACAGACTGAGCATACCAACCAAAACCTGGAGACATATCTAAGATGTTTTGTGTCTGAAAACCAAGAATTGTGGTCATCATATTTACCGTTAGCTGAGTTTGCCATAAATAATCGTCGTCAGGAATCCACTGGCAAGTCACCATTTCTTGGTGCATATGGTTTTCATCCCCAATTCTGTACTTTCAAAGAGGGGGGGTCTTCTGGGGTTCCCGAAGAGGAACGGTTTTCGTCATCTCTTTCATCGGTATGGCAGAAGGTGCAAGCTAACTTGAAAAATATGGGAGGTAAATACAAATGCATGGCTGATAAGAGACGGTCGCCAGGTCTGGACCTAGGAGTGAATGACTATGTGTGGTTGTCTACTAGGAATATTAAATTAAAGGTTCCCTCTTGGAAACTGGGTCCTAGGTTCATTGGCCCTTACAAAATTGTAGCCATCATCAACCCCGTGGCTTTTTGCCTGGAGCTACCTCAGACTTTTAAAATCCATAACGTCTTTCATAAGTCGTTACTCAAAAAATATGTTCCACCTCTAGAACCGTCACCGCTGCCACCCCCTCCTGTTGTTGTGGATGGTAATCTAGAATTTTAGATATCCAAAATTGTTAATTCTCGTCGGGTCCTCCGCTCTCTTCAATATCTGGTGCATTGGAGAGGTTACGGTCCCGAGGAAAGAATGTGGGTTCCTGCGTCTGAGGTAAACGCCGACAGGCTAGTTCGGGCTTTTCATGCCTCTCATCCTGAGAGACCTAGTCCTGAGTGTCCGGAGGCCCCTCGTAGAGAGGGGGGTACTGTCACGAGGGTGTCAAGACCCACGCCTGACTCCGTTATACCCGGGGTCAGGAAGTCACAGCGGTTGGCTGCGCGCTCTATGTAAGATAGGGCTGTTTCCTTATGGTAGCTTTCTGGGTTTGCTTTGCAACCCTTTTTGGCTCACTCAGGGATCCGTAGCTCCTTCTGCTCAGCTGTTCCTTGTCCAGCACTCCCAACCTCCTTATATTCCCCTCTCACACTTCTCTGGTTGCCAGATATAGAGCTTTCTGCCTGGACTTCTATACTGACCCTCTGGAGCTGTGTTGCTGCGTTCTCTGGTAGTTGGTCCAGAACGTTACCCTCCGGATCCCTGTTGGACCTTTGTGGTCTGCTGTGGTCGCCCACCTGGGTGTATGTGTTTGTCTGTATTGTCTGTCCTCTCCCTGGTGTTTCCCTCTTAGTGTCAGTGGTGCGAACTAGCGATCCCACCGGCCCGTTCACTATCTAGGGCTCATTCTAGGGAAAGCCAGGGTTTAGGCACGTGATCGCCGCACGGGTGAGGAACCCATCTAGGGACGTCAGGGCAGTCAGGTGCCAGCCGCAAGGTGAGTCAGGGGTCACCACCTTTCCCTCTCCCTTGGGCAGGGCTTTCCCTTTTCCCTCCCTGTGCGTGACGCCGGTCATTACAACAAGCAGAGCACTCCTCAGAAGAACTATTAGCCACAGGGAAACCAGTGAAAGGCGGAACATATAAAGAGGCCACCTGACTGATAATGAGCAACACCTGCGAAGGGATGGAAACCTATCAGCATCAATGAAAACAATAGAGATCTGTCAGATCGACTCCCGAGTCTTCCGTCTATCTGAACTTCTAAGATCTCTCCCAGAGCCAGCGGTGACACAACCATACCTGGTTGTAGGTTGAGTAGCGAGAGCCACAGCTCGGCTTGGTCCCTTATACCCTGCCACAGCTCTGCGGCGGTGTTCTGTTTGTCTCCTAAACAGATCAACTTCAGCACGGCCTGTTGACGCTTACCCACAACAGTGCTCCACTGCTTCCAGCTAGCGACTGATGGCTGACTGCTGCTGGAGGTGGAAGTGGAGGAGGATGCGGCGGAGGAGGAGAAGTGGGGGTTGGAGTCAGTAATATAGCTGCTGGCGGAGACCCTGATGGACGTAGGGCCCGCTATCCTGGGAGTGGGTAGCACCTGTGCCATCCCGGGGTACAACTCTGATTACTGGTTGTTCAACCTTCTCGACCCCTTCTACAAAGAGAACTCCTCAGAAGAACTATTAGCTGCAGGGAAACCAGTGAAAGACGGAACATATAAAGGGGCCACTTGACTGATAATGAGCCACACCTGCGAAGGGGTGGAAACCTGTAAGCAACAATAAAAACAATAGAGATCTGTCAGATCGACTCCTGAGTCTTCTGTCTATCTGAACTTCTAAGATCTCTCCCTGAGTCGGCGGTGACAAAAGCCAGCTGTAGGATGCCTTTTGGTGTATTCTCAGTGGATCCACCAACAGAAAAGGACTTTTCCAAAGGAAATAAGACCTTTAAATTATATTTCCATTAATGAATGTGATGTCATATTATTAGAATTTGCATCTGTTACTTTCCCCGTTCACCCAATGTCTAAGAAAGTGGGCTGGGGAGGGGCGCGCAGTTTAATGCGTAGATGTAGAAAAAAGTCTAAATGTAAGACAGCTAGGAAGCTGTCTTACATTATGAAATGGTGGTGGATACGCCAAAGTTATGTAGAGAGTAGAGATGGCTTTGTGGTTTGCCTGGAGGTCGTTTTGAGGCGAACTTTTCTCATTCGCGATTCGCCGAACATGCGAACATATGGCGATATTCGCATACGCCATATCCTAACTTTGACCCCTGACACATCCATCAGGTGGGACAGGACAGCCAATTAAAATGTTTCAGCACATGGAAACACCCCCAACCCTATAAAAGAACCCGATCTGGTAGCCATTTTAAATTATGTATTTTTCCAGTGTAGGGACAGGTTGCATTTTGGGACACCAAAGGCCAGCTAATAGGGCCACACAAGTCTTTTTAAGGACTGGTATAGGTGTGCTATCGATATGTGTGATATAGAGGGGTGTGATATACTTATAATATACTTTCTAACATACAAATTATATTAAAGTGTATTTGTATTGTGCAGCAGTTATGTGTGGTGCTGCTGCGATACCGCAGCTAGATAGAGGGAAAAACGCTATTGGAGTAACAAATTGCAACGGGTGTGATATACTGTAATATACCCAAAAAACTTCTTGAGGGCTGTGATATACCTTCTTCCACAAAATCCTGAATGAGGGGTGCTACAGTATATACCTGTTTCTGCCAAATACTGATTGAGGGGTGCTATATACCTTCTTCCACAAAATACTGATTGAGGGCTGCCATATACCTGTTTCCGCCAAATACTAATTGAAGGGTGCTATATACCTTCTTCCACAAAATACTGATTGAGGGGTGCTATTGCTATATATCTTCTTTCATGAAATACTGATTGGGGGCTGTGATACACCTGCTTTCACAAAATACTGCTTTAGGGGGGTCCATATACCTGTTTCTGCCAAATACTGATTGAGGGGTGCTATATACCTTCTTCCACAAAATCCTGATTAATGGGGGGCTTTATACCTGTTTCTGCCAAATACTGATTGAGGGGTGCTGTATACCAGTTTCTGCCAAATACTGATTGTGGGGTGCTATATACCTTCTTCCAAAAAAACTGATTGAGGGGGCTATTGCTATATACCTTCTTCCACCAAATACTGATTGAGAGCTGCGATACACCTGCTTCCACAAAATACTGATTGAGGGGTGCCATATGCCTGTGTCTGACAAATACTAATCGAGGAATGCTATATACCTGTTTCTGCCAAATACTGATTGAGGGGTGCTATATACCTCTTTTCGCCAAATAATGATTGAGGGGTGCTATATACCAGTTTTTGCCAAATACTGATTGAGGGCTGCTATATACCTTCTTCCACAAAATGCTGATTGAGGGTGCTATTGCTACATACCTTCTTCCACAAAATACTGATTGAGGGCTGCGATACAACTGCTTCCACAAAATACTGATTGAGGGGTGCCATATGCCTTCTTTCACAAAATACTGATTAAGGGGTGCTATTGCTATTTATCTTATTCCACCAAATACTGATTGAGGGCTGCGATACAACTGATTGAGTGGTGCAATATGCCTGTTTCCGTCAATTTCTGATTGAGGGGTCTTATGTACCTGTTTCCGCCAAATACTGATTGAGGGGTGCTATAAACCTGCTTGCACAAAATACTGATTGAGGGGTGCCATATACCTTCTTCCACAAAATACTGATTGAGGGGTGCTATTGCTATATACCGTCTTACACCAAATACTGATTGAGGGCTACGATACACCTGCTTCCACAAAATACTGATTTAGGGGTGCTATATACCTTCTTCCAAAAAAACTGATTGAGGGTACTATTGCTATATACCTTCTTCCACCAAATACTGATTGAGAGCTGCGATACACCTGCTTCCACAAAATACTGATTGAGGGGTGCTATATGCCTGTTTCCAACAAATACTAATTGAGGGGTGCTATATACCTGTTTCTGCCAAATACTGATTGAGGGGTGCTATATACCTCTTTTCGCCAAATAATGATTGAGGGGTGCTATATACCAGTTTCCGCCAAATACTGATTTAGGGGTGCTATATACCTTCTTCCACAAATTGCTGATTGAGGGTGCTATTGCTATATACCTTCTTCCACCAAATACTGATTGAGGGCTGCGATAGAACTGCTTCCACAAAATACTGATTGAGGGGTGCCATATACCTGTTTCCGCCAAATACTTATTGAGGGGTGCTATTTACCAGTTTCCGCCAAATACTGATTGAGGGGTGCTATAAACCTGTTTGCACAAAATACTGATTGAGGGGTGCCATATACCTTTTTCCACAAAATACTAATTGAGGGGTGCTATTTCTATATACCTTCTTTCACAAAATACTGATTGAGGGCTACCATACACCTTCTTTCACAAAATATTGATTGAGGGGTGCTATTGCTATATACCTTCTTCCACCAAATACTGATTGAGGGCTGCGATACACCTGCTTCCACAAAATACTGATTGAGAGGTGCCATATACCTGTTTCCGTCAAATACTGATTTAGGAGTGCTATGTACCTGTTTCTGTCAAATACTGATTGAGGGGTGTATGCACCCGTTTCTGCCAAATACTGATTTGGGGTACCATATACCTTCTTTCACAAAATACTGATTGAGGGGTGCTATTGCTATATATCTTCTTCCACCAAACACTGATTGAGGGTTATGATACACCTGCTTCAACAAAATAATGATTGAGGGGTACCATATACCAGTTTCCGCCAAATACTGATTAAGGGGTGCTATGTACCTGTTTCTGCCGAATACTGATGGAGGGGTGCTATATACCTGTTTCCGCCAAATATTGAATGTGGGCTGCTATATACCAGGTTCCGCCAAATACTGATTAAGGGGTGCTATATACCTTCTTCTACCAAATACTGATTGAGGGCTGCTATTGCTATATATCTTCTTCCACCAAATACTGATTGGGGGGTGTGATATACCTGCTTCCACAAAATACTGCTTGAGGGGTGCCATATACCTGTTTCTGCCAAATACTTATTGAGGGGTGCTATTGACAGGCAGAGGAAGAGGCAGACCATTCCACAGGGATGGTAGGGGTCGGGCAGATGCACCAGGCCGGAGTCTAAGTTGGAAGTTGGAGAAGGCGCGTGCGAGAGCTTCAAAGGGCACACCAGAGTTGGTTGAGTGGCTCACTCAGCCTTCCGCTTCTGCACCCTCCTCATCCTCTGTATCTGCACCCTCCTCACTCTCTGCTGTGTGCACCCCCAAAGACACTACCACCACCATAGCCCCTCCACTCGAGTCAGAGGAATTATTTTCCCATCCGTTGCCAGACCTTGCCGATGAGCAGCCATTCTTGGCATCGGATGAGGAAGAGGAGGTAGCAACGGCTGCCACCCATCGGTCTGAGCACAGTACCCAAATCAGCCCAAGGAGGGTGGTTGCGGCTGTTGCTGCCTACTCCGAGATCTCTAATGTCAGTGGTGGTGAAGGTGATGATGATGACATGTCGATGGACGTCACGTGGGTGCCCACAAGAGAGGAACAGGAGGGGAGTTCAGAGGGAGAGAAAGAGCAGCAGATAGTGAGGAGAAGGAGGCAGAAGTAGCAGTGCACAGGAGGAAAAAAGCAGACTGCAAAAGTAACTGGATCGAGCCATTCACCATGCATGGTCACATCTTGCGCTCCCAGGATGCCGGCACATGGCTCCGCAGTGTGTGCTTTTTTTAACGTGTCAGCTGCTGATAATAGTGTTGCCATCTGCAGCCTGTGCTGTCAAAGCATAAGTCGCGGTAAGCCCACCTGGCCTCCCATCACTGACCCCAGAGGGAGCAACGTCGTCAGAACACACAAAGTCACACTCCCGACGCTCCACATACTGCCTCTTCTCGTTCTCCTCTCTCTTCCATTTTGTCCTCCACTCCACCTTCCACTGTGCCGTCGTCGCGTTCATCTGTCACAAGGCAGGCTTCCGTGGCCCAAATGTTTGAGCGTAAAAAAATGATGACGCTGGATCTACTTGCCCAACTGTTGACTGCTGGCTTGTCGGAACTGCTAGCCCACCAACTACTGCCATATAAATTATTGGACTTGGAGGCTTTTGGAAAATTTGTGGCCATTGGCACACCGCAATGGAATGTCCCCAGAAGGAAATATTTCTCCCAGAAGCGCATCCCTGAACTATATGGTCACGTTCAGAGGCAAGTTAATATATCTCTGGCACACAGTGTCGGTGTCAAGATACATCTGACCACAGACACATGGTCTAGCAAACACGGGCAGGAAAGGTACATAACTTTTACTGCCCGCTGGGTGAACCATCTGACTGCAGTCAAGCATGTAGCCCGTGGCACCCGTGTGGATTTGGTGTTACTGTCATGGATTGCATGCAGGCCTGCCTCTTCTTCTTCTCCTCCATCCTCCGTCTCTTCCGCAGCTGACTCATCCTTTTCCATTGCTATCTGTCACGGATGATGTTGCAAATAGCTGGAAGTTATGGATAAACATCCGACTGGCTTGATCCCAAACTAAGGAGCATAAAGGTGACCCCTATAAAACCCTAAGAGCTCACCCTGACTGCTAAGCACATACAAGGGTCTCAGAGGTAGACGAATGCATGCCCTCGTACCTAGACTGTGTGACACCTGAAAACCCTATAATAGTGAGGGGACACGACCACTGGCTCCCTGCACTTAATACGGAGGGAGTCAGGGTCTCCTAGAATCAAGCCAGCAAGGAAACACAATACATGAAAGGATTTATCTGAACAAGCAGTAACAGAAGTCTCCAGCAGTGAACACTTCAATCCAGGAAGTAGTATAAACCGCAAAGTGAGGCAGTATGGGAGGGAGTATAAAGGGAGGCAATTAGTGTAAATAGGTGACAGCTGGGAGAAGGAAAGGAGATGACAAAGTGAAACCAAAACAAAGAACATCATGCAAGAGGTACAGAAGAACGTCTGCCAGACCTTCTCAGAGAGCTGGCGGTGACAGTACCCCTCCCTCTACGGGTGAAGTCCGGACACTCAGAGCCCACCTTCTCAGGATGGGACGTATGCAAAGCCCTGATGAGACGAGTGGCCTTAATGTCTGCCACTGGGACCCACATCCTCTCCTCAGGACCATAACCCTCCCAATGAGAACCGAGGATAATGCGAGAATCCACAATCCTAGAGACCTGAAATTCAAGATTACCATCAACAACAATCGGAGGAGGAGGCAAAGAGGAGGGTACAGTGGGTTGGACATAAGGTTTTAATAGGGACCTATGAAAAACATTATGGATCTTCCAAGTCTGAGGAAGATCAAGACGGAAGGCAACGGGATTGATGACGGACAGGATCTTGTAAGGCCCAATAAACTTAGGACCCAACTTCCAGGAGGGAACCTTCAGTTTGATATTCTTTGTAGACAACCACACCAGATCACCCACATTCAGGTCCAGACCAGGCACACGTCTCTTATCCGACACACGCTTATATCTCTCACTCATCCTCTTCAGATTACCCTGAATCTTTTGCCAAATAAATGACAAAGACGAGGAAAATCTCTCCTCATCAGGTAAACCAGAAGACCCCTCTCCAGAGAATGTCCCAAACTGCGGATGAAACCCATATGCACCAAAAAATTGTGACTTATCAGAGGACTCCTGGCGACGGTTATTTAAAGCAAACTCAGCAAGGGACAAAAAAGAACACCAATTCTCCTGATTCTCTGCCACAAAACAGCGCAGATATGTCTCCAGATTCTGATTGACGCGTTCGGTCTGACCATTCGACTGCGGGTGAAAAGCAGAAGAGAACGACAACCGAACCCCCAAGCGAGAACAGAAGTCCTTCCAGAATCTGGAAACAAATTGCATGCCCCTATCAGAAACGATGTCTGAAGGAATGCCATGCAATTTGACAATGTGATCAACAAATGCTTGTTGAACAAGCAGGTCCGGGATCAGAGGAAGCGGATATGGGTCTCGAATTGTGATACAGTTCAGCTCCCTGAAATCGAGACAAGGTCTTAAAGAACCATCTTTTTTCTTAACAAAAAAAAAAACAGCGGCAACAGGTGACTTCGAGGATCGGATGTGTCCATTTCTCAGGTTTTTTTCTTTTTGTTTCTTTATTACCCTCAGAAAACTCCCTGAATCTCCTAGAGGGGCAAACATTAACCAAATGATTTATACCCCCACAACAGAAACAAACCCTCCTCTGAGAGCTGAATCCTCTACTATCAGAGGCAAGCAACCCAGCTGCATTGCCTCCTGCTCAGAGGGGATTGAGAGAGACTGAGGCCCCTGCGCACTGAATGAGACCGCCCCACTGTCCTTGAACTGAATATGACAGGAAGGAGTGGTCTCTCCTCTCTCTCTAAGACGCCTGTCAATACGAACAGCTAGAGACATGGCAGACTCCAACGAGGCAGGTCTCTCATGAAAAGCAAATGCATCTTTCAATCCCTCCGAAAGACCATGGCAAAATTGACTTCGGAGTGCAGCATCGTTCCAACCAGTATCAGCTGCCCATCTCCGAAATTCAGAACAATATATCTCTGTGGACGTTTACCCTGGCATAAAAGACGCAGTTTAGATTCAGCCAGAGCAATACGATCCGGGTCATCATATATCTGCCCCAGGGCTACAAAAAATTCATCCACCGATCGGAGGGGCCGTGCCCCCACCGGCAGCGAAAAGGCCCAAGACTGAGTGTTATCCCTGAGCTGCGAGATGATGATCCCCACCCTCTGCTCCTCATCACCAGAGGAATGGGGAAGTAGGCGAAAATTGAGTTTGCAAGCCTCTCTAAAGCGAACAAAATTCTCACTACCGCCGGAGAACGTATTCGGAAGCGAGATCTTAGGCTCGGAACAAACTCCATGAACGCAAGCAGAACTGGTCACCTGAAACTGAGACACAGTTTTACGGAGATCTTCTACCTCCAGTGAAAGACCTTGTATGCGGTCAATTACGGCTGAAACCGGATCCATGCTTAAGACGGTAATGGCGGTTTATAATGTCACGGATGATGTTGCAGATAGCTGGAAGCTGTGGATAAACATCCGACTGGCTTGATCCCAAACTAAGGAGCATAAAGGTGACCCCTATAAAACCCTAAGAGCTCACCCTGACTGCTAAGCACATACAAGGGTCTCAGAGGTAGACGATTGCATGCCCTCGTATCTAGACTGTGTGACACCTGAAAACCCTATAATAGTGAGGGGACACGACCACCGGCTCCCTGCACTTAATACGGAGGGAGTCAGGGTCACCTAGAATCAAGCCAGAAAGGAAACACAATACATGAAAGGACTTATCTGAACAAGCAGTAACAGAAGTCTCCAGCAGTAAACACTTCAATCCAGGAAGTAGTATAAACTGCAAAGTGAGGCAGTATGGGAGGGAATATAAAGGGAGGCAATTAGTGTAAATAGGTGACAGCTGGGAGAAGGAAAGGAGATGACAAAGTGAAACCAAAACAAAGAACATCATGCAAGAGGTACAGAAGAACGTCTGCCAGACCTTCTCAGAGAGCTGGCGGTGACACTATCGCATCTTCTGCTGCACCCCCCAAGCTCCCCAGTACCTGTTCTACGTGCCAGGTGAGACGTTGCCATGCTGTGCTGCGGCTGTTGTGCCTGGAAGCCAAAAGCCACACCGGTCCTGCACTCCTTTCAGCTTTGCCGTCACAGGCGGATTAATGGCTAACCCTGCTCAATTTGACAGTTGGTAAAGTGGTGTGCGACAACGGTGCCAACCTGCTGAGCATGCTGAAACAGGGCAAAATGACACACGTGCCGTGCATGGCACACGTCCTGAACTTAGTCGTGCAGCGATATCTTGCCAAATACCCCTGGGTCCAGGATGTCTTGCAGCAAGCTAAGAAAATCTCTGGCAATTTTAGAAGATCTTGCACGGCCATGGCTCACCTTGCTGACGTTCAGCGGCAACACCACTTGCCCGTAGACATTAGATTTTTGACTGCCTGGTGTGCTGGAAATCCACCTTGTATATGCTTGGTATGCTTGGTAGGCTGCTCCAGCAGAAGCATGCCGTTAATGACTTGCTGTACAAACTCTGCGGCAGGACAGGTTCTGGGAGCTTGTTTTTTTTTTTTTCACTGCGCCAGTGGCTGCTCATGCGCAATGCATGCAGACTTCTGAAGCCATTTGATGAGATCACCACCAAATTGGTCAGTCGCAGCCAGGGTGCCATCAGTGACATCGTACCTTATGCCTTCTTTCTGGAGCGTACATTGCGTTGTGTCATTGATCAAGCCTTCGAGGAGCAGGAGCTGGAAGATAAGGAAGTCACAATGCTGAATGAATTCCCAGGGGGAGCTGCTCCATCTGAGACAAGTCAGCATGAGTCTGAAGAGGAGTCAGAGGAGAATGGTGGCTGGTGGGAGGAGGAGGAGGAACAAGAAGAGCAGGCTTTAAACTTTTTGGGGATCCCTGGTGTTGTCCGTGGCCGCGGGGTAGGAGACCGAGGACGACATTTTCCTGGCGATGAGCAGGAGCCAACGCGCTCCACCGCTTCCAATTTTGTGCAAATGGGGGCCTTCATGCTCCAGTGTTTGAAAAGGGGGGGCACCGGTACAAAAAGCATAAAGGTCAAGGAACTGTACTGGGTGGCAACGTACTTAGACCACCGGTACAAACACAAAATGGTGGACATGTTACCAGCATCACAGAGGGCTGTCAGAATGCAGCATTTTCAGGACTTGCTGCGAGAGATGCTGCATTCTGCTGTTGCGGGCACTGGCAGAGGAATTTTCACCCACAGTGAAACAGGTGTGGGGACCAATCCCACCGCACCTGCAAAAAGAGGGCGGTTTGAATATGTGTTGGTCACTTCAGATATGAGATCATTCTTGCAGCCAACCCATTGACAGTCGCCCTCCAGATCTAGCCTCAGGGAACGCCTAGACAGACAGGTGTCCGACTACATGTGGTTATTGGCCGATGTGGACGCTCTGAGAAGTGAGGAACCCCTTGACTACTGGGTCTGCAGGCTTGACCTGTGGCCAGATCTGGCACAATTTATCATGGAACTCTTGGCTTGCCCCTCGTCAAGTGTCCTGTCCAAAAGAACGTCAGCGCATCAGGTGGTATTGTGACCGATAAGCGCACTCACCTAGCTCACGACAGTGTGGACTACCCCACATTTTTAAAAATGAATGAGGCATGAATCTCGGAGGAATTTGACACCTGTGTTGACCACGTGTAATTGATTTTCCTCATGCCAGTCCACACATATCCGCCACCAAGCAGAACAAAGAATGGTCCTTGCCTTATGTATATGCAGCGGCATAAAAAGCATTTTATGTCAGGTGAATGCCTAATTTTTGGGGCCTGTACTGGCAGAAAGTTTTTTATTTATCCTGTGACAGCCTAATTTACCTCCAGCCACAGAATCCAAAGTTCTTTGCTGTCAGGTGAATGCCTATTGGCTAATTTTTGGGGCTTGTACTGGACAACAGTTAAATTGGTATCCTGTGACCGCCTAATTTACCTCCAGCCACAGAATCCAAAGTTCTTTGTTGTCAGGTGAATGCCTATTGGCTAATTATTGGGGCCTGTACTGGCCGACAGCTACATATATATCCTGTGACAGCCTAATGCATCTCCAGCCACAGATTCCAAAGTTCTTTGCTGTCAGGTGAATGCCTATTGGCTATTTTTTTTGGCCTGTACTGGCCGACAGCTACATTTTTATCCTGTGA
Organism: Bufo bufo; assembly: GCF_905171765.1. Classification (NCBI taxonomy): domain Eukaryota; kingdom Metazoa; phylum Chordata; class Amphibia; order Anura; family Bufonidae; genus Bufo; species Bufo bufo. The sequence continues at coordinate 562,534,515 of NC_053392.1, read as the reverse complement.
ACGCCTAATGTACCTCCAGCCACAGAATCCAAAGTTCTTTGCTGTCAGGTGAATGCCTATTGGCTAATTTTTGGGGCCTGTACTGCCTGACAGTTAAATTTTTTATCTCTAGCCACATAATCTCACCCCTATCTCACTCCTCTGCCTCTCATTATGGTGGCGTATGAACCACATTCACCATAAGGACCTTCTAATGTCACAGGGTCATGTGACTGTGCTCCTCATCCCGTACTGTGCCCCCTTACACCCTGCATTGTGCCCTCTTACCACACCCTGTACAGTGCCCCTAGTCATTCCCTGTACTGTGCCCTCTTATACCCTTTTATCCGGTCACGGTATGGTGGTGTTATCCGGTCACTGTACAGAGGTGTTATCCGGTCAATGTATGGCGGTGGTATCCAATAACTGGATTGCTATAACTATATCCCTTTCCCTGCCACGCCATCCTTTTTAAAACCTGGCATGAGTGGGAAAAATATGTAGATTGTGGTGCTAAGGACCTTTGCGCCACAATCTGTGTCAGAAATGCTCCTAACATAAACGTATTTCTATATAATAAATGACCACCTAATTGTATTATTATTCGGGGGATATTTTATTATAATATTTTTATATTATATAGATTCTAGTGTATTATACTGTGCCCTGTATTTTCCAGTAGAAAATGATCCTTGGAAAACACAGTCCTCATCCCTGACCACCAGGACCAGGTAGTGCTCTGTCAGTACATGGCGGCCTCCCCTCTCCGCCACGCTGCTCCGCTGTGTACTGGTGCTTATTCTGACACTAGGGCTGGGTTCACATCCTATTTTTGCCATCAATTTATTGCATACCAAAAATGTACGCGTTAACAGATGCCTCAGACTGATGCCGTACAGTGGCATCCGTTCACCATACAGTTCCATGGTAGAAAAAAAATTTACGTTAATGTATGCATTTTTTTTATGGACTCTGCTGAATATAAAAACGTGAAGTGCTGCACATTTGTATATATCAAACCAATAGGAAATAAAAAAAATTCTAGGATCCAGCAGGGCACATTTTTGAGAGTTTCCCTTTAAGACGCATAAAAATGGCCCCTGATTAAAATACATATTTTTTGTGGGAATTTTTGCCAATGACCCCCCTCTGGTATATCACTGTTGATGTTGTGGGACTATTTGTGTACTTCTAGTAAGTGTTTACTGGTTGCAAATATGACTTGAAGGTTTTTCTGGTTCGTCTGCCATTAAAGTGAATGGGGCCCGCCGCGAACGCGCTGTTCGTGAACATTTGTTTGCGAACACGTGTTCGCGAATTGTCCCGGCCGATGTTCGTCCATCACTAGTAGAGACCGACGCCTCTTCATTACTCCAGCTGATCCACCGCCAGCACAGGGAATTTATTTACAGTTTATAGAAAAATATTGTTCTAAAAATCCCAATGCTCCCATTAACACATGAAAAAGAGAATTCAACCATGACAAGTTTTAACTTCTTTGATTGTTACACAGTATTGTCAAAACCTTTTTTTTCCGTTCTGCATAACGAAAACCAGGCGGATCTGTTATGATTCCTGTAGACTTCTATTATGACGGAAAGCAAAATGCAATGCCTTTTAAAGGCTTCCGTTGTCACTTCCATCTTATGGATTGCATTATTTTCCATTATAACATCTGTATTGTGCTGTATTGAGCTGTTAGTGTCTTACACTGTAAGACGCTGACAGTTGCCTAGGAGACCCAGCCCTGTAGCTGGATCTCCTGGGCTTCCGTAGCTGGCAGTCCTGCTGCCATAGCAACCATTGGGTCCCCGTCACCGCAGCATGTTTAAACTGCCTCAAACCACCTGCATGCCGGGTCAGGGTATTTTTACCGATGCTGGCGGATACAGCAGGGGCCCGGCTATCAGTTACAACAGTCGGGCCCCTATTGCTGATTGTAGCAGCGCATGTCGGGCAGCCAGTTAACCCTAGGATGAGAATGCTCATCCTAAGGTGTTAAGTACTGGCCAGTTAGGATGAGCATTCTCATCCTAGGTCAGCAAGAGGTTAATAATAGTATTAACAACAACAATAATAATCATCCTCCTTACAATTTTGCTATTATTATTCTATTCTATATGTTATGGGTGTTTTTTTTTAAAGTTTTTTTTATTTCTATCCCTCTAATGAAATAATACATAGATGTAAAGAAACTGTAAAATGTTGATCCAGTGACCCTATGATTAAAAGGGTTTTAAAACTGATTATCTATGCCCAGAATGGGTCATCAGTATCTGACTGGTGGGGTTCCAAAAACCTGGCATCCTCATTGATCAGTTGTTTGGAGAGGCTCTGTGACCTCCTCTAGTCAGGTGGCGGAGCTTGCCTTGGCCACGTAACCAATGAACATAATGTTACTGGTCTAGGATGAGGTTGCATTACTCACCGGAGCGCTGTAGCCTTCTCAAACATTTATCATTGGGCATGCCAGGAGTCAGACCCCCATCGATCAGATTCTGATTACCTATCCATTTTAAACACTCAGATTCACCTCTTTAAAGTTGGTTTCAGTAAAGCAGAGCCTATAAAGGCTCCTGTATTTACCTTTAACCACTGCAAGTCGGTATGGACTTTACAGTAACACAGGTCCAAGGATCCTTGGCCATAAACCTTAAAGTGAATCTTCGCCTTTTAACCCTAGATCCTTTTTACATCCAATATTCTGTACTGATTTGTTTCTTAACATTGTAGTTCTGTATAGCGATTGGAATTCAAATTTTCCCATACATAAATAAGATAAAAATTATTACATTCAGCCTGCAGCTGTCCCTTGAGAAAGCATAGGTGCTTACTTAATACTGTTTTAGTATTGAGTTCAATATCTAAATAGTATGCAATAGGTTCCTAGGCTCCATCTAGTGGTAACTGGAAGCAATGAGAATTTTATCATGTATTCTTTACTGTTATATGATGTACTTGAAGCAAAAATCTGCTGCTTTGAAGATATTCAGTATCAATAAATTAATCTGCACGAAAAAGTTGGACCTATTTAGATTTTAAATAGAAAATGCTGTACAAAAGTTAACATTTGCTTTGAAAAAGGTTTTATGCTTAGGCCAATCTCTGTTTGTTCTTCTAAAAATAAGCTCATCACAGGATGCACTTTACTGTGCACGGACATATTCTGCTGGGGAATCCAGTAGTAAATGATACATGGAATTATTTATTTAGTTTGGTTGTTTTTTTCATTTCCAAATTGAATTAAAACATAAAGTGAACATCTTTGACCATTTTGATTTTTTACATTTTGTAAAATGATTGTGAGCCGATTTTTACAAAATATTTCAATAAGAGGGTAAGGATAAGTCTTTCCTTTAGGACTCTTGCACACGACCTTAAGGTTTTGTGGTCCATTTTAAACGTATCTGTTTTTTTTGTTTCAGTAGTGTTGCCGTTTCCATTCCATTTTGCCATTCCATTTTTCCGTTTGGTTTCCGTATGTGATCCATTTTTTTTGCTGATCGGAAACGGAAGCATACAATAGTGTTTAACCCCTTAAGGACACATGACATACCGGTACGGCATGTTTCCAGAGTCCTTAAGGACACATGACGTACCGGTACAAGGCACCTCGGCTAAATGCGCGGGGGATCCCGTGACCCCCCCATGTTGGTGATCGCAGCAAACCGCAGGTCAATTCAGACCTGCGGTTTGCTGCGCTTTCTGCAGTTTCTGATCCCCGCGGTCCCTGAAATAATAAAAAAATACACTACACATATTAGGTATCACCGCGTCCGTAATGACCTGATATATAAAACGGTCATGTTACTTTCCCCACACGGTGAATGCCATAAAAATAAAAACTATGAGGAAATTGAAATTTTGCCCACCTTACTTCCCAAAAAAGGTAATAAAAGGGATCAAAAAAGTTGCATGTATGCCAAAATAGTACCAATCAAACCATCATCTCATCCCGCAAAAATCATACCCTACCCAAGATAATCGCCCAAAAATGGAAAAAAAAATATGGCTCTTAGACTATGGAAACACTAAAACATGATTTTTTTTTTTTAAATGAAATCATTGTGTAAAACTTACATAAATAAAAAAAGTATACATATTAGGTATTGCCGCGTCCGTATCGACCGGCTCTATAAAAATTTCACATGACCTAACCCCTCAGGAGACCACCGTAAAAAATTTTAAGAAAAAACGGTGCCAAAAAAGCTATTTCTTGTTACCTTGCCTCACAAAAAGTGTAATATAGAGCAACCAAAAATCATATGTACCCTAAACTAGTACCAACAAAACTGCCACCCTATCCCATAGTTTTAAAATGGGGTCACTTTTTTGGAGTTTCTACTCTAGGAGTGCATCAGCGGGGCTTCAAATGGGATATGGTGTCGAAAAAACCAGTCCAGCAAAATCTGCCTTCCAAAAACCGTATGGCATTCCTTTCCTTCTGCACCCTGCCGTGTGCCCGTACAGCAGTTTACGACCACATATGGGGTGTTTCTGTAAACTACAGAATCAGGGCCATAAATATTGAGTTTTGTTTGGCTGTTAACCCTTGCTTTGTAACTGGAAAAAAAATATTAAAATGGAAAATCTGCCAAAAAAGAGAAATTTTGAAATTGTATCTCTATTTTCCATTAAATCTTGTGCAACACCTAAAGGGTTAACAAAGTTTTGTGAAATCAGTTTTGAATACCTTGAGGGGTGTAGTTTCTTATATGGGGTCACTTTTATGGAGTTTCTACTCTAGGGGTGCATCAGGGGGGCTTCAAATGGGACATGGTGTAAATAAACCAGTCCAGCAAAATCTGCCTTCCAAAAACCATACGGCGCACTTTTCCCTCTACGCCTTACTGTGTGCCAGTACAGTAGTTTACGGCCACATATGGGGTGTTTTTGCAAACTACAGAATCGAGGCAATAAATATAGCATTTTGTTTGTCTGTTAACCCTTGCTTTGTTACTGGAAAAAATTGATTAAATTTAAAATTTGCCAAAAAATCCAAATTCTGAAATTTTATCACCATTTGCCATTAACTCTTGTGGAACACCTAAATGTTTGTAAAATCAGTTTTGAATACCTTGAGGGGTGTAGTTTCTAGAATAGGGTCATTTTTGGGTGGTTTCTATTATGTAAGCCTCACAAAGTGACTTCAGACCTGAACTGGTCTCTAAAAAGTGGATTTTTGAAAATTTCTGAAACATTTCAAGATTTGCTTCTAAACTTCTAAGCCTTGTAACGTCCCCAAAAATAAAATATCATTCCCAAATTGATTCAAACATGAAGTAGACATATGGGGAATGTAAAGTAATAACTATTTTTGTAGGTATTACTATGTATTATAGAAGTCGAGAAATTAAAACCTGGAAATTTGCAATTGTTTACACATTTTTGGTAAATTTGGTATTTTTTTAAAAATAAAAATGATTTTTTTTTACTTCATTTTACCAGTGTCATGAAGTACAATATGTGACAAAAAAAAACATTCTCAGAATGGCCTGGATAAGTCAAAGTGTTATCACCACTTAAAGTGACACTGGTCAGATTTGCAAAAAATGGCCTGGTCCTTAAGGTGAAATAAGTCTGTGTCCTTAAGGTGTTAAACAGTAAGTACATAAAAAAATTGGGCTGGGCATAACATTTTCAATAGATGGTTCCGCGAAAACAGAACGGATACGGAAGACATATGGATGCATTCCGTATGCATTCAGGTTTTTTTGCGGAACCATTGACTTGAATGGAGCCAAGAAACGTGATTTTGCGGGCAATAATAGGACATGTTCTATCTTTGAAAGGAACTGAAATGGAATGCATATGGAGTACCTTCTGTTGTTTTTCGGATCCATTGAAATGAATGGTTCTGTATACGGTCAGTATACTGAATGCAAAAGACGGAGGCCTTATACTTACCCTTTCTTTTGAAGCCACGGCTGGCTTTAGCTCCAAAAGTGCCATCAAAACTGAAGGTGTGATTCCAGCCTTAAAGTGTATACCCTCTAAATACATTTATCAGCTATCTACAGGATAGGGTATCAATGTATGATCGATAGGATCACTAGAAGGAGGTATGAAGTTAATTACTTTCAGATAATGATAAATGTAATTCATGAAAAAAGTCACATGTTTTAGGCCTCTTTCACACTTGCGTTGTTGGGATCTGGCATGCACTTCCGTTGCCGGAGGTGCCCGCCGGATCCGGAAAAACGCAAGTGTACTGAAAGCATTTGAAGACGGAACCGTCTTCCAAATGCTTTCAGTGTTGCTATGGCACCCAGGACGCTATTAAAGTCCTGGTTGCCATAGTAGGAGCGGGGAGCAGGGGAGCGGTATACTTACAGTCCGTGCGGCTCCCGGGGCGCTCCAGAGTGACGTCAGAGCGCCCCATGCGCATGGATGACGTGATCCATGCGACACGTCATCCATGAGTGTGGGGGGCCCTGACATCACTCTGGAGCGCCCGGGGAGCCGCACGGACGGTAAGTATGCTGCTCCCCCGCTCCCCGCTACACTTTACCATGGCTGTCAAGACTTTAGCGTCCCGGCAGCCATGGTAACCACTCTGAAAAAGCTAAATGTCGGCTCCGGCAATGCGCCGAAACGACGTTTAGCTTTAGGCCGGATCCGGATCAATGCCTTCCAATGGGCATTAATTCCGGATCCGGCCTTGCGGCAAGTGTTCCGGATTTTTGGCCGGAGCAAAAAGCGCAGCATGCTGCGGTATTTTCTCTGGCCAACAAACGTTCCGTTCCGGAACTGAAGACATCCTGATGCATCCTGAACGGATTTTTCTCTATTCAGAATGCATTAGGATAATCCTGATCAGGATTCTTCCGGCATAGAGCCCCGACGACGGAACTCTATGCCGGAAGACAATAACGCAGGTGTGAAAGAGCCCTTAAAGCACTGTTTGTGCTGTGCACATAGGATCACTGCCTGGAAAAATACTAAGGGGTCATTTATCAAACTGGGGTAAGGCTGGGTTGCCAACCTTTAAGAAATTTCTGAACAGTCCATAAAAATAGGCAACTTTTTTCCTGTGTTCATCTCCTGAATAAAAATAGATGTGTCTGTGAATTTTTACAGGCTGGCAGTACCTGACTAGAGGATTTTGGTGGTACTTATCATAATTTTACACCACGCAGAAATGCTGGTAATGAGTTGTTATCAGTATATTAAGCTATAGACACTTATTACTTATAATCTTTATCCTTCATTATGGTTTTTCGATTTGTCCTTTAAAAAATTTTGGCTGTTCATGATTTTGGGATAAGTTGTCCAGAAAAAAATATTCAGGTTGGCAAACCTGCTGTAAAGTAGAAATGCCTTAGTTGCCTATAGCAACCGATCAGATTCCACCTTTCATTTTGGACAGTTCCTTTTGAAAATGAAAGGAGGAATCTGATTGCTTGCTATGAACAACTAAGCCAGTTCTAACTTATATCAGTTTAATAAATGACCCCCTAAAACTATTTACTAGTGTTGAGCGAACCCGAACTGTAAAGTTTGGGTCCTTACCGAACTTTATGATTTTGGGTACCCGGACCCGAACTTTGCCGGAAAAGTTTGGGTTCGAGTATGGTGTTTGGGCATTTAATAAAGCTTGTTGAAAGGCTGCAAGGCAGCTAACCTACAAGCTTTTAAGCTCTAGGCACTTAGAAGCCATCACAGCCAGGCCTACTAATGGCATGGCTGTGATTGGTCTGTGCATCATGCGACCTAGCCTCTATAAAAGCTGCATCTCGTGTAGCACTGCCCATCAGCTCTGAGAAGTGCAGGGACAGGAAGCAGGCAATACACCATCTTTGCACCCCTTACACAGAAATATAATAATTAATCTGGCTGTTAATTCTGTAGGTGACCTATAGCGTTTTTTTTTTTGTTTTTTTTTGTGGGTACAATCCTCCATCTTTGTACCCCTGACACGAAAATATAATAGTTAATCTGTCTGTTAGTTCGGTGGGTGACATATTCCCATTTTTTTGTGTGAGGTACACCTGCACTGCATACATGACAGGGAAATACATATAGTTAATCTGTCTGTTAGTTCGGTGGGTGAAATATACCAAATTTTTGTGTGAGGTTACTGAGGTACACTTTTATTGCATACATGACAGGGAAATTAATATAGTTACTCTGTCTGTTAGATTGGTGGGTGACATACACTCTTATTGTGAGATAAACCTACACTGCATACCTAGAAGGGAAATAAATATAGTTAATCCGTCTGTTAGTTCGGTGGGTGAAATATACCCAATTTTTGTGTGACGTACACCTTTATTGCATATGTGACAGGGAAATTAATATACTGTAGTTAATCCGTCCTTTTAGTTCAGTGGGTGACATATTCACATTCTTGGTGTGACGTACCACCTGCATTGCATACGTGACAGGGAAATAAATATAGTTAATCCATCTGTTAGGGTGAAATACACTAAATTTTTGTGTGAGCTACACCTGCACTGCAATACGTGACAGGGAAATTAATATACAGTTGTGTTCAAAATTATTCAACCCCCACTGAAATTGAGTGTTTTGGCCAGTTTGACATTGATTTCGGAGGAAAAGGTGCTGGTCACACAGCGTCAGCCGCACAGCAAAAGAGGAAGCAGGGTGCAAAAGCAGAGTGGCCGTCCCCTAGCCAGTACGCCTTCTACTGATCACTATACCCAGGAACTGAGCACACCAAAGCCATCTCCAAGGAGTTCCCTGGCATGGCAGTTCTTCAGACAATGTGCTGACAACAAGATGCGAGCGGTTTGTACGCTGTGCAATCAGAGGCTAAAGCGAGGCATAAATGTTTTAAACCTGAGCACCACCTGCATGACCAGGCATCTAAATGAAAAGCACGAGCTGCAGTGGAGTAAACACCTCAAAAACCATGAAAGATCTCAGGCTCCTCCTGCTCCCTCTTTTGCTGCAGTCTTGGCCTCTTCCTCCCCCTCGGAGCGACAGTGGCACCTGCCACCCTGCAAACAGAGGATGTGGCAGCAACGCCACCACCTCCGTCACCATCACCAAGCATCACCACACTGCCCATGAAAGCGTTTAGCTGTCCATCTCCCAAACACTGGAGAGAAAGAGGAAGTACCCCCCTTCCTACCCGCGATCCCTTTGAAATGCTATCATTCCATCTGGTGGAGACAGAGACTTTTAAAAACCTTATGGCTGTGGCTGTCCCACAGTACATGGTTCCCAGCCGCCACTACTTTTCCAGGCGAGCCATCTCTTCCCTGCACAACCAAGTGGCAGACAAAATTAGGTGTGAACTGCACAACGCCATCTGTGGCAAGGTCCACATAAACACTGATATGTGGACCAGTAAGCACAGGCAGGGACGTTATATATCTCTAACTGCACACTGGGTAAATTCAGTGGTGGCTGGACCTGAGGCGGATAGCAGTTTGGCGCATGTCCTTCCGCCACCGAGGATTGCAGGACATTTCTCTTTGCCTCCTCCACCTACTCCGCTTCCTCCTCTACCACCTCCTCATCTTGTCAGCGTAACACCTTGACCACGAACTTCAGCACAGCCAGGGCGAAACAACAGCAGGCTGTTTTGAAACTCATCTATTTGGGGGAAAAACCCCACACCGTGCAGGAGCTGTGGACGGGCATGGAACAACAAACTGATGAGTGGTTGGTGCCACTGAGCCTCAAGCCCGGCCTGGTGGTGTGCGACAATGGGTGAAATCTCGTAGCACCTCTGGGCCTAGCCGATTTGACACACATCCCTTGCCTGGCTCATGTGCTGAATTTGGTGGTGCAGAGGTTCCTGAAAAATGACCCTGATATGTCAAAGATGCTGCAGAAAGTGTGGGCCATCTGTGTGCGCTTTCGGCGTTCTCACCCTGCTGCTGCTCGCCTGTCTGTGCTGCAGCGTAACTTCAGCCTACTCGCTCACCGCCTCATATGCGACGTACCCACAAGGTGGAACTCCACCTGGCACATGCTGGAGAGACTGTGCGAGCAGCAGCAGGCGATAGTGGAGTTTCATCTGCTGCACCACAGGGGAGTCGCTCTGCGGAACAGCACCACTTCACCCCCAAGGACTGGGCCTCCATGCGGGACATGTGTGCCGTGTTGCGCTGTTTCAAGTACTTTACCAACATGGCTAGTGCAATGATGCTGTCCTCAGCATTACTATCCCACTTCTATGTCTCCTTGAAAAAACACTTCGGGCCATGATGGAAGAGGAGGAGAAAGAGGGATAATTTCCACGGTTATCAGGCCACTCATTCACAAGTGGCTCGGAGGGGGGTTCCTGTAGTGATGAGCGGCAGGGGCAATATTCGAATTCGCGATATTTCGTGAATATTTGGGCGAATATTCGCCATATATTCGGGAATTCGCGAATTCATGATCTCCAGGCATTATTTTCTTGATTGCGATAATTCGCATAAAATTCGCATAAAATATGCGCATGAACTGGTATTTTTTTTAAAAAATCGAATATTCGCAATTACGAATATATTTAGCGATATTCTAAATATTCACGAATTCTCGAAGTGGCGATATATTCGCGATTAAAATTCGCAATTCGAATATTCGTGATCAATACTAGGTTCCTGCACCAACAGAGGCCAGGTACACAACTGTCCAGCCAAGGCACAGTTCTGGAGGATGATGAGGAGGAGGCTGATGATGAGGAGGAACCGTGTTCACAGCAGGTTGGCACCCAAAGCAGCTCATGGGCAGAGGACACAGACGATACACCTCCCACAGAGGACAGCTTGTCGTTGCCTCTGGGCAGCCTGGCACACATGAGCGACTACATGCTGAAGTGCCTGTGCAATGACCGCTAAGATGCCCACATTCTAACCAGTGCTGATTACTGTGTGGCCACCCTGCTGTATCCCCGCTACAAAGACAACGTGCCATCCTTAATTCCGTCACTGGATCGTGATCAAAAGATGCGCGAGTACAAGCACACGCTGGTAGATGCTTTGCTGATGGCATTCCCACCTGACAGCGGGGGCTCAGTGGAAGCACAGGGCGAAGGCAGAGGAGGAGGAAGAAGCTGCCAACGCAGCTGGGGCACCGCCAGCACCTCAGAAGGGATGGTTAGCATGGCCGAAATGTGGAAAAGCTTTGTCAGCATGCCGCAACAACCAGCACCACCAGCTGATATGGAACGTCTTAGCAGGAGGCAGCATTTCAGCAACATGGTGGAAAAGTACGTGTGCACACGCCTATACATACTGACTGATGGTCTGCTTCATTCAACTTCTGGGTCTCCAAATTGGGCACATGGCCTGAGCTTGCCCTTTTTGCCATGGAGGTGCTAGCCTGCCCTGTGGCCAGTGTATTGTCTGAAAGTGTATTTAGTACGGCAGGGAAGGGGGTGATCACAAACAAGCGCAGCCGCCTGTCCACAGCCAATGTGGACAAGCTCACATTCATTAAAATGAACCAGGCATGGATCCCACAGGACTTGTCCGTACCTTGTGCTGATTAGACAAGTATACCGGCCACACCCAGCCATTGTTATTCTCCAGTGCACTTTCTATTTACATTCTCTTTTCTATTTCCCAATGTTTTGGGGTCTTCACAAATTTATAAAAAATAAATAAATAAATAAATAAATAAATAAAGGAAAAAGAACTGAAAATAAAAAATCTGCAAAAACAATGTTGGCTACCTCCTCCTCCACCACCGCTTCTACCTACACCGCCACGTCCACCACCTTCTCAATCTCCCACTCCACTTTGACCTCCGCCTCCTAGTTCAAGATAAAAAAAAATATATATTCTATTTGTTATTTTATGTCATTTCCCTATCCACATTTGTTTGCAGGGCAATTGTCCTGCTCTTACCCCCATTTCCCTTCCTTTTGCAGCCCTCTAGCCCTTAATATGTCTATTTTACAGGCATTTTAGTGCTCCACAGTTCGGGTCCCCTCTTACTTCAATGGGGTTCGTGTTCGGGGTCAAGTTCAGACCAAGTTCGGGTCCCGAACACAAACTCTGAGCCGAAGTTCGGCTGAACCCGACAAACCTGAACTTCCAGGTGTTCGCTCATCCCTTCTATTTACCATTTTATTGCTACAACTAAAATTAGACTAAGAATTCTGCATATGTCCAAAGCAGGCATATAAAACATCACCACATGTACAACCCTTTATGGATAATTAGGGATTGTATCTTTAATAGATATTCTTCTAGGGATATAGGGTAGGGTGGAAGAGGTATTCAAACATCTGGTGATGTATAAAACCTCCAAAACCAGGGGGTCCCTGTGGCTTTTAGCTTTGTAGAGCTACTAACATCCACGTAAAACAATGGCAATGCCAACTTAATCTAATATAATGCTTGTTTTGGCTGTTGATAGCCAACAATCATCATATATGAGTCGTACAAATTGTCTGTCCCAATCAGTCAAGCTTAATGATTTATATCATTTTTAAAACATCTTGCAAAAACCACATCCTAACGGAATGCCCTGTACCTTCAGTATTGTTCCCTGAGGTAACATCTATGCCTGCGGCGCCAATTGTGTACCACAATTAGGGGAGGGGGTCTTCCATCTGCCCCTCTTCCTTTTACCTTCTTTTTTGGCACCTATCTGTGCATTTTATTCCACTGGGAATTATCCTTCCCAGTGGTTTTGTATTTGCGGGCGAGCATTTTCTACAGCAAGCATTTGTTGGTGAATATCTTCTCCGGCAAGTGAATTATTTATAGCCCACTTTTCATGTTCCCCTGATGAGAGGATTGTTTCTGCCTCAGAAACGTGCATGTCGGGATCTTTTCAGGGCAAAATAGGGAACGCAATTCCAGGGTTAGGTTCCGGATGGGGGCCCAACTAGTGGGACACTCCGTGGATAGACCAGTAGGGCTATTGTAGGGCCCTATAGGGTCACCCAGGGACATATAGGATCATCTTCCTGTGACTCCCTTATATCTCAAGGACCTGCCACCATCGAACCGGACTACCCTGTCAAGAAACTGTGAAACGAAGGTGTCTGAAGAGTCCATCATCTGTAGGGTAGGACACTGGTGCCGCCGTACACCTTCATGATACAGCTGTGCACCCTCTTGCATGGTGATCTTTTGCACCTAATCATTGTGTTTTTTTCTTTGATGCCGCCGCGCATTATGTATATATTGTTATATGTCATCTCCAACATCATTGCTTAATTGTGTACTTAAGGTGCCAGTGCATATCGGCCATTGCTACCTTATATTTGTGCACCTAAGGTGCTAGTGCATATCGGCTTTTGTTACCTTTTAGTGTCTTACAGTAAATGTACAAGTGTGGACACAGTTGTTTCTGTTTCCAAGGAGTCCATTGTGTGCGGGATCGTGGAAAACTGTATTCACATTGATCTTTCACTAATTTTGAGGGATATATCTTTTAATGTATAAGAAGTAAAAGTTACGTCTTAAATAGTCCAGATTACTATTCACTTCCCTTTTTTTCTTGATTCATGCGAGTGATCATATATACACTGCGTGCAGAATTATTAGGCAAATGAGTATTTTGACCACATCATCCTCTTTATGCATGTTGTCTTACTCCAAGCTGTATAGGCTCGAAAGCCTACTACCAATTAAGCATATTAGGTGATGTGCATCTCTGTAATGAGAAGGGGTGTGGTCTAATGACATCAACACCCTATATTAGGTGTGCATAATTATTAGGCAACTTCCTTTCCTTTGGCAAAATGGTTTAAAAGAAGGACTTGACAGGCTCAGAAAAGTCAAAAATAGTGAGATATCTTGCAGAGGGATGCAGCACTCTTAAAATTGCAAAGCTTCTGAAGCGTGATCATCGAACAATCAAGCGTTTCATTCAAAATAGTCAACAGGGTCGCAAGAAGTGTGTGGAAAAACCAAGTCGCAAAATAACTGCCCATGAACTGAGAAAAGTCAAGCGTGCAGCTGCCAAGATGCCACTTGCCACCAGTTTGGCCATATTTCAGAGCTGCAACATCACTGGAGTGCCCAAAAGCACAAGGTGTGCAATACTCAGAGACATGGACAAGGTAAGACAGTCTGAAAGACGACCACCACTGATTAAGACACACAAGCTGAAACGTCAAGACTGGGCCAAGAAATATCTCAAGACTGATTTTTCTAAGGTTTTATGGACTGATGAAATGAGAGTGAGTCTTGATGGGCCAGATGGATGGGCCCGTGGCTGGATTGGTAAAGGGCAGAGAGCTCCAGTACGACTCAGACGCCAGCAAGGTGGAGGTGGAGTACTGGTTTGGGCTGGTATCATCAAAGATGAGCTTGTGGGGCCTTTTCGGGTTGAGGATGGAGTCAAGCTCAACTCCCAGTCCTACTGCCAGTTTCTGGAAGACACCTTCTTCAAGCAGTGGTACAGGAAGAAGTCTGCATCCTTCAAGAAAAACATGATTTTCATGCAGGACAATGCTCCATCACACGCGTCCAAGTACTCCACAGCGTGGCTGGCAAGAAAGGGTATAAAAAAAGAAAATCTAATGACATGGGCTCCTTGTTCACCTGATCTGAACCCCATTGAGAACCTGTAGTCCATCATCAAATGTGAGATTTACAAGGAGGGAAAACAGTACACCTCTCTGAACAGTGTCTGGGAGGCTGTGGTTGCTGCTGCACGCAATGTTGATGGTGAACAGATCAAAACACTGACAGAATCCATGGATGGCAGGCTTTTGAGTGTCCTTGCAAAGAAAGGTGGCTATATTGGTCAGTGATTTGTTTTTGTTTTGTTTTTGAATGTCAGAAATGTATATTTGTGAATGTTGAGATGTTATATTGGTTTCACTGGTAAAAATAAATAATTGAAATGGGTATATATTTGTTTTTTGTTAAGTTGCCTAATAATTATGCACAGTAATAGTCACCTGCACACACAGATATCCCCCTAAAATAGCTAAAACTAAAGACAAACTAAAAACTACTTCCAAAAATATTCAGCTTTGATATTAATGAGTTTTTTGGGTTCATTGAGAACATGGTTGTTGTTCAATAATAAAATAAATCCTCAAAAATACAACTTGCCTAATAATTCTGCACTCCCTGTATGAACATAATTTTTTGATTCTCTTTAAGCTTCAGTATTGTTCCCATCCTCTTCCCTGGGGCGGCAAGTACCTGATAATATGCAGCTTGCATATTGGATTTGTCATACATCATCCCATGGAGGTTCAGCCATAGCAGGTCCTACATATGCGTGAGAGCTCAAAGAAACTCATTAATTTTGGAGACTTTCTTACCTTATTATTATACTTCTAAATGTCCTGATTTATTATTCAGGTAAGCCTGTTGTATATAGCCTTATCTTTATACCCAAGCTTCCATGACGATTGACGATGGACGTTGTGATGTATTAATGAAGAGTTTCTGAGAAAGTAAAGAATATGCAGTTTTTTGCAGATTGATATAAACCTTTGATTACTCAGGGAACACAGCAGGAAATGTGCAGATTCCTAATATATGCTACCTCCCCATTCAGTCTCCTTAAGTTTGCTAGTGTTCATTACCAGCATCATTATAAAGCTCCGACAGACGTGTTCTAAGTCAACAATAATTAGATTTTTCCATTTTATTCTAAGCACTGTTCAACTCAACAATCCCAAGTGCATTATTACTTTACTGTGAATCATACAATCAATAGAAATTCAAGGTAAAGTTGCTATAAAATGAAGAAGTAAAATTCTGATAAGTAAAGGGAAAGCATATCTATAGAAGAACAAAAGTAGAAAAGCATTGATGAAGTATAGAAATGCCCATATAGAACACATTACATTAAGTTCTATTATCATGTATATCAAGCAACATTGTTATGTTCACTATTGGTGACCATTCCAAGGTTGTCTAGACCTGATTGTGTTCCAGTCATTCTATAGTGTGCAGTCTAGTTATACGAGGAAGAAAGATTGTTTTGTGACCATTTATAATGGACAGTGGGAGTGGACCCACTGCACCAACACATTAAATCAGGTCTATCTCGACCTGCAATTATACTTTAGGGAGAATGTATCTTGGTGTACATCACTGTGCATAGCTAGTCCTTACTGTGTGTCAGAATGACAGGCCGTGCACATCAATAGTCCTAGCTAACACCTGGCTAAACCAAAAGAAAAGCCTTCAGTAAAGCAAAAAAAACTAACAAAAAACGCTATACACCCCTACAAGAGCTGTGCCCCAATGACTCTTTAGTGGAACAAAATAAGGACATGGAGGCAGTGCCAATAAAGTAGTGGAGACAAAAGTGTTCTTTTAATCCATGATGTGGCAGTGCAAACATATACATTTGAATCCCTTCTGTTAGCTGTAGAATGCCTGTGTGTCACACTTCAATTATTTGGTCAGTTATTCTCATCAGTCATTGTCAGCCCAAAGCGAGTGCGGGTCACAACCATGGAACAGGTGCAGATCTATTCATGATACTTACTGTAATCTGAGAGTGGGCTTGTCTCTTGAATGTGGCTCACAATAAGTGAAGGAAATAACTGACCTTACAGGTAAATGTTAGCATCAGATCTAATTTATTAGCGTGGATTTAACCGTGCAGTGGCCCAAAATTAAAGTAGTGGCCCTATAACAGTGGGGAGGGTGTCAGCAGGAAGGATGTGTTCACACCACTGTTTAATTTATTTTTACATTCTTCTGATCTGTTAGAAAGAACGCCCAAAAAATCAAATTCTGTATTTTGAGCATCCATCTTCAAACTGCCAGTATTTGGTTAGCAAGTGATCAGTATTTGGAAGGGAAAAACAGGAGTGGGCCCAAAACAGAGATAAAATTTGATGGAAATACAGTCCTGATCAAAAGTTTAAGACCACTTGAAAAATGGCAAAAAATCATATTTTACATTGCTGGATCTTAACAAGGTTCCAAGTAGACCTTCAACATGCTACAAGAAGAAATGAGAGTGAGACAAAACATTTTTTGAGCATTCAATTAATTGAAAATAACGATTAAACTGAAAAAGGCTGTTTTTCAGCTGATCCAAACTTTAGGACCACATGCTTTTAAAAGGCCAAATCTGTGCAAAGATGTGGATTCATTGTCACTTTGTCAGGTAGTCACACGTTGTGATGGCAAAGGCAAAAAAACCTCTCCCTTTTTGAACGTGGTTTGGTTGTTGAACTGCATAAGCAGGATCTCTCACAGCTCACCATCGCTGCTGAGGTGGGAAGCAGTAAGACAGTCATTTGGAATTTCTTAAATGATCCTGAGTGTTATGGAACAAAAAAGTCAAGTGGAAGACACCAAAAAATTTCATCAGCACTGAGCCGGAGGATCCAATTGGCAGCCCCATAACCATCAGACGGCATCTAGGACTGAAGGGCTTCAAAAACAAAAAACGTCTTCAAAGACCTCGTCTCCTTGAACGCCACAGAACTGCTCGTTTGGACTCTGCAAGAGAGCACCAAACATGGGACATTCAAAGGTGGAAGAAAGTTTTATTCTCTGATGAGAAAAAATGTAACCTTGATGGTCCTGATGGTTTCCAACGTTACTGGCATGACAAGCAGATCCTACCTGAGATGTTTTCTACGCGCCACAGTGGAGGGGACGCCATAATGGTCTGGCTATGTCCAGATGTTGCAGAGAGCATTCCTCATGACTGAGGGCCCTCGTCTGTGTGGTAACGACTGGGTTTTTCAAAAGGACAACGCTACAGTACACAATGCCCGCAGGACAAGGGACTTCCAGGAGAATAACATCACTCTTTTGGCCCATCCTGTGTGTTCCCCTGATCTAAATCCAATTGAGAACCTTTGGGGATGGATGGCAAGGGAAGTTTACAAAAATGGACAACAGTTCCAGGCAGTAGATGGCCTTCATGCGGCCGTCTTCACCACTTGGAGAAATGTTCCCACTCACCTCATGGAAACGCTTGCATCAAGCATACCGAAACTGATTTTTGAAGTGATAAACAATAACGGCGGAGCTACTCATTACTAAGTTCATGTTTGGAAGTTGGATTTCTGTTTTGGGGGTTTCGTTTTTTTTTTGGAGGTGTGGTCCTAAACTTTTGATTCAGTTTATTCGTTGTTTTCATTAAATTGAATGCTCAAAAAATGTTTTGTCTCACTCCCATTTCTTCTTCTTGCATGTTGAAGCTCTACTTGGAACCTTGTTAAGATCCAGCCATGCTAAATATGATTTTTTGCCATTTTTCAAGTGGTCTTAAACTTTTGATCAGGACTCTATTTGCATCTGTTCTGTGTTTTGGACCCACTCCTGCTTTTGTCTTCCATGTTAAGATCAAATCCGGATGTAAAATACTAACCGTGTGGTAGAGGCCTCATGCTCAATTTGCCTGAGTTTTGGCCATTTGTGTCTGAAATCGGTTTTATTCAGATGCATGCAGGACTTTAAGGCTCCATTCACACGTCCGCAAATAGGTCCGCATCCGTTCTGCAATTTTGCGGAACGGGTGCGGACCCATTCATTTTCTATGGGGACGGAATGGATGCGGACAGCACACAGTGTGCTGTCAGCATCCGCATTTGCGGAGCGCGACTCCGATCTTCAGGTCCGCAGCTCCGCAAAAGACAGAACATGTCCTATTCTTGTCCGCAGCTTGCAGACAAGAATAGAAATTTCTATAGGGGTGCCGGGCTGGTGTGTTGCGGATCCGCAATTTGCGGGTCCGCAACACACCACGGACGTGTTAATGGAGCCTTATGGTATCTTTCACATGGTCAGTATTTGGTCAGTTTTTTGCATCAGTATTTCATCAGTATTGATCATCATCAGTATATTTAATCAGTAGTATTTCATCAGTATCAGAAAAACAGGATTGGGTCCAATCACAGATAACATGTGGTGAAAATATTTGCATGTCTTCTATGTTTTGGACCTAGTCTCGCTTTTGGTTTCCAAATCATTATCAAATCGGATACAAAATACTGATTGTGTAACAGAGACCTGAAATGAAAGGACCTGAGAGGGTGGCAATTACATGAAGAGTCACAATAATGACCACAGAACAGAGTGGGTGGCAACAGCAGCGGCAGTAACAGCACAAGATGGTGGCAGATCACAGTCGGAGCAGATAGAAGTAGATGCAGTAGGTATGTAGCATCAGGCAAGTGGCAGTATTAGAATAGTGACAGCGTCACGTGGGCAGAAGTAAGGGGCCATTTGTCACAATATTCTGGTGTGGCAGCACACTACATTCAGAAAATTACTACAGAAGGATCTAGTCTGTTGTATCAGGCACCGGTGACTGGAAATCCTGCTTGATCCATCTTTATAAAGGTTAGTCTCTCAACATTTTGTGTTAAAAGGCAAGTTCTCTTTGGGGTAACTATGCCAACCGCCGCACTAAACACGTGCTCTGATGCCACACTGGCTTCCTCAGTAGGTGGCTGAAGAAAACTGCTCATAAGAGACTCAAGACTTAAGTTGCAGCATATGGAGCTGGTGCTGCTCCTGCCCCTTACCCCCTTCAGCAGTGGATAGAGATGAGCAAAATTTTCATAAATTCGATTCGAATGCTTTGCTGAATTTTTCCAAAACATTTGCTTTGTTCCGAATTAATTCATCATGAAGTGTGTTAAATCAGCTATTTCCCAGATTGCAAGGAGAGTGTATCTAGGTGTATATCACTGTGTATTGCAGCAACATGCATAGCTAGTCCTTTCTGATAGTGAAACAGTTAATGTGACAGGCAGGTGGACACCCCAAAAACAGTAAAATTAGAAAGCTTATTTACCCCAATTTGAGAATCAAAGAGGAATAGAATTGCTTATCTATTAAACAAGGTGGACACGCCAATAACAGTGTAAGGGGTTACACTCTCAGGCAGGGCGGCGGGCGGGCGGCCACAGGGTTAAAGTCCACACGTTACTTTATTTATAACACTCCGGCAATACAGGCACCCCAGTTATAATTCACTAGGTAAGGTGAAAGTCCCGCACCACAAAACATAAACCGAACCAAAATAAAACACCTGCCCATCTGGGCTCTGGCTAATACAGTGAAGATCCTAGCTCACCTATTAAACACAGGTCACACAGAGAATTTGCGTTCTCTAGCTAGCGGCGCAGCCATCTTCCCAGATTTTCTCCAGGCATTACTCTCCCCAGACTGACAGCCTGGACTGTGCATTATTACCCCTTGACTATCCCAGCTGGCTTCAGCTGGGGATCCCTCAGGCTAGGGGAAAATCTGTCCCGGAATGGGGTGGACTGGTGAGATCCCTCTACCAATCCTACCTTCTCCCAGTCCAATAAAATCCAGCCCATAAACTTAACAAAACACTCTCAGCAACCTACACATTGCTGAGACCATTTTAATCTTCTGGATTTTATTTACCTCACCCAGTTGAGGAAGCTGGGTGGGATATACACCCCTTCCAGGACTTTACCATACACCTTGCTGTTCACCTTACCACATATCCCCCGCCTTTTCTCCAGACCGGAGGTCTGGATATTTTTAGCCAACAAGCAGTGTATCCTGGACAAAGCATCTGCGTTCCACTGTAATTTCCCCGACCTATGTTCAACCTTGAAATTAAAATTTTGCAGAGAGAAACCACCTGGTCACTCTTGCGTTTTTTTTCTCTCTGTTTTGTTTCATCCAAGTTAAAGGAGCGTGATCTGTTACCAACTGAAATTTCCTACTCAGCAGATAATATTTAAGTGACTCCAGAGCCCATTTAATGGCTAGACACTTTTGTTCCACTATGGTATAATTTTTTTCTGCCGGGGTCAACTTCCTACTACATCACTGGGTGCTCCTCCCCATTTATCACCTGTGACAGGACCGCTCCCAAGCCTGTCTCAGATGCATCAGTCTAGACCAGAAACTCTTTTCTGAATTCGGGGAAATGAGCAATGGCTGTTGACAGAGAGCGGACTTTAGGCTCTGAAAGGCCTTTTCTGCCTCTGGGGTCCACTTCACCATTACTGACTTAGGGCCTTTGGTTAAGTCAGTCAATGGTGCTGCCATCGAGGCAAAATTCGGTACGAATCGGCGGTAGTACCCTGTTATGCTAAGGAAGGCCCTGACTTGTTTCTTTGTTAAGGGCCTAGGCCAGTCTTAAATCGCCTCTACTTTATTGATCTGGGGTTTAACCAGCCCTTTACCAATAATGTAGCCCAGATATTTTGCTTCCTCCAGACCCACTGCACATTTCTCAGGGTTTATGGTTAGGCCAGCATCACTAATGAAGTCTATAACGGCCTGTACCTTCCAGAGGTGACTTCTCCAATCAGATGAAAAAATGACCACATCATCAAGGTAAGCGGCAGCATAGTCCCGATGTGGCTTTAAGATCAGGTCCATCAACCTCTGAAATGTAGCAGGGGCTCCATGTAACCCGAACAGCATCACTGTGTACTGGAACAGCCCCTCTGGAGTGGAGAATGCCGTCTTTTCTTTTGCATCATCTGACAATGGTACCTGCCAATACCCTTTTGTAAGGTCGAGGGTTGTGATGTACCTTGCTTTCCCAAGCCTCTCAATTAGTTCATCTACTCTGGGCATGGGGTACGCATCAAATTTTGACACCTCATTTAGCTTCCGGAAATAATTACAAAATCTCCAAGTCCCATTATGTAGTGTCCCACTACATAAGGGTGGGCACTACTAAGGGTCATGTTGCCCCCACCTCCTGTGGTAAAATTATATGGTATTTTATATTGCATTGTAATGTGTATTTTCATGTTATCTCCTGTACCAGGCCTGCTAGGGGTGCAGTTTCTCCTCCTTAGCTGTAGAGGAAGCTAGGGAACCCCCTAGTATATATAGTTAGGCCCAGACAGGAAAGAGTTAGTTCAGTCCAGTCCAGGATGCTAAGTAGTTCAGTCTAGCCTGCCTGAGGTTCCTGAGTAAGAAAGCTCAGAAGTTAGTCCAGGAGAAGAAGTTCCCTCCTGAAGTTATCCTGCAGCTTACCAAAGTACAGAGCAGTGCTTATTTTAACTAGCAAAGTAGAAAGCTGAAAGGCAGAAGGTTATTTGCAGCAAGTAGATTCATGCCAGAGGAAGGTTCCCCTCCCAAGGATAAAGCCAGCTATTAGGCATCCGGACCTTGGAGAAAGTCAGACAGGATTCTGCAGAAAGTACAGCCTGATCTGTGAGTTTATTCCCTCTGAGTTATCTTGCTAGGATTTTTACCTGCATTTATGTCGAGCCTGCCTGATACCATTATCCTGCATATGGAACTTTATCTGAAGCCTGTAAATAGTTGAACTGTTCAGTAAAAAGGAGTTCTGGTTCACTACAACTTTGTGTACCTCAATTATTCCTACAACAAATCGGTGTGCCAGCGTTACCGGCACTGGCGTCACAAACTAAAAGGGATCTTGCCACCGCCACACTAAACTCCCAACACCCAGGGCACCTCACCTACCACCCGGCCTGGTACCTATATACAGAGAGTGCCCCAGAGGATCCATGTGCCAGCCTCTCCATCACTGCTGTACGCCTGCCCAGGGTCTTCTACAAACTGAGTACTAAGCGCAACCCTCAGTCTGCCTATTAACCTGTAACCTCACATTCACTCACCCTGCAGGACTGGCGTACTGCAATTAGGCTTTGGGATTAAAACAATAGGGCTTGACCACTCACTGGTAGATTCCTCAATGACCCCTAACTGAAGCATGCACCTGACCTCAGAGGATACCGCTTTTCTGCGTGCTTCTGGTATCCGGTAGGGCTTTAGATTCACCTTACTGTGGGGCTCAGTTCTCACGGAATGTTTTATCAGGTGGGTACGGCCTGGTAGGTCAGAAAACCTTCCTCTATTTTTCTGTAGAAACTCCTTTACTTCTTGTTTCTGGGGTACTGACAATACCTCACTAATTTTTACCAGAGGAATTAGTGGTGACACCTCCTTACTCATGGTCTGTGCGGCCACCAATGACTCCTGATCTTTCCATGGCTTGATCAGATTTACGTGGTAAATCTGGTATGGTCTTCTCCTTCCTGGTTGGTGCACCTTATAGTTCACCTCACCCACTTTTTCCACAACCTCGTAGGGACCCTGCCACTTTGCCAGAAACGTACTTTCTACAGTGGGAACTAGAATCAGGACCCTGTCCCCGGGATTAAAGTCCCTTACCTTGGCAGACCTGCTATAGATTCTGATTTGAGCCTCCTGAGCTCTTTGCAGATGTTCTTTAACAACGGTCGCTATCCTGTCTTGCATGTCAGCCACATGTTCGATGACGCTCTTATAGGGAGTAGCCTCAGACTCCCAGGTTTCTTTAGCTACATCAAGTAAACCCCTCGGGTGATGGCCATATAGTAACTCAAATGGTGAGAACCCTGTAGAAGCCTGAGGCACCTCCCTAACAGAGAATATAAGGTAGGGTAGGAGGCAGTCCCAGTCCCGACCATCCTTTTCTACCACCATTTTTAACATCTGTTTCAGCGTCTTATTAAACCTCTCAACCAACCCATCTGTCTGTCGGTGGTACACCGAGGTACGTATCTGGGTGATTTTGAACAACTTGCACAACTCTTTCATGACCCTCGACATAAAGGGTGTACCCTGGTCCGTGAGAATTTCTTTAGGGATCCGCGTGCGGGAGAACATGAAAAATAATTCCCGGGCAATATTTTTGGATGCCATGTTTCGCAAGGGTACCACTTCCGGGTATCGTGTGGCATAGTCCAACACAACCAAGATATACTGGTGCCCCCTAGCTGAACTAACAATGGGACCCACCAAGTCCATGGCAATTCTTTCAAAAGATACCTCAATGATGGTAATAGGCACCAAGGGACTCCGGAAATGTGAGGTCGGGGCACTTCTGGCAGGTTGGGCAGGACTCGCAGTATATTTCCACTTCCTTGTATACTCCAGGCCAGAAAAATCTTTGTAGTACCCTCTCCTGTGTTTT
Source organism: Bufo bufo (assembly GCF_905171765.1). Lineage (NCBI taxonomy): Eukaryota > Metazoa > Chordata > Amphibia > Anura > Bufonidae > Bufo > Bufo bufo. Next base: position 562,510,743 of record NC_053392.1, on the reverse strand, counting down.
GCTAACACCCAAATGACCCCCAAGTACGTGGTTATGTGCAAGATCTAGTACCATATGTCTATAGGGTTTGGGTACCAGAAGCTGCTCCACAATTTCATTGTTGCATTTATTAACTCGATGTAGCAGGTTTCCATCAATGGCAAAATGCAGAAATTCTTGGTCAGCTTCTGGTACCTGTGGTACACCATCTATCACAGTAACATTTCCGTGAACACTCATGAGAGCGGGGTCTCTCAATTGCTTTGTACCAAAGTTACCCCGAGACACCCCTAAGTCCAACACATTTTCCCCAGTTGGGTAAGCATCATCTTCACCAGCTAACACCTGCAATGGAAAAGTATCATTATCAGATACGTCACATAACCCCACATTTTCATCAGACATTTCAGGTAACATGACATCTTCATTTTGCACCTTATCAGCACCATTTTCTTTCAATGTTCTCTTCCTTTAAACCATTGGATTCAATGGGTCCCTTATAGCAATGATTATTTAAAGGAGAAGGCACAGATTCTGCAGGAATATTACTCTTCTTCCACAACTTCCAAAACAAGGGGAAGTCCGGGCCCAATATCATATCATGCATAAGTCTTTTTACAAAGCCGACTTCATAGGATACAGTCCCAGCCGGAGTCTCCAGCTTAACGCAAGCCACCGGGTATGACTTTGCATCTCCATGGATGCACTGCACATTTACTCTTTTGTCCGGCACATAATTCCCAGCCACGAAGCTGGGATGCACTAAGGTGACCAGACTACCGGAGTCCAACAGAGTAAAATAATTTAAATACAACAGTCACAAAATACACATAGATTTGCGTTCACTAATAGTGATCCTATGCGATAAAGAGTACCCTATAGTAACGTACCCACTCAGTGTACATAAACATACACAATCAGAATATAAACTGAGACTAAAACCGGTATAGTAGCAAAATATAAATATACTTTATTGAGTGATACATAAAAAATGTATTATACATAATGTAATGCATCAGATAAAAAAGGTGGACTACACCTGAGGGGACATAACGTAGTCACACAAAAATAGGGGAAAAGGGCAGTGAAGCAACCAAAAAATGAAGACATATATCGAGCACATTGACACATAAGGATATCACATCTATTTGTCATAAATGTCAAAAAAGACAGTACAAATATAGCTCTCTAGGCATACATATGCATATAAAAGAAAGAGACCTATCCAATGTGTCTAGAAATGTCACAAATGTCTAGATTGCATTAGTATGCACTTCCATGTCTCCACATGGACATAAAAAGCTGCCTGTGCACTATAAACAAAATCCCACATGAAGACATGCATGTGCATAACAGTCAATCACTTTAATGGTCCCATACACATGCACATAGTATCATCCGTCTCTTATGTAGAGAGCCAAATCCTATATACATGTGTGAGCATGCACATAAGTATCATAAGGCAATTAGGGCTGTTGCCAGTGCTTTAAAAAAGAGCCATATATGAAAGTAGCGGGGATTAATCACCTAGATGCCCGCATCCACAAAGTGAAAACAGGGATCACAGAGATCAACCCCTGCAGCATGCAAAAAGTAGCTAATTATGCCACAAGGAAAGTAATTGTTGTAACAAAAGGTAGCCTCACACTTTAAGGTTACATACCCATAAGAATAGAGAACTGTCCAACTCAGGAGAGCCACGTACCCCGACGCGCGTTTTGGCTGCGATGCCTTCTTCTGGGGGATGTGGCTCGTCCTTGACATGTGTCCATATTTAAAATGCCTGGCTCACCTGTATGTAATTAAATTGAATTTGCAGACTCCTTCGTCTGCCAAAAGTGACGTCACATCACCTGAGAAACGATGGGCGTGCCCTGCCACCCGATGGCCAGTCAGACGGCAGCGCACGCAGTTCCGCCCCATGACGCAGCGGTCACGTAATGGCTAGTCACGCGACTGTGGTATGCCAGACCTTGCAGGGGAATTATGTGTGAGGTCACGGTGTGAGCAATAGGTGTGCCGAGGTAAATACAGTTGTGGTTACTCACGGTTATGTCGTCCCTGGGCAGGCTCGCATAAGTGAAAAGGAGAATGGCACAAGGATTCTCTGGGGCACACTCTGGTGTAAGGGACTCTGGCCAGATGTGGGTTTGAGGTGCCCTTGGTGGTCTGTATTAATGTGCCAGTGGCAATGTTCCTTGTAATCGTGACGCTGATACCTTTTGGATGGAGGTACAACCATTTACTATAGTGTTAATAGAGGAATTGAGTCTGAGGCAAGCAGGGTGAAACTCCAAATGGAAGAGCGATCTATAGTAGTGGATTGCTCACCACTAGGAAGAATACTTGCAGGCCTTAACCCTGGGTTATGGAACCGACAGGGACAGAGTAGAGAGGCTAGGAAGGGGCCTCCCTCCAGAAATTCAGCTACATGGCTGTTGCTTTCTTGAAGGCTCATGAGAGAACTGCATTCAACTGAATTCTCACTTGGATTTACCTGAGCTCATCAGCACTGGTTTGGATTTATCTCAACCAGGAACTGAACTGCTCTACACAGCACACAACTGCACAGGACTACACGACTGCACTGCACAGCCTAACTTAGGTCTGAGCTAAGCTTTTTATACACACTGATACTGCTCCATCCTGTGGAGAATCGAGTTTAGTGCACCCTGACTAGGCCTGTATAGAGGATATTTGCATGTAAAATCACATTGTAACATGGAGAATATGACAGGAGATACAGCCGGGTCCATAAATATTGGGACATGGACACAATTCTAAAATTTTTGGCTCTATACACCACCACAATGGATTTGAAATGAAACAAACAAGATGTGCTTTAACTGCAGACTGTCAGCTTTATTTGAGGGTATTTACATCCAAATCAGGTGAACGGTGTAGGAATTATAACAGTTTGAATATGTGCCTCCCACTTGTTAAGGAACCAAAAGTAATGGGACAATTGGCTTCTCAGCTGTTCCATAGCCAGGTGTGTGTTTTTCCCTCATTATCCCAATCACAATGAGCAGATAAAAGGTCCAGAGTTCATTTCAAGTGTGCTATTTGCATTTGGAATCTGTTGCTGTCATCTCTCAACATGAGATCCAAAGAGCTGTCACTATCAGTGAATCAAGCCATCATTAGGCTGAAAAAACAAAACAAACCCATCAGAGAGATAGCAAATCACTAGGCGTGGTCAAAACAACTGTTTGGAACATTCTTGAAAAGAAGGAACGCATCGGTAAGCTCAGCAACACCAAAAGACCCAGAAGAGCATGGAAAACAACTGTGATGGATGACCGAATAATTCTTTCCCTGGTGAAGAAAACACCCTTCACAACAGTTGGCCAGTGGAAGAACACTCTCCAGGAGGTAGTTGTATGTGTGTCAAAGGCAACAATCAAGAGAAGACTTCACCAGAGTGAATACAGAGGGTTTACCACAAGATGTAAACCATTGGTGAGCCTCAAAAACAGGAAGTATGCCAAACGACATCATAAAAAGCCTTCACATTTCTGGAACAACATCCTATGGACAGATGAGACCAAGATTAACTTGTACCAGAGTGATGGGAAGAGAAGAGTATGGAGAAGGAAAGGAACTGCTCATTATCCTAAGCATACCACCTCATCAGTGAAGCATGGTGGTGGTGGTAGTGTCATGGCGTGGGCATGTATGGCTGCCAATGGAACTGGTTCTCTTGTATTTATTGATGATGTGACTGCTGACAAAAGCAGCAGGATGAATTCTGAAGTGTTTCGGGCAATATTATTTGCTCATATTCAGCCCAATGCTTCAGAACTCATTGGATAACGCTTCACAGTGCAGATGGACAATGACCCAAAGCATACTGCAAAAGCAACCAAAGAGTTTTTTTAAGGTAAAGAAGTGGAATGTTATGCAATAGCCAAGTCAATCACCTGACCTGAATCCAATTGAGCATGCATTTCACTTGCTGAAGACAAAACTGAAGGGAAAATGCCCCAAGAACAAGCAGGAACTGAAGACAGTGGCAGTAGAGGCCTGGCAGAGCATCACCAGGGATGAAACCCAACGTCTGGTGATGTCTATGCGTTCCAGACTTCAGGCTGTAATTGACTGCAAAGGATTTGCAACCAAGTATTAAAAAGTGAAAACTTTATTTATGATTATTATTATGTCCCATTACTTTTGGTTACTTAACAAGTGGAAGGCACATATGCAAACTGTTGTAATTACTGCACCGTTCACCTGATTTGGATGTAAATACCCTCAAATTAAAGCTGACAGTCTGCAGTTAAAGCACATATTGTTTGTTTCATTTCAAATCCATTGTGGTGGTGTATAGAGCCAAAAATTTTAGAATTGTGTTGATGTCCCAATATTTATGGACCTGACTGTACATATTTGACATTTGACAACGCCATTTGCGCAAGTGACTTGGAGGGACTCCCTGCCTCCATCTCCACTGCATACTGCCATGGTGTGCCTGGGTCCTCTGCCTTGTCTTCCTCATCTCCTTTTTGCTCCTCCGGCTGCTCCTGCTCCTCCTCTCCTGTCACCTGTGTAAAAAAAAAAAAACACCCATTTCACTATACATTGCTTTTGCTCCAATGTCCTCCTCCTCCTCCTCCTCCAGTACAGCCCCCACAGGGCTCATGTGGCCGTGAGATGTAGGCGCCACATCTCCAGTTCCCTGACCAGCTAGATTTACCAGCATCTTTTCGAGGATATGAATCAGTGGATTAACATTGTTCATCCCGTAGTCCTGGCGACTGACAAATAAAGTGGCCTCCTCAAAGGGCATGAGCAAACGGCAGGTGTCACACATGAGCTGCACCGGCTGACATCGAAGTTACACAGAGGAGTACTCCTGTCCGCTTGGATCATCAAGAAATCGTTTATGGCCTTTCTCTGTTCGTATAATCGGTCCAACAACATATGGAGGGTGGAATTCTAACGGGTGGAAACATCACATATCAGCCTATGTTGGGGGACTCCGTTCTGCGGAGGTGTGATTGAACACTTGTGACATGCAGGGAACATGGCTCATCCCTCCTTGACGCAGCGCTGACACATGTTCTTCCCGTTGTCGGTCACCATGGTTCCGATTTTGAGTTGTTGCGGAGAAAGCCAGAATTTAATTTCTTGATGAAGGACACGGAGCAGTTCCTCCCCTGTGTTACTCCGTTCGCCCAGGCAAACGAGGTGCATAATATCGTGACACGCCGTGCCCTGCACATGTGGTATGCTGGAGGAGCACTGAATTGTCCCTGCAGTGGAGGCTGAGGACACATAGTAACATAGTACATAAGGCCGAAAAAAGACATTTGTCCATCCAGTTCGGCCTGTCATCCTACAAGTTGATCCAGAGGAAGGCAAAAAAACCCTGTGAGGTAGAAGCCAATTTTCCTCACTTTAGGGGAATAAAAAATTCCTTCCCGACTCCAATCAGGCAATCAGAATAACTCCCTGGATCAACGACCCCTCTCTAGTAGCTATAGCCTGTAATATTATTACACTCCAGAAATACATCCAGGCCCCTCTTGAATTCCTTTATTGTACTCACCATCACCACCTCCTCAGGCAGAGAGTTCCATAGTCTCACTGCTCTTACCGTAAAGAACCCTTTTCTATGTTTGTGTACAAACCTTCTTTCCTCCAAACGCAGAGGATGTCCCCTCGTCACAGTCACAGTCCTGGGGATAAATAGATGATGGGATAGATCTCTGTACTGCCCCCTGATATATTTATACATAGTAATTAGATCTCCCCTCAGTCGTCTTTTTTCTAACGTGAATAACCCTAATTTTGATAATCTTTCAGGGTACTGTAGTTGCCCCATTCCAGTTATTACTTTAGTTGCCCTCCTCTGGACCCTCTCCAGCTCTGCTATGTCTGCCTTGTTTACAGGAGCCCAGAACTGTACACAGTACTCCATGTGTGGTCTGACCAGTGATTTGTAAAGTAGTAGGAATATGTTCTCATCACGGGCATCTATGCCCCTTTTGATGCAACCCATTATCTTATTGGCCTTGGCAGCCGCTGCCTGACACTGTTTTTTGCAGCTTAGTTTGCTGTTTATTAAAATTCCTAGATCCTTTTCCATGTCAGTGTTACCGAGTGTTTTACCATTTAGTATGTATGGGTGACTTGCATTATTCCTTCCCATGTGCATAACTTTACATTTCTCAGTGTTAAACCTCATCTGCCACTTATCTGCCCAAGCCTCCAATCTATCCAGATCCCTCTGTAGTAGTATACTGTCCTCTTCAGTGTTAATTACTTTACACAGTTTAGTGTCATCTGCGAAAATTGATATTTTACTATGCAAGCCTTCTACAAGATCATTAATAAATATATTGAAGAGAATAGGGTCCAATACTGACCCCTGAGGTACTCCACTAGTGACAGTGACCCAATCTGAGTATGTACCGTTAATAACCACCCTCTGTTTTCTATCATTGAGCCAGTTACTTACCCACTTACAGACGTTTTCTCCGAGTCCGAGCATTCTCATTTTATATACTAACCTTTTATGAGGTACAGTGTCAAATGCTTTGGAGAAGTCCAGATACACGACATCCATTGATTCGCCGCTGTCAAGTCTAGTACTTACCTCCTCATAGAAACTGATTAAATTAGTTTGACATGACCGATTCCTCACGAAGCCATGCTGATATGGCGTTATTTGCTTATTTCCGTTAAGATGCTCTAACATAGCATCTCTCAGAAAACCTTCAAACAGTTTACCCACAACAGATGTTAAACTTACCGGCCTATAGTTTCCAGGCTCTGTTTTTGGACCCTTTTTGAATATTGGCACCACATTTGCCATGCGCCAATCCTGTGGGACATTCCCTGTCAGTACAGAGTCCACAAATATCAGAAATAAGGGTCTGGCTATGACATTACTTAATTCCCTTAGGATACGGGGGTGTATGCCATCCAGTCCTGGCGATTTGTCTATTTTGATTTTTTTAAGTCGCTGTTGTACTTCTTCCTGGGTCAGACAGGACACTTTTAATGGCGAATTTATTTCAGCATTCAGCATTTCATCTGACAGTTTATTTTCCTCAGTGAATACATTGGAGAAAAAAATATTTAACAGCTTTGCTTTCTCCTCATCGCTCTCTGCGACTCCCCCCTCATTACTCTTTAAAGGGCCGACACCTTCAGATTTATACTTTTTAACATTTATATAATTGAAGAACATTTTAGGGTTAGTTTTACTCTCTTTGGCAATTAATCTCTCGGTCTCTAGTTTGGCCGCTTTTATTTGTTTTTTACATGTTCTGTTTTTTTCCTTATAGTTTTTCAGTGCTTCCGTGCTACCCTCCTGTTTTAGTGTTTTATATGCTTTCTTTTTGTCATTTATTGCTTTCTTTACAGTTCTGTTTATCCACATTGGTTTCTTTTTGTTCCTTAACCTTTTATTCCCATACGGTATGTACCTCTCACAATGAGATTTTAGGATGTTTTTAAAGATATCCCATTTTTTGGCTGTATTTTTATTTTTGAGGACTTTGTCCCAGTTAGTTAGGCCTATGGCCTCTCTTAGTTGGCTAAATTTAGCTTTTTTGAAGTTTGGTATTTTTGTTCCTCCCTGTAGAAACGCTCTTTTGAATGATAATTGGAAGGTTATTACTTTATGGTCACTATTTCCCAGGTGTCCCCCAACCTGCACGTCTGTTGTTCTGTCAGGTCTATTGGTTAATATTAAGTCCAGTATGGCCGTCCCTCTAGTCGGGTCCTGAACCAGTTGGGAGAGATAATTGTCTTTGGTTATTGCCAAGAATCTGTTTCCTTTATGAGATATACAAGTTTCAGTTTCTTAGTCTATATCTGGGTAGTTGAAGTCCCCCATAATAACCACCTCATTATGATTTGCCGCCTTGTCTATCTCGTTTAGTAGTAGATTTTCTGTGGACTCTGGTATATTAGGTGGTTTATAGTAGACTCCTATTAGTAATTTATTGTTGTTTTTAGCTCCATGTATCTCTACCCATAGTGACTCCACATGTTCATGTCCCTCACTTATATCTTCACGGAGTGTGGCCTTTAGACAAGACTTTACATAAAGGCAGACCCCTCCACCTCTCCGGTTTTGACGATCCTTTCTGAACAGACTGTAACCTTGTACATTAACTGCCCAGTCATAGCTATCATCCAGCCATGTCTCAGTTATTCCCACTATGTCATAGTCCTCCTCACACATCACTAATTCCAGTTCACCAGTTTTATTAGTCAGGCTTCTGGCATTAGTATACATACATATGAGAGGTTTATGTATATTTTTTACCCTACACCTTTCCTTCTGAACTGTTCTTGTCCCTCCTTCCATTTCTCCCCCAGTCCCACTACCTTGCCCCCGGTCTCTATCTGCACTATCTTCCCCTTCTATAGTGTAATTACCCTCCCCCCCAGTCCCTAGTTTAAACACTCCTCCAACCTTCTAGCCATCTTCTTCCCCAACACAGCTGCCCCTTCCCCATTGAGGTGCAGCCCGTCCCTACGATAGAGCCTGTAGCCGACAGAGAAGTCGGCCCAGTTCTCCAGGAACCCAAACCCCTCCATCCTACACCAGTTCTTGAGCCACTTGTTAATTTCCCTAATCTCCCGCTGCCTTTCTTGTGTGGCCCGTGGTACCGGTAGTATTTCGGAAAATACTACCTTTGAGGTCCTTGCCCTAAGCTTTTGCCCTAAATCCCTGAAATCATTTTTAAGGACTCTCCACCTACCCCTAACTTTGTCATTGGTTCCGATATGGACCATGACCGCTGGATCTTCTCCAGCCCCTCCCAGTAATCTGTCAACCCGATCCGCGATATGTCGAACTCTAGCGCCAGGAAGACAGCACACTGTTCGGCGATCACGGTCCTTGTGACAGATTTCCCTATCTGTTCCCCTAATAATTGAGTCTCCCACTACCAGCACCTGTCTGGCCTGCCCTGCTCTCCTGGTCCCCTGCTTACCGGAGCTGACATTCCCCTGACTGGCAGAGGAAGTGTCCGGCTGCGGCAGTGCCGTCCCTGGACTGATATCCCCCTCATCTGCCAAACGTGCAAACTTGTTGGGGTGTGTCAGATCAGGGCTAGCCTCCCTGGCACTCTTCCCTCTACCCCGCTTTCTAACTGTTACCCAGCTAGCTACCTCACTTTCCTCAGCCTCCTCTCTGTCACCCTCTCCCTCATCTACCCCAAAGAGTGCTTGCTCGGTGAGAAGCAAACTTTTTTGCAAATTGTCAATGCCTCTCAGTGTTGCCACTTGCCCATTTAGAGACTCGATTAGCGATTCCAAACGGGTAATTTGCTCACATCTTGAACAAAGAAATGAGGAGGATGAGGAGTCAGAGGCGGACATTTTTGCAGGACTAACGTCGTGAGAATGTTGAAGCGGAAGCGGCGTCACCTCGCCAAGTTGCTGGTGTAGCTGGGCAGGAAAAACATTTATCCAGTGGGCCGTAAAGGACATATATTGTCCTTGACCGTAGTTAAAGATACCGACCAATTTTCCCAAAAAAGGCTGTATTACAAACAAACAAATTTCACCACTGAATGCATTTTCTCAGTCACTACAGAAGAAAGTATAAATTCACCAACCAATTTTCCCAAAAAAGGCTGTATCACAAACTAATTTTATCACTGAATGGCTAATCGACAAATTGTTTGTCCCTACTGAAGATATTCTACAATCAATGTATAAAGTGTAAGGGGCGGCTCACCCAGATTTAAGATTTCTATGGTGCTCCAACTGAGATTAATGCACCAAAATCAATGGATTAGGAAAGTTACAGAATTGGAGTATGTAGAAGGGCACTCAACATAAGGAGTCACATGGAAACCGGAGGATTCTAATAAATATTATGATTTATTGAACATGATCTAAAATAGACGACAATGGCAGCATAAAATCAGCAACAATAATATCAGCAACAATAAAATCAGCAACAATAAATGATGTATCATAGAAACATAAAACAGAATGGCAATAGATATAGCAATGTAGATACTGTTTTCAATTAAAAAGGGGTTGCAATTAAAATGTCCAGTACCACAAAAATGGAACTGCAAAAGTGTGCAGGTCAGTAACACATCCAGACTTGAGTCCTAAATCTGAAGGTGTGAGGACTTATAATAATATTGTATATTGAAGTGAATAATCGTATGGCAATAAAATCGGCATAGCAATATTTGACGAAATTGTATAAAGGAATCTTTACTTATCTTTGTGCATAGGAGCTTGTATGCGACCTTCTGCTTGTAATCACAGTCAGGCTGTACGCTGTAGGGTGTAAAGGTTTTGTGTTCTGCGTCCCATGTGTATCGGGCTTAACTTTCAGCGTCCCACGTGTTACTATCTTGGAACACTGATTCTGTAATTTCCAACCCAGACACTACAATAATCGATTCCCGCACATTCAACTAATCTTTTTCGGGTACAGCAAAAACTGGTGCTTGCCTCTGCCTCGATCCTGTGGGCGTTCCTCTCCAGGTTCTGTGTCTTTTGGGTGATTAGAGATAGTACTCCTTTGTCTTTTTTCTTCAAATAAATAAAGTCCAGTTAGTGTGGATTATGATGATATCCCCACTATGTAAGTCAATAAGTTGAGCACCAAACGCGTTTCGGAGTGTTATTTTATTCCTTTCTCAGTGGTAATGCTTGCATAGAGTGTTCGCTGCCTTTATATCCCTCCTTCCTGAGTTCCTTACAAAAAGTGGACTGAATTCCAATTAAAAAACACTTATAAATGAGGTGGCTCTTTTTATGCATTTTTAATGCGTTTTTTGGTGTTTGATGCGTTTTTTGGTTGTATGGCCCATTATTGTCCTGTATATCATAACTGATGGGTCATTTTCTATTAAAACTATTGCTTTCACTAAATACAATAAAAATTACAATAAAAATTACATAAAACTATGCTAAGATTAAAAAAGAATATGATACAAATGCACAAAATCCAGAGTGAATTGATCATTTGAGGACCTGGTGTATACATTTGTTTTCAACTTAAGTTGACTTAAATTATGTTGACTCAAAATGTGTATAGTCAATAGGTGAGGGCCCTCCATCGAGGCAGAACCCCCGCGTCATGAATGACCACACGGGGGTACCGCGTCAATGGGGGGTCACCCACCCACAATTCAAAGGAAGCCAAAAATTTCAAGATCGGCATTTAACCCATTGGGCAACAGGCTTCCAAATTCAAATATACGTCTAGACTCTGCCCTTGACATCCTAGCAACATGGTCACCGCCCCTCCAATGTCGGTCAATTTGTTCCAATGCTGCAAACGTGAGACCCTTTGGATCTTTATTATGTATCATTTTAAAATGTCTAGATAATGAATCTTTCTCAAATCCATTCTTGATATTAGTTATATGTTCTGCTATTCTAGTGTTCAGAGCTCTTTTGGTCCTTCCAATATACTGCTTAGCACATGGACACTGGATTATATATATCGCATTGCAGGTACTACATGTAAGATTTTTTTTTATCTCAAATGAAAAAGAATTTTGTGTTGATGCTATTTTAGTTGTTTTTGTAGGGAATGATGTGTTCCTACAATTGATACATCTTCCACATCTGTGGAAGCCCTTCATATTTAACCACTTCTGCATGGATCCCTCGTTTGTTCTAGAATTTTTAATAAAAGGGGCTATTTTTATTCCCAGACTTGAGGCTCCTGTATATACTATTTGTGGTGAATCTGATATTAGAGATCCTATGGTTTTGTCTTCTTGGATATAATGCCAGTGTTTGTATATTATATGTTAATTTTTTTTATATTGTATATTGAAGGGAAGCATTATACGAGGTGTTTCTTCTTGTTTTTTGGGGTTGATTAAATTCGTTTGAAAGAAAGTTTTTCTATCCATTGTTTTTAATTTTTGTAAAGCATTGTCTAATATTTTTTCAGGGTAGTCTTTCGTTATAAATTCTTATCTCATTTTCCTGGATTAGTCTTAGTGCAATTCCTCTTTATTCTACGGAATTGGCCTAGAGAGATATTTAACAACCACCTAGGCAGATGGCAACTAGAGAAACAAATAAAGCTGTTCTTCGCGACAGGTTTCTTATATGTGTTACAGATATAGTGATCTCAATCTAGTGTAATCTGTAAATCAAAAAATTCTGTGAATTAATTATTAACTCCTTAAGGACCGGGCTCATTTTCGCTTTTAGGACCAGGCCATTTTTTGCAAATCTGACCAGTGTCAATTTATGTGACTTATTTAGGCCATTCAGAGTTTGTTTTTTTGTTACATATTGTACTTCATGACACACTCAAAAGAAATCCTTTTTATTTATAAAAAAATATAAAATTTGGCAAAAAAAATTAAAAATTTGCAAATTTCCAAGTTTCAATTCCTCTACTTCTATAATACATAGTAATACCTACAAAAAATAGTTATTACTTTACATTCCCCATATGTCTACTTAATGTTTGGATCATTTTGGGAATAACATTTTATTTTTTGGGGCTGTTACAAGGCTTAGAAGTTTAGAAGCAAATCTTGAAAATTTATCAGAAATTTTCAAAAACCCACTTTTCAAGGACCAGTTCAGATCTGAAGTCACTTTGTGAGGCTTACATAATAGAAACCAACCAAAAATGACCCCATTCTAGAAACTACACCCCTCAAGGTATTTAAAACTGATTTTACAAACGTCGTTAATCCTTTAGGTGTTCCACAAGAGTTAATGGCAAATGGTGATAAAATTTCAGAATTTAGATTTTTTGGCAAATTTTCCATTTTAATCAAAATATTCAAAATTTCACTTTTTTTGCAGATTTTCCATTTTAATATATTTTTTCCAGTTACAAAGCAAGGGTTAACAGCCAAACCATACTCAATATTTATGGCTCTGATTCTGTAGTTTACAGAAACAGCCCATATGTGGTCGTAAACCGCTGTACGGCACACGGCAGGGCGCAGAAGGAAAGGAATGCCATACGGCTTTTGGAAGGCAGATTGCTGGACTGGTTTTTTGACACCATGTCCCATTTGAAGCCCCACTGATGCACCCCTAGAGTAGAAACTCCAGAAAAGTGACCCCATTCTAGAAACTACACCCCTCAAGGTATTCAAAACTGATTTTACAAACGTTGTTAACCTTTTAGGTGTTCCACAAGAATTAATGGAAAATAGAAATACAATTTCAAAATTTCACCCCTAGAGTAGAAACTCCAAAAAAGTGACCCCATTTTAGAAACTATGGGATAGGGTGGCAGTTTTGTTGGTACTATTTTAGGGTACATATGATTGTTTTACACTTTTTGTGAGGCAAGGTAACAAGAAATAGCTGTTTTGGCACCGTTTTTATTTTTTGTTATTTACAACATTCATCTGACAGGTTAGATCATGTTGTATTTTTATAGACCAGGTTTTCACGGACGCGGTGATACCTAATATGTATATATTTTTTTATTTATGTAAGTTTTACACAATGATTTCATTTTTTAAACAAACAAAAAATCATGTTTTAGTGTTTCCATAGTCTGAGAGCCATGGTTTTTTAAGTTTTTGGGCACTTATCTTGGGTAGGGTAAGATTTTTGCTGGATGAGATGATGGTTTTATTGGAACTATTTTGGGGTGCGTATGACCTTTTGATCGCTTGCTATTACACTTTTTGTGATGTAAGGTGACAAAAAATTGCTTATTTAGCACAGTTTTTATTTTCTATTTTTTACAGTGTTCATCTGATGGGTTAGGTCATGTGATGTTTTTATTTTAATTTTTTTACGGTATTCACCTGAGGGGTTAGGTCAGGTGATATTTTTATAGAGCTGGTCGATACGGACGCGGCGATAACTAATATGTATACTTTTTTTTTATTTATGTAAGTTTTACACAATAATATCATTTTTGAAACAAAATAAATCATGTTTTAGTCTCTCCATATTCTGAGAGCCATAGTTTTTTCAGTTTTTGGGCGATTATCTTAGGTAGGGTCTCATTTTTTGCAGGTTGAGATGACGGTTTGATTGGCACTATTTTGGACTGCATATGACTTTTTGATCGCTTGCTATTACACTTTTTGTGATGTAAGGTGAAAAACTTCAAAAGGTAAATCATCAAGTTCTGCTTCATCTGCTACTTTGGGCAAAGTTGATGTAGGAATTGATGCTTTTACTCTGACCTGCAGTTCCCGTTTTCTCCTGTCTGCCAGGGTGGCGCTAGAGAGCAAGGTCATTTCTTGTGAGATTTTTGTCGATAGTGGAGCGGCCGTCAATCTTATTGACACTCAATTTGTAGCCATGCATGGTTTTCAGGTTTGCACATTAGAAAAGGATATACCTGTTTTTGCTATTGACTCTGCTCCACTCTCACAGAGATCTCTGAAGGGCATTGTTCACAATATCCGGCTAGCTGTAGGTGACACTCATGTGGAGGATATATCTTGTTTTGTCCTTAACGGATTGCCTTCTCCTCTAGTTTTGGGGTTACCCTGGCTCACTAGACATAACCCCACTATTGATTGGCAAGGAAGGCAAATAAATGAGTGGAGTGACTTTTGTAGAGAGAATTGTCTCACAGCGACTTTTGCAGAGGTGTCTACTAAAACTGTGCCATCATTTCTCTCTGATTTCTCGGACGTGTTTTCCGAGAGCGGTGTTCAGGAGCTACCTCCTCACCGGGAGTTTGACTGTCCCATTAACCTCATTCCCGGCGCCAAGCTGCCAAAAGCACGCCTCTACAATCTCTCACAACCGGAAAGAATCGCAATGCGAACTTATATCTCTGAGAGTCTCGATAAGGGGCATATTCGTCCCTCAAAGTCACCTGTGGCCGCGGGTTTTTTTTTTGTTAAAAAAAAAGATGGCTCTCTGAGACCTTGCCTAGATTTTAGGGAGCTGAACCGTATCACGATTCGCGATCCCTATCCCCTTCCTCTGATCCCGGACCTCTTCAACCAAATTGTTGATTTGAGAGGCGCGTACAACCTGGTCAGGGTCAGAGAGGGGAATGAATGGAAAACGGCCTTTAATACCCCTAACGGCATTTCGAGAATCTCGTTATGCCTTTCGGCCTGATGAATGCTCCGGCCGTCTTTCAGCATTTTGTTAATAGTATTTTCTACCATTTAATGGGGAAATTTGTATTGGTGTATCTTGATGATATTTTGATTTTTTCCCCTGATGTTCAGACCCATCAGGATCATCTTTTTC
The DNA here is from genome assembly GCF_905171765.1 of Bufo bufo. Lineage (NCBI taxonomy): Eukaryota > Metazoa > Chordata > Amphibia > Anura > Bufonidae > Bufo > Bufo bufo. The sequence goes on along the minus strand of NC_053392.1, from coordinate 562,495,605 downwards.
AGGTTCTGCAGATTCTGCGGGAAAATAAATTGTACGCCAAGCTGGAGAAATGTCTTTTTATGGTATCGGAGATTCAATTCCTGGGTTTTCTCCTCTCTGCTTCTGGTTTTCGCATGGATCCGGAGAAGGTCCGTGCTGTACTTGAGTGGGAGCTTCCTGAGAATCAGAAGGCATTGATGCGCTTTCTGGGTTTTGCGAACTATTACAGAAAGTTCATTTTGAATTATTCCTCTGTTGTCAAACCCCTTACTGACATGACAAAAAAGGGGGCAGATTTTTCCTCTTGGTCGGAGGAGGCGCTTGCAGCCTTTTCTAAGATTAAAGAGAGTTTTGCGTCTGCTCCCGTCTTGGTGCATCCCGATGTTTCCTTACCTTTTATTGTTGAGGTGGATGCTTCCGAGGTGGGTGTGGGTGCGGTTTTGTCCCAGGGCCCTTCTCCTGCCAAATGGCGACCCTGTGCCTTTTTCTCTAAAAAACTCTCCCCGGCAGAGAGAAACTATGATGTGGGAGATAGGGAGTTGTTGGCTTTCGAGGAATGGCGCCATTGGTTGGAGGGGGCCAGGCACCCTATCACCGTTTTTACCGACCATAAGAATCTGGCATACTTGGAGTCGGCCAGGCGTATGAATCCGAGACAGGCCAGATGGTCTCTGTTCTTCTCCAGATTCAATTTTGTTGTTACATTCCGACCTGGGATAAAAAATGTGAAGGCTGATGCTCTCTCTCGCTTTTTTCCGGGAGGAGGAAACTCCGAGGACCCGGGTCCCATTTTGGCGGAGGGGGTAGTTGTTTCTGCTCTATATTCCGATTTGGAGGCCGAGGTCCAGGCTGCCCAGACTGAGGCACCTGCCCGTTGTCCTTCTGGGAAGTTGTTCGTGCCTCCTGAGCTAAGTCACAAACTCTTCAAGGAGCATCATGATACGGTTCTTGCTGGTCACCCCGGGAGTAGAGCCACGGTAGATCTCATTGCTCGGAGATTTTTGTGGCCGGCTCTTCGTAAGTCGGTGGAGGGTTTTGTGGCTGCTTGTGAGACGTGCGCTCGCGCTAAGGTCCCTCGTTCACGGCCTTCAGGTTCCCTTCTCCCGTTACCCATACCTTCCCGTCCTTGGACACACCTGTCCATGGACTTTAACACGGATCTTCCTCTTTCCTCGGGGAAGTCGGTGCTCCTGGTGGTGGTGGACCGTTTTAGCAAGATGGCTCATTTCGTACCTTTCCCTGGTTTACCCAATGCTAAAACGTTGGCGCAAGATTTTGTCGTCCATATTGTTAAATTGCACGGCATTCCCTCTGATATTGTTTCCGATAGAGGCACGCAGTTTGTGTCCAGGTTCTGGAAGGCTTTCTGTTCTCGCCTGGGGGTTCGGCTGTCCGTCTCTTCTGCTTTTCACCCGCAGTCGAATGGTCAGACTGAGCGCCTCAATCAGAATCTGGAGACATATTTGCGCTGTTTTGTGGCAGAGAACCAGGAGGATTGGTGTTCATTTCTCCCTCTTGCTGAGTTTGCTCTGAACAACCGTCGTCAGGAATGTTCTGATAAGTCACCATTCTTTGGTGCATATGGGTTCCATCCGCAGTTTGGGACATTCTCGGGAGGGGCTCTTTCTGGTTTACCTGAGGAGGAGAGATTTTCCTCGTCTTTGTCTACCATTTGGCAAAAGATTCAGAGTAATCTTAGAAAGATGAGTGAGAAGTATAAGCGTGTGGCTGATAAGAGACGTGTGCCTGGTCCGGACCTGAATGTGGGTGATCTGGTGTGGTTGTCTACAAGAAATATTAAACTGAAGGTTCCCTCCTGGAAATTGGGTCCCAAGTTTATTGGGCCTTATAAAATCTTGTCAGTCATCAATCCTGTTGCCTTCCGTCTTGATCTTCCACGGGTTTGGAAGATACATAATGTATTTCACAGATCTCTCTTAAAACCATATGTCCAGCCCACGGTACCCTCCTCTTTGCCTCCTCCTCCGATTTTGGTTGATGGCAATCTGGAGTTTGAGGTTTCCAGAATTGTGGACTCTCGCATTGTCCTCGGTTCTCTTCAGTACCTCGTTCATTGGAAGGGTTATGGTCCTGAGGAGAGGATGTGGGTTCCGGTGTCGGACATTAAAGCCACTCGCCTCATCAGGGCATTTCATAGGGCTCATCCTGAGAAGGTGGGTCTTGGGTGTCCGGAGTCCACCCGTAGAGGGGGGGGTACTGTCACTACCAGAGCTTTGAGACGTTCTCACAGCTCTGTTTCTCCACCCCTGTGATGATGTCACTACTAGAGTAAGGAGGAGTTCTCACTGCTGTGTTTCTCCGCCCCTGTGATGAAGTCTTTACTCTCTGTTTCCTTCCTCCCAGCTGTTCCTCCTGCAGTTGATTTCCCTGTCTTTAAATCACCCCTCCTCCTATTGTAGGGCGTGGATTATATTTCTCATTTCAGTTGTAGCTCTTGCTTGAGTATCTTCACTTGTAGCTATCAGTTCACTGGACCTGTGTTCTGCTGCTGCAAGCACTCCGGATATTGCCAGCTGTCCTTGGATCCGTCTTCTCTGCGGCTGCAGCACCTTCAGCTAAGTGTGCAGACATTGTTGTGTACCTGGTTATTTTCTGACTGGATCTGAGGTGGCCACGGTTCCCTCCATATACTGAGCAGGGCACCGGTGGCCGTGCCCCTTCCACTATTGTAGGGGTTACAGTGGTCATCAGTCTTAGGTACGTGGGCATGCCTCGTTCCGCCATTTGGATCCGGGCATGTGCTTTAGTAGCATAAGGAGAGCTTTGAGGGTCTGACAGGGGTCACCCTTTATCCTCCCTAGTTTGGGTCCGGTCAGTAGCTCTTTTTACTGTGTTACTCTTGTTGCTCACATACAGCCGTGACACACACACTGGGAAGGAAGTTAATCCTTCCAGTACCACAGAAGGGAAAGACACATAAAGGGGAAGTGCACACAATACATAATACATTGTGCACACAACACACACACACCTAACATAAAGAAAGTCAGGTGAGACCGCATGCCAGGGCAGCAAGCTGCCTAGCGACGCTCAGGCTGCTCTGCTGCTAAATACAACACTAGTTGCCCGCGGCAACCACAAGTGAGGCCACACACAAGCGGCCCTCACCCGTGGTTGAACACCCATACAAAACCGGAGGCAACTGCATGCGGTAAAGAAGTCACGGTCATGGGCATGGCCGTGACACTCCCACCCCTCAAAGCCCCCCCACCAAAAAAAAAAGAAACTGGTGAGGAACTCACACAAGGAGATGGGAGAAGGAGATGTCCACTCTCAGGAAATGGTTCCCAGGAGGTCACTGTCAGCTGCATCCTCTCCCAGCTCACACTAGCCAGTCCGACGAGGCCTGCAGCCCGCACCAGCGACAAGGGAATGGAACCACAGAGAGTGGACGAGGGGACTCTCCACTCACATCCCCACTCTAGTCGCTGCCAGCAGACCCTCCAAACCAGCACGCAGCCGGACCACTTACGGAGTGCTGCCAGCAAACGACCAGAGATGGGAACATGGAGAGGGACGAGGGATCACCAACACAGACACGGAAGGTAAGGTGGCGGGGAATAAGCCACAAACCGTGCCGTTAACGGAGATCCCCCTGGAACACTCTCCCTCCGGAGAAAGCGCATGCAGGCCACAAGGGGATGGCACTGCATGCTGCACCCTCTTCCGAAGGTATGCAAAACGCACACCAAACGAACACCACGTGCAATAAAAATATAAGGGGACGCCAAGACAGAGCACGGTGAAGGGATGGCGGGGAATGCCACTCACGGCGCCGTCAGCGGCGATACCCCCATAACGCTCTCCCTCCGAAGAGCGCGCATGCACCCCATAAGCATATGGCGATGCATGCTTCACCCTCTTTCGAGGGAAGCATGCTCCCACCCCTCAAAGCCCCTCCCAACAACAAAAGGGGAAAGTTGGTGAGGCATAAGAAACAATGGGAGGGGGGGAGGGGAAAGACAAACAAAAGGGGACACCAACACGGACAACGGTGAGCAAGGAATGGCAGGGAATGCCACTCACCGCGCCGTAAATGGTGAAAGCCCCATAACGCTCTCCCTCCGGAGAACGCGCATGCACCCCATCCGCAGATAGCGGTGCATGCTTTACCCTCTTTCGAGGGAGCGCCACGCGAGAAGCCTCTGTGGTCATACTGTCACGGCTGAGGATGGGGGAAATCCTCAGCCGTGCGTGCCGGGTGATGTTATGGCTGCTCAGCCAGGAGAACAGGATAGGGAGCAGGTCACCTCCTAACAGCGTCCCTACCCTGACCCTAACTCCTAACTGCATGGGCCGACCTTAAAGGTAGGAGGACCCATGCGCAGGAACCTCGGATCCCTAACTCACCCTCCGTCCGGTCCCTGCGCTAGGAGTCAGGGTAAGACAACCTACTCCTCCTAGGCACGGAGGAGCAGGAGTCTCACTGGCCAAGCTGTTGGGAAAAGGGGAACAAATGCAAGCCTATGTATATGGCAGGTGCTGCACTAGTTCCAGCCACCTGCCACAGCCCTGCTGACGGGATCCGTGTGCAGGAAAGCTGAAGTCCACAAATAGCAAACAGAAGTCAGCACAAACTCATCCACACACCGGAACCCAGATACATGGCAGCACTGAATAATACAGGAAAACATAAACCGAACATCACACAGACTTAGCTAAACCTAAACTTAAACTTATGACCACAGTGGTGGCTCTCACAGGCGGATAGAAAAGACAGGAGGCTGCTCCAGCTAGCAAGACTGAAACAACCTACTGAGCCCTGCTAAAGAGAGGGTCTATATAGGCCCAAGTGGCCACACCCAAGGGTTGGACACACCCAGTGACATCAAACACACTGGGAAGGAAGTTAACCCTTCCAGTACCACAGAAGGGAAAGACACATAAAGGGGAAGTGCACACAATACATAATACACCGTGCACACAACACACACACACCTAACATAAAGAAAGTCAGGTGAGACCGCATGCCAGGGCAGCAAGATGCCTAGCGACGCTCAGGCTGCTCTGCTGCTAAATACAACACTAGTTGCCCGCGGCAACCACAAGTGAGGCCACACACAAGCGGCCCTCACCCGTGGTTGAACACCCATACAAAACCGCAGGCAACTGCGTGCGGTAAAGAAGTCACGGTCATGGGCATGGCCGTGACACTCGCCTTAACTGCAGATATCGACACTCTGAGGAGTAATGAACCCCTTGACTACTGGGTGTGCAGGCTTAACCTGTGGCCTGAGCTATCCCAGTTTGCGATAGAACTTCTGGCCTGCCCCGCTTCAAGTGTCCTGTCAGAAAGGACCTTCAGTGCAGCAGGAGGCATTGCCACTGACAAGAGAAGTCACCTTGGTCAAAAAAGTGTTGATTACCTCACCTTCATTAAGATGAATGAGGCATGGATCCCGGACTGACAGTGGGGGATACGTTTGACTAACAAAAGGCCTGATGACATGCCTTGGCCTCAAAATGGTCCCCACGCTGCTGTATTTAATGTCTCCATATCGGATGACTTTCGTGAATTCTCCGCCACCAACTAGGGTTCAAGCCGCAATGTTTTAGTCACCTTTCTGCCTGGAAAACATAAATTTTTCTAGCCGCTGCTACAACAGCGGCTGGAACAATACCACTATTTTTCAGGCATGTGTACATGCCTAATTTTTCTGTCCTCTGGTGCTGCACTGTGGCTGCAAAAACAAAGCAAAACAAAAAAAGGCACATACAAGTGTCAATTCCCCTTCGTGATCGTTACCTTGTTGTGGTGAAGGGGCTTCCGTATCACAATGAAGCGATCATCACCTCTATGAGTGTGTTGGCAATGTTGCCACACTCCAGATGATAATGCCGTTGCTTCATTATGATCAGACCAAAAGCGATCGGGATCGGCTAGATAATTTTTCATAGAAAAAACATAATTTTTTTTTTTTTTTTTTTTAAGTTGTATGGGTTTTTAATACATAAAATAAAAAAATCATAATAAAGTCTCTTAATAGTTTATTAGAAATAATGCAGACAATTTAAAAAATCCCCATCAATTCCAATACAAAGCAAGTACAGAGCTCAGAACGTTAGGGGACGTAACAGGGATTAAACTGATAGGAATAGTACTAGTTAAGACACCACTCATATAGAGTGTCACAGCACATTGCTCCGTGCACGCGCAGTGCCCCAACTTGGGAGTAAGAGGACGACCAAGCTGCTTTTTCCATCTCCCGGTTCCTAAAATCAATTCAGTTTGGTGTATCATAGTTTGGTCTGTCACTGTGAAGGCAGTCGAAGGAACCCGGCCTGAATTTTTTTTTCACAAAAGGCATTCCCTGATATGGGACGTAACAGGGATTAAACTGATAGGAATAGTACTAGTTAAGACACCACTCATATAGGGTGTCACAGCACATTGCTCTGTGCACGCGCAGTGCTCCAACTTGGGAGTAAGAGGACCGATCAAGCTGCTTTTTCTATCTCCCGGTTCCTAAAATCAATTCAACACAAGTCCCCGGATAGGGGACGTAACAGGGATTAAACTGCTAAGAATAGTTAACACCACTCATACCGTGTGGCAGAGTACATTGCACGGCGCAAGCGCAGTGCCCAAATTGGAAGTAACAAGAAGGATGCACACAGATAAATCACATTTCTGCAAGGAGTTTGTCAACTTTTGACAACTGTTTGCAGTTGTCTAAAATCCATTCAATACACGTCCTGATAGGGGACGTAACAGGGATTAAACTGATGAGAAGAGAACTACAGAAAATAACACTCATATCGGGTGTGAGAGTAAACTGCAATGCGCAGACGCAGTGACCGTGGATTCAAACAAAGGGGAGGGAGCCAGCGTTTTTTTAACCATCTCCCCGTTCAAAAAATCCATTCAATAAATGGACCCCAGATTGGGGACGTAACAGGGATTAAACTGATGAGAAGAGAACTACAGATAATAACACTCATATCGGGTGTGAGAGTAAATTGCACGGCGCAGACGCAGTGACCGTGGATTCAAACAAAGGGGAGGGAGCCAGCGTTTTTTTAACCATCTCCCCGTTCAAAAAATCCATTCAATAAATGGACCCCAGATTGGGGACGTAACAGGGATTAAACTGATGAGAAGAGAACTACAGATAATAACACTCATATCGGGTGTGAGAGTAAATTGCACGGTGCAGACGCAGTGACCGTGGATTCAAACAAAGGGGAGGGAGCCAGCGTTTTTTTAACCATCTCCCCGTTCGAAAAATCAATTCAATAAATGGACCCCAGATTGGGGACATAACAGGGATTAAACTGATGAGAAGAGAACTACAGAAAATAACACTCATATCAGGTGTGAGAGTAAATTGCACGGCACAGACGCAGTGACCGTGGATTCAAACAAAGGGGAGGGAGCCAGCGTTTTTTTTAACCATCTCCCCATTCGAAAAATCAATTCAATTCACCTTTCGGGGACCCTTGGTGTTGTACGTGGCTGGGTGGAGGAAGAAACCTTCAATGACATCAACGGGACATGGCTAGCTTGGTATCCAATCTTGTGCAAATGGGGAGTTTGCGGTTGGGCAAATGGACTGTTTGCGGTTGTTTGCGGTGCATTAAAAGGGGAGTTTGGTCTGTCAATGTCTGTGAAGCGGGCGTAACCCTTACACTACCTGATCGATACAACATCATACCTGATCGTATACACACACTGGATGTTTTAAACCACGTTGTTCATAAAAATTTAGGATTGTTAGGTGATTTATGCCCTTTATGGATTAAAACCCAACTCTGTGTCAACTATGTAATTTTCCATGGGAGTTTTGCCATGGATCCCCCTCCGGCATGCCACAGTCCAGGTGTTAGTCCACTTGAAACAACTTTTCCATCACTACTGTGGCTAGAAAGAGTCCCTGTGGGTTTTAAAATTCGCCTGCCTATTGAAGTCTATGGCAGTTTGCCCGGTTCGCCCATTCGCGAACATTTGAGGAAATTCGCGTTCGCCGTTCGCAAACTGAACATTTTATGTTTGTGACATCTCTATTGGAAAATGGCTGAATCCAAGATGGCTGAGGCTATTTAAAGGGCTGTGACAACACAGGGCTGTCTGACTGCTGATTGGCTGCATGCAATGCATTGTGGGTGACCCCTCGTTTCCAGAGTTCCTTGCTCCATATCCTAACATGTGCAGCAGGCATTTTAGGAGAAAATGCAATTCGTTACCACGAAGCTTGAGGAAATTCAGATTTGGTGCGAATCAAATAATTCCTGAAATTCGGATCAAATTCCACTTCATCAGCTTCGATTCGCTTATCTCTACACCTGACATATCATGAAGATAGGTGATCTATATTAAACTTCCACATAATCCATTTAACCATCTTCTCACCCATAAATCTGTAACAGGGTAGTTGGAGATAAGTTACCAAAACTAGACCGAGCTTTTAATAACTGGAATGGAACTCTTTTGGAATTCAGTGTGCAAATCAAATAAAACAGGTAACATATCTAATAAAATGTTTTGTTTCAGATGAAGTAAGCTCTGGTGAAATATTAGTTGTGTAGTAGATACACAACTATTTCCAAAATAGTTAGAAGGAATGATATCCCGCCAGCGTAGACAGTTTTAACTAAAGGGATAGGGTGAAGAGAGCAAACAAATCATCAACATTGCCATAATCGTCAGAGGTAATAATATATGCTGAACTGTTATGTCTGTGACACTAGTACTACACTTACAAGAATTATTAGTGGAGGCAGCTTGAGCAAGGGATAATACATCAAAATAAATACGATAAAACCACTAAGGACAAAGAGGCTGAAACAATTACTATCATACAAAAATGATTTATGTTACAGAAGAACGACTTTACTGATACATTCATAGAAGCAATATACAAGAAAATTCTCCTGGTCAATTATACAACGATAATCCTTCTACTGAGATCTATGAGCTTCTTGACAAATCAGACAGTGGATCTTCAGTTCCTGGTGTACTGCTATATATTCCCTTGATGACAATGTGTTGCATTTTACACTAGATTATTTTGCCTTTACCATTTTCATTTTGTGCCAGGTCTAGTGTTGGTCGAGCATCAAAGTGCTCGTGTGCTCTGGTGCTCGAGTAGAACACTTCCTGATGCTCGGGTGCTCTACAGAGCACCAGAGCACAATGGAAGTCAATGGGAGAACCCGAGCATTAAACCAGGCACCCCCTGCTCTGAAGAGGGGAGGGTGTCGGGACTCTAGTTCGTCTTAGGAGTCCCTGCTCTGACTCTATTTATTAGTATTAAGTATTCCTATACAGCAGAAGTCTCACATTTTTTTTTATTTTTTTTTGTAACTGGCCAAGCAGCTCTATAGTGTAGTGGTTACCATTCTTGTTTGTAATGTAGAAGGTTGTGAGTTTGAATCCTGCCAGAAACTTTTTAGAAATAGAGGCTAAATTAGATTTTTAATACACTGACTCGAGCACATGCGATATTCGGCCGAGCATAGCGATGCTTGAGTCAAACTGGTGTTCGGCCGAGCATGCTCACCCAAAACTAGCCAGGTCCAGAGATTTACCAGAGTTGCCTTTCACACATGTAACGATCAGCCTGGAGATGTTTCATGTCAGGTGCAGTCTCATAACAGAGAAAATGTTCTGGTCCTTAGACATGGGGTAGGTACTTTAGTCATGGGGCGACACGTATGCAGTGAACGCAAGAGGCATGGCATGATGCAAAAGTCACATAACAAACACCTCATCAACACGCCCACTATATTTAGCAGAAGATTCAATGCTGTGTACACACATGCACTGACTCAACTATTACCTGGAGCTTCTACTAGGGCACTAGTGGAAAAAAGTCCAGATAAAGTCTAGGACAGATATTGCAGATGTTTGTGTTAACTACAGATGAGCGAATCATAAAAAAAATTGATTTGGCCAGTTCACCGAATTTCTAAAAAAATTTTGGTTCGATCCAAATTTATTCTCAGTGAATTGTGTTATAAATCAGCTATTTCCTGGCTGCAGAGAGCCTTTATAGTGGTGTAGAATACTGTGCCTTGCAGTTACACACATAGGGAGTCTGCTGTGGTAGTGAAATAATACTGTGAGTCAGTATGTCATGCAGCTGACAGACATCACTCTTAGAATCACTGCACAATTCACTTATTTGGGCAGTTACGTGGCCAAAACTGACAAAATAACTCAAGTATGAACTCAGCCTTACAGGTCGATGTTAGTGCTAAGAAGAAGCACACTCCTTTTACACCGTCGTCAGCTAATTCTACATAGATGTCTACAGAACCTGTTCTATTAAACGGTTATACAAGTAGAGCCCCCGACAGAGTGGAGAGTGTGTCAGCAGTAAGTTTGTGTTGACGTCACTGATTATTTTGCCCTTCATCTGATCTGTCAGAACAATAAACCACAAAAAATTGATCCTATCTGTTGAGCATCCGACTTTACTCAGTCAGCATTTGGTCAGTAATCCATCAGTATTGCTAATGCCAAAAAAAACAGGAGTGGATCCAAAACAGAGATGACATGTGAATGGAATATTTGCCTGTCTTCTGTGTTTTGTACCCACTCCTGCTTTTGGCTACCAAATCACAAGCCAATTCTGATGGGACAATATGGGCCTTACAGCTGCTACACAGACAGGATCTGTTGTGCATCTAATTTTTACTTCCTTCTGACAGATCAGAAGAAGGGTCAAATAAATGATGATGTCAGCCAGACAAAAGGCAAAATAGTGGCCCAGTCATGAAGTGGGGAGGGTGGGAACAGCATGAGAAGTCCACAGAGTGGCCCAATGACAGAGTGTGGAGGTGGTGGTAGCAGCATCAGGAAGAGGCCACAGAGTGGCAAAAAGACAGTGTGGAGGTGGCAACAGCAGCAGCATCAGGAGACCACAGAGTGGCAAGGTGACATAGTGTGGAGATGACAGCAGCATCAGGAGACCACAGAGTGGCAAGGTGACATAATTTGGAGGTGGCAGCAGCATCAGGAGACTACAGAATGACCTGGTGACAGAGTGGTGAGGTGGGTGGCAATACGAGTACCAGCTGAAGATGGTGGGTGAAAGAAGGAGCACTTGGCATCAGATGTGTGGCATCAGGCGGGTGGCAGCATCAGAATAGTAGCTGAGGCAGGTAACCAGAAGAAACCGGTCTCCTTTGTCAAAGTGTTGGTGTGGCACCATGGATGATCTAGTCTGATGCATCAGGCATTCGTGGTGGAAATTCTGGCTGATCCACGACTGATTCATCTTGACAAAGGTCAGTCTCTCCACATTTTGGGTGGGCAGACGAGTTCTTCTTGGGGTAGCAATGGCCCCCGCTCCACTAAACACCCACTCTGATGCCACACTACTGGCCGGGCAGGACAGCTTTTCCAGGGCAAACTCTGCCAGTTGCGGCCACAAATCCAGTTTGGCTGCCCAGTAGTCCAGCAGATTTTCAATGTTGGGTGGCAGGTTACTGTCCAAGTATGCCACCACCTGCTGGTTCAGGTCCTGCTCCAGGTCTAGCTGCTGCTGAGGGCCCCACGGTCAGACCTGCTAGAGGATGGACAATGGTGCAGATAGGCAGCGGCCAACTGACTACATAGGATGTCTCTATAATAGTTCAGTTTGTCCTCCCTCTCAGAGGGTGTAAAAAAGGCCCCTATTTTGGACCGGAAGCGAGTGTCCAACATGGTGGATAGCCAGAAATAATCCATCTCCCAAATGGTGACAAGTGGGCTGTCACTACGCAAGCAAGTGAGCATGCAGCAGGCCATTTGTGCAAGTGACTTGGAGGGACTCCCTGCCTCCATCTCCACTGCATACTGCCACTTTGTGTCCAGGTCCCCTGCCTCCTTGACGCAGCGCCAACACCATGTTCTTCCTGTTGTCGGTCACCATGGTTCCGATTTTGAGTTGTCTTGGAGAAAGACAGGATTAGATTTCTTGACGAAGGACACGAAGCAGTTCCTCCCCTGTGTGACTCTGTTCGCCCAGGCAAACGAGGTGCATAACAGCGTGACACCGCAGTGCCCTGCACATGTGGTATGCTGGAGAGGCACTGTGAATTGTGCCTGCAGTGGAGGCTGAGGACATAATGAAGGATGAGGAGGCAGAGGCGGACATTGTCGCAGGACCAATGGCGTGAGAACGTGGAGGCAGAAGCGGCGTCACCTGGCCAAGTTGCTACATTCACCCACTGGGCCGTAAAGTATATGTATTGTCCCTGACCGTATAGTTACAGCTCCACACATTGTCGCTGCCATGCACTTTGGCAGACACAGACAGGCTCAAGGACTGGCCCACCTTATGTTCTACATACATGTGCAGGGCTGGTACTGCCTTCTTGGCAAAGAAATGACAGATTGGGACTATCCACGTCGGCCCAGCACAAGCCATCAGTTCTCTGAAAGGTGCAGAGTCCACGACTTGGAAAGGGAGGGAATGCAGCACCAGCAACTTGGACAGGAACACATTCAGCTTCTGCACGGTTGGATATGTGCACGCATAGTGTTGTCTCTTGGCAATTGCTTCGGTGATCGATTGCTGATGGACTGACTGACGAGAAGTAGGAGGAGGAGCAATAGCATCAGGACCAGCAGATGATTGAAAGGACAGACAGCTCCCTTCGGCTGAGGTGGTAGAGCCTTGACTGCCTGAAATTGGGTTTGTGCCACTGGGTGATGCAGCGGTTGATGCAGCAGGTTGGACCACCACATTCGAGCCACGATTCTCCCAGGCCACTTTATGGTGATGAGGCATACAGTACAGACCAAAAGTTTGGATACACCTTCTCATTCAAAGAGTTTTCTTTATTTTCATGACTATGAAAATTGTAGATTCACACTGAAGGCATCAAAACTATGAATTAACACATGTGGAGTTATATACATAACAAAAAAGTGTGAAACAACTGAAAATATGTCATATTCTAGGTTCTTCAAAGTAGCCACCTTTTGCTTTGATTACTGCTTTGCACACTCTTGGCATTCTCTTTAAGAGCTTCAAGAGGTAGTCCCCTGAAATGGTTTTCACTTCATAGGTGTGCCCTGTCAGGTTTAATAAGCGGGATTTCTTGCCTTATAAATGGGGTTGGGACCATCAGTTGCGTTGAGGAGAAGTCAGGTGGATACACAGCTGATAGTCCTACTGAATAGACTGTTAGAATTTGTATTATGGCAAGAAAAAAGCAGCTAAGTAAAGAAAAACGAGTGGCCATCATTACTTTAAGAAATAAAGGTCAGTCAGTCAGCCGAAAAATTGGGAAAACTTTGAAAGTAAGGGCTATTTGTCCATGAAGGAGAGTGATGGGGTGCTGCGCCAGATGACCTGGCCTCCACAGTCACCGGACCTGAACCCAATCGAGATGGTTTGGGGTAAGCTGGACCGCAGAGTGAAGGAAAAAGGGCCAACAAGTGCTAAGCATCTCTGGGAACTCCTTCAAGACTGTTGGAAGACCATTTCAGGGGACTACCTCTTGAAGCTCATCAAGAGAATGCCAAGAGTGTGCAAAGCAGTAATCAAAGCAAAAGGTGGCTACTTTGAAGAACCTAGAATATGACATATTTTCTGTTGTTTCACACTTGTTTGTTATGTATATAATTCCACATGTGTTAATTCATAGTTTTGATGCCTTCATAGTCATGAAAATAAAGAAAACTCTTTGAATGAGAAGGTGTGTCCAAACTTTTGGTCTGTACTGTATGTACAACAGAAGGTGGGCCAGTCCTTGAGCCTGTCTGTGTCGGCCAAAGTGCATGGTAGCGCCGACGTGTGGAGCTGTAACTACGATTAGGGACAATACATGTCCTTTACGGCCCACTGGGTGAATGTGGTTCCTGCACAGCCACACCAGCAACTTGGCCAGGTGACGACACTTCCACCTTCACATTGTCACACTATTTCTCCTGTGACAATGTCCGCCTTTGCCTCCTCATTCTCCACTATGTCCTAAGCCTCCACTGCAGGGACAAGTCACAGTGCCTCTCCAGAATTCCAAATGTGCAGGGCACGGCGGTGTCACGCTGTTCTGCACCTAGTTTGCCTGGGCAAACGTCACACAGGGGATTAACTGTTCAGAGTCCTTCAGAATTAAATCGACTGCTGGCTTTCTCCGCAACAACTGAAAATCAGAACCATGGTGAACGACAACGGGAAGAACATGTTGTCGGCGTTGCATCAAGGAAGGCTGAGCCATGTGCCCTGCATGGCACACATGTTCAATCTGGTTGTCAGCGGTCCCTGAAGTCTTCCACCCATCTGCAAGACATCCTAAAAATAGCTAGGAAACTTTGCATGCACTTCAGCCACTCATACACCGCAAAGCACACCCTCCTTGAGCTGCAGCGGCAGAATGGCATCCCCCAACATAGGCTGATATGCGATGTTTCCACCCGTTGGAATTCCACCCTCCATATGTTGGACCGACTGTACGAACAGAGAAAGGCCATCAACGATTTCTTGATGATCCAAGCGGATAGGAGTACTCTCCTTTGTAACTTCGATTTTAGCCAGTGGCAGCTCATGCGTGACACCTGCCGTTTGCTCAGGTCCTTTGAGGAGACCACGTCATTTGTCAGTCGCCAGGACTACGGGATGAACAACATTAATCCACTGCTTCATGTCCTGAAACAGATGCTGGTTAATATGGCGTGTCAGGGGACTGGAGACGTGGCGACTAGATCTCACAGCCACGTGAGCCCTGTGGGGGCGGAACTGGAAGAGGAGGAGGAGGGGGACGAGGACATTGGAGCATAGGCAACAATATGTAGCCAATTGAGTAGTTTTTCTACTACGGTGACAGGAGAGGAGTAGCAGGAGCAGCCAGAGGAGCAAGAGGGCAATGAGGAAGACGAGCCAGAGGACCCAAACACACCGTGGCAGTATGCAGTGGAGATGGAGTCACTTACACAAATGGCCCACTGCATGCTCACTTGTTTGTGTAGCGACAGCAGAATTGTCACCATTCGGCAGAGGGACAACTTCTGGCTCTCCACCATGTTGGACCCTCGCTACCGTTCCAAAATGGGGGCCGTTTTTAGACCCACTGAGAGGGAGGACAAACTGAAGACATCCTATGTAATCAGTTGGTCTCTGCTTATCTGCGCCATTGTCCATTCTCTCGCAGGTCTGACCGGAGGGGGCCCTCTGCGCTCACATTCCACTGTCATGGCTGCTGGGGAAGGGTGTGGGGCATTAACAGTAGCAGCTCCATCAGCAGAAGCCTGAGTCTAGAGTCCATGATGAGCAGCTTTCTTCACCCGCATAGTGAAGAAACTACTCACCACCAGCAGCAGTTAGACCTGGAGCAGGACCTGAACCAGCAGGTGGTGGCATACTTGGACAGCACCCTGCCATCTCACATTGAAGATCCGCTGGAATACTGGGCAGCCAAACTGGATTTGTGGCCACAACTGGCAGAGTTTGCCCTGGAAAAGCTGTCCTGCCCGGCCAGTAGTGTGGAATCAGAGTGGGTGTTTAGTGCGGCGGGGGCCATAGTTACCCCAAGAAGAACTTGCCTGTCCACCCAAAATGTGGAGAGACTTACTTTTGTCCAGATGAATCAGGCATGGATCGACAAGGATTTCCACCCACCGATGCCTGATGCAGCAGATTAAATCATCCATCTCCACACCATGTCACCATGCCACTCTGTGGTATCATGCTGCTGCTGTTGCTGCCATATCCACACTATGTCACCTTGCCACTCTGTGGTATCATTCAGCTGCTGTTGCTGCCATCTCAACACTATGTCACCATACCACAATATGTCCTCCTCATTCTGCCATCTCCACACGTTTTCACCTTGCCACTCATTTTTATCATCATGCTGCTGCTGCTGCTTAAAAGGCCATATACTGATCACCCGCCCCACAATCTAATTTAGGTTTTGGAACCGGCAAACCCAACTTGCTTTTAAGGGCTGCATTAATCTGCAGGTTACCATCGTACAGCTCTACAGATAACTTTCCATCTGCATCTTTCTCAACAATCTGTGCCCCCAGTCTTTTCTCCAGACTCTGTCATTGTGCCACTCTGTGGCCTCCTCATGCTGCTGCCACCTCCACGATCTCTGTCATTGAGCCACTCTGTAGCCTACTGATGCTGTCGCCAACTCCAGACTCTTTCATTGTTTCACTCTGTGGCCTTTTTTCATACTGCTGTGAACTTCACACTGTGTCATTGTGCCACTTTGTGGCCTCCTCATGCTGCAGCCACCTCCAGACTCTGTCATTTTGCCACTCTGTAGCCTTCTTGACACTAACATGGACCTGTAAGACTGAGTTAATATTTCAGTTATTTGTTCAGTTTTGGCCCCGTGACTGCCCAAATAAGTGAAGTATGCAGGGATACTAATAGAGACGCCTGTCATCTGCATGTCATCTTCACGACAGTATTATTTCACTAACCTAGCTCAATCACTATGCGTGTTACTGCAAGGCACAGTGTTCTACATCCATATAAAAGCTCTCTGCAGCCATTTTTTTACGCGATTCGCCGCGAATAAATTCGGATCGAACCAGCCGAATCAAATTTTTTAGAAATTTGCTCATCTCTAGTGGTGAGGTTGCTAGTGTTCACACCCCTGCTCATTTTTGTATGGCACAGGTTGCAAATTACAATTCTTTTGTCGTCTGCACTTTCCTAAAAAAAAACGCCAGACTGCGGAACACCTACCCCTTGACAAGGGAGATTTACGCAAGGGGGTGCTCCAGGGAACAGTTGCGGGCCTGTTTGGTGTGGCCCGCCTTCTCCCTTTTGCCACCCCACTGCCTCTTCCAGCCTGTTGCCGTGCAGCAGATCCCTCCCCCTCTGTACTGCTCTCCTTGCACTGCTTTTTACATTCCCGGGTTGGGTCAGTGACTTCATCGTCCACCACATCTTCTTCCGCTTCCTCACTCTGCTCATCCTCCTGACTTGTTGACCTAACCACTACCTTAGTGGTGAGACAGTAATTGATGTTGAGTTATTGGCAGTAATTGCCGTTCCCCACTGTCATCTTCTTGTGATTGTGGATGCTAAAGAGTTTGGGAATCAGGGCACAAGATCTGTCCCTCTTCAAGCGTGCTTGCCGAGAGGGCCAAATCAAGTAATGGCGCTGAAATATCCGAGTGTGGGATCACTTGTTTGCCCCAGCTCTCCATGGTGGGAGGAAGGAGGATCAGGGTGAGGATTGGGTTGAGCAGACTCTTGGCTACTGAGACTGCACTTGGTGGAAGACAGGGTGGTGCTTAACCGACTGGAAGCATTATCTGCTGCAATCCAACCGACCACCTGGTCGCACTGGTCTAACTGCAAGAGTGGTGTCCTGTGCCACCCTGCAAACTGGGACATGAAGCTAGGTATCGTGGATGATTGTTTTTCTTGTGCTTTGGCAGCAGGAACAGTTTCACCGCGCCCAGGGCCTCTGCGTGCAGCATCAGCATCATGGCTACTGCCACATCCCTTTCTTCTCGCCTTCTTCATATTAAATGTTATATATGATTGAAAGTCTGTCACACGTACAGTATCGTAGGAAGCAGAGTGTGCTTGGCGTGCATGCTGCACCTGCATTCCCTGGACTTTGTGTGGCTGTCATGGCCCATAAACAGGTAGGAACTAGTGTTAGGGACCACTCCATAGAGGCGACCTTGACTTGGTGAGTGGCTTATTACGCTTTGGCCAAAATGTACACCAATGCCTCATCCAGCATAGAGGCAGGGCAGAATGCTGGTTGCAGTGTGCTATTGCATTTGTATTTAGCGTTTGTATATGTATTTCGCCATAGCGATGTGCACCTGCATACAGGGTTGTGATGACTCAATCACCCACATTTTTTCTTTGTAGTATATATTGGAGGCGTGGCAATCTCCATGCAGTCATGCACACCTGACCAGTCAATCTGTCCTGGAGGCTGGTTTTAAAGTCAGTATAAAACTGAGTCTGCTTATATAGCACCTACCAGTAGCCATTTGGCTCCAGGAGAAGTATATAGTAGGCTCAGCATGCATGTTGGTACTTGCATCCCTGGGTCCGATGAAAGCTGTAATGGCACCGGATGGGGTTAAAAGCAGAGTGTGCTTGGTGTGCATGCTGCACCTGCATTCCCTGGACTTTGTGTGGCTGTCATGGCCCATAAACAGGTAGGAACTAGTGTTAGGGACCACTCCATAGAGGTGACCTTGACGTGGTGAGTGGATTATTACGCTTTGGCCAAAATGTACACCAATGCCTCATCCAGCATAGAGGCAGGGCAGAATGCTAGTTGCAGAGTGCTATTGAATTTGTATTTTGCGTTTGGAAGCATTATCTGCTGCAATCCAACCGACCACCTGGTCGCACTGGTCTAACTGCAAGAGTGGTGTCCTGTTCCGCCCTGCGAACTGGGACATGAAGCTAGGTATCGTGGATGATTGTTTTTCTTGTGCTTTGGCAGCAGGAACAGTTTCACCGCGCCCAGGGCCACGGCCTCTGTGTGCACCATCAGCATCATGGCTACTGCCACGTCCCTTTCTTCTCGCCTTCTTCATATTAAATGTTATATATGATTGAAAGTCTGTCACACGTACAGTATCATAGGATTTGGAAGTGTATGTGCAAGCAAATTTAAAAAGGTATTTGGGATATGGAAACGTCACACAGGAGATTTTCCGCAGATAATGTCAATGCTGTCACCAGCGGCTAATGAAAATTACAGGGAATGTCTATTACAGGTATTTGGGATGAGGAAACGTTATACAGGAGAGGTACCAACGGTAATGTCACTGTCCGCAGTGTCTATGCAAAAAAAGAACACTGTATGTCACAGATACATTTTTTCAACGTACACGTTACACTGCAGATGTGGCACTGGTTATGTCACTGTCATAAGCGGACACCGTCTATTGAAATAGTACACTGGATGTCACAGATACATTTTTTCAGCGCACACATTACACTGCTGATGTGGCACTGGTTATGTCACTGTCAGAAGTACACTGTATGTCACAGATATTTTTTTGATGCACACACTTTACACAGGAGATGTGAAGCAGCTAATGTCACTGTCCGCAGCGGACACCGTCTAAGGAAAAAGTACACTGGATGGATGCGCACACTTTACACTGGAGATGTGGCGCAGCTAATGTCACTGTCCGTAGCGGACACCGTCTACGGAAAAAGTACACTGGATGTCACAGATATTTTTTGGAGGTGCACACTTTACACTGGAGATGTGGCGCAGCTAAAGTCACTGTCCACAGAGGACACCGTCTACAGAAAAAGTACACTGGATGTCACATATATTTTTTGGATGCGCACACTTTACACTGGAGATGTGGAGCAGCTAATGTCACTGTCCGCAGCGGACACCGTCTACTGAAAAAGTACACTGGATGTCGCAGATTTTTTTTGGGATGCGCACACTTTACACTGGAGATGTGGCTCAGCTAATCCGCTGTCTGCAGCGGCCTAACTATTGTACGCTATTTAGTGCAGGATGCGCTAAAAATAGATATTGCTGCCACACACAATAGTCCTTAGAAGGACTTTTGGGTCTGTAAAGTTTTATCAATTTAGCGCTAAAAATATAGATTAACAAAAACCTACACAGACGACCTATGAGGGCCACATATATTGATTAAATCACAACCTATAACACTATGTGCATACCCAGATCACCAAAGAAAAAGCGACCATATGTAAGCAAAAAATGTATACTTTATTAGAACAACACAATAAAACACATATAATGGAGTCTTACATAATTGGGTGGAGTAAAACAGGTGTAAAAGAGGGACACAGGGGGGAGGGGACCGATAAAAGTGAATACATGTGTGACAGGACGCCGGCGACACGCGTTCTTCCCCTTGCGCCGCCGACGTCCTGTTCCTCTCTGGCAGCTGCAGGAGGCGCCCACACTTCTATGTGCAGCCGGCATCCTCTGTTGCTGGGATACCTGTGTGGGCTGAGCGCCGAGCCGGACACTCGGCACTCAGCTATGAGTCCTGAGACAGGTCATGTGGCGCTGGCCACAGGTTGCCTGTGATATTGTTTATATAGGCTCTTGATACTCTGCTCCATTGCTCTTGAATTTGACCGACAGCTAGTTATTGGACCACTCTCTTGCTTTTCCCTTGTACTCTGACGCGACCTCCAGGTTTGACCTCCGGCTTGTTCATGGTATTGTCTTTGCATCTCCCTTGTAGTTTGACCTGACCTTTGCTAGTTTGTTGACCCTTCTCAACTGCTGTATGCTCCTGTCTCCGCACGCTGCCCGTTGCCTGTCTCTGCTTTTCTCTGTTCCTCCTAGTTCAGGAGCTTGGGGAAAGATTACAGACCCAGGAATCCACTCAGACCTTCCCACTTGCTGCCGCAACTGCGCCGCAGGTTGAGCCTCATGTGAAATTGCCTGACCGTTTTTCTGGTGATCACAAGTGTTTTTTGGCCTTTAGGCAGAGCTGCAAGTTGTACTTTGACTTGCGTCCCCACTCATCAGGTTCCGACCCGCAGAGGGTGGGGATAGTTATTTCCCTCTTCCAAGGTGACCCTCAGGAGTGGGAGTTCGCCTTGCCCCCGGACTCTACTTGTCTTCGATCCGTCGAGGCATTTTTCCAGGTGCTGGGGGTTCTGTACGACGAACCCGATAGAGCTTCTGTAGCCGAGTCCCATCTCAAGTCCCTCACTCAGGGTGACAGACCAGTTGAAGACTACTGTACCCAGTTCTGTAAGTGGCGCGTACCCTCTGGCTGAAACGAACCGGTGCTCAAAAGTCAGTTCAGGTCAGGCCTCGCAGAGAATCTCAAGGATATGCTTGTGGGTTACCCCTGTCCAGAAACCTTAGAAGAGACCATGACCTTAGACATTAGATTGGACAGACGTGTCAGGGAGAGACAGCAGTAACATCTTTTTTTTCCCCAGGGACCCTCCAGACCTTAACCCGCACCCGTGGGACCTAGCCAGGAGTCTCACTTGGATGAGCCTATGCAGCTGGGTATGACTCGAAGAGAACAACGCCGACTACAGGGTGTCTGTTTCTACTGTGGCGACTCGGAACATTGGGTTCGTCAATGTCCAAAAATCCCTCTCTTAGATAGACCACCCAAGTTTGAGGGATCCAAAAGCAAGGTACTCCCGGGGGAGTTGTTATTACCTATTTCTGTTACCTTTGGTACTGTCACAGATTCAGGTAGAGCTTTTATTGATTCCGGTTCGCGGGTCAGGTGGGAATTCCGGTTTTGAATCTGCCCACTCCCATCCGTATTGTGGCCATTGACTTCACTCCCTTGTTGGGAGGAACCATCAAATTAAGCACTCCCAAATTAACCTTGTCTGTCGGGGTATGTCATTCAGAAAGGTGTTCGTTCTTCGTTCTCGAGAATTTGCCTGTATTGATGGTGTTAGGGATGCCCTGGTTGCAGCTCCACAACCCGGTCATTAACTGGACAACAGGAGAGTTAGAAAGGTGGGGTCCCAATTGTAGCTCCTGTCTAACCCTTGTCCAGGCAGGGGTTTCTTCTGATGTTATGTCAATTCCTCCTTATTTAGAAGAGTTCCGAGATGTCTTCTCCTCATCCGAATTGGAGACTCTCCCTCCTCATAGACCCTATGATTCCACCATTGAATTAGAGGCTGGGTCTAAGTTCTCCAAGGGGAGTATTTACAACCTTTCTGGCGACGAATGCAATGCAATGAAGGAATATTTAAAGGAGAGTTTAGAAAAAGGACATATTAGGTCTTTCACGTCCCCCATGGGTGCAGGGTTCTTTTTTGTCAAAAAGAAAGATGGTGGTCTCAGGCCCTGTATCGATTACAGAAAATTGAACAAGATCACCATTAGGAATCAGTATTCTATCCAGTTGATACCTGACTTGTTCAACCAGGTTTTGGGGGCTTCCTAGTTTTCCAAGCTTGACTTGAAAGGGGCTTATAATCTTATACGCATTAAAGAGGGAGATGAATGGAAAACTGCCTTCAACACCCCAGAGGGGCACTTTGAGTATTTAGTCATGCCTTTTGGCCTTAGCAACGCCCCGGCAGTTTTCCAAAACTTCATTAATGATATTTTCAGGGAGCTTATTGGTAGATTCGTTATTGTTTACCTTGACAATATCTTGATTTTCTCTCCGGATTGGAGATCCCATGTCTCTGATCTTAAAAAAGTGCTTGGTATCCTTTAGAGAGAAACAATTGTCGGTCAAACTTGAAAAATGTTTGTTTGGAGTACAGGAAATTTTGTATTTAGGGTATATCCTTACTCCACACTCATTTAAAATGGATCCTAAGAAGGTTCAGGTTATTCAAGACTGGGTAAGACCATCCTCCCTTAAAGCATTACAACGCTTTTTGGGGTTCTCCAATTACTATCGAAATTTTTTTTTTTAAATTTCTGTTATCGCCAAGCCCTTGACCGATTTAACTAAGAAGGGAGCGGACCTTGTTAACTGGCCACCTGAGGCTCTCAAGGCCTTCGAATCCCTTAAGATGTGTTTTCAGAATGCTCCAGTCTTGATTCAGCCGGATCCAGAGGTACCATTCATTGTTGAGGTTGACGCATCGGAGGATGGGGTGGGGGCCATCCTTTCCCAGGGGTCTTCTAATTTCACCAATTTAAGACCATGTGCGTTCTTTTCTCGTAAATTCTCTCCCACCGAGAGGAATTATGACATAGGAAACCGGGAACTACTGGCTATCAAATGTGCTTTCGAGGAATGGAGACATTTTTTAGAGGGGGTCAAACACTGTGTTACGGTTCTTACTGACCATAAAAACCTAGTGTTTCTTGAAACTGCCAAACGCCTTAATCCTAGGCAAGCTAGATGGGCCCTGTTCTTCACTCGTTTTAACTTCTCCATTACTTTCAGGCCAGGAAGTAAGAAGATCAAGGCGGATGCTTTCCAGCCTCCTGACACCCCTCCTGAACCCATCATGCCGGCTGATATAATTGTGGCTTCAGTTTCTGCTGACCTCTCTTCCGAAATTATTTCTGCACAACATCTCGTACCTGCACGAACCCCCTCAGATAAGTTGTTTGTCCCTGGGCACTTCGGTCTTCGACTATTAGGTGAGTGTCACGACTCCGTTTTTTGCGGCCATCCTGGTATCAATGCTACCATGGAGCTGGTGTCTAGATCTTTCTGGTGGCCCACCTTGTCCAGAGATGTCCGTTCCTATGTGTCCGCTTGTAAGGTATGTGCGAAATCCAAGTCCCCTAAAGCTCGCCCTGCTGGGGAACGTCGACCTCTACCCATTCCCTGCAGGCCATGGTCTCATATCTCCATGGACTTTATCACCGATTTGCCCGTCTCTGAGGGGAAGTCAGTGGTGGGGGTAGTGGTCGACCGTTTTAGTAAAATGGTGCATTTCGTCCCACTGGCTAGACTACCCAATGCCAAGATGCTAGCGTCCTTATTTGTTGACCACATTGTACAGCTGCATGGTGTTCCTGAGAATGTTGTTTCTGACAGGGGTGTTCAGTTTGTATCCAAGTTTTGGAGAGCTTTCTGTCAAAGGTGTAAGATTTCTTTATCCTTTTCGTCAGCCTTCCATCCCGAGATCAACGGGCAGACGGAAAGGTTAAACCAGGCAGTTGAACAGTTTCTCAGATGTTATGTGTCCGATAATCAGCATTGCTGGGTGAGATATCTTCCACTGGTGGAGTTCGCCATCAATAATCAGGTAAATTCCTCCACGGGAGTGTCCCCTTTTTTCTGTAACCTGGGTTATCATTCTCGTTTTAGCTCAAATGTTTCTGTGTCCTCTCTCAACCCGGAGGCCGATAGCGTCACATCCGACCTGTGCACAGTCTGGGCTTTAGGGTCTCTGAAACGTTTTGGTGGTAAAAATATTCTTAAATCACTCCCTACACTGTCTGTTCCTTCCTCAGCACAGCTATCTCTGACTAAGAATGAGCCGAACATGTGTCATTGGGTGCTATATAGCACCCGATGATCCTTACTGGCCAGCCAATCACTGTAATGCCAGCAGCCAACATGGCTACGACATTACAGTGAGGGCAGTACTTACCTGCACATTTATTGGCTGTGTAGCAGCCAAGAAATGTGCGGGACAGAGACTCGAGCTTTGTGCTCGAGCACATGCGGTATTCGGCCGAATACTGCCATGTGCCGAGCATCGAGATACTCAAGCTGAACTGGTGTTCGGCAGAGCATGCTCGATCATCACTACTGATCACTAATCCTTACCATCAAGCAATCTGATGATTACTGGATAGCCATGCTTTTAGACCCCCACCGTCAAAGAAAAATGGGGGAATGTTTTCCTGTTACCGAAAAGAAGGCAAAAAATGCACAATTTAGAACAGAGAAGATCTGTGCTAATGTGCATATACCCATTGAAATGAAAGGATCATGATTGAGGATACAGTTCATTTGTAACACCAATCACATCCGGATGGAAAACTCACTCATGTGAAAGAGGCCTAAGGGTTGTTAGAATTAACTAATTATCTGACATACATTAATGATTATATTCCCAGTCTGTACAATCATAAAAATGTATAATTAAAACTGAATGTGTACATATTCTCTAAAGATGGAGGATGAGTCTTTAGAATACTCGGTAGTAGTAAAAAAGCAAGAGCAGGCGGCACTGCCGAGTGTCACAGCTGGGTGCACCGGGTCCTCCAACACCTGTACCTTTAAAGCACATAAGGTGGTGCACAGCCCCAAACTAAAGTGCAGTTACAATTCAAAGTGAAAAATAGAAGAGGTGGCTGATAAAAAGATCCTTTATTCATCCAGTACAATATTCGGGCAGGAGCGCACGGTGACAGAGTACGCGAAGAGAGTTTGCAGCCCGTTGTTAGATAAAACAGAGAAAAGCACTATATATTGTCAATTCATTGAGGAAGCACGTACCTTTATTCTCACTAATAAAATTTTTATGTTTGGGGAGCATTAGTACAGGCAAAAACTTGGAACAGCAATGGGTACACTTGTATCATGTACCTATGCTAATTTATTCCTAGCTATGTTTGAGGATAGTTATGTTTTTACAGTAGCTAATCCTCATTTACAATATATACAGTTGTTTTTACGATATGTCGATGACATATTCATAATTTGGTCGGGTACTGAGATGCAGTGCGGATACGCAAAACACGGATGGCGTCCGTCCGCGTTCCGCAATTTGCGGAATGGCACGGACAGCCTTTACATATAAGTGCCTATTCTTGTCCGCAAAGCACGGACAAGAATAGGATATGTTATATTTTTTTTGCGGGGCCACGGAACGGAGCAACGGATGCGGACAGCACATGGAGTGCTGTCCGCATATTTTGCAGCCCCATTGAAAACGGCGGCTCGGATGCGGACCAAAACTACGGCCGTGTGCCTGAGGCCTTACTTAAATGACAGCAAGAGTATGAACATAAGATTTACCCTCAATTTTGGAGGCAACTCTCTGGAGTTCCTGGATGTGCATCTTCTGGTTGGAGAGGATGGCTTACAGACCAGTGGCCATCGTAAACCTTCAGCCACGAACTCCCTACTGCATCACAGAAGTTTACACCCTGATAATGTTAAGAGATCTGTACCCTATGGTCAATTCATACGTTTGAAGAGAATTAACAACACTGAAGAAGGGTATAATAGGCAATCAGAAGAACTGAAGAGTAGATTACTAGTTAGGGGACATAGAGAAAATGATATAAAAGCAGCCAGAAGGAAGGCAGGGTCATTCACACAGCAGGAATTGTTAGACAGAAATAGAGGTAGAGTCCGGGATGAAAGGGAGAGATTTGTATTCACTTTTAAATACAGTCCTGCAGCCGAGTTGATCAAACGTACCATTCAAATGAGGAAGGTTTAGGGAACATAACTAATAGTAGACCACTTATAGCATTCAAAAAGTGCCATACCATAAAAGACAAAATAGTGAGAAGCAGGTTTCGGGGTAATTGGCTATCTTCCAATAAGCCGTTGGGCAATTACAAATGTGGTAATTGCTCCTTTTGCAGCTACAATAGTCAAATGAAATACCTATCTTTTGGACGGGTCTCTCATAGAGTGATGCAATTCCTCACCTGCAAAAGTAACTATGTGGTTTATTTGGTAAAGTGCCAGTGTGGTGCCTTCTATATAGGGAAAACCATCCGCCCTTTATTTGAAAGGTTTAGAGAGCACCTTAATTCCCTCAAGACCAGCAAAGGATGCATTAGATTGATCGAACATGTCCGCAGCATGCATGGTGGAGATCCACGCTGTATTTACTTTGCTGGGATAGAGAAGGTGTCGTATATGCCCCAAGGCGGGGACAGGCACCAGGCACTCCTGCAAAGGGAAGCCAGGTGGATAATGAAAGCCGAATCCTTAGGTCCCCTGGGACTCAATGACAGAAACTACCTGAGTGTGTTCATTTAGAACTTAGGCTGGGTTCACACGGGCGAGTATTCCGCGCGGGTGCAATGCGTGAGATGAACGCATTGCACCCGCACTGAATCCAGACCCATTCACTTTTATTGGGCTGTGCACATGAGCGGTGATTTTCACACATCACTTGTGCGTTGCGTGAAAATAGCAGCATGCTCTATTTTGAGCGTTTTTCACACAACGCAGGCCCCATAGAAGTGAATGCGGATGCGGTGCGATTTTCACGCATGGTTGCTAAAATGAAAGTCGATTCACTGTATTATTTTCCCTTATAACATGGTTCTTTAATACAGAATGCTTAGTAGAAAGTCAATTGAGGGTTAAAAAATAAAAAAAAAAAATTAACTCACCTCCTCCTCTTGATCGCGTAGTTGCCGATCTCTTCTTACTTCTTTAATCATGAGCTGCCAGCTAAAGGACCTGTGTGTCACGAGGGTGTCAAGACCCACGCCTGACTCCGTTATACCTGGGGTCAGGAACTCACAGCGGTTGGCTGCGCGCTCTATGTAAGATAGGGCTGTTTCCTTATGGTAGCTTTCTGGGTTTACTTTGCAACCCTTTTTGGCTCACTCAGGGATCCGTAGCTCCTTCTCCTCAGCTGTTCCTTGTCCAGCACTCCCAACCTCCTTATATTCCCCTCTCACACTTCTCTGGTTGCCAGATATAGAGATTCCTGCCTGGACTTCTATAATGACCCTCTGGAGCTGTGTTGCTGTGTTCTCTGGTAGTTGGTCCAGAACGTTACCCTCCGGATCCCTGTTGGACCTTTGTGGTCTGCTGTGGTCGCCAACCTGGGTGTATGTGTTTGTCTGTATTGTCTGTCCTCTCCCTGGTGTTTCCCTCTAAGTGTCAGTGGTGCGGACTAGCGATCTCACCGGCCCGTTCACTATCTAGGGCTCATTCTAGGGAAAGCCAAGGTTTAGGCACGTGATCGCCGCACGGGTGAGGAACCCGTCTAGGGACGCCAGGGCAGTCAGGTGCCAGCCGCAAGGTAAGTCAGGGGTCACCGCCTTTCCCTCTCCCTTGGGCAGGGCTTTCCCTTTTCCCTCCCTGTGCGTGACGCCGGTCATTACATTATATCTGGCCCTTATTTTGTGTAGGTAAAAAAATAAAAAAATATAAAAATTTTACCTACTTAGAATCCAGTATGGATCCAATTGCTGCTCTGTCCAAACACTTTCATGGCCTGTCTTTGGAGGTGGCAGGATTGAAGGCGTCGGTCCTCCAGCAACAGCAGCAATTACAACTGACCGCAAGCCCAGCGGTTGCTACTGGTAACCAGGTTGTTGCGGAACCCAAGGTCCCTCTCCCAGACAGATTTTCTGGGGGAAGGGACAAGTTTTTGACATTCCGTGAGGCCTGTAAATTATATTTTAAACTGCGCCCTTACTCCTCTGGTAATGAAGAACAGCGGGTGGGGTTGTTATTTCCCTGCTGCAGGGGTACCCGCAGTCCTGGGAATTCTCTTTACCCTCTGATTCCCAGGCTCTTCGGTCAGTGGATGAGTTTTTCGGGGCCTTGGGTCTCATATATGACGACCCTGACCGAGTCGCACTGGCTGAATCAAGTTTACGAGACTCCTACAAGGAGAGCGGCCGGTAGAGGAGTATTGCTCTGACTTCCGTAGGTGGGCTACGGATACCCAATGGAACGACCCGGCTCTCAGGAGTCAGTTCTGCTCTGGGTTATCCGAAAAGGGTCAAGGATGCGCTTGCATTATATAAGACCCCCTTTTCCCTTGATGCGGTTATGTCCCTTTCTATCCGAATAGATAGACGCCTTAGGGACAGATTGAAAAAACCGGAGCAATTGGTAACCCCTCCCAAGCAGCAGTTAGTCTGTACAGACTTAGACGAGCCTATGCAGCTAGGAGGAACTACTCGTCAGGTCCGTCCTCCTGAGGCTCGCTGTAGGCGTGGGGTTTGTTTTTTTTGTGGGGAGAGGGGTCATTTCATTAATGTCTGTCCTTCTTTCCTCAGAAACAAAAGACCGTCGGAAAACTACTAACCCCAGGCTGTGTGGAGGATGTCAGCCGGGGGGTATATGTTTCCTCCATATGTACATCGCAATTTGTGTTGCCAGCAGTTATTGTTTTTGGTGTAAAGACGGAGACTATTTCTTTCTTTCTAGACAGTGGAGCAGGGGTAAATTTGATAGATGCCCATTTTGCCCGCACTATGGGTTTGTCTTTCTGTACGCTACAGAGACCTATTCCCATATTCGCTATTGATTCTGCTCCTCTGTCTCAGAGAAACCTCACCCACATTGTTCATAATTTAGACCTTCGGGTAGGGGACCACCATAACGAGATGCTTTCATGTTATGTTCTGGAGGGGCTTCCCACTCCGGTAGTCCTGGGTCTTCCCTGGTTGGTAACGCACAATCCAGTGGTGGATTGGCAGGCCAGGGAGATATCGGAGTGGAGTGAGCATTGCAGAGAATATTGCTTAAATAGCAATTGCTTAGTCGCCTCCATAACTACCCTACCTACATTTATTTTGGACTTTGAGGAAGTTTTTTCTGAAAAGGGTTGTCAGAAGTTACCACCTCACCGTCCTTATGATTGCCCGGTTAACCTTATTCCCGGCGCAAAATTACCCAAGACCAGGTTATATAATCTTTCGGGTCCAGAGAGACAAGCCATGAAGGATTATATCTCTGAGAGTTTGGCTAAAGGACACATCAGACCCTCTTCTTCACCCGTGGCTGCAGGGTTTTTCTTCGTTAAAAAGAAAGATGGGGGCCTGTGTCCTTGCCTAGATTTTTGCGAATTAAATCGGATAACCATCCGAGACCCATACCCTCTTCCTCTCATTCCTGACCTGTTTAACCAGATTGCGGGTGCTAGGTGGTTCTCCAAACTCGATCTTAGGGGGGCCTACAATCTGATTCGTATCAAGGAGGGGGATGAGTGGAAGACAGCTTTTAACACCCCTGAGGGGCATTATGAAAATCTAGTTATGCCTTTCGGTCTGACCAATGCTCCCGCCGTCTTTCAACATTTCGTTAATGACATTTTTAGTCATCTAATCGGCAGGTTTGTGGTAATATACCTAGATGATATTTTAATTTATTCGTCTGATCTGAGAACACATGAGGTGCATGTCAGACAAGTACTGCAGGTCCTACGGAAGAATTAATTATATGCTAAAATTGAAAAATGCGTCTTCGCCGTTCAGGAGATACAATTCCTAGGTTATTTTTTTATCTGCGTCAGGTTTCCGTATGGATCCTAGGAAGGTCCAGGCAATTTTAGATTGGGATCTTCCTGAGAACCTCAAAGCTCTGCAACGGTTCTTGGGCTTCGCGAATTTCTATAGGAAATTCATTAAAAATTATTCAGTTATTGTAAAACCCCTTACTGACATGACTAGGAAGGGGACTGATTTTTCTAAATGGTCTGACGCCGCTAAAGTTGCTTTTTCCTCTCTAAAAGAGAGGTTTACCTCGGCACCTGTACTAGTCCAACCTGATGTCTCTCAGCCTTTTATTGTTGAAGTCGATGCGTCAGAGGTGGGAGTGGGGGCGGTGCTGTCTCAGGGTCCGTCTCCTGGCAAATGGCGTCCTTGTGCTTTCTTTTCTAAAAAACTATCTACAGCAGAAAAGAACTACGATATTGGCAATAGGGAACTATTAGCTATTAAACTAGCGTTTGAAGAATGGCGTCACTTTTTAGAGGGAGGAGTCCACCCCGTCACTGTGATTACGGACCACAAAAATCTTCTGTACCTCGAATCAGCTAAGAGTCTCACCCCTAGACAGGCTAGGTGGTCGCTATTTTTTACCAGGTTTAACTTTGTTATTACCTATCGTCCTGGGGCAAAGAATACCAAGGCTGATGCACTATCTCGTTGTTTCCCTGGAGGGGGTAATGTGAGTGATCCGGTACCCATTCTTCAAAGAGGAGTGGTTGTTTCTGCGGTACACTCTGCTCTGGAGGGGAAGGTGTTAGAGGCCCAGGGTGACGCCCCGGTCTCTTGCCCCTCAGAGAAATTGTTTGTAACGTTGAACCTGCATTTCGAACTATTAAAGGAACATCATAATTCGGCACTTGCTGGGCACCCGGGTAGTAAAGCAACCTTGGAGCTATTGTCTCTTCGTTTTTGGTGGCCAAGGTTGCGTCAGGATGTATTGGATTTTGTGTCTTCTTGTTCTAACTGTGCGCGCGCAAAAGTTTCACATACACGTCCTGCAGGGTCTCTATTACCACTCGTCATTCCCAATAGACCATGGACACATCTGTCAATGGATTTTATCACTGACTTACCTTCGTCTGCGGGTAAAACAGTTATTTTGGTAGTAGTGGACAGGTTTAGCAAAATGGTACACTTCATTGCATTACCCGCACTACCTAATGCTAAGACTCTTGCTCAGGTATTCGTCAGTGAAATCGTGAAGCTTCACGGGGTCCCTTCCGATGTTGTTTCGGATCGGGGTACCCAGTTTATTTCTAAATTTTGGAAAGCTTTTTGTTTCCGTTTGGGGGTACACTTGTCCTTTTCCTCAGCTTTCCATCCTCAGTCGAATGGACAGACTGAGCGTACCAACCAAAACCTGGAGACATATCTGAGATGTTTTGTGTCTGAAAACCAAGAGTTGTGGTCATCATATTTACCGTTAGCTGAGTTTGCCATAAATAATCGTCGTCAGGAATCCATGGTCAAGTCACCATTTCTTGGTGCATATGGTTTTCATCCCCAATTCTGTACTTTCAAAGAGGGGGGGTCTTCTGGGGTCCCCGAAGAGGAACGGTTTTCGTCATCTCTTTCATCGGTATGGCAGAAGGTGCAAGCTAACTTGAAAAATATGGGAGGTAAATACAAATGAATGGCTGATAAGAGACGGTCGCCAGGTCCGGACCTAGGAGTGAATGACTGTGTGGTTGTCTACTAGGAATATTAAATTAAAGGTTCCCTCTTGGAAACTGGGTCCTAGGTTCATTCCCCCTTACAAAATTGTAGCCATCATCAACCCCGTGGCTTTTCGCCTGGAGCTACCTCAGACTTTTAAAATCCATAACATCTTTCATAAATCGTTACTCAAAAAATATGTTCCACCTCTAGAACCGTCACCGCTGCCACCCCCTCTTGTTGTTGTCGATGGTAATCTAGAATTTCAGATATCCAAAATTGTTAATTCTCGTCGGGTCCGCCGCTCTCTTCAATATCTGGTGCATTGGAGAGGTTACGGTCCCGAGGAAAGAATGTGGGTTCCTGCGTCTGAGGTAAACGCCGACAGGCTAGTTCGGTCTTTTCATGCCTCTCATCCTGAGAGACCTAGTCCTGAGTGTCCGGAGGCCCCTCGTAGAGAGGGGTGTACTGTCACGAGGGTGTCAAGACCCACGCCTGACTCCGTTACACCCGGGGTCAGAAAGTCGCAGCGGTTGGCTGCGCGCTCTATGTTAGATAGGGCTGTTTCCTTATGGTAGCTTTCTGGGTTTGCTTTGCAACCCTTTTTGGCTCACTCAGGGATCCGTAGCTCCTTTTCCTCAGCTGTTTCTTGTCCAGCACTCCCAACCTCCTTATATTCCCCTCTCACACTTCTCTGGTTGCCAGATATAGAGCTTCCTGCCTGGACTTCTATACTGACCCTCTGGAGCTGTGTTGCTGCGTTCTCTGGTAGTTGGTCCAGAACGTTACCCTCCGGATCCCTGTTGGACCTTGGTGGTCTGCTGTGGTCGCCCACCTGGGTGTATGTGTTTGTCTGTATTGTCTGTCCTCTCCCTGGTGTTTCCCTCTTAGTGTCAGTGGTGCGGACTAGCGATCCCACCGGCCCGTTCACTATCTAGGGCTCATTCTAGGGAAAGCCAAGGTTTAGGCACGTGATCGCCGCACGGGTGAGGAACCCGTCTAGGGACGCCAGGGCAGTCAGGTGCCAGCCGCAAGGTGAGTCAGGGGTCACCACCTTTCCCTCTCCCTTGGGCAGGGCTTTCCCTTTTCCCTCCCTGTGCGTGATGCCGGTCATTACACTGTGGTGACGTCACATCACATGGTCCAATCACATAGTCCATCACTGTGGTGATGGACCATGTGATTGGAGCATGTGATGAGCTCAGTGACGTCACCACAGGTCCTTTGACAGGTCATGAAGAAAGAACAGGAGACCGGCAGCTACGTGATCAATTGGAGGAGGTGAGTTAATTTTTTTATTTATTTTTTAACCCTCAATTGACCTTCTACTAAGGATTCTGTATTAAACTCCTAAGTAACCAGGCCCAATGACGTTACATATTGCGTGGATTAGTGCAATGAGGTCAGTGGCCAGACGAAGTGCGAAACGTCCGTCGCCGCGAACCCTCTGCATGTCACCGTGCGCTCCTGCCTGAATATTGTACTGGACGAATAAAGGATCTTTTTATCAGCACTGGTGAGTGCCGCCTCTTCTATTTTTCACTTCGTCTTTAGAATAATGTTCTGTAGTGGACCCAAGTAACTCTAGTCCAACCATGGTCCTCACAAGCTAAATTTAACATGAACATCACCCTGTCTCCACTAGTGTAATTATTCTGTCATTGCCTTTTTCATGCCATTTACCCTGTTCTACATAGCCTTGTACTGTTTTTACAATGGCCACTGGGCCTACAACTGAGACTTACTTGTTCGTAAAGGTAGCTTTCATTAGTCATCGCATTATCATCACAAGTTAAATTACAATGACAGATATCAGCTTTGAATAGATAACACAGGAATATCTACTCCTTCCTGATCTCTGAACAGGTCATAGAGCATGCAACGAGCATGCAAAGAGTGCTGTGTATACAGATCAGGAAGCGCTATACCGCTTCTTGTCTCGGCCCGGCGGTCATGTGATCGCCGGGGCCGGGTGAGTGCAGGAGCTGTCAGGTCTTCTATAGACCTCAATCAGCCCTGCACTGAGGCTGTACAGCGCTGTATTATGATGTACAGCCTCTCTGGAAAGGGAGGTATTTACCCTGTAACTGGGGCTACTATGTCAGCCCCAGTTAAAGGAGAAATCAATATTAAAAAAAAAAAATGAAGTTAAATGTCCCCCAGAAGTGTCGTATGACCTTATAGGGGACACAAAGTGTAAAATAAAAAAAAGAAAGTCTTTTGAAAAAATTTAATAAAAAAGTTTCACATAAAAAATAATTCCCCTAAATATGTTATTTAAAAAATGTAAAAAAAAATAGAAGAAAAAAAATTAATAAACTAGACATATTTGGTATGACTGCGTCTGCAATGACTGGCTCTATAATATCATATGATCTACCCCATCAAGTTAACGCCGTAAAAAAAATAAACATTGTGACAAAACAGATTTTTTTTTAGTGAGCTGAACTCCCAAAAAACTGAATGTTGATCAGTCAAAAAGTTGTATGTACCCCAAAATGATAGCAATACGAATGTCACCTCATCCCGCTAAAAATGAGTGGTGTGAAAAAAACCAAATACAAATAATGCCAAAACTGTTTTTTGTCACCTCACCTCACAAAAAACATATCAATGAATCAAAAATTTGCATGCATTCCAAAATGGTAGCAATAAAAACATCACCTTACCCCGCAAAAAACAAGCCCTCAAACAAGACTATACCCAGAAAAAGTATGGCTCTAAGAAAATGGCAACACAAAAACATTATTTTTTTTTCTAAAAATGTTTTTGTGTAAAACGTAAAAATAAAAAAAATAGACAGATTTGGTATTGTTGCATCCGTAATGACCATATCTATAAAAATATCACATGATCTACCCCATCAAGTGAAGGGTATAAAAAAAATATAGAAAAAGGATACCAAACAGCATTTTTTGTGATTTCACCTCCCAAAAATTAGATAAAAAGCAGCCAGAAAGCCAAATGTATGTCAAAATAGTGCCAATAAAAACTACAGCTTGTCTCTCACAAAATAAGCCCTCACGCTGTTCATTCAACAAAAAATAAATAAAGTTATTGCTCTTAAAAACCATGACTAAAAATTCCATGTTAGAAAATCCAAATGCCGCTCCTTCCCTTCTGAGCCTTGGCGTATCCCCAAATAACAGTTTACGACCACAATTGGGGTGTTACTGTATTCAGGAGAAAGTGGGTAGCAAATTGGGGGGGGGGGGGGGGGAATATTCTCCTGTTATCTTCTGTGAAAAAGAAAGTTTGGGCCTAAAGCATCATTTACTTGTAAAAAAAATTATAATAAATGTACCCAAGTATTAAAAATTATATGAAACAGCTGTTGAGTGAAGTGCTCGCTACACCCCTTAAAATTCCTTGGGTGGTTTAGTTTACAAAATGTTGTCACTTTTTGGGGGTTTTCACTGTGGGGTTACCTCAGGGCCTCTTCAAATACAATATGGTGCCCAAAGACCATTCCAGCAAAATCTGCCCTCCAAAAACCATATGGTGCTCCTTGCCTTCTGTGCCCTGCCGTGTGCCCAATCAGCGGTATACGACCACATATGGGGTGTTTCTGCAAACTGCAGAATCAAGGTAATAAATATTGAGGTTTGTTTTGTTGTTAACCCTTGATGTGTTCCAGGAAAAAAATTATTTAAATGGAAAATCTTTAAAAAAAAAGTGGCATTTTAAGATTTTGCCTCTATTTTGCTTTAATTCCTGTGGAATACCTAAAGCGTTAACAACATGTCTAAAACCAGTATTGAATAGTTTGAGGGGTGTCATTGGGTTGGTTCTATTATGTAAGCCCCACAAAGTGACTTCAGAACTGAACTGGTCCTTATAAAAGTTGACTTGGGAAATTTTCTTAAAAATATCAAAAATTGCTTCTAAAATTCTAAACCTTCTAGCGTCCTCAAAAAATTAAATTACATTATTAAAATGATGCCAACATAAAGTAGACATATGGGGAATGTTAATAAATATTTTATGAGGCATCACTATATGTCTGAAAAGCAGAGAGATTCAAATTTAGAAAACAGTGAATTTTTTCACATTTTCGTTAACTTTTGGATTTTTTTTTATACATAAAGGTAAAACATATTGACTCAAATTTACCATTAACATGATCTACAATGTGTCACAAGAAAACAATCTCTGAATGGCTTGGATAAGTAAAAGTGTTCCAAAGTTATTACCACATAAAGTGACACATGTCAGATTTTCAAAATTAGGCCTGGTCAGGAAGGAGGTAAATGGCCCGGTCTGGAAGTGGTTAAGTGACGTCTAAACCCCTTCTGTTTATTGTCTCTATGGCCCATGCGACTACTCTCGAAGAAAAGGAAGTCTTAACATATTTCGCATCTAGAGACCAGTGTGAAAACTGCATGATTTTAGGATTCTTTTTAAAATATAAATAGGGAAATGGAAAATGTAAAAAAAAAAGTTTAACATTAAACATTTTCTGATGACACATTCCCAATTAGTGGACAGGTCACTGTCCCCAGAACATCAACACACTTCTCTTCCGCTGTTGTGATTGATAAGCAAGGTGCACAAGGCTGAAATGAGAATGCAGACAGATAAACCATATGTGCATTATACTAATGATCGTCTCTATAAAATAGGTCTAATTGTAAAACACAGGGTATTGTACAGAGTCTGAAGTCGGTAGGATTTTCAGGAGATAATTGTGAATATTTATTTGCCCTTTGATGCCCTAGAAAGCTTTCAGAAATATTATGCATAATACAACAAAAACAAAGACAGGTGCACTCTGCGGTCTTACTAAGCCCTCAAACTGGTGTTAAAATTTGAGAGATTAGCCAACATGTCCTACGTGAGGTTTCTCAAGTAGTTCGGGACCTAACGCTAAACCTACCTGGGCCATATGGGCAATACCAGGAGCCAGTGGGTGAATTACAGGAGCGCAAGGTCCGACTCAAAGCTATCTTCCAGTAACCTCCAGCATGTGACCATGCATACAATGGGAGGAGGCAGAGAGCTCTGAGCCCCACCCAAGACTGGCTGATAAAGCCCAGGCCTCACATGTGCACCAGAATGCTGCCTGTGGATGGAAAAATAAGGCACATTCAGACTAGGAGTTTCCTACATCTCCAAAAAATTCAAAATTCAAACTACAAATTGGTGTGGTATTAAAAATCAGGAAGTGCTCAACCCCATATGCAGTGGTGCATCTATACCGGGGGGGCAGATCCTGCACTTGTGGTCCGCTGCTAATGGCAATCCCCAGCAAAAATGCATACAATGGAGGATGCCTGCAGCGGACCACAAGTACCACAATGGAAATGATAAACAGTATATATAATACAACAAAAACAAAGACAGGTGCACTCTGCGGTCTTACTAAGCCCTCAAACTGGTGTTAAAATTGAGAGATTAGCCAACATGCTCTACGTGAGGACATGTCTGAGCCCGAGCACCGCGCCAAGGTTTCTCAAGTAGCTCGGGACCCAACGCTAAACCTACCTGGGACATATGGGAAATACCATACAGTATGTCTTTTACAAAGGTCTTCGCTGTGTCTCTAATTCACAATATATCCATTCAACATACTAGTTGTATTTTATGTCACACATTGAAATTCAATATGCTGTACATCCAAGAAAAGAAGTATATGTGTGGCAGCTTCTTATGCATATGCTTCAATAGCAGATGTAATTCTTTATCAGCTTTATATTCCAAGCTAAACCAATAATAGACACATCATATCATGTACAGTATTATTTTTAGGTACAATTTTACTGCAGAGCCAAATCACAACTCATCATATTACAGGTGTTTCCCCTTGGACTACTGATAAGTATTTAATGATGCATTTTAGCTTAGCAGTTCATAGAGCCCTACTGTACCTCTGTACAAGGTATTTTTATGAATATTATAAAAAAAAAAATTGCATGCTCCACTGGGTGCTTTTTAATGGCAGTATTCTTCCATTGAAAAAATACTTCTATGGGAGAATATGTCCGTAATATGGTGTTGTACTCAGGAACCATACAGTGACGGAGTGTCGATGTCTCTGCAATAGTCCTTGTGAGTTATATAAAAATACACATAAAGAAGAGCTAAAGTGAGAAATACAGCGTGCAATAATGCAATTCAGTGGTTTATCCTGTAATAATTTTTAAAGGGAACCTGTCACCATGAAAAAGCTATGTAAGCTACAGGCAGCATGTTACAAAGCTGGAGGAGCTGAGCAGATTTATATATAGATTTATGGGAAAAGATTCAATATAACTTGTATTTTGTACCTGTGACTGACAGCCTTCCCTCTATGACTGTGTATACAGAGATAGCTGTCAATCACTGATAGGGCCATTATCCCAAACTTACTTGTCCGTGCGCCAGTGGCGAGATCTCCACCTTTGGCAGGACTGTGCTGTGAGAGACGCGCTGCCAAGGCCTCTTTCACACGAGCGAGTTTTCCGCACGGGTGCAATGCGTGACGTGAACGCATTGCACCCGCACTGAATCCGGACCCATTCATTTCTATGGGGCTGTGCACATGAGCGGTGATTTTCACGCATCACTTGTGCGTTGCATGAAAATCGCAGCATGTTCTATATTGTGTGTTTTTCACGCAACGCAGGCCCCATAGAAGTGAATGGGGCTGCGAGAAAATCGCAAGCATCCGCAAGCAAGTGCGGATGCGGTGCGATTTTCACACACTTTTGCTAGGAGACGATCGGGATGGGGACCCGATCTTTATTATTTTCCCTTATAACATAGTTATAAGGGAAAATAATTGCATTCTTAATACAGAATGCATAGTACAATAGCGCTGGAGGGGTTAAAAATAAATAAATAAAATTTAACTCACCCAAATCGGCTTCTCTTCTGTCTTCTTCTTTGAGGAATAGAACCTTTGATGATGTCATTATGCTCATCACATGATTCATCACATGATCCATCACCATGGAAAATATCATGTGATGGACCATGTGATGAGCTCAGTGACGTCATCAAAGGTCCTATTCCTCAAAGAAGAAAATAGAAGAGATGCCGGCTGCGCGAACAAGTGGATTAAGGTGAGTTAAATTATTTGTAATTTTTTTTTAACCCCTCCAGCCCTATTGTACTATGCATTCTGTATTCAGAATGCTATTATTTTCCCTTATAACCATGTTATAAGGGGAAATAATACAATCTACACAACCTTGAACCCAAACCTGAACTTCTGTGAAGAAGTTTGGGTCTGGGTACCACATTCAGTTTTTTATCACGCGCGTGCAAAACACATTGCACCGTGCGATAAAAACTGAACAACGGAAAGCAATCGCAGTCAAAACTGACTGCAATTGGGTACCTACTCACGCGGGTTTGCTGCAACGCATCCGGACCTTATCCGGACACGCTAGTGTGAAAGAGGCCCAAGCCAAGTTCCCTGGTGACGAAACAGCGTCCTCGGCTTGTCCTTTTGAACACTTTCTAACGTATTGGTACCAAGCTTCTCTTCTGGTTCTGATCTTGACTTGGCTTTTTGACTACTCTCTGTCTCTCAATTTGGTACTTAGTTGGTTCTGACTCACAGAGTTGGGAATGTTGACCAGTTGAGAACTTGCTACTTAGAGCTTGCACTGCAAATACGCAGGGAAAGTGGGTGGGGTTCCAGTTAGGGCTTACTGTCTGTGTCCGTTCCTACCTATAGACATTACAGCCATCTTCTTGACTTTAAAGCCCAGAATGAGCACCAATATAAATGAATGAAATGCATATTACGCTAAATCATCTCCCATAATAGTATATATCAATCTGCTCAGCTCCTTTTGCTCTAGAACATGGGGGTATAGTTTTTATAGAGAGTAGAGTTGAGCAGAGGGGACCCGAACTTTTGAGCACTAAAATGGCTGTAAAAATGTCATGGAAAGGGCTAGAGGGCTGCAAATGCCAGAAAAATGTGGTTAAGAGCATGGCAAGTGCTCTGCAAACAAATGTGGATAGGGGAATGACTTTAAATAACATAAAATACGTAAAAAAAATAATAATCTTGATCTAGGAGAACGAGGTCCATATGGAGTAGGAGGTTAAGGAGGCGGTGGATGTGGCGGTGTAGGTGAAAGCGGAGGTGGAGGAGGAGGAGGTAGCCTACACTGCTTTTTGGTTTTAAATTTATTTTTATTTTTTTAAATTAGGGTACACCCCAAAACATTGGGAAATATAACCTGTAATAACGCCCTCCAGTCATGCTAAACACACGTTCAGACAATACACTGGCTGCAGGGCAGGCCAGCACCTCCAAAGCATAAAGGGCAAGCTCAGGCCATGTGCACAATTTGGAGAAAGAGAAGTTGAAGGGGGCAGACCCGTCATTCAGTACGTGTAGGCGTGTGCACACATGCTGCTCCACCATGTTGCTGAAATGCTGCCACCTGCTAAGACGCTCAATATCAGCTGGTGGTTGCCAAAGGCAAGGTGTAGTTTGTGGTTTGCACGTGCACTTCCCCTTTAAGGTGTGCCTTCCTTCTGTTTGGTTAGCAAGGGGTTAATCTTCTGGCTAGTGGGGATTAAGGCGTTTCCTGAGGGTTAGTAGGGCCCCGAAGTTCCGGAGTTTGAGCCCTCCTACCATCTGGATTGGCTCATACGGTTAGGAGTCAGGGCCAGAATTAGGGATGCTGTAGAAGGTGACCTGTTCCCTTATTCCTCCTCCTGGCCTTGTTGCTTCCAAGTTGCCTCCTCATTGTACGGTGGGGAGTTTCCCCCACTCCCAACCGTGACAACAGCGCAACAAGGAACACAGGTCTCGCATGGAGGCCCAGTCATTGGTGGTGAAGTGGTGCTGTTCCGCAGAGCGACTCACCCGTGCGTGCTGCAGCTGAAACTCCATTATTGCCTGCTGCTCGCACAGTCTGGCCGGCACGTGCAAGGTGGAGTTCCACCTTGTGGGCACGTAGCATATGAGGCGGTGACCGGGAAGGCCGAAGTTACGCTGCAGCGCTGACAGGCGAGCGGTGGCAGGATGAGAACGCCGAAAGCACGCACGCCGAAAGCACGCACAGACAGCCCACACTCTATGCAGCAGCTCTGACATATCAGGGTAAATTTTAAGGAATCTCTGCACCACCAAATTCAGCACATGCGCCAGGCAAGGGATGTGCGTCAAACCGGCTAGTACCAGAGCTGCTACGAGGTTTCGCCCATTATCGCACACCACCAGGCCGGGCTTGAGGCTGACTGGCACAAACCACTAATTGGTCTGTTGTTCAAGGCCCGTCCACAGCTCCTGTGCGGTGTGGGGTTTGTCCCCCAAACAGATACGTTTTAAAACTGCCTGCTGTCATTTACCCCTGGCTGTGCTGAACTTGGTGGTGAAGGTGTTACGCTGACCGGATAAGGAGCCGGTAGAGGATGAGGAAGTGGAGTAGGAGGAGGAAGCAACAGGAGGCAAACTGAAGCGCCCTGCAATCCTCGGTGGTGGAAGGACATGCGCCAAACTGCTATCCGGCACAGGCCCAGCCGCCACTGCATTTACCCAGTGTGCTGTTATGGAGATATAACATCCCTGACCATGCTTACTGGTCCAGGTATCCGTAGTGAGGTGCACCTTGCCACAGATGGAGTTGCGCAGTGCACACCTGATTTTGTACCCCACTTGGTTGTGCAGGGAAGGGAAGGCACGCCTGGAAAAGTAGTGGCGGCTGGGCACTATGTACTGTGGGACAGCCACCGCCATAAGGCTTTTAAAACTATCCGTTTCCACCAGACGGAATGACAGAATTTTAAAGGCTAGTAATTTTGAAATGCTGGCATTCAGGGCCAGGGATCGCGGGTGGGT
Organism: Bufo bufo; assembly: GCF_905171765.1. Lineage (NCBI taxonomy): Eukaryota > Metazoa > Chordata > Amphibia > Anura > Bufonidae > Bufo > Bufo bufo. Next base: position 562,454,663 of record NC_053392.1, on the reverse strand, counting down.
AGGGGGGTACTTCCTCTTCCGCTCCAGTGTTTGGGAGATGGAGAGCTGAACGCTTCCGTGGGACATTGTGGAGATGCTTGGTGACCCGTGGTGTTGCTGGCAGATCCTCTGTTTGCGGGGTGGCAGGTGGCACTGTCACTCCAGAGGTGGATGAAGAGGCTGAGACTGCAGCAGAAGAGGAAGCAGGATGAGCCAGAGACCTTTCTTGGTTTTTGAGGTGCCTACTCAACTGCAGCTCGTGCTTTGCACTTAGATGTCTGGTCATGCAGGTTGTGCTCAGTTTGAGAACGTTTATGCCTCGCTTCAGGCTCTGATTTGACAGCGTGCAAACTACTCGTGTCTTGTCGTCAGCACATTGTCTAAAGAACTCCTTGGAGCTGGCTTTGGTGTGCTCAGTCCCTTGCTGCGGTGGGCAGTAGCAGGCGTACTGTCTAGGGGGCGGCCGCTCCGCTTTTCAAAAGCCCTAGCAGTTGGCACCTGTGTTTCGTCATCATCCGAGACGTGCTGCGATTGTCCTCCCATGTACTCATCTTGAAACATAAGTGGTTGGGCATCGGTGCACTCAATCTCTTCCACTTCTGGGGCAGGGCTAGGTGGATGGCCCTGGAAAACCCTGCTAACAGAGTCATCAAAAAGCAGAAAAGACTGCTGCATGACTTGGGGCTCAGACTGCTTGGCTGATTTGCAAGAGGGTGAGGTGAAAGACTGATAGATATCGGCTGCAGGTGTCAACTCTGATCTTTCAGCAGAAGACTGGTTGGGAGTCAATGTGAAGAAACTGGAGGCACTGTCAGCAACCCAATCTTCTATCGCCTGTACTTGTTCTGGCCTCACCATTCATAGAGCCGCATTAGGACCGACCAAATAACGCTGAAGTTTCTGTTGCCTACTCGCACCTGAGGAAGGTGTTTCACTTGTGCGTGTAGCTGGCACAGAACGACCACATCCTCTCCCTGCAACAGGAGCTCCACCAGCATTACCACAACCGGGGCCAAGTCCCTTATTTGACGCTCTCCTCATATTTCTCAAATTTAGGATCTTGCATTTTTTTAATAACAGAATAGAACAACAGTATCTAACGTGTGTATCTCACAATGACAGATGCAGCAAAGGCTGCAAAATTAATTTTTGCCCTAAATAGGTGTTTTTTTTAATAGCAGAATAGAACAACAGTATCTAAAGGGTATATCTCACACGTATAGATGCAGACAAGGCCGCAAATTAAGATTTGTGCCCAAAATGGGTGTTTATTTAATACCAGAATAGCACAGCAGTATGTAAAGGGTGTATCTCACAATGACAGATGCAGCAAAGGCTGCAAAACTACGTTTTTTTTCCCTAAATAGTTTTTTTTTTATAGCAGAACAGAACAACAGTATGTAAAGCAGGGGTGCACAACGTTTCCTGGTTGGGGGCCACATTGCCAGACTAATCCATTGACGAGGGCCGAAATTAAAATTTAAAGGTGTTTTAACAACTGAAATATTGTACTTATGGCATATTGAACACACATTATATACCATTAATGTCTAGTTACACTTCCAGGACTTCCATCTAATGGGAGAAATACATGAAAAATACATACAGTATGAGCAGCCACAAGACATAGGCATACATGTCTGTTACCAGATGGTTGGGGGCCGCACAGAATGGTATCAAGGGCCACATGTGACCCCTGGGCCGCAGGTTGTGCACTCCTGATCTAAAGGGTGTATCTCACAAGAACAAATGCAGACAAGGCTACAAAATTAAGATTTTTGCCCTAAATGTGTGCTTTTTTTAAAACCAGAATATGACAGCAGTATATAACGCTTGAATTTCACACGAACAGATGCAGATAAGGCCGCAAATTAAGTATTTTGCCCAAAATGGGTGTTTTTTTAATACCAGAATAGCATAGCAGTATCTAAAGCGTGTATCTCACACTGACAGATGCAGAAAAGGCCGCAAAATAAATATTGTGCCCTAAATGGGTGTATTTTAAAACCCAGAAAATTATAGCTGTATTTCTAGCTTAAATTGCACACTGACTAATGCGACAGAGGCCCCAGATGGAGGGTATTGCTAAAAATTTGTGTTTTTTCAAAGGCAGAAAATTATTGAAGTATTTCAAGCTTGTTTTTAACAATCACAGATGCAACAGAGGCTGCAATATTAAAGGGGTTCTGCACTTTGTTTTAACTGATGATCTATCCTCTGGATAGATCATCAGCATCTGATCGGCGGTAGTCCGACACCCGGGACCCCCGCCGATAGCTGTTTGAGAAGGCAGCGGCGCTATAGCAACGTCGCGGCCTTCTCACTGTTTACCGCTGGCCCAGTGTTGTCACGACTAGTATCAACTAGTGTGGGCGGGGCTAAGCTCCATTCAAGTGAACAGAGATTAGCCCCGCCCACACTAGTTGATACTAGTTGTGACGTCGCTGGGCCAGCGGTAAAGAGGGAGAAGGCCGCGACGCTGCTGGAGCGCCGCTGCCTTCTTAAACAGCTGATCGGCGGGGATCCCGGGTGTCGGACCCCCGCCGATCAGATGCTGATGATCTATCCAGAGGATAGATCATCAGTTAAAACAAAGTGCAGAACCCCTTTAAGTATTTTGCCCAAAATGGGTGTTTTTTGAATAACAGAATATGACAGCAGTATATAACGCTTGAATTTTACATGTACAGATGCAGCAAGGGCTGTAAAATTGTGTATTTTGCCTAAAAAGGCAATTTTTTTAACCCCATAAAATTAGAGCTGTATTTCTAGCTTAAATTGCACACTGACTATTGCGGCAGAGGCCCCAGTTGGAGGGTATTGCAAAAAATGGGTGTTTTTTAAAACCCTGAAAATTATTGAAGTATATAAAGCTTGTTTTAACAATAACATATGCAGCAAAGGCTGCAATATTAAATACTTTGCCCAAAAAGGGTGTTTTTTTAATAACAGAATATGACAGCAGTATATAACACTTAAATTTCACACTGACAGATGCAGACAAGGCCGCAAATTAAGCATTTTGCCCAAAATGGGTGTTTTTTTTACTAACAGAGAATATGACAGCAGTATATAACGCTTGAATTTCACACGTACAGATGCAGCAAGGGCTGTAAAATTGAGTATTTTGCCCAAAAAGTGTGTTTTTTAAAACCCAGAAAATTATAGCTGTATTTCTAGCTTAAATTGCATACTGACTAATGCTTCAAAGGCACCAAATGTAGGATATTGCCAAAAATTGGTGTTTTTTAAACCCAGATTATTATTGCAGTATTTCAAGCTGGGATTTCAATGTCACAAAAGCACATATGCACTGAGCTTGTATAAAATGGCCACCGCCGCCCACCTAACTAACAGACGGATAAAAGTTATTTTTCTGGGTCACTGGGCTCAGGGCAGGGTAAAAAGATTGTGCACTGCACCCACACAACAAAATCTATGTAGATCACTGAGTTCAATTGCAGTTCTGATGAAAGTTTATTTCCTATTCTCTCCCTCACAGCAGCATCCTCTCCCTACACTAGTAACAGCAGAGTGATGTGCAGCGCTATGTGACTCCAGCTTATATAGAGGCTGGGTCACATGCTACACTGGCCAATCACAGCCATGCCATTAGTAGGCATGGCTGTGATGGCTTCTAAGGGCACAGAGTTAAACGCTTGTTGATTGGCTGCTCTGCAGCCTTTCAAAAAGCGCCAATAAATTGCTGAACACCGTACCCGAACCAGAACTTTTACTGAAATGTTCGGTTTCGGGTCCGAGGTCCAAAAATCCTAAAGTTCGGTACCAACCCGAACTTTACAGTTCAGGTTCGCTCAACCCAAATAGAGAGTCATTTCTTGTGGGCTCCATTTATAATTTTATCCCAGCACCTCTACATCTGTCAGCACAAGTGGGGTCATTTACAAAATGGTGTAAAGTAGAACTGGCTTAGTTGCCCATAGCAATCAATTCAAATATTGCCTATGCCGCTCATCACTAATAATGTTTTACAGGGTCCGCTCACCTGCAAGCCCTCGCATATAATTTTTTAGTGGGTCAGCTCACCAGTAGGCCCTCACCTACAAGTCCAGTCTCACTATCCAAGAGTCTGGTCAACACAATCCTCACCGCTGGGGGTCACGTAACTAGTTATCATGGAGGAGTCTCATTTGTTATCAGAATTAACCAGACAAATCGCTCCACCAACAAAGAACGTACATGCACCACCACCCACAGAATCGAGAAAGATCTATCAATCTCTCAATCCTTTCCGTGTCCGGGCCGAGTGAGGTTTCCTGTGTTGAGTCAAATTAAGCCGCAGGCTCCACTTCTGGTGGTGCCCTTCCGTCAATTTCTTTAAGTTTCAGCTTTGCAACCATACTTCCCCCGGAACCCAAAGACTTAGGTTTCACAGAAGCTGCTCGGCGGGTCATAGGAACAATGCCGCCGGATCACTGGTCATCATAGTTTATAGTCAGAACTACGACGGTGTCTGATTGTCTTCGAACCTTTTATTTTTGATTAATGAAAACATTCTTGGCAAATGCTTTCACTTTGGTTTGTCTTGCGAACCAAGAATTTCACCTCTAGCGGTGCAATACGGATGCCCCCGGCCGTCCCTCTTAATCATGGTCCCAGTTCCGAAAACCTACAAAATAGAACCGGAGTCCTATTCCATTATTCCTAGCTGAAGTATTGAGCCGACCCGGCCTGCTTTGAACACTGTAAATTTTTTCAATGGTCAGCTAAGCAGCATGCACTCTACCACAAATTTTTAAATGTTCAGCTCAGCAGCAGGCCCTCAACCATAATGTTTTAGAGGGTCAGCTCAGCAGCAGGCCTTCGCATATAATTTTTTATAGTGTCATATCACCTGCAGGCCCTTGCATATAATGTTTTAGAGGGTCAGCTCACCAGCAGGCCCTCACCTACAATCTTGTAGAGGGTCAGCTCACCAGCAGGCCCTCACCTAATTATACGTAATAGGTAATTTGCGTGCATGCTGCCTTGCTTGGAAGTGGTAGCCATAGATGTTTCTCAGGCTCCCTCTCTGGAATCAAACCATGATTCCCAGTTACCCATGGTCATCGTGGTTCGCGCTGAAAATAACTTTGAAAGTTGATAGGGCAGACATCCGAATGGATCGTCGCCGTCACTGGGACGTGAGATTGGGCCCAGGTTATCTAGAGTTACCATAGCGGCAGCAGGCCCTCACCCATAATGTTTTAGACAGTCAGATCAGCACGACCTTGCACCAAATGTTTTTGAGGGTCACCAGCAGGCCATCAATCATAATTTTTCAAGGCTGTGTATGATGCCCTCCTTTATGTGTAATAAAGGGTGTATTGGCGTGCCGGATCCTTGTAATTTTTTGCAGCCCTTTCACTTACTGCATAGTCTTTATGATTGTAGGAGTCCCACTACCTGAACAATTGTACCACAATGTAAATTAGGCTCTTCTTTATGTGATATACAGGTTGTATCGTGGTGCCTCTTCCTTGTAATTTTTGGCAGCACTTGCACTTTATATACAAGTGAATATACAGGAAAGAATGTTTCCTAACATTTTTCCCCTAAAATCAATTTTATATTCAGTTTTGTGGGTATTATTGTCTGTCTGTAAAAGTGGCGTACTACTCGGACAACATCATTCCCAGCAGCGACCTGGGAGTCCAAGATGCATCCAGACATCCTCCCCATGCTGTTCCTGAACCATTTTGGTGGTGTTTCTATCAATTTCTGACCTTTTCCTATGAACCAGGCACCCTCCCCTCTTCAGAGCAGGGGGTGCCTGGTTTAGTGCTCGGGTTCTCCCGTTGACTTCCATTGTGCTCGGGTGCTCGGTAAAGCATCCCGATGTGTTTGGCCCAAGCACCCGAGCACTATGGTGCTCGATCAACACTACATAAGATACAATGGATGACAGGTATTAGCACATAGGAAATGGTAGCAAGGTGTCAAAAGTGGCACTCCGGGTCATTACAAATGACACAGCAGTTTTTCCTGATAAAAACAAGTTTTCAGACATAATAACATAGCAAAGGATCAATGTGTTGGTGGTAAACAAATATAACTTTTTCCCTCCCAAAAAAATAAAAAGTCTCTCAGTATTCATTTACCCTTTATACAGTGCTGTGCAAATACAGTGCAAATGAACAAGATATAAATCACAACAAACATATAAAATGCAGTTACACAGTATTAAACAGTATATGTTAACCCTCTAAAATGAAATAAAGTAAGGAGTTGATGCCTTTGCATAGGGGTAACAGGAGCAAATGTCCCCACTTCAAAGTGGTCCTGCTCCAGGGCACTACATCTGTATCCTTTTTTTCATTTTATGAACTGCACACAGAGCTAGCTTAAAGGGAACCTGTCACCAGGATTTTGTGCATAGAGCTGAGGACATGGGCTGCTAGATGGCCATCCGCAATACCCAGTCCCCATAGCTCTCTGCGCTTTTATTGTGTTAAAAAACCGTTTTGATCCATATGCAAATGAACCTGATATGAGTCCTGTGTCCGGAGATGAGTCCAATTTTCCGAGCGCAGCACCGCCCCGCGTCCTCCGAATCTCCTCCTTGCTGGCTGACGTCAGAGCTGGAGCGCCGAAATCTTGCGATGCGCGAGCTAGCGCATGCGCAGTGTCGGCATCATGTTCATTCCCTGTGCTGGCATCAGCACAGGGAACGAACTACGCATGCGCTAGCTCGCGCATCGCGAGATTTCGGTGCTCCAGCTCTGTGACGTCAGCCAGCAAGGAGGAGATTCGGAGGACACGGGGCGGTGCTGCGCTCAGAAAATTGGACTCATCTCCGGACACAGGACTCATATCAGATTCATTTGCATATGGATCAAAACGGTTTTTTAACACAATGAAAGCACAGGGAGCTATGGGGACTGGGTATTGTGCTAGCGGCCATCTAGCAGCCCATGTCCCCAGCTCTATGCACAAAATCCTGGTGACAGGTTCCCTTTAAGCAGATCTATACTGCTATATCACAGAAATAAAGAGAAAGTACAATAGCTATAAAATAATCTACTATCAATTCATCAATCCAAACAGAAATCGAACATCCAGCTCAGTCTCGCAAAGGTTCAACGGTACTTTATTTGCGCGGTTTAAAAATATACAACCAGTCTTTGTCTACGCATTTCGTGCTATCAGGTATGTAAGAGCTTACTCATGACATGCCATGAGTAAGGGCTTACATACCTGATAGCCCGAAACGCATAGACAAAGACTGGTTGTACTGGATGTATATTTTTAAAACTCGCAAATAAAGTACCGTTGAACCTTTGCGAGACTGATCTGGATGTTCACTTTCTGTTTGGATTTCAAGTTATCCGCATCCAAGTGCGGTTCATCTTCCGTGCTCCCTGTTTTTCATCAATTCATCAATATAACATAACTGAAGTTCTAAAAACAAAATCCCAATTCCTCCTTAGACAGCTATAGATGTATATTTGATGTGGTGCAGTCTGAAATGTTGTGTATAACCTGCCTATTTTAGATTGTCTTCCCAACTCTATGCTGAAAAATTCCCATCTGCTTTCTCCATGCTTGCTGAAAGTGCTGCTTGCCAATCAAATATCTCCCTGGCTGTACATCCTCCGCTCTTACAGCATGAATCTCACATAGCACATAGACACTGAGGGAACAGTGTATTCTATTGTTTGCTTCTTTAACACTAGAGATGTTATTGGTGACTGCAGATGTTTCTGAAAGACAGGCAAGAAAGTCTACAGGCGTTGACCAGAGAACCATAGTTAGTAGCAAAATGATCTCCATTTATAGTGGCCGGTTATGCCACCCAGGACACAAGGACTTAGTGTTTCTTTTATATGACCATTTGGTCTGTTCCCTACCACCTCACTTGATAACAATGCAGTTCCTCTGTAGAGGGGACTCGAGCACGGGGTAATTGGAAGAGTCAATGGGATAGGTCAAACCATGCATCCTCTCCTCCTCTGCAAGTGGCCCATAATAGCCAGATGGCCTGCTTCTATGTAACGCTTCTTCTGGCTGATTAAGGATGAGGAAGCTTAAAGGGGTTTTCTAGGACTGTATTATTGATAATGTATCGATAGGATAAGTCATCAATATCTGATCAGTTTGGGTCTGATTCTTGGCACTTACACCAGATGTAGTTCTATATCAGTCAGCCTGGTCGTTAATGGCTCAAATTTTGTTCACTTTCTCTTCTGAAGTATTTTTTGGGCGGCCCTGGCTTTTCTCATGACATAATGTAAACAGCCAGTGGTTTCAAATTCCTGCATCCAACCCGAAATGCTTTTTCCATGCGGAGTACATTTACCCCATTTATTCTGAAAATGTAATTGTACTGTCACAAGAGACCACGCTCTTGCAAATTACAGTAGGCAAAAAAGATTTTACTTGCTGAAATGTCACCATCTTAAACCTGCCACCTTGTGTATAGGTTTAACCACTTTGTGACCAGCCTGTTTAGGCCATAGTGACTAAGCATTTTTTTTCATTGTTACATAACAAGAGCTATACCTTTTTATTATTTTTCCATCAATGTAGTCATATAAGGTCATCTTTTTTGTGGGACAATTTGTAATTAGTTCTGATCGAGCACCGTAGTGCTCGGGTGCTCGGGGGCTTGGGCCGAACACATTGGGATGTTCAGGTGCTCGACTAAGCACCCGAGTATAATAGAAGTCAATGGGAGAACCCGAGCATTAAACCAGGCACCCCCTGCTCTGAAGACGGGAGGCTGCCTGGTTCATAGGAAAAGGTCAGAAATTGATGGAAACACCACCGAAATGGTTTAGGAACAGCATGGGGAGGATGTCTGGATGCATCTTGTACTCGCAGGTCACCGCTGGGAATGATGTTGTCTGAATAGTACGCCACTTTTACAGACTTTCATGTATATTTACTTGTATATAAAGTGCAAGTCCTGCCAAAAATTACAAGGCACTCTTATGCAACCTGTATATCACATAAAGGAGGGCCACATTCACATTGTGGTACAATTGTTCATGTAGTGGGACTCCTACACTCATAAATCCTATGCACTAAGCAAAAGGGCTGCCAAAAATTACATATAAAGGAGGGCATCATACACAGTCTTGAAAAATTATGATTGATGGCCTGCTGGTCACCCTCAAAAACATTTGGAGCAAGGGCCTGCTGATCTGAAACATTACGATCGCACGTCCCCGTGATGGCGATGATCCATTCAGATGTCTGCCCTATCAATTTTCGCTGTTATTTTCAGCCCAAACCATGTAGACCATGGGTAACGGGGGAATCATGGTTCGATTCCGGAGAGGGAGCCTTAGAAACAGCTACGGCTAACATATCCAAGCAAGGCAGCATGCGCGCAAATTACCTATTAGATATAATTTGGTGAGGGCCTGCAGATGAGCTGACCCTGTAAAATATTTTAGTTGCGGGCAAGCAGGTGAGCTGACCCTGTAAAAGATTTTAGGTGAGAGCCTGCTGGTCAGCTAACCCTGTAAAAGATTGTAGGTGAATGCCTGCTGGTGAGCTGACCCTGTAAAAAATTATATGCGAGGGCCTGCTGGTGAGCTGACCCTGTAAAAGATTTTAGGTGCGGGCTGCTGGTGAGCTGACCCTGTAAAAAATTATATTCCAGGGCCTGCAGTTGAGCTGACCCTCTAAAACATTATAGGAGAGGGCCTTCAGGTGAGCTAAACCTGTGAAACAATATATGCAAGGACATGCAGGTGAGCTGACCCTCTAAAAAATTAAATGTGAGGGCCTTCAGGTGAGCTGACCCTGTAAAAAATTTGAGGTGCGGGTCTGCTGGTGAGCTGACCCTGTAAAAGATCTGAGGTGCGCGTCTGCTGGTGAGCTGACCCTGTAAAAGATTTTATGTGTGGGCCTGCAGGTGAGCTGACCCTCTAAAAAATTAAATGCGAGGGCCTGCTCAGGAGCTGGCCCTATAAAAAATTTGAGGTGCTGGCCTGCTGGTGAGTTGACGCTAGAAAAGATTTTGTGAGGGCCTGCTGCTGAGCTGACCCAGTAAAAGATTGTAGGTGAAGACCTGATGGTGAGCTGACACTCTAAAAAATTATATGCGAGGGCCTGAAGGTAAGCTGACCCTCTAAAACATTATATGCAAGGGCCTGCAGCTGAGCTGACCCTCTAAAAAAAAATATGCAAGGACCTGAAGCTGAACTGACCCTCTAAAAAATTATATGCGAGGGCCTGCATGCGAGCTGACCCTGTAAAACATTTTATGCGAAGTGCATATATGCAAGGGCATTATATGTGACGAATAAGCATGTTGATATGATGGAAGAGAAGGAGGAGTATGAGAAAAGGAAGATTCAACCATATACTATTGTTTGTGGTGGAAGGGGTGCATGGGAATACAGTGTATTCAGTACATTATAAACAACACATTTAAAGTGCCTTTATGTTCAGGCGCTTTCCTCTGCTGGAGTCGAGAAGTCATAGTCAATGCAGACCTTGTTCATTTTTATAAGAGTCAACCTGTCAGCATTTTCAGTTGACAGTCAGATACGCTTATCTGTTATAATGCCACTAGCAGCACTAAATACCCGCTCAGATAAAATACTGGCGGCAGGGCAGGCCAGCACCTCCAAGGCTTAGAGTGCCAGTTCGTTCCACATGTCCAGCTTGGACACCCAGTAGTTGTAAGGCACTGAGTGATCATTGAGGACGTTGACACGGTCTGCTATGTACTCCTTCACCATCTTCCACAGTTTTTCCCTCCTTGTGACACTAGGGTGAGGGTGCTGGCGGGATGTCATGAAACTGTCCCAGGTTTTGGAGACTGTTGCCCTGCCTCTGTTGGAACTGCTGTGTGTTCCCCTTGTCTCCCCTCCTCGGTTGGCCAAGGAACTACGGACTCTGCCGCCAGCGTCGTCAGATGGAAATTTTTGTCGTCCGAACCTACCTCAAAAAAGCGCCAGACTGCAGAACACCTACCCCTTGTCAATGAAGATTTCTGCATGGGGGTGCTCCATGGAACAGTTGCGGGCCTGTGTGGTGTGGCCCGGCTTCTTCGTTTTGCCACCCCACTGCCTCTTCCAGCCTATTGCAGTGCTGCAGTTCCCTCCCCCTCTATACCGCTGTCCTCCCTCGGCTTACCACCTTCCCAGGTTGGGTCAGTAACTTCCTCGTCCACCACCTCCTCTTCCACTTCCTCTCTCTGATCATCCTCCTGATTTGTTGATCTAACCACAACCTCAGTGATTGACAACTGTGTCTCATCCTCTTTATCAACCTCTTGAGACAGTAATTGCGGTTGACTTATTGTCAACTGTGTCTAATCATCATCCACCTCATTAAAGACTAATTGCCATTCTCCACCGTCATGTTCTTGTGACTGTGGATGTTCAAGAGGTTAGGAATCAGGGCACAAGATCTTATGTCCCTCTTCAAGCATGCTTGTCGAGAGGGCCAAATCAAGTAATGGCGATGAAAAGAGTTCCTTGGAATATCCAAGTGTGAGATCACTTGTTTGGCCAGATTGTAAATGGTGGGAGAAAGGAGGATCAGGGTGAGGATTGTGAGGATTGTGATGATCAGACTCCTGGCTACTGAGACTGGACTTGGTAAAAGACAGGGTGGTGCTTAACCAACTGAAAGCATTATCTGCTGCAATCCAACCGACCACTTGGTCGCACTGGTCTGACTTCAAGAGTGGTGTCCTGCGTCGCCCTGCAAACTGGGACATGAAGCTAGGTATCTTAGATGATTGTTTTTCTTGTGCTGTGGCAGCAGGCACTGTTTCTCTGCGTGCACCATCAGCATCACCGCCACTTCCACGTCCCTTACTGCTCGCCTTCTTCATTTTAAATGTGATATATGCTTGAAAGCATGTCACACATACAGTGTCGTAGGATTTGGAAGTGTATGTGCAAAAAAATTTACAAAGGTATAGGTGATGAGGAAACGTTATACAGGACAGTCACAGATGTCACAATTCGCAGTGTCTACGGAAAAAGTGTACTGGATGTCACTGATGTTTTAGGGATGCAGACACTTTAAACAGGAGATGTGTTGCGGATAATTTAACTGTCCGCAGGGGACACCGTCTACGGAAAAAGTGCACTGGATGTCACTGATCTTTTAGGGATACACACACTTTAAACAGGAAATCTAGCGCGGATAATTTAACTGTCTGCATGGGACACTGTCTATGGAAAAAGTGCACTGGATGTCACTGATATTTTAGGGTTTCGCACAATTTGCACAGGAGATGTGGCATGAATAATTTAACTGTCTGCAGCGGCTTATTACACTGTATTTTGCGCAGGATGCGCTAAAAATATATATTGCTGCTGTCACACACAATAGTCCTTAAAATGACTTTTGGGTCTCTGAAAAGTTTTTTGTATACCAATCTTCCTATTACACTCCCTACACTGTCCTCTGCACAGCTCTCCCTAACACTGAGCAATTTATCGCAGGTTGCTCTACAAACATATGTTGCTGCTGTCACACACAATAGTATGAGACTTTTGGGTCTATGAAACATTTTTGTAGAAAAATTAAATTCAATTACACTTCATACACTCTCTTTCCCTTCCTATGCTCAGCTGTCCCTGACTTAGAGTGAGCCGAACACTATATAGCACCCGATGGCTACTGGCATTATAGTGAGGGCAGTACTTACTTGGACGTTTATTGTCTGCTTAGCAGCCGCGAAATGTGTGGGGAGGAGACTCGAGCATTGCGCCATGTACCGCCATGTGCCAAGCATAGCGATGCTTGAGCCAAACTGGTATTTGGCCGAGCATGCTCTCTCAACACTATTTGTAATGTTTAATTACTTTTATTAACTCTTTTTGGGGGGATGGAAAAAAACAACAATACTCCCACTCAGTTTGTGCTTTGTAAATTTTGTGTTGTTCATTTTTAGGCATACTTAACATGATAACTTTGTTCTCTGGTCAGTACGATTACAGCGATACCAAAGATAGTGGGGAAACTCATAGTTTTTAGGATTTGTTTGCTTTTTATTCCTATTTTGATCGATTCTATTATACATAGTACTGCTTATATGAAACACAGAGAGGAAATGCACCAAACAGAAATGCTACTGACTATACTGGGAAGTCATACATGCAGGTATTAAAAGCTGAGACTTTCGCCAATATGTTCCAGTCAGGAAGATATCGGAGCCCATCAATGCACCACGTCACGGTCACTCAGCATGGCAAAGGGTCCTAGCCGCTACTCTAACTATGGTGTGAACATGGTCTGGGGGTGATATAATTCAGCACACAGCCAAGCCTCCACACAAAGGCCCAGCATGAATACTGTGGTAGTACAATGTGAATGAGGCCAGGCCGTGAGCCACACCTATGCCAGACCATGTGATGGAAGTTACCAGGTGCAACAGAGTGTCCAAACACACTCAAATCTAACAAGACAAAAACACCGAAATGAAGTGGCAATTCTGGAGGAGCTGCTCAGCCCCTGACACTGTGGCGTGTCTTTTATTGGGGGAGCAGCCCCACCGCATGTGGACCGCAATAATCGACTAACCCCAGCAAAATATGCATACAATGGAGGACGTCGACGCGGTCCACATGCACCACAAGAGCAAACTACACAGAATGTAGCAAATAAACATATGAAACACAGAGAGGAAATGCACCAAACAGAAATGCTACTGACTATACTGGGAAGTCATACATGCAGGTATTAAAAGCTGAGACTTTCGCCAATATGTTCCAGTCAGGAAGATATCGGAGCCCATCAATGCACCACGTCACGGTCACTCAGCATGGCAAAGGGTCCTAGCCGCTACTCTAACTATGGTGTGAACATGGTCTGGGGGTGATATAATTCAGCACACAGCCAAGCCTCCACACAAAGGCCCAGCATGAATACTGTGGTAGTACAATGTGAATGAGGCCAGGCCGTGAGCCACACCTATGCCAGACCATGTGATGGAAGTTACCAGGTGCAACAGAGTGTCCAAACACACTCAAATCTAACAAGACAAAAACACAGAAATGAAGTGGCAATTCTGGAGGAGCTGCTCAGCCCCTGACACTGTGGCGTGTCTTTTATTGGGGGAGCAGCCCCACCGCATGTGGACCGCAATAATCGACTAACCCCAGCAAAATATGCATACAATGGAGGACGTCGACGCGGTCCACATGCACCACAAGAGCAAACTACACAGAATGTAGCAAATAAACATATGAAACACAGAGAGGAAATGCACCAAACAGAAATGCTACTGACTATACTGGGAAGTCATACATGCAGGTATTAAAAGCTGAGACTTTCGCCAATATGTTCCAGTCAGGAAGATATCGGAGCCCATCAATGCACCACGTCACGGTCACTCAGCATGGCAAGGGGTCCTAGCCGCTACTCTAACTATGGTGTGAACATGGTCTGGGGGTGATATAATTCAGCACACAGCCAAGCCTCCACACAAAGGCCCAGCATGAATACTGTGGTAGTACAATGTGAATGAGGCCAGGCCGTGAGCCACACCTATGCCAGACCATGTGATGGAAGTTACCAGGTGCAACAGAGTGTCCAAACACACTCAAATCTAACAAGACAAAAACACAGAAATGAAGTGGCAATTCTGGAGGAGCTGCTCAGCCCCTGACACTGTGGCGTGTCTTTTATTGGGGGAGCAGCCCCACCGCATGTGGACCGCAATAATCGACTAACCCCAGCAAAATATGCATACAATGGAGGACGTCGACGCGGTCCACATGCACCACAAGAGCAAACTACACAGAATGTAGCAAATAAACATATGAAACACAGAGAGGAAATGCACCAAACAGAAATGCTACTGACTATACTGGGAAGTCATACATGCAGGTATTAAAAGCTGAGACTTTCGCCAATATGTTCCAGTCAGGAAGATATCGGAGCCCATCAATGCACCACGTCACGGTCACTCAGCATGGCAAAGGGTCCTAGCCGCTACTCTAACTATGGTGTGAACATGGTCTGGGGGTGATATAATTCAGCACACAGCCAAGCCTCCACACAAAGGCCCAGCATGAATACTGTGGTAGTACAATGTGAATGAGGCCAGGCCGTGAGCCACACCTATGCCAGACCATGTGATGGAAGTTACCAGGTGCAACAGAGTGTCCAAACACACTCAAATCTAACAAGACAAAAACACAGAAATGAAGTGGCAATTCTGGAGGAGCTGCTCAGCCCCTGACACTGTGGCGTGTCTTTTATTGGGGGAGCAGCCCCACCGCATGTGGACCGCAATAATCGACTAACCCCAGCAAAATATGCATACAATGGAGGACGTCGACGCGGTCCACATGCATCACAAGAGCAAACTACACAGAATGTAGCAAATAAACATATGAAACACAGAGAGGAAATGCACCAAACAGAAATGCTACTGACTATACTGGGAAGTCATACATGCAGGTATTAAAAGCTGAGACTTCATTTCTGTGTTTTTGTCTTGTTAGATTTGAGTGTGTTTGGACACTCTGTTGCACCTGGTAACTTCCATCACATGGTCTGGCATAGGTGTGGCTCACGGCCTGGCCTCATTCACATTGTACTACCACAGTATTCATGCTGGGCCTTTGTGTGGAGGCTTGGCTGTGTGCTGAATTATATCACCCCCAGACCATGTTCACACCATAGTTAGAGTAGCGGCTAGGACCCTTTGCCATGCTGAGTGACCGTGACGTGGTGCATTGATGGGCTCCGATATCTTCCTGACTGGAACATATTGGCGAAAGTCTCAGCTTTTAATACCTGCATGTATGACTTCCCAGTATAGTCAGTAGCATTTCTGTTTGGTGCATTTCCTCTCTGTGTTTCATATGTTTATTTGCTACATTCTGTGTAGTTTGCTCTTGTGGTGCATGTGGACCGCGTCGACGTCCTCCATTGTATGCATATTTTGCTGGGGTTAGTCGATTATTGCGGTCCACATGCGGTGGGGCTGCTCCCCCAATAAAAGACACGCCACAGTGTCAGGGGCTGAGCAGCTCCTCCAGAATTGCCACTTCATTTCTGTGTTTTTGTCTTGTTAGATTTGAGTGTGTTTGGACACTCTGTTGCACCTGGTAACTTCCATCACATGGTCTGGCATAGGTGTGGCTCACGGCCTGGCCTCATTCACATTGTACTACCACAGTATTCATGCTGGGCCTTTGTGTGGAGGCTTGGCTGTGTGCTGAATTATATCACCCCCAGACCATGTTCACACCATAGTTAGAGTAGCGGCTAGGACCCTTTGCCATGCTGAGTGACCGTGACGTGGTGCATTGATGGGCTCCGATATCTTCCTGACTGGAACATATTGGCGAAAGTCTCAGCTTTTAATACCTGCATGTATGACTTCCCAGTATAGTCAGTAGCATTTCTGTTTGGTGCATTTCCTCTCTGTGTTTCATATGTTTATTTGCTACATTCTGTGTAGTTTGCTCTTGTGGTGCATGTGGACCGCGTCGACGTCCTCCATTGTATGCATATTTTGCTGGGGTTAGTCGATTATTGCGGTCCACATGCGGTGGGGCTGCTCCCCCAATAAAAGACACGCCACAGTGTCAGGGGCTGAGCAGCTCCTCCAGAATTGCCACTTCATTTCTGTGTTTTTGTCTTGTTAGATTTGAGTGTGTTTGGACACTCTGTTGCACCTGGTAACTTCCATCACATGGTCTGGCATAGGTGTGGCTCACGGCCTGGCCTCATTCACATTGTACTACCACAGTATTCATGCTGGGCCTTTGTGTGGAGGCTTGGCTGTGTGCTGAATTATATCACCCCCAGACCATGTTCACACCATAGTTAGAGTAGCGGCTAGGACCCTTTGCCATGCTGAGTGACCGTGACGTGGTGCATTGATGGGCTCCGATATCTTCCTGACTGGAACATATTGGCGAAAGTCTCAGCTTTTAATACCTGCATGTATGACTTCCCAGTATAGTCAGTAGCATTTCTGTTTGGTGCATTTCCTCTCTGTGTTTCATATGTTTATTTGCTACATTCTGTGTAGTTTGCTCTTGTGGTGCATGTGGACCGCGTCGACGTCCTCCATTGTATGCATATTTTGCTAGGGTTAGTCGATTATTGCAGTCCACATGCGGTGGGGCTGCTCCCCCAATAAAAGACACGCCACAGTGTCAGGGGCTGAGCAGCTCCTCCAGAATTGCCACTTCATTTCTGTGTTTTTGTCTTGATAGTACTGCTTATGCAGTACAATGTATTGTACTGTCAGTGCTATACTGACAGACACCAGCAGGCTGTGACAGAGAGAAGCAGCGTGCTAGAAATATACTGTAGTCAGGCCTGGAACCTTCATTGGGCCCCAAGCTGCCATGAGAAAAGATCAGCACCGCACAATCTCATTCGAGGGGTGCCAATGGGAGAATAATGGGAACTCCCTCCCTCTAAACCACTTAGATGCCATAGTCGCTATTGAATCCAAGGGGTTAAACTGCCCGGATTGGGGTTCTGCCAGTCCAGGCCTTCAGAGCAAAAGCCCAGCATTCATGTGAAAGCCGAGCCCCCTCTCTCAGCTGTTGGGGGAAACCCATTCAGAGCTTAGACTAGGCTGGCATTAAAAGGTGACAGCCTAGCCAAAGCCTGTTAGGCGGTCACTAATGGGTTAAACTACCCTATAAACAAAGGGGCAGATTCATAAAAACTGTGTAAAAGAAATTGTGTTGCCCAACACAGATTTCAGTTTTCAAGAGCAGAATTTGTTTACTTTAACTTCAGACCTTTAGTTTTGCACCATCCTTTTTGAATTTCCCTGCATTTAAGGCCCCATTACATGGAGCAAATATCGTACAGATTATTGTGCATGCGAGCGAAAATTAACTAGAATCTTGTGATGTAATAAGTATGAACGACAAATTGCTCGTTTCTCATCCATCGTGATCTTTCGGCATGCAAAAAAATGATCGTTCATTGTTACTAGATCGGTTTCTATAACATGGAGTCGTCTACTTGCTAGCAATCTCATATATGCCTTTTGACTTTTGTTTTTTGTTTCCCATTTTTATATGTAATAACAAGGAACCATTTAAAAGTGAACGAGCAACGACCGCAAGTACAAATGATCATGTGTATAATGGGGGGGCATGGTTACCGTGACTTGAAGCAAGGAGGCCGCTGCCCCCTTGACTTCAAGCATGTGTGGAGAAGCGCGCCGGGCAGGGAATAAAACAAAGTTTTCAGTACTTTTACTGCATCTGCCTTCAGGAAGAAAGGCATCATCATAAACACGCTGCTGACTACACGCAGGTACTGCTGGCGGCTCGGGATGGTTTTGGGAGGTGACAGGTTCCCATTAAACTCGCATATAGCAGAATAAAGGCAAAGGGGTGAAGCCTCTTATCAGGCACAATTCATCTCATTAAGACATTTTAAAAAGAGACAATTCCTTCTTTCATCTGGATACCTGTCAGAATGTCTGGGGCTTCTAAGATTAATTGCATTACTACAGCTGACTTGCTGTCAGTCTTTTCAGTACAATAGTATGTCTTTATATCCAATTAAAAGCAGCCAGAAAAGGACAAAGTACAGAGTGGTAATATAGAATCTACTTTTATTTGTAAAACTAATTTTAAAACCGCACACTGGCATATTGTAGGTGGGAAAAAAATAACACGCCATTGTTCACCTTTCAGCAGCATTTTGAGTTTCCATGTAGATATACCATATCTATGCCTTATAAGACGCATCCAGGTTTTAGAAGAGGGAAATAAGAAAAAAAATATTATTCAGACCTCAGATCAGACCCCCAATGTTAATTAGACCTCAGCTCAGACCCCCAATCAGACCTCAGATCAGACCCCCAATGTTAATTATACCTCAGCTCAGACCCCCAATCAGGCCTCAGATCAGATCTTCAATGTTAATCAAACCTCATCTCATACCCCCAATCAGTCTCTCCTGCTCCAGACCTAAACTCTCTCCTGCTCCAGACCATGCCACTTCTCTGGATGTCCAGCACTCCTCCTGTCTCACTGTGCTGTGACCGAACATTTCACAGCAGGAGGTCACAGAGCGCACCTACATCCTCACACTGTGTGCAGATAACAGCACAGCTGGCAGCGCCGGCAGAAGAAGACCAAGGATCAATGAGTACTGCCAGCACAAGAAGCAATGTATTTACTGCTCCCAGGTCCTATTGTACTAATGAACGCTTCCAGAATGGAAGCACTCATTAGCATTCACCCTATAAGACATAATGCCAGTTCACCCTACTTTTTTGTGGAAAAAAGTGCATCTTATGGGGCCAAAAATAAAGTAATCTGCTTTAAAAAAAAATTAAGTAATGCTATAAATGCATTGCATTAATTGTACTAATTCTGAGTTTCACACAGTCCAGAGCTTAAAGGGGTTGTAACATGAAAAATATTCTATAGTTTGCAAACCAGTTCCTGAATCTGAATACTTTTGTAATTGCATGTAATTAAAAATGTTGTATAGCCAGTGAGTTATTCAATAAAATGTATCTGTATAGCGCCACCTGCTGTTTGCTCTTTTTAATTTTTTTTGTCCTACTCACTGAGATGGCCACACATGCTCAGTTCCATCCTTCAACTGCCTCCTGAGCTGTGATAGGGGGAGAACCCCAAAATATGAAATTTGCTAATCTCTAGCAGTTACACCTAGAGGCTCAGCTCTCTCTGCAACTGCTGCACCCTCTGCACTTTGACTTTAGGATAAGTTAGGGTGGGCCAGGCATGATCATGTTAACACTGCCTGGCCCTGTCAATCAAAGAGGAGAGGGTGCGGTAGTTGCAGAGAGAGGTGGGCCTCTAGGAGTAAAGGCAATGCCCCATTGCACCTAGAGGCTTATTTGCATATATTAAAACATCATTTTTCTCAGCAACGCGGGCACATATGGGCAGGGGACCAACACAGATGCCTTCAGCTGCCAAGTGCACATGTAATAGGTCTGCCAGTGTCATAGGTACAAATCTGCCGACAAGATGCCCTATAAGAGATGGAGCCTGGAGAGGAGCCAGCAGACCCTACTACAGATACATAGTAGGACTGAGAACTAAAGATGAATGGAGAAGATGGGGCTGCAGAAAAATGGGGAGAATGCATTGAAAAAGATGGATGGTGCGCAAAAGTGTGGAAGATGAAACATTTATAGATAGTTGTTCGTCCGATAGCTATTATGTTGAAATTTATAAAACGAGGGCATGTATGCTGAAGCCTTGACTTTGGTATCCAGCAGTAGACTACAGGCTGTTGTTTACACCCATCTCTAAAGCATGACTGAGATAAAGTCAATGATATTAAATAAAAAATCTGTAGCTTGCTGACTGGGATAGTTTTTCATGCTGTTCATATGGACAACTAATGCTAAAGAAAATAATAATTCAGATAAAATATTAGGGGATTTTTCTAAGCAATTCCTAATACAGTGGTCCCTCAAGATACAATAGCCTCAGGATACAATATTTTCAACATAAAATGGTCATTTCTGGACCACCGTAAGTTGAAAGCAGACCCAACATACAATGCTTTACACTCAGATTCAACCAATCAACATGGCTATTTCTCTGATAAAACACCAGTATCAATTGTTTATTAGCTCATCTTTACAGTACAGTGCGGTACTACATTCTCTGTATTGTGACATGTACAGTTGTGTTCAAAATTATTCAACCCCCAATGCTGTAAAGGGTTTTAGGGAATTTAGTGTACATTTGTAATTGTGTTCAGAATGAAATCTTACAAGGACTTTTTAAAGAACCAAATGCAACTAAAATGACATCAATTGATTTTGTAATATAGTATTAAATGTTTTTTTAGTGATTTCTTCATTGACACAATTATTCAACCCCTTAAAGACTACCACTCTTAAGAACAGAGGTTAATTCAAGTGTTTTCGATCAGGTATTGAAAACACCTGTGGCTGTCAAGGAGCAGCAATCAAGCATAATAAGCACCAATTAGGCAGATTTAAAAGCACTGTGATACTCAGCTCCTTCTAGACATTTACTGGTGTGTTTACAAACATGGTGAAGTCAAGAGAATGGTCCAGGAAGACAAGAGAAGCGGTGATTTCTCTTCACAGGAAGGGCAATGGCTATAAGAAGATTGCAAAGATGTTAAACATACCAAGAGACACCATAGGAAGCATCATTCGCAAATTCAAGGCAAAGGGCACTGTTGAAACGCTACCTGGTCGTGGCAGAAAGAAGATGCTGACTTCGACTGCTGTGCGCTACCTGAAGCGCAAAGTGGAGAAAAGTCCCTGTGTGACTGCTGAGGAACTGAAAAAAGATTTGTCAGATGTGGGTACTGAAGTTTCAGCTCAGACAATAAGGCGCACACTGCGTAATGAAGGCCTCCATGCCAAAACTCCCTTGCTGTCTCCAAAGAATAAGAAGAGTCGACTGCAGTATGCCAAAAGTCATGTGGACAAACCACAAAAGTTTTGGGATAGTGTTCTGTGGACTGATGAAACAAAATTAGAACTGTTTGGGCCCATGGATCAACGCTATGTTTGGAGGAGGAAGAACAAGGCCTATGAAGAGAAGAACACCTTGCCTACTGTGAAGCATGGCGGGGGGTCAATCATGCTTTGGGGCTGTTTTGCTTCTACAGGTACAGGGAAGCTTCAGCGTGTGCAAGGTACCATGAATTCTCTTCAGTACCAGGAGATATTGGATGAAAATGTGATGCAGTCCGTCACAAACCTGAGGCTTGGGAGACGTTGGACCTTTCAACAGGACAATGATCCCAAGCATACCTCCAAGTCCACTAGAGCATGGTTGCAGATTAAAGGCTGGAACATTTTGAAGTGGCCATCGCAGTCACCAGACTTAAATCCGATTGAGAACCTCTGGTGGGACTTAAAGAAAGCAGTTGCAGCGCGCAAGCCTAAGAATGTGACTGAACTGGAGGCTTTTGCCCATGAAGAATGGGCGGATACCCGTAGATCGCTGCAAGACACTTGTGTGAAGCTATGCTTCACGTTTAAAAGCTGTTATAACTGGAAAAGGATGTTGTACTAAGTACTAAGATTGAATGTCACTTGGGGGTTGAATAAAACTGATAATGATGTGAGCACAGAAAAGACATTTGTGGTTATTTCATTATAAATGTTATGTTATATTTGTCTGACTTACAAGTGCCTCTTTGATTTAATTGTAAACAAGATGACTGAAATGATCAAAATCAATGTCAAACTGGCCAAAACACTCAATTTCAGTGGGGGTTGAATAATTTTGAACACAACTGTATGTGCCAGAATGAGCTGTTCCTTTGGATGTCAGGTGAGCACAGCTCAATTTATTTATTTTTTTCTGGCACAGCATGGACCCTGAAGATGCTCCTATCCTCATCTTATAAAGTGTTTTACATCTTCCATCATCTATTCTTGACTGTTATATGTAATGGTTTGCTTTATCTATATTAGACATCTGATTATTTTTCTTAAATCTTCACTGGGCTTCCCAACGTACTTTTTGTGACCCTCCATCTTTAACATCTTGAGGTGATTCACACTTCATTGGACTGAGGCCTTCCCGCATGCCGCGGCCTCCGACTCTCCTTTAATCAATCCGCAAACCCCCGGCCCTCCAGTGGCAGCCAGCAACAGACCCAGTTTAGCTGAGACTCATTCTCTCTGCTATTCCGGTGGGGCGAGAAACCCTCAGTCAGACACAAGGCTGCGATTGAGACTCGCCTGACAGGAAGCGGCGGCCTATCGGAGCACTCGCCAGACTGGGCCTTATTTGCCTTCATCTTTCGGCTGGAACCACAGTTAAGAGGTCTGTAAGGCAAGTTTCCTACTAGAGGCACCAGACCACAATCCCCCCTCACCTGCTAATCCCCGTTCTCCCGCCCCCCCCCCCCCCCTCCTCTGACTGCACTAAGAACCATGCTCTAATCTTTCTGGACCAACACAGAGGTCTATTTATCTAACCTTTAAATACTAATCACCAGAATAAGTGACGCTTCTGTATCGGAGATCTGCCCCAATTTTTTTTAACTGTTTGTTCAGGCATTCACCAACAATTACTATAATTACTCTGCTACACCACTGCAGATGTGGCTCCTTCACTGCAAATCCTATGGGACCCAACTATTTCTCCTGAAACACTTATCTTATCATGGTGAAAATAGGCCAAGCAGCTCCTAAAGATACCAGTATCTCCCAAAAACGCTCCACGTGGAGAAATGAATAAATGTATAAAAAATAAAAAATCCAACTCACCTACTTAAAAAATAAACACACCGTCCAAAGCCTCCTTACCTGTGGCTCAAGTAGACACTGGAGATGACACAGACAGTGAGACAGATAGTCCATAAACGTCCTGAGGGCAACAGTGCTCAGGTCACATCACTGGGCTTGGCGCATGCCCAGTGAGACTTTTGAGGCTGTTGCCCTCAGGAGTTTGATGATCGCGCAGGCGCAGGCCGCTGGCAGTACTGCGCCTGCGCGAGTTTTCTGGCCGCAGACAGGAAGAAAGACAAGGCATTTCTATAAGGTAGACTATGACGTGGGGAGGGGGCGGAACCGTTTGCCGGGGCTGTGGGAGGTTATTTGATGATCAGGAGGCATTCTTGGAATTCAAATTAAGGCGGGCAGGGCACTGCAGGGGGGCGTCACTGGCCTCCGGAGAGGGAAAAAAACGCCCCTCTGGGCTCCTTGGACCCTAATTAGCATAACATAAAAAGCGCTTTTATATCAAAACTACAAAACGAAATCAAGTAAAAAGAAGACTGCTGGAAATAAGGTACTTTAGTCAACATAGCGATGGTGCCAGCTTAAAAATGGTAAAAGCAGGTGACAGATTCCCTTTAAAGAAGAATGGAGGAGCAGGAGATCCAAAGGAACACCACACCAGCTCAACCAACACCAATCAGGAAATATCATCCGCATAGTAGGCAGTGTGAGTCAGGACGATTTTCGCAATCAAAAAAATAATGACTGGAGATCACAAATTCTCAAATTTGTGAATATATGATGAATATTCGCCCAAATATTCGTGAAATATCGCGAAATCGAAAATTGCCCTTGCCGCTCATCACTGTTTAACAACAGTCGAGTAATTCAAGATAAATTTACTATAGTAGTTGGTGAACCCCAAAAATCGCATGAGCGCTTTCAGATTTTTGGGTCGATCCCAGTCAAAAACAGCACAGACTTTTTCCGGAGCCATACGAAAACACGAAGAAGAGAGTAGGTAACCCAGGAATTACACTTCCGGGACCGCAAATACACACTTCTCCATCTTGACATGCAATTTTTTCTCCCCTAGGATCTGTAAAACCTGACTCACATGATCCTTATGCATCTCCATGTCAGGGGAATAAATTAGAATATCATCCAGATACATCACCACAAACCTGCCCACCAGATGATGAAAGATATCATTGATGAAATGTTGAAAAAGGACAGGAGCATTGGTCAACCCAAAAGCATGACCAAATTCTCGAAATGACCTTCAGGGGTATTAAAGGCCCTCTTCTATTCATCCCCCTCCTTAATCCTTACCAGATTACAGTTGTAAGAAAAAATATCTGAACCATTTGGAATGATATGGATTTCTGCACAAATTGGTCATAAAATGCGATCTGATCTTCATCTAAGTCACAACAATAGACAATCACAGTCTGCTTATACTAATAACACACAAAGAATTAAATGTTACCATGTTTTTATTGAACACACCATGTAAACATTCACAAAGCAGGTGGAAAAAGTATGTGAACCCTTGGATTTAATAACTGGTTGAACCTGCTTTGGCAGCAATAACTTCAACCAAACGTTTCCTGCAGTTGCAGATCAGACGTGCACAACGGTCAGGAGTAATTCTTGACCATTCCTCTTTACAGAACTGTTTCAGTTCAGCAATATTCTTGGGATGTCTGGTGTGAATCGCTTTCTTGAGGTCATGCCACAGCATCTCATTCGGGTTGAGGTCAGGACTCTGACTGGGCCACTCCAGAAGGTGTATTTTCTTCTGTTTAAGCCATTCTGTTGTTGATTTACGTCTATGCTTTGGGTCATTGCCCTGCTGCAACACCCATCTTCTGTTGAGCTTCAGCTGGTGGACAGATGGCCTTAAGTTCTCCTGCAAAATGTCTTGATAAACTTGGGAATTCATTTTTCCTTTGATGATGGCAATCCGTCTAGGCCCTGAAGCAGCAAAGCAGCCCCAAACCATGATGCCCCCACCACCATACTTCACAGTTGGGATGAGGTTTTCATGTTGGTGTGCTGTGCCTCTTTTTCTCCACACATAGTGTTGTGTGTTTCTTCCAAACAACTCAACTTTGGTTTCATCTGTCCACAGAATATTTTGCCAGTACTTCTGTGGAACATCCAGGTGCTCTTGTGCAAACTGTAAACGTGCAGCAATGGGTTTTTTTGGAGAGCAGTGGCTTCCTCTGTGGCATCCTCCCATGAAATCCATTCCTGTTTAGTGTTTTACGTATTGTAGATTCGCTAACAGGGATGTTAGCATATGCCAGAAACTTTTGTAAGTCTTTAGCTGACACTCTAGGATTCTTCTTCACCTCATTGAGCAGTCTGCACTGTGCTCTTGCAGTCATCTTTACAGGACTACCACTCCTAGGAAGAGTAGCAGCAGTGCTGAACTTTCTCCATTTATAGACAATTTGTCTTACCATGGACTGATGAACAGCAAGGCTTTTGGAGATACTTTTATAACCCTTTCCAGCTTCATACAAGTCAACAATTCTTAATTGTAGGTCTTCTGAGGGCTCTTTTGTGCAAGGCATCATTCACATCAGGCAATACTTTTTGTGAAAAGCAAACCCAGAACTGGTGTGTGATTTTTATAGGGCAGGGCAGCTGTAACCAACACCTCCAATCTCATCTCATTTATTGGACTCCAGTTGGCTGACACTCCAATTAGCTCTTGGAGATGTCATTAGTCTAGGGGTTGACATACTTTTTCCACCTGCACTGTGAATGTTTACATGGTGTGTTCAATAAAAACATGGTAACATTTAATTCTTTTGTGTGTTATTAGTTTAACCAGACTGTGATTGTCTATTGTTGTGACTTAGATGAGGATCAGATCACATTTTATGACCAATTTGTGCAGAAATCCATATCATTCCAAAGGGTTCACATACTTTTTCTTGCAACTGTATATGCCTCTCTCAAATCCAACTTAGAGAACACCTTGGCACCGACAATTTGATTGAATAAATCTGGGATCAAAAAAAAGGGATAGGGATCACAGACAGTAATGCGGTTAGGATCACGGAAGTCCAAACATGGCCTAAGAGTTCCTTCCTTTTTCTTAACAAAGAAGAACCCTGCATCCACTGGTGATTTGGATGGTCTAATATGACCTTTAGCCAAACTCTCGGTGATATACTCTCGCATGGCTACTCTTTCGGGTTCAGAAAGATTATACAACCGAGACTTGG
Source organism: Bufo bufo (assembly GCF_905171765.1). Taxonomy (NCBI): domain Eukaryota; kingdom Metazoa; phylum Chordata; class Amphibia; order Anura; family Bufonidae; genus Bufo; species Bufo bufo. Next base: position 562,428,323 of record NC_053392.1, on the reverse strand, counting down.
GTAACCTAGCTCCGGTAAAAAGGTTGACGGGCAATCATATTCCCGATGTGGAGGCAACTCCACTTTCAGAGAATACATCAGGAAAATCCAAAATAAAAGAAGGTACTATTTTAGTGGTTACAGCAAAAAGCGATGTGCTAAGACAGTTGTCTATGCAAAAATCACTCCAATAAAGAATCTGTCTCGCTTGCCAATCGATGGTAGGGTTATGTTTGCTTAAACCTAGCACCAGAGGTGCAGGCAGACCCTCCAGCACAAAACACAAAACAGATTTTTGATGAGAATCTCCCACCTATCAATACGTACAGCCAGAGACATGGCTGCCTCCAATCACTCTGGATATTTGTGAAATGCAAACGCATCCTTCAGGTTCTTGGATAACCTTTGACAGAATTGACTATGGAGGGCTGGGTCATTCCACTCAATATCAGCTGCTCATATCCTAAATTTAGAGCAATAGGACTTCACAGAACGCTCTCCCTGGCGTGAGCCACGCAACTTAGTCTCGGCCAGGGAGACCCAATCTGGGTCATCGTAGATAAACCCCAGAGCTCTGAAAAATTAATCTACCGACCGGAGGGATTGTGATCCGGTCGGCAAAGAAAAAGCCCAAGACTGAGAGTCACCTTTGAGTAACTAAATAATAATCCCCACTCTTTGACTCTCGTCCCCAGAAGAGTTAGGATGTAGTCTAAAATATAGTTTGCACGACTACCTGAACCGAATAAAGTTGTCACTTTCCCAGGAAAACCTATCCGGGAGAGCGACCTTAGGTTCGCTGCCAGAACTCGACGCCTATGGTCTCTTAAACTGCAAGACGGCCGTGCGGTGGTCAGCCACCTCCAAAGACAGTCCCTGCATACGATAGACCAGTGCAGAAACAGTATCCATCGCAGTACTGACACAAACAAAATGACGGTTTTTGGGCAGTTGATATCAGACGTAATGGGAGGGGATAACACCAGAATATACACAGAAGGGAATAGACCAGAATCTAGGCCTTAAAACTAAGGAAGAGGGATGCTGAACTCCTAGGAATCCCGAGACCTCTCCCTGACTCCTGCCAGTTTGAGTAGACCCTGAAGGTGGAAATACTCATACACCGTAACCTTAGCCCTGGAGACCCTGGAAGCCCTAGGAAAGGTGGCAGGGAATGAGACTACTGGTTCCTTCCTAGATGAAGGAACCAGCAACTCCCTGAGGCCTACAAAACAACAGACACAAGCAAACAACAAAATGCAAAACTAAATGTACTTAGCTTTAAAGAAGAATGGAGGAGCAGGAGATCCAAAGGAACAACACAACAGCTCAACCAACACCAAGAAGGAAATATCAATCGCATGGTAATCAGTGTGAGTCAGGACTAAGTAGAGCCTCAGTAATGACCACAAGCTGCACCTGACAAGAGGTGTGGTCATTACTAAACAACAACACTGCAAGGTGAGAACAGAAAGACTGTCAGATAACCTCACGTGCCACCAGTGTCTCAGATCTACTCACCTCTGTCATGGGAGGGACCGTGACAGGTGTTTACCCATAATGCTCATTTTGCTGCACTTATCACTCCAGTACTATTCCTCTGCCTTCTCTTGCCAGGTGTGTCATGCTTTGTGCGCCAATTATATGACTGGCTGGGTTTTTTCAGTTGTACAGTTGCCCTGGCCTTAAAAGGGTTGTCCAAGTTTTTTTTTTATTTTTTGTATGTTTCTAACTAGGCAAATGTAAGGGCTTTACAATGCATTTACTTTATCTGCAGTGGCTCTTTTCTCAGATTTCACTGAGAGTCACATGACCTGTGATGTCAGCATTTCTCCCTGCTCTGATGATGTTTCATGCACAAGCCTGAGGAGCAGGTCTGTGTCTGTACATGAGACATTACTGTGCTGGCCATGCACCCTGCACTGCTGTCTTCCCTCTCCCTGTATTCTTCTGGAAACTTTAATCTCTTGTGCAGCACAGACTCAGGGCTGGAGTTTGGCGGGAGTAGCTCCTCATCCTGCAGACACAGGGCTGACAGACTGGAGGAGTTATGCAGATCATTGCACAAGAACAGGTAGAAGGGAGATCCTGTGTGTATCAGCAGTGTCAATGTACAGCTGGGACTTGTAGTCCTACACATACAACATGCTGCTGAGCATCCTACCAGTCAGACATGTCACTCAGGGCAGCACTTGTATTCACTCCCTTTGCAGAGGGGAGGAGGGGAACAAATATTCATGAGGAAAACCTCAGAGATTGTTGTTATTGTAGGTAAACAAAGGGCCAGAAGAGAACCAGGGAAATGAGGAAATAGACTGTTTTTGCCTAAAACTTGCTTAGCTTAGTTATATATTGCTGCCCATCGGATTTACAGTGCTATATTTTTTTTTTTTTCATAACTCGGACAACCCCTTTAAGAAATCATTGAATGTGAACAATAACACAATTGGCGGCTAGATGGTGTCTGCTGCGAATTAGACAGGATGATAGATTCACAGTAAAAACATTCAATACTTTTAGTACCTGTTAAATTCCTGGTGTTCCCCTGACATTCCATAGCAGCATTCTCAAAGAATTAGATATAAATAATAGTATAGGTGTCCGTATAAGTGAGTATTAACCTGGAGATTGGACCCTTTTAAAATGTAGCTTTTATTTAGTTTAATTTAAAAAAGCAAAAATATATAGACACCCTCTGGTAACCGGGTATCCAGAATAATATATAACAGGACAAGATGTTGCCCAGCTACCACCGTGAATTGGTGAAAAAAAAAAATATATAAATAAGATAAGTGTAAATTCCAGGGGCGTTAATGACATTAGTTGGAGGTTGGGGAAATGGATAGAGGATAGGGCACCTTACTGTGGGTACTGGGGATGGTTCTCTCCCTGTACCCGCCCTAAAATAGTCCTCTGCCCAGGGATGAACCCTAATGGTGGGATCACTCTGTCCCCGCGCCTACCCTGTCTTGCCCTGTACAGCCCTGTACATTTGGAATTTTTTTTACACAATTATTGATGTCAGTTTTTTTCCCCACTATGGTTCCTCAGGGGGTCGGTTAAGAGATGATAATTGTTAAGAACAACATCATGGATCAGAAAACAGGATAATAAACCAGATAATGTTTGATAAATTTACTGTGTCCTGGTAGATGCCATGGGGCAGGCCATGTAGGGGGGGAGAGAAGAAGACTCACACTTTTTCTCCTGATGAAAAGAGATGTCACCTGAGAGAAAATATAATAAATAAACCCATTACTGGTATTTACTTACAAGATTACCTGGCTCTTTGTGTCCCAGGGTGAAGAGAACTTACAGGTGAGGTGCCCCCTGGTGTCTGGACTGCCGCCTGCCGAGCTTGATAGGGCAGTGGGGCATCCCTGTGCTCGTCCAGTTTAAATGAGCGTGCGAGCGTGCATTTCCACCACCGGGAGCCGAATATCCGGTGTGTGGAACGCACGCAGACGTCATTTCCGGTTTAGCGATGCTCAAGCGCTCCAGCTTCTCCCCGGATGATTCAGATGTGGGTAAGGTGCATAGAGGTTTGGCACCAAATTACCCTCATAAAGTTAGTTTATTGAGACGCTCTATGGCACAGGGGTCATGACAAGAGGGTGGGGGATAATTTTGTCTAATATATTTGAATTTGACAAATTAAAGTGTATCACAAAAAGTCGCTACATAACATTACTCTCGGTATGTAATTTAATCGGAGCTACTTAGTTATGTACATCATCCCCATCATAGAGCGTCTCAATAAACTAACTTTATGAGGGTAATTCACGGTGGTAGCTGGGCAACATCTTGTCCTGTTATATATTATTCTGGATACCCGGTTACCAGAGGGTGTCTATATATTTTTGCTTTTTTAAATTAAACTAAATAAAAGCTACATTTTAAAAGGGTCCAATCTCCAGGTTAATACATTCCATAGCAGCACCTACAACCAAGAATTGGCCTCAGAGGTGATGCCAATACATATAGCCCTTAACCACTGAAACCATTGAGCTCCTTCATGGAGGTCCTGGAAGTCAAATCTCCGCCAATCCAGAAGTGATAGTATGTCCACCAAAAGTGATATTGAAACGTGGCTAATTATAAATACTGTTCCGTTTATGTTTTTTTGTTTTTTGTTAATCAAACCCTTGCAGCTTACGTTTCCTATTAAAGGTAATTGCAGTAAGGCATTCTATATAATGACTTTGTTGTTAGGAAAGATAACAAAGATTCATCAAAATGTCATTATTTACTTGTATTTGCTTTAATCACAAACAGTGAAAGCTTTTTTTTCTTAGTCCTAAGAAGTGCTCATCACTGCAAGTAGTTTTCATATTCCTCAAAGCAGCTTTTTCAAAAACAAACCTCCTACATATTGAAACCTGAAATTAATTTCCTTTTTAATATCTAGACCACTATATGTGCGATTCAATAGTGTCAATCCTGCAGAAAAGTACTCAAAATAGAGCATATCCTATGGCTGATTTTTGTCACATGTCATCAGTACGCCCTCACCTGCCAGCGATTTGTATGGTAATGTCAGGACCCGTGAAATGTCCTCTTTAAATAACTGCCTGACTATGTGCTACTGTACATGGACTAACAGATTACTGTATGTTAGTGTAATTCCACCCTGGCTCATACAGGGTTGCCCCACTATGAAGATAATGTTCCCTATTCGACCTCAGAGTCATGATCTTTTCTTTCAGTGACACAGGTTATACTAAAAGTCAGTATTTCATGGATAAAGTGTGATCTGGTTCATAGCTATTAGTGATGAGCGGCAGGGGCAATATTCTAATTCGCAATATTTTGCTAATATTTTGTAGAATATTCATCATATATTCGCGAATTCGAGATTATATTCTTGATTGCAAAAATCGGCAATGTAATATTCGCGTAATGCGTGCGAAATACAGGCGTGGGTCATGTATGCTACATTTTTCAAGCTGGTATAAGTTTCCTGAGACTGGAGAAAATGGTTGGCACGGCAGAACATTAGAATAGCTTTAGCAAATAGAGTGCTCTAATATATTTGCACTTGTGAATTTTCGGCAATTAATGATTCACATATTCTTTCGCAATACGTGCAACTTTTGACATCACAGCACTATGTCTGTAGCATGTATGTATGGACAGCAGAACCTATCAGCTACACCAGGGGTAGGCAACCTCCGGCACTCCAGGTGTTGTGAAACTACAACTCCCAGCATGCATACTTGCTCTGCTCTTCTCAGAACTCTCATAGAAATGAATGGAGCATGCTGGGAATTGTAGTTTCACAACAGCTGGAGTGCCGGAGGTTGCTGATCCCTGAGCTACACTATAGATCAATCTAACCTACACTGATTATCTCCCCCTAACTATCTGAATTATATATATATAAGTTAACTGTCTAATGTAATACAACAAAGCACAGAGCACAGCATAGAAACATAGAATGTGTCGGCAGATAAGAACCATTTGGCCCATCTAGTCTGCCCAATATACTGAATACTATGAATAGCCCTTGGCCCTATCTTAATTGAAGGATGGCCTTATGCCTATCCCATGCATGCTTACACTCCTTCAAGCAATGACACTGCTGTCTCTTTCATAACTGCAATAAACTTTAGAAAAAAGCTGCTGGGGAGGTTCTTATATAGTAAGGGGTAGGCAACTTTTCTATTGGTTGCTAGGGCTGTTGCTAAGCTCAGACAAAGACATTGCAGCCTTCTCATTGGCCCACAAGCAAGAAGGGAGATCACTGAAAAAAATCTAGAATATTCGAAATTACGAATATATATCACTATATTCTAAATATTCGTGAATTCTCGAAGTGCCTATATTTGTGATAAAAATTTGCTTTTCGAATATTCGCGCTCAACACTAATAGCTATATGATATTATATGACGACAGCTATCTTATAAAATAAACCCTTTAAAATATGTCATATAATGTAACATGTTAAAACATGGGATTCAGGTACTCAAAATCATTTTGGGGACCCTCACTTCACCTCACCCTCCTCTTACACTATATGGACTAAAGTATTGGGACACACCTCTTAATAACTGAATTCAGACGTCTCACTTAGTCCCATGGACATAGGTGTATAAAATCCAGCACCTCACCATGTAGTCTGCCTTTACAAACTTTTGTGAAAGAATGGCTCATTCTAAAGAACACACTGAATTCCAGCATGTTCCTGAAAGCTGCAACAAGTCAGTTTGTGATATTTCTTCTCTCCTAGATATTCCACCATCAATTGTGAGTTGTATTATTGCAAAGTGGAAGTGCTTAGGGACCCCAGCATCTCAGCCATGAAGTGGAGACCAAGTACAATTTCTGAGATGGATCAATAAGTACTGAGCTGCATATTTCATAAAATTAGCTAACGTTCTGCTGTATGAATAACTGTAGAGCTCCAAACCCCTTCTGGAATTAACATCAGCACAAAAACTGTGTACCAGGAGCTGCAGGCCTGGGTTTCCATTGCCGAGCAGCCAGGGGCGGACTGAGAACCCTCAGGGCCCCCGGGCAAAATAAATCAAGGGCCCCCTTACAGGCCCCACCCATGTTCTGCTGCAAGCCCCACCCTTGTCCCGCCTCCAGCCACACCCTACACAATCTTTAATAAGATTTTAAAGTTAAAGTGACACAAAAGGCACCCAGACCACTTCAGCTCATTGATGTGGTCTGGGTACAGTGTCCCTTTTGCAAATCGAGCTGCAATGTTCTAGAGAAACTGCATTGTTTACGTTCCAGCAATAAGTCAGCCTCTAGTGGCTGGCAGCCACCTGAGGGCTTCCTGGAGTAAAACAGACCTTTGGTCCGACATCCTCACACTCTGCATGATGACCTCCAGGGTCAGATTTTTCCCCATAGGAAAGCATTGATTCAATCTCAGCATCCATTAGTGAGCCTCTGTTAGAAGTAGTGTGGGCATAACTACTGTGAAGGGGGCACATATCTGGGCATAACTACTGTGAAAGGGGGGGAGGCCCTTCACAGTAGTTATTAATCCCTTTCAGCAGTCCCCCCTTCAGTGAAGGGGGGACTGCTGAAAGGGGTTAATAACTACTGTGAAGGGCCTAGCCGCCTGGGCAACCCCACAGATCATCCCCCCACCCACCTTGTACTTGTTCCACTGATCTGCTACTTGCGGGCTACATGGGCATGAGTTCAGTCACTTCGGTGCGCAATCCCATCCTGCAGGGCGTGATCCCGCGAGACCCGTGACCTACAGCGGCGGGTCTTGCGGGATCACACGCTGCAGGACGGGATTGCCCACCGAAGTGACTGAACTCATTCCCGCGCAGCCCACAATTAGCGGAACAATTACAAGAGGGGTGGGGAATAGCCAAATAAAAAAATATTTTGAACCAAAAGGTGTTATGGGGACTCTGTGGATGGCACTGTTATGGGGACTCTGTGGATGGCACTGTTATGGGGGCTCTGTGGATGGCACTGTTATGGGGGCTCTGTGGATGGCACTGTTATGGGGGCTCTGTGGATGGCACTGTTGTGGGGGCTCTGTGGATGGCACTGTTATGGGGGCTCTGTGGATGGCACTGTTAGGGGGGCTCTGTGGATGGCACTGTTATGGGGGCTCTGTGGATGGCACTGTTATGGGGGCTCTGTGGATGGCACTGATATGGGGGCTCTGTGGATGGCACTGTTGTGGGGGCTCTGTGGATGGCACTGTTATGGGGGCTCTGTGGATGGCACTGTTATGGGGGCTCTGTGGGTGGCACTGTTATGGGGGATCTCTGGATGGCACTGTTGTGGGGGGGGATCTGTGGGTGACACATATATAGCACCTTATGCTATATATGTGTCATCCACAGATCCCCCCATAACAGTGTCCCTGTGAGTGAATGATCCCCAATACAGGGGCTGGGGGCCGGCATCTGGTGTTGTAATGGCAGCGGGGCCCGGTGCAGTCACTGTATTCTATTACACCGGGCCCCGCTCACTGTAATACTAATATTCATATGTGAACAACTTGAAATCCTCTGCGATCCTCTCCCTCTGAGCTCTCTGTACTCACAAACTCAGTAGCAGGCCGGTCGGCAGCGCAACTCACTGACGTCACAAGCCTGCTCCTCCCAATTTATGAATGAAGCAGGCGGAGCCAGTGGCGTTTCTAGGGCTGGTGTCACCCGGTGCGGTGACTCCTATGGTGGTGCTGCTGCCATAGGGGGCATCCGTTAGCTCAGCAGACCCCCCCTAGCAGTCAGAGCCTGGTCTCGGGAGGGGCACTTCCAGATTATTTTCTGTCCACCACCACAAAGCAATAGTGCTTATAGAACAGACTACACAGTGTAGCGGTATACTGTATATTGTGTGGCACAGTGTAGAGGTATACTGTATATTGTGCAGCACAGTGTAGAGGTATACTGTATATTGTGTGGCACAGTGTAGCGGTATACTGTACATTGTGGAGCACAGTGTAGAGGTATACTGTATATTGTGTGGCACAGTGTAGAGGTATACTGTATATTGTGTGGCAGAGTGTAGAGGTATACTGTATATTGTGTGGCACAGTGTAGCGGTATACTGTATATTGTGGGGCACAGTGTAGAGGTATACTGTACATTGTGTGGCACAGTGTAGAGGTATAATGCATATTGTGGGGCACAGTGTAGCGGTATACTGTATATTGTGTGGCACAGTGTAGAGATATACTGTATATTGTGTGGCACAGCGTAGCGGCATACTGTATATTGTGTGGCACAGTGTAGCGGTATACTGTATATTGTGTGGCACAGTGTAGCGGTATACTGTATATTGTGTGGCACAGTGTAGGCTATATGTGTATAACATAAACATATTTCATATGAAAACTTACAGTTACTTGGCTTGGCCCTTGGGGATCTCGGACACCACTAACAGTTTGGCCGGGGGCTCGGCGGAGCTGATGTTGTGTTTCATCCTAATGAGAAAGATTTCATAATAAGGATTTGGAGAAGGGGTAGAGGGATAGCAGAGCGAGGGTGAGGCTGGTGCTGCTACTAGGGGGTCATACCATGGGGGAGTAATAAAGCCCACCATAAAGCCCCCCCCCCCCTAGTAGAAATAATTCTCCTTTTAATGTGACAGTGCAAAAAATACCCCTTTGTAATGCCCCCAGTTGAGCTAATGTCCCCATAGGGCCTCCATAATGTCCCAGTATAAAATACCCCTATATAGTGCCCCCAGTAAATTCCCCCATAGTGCTCCTCTCCCTCCTTCCTGCTAGTGCCCCCCATAATGTACCAGTATAAAATGCCCCATATATAGTGCCCCAGTAGATGCCCTCAGTGTCCGGCCTCTGATAGGCTGCCGGCCTAGTGTCCCCCATAATGCCCCCCAATAATGTGCCAGTAAGTGTCCCCATAGATGCCCCCCCCATCATGTGCCAGTATCAAGTGCCTCTCTCCTCCCCACCACATGTCCCAGTATCATAGTGCCATCCCCCCCCAATGTGCCAGTATCAAGTGCCTCTCTCCTTCCTACCCCCATGTGCCAGTATCATAGTGCCAAACCCCCCCATGTGCCAGTTTTAAGTGCCTCTCTCTTCCCCCCATGTCCCAGTATCATAGTGCCATCTCCCCCCCCAAAAAAAAGTGCCAGTATCAAGTGCCTCTCTCCTTCCCCCCATGTGCCAGTATCATAGTGACAACCCCCCCCCCCCCCCCATGTGCCAGTATCAGGTGCCTCTCTCCTTCCCCCCCATGTGCCAGTATCCTAGTGCCAACCCCCCTCCCCCCTCCCCATGTGCCATTATCAGGTGCCAACCCCCCTCCCCCCCATGTGCCAGTATCAGGTGCCAACCCAACCCCCCTCCCCCCATGTGCTAGTATCAGGTGCCAACTCCCCCCCATGTGCCAGTATCAGGTGCCTCTCTCCTTCCCCTCCCCATGTGCCAGTATCAGGTGCCTCTCTCCTCCCCCCCATGTGCCAGTATCCTAGTGCCAACCCCCCTCCCCATGTGCCAGTATCAGGTGCCAACCCCCCTCCATGTGCCAGTATCAGGTGCCAACCCAACCCCCCTCCCCCCATGTGCTAGTATCAGGTGCCAACCCCCGCCCCCCATGTGCCAGTATCAGGTGCCTCTCTCCTTCCCCTCCCCATGTCCCAGTATCAAGTGCCTCCCGCTCCCCCATGGCAGTAACAGTCGGGTATTAAAAAAAACACTTATACTTACCTCCATGTCAGCGATGCAGCCTCTTCCTGTGTCCCGCCCTTTATGTCCATATATGGAGTCAGTGCTTGTATTTCAGAAAAGTTTCTGCTGGGATTCGAACCCACGCCCTTCTGTATTACAGGCAAAGCACCTAACCACACGACCATAGGAGAGGCATTGACACTGACTGAAAAAATATGAGACTTCTACTGTTATAGCTGGCTAAGTGGTCATCTATACACATGACTGTGCCCTAACACACCCAGCACTGCTATATCTCTATATGACAGCTGTCCCAGCACACTCAGCTCTACTATATCTCTATATATGACAGCTGCCCCAGCACACCCAGCTCTGCCACATCTATACACATGAAAGCTGCCCAAACACACCCAGCACTGCTATATCTCTATATGACAGCTGTCCCAGCACACTCAGCTCTGCTATATCTCTATATATGATAGCTGCACCAGCACACCCAGCTCTGCTACATCTAATACACATGACAGCTGCACCATCACACTCAGCTCTACTATATCTCTATATATGACAGCTGCCCCAGCACACCCAGCACACCCAGCTCTTCTACATCTATATATCTCTAAGTATTGCTATACAGTAGATATATAGAGATATAGCAGAGCTGAGTGTGCTGGGGCAGCTGTCATGTGTATAGATGTAGCAGAGCTGAGTGTGTTTGGGCAGCTGTCATGTGTATAGATGTAGCAGAGTTGGGTTTGCTGGGACAGCTGTCATATATAGAGATATAGTAGAGCTGAGTGTGCTGGTGCGCTGGAGCAGCTGTCATGTGTATAGATGTAGCAGAGCTGGGTGTGCTGGGGCAGCTGTCATATATAGAGATATAGTAGAGCTGAGTGTGCTGGGACAGCTGTCATATAGAGATATAGCAGTGCTGGGTGTGTTAGGGCAGCAATCATGTGTATAGATGTACACTTAGCCAGCTATAACAGTAAAAGTCTCATATTTTTTCAGTCAGTGTCAATCCCTCTCTTATGGCCGTGTGGTTAGGTGCTTTGCCTCTGATACAGAAGTTTGTGGGTTCGAATCCCAGCAGAAACTTTTCTGAAATACAGGCTAAATTAGAATACACATGGACATACAGGGCGGGACACAGGAAGAGTTGCGCTGCTGCCCGGCCTGCTACTGAGTTTGTGAGTACAGAGAGCTCAGAGGGAGAGGATCGCAGAGGATTTCAAGTTGTTCACATATGAATTACAGTGTGTGAGTGAATACAGTGACTGCACCGGGCCCCGCTGCCATTACCAGGCCAGCATAACATTAACACATAATGTTATTCTGCGGCGGGCCCCCATCCCGGCCGGGCCCTCGGACCATGTCCGAAGTGCCCGACCGGTCAGTCCGCCCCTGCGAGCAGCTGCATGTAACCTTACAACACCAAACAGAATGCCTAGTTCGGGTAGAGTGGTGTAAAGTATGCTGACTCTGGACTCTGGAACAGTGGAAACATGTTTTGGAGAGTGATGAATCAAGCTTTTCTTCTGGCAGTCTGATGGACACGCCTGGGTTTGGAGAATGGAGAACATTACCTGCCTGACTGAAAGTTTGGTGGAGGAAGGATAATGCTGATCGTTTGTTTTTCAGGGGTTGGCCCCAGGCCTTTTAGTTCCAGTAAAGAGAAATCTTACTGCTTCAGTGCACCATTCTGGACAAATGTATGCTTCCAACTTTGTGCGAAAGGTTTTGGGAAGGATCTTTTCTGTTCCAGCAAGGTCTATAAAGGGAAGTATTAGTACAAATAGTGAATTTCCACCAGGTATTTATCGCAATCGTAGAATAAAACCTGCTGATTGCGATAAATACCTGGTGGAAGTTCACTATTTGTACTAATACTTCCCTCTAGGGTGCAGGTGTACGTGAGTGCACCTAGCCTCTGGTAACCGTTTGTGTGGCTACAAAGGGAAATCAAGCTGAGCATTGGAGAAAAAAGAAGATCTGGGATTGGAACTTTTGCACTCAGAAGGCAGCGCAATCAACAAATTTGTGGACATTTTAACTGTGAAGCGACCTATACTCACGTCGCTTGGTGGATCTGCAGCGCCTATAAGTACACCAAAATTGGAGATTGTTTTTATATTGTTTATTTTAGGATCTATAAAGGCATAGTTGGGTAAGTTTGGTGTGGAAAAAATTGACTGGTCTGCATAGAGCTCTGAAATTAAGCCTATCAAAAACCTTTGGGATGAACAAGAGATGAACGGAGATTGCAAGCCAGGGCATCCTATCCAACATCGGAGCCTGACTTTACAAATTCTCTTATGGATGAATGGTCAAACTTTTCCAGAGACACAGTCAAAAATCTTTCTAGAAAGCCTTCCAGAAGAATGGAAGCTGTTTTAGCTGGAAAGGGCCAGGGGTTTGGTTTGGAGGAATTAAATCAATATTAATGGCTGTGGATTTAGAATGAAATGTCATAAATGCTCCTGTAGGTGTAGTGTGTAGGTATCCAAAACGTTTGACTATATAGTATTTGCTTCTCATGTCATTACCTGATTTAGTACCATGTTTGACTGATAATTACTCTTATCTCCCCATTGTGATGAGATACTTCTTGCACCAATACGTGACCTTCAACTTTGATCCAGTTTAGCATCACCTAAAGAATAAAACTGAACGACCTAACACTGAAATCCTAGGATTAGAGTTATGAATATCAAAACTAAAATTTAAGGGAATATACTGTTTATAAAATCCCATAGGTGTAATGTGCGATAAACTGGGTTTTACAGAATACCTTTAAACCTAGCCCTTGTTAACACTACTACGCCTCTAAATACATGGAACTGGTGACTTGGTGCTTGCTTTTATCGATTTACTTTTGTTTGCAGAACATGTAGAAAGGAAATGACTGCATAGACAGGCTCTATGGTAAGCACTGGTGCCTTGTAGTGCCTGGGTTTGAATCTGACCAGGGATAACTGCTTGAAGTTTGTATGTTCTACCTGTGTTTGCATAGGATTCCTCCTGGTACTCTGGTTTCCTCTTACACTCCAAAAATAGGCAAATTGACTTCTTATGAAATTGTTTATAGTGTGTGTTCAGATCAAGTGCCTATACTACAGCTACTGACTCCCCAAGGATTTCAAATGTTTGTCAAAATTCGTGGCCAGTAAAACATTTGGATAAGTATATGTCCTCAGAAAATAAAACACATACACAATGAGACGAAATATAAAATCAAAGAGTAGTTTACTTACAGTTGGGAAATTGGAAATATTTAGACAAGGTCAATGACAGCAGGATTGATGTTTGAAATAACTGTAAGTCCCTTCCAAAATCAAGTGATTAAGTTTTTTAAAAAAAGCATGTATTTTTAAGGGATAGTGTTTCACATTGAAGAGATCCAGCTGGTGTATGGGGGTGTTCGGACAAGCAATGCTCCATGGGAAAAAAGTAGCTCTCCTACAGTTTTCTTCCTTCTGGAGGAGAGCAAGTTTGCATCTAAAATTATAAAGTTTATAAAGTTAAAATGTAACAAAAAAATATGTTAGTTACCTTTGAGGGAAGACATATTGTTATTGAGCCTATCCAAATATGTGGTAGTAGATGGATAAGGCTACTTTCACACTTGCGGCAGAGTGATCCGGCAAGCAGTTCTGTCGCCGGAACTGCCTGCCGGATGCGGCAAAACGTATGATGGCATTTGTAAGACTGATGAGGATCCTGATCAGTCTGAAAAATGCCTGATCAGTCAGAAAAATGTATTGAAATGCTTTCAGGTTTTATCCGGAAAAACGGATTTGGCATGTTTTTTTTTCACCTTTCTTTTGGTCTGCGCATGAGCAGACCGGAATTAACGGATCTGGCATTGAATGCCGGATCCGGCACTAATACATTCTTATGGAAAAAAATGCCGGGTCCGGCATTCAGACAAGTCTTCAGTTTTTTTGGCCAGAGATAAAACCATAGCATGCTGCGGTTTTATCTTTTGCCTGATCAGTCAAAAAGACTGAACTGAAGACATCCTGTTGCATCAAGAACGGAATTCTCTCTATTCAGAATGCATGGGGATTAAACTGATCAGTTATTTTCCGGTATAGAGCCCCTAGGACGGAACTCTATGCCGGAAAAGAAAAACGCAAGTTTGAAAGTACCCTAAAACAGCCTCTTTTTTTGAAGAGCAATGTGGCTTTTGCAGCAGACATAGAATCTTGAGAATATTGTAAGAACGGTCAACTCAAATCCTTTGGTCAACTAAAGGAGGAATTTATAATGAAAGAATTTAGTATATACAGCTAGGACAAGTGGTTTTATATGTATTAAAATATGTTGTAATTAACACAGGGCTAATAGTTTTAAGAAAATTTGAAAGCTTAAACAGTTACTATTGAGGTTATATGCAATTGTAGATAAGAAAAAGATTGCAGGGTGGAGATTTGGTGCTTAAGCAAATTAAAGAGAATGAAGTGGGGATTTTACCTGAAGTTCTATGGTCTAAAATATTGAGGACTACATTTAAGATGTCTTCTAGCCCTTCATTATGTGTAGGCCAATTTAATGTTATACATAGGTTGAATCTTATGCTGGAAAACAGGTGTTTTTATGCTATGTATTGTATGCACTTTTTTCAATGCAATTTAAAGAAAAACAGAAAAATGAAAGTTAGTTACTTTTCAATGAAGATGTATGTGTCCAAAGCAGATCAGTGAGGGTCCTACCACTGGGACCCCCAACGATCATGAGAACAGGGGCCCTATACCCTCTGTAGCCCCCCTGAAAAGGTTGCATATGCGCATGGCTGCTCCATACATTTCTATGGGAGTTCTGCTCCGTTCATTTCAGTGGGGTACAGGGCCCCGTTCTCATTATTGGTGGAGGTCCCAGTGGTAGGACCACCACTGTTTTAAAGGGATTCTGTCACCAGATTTAACCCTATTAAGCTAGCTAACATTAGCGATGTGCTAAACCTAACTAGCCTATTCCTACTTTTACCTATGCCCCTGTTACGCCAGAAATCTAACTTTATAATATGCTAATATGCTAATTAGCCTCTAGGAGCAGGGGAGGTGTTGTTCCTGCTCCGATGAGGAAGCTGGCAGTCTGCGAGCATCTTTCCCTCACCGCGCCTGCGCCGAATGCTGAACGGCGCGAGATATCACCTAAGCACAGGACTGGCAGACAGATGCGAGCGCTGCCTGGCCCTGTCAATCAGGACTTGGAGGGAGGTGACAAAGGTGGGAGAACGGAGCCTCTAGAAGCAGGAACAATGCCCCCCCCCCCCTGCTTCTAGAGGCTAATTAGCATACTATAAAAGTTAAAGACATGGATAAAAGTAGGAATAGGCTAGTTAGGTTTAGATGACATTAGCACATTGCTAATGTCAGCTAGCTTAATAGGGTTAAATCTTGTGACAGAAACCCTTTAATAGTTTTTCGCCGATCCTGTGGATAGTTGATAACTTTGACCAACCGGAATAACCCTTTAATTTACATTATTTGGACTTGAGAGTTCTTTTCACAAGTCTGATTTGAGGTTGAAAGGGCATTTTTAAGTTTTTATTTTAATTTGACTTTAAACAATCTATTTAAATATAAAACTATGAAAAGTGTTGACATTTGTGCAGTCATAAATAGAATAATTAAGAACATAATTGACAGTTGACATGTTACAATAACTTTCATTAAGTCTTCATGTACTCTACAAGCCAAAATAGTGTGACAAAGATGCTATAATCCACAAAAATTAAAAAGAAAGCTAACTGTAAATACACATGAAAACGCAGAATTTCCTCGCTAAAGTCTGAAGAGTTTATGCAGAAAGACACAGACCATGGTTAATACTAACAAACACACTTTGAATCTCATAATGAAGTGCTGTCCTATCTTGGACTATCGGGAAAGGGGTGTATTAAGATATTAACATGTGCGCCAAAAATGGGCCACAATTTTGTTGAACCTTATTGGGTTAAAGCCAACTAATAGGTTGTGTAAACTTATTAACCAGTATCAGCCGCTTTGATAATTCTGGCCTATTTGTACACTGTTTCGTCTAAAGACCGCCATATACATTAGTGTATTTTCTGGCAGGTTTGGCTAACACTCTAATGTGTACTCGGAGGTCCCAACTATCCCCTGAAAGATGATATTAGAGGAGAGGAGGATTGGGTGAAATGAAAATTTTCGCTCATTCCTTTTGTTCTTCCGGGAGATAAGCCGCCGCAACCTTTCTCCATTCTCTTTATAGAATACACATGCACTCTCAGCCGAGCCATATGTATTGCATGTGTATGGGCCACCTTAAGTTTAGACTTACTTTAAGGCCTCATGCACCTTGCTGTTGATCGGCCGTTTTGTTCATTGGGGATCGCAATTTGCAGTCCCCAATGCATGGTGACGTCCGTTTAGATTCCACAGACGGATCCAGACCCAGTCCATGTTCCGTCCGCACCGCAAAAAAGTAGTGCGAAGTCATGGACAGAAACCCCATGGGAGCACTCTGTGGTGCTTTCCATGGGGTTCCGTGCCTCCATTCCTCACCGGACCTTCCGGATTGCGGATTCTCTCAAGTGAATGGTTGCGCATATGTGATGCGGGGTGAACGCGGCCAGTGCCTACATATTGCGGACCTGCTATTTGCGGGCCGCAATACGGGCACAGCCAGCAACGGCCATGTGCATGAGGCCTTAGACAGTATTAGTCTGCCTGTACATACTTTTGCTGTTGTTCAGTGACTTCTAATGACTTCTCAACCCACAGAGAAATTCATTGTTAGGGCTCATTCAGACGGCCGTATGCTGTCCGCAAAAATGCGGATCCGTTTTTTTGCGGACAGCTCAGCATGTCCACAAAAAAATGGATTGCATTCCGTTTTTTTGCTGATCCATAGACTTCAATAGGGCCATGTCCTGATTTTCACTGACAAGTATAGGACATGTTTCATTTTTTTGCTGAGCCGTGCAATGGGACAGCATCTAATCCGCAAAAAAACGGATCCGCATTTTTGCGGACAGCATACAGCCGTCTTATTGAGCCCTTATGTAAATATTATGGCTATCATTGTAATAGGGGGAATACAGCATATTTGTAATCTTGTAAATAATGGCATAGTGATTTGCGGGTTTGACATCTGAATCAGTACTGTGGCCCCTTCATAGTACTTCCCCTCTCTGGAAATAAGCTGTGGAGTAGTTCCCTTCAATTTGTGTGGTTGGGGTACTGATGTGCAGGAAAAGATTGTGAAGTCGCAGCTGCTCTAAATCAGCAGTGCTTCTCCTTCAATTTTAGGATTTGTGAGGGTCCAAGAGGTCGTACCGCAAAAGATCATAAAGTTCTGGCATATCCTAACCGTATACCATTGCTTTATAAAATACACCTTTAATAAATCTTTCACATTGAAACAGGTTCTTTAACTCCTTAAGGACACAGCCTTATTTCACCTTAACAGCCTCCGGACCGCCGAACGCAGCGACGTGTCCTGGAGGCGGTCGATTTATTCCTCCTGGACGCATATACGCGTCCTCTCGTGAGACGCGAGATTTCGGTCAGAGCCGGCCCGCGCATGCGCATCGCGGGCCGGCAAAAGTTCAAGGAGTATTTCGTCAGCAACCTGCCAGCCAATGATCGTCGCTGGCAGGTTGCTGATTTTTAAAAAATCGAATCAGAAGCCATCTATCACCTTATATTTATAAATATAAGGTGTTAAATGGCTTCTCTGCTCCTCTGCTGGTCCTTTTGGTCGGTTGGTTCCAGCAGAGGAGCAGACATCACTGTGAGTACCCACCAACACCACACTTAGCCCCCAGATCACCCTCCATCACCCCCATCACCCCAATTAACCCCTTGATCGCCCCCTGTCAATCACCTAGTGAAAGGGAAAAAAGTGATCAGTGTAAACTGTCACTTTTTTTTTTTCACTGGTATTGACTGATAGTTTTAGGATAGTTTAGGTCCCTTGGTTAGGTAGTTAGCGTCAGTTAGCGCCCAGCCCACCGCACCGCAGTCACTGATTCGCTGATTAGCGTATCGCTAATCAGCATTTGTACTTTTATAGTATCTGTAAGTGATCAAAACTGATCACAGTCAGATCTATAATTGTATTAGTGTCACCTTAGCTCGCCCTCCACCCAAAACGCAGTGTTTGCCCGATCAGGCCTGATCGGTCGCCCACACGTGCGTTCACCCACGCCCGCCCCACCGCAGTGACAAAAAAATATAATTTTTTTGATCACTGCACAATCACTTTACAAGCGCTGCGGCAATAAAAAAAAAATCAGTTTTGATATTTTTTATCAATCGCAGCGGCCCCCGGTACTTCGCTAGCCTCCCATTTGTAAGACAGGCTTGCTTTTTTTCTTGGGTAGTCTCAGGGAATACCCCTAAATTTAGTAGTCCAAATGTCAAGCAGGGGGTATTCTTCTGAAGAGGCCTACAGGATTCTGACCCAGTCGGATGAGGAATGGGAACCCTCATCTGACGAATCTAGCGGTTCAGAATATGAACCTGTAGAAAGCAGTGGCAGTCTGACCCAAAGTTCGGACGAGGAGGTTGAGGTCCCTGATAGCACCAGGCGTACCCGGCCCCGTGTCGCTAGACCACAGGTAGCGCAGGATCCGTTTCAAGGGCAGAAGAGTGGGGCCGGCGCTGTCGGATTACGTGGTGAGGCATACACCAGCAGCACAGCCCATCCTGGACCTAGTACCAGCACTGCCGTACAACATGGTGAAGTGGCGAGCACCAGAAGGGCAGTTGAAGCTGGTACGGTGGCACGTGCAATAGTTACCCCGTCGCAGCCACCGCAAAGACAGGCCCGTAGAGCCCCTAGAGTCCCTGAGGTGCTGGCAAACCCTGATTGGCAGTCCCCAACTTCAGCCGAACCTGTAGTTCCCCCTTTCACCGCCCAGTCTGGAGTTCGGGTTGAGACAGCTCAGATCGGTTCAGCACTGGGATTTTTTGAGCTGTTCTTGACTGCGGAGCTCTTGGACTTAGTCGTGGCAGAAACAAATCGGTATGCCACTCAATTTATAGCCGCCAACCCGGGAAGCTTTTATGCCCAGCCTTTCCGGTGGAAACCAGTCGAAGTTTCCGAAATTAAAATTTTTATGGGCCTTCTCCTGAACATGGGTCTAACCAAAAAGCATGAATTGCGGTCATATTGGTCCACGAACCCAATTCATCACATGCCCATGTTCTCTGCTGCTATGTCCAGGACACGTTTTGAGACCATCCTGCGTTTCCTGCACTTTAGCGACAACAGCACCTCCCGTCCCAGAGGCCACCCAGCTTTTGACCGGCTCCACAAAATTCGGCCCCTCATAGACCACTTCAACCAGAAATTTGCAGATTTGCATACCCCTGAGCAAAACAGCTGCGTAGACGAGTCCCTTATACATTTTACCGGGCGCCTTGGCTTCAAACAATACATCCCAAGCAAGCGCGCCCGGTATGGGGTCAAATTGTATAAGATCTGTGAAAGGGCCACAGGCTATACCCACAAATTTCGGATCTATGAGGGAAAAGATCAGACCCTGGAGCCGGTCGGTTGCCCTGACTACCTGGGGAGCAGTGGGAAGACAGTCTGGGACTTGGTGTCACCCTTATTTGGCAAGAGGTACCATCTTTATGTGGACAATTTTTACACAAGTGTGCCCCTCTTCAGGCATTTGTTCCTAGAACAGATTGGCTGCTCTGGCACCGTGCGACCTAGTCGCCGGGGCTTCCCCCAACGGCTCGTTACCACCCGTCTTGCAAGGGGGGAGAGGGCTGCCTTGTGTAACGAAGAACTGCTCGCGGTGAAATGGAGAGACAAGCGTGACGTTTACATGCTCTCCTCCATTCACGCAGACACGACAATACAAATTTAACGGGCAACCCGTGTCATTGAAAAGCCACTCTCAGTCCACGACTATAATGCGCTCATGGGAGGGGTGGACTTCAATGACCAGATGTTGGCTCCCTATTTAGTTTCCCGACGCACCAGACGCTGGTATAAGAAGGTGTCTGTATATTTGATTCAATTGGCTGCATATAATAGTTTTGTTCTCTACAGTAAGGCTGGGAGAACACGATCCTTCCTCAAATTTCAGGAAGAGATCATCGAGAACCTCCTGTATCCAGGAGGTTCCGTGGCCCCAACCACCAGTGTAGTGAGCCGTCTACACGAGCGACATTTCCCCAATGTCGTTGCTGGTACCTCAACCCAACCGTCACCCGGAAAAAAATGTTGTGTCTGTAGCAGGAGTGGAATAAGGCGTGACACCCGCTATTTCTGTCCTGACTGCCCTGACCACCCTGCCCTATGCTTAGGGGATTGTTTCCGGAAGTACCACACACAGGTACACTTAGCATAGGGATTGCATCTCACAGGACAGGCACACAGGGCTATTAGGGCCCTTTTACTCACAGCTGCTGCAAACCTCTCCTTTCACCTGGGATAAAGTGCATAATGTACTTCGCCACATCTTTGGGCGATTTGCGCTTTGCACATTGTCCCATGGGGAAGGAGAGGTTTGTTCTATAAAGGTAAAAAAAACAAAAAAAACACCGGTAAGCAAAAAAAGTTAACGTTCAGTTCAATAAAGTTTATATGTTCTGTTCAAAAGTTATTATAAAGTTAATAAATTTATTGTGTTGCGGCCTGGTTTTTTCTTCTTTTTTTTTTACCTTACAGGTGGACCAACCGATGGACCAGCTGCAGCACTGATGTGCATTCTGACAGAAGCATTGCGCTGCTGTCAGATTACACAAAAGTCAGTGTATGCGGCGCTGCAAGACGAGATTTCTCCTCTGCAGTAAAAGATACGTTTGCCGAGGCATATGAGCTGAGGAGGCGGCGGTGTTCATATACTTTGGCAAACACTTTGTATATAAAAAAAAAATTAAAAAATCCCGGCAATGATTTATTCATTCACATCGATTGATGTGAATGGAGAAATCTGGTTTGCCAGGGCATACGGGCTAAGTGTTTATGGATGTTGGGCGGAGCTCCTATGTCCTGGCAGACGCCTTTCCCCTTCTTTTTTTTTTGGCAGAGATTTTTTCATCCGCATTGATCGATGCGAATGAAGAAATCAGTGCCGTTCATTTTTTCTTTCAGCCCAAAGGCAGAACGAAAAAAAAAAATCTCATTACCCGTATGCTCAATATAAGGAGAATAGCAGAAACTCCTAATGCTGGCCATACATGTAATGATTGCGGAGACCCTCAAATGCCAGGGCAGTACAAACACCCCACAAATGACCCCATTTTGGAAAGAAGACACCCCAAGGTATTCACTGAGGGGCATATTGAGTCCATGAAAGATTGAAATTTCTGTCCCAAGTTAGCGGAAAGGAAGACTTTGTGAGAAAAAACAAAAAAAAATCAATTTCTGCTAACTTGTGGCAAAGAAAAAAAATTCTATGAACTCGCCATGCCCCTCATTAAATACCTTGGGGTGTCTTCTTTCCAAAATGGGGTCACATGTGGGGTATTTATACTGCCCTGGCATTTTAGGGGCCCTAAAGCGTGCAAAGAAGTCTGGGATCCAAATGTCTAAAAATGCCCTCCTAAAAGGAATG
Source organism: Bufo bufo (assembly GCF_905171765.1). Classification (NCBI taxonomy): domain Eukaryota; kingdom Metazoa; phylum Chordata; class Amphibia; order Anura; family Bufonidae; genus Bufo; species Bufo bufo. The sequence goes on along the minus strand of NC_053392.1, from coordinate 562,406,663 downwards.
TGGGCCCCTTTGCGCATCTAGACTGCAAAAAAGTGTCACACATGTGGTATTGCCGTACTCAGGAGAAGTTGGGGAATGTGTTTTGGGGTGTCATTTTACATATACCCATGCTGGGTGAGAGAAATATCTCGGTCAAATGCCAACTTTGTATAAAAAAATGGGAAAAGTTGCCTTTTATTTTTTGTCACAAGTTAGCAGAAAATTCTTTTTTTTTTTTTTTTTCTTACAAAGTCTTATATTCCACTAACTTGTGAAAAAAATAAAAACTTCCATGAACTCACTATGCCCATCACGAAATACCTTGGGATGTCTTCTTTCCAAAATGGGGTCTCCTGTGGGGTAGTTATACTGCCCTGGCATTCTTGGGGCCCTAATGCGTGCAAAGTAGTTTGAAATCAAAATCTGTAAAAAATGGCCGGTGAAATCCGAAAGGTGCTATTTGGAATGTGGGCCCCTTTGCCCATCTAGGCTGCAAAAAAGTGTCACACATGTGGTATTGCCGTACTCAGGAGAAGTTGGGGAATGTGTTTTGGGGTGTCATTTTACATATACCCATGCTGGGTGAGAGAAATATCTTGGCAAAAGACAACTTTTCCCATTTTTTTTATACAAAGTTGGCATTTGACCAAGATATTTATCTCACCCAGCATGGGTATATGTAAAATGACACCCCAAAACACATTGCCCAACTTCTCCTGAGTACGGCAATACCACATGTGTGACACTTATTTGCAGCCTAGGTGGGCAAAGGGGCCCACATTCCAAAGAGCACCTTTAGGATTTCACAGGTCATTTTTTACACATTTTGATTTCAAACTACTTACCACACATTAGGGCCCCTAGAATGCCAGGGCAGTAAAACTACCACACAAGTGACCCCATTTTGGAAAGAAGACACCCCACGGTATTCCGTGAGGGGCATGGCGAGGTCCTAGAATTTTTTATTTTTTGTCACAAGTTAGTGGAAAATTATGATTTTTTTATTATTATTTTTTTCTTACAAAGTCTCATATTCCACTAACTTGTGACAAAAAATAAAAACTTCCATGAACTCACTATGCCCATCACGAAATACCTTGGGATGTCTTCTTTCCAAAATGGGGTCACTTGTGGGGTAGTTATACTGCCCTGGCATTCTTGGGGCCCTAATGCGTGCAAAGTAGTTTGAAATCAAAATCTGTAAAAAATGGCTGGTGAAATCCAAAAGGTGCTATTTGGAATGTGGGCCCCTTTGCCCATGTAGGCTGCAAAAAAGTGTCACACATGTGGTATTGCCGTACTCAGGAGAAGTTGGGGAATGTGTTTTGGGGTGTCATTTTACATTTACCCATGCTGGGTGAGAGAAATATCTTGGCAAAAGACAACTTTTCCCATTTTTTTTATACAAAGTTGGCATTTGACCAAGATATTTATCTCACCCAGCATGGGTATATGTAAAATGACACCCCAAAACACATTGCCCAACTTCTCCTGAGTACGGCAATACCACATGTTTGACACTTATTTTCAGCCTAGGTGGGCAAAGGGGCCCACATTCCAAAGAGCACCTTTAGGATTTTACAGGTCATTTTTTACACATTTTGATTTCAAACTACTTACCACACATTAGGGCCCCTAGAATGCCAGGGCAGTATAACTACCCCACAAGTGACCCTATTTTGGAAAGAAGACACCCCACGGTATTCCGTGAGGGGCATGGCGAGGTCCTAGAATTTTTTATTTTTTGTCACAAGTTAGCGGAAAATTATGATTTTTTTTTGTTTTTTTTTTTCTTACAAAGTCTCATATTCCACTAACTTGTGACAAAAAATAAAAACTTCCATGAACTCACTATGCCCATCACGAAATACCTTGGGATGTCTTCTTTCCAAAATGGGGTCATTTGTAGGGTAGTTATACTGCCCTGGCATTCTAGGGGCCCTAATGTGTGGTAAGTAGTAGTAATGTGTGGTAAGTAGTAGGTAAACGGCATACGAATATAACACCCTGGTAAGAGCGTTGCTGTGAGAATTGACATTGGATTTATTGGCATTACAAACTGGTTTAAGTGGACAAAATTGGTCCTGTGTAGCGGGATGCCGCACACTTGCTATTTTTTCCAAAATATAAGATAAGTTGGATTATAGTCCCCCTTTTAAAGAGACTATATGGGGAATTAGTTCTTGCATGGGACATTTTATTTAGGATTTACAGACTGTAATTGGTCCATATGCGAATTTTGGATTTTTGATCTTTTTTATTCAGTTTATTGTCTAATAAATTATAATGTCTGGTTCCAAGTATTAGTGAGTGCCCAGTTTGTTGTATATATGTAACTATACAAACCTATACTTTAATTGTCCCGATCTTCTCTGATGTAATTGCTCCAACTATAGCAATTTTTTTTTTCTTAAATGAATTAGAACAAACTTTTCCAGAGTTTTCATTTGTCTTACGATTAAAAACAGTGCTGTGTTTTATTTGAAAAAATTACCATATAAATATGGGGTATGGGTTGAACTGAGGTATAATTTTTTGATTAATTTGAACAAAATTGCCAATCAGTAGATTGTGTTACAGCGTGTTTAATGTTCCTAATAATTGTCCTTTTGGAATTGTAAATATCATTTTTAAAGTAGATTAGGTAATCAGTAATGATAGCTTTAAACAAAATATGATATTTGCATACAAATAGATTATCAATATGAACCCTTTCCTGGCCAGACAATTTTCCATTTTAGTGTTTTGCGTTTTTTACTCCCGGCCTTCCCAGAGCCATAACTTTATATTTTGCATTTACATGAGACAAGTCATCACCTGAAGCCCACCAGTCAACTGCATTCTCAGTTCCTTAAATTGTGATGCAATGGCTTCCATTTTAGATTATGGTTGTTTAGGTCATTTGAATGTTGATGGTAGTAACTCCAAGCAATTCCAAACTTGATGTCCACTCTAAGGCCACTCTAAGGAGAAAGGCTTTGATACATTTTTTTGTAGATCCAAGTGCTGGGAAAAATGACTTAGGGGTGGTTAAAAAACAGTGTGCTTTAAAAAAAAATTTAATATCTATCTGAGAATTTGATAATTTTATAGAATCTTGTGATTCTGCATTGGATCTCAGCTGCCATCTTTCTCTCCCTGGTAATGTGGGATTCTGTAAGGCCGGGTTCACATCATTGTTTAGTTTTTAGTTCTTGTGATCAGTTAACTCTTGGAGCAGGATGTTGCATATTCATACACTGGCATTCGTGTAACGTGCCGGGGGTCCAAAGCAGACTGCCGGGCCGACATGGAAACCTGGAAAAGGCAGAACAGCCCATAGCAACATAGCGATAGCTGCAACCAGACAAGCAGAATTATGCACAGGTGCACCACATGGAACAGTGGGAGTGGACCCACTGTGCCACTGACTGGCAATACTCTGGAGGGGCGTAACTAAGCAACTACCTGGTCTTCACTAGAGCCTCTGGTGGTGAGGATAGGCTTGAGCCAAGGTAGTTGCCTGGGGCGACTCCAGAGCGGAAACCAAGTCAGTGGCAGCTGGTCCCACAAGTACAAGCAAAGCGATGGTACCACAAGTACAAGCAAAGACAGCAGGTACAGATACAGGTTCAGATTGAGTGGGCATTCCCCTTCCGGGGAACACAGGGACCCCCTTCCAAAGGCAGACAAGAAACAAGCAGATGCAGACATGGACAGAACTGACACCGCAGCCAGCAAGCAACCACTAGCAACCAGCCTGCACAGGATTGCGGCCTGCAGCCAGTACGCAAGGGCGCATGCAGCCAGCCTACACGGCAACTCAGGTACAGAGAAGCGCACTGTGACAATTCGTAGTATTATTTGACTGGATCAATGTGTTTCTTTTACACACTGTATCATATAATTCTCTTTTTCATATACAGTACAGACCAAAAGTTTGGACACACCTTCTCATTCAAAGAGTTTTCTTTATTTTCATGACTATGAAAATTGTAGATTCACACTGAAGGCATCAAAACTATGAATTAACACATGTGGAATTATATACATAACAAACAAGTGTGAAACAACTGAAAATATGTCATATTCTAGGTTCTTCAAAGTAGCCACCTTTTGCTTTGATTACTGTTTTGCACACTCTTGGCATTCTCTTGATGAGCTTCAAGAGGTAGTCCCCTGAAATGGTTTTCACTTCACTGGTGTGCCCTGTCAGGTTTAATAAGTGGGATTTCTTGCCTTATAAATGGAGTTGGGACCATCAGTGGCGTTGAGGAGAAGTCAGGTGGATACACAGCTGATAATCCTACTGAATAGACTGTTAGAATTTGTATTATGGCAAGAAAAAAGCAGCTAAGTAAAGAAAAACGAGTGGCCATCATTACTTTAAGAATTACTTGAAGGTCAGTCAGTCAGCCGAAAAATTGGGAAAACTTTGAAAGTAAGGGCTATTTGACCATGAAGGAGAGTGATGGGGTGCTGCGCCAGATGACCTGGCCTCCACAGTCACCGAACCTGAACCCAATCGAGATGGTTTGGGGTGAGCTGGACCGCAGAGTGAAGGCAAAAGGGCCAACAAGTGCTAAGCATCTCTGGGAACTCCTTTAAGACTGTTGGAAGACCATTTCAGGGGACTACCTCTTGAAGCTCATCAAGAGAATGCCAAGAGTGTGCAAAGCAGTAATCAAAGCAAAAGGTGGCTACTTTGAAGAACCTAGAATATGACATATTTTCAGTTGTTTCACACTTGTTTGTTATGTATATAATTCCACATGTGTTAATTCATAGTTTTGATGCCTTCATAGTCATGAAAATAAAGAAAACTCTTTGAATGAGAAGGTGTGTCCAAACTTTTGGTCTGTACTGTAGGTGTGTTTATTGTTTGGGGTGGGCGTTCAATGTTGGCCATATTTTGAGGCTGCATTGTGGGCATCCTTGATTTTATTTGAGCTCAGGATCAATCTTTTTATTGTATTTTTCAAGCGTTTTAATTTTGTCCACCAGTTTTTGTTTTTGTTTTTGTAATTTGTTACTAATAGAGTTGAGCGGACACCTGGATGTTCGGGTTCGACGGGATCAGCCAAACTTCACAAAAAAGTTTGAGTTCAGGACTCGAACTTGACTCCGAACCTGACCCCGAACCTGAACCCCATTGAAGTCAATGGGGACCCTAACTTTTGAGCACTAAAATGGCTGTAAAAATGTCATGGAAAGGGCTAGAGGGCTGCAAATGCCAGCAAAATGTGGTTAAGAGCATGGCAAGTGCTCTGCAAACAAAAGTGGATAGGGAAATGACTTTAAATAATATAAAATACGTAAAAAAAGAAATAAAAAATCTTGATCTAGGAGGACGAGGTCCATATGGAGTAGGAGGTTAAGGAGGCGGTGGATGTGGCGGTGTAGGTGGAAGCGGTGGTGGAGGAGGAGGAGGTAGCCTACACAGTTTTTTTGTTTTAAATGTATTTATATTTTTTAAATTAGGGTATACCCCAAAACATTGGGAAATATAACCTGTGATAACCCCCTTCAGTCATGCTAAACACACGTTCAGATAATACTCTGGCTGCAGGGCAGGCCAGCACCTCCAAGGGGTAAAGGGCAAGCTCAGACCATGTGCCCAATTGGATATCTTCTCTATAAACTTTCGATGTTCTTTTATGCGCCTACCATGGTGATCACGGGTGGCAGGGATTCAGGGTTCCAGGCCAGAGAGGGAGCCTGAGAAAGGGATACCACATCCAAGGGAGGTCAATGGATGAAATTAAATGTAATCGAGCGGAAATGTGGGACAAAGTATTGAAGCATAAGCTTCTAAGTTAAGGAGGGGGCGCACAGCAATTACCCACTCCCGACTCGGGGAGGTAGTGACGATAAATAACAATACAGGACTCTTAAGATGCCCTGTTATTGGAATGATGAATAAAAAATTATAGGGAATGTCACTGTGGTATTTTGGATTTAGAAACGTTTACAAGGAGAGGCCCTGCTGCCGCTTTGTTGACTCTAGATAACTTCTGCCTGATCGCTCGTCCCTGTGACGTCCACCATCCATTTGGATATCTTCTCTATCAACTTTCGATGTTCTTTTCTGAGCCTACCATGTTGATCACGGTTATCGGCGAATCAGGGTTCCACGCCGGAGAGGGAGCGTGAGAAAGAGAGACCACATCCAAGGGAGTTTAATTGTTTCAAATTAAATATGATTGAATGAAAATATGGGACAAAGGATTGAAGCGCAAATGTGGGACAACTTGTTAAAGTTTAAGCCTTGAATAAAAGGAGGTGGCGTGCATCAATTAAATAAGAATTTCTGAAATTTTATTCCCTGTCCCCTATGCAGAGCAGGGGTTTCTATCCGACAAAATTGGTAAAATGTAACCTGACAATGTAACAGACGATTTTTAGAAATTTATGTTCCTGTCACCTATTCAGAGGTGCCCCCGTGACGTCCACCATCCATTTGGATATCTTCCCTATCAACTTTCGATGTTCTTTTCTGAGCCTATCATGTTGATCACGGTTATCGGCGAATCAGGGTTCCACGGCGGAGAGGGAGTGTGAGAAAGAGAGACCACATCCAAGGGAGACAAATGGATTAAATTTTATTTTGATCAAGCGGAAATATGGGAAATGTTATTGAGGTGCAAATGTGGGACAAATTATTGAAGCACAAATGTGGGACAAATTATTGAAGCGCAAATGTGGGACAAATTATTAAAGGGCAAATGTGGGAAAAATTATTAAAGCGCAAATGTGGGACAAATTATTTAAGCGCAAATGTGGGACAAATTATTGAAGTGCAAATGTGGGACAAATTATTGAAGCGCAAATGTGGGACAAATTATTAAAGCGCAAATGTGGAACAAATTATTGGAGCGCAAATGAGGGACAACTTGTTAAAGTTTAAGCATTGAATGAAAGGAGGTGGCGCGCATCAGGTAAAGAAGAATTTCTGAAATTTTATTCCCTGTCACCTATGCAAAGCAGGGGTTTATTCAAGTCCTGTAGGATCCATGCCTGGATTATTTTTCTTTTCTTTTTCATAATCTTTTTTATTCATTTTCAAAGAAAGGGGGTTACAAATGTAATAGAAGCAGTTTTGTGCTGCGATAGTCCTCCCATGTACTCATCTTGAAACATAAGTGGTTGGGCATCGGTGCACTTAATCTCTTCCACTTCTGGGGCTGGGATAGGTGGATGGCCCTGGAAAACCCTGCTAACAGAGTCATCAAAAAGCAGAAGAGACTGTTGCATGACTTGGGGCTCAGACTGCTTGGCTGATTTGCAAGGGGGTGAGGTGAAAAACTGATGGACATCGGCTACAGGTGCCAACTCTGATCTTTCAGCAGGAAGAAAAAAGGTTTTGGAGACGGAGTATTCTGCACGGATGTACAAAAATAGGGGGGGGGGTGAGGGAGGGGGAAATGAATAAGGCGCCAAGGGATAACCACAAATTGGTGGGGAAAATTAACAGGGTTGAGAGGAATGTATATAGGATGGAGAGAAATAGGCAGCTCCCCAAAGGCCCCCTAGAAAAAAGGGGGGAAATTCAGTACCAACTGGTGGACTGAAATTAGAATAAGGTTGCTGGTGAGCCGGGTATCACTGGTGTCCTGATGATACCCAGGGGGCGCCACAAAAACTCCAATGCTATTAATAAAATTGTGCAGTTATAGTGGAATACACTAATATTATCTTGATAAAAAGTTGCACTTACTTCACTGGGGAGGAGGGCATAGGATAAAGCTCAAGACACCTATACCTCAACCTCCCCAGCCGAGGTTGCTTCAAATGATGTAGTAATAGCTTCCTGGTCCCCAAAAGGATGACACCGGTGCTCCAATGTATATAGGAAGTCTTTTATTCAGCTCGACGCGTTTCGGGAATATATCCCTTTTTCAAGAGCATATACATATACATATAACAGAGAGACACAAACTTATATAGGAGAATACAAACACATGGTATGGGGTCATCCTCCTTGGGGGAGGAGAAAAGGTCAGAGAATGGGGTCATTTCCTGTCCATTTTTTCATCCACTGATTGTAATGAAAAAAACCAAATCCTTTCAAGCGATTCATATTCGCTCTTTATACAGAATTTCCAATTTATTTATAAGTAGGAGACTGGGTGGGAGACAATGTGAAGCAACCCAATCTACTATCGCCTGTACTTGTTCTGGCCTCACCATTCGTAGAGCCGCATTAGGCCCGACCAAATACCACTTCAGGTTCTGTCGCCTACTCGCACCTGAGGAAGGGGTTTCACTTGTGCGTTTAGCTGGCACAGATCGACCAAGTCCTCTCCCTGCAACAGGAGCTCCACCAGCAGCACCACGACCTGGGCATCGTCCCTTATTTGACGCTCTCTTCATATTTCTCAAATTTAGGATCTTGCCCTAAATGGGTTATTTAATTAATAGCAGAATAGAACGACAGTATGTAAAGGGTGTATCTCACACGTACAGATGCAGACTAGGCCGCAATTTAAGTTTTTTGCACAAAATGGCTGTTGCTAATAACTGAATAGAACCACAGTATGTAAAGGGTGTATCTCACACGTACTGATCCAGACTAGGCCGGAATTTAAATTTTTTGCACAAAATGGCTGTTGCTAATTACTGAATGGAACTACAGAATGTAAAGGGTGTATCTCACACGTACAGATGCAGGCTAGGCCGCAATTAAAGTTTTTTGCACAAAATGGTTGTTTTTCAAATATCTGATGAGAACCACAGTATCTAAAGTGTGTATCTCACAATTGCATATGCAGCAAAGGCTGCAAAATTAATTTTTTTGCCCAAAATGGCTGTTTTTCAAATAACTGAATAGAACCACAGTATCTAAAGGGTGTCTCATACCTACTGATCCAGACTAGGCCGGAATTTTAGTTTTTTGCCCAATATGGTTGTTTTTCAAATAACTGAATAAAACTACAGTATCTAAAGGGTGTATCTCACATTGAAATATGCAGCAAAGGCTGCAAAATTTAGTTTTTGGCCCAAAATGGGTGTTTGTTTAATAACAGAATATGACAGCAGTATATAAACCTTGAATTTCACACGTTCTGATGCATCAAGGGCTGTAAAATTGTGTATTTTGCCCAAAAAGGGTGTTTTATTAATAGAAGAATATAAACACAGTATCTAAAGTGTGCATCTCACACGTACAGATCCAGACTAAGCCGCCATTTAAGTTTTTTGACCAAAATGGCTGTTTTTCAAATAACTGAATATAACCACAGTATCTAAAGTGTGTATCTCACAATGACATATGCAGCAAAGGCTACATAATTAAGTTTTTTGCCCAAAACGGGTGTTTGTTTAATAACTAAATATGAAAGCTGTATATAACCCTTGAATTTCACACCTGCTGATGCTGCAAGGGCTGTGTATTTGTGTATTTTGCCAAAAAAGGGTGTTTTTAACCCCTTAAGGACTCAGCCCTATTTCACCTTAAGGACTTGGCCATTTTTTGCAAATCTGACCAGTGTCATTTTAAGTACTGATAACTTTAAACGCTTTGACTTATCCAGGCCATTCTGAGATTTTTTGGTCACATATTGTACTTCATAACACTGGTAAAATGAAGTTAAAAAAAATCATTTTTATTTATATAAAAATACCAAATTTACCAAAAATTTCCAAAAATTTGCAAATTTCCAAGTTTCAATTTCTCTACTTTTATAATACATAGTAATACCTCCAAAAATAGTTATTACTTTACATTCCCAATATGTCTACTTCATGTTTGGATCATTTTGGGAATGATATTTTATTTTTTGGGGATGTTACAATGCTTAGAAGTTTAGAAGCAAATCTTGAAATTTTTCTGAAATTTTCAAAAACCCAATTTAGGTTACCATTTTAGGGACCAGTTCAGGTCTGAAGTCACTTTGCGAGGCTTACATAATAGAAACCACCTAAAAATGACCCCATTCTAGAAACTACACCCCTCAAGGTATTCAAAACTGATTTTACAAACAAAGTTAACCCTTTAGGTGTTCCACAAGAGTTATTGGAAAATAGAGATACAATTTCTAAATTTCACTTTTTTGACAGATTTTCCATTTTAATAATTTTTTTCCAGTTACAAAGCAAGGGTTAACAGCCAAACCAAACTCAATATTTATGGCCCTGATTCTGTAGTTTACAGAAACACCTCATATGTGGTCGTAAACTGCTGTACGGGCACACGGCAGGGCGCAGAAGGAAAGGAATGCCATACGGTTTTTGGAAGGCAGGTTTTACTGGACTGTTTTTTTTGACACCATGTCCCATTTGAAGCCCCTCTGATGCACCACTAGATTAGAAACTCCAAAAAAGTGACCCTATTTTAGAAACTACGGGATAGGGTGGCAGTTTTGTTGGTACTAGTTTAGGGTACATATGATTTTTGGTTGCTCTATATTACACTTTTTGTGAGGCAAGGTAACAATAGCTGTTTTGGCACCATTTTAATTTTTTGTTATTTACAACATTCATCTGACAGGTTAGATCATGTGATATTTTTATAGACCAGGTTGTCACGGATGCGGCAATACCTAATATGTATACTTTTTTACACAATGATTTATTTTTTGAAACAAAAAAAATAATGTTTTAGTGTTTCCATAGTCTGAGAGCCATAATTTTTTCAGTTTTTGGGCGATTACCTTGGGTAGGGTTTGATTTTTGCAGGATGAGATGACGGCTTTATTAGCACTATTTTGGCGTGCGTGTGACTTTTTGATCGCTTGCTATTACACTTTTTGTGATGTAAGGTGACAAAAAATGACTTTTTTTACACCGTTTTTATTTTTATTTTTTTACAGTATTCACCTGAAGGGTTAGGTCATGTGATATTTTTATAGATCAGGTTATTACAGACGCTGCGATACCTAATATGTATACTTTTTTTTATTTATGTAAGTTTTACACAATGATTTCATTTTTGAAGCAAAAAAAATCATGTTTTAGTGTTTCCATAATCTGAGAGCCATAAAGGGCGATTACTTTGGGTAGGGTATGATTTTTGCGGGATGAGATTACGGTTTTATTGGCACTATTTTGGGGTGCATAAAACTTTTTGATCGCTTGCTATTACACTTTTTGTGATGTAAGGTGACAAAAAATGGTTTATTTAGCACAGTTTTTTTTTTGTTTTTTTTACGGTGTTCTTCTGAGGGGTTAGGTCATGTGATAATGTTATGGAGCCGGTCGATACGGACGCGGCGATACCTAATATGTATTCTTTTTTTTATTTATGTAACTTTTACACAATAATAAAATTTTTGAAACAAAAAATAATAATGTTTTAGTGTCTCCATATTCTGATAGCCATAGTTTTTTCAGTTTTTTGGGCGATTATCTTAGGTAGAGTCTAATTCTTGCGGGATGAGATTACGGTTTGATTGGCACTATTTTGGGGTGCATATGACTTTTTGATCGCTTGCTATTACACTTTTTGTGATGTAAGGTGACAAAAAATGGTTTATTTAGCACAGTTTTTATTTTTTATTTTTTACGGTGTTTATCTGAGGGGTTAGGTCATGTGATATTTCTATAGAGCCGGTCGATACGGACGCGTCGATACCTAATATGTATACTTTTTGTTATTTATGTAAGTTTTACACAATAATATCATTTTTGAAACAAACAAAATTATGTTTTAGTGTCTCCATATTCTGAGCCATAGTTTTTTTATTTTTTGGGCGATTGTCTCAGGTAGGGGCTCATTTTTTGAGGGATGAGGTGATGGTTAGATTGGTACTATTTTTGTGGGCAAACGCCTTTTTAATCGCTTGCTGTTGTACTTTTTGTGATGTAAGGTGACAAAAAAATGGTTTATTTAGCACAGTTTTTATTTTTTATCTTTTACGGTGTTCATCTGAGGGGTTAGGTCATGTGATTTGTTTATAGAGCCGGTTGATACGGACGCGGCGATACCTAATATGTATACCTATTTTTTTAACTTTATTTGGGGAAAAATTTTTGGACGTTTTTGTTTATTTTTACTTGAAACTTTTAATTTTTGGGGGGGAAAACTTTATTTTTTCAACTTTTTTTTAACTTTTTTTTTGTCCCACTTTGGAACACTTTGATCTCTTTTACAAGCATTTCAATACTTCTGTATTGGAATGCATTGGCTGTATGAGTAATACTGTGTGTATTTCTCATACAGCTTCCGGCCTGTGAGATCCAGGGGGCTGGATCTAACAGGCTCGTCACCGGAAGGCAGCGCAATGCCTTCCTTAGACATTGCGCTGCCTTCCATGCCATCGGGTCCCCCCTACAGCCGCATGGGGACCCGATGGCTCCGCCGCCCGCTGCCCACCAGATAAGGTAAAAGCCGCAAACGGCAGGTCTGAATTGACCTGCGGTTTGCGGCGATCACCAAAACGGGGGGTTGACGGGACCCCCCCGGCGTTGTGACAGGATGCCCGCTGAATGATTTCAGCGGACATCCTGTTGCGATTAACCCCCGCCGCGCCGCAATCGCGATTTAAAGTTAGGACGTACCGGTACGTCCTGAGTCCTTAAGGACTCGGGAAATAGAGCGTACCGGTACGTCCTAAGTCCTTAAGGGGTTAAAAACCCAGAAAATTATGGCTGTATTTCTATCTTAAATTGCACACTGACTAATCCTGCAAAGGCACCAGATTTTGGATATTGCCAAAAATGTGTGTTTTTTCAAAGCCAGAAAATTATTTAATTTTTTTAAATTTGTTTTTAACAATCACAGATGCAGCAAGGGCTGCAATATTAAGTATTTTGCAAAAAAAGGTTTTTTTTTTTATAACAGAATATGAAAGCTGTATATAACGATTGAATTTCACACATGCAGATGCAGCTAGGGCTGTAATATAGTGTATTTTGCACAAAAAAGGTATTTTTAAAAACCCAGAAAATTATGGCTGTATTTCTAGCTTAAATTGCACACTGACTCATCCTGCAAATGCACCAGAAGTTGTATATTGCCCAAAAAATTGTGATTTTTTTAAAACCAGATTATTAGTGCAGTATTTCAAGCTTGGATTTAAATGTCACAAAAGCTCAGATGTGTGCTGGTGCTCTGAGCTTTCATAAAATGGCCACCGCCGCCGCCCACCTAACTAACAGATGGATAAAAGTTTTTTTTTTCTTTCACAGGGCTCAGGGCAGGGTAAAAATATTGCGCACTGCACCCACACAAGTTAAATTGGAGTTCTGATCACAGATTCTGTTATATTCTCTCCCTGAAAGCACCAGCAGCATCCTCTCCCTACACTAGTAACAGCAGAGTGACGGCTTCTAATGTCACACAGTTAAACACTTGTTGATTGGCTGCTCTGGAGCCTTTCAAAAAGCGCCAAAGAAATCGCCGAACACCGAACCCGAACGTTTACTGAAATGTCCGGGGTCCAAAAATCCTAAAGTTCGGTATGAACCCGAACTTTACAGTTCGGGTTCACTCAACCCGAGTTACTAATAAAGAATATTGAATGTACTACTGTATTTTTGCATGTGCACTTTGGTATTGTATATTATTATTATTATTATTATTATTATTATTATTATTATTATTTATTTGAAAATGCCATTAATTTCATTACACTGTACATCTAAGGCAACTTTCAAACTAGCAGCAGCCTACTCCAGCAGGATGTTCCAGTGGGTGAACAGCCTGCCGGTTCCGTGCTGCCACTAGTGCACACGTGCCGCCGGAGGTCCGCTCCGGCCCCATTGACTATAATAGGGGCGAGCCGGAGTTCCGGCGGCAGCACGGCAAACATGCTGAGAGGCGACCGGAATAAAACTGCGACATGCACTTTAATATAAAACATTAATACATTAATATAAAACGCAAGTACGATAAGTTTAAAACTTATTAACAGATTTCAATCTACAAAAGAAAGGGGAAAGACACAGAAGGTGGAGTAAAAGCTGCTCCTTTGGCTGGAATGGTGGCAGCATGCTTATTGCAGAGGGTAAGATTTCCTGAAGAGTTGTATAACCATTGGATTCTGTACATATAGATATGCACTCTAGATCTTTTGTGGTTCCCAGTAAATATGCTATATCCAGCATTGTCACCCATAGACTACATCACTCAGCAGGTGTCTGAACTAACAGTTGTACTACCATGTTTACATTCATTCCTGTGATATCAAGAAATACTGTAATAGAAAGAAACTATTTCTAGAGAATACAGACAGATTTCAATTGGTTGAATTTTAAGAACCTTAGAATAAAAAGATAAAAAAAATCTAAAAATGCCAAAAGTATTTTCTCAAACATTCTTAACCCCTTAAGGACCCTGCCATTTTTCACCTTAAGGACCAGGCCATTTTTTTGCAAATCTGACATATGTCACTTTATGTGGTGATAACTTTAAAATGCTTTTACTTATCCAAGCCATTTTGAGATTGTTTTCTCATCACATATTGTACTTCATGACAGTAGTAAATTTGATACAAAATATTTTATTTTTATTTATTAAAAAATTTGGAAAAATTCACAATTTTCTAAATTTCAATTTCTCTGCTTCTAAAACAGACAGTGATACCTCCTAAAATAGTTATTACTTTACATTTCTCATATGTCTACTTTATGTTTGAATCATTACATAAAAAATTATAATTTTTTTGGACGTTAGAAGGCTTAGAAGTAGAGATGAGTGAATTTTTCAAACATTCTATTCGCCGTTTCGACAATATATAATAACCAAAAAATAATTTGGTTTGATCCGAATATATTTGCGGCGAATTTCGTTAAAAACAGCTATTTCCTAGCTGCAGAGAGCATTTATAGTGGTGTAGAACACTGTGCCTTGCAGTAACACGCATATGGAGTCTGCTTTAGTAGTGAAATAATACTGAGTCCGCATGACATACAGATGACAGGCGTCCCTTTTAGAATCAATGCACATTTCACCTTTTTGGGCAGTCACAGGGCCATAACTGACCAAATAACTCAAGTATGAACTCAGCCTTACAGGTCGATGTTAGCACCAAGAAGAAGCGCACTCCTTTTACACCGTCATCAGCTGATTCCACATAGATGTCTACAGAAGCTGTTCTATTAAACGCTTATACAAGTAGAGCCCCCCGACAGAGTGGAATGGGTGTCAGCAGTAAGTTTCTGTTGACATCACTGATTATTTTGCCCTTCCTGTAAACTGTCAGAACAACAACCCCCAAAAAGAGATCCTGTCTGTGGAGCATCTTCCTTCACTCGGTCAGCATTTGGTCAGTAATCCATCAGTATTGGTAATGCCAAAAAAACCAGGAGTGGATCCAAAACAGAGATAACACGTTAATGGAATATTTGCATGTCTTCTGTGTTTTGTACCCACTCCTGCTGTTGGCTACCAAATCACAAGCCAATTCTGATGGGACCATACAGGCCTTACAGCTGCTACACAGACAGGATCCATTGTGCGTATCATTTTTCCTTTCTCCTGACAGATAGAAAGGGTCAAATAAATGATGATGTCAGCCAGGCCGAAAGGCAAAATAGTGGCCTAGTCATGAAGTGGGGAGGGTGGGAACAGCATGAGAAGTCCACAGACTGGCCCTATGACATAGTTGTGAGGTAGAAGCAGCATGAGGAGGCCACAGAGTGGCACGATGACAGAGCGAGGACTGGCTGCAGCAGCATCAGAAGACCACATAGTGGCAAGGTGACATAGTATGGAGGTGGCAGCAGCATCAGGAGACCACAAAGTGGCAAGATGACATAGTGTAGTGGTGGCAGCAGCATGAGGAGACGACCGTGTGGCAAGGTTTCATAATGTGGAGGTGGCAGCAGCATTATGATACCACAGAATGGCAAGGTGACAGAGTGTGGAGGTGGCAGATGCATCAGGAGGCCACAGAGTGGCAAGGTGACGTAGTGTTGAGATGGCAGCAGCTTCAGGAGACCACAGAGTGGCAAGGTGACATAGTGTGGAGGTGGCAGCAGCATCAGGAGACCACAAAGTGGCAAGGTGACATAGTGTGGAGGTGGCAGAAGCATTAGAAGAACACAGAGTGGCAAGTTGACAAAGTGTGGAGGCTGCAGCAGCATCAGGAGGCCACAGAGTGGCAAGGTGACAGAGTGTGGAGGTGGCGGAAGCATCAGGAGGCCACAGAGTGGCACAATGACAGAGTGTGGACAAGGCGGCAGCAGCATCAGAAGACCACAGAGTGGCAAGGTGACATAGTGTGGAGGTGGCAGCTGCATCAGGAGACCACAGAGTGGCAAGGTGACATAGTGTTGAGGTGGCATCTGTATCCAGAGACCACAGAGTGGCAAGGTGACATAGTGTGGAGGTGTCAGCAGCATCAGGAGGCCACAGAGTGGAAAGGTGACACAGTGTGGAGGTGGAAGCAGCATCAGGAAGCCATAGAGTGGCAATGTGACATAGTGTGGAGGTAGAAGCAGCATGAGGAGGCCACATTGTGGCAAGGTGACATAGTGTGGAGGTGGCAGCAGCATCGGGAGACCACAGAGTGGCAAGGTGACCTAGTGGGGAGGTGGCAGATGCATCAGGAGGCCACAGAGTGGAAAGGTGACATGGTGTGGAGGTGGCAGCAGCTTCAGGAGACCAAAGAGTGGCAAGGTGACATAGTGTGGAGGTGGGTGGAAATACCTGTACCCGCTGAAGATGGTGGGTGAAAGAAGGAGAACTTGGCATCAGATGTGTGGCATCAGGCGGGTGACAACATCAGAATAGTAGCTGAGGCAGGTAGCTAGAAGAAACCGGTCTCTTTTGTCATAGTGTTGGTGTGGCACCATGGATTATCTAGTCTGATGCATCATGAATTGATGGGTAGAAATCCTGGCTGATCCACGCCTGATTAATCTTGACAAAGGTCAGTCTCTCCACATTTTGGGTGGACAGGCCAGTGTCGGACTGGGGTACCTAGGGCCCACCAGTAAAATTTATTTTGGGGGCCCACCCTACAGATACATTCAAATATAATAAATAATCTAACAAGTTTGTTATATGACCATAGGCTGGTTGAGGTGCTGTACATTGAATATATGTATGTAGTGCAGTAAGTTTAATGTGTTATGTGCCACTTGTGCAGGGGGTGGGAGACTAGGGGCCCACCTTGCTCAGGGGCCCACCGGGGGTGTCCCCTGTACCCCTGTGGGCCAGTCCGAGCCTGGGACAGGCGAGTTCTTCTTGGGGTAATTATGGCCCCTGCTGCACTAAACTTTCACTCTGATGCCACACTACTGGCAGGGCAGGACAGCTTTTCCAGGGCAAACTCTGCCAGTTGCGGCCACAAATCCAGTTTGGCTGCCCAGTAGTCCAGCAGATCTTCAATGTGGGGTGGCAGGGTGCTATCCAAGTATGCCACCACCTGCTGGTTCAGGTCCTGCTCCAGGTCTAGCTGCTGCTGCTACTGGTGAGTAGTTTCTTCACTATGCTAGTGAAGAAAGCTGCTCATCAGCGACTGTAGACTCATGGTGCTGCTGATGGAGCTGGTACTGTTCTGGCCACCACACCCCTTCCCAGCAACCATGGCAGTGGAACATGAGTACAGCAGGCTTCCCCGGTCAGACCTGCGAAAGGATGGCGCAGATAGGCAGCGGCCAACTGACTACATAGGATGTTTCTATAGTAGTTTAGTTTGTCCTCCCTCTTAACGGGTATAAAATAAAGGCCCCCATTTTGGTCCAGTAGCGAGGGTCCAACAAGGTGGAAAGCTTGAAGTCGTCCCTCTGCGCAATAGTGTCAATTCGCCTGTCACTACGCAAGCAAGTGAGCATGCATCGGGCTATTTGTGCAAGTGACTCGGAGGGACTCCCTGCCTCCATCTTCATTGCATACTGCCACGTTGTGTCTGGGTCCTCTGTCTCCTCTTCCTCATCGCCCTATAGCTCCTCTGGTTGCTCCTCCTCTCCGGTCACCTGTGTGTAAAAATCACCCATTTCGCTACACATTGCTTGTGCTCCAATCTCCTCCTCCTCCAGTTCAGCCCCAACAGGTCACCTGTGAAGTTGGCACCCCATGTTCTTAAATGTCAAAAAGAAATACACCATTCGTTTGTGCTCCGTTTGTGCCGCAAAAATAAACGTTTGTGCCGGTTCGGTTCCTGAGATATTGCGCGTTAGATTTTTATGAAGCCCCGCCCACTTTCCACCCCATGTTCTTAAATGTCAAAAATAAATACACCATTCGTTTGTGCTGCGTTTGTGCTGGTTTGTGCCGCAAAAATGAACGTTTGCGCCGCTTTGGTTTCCGCAGTACCTCGCACAGGGACAGGGGTGATGCCGTTACCGTGAATTGTGGACAATACAAGGACATCCCTCTTGTCCTTATATCTGACCAGCAACAGGTTTCCACTGGTAAGGGCACGGGTCGCACCCCTGGGGATAGGTACCTGGAGGGGGTGGGTAGGGAGGCTGCGTTGATTTCTCCGCACGGTCCCACAAGTGGACGTGGATCTGGCGGCGAGGGACTGGAGCAAGGGGATACTAGTATAAAAGTTATCCACGTACAAGTGGTAACCCTTATCTAGCAGTGGGTGCATAAGGTCCCACACAAGTTTCCCGCTAACACCCAGAGTGGGGGGACATTCTGGGGGTTGAATACGGGAATCTCGCCCCTCATACACACAAAACTTGTAAGTGTACCCTGAGGTACTCTCGCAAAGTTTGTACAGCTTCACGCCATACCTCGGGCGCTTAGAGGGAACATACTGGCGGAAAATGAGTTTTCCCTTGAAAGCAATGAGAGACTCATCAACCGCGACCTCCCTTCCAGGTACATCGGCCTGCACAAATTTGGCCCCAAAGTGATCGATGACCGGCCTGATTTTGTACAGACGGTCATAGGCAGGATCACCTCGGGGGGGACATGCTGCATTATCTGCATAATGCTGGCATTTCCGGATGGCCTCAAATCGGGTATGTGTCATGGCCGTACTGTAAAGTGGGGTCTGGTAGAGGACGTCCCTACTCCAGTAATGCCTGACACTAGGTTTCTTGACTAGGCCCATATGCAGCACGAGGCCCCAAAACGTCCTCATCTTGGCTGCACAGACCGGAGTCCGGCCACCGGGCCTAGCCAAAAAGGAGCCCGGGTGTGGAGCAACGAACTGTTGGGCGTACAGGTTTGTTTGCTCCACCATCAGATTCACAAAGTGGTCACTGAAAAAAAGACTAAAGTAGTCGTATTCAGTGAAGCCCACTGTGGAAATCTGGATTCCTGGTTGGCCTACAAAATCAGGAATCACGGGCTCAAAACGATCTGGGGTACACCAGACAAGTTCACCAGTAGGGGGCTCTGGTGGACTTAACTGGTGGGCCGGAAAACTAGTACGAGCCTCAGAGCTTCTCGTACTAGTGTGGGCCACAGGGTCCCTAGCATGGCGGTCCCCTTGCTCCGCCTGGTGGTGTCTCCGCCTCCTTGGGGTCTCATCATCATCGCTAGATGATGAGGAGGACGCGGGTGACAAAAGGAAAGTGGGGTCATCCTCGTCCTCACTGGGGCTTTCGGACTCGGAGGCAAGCTGGGCGTATGTCTCCTCAGCCCAGAACATCCGGCGGGCCATAGGGGAGTGTGTGTGTGCGTGATAAACTTTATTTGGTGTGCGTGTGTGTGGGGGGACGGGTGTTCGCGAACTTATCCTAAACCTAACACACAAAAAAATAAAAAAATTTAAATAAAAAAAGGCCAAAAAGCGGACGCTAAGAGTTCCGGCCACAGTCAGCGTACGCAGAAAATAATAAAATAATATGCTTGTGCCCCAAAAAAAGATTTGGGCGGGGGGCGGGAGTTTGGCAAGCTGCAGCACACCTGGGGGGGGTCTTGGGTCAGGGTTAAAAACATGGGGTGGAAAGTGGGCGGAGTTTCAGCAAATCAAGCGCGCAATATCTCGAAAACCAAAGCGGCGCAAACGTTAATTTGTGTGGCACAAACCAGCACAAACGCAGCACAAACGAATGGTGTATTTATTTTTGAAATTTAAAAACATGGGGTGGAAAGTGGGCGGGGTTTCAGCAAATCAAGCGCGCAATATCTCGGAAACCAAAGCGGCGCAAACGTTCATTTTTGCAGCACAAACCAGCACAAACACAGCACAAACGAATGGTGTATTTCTATTTGACATTTAAAAACATGGGGTGGAAAGTAGGCGGGGTTTCAGCAAATCAAGCGTGCAATATTTCGGAAATAAAAGCGGCGCAAACGTTCATTTTTGCGGCACAAACCAGCACAAACGCAGCACAAACGAATGGTGTATTTATTTTTGAAATTTAAGAACATGGGGTGGAAAGTGGGAGGGGTTTCAGCAAATCAAGCGCGCAATATCTCAGAAACCAAAGCGGCGCAAACGTTCATTTTTGCAGCACAAACCAGCACAAATGCAGCACTAACGAATGATGTATTTATTTTTGAAATTTAAGAACATGGGGTGCCAACTTCACACAGGTCAACAGGTCTCATGTGGCCGTGAGATCTAGGCGCTACGTCTCTCTCCAGTCCCCTGACCAGACAGATTTACCAGCATTTGTTCCAGGACATGAAGCAGTCATGTTCATCCCGTAATCTTGGCAACTGACAAATAACATGGCCTCCTCAAAGGGCCTTAGCAAAAGGCAGGTGTCAAACAATGAGCTGCCACTGGCTGACATCAAAGTTACACAGAGGAGTACTCCTGTCCACATGGATCAACAAGAAATCGTTTATCGCCTTTCTCTGTTCATATAGTCGGTCCAACATATGCAGGGTGAAATTCCACAGGGTGGAAACGTTGCATATCAGCCTATGTTGGGGGATGCTGTTCTGCCACTGCAGCTCAAAGAGGGTGTGCTTTGCGGTGTACAAGTGGCTGAAGTGTATGCAAAGTTTCCTGGCCATTTTTAGGATGTCTTGTAGATGGGTGGAAGACTTCAGGAACTGCATGACAACCAGATTGAACACGTGTGCCATGCAGGGCGCATGGCTCAGCCTTCTTTGACGCAGCGGCGACACCATGTTCTTCCCGTTGTCGGTCACCATGATTCCGATTTTCAGTTGTGGAGAATGCAAGGATTCTAATTATTGATGAAGGACACGGAGCAGTTCCTCCGAGGTGCAGTACAGCGTGACACTGCCGTGCCCAGCACATGTGGTATGCTGGAGAGGCACTGTGAATTGTCCATGCAGTAGAGGCTGAGCACACTCTGGAGGATGAGGAGACAGAGGCAGACATTGTCGCAGGACTAACAGTGTGAGAACGTGGAGGTGAAATCGAAGCCCCCTGGCCAAGTTGCTGGTGTGGCTCTGCAGGAACCACATTCACCCAGTGGGCCGTAAAGGACATGTATTGTCCCTGACCATAGTAATAGCTCCACACGTCGGCGCTGCTGTGCACTTTGGCAGACACCAACAGGCTCAAGGACTGGCCAACCTTCTGTTCTACATGTGTGTGCAGGGCTGGTACTGCCTTTTTGGCAAAGAAATGACGGCTTGGGAATCTCCACTTCGGCTCGGCACAAGGCATCAGTTCTCTGAAAAGTGCAGAGTCCACCACTTAGAAAGGGAGGGACTGCAGCACCGGCAACTTGGACAGGAGCTTCTGCTTCAGCTTCTGCTCTGTTGGATGAGTGCATGCATACTGTTGTCTCTTGGCAATCGCTTCGGTGATTAATTGCTGATGGAATGAATGATTAGGAGTAGGAGGCCGAGTATCAATAGCATCAGGACCAACAGATGTTGGGAAGGATAGACAGCTCCCTTTAGTTGAGGTGATGGAGACTTGACTGCCTGAAATCGGCTGCGTGCCACTGGGTGATGCAGCGGTTGCTGCGGCAGGCTGGACCACCACATCAGAGCCACGGTTCTCCCAGGCCACTTTATGGTGATGCTGCATATGTTGAAACAGATCCGTGGTGCCAACATTAGCACCCTGGGCACGCTTCACCTTCTGCCAACAGATTCTACAAATGGCCATGTTTACCTCCACCTGTGGCTTAACAAAAAACTGCCACACCGCTGAATAGATGATTTTACCCCCAACACTATGCACTAACTGACTGCTACCGCCGCTGCCTCCGTGAACCCGTGCACCACTACTTCCCGGACAGGTAGGCTCCTGCAAAGCGGGTGGTCTACCCTGGGCACATTTGGCTACCAACCTCCCACTGCTGCCACCCTGCTGACTCCCGCCCACGCTAGCGACTTGCTGGCTCCGCTGCTGCCTCACGGGCAAGCTGCCGCCCTCTTTTCCTGATAAATATGAAGCCTTTTCGTCACCTGGCTCCCAAGTGCGTTCAGCTACATAATCATCATCGAGTATTTTCTGCACGTCACTGATGTCCTCCTCAATCGTCTCTGGGTCAGGAGCCTGACCGCTCACAACACCAGCTCCCACGCCACTCTCCTCATCACTACTTGCCCGCCTAGGAGGAAGCAGTGGATTTCTCTTCCACATCTTGGCTGACCAGTAGCTGCTGACTGTCCTCTAGTAGCTCGTCCTTGCTGTATAGTGGGGCTGAGCCCACAGCATATAATACTTCTCTGGCAGAGGGAACATAAAAGGACAGAGACAGGGTGAGGACAGGTGAGGGCACAGGGCCTGCTCCCGGGCCATGTCAACTAAGGGTTGTGTCTGATAAACCCACCGACTCTTGGCTGGGGGTGTCTGATGCCACATGGGACAAAGTGGATGACTGAGTCAACCATTCAAGTACCGCTGGATTACTGTTCAAGACACGACCGCTACATGACACCGGGAGCTCAGGCCTCTTGCTGCGACCCCTGCTGCCACGCCCCCTTAATCTGCTGCGACCTCTGCCTACGCCAGAAACATTAAAGCCTCTGACACTCTCCTGTGCAGGGCCTGGCACTTCTCTGTCTGACATACTGTTAGATCAAATAAAAAAGGAAAAGAAAATTAAAACACCCGAAAAAACTCTAATTTTCTCACTTTAGCACAAAATGGCTAATAGTAATAAGTCCTTTTTTTTTTACCACTAATACACGCCAAAAAGGGCTTTAGAACATATAATTGAACCGCTGAACGGCAAATATATTTTTTCTTTTTCCACTAATACATGCCACAAAAGGCTTTAAAACATAACTGCGCCGCTGACGAGCAAATATATTTTTATTTTGCCACTAATACACGCCGCAAAAGGCTTTAGAACAGATAACTGCACCGCTGAACGGCAAATATATATTTTTGATTTCCACTAATACACAACAAAAAGGGCTGTAATTTTAGCGCTTCAACACACAATGGCCAATAAGCCCTTTTTTCCACTTATACAAGCCACAAAATTCTTTAGAACATATAACTGCACCGCACAAGGGCAAATACGATGTAGAAATATTTCCTTGTAATAAACCCTGTTAATGCCTGTTTTAAACAGCAATTGTACCTTAATAAGAACGGTTTTCTGGAATTACAGAGCTACACTATGTAATGGCAATTTGGATCCCCAGCCAGTGCAGCAAGGTGTAATAGGATTGTTGCTATTTCCCAGGCTGCAACCTCCCCTACTGAACCCTGTTCAACATAAATGCTGTGGAATTATTCCTCTCTATCTTTCCCTGCACTTGTAAATCGTTTTTTTAGCACACTGAAGTTTTTTCTTACACTGTCCCTAGCACCTGCTAACGTCTCTCCCTGAACTAAGTACACTGGTAATTGGCAGAATCTAAGATGGCTGACACTATTTATGGGGCTGTGACATCACAGGGCTGGCTGGCTGCTGATTGGCTGCATGCATGGCATTATGGGTGATCCCACCTGTCACCGCCAGCTCTCTGAGAAGGTCTGGCAGACGTTCTTCTGTACCTCTTGCATGATGTTCTTTGTTTTGGTTTCACTTTGTCATCTCCTTTCCTTCTCCCAGCTGTCACCTATTCACACTAATTGCCTCCCTTTATATTCCCTCCCATACTGCCTCACTTTGCGGTTTATACTACTTCCTGGATTGAAGTGATCACTGCTGGAGACTTCTGTTACTGCTTGTTCAGATAAGTCCTTTCTTGTATTGTGTTTCTTTGCTGGCTTGATTCTAGGTGACCCTGACTCCCTCCGTATTAAGTGCAGGGAGCCGGTGGTCGTGTCCCTTCAGTATTATAGGGTTTTCAGGTGTCACATTATAGGGTTTTCAGGTGTCTAGGTACGAGGGCATGCAATCGTCTACCTCTGAGACCTTTTGTATGTGCTTAGCAGTCAGGGTGAGCTCTTAGGGTTTTACAGGGGTCACCTTTATGCTCCTTAGTTTGGGATCAAGCCAGTCGGATGTTTATCCATAACTTCCAGCTATCTTCTATATCATCCGTGACACCACCTTCCCAGAGTTCCGTTCTCTATGTACTCACACGTGCAGCAGCCATTTTAGGAAACAATGTGATTCGTTATCACGAAGTGTGAGGAAATTCGGCTTCGGTGTGAATCGAATTTTTCCTGAAATTCGGATCCAATTCCACTTCGTGGACCAGTTCAGGTCTGAAGTCACTTTGTGAAGCTTACATAATAGAAACTACCCATAAATGCCCCATTTTAGAAACTACACGGTATTCAAGGTATTCATAACAGATAAACTTTGTTAACCCTTTAGGGGTTCCACAAGAATTAAAGGAAAATGTAGATTAAATTTCAGAATTTCACTTTTTCGGCAGATTTTCCATTTT
This sequence comes from Bufo bufo, assembly GCF_905171765.1. Classification (NCBI taxonomy): domain Eukaryota; kingdom Metazoa; phylum Chordata; class Amphibia; order Anura; family Bufonidae; genus Bufo; species Bufo bufo. The sequence continues at coordinate 562,382,122 of NC_053392.1, read as the reverse complement.
AATCCATTTTTTCCAGTAACAAAGCAAAGGTAAACAGCCAAACAAAACTCAATATTTAATACCCTGATTCTGTAGTTTACAGAAACACCCCATATGTGGTCGTAAACTGCTGTGCGGGCACATGGCAGGGCACAGAAGGAAAGGAACACCATATGGTTTTTGGAGGGCAGATTTCACTGGAATAATTTAAAGTTGCCATGTCACATTTGAAGACTCCCTGATGCACCCCTAGAGTAGAAACTCAAAAAAATTACCTCATTTTGGAAACTATGGGATAAGGTGGTAGTTTTGTTGGTACTATTTTATGGTACATATGATTTTTGGTTGCTCTATATTACACTTTTTGTGAGGCAAGGTAACAAAAATATGTTTAGACACATTTTTTACTTTTTGTTTTTTACATTGTTCATCTGACAGGTTAAATCCTGTGGTATTTTTCTATAGCAGGTTGTTATGGTTGCGACAATATCAAAAAGGACTATTTTTTTGGTTGTTTGTTTCAGTTTTACATAATAAAGCATTTTTGAAAAAAATGATTTTTTAGTGTCTCCATATTTTGAAAGCCATAGTTTATTTTTATTTTTTGGTCGATTTCGCTACACATTGTAGGGACTCATTTTTTTTCAGTATGAGATTACGGTTTAATTGGTATTATTTTAGGGTGCATATGGATTTTTGATCACTTGGTATTACACTTTTTGTTATGTAAGGTGACAAAAAATAGCTTTTTTGACACGCTTTTAATTTTAATTTTTTTACGGTGTTCACCTGAGGGGTTAGGTTATGTGATATTCTTATACAACAGGTGCTTACAGATGTGGCGATACCTAATATGTATACTTTTTTAATTTTTTGGTTGATTGTCTTAAGTAGGGTCTAATTTTTTGTGGGATGAGATGATAGTTTGATTGGCACCATATTGAAGTGCATATGACTTTTTAATCACTTGGTATTACACTTTTTGTGATGTAAGGTGACAAAAAAAGGGCTTTATTTTTTTATTTTTTTTACGGTGTTCATTTGAGGGGTTAAGTCATGTGGTATTTTTATAGAGCAGGTTGTTATAGATGCGGAAATACCTAATATGTCTACTTTTTTATTTTTTTTACATTTAACACAGTAAAAGCATTTTTGAAACAAAAAAAATCAAGTTTTATTTTTTGGTATTTTTTGGGTGATTGTCTTTTGCAGGGGCAAATTTTTTTCTGTATGAGATTACGATTTTATTAGTACTATTTTAGGGTGCATATGGCTTTTTGATCGCTTGGTATTACATTTTTTGTGATGTAAGGTGACAAAAAAAGGCTTTTTTGACCCTTTTTTTTTTACGGTGTTCACCTGAGGGGTTAAGTCATGTGGTATTTTTATAGAGCAGGTTGTTATAGACGTGGGGATACCTAATATGTCTACTTTTTAATTCTTTTTTACATTTAACACAATAAAAGCATTTTTTAAAACAAAAAAATCATGTTTTAGTGTCTCAATAGTCTGAGAGCCATATTTTTTTTTATTTTTTGGGTGATTGTCTTTTGCAGGGGCAAATTTTTTTCTGTATAAGATTACGATTTGATTGGTACTATTTTAGGGTGTATATGGCTTTTTGATCGCTTGGTATTATACTTTTTGTGATGTAAGGTGAGAAAAAAATGGCTTTTTTGACACCGTTTTTATTTTTGACAGTATTTTCCTGAGGGCTTAGGACATGTGATATTTTTATAGAGCAGGTCCTTTCGGACGTGGCAATACCTAATATGTAAACTTTTTCTTATTTATAGTCTGAAAGCCCTATTTTTTTTTATTTTTTGGGCGATTGTCTTAGGTAGCGTATGATTTTTGTGGGATGAGATGGCGATTTGATTGGCACTATTTTGGGGTGCATGTGACTTTTTGATTGCTTGCTATTAAACTTTTTTGTGATGTAAGGTGACAAAAAAAGGCTGTTTTGACACAGGTTTTTTTTTTTTTTTTACAGTATTTACCTGAGGGGGTTAGGTCATGTGATATTTTTATAGAGCAGGTCGTTACGAACGTGGCAATGCCTAATACATATAATTTTTTTATTTATTTAAGTTTTACACAATAATATCATTCTTGAAACAAAAAAAAAATGATGTTTTAGTGTCTCCATAGTCTGAGAGCCATAGTTTTTTTTATTTTTTGGGCGATTGTCTTAGGTAGATTATCATTTTGCGGGATGAGATGATGGTTTAATTGGCACTATTTTGAGGTGCATATGACTTCTTGATCGCTTGCTATTAAACTTTTTGTGATGTAAGGTGACAAAAAATGGCTTTTTTGACACTGTTTTAATTTTATCTATTTACGGTGCTCACCTGAGGCGTTAGGCCATGTGGTATTTTTATAGAGCAGGTTGTTATGGATGCGGTGATACCTAATAAGTCTACTTTTTTTTTTTTTTACATTTAACACAATTAAAGCATTTTTGAAACAAAAAAATCATATTTTAGTGTCTCCATAGTCTGAGATCCATAGTCTGAAAACCATATATCAGGGGTGGGCAATTATTTTTTCGATGGGGCCACATGAGAAACTGAAAATATTTTGGAGGGCCGGGCCAAAAGGCTAAACTCAATACTGCATAAAATCAATTGTATTTCTTTATAAAAAGCAGTAAATATCATTGTTGGACAACTGGTACGAGTACTTGTTATAGTTAAACAATGAAAAAGTGAGGTTGCCTTACAAGAAAAAAATTTAAATTTATTAAACAAAATTTCCCAAAACAATGAACATTTTTCACTATTTGTGACTCATATTAGTGAAAATTTACAATCACGTTCACTCAAACACATTTTGAGTTTCATTTACTGTTGGAAAGAGGTTCTTAGCATTCTCAAGACATAATGCAAAGACACTCCAAATCTTAAAGGGGTAGTCAACTGGAAAATATTTATTTTCAACTGGTGACAGAAAGTTAGACGGATTTGTAAATTACTTCTATTAAAAAATCTTAATCCTTCCAGAACTTTTTAGCGGCTGTATACTACTGAGGAAATCCCTTTCTTTCTTGATTTGCGTGATGCGTTGTCCACAGTGCTCTCTGCTGACACCTCTGTCCATTTTAGGAACTGCATGAGCAGGAGAAAATCTCCATAGCAAACCATTGGTGCTGTGGACAGCTCCTAAATGAGGTGTAAGCAGAGAACACTGTGGACAACAAATCACACAAACCAAGAAAGAAAAGGATTTCCTCAGTAGTATGCAGCCACTAAAGTGGCTAAAAAGTACTGGAAGGATCAAGATTTTTTATAGAAGTAATTTACAAATCTGTCTAACTTTCTGTCACCAGTTGAAAAGAAAATGGGGGAGATTTATCAAAACCCGTCCAGAGGAAACGTTGCTTCTTTCAGTTCTCAGAGGCCTTTTCAAAACTGAAAGAAGCAATCTGATTGGTTGCTATGGGCAACTCAGCAACTTTTCCTCTGGACAGGTTTTGATAAATCTCCCCCAATGTTTAAAAGAAAATGTTTTTCAGTTCACTACCCCTTTAAGCAAGATACATCATATTGAACTGTCACTAAACATCACTACTAACAACATTTCACTACTAACAACATTTGTAGTCTTTGGTGTTTTAAGTTCTCTTTTCTTGTTCAGTGAGAGAAATCTAGTCTCTGCTGGGCTTTAACAAGTGCATCGAAGTCAGGTTGAATGTCTGAGGTGGAAATGCGAAGCACAGCTGACAGATGATCATCAGTGAGAGAGGATCTATACCTGGATTTCGTGAAGTTCATCATTGAAAATGTTTGTTCACATACGTATGTAGAGCCAAAGAGAACCAACATCTTCTGAGCACGTCTCCTCAAGTTTGGAAAGTTCTCCTCCTTGAGAGAAGAGTAGAAATCTAGCAGAGATCTTGACTTAAAGTGCTCTGCCAGTACTGCATCAGACTGCAGGTCGATGAGTTCCAGTTGAACATCACTGGGTGCATTATCCACACTGCAGGTAAAGGGAGAGGAAATCAGGCACATTTTGTCTTCGATTTGTCTGAGATCTTCAAATCGCCTTGAAAACTCACCATGCAATGCTCCCAACATGGATGAGTACCTGCGGAGGTGATCAGCTGGTGGTGTAACTTCTTTCAGGGTTTGCATGTGAGTTATATTGTTGCTCTCCAGTTGTCTTGAAAGAAACTGTAACTTTGTCATGAAAGCCTTCACCAGGCTGTGCATTTCATGAACAAAAAGGCCCTTGCCTTGCAGTTTGGTGTTCAGTTCATTCATCTGTGCAGTCACATCAACAGAAAATGCAAAATCTGCCATCCAGTCCTCATCTGAGAGCTCAGGGAAGTCTTTGCCTTTCTTCTCACAATACTCTCGAATCTCTGCTTTCAGGTCCCAGACTCTTTTTAGCACTTTTCCCAGACTGAGCCATCTGACAGCTGTGTGGTAGCCGATGTCACGATGCTCGGTCTCATGCTCCTCCAATAGTGCGACAAACTGTCTGTGGTTCAATGCTCTTGCCCTGATGAAGTTTACTATTTTAGTAACAACATCAATGACATGGTCAATTTTTAGCACTGATTTGCATAACACATGTTGGTGTAGAATACAATGCAAAAATACCAGTTTCTGATCCATGTCGATTTCAGTCACTTTATCTTGCATACGTTTCAAAAGTCCAACATTTTTTCCGGTGAGATTTGGACATCCGTCCGTTGTGACGCCTGTCAGTCTGTCCCATTTCAGTCCCAGCCTGTCCATGCACTCATTTACCTCCGTGAACAGATCACTCCCTGTCGTCGTTCCTTTCATCGACCGCATTGCTGCCAGCTCCTCCATAATCTTGAACTCGGGGGTTATCCCGCGGACGAATACAAGTAACTGGGCTGTGTCGCGGACATCACAGCTTTCGTCCAAAGCCAAGGAGAAAAAGTCGAAACGTGCCACTTCACGTTGCAGCTGAAGCTCCAAATTCCCCGCAATGTCCTCGATCCTTCTAGTCACGGTTCGCCTGGACAGCGGGACTTGCTCAAATGCCGCTTTTTTTTCAGGGCATATTAGTGCTGCAGAGTCCACCAAGCACTCTTTGATAAACTCCCCCTCTGAGAACGGCTTACTGTATTTCGCGATTTTGTGGGATATCACAAAGCTGCTCTGGGTTGCTGCATCCCTGGCTGCGTGAAGTTTTGTAAAACAGCCTTGCTGCTTTTGCAACTTAGCTAGCAAAGCTTCCGAAGTCTGCACCCTTTCTGCGTCAGTCAAGTTTTTATATTTTGCAGCATGTTTTGTCTCGTAATGCCGACTCAAATTGTAGTCCTTTAAAACGGCGATCTGCTCCCCGCAAACTAAACACGCGGCTTTACCTCTGATTTCGGTAAATAAATACTTAGCAGTCCAATTCTTTTGGAAGACTCTGCATTCAGCATCTACCTTTCTCTTTTTAGCAGACATTTTGAGACCTAGAGTCCTGTTGTGACAAGGATCCAATCACGTGCACCCAGGGCTGCCTATGCAACCAAAAACAAAGTATTAGGTTGGTTGCATAGTTCCCCCATATTTGTAGCATAGTTTCCCTATATTAGGGCTCTTTCACACCTGCGTTATTGTCTTCCGGCATAGAGTTCCGTCGTCGGGGCTCTATGCCGGAAGAATCCTGATCAGGATTATCCTAATGCATTCTGAATGGAGAGTAATCCGTTCAGGATGCATCAGGATGTCTTCAGTTCCGGTACGGAACGTTTGTTGGCCGGAGAAAATACTGCAGCATGCTGCGCTTTTTGCTCCGGCCAAAAATCCGGAACACTTGCCGCAAGGCCGGATCCGGAATTAATGCCCATTGGAAGGCATTGATCCGGATCCGGCCTTAAGCTAAACGTCGTTTCGGCGCATTGCCGGAGCCGACATTTAGCTTTTTCAGAGTGGTTACCATGGCTGCCGGGACGCTAAAGTCCTGACAGCCATGGTAAGTGTAGCGGGGAGCGGGGGAGCAGTGTACTTACCGTCCGTGCGGCTCCCCGGGCGCTCCAGAGTGACGTCAGGGCGCCCCACGCTCATGGATCATGTGATCGCATTGGACACGTCATCCATGCGCATGGGGCGCTCTGACGTCACTCTGGAGCGCCCCGGGAGCCGCACGGACTGTAAGTATACCGCTCCCCCGCTCCCCGCTCCTACTATGGCAACCAGGACTTTAATAGCGTCCTGGGTGCCATAGTAACACTGAAAGCATTTGGAAGACGGTTCCGTCTTCAAATGCTTTCAGTACACTTGCGTTTTTCCGGATCCGGAGTGTAATTCCGGCAAGTGGAGTACATGCCGGATCCGGACAACGCAAGTGTGAAAGAGCCCTTAGGTAGCAGTTCCCCCACATTATGTAGCTGCAGCAGTTCTCACAGATTTGTAGCATAGATTACCCCCAGGGCCGTCTTTAATATTGATTGGACCCTGGGCAAGAATTTACTTGGGGCCCCTGGATCCCGCCTTCCCACACCTTAAAAAAAAGCCAAAATCTTATACTCACCTGTTTCCTTTCACTGGCGCTCACTAGCTGCTGGTACGGCGAGGGATGGTGCAACGCAGACACGCACACCTCACCGCGTCCTGGCACAGGCGGGCGTGATGACATCATCATGCCTGCCTGCGCTGGGATTTCACTACCAAATAGACCTCAGGCCTGTAGCCTATGACAAGTCTTGTCGCCATCTGCAAATTTTAAGGCGCATTGGCGACCATTTTGGTCGCCATCTGGAGCGCTGTATTGCATCAGTGACATGAACACTCTCCACATAGAATGTTATATTACATCAGTGACATCACCGCTCTCCACATATAAGTGATATTTTACATCAGTGACATCACCGCTCTCCACATATAATGTTATATTACATCAGTGACATCACCGCTGTCCACATATAGGCGATATATTACATCAGTGACATCACCGCTCTCCACATATATGTGATGAGCGGTGATGTCACTGATGTAATGTATTACTTACCGGTATATGTGGACAGCAGTGATGTCACTGATGTAATATATTACTTATGTGTGGAGAGTGGTGATGTCACTGATGTAATATATCACTTATAAGTAATATATTACATCTGTGACATCACCGCTCTCCACATATAAGAGGCATATTACATCAGTGACGTCATCCCTTGGCGCTGGGGTGCGCAGCCAGGGCCGGCCTTAGGTGTTCAGGCGCCCTGTGTGAGCTAACCTTGTGGTAGTGTTACCTGCAGTCCTATGTAAAACCACAGATAACACTAGTGCTAAATAATGTAGTAGTGTTACCTGCAGTCCTATGTAAAACCACAGATAACACTAGTGTAGATCATGTGGAAGTGTTACCTTCGTCCTTAGTGTGCCTCCCTGTGTCTATCGCACAGACTCCATGCTGGCGCTGCCTCCTCTTCCATCTTCTTCCCCGCACAGAACGTTCTGAAGCAGCTGCGTCAAGACATAGGAACACTGTGGGCAAGGTGATACACACAGGGAGAGACATACACACAGGGACGGGGACACACACAAAGGGACAGACACACTCACACACACACAAAGGGACGGACACACACAAAGGGACAGACACACACGGACGGACACACACAGGGACGGGGACACACACACAAAGGGACAAACACACACACACAGGGATGGACACACACACACACACACAAAGGGACAAACACACACACACAGGGATAGACACACACACACAAAGGGACAGACACACACACAGGGACGGACACACACACACACACACACAAAGGGACAGACACACACACACAGGGACGGACACACACACACTGGCACACTCAACATCAGCAGCAAGTCCAACCCTTAATGACCCCCACAATCCCTGGGGGGGGGGGTGATGTAGTAGCAGGCAGGAAAGCACACAAAGTCCCCCTGTCCTATATGAGCCCCCCCCACCCCCCCACCCCCACCAAATACCTGTAAGTTCTCCCCACCAAATACCTGTAAGTTCTGTTAGTTGCTTGGCTTTGGCTGTGGCTGCTGGCTGGGGCTCCGCCTCCTTCCTCTTTCTGCCTGTGCGGCAGCTGCATCACGCTCCAGCAGCCACTGGTCTGCTCTGTTAAAGAGACAGGCAGGCCAGGCAGCAGAGCGGAGCGCAGAGCGGCCGCGGGCCCCGCCCCCTCCTCACTCCGGACAGTGACTCCGTGCTGTTACAGGGCCGGCGGCGGCGGCGGCGGCAACAAAAATGCCGGGGGCCGGATTAAAAGGTCCGCCGGGCCGTATACGGCCCGCGGGCCGTAGTTTGCCCAGGTCTGCCATATATATATATATTTTTTTGGACAACTGTCTTAGGTAGGAGCAAATTTTTTGCTGGATGAGGTGACAGTTAAATGGATACTATTTTTGGGGGCATACGCCTTTTTGATCGCTTGGTGTTGCACTTTTAGTGATGTAAGGTGACAAAAAAAATGTTTTTTTTAGCACATTTTTTATTTTATTTGTTTGACGATTTTTATAGAGTCGGTCGATATGGATGCGGCGATACCTAATATGTCTTTTTTTACCTTATTTTGGCAAAAGGACACTTTTTTTTTTTACTTGAACCTTGAAACTTAATTTTTTAACTTCTTTTTTCACTTTATTTTTTGTCCCACTCTGGCACTTCAGCTTTTGGGGGTCTGCTCCCCTTTACAATGCATTACAATACTTCTGTATTGTAATGCATTGGCTGTGAGATCCAGGGGGCTGGATCTCACAGGCTGTCACGGAAGGCAGCCATGATGCCTAAGGAAGGCATCGGGCTGCCTTCCCTGCCATCGGGTCCCCATCACAGCATCGCGGGGACCCAATGGCCACCCTAGACCCGACAGGATCCCGCAGTGACGCGGTCAGCGCTGACTGCGGCAGTGCGAGGGTTAATACGCCGGCATTGGTGTTTTCACTGATGCCGATGCATACAGCAGGGGTCCAGCTATCAGTTACTGCCAGACCCCTGCTGCTGACCGGGCGGGAGCAGCTCCTGCACACACCTGATCAGCCCACTGTATATGTACACCGCTGGTGCTTAAGTCATGGCCACCAGCGCCGTACATGTACGGCGTGGGTCCTTAAGGGGTTAAAGAAGGATTATTGTCTCATTTAGATTTATTTTTAAGTCATCATTTCCCAAGAGCAAGCTTTATCATTGGATGTGAAAACAGAACCAGGGAATTCACACAGCACAGAAAGATGGAATATTCATTTTGACTTCCATTTGAAGTTACAACTCATCTCGACCTTGGATTGTCTACCACCATTTGGAGAAGATTGTCGTCTTCTAAGAGTGATAGTGCTTCAAAAATCACTCCACTTAAGCTGCATTTTGCAGAAGTGCAGATATTCCAAGGATTTTCAGATAAAAGAATTTGAATACTGTGCAAAGGAATGGAATGGAAAATTGAAAAGTCTTATTATCATTCCTATTCACATCATATTTCCTTCCTGACTGATGGTGGTAGTATAATATAACTGGACAATTATGTAATCTTTCTTTTTTAGTAAATTGAAGCAATTTACAGAATGAATGCTTAGATAATACAAATCCTTTTTCATTGACTACACTAAGCACATTGCATGCCGGTTGTTATCACTGTGTCAAAATTCAAAATGAGAACATTTCACAACCATGGATCAAGCAAGTGTGCAGCAAGCTATATAAATGTATTAATGTCATGATTCATTCAAGCAGAGGGTTTAAGGAGCCATTTTTATTCCCTTTCTTATTTAAGTGGAACCTTGCTCCTACGTATTTTGTATGGATACTGGTTGGATTAAAAAATATTTTATTGTATTTTCTTTCATTATTTTATATGAAATGCTAGCAGGAATCCATTGAAATATGTCTTTTGTTATTAGTAGAATTTATGTTTTTGAAGATTTATGCTTGACATTTGAATTTTAACCCCTTGTACATTCTCTGCCTTCCCGCTGCCATAACAGTTTAATTTTTACGTTTACATAGCCATATGATCACTCTTTTTTGCAGGACAAGCTGTACTTTGTAATAGCACCTTTTAATAGCATACGATGTAGTGAGAAGATGGAAAATAATTCCAAAAGGGGGGAAAAAAGGGGGGGGGAAACACAATTCCTCCACAGTTTTCTAAGTTTTTTTTTTACGGAATTCTCTGTGAAGTAAAACTGACCTGTTGACTTCATTCTCTTCGTCAGTATGATTACAACAGTGCTATATTTCTATTGTTTTTCCTGTGTTTTAATACTAAAAAAAGAAATTGGAGAAAAATATGTTTTTCTTTTTATCACCATATTCTGACCTTCATAACTGTTTTATACGGAGCTGTGTGACAGTTATTTTTTTCTTAGGGTGATCTGTATTTTTTATTAATACTATTTTAAAATGTACATTTTTTAGGGAGGTGACGCGGCTAACAAATGGCAAATCTGTATTTTTTATTGATACTTTTTTGGAGCATGTATGACTTATTGGTCACTTTTTATTCAAATTTTTTGAAAAGATTTGCTTCGATTCGTATTTAATTGCGGTGAATTATGTTAAAAAACTGTTACAGGAATTTCCTGGCTGCAGAGAGCCTTTATAGTGGTGTAGAACACTGTATGTACCTTGCAGTAACAGGCATAGGGAGTCTGCTGTGGTAGTGAAATAATACTGTGAGTCCGTATGACATGCAGATGACAGGCGTCGCTCTTAGAATTACTGCATACTTCACTTATTTGGTCAGTCAGGGGGCCAAAACTGAACAAATAACTGAAGTATCAACTCAGCCCTACAGGTCGATGTTAGCGTCAAGAAGAAGCGCACTCCTTTTACACCCTCGTCAGCTGATTCAGGCTTTCGATACTGTCCCACACAGAAGGCTTATCAATAAATTGCAGTCTTTAAGCTTGGACTCCCATATTGTTGAATGGATTAGGCAGTGGCTGAGGGACAGGCAACAGAGGGTTGTAGTCAATGGAGTATATTCAGACCAAGGTCTTTTTACCAGTGGGGTACCTCAGGGATCTGTTCTGGGACCCATATTGTTTAATATCTTTATCAGCGAAATTGCAGAAGGCCTCGATGGTAAGGTGTGTCTTTTTGCTGATGACACAAAGATTTGTAACAGGGTTGATGTTCCTGGAGGGATACACCAAATGAAAAATAATTTAGGAAAACTAGAGGAATGGTCAAAAATCTGGCAACTAAAATTTAATGTGGATAACTGCAAAATAATGCACCTGGGGCGTAAAAACCCAAGAGCAGAATACAAAATAAGTGATACAGTTCTAACCTCAGTATCTGAGGAAAGGGATTTAGGGGTCATTATTTCAGAAGACTGAAAGGTAGGCAGACAATGTCATAGAGCAGCAGGAAATGCTAGCAAAATGCTTGGGTGTATAGGGAGAGGCATTACTAGTAGAAAGAGGGAGGTGCTCATGCCGCTCTACAGAGCACTAGTGAGACCTCATTTGGAGTATTGTGCTCAGTACTGGAGACCATATCTCCAGAAGGATATTGATACTTTGGAGAGAGTTCAGAGAAGAGCTACTAAACTGGTACATGGATTGCAGGATAAAACTTACCAGGAAAGATTAAAGGACCTTAACATGTATAGCTTGGAAGAAAGACGAGACAGAGGGGATATGATAGAAACTTTTAAATACATAAAGGGAATCAACAAGGTAAAAGAGGAGAGAATATTTAAAAGAAGAAAAACTGCTACAAGAGGACATAGTTTTAAATTAGAGGGGCAAAGGTTTAAAAGTAATATCAGGAAGTATTACTTTACTGAGAGAGTAGTGGATGCATGGAATAGCCTTCCTGCAGAAGTGGTAGCTGCAAATACAGTGAAGGAGTTTAAGCATGCTTGGGATAGGCATAAGGCCATCCTTCATATAAGATAGGGCCAGGGGCTATCCATAGTACTCAGTAAATTGGGCAGACTAGATGGGCCAAATGGTTCTTATCTGCCGACACATTCTATGTTTCTATGTTTCTATAATTGTGTTCAGAATGAAATCTTACAAGGACTTTTTAAAGAACCAAATGCAACTAAAAAGACATCAATTTTTTTTGTAATACAGTATTAAATGTTTTTTTTGTGATTTCTTCATTGACACAATTATTCAACCCCTTAAAGACTACCACTCTTAAGAACAGAGGTTCATTCAAGTGTTTTCGATCAGGTATTGAAAAAACCTGTGGATGTCAAGGAGCAGCAATCAAGCATAATAAGCACCAATTAGGCAGATTTAAAAGGACTGTGATACTCAGCTCCTTCTAGACATTTACTGGTGTGTTTACAAACATGGTGAAGTCAAGAGAATGGTCCAAGAAGACAAGAGAAGCAGTGATTTCTCTTCACAGGAAGGGCAATGGCTATAAGAAGATTGCAAAGATGTTAAACATACCAAGAGACACCATAGGAAGCATCATTCGCAAATTCAAGGCAAAGGGCACTGTTGAAACGCTACCTGGTCGTGGCAGAAAGAAGATGCTGACTTCGACTGCTGTGCGCTACCTGAAGTGCAAAGTGGAGAAAAGTCCCTGTGTGACTGCTGAGGAACTGAAAAAAGATTTGTCAGATGTGGGTACTGAAGTTTCAGCTCAGACAATAAGGCGCACACTGCGTAATGAAGGCCTCCATGCCAGAACTCCCAGGCACACCCCCTTGCTGTCTCCAAAGAATAAGAAGAGTCGACTGCAGTATGCCAAAAGTCATGTGGACAAACCACAAAAGTTTTGGGATAGTGTTCTGTGGACTGATGAAACAAAATTAGAATTGTCTGGGCCCATGGATCAACGCTATGTTTGGAGGAGGAAGAACAAGGCCTATAAAGAAAAGAACACCTTGCCTACTGTGAAGCATGGTCGGGGGTCAATCATGCTTTGGGGCTGTTTTGCTTCTACAGGTACAGGGAAGCTTCAGCATGTGCAAGGTACCATGAATTCTCTTCAGTACCAGGAGATATTGGATGAAAATGTGATGCAGTCCGTCACAAACCTGAGGCTTGGAAGACGTTGGACCTTTCAACAGGACAATGATCCCAAGCATACCTCCAAGTCCACTAGATCATAGTTGCAGATTAAAGGCTGGAACATTTTGAAGTGGCCATCGCAGTCACCAGACTTAAATCCGATTGAGAACCTCTGGTGGGACTTAAAGAAAGCAGTTGCAGCGCGCAAGCCTAAGAATGTGACTGAACTGGAGGCTTTTGCCCATGAAGAATGGGCGAAGATACCCGTAGATCGCTGCAAGACACTTGTGTCAAGCTATGCTTCACGTTTAAAAGCTGTTATAACTGGAATAGGATGTTGTACTAAGTACTAAGATTCAATGTCACTTGGGGGTTGAATAAAACTGATAATGATGTGAGCACAGAAAAGACATTTGTGGTTATTTCATTATAAATGTTATGTTATATTTGTCTGACTTACAAGTGCCTCTTTGATTTAATTGTAAACAAGATGACTGAAATGATCAAAAATAATGTCAAACTGGCCAAAACACTCAATTTCAGTGGGGGTTGAATAATTTTGAAAACAACTGTAGATGTCTACAGAATCTGTTCTATTAAACGCTTATACAAGTATAGCCCCCTGACAGAGTGGAGGGGGTGTCAGCAATAAGTTTGTGTTGAAGTCACTGATTAATTTTCCCTTCCTCTGATCTATCAGAACAATAAACCCCAAAAACAGATCCTGTCTGTGGAGCATACGCCTTCACTCGGTCAGCATTTGGTCAGTTATCCATGAGTATTGCTAATGTAAAAAAAAACAGGAGTGGATCTAAAACAGAGATGACACGTGAATGGAATATTTGCATGTCTTCTGTGTTTTGTACCCCCTCCTGCTTTTGACTACCAAATCATAAGCCAATTCTGATGGGACCATACAGGCCTTACAGCTGCTACACAGACAGGATCCGCTGTGCGTCTCATTTTTCCTTCCTTCTGACAGATCAGAAGAAAGGTCAAATAAATGATGATGTCAGCCAGGCCGAAAACCAAAATAGTGGACCAGTCATGAAGTGGGGAGGGTGGGAACAGCATCAGAAGTCCACATAGTGGACCTATAACATAGTGGTGAGGTGGAAGCAGCATGAGGAGACCTCAGAGTGACCCAATGGGGTAACTATGGCCCTCGCCACACTAAACACCCATTTTGATGCCACACTACTGGCCGAGCAGGACAGCTTTTCCAGGGCAAAATCTGTTAGTTGCGGCCACAAATCCAGTTTGGCTGCCCAGTAGTCCAGCGGATGTTCAATGTGGGTTGACAGGGTGCTATCCAAGTATGCCACCACCTGCTAGTTCAAATCCTGCTCAAGGTCTACCTGCTGCTGCTGGTGAGTAGTTTCTTCACTATGCGGGTGAAGAAAGCTACTCATCAGCGACTGTAGACTCTGCTGCTGCTGATGGAGCTGGTATTGGTCCTGCCACCCCACCCCTCCACAGCAGCCATGGCAGTGGAACGTGATCACAGAGGGCCCCCCCGGTCAGACCTACGAGAGGATGGACGATGGCGCAGATAGGCAGCGGCTAACTGACTGCATAGGATGTCTCTGTAGTAGTTCAGTTTGTCCTTCCTCTCAGTGGGTGTGAAAAAGGCCCACATTTTAGACCGGTAGCAAGTGTCCAACAAGGTGGAGAGCCAGAAGTCATCCCTCTGCCGAATGGTGATGATTCAGCTGTCATTACGCAAGCAAGTGAGCATGCATCGGGCTATTTGTGCAAGTGACTCGGAGGGACTCCCAGCCTATGTTGGGGGATGCCGTTCTGCTGCTGCAACTCGAGGAGGGTGTGCTTTGCGGTGTACGAGTGGCTGAAGTGCATGCAAAGTTTCCTGGCCATTTTTAGAATGTCTTGCAGATGGGTGAAAGACTTCAGGAACCGCTTGACAACCAGATTGAACATGTGTGCCATGTAGGGCGCATGGCTCAGCCCTCCTTGACGCAGGGCTGACACAATGTTCTTCCTATTGTCGGTCACCATGGTTCAGATTTTGAGTTGTCGCCGAGAAGCCAGGATTTGATTTCTTGATGAAGGACACGGAGCAGTTCCTCCCCTTTGTGACTCAGTTCGCCCAGGCAAACGAGCTTCAGAACACCGCAGAGCGTGATACCGCAGTGCCCTGCACATGTGGTATGCCTGAGGTGCACTGTGACTTGTCCCTGTAGTGGAGGCTGAGTACATAGTGGAGGATGAGGCGGCAGTGGCGGACATTGTCGCAGGACTAATGGTGTGACAAAGTGGAGGCGGAAGGGGCGTGAACTTGCCAAGTTGCTGGGGTGTCTATACAGGAACCACATTCACCCAGTGGGCCGTAAAGAACATGTATTGTCCCTGACCGTAGCTACAGCTCCACACGTCGGCACTGCCGTGCACTTTGGCATACACCTGCAGGCTCAAGGACTGGCCCACCTTCTGTTCTACATATTTGTGCAGGGCTGGCACTGCCTTTTTTGCAAAGAAATTACGGTTTTGGAATCTCCACCTCGGCTCGGCACAAGCCATCAGTTATCTGAAAGAAGATGAGAATGACAGACAGCTCCCTTTAGCTGAGGTGATGGAGCCTTGACTGCCTGAAACTGGATGCTTGCCACCGGGTGTTGCAGCGGTTGCTGTGGCAGGCTGGACTACCACATCGGAGCCACGGTTCTCCCAGGCTACTTTATGGTGATGGTGCATATATTGACGCAGGGCCGTGGTGCCAACATTGGTACCCTGGCCACCCTTCACATTCTGCCCACATATTCTACAAATGGCCATGTTAACTTTCTGTGGCTTAACAAAAACTGCCACACCACCGAGGAGGTGATTTTCCCTCCAACAGTCCGCAGTTACTGACTGCTAACACCGCTGCCTCTGTGAACCCCTCCACCACAACTTCCCAGGCAGGTAGGCTGCTGCGAAGCAGGTGGTCTACCCCGGGCACGTTTGGCTCCCGACCTCCCACTGCTGCCACCCTGCTGACTCCCAGCCATGCTACCACCTTGCTGGCTCAGCCACTGCATCATGAGCAAGCTGCTACCCTCTTCTCCTGATGATGATGAATCCCCTTCTGCACCCAGCTCCCAAGTGTGATCGGCTTCTTCATCATCGAGTAGTGTCTGCATGTCACTGATGTCCTCCTCAACGGGCTCTGGGTCAGGAGCCTGAATGCTTCCAGCACCACCTCCCACGCCACTCTCCTCATCAGTACTTGCCCGCCTAGCGGGGGAAGCTGCAGATGTCTCCTCCAGATCTTGGCTGGGCAGTAGCTGCTGACTGTCCTCTAGTAGCTTGTCCTCGCTGTATAGTGGAGCTAAGCCCACAGTATACAATACTTCTGTGGGTGAGGGAACAACAAAGGACAGAGGCAGTTTAAGGACAGGTGAGGGCACAGGGCCTGCTCCCGGGCCATGCCAACTAAGGGTTGTGTCTGAAGAACCCCCTAACTGTTAGCTGGGGGTATCTGATGTCACTTGGGATGAAGTGGATGACCGAGTTATCCAATCAAGAACCGCTGGGTTGCTGGTCAAGACACAACCGCTAGATGACACCTGGAGCTCAGGCCTCTCGCTGCAACTCCTGCTGCCACACCCCCTTACTCTGCTGCGACCTCTGCCTGCGTCAGAAACATTTAGGCCTCTGCCACTCCTCTGTGCATGGCCTGGCATTTCTCTGTCTGACATACTTTTAGCTGATAACTAATTAAATTAAAAGCAAATTAAAACACCCCTAGCGACAAATATATTTTTCTTTCTGTACTGAAATAGGCCACTAAACGCTTTCACCACATATAACTGCAGAAGTGAAATGCGTATATATTTTTCTTATTGTACTGAAATAGGCCACTAAACGCTTTCACCGCAAATAACTGCAACAGTGAAGTGCGTATATTTTTTATTTTTGTACTGAAATAGGCCACTAAACGCTTTCACCACAAATAACTGCAACAGTGAAGTGTGTATATATTTTTATTTTTTTAGTACTAAAATAGGCCACTAAATGCTTTCACCACATATAACTACAGAAGTGAAATGCGTATATATTTTTCTTTTCGTACTAAAATAGGCCACTAAACGCTTTCACCACAAATAACTGCAACAGTGAAGTGCATATTAGTGTTGACCGAGCATGCTCAGCCGAACACCAGTTCGGCTCGAGCATGTTGATGCTCAGCACATGGCGGTATTTGGCTGAGTACCGCATGTGCTCGAGCGCAGTGCTCAAGTCTCCTCACTGCACGTTTGTTGGCTGCTACACAGCCAATAAACATGCAGGTAAGTACTGCCCTTCACTGTAATGCTGTAGCCATGTTGTTTACTGTCATTACACTGATTGGCTGGCCGGAACGCGCCATCAGGTGCAATATAGCACCCGATGACATGTGTTCTGCTCAGTGTTAGTCAGTGTCACAGCCAGACAGCTGAGAAGCGCTCACAGGAGCTTCTCAGATCCTCCTCCTTGAATTTCTTTGTTTTGGTTTAGTTTCTCATCTCGTTAGTCTATCTCAGCTGTCATGCAGTTGGACTAATTGCTACCCTTTAAGTTCCTCCCCATAATGCAGTAGTGTGCGGCTGATACAACTTCCTGGAGTGTGTGTGCTTGCTGTTCCCAGTTCCCAGTCCTCAGTCGTCAGTCGTCTGCAAGATAAGTGCTGTTTATGTATTTATGATTTTGTCTTTTCTGGATCCAAGTGACCCTGACTCCCTCCGTGTCAGTGTAGGGAGCCGGTGGTCGTGTCCCTTCACTATTGTAGGGTCTTCAGGTAATAGATAGCCGAGGAACGTGGATATGCGGCCATCCACCTTTGGGGTGTTCGCATAGGCTGAGCAGTGAGGGAGAGCGGCAGGTCTATTGCAGGGGTCTCCCTTTGTTCCTTAGTTGTGGATCCAGAGAGACATTGTTTATATGGTATTGTCTTGTTTCCTGTACACCATCCGTGACATTATCAGCCGCCAAAACCGTCTCAAGCATGGATCCGGTTTCACTTTTGGCTGAACGCTTTCAGGGTCTTTCTTTGGAGGTAGCTGATCTCCGTAAGACTTTTTCTCAGTTTCAAGTGACCGGTTCAGCTTGCGTTCATGGAGTTTGTGCTGAGCCTAAGATCTCGCTCCCGGATACGTTCTCCGGGGGTAGTGAGAATTTTGTGCGTTTTAGAGAGGCTTGCAAACTCCATTTTCGCCTTCTTCCCCATTCTTCTGGTGATGAAGAACGGAGGGTGGGGATCATTATATCGCTGCTCAGGGGTAACGCTCAGTCCTGGGCCTTTTCGCTGCCGGAGGGGGCACGGCCCCTTCGTTCAGTGGATGAATTCTTTTTAGCCCTGGGTCAGATATATGATGATCCGGATCGTATTGCTCTGGCTGAGTCTAGACTACGTCTGTTATGCCATGGTAAACAATCCGCAGAGATATACTGTTCAGAATTTCGGAGATGGGCAGCAGATACGGGTTGGAATGATGCTGCACTCCGAAGTCAATTTTGCTATGGTCTTTCAGAGGGATTGAAAGATGCATTTGCCTTTCATGAAAGACCTACCTCCTTGGATTCTGCTATGTCTCAGGCTGTTCGTATTGACAGGCGTCTTAGAGAGAGAGGAGAGATCTCTCCTTCCTGTCATACTCAGTCCCGGGACAGTGCAGCGGTCTCATTCTGTGCACAGGGGTCTCAGTCGCTGTCAGCCCCTTCTGAGCAGGAGTCCATGCAGCTGGGGTTGATTGCCTCTGACAATAGAAGATTCAGCCCGCAGGGGAGGGTTTGTTTTTGTTGTGGAGGTATAAATCATCTGGCAAATGTTTGTCCCTCTAGGAGATTCAGGCAGTTTTCAGGGAGTAATAAAGAGACAAAAAGGAAAAAATCTTTAAAAAATGTTCCGTCTGTTACTATTGGCAGGGTTGAGGCGGAAATTGAAGGTTTTCCGTTTGCTTGTAGTTCCCGTTTTGTCCTGCCTGCTAGGGTGGCGCTAGAGATCAAGAGCATTTTTTGTGAGATTTTTGTGGATAGTGGAGCAGCTGTCAACCTCATTGATAATCAATTTGCAATAACTCATGGTTTCCAGGTATGCACTTTGGGAAAGGATATTCCTGTTTTTGCTATTGATTCAGCTCCACTTTCTCAGAAATCATTAAAGGGCATAGTTCACAATATCCGTTTAATTGTGAGTGATGCTCATGTTGAGGATGTGTCATGTTTACTCCTCTAGTGTTGGGGCTACCCTGGCTCACTAAACATAACCCCACCATTGATTGGCAAGCGAGGCAAATAAATGGTTGGAGTAACTTTTGCAGAGAGAATTGCCTCATAACATCTGTTTCTGAGGTTTCTACTAAGACTGTACCACCTTTCCTCTCTGAATTTTTGGATGTCTTCTCTGAAAGTGGAGTTCAGGGTTTACCTCCGCACAGGGAGTATGATTGCCCTATTAATCTCATCCCAGGCGCCAAGCTGCCTAAATCTCGTTTATACAATCTCTCCCAACCTGAGAGGGTCGCTATGCGGGCTTATATCTCTGAGAGTCTGAGAAAAGGACACATACGACCCTCTAAGTCACCTGTTGCCGCTGGTTTTTTCTTTGTTAAGAAAAAAGATGGTTCTTTAAGACCTTGTCTGGATTTCAGGGAGCTGAACAGTATCACTATTCGTGATCCTTATCCGCTTCCTCTGATCCCGGACCTGTTTAACCAGGTTGTTGGGGCTAAAGTCTTTTCCAAATTAGACCTAAGAGGGGCATACAACCTGGTTAGGGTCAGAGAAGGAGACGAATGGAAGACGGCTTTCAATACCCCTTAGGGCCATTTTGAGAATTTGGTTATGCCTTTTGGTTTGATGAATGCCCCAGCCATTTTTCAGCATTTCGTCAACAGCATTTTTTATCATTTAATGGGAAAATTTGTATTAGTGTATTTGGATGACATTTTGATTTTTTCTCCTGATTTCAAGACTCATAAGGAACACTTACGTCAGGTCTTGCTCATCCTGCGGGAGAATAAATTATACGCGAAACTGGAAAAATGTGTGTTTGCGGTTCCAGAAATCCAATTTCTGGGGTTTCTTGTCTCCGCTTCTGGTTTTCGCATGGACCCCGAGAAGGTCCGCGCTGTGCTTGAGTGGGAGCTTCCTGAGAATCAGAAGGCGCTGATGCGTTTTTTGGGCTTTGCCAATTATTACAGGAAATTTATTTTGAATTATTCCTCTGTTGTTAAACCACTCACTGATATGACCAGAAAGGGGGTAGATTTTTCTTCCTGGTCGGTAGAGGCGCGTAAGGCCTTTTCTAATATCAAGGAGAGTTTTGCTTCCGCTCCCATCCTGGTACAACCTGATGTTTCGTTACCCTTCATAGTTGAGGTTGATGCTTCTGAGGTAGGGGTGGGTGCGGTCTTGTCTCAGGGTTCCTCTCCTGCCAAATGGCAACCGTGTGCCTTTTTCTCAAAGAAACTCTCCTCCGCAGAGAGAAATTATGATGTGGGAGATAGGGAATTGTTGGCCATCAAGTTGGCTTTTGAGGAATGGCGCCATTGGCTAGAGGGAGCCAGACACCCTATTACCGTGTTTACTGACCATAAAAATCTGGCCTACTTGGAGTCAGCCAAGCGTCTGAACCCGAGACAGGCCAGATGGTCTTTGTTCTTTTCAAGGTTTAATTTTGTTGTTACGTTCCGCCCTGGGGTTAAGAATGTGAAGGCAGATGCCCTGTCACGTTGTTTTCCGGGAGGTGGGAATTTTGAAGACCCGGGTCCCATTTTGGCTGAAGGTGTGGTGGTCTCTGCTCTTTTTCCTGAATTGGAGGCAGAGGTGCAGGCAGCCCAGTCAGAAGCTCCTGATCTTTGTCCTCCTGGGAGGTTGTTTGTGCCTCTCGCTTTGAGACACAAGATTTTTAAAGAACACCACGACACGGTCCTTGCTGGGCACCCGGGGGCAAGAGCCACACTGGATCTCATCGCTCGGAGATTCTGGTGGCCTGCGCTTCGTAAGTCGGTTGAGGGTTTTGTGGCAGCTTGCGTGACTTGCGCTCGTGCCAAGGTCCCTCATTCACGGCCATCTGGTCCTCTCCTTCCTTTGCCCATTCCTTCCCGTCCTTGGACACATCTGTCCATGGACTTCATAACGGACTTGCCTCGTTCCTCGGGGAAGTCTGTGATTCTGGTGGTGGTGGACAGTTTTAGCAAAATGGTGCATTTTATCCCTTTTCCTGGTTTGCCCAATGCTAAGACGCTGGCGCAGGCATTTATTGACCACATTGTCAAATTGCATGGGATTCCTTCAGACATAGTCTCTGATAGGGGCACGCAGTTTGTTTCCAGATTCTGAAAGGCTTTCTGTTCTCGCTTGGGGGTTCGGTTGTCATTCCCTTCTGCTTTCCATCCGAAGTCGAATGGCCAGACAGAGCGCGTCAATCAGAATCTGGAGACATATCTGCGCTGTTTTGTGCGGAGAATCAGGAGGATTGGTGTTCTTTTTTGTCCCTTGCTGAGTTTGCTTTAAATAACCGTCGTCAGGAGTCCTCTGATAAGTCACCATTTTTTGGTGCATATGGGTTCCATCCGCAGTTTGGGACTTTCTCGGGAGAGGGCTCTTCTGGTTTGCCTGATGAGGACAGATTCTCCTCGTCTTTGTCATCTATTTGGCAAAAGATTCAGGATAATCTAAAGAGCATGAGTGAGAGATATAAGCGTGTGGCGGATAAGAGACGTGTGCCTGGTCCGGACCTGAATGTTGGTGATCTGGTGTGGTTGTCTACCAAGAATATCAAATTGAAGGTTCCCTCCTGGAAGTTGGGTCCTAGGTTTATTGGGCCTTACAAGATCCTGTCTGTCATCAATCCTGTTGCCTACCGTCTTGATCTTCCTCAGACTTGGAAGATCCATAATGTTTTTCATAAGTCCTTATTGAAACCTTATGTTCAACCTATTGTACCCTCGCCTTTGCCTCCTCCTCCGATTATGGTTGATGGAAATCTTGAATTTCAGGTCTCTAGGATTGTGGATTCTCATCTTGTCCGCGGTTCCCTCCAGTACCTCGTTTATTGGGAGGGTTATGGTCCTGAGGAGAGGATGTGGGTTCCAGTGACGGACATTAAGGCCTCTCGTCTCATCAGGGCTTTCCATAGGTCCCATCCTGAGAAGGTGGGCTCTGAGTGTCCGGAGTCCACTCCTAGAGGGAGGGGTACTGTCACAGCCAGACAGCTGAGAAGCGCTCACAGGAGCTTCTCAGATCCTCCTCCTTGAATTTCTTTGTTTTGGTTTAGTTTCTCATCTCGTTAGTCTATCTCAGCTGTCATGCAGTTGGACTAATTGCTACCCTTTAAGTTCCTCCCCATAATGCAGTAGTGTGCGGCTGATACAACTTCCTGGAGTGTGTGTGCTTGCTGTTCCCAGTTCCCAGTCCTCAGTCGTCAGTCGTCTGCAAGATAAGTGCTGTTTATGTATTTATGATTTTGTCTATTCTTGATCCAGGTGACCCTGACTCCCTCCGTGTCAGTGTAGGGAGCCGATGGTCGTGTCCCTTCACTATTGTAGGGTCTTCAGGTAATAGATAGCCGAGGAACGTGGATATGCGGGCATCCACCTTTGGGGTGTTCGCATAGGCTGAGCAGTGAGGGAGAGCGGCAGGTCTATTGCAGGGGTCTCCCTTTGTTCCTTAGTTGTGGATCCAGAGAGACATTGTTTATATGGTATTGTCTTGTTTCCTGTACACCATCCGTGACAGTCAGGGAGAGCTGTCCTGAAGAAGGTAAAGATAGTGTAGGGAGTGTTTTTTTTTTTTTTAAGTTGAAAAACTTTTAAGGACTTTTGTTTTGTGTGGCAGCAGCAATATATATTTTTAGTGCAACCTGCGCTAAATTGCTAAAACTTTACTGACCCAAAAGTCCTTTTAAAGACTATTGTGTGTGGCAACAATATCTATTTTTAGCGCATTCTGCACTATATATTGTGCAATACTTAGGCCGCTGTCTACAGCATTATCTGCGCTACATCTCCTGTGTGCGCATCCCAAAAATATCTGTGACATCCAGTGTACTTTTTCCATAGACGGTGTCCGCTGCGGACAGTGATATTAGCTGCGCTACATCTCCTGTGTAACGTGTGAACATCCAAAAACCATCAGTGACATCGAGTGTACTTTTTCCGTAGATGGTATCTGCTGTGGCCAGTGACATTACCTAGGGTACATCTCCTGTGTATCGTTTCCACATCCCAAATACCTGTGACATTCCTTGTAATTTTATATTAGCTGCTGCTGACTTCAGAAACATTATCTGCAGTATTTCTGGGGTATTTCTTCTGTGTGACATTTCCACATCCCAAATACTTGTGACATTCCCTTTAATTGTATATTATATTAGCCGCTGCAGACATCAGCAACATTATCTGAGGTATTTCTCCTATGTAACGTTTCCACATCCGAAATACCTGTGACATTCCCTGTAATTTTATATTATATTAGCCGCTGCAGACATCAGCAACATTATCTGAGGTATTTCTCCTATGTAACATTTCCACATCCGAAATACCTGTGAAATTCCCTGTAATTTTATATTAGCCGCTGGTAACATCAGCAACATTATCTGCAGTATTTCTACTGTGTAACGTTTCCACATCCCAAATACTTAAGTTGTGACATTCCGTGTAATTTTTTATTAGGCGCTGGTGACATCAGCAACATTATCTGTGGTATATCTCCTGTGTAACGTTTCCACATCCAAGATACCTGTCACATTACCTGTAATTTTTTATTTGCCGCTGCTGACATCAGTGACATTATCTGCGATATATCTCCAATGATATCTTCCACATCCCAAAAAACGTTCTTAATTTTTTTGCGCATACATTTACAAATCCTATGCTACTGTACGTGTGACATACTTTCAAGCATATATAACATTTAATATGAAGAAGGCAAGCAGTAAGGGACATAGAAGTGGCCGTGATGCTGATGGTGGACACAGAGGCTGTGGCCCTGGGCACGGTGAAACTGTGCCTGCTGCCAGAACACAAGAAAATCATCCACGATGTCCCAGTTTGCAGGGCGGCACAGGACAACGCTCTCAAAGTCAGACCAGTTCGACCATGTGGTCGGTTGGATTGCAGCAGATAATGCTTCCAGTTGGTTAAGCACCACCCTGTCTTCCACCAAGTCCAGTCTCAGTAGCCAAGAGTCTGTTCAACACAATCCTCACCCTAATCCTCCTTTCTCCCACCATGGAGAGTCATACCAAACAAGTGATCCCACACTCGGATATTCCGAGGAGCTTTTTTCAGCGCCATTCCTTCATTTGGGCCTCTCAATAAGCCCCCTTGAAGCGGGACATGAGTTCTTGTTCCCTGATTCCCAAACTTTAGAGCATTCACAGTCACAAGAAGATGACGGTGGGGAATGGCAATTAGTGTTTCACGGGGTGGATGATGATGATGAGACACAGTTGCCAATAAGTCAACGGCAATTAGTGTCTCAAGAGGTTGATGATGAGGATGATGCACAGTTGACAATAACTGCGGTTGTTGTTAGGTCAACAAGTCAGGAGGATGAGCAGAGTGAGGAAGTGGAAAAAGAGGTAGTAGACGATGAAGCCACTGACCCAACCTGGGAAGGTGGCAAGCCGAGTGAGGACAGCAGTACTGAGGGGGAGGTATCCGCAGCAGCGCAACATGCTGGAAGAGGCAGTGGGGTGGCAAAAGGGAGAAGGCGAGCCACACCAAACAGGCCAGCAACTGTTCCCCACCCTGCACCTGGACCTTTGCAAGCACCATCAGCGACCACATCTACTTCCATGTCCAAGCGCAGTGTACAAATGTCCTTACCCCAGGCAGTAGAACGCAAGCGCAAATATCCAGCCACACACTCACAGCCCATAGCACTAAATGCGTAACTTTTCAAATTACTGGACTTGAAATGTTGCCATTTAGGCTTGTGGACACTGAGGCCTTCCACAGCCTGATGTCGGCGGCCATCCCTTGTTACGCAGTCCCCAGCTGCCACTATTTTTCACGGTGTGCCATGCCCGCCTTACACCAGCATGTGTCCCATAACATCACAGTTACTTAACCACTGACACATGGACAAGTGCTTTCGGCCAGGGATGCTCCATTTCCCTGGGTGAGGCCGGAAGGGAGTCGGTACCCTGGGATGGCAAAGGTGCTACAGACGCCAAGGATTGTGGGCAATAATTCCATCAGGGTTTCCGCCACCACATATGTTAGTGGATCCAACCCCCACTTCTCCTCTGCCTCCTCCTCCACTTCCACCTCAGAATTATCCTATTGCAGCAACAGTCAGCCATTAGTCAGTAGCTAGAAGCAGTGTAGCACTGCAGTGAGGAAGCGTCAACAGGCCGTGCATAAGCTGATCTGCTTAGGTGACAAACAGCACACCGCCGCAGAGCTATGGCAGGGGCTAAGAGACCAGACTGAGCTTTGGCTCTCACCACTCAACCTAGAACCAGGCATGGTTGTGTCTGATAATGGCCATAACTTGGTGGTGGTTTTGGAGCTCGGCAAGCTCACACACATTCCATGCCTAGCCCACGTCTTAAACTTAATAGTTCAGCGGCGGTTTCTCAAAACCTACCCCAATTTGCCTGAGCTACTGGTGACGGTGCACCGCGTGTCTGCCCATTTCCGCAAGTCATCGACAGCTTTCGTCGGTTTGTCAAGGCTGCAGCAGCAGTACAATTGCCAGCTCACCGACTGTTGTGCCACGTGAGCACGCGCTGGAACTCCACGTTCCACATGTTGGCCAGGCATTGTGAGCAGCAAAGTGCAGTAGTGGAATACCAGCTGCAACATGGGTGATCAGCTTCCGCTATTCACAAGCGAAGAGTGGGCATGGATGTCTGACCTCTGTGAGGTTTTAAGAAACTTTGAGGAATCAACACAGATAGTGAGAGGCGATAACACTATTATCAGCATCACCATCCCACTTCTGTGTCTACTCAAACTCTCGCTGCTCACAATTAAGGCCGACGCTTTGCATATGGAAGAGGTGGAAATGGGGGAAGACATTACACAGGGTGATAGCCAGACCACCCTCATTTAGTGTTCTCAGCGCAAATTGGATGATGTTGAGGAGGAGGAGGAGACGGTTGCCTCTGCTATAGAAGGTAGTACCCATGAAAGTTTAATTCCATCTGTTCAGCATGGATGGGCAGAAGAGGAGGAAGAGGATGAGGAGATTGAGAGTCTTCCTCCTGATGACGACACCAAAGTCTTGCCTGCTGGGACTCAGGCACACATGGCTGACTTTATGTTAGGCTGCCTTTCCCGTGACCCGCGCATTTTACACATTTTGGACAACACCGATTACTGATTCTTCACCCTTCTCGACCCCCGCTACAAAGATAACTTTTCATCTCTCATTCCTGTGGTGGAGAAGACATGCAAAATATTGCAATACAAGAATATCCTTGTGGAAAAATTTCTCCAAGAATTTCCAGCTTACAACGCTTGCGGCAGAGTACGTAGTTGCTTGGGCAACCGAGGAGGGGAGACTAGGGGAACACACAGCAGTTCCGACAAAAGGCAGGGCAATAATCTCCAAAGCCTGGGACAGTTTCATGACACCCCACCAGCACCCTCACCCTGATGCGCGGCCTAGTGTCACAAGGAGGAAAACATTTTGGAAGATGGTGAAGGAGTACGTAGCAGACTGTGTCAGCGTCCTAAATGATTCCTCTGTGCCTTACAACTACTGGGTGTTCAAGCTGGACACGTTGCACGAACTGGCGCTTTACACCTTGGAGGTGCTGGCCTACCCTGCCGCCAGCGTTCTGCCTCAACTGCAAAGGGGAAAATATTCCTCAACTTGATGCAAGACCACTTTATGGGCCAGTTTGTAGAAGTTCCCACTAGGGGCAATGCTCTGTTGGATCTGGTAATTTCTAATGATGCAGAGCTTGTTGGAAATGTTACTGTTCGAGAAACACTAGGTAATAGTGACCACAATATAATTATATTCCCCAGGCAGAGCGAAAACACTGGATTTTAAAAACAAGTATAAACGGCTAAAATTAAACCCCCCATGGCATACAGCCACTGTAAAAAGGGCAATAAATGATAAAAAAAAAGTCATTTAAAAATACAAATCTGAGGGGGTCAGCTGTAGCCTTTGAAGTTTATAAAGGGCTTAATAAAATCTGTAAAAAGGAGATAAAATTAGCAAAAATACTAAATGAACAGCAGGTGGCAAAAGAGAGCAAAACAAATCCCCCAAAAATTATTTAAATATATAAATGCTAAAAAACTAAGGTCTGAGCAGGTAAGCCCCTAAATAATGGTAAAAGGGGGTTAGTCACTGAAGATAAGGAAAAGGCAGAGAGTTACTAAATTGTTTTTTTAGCTCTGTATATACAAAAGAAGAGAAAGGAGCTGATACCTGTGGTGCTGGGGCTGTTAGTATATCCAGCAATATACTCAACTGGCTAACTGTAGATATGGTCCAAGCTAAGTTAAATAAGGTAAATGTGAACAAGGCTCTGGATCCAGATGGATTAAACCCAAGACTCCTTAAAGAACTCAGTTCAATTATTGATGTGCCCCTGTTTATAATTTTTAAAGATTCTCTAGGTACTGGTACAGTGCAAAGTAATTGGTGCAAGGCAAATGTGGTGCCCATATTCAAAAAAGGATCTACAGTAGGTCATCCACAGGTAATTATAGACCAGTTTGTTTAACTTCTGTTGTGGGGAAAATGTTTGAAGGACTCTTAAGGGACTATATACAGGAGTATGTGACTGTAAATAATATTATAAGTGATAGCCAACATTAGTTTACCAAGGACAGAAGTTGTCAGACTAACCTGATTTGTTTTTATGAGGAGGTGAGTAGTAGCCTGGAAATAAGGGCAGCTGTGGATGTAGTGTTTCTGGATTTTGCAAAGGCTTTTGATACTGTCCCTTATAGACATTTAATAGTTAAAGCAAGGTATATAGGCTTGTAAAGTATAGTTTGTAATTGGATTGAAAACTGTCTGAAGGACTATGTCCAGAGTGTTGTGGTCAATGATTCCTATTCAGAATGGTCCCAGGTTATAAGTGGTGTATCCCAAGGTTCAGTGCTGGGTCCTCTATTATTAAATTTATCTATTAATGATATTGAGGATGGGATTAATAGCACCATTTCTATTTTTGCAGATGACACAAAGCTGTGTTTCACTGTGCAGTCTATGGAAGATGTCCATAAACTACAAGCTGACTTGGACACTCTGAGTGATTGGGCATCAACTTGGCAAATGAAGTTCAATGTGGATAAATGTAAAGTTATGCATCTTGGTAGTAATAATCTCTGTGCTTCATATGTACTAGGTTATGTAGCACTGGGAGAGTCACTTATAGAGAACGATTTGGGTGTCCTTGTAGATGATAGATTAAATAACAGCATACAATGTCAATCAGCTGCTTCCAAGGCCACCAGGATATTGTCATGCATTAAACGAGGCATGGACTCGCAGGACAGGGATGTAATATTACCACTTTACAAGGTGTTGGTGCGGCCTCATCTGGAATATGCAGTTCAGTTCTGGGCACCAGTCCATAGAAAGGATGCTCTGCAGCGGGAAAAAGTACAGAGAAGACTAAACTGGAAACAATTTTAAAAATGAACCAGACATGGATAGGAAAGCCCCCTGTGAAGTTGCCATCAAGTCTGCTCAGCTAGTTTGACAAGTCTCCCTGTTTGCATATAGGGAGGAACTTGTCAATCAAGCTGAGCAGGGGTCCGCCCATTGGACACCCCATTCAATAGTCTCCCCATCTCCCCAGTCACCCAGCCACATTTATTGTGCCACGTCTACAATGGAAACTTCTTAGTGGGAAAGGGTTGTGGCTTAATGGAAAACAGGTATGGCTTAAGAGACTACAATAGTGCGCCAAAATTGCACCAAAATTTCATGCAATATACTGCGATATGCCACCAATGTCTGAGGTGAGACAATCTCTTTAACAATATTGTAGTTGGTAAACTTAGGGCATGTAATCCTCTACCTTGGATTACCCCAAACCCACAGGAACCACCCACAAATATATGCTCCACCCGTTTTAAGCTGGGACAGTCCCAATTTGCCAAGAACGTCTCTGAAAATAATCTAGTCATAAATCTAGTGCATCTTCAGGCTGTTAGTCTAAGTTTACACTGTCTAAATATTAGACGGGATTAGTAAAAAAAAATTATCTGTCCCTACGTTTTTTTCTGAAACGCTGCGCTGTTCTGAGTAAATCATAGCTCTATGTCATAAGAAAGCCTACCAGGATTTCATACTGCCTGTTCTTCAAACAGGTTCCCTTTAACAATGGCTCTTTATACTGCAGTTTGAATGATATATATGGTATATACGTCATAAAAACAAGTAATAAAAAAAATGTATACAAAGTAAGGCCTCATGCACACGGCCATTGCCCAACCAATGCCTGTATATTGTGGACCTGCCGTTTGAATTGGTCTGCAATCCAGGAGATACTGTGCCCACGGATGCACTATGGCGTGATTCTGTGGGTTTTCTGTCCGTGCCTTCGCACCTCAAAAAAGTACTACTTTTTTGCGATGCAGTCCTTCAGATGAGGATCATGGACCCCATTCAAACAAATGGGTCTGCGTCCGCAGACGGCGGCCAGCGCGGTCAGTGCCCGGCTGGCGCACGGTATTGTGCATGATGCCTAAATCTGTAAGGATGACAAAATAATGTTTGCTTATTAAACTGCATAACTGACAGCGACTTCAAGGCATTGTCTCACTTCAGCAAATGGCATTAATCATGAAGAGAAAGTTAATACAAGGCACTTGCTAATGTATTGTGATTGTCCATGTTGCTTCCTGGATAATTTTTTTCAGCACATTATACACTGTTCGTTTCCATGGTTACGACCACCCTGCAATCCATCAGCGGTGGTGGTGCTTGCACATTCTAGAAAAAAGCACCGGCCTATGTGTGGTCCCACGGTCCTGGCCACCAAAGAGACTGGTGTTTTTTCCTGTAGTGTGCAATCACGACCACTGATGGATTGCAGGGTGGTTGTAACCATGGAAAAGGAGCAGCATATAATGTGATGGAAAAATGAATCCAACCAGTGTAATACCCCAGAGTGGTATTACCATTTCTTCAGTCTGCTACTGTCTCTAATGGTTAACATAAATGTCATCCTGTGTATTTTTTCCAGGTCCTTCATATTGTGCATTGATAATATTGTTCATAAACTGTTATGTTTATGTACTGAGCAGAGAGAGAAAGCAGAGTTGCCCCCTGCAGGCCTCCATAAGAACTACAGCAGTAATTGCATGGGTTTCTTCAGAGAAACACAGGCTATTGCAGACAATAAATGGCTCCCTCGATCTCCCTGCGAGGGGGTCTTTCGGGTTCCAGGAGCACAGCGCCCCCAGGGAAAGCAGCCTCAGATGCCTTGGTCACAATTTACCATTGCATCTGAGGGTTTAAATGTCTGTCATCGGCGTTACCGTTAGCCCAGATTTTATGCTGTTTAAAAGTTTCACCACATCTGTAAAAATATGGTGACAAAGAAAAATAGGCAAAAGAAAAAAAACAACACAAACAAGTTGCAAACCTTAAATTTAGAGAAAACATATGGCTGGGTGAACTAATAGAGCTTGTCATGGCAGCTGCTTCTTGTTTTTATGACTTTGTGCATCGTTTTACTTGTTATTTTACCACTGATATTTGTGAAATATAAATGTATCTGGTGTCCAATATTCCATTTCTTGTAGGTAAATTTATAAAAATAGCTGAGCATTGTTAAGGGAACAAGATTCACACGTTAGATCAATACTGTATATCCAGTCAGTGCTGTTAGCTAGACAGACGGCTGTTGAAAGGGAAGACCTTACAGTGAACTGACTTTACAGTCTAAA
This sequence comes from Bufo bufo, assembly GCF_905171765.1. Lineage (NCBI taxonomy): Eukaryota > Metazoa > Chordata > Amphibia > Anura > Bufonidae > Bufo > Bufo bufo. The sequence goes on along the minus strand of NC_053392.1, from coordinate 562,351,341 downwards.
AGAGGCCTTGCTTTATTCCTGCCCTTTTATGTTCCGCTCTTCATCTCATCCTGGTGCTGAGATTTTTATTTAATGCTGAATTTTGATTATAGCTTGGAAATATCACTGTATTAAACTGCCTTCAATCTATATGATCCAAACACACAGTAGATATGGGGTGATGATTTACCAAGACTGGTTTTTCAGTGTTTCATATGGCAGCGTTGATCTACTTTACACTGGAGTGAGGTGGGCCTAACTTTTGTAATTACATGTCATAAAAAATTTAGCACAGCCAGTGAATTGTTCAATAAAATCCATCTGTATAGCGCCAACTGCAGTTTTATATTTTTTATTTCCTTGTCCAGCTTACTAAGATGGCCGCACATGCTCATGGTCACAATTTGAGGTGTGAAGTAAAAGTCCAGGACCGAATGTTTCACACATAAGGTAGTGCCGACCACCTTGGTCTATTTTTGTACAATGAATGGGGAGATCTCTGGATCCATGTAAAGTACAGCGTTGGCTCAAGCTTTGTTATATAGAGGTTTTTATATACTCTATTGATATACTCTTACATATTTTTCCATCCTGCAGAGTCCAGCAAAAAGACATATACATTAAATGGGTTCTCTGCGATTTTTATATTGATGGCCTATTCTCGAGATTAGAGATGAGCGAAGTTTGGTAAAATTCAATTCGGCTACTTCGCCGAATTTTGCAATGAAATACACTTTGTGAGTAATTACTTCGTCATGAAGCACATTTCTTTGTAAGTAGTGGGTGCAATGGTGAATGTGCCACTCCCTGTCATTGTACCCCTTAGATGCCGTTCATACATGATCGCGGCATCTGATATACATAAAAAAGTGTAAAATGCTACTGCCACTGCCATCTTGCTTGAAGGTCTGGGGTGAAATCTTGCATGGCCCGAGATGACTACATCACATAAGTCATACGTCTCTGCGCACGGGATTTCGACCGAAAAGTTCAAGCAAGATGGTGGCGGGCGACCTATTGCAAGCAAATGGAGCAGGTAAGTATTACTTTTTTTTTTACACTATTACAGGTTAAATCAAACTGGGCCGAGGGCTCACTGGTTGCACCTCCAGGAAGGTCCCGGTAAACTTGGCCCCTCCCTGTAGAGAACCAGGCTGGTAAAACCACCAGTGGAACAGACTACAGAGCTGGAACCCAAGCAAACACAGGACATGGAACAGACAAGATGAACGGGAACCAGCACAGAAGCAGATGCCTGGACCCCATGCAGAAAGACACATGGCGGTCTCAGGCAGAGCTGCACACAGACTAGAGATTCTCCCTTCGGAGAACCCAGGAACCCTCTCATGAAGGCAGGACAAACACAGGAACAGACACAGTAAGGCACTGCAGAACAGACATGGAACAGGCAGGATCAGAAGCAGTTAGCACTGCCAGGCTATCAGATGCAGTTGGAGCACTGCTAAGCTAGACATGGAACAGAGTGGATCCAGACAGAGAACAGGTACAGAAAAGCAGGCAAGGAATGGACAAGGATAACAACATCAACACAGAACAGGTACAGAACATCAGATAAGGCAACAACAACAATGCAATGCTTTACCAGGCAACACCACATAGATGGGCAGATGGCAAAACCACCTGGGTCAGCAGCAAGGGGCTACACCCAGTAAGGCACAGGACATACTGACCCCCTGGGTGAGCAGCAAGATGCAACACCCAGCAAGGCAGAAGATAGACTGACCCCCAAGCCCCACAGCTCACAGATGGATATAGCTGCGATAACGAGGGCACCTAATAAGCCACACCCAGGCCCAGACCAGGGAATGTTAACCCCATCAGAACCAGTATCAACAAGAAACACAGAGCATACCGTACAATCACAAGTGAATCCAAACTTAGTCCCTGTTCACACTGAAGGCTGCAGCCAGCATTCAGCCCCAAGCAACCAGCATACACAGGTGTCAGTCTGCAGTCAGTACGCAAGAGAGCCTGAAGACAGCCTACATGGCAACAGTGACAAGAACTGCACAGAGAAGCAGACACGGAGAGTGCAAACATTCACAGGAAGCGGTTCACATAAAACACCACAGCCAGCACGCAGCCCCAAGCAACCAGCATACACAGGTGTCAGCCTGCAGCCAGTACATGAGAGGCCATGCAGCCAGCATACACAGCCACAACTGTCACAGTTAACTGCACCATAACACTATGTTGCCCACTATACAATGTACGACGTTGTGCTTGGTTAGCTCCAAGGAGGCTTCCAAGCACCGTAGCCTCCTCAGACAGCTGATCGGTGGGGGTGCTAGGAGTTGGATCCTCTCGAATCTGATATCAATGATCTATCTTGAGGATAGGCCATCAGTATGAAATTCCTGGAAAACCCTTTTAAAGAGGACCTTTCACCGGATTTTATTAATTGAAATAAGTACCTGTACTTGTGGGTTACCCCCCTCTGATGATGTCACCCTGCCTGTTTTGTTAAAATAGCTCTCCTACGCTGTTCTGTGCCCCCCGGTATTTTCCTCGCTCAGTATTCAAATACATCGGAACAATGAGGAGGAGACTGATTCTTTCTCTGTGGGCGTCTCCTTCTCCCTGGCCGTAGCGCTGTCCAATCGCATCGGAGAGCGTCACAGCCAGGGAGGTGTTTTCTCCCTGGCTGTGACGCTCTCTGCTATGATTGGACAGAGCTACAGCCAGTGGGGAAGGAGACGCCCATTGAGAAACCCTGGCGTATTCTCCTCCCTGTTCCGATGCTCAGTATTTGCATACTGAGCGGGGAAAAATACTGGGGGGGGGGCACAGAGCGGCATAGGAGCGCTATATTAACAAAACACTGATAACACCGATAACACCCGTTTTTTATGTGCTCCCTAAGGTCCATAAAACCTTAATTGACCCCCCAGGTCGCCCAATAGTGGCCTCAGTGGGATCCATCTTATCCCCATTGGCAATAGTGCTGGAGAAGATACTTACACCCCTGATAAGGGATATTCCATCCTTTTTGGCAGATACTCAACATTTTCTCAGCACTATTGCCAATTAGGTCCGGTTCCGTCAGACAGTTTGTTGGTGACGATTGATGTGGTCAGCCTGTATACCTCTATTGAACACAGTGGAGGTATACAGGCTATAAGGTCATTTTTGGAAAGAAGTAATTATTCCATTATTGAACGTGAATTTTTTATACAGCTTCTTCACCTTGTCTTACATTAAAATTATTTCATGTTTGAAGATTCTTATTATCTGCAGAAATGGGGGACCGCGATGGGGTCGAATGTGGCCCCACCCTATGCAAATGCGTATATGTTGAAATTTGATGATGAATTTGTATACAATACTGAATGGTACCATAACCACATTTTATTGTGGAAAAGATTAATCGATGACATTTTTTGCATATGGGCGGGGCCACACGAGACCCTACATCTGAACCATGCGCGCACTGGTTTACAGTTCACAGTCACGTGTGATAATCACACGGTTAGTTTTCTGGATACAAGGGTAATTAAGGATTCAAATGGTAACCTTTCCATTGATTTATTCCGAAAAGAGACGGACAGGAATAGTATCCTCCACTTCACCAGTGCCCACCCACCTTCTTTGAAAAGAGCAATTCCGAAGTCCCAGTATCAGAGGGTTAGACGGATCGTTTCTAATCCCTCAATACAGGAAGTCAGAATTGAAGAAATGACCACGAGGTTTGAAGAAAGAGGGTACCCGTTATCAATCCTAACAAAGACCCTAAGTGAATTAAAAACTCCTTGTAGTTCTGGAAAAGAACAAGATAAAACCCCAAGAGTGGCATTGATCCACAAATACCATCCTTTTAACCAAAAATTGGATAATATTGTAAGAAAACACTGGCATTTGTTAGAAAAAGCATACCCTCAGATATGATCCGCCCCTTATTTGTAATAAAAAAAAACAAAGTTACAGGGACAAGCTAGTACGTGCGGATATTGGGAGTACTCGTGGTACCCTCAAACAGAGTGTACTGGTTACAAAGCGGAAGGGCACTTTTCCGTGTCTGCATTGCTTCCAGTGCTCTAATATAATAAAAGGGCCCAATATCTATCACCCACACACTGGACGTACATACCCAGTGAATGGCTTCTTCACGTGTGAATCAGCCAATGTTATATATTTGATAAAATGTCCATGTGGGTTACTATATATTGGTGAAACAATGCAGAACATTAGAGATCGCATTGGAAAGCATAAGTCCACTATCAGGACCAAGAATTTACTTTTACCAATCCCCTCCCACTTTGAGAAGTATAACCATACAATTGCTCAATTAAAGTTCCAGGTCATAGAGCGGGTCACCAGACCCAGACGGGGAGGTGACATTAAAAAGCTATTACTGCGTCGGGAGGCCTACTGGATCCATACCCTAGATACCCTACATCCAAGGGGTCTCAACAGAGATTATGAAATTATGCATATCTGAGATCTGGTTCTGTTTACCTGTGCAATTTTCTGTTTATCATCAAATATTAATTTATGTATCATTATTATTATTTTTTAGACATCAACTACCTAATGAAGGATTTTCTCTGCTGTGCTGGTATTTAATAACATTTAATAACTACTAATATGTGTTCTGATACCTGTGCCGTTTTCTTGATTGATTGATTCTGGATTGTTTATGTTACTATGTTACCAAGTATGTACCGCCCCTTTTGGGCGTCGACGTCACTGGGAGGTTTCCCATTCTCAATCATTGATGTGTGTATATATATCTGTTACCCACAATGTACATCTACTTGTTGAAAAAGGCAGTCTAGCCGAAACGCGTCCTAAAACATGGGACATATTGCTATATGACAATAAAAATTCTATGAGCATTCAAGCCACGTCTGCTGGGATTTTTCATTCAACTACACGTGGAACCGGTCCTATCCCGCGCGGCGTGCAATTCAGCGAGTGCTGGCCGACTCATCTTTCCATATTAACAAAACAGGCAGGGTGGGAGCATCAGCGGGGGTACCCCACAAGTACAGGTACTTATCTCAATTAATAAAATCCGGTGAAATGTCCTCTTTAAGTGAACATGCCATTGTAAGGCATTTATTAAGGCATCATGTTAATGTATAATTTATGTCTATATATTAAATGTTAACACAGCCTAACAAATTATGCACATGCCTGGCCCTCTATATTTCTGCATATATTTGACCTAAAACTACATCACGGGTGATGCTGGTCACCTTTGTGGCCTGCTTTTGGCTGCTACCACTCAGCCCCCCCTCCTTTCCCGTTGCCGAATGTTTTGAACTGTGCGACGGGGAGATGCAGTGGTGGCTGTGCAGGGATTCAGAGTGACGCAGGTGCCAGGGATCGGGTAAGTATCGTTGTAATGGTCCGTTTCAGCAGACAAGGGGTTAAAATCCGTTCAGGCGATATGCCCCTTTCTGAGAGACAGGCACAGCTACTGCAAAACACCAAACCCCCGAACTGGATACAAAGTAGCACTCCAAACTGGAACCTCACGAATAGCTGCTAGCAGACGAACATGAATCAGCTTACACTCCTGGCAATCAGTCTCCAACAGCATACAGCGGATCCCCCCAATAACGAGACAAGGCTCCGTGTTGAGGGTCAAGCAGTGGTCTGAGGTGCTGGCACACCCAGCCTGGTTTTTATTACAGTTGTTGCAAATACAGGTCCGCCCACAGGGGTTTGAAATACAGCCAATCAATATGTTACAACACATACAATGTAAGTACACGCCCCTAGGGGACCAGAAGGAAGACTTCTGACATAGGACAGATATGCAGCACTGTAGGATATACAGAGACAATACATCCCCACAATGCATCATGGTTTCCTCCTCTCTGCCCTGGAGACACCCGAGGCGTAATCCAATTATCTCTCAAGACAAAGAGAAGTCACCAATACACATGTGCAGACAATAGGACAGACATCACCCTTTAAACACACAATGGGACAATGGCACAATAGAAACACACCCAGCATTTTCTCCCAAGCTGAAAAGTTCCACTTATTATAAATTGTTACAACTTTGTGAGTTTATATTGGCCATACATATAACTTACATTAATTTAAACAGTATAACTTGGGGACAAACCTATCCAAAATTCACTTGAATAGGTTCAGGGGTTTAAAAGTTAGTATATGGCCCATAATCCTGGGGCAAGAGGCCAGCAGCCAGGCCTCTCCAAAACCCAGTGGCGAGGTTGGTTTCGCCACAATCGTCTATAGGAGGGTCCCAGGCATTGTAGGGGGTATTTGTACTATTGGATAATGCCTTTAATAGTGTCTGTGCTGTTGGAGGAAGAGGCAAAGTTATGTGGATACACAGGCCTCTACATAACTTTGTCGCTTCTGCCAGCAGGATGTGCAACAATCTAAAATCTACCCCAACACTCTTGCTGGCATAGATTTAAGTAATTTTGTATGCCAAAAACTGGCTTAAAGATTGATGAATGAGACGAGTCTGAGGACCAGGCCTCCCGCCCACCCCACATTCCCTGTTTTAGACCTGTCAGCAAAGTGGCGTGAGTGGGGAATGTCTGAGATTTTTTGCAAAATGGCTTGTAACAAAATCTACAACTGATATATGTCACAAAATATATGCCCATTTTTTTTATTAATGGCCTCTTATTGCCCCCATTTGATATTAAAAATGGAACATGCCAGGTGTCTCCCTCCCTTTTCATCCTAGTTGCAGAGACCTTACTTAAATACATTCAGAAGACTCAGAAATATTAAAGATCCACTCTGGCTTATTTGAATACAAATGCCTTGCAGATGATCTTTTATTTATGGAAATGAATCCCGAAGGGGGCCTTAGTTATATTGCAGATAAGCTTGCTCGATTTGGTTCCCTTTCTAACTTCAAGGTGAATCTTGACAAGTAAGAAATGTTTAATGTCACCCTTCCACCCAAGAAAGCTGTCTTGATCGAACATGATTCTCACTTTAAATGGACAAAAACTCACTGAAATACTTAGTGATACCTCACTGTAACTATACTCCACAAATTAAACAGATCCTATGCACATATGATATCTCGCTTTTATCCTTTATGGGGTGGAGGAATCTATTAAAGGCTCATATAATAGCCAAAGTACTATACCTTTTGCAGATGGTTCCCATCTTACTGCCCATAGCATCTTCCGCACTACCTGCAGTCTCTTTTGTAAGTTTTTGTGGCAAGGTCGGTGTCCCGTCTAGCTTGCCTCTGCCCTCCTCTATCCTCTTATCCAGAGCCTGACTCCCCACAGGCTACCCCAGCAGAAGAGCTGGCATCTGGGCAGAGCGCAGTCAGCCTCTGCCCTTCCCTATCCTCTTCTCCAGAGCCGGACATCCCACAGGCTACCCCAGCGGAAGAGCTGGCATCTGGGCAGAGCGCAGTTGGCCTCTGCCCTCCTCTATCCTCTTCTCCAGAGCCGGACTTCCCACAGGCTACCCCAGCGGAAGCGCTGGCATCTGGGAAGAGCGCAGTCGGCCTCTGCCCTCCCCTATCCTCTTCTCCAGAGCCGGACTTCCCACAGGCTACCCCAGCAGAAGAGCTGGCATCGGGACAGAGCGCAGTCGGCCTCTGCCCACCAAGTACCTACAGCTCCAAGCTAGAGAGCAACAAGGAAGCAAGGAGTAGCAGATGCCCCCTCAACAGCTGGGGACATACAGAACAGAGCCAGGCCCCAAAATAAATTCAACTGGTCCAGTATTGGGTTGTGGGTGGACTGCCAGACTAACTCAAATACCGACCGGCATGAGGTCAGGTATCTGGTTAGTCTTCTTTGGGAGGGGGAGATGTGTGGCGAAACCAACCTCGCCACTGGGTTTCGGAGGGGCCTGGCTACCAGCCTCTTGCCTCAGGATTATGGGCCATACTAACTTTAAAGGAGCAGACAGACCGGCCGCACTGCTTAAATCTGTCTTTGCAATTGTATTTTGTTATGGGAGGGTACCCAGATAGCTAATTTTATTGTATTTGTGTATTCTGAGTGCCATTAACCTAATGATATGCACTCAGACTTGAGCTATCTGGGAATATGTTAAATGTCTGTGTTTGCTGTGGGGGTGTTACATTGTGTGTTTGGGTGGTGATTTCTGTCCTGTTGTCCCCACATGTGTATTGGCGATTTCCCTTTGTCTTGAGAGATAATTGGATTACTCCTCGGGTGTCTCCAAGGCAGAGAGGAAGAAACCATGATGCATTGTGGGGATGTATTGTGTCTGTGTATCCTGAGTGCTACGTATCTGTCCTGTGTCACAGTCTTCCTTCTGGTCCCCTAGGGGCGTGTACACCAGATGGGGACCTGCATAAATACGGGCGGGTAGCCCTCAATAAAGTGTTCCTGTTTTATCCTTCATCATATTGAGGCTGGTGTTTGGGTAACTGATCGACACTGGGGGATTGCTATACGCTGGGAGATTTGCTATACTCCCCTGGCTATAACTACTAGCTCTTTTAAGAGCTGTTCCTGCTCTCTGGTTTTAGGAGAGGTTCACCCACTGCCTTGTCGTAGGTCCAGGGTGGGTAGGAGACGGTGAGACCTCAACCAAGCTTCGGCGGTTCGTGGGGTCTGCAGTGCGTACGGTGTCAAGTGGAGTGCTTGGAGTCCTCGGAAAGCACTAGGAGCAACTATCAACGGAGGTACCCGGTCGGGGTGCCAGGAGATCCGTTACACTTAGTGATACCTCATAGCCTCAATGATTATATAGCTGTAACTATACTCCACAAATTAAACAGATCCTATGCACATATGATATCTCGCTTTTATCCTTTATGGGGTGGAGGAATCTATTAAAGGCTCATATAATAGCCAAAGTACTATAGCTTTTGCAGATGGTTCCCATCTTACTGCCCATAGCATCTTCCGCACTACCTGCAGTCTCTTTTGTAAGTTTTTGTGGCAAGGTCGGTGTCCCATCTAGCTTATTCACTTCTAATTAAACATAAGAACAATGGGAGACTAGGATTTCTGGATGTCTTTAAATATTATAAAACTGTCCATCTTCAGAGATGACTAGAGTTTACTTACCCATCTAAACACTCAGGCATTTCACAACTGGGATAACTCACTGTAGGACTTCTTTAATGGGTCCCAGACCCTGAGGTCTACAAGAAAAACTATTTAGATCCGCTCATAAAAGGGACATGTGAAGTATGGGCTTCCCTACAGAGTAGTTTAGCTTATGATCTCTCTCTACCCTTAACTATCTGCTAGTCTTCTACCAGGTTTACTCTATGCAGCATTCAACCCATGACAGGGTATCTGGAACAAATTGCAGACACTCTGATCTTTTCCACAGGGATTGACAATTTAATAAAGAACTTATTGATGAAGATCTCAAGGTGACAGAACTCTCTTTCTCATTTGCACCACACTCATATGTAATGCAATCTCTACACAGTTCTTTACGAATCGTCCCCTGACAGAGTTGGAGAAAATGAGACCTGCCAATCACTTGGAAAATTTCCCACATTCACTCAAGAGTTGGTTGAGTGAGCTAGATGTCTTGCTCACAGACTCAGGAACCCAACAGATTTTAAAACTCTCTCATGGATTTTCTACATGCATGCTCTTACAAAAAAAACACCACAAATTATTAACCAGTGGGTTCTGCACTCCAGAGTGGCTGCACTCACATCATCTGATGAATAACAATTTATGTTGGAGATGTGGCAGGCACACGCACCCTCTCACACATCTGGTGATACTACTGTAGGATTAAACCCTACTGGAAACAGGTTGAGTCTACTATATGATGAGTAGAGATGAGCGAATTTAAGCTGACAAAGTGGAATTCTTTACGAATTTCAGGAAAAATTTGATTCACACCGAATGCAAATTTCCTCAAGCTTCATGGTTACAAATCACATTTTTCCTAAATACTAATTGAGGGGTGCAATAAACCATCTTTCACAAAATACTGATTGAGGAATGCTATTGCTATAGACCTTCTTCCACCAAATACTGATTGAGGGCTGAGATACACCTGCTTCCCCAAAATACTGATTGAGGGGTGCCATATACCTGTTTCCACCAAATACTTATTGAGGACAGCCAATTGAGACGTTTCAGCACATGGACACACCCCCAACCCTATAACAGAACCCGATCTGACAGCCATTTTACATTATGAGTTTTGGCAGTGTAGGGAGAGGTTGCATTTTGGAGCAGGGACAGTTAGGGACACCAAACTCTAGCTAATAGGGCCACAAAAGTCCTTTTAAGGATTGGTATAGGTGTGCTATCAATAGGTGTGATATAGAGGGGTGTGATATACTTATAATATACTTTCTAACATAGAAATTATATTATAGTGTATTTGTATTGTGCAGCAGTTGTGTGCGGTTTGCTGCGATACCGCAGCTAGCTAGAGGGACAAATGCTATTGGAGTAACTAATTTCAAAGGGTGTGATATACCTGTTGCCCCAAAAAAACTGCTGAGGGCTGCAATATTCCTTGTTCCACAAAATCCTGATTGAGGGGAGCTATATACCTGTTTCCACCAAATACTGATTGAGGGGTGCTATATACCAGTTTTCAACAAATACTGATTGAGGGGTGCTATATACCTGTTTCTGCCAAATTCTGATTGAGGGGTGCCATATACCTTCTTCCACAAAATACTGAATGAGGGGTGCTATTGCTATATAACTTCTTACAACAAATACTGATTGAGAGCTGCGATACACCTGCTGCCACAAAATACTGATTGAGGGGTGCCATATACCTGTTTCCGCCAAATATTGATTGAGGGGTAAGATACACCTGCTTACACAAAACACTGATTGAGGGGTGCCATATACCTGTTTCTGCCAACTACTGATTGAGGGGTGCTATATACCTTCTTCCACAAAATACTGATTGTGAGGTGCTATATACCTGTTTCCACCAAATACAGATTGAGGGGAGCTATATACCTTCTTTCACAAAATACTGATTGAGGGTGCTATTGCTATATACCATCTTCCACCAAATATGATTGAGGCCTGCGATACACCTGCTTCCACAAAATACTGATTGAGGAGTGCCATATACCTGTTTCCGCCAAATACTGATTGAGGGGTGCTATATACTTGTTTCCACCAAATACTGATTCAGGGGTGCAATAAACCATCTTCAACAAAATACTGATTGAGGAATGCTATTGCTATATACCTTCTTCCACCAAATATTGATTGAGGGCTGAGATACACCTGCTTCCCCAAAATACTTATTGAGGGGTGCCATATGCAGCACGCCAGACCTGCAGGGTATTGCGATAGTGAGGTCACGGTTATAAGCAATCGAGGGTTACTCACTGTTCATAGGAGAACCCTGGGCAGGCATGCGACAGTGAAGGAGAGGCTGACACAAAGTTCCTCTGGGGCACACTCTGTATGTAGGGACCAGGCCTGATGGTGGATGAGGTGCCCTGGATGTTGCAGGAGTTTTGAGTGCCTGGGGCAAGGTCCCTTTAAGGATCGTGACGCCAGTGCCTGTAACGGTGGCACACCGGTTTCCAGTAGCAATAAGTGAGGTACACAGGTGGTATAGTGAACCAAACGTTGCTTTACTTAAAACAGTCCAACTTTGTACATCAAGATGGTAATGCAGTCCCTTATATCATATGCTTCAAAAGCAGGCTTATTTTGAATACTGGCAGGTATAATCTTGCAAGATACTCAGAGGATAAACGATCAATGCTTCTCAGACCAGGCTGCACTATCTCACAGCTATTCTGGCTGGCTGTGTCCCAAGGCCCGTATGACTAATTGCTGGCTTTTATCCTTGGTAAATAATCTTCCTCCCGTATGTCTCCTTGCATTAACTTTATAGTTCCTCTGCCTCTCAGCTTACTTATCTTAATTGGATGCAATGGCACTGCTTGGCTTGAGGGTAACTGCAGGTTTCTCCCAGGAGGCAAATTCTTCTTCTGGGGTGACTCTTCTGAGCTAATCTTAGACTCAGGAACTTCAGGCTGACTAGGTTACACTTCTAGCCACCTGGACTGAACTAACTCTTCCCTGTCTGGGCCTACCTATTTATACTCAAGGCTCTCTAGCTCCCTCTAACGTCTAGGAGGCTGAACTACACCTTAACAGGCCTGACACCCAGATAACACAGGGAAATGCACATTAAACATCACATTAATGCAATAGACATGTTAACCCTTGTGTAGTGCCCACCTTTACCTAGTGGGACACTATATACACCCATGCTATGACGTTGCCCGTCCTCAGCGCAACATAAGGGGTCTGCCCAGCTGTAAACTGCAACCTGAAAGACAAAATGGAGAACATGCATATACAGTAACCACCACATTAGCAATATAAATATAACAAACAGTTTCACTGGAAAATGCGATGAAAAGGGGCGTCGTTCTCTTCTCTCAGGATAATATAAGGGAACAGGGGGCGCTGACCTGGCGCAGCATATCAATAATACCAGGATAGTCCATAATAAAAAAGTAGTCCCATAGAAAGTATAGAACAAAATAAGTTCTTGGAGGCTCAGAGAACAAAATGAGTCCGTACCCAAGGCTTGTAGAGGGTTAAACAGGGGTTTCCCGTGAGGGGCTACCTAGGCCCATAATGTAGTCTCCAAATCTCACAGGTCGGTGCCCCTTGGCAGACCTTCTTACTGGCGGAGACTCCTCCTGACTTGGTTCAGGAGGGTTGGAGGAGTCCACAGGCTCTGGAACTCTCTCAGGTACACTCTGGAACAGGTCATCCTGAGGTGAAGAAATAGCAGGAGCTGAAATGGGTTCATCCTGGGATGGAGGACCAACTGGGACAGGAGCTGGTACTACCAGGTTTAACCAGGGTGTGAGAAACCAATGAAGTGGATTTTTATCATGTATCAGGTTCTCAACAGCCTGCATAGGATCAGCAGGTTGGGCCGGCAACTCAGGCTCAGGAGACTCTGGCTCAATGTCCTCTGCTGCAGGTTCTCCTTCTATACAGGGTTTTAAACAATTTCTATGTACAACTTGGGAGCCTTTACCTTCTCTGGAGATTTGATAAATGTGAGCCTCAGCGTTAGGAATGGCAGAAATGACATAGGGAATCCTTTCCCACTTACTGTCCAATTTACTGGTTCGATGGTTGTTCTTCAGCCACACCAGGTCTCCTAGAGCTAAGGGTTCCGCATGAGCAGCCAGGTCATAGTCTCTTTGCTGTCGTTCCCGGGCATTCTCCATGCATTCCTGAACGATCTCTTTGGCATTGAGGAGACGTATTTGGTGCTCCACTACCCAATCAGTCTTCGGTAGTGGGTTAATGACATCAGGCACTTGTACATCTAGGGAGTGATCAGCAGGCAACCTTCCTTGACGGCCGAACATCAGATAGAAAGGTGTGTAACCGGTGGAGCAGTGAATTGTGTTCTTATAGGTATACATGAGTTGTGGCAGCAGAGTTGGCCAATTACCCCTTGTCTCTGGGGGTACTGCTCTCAGCATTTCAATGAGAGTTTGATTCATCTTTTCACAGAGTCCGTTACTATGCGGATGATAGGCGGTGGTCCGGACTTTCTGGCAATTATGCAGCAGGCACATCTCTTGGAACAGCTGTGACTCAAACGCAGACCCTTGGTCGGTGAGGATTCTCTCTGGGCAGCCGTAGGGCAGGAGGAAATGCTTCCAGAATGCCTCTGCTGTAGTCTTAGCTGTCAGGTCTTTCACAGGCACTGCTACGACAAACTTGGTGTAGTGATCAATAATGGTCATGGCATAAGTATACCCTGAGCGACTCGGCTCCAACTTCACATGATCAATAGCAACAAGTTCTAAAGGAGTTTTACTTACGATAGGATGGAGAGGCGCCCTCTGGTCATGGCGTTCAGTTCGCCCCACAGCACAGGCAGTGCATTCTCGGCACCATCTTCTCTCATCCCACTCCAATAGAATCTTCTGCGAATGGTGGCCTCAGTCTTCTGCACGCCGAAGTGTCCGGACTGGTTGTGATACATTTCTAACACCAGACTGGCATCTCAACGTGGTAGGAGGATCTGATATATCCTATCACAGGACACTGGATCCAGGCTCCTTCTAAGCAACAGGCCTTTTTGAAGGAAAAGTTGGTGGCGATGCCTCAACAGTCTCATTAGTTCTGGGTCTGCACTCTTCCTGCGGACTCTCTCAGGAGTTCTCCCACTGGTAAGGAAATCGAGCAGTTCACCGAGGACTCTACTTTCGGACTGGAGCTTAATCCACCTTTCTTGGTCGCCCCTGGACTCAGGAATATCTGATGAGGAAAGATCGGCAGCGGAGTGGTTTTTAGTCCGGATATTATCCTGCTGGGCAAATTTACTGTAAAATGCCGGCATTTCCACTTCTTCCCAGGCATCCGTTGGTTCATCTGGGGCTTCTGTAGTGGGGAGCTGAGACAGGGCATCAGCATTGTCATTGGAGCGGCCTGCCCGGTATTTCACAGTGAAGTCATAGTTGGCAAGGCGGGAGGCCCATCTTTGCTCCAGAGCCCCTAATTTGGCTGTATTCAGATGCGCCAGGGGTTATTGTCCGTGAAGGCAACAAATGGTCTTTGAACTTTTCAGTCACAGCCCACACTAAGGCAAGAAACTCCAGCTTGAAGGAACTGTAATTCTGGTCGTTCTTCTCAGCTCCCTTCAGGGATCTGCTGGCGTAGGCAATTACCCTCTCTTTGTTATCTTGCACTTGAGCCAACACAGCCCCCAGGCCTCTTTTACTAGCATCTGTATAGAGGTGGAACGGCTTCTGATAATCTGGGTAACCCAGAACAGGGGGTTTGGTCAGCTTTTTTTTTAGGAGCTGAAAAGCAATCTCCCTTTCTTTGTTCCACTCAACAGGAATAGGAGTCTTTGGACTCTTCTTGGGATGCACCCTCAGGAGTTCCTGGATTGGATCCGCAATTTGTGCAAAATGTGGGATGAAACGCCTATAATACCCCGCAAAGCTGAGAAAGCTTCTCACTAGAGTTGAGCGAACACCTGGATGTTCGGGTTCGACGAGTTTGGCCGAACTTTCGAAAAATGTTCGGGTTCGGGATCCGAACTCGACCCGAACTTCATCCCGAACCCGAACCCCATAGAAGTCAATGGGGACCCGAACTTTTGGGCACTAAAAAGGCTGTAAAACACACCCGGAAAGGGCTAGAGGGCTGCAAAAGGCAGCAAAATGTAGTTAAATCCCCTGCAAACAAATGTAGATAGGGAAATGATGAGTTAACATAAAATAAATAAAAATTAAACAATATTAATTGGAGTGAGGTCCCATAGCACAGAATCAGGCTTCAAGTCACCCACCAATGGAGAAGGTCACTTACTATTATTTTGACCACAGCATCCAGACAAAGGAGAGAGGTCCCACAGCAGAGAACCAGGCATCATATCACCCACCACAGGAGTAGGCCACCATTTAGTTACTTTGACCCCTACACCCAGACGGAGGAGAGAGGTTACACAGCAGAGAATCAGGCATTTAGATCACCCACCACAGGAGTAGGCCACCATTGAATCAGACCCCGGCAACCATGTCAGATGGCACAAGCATAAGCTTTATATCAATCAGCACAGGAGAAGGCGACTTTGACAGACTTTGACCCCTACACCCGGACGGAGGAGAGAGGTTTCAAAGCAGAGAATCAGGCATTTAGATCACCCACCACAGGAGTAGGCCCCAATTTAATGGGACCCCGGCAACCATGTCAGATGGCACAACCATCAGCTTCATATCAATCAGCACAGGAGAAGGCGACTTTGAAAGACTTTGACCCCTACACCCAGACGGAGGAGAGAGGTTTCACAGCAGAGAATCAGGCATTTAGATCACCCACCACAGGAGTAGGCCCCCATTGAATCAGACCCTGGCAACCATGTCAGATGGCACAACCATCAGCTTTATATAAATCAGCACAGGAGAAGGCGACTTTGAAAGACTTTGACCCCTACACCCAGATGGAGGAGAGAGGTTTCACAGCAGAGAATCAGGCATCATATCAACCACCACAGGAGAAGCCACCATTTAGTTACTTTGACCCCTGCACCCAGGAAGAGGAGAGAGGCACCACAGCACATATTCTGGCATCATATCAGCCACCACAGGAGAAGCCACCATTGAGTTACTTTGACCCCCGCACCCAGGAAGAGGAGAGAGGCACCACAGCACATATTCTGGCATCATATCAGCCACCACAGGAGAAGCCACCATTGAGTTACTTTGACCCCCGCACCCAGGAAGAGGAGAGAGGCACCACAGCACATATTCTGGCATCATATCAGCCACCACAGGAGAAGCCACCATTTAGTTACTTTGACCCCTTCACCCAAACAGAGGAGAGAGGTTCCACATCAGAGAATCAGGCATCATATCAACCACCACAGGAGTAGGCCACAATTTAGTTTATTTGACCCCTGCACCCAGGAAGAGGAGAGAGGCCCCACAGCACATATTCTGGCATCATATCACACACCACAGGAGAAGGCCTCTTTCAGTGATTTAGGCCTTTGGACCCAGACAGAGGAGAGAGGTCAGAGATTAGCTTCATATCCCCCAGCACAGCAGAAGACCGCTTTATTTGACTTAGGCCTCAGCACCCAGACAGAAGACAGAGGTAGCATGGCAGAGGTTATGACTTCATGTCACCCGTTAGTTTAACCGGCCACTTTCATCTGGTTAGGCCCCGGCGCCCAGACAGAGAAGAGTTTCATTCAACTGTGGGTTTCATAAAATTTGTATCAAATAAAGAAGTGGCCCGTAGCACAACAAGACATGTTTTAGGCAGTTAATAAGGACTACTCTGCACAAGGGAGGGACAGGTCCTGTGGGATCCATGCCTGGTTCATCTTTATGAAGGTCAGCTTGTCCACGTTGGCTGTGGACAGGCGGCTGCGCTTGTCAGTAATGACGCCCCCTGCCGTGCTGAATACGCGTTCAGATAAAACGCTGGCCGCTGGGCAGGAAAGCACCTCCAAGGCATAACATGCTAACTCTGGCCACGTGGACAATTTCGAAACCCAGTAGTTGAATGGGGCCGAACCATCCGTCAGGATGTGGAGGGGTGTGCAGACATACTGTTCAACCATGTTAGTGAAATGCTGCCTCCTGCTAACACGTTCCGTATCAGGTGTCGGTGCAGATAGCTGTGGCGTGGAGACAAAACTTTTCCACATTTCTGCCATGCTAACCCTGCCCTCAGATGAGCTGGCCGTGACACAGCTGCGTTGGCGACCTCTTGCCACTCCTCTGCCTTCACCTTCCACCTGTTCCCCTGTGACATGTGGGAATGCTCTCAAGAGCGCCTCTATCAGCGTGCGCTTGTACTCGCGCATCTTACGGTCGCGCTCCAGTTCAGGAATTAAAGTGGGCACATTGTCTTTATACCGGGGATCCAGCAGGGTGGCCACCCAGTAGTCTGCACACGTTAAAACGTGGGCAACTCTGCTGTCGTTGCGCAGGCATTGGAGCATATATTCGCTCATGTGGGCCAGGCTACCCATGGGTAAGGACAAGCTGTCCTCTGTGGGAGGCGTATCGTCATCGTCCACCGTATCCCCCCAGCCACGCACCAGTGATGGGCCTGGGCTGCCACCCCGCTGTGAACTTGCGTCATCCTCGTCCCCCTCCACCTCCTCCTCCTCATCCTCCTCGTCCTCCAGTACAGTGCCTTGGCTGGCGACTTGTGAACCTGTCCTCTGCTGCTTAAACAAACCTCCCTCTGAGCCACTTCGAACAGACTGGCCCGAAAGTGTTAGAAACGAGCCCTCATCCTCCTCCTCCTCCTCCACCTGGGCCACCTCCTCTAACATCATTGCCCTAAGTGTTTTCTCAAGGAGACATAGAAGTGGTATTGTAACGCTGATAACAGTGTCATCGCCACTGGCCATGTTGGTGGAGTACTCGAAACAGCGCAGCAGGGCACACAGGTCTCGCATGGAGGCCCAATCATTGGTGGTGAAGTGGTGCTGTTCGGCAGTACGACTGACGCGAGCGTGCTGCAGCTGAAACTCCACTATGGCCTGCTGCTGCTCGCACAGTCTCTCCAGCATGTGCAAGGTGGAGTTCCACCGGGTGGGCACGTCGCATATGAGGCGGTGAGCGGGAAGGCCGAAGTTCCGCTGTAGCGCAGACAGGCGAGCAGCGGCAGGATGTGAACGGCGGAAGCGCGCACAGACGGCCCGCACTTTATGCAGCAGCTCTGACATGTTGGGGTAGTGGTGAATGAACCTCTGCACCACCAAGTTCAGCACATGCGCCAGGCAAGGGATGTGCGTCAAACCGGCTAGTCCCAGAGCTGCCACGAGATTTCGCCCATTATCGCATACCACCAGGCCTGGCTTGAGGCCCACCGGCAGAAACCACTCGTCGGTCTGTTGTTCAATACCCCGCCACAACTCCTGTGCGGTGTGGGGCCTGTCCCCCAAACATATGAGTTTCAGAATGGCCTGCTGACGTTTACCCCGGGCTGTGCTGAAGTTGGTGGTGAAGGTGTGTGGCTGACCGGATGAGCTGGTGGAAGCAGTGGAGGAGGAAGCCGAGTAGGAGGAGGAGGCTACAGGAGGCAGAGAATGATGCCCTGCGATCCTAGGGGGCGGAAGGACGTGCGCCAAGGAACTGTCCGCCGGGGGCCCAGCCGCCACTACATTCATCCAGTGTGCAGTTAGTGAGATATAGCGTCCCTGGCCGTGCTTACTGGTCCACGTATCTGTGGTTAGGTGGACCTTGCCACAAATGGCGTTGCGCAGTGCACACTTGATTTTATCGGACACTTGCATGTGCAGGGAAGGCACGGCTGTCTTGGAGAAGTAGTGGCGGCTGGGAACCACATACTGCGGGACAGCCATGGCCATCAGCTGTTTGAAGCTGTCTGTGTCCACCAGCCGGAATGACAGCATTTCAAAGGCCAGCAGTTTAGAAATGCTGGCGTTCAGGCCAAGGGCTCGAGGGTGACTCGGGGGGAATTTGCGCTTCCTCTCTAAGGTTTGAGATATTGAGAGCTGAACGCTGCTGTGTGATATAGTGGAGACGCTAGTTGACGGTGGCGGTGGTGGTGGTGTCGGTGGCACATCCTCTGTTTGCTGCTCGGCAGGTGGCAACATTCCTCTCGAGGCGGAAGCCGAGGCAGCAGCGGTAGAGGGAGCAGGGGGAGCCTCAGCGAGTGCCTGGTTTTTAAGGTGTGTACCCCACTGCAGTTCATGCTTTGCATGTAGATGCCTGGTCATGCAGGTTGTGCTGAGGTTCAGAACGTTAATGCCTCGCCTCAGGCTCTGATGGCAGAGCGTGCAAGTCACTCGGGTCTTGTCGGTAGGACATTGTTTAAAGAAGTGCCATGCCAGGGAACTCTTTGAAGCTGCCTTTGTGGGGCTGGGTCCCTGTTGGCGATGTCCAGTAGCAGGCGAACTCTGGGGGCGGCGGCTCGTCTGCTTTGGCCCCCTGCTCCCTCTTTGGCTTCGCTGTTGTCTCTGTCTCACCACTACCTCTTCCTCTGAACTGTGAAAGTCATCGCCACGACCTTCAGTCCATGTGGGGTCTAAGACCTCATCGTCCTCTGCATCGTCTTCCACCCAGTCTCCCTCCCTGACCTCCTCCTGTTCAGTCTGCACACTGCAAAAAGACGCGGCAGTGGGCACCTGTGTTTCGTCATCATCAGAGAGTCGGTGACTCTGCTGTGGTGGTATTCCCATGTCCTCTTCATCTGGAGACATAAGTGGTTGTGCGTCAGTGCATGGTATGTCTTCCTCCACTGGGGAAGGGATAGGTGGACGCCCCTGGGAAACCCTGGAAGCAGAGTCTTCAAACAGAAGAAGAGACTGCTGCATAACTTGTGGCTCAGACCGTTTCCCTGATATGCTTGGGGGTGATGTGACAGACTGATGGGCTTGGTTTTCAGGTGCCACCTGTGCGCTTTCCGCAGAAGACTGGGTGGAAGACCATGTGGTGAACGTGCTGGAAGCACTGTCGGCCACCCAATCGATTAATGCCTGTACCTGCTCAGGCCTTACCATCCTAAGAGCGTCATTGGGCCCCACGAGATATTGCGGTACATTCTGCCGGCTAGTTGAGGGAGTTCGTTCCCTACTGTGTGCGCCTGGGGCCGAACGGCCACGTCCTCTACCAGCAACAGAGGCTCCACGGACACCACCACGACCGCGTCCTCGTCCACAATAAAATATATTATTTTTTATAAGCAAAATCCCCTCACTGGAATACTTTCAGTCTTTTGACTGTATGGATTACAGATGGAATGACTGTTATATGTGAGTACCGCTTTCTTTGACAGATTCTAGTATGGGTACATATATGTTTTCCCAACCCCAGCACATTAGTTTGCTAATTCCAGATGTATGAAACGCAGGCCTAACTGTATCTAGTATATTGAACGCCAGATAAACTAACTTGGCCTTTTTTAAATAAAAAAAATTCCCTCACTGGAATACTTTCAGTCTTTTGACTGTATGGATTACAGATGGAATGACTGTTATACGTGAGTACCGCTTTCTTTGACAGATTCTAGTATGGGTACATATATGTTTTCCCAACCCCAGCACATTAGTTTGCTAATTCCAGATGTATGAAACGCAGGCCTAACTGTATCTAGTATATTGAACGCCAGATAAACTAACTTGGCCTTTTTTAAATAAAAAAAATTCCCTCACTGGAATACTTTCAGTCTTTTGACTGTATGGATTACAGATGGAATGACTGTTATATGTGAGTACCGCTTTCTTTGACAGATTCTAGTATGGGTACATATATGTTTTCCCAACCCCAGCACATTAGTTTGCTAATTCCAGATGTATGAAACGCAGGCCTAACTGTATCTAGTATATTGAACGCCAGATAAACTAACTTGGCCTTTTTTAAATAAAAAAAAAATTCCCTCACTGGAATACTTTATGGCTTTTGACTGTATGGATTACAGATGGAATGACTGTTATATGTGAGTACCGCTTTCTTTGACAGATTCTAGTATGGGTACATATATGTTTTCCCAACCCCAGCACATTAGTTTGCTAATTCCAGATGTATGAAACGCAGGCCTAACTGTATCTAGTATATTGAACGCCAGATAAACTAACTTGGCCTTTTTTAAATAAAAAAAATTCCCTCACTGGAATACTTTCAGTCTTTTGACTGTATGGATTACAGATGGAATGACTGTTATATGTGAGTACCGCTTTCTTTGACAGATTCTAGTATGGGTACATATATGTTTTCCCAACCCCAGCACATTAGTTTTCGAATTCCAGATGTATGAAACGCAGGCCTAACTGTATCTAGTATATTGAACGCCAGATAAACTAACTTGGCCTTTTTTAAATAAAAAAAAAATTCCCTCACTGGAATACTTTATGGCTTTTCACTGTATGGATTACAGGTGGACTGGTATTAGTAGGGGTGACACAAGCACACCCAAGTCCCTGATGTAGGATTTCTATGGCACAGACCACTATTACAAGTGATTAATGGACGTTGGGAGAGATTGTGCTGCAGCACTAGTCCCAAGATGGCCGCCGCCTATCAGCCCAGTAACATGTGACACAAAATGGTCTGCACAACCTTTAAAAAAAATAGCCTTGGACTGTGCTGCTAAATCGCTATTGGTCTGAATCCCAGGTGTAGATGTCTGACTTGTTTGGAGCTTTGGAATGCACACTGTGGCAGCTTCTGCTGCAGCACTACAAGTCGCAAAATGGCGGCCGGCGGTCAGCCCAGGTACATGTGGATGGAAAAATCACTCTGGCCACTCTAAAAATAGCCAATCCCTATCAAAAAAGCAGCTCAGCTGCAGTTGTTCAGATGAATCACAGGTGGAGGAGAGAAATTTGCTTCCAGTTATTCAATTATCCCTGCCTATTCTCGCCCTAGCATCAGCTGCGTCTATCCCTGTTCTATTCACATCGGGAGTGAGCACGTCCCGACGTGCGCACAAGCTTATAAAGAGGCTGAGTCACATGCTGCACTTGGCCAATCACAGCCTTGCCAATAGTAGGCATGGCTGCGATGGCATCTTAGGGCAAGTAGTATGATGCATGTTGATTGGCTGCTTTGCAGCCTTTCAAAATGCGCCAAAATACATGCCGAACGACGAACCCGAACCCGAACTTTTACGAAAAAGTTCGGGTTCGGGTCCGTGTCACGAACACCCCAAAATTCGGTACGGACCCGAACTATGCTCGAACTGTTCGCTCAACACTACTTCTCACCTCTTTCACGGTGGTAGGAGTAGGCCAATTGCTGACAGCAGCAAGTTTATCAGTACTCCTTCGGCACTGACAACGTGCCCTAGGTATTTTACTGCTGGTTTCAGCAGGTAGCACTTGGATGGCTTGATTTTGAGGCCATATTTAGTGAGGACTTGGAACACTTCCGCCAGGTGTTTTAGGTGGTCCTCATACGTCTTGGAGTATATAATGTCATCTAAATATAACAATACAGTTTCAAAGTTCCTATGGCCTAAACAATGTTCCATCAACCGTTGGAACGTCCCTGGAGCGTTACACAATCCAAACGGCATGTAGTTAAATTCAAACAGGCCCATAGGTGTAGTGAAAGCGGTCTGTTCTCGATCTTCTGGGGCCATAGGTACTTGCCAGTACCCACTGGTTAAGTTCAGGGTGGAGAAATAGGCTGATGACCCCAGGGCAGTCAAGGACTCCTCAATGTGTGGTAATGGATAGGCATCTTTGTGGGTGATTTGATTGATCTTTCTGTAATATACGCAGAACCTTATACTGCCATCTTCTTTTCGCACAAGGACTAGGGGCGCAGCCCAGGGACTGTGACTTTCCCGGATTATATTAGAGTCTTTCATCTCTTGTATCATCTCTTTCACAGACTGATAAGTAGTAGGTGGTATGGGTCTGTGTCTCTCCTTGATAGGAGGATGAGAGCCAGTGGGTATGGTATGTTGGATTACACTGACCTCTCCATAGTCCATGGAGTGCTTGCTGAAAGCCTTGTGATGTTCTCTCGCTAGCTTCAGAACTCCCTCTATTTGCTCCTTTGGGGTGGATTCGTTCCCCACATGAAGCTCTTCCCACCAGGATGTTGTCGGGGTGCTGGCGGTGGCGCTGCTGCTCTGTGTGGTCTGGAACACCTCCATGGCAGGCAGACGGATCACATCCTGGAAAGACACCTGGAAAAGCTGAGCAACAAGTACAAAAGCTGTCTGCCGTTATCTACCTAAAAAGTGACCAAGCCCTACTGTTTATTGAAAAATTTCTGGGCCAAAGAACTCTCATAAATTGCGGTATGAAGAACTGTATATTGCATGGACTGTTTTCTGCTTATTTAGCCACCGCTTGCTGTTAGTGAATAGACAGCGTTTTGCTCAAATATGGCCGCTTAACCTGACCGGATTAAAAGTGCGCCTGGTTGTGCCCGTTTGGCGCAAAAAAGTACAAGGTGAAGTTACCGCCCAGCCTGCAAGGAGGAAAAACGCCGCCCTGTCTGGAAAAAGTGCCGCCTACCTGAATCCCGGAGCTGCAAGAGGCCGCGCCTACCTTCTGACGCTGAGCGTGGAACCGTCTCTATGAGGCGGTGAGCGGGAAGGCTGAAGTTACGCTACAGCGCTGACAGGCGAGCAGCAGCAGGGTGAGAACGCCGAAAGGACGCACAGACGGCCCGCACTTTATGCAGCAGCTCTGACTAATTTTTAAGGAATCTCTGCACCACCAAATTCACATATGCGCCAGGCAAGGGATGTGCGTCAAACTAGCTAGTCCCAGAGCTTCTACGAGATTTCGCCCATTATCGCACACCACCAGGCCGGGCTTGAGGCTGACTGGCACAAACCACTTGTTTTAGAAATATTAATATTAGAAATCCGCTCGCATCAGGCTTTGTGTAAGGAAAGGTAAAAATCTCAACCGTAGTCAGTCAAAGGTGTTTTCATGTTAAGTTCTGCTGAGCAACTGACCCTCCTCCACACTCTGCTCACCATTTATTTAATCACAGTAACAATAGAAACGGGCTGGCTACTCACCCGACCACTTACTTCATGTAACAAGGATACAGAAAGTGATGACACAGAAAGATGAGACTTGTCAAAGGACAGGGGAGGGCATCAACGTGGCTGGACAGTGCAATGCACACACCCAAGTCCCTGTATAAGGAAGGATGAGTCATGTCCATTGTCTGACCAGCCAGCTGGTCGCCCATACCCCATCACTGTCAGCATGTATACCATTCAATACTGCTCAAAGTGACCAGTATCTAGTGAAGATCATTCTACTGGTTCTTAAAGGTTTGAGACTATCTGCGAGACATTGCTACGGCTATTGTCAGCATACAGTACGAGTATACCGACAAGGCAGATATGCATGTCTTAAAGCAGATATGTATCCAGAAAGGGATAGTGAAGCCGCAGCAGAGGTATAATATGTATCTCTCGTTATGCAGACTTCACTTCTCTAATGTGTATAGACATTTGAAGAGAAGAAGCCCAGTGCATTGCACTTAGTGATCACAAACTGGCAAACGCCCCCCTACACACTGAGAACACATCTCCAAGCCCATGAGAAGGTTTTCATACTGACGGTTTTACCACTGGTCCCGATTCAACCCAAGTACCCTCTGCTAGAGCGTTCTTTGGCTAAATCCGACACAGGGAGACAGATGACAAGCTATAAAAACACACACATCCTAAGATAAAATGTCCGCATAATAAAATTTCCACAACACACTCATCGGTCTATGAAAAAAGGGGATAAGACATTCTTCAGATATATAAATGAAAAAAGGAAATTAAAACAAGGAATAACTAAATTAAAAACAAAGGACGGAAGGTATGTAGAAGAGAATAAAGGGCTAGCCGACTGCCTTAATGAATACTTCTGTTCAGTTTTTACAAAAGAAAAAGGAGAAGGACCTCCACTAGAAAGAATGACTATTAAATCGTTTGATGCATGTATCTTTACAGAGGAAGATGTTCTAAGTTTGCTGTCTAAGGTGAAGACAGATAAGTCACAGGGGCCTGATGAGATACACCCAAAATTATTAAAAGAGCTTAGTGGTGAGCTGGCAAAACCGTTAACAGATTTATTTAACCAATCATTAGTAACAGGAGTCGTCCCGGAAGATTGGAAATTGGCAAATGTCGTGCCCATTCACAAGAAAGGTAGTAGGGAGGAATCAAGCAACTATAGACCAGTGAGTCTGACATCAATAGTAGGCAAATTAATGGAAACCCTATTAAAGGATAGGATTGTGGAACATCTAAAATCCCATGGATTGCAAGATGAAAAACAACATGGGTTTACTTCAGGGAGATCATGTCAAACAAATCTTATAGATTTTTTTGACTGGGTGAATAAAATAATAGACGGTGGAGGTGCAGTAGACATCGCATATCTAGATTTTAGTAAGGCTTTTGACACTGTCCCACATAGAAGACTTATCAATAAACTGCAGTCATTGAGCATGGACTCCCATATTGTTGAGTGGATTAGGCAGTGGCTGAGTGACAGACAACAGAGGGTTGTAGTCAATGGAGAACATTCAAAACAAGGTCATGTTACCAGTGGGGTTCCACAGGGATCTGTACTGGGACCGATTTTGTTTAATATCTTCATAAGTGATATTGCAAAAGGCCTCGCTGGTAAGGTTTGTCTTTTTGCTGATGACACAAAGATATGTAACAGGGTTGATGTTCCTGGAGGGAAACACCAAATGGAAAAGGATTTAGGAAAACTAGAAGAATGGTCAGAACTCTGGAAACTGAAATTTAATGTGGATAAGTGCAAGATAATGCACCTGGGGCGTAAAAACCCAAGGGCAGAATATAGAATATTTGACACAGTCCTGACCTCAGTATCTGAGGAAAGGGATTTAGGAGTAATTATTTCAGAAGACTTAAAGGTGGGAAGACAATGTAATAGAGCAGCACGAAATGCCAGCAGAATGCTTGGATGTATAGGGAGAGGTATAAGCAGTAGAAAGAGTGAAGTGCTTATGCCGCTGTACAGAACACTGGTGAGACCTCACTTGGAGTATTGTGCGCAGTACTGGAGGCCATATCTCCAGAAGGATATAGATACTCTAGAGAGAGTTCAGAGAAGAGCTACTAAACTAGTACATGGATTGCAGGATAAAACTTACCAGGAAAGGTTAAAGGACCTTAATATGTATAGCTTGGAAGAAAGAAGAGACAGAGGGGATATGATAGAAACTTTTAAATACATAAAGGGAATCAACTCGGTAAAGGAAGAGAGCATATTTAAAAGAAGAAAAACTACCACAAGAGGACACAGTTTTAAATTAGAGGGGCAAAGGTTTAAAAGTAATATAAGGAAGTATTACTTTACTGAGAGAGTAGTGGATGCATGGAATAGCCTTCCTGCAGAAGTGGTAGCTGCAAATACAGTGAAGGGGTTTAAGCATGCATGGGATAGGCATAAGGCCATCCTTCATATAAGATAGGGCCGGGGGCTATCCATAGTATTCAGTATATTGGGCAGACTAGATGGGCCAAATGGTTCTTATCTGCCGACACATTCTATGTTTCTATGTTTCTATGTTGTTCAAGGCACGTCCACAGGTCCTGCGCGGTGTGGGATAAGTTTTAAAACTGCCTGCTGTCGTTTACTTCTGGCTGTGCTGAAGTTGGTGGTGAAGGTGTTACGCTGACCGGATGAGGAGCTGGTAGAGGATGAGGAAGCAGAATAGGAGGAGGAAGCAACAGGCAAACTGAAGCGCCTGCAATCCTCGGTGGTGGAAGGACATGCGCCAAGCTGCTATCTGCCTCAGGCCCATCCGCCACTGCATTTACCCATTGTGCTGTTATGGAGATATAATGGCCCTGACCGTGCTTACTAGTCCATGTGTCCGTAGTCAGGTGCACCTTGCCACAGATGGCGTTGCGCAATGCACACCTGATTTTGTCCCCTACTTGGTTGTGCAGGGAAGGGATGGCTCGCCTTGAAAAGTAGTGGCGGCTGGGCACGACGTACTGTGGGACAACCACCACCATAAGGCCTTTAAAACTATCCGTCTCCAGCAGACGGAATGACAGCATTTCAAAGGCCAGTAATTTAGAAATGCTGGCATTCAGGGCTAGGGATCGCGGGTGGGTAGGGGGTTACTTCCTCTTCCTCTCCAGCGTTTGGTAGATGGAGAGCTGAACGCTTCCTTGGGACATTGTGGAGATGCTTGGTGACCCAGGTGTTGGTGTTGCTGGCAGATCCTCTGTTTACGGGGTGGAAGGTGGCACTGTCACTCCAGAGGTGGATGAAGAGGCCGAGACTGTAGCAGAAGAGGAAGCAGGAGGAGCCAGAGACCTTTCTTGGTTTTTGAGATGTCTACTCCACTGCAGCTCGTGCTTTGCACTTAAATGCCTGGTCATGCAGGTTGTGCTCAGGTTGAGAACGTTAATGCCTCGCTTCAGGCTCTGATTGCACAGCGTGCAAACCACTCGTGTCTTGACGTCAGCACATTGTCTGAAGAACTGCCACGCCAGAGAACTCCTTGGAGCTGGCTTTGATGTGCTCGGTCCCTTGCTGTGGTGGGCAGTAGCAGGCATACTGTCTAGAGGACGGCCGCTCTGCTTTTGCACCCTGCTCCCTCTTCTGCTGTGCTGGTGGCTCTGTGCGATCACAGCCTCTTCCTCCGAACTACATAGGTCACTCGCATGACCTTGATTCCATGTGGGGTCGAGGACCTCATCGTCCTCCACATCATCTTCCACCCAGTTTTCACCCCTGCCTTCCTTGTCGGTCTGCACACTTTCGAAAGCCCCAGCAGTTGGCACCTCTGTTTCTTCATCATCTGAGATGTGCTGCGATGGTCTTCCCATGTACTCATTTTGAAAGATAAGTGGTTGGGCATCGGTCCACTTAATCTCTTCCACTTCTGGGGCAGGGCTAGGTGGATGGCCGTGGGAAACCCTGCTAGCAGAGTCATCAAAAAGCAGAAGAGACTGCTGCATGACTTGGGGCTCAGACTGCTTAACTGATTTGCAAGAGGGTGAGGTGAAAGACTGATGGACATCGGCTGCAGGTGCCAACTGTGGTTTTTCAGCAGGAGACTGGGTGGGAGACAATGTGAAGGAACTGGATCCACTGTCAGCAACCCAATCTACTATCGCCTGTACTTGTTCGGGCCTCACCATTCGTAGAGCCGCATTAAGCCCGACCAAATACAGCTGCAGGTTCTGTCGCCTACTCGCACCTGAGAAAAGGGTTTCACTTGTGCATGTAACTGGCACAGATCGACCACGTCCTCTCCCTGCAACAGGAGCTCCACCAGCAGTACCGTGACCGGGGCCACGTCCCTTATTTGACGCTCTCCTCATATTTCTCGAATTTAGGATCTTGCACTAAATGGGTGTTTAATTAATAGTAGAATAGAACAACAGTATGTAAAGGGTGTATTTCACACGGCCTGAACCAGACTAGGCATCAATTAAAGATTTCTTTGCCCAAAATGGCTGTATTTCAAATGCCTGAATCAAACCCCTGTATGTAAAGGGTGTATCTCACACGGCCTGAACCAGTGTAGGCCTGAATTAAAGATTTATTTGTCCAAAATAGCTGTATTTCAAATGCCTGAATCAAACCCCTGTATGAAAAGTCACACGGCCTGAACCACTGTAGGCCTGAATTAAAGATTTTTTTGCCCAAAATGGCTGCATTTCAAATGCCTGAATCAAACCCCTGTATGTATAGGGTGTATCTCACACGTCCTGAACCACTGTAGGCCTGAATTAAAGATTTCTTTGCCCAAAATGGCTGTATTTCAAATCCCTGAATCAAACCCCTGTATTTTGAGGGTGTATCTCACACGGCTTGAACCAGTGTAGGCCTGAATTAAAGATTTCTTTGCCCAAAATGGCTGTATTTCAAATGCCTAAATCAAACCCCTGTATGTAAAGGGTATATATCACAGAGCCTGAACCAATGTAGGCCTGAATTAAAGATTTCTTTGCCCAAAATGGCTGTATTTCAAATGCCTGAATCAAACCCCTGTATGTAAAGGGTGTATCTCACACGGCCTGAACCACTGTAGGCCTGAATTAAATATTGGTGCACGAAATGGCGGTATTTCAAATCTCTGAATCTAACCCAAATGTATTAAGGATGTATTTTACAATGACATATGCAGCAAAGGCTGCCAAATAAACTTTTTTGCCAAAACGGGTGTTTGTTTAATAACTCAATATGGCAGCAGTGTATAACCGAGGAATTTCAAGCGTGCTTATGCTGCAAGGCCTGAAATATTGTGTATTTTGACCCAAAAAGGGTGTTTTTTTAATGAAAGAATATAAGCCCTGTATATACAGGGTGTATCTCACACGGCCTAACCCACAGTGGGCCGGAATTAAAGATTGGTGCACCAAATGGCGGTATTTCCAATATCTGAATCTAACCCAAATGTATTAAGGGTGTATCTCACAATGACATCTGCATCAAAGGCTGCCAACAATTTTTTTTTGCCCAAAAGAGGGTTTGTTTAACAACTGAATTTGACAGCAGTTTTTAAGCCTGAAATTTCACACGTGCTGATGCTGCAAGGCCTGAAAATAGTGTTTTTTGAAAAAAAGTGTGTATTTAAAACCCCAGAAAATGATGGGTGTATTTCTAGCTTAAATTGCACACTGACTAATCCAGATGTTGTACATTTGCAAAAAAGTGTTTTTTTGGTAACAGAATATGAAAGCTGTATATATTAAAATTTAATTTAACACTTGCAGATAAGGAAAATACAGTTTTTAGGCAAATATGTGTGTTTTTAAAACCCCAGAAAATGATGGCTGTATTTCTAGCTTAAATTGCACACTGACTAATCCAGATGTTGTATATTGCCCAAAAAATTGGGATTTTCAATGTCCCAAAAGCTCAGATGCAGTGCTGGTGCACTGAGCTTGCATAAAATGGCCGCCGCCGCCCACCTAACTGACTTATTAAAGTTATTTTTTATCAGTCACTGGGCTCAGGGCAGGATAAAAAAATAGTGTCCTGCACCCACAAAACACAATGTATGTTGATCGCTGAGTTAGATTCTGATTTTGAGCAAAGAGTCTCTCCTATTCTCTCCCTGAAATCACCAGCAGCAACCTCTTCCTACACTAAGCACAGCAGAGTAATGTGCAGCGCTACGTGACTCAAGCTTATATAGAGGCTGGGTCACATTCTGCACTGGCCAATCACAGCCATGCCATTAGTAGGCATGGCTGTGATGTCTTCTAAGGTCAGACAGTTAACCACTTGTTGATTGGCTGCTCTGCAGCCTTTTAAAAAGCGCCATGAAAGCGCTGAACACCGAACCCGAACCCAAACTTTTACTGAAATGTTCAGGTTCGAGTCCGGGGTCCAAAAATCCTAAAGTTCGGTGCGAACCCGAACTTTACAGTTCGGGTTCGCTCAACCCTAAATACAATGTAATAAAAATACAATGTAATAAAAATACATAATCATTCCCCTATAAAATCCCATATACCTAGGACAAAACCATACAAGGATAACAAAGGCATCATAGGTGACTCACATTATATTCTACATTCAAACCCCTCGGCTTTAGTGTCTGCAGTGTATGAATCCATCTGAAATCCTTCTTCCGCAGAAGGGCTTCCCTATCTCCACCCCTGTGTAATAGGGGGTACAGAATGAATGACCCTAAACCTCAACTGGTTTACAGAGTGCCCTTTTTCTTTAAAATGTTTCAGTATCGGCAACTCCATGTTCCACTTTCTAATCATACTTTTATGCTTGTTGATTCTCTCCCTCACCTCCATAGTCGTTTCTCCTATATACACCAAGCTGCACGGACATGTTATTGTATATATCGCATAATCTGATCTACATGTGTATCTCTCTTTATTCTATACACCTCACCACTATGTGGGTGAGCAAAAGTATCACTCTTCACTATATTTCCACAATTACAATATCCCAAACATGGGAAATTTCCTTTTCGTGGTGTCATTAAGTATGTCTGTCCATCTTTTTTCATAGATCCAATGTCTGATTTTACCAGCCTATCCTTCAGATTTTTATTCCTTCTATACGACATCAGTGGCTGTTGTTTAAATTCCATCACCCCAGGGCAACCCCTCTCTAACATAACCCAATCTTGTTGCAAAATCTGTGTTATATTTGGACTACATCCTCCAAATGTAGATACAAATGGTATACACTTCCACTTATCTTGTTTATTTCTCTTGTTCTTTTTCATCACACCTCCTCCCTCATCACACGTTAACATCTGCGTGCCCAATCTACACAAAAGGGCACCTGGGTATCACCGCTGTATGAATCGGGCACACATCTCATCAATCCTTATCTGCATTTTAGCCTCATCCGACACAGTACGCCTAACCCTCAAGAGTTGGCTCCAGTGTAAAGAATCCTTCATATGTTTTGGGTGATTACTCTAAAAATATAGCATGTTATTCCTGTCGGTTGGTTTCACAAAAATGTCTGTCTTAATCAATCCATCCTCTATGTACACAAGTAGATCCAAAAATTTGATTGATTGTTGTGACCTAGTCATAGTGAAGGACAACCCTTCCACACTTTGATTTTGATAATTAAAGAAGTTTATAAACTCATCCTCCTCCCCTTTTCATATCATAAAGATATTGTCGATGTAGCGCCACCAACACATGATGCGCTCACCAAAACTGTACCCGTATATGTACCGATCCTCGAACCGCCCCATAAAAATTTTGGCATAAGTCGCGGCCACGTTCGATCCCATCACCATGCCCCTCCTCTGCCAATAGAGGTTGTCCCCAAAGAGGAAATAATTCCTCCCAACAATGACCTAGAGCAGTCCGAGGATCAGCCGTGCACAAGGTGGAGCACATCCCGAGTCGGCCCGCGCCACATCAACGGCATCCAAACCTTCCTTATGTTTTATGGACGTGTATAATGACACTACATCCAGTAACACCAATTGGTAACCATCCACAAAAGCTATACTTCCCAATTTTGACAGGAAATCTGCAGTATCTCTCACATAGGAGGGTGCAGCTGTGGAAAATTGGCAAAGCACTTTATCCAAATAACTGGCTATTGGGCTAAAAATAGATCCCCTCCCTGACACAATTGGCCTGCCAGGTGGATCTCTAAGATCCTTATGTATTTTCGGAAGTGTATACAATACTGGTGTAATTAGTTTCTCTACAATAAGGAATTTACTCAAATCACCATCTATAATCCCCCTATCATAGGCAACATTTACCATCTTTTCTATTATTCTTTGAATCTCAAATTTGGGATCCATATTCAGTTTTGTATACACTTCACTATCACCCAATTGTCTCCAAATCTCCGC
This sequence comes from Bufo bufo, assembly GCF_905171765.1. NCBI lineage: Eukaryota > Metazoa > Chordata > Amphibia > Anura > Bufonidae > Bufo > Bufo bufo. Next base: position 562,319,132 of record NC_053392.1, on the reverse strand, counting down.
TCTATATTTCACTGCATCCATCACCACAACTGCACCCCTTTTGTCCGCTTGTTTGATAGCAATTTTTTTATTTTCCATCAATTGTTTCAAGTCATCTCTCTCCAGTCTTAAGAGGTTGTGTCCCAGACTCCCCATAGAAGATCTGGCCATCCTCAATTCAGCCACTCTGCGAGTCACCAACTCAATGTATGACTCTACAAACTGATTGTCCCGAGGAGGGGCAAATCCACTCTTAAGTCTTAGGCCACAATCCCTCAGACACATCATATTCATATCATCAGGGGTACTGATAGTATTATTTGGTTTCACAGAGAAAAAAAGCACTTAATCTTAAACTTCTAAAGAAACGCTGTAAATCAACATCCAATTGAAACTAATCAACTTTTTCCACAGGGCAAAATGAAATTCCCTTATTCAACACTTTAATCTCCATTTCTGTTAACTCAACTGAGGATATATTTACCACCAAACTCAATTCTGGGGATTCTTTCTGGTTATCGGACGTGTCCTCTCCATTTGATGTTTTGGGAAATATTTTCCCCTTCTTCTGGGAGCGCCGGTGTTTCCTTCCGCCCCTTCTATTCTTCCTCCTTGGGCCAATTCTCGACCTCCTAAAAAATCAGATTGCGCTGACTCGTCTGTAGAGTCTGAGTCACATGTTGTATAACCAAATTGTGTATGTCCAAATCTCCTTCCTCTCTGTCTAATCTGAGGGCCACCACCCTGTGATCTCTGCTAATTATAGACCTTACCAGTCTTATAGTCCTCCAAATCACAATGCCATTTTTCTCTCTTCACATTTTCTGTTTCCATTCTACTGTATATCTTTGAATCCGCTGAGTTATCTTTTCTTTAAAGGCTGTAAAATCGGCTGTTGTGATCATGCCTTTAGTATCCTCTTCCAGCGCTAGGATGGCAGCTTGTGTGGTTATTAATTCCTTTTGGAGAAATTCAACATTTAAAATAATTGAAATGGCTGTGGTGGCTCGCTCCTAATTCGCTCTGACATGGTGCTTCAAAACCAAAAAAGAGGGAACACCCAACCCTCTGGATAGTGGGTAAATGTATATAGTTGAAATGGGCGAGCACTCATACACTCGGCATCCAATTGAAATATAAGAGTTTAATCAAAACATGAAATATCTAAAATTCACATATAATATAAAATTCACATAAAATACTAAAATGCTATCTATAAATTGAAAACTAAAACAAAAATTAAAAACAAAACAATACAGATGGTTGTGTTGTTGTAAATGGATATCACAGTGAGCACATGAGAAAATCGCACATGAAAAAATCGCACATGAAAAAATCGCACATGAAAAAATCGCACATGAAAAAATCGCACATGAAAAAAATCGCACTTGCTGCTTGTAATGTTCCCAAACCACTTCAGGCAATTTCAATCTGTGACCATGTTATTGCGAAAGTCGAGTCACAGTATTGTAGTCGCCCAATATAAATAATAAAGTAACAGAAAAGTCACACTTGAATGTTTCCCGATAGGTCGTATCACATTGCGCATGTATACTGCTCGTATAAAGTCTTTCCTTAATCTCCAATTTCACTGGTGCAAAAAAAGCCTTTACAGGGCTTTAAAGTTATTTTCTTACCTCCTTCCTTATATGTAATTCGGAAATTTTCCGGTGGCTTGGCGAGGGGCGAGCGGAGAGTTGTCAGCGTCAGCGTCTCGCCTCGCACTCCTCCAGCCAAAGCAGCACAAGTCTCACGAGAGTACACTTGTTTTTCAACTGCGATATTACCTTAGTTGCTGTATGTTCGAATGCTGGGAACGGAGGTATTGTGATTGTTCCTTCCTTTCTGCATTATTTCTTCAAAGTTCTTTCTGTATTGCCATACAGTTCTTTTTGCAGGACTTTGTCGCAAGTGCGTCCACCTTTCTACCAGACGCGTTTCGGGATATTACGCTATCCCTTCCTCAGTGGCCACTTCCTCAGTGGATCATCTGGGAAGCTGAGGAGACAGACAGTGGGGGCCATACTGCAGCTCACATAAACATTATTGTTGGTGAGAGAAAGATGTATAAAGTGGTTTATTAGATGGGGATAATACTGTATTATGATATATGAATGTACAGTATATTAAGCATTTATTGTAGGAGAATCGTTGCCTGTCTGCTGTGTTGGTTGTAAATAAATCTTGCACAAAGGAAGACGCTGGTCACGTTTCATCTTTAATTTTATGTCTATCATTGACAGCGGGAAAGAGTCTTGCTGCTGGTGACCGTGACGCTTCCAAAGACTTGGGACATTGGTGCTGTCCTTGAAATATACCTATCTCCCCCTAAATATATGAATTATATATATATAAGTTAACTGTCCAATGTAATACAACAAAGCACAGAGTACAGCAATGACACTGCTGTCTCTTTCATAACTGCAATAAACTTTAGAAAATACTTGCTGGGGAGGTTCTTATATAGTAAGGGGTAGGCAACTTTTCTATTGGTTGCTAGGGATGTTCCTCAGCTGTGACAAAGCCTTCTCATTGGCCCACAAGCTAGAAGAAGGGAGGGATGATCACCCGATGTGTACTGTGTTAAAAAAAAAAAAAAAAAACTAATATTAGTCATTACAAATATATAGCACTATATTCTAAATATTTGCAAATTCTCAAAATGCTGATATTCGCGATAAAATTCGCTTTTCGAATATTCGCGCTCAACACTATCGGACATCACTCTTGCTATGGACTTAATAGTCTTTGCTTGGCCAAGTCCTGGCTTTCACCCTTCTAGGGCTAACTTATTGGTACACCTACTGGCTGTGGCCAAATCCCTAATATCCCTCCACAGGAAACAATAACAACCTCCCACAAAGAATGGATAGATAAGTGTATCCATGCAACCAAATATGTCAGTTCAAAGATTTGCATAGATTTCAAAAACTATGGTCTTCGTGGTTACAGTCTTATCCACCACCCATTAGACACAGGATAAACACCTTCTCTTAATGTGGGTGTTATCTTTTACTTTGAGTTATCTATAGCACTCAGTTTATCCTCCTTCCATATCTCAGTTGAAACACAATCACAATCACAGACAGCAACGTTGACCGTTCACCATGTGTCGCGTGATACATGTCCACCTGTCGATGAATGTTCATCTCAGCATGGCAAGGAGGGGAAAATCCATCCTGGGAGCATGAGAGACCCAACCTAGCAGCTTGGACTGGGTAAGTATAATCTCCACCACAGGTTGGCCATTCTTCGAGGTCTATCTAACTCTTTGATAACCCATTTAAAGGAGAAATTATTTGTAAACACTTTAAAAATTGTTAAAATAAATGCATGTCAATATGAATCAAAATTCCATCAATTACAATGACTTACAGTTACATAAGATATAGCCATGATATTTTTTTTCTCTTTGCCTTTATCCTCGCTTCACCAAATAGTTAAAGACAGCAGATCAAATATTCTTTGCAGCACATAAGAATATTATCCATCCATTCTCTTTCCTTGGTTTGTTCTCAGATATGATTACATGGGGAGCATTATTTCTCTCATTATTTCAAAATGTATTCAAGTGTAAAAACTTAGATGAGATTTCAAAAGCAATATGAAACCCTCTCATCGCACACTGTCACTTTAAGAAAGAAAAAAATTCAAGACATTCATGAATTTTCCAGCCCTGTCAAAAGTGCTAATACATTACAACCTCAGCATTGCAACTTGCCTAGATCTTCTAATCTATAATGTTTTCAACATCCTAGCAAAATTCAGTATAATACAGTATGACTTTCAATATCACAATTAAAACCACCACATTTTGTGGCTTTCTACCATAGGCTTGACACAGCTCTTCTTCTTATTGACAGAACGCCTACTGCTTTTAATGGCAGTAAGCTCTAGGTCAATAAAATTCTACTAGAAATTCTCATTTATTATATTATTTACAAATATGAGACCACAGGGAAATCAATATTATTGTATGTATAGAGGGTTCATTGCAAAATATCATGATTGGAACCATTTATGTCTAGGAAACCACTGATGACAGAAGGCATAGTCAGCTTCTTGAAGAATTCTCTCTAGCTCGTTTTTAAATCTGTCATTGTATCTGTTATTTTAAATATTGACTTTGTCACCTGTTTTGCTCTCCCACTAGAATGCCAGAAGACCTCCAGCATGATCAGGCTTTGAAACAATAATGGCCACTAGAGCACCTTCAGAAGAATCATTTAGAGCTGACTTTGAAGCCAACCACTTTACATGAAGGCTTTTCTTATGGGTTGATTCACAGATATCTTTCTAAAGAAATCAATTTTTAAAAAATTCCGTATTCATTCCGTATCTGATTTTTTGGGCAATTCGATTTCGGCGAATTTCTCAAAATAGTGTCAGACATTTTTAAGATTAGATGACAGGAAAGATAAAGATAGAGAATCACATGACCTCAGGCAGTGTGTGTATACATTTACTGAAAAAAAAAGCTAATAAAAATTTGAACCATTTTTTTAAACATAAAAAATTCTACAGTGCGGTTTGTCTTTAAAGAGGCTGTTTGTTACCACCAGCAGCAGGAGTTTAGCTTTAGCCATTCATGTCAATGTCACTTTAAGATTACTAATGCTGGCTTGGCATTAAATAGCTTTAAAGGAGTTGCATACAGTCCTGGGAGACCCCAGAATATTATTCACAACTTTTCAGTGCAATTTGAGCACTTTTGATCTAAGTCAAATTTATTCAGACCTGAATCAGAATCAGATCTTTTTGATTATTTGCCTTTTGTGTCCATGGTTTATAATTCAATTAAAAGTCTAGGTGGTTATGTTCTATATAAATAGAGGTTGGTCATTTCCTCTGGTGAACTCCGGCCATCTTGGTTAGAGATGGCCCGAACTATCCGACGGCGAACAGTTCCCGGCGAACATAGCTTGTTCGCGTTCGCCTCTGCCGGGCGAACACATGCGATGTTCGGTCCGCCCCCTATACATCATCATTGAGCAAACTTTGACCCTGTACCTCACAGTCAGCAGACACATTCCAGCCAATCAGCAGCATACCCTCCCTCCCAGACCCTCCCACCTCCTGCACAGCATCCATTTTAGATTCATTCTGAAGCTGCAGTCTTAGTGAGAGGAGGGAGACTGTAACTGCTGCTGATTTAATTGGGAAATCGATAGCTAGGCTAGTGAATTCAGTGTCCACTCCAGTCCTGAAAGACTCATCTGATCTCTGCTGTAAGGACAGCGTCCTGACAGCACCCCAAAAAGCCCTTTTTAGGGCTGCAACATTAGTCTGCTTTTTTTTTTCCCTTTATATACATATTGCAGTTGCCTGGCCTGCCTGTGTGTGAGGAGCTGCAGGCCCACAGACTGTAGTGTGCCCACTGCCAGTGCTCACCCCTGTCATTCCGTGTGGCACAGGACTTTGCTTAAAAAAAGGCACTTAATTTTTACACTTTAATCTAAGGTTAGTTGCCTGCCAGTGTGTGTCAGGCTGACTTCCACTGACTGTAGTGTGCCCACTGCCAGTGCCCACCACTCATACCGGCTGGCACAGGACTTTGCATAAAAAAGGCATTTAATTTTTACACTTTAGTGTAATTTCAGCTGCTTGCCTGCTGCTAGTGTGTGTCAGGCCGACTTCAACTGACTGTAGTGTGCCCACTGCCAGTGCCCACCCCTGTCATCCCGTGTGGCACAGGACTTTGCTTAAAAAAAAGGCACTTCATTTTTACACTTTAATCTAAGGTTAGTTGCCTGCCAGTGTGTGTCAGGCCGACTTCAACTGACTGTAGTGTGCCCACTGCCAGTGCCCACCCCTGTCATCCCGAGTGGCACAGGACTTTGCTTAAAAAATAGGCACTTAATTTTTACACTTTAATCTAAGGTTAGTTGCCTGCCAGTGTGTGTCAGGCTGACTTCCACTGACTGTAGTGTGCCCACTGCCAGTGCCCACCACTCATACCGGCTGGCACAGGACTTTGCTTAAAAAAGGCATTTAATTTTTACACTTTAATGTAATTTCAGCTGCTTGCCTGCTGCTAGTGTGTGTCAGGCCGACTTCAACTGACTGTAGTGTGCCCACTGCCAGTGCCCACCCCTGTCATACCGAGTGGCACAGGACTTTGCTTAAAAAATAGGCACTTAATTTTTACACTTTAATCTAAGGTTAGTTGCCTGCCAGTGTGTGTCAGGCTGACTTCCACTGACTGTAGTGTGCCCACTGCCAGTGCCCACCACTCATACCGGCTGGCACAGGACTTTGCTTAAAAAAGGCATTTAATTTTTACACTTTAATGTAATTTCAGCTGCTTGCCTGCTGCTAGTGTGTGTCAGGCCGACTTCAACTGACTGTAGTGTGCCCACTGCCAGTGCCCACCCCTGTCATACCGAGTGGCACAGGACTTTGCTTAAAAAATAGGCACTTAATTTTTACACTTTAATCTAAGGTTAGTTGCCTGCCAGTGTGTGTCAGGCTGACTTCCACTGACTGTAGTGTGCCCACTGCCAGTGCCCACCACTCATACCGGCTGGCACAGGACTTTGCATAAAAAAGGCATTTAATTTTTACACTTTAGTGTAATTTCAGCTGCTTGCCTGCTGCTAGTGTGTGTCAGGCCGACTTCAACTGACTGTAGTGTGCCCACTGCCAGTGCCCACCCCTGTCATACCGAGTGGCACAGGACTTTGCTTAAAAAATAGGCACTTAATTTTTACACTTTAATCTAAGGTTAGTTGCCTGCCAGTGTGTGTCAGGCTGACTTCCACTGACTGTAGTGTGCCCACTGCCAGTGCCCACCACTCATACCGGCTGGCACAGGACTTTGCTTAAAAAAGGCATTTAATTTTTACACTTTAATGTAATTTCAGCTGCTTGCCTGCTGCTAGTGTGTGTCAGGCCGACTTCAACTGACTGTAGTGTGCCCACTGCCAGTGCCCACCCCTGTCATACCGAGTGGCACAGGACTTTGCTTAAAAAATAGGCACTTAATTTTTACACTTTAATCTAAGGTTAGTTGCCTGCCAGTGTGTGTCAGGCTGACTTCCACTGACTGTAGTGTGCCCACTGCCAGTGCCCACCACTCATACCGGCTGGCACAGGACTTTGCATAAAAAAGGCATTTAATTTTTACACTTTAGTGTAATTTCAGCTGCTTGCCTGCTGCTAGTGTGTGTCAGGCCGACTTCAACTGACTGTAGTGTGCCCACTGCCAGTGCTAACCACTGATACCGGGTGGCACAGTAGCTTGCCGATAAATAAGGCATTTAATTTTTAGACAGTAGTCTAAATTCAGTTGCTTGCCTGCTGCCAGTGTGTGTCAGGCCCGCTTCCACTGACTGTAGTGTGCCCACTGCCAGTGCCAACCACTGATACCGGGTGGCACAGTAGCTTGCCGATAAATAAGGCATTTAATTTTTAGACAGTAGTCTAAATTCAGTTGCTTGCCTGCTGCCAGTGTGTGTCAGGCCCTCTTCCACTGACTGTAGTGTGCCCACTGCCAGTGCCAACCACTGATACCGGGTGGCACAGTAGCTTGCCGATAAACAAGGCATTTAATTTTTACACTTTAGTGTAATTTCAGTTGCTTGCCTGCTGCCAGTGTGTGTCAGGCCCGCTTCCACTGACTGTAGTGTGCCCACTGCCAGTGCCAACCACTGATACCGGGTGGCACAGTAGCTTGCCGATAAATAAGGCATTTAATTTTTAGACAGTAGTCTAAATTCAGTTGCTTGCCTGCTGCCAGTCAGTGTGTCAGGCCCTCTTCCACTGACTGTAGTGTGCCCACTGCCAGTGCCAACCACTCATACCGGGTGGCACAGTAGCTTGCCGATAAATAAGGCATTTAATTTTTACACTTTAGTGTAATTTCAGTTGCTTGCCTGCTGCCAGTGTGTGTCAGGCCCGCTTCCACTGACTGTAGTGTGCCCACTGCCAGTGCCAACCACTGATACCGGGTGGCACAGTAGCTTGCCGATAAATAAGGCATTTAATTTTTAGACAGTAGTCTAAATTCAGTTGCTTGCCTGCTGCCAGTCAGTGTGTCAGGCCCTCTTCCACTGACTGTAGTGTGCCCACTGCCAGTGCCAACCACTCATACCGGGTGGCACAGTAGCTTGCCGATAAATAAGGCATTTAATTTTTACACTTTAGTGTAATTTCAGTTGCTTGCCTGCTGCCAGTGTGTGTCAGGCCCGCTTCTACTGACTGTAGTGTGCCCACTGCCAGTGCCAACCACTGATACCGGGTGGCACAGTAGCTTGCCGATAAATAAGGCATTTAATTTTTACACTTTAGTGTAATTTCAGTTGCTTGCCTGCTGCCAGTGTGTGTCAGGCCCGCTTCCACTGACTGTAGTGTGCCCACTGCCAGTGCCAACCACTGATACCGGGTGGCACAGTAGCTTGCCGATAAATAAGGCATTTAATTTTTAGACAGTAGTCTAAATTCAGTTGCTTGCCTGCTGCCAGTCAGTGTGTCAGGCCCTCTTCCACTGACTGTAGTGTGCCCACTGCCAGTGCCAACCACTCATACCGGGTGGCACAGTAGCTTGCCGATAAATAAGGCATTTAATTTTTAGACAGTAGTCTAAATTCAGTTGCTTGCCTGCTGCCAGTGTGTGTCAGGCCCGCTTCCACTGACTGTAGTGTGCCCACTGCCAGTGCCAACCACTGATACCGGGTGGCACAGTAGCTTGTCGATAAATAAGGCATTTAATTTTTACACTTTAGTGTAATTTCAGTTGCTTGCCTGCTGCCAGTGTGTGTCAGGCCCGCTTCCACTGACTGTAGTGTGCCCACTGCCAGTGCCAACCACTGATACCGGGTGGCACAGTAGCTTGCCGATAAATAAGGCATTTAATTTTTAGACAGTAGTCTAAATTCAGTTGCTTGCCTGCTGCCAGTGTGTGTCAGGCCCTCTTCCACTGACTGTAGTGTGCCCACTGCCAGTGCCAACCATTCATACCGGGTGGCACAGTAGCTTGCCGATAAATAAGGCATTTAATTTTTACACTTTAGTGTAATTTCAGTTGCTTGCCTGCTGCCAGTGTGTGTCAGGCCCTCTTCCACTGACTGTAGTGTGCCCACTGCCAGTGCCAACCACTGATACCGGGTGGCACAGTAGCTTGCCGATAAATAAGGCATTTAATTTTTAGACAGTAGTCTAAATTCAGTTGCTTGCCTGCTGCCAGTGTGTGTCAGGCCCACTTCCACAGACTGTAGTGTGCCCACTGCCAGTGCCAACCACTCATACCGGGTGGCACAGTACCTAGCACGCGTAGTACCACTTATCTAAAAAAAAAATGACAGGCAGAGGCAGGCCACCCCGCAGGGGCCGTCGTGGTCGTGGTGCTGTGATTTCCACTGTCCCTGGAATAATGCCCAGTTTTCAGAGGCCACGTACCCTGAACCCGAAAAATTCAGAGGACGTAGTTGACTGGCTTAGACAGGACACCCAATCTTCAACAGCTTCCGCTAAGAACCTTGACGCACCATCCTCCTCCAACTCAGCTTCGGTCACCTGCTCTCAAGTTACCACGCACCCGCCCGTCGCCACTACCACCACAGCCACCACAGCCGCTTCACTTGATCCGTCAGAGGAGTTATTTACACATCAGTTGGATGCAATTAGTGATGCGCAACCATTATTGCCAGATGATGTAGATTACGGGGATATGTCTCAGTCAGGCAGGATTACACACATGGACGTACAGTGTGATGATGATGATGTTGTACCCGCTGCTGCTTCCTTTGCTGAGGTGTCAGATACAAGTGAAGCGGTTGATGATGACGATGTGTCCACGGATGCCACGTGGGTGCCTGCTCGAAGAGAAGAAGAGGGGGAAAGTTCTGAAGGGGAGACAGAGAGAATGAGGAGACGAGTTGGAAGCAGGGGGAGGTCGTCGCAAGGAGTTAGTGGCACAGTCAGACAGCATGTATCGGCACCTGGGGTCAGCCAGACAGCACGCCAGTCAACGCATGCTGTTGCCACCACTAGAATGCCGTCATTGCAAAGCTCAGCAGTGTGGCATTTTTTTTGTGTGTCTGCCTCTGATAAAAGCAATGCCATTTGCAACCTGTGCCAAAAGAAACTGAGTCGTGGGAAGTCCAACACCCACCTTGGTACAACTGCTTTGCGAAGGCACATGATCTCACATCACAAACGCCTATGGGATCAACACATGAGTACAAGCAGCACACAAACTCAAAGCCACCATGCTCCTCCTGGTCCTGCATCTTCAGCCACGTCAACCACTGCTGTCCTCCCTGCCCCCTCTCAACCACCCGCCACTCCATCTCTCACCTTCAGCAGTTCCTGCTCATCTGCCCACAGTCAGGTGTCTGTCAAGGACATGTTTGAGCATAAGAAGCCAATGTCACAAAGTCACCCCCTTGCCCGGCGACTGACAGCTGGCTTGACGGAACTCTTAGCCCGCCAGCTTTTACCATACCAGCTGGTAGAGTCTGAGGCCTTCAAAAAATTTGTCGCTATTGGGACACCACAGTGGAAGGTACCCGGACGAAATTTTTTTTCAAAAAAGGCAATCCCAAACCTCTACCATGTCATTGAAAAGGAAGTCATGGCATCTCTGGCATACAGTGTTGGGGCAAGGGTCCATCTGACCACTGATACCTGGTCTGCAAAGCACGGTCAGGGCAGGTATATCACGTATACTGCGCATTGGGTCAACCTGCTGACGGCTGACAAGCATGGAATGCGTGGCTCTGCAGCGGAGTTGGTGACACCACCACGACTTGCAGGCAGACCTACTGCCACCTCCTCTACTCCTACTCCATCCTCTTTAATTTCCTCCTCGGCTGAGTCCTCTTCTGCTGCGGCGTCTGGCTGCACATCAACTGATTCCCCCCAGCTCCCCAGGGGCTATTCCACATCCCGGATACGACAGTGTAACGCTATCTTGGGGTTGACTTGCCTGAAAGCAGAGAGCCACACAGGACCAGCACTCCTGTCCGCCCTGAACGCACAGGTGGATCAGTGGCTGACCCCGCACCAACTGGAGATCGGCAAAGTGGTGTGTGACAATGGAAGCAATCTGTTGGCGGCATTAAATTTGGGCAAGTTGTCACATGTGCCGTGCATGGCACATGTGTTGAATCTCATCGTACAACGTTTTGTGTCTAAGTACCCAGGCTTACAGGACGTCCTCAAGCAGGCCAGGAAGGTGTGTGGCCATTTCAGGCGTTCCTACACGGCCATGGCGCACTTTTCCGATATTCAGCGGCGAAACAACATGCCAGTGAGGCGCTTGATATGCGACAGCCCGACACGTTGGAATTCAACACTCCTAATGTTCGACCGCCTGCTCCAACAAGAAAAAGCCGTCAACGAGTATTTGTATGACCGGGGTGCTAGGACAGCCTCTGCGGAGCTGGGAATCTTTTTGCCACGTTACTGGACACTCATGCGCAATGCCTGTAGGCTTATGCGTCCTTTTGAGGAGGTGACAAACCTAGTCAGTCGCACCGAAGCCACCATCAGCGACCTCATCCCATTTGTTTTCTTCCTGGAGCGTGCCCTGCGAAGAGTTCTGGATCAGGCTGTAGATGAGCGTGAAGAGGAAGAGGAAGAGTTGTGGTCACCATCACCACCAGAAACAGCCTTGTCATCATCGCTTGCCGGACCTGCAGCAACGCTGGAAGAGGAGTATGAGGAAGAGGAGTCAGAGGAGGAATGTGGCGGCTTTGAGGAGGAGGAAGACCAACCACAGCAGGCACCCCAGGGTGCTCGTTGTTGTCACCTATCTGGGACCCATGGTGTTGTACGTGGCTGGGGGGAAGAACAGACCGTCAATGACATCAGTGAGGACGAGGAACGGGAAATGAGAAGCTCTGCATCCAACCTTGTTCAAATGGGGTCTTTCATGCTGTCATGTCTGTTGAGGGACCCACGTATAAAAAGGATAAAGGAGAACGATCTGTACTGGGTGACCACGCTACTAGACCCCCGGTATAAGCAGAAAGTGGCAGAAATGTTACAAAATTACCGAAAGTCGGAAAGGATGCAGCAGTTCAAAACCAAACTAAAAAATATGCTTTACACAGCTTATAAGGGAGATGTCACAGCACAACGGGAATCTAACAGGGGAAGAGGTGAGTGTAATCCTCCTCCTACCACGGCGGCAAGGACTGGACGATTTACAGATGTGTTGTTGATGGAGGACATGCGGAGCTTTTTCAGTCCTACTCATCGCCACAGCCCTTCGGGATCCAGCCTTAGAGAACGACTCGACCGACAGGTAGCAGACTACCTCGCCTTAACAGCAGATATCGACACTCTGAGGAGCAATGAACCCCTTCACTACTGGGTGTGCAGGCTTGACCTGTGGCCTGAGCTATCCCAGTTTGCGATAGAACTTCTGGCCTGCCCTGCTTCAAGTGTCCTGTCAGAAAGGAGCTTCAGTGCAGCAGGAGGCATTGTCACTGACAAGAGAAGTCGCCTCGGTCAAAAAAGTGTTGATTACCTCACCTTCATAAAGATGAATGAGGCATGGATCCCGAAGGGACTGACAGTGGGGGATACGTTTGACTAACAAAAGGCCTGATTACATGCCTTGGCCTCAAAATGGTCCCCACGCTGCTGTATTTAATGTCTGCATACCGGATGACTTTCGTGAATTCTCCACCACCAACTAGGGTTCAAGCCGTAATGTTTTAGTCACTTTTCTGCCTGGAAAACATAAATTTTTCCGGCCGCTGCTACAATAGCGTCTGCAACAGTGCCATTATTTTTCAGGCATGTGTACATGCCTAATTTTTCTGTCCTATGGTGCAGCACTGTGGCTGCAAAAACAAACCAAAAAAAAAAGGCACATACAAGTGTCAATTCCCCTTCGTGATCGTTACCTTGTTGTGGTGAAGGGGCTTGCGTATCACAATGAAGCAATCATCATCACCTCTATAAAAGTGTGTTGGCAATGTTGCCACACCCCAGATGATAAGGCCGTTGCTTCATTATGGTCAGACCAAAAGCGATCGGGTGGCCACGCTACTAGACCCCCGGTATAAGCAGAAAGTGGCAGAAATGTTACCAAATTACCAAAAGTCGGAAAGGATGCAGCAGTTCAAAACCAAACTAAAAAATATGCTTTACACAGCTTATAAGGGGGATGTCAATGGGGGATTCGACAATGGTTAATCAATTCGACCGGATAGGGTCCGTAACAGGGATTAAACTGATAGCAATAGTACTAGTTAAGACACCACTCATATAGGGTGTCACAGCACATTGCTCTGTGCACGCGCAGTGCCCCAATTTGGGAGTAAGAGGACCGACCAAGCTGCTTTTTCCATCTCCCGGTTCCTGAAATCAATTCAGTTTAGTGTATGAGAGTTTGGTCTGTCACTGTGAAGGCAGTCGAAGGTACCCGGCCTAAATTTTTTTTCATAAAAGGCAATTCCTGATATGGGACGTAACAGGGATTAAACTGATGAGAATAATACTACAGAAAATACCACTCATATCGGTGGAGGGAGCCAGCGTTTTTTTAACCATCTCCCCGTTCAAAAAATCTATTTAATAAATGGCCCCCAGATTGGGGATGTTAGAGGGATTAAACTGATGAGAATAGTACTACAGAAAATACCACTCATATCGGGTGTGACAGTAAATTGCACGGCGCAGATGCAGTCACCGTGGTTTAAAACAGAGTGGAGGGAGCCAGCGTTTTTTTAACCATCTCCCCGTTCGAAAAATCTATTCAATAAATGGCACCCAGATTGGGGACGTTAGAGGGATTAAACTGATGAGAATAGTACTACAGAAAATACCACTCATATCGGGTGTGACAGTAAATTGCACGGCGCAGACGCAGTCACCGTGGTTTAAAACAGAGTGGAGGGAGCCAGGTTTTTTTTAACCATCTCCCCGTTCGAAAAATCTATTCAATAAATGGCACCCAGATTGGGGACGTTAGAGGGATTAAACTGATGAGAATAGTACTACAGAAAATACCACTCATATCGGGTGTGACAGTAAATTGCACGGCGCAGACGCAGTCACCGTGGATTAAAACAGAGTGGAGGGAGCCAGCGTTTTTTTAACCATCTCCCCGTCCGAAAAATCTGTTTAATAAATGGCCCCCAGATTGGGGAGTCGGGGACGTTAGAGGGATTAAACTGATGAGAATAGTACTACAGAAAATACCACTCATATCGGGTGTGACAGTAAATTGCACGGCGCAGACGCAGTCACCGTGGATAAAAACAAAGGGGAGGGAGCCAGCGTTTTTTTAACCATCTCCCCGTTCGAAAAATCAATTCAATTGACCTTTCGGGGACCCTTGGTGTTGTACGTGGCTGGGTGGAGGAAGAAACCTTCAATGACATCACCGGGACGTGGCTAGCTTGGTATCCAACCTTGTGCAAATGGGGAGTTTGCGGTTGTGCAAATGAACTGTTTGCGGTGCATTAAAAGGGGAGTTTGGTCTGTCAATGTCTGTGATGCGGGCGTAACCCTTACACTACCTGATCGATACAACATCATACCTGATCGTATACACACACTGGATGTTTTAAAGCACGTTATTCCAAACAATTTAGGAATGTTAGTTGATTTATGCCCTTTATGGATTAAAACCCGACTCTGCGTCCACTACGTAATTTTCCATGGGAGTTTTGCCATAGATCCCCCTCCGGCATGCCACAGTCCAGGTGTTAGACCCCTTGAAACAACTTTCTCATCACTATTGTGGCCAGAAAGAGTCCCTGTGGGTTTTAAAATTCGCCTGTCTATTGAAGTCTATGGCGGTTCGCCCGGTTCGCCAGTTCGCGAACATTTGCGGAAGTTCGCGTTCGCTGTTCGCGAACTGAAAATTTTATGTTCGCGACATCACTAATCTTGGTGCTAAACAGATTAGAACTGGTTATTATTGGTCTTTGACTATTCGAAACCCATAAGTATCATTTATAGGACACCTTGCTTCTTCTGGAACCCATTAGGCTACATGCACACGAACGTTGTTTGTTTCCATGTCCGTTCCATTTTTTTTTGAGAATAGGATGCGGACCCATTTATTTTAATGGGTCCGCAAAAAAATGATGATGTCCACATCAGCATGTCTGTTCCATAGCACCACAAAAAAAAATAGAACATGTCCCATTCTTGTCCATTTTAGGCATTGTTACAATGGATCCGCAAAAAAAAAACGGTTGGCATACAGATGTCATACGTTTTTTTTTGCGGATCCACAATTTGTGGACCGCAAAACACATACGGTCATGTGCGTGTAGCCAGTGCTTGAAGTGGGCCGGAACGCGGCGGTACTCAGTACCGCCACTTCCAAAAATTGCCCTGGAGAGTACCAGCACCTCTCCGTGCGCCCAGTACGTGGGTTTCCGGTACCGGAGCGCAGCGGAGAGCTGGCAGTATCTCCTCCCTAATGTCGTTGGCTGGGCAGCTAGTGGAGGGGGGCGGGTCGTTGCAGAGTACGGCTCAGGCTGGCGCAGGCAGGGAGTTGACCTCACGTTAGGTGACGTCAACTCCTTCCCGCGCGCCTGTGACTGAGGAGCGATCAGTGCGGCGACCAGTGACTGGTCCTCCTTGGAGTCAGGAGTCGGACGGTGCAGCAAAGAACATCGACTTTGCTTTGGAATCCAACTTCTGAAGAGTACTGGTGAGTGACAGGCACCCCCCCTCCCCCCACAAACATTAGTTCCTCTCTGTACCAGTACCCCCCCCCCTGGCAGGGGGGTACTGGTACAGAGAGGAATTAATGTGTGTGATGAGGGGGGGGGGGGGGTCTGATGTGCAGGGGGGTACTGGTACAGAGAGGAACGAATGTGCGGTGGTGGGGGGGGGGTACTGGTACATAGAGGAACTAATATATATGTGTCTGATGGGTGGGTCTGATGTGTAGGGGGCCCCTGCACATCAGACCCCCCCATCACACACATATATATTAGTTCCTCTATGTACCAGGACCCCCCCCCCACCACCGCACATTCGTTCCTCTCTGTACCAGTCCCCCCCTGCACATCAGCCCCCCCCCCCCTCATCACACACATTAGTTCCTCTCTTTACCAGTACCCCCCCCCCCCACCACCACCACACATTAGTGCCTCTCTGTACCAGTACCCCTCTGCACATCAGACCCCCCATCACACACATATATATTAGTTCCTCTATGTACCAGTACCCCCCCCCCCCCCACCACCGCACATTCGTTCCTCTCTGAACCAGTACCCCCCTGCACATCAGACCCCCCCCCCTCATCACACACATTAGTTCCTCTCTTTACCAGTACCCCCCCCCCCCACCACCACCACACATTAGTGCCTCTCTGTACCAGTACCCCTCTGCACATCAGACCCCCCATCACACACATATATATTAGTTCCTCTATGTACCAGTACCCCCCCCCCCCCACCACCGCACATTCGTTCCTCTCTGAACCAGTACCCCCCTGCACATCAGACCCCCCCCTCATCACACACACACACACATTAATTCCTCTCTGTACCAGTACCCCCCTGGCAGGGGGGTACTGGTACAGAGAGGAATTAATGTGTGTGTGTGTGTGATGAGTGGGGGGGGGGTCTGATGTGCAGGGGGGTACTGGTACAGAGAGGAACGAATGTGCGGTGGTGGGGGGGGTACTGTACTGGTACATAGAGGAACTAATATATATGTGTGTGATGGGGGGGTCTGATGTGCAGGGGGGGGGAGCACCGGCGCCTAATAGAGTACCGGCACCTCTTTTGGCCCACTTAAAGCACTGCGTGTAGCCTTATTCGGCAATCAGTAGTTTTATCATAGTTTGTTGTCTGAAGTCATTCCATAAGACCTCATGCACATGACCATATTTTGTATCCGTGTATGATCCACATATTATGTGGATTGCACACAAAAAATAAACTGTTCAGCATGGACTGCACACTGATGTCATCTGTGTGCTGTCCGCATACGTATGTCCATTCTGCAAATTAAAATATATAACATGTCCTATACTTCTCTGTATTGCGGACATACACTGCCAGTCCAAAAAAAAAGTCGCCACCTGGATTTAACTAAGCAAATAATTATGAGCCTCCTATTGAATAATTACTGCATGGGCGATTATCTTTCAGCTGGCAACAAGTTATTTAACCCCAAGTGATGCAATGAGTTGCTTCTCATTTATTAAACAACCATGTCAAAAGACACATCTCGTGGTCGTGGAAAAGATGTTAGTCTGAGAAGGGTCAAATCATTGGCATGCATCAAGCAGAGAAAACATCTACACCACAGTTTCCAGACCTTAAGGACTATTGTTGTGGGTGGCAGCAGCAATATATATTTATAGTGCAAACTGCACTAAATAGCTAAAACTTTACAGACCCAAAAGTCCTTTTAAGGACTGTTGTGTGTGGCAGCAATATCTATATGCGCTAAATAGCGTTCAATAAGCCGCTGCAGATAGCGACATTAGCTGCTCCACATCTCCAGTGTAATGTGTGCGCATCCAAAAAATATCTGACATGTAGTGTACTTTTTCCGTAGATGGTGTCCGCTGCAGACAGTGACATTACCTGCGCTACATCTCCAGTGTAAAGTGTGCGCATCCAAAAATATCTGTGACATCCAGTGTCCTTTCTCGGTACACGGTGTCCGCTACGGACAGTGACATTAGCTGCGCCACATCTCCAGTGTAAAGTGTGCGCATCCAAAATTTTATCTGTGACATCCAGTGTCCTTTTTCCGTAGACGGTGTTCGCTGCGGATAGTGACATTAGCTGCGCCACATCTCCAGTGCAAAGGGTGCACATCCCAAAAATTTCTGACATCCACTGTACTTTTTCCATAGACCGTGTCCGCTGCGGACAGTGACATTAGCTGTGCCACATCTTCTGTGTAAAGTGTGCGCATCCCAAAAGATCTGTGACATCCAGTGTCCTTTTTCCGTAGACGGTGTCTGCTGTGGACAGTGACATTACCAGTGCCACATCTGCAGTGTAACATGTGCGCTAATTTTTTTTATCTGTGACATACAGTGTACTTTTTTTTAGTAGACGCTGCGGACAGTGACATTACCGGTGGTACCTGTCCTGTATAACGTTTCCTCATCCCAAATACCTGTGACATTCCCTGTAATTTTTTATTAGCTGCTGGTGACAGCACTGACATTATCTGTGGGATATCTCATGTGTGACGTTTCCACATCCCAAATAACTTTTTTAATTTGTTTGCGCATACACTTCCAAATCCTATGCTACTGTACATGTGACAGACTTTCAAGCATATATAAAATTTAATATGAAGAAGGCGAGCAGTAAGTGGCCGTGATTCTGATGGTGCACACAGAGGCCGTGGCCCCTTGGCGCAGTGAAACTGTGCCTGCTGCCAGAGCACAAGAAAAACAATTTTCCACAATACCTAGCTTATGTCCCAGTTGGCAGGGTGGCGCAGGACACCAGTCTTGAAGTCAGAACAGTGCGACCAGGTGGTCGGTTGGATTGCAGCAGATAAGCACCACCCTGTCTTCCACCAAGTCCAGTCTCAGTAGCCAGGAGTCTGCTCAACACAATCCTCAACCTTATCCTCCTTCCTTCCACCATGGAGAGTCTGGGCAAACAAGTGATCCCACACTCGGATATTCCGAGGAGCTCTTTTCAGCACCATTCCTTGATTTGGCCCTCTCACCAAGCACGCTTGAATTGGGACAGATCTTGTGCCCTGATTCCCAAACTCTTGAGCATCCACAGTCACAGA
Source organism: Bufo bufo (assembly GCF_905171765.1). Taxonomy (NCBI): domain Eukaryota; kingdom Metazoa; phylum Chordata; class Amphibia; order Anura; family Bufonidae; genus Bufo; species Bufo bufo. Next base: position 562,300,454 of record NC_053392.1, on the reverse strand, counting down.
AAGATGACGGTGGGGAATGGCAATTACTGTTTAATGAGGTGGATGATGATAAGACACAGTTGCAAATAAGTCAACGGCAATTACTGTCTCAAGAGGTTGAGACACAGTTGTCAATCACTGAGGTTGTGGTTTGGTCAACAAGTCAGGAGGATGAGCAGAGTGAGGAAGTAGAAGAGGAGGTGGTGGACGATGAAGTCACAGACCTAACCTGGGAAGGTGGAAAGCCGAGCGAGGACAGCAGTACAGAGGGGGAGGGATCTGCTGCACCGCAACAGGCTGCAAGAGGCAGTGGGGTGGCAAAAGGGAGAAGGCGGGTCACACAAAACAGGCCAGCAACCCTTCCACGGAGAAACCCCTTGCAGAAATCTCCCTTGCCAAGGGGTAGTTGTTCCGCAGTATGGTGTTTTTTTCAGGAAAGTGCAAATGACAAAAGAATAGCAGTTTGCAACCTGTTCCGTACCAAAATGAGAACACTAGCAACCTCACCACCACCAACATGATCCGCCACATGGTAATAAGTGGGTCAAATGCCTGGGTCCACAATCTGTGTCTGCGGGTCACACCACTGCCTCCTTTTCCTCTATGTTACGTGCTGGCCAATGCCCTGTTAAAGGCGCAGGCACGGATGCCTCCTGCCCTGCACCTGGACCTTCGCAAGCACCATCAGCGGACACATCCACTTCCGTGTCCCAGCGCAGCGTACAAATGTCCTTACCCCAGGCATTTAAACACAAGCGCAAATACCCAGCCACCCACATCAGGCCATAGCACTAAATGCACAACTTTCCAAATTACTGGCCCTGGAAATGTTGCCATTTAGGCTTGCGGACACTAAGGCATTTCGCAACCTGATGTCGGCAGCCATCCCGGGTTACATAGTCCCCAACCGTCACTATTTTTCAAGGTGTGCCATGCCCGCCTTACACCAGCATGTTTCCTGTAACATCACACGTGCCCTGACCAACGCAGTTACTGGAAAGGTCCACTTAACCACGGACATATGGACACGTGCATTCAGCCAGGGACGCTACATTTTCCTGACAGCACACTGGGTGAAGGTGGAGGTCGGGAGTGAGTCATACCCTGGAATGGCACAGGTGCTACCGGGCCCTACATCGATCAGGATTTCCACCAGCACCTACGTTAGTGGCTCCAACCCCCACTTCTCCTCCTCTGCCTCCTCCTCCACTTCCACCTCCGATTTATCCGCATTAAGCACCAGTCAGCCATCAGTTTGTAGCTGGAAGCAGTGTAGCACTGAAGTGGGGAAGCGGCAACAGGCCGTGCTGAAGCCGATATGCTTACGGGACAAAGAGCACACCGCCGCAGAGCTGTGGCAGGGGATAAGAGACCAGACTGAGCTGTGGCTCTCGCCACTCAACCTAGAATCAGGCATGGTTGTGTCTGATAATGGCCGTAACTTGGTGGCGGCTTTGGAGCTCGGCAAGCTCACACACATTCCATGCCTATCCCACATCTTAAACTTAGTGGTTCAGCGGTTTCTCAAAACCTACCCCCATTTGCCTGAGCTACTGCTGAAGGTGCGCCACGTGTGTGCTCACTTCCGCAAGTCATCAACAGCTTTAGCCGTTCTACCAACGCTGCAGCTGCGCTGGAAATTGCCAGCTCACTGTCTGTTGTGCAACGTGAGCACGCGCTGGAACTGTACGTTCCACATGTTGGCCAGGCTTTGTGGACAGCAGAGGGTAGTAGTGGAATACCAGCTGCAACATAGGCATCACCTTTTCAGTCAGCTTCCGCTATTCACAAGTGAGAAGTGGGCATGGATGTCTGACCTCTGTGAGGTTTTAATAAACTTTGAGGAATTAGCACAGATGGTGAGCGGCGATAACACTATTATCAGCGTAACCATCCCACTTCTGTGTTTTTTCAAACACTCGCTGCTCACAATTAAGGACAACACTTTGCATGTGGAAGAGGTGGAAATGGGAGAAGACATCACACAGGGTGATAGACATATCACCTTCAGTTCATCTTCTCAGCGTGAATTGGACGATGAAGAGAACGAGGAGGAGGAGAAGCAGGAGACGGTTGCCTCAGCTACAGAAGGTAGTACCCATGAAAGTTTAACTCCATATGTTCTGCGTGGGTGGGCAGAAGAGGAGGAAGAGGATGAGGAGATTAAGAGTCATCCTCCTGATGATGACAGCGAAGTCTTGCCTGTTGGTACTCTGGCACACATGGCTGACTTCATGTTAGGCTGCCTTTCCCGCCACCCGCACGTTTTACACATTTTAGGCAACACGGATTACTGGTTGTTCACCCTTCTCGACCCCCGCTACAAAGAGAACTTCTTATCTCTTATTCCTCTGGTGGAGAGGATGAGCAAAACGGTGCAATACCAGAAGATCCTTGTTGAAAAATTGCTCCAAAAATGCTGGCGGCAGAGTCCGTAGTTTCTTGGGCAACCGAGGAGGTGAGACAAGGGGAACACACAGCAGTTCCAACAGAGGCAGGGCAACACTCTCCAAGGCCTGGGAAAGTTTCATGACACGCTGCCAGCACACTCACCCTGATGCGCTGCCTACTGTCACAAGGAGGGAAAAATTTTGGAAGATGGTGAAGGAGTACATAGCAGACCGTGCCAGCATCCTCAATGATCCCTCAGTGCCTTACAACTACTGGGTGTCCAAGCTGGACACGTGGCACGAACTCGCGCTCTACGCCTTTGAGGTGCTGGCCAGCCCTGCTGCCAGCGTTTTGTCTAAGCGGGTATTTAGTGCTGCTGGTGGCATTATAACAGATAAGCGTATCCGCCTCTCAACTGAAAATGCTGACAGGTTGACTCTTATAAAAATGGACAAGGCCTGGATTGACCATGACTTCTCTACTCCACCAGAGGAAAGCTGATGAACATAAAGGCACTTTAAATGTGTTGTTTATAATGTACTAAATACACTGTATTACCATGCACCACTTCCACCACAAACAAGGGTATATGGTTGAATATTCCTTTTCTCATCCTCGTCCTCCTCTTACATCATATCAACATGCTTATTTGTCGCATATAATGCCCTCGCATGTATGCCCTCGCATATAATGATTTAAAGGGTCAGCTCACCTGCAGGCCCTCACATATAATTTTTTAGAGGATAAGCTCACCAGCAGGCCCTCATCTACAATTTTTTACAGGTTCAGCTTACCTACAGGTCCTCACCTACAATCTTTTACAGGGTCAGCTCACCTACAGGCCCTCGCATATAATGTTTTACAGGGTCAGCTCACCAGCAGGCCATTCATCTTAATTTTTCAAGGGTGTATGATGCCCTCCTTTATGTGTAATAAAGGGTGTATTGGAGTGCCGGTTCCTTGTCCGCTTAGTGCATAGGCTTTATGAGTGTAGGAGTCCCACTACCTGAACAATTGTACCACGATGTGAATGAGGCCCTCCTTTATGTGATATACAGGTTGTATTTGAGTACCTCTTCCTTGTAATTTTTGGCAGTACTTGCACTTTATATACAAGTAAATATACAGTAAAGAATGTTTCCTAACAATTTTTCCTCTAAAATCGATTTTATCTTTGGTTTTGTGCGTATTATTGTCAGTCTGTAAAAGTGGCGTACTACTCGAACAATATCGTTCCCATCAGCGACCTGGGAGTCCAAGATGCATCCATACATCCTCCCCATGCTGTTCCCGATCCATTCTAGTGGTGTTTCCATTAATTTCTTACCTTTTCAGGTGAACCAGACACCCTCCTCACTTCAGAACAGAGGGTGCCTGGTTTAATGCTCAGGTTCTCCCATTGACTTCCATTGTGCTCAGGTGCTCGGTAGAGGTGTTTGACTCGAGCACCCGAGCACTTTAGTAATCTGTACGTTCAGTATCTGGAGCACCTAGACTCACGTATGCAGTCTGTTCATAACAGTTATACTAGACAGATGCCATTTATTGGGTTATTACATGTTTCTCCTTTGACAACTGAGGGAGACAGACATGCTCGGGACTATTGAGAAAGATACAGTAGCTGCAATAATTATGTACACAGGTGCCATGGGACCTTTGGGTCTAAATGACAAGACTGACCTGAGTGTCTTTTTGGACTTAACTAGCACAATAGTTTTCTATGTATTATAACTTTGGGACTTTTTGCATGCATTTGTTATGGATTTTATATTACTCCTCTCGACTATGTTTGTAATTATTTTGTAATTGACGACATATGTGTGTATACTGATTTGATTAAAAAGGGCAGTACCTAACTCACTGTTTAGGCCAGACAAAGTGCAATGTAGCCTATTTATCCGTATTCTATGTACCAATATGCAGCCTAGTCCATCCATCACATGGAGTACTGGCATGAGGATTTTTTGAAGTAGTAGTGCCAGTCCTTCTATCTTACATACCATTATAGATCTTTATATCTATTCTTACAATCTTATTTTATCCATTGATTCATTTCAAATAAATACGCTTCTGAATTGGACTCAAACTGATAACCAGAAATCACCTGTAATTATTAAGTGGGTCACTCACTGGTTTGTTCATCCATTCTTATAGAGGACCTGTCACAATTCTTTGTCTGTTTTACACAATAATTTTATTTCCAGGTAATAATAATTATGGAGAATATTTTCATAGAAGGCTGGGGCTACATGGAGACTTTGACGATGACAAGTGTGGCATGATCAAATATGGTTGTGTAGCAGTGCAGACATACAGCATAATGAAAGTACAGTAAATGGGGTCACAATGCAACTCACAAGTTAACACCAAAATTTAGCAGTGTTGGAAATTTTACGATTGTATGAAAAGTTGGCCCAGACTTGCATGTGAAATATAAGTAGTCACTAAAACAGACAAAAGTGACAAGTCTTCTTTAAAGGGAACCTGTCTCCCTGAAAATGCTATCCAGTCTCCTGGCATCTTGAGAACAGGTAAGGCTGGGCAGATTGATATATAGTTTTGTGGAGACAGAATCAGTAGACCTTGCAACTAATTGATCTGTGAGGATCTGACCACTGGGACCACCACTGATTGTGGAAATAGTGGTCCCAATGGAGGAATCGGACCACTGTTCTTGTGATAGGTGGGAGGTCCCAGTGGTCGGACTGATCAGGTAGTTATTCTGTAAACCGCTTTAAATGAAATCCCTGCACTTTCTATGCTTAGGAGTCCAGTAGGACAAAAAAGGCAGTAGATTTGAGAAGGCTGAATGTTCAATGTGACATTGTTAATTGTCTTCTGAAGGTCTGCCATATTATAGTGGGTAGGATCTGACTATCAAGCAGATGTAATGGCAGATCTTCCTCTTGCTGTGGTATTATCAATAGTCTTTACCAGATATATTGATTAGTGTTGAGTGCGAATATTCGAATAACAAATTTGTATCGCAGATATTGCCACTTCGAGAATTCGAGAATATTTAGAATATAGTGCTATATATTCGTTATATCGAATATTCGTCTTGTTTTTTTCCATCTGAACACATGATTCCTCTCTGCTTCTTGCTTGTGGGCCGTTGAATATAACGAATATACAAATACGCAAATATTTTACAAAATATTTGCAAAATATCACGGATTCGAATATGATCCCTGCCGCTCATCACTAATATTGATATCAATAAGCCTCAGACTAACATTGGTGTTCATCTTACCCCAACCTAAAGAAAAGGTTGCACAACATATTTCTGAGAACTATCCTTATACTGTACTGTAGTTCTTTTTCTCTACAGTCTGGTATACTGTAGGTTGGCATTTCATTCATTTGTTATCCTTAGTTTCAGCCATCAATGTGTGATAAGTGTAGGTCTGATCTTCGGGGGGGGAGGGGGGCTCAACCATAAAGGATTATGGTGTCTAATGATGAGCACTACAAACTTTTTTATACATATCTGAGCATCGTAAAGTATCTTATCCCAAATTAAATGAATGGGGCTAAAATGTAGTACCAGTCAGAGTCACAATCAACTGGATGAACAGTGGGTTCAGGAGCACCATGCCCCCTTCATTCTGCTGTTCATGACAGTCCTGGTGGTCAGATCCCCAACAATCACAAATTTATGATGCATCCAAAGGAACAGCTTTTTCCTGGAAAACCTCTTTAATTTGGTTACTTAGTGCATTTTAGCTATTCGTTGTTGCTAATACTCAAACCAGCAGTAAAAAAAGATCCTCCTGAAGCTGTAAAAAATATATCACAACAGATGCATCCTGTATTGAGTAAAAAAGCCATCCATGCATTTAAATCACTTCTATTCTGCTGGTTTATGATGCTGTTTCAGACAACGCTGTTTTTGCATTTGTAATTAGAATATTGAGCAGATGGTGGAGTTCTCATTTGTGATAGGTCTATTAAAATAACTTATGCAAACAAAAACTGGTGTATTACAGATTACCTGTTTTCAATTCTGTGATAAATTGATAGATTGGAATTTGGAATACATGTTGGGCAAATTATTTAACTTTGACTATCAACAAAAAAATAATACTAGCTATGGCATACTCTGCACTAATTTATAATGATGCATGTGTCATTAAACTTTAGCATTAACATTTTGGGCTGCAGTTTATTCAGTAAGTTTGGTATATGTTAATATTCCCTTTTTAAAGGGCTAAACTATAAATTCAAAACTTTTTTTTTTTTTACTTGTTTATCTGCTTACCTGAAGGACTTTCTTCCCTTTCTGTGGGTAGGCAGCAGCTTACACAAGACCTTCAATCACCTGCATCTCACAGGATGCATTGCAATTAGCTCTTGCTAACCCTTCCTCCCTTGCATACAAAACAGTCCCTCACATAAAGCCCCTGAGACACAATGCCCCCACAATTGCATTCTTCCCTGTCTGGAGAGATAAACTGTAGCTATACATTTCTATGAGTTTAGAAGTAGGAGTGAATGAATGAAAGATGTCTGAGCCATTTCACCTGTTTCACTATGATATCGCTACACCAGCACTTAGAGAAAGGAGGGATCAGGTAAGCTACTGAGCATGTCAGTCCACCACTGAATGCAGGAGAAGGTGGACCAGAAGGAGAAACATCAGGAGGCTCTACCTAAGAGAAAAATTTAATATACATAAAAATAGGAACAATGGAGGAGATGTATCAGACTGGTGTAAGGTAGAACTGGCTTAGTTGTCCATAGCAACCAATCAGACTCCACTTTTCATTTTCCAAAGGAGTTGTGAAAAATAAAAGGTGGGATCTGATTGGCTGCTATGGGCCGATAAGGCAGTTGTACTTTACACTAGTGTGTTAAATCTCCCCCAATATTCTTATTGTAGGTATAATGCAATTATACTTCAGCTGAAATGGCCTATTATTGCATAGTAATACTTTTTGTGGGCCCCATAGCAAAACTTAGTACTGACTCCCTTGCTACACCCAATTGACAAATACACATCCATCACTCTCATCAAATGCGGATAGAAAAGCGAATGGCCCTAGATTTCTGATCAATTTACATTTTTTTTTTTTTTATGAAGCAGTCAAAATTTGAATTGGCCTCACCCACATTGTCCAACTTCTATGTCATCTATGCAGCCACCACTAGAGAGAGCTAAGTGCATAGGAATGTATTCAGCTACTGTAATCTTTAATTTGCACTACACTCCCCCCAGTGGTGGCTGAATGATAATGCAATGCTTTTTTACATCTGGAAGAGAAAGATGGATTTCAGAGCTGACCCCCTTCCCCTTCTGTCCCATAGCAGGTGTGTGGTCTGCCTCCATTGAAGATACACCACTGTATACTTTCTTCCTGAAATCATGTCACTTTGTTCCATGTAATTTTCAATAGGACGGTAGGTAAAATGACTACATTATTTTATCCCCTTCCTGCTGTCAAGCTGTAGATATACTGTAGATCTTAGCTGTCAATGCTCCATGCAGACAGTACATCTACAGTCCTCACTTTAATTGCAGATCGCTCTTCATAGCACCCTGCCATTAAGGAGACTGGGCTGACACAGTGCCAGCCTGACTCTCCAGACGTGCAGGGATCTAAAGCAAACTGCATCCAGTCACAAACAAATGCTAAACTCAGAGCTCAAATCTTCCATCCTGCATTCAAGTCACTATCATGGAAACCGCTTCCGACTGTGACATACAGGAGAGGAACATGCTAAGAAGAAGTGCCATGTGTCCTCCCAACATTCACCCTTATCTACAATCTAGATACAGAGGACGGCTGGGAGGATACAGATCATGCCATTCCAATGTTCACCTGCCCTAGGGCAATAATAATTTACATATACTGTACATTTTACAAAACATAAGTGAACAATAAATGAAAATAAATTAAAATTCTAAATAATGAAAAAGCACTCCTACAATAAAAAAAACAAAAACAAATGCATGTTACATGGGCATCTTTCATCCATGTAATAATGCAGCCATACCATTCAAAATACATTTTCCCAAATCCCCACAGGTAATCTTTTGTCTCTCCAGCCCCTCTCTTTCTGCTTTTAACACCTAAGATAAGCATTTTTGGATGCAGGTATTTTTTGCCTATTTACAGACCCCACATATCAGCTAACAGTGGGGTAGACAAACAAGGATAAATATGGGTACTTTTGTTTAGGGAATTATATCAATTTGTAATGGGGAAAGTACATATATTTAGTGTTGCTATACAATGAGAGGATTATATTGTACTATACAGTTTTTGTGTCAAGAAATTACCGTATATTGCGCCCCCCCCCCCACCCCATATAAAATTCCAAAAAGGGAATTATGCTGGTTTTGTTTGGACACAAATTAAAGCCCTACCTTTGTTGCAAAAGAAAAATAAAAAAAATGTTTAATACGAAAAAGTCACCTTTAAATAAAATGTTTGACCCTTTTTTGTTTCGCTAAATAAAACGATACACTGAATTATATATATATATATTTTTTTTTTATTATTTATTTATGCATTTATTTATTTATTTTTGCTTGCACGACTATTGGGGGCAGCCATCTGAGCAGCTGCTCTAAGCTATGAACAGATTTGCTTTATAGCAATTATATGAACATAAAAAAAAACAACTTGAAAGCATCCTTTTGATTGCTATGGACGACTGTTGTGGGTATGCTCTATGAGGTTCCTATGCAATGGAGAAGGATGGGATGAGAAATGTCCATCACTTATCAATGATGGATCTGATCCTGTGTTATCTGTCTCCAGGTTTACATCACAGATGTTGCATTGTATTGTAACCTTGCATGTAATGATAACGAGAGGACTTCTGAGAAGTCTATTGTGACGCTCCATGGCCAGAATGAAACTGTAATATTTCAGGATTTTTTTTTAGTATACTGTATATTATGTATACTGTAAATGATGACAGGAGGCAAGGTCAAATAGGATACCTGCTAGCAGCATACTGAGGCAGGCAAACAAAATACACTGTTCTACATAAGTAATACAAGTAAGTAAAGCAAAAATAAAAAATAAAAAAAATTAAAAAAAATTGTTTAAGTGTAAAAATTTTTAAAAATATCTCATTTTATTAGTAAAGGATGTTTATTATATATAAAAAAAGAAAAAATGTGCGCTTCCATAATGACCTAACCTATGAAGTCATCATGTCATATAACCTGCATGGTGAACACCGTAAAAAAATAAAAATAATTACAATGCCAAAATTGCTATTTTTTATCCTGCTTCACAAAAATTGCACACCAAAATGGTAACAATGAAATGTATGCATTGTCCTGCCAAAAATAGGCCCTCACGCAGCTCTGTATATTGAAAAATAAAAGTTATGACATTTTAGAAAATGAGAAAAGTGTTACAACATAAAAACTAATTTAGTATGTCCATAATCATATATATCTGCAGAATAAACTAAGCATGAAAAATAACAATTCCAGAATTGCTGTCCATTGTTCAGCACTCCCCCACCAAAATGGTGCCAGTGAAAACTACAGATTGTTCTTCAAGAAACATAAATGCTATGGCTTTCAGAATATGATAACAATGAAAAATGTAAAAAAAAAATTGTTTTCTTTTTACAAAAGTGGTGAAACATAAAAAAATATTAATTTGGTATCATCATCAATCTATAAGTTACTCAATATTAATTTATAAATGGTGTCCTTGAAAAATACAAGTAATTGCTCAAAATATTCCCACAGCTATGTCAATGGAAAAATACAAATGTTATAGCTCTTGGAATCGGGTGATGGAAACATGATATAAGTTGCTTCATCCTAAAGCCTCAAAAAGTGGGTCCTAAAGAGTCTAACATAATAACTACAATTATACAATAGACAAGTATCTGATAACAGATTCCCTTCCACTCAATGAGTATTAACCTATCAAGTTATTGTCATATTATATACCAGTACTAAGATACAATTAATTATGGATCAATTTTCTCCTATAGGTTATTTTAATCAATATGGATGTGCTTACATTACTGCTCTTACAACACAATGAATCAATTTTGAAAATATTTAATGAACTTATAGTAACAAATTACCCCCTAAGCCATGGATTTCTTGTAAGGTAATAACTATTATGGTAACATTATTTATTTATTTATTTATTTGCCTTCTAATTGTCTACTTTATCTTGTGTAACTTTCTACTTGTAAAGTACACTGCTCACTAAAGGGTTTCTATTGTAATTGGAAGACCCTTAGCGTCTGAAGTAAACTCTTATGCCCTCTGTTCCCCAGAATGGAGAAGGAATGCTCTATTTGTATAATGGAGAAATCTTCTAGAGTAACTATATAACCTTTTCACTGTCACAGACTATTTTGTAATTTGGGAGATTGGTTAAGTTGACATACCTGCCAAAATCTTAAACCTCATGTTCCCTTACCTCTGCCTGGCCTTTTCTAATTTGCCTTCCCCAGTCTACCTATTCCATATTGTTACTCTGCTCTACCTTTCACGATTCACCTGTTTAGAACTTGATTCACAGTTTTGATTACATTTCCTACAAAGTGTTTATGGTCTCTTTATGTATCTAATTTGCTCTTGTGATTCTTCTGTGATCTCATAATTTTACTGAGGGTTCCCATCCCTTCCTTTCCTCCTCTTCCTATTTACTTTGTTGTTTTCATAGTATTCTATTTATCTTTTCTTTGTGTCTATACCATATTTGCTTGTTATAAGCCTTCACTGTGACACTTTTTATTTTATTTTATTGTAAACATTTTTTTAAATAACAAAATATAAAAAAAAAAAATTGGTGACCTCTGCTTATCCATCAGGTTCGACCTCCCTGACCCCATCGATCAGCCATGGTACTCATTTGAATGGGACAGAATAAGACACTAATCCCTCATCCATTGGCATAAAGATACTGTATCTGACTCTTCTGATTACGGCAGCCCTAATCACAGAAATTTAACTTTTCACCTTCTCATTCTAAGGTCTACAAAAATTTAAAGTCATAAGTAATTAAGCATAGCTAAAAATAGTAACCATGCATGTTGAAAACGAATACAAGAATATGATAATTCTATACCAGGATAAGTACATAATAATGTATCAAAAATAAACAGCTACTTTATGATAAAGTGAACACTTAACATTATTTATATATTGTGGTGATGTGTACAGTATAAGTGCTGGGAGGTGTGTATATCCCACCCAGATACCTCAGCTGGGTGAGATAACTGAAATCCAGAAAACTGAGGTGGTTTTAGCAAAGTGTAGTTTGCTGAGACAGTTTTGTCTAGATGTTGTTCTGGGCTGGATTTCATGTGGACTGGGGGATAGATTTGGTAGTGGGATCTGCCAGTCAACACCCTTCCGCTATATGTATTGTCTTTTTCCGGAGGAGATCACAGGTGAGGCCTGCTGCTGCAATCAAGGAGGAATAAAACAACTCTCTGTGTATGACTTGGGGGGAGAAAGGCTGAAGAATCCTGAGAGAGAGGGGAGCCTGAAGGCTCTGTGTGGTCTCAGCCAGGAGGTCTGAGGGGCCACAAGGCTTTGTAAAGCCAGAAGTTTGGGGGCCTAGCGATGCCTACGGAAAGAAGGTTGCACAGTCAGAGTCGGGAGGACTTATGGACCATCTTGCCCCAAGGGTGCTGGTGTGGTCATAGCCTGGAGGCTGCTGGACCATATATGGCTGAGGAATTCGGATCTAATCCTGTGTGTGAATGGTGCTCTATAGGTGAGGTAAAGACAACACGTGTATTAGGCTAGTTTCACACTAGTGGCAGCCTTCTCTGACAGGCTGTTCTGGTGAGTGAACAGCCTGCCGGATCCGTGCTGCCCCTAGTGCTGACACGTCGTACTTTTATTCCAGCCGCCTCTTGGCATGTTTGCCGTGCTGCCGCCAGAACTTCGGCCTGCCCCCATAATAGTCAATGGGGCCGGAGCGGACCTCCGGCGGCACATGAGCACTAGCGGCAGCGCGGATCTGGCAGCCTTAGGTAGAGCCAACACAGGCAGGTGTTTATTTTCGATGTTTATGTGTGTAATGGTGCTGAAGTGCCAAAATAAAGCACCTTCAGACTTGAACCTCATTGTCAGAGGAGAAGTATGTGATTGCGACCCCCTGAGAGACAGTGATCCTTTACAATATGTATAGTTTTGAATGGGTTGTCTGGATTTTGATATTGATAGCCTATCTGAGTGGTGGGAGTCCATTCAGCTATTTGATGAGGCCATGGAGATTCGGTAAGCGCTGCAGCTTCCTCACAAACTATCAATCAAAATGCCATACATTATATAGTGGCGTGCTTGGTATTGCAGCCCAGTTAAGGAAACAGATAATTGCATTAGGCTTGTCAGTAAAAGCAAAAAAAGGAAGAGACCACTGTGGTACTCCGCAGAAGTGGCCAAAATCATTAAAAACAAAAAGATAGCATTTAGTAATTATAAAAAAAAAAAAAGAGGATGACAGGCAAATTTATAAGATTAGGCAGAGAGAGGCCAAACAAGTTATAAGAGCTTCTAAAGCACAGGCAGAAGAGAAATTAGATAAGACATTCTTCAGATACATAAATTAAAAAAGGAAACTAAAACAAGGAATTACCAAATTAAAAACAAAAGAAGGAAGGTATATGGAAGAAGATAAGGAACTAGCTGACTGCCTCAATGAATACGTCTGTTCAGTTTTTACAAAGTAATATGAAGGAAAAGGACCTCAGTTAGGAAGGAAGACTAATGAATCTTTTGATGCAGGTGTATTTACAGAGGAAGAGGTTCTAAGTCAGCTGTCTAAAATTAATACAAATAAGTCACAGGGACCTGATGGGATACACCCAAAGCTATTAAAAGAGCTTAGTGGTGAACTAGCAAAACCATTAACAGATTTATTTAACCAATCACTGGTAACAGGAGTCGTCCCAGAAGATTGGAAATTAGCAAATGTGCCCATTCATGAGAAAGTTAGTAGGGAGGAATCGGGCAACTATAGGCCAGTAAGCCTGACATCAATAGTGGGGAAATTAATGAAAACCATACTTAAGGAGAGGATTGTGGAACATCTAAAAAGATGAAAAACAGCATGGGTTTACTTCAGAGAGATCATGTCAAACTAATCTTATAGATGTTTTTGATTGGGTGACTAAAATAATAGATGGCGGAGGTGCAGTAGACATCGCTTATCTAGACTTTAGTAAGTCTTTTGACACTGTCCCACATAGAAGGCTTATCAATAAATTGCAGTCTTTGTGCTTGGACTCCCATATTGTAGAATGAATTAGGCAGTGGCTGAGAGACAGACAACAGAGGGTTGTAGTCAATGAAGTATATTCAGAACATGGTCTTGTTACCAGTAGGGTACCTCAGGGATCTGTTCTGGGACCCATATTGTTTAATATCTGTATCAGTGAAATTGCAGAAAGCCTCGATTGCAAGGTGTGTCTTTTTGCTGATGACACAATGATTTGTAACAGGGTTGATGTTCCTGGAAGGATACACCAAATGGAAAAGGATTTAGGAAAACTAGAGGAATGGTCAAAAAATCTGTCAACTAAAATTTAATGTTGATAAGTGCAAGATAATGCACCTGGGACGTAAAAACCCAAGAGCAGAATATAAAATCAGTGATACAGTCCTAACCTCAGTATCTGAGGAAAGGGATTTAGGGGTCATTATTTCAGAAGACTTAAAGGTAGGCAGACAATGTCATAGAGCAGCAGGAAATGCTAGCAGAATGCTTTGGTGTATAGGGAGAGGCATTACCAGTAGAAAGAGGGAGGTGCTCTTGCCGCTCTACAGAGCATTAGTGAGACCTCATTTGGAGTATTGTGCTCAGTACTGGAGACCATATCTCCAGAAGGATATTGATACTTTGGAGAGAGTTCAGAGAAGAGCTACTAAACTAGTACATGGATTGCAGGATAAAACTTACCAGGAAAGATTAAAGGACCTTAACATGTATAGCTTGGAAGAAAGACGAGGCAGAGGGAATATGATAGAAACTTTTAAATACATAAAGGCAATCAACAAGGTAAAAGAGGAGAGAATATTTAAAAGAAGAAAAACTGCTACAAGAGGACATAGTTTTAAATTAGAGGCCCAAAGGTTTAAAAGTAATATCAGGAAGTATTACTTTATTGAGAGAGTAGTGGATGCATGGAATTGCCTTCCTGCAGAAGTGGTGGCTGCAAATACAGTGAAGGAGTTTAAGCATGCATGGGATAGGCATAAGGCCATCCTTCATATAAGATTGGGCCAGGGCTATTCATAGTATTCAGTATATTGGGCAGACTAGATGGGGGAAATGGGTCTTATCTGCCGACACATTCTATGTTTCTATGTTTCCTCTGTTAAGTTCAATTGAATGGAGCTAAGCTGTGCTTAGGCAAGGTCACCTATGTACGTGATGTCACCAGTAGAGTTGAGCGGACATCTGGATGTTCGGGTTCGACGGGTTCGAACGAACTTTGGAAAAAAGGTTGAGTTCAGGACCCGAACTTGACCCCGAACCCGAACCCCATTGAAGTCAATGTGGACCCGAACTTTTGAGCACTAAAATGGCTGTAAAAATGTCATGGAAATGGCTAGAGGGCTGCAAATGTCGTCAAAATGTGGTTAAGAGCATGGCAAGTGCTCTGCAAACAAATGTGGATAGGGAAATGACTTTAAATAACATAAAATACGTAAAAATAAAAAATTATAATCTTGATCTAGGAGGACCAGGTCCATATGGAGTAGGAGGTTGAGGAGGTGGTGGATGTGGCGGTGTAGGTGGAAGTGGCGGTGGCGGAGGTAGCCTACACTGCTTTTTGTTTTAAAATGTATATATATTTTTTTTAAATTAGGGTACTCCTCAGAACATTGGGAAATATAACCCTCCAGTCGTGCTAAACACACGTTCAGACTATACACCGGCTGCAGGGCAGGCCAGCACCTCCAAGACGTAAAGGGCAAACTCAGGCCATGTGCCCAATTTGGAGACCCAGAAGTTGCAGGGGCTGACCCCAGTCATTTAGTTTGTGTAGGCATGTTCATACTTACTGCCCCACCATGTCGCACGTCCCCGTGATGTTCACGATCCAATTTGATATCTGCTCTATCAACTTTTGATGTTCTTTTATGCGCCTACCATGGTGATTGCGGTTGGCGGGGAATCAGGGTTCCAGGCCGGAGAGGGAGCGTCAGAAAAAAAGACCAAATTTAAGGGAGATTAATTTATTTTAAAAAATTGGGATCGAGAAGAAATGTGGGAAAAGCTATTGAGGCGCAAATGTGGGGCAAATTACAGAAGCCCAAATGTAGGCCAAAAGAGTCAAGCGGAATTGTGGGAAAAGCTATTGAGGTGCAAATGTTGGCCAAAAGAGTATAGCGGAAATATGGGACAAAGTATTGAAGCTTAAATGTGGTACAACTTGTTTAAGTTTAAGCATTGAATCAAAGGATGTGGCACGCATCAATTAAAGAAGCATTTCAGAAATGTTATTCCCTGTCACCTATGCAGAGCAGGGGTTTATTCACGTCTAAAATTGTATAATGTCAACCCAAGAATGTAACCAAAAAATTACAGAAATTAATTAACCTGTCTACTTGGTAGAGCAGGGGTCTATGACAGAAAACAATTGTTTATTGTCATCCGAAAATGTAAAATAAAAATTATTGAAATTTATTAAGCTGTCAACTAGGTAGAGGAGGGGTATAGTACACCCAAAAATTGTTGAATTTGACCATAAAATGTAACTGACAAATGTGATTTTCTTATTACCGGTCTAATAAGTATAGCAGTAGTACATCACACAAAAAATTGCTGAATTTCACCAGAAAATGTAACTAACAATTTTTTTTTATTTTTTTTTTACCGGTCTACTAGGTATAGCAGTGGTACTTCACAACAAAAAAATGCTGAATTTCACCTGAAAATGTAACTGACAAATTTTTATTTTGTTTACCGGCCTACTAGGTATAGCAGTGGTACTATACACCCAGAAATTGGTGAATTTCACCATAAAATGTAACAGACAAATTGTTTTATTGTTTAACCTGTCTACTAGGTATAGCAGTGGTACTTCACACCCAAAAATGGTTGAATTTCAACTGAAAATGTAACTGACAAATTTTTTTTTTTTTGTTAACTGGCCTACTAGGTATAGCAGTGTAAACCCAAAAAATTGTGAATTTCACCCGAAAATGTTAATGACAATCTTTTATTAGTTTTTTTTACCAGCCTACTAGGTATAGCAGTGGTACTATACACCCAAAAATTGGTTAATTTCACCAGAAAATGTAAATGACAAAGTAGTGAAATTATATAAAATAAAACACGTACAAAAATAAAAAATTTGATTTATGAGGTGGAGTTCCATATGGAGTAGGAGTTTGAGGAGGCGGTGGACGTAGCGGAGTAGGTGGAAGCGGCGGTGGAGGAGGACGAGATACAGGGCCTGATTAAGAGCATCATGGGCCTGGTGCTGAGGATTTTGCTGGGCCTTTTTATGGAACTGCACTCAGTGTCTTAATTACATATATATTTTATCGATACCATTAAAGTATTTTGTTCCTGCAACTACCCCTTCATTTGGCATCTATCTTGGCAACATGGAGGGGGACCAAGGGAGGGGGACCCTGAGGGTGGGGGCACCCTCAGGGCACTATAGTGTCAGGAAAACCGCTTTGTTTTCCTGACACTATAGTGATCATTTAACATGACTATGAAGATTACTGTTTTCTAGCTGCTGTGGACTGTGGACAACAGCAGCTAGAAACAGTAATTTTCATAGAGCTGTGTTATGATTTATGGACACAGCACTCAGCATGCTTAGCCAGTCAGATAGAAGGCTGGCTAAGCATGCTGAGAGCTGTGTCTAAATAACATAACACATTAAAGGGATTCTGTCACCAGGTTTGACCCCTGTCAGCTAAAAATATGCTGATGTTCAGGGCGTCTTCACGATTCCTAATGTGGGCTTATAAATGTCATCTGTGGACTTATTTAGCTAAAAAAACGCTTTTACTAACCTGTCAGTCAAACAAATAAGGTGCCCAAGGGGATGTTAATGAATGCAAGGTGTCGGCCGCACCCGCCGCCGTTCGTGCCCAGCGCCGCCTTTCCGGACTTCTGTGCCGCCTCCTAATCCTCTGTGCCGCCTCTCGCTCTCCCTCCCTCCCCCCTCCTCCTGCTGTAAGATCTTGCGCATACAGGGGTTGAGCGAAGTGCCGGCGCATGCGCACTTCGCTGTAAGAAGCCAAATGGAGAAGTCTGCACGGGCGCATCAGGCAGAGCCCTGTGCGCAAGCGCGAGATCTTACAGCAGAAGGAGGGGGGAGGGAGGGAGAGCGAGAGGCGGCACAGAGGATTAGGAGGCGGTGCAGAAGTCCGGAAAGGCGGCGCTGGGCACGAACGGCGGTAGGTGCGGCGGGCATCTTGCACCCATTAACATCCCCTTGGGCACCTTATTTGTTTGACTGACAGGTTAGTAATAGCTGTTTTTTAGCTAAATAAGCCCACAGATGACATTTATAAGCCCACATTAGGAATCGTGAAGACGCCCTGAACATCAGCATATTTTTAGCTGACAGGGGTCAAACCTGGTGACAGAATCCCTTTAAAGAAATTACTGTTTCTAGCTGCTGTGGACTAGCAGCTAGAAACAGTAATTTATTTAATGTGTTATGTTATAGAGACTGAGCTCTCATCATGCTTAGCCAGTCAGTAATTTTCATAGTGCTGTTATGATTTATGGACACAGCTCTCAGCATGCTTAGCCAGCCTTCTATCTGGCTGTGCTTCTTGAGAGTCACAGTCCACAGGCTCAGAAACAGCCAGATAGAAGGCTGGCTAAGCATGCTGAGAGCTGTGTACATAAATCAGAACAGCACTATGATTGCCCTCCCTTCCAACTGGATGAGTTTATCTGATACCTGCCCTGCTCCAGAAGCTCCTGCTGTCTCACGGGCTGGTGTGGCTGAGCGCTGTGGGCCGTGTGCTGGTCGAAACTGCTGAGCAGGTTGTACACAGCGCAGCGTGCAGGAGGGATAACCGCGGGCGCACTGAGGTCATATCCGGCGGGCCGGCATTACAGGAACCGCACCAGCTGCTCTGACGTCCTGCCGCCGGATATCCTGTGACGTATATCCGGCGGCAGGACGTCAGAGCAGCTGGTGCTGTTCCTGTAATGCCGCGGCCCGCCGGATATGACCTCAGTAGTAATGGGAAGTTCAGATCTTTCAGATGAATCGGTTCATTTGAATCAGCTCATTCAAATGAACCGATTCATGAATCGGATCTTCGGTTCACTTGCTGAGTCACTGACTGCTGAGCTGACTCGCAAGTGAACTGAAGACTCTAGGTGTCGGCGCGCATGCGCCAATGCTATCCATTCGATTCACTTGCTGCTGCTGACTCAGTCGGCTCTTCAGCTCTCTAATGAGTGAGTCCGGATCAGGAAGAGTGATTGATTATAGTGATAGTGAAGGGAAGCTGAGGCTGACGCCGGACAGGAGTCAGGAGCTGTCACTGTGCTGTGCATTGTTGTCTGTTGTGCATTGTTACCCACAGTGACAACAGTCTGACACTGACAGTAGTACAACCAACCAAGTGAAGTGAGATGTGAATGCTGCACAGGGAAAACTATGTGCTGAATTGATAACAGTATTACAGTAACACAGTCACTGGCTGATAATAAAATAGTCCCCACAGTCCCCACTTAACAGAATCCATAAAGGAGATGTGAACCCACCCTTAGTTATACAGCTACTGAATGAGATGCCTTTAACATATATATCTCCTGAGAAGCCAATTTGATCCTAAAGGGTTAATTCAACCTGTAATCTAAACTCTGTGTCATCTGTCACTTCTCTTATCTCTCTGCTCCTGTCAAAGGCTTACATAGAAATCACTGGGCCCCATAGCAAGAATCTAAATTGGGCCCCCATTCCCCTTTTATAGCCCCTCCCACTACCCATTCCAGGCCTCTCTCTTTGTTCCATGAACTATGTTCGCTGCTATTTTATAATTTATGCCATCAAGGCCGGATTGGGATTACAAAAAACAGGCCTGGCACACAAAAGAGGCATAATAGATACAGTGTGTACAGATGTATAGTGTATACAGCAGTGTACTGATATGTGAGGAACGTGGTATAATATATGCAGTGTGTTCAGGTATATAGTATATACAGCAGTGTATTGATATATGAGGTATAAATTACAGCTCGTACCTCACATATCAATCCAATACTGTATATACAATATACCTGTACACACCATCTATTATACCTCATACCTAACATATCAGTACACTGCTGTATATACAATATATCTATACACACTGCATATATTATACCTCGTACCTAACATATCAGTACACTGCTGTATATACAATATATCTATACACACTGCATATATTATACCTTGTACCTCACATATCAGTACACTGCAATATATATTATATATCTGTACATATTGCATCTATAATACTGTTTAATATATGCAGTGTGTGTGTGTGTGTATGTGTATATATATATATATATATATATATATATATAGATGTGAGGCATACAAGGTATAATACTGTAGATGCAGTGTTTATAGAAATATGTGGTCAGTTATGCATTATAGTCACTGTGTGTGTGAAGTACATGAGGTTGTGGTCACTGTACCTGTCTGAAGTATTATACATGAGTGAGCAATGAGTAAAAACAGGGCATGGAGGGGGGGTAAATGATGAAAAGTGGAGGACCTCCTCTTACCACTCCATTACAGTCTGTATGGATCAATGCAGAGCTGATTGTGAACTTCTAATACTTGCTGTTAGGGGTTGAAGGACCTGTGATGATGTCATCACAGGTCCTGGCAGATGTACCTTTCAAACCTAGGAACTACACCATTTTTGGTGCAGTTCCTTTGCTAGATTCTGCAGGACCTGTGATGCTGAAGATGATGTCATCACAGGTCCTGGCAGATGCACTGTTCTAACCTGGGAACTACACTTTACACTGTGCAGTTCCCTTACAGGACCTGTGAAGACTCCCTGTACTACTCAGATGACTCAGAGCTGCTAGTGCTTGCCTTGCCTCAGCTCTGATTGGTTGGTGGGTGGGGAGGGGAGGGGCTGGCAGAAGCAGCTTCCACTCTAGGATCATATTACGCTCCTCCCGAGTCCCTCCCTCAGGCTCCCTGCTGCCAGCGTGAGGCCAGCGTCTCTGCATTGTCTGTGTGCTGTGTGACGCTGTGTACAACAGAGGACTTTTAACCCTCCCGACGGCCTTTTGGCTGGCAGATGGGCCTATTTTATGGTAGGGGCCTGGAGCTGCAGCTCCATCAGCCCCTACGTTAATCCGGCCCTGACGAGATAGCTAACACAGCTTTTTAGTTTTAATTTAATTTTGTAAAATTAAGGTACACTCCAAAAGAGTGTGAAATATCCAAAATACAAACATGAGCAATTGCGCTGCAGTATAACAATGGCTGCTTAGTGCCGGTATACATGTCTATTCTGCACAAGGTATGGACAAGTCCTGAGGGATCCATGCCTGGTTAATTTTAATGAATGTGAGCTTGTCCACATTGGCTGTGGACAGGCGGCTGCGATTGTCTGTGATGACGCCCCCTGCCGTGCTAAACACATGTTCAGATAATACACTGGCTGCAGGGCAGGCCAGCACCTCCAAGTAGTAAAGGGCAAGCTCAGTCCATGTGTATTCGTATTTATTTGCACAAAATGGCTGTATTTCAAATGGCTGTATTTCAAATCCCTGAATCAAACCCCTGTATGTAAAGTGGCTATCTCACACGGTCTGAACCAGTTTAGGCCTGAAGAAAATATTTGAGGGATTTGTGAGGAAGGAAAGATCCACTGCTGCTGTGTGGAGACCGAGCCCTGCTGCAAGAAGGGGGAGGAGCCTGGCTGAGGACACGAGAAACAGCAATACAGCCAGGAGGTGAGGAAGGGATCTGTATGTAATGTAGTGTAAAATAGTTCCTGCATGTATGACAGTGTGTGTATGTGACAGTGCCTGCATGTGTACAAGTGTGTATGTGAGTGCCTGCATGTGTGAGGATGTATGACCGTGTGTATGTGACAGTGCCTGCATGTGTGAGGATGTGTATGTGAGTGCCTACATGGGTGAGGATGTATGACCGTGTGTATGTGACAGTGCCTGCATGTGTACAAATGTGTATGTGAGTGCCTGCATGTGTGAGGATGTATGACTGTGTGTATGTGACAGTGCCTACATGTGTGAGGATGTATGACCGTGTGTATGTGACAGTGCCTGCATGTGTACAAGTGTGTATGTGAGTGCCTGCATGTATGAGGATGTGTGAAAAAGAGCGTTTGCATGTGTGAAAGTCCAGTATGTGTGTTACGGCTCATTCAGATGGCTGTATGAAGGAGTCCACATCTGTTCTGCAATTTTGCAGAATGGGTGTGGATCCAATCATTTCAACGGGTACGCAGAAGATGCGTGCGTCACATCGTGTGTTGTCCACATCCACGTCCTTTCCGCAGCCCCGCAAAAACAATACATGTCCTATTTTTGTCCACAATTGCAGACAAGAATGGACATTTTCTATCATAGGACGCACATGGCCAGTCTCTGTGTTTTGTGGATCCGCAATTTGCGGACTGTAAAGCACAGCCATCGAAATGGGCCCTTAGGCTGGCACCACAGGCACATTCTTTGCACAGGGGCCCTCTGCTGTCTGTGTCCGCCCCTGGGCCTGAAGTAAATATTTCTTTGCCCAAAATGGCTGTATTTCAAATGGCTGTATTTTAAATCCCTGAATCAAACCCCTGTATGTAGAGGGGGTATCTCACACGGTCTGAACAAGTGTAGGCCTGAAGTAAATATTTCTTTGCACAAAATGGCTTTATTTCAAATGGCTGTATTTCAAATGCCTGCATCAAAGCCCTGTATGTAGAGGGGGTATCTCACACCGTCTGAACCAGTGTAGGCCTGAATTAAATATTTATTTGCCCAAAATTGCTGTATTTCAAATGGCTGTATTTTAAATCCCTGAATCAAACCCCTGTATGTAGAGGTAGTATCTCATAGGGCCTGAACCAGTGTAAGCCTGAAGTACATATTTCTTTGCACAAAATGGCTGTATTTTGAAGGGCTGTATTTCAAATCCCTAATTTAAACCCCTGTATGTAGAGGGTGGATCTCACACGGTCTGAACCAGTGTAGGCCTGAAGAAAATATGTCTTTGCCCAAAATGGCTGTATTTCAAATGGCTGTATTTCAAATCCCTGAATCAAACCCCTGTATGTAGAGGGGGTATCTCACACGGTCTGAACCAGTGTAGACCTAAAGTAAATATTTCTTTGCCCAAAATGGCTGTTTTTCAAATCCCTGAATCAAACCCCTGTATGTAGAGGGAGTATCTCACAGGGCCTGAACCAGTGTAGGCCTAAATTAAATATTTATTTGCACAAAATGGCTTTATTTCAAATGGCTGTATTTCAAATGCCTGCATCAAAGCTCTGTATGTAGAGGGGGTATCTCACACGGTCTTAAAGGGGTTGTCCGGGACCAAATGTTTTTTAAAAAAAACACGTTTACTCACAATGTACATCTAAGTACAGGGAGTGCAGAATTATTAGGCAAGTTGTATTTTTGAGGATTAATTTTATTATTGAACAACAACCATGTTCTCAATGAACCCAAAAAACTCATTAATATCAAAGCTGAATATTTTTGGAAGTAGTTTTTAGTTTGTTTTTAGTTTTAGCTATTTTAGGGGGATATCTGTGTGTGCAGGTGACTATTACTGTGCATAATTATTAGGCAACTTAACAAAAAACAAATATATACCCATTTCAATTATTTATTTTTACCAGTGAAACCAATATAACATCTCAACATTCACAAATATACATTTCTGACATTCAAAAACAAAACAAAAACAAATCAGTGACCAATATAGCCACCTTTCTTTGCAAGGACACTCAAAAGCCTGCCATCCATGGATTCTGTCAGTGTTTTGATCTGTTCACCATCAACATTGCGTGCAGCAGCAACCACAGCCTCCCAGACACTGTTCAGAGAGGTGTACTGTTTTCCCTCCTTGTAAATCTCACATTTGATGATGGACCACAGGTTCTCAATGAGGTTCAGATCAGGTGAACAAGGAGGCCATGTCATTAGATTTTCTTCTTTTATACCCTTTCTTGCCAGCCACACTGTGGAGTACTTGGATGCGTGTGATGGAGCATTGTCCTGCATGAAAATCATGTTTTTCTTGAAGGATGCAGACTTCTTCCTGTACCACTGCTTGAAGAAGGTGTCTTCCAGAAACTGGCAGTAGGACTGGGAGTTGAGCTTGACTCCATCCTCAACTCGAAGAGGCCCCACAAGCTCATCTTTGATGATACCAGCCCAAACCAGTACTCCACCTCCACCTTGCTGGCGTCTGAGTCGGACTGGAGCTCTCTGCCCTTTACCAATCCAGCCACGGGCCCATCCATCTCACTCTCATTTCATTAGTCCATAAAACGTTAGAAAAATCAGTCTTGAGATATTTCTTGGCCCAGTCTTGACGTTTCAGCTTGTGTGTCTTGTTCAGTGGTGGTCGTCTTTCAGCCTTTCTTACCTTGGCTATGTCTCTGAGTATTGCACACCTTGTGCTTTTGGGCACTCCAGTGATGTTGCAGCTCTGAAATATGGCCAAACTGGTGGCAAGTGGCATCTTGGCAGCTGCACGCTAGACTTTTCTCAGTTCATGGGCAGTTATTTTGCGCCTTGGTTTTTCCTCACGCTTCTTGCGACCCTGTTGACTATTTTGAATGAAACGCTTGATTGTTCGATGATCACGCTTCAGAAGCTTTGCAATTTTAAGAGTGCTGCATCCCTCTGCAAGATATCTCACTATTTTTGACTTTTCTGAGCCTGTCAAGTCCATCTTTTGACCCATTTTGCCAAAGGAAAGGAAGTTGCCTAATAATTATGCACACCTAATATAGGGTGTTGATGTCATTAGACCACACCCCTTCTCATTACAGAGATGCACATCACCTAATATGCTTAATTGGTAGTAGGCTTTCGAGCCTATACAGCTTGGAGTAAGACAACATGCATAAAGAGGATGATGTGGTCAAAATACTCATTTGCCTAATAATTCTGCACTTCCTGTAAAGGTCTCCATACATTTTCAGCTATTTTTGCCACTTCTATGTGGCTCCAACCGTCCCCCACTCATTGTTTATATATCTGTTTATCTTTACCTGACTTCCGGCTGCACTGCCCTGTGGTTCCTGGGGCAGTGCAGCATCAGGTGGTTACAGCTATCTCTCTGCTCCGCTGTAACTCCGCCCCCTCATCAATATTCACCTCAATTTATTCTGAAGCTCACCGGACTGGAGGGGCATGGCTGAGCGGGTTAAGGGGCGGGACTTAGCAGGATGTCGGCCAGCCACTGTAACTCCGCCCCTTCATTAATAATCACCTCAATTCATTCTGAAGCTCACCGGACTGGAGGTGCGGGGCTGAGCAGGTTGTCAAGGGGTGGTGCTGAGCTGTTTGTTAAGGGGTGGGGCTTAGCGGGATGTCGGCCAGCCGCTGTAACTCCGCCCCTCATCAATATTCACTTCGATTCATTTGCTGCCAGTGACGTTACCGCGTTGCTTGCCTGCAAGGGACCCGGTACGTCACTGAGGAGAAGAAAACAGTAACTTCAGGCCATGAATTTCAAAGATGAAAACGGGGCTGCTGAAATCTGTGACAAAGGTACTACCTGCGTGTATGTAATGTGTATGCTTATACTATTAGAGCAATGTCCCCAATCCCGGACAACCCCTTTAACCAGTGTAGGCCTGAATTAAATATTTATTTGGCCAAAATGGCTGTATTTCAAATGGCTGTATTTCAAATCCCTGAAACAAACTCCTGTATGTAGAGGGAGTATCTCACAGGGCCTGAACTAGTGTAGGCCTGAAGTACATATTTCTTTGCACAAAATGGCTGTACAGTAGTGGCCAAAAGTTTAGAGAATTACATAAATATTGGAAATTGGAAAAGTTGCTGCTTAAGTTTTTATAATAGCAATTTGCATATACTCCAGAATGTTATGAAGAGTGATCAGATGAATTGCATAGTCCTTCTTTGCCATGAAAATTAACTTAATCCCAAAAAAAACTTTCCACTGCATTTCATTGCTGTCATTAAAGGACCTGCTGAGACCATTTCAGTAATCGTCTTGTTAACTCAGGTGAGAATGTTGACGAGCACAAGGCTGAAGATCATTATGTCAGGCTGATTGGGTTAAAATGGCAGACTTGACATGTTAAAAGGAGGGTGATGCTTCAAATCATTGTTCTTCCATTGTTAACCATGTTGACCTGAAAAGAAACGCGTGCAGCCATCATTGCGTTGCATAAAAATGGCTTCACAGGCAAGGGTATTGTGGCTACTAAGATTGCACCTCAATCAACAATTTATAGGATCATCAAGAACTTCAAGGAAAGAGGTTCAATTCTTGTTAAGAAGGCTTCAGGGCATCCAAGAAAGTCCAGCAAGCGCCAGGATCATCTCCTAAAGAGCATTCAGCTGCGGGATCGGAGTGCCACCAGTGCAGAGCTTGCTCAGGAATGGCAGCAGGCAGGTGTGAGCGCATCTGCACGCACAGTGAGGCGAAGACTTTTGGAAGATGGCCTGGTGTCAAGAAGGGCAGCAAAGAAGCCACTTCTCTCCATAAAAAACATCAGGGACAGATTGATCTTCTGCAGAAAGTATGGTGAATGGACTGCTGAGGACTGGCGCAAAGTCATATTCTCCGATGAAGCCTCTTTCCGATTGTTTGGGGCATCTGGAAAAAGGCTTGTCTGGAGAAGAAAAGGTACGCGCTACCATCAGTCCTGTGTCATGCCAACAGTAAAGCATCCTGAGACCATTCATGTGTGGGGTTGCTTCTCATCCAAGGGAGTAAGCTCACTCACAATATTGCCCAAAAACACAACCATGAATAAAGAATGGTACCAAAACACCCTCCAACAGCAACTTCTTCCAACAATCCAACAACAGTTTGGTGAAGAACAATGCATTTTCCAGCACGATGGAGCACCGTGCCATAAGGCAAAAGTGATAACTAAGTGGCTCGGGTACCAAAACGTTGACATTTTGGGTCCATGGCCTGGAAACTCCCCAGATCTTAATCCCATTGAGAACTTGTGGTCAATCCTCAAGAGGCGGGTGGACAAACAAAAACCCACTAATTCTGACAAACTCCAAGAAGTGATTATGAAAGAATGGGTTGCTATCAGTCAGGAATTGGCCCAGAAGTTTATTGAGAGCATGCCCAGTCGAATTGCAGAGGTCCTGAAAAAGAAGGGCCAACACTGCAAATACTGACTCTTTGCATAAATGTCATGTAATTGTCGATAAAATCCTTTGAAATGTATAAAGTGCGTGTAATTATATTTCACTACATCACAGAAACAACTGAAACAAAGATCTAAAAGCAGTTTAGCAGCAAACTTTGTGTAAACTAATATTTGTGTCATTCTCAAAACTTTTGGCCACGACTGTATTTTAAAAGGCTGTATTTCAAATCCCTGATTTAAACCCCTGTATGTAAAAGTGGTATCTCACACGGTCTGAACCAGTGTAGGCCTGAAGAAAATATGTCTTTGCCCAAAATGGCTGTTTTTCAAATGGCTGTATTTCAAATCCCTGAATCAAACCCCTGTATGTAGAGGGGGTATCTCACACGGTCTAAACCAGTGTAGGCCTGAATTAAATATTTCTTTGCCTAAAATGGCTGTATCTCAAATGGCTCTATTTCAAATCCATGAATCAAACCCCTGTATGTAGAGGGAGTATCTCACAGGGCCTGAACTAGTGTAGGCCTGAATTAAATATTTCTTTGCCCAAAACGGCTGTATTTCATATGGCTGTTTTTCAAATCCCTGAATCAAACCCCTGTATGTAGAGGGAGTATCTCACACGGTCTGAACCAGTGTAGGCCTGAAATAAATATGTCTTTGCCCAAAATGGCTGTATTTCAAATGCCTGATTTAAACTCCTGTATGTAGAGGGGTTATCTCACTTGGTCTGAACCAGTGTATGCCTGAAGTAAATATTTCTTTGCCCAAAATGGCTGTATTTCAAATGTCTGTATTTCAAATCCCTGAATTAAACCCCTGTATGTAGAGGGAGTATCTCACAGGGCCTAAACCAGTGTAGGCCTGAATTAAATATTTCTTTGCCTAAAATGGCTGTATTTCAAATGGCTGTATTTCAAATGCTTGATTCAAACCCCTGTATGTAAAGGGGGTATCTCACACGGTCTGAACCACTGTAGGCCTGAAGTAAATATTTCTTTGCCCAAAATGTCTGTATTTCAAATCCCGAATTTAAACCCCTGTATGTAGAGGGGGTATCTCACACTGTCTGAACCAGCGTAGGCCTGAAGTAAATATTTCTTTGCCCAAAATGGCTGCATTTCAAATGGCTGTATTTCAAATAACAATATAACAAAACAATAACAAGGACAGGTGCACTCTGCAGTCTCACTAGACCCTCAAGTAGCCCGGGACCTAACACTCTCCTACCTGAGCCGTATGGGCGATACCAGGAGCCAGTGGGCAAATTACAGGAGCATAAGGCCGACTCACAAACAGCTCACCAGTTACCTCCAGCATATAGCCATGCTTCCAATGGGAGGAGGGAGGAGTCTGCGAGTCCCACTCAAGACTGGCTAATATGTCCCAGGCCTCACAGGTGCACCTAAATGTGGCCTGTAGATGGAAAACAGGCACATTTAAATTGGAGTTTATACACCTCTAGAAATCTATATATACAAACTAAGAAGACAGGTTGGCATTAGCAGGAGGTGCTCAAACCCACATGCAGTTGTGCATATATATAGGGGAGCAAATCCTGCACTTGTGGCCCGTTGCTAATGGCAATCCCCAGCAAAATGCATACAATGGAGGATGCCCGCGGCGAACCACAAGTACCACAATAGACATCCTACACAAGATAACAAGTGCGGATGTCATAATTAATATAACAATATAACAAAACAATAACAAGGACAGGTGCACTCTGCAGTCTCACTAGACCCTCAAACTGATTTTAAAATTGAGAGATTAGTCAACATGTCCTACGGTGTAGAACATGTCTAAGCCCGGACACCACGCCAAGGTTTCTCAAGTAGCCCGGGACCTAACACTCTCCTACCTGAGCCGTATGGGCGATACCAGGAGCCAGTGGGCAAATTACAGGAGCATAAGGCCGCCTCACAAACAGCTCACCAGTTACCTCCAGCATATAGCCATGCTTCCAATGGGAGGAGGGAGGAGTCTGCGAGTCCCACTCAAGACTGGCTGATATGTCCCAGGCCTCACAGGTGCACCTAAATGTGGCCTGTAGATGGAAAACAGGCACATTTAAATTGGAGTTTATACACCTCCAGAAATCTATATATACAAACTAAGAAGACAGGTTGGCATTAGCAGGAGGTGCTCAAACCCACATGCAGTTGTGCATATATATAGGGGAGCAAATCCTGCACTTGTGGCCCGTTGCTAATGGCAATCCCCAGCAAAATGCATACAATGGAGGATGCCCGCGGCGAACCACAAGTACCACAATAGACATCCTACACAAGATAACAAGTGCGGATGTCATAATTAATATAACAATATTTCAAATCCCTGAATCAAACCCCTTTATGTAACATAGTAACATAGTACATAAGGCCGAAAAAAGACATTTGTCCATCCAGTTCGGCCTGTTATCCTGCAAGTTGATCCAGAGGAAGACAAAAAAAAAACCTGTGAGGTAGAAGCATATTTTCCCCACTTTAGGGGAATAAAAAATTCCTCCCCGACTCCAATCAGGCAATCAGAATAACTCCCTGGATCAACGACCCCTCTCTAGTCGCCATAGCCTGTAATATTACTACGCTCCAGAAATACATCCAGGCCCCTCTTGAATTCCTTTATTGTACTCACCATCACCACCTCCTCAGGCAGAGAGTTCCATAGTCTCACTGCTCTTACCGTAAAGAATCCTTTTCTATGTTTGTGTACAAACCTTCTTTCCTCCAGACGCAGAGGATGTCCCCTCGTCACAGTCACAGTTCTGGGGATAAATAGATGATGGGATTGATCTCTATACTGACCCCTGATATATTTATACATATTAATTAGATCTCCCCTCAGTTGTCTTTTTTCTAAATTGAATAAACCTAATTTTGATAATCTTTCAGGGTACTGTAGTTGCCCCATTCCAGTTATTACTTTAGTTGCCCTCCTCTGGACCCTCTCCAGCTCTGCTATGTCTGCCTTGTTTACAGGAGCCCAGAACTGTACACAGTACTCCATGTGTGGTCTGACTATCGATTTGTAAAGTGGTAGGACTATGTTCTTATCACGGGCATCTATGCCCCCTTCTGATGCAACCCATTATCGTATTGGCCTTGGCAGCAGCTGCCTGACACTGTTTTTTGCAGCTTAGTTTGCTGTTTATTAAAATTCCTAGATCCTTTTCCATGTCAGTGTTACCGAGTGTTTTATCATTTAGTATGTACGGGTGACTTGCATTATTCCTTCCCATGTGCATAACTTTACATTTGTCAGTGTTAAACCTCATCTGTCACTTATCTGCCCAAGCATCCAATCTATCCAGATCCCTCTGTAGTAGTATACTGTCCTCTTCAGTGTAAATTACTTTACACAGTTTAGTGTCATCTGCGAAAATTTATACTTTACTATGCAAGCCTTCTACGAGATCATTGATAAATATATTGAAGAGAATAGAGCCCAATACTGACCCCTGAGGTACCCCACTAGTGACAGTGACCCAATCTGAGTGTGTACCGTTAATAACCACCCTCTGTTTTCTATAATTGAGCCAGTTACTTACCCACATACAAATGTTTTCTCCCAGTCCGAGCATTCTCATTTTATATACTAACCTTTTATGTGGTACAGTGTCAAATGCTTTGGAGAAGTCCAGATATACAACATCCATTGATTCGCTGCTGTCAAGTCTAGAACTTACCTCCTCATAGAAACTGATTAAATTAGTTTGGCATGACTGATCCCTCACGAAGCCATGCTGATATGGCGTTATTTGCTTATTTCCGTTGAGATGCTCTAAGATAGCATCTCTCAGAAAACCTTCAAACAGTTTACCCACAACAGATGTTAAACTTACCGGCCTATAGTTTCCAAGCTCTGTTTTTGGCCCCTTTTTAAATATTGGCACCACATTTGCCATGCGCCAATCCTGTGGAACATTCCCTGTCAGTATAGAGTCCGCAAATATCAGAAATAAGGGTCTGGCTATGACATTACTTAATTCCCTTAGGATACGGGGGTGTATGCCATCCGGTCCTGGCGATTTGTCTATTTTAATCTTTTTAAGTCGCTGATGTTCTTCTCCCTGGGTCAGACAAGACACTTTTAATGGGGAATTTATTTTTGCATTCTGCATGTCATCTGACAGTTTATTTTCCTCAGTGAATACACTGGAGAAAAAAATATTTAACAGTTTTGCTTTCTCCTCGTCGCTCTCTGCGACTCCCCACTCATTACTCTTTAAAGGGCCGACACCTTCAGATTTATACTTTTTACCATTTATATAATTGAAGAACATTTTAGGATTAGTTTTACTCTCTTTGGCAATTAATCTCTCGGTCTCTAGTTTGGCCGCTTTTATTTGTTTTTTACATGTTCTATTTTTTTCCTTATAGTTTTTCAGTGCTTCCGTGCTACCCTCCTGTTTTAGTGATTTATATTCTTTCTTTTTGTCATTTATTGCTTTCTTTACAGTTCTATTTATCCACATTGGTTTCTTTTCGTTCCTTAACCTTTTATTCCCATACGGTATGTACCTCTCACAATGAGATTTTAGGATGTTTTTAAAGATATCCCATTTTTTGGCTGTATTTTTATTTTTGAGGACTTTGTCCCAGTTAGTTATCCCTATGGCCTCTCTTAGTTGGCTAAATTTAGCTTTTTTGAAGTTTGGTATTTTTGTCCTCCCTGTAGAAACGCTCTTTTGAATGATAATTGGAAGGTTATTACTTTATGGTCACTATTTCCCAGGTGTCCACTAACCTGCACGTCTGTTGTTCTGTCAGGCCTATTGGTTAATACTAAGTCCAGTATGGCCGTCCCTCTAGTTGGGTCCTGAACCAGTTGGGAGAGGTAATTGTCTTTGGTTATTGCCAAGAACCTGTTTCCCTTATAAGATATACAAGATTCAGTTTCCCAGTCTATATCTGGGTAGTTAAAGTCCCCCATAATAACCACCTCATTATGATTTGCCGCCTTGTCTATCTAGTTTAGTAATAGATTTTCTGTGGACTCTGGTATATTAGGTGGTTTATAGTAAACTCCTATTAGTAATTTATTGTTGTTTTTAGCTCCATGTATCTCTACCCACAGTGACTCCACATGTTCATGTCCCTCACTTATATCTTCACGGAGTGTGGGCTTTAGACAAAACTTTACATAAAAGCAATCCCCTCCCCCTCTCCGGTTTTGACGATACTTTCTAAACAGACTGTAACCTTGTACATTAACTGCCCAGTCATAGCTATCATCCAGCCATGTCTCAGTTATTCCCACTATGTCATAGTTCTCCTCACACATCACTAATTCCAGCTCCCCAGTTTTATTAGTCAGGCTTCTGGCATTAGTATACATACATTTGAGAGGTTTATGTATATTTTTTTACCCTATACCTTTCCTTCTGAACTGTTCTAGTCCCTCCTTCCATTCCTCCCCCAGTCCCACTACCTTGCCCCTGGTCTCTATCTGCACTATCTTCCCCTCCTATAGTGTAATTACCCTCCCCCAGTCCCTAGTTTAAACACTCCTCCAACCTTCAAGCCATCTTTCTCCCCAGCACAGCTGCCCCTTCCCCATTAAGGTGCAGCCGTCCCTACGATAGAGCCTGTAGCCGATAGAGATGTCGGCCCAGTTCTCCAGGAACCCAAACCCCTCCTTGCTACACCAGTTCTTGAGCCACTTGTTAATCTCCCTAATCTCCCACTGCCTTTCTTGTGTGGCTCGTGGTACAGGCAGTATTTCGGAAAATACTACCTTTGAGGTCCTTGCCCTAAGCTTTTGACCTAAATCCCTGAAATCATTTTTAAGGACTCTCCACCTACCTCTAACTTTGTCATTAGTTCCGATATGGACCATGACCGCTGGATCTTCTCCAGCCCCTCCCAGTAATCTGTCAACCCGATCCGCAATGTGTCGAACTCTAGCGCCGGGAAGACAGCACACTGTTCGGCGATCACGGTCTTTGTGACAGATTTCCCTATCTGTTTGCCTAATAATGGAGTTTCCCACTACCAGCACCTGTCTGGCCTGCCCTGCTCTCCTGGTTCCCTGCTTACTGGAGCTGACATTCCCCTGACTGGCAGAGGAAGTGTCCGGCTGCAGCAGTGCTGTCCCTGGACTGACATCCCCCTCATCTGCGTGTGTCAGATCAGGGCTAGCCTCCTTGGCACTCTTCCCTCTACCCCACTTTCTAACTGTTACCCAGCTAGCTACCTCACTTTCCTCAGCCTCCTCTCTGTCACCCTCCCCCTCATCTACCCCAAAGAGTGCTTGCTCGGTGAGAAGCAAACTCTTTTGCAAATTGTCAATGCCTCTCAGTGTTGCAACTTTTAGAGACTCGGATAGTGATTCCAAACGGGTAATTTGCTCACATCTTGAACAAAGATATACACCTTCGAACGGCTGTTCCAGGACTGCATACATCATGCAAGATGTGCACTGGACTGCGTTGTCAATTGTGCAACACATACTAAATGGGGATTACAACAGTAAAAAAGTAAAACAGTAAATCTGATTTAGAATTAGACCCTGTCTGCTGTAGAGGGAGTATCTCACACAGCCTGAACCAGTGTAGGCCTGAAGTAAATATTTCTTTGCCCAAAATGGCTGAATTTCAAATGACTGTATTTCAAATCCCTGAATCAAACCCCTGTATGTAGAGGGAGTATCTCACAGGGCCTGAACCAATGTAGGCCTGAATTAAATATTTATTTTCCCAAAATGGCTAAATTTCTAATGGCTGTATTTCAAATCCCTGAATCAAACCCCTGTATATAAAGGGGGTATCTCACACGGTCTGAACCACTGTAGGCCTGAAGTAAATATTTCTTTGCCCAAAATCGCTGTATTTCAAATCACGAATTTAAACCCCAGTATGTAGAGGGAGTATCTCATACGGTCTGAATCAGTGTAGGCCTGAAGTAAATATTTCTTTGCCCAAAATGGCTATATTTCAAATGCCTGTATTTCAAATGCCTGATTCAAGCCCCTGTATGTAGAGGGGGTATCTCACACGGTCTGAACCAATTTAGGCCTGAAGTAAATATTTATTTGCCCAAAATGGCTGTATTTCAAATGGCTGTATTTCAAATCCCTGAATCAAACCCCTGTATGTAGAGGGAGTATCTCACAGGGCCTGAACCAGTGTTGGCCTGAAGTAAATATTTATTTGCCCAAAATGGCTGTATTTCAAAAGGCTGTATTTTTAAATCCCTGAATCAAACCCCTGTATGTAGAGGGGGTATCTCACAGTAATCTGTCAACCCGATCCGCAATGTGTCGAACTCTAGCGCCAGGAAGACAGCACAGTGTATGCCTAAAGTAAATATTTATTTGCCCAAAATGGCTGTATTTCAAATGTCTGTATGTCAAATTCCTGAATCAAACCCCTGTATGTAGAGGGAGTATCTCACAGGGACTGAACCAGTGTAGGCCTAAATAAAATATTTCTTTGCACAAAATGGCTGTATTTGAAATGGCTGTATTTCAGATCCCTGAATCAAACCCCTGTATGGAGAGGGAGTATCTCACAGGTCCTGAACCAGTGTAGGACTAAAACAAATATTTCTTTGCCCAAAATGGCTGTATTTCAAATGGCTGTGATTCAAATGCCTGATTCAAACCCCTGTATGTAGAGGGGGTATCTCACACGGTCTGAACCAATATAGGCCTGAAGTAAATATTTCTTTGCCCAAAATGGCTGTATTTCAAATGGCTGTATTTCAAATCCCTGAATCAAACCCCTGTATGTAGAGGGGGTATCTCACACGGTCTGAACCAGTGTAGGCCTGAAGTAAATATTTCTTTGCCCAAAATAGCTGAATTTCAAATGGCTGTATTTCAAATCCCTGAATCAAACCCCTGTATGTAGAGGGGGTATCTCACATGGTCTGAACCAGTGTAGGCCTAAAGTAAATATTTCTTTGCCCAAAATGGCTGTATTTCAAATGGCTGTATTTTGAATTCCTGAATCAAACCCCTGTATGTAGAGGGGGTATCTCACATGGTCTGAACCAGTGTAGGCCTAAAGTAAATATTTCTTTGCCCAAAATGGCTGTATTTCAAATGGCTGTATTTTGAATTCCTGAATCAAACTCCTGTATGTAGAGGGAGTATCTCACATGGCCTGAACCAGTTTAGGCCTAAATAAAATATTTCTTTGCACATAATGGCTGTATTTCAAATGGCTGTATTTCAAATCCCTGAATCAAACCCCTGTATGTAGAGGGAGTATCTCACAGGGCCTGAACCAGTGTAGGCCTAAAATAAATATGTCTTTGCCCAAAATGGCTGTATTTCAAATAGCTGTATTTCAAATGCCTGATTCAAACCCCTGTATGTAGAGGGGGTATCTCACACGGTGTGAACCAGTGTAGGCCTGAAGTAAATATTTCTTTGCCCAAAGTGGCTGTATTTCAAATGGCTATATTTCAAATCCCTGAATCAAACCCCTGTATGTAGAGGGGGTATCTCACATGGCCTGAACCAGTGTAGGCCTAAATTAAATATTTCTTTGCCCAAAATGGCTGTATTTCAAATGGCTGTATTTTGAATTCCTGAATCAAACCCCCGTATGTAGAGGGAGTATCTCATAGGGCCTGAACCAGTGTAGGCCTGAATTAAATATTTCTTTGCCCAAAATGGCTGTATTTTAAATGGCTGTATTTCAAATGTCTGATTCAAACCCCTGTATGTAGAGGGGGTCTCTCACACGGTCTGAACCAGTGTAGGCCTGAAGTAAATATTTCTTTGCCCAAAATGGCTGTATTTCAAATGGCTGTATTTCAAATCCCTGAATCAAACCCCTGTATGTAGAGGGAGTATCTCACAGGGACTGAACCAGTGTAGGCCTAAATTAAATATTTCTTTGGCCAAAATGGCTGTATTTCAAATGGTTGTATTTCAAATCCCTGAATCAACCCCTCTATGTAGAGGAAGTATCTCACATTGCCTGAACTAGTGTAGGCCTAAATTAAATATTTATTTGCACAAAATGGCTGTATTTCAAATAGCTTTATTTCAAATGCCTGCTTCAAACCCCTGTATGTAGAGGGGATATCTCATACGGTCTGAACCACTGTAGGCCCGAATTAAATATTTCTTTGCCCAAAATGGCTGTATTTCAAATGGCTGTATTTCAAATCCCTGAATTAAACCCCTGTATGTAGAGGGGGTATCTCACACAGTCTAAACCAGTGTAGGCCTGAAGTAAATATATCTTTGCACAAAATGGCTGTATTTCAAATGGCTGTATTTTAAATCACTGATTCAAACCTCTGTATGCAGAGGGAGTATCTCACATGGCCTTAACCAGTGTAGGCCTGAATTCAATATTGGTGCACCAAATGGCGGTATTTAAAATCTCTGAATTCAACCCAATTGCATTAAGGGTGTATCTCACAATGACATCTGCATCAAAGGCTGCCAACTACATTTTTTGTGCCCAAAAGAGTGTTTGTTAAACAACTGAATTTGAAAGCGGTATATAAGCCTGTAATTTCACACGTGCTGATGCTGCAAGCCCTGAAAATAGTGTTTTTTGTCAAAAAAGTGTGTTTTGAAAACCCCAGAAAATGATGGGTGTATTTCTAGCTTAAATTGCACACTGACTAATCCAGATGTTGTAGATTGCCAAAAAAGTGTTTTTTTGGTAACAGAATATGAAAGCTGTATATATTAAACTTTAATTTAACACTTGCAGATCTGTAAAAAACTGTTTTTTTGAGGAAAAAAAGGGTGTTTTTCAAAGCCCAGAAAATGATGGGTGTATTTCTAGCTTAAATTGAACACTGACTAATCAAGATGTTGTAGATTGCTAAAAAAGTGTTTTTTTGGAAACAGAATATGAAAGCTGTATATATTAAACTTAAATTTAACACTTGCAGATCTGGAAAATACTGTTTTTTGAGAAAAAAAAAGTGTGTTTTTCAAAGCCCAGAAAATGATGGGTGTATTTCTAGCTTAAATTGCACACTAACTAATCAAGATGTTGTAGATTGCCAAAAATTGTTTTTTTGGTAATAGAATATGAAAGCTGTATATATTAAACTTGAATTAACACTTGTAGATCAGGAGAATACTGTTTTTTGGCCAAAAAAAGTGTGTTTTTAAAACCCCAGAAAATGATGGGTGTATTTCTACTTTAAATTGCACACTGACTTATCCAGATGTTGTAGTTTGCCGAAAAAAAATGGTGATTTGCAATGTCCCAAAAGCTCAGATGCAGTGCTGGTGCACTGAGCTTGCATAAAATGGCCGCCGCCGCCACCCACCTAACTAACAGAATTATAAAAGTTAGTATTTTTTGGTCAATGGCCTCAGGGCATGGTAAAACGATAGTGCCCTGCACCCACACAACTATTTCTCTGTAGATCGCTGAGTTAGATTCTCTCCTATTCTCTCCCTGAAATCAAAAGTCCAGCAGCATCCTCTCCCTACACTTGTAACATCAGAGTGACGTGCAGCGCTACGTGACTCAAGCTTATATAAAGCCTGGGTCACATGCTGCTCTGGCCAATCAGTAGGCATGGCTGTGATGGCTTTTAAGGTCAGACAGTTAACCGCTTGTTGATTGGCTGCCCTGCAGCCTTTCAAAAAGCGCCAAGAAAGCGCCGAACACCAAACCCGAACTTTTGTGGAAATGTTCGGGTCCGGGGTCCAAAAATCCTAAAGTTCAGTACGAAACCAAAACTTTACAGTTCGGGTTCGCTCAACCCTAGTCACCAGCCTATTAAGTGGCCAGATAGATAGACTGAATCGGTGACTGTCTAGGGTGGCATTGAATGGATGTAGTAAGAAAAATCTATGTTCTTCCTTCTAATTGTTTTAAAAAGATTTTTTACAACCAAATAGATTGTGTATTTGAGCTGCAGATAATGTGATAAACCTTTTAATTTATTAGACATGCAGTGGTAATACAGCACATAGTATGATGGGCTCCAGAACTGCCGATGTGAAGGGGGATTGGGGAAATAGGAAGTATATATAAAGCTAAGGATTAGAGAGGAATTCGGGGGTGGACCACAGCAGGAAATTACATTAATCATAATTAATTTGATCGCTATCATGCTGAACTACCAAAGATGTAGGTAGATGCATTTTGAAATGCAATCTTGTGGTTCCAGTAATATTACTTTATATTAGATTTTGGGTTTTTTATAAGCACTCTCCAAAGATGATAAATTGCAACGTTGTATTTAATATGATTACCCAGGTACTGTATAATGTGTGCACCAAATACTTGTATACTTTTCAGTGCAATAATATTGATTTACATCTTATGTGCTACAAAAAAGTAAACATCTTGCTTAGTTGGAATACACAGGGATAAATCAAGAGAATGTGGAAATGATATTTTGATGGCACACATGATCAAATGCTTAAAGACAACAGACCTGCTCTTTATGATTTAGTACAGATTAATAAGTGTATTCAAGAGCCCTTTATGACATTTTGAAATTGAGAAATCTTTTGGAGAGTACAGGAAGAGCTGAATTTTCTGATCTCCTCCACGTATTGTAATTTGAAATGCCAGACTATTATCTTCAAGGACAGGTCCTTGTGGACCACCTGAAGTTTTCTCACTCAGTTTTCCTTCATGAAATAATATACAGTAGTCGGTTTCCAATTTGTCTTACTGTTATAAAAGTTAAGTTTGTCTTTTTATCTATTTTTGTGCCTTGAATGAAAGATTAAATGTTTTACAGTTTTTTTCCCCTGCTATTATAATTGTATACTGTCAGTGAAAGTAGTATTAATTATACAAAGAGGCCCATTTCACAGGAAAAATTGAAGTGGGTCCCATGATATCCAAAAGTATTAGCTACAGTGCATACATGAGGACTACACGGAAGCTGGTATTTCCCTAATATACAATTATTATCAGTATACAGTAGCTCACTGTAGCTATGGACATATTTCCATAACATCATTGAAATAAAAATACTTTTAAGCATTTTGCCAAGTGTCTTAAAACAGTGGGTAATGAGTGGTGATGAGCAGAGTTATAAAAAATTCAATTTGGCTGCTTAGTCGAATTTCACAAAGAAATTTAATTGTTATGAATTACTTAGTCACAAATCGCATTCCATTGTATGAAGCGGGTGCGATGACGGGGAACTGCGATTGCACTGCCCCCATCATTGAACCCCTTAGATGCCTTGTTTATCATGATCACGTCATCTGACATTAAAATCAAGGCGTTTCAGGGGTTAATCAGGGCAAAAAAATATATACTCACCGTATCCATTTGCTCGCGGAGGGGTCTTCGCAGCCATCTTGATTGAAGAAATCGCGCAAAGTCTTGTGCACTGATGTTATGATGTAATCACGCTGGCCAGAAGTAGTGGCGTCACACATTACCGTGCATGAGATTTTGCACAGTTTCTTCAATCAAGATGGTCGTGATGGCCTCTCAATTGATAAAGTAATAATGTTTTTTTTTTTCAGCGCCATTTAAGGAAAAATTGATTCATTACCAAGAAGCACAAGGAAATTCAGCTTTGTGGTGAATCTAATTTTCCTGAAAGTCAATTTGCTTGACTTCGATTCACTCATCGCTAGCAGTGAACCTCGATTTAAAATCTGTAGCAGGGCACCTACCTAGCATCTTCCATTTATAATACTGGTGCCTTGGTATATAAGAGATAATTTGAATGAATAGCAGTTGAGCTGCAGTACAGTGGTGTGCAATAGTTTTAGGCAAGTGTAGAAAAATTCAGCAAAGTAATAATTCAAAATTAGAAGTGTGCAATTGTTTCTTTTTATCAATTACCAAAATGCAAAGTAAGTGAACAAAATACAAATCTAAATAATATTAATATTTGGTTTGACCAACCTTTGCCTTCAAAAACAACAGAAATTTTTCTAGGTACACTTGCAGACAGTTTTTGAAGGCACTCAGCAGGGAGGTTGCTTAAAACATTTTGGAGACTAGCTACAGATCTTTTGTGGATACGGGATACCAGTTTGCTAAAATCATTCT
Organism: Bufo bufo; assembly: GCF_905171765.1. NCBI lineage: Eukaryota > Metazoa > Chordata > Amphibia > Anura > Bufonidae > Bufo > Bufo bufo. Next base: position 562,260,828 of record NC_053392.1, on the reverse strand, counting down.
GTCTCTTTATGTAATCGCAAGCTTAATGATTTTGAGATAAGGGTGCCTTGGGGCCATATCATTACTTTGAGGACTCCTTGTTTTTCTTTATGCTGAAGATAGTTCCTAATGACATTGGCTTTATTGGGGTTGCTGTTCTGCTGCAGAATATCAGACCCTTCCCTTATGGTTTTGCAAGATGGATAAGTATCTGCTTGTCAAGCTTTTATGAACAAGCACAAAAAAAAAAGAAAAAACTGGCAATTTTGCGGACCATAGATATAGTGGTCAGCCAAGAAAACTTGTGCAGCAGTACAATCAGCTCAGAACTGGCAGAAACCTGCGTGAACCAGGAAAACCCAACTACTGTTGAGAGAAGTTAGACGTTGTCTTCATGGAAAAATTGCAACCAAAATAGCTTCCACATGGAAACAAGGCAAAACGACTCTGCTATGCTTAAAAACATAGGAACTGGGTTGCAGAAAAATTGCAACAGGTGCTCTGCTCTGATTAGTCAAAATTTAAAATATTTGGCTATAACAAAAGGCAGTATGCCAAAGAAGTGGAGGGTGGTACAATACTAAGTTTCTGCAAGAAATAGTGAAGCATAGTAGAGGTTTCTTGCATATTTGGGGCTGCTTTTTAGCTAATGGAGTTGGTTATTTGGTCAAGATTAATGGTGTCCTAAATGCTCAGAAATACAGAAAGATACTTATATATCATGCAATACCATCTGGGAGGTATCTGATGGGCTCCAAATTAATTCTGAAGCAGGACAATGACTCCAAACATAAAACATACAGCCAGTGTCATTAAGAACTATCTTCAGGGTAAAGAAGAACAAGGAATCCTAAAAACAACGATATGTTCCCACAGAACCTTGATCTTAACAACATCCAATCTGTCTAGAATTACATGAGGGGACAGAAAGATCTGAGATTGCTAGGAAACAATGGAAACAATTACTAGGTGAGGAAAAGCAGTAATGAAAGACATATGTAGCAGCAGTTATATCTCAAATATAGCATAAAGAAACAGTCACTTACCCTGAAATCAATTCTTGTGAAAACTTCTCTGCTGCATGCCAGCGCTGAAGATGTAGATACAAGAGGCAGGGTAGTCTTCTTACTGAGATGTCTAGTTTGGAGCTTTCCTGCTATTACTTTTAGAGATCTTTTCATACTCCCAGTGCTCCTCTCCTTAGGTAAGTGTACAATCTTCAAGTGTATTGTGCAGTACGCATGTGCTGAACTGATCATTTAGGATTGCATATACAGTTCCACATTGTGCTAAGTATCAATATCTGTAGAGTATCTGAAACAGTTTTGGTATCTGTAAACATTTATGAAAATCCTAAAGTACTGTGCAAATAATCTTGAACTATAAAAAGCATTGAATTAATCCTTTCAAACACATTACCACACAGTGAAAACTATGAAATATAACCCTAAAAAATGGTGGAATGAAAATATTTTTTTTAGCTGTCACCCAAAAAGTTATACAATTTTCCGAATGTACCCCAAAATGGTGCCATTAATAAGTACAATTTACCCCATATAGAAGAAAGCCTCAAATAACTTTAAAAACAATCCCCAAGCCAGAGGTATCAAGCTAGGCTACATCTTTAAGGGGTTAATCTTTTAGTGTACTGTTACTATGACACCAGTAGATGAAAATATTAACTCTTACCTCTACTGCACAGCAATCAGGCTTAATATCAGTAAATAATAAGCTATCTAGAGTCATGTACCTGGGGTTAGTACAGCACAGAGTGTACAAAAGTCATGTGTGGGACTGATGAAGAAGATGAGTAGAGAAGTAGTCATAATATGGATATTCATCATTAGAAAAGTTAAAGTTTTCTGGGGAATGTAATTGTCTTTATTTTTTAATTAAGAAAAATGTATCTCTTGCTTTTGAAATATAGTCTTAATAAAAAAGATTTGGGGTTTTCAAAATCTGTGCTTGAATTACCATACACGTAAAATGGCATGCAGCACAGTCTTGGTGTAGTTAAAAGAAACTGAACGTTAACGTGAAATAAAATGGTAGGAATGATATGAAACAAATATTTCCCTTCATAAATAATCTTAAACAGGTTGTCTGGGTTTAGAGCTGAACCGGGACATATGCCCTTTTTCACCTAGGCAGCCAATCTGATATGAGTATCGTGCTTTTTGTTTATATTTTTACAGTGCTAGGCGGAAGCTTCTGCCTAGCAGTGTTGCCGGTGATGACACCAGCACTAATGGGCGGGCTTTAGTGCTGCACTAGGCTGTTTTACAGGCTAAGGCAGCACTAAAGCCTGCCCATTACTGCCAGTGACATCACTGAGCTCACTGCTAGCATTCCCATTTAGAGACCCAGTACGTCACTGGATCTGCTGAAAAAGCTATTACACTGCGCGATTCAGCGCAAGGCAAGGGAGAGCGTTAGAGCATGAAATGCCTGTGTGAAAAAAGGGGATATGTCCAGGTTCAGCTCTGAACCTGAACAATCCCTTTAATTAATGTTTTTTGTATCCACTCTACTAAACCATTATTCAAAGTATTACGATAAAGAATGCTATACTGTAGCTATAGAGATCGTTAACTGAAAAAAAGATAATGAGCAATTTATATATATATATTTTAACAGCACAAGGCATTTGATAATATGAAACACTATATATTATATATATTTATCTATAAACGTTTGGGCACCCCTGGTTAAAATTACTTTTACTGTGAACAATTCACAAAAGGCATAAAGTTAACTTTCAACAATATCGGTGTATTATTTTGGTTTTGTACAATTGTACAATGAAAAAGGTAAATGAGTACCTTGCAAAAGTATGGTAACCCACGGAGCCTTGAGTGCTCAGATAACTTTGACTGAGGTGTTAGAATTTTCAGGTTGCCATTTCCTTAGTTTGAAATGGAATTAAGAAATGGCAGTTAACAGGAACAATTAAGTAGGTCAAGAAAAGGTTTGGAAGGTAAAGAACAATTTTTCAAAGACAGCAGCTCATAGGATTGATAGAAAGGCAACTCAGAACCCCAGCTTTACTGCAAAAGACGTTCAAGAACATTTAGCAGACTGTGGAGTTGTAGTATATTGTTCTACTGCTCAGTGACACCTGGCCTTCGTTGAAGAGTCATCAGAAGAAAACCTCTCATGCTTATCCGAAATTTGTAAAAGAACATCTAAATAAGCCTGATATTTGGAAACAATTTCTGTGGACTGATTTGGTAAAAATAGAACTCTTTGGTCACATTGAGCAAAGGTATGTTTGGAGAAAAAAGGGCCCAGAATTTCATGACAAGAACACCTCTCTAACCATCAAGCATGGGGGGGGGGGGGGGTGGATCAATCCTGCCTTGGAGTTGCAATTCAATGAAATTCCAGCAAATTCTGGAAGCAAACATAACACCAACTGTAAAAAAGCTTTAGATGAAAAGAGGATGACTTCTACAAATTAATAAAGATCCTAAACACAACTTAAAATATTTGAATGGATATAATGCATTAAGTAATCATGAGTAACATAGTAACATAGTAACATAGTACATAAGGCCGAAAAAAGACATTTGTCCATCCAGTTCGGCCTGTTATCCTGCAAGTTGATCCAGAGGAAGGCAAAAAACCCTGTGAGGTAGAAGCCAATTTTCTCCACTTTAGGGGAATAAAAAATTTCTTCCCGACTCCAATCAGAATAACTCCCTGGATCAACGACCCCTCTCTAGTAGCTATAGCCTGTAATATTATTACGCTCTAGAAACACATCCAGGCCCCTCTTGAATTCCTTTATTGTACTCACCATCACCACCTCCTCAGGCAGAGAGTTCCATAGTCTCACTGCTCTTACCGTAAAGAATCCTCTTCTATGTTTGTGTACAAACCTTCTTTCCTCCAGACGCAGAGGATGTCCCCTCGTCACAGTCACAGTCCTGGGGATAAATAGCTGATGGGATAGATCTCTGTACTGACCCCTGATATATTTATACATATTAATTAGATCTCCCCTCAGTCGTCTTTTTTCTAAAGTGAATAACCCTAATTTTGATAATCTTTCAGGGTACTGTAGTTGCCCCATTCCAGTTATTACTTTAGTTGCCCTCCTCTGAACCCTCTCTAGCTCTGCTATGTCTGCCTTGTTTACAGGAGCCCAGAACTGTACACAGTACTCCATGTGTGGTCTGACAAGCGATTTGTAAAGTGGTAGGACTATGTTCATATCACGGGAATCTATGCCCCTTTTGATGCAACCCATTATCTTGTTGGCCTTGGCAGCAGCTGCCTGACACTGGTTTTTGCTGTTTAGTTTGCTGTTTATTAAAATTCCTAGATCCTTTTCCATGTCAGTGTTACCGAGTGTTTTACCATTTAGTATGTACGGGTGACTTGCATTTTTCCTTCCCATGTGCATAACCTTACATTTATCAGTGTTAAACCTCATCTGCCACTTATCTGCCCAAGCCTCCAATCTATCCAGATCCATCTGTAGTAGTATACTGTCCTCTTCAGTGTAAATTACTTTACACAGTTTAGTGTCATCTGCGAAAATTGATACTTTACTATGCAAGCCTTCTACAAGATCATTAATAAATATATTGAGGAGAATAGGGCCCAATACTGACCCCTGAGGTACCCCACTAGTGACAGTGACCCAATCTGAATGTGTACCGTTAATAACCACCCTCTGTTTTCTATCACTCAGCCAGTTACTTACCCACATACAGATGTTTTCTCCCAGTCTGAGCATTCTCATTTTATATACTAACCTTTTATGCGGTACAGTGTCAAATACTTTGGAGAAGTCCAGATATACGACATCCATTGATTCGCCGCTGTCAAGTCTAGAACTTACCTCCTCATAGAAACTGATTAAATTAGTTTGACATGACCGATCCCTCACGAAGCCATGCTGATATGGCGTTATTTGCTTATTTCCGTTGAGATGCTCTAATATAGCATCTCTCAGAAAACCTTCAAACAGTTTACCCACAACAGATGTTAAACTTACCGGCCTATAGTTTCCAGGCTCTGTTTTTGGCCCCTTTTTGAATATTGGCACCACATATGCCACGCGCCAATCCTATGGGACATTCCCTGTCAGTATAGAGTCTGCAAATATCAGAAATAAGGGTCTGGCTATGACATTACTTAATTCCTTTAGGATACGGGGGTGTATGCCATCCGGTCCTGGCGATTTGTCTATTTTAATCTTTTTAAGCCGCTGATGTACTTCTTCCTGGGTCAGACAGGACACTTTTAATGGGGAATTTATTTTTGCATTCTGCATGTCATCTGACAATTTATTTTCCTCAGTGAATACATTGGAGAAAAAAATATTTAACAGCTTTGCTTTCTCCTCGTCGCTCTCTGCGAGACCCCCCTCATTACTCTTTAAAGGGCCAACACCTTCAGCTTTATACTTTTTAACATTTATATAATTGAAGAACATTTTAGGGTTGGTTTTACTCTCTTTGGCAATTAATCTCTCGGTCTCTAGTTTGGCCGCTTTTATTTGTTTTTTACATGTTCTATTTTTTTCCTTATAGTTTTTCAGTGCTTCCGTGCAACCCTCCTGTTTTAGTGTTTTATATGCTTTCTTTTTGTCATTTATTGCTTTCTTTACAGTTCTATTTATCCACATTGGTTTCTTTTTGTTCCTTAACCTTTTATTCCCATACGGTATGTACCTCTCACAATGAGATTTTAGGATGTTTTTAAAGATATCCCATTTTTTGGCTGTATTTTTATTTTTGAGGACTTTGTCCCAGTTAGTTTGGCCTATGGCCTCTCTTAGTTGGCTAGTTTAGCTTTTTTGAAGTTTGATATTTTTGTTCCTCCCTGTAGAAACGCTCTTTTGAATGATAATTGGAAGGTTATTACTTTATGGTCACTATTTCCCAGGTGTCCCCTGACCTGCACGTCTGTTGTTCTGTCAGGTCTATTGGTTAATACTAAGTCCAGTATGGCCGTCCCTCTAGTCGGGTCCTGAACCAGTTGGGAGAGGTAATTGTCTTTGGTTATAGCCACGAACCTGTTTCCCTTATGAGATATACAAGTTTCAGTTTCCCAGTCTATATCTGGGTAGTTGAAGTCCCCCATAATAACCACCTCATTATGATTTGCCGCCTCGTCTATCTCGTTTAGTAGTAGATTTTCTGTGGACTCTGGTATATTAGGTGGTTTATAGTAAACTCCTATTAGTAATTTATTGTTGTTTTTAGCTCCATGTATCTCTACCCATAGTGACTCCACATGTTCATGTCCCTCACTTATATCTTCTCGGACTGTGGGCTTTAGACAGGACTTTATATAAAGGCAGACCCCTCCCCCTCTCCGGTTTTGACGATCCTTTCTAAACAGACTGTAACCTTGTACATTAACTGCCCAGTCATAGCTATCATCCAGCCATGTCTCAGTTATTCCCACTATGTCATAGTCCTCCTCACACATCACTAATTCCAGTTCACCAGTTTTATTAGTCAGGCTTCTGGCATTAGTATACATACATTTGAGAGGTTTATGTATATTTTTTACCCTACACCTTTCCTTCTGAATTGTTCTAGTCCCTACTTCCATTCCTCCGCCATTCTTATTACCTTGCCCCCGGTCTCTATCTGCACTATCTTCCCCTCCTATAACGTAATTACCCTCCCCCCCAGTCCCTAGTTTAAACACTCCTCCAACCTTCTAGCCATCTTTCTCCCCAGCACAGCTGCCCCTTACCCATTGAGGTGCAGCCCGTCCCTACGAGTATTTAATAACAGTTGATTTAAAAAACAATTAAATTAAAAACAAAAATAAAAAAAACACAATAAAATGGGCATGCAATAATCTATAACTTGAGTAGGTGAGACACTCAAAGTGCGTACATGTAAAGTTCCTTAAGATGATGCATATAAAGTTTCCTTAAGATAATATTTATAGTGATTCGGATCGCTGTATTGTACTCGTAGAAATAGAGGACTGCAGTTCCTATGGGTAAAAAAACGCTTTTTATCGTATGATTATAGGTGCCGTCTTTGGTGAGGGTAGATAGTCCCGGTTTGTTAGCCCTAAATGTCCGGACGTGATTTCCACCGATGGTTATAGATATAGTGCTATCACACTGGATGAAAATAGGTAGATACGTCTTACCTTCTCCTTTCAGATCTCGGCTTGGTTACATACCCAATGATACATTCGCTGCTGTGCTTGTTGTCCGATCACGCTCGTGCAAACGCCGTCATGTCACGTGATCTGTGAAGGGATCTCAACTTGTGTCTAACAGCAAGGTATCGCGGGAACTGATGACGTAAGTCTGATATGAGTTTTTATGTTGTTGTATTTGGAGCGCTCCAATTGTTCAAATGTTTTAACCAGACTCTATAATCGTCTGTGTAGAGGCCTCTTTTTGCTGTTGGTCCGATGGGAGTTGTCAGCTTTCACGCCAGACGCGTTTCGGGGACCTCTTTCCCCTTCCTCAGTGGCAGCCTCACTCCCATTTTCAAATTGGCTATTTATAGACCGCCCGAATCTAACAAAAAAACTGGTTAGGATTGAACAACCAAGGATTCGGCTTCTTTTCATTATGTGCGGTTTATATGCGGTTTTGTTGCGTTTTTCGGCTTCTTATGCGTTTTTTACATATAGTGTGTCTCATAGCTAGTATTGATTGCCCAATAAAAAGAAATGTTATATTATACTGCTATGGTTCAAAAAAAGAAGCAATTGTTATAGTTGAACTCTAAAATGGACATTAAAAATAAGAACAATTGATAATACAGTTGAAAATGCATGATGCCACAATACAGTCCATAATAGGAGGCAATAAATGGGATACATTTATAAATCACTGAAAGGAACACAATAAAATCCATATTGGAACACAATAAACAGGATACATTTATAAATCGCTGGGAGGAATACTCAAATCATGATGGAAAAAGGGGGTGCATGTCTGTCACCAAAGGGGAGTTGCAGTGCTGATAACCAGCCGGACATGCGACTCTCCGTCGGACGACAGACAGATGCAGCCCATATTGATTCACAGGAAGCCGAAAATTTCTAATTTAGCATTTAGGGACGAGGCTGCCAAAATCAAAGATTAGTCTTGATTCGGCCCTAGACATCTTTTCTATATGCTTGCCCCCTCACCAATGTTTGTCTATTTTTGTAGCGCCATAAAAATCAAACCTTTTGGGTCTTTATTATGGGCTTCCTTAAAGTGCTTCGATAAAGAATGTTTCATATATCCATTTTTGATATTTTGAAAATGTTCGCTTATTCTTACTTTTAGAGATCTTTTGTCCTGCCAATGTACTGTTTTTGGCAAGGACATTGAATTAAAGAGGACCTTTCACTAGATTAAAAGATCTAAACTAACTATACAGACATTGTCACTACCAGAGCTTTGGGACGTTCTCACAGCTCTGTTTCTCCACCCCTGTGATGATGTCACTACTAGAGCTGGGAGGAGTTCTCACTGCTCTGTTTACTTTTGGTTTCCTTCCTCCCAGCTGTTCCTCATGCGTTTGATTTCCCTCTCTTTATATCACCCCTCCTCCTATTGTAGGGCGTGGATTATAGTTCTCATTTCAGTTGTAGCTCTTGCTTTAGTATCTTCACTTGTAGCTATCAGTTCACTGGACCTGTGTTCTGCTGCAGCAAGCACTCCGGATATTGCCAGCTATCCTTGGATCCGTCTTCTCTGCGGCTGCAACACCTTCAGCTAAGTGTACAGACATTGTTGTGTACCTGATTATTTTCTGACTGGATCTGAGGTGGCCACGGTTCCCTCCATATACTGAGTAGGGCACCGGTGGCCGTGCCCCTTCCACTATTGTAGGGGTTACAGTGGTCATCAGTCTTAGGCACGTGGGCATGCCTCGTTCCGCCATTTGGATCCGGGCATGTGCTTTAGCAGAATAGGGAGAGCTTTGAGGGTCTGACAGGGGTCACCCTTTATCCTCCCTAGTTTGGGTCCGGTCAGCAGCTCTTTTACTGTGTATACTATTGTTGCTCACATACAGCCGTGACATTATAATCCACCAAAACCGTCCTTTTTTGACATGGATCCGCTTTCTGGCCTGGTTGACCGCATGCAGGGTCTTTCTTTGGAAGTAGCGGATCTCCGTCAATCTATGACTCAGTTTCAAGCATTGGGCTCTGCTCCGGCTCATGGAGTCTGTTGCAAGCCAAAGGTCTCACTTCCGGAAACGTTCTCCGGAGGCAGTGAGAATTTTGTTCGCTTCAGAGAGGCATGCAAACTCCATTTTTGCTTGTGTCCCCACTCCTCTGGTAAGGAGGAGCAGAGGGTGAGGCTTGTCATCTCCCTGCTCAGGGGTAATGCTCAGACTTGGGCTTTTTCGCTGCCATCAGGGGATCTCTCCCTTCGATCCGTGGAAAGATTTTTTGTGGCCCTGGGGCAGATTTATGATGACGCGGATCGTGTTGCTCTGGCCGAATCTAACTTACGTGTTTTATGCCAGAACAAACTGTCTGCGGAGCTTTATTGTTCTGAATTTCGGAGATGGGCAGCTGATTCGGGTTGGAAGGATGCTGCACTCCGGAGTCAGTTCTGTCATGGTCTCTCAGAGAGATTGAAAGATGCGTTTGCTTTCCATGAGAGACCAACGTCCTTAGATTCTGCCATGTCATTGGCGGTACGCCTTGACAGGCGTCTAAGAGAAATAAACGAGACCTCTCTGTCCAGCCATTGTCAGTCTAGGGGCAGTGGTGCGGACTCATTCAGTGTGCAGGGGCCTCATCCTGTCTCGCTCCCCTCTGAGGAGGAGCCCATGCAGCTAGCTCGACTTGCCCCTGATAAAAGAGGATTTAGTCCTCAGAGTATGGTGTGTTTTTGTTGTGGGGGCATAGGTCATTTGGCAAATGTTTGTCCCTCTAGGAGATTCTTGAACTGTACTAAGAGCGATAATAAGAGAAAAACCTCAAAAGGTAAATCATCAAATTCTGCTTCATCTGCTACTTTGGGCAAAGGTGATGTAGGAATTGATGCTTTTCCTCTGACCTGCAGTTCCCGTTTTCTCCTGTCTGCCAGGGTGGCGCTAGAGAGCAAAGTCATTTCTTGTGAGATTTTTGTCGATAGTGGAGCGGCCGTCAATCTTATTGACACTCAATTTGTAGCCATGGTTGCATGGTTTTCAGGTTTGCACATTAGAAAAGGATATACCTGTTTTTGCTATTGACTCTGCTCCACTCTCACAGAGATCTCTGAAGGGCATTGTTCACAATATCCGGCTAGCTGTAGGTGACACTCATGTGGAGGATATATCTTGTTTTGTCCTTAATGGATTGCCTTCTCCTCTAGTTTTGGGGTTACCCTGGCTCACTAGACATAACCCCACTATTGATTGGCAAGGAAGGCAAATAAATGAGTGGAGTGACTTTTGTAGAGAGAATTGTCTCACAGCGACTTTTGCAGAGGTGTCTACTAAAACTGTGCCATCATTTCTCTCTGATTTCTCGGACGTGTTTTCCGAGAGCGGTGTTCAGAAGCTACCTCCTCACCGGGAGTTTGACTGTCCCATTAACCTCATTCCCGGCGCCAAGCTGCCAAAAGCACGCCTCTACAATCTCTCACAACCGGAAAGAATCGCAATGCGAACTTATATCTCCGAGAGTCTCGAGAAGGGGCATATTCGTCCCTCAAAGTCACCTGTGGCCGCGGGTTTTTTTTTGTTAAAAAAAAAGATGGCTCTCTGAGACCTTGCCTAGATTTTAGGGAGCTGAACCGTATCACGATTCGCGATCCCTATCCCCTTCCTCTGATCCTGGACCTCTTCAACCAAATTGTTGGGGCCAAGGTGTTTTCCAAATTGGATTTGAGAGGCGCGTACAACCTGGTCAGGGTCAGAGAGGGGGATGGATGGAAAACGGCCTTTAATACCCCTAACGGGCATTTCGAGAATCTCGTTATGCCTTTCGGCCTGATGAATGCTCTGGCCGTCTTTTAGCATTTTGTTAATACTATTTTCTACCATTTAATGGGGAAATTTGTATTGGTGTATCTTGATGATATTTTGATTTTTTCCCCTGATGTTCAGACCCATCAGGATCATCTTTTTCAGGTTCTGCAGATTCTGCAGGAAAATAAATTGTACGCCAAGCTGGAGAAATGTCTTTTTATGGTATCGGAGATTCAATTTCTGGGTTTTCTCCTCTCTGCTTCTGGTTTTCGCATGGATCCAGAGAAGGTCCGTGCTGTACTTGAGTGGGAGCTTCCTGAGAATCAGAAGGCATTGATGCGCTTTCTGGGTTTTGCTAACTATTACAGAAAGTTCATTTTGAATTATTCCTCTGTTGTCAAACCCTATACTGACATGAGAAAAAAGGGGGCGGATTTTTCCTCTTGGTCGGAGGAGGCGCTTTGCAGCCTTTTCTAAGATTAAAGAGAGTTTTGCGTCTGCTCCCGTCTTGGTGCATCCCGATGTTTCCTTACCTTTTATTGTTGAGGTGGATGCTTCCGAGGTGGGTGTGGGTGCGGTTTTGTCCCAGGGCCCATCTCCTGCCAAATGGCGACCCTGTGCCTTTTTCTCTAAAAAACTCTCCCCGGCAGAGAGAAACTATGATGTGGGAGATAGGGAGTTGTTGGCCATCAAGTTGGCTTTCGAGGAATGGCGCCATTGGTTGGAGGGGGCCAGGCACCCTATCACCGTTTTTACCGACCATAAGAATCTGGCATACTTGGAGTCGGCCAGGCGTATGAATCCGAGACAGGCCAGATGGTCTCTGTTCTTCTCCAGATTCAATTTTGTTGTTACATTCCGACCTGGGATAAAAAATGTGAAGGCTGATGCTCTCTCTCGCTGTTTTCCGGGAGGAGGAAACTCAGAGGACCCGGGTCCCATTTTGGCGGAGGGGGTAGTTGTTTCTGCTCTATATTCCGATTTGGAGGCCGAGGTCCAGGCTGCCCAGACTGAGGCACCTGCCCGTTGTCCTTCTGGGAAGTTGTTCGTGCCTCCTGAGCTACGTCACAAACTCTTTAAGCAGCATCATGATACGGTTCTTGCTGGTCACCCCGGGAGTAGAGCCACGGTAGATCTCATTGCTCGGAGATTTTGGTGGCCGGCTCTTCGTAAGTCGGTGCAGGGTTTTGTGGCTGCCTTTTGAGACGTGCGCTCGCGCTAAGGTCCCTCGTTCACGGCCTTCAGGTTCCCTTCTCCCGTTACCCATACCTTCCCGTCCTTAGACACACCTGTCCATGGACTTTATCACGGATCTTCCTCGTTCCTCGGGGAAGTCGGTGATCCTGGTGGTGGTGGACCGTTTTAGCAAGATGGCTCATTTCGTACCTTTCCCTGGTTTACCTAATGCTAAAACGTTGGCGCAAGCTTTTGTCGACCATATTGTTAAATTGCACGGCATTCCCTCTGATATTGTTTCCGATAGAGGCACGCAGTTTGTGTCCAGGTTCTGGAAGGCTTTCTGTTCTCGCCTGGGGGTTCGGCTGTCCTTCTCTTCTGCTTTTCACCCGCAGTCGAATGGTCAGACTGAGCACCTAAATCAGAATCTGGAGACATATTTGCGCTGTTTTGTGGCAGAGAACCAGAAGGATTGGTGTTCATTTCTCCCTCTTGCTGAGTTTGCTCTGAACAACCGTCGTCAGGAATCTTCTGATAAGTCACCATTCTTTGGTGCATATGGGTTCCATCTGCAGTTTGGGACATTCTCGGGAGGGGCTCTTTCTGGTTTACCTGAGGAGGAAAGATTTTCCTCGTCTTTGTCTACCATTTGGCAAAAGATTCAGAGTAATCTTAAAAAGATGAGTGAGAGGTATAGGCGTGTGGCTGATAAGAGACGTGTGCCTGGTCCGGACCTGAATGTGGGTGATCTGGTGTGGTTGTCTACAAGAAATATTAAACTGAAGGTTCCCTCCTGGAAATTGGGTCCCAAGTTTATTGGGCCTTATAAAATCTTGTCAGTCATCAATCCTGTTGCCTTCCGTCTTGATCTTCCACGGGTTTGGAAGATACATAATGTATTTCACAGATCTCTCTTAAAACCATATGTCCAGCCCACGGTACCCTCCTCTTTGCCTCCTCCTCCGATTTTGGTTGATGGCAATCTGGAGTTTGAGGTTTCCAGAATTGTAGACTCTCGCATTGTCCGCGGTTCTCTTCAGTACCTCGTTCATTGGAAGGGTTATGGTCCTGAGGAGAGGATGTGGGTTCCGGTGTCGGACATTAAAGCCACTCGCCTCATCAGGGCATTTCATAGGGCTCATCCTGAGAAGGTGGGTCCTGGGTGTCCGGAGTCCACCCGTAGAGGGGGGGGGGTACTGTCACTACCAGAGCTTTGGGACGTTCTCACAGCTCTGTTTCTCCACCCCTGTGATGATGTCACTACTAGAGCTGGGAGGAGTTCTCACTGCTCTGTTTACTTTTGGTTTCCTTCCTCCCAGCTGTTCCTCATGCGTTTGATTTCCCTCTCTTTATATCACCCCTCCTCCTATTGTAGGGCGTGGATTATAGTTCTCATTTCAGTTGTAGCTCTTGCTTTAGTATCTTCACTTGTAGCTATCAGTTCGCTGGACCTGTGTTCTGCTGCAGCAAGCACTCCGGATATTGCCAGCTGTCCTTGGATCCGTCTTCTCTGCGGCTGCAACACCTTCAGCTAAGTGTACAGACATTGTTGTGTACCTGATTATTTTCTGACTGGATCTGAGGTGGCCACGGTTCCCTCCATATACTGAGTAGGGCACCGGTGGCCGTGCCCCTTCCACTATTGTAGGGGTTACAGTGGTCATCAGTCTTAGGCACGTGGGCATGCCTCGTTCCGCCATTTGGATCTGGGCATGTGCTTTAGCAGAATAGGGAGAGCTTTGAGGGTCTGACAGGGGTCACCCTTTATCCTCCCTAGTTTGGGTCCGGTCAGTAGCTCTTTTACTGTGTATACTATTGTTGCTCACATACAGCCGTGACAGACATGGAGAGCGGTGCCTAGGGATCCCCCTGCACTTACTATTATCCCTGGGCGCCGCTCCGTTCGCCCGGTATAGCCTCAGGCTATGAGCTGAGCGCTGCGATTGGCCAGCGCTACAGCATGGGAGAAAGAGACGCCGGCAGGTTCCACTGGGTGGAGCCTAACATGTGAAGATACCGGAGCCTATACCAGGCGAACGGAGCGGCGCCCAGGGATAATAGTAAGTGCAGGGGGATCCCTGGGCGCCGCTCTCCATGTCTGTATGGTTAGTTTAGATTTTTTAATCTACAGTAGTGAAAGGTTCTCTTTAAATAGATTACACTGGAGGTATTGCAATTCAAAAAGCTTTTGATGTTCATGGAGAACGTGTTTTGGGTTGAGGTTATTTCAGTGGTCTTTTTAGGAAATTTTGTTGTTTTACAGACTTGACACTTTCCACATCTATAGAACCACTTTAAGCTCATCCAGTTATGAGTAGAGGAAAGGTTTTTGCATTTTTGTGAATGGGAGACTTCAATCTTCCAGATGTAAACTGGAAAACCAAAATAGCTAGTTCTGTCAGGAGTACAGATATTCTAAATTCCCTACTGGGATTATCTCTACAGCAAGTAGTGGAGGAGCCAACCCGGAAGGAGGCCATTTTAGATTTAGTATTCACAAATGGGAATTTGGTATCTGATATTACTGTAGGGGAAAGCTTGGGATCTGGTGATCATCAGTCAGTGTGGTTTACTATAAGTACAGTGACTGAGTCACACCACACAAAAACAAAAGTTTTAGATTTTAGAAAAACTGACTTTTCTAAAATTAGATTAGTGGTATACGAGTCCCTATCAGACTGGAACAGTTTCATTGGAGTCCAGGAGAAAAGGGACTACTTAAAAGTGGCACTATTGAAGGCAACAGAAAATTGCATTAGGCTTGTCAGTAAAAGCAAAAAAAGGAAGAGACCACTGTGGTACAGCAGAAGTGGCCAAAATCATTAAAAACCAAAAGATAGCATTTAGGAATTATAAAAAAAAAAAAAAAAGAGGATGACAGACAAATTTATAAGATTAGGCAGAGAGAGGCCAAACAAGTTATAAGAGCTTCTAAAGCACAGGCAGAAGAGAAGTTAGCTCAGTCAGGGAAAAAAGGCGATAAGGCATTCTTCAGATACATAAATGAAAAAAGGAAACTAAAACAAGGAATTACCAAATTAAAAACAAAAGAAGGAAGGTATATGGAAGAAGATAAAGAACTAGCTGACTGCCTCAATGAATACTTCTGTTCAGTTTTTACAAAGGAAAATGAAGGAGAAGGACCTCAGTTAGGAAAGAAGACTAATGAATCTTTTGATGCATGTGTCTTTACAGAGGAAGAGGTTCTAAGTCAGCTGTCTGAAATTAATACAAATAAGTCACAGGGGCCTGATGGGATACACCCAAAGCTATTAAAAGAGCTCAGCGGTGAACTAGCAAAACCATTACCAGATTTATTTAACCAATCACTGGCAACAGGTGTCGTCCCAGAAGATTGGAAATTAGCAAATGTTGTGCCCATTCACAAGAAAGGTAGTAGGGAGGAATCGGGCAACTATAGGCCAGTAAGCCTGACGTCAATAGTGGGAAAATTAATGGAAACCATACTTAAGGAGAGGATTGTGGAACATCTAAAATCCCATGGATTGAAAGATGAAAAACAGCATGGGTTTACTTCAGGGAGATCATGTCAAACTAATCTTATTGATTTTTTTGATTGGGTGACTAAAATAATAGATGGAGGAGGTGCAGTAGACATCGTTTATCTAGACTTTAGTAAGGCTTTTGATACTGTCCCACATAGAAGGCTTATCAATAAATTGCAGTCTTTGGGCTTGGACTCCCATATTGTTGAATGGATTAGGCAGTGGCTGAGGGACAGACAACAGAGGGTTGTAGTCAATGGAGTATATTCAGACCAAGGTCTTGTTACCAGTGGGGTACCTCAGGGATCTGTTCTGGGACCCATATTGTTTAATATCTTTATCAGCAAAATTGCAGAAGGCCTCGATGGTAAGGTGTGTCTTTTTGCTGATGACACAAAGATTTGTAACAGGCTTGATGTTCCTGGATGGATACACCAAATGGAAAAGGACTTAGGAGAACTAGAGGAAAGTTCAAAAATCTGGCAACTAAAATTTAATGTTGATAAGTGCAAAATAATGCACCTGGGACGTAAAAACCCAAGAGCAGAATATAAAATCAGTTATACAGTCCTAACCTCAGTATCTGAGGAAAGGGATTTAGGGGTCATGATTTCAGAAGACTTAAAGGTAGGCAGACAATGTCATAGAGCAGCAGGAAATGCTAGCAGAATGCTTGGGTGTATAGGGAGAGGAGTTACCAGTAGAAAGAGGGAGGTGCTCATGCCGCTCTACAGAGCACTAGTGAGACCTCATTTGGAGTATTGTGCTCGGTACTGGAGACCATATCTCCAGAAGGATATTGATACTTTGGAGAGAGTTCAGAGAAGAGCTACTAAACTGGTACATGGATTGCAGGATAAAACTTACCAGAAAAGATTAAAGGACCTTAACATGTATAGCTTGGAAGAAAGACGAGACAGAGGGGATATGATAGAAACTTTTAAATACATAAAGGGAATCAACAAGGTAAAAGAGGAGAGAATATTTAAAAGAAGAAAAACTGCTACAAGAGGACATAGTTTTAAATTAGAGGGGCAAAGTTTTAAAAGTAATATCAGGAAGTATTACTTTACTGAGAGAGTAGTGGATGCATGGAATAGCCTTCCTGCAGAAGTGGTAGCTGCAAATACAGTGGAGGAGTTTAAGCATGCATGGGATAGGCATAAGGCCATCCTTCATATAAGATAGGGCCAGGGGCTATCCATAGTATTTAGTATATTGGGCAGACTAGATGGGCCAAATGGTTCTTATCTGCCGACACATTCTATGTTTCTATGTTTAATAGAGGGTGCAATTTGAAGACCTAAATTTTGTGCTCTTGTGTAAGTGATTTGGGGTTTTGTAGGTAGCAACGGTCCAATAATTTTATTCTGTGTTATAAAGTGCCAATATTTATTTATTATTTGTTCAATTTGTTTGTGTTGTATAGAAAAAGGTAAAATTATCCTAAAATCCTCTCATTCTTTTTTCTTATTCTTTTCATTTTTATTTTTATTTTTACAATCTTCAGGTTTTTTTGAGAAAAAAGATTCTCTAGGTGTTTCTTTTACTTTCAATAGTGCTTTTTCTAAAACTTGTGTGGGGTATTTTTTCTCTATGAACCTCTCCTTCAATACTTGGGCTTCTTCTTGGAATTGTTGGTCTTCAGTACAGTTTCTCTTTATGCGGTGAAATTGTCCAAATGGTACATTCATTAACCAATTTGGTAGATGACAACTCGAATAGAGTATATATCCATTCTTCGCTGTCGGTTTTTGGAAAGTTCTACATATATATCTATTTTCTTTTTTGATGATTTTTAAATCTAAAAATTCTGTCTCTATTTTATTTATACTAGCTGTAAAGGTTAAATTGTATACATTGTTGTTTAATTCAGAGATGAACGACTGCAGAGTAGCTTCATTACCCCTCCAGATCAGCATAACATCATCGATGTATCTCCGCCAGAGCACCAGGTTGCCCCCCCTCATGGGATCAATAAATAAATTTTCCCAATATGCTAGAAATAAATTTGCATAACTGGGGGTGAACCTGGTGCCCATGGCGGTCCCTGTTATCTGGAGGTAGTAGTTCTTCTCAAAAAAGAAATAGTTGTGCTCTAATATTTGTCTAACCCCTTCTATTATAAATTCCAATTGTTCCTGTTTAAAGTTTTCTTTTTCTAATTGAACTCTAAGAGCATTAATACCTTGGTCATGGTTAATTACCGTGTACAACGATTGTATGTCTAACGTTGCTAGGATAAAATCGCTGTCTACGGTCAGCTTTTCTAGACTCTCTACAACCTCCGTAGTGTCTTTCAAATATGATTCTGTTTTTCTAACTGGGGGTTGTAGCCATGAATCTATGTATTTTGAGAGGTTCACAGTCAACGATCCGATGCCAGACACTATGGGACGTCCTGGGGGGTTTACTAGATGCTTATGTACCTTAGGTAGGCAGTAAAGGACTGGAAGTCTACCAGGCGTTCCCATAATGAAGTTAAATTTCGTTTTTGTTAGGATTCCTGACTGTAATCCCCTATTGCTATGCTCAAGCAATTTCTCTTTAAAGGGGGCGGTTGGATCTCCTTTGAGTTTTTTATATGTAGTGACATCGGATAGATGTCTTAAACATTCCTTATTATAATCTTTAGTATTTAGAATTACTATTAAGCCCCCCTTATCTGCGAAGCGTATCGTTACATCCTCCGTATCTTGTAATTCTCTTATTGCTAGTATCTCCTTCTTAGTTAAATTGTTTTTGTGTGATCACTTTTCTTTTAATTTTCTTAAGTCTGTCTCAACACATTTTTGAAAACTAGACAGTTCTGGTCCTATTTCATTTCTGGGAAATTTCTTTGATTTATTTCTTAGGTTTGTATGTGGGAATTTTTCAGTTATTTGTATATGTGGGACTATTGGATTTTTTTAAAAATATTTCTTTAAACAGATATTTTTTATACATTTTTGTATACCAATGTAGGTGTCAAATTTATTAAGTTTCATCGAAGGGGCAAATTTAAGCCCTTTGTTGAGTAATGATACTTGTGCTTGTGTAAGGGTTATATTACTTAGGTTTATAATATTATTCTGTTCTGTATTTAATATTCCCTGCTGTAATCCCTGTGTCTTTTTCCTTCCTCTACGTGTTTTCTTAATTTTCTTTGTTGTTCCGGATAATGTTGCTTGTGTATCGGTGTTGTGGTTTGTTGTTCCACATATCTCGGTGTTCGTGAATATCTCTGCTGGTGCTGACTCTCTATCTGTGTTATTTGTGCATTGTTGTGTCTCAAATTGTATGGATGTTTCGGTGGAGTCTTTTTGTGAACTGGTGATATGGATCGTCTGTGTCTTATTCGTGCTGGGTGATGTGGTAGAGTTTGATCTAAAAAAGGTTGTTCTATAAAGTTTTCGTATCGATTTCTCACTGGTATATTATATCTTTGTTTATCTGTGGAAATTATTTCTATGACATTTCCATTTGTTGATATTATCTCACTTGGTTTTGTTTTTTGTATATGGGATTTTTCAGACTTTTTCAATTTTTTACTTTTTTTGGTGATAATGTCCTGTTCTGTCTTGTCTAGATTTTTTTCTTGCCAACTGTTATATATTTCGTCTTTTCTTAAGTGTTCCATATTAATCTTGATTTGATTTATTTTTTATAATGTTATAGCTAAAATTAGTATTCTACGTTTTATAATTAATTCAATTAATGCCTGTGATTGTATATTTAAAAGGCTGTCCCATTCCTGGTTAAATTTCTCACTACATAAGTCTTGTGCTGGTATCTTGGTCAATTGTAAACCTTTTAGTATTACATTTTGACTCAAGTACTGTTTTAAAGATCTAATCTCCCAGTATTGTCTTAGTTGCTTCAGCAATAAGTTTTCTAATTCTCTAAAGACTCAAGTTATAGATTAACCTTCGTAACTGCTTGCCGCCTGATCTGACCTTCTGCTCGTCTTCCTTTCCTGCCAGCTTGCCGCCTGCCCTGACTTCTGCTAATCCTGACCTCGGTTCTCATCTACAGACTCTGCCTCATCTGTGCGGGGCACAACAACGTGGGTTCTGCTACATCCGTACTATATATACTCTGCTCCCAAGTCTTGGCCATCGGATTCCAGTTCTGTTGCACCAGTATCGTGACAGAATGTTTAAGACATCTATCCGATGTCACTACATATAAAAAACTCAAAGGAGATCCAACCGCCCCCTTTAAAGAGAAATTGCTTGAATATAGCAATAAGGGATTACAGTCAGGAATCCTAACAAAAACGGAATTTAACTTCATTATGGGAACGCCTGGTAGACTACCTACCTAAGGTACATAAGGATCTAGTGAACCCCCCAGGACGTCCCATAGCGTCTGGCATCGGATCGTTGACTGCAAACCTCTCAAAATACATCAATTCATGGCTACAACCCCCAGTTATAAAAACAGAATCATATTTGAAAGACACTACGAAGGTTGTAGAGAGTCTAGAGAAGCTGACTGTAGACAGCGATTGGATCCTAGCAACGTTAGACATACAATCGTTGTACACGGTAATTAACCATGACCAAGGTATTAATGCTCTTAGAGTTCAATTAGAAAAAGAAAACTTCAAACAGGAACAATTGGAATTTATAATAGAAGGGGTTAGACATATATTAGAGCACAACTATTTCTTTTTTGAGAAGAACTACTACCTCCAGATAACAGGGACCGCCATGGGCACCAGGTTTGCCCCCAGTTATGCAATTTTTTTTCTAGCGTATTGGGAAAATGTATTTATTGATCCCATAAGGGGGGGCAACCTGGTGCTCTGGCGGAGATACATTGATGATGTTATCCTGATCTGGAGGGGTAATGAAGCTACTCTGCAGTCGTTCATCTCTGAATTAAACAACAATGTATACAATTTAACCTTTACAGCTAGTATAAATAAAATAGAGACAGAATTTTTAGATTTAAAAATCATCAAAAAAGAAAATAGATATATATGTAGAACTTTCCAAAAACCGACAGCGAAGAATGGATATATACTCTATTCGAGTTGTCATCTACCAAATTGGCTAATGAATGTACCATTTGGACAATTTCACCGCATAAAGAGAAACTGTACTGAAGACCAACAATTCCAAGAAGAAGCCCAAGTATTGAAGGAGAGGTTCATAGAGAAAAAATACCCCACATAAGTTTTAGAAAAAGCACTATTGAAAGTAAAAGAAACACCTAGAGAATCTTTTTTCTCAAAAAAACCTGAAGATTGTAAAAATAAAAATAAAAATGAAAAGAATAAGAAAAAAGAATGAGAGGATTTTAGGATAATTTTACCTTTTTCTATACAACACAAACAAATTGAACAAATAATAAATAAATATTGGCACTTTATATTGGACCGTTGCTACCTACAAAACCCCAAATCACTTACACAAGAGTACAAAATTTAGGACTTCAAATTGCACCCTCTATTAAACAAAAACGCAAAAACCTTTCCTCTACTCATAACTGGATGACCTTAAAGGGGTTCTATAGATGTGGAAAGTGTCAAGGCTGTAAAACAACAACATTTCCTAAAAACACCACTGAAATAACCTTAACCCAAAACATCTTCTACATGAACATCAAAAGCTTTTTGAATTGCAATACCTCCAGTGTAATCTATTTAATTCAATGTCCTTGCCAAAAAACAGTACATTGGTAGGACAAAAAGATCTCTAAAAGTAAGAATAAGCGAACATTTGCGAAATATCAAAAATGGATATATGAAACATTCTTTATCGAAGCACTTTAAGGAAGCGCATAATAAAGACCCAAAAGGTTTGTTTTTATGGCGCTACAAAAAATAGACAAACATTGGCGAGGGGGAAAGCATATAGAAAAGATGTCTAGGGCCGAATCAAGACTAATCTTCGATTTTGGCAGCCTCGTCTCTATGGGTCTAAATAACTTCCTGTGAATCATTATGGGCTGCATGTCTGTCGTCCGATGGAGAGTCGCATGTCCGGCTGGTTATCAGCACTGCAACTCCACTTTGGTGACAGACATGCACCCCCTTTTTCCATCATGATTTGAGTATTCCTCCCAGCGATTTATAAATGTATCCTGTTTATTGTGTTCCAATATGGATTTTATTGTGTTCCTCTCAGTGATTTATAAATGTATCCTGTTTATTGTGTCCTATTATGGATTGTATTGTGGCATCATGCATTTTCAACTGTATTATCAATTGTTCGTATTTTTAATGTCCATTTTAGAGTTCAAATGTAACAATTGCTCCTTTTTTTGAACCATAGCAGTATAATATAACATTTCTTTTTATTGGGCAATCAATACTAGCTATGAGACACACTATATGTAAAAAACGCATAAGAAGCCGAGAAACGCAACAAAACCGCATATAAACCGCACATAATGAAAAGAAGTCGAATCCTTGGTTGTTCAATCCTAACCAGTTTTTTTGTTAGATTCGGGCGGTCTATAAATAGCCAATTTGAAAATGGGAGTGAGGCTGCCACTGAGGAAGGGGAAAGAGGTCCCCGAAACGCGTCTGGCGTGAAAGCTGACAACTCCCATCGGACCAACAGCAAAAAGAGGCCTCTACACAGACGATTATAGAGTCTGGTTAAAACATTTGAACAATTGGAGCGCTCCAAATACAACAACATAAAAACTCATATCAGACTTACGTCATCAGTTCCCGCGATACCTTGCTGTTAGACACAAGTTGAGATCCCTTCACAGATCACGTGACATGACGGCGTTTGCACGAGCGTGATCGGACAACAAGCACAGCAGCGAATGTATCATTGGGTATGTAACCAAGCCGAGATCTGAAAGGAGAAGGTAAGACGTATCTACCTATTTTCATCCAGTGTGATAGCACTATATCTATAACCATCGGTGGAAATCACGTCCGGACATTTAGGGCTAACAAACCGGGACTATCTACCCTCACCAAGGATCAGTCTTGAAAGACGGCACCTATAATCATACGATAAAAAGCGTTTTTTTATCCATAGGAACTGCAGTCCTCTATTTCTACGAGTACAATACAGAGATCCGAATCACTATAAATATTATCTTAAGGAAACTTTATATGCATCATCTTAAGGAACTTTACATGTACGCACTTTGAGTGTCTCACCTACTCAAGTTATAGATTATTGCATGCCCATTTTATTGTGTTTTTTTTTTATTTTTTATTCAATTGTTTTTTAAATCAACTGTTATTAAATACTCATGATTACTTAATGTATTATAGTATTGCTATATCCATTCACACATTTAGAGTGCCAGTCCGTATTTTCAATATATTTTGCAAAAACTACTTTCTGTAAGGGTGAAACAGCTTATCGGACTAGAGCACCTATTCCTTGACCACATAGGAGTGAGCTTTTCCTATCATTCTTACACAACTTAAAATATACAATAGAGTATTTCAAAAGGCACAAGCGGGAGGTTTTTTACCATGGCCCTCACAGTCCCCTGATCTGAATATCACTGAAAATCTGTGGATAGATCTCAAAAGAGCAGTGCATGCAAGACAGCCCAGAAATCTCAAAAATGTGAAGAAGATTGGAAGACTTTTGCAAGGAGGAATTGATGAAAATCCCTCAAGAATTAAAAGACTCTTGGCTGGCTACAGAAAGAATATACAAGCTGTGATACTTGCCAAAGGGGGTGTTATTAGGTAGTAACCATGTAGAGTGACCAAACTTTTGCTTCAGGTTCTTTTCCTTTTTGTTCTGACCAACAGAATATAGTCACATCAAAATATTACTTATACCACAACTCGTCCTACAAAATTCTTGTTTTATAAAAACTCAAGAAAAATATACAAAAAATACAACTGCTAGAACACAAAGGAGGGAAAATTATTCTGGTTCTTAAGGCTAAAAATAGTTATCTACCTAAGGGTTAAAATGCACCAACTAGATTTACTTCAGACATAAATTCAAAATCTACAATAAAAAGTGGCTTTTTCTGGAGGGTTTTTCCAGTTTTAATGTGACTGTTTCGGGTTAAAACTAACTACACTGTAAGATTTTATTTTTAGTCAAAACATTTTCTCTTTTCACCGGCAACTGTTTGCCAGTGTGTATATACACACACACCCTGGGGTTATGTGATTTCCCTACTGAGCTAAAAAAAAATATAGTTGATGCCATTTTGAAAAAAATTGTCTAAATTTGTCGAATAGACAAAAAAATTTGCATTTGATTTCCATTAACCATGATGAGGTGGTCCTACTGTTTGGGAAATGATCTCAATGTCATTGTTTTGGTCTATTATCTGAAACACTCCCTGCTCATAATGTTGTATAATAGTTAAAGTGGCTTCAAACCTGAGCTTCTCTCAGTAGCAAAAGCAGTCATTAGAGGCAATCATTTCCAACCTTTTCACTTACAATAAATACAGTAAATGTTTAGAAAATTGAGCAAATAACTCTTTCAACATTACAGATTTCATTTGCTTAAGAATAATAGCACATTACCTGTTCCCAGGAGGCAATTAGTAATAACAAATGTTAAATGATAGTTTTCAGGAATTTACAGATAAAGGTAACATATTATTTATACACCCTTTTTATTTTAATATACTGTTTTAAAACCTTCGGGTTATAAAATATACTGGAATTATATAAGGAGAATTTGGGTCTTGTATCTCAGAAAAAATAAAAATAAAAATAAAATATCCTTCCCGTTCATAGTTCAGTTATGTCACAAATGCTCTGTAGCATAACACCAGTTTAATAGGTGCTTACTAGCTATAGTGGTACAAAGTAGATGGAGAGTCATGTCATAGATTTTACAGCGGGGCCCCAAAACCTCAAGTTACACCTCTGTTTCAGACAATTTAGATAAATTACCAACTTTGTTTCTAGGCAATGATAAATATTCAAAATGAGAGATTTTTGCAAAAGATTGTAAATTCAAAATTTGTCAACACTTATCTCTAGAGATGAACGAATTCTTAAAAAATTTGATTCTGCAACTTCACCAAAGTTAGCCAAGAAATGTGATTATTTTAATAATTTATTTGTCACTAATCGCTATAAATTAGGTATACCCAGGCCATGCTGTGGTGAAGAACCACACAGCCAATTAGCCCGCAGCTGCCTTTCATTTAATAATAAAGACCACAATGTATAGTCCTTCTTCATTGTTAATGGTCATGTGGAACCTTTAAGGCACCTTTAAACAGGGGCTGTTGCTGATATGCAGTTTGGTTGGTTAGGTGGGGGCACAATATGCAAATGATTGCTGTTCTGGTCTGCCATCTTCTGCGGGTTATTTGACAGTAAACACTGAAAATTAATCAGCTCTGGCATATGTACTTCTCCAACCCCAGTGCACTCCTGCCCTATAGGTGAGAGCCCTTTTTCGGCCTTCTGCTTTTCTTCCTTTTCCACATTGATGAGAATATGTAATCAGCAACATCAAGCTCTTCCTCTCTCGACATCTTGCTGACCTTTTTAGGACATTGAGACTTATAAGAATGATTTGGAAGAAGCAAAGCCAGCAAAAGATAAGGATGGTCATCATCAAGACCTGGTCCCCCTCAGGGATGCTGACTGGATGGTATTGTTTCACACGCTGGCACCGGAATAATAAAGGCTTCAATTTTATTGGTATTGAATTACATTTACTGCTGATATTGAAATAAGCAAATGTAGGAATAAATAAATAAAACTGATGCAGAATAAGTCTCCCTGCGCTCTCCCTGCAGTCTCCCTTTACTCTCCCTACACTCTCCCTCTCCAATATTCTTCTATGAATTATTTTCAGCAACATTGTCCCAAAGTGAACAAGCACTTGCCTTGTCTCTCCCTATGCTCAGCTCACATGACAATAAAGGAGACCGGGAGGGATGAGAGTTTTAAAGGGCTGTGACATCATAGGGAATGGCTATCTGCAGTTTGGCTTGCTGCATGGCATTATGGATGATTTCATGTTCCTGGGTGGTCTCCTCTACACTTACTTTCACTTTGTGACACATGCAGCCATTAGAGATGAGTGAATCGAAGCTGACGGAGTGGAATTCGTTACGAATTTTGGGAAAAATTAGATTTGCACCGAATGCGAATTTCCTCGTACTTCATGGTAACGAATCACATTTATCCTAAAATGGCTGCTGCACGTGTGAGGACATGGGGCAAGGAACTCTGGGAAGGCGGGATCACCCACACTACCATGCATGCAGCCAATCAGCAGCCAGCCAGCCCTGTGATGTCACAGCCCTATAAATAGCGTCAGCCATCTTGGATTCTGCCATTTAACATTGTACAGGGAGGGCCATTTATATGGATACACCTTAACCACTTCCCATCTGGGCCATTTGCCCCCTTCCTGACCAGGCCAAATTTTGCAAAACTGACATATCTCACTTTATGTGGTAATGACTTTGGAACGCCTTTATTTATCCAAGTCATTCAGAGATTGTTTTCTCGTGACACATTGTACTTCATGATAGTTGTAAATTTGAGTCAAAATATTACACCTTTATTTATGAAAAAATCCCAAATTTACCCAAAAATCTGAAAAATTCGCAATTTTCTAAATTTCAATTTCTCTGCTTTTAAAACAGAAAGTGATACCTCATAAAATATTTATTATTTAACATTCCCCATATGTCTACTTTATGTTGGCATCATTTTGGAAATGTCATTTTATTTTTTTAGGACGTTAGAAGGCTTAGAAGTTTAGAAGCAATTCTTCAAATTTTTAAGAAAATTGCCAAAACCCACTTTTTAAGGACCAGTTCAGGTATGAAGTCACTTTGTGGGGCCTACATAGTGGATACCCCCATAAATGACCCCATTGTAGAAACTACACCCCTCAAGGTATTCAAAACCGATTTTACAAACTTTGTTAACCCTTTAGGCGTTCCACAAGAATTAAAGGAAAATGGAGATCAAATTTTTAAATTTCACTTTTTTGGCAGATTTTCCATATTAATCAATTTTTTTCTTTAACACATCGATGGTTAACAGCCAAACAAAACTCAATATTTATTACCCAGATTCTGCGGTTTACAGAAACACCCCACATGTGGTCATAAACTGCTGTATGGGCACACGGTAGGGCGCAGAAGAAAAGGAACTCCACATGGTTTTTAGATGCCATGTCCCATTTGAAGCCCCCTGATGCACCCTTACAGTAGAAACTCCCAAGAAGTGACCCCATTCTGGAAACTAGGGGATAAGGTGCCAGTTTTATTAGTACTATTTTTGGGTACATATGATTTTTTGATCATTCATTATAACACTTTATGGGGCAAGGTGACCAAAAAATTGGTTGTTTTAGCACAGTTTCTATTTATTTATTTTTACAGCGTTCACCTGAGGGGTTCAGTCAAGTGACATTTTTATAGAGCAGATTGTTACGGACGTGGCGATACCTAATATGTATACTTTTTCTCATTTATTAAAGTTTTACACAATAATAGCATTTTTGAAACAAAAAAACTATGTTTTAATGTGTCCATGTTCTGAGAGCTATAGTTTTTTTATTTTTTGAGAGATTTTCTTATGTAGGGGCTCATTTTTTGCGGGATGAGGTGACGGTTTTATTGGTACTATTTTGTGGGAAATACGCATTTTTGATCACTTGGTGTTGCACCTTTTGTGATGCAAGGTGACAAAATTGCTTGTTTTGACACAGTTTTTTTTTTTTTTTTTTACGGTGTTCACCCGAGGGGTTAGGTCATGTGATATTTTTATAGAGCTGTTTTTTACGGACGCGGCAATACCTAATATGTATACTTTTTTTTATTTGTTTCACTTTAACACAATAATAGCATTTTTGAAACCAAAAAAATGATGTTTTAGTGTCTCCATGTTCTAAGAGCTATAGTTTTTTTATTTTTTGAGAGATTTTCTTATGTAGGGGCTCATTTTTTGCGGGATGAGGTGACGGTTTTATTGGTACTATTTTGTGGGACATACGCGTTTTTGATCACTTGGTGTTGCACCTTTTGTGATGCAAGGTGACAAAAATTGCTTGTTTTGACAGTTTTTTTTTTTTTTACGGTGTTTACCCGAGGGGTTAGGTCATGTGATATTTTTATAGAGCTGGTTTTTACGGATGCGGCAATACCAAATATGTCTATTTTATTTTATTTTTTCTATTTTTATTTTTATTTTTTTATTCCTTACTTGGGAACTTTTTTTTTTTTTACATGTGAAACTTTATTTATTTATTTTTTTTCAACCCTTTATTTTTTTATTTTTTTTTACACTTTTCGTCCCCCATAAGGTCATACAAGACCTCTGGGGGAAATTTGCTTCACTTTTTCATTTTTTTTTCACTGTTGATTTCTCCTGTAACTGGGGCTGACATAGTAGCCCCAGTTACAGGACAAATACACCCCTATAGAGGCTGTACAGCAGCAATCCTGCGCTGTACAGCCTCAGAGCAGGGCTGATCGAGGTCTCTGAGAGACCTCACACAGCCCCTGCACACTCCGGTCACGGCGGTCACATGACCGCCGGGCCGGAACAGGAAGCGCACAGCGCTTCCTTCTCTGCAGACACAGCGCTCGGTGAGCGCTGTGTCTGCAGCGATCGTGAAGGCAGGGACACCTGGGAACTGTCCCTGCCTTGTCTTAGGGTTGCCCTGCTGTCACTGACAGCTGGCAACCCGATCAGCAGCTGCACGATTAGCGTGCAGCTGCTATTTCTGACAGGACGTTTTAAAACGTGCTGTCAGAAATAGACGTCCACCCATAGGACGTTTATAGTCTATGGGCGGACGTGAAGCGGTTAATAAAATGGGAATGGTTGGTGATATTAACTTCCTGTTTGTGGCACATTAGTATATGTGAGGGGGGAAACTTTTCAAGATGGGTGGTGACCATGGCGGCCATTTTGAAGTCGGCCATTTTGAATCCAACTTTTGTTTTTTCAATAGGAAGAGGGTCATGTGACACATCAAACTTTTTGGGAATTTCATACGAAAAACAATGGTGTTCTTGGTTTTAACGTAACTTTATTCTTTCATGAGTTATTTACAAGTTTCTATTTGTTTACAGCCATTGACATGTCGCCGAGGTTAACATGTGAGGAGCGGATAGAAATTGTGTTGATGTCTGGTGAACGCAGTAATCGGGTCATTGCAGCAGATTTCAATGCAAGACACCCTACAAGACCACCCATCTCCCATGCTACAGTTAGCAAACTGCTTGCTAAGTTTCGTGAAACTGGTTCAGTGTTGGATTTGCCAAAATGTGGACGCATGAAATATGTCTCTAATGAAGAAACATCAGTGGCTGTCCTAGCTTCATTCAGCAAGAGCCCACAGCGTAGCACTCGCCGCATGTCACTGGAGAGTGGCATTAGTCGAACATCCCTTCGGCGGATATTAGCTACTCACAAATGGCACCCTTACAAACTCCAGCTACTGCAGCATCTCAACGAGGATGACCCAGATCGGCGCACTGAATTTGCAGAATGGGCAAAACAAAAATTGGAACAGGACCCTCAGTTTACGCAGAAGATTTTGTTCAGTGATGAGGCAATCTTTTATGTGAATGGGGAAGTTAACAAACAAAACCACCGCTATTGGTCTGACACTAACCCACATTGGATAGATCCCTCCAAGACTGTTGGAACAAAAAAATTGATGGTATGGTGTGGTATATGGGGTACAAAGATAGTGGGGCCATTCTTCATCAATGGAAACCTCAAGGCCACTGGATATGCAAAATTTCTACATGATGATGTGTTTCCCTCTTTATGCACTGAAGCTGGCACGTTCCCTGGAGTTTTTCCAGCAAGATGGTGCACCACCACATTATGGGTGTTAGGTTCGAGCATTCCTAGATGAACAGTTTCCTGGAAAGTGGATTGGTCGTCGTGGGCCAGTTGAATGGCCCCCAAGGTCTCTGGATCTGATTCCCTTAGACTTTTATCTTTGGGGTCATCTGAAGGCAATTGTCTATGCTGTGAAGATACGAGATGTGCAGCACCTGAAACTACGGATACTGGAAGCCTGTGCTAGCATTTCTCCTGCGGTGTTGCTATCAGTGTGTGAAGAGTGGGAGAAGAGGGTTGCATTGACAATCCAACACAATGGGTAGCACATTTAACACATTTTATAAGTGGTCAGAAACTTGTAAATTGCTCATGAAAGAATAAAGTTATGTTAAAACCAAGCACACCATTGTTTTTCTTGTGAAATTCCCAATAAGTTTGATGTGTCACATGACCCTCTTTCTATTGAAAAAACAAAAGTTGGATTCAAAATGGCCGACTTCAAAATGGCCGCCATGGTCACCCCCCATCTTGAAAAGTTTCTCCCCTCACATATACTAATGTGCCACAAACAGGAAGTTAATATCACCAACCATTCCCATTTTATTAAGGTGTATCCATATAAATGGCCGACCTTGTACTTAGTGCAGGGAGAGACGTCTGCAGGCGCTAGGGACAGTGGTAGTAAAAACTTCATTGTGCTAAAAAAAAAAAAATATTTACAAGTGCAGGGAAAGATTATTCAAGGTGTAGGAAAGGATAGGGAGGAATCAACAGCATTTCTGTTGAACAGGGTTCATTCTGGGAGGTGACAGCCTGGCTAATAGGAACATTCCTATTAGACCTTGGAGCACTGACTGGGCACCCAAATTGCCATTATACAGCTCTGAAATTCCATCAAACCGTTCTTATTAGGGTGCAAGTGTTGTTTGATACAGGCTTTAACAGGGGTTATTACAAGGAAATATTTCCACGTTTTATTTGCCCTAGTGCGGTGCAGTTATATGTTTTAAAGCATTTTTTGGCTTGGATTATAGGGATTGAAAGCCCTTGGAAAAGGGCTTACTAGCCGTTGTGTGGTGAAGTGCAAAAATTACAGCCCTTTTTGTCGTGTATTAGTGGCAAAAGTAAAATATATTTGCTCCTCAGCTGTGCCGTTATCTGTATTAAAGCCCTTTTTTACGTGTATTAATTGAAAAAGGAAAAATATATTTGCCACTCAGTTGTGCAGTTATCTGTTTTAAAGCCCTTTTTTGCGTGTATTAGTGGAAAAAGGAAAAATATCTTTGCCGCTCAGCGGTGCAGTGAGATATTTTACAGCCCAGTTTTTCCGTGTATTATTGGCAAAATACAAATATATTCGCCGTTCATCGTTGCACTTATCTGTTGAAATGCCTTTTGTGTAAAAATAGAAAATAATTTGGGCCTATTTGGCGTTCAGCGGTGCAGTAAGATATTTTGCAGCCCAGTTTGCCATGTATTACTGGCAAATACAAATATATTCGCCGTTCATCATTATACTTATCTGTTGAAAAGCCTTTTGTGTAAAAATATAAAAAAAAATTGGGACTATTTGCCGCTTAGTGGTGCAGTGATATATTCTAAAGCTCTGTTTGCTGTGTATTAGTGGCGAAATAAAAAGTATTTGATTTAACATTTGGTTATTTGATCTAACAGTATGTCAGGCAGAGAAATGCCAGGCCCTGCACAGGGGAGTGGCAGAGGCCTAAATGTTTTGGGCGCAGGCAGAGGTCGCAGCAGAGTAAGGGACCGTGGCATTAGGGGTCACTTCGATAGGCCTGAGCTCCCAGTGTCAGCTAGCATTCGTGTTGTGACCAGCAACCCAGCGGTTCTTGAATGGTTGACTCGATCTTCGACTTCGTCGTAACTTACATCAGACACCCCAAGCCAAGAGTCGGTGGGTAGTGATGGACGAACATAGGCTGGGACAATTGCGAACGCGATCCAATGTTCGCGAACCGCAATTTCGCAGCGGGCCACATTCACTTTAATGGCCAGTGAACCTAAAAAACCTTCAGGTCATTATTGCAGCCACCAAATACTTACAAGTAGTGCACAAATCATCCCACAACATGGACAGTGACATACCAGAGGGGAATCAATGGCAAAAATTCCCACAAAAAATATGTATTTTAATCAGGGGCCATTTTTACGCATCTTAAAGGGAAACTGTCAAAAATGTGGCCTGCTGGAGCCTAGAAAAATTTTATTTTAGGCCACGGGAGTACAGGCCCCAAAAATTAGGCATTCACCTGACAGAAAACATCAAGTGATTATGTGGCTGAATGTATATTAGACGGGATATCAATTTTACTGCAGGCCAGTACAAATAGATGTCAAATACATATGTTTAAAAGAACAAAAAATATAAAATTGGATTAAAAACATGGCTAACAAAATCCCCCTTCTTGAAAAAAAATCAAATGATAATAGTTGAAATTCGATAACACGTGGTTGTCACAGGTTTTGAATTCCTCCGAGGTCCCAAACATTAGGCATTCACCGTATAGAAAAGGCCTTTTATGCCGCTGTATTTACCTAAGACAGGGACTAGTGTTGATCGAGCACCAACGTGCTCGGGTGCTCTTGTTGAACACATCGGTATTCTCGTGTGCTCTACCGAGTACCTGAGCACAATGGAAGTCAATGGGAGAACCCCAGGCACCCCCTGCTCAGAAGAGAAGAGGGTGTCTGGTTCACGAAAAAAAGTTAGAAATTGATGGAAACCCCATCAAAATGGTTTGGAAAGAGCATTAAAAGGATAGCTGGATGCATCTTGGACTCCTATTATCTATGACATACAATAGACAACCACGCAATGGCTATATACCAAAAGCCAGGTATGTGCAAGCCATCAATCTATCCATGAGACAGATAACAGGCTTAGTCAGCATACCTTACAATGGCAGCCTTGTGCGCTATGAGACATTCCAAACCAGCTCTCATCTGACTGAGAGCCAGGAAGCCTCAAAGTTACTTCAGATGTGTTGGATGGCTTTGGAGGACCTGCACACCTACCATAGATCAATACCATTAGGGTGACAAGTAGTTTTCTGATTGTCCTAACATAATATTCAATAACCTTTCTATACAGTTTTGTCATGTAAAAACTCATTTGCATAAACATGGGCATATGGGAAAGATATGCAAATGAGCATAATCTGCCTTGTTTTTCAGCTGAAAAACCATTTGCATGGAAAATTTGCAATCAACACTACTCATGAACAGCGACATCTATTGGTTTCATAGTATTATGACAAGACTAATAGTCTTGTCATAAGAATATGAAACCAATAGATGGCACTGTTCATGAGTCATGCACAGCACCATATATTTGTTTCATAGTCTTATGACAAGACTATTAGTGTAGACTTTTGCATGGAAAATTTGAGATAAAAATTAGTGATTAGAATATTCACGAGCTACACTACTCATGAACAGCGCCATCTATTGGATTCCTAGTTTTGCCATAAGACTATGAAACCAATAGATATCGCTGTTCATGAGTCATTACAAGCAGGGCAATAGTCCTCAGATACACCCTAGCAAGCTTATATTACCGCAGATAATGTGCTAGAAGATATGTGAATGATAGCAGCAATCCGATATAAAGCTCAGTGTTAGCGCAGGCTATTATAGGCTAAGTGCTACACTGTGTGTGGACTCTGTTGAGAAGTGTGCCCCACTTACTAGCGCCCCAACAAGATGAACAGCGCCATCTATTGGTTTCATAGTCTTATGACAATACTATTACTCTTGTCATAAGACTATGAAACCAATAGATGGCACTGTTCATGAGTAGTGTAGATCACACATTTTCCATGCAAATGGTTTTTCAGCTGAAAAACAAGGCAAATTCTGCTCATTTGCATGTTTTTCCCATATGCCCATGTTTATGCAAATGAGTTTTTACATGACAAAACTGTATAGAAAGGTTATTGAATATTATGTTAGGACAATCAGAAAATGTTGTGTCAACCTAATGGTATTGATCTAGGTGCGCAGGTCCACCCAAGCCATCCAACATATCTGAAGTAACTTTGAGGCTTACTGGCTCAGTCAGATGAGAGCTGGTTTGGAATGTCTCATAGTGCACAAGGCTGCCATTGTAAGGTATGCTGACTCAGCCTGTCATCTGTCTCATGGATAGAAAAATGGCTTGCATATACCTGGCTTTTGGCATATAGCCTTTGTGTGGTTGTCTATTGTATGTCGTAGATAATAGGAATCCAAGACGCATCCAGCCATCCTCTTAATGCTGGTTCCAAACCATTTTGATGGGGTTTCCATCAATTTCTAACCATTTTTTGTGAACCAGACACCCTCTCTTCTTCAGAGCAGGGGGTGCCTGGCTTGATGCTCGGGTCTCCCTTTGACTTTTATTGTAGTATTCGGCCGAGCACTTCGATGTGCCGAGCATGCTCGCTCATCACTAACAGAGACCATTATTTGTTCTGGGTCGTGGCGGATATTTGTGTGCTGTCATGAGGAAATTCTATTAAATGTGGTCATCATAGGTGTTGAATTCCTCTGAGATTCATGCCTGATTCATTTTTAGAAATGTGAGGTAGTCCACACTGTTGTGAGCTAGGCGAGTGCGCTTATCGGTCATGATCCCCCCTGCTGCGCTAAACGACCTTTTGGACAGGACACTCGACGAGGGGCAAGCCAAGAGTTCCATGGCAAATTGTGGCAGCTCTGGCCACAGGTCAAGCCTGCACACCCAGTAGTCAAGGGGTTCCTCGCTTCCCAGAGCATCCACATCGGCCGTTAACCCGATGTAGTCGAACACATGTCGGTTTAGGCGTTCCCTGAGGCTGGATCCGGAAAGCAGCTGTCGATGGGTTAGATGCAAGAATGATCTCATATCCGAAGTGACCAACACATCTTCAAACTGCCCTCTTCTTGAATGCGCTGTAGGATTGGTACTCGCAACTGTTTCTCTGTGGGTGGAAATTCCTCTGCCAGCGCCCGCAACAGCAGAATGCAGCATCTCTCGCATCAAGGCCTGGAAATGCTGAATTCTGACAGCCCTCTGTGATGCTAGTAACATGTCCGCCATTTTGTGTTTGTACCGGAGGTCTAAGTACATTGCTGCCCAATACTGGTCCTTTCCCTTTATGCTTTTTATATGGGGGTCCCTCGCCAAACACTGGAGCATGAGGGCCCCCATTTGCACTAAATTGGAAGCGGTGGAGTGGCCTGGCTCCTGCTCATCGCCCTGGAGAATGTCGTCATCGGTCTCCTCCTTCCATCCACGGACCCAGAAAAGTTAAAAGTCTGCTATTTTTGCTCCTCCTCAAGCATATACAAGGTGGAGTTCCAGCGCGTCGAGCAGTCATAAATCAGACTTCTGACAGGCAAGTGGTGTCGCCGCTGAACATCAGCATGGCGAGCCATGGCCGTGTAATATCTTCTAAAATGGCCAGAGATTATCCTGGCCTGCCGCAAGACGTCCTGGACCCCGGGGTATTTGGCAACGAATCACTACACAACGAAGTTCAGGACGTGTGCCATGCACAGCACGTGTGTCAGTCTGCACTGTTTTAGCACGCTCAGCAGATTGGCACCGTTGTCGCACACCACACACCACTTTACCAACTGTCAAATTGAGCGGGGTTAGCCACTGATTGGCCTGTGACCGCAGAGCTGAAAGCAGTGCAGGACCAGTGTGGTTTTTGGCTTCCAAAGCACAACAGCCGCAGCACAACAAGGCAATGTATCACGTGGCACGTCAAATAGGTTCTGGGGATCTTGGGGGGTGCAGCAAAAGAGGCATTAGCAGTGGAAAAGGAGGAGTCAGCTGAGGAGGAGACGGAGGATGGAGTAGGAGGAGGAGAAGTAGAGGCAGACCTGCATGCAATCCATGGCAGTAACACCAAATCCACATGGGTGCCACAGGTTACATGCTTGACGGCCGTCAGAAGGTTCACCCAGTGGGCAGTAAAAGTTATGCACCTTCCCTTCTAATGTTTGCGAGACCATGTGTCTGTGGTCAGATGTATCTTGGCACCCACACTGTGTGCCAGAGATACAATCACTTGCCGCTGAACGTGGCCATATAGCACTGGGATGCCCTTCTGAGAGAAATATTTCCTTCCAGGGACCTTCCATTTCTGTGTGCCGATGCCTACCAATTTTTTAAAGGCCCCCGAGTCCACCAATTTATTTTGCAGTAGTTGGCGGGCTAGCAGTTCTGACAAGCCAGCGGTCAGCCGTTGGGCAGGAGGATTATCCGGCATTATCATTTTTTTATGCTCGAACATTTGGGCCTTGTCTGCCTTGTGCCAGATGAACGCAACGACAGCATGGTAAAAGGTGGAGTGGAGGACAAATGGGAGGAGAGAGGAAAAGGAGAAGAGAATATGTATAGCACCAGGAGTGTGGCTTTATGGGTTCTGACGGCATTGCTCCCACTGGGCTCAGTGATGGGAGGCCAGGTGCACTTCTTAAGTCAGTCGTCATTAGGTGAGTGTTGGGTTTACCACGACTTATATGTTGACAGCACAGGCTGCAGATGGCAACACTGTTATCAGCAGCTGACAAGTAAAAAAGAGCCCACACTGCGGAGCCATGTGCCGGCATCCGGGGAGCACAAGATGTGATTGTGCATGGTGGATGGCTCACTCCAGATACATTAGCAGTCTACTTTTTGCCTCCTGTGCACTGCGAGTTCTGCCTGCTTCTCCTCCTTATCTGCTGTTCCGTCTCTCCCTCTGAACTCTCCTCCTCTTCCACTCTTGTGGGCACCAACGTGACATCCATCGACACCTCATCATCGTCACCTTCACCACCACTGACATTAGAGATCTCGGAGTAGGCAGCCACAGCGGGGACCACCCTCCTTGGGTTGACCACCATCCTTGGGTCATCAGACCTCTCGGTGGCGGCCGTTGCTACCTCCTCTTCCTTATCCGATGCCAAGAATGGGTGCGCATCGGTAAGGTCTGGGAATTGATGGGAAAATAATTCCTCTGACTCGAGTGGAGGGGCTATGGTGGAAGTGGTGTCATTGGAGGTGCACACAGCAGAGAGTGAGGAGGGTGCAGATACAGAGGATGAGGAGGGTGCAGAAATGGAAGGCTGAGTGAGCCACTCAACCAACTCTGGTGCGTCCTTTGACGTAATTGCATGCACCTTCTCCAACTTCCCACTTAAGCTCCGGCCTGGTGCACGTGCCCGACTCTACCACCCCTGCCGAATGGCCTGCTTCTTCCTCTGCCTGTCGTTTTCAAAATGACCCTGTGACAAAGTCCCTATAGAATAGCAGTATTTGTGGAAGCAGGTATATAGAACCCATTAATCAGTTTTTTGGGGGGGCAACTGTTATATCACACCAGTTGCAATTAGTTGTTCCAATGTCATTTGTCCCTCTGTATAGCTGCGGTATCTCAGCAGAACCGCACACAAATGCTGCACTATACAAATGCACTATATAGAAATTATGTTACAGGTATATCACACCCCTGCCTCAATCATATTTTTTTGGGGGAAACTGCTATATCACACCAGTTGCAATTAGTTGTTCTAATGTCGCTTGTCCCTCTGTATAGCTACGGTATCTCAGCTGAACCGCACACAAATGCTGCACAATACAAATGAACTATATAGAAATTATATTCTAGGTATGTTGCACCCCTGCCTCAATCAGATTTTTTGGGGGGCAACTGGTATATCACACCACTTGCAATTAGTTGTTTCAATGACGTTTGTCCCTCTGTATAGCTGCGGTATCTCAGCAGAACCGCACACAAATGCTGCACTATACAAATGCACTATATAGAAATTATGTTATAGGTATATCACCCCCCTGTCTCAATCAGATTTATTTGGGGGCAACTTGTATATCAATCCAGTTGCAATTAGTTGTTTCAATGACGTTTGTCCCTCTGTATAGCTGCGGTATCTCAGCAGAACCGCACACAAATGCTGCACTATACAAATGCACTATATAGAAATTATGTTATAGGTATATAGATTTTTTTTGGGGCAACTTGTATATCACACCAGTTGCAATTAGTTGTTCCAATGGCGTTTGTCCCTCTGTATAGCTACGGTATCTCAGCAGAACCGCACACAAATGCTGCACAATACAAATGAACTATTTAGAAATTATATTCTAGTTATATCACACCCCTGCCGTAATCAGATTTTTTGGGGGGCAACTGCTATATCACACCAGTTGCAATTAGTTGTTCCAATGTCGTTTGTCCCTCTGTATAGTTACAGTATCTCAGCAGAACCACACACAAATGCTGCACAATACAAATGCACTATATAGAAATTATATTCTAGGTATATTGCACCCCTGCCTCAATTAGATTTTTTTGGGGGCAACTGGTATATCACACCAGTTGCAATTAGTTTGTTCCAATGATGTTTGTCCCTCTGTATAGCTTTGGTATCTCAGCAGAACCGCACACAAATGCAGCACAATACAAATGCACCATATAGAAATTATATTATAAGTATATCCCACCCCTGTGGGTGTTTTAGGGGCAACTTGTATTGCACACCAGTTGCAATTAGTTGTTCCAATAGCGTTTGTCCCTCTGTATAGCTGCAGTATTGCAGCAGAACCGCAGACAACTGCTGCACAGTACAAATGGACTATAATATACTTTCTATGTTACAAAGTATATTATAGGTATATTACACCCCTTAGTATGTCACACCCAGGCATGGGATCCAGCCGGTTCTCTCCGGTTCTGCCGAACCGTTTGTTAAAATTACAGGCGGTTCGCAGGACCGGTGAGAAGCAGGGATCCCGACCCGGTCCTGCAGCTGCGCCTGCACCCCTGTATTTTTCAGCCTGCGGCCGTTACTTACAGTCAGTCAGCGTGAGCGTGGCTGTGTGTGTGTCAGCCAGTCTTCCACAGTGCTGCCGCCCTCCCCCCGCCCCCAGCCTCGCAGTCATGGCAACAAAGGGGAGTGTCTTGAGAGTGAGCAGCGCCGCGAAGCTGCCAGCCCAGAACAGAGAAGGAGAGAGGAGTCCTCTCACTGTCTGCAGAGTGCCCTAGTTGCTGACAGTCCACACCCCACACACAGCCATGAAAGATTGAAGAGCCGGCCCCTAGCCTAACAGAAAGGAGTCTGGACAGGTCAGGACTCAGGACAGCCTGGTTGGTTGAGTGTGATTTGTGTGACACTGACAAGTTGGCATTAAGGAGGGGACCACCGACCAGGGGCTGAAATTGAAATGTGACAACATAACAAAAATGGAGGGGGCCATGAATCTGTGGGGAGAAGCTATATGAGAAGTTTGAGAACATGGAGGGAGCCATGAATCTGTGGGGAGAAGCTATGTGAGAATATGGAGGGGGCCATGTGGGGAGAAGCAATGTGAGAAAATGGAGGGGGCCATGTGGGGAGAAACAATGTGAGAACATGGAGGGGGCCATGTGGGGAGAAGCAATGTGAGAACATGGAGGGGGCCATGAATCTGTGGGGAGAAGCAATGTGAGAACATGGAGGGGGCCATGTGGGGAGAAGCAATGTGAGAAAATGGAGGGGGCCATGTGGGGAGAAACAATGTGAGAACATGGAGGGGGCCATGTGGGGAGAAGCAATGTGAGAACATGGAGGGGGCCATGAATCTGTGGGGAGAAGCAATGTGAGAACATGGAGGGGGCCATGTGGGGAGAAGCAATGTGAGAACATGGAGGGGCCATGAATCTGTGGGGAGAAGCAATGTGAGAACATGGAGGGGGCCATGTGGGGAGAAACAATGTGAGAACATGGAGGGGGCCATGTGGGGAGAAGCAATGTGAGAACATGGAGGGGGCCATGAATCTGTGGGGAGAAGCAATGTGAGAACATGGAGGGGGCCATGTGGGGAGAAGCAATGTGAGAACATGGAGGGGGCCATGTGGGGAGAAGCAATGTGAGAACATGGAGGGGGCCATGTGGGGAGAAACAATGTGAGAACATGGAGGGGGCCATGTGGGGAGAAGCAATGTGAGAACATGGAGGGGGCCATGAATCTGTGGGGAGAAGCAATGTGAGAATATGGAGGGGGCCATGTGGGGAGAAGCAATGTGAGAAAATGGAGGGGGCCATGTGGGGAGAAACAATGTGAGAACATGGAGGGGGCCATGTGGGGAGAAGCAATGTGAGAACATGGAGGGGGCCATGAATCTGTGGGGAGAAGCAATGTGAGAACATGGAGGGGGCCATGTGGGGAGAAGCAATGTGAGAAAATGGAGGGGGCCATGTGGGGAGAAACAATGTGAGAACATGGAGGGGGCCATGTGGGGAGAAGCAATGTGAGAACATGGAGGGGGCCATGAATCTGTGGGGAGAAGCTATATGAGAAGTTTGAGAACATGGAGGGAGCCATGAATCTGTGGGGAGAAGCTATGTGAGAATATGGAGGGGGCCATGTGGGGAGAAGCAATGTGAGAAAATGGAGGGGGCCATGTGGGGAGAAACAATGTGAGAACATGGAGGGGGCCATGTGGGGAGAAGCAATGTGAGAACATGGAGGGGGCCATGAATCTGTGGGGAGAAGCAATGTGAGAACATGGAGGGGGCCATGTGGGGAGAAGCAATGTGAGAAAATGGAGGGGGCCATGTGGGGAGAAACAATGTGAGAACATGGAGGGGGCCATGTGGGGAGAAGCAATGTGAGAACATGGAGGGGGCCATGAATCTGTGGGGAGAAGCAATGTGAGAACATGGAGGGGGCCATGTGGGGAGAAGCAATGTGAGAACATGGAGGGGCCATGAATCTGTGGGGAGAAGCAATGTGAGAACATGGAGGGGGCCATGTGGGGAGAAACAATGTGAGAACATGGAGGGGGCCATGTGGGGAGAAGCAATGTGAGAACATGGAGGGGGCCATGAATCTGTGGGGAGAAGCAATGTGAGAACATGGAGGGGGCCATGTGGGGAGAAGCAATGTGAGAACATGGAGGGGGCCATGTGGGGAGAAGCAATGTGAGAACATGGAGGGGGCCATGTGGGGAGAAACAATGTGAGAACATGGAGGGGGCCATGTGGGGAGAAGCAATGTGAGAACATGGAGGGGGCCATGAATCTGTGGGGAGAAGCAATGTGAGAACATGGAGGGGGCCATGTGGGGAGAAGCAATGTGAGAACATGGAGGGGGCCATGTGGGGAGAAGCAATGTGAGAACATGGAGGGGGCCATGTGGGGAGAAGCAATGTGAGAACATGGAGGGGCCATGAATCTGTGGGGAGAGTGCTCCAGATTCGGTTGTTAAAATTACAGCGGCAGCAGGAGATGAGCGCTTCAATTCCAGAGTTTAGCTCCTAAGGCTTTTTAAAAGTTGAGTGGTATGTGTGTAGTGTATATATAGTGTATTTGTGTGTAGCATATATATGGTGTATGTAAATATGTCGTGACTGTGTTGCATATATATGGTGTATGTAAATATGTGTCGTGACTCGTGACGCGCTGCGTATCCACCGCTAAGTAGGGAACCTGTTGTTAAAAATTTGAATCCCACCCCTGGTCACACCTATCGATAACACACCTATACCAGTCCTTAAAAGGTCTTTTGTGGCCCTATTAGCTACTGTTTGTTGTCTCTAACAGTCTTTCCCTGCTCCACACAGTAACCTCTCCCTACACTGGCAATAGACTGAATGTAAAATGGGGGCCAGATAGGATTTATTTATAGGGTAGGGGGTGTGTCCATGTGCTGAAATGTGTCAATTGGCTGTCCTGTCCCAACTGATGGATGTGTCATGGGTCAAAGTTCTGCACAATGCAAAGAATATGGCGTCTGCGGACATCGCCATAAGTTCGCCTGTTTGGCGAACAGCGAACGAGCAAAGTTCTCTGTGAAATGACCACCGGGCGAACAGCAAGGCCATATCTAACAGTGGGTTCATCAGACACAAGCCTTAGATGGTATGGGCCGGGTAGCAGGCCCTGTGCCCTCACCTGTCCTCAACCTGCCTCTGTCCTTTTCTGTTTCCTCACCGCGAGAAGTATTATATGCTGTAGGCTCTGCTCCACTTTTCAGCGAGGACGAGGTACTAGAGGACAGTCAGCAGCTACTGCCCAGCCAAGATCTAGAGAAGATATCCGCCTTTTCCTCCGCTAGGTGGGAAAGTAGTGATGAGGAGAGTGGTGTGGGAGTTGATGCAGAGAGCGCTCCTGACCTAGAAACCATTGAGGAGGACATCAGTGAGGTGCAGACAGTACTCGATGATGATGATGTAGCTGATCCCACTTGGGAGCCGGGTGACAAAGGGGCTTCATCATCATCGGGAGAAGAGGGTGGCAGCTTGCCTGTGAGCCATCGGCGGAGCGAGCAAGTTGCTAGTGTGGCCAGGAGTCAGCAGGATGGCAGCAGTGGGATATTGGGAGCCAAACGTGCCAGGGGTAGGCCACCCGCTTCGTGGGAGCCTACCTGCCCAGGAAGTATCGGTGCAGGGGTTCAATGAGGCAGCGGCAGTAGCATTCAGTCAGTGCGTAGTGCTGGTGGTAAAATCACCTACTCGGCGGTGTGGCAGTTTTTTATTAAGCTGCCGGAGGAGGTGAACGTGGCCATATGTAAAATCTCTGGGCAGAATGTGAAGCGTGGCCAGGGTGCCAATGTTGGCACTACGGCCCTGCGTCCCATATGCAGCATCGTCATGCAGTGGCCTGCAAAAACCGTGGCTCTGATGTGGTGGCGCAGCCTGCTGCAGCCACCGCTGCATCACCCAGTGGCATGCACTTGGTTTCAGGCAGTCAGGGCTCCACCACCTCAGCCAAAGTGAGCTGTCTGTCATTCCCATCATCTGCTGGTACGGATGCCTTGCTCCTCCTACTCTTCGTCACTCATTCCATCAGCAATCAATCACCGAAGCGATTGCCAAGAGACAACAGTAAGCGTGCACTCATCCAACGGCACAGAAGCTGAATGTGCTCTTGTCCAAGTTGCTGTTGCTGCAATCCCTCCCTTTCTAAGTGGTGGACTCTGCAACTTTCAGAGAACTGATGGCTTGTGCCGAGCCGAGGTGGAGTGTCCCAAGCAGTCATTTATTTGCCAAAAAGGAAGTATCAGCCCTGCACAAATATGTAAAACAGAAGGTTGGCCAGTTCTTGAGCCTGTCGGTGTCTGCCAAAGTGCACGGCAGCAACGATTTGTGGAGCTGTAACTATAGTCAGGGACAGTACATGTCCTTTACGGCCCACTGGGTTAATGTGGTTCCTGCACAGCCACACCAGCAACTTGGCCAGGTCACACCGCTTCCGCCTCCACGTTGTCTCGCCCTTGATCCAGTGACAATGTCTGCCTATGCCTCATCATCCTCCATTATGTCCTCAGCCTCCACTGCAGGGCAAGTCATAGTGCCCCTCTAGCATACCACATGTGCAGGGCTCGGCGGTGTCACGCTGTTCTGCACCTAGATTGCCTTGGCGAACAGGGTAGGAACCGCTCTGTGTCCTTCAGCAAGAAATCAAATCCTGGATTTCTCCCCGACAACTCAAAATCGGAACCATGCTGATGGACAATGGGAAGAACATTGTGTCAGCGCTTCGTCAAGGAGGGCTGAGCTGTGCACCCTGCATGGCACACGTGTTCAATCTGGTTGTCAAGCGTTTCATTAAGTCTTCCACCCATCTGCAAGACATCATAAAAAAAGTCAGGAAACGTTGCATGCATTTAAGCCACTCGTACACCGTGAAGCACACCCTCCTTGAGCTGCAGTGGCAGAACGGCAATCCCCCAACATAGGCTGATATGCGATGATTCCACCCTCCATATGTTGGACCGACTGTATGAACAGAGAAAGGCCATCAACGATTTACTGATAATCCAAGCGGACAGGAGTACTCCCCTGTGTAACTTCGATGTCAGCTAGTGGCAGCTCATGCGTGACACCTGCCGTTTGCCTAAGGCCCTTTGAGGATTCCATGTTATTTGTCAGTCGTAAGGACTACGGGATGAATGATGTCATTCCATTGCTTCATGTCCTGTAACAGATGCTGGTAAATCTGGCTAGTCAGGGGACTTGAGACGTGGCATCTAGATCTCACGGCCACATGAGCCCTGTGTGGGCGGAACTGGAGGATGAGGAGGATGAGGAGGATGAGGAGGAGGGGGAGGAGGGGGAGGAGGGGGAGGAGGGGGAGGAGGGGGAGGAGGGGGAGGAGGGGGAGGAGGGGGAGGAGGGGGAGGAGGGGGAGGAGGGGGAGGAGGGGGAGGAGGGGGAGGAGGGGGACACTGGAGCACAAGCAATGTGTAGCGAAATGGGTGGTATGCACTGGAGATGGAGGCAGGGACATTGTCTGAGTCACTTGCGCAAATGGCCCGCTGCATGCTCAGTTGCTTGGATAGCAACAGCCGAAATGTCACCATTCAGCAGAGGGATAACTATTAGCTCTCCACCTTGTTGGAACCTCATTACAGGTCCAAAATGGGGTCCTTTTTTTAACACCCGCTGAGAGGGAGAACAAACTGAACTACTATAGAGACATCCTTTGTAGTCAGATGGCCACTGCTTATCTGTGCCATCGTCCATCCTCTCGTAGTTCTGACCATGGCTGCTGGGGAGGAGTGGGGTGGTAGGAGCAGTACCAGCTCTATCAGCAGCAGCCTGAGTCTACAGTCGCTGATGAGCATCTTCCTTCACCTGCATAGTGAAGAAACTACTCACCAGC
This sequence comes from Bufo bufo, assembly GCF_905171765.1. Taxonomy (NCBI): domain Eukaryota; kingdom Metazoa; phylum Chordata; class Amphibia; order Anura; family Bufonidae; genus Bufo; species Bufo bufo. The sequence continues at coordinate 562,216,900 of NC_053392.1, read as the reverse complement.
AGCTAGACATAGAGCAGGATCTGAACCATCAGGTGGTGGCATACTTGGACAGCACCCTGCCAACCCACATTTAAAATCAGCTGGACTAATTGGCCGCAACTGCCTTAATTTGACTGTCCTGCCTTGCCAGTAGTGTGGCATCAGAGTGAGTGTTTAGTGCAGCGAGGGCCATAGTTATCCCTAGAAGAACTCGCCTATACACCCAAAATGTGGAGAGACTGACCTTTGTCAAGATGAATCAGGCGTGGATCAGCCAGGATTTCCACCCACCAATGCCTGATGCATCAGACTAGATCATCCATGGTGCCACACCAACACTTTGACAAAAGAGGCTGGTTTCTTCTGGCTACCTGCCTCTGCTATTATTCTGATGCTGCCACCTGCCTAATGCCACACATTTGATGCCAAGTGCTCCTTCTTTCACCCACCAACTTCTTCAGGTATTGGTATGGCCACCCACCTCCACACTAAATCACCGTGCCACTCTGTGGCCTCCTTATGCTGCCGCCACCTCCAGACCCTGTCATTGTGACACTCTGTGGTCTCCTGATGCTGCCATTACCTAGAGACTGTCATTGTGCCACTCTGTGGCCTCCTCATGCTGCCACCACCTCTAGACTTTGTAATTTTGCCACTCTGTGGCCTCCTCATGCTGCTGCCACCTTCAGACTCTGTCATTGTGTTACTCTTTGGCCTCCTCATGCTGCTGCCACCTCCACACTCTGTCATTGTGCCACTCTTAGCCTCCTGATACTGCCTCCACTAACAGACTCTGTCATTGGGCCACTCTGTTGTCTCCTCATGCTGTTTCCACCTCACCATTATGTCATAGGGCCACTCTGTGGACTTTTAATGTTGTTCCCACCCTCCCCACTTCATGACTGTGCCAATATTTAGCCTTTTTGACTTGGCTGGCATCATCATTTATTTGACCCTTCCTCTGATCTGTCAGAAGGAAGATAAAATAAGACGCACAACAGATCCTGTCTGTGTAGCAGCTGTAAGGCCTGTATGGTCCCACAGAATTGGCTTGTGATTTGGTAGCCAAAAGCAGGAGTGGGTACAAGACACAGAAGACATGCAACTATTCCTTTCACGTTTCATCTCTGTTTTGGATCCACTCCTGTTTTTTTGGAATCAGCAATACTGATGGATTACTGACCAAATGCTGACCGAGTGAAGGCAGATGCTCCACAAACAGGATCTGTTTTTTGTGGGTTATTGTTCTGACGGATCAGAAGAAGGGCAAAATAATCAGTGAAGTCGACACAAACTTACTTCTGACACCCTCTACATTCTGTCACTGGGCTCTACTTGTATAAGCATTTAATAGAACAGGGTCTGTAGACAGCTATGTGGAATCAGCTTATGATGGTGTAAAAGTAGTTTGCTTCTTCTTGTCACTAACATTGACCTGTAAGGCAGAGTTCTTACATGAGTTATTTGGTCCCGTGACTGCCCAAATAAGTGAAGTATGCAGTGATTCTAAGTGCGACGTCTGTCATCTGCATGTCATATGACTCACAGTATTATTTCACTACCAAAGCAGACTCCCTATGCGTGTTACTGCAATTACTGCAAGGCACAGTGTTCTACACCACTATAAAGGCTCTCTGCAGCCAGGAAATAGCTGTTTTTTTATTTAACAAAACTTGCGGCTAATTTATTCGAATTGAAGCAAATTTTTCACAAAAAATTAGGTGAACCGGCGAATTGAATTTTTGAAAAATTCGCTTATCTCTATATGTCACCTTGCCACTCTGTGGCCCCCTCATGCCTCATGCTGCTCCTACCTCCATTCTATGTCACCTTGCCACTCTCTGGCATCCTGGTGCTGCCACCACCTCCAGACTCTGTGATAGGGGCACTCTGTGGTCTCCTCATGCTGCTTTCACCTCAACATAGATATGTAAATTCATCCCAATATCCTTTTGGAGCCAGAGCTGGATTTACAGTTAGGTCAATATATATTTGGATAGAGACAACATTTTTCTAATTTTTGTTCTGTACATTACCACAGTGGATTTTGAACAAAACAATTCAGTTGCAGTTGATGTTCAGACTTTCAGCTTTAATTCAGTTGCACAAAATGTTTGCATAAAAATGTGAGGAACTAAAGCATTTTTTTTAAACGCAATCCCTTCATTTCAGGGGCTCAAAAGTAGTTGGGCAAATTAAATAATTGTATATAAAATGTTAATTTCTAATACTTGGTTGAAAACCCTTTTTTGGAAATGACTGAAGTCTTGTACTCATGGACATCACCAGATGATGTGTTTCCTCCTTTTTAATGCTCTGCCAGGCCTTTACTGCAGCGGTTTTCAGTTGCTGTTTGTTTGTGGGCCTTTCTGTTGTAAGTTTAGTCTTTAACAAGCGAAAGTCTTTAACTACTGGGTTGCTTGGGCTTTATGTTTTGGGTCATTGTCCATCTGTAATATGAAATGCTGACCAATCAGTTTGGCTGCATTTGGCTGGATTTGAGCAGACAGTATATCTCTGAAATACCCAGAATTCATCCGGCTGCTTTTTTCCTGTGTCACATCATCAATAAACACTAGGGACCCAGTGCCACTGGCAGCCATGCATGCACAAGCCATCACACTGCCTCTGCCGTGTTTTACAGATGTTGTGGTATGCTTTTGTCACAATCAGTGTGGCGGCAAAACTCCACACTGAACACAGGAGGGAAGGGGAACAGTAACTTGGTGTGGAAAATAGGGAAGGAACAGGTCAACTCCTAAACAACCCTAATCCGGGCGAATGGAAGTCTCTGTCTCAGGCCCAGATACAAACAGGGAAAATAACAAACACAATACAATAAGAAAAGACAGGCCTATTTTAAAGTAGAAAACTGGCAACTCCAGAAGCACCACAGAGTACAACCGACCAGCTTGTAAGAAGACATGAAGAAAATCTATAAACCGTACCTCCAAGAGTGAGAAGCAGCTACTTATGGGGAAGGTAAATTACCAACAAGCAACACCTGAAGCAATGGGTGTGGCATTCACCAAAACACAGACACAATAAGATCCACAAGGAACTTGTCAATTTAACCCACGTGTTGCCAGTCTTTCTGATCTTCTGGTACCTTCCATTGGAACATCTGTGACAGTACTCCCACTTCTACGGGTGACCTCCGGGCAGCCAGGACCAACCATATCCGGGTGAGATCTATGAAAGGCATTCACTAAACAATTGGCATTAACATCAGATGCCGGCACTCACATCCTCTCCTCCGGTCCATAACCTCTCCAGTGGACAAGATATTGAAGGGATCCACTGAGAACTCGAGAGTCAACTATTTTCGCGATCTCGTATTCCAAATAATCGTCCACCATGACCGGAGCAGGTGGCAGGGAAGATGGCTGTAAAGGTTCCACATATTTTTTTTAACAAAGACCTATGGAACACACTATGAATTTTCAGGGCCTGAGGAGGCTCAAGACGAAAAGCTACAGTATTAATAATGGCCGTGATCTTATATCGGCTGATAAACCTTGGACCCAACATCAAGGAAGGTACCTTCAGCTTAATGTTTCTTGTGGACAGCCACACAGAATCACCCATACTTAGGTCCGGACCATTCATACATTTCCTGTCAGCCACACGTTTATATTTGTTGCCCATTTTTTTAAGTTATTTTGAATTTTTCACCATATTAATGACAATGATGTCAAAAAAACGTTCATCAGGAATACCAGAAGTATTAGAACCAGAAAATGTGCCAAACTGCATGTGAAACCCATATGCTCACCAGTGGACTCCTGCCTACGATTGTTTATAGCAAACTCTGCCAAAGACAAAAAGGAACACCACTCCTCCTGGTTCTCAGATACAAAACATCTCAAGTAAGTCTCCAGACTCTGATTAGTGCGCTCCATCTGTCCGTTCGACTGAGGATGAAAAGCCGAAGAAAAGGACAGATAAATTCCCAGACGAGTACATAACGCCTTCCAGAACCTGGAAACAAACTGACTTCCGCGATCCGAGACCACATCAGAGGGAATGCCATGGAGTTTCACAATGTTGTCAACAAATACCTGTGCAAAGGTTTTAGCATTAGGTAGGCCAGGTAATGCAATAAAATGTACCATTTTACTAAAGTGATCAACTACCACCAGAATAACTTTCCTGAAGAATTTGGTAGATCAGTGATAAAGTCCATGGATACATGAGTCCATGGTCTGGACGGAATGGGTAATGGAAATAAAGATCCAGAAGGTCGAATATGTGTCACCTTGGCACATACACAGGTAGTACAGGCTGACACATAGTCCTTCACACACTTACGCCACCCTGACCACCAGAATCTACGAGATATGAGGTTGGCAGTGGACCTACTCCCAGGATGTCCTGTAAGAACCGTACAATGATGTTTCTCCAACACCTTGTAACTAGAGTTGAGCAGACATCTGGATGTTTGGGTTTGACGGGTTAGGCCGAACTTCACAAAAAAGTGTGAGTTCGGGACCCAAACTTGACCCCTAACCCGAACCCCATTGAAGTCAATAGGGATCCAAACTTTGGAGCACTAAAATGGCTGTAAAAAAGTCATTGAAAGGGCTAGAGGGCTGCAAATGGCAGCAAAATGTGGTTAAGCACATGACAAGTGCTCTGCAAACAAATGTGGATAGGGAAATGACTTAAAATAACATAAAATACATAAAAATAAAAAAATAAAATCTTGATCTTGGAGGACGAGGTCCATATCAACTAGGAAATTGAGGAGGCGGTGGATGTGGCGGTGGAGGTTGAGGAGGTAGCCTACACTGCTTTTTGGTTATATTTTTTATTTTATTTTTGTTTAAATTAGGGTGCACCCCAAAACATTGGGAAATATAACCTGTTATAATCCCTTCCAGCCGTGCTAAACAAACATTCAGACAATACACTGGCTGCAGGGCAGGCCAGCACCTCCAAGGTGTAAAGGGCAAGCTCAGGCCATATGCCCAATTTGGAGACCTAAAAGTTGAAGGGGCAGACCCATCAGTCAGTACGTGTAGGCGTGTGCACACATACTGCTCCACCATGTCGCACGTCCCTGTCATGTCCATGATCCGATTGGATCTCTGCTCTATCAACTTTAGATGTTCCTTTCTGCGCCTACAAGGTTGACCACGGTTAGCGGCGAATCAGGGTTCCACGCCGGAGAGAGAGCATGAGAAAGGGAGACCACATCCAAGAGAGGTCAATGGCTGCAATGTGATCGAGCGGAAATGTGGGACAAGTTATTAAAGCAGAAGGATCGAATTAAAGGGCCAATTAAAGACGAATTTTAGAAATTGAAGTTCCTGTCACCTATGCAGAGCAGGGGTTTTTCATCGCCAGAAATGGGTTAATGTCACCCACCAATGGAACAGATGATTGTTTACTATTTCGGTCCCTGTCACCTATGCAGAGTAGGGGTTTATTCACAGAATTTTTTTTTTAAATATCACCCAATAATGTAACAGAAAAATTAGTGAAATAAATTAACCTGTCTACTACCAAAAATATTGTTAGGTCAGCACTACTCACTGGAATCCCAGCTTTCCAATTCGTGGTGGTGCCTGCAGCGTTGGATCCCGGTCTGTGGGTTCCCGTGGTAAGTAACAACAGAAGAAGCCGCGGCACTCAGAAGGATAAATTCCAATTTCTTTATTTCACCTCTTGTGGCAACGTTTCGACCAAAAGGTCTTTATCAAGCACAATACAATCATGGTATAGTGAACATATATACCTCCCCCCGGCCTCACATTGGCCACAATTCAGACATTCCCTTTTAACCCTCTATGTACATTCTGTGTCATCTCTAATATATACTACAAAGCACAAATCCTCATTAATTCGATTATACAGATCTTAGCATACCGTGCTGCCATGCTGTTCGAGCCCTGTCCGGGTCTCCATCGCTGAAATATGTCAGTAAACTGTATAGACTGTGTATTTCCTCGCCGGGCGTCCCTTAGTTCAAACTGCGCCTGCGCCGACCGCGTCACTTCCGCCCTTCTGAGTCACTTCCGCCAGTCCCTCTGACATGCGACAGAGCTCCCGATCACATGACTAGAGGTCTATAGTGACGTACTCACAGGTTGCTATGCTACCGGACGCCAGGTACCAGTTATACATACAGCCTCAGGGGAAAATCCTTCAGAGACATATTGCGGGCGATCAGGGGTACACCAGGACATCAATTATACCAGTTATTCTACTATATATGAAACGCTGCAATATGGGAACTACCGATGTCATTCAGGGTCCATTTTCATATTATATTCTATTCTGGGTGAATCACATGGTGCTATTCGATCATTGTCAGGCCTATCCACCATTCAATCTACAGCTGGTATATAGACCATAAGCTCCAGGGGAGTCAACCCCCAGTTCTCATGGCCATCCAGCCCTATAGACACATACATTCTTACGGAGTCAAGGGGATGGAGGACTATAATCCAAAAAATTGGATAAGTCATCTCCCTTACCCCTTTTTTTTCCTATTTAATTTTCATGGATAGAATGCCTGTTTCATTAGTCAGACTAGTCACCATCCCACTCCATTTCCATCCCTATCATCCCTAGAATGACAGCAGCAGGTTCCCCGTTCGCAGTCACCAATTGTTAAATCCGTTTTTTATCCGGTATACATCTGGGCAGCACCACACTACCTCCCAAGGGCTCTCCAAATAGGTTTTTAACTCCACTGAGAAGGCTTTTATAGGTTCCAGGCACGGTACTCACACAGCATGTGCACGGCTGCATCTGAAAATCAAGATAAAAATATAAATGTAAGTAAAAAATGAGGATGCATAAAAATCAATAAATATATTACATATACAGAGAGTATAATTCATATACAAAGAGGTAAAATTATACAAAAGGGAACACACAAGGCTTTTGGCCAAGCGAGTAGATCACACATCTTGACTTAGGGTTCAGAAGAGTGAGCCCACCTTAAATTCCCTATTCAGGCCCTTTGGCTCCATGGCCTCTAGTTCATAGATCCATCGTAGCTCTTTCTTTTTTAGTAGCCTCTCCCTATCACCTCCCCTCCTCAACTTAGGAACACTGTCTATTATTCTAAACCTTAGTTGGGAAACATTGTGCCTACTTTTCCAAAAATGCTCCGGTACCGGCAACTCGACCTCGTCCTCACAGTTCTGATTTTGCTGTCTTTCTTTTTTAGCAAATAGTTTGCGTATAGTGTACCTGTGCTGGTTTATTTTATTTTTACCTGGTTGTGTTGTTTCCCCAATGTAAAGAAGCCCACACGGGCACTGCAAACTATAAATAACAAATTCTGTATTACACGTATAGCGCCCTCTGATGTCATATTTTTTTCCGGTTCTCGGGTGGGAGAAGGAGTCGCCCTTGATTAGGCTGCCGCAATTGCAGCAGCCCAAGCAAGGGTAACATCCCCTCTTCCCAACCTCCTTCTTCCTGATTTTTACATCAGCCGTCACCAGGCTATCCCTAAGGTTTTTTGGTCTCTTATATGACATTAGCGGAGGAGATTGGAATTCTACCACCTTCGGGAAGGACTGTCCCAATATATGCCAGTTTTGTCTTATTATGTTGGAGATCTTATTACTCATATTTGTATATGTGGATACAAAAGGGATTCGACTAGCTTTTTGCTCCTTATTTTTCTCTATTGTGCCTAATAGCTGTTGTCGATCTTGATTCCTCACTTTTTCAAGATGTCGATCTATCAACTTTTTGGGATATTTCCTGTCCCTAAATCTTTGTCCCATTTTTTGTAGCCTATCCTCAACCATATTCTCATCCGATATTATCCTTCCTGCCCGTCATCAATAAGATCCTCCGCTAAAGCATTATCTGCTATTAGCCTAATGGTACGCATAATGGCCCATTTCGGGTCTTGACTTAGTGGTTTATAGACTTCTCTGTCATTTACCTGTCTCATCACCTCAGCTTTATACCTATCCGTATCCATCACCACAGTGGCTCCTCCCTTGTCCGCCTTTTTGATGGTAATTTCACTCCTATTTCTTAGTGCCGTCAATGCCATTTTCTCGCCCCTAGTCAGATTGGTGATATCAACACCTGTTCTGGTTCTCTTAAGTTTCTCTATCCCCAATCTGACGAGGTAGACAAAGGTCTCAATGGCCTTATTATATACTGGCGGCTGAAAGTCACTCCTTACAAACAGGCCCACATCCTTAAGTGTTAACATTTCTTTTTTAGCACTTACATTTTTAGATGGTATACTCTCACTAAAATGCACTTTGAGCTTAATTCGTCTAAAGAAATTATGTAGGTCCATTTCAATCTGGAACCAATCAATCTCAGCCACAGGGCTGAAAGATAGTCCCCTATTAAGAAGTGTCATTTCATCACTAGATAACTCATAGGAGGAAATATTTACCACCAAGGTAGTATTCAGTCCCTCCTTCATTTCTTCTGATATCTGGCTCCCGTCGGTGGTCTCCTCGATCGGGTGACTCTCCCCATCTCTTCTGCTTTGTCTCCGGTGTTGGCATTTTCTTCCCCCTCTCCTTGTATTTCTCTTATTCTTTCTCCTAAAAAAACTTCACTTTGCTCCCCTGAAGATTCCGTATCCGTCAAATTTCCCCGGTTCACTTTCGACGTCTGTGTTTTGTACCGTCTTTGGGTCCTTGCATACTTATTTCTATTTGTTGTTGTAATTTTATAGATGTTGCCTTTACTATAATCATCCTGATCTCTACTCCACTTCTGCCTTTTAGTCGTTTCAATATTCTCCCGGTACTTCCGTAGATCCTGCTCCATCCGTTCCTTTATCAATTGATGTTCTTGATCACTCTGGAGGGTTTGTAGTTGTTTTTCATAATCAGATATTTTTGTTTGTATATTTAGCAGATCTTTTTGTAAATAGTCCATATTTAGCAACATCATATCCATAGAAAATCTGTCTGCCAGAAACGTAAATTTCGTTAGGAATTCAGGATTATTAGGGAACAAAATCGGTCTTAAATGTGGCCTTAGCCCTCTAGGGATACGTTCAGCCTTATAGTATTCCCTAAGTGTGGATAGGTGTAATTCGGTATTAATCAGCTGTTTCTTTTCCATCTCCCATTTTCGTTTAATTAAATCAACCGTAGGTTTATTCAGGAATGCTCCCTCATCTTCATTGCCCCGCAGGATGTGCGAAATTTGTTCACTTGTATAAAGAAGGCTTTTAGGTGAATCCATTTTATTCCTCCCACAATTTCAGCATAAAATATAGAAAATATATGCTATACGAGTGTGCATGTCCTCAGACCTCCATAAGCACAAAAATATTGTTAGGTCAGCACTACTCACTGGAATCCCAGCTTTCCAATTTGTGGTGGTGCCTGCAGCGTTGGATCCCGGTCTGTGGGTTCCCGTGGTAAGTAACAACAGAAGAAGCCGCGGCACGCAGAAGGATAAATTCCAATTTCTTTATTTCACCTCTTGTGGCAACGTTTCGACCAAAAGGTCTTTATCAAGCACAATACAATCATGGTATAGTGAACATATATACCTCCCCCTGGCCTCACATTGGCCACAATTCAGAAATTCCCTTTTAACCCTCTATGTACATTCTGTGTCATCTCTAATATATACTACAAAGCACAAATCCTCATTAATTCGATTATACAGGTCTTAGCATACCGTGCTGCCATGCTGTTCCAGCTCCGTCCGGGTCTCCATCGCTGAAATATGTCAGTAAACTGTATAGACTGTGTATTTCCTCGCCGGGCGTCACTTAGTTCAAACTGCGCCTGCGTCGACCGCGTCACTTCCGCCCTTCTGAGTCACTTCCGTCAGTCCCTCTGACATGCGACGGAGCTCCCGATCACATGACTAGAGGTCTATAGTGACGTACTCACAGGTTGCTATGCTACCGGACGCCAGGTACCAGTTATACATACAGCCTCAGGGGAGAATCCTTCAGAGACATATTGCGGGCGATCAGGGGTACACCAGGACATCAATTATACCCCTTTAGCGGAGGATCTTATTGATGTAAATCTACATACCTATCTTGTTCCACAAAACCCAGTGACTCCTCTCTTGTATACCCTCCCAAAGATACACAAAGGGTTAAAGGACCCCCCAGGACGTCCTATAGTGTCCGGCATAGGATCTGTGTTCTCAAATGCTGCGACATTTTTGGATAAAATACTTAGATCATATGCAATGGAAGCCAGATCCTATGTCAGGGACACTACAGATTTTTTATCCAAACTTGCGGCACTGGAATTTCAGGAGGGGGATTTATTGGTATCGTTTGATGTAACTAGCCTGTATACCAGTATCGACCATGAACTGGGGTTGGAGGCAGTGAAATGGGCCTTGGAGAGATCTGACTTTGGACTGGAAATTAAGTCCTTTTTAATCTCCCTCCTTGAAATTTTATTGTACAACAATTACTTTCTGTTTGAAGATGTGTATTACGAGCAGTGTCGGGGCACTGCGATGGGGTCCAACGTGGCCCCGACATATGCAAATATATACATGTCTAGTTTAGAGGAGTTGTCTATATACCCATCCACCTTCTTCTCGTATGTGAGGGGGTGGATGAGGTATATAGACGACATTTTCCTCATTTGGAATGGCACAGAGGTAGATTTACACGGTTTCTTTAACTTTGTGAATCAGTTGCATGACCAGTTAAAGTTTACCATGGTACACTCGGTGGAATCTTTACAGTTCCTAGACACAATGGTTTATGTTGGCGAGGGTAGACTTGAAACCGACCTCTTCATTAAACCAACGGATAAAAATAGCATGCTCTGTTTTGATAGCGCACACCCAAAGAGGACAGTGGAATCCCTGCCTTTGAGCCAATTTTTACGGGCAAGAAGGATAATATCGGATGAGAATATGGTTGAGGATAGGCTACAAAAAATGGGACAAAGATTTAGGGACAGGAAATATCCCAAAAAGTTGATAGATCGACATCTTGAAAAAGTGAGGAATCAAGATCGACAACAGCTATTAGGCACAATAGAGAAAAATAAGGAGCAAAAAGCTAGTCGAATCCCTTTTGTATCCACATATACAAATATGAGTAATAAGATCTCCAACATAATAAGACAAAACTGGCATATATTGGGACAGTCCTTCCCGAAGGTGGTAGAATTCCAATCTCCTCCGCTAATGTCATATAAGAGACCAAAAAACCTTAGGGATAGCCTGGTGACGGCTGATGTAAAAATCAGGAAGAAGGAGGTTGGGAAGATGGGATGTTACCCTTGCTTGGGCTGCTGCAATTGCGGCAGCCTAATCAAGGGCGACTCCTTCTCCCACCCGAGAACCGGAAAAAAATATGACATCAGAGGGCGCTATACGTGTAATACAGAATTTGTTATTTATAGTTTGCAGTGCCCGTGTGGGCTTCTTTACATTGGGGAAACAACACAACCATGTAAAAATAGAATAAACCAGCACAGGTACACTATACGCAAACTATTTGCTAAAAAAGAAAGACAGCAAAATCAGAACTGTGAGGACGAGGTCGAGTTGCCGGTACCGGAGCATTTTTGGAAAAGTAGGCACAATGTTTCCCAACTAAGGTTTAGAATAATAGACAGTGTTCCTAAGTTGAGGAGGGGAGGTGATAGGGAGAGGCTACTAAAAAAGAAAGAGCTACGATGGATCTATGAACTAGAGGCCATGGAGCCAAAGGGCCTGAATAGGGAATTTAAGGTGGGCTCACTCTTCTGAACCCCAAGTCAAGATGTGTGATCTACGCGCTTGGCCAAAAGCCTTGTGTGTTCCCTTTTGTATAATTTTACCTCTTTGTATATGAATTATACTCTCTGTATATGTAATATATTTATTGATTTTTATGCATCCTCATTTTTTACTTACATTTATATTTTTATCTTGATTTTCAGATGCAGCCGTGCACATGCTGTGTGAGTACCATGCCTGGAACCTATAAAAGCCTTCTCAGTGGAGTTAAAAACCTATTTGGAGAGCCCTTGGGAGGTAGTGTGTTGCTGCCCAGATGTTTACCGGATAAAAAAAGGATTTAACAATTGGTGACTGCGAACGGGGAACCTGCTCCTGTCATTCTAGGGATGATAGGGATAGAAATGGAGTGGGATGGTGACTAGTCTGACTAATGAAACAGGCATTCTATCCATGAAAATTAAATAGGAAAAAAAAGGGGTAAGGGAGATGACTTATCCAATTTTTTGGATTATAGTCCTCCATCCCCTTGACTCCGTAAGAATGTATGTGTCTATAGGGCTGGATGGCCATGAGAACTGGGGGTTGACTCCCCTGGAGCTTATGGTCTATATACCAGCTGTAGATTGAATGGTGGATAGGCCTGACAATGATCGAATAGCACCATGTGATTCACCCAGAATAGAATATAATATGAAAATGGACCCTGAATGACATCGGTAGTTCCCATATTGCAGCGTTTCATATATAGTAGAATAACTGGTATAATTGATGTCCTGGTGTACCCCTGATCGCCCGCAATATGTCTCTGAAGGATTCTCCCCTGAGGCTGTATGTATAACTGGTACCTGGCGTCCGGTAGCATAGCAACCTGTGAGTACGTCACTATAGACCTCTAGTCATGTGATCGGGAACTCCGTCGCATGTCAGAGGGACTGGCAAAAGTGACTCAGAAGCGCGGAAGTGACGCGATTGGCGCAGGCGCAGTTTGAACTAAGGGACGCCCGGCGAGGAAATACACAGTCTATACAGTTTACTGACATATTTCAGCGATGGAGACCCGGACGGAGCTCGAACAGCATGGCAGCACGGTATGCTAAGACCTGTATAATCGAATTAATGAGGATTTGTGCTTTGTAGTATATATTAGAGATGACACAGAATGTACATAGAGGGTTAAAAGGGAATGTCTAAATTGTGGCCAATGTGAGGCCAGGGGGAGGTATATATGTTCACTATACCATGATTGTATTGTGCTTGATAAAGACCTTTTGGTCGAAACGTTGCCACAAGAGGTGAAATAAAGAAATTGGAATTTATCCTTCTGACTGCCGCGGCTTCTTCTGTTGTTACTTAACGTGTCTACTAGGTAGAGCAGGGGTATATCACAGCCAAAAATTGGTGAATTTCACCCAAAAATGTAACAGACAAATTAGTTAAATGACATAAAATATAATACGTACAAATTAAAAAAAGTTATCTTGATGTATGAGGTGGAGGTCTATATGGATTAGTAGGTTGAGGAGGCATTGGATGTAGCAGTGTAGCTGGAAGCGGCGGTGGAGGAGGACAAGGTAGCCAACACTTGTTTTTGGTTTACATTTTTTAATTTTTTTATTAGGGTACACCCCAAATAAGTGGGAAATATCAAAAGTACAACAATGAGCAATTGCGCTATAGTATAACAATGGCTGGGTAAGGCCGGTATACATGTCTATTCTGCACAAGGTACGGACAAGTCCTGTGGGATCCATGCCTGGTTCATTTTAATGAACGTGAGCTTGTCCACATTGGCTGTGGACAGGCGGCTGCGCTTGTCTGTGATAACGCCGCCCTGCCGTGCTAAACACACGTCCAGATAATACACTGGCTTCAGGGCAGGCCAGCACCTTCAAGGCATAAAGGGCAAGCTCAAATCATGTGCCCAATTTGGAGACCCAGAAGTTGAAGGGGACAGACCCGTCATTCAGTACATGTAGGTGTGTGCACACATACTGCTCCACCATGTTGCTGAAATGCTGCCTCCTGCTAAGATGTTCCATATCAGCTGGTGGTGCTGGTTGTTGTGGTGTGCTGACAAAGCTTTTCCACATTTTGGCCATACTAACCCTGCCTTCTGAGGTGCTGGTGGTGCCCCAGCTGCGTTGGCGACCTCTTCCTCTTCCTCCTCTGCCTTCGCCTTGTGCTTCCACTGTGCCCCATCTGTCAGGTGGGAATGCCACGAGCAGCGCGTCTACCAGCATGTGCTTGTACCTGCACATCTTACGATCACGCTTCAGTGACGGAATTAAGGACGGTATGTTGTCTCTGTAACAGGGATCCAGCAGCGTGGCCACCCAGTAATCAGCACAAGTTAGAATGTGGGCAGCTCAGCGGTCGTTGCAGAGACACTGCAGCATGGAATCTCTCATGTGTGCCAGGCTGCCCAGAGGCAATGACAAGCTGTCCTCTGTGGGTGGTGTATCGTCTGTGTCCTCTGTATCCCCCTAGCCATGAACCAGTGATGGCCATGAGCTGGTTTGGGTGCCACCCTGCTGTGAACACGGTTCCTCCTCCTCCTCATCCTCCACCTCCTCATCCTCCACCTCCTCATCCTCCAGAACTGTGCCCTGGCTGGACAATTGTGTACCTGGCGTTTTTGGGTGCAGGAACCCACCCTAAGAGCCAATTGTGAATGACTGGCCAGAAACCCTATGAAATGATCCCTCTTCCTCCTCCTCCTCCTCTTCATTCATTGCCATAAGCGTTTTTTCAAGGAGGCATAGAAGTGGGATAGTAACGCTGAGCACGGAAATATCGGCACTGGCCATGTTGGTGGAGTACTCGAAACAAGGAACAGAGGTCTCGCATGGAGGCCCAGTCATTGGTGGTAAAGTGGTGCTGTTCCGCAGAGCGACTCACCCGTGCTTGCTAAAGCTGAAACTCCACTATTGCCTGCTGCTGCTCACACAGTCTGGCCAGCATATGCAAGGTGGAGTTCCACCTTGTGGGCACTTTACATATGAGGCGGTGAGCGGGAAGGCCGAAGTTACGGTGCAGCACTGACACGCGAGCAGCAGCAGAATGAGAACGCCGAAAGCGCGCACAGACGGCCCGCACTTTCTGCACCACCAAATTCAACACATGTGCCAGGCAAGGGATGTGCGTCAAACCGGCTAGTCCCAGAGCTGCTACGAGATTTCACGCATTATTGCACACCACGAGGCCGGGCTTGAGGCTCACTGGCACCAACCACTCATCGGTCTGTTGTTCAAGGCCCGTTCAAAGCTCCTGCGCGGTGTGGGGTTTGTCCCCAAACAGATAAGTTTTAAAACTGCCTGCTGTTGTTTACCCCTGGCAGTGCTGAAGTTGGTGGTGAAGGTGTTATGCTGACCAGATGAGGAGGCGGTAGAGGATGAAGAAGCGGAGTAGGAGAAGGAAGCAATAGGAGGCAAACTGAAGCGCCCTGCAATCCTCGGTGGTGGAAGGACATGCACCAAACTGCTATCCGCCTCAGGCCCAGCCGTCACTGCATTTACCCAGTGTGCTGTTAGGGATATATAACATCCCAAACCGTGCTTACTGGTCCACATATCTGTAGTTAGGTGGACCTTGCTACAGATGGCGTTGCACAGTGCACACCTGATTTTGTCCCCCACTTGGTTGCGCAGGGAAGGAATGGCTCGCCTGGAAAAGTAGTGGCGGCTGGGCACGACGTACTGTGGGACAGCCACCTTCATAAGGCTTTTAAAACTCTCTGTCTCCAACAGAGGGAATGACAGCATTTCAAAGGCCAGAAATTTTTAAATGCTGGCATTCAGGGCCAGGGATCGCGGGTGGGTAGGGGGGTACTTCCTCTTCCGCTCCAGTGTTTGGGAGATGGAGAGCTGAACGCTTCCGTAGGACATTGTGGATATGCTTGGTGACCCAAATGGTGGTGTTGCTGGCAGATCCTCTGTTTACGGGGTGGCAGATGCCACTGTCACTCCAGAAGTGGATGAAGAGGCCATTACTGCAGCAGAAGAGGAAGCAGGAGGAACCAGATACCTTTCTTGGTTTTTGAGGTGTCTACTAAGTGCTTTGCACTTAGATGCTTGGTCATGCAGGTTGTGCTCAGGATGCAAACCACTTGTGTCTTGTCACCAGCACATTGTCTGAAGAACTGCCACGCCAGGGAACTCCTTGGAGCTGGCTTTGGTGTGCTCGGTCCCCTGCTGCGTTGGGCAGTAGTAGGCGTACTGTCTAGGGGACGGCCACTCCGCTTTTTTCACCCTGCTTCCTCTTTTGCTGTACTGGTGGCTCTGTGTGACCATCGCCTCTTCCTCCGAACTACACAGGTCACTCACATGACCTTAATTCCATATGGGGTCGAGGACCTCATCGTCCTCCACTTCATCTCCCACCCAGTATTCACCCCTGTCCTCCTTGTCGGTCTGCACACTGCAGAAAGCAACTGTGTTTCGTTATCACCGGAGACATGCTGCGGTGGTCCTCACATATACTCATCTTGAAACATAAGTGGTTGGGCATCGGTGCACTCAATCTCTTCCACTTCTGGGGCAGGGCTATGTGGATGGCCCTGGGAAACTCTGCTAGCAGAGTCATCAAAAAGCAGAAGAGACTGCAGCATGACTTGGAGCTCAGACTTCTTGGCTGATTTGCAAGGGGGTGAGGTAAAAGACCTTTTAGCAGGAGACTGGGTGGGAGACAATGTGAAGGAACTGGAGGCACTGTCAGCAACCCAATCTACTATCGCATGCACTTGTTCTGGCCTCACCATTCGTAGAGCCGCATTAGGCCCGACCAAATAACGCTGAAGGTTCTGTCGCCTACTCGCACCTGAGGAAGGTGTTTCACTTGTGCGTGTAGCTGGCACAGATCGACCACATCCTCTCCCTGCAACAGGAGCTCCACCAGCAGCACCACGACCAGGGCCACGTCCATTCTTTGATACTCTCCTCATTCTCAGCAAATTTAGTTTTTTTTTATAACAGAATATAACAGCAGTGTGTAACGCGTGTATTTCACACTGACAGATGCAGCGAAGGCCGCAAATTTAGTATTTTTCCCAAAATGGGTGATTTTTTAATAACAGAATATAACAGCAGTATCTAAAGTGTGTATCTCACACTGACAGATGGAGCAAAGGCTGCAAATTTAGTATTTTGCCCAAAAATTGTGTTTTTTAATAACAAAATATGGGGTGCTTTTTTAAACCCAGAAAATTATGGCAGTCTTTCAAGCTTGTATTTAACAATGACAGATGTAGCAAACGCCGCAAAATTAGAATTTTGCCCAAAATGGGTGTTTTTTAATAACAAAATATGACAGCAGTGTCTAACGCTTGTATTTCACACTGACAGATGCAGCAAGGGCTGTAAAATTTAGTATTTTGCCCAAAAAGGGTGTTTTTTAAAACCCAGAAAATTATTGCAGTAGTTCAAGCTTAAATTTCACACTGACAAATACTGCATAGGCCCCAGATGGAGGGTATTGCTTAAAATGGGTGCTTTTTTAAACCAAGAAAATAGCTGCAGTATTGCAAGCTTATATTTAACAATGACAGATGCAGCCAACTCCGCAAAATTAGGATTTTGCCCAAAATGTTTTATTAAATAACAGAATATGACAGCAGTATCTAACGCTTGTTTTTCACACTGACAGATGCATCAAGGGCTGTCAAATTTTGTATTTTAAACAAAAAGGGTGTTTTTTAAAACCCAGAACATTATTGCAGTATTTCAAGCTTGTATTTAACAATGACAAATGCTGCAAAGCTCACAGATGTAGGGTCTTGCCAAAAATGGGTGATTTTTTTAAAACCCAGAACATTATTGCAGCATTTCAAGCTTGTATTTAACAATGACAGATGTAGCAAACGGCGCAAAATTAGAATTTTGCCCAAAATGGGTGTTTTTTAATAACAAAATATGACAGCAGTGTCTAACGCTTGTATTTCACACTGACAGATGCAGCAAGGGCTGTAAAATTTAGTATTTTGCCCAAAAAGGGTGTTTTTTTAAAACCCAGAAAATGATTGCAGTATTTCAAGCTAAAATTTCACACTGACAAATACTGCATAGGCCCCAGATGGAGGGTATTGCTTAAAATGGGTGCTTTTTTAAACCAAGAAAATTGCTGCAGTATTGCAAGCTTATATTTAACAATGACAGATGCAGCAAACTCCGCAAAATTAGGATTTTGCCCAAAATGTTTTATTAAATAACAGAATATGACAGCAGTATCTAACGCTTGTTTTTCACACTGACAGATGCATCAAGGGCTGTCAAATTTTGTATTTTACACAAAAAGGGTGTTTTTTAAAACCCAGAACATTATTGCAGTATTTCAAGCTTGTATTTAACAATGACAAATGCTGCAAAGCTCACAGATGTAGGGTCTTGCCAAAAATGGGTGATTTTTTTAAAACCCAGAACATTATTGCAGCATTTCAAGCTTGTATTTAACAATGACAGATGTAGCAAACGCCGCAAAATTAGAATTTTGCCCAAAATGGGTGTTTTTTAATAACAAAATATGACAGCAGTGTCTAACGCTTGTATTTCACACTGACAGATGCAGCAAGGGCTGTAAAATTTAGTATTTTGCCCAAAAAGGGTGTTTTTTTAAAACCCAGAAAATTATTGCAGTATTTCAAGCTAAAATTTCACACTGACAAATACTGCATAGGCCCCAGATGGAGGGTATTGCTTAAAATGGGTGCTTTTTTAAACCAAGAAAATTATTGCAGTATTGCAAGCTTATATTTAACAATGACAGATGCAGCAAACTCCGCAAAATTAGGATTTTGCCCAAAATGTTTTATTAAATAACAGAATATGACAGCAGTATCTAACGCTTGTTTTTCACACTGACAGATGCATCAAGGGCTGTCAAATTTTGTATTTTACACAAAAAGGGTGTTTTTTAAAACCCAGAACATTATTGCAGTATTTCAAGCTTGTATTTAACAATGACAAATGCTGCAAAGCTCACAGATGTAGGGTCTTGCCAAAAATGGGTGATTTTTTTTAAAACGCAGAACATTATTGCAGTATTTCAAGCTTGTATTTAACAATGACAAATGCTTCAAAGCCCACAGATGTAGGGTCTTGCCAAAAATGGGTGATTTTTTAAAACCCAGAATATAATTGCAGTATTTCAAGCTTCTATTTGACTGTCACAAATGCACATATGCTGTGCTGGTGCACTAAACTTGCATAAAATGGCCGCCGCCCACCTAACTAACAGACCAATAAAAGTTTTTTTTCTTTGTCACTGGGCTCAGGGTAAAAAGATTGTGCACTGCACCCACAAAACAAAATCTAGGTAGATTGCTGAGTTAACAAGCACTTCAGATTAAAGATTCTTTCCTATTCTCTCCCTCACAGCAGCAGCATCCTATCCCTACACTAAGAGCAGAGTGATGTGCAGCGTTACGTGACTCCAGTTTATATAGAGGCTGGGTCACATGCTGCACTGGCCAATCACAGCCATGCCATTAGTAAACATGGCTGTGATGGCTTCTAAGGGCACACAAGTTAAATGCTTATTGATTGGCTGCTCTGCAGCCTTTCAAAAAGCGCCATTAACTCGCCGGACACCTAACTTTTACTGAAAAGTTCGGGTCCGGAGTTTAAAAATCCTAAAGTTCGGTACGAACCCGAACTTTTCACTTTTCTTGTGACGCAATTCCGGTAGCACAAATAATTTCCCAGAGGGACATGAGTCCGGTGCGTCTCCCTGAGCCTCTAACACCTTCACCTCAATGTCAGGGAAGAGGGCGGATATCACTACCCCTTTAGACAGTATGGGACTCGGTTTTTCAAAATCACCACCTCCAGGAAAACTACATGACAAGGTGTCTATCCTTGATGTTCTTAATCCCAGGACGATAGTTGACAGTGAAATTTAATCTGGTGAAAAACAGGGCCCATCTGGCTTGTCTTGGGTTCAGTTATTTCGCAGACTCCAGATAAGCCAGATTTTTGTGATCAGTGAATACCGTGATCAGATGAATCGCCCCTTCCAACCAATGACGCCATTACTTAAATGCCAATTTAATGGCCAGCAACTCTCTGTTACCCACATCATAACTTTTATCAGCGGGGGATAGTTTTTTTGAGGAAAATGCACATGGTCGCCACTTACCAGGTGATGGGTAGTGATGGCCCGAATAGTTTTCCGGCGAATAGTTCCCGGCGAACATAGCTTGTTCGCGTTCGCCGCGGCGGGCGAACATATGCGATGTTTGGTCCACCCCCTATACATCATCATTGAGTAAACTTTGACCCTGTACCTCACAGTCAGCAGACACATTCCAGCCAATCAGCAGCAGTCCCTCCCTCCCAGACCCTCCCACCTCCTGGACAGCATCCATTTTAGATTCATTCGGAATCTGCATTCTCAGTGAGAGGAGGGACAGTGCTGCTGCTGCTGCTGATTCAATAGGGAAAGCGTTAGCTAGGGCAGTGTTCTGTGTCCACAGACTCATCTGCTGTAAGGACAGCATCCTGACAGCACCCAAAAAAGCCCTTTTCAGGGCTGGTACATCAGTCTGCTTTTTATTTATTTATATATATATATATATATATATATATATATTGCAGTTGCCTGCCCGTGTGTGATAGGCTGCAGGCTCAGTCACAGACAGTACTGTGTGCACACCATTCATACAGGGTGTGACAGAAAATACCTCGCAGATAAAAAAAAAAAAATCTATTTAATCTTTTTCTGTGATCTAATCATAGTTGCAAGCCAGTGTGTGTCAGTCCCACACAGACTGTATTGTGGCCACTGGCTAGTGGCTAGGCCTCCACTCATACCGTTACAGGGTGTCACTCACTCATAAATACCTCGCAGATCAAAAAAAAATCTATTTAATCTTTTTCTGTGATCTAATCATAGTTGCAAGCCAGTGTGTGTCAGGCCCACACAGGCTGTATTCTGGCCACTGGCTAGTGGCTAGGCCTCCAATTATACCGTTACAGGGTGTCACTCACTCAAATACCTTTCAGATAAAAAAAATTCTATTTAATATTTTTCTGTGATCTAATCACATTTGAAAGCCAATGTGTGTCAGGCCCACACAGACTGTATTGTGGCCACTGGCTAGGCCTCCACTTATACCGTTACAGGGTGTTACTCACTCACAAATTGCTCGCAGATAAAAAAAAAATTATATTTAATATTTTTCTGTGATATAATCACAGTTGCAAGCCAGTGTGTGTCAGGCCCACACAAACTGTATTGTGGCCACTGGCTAGTGGCTAGGCCTCCAATTATACCGTTACAGGGTGTCACTCACTCACAAATACCTCGCAGATAAAAAAAAATTCTGTCCGCCCGGAACGCACAGGTGGATCAGTGGCTGACCCCGCACCAACTGGAGATCGGCAAAGTGGTGTGTGACAACGGAAGCAATTTGTTGGCGGCATTGAATTTGGGCAAGTTGTCACATGTGCCGTGCATGGCACATGTGTTGAATCTCATCGTACAACGCTTTGTGTACCCAGGCTTACAGGACGTCCTCAAGCAGGCCAGGAAGGTGTGTGGCCATTTCAGGTGTTCCTACACAGCCATGGCGCACTTTTCAGACATTCAGCGTGAAACAACATGCCAGTGAGGCGCTTGATTTGCGACAGCCCGACACGTTGGAATTCAACACTCCTAATGTTCGACCGCCTGCTCCAACAAGAAAAAGCCGTCAACGAGTATTTTCTATGACCGGGGTGCTAGGACAGCCTCTGCGGAGCTGGGAATTTTTTTGCCGCATTACTGGACGCTCATGCGCAATGCCTGTAGGCTCATGCGTCCTTTTGAGGAGGTGACAAACCTAGTCAGTCGCACCGAAGGCACTATCAGCGACCTCATCCCATTTGTTTTCTTCCTGGAGCGTGCCCTGCGAAGAGTGCTGGATCAGGCTGTAGATGAGCGTGAAGAGGAAGAAGAAGAGTTGTGGTCACCATCACCACCAGAAACAGCCTTGTCATCATCGCTTGCTGGACCTGCGGCAACGCTGCAAGAGGAGTATGAGGAAGAGGAGTCAGAGGAGGAATGTGGCTTTGAGGAGGAGGAAGACCAACCACAGCAGGCATCCCAGGGTGCTCGTTGTTGTCACCTATCTGGGACCCGTGGTGTTGTACGAGGCTGGGGTGAAGAACAGACCGTCAATGACATCAGTGAGGACGAGGAACGGGAAATGAGTAGCTCGGCATCCAACCTTGTGCAAATGGGGTCTTTCATGCTGTCATGTCTGTTGAGGGACCCTCAGATAAAAAGGATGAAGGAGAACGACCTTTACTGGGTGGCCACGCTACTAGACCCCGGTATAAGCAGAAAGTAGCAGACTACCTCGCCTTAACTGCAGATATCGACACTCTGAGGAGCGATGAACCCCTTGACTACTGGGTGTGCAGGCTTGACCTGTGGCCTGAGCTATCCCAGTTTGCGATATAACTTCTGGCTTGCCCTGCTTCAAGTGTCCTGTCAGAAAGGACCTTCAGTGCAGCAGGAGGCATTGTCACTGACAAAAGAAGTCGCCACGGTCAAAAAAGTGTTGATTACCTCACCTTCATTAAGATGAATGAGGCATGGATCCCGAAGGGACTGACAGTGGGGGATACGTTTGACTAACAAAAGGCCTGATGACATGCCTTGGCCTCAAAATGGTCCCCACGCTGCTGTATTTAATGTCTCCATACCGGATGACTTTCGTGAATTCTCCGCCACCAACTAGGGTTCAAGCCGCAATGTTTTAGTCACCTTTCTGCCTTGAAAACATCAATTTTTCTGGCCGCTGCTACAACAGCGGCTGCAACAATAACATTATTTTTCAGGCATGTGTACATGCCTAATTTTTCTGGCCTCTGGTGCTGCACTGTGGCTGCAAAAACAAAACAAAAAAAAAAGGCACATACAAGTGTCAATTCCCCTTCGTTATCGTTACCTTGTTGTGGTGAAGGGACTTGCGTATCACAATGAAGCGATCATCACCTCTATGAGTGTGTTGGCAATGTTGCCACACCCCAAATGATAAGGCCATTGCTTCATTATGATCAGACCAAAAGCGATCGGCTGGATAATTTTTCATAGAAAAAACTAAAAAAATATATATATTTTTTTTTAAACTGTATGGGTGGGTTTTTAATACATAAAATAAAAAAATCATAATAAAGTCTCTTAATAGTTTATTAGAAATAATGCAGACAATTTAAAAAATCCCCATCAATTCCAATACAAAGTAAGTACAAAGCTCAGAACTAATTTATTCCAGGATGTTGTAATGGTTCGTTAATTCGACAATGGTTAATGAATTCGACACACGTCCCCGGATAGGGGACGTAACAGGGATTAAACTGATAGGAATAGTACTAGTTAAGACACCACTCATATAGGGTGTCACAGCACATTGCTCTGTGCACGCGCAGTGCCCCAACTTGGTAGTAAAAGGACCGACCAAGCTGCTTTTTCCATCTCCCGGTTCCTAAAATCAATTCAGCTTGGTGTATCAGAGTTTGGTCTGTCACTGTGAAGGCAGTCGAAGGTACTCGGCCTAAATTTTTTTTTCACAAAAGGCAATCCCACCCTGATTTGGGACGTAACAGGGATTAAACTGATGAGAATAGTACTACAGAAAATAGCACTCATATCGGGTGTGACAGTAAATTGCACGGCACAGACGCAGTGAAAAATCTATTTAATAAATGGACCCCAGATTGGGGACGTAACAAAGATTAAACTGTTGAGAAGAGAGAACTACAGAAAATAGCACTCATATCTGGTGGGACAGTAAATTGCACGGCGCAGACGCAGTGACCGTGGCGTGGATTCAAACAAAGGGGAGGGAGCCAGCGTTTTTTTAACCATCTCCCCGTT
The DNA here is from genome assembly GCF_905171765.1 of Bufo bufo. NCBI lineage: Eukaryota > Metazoa > Chordata > Amphibia > Anura > Bufonidae > Bufo > Bufo bufo. Next base: position 562,193,401 of record NC_053392.1, on the reverse strand, counting down.
CGAAAAATCTATTTAATAAATGGACCCCAGATTGGGGACATAACAGGGATTAAACTGATGAGAAGAGAGAACTACAGAAAATAGCACTCATATCGGGTGTGACAGTAAATTGCACAGCGCAGACGCAGTGACCGTGGCGTGGATTCAAACAAAGGGGAGGGAGCCAGCGTTTTTTTAACCATCTCTTCGTTCGAAAAATCAATTTAATAAATGGACCCCAGATTGGGGACGTAACAGGGATTAAACTGATGAGAAGAGAGAACTACAGAAAATAGCGCTCATATCGGGTGGGACAGTAAATTGCACGGCGCAGACGCAGTGACCATGGCGTGGATTCAAACAAAGGGGGGGAGCCAGCGTTTTTTTAACCATCTCCCCGTTCGAAAAATCTATTTAATAAATGGACCCCAGATTGGGGACGTAACAGGGATTAAACTGATGAGAAGAGAGAACTACAGAAAATAGCACGCATATCGGGTGTGACAGTATATTGCACGGCGCAGACGCAGTGACCGTGGCGTGGATTGAAACAAAGGGGAGGGAGCCAGCTTTTTTTTTAACCATCTCCCCGTTCAAAAAATCTATTTAATAAATGGACCCCAGATTGGGGACGTAACAGGGATTAAACTGATGAGAAGAGAGAACTACAGAAAATACCACTCATATCGGGTGGGACAGTAAATTGCACGGCACAGACGCAGTGACTGTGAATTCAAACAAAGGGGAGGGAGCCAGCGTTTTTTTAACCATCTCCCCGTTCGAAAAATCAATTCAATTCAACTTTCCGGGACCCTTGGTGTTGTACGTGGCTGGGTGGAGGAAGAAACCTTCAATGACATCAACTGGACATGGCTAGCTTGGTATCCAACCTTGTACAAATGGGGAGTTTGCTGTTGGGCAAATGGACTGTTTGCGGTTGTTTGCGGTGCATTAAAAGGGGAGTTTGGTCTGTCAATGTCTGTGAAGCGGGCGTAACCCTTACACTACCTGATCGATACAACATCATACCTGATCGTATACACACACTGGATGTTTTAAACCACGTTGTTCAAAAAAATATTGGATTGTTAGGTGATTTATGCCCTTTATGGATTAAAATCCAACTCTGCGTCAACTATGTAATTTTCCATGGGAGTTTTGCCATGGATCCCCCTCCGGCATGCCACAGTCCAGGTGTTAGTCCCCTTGAAACAATTTTTCCATCACTACTGTGGCTAGAAAGAGTCCCTGTCGGTTTTAAAATTCGCCTGCCTATTAAAGTCTATGGCGGTTCGCCCGGTTCGCCCGTTCGCGAACATTTGCAGAAATTTGCGTTCGCGAACGGAAAATTTTATGTTCGCGACATCTCTAGTGATGGGCCCTGTGACAAAACTGCTCCCACCCCCACCTCGGATACGTTCACTTCCACAATAAACGGTTGTGACACATCTGGCTGCATTAATATGGGAGCAGAAGAGAAGTATTTCTTAATCGCAGAAAAGGCTTGCAATGCTGAATAAGACCGTGCAGAGACATCTGTCCCTTTCTTAGTTATGTCCGTTAAGGGTTTTACTATTGTCGAATAATTGTTAACACATTTTCGGTAATAGTTGGTGAATCCTAAAAACTGCATAAGAGCCTTCAGATTTTCGGGTCGATCCCAGTTCAATACAGCACAGACTTTCTCAGGATCCATTCGAAAACCCGAAGATGACAGCAGCAAAAACTGCACCTTGTGTACCGCAAAAACACAATTCTCTAATTTTGCTAACAATTTATTATCCCTTAGGATCTGTAACACCTGTCTCACATGATTCTGATGTGTTTCCATGTCTGGAGAATAAATAAGAATGTCATCCAAATACACGATCACAAACCTCCCCACAGGTGATAAAAGATGTAATTCACAAAATGTTGGAAGACCGCCGAGGCATTGGTCAACCCGAAAGGCATGACCAGGATCTCAAAGTGCCCCTCAGGAGTATTAAAAGCCGTCTTCCATTCATCCCCTTCCTTGATCCTAACCAGATTATCTGCCCCCCTTAAGTCTAACTTGGAGAACACCTTGGCACCAATAATCTGGTTAAACAAATCGGGAATCAAAGGAAGAGTGTAAGGATCACGGCCTGCCTTTCAGGTTCAGAAACATTATACAACCTAGATTTAGGCAATTTAGCCCCGGGAATAAGATTGACAGGACAATCATATTCCCGATGGGGAGGTAAATCCTGACATCCACTCTCAGAAAACACATCGGCAAACTCGGATATAAAAGAGGGTACAGCCTTAGTAGTAACCACAGAAAAGGATGAATTGAGACAATTGTCAATGCAATAGTCCCCCCAATCCAGAATCTGCCTAGCTTGCCAATCGATAGTTGGGTTATGCTTGGTAAGCCACATTAAACCCAGAACCATAGGTGCTGGGAGACCTTCCAAGCCAAAACACGAGATAACTTTTTGATGAAAGTCACCCACTCTTAATCTGATATCATGCAAAACTTGCGACAAGCACCTGTAAGTAAGAGTGGCAAAATCAATAGCAAATACAGGAATGTCTTTTTTTAAAGTACTTGGTCATATCCCGTGCATGCGGACAAACTGAGCATCAATCAGGTTCACCCCGGCCCCGCTGTCGATAAATACTTCAATTCCCACAGTTTTTGACTCTAGCGCCACCTTGGCAGTCAGGAGAAATCAGGTACTACCAGAAAAGGACAAATGCACATTCTCTGACTCCCCACTCACACCTCCGATAGTCAGATGGGATTTAGACGTCCCATTTTGTTTCTCTTTTTGCCGCTGAATGCTTGGACATATATTGATAGAATGTCTCTTTGACCGCAGAAAAAAACATACTCCCTGCTTGCGACTCCTACTTTTGCAAGAAGATCCAGGAGTCACTCCCCCTAATTGCATGGGTTCCTCCCCAGGTATAAGCTCAAAAGTCTCTTCACCCAAAGAATTAAAGGAATACGGTACGTTATAGAATAGAACGTCCTGAGAGAGCGGGCCCTTAGATCTCTCTCTCAGGCATCTATCAATACGTACAACCAAGGAAATAGTGGCTTCCAAAGACTCAGGATTCTCATGCTAGTCTAAAGCGTCGTTCAGCCTCTCAGATAATCCCTGACAAAACTGGCTACAAAGAGCTGGATCGTTCCACTCAGTATCTGTAGTCCACCTAAATTCGGAACAATAGATCTCCGCCGAACGCTCTCCCTGACGCAGGCCGCATAATTTAGTCTCGACCAGGGAGGTTTGGTCCCGGTCATTATAGATGAGACCTAAAGCTCAGAAAAATGCATCTACTGATTGGAGAGACTGTGATCCGGTCGGCAGAGAAAAAGCCCAAGACTGGGCATCCCCTTTAAGCAACGAAATAATCACACCCACTATCTGGCTCTCATCCCCAGATGAGTATGGACACAGCTTAAAGTACCATTTGCACGCTTCCCTGAACCTAATGAAATTATCACTCCCCCTGAGAATCTATCCAGGATAGCAACTTTAGATTCAGGACAGGTCAGGTAACCACTACTAGGATCAGCCAACAGTGGTCTTTGCATCTGTGAAACGGTCGAGCGGAGGTCAGCTACCTCCAGACACAGCCCCTGCAGCTATCTGGTCAGTGCAGCGATAACATCCATGGCTGAATTGATCCAGACAACAAAATGATGGTGGAGGACAAATGGGAGGTCATGAAGCCGAATTTCCTTGTGCTTTGTGGCAGCGAATCAACTTTTCCTGAAATGGTGGTAAAAACTAAAAAATACATACTCATACTTACATCCATTTGCTCACGAAGAGGTCATCACAGCCACCTTGATTGAAGAAAACGTGCCAAATCTCATGCATGCTGATGTGTGACGTCACCCCATCATCACTCTGGCCAGGCTTGGTGACCATGATATCATCAAGTCACTGCACAATATTTTGCAATCAAGATAGCAATGATGGCCTCTCTGCGAGCAATTGGATATGGTGAGTGTGCATTTTTTACCTTGATTGACCCCCAAAAGGCCTGGATTTTAATGTGAGATATCGATGAAAGCAGAATCTAAGGGGTTCAATGACGGGGGTGGCGCGACAATAGAATGCGATTGCTGAAAATGTAATTTGGAACATATCAAATTTCTTTGTAAACTTTGGTGAAGCAGACGAATCAAATTTATGATCACTTCGCTCATCTCTACATATCACCATTGAGGCCAGTCATTGGCTGCAAAGAAGCATGTGACCTCATCTGTCCTTTTCAGGGTGGGGACCGGAATAACTCTAAAGGGAGCCAGAAAGTAAGGACAGAGCAGTAGGGAGCAGGTGAGTATGATACACTATGCTGTTGGCTACAGTTAAAAATGTCCCAAAGTTGGACAACCCCTTTTAGGCTATATAAGGGCACCTACAGAAGGTAACATTTCTAAATATATAAATAGAATGATGTACATTCACATGTTAATTGAATATTTAAAATTACACCTGCATGATAGAAGGACTCCTCAGGATGAGCAAGAAGAAAGCTGCAGAAGTGGTTGAGAAGCACCTCAATATTCTAATTTATTTTATAAGAATGGACTAGCATTTAGATGTAAAGGAGTTAGCCGTTTTGTAAGTATAATATTATATTGTATTCCCTAACATGAATTGTTAACATACCTACAGGATATCATCAGAAATCTGTAACTTCTTCTGCAGGACGAGAAACCGTGTAAATAATGGACTTGACTATCATGTGGTGTATATTCAAGTAAAAGTAAAAGTAATGTATTTCCTCTGCCTATGCAGACAGGGAAAGCTATAGTTGTAACACACATATGTAACATGATCACCAAGTTAATAGAAGCACCCCTATAGTCCCCTATGTCACAGGACAGCTTTCAAGATAAGCTACATGCTCTTAAAGGGTTTGTCCAGATTAGTAAACCCATTTTCACATGTTTTATCAGAACATGTTGTTCTAGAATAGGAGAGTCCTTTTTTTCAGGATCCCCAAGAGCAGTTACTTGCGGCTACCGTGTATCTCATGTTCCTCAGGACCTTCCTGCACACAGACAATCCATTGATTGGGCATTGTACAATGCTTAATTTTCCATGTGACAGCAATGCAGGGACATTGAACACTTACTGACAAGTTTGCCCACAAATTACAGCTTATTGATGGGGATCTCAGCAGAAAAACACTTTGTGAACTATTGTTAGTTTGGGGGAAGGGCTTCTTACAATTAGCCAGGGCTTTTTTTCTGGCGGAACGCCCAGGAACGGCGTTCCGCCACCTATTTTCCGCGCCCCGCCCCCTTTAGTACAGACAGTTTACTCAGCGATCCCCAACCGCCGGGCCGCGGCCCAGGACCCGGCCCTGGAGGATTGTTAGCCGGGACGCGGCGATCAGGGCAGTCTTTAACGCTGTACTAATGAAGCGCTTCCATTATGGAAGCGCTTCATTAGTATAGAAGGACCAGGAAGCGGTGAAGGATCTGTACTCAACACTTCCTGGTCCACGGCTCGGCTATCGGCTGTGCATGGCTGCGCACAGCGTGAGGTCTCTCTGTGACCTCACACTGTGCGCCGCTATACACAGCCAGTCGACAGCAGAATGAAGAGGATCGCGATGGTGACTAGGAGCAGGAGAGGTAAGTGTTTTTATTTTATTTGCACTGGGAGCTGATGGCTGACCTTGGGGACATGGGGCAGACATGAGGGTCTAATGGGGGCTTATGGCTGACATGAGGGGCTAATGGGGGCTTATGGCTGACATGAGGGGCTAATGGGGGGCTTATGGCTGACATGAGGGGCTAATGGGGGGCTTATGGCTGATATGAGGGGCTAATGGGGGGCTCATGGCTGACATGAGGGGCCCGGGTAATGGGGGGCTTATGGCTGATATGAGGGGCTAATGGGGGGCTTATGGCTGACATGAGGGGCTAATGGGGGGCTTATGGCTGACATGAGGGGCTAATGGGGGCTTATGGCTGACATTGGGGGTTTATGGCTGACATTGGGGGGTTTATGGCTGACATTGGGGGGGTTTATGGCTGACATTGGGGGCTGATAGATGGCTAAAGGTTTGGGGGTTTATCTGAGCCATTGGTGGTCTGATCTGAGGTCTGATTAACATTGGGGGTCTGATTGCTGGTCTGACCTGAGGTGTAATGAAAAATATTTTTTTCTTATTGTTCTCCTCTAAAACTAGGTGCATCTTATAGGGCGAAAAATACGGTACAGTGCAGCAGAGACCAGTGCAGCAGAGACCAGTGCAGCAGAGACCAGTGCAGCAGAGACCATAGTCAGTTTATATAGTCGTTATATAGTGTTATATATTTTAATATGCACCTTGTGCTTTGTTATGTGCGTGAATCAGTCAGCCCCTGATCTCTAAAGGGGCGGTTTAGGGGCGGTCCTAGGGGTGGGTAGGGGTGTGGCCAAGGGAGGGGGGTTGAGTTCCACCACCTTTTCTCTGAGAAAAAAAGCACTGCAATTAGCAATTGTCAAAAGAGGAGAATGCCTTTAAGTCCTAGAACCAGGACTTAAAGGGGTTGTCCACTTCTTTACTATTAATGGCATATCATCAGGATAGGCTGTCAATAGATTGTGGTGGTGCAGGATATCAAACCCCTGCCAATCAGTTTTTTCTGAGTATTTTCAATGCCAGAAATGAGTTGAAGTGAATGGGATCAACACTGAAGTTACAAGCTCCATCCACTGCACAATTGAAGGAGCTGTGTACTTTCAGTGCCAGAACTACTGCAGAACAGTTACTGAGCAGCAGAGGAGTGGAATATAGGACCCATGTCGATCTGAAATTGATGGCCTATACTGAGCATAGGCCATTAATAGTAAAGGAGTAGACAACCCTTTTAAAGACTTTAACAGATCTTGCAAAGAAGAAGATTTCATAAGGAAATATTTGACTTGGCTCCTAAAATATAAAATTATACATTTACTTCACACAGTTATTAACGGAATAAAATCATCCTCATTCTTCATGTCTTACACTGTCACTAGTGGTAAGTTTTAACTACATTTCTCAAGTGTTGTTTTTAAGAATTTGGGCATTCACTATAACTTCATCTTGAATTTGACCTGCAGTATTTGCAGTTCAGAGTTCATAGAAGCACTTTGTCCCAGCTCACCACGTAGGTCACTATATCTGCTAAATGTTCCTTCACAAGTCAGAAGAGATGACTTCAGAGCAGCCCTGGGCATTGGCACTAAAACGGATATCACATAATGAAATGTTTAACCTTTCTATTGAGGTGAAAGCCTGTTTATGCGAGAACATCATTTCAAGTCTTTGTCACAGCGAAGAACAATATATTCTCTTTTTTAGTTTTTAGAGATCTTTGAAACAAATATGCATCACAATAAAATTATTATGTAATAGTGAAATCATGAGAAAAATTTTAATAAAAAAAATAAAATAAAGGATAATTGATATACTATGTTATGTCTAATGCAGGACTTGGGCAAGGTATGACCTTTATTCTTGGTGTTTTTTAATCTCTTCCTGACTGACTGATTTTCCATTTTTGCATTTTTGTTTTTCACTTCCTGACTTCTCTAAGCCATAAATGTTTTTTTTTATTTTTGCGCTCACATAGCCGTATGAGTGCTTGTTTTTTGCGGGACAAATACTCTCTAATGCCACCATTTATTATGGCATGCAATTTAGTGGGTAGCAGGAAAAAAAATCCAAATGGGGTGGAATTTAAAACGAAACGTAATTTTGCCACAGTTGTACGTGTTTTGTTTTTATGGTTTTAATTATGTGGTAAAACTGACTTGTGCTCTTCATTCTCAAGGTCAGTATGATTACGCGGCAATAACACATATGTATAGTTTTTCTTTTGGAAATTTTTTTTTTCTCTTCATCCCAATATTCTGACCCCATAATTTTTTTTTATAGCTAGGTCTATGGAGATGTGTGGGGGCTCATTTTTTGTGGGATGATCTGTAGTATTCGATAAAACCACTATGGATGTGTATGGATTTTTGATTACTTTTTATTCCATTTTTTTGAGAGGTAAAGTGATGAAAAAATGTTACATCATTCACCACATGGGATAAGTTATTTTCATATTTTAATAGTAAAGGCATTTTTGCATGTGGTGATGGCCAAGATTTTAATTTTGATTTTGGGAAAAGCGGGGTGATTTGCATTTTTATATATATTTTTTTCTTTTATATTAAACCTTATTTTTATTTTATTTTTTTATTAGTTCCCCAGGTGGAGCACAACATGCAATCATCAGACTGCAATTTGTATAAGGTAATGGCATATTTATATTACAGTTCAGTTTGCCACCTGCTGACCTGAACTGTAATATACAAGTAATGGGCCTGGAAGTCAGATACAACCTCAGACTCATTACTGTAAATGCATCACACTAGGGGTGGGGGGGGGGGAGCATTCAAGCCTGTGAAGCATGCGCTTCTGGGTTTCCAACTTATCAGATGTCATGGTCACATTTGACCACGACATCTTAGAGGTCAAATGTCCATGATCGGCATTACCACATTATCTGTGGGTGTCTGCTGTATAAAACAGCAGGCACCCACTAGCTATGGTGCTCACTCTGCTCCAGAGCGAGCGCCATACTTAAAGACCCAACATTCACCATACATGTACAATGGGATTAAATTCCTGCATTACGCACTGCCCCATCTGCACTATTACCTGATGCTGTGTGTCGTTAGATCACAATGCAGGGTGGGGCCCGAAAGAAGACCAGGTAGCTGTGAGTACAGGAAGAGTGTGACATCCAGAGCATGAGAGATGAATTAATTTTTTAAATGTCTGATCTGAGGTCTTATGTGGATTGGGGTCTGATCTGAGGTCTAATAAAAATTGGTGGTTTGATTGGGGGGGGTCTGATCTGAGGTCAGATAAAGTTTGGGGGTCTGATTTGGAGGGCCTGATACAGATTGAAGGGCCTGATCTAAAGTCTAATAAAAATTGGGGGTCTAATTGGGGGGGGTCTGATCTGAGGTCTGATAAATATTGAGGTTTGATTTGAGGTGTACTAAAGATTGGGGGTCTGATTGGGGATCTGATCTGAGTTCTGATAATGTTTGTGGGTCTGATAAAAATTGAGGGGTCTGATCTGAGGTCTGATAGTGTTTGTGTATCTGATTGGGGCCGGGGTGTACCTAGACTTTCTGCTGACTGAGGCGGAAAATGAAACAGCATCATACAGACTAATAGAGTGCCACATACCTCTTACATCCAGCGATGTCTCCTCTGATATATATGTTCTCTTTCCTCTACTTCTCCATTTGAAACAGACTGCCATGATGATTTCTTTCAGACATCTCTTGGCTCTGCAGAATATGACAATAAGACATCTTAGTTTCCTACTTTTCTATCATCACCCCACCCTGCCACACACAATACTGTGCCCGCTTTGCTCTCCAATACCATACTGCAGAAACAGGCCACCTGAAAATACTAGTAAAACAAAGATAGAGCCCCCTTCAATAATTAGTGACACACAATGCCCTAAAAAGAAACTGCTCCTGACATTAATAGTGTAGTAAATATAATGTTGTCTAAAAATAGTTGTGCTAAGTTGATACTGTGCCAGGGTGCCCCCACCGTAATAGTGCTCTCAAAAGTCCCACCAATAGTAATAATTCTCTGCTAGAGTGCACTTAGTAGTAATAGTGCCCTCAACAGTAATAATGACCCTCACTGTGCCTTAGAAGTAATAATGCTCACATAATGCCCATACTAGTACTCATGTTCCCCTTAGTACCATAGTAGTAATAAAGCTCACTATAATGCCACCTGGTAGTAATAATTATCCTTATAAAGTGGGACAGTAGAGAAATCCCCCCTAATGTGTGCCAGTACAAAAAATGCCTCCTTATAATGTGAGCCAGTAAGACATGCCCCCTTATGTATGCCAGTACAAACACGTCCCTTATAATGCCCCTTATAATGTGTACCAGTCCAAAAAATACCTCCTTATAATGTGTCCCAGTACAAAAAAATTATATAATTTGGTGCCATCAGTAGAGCCAATATCCCCATAGTGCCCGTTTGTGTGTGCTAGTATGAAAAATACCCCCACTTAGTGCCCCCAGTTGAGGTAATGCCCCCACAGTGCCTCCCATAATATATGTTATTACAAAATGATACTTCTTCTGTTATCCTCATATAGAAAAAAAAAATACCCATACAAAGTACTGGTATACAGTTGCAAGAAAAAGTATGTGAACCCTTTGGAATGATATGGATTTCTGCACAAATTAGTCATAAAATGTGATCTCATCTTCATCTAAGTCACAATAGAAAATCACAGTCTGCTTAAACTAATTACACACAAAGAATTAAATGTTACCATGTTTTTATTGAACACACCATGTAAACATTCACAGTGCAGGTGGAAAAAGTGTGTGAACCCCTAGACTAATGACATCTTCAAGAGCTAATTGGAGTGAGGTGTCAGCCAACTGGAGTCCAATCAATGAGATGAGAGGTGTTGGTTATAGCTGCCCTGCCCTATAAAAAACACACACCAGTTCTGGGTTTGCTTTTCACAAGAAGCATTGCCTGATATGAATGATGGCTCTCACAAAAGGGCTCTCAGAAAACCTACAATTAAGAATTGTTGACTTGCATGAAGCTGGAAAGCGTTAAAAGTATCTCCAAAAGCCTTGCTGTTCATCAGTCCACGGAAAGACAAATTGTCTATAAATTGAGAAAGTTCAGCACTGCTGCTACTCTCCCTAGAAGTGGCCGTCCTGTAAAGATGACTGCAAGAGCACCAGCGCAGACTGCTCAATGAGGTGAAGAAGAATCCTAGAGTGTCAGCTAAAGACTTACAAAATTCTCTGGCATATGCTAACATCCCTGTTAGCGAATCTACGATATGTAAAACACTAAACAAGAATGGATTTCATGGGAGGATACCACAGAGGAAGCCACTGTAAAAAAAAAACATTGCTGCACATTTACAGTTTGCACAAGAGCACCTGGATGTTCCACAGCAGTACTGGCAAAATATTCTGTGGACAGATGAAACCAAAGTTGAGTTTTTTAGAAGGAACATGCAACACTATGTGTGGAGAAAAAGAGGCACAGCACAGCAACATCAAAACCTCATCCCAACTGTGAAGTATGGTGGTGGGGGCATCATGGTTTGGGGCTGCTTTGCTGCATCAGGGCCTGGACATATTGCTATTATCAAAGGAAAAATGAATTCCTAAGTTTATCAAGACATTTTGCAGGGGAAATTAAGGCCATCTGTCCACCAGTGGAAGCTCAACAGAAGATGGGTGTTGCAACAGGAAGACGACCCAAAGCATAGAAGTAAATCAAAAACAGAATGGCTTAAACAGAAGAAAATATGCTTTCTGGAGTGGCCCAGTCAGAGTCCTGACCTCAACCCGATTGAGATGATGTGGCATGACCTCAAGAAAGCGATTCACACCAGACATCCCAAGAATATTGCTGAACTGAAACATGTCACGGTGGGGAGTGGGGAAAACCCCCAACCGTACAATGTCACCAAATACTAGGCCATAGGCAGGTAAAAGGGAACTGGTCACCTCCTAAAGCTTCCCTAAAATAGCCCTAGTCTCCTGGCTGTATGAGCCGCCATCAATGTTAAGGGGGCTCATATCCACCAACCTAGAAGTCTAGGAATCCTTGCATCGCCCTCAACATCGTGACGGGCAGAGACCTCCTGTTCATCCAACACCACAGATAGAAAAGGCATCTCCAGAGGCCCAATAGCTGACAGGGAAAAAGACAGAATGCAGCAACTGCACTGCAGGTAAGTATACAGTGTAACAACAGAACACTAGAAACAACCAACACTTAGCTGCCGCAGCAGAGATGGAAAGGCAGCACCAACATCTACCCGAACCTCCATGCGAACACTGGATGCACGGAAGCTCCAGGCAGGACAGCACACTCTCTTGTAGAGTCATTCCCCCTCCGGGGAAAAAACACCCTTCCGGAGGAAACACACACCAAGGGAAACATCTTGCACACATGCAGGGACAAACACCAACAACATTCCAGACATGCAACAACAAACAAGACGTACAACAAACCTCCAACTCAAACCCACACCATAAACAACACACCAGGAGGGGAAGGAAGACAAGGAGGAAACTCACAGTATGACATCACAGATGACATTGCTAAGAACATTGATGTCAAACTAGGATGGCCCTCAGATCTCATCCATGCACAGAGCAAACATCTCACATGCAAGGCTGACAAACCAAACTGATCTGTCTCCAAGCCAGAGTATATAAGAAGACCTGAGACCACACCCAACTCATCAATTTGCTCCAGCCAGTGAATTAACCCCACACACCACACAGCGGGGAGACACTACTTAAAGGGGAATTTCACACACGAGCAAAAGGCAACAGGTTGCCGAAGACAACAGCATGCGTGGCCAGCAGGTCACGGCGCAAACAGCAAAACCTGTGATACTGCCACAACATGACAAAATAGCAACAGCAAGCGTGGCAATGGTGTCACGGTGTACACCATAGGCCGTAACACTTCCACCCCTCAAAGCCCCCAAAACAGAAAAGGGGAAGCTAGTGAGGAACCCACAAACAGGGATGGGGAAAGGGATGAAAAAAAGAAGCAGAATCCATGTCAGCACAAGCGAGTCTCCCAAAAACTGCTGCCAGACCCTGGAGCAACACACATGAACCAGGGCACCAGCCACCAAACAGCCAGGAGGGACCGCACTGATCACTGCGTCCACACTCAGAAATGGTTAACACCAAGTCGCTACCAGCATGCATCCCCAACCAGCACACAGCCAGTACACCGAAGGAATGCAGCCAGCCACCACAACACAAGCGACAGAACCACTGAGACATGGACTCGGGGAGACACAAACACAAGTGCTGGTTCACATAAACTGCAACCACTGTTACAGAGAACCGCACTGTTAACAGTATTCCCCTTTCACCCTCTCTCCGGAGGATAAGCATGTGCGCCATAAAACGCCAGGCGACATATACTGAGGAGCCTAAGTTTGACATACTGTCACGGTGGGGAGTGGGGGAAACCCCCCCACCGTGCGGTGTCAAAGGGTGAAAGGGGATCAGCCTGGCCAAAAGGAGTAATAAGGGAGTAGGTCACCTCCTACAGCGTCCCTAATCCTCTCCCTGACTCCTCACCGTATGAGCGGTAGGAAGGCTCATACTCTGGATTCCTAGAGACCCTGAATCGCCCTGGTAATCCCTCACTAAGGAGCCAGGAAGAGACGACCTGTTCATCCCAGTCATGAAGGAACAGGAGTCTCTATCTGAGGCCAGGCTGCAAGGAGAGGGGAACACATACAGCATAAGGAGTTGGCAGGTAAGCGAAACCTATAACACACTTACCTGCCACAGCCACACTGACTGGGACCTGTGCACAAGCTCTCCACACCAACATTAAAGGACACCGCACAAACCACAACCACACAGGAACCCAGAATACCCATAGCTGCAATAAACGTGAGACAGGGTAATGTCTAGCAAACATGCTGGACACCAAACATCACCAGCCATGTAACACAACACAAGACATACAACACCCTGAACATAAAACATGCAAACCAAAAGATAAGAAGGGAAAGAGACACCATAATAACATCAATGGCCCTCCCTGGACAGATGGTAAAATCCAGGAACAGTGAACCACCAGCATACACCAAGGCTGGAGGAATCCAGAACGTCAGGCATTCAGCAGAGGCTAAATAGCCCAAGCAGCCACACCCACACACAAATAAACCCAGTGTTCACAAAACACTAGGAAGGGAGTTAACCCTTCCAACACCAGACAGAGGAAGAAAGCCACTTAAAAGGGAAGTGCACACACAAGCATACCAAGTGTGGCAACAATGTCACAGTGCAAACCAAAAGCCGTGACAAACAGTTCTGTAAAGATGCCTGTCTGGTCTGCAACTACAGGAAACCTTTGGTTGAAGTTATTGCTGCCAAAGGAGGTTCAATCCAAGGGTTCACATACTTTTTCCACCTGCACTGTGAATGTTAACATGGTGTGTTCAATAAAAAGATGGTAGCATTTAATTATTTGTGTGTTATTAGTTTAAGCAGACTGTGATTGTCTATTGTTGTGACTTAGATGAAGATCAGATCACATTTTATGACCAATTTGTGCAGAAATCCATATCATTCCAAAGGGTTCACATACTTTTTCTTGCAACTGTATATACAGAAGGTCATTGGTTCAAGAGCTAGCACTAGTAATTTAAAAGTAGAGACAAAATAAATATATCCATGAACATCCTCAAGCACTGGTGACATTCCCACTTCCCCCATCAATTGTGCTGACTCCATAGAGCAGGGAAAACTGAACTATACAAAGTGTCAGAGCAGAAACTCATACAGCACTGCTGGAATTTCAGTGTCAGAGGCTTCAGTCCTGCCTCTCCCCTTCACTTCTTGTTGAGTGTGTGCAATTATGTGCACCTAGCTATTCTGTAGCTGAAGATGCACTAGGGGATGGAGAAAGTCCTTTGTCTGCAATATCTCTCCTGAACTGTTTGTGGTAGCAGTTTGGGGAGCACCTTAAATAGCTGTGTATGCACTATGGCAGGCATAGCCAACCTGCGGCTCTCCAGCTGTTGTAAAACTACAACTCCCACCATGTTCTGTTGTAGGCTGATAGCTGTAGACTGTCCGGGCATGATGGGAGTTGTAGTTTTGCAACAGCTGGAGAGTAGTGTTGAGTGCGAATATTCGAAAAGCAAATTTTTATCGCGAATACCGGCACTTGGAGAATTCGCAAATATTTAGAATATAGTGCTATGCATTCATAATGACGAATATTATAATTATTTTCTCTTTTTTTTTTTATCACAGTACACATCAGGTAATCATCCCTCCTTTTTTTCTAGCTTGTGGGCCAATGAGAAGGCTTTGTCACAGCTTAGCAACATGCCTAGCAACCAATAGAAAAGTTAAATTAAAGGGGTATTCCCATCTTGCTCTTTCATCCTTACCTGCTGCCAGCTATGCTGTTCACTTTCTGGTTTTCTGCTGCTAAGGCTGGGCGGGCTTAGGCAGTTTTGAGTGAAGGCCGGCCACACCTCCTAATGACATCACACTGAGAACTCAGTCCTTGCTAGTTCATGTCAGCCTGCAGTGTCTGTGAGGCCCCTCCCCCCTGCTGGGTAATCATCACTCAGAGAGCCATGGGAATGAGCTAAGACAGTAACATGTGTCTGTCCTGCATTCTAATACAGTTTTACACACAAACCTCATTATGAGCAGCAAAACAATAATTCCCTACTATACAGTCAGGTCCATAAATATTGGGATGTCAACACAATTCTAACATTTTTGACTCTATACACCACCACAATGGATTTGAAATGAAACGAACAAGATGTGCTTTAACTGCAGACTGTCAGCTTTAATTTGAGGGTATTTACATCCAAATCAGGTGAACGGTGTAGGAATTACAACAGTTTGCATATGTGCCTCCCACTTGTTAAGGGACCAAAACTAATGGGACATAATAATAATCATAAATCAAACTTTCACTTTTTAATACTTGGTTGCAAATCCTTTACAGTCAATTACAGCTTGAAATCTGGAACGCATAGACATCACCAGACGGCTGGGTTTCATCCCTGGTGATGCTCTGACAGGCCTCTACTGCAACTGTCTTGAGTTCCTGCTTGTTCTTGGGGCAATTTCCCTTCAGTTTTGTCTTCAGCAAGTGAAATGCATGCTCAATCGGATTCAGGTCAGGTGATTGACTTGGCCATTGCATAACATTTCACTTCTTTCCCTTAAAAAACTCTTTGGTTGCTTTTGCAGTATGCTTTAGGTTATTGTCTATCTGCACTGTGAAGCGCCGTACAATGAGTTCTGAAGCATTTGGCTGAATATGAGCAGATAATATTGCCCGAAACACTTCAGAATTCATCCTGCTGCTTTTGTCAGCAGCCACATCATCAATAAATACAAGGGAACCAGTTCCATTGGCAGCCATACATGCCCACACCATGACACTACCATAGGATGTTGTTCCAGAACTGTGAAGGCTTTTTTAGATGTTGTTTGGCAAACTCTAATCTAGCCTTCCTGTTTTTGAGGCTCACCAATGGTTTACATTTTGTGGTTAACCCTCTGTATTCACTCTGTTGAAGTCTTCTCTTGATTGTTGACTTTGACACCCATACACCTACCTCCTAAAGAGTGTTCTTGATCTGGCCAACTGTTGTGAAGGGTGTTTTCTTCACCAGGGAAAGAATTCTTCGGTCATCCACGACAGTTGTTTTCCGTAGTCTTCCGGGTCTTTTCGTGTTGCTGAGCTCAACGGAGCGTTCCTAATTTTTAAGAATGTGCCAAACAGTTGTTTTGGCCACTCCTAATGTTTTTGCTATCTCTCTGATGGGTTTTTTTTTTTTTTTTTCAGCCTAATGATGGCTTGCTTCACTGATAGTGACAGCTCTTTGGATCTCATCTTGAGAGTTGACAGCAATAGATTCCAAATGCAAATAGCACACTTGAAATGAACTCTGGACCTTTTATCTGCTCATTGTAATTGGGATAATGAGGGAATAACACACACACCTGGCCATGGAACAGCCGAGAAGCCAATTGTCCCATTACTTTTGGTCCCTTAACACGTGGGAGGCACATATTCAAACTGTTGTAATTCCTACACCGTTCACCTGATGTGGATGTAAATACCCTCAAATTAAAGCTAACAGTCTGCAGTTAAAGCACATCCTGTTCGTTTCATTTCAAATCCATTATGGTGGTGTATAGAGCCAAAAATGTTAGACTTGTGTCAATGTCCCAATATTTATGGACCTGACTGCATATCAGCCCAAAAGGCATGTCAGCTAGTAGCCAAATGATCTTTGCTTTTGCCTCTGTAACGTTATATTTCCCTACCTTGTGAGATTTCCCTACCCTCGTCACTTCCGGTCGCACCGAACATGACGTGAGGAGGTGTGACGGAGGTGTGCCACTCAGGCGCACAACAACGGGGTAGGGAAATTCCACAGCAGAATGCGCTTGCGCCGGGAGTCTCGCCAGCGGTTAGGGTAGGGAAAAATTATGAGCCAGTGCGCAGGCGCGGTGATCGGATGGATGTTCTCAGCTGGAAGCCGGCCGACACTGCGCATGCGCTGGGAGCCTCACCAGCGGTTAGGGTAGGGAAAAAGCACTGGCCCGTACGTAATTTTTCTCTTCCCTAACTGCTGGTGAGGTTACCAGCACATGTCGGCCGGTGACCAGCTGAGAACATCCATCCGATCACCGCGCCTGCGCACTGGCCCATAATTTTTCCCTGCCCTAACCGCTGGCGAGGCTCCCGGCGCATGCTGGATCCGGCATTTCAATGCATTTTTCTGACTGATCAGGATCCTGATCAGTGTTACTAATGCTATCAGTTGGTATATGTTTTGCCGGATCCGGCACTCTGCCGCAAGTGTAAAAGAAGCCTTAGACCATGTATCTGTATAGATGCATATACAGCCCTGCTACATCTATCTTTGCCAGTACCCTCTAGCACTGTGGCAGAACCGCTTCCTATACAGCTCTGCTACATCTGTCTTCCCCTCCCCCACTAGCACTCTGGCAGAACAGCTTTACATACAGCTCTGCTATATATATATATATATATATATATATATATTTCTATATAGGGGCGGGTAAAACGGACACGGTTCACACTGAGGTTTTTTTGAAGCAGGTTTTGAGGCAGATTTCCATTCAGATTTTTCAGCCAACGCCAGCAGTAAATCCAGAAGGAAGGCGATGTTGAGTCCTTCTTTTACATTTCCGATTTCTTTCGAACCCACTTCTGGTTTTGAATGAAAAAACTGCAGGATAATTTATCTTGTGTGAACCTACCCTTATTCATGTCCTTTTACGCAAATAACTGAAAAATAACGGGGTGTATCTGTCAATTTTCTGGGCAAAATGCTGTATTTATGAAGTGCTGCTCTGTACCATGCACCAGTATTGATAAACCTGCGTTCACACTGCAGTCAGTGGACGCAGTTGGCGTTTGTAGCCATAGGCCTGTATCCACCTAATGGAGGCCAAAAAAGCTTCCTCTTGGCTTCTATGGCAATTTATTACCTCATAGACGAGCGCGTCGGGCTGCCGATTCATATAAAGCAGGTCATAGCTTTTTTTTGTATTATTTAGTAGCCATAGCTTTTTTATTTTTTAACCGATTGTCCTAGGTAGGGGCTCATATTTTGTGGGATGAGGTGACGGTTTGATTGGTAATATTTTAGGAGGCATACGCCCTTTCGATCGCTTAATGTTGCACTTTCTGTCATGGTAGGTGACAAAAAATTGCTTTTTTGGCACTTTTTTTTTTTTACGATGTTCACAATCACTTGCGGGGTTAGGTCGTGTGATATTTCTATAGAGCCGGTTGTTACGGATGCGGCTATACCTAATATATATACTTTTCTAATTTATTTAAGTTTTACACAATAAAAGCATTTTTCTAACAAACAAAAAAATGTTTTAATGTCTCCATAGTCTGAGAGCCATAGCTTTTTTATTTTTTGTCCAATTGTCTTAGGTAGGGCCTCATATTTTGTGGGATGAGGTGACGGTTTGATTGGTACAGTTTTAAGAGGCATACGCCCTTTCAATTGCTTGGTGTTGCACTTTTTGTGATAGTAGGTGACCAAAAAATGTCATTTTTGGCACTGTTTTTATTTTATTTTTTACCGTGTTCACCTGAGAGGTTAGGTCATGTGATATTTTTATAGAGCTGGTCGTTACGGACGTGGCGATTCCAAACATGTTTAGGGTATTTTATTTTCTTAATTTTTACTGAATTAGAAAAGTGGGGATATGGGAAAATGTTAGATTTTAAAAAAAATATTACAATTTTTTTTAAACATTTTTGGCTCAGACCCACTTGGTTCTTGAAGATCCATTGGATCTTATGCCTCTATAATACACTGCAGAACACTGTATAGTGTACTGCAGTGTATTTTCTATTACACTTAGCCTGGTCAGGCTCCTGCCTTTAGCAGGAGCCTGATCAGGCTTAGATATACCATGGCAAGCCGGATGCCTGTGAAGGCGTCCGGTTGCCATAAAAACCATAGAGGCTGACACAGCAGCACAGCGCCCGATCGGGGAGGGAGCTCCCTCCCTGCCCCTTCCATACAGTGGTCCCTACGAACCGCGGGATGGCAGGGGTTAACTGACATCAGTGCCAGCATGGGCCATGGGGTTCCGCTCGTCTTGAAATTGAAAGGGGAGGGGTGCCGGCACAGTTATACACAACTCTATTACTCTTTGCACTGTGAAGGGTTACTCTTCAGAAACTTCAGACATACTAGTCAATGAAAGGACTACCTGGTCAGAGCGGTGCTGCAGTTAGACAATAGCCACATTCTTCCTCTGCACGGGTTATTTTTTCCAGGGAGGCTTCCAGGATGTTGTGCCATAAAAATGTCTCAGCAGAAATCCTGGACTGTGGCAGCAGCGGCAGCAGCACGACTCGTCTACCCGGGATCTCCTCTCTGCACCACCTCCTCTCCGGCTCCGCTGCCAGCTGCCGTCACATGGTACCAAGTTCACGTCCCACAGTTATACACAGCAGCGCAGCCCCGATTTCCTCACCACTCACTGAGGAGATCAGGGCTGCGCTGCTGAAAGCCTCGAATAGATCACAAAGCCCGGACAGCTCCCCTGCTCCTCCGCTGATTTTCCTTAATTCTCTCCCCTACGGCCACGCTGCATACAGAGCATGCGCGGCTCTGTATCAGACGGCCGTGAAGAAGAAACGCTCATGCGTGGCTCTGTATCAGACGTGCGCGCTCTTGTGCGAATGACCGGCTGCCTGGGTGAAAAGTAAGTGCGGTCTACGCAAGCGCGGCCCATAGATGCGGCCGTGGAGCGGTGGCTGTATCTATGGGTTGCCAATTGTAAACAATGTGGTAGGAGGGAATGCAATTTAGATAAATGGGTGCATTATAAATAATAGAAGCAATTTAGAAAAATGAAGTATGGCACCAGTGTAAACATTTGAAACATGATCATGAAGATGAGAATATCCCTTTAAATTTATTCATGGAAT
The DNA here is from genome assembly GCF_905171765.1 of Bufo bufo. Lineage (NCBI taxonomy): Eukaryota > Metazoa > Chordata > Amphibia > Anura > Bufonidae > Bufo > Bufo bufo. Next base: position 562,173,361 of record NC_053392.1, on the reverse strand, counting down.
TAGGGTTATTCCCCCTAGTTTTCTTTCTTTCGTGTTTCATGCAGTTGGGGACTAAAAACAAAAATAACAATAATAATGATATAAAATAAACTTAGCATAGCCAGTTTCACTTCTTTGTGGTATCTGCTATCAGGAAATAAGCTTTTAAAAGGCAGATCCAGTAGTACTGTTTTCCATCCACATGTGGGATTGGGTGCACATCCACTTCGGTTCCACACTAACATTATGTGTGGGACGGGGTGGATGGAGCCTGTTCACACAGTGCATTTTATTATGGATATACAAACATATTAATATGATGTTGCATGTTAAAATCAGTACTATATTGGATCGCCGTCATCCAAGTATTCATATATATTTGTATGAATTTGTGGTTTTAATGATTTTTGTTATTTATTGTTGCACAAGGGGTGAAATAAATGTAACATGTGTGCACCAGTCACATAGAGGTTAATTCACGCCTCGTTTTGAGGTTTTGCGATTATTTCAGCTGTGTAGCTGGCTCACACTAGTGATGAGCGGCAGGGGTCATATTCGAATTTGCGATATTTCGCAAATATTTTGTAGAATATTCGCCAAATATTTGCGAATTCAAATATTCGTTATATTCTACGATTTTTTTAACTCGAAAACATCAACAAGGTAATGATCGCGTAATATGCAAATATTCATAATGCAAATTTTTATCGTAAATTTTTCAATTGCCAAGCAAAAACATGATTCCTCCCTGCTTTTTGCTTGTGGGCCAATGAGTCATAGCACTATATCGAATATATTCGGTTTTTGAAATATTCGTAATATTCTAAAACAAGAATATATAGCAATACAGCGAATATTCGAAAAAAAAAAACTAATGTAGAGCAGTTTAGCTAATATAGTGCTATAATCTTTTTTTTAATAGTTGTCATTTTTTTCCAATCTGAACTTCAGATGAGAAAAAATGACAACTATTAGACAAAGAAGATTATAGCACTATATTAGCTAAATTGCTCTATATTATTTTATTTTTATTTTTTTATATTCGCTATATTGATATATATTCTTGTTTTAGAATATTACGAATATTCAAAAAAACAAATGTATTAGTTTTTTCGAATATTCGTAATATTCTAAAACAAGAATATATAGCAATATAGCGAATATTCGGGAAAAAACCGAATATAGAGCAATTTAGCTAATATAGTGCTATAATCTTTTTTTTCAATAGTTGAAATTTTTTTTCAATCTGTACTTCAGATGAGAAAAAAATTACAACTATTAGACAAACAAGATTATAGCACTATATTAGCTAATTTTCTCTATATTCGTTTTTTTCTAATATTCGCTATATTGCTATATATATTCTTGTTTTAAAATATCACGAATAGTCGAAAAAATGCATATATTCGATATAGTGCTATATATTCCTTTTTTAGAATATTCATTCTTCCCATTTAAAGTCATCATGATTTCTCCCTGTTTCTTGCTTGTGGGCCATTGGAATCATGTTTTTACTCGGCAATTGAAAAATTTGCGATAAAAATTTGCATTTACGAAAATTCGCAATAAATTACGAATATATATCACTATATTCTAAATATTCCCGATAAAAATTTGCAATTCGAATATTCGTGATCAACACTAGCTCACACATGAGGTTACAAGTAAGGACTAACAAGTCCGAAACATGTCAACCTAGCGGTGGAGGGAGATGTTGTCCACGTATGTGAATTGTGACCATTACAAATATAGAGAATGCCAAGGTTTTTACCCTAAATGCTGGAACATTTTTCTTCTTTGGGATTCAAGTGAAGACTAGTCCGGTCTGTTCTGCGCATGGGAAGGATATGGTGAGCTGGAAAAACGTGTTTTGTATATGCCAATAGAAAAGTTGCCTACCCCTTACTATATCAGAACCTCCCCAGCAGCTATTTTCTAAAGTTTATTGCAGTTATGAAAGAGACAGCAGTGTCATTGCTGTGCTCTCAGCTTTGTTGTATTACATTGGACAGTTAACGTATATATATATACAGTGGGATGCGAAAGTTTGGGCAACCTTGTTAATCGTCATGATTTTCCTGTATAAATCGTTGGTTGTTACAATAAAAAATGTCAGTTAAATATATCATATAGATACACAGTGATATTTAAAAAGTGAAATGAAGTTTATTGGATTTACAGAAAGTGTGCTATAATTGTTTAAACAAAATTAGGCAGGTGCATAAATTTGGGCACCACAAAAAAGAAATGAAATCAATATTTAGTAGATCCTCCTTTTGTAGAAATTACATCCTCTAAACGCTTCCTGTAGATTCCAATGAGAGTCTGGATTCTGGTTGAAGGTATTTTGGACCTTTCCTCTTTACAAATCATCTTTAGTTCATTCAGGTTTGATGGCTTCCGAGCATGGACAGCTCTCTGTAAGTCACACCACAGATTTTCAATTATATTCAGGTCTGGGGACTGAGATGGCCATTCCAGAACGTCGTACTTGTTCCTCTGCATAAATGCCTTAGTGGGTTTTGAGCAGTGTTTAGGGTCGTTGTCTTGTTGAAAGATCCAGCCCCGGTGCAGCTTCAGCTTTGTCACTGATTCCTGGACATTGGTCTCCAGAATCTGCTGATACTGAGTGGAATCCATGAGTCCCTCAACTTTGACAAGATTCCCAGTCCCTGCACTGGCCACCCAGCCTCACAGCATGATGGAACCACCACCATATTTTACTGTAGGTAGCGGGTGTTTTTCTTAGAATGCTGTGTTCTTTTTCCTCCATGCATAACGCCCCTTGTTGTGGCCAAATAACTCAATTTTAGTTTCATCAGTCCACAGCACCTTATTCCAAAATGAAGCTGGCTTGTCCAAATGTGCTTTAGCCCACCTCAAGCGGCACTTTTTGTGCTGTGGGCGGAGAACAGGCTTCCTCTGCATCGCTCTAGCATACAGCATCTCCTTGTGTAAAGTGCGCCGAATGGTTGAACGATGCACAGTGACTCCATCTGTAGCAAGATGATGTTGTAGGTCTTTGGTGCTGGTCTGTGGGTTGACTCTGACTGTTTGCTTGAGAAAGATCACACTGATCGAAACGTCGCATTTGTTGGTGAAATAAAGCATTAAGGATCAAGGCTGGAGAGTGCTGCAGTTTTTCTGTTACAATTGCATCTTGACTCTGACTGTTCTCACCATTCGTCGCTTCTGTCTATCCGAGATTTTTCTTGCTCTGCCACTTCGAGCCTTAACTTGAACTGAGCCTGTGGTCTTCCATTTCCTCAATATGTTCCTAACTGTGGAAACAGACAGCTGAAATCTCTGAGACAGCTTTCTGTATCCTTCCCCTAAACCATGATGGTGAACAATCTTTGTCTTCAGGTCATTTGAGAGTTGTTTTGAGACCCCCATGTTGCTACTCTTCAGAGAAAATTAAAAGAGGAGGGAAACTTACAATTGACCCCCTTAAATACTCTTTCTCATAATTGGATTCACCTGTGTATGTAGGTCAGGGGTCACTGAGCTTACCAAGCCAATTTGAGTTCCAATAATTAGTTCTAAAGGTTTTGGAATCAATAAAATGACAACAGTGCCCAAATTTATGCACCTGCCTAATTTTGTTTAAACAATTATAGCACACTTTCTGTAAATCCAATAAACTTCATTTCACTTCTCAAATATCACTGTGTGTGTCTCCTATATGATATATTTAACTGACATTTTTTATCGTAACAACCAACGATTTATACAGGGAAATCATGACGATTAACAAGGTTGCCCAAACTTTCGCATCCCACTGTATATATATATATATATATATATATATATATATATATATATATATATATAATTCAGACAGTTAGGGGGAGATAGTCAGTGTAGGTTAGATAGTGAAATAGTGTAGCTGATAGGTTCCAGTGCAGGGTGTTAGGCAGTGTTATAGGTTCTGCTGTCCATACATACATGCTACAGAAATAGTGCTGTGATGTCACAAGTTGTACGTATTGTGAAAAAATATGCGCATCATTAATTGCCGAAATTATATTGGCGCACTATATCTGCATATAAAGCTATTCTAATGTTTTGCCGTGCCAACCATTTTTTCCAGTCTCAGGAAACTTATACCAGCGTGAAAAATGTAGCATAAGTGACCCACGCCGGTATTTTGTGCGCATTGCGCGAATAATACATTGCCTATTTTTGCAATCAAGAATATAATCTCTAATTTGCGAATTCACAATTATATGACAAATATTCTACAAAATATTCGCAAAATATCGCAAATTCGAATATTGCCCCTGCTGCTCATCACTACTGGAGACCCTCAGGTTGGCCATCCCTGCACCATGGATTAGCTGTGTTTGTATTAGCCTACTTTCACACTCGCGTTTTGGCTTTCCATTTGTGAGATCCGTTCGGGGCTCTCACAAGCGGTCCAAAACGGATCAGTTTGCATTCTAATGCGTTCTGAACGGAAAAAGGATCCGCTCAGAATGCATCAGTTTGCATCAGTTCAGTCTCCATTCCACTTTGGAGACGGACACCAAAATGCTGCTTGCTTGCAGCGTTTTTGTGTCTGTCTGATGAAACTGAGCCAATCTGAGTTTTCACTGACACAATCTGGCGCAATAGAAAACTGATCCATCCTTCATTGACTTTTAATGGTGTTCAAGACGGATGCGTCTTGGCTATGTTAAATATAATACAAACTGATCCGTTCTGAACGTATGCAGATGGTTGTATTATCTTAATGGATCTGTCCATGACGGATCTTCCCAAAACACGAGTGTGAAAGTAGCATTACTTATGTTTTTTCTGGGTTTAGTGTCCTTCTTAACGTTATACGGTATATTGAGTGATGGCGAAAGCAAAGAGTCTTTACCAAAGATGTTGAAATACTGACCCTGTCTTTTCTGTGGGAAGCTAAGCTGCCATGATTATTGTGCAACTGTGATCTCTACAAGGACATTTAGAAACATTCCTGCAGAGATATGTGCCGTCCAACTAGATGTTTATAGTCAACAGGCGGTCAGCAAGCGGTTAAACAAACTGGCTTGTATTCCCTGGCTTCTTCTCTACTACCCTTCTTATGGATGCTATTGACCACAGCATCTAAGGGGTTAAACAGTCCAGATTTCATTCCGGACATTGCAGGCAGATGTCAACTGTATAACATAGCCTGGGCAAGCAGTGTGTGGAGCAGGCTCAGCTCCAAAACCTACTCCATACAATGTCTGTGTGCCTCAGACATACAGTATATTCTGATACTGATGACCTATGCTCAGGATAGATCAATATCAGATCAGAGGTGGTTCAACTCCCAGGACTTCTGCCAATCAGCTTTTTGAATAGGCCATCATGCTCTTGTGAGTGCTGCTGCATCTCCCTTGGCCAGTGACACCACGTTCTTCGGTCACATGGCCTAGTCACAGCTCAGTTCCATTCAAGTGAATGATCCTGAGCTGCAATACCAAGCACAGCCACTATCCACTGGATGGACACTGTGTTTGGTAAGCCGCGAGGAGGATCTCACTGGAGTGCTGTGGCCTCCTCAAACGGCTGATTGTCAGGGGTCCCGGTAGCCAGGCCCCACTGATTTGATATTGAGGACCTGTCCTAAGAGTAGGTCATCAATATTAGAATCTTGAAAAACCCCTTTAATAATGTGACTTGAGGGATGATTGTAATGGCGTTAAATGAATTAATTTAACAGTATAGCCTTGTTGGTATTTTTATTTTGCTACAGAAAATATCAATTTAATATAATATTTTATCTAATATGTATTGAAACATTGTAAATTTACTGTAATTTATATTACAAATCAACATATTTTTGTTCTTCTACATTATATTCTATTGTTATACTAAATGAGTTAAATGTTTGTTTGTTTCTGTGATACGAAAGGAGACACAATAATTATAAAAATGTTTATTTATGGCACAGTAAATATTAGTGTTGAGCGCGAATATTCGCAAAGCAAATTTTTATCTTGAATATCACCACTTTGAGATTTTGCGAATATGTCGAAAACATGAACCCATGTTCGCAAATACGAATATTCTCTTTCAAGACAAATAGTGTTAGTGAAACTCTATCATTATTAATTCTTTTGTGTGTGTCCTATCCTATTCAGAATGCTATATATATATTTTTGGGGAATTTCTCAAAGTCCCAATAATGCCATATTTGCGCTCATATGATGCTACCTTTTATTCGCACAATTTAGGTTGCCCCAATAGTAGAATATGTCGAAGATAGTCCTATATTAGTCAATTTCGATTATAGCACAATATTCGCCATATTCGTCAATTTCTAAACACTGTTGCCGCCTCGTGTCAAGGCTGTGAAATGCCTCATTCTGTATTGCGATCCGATTTGTGCAAATGTTAAATACCGAATAATCGCATATGCAAATTTATGTTCCAAGTTCATTAACATTTCCCTGATATCAATCTACAAATCTAATCAATGGTTTAAATACTCCTGTTAGAGTAAGGACATAATACGTTAAAACTTTCCTGCGAAAATTTGTCACTTGACTATTCGCAGTAATCTATCCGTGTTTTGTATTCCCTTCTTTTCTCAAGCGTTTAAGAGTTGTGTCAGACAGCACTATACTGCATGTATTGCGAAAAATTGTATATGTTATTTTCGCAGCATTCCATTCGCGCAACCGACTCCCGCCATTTCAAGCTTTCAATACATGTAAAGGTTTTTAAACGTGTAAAATCGTCTCCTAAGTCTATTTGAAGCATTCTATACCCGATCCGGCGTTTGGCTCTTGTGTTATTTGAAAAACTAGAAGAATAGCCGAATATGTCGAATAGAGTTATATATTCGCAGATCGAATATTCGTCTTTATTTTTTCCTTTCTAGGTGACTTGATCCTAACCCCTCCCTACTTTACCAAGATTAGCCAATGAGAAGGCCTAGCATCAAACCTAGCAACCAATCCGAAAGAAGCCTACCTTCTCACTATATAAATGAAGGCACACCCGGCAGCCATTTTGTGGTGTTGTATTTGTGGCAGAGAGAGGAGCTGTGGTGGTGCTAGTGCTTTGTGATATTCTAATTCCCCATCCCCAATTGATATATCAAATAATATTAGCTAGTTAGTGTTAGATAGGGATTAGGGATTAGCTGTTAGGGTCCAAATTATCAGTGATAGGTTAGTTTAGTTAGGTGAAAGACAGAGTTAGTCAGGGCTGATAGGTTTAGAGCAGGAATCAGTGTAGGACTTTAGTGTTAGGGAAAAACAAATACATAGATAGAATATTAGTGTAGGTTAGCGGTAGGGCTGTCAATTTCTCATCTTAGATAGTTAGCGCTAGGTTAGTCAGGGATTTAGGGTCTTAGTGTACAGGGGGGGGGGGTAATTTATATGGATACACCTTAATAAAATGGGAATGGTTGGTGATATTAACTTCCTATTTGTGGCACATTAGTATATGTGAGGGGGGAAACTTTTCAAGATGGGTGGTGACCATGGCGGCCATTTTTAAGTCGGCCATTTTGAATCCAACTTTTGTTTTTTCAATAGGAAGAGGGTCATGTGACACATCAAACTTATTGGGAATTTCACAAGAAAAACAATGGTGTGCTTGGTTTCAACGTAACTATACTTTCATGAGTTATTTACAAGTTTCTGACCACTTATAAAATGTGTTCAATGTGCTGCCCATTGTGTTGGATTGTCAATGCAACCCTCTTCTCCCACTCTTCACACACTGATAGCAACACCGCAGGAGAAATGCTAGCACAGGCTTCCAGTATCCGTAGTTTCAGGTGCTGCACATCTCGTATCTTCACAGCATAGACAATTGCCTTCAGGTGACCCCAAAGATAAAAGTCTAAGGGAATCAGATTGGGAGACCTTGGGTGCTATTCAACTGGCCCACGATGACCAATCCACTTTCCAGGAAACTGTTCATCTAGGAATGCTCGGACCTGACACCCATAATGTGGTGGTGCACCATCTTGCTGGAAAAACTCAGGGAACGTGCCAGCTTCAGTGCATAAAGAGGGGAACATATCATCATGTAGCAATTTCGCATATCCAGTGGCCTTGAGGTTTCCATTGATGAAGAATGGCCCCACTATCTTTGTACCCCATATATCACACCATACCATCAGTTTTTTTGTTCCAACAGTCTTGGAGGGATCTATCCAATGTGGGTTAGTGTCAGACCAATAGCGGTGGTTTTGTTTGTTAACTTCACCATTCACATAAAAGTTTGCCTCATCACTGAACAAAATCTTCTGCGTAAACTGAGGGTCCTGTTCCAATTTTTGTTTTGCCCATTCTGCAAATTCAGTGCACCGATCTGGGTCATCCTCGTTGAGATGCTGCAGTAGCTGGAGTTTGTAAGGGTGCCATTTGTGAGTAGCTAATATCCGCCGAAGGGATGTTCGACTAATGCCACTCTCCAGTGACATGCGACGAGTGCTACGCTGTGGGCTCTTGCTGAATGAAGCTAGGACAGCCACTGATGTTTCTTCATTAGAGACAGATTTCATGCGTCCACATTTTGGCAAATCCAACACTGAACCACACATTAGTAACTTAGCAAGCAGTTTGCTAACTGTAGCATGGGAGATGGGTGGTCTCGTAGGGTGTCTTGCATTGAAATCTGCTGCAATGACCCGGTTACTGCGTTCACCAGACATCAACACAATTTCTATCTGCTCCTCACGTGTTAACCTCGGCGACATGTCAATGGCTGTAAACAAAGAGAAACTTGTAAATAACTCATGAAAGAATAAAGTTAAGTTAAAACGAAGCACACCATTGTTTTTCGTGTGAAATTCCCAATAAGTTTGATGTGTCACATGACCCTCTTCCTATTGAAAAAACAAAAGTTGGATTCAAAATGGCCGACTTAAAAATGGCTGCCATGGTCACCACCCATCTTGAAAAGTTTCCCCCCTCACATATACTAATGTGCCACAAACAGGAAGTTAATATCACCAACCATTCCCATTTTATTAAGGTGTATCCATATAAATCACCCCCCCCTGTACACTAAGACCCTAAATCCCTGACTAACCTAGCGCTAACTATCTAAGATGAGAAATTGACAGCCCTACCGCTAACCTACACTAATATTCTATCTATGTATTTGTTTTTCCCTAACACTAAAGCCCTACACTGATTCCTGCTCTAAACCTATCAGCCCTGACTAACTCTGTCTTTCACCTAACTAAACTAACCTATCACTGATAATTTGGACCCTCTTCCTATTGAAAAAACAAAAGTTGGATTCAAAATGGCCGACTTAAAAATGGCTGCCATGGTCACCACCCATCTTGAAAAGTTTCCCCCCTCACATATACTAATGTGCCACAAACAGGAAGTTAATATCACCAATCATTCCCATTTTATTAAGGTGTATCCATATAAATGGCCCACCCTGTATAGTCTGTCTGTTTTTGTTTGTTGGTTTAGTCTGTCTTGTCTTTCTCTTTGATTTATTTTTTATTTTTTTGTTAAAAATATAACAGTATTGTACAGTACAGTGTTTTTTTAATTTAAACTTTTAAAGAGTATTGAGATTATATCATATGATTCCAAATGAGCATTAACTAAGAGCGGTTTCGAAGGTCGATTCGAATGGTGATTAATTAACTAGCAATCTCATGCTTTCATAACTTTCACAATATCTTTCTGGTTCATATGGATTCTCTAAACTTGTTTATCTGGTATTTCTATAATTTACGCTACAATGAAACTTTATTATTGTCAATAATTGTAAGTTTCACCATTGAAACGTTGCACGTTGAAAGTATTATTATTATAGTATCATGCTTTTCTCGGCTTCAATCACAATTTTTTTTTTTCAGTTGACTTATTTTGCTTACTTTATTATTTTAAGACAAGTTTGGTGTGAGGTTGGCCTGTTGTGGTACATTGCCCTAGCAAGGTGGGGACCGCATATCGGCTTCCATTTTTCAAACGGTCTAGGGCAGTTAACACTGTTCTGTACTGTTTGATTAACCAACAAAATTTTTTATTTATTTTATTTATGTATATTTTGTTTTAATAAGGACTTAGGTTCGAACACGGTGTCGTCTGTTGTCCTGGGAGGGATGACTAACTTCCGTTTTGAACTCTCTACATAGTTGGATGTAACTGGCGTTATACTTATCCGTGTGGAAATCTGGTTTTGTGATTGAAGGCGTATTTAATTGTAAATAATTATTATATATGCCTAGAAATGGATATAAATATATATATATTTATATATTATACTCGCAAATAATTATTGACAATAATGTAATGGGCATTTGGAAAAGCTTGCCATATTCATGTGTTGTTGTCAATGTTAAAAATAGTAAGTTGACAACATCATGTTCAACTGGACAGGATAACAAATGGAGATTACATGAAATCAAATTCAGTATTTTACATTTTTTGGATATGAAAACAATAGAATTTCACTTTTATTACTTGATGTCATTGTAATATTTCATGTCAGATCAATGCTTGAAAATAACTGGCGAAGATATGAATTACATTCCTGACTTAAAATTTTCAGTTTATTGTTGGATTCTGGAATAGGAATCTTATTTCTATTTTTTTTTGTAAATATATGTTCATCTGTTTTTTATAATATATCAGAATGGTATATGATTTGAAACTCAATTAATAGAATGTTTTGTTATTAGCTTTTAACTTTTTTTTAATACGGTTATTAGTAATGTGTTCAATATATGTTTTTCATATCTGTGATACCTTATGTAACCACAATAGGGTTGAGTGTGTTAATAAACTAATAGCATGGCTGTATAGTTTACCAATATTATTATTTTTTGTTATAAAATAAAAACACGACACAAATGTAAATAGCAATCAATACTTTATAAATTGGGTACCAATCAAAACATTGTAAACTGTAATCAATACCAAAGTACCCAGTAATTAAGGGTTTCAAGCCAATTTTTGTTGGGTCAATCCCATTTTTTTATAATAGAAAAATGTTATAAAATATTTAAATAACAGTAAGAACAATCTATAAATATAGATATATAAATATTGAAAACAATAACACTTTAACATGTAACAATAGACAAAATAAGCCTTTATGGTAGGGCTTTAAGGTTGTCGTGTAGTTTTAGAAGAGTATCGAAGGCCTTATTGTTTCTTTCTTCCAGTAGGCACAGGCGATGTGCAAACTGGAGCTTGAGCTCGCGTAACTTACGAGCATGCTGCTCCCAAAGCTCCTGAACATCACGCATGTGTTCTCGCTGCATAGTTAAAATTTGTTTCTTCAGATCTTTCAAAACTGTAAATATAAAAAAATTATGTAAATTGCTAATGATTTTTTTTTTTTTTTTTTTTAACATGTACTTCGCCACTGTTTTATCATTAACAATAATTTTAATATTGTTTACTATTGAAAAAGCATTTCTTGTGAGGTTTGTTCATCGTTCAATGCTTTTGGAAATAATTTAATCCCCCATTGTGGTTTGAATGCAGTTTGGTGTACATTCGACACATTTATAGGGCCGGAAATACTTTCTAGGAATTGTTAAAAATTTGACAGTAGTTATTGTCTTCCCATGTATTGTGGTCTTTTACATACCTTTGTAAATAATAGTAGACAATAGTTTGTTATTCATGAACAAAATTTTTTAATTTATTCATCTTGTAAAACATTGTCCACATCTTCATCTTTTTTTATTTTTCAAAAACCACATAGTGGTATGTAAATATTTGTTTCTAGTATAATAATTCTCTGTAATTAAGTAACACCATTCTAGGATAATGTCAACCTTCTACGGTGGTAGCAGCCAATTATAATATTGGAGACAATTATCCGTATTGAAAAAAGGCCTAAATTGGTACACTGGCATGATGAGACATATATGGGTGTCTATTTTTTTAAACACGGTTTTTGACAGTGGTATTTTTCATATAAAATCTTAGTGTACGTATAGCTTTCTTAGGCATATTTATAGACAAAGTTTGTAAATCTTATTTTAACCATAGAGTTGTTAAATCTGCATAAGTTTTCTTACCCTTTTTTTTGTTTTTTGATTAATAGCGGTTCTGAGTATATTTTTTCCTGGTTATATTATTATCGCGTGTACATAGTTATTAGGTTTTACTATAATTCTATAATTTAATTCTAATGTATTATGTTTTGCATTTATAATTGGATGTGATTTTAGAAAATTAGGAAAATAATATAGTTCGTATTAGGGTTGTGTATGATCCTGTATACCTTTATGTTCTACTATACTTTCGAGTTTGTTTACTTTTGTGTGTGGGAAAATTGAATGATTAGATGCAGCCATAGTACATATTTACCCTCCTTATGGGGGGTGGTGGCTAGCACGGCCTCATCTTCCTCTTCTTCTGACTCTTGTGGGGGGGGGAATCGGTTGGGGGTGCGGGTCCACCCTCAGGTTCCTCCACAACCTCAGCCTCCTCCTGAGGGCCCAGCCTCCTCATCCTCTTCATGAGAGGCATGCCATGCCTCTGTTGCTGGAGGCCTACGCCTCACCGAGGGCATAGGTACATCTAAAAGAGAGAAATTAAAATAAGTTTTGAAATTATGAGATGTACAACTGTTTACAACAAATGCTTCACATTACTTTTGTATCTTTCACCAACACTTATCATTATACCTGGAAATTCTTGGTCCCGTATTTGTCTGATCTTCGCCGCATGCCTCCTCTTTAGATCAGACCACTTTTTCAGGATGGCCAACCTTTTATGATGGCCATCATGCTACCGCCATAGTTCATAGGCAATTTGCCTAACCACTCGCCTCTTCATCTCATGGGAGCAGATGTTCTCATACGCTGTTGTATAAAAAATAAACAAAAAAATTATAATTCTGATGTTATAACGTTATCCTTGAATACAATATTACACTGCAACGTGCAATAACGTTCAAACAATGGTATCTATAGCAAAGTAAAGGCAGCAGAACGGCAGCAATCGGCGGGAGGCTCACCAGGAAAAAAACTAAATGATAACCAGAAGTTTTAATTAAACTGTCTCTCACCGTGTGCTGCCGGCAAACCTGCCACCACCTAAATTGTGGTCAATGGGGACAAAGGGTCATTCAGGGGGGTTAGGTGACCTAGCGGCAGTACGGAGCTGACAGGCTGTTCAACTTCCTGGAATGGTCAGACGTACTCCCCATGCACTACTTTACATGTCGGCTACTTTGGAGTTTCAACAAAATCTGGGATTGTATCAAACATTGATGTGTTTAGATTATTAATTATTGGCAACGGGCCTTCTGAAAAGTGGTGTACCTGTCTAGAGGAGTGACGGGAGGTCATGGGGTGTAAAACTGGTTCACCTCCCCATGGTGCACCCTGGGTAACGCTAAATGAACCAGCAAATGCTGTATGTCAAACATTACTTCTGACCGCAGGGAAACTGGTTAGAATGTATGGACTAGTCATCATCAAAGTGTGTCCCACCAGCAAACTGAGGCCCTCCAGCTGTAGCAAAAATAAAACTACCATCATTCTATCTCAGGCTGAAGCTATAATGTGTATCATAAATTTATGCATGATGGGAGTTATTGTTTTAGAACAGTTGGAGGGCCGCTGTTTGGGAATGCATACTATAGCCTATGTATGTGTGTGTGTCTGTCTCTGTGTGCCTGTGTCTGTTTGTTTAGTTTGGGCTGGGTTGGGGGGGAAGGTGGGTGTAGGTTTGACGTGGGTTCCTGTGGTATTTAGAAGTGGGTATATAGTGTGGGTCTATTGGGTAAGGCGTATAATCACATGTACAATTTGGATGATACAGTATATATATATACAGTATATATATACACACTCCCCTAAAGAATTATTAGGAACACCTGTTCTATTTCTCATTAATGCAATTATCTAGTCAACCAATCACATGGCAGTTGCTTCAATGCATTTAGGGGTGTGGTCCTGGTCAAGACAATCTCCTGAAATCCAAACTGAATGTCAGAATGGGAAAGAAAGGTGATTTAAGCAATTTTGATTGTGGCATGGTTGTTGGTGCCAGACGGGCCGGTCTGAGTATTTCACAATCTGCTCAGTTACTGGGATTTTCACGCACAACCATTTCTAGGGTTTACAAAGAATGGTGTGAAAAGGGAAAAACATCCAGTATGCGGCAGTCCTGTGGGCAAAAATGCCTTGTGGATGCTAGAGGTCAGAGGAGAATGGGCCGACTGATTCAAGCTGATAGAAGAGCAACGTTGACTGAAATAACCACTAGTTACAACCGAGGTATGCAGCAAAGCATTTGTGAAGCCACAACGCGCACAACCTTGAGGCAGATGGGCTACAACAGCAGAAGACCCCACCGGGTACCACTCATCTCCACTACAAATAGGAAAAAGAGGCTACAATTTGCACGAGCTCACCAAAATTGGACTGTTGAAGACTGGAAAAATGTTGCCTGGTCTGATGAGTCTCGATTTCTGTTGAGACATTCAAATGGTAGAGTCCGAATTTGGCGTAAACAGAATGAGAACATGTATCCATCCTCTGATGGCTACTTCCAGCAGGATAATGCACCATGTCACAAAGCTCAAATCATTTCAAATTGGTTTCTTGAACATGACAATGAGTTCACTGTACTAAAATGGCTCCTACAGTCACCAAATCTCAACCCAATAGAGCATCTTTGGGATGTGGTGGAACGGGAGCTTCATGCCCTGGATGTGCATCCCTCAAATCTCCATCAACTGCAAGATGCTATCCTATCAATATGGGCCAACATTTCTAAAGAATGCTATCAGCACCTTGTTGAATCAATGCCACGTAGAATTAAGGAAGTTCTGAAGGCAAAAGGGGGTCCAACACCGTATTAGTATGGTGTTCCTAATAATTCTTTAGGTGAGTGTATATATATATATACATATATGTCTACTCTCTATACATAAGGCCCTTAATGTAGGCCGCTTTTATGTATGGATACCATCTAAAGATACATCGTATTGTAGTGACATAATGGCATGCTGTAACAACAACCGTTATTTAAAAATATATACTTTAGTAGTATTCCAGCGTAACTGATTGACCTAGGAATTAAAAGTACAAGTTAACTATGCTGGGTAAAAGTACATGTGTTTGTTAAGAGGATAACTGTGATGGTCACGTACACTACACACAGGGGGGAGGATAGTGACCACTGCGCTCCACCCTCACCCCTGGCCCTGCCTACTTGCCTCGCAAGTCCTAATGACAGGGGACAACTAGACGGCTGTCCCTAACTTAGGATACATGCTGGGAAGACAGACAAGACAAATAACGGAACGTGAACGGACCGGGTCAATACCTAGAGAGCTACGCAGTACTAAGGGATGAGCACAGAATAGTCAGGAAAAGCCAAGGTCAAATACCAGGAGAGAAACGAAGTACAACAGGAGTCCGCAAAGAATCGTCAGGTGGAAGCCGGGGTCAGGATACCAGGAGAGATGCGCAGTACAGGAGGAGCAGGCAAAGGATTGTCAGGGAACAGGATCAGGTAGTATTCAGTAGTCCAACAAATAGCCAGGAACCTAGAATTAACAGGCAACCTGTGGCCAGCAGGCTGCCTGTATTTATAGTGGTGTCTGAGAGTCATGTGACGTCGCCAGCGTCACATGACCGTCAGACAGACAAGTCGAGCACCGAGTGATCAGCTCGGCGCTCAAGGCAGACCTAGGAGCAGGGAGCCTCCCAGCTAGCAAAGCCGGCCTGGGAACGAGGCCAAACACAGATCCTAGCTCCCGAAGCTAAGCTGCAGGTCTGCGGCTGATGGGAGACTAAGTGCGCCTTTGGCGCCCCGTGACAATAACAGTGTTTTTTAAAAACACTTTGTTTTGATGGAATAATTTAATCGTGCGAATTGAAATTATAAGTCCTGCGAATAATTATTTTGGGAATATTCGCAGGTGCAAAAATGTATTCCAACAAAACCGAAGTATAAAATACATTTCATTTGTAAATATTTACACACAGGAATGATGTTAGAACAATAACTTACTTTGATCAAGATTTCCTCCTCGGCCACGCTGAAGTTGTCAACCATGTTTTTTGTTTCTGCTGGCTTCCTTCCAATCCACAAGGCCTAGAAATTGTTCGATCCGCCTTGCAGCAGAAGCCACACCCTTATTTGCGAACATGTTGTCGCTTATTTACGAATAACAAATAGATTCTATGCGCACACGAATATATCTTGAATAATAATTTGCAAATTATATTGAATGCGAAATGACGAATGTTGCGAATTCTCGAATATATGACAAATATAGTGCGAATTATTCATCAAACATCGCAAATTCGAATATGGGTCTTTCCGCTCATCGCTAGTAAATATTATGAAAAGCATTTTGTTGTTTATAAAACTTTAGATCAGGAATAAACCTTAATAAATCACATGAACTAGATGTACATTTGTATTTGTGCATACATTTTTTTTGCAATAACTTTTTTTTCTTAAGAGAATAGTCAGATATGCAGTCAATGTACCAGAATTATAGATGTATCCTTTATCACTTTTCCTCTTAGCACAACATAGGGTATGGGATAACCAGCTTTCTTGGAAAAAAAAAAAATATATGTTTTTGCTTTGAAGAGTGACTAAACTTTTATTCAAGTTGCTTTTAAACTCTTCTAAATAGCCCCAACATAATTTTTGCAATATACTTTATTAATTAATTATGTTGCTTTGCAACTTAAAAAGGTACCCAAGTTTCATGACAGTACTGCTTCTTAAACCCAAAGTTCATGATAGTACTGCTTCTTAAAACCGTACTGATCTGGTATAGAGAGCCTTGAGCTGACAGGAGCATGGGCACAGGCAGGAGCCCGCTCCAATCATCTAAAACCTGGCAGAGCACATCAGTACAGGGTACCGATGTGCTATGCCAGAATTAGCTTGAGGGGCATGCAGGCGGGACAGTGATCTGTGCTCCCTATTGTACAGCGTACTCTACAGCAGCAGAAATCTGTACATAGAAACATAGAATGTGTCGGCAGATAAGAACCATTTGGCCCATCTAGTCTGCCCAATATACTGAGTACTATGGATTGCCCCTGGCCCTATCTTATATGAAGGATGGCCTTATGCCTATCCCATGCATGCTTAAACTCCTTCACTGTATTTGCAGCTACCACTTCTGCAGGAAGGCTATTCCATGCATCCACTACTCTCTCAGTAAAGTAATAGTAACATAGTAACATAGTACATAAGGCCGAAAAAAGACATTTGTCCATCCAGTTCGGCCTGTTATCCTGCAAGTTGATCCAGAGGAAGGCAAAAAAAAAACCCTGTGAGGTAGAAGCCAATTTTCCTCACTTTAGGGGAATAAAAAATTCCTTCCCGACTCCAATCAGGCTATCAGAATAACTCCCTGGATCAACGACCCCTCTCTAGTAGCTATAGCCTGTAATATTATTACGCTCTAGAAACACATCCAGGCCCCTCTTGAATTCCTTTATTGTACTCACCATCACCACCTCCTCAGGCAGAGAGTTCCATAGTCTCACTGCTCTTACCGTAAAGAATCCTCTTCTATGTTTGTGTATAGAGTTGAGCGAACACCTGGATGTTCGGGTTCGAGAAGTTCGGCCGAACTTCCCGGAAATGTTCGGGTTCGGGATCCGAACCCGATCCGAACTTCGTCCCGAACCCGAACCCCATTGAAGTCAATGAGGACCCGAACTTTTGGGCACTAAAAAGGCTGTAAAACAGCCCAGGAAAGAGCTAGAGGGCTGCAAAAGGCAGCAACATGTAGGTAAATCCCCTGCAAACAAATGTGGATAGGGAAATGAATTAAAATTTAAATTAAAAAAATAGAAATGAACCAATATCAATTGGACAGAGGTCCCATAGCAGAGAATCTGGCTTCACGTCAGCAGAGAATCAGTCTCTTCATGCCATAGCAAAGAATCTGGCTTCATGTCAGCAGAGAATCAGTCTCTTAATGCCATAGCAGAGAATCTGGCTTCATGTCAGCGCAGAATCAGTCTTCATGTCATAGCAGAGAATCAGGCCTCACGTCACCCACCACTGGAACAGGCCACTGTCACACATTTAGGCCCCGGCACCCAGACAGAGGAGAGCGGTCCCGTAACAGAGAATCTGGCCTTATGTCAGCGCAGAATCTGTCTTCATGTCATAGCAGAGAATCAGGCTTCACGTCACCCACCACTGGAACAGGCCACTGTCACACATTTAGGCCCAGGCACCCAGGCAGAGGAGAGAGGTCCCGTAACAGAGAATCTGGCCTTATGTCAGCGCAGAATCTGTCTTCATGTCATAGCAGAGAATCAGGCATCACGTCACCCACCACTGGAACAGGCCACTGTCACACATTTAGGCCCAGGCAGAGGAGAGAGGTCCCGTAACAGAGAATCTGGCCTTATGTCAGCGCAGAATCTGTCTTCATGTCATAGCAGAGAATCAGGCTTCACGTCACCCACCACTGGAACAGGCCACTGTCACACATTTAGGCCCAGGCACCCAGGCAGAGGAGAGAGGTCCGTAACAGAGAATCTGGCCTTATGTCAGCGCAGAATCTGTATTCATGTCATAGCAGAGAATCAGGCTTCACGTCACCCACCACTGGAACAGGCCACTGTCACATATTTAGGCCCAGGCACCCAGGCAGAGGAGAGAGGTCCCGTAACAGAGAATCTGGCCTTATGTCAGCGCAGAATCTGTCTTCATGTCATAGCAGAGAATCAGGCTTCACGTCACCCACCACTGGAACAGGCCACTGTCACACATTTAGGCCCAGGCACCCAGGCAGAGGAGAGAGGTCCCGTAACAGAGAATCTGGCCTTATGTCAGCGCAGAATCTGTCTTCATGTCATAGCAGAGAATCAGGCTTCACGTCACCCACCACTGGAACAGGCCACTGTCACACATTTAGGCCCAGGCAGAGGAGAGAGGTCCCGTAACAGAGAATCTGGCCTTATGTCAGCGCAGAATCTGTCTTCATGTCATAGCAGAGAATCAGGCTTCACGTCACCCACCACTGGAACAGGCCACTGTCACACATTTAGGCCCAGGCAGAGGAGAGAGGTCCCGTAACAGAGAATCTGGCCTTATGTCAGCGCAGAATCTGTCTTCATGTCATAGCAGAGAATCAGGCTTCACGTCACCCACCACTGGAACAGGCCACTGTCACACATTTATGCCCAGGCACCAAGTCAGTGGTGTAGTACAGTCGATATGAACCACATGAAGTTTCACCAAATATCCAGTCTGCAGGTTTGCAATAGGGTCATACCAATATACAGGAGCTGCAGCAATGATCACTTGTTAAATATAGTTCCATATATTCATAAGCTGTTAGCAGAGAGTCAGGACATGCTAAATAAACCTCTTCAAATGTGCTATTAGATAACTGAGGAAAGTTTTAACAGACAGAGTCTTTACAGTGGACTCTTCCAGAAAGCCCCCTGTGTATTCTGCTACTTGGTTTGGTCTCCTCAGTGCAGACATTTACTGTGAAGGAGGTAGGATCTCTGTCTAAGTTCTCTAAAGCTAAAGTTCATTTATCTATTGTAAAAAGTTATAATATATACCCATAATAGTTCTGTAGAATGTAAAGAGGTGACTGTATGTTTTTTATCAGCCTTTAAACCCTGCAGCACATGCTAGGCTGAGTAGATGATGTACAGTTAAAGAGACATGTGTTCTTCCTAAAATGGCTGCAAGACATGCTGTATTCCAGGTCACCCTGCTGCAATATCTTTGTAAATGATTTTCTCTTGTTCATTTTTCTGTATGCTTTGTTATATCCTGTAACATGTATGTGGGAATGTAATATAATGAGTGCCTGTTATGATATAGGTGGGCTGGTGACCTGGCTGTATACCACATAGTGGCAGTGTTTCCCTGTTGTATTACAGGCTCCAGCCAAGTGCACTACACCTCAATAAAGCTTTAAACCACAGAAGACCTGAGTGTCGTCCCTTAGAGTCCACTTTATGCCTGGAGGAGCTGGTGACCGAGTGAGTGTGAAAGCTGGAGGTGTCACAGATGGTGCAAGGAAAAGAGGGTTACATTTGGTGCCGTGACTCGGATGTCATCATTCTGCTCAAAGTGACCAGTGAAGATACCTAAAGTCACCAGTGTGCGAGTTCTGAGGTGATTGTGCCACGGCGAAGCTGCTAGGCGGCAGATTGACCTTATTAGCGGTTTATATCCTCTCAGGAATAGAAGATGAGTGGACGAGCCAGAGCCCGCGGAAGAGCATGTGCCAGGGGGCAGCCCAGCCAAGGACAGCCTGGACAGGAGCAAGAGGCTCAAGAACCTAGACGCATTGAAAGACCCCAGCAGCCACCAGCCGAGCCTTTGCTTGTGGGAAGAGGGCGCCAGAGAGGCCCGCCAGTAGTGGAGAGACCTCCGACTGATGTTTTGCAGCTTTCAGCTGGATTTCAGGACATATCCCTCGGAGAACGGGGTGGCCGCAGGCGTGACTTCCATGACCTTGGAGTGAACACCCGGCAGACCATTGAATAGAGATGTGAGACCTGTTTTTTTTTTGCGCTGTGTGACAGTTATAGGTTTAATCACAGAATGACACTTCTATCAGCACGCTAGCGTGTGTCTTAGGTTTCTCTGAATGACACTATCAATAACTTCAATGTAAGATTTTCTTTTTGGGATAGATTTCAAGTAGGCCTGAAATACCACAAACTAGTTATTTTCAGAATGGCAAATTTGGGAATGCTTTTTCAACCCAGAACAAAAAGTCTGCTTTGACAGTCACTACAAATAACTTGACCAGCTAAAACTGTGCAGATTTGGTTGAATAGAGATGTGAGACCTGTTTTTTTTTGCGCTGTGTGACAGTTATAGGTTTAATCACAGAATGACACTTCTATCAGCACGCTAGCGTGTGTCTTAGGTTTTTCTGAATGACACTATCAATAACTTCAATGTAAGATTTTCTTTTTGGGATAGATTTCAAATAGGCCTGAAATACCACAAACTAGTTATTTTCAGAATGGCAAATTTGGGAATGCTTTTTCAACCCAGAACAAAAAGTCTGCTTTGACGGTCACTACAAATAACTTGACCAGCTAAAACTGTGCAGATTTGGTTGAATAGAGATGTGAAACCTGTTTTTGTTTGCGCTGTGTGACGGTTATAGGTTTAATCACAGAATGACACTTCTATCAGCACGCTAGCGTGTGTCTTAGGTTTTTCTGAATGACACTATCAATAACTTCAATGTAAGATTTTCTTTTTGGGATAGATTTCAAATAGGCCTGAAATACCACAAACTAGTTATTTTCAGAATGGCAAATTTGGGAATGCTTTTTCAACCCAGAACAAAAAGTCTGCTTTGACGGTCACTACAAATAACTTGACCAGCTAAAACTGTGCAGATTTGGTTGAATAGAGATGTGAGACCTGTTTTTTTTTTGCGCTGTGTGACAGTTATACGTTTAATCACAGAATGACACTTCTATCAGCACGCTAGCGTGTGTCTTAGGTTTTTCTGAATGACACTATCAATAACTTCAATGTAAGATTTTCTTTTTGGGATAGATTTCAAGTAGGCCTGAAATACCACAAACTAGTTATTTTCAGAATGGCAAATTTGGGAATGCTTTTTCAACCCAGAACAAAAAGTCTGCTTTGACGGTCACTACAAATAACTTGACCAGCTAAAACTGTGCAGATTTGGTTGAATAGAGATGTGAGACCTGTTTTTTTTTGCGCTGTGTGACAGTTATACGTTTAATCACAGAATGACACTTCTATCAGCACGCTAGCGTGTGTCTTAGGTTTTTCTGAATGACACTATCAATAACTTCAATGTAAGATTTTCTTTTTGGGATAGATTTCAAGTAGGCCTCAAATACCACAAACTAGTTATTTTCAGAATGGCAAATTTGGGAATGCTTTTTCAACCCAGAACAAAAAGTCTGCTTTGACGGTCACTACAAATAACTTGACCAGCTAAAACTGTGCAGATTTGGTTGAATAGAGATGTGAGACCTGTTTTTTTTTGCGCTGTGTGACAGTTATAGGTTTAATCACAGAATGACACTTCTATCAGCACGCTAGCGTGTGTCTTAGGTTTTTCTGAATGACACTATCAATAACTTCAATGTAAGATTTTCTTTTTGGGATAGATTTCAAGTAGGCCTGAAATACCACAAACTAGTTATTTTCAGAATGGCAAATTTGGGAATGCTTTTTCAACCCAGAACAAAAAGTCTGCTTTGATGGTCACTACAAAAAACTTGACCAGCTAAAACTGTGCAGATTTGGTTGAATAGAGATGTGAGACCTGTTTTTTTTTGCGCTGTGTGACAGTTATAGGTTTAATCACAGAATGACACTTCTATCAGCACGCTAGCGTGTGTCTTAGGTTTTTGTGAATGACACTATCAATAACTTCAATGTAAGATTTTCTTTTTGGGATAGATTTCAAGTAGGCCTGAAATACCACAAACTAGTTATTTTCAGAATGGCAAATTTGGGAATGCTTTTTCAACCCAGAACAAAAAGTCTGCTTTGACGGTCACTACAAATAACTTGACCAGCTAAAACTGTGCAGATTTGGTTGAATAGAGATGTGAGACCTGTTTTTGTTTGCGCTGTGTGACAGTTATAGGTTTAATCACAGAATGACACTTCTATCAGCACGCTAGCGTGTGTCTTAGGTTTTTCTGAATGACACTATCAATAACTTCAATGTAAGATTTTCTTTTTGGGATAGATTTCAAGTAGGCCTGAAATACCACAAACTAGTTATTTTCAGAATGGCAAATTTGGGAATGCTTTTTCAACCCAGAACAAAAAGTCTGCTTTGACGGTCACTACAAATAACTTGACCAGCTAAAACTGTGCAGATTTGGTTGAATAGAGATGTGAGACCTGTTTTTTTTTGCGCTGTGTGACAGTTATAGGTTTAATCACAGAATGACACTTCTATCAGCACGCTAGCGTGTGTCTTAGGTTTTTGTGAATGACACTATCAATAACTTCAATGTAAGATTTTCTTTTTGGGATAGATTTCAAGTAGGCCTGAAATACCACAAACTAGTTATTTTCAGAATGGCAAATTTGGGAATGCTTTTTCAACCCAGAACAAAAAGTCTGCTTTGACGGTCACTACAAATAACTTGACCAGCTAAAACTGTGCAGATTTGGTTGAATAGAGATGTGAGACCTGTTTTTTTTTGCGCTGTGTGACAGTTATAGGTTTAATCACAGAATGACACTTCTATCAGCACGCTAGCGTGTGTCTTAGGTTTTAGTGAATGACACTATCAATAACTTCAATGTAAGATTTTCTTTTTGGGATAGATTTCAAGTAGGCCTGAAATACCACAAACTAGTTATTTTCAGAATGGCAAATTTGGGAATGCTTTTTCAACCCAGAACAAAAAGTCTGCTTTGACGGTCACTACAAATAACTTGACCAGCTAAAACTGTGCAGATTTGGTTGAATAGAGATGTGAGACCTGTTTTTTTTTGCGCTGTGTGACAGTTATAGGTTTAATCACAGAATGACACTTCTATCAGCACGCTAGCGTGTGTCTTAGGTTTTTCTGAATGACACTATCAATAACTTCAATGTAAGATTTTCTTTTTGGGATAGATTTCAAGTAGGCCTGAAATACCACAAACTAGTTATTTTCAGAATGGCAAATTTGGGAATGCTTTTTCAACCCAGAACAAAAAGTCTGCTTTGACGGTCACTACAAATAACTTGACCAGCTAAAACTGTGCAGATTTGGTTGAATAGAGATGTGAGACCTGTTTTTTTTTTGCGCTGTGTGACAGTTATAGGTTTAATCACAGAATGACACTTCTATCAGCACGCTAGCGTGTGTCTTAGGTTTTTCTGAATGACACTATCAATAACTTCAATGTAAGATTTTCTTTTTGGGATAGATTTCAAATAGGCCTGAAATACCACAAACTAGTTATTTTCAGAATGGCAAATTTGGGAATGCTTTTTCAACCCAGAACAAAAAGTCTGCTTTGACGGTCACTACAAATAACTTGACCAGCTAAAACTGTGCAGATTTGGTTGAATAGAGATGTGAGACCTGGTTTTTTTTGCGCTGTGTGACAGTTATAGGTTTAATCACAGAATGACACTTCTATCAGCACGCTAGCGTGTGTCTTAGGTTTTTCTGAATGACACTATCAATAACTTCAATGTAAGATTTTCTTTTTGGGATAGATTTCAAAAAGGCCTGAAATACCACAAACTAGTTATTTTCAGAATGGCAAATTTGGGAATGCTTTTTCAACCCAGAACAAAAAGTCTGCTTTGATGGTCACTACAAATAACTTGACCAGCTAAAACTGTGCAGATTTGGTTGAATAGAGATGTGAGACCTGTTTTTTTTTGCGCTGTGTGACAGTTATAGGTTTAATCACAGAATGACACTTCTATCAGCACGCTAGCGTGTGTCTTAGGTTTTTGTGAATGACACTATCAATAACTTCAATGTAAGATTTTCTTTTTGGGATAGATTTCAAGTAGGCCTGAAATACCACAAACTAGTTATTTTCAGAATGGCAAATTTGGGAATGCTTTTTCAACCCAGAACAAAAAGTCTGCTTTGACGGTCACTACAAATAACTTGACCAGCTAAAACTGTGCAGATTTGGTTGAATAGAGATGTGAGACCTGTTTTTTTTTGCGCTGTGTGACAGTTATACGTTTAATCACAGAATGACACTTCTATCAGCACGCTAGCGTGTGTCTTAGGTTTTTCTGAATGACACTATCAATAACTTCAATGTAAGATTTTCTTTTTGGGATAGATTTCAAGTAGGCCTGAAATACCACAAACTAGTTATTTTCAGAATGGCAAATTTGGGAATGCTTTTTCAACCCAGAACAAAAAGTCTGCTTTGACGGTCACTACAAATAACTTGACCAGCTAAAACTGTGCAGATTTGGTTGAATAGAGATGTGAGACCTGTTTTTGTTTGCGCTGTGTGACAGTTATAGGTTTAATCACAGAATGACACTTCTATCAGCACGCTAGCGTGTGTCTTAGGTTTTTCTGAATGACACTATCAATAACTTCAATGTAAGATTTTCTTTTTGGGATAGATTTCAAGTAGGCCTGAAATACCACAAACTAGTTATTTTCAGAATGGCAAATTTGGGAATGCTTTTTCAA
This sequence comes from Bufo bufo, assembly GCF_905171765.1. Taxonomy (NCBI): domain Eukaryota; kingdom Metazoa; phylum Chordata; class Amphibia; order Anura; family Bufonidae; genus Bufo; species Bufo bufo. The sequence continues at coordinate 562,148,286 of NC_053392.1, read as the reverse complement.
CCCAGAACAAAAAGTCTGCTTTGACGGTCACTACAAATAACTTAACCAGCTAAAACTGTGCAGATTTGGTTGAATAGAGATGTGAGACCTGTTTTTTTTTTGCGCTGTGTGACAGTTATAGGTTTAATCACAGAATGACACTTCTATCAGCACGCTAGCGTGTGTCTTAGGTTTTTGTGAATGACACTATCAATAACTTCAATGTAAGATTTTCTTTTTGGGATAGATTTCAAGTAGGCCTGAAATACCACAAACTAGTTATTTTCAGAATGGCAAATTTGGGAATGCTTTTTCAACCCAGAACAAAAAGTCTGCTTTGACGGTCACTACAAATAACTTGACCAGCTAAAACTGTGCAGATTTGGTTGAATAGAGATGTGAGACCTGTTTTTGTTTGCGCTGTGTGACAGTCATAGGTTTAATCACAGAATGACACTTCTATCAGCACGCTAGCGTGTGTCTTAGGTTTTTGTGAATGACACTATCAATAACTTCAATGTAAGATTTTCTTTTTGGGATAGATTTCAAGTAGGCCTGAAATACCACAAACTAGTTATTTTCAGAATGGCAAATTTGGGAATGCTTTTTCAACCCAGAACAAAAAGTCTGCTTTGACGGTCACTACAAATAACTTGACCAGCTAAAACTGTGCAGATTTGGTTGAATAGAGATGTGAGACCTGTTTTTTTTTGCGCTGTGTGACAGTTATAGGTTTAATCACAGAATGACACTTCTATCAGCACGCTAGCGTGTGTCTTAGGTTTTTGTGAATGACACTATCAATAACTTCAATGTAAGATTTTCTTTTTGGGATAGATTTCAAGTAGGCCTGAAATACCACAAACTAGTTATTTTCAGAATGGCAAATTTGGGAATGCTTTTTCAACCCAGAACAAAAAGTCTGCTTTGACGGTCACTACAAATAACTTGACCAGCTAAAACTGTGCAGATTTGGTTGAATAGAGATGTGAGACCTGTTTTTTTTTGCGCTGTGTGACAGTTATAGGTTTAATCACAGAATGACACTTCTATCAGCACGCTAGCGTGTGTCTTAGGTTTTTGTGAATGACACTATCAATAACTTCAATGTAAGATTTTCTTTTTGGGATAGATTTCAAGTAGGCCTGAAATACCACAAACTAGTTATTTTCAGAATGGCAAATTTGGGAATGCTTTTTCAACCCAGAACAAAAAGTCTGCTTTGACGGTCACTACAAATAACTTGACCAGCTAAAACTGTGCAGATTTGGTTGAATAGAGATGTGAGACCTGTTTTTTTTTGCGCTGTGTGACAGTTATAGGTTTAATCACAGAATGACACTTCTATCAGCACGCTAGCGTGTGTCTTAGGTTTTTCTGAATGACACTATCAATAACTTCAATGTAAGATTTTCTTTTTGGGATAGATTTCAAGTAGGCCTGAAATACCACAAACTAGTTATTTTCAGAATGGCAAATTTGGGAATGCTTTTTCAACCCAGAACAAAAAGTCTGCTTTGACGGTCACTACAAATAACTTGACCAGCTAAAACTGTGCAGATTTGGTTGAATAGAGATGTGAGACCTGTTTTTTTTTGCGCTGTGTGACAGTTATAGGTTTAATCACAGAATGACACTTCTATCAGCACGCTAGCGTGTGTCTTAGGTTTTTCTGAATGACACTATCAATAACTTCAATGTAAGATTTTCTTTTTGGGATAGATTTCAAAAAGGCCTGAAATACCACAAACTAGTTATTTTCAGAATGGCAAATTTGGGAATGCTTTTTCAACCCAGAACAAAAAGTCTGCTTTGATGGTCACTACAAATAACTTGACCAGCTAAAACTGTGCAGATTTGGTTGAATAGAGATGTGAGACCTGTTTTTTTTTGCGCTGTGTGACAGTTATAGGTTTAATCACAGAATGACACTTCTATCAGCACGCTAGCGTGTGTCTTAGGTTTTTGTGAATGACACTATCAATAACTTCAATGTAAGATTTTCTTTTTGGGATAGATTTCAAGTAGGCCTGAAATACCACAAACTAGTTATTTTCAGAATGGCAAATTTGGGAATGCTTTTTCAACCCAGAACAAAAAGTCTGCTTTGACGGTCACTACAAATAACTTGACCAGCTAAAACTGTGCAGATTTGGTTGAATAGAGATGTGAGACCTGTTTTTTTTTGCGCTGTGTGACAGTTATACGTTTAATCACAGAATGACACTTCTATCAGCACGCTAGCGTGTGTCTTAGGTTTTTCTGAATGACACTATCAATAACTTCAATGTAAGATTTTCTTTTTGGGATAGATTTCAAGTAGGCCTGAAATACCACAAACTAGTTATTTTCAGAATGGCAAATTTGGGAATGCTTTTTCAACCCAGAACAAAAAGTCTGCTTTGACGGTCACTACAAATAACTTGACCAGCTAAAACTGTGCAGATTTGGTTGAATAGAGATGTGAGACCTGTTTTTTTTTGCGCTGTGTGACAGTTATAGGTTTAATCACAGAATGACACTTCTATCAGCACGCTAGCGTGTGTCTTAGGTTTTTCTGAATGACACTATCAATAACTTCAATGTAAGATTTTCTTTTTGGGATAGATTTCAAGTAGGCCTCAAATACCACAAACTAGTTATTTTCAGAATGGCAAATTTGGGAATGCTTTTTCAACCCAGAACAAAAAGTCTGCTTTGACGGTCACTACAAATAACTTGACCAGCTAAAACTGTGCAGATTTGGTTGAATAGAGATGTGAGACCTGTTTTTTTTTGCGCTGTGTGACAGTTATAGGTTTAATCACAGAATGACACTTCTATCAGCACGCTAGCGTGTGTCTTAGGTTTTTCTGAATGACACTATCAATAACTTCAATGTAAGATTTTCTTTTTGGGATAGATTTCAAGTAGGCCTGAAATACCACAAACTAGTTATTTTCAGAATGGCAAATTTGGGAATGCTTTTTCAACCCAGAACAAAAAGTCTGCTTTGATGGTCACTACAAATAACTTGACCAGCTAAAACTGTGCAGATTTGGTTGAATAGAGATGTGAGACCTGTTTTTTTTTGCGCTGTGTGACAGTTATAGGTTTAATCACAGAATGACACTTCTATCAGCACGCTAGCGTGTGTCTTAGGTTTTTGTGAATGACACTATCAATAACTTCAATGTAAGATTTTCTTTTTGGGATAGATTTCAAGTAGGCCTGAAATACCACAAACTAGTTATTTTCAGAATGGCAAATTTGGGAATGCTTTTTCAACCCAGAACAAAAAGTCTGCTTTGACGGTCACTACAAATAACTTGACCAGCTAAAACTGTGCAGATTTGGTTGAATAGAGATGTGAGACCTGTTTTTGTTTGCGCTGTGTGACAGTTATAGGTTTAATCACAGAATGACACTTCTATCAGCACGCTAGCGTGTGTCTTAGGTTTTTCTGAATGACACTATCAATAACTTCAATGTAAGATTTTCTTTTTGGGATAGATTTCAAGTAGGCCTGAAATACCACAAACTAGTTATTTTCAGAATGGCAAATTTGGGAATGCTTTTTCAACCCAGAACAAAAAGTCTGCTTTGACGGTCACTACAAATAACTTAACCAGCTAAAACTGTGCAGATTTGGTTGAATAGAGATGTGAGACCTGGTTTTTTTTTGCGCTGTGTGACAGTTATAGGTTTAATCACAGAATGACACTTCTATCAGCACGCTAGCGTGTGTCTTAGGTTTTTGTGAATGACACTATCAATAACTTCAATGTAAGATTTTCTTTTTGGGATAGATTTCAAATAGGCCTGAAATACCACAAACTAGTTATTTTCAGAATGGCAAATTTGGGAATGCTTTTTCAACCCAGAACAAAAAGTCTGCTTTGACGGTCACTACAAATAACTTGACCAGCTAAAACTGTGCAGATTTGGTTGAATAGAGATGTGAGACCTGTTTTTGTTTGCGCTGTGTGACAGTTATAGGTTTAATCACAGAATGACACTTCTATCAGCACGCTAGCGTGTGTCTTAGGTTTTTCTGAATGACACTATCAATAACTTCAATGTAAGATTTTCTTTTTGGGATAGATTTCAAGTAGGCCTGAAATACCACAAACTAGTTATTTTCAGAATGGCAAATTTGGGAATGCTTTTTCAACCCAGAACAAAAAGTCTGCTTTGACGGTCACTACAAATAACTTGACCAGCTAAAACTGTGCAGATTTGGTTGAATAGAGATGTGAGACCTGTTTTTTTTTGCGCTGTGTGACAGTTATAGGTTTAATCACAGAATGACACTTCTATCAGCACGCTAGCGTGTGTCTTAGGTTTTTGTGAATGACACTATCAATAACTTCAATGTAAGATTTTCTTTTTGGGATAGATTTCAAGTAGGCCTGAAATACCACAAACTAGTTATTTTCAGAATGGCAAATTTGGGAATGATTTTTCAACCCAGAACAAAAAGTCTGCTTTGACGGTCACTACAAATAACTTGACCAGCTAAAACTGTGCAGATTTGGTTGAATAGAGATGTGAGACCTGTTTTTTTTTGCGCTGTGTGACAGTTATAGGTTTAATCACAGAATGACACTTCTATCAGCACGCTAGCGTGTGTCTTAGGTTTTTCTGAATGACACTATCAATAACTTCAATGTAAGATTTTCTTTTTGGGATAGATTTCAAGTAGGCCTGAAATACCACAAACTAGTTATTTTCAGAATGGCAAATTTGGGAATGCTTTTTCAACCCAGAACAAAAAGTCTGCTTTGACGGTCACTACAAATAACTTGACCAGCTAAAACTGTGCAGATTTGGTTGAATAGAGATGTGAGACCTGTTTTTTTTTGCGCTGTGTGACAGTTATAGGTTTAATCACAGAATGACACTTCTATCAGCACGCTAGCGTGTGTCTTAGGTTTGTGTGAATGACACTATCAATAACTTCAATGTAAGATTTTCTTTTTGGGATAGATTTCAAGTAGGCCTGAAATACCACAAACTAGTTATTTTCAGAATGGCAAATTTGGGAATGCTTTTTCAACCCAGAACAAAAAGTCTGCTTTGACGGTCACTACAAATAACTTGACCAGCTAAAACTGTGCAGATTTGGTTGAATAGAGATGTGAGACCTGTTTTTTTTTGCGCTGTGTGACAGTTATAGGTTTAATCACAGAATGACACTTCTATCAGCACGCTAGCGTGTGTCTTAGGTTTTTCTGAATGACACTATCAATAACTTCAATGTAAGATTTTCTTTTTGGGATAGATTTCAAGTAGGCCTGAAATACCACAAACTAGTTATTTTCAGAATGGCAAATTTGGGAATGCTTTTTCAACCCAGAACAAAAAGTCTGCTTTGACGGTCACTACAAATAACTTGACCAGCTAAAACTGTGCAGATTTGGTTGAATAGAGATGTGAGACCTGTTTTTTTTTGCGCTGTGTGACAGTTATAGGTTTAATCACAGAATGACACTTCTATCAGCACGCTAGCGTGTGTCTTAGGTTTTTCTGAATGACACTATCAATAACTTCAATGTAAGATTTTCTTTTTGGGATAGATTTCAAAAAGGCCTGAAATACCACAAACTAGTTATTTTCAGAATGGCAAATTTGGGAATGCTTTTTCAACCCAGAACAAAAAGTCTGCTTTGATGGTCACTACAAATAACTTGACCAGCTAAAACTGTGCAGATTTGGTTGAATAGAGATGTGAGACCTGTTTTTTTTTGCGCTGTGTGACAGTTATAGGTTTAATCACAGAATGACACTTCTATCAGCACGCTAGCGTGTGTCTTAGGTTTTTGTGAATGACACTATCAATAACTTCAATGTAAGATTTTCTTTTTGGGATAGATTTCAAGTAGGCCTGAAATACCACAAACTAGTTATTTTCAGAATGGCAAATTTGGGAATGCTTTTTCAACCCAGAACAAAAAGTCTGCTTTGACGGTCACTACAAATAACTTGACCAGCTAAAACTGTGCAGATTTGGTTGAATAGAGATGTGAGACCTGTTTTTTTTTGCGCTGTGTGACAGTTATACGTTTAATCACAGAATGACACTTCTATCAGCACGCTAGCGTGTGTCTTAGGTTTTTCTGAATGACACTATCAATAACTTCAATGTAAGATTTTCTTTTTGGGATAGATTTCAAGTAGGCCTGAAATACCACAAACTAGTTATTTTCAGAATGGCAAATTTGGGAATGCTTTTTCAACCCAGAACAAAAAGTCTGCTTTGACGGTCACTACAAATAACTTGACCAGCTAAAACTGTGCAGATTTGGTTGAATAGAGATGTGAGACCTGTTTTTTTTTGCGCTGTGTGACAGTTATACGTTTAATCACAGAATGACACTTCTATCAGCACGCTAGCGTGTGTCTTAGGTTTTTCTGAATGACACTATCAATAACTTCAATGTAAGATTTTCTTTTTGGGATAGATTTCAAGTAGGCCTCAAATACCACAAACTAGTTATTTTCAGAATGGCAAATTTGGGAATGCTTTTTCAACCCAGAACAAAAAGTCTGCTTTGACGGTCACTACAAATAACTTGACCAGCTAAAACTGTGCAGATTTGGTTGAATAGAGATGTGAGACCTGTTTTTTTTTGCGCTGTGTGACAGTTATAGGTTTAATCACAGAATGACACTTCTATCAGCACGCTAGCGTGTGTCTTAGGTTTTTCTGAATGACACTATCAATAACTTCAATGTAAGATTTTCTTTTTGGGATAGATTTCAAGTAGGCCTGAAATACCACAAACTAGTTATTTTCAGAATGGCAAATTTGGGAATGCTTTTTCAACCCAGAACAAAAAGTCTGCTTTGATGGTCACTACAAATAACTTGACCAGCTAAAACTGTGCAGATTTGGTTGAATAGAGATGTGAGACCTGTTTTTTTTTGCGCTGTGTGACAGTTATAGGTTTAATCACAGAATGACACTTCTATCAGCACGCTAGCGTGTGTCTTAGGTTTTTGTGAATGACACTATCAATAACTTCAATGTAAGATTTTCTTTTTGGGATAGATTTCAAGTAGGCCTGAAATACCACAAACTAGTTATTTTCAGAATGGCAAATTTGGGAATGCTTTTTCAACCCAGAACAAAAAGTCTGCTTTGACGGTCACTACAAATAACTTGACCAGCTAAAACTGTGCAGATTTGGTTGAATAGAGATGTGAGACCTGTTTTTGTTTGCGCTGTGTGACAGTTATAGGTTTAATCACAGAATGACACTTCTATCAGCACGCTAGCGTGTGTCTTAGGTTTTTCTGAATGACACTATCAATAACTTCAATGTAAGATTTTCTTTTTGGGATAGATTTCAAGTAGGCCTGAAATACCACAAACTAGTTATTTTCAGAATGGCAAATTTGGGAATGCTTTTTCAACCCAGAACAAAAAGTCTGCTTTGACGGTCACTACAAATAACTTAACCAGCTAAAACTGTGCAGATTTGGTTGAATAGAGATGTGAGACCTGGTTTTTTTTGCGCTGTGTGACAGTTATAGGTTTAATCACAGAATGACACTTCTATCAGCACGCTAGCGTGTGTCTTAGGTTTTTGTGAATGACACTATCAATAACTTCAATGTAAGATTTTCTTTTTGGGATAGATTTCAAGTAGGCCTGAAATACCACAAACTAGTTATTTTCAGAATGGCAAATTTGGGAATGCTTTTTCAACCCAGAACAAAAAGTCTGCTTTGACGGTCACTACAAATAACTTGACCAGCTAAAACTGTGCAGATTTGGTTGAATAGAGATGTGAGACCTGTTTTTGTTTGCGCTGTGTGACAGTTATAGGTTTAATCACAGAATGACACTTCTATCAGCACGCTAGCGTGTGTCTTAGGTTTTTCTGAATGACACTATCAATAACTTCAATGTAAGATTTTCTTTTTGGGATAGATTTCAAGTAGGCCTGAAATACCACAAACTAGTTATTTTCAGAATGGCAAATTTGGGAATGCTTTTTCAACCCAGAACAAAAAGTCTGCTTTGACGGTCACTACAAATAACTTGACCAGCTAAAACTGTGCAGATTTGGTTGAATAGAGATGTGAGACCTGTTTTTTTTTGCGCTGTGTGACAGTTATAGGTTTAATCACAGAATGACACTTCTATCAGCACGCTAGCGTGTGTATTAGGTTTTTGTGAATGACACTATCAATAACTTCAATGTAAGATTTTCTTTTTGGGATAGATTTCAAGTAGGCCTGAAATACCACAAACTAGTTATTTTCAGAATGGCAAATTTGGGAATGATTTTTCAACCCAGAACAAAAAGTCTGCTTTGACGGTCACTACAAATAACTTGACCAGCTAAAACTGTGCAGATTTGGTTGAATAGAGATGTGAGACCTGTTTTTTTTTGCGCTGTGTGACAGTTATAGGTTTAATCACAGAATGACACTTCTATCAGCACGCTAGCGTGTGTCTTAGGTTTTTCTGAATGACACTATCAATAACTTCAATGTAAGATTTTCTTTTTGGGATAGATTTCAAGTAGGCCTGAAATACCACAAACTAGTTATTTTCAGAATGGCAAATTTGGGAATGCTTTTTCAACCCAGAACAAAAAGTCTGCTTTGACGGTCACTACAAATAACTTGACCAGCTAAAACTGTGCAGATTTGGTTGAATAGAGATGTGAGACCTGTTTTTTTTTGCGCTGTGTGACAGTTATAGGTTTAATCACAGAATGACACTTCTATCAGCACGCTAGCGTGTGTCTTAGGTTTTTGTGAATGACACTATCAATAACTTCAATGTAAGATTTTCTTTTTGGGATAGATTTCAAGTAGGCCTGAAATACCACAAACTAGTTATTTTCAGAATGGCAAATTTGGGAATGCTTTTTCAACCCAGAACAAAAAGTCTGCTTTGACGGTCACTACAAATAACTTGACCAGCTAAAACTGTGCAGATTTGGTTGAATAGAGATGTGAGACCTGTTTTTTTTTGCGCTGTGTGACAGTTATAGGTTTAATCACAGAATGACACTTCTATCAGCACGCTAGCGTGTGTCTTAGGTTTTTCTGAATGACACTATCAATAACTTCAATGTAAGATTTTCTTTTTGGGATAGATTTCAAGTAGGCCTGAAATACCACAAACTAGTTATTTTCAGAATGGCAAATTTGGGAATGCTTTTTCAACCCAGAACAAAAAGTCTGCTTTGACGGTCACTACAAATAACTTGACCAGCTAAAACTGTGCAGATTTGGTTGAATAGAGATGTGAGACCTGTTTTTTTTTGCGCTGTGTGACAGTTATAGGTTTAATCACAGAATGACACTTCTATCAGCACGCTAGCGTGTGTCTTAGGTTTTTCTGAATGACACTATCAATAACTTCAATGTAAGATTTTCTTTTTGGGATAGATTTCAAAAAGGCCTGAAATACCACAAACTAGTTATTTTCAGAATGGCAAATTTGGGAATGCTTTTTCAACCCAGAACAAAAAGTCTGCTTTGATGGTCACTACAAATAACTTGACCAGCTAAAACTGTGCAGATTTGGTTGAATAGAGATGTGAGACCTGTTTTTTTTTGCGCTGTGTGACAGTTATAGGTTTAATCACAGAATGACACTTCTATCAGCACGCTAGCGTGTGTCTTAGGTTTTTCTGAATGACACTATCAATAACTTCAATGTAAGATTTTCTTTTTGGGATAGATTTCAAGTAGGCCTGAAATACCACAAACTAGTTATTTTCAGAATGGCAAATTTGGGAATGCTTTTTCAACCCAGAACAAAAAGTCTGCTTTGACGGTCACTACAAATAACTTGACCAGCTAAAACTGTGCAGATTTGGTTGAATAGAGATGTGAGACCTGTTTTTTTTTGCGCTGTGTGACAGTTATAGGTTTAATCACAGAATGACACTTCTATCAGCACGCTAGCGTGTGTCTTAGGTTTTTGTGAATGACACTATCAATAACTTCAATGTAAGATTTTCTTTTTGGGATAGATTTCAAGTAGGCCTGAAATATCACAAATTAGTTATTTTCAGAATGGCAAATTTGGGAATGCTTTTTCAACCCAGAACAAAAAGTCTGCTTTGACGGTCACTACAAATAACTTGACCAGCTAAAACTGTGCAGATTTGGTTGAATAGAGATGTGAGACCTGTTTTTTTTTGCGCTGTGTGACAGTTATAGGTTTAATCACAGAATGACACTTCTATCAGCACGCTAGCGTGTGTCTTAGGTTTTTGTGAATGACACTATCAATAACTTCAATGTAAGATTTTCTTTTTGGGATAGATTTCAAGTAGGCCTGAAATACCACAAACTAGTTATTTTCAGAATGGCAAATTTGGGAATGCTTTTTCAACCCAGAACAAAAAGTCTGCTTTGACGGTCACTACAAATAACTTGACCAGCTAAAACTGTGCAGATTTGGTTGAATAGAGATGTGAGACCTGTTTTTTTTTGCGCTGTGTGACAGTTATAGGTTTAATCACAGAATGACACTTCTATCAGCACGCTAGCGTGTGTCTTAGGTTTTTCTAAATGACACTATCAATAACTTCAATGTAAGATTTTCTTTTTGGGATAGATTTCAAATAGGCCTGAAATACCACAAACTAGTTATTTTCAGAATGGCAAATTTGGGAATGCTTTTTCAACCCAGAACAAAAAGTCTGCTTTGACGGTCACTACAAATAACTTGACCAGCTAAAACTGTGCAGATTTGGTTGAATAGAGATGTGAGACCTGTTTTTTTTTGCGCTGTGTGACAGTTATAGGTTTAATCACAGAATGACACTTCTATCAGCACGCTAGCGTGTGTCTTAGGTTTTTCTGAATGACACTATCAATAACTTCAATGTAAGATTTTCTTTTTGGGATAGATTTCAAATAGGCCTGAAATACCACAAACTAGTTATTTTCAGAATGGCAAATTTGGGAATGCTTTTTCAACCCAGAACAAAAAGTCTGCTTTGATGGTCACTACAAATAACTTGACCAGCTAAAACTGTGCAGATTTGGTTGAATAGAGATGTGAGACCTGTTTTTTTTTGCGCTGTGTGACAGTTATAGGTTTAATCACAGAATGACACTTCTATCAGCACGCTAGCGTGTGTCTTAGGTTTTTGTGAATGACACTATCAATAACTTCAATGTAAGATTTTCTTTTTGGGATAGATTTCAAGTAGGCCTGAAATACCACAAACTAGTTATTTTCAGAATGGCAAATTTGGGAAAGCTTTTTCAACCCAGAACAAAAAGTCTGCTTTGACGGTCACTACAAATAACTTAACCAGCTAAAACTGTGCAGATTTGGTTGAATAGAGATGTGAGACCTGGTTTTGTTTGCGCTGTGTGACAGTTATAGGTTTAATCACAGAATGACACTTCTATCAGCACGCTAGCGTGTGTCTTAGGTTTTTCTGAATGACACTATCAATAACTTCAATGTAAGATTTTCTTTTTGGGATAGATTTCAAGTAGGCCTGAAATACCACAAACTAGTTATTTTCAGAATGGCAAATTTGGGAATGCTTTTTCAACCCAGAACAAAAAGTCTGCTTTGACGGTCACTACAAATAACTTAACCAGCTAAAACTGTGCAGATTTGGTTGAATAGAGATGTGAGACCTGGTTTTTTTTGCGCTGTGTGACAGTTATAGGTTTAATCACAGAATGACACTTCTATCAGCACGCTAGCGTGTGTCTTAGGTTTTTGTGAATGACACTATCAATTACTTCAATGTAAGATTTTCTTTTTGGGATAGATTTCAAGTAGGCCTGAAATACCACAAACTAGTTTTTTCAGAATGGCAAATTTGGGAATGCTTTTTCAACCCAGAACAAAAAGTCTGCTTTGACGGTCACTACAAATAACTTGACCAGCTAAAACTGTGCAGATTTGGTTGAATAGAGATGTGAGACCTGTTTTTTTTTGCGCTGTGTGACAGTTATAGGTTTAATCACAGAATGACACTTCTATCAGCACGCTAGCGTGTGTCTTAGGTTTTTCTGAATGACACTATCAATAACTTCAATGTAAGATTTTCTTTTTGGGATAGATTTCAAGTAGGCCTGAAATACCACAAACTAGTTATTTTCAGAATGGCAAATTTGGGAATGCTTTTTCAACCCAGAACAAAAAGTCTGCTTTGACGGTCACTACAAATAACTTGACCAGCTAAAACTGTGCAGATTTGGTTGAATAGAGATGTGAGACCTGTTTTTTTTTGCGCTGTGTGACAGTTATAGGTTTAATCACAGAATGACACTTCTATCAGCACGCTAGCGTGTGTCTTAGGTTTTTCTGAATGACACTATCAATAACTTCAATGTAAGATTTTCTTTTTGGGATAGATTTCAAGTAGGCCTGAAATACCACAAACTAGTTATTTTCAGAATGGCAAATTTGGGAATGCTTTTTCAACCCAGAACAAAAAGTCTGCTTTGACGGTCACTACAAATAACTTGACCAGCTAAAACTGTGCAGATTTGGTTGAATAGAGATGTGAGACCTGTTTTTTTTTGCGCTGTGTGACAGTTATAGGTTTAATCACAGAATGACACTTCTATCAGCACGCTAGCGTGTGTCTTAGGTTTTTGTGAATGACACTATCAATAACTTCAATGTAAGATTTTCTTTTTGGGATAGATTTCAAGTAGGCCTGAAATACCACAAACTAGTTATTTTCAGAATGGCAAATTTGGGAATGCTTTTTCAACCCAGAACAAAAAGTCTGCTTTGACGGTCACTACAAATAACTTGACCAGCTAAAACTGTGCAGATTTGGTTGAATAGAGATGTGAGACCTGTTTTTTTTTGCGCTGTGTGACAGTTATAGGTTTAATCACAGAATGACACTTCTATCAGCACGCTAGCGTGTGTCTTAGGTTTTTGTGAATGACACTATCAATAACTTCAATGTAAGATTTTCTTTTTGGGATAGATTTCAAGTAGGCCTGAAATACCACAAACTAGTTATTTTCAGAATGGCAAATTTGGGAATGCTTTTTCAACCCAGAACAAAAAGTCTGCTTTGACGGTCACTACAAATAACTTGACCAGCTAAAACTGTGCAGATTTGGTTGAATAGAGATGTGAGACCTGTTTTTTTTTGCGCTGTGTGACAGTTATAGGTTTAATCACAGAATGACACTTCTATCAGCACGCTAGCGTGTGTCTTAGGTTTTTCTGAATGACACTATCAATAACTTCAATGTAAGATTTTCTTTTTGGGATAGATTTCAAATAGGCCTGAAATACCACAAACTAGTTATTTTCAGAATGGCAAATTTGGGAATGCTTTTTCAACCCAGAACAAAAAGTCTGCTTTGACGGTCACTACAAATAACTTGACCAGCTAAAACTGTGCAGATTTGGTTGAATAGAGATGTGAGACCTGTTTTTTTTTGCGCTGTGTGACAGTTATAGGTTTAATCACAGAATGACACTTCTATCAGCACGCTAGCGTGTGTCTTAGGTTTTTCTGAATGACACTATCAATAACTTCAATGTAAGATTTTCTTTTTGGGATAGATTTCAAATAGGCCTGAAATACCACAAACTAGTTATTTTCAGAATGGCAAATTTGGGAATGCTTTTTCAACCCAGAACAAAAAGTCTGCTTTGATGGTCACTACAAATAACTTGACCAGCTAAAACTGTGCAGATTTGGTTGAATAGAGATGTGAGACCTGTTTTTTTTTGCGCTGTGTGACAGTTATAGGTTTAATCACAGAATGACACTTCTATCAGCACGCTAGCGTGTGTCTTAGGTTTTTGTGAATGACACTATCAATAACTTCAATGTAAGATTTTCTTTTTGGGATAGATTTCAAGTAGGCCTGAAATACCACAAACTAGTTATTTTCAGAATGGCAAATTTGGGAATGCTTTTTCAACCCAGAACAAAAAGTCTGCTTTGACGGTCACTACAAATAACTTGACCAGCTAAAACTGTGCAGATTTGGTTGAATAGAGATGTGAGACCTGTTTTTGTTTGCGCTGTGTAACAGTTATAGGTTTAATCACAGAATGACACTTCTATCAGCACGCTAGCGTGTGTCTTAGGTTTTTCTGAATGACACTATCAATAACTTCAATGTAAGATTTTCTTTTTGGGATAGATTTCAAGTAGGCCTGAAATACCACAAACTAGTTATTTTCAGAATGGCAAATTTGGGAATGCTTTTTCAACCCAGAACAAAAAGTCTGCTTTGACGGTCACTACAAATAACTTAACCAGCTAAAACTGTGCAGATTTGGTTGAATAGAGATGTGAGACCTGGTTTTTTTTGCGCTGTGTGACAGTTATAGGTTTAATCACAGAATGACACTTCTATCAGCACGCTAGCGTGTGTCTTAGGTTTTTGTGAATGACACTATCAATAACTTCAATGTAAGATTTTCTTTTTGGGATAGATTTCAAATAGGCCTGAAATACCACAAACTAGTTATTTTCAGAATGGCAAATTTGGGAATGCTTTTTCAACCCAGAACAAAAAGTCTGCTTTGACGGTCACTACAAATAACTTGACCAGCTAAAACTGTGCAGATTTGGTTGAATAGAGATGTGAGACCTGTTTTTTTTTGCGCTGTGTGACAGTTATAGGTTTAATCACAGAATGACACTTCTATCAGCACGCTAGCGTGTGTCTTAGGTTTTTCTGAATGACACTATCAATAACTTCAATGTAAGATTTTCTTTTTGGGATAGATTTCAAGTAGGCCTCAAATACCACAAACTAGTTATTTTCAGAATGGCAAATTTTGGAATGCTTTTTCAACCCAGAACAAAAAGTCTGCTTTGACGGTCACTACAAATAACTTGACCAGCTAAAACTGTGCAGATTTGGTTGAATAGAGATGTGAGACCTGTTTTTTTTTGCGCTGTGTGACAGTTATAGGTTTAATCACAGAATGACACTTCTATCAGCACGCTAGCGTGTGTCTTAGGTTTTTCTGAATGACACTATCAATAACTTCAATGTAAGATTTTCTTTTTGGGATAGATTTCAAATAGGCCTGAAATACCACAAACTAGTTATTTTCAGAATGGCAAATTTGGGAATGCTTTTTCAACCCAGAACAAAAAGTCTGCTTTGACGGTCACTACAAATAACTTGACCAGCTAAAACTGTGCAGATTTGGTTGAATAGAGATGTGAGACCTGTTTTTTTTTGCGCTGTGTGACAGTTATAGGTTTAATCACAGAATGACACTTCTATCAGCACGCTAGCGTGTGTCTTAGGTTTTTCTGAATGACACTATCAATAACTTCAATGTAAGATTTTCTTTTTGGGATAGATTTCAAGTAGGCCTGAAATACCACAAACTAGTTATTTTCAGAATGGCAAATTTGGGAATGCTTTTTCAACCCAGAACAAAAAGTCTGCTTTGACGGTCACTACAAATAACTTGACCAGCTAAAACTGTGCAGATTTGGTTGAATAGAGATGTGAGACCTGTTTTTTTTTGCGCTGTGTGACAGTTATAGGTTTAATCACAGAATGACACTTCTATCAGCACGCTAGCGTGTGTCTTAGGTTTTTCTGAATGACACTATCAATAACTTCAATGTAAGATTTTCTTTTTGGGATAGATTTCAAGTAGGCCTGAAATACCACAAACTAGTTATTTTCAGAATGGCAAATTTGGGAATGCTTTTTCAACTTAGAACAAAAAGTCTGCTTTGACGGTCACTACAAATAACTTGACCAGCTAAAACTGTGCAGATTTGGTTGAATAGAGATGTGAGACCTGTTTTTTTTTGCGCTGTGTGACAGTTATAGGTTTAATCACAGAATGACACTTCTATCAGCACGCTAGCGTGTGTCTTAGGTTTTTCTGAATGACACTATCAATAACTTCAATGTAAGATTTTCTTTTTGGGAAAGATTTCAAGTAGGCCTCAAATACCACAAACTAGTTATTTTCAGAATGGCAAATTTTGGAATGCTTTTTCAACCCAGAACAAAAAGTCTGCTTTGACGGTCACTACAAATAACTTGACCAGCTAAAACTGTGCAGATTTGGTTGAATAGAGATGTGAGACCTGTTTTTTTTTGCGCTATGTGACAGTTATAGGTTTAATCACAGAATGACACTTCTATCAGCACGCTAGCGTGTGTCTTAGGTTTTTCTGAATGACACTATCAATAACTTCAATGTAAGATTTTCTTTTTGGGATAGATTTCAAGTAGGCCTGAAATACCACAAACTAGTTATTTTCAGAATGGCAAATTTGGGAATGCTTTTTCAACCCAGAACAAAAAGTCTGCTTTGACGGTCACTACAAATAACTTAACCAGCTAAAACTGTGCAGATTTGGTTGAATAGAGATGTGAGACCTGTTTTTTTTTGCGCTGTGTGACAGTTATAGGTTTAATCACAGAATGACACTTCTATCAGCACGCTAGCGTGTGTCTTAGGTTTTTGTGAATGACACTATCAATAACTTCAATGTAAGATTTTCTTTTTGGGATAGATTTCAAGTAGGCCTGAAATACCACAAACTAGTTATTTTCAGAATGGCAAATTTGGGAATGCTTTTTCAACCCAGAACAAAAAGTCTGCTTTGACGGTCACTACAAATAACTTGACCAGCTAAAACTGTGCAGATTTGGTTGAATAGAGATGTGAGACCTGTTTTTTTTTGCGCTGTGTGACAGTTATAGGTTTAATCACAGAATGACACTTCTATCAGCACGCTAGCGTGTGTCTTAGGTTTTTCTGAATGACACTATCAATAACTTCAATGTAAGATTTTCTTTTTGGGATAGATTTCAAATAGGCCTGAAATACCACAAACTAGTTATTTTCAGAATGGCAAATTTGGGAATGCTTTTTCAACCCAGAACAAAAAGTCTGCTTTGACGGTCACTACAAATAACTTGACCAGCTAAAACTGTGCAGATTTGGTTGAATAGAGATGTGAGACCTGTTTTTTTTTGCGCTGTGTGACAGTTATAGGTTTAATCACAGAATGACACTTCTATCAGCACGCTAGCGTGTGTCTTAGGTTTTTCTGAATGACACTATCAATAACTTCAATGTAAGATTTTCTTTTTGGGATAGATTTCAAGTAGGCCTCAAATACCACAAACTAGTTATTTTCAGAATGGCAAATTTTGGAATGCTTTTTCAACCCAGAACAAAAAGTCTGCTTTGACGGTCACTACAAATAACTTGACCAGCTAAAACTGTGCAGATTTGGTTGAATAGAGATGTGAGACCTGTTTTTTTTTGCGCTGTGTGACAGTTATAGGTTTAATCACAGAATGACACTTCTATCAGCACGCTAGCGTGTGTCTTAGGTTTTTCTGAATGACACTATCAATAACTTCAATGTAAGATTTTCTTTTTGGGATAGATTTCAAGTAGGCCTGAAATACCACAAACTAGTTATTTTCAGAATGGCAAATTTGGGAATGCTTTTTCAACCCAGAACAAAAAGTCTGCTTTGACGGTCACTACAAATAACTTGACCAGCTAAAACTGTGCAGATTTGGTTGAATAGAGATGTGAGACCTGTTTTTTTTTGCGCTGTGTGACAGTTATACGTTTAATCACAGAATGACACTTCTATCAGCACGCTAGCGTGTGTCTTAGGTTTTTCTGAATGACACTATCAATAACTTCAATGTAAGATTTTCTTTTTGGGATAGATTTCAAGTAGGCCTGAAATACCACAAACTAGTTATTTTCAGAATGGCAAATTTGGGAATGCTTTTTCATCCCAGAACAAAAAGTCTGCTTTGACGGTCACTACAAATAACTTGACCAGCTAAAACTGTGCAGATTTGGTTGAATAGAGATGTGAGACCTGTTTTTTTTTGCGCTGTGTGACAGTTATAGGTTTAATCACAGAATGACACTTCTATCAGCACGCTAGCGTGTGTCTTAGGTTTTTCTGAATGACACTATCAATAACTTCAATGTAAGATTTTCTTTTTGGGATAGATTTCAAGTAGGCCTCAAATACCACAAACTAGTTATTTTCAGAATGGCAAATTTTGGAATGCTTTTTCAACCCAGAACAAAAAGTCTGCTTTGACGGTCACTACAAATAACTTGACCAGCTAAAACTGTGCAGATTTGGTTGAATAGAGATGTGAGACCTGTTTTTTTTTTTTTTTTTATATTAACAATTTTTATTGTTTTTCTTGTAACAAACATACATAGCATTGGTCAGATAAATAGCACAGATGTTCACATTTGTACGTTCTCATTGGACCAAGTAATTAGACCTTTCAGTCTATGTTGAAATAGAGTAGAACAATTAAAGAACATAAAAGAAAATAAAATAACTCACAAAGAGGACCAAAGGTCCTAAAGGATAGGTAGAACAAATTCAAGAACCTCTATTTAGGTGTATTGCATAAGTGTCTCTGCGTCGGAGGGCGTTGGTGTGTAAATAGTTGTAGGTCAGGAGCTGTAATTATGTCATATGACTTATTTACCAATCGTGTGTGAACTAAGTATTGTGGAATGGATTTCAGTTTTTAAGTGAATTTTCTGTATTTTCTCCAGGGGGCCCAAATTTGGAGAAAGACATTTCTAGTACGTAGTTCCCAGTGTGAAATCTCTTCCAAGCGATAGATTTGATCCAGTCTATTGATCCAGTGTTCTAGACTAGGGACCTCTGTTGACAACCAGAGTTTGGGAATTAGTAGTCTGGCAGCTACTATCATGAAAGAGAAAAGTGTTGTTTTGCGGGATTTGGTTGTCCTCATACCAAGGCTAAGTAGTGACATTTCAGGGGTGCAGGGGAAGGAGGTTTGACATATATGGTTGCTGAGTTTAATGATCTCAGACCACCAAGGCTGAATTAATTCACACGTCCTCCAAATGTGGAAGAAAGAGCCCCTTTCTTTACAACATCTCCAACAGGTGTCAGTGTAATGTGGATTGTAGAGGCAGTTCTTATCTGGGGTCTTGTACCAGCGCATCAGTATTTTGTAGCTGTTCTCTTGAATAAGAATACATCTAGATATCTTATGTGGCGTTATCAAGATCTTTAGTATGTCAGAGGGAGACAGTGTACGTTGCAAATCCCTTTCCTAGAGCCCAATTGCGGCAGGTTTAATAGCGGAGGGAGGAGATTTAAGTTGCTTGTAAATACTAGATATGGCCTTGGGGGGATAAAGAGAAGCTCCAATCATCTTGTCAAACCAAAGAAGTTCTTGAGCTGGTGAGGTTTCTTTAGCAATAAGGAGTGATTCCCTTCTAATAAAGCTTAAAAGAAAAGGGTTTTTGATTGTAACCTTAAGAAGGTCACAAATATCTTGATCCGAAAGGATACCTCCATCTTTGTCAAATAGTTTTGAAACCTCCAATTCTGTTTTTTCAAGAACAGAGGGGCAACTGTCTCTTAGTTCTTTGGGAGCAAGGGTAACTATATCCTTTATGGAGATGAAAGGAGAAGGTAGAGTCAAAGCCCCCATGTTGGCCGAGAACCACCCCCAGACCTTTAGGGTGTTTCTGATCAAGGGGTTCGGTATGGTGTTGAGGGCCGGGGGGGATCTGTTAGCCAAAATGAGGGCTCTAATAGGGGAAGGTAAGAAAGCATCTTCTAGCATCAACCACAACTTATGAGGGGGGTTTCTAATCCAGTCCACTACTCTTGCGAGTTGAATAGCTTTCATATATATCTCCGGGTCAGGGAGTCCAATACCTCCCCCGGATCTCGGTCTAGTTAAAGTTTCAAAAGAAATACGGGACTTCTTCCCCTGCCATATAAATTTACGTATATTCTTGTTAAGAGCGGAGAAATAGGATTTGGGGATTTCGATGGGAAGTACTTGCATCAAATATGTAAGTCTAGGTATTACCAGGGACATAAGTATGTTTTTCCTCCCAAACCAGGACAAATAAGGAAAGTTGAGGGAGTCAAGTTGTGTGATCATGGATGCTAAGAGAGGTTTATAATTAAGTTTAAATAATTCTCCAAGACAAGGGGATAATTTTACTCCTAGATATGTCAATTGTTGGGTATGCCAATTAAAAGGGGATTTGTTCTGGAGAGATATGAGGGTATGTGGAGAGAGGCCCATGTGGATTATCTGGGATTTAGTTGCGTTAATTTTAAAGTTTGACAGGGACCCGAAATAAGTGAGGCTGGATAAAATTACCGGTATGGATTTAAGTGGGTTGGTAGTGATTATTAAGAGATCGTCTGCGAATGCGGCTAGTTTAAAGTCGTAACCATTAACCTGTAAACCCTTAATGTCAGGATCTTGTCTAAGGGATTGTAGTAGGGTCTCCATAACCAGGACAAAGAGAAGGGGAGAAAGTGGGCATCCCTGTCTTGTTCCATTGCTAATGGGAAAGCTAGAGGATAAGGTATCATTGACTGACACAGACGCCGAAGAGTGGGTATACATGGAAGAAATAGCATTAATGAATGGTATCGGTATTTGAAATTTTGATAGAGTCAGAGAGATGTAAGTCCAGTCCACTCTATCAAATGCTTTTTCGGCGTCTGTGCCAAGCACAACCAAAGGAGAGGATCTATGAGAGGCATAATATAGGGCATTTAATACTTTAGTAGTATTGTCTTTGCCTTCTCTACCTCTGACAAAGCCCACCTGATCTGGGTGGATCAATTGGGGCAAAAAGCTCTGCAATCTAGTGGCTAGCATTTTTGAGAGTAGTTTAAGATCCACATTTAGGAGGGAAATGGGGCGAAAGTTCGAACATAAAGTGGGATCTTTGCCTTGTTTAGGGATAACTGTGACGGTGGCTTTTGTCATATCTGCGGTAAGTGGATTTTTGTCTAAGGCCTGATTGTAAATTGGGAGCAAAAAGGGGAGGAGAATTTCTTTAAATGTTGAGTAGTATGTTATGGGAAATCCATCCGGACCGGGGCATTTTCCTCTAGGAGTTGATTTGATGGCTATTAATAGTTCGGGGATGGTAAATGGTTTGGACAGAGACTCTCCCTGGGTTATAGATAATGTTGGCAGTTTTAGGGAAGATAGAAAGGTATTAATATTGGAATTTCTGTCTAATGAGGGGTCTGGAAGTATAGTAGAAGGGAGATTATATAAGGACTCGTAGAACTTCTTTAATTGGTCTGCAATTTCTTTTGCTTTAAACAGGAGGGTGTTCTGGGGTAACCTAATGCTCTGTATGTAACGGGAAGTCTTTCTCTGTTTAATTTTCTGCATTGCAAACTTAGATGCCTTATTTCCATGTGCAAAGACTTTTTGTTGTGCTGATAAATAGTATTTGGCAGACTTCTCATTGAGAAAGTTTTTTAGTTCTGTCCTGAGGGAGGTGAGTTCTGATAGTTGTTGGGCTAACAAGGATTGTTTGTGTGCTTTTTCTAGGGTATGGATTCTAGTTAATAGGTTGGAAAGTTTTTTCTCAGATTGTTTTTTAAGAAAAGAGCAAAGGCTAATTAGTCTGCCCCTTATAAAGGCCTTATGGGATACCATAATATTTGGGGAGAAACATCTTTAGTGTTGTTAATTGAGAAGTATTCCTCTAGAAAGGAGGAAATTTGGGTTGTATGTTTCTCGTTTCCCAGTAGAGATTCGTTAAGTCTCCAATTAGATTTTTTATTGGATCTGTTAGGTGGGTGTATATCACAAAATATAGGAGAATGATCAGATAAAGTTATATCTCCTATCCTGGCTAGTGAACATAATTGTAGGTGTTCTTTTGAAATAAGGATATAATCTATCCTACTATAGGATCTATTAGAAGAAGAGTAGAAGGAATAGTCTAATTCCTGGGGATTTAGACAGCGCCAGATATCTGTAACTCCAAGGCTTAAAAGTTTAGTCTGGAGGAAGTTGAGGGCTTTTTGAGAAATAGCGGATTTCTTGGAGGTGGTGTCTAGTAGCGGGTTGAAGGCTATATTAAAATCCCCAGCCAGTATCAGTATGCCTTCTCTATGAATCTCTATTAGATCTATTAACGTGGAGAGCCAGGTGATTTGTTCCGTATTTGGAGCATAAACATTCACTAAGGTATATAGTGAGCTTCCTATCAAACCTTTGAGTATGAGGAATCTGCCTTCTGGATCTTGTACATGTGAGTTGTATTGAAAGGGCAAGTTTCTATGGAAGCCATTACTGACTCCCCTCGAGGCGGCACCCCCAGCTCCACAGTGGTACCATGTGGGATATTTAGAAAAGGAGAGGTTGGGGTAGTTTCCATGTTTAAAGTGTGTCTCCTGGAGGAAAACTAAGGAACATCTTTCTTTATTTAAAAGGGAAAAGATCTGGCATCTCTTTGATGGAGACCTTAACCCTTTAACATTATAAGATACTACTCTTAATTCTGACATATTTGTGAAGGTTGTAGGTAGTGGACACAGTTAAAGACCTGGGTGTTAAGTGTATATGTTCGACCAACCAGGATGGAGGGAGGGTACCGCCCCGAGGTAAGCGATGGCTCCGATGCAGGCAAGAGTCTTCACCGAATAGAAGATACATATTAGTACATGGATAGTACAATCTAGAGTATTCTTGAGACCTATCAAAGGACAAAAAGAGGTTATAAACATAACAGAGTAAACAAAAACATAACAAAAAATAGCAACAGTATGCTAGTAAAAAATACGAGCAAACTAGCATTATAGATAAGGGGGGGTATTGCATTACTTTCAGTAAAATGCAAACATGACGATTCCTCTTTAATGAGAAAAGTTTTATGGGTTTATATTCCAGCTACTTATGTAGAAAAAGAACTAATTTCTTTTACTGGTCTGTCTGAGTGAACTTTGTAAAAATTCAACTATAGAGAGATTAACAGCATGCAAATCAGTCCAGGCAACTTTCCCACGGTAATGAGGTATATCTATCAGTCATCTGTAAGTGACAGTTGCTTAGAAGAAGGTGATCTGTAATTTCTTCTTTTCTTACGAGACCTTTGGGCACGGGGGGTCTCCCATGGACCATCTGAAGTCAGAGTGGGTATATCAGAGGCGTCTCGGACAAATTCCCAGTTTTCAATTGGAAGTGGCAGAATTTGCAAGATGTCATATGCTTTGTCCAAATCTGTGTAAGATTGGATAGAGATTCTGCGTCCGTTATGAAAGAAGGACAAACCAAACGGGAATAACCATCTGTAGATGACTTTTTTATTTCTTAGCAGGTCAGTGAGGGGTTTCAAGGATTTTCGCTTTTTCAGAGTGGTTTGAGCTAAATCTTGATAAATGGAGATAGGATTGTCATCCCATGAAACATGGGGAATACTTCTTGCGCCTTTTAGGATAGCTTCCTTGACAGGAAAGTGCAATAATTTTGCAGATTACCGTATATACTCGAGTATAAGCCGACCCGAGTATAAGCCGAGCCCCTAATTTTACCCCAAAAAAATGGGAAAAATTATTGACTCGAGTATAAGACTAGGGTGGGAAATGCAGCTATAATGCAGAGTGTATGTGTATATAATGCACACACTCTACATTATATACACACATCTGCAAGAGGGTGACTCCCTGTATTTAATGCAGAGTGTGTGCATTATATACACACACACTCTGCATTAAATACAGGGAGCCATCCACAGATCTCCCCCCTAAACAGTGCCATCCACAGATCCCCCCTAAACAGTGCCATCCACAGATCCCCCCTCCCCTAAACAGTGCCATGATGGCACTGTTTAGGGGAGGGGATATCTGTGGATGGCACTGTAGGGGGATCTGTGGCTGGCACTGCCATCCACAGATCCCCCTACAGTGCCATCCACAGATCCCCCTACAGTGCCATCCACAGATCCCCCTACAGTGCCATCCACAGATCCCCCTCCCCGACGCTCACAGCAGTATGCTTACTTTGTCTTTGCTCCGGTAATACAGGCAGTGCGGG
Source organism: Bufo bufo (assembly GCF_905171765.1). NCBI lineage: Eukaryota > Metazoa > Chordata > Amphibia > Anura > Bufonidae > Bufo > Bufo bufo. Next base: position 562,124,499 of record NC_053392.1, on the reverse strand, counting down.
GAGCGGCGCTCACTCACTGACGTCACGCGCCTTCTCCCACTAGGCGGCGCAGGCGCGTGACGTCAGTGAGTGAGCGCCGCCCCCCGCACTGCCTGTATTACCGGAGCTAGACTAGACTCGAGTATAAGACGAGGAGGCTTTTTGAGCACAAAAATATATGCCAAAAAACTCATCTTATACTCGAGTATATACGGTATATCTCTAGGGGGATCTGTGGATTGAGGCTTGGGGCGCAGAGCTCTGTGGGCTCTTTCTATAATCACTTCATGTGTGGAGTCAGGTCCGAGGAGTTTTAAACAATTCTGCATCACCGTTTCAGGGATTTCATCTGGGCCTACCGTTTCTGGGACTCCTCTGAAGCGGAGGTTGTTCCTCCTGCCCCTGTTTTCTTGGTCCTCAAGCTGCATGTATAAGGTATTCAAGTGCTTTTGGTGAACACTCAGGGTATCTGTGATCGCAAGCTGGTGGGTGGTAAGGGCAGTGTTCGCTTCTTCTAATGCTTCCACTCTTCTCCCTATATGCTTCACATCTTCCTTAACCGCCTCACGTCCGCCCATAGGATATAAACGTCCTATGGGTGGACGTCTATTTCTGACAGCACGTTTTAAAACGTCCTGTCAGAAATAGCAGCTGCACGCTAATCGTGCAGCTGCTGATCGGGTTGCCCGCTGTCAGTGACAGCAGGGCAACCCTAAGACAAGGCAGGGACAGTGCCCAGGTGTCCCTGCCTTCACGATCGCTGCAGACACAGCGCTCACCGAGCGCTGTGTCTGCAGAGCAGGAAGCGCTGTGCGCTTCCTGTTCCGGCCCGGCGGTCATGTGACCGCCGGGACCGGAGAGTGCAGGGGCTGTGTGAGGTCTCTCAGAGACCTCGATCCAGGGATGGACTGGGACAATAAAGTGGACCTGGACTTCAGCCAGACCGGCCCACTTTATTTTTCCCAAACACACTCAAAAAAGGGGTTATGTCTCTTCAGCAAGTGGCATTTATCTTGTAGAGAAAGTTAATACAAGGCACTTACTAATGTATTGTGATTGTCCATATTGCTTCCTTTGCTGGCTGGAGTCATTTTTCCATCACATTATGCACTGCTCGTTTCCATGGTTTTGACCACCCTGTAATCCAGCAGCGGTGGTCATGCTTGCACACTATAGGAGTAGCCGGGATTGTGGGAGTGCACATAGTTTAGTGCTTTTTTCGACCACCAATGCTGGATTACAGGGAGGTCGTAACCATGATGACGAGCCATGTATAATGTGCTGGGAGACATTTTGTCTCTATGGCACTATCTGCCCTAATAGTGATACAGTGCCCACATAGAGCACGATAGTGCCCTCCTATTCACAGAAAAATAGCGCATTTGTACCCATATAGTACCTACCTAGGTGCATAGAAAGTGCCATACTTTGGCTCTATGTCGGCACTGTATGACTGTGGCCAAAGTACTGTAGGTTTTCACTTTAGGTAGGTACTGTATGGCACCATAAGCAAGAAATACACCATTTATCTGTGCATAACATGGCGCTATCTGAGCACTGTATGACCGTGGGAAGACCTGGGCATACTATGCTCAGATAAGTTGTGTATTTAGTGTCTACAGTGCCCACAAAGTGCCATATCATACCTACCTTGAGCTAAAACGTGGGCAGAAAGTGCCATACTTTGCCTATAATTATACTCTGTCAACACAAGTATGGCGCTTTCCGAGTATGGGTTCTATATGGCACTATGTGGGCACGACAGGCACTAAATGCGCCATTTATCTGTGGATAGTATGGCACTATCTGCCCACAATCATACAGTGCCCACATAGAACCAAATATCGCCGTACCCACACTATTATATGGCAGTGCCCAGAGCGCCATATGTTGACTATGTGGGCAGATAGTGCCCTACTATGCCCAGATAAATAGTGCCCTTAGTGACTGCAGTGCCACACTGTACCCACCTAGAGCCAATCTGTGCACAGAAAGTGCCATACTTTGTCCACAGTGACAAAGTGCCCTTTCTGTGCACAGTGTGGCTCCAGGTAGGTATTCTACTACACGTGGGGGCACAGCGCTCATCTCTTTAGTAAAGAGTCTTTACTACCTTACATTCAGCTCCCGCCTCCAGCCTCCAGTAACAAGTGCGGGCGGCAGCGCTCACTCACTGACGTCACGCGCCTGCGCCGCCTAGTGGGAGGAGCAGGCGTGTGACGTCAGTGAGTGAGCGCCGCCCCCACACTGCCTGCTGTTACTGGAGCTTTACCCCCCTGATGGCGGCCCTGGCCGGCCCATAATTCGATCGGCCCACCGGGATTCTCCCGGTACTCCCGATGGCCAGTCCATCGCTGCCTCGATCAGCCCTGCACTGAGGCTGTACAGCGCTGGATTGCTGCTGTACAGCCTCTATAGGGGTGTATTTGTCCTGTAACTGGGGCTACTATGTCAGCCCCAGTTACAGGAGAAATCAACAGTGAAAAAAAAAATAAAAAGTGAAGTAAATGTCCCCCAGAGGTCTTGTATGACCTTATGGGGGACGAAAAGTGTAAAATAAAATAAAAATAAAATAAAGGGTTGAAAAAATAAAATAAAAAAAAGTTTCACATGTAAAAAAAAAAAAAAATCCCAAGTAAGGAATAAAAAAAAAAAAAAAAAATAGAAAAAATAAAAAAAAATTGACTTATTTTGTATTGTCGCGTCCGTAAAAACCAGCTCTATAAAAATATCACATGACCTAACCCCTCGGGTGAACACCGTAAAAAAATAAAAAAAAAAACTGTGTCAAAACAAGCAATTTTTGTCACCTTGCATCACAAAAGGTGCAACACCAAGTGATCAAAAACGCGTATTTCCCACAAAATGGTACCAATAAAACCGTCACCTCATCCCGCAAAAAATGAGCCCCTACATAAGAAAATCTCTCAAAAAATAAAAAACTATAGCTCTTAGAACATGGAGACACTAAAACATCATTTTTTTGGTTTCAAAAATGCTATTATTGTGTTAAAGTGAAACAAATAAAAAAAGTATACATATTAGGTATTGCCGCGTCCGTAAAAACCAGCTCTATAAAAATATCACATGACCTAACCCCTCGGGTGAACACCGTAAAAAAAAAATAAAAAAAACTGTGTCAAAACAAGCAATTTTTGTCACCTTGCATCACAAAAGGTGCAACACCAAGTGATCAAAAACGCGTATGTCCCACAAAATGGTACCAATAAAACCGTCACCTCATCCCGCAAAAAATGAGCCCCTACATAAGAAAATCTCTCAAAAAATAAAAAAACTATAGCTCTTAGAACATGGAGACACTAAAACATCATTTCTTTGGTTTCAAAAATGCTATTATTGTGTTAAAGTGAAACAAATAAAAAAAGTATACATATTAGGTATTGCCGCGTCCGTAAAAACCAGCTCTATAAAAATATCACATGACCTAACCCCTCGGGTGAACACCGTAAAAAAAAAAAAAAAAACAACTGGGTCAAAACAAGCAATTTTTGTCACCTTGCATCACAAAAGGTGCAACACCAAGTGATCAAAAACGCGTATGTCCCACAAAATAGTACCAATAAAACCGTCACCTCATCCCGCAAAAAATGAGCCCCTACATAAGAAAATCTCTCAAAAAATAAAAAAACTATAGCTCTCAGAACATGGACACATTAAAACATAATTTTTTGGTTTCAAAAATGCTATTATTGTGTAAAACTTTAATAAATGAGAAAAAGTATACATATTAGGTATCGCCACGTCCGTAACAATCTGCTCTATAAAAATGTCACTTGACTGAACACCTCAGGTGAACGCTGTAAAAATAAATAAATAGAAACTGTGCTAAAACAACCAATTTTTTGGTCACCTTGCCCCATAAAGTGTTATAATGAATGATCAAAAAATCATATGTACCCAAAAATAGTACTAATAAAACTGGCACCTTATCCCCTAGTTTCCAAAATGGGGTCACTTCTTGGGAGTTTCTACTGTAAGGGTGCATCAGGGGGCTTCAAATGGGACATGGCATCTAAAAACCATGTGGAGTTCCTTATCTTCTGCGCCCTGCCGTGTGCCCATACAGCAGTTTATGACCACATGTGGGGTGTTTCTGTAAACCGCAGAATCTGGGTAATAAATATTGAGTTTTGTTTGGCTGTTAACCATCGATATGTTAAAGAAAAAAATTGATTAAAATGGAAAATCTGCCAAAAAAGTGAAATTTAAAAATTTGATCTCCATTTTCCTTTAATTCTTGTGGAACGCCTAAAGGGTTAACAAAGTTTGTAAAATCGGTTTTGAATACCTTGAGGGGTGTAGTTTCTACAATGGGGTCATTTATGGGGGTATCCACCATGTAGGCCCCACAAAGTGACTTCAGACCTGAACTGGTCCTTATAAGGTGGGTTTTGGCAATTTTCTTAAAATTTGAAGAATTGCTTCTAAACTTCTAAGCCTTCTAACGTCCTAAAAAAATAAAATGACATTTCCAAAATGATGCCAACATAAAGTTCGGGTTCGGGTCCGTGTCACGGACACCCCAAAATTCGGTACGAACCCGAACTATACAGTTCGGGTTCGCTCATCCCTATTTGTGTACAAACCTTCTTTCTTCCAAACGCAGAGGATGTCCCCTCGTCACAGTCCTGGGGATAAATAGATGATGGGATAGATCTCTGTACTGACCCCTGATATATTTATACATAATAATTAGATCTCCCCTCAGTCGTCTTTTTTCTAACGTGAATAACCCTAATTTTGATAATCTTTCAGGGTACTGTAGGAATATGTTCTCATCACGGGCATCTATGCCCCTTTTGATGCAACCCATTATCTTATTGGCCTTGGCAGCAGCTGCCTGACACTGTTTTTTGCAGCTTAGTTTGCTGTTTATTAAAATTCCTAGATCCTTTTCCATGTCAGTGTTACCAAGTGATTTACCATTTAGTATGTATGGGTGACTTGCATTATTTCTTCCCATGTGCATAACCTTACATTTGTCAGTGTTAAACCTCATCTGCCACTTATCTGCCCAAGCCTCCAATCTATCCAGATCCCTCTGTAGTAGTATACTGTCCCCTTCAGTGTTAATTACTTTACACAGTTTAGTGTCATCTGCGAAAATTGATATTTTACTATGCAAGCCTTCTACAAGATCATTAATAAATATATTGAAGAGAATAGGGCCCAATAATGACCCCTGAGGTACTCAACTAGTGACAGTGACCCAATCTGAGTATGTACCGTTAATAACCACCCTCTGTTTTCTATCATTGAGCCAGTTACTTACCCACTTACAGACGTTTTCTCCCAGTCCAAGCATTCTCATTTTATATACTAACCTTTTATGAGGTACAGTGTCAAATGCTTTGGAGAAGTCCAGATATACGACATCCATTGATTCGCCGCTGTCAAGTCTAGAACTTACCTCCTCATAGAAACTGATTAAATTAGTTTGACATGACCGATCCCTCACAAAGCCATGCTGATATGGCGTTATTTGCTTATTTCCGTTAAGATGCTCTAAGATAGCATCTCTCAGAAAACCTTCAAACAGTTTACCCACAACAGATGCTAAACTTACCGGCCTATAGTTTCCAGGCTCTGTTTTTGGACCCTTTTTGAATATTGGCACCACATTTGCCATGCGCCAATCCTGTGGGACATTCCCTGTCAGTATAGAGTCCGCAAATATCAGAAATAAGGGTCTGGCTATGACATTACTTAATTCCCTTAGGATACGGGGGTGTATGCCATCCGGTCCTGGCGATTTGTCTATTTTGATCTTTTTAAGTCGCTGTTGTACTTCTTCCTGGGTCAAACACTTTTAATGGCGAATTTATTTCAACATTCAGCATTTCATCTGACAGTTTATATTCCTCAGTGAATACACTGGAGAAAAAAATATTTAACAGCTTTGCTTTGTCCTCGTCGCTCTCTGCGAATCCCCCCTCATTACTCCTTAAAGGGCCGACATCTTCAGATTTATACTTTTTAACATTTATATAATTGAAGAACATTTTAGGGTTAGTTTTACTCTCTTTGGCAATTAATCTCTCGGTCTCTAGTTTGGCCGCTTTTATTTGTTTTTTACATGTTCTGTTTTTTTCCTTATAGTTTTTCAGTGCTTCCGTGCTACCCTCCTGTTTTAGTGTTTTATATGCTTTATTTTTGTCATTTATTGCTTTCTTTACAGCTCTGTTTATCCACATTGGTTTCTTTTTGTTCCTTAACCTTTTATTCCTATACGGTATGTACCTCTCACAATGAGATTTTAGGATGTTTTTAAAGATATCCCATTTTGTGGCTGCATTTTTATTTTTGAGGACTTTGTCCCAGTTAGTTAGGCCTATGGCCTCTCTTAGTTGGCTAAATTTAGCTTTTAGGAAGTTTGGTATTTTTGTTCCTCCCTGTAGAAACGCTCTTTTGAATGATAATTGGAAGGTTATTACTTTATGGTCACTATTTCCCACGTGTCCCCCAACCTGCACGTCTGTTGTTCTGTCAGGTCTATTGGTTAATACTAAGTCCAGTATGGCTGTCCCTCTAGTCGGGTCCTGAACCAGTTGGGAGAGGTAATTGTCTTTGGTTATTGCCAAGAATCTGTTTCCTTTATGAGATATACAAGTTTCAGTTCCCCAGTCTATATCTGGGTAGTTGAAGTCCCCCATAATAAGCACCTCATTATGATTTGCCGCCTTGTCTATCTCGTTTAGTAGTAGATTTTCTGTGGACTCTGGTATATTAGGTGGTTTATAGTAAACTCCTATTAGTAATTTATTGTTGTTTTTAGCTCCATGTATCTCTACCCACAGTGACTCCACATGTTCATGTCCCTCACTTATATCTTCACGGAATGTGGGCTTTAGACAGGACTTTACATAAAGGCAAACCCCTCCCCCTCTCCGGTTTTGACGATCCTTTCTAAACAGACTGTAACCTTGTACATTAACCGCCCAGTCATAGCTATCATCCAGCCATGTCTCAGTTATTCCCACTATGTCATAGTCCTCCTCACACATCACTAATTCCAGTTCACCAGTTTTATTAGTCAGGCTTCTGGCATTAGTATACATACATTTGAGAGGTTTATGTATATTTTTTACCCTACACCTTTCCTTCTGAACTGTTCTAGTCCCTCCTTCCATTCCTCCCCCAGTCCCACTACCATGCCCCCGGTCTCTATCTGCACTATCTTCCCCTTCTATAGTGTAATTACCCTCCCCCCCAGTCCCTAGTTTAAACACTCCTCCAACCTTCTAGCCATCTTCTTCCCCAACACAGCTGCCCCTACCCCATTGAGGTGCAGCCCGTCCCTACGATAGAGCCTGTAGCCGACAGAGAAGTCGGCCCAGTTCTCCAGGAACCCAAACCCCTCCATCCTACACCAGTTCTTGAGCCACTTGTTAATTTCCCTAATCTCCCGCTGCCTTTCTTGTGTGGCCCGTGGTACAGGTAGTATTTTGGAAAATACTACCTTTGAGTTCCTTGCCCTAAGCTTTTGACCTAAATCCCTGAAATCATTTTTAAGGACTCTCCACCTACCCCTAACTTTGTCATTGGTTCCGATATGGACCATGACCGCTGGATCTTCTCCAGCCCCTCCCAGTAATCTGTCAACCCGATCCGCGATGTGTCGAACTCTAGCGCCAGGAAGACAGCACACTGTTCGGCGATCACGGTTTTTGTGACAGATTTCCCTATCTGTTCCCCTAATAATTGAGTCTCCCACTACCAGCACCTGTCTGGCCTGCCCTGCTCTCCTGGTCCCCTGCTTACCGGAGCTGACATTCCCCTGACTGGCAGAGGAAGTGTCCGGCTGCGGCAGTGCCGTCCCTGGACTGATATCCCCCTCATCTGCCAAACGTGCAAACTTGTTGGGCTGTGTCAGATCAGGGCTAGCCTCCCTGGCACTCTTCCCTCTACCCCGCTTTCTAACTGTTACCCAGCTAGCTACCTCACTTTCCTCAGCCTCCTCTCTGTCACCCTCCCCCTCATCTACCCCAAAGAGTGCTTGCTCGGTGAGAAGCAAACTCTTTTGCAAATTGTCAATGCCTCTCAGTGTTGCAACTTGCCTGTTTAGAGACTTGATTAGCGATTCCAAACGGGTAATTTGCTCACATCTTGAACAAAGAAATACACCCTGGAACGGCTGTTCCAGGACTGCATACATCATGCAAGATGTGCACTGGACTGCGTTGTCAATTGTGCAACACATACTAAATGGGGATTACACCACAAAAGCAAAAAATACAATACAATGTAGTACTAAGAAACAGGCTAATTGCAGTCCCCTACTGAAGTCCCTGAATCTAAAGTCACGTAAGTCACACACTTAATCAACCACGCGTCGCGGTCAAACTCGCTTTATATATCTCCTTATATAAATATAAATGCAGCTCACTACACCAGCCTGGTTTGTTTCCCCTCTGGACTCAAAAAGGCTGTGCTGCTCTTACTGCTGAGTTTTTATAGTCTCCTAATTAGACAGCCACACCCTAATTAAACAGCCACACCCTAATTGCTCACCTGTGCAAACCCTGGAGAAGGAAAGAAAAAAAATAAAAGTGTTATCACAGCACACATTACAGTCAAACACAGCCACTCATCAATGTCCACAAATAATTTAGCTCTCAGATACTCCCTCACTTAATCTTAAGTCACACACTTACGCAACCACACTTAATCAACCACGCGTCGCGGTCAAACTCGCGTTATATATCTCTTTATATAAATATAAATGCAGCTCACTACACCAGCCTGGTTTGTTTCCCCTCTGGACTTCCTGATATTACTTTTAAACCTTTGCCCCTTTAATTTAAAACTATGTCCTCTTGTAGCAGTTTTTCTTCTTTTATAGAATGATGATTTTAAGAAGCGGTACTGTCATAAAAATTTGGATACCTTTTTAAGTTGCAAAACAACATAATTCATTAATAAAGTATATTACCAAAATTATTTTTGGGCTATTTAAAAGAGTTTTTAAAAGCAGCTTGTATAAAAGTTTAGTTACTATTTAATATGTCACAAGATGTCTATCCTATATGTATCTGTGAGGCCACCCAGTGGCTGTGTTGTAAACTGTGATCTTGTATTGGAATTGCAACAAGAAGTACAAGCCATAAAGTTATGCAAATAGAGTAAGTAGAAGATGTCACCAAGATCTGCTAATGATCAAATTATCAAGCACCTAGCTCCAATATGTGGCAGGTGGGATGGACATAAAAGCCAGATTGAAAGCAAAGTTTTTTAGCTGCATGAAACATTGGATCAATTTGTGTGGTATGATTGTGTGATGCCTCCTGTGCTTCAATATACCGTTTATCACCACTTGCAACAAACTCAGATGGACAGAATCCTTGAACTGAGAGACCTTGGTTTAACACTCCGGCAGATCGCTATACACCTAGGTCAAGATGTCAGCACTGTTCAATGTTGCATTTCCCAAATAATGGCAAACTGTACTGACAGCAAGAGGTACACAGAGTTGAACCTTTGCACATACTAATTGTCTGATTAAAAGAATCCCCGTCCAAGCCTAAAACAGTAAACAGTGCTTTAGGAGTTTGCATGATATTTAGCTACAAGCCAGACATCCAGCTACAAGTGTTCCATCACCTCACGCCACCACTCACAAAGGTTATCATGGCCCACAGCAAGAGGGCAATGGAGGCTGTCATGGAGGTCTATCCTCTTCATTGATGAGTCCCGCTTTTGTTTCAGATACAATTATAGCCAGAGATTTGTCTTCAAACCAAGTGGGCAATGCCATGAAGAGGCCTTCTGTATTGTAAGGGTATTTTTAAGTGAATGATTGGTTCTCCCCTTTAATTCTGTTTAATACTTTGTGTAATCGTTTATAAGTTTCCCTTGTAATGAAGTGGGATAGAAATATTACAAATCCCCCATTGTGCTGATAAGACCACATTCCTAAGTGATCTCAGAGACATGCATGCTGCACACTGGAGGAGGGGCTAACAGGTTAAAACATTGACACACATTCACTTAGCAGACTCCACCAGGCTCTCCATTCTAGGTAGGATGTGAGTATAATTGCCTTATCTCTTTTGCACACCCTGGGGTGTCGGTCATGTGTTATAACGGGGTAGACAGCCATGGGTTATAGTATGATCGACAGTCTACACCCCATTTAGGCTAGTGATGCTTGTTTTTTTTTATTATTATTCTGTATGTGATTTCTTTGTGTTATCGTATATTTAATTACTTAGTAAATATATTCATTCATGTAGCCTGCATAAGCTTATTTATTCTCAAATCTTTTAAATTCACTTTATATTACACCTTCACAAAGAAATGCCGCACAGGTCCTTCCCCAGGAATGGTGTTATAATGTACATTAGCTGGACCCCTCAAGTCTTTGTTTCAGGCACACTAACCGCTCTGCATTACAATAATTTGGTTCTGGAACCAGTGGTATAACCATTTCTCTAAAGTGTGGCAGAATATTCCTCAGATAACTATTAATAAGCTTATTAATAGCATGCCAAGTGTGTAAGTGTGCGTTTCTGGAACTCTTTATATATCATTAACATGGTTATTGATCCTGTGATTTCCATAATTACACAACTTTTTCTTCTTGATGTTGCATGTTCAGGAGTGTAGTACCGAGCAGGACTATGGGAAAAGACAGAGTTTGTTTGTCATCTCTTAGCATGGAGAATCTTAGGTCTCCATAGGAGCTGTAGACACAAAATGGAAGAATATTTTTATTGAACAATTCTTCCAAAGTTCTTTCTGTTTTGAGTATAGATACAGTTGAGAAATATTTAACTATTAATTAACTAATTAATAACGAAAGGAACCATTTTGTGACAATTTAAACAAATACAAATGAAGCCCAGTTTCATACATCTACAACATATACTTTCTTAGAAGTACTGTAAATAGTTATTTTTTTTTCTTTCACTATGCCAAATGAGGCATGAATGTTATCTTAGAGTTATATTTTCATTACACAAACATTGGTAAAGCATTTAATTTTACCCCCGTTGGGAAAAACATTTGCAATTGTTCTATTCTCATAAAATGTATTTATGCTCAAAGCAGCAATTCATTTTGAAAAGTAAAAGATCCCATCTGTTACAATGTTATAAATACCAACCAAGAAAAAAAAATATTCTGTTTTCAGCAACTCATTTGTCAGCTTTGCTGTGTAGACTGGGAGTGAGTGAGCAGTTGTCTTACTATCATTAGAGAGTTGAGACTTACAGATGTGTCCTTCCTTACCTTTTTCTTGGTTGGACTTGTCCAAATATCTGTGTCACAAGATGGCCAGCTTTTCAAAACAACATGACTTTGCAATATTGTGTCATAAAGTGTCCATTTTGTATACAGTTTGACTATGTCTAGCAATCCAGTGGTTGTATTATGTATTGTAGTCTGTTAAGTCCTTAAAGGGTTGCACATTGCTCTAATATTGATGACCTATCCTCAGGATGAATTATCAATATCAGACTGGAGTGGGTTCAACTCTTGGTACCCCTATCGATCAGCTATTTGAAGAAGCTGATCAGTGGGCGTGCTGGGACTTGGACCCCCACAGAACTGATATTGATGACCTATCCTCTGGATAGGTCATCAATTTCTTTGCTCTGCACAACTTTAACCAAATTCAAGCAAAGGTAAGGTTGGAGACATTAATAAATTACAGTTCGATTGCACTGCAGGAGGCCTAAATAAGGTAGATCTGCAATATTAAGCAAAAGGATAAGTTCTGTATACTTGTCTCCTGTCCCCATGCCTTGGGGATGGACTGTATTCCAACAGTTTGTGGAGTTGATGATAATCTATGACATTTCTCTGTCAATGTCTTTATTTCAGCTACTATAAAGCACACACCTTTTACTCTACTGTCTATACAGACAATGCAGAAAGGAAGTGTGTGTCTACAATAGGGCCACCAAGGTAAGTTTTCAAAAAATGGAAAATAAATTACATTTTAAAAAGAACAGATATGTTGGGAGCAGATATATCAGTCTCACTGCACCTGAAAAGTATCTTGATTTGCAGCAGGATTTGTAGCATGCACTACATGCAAGGTTCTTTTAGAAATCTTTTGTGACAACTTTTTGTCTAGCCCTGTTTTGTGTCTTCTTTTGTAGCAGTCTTAGACAGATTTTGGTCCATTTTTGGACAAAACCTAATATCAGTTCCAAGGTGGTATAAAAGCGGTGTACAATTCTGAGAGCATAAAACTCTGTGGCGCATTGTGTCACAAATAATAATAATCTTTATTTATATAGCGCCAGCATATTCCTCAGTGCTTTACAATCCGAGAGTTCAAGTACAAACAAAATGATACATTTTAAGTCAACAATTAAAACAAGAGTAATGAGGGCCCTGCTCTCAAGAGCTTACAATCTACGATGAGCAAGGGGTGACACATAAAGTAAAAAGTGGTCCAGCCATCTTAACTAACTATGGGAGTCGACATAAAGCTGCATGAATCAGCCAATATGTCTAGTGCTTTTCAGTGTATGAGATGTTCTGGATACCGTTGGATGATGGATCAGGTTCTGAAGAATGAGTCTGAAGGGAGGGGGTGAATGGGGAAGAGTTACATTAGGGGATATGATAGACCACACTAAAAAGATGTGTTTTTATGGAGTGTCTAAAACTGTGAACGCTATGAATTAACCTAATTACTTGGGTTAGGGCATTACAGAGAACTGGTGAAGCTCAGGAGAAGTCTTGAAGATGGGAGTGAGAGGTTCGGATTATGGTGGATGGCAGTCTTAAATCATTCGCACAGCATAGAACACAGGTAGGATGGTAGACAGAAATAAAGGAGGAGCTATTGAGAGGTGCAGTATCATGGAGGACTTTGTGGGTGAGAATAAGGAGTTGCAAATTGAATCCTGCACTGTATGGGCAGCCATTTCAATGGCTGGCACAGGGCCAGGAGGCATCGTATCAATGGTTAGACAGATAGATCATCCTGGCTGCTGCATTCAGGATATATTGGAGAAGGGAGAGTCTGTTGAGAGGGAGACCAGTTAGTAAAGAGTTACAGTAATTGAGACGAGAATGGATCAGGGCAACAATGACAGTGAGTGTTGTTTCCACATTCAGAAAGGAGTAGATTCTGAAAATGTTTTTATGGTTCAGGCACCATGACCGGGTGAGTGATGGAATATAGAGGATGAAGAAAGAGACAGCCAATGTGCTACCCAGGAGTTATGGTAGTGCCACACACTGAGAGGGAAACATCTGATTTAGGTAGATTAGTAGAAGGATAAAACACAAGGGGGAACATTTACTAAGTGTGTTGCGCCAGAATTATGGTGTAAAATGCATCAAAAAGAATGGCTTTTTGATTTGCGCCAAATATGTCAACTGTTTTCTCCAGAATTTTCACCATAGAGAATGCATCACACCAGAAATTAGTCATAAAAGTCAAAGTGGGCGTGGCTATCAAATTGGCGCATATTACGCCTCATTTATCATCCCCTTATCACCAGAAATGGCTCAAATTGTTGCAGTAATTTAAGCCAGCTTATGTGGTGGTGTTTTATGTAAAAAGTTGCATTTATAAACAGAAAAAGCAACTCGTCGTAGAAACAAGTGATAGGTAAGTATTAAACCAGGATGCATTTATTTTGATCTAATCTACAAGGTTTTGTCAGACATTTAACAAAAACAAAACAGCAAAAATGTCTCGAGTCTGAGACAAAAGTCGCAATTTACCAGTTGAAATGTTGCATATATGCTTCAAAAGTCACAAATAGGTTTCAAAAGTTGGCACATTTCAGTTTTAAAAAGTTGCATTTTAGTGCTATTGGCATTAAAATGTTGCAAATCGAGAGAAATACATAGGTGACTAATCAAGTTTATATTTTTTTTTAAAAAAGTCACATTTTAAAAGTGGCTTGTACCTTTTTATATGAGGCGAAACAAAATCATCACTTCTTTTGGCGCAAATTACATCATTATTAATAAATGTCCCCCATGAAGTTCAGTTTTTGAAAGTTTCTGTTTCAGATAGAGAGAGGAAATGATGCTTGAAATAGAGACCAGGCAGTCCGTGGAGTTCTGTAGTACAGCAGGGGTGATGTCACAGGATGAAGTGAATAATTGTGTGTCGTCAGCATAGGGATAGTACTGAAAACCAAATGTAATGATAGTCTGTCAAGTAGGGGCTGTGTAAAGAAAATAAAAAAACTAAAGGGACACAAAGACAGCTGTCAAAAGTGGGATAGAAATTAGCATAGAAATATTCATTTTTGTGGCACATTGCTACACATCTTCCCTTCACCACTTTCTAAAACAACATCGCAAATTTAGACAAATTTAACAATCCAAATCCTAAATTCGACACAAATGGCACAGGCACAATATTTTGGTGCAAGATAAATCTTAATATATCTGCCACATTATTTCTCTTCTACTCACTTACATCTAGTTAATGAATCTAAAATGAAATACATGAGACATTCATTTCTTTTAGTATTTTTGCTGGGGCTATTACTGCAGGAAGTACCATATTTGCCTTATTCTACTCACATTTCATATGAAGTATAATTTTGTCAGCCAGTTAAATCCTGTAGCTGGCCTACATGAGGGTATTTCCTTCTTATTCTGTTATTAAGTAAATCTGTCATATAATTTAATAGGATTTCTGAAGTCATTTAACTGATTTATTAAAACTTTTTAGCAGCAATGATAATAACGTCTAATTTAATTTCAGTTTCAGTTCCAATTAATAATATATTAATGACAATCTAACAGGTATTTTTTCCCGGTATGAATTTCAGTAGCTACTTTACCTATTCTATATCATTATTTTAAAGATAATCTGTCACTAGGAAATTCAAAGTTAAACCCGCCACATTGGCTTCTAGAGCTTCTATCTCAACTGAATGTAAAGATACCTTTCACTTAGCAAGTTAATTATTCATTGTGGACAAAAAGTAATTTTTATCTATATGCAAATGAGCAGTTAAGTGCACCAAGGGTGGGCCCAAGGCTCACTGTGCACCCTTACTCCCTTTGCTTCCGCTGAAAGACCCTCCCTCTCTTTCTTGATTGATAGGACCAGGAAAGATAAAAATACAGGAACCAGGCCATTTCAATCAAGAGAGAGAGGGGCTGGCAGAGGAAGCAGGAGGACCAATGGTGCACTGAGTGCCTTGGACCAGCATCGGTAAAGTTTTAGTATTCAACTGGCTGTCAACATTATACTTCATATAAAATGTGAACAGAATAACAAGTAAGACTAAGGCTAAGTGACAAGCTTCATGACATTAATCTGATTATGCCCTCTAAGGCATTGTGGCTGATTTAACAGTACATTTCCTTGTCAGAGACTCCTTTAAATGTGTAAAATTGTATTTGTGCCGGGTAGTTCACTGCTAAAGTGTTAATGTTCTAAAGTGCTATGGTTCACTGCTACAAGGTTTAATGTACACTGTGTATGCACTTTCCTTGATAATAGCTAATGTCACTTTACTATGCACTCTGTATCCCAAAGGATGTATATGGGTGGGAATTAGTTAACTGGCAGCCCTTATTAGTAGTTGCCAGGTAGTGGGCTGGCCCCATTTCAAGGGGAAAAGCATGTGCCACCAGAGAGACACCATCCCTGTGAGCATAGAGCTACCAGAAAAGCAATTATGCTGAGAGCCATCTTTTCCAGGAGAGAGCAGACTTTTTACAGAAGGTTGAGGGCCATTAAAAAGGGCCAATGCTTGCAAAATAAAGTTAGTTAAAGGAATGCACATGTATGGCTGTAACTAGTGTTGAGCGAATTGAAGCATCTGAAGTGTAATTCGATCCAAAGTTTAGGAAAAATTTAATTCGCCATGAAGCTGAATTTATCTTAAATGGCAGCTAGAGCTGTCTTAGAACAAAAGATAAATAAAAACACTCACCTCATCCACTTGCTCGCGCAGAGGCAGTCTGTTCTTCTCTTGAGTGGAAGAGACCTGCCGAAGGACCTGTACTGAGCATGACGATGTCACCAAGTGCTCTTAGCGTGAACACATGGTGACGTAATCAGTGATGTCATCAGCAGGTCTCTTCTACTGAAAAGAGAGGCTATCTGCGTCTGGCCGAGCAAGTGGATGAGGTGGGCAATTATATTTTTTTTAACCCAAAAGACCATATTACTCTAGTGTATTACCATTTTTAATGACGGTTAGATGGGCACACTTCTGTCTAAGTGGCCGTTAAGAACAGTCCAATTGACTGATACACTGAATAGGGTTTTAACATCATGATGATTTGTGACAAATTAATTCATAAAAAATCAAATTTCTTGCCAAAATTCAGCAAAGCTGCAGCCTTCACTACTAATGAATTGAGGTATTTGCTTTCGGCACCCTTGCACACTACTGAGACAGACTGATTATCCATCCTAGGACTGCAGCCCACAGCTGGACATTGCAGAGAGATATTAAGAGATATTGCACAGCTTTGGTCAATTGGGAAGATTGCTTGTGTCTATAGAAGGAGACTCAGGGAGGGCTACTACTTATACACAGAAGTGATGCAAGGTAAAGTAAAGAGACTGTTATTGGCTTATACCAAGCTTGCCTGGCCATTGCCTTCCTGAGTAGTGATGGATATATATTACTTGTCAGGCCATCTATTTCAAGAAAAGTGACAGGTGCCCTGTCCCCTAGCCCTTATCCCTGCCATGTTCCCAGGCCTAAGTGACAGTCATGTCCCAACCCACATCCCCCACTCTAACTCAGAATCAGCATAGCTTGCTGTGCCATGCAGCTTCCGTAACTCCTATGTACTGCAATGAGAGCTATTAAACCAGCAGAGAGCCTGCCCGCTCAGTTTATTTCTGGCTATCTGGTGGTCAGTACTTTGTCCCATCTCACCATTACTAAGGCGAGAGTGGACTATCTCTTTAAATCATGTTCTTATTTTGACAATCATCTTTCTCAACTTTTCCTCATGAGGCATCGCTCTCAATTTCACAAGGAGGACACTTTTCAAGACAGAATATGCGCATTATCCTGCACTGTTAACCAGAATCCTGGCGAGAAAAGAGGTGAGGCTTAGTAGGAGGGGACATGCTTACCACTGTCCCCCAGATTTGCTAATGTGTATACCAAATCGAATCTGCCAACAGGTTTGTTAGAACCAGACCCAAAACTAATTTCAAGAAATGTGCTTATCTCTGTCTCTGACAATATATCTGTAGTTTATATCCTGGTTATCTCATCCTTTCTCTGTATCTTATGAGTATAAAGGAAATCTGTGGATGCTATCCATCCAACAGTTTCGTGTGTGGTCCACAATTAATCATATCTCATTAGGATACCCACCAGAGAACTTGGTTCAGTAGACTACATTGGACTGGGCAATATATTGAATCTAGTGGTTTTGTTGATTTGCTATTGGGAGACAGTGACAAGAAAAGTGATGGGTACGAATAACCAAGTCAGGGGGCACACCACATGATGAACGGAGTGCAAAGGGCGGTGAAAAGGAACATTAAACAATTTGGACCCAAGAGAGAGCCGCCAGAACCACCCTATGAATGCACATCCGACAATAGATCCTTATCAAAAACTAGTGACGGTTTTTTATCCGAGACAAGCGACGAAGGCGTACCAGGCGAGGATTACGTAAATCCCAGAAAGAGAACATATGTACAGCAGAGAAGCAACAACCAGTACCCCGCTACTCGCAAGCGACGACCTCAACACTAATGGGAGCTCCCACTGAGCAGTTATCGAATGAGGAGGATTCTTTAAGAATTATTAACCTTTCAGCACACCCACTCACGTCAATGGAGAGATCTGTTCTGGTAAGAGGCCTTTCCTTTTCTCCAATGAATGTTTTGAATAAATTTGAGTTTATAAAAGACATTTATTTATTCTGCAGACAACTGTGTTTCAGAGCATTATATGCTCAACCTTCCTTGGTACAACAGTTACCGGAGGATGAAAGGGGTGTTTTCATGGACCTCTTGGATTTATTGAAGGAGAATGAATGTGAAACAGGTAGGCGTTCATTCACGCCATGCAAACCGTCGATTATCACTCCAACGCTTAATCTTTTCCCTAATATTCAATTATTTTTTCAGGTTATGGTGGCAGAGATTAGGAAACTCCAAGTGAATAAAATTCACAATAAAAATTTGACCAGGGCAGAACTGGTGGCAGTCCAGAATTTACACAGTAATGCAGCCTTTATCATCAAGGAGGCGGATAAAGGAGGTAATGTTGTATTATGGGAGACTGGACTATATCTAGCGGAGGCTAGGAGACAGCTGAATAACCGTCATTTCTACACTCCATTACCTACAGACCCCACAATAACCTTTAAGAAGAAATTGGACGGACTTCTGACTTCTGCATGGCAACTCAATATTATCACCAAAAAAGAAAAAGAGTTCATGGAAGTCAAATTTCCGATCACCCCGACCTTCTACATGCTCCCCAAGGTGCATAAAGATCTGTCAGTACCTCCAGGACGCCCAATTGTGGCGGGGATAGGTGGGTTGCGAACAGGCATGTATTTACCTTGACTTCTTTCTACAGCCATTTGTCTTGGGCCTTCGGTCATATCTCAGGGACTCCATGCAGTTGGTACAACAGTTACAAGAGATACGACTTCCCCCGGGTACCATGATACTCACATGTGATGTAGAGTCTCTCTATTCAAATATCGCGCATGGTGATGGGATACAAGCCACTCAATACTTCCTTCAAAAAGCGACCTCTGGGGACCCAGTGCATCACACATTCTTGGTAAGTTTGTTGGAGTTTGTACTCCATCACAACTACTTTGTATTCGATCGTACATTCTACAGACAGGTCTCGGGGACTGCGATGGGGGCACGCTGTGCGCCCTCCTATGCCAACCTATTCCTAGGGTGGTGGGAGGAGACACAGGTGTACCCCATGGCCATGTATAATGAACATGTTTTGGCATGGTTTCGTTATATTGACGATCTCTTGATTTTCTGGCAGGGTACCGTGGAACAATGCACAGAATTCGTCTGTCTGTTAAATACCAACTCATTTAACATCTCCCTCACCCACAGGATCTCGGATACCACTGCGGATTTTCTGGACCTACGATTGAATCTAGATGAACAGGGTATACGAACATCACTATTTCGTAAGGAAACGGCAACTAACAGCCTGCTACATTTCGATAGCTTCCATCCGGCCCACTTACGTAAAGGGATCCCTAAGGGACAATTTTTGAGATTACGCCGCAACTGTACTACCACCTCTGATTTCAAGGAGGCTGCCTGTGATCTGACCACCAGATTTTGTGCACGAGGTTACCCCAGAAAAGTAATCTCAGGGGCGTTTGAAACCGCGAAAGTGGCGGACCGCCTGGAACTGCTGAAACCAAAATTCAAACCCCGAAGTACTCAGGTTCACCTCATCACCAAATATAATAACCAATGGCGTGATCTGTATACAATATTGAATGCACATTGGCACCTCCTACTTGCGGATTCGAAACTGAGTGGCTATGTCAACCCAAGTCCTAAGATCGTTGCACGGAGAGCCCCAAATCTACGAGACAAACTGGTACGTAGTCATTTCCAGAGGCCCACACAGGGGCTGGGGAGGGGTGTTAGGATGCGCGGCACATATCCGTGCGGGAATTGCAATGTGTGTCAATACATGATTTGCACTGACTCTTTCTCCACCTGCAGGCATCCGGATCTAATCCGTTTGGGTCATTACATCAATTGCCGGACTAGGAATGTCATCTACGCACTCATTTGCGAATGTGGAAAAATATATGTGGGCCAGACTGGTCAGGAGTTACGGAAACGCATACAGCAGCATCTATCCAACATTGCCTTGGCCCGTCGAGATCGGACCCAGGCTAAAAAACCGCTGACTTCAGTTGCTGCGCACTTTCTGGACTGCCACCAGTGTATCACCTCTGGACTCAGGATTGTCGGTCTTGACATGGCACGCACCAATGTGAGGGGAGGTTCTCTCTCTTCCCAACTACTACGTTTGGAATCCAAGTGGATCTTCAATTTGGACACGGTGGCCCCACAGGGACTTAATGAAGAACTTACGTTCACAGGCTTCTATAACTAAAGTATGGGGTTAGATATTTGAACCTCACAGAATTGGGTAGCTAATCGTTATCCAAGAATATTGAGGAATGGTGGTCTTTACAGAGTCGGCTCAATTACCAAACTAGGGGTGGGCACCTAGGTGCCGGCCAATCCATATACACATCGACAAGTTGCTCTGGTAGTTATTAATAGATGTTGATGGTCTCATGCAGATATAGGGGTCCAACTGCGTGTTAACTGGGTCCGCAGAAATTGGCGTTTTCGGTTGACCCATTGACATATTGGTTTGCTGACCCAGTGGTGCATGTGATCTAATGCAGATATGGGGGCTCTATTTTGTGATCGCTGACACCGTACAATTAGATACTATTGGTTAACCCAGTGAGATATATGACTCTTTGGATTCGGTTATTTCTGCTAATCATGCTATTTATTTCCCACAGGTCTTCTCCACATTTTATCACTTCTTCACACATGGTGACGCACTATTCTTTTCACGGCTCTTCTCACTCGCACACTTGGGGTCTTTCCCACAACACATTTTAATGAGCGTACTCTGCTTCTTTCTTACATCACTTTATTTTAGGTTGTTACACGATTGGACCTGCGTATTAGGTCCTCATTATGTTCTTTTGAATTATAATAATCCTTCACTCCCTATATATGTCTTTGGGATGTGTGTGTGTGCATGTGTATGTGCAGGCATGTTCGTGCGTGTGCATGTATGTTCAGGTATGTATATGCGTACATGTGCGTGCGTGTATATACATGCATGCATACATGATTTTCATGATTATCACACTAATATATCCTGTGAGGACCTCTATCGTCGTTGCCATGGTTATGGCATCCATACATAGAGTCACCTAACTATGCATCAATAACATTTTGGGTATATATTTGTATGTATTATTTATACATGTATCACTGTTATTACCATTATTTGATATCTTTCTATTTGATCATGTATTCACTTTTGTTTCACTGATGATTCATCATATTATTCATTCCTTCTTCATTCATGATCCAATCATTTTATGTATTTGTTTTTTATCCATTATGTAATATCCAGTCATATTATTGTCAACATCTATATGGTAAACATCTGTATGGTATTGTAATTGGATATGTCTAAATAGTATGCCCCTGGATCAGGTGACATCACCAGATCATACTGACCCCCACTTTAATGTCTAATAATGTGGTGCCACACATTGTGCATACTCATCATTCTGCCCTTCAATATCATAGGTACCCATGCTCTCTTCCCTCCTTCTCTGCGCTAGGCTCAGCCCCCGTCTCCCTCCCACCTCCTTCCTTCTCCTGGCCCTCCTCCGCATGATGAGCGGATCGTGCGCTCCACTATTTCTAGTGGAGCCCGCAATGCGTTCCACCATACGGTCCATTGCGGCACTCGGATTCCGGTCATGTGCTCTGCACATCCGGTGCCGGCGGACTGCATATGTAGATCGTATGCACTCTCACTAACAGTGGGGCTCTCTTCAGTAATCACATGGCGATCTATATATACACCCAATATATATTAATTTTAAGATATGGAGCCATCAGATCCCCTGCCTTTTTCTATGTATAATACCAATGTGACAGGTGGAACGCACATGCGTTCCACCTGCAATTCACATGGACTTCCTGCTTCCGGTTCCCGGTCATGCCTCGTCCTGCACGTTTGTACATGGCGTCTAATGTTGGACCCTTGCTGCACAGGTGAATGCTATTTAAATTTCATTTATTATTCTATATAAGGTGATGCCCCAGCATTTGACCTTTTACCCCTGAGGAAGCCGGATTGCTCCGGCGATACGCGTTGGGCGCTTTCTCATTTTTCAGGTCCACTGCACCAGCTTTTCATGTAGGTTTGGCTCTTTCATTGTGACCCTATTTTAGGTCTGTCTTCATTCTAAAGAGGTCTTACCTTATGTTACATTTGCTTTATACTTTACATTGATATCTGTATATGCTGGTATACCATTTTGCCCATGTTTTGGCCACTCAGTGGACCTGTATGTGCTGGTTACATATTCTTTGCATACCGCACTTTGCTTCTATTGTATACAATTTTTTAATGTGTCTGTTGGTGTGTCTAATAAACTTTATATATTTTTGATAAGGATCTATTGTCGGATGTGCATTCATAGGGTGGTTCTGGCGGCTCTCTCTTGGGTCCAAATTGTTTAAGAAAAGTGATGGGTACTTGTTATATTTCCGGCCAAGTGTGTGTGTGTGTGTGTGTGGGGAGGGGGGGTACTGCCATGCCCCCTTCTTGCACAACCCCTTTAAAACTGATTACTTCTTCTTATTTCAATCATCAACAACTGGCAAATGAAAATCCTGATAAAGATGCTGATGTACATGAAATTGTAAGTCATGTAAACCTGTGTTTTTAAAAAGAAAATGCTGAATTCATGCTAAACAGGATTCTGCAGATCAGAGACATTACAGTGTGAAATGAGAAAAGTGAATTTATTTTAAAGGGTAATTTAATCCCTGGATCTAACATGCTGGACTTGGTACATAATGCAGTGCAAACCACGGCATGGCCAAAAGGAGTATGCCTCACGGAATGTACACATTTATATAGGCCATGGCTGAGTTAAATATTCCCTTTAGTGTTGTGGGTGATTCTGCTACTAGAGAGATTATAGATTGTTTAAAAATTTGGCCTATGCTTTCCATATCTCCCAGTATAACACAGGGGAGATTGTTGCCCAAAAAATGTCTCTACCATTGTTAAAAACTGTATGTAAAACACTGTAAATATAAATGATCCTTCCCGTTTAATTCCTTGTAATGTAGTTGGTTAGTGATGCCTCATACCTGGCTGCACTCCTGAAGTATGAAGTTACTGTACATTTGTACTGACCTTTAGGTGGGGCTAGGAGGGTCCGGGAGACTAGAAAACACTTAGCTATGTAACAAAAAGCTCAGCTTTAGGGTCCATTCACACGTCCGTTGTTTCTTTCCTGATCTGTTCCGTTTTTTGCGGAACAGATCTGGAGCAGATCTGTACCCATTCATTTTCAATGGGTCCTGGAAAAAAATCGGACAGTACAATGTGTGCTGTCCGTTTCCGTTGTTCCGTTCCGCATGTCCGTTTAAATATAAAACATGTCCTATTCTTTTCCGCAAAATTCGGATCCTGGTACAATACAAAGTCAATGGATCCGCAAAAAACGGAAGACATTCGGGAGTCATTACGTATGTCATCCGTTTTATGCGGATTCCGTTCCTGGAAATTCTATATTTTTTTTTTTCAAAGAAATCCAAACAACTTTATTTGCTTATTGAAATTTATACATGTTTCCGTTTTTTGCAGATCCGCAAAAAACGGATGACATACGGAAACATTTTCAGGAACAACGGATCCGCAAAAAACGGACCGAAAATCGGGATATAGAAAAATACTGACGTGTGAATGTAGCCTTATTGAAGACATTATTAGGGTAAGAGGTGTCTTGCTAGCATTAACTCTATTTTTATCATATGGGTGTAGGCCAAGTGAAGGCCACTGGTTGATAGGAGCTGACTCATTTGTTGATGGCTTTGAGTGATATGTTACCATAGTTTAGAAAACTCTCTATGCACCTATTTCATGTAAAGTCATGTAAATGTCATGTAAAGTCTGAATCTTAGAATTCACGGAGCAGGAATAAGGGCTAGGGGCTGGGCACCTGTCACTTTACCACTAGTGGGAGGCTTGACAAGTAATACATGCTTATCACTATTTTCCTGCATTCCCCCTGGTCCCGTTCACCCTTCTACCTTGTACCCTGCTACCCCCCCCACACACATCAGTGGGGCTGTACATAATGTGTCTGTGAGAGGGTTGTGCATTGTAATTTTTGTGAGCTCTTTTGGGGTACATTATAATGTATGTGAGGTTTAGGGGTTGTTCTTATGTTGTGTAAAAATATAAATGCAAGAAAGCAAAGGATGCTCACCACTTGCTCTTCACCTTTATGAATGTGTTCTCCCCACGGCTCAATGCTTCCGGCAACCGCAGTCCTTCGATCAGAAATCCAATTTCAAAATGCCAGATTTGAAGCTTTGTAAAATCACATATTGCTTTATTTCTTCTTCAATTAAATTCAGTGTTAGAGCAATGGTCCATCCATGTCCTTATGTACTGTATATTGTATAGAGAGCCTTGTGTAATCTACTGTATAAAATATCCCAGTCTACTACTATGTGTGTGAGGTTTGGAAGGTTGTGTAATGTATTGAGGTTGGCAGGTCTTATGCAATGCATGCAGTGTGTAAGAATTTTGTGCCATGTACAGGACTTGTATCCTTGAACTGTAACTACTAGTGAAGCAACTGGTGACAGCCATATTGTTATGTTTTCTATATTATCTATGCAGTGATATATCATGAACATAGATTTTACTATAGCCATTGTATTGTCATGGCAATGCTCAGTGCAGTCAAGGGGCAGGCAAGGGTTCTGCGTCATTCAGCTAGCTTCTGCTTGAGACCAGCTACCAGACTCTCGTGTTCTAGACTACAGGCCACAGCCTGGCTGTTAGGTCTCTTCCTGTGTGTGTAATAGCCCTTTAATCTTTCGTCTTTCTTTGCTTATCCTCTCTAAAAGAATATATTGGTCATAAAGCACTGAAACGTGACACCTGCACGAATTAGTCACAATCAGAAATATATCAACACCCTATACTAGAAGGATCAATTAAGAGCTTTAATCTATTACCAGGAAGCCGTTACTAGTCTGAAGAATATCTTACTTTTCAAAAGGTCATTATTAAGACTTGGTTACTTCTATTAGATAAAATAGAAAAACGACTGGCACTCACTATGTGGTTCACATCAAACAACTATTTATTAGCCGCCAACTCAACAATGGAGTGATAGCAGCAATGGATACAATTTACAATTAAAACAATAATAATCGTTAAAAAACCCCTAAAAGGAATAAAATACAATGCACTGGTTATATAAATATATGCAGAAACGCAACAAAATAGGGTCTCCTGAATATGTGTTGGACTCTAAATATCGCAACAATGTTCCTTTGCCAGATGGCAGTATGTATCCAAATCAATCGTGTTGGGGATACTGTCTCTTTAAATAGGAAATGTTACCAAGTCCGTTAGTATCCTGCCCAGTGTCCACAATATATTAGCTCAATTGATCCGGATCCAAGGAAATCCACAGGCTGCAATGGCTTATAATATTGAATGCTGCTGGGGGATGCCGTTTCCCTCTATATATTTATCTTCAGCAGTCCTTTAGCCGACTTATACTGCGGCCTTCAATAGCTTGGCATATTGTATATTGCAGGGAAATATTGCTTACCCATATAGAAGAGTCTTCAGCAGTTGGGTTTGGCCACTCGCTGCATAGCTACTGAGGAAGAGGATTGAAGTCCTCGAAACGCGTTTGGCGTTATATCCCTGTCTACAGCAAGATTCTGGATATGATCGATAAGATATAGATCATTCTTCATAAGTGGAGCGCTCCATTTTTTCATCTTACCTAAGCATCTCTCATAGGAATACCGGAACAAAGCTTCCAAGTCCCGCGATACCTCTGGGATACCACGTGACAAACACCAGAGTGCGAGGACGCCGAAAGTGAGCGGTGCAGCGAGCGGCCAAACCCGACTGCTGAAGACTCTTCTATATGGGTAAGCAATATTTCCCTGCAATATACAATATGCCAAGCTATTGAAGGCCGCAGTATAAGTCGGCTAAAGGACTGCTGAAGATAAATATATAGAGGGAAACGGCATCCCCCAGCAGCATTCAATATTATAAGCCATTGCAGCCTGTGGATTTCCTTGGATCCGGATCAATTGAGCTAATATATTGTGGACACTGGGCAGGATACTAACGGACTTGGTAACATTTCCAATTTAAAGAGACAGTATCCCCAACACGATTGATTTGGATACATACTGCCATCTGGCAAAGGAACATTGTTGCAATATTTAGAGTCCAACACATATTCAGGAGACCCTATTTTGTTGCGTTTCTGCATATATTTATATAACCAGTGCATTGTATTTTATTCCTTTTAGGGGTTTTTTAACGATTATTATTGTTTTAATTGTAAATTGTATCCATTGCTGCTATCACTCCATTGTTGAGTTGGCGGCTAATAAATAGTTGTTTGATGTGAACCACATAGTGAGTGCCAGTCGTTTTTCTATTTTATTTATCATTCCTGGACTGACTGAGTGAGCAGTTTTTCGACTAGAGCACCCTTACCTTATTGAGGAGGGTGGTGAGCTATCCACAAACCTTCCAATTTATACTTCTATTAGATGACATTTCCCATAATGAAATACTGAAGTTCTACTTCTAACCACAGCACATTGGAATTTTTACATTTATTCTTCACTAAGTTATTTGAGGTAGAAATGTGAGATGTCTGACTAGAACAGCATGGTTGACTCTCGGATAAGATCTCATTCTCCTATAGTAACATGCAAAGGTCATAGTATACACCCAAAGGTTTCTGACCCTCATACACTTTTTAGCAAGTGATGCTACTGTGTGAAGGTGAAAATAACATCTTAATATGCCTACTGAACATCTAATTTCAAAACAACAGTTGTAATTATGGTATTGTGAGTAGACAATATTCAAATTTGCGATATTTGGTGAATATTTTGTAGAATATTCGTTGAATATTCACAAATCTGAATATTTGTTATATTCTGCATTCTTTTTTTTTTTACTTGAAAATTGGCAAGGTAATGATCGCGTAATATGCAAATATTACACTATCAATACAGTCGTGGATCAAAAACTAATATATATCACTATAGAATATAGTGCTATATATTTGTTTTTTGAATATTTGTCATTTTTTCCATCTGAACACATGATTCCTCCCTGCTTCTTGCTTTTGGGCCAATGAGTCATTGGCCCAAAAGCAATTTAAGCAGGGAGAAATCATGACTTCAGATGGAAAAAATGATGAATATTCTAAAATATTCTAAAATGACCCCTTCCTCAGTAGTTGACTCAACCACTGAGAAAGGGGTCATTGTCTCAAATCCCCGAAACGCGTCTGCTGCTAATCCCCCCACTAAGGAAAGCAAGGATACTGCGACATTCAGGAGGTCTGGACTTTATGATAAAGAATTGCCAAAGAAAGCACTACTATATGGAAGAGACAAAACCATGTGCAGCAAACAATTCAACTGGCGGGAAAATTCGAATTTGAACATACAGCCCTTGAGACCGGAATTCTAAAGAAAAAACACACCGAGTCGAGGGCTTATTCGTCCAGTGAAAACACCTTCTGGTAAGACAACGCATATCCGATATAAGCGATCGCTTCTTAATCAAATACAGCGGGACGCCGCTGTGCTAGCAAGCAGCTGTAACATTGTCTGTTTAAACTATTGAAAGCCACAATTACTTGGAGCTCTGGCCACTACCAAGACTGTCCGCAAATCGAATATATTATTCGGTAGTCAGTGACTTTTTACATGATGAAAATCTCGTATTGACTATTCATTTGCTTATGTGTATAAGAGACTGGTCACAAGCTTATTATCACCAAGATATCCACTCATACAGCATATGTGGAAAACGTATCCATTTACCATCAGTGGAAAATAATATTCTTGAGATTATTTATCTGAATATTTATACAGCATATGTGGAAAAAGCATCTATTCACCATCAGTGGAAAATAATATTCTTAAGATTATTTATTCAAATTTTTTTTTTGAATTTATTGTCTTATATTTATTGGGATCTATATATTCTTTTATCTTATATTTTATTATTTTAGGTTTTATCCATTGCTGAACGTGTACTACTGCCATTTATCCTCCGCTATTTTAAATATTATTGAATTTTATTGCATATTGTCAATTTATTGTATTTCACGTATATTAAAGATCCCTTTACTTTTAGAGAGTGCCCCACTTCTATTTCTTTATTACACTCACCTTTATCAGACTGGGTGTTGTCTGTTAGTGGGAGCACCTCTGTTGGATCTCCACCTCATTCGAGTGCGACATTACTCTGTATTTATTTAATATATAGCACTATATTCTAAATATTCGCGAATTCGCGAAGTTGCGATATTTGAGAACAAATACGCTTTTCAAATATTCATGCTCAACAATAATTGTGAGATTATTTGCTACTAATACCCTTCTATCAAAGGTTTCCCTTGTAGCCACAAATAGAGATGAGCAAAGTTCTCAGACCATTGATTTGTCTTCTTCATTGAATTTCACAAATAAATTCGCTTTGCGACTAATTACTACATCACAAAGCACATTTCTTTTTGAGTAGCGGGCGCAATGATGGGGAACAGCTGATTGCAGCATCTGAGATGACCATTGAGGGCTGTCAGGGGTTAATCTGTTAACAAAAACAAATACTCACCTGAAGACCCAGCGCAAAATCTCACATGGTGCTTGATGACATCATCATGCTGGCTGGAGTGGTGACATCATATGTCACTGCGCACAAGATTTTGCACGGGATCTTCAATCTGTGGACTCTTTGCGCACAAATGGATGAGGCGAGTATGATTTTTTTTTTTACTGCCATTTTAAGGAAAATTGATTTGTTACCATGAAGCATGAGGAAATCCGACCGTGAATCAAATTTTCTCTAAAATTCAAATCAAAGTCCACTTTGTGAACTTCTATTCGCTCAACACTAGACAAAAAGTACAAAATGCTCAAAGAAAAAAATATTAAAATTACCTGTTGGGAAAAGAACAAAGATAAATCCCAGTTTATGACCTTAATCCACTACCTTAATTCAGTTTGGACTATAGAATCACAAATTTAGTCTAGATCAATGTTTCTCAACTTTCTAAGTCAAGTACCCCCTACTCCAAAATCTATGTTCTTACAGTGTATTGCCTATTAGATCCACAGCATGACTACATTATGAATATACCCTAAAGACATGGCATGTACACCTTGGGACACATGTACAACAGGTCAAAAATTTGAGTTGGCACATTAGATAAATATCATCTGAACTTGCTGATTTTGTTAGGACAGACCCACCATATAATGTGCATGATGGCCTTCAACAGTTCAATCATTTTGTTCTGAAATAGATAAGCCGCTGCTAGAGGTGTCTTTCTCTCCTCTCCTTGTTCAGGACACACACATGTCTGGCCCGACATACATGAGTCCTGGACATAAATTTTTTTAATGTATGCATATTAATAAAAACACATACATATTCATGTATCAAACTTTGTTACACAGTTTACATTATTCTATATAAAAATAGAAGCACAAAAGAGCAAGTTTAATTAAAAAAGGAAATGAAAGTTACATGAGGTAGTCTGAGAACCCGAGTAAATCTTGAATCAGCTGAAATAAAAAAGTCACAAAACACTCAAGGAAAAATTTATGTTCTTAATTGTTCCCTTGCTGTGAGAGAGAAATCCACGTGGAATACAGTGAGATGATACAGGCTATTGGTAGAAGGTGTAAGCAAGTAACAACCCAAACTTTAATATGTATGAAATTTGCAATGTTTCAGGAGCATTTTCTGCTAGGATATGTTGTGCCATCTAGTTTGTATTCTAGTGCTGGACATTAAAGCTCTGTGTTTGATTTTACCTTCAAAAGCTGATGTTGAGGTTAGACTGCTAGAAGAAAGAAAAGGACAAAGCTAATCAAAGCTTTCTCCCTGCTAGGGAATTGAACTCACAGGTCATCCATCATAGCTCAGTGCATTGTCTAATGTGCTTGACTACATTCTTCTTTTAGGGCAGGTGGGTGAATGAGTCGAAGAGCATTCTAACATACCTGGTCTCAAAAGACATCTGCAAATGTAAAAGAGAATTTCATGTAATCGCATAACACTCTTTTTCTTCATTTTAATATGTCATTTATTAGTTTTAAATAGCTAATGTAGAACCTTTCATCTAAGGGCTCTTGAGAGTTTTTATAATTAATGGAACAGGAGCGTTACTATTCGGTAAGCCACTGTTGCTTCCGGCAATAGATTTTTGCATGCCATATTTATATTCTATTCACCCAGACATTTCAATTAGTCTTTTCTTCAGTCTTACAAATACTGTGGGCAAACAAATTACAATTCAGGAAAACTTCAATTTACTTGTTCCCACCATAATGTAGTTCTGGAAATTTTAGTACAGCATTGCCTTCCAGCCAAGTTTTCTGAGCAGATATCCTCATTTTCTGGCTTTCTTTGGTTCATTCATCTTGAGTCCTTATTCCCTCTCCACTGTATCTTGAATCAAGTTCAATATCCATCATCATAAAAAGAGATACATGAATTTTCACAAATCAATTTTTTAGATTTTGCTTAAGTATATTATGTATGATTATGAGCTTAATATTAAGAATTTAAAGTTACAACTTTATATTACACATCAAGGGGCTGTTCACTTTGGACAATGCTGTTCTTTTTTTTAATAGGTTTCCTAGAGATAAACTGATCACAACTTTGTTTTCCCTTGAACTCTGGCTGAAGTGCCCCCCACAGATTAAGATGCTCAAGAAGAAATGATACATTACGCATCGTCCAATTAAATCAATGACATATGTATAATCCATGGACCTGCAAGCCCCCTAGAGCAAAGTCCCCGTCACACAGGCTGATACACAGGCAGATGAACAAACCAAACATTCCCAATAATTCCCTGGCCATCAGGGAAGATGAGAGTTTTATTTATATGCAGTAATCACCTCAGGTGTATGAGGACGAGCAATGACTACTTTGATCTTGCCCCTGTACAGATTGTTTCTGGGCAGCAGATCTCTGTACATTAGACAGGATGATCTGCTGCCCAAAAGCAATGATTTTTGGTGTCACATTACACAAGCAAATTTTCTGGAATGAGTGTTCCTAGGAACGATTGTTCTCAATTATGTTACATTGACTTGCAGTCACTTAAAGCTCTGTTCACCTCTAGCCAGCAGATCCTCCTCTAATTGGTAACTGGTGGCATCATGAGTCACGGCATAACTATTAAATCAACTAGTGCATTAGGCAAAATGGGTTCAAAAGCAGTCATAGACAATGACACAGAAGTCCATTTCAACCAGGGCTTTACCTGTTCTTTATGTTTATCATATGAGGTTGTATTTGTGTCCGTTTTAAGCCTGACTTTGCTTTGTGTGCCTGCACCAAATTTATGAAATGGCGCGCCTTAATAATATATGGCGAAAGTGCAATGTGGTTTACAACTTTAGGTGGAAAAGTACAGCAGGGGGTTGCCTGGTGTAGGTTGTGACTTTTGCAAAAGTCACACATAGCAAATGAGTAATAATCCAGGTTTAATCTCACTTTTAGGGCTTAAACATAGACCACCGTGGAAAGTGGTGAGGATCTCGAAATGCTGCACATTTAACCAAATTTTGTAGAAAATGTCACAGTTACCATGACCTGTGACTATATTAGATCACAAAACTTATGTATCTGATTTGATAAATGTCCCCCATAGCCTCTACATTCAGTCCCAAAATACATCAACCATTGCTTGGCTGAGAGCTAACTAAACATATCATTTTCCTTGACTATACAAATAGCTTACTACCAGCCTCTTCCCTATGACTTTTCGTGTCACTATCCACAGTAGCTAATCAGCAAAACTGCTAGGTAAAATATTTTGCCCATTCCTGAGTAGTCTACTGAACTAAGGTCTCTGGTGGGTATACTAATAAGGCTACTTTCACACTTGCGTTTAGGGTTCCGCTTGTGAGATCCGTTTGAAGGATCTCACAAGCGGCCCCGAACTGATCCGTTCATCCCCAATGCATTCTGAATGGATAAGGATCCGTTCAGAATGCATCAGTATGGCACCGTTTGGCCTCCGTTTCGCTCTGGAGGCGGACACCAAAACGCAGCTTGCAGCGTTTTGGTGTCCGCCTGGCCGTGCGGAGCCAAACGGATCCATCCTTACTTACAATGCAACTCAATGGGGACGGATCCGTTTGACTTTGACTCAATATGGTGCAATTGCAAACGGATTCGTCCCCCATTGACTTTCAATGTAAAATCAGGAGTCCCTATTAATATACCATCGGATCAGAGTTTTCTCCAATCCAATGGTATATTTTAACTTGAAGGGTCCCCATCACCATCTAACTCATCGGATTTGAGTTAGATCGTGAAAACTCAGATCCGACAGTATATTCTAACACAGAGGTGTTCCCATAGTGATGGGGACGCTTCAAATTAGAATATACTAAGAACTGTGGACATAACGGCCCCCTGCTGCCTGGCAGCACCTGATCTCTTACAGGGGGCTGTGATGCGCATAATTAACCCCTCAGGTGCCGCACTACGTTTGATGTGCAATAAAACTGACCACTTACCCTTATTCTACAGGTCAGTACGAATCTGGGCGATACCTAATATGTAAAGTTTTTCTTGCATTTTGATAGTGATAAAAAAATTAAAGAGTGGGAAACAATCTTTTTTTTTTTTGTTGCCATATTTTGACCCCTATAACTTTTTAGTAATTATGTGTACAGAGCTATATGGGGTCATTTTTTGCAGGGCGATCTGAACTTTTCATTGATACCATTCTGGGGTAGACATGGCCTTGTGATTCGTCCGGCGGCCGTTTGGCGGCGAACTTTGCTCATTCGTGATTTTCCAAACATGCAAACATATGGCTATATTCGCACGCGCCATATTTTTTTGCATAGCGCTGAACTTTGACCCATAACACATCCATCAGGGGGACAGGACTACCAATTGAGACGTTTCAGCACATGGAAACACCCCCAACCCTATAACAGAACCCGATCTTGCAACCAATTTACATGTGTTTTGCCAGTGTAGGGAAAGGTTGCATTTTGGAGCAGGGACAGTTAGGCTCCTTGCAGAAGAGCATGTCCGGATTAGGTCCGGATGCGTCCCGGTGCATTGCGGCAAACCCGCGCGAGTAGGTACGCAATTGCAGTCAGTTTTGACTGCGATTGCGTTCCGATGTTCAGTTTTAATCGTGCGGGTGCAATGTGTTTTGCATGCGCGTGATAAAAAACCGACTGTGGTACCCAGACCCGAACTTCTTCACAGAAGTTCAGGTTTGGGTTAGTTGTAGTGTAGATTGTATTATTTCCCCTTATAACATGGTTATTAGGGAAAATAATAGCATTCTGAATACAGAATGCATAGTACAATAAAGCTGGAGGGGTTAAAAAAAAAAATACACCAGCTTCCACAAAATACTTATTGAGTGGTGCCATATACCTGTTTCCGCCAAATACTGATTGAAGGGTGCCATATACCTTCTTCCACAAAATACTGATTGAGGGGTTCTATTGCTATATTACCTTCCTCCACCAAATACTGATTGAGGTCTGCGATACACCTGTTTCCACAAAATACTGATTGAGGGGTGTCATACCTGTTTCCGCCAAATACTGACTGAGGGCTGTGATACAACTGCTTCCACAAAATACTGATTGAGGGGTGCCATATACCTGTTCCGCCAAATACTGATTGAGGGGTGCTATATACCTTCTTCCACTAAATACTGATTGAGGGGTGCTATTGCTACATACCTTCTTCCACCAAATACTGATTGAAGGCTGAAATACACCTGATTCCACAAAATACTGATTGAGGGGTGCCATATACATGTTTCAGCCAAATACTGATTGAGGGGTGCTATATACCTTCTTCCACTAAGTATTGATTGAGGGATGCTATTTCTATATACCTTTTTCCACCAAACACTGATTGAAGGCTGCGATACATCTGCTTCCACAAAATACTGATTGAGGGGTGCTATTGCTATATACCTTCTTCCACAAAATACTGATTGAGGGGTGCTATATACCTTCTTCCACAAAATCCTGATTGAGGGGTGCTATACACTGCGTGCAGAATTATTAGGCAAATGAGTATTTTGACCACATCATCCTCTTTATGCATGTTGTCTTACTCCAAGCTGTATAGGCTCGAAAGCCTACTACCAATTAAGCATATTAGGTGATGTGCATCTCTGTAATGAGAAGGGGTGTGGTCTAATGACATCAACACCCTATATTAGGTGTGCATAATTATTAGGCAACTTCCTTTCCTTTGGCAAAATGGGTCAAAAGAAGGACTTGACAGGCTCAGAAAAGTCAAAAATAGTGAGATATCTTGCAGAGGGATGCAGCACTCTTAAAATTGCAAAGCTTCTGAAGCGTGATCATCGAACAATCAAGCGTTTCATTCAAAATAGTCAACAGGGTCGCAAGAAGCGTGTGGAAAAACCAAGGCGCAAAATAACTGCCCATGAACTGAGAAAAGTCCAGCGTGCAGCTGCCAAGATGCCACTTGCCACCAGTTTGGCCATATTTCAGAGCTGCAACATCACTGGAGTGCCCAAAAGCACAAGGTGTGCAATACTCAGAGACATGGCCAAGGTAAGAAAGGCTGAAAGACGACCACCACTGACCACCACTGAACAAGACACACAAGCTGAAACGTCAAGACTGGGCCAAGAAATATCTCAAGACTGATTTTTCTAAGGTTTTATGGACTGATGAAATGAGAGTGAGTCTTGATGGGCCAGATGGATGGGCCCGTGGCTGGATTGGTAAAGGGCAGAGAGCTCCAGTCCGACTCAGACGCCAGCAAGGTGGAGGTGGAGTACTGGTTTGGGCTGGTATCATCAAAGATGAGCTTGTGGGGCCTTTTCGGGTTGAGGATGGAGTCAAGCTCAACTCCCAGTCCTACTGCCAGTTTCTGGAAGACACCTTCTTCAAGCAGTGGTACAGGAAGAAGTCTGCATCCTTCAAGAAAAACATGATTTTCATGCAGGACAATGCTCCATCACACGCGTCCAAGTACTCCACAGCGTGGCTGGCAAGAAAGGGTATAAAAGAAGAAAATCTAATGACATGGCCTCCTTGTTCACCTGATCTGAACCGCATTGAGAACCTGTGGTCCATCATCAAATGTGAGATTTACAAGGAGGGAAAACAGTACACCTCTCTGAACAGTGTCTGGGAGGCTGTGGTTGCTGCTGCACGCAATGTTGATGGTGAACAGATCAAAACACTGACAGAATCCATGGATGGCAGGCTTTTGAGTGTCCTTGCAAAGAAAGGTGGCTATATTGGTCACTGATTTGTTTTTGTTTTGTTTTTGAATGTCAGAAATGTATATTTGTGAATGTTGAGATGTTATATTGGTTTCACTGGTAAAAATAAATAATTGAAATGGGTATATATTTGTTTTTTGTTAAGTTGCCTAATAATTATGCACAGTAATAGTCACCTGCACACACAGATATCCCCCTAAAATAGCTAAAACTAAAAACAAACTAAAAACTACTTCCAAAAATATTCAGCTTTGATATTAATGAGTTTTTTGGGTTCATTGAGAACATGGTTGTTGTTCAATAATAAAATTAATCCTCAAAAATACAACTTGCCTAATAATTCTGCACTCCCTGTATACCTGTTTCCGCCAAATTCTGATTGAGGGGTGCTATATACCTTCTTCCACTAAATACTGATTGAGGGGTGCTATTGCTATATACCTTCTTCCACTAAATACTGATTGAAGGCTGCAATACACCTGCTTCAACCAAATACTGATTCAGGGGTGCTATATACCTGTTTCTGCCAAATACTGATTGAGGGGTGCTATATACCTTTTTCCACCAAATACTGATTAAGGGGTGCTATATACCTGTTTCCGACAAAAACTGATTGAGGGGTGCCATATACCTTCTTCCACAAAATACTGATTGAGGGGTGCTATTGCTATTTGCCTTCTTCCACAAAATACTGATTGAGGGGTGCCATATACATGTTTCAGCCAAATACTGATTGAGGGGTGCTATATACCTTTTTCCGCCAAATACTGATTGAAGGATGCCATATACCTTCTTCCACTAAGTACTGATTGAGGGATGCTCATGCGTGACACATGTAGACTTCTGCGGTCATTTGATGAGATCGCCAAACTGGTCAGTTGCAGCCAGGGTGCCATCAGTGAGCAGCAGTTGTCTGAAGAACAGTCAGAGGAGATTGGTGGCTGGGGGGAAAAGGAGCAAGAAGAGCAGGCTTTAAACTTTTCAGGGATCCCTGGTGTTGTCTGTGGCTGGAGGGAGGAGACCGAGGAGAACATTCTGCTGGGCGATGAGCAGGAGCCAGGGTGCTCCACCGCTTCCAATTTAGTGCAAATAGGGGCCTTCATGCTCTTGTGTTTGAAGTGGGACCCCTGTATAAAAAGCATAAAGGTCAAAGACCTGTACTGGGTGGCAACATACTTAGACCCCTGGTAAAAAAAAAACAAAATGGCTGACATGCTACAAGCATCACAGAGGGCTGTCAGAATGCAGCATTTCCAGGCTTTGCTGTGAGAGATGATGCATTTGGCTGTTGCGGGCACTGGCAGAGGAATTTCCACCCACAGCGAAATAGGTGCTTGTACCAATGCTACCGTGCCTGCAAAAAGAGGGCAGTTTGAAGATGTGTTGGTCACTTCAGACATGAGATGATTATTTAAGCCAACCCATCAACAGCTGCCCTTCCGGATCCAGCCTCAGGGAACGCCTAGACCGACAGGTGTCCAACTACTTCAGGTTAATCAAATACAAAAAACAGAAAGTCAGTCCTGTGTCCCAACACGGACAAATTACTTGCGCTGCTGCTGGTCCCGAAGTAGTGTGGTAGGTCGTTCACACTGATATAGATAAGTAAAAAGGGTTTTGGAACCGCGCTGCTAGAGACTGTGTCTCCCGATCACCAGTGAATGAAAAGGGTGTCAGCCTCTCTCCTCAATACCCGCCAGATCCAGTCCTCCCCAGACCTCTTTTACTACAGGGTTGAAAGGAAATAGGCAGAATAGTGAAGCACCCTTTAGACTCTTTTCATAAAAGGTTTTATTCTACTCACAAAGGTTCGTAGACAAAAGGCATAAAAATCAGTATCAGTCGTCACATTCCTGCCCAGGAATGTTAATGACTGACGTGGACGCTCTGAGAAGCGAGGAACCCCTGGACTACTGAGTGGAACTCTTGGCTTGCCCCTCGTCGAGTGTCCTGTCCGAAAGGACGTTCGGCGCAGCAGGGGATATCGTGACCGATAAGCGCACTCGCCTAGCTCACGATAGTGTGGGCTACCTCACATTACTAAAATTTCATGAGGAATGGATCTCGGAGGCATTCAACACTTGTGATGACCACCTGTAATTGAATTTCCTAATGCCAGCCCACACATGTCCGCCACCACCCAGAACAAAGAATGGTCCTTGCCTTATGTATATACAGCAACATAAAAGGACTTTTATGTAGGTGAATGCCTAATTTTTGTGGCCTGTACTGGCCGACAGTTACATATTTATCCTGTGACCGCCTAATGCATCTCCAGCCATAGAATCCAAAATTCTTTACTGTCACGTGAATGCCCCCCACCCGTACTGTTCCCCCTTATGCCCTGCATTGTGCCCTCTTACCACACCCTGTGCAGTGACCATAGTCATTCCCTGTACTGTGTCCTCTTCTACACTTTTATCCGGTCATGGTATGGCGGTGTTATCCAATAACTGGATGGCCATAACTATATCCCTTTCCCTGCCAACGCCATCCTTTTTTAGACCTGGCATGAGCGGGAAAAATATGCAGATTGGGGTGCTAAGGTCCTTTGCGCCACAATCTGTGTCAGAAAGATGCCTAACATAGACGTATTTCTATATAATAAATGACCACCTAATTGTATTATTATTCGGTGGTAGGGCTAATATCTTTTTATTATATAGATTCTAGTGTATTATACTGTGCCCTGTATTTCCCAGTAGAAAATGATCCTTGGGAAACACAGACCTCATCCCTGACCACCAGGACCAGGTAGCGCTCTGTCAATACATGGCGGCCTCCCTTCTCTGCCACGCTGCTCCGATGTGTACTGGTGCTTATTCTGACACTAGGGCTGGGTTCACATCCTATTTTTGCCATCCATTTAATGCATACCAAAAATGTATGCGTTAACAGATGCCTCAGACTGATGCCGCACAGTATCGTCCGTTCACCATACAGTTCCATGGTAGAAATTTTTTTTACGTTAATGTATCCATTTTTTTTATGAACTCTGCAGGATATTCGTATTACGAGAATTTGCAAATATTTAGAATATAGTGCTATATATTCGTAATGATGAATATATATATATATATATATATATATATATATATATATATTATTTTATTTTTTTAACAGTACACATCAGGTGATCATCCCTCCCTTCTTCTAGCTTGTGGGCCAATGAAAATGCTTTGTCACAGCTTAGCAATATCCCTAGCAACCAATAGAAAAGTTACCCCTTCACTATATAAACTAAGACACTCCAAAGCTTGAATACTGTGCTGTGCTTTTTCAAATTACATTCCAGATAGTTAGTGTTAGTAATCAGTATTATGTTGTCAGACCTGATTAAAGATGAAGTTGTATGTATTGCGCTAAAATATTCGAATACTTTGAAAAACTCTATCTGCATATAAAGCTAATGTTATGACATGCATGGAATTTTAATCTAAAACAGTGCTGTAATGTACAATTACTTACCATGATCAGGAGTTCTTCCTCACTATCTCGAAAGTTGCTGCAAACCATTTTCATCACTTATGTAGCTAATAGTGTGTGCGTGCGTACGTGCGCAGGCATAATAGCGCAATTGAAAAGAATATCACGAATATCACGAAATCACAAATATTTGGCGAATATTCACCTAAATATGTGTGATATTGCAAGTTAGAATATTGTCCTTGCCACTCATCACTATACAGGATACAAAAACACGGAGTGCTGCACATTTGTATACATCAAACCGATAGGAAATAAAAAATTTCTAGGCTCCAGCAGTGCACATTTTTGAGAATTTCGCTATAAGACGCATAAAAATGGCCTGATTAAAATACATATTTTTTGTGGGAATTTTTGCCAATGATCCCCCTCTGGGGTCTTATTTGTGGGATGAGATAACGGTTTGATTAGTATTTTTTTGGGATGTGTATGACTTTTTGATCGCTTGATATTACACTTTTTGTGATGTAAGGTGACAAAAAATGTCAGTTTTTTTTTTTTACGGTGTTCACCTGAGGGGTAAGTTCATGTGATATTTTTATAGATCAGGTTCTTACGGATGCAGCAATACCTGATATGTATACTTTTTTATTTATTTATGTTTTACACAATAATATTATTTTTGAAACAAAAAATAAATAAATCATGTTTTAGTGTCTCCATAGTCTGAGAGCCATATTTTTTTTTATTTTTGGGGCTATTGTGTTATATAGGGTATCATGTTTGTGGGATGAGATGACGGTTTGATTGGCACTATTTTGGGGTGCATATGACTTTTTGATCGCTTGCTATTACACTTTTTGTGATGTAAAAATGACTTTTTTTACACCATTTTTATTTTATATTTTTTTACGGTGTTTACCTGAGGGGTTAGGTCACATGGTATTTTTATAGAGCAGATTGTTCCAGATGCGGCGATACCTAATATGTCTACTTAAATTTTTTTTTTTTACATTTAACACAATAAAAGCATTTTTGAAACAAAAAAAAATCATGTTTTAGTGTCTCCATAGTCTGAGAGTCATAGTTTTTTTATTTTTTGGTGATTGTCTTAGGAAGGGGCTCATTTTTTGCGGGATGAGGTGACGGTTAGATTGGTACTATTTTGAGGGGCATACGCCTTTTTGATCGCTTGATGTTGCACTTTTAGGAATGTAAGGTGACAAAAAAAAATGTTTTTTAGCACAGTATTTTTTTAATTTTTTTGACAGTGTTAACCTTAGTGGTGAGGTCATGTGATATTTTTATAGAGCCGGTCGATACGGAGGCGGAGATGCCTAATATGTCTACTTTTCTTTTTTCCCTATTTTTTCCATTTTATTAACTTTATTTTGGGAAAAGGACGTTTTTTATTTTTTTTTTACTTTAAACTTTTAAATTTTTGGGGGGAAAACTTAATTTTTTTTAACTTATTTTTTTCAATACATTTTTTGTCCCACTCTGGGACTTCATCTTCATCCCCTATATAATGCATCACAATACTTCTGTATTGTGATGCATTGACTGTAAGTAGAGTTGAGCGGACACCGGGATGTTCGGGTTCGACAGGTTCGGCCGAACTTCGGAAAAAAGTTCGAGTTCAGGACTCAAACTCGACCTGAACTTGACCCCGAACCGGAACCCCATTGAAGTCAATGGGGACCTGAACTTTTGAACACTAAAAAGTAAAGGACAATTTAATTATTTTTTAACAGGCCTACTAGGTATAGCAGTGGTACTATACACCCAAAAATTGGTTAATTTCACCCGAAAAAGTAAATGACCTTTTTTTGGTTTAACCTGTCTACTAGGTATAGCAGTGGTACTATACACCCAAAAATTTGTGAATTTCACCCGAAAATGTAAATGACAAAAGTAGTGAAATGATATAAAATAAAACAAAAAAAAAATAAAATGGATTTATGATGTGGATTTCCATATGGAGTAAGGGTTTGAGGAGGCGGTGGACGTAGCGGAATAGGTGGAAGTGGCGGTGGACGAGATAGCCAACACAGGTTTTTGGTTTTAATTTAATTTTGTAAAATTAAAGGTACACTCCAAAAGAGTGTGAAATATCCAAAATACAAACATGAGCAATTGCGCTGCAGTATAACAATGGCTGCTTAGTACCGGTATACATGTCTATTCTGCACAACGTACGGACAAGTCCTGAGGGATCCATGCTTGGTTCATTTTAATGAACGTGAGCTTGTCCACATTGGCTGTGGGCAGGCGGCTGCGCTTGACTGTGATGACGCCCCCTGCCGTGCTAAACACACGTTCAGATAATACACTGGCTGCAGGGCAGGCCAGCACCTTCAAGGCTTAAAGGGCAAGCTCAGGCCATGTGCTCAATTTAGAGACCCAGAAGTTGAAGGGGGCAGACCCGTCATTCAGTACATGTAGGCGTGTGCACACATACTGCTTCACCATGTTGGTGAAATGATGCCTCCTGCTAAGACGTTCCATATCAGCTGGTGGTGCTGGTTGTTGTGGTGTGCTGACAAAGCTTTTCCACATTTCGGCCATGCTAACCCTGCCTTCTGAGGTGCTGGCGGTGCCCCAGCTACGTTGGGACGACCTCTTCCTCGTCCTCTGACTTCGCCTTGTGCTTCCACTGTGCCCCCGCTGTCAGGCGGGAATGCCACCAGCAGTGCGTCTACCAGCATGAAGTTGGTGGTGAAGGTGTTACGCTGACCCGATGAGGAGCTGGTAGAGGATGGGGAAGCAGAGTAGGAGGAGGAAGCAACAGTAGGCAAACTGAAGCGCCCTGCAATCCTCGGTGGTGGAAGGACATACGCCAAACTGCTATCCGCCTCAGGCCCAGCCGACACTGCATTTACCCAGTGTGCTGTTATGGAGATATATCGGCCCTGACCGTGCTTACTGGTCCACGTATCCATAGTCAGGTGCACCTTGCCACAGATGGCGTTGCGCAGGGCACACCTGATTTTGTCCCCTACTTGGTTGTGAAGGGAAGGGATGACTCACCTTGAAAAGTAGTGGCGGCTGGGCACAACGTACTGTGGGACAGCCACCGCCATAAGGCCTTTAAAACTATCCGTCTCCACCAGACGGAATGACAGCATTTCAAAGGCAAGTAATTTTGAAATGCTGGCATTCAGGGCTAGGGATCGCGGGTGGGAAGGGGGGTACTTCCTCTTCCTCTGCAGCGTTTGGGATATGGAGAGCTAAACGCTTCCGTGGGAAATTGTGGAGATGCTTGGTGACCCAGGTGTTGGTGTTGCTGGCAGATCTCTGTTTCTGGGGTGCCAGGTGGCACTGTCACTCCAGAGGTGGATAAAGAGGCCGCGACTGCAGCAGAAGTGGAATCAGGAGGAGCCAGAGACCTTTCTTGGTTTTTGAGGTGTCTACTCCACTGAAGCTCGTGCTTTGCACTTAAATGCCTGGTCATGCAGGTTGTGCTCAGGTTGAGAACGTTTATGCCACGCCAGGGAACTCCTTGGAGCTGGCTTTGGTGTGATCGGTGCCTTGCTGCGGTGGGCAGTAGGAGGCGTACTGTGTAGAGGACGGCCGCTCCACTTTTGCACCCTGCTTCCTCTTCTGCTGTGCTGGTGGCTCTGTGCTACCACCTCTTCTTCCTCCGAACTACATCGGTCACTCGCATGACCTTGATTCCATGTGGGGTCAAGGTCCTCATCGTCCTCCACATTATCTTCCACCCAGTCTTCACCCCTGACTTCCTTGTCGGTCTGCACACTTTCGAAAGCCCCAGCAGTTGGCACCTGTGTTTCATCATCATCCGAGACGTGCTGCGATGGTCCTCCCATGTACTC
The DNA here is from genome assembly GCF_905171765.1 of Bufo bufo. Classification (NCBI taxonomy): domain Eukaryota; kingdom Metazoa; phylum Chordata; class Amphibia; order Anura; family Bufonidae; genus Bufo; species Bufo bufo. Next base: position 562,082,173 of record NC_053392.1, on the reverse strand, counting down.
ATCTTGAAAAATAAGTGGTTTGGCATCGGTGCACTCAATCTCTTCCACTTCTGGGGCAGGGCTAGGTGGATGGCCCTGGGAAACCCTGCTAACAGAGTCATCAAATAGCAGAAGAGACTGCTGCATGACCTGGGGCTCAGACTGCTTGGCTGATTTGCAAGGGGGTGAGGTGAAAGACTGATGGACATCGGCTGCAGGTGCCAACTGTGGTCTGTCAGCAGGAGACTGGGTGGGAGACAATGTGAAGGAACTGGATCCACTGTCAGCAACCCAATCTACTATCGCCTGTACTTGTTCATGCCTCACCATTCGTAGATCAGCATTAGGCCCGACCAAATACCACTGCAGGTTTTGTCGCCTACTCGCTGCTGAGGAAGGGGTTTCACTTGTGCGTGTAGCTGGCACAGATCGACCACATCCTCTCCCTGCAACAGGAGCTCCTCCAGCAGCACCACGACCTGGGCCACGTCCCATATTTGACGCTCTCCTCATATTTTTAAAATTTTGGATCTTGCCCTAAATGGGCGCTTAATTAATAGTAGAATAGAACGACAGTATATAAAGGGTGTATCTCACACGGCCTGAACCAGACTAGGCCTCAATAAAAGATTTTTTGCCCAAAATGGCTGTATTTCAAATGCCTAATTCAAACCCCTGTATGTAGAGGTAGTATCTCAGAGGGCCTGAACCTCTGTAGGCCTGTAGTAAATATATCTTTGCACAAAAAAGGCTGTATTTTAAATGGCTGCATTTCAAATGCATAATTCAAACCCCTTTATGTAGAGGTGGTATCTCAGAGGGCATGAACCTCTGTAGGCCTGCAGTAAATATATCTTTGCACAAAAAGGCTGTATTTCAAATGGCTGTATTTCAAATGCCTAATTCAAACCCCTGTATGTAGAGGTAGTATCTCAGAGGGCCTGAACCTCTGTAGGCCTGCAGTAAATATATATTTGCACAAAAAGGCTGCATTTCAAATGGATGTATTTCAAATGCCTGATTCAAACCCCTGTATGTAGAGGGGGTATCTCATAGGGCCTGAACCTCTATAGGCCTGAAGTAAATATATCTTTGCACAAAAAGGCGGTATTTCAAATGCCTAATTCAAACCCCTGTATGTAGAGGTAGTTTCTCACAGGGCCTGAACCAGTGTAGGCCTGCAGTAAATATATCTTTGCACAAAATGGCTGTATTTCAAATGCCTAATTCAAACCCCTGTATGTAGAGGTGGTCTCTCAGAGGGCCTAAATCTCTGTAAGCCTGCAGTAAATATATCTTTGCACAAAATGGGTGTATTTCAAATGGCTGTATTTCAAATGCCTAATTCAAACCCCTATGTAGAGGTAGTATCTCAGAGGGCCTGAACCTCTGTAGGCCTGCAGTAAATATATCTTTGTACAAAAAGGCTGTATTTCAAATGGCTGTATTTCAAATGCCTAATTCAAACCCCTGTATGTAGAGGTAGTATCTCTCAGGGCCTGAACCTCTGTAGGCCTACAGTAAATATACAGTTGCAAGAAAAAGTATGTGAACACTTTGGAATGATATGGATTTCTGCACAAATTGGTCATAAAACATGATCTGATCTTCATCTAAGTCACAACAATGGACAATCACAGTCTGCTTAAACTAATAACACACAAAGAATTAAATGTTGCCATGTTTTTATTGAACACACCATGTAAACATTCACAGTGCAGGTGGAAAAAGTATGTGAAACCCTAGACTAATGACATCTCCAAGAGCTAATTGGAGTAAGTTGTCAGCCAACTGGAGTCCAATCAATGAAATGAGATTGGAGGTGTTGGTTACAGCTGCCCTGCCCTATAAAAAAAACACACACCAGTTCTGGATTTGCTTTTCACAAGAAGCATTGCCTGATGTGAATGATGCCTCGCACAAAAGAGCTCTCAGAAGACCTACGATTAAGAATTGTTGACTTGCATAAAGCTGGAAAGGGTTATAAAAGTATCTCCAAAAGCCTTGCTGTTCATCAGTCCACGGTAAGACAAATTGTCTATAAATGGAGACAGTTCAGCACTGCTGCTACTTTCCCTAGGAGTGGCCGTCCTGTAAAGATGACTGCAAGAGCACAGCGCAGACTGCTCAATGAGGTGTAGAAGAATCCTAGAGTGTCAGCTAAAGACTTACAAAAGTCTCTGGCATATGCTAACATCCCTGTTAGCGAATCTACGATACGTAAAACACTAAACAAGAATACATTTCATGGGAGGCTACCACAGAGGAAGCCACTGCTGTCCAAAAAAACATTGCTGCAAGTTTACAGTTTGCACAAGAGCACCTGGATGTTCCACAACAGTACTGGCAAAATATTCTGTGGAGAGATGAAACCAAAGTGGAGTTGTTTGGAAGAAACACACAAGACTATGTGTGGAGAAAAAGAGGATCAGCACACCAACATCAAAACCTCATCCCAACTGTGAAGTATGGTGGTGGTGGCATCATGGTTTGGGGCTGCTTTGCTGCGTCAGGGCCTGGACGGATTGCTATCATCGAAGGAAAAATGAATTCCCAAGTTTATCAAGACATTTTGCAGGAGAACTTAAGGCCATCTGTCCACCAGCTGAAGCTCAACAGAAGATGGGTGTTGCAACAGGACAACGACCCAAAGCATAGAAGTAAATCCACAACAGAATTGCCTAAACAGAAGAAAATACGCCTTCTGGAGTGGCCCAGTCAGAGTCCTGACCTCAACCCGATTGAGATGCTGTGGCATGACCTCAAAAAAGCGATTCACATCAGACATCCCAAGAATATTGCTGAACTGAAACAGTTCTGTAAAGAGGAATGGTCAAGAATTACTCCTGACCGTTGTGCACGTCTGATCTGCAACTACAGGAAACATTTGGTTGAAATTATTGCTGCCAAAGGAGGTTCAACCAGTTATTAAATCCAAGGGTTCACATACTTTTTCCACCTGCACTGTGAATGTTTGCATGGTGTGTTCAATAAAAACAGGGTAACATTTAATTCTTTGTGTGTTATTAGTTTAAGCAGACTGATTGTCTATTGTTGTGACTTAGATGAAGGTCAGATCACATTTTATGACCAATTTGTGCAGAAATCCATATCATTCCAAAGTGTTCACATACTTTTTCTTGCAACTGTATCTTTGCACAAAATGGCTGTATTTCAAATGCCTAATTCAAACCCCTGTATGTAGTGGGGGTATCTCACAGGGCCTGAACCAGTGTAGGCCTGAATACAATATTGGTGCACCAAATGGCGGTATTTAAAATCTCTGAATTTAACCCAAATGTATTAAGGGTGTATCTCACAATGACATCTGCATCAAAGGCTGCCAACTAAATCTTTTGTGCCCAAATGAGTGTTTGTTTAAAAACTGAATTGACAGCAGTATATAAGCCTGTAATTTCACACGTGCTGATGCTGCAAGGCCTGGAAATAGTTTTTTGTCAAAAGAGTGTGTTTTTAAAACCCCAGAAAATGATGGGTGTATTTCTATCTTAAATTGCACACCGACTAATCCAGATGTTGTAGATTGCCAAAAAAAGTCTTTTTTTTGCTAACAGAATATGAAAACTGTATATATTAAACTTGAGTTTAACACTTGCAGATTAGAAAAATACTGTTTTTGAAAAAAAAAGTGTGTTTTTCAAACCCCAGAAAATGATGGGTGTATTTCTACCTTAAATTGCACACTGACTAATACAGATGTTGTATATTGCCAAAAAAGTCTTTTTTGCTAACAGAATATTAAAACTGTATATATTAAACTTGAATTTAACACTTGCAGATCTGGAAAATACAGTTTTTTGTAATAAAATTGTGTGTTTTTAAAACCCCAGTAAATGATGGGTGTATTTCTACTTTAAATTGCACTCTGACTAATCCAGATGTTGTAGATTGCCAAAAAAGTATTTTTTTGCTAACAGAAAATGAAAGCTGTATATATTAAACTTGAATTTAACACTTGCAGATATGGAAAATACAGTTTTTTGAAAAAATTGTGTGTTTTTAAAACCCCATAAAATGATGGGTGTATTTCTAGCTTAAATTGCACACTGACTAATCCAAATGTTGTTTGCCCCCAAAAAATTGTGATTTGCAATGTCCCAAAAGCTTAGCTGCAGTGCTGGTGCACTGAGCATGCATAAAATGGCCGCCGCCACCCATCTAACTAACAGAATTTTAAAAGTTTGTATTTTTTGGTCAATGAGCTCAGGTCAGGGTAAAACGATAGTGCCCTGCACCCACACAACTATTTGTCTGTAGATCGCTGAGTTAGATTCTCTCCTATTCTCTCGCTGAAATCACAAGTCCAGCAGCATCCTCTCCCTACACTTGTAACAGCAGAGTGACATGCAGCGCTATGTGACTCAAGCTTATATAGAGGCTGGGTCACATGCTGCTCTGGCCAATCACAGCCATGCCATTAGTAGGCATGGCTGTGATGGCCTCTTGGGGCAAGTAGTATGACTCTTGTTGATTGGCTGCTGTGCAGCCTTTCAAAAAGCGCCAAGAAAGCGCCAAACACCGAACCCGAACCCAAACTTTTCCGGAAATGTTCGGGTTTGGGGTCCAAAAATCCTAAAGTTCAGTACGAACCCGAACTTTACAGTTTGGGTTCGCTCAATTCTAGCTGTAAGTGTATTACCAGTGTAATACAGTCGTGGCCAAAAGTTTAGAGAATTACATAAATATTGGAAATTGGAAAAGTTGCTGCTTAAGTTTTTATAACAGCAATTTTCATATACTCCAGAATGTTATGAAGAGTGATCAGATGAATTGCATAGTCCTTCTTTGCCATGAAAATTAACTTAATCCCCAAAAAAACTTTCCACTGCATTTCATTGCTGTCATTAAAGGACCTGCTGAGATCATTTCAGTAATCGTCTTGTTAACTCAGGTGAGAATGTTGATGAGCACAAGGCTGGAGATCATTATGTCAGGCTGATTGGGTTAAAATGGCAGACTTGACATGTTAAAAGGAGGGTGATGCTTGAAATCATTGTTCTTCCATTCTTAACCATGGTGACCTGCAAAGAAACGCGTGCAGCCATCATTGTGTTGCATAAAAATGGCTTCACAGGCAAGTATATTGTGGCTACTAAGATTGCACCTCAATCAACAATTTATAGGATCATCAAGAACTTCAAGGAAAAAGGTTTAATTCTTGTTAAGAAGGCTTCAGGGCGTCCAAGAAAGTCCAGCAAGCGCCAGGATCGTCTCCTAAAGAGGATTCCGCTGCGGGATCGGAGTGCCACCAGTGCAGAGCTTGCTCAGGAGTGGCAGCAGGCAGGTGTGAGTGCATCTGCACACACAGTGAGGCGAAGACTTTTGGAAGATGGCCTGGTGTCAAGAAGGGCAGCAAAGAAGCCACTTCTCTCCAAAAAAAACATCAGGGACAGATTGATCTTCTGCAGAAAGTATGGTGAATGGACTGCTGAGGACTGGGGCAAAGTCATATTCTCCGATGAAGCCTCTTTCCGATTGTTTGGGGCATCTGGAAAAAGGCTTGTCCGGAGAAGAAAAGGTGAGCACTACTATCAGTCCTGTGTCATGCCAACAGTAAAGCATCCTGAGACCATTCATGTGTGGGGTTGCTTCTCATCCAAGGGAGTGGGCTCACTCACAATTTTGCCCAAAAACACAGCCATGAATAAAGAATGGTACCAAAACACCCTCCAACAGCAACTTCTTCCAACAATCCAACAACAGTTTGGTGAAGAACAATTAAAGGCAAAAGTGATAACTAAGTGGCTCGGGGACCAAAACGTTGACATTTTGGGTACATGGCCTGGAAACTCCCCAGATCTTAATCCCATTGAGAACTTGTGGTCAATCCTCAAGAGGCGGGTGGACAAACAAAAACCCACTAATTCTGACAAACTCCAAGAAGTGATTATGAAAGAATGGGTTGCTATCAGTCAGGAATTGGCCCAGAAGTTGATTGAGAGCATGCCCAGTCGAATTGCAGAGGTCCTGAAAAAGAAGGGCCAACACTGCAAATACTGACTCTTTGCATAAATGTCATGTAATTGTCGATAAAAGCCATTGAAATGTATGAAATGCGTGTGATTATATTTCACTACATCACAGAAACAACTGAAACAAAGATCTAAAAGCAGTTTAGCAGCAAACTTTGTGAAAACTAATATTTGTGTCATTCTCAAAACATTTGGCCACGACTGTACACTTACAGCCTGCTTGCCTGTGAGATCCAGGGGGCTGCATAGGGCTGCCTTCCCTGCAATTGGGTCCCCATCACAGCTGCGCGGGGATCCCGATGGAAGCTCCCCGCCTCTCCACACATTGTAGGTGCCACGGTCAGTGCTGACTACAGCACAACTAGGGTTAATGCGCTGGCATCAGTGTTTTAACCGATGCCGGCTCATACAGCAGGGGTCCGGCTATCAGTGACGGCCGGGAACCTGCCACTGATTGGGCGGGCACAGCTCCTGCACCCGCCCGATCAGCATGCCGTACATGTACACCGCTGGTCCTTAAGTCACGGACACCAGCGCCGTACATGTATGGTGCGGGTCCTTAAGCGGTAAAAGGGAATTTGTCACTGGTTTTGCGGTATCCTAAGGGCAACATAAACTAGTGACAAATCCACTTAGCAAAATGCTGGGTCACTTTAATTGAAACCTCAGTCCAACGCTGGTGACAGGAAATTATTATAAATATAATTTATATACAGTATTTTAAAGATTTGAACGAAAACATTCAAGATGTCTAAGTGTGTTCAATATCCTAGTCTTTATATTGCCTTTAATGAAATTAAGCCAAGCTGACATCCATTTTGTTTCCTATTAAAATCAGAAAAGAAGAAGACATTTTTTAACTCATTGATGTCACTATTAAAGGGAGCCATTTACATTAAAAATGTAGTCCAGTCTGGGTTTAGGAGTCCGGGAGCAGATCTTGTCAGAGACTGGTAGCTATCACCTATACCAGGCATGGCCAACCTGAGGCTCTCCAGCTGTTGCAAAACTACAACTCCCTGCATGCCCAGACTGCCTACAGCTAGCAGCCTACAGCAGGGCATGGTGGGAGTTGTAGTTTTACAACAGCTGGAGAGCCGCAGGTTGGCCATGCCTGACCTATACAATAAAAATTATCAGTCGCTGAGTAGTGATGAGCGGCAGGGGTCATATTCAAATTCGTGAAATTTCGCAAATATTTTGTAGAATATTGGTCATATATTCTCACATTCATATATTGGTTATATTCCACATTCTCTTTTTTTACGCAAAAATCGTGCGAATATGCGAATATTACGCGCTCAATACAGGCGTGGGTCAAAAATGAATAGATAGCACTATAGAATATAGTGCTATCTATTCATTTTTATGAACATTCGTCATTTTTTTCCATCTGAACACGATTCCTCCCTGCTTCTTGCTTGTGGGCCAATGAGTCATTGGCCCACAAGCAACTTAAAGGGGTTGTCCGGGTTCAGAGCTGAACCCGGACATACCCTTATTTTCACCCAGGCAGCCCCCCTGAGGCTAGCATCGGAGCATCTCAGCTTCCGCCCAGCAGTGTGTTCGGTGAAGTCACCGGATTTGATGGGCGGGTTTTAGCGCTGGCCTCACCATTTTACTGGCTAGTGCAGCGTTAAAGCCTGCCCATCAGTGCCGGTGACGTCACCGGGCTTCCTGGCAGCCCCATGGAGAGCCCCGGTACGTCACTGGAACTCCTAAAAATTCCTGCGATTCAGCGCAGGGAAAAGAAGGGGCTGCCGGGGTGAAAATGGGGATATGTTCAGGTTCAGCTTCAGGCTAACCCCTTTAAGCAGGGAGGAATCATTACTTCAGATGGAAAAAAAAATGACTAATATTTTAATAAATGAATATATGTCACTATAATGAATATAGTGCTATATATTTGTTTTTTAGAATATTTGTAATTTTTTTCCATCTGAAGTGAATACATGATTCCTACCTGCTTCTTGCTTGTGGGCCAATTACGTCCTTGTTCAGATGTAAAAAAATGACGAATATTTTATATAACAAATATATAGCACTATATTCTAAATATTTGCGAATTCTTGAAGTGACGATATGCGTGATTAAAATTCGTTATTCGAATATTCGCGCTCAACACTATCACTGAGTACGACGACCTATTTGACTCTTAGGCCTCTTTCACACGAGCGAGTATTCCGCGTGGGTGCAATGCGTGACGTGAACGCATTGCACCCGCACTGAATCTGGACCCATTCATTTCTATGTGACTGTGCACACGAGCAATGATTTTCACGCATCACTTGTGCGTTGCGTGAAAATCGCAGCATGTTCTATATTCAGCGTTTTTCACGCAATGCAGGCCCGATAGAAGTGAATGGAGCTGCGTGAAAACCTTTGATGATGTCACTACGCTCATCACATGGTCCGTCACATGATCCATCACATGGTAAAAAATCGTGTGACGGACCATGTGATGACTGCAGTGACGTCATCAAAGGTCCTATTCCTCAAAGAAGAAGACAGAAGAGATGCCGGCTGCGCGAACAAGTGGATTAAGGTGAGTAAAAAAAATATATATATATATTTTTTAACCCCTCCAGCCCTATTTTACTTAGCATTCTGTATTAAGAATGCTATTATTTTCCCTTATAACCATGTTATAAGGGGAAATAATACAATCTACACAACCTTGAACCCAAACCTGAACTTCTGTGAAGAAGTTCGGGTCTGGGTACCACATTCAGTTTTTTATCACGCGCGTGCAAAACGTATTGCACCCACAACGCATCCGGACCTTATCCGGACACGCTCATGTGAAAAAGGCCTTAGGCTCCTTTCACACGGGCGAGAATTCCGTGAGGGTGCAATGCGTGAGGTGAACGCATTGCACCCGCACTGAATCCAACCCATTCATTTCAAATGGGGCTGTTCAAATGAGCGGTGATTTTCACGCATCACTTGTGTGTTGCGTGAAAATCTCAGCATGTTCTATACTCTGCGTTTTTCACGCAACCCAAGCCCCATAGAAATGAATGGGTCTGTGTGAAAATCATGCATGGTTTCTAGGAGATGATGTAATTAAATTGATAAAAGTCAATTTAATGTATTATTTTCCCTTATAACATTGTTATAACATCATCTTCTTTCTTCTTCTTTCAGGACCTGCCAAAGGACCTTTGATGAAGTAATCTTGCTGGGACGTCAGCGCAGGTCCTGCTGAATGAAGATAGAAGAAAATGCCGGCTGCGCGATCAACAGGATGAGGTGAGTTATTTATATTTTTTAACCCCTAAAGCCACATTATAGTAAGCATGCTGTATTAAGAATGCTATTATTTTCCCTTATAACCATGTTATAAGGGAAAATAAAATATACAGAACACCTAAACCAAACCCGAACTTCAGTGAAGAAGTCCAGGTTCGGGTCTGGATACAACAGACAGTATTTTATCATGCGCGTGCAAAACGCATTGCACCCGCGCGATAAAAACTGAATATCGGAACGCAATCACAGTCAAAACTGACTGCAATTGCGTACCTACTCGCACAATTTTCCCTGATCGCAGACGCAACGCATCCGGACCTAATCCGGACACGCTCGTCTGCAAGGGGCCTTAAAGGGATTATCCCATCTTAGACAATGGTGGCATATCGCTAGGATATGCCCCCATTGTCTGATAGGTGTGGGTCCCACCTCTGAGACCCGCACCTACAAGGCGAATGGAGTGGAGAAAGTTTAGGAGGGCACACTACGCATGCGCAACCGCCCTCCATTCATTTCTATGGAGCCGCCGAAAATAGCCGAGCTCTGCTGCTATTTCAGTCGGCCCCATAGAAATGAATGGGAGCAGTGGCAGCACATGCGCGGTGCGCTCCCATTCACTTCAATGAGAGAGGCGGGGAGCTGTGCCTGGTGGTGGACCAACCCCGGGAAACCCACAACTCTTCTCCCCGAGTCCGTTCTCCGTGTAGGTGCGGGTCCCAGAGGTGGGACCCACACCTATCAGACAATGGGGGCATATTCTAGCGATATGCCCCCATTGTCTAAGATGGGATAACCCCTTTAAGCCCAGGCTGAAATGAATTTTCAATGCAATGAGCTTTATTTATTTTGTTTTTGCTTTTTAAAGAAAAAAAAAAGCACAATCTGTTCTGAAAATGTACATTTATGTTATCAATTTCCAGTTTGATGAATTAAACTCATGTGTGACAGTTGAATAATCATAATTTTCAATTATGTGTGTTAAAAAAATATGTACTGTTTGTGACTAGAGATGTCCCGAACTATTCGCCGGAGAACAGTTCCCGGCTAACATCGCTTGTTCGCGTTCGCCGCGGCGGGCGAACATATGCGATGTTCGGTCCGCCCCCTATACGTCATCATTGAGCAAACTTTGACCCTGTACCTCACAGTCAGCAGACACATTCCAGCCAATCAGCATACCCTCCCTCCCAGACCCTCCCACCTCCTATCAAAAAGCAAGGACAGCATCCATCTTAGATTCATTCGGAAGCTACAGTGTTAGTGAGAGCAGGGAGAGTGCAGCTGCTGCTGATTTAATAAGGAAATCGTTAGCTAGGCCAGTGTATTCAGTGTCCACTCCAGTCCTCAAAGACTCATCTGCTGTTAGGACAGCGTCCTGACAGCACCCCAAAAAGCCCTTTTTAGGGCTAGTACATCAGTCTGCTTTTTTTTTCTTCTTCTCTGTAATATAATTGCAGTTGCCTGCCAGTGTGTATCAGGCCCACAGAGTGTACTGTGCCCACTGCCAGTGCCCACCACTCATATCTGGTGGCACAGTAGCTTGCAGATAAAAGCTACTGTGTCTGCCTCTGATAACAGCGATGCCATTTGCAACCTGTGCCACAAGAAACGTCGTGGTAAGTCCAACACCCACCTAGGTACAACTGCTTTGCGAAGGCACATGATCTCATATCACAAACGCCTATAGGATCAACACATGATGAGTACAAGCAGCACACAAACTCAAAGCCACCATCCTCCTCCTGGTCCAGCATCTTTAGCCACGTCAACCACTGCTGTCCTCCTTGCCCCCTCTCAACCACCCGCCACTCCACCTCTCACCTTCAGCAGTTCCTGCTCATCTGCCCACAGTCAGGTGTCTGTCAAGGAAATGTTTGAGCGTAAGAAGCCAATGTCACAGAGTCACCCCCTTGCCCAGCGTCTGATAGCTGGCTTGTTGGAACTCTTAGCCCGCCAGCTTTTACCATACAAGCTGGTGGAGTCTGAGGCCTTCAAAAAATTTGTAGCTATTGGGACACCACAGTGGAAGGTACCCGGCCGAAATTTATTTTCACAAAAGGCAATCCCCAACCTGTACTCTATTGTGGAAAAGGAAGTCATGGCAAGTCTGGCACACAGTGTTGGGGCAAGGGTCCATCTGACCACTGATACCTGGTCTGCAAAGCAGGGTCAGGGCAGGTATATCACGTACACTGCACATTGGGTAAACCTGCTGACGGCTGCCAAGCATGGAATGCGTGGCTCTGCAGCGGAGTTGATGACACCGCCACGACTTGCAGGCAGTCCTGCTGCCACCGCCCCTACTCCTCCTACTCCATCCTCTTCCATAACCTCCTCGGCTGAGTGCTCTTCTGCTGCTGAGTCTTGCTCCACATCAACTGCACCACCCCAGCTCCCCAGGGGCTATTCCACATCCTGGATACGACAGTGTCACGCCGTCTTGGGGTTGACTTGCCTGAAAGCAGAGAGTCACACCGGACAAGCACTCCTGTCCGCCCTGAAAGCATAGGTGGATCAGTGGCTGACCCCGCACCAACTGGAGATCGGCAAAGTGGTGTGTGACAACGGAAGCAATTTGTTGGCAGCATTATATTTGGCAAGTTGACACATGTGCCGTGCATGGCACATGTGTTGAATCTGATCGTACAACACTTTGTGCATAAGTACCCAGGATTACAGGACATCCTCAAGCAGGGCAGGAAGGTGTGGCGCCATTTCAGGCGTTCCTACACGGCCATGGCGCACTTTTCCGATATTCAGCGGCGAAACAACATGCCAGTGAGGCGATTGATTTGCGACAGGCCGACACGTTGGAATTCAACACTCCTAATGTTCGACCGCCTGCTCCAACAAGAAAAAGCCGTCAACGAGTATTTGTATGACCGGGGTGCTAGGACAGCCTCTGTGGAGCTGGGTATTTTTTTGCCACATTACTGGACGCTCATGCGCAATGCCTGTAGGCTCATGCGTCCTTTTGAGGAGGTGACAAACCTAGTCAGTCGTACCATCAGCGACATTATGGCATTTGTTTTCTTCCTGGAGCGTGCCCTGCGAAGAGTGCTGGATCAGGCCGTAGATGAGCGTGAAGAGGAAGAGTTGTGGTCACCATCACCACCAGAAACAGCCTTATCAGCATCGCTTGCTGGACCTGCGGCAATGCTGGAAGAGGAGTCTGAGGAAGAGGAGTCAGGGGAGGAATGTGGCCTTGAGGAGGAGGAAGACCAACCACAGCAGGCATCCCAGGGTGCTCGTTGTCACCTATCTGGTACCCGAGGTGTTGTACGTGGCTGGGGGGAAGAACAGACCTTCAATGAGATCAGTGAGGACGAGGAACGGGACATGAGTAGCTAGGCATCCAACCTTGTGCAAATGGGGTCTTTCATGCTATCATGCCTGTTGAGAGACCCTCGTATAAAAAGGCTGAAGGAGAACGACCTGTACTGGGTGGCCACGCTACTAGACCCCCGGTATAAGCAGAAAGTGCCTGAAATGTTACCGAATTACCGGAAGTCGGAAAGGATGCAGCAGTTACAAAACAAGTTAAAAAGTATGCTTTACACAGCGTATAAGGGTGATGTCACAGCACAACGGGAATCTAACAGGGGAAGAGGTGAAAGTAATCCTCCTCCTACCACGACCACGCCGGCAAGGACAGGACGCTTTACAGACGTGTTGTTGATGGAGGACATGCAGAGCTTTTTAAGTCCTACGCATCACCACAGCCCTTCGGGGTCCACCCTCAGAGAACGACTCGACCGACAGGTTGAAGACTACCTCGCCTTAACTGCAGATATCGACACTCTGAGGAGCGATGAACCCCTTGACTACTGGGTGTGCAGGCTTGACCTGTGGCCTGAGCTATCCCAATTTGCGATAGAACTTCTGGCCTGCCCCGCTTCAAGTGTCCTGTCAGAAAGGACCTTCAGCGCAGCAGGAGATATTGTCACTGAGAAGAGAAGTCGCCTAGGTCAAAAAAGTCTAGATTACCTCACCTTTATTAAGATGAATGAGGCATGGATCCCGAAGGGACTGACAGTGGGGGATGCATTTGACTAAAAAAGGCCTGATGTGATGCCTTGGGCTAAAAATGGTCCACACGCTGCTGTATTTAATCTCTGCATGCCGGATGACTTGCGTGACTTCTCCGCTACCAACTAGGGTTCAAGCCGCAATGTTTTAGTGCACTTTCTGCCTGGAAAACATCAATTTTTCCGGCCGCTGCTACAGTAGCGGATGCAACAGTACCTAATTTTTCAGGCATGTGTACATGCCTAATTTTTCTGGCCTCTGGAGCTGCACTGTGTCTGCAAAAGCAAAACAAAAAAAAAGGCACATACATGTGTCAATTCCCCTTCGTGATCGTTACCTTGTTGTGGTGAAGGTGTTGTGGTGAAGGGGCTTGCGTATCACAATGAAGCGATCACCTCTGTGAGTGTGTTGGCAATGTTGCCACACCCCAGATGATAAGGTCGTTGCTTCATTGTGAACAGACCAAAAGCGATCAGCTGGATAATTTTGCATAGAAAAAACATTAATTTTCTTTGTAATCATCTAAGGTGATCATTAAAGCCTACTATGCCAATGGGCCCACACTGCAGAATCATTGTTTTCTGGGTCACTTAACTGTCACTAAACTACCTCAGCACGACCATAGGATTTGAGAAACCGCCATCGCCTGCAATCTCCCAAACGTGCGCACGAACACAGTCATCACTACACCAAGATTGACGCATAGAGGAATAAAATTTATGTCATGAGTGTGTCAACTATTGACATCTCTTTGCAGTTGTATAAACTCTATTCGATACACGTCCCCTGATAGGGGACGTAACAGGGATTAAACTGATAAGAATAGTACTACTTAACACACCACTCATATAGGGTGGCACAGTACAGGGTGGGCCATTTATATGGATACACCTTAATAAAATGGGAATGGTTGGAGATATTAACTTCCTGTTTGTGGCACATTAGTATATGTGAGGGGGTGACCATGGCGGCCATTTTGAAGTCAACTTTAGTTTTTTCAATAGGAAGAGGGTCATGTGACACATCAAACTTATTGCGAATTTCACACGAAAAACAATGGTGTGCTTGGTTTTAACGTAACTTTATTCTTTCATGAGTTATTTACAAGTTTCTCTTTGTTTACAGCCATTGACATGTCGCCGAGGTTAACACGTGAGGAGCTGATAGAAATTGTGTTGATGTCTGGTGAACGCAGTAACAGGGTCATTGCAGCAGATTTTAATGCAAGACACCCTACGAGACCACCCATCTCCCATGCTACAGTTAGCAAACTGCTTGCTAAGTTTCGTGAAACTGGTTCAGTGTTAGATTTGCCAAAATGTGGACGCATGAAATCTGTCTCTAATGAAGAAACATCAGTGGCTGTCCTAGCTTCATTCAGCAAGAGCCCACAGCGTAGCACTCACCGCATGTCACTGGAGAGTGGCATTAGTCGAACATCCCTTCGGCGGATATTAGCTACTCACAAATGGCACCCTTACAAACTCCAGCTACTGCAGCATCTCAACGAGGATGACCCAGATCGGTGCACTGAATTTGCAGAATGGGCAAAACAAAAATTGGAACAGGACCCTCAGTTTACGCAGAAGATTTTGTTCAGTGATGAGGCAAACTTTTATGTGAATGGTGAAGTTAACAAACAAAACCACCGCTATTGGTCTGACACTAACCTACATTGGATAGATCCCTCCAAGACTGTTGGAACAAAAAAATTTATGGTATGGTGTGGTATATGGGGTACAAAGATAGTGGGGCCATTCTTCATCAATGGAAACCTCAAGGCCACTGGATATGCGAAATTGCTACATGATGATGTGTTTCCCTCTTTATGCACTGAAGCTGGCACGTTCCCTGAGTTTTTCCAGCAAGATGGTTCACCACCACATAGTCTTTAAGGGGTTGAATAATTGTGTCAATGAAGAAATCACAAAAAAAAACATTTAATACTGTATTACAAAAACAATTGATGTCATTTTAGTTGCATTTGGTTCTTTAAAAAGTCCTTGTAAGATTTCATTCTGAACACAATTACAAATGTACACTAAATTCCCTAAAACCCTTTACAGCATTGGGGGTTGAATAATTTGGAACACAACTGTAAATGGCCCACCCTGTACATTACACGGCGCACGCGCAGTGCCCCAAATTGGAAGTAAGAGGACCAACCAAGCATCTTTTTCCATCTCCCGGTTCCTAAAATCTATTCCATACACTGGCCCCTGATAGGGGACGTAACAGGGATTAAACTGATAGGAATAGTACTACTTAACATACCACTCATATAGGGTGGCACAGTACATTGCACGGCGCACGCGCAGTGCCCCAAATTGGAAGTAAGAGGACCAACCAATCATCTTTTTCCATCTCCCGGTTTCTAAAATCTATTCCATACACCGGCCCCTGATAGGGGACAAAACAGAGATTAAACTGGTGAGAACAGATTTTTTTAATTTATAAAAAAGAGGACAGCCTCTGCGGAGCTGGGTATTTTTTGGCCGCGTTACTGAACGCTCATGCACAATGGCTGTAGGCTCATGTGTCCTTTTGCGGAGGTGACAAACCTGGTCAGTCAAACCCAAGGCAACATCATCGACCTCATCCCATATGCGTTTTTTCTGGAGCGTGCCCTGCGAAGAGTGCTGGATCAGGCCGTAGATGAGCATGAAGAGGAAGAGTTGGGGTCACCATCACCACCAGAAGCAGCCTTGTCGTCGTCGATTCCTGGACCTGCGGCAACGCAGAGAGAGGAGTCTGAAGAAGAGGAGTCAGAGGAGGAAGGTGGCTTTGAGGAGGTGGAAGACCAACCACAGCAGGCGTCCCAGGGGGCTTGTTGTCACCTTTCGGGGACCCTTGGTGTAGTACGTGGCTGGGTGGAGGAAGAGACCTTCAATTACGTCATTGAGGACAAGGAACGGGACATGGCTAGCTTGGTATCCAACCTTGTGCTAATGGGGAGTTTGCGGTTGTGCAAATGGACTGTTTGCGGTTGTTTGCGGTGCGTTAAACAGGGAGTTTGGTCTGTCAGAGTTTGGTCTGTCACTGTGAAGCGGGCGTAACCCTTACACTACCTGATCGATACAACATCATACCTGATCGTATACACACACTGGATATTTTAAAGCACGTTATTCCAAACAATTTAGGAATGTTAGGTGATTTATGCCCTTTATGGATTAAAACTAGACTCTGCGTAAACTACGTAATTTTCCATGGGAGTTTTGCCATGGATCCCCCTCCGGCATGCCACAGTCCAGGTGTTAGTCCCCTGGAAACAACTTTTCCATCACTATTGTGGCCAGAAAGAGTCCCTGTGGGTTTTAAAATTCGCCTGCCTATTGAAGTCAATGGCGGTTCACCCGGTTCACCCGTTCGCGAAAATTTGCGGAAATTCACGTTCGCCGTTCGCAAACGGAAAATTTTATGTTCGCGACATCTCCATTTGTGACACAGCCATAGTGGGGACACCCTATCTGCGCAATATACTGTGCACTGCATTGTATGTTATCATGATTTCTGCAGATTTCAGTTTTGTTGTTGTTTTTTTGTATTTTGTTTTTAAAATAGGATTATAGTGTAAAAGTTCCCAGGAACACTATGTCCAAAAAGCCAGGCATATCTCGTTATATGCTTAGGGCACAGGTAATATCAATAATCTCATTAAGGGGATTCCAGAGAGAGACAGCGTCTTTATCATTGCAAGTGAATTGCTATGGTATTGGTGGGACCGTGCAGCATATTTTGAGAGTGCCGTGTTACTGCTACTTAGCTCCTATTTTATTAAATGGAAGCAAATCTGCAGCAATCCAGCATGGCCACTACACAGTGGATGGAGTTGTCTGTATCTGGTTCCAATAAATTTGCTATTTATAGCACCCATAACTTCTAAGAAGAGCAGATCAGAGGGGTTGCTGGGTGTAGGACCCCCATGAATCTGACATTGATGTCCTAAAAACTTTAGTAACGTTTCCATAAATATGTAAAAAGTTAAACTTTTTTTTTATTACTTATATAGTGCCAATATACTCCACAGCACTTTATAGACATTGTGTCACAGGAGAGGAAAGTGGAGAGGAAGTGCACCCCCTTGACTGCCACCCTCAACCCTGTCCCTGCCTACTTGCACTACCCGCCCTAGGCGACGGGGCGCAACTGGGCGGCGGTCCCTGACCTACGTAAGTGCAGAGTAGAGAGGACAGAGACAGAGAGGGAACCGGACAGCAAAGGCAGAGAACGGCACACGTGTGCCGTTTGCAGATGGATGGACAGGGAAGTAAACAAGACGGAGGTACCCTCTGATGAAGAAGACAATGGGTGTCAACTAGCCGAGGTCAGTCCGGGTGGTCACGTCAGTACAAAGGGGGAAGGCAGGAGACAAATTTGAGAACGAGCCGAGGTCTAATCCGAAAGGTAGCGTCAGTACTAAGGGAGCAGGCAGAAGGGAGGTCAGAAGATGGACAAGGTCAAATTCCAGAGGTCAAACAAGGTAGTAGCACAGAATATACACAGCCTAAATGACGAAATCAAAGGCAACCTGTGGCCAGCAGGTTGCCTGTTTAAATAGTGGAGTAAAGGGATCATGTGACGTGGCCAGCGTCACATGACCCATCCCTCCTGCCTGTAGCCGAGCGCCGAGTGCCTAGCTCGGCGCTCAGCCCCTCCTGGTTCCTATGGTGACGGGGAACGCCGACCGCTCCTGCAGGAGGAGTGCGACTGGGCGTACCGCATCCCCCGTCAACATGACAATAGAGATGCAGGGAACCAGAAAGCGCAGCAGGATGCAGCGGGCGTCCAGGCTGCAGTGAGATCGGGGAACATCGGCAGTGCTGGGGAACAGAAGCGCGCCGCCTGCGTCTAATGACACATTGCCATTACTCATTGGCCACAGTGGGCCTCACAATCTAAATTCCTTATCAGTATACTTTTGGGAGGAAACCAGAGGAAACCCATGCAAACACAAAGAAAGCATCTAAACTCATGCAGATGTTGACTTTGGTCAGATTAAAGACTTGGACTACAAAAGTGCAATGAAATTGTAAGAAACACTGAGCCACCATGCTGCTTATTAAAGGGGTTCTCCAGAAAGTTTAAGTACAGAGAGGGTGGACTGTAGAGATGGCCCGAACTATCCGACGGCGAACAGTTCCCGGCGAACATAGCTTGTTCGCGTTCGCCTCTGCCGGGCGAACACATGCGATGTTCGGTCCGCCCCCTATACATCATCATTGAGCAAACTTTGACCCTGTACCTCACAGTCAGCAGACACATTCCAGCCAATCAGCAGCATACCCTCCCTCCCAGACCCTCCCACCTCCTGCACAGCATCCATTTTAGATTCATTCTGAAGCTGCAGTCTTAGTGAGAGGAGGGAGACTGTAACTGCTGCTGATTTAATTGGGAAATCGATAGCTAGGCTAGTGAATTCAGTGTCCACTCCAGTCCTGAAAGACTCATCTGATCTCTGCTGTAAGGACAGCGTCCTGACAGCACCCCAAAAAGCCCTTTTTAGGGCTGCAACATTAGTCTGCTTTTTTTTTTTTCCTTTATATACATATTGCAGTTGCCTGGCCTGCCTGTGTGTGAGGAGCTGCAGGCCCACAGACTGTAGTGTGCCCACTGCCAGTGCTCACCCCTGTCATTCCGTGTGGCACAGGACTTTGCTTAAAAAAAGGCACTTAATTTTTACACTTTAATCTAAGGTTAGTTGCCTGCCAGTGTGTGTCAGGCTGACTTCCACTGACTGTAGTGTGCCCACTGCCAGTGCCCACCACTCATACCGGCTGGCACAGGACTTTGCATAAAAAAGGCATTTAATTTTTACACTTTAGTGTAATTTCAGCTGCTTGCCTGCTGCTAGTGTGTGTCAGGCCGACTTCAACTGACTGTAGTGTGCCCACTGCCAGTGCCCACCCCTGTCATCCCGAGTGGCACAGGACTTTGCTTAAAAAATAGGCACTTAATTTTTACACTTTAATCTAAGGTTAGTTGCCTGCCAGTGTGTGTCAGGCTGACTTCCACTGACTGTAGTGTGCCCACTGCCAGTGCCCACCACTCATACCGGCTGGCACAGGACTTTGCTTAAAAAAGGCATTTAATTTTTACACTTTAATGTAATTTCAGCTGCTTGCCTGCTGCTAGTGTGTGTCAGGCCGACTTCAACTGACTGTAGTGTGCCCACTGCCAGTGCCCACCCCTGTCATACCGAGTGGCACAGGACTTTGCTTAAAAAATAGGCACTTAATTTTTACACTTTAATCTAAGGTTAGTTGCCTGCCAGTGTGTGTCAGGCTGACTTCCACTGACTGTAGTGTGCCCACTGCCAGTGCCCACCACTCATACCGGCTGGCACAGGACTTTGCATAAAAAAGGCATTTAATTTTTACACTTTAGTGTAATTTCAGCTGCTTGCCTGCTGCTAGTGTGTGTCAGGCCGACTTCAACTGACTGTAGTGTGCCCACTGCCAGTGCCCACCCCTGTCATCCCGTGTGGCACAGGACTTTGCTTAAAAAAAAGGCACTTCATTTTTACACTTTAATCTAAGGTTAGTTGCCTGCCAGTGTGTGTCAGGCCGACTTCAACTGACTGTAGTGTGCCCACTGCCAGTGCCCACCCCTGTCATCCCGAGTGGCACAGGACTTTGCTTAAAAAATAGGCACTTAATTTTTACACTTTAATCTAAGGTTAGTTGCCTGCCAGTGTGTGTCAGGCTGACTTCCACTGACTGTAGTGTGCCCACTGCCAGTGCCCACCACTCATACCGGCTGGCACAGGACTTTGCTTAAAAAAGGCATTTAATTTTTACGCTTTAATGTAATTTCAGCTGCTTGCCTGCTGCTAGTGTGTGTCAGGCCGACTTCAACTGACTGTAGTGTGCCCACTGCCAGTGCCCACCCCTGTCATACCGAGTGGCACAGGACTTTGCTTAAAAAATAGGCACTTAATTTTTACACTTTAATCTAAGGTTAGTTGCCTGCCAGTGTGTGTCAGGCTGACTTCCACTGACTGTAGTGTGCCCACTGCCAGTGCCCACCACTCATACCGGCTGGCACAGGACTTTGCTTAAAAAAGGCATTTAATTTTTACACTTTAATGTAATTTCAGCTGCTTGCCTGCTGCTAGTGTGTGTCAGGCCGACTTCAACTGACTGTAGTGTGCCCACTGCCAGTGCCCACCCCTGTCATACCGAGTGGCACAGGACTTTGCTTAAAAATAGGCACTTAATTTTTACACTTTAATCTAAGGTTAGTTGCCTGCCAGTGTGTGTCAGGCTGACTTCCACTGACTGTAGTGTGCCCACTGCCAGTGCCCACCACTCATACCGGCTGGCACAGGACTTTGCATAAAAAAGGCATTTAATTTTTACACTTTAGTGTAATTTCAGCTGCTTGCCTGCTGCTAGTGTGTGTCAGGCCGACTTCAACTGACTGTAGTGTGCCCACTGCCAGTGCCCACCCCTGTCAATACCGAGTGGCACAGGACTTTGCTTAAAAAATAGGCACTTAATTTTTACACTTTAATCTAAGGTTAGTTGCCTGCCAGTGTGTGTCAGGCTGACTTCCACTGACTGTAGTGTGCCCACTGCCAGTGCCCACCACTCATACCGGCTGGCACAGGACTTTGCTTAAAAAAGGCATTTAATTTTTACACTGTAATGTAATTTCAGCTGCGTGCCTGCTGCTAGTGTGTGTCAGGCCGACTTCAACTGACTGTAGTGTGCCCACTGCCAGTGCCCACCCCTGTCATACCGAGTGGCACAGGACTTTGCTTAAAAAATAGGCACTTAATTTTTACACTTTAATCTAAGGTTAGTTGCCTGCCAGTGTGTGTCAGGCTGACTTCCACTGACTGTAGTGTGCCCACTGCCAGTGCCCACCACTCATACCGGCTGGCACAGGACTTTGCATAAAAAAGGCATTTAATTTTTACACTTTAGTGTAATTTCAGCTGCTTGCCTGCTGCTAGTGTGTGTCAGGCCGACTTCAACTGACTGTAGTGTGCCCACTGCCAGTGCCAACCACTGATACCGGGTGGCACAGTAGCTTGCCGATAAATAAGGCATTTAATTTTTAGACAGTAGTCTAAATTCAGTTGCTTGCCTGCTGCCAGTGTGTGTCAGGCCCGCTTCCACTGACTGTAGTGTGCCCACTGCCAGTGCCAACCACTGATACCGGGTGGCACAGTAGCTTGCCGATAAATAAGGCATTTAATTTTTTAGACAGTAGTCTAAATTCAGTTGCTTGCCTGCTGCCAGTGTGTGTCAGGCCCTCTTCCACTGACTGTAGTGTGCCCACTGCCAGTGCCAACCACTGATACCGGGTGGCACAGTAGCTTGCCGATAAATAAGGCATTTCATTTTTACACTTTAGTGTAATTTCAGTTGCTTGCCTGCTGCCAGTGTGTGTCAGGCCCGCTTCCACTGACTGTAGTGTGCCCACTGCCAGTGCCAACCACTGATACCGGGTGGCACAGTAGCTTGCCGATAAATAAGGCATTTAATTTTTAGACAGTAGTCTAAATTCAGTTGCTTGCCTGCTGCCAGTCAGTGTGTCAGGCCCTCTTCCACTGACTGTAGTGTGCCCACTGCCAGTGCCAACCACTCATACCGGGTGGCACAGTAGCTTGCCGATAAATAAGGCATTTAATTTTTACACTTTAGTGTAATTTCAGTTGCTTGCCTGCTGCCAGTGTGTGTCAGGCCCGCTTCTACTGACTGTAGTGTGCCCACTGCCAGTGCCAACCACTGATACCGGGTGGCACAGTAGCTTGCCGATAAATAAGGCATTTAATTTTTACACTTTAGTGTAATTTCAGTTGCTTGCCTGCTGCCAGTGTGTGTCAGGCCCGCTTCCACTGACTGTAGTGTGCCCACTGCCAGTGCCAACCACTGATACCGGGTGGCACAGTAGCTTGCCGATAAATAAGGCATTTAATTTTTAGACAGTAGTCTAAATTCAGTTGCTTGCCTGCTGCCAGTCAGTGTGTCAGGCCCTCTTCCACTGACTGTAGTGTGCCCACTGCCAGTGCCAACCACTCATACCGGGTGGCACAGTAGCTTGCCGATAAATAAGGCATTTAATTTTTACACTTTAGTGTAATTTCAGTTGCTTGCCTGCTGCCAGTGTGTGTCAGGCCCGCTTCTACTGACTGTAGTGTGCCCACTGCCAGTGCCAACCACTGATACCGGGTGGCACAGTAGCTTGCCGATAAATAAGGCATTTAATTTTTACACTTTAGTGTAATTTCAGTTGCTTGCCTGCTGCCAGTGTGTGTCAGGCCCGCTTCCACTGACTGTAGTGTGCCCACTGCCAGTGCCAACCACTGATACCGGGTGGCACAGTAGCTTGCCGATAAATAAGGCATTTAATTTTTAGACAGTAGTCTAAATTCAGTTGCTTGCCTGCTGCCAGTCAGTGTGTCAGGCCCTCTTCCACTGACTGTAGTGTGCCCACTGCCAGTGCCAACCACTCATACCGGGTGGCACAGTAGCTTGCCGATAAATAAGCCATTTAATTTTTACACTTTAGTGTAATTTCAGTTGCTTGCCTGCTGCCAGTGTGTGTCAGGCCCGCTTCTACTGACTGTAGTGTGCCCACTGCCAGTGCCAACCACTCATACCGGGTGGCACAGTAGCTTGCCGATAAATAAGGCATTTAATTTTTAGACAGTAGTCTAAATTCAGTTGCTTGCCTGCTGCCAGTGTGTGTCAGGCCCGCTTCCACTGACTGTAGTGTGCCCACTGCCAGTGCCAACCACTGATACCGGGTGGCACAGTAGCTTGTCGATAAATAAGGCATTTAATTTTTACACTTTAGTGTAATTTCAGTTGCTTGCCTGCTGCCAGTGTGTGTCAGGCCCGCTTCCACTGACTGTAGTGTGCCCACTGCCAGTGCCAACCACTGATACCGGGTGGCACAGTAGCTTGCCGATAAATAAGGCATTTAATTTTTAGACAGTAGTCTAAATTCAGTTGCTTGCCTGCTGCCAGTCAGTGTGTCAGGCCCTCTTCCACTGACTGTAGTGTGCCCACTGCCAGTGCCAACCACTCATACCGGGTGGCACAGTAGCTTGCCGATAAATAAGGCATTTAATTTTTACACTTTAGTGTAATTTCAGTTGCTTGCCTGCTGCCAGTGTGTGTCAGGCCCGCTTCTACTGACTGTAGTGTGCCCACTGCCAGTGCCAACCACTCATACCGGGTGGCACAGTAGCTTGCCGATAAATAAGGCATTTAATTTTTACACTTTAGTGTAATTTCAGTTGCTTGCCTGCTGCCAGTGTGTGTCAGGCCCGCTTCTACTGACTGTAGTGTGCCCACTGCCAGTGCCAACCACTGATACCGGGTGGCACAGTAGCTTGCCGATAAATAAGGCATTTAATTTTTAGACAGTAGTCTAAATTCAGTGCTTGCCTGCTGCCAGTGTGGGTCAGGCCCCGCTTCCACTGACTGTAGTGTGCCCACTGCCAGTGCCAATTACTGATACCGGGTGGCACAGTAGCTTGTCGATAAATAAGGCATTTAATTTTTACACTTTAGTGTAATTTCAGTTGCTTGCCTGCTGCCAGTGTGTGTCAGGCCCTCTTCCACTGACTGTAGTGTGCCCACTGCCAGTGCCAACCACTGATACCGGGTGGCACAGTAGCTTGCCGATAAATAAGGCATTTAATTTTTAGACAGTAGTCTAAATTCAGTTGCTTGCCTGCTGCCAGTGTGTGTCAGGCCCACTTCCACAGACTGTAGTGTGCCCACTGCCAGTGCCAACCACTCATACCGGGTGGCACAGTACCTAGCACGCGTAGTACCACTTATCTAAAAAAAAAATGACAGGCAGAGGCAGGCCACCCCGCAGGGGCCGTCGTGGTCGTGGTGCTGTGATTTCCACTGTCCCTGGAATAATGCCCAGTTTTCAGAGGCCACGTACCCTGAACCCGAAAAATTCAGAGGACGTAGTTGACTGGCTTAGACAGGACACCCAATCTTCAACAGCTTCCGCTAAGAACCTTGACGCACCATCCTCCTCCAACTCAGCTTCGGTCACCTGCTCTCAAGTTACCACGCACCCGCCCGTCGCCACTACCACCACAGCCACCACAGCCGCTTCACTTGATCCGTCAGAGGAGTTATTTACACATCAGTTGGATGCAATTAGTGATGCGCAACCATTATTGCCAGATGATGTAGATTACGGGGATATGTCTCAGTCAGGCAGGATTACACACATGGACGTACAGTGTGATGATGATGATGTTGTACCC
This sequence comes from Bufo bufo, assembly GCF_905171765.1. Lineage (NCBI taxonomy): Eukaryota > Metazoa > Chordata > Amphibia > Anura > Bufonidae > Bufo > Bufo bufo. The sequence goes on along the minus strand of NC_053392.1, from coordinate 562,057,669 downwards.
GCTGCTGCTTCCTTTGCTGAGGTGTCAGATACAAGTGAAGCGGTTTGAGATGACGATGTGTCCACGGATGCCACGTGGGTGCCTGCTCGAAGAGAAGAAGAGGGGGAAAGTTCTGAAGGGGAGACAGAGAGAATGAGGAGACGAGTTGGAAGCAGGGGGAGGTCGTCGCAAGGAGTTAGTGGCACAGTCAGACAGCATGTATCGGCACCTGGGGTCAGCCAGACAGCACGCCAGTCAACGCATGCTGTTGCCACCACTAGAATGCCGTCATTGCAAAGCTCAGCAGTGTGGCATTTTTTTTGTGTGTCTGCCTCTGATAAAAGCATGCCATTTGCAACCTGTGCCAAAAGAAACTGAGTCGTGGGAAGTCCAACACCCACCTTGGTACAACTGCTTTGCGAAGGCACATGATCTCACATCACAAACGCCTATGGGATCAACACATGAGTACAAGCAGCACACAAACTCAAAGCCACCATTGCTCCTCCTGGTCCAGCATCTTCAGCCACGTCAACCACTGCTGTCCTCCTGCCCCCTCTCAACCACCCGCCACTCCATCTCTCACCTTCAGCAGTTCCTGCTCATCTGCCCACAGTCAGGTGTCTGTCAAGGACATGTTTGAGCATAAGAAGCCAATGTCACAAAGTCACCCCCTTGCCCGGCGACTGACAGCTGGCTTGACGGAACTCTTAGCCCGCCAGCTTTTACCATACCAGCTGGTAGAGTCTGAGGCCTTCAAAAAATTTGTCGCTATTGGGACACCACAGTGGAAGGTACCCGGACGAAATTTTTTTTCAAAAAAGGCAATCCCAAACCTCTACCATGTCATTGAAAAGGAAGTCATGGCATCTCTGGCATACAGTGTTGGGGCAAAGGTCCATCTGACCACTGATACCTGGTCTGCAAAGCACGGTCAGGGCAGGTATATCACGTATACTGCGCATTGGGTCAACCTGCTGACGGCTGACAAGCATGGAATGCGTGGCTCTGCAGCGGAGTTGGTGACACCACCACGACTTGCAGGCAGACCTACTGCCACCTCCCTCTACTCCTACTCCATCCCTCTTTAATTTCCTCCTCGGCTGAGTCCTCTTCTGCTGCGGCGTCTGGCTGCACATCAACTGATTCCCCCCAGCTCCCCAGGGGCTATTCCACATCCCGGATACGACAGTGTAACGCTATCTTGGGGTTGACTTGCCTGAAAGCAGAGAGCCCACCAGGACCAGCACTCCTGTCCGCCCTGAACGCACAGGTGGATCAGTGGCTGACCCCGCACCAACTGGAGATCGGCAAAGTGGTGTGTGACAATGGAAGCAATCTGTTGGCGGCATTAAATTTGGGCAAGTTGTCACATGTGCCGTGCATGGCACATGTGTTGAATCTCATCGTACAACGTTTTGTGTCTAAGTACCCAGGCTTACAGGACGTCCTCAAGCAGGCCAGGAAGGTGTGTGGCATTTCAGGCGTTCCTACACGGCCATGGCGCACTTTTCCGATATTCAGCGGCGAAACAACATGCCAGTGAGGCGCTTGAATATGCGACAGCCCCGACACGTTGGAATTCAACACTCCTAATGTTCGACCGCCTGCTCCAACAAGAAAAAGCCGTCAACGAGTATTTGTATGACCGGGGTGCTAGGACAGCCTCTGCGGAGCTGGGAATCTTTTTGCCACGTTACTGGACACTCATGCGCAATGCCTGTAGGCTTATGCGTCCTTTTGAGGAGGTGACCAAACCTAGTCAGTCGCACCGAAGCCACCATCAGCGACCTCATCCCATTTGTTTTCTTCCTGGAGCGTGCCCTGCGAAGAGTTCTGGATCAGGCTGTAGATGAGCGTGAAGAGGAAGAGGAAGAGTTGTGGTCACCATCACCACCAGAAACAGCCTTGTCATCATCGCTTGCCGGACCTGCAGCAACGCTGGAAGAGGATAATGAGGAAGAGGAGTCAGAGGAGGAATGTGGCGGCTTTGAGGAGGAGGAAGACCAACCACAGCAGGCACCCCCAGGGTGGCTCGTTGTTGTCACCTATCTGGGACCCAAGGTGTTGTACGTGGCCTGGGGGAAGAACAGACCGTCAATGACATCAGTGAGGACGAGGAACGGGAAATGAGAAGCTCTGCATCCAACCTTGTTCAAATGGGTCTTTCATGCTGTCATGTCTGTTGAGGGACCCACGTATAAAAAAGGATAAAGGAGAACGATCTGTACTGGGTGGACCACGCTACTAGACCCCCGGTATAAGCAGAAAGTGCAGAAATGTTACAAAATTACCGAAAGTCGGAAAGGATGCAGCAGTTCAAAACCAAACTAAAAAATATGCTTTACCACAGCTTATAAGGGAGATGTCAAGCACAACGGGAATCTAACAGGGGAAGAGGTGAGTGTAATCCTCCTCCTACCACGGCGGCAAGGACTGGACGATTTACAGATGTGTTGTTGATGGAGGACATGCGGAGCCTTTTCAGTCCCTACTCATCGCCACAGCCCTTCGGGATCCAGCCTTAGAGAACGACTCGACCGACAGGTAGCAGACTACCTCGCCTTACCAGCAGATATCGACACTCTGAGGAGCAATGAACCCCTTCACTATGGGTGTGCAGGCTTGACCTGTGGCCTGAGCTATCCCAGTTTGCGATAGAACTTCTGGCCTGCCCTGCCTTCAAGTGTCCCTGTCAGAAAGGAGCTTCAGTGCAGCAGGAGGCATTGTCACTGACAAGAGAAGTCGCCTCGGTCAAAAAAGCTGTTGATTACCTCACCTTCATAAAGATGAATGAGGCATGGATCCCGAAGGGACTGACTGTGGGGGATACGTTTGACTAACAAAAGGCCTGATTACATGCCTTGGCTCCAAACTGGTCCCCACGCTGCTGTATTTTAATGTCTGCATACCGGATGACTTTCGTGAATTCTCCACCACCAACTAGGGTTCAAGCCGTAATGTTTTAGTCACTTTTCTGCCTGGAAAACATAAATTTTTCCGGCCGCTGCTACAATAGCGTCTGCAACAGTGCATTATTTTTCAGGCATGTTGTACATGCCTAATTTTTCTGTCCCTATGGTGCAGCACTGTGGCTGCAAAAACAAACCAAAAAAAAAAGGCACATACAAGTGTCAATTCCCCTTCGTGATCGTTACCCTTGTTGTGTGTGATGGGGCTTGCGTATCACAATGAAGCAATCATCATCACCTCTATAAAAGTGTGTTGGCACCACCCCCAGATGATAAGGCCGTGCTTCATTAGGTCAGACCAAAAGCGATCGGGTGCCACGCTACTAGACCCCCCCGGTATAAGCAGAAAGTTGGCAGAAATGTTACCAAATTACCAAAAGTCGGAAAGGATGCAGCAGTTCAAAACCAAACTAAAAAATATGCTTTACACAGCTTATAAGGGGGATGTCAATGGGGGATTCGACAATGGTTAATCAATTCGACCGGATAGGGTCCGTAACAGGGATTAAACTGATAGCAATAGTACTAGTTAAGACACCACTCATATAGGGTGTCACAGCACATTGCTCTGTGCACGCGCAGTGCCCCAATTTGGGAGTAAGAGGACCGACCAAGCTGCTTTTTCCATCTCCCGGTTCCTGAAATCAATTCAGTTTAGTGTATGAGAGTTTGGTCTGTCACTGTGAAGGCAGTCGAAGGTACCCGGCCTAAATTTTTTTTCATAAAAGGCAATTCCTGATATGGGACGTAACAGGGATTAAACTGATGAGAATAATACTACAGAAAATACCACTCATATCGGTGGAGGGAGCCAGCGTTTTTTTAACCATCTCCCCGTTCAAAAAATCTATTTAATAAATGGCCCCCAGATTGGGGATGTTAGAGGGATTAAACTGATGAGAATAGTACTACAGAAAATACCACTCATATCGGGTGTGACAGTAAATTGCACGGCGCAGATGCAGTCACCGTGGTTTAAAACAGAGTGGAGGGAGCCAGCGTTTTTTTAACCATCTCCCCGTTCGAAAAATCTATTCAATAAATGGCACCCAGATTGGGGACGTTAGAGGGATTAAACTGATGAGAATTAGTACTACAGAATATACCACTCATATCGGGTTGTGACCGTAAATTGCACGGCGCAGACGCAGTCACCGTGGTTTAAAACAGAGTGGAGGGAGCCAGTTTTTTTTCTAACCATCTCCCCGTTCGAAAAAATCTATTCAATAAATGGCACCCAAGATTGGGGACGTTAGAGGGATTAAACTGATGAGAATAGTACTACAGAAAAATACCACTCTATCGGGTGTGACAGTAAATTGCACGGCGCAGACGCAGTCACCGTGGATTAAAACAGAGTGGAGGGAGCCAGCGTTTTTTTAACCATCTCCCCGTCCGAAAAATCTGTTTAATAAATGGCCCCCAGATTGGGGAGTCGGGGACGTTAGAGGGATTAAACTGATGAGAATAGTACTACAGAAAATACCACTCATATCGGGTGTGACAGTAAATTGCACGGCGCAGACGCAGTCACCGTGGATAAAAACAAAGGGGAGGGAGCCAGCGTTTTTTTAACCATCTCCCCGTTCGAAAAATCAATTCAATTGACCTTTCGGGGACCCTTGGTGTTGTACGTGGCTGGTGTAGGAAGAAACCTTCAATGACATCACGGGACGTGGCTAGCTTGGTATCCAACCTTGTGCAAATGGGGAGTTTGCGGTTGTGCAAATGAACTGTTTGCGGTGCATTAAAAGGGGAGTTTGGTCTGTCAATGTCTGTGTGCTGCGGGCGTAACCCTTACACTACTGATCGATACAACATCATACCTGATCGTATACACACACTGGATGTTTTAAAGCACGTTATTCCAAACAATTTAGGAATGTTAGTTGATTTATGCCCTTTATGTTTTAAAACCCGACTCTGCGTCCACTACGTAATTTTCCATGGGAGTTTTGCCATAGATCCCCCTCCGGCATGCCACAGTCCAGGTGTTAGACCCCTTGAAACAACTTTCTCATCACTATTGTGGCCAGAAAGAGTCCCTGTGGGTTTTAAAATTCGCCTGTCTATTGAAGTCTATGGCGGTTCGCCCGGTTCGCCAGTTCGCGAACATTTGCGGAAGTTCGCGTTCGCTGTTCGCGAACTGAAAATTTTATGTTCGCGACATCACTAGTGGACTGGTGTGGGCTGTGGTAATGAGCTGCCACGTGTGCACTCTGCTACATTACTATAGCATCAGTGTATCCACCATAGCCCCTCATCAGCCTTGTCCGTCCTCTCTGCATTTTCACTTTATTTGTTCCTACACATGCAGAGCTGAATATGTTGTTATCTACAGTTGCAAGAAAAAGTATGTGAACCCTTTGGAATGATATGGATTTCTGCACAAATTGGTCATAAAATGTGATCTGATCTTCATCTAAGTCACAACAATAGACAACCACAGTCTGCTTAAACTAATAACACAAATAATTTATATGTTACCATGTTTTTCATTGAAACACACCATGTAAACTTTCACAGTGCAAGTGAAAAAACTATGTGAACCCTTGGATTTAATAACTGGTTGAACCTCCTTTGGCAGCAATAACTTCAACCAACGTTTCCTGTAGTTGCAGATCAGACGTGCACAACGGGTCTGGAGTAATTCTTGACAATTCCTCTTTACAGAACTGTTTCAGTTCAGCAATATTCTTGGGGATGTCTGGTGTGAATCACTTTCCTTGAGGTCATGCCACAGCATCTCCAATCGGGTTGAGGTCAGGACAATGACTGGGCACTCCAGAAGGGCGTATTTTCTTCTGTTTAAGCCATTCTGTTGTTGATTTACGTCTATGCTTTGGGTCGTTGTCCTGTTTGCAACACCCATCTTCTGTTGAGCTTCAGCTGGTGGACAGATGGCCTTAAGTTCTCCTGCAAACTGTCTTGATAAACTTGGGAATTCATTTTTCCTTCAATGATAGCAATCCGTCCAGGCCCTGACGCAGCAAAGCAGCCCCAAAACATGATGCCCCCACCACCATACTTCACAGTTGGGATGAGGTTTTGATGTTGGTGTGTTGTGCCTCTTTTTCTCCACACATAGTGTTGTGTGTTTCTTCCAAACAACTCAACTTTGGTTTTAATCTGTCCACAGAATATTTTGCCAGTACTGCTGTGGAACATCCAGGTGCTCTTGTGCAAACTGTAAACGTGCAGCATTGGGTTTTTTTTTTGGACAGCAGTGGCTTCCTCAGTTATCCTCCCATGAAATCCATTCTTGTTTAGTGTTTTACATATCGTAGATTCGCTATCAGGGATGTGCAGAGACTTTTGTAAGCCTTTAGCTGACACTCTAGGATTCTTCTTCACCTCATTGAGCAGTCTGCGCTGTGATCTTGCAGTCATCTTTACACTTTACAGTGCAGACAGCCACTCTTAGGGAGAGTAGCAGCAGGTCTGAAACTTTCTCCATTTATAGACAATTTGTCTTTCCGTGGACTGACGAACAGCAAGGCTTTTGGAGATACTTTTATAACCTTTCCAGCTTTATGCAAGTCAACAATTCTTAATCGTAGGTCTTCTGAGAGCTTTTTTTGTGCAAGGCATCATTCACTCAGGCAATGCTTCTTGTGAAAAGCAAACCCAAAACTGGTGTGTGTTTTTTATAGGGCAGGGCAGCTGTAACCAACACCTTCAAAATCATCTCATTGAATGGACTCCAGTTGGCTGACACCTCACTCTACTTAGCATTTTGGAGATGTCATTAGTCTAGGGGTTTCACATACTTTTTCCACCTGCACTGTGAATATTTACATTGTGTGTTCAATAAAAACATGGTAACATTTAATTATTTGTGTGTTATTAGTTAAGCAGACTGTGATTGTCTATTGTTGTGACTTAGATGAAGATCAGATCACATTTTATGACCAATTTGTGCAGAAATCCAATAATTCCAAAGGGTTCACATACTTTTTCTTGCAACTGTATGTTATCTGCTGTGTGTACGATCGTAAGTCATGACACCCAGAGCACAGAGAAGAGTTTAAGACAGCTCTTAGCTCCCGACTTTGAACTAACCTATCCAGCTGTGAGTTACGATGGGTTTTGTGTGTCCTAATATGGCAGCGGCCATTTTATTTCCCCTGATGCTTGCCCCTCTAGAGAAAACGAGTGATTACTAAATTATAGATGCTATAGTGTTTAGATTAAAGTAATTTTTTTGGTATTTTCAGTCGTCATTTTTATTTTATTACTTCCCGGAGAACCCCTTCAAAGCGGTTATCCAATTTCTCAAACAGCCCCCCATGTGCAGGGGCTCCTTACATGTAATATACTTAACTTGCTCCCGCTCCCCGGCGCTGCTCCTGGTCCCCGCACCACTGGTGCTGCTTCTCCTTGTACACGGATGAAAGGATTCGGTGTTGGAGGGAGCAGCCAATGGCAGGCGGGGACGGGGAGGGGCCTCCCTAGCATCCTGGGTGACCGCTGGGGAGGCTTGTCCCCATCTGCCATTGGCTGTCCCCCCGCCACGCGATGTTTTCATCTCGTGTGCAGGGAGAAGCAGCAGCGGTGGTGCGGGGACCAGGAAGCGGCACTGGAAGCAGGGAGTGGGGGTAAGTGTATTACCTGTGAGGGGTCCGCACATGGGGGGCTGTTTGAGAAATTGGATAAACCGCTTTAAGCCAAGTGTACTATTTTATAAATTTCGCGCCACTTACAGCAATAAAGACTTCTGCAAAACTGACTTTTAGAAATGCTCCTCTTTATACCTTATATTTTTTTATGTAGATCTGCAATTTTTAATTGGGGATCTATGAAAAGCCTTAGCATACAGGAGAGGAAGGGGTGACTAAAACAATACATTATTGACGAAGGAAATCATGTGGATTTATGAGCAGAATACATTGTTTCCAACCATCTGAATAATGAAATCAGCCTGCTGATCACTGGTTTGTCTTAACCCTGTGAAATGAAAGAAATCCAGCATGTAGTTAGGATTGGTATATATAACCCCTTTATTACATTGCAGTATAACTAGAGGAAGCACAGCAGTCTCAAACAGAGTTGATTAGTGATGACGCTATGGCCTAAGGCATTGCAATCACTTAACCATGGGCAAACCCACCTGGAGGAGATGAATTGAACGAAGGCTCATACCAAAAATTGTTTTCTAGATTTGGTGAAATTGACAATATGTATTCTGAAAGAGTATCTTTTTTATTGGGTTTTTACATATGTCTACCATACACTACACAAATATAAGATAAACATATAAATGAAACTGAATCTATGTGAAAGATTAAGATGCAAGGTTTTTAAAGGCTTTGTCACAGACATAATAATAATATTAATAATAATAATCTAACATAATAAAATCCCTCTGTGCCTGCAATGTGTCCGTGCGTGTGCGCCGATGTTAAATGCGCATTCGCAGGACGCCGGCCCTAATATAATCACAGCGCATCACATGGGGCCCGCACTGCCCACATCAGCCCGCTGAGAGAACAGAATCGGGAGAGAATGAAGCACTCTCCGCAAATTTGTGAAAAAGGGCGGTAAGGGGGCATGGTTTTGAATCCCCTTCATCGTAAGGGGGTTACCTGGAGCAGAGACCACCTCTGCAGAGGCACAAAAGGAGGTGGAGGGTGGCATGAGCACAGGCACCAGAGGAAGGAATGCCATCTGGAGCAGGGGCACTACAATGGGGAGACAACTGAAGGAGGGGCACTGAGGGGCCATCTAGAACTAAAGGGGAGCACTTGGAGCAGGGGTACCGGGGAGGGGGGTCCCTGGATGCAGGGAGAGTAGGGGCTTCTGGGGAACACCTGCAGCAGATAGAAGGGAAAGCTGAGCAGACAGCAGAGCACCTGGAGGAGGGGGCAACTAAATGGAAGTTACCTAGAGCAGGGGCAACTGATGGGGGTTACCTGGAGCAGGGGCAACTGATGGGGGTTACCTGGAGCCGGGGCAACTGATGGGGTTTACCTGGAGCAGGGGCAACTGATGGGGCTTACCTGGAGTGGGGGCAACTGATGGGAGTTTTCTGGAGCAGGGGCAGGATCACTAATTGATGGACACTAGACGCAGGAGAATTACTACTAGAGGAAAATACCAAGCCTGTGGAAGCCCCTGCACTCAGCGCCTGATGCCGCTGCCTCTATACACAGAACATCCTACTCTGAATCTCCCCCTCAGAGCTGAGCCCCCGGGGAGCGAGTCCTCATTGGGTGGCCTACACGCAGAAGTGCCCGGACTCTGGTTTAGGAGGGAGCAGCGTTGCAGGCCGCAGAGACCGTGGGATCTGCTGATGGGCACCGCTGCGGGTGCTGGAGCGGTACAGCGGCATCGAAGGCTGTCAGGGTAACGGAGCCCCGGCCCTTCAGTGCGGACACTCTGTGGGGGGTACAGCTGTGTTATGAGCCCTGCGGACCGGCGTGTGGAGCGCCGTGTGCTGATTGGTCGGTGCGCCGCGCATGTGCAGTTTAATTATCGGTACACACGTACGGACATGGAGCACGCACACAGGACTATTATTATTATACAGGGTGGGCCATTTTTATGGATACACCTTAATAAAATGGAATGGTTGGTGATATTAACTTCCTGATTGTGCACATTAGTATATGTGATGGGGAAACTTTTCAAGATGGGTGGTGACCATGGCGGCCATTTTGAAGTCAGCCATTTTGAATCCAACTTTTGTTTTTTCAATAGGAAGAGGGTCATATGACACATCAAACTTATTGGGAATTTCACAATAAAAAACTATGGTGTGCTTGGTTATAACGTAACTTTATTCTTTCATGAGTTATTTACAAGTTTCTGACCACTTATAAAATGTGTTCAATGTGCTGCCCATTGTGTTGGATTGTCAATGCAACCCTCTTCTCCCACTCTTCACACACTGATAGCAACACCGCAGGAGAAATGCTAGCACAGGCTTCCAGTATCCGTAGTTTCAGGTGCTGCACATCTCGTATCTTCACAGCATAGACAATTGCCTTCAGATGACCCCAAAGATAAAAGTCTAAGGGGTCACTGGATATGCCGAAATTGCTACATGATGATGTGTTTCCCTCTTTATGCACTGAATCTGGCACATTCCCTGAGTTTTTTCCAGCAAGATGGTGCACCCACCACCACATTATGGGTGTCAGGTCTGAGCTTTCCTAGATGAACAGTTTCTGGAAAGTGGATTGGTCGTCGTGGGCCAGTTGAATGGCCCCCAAGGTCTCCCGATCTGACCCCCTTAGACTTTTATCTTTGGGGTATCTGAAGGCAATTGTCTATGCTGTGAAGATACGAGATGTGCAGCACCTGAAACTACGGATACTGGAAGCCTGTGCTAGCATTTCTCCTGCAGTGTTGCTATCAGTGTATGAAGAGTGGGAGAAGAGGGTTGCATTGACAATCCAACAGAATGGGCAGCACATTGAACACATTTTATAAGTGGTCAGAAACTTGTAAAAAAACTCATGAAAGAATAAAGTTACGTTAAAACCAAGCACCACCATTGTTTTTCTTGTGAAATTCCCAATAAGTTTGATGTTTCACATGACCCTCTTCCTATTGAAAAAAAACAAAGTTGGATTCAAAATGGCCGCCATGGTCACCACCAATCTTGAAAAGTTTCCCCCCATCACATATACTAATGTGCCACAAACAGGAAGTTAATATCACCAACCATTCCCATTTTATTAAGGTGTATCCATATAAATGGCCCACCCTGTACATTGTGTTTGAGGGAATAAATGGCAACAAACAATCTCTTCTAATAAAAGCCCTGTGTGGATAATAGAACTGCACATGCGCGGCGAGCCCAACCAATCATCACATGGCGCTCCACACACCCGCCCCGCAACACCCACACCTGCCCCGCCTCCCAATCACTGCCACCACTCTCAGGTTATGGCTGGTCACAGAGCCGCACACTCCCAGCACTCTCAGCCACAGACTTCTGATGCTGCCAGCAGTCTCAGCCACCAGTCGCTGCCAGCAGTCTCAGCCATCAGTCAGTGCCACTAGTCACAGCCACCAGTTACAGTGCTATCAGTCTCAGCCACTAGTCAGTGGCAGCTGTCTCAGCCATCAGTCTGTGCACCAGTCTCAGCCAGCAGTCTCCAGCCATCAGTCAGTGCCAGCAGTCTCTGCCACTAGTCTCTGCCACCATCTTGATCTCATCAACTCTACAAAGTTTTCTACCTGCCATCTTTGGTTCCATGGCTTTTGAAACCATACACTTTCTCGAAAGTCACAATGTGGCAACCACAGTGCCCTGCTATGACTGTAACATGGCTCCTTAGCAAGACATTGGATCTAGACTACTCAATTTCCGTGGGTCATGTAAAATAGGGAGGTCCACACCCAATATGCCACACACTAAATTTGCCTTGTCACAAACACAGTGCTTGCTATGTCTGTAACATGGCTTCTTATGTCAGATATTGGAGGCAGGCGAATCAATTGCCATGGGTACTGTAGGCTAGGGAGGTCCACCACCAGTAGTCCACCCACTACATTTGCCTTGTCACAAACATAGTGCCTCCTATGACTGTAAGTAGTCTCCTTAGGTCAGACATTGGAGGAATATTACTCAGTTGCATGGGTTCTGTAGGTTAGGGAGGTCCAGCACCAATTAGCCACCCACTAAATGTATCATGTCTAAACCACATGCCACGATTGTAAAAAGTTCATTATGCCAGACATCAGAAGCAGACTACTCAGTTGATATGGGTCCAGTAGGCTAGAGAGACCCCTAAATTTAATTGCATCCATAATTTTAAAAGGAAGGTGCAGTTGAATGCTACATGTGGCTGAGATTGATCAGTTGCACACTTCAATAGAAACTGTTGAGCAAGGTACTCTCTAGATCAGGGGTGCACAACCTGCGGCCCGGGGGCCACATGCGGCCCTTGATACCATTATGTGCGGCCCCCAACCATCTGGTAACAGACATGTATGCCTATGTCTTGTGGCTGCTTACATGTAATTTTCATGTATTTATCCCATTAGATGAGAGTCCTGGAAGTGTAGCTACACATTAATGGCATATAATGTGTGTTCAATATGCCATAAGTACAAAATTTCAGTTGTTAATACACCTTTTAAATTTTAATTTCGGCCCTCGTCATTGGTTCAGTCTGGCAATGTGGCCCCCCAACCAGGAAACCGTTGTGCACCCCTGCTCTAGATGAACTGACTCTTGGGAACAGCAGCAGGTGCAGTATAAGAATAAGCATCACAGTAGGCAAAGTGGAAGGCACAAGTAAGCACCATTGTGGTTTCAACACAACAAGCACAGTATTAGAATTGCAGCACAGTATGCAAACTATTGTGGATAAGCATAGAAGGCAAATTATTCAGTGTAACTCGGCAGCGGGTGGGCACGACATTTGGCACATCGGCAGGTGAAGTATTTTGTCTAGATAGGTGATATTGGAGGAACACAATTAAGGGCAGAGAAATACTTTAGCTACTGTATCTTTGGTCTGTAATAATGGAAAGAGGTGTCATTTTTATTAAAGTCTAATCAGTTGGAAAAATCCTCTAGTTTTCAATTAAATCCCCGCCAATATAAAGACCAATTAATTTCCCCTGTGCCATAATAAATTCTACGTGTTCTACTAGTTTAAAAACAAATTGTCTGAGATGATTGTTTGTGCATATTAAAACAGTACAGAGGTTACAGGAAATGTTGAAAAGCAGAATAACTACAATTAAAAAGCAAATGAGTACGTGAAAGCTCTGGTGATGAGTTATTTCTTTGACAATTAGAAAGAAATTAGTCATCTAAACAAACAGTGCAACAATTATATTCATTTGCTTCACAAATAAGGTTGAGCGCCTCCCGTCGTAAGCACCTCTTGTCCTTTTGCTAATGTAGATTAACATGATAACTTTCCCACTGTTAGCCATAATGCTGCAGTCTTAGCAGAAAGATCAAAATAAATGGCTTTAGTGAGGAAATTGAAACAGTGACATTATTAAAGCCCATAGGGGCCAACCATTCTGGGCACCACAGGGAAATCCAGTTTTGCACAGTTCGGTCCCTTTGAAACACATATTTGGCATAATGAGTGTGGTGGAATAAGTTTCTTACTGCTAGAAATTTATTGCAAATTGAATCATTAATCTCCTTTATAATGAGATGTTTATCATCTTGGTGTGTGTGCTTGTAATGCTGCCCCTTAATTTCAAAGTTATGTAATTAAAACAAAATGAGTCGCACATTAAGTGGAAGGGAAATTTAATGTAATACGTTTAGGTTATTTACTTAATGCACATCATAAGGAAATATATTAAAGTTTAAATTGAAAAGTGCCACCATTGTTCTTTTATAAATAATAATAATAATAATTATTATTATTATTATTAAAAATATTTTCAATTATAAATTTTTTGTGCTACCATAAAAAACCATTAGTCTGCACTAATTATTCATTCCTGATCCTTTTCACAGGAAAGACAGTTTAATGTCCTGTTGGTCTCTCAAAAATTTGATTCGGTCGGGTTCGCCAAATTTTACGATTCGATCCAAATTTATTTGTGGTGAATCACGTTTAAAAAAAAGCTATTTACTGGGCTGCAGAGAGCCTGTATAGTGGTATAGAACACTGTGCCTTGCAGTAACACGCATAGGGAGTCTGCTTGTGGTTGTAAAAAAATACTGTGAGTCAGTATGACACGCAAATGACAGACGCCTTTCTTAAAATCACTGCACACTTCACTTATTTGGGCAGTTACGGTGCCAAAACTGACCCAAGTAACTCAAGTGTGAACTCAGCCTTACAGGTCGATGTTAGCGTCAAGAAGAAGCGCACTCCTTTTACACCGTCTTCAGCTGATTCCACATAGATGTTTACAGAACCTGTTCTATTAAACGCTTATACAAGCAGAGCTCCCCGATAGAGTGGAGAGGTGGTTAGCAGTAAGTTTGTGTTGCGTCACTGATTATTTTGCCCATCCTCCAATCCATCAGAAGAATAGCCCCCAAAAAAACGGATCCTGTCTGTTGAGCATCCACCTTCACTCGGTCAGCATTTTGTCAGTAATCCATCAGTATTGCTAAAGCCAAAATAAAAACAGGAGTGGATCTGAAACAGAGATGACACGTGAATAGAATATTTGCATGTCTTCTGTGTTTTTTACCCACTCCTGCCTTTTGGCTACCAAATCACAAGCCAATTCTGATGTAACCATACAGGCCTTACAGCTGCTACACAGACAGGATCCATTGTGCGTCTCATTTTTCGTTTCCTTCTGACAGATCAGAAGAAGGGTCAAATAAATGATGATGTCAGCCAGGACAAAAAGACAAAATAGTGGCCCAGTCATGAAGTGTGGAGGGTGGGAACAGCATAAGAAGTCCACAGAGTGGCGCTATGACATAGTGGTGAGGTGGAAGCAGCATGAGGAGACATAGTGTGGAGGTGGGTGGCCAATACCAGTACACGCTGAAGATGGTGGGTGAAAGAAGGAGCACTTGGCATCAGATATGTGGCTTCAGGCAGGTGACAGATAGTGATGAGCAGCAGGGGCAATATTCAAAATTGCAATATTTTGCGAATATTTGGGTGAAAATTCGTCATAAATAGAGTTGACACCTGGATGTTCAGGTACGGCAGGTTCGGCCGAACTTGAAAAAAAAGTTCGGGTTTCGGGACTGGAATTGACCCGAACTTGACCCCCGAACCCCATTGAAGTCAATGGGGACCCAAACTTTTGGCCACTAAAATGGCTCTAAATTGCCCTGGAAAGAGCTAGAGGGCTGCAAAAGGCAGCAAAATGTGCTTAAGAGCATGGCAAATGCTCTGCAAGCAAATGTGGATAGGGGTAAATGAATTAAAAAAACATAAAAGACCTTAAAAAAATAAAAATTTGGAATGATGTAGAGGAAAGAGGTTGAGGAGGCGGTGAATGGGTGGATGTGGACGTGTAGGCTCACGTGGCGGTCTAGGTGGAAGCGACGGCGAAGAGGAATAGGTAGCCAACACAGATGTGTGTTATTTTGCATTTTTTACATAGGGGTATCCCCCAAAATATTGGGACATATAAAAATAAAAATAAAGGAATAAGTGCACTTAAGTACAAGGATGGATAGTTGAGGCTGTTAGAACTGTCTATTCTGCACAAGGTACAGACAAGTCTTGTGGGATCCAGGCCTGGTTTATTTTAATGAACGTGAGCTTGTCCACGTTGGCTGTGGACAGGCGGCTGCATCTGTCTGTAATGATGCCTCCTGCCCTGCTAAATACACGTTCATAGAGTACACTGGCTGCAGGGCAGGCCAGCACCTCCAAGGCATACAGGGCAGGCTCTGGCCATGTGGACAATTTGGAGACCCAGAAGTTGAATGGGGCAGAACCATCAGTCAGTACGTGTAGGCGTGTGCACAGGTACTGTTCCACCATGTTGTTAAAATGCTTCCTCCTGCAAACACGCTCCATATCAGCAGTTGGGGCCGGTTGTTACGGTGAGGTGACAAAGCTTTTCCACATGTCGGCCATGCTAACCCTGTGTTGGCGATCTCTTCTCCTCCCCTGTCTTCGCCTTGTGCTTCACTTGTCCCCCAGGGGTCAGTCAGGAAAGCTCTCAGGAAGCGCGTCTACCAGCGTGCGCCTCTAGTCGCACAATCTTCCGATCACGCTCAAAGTGAGGTGGTAGAAGAGGAGGAGGAAGCCGAGTTGGAAGAGGAGGGAACAGGAGGCAAAGAATGATTCCCTGCGATCCTTGGCGGCAGAAGGACCGTGCGCCAAACAGCTCTCCGCCTGGGGCCCAGCCGCTACTACATTTACCCAGTGTGCAGTTATGGAGATATAGCGTCCCTAGCCGTGCTTACTGGTCCACGTATCTGTGGTTAGGTGGACCTTGCCACAGATGGCGTTGTGCAGTGCACACTTGATTTTATCCGATACTTGGTTGTGCAGGGAGGACACGGCTCTCCTGGAGAAGTTGTGGCGGCTGGGAACGACGTACTGTGGGACAGCAAGTGACATGAGCTGTTTGAAGCTGTCCGTCTCCACCAGCTTGAATGACAGCATTTCAAAGGCCAGTAGTTTAGAAATGCTGGCATTCAGGGCCAGGGATCGAGGGTGGCTAGGTGGGAATTTACGCTTTCTCTCAAATGTTTGTGAGATGGAGAGCTGAACGCTTCCGTGTGACATGGTGGAGATGCTTGGTGACGGAGGTGGTGTTTTTGGTGGCACATTCTCTGTTTGCTGGGCGGCAGGTGCCAACGTTCCTCCAGAGGCGGAGGAAGAGGCCGAGGCAGCAGCAGAAGAGGGAGCAGGAGGGGCCTGAGCCCTTTCTTGGTTTTGAAGGTGCTTACTCCACTGCAGCCCGTGTCTCGCATGTAGATGCCTGGTCATGCAGGTTGTGCTAAGATTCAGAACGTTAATGCCTTGCTTCAGGCTCTGATGGCACAGCGTGCAAACCACTCTCGTCTTGTCGTCAGCACATTGTGTGAAGAAGTGCCATGCCAGGGATCTCCTTGAAGCTGCCTTTGGTGTGCTCGGTCCCTGGTGACGGTGGCCAGTAGCAGGCGAACTGTTTTGGCGACAGCTGCTCTGCTTTTGCACCCTGCTCCCTCTTTTGCTACGCTGTTGGCTCAGTCTCACCACTGCCTATTCCTCCGAACTCTGAAAGTCAGTGGCACGACCTTCATTCCATGCCACTGGACCTCATCGCCCCTTGCATCGTCTTCCACCCAGTCTTCGTACCTGACCTCCTTTTCGGTCTGCACACTGCAGAAAGACGCATCAGTTGGCACCTGTGTTTCGTCGTCATCAGAGACGTGCTGAGGTGGTATTCCCATGTCCTCATCAGGAAACATAAGTGGTTGTGCGTCAGTGCATTCTATGTCTTCCACCCCTGGGGAAGGGCTAGGTGGATGCCCTTGGGAAACCCTGCCAAACAGAGTCTTCAAACAGCATAAGAGACTGCTGCATGACTTGAGGCTCAGACAGGTTCCCCGCTATGCACGGGGTGATGTGACAGACTGATGGGTATGGGTTTCAGGCGCCACCTGTGCGCTTTCTGCAGAAGGACTGGGTGGGAGATAATGTGAACGTGCTGGATCTACTGTCGGCCACCCAATTGACTAGCGCCTGTACTTGCTCAGGCCATTACCATCCTTAGAACGGCATTAGGCCCGACTAATTATCGCTGTAGATTCTGGCGCCTACTGGGACCTGAGGTAGTAGGTTCAGTAGGAAGTGTAGCTGTGGCAGAACGGCCACGTCCTCTCCCTGCACCAGAGCTCCACCAACACCACCACCACGACAGCGTCCCTTATTAGATGTTTGCCTCATAGTTAGCGTTCACCAAGCAAAGTAAAAAGTGGTCAAGTCTGTTAAAAATAATTAAACCGCCAATAAAAACCCTGATGTAGGGTATTGAACTCAATATTTTTTTTTGAAACTCTATATGACAGCGGGTATTTGTGGGCCTAAATTTCACAGTCACTTATGCACGTCTAATCCCAGATGTGCAGTATATGAAACAGAGGGGTTGGTTTCACCCAGTATGCCAAAGCTGTGTTTTTGGCCTAAATGTGACACTCACTTATGCACCTTTAATCATAGATGTGCACTATATGAAACAGATGTTTTTTTTTTCACCCCAGTATGCCCCAGTATGAGAAAGCAGATTTCTGGCCTAAATTTTACAGTAACTTATGCACGTATATCCCAGATGTGCAGTATATCATAGGGTTTTTAACCCCAGTAAGCAAAAAGCCGTATTTGTGACCTAAATTTCACAGTTACTTATGCACGTATAATCCCAGATGTGCAGTATTTCATAGGGTTTTTTAACCCCAGTAAGCAAAAAAGCTGTATTTGTGGCCTAAATTCACAGTAACTTATGCATGTCAAATCCCAGATGTGCAGTATATGAGAGGGTTTGTTCACCCCAGTAAGCAAAAAGCTGTATTTCTGGCCTAAATGTGGACACTCACTTATGCACCTATAATCCTAGATGTGCACTATATGAAACAGATGGGTTTTTTTCACCCCAGTAATCAAAAAGCCATATTTGTGGCCTAAATTTTCACAGTCACTTATGCACGTCTTATCCCAGATGTGAGGTATATCAGAGGGTTTTTTAACCCCAGTAAGCAAAAAGCTATATTTCTGGCTTAAATGTGACACTCACTTATGCATCTATAATCCTAGATGTGCACTATATGAAACAGATGTGTTTTTTTTCACCCCAGTATGCCCCAGTAAGCAAAAAGCCGTATTTGTGGCCTAAATTTCACAGTAATTTATGCACGTCTAATCCCAGATGTGTAGTATATCATAGGGTTTTTTAACCCCAGTAAGCAAAAAGCCGTATTTCTGGCCTAAATTTAACAGTCACTTATGCGCGTCTAATCCCAGATGTGCAGTATATCAGAGGGTTTTTTAACCCCAGTAAACAAAAAGCCGTATTTGTGGCCTAAATTTCACAGTCACTTATGCACGTCTAATCCCAGATGTGCAGTATATGAAACAGAGGGGTTTACTTCACCCAGTGTGCCCCAGTATGCCAAAGCTGTATTTCTGGCCTAAATGTGACACTCACTTATGCACCTATAATCCTAGATGTGCACTATATGAAAACAGATGGGTTTTTTTTCACCCAGTATGCCCCAGTATGAGAAAGCCGTATTTCTGGCCTAAATTTTACAGTAATTTATGCACGTCTAATCCCAGATGTGCAGTATATCATAGGGTTTTTTAACCCCAGTAAGCAAAAAATCCGTATTTGTGGCCTAAATTTCACAGGTCACTTATGCACGTCTACCTAGGCTACCTTTCCCACGACCCACGCGTTATACACATTTTAGGAAACACGGATTACTGGTTGTTCACCCTTCTGGACCTCCGCTACAACGATAAATTTTCATCTCTCATTCAAAACGGTGCTATGCAGAAGGTCCTTGTTTAAAAATTGCTCCAAAAGTTGATAGGGCAGACATCCCAATGGATCGTCGCCATCACGGGGACGTGCGATCGCCTAGAAGTTATTTAGAGTCAACAAAAGGGGCAGCAGGCCCTCACCTACAAGTCCACTCTACGTAGCCAAGAGTCTGGTCAACACAATCCTCACCATGATGGCACACTGGGTGAACGTTGTGGAGGCCAGAAGCAAGTTAGCTGCTGGCACCAGACTTGCCCTCCAATAGATCTGCGTTAATGGAAAGTGTACTCATTCCAATAACAGGGCCTCTTAAGAGTGCTATATTGTTATTATCGTCACTACTTCCCCGAGTCGGGAGTGGGTAATTGCAGCGCACCTGCTGCCTTCCTTGGATGCTTGTGCTTTAATAACTTTACCCATCATCTCTGGGTGGTTCACAATAAAGAAAAAAAGGCGCAATGTAACAACAGCCAATCAGATTTCAGCCATTGACCTCCTTTGGATGTGGTAGCCGTTTTTTAGGCTCCCTCTCTGGCATTGAATCCTGATTCCCCATTACCCGTGATCACCATGCTAGGCGCAGAAAAGAACATTGAAAGTTGATAGGGCAGACAAATGGATCGACGCCATCACGGGGACGTGAAATCGCCCAGAGGTTATCTAGAGTCAGCAGGCCCTTGCCCCTAATGTCTTAGATGGTCAGATCAGCAGGCCCTTGCTCCAAATGTTTTTGAAGGTCACCAGCAGATCAAGGAGATCAATCATCATTTTTCAAGGGTGTGTATGGTGCCCTCCTTTATGTGTAACAAAGGGTGTTTTGGAGTGCCGTTTCCTTGTAATTTTTGACAGCCCTTTCACTTAGTGCATAGGCTTTATGAGGGTAGGAGTCCCACTACCTGAACTATTGTACCACAATATGAACGAAGCCCTCCATTAAGTGATATATAGGTTGTATCGGATTACCTCTTCCTTGTAATTTTTGGCAGCACTTGCACTTTATATACAAGTAAATATACAGAAAAAAATGTTTCTTAACAATTTTTCCTCTAAAATTGATTTCTAGGAGCGATCTGCGAGTACAAGATGCGTCCAGACATCCTCCCCATGCTGTTCCATAACCATTTGGTGGTGTTTCCATAAATTTCTGACATTTTTTTATGAACCAGGCACCCTCCACTTGTCAGAGCAGGGGGTACCTGGTTTAATGCTCGGGTTCTCCCATTGACTTCCATTATACTCGGGTGCTCGGTCGAGCATCCCGATGTGTTCGACCCGAGCGCCTGAGCACCTGAGCACTACGGTGCTCAATCAACACTAGTCAGCTTCGATTCGCTTATCTCTAGTTATCAATCTTGTTCCAATTTTCCCATCTTTCCTCAAAGCCATACAGATTAATGGGGTCATTTATTAAGACCAGTGTTTTAGATGCCGGTCTTAATAACCCCTACACCAGCTTGCTTGCTCTGCCAAGCACCCTATTTGCTTTTCCTGCTGCCTGTCTATACTGTGCACTCATTTTGAAGCTATCTTATTTCACTACACTTAAATCCTTATCTTCTGAAGTTGTTGCTAACACTGAGCTGCCAATACGATACTCAGACTTCACCCTAAGTGCATTATTTTACATTTGGAAACATTGTCACATGTCTGTGAGTGGTAAAAGTATGTGAATCTTTAGAATTAGCAGATAAATTGAAGTTGAAATCAGAATGTTAACAATCAATGGGATGAAAATCAGGTGTGAGTGGGTGACCTATCTTATTAAAAGAACAGGGCTCTATCAAAGTCTGATCTTAACAGCACATTTGTGGAAGTGTATCATGGCACAAACAAATGTGATTTCTGAGGATCTCAGAAGAAGATTTGCTCATGCTCATTGAGCTCCAATCCTCAATCAACAAAGATCACACCAAGATCCAATTGTGTAATAGTCTGCAAGGTCACAAAGTAAGCCAAGGTAACTTCTCTAAGCAACTAAACTACTTTCTTACATTAGCTAATGTTAACATTAAGGAATTAGAGCGAATCAAAGTTCACAAAGGGGACCTCGATCCGAATTTCAGGGAAAATTTGATTTGCCAAAAAGCTGAATTTCCTTGTGCTTTGTGGTGACGAATCAATTTTCCCTAAAATGGTGGTAAAACAAAAAATATTCATACTCACCTCATCCACTTGTATGCAAACAGTCCTCTGCTGCAATGTTGATTGAAGGTCCAGAGCGAAATCTCATGCACTGTGACGTATGATGTCCATGCCGGCCAGTGTAATGACATCAAAGTGAATTTCTTTGTGAAATTAAGCGAAGCAGCCAAATCTAAGTTTTAAGAACTTGGATCATTTCGAGAATCTACCCTTAGGAAGACATTGAACAACAATGGTGTGCATGGCATGATTGTAAGGAATGCAATAGGAGAAGAAAAAAAGAGGTTGAGTGATTCCACCAGGGTTATTAGCCCTGGGGAAAAGGCGCCAGAGGGATGGAAAAGATGTTAGTGTGGATGAAGAAAGATAAAATAAAATAAAATAGCACCACCGTCTACGTGCCGTTCAGTAATTATTTAGGGAAGGCAGCACAAGTGTTAAAGGGAGATGAAAACATTTTTTCAATCCCAACAGACATATACCAATAATGGATGAATCTCGTCTGGTGGTTCCAAACCAAATGAATGAATCCAACCAGACATGACTCAAAAAAGAGAGAAAACACTATAGTAGGCGCCACTACCAAGAGTATGGAGGAGATAGGTATGGTAAGTAATACCCCCTTACACCAGATGATGGTGATATAGAATATTCTACTAAGAGGAGGTTGGTGATTCTGGAAGTTAGTGCACTCACTTCACAGGGGGGGTAGTCACAGGATAAAGCTCAAGACACCCGTGACCAACTGCCCCCCTAGCCAGGATCGCATGTCAGATGGTGTCAATTGATGGCCGCCAAACGTAAAGGCTTCTGATCAAATGCAGTTTATTGCAGTAGAACAATACAAATATCCCAACGCGTTTCAGAGGTCTCACAACCCTCCTTCTTCAGGGGTATTAAGAAAAGAATACAACACATAGAATAACTGAATACACAAAAAGAACATATATATACAAAATAAGCACATATTAATATCCGGACAGGACC
The DNA here is from genome assembly GCF_905171765.1 of Bufo bufo. Taxonomy (NCBI): domain Eukaryota; kingdom Metazoa; phylum Chordata; class Amphibia; order Anura; family Bufonidae; genus Bufo; species Bufo bufo. The sequence goes on along the minus strand of NC_053392.1, from coordinate 562,035,701 downwards.
AGGTTTAAGAATAACTACACTCACCTAAAGAATTATTAGGAACACCTGTTCTATTTCTCATTAATGCAATTATCTAGTCAACCAATCACATGGCAGTTGCTTCAATGCATTTAGGGGTGTGGTCCTGGTCAAGACAATCTCCTGAAGTCCAAACTGAATGTCAGAATGGGAAAGAAAGGTGAGTTAAGCAATTTTGAGTGTGGCATGGTTGTTGGTGCCAGACGGGCCAGTCTGAGTATTTCACAATCTGCCCAGTTACTGGGATTTTCACGCACAACCATTTCTAGGGTTTACAAAGAATAGTGTGAAAAGGGAAAAACATCCAGTATGCGGCAGTCCTGTGGGCAAAAATGCCTTGTGGATGCTAGAGGTCAGACGAGAATGGGCCGACTGATTCAAGCTGATAGAAGAGCAACATTGACTGAAATAATCACTCATTACAACCGAGGTATGCAGCAAAGCATTTGTGAAGCCACAACACGCACAACCTTGAGGCGGATGGGCTACAACAGCAGAAGACCCCACCAGGTACCACTCATCTCCACTACAAATAGGAAAAAGAGGCTACAATTTGCACGAGCTCACCAAAATTGGACTGTTGAAGACTGGAAAAATGTTGCCTGGTCTGATCAGTCTCGATTTCTGTTGAGACATTCAAATGGTAGAGTCAGAATTTGGCGTAAACAGAATGAGAACATGTATCCATCCTCTGATGGCTACTTCAAGCAGGATAATGCACCATGTCACAAAGCTCAAATCATTTCAAATTGGTTTCTTGAACACGACAATGAGTTCACTGTACTAAAATGGCCCCCACAGTCACCAGATCTCAACCTAATAGAGCATCTTTGGGATGTGGTGGAACGGGAGCTTTGTGCCCTGGATGTGCATCCTTCAAATCTCCATCAACTGCAAGATGCTATCCTATCAATATGGGCCAACATTTCTAAAGAATGCTATCAGCACCTTGTTGAATCAATGCCACGTACAATTAAGGCTGTTCTGAAGGCAAAAGTGGGTCCAACACCGTATTAGTATTGTGTTCCTAATAATTCTTTAGGTGAGTGTATATTATGAATAACCAGTGCCATATGGTTCCAACTGAAAGTCAAATTATTGGGTATTAAGCTTGTAGACAGTACCATATACATAAATAAATATTTCCATATACATAAATAAATATTTCTTCCCTATCCAATTTTTGGTTTAGACCAAGTCAACAATCAAACCTAAAATTAATTAGTATTACCAGTACTATACTATGATATCCAAAATTTACCTTAAATCCAACCAAAATTAATTAGTATTGCCAGTACTATACTAAGATATCCAAAATTTACCTTCAGGGGTCTTTTGACAGAGGTCTCCAGTATTTCAGAAGGAGATAGTCCCACTGTGTGTACTTCTCCTTTAATGGACGCTTAAATAGGATACAAAAGCACATGGAGTGGTGTTCCAGGGGAAGAGGGCCCCAAACCGGAAGTAGAAGTTTCTCCCATGTTAGATCGATCAATAATTAAAATTGTTTATAGTGGGCCTGATGACCCCCTCCCTCCCACACATTACTAACCCATCCTGGCCTGCTATACTTTCTTTACCCTGTATTATGGCTTAAAACCATAATCAGGGGCCTAAAACCGTCCGGATCGGCATGCGTTCCAAGGTGGAAGGCATGAACACTTCCGGTAAGCGGCCTGTATTGTAACTTCCTGTGCGTTCCACAATGGAACGCATAGCACGTTCCGGCGAAAAACTCGGCGCGTTCCACAGTGGAATGCACAGCAACTATCGGTGGGGATCCCAGTACCATCCTGCGCTCCACTGTGGAGTGGACAGTCGGTCCCGCTCGAGATGACATCGCTGGTGTCTTAGGATGTTCATCAAACGGTTCATCAAAGAATAGCAAGGACCTGATGTTATATATACCTATATATGTACCCTGAATCTATACTCCTCCAGAAGGAGGAAGCATTGGAAAATACATAAAATGACCTAAACAGAATGAGCTGGATATTAAATTATACATGAAACATGTCAAATATAAAATAATCAAACATGTGGTATGTGGGATACATATATAGAGCTAGATGGACTAATAAAGGATCATATATTTAATAAAACAACTTTTATATATAGTGGATGAATTTACCTAAAAAGTATATAATATATGGTATACAGTATGTATATAAAAATGTAAATATAAATATAGAAAAAATAAATAAAATAATAATATATATATATATATATATATATATATATATATATATATACACATACACTGCTCAAAAAAATAAAGGGAACACTTAAACAACACAATGTAACTCCAAGTCAATCACACTTCTGTGAAATCAAACTGTCCACTTAGGAAGCAACACTGAGTGACAATCAATTTCACATGCTGTTGTGCAAATGGGATAGACAACAGGTGGAAATTATAGGCAATTAGCAAGACACCCCCAATAAAGGAGTGGTTCTGCAGGTGGTGACCTGACCACTTCTCAGTTCCTATGCTTCCTGGCTGATGTTTTGGTCACTTTTGAATGCTGCCGGTGCTTTCACTCTAGTGGTAGCATGAGACGGAGTCTACAACCCACACAAGTGGCTCAGGTAGTGCAGCTTATCCAGGATGGCACATCAATGCGAGCTGTGGCAAGAAGGTTTTCTGTGTCTGTCAGCGTAGTGTCCAGAGCATGGAGGCGCTACCAGGAGACAGGCCAGTACATCAGGAGACGTGGAGGAGGCCGTAGGAGGGCAACAACCCAGCAGCAGGACCGCTACCTCCGCCTTTGTGCAAGGAGGAACAGGAGGAGCACTGCCAGAGCCCTGCAAAATGACCTCCAGCAGGCCACAAATGTGCATGTGTCTGCTCAAACGGTCAGAAACAGACTCCATGAGGGTGATATGAGGGTCCGACGTCCACAGGTGGGGGTTGTGCTTACAGCCCAACACCGTGCAGGATGTTTGGCATTTGCCAGAAAACACCAAGATTGGCAAATTCGCCACTGGCGCCCTGTGCTTTTCACAGATGAAAGCAGGTTCACACTTAGCACATGTGACAGACGTGACAGAGTCTGGAGAGGCCGTGGAGAACGTTCTGCTGCCTGCAACATCCTCCAGCATGACCGGTTTGGCATTGGGTCAGTAATGGTGTGGGGTGGCATTTCTTTGGAGGGCCGCACAGCCCTCCATGTGCTCGCCAGAGGTAGCCTGACTGCCATTAGGTACCGAGATGAGATCCTCAGACCCCTTGTGAGACCATATGCTGGTGCGGTTGGCCCTGGGTTCCTCCTAATGCAAGACAATGCTAGACCTCATGTGGCTGGAGTGTGTCAGCAGTTCCTGCAAGACGAAGGCATTGATGCTATGGACTGGCCCGCCCGTTCCCCAGACCTGAATCCAATTGAGCACATCTGGGACATCACGTCTCGCTCTATCCACCAACGTCACGTTGCACCACAGACTGTCCAGGAGTTGGCAGATGCTTTAGTCCAGGTCTTGGAGGAGATCCCTCAGGAGACCGTCTGCCACCTCATCAGGAGCATGCACAGGCGTTGTAGGGAGGTCATACAGGCACGTGGAGGCCACACACACTACTGAGCCTCATTATGACTTGTTTTAAGGACATTACATCAAAGTTGGATCAGCCTGTAGTGTGTTTTTTCACTTTCATTTTGATGGTGACTCCAAATCCAGACCTCCATGGGTTAAAAAAATTGATTTCCATTTTTTTTTTTGTGTGATTTTGTTGTCGGCACATTCAACTATGTAAAGAACAAAGTATTTCAGAAGAATATTTAATTAATTCAGATCTAGGATGTGTTATTTTTGTGTTCCCTTTATTTTTTTGAGCAGTGTATAATAAATACTAGAGAAAATCCTAGACAAATGGGACTAAAAGGATTGATAAAATATTCATGGGATAAATTACAAGGCATTTTCCATGTATATAGAAATACCAAAAGGAATTTTATATAACCCAGGGATCACTCCCGGAATATATAACTAAAGAAATAGAAATACAGCAAATGGAATACGATAAAATAGCGGGATATAAAAAATAAAAAAAATATATATATATATATATATATATATATATATATATTCCTTAATCTTTATCTGTCAATCTTCCCACAAAACATATAACTAAAAAAAAATATATATATAAATATCTAAAAAAATCCCTAAAACGATCAAAGATCTATATAATTCAAAAATTCACATATTCCAGGGACTCATTGAGACCAAAGGGTGTTAGGGTGTTCAGATGGAATATCCAGTACATTTCTTTCTTACACAATACCTGGAAACAGTGTGTGACCTACAGTGTGTGACCTGTTCAATTGGTGTCACACGCAGGCATGCAGGGTCGCCATTATGTATTTTAAAGTAATGTCTGGAGACACTGTGCGTGAGTACTTTTCTCATGATATTGGAGCGTTGCTCGTTCATTCTTTCAACCAGGGATTGTGTAGTACGGCCTTCGTAAAGGAGTGAGCACGAGCATTGAAGGCGATAGATCACATTCATCGTACTACAATCCATATGTTGTTTGAAAGTATATGTTTCGCCGTTCGAGGGATTTAAGATATTGCTAATGCCATATGTGATCATAAGGCAACACTTGCACCTACTGCCCTTGCACTTAAATATACCCGGAGTAACTTTTATTCTTTTCTCTATGTTTGAGGCATGATCTAATTTCGGACAGGAGGGGGCCCACTAGATTTTTTTAAGTTTTTGCTCTGCGGAACGTCAAAATAGGTGTAGGGGTAATACCTTTGTTCAGAAGGGGATCCTTTAGTAGTATGGACCAATTTTTTCTTAAGATTTCTCTAATCAGGTTATGTTGAGAACTATATCTGGTAACTAGACTTAAACGGCGCATCAGGCCAGGGTCCTTTGTTCCAGATGCTGAATTTACAACCTTCGGTTGTAAACTGTCCAGTTGGGATGTTAGTTTTTTTAGGTACCCTTTGTCCCTGAATCTCTTCTTAAGGACCCCTATTTGAGTCTTCGCAGTGTGGTCATCAGAACAGTTCCTCCTAATCCTTTTTAGTTGGCTAAAGGGGATATTTCTAATCCACTTGGAGTGATGACAACTCGTATACTCCAAATAACTGTTTGCATCAACCGTCTTAAAGTGAGTTTGCATAACAATTTTATTGCTTTCTATAGTGAGTTTGAGATCTAAAAAGATGACCGATGTGGTACTGTATTCCAAAGTAAAGGTTAAATTCCACTCATTTAGATTCAGTTCCTCAATAAAATTACATAATTTAATACTATCACCCTTCCAAATAAAAATAATGTCGTCAATAAACCTACGATAAAATTTAATATTGGGATGGGATAAAAGGCCAATCTTCTCCTCAAACATACCCATAAACAAATTGGCGTAGGATGGCGCAAATTTTGTACCCATTGCCGTTCCTTGAGTTTGCAGATAAAAGTTATTATTAAAAGTGAAATAGTTATGTTTTTAAATAAATTCTATGGCCCTACCAATGAACTCTCTCTGGTTGTCTGGCATCTGTACATCCTGGGACAACGTATGGATTATAGCAGCGATACCAAGTTCATGTCTAATATTGGTGTAAAGGGCTGACACATCTAGTGTTACCCAAATAAAATCATCTTCCCAACAAAAGTTTTCTAGTGAGGTTATAAGGTGGGCCGTGTCCCTAATATAGGAAGGGAGCTTTGTTACATACTTCTGCAGATAGTTGTCCACATAGGCTGATAAATTTGCCGTTAGACCCCCAACCCCTGATATGATCGGCCTACCAGGAGGGTTGGTTAACGACTTGTGTATCTTCGGTAAGAAATAAAAACGTGGAGTAGACGGATGTGCAGTTTGAAGAAGGGTTTTCAATTTTTTATCTATGATACCCCCTTCATACCCTGATCAGACCAGGTCATACAATAATTTCTTAAAATCCTGAGTGGGGTCCTCCAAGAGGGGTCTATAGAAATTTCCATCTGATAGGATCCTCATAGATTCCGCGATATAGTATTCGGTGTCTAAAATGACAATCCCCCCTCCCTTGTCTGCACTTTTTATCACAATGTCCCTGTTTTTCATGAGGGTTTTTATGGCAAGTTTTTCTTTGTGCCTCAGATTATCTTTCATCTTGCAGCCTAATCCCTTTACGGTGTTTTCTATTTGTGGCTTACTTAGAGCAGTTTTAAGGTCCCGCATTGTCGCGTCATAGAAACATTCAATGAAGGGACCTTTGCTATCCAGTGGGTAGAAAGTAGATTTCCCTTTAAGATTGCAGGGAATGAGTGTCTGAGTGAATACGTTGGTCGTCGTAGGGACCAAGTTAGACATACTTTTAGGTTCTAGGGATTTCCCAGCGAAGTGTCTCTGGAGTGTCAATTTCCTGATAAATTGATTCAGGTCAACAAACACCTCAAAGAGATCAGATTGGTCGGTGGGGCAAAACGAGAGACCCTTGCTTAAAAGCAATAGCTCACTAGGATGTAGATTGTATTTCGAGAGGTTAAAAATACCCTTAGATCTTTCTACTGTGATAGGTGCTATCATATCAGGTTCTTCCTTTATTTTGATTTTTTTCTTTGCGGGACTGTCTACCTTTTCCACCTCTTCTCCCTCTGGGCCGGAAATTTGTCTTTTGCGAGACTGGTTCAATGGGCAGAAGAATTGGGTAATTTTGGTGTGATGGACCTGGGTTCGAGGTTGACTCATTGGTGTCAGATATGGGCTTACGGACAGAGTGGTGCTCCAATTTTTTCGCGTCGGAAGTGTCAAATTCTTCAATGGTTTGGCTGTTGGCGATATTCGTTCTAAAAAACTATTGTCCACTATTGATAATGGTAGTTTTAAAAAATGGTCTGGGCTGTTCGTTGACACCGAGTGTGTGGAAATATCTATAGTGGATGTTCCCGGTACTGGACTACTGGTGGACACTGAATGTGTTGAAATATCTAGGACTGACACAACCGGTTCTGGACTACTGGTGGATACTGAATGTGTTGAAATATCTAGGATTGACGCAACCGATTTGGAGGATGAAAAATTAGATGATAACCCCAATTGGCCTGTATTCATTGCAGTATAGGGTCCTTCCAAGTCAGTAGGATGGCTCCCTATAGGTGTGTGGTATACAGAGATATTGCACAGGTTGGGATGTACTACTAGTTCGGGACTTGGTGCCTTTTTCATAGTATTTGGCAACGTCGATGTTGATTCAAGGGTATTTGATTGAGTTGGCTTCCCATGCCCAGATATCCGTTTCTGGACGGAATATGGCTTCTTGACCGCCAACAAAGGTGGGTAATAAGCATTCGGAAGGGATGGAGATGTCGTACTAGGTGGTTTAGGGATGAATTTGGACATTAAGGGGACAGGTCTCTTACAATTGAAATCCTGGGTAGCATTGTTCATTGGTCTAGTCTTCCAGTGGTCAGGCCCATTTCTATTACTGTTGTAGATGGTTCTACCTTTAATGACTGACTCCGCATAAGTTAATGGTTTCCTCTTCTCTGTAATCATATTATCGATCCCAAGTTGATTGTGGGGTCTTTTAACTAGAGGAGAGGGGACTATTCTCGAGATGACGTTGGCTCTTTTTCTATCCCATACCCTCACCTTCTGATCTCTATAGTCAGATAGATCCCTATAAAATTTGGAACATTTGGTTCTAACTTCCCTATATTCAAAGATTCTGAACATTTCCTTTTTCTGGGATGACTCTTTAGTTTCCTAGCGAGATCTACACATATTTGTTTCCTTTTTGTGATAAGGGTTCTTATATAGTCCCTAGAGCAACGATCACTGATACTCAGCCACTGGTTTTCAAAAGAGGGGTCATTGAGAAAAGTTGGTTTAAGAGGTAATCGTAGACCTCTCGGTATAATATCAAATAATAAATAAATAGAAAGAAAAAACCAGTCCAATTCATTATGGATATAGTCTTTTGTCAACTTGATGATGTTGTCACCCAGATCCGCAGGGCCTCCTACCTCCTTGGTCAGATGGGTCGAGGCCCAAGAGCTCTCCGAGGTTTTGGTAGGATAGGGACGGTCAAACCCAGCAAGTAATTGTTCCAATTCATGTTTGAGTCTGTTAAAAAGGTACGGAATATCTTCTTCAATGTAACTCCACCCTGAGTCAGCCGTTCGTCCTCTGGTCGTGGGGGGATATATCCCCCGTTGATCCATGGAATGCAATAGGAGAAGAAAAAAAGAGGTTGAGTGATTCCACCAGGGTTATTAGCCCTGGGAAAAAGGCGCCAGAGGGATGGAAAAAATGTTAGTGTGGATGAAGAAAGATAAAATAAAATAAAATAGCACCACCGTCTACGTGCCGTTCAGTAATTATTTAGGGAAGGCAGCACAAGTGTTAAAGGGAGATGAAATTTTATTTTCAATCCCAACAGACATATACCAATAATGGATGAATCAAAAGATTGAAAACCCTTCTTCAAACTGCACATCCGTCTACTCCACGTTTTTATTTCTTGCCGAAGATACACAAGTCGTTAACCAACCCTCCTGGTAGGCCGATCATATCAGGGGTTGGGGGTCTAACTGCAAATTTATCAGCCTATGTGGACAACTATCTGCAGAAGTAAGTAACAAAGCTCCCTTCCTATATTAGGGACACGGCCCACCTTATAACCTCACTAGAAAACTTTTGTTGGGAAGATGATTTTATTTGGGTAACACTAGATGTGTCAGCCCTTTACACCAATATTAGACATGAACTGGGTATCGCTGCTATAATCCATACGTTGTCCCAGGATGTACAGATGTCAGACAACCAGAGAGAGTTCATTGGTAGGGCCATAGAATTTATTTTAAAACATAACTATTTCACTTTTAATAATAACTTTTATCTGCAAACTCAAGGCATGGCAATGGGTACAAAATTTGCGCCATCCTACGCCAATTTGTTTATGGGTATGTTTGACGAGAAGACTGGCCTTTTATCCCATCCCAATATTAGATTTTATCGTAGGTTTATTGACGACATTATTTTTATTTGGAAGGGTGATAGTATTAAATTATGTAATTTTATTGAGGAACTGAATCTAAATGAGTGGAATTTAACCTTTACTTTGGAATACAGTACCACATCGGCCATCTTTTTAGATCTCAAACTCACTATAGAAAGCAATAAAATTGTTACGCAAACTCACTTTAAGACGGTTGATGCGAACAGTTATTTGGAGTATACGAGTTGTCATCACTCCAAGTGGATTAGAAATATCCCCTTTAGCCAACTAAAAAGGATTAGGAGTAGGGATGAGCGAACCCGAACTGTATAGTTCGGGTTCGTACCGAATTTTGGGGTGTCCGTGACACGGACCCGAACCCGAACATTTTCGTAAAAGTCCGGGTTCGGGTTAGGTGTTCGCCGCTTTCTTGGCGCTTTTTGAAAGGCTGCAAAGCAGCCAATCAACAAGCGTCATACTACTTGCCCCAAGAGGCCATCACAGCCTTGCCTACTATTGGCATGGCTGTGATTGGCCAGTGCAGCATGTGACCCAGCCTCTATATAAGCTTGGGTCACGTAGCGCTGCACGTCACTCTGCTGATTCAAGCATAGGGAGAGGTTGCTGCTGCGACGTTAGGGCGAGATTAGGCAGATTAACTCCTCCAAAAGACTTAATTCAGTGATCGATCTCCAGCTGTGGATCATTGAAGTGCTGATATTGAATTGCTCACTTTTTTTAGGCTGCCCAGAGCGTTTTTATATCACTTTTTTCTGGGGTGATCGGTGGCCATTTTGTGGCTTGTGGTGCGCCAGCACAAGCTACCACCAAGTGCATTTAACCATCAATAGTGTGGTTATTTTTTGCTATATCCTACATCAGGTGCAGGCTGAGCCTGTGTCACCCAAGTGCATTTAACCATCAACAGTGTGGTTATTTTTTGGCCATATACTACATCAGGTGCAGGCTGAGCCTGTGTCACCCAAGTGCATTTAACCATCAACAGTGTGGTTATTTTTTGGCCATATACTACAGGGAGTGCAGAATTATTAGGCAAATGAGTATTTTGACCACATCATCCTCTTTATGCATGTTGTCTTACTCCAAGCTGTATAGGCTCGAAAGCCTACTACCAATTAAGCATATTAGGTGATGTGCATCTCTGTAATGAGAAGGGGTGTGGTCTAATGACATCAACACCCTATATTAGGTGTGCATAATTATTAGGCAACTTCCTTTCCTTTGGCAAAATGGGTCAAAAGAAGGACTTGACAGGCTCAGAAAAGTCAAAAATAGTGAGATATCTTGCAGAGGGATGCAGCACTCTTAAAATTGCAAAGCTTCTGAAGCGTGATCATCGAACAATCAAGCGTTTCATTCAAAATAGTCAACAGGGTCGCAAGAAGCGTGTGGAAAAACCAAGGCGCAAAATAACTGCCCATGAACTGAGAAAAGTCAAGCGTGCAGCTGCCAAGATGCCACTTGCCACCAGTTTGGCCATATTTCAGAGCTGCAACATCACTGGAGTGCCCAAAAGCACAAGGTGTGCAATACTCAGAGACATGGCCAAGGTAAGAAAGGCTGAAAGACGACCACCACTGAACAAGACGCACAAGCTGAAACGTCAAGACTGGGCCAAGAAATATCTCAAGACTGATTTTTCTAAGGTTTTATGGACTGATGAAATGAGAGTGAGTCTTGATGGGCCAGATGGATGGGCCCGTGGCTGGATTGGTAAAGGGCAGAGAGCTCCAGTCCGACTCAGACGCCAGCAAGGTGATGGTGGAGTACTGGTTTGGGCTGGTATCATCAAAGATGAGCTTGTGGGGCCTTTTCGGGTTGAGGATGGAGTCAAGCTCAACTCCCAGTCCTACTGCCAGTTTCTGGAAGACACCTTCTTCAAGCAGCGGTACAGGAAGAAGTCTGCATCCTTCAAGAAAAACATGATTTTCATGCAGGACAATGCTCCATCACACGCGTCCAAGTACTCCACAGCGTGGCTGGCAAGAAAGGGTATAAAAGAAGAAAATCTAATGACATGGCCTCCTTGTTCACCTGATCTGAACCCCATTGAGAACCTGTGGTCCATCATCAAATGTGAGATTTACAAGGAGGGAAAACAGTACACCTCTCTGAACAGTGTCTGGGAGGCTGTGGTTGCTGCTGCACGCAATGTTGATGGTGAACAGATCAAAACACTGACAGAATCCATGGATGGCAGGCTTTTGAGTGTCCTTGCAAAGAAAGGTGGCTATATTGGTCACTGATTTGTTTTTGTTTTGTTTTTGAATGTCAGAAATGTATATTTGTGAATGTTGAGATGTTATATTGGTTTCACTGGTAAAAATAAATAATTGAAATGGGTATATATTTGTTTTTTGTTAAGTTGCCTAATAATTATGCACAGTAATAGTCACCTGCACACACAGATATCCCCCTAAAATAGCTAAAACTAAAAACAAACTAAAAACTACTTCCAAAAATATTCAGCTTTGATATTAATGAGTTTTTTGGGTTCATTGAGAACATGGATGTTGTTCAATAATAAAATTAATCCTCAAAAATACAACTTGCCTAATAATTCTGCACTCCCTGTACATCAGGTGCAGGCTGAGCCTGTGTCACCCAAGTGCATTTAACCATCACCAGTGTGGTTATTTTTTGGCCATATACTACATCAGGTGCAGGCTGAGCCTGTGTCACCCAAGTGCATTTAACCATCAATAGTGTGGTTATTTTTTGGCCATATACTACATCAGGGGCAAGTTGAGCCTGTCACCCGGCTCCTAAAAAATAGCCCTGACATTTATAGTCCTCCAAATCAGTACTGTTTTAGCTGGTCAAGTTATTTGTAGTGACCGTAAAAGCACAGTTTTTGTTCTGGGTTGAAAAACTATTCCCAAATTTGCCATTTTCAAAATTAGTAGTTTCTGCTATATCAGGCCTACTTAAAATCTATCCCAAAAAGGGTATATTAGATTCAAGGTGCTGATAGTGTCATTCTGAAAAACTTAACACACACGCTACAGTGCAGATACAAGTCTAATTCTGTGATTAAAGGTATACCTGTCACACAGCGCCTAAAAATAGCCCTGACATTTATATTCCTCCAAATCAGTACTGTTTTAGCTGGTCAAGTTATTTGTAGTGACCGTAAAAGCACAGTTTTTGTTCTGGGTTGAAAAACTATTCCCAAATTTGCCATTTTCAAAATTGTGGTGAACGGGAACAATGAGGAAAACATCTAGTAAGGGACGCAGACGTGGACATGGTCGTGGTGGTGTTAGTGGACCCTCTGGTGCTGGGAGAGGACGTGGCCGTTCTGCCACAGCCACACGTCCTAGTGTACCAACTACCTCAGGTCCCAGTAGCCGCCAGAATTTACAGGGATATTTGGTGGGGCCCAATGCCGTTCTAAGGATGGTAAGGCCTGAGCAGGTACAGGCATTGGTCAATTGGGTGGCCGACAGTGCATCCAGCACGTTCACATTATCTCCCACCCAGTCTTCTGCAGAAAGCGCACAGATGGCGCATAGAAACCAAGCCCATCAGTCTGTCACATCACCCCATGCATATTAGGGAAACTGTCTGAGCCTCAAGTTATGCAGCAGTCTCTTATGCTGTTTGAAGACTCTGCTGCCATAGTTTCCCAAGGGCATCCACCTAGCCCTTCCCCAGGGGTGGAAGAGATAGAATGCACTAACGCACAACCACTTATGTTTCCTGATGATGAGGACATGGGAATACCACCTCAGCACGTCTCTGATGATGACGAAACACAGGTGCCAACTGCTGCGTCTTTCTGCAGTGTGCAGACTGAACAGGAGGTCAGGGATCAAGACTGGGTGGAAGACGATGCAGGGGTCGATGAGGTCCTAGACCCCACATGGAATGAAGGTCGTGCCACTGACTTTCAGAGTTCGGAGGAAGATGCAGTGGTGAGACCGAGCCAACAGCGTAGCAAAAGAGGGAGCAGTGGGCAAAATCAGAACACCTGCCGCCAAGAGACTCCGCCTGCTACTGACCGCCGCCATCTGGGACCGAGCACCCCAAAGGCAGCTTCAAGGAGTTCCCTGGCATGGCACTTCTTCAAACAATGTGCTGACGACAAGACCCGAGTGGTTTGCACGCTGTGCCATCAGAGCCTGAAGCGAGGCATTAACGTTCTGAACCTTAGCACAACCTGCATGACCAGGCACCTGCATGCAAAGCATGAACTGCAGTGGAGTAAACACCTTAAAAACAAGGAAGTCACTCAGGCTCCCCCTGCTACCTCTTCTGCTGCTGCCGCCTCGGCCTCTTCTGCTGCAGCTTCGGCCTCTTCCTCCGCCTCTGGAGGAACGTTGGCACCTGCTGCCCAGCAAACATGGGATGTACCACCAACACCACCACCTGCGTCACCAAGCATCTCAACCATGTCACACGGCAGCGTTCAGCTCTCCATCTCACAAACATTTGAGAGAAAGCGTAAATTCCCACCTAGCCACCCTCGATCCCTGGCCCTGAATGCCAGCATTTCTAAACTACTGGCCTATGAAATGCTGACATTTAGGCTGGTGGACACAGACAGCTTCAAACAGCTCATGTCGCTTGCTGTCCCACAGTATGTTGTTTCCAGCCGCCACTACTTCTCCAAGAGAGCCGTGCCTTCCCTGCACAACCAAGTGTCCGATAAAATCAAGTGTGCACTGCGCAACGTTATCTGTGGCAAGGTCCACCTAACCACAGATACGTGGACCAGTAAGCACGGCCAGGGACGCTATATCTCCCTAACTACACACTGGGTAAATGTAGTGGCGGCTGGGCCCCAGGCGGAGAGCTGTTTGGCGCACGTCCTTCCGCCGCCAAGGATCGCAGGGCAACATTCTTTGCCTCCTATTGCACCATCTGTCTTATTCCTTTTGAAGGTCCGGTGCTTGGATTCAGTGGTTGGTGACCCAGCACGAGATCTGCGGACCAGCAGGAGGTGGTTGAGATTCTTTTTCGTACAAACATTACGTTTCAGCGAAATCTGCCTCTTGCATTTGGGTCCGGAGCTTGGACTTAGGGGCTGGAGACTCATTACGAGACCTACGGACCAGTAGGAGGTGAACTATAATATCTTCGTATGAACATTACGTTTCAGCGAATTCTACCTCTGGTAACTGGATGAGTTTTCAGTTTTTTGTATTTGCAGGATTTAATTACTGACACTTATTGTTTATTTAGAGTGCGGTTCCCGCACCTTTTGTTTTTTAGATATTTAGGAGACCGAACCTACTCCCTTAAGGGCACCGCTGCTGCAGTCCATTACTTTCACACCAGATAACATTATTTATTTCTCATTCTTTGCCTCCTGTCTCCTCCTCCTCCTACTCAGCTTCCTCTTCCTCTTCTTCCACCTGCTCATCCAGTCAGCCACACACCTTCACCACCAACTTCAGCACAGCCCGGGGTAAACGTCAGCAGGCCGTTCTGAAACTCATATGTTTGGGGGACAGGCCCCACACCGCACAGGAGTTGTGGGGGGTATAGAACAACAGACCGACGAGTGGTTGCTGCCGGTGAGCCTTAAGCCTGGCCTGGTGGTGTGCGATAATGGGCGAAATCTCGTTGCAGCTCTGGGACTAGCCGGTTTGACGCACATCCCTTGCCTGGCGCATGTGCTGAATTTGGTGGTGCAGAAGTTCATTCACAACTACACCGACATGTCAGAGCTGCTGCATAAAGTGCGGGCCGTCTGTTCGCGCTTCCGGCGTTCACATCCTGCCGCTGCTCGCCTGTCTGCGCTACAGCGTAACTTCGGCCTTCCCGCTCACCGCCTCATATGCGACATGCCCACCAGGTGGAACTCCACCTTGCACATGCTGGACAGACTGTGCGAGCAGCAGCAGGCCATAGTGGAGTTTCAGCTGCAGCACGCACGGGTCAGTCGCACTGCGGAACAGCACCACTCACCACCAATGACTGGGCCTCCATGCGAGACCTGTGTGCCCTGTTGCGCTGTTTTGAGTACTCCACCAACATGGCCAGTGGCGATGACGCCGTTATCAGCATTACAATACTACTTCTATGTCTCCTTGAGAAAACACTTAGGGCGATGATTGAAGAGGAGGTGGCCCAGGAGGAGGAGGAGGAGGAAGAGGGGTCATTTTTAGCACTTTCAGGCCAGTCTCTTCGAAGTGACTCAGAGGGAGGTTTTTTGCAACAGCAGAGGCCAGGTACAAATGTGGCCAGACAGGGCCCACTACTGGAGGACGAGGAGGACGAGGATGAGGATGAAGCAGGTTCACAGCGGGCTGGCACCCAACGCAGCTCGGGCCCATCACTGGTGCGTGGCTGGGGGGAAACGCAGGACGATGACGATATGCCTCCCACAGAGGACAGCTTGTCCTTACCTCTGGGCAGCCTGGCACACATGAGCGACTACATGCTGCAGTGCCTGCGCAACGACAGCAGAGTTGCTTACATTTTAACGTGTGTGGACTACTGGGTTGCCACCCTTCTGGATCCCCGGTACAAAGACAATGTGCCCACCTTACTTCATGCACTGGAGCGTGATAGTAAGATGCGCGAGTACAAGCGCACGTTGGTAGACGCGCTACTGAGAGCATTCCCAAATGTCACAGGGGAACAAGTGGAAGCCCAAGGCGAAGGCAGAGGAGGAGCAAGAGGTCTCCAACGCAGCTGTGTCACGGCCAGCTCCTCTGAGGGCAGGGTTAGCATGGCAGAGATGTGGAAAAGTTTTGTCACCACGCCACAGCTAACTGCACCACCACCTGATACAGAACGTGTTAGCAGGAGGCAACATTTCAATAACATGGTGGAACAGTACCTGTGCACACCCCTCCACGTACTGACTGATGGTTCGGCCCCATTCAACTTCTGGGTCTCCAAATTGTCCACGTGGCCAGAGCTAGCCTTTTATGCCTTGGAGGTGCTGGCCTGCCCGGCGGCCAGCGTTTTGTCTGAACGTGTATTCAGCACGGCAGGGGGCGTCATTACAGACAAACACAGCCGCCTGTCTACAGCCAATGTGGACCAGCTGACGTTCATAAAAATGAACCAGGCATGGATTCCACAGGACCTGTCCATCCCTTGTGCAGATTAGACATTAACTACCTCCCCTTAACAATATATTATTGTACTCCAGGGCACTTCCTCATTCAATCCTATTTTTATTTTCATTTTACCATTATATTGCGGGGCAACCCAAAGTTGAATGAACCTCTCCTCTGTCTGGGTGCCGGGGCCTAAAAATATCTGACAGTGGCCTGTTCCAGTGGTGGGTGACATGAAGCCTGATTCTCTGCTATGACATGAAGACTTATTCTGTGCTGACATGAAGCCTGAATCTCTGTTATGGGACCTCTCTCCTCTGCCTGGGTGCCTGGGCCTAAATATCTGACAATGGATTGTTCCAGTGGTGGGTGACGTGAAGCCTGATTCTCTGCTATGACATGCAGACTGATTCTCTGCTGACATGAAGCCAGATTCTCTGTTACGGGACCTCTCTCCTCTGCCTGGGTGCCTGGGCCTAAATATCTGACAATGGACTGTTCCAGTGTTGGGTGACATAAAGCCTGATTCTCTGCTATGACATGCAGACTGATTCTCTGCTGACATGAATCCAGATTCTCTGTTACGGGACCTCTCTCCTCTGCCTGGGTGCCTGGGCCTAAATATCTGACAATGGACTGTTCCAGTGTTGGGTGACGTAAAGCCTGAATCTCTGCTATGACATGCAGACTGATTCTCTGCTGACATGAAGCCAGATTCTCTGTTACGGGACCTCTCTCCTCTGCCTGGGTGCCTGGGCCTAAATATCTGACAATGGACTGTTCCAGTGTTGGGTGACGTAAAGCATGATTCTCTGCTAGGACATGCAGACTGATTCTCTGCTGACATGAAGCCAGATTCTCTGTTACGGGACCTCTCTCCTCTGCCTGGGTGCCTGGGCCTAAATATCTGACAATGGACTGTTCCAGTGTTGGGTGACGTAAAGCATGACTCTCTGCTAGGACATGCAGACTGATTCTCTGCTGACATGAAGCCAGATTCTCTGTTACGGGACCTCTTTCCTCTGCCTGGGTGCCGGGGCCTAAATATATGACAATGGACTGTTACAGTGGTGGGTGACGTGAAGCCAGATTCTCTGCTATGGCATGAAGAGACTGATTCTCTGCTGACGTGAAGCCAGATTCTCTGCTATGGGACCTCTCTCCAATTGATATTGGTTAATTTTTATTTATTTTATTTTTATTTTAATTCATTTCCCTATCCACATTTGTTTGCAGGGGATTTACCTACATGTTGCTGCCTTTTGCAGCCCTCTAGCTCTTTCTGGGCTGTTTTACAGCCTTTTTAGTGCCGAAAAGTTCGGGTCCCTATTGACTTCAATGGGGTTCGGGACGAAGTTCGGGTCGGGTTCGGATCCCGAACCCGAACATTTCCGGAAAGTTCGGCCAAACTTCTCGAACCCGAACATCCAGGTGTTCGCTCAACTCTAATTATAAGCTCTTTCTTAAAAATACAGACATTATATCAGGTATGAAACAGGTATAATACAAGTGTAAAACAAGTATATAACAAATACCCATCGAAAAATATGCAAGGTGTAGGCAAGAGAACCTCGCTTTATTCATTGGATTCTCTTCGTCAATAGGCCCAGCCTTGCTCCGCTAAGTCATTATGTTGGGGTATAACATTTACATTATAACCATGTGCAAGTAGTTGAGGAAGCTGAATATTTTCTTTATGGATATGAAGGTCGGAGGTCGTTTCCGGGAGGTCTCTTTTTTTTTTTTTTTTTTTTTAAAAGAACAAGTGAGGTGTAATGAATGAGTAGTGAGAGATATGGTATATCTGGATGTCATGGCTTTATCCTCTAATACGTGGTTGAGTACGTAGGAGAACATGTATAATTGGATAGGAAAGAAAAGAAGGGCAATATATCCGATGGTTATTATACCCAGATTCTCCTATAATTACTCCATGGACTCCATACACGTGCAAATTTGGAGTGAGATCTGTTAGCCCAGCTGCTGAGTTCTTCCATGAGGTAGAGCTGATCTACCTTCAACTGCCATTGAGTTAGGGAGGGGGGGTTAGGATCGAGCCAGTGTAATGGGATGAGAGATCTGGCTACCTGAACGAGCCATGTGGGGAGGTCAAATGCTTTAGGGGTCCATCCCTTAGAAGGCAGCCAAAGTAATACTGAAATGGGTGAAAGTTGAAGAGAGGTACCGCATATTAGGTTTATTTATGTTTCTATTTGGGTCCAGAAGTCGGCAATTAACGGACATGCCCAGAATATACACTCACCTAAAGAATTATTAGGAACACCATACTAATACGGTGTTGGACCCCCTTTTGACTTCAGAACTGCCTTAATTCTACGTGGCATTGATTCAACAAGGTGCTGATAGCCTTCTTTTGAAATGTTGGCCCATATTGATAGGATAGCATCTTGCAGTTGATGGAGATTTGAGGGATGCACATCCAGGGCACGAAGCTCCCATTCCACCACATCCCAAAGATGCTCTATTGGGTTGAGATCTGGTGACTGTGGGGGCCATTTTAGTACAGTGAACTCATTGTCATGTTCAAGAAACCAATTTGAAATTATTCGAGCTTTGTGACATGGTGCATTATCCTGCTGGAAGTAGCCATCAGAGGATGGATACATGTTCTCATTCTGTTTACGCCAAATTCGGACTCTACCATTTGAATGTCTCAACAGAAATCGAGACTCATCAGACCAGGCAACATTTTTCCAGTCTTCAACAGTCTAATTTTGGAGAGCTCGTGCAAATTGTAGCCTCTTTTTCCTATTTGTAGTGGAGATGAGTGGTACCCGGTGGGGTCTTCTGCTGTTGTAGCCCATACGCCTCAAGGTTTTGCGTGTTGTGGCTTTACAAATGCTTTGCTGCATACCTAGGTTGTAACGAGTGGTTATTTCAGTCAACGTTGCTCTTCTATCAGCTTGAATCAGTGGGCCCATGCTCCTCTGACCTCTAGCATCCACAAGGCATTTTTGCCCACAGGACTGCCGCATACTGGATGTTTTTCCCTTTTCACACCATTCTTTGTAAACCCTAGAAATGGTTGTACGTGAAAATCCCAGTAACTGAGCAGATTGTGAAATACTCAGACCGGCCCGTCTGGCACCAACAACCATGCCACACTCAAAATTGCTTAAATCACCTTTCTTTCCCATTCTGACATTCAGTTTGGAGTTCAGGAGATTGTCTTGACCAGGACCACCCCCCTAAATGCATTGAAGCAACTGCCATGTGATTGGTTGACTAGATAATTGCATTAATGAGAAATAGAACAGGTGTTCCTAATAATTCTTTAGGTGAGTGTATGGCCTAGTGTGCCTTCTGCCTGAAAACATCTCCAGCATTTATTTGATTCTGAAATACCCATTTTGTGGAGTTTGCTCGGGTCGTTGTACCATGTAATCATCGTTTTATACGATTGTTCTTGTATTTTCACATATCTAGAGAATTCATGGGATCTTAAATGTATTTGGTCAATGTCTGCTACAGTAAAGGATGTTCCCAGATCTTTCTCCCATTGTGTGATGTAGGATGGTTTGCCCTTTATTGATATACATTGTAGGTTTTTATAGATAATAGAGATTGCATGTTTAGGTATCGCATGTCCCTGCGCCAGTTTCTCAAACCAAGTAACTTCCTTCTCTGGTGTATATTTGGAATGTAGCTTAGTGCATGTATCTTTGAACCCTTTCAGGTCTAGGAAATTGGTCTGTTTTAAGCGTTGGGAGCAAAGAGCGTCTGTGTCAGCTGGGGTTTTGGTAAGGGACAATAAGTCCGTGATATTTAGGTCTTTGAAAAGGTTCCAGAATGATGGAGGATTAGAGATGCTTGGGTAGATTAGAAATGGGCTCAGCTCAGAAGGCATTAGTCTTGGAAGGTTGGAAAAGAGGTGCATATGATTGGATAGGATATTAACAACTGAGTAAACCCCTTTGGATAATCCTTCTATTGGGGGGTGATGTCCTCCAGTGCCCCATAATCTTGCTAATTGACTATTAGTTAGATTAGATAGTTCTATATCTGAACCTAAAATCCTGAAGTGGGAAATGCATAACATCTCTTGAGTTGAATTGCCCAAAAGTAGGTTTTGTTATCTGGGAGGCCCATTCCTCCCTTTGAACGATCACGGGTCAATTTGTCATATGCTAATCGTGGTCTTTTGCCCTTCCATAAGAAGGTTGTGAATAGGGAGCGAGTGGACGTGAAAAAGGATTGGGGCAGGTGTATAGGGATCATTTGGAGGAGGTAGTGGAATTTAGGCATAATGTAAGTTTGCAGGAGGTTTTTCCTACCAAGCCACGAGACAAAGCGCAGAGCTAAGGAGTTTAACTGGTCTCTAGTTCGTTTCAGTAAGGGTAAGTAGTTTAAGGAGTATAAATTTGAAGGTGTGTTGGTTAGGAAAACTCCTAGATATTAGATTTTTTCCTGCTGCCATGTGAAAGGAAAGGAAGCTCGCAGTTTTTGGATTTGAGGTACAGGGACAGTAATATTAAGTGCTTCTGATTTAGAGTAATTAATTTTAAAATTTGATAGTGATCCGAATTGTTCAAATAGTTCCATGAGTGGAGGGAATGCCTGAATGGGGTTTGTGATCAGGAGCAGAAGGTTGTCCGCGAAAGCGGCACATATGTTTTCTGTGTGACAAGTTTTTAGGCCTTTAATCATTGGGTTGTCTCTAATCGCTTGAAGTAAAGTCTCCATAGTAATTATGAAGAGAGTGGGAGACAACGGGCAGCCTTGGTGTGTACCCTTGCTTATGTTAAAAGCTGTAGATAGCGTACCATTGACCCTCACTCTTGCACTGGGGTTATGGTAGAGGGACATAATTGCAGTGACGAAGGGGGGAGGTATACCAAATCTCTGTAAAGCACGCTCTATATATAGCCAGTTTACACGATCAAACGCCTTTTCGGCATCTGTGCTGGGGAGAATAAGGGGGCGTTGTTTGTCCTTTGCCAATTTGATTGCATGTAGTACTCTACAAGAGTTACCTTCTCTACCTGCCACAAACCCGGCTTGATCAGGATGAATTATTTTCGGGATTAGTTTATTTAATCTATTTGCTAAAAATTTTGCCCAGATTTTTACATCTAAATTAAGAAGGGAAATTGGTCTATAATTGACACATTCCGTTCCAACTTTACCTTCTTTTGCTATTACAATTATAGTAGCCTCTAAAGTTTGTTTTGGGAGGTGAGTTCCTAACATCAAAGCTTGGCACCAGGCTGTGATGTGGGGGAGTAGGACAGGTAGTAACTTTTTATAGTATCCAGCTGGTAACCCATCTGGGCCTGGGGCTTTTCCATTGGGTAGGGATTTGATAATATCTGAAAGTTCATCCGAGGTAATAGGGGATAACAGAGATGCACCATCTTCCCTTGAAAGGGTGGGTAGTTTAAGTTTAGAGAGGAAATAATCAATTTTTTGTTGATCAGATTCCTTTGGTGGGTGTGGCGAAATATTGTACAGTTGGCTATAAAATTGGCTAAATTCGGTTGCTATGGTTTAGTCTCACAAGTTATAGTTCCTGTGTGGGTTTTGACACTTTTAATAAACTGGGCATCTTTTCTTTTTATAATTAAATGGGTCATTAATTTGCTGCCTTTATCTTCGTGTGCATAGTGCCTAAATTTAGCATATTGATATGCTTTGGCACATTTGATGTTAAGCAGTTCCTTTAGTTTGTGTCGGAGGGCAACCAAGTCATCTTGCAGAATTTTCGCCTTGGATTGCTTCTGGATAGATTCCAGAGCTGCAATTTGAGATAGCAGAGAGTTCAGGTCTCTTTTGACCTTGGTGCCCAACACCACAAGCTCCCCTCTGATAAAGGCTTTATGTGCCTCCCAAACTATGGTCTGGGAAGTGTCTGATGGTTTATTTTCCTGAAAATATAGGGATAATTTATGAGATATGCTTTTCAGGGTCAGGTCTGAGTCTAACAGGGTCTCATTCAGCCTCCAAGTCCATTCCTTTGCTGGTAGGGAGGGGAAAGATATAGATGTCGAAACTGGAGCATGATCTGAGATCGTTATGGATCCTATTTCTGACTTCCTGAGTGTATTTAAGTGGGTGTCTGAAATAAATATATAATCCAATCTCTGGAAAGAGTGATGTACTTGTGAGAAGTATGAATAATCCTTGGTGGAAGCATTCAAGATTCTCCAAGTGTCCACCAAGTGATTCCTGGTTAGTATTTTTTGGATATTTCCTATTGCTTTTTGTAAAAGAGAGATGACAGGCCTTTAGAGGTGTCCAGCATTGGGTTTAGGGATACATTTAGGTCTCCCCCTATTAATTTGATACCTTCAGCAAAAGTCTGGAATCTCTCCAGTGTATTTTTAATCCATGAGTACTGATTAATGTTCGGGGCGTAAAGGCTAGCTAGCGAAACTATTGTGTGGCCTATCTTCCCTTTCACAAATATGTATCTACCTTCTGTGTCTGTGAGTGTTAATATGGGCTCGAAAGGTATATGCTTTGCAATAGCTATGGTAACTCCTCTAGCTGCTTTCTTATATGTGGAATGAAACCAGTTGTTATAGTGTGTGCGTGGTAAGTTAGGTATTCTATTAGTTTTCAAGTGGGTCTCTTATAGAAAGCAAATATCTGATTTGCTCTTCTTCAAAAGAGAAATTACCTGAGACCTCTTTTGAGGCGAGTTGAAGCCTCTAATATTGAAGTAGGTGGTGGTTATCGTCGCTATGACATCGGTATTCGGTGATATGTGCGTTTAGTAGAGTCATACATCCCGGGAACGGCCTGCAACGTCACATGGATCAACAGAACAAGAAAAACGTCAGAACAGTCTAACATATTAACAAGATTAGGTCCTATTGGATGGAATCTTGAGATCATCTGTAAGAGGGACAAAATTTCTCTGTATTGTTGAAAGCAGCCACTATGCTGGCTGTTGTTCTCCATACAGAGAGAGTATGCGGGGGCAGAGAATCAAGAGTGATTCCTGATCTGGCACCGCAGACCCATGCTTCAATCTTAGAAGACAATCTTATAAGACAAGTAATCAGTTATGTCTGTCATGCATATTTCTGTATTGGCTTAGGGCCTATCTGTTAATAATAAACAGTATCCTTGGTGAGGAAGGAATTGGAGGGGGGGAGAAAAAAATGAGGGGGTATCTTATTAGGGCAGAGGATTATAATTTTGCATGACAGTTACTTATACTAAAAGAGAGTAGGCATAGTATAGTATAAAAACATAACAGCGTGAGAATGTGACATAAGATTAACATGTCTTGAAACATACAAGGACATTCGTAGGTTTGTAGTTAAAGACACTTGTGGAGTCTGCAGTCGGTGGATCCCAGTCAGTATCCACGAGGTGCAGTTAAAGCTCCTAGCTTATTGCTATTTGGTTGTGTCTTGTTAATAGCAAAATTGGAGGGAGTAAATATATGGCATATCAGGGAATTATATGAAAAGGCTATATGGCAAAGCAAAGACAGTAGGATTGCTTAGGAGAAAAGTGGATGGAAAAATAGAGTACTGAAGAAGAGAGAGAGAGGGACAAGGACTAGAGGACGGGGTGTAAGAAGTGAGTATATAGTGCTACAGACAAGGGGGGGGCGGAGGGGGGAGAGTCAGAGGCATAAAATGAGAAAAAATAACTTCACATTATTTGGAGTAGCTGTTAATTCTTGTTGGTGTTCAAGTTGGAGATTCTCCTACTGGAACCGGGTTCTGATCTCATCTTCTGTTGGATCTTGAGGACTTGCTTTTTGTGGACACCGACCATGGTTCCAGTTGAGGTAATGGTGGTAGCTGTTTAGCGGAGCTGTCCAGAGGCAGCCAGGAGTCCACAGGCACGGGATCAGTCCCTAGAAGTTTCCAGGCTTCTGGTAAGTCTGATGGGGTTCGGATCGTGCTGCGTCTGCCATCTTTGCTGAAAGTGAGACCGAAGGGGAAAAGACAGCGGTATAATATTTTCTGGTCTCTAAGATAGTCAATTAAAGGCTTTAGCATTCTTCTTTTATTCAGCGTGGACAGAGCAATATCCTGGTACATACATTACAGACCAAAAGTTTGGACACACCTTCTCATTCAAAGAGTTTTCTTTATATTCATGACTATGAAGTAGGGCTGCACGATATGGGAATTTTGTGCGATTGCGATTAGGGCCCTAAAAATTGCGATAACGATGTGCGATGCGATATTTTAAGGGAATTGTGCTAGAGGTCTATTTTCCCATATGAGGATTTTCCCATATGAGCCGCTGATGCGGCTGGGTATGACATAGTTATGGGGGATCTGTGGATGACGCTGTTATGTGGGAGATCTGTGGAGGACGCTGTTATGTGGGGGATCTGTGGAGGTGTAGATCTGTGGATGACGCTGTTATGGGGGATCTGTGGAGGACGCTGTTATGTGGGGGATCTGTGGATGATGCTGTTATGTGGGGGATCTGTGGATGATGCTGTTATGTGGGAGATCTGTGGATGAAGCTGTTATGTGGGGGATCTGTGGATGACGCTGTTATGTGGGGGATCTGTGGAGGACGCTGTTATGTGGGAGATCTGTGGAGGACGCTGTTATGTGGGAAATCTGTGGATGACGCTGTTATGTGGGGGATCTGTGGAGGTGTAGATCTGTGGATGACGCTGTTATGGGGGATCTGTGGAGGACGCTGTTATGTGGGAGATCTGTGGAGGACGCTGTTATATGGGGGATCTGTGGAGGACGCTGTTATGTGGGGGATCTGTGGAGGACACTGTTATGTGGGGGATCTGTGGAGGACACTTATGGGGGATCTGCGGAGGACACTGTTATGGGGGATCTGCGGAGGACACTGTTATGGGGGATCTGCGGAGGACACTGTTATGGGGGATCTGCGGAGGACACTGTTATGGGGGATCTGCGGAGGACACTGTTATGGGGGATCTGCGGAGGACAGTGTTATGGGGGATCTGCGGAGGACACTTATGGGGGATCTGCGGAGGGCACTGTTATGGGGGATCTGCGGAGGGCACTGTTATGGGGGACCTGCGGAGGGCACTGTTATGGGGGACCTGCGGAGGGCACTGTTATGGGGGATCTGCGGAGGGTACTGTTATGGGGGACCTGTGGAGGGCACTGTTATGGGGGACCTGTGGAGGGCACTGTTATGGGGGACCTGTGGAGGGCACTGTTATGGGGGACCTGTGGAGGGCACTGTTATGGGGGACCTGTGGAGGGCACTGTTATGGGGGACCTGTGGAGGACAATGTTATAGGGGATGTGTGCTATGACACATGGGGCCACGAGGGGGGCCAGCATAAGACACACATATAGCATCTTATGCTGGTCCCCCTCATGGCCCTATGTGTCCCTTCATGTGTCCTAAACTGCGCACATAACTCTCCTATTCATAAAATTGCCAGCCTCTGTACTTTCACTATGAATGCACTGCAGTGCAGAGAGCGGCAGAGAGCGAGCCGGCCGGCGCGTGACTGGCGTCACTGTTACGCTCCTCCCACTTAATTCAGGAAGCAGGAGCGTGACTAAGTGACGTCAGTCACGCGCCGGCCGGCTGCCTCGCTCGCTCCCGCTCGTCGCTGCAGTGCATTCATCGTGAAAGTAAGTACAGAGGCTGGACCTGTTATCAATAGGACAGAGGACTTTTTATCAATAGGGGCCCCTTCATATATAATCGCTGCATTTTCGGGTCGGCTGAATCGCCAAATCGCATTTGCCGATTATCGCGATTCGATTACTTTTGCGATATATCGTGCAGCCCCACTATGAAGGCATCAAAACTATGAATTAACACATGTGGAATTATATACATAACAAACAAGTGTGAAACAACTGAAAATGTCATATTCTAGGTTCTTCAAAGTAGCCACCTTTTGCTTTGATTACTGCTTTGCACACTCTTGGCATTCTCTTGATGAGCTTCAAGAGGTAGTCCCCTGAAATGGTTTTCACTTCACAGGTGTGCCCTGTCAGGTTTAATAAGTGGGATTTCTTGCCTTATAATTATAACTAGTAATTGTTATAATATTATAGTGCATTTGTATTGTGCGGCAGTTGTGTGCGGTTCTGCTGCGATACTGCAGGTATATAGAGGGACAAGCGTTATTTGAACATATAATTTGTACTGGTGTGATATACCAGTCGCCCCACCAAAAAACTGATTGAAGCGGGGTGTTAAATACCAATATACTTTTTTTATAGTGCATTTGGGTACTGTGTAGTGCATTTGCGCATGGGCGTATGCGAAAATTATATTGCTGATATTTCGCATTGAAAAAAATTATTAATGGAGATCGCAAATTCGAATAATAGGTTCACCTGCCATTAACATAAATGGGACCCGCCGCAAACTTGTGGTTCGTGAACATTTGATCGTGTTCGCGCGATCGCGTTCACGAACAGTCCTGGCAGATGTTCGTCCATCACTACTGATGAGAACAAAATAGGACTTACTGGTTTAAATGAGATGCATTACATTTGGGCACACGAACAAATTTTAATTACGTTTCCGTTCCGTTTTTGCGTTTTCCATTTGCGGTCTATTTGCGGACTGCAACAAACATACGGTCGTGTGCAAGGCCTTGGAGAAAGAAAAACACTACATTCCAGCATTAAAAAAAAACTCATCCATCTTTGAAACACATGGTGGTAGCATCATGGTTTGAGCCTTATTTGCTGTGTCTGGACTGCTTGCTATCATTGATGGAACAATTAATTCAGGAGTATACCAGCAAGTTCTAAATGAAGATCTTAGGACATCCATCTGAGAGCTTCTACCAAAGCATGATTAAAGAAGAATGAAGTTGAAGTTTTGGAATGGACAAGTCAAAATCTTGATCTTAGAAATGTTGTGGAAGGACCTTAAGTGAGCAGTTCATAGACGGAAACCCAGCAACATAAAGTTGAAGCTGTTTTATATAGAGGAACAGACTAAAACTTCTCCAAGCCGATTGACAATTACCAGAAACGATTAGTTGCAATCAATGCTGCTCAAGTGTAGTTATAACAGATACTGAAAGCAAAGGTTCACATACTTTTGTCACTCAGACATGTGACATTGGATCATTTTCCACAATAAATTAATGAGGGTTCATGCACAATGTTTCCATTTCCACCAATTATGATTCCGCAAAATAAGGATACTGGCTGAGTGCCTGCTGCCATTTATTTTAATCTCCTGCAGAAATGTCCTTTTCTTGTCCACAAAACAAACAAGAAAGGTATATGTTCCATATTTTTGTGGGGCAGCGGAATAGACATATGGATGACGAAAGGACATGGTATGCTGTTCACATCTTTTGCGGCCCGATTGAAATTGCGGGTCGGATGTGGACCAAACATACGGTCGTGTGCATGAGCCCTAATACTTTGATCCATTTGATTTATTTATCTTGGATTTCTACTTTTAGAACTTCTGAAAACCTGATGTACTTTTAGGTCAATTTAATGCAGGAATATAGAACATTTAGAAGGGTTCAAAAACATTTAAAGGGAACCTGTCACTGGTATTTTGTGTATAGAGCTGAGGGCATGGGTTGCTAGATGGCCGCTACCACATCCGCAATACCCAGTCCCCATAGCTCTGTGTGCTTTTATTGTGTAAAAAAAACTGACTTGATACATATGCAAATTAACCTGAGATGAGTCAGGTATACACAGAGGTTTTGGCAGCACTACTGATCTCATAATGGGAAAAAACATTAAAGGTACCTTTGAAGGTCGTGGTGCACGCAGATGGGGATCCTGGCTAGTGGTCCCAATGTCTAGGAAAATGCAAATAAATCCGCAGCACTCGCCAGTGTGGAAAATCAGGTGGTGATTTATTCACAAATCAGCATGCTAAAAGCGACGTTTCGACCTTTATCGGTTTTTCTCAAGACAGGACTCATCTCAGGGTAATTTGCATATGTATCAAATCGTTTTTTTTTACACAATAAAAGCACACAGAGCTATGGGGTGTTTTATTATGCAGACATTTTATCTTAGGATGTGTGTGTGTTTTTATAGATTGTCATCTGTCTCCCTGTGTCGGATTTAACCGAAGAACGCTCTAGCAGAGGGTACTTGGGTTGAATCGGGACCAGTGGTAAAACCGTCGGTATGAAAACCTTCTCACGGGCTTGGAGACGTGTTCTCAGTGTGTAGGGGGGCGTTTGCCGCTTTGTGAGCACTAAGTGCAATGCACTGGGCTTCTTCCCTTCAAATGTCTATACACATTAGAGAAGTGAAGTCTGCATAACGAGAGATACATATTATACCTCTGCTGCGGCTTCGCTATCCCTTTCTGGATACATATCTGCTTTTAAGACATGCATATCTGCCTTGTCGGTATACTCGTACTGTATGCTGACAATAGCCGTAGCAATGTCTCGCAGATAGTCTCAAACCTATAAGAACCAGTAGAATGATCTTCACTAGATACTGGTCACTTTGAGCAGTATTGAATGGGATACATGCTGACAGTGATGGGGCATGGGCGGCCACCCGGCTGATCAGACAATGGACATGACTCATCCTTCCTTATACAGGGATGGGGTGTGTGCATTGCACTGTCCAGCCAGGTTGATGCTCTCCCCTGTCCTTTGACAAGTCTCATCTTCCTGTGTCATCACTTCCTGTATCCTTGTTACATGAAGTAAGTGGTCGGGTGAGTAGCCAGCCCGTTTCTATTGTTACTGTGATTAAATAAATGGTGAGCAGAGTGTGGAGGAGGTGGAGTTGCTCAGAAGAACTCAAGATGGTAACACCTTTGTCTGACTGCGGTTGAGGGATTTGCCAGTCCTTACACAAAGCCTGATGCGAGCGGATTTCTAATATTAATATTTCTACAACAGGGGACTGGGTATTGCGGATGTGCTAGCAGCCATCTAGAAACCCATGTCCTCAGCTCTATAGCTTTGTGACCAGCAGCACTAATCTGCTGCTCATAGACCCTGGATCTGTATGAGGATGAGGGATCGCAATAGTGATCCCTAGTCCTTATACAGTGAAGGAGAAATCGCTGCATGTAAATGCAGCAGTCTCCTTCACTAAACGAGCAGCCTTCTCCATGTGACCATCCCAAAAAGTATTGGTCCGATTTTTTTTTTCCTGATGGTTAGTATGTACTCTAGATATTTTCAAATATAGAAAAATGAGGTCGCACTAAATTTTACAAATCAAAGGTGAATAGAAGTCATTGTAACATGCTGTATTTTTAAAGCTTCATATTTGTTTTATAGTATATCTAGCCCACCCTAAAATGTTCAATTAACAACTGGTTGTATTTATTTCTCTTTAGGTCACAATTCTTGCTCGGGGTCATAATACACGCACGCACCCTGCCATCTTCCATTATTTTGGTTCTGCATTATGCCCTCTTCTGGTCAGCTAAGCATGTCATTAATGTGCCCTTTCTAGATCATTACAGAACGTGTATTGTATTTCTTATCCCGCAAAGTGTTTTCATCTCTTTCCTTTACAGGATTGCGTGAGACAAATTCCAAAGTTGTCCAACAAGTAACAAAAGATTGACAACTGGCGGCCAGCTACAATCCCATGCCACATTATAAAAAAATAATACTGATAGGCTTTAATGGAGTAAAGGCTTTTGAAAAATATCGTACATTCAAGCTTTTAAGCAGGTCTAGACATTTTTTCAAATTACACTCTGGATGGCCTATTCTTTTGATCACGCCGAGATAATACATATTATCATGTGGGCCGATTGCCTGTCCATACAGCGGCATTGCTATAAATTGGGACACTTCAGTTTAAAGGATGTCAAAAGACTGAAATTTAATAAATATGAACATTAAAGAATCTGACACATATTACTCCGAGACAAAAAAATGTGCACGAGACAATGGGGCAAATAGGTTTGTGATTATTATAATTTTTAACCAGAAAAATAAACTTTATTTTAGCTACTGATGTTCTGCATAACAATAATACTTCTTCTATCTATAAAAAGATATAAAAAAAAAATAGTATGACACAATTTTATTACAGGGACACTTTCATCAGAAAGGATTTTTATTTTTTATAATTCAAATTCAACAATTTTTATTTTATTTCATCAGTACTATGGTATGTCAGTATAAATTAATTACAAAATATTGTTCCTCTCTAGCAGTGATCACGTAATGATAAACAGAGAAAGAGAAAGATTATCTCCAAGGTAGCTTCATTATAATAATAGGTGGAGGACTCAAAAGACTAACAGAATGGAAAATCTAATGTTTTGAAAGGCCTAGATAAACATGTAGCAGACAGACAAGAGGTGGAGTAGTTTATAGTATTTGTTTATGCAATAAATTACCTTTTTTTTTTTAAAGTTATACAATAAATGACCAAATGATGCCATTAAAAATACTACTCTTCCCAGAGGAAGCAAATCCGAACACAGCTATTTCAATGGAAAAATAAAAAATGTTTTTGGTTTTTGAAAGGCGGAGGTCAAAAAATCTAAAAATTTTGTCTGGCCTTAGGCCTCCTGCACACAACGTTTTGTTTTTTTTACCGTTTACTGGCCGTTTTTTATGTTCCGTATACGGAACCATTCATTTCAATGGTTCCGCAAAAAAAACGGAATGTACTCTGTATGCATTCCGTTTCCGTTTTTCCGTTCCAACATAGAACATGTCCTATTATTGCCCGCAAATCACATTCCGTGGCTCCATTCAAGTCAATGGGTCCGCAAAAAAAAACGGAACACATACAGAAATGCATCCATATGTCTTCCGTTTCCGTTCCGTTTTTTGCTGAACCATCTATTGAAAATGTTATGCCCAGCCCAATTTTATCTATGTAATTACTGTATACTGTATATGCCATACGGAAAAACGGAACAAAAACGGAAACACAACGGAAACAAAAAACGGAACAACGGGTCCGTGAAAAACGGACCGCAAAACACTGAAAAAGCCATACGGTCGTGTGCAATAGGCCTTAAAGAGATATTCTGTTTGTCAAATGTTATGCCTTAGGGCTCATGTACACAAACGTATTTTCTGTGTCCGTTCCGTTTTTTTTGCGGACCGTATGCGGAACCATTCACTTCAATGGGTCCACCAAAAAAAACGGAAGTTACTCCGTGTGCATTCCGTTTCCGTACTTCCGTTCCGCAAAAAAATGTCCTGTTATTGTCCGCATTATGGACAAGGATAGTACAGTTCTATGAAGGGCCAGCTGTTCCGTTCCGCAAAATACGGAATGCACATGAATGTCATCCGTATTTTTTGCGGTTCTGTTTTTTGCGGACTGCAAAATACATAAGATTGTGTGCCTGAGCCCTTAGTCACAGGATTGGGGATAACTATTAGATTGGTGGGGATTCTACTGGAGGGACCCCTACTAATCACGAGAATGGATACCCCAGCACATTCAGGTTTTGAAAACTCTTAAAAAATATGATTTGACTTACTCTGTCCTGGATTTATAAAAATAGGGGTGAGGTTTGGAGAAGTAAAATAGACTAGCACATTTTCATGTGAGAATCTTATGGTGGTATTATTTGAGCTATTTCTATTCTCCTTATAACTTAAAGGGGTTTTCCATGTTCAGAGCTGAACCCGGACATATCCCCATCTTCACGACCCCCCTGAGAATTTAATGCTCCAATGCTCTCCCTTGCCCTGCACTGTATTGTGCGGAATATTTCAGCCAGCAGTGTTGCCGGTGACATCATCGGCTCTGATGGGCGGACTTTAGTGCTGCTACGGGATCGCTCTATAATACCCTTTTTTTTGTCTTGTGTAAGAGCTCGTTTTTTGTGGGAAGAGATGACATTTTTATTGGTACCATTTTTGGGCACATATGATTTTTTGATCAGATGACCAAAAAAATAGTTTTTTAGGTGATTTTACAGGAGCTCATTTTCTGCAGGATGAAGTGGCAGTTTGATTGGTACTATTTGGGGAAACATATGACTTTTGATCACTTGGTATTGCACTTTTTGTAATGTAAGGTTAAAAAAAATTGCTTTTTTGGCACAGTTTTAATTTACTGTATTTTTCGCCCCATAAAATTCACTTTTTTCCCCAGGGGGGGGGGGGGGGGAATGGCAGTGCGTCTTATGGGGCGAATGCTGCAATTTTTACTATTCTAACAACACTGATACATCGCCGGCTGCGATGCTGCACAGCGTGGCAATGTATCAACGGGGAGGGAGGAGGGGCTGAAGGCCGGCAACTGCTGTTGGAATCAAGGCGAGGCCCTTTGCACTCACTGTACTCTTACATCGGGCCCCGCCGCTCACAGCAGTCTTCATATCTAAACTGTAATCATCCTTAACCTCTTGGTAACGTTAGTTAAAGTAGCGGTATCCCGTGTACTAGTACTTATTATCAAACTCCCGTAGCATGCAGGGCGGCCGGCAGCATAACGCCACTCACTCACATCACGCGCCTGCACCTCCCACTTTATTTATGAAGCATGCGGAGCAGGCGCATGACGTGAGCGAGTGACGTTACGCTGCCGGCCGCCCTGCATGCTACGGGAGTTTGATAGTAAGTACTAGTACACGGGATAGCGCTACTTTAAAGGGAATCTGCCATCTGGTTTGAGCATATTAAGGTGTTACTACTGCCATCTACAATACGATACCTTATTTCTTGCTGTAGTCTTCATTTTTTGTTTCATGGTTTCATTAGCGATAAAATGCGCCCAGTGACAAATTGAAAGCTATTGCGGTACTGCACCTGCAAGAGATTTCACACGGCGGCAAAGAGTTCAGGTGTTGGCAGTTACATATGCTGGAAGAGGCGTGCTTGGGCTCTAAAGGAAGGCGGGCTGGGCACTATACGGGGGAGTTACTGGGTTCCAGAGAAGGATAATAATGCCCCTCTGGGCACCTTGGACACTCATTTGCATAACATAAAAAGTAGATTTTATCGCTAATGAAACAAAAAATGAAGACTACAGCAAGAAATAAGGTATTGTATCGTACATGGCAGTAGTAACACCTTAATATGCTCAAACCAGGTGACAGATTCCCTTCAACTAATGTTACCAAGAGGTTAAGGATGATTGCAGTTTAGATACTGTATGAAGACTGCTGTGAGCGGGCCCTGTGTATTGGGTATACTGTTATGGGGGGGGGGAATCTGTGGATGACACATAGCATTGTCATCCACAGATCCCCCCCATAATATTCTCATCCACAGATGCCCCCATAACAGTGCCATCCACAGATCCCCCTCCCCATAACAGTGCCATCCACAGATCCCCCTCCCCATAACAGTGTCATCCACAGATCCCCCATAACCGTGCCATCCACAGATCCCCCATAACAGTGCCATTCACATATCCCCCATAACAGTGCCATTCACATATGCCCCATAACAGTGCCATTCACATATCCCCCATAACAGTGCCATCCTCAGATCCCCATAACAGTGCCATCCCCAGATCCCCATAACAGTGCCATCCCCAGATCCCCATAACAGTGCCATCCCCAGATCCCCATAACAGTGCCATCCACAGATCCCCTCCATAACAGTGTCATCCACAGACCCCCCATAATTGTGTCAGCCACAGACCACCATTAGTTCAAAACCCACCAAAAGCACACCTTTTGGTTCAAAATGTTTTTTTTTCTTATTATTTTCCTCCTCAAAAGCCTAGGTGCGTCTTATGGGCAGGTGCGTCTTATAGGGCGAAAAATACGGTATTTACTTTTTTACAGTGTTCATCTAATTGGATGGATTATGTGATATTTTTATTGAGTTTTATAGAGTGAGTCATTACAGTCGCAGCAATACATAATATGTTTGTTTTTCTTTTTTTCTATTTCTTAGAGCTTTGAATGTGTCCTTGAAATGGAGCATTTTTTAAATTTTTACTTGAAACGTTATTTTTTTATTATGAAAAACTATTTTTTTTTATTTTTTTATTTACTTTTTACTTTTGTCCCACTGTGGAAAAAGTGGGACTACTATGTCATATGTTGGAAGGGTTTAATACTGAAAAAGAATAAAAACATTGGAAAAAAAAAAAATAAAAAATTATATATATGCCATATTAGCCATGTCAACGGATTTGTGTGAGGATTAATTTTTTTTGCATGGTGATCTGAACTTTTCAGTGATACCATTTTGGGATGTGTATGACTTTTTGAGGTTGGGTGAGGTTAACTGACAAAAAATTGCAAATTGTGCATTTTAAAATTTTTTTTCTGTTATGTTGTTTGTCATATAGGATAAATATTTTTTTATTATAATAGTACAACAATTTTCAGATACTGCAATACCAATGATGTTTTTTCCTTTTATTGTATTTTTATTTTAATTTTGGATAATTGGGGGTGATTTTTAATATTTAAACATTTTTAAACATTCCCTTTATATTATTATTATATATTTTTTTTTACTTTTCAATCATTAGATTGCTAAATGTATTCTGTGATGGATATTTATCAATCAAAGAACACAGCATTCACTATATCCCAATATAGTACTGCCAGGCCTGTGTTGGAATATTGGAGCTTCAAGCAGGCTTTGTGCTGTCGCTGGAATATTGCAGAATATTATAGCTTCCCCCATCTCAGTCGGCTCCCGCATTTTCACTAATAAAATGCCATAGTCAATTTTGATCATGGCATCTGAGGGGTTAGATTTCTATGATCACCATGACAGACATGATATATTAGGCCTGGGCCTCTCCTATGTAAAACAGCAGAAATCCAGTGGCTATGACTCCCGTGGTGCTTGCGAGCGGACGTTATCTTTAACCTCTTTAGGACACAGGGCGTACAGGTACGCCCTGATGTCCTGGTACTTAAGAACACAGGGCGTACCTGTACGCCCTGTATATTTCCAATCACCGCCGCGCGGACCCGCGAGGACCCGATAAGCCGGAACAGGATGGTGATCAGTGGTGTGATATTACACCACCAATCACCATCCTGCGATCCTGAGAGGTGATGGTGACATCACCACTCAGGATCAGCTCTGATTGATAGGTGGGAGGGCGGCGGGAGGCTCAAATCCTAGCAGCGCTCCTCTCCTTCTCCTTTTGTGTCCGGAGAGCAGAGGAGAGAGGAGCGCTGCCGCTGCACGTGTCGGATCTCTGCCAGCACCCCCATCTGTCCAGGCATCACCCCATCTGTGCCCAGCACCCGATCTGTGCCACAGCACCCCCCATCTGTTGAATCAGGTACATAGGGAAAGGCTAGGGAAAGGTTGGGTTAGGCAGGGATAATAAAAGGAAAGTTAGTGGAAGTAAAAAAAAAAAAAAATTGTTTGTGATTGCATCACCCTAAATAGGGTGTCTGGTGCTGCAGCTTGCCCCCCCTCCCCCCCACAACTTTTTTGGGGCGCAGGCAGTTTTTTTTATTTTTTTGTGTGTGTGTACGCTGACTGTGGCCGGCACTCTTAGCGTCCAGCCACTGTTAGTTGATCAGCGTTTTTTTTTTTTCACATTTTTTGCCATTTTTTTTGTTAGTCTTTTTTGTTTTTGTCTGTTAGGTTTAGGGTGAGTTCGCAAACACCCGTTCCCCCACACACACGCACACTGAATAAAGATTTACACGCAGACACACACTCCCCTATGGCCTGCCGGATGTTCTCAGCCGAGGAGGCATACGACCAGCTTGCCTCCGAGTCCGAGAGTCCTAGTGAGGACGAGGATAACCCCACTTTCCTGTTGTCATCCGAGTCCTCCTCATCATCTAGCGATGATGATGAGCCCCCAAGGTGGCGGAGACGCCGCCAGACGGAGCAAGGGGACCGCCATGCTAGCGACCCTGCGGCCCACCCTAGTACGAGCAGTTCTGGGGCTCGTACTAGTTTTCCGGCCCATCAGTTAAATCCACTGGAGCCCCCTGCCAGTGAACTTGTCTGGTGTACCCCAGAGCGTTTTGAGCCTGTGATTCCTGATTTTGTAGGCCAACCAGGAATCCAGATTTCCACAGTGGGCTTCACTGAATATGACTATTTTAGTCTTTTTTTCAGAGACCACTTTGTAAATCTAATGGTGGAGCAAACAAACCTGTACACCCAACAGTTTGTTGCTCAACACCTGGGCTCCTTTTTGGCTAGGCCCGGTGGCTGGACCCCGGTCAGTGCAGCCGAGATGAGGACATTTTGGGGCCTCGTGCTGCACATGGGCCTAGTCAAGAAACCTAGTGTCAGGCATTACTGGAGTGGGGACGTCCTCTACCAGACCCCACTTTACAGTACGGCCATGACACGTACCCGGTTTGAGGCCATCCGGAAATGCCTGCATTATTCAGATAATGCAGCATGTCCCCCCCCAAGGTGCTCCTGCCTATGACCGCCTGTACAAAATCAGGCCGTTCATCGATCACTTTGGGGCCAAATTTGTACAGGCCTATGTACCTGGAAGGGAGGTTGTAGTTAATGAGTCTCTCATTGCGTTCAAGGGGAGATTCATTTTCCACCAGTATGTTCCCTCAAAGCGGGTGAGGTATGGCGTGAAGCTGTACAAACTTTGTGAGAGTACCTCAGGGTACACTAAGTTTCGTGTGTAGGAGGGGCGAGATTCCCGTATTCAACCCCCAGAATGTCCCCCCACTCTGGGTGTTAGCGGGAAATTTGTGTGGGACATTATTCACCCACTGCTAGATAAAGGTTATCACCTGTACGTGGATAACTTTTATACTAGTATCCCCTTGTTGCAGTCCCTCGCCGCCAGATCCACGTCCGCTTGTGGGACCGTGCGGAAAAATCGGTCGACTACAATCGGTATATGGGAGTAGTTGATCTCTCTGATCAAGTCCTCAAGCCATATAACGCCATGCGCAAAACCCGGACATGGTACAAAAAAGTTGCGGCCTACTTGGTGCAGGTTGCCTTGTACAACTCTTTTGTGCTGTCCCGGAGCGCTGACAACACAGGGACATTCCTTCAGTTCTATGAGGCAGTCCTCAAGGCCCTGATCTTTTCTGACCGGGAAAGAGTGGGCCGGAGTACCTCGGGAACTGGAGGCGCCCGGATCGTCCCTGGCCAACACTTTCCAGGTGTGGTCCCCCATACTGGAAAGAAGGGACGAACCCAAAAAAAGTGCAGAGTGTGTCGCAGGAGGGGGATACGGAAGGACACCACTACTCAGTGTGACACGTGCCCCGATCATCCGGACCTCTGCATTGACGGTTGCTTCAGGGAGTACCACACTTCCATGGAGTACTAAATTTATATCCCAATTTAGCCACTGACAATCGGATAAAAAACTGGTTCTCAGACTTGAGATACTAAAAATAAAAAATGTTTTAAAAAAAAATATTATTTAGTAAAACTAAAATAAATAAAAAAGTAGACATATTAGGTATTGCCGCATCCGTAATAATCTGCTCTATAAGAATACCCCCCCAACCCCTCAGATGAACACGGTCAAAAAAATAAAATAAAAACGGTACAAAAAAAAGTTTTTATTGTCACCTTACATCACAAAAATTGTAATAACAAGCGATCAAAAAGTCATATGCCCCCCAAAATAGTGCCAATAAAACCGTCCTTTCATCCCGCAAA
Organism: Bufo bufo; assembly: GCF_905171765.1. Taxonomy (NCBI): domain Eukaryota; kingdom Metazoa; phylum Chordata; class Amphibia; order Anura; family Bufonidae; genus Bufo; species Bufo bufo. The sequence goes on along the minus strand of NC_053392.1, from coordinate 561,998,262 downwards.
AAATGAGCCCCTACCTAAGATACTAGGCTAAAAACAAAAAAGAAATGACTATGGACGACTATGGAGATACTAAAAAGTTTTTTTTTTTATAAAAAGATAATATAGTGTAAAACATAAAAAAAAAAAAGTAGACATATTAGGTATCACCGCATCTGTATGAATCTGCTCTATAAAAATACCCCCCCTAACCCCTCAAATGAACACGGTAAAAAAAAAAGGTGCAAAAAAAGTTTTTTTTTTGTTGTCACCTTACATCACAAAAATTTAAATAGCAAGCGATCAAAAAGTCATATGCCCCCCAAAATAGTGCCAATAAAACCGTTCTCTCATCCTGCAAAAAATGAGCCCCTACCTAAGATAATCGGCTAAAAACTAAAAAGAAAATGACTCTTAGACTATGGAGAGACTAAATTGTTTTTTTTTTTTGTTTATAAAAAGATAATATAATGTAAAACATAAATAAAATAAAAAAAGTAGACATATTAGGTATCTCCGCGTCCGTAAGAATCTGCTCTATAAAAATACGTCCCCTAACCCCTCAGATGAAGGCCTCATGCACACGACCGTTGTTTTATTCCGTGTCCGTTGTTCCGTTTTTCGTGATTTTCTGCGGACCCATTGACTTTCAATGGGTCCATTAAAAACTCGGCTAATGCACCGTTTGTCATCCGCGTCCGTGATCTGTGGTTCCAGTCTGTCAAAAAAATATAACCTGTCCTATTATTTTCGCGGAAAACGGTTCGCGGACCCATTCAAGTCAATGGGACCGCTAAAAAACACGGAGGCACACAAGATTGTCGTCCGCGTCCGTTTTTTTTCTATCATTTGCATGGCAAACCTGTCTTAGATTTTTTTTTACTTTCCTTTATGTCTGGTGATAGTCCAAAAATAAAGGAAGACACACGGAAACAAAAACGGAAACGGATCACGGAACAACGGAACCACATTTTGCGTAACGGAACACAACAACGGTCGTGTGCATGAGACCGAACACGGTAAAAAAAAAAAGTATTTTTTTGTCACCTTACATCACAAAAATTGCAATAGCAAGCGATCAAAAAGTCATATGCCCCCAAAATAGTGCCAATAAAACCATCCTCTCATCCCGCAAAAAATGAGCCCCTACCTAAGATAATCGGCTAAAAACAAAAAAAATAAAAAATGACTCAGACTATGGAGATACTAAAATTATTATTTTTGTTTATAAAAAGATAATATAGTGTAAAACATAAATAAAAATAAAAAAAGTAGACATATTAGGCATCGCCGCGTCCGTAAGAAACTGCTCTATAAAAATACTCCCCCTAACCACTCAGATGAACACGGTAAAAAATAAAAACGGTGCCAAAAAAGCAATTTTTTCGCAAATTTTCCATTTTAATCCGTTTTTTCCAATAACAAAGTAAGGGTTAACAGACAAACTTAATATTTATTACCCTCATACCGCAGTTTACAGAAACACCCCATATGTGGTCGTAAACTGCTGTATGACCAAACGGCAGGGTGCAGAAGGAAAGGAACGCCGTATGGTTTCTGGAAGGCAGATTTTGATGGCCTTTTTTTTTGGGCACCATGTCCCATTTGAAGCCACCCTGATGCACCCCTAGAGTAAAAACTTTATAAAGCAACCCCATCTAAGAAACTACACCCCTCAAGGTATCCAAAACTGATTTTACAAACGTCGTTAACCCTTTAGGTGTTCCACAAGAGTTTTTGGCAAATGGAGACTACATTTCAGAATTTCTATTTCTGGTAACCTTGCCTCACAAAAATGTAATATAGATAAATCAAAAATAATATGTGCCCTAAAAATAGTCCCAACAAAACTGCCACCTTATCCCGTAGTTTCCAAAATGGGGTCACTTTTATGGAGTTTCTACTCTAGAGGTGCATCAGGGGGGCTTCAAATGGGACATGGTGTAAATAAACCAGTCCAGCAAAATCTGCCTTCCAAAAACCATACGGCGTACCTTTTCCTGTATGCCCTACCGTGTGCCCGTACAGTAGTTTACGGCCACTTATGGGGTATTTCTGCAAACTACAGAATCGGGGCAATAAACATAGCATTTTGTTTGGCTGTTAACCCTTGCTTTGTTACTGGGAAAAATGGATTAAAATGAAATTTGAGAATTTAAATTTTTGGGCAAATTTTCCATCTCCATTTGCCAATAACTCTTGTGCAACACCTAAAGGGTTAACAGTTTGTAAAATCAGTTTTGAATACATTGAGGGGTGTAGTTTCTTAGATGGTGTCACTTTTATGGAGTTTCTACTCTAGGGGTGCTTTAGGGGGGCTTCAAATGGGACATGGTGTAAAGAAACCAGTCCAGAAAATTCGGCCTTTCCCTCTACGCCCTACTGTGTGCCCATACAGTAGTTTACAGGCAAATATGGGGTGTTTCTGCCAACTACAGAATCGGGGCAATAAATATAGTATTTTGTTTGGCTGTTAACCCTTGCTTTGTTACTGGAAAAAATTGATTAAAATGAAAAATGTGCCCAAAAATTTTAATTCTCAAATTTCATTCCTATTTGCCAAAAACTCTTGTGCAACACCTAAAGGGTTAACGACGTTTGTAAAATCAGTTTTGAATACCTTGATGGGTGTAGTTTCTAGAATGGGGTCATTTTTGGGTGGTTTCTATTATGTAAGCCTCACAAAGAGACTTCAGATCTGAACTGGTCCTTGAAAAGTGGGTTTTTGAAAATTTCTGAAAATTTCAAGATTTGCTTCTAAACTTCTAAGCCTTGTAACATCCCAAAAAAAAAAAAATGTCATTCCCATAATAATCTAAACATGAAGTAGACATATGGGGAATGTAAATAAATAACAATTTTTGTAGGTATTACTATGTATTATAGAAGTAGAGAAATTGAAACTTGGAAATTTGCAATTTTTTTACACACTTTTGGTAAATTTGGTATTTTTTTATAAATAAAACTGAATTTTTTTACTTCATTTTAGCAGTGTCATGAAGTACAATATGTGTCAAATAACTGTCTCAGAACGGCCTGGATAAGTCAAAGCGTTTTAAAGTTATCACCACTTAAAGTGTCAGATTTGCAAAAAATGGCCTGGTCCTTAAGGTGAAATAAGGCTGTGTCCTTAAGGGGTTAAGACTGGACATGTATGGTGGATGTCCTGAATGGGTTAAATGAAATCTCCATTTGATACCGTATAGTCCAAAAAATAAAACAAAACAAAAAACTGTTGACATAAATTGTAAGGAATTTGGTAGCTGGACAATCTCCTTGGGTAGGCACTTTTCAGCAAGTACAAGAAATGCTGCTGTCCACACAGACGTTATTTGGTTTTATACTGACCTCAGTCAGTTTTGTTATTCTTATGTGGAAAAGTAAACCACTGAAGCAGTACAAAATAAATCCTAGGTTTCATGGCCAGCAGAGAAAAAAGGGGGTCAGTCAGCACATCCCAAAGCGCAGGGGCACGTTGCTATGGCTGACAACAAGACTGTTGAACAAAACAAGCAATGCAACAGCTCACTGCAAACCAAATAAAGTGCAAAATTGCATCATAATTGCAAATGCTGAACTAATAAGTTAGAGATACTTGGCAAATCGTTTTGTAACATAGAATGTGTCGGCAGATAAGAACCATTTGGCCCATCTAGTCTGCCCAATACATCTGAATCCTATGAATAGTCCCTGGCCCTATCTTATATGAAGGATACAAAATTATTTGAGCCCGTCTGCCGCACGTCAAGGCAATCTCTAGTTAGACGGGTTCCTAACACTAAATATACCTGTTATGTGCCATAGCGGCTATCATATAATTCAGAAAGTGCAGGTTCCACTTACATGCTGGGCCCGCCTGAATTTTCTGTCATTTTCGGTGCCAAAATGGCCTCCATTATATCCAGGGAAAGCAGTTACCAGCATGCACACCGGGCCCACTCCACACCACCCCTGGCGCCACATGGTCACCAAGGACTGCAATGAGAGTCCACACACTATCTCTCTCCTGGTGCCAGATGGCTTCAGTGAGTGAGGGGGAGCAGGCCAAGCTATATACTAACACTAATTAAAATCAACCTGTGGGACAGACGAGCTGGTCAGGAGTGCATGACTGGGGAGGCAGCCACACCTCCAGCACGAACTGCAGAAAAAAAAGGGGGTCAGTCAGCACATCCCAAAGCGCAGGGGCACGTTGCTATGGCTGACAACAAGACTGTTGAACAAAGCAAGCAATGCAACAGCTCACTGCAAACCAAATAAAGTACAAATTTGCATCATAATTGCAAATGCTGAACTAATAAGTTATAGATACTTGGTTTCATGGCCACTGCCTAGTCCTACTGCTCAGCGCCTCCAAAAAGGCCTAGTTCCTACCTTCTTCATGATTTCTCCCAGAGGCTTGTCAATGCTTATCCTTCTACAAGCTCTGAAGATCTTACAGCTTCTTTACAGGGGTTATCCCATGAAAGGTATTACTATGTAATGAATAGGACATTTCAAATGCAATATTATTGCAATATACATGCTATAAAAATATTATTAGGTTCTTTTTAAGTATATTAGGGTATGACCACACAGCACCGGAATGATCTGGGCAGGTCGCAGCCAGCTGCGGTCAAGAACCGACAATTAGCTTCCAGCTGCCTGATATATAACTAATGAAGACCACACTGTATAGGCAGTCTGAATTCTTAATGGCCACGCGGCACCTTTAATACTGGGTGGCCATTAAGAATTCAGACTGCCTATACATATATAACGCCACATTCTGCTTCTGTGGAGGTCCAACATACTCAGTAGCTTAATGTGCTAACCCCAGAGACAACATTTATAGTGGGGTGGCAAAAGGGAGAAGGCGGGCCACACCAAACAGGCGCTTTTTTGAGGAAAGTACAGAAGACAAAAGAATTGTAATTTGCAACCTGTGCCATACAAAAATGAGCAGGGGCGTGAACACTAGCAACTTCACCACCACCAGCATGATCCGCCACATAGCATCAAAGCACCATAATAGGTGGGCCGAACGCCTGGGTCCACAATCTGTGTATAAGGGTCACACCACTGCCTCCTCTTGCCCTGTGTTACGTTCTGGCCAATCCTCTGTCGAAGGCACAGGCCGGGATGCCTCCCGCCCTACACCTGGACCTTTGCAAGCACCATCAGCGACCACATCCACTTCTGTGTCCCAGCACAGCATACAAATGTCCTTACCCCAAACATTTGAACACAATCACAAATACCCAGCCACCCACCCACAGGCCATAGCACTAAAAGCGCAGCTTTCCAAATTACTGGCCCTGGAAATGTTGCCATTTAAGCTTGTGGACAGTGAGGCCTTCCGCAGCGCTGTCCCCCAGCCGCCACTATTTTCCAAGGTGTGGCTTGCCCGCCTTACACCAACATGTGTCCTGTAACATTATACTTGCCCTGACCAACACAGTTACTGGGAAGGTCCACTTAACCACGGACACATAGACAAGTGCATTCGGCCAGGGACGCTACATTTACCTGACGGCACACTGGGTGAATGTTGTGGAGGCTGGGAGTGAGTCGTACCCTGGGATGGCACAGGTGCTACCAACGCCATGGATTGCGGGCCCTAGGCCGATCAGGGTTTCCGCCAGCACCTACGTTAGTGACTCCAACCCCCACTTCTGCTCCTCCGCTTCCTCCTCCACTTCCACCTCCTAATTATCCATGTGCAGCACCAGTCAGTCATCAGTTGGTAGCTGGAAGCAGTGTAGCACTGTAGTGGGGAAGTGTCAACAGGCCGTGAATAAGCTGATATGCTTAGAGGACAAACAGCACACCGCTGCAGAGCTGTTGCAGGGGATAAGAGACCAGACTGAGCTGTGGCTCTCGCCACTCAACCTAAAACCAGGCATAGTTGTGTCTGATAATGGCCGTAACATCCCATGCCTAGCCCACGTCTTAAACTTAGTGGTTCAGTGGTTTCTCAAAACCTACCCCAATTTGCCTGAGCTATTGGTGAAGGTGCGCCCAGTGATGTCACAGCCCTATAAATACGGCGGTCATCTTAGATGCTGCTATTCAACATCGCACATTGGTCAGGGACAGACGTGTATGCAGGCGCTAGGGAGAGTGAAAGAAAAACTAATTGTTCAAAAAAATAAAGGAAAGAAGCGATTTACTACTGCAGTGAAAGGATAGTTAGAGGAATCATTTCATAGGCAGGGAGAGACGTGTGCAAATGCTAATAAGGAGAGTCATCGGAATTTCCTCATTGTGAAAACCAGATATTTACTAGTGCAGGGAAACGATAGTGAGAGGAATCATTTCACAGGCAGGGAGATACATGTGCAGATGCTAGGGAGAGTCATAGGAAAATCCTCATTGTGAAAACCAGCGATTTACAAGTGCAGGGAAACATTACTTGGGGATCCAGATAGTCTCATAATACCTCTCTGTTATTCCAGCTATTAGTTATTGGGGTGCAAGTGCTATGTTGAAAAGCCTTTAGTGGCTTTTATCTGTGGAAAAAGATGAATATATACGCAGGTCACTTTTGCTGTTAACTGAGCTGATATCATTTAGTGGCCTATTTCAATACAATACAATACAATACAAGAAATATATACGCAGGTCACTTTTGTTGTTATTTACGCAAAAATCAGAGTATAGGGGCTTATTTCATTAAAAAATTAAAAATAGATACGCACTGCTGGTGAAAGCATATAGTGTCCTATTTCAGTCCAACACGAAAAATACATTTTCAGGTAACTTTTGCAGTTATTTCTGTTGAAAGCGTATAGGGACGTATTTCATTAAACAAAGAAAAATAGATATGCACTGCACTGTTGCAGTTATTTCTGGTGAAAGAGTATAGTGGCCTATTTCAGTCCAACAAGAAATATATTTTCTCAGGTCACTTCTGCAGTTATTTATGGAGAAAGCGTATAGTATATACCCACTGCACTGTTGCAGTAATTACTGTTGAAAGCATATCGGGACGTATTTCAGTAAAAAAATAGAAATATATACCTACTGCACTGTTGCAGTTATTTCTAGTGAAAGCGTATAGTGGCCTTATTTCAGTAATACAATAAAAATATATACCCACTGCACTGTTACAGTAATTTCTGGTGAAAGAGTATAAGGCCATATTTAAGTTATACAAGAAAAATATATACCCACTGCCCTGTTGCAGTTATTTCTGTTGAAAGCGTATAGGGCAGTATTTCATTAATACAAGAAAAATATATACCCACTGCACTGTTGCAGTAATTTCTGGTGAAAGCGTATAGTGGCCTATTTCAGTTCAACAAGAAATATATTTACTCAGGTCACTTCTGTAGTTATTTCACACACACAGTTGACATTTGATGTTATTTGCGTTCAAACCATTTATTGCCAGTTCAGTACAATAAGAGAAAAATATACGCAGTTCACATTTTGGTGTTATTTGCGCTAAAAGCGTTTATTGCCATATGTAATAAACAAAAGCGAAATATTAAAGTAATTGACTTTTCCTGTTATTTATGCTAAAATCATTTCTTGGCCCTTTTCAGTCGAATACGAGAAATATTTACGCAGGTCACGTTTATTTTTTTTTCCACTATAATAATTTTGTCCAAAACAAGAAATATATAGGCAGTTCATGTTTACTTGTATTTGTGCTACAAGTGGCCTATTTCTTTCCAACAAGATAAATATATTCTGTGCTTTTAGGGGTGTTTTAATTAGATTTTTAATTATTTTAGTTCAGCTAAAAGTATGTCAGACTGAAAAGTGCCAGGACAAGCACAGAGGAGTGGCAGAGGCATAAATGTTTCTGGCTCAGGCAGAGGTTGCAGCAGGTTAAGGGGCCTTGGCAGCAGAAGTCGCAGCGACCTGTCTTGACCAGCAACCTAGCGGTTATTGATTGGTTAACTCGGTCATCCAATTCATCCCAATTGACATAGGACACCCCCAGCCAACAGTCGGTGGGTTTGTCAGACACAACCCTTAGGACTCTTTAACACAGGTGTCGCGTGTGAAGGCCGGATAGGATGCGGGTGTGTCGCGGGGAAATGCTCAACTTTTCCATGTGAGTGCAAAGCGTTCTAATGCGTTTTGCACGCGCGTGAGAAATATCGGCATGTTTGTTTCACAGAAGTTCAGGTTTGGGTTAGGTGTTGTGTACATTTTATTATTTTCCCTTATAACATGGTTATAAGGGAAAATAATAGCATTCCTAATACAGAATGCTTAGTAAATTAGGGATGGAGGGGTTAAAAAAATAATTATTAACTCACCTCATCCACTTGTTCGCGCTGCCCGCCTTCTCTTCTGTCTTATTCTTTGAGGACCTGGGAGGAAAAGGATCTTTGGTGACGTCACTGCGCTCATCACATGGTCCATCACATGATCCATCACCATGGCGAACAAGTGGATGAGGTGAGTTAAATTTTTATATTTTATTTTTAACCCCTCCATCCCTATTTTACTAAGCATTCTGTATTAAGAATGCTATTAATTTCCATTATAACCATGTTATAAGGGAAAATAATAAAGATAGGGTCCCCATCCCGATCATCTCCTAGCAACCAGCCCCATAGAAGAAATGAATGGGTCCGGATTCAGTGCGGGTGCAATCCGTTCACCTCGCGCATTGAACCCGCGTGGAAAACTCGCCCGTGTGAAAGAGGACTTAGTTGGCATGGCCCAGGATCAGGCCCTGTGCCCTCACCTGTCCTCAAACTGCCTCTGATCTTTTCTGTTCCCTCAGCCACAGAAGTACTATCTGCTGTGGGCTCAGCTCTACTATTCAGAGAGGATGAGCTACTCGAGGACAGTCAGCAGCCAATGTCTAGCCAATATTTGGAGGAGACATCCGCCACTTCCTCCGCTAGGCGGGCATGTAGTGATGAGGAGAGTGGTGTGGAAGGTGATGTTGTGAGCGGTCAGGCTCCTGACCCAGAGAGCGTTGAGGAGGACACAAGTGACTTGCATACACTACTCGATGATGATGAAGCCGATCGCACTTTGGAGCCAGGTGAAGAAGGGGCTTTGTGTCATCATCGGGAGAAGAGGGTGGCAGCTTTCCCATGAGGCAGCGGCTAAGCCAGCAACGTGGTAGCATGGCTGGGAGTCAGCAGGGTGGCAGCAGTGGAAGGTCGGCAGCCAAACAGTCCGGGGTAGACCACCGCCTTTGCAGCAGCCTAGCTGCCCACAAAGGAGTGGTGCACGGGTTCACTCAAGCAGCGGCACTAGCAGTCAGTCAGTGCGGAGTGTTGGGGGGGGAAATCAGCTACTCGATGGTGTGGCAGTTTTTTGTCAAGACTCTGGAGGAGGTAAACATGGCCATATGTCAAATCTGTGGGCAGAAGGTGAGGCGTGGCCAGGGAGCCAATGTTGGCACCACTGCCCTGCGAGAACATATGCAGCAACACCATAAAGTGGCCTGGGACAATCATGGCTCTGATTTGGTGGTCCAGCCTGCTGCGGCCACCGATGCATCACCTAGTGGCACACACCCCATTGCAGGCAGTCACGGCTCCACCGGCTCAGCAGAAGGGAGCTATCTGTCTGTCCCATCGTCTGTTTGTCCTGAAGCTCTTGCTCCTCCTCCTTCTACTCCTCGTCAGTCATTTCACCAGCAATCAATCACTGAAGCGATTGCCAAGAGACAGCAGTATATATGCACACATCCAATGGCGCAGAAGCTGGAGGTTCTTCTGGCCAAGTTGCTGGTGCTGCAGTCCCTCCCTTTCCAAGTGGTGGACTCTCTTTTCACAAAAGGCAGTACCAGCCCTGCACACGTACTGTATGTAGAACAGAAGGTGGGCCAGTCCTTGAGCCTGTCTGTGGCGCTGTAACTAAGGTCAGGGACAATACATGTGCTTTACGGCCCACTGGGTGAATGTGGTTCCTGCACAGCCACACCAGCAACTTGGCCAGGTGACGCCGCTTTCATGCTGCTGTTGCTGCCATCTCCACACTATGTCACCTTGCCAGTCTGTGGTATCATGCTGCTGCTGTTGCTGCCATCTCCACACTATGTCTCCTTGCAAGTCTGTGGTATCATGCTGCAGCTGTGGCTGCCATCTCCACACTATGCCACCTTGCCACACTGTGATATCATGCTGCTGCTGCTGCTGTTGTTGCCATCTCCACACTATGTCACCTTGTCACTCTGTGGTATCATGTTGCTGCTGTTGCTGCCATCTCCACACTATGTCTCCTTGCAAGTCTGTGGTATCATGCTGCTGCTGTTGCTGCCATCTCCACATTCTGCCACCTTGCCACTCTGTGGTATCAAGCTGCTGCTGCCATCTCCACACTATGCCACCTTGCCACTCTGTGGTATCATGTTGCTGCTGTTACTGCCATCTCCACACTATGCCACCTTGCCACTCTGTGGTATCATGCTGCTGCTGTTGCTGCCATCTCCACACTGTCACCTCACCACTCTGTGGTATCATGCTGCTGCTGTTGCTGCCATCTCCACACTATGCCACCTTGTCAATCTGTGGTATCATGCTGCTGCTGTGGCTGCCATCTCCACACTATGCCACCTTGCCACACTGTGGTATCATGCTGCTGCTGCTGTTGCTGCCATCTCCACACTATGTCACCTTGTCACTCTGTGGTATCATGTTGCTGCTGTGGCTGCCATCTCCACACTATGCCACCTTGCCACACTGTGGTATCATGTTGCTGCTGTTGCTGCCATCTCCACACTATGTCTCCTTGCCACTCTGTGGTATCATGCTGCTGCTGTTGCTGCCATCTCCACACTATGTCACCTCACCACTCTGTGGTATCATGCTGCTGCCGTTGCTGCCATCTCCACACTATGTCTCCTTGCCACTCTGTGGTATCATGCTGCTGCTGTTGCTGCCATCTCCACACTGTCTCCTTGCCACTCTGTGGTATCATGCTGCTGCTGTTGCTGCCATCTCCACACTATGTCTCCTTGCCACTCTGTGGTATCATGCTGCTGCTGTTGCTGCCATCTCCACACTATGCCACCTTGCCACTCTGTGGTATCATGCTGCTGCTGTTGCTGCCATCTCCACACTATGCCACCTTGCCACTCTGTGGTATCATGCTGCTGCTGTTGCTGCCATCTCCACACTATGCCACCTTGCCACTCTGTGGTATCAAGCTGCTGCTGCCATCTCCACACTATGCCACCTTGCCAATCGGTGGTATCATGCTGCTGCTGTTGCTGCCATCTCCACATTATGCCACCTTGCCACTCTGTGGTATCATGCTGCTGCTGTCGCTGCAATCTCCACACTATGCCACCTTGCCACTCTGTAGTATCATGCTGCTGCTGCTGCCATCTCCACGCTATGTCACTGTGCCACTCTGTGGTATCATTCTGCTGCTGTTGCTGCCAACTGCACGCTATGTCACTTTGCCACTCTGTGGTATCATGCTGATGCTGTTGCTGCCATCTCAACACTATGTCACCTTGCCACTCACTTTTATCATCATGCTGCTGCTGCTGCTTAAAAGGCCTTAGACTGATCACCCGCCCCACAATCTAATTTAGGTTTTGGAACCAACAAACCCAACTTGCTTTTGAGGGATGCATTAATCTGCAGGTTACCGTCGTACAGCTCTACAGATAACTTTCCATCTGCATCTTTCTCAACAATCTGTGCCCTCAATCTTTTATCCAGACTCTGTCATTGTGACACTCTGTCGCCTCCTCATACGGCCGACACCTGCAGACTCTGTCATTGTGCCACTCTGTGACCTCCTCATTAGTGATGAGCGGCAGGGGCAACATTTGAATTTGTGATATTTTGTGAATATTTGGGTGAATATTCGCCATATATTCGCAAATTTGAGAATTCATTATCTCCAGTCATTATTATCTTGATTGCGTAAATCGGCAATTGAAAAGTTCGCGATAAAAATTAGCATTACGAAAATTCAACATTACTACTAAAGTCAAAGATATTGCAGCCTTCTCATTGGCCCACAAGCTAAAAGCAGGGAGGGATCATGTGTACTGATTAAAAAAAATCTTGAATATTCGAAATTACGAATATATATCACTATATTCTAAATATTCGGAAATTCTCGAAGTGCCGATATTCGCAATAAAAATTTGCAATTCCTGATCAACACTATTCCTTGTGCTGTTGCCAACTCCAGAATCTGTCATTGAGCCACTCTGTAGCCTCATGATGCTGTCGCCAACTCCAGATTCTTTCATTGTGTCACTCTTTGGCCTTCTCATACTGCTGAAAACTACACACTCTGTTATTGTGCCACTCTGTGGCCTCCTCATGCTGCCGCCACCTCCAGAATCTCTGTCATTGAGCCACTCTGTAGCCTCCTGATGCTGTCACCGACTCCAGACTCTGTCATTGTGCCACTCTGTGGCCTTCTCATACTGCTGTGAATTTGACAGTGTGTCATTGTGCCACTCTGTGTACTCCTCATGCTGCCGCCACCTCCAGATTCTGTCATTGGCGTTAGCATGGACCTGTAAGACTGAGTTAATACTTAAGTTATTTGGCCCCGTGACTGCCCAAATAAGTAAAATGTGCAGTGATTCTAATAGTGACGCCTGTCATCTGCATGTTATCCTCACTGACAATATTATTTCACTAACCCAGCACACTCCCTATGTGTGTTACTGCAAGGCACATTGTTCTACATCCATATAAAGACTCTCTGCAGCCTGGAAATAGCCATTTTTAACACTATTTGCCGCAAATAAATTAGTATCAAAGCGTTTTTTTTCGGAATATTCGGCAAACCAGCCGAATTGAATTTTTGAGAAATTCGCTCATCTCTACTGCTCACAATTAAGGCTGATGCTTTGCAGTAGGTAGAGGTGGAAATGGGGGAAGACATTACACAGGGCGATAGCCAGACCACCCTCAGTTTGTCTTCTCAAAGCAAATTGGACGATGAGGAGGAGGAAGAGCAGGAGACAGTTGCCTCCGCTACAAAGGGTAGTACCCATGGAAGTTTAATGCCATCTGTTCTGTGTGGGTGGGCAGAAGAGAAAGAAGAGGATGAGGAGATTGAGAGTGATCCTCCTGATGACGACAGCAAAGTCTTGCCTGTTGGTACTCTGTCCTTATCCTTGTAATCCAGTACGGTTGGAGCGGTGAGTGGTGGTTTTCAGGCCTCCTGTTATCCATACTATCAGCGCAAGTTTGAATTATCTGACATTATTCAGTGCTAAAACACAGCATTATGTGAAATACAAAAATGTTGCCAATATTTAATATTTGATAATATTATATTGATAATATTTTTATTTTCATTTTTTTTAAACTCTGATACAGCCTTTTATTATATATACAGTACAGACCAAAAGTTTGGATACACCTTCTCATTCAAAGAGTTTTCTTTATTTTCATGACTATGAAAATTGTATATTCACACTGAAGGCACCAAAACTATGAATTAAGACATGTGGAAACAAACAAGTGTGAAACAACAGAAAATATGTCATATTCTAGGTTCTTCAAAGAAGCCACATTTTGCTTTGATTACTGCTTTGCACACTCTTGGCATTCTCTTGATGAGCTTCAAGAGGTAGTCCCCTGAAATGGTTTTCACTTCACAGGTGTGCCCTGTCAGGTTTAATAAGTGGGATTTCTTGCCTTATAAATGGGGTTGGGACCATCAGTTGCGTTCAGGTGGATACACAGCTGATAGTTCTACTGAATAGACTGTTAGAATTTGTATTATGGCAAGAAAAAAGCAGCTAAGTAAAGAAAAATGAGTGGCCATCATTACTTTAAGAAATTAAGGTCAGTCAGTCAGCCGAAAAATTGGGAAAACTTTGAAAGTAAGGGCTATTTGACCATAAAGGAGAGTGATGGGGTGCTGCGCCAGATGACCTGGCCTCCACAGTCACCGGACCTGAACCCAATCGAGATGGTCTGGACCGCAGAGTAAAGGCAAAAGGGCCAACAAGTGCTAAGCATCTCTGGGAACTCCTTCAAGACTGTTGGAAGACCATTTCAGGGGACTACCTCTTGAAGCTCATCAAGAGAATGCCAAGAGTGTGCAAAGCAGTAATCAAAGCAAAAGGTGGCTACTTTGAAGAACCTAGAATATGACATATTTTCAGTTGTTTCACACTTGTTTGTTATGTATATAATTCCACATGTCTTAATTCATAGTTTTGATGCCTTCATAGTCATGAAAATAAAGAAAACTCTTTGAATGAGAAGGTGTGTCCAAACTTTTGGTCTGTACTGTATATACGTGTATGTCTATGTGTCCAACCACTTCAGCCAAGTGCTGGGGTGGTGGAGATACATAGACAACATCTTCTTCATATGGACGGGCACAGAGATAGAGTTGGCTGAGTTTTTTGCGCATTTAAACTCGATAGATGAGGATGTCAAGTTCACCATGACTCAATCTCATGAGAGGATGGTGTTTTTGGACACCCTGATCACTGTCCATGAGGTTGAGAGTGGGATACACATCAAGCCCACTGATAGGAACACACTGTTACATTATACAAGTGCACATCTGAGACCCATGGTCAAATCTCTGCCGATGAGTCAATTTTTAAGAGCTAAAAGAATAGTGAGTAATCCGATACATTTACAACAAACTTTGACTAATATGAAGGATGCCTTTAAAAAACGTGGGTACCCAGGGAGGAGTCTTGACGCACATATTAAAAAGGTGGAGGAAGTGAGCAGGGAACAATTGCTGACTACCAGTAGGAATAAGGTTCATAAAACCAATAGAATTCCCCTAGTGACCACCTATACAGAAGACAGCTATCAGGTCAGAAATATCATAAACAAACACTGGCCCATTTTAAAACATGGCCTCAGTGAGGTTGATGAATTTAAGAATACACCTTTGATGTCTGACAGGCGATCTAGGAATTTGAAAGATAGATTGGTCCATGCCGATGTAGGCCCAATTAAAAAAGTGGGACAAACCTTCTTAAAGACTCCTAGGTAGGGATGTTTCCCATGCTTGAATTGCATTAATTGTAAACAGATACAAAAAGGGAGGAAGGTTTATACATCCAAGAACTGAGGTATTTTGTGATATATGTGTTGTGGTGCCCTTGCTCACTACTATATGTAGGAGAAACTACACTGGATTTTAAGACACGCTTTAACTATCACTGCTACACCATCCGTAAAAGAGGATGGATTTACCGGTGTCAAAACACTGTACAGAAATGGGACATGGTGAACGAGACATAAAATGGATGCTCGTTGACCATGTCCCATTATCACGGAGAGGTGGGAATACAGGCCTACTACTAAAATAAAAAGAGAGAGATTCTTTGGATCATGAAATTAAATACCTTAAAACCAATAGGATTGAATGTAGAGTTCAGACCTTGGATATGTACTTAGATGGCGTTTTATCTGGTTGTGACCCAAGTCCTGCTTTGTCGACCTGCTAGTTATATGTGGGGTGCTATGAAATAATATATTGTTTCTAATGTTTTCCCTGATTATTTTTACTTGCAGAATATGTAAAGCTGAACGTTCGGTGTACATGGAGAAGGGATTGGGATCCTCGCCACACATGAGGATGCTGGACAATCATTGAACACATATATGAGGAGATATGGTTAAGGGAATAGATCACTAATATGAGGTCACTATCTTATTTTGTCTGTTCTCTTGTCTCATCTGAAGCTCTTGGATTTAGCTTTGGGTGCAGACAATTACTACATTAATAAATGGGATGTGGATCGGATGCGCTGGAGCCCCTTGAAACGGGAGCCCGATGCACGTCCAGGAAACCCCTGGATGACAGTGTGTGATGAGACCACCCGGCATTCGCTCCGAATTTGGATCGCTGCTTGTGGGGGTAGATCCTCCCTGCCATTATGTTTTTACTTTACTGTATTGGGGGATGGGCGGGCAGGGCCAGATCCTGTACTTGGGGACAAGTGCAGTGTGGCCTGTGCTACCCACGGACACAACTGGTGGCATTTAGCGATCTCAGCAGTTGTTGATGACCCCATAGGTATATCAATTAAGTCAGGGCCGTCTTTAATATTGATTGTACCCTGGGCAAGAATTTACCTGGGCCCCCTGGATCCCGCCTTCCCACACCCTAGCAGGCAATCACACCCTCCACCACAACACACATACAACCTCATTAATACAATGCACAGGAATGTGCAGTGTGTGAGTATATCATAGCCAACCCACTGCTTTCCCATAGGGAAGCATTGGGAGGCTTTTGCGCATGCGTGGCTTCATAGAGATGCTTTGAAGCAATGCATTTCTATGAGGAGTGTTCAGCGTGAATGCCAGTGTTGGAAATTGTGCAACACTGGACTAGGAAACACCTCTACTGGCCGTCTGATGAGTGGCCGTCTGATGAGTGGTCAGTAGAGGTGTTCCTTGGCAGTAATGTAAATACTGCCTTTTTTTCTGAAAAGGCAGTGTTTACATTAAAAAGCTTGCAGAGACATGCTATAGACACCAGAACTACTAAGTTTAGCTGTTGTGGTTCTGGTGACTATAGTGTCCCTTAATATAGAGGGGGGGGGAAAGAATTTAGCACAAAAGTATTAAATAATATGGCTGTATCATTATTCTAAAAATTAAAAAAGCACAACATCTGACACAAATATATAGTATATATCTTTTTACAATGTGCAGATAATACTGTACTAATAACCCCTCCATCCACTCCTCCACCCACCATCTCCAACCACCCAGCACCCTTACTCACATAATACAAGTAATATATATAATATAGCTTACAGTGAATTACTGTAAATACTTACAGTTCTGAAGACTCCAGCAGGCTCGGGATCAGTGCTCTAAACAGCTCGGCTCAGGGATGGAAGTGAGCACTGCTCTGCAGTTCAGGAAGGAGACCGGGGCTCAGGTCACCCTAGCGTTGCAGTGCCTCTGTGCAGTGTCGGACTGGGGTACTTAGGGCCCACCAGTGTAACTGATTCTTGGGGCCCACCTTAGGGCTACTGAATAGGGATGAGCGAACCCGAACTGTATAGTTCGGGTTCGTACCGAATTTTGGGGTGTCCGTGACACGGACCCGAACCCGAACATTTTCGTAAAAGTCCGGGTTCGGGTTCGGTGTTCGACGCTTTCTTGGCGCTTTTTGAAAGGCTGCAAAGCAGCCAATCAACAAGCGTCATACTACTTGCCCCAAGAGGCCATCACAGCCATGCCTACTAATGGCATGGCTGTGATTGGCCAGTGCAGCATGTGACCCAGCCTCTATATAAGCTTGAGTCACGTAGCGCTGCACGTCACTCTGCTGTTACAAGTGTAGGGAGAGGTTGCAGCTGCTACGTTAGGGCGAGATTAGGCAGTGATTAACTCCTCCAAAACACTTAAGACAGTGATCGATCTACAGCTGTAGATCATTGAACTGCTGCCCAGAGCGTTTTTCAGTCACTTTTTTCTGGGGTGATCGGCGGCCATTTTGTGGTTTGTGGTGCGCCAGCACAAGCTGCCACCAAGTCCATTTAACCATCAATAGTGTGGCTATTTTTTGCTATATCCTACATCAGGGGCAAGCTGTCACCAAGTCCATTTAACCATCAATAGTGTGGTTATTTTTTGGCTATATCCTACATCAAGGGCAAGCTGCCACCAAGTCCATTTAACCATCAATAGTGTGGTTATTTTTTGGCTATATCCTACATCAGGGGCAAGCTGCCACCAAGTCCATTTAAACATCAATAGTGTGGTTATTTTTTGGCTATATCCTAAATCAGGGGCAAGCTGCCACCAAGTCCATTTAACCATCAATAGTGTGGTTATTTAAATCTATCCCTAAAAGGGTATATTAGATTCAAGGTGCTGATAGGGTCATTCTCAATAACTTCACACACACGCTACTGTGCATATCCAAGTCTAATTCTGTGTGCAAACGTATACCTGTCACCCAGCGCCTAAAAAATAGGCCTCAAATTTATATTCATCCAAATCTGTCATTATTGCTGAAGCTGGTCAAGTTATTTAGTGTCCGTCAAAGCACAGTTTTTGTTCTGGGTTGAAATACAATTCCCAATTTTGCAATTCTCTAAATTAGTGGTTTCTGCAGTATCAGGCCTACTTTAAATCTATCCCTAAAAGGGTATATAAGATTCAAGGTGCAGATAGGGTTATTTTCAATAACTTCACACACACGCTACTGTGCAATTCCAAGTCTAATTCTGTGTGTAAATGTAAACCTGTCACCCAGCGCCTAAAAAATAGGCCTCAAATTTATATTCATCCAAATCTGTCATTATTGCTGTAGCTGGTCAAGTTATTTAGTGTCCGTCAAAGCACAGTTTTTGTTCTGGGTTGAAATACAATTCCCAATTTTGCAATTCTCTAAATTAGTGGTTTCTGCTGTATCAGGCCTACTTTAAATCTATCCCTAAAAGGGTATATAAGATTTAAGGTGCAGATAGGGTTATTCTCAATAACTTCACACACACGCTACTGTGCAATTCAAAGTATAATTCTGTGTGTAAACGTATACCTGTCACCCAGCGCCTAAAAAATAGGCCTCAAATTTATATTCATCCAAATCTGTCATTATTGCTGTAGCTGGTCAAGTTATTTAGTGTCCGTCAAAGCACAGTTTTTGTTCTGGGTTGAAATACAATTCCCAATTTTGCAATTCTCTAAATTAGTGGTTTCTGCTGTATCAGGCCTACTTTAAATCTATCCCTAAAAGGGTATATAAGATTCAAGGTGCAGATAGGGTTATTCTCAATAACTTCACACACATGCTACTGTGCAATTCCAAGTCTAATTCTGTCCGTAAACGTATACCTGTCATCCAGCGCCTAAATACTAGGCCTCAAATTTATATTCAGCTAAATCTGTCGTTACTGCTGTGCCTAAATAGATAGACAGATAGCCAGATAGTGTTAGGTGTCTGTAAAAAATGGCCTGAATTTGAATTCAATACATTGGGCCAAATAATATTTTTCTTATTGTGGTGAACGGTAACAATGAGGAAAACATCTAGTAAGGGACGCGGACGCGGACATGGTCGTGGTGGTGTTAGTGGACCCTCTGGTGCTGGGAGAGGTCGTGGCCTTTCTGCCACAGCCACACGACCTAGTGAACCAACTACCTCAGGTCCCAGTAGCCAGCAGAATTTACAGCGATATTTGGTGGGACCCAATGCCTTTCTAAGGATGGTAAGGCCTGAGCAGGTACAGGCATTAGTCAATTGGGTGGCCGACAGTGGATCCAGCACGTTCACATTATCTTCCATCCAGTCTTCTGCAGAAAGCGCACAGATGGCGCATGAAAACCAAGCCCATCGGTCTGTCACATCACCCCCATGCATATCAGGGAAACTGTCTGAGCCTCAAGTTATGCAGCAGTCTCTTATGCTGTTTGAAGACTCTGCTGGCAGGGTTTCCTAAGGGCATCCACCTAGCCCTTCCCCAGCGGTGGAAGAGATAGAATGCACTAACGCACAACCACTTATGTTTTCTGATGATGAGGACATGGGAATACCACCTCAGCACGTCTCTGATGATGACAAAACACAGGTGCCAACTGCTGCGTCTTTCTGCAGTGTGCAGACTGAACAGGAGGTCAGGGATCAAGACTGGGTGGAAGACGATGCAGGGGACGATGAGGTCCTAGACCCCACATGGAATGAAGGTCGTGCCACTGACTTTCACAGTTCGGAGGAAGAGGCAGTGGTGAGATCGAGCCAACAGCGTAGCAAAAGAGGGAGCAGTGGGCAAAATCAGAACACCCGCCGCCAAGAGACTCCGCCTGCTACTGACCGCCGCCATCTGGGACCGAGCACCCCAAAGGCAGCTTCAAGGAGTTCCCTGGCATGGCACTTCTTCAAACAATGTGCTGACGACAAGACCCGAGTGGTTTGCACGCTGTGCCATCAGAGCCTGAAGCGAGGCATTAACGTTCTGAACCTTAGCACAACCTGCATGACCAGGCACCTGCATGCAAAGCATGAACTGCAGTGGAGTAAACACCTTAAAAACAAGGAAGTCACTCAGGCTCCCCCTGCTACCTCTTCTGCTGCTGCCGCCTCGGCCTCTTCTGCTGCTGCCGCCGCCTCGGCCTCTTCCTCCGCCTCTGGAGGAACGTTGGCACCTGCCGCCCAGCAAACATGGGATGTACCACCAACACCACCACCTGCGTCACCAAGCATCTCAACCATGTCACACGGCAGCGTTCAGGTCTCCATCTCACAAACATTTGAGAGAAAGCGTAAATTCCCACCTAGCCACCCTCGATCCCTGGCCCTGAATACCAGCATTTCTAAACTACTGGCCTATGAAATGCTGTCATTTAGGCTGGTGGACACAGACAGCTTCAAACAGCTCATGTCGCTTACTGTCCCACAGTTTGTTGTTCCCAGCCGGCACTACTTCTCCAAGAGAGCCGTGCCTTCCCTGCACAACCAAGTATCCGATAAAATCAAATGTGCACTGCGCAACGCCATCTGTGGAAAGGTCCACCTAACCACAGATACGTGGACAAGTAAGCACGGCCAGGGACGCTATATCTCCCTAACTGCACACTGGGTAAATGTAGTGGCGGCTAGGCCCCAGGCGGAGAGCTGTTTGGCGCACGTCCTTCCGCCGCCAAGGATCGCAGGGCAACATTCTTTGCCTCCTGTCTCCTCCTCCTCCTCAGCTTCCTCCTCCTCTTCTTCCACCTGCTCATCCAGTCAGCCACACACCTTCACCACCAACTTCAGCACAGGCCGGGGTAAACATCAGCAGGCCATTCTGAAACTCATATGTTTGGGGGACAGGCCCCACACCGCACAGGAGTTGTGGCGGGGTATAGAACAACAGACCGACGAGTGGTTGCTGCCGGTGAGCCTCAAGCCCGGCCTGGTGGTGTGCGATAATGGGCGAAATCTCGTTGCAGCTCTGGGACTAGCCGGTTTGACGCACATCCCTTGCCTGGCGCATGTCCTGAATTTGGTGGTGCAGAAGTTCATTCACAACTACCCCGACATGTCAGAGCTGCTGCATAAAGTGCGGGCCGTCTGTTCGCGCTTCTGGCGTTCACATCCTGCCGCTGGTCGCCTGTGTGCGCTACAGCGTAACTTCGGCCTTCCCGCTCACCGCCTCATATGCGATGTGCCCACCAGGTGGAACTCCACCTTGCACATGCTGGACAGACTGTGCGAGCAGCAGGAGGCCATAGTGGAGTTTCAGCTGCAGCACGCACGGGTCAGTCGCACTGCGGAACAGCACCACTTCGCCACTAATGACTGGGCCTCCATGCGAGACCTGTGTGCCCTGTTGCGCTGTTTTGAGTATTCCACCAACATGGCCAGTGGCGATGACGCCGTTATCAGCGTTACAATACCACTTCTATGTCTCCTTGAGAAAACACTTAGGGCGAAGATGGAAGAGGAGGTGGCCCAGGAGGAGGAGGAGGAAGAGGGGTCATTTTTAGCACTTTCAGGCCAGTCTCTTCGAAGTGACTCAGAGGGAGGTTTTTTGCAACAGCAGAGGCCAGGTACAAATGTGGCCAGACAGGGCCCACTACTGGAGGACGAGGAGGACGAGGAGGACGAGGAGGACGAGGATGAGGAGGAGGTGGAGGAGAATGAGGATGAAGCATGTTCACAGCGGGGTGGCACCCAACGCAGCTCGGGCCCATCACTGGTGCGTGGCTGGGGGGAAACGCAGGACGATGACGATACGCCTCCCACAGAGGACAGCTTGTCCTTACCTCTAGGCAGCCTGGCACACATGAGCGACTACATGCTGCAGTGCCTGCGCAACGACAGCAGAGTTTCCCACATTTTACCGTGTGCGGACTACTGGGTTGCCACCCTGCTGGATCCACGGTACAAAGACAATGTGCCCACCTTACTTCCTGCACTGGAGCGTGATAGTAAGATGCGCGAGTACAAGCGCACGTTGGTAGACGCGCTACTGAGAGCATTCCCAAATGTCACAGGGGAACAAATGGAAGCCCAAGGCGAAGGCAGAGGAGGAGCAAGAGGTCGCCAACGCAGCTGTGTCACGGCCAGCTCCTCTGAGGGCAGGGTTAGCATGGCAGAGATGTGGAAAAGTTTTGTCACCACGCCACAGCTAACTGCACCACCACCTGATACGGAGCGTGTTAGCAGGAGGCAACATTTCACTAACATGGTGGAACAGTACCTGTGCACACCCCTCCACGTACTGACTGATGGTTCGGCCCCATTCAACTTCTGAGTCTCAAAATTGTCCACGTGGCCAGAGCTAGCCTTTTATGCCTTGGAGGTGCTGGCCTGCCCGGCGGCCAGCGTTTTGTCTGAACGTCTATTCAGCACGGCAGGGGGCGTCATTACAGACAAACGCAGCCGCCTGTCTACAGCCAATGTGGACAAGCTGACGTTCATAAAAATGAACTAGGCATGGATCCCACAGGACCTGTCCATCCCTTGTGCAGATTAGACATTAACTACCTCCCCTTAACCATATATTATTGTACTCCAGGGCACTTTCTCATTCAATCCTATTTATATTTTCATTTTACCATTATATTGCGGGGCAACCCAAAGTTGAATGAACCTCTCCTCTGTCTGGGTGCCGGGGCCTAAAAATATCTGACAGTGGCCTGTTCCAGTGGTGGGTGACATGAAGCCTGATTCTCTGCTATGACATGAAGACTGATTCTCTGCTGAGTCGCTGACATGAAGCCTGAATCTCTGTTATGGGACCTCTCTCCTCTGTCTGGGTGCCGGGGCCTAAATTATATGACAATGGACTGTTCCAATGTTGGGTGACGTGAAGCATGATTCTCTGCTATGACATGAAGACTGATTCTCTGCTGACATGAAGCCAGATTCTCTGCTATGGGACCTCTCTCCTCTGCCTGGGTGCCGGGGCCTAAATATCTGACAATGGACTGTTCCAGTGGTGGGTGACGTGAAGTATGATTCTCTGCTATGACATGAAGACTGATTCTCTGCTGACATTAAGCCTGAATCTCTGTTATGGGACCTCTCTCCTCTGTCTGGGTGCCGGGGCCTAAAAACATCTGACAGTGGCCTGTTCCAGTGGTGGGTGACATGAAGCCTGATTCTCTGCTATGACATGAAGACTGATTCTCTGTTATGGGACCTCTCTCTTCTGTCTGGGTGCCGGGGCCTAAATTATATGACAATGGACTGTTCCAATGTTGGGTGACGTGAAGCCTGATTCTCTGCTATGACATGAAGACTAATTCTCTGCTGACATGAATCCAGATTCTATGTTATTGGACCTCTCTCCTCTGCCTGGGTGCCGGGGCCTAAATATCTGACAATGGACTGTTCCAGTTTTGGGTGACGTGAAGCCTGATTCTCTGCTATGACATGAAGACTGATTCTCTGCTGAGTCGCTGACATGAAGCCTGAATCTCTGTTATGGGACCTCTCTCTTCTGTCTGGGTGCCGGGGCCTAAATTATATGACAATGGACTGTTCCAATGTTGGGTGACGTGAAGCCTGATTCTCTGCTATGACATGAAGACTAATTCTCTGCTGACATGAATCCAGATTCTATGTTATTGGACCTCTCTCCTCTGCCTGGGTGCCGGGGCCTAAATATCTGACAATGGACTGTTCCAGTTTTGGGTGACGTGAAGCCTGATTCTCTGCTATGACATGAAGACTGATTCTCTGCTGACATGAAGCCTGATTCTCTGCTATGGGACCTCTCTTCAATTGATATTGGTTAATATTTATTTACTTTATTTTTATTTTAATTCATTTCCCTATCCACATTTGTTTGCAGGGGATTTAACTACATTTTGCTGCCTTTTGCAGCCCTCTAGCCCTTTCCTGGGCTGTTTTACAGCCTTTTTAGTGCCGAAAAGTTCGGGTCCCCATTGACTTAAATGGGGTTCGGGTTCGGGACGAAGTTCGGGTCGGGTTCGGATCCCGAACCCGAACATTTCCGGGAAGTTCGGCCGAACTTCTCGAACCCGAACATCCAGGTGTTCGCTCAACTCTACTCCTGAACACTAACTTATTTTTTTCCCCCATGTCTGTACAGTTCAATTCACTTCAATGGGGCTGAAAAAAATAAAAAAAATAAAGACTCAGTGTGCATTCTGTGTCTGTAGGTCTTTTCCATCACATTATACACAGCAAATATTTGTGGTTATTATCACCGTGTAATCCATCAGTGGTGTCCGTGCTTGCACACTATAGGTAAAGGTGTTGGCCTATGAGCACTTCCAGCCTTTCCCTATAGTGTGTAAGCATGGCCACCGCTGATGGATTACATGATGGTAATAACCACGGATACGTGCTCTGTATAATGTGATGGATAGGAGGAAATATGGAGTATCACAATACATTAGTAAGTGCCTTTTATTAACTGCATGATAAATGCCATTTACTGAAGTGAGACAAACCATTTAACCCATTTAAAGAGGACCTTTTATGGGTCCAGACATTATAAAATAAGTGGCACGTTAGGTAGGGCATCAAACAGGGATCTATAAGAGCTTACTATTATTCCTGGGCGCGGCTCCGTTCGCCCGCTGTGCCCCTGTTTAATTATAGCACCTGGTATGCAAATTACTAGCATCGGAACAGGGAGCAGATGCCAGGGTTTCTCAATTTGCGTCTCCTTCTCACTGGCTGTAGCCATGTCCAATCACAGCCAGAGCGTCACAGCCATGGAAAAAATACCTTCAGAGACATTACATCATATGTGACCGATATCAGCCGCTCCTCTTATAACGCTCCAGTACTGATATAACTTCCAGAGACATTACATCATATATTGGGCAGACTAGATGGGCCAAATGGTTCTTATCTGCCGACACATTCTATGTTTCTATGACTGATATCAGCCGCTCCTCTTATAACGCTCCAGTGCTGATATAACCTCCAGAGACATTACATCACATGTGACTGATATCAGCCGCTCCTCTTATAACGCTCCAGTGCTGATATAACCTCCAGAGACATTATATCATATGTGACTGATATCAGCCGCTCCTCTTATAACGCTCCACTGCTGATATAACCTCCAGAGACATTACATCACATGTGACTGATATCAGATGCTCCTCTTATAATGCTCCAGCACTAATATAAACTCCAGAGGGCAGCGGGTGATGTCAGAAAGTGAGATGGTTGGTGGGCAGGGATCTGTGATGGGGCAAGGGACACAGGGGAACACTAGAGTTGCAGGGGCTCTGTAAGGTCAGGGGGGCACAGAATTGGACTTGAACACAGGTGATAGGCAGCACCTTCAGGACTGACCGCCCCCTATAGTAACTTACCCCTCTGCTGCTGTATGTAAGGCCTCATGCACACAACCGTATTTTTTCACGGTCCGCAAAACAGGGTTCCGTTGGTCCGTGATCCGTGACCGTTTTTTCGTCCGTGGGTCTTCCTTGATTTTTGGAGGATCCGCGGACATGAAAAAAAAGTCGTTTTGGTGTCCGCCTGGCCGTGCGGAGCCAAACGGATCCGTCCTGATTTACAATGCAAGTCAATAGGGTCGGATCCTTTTGACGTTGACACAATATGGTGCAATTTCAAACGGATCCGTCCCCCATTGACTTTCAATGTAAAGTCAGGAGTTAATATACCATAGGATCGGAGTTTTCTCCAATCCGATGGTATATTTTAACTTGAAGCGTCCCCATCACCATGGGAACGCCTCTATGTTAGAATATACCATCGGATTTGAGTTACATCGTGAAACTCAGATCCGACAGTATATTCTAACACAGAGGCGTTCCCATAGTAATGGGGACGCTTCTAGTTAGAATATACTACGAACTGTGTACATGACTGCCCCCTGCTGCCTGGCAGCACCCGATCTTTTACAGGGGGCTGTGATCAGCACAATTAACCCTTCAGGTGCCGCCAATGATATTAATTCAATAGAGGGGGGGCGGGGGGAGGCCGCACACTGGCCACCAATGATATTACAATAGGGGGGGGGGCGGGGGGGTCCGCACACTGGCCACCAATGATATTCAAACTGGGGAGGGAGGGGGGTCTGCCCCCTGCTGCCTGGCAGCCCCTGATCTCTTATAGGGGGCTATGATATGCACAATTAAGCACCTGAGGGGTTAATTGTGCGGATCACAGCCCCCTGTAAGAGATCGGGTGCTGCCAGGCAGCAGGGGGCAGTCATGTACACAGTTCGTAGTATATTCTAACTAGAAGCGTCCCCATCACTATGGGAACGCCTCTGTGTTAGAATATACTGCCGGATTTGAGTTTTCACGAAGTGAAAACTCATCTCTGAAAAAGCTTTTATGCAGACGGATCTTCGAATCCGTCTGTATGAAAATAACCTACGGCCACGGATCACGGACGCGGATGTCAATCTTGTGTGCATCCGTGTTCTTTCACTGACTCATTGACTTAAATGGGTCCGTGAACCGTTGTCCGTCAAAAAAATAGGACAGGTCATATTATTTTGACGGACAGGAAACACGGATCACGGATGCGGCTGCAAAACGGTGCATTTTCCGATTTTTCCACGGACCCATTGAAAGTCAATGAGCCCGCGAAAAAAAAACGGAAAACGGCACAACGGCCACGGATGCACACAACGGTCGTGTGCATGAGGCCTAAAAAGGAAGCAGGGGCCAGTGAGGGGACTTCATACTTGAACTTCTAGCATTGCACATGAGGCGCACTAACGTTGCCTGAGGTCAAGCCTCAGTCTCTGCAGGCCAGCTCTGGTCTTTTCCTGCAGCCACTGAAGGTCTGGGAGGAGTCCCCACACCCTCCTCACACAGACTATCACACTGCAGAGAGGAGGGGGAGCTGCCTTCTCTTGGGGTCAGTAAACTTTAAAGGGCTTCTGTCACCCCACTAAACTGTTTTTTTTTTTTTTGGTTAATTATAATCCCTATACTGCGATTTTTGCATACATACTGTAATTAATAATTTTGGTTCTGCAGATTATGTTAAAAACATACTTTTAAAATATGCTAATTACCTTGCTACCAGCAAGTATGGTGGCTACTTGCTGGTAGCAGCCGCATCCTGCTATCCTAAAGACGCCCCCTCCGCATGTTGATTGACAGGGCCAGCGGACGGGATCTTTCTCTGCTGGCCCTGTTTGCATTCAAAATCTGGTGCCTACGCCGTACCTGTCTTCAGTCGGCGCAGGCGCACTGAGAGGCGGACGCTCGCTCGGCCGCTCCATCCTCAATGCGCCTGCGCCGATGGCGTCACATCTAGAGATGGCCCGAATAGTTCGCCGGCGAATAGTTCCCGGTGAACACAGCTTGTTCGCGTTCGCCGCGGCGGGTGAACATATGCGATGTTCGGTCCGCCCCCTATACATCATCACTGAGTAAACTTTGACCCTGTACCTCACAGTCAGCAGACACATTCCAGCCGAAAAGCAGCAGACCCTCCCTCCCAGACCCTCCCACCTCCTGGACAGCATCCATTTTAGATTCAATCGGAATCTGCATTCTCAGTGAGAGGAGGGAAAGTGCTGCTGCTGATGATTTAATAGGGAAACCGTTAGCTAGGGCAGTGTTCTGTGTCCACAGACTCATCTGCTGTAAGGACAGCGTCCTGACAGCACCCCAAAAAGCCCTTTTCAGGGCTGGTACATCAGTCTGCTTTTTTTATTTTATTTTATATATACATATATTGCAGTTGCCTGCCCGTGTGTGAGAGGCTGCAGGCTCAGTCACAGACAATATTTTTCTGTGATCTAATCCCATTTGCAAGCCCATGTGTGTCAGGCCCACACAGACTGTATTGTGGCCACTGGCTAGTCTTCCACTCATACCGTTACAGGGTGTCACTCACTCACAAATACCTCGCAGATAAAAAAAAATTATATTTAATATTTTTCTGTGATATAATCACATTTGCAAGCCCGTGTGTGTCAGGCCCACACAGACTGTATTGTGGCCACTGGCTAGGCCTCCACTTATACCGTTACAGGGTGTCACTCACTCACAAATACCTCGCAGATAAAAAAAAATTCTATTTTATAGTTTTCTGTGATCTAATCCCATTTGCAAGCCCGTGTGTGTCAGGCCCACACAGACTGTATTGTGGCCGCTGGCTAGTGGCTAGACCTCCACTTATACCGTTACAGGGTGTCACTCACTCACAAATACCTTGCAGATAAATACAAATTCTATTTAATATTTTTCTGTGATATAATCACATTTGCAAGCCCGTGTGTGTCAGGCCCACACAGACTGTATTGTGGCCACTGGCTAGTGGCTAGACCTCCACTTATACCGTTACAGGGTGTCACTCACTCACAAATACCTCGCAGATAAAAAAAATAATTCTATTTAATATTTTTCTGTGATATAATCACAGTTGCAAGCCAGTGTGTGTCAGGCCCACACAGACTGTACTGTGCCCACTGCTTACCACTTATATAGGGTGGCACAGTACCTTGCACGCAGAGTAACACTTATCTAATAAAAAATGACAGGCAGAGGCAGGCCACGCCACAGGGACCGTCGTGTTCGTGGTGCTGTGATTTCCACTGGCCCTGGAATAATGCCCAGTGTTCAGAGGTCATGTACCCTGAACCCAAAAAATTCTGAGAAAATAGTTGACTGGCTTACACAGGACACCCAATCTTCAACAGCTTCCGCTAAGAACCTTGACGCACCATCCTCCTCCAGCTCAGCTTTGGTCACCTGCTCTCAAGTTACCACTCTCCCGCCCGCCACCACCACCACCACTACCACCACAGCCACCACAGCCGCTTCACTTGATCCCTCAGAGGAGTTATTTACACATCATTTGGATGAAATTAGTGATGCGCAACCATTATTGCCAGAGGATGGAGATAACAGGGATATGTCTCAGTCAGGCAGCATTACACACATGGACGTACAGTGTGATGATGATGATGATGATGTTGTACCCGCTGCTGCTTCCTTTGCTGAGGTGTCAGATACAAGTGAAGTGGTTGATGATGACGATGTGTCCGTGGATTCCACGTGGGTGCCTGCTCGAAGAGAAGAAGAAGAGGGGGAAAGTTCAGAAGGGGAGACAGAGAGAAGGAGGAGACGAGTTGGAAGCAGGGGGAGGTCGTCGCAAGGAGCTAGTGGCACAGTCAGACAGCATGTATCGGCACCCGGGGTCAGCCAGACAGCACGCCAATTAACACATGCTGATGCCACCACCAGAATGTCGTCATTGCAAAGCTCAGCAGTGTGGCATTTTTTTTGTGTGTCTGCCTCTGACAACAGCGATGCCATTTGCAATCTGTGGCAAAAGAAACTGAGTCGTGGGAAATCCAACGCCCACCTAGGTACAACTGCTTTGCGAAGGCACATGATCGCACATCACAAACGCCTATGGGATCAACACATGATGAAGAGTAGAAGCAGCACACAACCTCAAAGACACCATCCTCCTCCTGGTCCAGCATCTTCAGCCACGTCAACCACTGCTGTCCTCCTTGCCCCCTCTCAACCACCCGCCACTCCGCCTCTCACCTTCAGCAGTTCCATTTCATCTGCCCAAAGTCAGGTGTCTGTCAAGGAAATGTTTGAGCGTAGGAAGCCAATGTCCCAGAGTCACCCCCTTGCCCGGCGTCTGACAGCTGGCTTGACGGAACTCTTAGCCCGCCAGCTTTTACCATACCAGCTGGTGGAGTCTGAGGCCTTCAAAAAATTTGTCGCTATTGGGACACCACAGTGGAAGGTACCCGGACGAATTTTTTTTTCAAAAAAGGCAATCCCAAACCTCTAAGTCATGGCATCTCTGGCATACAGTGTTGGGGCAAGGGTCCATCTGACCACTGATACCTGGTCTTCAAATCACGTTCAGGGCAGGTATATCACCTACAGTGCGCATTGGGTCAACCTGCTGACGGCTGACAAGCATGTAATGCGTGTCTCTGCAGCGGAGTTGGTGACACCGCCACGACTTGCAGGCAGGCCTACTGCCACCTCCTCCTCTCCTGCTACTCCATCCTCTTCCATAACCTCCTCGGCTGAGTCCTCTTCTGCTGCGGCGTCTGGCTGCACATCAACTGAATCCCCCCAGCTCCCCAGGGGCTATTCCACATCCCGGATACGACAGTGTCACGCTGTCTTGGGGTTGACTTGCCTGAAAGCAGAGAGCCACACCGGACCAGCACTCCTGTCCGCCCTGAACGTACAGGTGGATCAGTGGCTGACCCCGCACCAACTGGAGATCGGCAAAGTGGTGTGACAATGGAAGCAATTTGTTGGCGGCATTGGATTTGGGCAAGTTGTCACATGTGCCGTGCATGGCACATGTGTTGAATCTCATCGTACAACGCTTTGTGTCTAAGTACCCAGGCTTACAGGACGTCCTCAAGCAGGCCAGGAAGGTGTGTGGCCATTTCAGGCGTTCCTACACGGCCATGGCGCACTTTTCAGACATTCAGCGCCGAAACAACATGCCAGTGAGGCGCTTGATTTGCGACAGCCCGACACGTTGTAATTCAACACTCCTAATGTTCGACCTCCTTCTCCAACAAGAAAAAGCCATCAACGAGTATTTGTATGACCGGGGTGCTAGGACAGCCTCTGCGGAGCTGGAAATTTTTTTGCCACGTTACTGGACGCTCATGCGCAATGCCTGTAGGCTCATGCGTCCTTTTGAGAAGGTGACAAACCTAGTCAGTCGCACCGAAGGCACCATCAGCGACCTCATTTGTTTTCTTCCTGGAGCGTGCCCTGCGAAGAGTGCTGGATCAGGCTGTAGATGAGCGTGAAGAGGAAGAGTTGTGGTCACTATCACCACCAGAAACAGCCTTGTCATCATCGCTTGCTGGACCTGCGGCAACGCTGGAAGAGGAGTGTGAGAAAGAGGAGTCAGAGGAGGAATGTGGCTTTGAGGAGGAGGAAGACCAACCACAGCAGGCATTCCAGGGACCCGTGGTGTTGTAGGTGGCTGGGGTGAAGAACAGACTGTCAATGACATCAGTGAGGACGAGGAACAGGAAATGAGTAGCTCGGCATCCAACCTTGTGCAAATGGGGTCTTTCATGCTGTCATGTCTGTTGAGGGACCCTCGTATAAAAAGGATGAAGGAGAACGACCTGTACTGGGTGGCCACGCTACTAGACCCCCGGTATAAGCAGAAAGTGGCGGAAATGTTACCAACTTACCGAAAGTCAGAAAGGATGCAGCAGTTCAAAACAAAACTAAAAAATATGCTTTACACAGCTTATAAGGGGGATGTCACAGCAAAACGGGAATCTAACAGGGGAAGAGGTGAAAGTAATCCACCTCCTACCACGACCACGGCGGCAAGGACAGGACGCTTTACAGATGTGTTGTTGATGGAGGACATGCAGAGCTTTTTAAGTCCTACACATCGCCACAGCCCTTCGGGATCCAGCCTTAGAGAACGACTCGACCGACAAGTAGCAGACTACCTCGCCTTAACTGCAGATATCGACACTCTGAGGAGCGATGAACCCCTTGACTACTGGGTGTGCAGGCTTGTCCTGTGGCCTGAGCTATCCCAGTTTGCGATAGAACTTCTGGCCTGCCCCGCTTCAAGTGTCCTGTCAGAAAGGACCTTCAGTGCAGCAGGAGGCATTGTCACTGACAAAAGAAGTCGCCTCGGTCAAAAAAGTGTTGATTACCTCACCTTCATTAAGATGAATGAGGCATGGATCCCGAAGGGACTGACAGTGGGGGATACGTTTGACTAACAAAGGGCCTGATGACATGCCTTGGCCTCAAAATGGTCCCCACGCTGCTGTATTTAATGTCTGCATACCGGATGACTTTCGTGAATTCTCCGCGAACTAGGGTTCAAGCCGCAATGTTTTAGTCACCTTTCTGCCTTGAAAACATCAATTTTTCCGGCCGCTGCTACAACAGCGGCTGCAACAATAACATTATTTTTCAGGCATGTGTACATGCCTAATTTTTCTGGCCTCTGGTGCTGCACTGTGGCTGCAAAAACAAAACAAAAAAAAAGGCACATACAAGTGTCAATTTCTCTTCGTGATCGTTACCTTGTTGTGGTGAAGGGGCTTGCATATCACAATGAAGCGATCATCACCTCTATGAGTGTGTTGGCAATGTTGCCACACCCCAGATGATAAGGCCGTTGCTTCATTATGATCAGACCAAAAGCGATCGGCTGGATAATTTTTCATAGAAAAAACATACATTTTTTTATATATTTTTTTTAAGTTGTATGGGTGGGTTTTTAATACATAAAATAAAAAATCATAATAAATTCTCTTAATAGTTTATTAGAAATAATGCAGACAATTTAAAAAATCCCCATCAATTCCAATACAAAACAAGTACAAAGCTCAGAACTAAATTATTCCAGGATGTTGTAATGGTTCGTTAATTCGACAATGGTTAATCAATTCGACACACGTCCCCGGATAGGGGACGTAACAGCGATTAAACTGATAGGAATAGTACTAGTTAAGACACCACTCATATAGGGTGTCACAGCACATTGCTCCGTGCACGCGCAGTGCCCCAACTTGGGAGTAAGAGGACCGACCAAGCTGCTTTTTCCATCTCCCGGTTTCTAAAATCAATTCAGTTTGGTGTATCAGAGTTTGGTCTGTCACTGTGAAGGCAGTCGAAGGTACCCGGCCTAAATTTTTTTTCACAAAAGGCAATCCCACCCTGTATGGGATGTAACAGGAATTAAACTGATGAGAATAGTACTACAGAAAGTAGCACTCATATCGGGTGTGACAGTAAATTGCACGGCGCAGACGCAGTGACCGTGGCGTGGATTCAAACAAAGGGTAGGGAGCCAGCATTTTTTTAACCATCTCCCCGTTCGAAAAATCTATTTAATAAATTGACCCCAGATTGGGGACGTAACAGGGATTAAACTGATGAGAAGAGAGAACTACAGAAAATACCACTCATATCGGGTGGGGCAGTAAATTGCACGGCGCAGACGCAGTGACCGTGGCGTGGATTCAAACAAAGGGGAGGGAGCCAGCATTTTTTTTAACCATCTCCCCGTTCGAAAAATCTATTTAATAAATTGACCCCAGATTGGGGACGTAACAGGGATTAAACTGATGAGAAGAGAGAACTACAGAAAATACCACTCATATCGGGTGGGGCAGTAAATTGCACGGCACAGACGCAGTGACCGTGGATTCAAACAAAGGGGAGGGAGCCAGCGTTTTTTTAACCATCTCCCCGTTCGAAAAATCAATTCAATTCACCTTTCGGGGACCCTTGGTGTTGTACGTGGCTGGGTGGAGGAAGAAACCTTCAATGACATCAACGGGACATGGCTAGCTTGGTATCCAACCTTGAACAAATGGGGAGTTTGCGGTTGGGCAAATGGACTGTTTGCGGTTGTTTGCGGTGCATTAAAAGGGGAGTTTGGTCTGTCAATGTCTGTGAAGCGGGTGTAACCCTTACACTACCTGATCGATACAACATCATACCTGATCGTATACACACACTGGATGTTTTAAACCACGTTGTTAAAAAAAAAATTGGATTGTTAGGTGATTTATGCCCTTTATGGATTAAAATCCAACTCTGCGTCAACTACATAATTTTCCATGTAAGTTTTGCCATGGATCCCCCTCCGGCATGCCACAGTCCAGGTGTTAGTCCCCTTGAAACAACTTTTCCATCACTACTGTGGCTAAAAAGAGTCCCTGTGGGTTTTAAAATTCGCCTGCCTATTGAAGTCTATGGCGGTTCGCCCGATTCGCTCGTTTGCGAACATTTGCAGAAATTCGCGTTCGGTGTTCGCGAACTGAAAATTTTAGGATAGGAGGATGCGGCTGCTACCAGCAAGTAGCAAGGTAATTTGCATATTTTAAAAGTAAGTTTTTAACATAATCTGCTGAACCAAAATTATTAATTACAGTATGTATGCATAAATCGCAGTATAGGGATTATAATTAACCAAAAAAAAAAACGGTTTAGTGGGGTGACAGAAGCCCTTTAATATGGGCTGCCCGATGGGGGCAGCTGTGAGTGGCCCCTATTTTGCCTCTTTGCAGCAGCCAGCAGGGTCCCTGACAGCGCTCAGTTACTGCCCTGATGGTGACCCTGCAGCGCTGCTAACATCCACTTGATGATAATGTGGACTGTGGACCTGTCTGCACTGACTACACAGACATCGCGAGCCACCTGCCCCCCCAACCTCCCCGCACTTTCTCATTATTATGGTGACATTGGTTGGTGAGACTAGCGCAGCAGTGCCGGAAGCTTGTGATGTCAGTGTCACATAAGCAAGAAGTCCTTCACTATGCGAGCCATGCCGCTCTGCTCGCATTGTGAAGGATAGGATCGGGACGGGACAGGGAGCTGCCTTGGGCCCCCCAGGAGCAACTGGGCCCAGGGCAGCTTCCCCTTTTGCCCCGCGTTAAAGACAGCCCTGGATTAAGTCTGCACCTTACGTTTGTCAATTAATGATAAATCGAATTGAGATTTTTTCTCCACTTTCCGGAACTGCAGAAGTGATATTGATTTTGGGAAGATTGAATCCATCACAGAGAAAATAGAGAGATACAGAAACAAAAGTTTGGTTAATAGAATGCAGGACCTGAGTCACGTGATGGTTGTGGTAGCAACGTGTACTAACAGGTCGCATGTGACTTCAAAACTCCGATCACCTGACCCGCTGGTTATAGAAGACTGCCGTTACTAGGAGAAGTGCGGAGATAGAAGCCGCGCAGGCGCAGTTGCTCCTGCACCACGCCAGACCCTCGTGTGTCGCTTGGATCCTGGTCAGGTCAGGAACGTTCAGCTATTGTTTTTATTTATGTTAGTTATGAAGATCACCTGGGTGTTGATTATTGCTTTAATTATATGAAATATGACTTATAGTCATTGTGATAAACACATGCTTTTGGATATACAAATCCAAGTCACTTATATGTCTATCATAGATTTCACCTGCTTTTTATTTATGTATACTTGGATTTTGATATGTATTTTTATGAATTGGATATAAAGAAAATGACTGGGCACACCTAAGGATACTTAGTTGCTAATGTTTATTGGATAAAAGGACAATAAATGTAGTGGAGTAAATAATATTCAATATAAACTTGCGACAGTAAAATTATGTGGCAACACTTCATATAAAGTTCTATATGTTTGTAGTTGACGTGCGCATTAATCACTATTGCAATAAAATAGCGGTACAATCTGTGACTAAAAGCTGCACTCCAGATACAAAATAGAAATAAATAAATAGATGGAATTAATGCATAGAAGACAACCTCATATAAAAGCAACAATTTATATAAGTGAAATATTATATAATATAATATAGACAAGTATAATTTAGATATGCGTGTTGGTCTTGATAAAAATAAGAGCCGCAAATTGAAGGTAAAATACAATATGATATATTCTCCTAAAATGTGTGGACTAAAAAGTAGAAATTCACTGTCCTGGAAAAATCATGAAGTTCCAGGTAAGGCAGGTGTCAGTTCAATATATCAAAAACGGACCCTGACAGGGCAAAGATGCAGTTTATAGTGAATGGTGTCTTACACCGTAGGTGACTCGGCGGCGTCCCGCTTTCAGTCAGAGAGGAATCCCTTAGAGGGATGGTAAATAAGTTTAGGAACAGTCTTACCGGTTTTTGGAGGTTCCTCACGTGTGGAAGGAGCCTCAGCTGTCTATCGGAACTTTGCTGTTTTTCGCTGTAATCAGGTAGAACCCCCAATAGATGTTTTGGGTCACCTGTTAGTTATTAGTTTGCTGCACGCGGTCCCGCTTGTTTCATGCGGTTGCGATGTCGCAGCTCCAGATGAGAAGTTTCAGACCAGCTTTTTAAAGACGGTGTAGACTTGTTCCTCAATAGGGTCGGTGTGGTGCACTCACACAAAGTAGAGCTTGGGGGGTCAGACAGACGCGTTTCGGGGCTAAGGTATCCCCTTCTTCAGTGGCTATCCGACCTCCCCAAAAGACCTTTCTTTTATGCTCCACAACGGAGCTTTGCAAAACCCGGTTCGTGTTCTGATTCCGGAAGTCCTATAGAAGTGATTGTTCCATCAAACATTATGTGTTTTCTTTTCGATATAGTAAAGCGGCTTATCTTGTTCCATTTATTTCAACCATTAGTTGTGTATGTCCACATCTATAAATATCATATTTAGTTATTGTGTTAAATAGCATTAAGATAACCTTGCGGTTCACTTGCGGTTTATTTTAAATATATGTTGGGACTGCAGAGCCGACTAAACGAGTAGTGTCTGCATGTATAAAAATACAAGGAAAACGTTCCATAAACATTACCAGTACATATATAAATATCTATATAGTAAATGTGTTAAAAATGATTAAGAATATTAAAAAGTATATGTATATATTAAAACCTACATAAATTCATTTATAAACATCCTTGTTATTTTCTCTTTTTTTCTCTATTTATCCTCAATTGTTCATTATTTATGGAACAATGAAAACAAACAGCAAAAGAAAGGAAAAAAAGATAAAGGGTTTCCTAATCCACCAGATATTTGGAATGTAAATAGATCAAGACTAACAGTATATGTACATTCTGGGGTACCCAATTGTATGTCTAATGTAATCTATATTTGTATATCTATGGAAATAGATGTAAACATTAGTGTGTGTTCACAAATGGATCTACAGTATGTTTTCTAGAGATCCAGAACCATTATTTCTCCCAGCATTTTGTACAAAAATTAAAATAATTATTTAGAAAAAATTCTTTGGAAAGTTTTGGTTTATCTTGTATATTTTTGTTCAATAATGTTATAGACCTAGAGAGGATCCCCTAAAAGGACAGAAATATAATTACATAAAACTTTCATAAAAATCCGTAAAACTCATAAAAATCCATAAAAAAAAATTTATATAAAAATTTCTTTAAAAAATTCATAAAACTTTTTATTTTTTTATTTTTATTTTTTATGTATGAAGGAATTTTTCATTATTTCATTAACTCACAAGACTGAGGCAGTGGCGTATGGAGTCGATAGATGTAACCTGTTAGAGGACTGCCGTCGAGGGGGAGCCAGCCGGGGCTTATTAGCTATTCGGCAAAGCTCACCCTCAAAGGCAGGCCCCAACCACCAATCACAAAAAGCCAAAGAGTTCACATTCTGCATTTAAGCCGTCAGGAATCATGGTCTCCATTTCAAAGATTCTCTGCGTTTCTAATCTTGACATTCTGCTAATGTGATTACCTTTTCTCCAGCTTTTTGGAACCTTATCTATGGCTGCAAATTTTAAATTAGATGGGTCACTATTATGCGCCATTTTAAAGTGTCTAGAAAGTGAGTGGGTATCTACGCCCTTTTTAATATTTGATATATGTTCAGAAAGGCGTTTTTTAAGCATTCTTTTAGTCCTGCCTATGTATTGGCGTTTGCAGGGACATTCTATCATGTAGATAACATTCTCTGTACTACAGGTTAAAAATTCTCTTATAGTATGTTTATGTCCATTTGTGGTCGCAATTACTTCTTTTGTTTGTTTTGTGAAGGATGTTAGTTTGCAATTACCGCATTGGCCACACCTGAAAAAGCCTACACCGTCTTTAAAAAGCTGGTCTGAAACTTCTCATCTGGAGCTGCGACATCGCAACCGCATGAAACAAGCGGGACCGCGTGCAGCAAACTAATAACTAACAGGTGACCCAAAACATCTATTGGGGGTTCTACCTGATTACAGCGAAAAACAGCAAAGTTCCGATAGACAGCTGAGGCTCCTTCCACACGTGAGGAACCTCCAAAAACCGGTAAGACTGTTCCTAAACTTATTTACCATCCCTCTAAGGGATTCCTCTCTGACTGAAAGCGGGACGCCGCCGAGTCACCTACGGTGTAAGACACCATTCACTATAAACTGCATCTTTGCCCTGTCAGGGTCCGTTTTTGATATATTGAACTGACACCTGCCTTACCTGGAACTTCATGATTTTTCCAGGACAGTGAATTTCTACTTTTTAGTCCACACATTTTAGGAGAATATATCATATTGTATTTTACCTTCAATTTGCGGCTCTTATTTTTATCAAGACCAACACGCATATCTAAATTATACTTGTCTATATTATATTATATTATATTTCACTTATATACATTGTTGCTTTTATATGAGGTTGTCTTCTATGCATTAATTCCATCTATTTATTTATTTCTATTTTGTATCTGGAGTGCAGCTTTTAGTCACAGATTGTACCGCTATTTTATTGCAATAGTGATTAATGCGCACGTCAACTACAAACATATAGAACTTTATATGAAGTGTTGCCACATAATTTTACTGTCGCAAGTTTATATTGAATATTATTTACTCCACTACATTTATTGTCCTTTTATCCAATAAACATTAGCAACTAAGTATCCTTAGGTGTGCCCAGTCATTTTCTTTATATCCAATTGCCTTTCAACAGCGGGGTGACGCTGTAGGACTGAGAGCACCCTTTTTTGGTGTGTCTACCACCCTGTGCATCCGACTTATATATTTATTTGATATTTTTATGAATTGTATTACCTTTTGTCCTTAATTATGTTATTGATTGATTGATATGAAACATGCTATATATATGCTATGTGCACTCCCTTTTCACATCACTGCTTGAAAAAGGTTCCACTGTGCGAACCGAAACGTTGCATATCTGGTGAATAAAAATTTACACTTTTACTGAAGGAAGTGCCGTGGATTTCCTGGGATTATATATATATATATCCTTGCCTCTTTCTATATATGTTCTGGATCCACATTGTTTATAGCTGCAGGGCCTGCAGCGAATGTTTAGACTGAAATAGCTAGATTTTGTTTTGTTATAACTGTGTATTGCCATTTGTTTTATTTTTAAAGGGTTTTTATTTTTAGTAAAATATATTCTAAAAATATATGTTTAGAGCCCCTGCCCATTATTATCTAACATGCTCAGTAGCTTCCCTGCTCCCTTCCTTTTCTCAATCCCTGCATAGTAATCTCAGAAAGAAGGAGGTGAAGCAGCCCAAACACTGTTTATTAATTTGTCCATACTTCTAAATTCATAAAAATATATATTGCACTGATAGCACTAAAATAATGGTGCATTACTTCAGATATATATTTTTTAAGTCTAACCCCATTTAAAAAAGAAGCTATTGTAGCTACTAATCAAGCCTCATTGTCAGATTTTTAAAGATAAAAAAGTCCAAACTTTTCCAGAATTTTCCTATATGTTTCAATATATTTTGTGGTCCTTCATTGATACTGTAATGTTTTTGTAATACATTTCTAATGCATTTCAGAGATATGACATTTGTTTCCATGACAACCTTAGTAAAATACTACTTTCATAATACATTCTGTATTCTTCATGCATACTAAACTGTGTTTTCTGATTTGTGTAACTGTTATACTGTTATACAGTACATACATGTATATATATATATATATATATATATGTATATATATATATATATATATATATATATATATATAAACACACATACACGTGCACATATAAGAATATTGTAAGGGATCGCTCTCTCAGGGGTCGGCAATGACAGATTTCTCATCAAGCTTTATTTGTCGCACAGCACATCATACTTCCAAGTTTGGCATCACTCGGCACTATGAAGTCACAGCTTCGCATCACAACATGTTACATCAACACAAAACAATAAACGCTTGCCCGGCTAGGCGCTCACTATACAAAGGTTTTCCCTAACTCACCTCTAGCTCACTGTTCACACTGCGGTATTCGACTTTACTCAGCCATGTGGTCAGACAGCTTCCTAGCTGTGACCAATGCAACCCATTGGAATCTCGGTCAACCAGTCCTACTGAATGTGACAACGCAATAGCTTGGGGGCATATGGTCCAGCAGTCCTCCCGACTCTGACTGTGCGACAACTCTTTTCTTCAGGCATCGCTGGGCTCCCCAAAATTCAGGCTTCCTCATCCTTGTGGCTGGGACCACACCCACACTAAACCTCTGCAGGCTTCCATCTCAATTTCCTCTTTTCACACACTCTGAGGATTGCTTTATCCCCAAGTGATTATCGCAGCTGGCCTCACCTCAGTAGTAGACTAGGGGTGTGGACTGAGATATACACCCCCACCACACATCAACCATTCACTTCACTACAATAAATATATATTCTTTGTTTGATGAATATATTTTTGAGTTCCCCTTCCAACACTCTCAAGCCATACAGTATATACATATCCAGGTTTTGCCCTCACATGTCCTTTTCTCATAAACATACTAGAGCTGTCTCAGGCTTTAAGGCAATTAAGCAGGCTTAGACCTTCTAAAAGCCCTAAGGTCTGCCATAACGAAGTTCCTACAAGTCCAACATGTAGCAGAAATCGATAGGTACATTGCGATTCTCCCCTAAGCTGCAATGTTAAATCATTGCAGACTGTGGAAGAGGTGATCAGATCATTGCATGGTAAAATCCCCCAGGGAGACTAAAAAGAAGTGTAAAGTTAAAAAATAAAAATAAAATAGTAGTAGTAGTAATAATAATACAATTATAAAAAAAATTCTGAACACCTCCCTTTCCCTATTTTAATAATAAATAAACAATAAAAAAATAAAGATCATAGTTATCACCGTGTCCCAAAATGCCTGTACTAAAATACTTACAGTACACATTGATTCCCAAATTGGGGTGAGTTTCCACCTTCTTTAATAGATAAACAATTCCATTAGGCCTTGATTGTCAAATTGGTTTGAATAACCTGTCTCCTTCAACTGTTATTGGGGTGTCTACATTGCTTACTAGATAAACAATTCCATTAGGCCCTGATTCTCAACTTGGAATAAATAACCTGTCTATTTCTACTGTTATTGGGGTGTCCACCTTGTTTAATAGATAAACAATTCTATTAGAACTTGATTCTCAAATTGGGCCGAATAACCTGTCTATTTCTACTGTTATTGGGGTGTCCAGCCTGCTCAATAGAAAAACTATTCTATTAGGCCTTGATTCTAAATTTTGGGAGACTAACCTGTATAAATCTACTGTTATTATGGTGTCCATTTTAATTAATAGATAAACAATTCTATTGAGCATTTATACTTAAATTGGAGTAAATAACCTGTCTTGTTCTACTGGTTTTAGGGTTCCACATTGTTTAATAGATAAACAATTCCATTAGGCATTGATTCTCAAATTGGGGTGAATAACCTGTCTTGTTCTACTATTCCCGGGGTGTCCGTCCTGTTTAATAGATTAAAAAAAAAACTATTAGGCCTTGATTCAAATTTGGGTGAATAACCTGTATAATTCTTCTGTTGTTATGGTTTCCATTTTGTTTAATAGATAAAAAATTCTATTTCGCCTTGATTCTCAAATTGGGGTGAATGAACTGTTATTGGGGTGTCCACATTGACATTGAATAATTTATTTTACATATACAGTTAGTGTTACTCTAAGTATGTCCAACAGATGCCATGGCCTTACAAAGGAATGGGCGGTGGCAAAAAAGTTGCTGTAATCAGCACAAGCAGCAGTAAATTTAGGGGGGGGGGTAGCAGCAGCTGCAGCAACAGGTCAGAGCTGCTGCTGCCACAGGTTTCGGTGGGTTCAACTGACACCACATTTAGTTGGCATGGCCCAGGAAAAAACAATGTGCCCTCACCTGTTCAGAACCTGCCTCTTTCCTTTCCTGCTCCTTCTGCCAGGCAAGATTTGGAGGAGAGGTCCGATGCCTTCTGCTTTAGGCAGGCAAGTAGCGATGATGCGTATGTGAGCAGGGGTTATGAACGGTCAGCGTCACGGCCACAAGATAGGTGAGGGTGACATAAATGACAAGCAGACTGTAGTTGATGATGATGTAGCCGATTGCACATGGGGGCTAGGTGAAAATAGGGCTCCTTCATTATCATCGGTGGTGGCAGCTTACCTGTGAGACAGTGGCAGAGTGGCATTGTGTGGCTGAGCCAGAAGGGTGCAAGCGTGACCGTGAGTCAGCAGGGAGACAGCAGTGTGAGATCTGGAGACAAACGTACCCTGGCTAGACCGTCTGCTACTTAGGAGCCTACCTGTCCGGAATTAACTAGTGGTGCAAGGATTCATAGAGACAGCGGCAGGCAGTAATCACGGAGTGGTGGTAGTAAAATGCCATATTCGCCAGTGTGGGAATTTTTAGAGTCACCAGTGGCCATATGTAAGATCTGTGGGCAGAAGGTGAAGCGCGGCCAGGGTGCCATTGTTGGCACAACGGCCCTGTGTCAACATATGGAGAGTCACCTAAAGTAGTGGTACAGCCTGACGTATATCTCTCAGCAGCCCGCACCCCTTCTCCAGCAGTCAAGGCTCCAACACCTCAGCAGAAGGGAGCTGTGTTTTGTTCCCATTGTCTACTGGTCCTGATGCTCCTCCCCCTTTTACTCCTCGTCATGCATTTCATCAGCAAGGCGATTGCAAAGAAACAACAGTATGCGTGCACTTATCCAACGATGCAGAAGCTGAATGTGCTCCTGGCCAAGTTGCTGGTACTACAGTCTCTCCCTTTCCATATCATGGACTTTGAACATTTCAGAAAACTGAAGGTTTGTGCCAAGCCAAGGTGGAGAGTTTCAAGCCGTCACTACTTCTCTAAAAAAGCTGTTCCAGCCCTACTTATGTACATACAGAAGAAGGTGGGTCAGTCCTTGAGCCTGTGGGTGTCTGGTACAGTTCATGGCAGCGCCGATGTGTGGAGCTGTAACTATGGTGAAGGACAATATATGTCCTTTACAGCCCACTGGGAAAATTTTGTTCTTGCCCAGGCACACCCAATCTTGGCCAGGTGATGGCAATGCCGCCTCCGCGTTCCCATGCTGTGATTACAGGTCCAATGTATTCCTCTGCCTCCTCATCTTCCACCTTGTCCTCATACTCCACTGCTGGCACAGTTCATAGTGGTCCTCCAGCATTCCACCTACGCAGAGCACGGCACTGTCACGCTGTTCTGCCCCTGGCTAGCCTCGGCAAATGGAGTCACACCGGGGAGGAACTGCTCTGCGTCCTTTATAAAGAAATTAAATCCACCTAAATGCAAGATGTCGTGAAAATGGCCAGGAAACTGTGCACGCACCTCAGCCATTCTTACCATGCAAAAAACATCCTCCTGCAAAGGCAGAATAGTGTTTTCCAACATTGCCTCATATGTGACATTTCCACATGTTGGAACTCCACCCTCCACATATTGGACCTCCTATATGAGCAGAGGAAGGCCGTGAACGATTTCTTGAGGCAGACAGGAGTACTAACTTGTGTAACTTTGGCATGAGCCTGTAGCAGCTCATGCATGACACCTGCCATTTGCTCAGGCCCTATGAGGAGGCCACTTTATTTGTAAGTTGCCAAGACTACGGATGAATGATGTAATTTCACTCCTTCACATCCTGGAACAGATGCTGATAAATCTGACTGGCCAGGGGAAAGGAGACATGTCGCCTACATCTCATGGCCATCTAAGCCCTATGGAGGCTGAACTGGCTGAGAAGGAGGATTTGGGCAAGGAGGAAGACATTAGGTTTATTTGCCCAAATGACAGGAGAGGAACAGGAGGAGCATGAGGAGCTGGAGGGGGGAGATGAG
The DNA here is from genome assembly GCF_905171765.1 of Bufo bufo. Lineage (NCBI taxonomy): Eukaryota > Metazoa > Chordata > Amphibia > Anura > Bufonidae > Bufo > Bufo bufo. The sequence goes on along the minus strand of NC_053392.1, from coordinate 561,954,911 downwards.
GAAGACCGAGCAGATTACACCGACAGACCATGGCAGTATGCAGTGGAGATAGAGACAGGGAGTCCCTCCGATTCCCTTGTGCAAAAGGCCAGTTGCATGCTGAGTTGCTTGCGAAGTGACAGCCTCATTATTACCATTAAGCAGAGAGATGACTACCGGGTCTCCACGAAGTTAGACTCTCGCTACTGGGCCAAAATGGGGGCCTTTTTTTATACCTGCTGAGAGGAATTATAAACTAATTTACTATTGAGACATCCCATGTAGTCGGTTGGTCACTGCCCATGTGTGCCATCACCCATCCTCCTGAAGGTCTGACCAGGGGGACCCTATGCACTCACGCTTCACTGCAAATACTGCTGAAGGGGGGTGGGGTGGCAGGAGTAGCAGTTTCTCCGTCATCAGTAACTTGAGTCTCAAATAACCGCCGGTGCCATATTCTTTTGAATTGTGCCGAACTTTGACCCATGAAACATCCATCAGGTGGGGAGGGACAGCCAATTGAGACGTTTCAGCACATGGACACCCCCCCTACCCTATAAATATACCTGATCTGGCAGCCATTTTACATTCTGTTTTATGCCAGTGTAGGGAGAGGTTGATGTGTGGAGCAGGGACAGACTGTTAGGGACACCAAACGCTAGCTAATAGGGCCACAAAAGTCCTTTTAAGGACTGGTATAGGTGTGTTATCGATAGGTGTGACATACTGAGTGGTGTGATATATTTATTATATACTTTCTAACATAGAAAGTATATTATAGTGCATTTGTATTGTGCAGCAGTTATGTGCGGTTCTGCTGTGATACTGCAGCTAGATAGAGGGACAAACACTATTGGAAAAACTAATTGAAACTGGTGTAATATACCTGTTGCCCCCCCAAAAAAAAAATGATTGAGGGGTGTGATATACCTATAATATACCTTCTAACATAGAAAGTATATTATAGTGCATTTGTATTGTGCAGCAGTTGTGTGCGGTTCTGCTGAGATACCGCAGATAGATAGAGGGACAAATGCTATTTCAAGAAACTAATTGCAACTGGTGTGATATAACTGTTGCCCTCCCAAAAAAATTTGATTGAGGGGTGTGATATACCTATAATATATCTTCTAACATAGAAAGTATATTATAGTGCATTTGTATTGTGCAGCAGTTGTGTGCAGTTCTGCTGAGATACAGCTGGATAGAGGGACAAACGCTATTGGAATAACTAATTGCAACTAGTGTGATATACCTGTTGCCCACAAAAAAAAATGACTAAGGGTTGCAATATACCTGCTTCCACAAAATACTGATTAAGGGGTTTTATATACCTGCTTCCACAAAATACTGATTGAGGGGTGTGATACACTGGCTTCAACAAAATATTGATTGAGGGGTGTGATACATTAGTTTCCACAAAATATTGATTGAGGCCTGTGATACACTTGCTTCCATCAAATATTGATTAAGGGGTTAGATATACTAGCTTCCAGCAAATACTCATTAAGGAGTTCTTTTTCCACAAAATACTGATAGAGGGGATAGATATACCGTCTTCCACCAAATATTGATTAACTCCTTTCCGACCGCCTAACGCACGGATGCGTCCTGGCGGCGGTCGATTCATTCCTCCTGGACGCATCCGTGCGTCTTCTCGCGAGACGCGAGATTTCCTGTGAACGCGCGCACACAGGCGCGCACGTTCACAGGAACTGCAGGTAAGCGAGTGGATCTACAGCCTGCCAGCGGCGATCGTTCGCTGGCAGGCTGTAGATGCGATTTTTTTAACCCCTAACAGGTATATTAGATGCTGTTTTGATAACAGTGTCTAATATACCTGCTACCTGGTCCTCTGGTGGTCCCTTTTGCTTGGATCGACCACCAGAGGACACAGGCAGCTCTGTAATAAGTAGCACCAAGCACCACACTACACTACACCCCCCCTGTCACTTATTAACCCCTTATTAACCCCTGATCACCCCATATAGACTCCCTGATCACCCCCCTGTCATTGATCATCCCCCTGTAATGTTCCATTCAGACGTCCGTATGTTTTTTACAGATCCACGGATACATAAATCGGATGCGCAAAACACATACGGACGTCTGAATAGAGCCTTACAGGGGGGTGATCAATGACAGGGGGGTGATCACCCTATATAGACTCCCTGATCACCCCCCTGTCATTAATCACACCCATGTAAGGCTCCATTCAGACGTCCGTATGTGTTTTGCGGATACGATCCATGGATCCATGGATCAGTGGATCCGCAAAACACATATGGACCTCTGAATGGAGCCTTACAGGGGGGTGATCACCCCATATAGACTCCCTGATCACCCCCCTGTCATTGATCACCCCCCTGTCATTGATCACCCCCCTGTAAGGCTCCATTCAGACGTCCGTATGTGTTTTGCGGATACGATCCATGGATCCGTGGATCCGCAAAACACATATGGACGTTTGAATGGAGCCTTACAGGGGGGTGATCAATGACAGGGGGGTGTTCAATGACAGGGGGGTGATCACCCCATATAGACTCCCTGATCACCCCCCTGTAATTGATCACCCCCCTGTAAGGCTCCATTCAGACGTCCGTATGTGTTTTGCGGATCCGATCCATGGATCCGTGGATCCGCAAAACACATACGGACCTCTGAATGGAGCCTTACAGGGGGGTGATCACCCCATATAGACTCCCTGATCACCCCCCTGTCATTGATCACCCCCCTGTCATTGATCACCCCCCTGTAAGGCTCCATTCAGACGTCCGTATGTGTTTTGCGGATACGATCCATGGATCAGTGGATCCGCAAAACACATACAGACCTCTAAATGGAGCCTTACAGGGGGTTGATCACCCCATATAGACTCCCTGATCACCCCCCTGTCATTGATCACCCCCCTGTAAGGCTCCATTCAGACGTCCGTATGTTTTTTACAGATCCACGGATACATGGATCGGATGCGCAAAACCCATACGGACGTCTGAATGGAGCCTTACAGGGGGGTGATCAATGACAGGGGGGTGATCACCCCATATAGACTCCCTGATCACCCCCCTGTCATTGATCACCCCCTTGTCATTGATCACCCCCCTGTAAGGCTCCATTCAGACGTCCGTATGTTTTTTACGGATCCACGGATACATGGATCGGATACGCAAAACACATACGGACGTCTGAATGGAGCCTTACAGGGGGGTGATCAATGACAGGGGGGTGATCAATGACAGGGGGGTGATCACCCCATATAGACTCCCTGATCACCCCCCTGTCATTGATCACCCCCCTGTAAGGCTCCATTCAGACGTCCGTATTTGTTTTGCGGATCCGATCCATGGATCCGTGGATCCGCAAAACACATACAGACCTCTGAATGGAGCCTTACAGGGGGGTGATCGCCCCATATAGACTCCCTGATCACCCCCCTGTCATTGATCACCCCCCTGTCATTGATCACTTCCCTGTAAGGCTCCATTCAGACGTCCGTATGTATTTTGCGGATCCGATCCGTGGATCCGCAAAACACATACGGACCTCTGAATGGAGCCTTACAGGGGGGTGATCAATGACAGGGGGGTGATCAATGACAGGGTGGTGATCACCCCATATAGACTCCCTGATCACCCCCCTGTCATCGATCACCCCCCTGTAAGGCTCCAGTCAGACATTTTTTTGGCACAAGTTAGCGGAAATTGATATTTTTTTATTTATTTATTTATTTATTTTTTTTTTTCTTACAAAGTCTCATATTCCACTAACTTGTGACAAAAAATAAAACCTCACATAAACTCACCATACCCCTCACAGAATCCAAATGCGTAAAATTTTTTAGACATTTATTTTCCAGACTTCTTCTCACGCTTTAGGGCCCCTAAAATGACAGGGCAGTATAAATACCCCACATGTGACCCCATTTTGGAAAGAAGACACCTCAAGGTATTTTGTGAAGGGCATGGCGAGTTCATGTAAAATGTTATTTTTTGTCACAAGTTAGCAAAAATGGAGACTTTGTGAGAAAAAACAAAAAATAATCAATTTCCGCTAACTTGTGCCAAAAAAAAAAATAATTCTATGAACTCGTCATGCCCCTCATTGAATACCTTGGGGTGTCTTCTTTCCAAAATGGGGTCACATGTGGGGTATTTATACTGCCCTGGCATTTTAGGGGCCCTAAAGCGTGAAAAGAAGTCTGGGATCCAAATGTCTAAAAATGCCCTCCTAAAAGGAATTTGGGCCCCTTTGTGCATCTAGGCTGCAAAAAAGTGTCACACATCTGGTATCGCCGTACTCAGGAGAAGTTGGGCAATGTGTTTTGGGGTGTCATTTTACATATACCCATGCTGGGTGAGAGAAATATTTCGGCAAAAGACAACTTATCCCATTTTTTATACAAAGTTGGCATTTGTCCGAGATATTTCTCTCACCCAGCATGGGTATATGTACAATGACACGCCAAAACACATTGCCCAACTTCTCCTGAGTACGGCGATACCAGATGTGTGACACTTTTTTGCAGCCTAGGTGGGCAAATGGGCCCACATTCCAAAGAGCACCTTTCGGATTTCACAGGGCATTTTTTACACATTTTGATTTCAAACTACTTCTCACACATTAGGGCCCATAGAATGCCAGGGCAGTATAACTACCCCACAAGTGACCCCATTTTGGAAAGAAGACACCCCAAGGTATTCCGTGAGGGGCATGGCGAGTTCCTAGAGTTTTTGAATTTTTGTCACAAGTTAGCGGAAAATGATGATTTTTTTTTTTTTTTCTTACAAAGTCTCATATTCCACTAACTTGTGACAAAAAATAAAAACTTCCATGAACTCACTATGCCCATCACAAAATACCTTGGGGTTTCTTCTTTCTAAAATGGGGTCACTTGTGGGGTAGTTATACTGCCCTGGCATTCTAGGGTCCCTAATGTGTGAGAAGTAGTTTGAAATCAAAATGTGTAAAAAATGCCCTGTGAAATCCGAAAGGTTCTCTTTGGAATGTGGGCCCCTTTGCACATCTAGGCTGCAAAAAAGTGTCACACATCTGGTATCGCCGTACTCAGGAGAAGTTGGGCAATGTGTTTTGGCATGTCATATTTGAGAGAAATATCTTGGCAAAAGACAACTTTTCCCATTTTTTTATACAAAGTTGGCATTTGACCAAGATATTTATCTCACCCAGCATGGGTATATGTAAAATTACACCTCAAAACACATTCCACAACTGCTCCAGAGTACGGCGATACCACCTGTGTGACACTATATTGCAGCCTAGGTGGGCAAAGGGGCCCACATTCCAAAGAGAACCTTTCGGATTTCACCGGCCATTTTTTACAGATTTTGATTTCAAATTACTTTGCAAGCATTTGGGCCCCTAAAATGCCAGGGCAGTATAACTACCCCACAAGTGACCCCATTTTGGAAAGAAGACACCCCAAGGTATTTCATGATGGGCATAGTGAGTTCATGGAAGTTTTTATTTTTTGTCACAAGTTAGTGGAATATGAGACTTTGTAAGGAAAAAAAATATATAATAATTCATCATTTTCCGCTAACTTGTGACAAAAAATAAAAAGTTCTATGAACTCACTATGCCCATCAGCGAATACCTTAGGGTGTCTACTTTCCGAAATGGGGTCATTTGTGGGGTTTTTCTACTGTCTGGGCATTGTAGAACCTCAGGAAACATGACAGGGGCTCAGAAAGTCAGAGCTGCTTCAAAAAGCGGAAATTCACATTTTTGTACCATAGTTTGTAAACGCTATAACTTTTACCCAAACCTTTTTTTTTTTACCCAAACATTTTTTTTTTATCAAAGACACGTAGAACAATAAATTTAGAGAAAAATTTATATATGGATGTCGTTTTTTTAAAAAATAAATTACAACTGAAAGTGAAAAATGTCATTTTTTTGCAAAAATTTCGTTAAATTTCGATTAATAACAAAAAAAAGTAAAAATGTCAGCAGCAATGAAATACCACCAAATGAAAGCTCTATTAGTGAGAAGAAAAGGAGGTAAAATTCATTTGGGTGGTAATTTGCATGACCGAGCAATAAACGGTGAAATTAGTGTAGTGCAGAAGTGTAAAAAGTGGCCTGGTCATTAAGGGTGGTTAAGCTAGGGGGGCTGAAGTGGTTAAGGGGTTTGATATTCCAGCTTCCAGCAAATACTCGTTAAGGGGTTCTGTATACCAGTTTCCACAAAATACTGATAGAGGGGATTTATATACCGGCTTCCACTAAAAATTGAATGAGGCCTGCGATGCACCCTTTTCCACCAAATATTGATTAAGGGGTTTGATATACCAGTTTCCAGCAAAAACTCATTAAGGGGTTCTATATAACTGTTTTCACAAAATACTAATAGAGTGGATTGATATACCGGCTTCCACCAAATATTGATTGAGGCCTGTGATACACCGGCTTCCACCAAATATTTATTAAGGGGTTAGATATACTTGCATCCAGCAAATACTCATCAAGGGTTTCTATATACCTGTTTCCACAAAATTCTAATACAGGGGATAGATATATATCAAATATTGATTGAGGCCTGCGATACACCAGCTTCTTATTGATTAATGGGTTTGATATACAAGCTTCCAGCAAATACTCATTAAAGAGTTCTATATACCTGTTTTCACAAAATACTGATAGAGGGATTTATATACCGGTTTCCACCAAAAAATACTGATATAGTGGATTGATATACCGCCTTCCACCAAATATTAATTAACCACTTCAGCCCCCAGTGCTTAAACACCCTGAAAGACCAGGCCACTTTTTACACTTCTGACCTACACTATTTTCACCATTTATTGCTCGGTCATGCAACTTACCACCCAAATGAATTTTACCTCCTTTTCTTCTCACTAATAGAGCTTTCATTTGGTGGTATTTCTTTGCTGCTGACATTTTTACTTTTTTTGTTATTAATCGAAATTTAACGATTTTTTTGCAAAAAAATGACATTTTCCACTTTCAGTTGTCAAATTTTGCAAAAAAAACTACATCCATATATAAATTTTGCTCTAAATTTATTGTTCTACATGTCTTTGATAAAAAAAAATGTTTGGGTAAAAAAAAAATGGTTTGGGTAAAAGTTATAGCGTTTACAAACTATGGTACAAAAATGTGAATTTCCGCTTTTTGAAGCAGCTCTGACTTTCTGAGCACCTGTCATGTTTCCTGAGGTTCTACAATGCCCAGACAGTACAAACACCCCACAAATGACCCCATTTCGGAAAGTACACACCCTAAGGTATTCGCTGATGGGCATAGTGAGTTCATAGAACTTTTTATTTTTTGTCACAAGTTAGCGGAAAATGATGATTTTTTTTTTTTTTCTTACAAAGTCTCATATTCCACTAACTTGTGACAAAAAATAAAAAGTTCTATGAACTCACTATGCCCATCAGCGAATACCTTGGGGTCTCTTCTTTCCAAAATGGGGTCACTTGTGGGGTAGTTATACTGCCCTGGCATTCTAGGGGCCCAAATGTGTGGTAAGGAGTTTGAAATCAAATTCTGTAAAAAATGACCTGTGAAATCCGAAAGGTGCTCTTTGGAATATGGGCCCCTTTGCCCACCTAGGCTGCAAAAAAGTGTCACACATCTGGTATCTCCGTACTCAGGAGAAGGTGGGGAATGTGTTTTGGGGTGTCATTTTACATATACCCATGCTGAGTGAGAGAAATATCTTGGCAAAAGACAACTTTTCCCATTTTTTTATACAAAGTTGGCATTTGACCAAGATATTTATCTCACCCAGCATGGGTATATGTAAAAAGACCCCCCAAAAATTTCAATCTTTCATGGACTCAATATGCCCCTCAGCAAATACCTTGGGGTGTCTTATTTCCAAAATGGTGTTATTTGTGGGGTGTTTGTACTGCCCTGGCATTTGAGGGTCTCCGCAATCATTACATGTATGCCCAGCATTAGGAGTTTCTGCTGTTCTCCTTATATTGAGCATACGGGTAATGAGATTTTTTTTTTCTGTTCAGCCTCTGGGCTGAAAGAAAAAAATGAACGGCACAGATTTCTTCATTCGCATCGATCAATGTGGATGAAAAAATCTCTGCCAAAAAAAGAAAAAGGAGGGGAAAGGCGTCTGCCAGGACATAGGAGCTCCGCCCAACATCCATACCCACTTCAGCTCGTATGCCCTGGCAAACCAGATTTCTCCATTCACATCAATCGAGGGGCACGCTTGCTTGGGATGTATTGTTTGAAGCCAAGGCGCCTGGTAAAATGTATTAGGGACTCGTCTACGCAGATGTTTTGCTCAGGGGTATACAAATCTGCAAATTTCAGGTTGAAATGGTCTATGAGGGGCCGAATTTTGTGGAGCCGGTCAAAAGCAGGGTGGCCTCTGGGACGGGAGGTGGTGTTGTCGCTAAAATGCAGAAAACGGAGGATGGTCTCAAATCGTGTCCTGGACATAGCAGCAGAGAACATGGGCATGTGATGAATTGGGTGCGTTGACCAATATGACCGCAATTCATGCTTTTTTGTCAGGCCCATGTTAAGGAGAAGGCCCAAAAAAATTTTAAGTTCGGAAACTTGGACTGGTTTCCACCGGAAAGGCTGGGCATAATAACTTCCCGGGTTTGCGGTTATAAATTGTGTGGCATACTGGTTGGTCTCTGCCACGACTAAGTCCAAGAGCTCCGCAGTCAAGAACAGCTCAAAAAATCCCAGGGCCGAACCGATTTGAGCCGTCTCAACCCGAACTCCAGACTGGGCGGTGAAAGGGGGAACTACTGGTGCGGCTGAAGTTGGTGACTGCCAATCAGGATTTGCCAGCACCTCAGGGACTCTAGGGGCTCTACGGGCCTGTCTGTGCGGTGGCTGCGACGGGGTAACTAGTGCACGTGCCACCGTACCAGCTTCAACTGCCCTTCTGGTGCTCGCTACTTCACCAGGTTGTACGGCAGTGCTGGTACTAGGTCCAGGAAGGGCTGCGCTGCTGGTGTATGCCTCACCACGTGATCCGGCAGCGACAGCCCCACTCTGTTGCTCTTGAAGCGGATCCTGCGTAACCTGTGGTCTAGCGACATGGGGCCGGGTACGCCTGGTGCTGCCAGGGACCTCCACCTCCTCGTCCGAACTTTGGGTCAGAGAGCCACTGCTTTCCACAGGTTCATATTCTGACCCGCTAGATTCGTCAGATGAGGGTTCCCACTCCTCATCCGACTGGGTCAGAATCCTGTAGGCCTCTTCAGAAGAATACCCCCTGTTTGACATTTTGGACTACTAAATTTAGGGGTATTCCCTGAGACTACCCAAGAAAAAAAGCAAACCTGTCTTACAAAGGGGAGGCTAGCGAAGTACCGGAGGCTGCTGCGGTTGATAAAAAATATCAAAACTGATTTTTTTATCGCCGCAGTGCGTGTAAAATGAATGTGCAGTGATCAAAAAATATATATTTTTTGTCACTGCGGTGGGGCGGGCGTGGGTGAACGCACGTGTGGGCGACCGATCAGGCCTGATCAGGCAAACACTGCGTTTTGGGTGGAGGGCGAGCTAAGGTGACACTAATACTATTATAGATCTGACCGTGATCAGTTTTGATCACTTACAGATACTATAAAAGTACAAATGCAGATTAGCGATACGCTAAACAGCGAATAAAAGTGACTGCGGTGCGGTGGGGTGGGCGCTAACTGACGCTAACTACCTAACCAAGGGGCCTAAACTATCCCTAAAACCTAACAGCCAATACCAGTGAAAAAAAAAAAGTGACAGTTTACACTGATCACTTTTTTTCCTTTCACTAGTGATTGACAGGGGCGATCAAAGGGGTGATCAAAGGGTTAATTGGGGTGCAGGTGGGTGATCTGGGGCTAAGGTGTAGTGTTGGTGTACTCACAGTTCAGTCTGCTCCTGTGCTGGATCCAAATGACGAAAAGGACCAGCACAGGAGCAGAGAAGCCATATAACAGATCATATTTACTAATATGATCTGTTATATGACTTTGGATTGGATTTTTTGAAAATCGCCAGCCTGCCAGCCAATGATCGTTGCTGGCAGGCTGGTGACAAAATACTTCTTTTAATTTTGCCGGCCCGCGATGCGCATGCGCGGGCCGGCTTTGAGCGAAATCTCGCGTCTCGCGAGATGACGCGTATATGCGTGACTCTGCGCAGCGCTGCCACCTCCGGAACGCAATCCTGGGTTAGGCGGTCCGGAGGTGGTTAAGGCCTACGATACACTGCCTTCCAACAAATATTGATTAAGGGGTTTGATATACCAGTTTCCAGCAAATATTCATTAATGGGTTCTATATGCCTGTTTCCACAAAATAGTGATAGAGGGGATTTATATACCGACTTCCACCAAATATTGATTGAGGCATACAATACACCGGCTTCCACCAATTATTGATTAAGGCGTGCGATAAACCAGCTTCAACCAAATATTGAATGAGGGGTTTAACTTACCGGCTTCCAGCAAATACTCATTAAGGGGTTCTAAATACCAGTTTCCACAAATACTGATAGAGGGGATCGATATACCGGCTTCCAACAAATATTGATTGAGGCTTGCGATACACTGGCTTCCACCAAATATTGATTAAGGGGTTTGATTTACCAGGTACCAGCAAATACTCATTAAAGGGTTCTATATACCTGTTTGAAAAAATACTGATATAGGGGATTGATATACCGGCTTAAACCAAATATTGATTGAGGCCTACGATACACCGGCTTCCAACAAATATTGATTAAGGGGTTTGATATACCAGTTTCCAGCAAATATTCATCAATGGGTTCTATATACCTGTTTCTACAAAATAGTGATAGAAGGGATTGAAATACCGGCTTTCACCAAATATTGATTGAGGCGTGCGATACACCAGCTTCCACCAAATATTGAATAAGGGGTTTAATATACCGGATTCCAGCAAATACTCATTAAGGGGTTCTATATACCTGTTTCCACAAAATACTGATAGAGGGGATTTATATACCGGCTTCCACCAAATATTGATTGAGACCTGCGATACACCAGCTACCACCAAATATTATATAAGGGGTTTGATATACCGGCTTCCAGCAAATCCTCATCAAGGGGTTCTATATACCTGTTTTTTTTAAAACAAATGATATAGGGGATATACACTCACCTAAAGAATTATTAGGAACACCTGTTCTATTTCTCATTAATGCAATTATATAGTCAACCAATCACATGGCAGTTGCTTCAATGCATTTAGGGGTGTGGTCCTGGTCAAGACAATCTCCTGAACTCCAAACTTAATGTCAGAATGGGAAAGAAAGGTGATTTAAGCAATTTTGAGCGTGGCATGGTTGTTGGTGCCAGACGGGCCGGTCTGAGTATTTCACAATCTGCTCAGTTACTGGGATTTTCACGCACAACCATTTCTTGGGTTTACAAAGAATGGTGTGAAAAGGGAAAAACATCCAGTATGCGGCAGTCCTGTGGGCAAAAATGCCTTGTGGATGCTAGAGGTCAGAGGAGAATGGGCCGACTGATTCAAGCTGATAGAAGAGCAACGTTGACTGAAATAACCACTCGTTACAACCGAGGTATGCAGCAAAGCATTTGTGAAGCCACAACACGCACAACCTTGAGGCAGATGGGCTACAACAGCAGAAGACCCCACCGGGTACCACTGATCTCCACTACAAATAGGAAAAAGAGGCTACAATTTGAACGAGCTCACCAAAATTGGACTGTTGAAGACTGGAAAAATGTTGCCTGGTCTGATGAGTCTCGATTTCTGTTGAGACATTCAAATGGTAGAGTCCGAATTTGGCGTAAACAGAATGAGAACATGTATCCATCCTCTGATGGCTACTTCCGGCAGGATAATGCACCATGTCACAAAGCTTGAATCATTTCAAATTGGTTTCTTGAACATGACAAGGAGTTCACTGTACTAAAATGGCCCCCAGATCTCAACCCAATAGAGCATCTTTGGGATGTGGTGGAACGGGAGCTTCGTGCCCTGGATGTGCATCCCTCAAATCTCCATCAACTGCAAGATGCTATCCTATCAATATGGGCCAACATTTCTAAAGAATGCTATCAGCACCTTGTTGAATCAATGCCACGTAGAATTAAGGCAGTTCTGAAGGCAAAAGGGGGTCCAACACCATATTAGTATGGTGTTCCTAATAATTCTTTAGGTGAGTGTATGTGGATGATATGTCTATGAATCTGCATCAATGAATTTGCATGCACCGCTATATAACTTTTAGCAATGGGTGCATATACGCTGATTCGTTTTTGTAGACATATCATCTGAGAATGCGTCAATACTCGAAGTAAATGTGCATGCGCAAGATTAACTAGGCTGCGTGAGATATGCACCATATTAATCTGCTGGTATGGTAGGGAATCATCTGTAGAGGGACATTCCCTCACAGACGAAGACTGACATCCATGCGGCGGCCATTCAACTTGAATGGGTCCGTGATCCGTCCGCACCGTAAAAAAAATAGACCATGTTCTATTTTTTTTTTGCGGTGCGCAGGCACGGACAGAAACACTATGGAAGTAAACCATAGTGCTTCTGTGGGTTTCAGTGCCTCCGTTCCACACAACATCTCTGGATTGCGGACCCATTCAAGTTAAGTGAATGATGCGGGGAGCACACGGCTGGTGCTGTGGACCCGTTGTTAGCAGGCCGTGTGCATGAGGCCTGATTGCATGAGGCATGAGGCCTGCTCGGCCTTATGCATGAGGCCTGATTGTTCTATTTGATATTTTGTATAACATAGTGGACCCCCATTTACATCCTTAATAATATTCTAGATTGAATGTATACAGCACCTCAGACAAATAGACATTATTTCTGCTGATTTTTCTGCCAAAATGAAAACCCTTTTTTAAATTTTCTTGTAAATATGAAGTATTTAATCTCTGTAGCCTCTGCTATACAAGGACATATAAACTCTGAATAGTCAGCAAATTATATGGAGTTCTACTGGGGAATAACACCTATTTAAAATTGCCTCCAGCTAGCTAACTTTTGCTGCTTTGCTCTTATTCAATTATAAAAATAATGTCATAGCCATAAGTAACACAAATTCAGTTTGTTTACATACTGTAACCGCATTTACTTAGTAATATTTTATATTATCCACTGAAAGGCACTACTGCCTGAGCTTATCAATCTCTCATGATAGGAGAATAGGCCAAGAATTTTACAGCAATTCCAAAATATATTAATTTAGTATGTTATTATTATTATTTCTAATAATTAACCCCTTTAGAATAATGTAATTTTTGACATGTTGTAACAGCCTTTTTCAAAAAAGAATCAGTCAACAGAACTTTGATTTCCATCTTGCATAACGGAAACCAGATGGATCGGTTATGCTTGCTCATAGACTTATGATGGATCAAAACGGAATGCCTCTTAAAGGCTTCCGTTTTGCATTCCATCTATGAATTCCATTATATTCCATTGTAAACAGAACCTATAATGGAATACCCTAATGCAAGTGAACCCTGCTTAAACTGCTAGAACCTTTTACTCTGATGCCAACAGCTGAGGCAGATCCTCCAGCAGGCATAATGTTGTAGTGCCATCATGATCTCCTTGATGTAATAGTAGCTCATGGTTAGGGATGAGCGAACCCGAACTGTATAGTTCGGGTTCGTACCTAACTTTGGGGTGTTCGTGACACGGACCCGAACCCGAACATTTTCGTAAAAGTCCGGGTTCAAGTTCGGTGTTCGGCGCTTTCTTGGCGCTTTTTGAAAGGCTGCAAAGCAGCCAATCAACAAGTGTCATACTACTTGCACCAAGAGGCCATCACAGCCATGCCTACTATTGGCATGGCTGTGATTGGCCAGTGCAGCATGTGACCCAGCCTCTATTTAAGCTGGAGTCACGTAGCGCCGCACGTCACTCTGCTCTGATCAGTGTAGGGAGAGGATGCAGCTGCTGCTGTTAGGGCGAGATTAGGCAGTGATTTAGTCTTCAAAAACAATTACTGAAGTGATCGATGTACAGCTGTGTATCATTCAACCTCTGCTATTCAATTGCTCACTGTTTTAAGGCTGCCCAGAGCGTTTTTCTGTCACTTTTTTCTGGGGTGATCGGTGGCCATTTTATGTCTTGTGGTGCGCCAGCACAAGCTGCCACCAAGTTCATTTAACCATCAATAGTGTGTTTTTTTTTGTTGCTATATCCTACATCAGGGGCTCGGCTGTGCTTGCTATTTTATTGAGGGGTGAAATACAATTGCCAAAATAGCAGTACCCTAAATCTGGTGTTTCAGCTGCGGCTAGCCAATTGTAATACTGTCTGCTGTCTGGCAAAGGATATATTTTTTTCTGGGTTGAAATACAATTCCCAACTTAGCAATTCCCTAAATCAGTGGTTTCTGCTGTATCAGGCCAAGTTTAAATCTATCCATAAAAGGGTATATTAGATTGAAGGTGCGGATAAGGTCATTCTCAATAACTTCAAACGCTACCGTGCATCCCCAAGTCTAATTCTGTCCGTAAACGTATACCTGTCATCCAGCGCCCAAATACTAGGCCTGCAATTTATATTCAGCTAAATCTGTGGTTACTGCTGTGCCTGTATTAGTGTAATACGGTACCTAAGTAGATAGCCAGATAGTGTTAGGTGCCTGTAAAAAAAGGCCTGAATTTGAATTCAATACATTGGGCCAAATAATTTTTTTCTTATTGTGGTGAACGGTAACAATGAGGAAAACATCTAGTAAGGGACGCGGACATGGTCGTGGTGGTGTTAGTGGACCCTCTGGTGCCGGGAGAGGATGTGGCCGTTCTGCCACAGCCACACGTCCTAGTGTACCAACTACCTCAGGTCCCAGTAGCCGCCAGAATTTACAGCGATATTTGGTGGGGCCCAATGCCGTTCTAAGGATGGTAAGGCCTGAGCAGGTACAGGCATTAGTCAATTGGGTGGCCGACAATAGATCCAGCACGTTCACATTATCTCCCACCCAGTCTTCTGCAGAAAGCGCACAGATGGCACCTGAAAACCATGCCCATCAGTCTGTCACATCACCCCCATGCATATCAGGGAAACTGTCTGAGCCTCAAGTTATGTAGCAGTCTCTTATGCTGTTTGAAGACTCTGCTGGCAGGGTTTCCCAAGAACATCCACCTAGCCCTTCCCCCGCGGTGGAAGACATAGAATGCACTGACGCACAATCACTTATGTTTCCTGATGATGAGGACATGGGAATACCACCTCAGCACGTCTCTGAAGATGAAACACAGGTGCCAACTGCTGCGTCTTTCTGCAGTGTGCAGACTGAACAGGAGGTCAGGGAGGAAGACTGGGTGGAAGACGATGAGGTCCTAGACCCCACATGGAATGAAGGTCGTGCCACTGACTTTCAGAGTTCGGAGGAAGAGGCAGTGGTGAGACCGAGCCAACAGCGTAGCAAAAGAGGGAGTAGTGGGCAAAAGCAGAACACCAGCCGCCAAGAGAGTTCTTCTGCTACTGGCCACCGCCATCTGGGACCGAGCACCCCAAAGGCAGCTACAAGGAGTTCCCTGGCGTGGCAGTTCTTCAAACAATGTGCTGACGACAAGACCCGAGTGGTTTGCGCGCTGTGCCATCAGAGCCTGAAGCGAGGCATTAACGTTCTGAACCTTAGCACAACCTGCATGACCAGGCACCTGCATGCAAAGCATGAACTGCAGTGGAGTAAACACCTTAAAAACAAGGAACTCACTCAGGCTCCCCCTGCTACCTCTTCTGCTGCTGCCTCGGCCTCTTCCTCCGCCTCTGGAGGAACGTTGGCACCTGCCGCCCAGCAAACAGAGGATGTACCACCAACACCACCACCTCCGTCACCAAGCATCTCAACCATGTCACACGGCAGCGTTCAGCTCTCCATCTCACAAACATTTGAGAGAAAGAGTAAATTCCCACCTAGCCACCCTCGATCTCTGGCCCTGAATGCCAGCATTTCTAAACTACTGGCCTATGAAATGCTGTCATTCAGGCTGGTGGACACAGACAGCTTCAAACAGCTCATGTCGCTTGCTGTCCCACAGTATGTTGTTCCCAGCCGCCACTACTTCTCCAAGAGAGCCGTGCCTTCCCTGCACAACCAAGTATCCAATAAAATCAAGTGTGCACTGCGGAACGCCATCTGTGGCAAGGTCCACCTAACCACAGATATGTGGACCAGTAAGCAAGGCCAGGGACGCTATATCTCCCTTACTGCACACAGGGTAAATGTAGTGGCGGTTGGGCCCCAGGCGGAGAGCTGTTTGTCGCACGTCCTTCCGCCGCCAAGGATCGCAGGGCAACATTCTTTGCCTCCTGTAGCATCCTCCTCCTACTCGGCTTTCTCCTCCTCTTCTTCCACCTGCTCATCCAGTCAGCCACACACCTTCACCACCAACTTCAGCTCAGCCCGGGGTAAACGTCAGCAGGCCATTCTGAAACTCATATGTTTGGGGGACAGGCCCCACACCGCGCAGGAGTTGTGGCGGGGTATTGAAGAACAGACCGACGAGTGGTTGCTGCCGGTGAGCCTCAAGCCCGGCCTGGTGGTGTGCGATAATGGGCGAAATCTCGTCGCAGCTCTGGGACTAGCCGGTTTGACGCACATCCCTTGCCTGGCGCATGTGCTGAATTTGGTGGTGCAGAAGTTCATTCACAACTACCCCGACATGTCAGAGATGCTGCATAAAGTGCGGTCCGTCTGTGCGCGCTTCCGGCGTTCACGTCCTGCCGCTGCTCGCCTGTCTACGCTACGGCGTAACTTCGGCCTTCCCGCTCACCGCCTCATATGCGACGTGCCCACCAGGTGGAACTCCACCTTGCACATGCTGGACAGACTGTGCGAGCAGCAGCAGGCCATAGTGGAGTTTCAGCTGCAGCACGCACGGGTCAGTCGCACTGCGGAACAGCACCACTTCACCACCAATGACTGGGCCTCCATGCGAGACCTGTGTGCCCTGTTGCGCTGTTTCGAGTACTCCACCAACATGGCCAGTGGCGATGACGGTGTTATCAGCGTTACAATACCACTTCTATGTCTCCTTGAGAAAACACTTAGCGCGATGATGGAAGAGGAGGTGGCCCAGGAGGAGGAGGAGGAAGAGAGGTAATTTTTAGCACTTTCAGGCCAGTCTCTTAGAAGTGACTCAGAGGGAGGTTTTTTGCAACAGCAGAGGCCAGGTACAAATGTGGCCAGACAGGGCCCACTACTGGAGGACGAGGATGAGGAGGAGGTGGAGGAGGATGAGGATGAAGCATGTTCACAGCGGGGTGGCACCCAACGCAGCTCGGGCCCATCACTGGTGCGTGGCTGGGGGGAAACACAGGACGATGACGATACGCCTCCCACAGAGGACAGCTTGTCCTTACCTCTGGGCAGCCTGGCACACATGAGCGACTACATGCTGCAGTGCCTGCGCAACGACAGGAGAGTTGCCCACATTTTAACGTGTGCTGGATTCCCGGTACAAAGACAATGTGCCCACCTTACTTCCTGCACTGGAGCATGATAGGAAGATGTGCGAGTACAAACGCACGTTGGTAGACGCGCTACTGAGAGCATTCCCCAATGTCACAGGGGAACAAGTGGAAGTCCAAGGCGAAGGCAGAGGAGGAGCAAGAGGTCGCCAACGCAGCTGTGTCACGGCCAGGTTCTCTGAGGGCAGGGTTAGCATGGCAGAGATGTGGAAAAGTTTTGTCACCACGCCGGAGCTAACTGCACCACCACCTGGTACGGAACTTGTTAGCAGGAGGCAGCATTTCACTAACATGGTGGAACAGTACGTGTGCACACCCATCCACGTACTGACTGATGATTCGGCCCCATTCAACTTCTAGGTCTCCAAATTGTCCACGTGGCCAGAGCTTGCCTTTTATGCCTTGGATGTGCTGGCCTGCCCGGCGGCCAGCGTTTTGTCTGAACGTGTATTCAGCACGGCAGGGGGCGTCATTACAGAAAAACGCAGCCGCCTGTCGACAGCCAATGAGGACAAGCTGACGTTCATAAAAATGAACCAGGCATGGATCCCACAGGACCTGTCCATCCCTTGTGCAGATTAGACATTTATAACTACATCCCCTTAACAAAATATTCTTGTACTCCCGGGCACTTCATTCAATCCTCTTTTTTTAATTTTACCATTATATAGCGGGGCAACCCAAAGTTGAATGAACCTCTCCTCCGTTTGGGTGCCGGGGCCTAAATATCTGACAGTGGCCTGTTCCAGTGGTGGGTGACATGAAGCCTGATTCTCTGCAATGGGACCTCTCTCCTCTGTCTGGGTGCCGTGGCCTAAATATCTGACAGTGGCCTGTTCCAGTGTTGGGTGACATGAAGCATGATTCTCTGCTATGACATGAAGCCTGATTCTCTGCTATGGGACCTCTCTCCTCTGTCTGGGTGCCGGGGCCTAAACATATCTGGCAGTGGCCTGTTCCAGTGTTGGGTGACATGAAGCATGATTCTCTGCTATGACATGAAGCCTGATTCTCTGCTATGGGACCTCTCTCCTCTGTCTGGGTGCCGGGGCCTAAAAATATCTGACAGTGGCCTGTTCCAGTGTTGGGTGACATGAAGCCTGATTCTCTGCTATGACATGAAGCCTGAATCTCTGCTATGGGACCTCTCTCCTCTGTCTGGGTGCCGGGGCCTAAAAATATCTGACAATGGCCTGTTCCAGTGGTGGGTGACATAAAGCCTGATTCTCTGCTATGACAAGAAGCCTGATTCTCTGCTATGGGACCTCTCTCCTCTGTCTGGGTGCCGGGGCTTAAAAATATCTGACAGTGGCCTGTTCCAGTGTTGGGTGACATGAAGCATGATACTCTGCTATGACATGAAGCCTGATTCTCTGCTATGGGACCTCTCTCCTCTGTCTAGGTGCCGAGGCCTAAAAATATCTGACAGTGGCCTGTTTCAGTGTTGGGTGACATGAAGCATGATTCTCTGCTATGACATGAAGCCTGATTCTCTGCTATGGGACCTCTCTCCTCTGTCTGGGTGCCGGGGCCTAAAAATATCTGACAGTGGCCTGTTCCAGTGTTGGGTGACATGAAGCATGATTCTCTGCTATGACATGAAGCCTGATTCTCTGCAATGGGACCTCTCTCCTCTGTCTGGGTGCCGGGGCCTAAACATATCTGACAGTGGCCTGTTCCAGTGTTGGGTGACATGAAGCATGATTCTCTGCTATAACATGAAGCCTGATTCTCTGCTATGGGACCTCTCTCCTCTGTCTAGGTGCCGAGGCCTAAAAATATCTGACAGTGGCCTGTTTCAGTGTTGGGTGACATGAAGCATGATTCTCTGCTATGACATGAAGCCTGATTCTCTGCTATGGGACCTCTCTACTCTGTCTGGGTGCTGGGGCCTAAAAATATCTGACAGTGGCCTGTTCCAGTGTTGGGTGACATGAAGCATGATTCTCTGCTATGACATGAAGCCTGATTCTCTGCTTTGGGACCTCTCTCCTCTGTCTGGGTGCCGGGGCCTAAACATATCTGACAGTGGCCTGTTCCAGTGTTGGGTGACATGAAGCATGATTCTCTGCTATAACATGAAGCCTGATTCTCTGCTATGGGACCTCTCTCCTCTGTCTGGGTGCCGGGGCCTAAACTTATCTGACAGTGGCCTGTTTCAGTGTTGGGTGACGTGAAGCCTGATTCTCTGCTATGACATGAAGCCTGAATCTCTGCTATGGGACCTCTCTCCTCTGTCTGGGTGCTGGGGCCTAAAAGTATCTGACAATGGCCTTTTCCAGTGGTAATTGACATGAAGACTGATTCTCTGCTATGACATGAAGCCTGATTCTCTTCTATGGGACCTCTCTTCAATTGATATTGGTTAATTTTTATTTATTTAATTTTTATTTTCATTCATTTCCCTATCCACATTTGTTTGCATGGGATTTACCTACATTTTGCTGCCTTTTGCAGCCCACTAGCCCTTTCCTGGGCTGTTTTACAGCCTTTTTTGTGCCGAAAAGTTCGGGTCCCCATTGACTTCAATGGGGTTCGGGGCGAAGTTCGGGTCGAGTTCGGATCCCGAACCCGAACATTTCCGGGAAGTTCGGCCAAACTTCTCGAACCCGAACATCCAGGTGTTGGCTCAACTCTACTCATGGTGCCTCTACTATCTAAATTACCTATCATCAAATAAAGGGGTTTAAGAGGACTTTTCACCACTCCTGATCTGCCTATTTAATCGCTACATGCATTCCTCATGTACTAACAATTCTGGAGCATCTATTCTTATGGCTCTATGTTATGCCATTCCTTTATTATTTGCACTAGAAGTTATGAATGAATTACTATTAGCCTTCAGTAAGGGTACAGAGAGGTGGTAACCAGTTGGGTGTGTGTACCTGCACAGTCTGAAAATGGCAGAACTGATTGGATAAAGTCAGTCTGTGCAGGTACACCCCCCCCCCCCAATCTGGTTACCTCCCCTCTGTACCCTTACTGAAGGCTAATAGCAATTTATTCATAACTTCTAGTAGAAATTAAAAAGGAATGAAACCATCATATTCTGATACCAGGAGCTGACTATTACATCTTGCCCTGCAGAAGCTGATTATTCGGAATATGTGGTATTTTAAACTTGTGCAAGCAAAATGTTTATATATATATATATATATATATATATATATATATATATATATACACTCACCTAAAGAATTATTAGGAACACCTGTTCTATTTCTCATTAATGCAATTATCTAGTCAACCAATCACATGGCAGTTGCTTCAATACATTTAGGGGTGTGGTCCTGGTCAAGACAATCTCCTGAACTCCAAACTGAATGTCAGAATGGGAAAGAAAGGTGATTTAAGCAATTTTGAGCGTGGCATGGTTGTTGGTGCCAGACGGGCCGGTCTGAGTATTTCACAATCTGCTCAGTTACTGGGATTTTCACGCACAACCATTTCTAGGGTTTACAAAGAATGGTGTGAAAAGGGAAAAACATCCAGTATGCGGCAGTCCTGTGGGCAAAAATGCCTTGTGGATGCTAGAGGTCAGAGGAGAATGGGCCGACTGATTCAAGCTGATAGAAGAGCAACGTTGACTGAAATAACCACTCGTTACAACCGAGGTATGCATCAAGGCATTTGTGAAGCCACAACACGCACAACCTTGAGGCGGATGGGCTACAACAGCAGAAGACCTCACCGGGTACCACTCATCTCCACTACAAATAGGAAAAAGAGGCTACACTTTGCACGAGCTCACCAAAATTGGACTGTTGAAGACTGGAAAAATGTTGCCTGGTCTGATGAGTCTCGATTTCTGTTGAGACATTCAAATGGTAGAGTCCGAATTTGGCGTAAACAGAATGAGAACATGTATCCATCCTCTAATGGCTACTTCCAGCAGGATAATGCACCATGTCACAAAGCTTGAATCATTTCAAATTGGTTTCTTGAACATGATAATGAGTTCACTGTACTAAAATGGCACCCACAGTCACCAGATCTCAACCCAATAGAGCATCTTTGGGATGTGGTGGAACGGGAGCTACGTGCCCTGGATGTGCATCCCTCAAATCTCCATCAACTGCAAGATGCTATCCTATCAATATGGGCCAACATTTCTAAAGAATGCTATCAGCACCTTGTTGAATCAATGCCACGTAGAATTAAGGCAGTTCTGAAGGCAAAAGACGGTCCAACACCGTATTAGTATGGTGTTCCTAATAATTCTTTAGGTGAGTGTATATATACACACAAATAAATTTCAAGTTCACTAATCTCGAAAAAAAATATAAGTATATATATATATATATATATTTATTTATTTTTTTTCGAGATAAGTGACCTTGAAATTTGTTTTGTGCCCGATTTAATTAAATTTGTTAAAAAATAAAACTTGTGTCCGAATCGATTACACACAAATCAGATACGCTCCAATTAGCATGAAAATTGGAATTTGACACTCCAAGGTCTCCTAGGACTCAGATTTTTTATATTTTCATTATCTCTTTTTTTTTATTAAATTTTTTGACAAATTTTTGCTGTCCTTTTTCTTCTTTCCCCCACTTTTCAGCTATTGAACAGAATGACAACAATAGAAAATAATGTCAACAAGACACTGACATGTATAGCTATGTGTAAATGTTGTCATGAACCAGCGGGTGTGGACCCACTGCACCACGTGACCAACCGCCTCTAAAGCGCATTGTCTAAGTGAACAATAAAAAAAAGAACAGAGTTTTGTTGGGACCAAGCATCCAAAAATTAAGCCCTAACTGAGGCAGATCCATGCGGCCGTTTCTACACATGCATGATAGCATCAGAAAAAAGATATGCTTGCTCTGCACAAGCATCCTAAAATTATGCATTAATAGGTTCAGAATGCCTGCCCATATTTATACACGCACAGTTGTCAGAAAAAAGAGTGGCTTGTTGTGAACAACCCTTGAAACATTCTCCCTTTTAATTGGGAGCAGCAGCAGTGCAGTGTGGATTTGGAGAGTGTAAGGTAATAGTGTCATGTAGCCGCAATAGTAGCAGCATCTGTAGCAACATAGCATGTAATAGACAGGGCAATAGATATGTGTGTGGCTGCTTAGGGGTAGTAGTGGTGGAAGCTATGTAGCGGTAATAATAATGGCAGTAGAGGTAAAGGAAGTAGCATAGAGGGATTAGAAGCAGGGAGTAGCAACCTCTTTGGTGGCAGCAGCAGTCATACAGTAAGAAACATGATGGTAATAAGGCAGACAGCAGCAGTGGCATGTTGGGGCACCAGCATCAATGACAGATCTATTCATCGACCTTCGGCTGTAGGAGTGTGAAAAGCCTTATGGATTCATGCTGCGTTCATTTTGACAAAAGTGTATTATTGTACACTGGTGGAGGACAACTTTGTCCATTTGTCATAATTAGTGTTGAGCAAATCAAAGTATCCAAGTGGACTTTGATCCGTTTTCAGGGAGAATGTGAATCCCTGCAAAGCCGAATTTCCTTGTGCTTTGTGTTAACAAATAAATTTTTCCTGAAATACATAGTAACTTAGTAACTTCGTTTATAAGGCTGTAAAAAAGACATCTGTCCATCCAGTTCAGCCTGTTATCTTATAAAACAACTGTGAGGTAGAAGCCAATTCTCCTCACTTTAGGGGAAAAAATTCCTTCTCGACTCCAATCAGGCAATCAGAATAACTCCCTGGATCAACAACCCATCTCTAGTAGCTATAACCTATAATATTATTGCACTCCAGAAATACATCCACGTCCATCTTGAACTCTTTTAGTGAACTCACGATCACCACCTCCTCAGACAGAGAGTTCCATAGTATCACTGCTCTTACTGTAAAGAATCCTCTTCTATGTTTGTGTACAAAACTTCTTTCCTCCTGACTCAGAGGATGTCCCCTGATCACAGTCACAGTCCTGGGAATAAATAGATGATGGGAGAGATCTTTGTACTGACCACTGATATATTTATACATACAGTAGTTAGTAGATCTCCCCTAAGTCATCTTTTTTCTAAACAGAATAACCCTAATTTTAATAATCGTTCTGGGTACTGTAGTCCACCCATTATAGTTATTACTTTAGTTGCCCTCCTCTGAACCCTCTCCAACTCCGCTATGTCTGCCTGTTGACAGGAGCCCAGAACTGTCAACAGTACCCCATGTGTGGTCTAACTAGTGATTTGTAAAGTGACAGGACTATGTTCTCATTACTGGCATCTATGCCCCTTTTGATGCAAACCATTATTTTATTGGACTTGGCAGCAGCTGCCTGACACTGGCTTCTACCGCTTAGTATGCTGTTCACTAAAATTTCTAAGTCCATTTCCATGTCAGTGTTACCCAGTGTTTTACCATTTTAGTATGTACTGGTGACATGTATTTTTCCTTCCCATATGCATAACCTTACATTTGTCAGTGTTAAACCTCATTTGCCACTTTTCTGCCCAAGCCTCCAATCTATCCAGATCCATCTGTAGCAGTATACTGTCCTCTGTAACATATATATATATATATATATTATACTGTCCTCTGTAGTGTGTTTATATATATATATATATATATATATATATATATGCAAAAAAAAGGGGGTTAGTCAGCACCTCCCAGTGCGCAGGTGCACGCCGCCATGGCAAAGACCTAGAGGGAAAAAGAGACAATGCAGCAGCACCCTGCAAATCAGATAAAGTACAATAATGCCAAAAATTATGGTGCTAATGCTACACTTATTTATAAAGTGAGATGCTTGGCCAATGCATTTTGTACAAAACCATCTGAGCCCGTCTGCCGTACGTCAAGGCGATCTCTGTTAGACGGGTCCTAACACTAAATACAGTGGGATGCGAAAGTTTGGGCAACCTTGTTAATCGTCATGATTTTCATGTATAAATCGTTGGTTGTTACGATAAAACATGTCAATTAAATATATCATATAGGAGACACACACAGTGATATTTGAGAAGTGAAATTAAGTTTATTGGATTTACAGAAAGTGTGCTATAATTGTTTAAACAAAATTAGGCAGGTGCTTAAATGTGGGCACTGTTGTCATTTTATTGATTCCAAAACCTTTAGAACTAATTATTGGAACTCAAATTGGCTTGGTAAGCTCAGTGACCCCTGACCTACATACACAGGTGAATCCAATTATGAGAAAGAGTATTTAAGGGGGTCAATTGTAAGTTTCCCTCCTCTTTTAATTTTCTCTGAAGAGTAGCAACATGGGGGTCTCAAAACAACTCTCAAATGACCTGAAGACAAAGATTGTTCACCATCATGGTTTAGGGGAAGGATACAGAAAGCTGTCTCAGAGATTTCAGCTGTCTGTTTCCACAGTTAGGAACATATTGAGGAAATGGAAGACCACAGGCTCAGTTCAAGTTAAGGCTCGAAGTGGCAGACCAAGAAAAATCTTGGATAGACAGAAGCGACGAATGGTGAGAACAGAGTCAACCCACAGAGTCAATTGACATTTTTTTATTGTAACAACCAACGATTTATACAGGAAAGTCATGACGAGTAACAAGGTTGCCCAAACTTTCGCATCCCACTGTACTACCTGTTATGCGCCATAATGGCTAATTGCCATTATGGCGCATAACAGGTCGTATTTAGTGTTAGGACCCGTCTAACAGAGATCGCCTTGACGTACGGCAGACGGGCTCAGATGGTTTTGTACAAAATGCATTGGCCAAGCATCTCACTTTATAAATAAGCGTAGCATTAGCACCATAATTTTTGGCATTATTGTACTTTATCTGATTTGCAGGGTGCTGCTGCATTGTCTCTTTTTCCATATATATATATATATATATATATATATCCATAGAAAGGGTCAGGCAGCACTCCTTAATAAACAGCTGTAGCTGTGCAGGTGCCCGCGGTGGTCCCCCGATACAGGACAGGATAAACAACACAGAAAATCCGCAGCACTCCTTGAAGTAAAAAATGTGCAGTTTATTCACACATGCAAAAAAAGACAACGTTTCGGTTCTCTCACAGAACCTTTCTCAAGTCAAGTCATATATATACAGTTGCAAGAAAAAGTATGTGAACCCTTTGGAATGATATGGATTTCTGCACAAATTGGTCATAAAAAGTGATCTGATCTTCATCTAAGTCACAACTATAGACAATCACAGTCTGCTTAAACTAATAACACACAGATAACTGAATTGGCAGCTCTCAATGTCTCCGGGGATAATTTTGGTACCGCCCAAAGTCGGGACCCAACTCTATCCCGCGCCTGGGAAAATGTGTTAATAGTAGATGGTGAACCACAACAACCTGGGGCAGAGTCAGTGTTTCCCCGTTTTGTGGTTCATCAGGATATGTTGTATCCGGTAAACCAACTATGGGTTGAGCCTATTGAACAGTTGGTGGTCCCCAAGGCTTATCGCAAGCTTGTGTTAGATCTAGCCCACCAACACGTTCTTGGGGGTCACCTGGAGCTGCAGAAAATTCAGGATCGTATTCTACAGCGGTTTTACTGCCCCATCATAATCAAAGAAGTGGAAGAGTTTTGTAAGTCTTGCCTGACCTGCCAGATAACTAGCCCCCAGCCACATTTCCGTAAACCCCTAGTACCTCTCCCAATTATCGAAGTACCGTTTGACCAAATAGCTATGGACCTCATAGGCCCAGTACCAAAGTCCGCCAGAGAGCATCAACACATCTTAGTCATTCTAGACTACGCCACTCGGTACCCGGAGGCGGTGCCACTGCGACATACCTCGGCCAAACTCATAGCTAAGGAATTAATGGAGATGTTTTCCCGAGTAGGACTACCTAAAGAGGTTCTGACTGATCAAGTGACCCCTTTTATGTCCAAGGTGATGAGGGAACTCTGTAAGTTGCTGCACATAAAACAGCTAAGCACGTCCGTTTACCATCCACAAACGGACGGTCTGGTAGAAAGGTTAAACCAAACATTAAAAAATATGTTGAAAAGGGTGGTGGCTAAAGATGGGAAGGACTTTGACCTCCTTCTGCCCTATCTTATGTTCTCAGTGCGAGAGGTACCCCAGGCCTCTACTGGGTTCTCGCCATTCGAAGTACTATATGGCAGACATCCTCGTGGTCTCTTGGATATGGCCAAAGAGGCGTGGGAACAACAACCCACTCTACATAAAAGTGTAATTGAGTACATTACCCAGATGCAAGATCGTATAGAGACAGTGTTGCCTCTTGTTGGGGAGCACATGGAGGCAGCTCAGCGAGCCCAGAGTCGGGTCTATAATCGGCAGGCTCGGGTCCGGGTTTTGGTTCTGGTGACGACCGTGGGCAGTAAGTTCCTGGCTAATTGGCAGGGGCCCTACAAGGTACTCGAGAAAATTGGAGATGTAAACTACAAGGTACACCAGCCAGGGCGGTTTACCATGTAAATTTACTCAAACCGTGGAAAGATAGGGAAACCTGTACAGAAGACAGCCCGCGGCCAGGTTTTCTAAGAGAAGAGGTACCGGCCCCTCTGTCTGATGCAAGAGAGGCGGCTGCCACAGTAAAAATTGCTGACAGACTATTGGGTCTATTTTGGCGTGCATATGACTTTTTGATCGCTTGCTATTACAATTTTTGTGATGTAAGGTGACAAAAAAATACCTTTTTTTGCACTGTTTTTATTTATTTTTTGGACCATGTATATCTGAGGGGTTAGGTCATGGGGTATTTTTATAGAGCAGATTCTTACGGACGCTGCGATACCTAATATGTCTACTTTATTATTTATTTTAGTTTAAAAAAATATATATAAAAAAAAAAAATTGTTTTAGTGTCTCAAGTCTGAGAACCATAGTTTTTTTTACGATTGTCAGTGGCTAAATGGAATTAAAATTGGGGAAGGTGATTATAAATTTAGTACTCCATGGAAGTGTGGTACTCCCTGAAGCAACCGTCAATGCAGAGGCCCGGATGATCGGGACACGTGTCACACTGAGTGGTGGTGTCCTTCTGTATCCCCCTCCTGTTACACACTCTGCACTTTTTTTTGGGACCGTCCCTTCTTTCCAGTATGGGGGACCACACCTGGAACCTGTTGGCCAGGGACGATCCGGCCGCCTCCAGTTCCCGTGGTATTCCGGCCTGCTCTTTCCCGGTCAGAAAAGATCAGGGCCTTGAGGACTGCCTCATAGAACTGAAGGAATTTCCCTGTGTTGCCAGCGCTCTGGGACAGCACAAAAGAGTTGTACAAGGCAACATGTACCAAGTAGACCGCAACTTTTTTGTACCATGCCCGGGTTTTGCACATGGCATTATATGGCTTGAGGACTTGATCAGAGAGATCAACTCCTCCCATATACGGATTGTAGTCGACGATACAATCGGGCTTGAGGACCGTTGCCGCGGTACCTCGTATAGGGACGGGGGGATGCCGTTACTGTGAATTGTGGACAGTACAAGGACATCCCTCTTGTCCTTATATCTGACCAGCTACAGGTTTCCAGTGGTAAGGGCACAGGTCTCACCCCTGGGGATAGGTACCTGGAGGGGGTGGGTAGGGAGGCCGCGTTGATTTTTCCGCACAGTCCCACAAGCGGACGTGGATCTGGCGGCAAGGGACTGGAACAAGGGGATACTAGTATAAAAGTTATCCACGTACAGGTGGTAACCTTTATCTAGCAGTGGGTGCATAAGGTTCCACACAAGTTTCCCGCTAACACCCAGAGTGGGGGGACATTCTGGGGTTTCAATACGGGAATCTCGCTCCTCCTACACACGAAACTTGTAAGTGTACCCTGAGGTACTCTCACAAAGTTTGTACAGCTTCACGCCATACCTCGCCCGCTTAGAGGGAACATACTGGCGGAAAATGAGTCTCCCCTTGAAAACAATGAGAGACTCATCAACCGCGACCTCCCTTCCAGGTACATAGGCCTCCAAAAAGTTGGCCCCAAAGTGATCAATGACCGGCCTGATTTTGTACAGGCGGTCATAGGCAGGATCGCCTTGGGGGGGGACATGCTGCATTATCTGCATAATGCAGGCATTTCCAGATGGCCTCAAACCGGGTATGTTTCATGGCCGCACTTTAAAGTGTGGTCTGGTAGAGGATGTCCCCACTCCAGTAATGCCTGACACTAGGTTTTTTGACTAGGCCCATGTGCAGCACGAGGCCCCAAAATGTCCTCATCTCGGCTGCACTGACCGGAGTCCAGCCACCGGCCCTAGCCAAAAAGGAGCCCGGGTGTTGAGCAATGAACTGTTGGGCGAACAGGTTCGTTTGGTCCACCATCAGATTCACAAAGTGGTCTCTGAAAAAAAAGACTAAAATAGTCTTATTCAGTAAAGCCCACTGTGGGAATCTGGATTCCTGGTTGGCCAACAAAATCAGGAATCGCAGGCTCAAAATGCTCTGGGGTACACCATGCAAGTTCACAGGTAGGGGGCTCCGGTGGAATTAACTGGTGGGCCGGAAAACTAGTACGAGCGCCAGAGCTTCTCGTACTAGTGTGGGCCACAGGGTTCCTAGCATGGCGGTCCCCTTGCTCTGCCTGGCGGCGTCTCCGCCGCCTTGGGGGCTCATCATCATCGCTATATAATGAGGAGTATGCTGATGACAAAAGGAAAGTGGGGTCATCCTCGTCCTCACTGGGGCTCTCGGAGTCGGATGCAAGCTGGGAGTATGCCTCCTTGGCCGAGAACATCCAAAACAGAACATTCAAACTCGCTGATCAGCCGTCCGAAGCTGATCAGTGGTGGGGTGTGCGATGCGCTAACAGTGGCCGGATGCTAAGAGTGCCGGCCACTAAAAAAAAAAACTGCTTGCGCCCCTGGGGGTCTAGGTTCACACAGCTGTGCTGTGGACCCCAGACACCCGATTAGGGTGATGCAACAAAAACCTTTTTTTTTGTTTTTTACCACTAAACTTTCCCTGAATATCCCTGCCTAGCCTAACCTTTCACTAAATACCTTTTAGTGTCAGATGGCACTGTGGAGGGTCAGAAGGGGGTGCTGGCTCTGGAGATCGATGCAGCTACCGGAGCCAGCTACCGGACACAGAAAGGAGGAGGAGAGGATCTCTGCAATAATTTTAACCGCCCGCCCTGCAGCAAATCAGAGCCGATCCTGAAAGGGGATGTCACCATCACCTCTCAGGATCGCAGGATGGTGATTGGTGGTGTATTATCACACCACCGATCACCATCCTGTTCCGGGTTATCGGGTCCCCATAGACCCGAATAATCCGGAAACGCAGCAAACCTGAGGTTTGCTGCGATCGCCGACACACTTGGCTGGTCATAGGACCCGGCATTGTCCCAGGGTGCCTGCTCAATGCAGCACGGCGGTGATCGGAAATACACAGGGCGTACAGGTATGCCCTGCGTCCTTAAGTACCAGGATATCAGGGCATACCTGTACGCCCTGTGTCCTTAAGAGGTTAACCCAATTTTAGTAGTTTCTGCAATCTCCTTAGATGTTTTCTCTGCTTGATGTATGCCAATTATTTGACCCTTCTCAAACAGACTAACATCTTTTCCCACGACCACGAGATGTGTCTTTCGACATGGTTGTTTAAGAAATGATAAGCAACTCATTGCACCAGTTGGGGTAAAATAACTTGCTGCCAGCTGAAAGATAATCGCCCATGCAGTAATTATACTCTAGGAGGCTCATACCTATTTGCTTAGTTAAATCTAGGTGGCAACTTTTTTTTTTTGTACAGGCAGTGTATATACACTGCTCAAAAAAATAAAGGGAACACTTAAACAACACAATGTAACTCCAAGTCAATCACACTTCTGTGAAATCAAACTGTCCACTTAGGAATCAACACTGAGTGACAATCAATTTCACATGCTGTTGTGCAAATGGGATAGACAACAGGTGGAAATTATAGGCAATTAGCAAGACACCCCCAATAAAGGAGTGGTTCTGCAGGTGGTGACCACAGACCGCTTCTCAGTTCCTATGCTTCCTGGCTGATGTTTTGGTCACTTTTGAATGCTGGCGGTGCTTTCACTCTAGTGGTAGCATGAGACAGAGTTTACAACCCACACAAGTGGTTTAGGTAGTGCAGCTTATCCAGGATGGCACATCAATGCGTGCTGTGGCAAGAAGGTTTGCTGTGTCTGTCAGAGTAGTGTCCAGAGCATGGAGGCGCTACCAGGAGACAGGCCAGTAAATCAGGAGACGTGGAGGAGGCCGTAGGAGGGCAACAACCCAGCAGCAGGACCACTATCTCCGCCTTTGTGCAAGGAGGAACAGGAGGAGCACTGCCAGAGCCCTGCAAAATGACCTCCAGCAGGCCACAAATGTGCATGTGTCTGCTCAAACGGTCAGAAACAGACTCCATGAGGGTGATATGAGGGCCCGACGTCCACAGGTGGGGGTTGTGCTTACAGCCCAACACCGTGCAGGACGTTTGGCATTTGCCAGAGAACACCAAGATTGGCAAATTCGCCACTGGCGCCCTGTGCTCTTCACAGATGAAAGCAGGTTCACACTGAGCACATGTGACAGACGTGACAGAGTCTTGAGACGCCGCGGAGAACGTTCTGCTGCCTGTAACATCCTCCAGCATGACTGGTTTGGCATTGGGTCAGTAATGGTGTGGGGTGGCATTTCTTTGGAGGGCCGCACAGCCCTCCATGTGCTCGCCAGAGGTAGCCTGACTGCCATTAGGTACCGAGATGAGATCCTCAGACCCCTTGTGAGACCATATGCTGGTGCGGTTGGCCCTGGGTTCCTCCTAATGCAAGACAATGCTAGACCTCATGTGGCTGGAGTGTGTCAGCAGTTCCTGCAAGACGAAGGCATTGATGCTATGGACTGGCCCGCCCGTTCCCCAGACCTGACTCCAATTGAGCACATCTGGGACATCATGTCTCGCTCTATCCACCAACGTCACGTTGCACCACAGACTGTCCAGGAGTTGGCAGATACTTTAGTCCAGGTCTGGGAGGAGATCCCTCAGGAGACCGTCCACCACCTCATCAGGAGCATGCACGGGCGTTGTAGGGAGGTCATACAGGCACGTGGAGGCCACACACACTACTGAGCCTCATTTTGACTTGTTTTAAGGACATTAAATCAAAGTTGAATCAGCCTATAGTGTGTTTTTCCACTTTAATTTTAAGTGTGACTCCAAATCCAGACCTCCATGGGTTGAAAAATCTGATTTCCATTTTTTTATTTTTGTGTGATTTTGTTGTCAGCACATTCAACTATGTAAAGAACAAAGTATTTCAGAAGAATATTTAATTAATTCAGATCTAGGATGTGTTATTTTTGTGTTCCCTTTATTTTTTTGAGCAGTGTATATATATATATATATATATATATATATATATATACAGTACAGACCAAAAGTTTGGACACACCTTCTCATTCAAAGAGTTTTCTTTATTTTCATGACTATGAAAATTGTAGATTCACACTGAAGGCATCAAAACTATGAATTAACACATGTGGAATTATATTCATAACAAACAAGTGTGAAACAACTGAAAATATGTCATATTCTAGGTTCTTCAAAGTAGCCACCTTTTGCTTTGATTACTGCTTTGCACACTCTTGGCATTCTCTTGATGAGCTTCAAGAGGTAGTCCCCTGAAATGGTTATCACTTCACAGGTGTGCCCTGTCCGGTTTAATAAGTGAGATTTCTTGCCTTATAAATGGGGTTGGGACCATCAGTTGCGTTGAGGAGAAGTCAGGTGGATACACAGCTGATAGTCCTACTGAATAGACTGTTAGAATTTGTATTATGGCAAGAAAAAAGCAGCTAAGTAAAGAAAAACAAGTGGCCATCATTACTTTAAGAAATTAAGGTCAGTCAGTCAGCCGAAAAATTGGGAAAACTTTGAAAGTAAGGGCTATTTGACCATGAAGGAGAGTGATGGGAAGCTGCTCCAGATGACCTGGCCTCCACAGTCACCGGACCTGAACCCAATCGAGATGGTTTGGGGTGAGCTGGACCGCAGAGTGAAGGCAAAAGGGCCAACAAGTGCTAAGCATCTCTGGGAACTCCTTCAAGACTGTTGGAAGACCATTTCAGGGGACTACCTCTTGAAGCTCATCAAGAGAATGCCAAGAGTGTGCAAAGCAGTAATAAAAGCAAAAGGTGGCTACTTTGAAGAACCTAGAGACATATTTTCAGTTGTTTCACACTTGTTTGTTATGTATATAATTCCACATGTGTTAATTCATAGTTTTGATGCCTTCATAGTCATGAAAATAAAGAAAACTCTTTGAATGAGAAGGTGTGTCCAAACTTTTGGTCTGTACTGTGTATATACAGGGAGTGCAGAATTATTAGGCAAGTTGTATTTTTGAGGATTAATTTTATTATTGAACAACAACCATGTTCTCAATGAACCCAAAAAACTCATTAATATCAAAGCTGAATATTTTTGGAAGTAGTTTTTAGTTTGTTTTTAGTTTTAGCTATTTTAGGGGGATATCTGTGTGTGCAGGTGACTATTACTGTGCATAATTATTAGGCAACTTAACAAAAAACAAATATATACCCATTTCAATTATTTATTTTTACCAGTGAAACCAATATAACATCTCAACATTCACAAATATACATTTCTGACATTCAAAAACAAAACAAAAACAAATCAGTGACCAATATAGCCACCTTTCTTTGCAAGGACACTTAAAAGCCTGCCATCCATGGATTCTGTCAGTGTTTTGATCTGTTCACCATCAACATTGCGTGCAGCAGCAACCACAGCCTCCCAGACACTGTTCAGAGAGGTGTACTGTTTTCCCTCCTTGTAAATCTCACATTTGATGATGGACCACAGGTTCTCAATGGGGTTCAGATCAGGTGAACAAGGAGGCCATGTCATTAGATTTTCTTCTTTTATACCCTTTCTTGCCAGCCACGCTGTGGAGTACTTGGACGCGTGTGATGGAGCATTGTCCTGCATGAAAATCATGTTTTTCTTGAAGGATGCAGACTTCTTCCTGTACCACTGCTTGAAGAAGGTGTCTTCCAGAAACTGGCAGTAGGACTGGGAGTTGAGCTTGACTCCATCCTCAACCCGAAAAGGCCCCACAAGCTCATCTTTGATGATACCAGCCCAAACCAGTACTCCACCTCCACCTTGCTGGCGTCTGAGTCGGACTGGAGCTCTCTGCCCTTTACCAATCCAGCCACGGGCCCATCCATCTGGCCCATCAAGACTCACTCTCATTTCATCAGTCCATAAAACCTTAGAAAAATAAGTCTTGAGATATTTCTTGGCCCAGTCTTGACTTTTCAGCTTGTGTGTCTTGTTCAGTGGTGGTCGTCTTTCAGCCTTTCTTACCTTGGCCAAGTCTCTGAGTATTGCACACCTTGTGCTTTTGGGCACTCCAGTGATGGTGCAGCTCTGAAATATGGCCAAACTGGTGGCAAGTGGCATCTTGGCAGCTGCACGCTTGACTTTTCTCAGTTCATGGGCAGTTATTTTGCGCCTTGGTTTTTCCACACGCTTCTTGCGACCCTGTTGACTATTTTGAATGAAACGCTTGATTGTTCCATGATCACGCTTCAGAAGCTTTGCAATTTTAAGAGTGCTGCATCCCTCTGCAAGATATCTCACTATTTTTGACTTTTCTGAGCCTGTCAAGTCCTTCTTTTGACCCATTTTGCCAAAGGAAAGGAAGTTGCCTAATAATTATGCACACCTAATATAGGGTGTTGATGTCATTAGACCACACCCCTTCTCATTACAGAGATGCACATCACCTAATATGCTTAATTGGTAGTAGGCTTTCGAGCCTATACAGCTTGGAGTAAGACAACATGCATAAAGAGGATGATGTGGTCAAAATACTCATTTGCCTAATAATTCTGCACGCAGTGTATATATATATATATATATATATATATGTTATACTGTCCACTTCAGTGTTACTTTACACAGTTTAGTGTTATCTGCAAAAATTGATATTTTAATGTGCAAGCCTTCTACAAGATCATTAATAAATATATTGAAGAGAATAGGGCCTAATACTGAACCCTGAGGTACTCCACAAGTGACAGTGACCCAATCTGTGTGTGTACCATTAATATCGACCCTCTATTTTCCATCACTGAGCCAGTTACTTACCCACATACAGACATTTTCTCCCATTCCAAGCATTCACATTTTATGTGATACAGTATGAAATGGTTTGGAGAAGTCCAAATATACGATATTGATTGATTTGCCGCGGTCAATGGCAATAATGGCTGTAAAAAATAAAAGATTGATACTTACCTCATCCAGCGCAAAATCTCGTGCATGGTCATGTATGACGTCCCCACGCCAGCTAGTGTGATGACTTCATCACATGCGCAGGATCTTAATTAGAGATGTCGCGAACATAAAATTTTCCGTTCGCGAATGGTGAACGTGAATTTACGCAAATGTTCGCGAACTGCCATAGACTTCAATAGACAGGCGAATTTTAAAACCCACAGGGACTCTTTTTGGCCACAATAGTGGTTGGAAAAGTTGTTTCAAGGGGACTAACACCTGGACTGTGGCATGCCGGAGGGGGATCCATGGCAAAATTCCCATGGAAAAAAGTTCCTAATGGTTGTATTGCTAGAATTGATGAATATAGCGAATATAGCACTATATTCTCAATCTTCGTTATATTCTAGCAATACAACCATTAGGAACCCAGCTCTAAGTTGAATTCGCAATGCGATTAATATAACCTGTATTAATCGCATTGCGATTACAACTTAATCAAATTTGTGACACTGCAGCTTACGAATGAATCTAAGATGGATGCTGTCCTTGCTTTTTGATAGGAGGTGGGAGGGTCTGGGAGGGAGGCTATGCTGATTGGCTGGAATGTGTCTGCTGACTGTGAGGTACAGGGTCAAAGTTTGCTCAATGATGATGTATAGGGGGCGGACCGAACATCGCATATGTTCGCCCGCCGCGGCGAACGCGAACAAGCTATGTTCGCCGGGAACTGTTCGCCGGCGAATAGTTCGGGACATCTCTAATCTTAATCAAGATGGCTGTGGTGGCCTCTTCTTGTTCAAATGGGTAAGGTAGGTATTATTTTTTTTTTTAACTGACTAACCCCTGAAAGCCCTAATTTTTCATCCCATATGCAGTGATCAGCGATGAATATGGCATCTCAGGGGTTCAATGATGGGGGAAGGCGCAGTCGCAGTTTGCCATCTTTGCAGTCGCTACTTACAAAGATATGCGCTTTCAGACAAAGTAATTCATCGTAAAGCGAATTTCTTTGTGAAATTCGGCGAAGCATCCGAATCAAATTTTTGTAAACTTCGCTCATCACTAGTCATAATGCCACCTGTCGCGCTGAAAAAAAACTTCTCTGAGGTGACACTGGATGCTGGGTAAGGCAATGTAGAGAGAGTATACTTAAACTGTTTCGGACACTGTTTCAATTTCCCTGCCCAGAAGTCCATGTGTTCAGGGAACACGGTATGCCCTGGAGAAAGACCAGAGTACAGGTAAAATTCAACCTGGGTTTTCAGATGGTGTGTCTCTGTTTGCTCATTTGCATCAGCCTGGTGCGGCACATTGAAATAATGTCTCCATCTTGTTGATGACACTGAAGCACACGCCATCAGATCCATAAAGGATTCAGAATTCATTGTACCAAGTGGTACAGAAGTAGCTAAACCCCCAGCAACTTGGCCAGGTGGGGTTTGAGCTTGCACACCAACAGCATTGTTGGGAGTGTAGAGTTGTCTCCGGGCCACATTTTCTGTGATTAATGCCTTACAACGGAGTGGAGGAGGAGTAGTCTGAGTGGGAGAAGCAGTAAATGATGATGACGATGAAAAGGGCAATGCAATAAATGTGGATACAGCCTGGCTGCTGCAGAGGAGACCAGGAGAAAGAGGTCACTTTTGTTTCGCTAGCTGGAGGCCACTTCTTTTTTTCCTACTGGATTGGGTGATGCTGCTTTATGTGTTACAATGGAGCGGTGATGCTTACTTTTATGTTTGAACTTCTACAGCTTATTTTAATGCTACAGATCTGGCACGTTTTCAGCCTGCACCCACAGTATGAGCTGCATCAACCAGTTCCCGAGTTCAACATAGTAGAAGCATACCTGGCCAGGTATAAGAATGCAATATTTGTAGTAAAATGTCTTTGAACTACAGTCTGATGCAGTAATGCCTTCAATAACAGTGGTATAACAATGCAATGTTTGCAGTAAAATGCCTTTTAATAATACAGGTATAAAAAGAATGTTATTGTCATAAAATGTTTTTGCTAAAACTGAATGCTATGTTGTGGGAATATGCAACACATTTAAAGGGCATGTGTCTACATATTTGTACCTATGAAACTGGCTAACCTGTTGCATGTGCACTTGGTAGCTGAAGGCATCTGTGTTGATCCCATGTTCATATATGCCTGCTTTTCTAAGAAAAATGTTGTTTTAATATAAGCAAACAAGCCTCTAGGAGCAATGGGGACATTGCCATTAAACATAGAGGCTCAGCTCTGTCTCTAACTGCCCTACCCTCCATACTTTGATTGACAGGACCAGGTATTAAGTATTCACTGTCGGGCCCTGTTAATTAAAGTGCATATACGGCAGTTGCAGAGAAAGCAGAGCCTTTAGGTATAACGGTAACACCCCCGTTTTTCCTAGAGACCAATTTGCATACATTAAAACATAATTTTTCTCAGCAATGTGGGCATATACACTTCCTATCCCAAAAAAAAGTCGCCACCAAAAAAATAAATAAAGGTCACACACTAATATTTTGTTGAACCGCCATTAGCTTTGATTATGGCACGCATTCGCCGTGGCATTGTTTCGATAAGCTTCTGCAATGTCACAAGATTTATTTCCATCCAGTTTTGAATTAATTTTTCACCAAGATCTTGCATTGATGATGGTAGAGTCTAACCGATTCTCCAGCCCATCCTAAAGATTCTCAATGGGGTTAAGGTCTGGACTCTGTGGTGGCCAATCCATGTGTGAAAATGATGTCTCATGCTCCCTGAAGCACTCTTTCACAATTTAAACCCGATGAATCCTGGCATTGTCATCTTGGAATATGCCCGTGCCATCAGGGAAGAAAAAAATCCATTGATGGAATAACCAGGTCGTTCAGGTAGTCAGCTGACCTCATTCTTGGAGCACATACTGTTGCTGAACCTAGACCCGACCAACTGCAGTAACCCCAGATCATAGCACTGCCCCCACAGGCTTGTACAGTAGGCACTAGGCATGATGGGCACATCACTTTATCTGCCTCTCTTCTTACCCTGATGCGCCCATCACTCTGGAACAGGGTAAATCTTGACTCATCAGACCACAAGACCTTCTTCCATTGCTCCAGAGTCCAATCTTTATGCTCTCTAGCAAATTGAAGCCTTTTTTTCTGGTTTGCCTCACTGATTAGTGGTTTTCTTATGGCTACACAGCTGTTCAGTCCCAATCCCTTGAGTTCCCTTCACATTGTGCATGTGGAAATGCTCTTACTTTCACTATTAAACATAGCCCTGAGTTCTACTGTTGTTTTTCTTTGATTTGATTTCACCAAACATCACGATCATTCAGGATTTTTTTCCCGCCACATTTCTTCCTTGAATACGATGGGTCCCCACTATCCTTCCAGTTTTTAATAATGTGTTGGACAGTTCTAAACCCAATTTTAGTAGTTTCTGCAATCTCCTTAGATGTTTTCTCTGCTCAATGCATGCCAATGATTTGACCCTTCTCAAACTGACTAACATCTTTTCCACGACCACAAGATGTGTCTTTCGACATGGTGTTTTAAGAAATGATAAGCAACTCATTGCACCATTTGGGGTTAAATAACTTGTTGCCAGCTGAGAGATAATCGCCCATGCGGTAATTATCCAATAGGAGGCTCATACCTATTTGCTTAGTTAAATCCAGGTGGTGACTTTTTTTTTGGACAGCACCTGCGGCACCTAAGTTGTTTAGAGGGAAGGAGCTCTATTAGCCTCGGATGAGATTGTGGTTAGCCTATATCTGAGCATGCGGGAAGCGGCCTAATTAAGGCCCAAGACTTGCCTCCAGTGTTTTCTAATAGGCTGTGCCTCTGGCCTGCTGATGGATGTCAGTATAGCACTGATAGTAAAATACATTGCACTGTATGAACAGTGCAATGTATTTTTAATAGAGATCAACAATTGCCTATTATAGTCCCCTTAAAAGTTATTAAATAAAAACAAAATCAAAGTAAATAAAATACACTTTTCTGATTTTTTTTCCTGGAATTATTACTATGACTATAGGGGGCTTTACTACTACTGGGGAACCATAGGAGGCTTCATAACAGAGGGAATTTATTATTAGTGAAAGCATTAAAGAGGGCTTTAATTTTACTGGATCCCCCTGGTGTGTGTGTGGGCGGGGGGGGGGGGGCATAGTACTACTGAGGACAGTTTAGGGAATTATTACTACTGGGGGCACTATAGGGGGTTGTATTACCACTGGGGCACTGTAGGGGCACTCTGCTTGGCACAATTACTTTTAGATGGCAATAGTATTTTCAGGGGGACTATCTTCACAGCACTATTTTTTCTGCAGTGTAGCATTTGGGTGATTGGGGAATTCAAGAGTACAGCGGCAGAGTGTTGGTGGAGGTGGCAGAA
This sequence comes from Bufo bufo, assembly GCF_905171765.1. NCBI lineage: Eukaryota > Metazoa > Chordata > Amphibia > Anura > Bufonidae > Bufo > Bufo bufo. The sequence goes on along the minus strand of NC_053392.1, from coordinate 561,915,922 downwards.
ACTATTGGGGAACCAGGATGAGGAGTTTGTGTTGCGGAGATGGAAAGGATGTTTGAAAATGTGTCTAACTCTAAGATGTGGCAATAAGAGGTTGTCATGGAAGTTTGAACCAAATGGAGATAAGGAAAGAAAATGTCTACTTTAGAGATGTCACTATATATAATAGATATATAGTTCTATATTCTCCTGTATTTTGTATCGCTGAAAGACAAGGCGGCATGCTGATGAAAGGCCTTGGTGCTATAGTGCTATGACCCGCATACAACATGAAACTACTTTATTTTTTACCCATGGCTGACATAAGTTCCTTATCCACCCCTATTGTCTGGGAGGTTAAACATTAAGCTAAAAGTAGGAAACGTAATAAAATAAATAAAATAACTACTAGCACTCACCTGTCAAATCCTTTAAATCCTCTGCTGTCCTGGTGGTCTCCTGATGTACATACTAGCTTCTTAGATAATAAAGATCAGTGGGGACCCTGCAGCATCAGTGTTGGAGCTGCAGGGGATTTAACAGCTGAGTAATAGTAACATTTTCTTTTCTTAGCTTAAGTTCTTAAACTCCTAGACAACCCACCCCTTTAACATGATGCCAATAAAACAAAACACACTATCAAGCAGTTAGCTGACAATTGTTGCCTACTATTTATTTATGTCGATTCTGTAACCTAGACCATATGTGGTTTCATTGCTTTTTCATCTTCAGGGGACAATGAAACTGCAAAGGATACCTAGAAAAAGGAACAACTAATGAAATCTGAGACTGAGTGATGAACCCTTAAATCCCCATCTCAGCTTTTATAGCTTAGAAAATATTTAGTCTTAAAATAATCAACTTTTCAAACTCAATTTACAAATTTCACTCACCAATGCTTTATTCCATGAGTATTTTTGATCATTGCTTAAATTACTGTACATTTCCTAAAATAAACAAACCATTATATTTTATTCATGGTTTTGTTTTACTTCTTGGGTTAATATAGGGGAATACCTCAATTACAATCTCCAGTTAGTTGGAGTGTAGATCACCTACAAAGAACATCTTCATTGTTTTATACATGCTAAGGCCTCATGCACACGACCGTTTTTTTTTGCGGTCCGCAAAAACGGGTTCCGTTTTTCCGTGACCGTTTTTTCATCCGTGGGTCTTGCTTAATATTTGGAGGATCCACGGACATGACGTTTTGGTGTCCGCCTGGCCGTGCGGAGCCAAACAGATCCGTCCTGAATTACAATGCAAGTCAATGGGGACAGATCCGTTGACGTTGACACAATATGGTGCAATTTCAAACGGATCCGTTCGCCATTGACTTTCAATGTAAAGTCAGGAGTTAATATACCATCGGATCGGAGTTTTTCTCCAATCCGATGGTAGATTTTAACTTGAAGCGTCCCCATCACCATGGGAACGCGTCTATGTTAGAATATACCATCGGATTTGAGTTACATTGTAAAACTCAGATCCGACAGTATATTCTAACACAGAGGCGTTCCCATAGTGATGGGGACGCTTCTAGTTAGAATATACTACGAACTGTGTACATGACTGCCCCCTGCTGCCTGGCAGCACCTGATCTCTTACAGGGGGCTGTGATCAGCACAATTAACCCTTCAGGTGCCGCACCTGAAGGGGTTAATTGTGCGTATCATAGCCCCCTGTAAGAGATCAGGGGCTGCCAGGCAGCAGGGGGCAGACCCCCCTCCCTCCCCAGTTTGAATATCATTGGTGGCCAGTCTGCGGCCTCCGTCGGCCCCCCTCCCCCCCTCTATTGTAATTTCATTGGTGGCCAGTGTGCGGCCTCCCCTCTCCCCCCCCACCTGCCCGATCATTGGTGGCAGCGGAGATTCCGATCGGAGTCCCAGTTTAATCGCTCTGGGGCTCCGATCGGTAACCATGGCAACCAGGATGCTACTGCAGGCCTGGTTGCCTTGGTTACTTAGCAATATTACAATATTAGAAGCATCATACTTACCTGCTGGCTGCTGCGCTGTCTGTGTCCGGCCGGGAGCTCCTCCTACTGGTAAGTGACAGATCATTAAGCAATGCGCCGCACAGACCTGTCACTTACCAGTAGGAGGAGCTCCCGGCCGGACACAGACAGCGCAGCAGCCAGCAGGTAAGTATGATGCTTCTAATATTGTAATATTGCTAAGTAACCATGGCAACGAGGCCTGCAGTAGCGTCCTGGTTGCCATGGTTTCCGATCGGAGCCCCAGAGCGATTAAACTGGGACTCCGATCGGAATCTCCGCTGCCACCAATGATCGGGGGGGAGGGGAGGCCGCACACTGGCCACCAATGATATTAATACAATAGAGGGGGGGCCGGGGGGGCCGCACACTGGCCACCAATGATGTTACAATAGAGGGAGGGGGGGCCGGGGGAGGCCGCACACTGGCCACCAATGATATTCAAACTGGGGAGGGAGGGGGGTCTGCCTCCTGCTGCCTGGCAGCCCCTGATCTCTTATAGGGGGCTATGATATGCACAATTAACCCCTCAGGTGCAGCACCTGAGGGGTTAATTGTGCGGATCACAGCCCCCTGTAAGAGATCGGGTGCTGCCAGGCAGCAGGGGGCAGTCATGTACACAGTTCGTAGTATATTCTAACTAGAAGCGTCCCCATCACTATGGGAACGCCTCTGTGTTAGAATATACTGTCGGATATGAGTTTTCACAAAGTGAAAACTCATCTCTAAAAAAGCTTTTATGCAGACGGATCTTCGGATCCGTCTGTGTGAAAGTAGCCTACGGCCACGGATCACGGACGCGGATGCCAATCTTGTGTGCATCCGTGTTCTTTCACGGACCCATTGACTTGAATGGGTCCGTGAACCGTTGTCCGTCAAAAAAATAGGACAGGTCATATTTTTTTGACGGACAGTAAACACGGATCACGGATGCGGCTGCAAAACGGTGCATTTTCCGATTTTTCCACGGACCCATTGAAAGTCAATGGGTCCGTGAAAAAAAACGGAAGACGGCACAACGGCCACGGATGCACACAACGGTCGTGTGCATGAGGCCTTAGACTCTATATTTACTTAACCGCTTTACGTCCGCCCATAGGATATAAACGTCCTATGGGTGGACCTCTATTTCTGAAAGCACGTTTTAAAACGTCCTTTCAGAAATAGCAGCTGCACACTAATCGTGCAGCTGCTGATCGGGTTGCCCGCTGTCAGTGACAGCAGGTCAACCCTAAGACAAGGCAGGGACAGTGCCCAGGTGTCCCTGCCTTCCGGATCGCTGCAGACACAGCGCTCACCGAGCGCTGTGTATGCGGAGCAGGAAGCGCTATGCGCTTCCTGTTCCGGCCCGGCAATCATGTGACCGCCGTGACCGGAGAGTGCAGGGGCTGTGTGAGGTCTCTCAGAGACCTCAATCAGCCCTGCTCTGAGGCTGTAGAGCGCTGGATTGCTGCTGTACAGCCTCTCTAGGGGTGTATTTGTCCTGTAACTGGGGCTACTATGTCAGCCCCAGTTACAGGAGAAATCAACAGTAAAAAAAAAAAGAAAAAGTGAAGTAAATGTCCCCCAGAGGTCTTGTATGACCTTATGGGGGACGAAAAGTGTAAAAAAATAAAAATAAAAATTAAAGGTTGAAAATAAAAAAAGAAAAAAAGTTTCACATGTAAAAAAAAAAGTCCCCAAGTAAGGAATGAAAAAAAAAAGTTAAAAATAGAAAAAATAAAATAAAATAGACATATTTGGTATTGCCGAATCCGTAAAAACCAGCTCTATAAAAATATCACATGACCTAACCCCTCGGGTGAACACCGTAAAAAAAAAAAAAAAAAAACTGTGTCAAAACAAGCAATTTTTGTCACCTTGCATCACAAAAGGTGCAACACCAAGTGATCAAAAACGCGTATGTCCCACAAAATGGTACCAATAAAACCGTCACCTCATCCCGCAAAAAATGAGCCCCTACATAAGAAAATCTCTCAAAAAATAAAAAAACTATAGCTCTTAGAACATGGAGACACTAAAACATCACTTTTTTGGTTTCAAAAATGCTATTATTGTGTTAAAGTGAAACAAATAAAAAAAAGTATAAATATTAGGTATTGCCGCGTCCGTAAAAACCAGCTCTATAAAAATATCACATGACCTAACCCCTCGGGTGAACACCGTAAAAAAAAAAAAAAAAAAAAAATCTGTGTCAAAACAAGCAATTTTTGTCACCTTGCATCACAAAAGGTGCAACACCAAGTGATCAAAAACGCGTATGTCCCACAAAATAGTACCAATAAAACCGTCACCTCATCCCTCAAAAAATGAGCCCCTACATAAGAAAATCTCTCAAAAAATAAAAAAAACTATAGCTCTTAGAACATGGAGACACTAAAACATCATTTTTTGGGTTTCAAAAATGCTATTATTGTGTTAAAGTGAAACAAATAAAAAAAAGTATACATATTAGGTATTGCCGCATCCGTAAAAACCAGCTCTATAAAAATATCACATGACCTAACCCCTCGGATGAACACCGTAAAAAAAAAAAAAAAAAAAAAAAAATGGGTCAAAACAAGCAATTTTTGTCACCTTGCATCACAAAAGGTGCAACACCAAGTGATCAAAAACGCGTATGTCCAACAAAATAGTACAAATAAAACCGTCACCTCATCCCGCAAAAAATGAGCCCCTACATAAGAAAATCTCTCAAAAAATAAAAAAACTATGGCTCTCAGAACATGGACACATTAAAACATATTTTTTTTGTTTCAAAAATGCTATTATTGTGTAAAACTTTAATAAATGAGAAAAAGTATACATATTAGGTATCGCCACGTCCGTAACAATCTGCTCTATAAAAATGTCACTTGACTGAACCCCTCAGGTGAACGCTGTAAAAATAAATAAATAGAAACTGTGCTAAAACAACCAATTTTTTTGTCACCTTGCCCCATAAAGTGTTATAATGAATGATCAAAAAATCATATGTACCCAAAAATAGTACTAATAAAACTGGCACCTTATCCCCTAGTTTCCAAAATGGGGTCACTTCTTGGGAGTTTCTACTGTAAGGGTGCATCAGGGGGCTTCAAATGGGACATGGCATCTAAAAACCATGTGGAGTTCCTTTTCTTCTGCGCCCTGCCGTGTGCCCATACAGCAGTTTATGACCACATGTGGGGTGTTTCTGTAAACCGCAGAATCTGGGTAATAAATATTGAGTTTTTTTTGGCTGTTAACCATCGATGTGTTAAAGAAAAAAATTGATTAAAATGGAAAATCTGCCAAAAAAGTGAAATTTTAAAATTTGATCTCCATTTTCCTTTAATTCTTGTGGAACGCCTAAAGGGTTAACAAAGTTTGTAAAATCGGTTTTGAATACCTTGAGGGGTGTAGTTTCTACAATGGGGTCATTTATGGGGGTATCCACTATGTAGGCCCCACAAAGTGACTTCAGACCTGAACTGGTCCTTAAAAGGTGGGTTTTGGCAATTTTCTTAAAAATTTGAAGAATTGCTTCTAAACTTCTAAGCCTTCTAACGTCCTAAAAAAATAAAATGACATTTCCAAAATGATGCCAACATAAAGTAGACATATGGGGAATGTTAAATAATAAATATTTTATGAGGTATCACTTTCTGTTTTAAAAGCAGAGAAATTGAAATTTAGAAAATTGCGAATTTTTCTAATTTTTGGGTAAATTTGGGATTTTTTCATAAATAAAGGTGAAATATTTTGACTCAAATTTATGACTATCATGAAGTACAATGTGTCACGAGAAAACAATCTCTGAATGACTTGCATAAATAAAGGCGTTCCAAAGTTATTACCACATAAAGTGAGATATGTCAGTTTTGCAAAATTTGGCCTGGTCAGGAAGGGGGCAAATGGCCCAGGTGGCAGGTGGTTAAAGGGGTTGTCTATCCTAGGAGCCTAGAACTGCAATGGATGGTACTGGTGCACAGTTTAAAAGAAAGAAATGAAACACTTGTCCACAGCCCTGCTAGTCAAGTGCCTCAGCTCCATTCACAGCCAAGTCTGGTCCCCATTGGACTGGAAGTGACTTTGTCCCACGATTGCTGCAGCCAATCAGTGACCTTAGTGGTCACATGTGCTTCTATGGCACGTGATTATCACTGGTTCCACCCAATTTAAGCTGTTGGCTCCTAGGTGGACTACCCCTTTAACCCAAAGATGATAGCCACTGTAAATGTACAGCGGAAGTCATCACTTTAAATATGGCACCCACTCACAAGCATAGCAGGTGCCATCACCACCTAGTTTCTACTGTTTAATGCAGCAGATACCCAAGCTAATGTCTGTAATTGGCAATAACTGCCAGTTGCAGATATTTACCACTCAGATGTTGTGGTCAAATGTGAACATGGCATCTGAGTGGTGAAAATGTGGGAGCTCCTGTGCAGGTAAGGACTTCGCCTCGCCTGAGATCGGGGAAGCTGTTGTCTGTTAATAGTACCATGTCTATGCCTATGATACCATACCAATGTCTATCACAGGTACATTCCAGTACAGGCGTGTAGGTGGCAGCACTGCATTGGAATATGCTGAATTGTTTGTTAAAGTTGCCTAGAGTAACAAAATAAAAATAAATAAATAAAATCATAGCCTTTATTGCATCCAAAAAACACCCTTACTAATAAAATTAAAGATTGCCACGAAAAAATGAGCCTTCACACAACTCATTTAGACATTTTTTTTTTTTTACGTTTTTTTCTTCCAATATTAAAACAGAAGAAAAACAATATAAATAAGGTATTGTACTTCTGGTTATCCAAAGATTGAAAGGAACAGGTTAGTTTTACCGTATAGTGAACACAGTAAAACTGAAATCCGTAACATTGTGGCGGAATTGCATTTTTTCCCAATTCCATACTATTTGGAATGTTTTTCCAGCTTCTCACTACATTGTATGCAATATTAACCCCTTCTACTCCAGGCCAGTTTTCACTTTCCTGCCCAGGCCATTTTTTTGCAAATCTGACATGTGTCACTTTATGTGGTAATAACTTTGGAACACTTTTATTTATCCAAGCCATTCTGAGATTGTTTTCTCGTGACACATTGTACGTCATAAATCTGAGTCAATATATTTCACCATTATTAAAAATTGTAATTTCTCTTTTCTTTTAAAAAAGAAAGTGATACCTCACAAAATATTTATTACTTAAACATTCCCCATATGTCTACTTTATGTTTGTATCATTTTGTAAATGTTATATTTTTTTTTGGGGGGGGGGGGATGTTAGAAGGCTTAGAATTTTAGAAGCAGTTCCGATGTCACCCAATGCACCCCTACAGTAGAAACTCACAAAATTGACCCCATTTTGGAAACTAGGGGATAAGGTGACAGTTTTATTAGAACTATTTTGATTTTTAATCGCTTTATATTACATTTTTTGTCAGGCAAGGTAACCAAATAATGGCTGTTTGGCACTGTTTTTCTTTTTTACAACGTTCATCTGACAGGTTAGATCATGCAAATAAAAGAAAGGGTTAAATCCAGCTCACCCATGATAATCCTGTGGAATGGTGCGCGGAACGGACCCAAGTCAGTCCTGATGTATATCCAAATGAAAAAGAAAAAAGGCTCCAGCACCAAATGTAGACGTTTTTCCGGTCCTGATCTTTATTCACCAAAATTGTTCAGAGTATATACAGAATACAGTGGCACTGATTCCCACTCTTCCCCAGTTGATTTACGCGTTTCGAACGATGATGTTCTTAGTCATAATCAAAGGTATTTGACCTGCTATGATCTTAAATAGGGTCCATCCTAGCTTTCCCAACCCACAAAGGGAGGGGTTTGGGAGAAAAAGGGTGGGGGTGGACTCGATCAGCAGCACGTGAAACACCTGTTCAAACAAACATACACACCCGTGACATATATCCATTTTAGAGATACAATAAAACAACTCCTGCAATTTAGCGCAACCAAACTAGCCACAAAAAACACATATTACTTAGGGCAGCCCCTCTAATAAAGGCACATTACATCCTACAATCCTGATGTACTGGGGTTAGATCCTATTTGGATACCTGTGGATGCCGTGCCCATATCGCTGCAATGTGAAAAGTCCACAGAGGCACCAGGTTCATGCTTTGGTTTATCAATTTCATAACAAAACATACTTGTGTGTCTGATTCCATCCATTGTCAGCAAAGCCGCATAATGTGGACCAGGTTGAAGGAAACCGAGCTTGGGTCCATAGCTAACTTAGCATATGAAACCAGCCTTATATATTAAAAATTATAATCCTGCTCTGGTTCCCGTATTCCCTAAGGTAACATTAGTTGGCTATGATTTAAGGTAGAATACCTAATAAAAATAAAACTTGCGAAATTGAAATCTCCACTTGGACCAATCACGCATGAAAAATGTTGTATTTCTTAGGATGGGACCAGACACACATCATGCCTGAGAAAATGCGAATATATAAATATTCAGAAAACCAGGTATGAACATGTCACATTTTATTTTTGTTTTTATTATCTTAGTGTACCTATACGGTATCCCTTTGGGTGTTCTTAAATGTCGCACTGATATCCCTGCAGTGTGGCCATTTGGTAATATAACATCCTATTCCTACTAAAATCCCGAATCTTTATAATAGATCCCCCATATGTGTCTAATTTGATCCATCATGAAACGCATGGTGTGAACTAGGGGGAAGAAATCCACCCTGATTTATAGATTGTATTCTCACTCTAACTTTTTACTTCTCGCTCCAAAGGATCATATATGTGTTGGACTTACTAGTGTAAAGAAACTCCTTGTATGGGTAAAGCCCAAAATTTGAACCTCACACAGGTCTTTTTATGCGCATATATTATAAATGTGTCAGCCAAACTACGCTAATACAGGAATCATATCATAAAAAAAAAAAAAGAGGGAAAATATATGTATAAAAATTATAATTATATATATATGAATATAAATATAAATATAAAAATAAAAACAGTGCAAAAAACGGCTTTGCCACATGCTGACTTCAGTATAGATACATTAATTCATTCCTGAAGTTAAGACCTTGTGGGTGTCTGGTATTGAGTCTCCAGATCCAAAAGGCTTCCCGTAAGAGGATTTTTTGTTTTATGTTGCCTCCTCTCAATGGCAATGTGACACGTTCAAATGCAAATGTACTGAAAGTGTCAATGCTGCGGTCATGAACATTAATAAAGTGATTGGCTGCATTCGATACTCCTGTTGTTAGTGGATTGGATATATAATTCAAGTGTTCTCGTAGCCTTTCTTTATATTTCCTGCTAGTTCATCCTACATACATCAGACCGCACGCTGTGCATGTGATGATATAGATGACTCCTACAGTGTTGCAATTGATATAGCTTTTAATAGAAAAGGTTTCCGAATGTGTTGTGTTATGGAATTTCTTAGTTGTTTTTGCTACCTTGCATGTTTTGCAGCGTTGTCCCCCACATTTTGTGAAACCCGTATACTTGAGCCACGTGGGCGGGGTCTGTTTTTGCATTGGAGTATACATAGAGGGTGATAATGTTGTACCTAAAGTATTTGGCCTCCTAGATACAATACGGCAGCCATCCTTTAACACTTCCCTAAGGATGTCATCTTCAAAAAGAATCGGAAGGCAATTTTCAATAATCTTTTTGATTCTCGAGAACTGTCTACTATAGGTTAGTACAAGAGTGGGTATAAATTTATTGTTCTGACTTGCAGAGGGCATATGATTCTTATTGACACATTTGACTATTTTTGTATTATTTTTGTTATTTTGATTATGTTTTCTTTCCAGTTGGCCACTATCTTTATTACTTGTTGAACCTGATCTGTTTTGATTGTTTATTGTAAGGCCCAATAGATCTAATCTTGATTAATTCTTTGCGATATTTAAGCCTCTGGAAAGCATCCAATGAGGGTATCCCCTCATTGTAAGACGTTTCCAAATATTTTCACATTCTCTATTGAAAGCTGGGTCTGTACTACAGTTTCTTCGGGCCCTTTTGAATTCTCCGACTGGTATGCTTTTTATTTTATGGGCGGGGTGATGACTGTCTGCTTTCAAAATGGTGTTCCCTGATATTTCTTTACGGTATGTTTGAGTTTTCACTATCAAGTCTGATAGTTTCAGGGTGCTGTACGTGAGTGAACTGTAAATTATAAGTATTGTTATTGACATAACCCGCAAAGTCTGGTATGGCAGACACATCACAACCCCAGATCAGGAGTAGATCATCGATGTATCTGCCATACCAGACCAGACAGTCAGAAAAAGGATTGTTCACTGAGAAAATGTATTTTTCTTCCCAGAAGGCCATAGCCAAATTGGCCAGAGATGGGGAAAATTTGGCCCTATTGAAACTCCTGAAATTTGAACATAAAAGATCTCATCAAATAAAAAATAATTGTGTGTCAATAGATAAGAAGTTACTTCCGGAACAAAATCAATGAAAATATCCGAGTATTTGCTATATCTATGTAAATTATATTCTAATGCCAAAAGGGCAAATGTATGAGGAATGGATGGATAAAGTGATACAACGTTGAGTGTTAGCCACCTATAATTATTTTGCCATTTGAAATTATACATATATTTGAGTACATCAGTACTATCTCTAATATATCCCGGGAGTCTTTTCACCAAAGGCTGCAGCACTGAATCCAACCATTCACTCATCCTTTCTGTCAAAGATCCAATGCCCGACACTATGGGCCGTAATGGGGGAGGATTAACCCCTTTGTGCATTTTTGGGAGGGCATGGATTATTGGTGTTACAGGACATTCCACATTCAAAAAGTCACATTGTTTTTGGCTTATATGACCCTTTTCTGTACCCCTATTCAGGATGAGGACTAATTCTTCCTTGTATTTTTGGAGGGGATTATGTTTCAAAATTTTTTAGATCATGCGCTAATTTTATAGAGCAGGCTGATATCAAATATGTCTACTTTCTTTGTTTGTTTCAGTTTTACATAATAAAGCATTTTTGAAAAAAATATGTTTTTGTGTCTCCATTTTCTGAACGCCATATTTTAAAAAATTTCTGCCAATCGTTTTGTGCAGGAGCTTATTTTTTGCAGGAAGAGTTGACGTTTTTATTTGATTTTTTGATCATTCATTATTACACTTTATGAGGCAAGGTGACAAAAAAAAAAATTGGTTGTTTTGGCACAGTTTTTATTAATTTATTTTTACAGCGTTCACCTGAGGGGTTAGTTCACGTGATATTTTTATAGAGCAGGTCGTTACAGATGTGGAAATATCTAAAATGTATACTTGTTCTTATTTATTTAAGTTTTACACAATAATAGCATTTTTGAATTTAAAAAAAAATTATGTTTTAGTATCTCCATAGTCTGAGAGCCATAATTTTTTATTTTTTGACCGATTGTCTTAGGTAGGGGCTAATTTGTTTTGCAGGATGAGATGACGGATTGATTGGTTCTATTTTGGGGGGCATACGTCTTTTTGATCGCTTGGTGTTGCACTTTAAATGATGTTAGGGGACAAAAAAATCGATTTTTTGGCACAGTTTTTATTTTATTTTGTTTACGGTGTTCAGCTGAGGAGTTAGGTCATGGTATATTTTTATAGAGTAGGTCGTTACAGATGTGGCAATACCTAATATGTATACTTTTTCTTATTTATTTAACTTTAACACAATAATAGCATTTTTGAAGCAAAAAAAATAATAATATTTTAGTGTCTCCATTGTCTGAGAGTCATAGTCCCATAGGTGGGATCTCATTTTTTGCGGGATGAGGTGCCGGTTTGATTGGTACTATTTTGGGGGGCATATGCCTTTTTGATCGCTTGGTGTTGCAATTTTTGTGATGTAAGGTGACAAAAAATGGCTTTTTTGGCACTGTTTTCATTTTTTTACTGTGTTCACCTGAGGGGTTAAATCATGTGATATTTTTATAGAGATAGTTGTTATGGACGCGGTGATACCTAATATGTATACTTATTTTTATTTATTTCACTTTAACACAATAATTGCATTTTTGAAACCAAAAAATGATGTTTTAGTGTCTCCATGTTCTGAGAGCTATAATTTTTAAATTTTTTGGGTGATTGTCTTAGGTAGGGGCTCTTTTTTTGCGGGATGAGGTGACGTTTTTAAAGGTACCAGTTTGAGGGGCATACGCCTTTTTAATTGCTTGGTGTTGCAATTTTTGTCATGTAAGGTGATTTTTTTTGTACAGTTTTTTTATTTGTTTTTGCGGTGTTTATCGGACGGGGTGGGTCATGTGATATATTTATAGAGACGGTCGTTACGGATGCTGCGATACCTAATATGTGTGTGTTTTCTTTTTTTTCTCTTTTTTTTATGTAAAATCAGGGGAAGGCGTGTTTTTTTTTTTTTTTACTTAACAAGTTTTACATTTTTTTATTAGAAAAAAAAATTCAACTTTTTTTAAGCTTTATTTCTGTCCCACTCTGTGACTTTTGGGGGTCTGAACCCCTCTGCAATGCATTACAATACATCTGTATTGTAATGCATTGCCTGTTAGTGTATTACTCAGTGTAATGCACTAACAGGTTGCCTATGAGACCCAGCCGTAGAAGGCAAGGCATTGGGCAGCCTCTGCATGGCATTGGGCTACCTTCTCATCCATAGGGTCCTCACCACAGCAACGCAGGGATCCGATGGGCTACCTCACCAGCTGCAAATCCCTTCTATGCCGCGGTCAGCGCTGATTGCGGCATAAAAGGGGTTAATCCGCCGGCATCGGCTTCTACAGCGATGCTGGCGGATACAAAAGGGGCCCGGCTACCCGGGACTGCCAGGCCCCTGAAGTGACCGCCCGCTCCGGTGACCGCCCGATCACCATGACATAATAGTACGTCAAAATGCGGAAACGCACCTGCCGCCATGACTTACTATTACGTCATATGTCGGGAAGGGGTTAAACTTGTCAACTTGTCCCACAAAAAAATAAGTCCTCATAAAGCTATGTTAATAGAAAAATAAAAACAGCTCCCAAAAGACATGAAAAGGAAAGCACAAAAACGCTCACTTCATGTCCAATTCAGCAAATCTTTCTTAAAATTCAGGTCAGACCTGGATCGATTTGTTGCTCCAATTGCCTTGAAAATTTGTATAAAACAACCTTCTTCTATGACTTCTTTTAAATGAAATTTTTTTATCTCTTGTTAATTTTGTATGAATTTGTGTTCCTTCTATCCTTGCCTTCTTTCCCCTTATAAGCTCTTGAATGGAATGACAGCAATAGTAAAAAATGTCCGTGTCAGTGACATACATAGGTTTGACGGTGATCACAAACAGCATGTTTAAAAACACACTGCATCATCGCATATGTTATGCTTTTTCATATTAGAAAGCTTTCAAAAATTGTCCTTTATCGAGGGCAGATTGTTTTAACACACATTTGGTGTTATGGAGAAAAAAAAAACAATGGCTTGTTGGGACCAAGCATCCAAAAATTATGCCTCAGAGGGGGCATAGATCCCTGACCCTTTTTATATACACATACATACACACATAGTAGTGGCAGCAGTAGCAGCACAGCATGTAACAGACCAGGTAGTAGATGAATGTGTGGCTATCTAGGGGTAGTAGTAGTAGTAGTAGTAGTAGTAGTAGTAGTAGTAGTAGTAGTAGTAGTAGTAGTAGTAGTAGTAGTAGTAGTAGTAGTAGTAGTAGTAGTAGTAGTAGTAGTAGTAGTAGTAGTAGTAGCTATGTAATGGTAAGTAGGGGTAATGGAAGTGGCAGTAAGAAGATAAACAGCGGAGAGTAGCAACTGTGGTAGCGGCAGAGGTCTTACAGTACTGAACATGATGGTAGGAAGGCAAACAGGGACAGTGAAATGATGGGAAGAGCATATCTATCCATTAGCTTCAGCCGGAGGAATGTAAAAAATCTTCCCAGATCCATGCCTAATTACAAAAGGAATGTTTTGGACACTGGGTGAGGAAACCTGGTTTTTTTAGGTTTAACATACTGCCCCTTTACACTACTGAATTCCCTCTCTAAGATGACACTGGAGGCTGGGAAATGGAGGACAGAGAGCTCAAACTGGACAAGTTTGAGGCAGTGTTCCAGTCTGCCTGTTCAGAAGTTTATGGGGTCAGGGAACATGGTATGCACCGGAGAAAGGCCAAGAGTCCAGATAGGAATGAACCTGGGTGTTGAGGTGGTACATCTCTTTTTGCTGATTTGCCTCAGCCACGCAACATTTCTTCATCAGATTGACGGTGCTGAACTGGACTAGCTTCTGATGCTTCTGGTAGCTGATACAACAGGAGGTGAGTGAGCAAGTGTAATTACAAGTATGGCATCCCCATTCACTTATAAGGGAAGGATCTGTCTGTTCAAGTGAATACTACAGAGCTGTCCCATAGAAGTGAATGGGGACACCATACATGTAATTACACATGTTCACCACTGCAATTGCTGCGGCTGGCAGGTAAACAGCCTTCTCTTCAAACAGCTGATTGAAGGGGATGCTGGGAGTTGGACCGACGCCAATCTGATATTGATGAACTATCCAGGAAAGCAGCTTTCAGGGCTCTGGTTGGGCCATTCAAGGACATTCACAGAGTTGTCCCTAAGCCACTCCTGTATTGTCTTTGCTGTGTACGTACTGTCATTGTCTTGTTGGAAGATGAACCATCAACCCAATATGAGGTCCAGACCACTCTAGATCAGGTTTTCATCAGGTTTCACTGTAAGGATTTAGGTTTCATCAGACAAGAAGATCTTGTTTCTCACAGCTTTAGGTCCTTTAGGTGATTTTTTATAAACTTTCATATGTTGTTGATTAAGGCCTGCGAGATACCTGCTTCCACACAATACAAACTAAGGGGTTCGATATATCTGTTTCCACCAAATATTGATTGAGGGGTGCGATATACCTGCTTCCACAAAATACTGATTAAGGGGATTGATATACCTGCTTCCACAAAATACTGATTAAAGGGTTTGATACAACTAATTCCACCAAATATTAATTGAGGCCTACGATATACCTGTTTCCACAAAATACTGATTAAGGGGTTCGATGTACCTGTTTCCACCAAATATTGATTGAGGCCTGCAATATACCTGCTTCCACACAATACTGATTAAGGAGTTTGATATACCTGCTTCCACAAAATACTGATTAAGGGGTTCGATATACTTGCTTCCACAAAATATTGATTGAGGCTTGCGATATACCTGCTTCCGCAAAATACTGATTAAGGGGTTTGATATACCAGTTTCCACAAAATACTGATTAAGGGCTGCGATATACCTGCTTCCACAACATATTGATTAAGGTGTTCGATATACCTGCTTCCACCAAATATTGATTGAGGGGTGCGATATACCTGCTTCCACACAATACTGATAAAGGGGTTTGATATACCTGCTTCCACAAAATATTGATTGGGGCCTGCAATATACCTGCTTCCAAAAAATACTGATTAAAGGAATTGATATACCTGCTTCTACAAAATACTGATTAAGGTCTACGATATACCTGCTTCCACAAAATACTGATTCAGGGGTTTGATATGATTGCTTCCACAAAATACTAATTGAGGGCTGCAATATACCTGCTTTAACAAAATACTGATTAACGGGTTTGATATACCTGCTTCCACAAAATGCTGATTTAGGGCTGCGATATAGCTGCTTCCACAAAATACTGATTAAGGGGTTTGATATACCTATTTCCACCAAATATTTATTGAGGCCTGCAATATACCTGCTTCCACACAATACTGATTAAGGGGATTGATATACCTGCTTCCACAAAATACTGATTGAGGGCTGCGATATGCCTGCTTTCACAAAATACTGATTAAGAGGTTCGATATATCTGGTTCCACCAAATATTGATTGAGGGGTACGATATACCTGCTTCCACAAAATACTGATTAAGAGGTTCGATATATCTGGTTCCACCAAATACTGATTGAGGGCTGCGATATACCTGCTTTCACAAAATACTGATTAAGAGGTTCGATATATCTGGTTCCACCAAATATTGATTGAGGGGTGCGATATACCTGCTTCCACAAAATACTGATTAAGGGGTTTGATATACCTGCATCCACAAAATAGTGATTAAGGGGTTTGATATATTTGCTTCCACAAAATACTGATTGAGGGCTGCGATATACCTGCTTTCATAAAATACTGATTAAGGCGTTCGATATACATGTTTCACCAAATATTGATTGAGGCCGCGATATACCTGCTTCTACAAAATACTAATTAAGGGGTTTGATATACCTGCTTCCACAAAATACTGATTTATGGCTGCGATATAGCTGCTTCCGCAAAATACTGATTAAGGGGTTTAAAATACCTGTTTCCACCAAATATTGATTGAGGCCTGCGATATACCTGCTTTCACACAATACAGATTTAGGGTTTTGATATACCTGCTTCCAACAAATATTGATTGGGGCCTGCGATATACCTGCTTCCACAAAATACCGATTAAGGGGATTGTTATACCTGCTTCCACAAAATACTGATTGAGGGCTGCAATATACCTGCTTCCACAAAATACTGATTAAGGGGTTCGATATATACCTGTTTCCACCAAATATTGATTAAGGCCTACGAGATACCTGCTTCCACACAATACTGATTAAAAGGTTCGCTATACCTGTTTCCACCAAATATTGATTAAGGCCTGCGATATACCTGATTAAAGAGTTTTATATACCTGTTTCCACCAAATATTGATTGAGAGGTGTAATGTACCTGCTTCCACAAAATACTGATTAAGGGGTTTGATATACCTGCTTCCACCAAAAATTTATTGAGGCCTATGATATACCTGCTTCCACAAATTACTAATTAAGGTGTTTGATATATCTGCTTCCACAAAAAAACTGATTGAGACCTGCGATATACCTGCTTCCACAAAATACTGTTTAAGGAGTTCAATATATCTATTTCCACCAAATATTGATTGAGGACGGCGATATAGCTGCTTCAACACAATACTGATTTAGGGGATTGATATACCTGCTTCCACAATATACTGATTGAGAGCTACGATATACCTGCTTCTACAAAATACTGATTAAGGGGTTCGATATACCTTCTTCCACCAGATATTGATTGAGGCCTGCAATATAACGGCTTCCACACAATACTGATAAAGGGGTTTGATATCCCTGCTTCCACCAAATATTGATTGAGGCCTGCTATATACCTGCTTCCACAAAATACTGATTAAGGGGTGTGATATGATTGCTTCCACAAAATACTGATTGACAACTGCGATATATCTGCTTTCACAAAATACTGATTAAGGGGTTCGATATATCTGTTTTCACCAAATATATTGAGGCCTGCAATATACCTGCTTCCACAAATACTACTCTTCTCTAGGGACTTAGGCACATGGTTATTTTGAAAATGACAGGCAGAGGAAGAGTCAGGCCTTTCCGCAGGGGTGGTAGAGGTCGGGCAGGTGTATCAGGCCGGAGCCTAAGTGGGAAGTTGGAGAAGGCACATGTGATTTCTTCAAAGGGCGTCCCAGAGTTGGTTGAGTTGCTTACTCAGTCTTTCGCTTCTGCACCCTCCTCATCCTTTGCATCTGCACCCTCCTCACTCTCTGCTATGTGCACCCCCAAATACACCACCATTATAGCCCCTCCACTCGAGTCAGAGTAATTATTTTCCCATCCATTCCCAGACCTTACCGATGCGCAGCCATTCTGGGCATTAGATGAGAAGGGTGCAGATATAGAGGACGAGAAGGATTCAGAAGTGGAAGGGTGAGTAAGGCATTCAACCAACTTTGGGGCACCCTTTAAAGTAATCGCTGTTGCTGCCTACTCTGAGATCTCAAATGTCAGTGGTGGTGAACGTGGATGACGTGTCAATGGACGTCACGTGGGTGCCCACAAGAGAGGAAGAGGAGGGGACTTCAGAGGTAGAGATGGAGCAGCATAGAGGGAGGAGAAGGAGGAGAATCAGGCAGAGCTCGTAGGGCATAGGAGGCAAAAAGCAGACTGCAAATGTATCTGGCGCGAGCCATCCACCATGCACTGTCACTTTTGGCGCTCCCAAGACGTGGGCACATGGCTCCACAGTGTGGGCTTTTTTTAACGTGTCAGCTGCTGACAATAGTGTTGCTATATGCAGCCTATGCTGTCAACGCATACTAAGTCACGGTAAGCCCAACACTCGCCTAGGGACGACCGCCTTAAGAAGGCACCAGGCCATCATGAAGCCCAGTGGTAGCAACGCTGTCAGAACCCACAAAGCCACACTCCCGGTGTTTCAAGTCCTGCCTCTTCTCCCTCTCCGCTCTCCTCCCATTTGTCCTACACACCACCTTCCACCTTGCCGTTGTTGCGTACATCTGGCAGAAGGCAGGCTTCCATGGCCCTAATGTTCAAGCGTAAAAAGTTGATGACGCCGGATAACTCTCTTGCCCAACTGCTAGCCCGCCAACGACTGCCATAAAAACTGGTGGACTCGGAGGTCTTTAGAAAATGTATTGCCATTGGCACAACGCAATTGAAGATTCCCGAAGAAGGCTATCCTAGAGCTATACGGCCATGTTCAGCGGCAAATGAATATATCTCTTGCACACAGTGGTCTAGCAAACATGGGCAGGGAAGGTACATAACTTTTACTGCCCACGGGGCAAACCTTCTGACGGTCGTCAAGCATGTAACCTGTGGCTCCCGTGTGGATTTGGTGTTACCACCAAGGATTGCATGCAGGCCTGCCTGAATGAATGACTAACTTATATAGCGCTACAATTGCCAACTAAATCGCCTCAAGGCGCTTTTGCAGCCCTTGACCGCCTGTGCTTTCAGAAGAGGTGGGTCTTGAGCTTTTTCTTGAAGGCTAGATGGTTTTCTTCTGAGCGGATCTCCGCAGGTAGAGTGTTCCATAGCCGGGGTCCTTGGACTGCGAACCTTCGTTCGCCTTTTGATTTGTAGCGGGTCTTGGGGATATGGAGGAGGTTCTGGTTAGCTGACCGGAGGGGGCGACCTGGGGTGTAGTGCTTTATTTTTCGCAGAGGTATTGGGGTGCTTTCCCTTGTGTACATTTATGGGTGAGGCAGAGGGTCTTGAATTTGATCCGATCCTTCACGGGTAGCCAATGGAGGGTCTTCAAGGACGAAGTAATAGATTCCCAGTTTTTCCAGTTATCAGTCTGGCGGCTGTGTTTTGGACAACTTGTAAACGTGAAATCTGGTATTTGGGAAGTCCTAGATAGAGGGAGTTTGTGTAGTCCAGTCGGGAATGGATGGTTATTCCAACTACTGCTGCTGCGTCTCCTTCAGGGATGAAGGGAATGAGTCTGCACAGCAGGCGAAGAAGATGATGTGATCCACTGACTACTGATCCTATTTGTGCATCCATTGTCATGTCTGAGTCAAATATGACTCCGAAGTTTTTGACTTTGGTGCTGGGAGTAATGGTTTGTCCGAGGATGGTGGGTGGCGTGCATGTCATGCTAGAGTTTTTGTTTCGGTTTTCATGAAGGAAGAGGAGTTCTGTTTTGGAACCATTGAGTTTGAGAGAGCTCTCAGTCATCCACTCGCCTCTTCTACTCCTCCTTCTTCTCCATCCTCTGTCTCCTCTTCGGCTGACTCCTCCTTTTCTACTGCTACCGCTTCTTCCAATGTGCCCCCCAAGCTCCCCAGAACCTATTCGTTGTCCCAGGTGAGACATTGCCATGCTGTGCTGCGGCTGTTGTGCTTGAAAGCCAAGAGCCACACTGGTCCTGAACTGCTTTCAGCTCTGCAGTCACAGGCTGATCAGTGGCTAACCCTGCTCATTTTGACAGTTTTGTTAAATTGGTGTGCGACAACGGTGCCAATCTGCTGAGCGAGATGAAACAGGGCAAAATCACACATGTGCCATGCATGGCACACGTCCTGAAATTATTCATGCAGCGATTCGTTGTCAAATACCCTGGGGTCCAGGACGTCTTGTGTCAGGCCAGTAAAATCTCTGGCCATTTTAGAAGATCTTACACGGCCATGGCTCGCCTTGCTGATGTTCAGTGGCGACACCATCTGCCTGTCAGACGTCTGAATTGTGACAGCCCAACATGCTGGAACTCAACCTTGTATATGCTTGATAGGCTGCTCCAGCAGCAACATGCCGTTAGCGACTACCTGTACGAACTCTGCAGCAGAACAGGTTCTGGGGAGCTTTTTTTTTTTTTTTTCACCGTGCCAGTGGCTGCTTATGCGCGACACTTGCAGACTTCTGTGGCCATTTGATGAGATCACCAAACTGGTCAGTCGCAGCCAGGGCGCCATCAATGACATCGTACCTTACATCTTCTTTCTGGAGAGCACATCGCGTCATGTCATTGATCAAGCCGTCAAGGAGCCGGAGCTGAAAGATGAGATAGCCGCAATGCTGAATTAATTTCCAGGGGGGGCTACTCCATCTGAGACAAGTCAGCAGGAGTCTGAAGAGGAGTCAGAGGAGGATGGTGGCTGGCGGGAGGAGCAAGAAGAGCAGGCTTTGACGGGGACTTTAAACTTTTCTGGGATCCCTGGTGTTGTCTGTGGCTGGGGGGAGGAGAACAAGGACGACATTCTCCTGGGCGATTAGCAGGAGCCAGGGCGCTCCACCGCTTCGAATTTTGTGCAAATAGAGGCCTTCATGCTCCAGTGTTTGAAGACGGACCCCGTATAAAAAGCATAAAGGGTAAGGACCAGTACTGGGTGGCTACGTACTTAGAATCCCAGTACAAACACAAAATGGCGGACATGTTATCAGCATCACAGAGGGCTGTTAAAATGCAGCATTTCCAGGCCTTGCTGCGAGAGATGCTGCATTCTGCTGTTGCAAGCGCTGGCAGAGGAATTTCCACCCACAGCAAAACAGATGCGGGTACCAATCCTAACGCGACTGCAAGAAGAAGGCAGTTTTAAGATTTGTTGGTCACTTCGGATATGACATCATTCTTGCAGGCAACCCATCGACAGCCGTCCTCCGGATCCAGCCTCAGGGAACGCCTAGACCGACTGGTGTCCGACTACATCAGGTTAACGGCCGATGTGGATGCTCTGAGAAGTGAGGAACCCCAGGGCTACTGGTTGTGCAGACTTGACCTGTGTCCAGAGCTGGCACAATTTGCCATGGAACTCTTGGCTTGCCCCTCGTCTAGTGTCCTGCCTGAAAGGACGCTCAGCACAGCCTGGGGGATCGTGACCGACAGTGTGGACTACCTCACATTTCAAAAAAATGAATGAGGCATGAATCTCGAAGGAATTCAACACCTGTGACGACCATGTGCAATTAAATTTCCTCATGCCAGCCCACATATCTGCCAGAACCCAGAACAAAGAATGGTCCTTGTCTTATGTATATACAGCGGCATAAAAGGCCTTTTCTGTCAGGTGAATGCCAAATTTTTGGGGCCTCTACTCCAGTAGCCTACAGTAAAATTTTTATCTATTGACCGCCTAATGTACCTCCAGCCACATAATCACAAGTTCTTTTCTGTAAGGTGACTGCCTAATCTTTGGGGTCTGTACTGGCCTACAGTAAAAATTTTATCCAGTGACCGCCTAATGTGCCTCCAGCCACATAATCACAAGTTATTTTCTGTCAGGTGAATGACTAATTTTTGGGGCCTGTACTCTCGTGGCCTAAAATAAAATTTTTCTAGGCTTCAGCAGGGCACATTTTTTAGAGTTTCCCTTTAAGGCGCATAAAAATGGCCCCTAATTAAAATACATATTTTTTGTGGGAATTTTTGCCAGTGATCCCCCTCTGGTATGTCACTGTCCATGTGATGGGACTATTTGTGCACTTCTAGTAAGTATTTGGTGGCCTGACATTAAAGTCAATTGGGCCCGAACGAGCGGTTCGCGAACATTTGATCGTGAACGCACGTTCGCAAACCGTACCGGCTGATGTTCGTCCATCACTAGAGGTGAGTGCATGCATGCCCTAAATAGACAGAGGCTGGAGCATAAGACAGAAGTATAGATGCAGCAGCATGGTGAGTAGCATGGGTATCATGCTTGCAGCTCACCTAATACATAGCAAAGGGTCTCTGAATATGTATGTCCATGCAAAATTTCAGTTTTTCCTTTTTAATACATTTTCAAATATCTCTAAAATTCTGTTTTCACTTTCTTATTATGGGGTATTGATGCAGAATGATAGTGGAAAACTTTTTATTTATTTTTTATCAAAAACCCGGAACATAAAATATAATAAAAAGTGAAAGGTTACGAAGACTTTCGGAATGCACTGTACATATTCTCTGTGTTGTGTACTATGGGATGTGGCAGTGGAGCTGCCAGAGGGCCATATGAGGGCCATTAAAATGGTGTATCTCACCCAGAGGAAGCTGGGTGAGAACAAAAAAGTCTGGGAAAATAGTTTTTTTTCCCACTATCTGCAGCAGCTAGGCTGGTCATTTAGATAATTAGCAGCCAGCTGAGGAGCTCAAGTAAATGTGGGCTAAGCGCCTCAAGCAGGGCTCCCTGTCTGGGGAAGGAGCAGGCTGCATCAAGGCCTGTGTGAGCCAGGACCCTCTAACACTGTGTGAGGTAAGCGCCGTGCTGTGTTTTGGGGAGCTGGGTGGTAGATCCAGATCCAGATCCAGATAGAGAGGGAGAAATACTGTTGAGTCAGTGGCCATACGGCCCAGGATTTATGTTTATGATTTATGTTTGGTCTGCTGTAAAAGTAATAATAAAGCTGATCGTGGCCAGTTTGCACCCAAATTTGCAGTGTTGGAGTGGCTTCTTGAGGTATGCCAACCGTCTAAGCTGAGAAGACAGCAATCCTGGAGAGCTAAGTGACTCCGAGTTGTCACAGGGAACTATTGTGGCTTTCATAGGCAGACAAGCAGTAATGCAAAAAAATAGAAAAGCCTTGTGAAAGAGATTGCTTAAGGCGCATGTAATAATGAAATATGCAAATGTTTTTCCTTTCTTCTAGTGCTCCCATTATTTTTATCAAACAAACTGTCAGGTTTTATCAGCCACATTATAGGTTGGCATATTTGCCTAATCATAGCTGTTAAATTCTATGTGGACATGAAATGCTAAAATATATATATATAAATATATCATCATCCAACCGCAGTTTATTCTTCTTTCTCCGTCTATGACTGGAAAGCATCCATATAATTAGCTCTACATGATATAATACACAATTGCAAACAAGGCCAGCAAAACCAATCACAAAGATAATGTGTTATGAGCAATCTATAAAGACAAAACACAAATTTAAAGAAATGGACGTAGGTGATGTCAATATGTAGGAAGCATCTCACGACCAAAAGAGAGGCATCACTAATGTAACATGCAGCAGCCAAGTCACATCAAGGTTCCTTTGTAGGAAATATAAAATAAAGCAGAGAAGATAATAAATAATGAACAGCCACATTGATAGCATTTTTCTGTTTTATTGCAGTCATATGGATATTCCCTGACTAGAACATAAATCCTCCCATTTGATTGGTTGGGACTAGAGTTGAGCGGACACCTGGATGTTCGGGTTTGACGGGTTCGGCCGAACTTCAGAAAAAAGTTTGAGTTCGGGACCCGAACTTGACCTGAACTTGACCCCGAACCCGAACCCTATTGAAGTCAATGGGGACCCGAACTTTTGAGCACTAAAATGGCTGTAAAACTGTAATGGAAAGGGCTAGAGGGCTGCAATGTCGTCAAAATGTGGTTAAGAGCATGGCAAGTGCTCTGAAAACAAATGTTGATAGGGAAATGACTTAAAATAACATAAAATACGTAAAAATAAAAAATAATAATCTTGAACTAGGAGGACCAGGTCCATATGGAGTAGGAGGTTGAGGAGGCGGTGGACGTGGTGGAGTAGGTGGAAGTGGCGGTGGAGGAGGAGGTAGCCTACACTGCTTTTTGGCTTAAAATTTATTTATATTTTTTTCAAATTAGGGTACATCCCAAAACATCAGGAAATATACCCTGTGATAACCCCCTCCCGTCGTGCTAAACACACGTTCAGACAATACACCGGCTGCAGGGCTGGCCAGCACCTCCAAGGCGTAAAGGGCAAGCTCAGGCCATGTGCCCAATTTGGAGACCCAGATGATGCAGGGGCTGACCCCTGTCAGTTAGTTTGTGTAGGCGTGTGCATACTTACTGCCCCACCATGTCGCACGTCCCTGTGATGTTCACGATCCAATTTGATATCTGCTCTATCAACTTTCGATGTTCTTTTATACGCCTACCATGGTGATCACGGGTGGCGGGGAATCAGGGTTCCAGACCGGAGAGGGAACGTGAGAAATGAGACAAAATTTAAGGAAGATAAATCTTTAAAAAAATTTGGGGATCGAGCAGAAATGTGGGAAAAGCTATTGAGGAGCAAATGTGGGACAAATTACAGAAGCCCAAATGTGGGCCAAAAGAGTAAAGCGGAATTGTGGGAAAAGCTATTGAGGCGCAAATGTTGGCCAAAAGAGTATAGCGGAAATGTGGGACAAAGTATTGAAGCTTAAATGTGGTACAACTTGTTTAAGTTTAAGCATTGAATCAAAGGAGGTGGCGCGCATCAATTAAAGAAGCATTTCAGAAAATGTATTCCCTGTCACCTATGCAGAGCAGGGGTTTATTCACGTCTAAAATTGTATAATGTCAACCCAAGAATGTAACAGAAAAATTACAGAAATTAATTAACCTGTCTACTTGGTAGAGCAGGGGTATATGACAGAAAACAATTGTTTATTGTCACCCGAAAATGTAAAATAAAAATTATTGAAATGTATTAAGCTGTCAACTAGGTAGAAGAGAGATATAGTACACCCAAAAATTGGTGAATTTGACCATAAAATGTAACTGACAAATGTTTTTTTTTTTTTACTGGTCTAATAGGTATAGCAGTGGTACATTACACCCAAAAATTGGTGAATTTGACCATAAAATGTAACGGACATTTTTTTTTTTTATTGTTTAACCTGTCTACTAGGTATAGCAGTGGTACTTCACACCCAAAAATTTGTGAATTTCACCCGAAAATGTTAATGATAATTTATTTATTTTTGATCCAGGGAGTTATTCTGATTGCCTGATTGGAGTCGGGAAGGAATTTTTTATTCCCCTAAAGTGGGGAAAATTGGCTTCTACCTCTACCTTTTTCCGCCTTCCTCTGGATCAACTTGCAGGATGATAGGCCGAACTGGATGGACAAGTGTCTTTTTCCGGCCTTATGTACTATGTTAACCGGCCTACTAGGTATAGCAGTGGTACTATACACCCAAAAATTGGTTAATTTCACCAGAAAATGTAAATGACAAATAAGTGAAATGATATAAAATAAAACATGTACAAAAAAAAAAAAAGAAATTGATTTGAGGTGGAGTTCCATATGGAGTAGGAGTTTGAGGAGGCGGTGGACGTAGCGGAGTAGGTGGAAGCGGCGGTGGAGGAGGACGAGATGGCCAACACGGGTTTTTGGTTTTAATAAAAAAAATTAAAATTAACCACCTCCCGTCTCGCTAACACCGAAAGGCGTGATTGCGGTGGCTCTCCCAGGTCACACTAACGCCGATCGGCGTCATCCCGCGTGAGCCGAGATTTCCTGTGAAAGTAGGTTCACAGGATCGCGCAGTTCACAAGTTCATCTGCAGCCTGCCGGCCGCGATCATTGGCTGGCAGGCTGTGGATTTTTTAAATGACCAATGAAACGGGTATGTCAGACGCTATTTTGAAAATAGCGTCTGATATACCTGCTCCTCTGGTGGTCCCTTTTGCTTGGATCGACCACCAGAGGACACAGGCAACTCTGTAAGTAGCTCCAAATCACCACACATACACATTACACATTATCCTGTCACTTATTAACCCCTTATTTATCACCTGATCACCCATATTAGACTCCCTGATCACCCCCCTGTCCACCCCCCTGTCATTGATCACCCCCCTGTAAGGGTCCCTCATCACCGCCAGGTAGTTAGCTACTTGCTAGGTAGTTAGCGCCCAGCCCACCGCACCGCAGTCACTGATTAGTCGCTGATTAGCGTCATCGCTGTCGATAATCAGCACTAGTACTATATAGTATCTGTAAGTGATCAAGACTGATCGCAATCAGATCTATATAAGTACATTAGGGTCACCTTAGGCTCTACAAAAAATGCAGTGTTCGCCCGATCAGGCCTGATCTTGTGCGCACACTTGCGTTCAGTCCGTCCCACCGCAGTGACAGAATTTTTTTTTCTGATCACTGCAAAAACACCGTAAAATCGCTGCGCCGCTATAAAGATCACTTTTGAGCTTTTTGGATTTTTATTAGCGATAAACTTACTTCGCAAGCACTCCTTTTTAGTAGGTAGGTTTGCTCTTTTTCCTGGGTAGTCTCAGAGGAATACCCCCTAAATTTAGTGAACCCAAAATGTCAAACAAGGGGTATTCCGCTGAAGAGGCCTACAGGATTCTGGCCGTGATGGATGAAAGCGATGGGGACGCCTCACCCGCTGAATCCAGTGGTTCAGAATATGAACCTGTAGACAGCAGTGGCACTCTAACCGCTAGCGAAGATGACGAGGTTGAGGTCCCTGCTACGGCCAGGCATACCCAATCCCATGTCAGGGTTCTGCATACCCCACATGATGAGCCTCATTTGCAGCAGATGCTAGCACTGATCTTGTTTATGGTGTGGCATACACCAGCAGCGCAGCACATCCTGGACCTTCTACCAGCACTGCCATATTCCCTGGTGAAGTGGCGAGCACCAGAAGGGCAGTTCAAGCTGGTACGGTGGCACGTGCAGTAACTCCCCCGTCGCAGCCACCGCGTTCACAGGCCCGTAGAACCCTTAGTCTCCCAGAGGTGCTTGCAAATCCTAATTGGCACTCCCCTGCTTCCGCCGCACCCGTATTGCCCCCTTTCACCGCCCAGTCTGGAGTTCGCGTGGAGAAAGCTCATTTAGGATCGGCCCTTCAGTTTTTTGAGCTGTTCTTCACCGCGGATCTCTATGACCTAGTTTTGGCAGAAACCAACCGCTACGCCACACAGTTTATTACCGCCAATCCGGAAAGCTTCTATGCCCAGCCTTACCGGTGGAAACCAGTCACAGTTTCCGAATAAAAAATTTTTTTTGGGCCTTATCCTCAGCATGGGTCTAACAAAAAAAAATGTATTGCGGTCATATTGGTCTAAAGACCCAATACATTACCTGCCCATGTTCTCTGCTGCAATCTCTAGGGCACGTTTTGAGGCCATCATGTGCTTTATGCATTTCGCTGACAATAGCACCTGTCATCCAAGAGGCCACCCTGCTTATGACCGGCTCCACAAAATTCGGCCCCTCATAGACCATTTGTCATCCAGATTTGCAGATGCGTATACCCCTAATCAAAACATCTGCATAGACGAGTCCGTAGTACATTTTACCGGGCGCCTTGGCATCAAACAGTACATCCCCAGCAAGCGCGCCCAGTATGGGGTCAAACTGTATAAGCTCTGTGAAAGGGCCACAGGCTATACATATCGTTTTAGGGTCTATGAGGGAAAATACTCAAAACTGGAGCTGGTCGGATGTCCTGACTACCTGGGGAGCAGTGGCAAGATTGTCTGGGACTTGGTGTCACCCTTACTCCACAAGGGCTACCCCTTATACGTGGACAATTTTTACTCGAGCATGGCCCTCTTTCGGCACTTACATCTAGTCGGAATTCAATGCTGTGGCACCTCGCGGCCTAGTCGCCGGGGCTTCCCCCAACGGCTTGTTAGTACCAGACTTGCACGGGGGGAGAGGGCTGCCTTGTGTGACCAAGAACCGCTCACGGTGAAGTGGAGGGACAAGAGGGACGTTTACCTTCTGTCCACCATTCACGCAGACACGACTGTCCAAATTGAAAGGGCAACTGGAGTCCTTGTGAAACCCCTCCACACACAGGTACACTATTCGTGTAGGGATTGCGTGAAACAGGACAGGCACACAGGGGTCTTATGGCCCCTTCACACAGAGCTGCCACAAACCTCTCCTTTCACCTGGGACAAAGTGCATAATGTACTTCGCCACATCTCTGGGCGATTTGCGCTTTGCACATTGTCCCATGGGGAAGGAGAGGTTTGTCCTCTAAAGGTAAAAAAAAAAAAAAATCACAGGTAAGCAAAAAAGTTAATGTTCTGTTTCAAAAGTTCAATAAAGTTTATAAAAGTTAATGCTCTGTTCAAATGTTATATAAAGTTAATATTAATAAATTTATTGCGTTGCGGCCTTTTTTTTTTTTGTTTTTTTTACCTTCTAGGTGGACCAAGCGATCAAGCAGCTGCAGCACTGATGTGCATTCTGACAGAAGCATTGCGCTGCTGTTAGATTACACAAAAGTCGGTGTATGCGGCGCTGCAAGACGAGATTTCTCCTCTGCAGTAAAAAAGATACGTTTGCCGAGGCTTATGAGCTGAGGGGCGGTGTTCATATGCTTTGGCAAACACTTTGTATAAAAAAAAAAAAAAAGAAATTCCGGCAATGATTTATTCATCCACATCGATTGATGTGAATGGAGAAATCGGGTTTGCCAGGGCATACGAGCTGAGTGGGTTTGGATGTTGGGCGTAGCTCCTATGTCCTGGCAGACGCCTTTCCCCTCCTTTTTTTTTTTCACATTTTTTGGCAGAGATTTTTTCATCCACATTTATCGATGCGAATGAAGAAATCTGTGCCATTCATTTTTTCTTTCAGCCCAGAGGCTGAACGGAAAAAAAAACATCTCATTACCCGTATGCTCAATATAAGGAGAATGCTAGCCATATATGTAATGATTGCGGAGACCCTCAAATGCCAGGGCAGTACAAACACCCCACAAATGACCCCATTTTGGAAAGAAGACACCCCAAGGTATTCGCTGAGGGGCATATTGAGTCCATGAAAGATTGAACTTTTTGTCCCAAGTTAGCGGAAAGGGAGACTTTGTGAGAAAAAATAAAATAAAAATCAATTTCCGCTAACTTGTGCCAAAAAAAAAATCTTCTATGAACTCGCCATGCCCCTCATTGAATACCTTAGGGTGTCTTCTTTTCAAAATGGGGTCACTTGTGGGGTATATATACTGCACTGGCATTTTAGGGGCCCTAAAGCGTGAGAAGAAGTCTGGAATCCAAATGTCTAAAAATGCCCTCCTAAAAGGTACTCGTTGGACTTTCGGCCCCTTTGCGCACCTAGACTGCAAAAAAGTGTCACACATGTGGTATCGCCGTACTCAGGAGAAGTTGGGAAATGTGTTTTGGGGTGTCTTTTTACATATACCCATGCTGGGTGAGAGAAATATCTCTGTAAAATGACAACTTTGTATAAAAAAATGGGAAAAGTTGTCTTTTACAGAGATATTTCTCTCACCCAGCATAAGTATATGTAAAAATACACCCCAAAACACATTTCCCTACTTCTTCTGAGTATGGCAATACCACATGTGTGACACTTTTTTGCAGCCTAGGTGCGCAAAGGGGCCCAAATTCTAAAGAGCACCTTTAGGATTTCACAGGGCATTTTTTACGCATTTGGATTCCAAACTACTTCTCACGCTTTAGGGCAGGGCAGTATAAATACCCCACAAGTGATCCCATTTTGGAAAGAAGACACCCCAAGGTATTTCGTGAGGGGCATGGCGAGTTCATGTAAAATTAAATTTTTGGTCACAAGTTAGTGGAATATGAGACTTTGTAAGAAAAAAAAAAAAAAATACATCATTTTCCGCTAACTTGTGCCAAAAAAATAAAAATTCTAGGAACTCTCCATGCCCCTCACGGAATACCTTGGGATGTCTTCTTTACAAAATAGGGTCACTTGTGGGGTATTTATACTATCCTGACATTCTAGCACCTCAAGAAACATGACAGGTGCTCAGAAAGTCAGAGCTGCTTCAAAATGCGGAAATTCACATTTTTGTACCATAGTTTGTAAATGCTATAACTTTTGCGCAAACCAATAAATATACACTTATTGGACACAAACTTGTATAGAAATGTAATTATATTTAAACAATTTAACCAGATAAAGTTAAAAATAAACTTTTTTTGAGAAAATTGCGGCATATTTTGAATAATATCGGAAAAATTAAAAATCTTAGCAGCAATTAAATACCACCAAAATAAAGCTGTATTTGTGAGAAGAAAAGGAGGTAAAAAATTTTTGGGGTGCCAAGTTGCATGACCGAGCAATAAACCGTTAAAGTTGTGAAGTGCCGATTTGAAAAAAGGGCCTGGTCACTAGGGGGTATAAACCTGTGGTCCTTAAGTGGTTAAGGTACACTCCAAAAGAGTGTGAAATATCCAAAATACAAATATGAGCAATTGCACTGCAGTATAACAAGGGCTGGTTAGTGCCGGTATACATGTCTATTCTGGACAAGGTACGGACAAGTTCTGAGGGATCCATGCCTGGTTCATTTTAATGAATGTGAGCTTGTCCACATTGGCTGTGGACAGGCGGCTGTGATTGTCTGTGATGACGCCGCCTGCCGTGCTAAACACACGTTCAGATAATACACTGGATGCAGGGCAGGCCAGCACCTCCAAGGCATAAAGGGCAAGCTCAGGCCATGTGCCCAATTTGGAGACCCAGAAGTTGAAGGGGGCAGACCCGTCATTCAGTACGTGTAGGCGTGTGCACACATACTGCTCCACCATATTGGTGAAATGCTGCCTCCTGCTAAGATGTTTCATATCAGCTGGTGGTGCTGGTTGTTGTGGCGTGCTGACAAAGCTTTTCCACATTTCGGCCATGCTAACCCTGCCTTCTGAGGTGCTGGCAGTGCCCCAGCTGCGTTGGCGACCTCTTCCTCATCCTCTGCCTTCGCCTTGTGCTTCCACTGTGCCCCCGCTGTCAGGTGGGAATGCCACCAGCAGCACGTCTACCAGCGTGCGCTTGTACTTGCGCATCTTACGATCACACTCGAGTGACAGAATTAAGGATGGTACGTTGTCCTTCTAACGGGGATCCAGCCGCGTGGCCACCCAATAATCAGCACAAGTTAGAATGTGGGCAACTCGGCGGTAGTTGCGGAGACACTGCAGCATGTAATCACTCGTGATGAGCGGGAGGTGCCATATTCGGTTTCGCGATATTTCGCGAATATTCGCATGAATATTCGTGTTATATTCGTCGAAATCGAATATTCGCAATTATTCCAATTATCGCGAAATTATTTTTTCGCATATTGCGAAAATTTATCTTGATAGTATAAGGCAACGTTCCTATGCTAATGACTATGGCTAGGCTAATATGTGTATTTTACGAAATTTCGTAATATTGCTCTAACTTCGTCTCTTAGAATATTACGAATATTCTAAAAGACGAAGTTAGAGCAATATTAAGAACATTTGCAAAAGTCGAAATTGCGATGCGAGTAATATAACACGAAATAGTCGCATGAAGATTTAAACTTAGCACTGCTATATTCCATATTCTAGCCTAATATGGAATATAGCTGTGTTAAGTTAGCACTGCTATATTCCATATTAGGCTAGAATATGGAATATAGCTGTGCTAAGTTGAAATCTTCATGCGACTATTTTGTGTTATATTACTCGCATCGCAATTTCGACTTTTGCAAATGTTCTTAATATTGCTCTAACTTCGTCTTTTAGAATATTCGTAATATTCTAAAAGATGAAGTTAGAGCAATATTACGAAATTTCGTAAAATACACATAGATTGTATTTAAGCTAATATACTGCTATAGTAATAATTTTTAATAGTGTACATATTTTACAAAACTTAAGTTCTGAAGAGGCAAAAAAAATTACAGGAAAAAAAAGGGATTATAGCACTATATTAGCTAAATTACAATCTATATGTGTATTTTACGAAATTTCGTAATATTGCTCTAACTTCGTCTTTTAGAATATTCGTAATATTCTAAGAGACGAAGTTAGAGCAATATTACGAAATTTCTAAAAGACGAAGTTAGAGCAATATTAAGAACATTTGAAAAAGTCTAAATTGCGATGCGACTAATATAACACGAAATATTCGCATGAAGATTTCAACTTAGCACAGCTATACTCCATATTCTAGCCTAATATGGAATATAGCAGTGCTAACTTAGCACAGCTATATTCCATATTAGGCTAGAATATGGAGTATAGCCATGCTAAGTTGAAATCTTCATGCGAATATTTTGTGTTATATTACTCGCATCGCAATTGCGACTATTGCGAAATTTCGTAAAATACACATATAGATTAGATTGTAATTTAGCTAATATGGAATATAGCAGTAAGTTGAAAACGCCACTGACTGGAGCAGCCAGGAAGCCAGGAATCCAAAGGACAGGTAAGAACAACTTTAGGGAAGTGGGAAAGAAAAAATATAATAAAAAAAAAAAGAAAAAAAAACGAATATTCTATTTCGCGAATATATAGAACGATATTCTAAATATTCGCGAAATCTCGAAATTGCGATATTCGAGAAAAAAATTCGCAATTCGAATATTCGCGCTCAACACTAGTAATCACTCATGTGTGCCAGGCTGCTCAGAGGCAACAAAAAGCTGTCCTTTGTGGGAGGGGTATCGTCTGTGTCCTCTGTATCCCCCCATCCACGCACCAGTGATGGCCATGAGCTGGTCTGGGTGCCACCCTGCTGTGAACATGGTTCCTCCTCCTCCATCTCCTTCTCCTCATCCTCCACCTCCTCATCCTCCAGAACTGTGCCCTGGTTGGACAATTGTGTACCTTGGGTTTGTGGGTGCAGGAACCCACCCTCGGAGCCACTTGGGAATGACTGGCCGGAAACCCTACGAAATGATCCCTCTTCCTCTTCCTCCTCCTCCTCCTGTGCCACATCCTCTTCCATCATCGCCAGGAGTGTTTTTTCAAGGAGGCATGGAAGTGGGATAGTAACGGTGAAAACGGCGTTATCGGCACTGGCCATGTTGGTGGAGTACTCAAATAAACGCAACAAGGAACACAGGTCTCACATGGAGGCCCAGTCATTGGTGCTGAAGTGGTGCTGTTCCGCCGAGCAACTCACCGTGCGTGCTGCAGCTGAAACTCCACTATCGCCTGCTGCTGCTCGCACAGTCTGGCCAGCATGTGCAGGGTGGAGTTCCACCTTGTGGGCACGTTACATATGAGGCGGTGAGCAGGAAGGCTGACAGGCGAGCAGCAGGGTGAGAACGCCGAAAGCGCGCACAGATGGCCCGCACTATATGCAGCAGCTCTGACATATCGGGGTAATTTTTAAGGAATCTCTGCACCACCAAATACCGCACATGCGCCAGAGCTGCTACGAGATTTCGCCCATTATCACACACCACCAGGACGGGCTTGAGATTCACTGGCACAAACCACTCATCGGTCTGTTGTTCAAGGCCCGTCCACAGCTCCTGCGCGGTGTCGGGTTTGTCCCCCAAACAGATACGTTTTAAAACTGCCTGCTGTCGTTTATTCCTGGCTGTGCTGAAGTTGGTGGTGAAGGTGTTACGCTGACCGGATGAGGAGCTGGTAGAGGATGAGGAAGCAGAGTAGGAGGAGGAAGCAACAGGAGGCAAACTGAAGCGCCCTGCAATCCTTGGTGGTGGAAGGACATGCGCCAAACTGCTATCCGCCTCAGGCCCAGCCGCCACTGCATTTACCCAGTGTGCTGTTATGGAGATATAACGGCCCTGACCGTGCCTACTGGTCCACGTATCTGTAGTCAGGTGCACCTTCCCACAGATGGCGTTGCGCAGTGCACACCTGATTTTGTCCCCTACTTGGTTGTGCAGGGAAGGGATGGCTCTCCTGGAAAAGTAGTGGCGGCTGGGCACGACGTACTGTGGGACAGCCACCGCTATAAGGCCTTTAAAACTATCCGTCTCCACCAGACGGAATGACAGCATTTCAAAGGCCAGTAATTTAGGAATGCTGACATTCAGGGCTAGGGATCGCGGGTGGGTAGGGGGGTACTTCCTCTTGCTCTCCAGTGTTTGGGAGATGGAGAGCTGAACGCTTCCGTGGGACATTGTGGAGATGCTTGGTGACCCAGGTGTTGGTGTTGCTGGCAGATCCTCTGTTTGCGGGGTGGCAGGTGGAACTGTCACTCCAGAGGTGGATGAAGAGGCCGAGACTGCAACAGAAGAAGAAGCGGGAGGAGCCAGAGACCTTTCTTGGTTTTTGAGGTGTCTACTCCACTGCAGCTCGTGCTTTGCAATTAAATGTCTGGTCATGCAGGTTGTGCTCAGGTTGAGAACGTTTATGCCTCGCTCAGGCTCTAATTGCACACCGTGCAAACCACTCGTGTCTTCTCATCAGCACATTGTCTGAAGAACTGCCATGCCAGGGAACTCCTTGGAGCTGGCTTTGGTGTGCTCGGTCCCTTGCTGCGGTAGGCAGTAGCAGGCGTACTCTCTAGAGGACGGCCGCTTCGCTTTTCACCCTGCTCCCTCTTCTGCTGTGCTGGTGGCTCTGTGCGACCACCGCCTCTTCCTCCGAACTACATAGGTCACTCGCATGACCTTGATTCCATGTGGGGTCGAGGACCTCATCGTCCTCCACATCATCTTCCACCCAGTCTTCACCCCTGCCTTCCTTGTCGGTCTGCACACTTTCGAAAGCCCCAGCAGTTGGCACCTGTGTTTCATCATCATCCGAAACGTGCTGCGATGGTCCTCCCATGTACTAATCTTGAAAAATAAGTGGTTGGGCATCGGTGCACTCAATCTCTTCCACTTCTGAGGCAGGGCTAGGTGGATGACCCTGGGAAAACCTGCTAACAGTCATCAAAAAGCAGAAGAGACTGCTGCATGACTTGGGGCTCAGACTGCTTGGCTGATTTGCAAGGTGGTGAGGTGAAAGACTGATGGACATCGGCTGCAGGTGCTCTGTGGTCTTTCAGCAGGAGACTGGGTGGGAGACAATGTGAAAGAACTGGATCCACTGTCAGCAACCCAATCTACTATCGCCTGTACTTGTTCAGGCCTCACCATTCGTAGAGCCGCATTAGGCCTGACCAAATACCGCTGCAGGTTCTGTCGCCTACTCGCACCTGAGGAAGGGGTTTCACTTGTGTGTGTAGCTGGAACAGATCGACCACGTCCTCTCCCTGCAACAGGAGCTCCACCAGCAGCACCACAACCTGGGACACGTCCCTTATTTGACGCTATAATGATATTTTTCAAATTTAGGATATTGCCCTAAATGGCTGTTTAATTAATAGTAGAATAGAACGACAGTATGTAAAGGGTGTATCTCACACGGCCTGAACCAGACTAGGCCCCAATTAAAGATTTCTTTGCCCAAAATTGCTGTATTTCAAATGCCTGAATCAAACCCCTGTATGTAGAAGGTGTATCTCACGCGGTCTGAACCAGTGTAGGCCTGAATTAAATATTTCTTTGCCCAACAAGGCTGCATTTAAAATGGCTGTATATCAAATGTCTGAATCAAACCCCTGTATGTAGAGGGTGTATCGCACACGGCCTGAACCAGTGTAGGCCTGAATTCAATATTGGTGCACCAAATGGCGGTATTTAAAATCTCTGAATATAACCTAAATGTTTTAAGGGTGTATCTCACAATGACATCTGCATCAAAGGCTGCAACTAAATTTTTTGTGCCCAAACGAGTGTCTGTTTAACAACTGAATTTGACAGCAGTATATAAGCCTGTAATTTCACACGTGCTGATGCTGCAAGGCCTGAAAATAGTGTTTTTTGTCAAAAAAGTGTGTTTTTCAAACCCCAGAAAATGATGGGTGTATTTCTACCTAAAATTGCACACTGACTAATCCAGATGTTGTAGTTTGCTAAAAAAAAAATGATGATTTGCAATGTCCCAAAAGCTCAGATGCAGTGCTGGTGCACTGAGCTTGCATAAAATGGCCGCTGCCGCCGCCCACCTAGCTAACAGAATTATAAAAGTTATTTTATTTTTTTAGTCAATGGCCTCAGGGCAGGGTAAAACGATTGTGCCCTGCACCCACACAACTATTTCTCTGTAGATCGCTGAGTTAGATTCTCTCCTATTCTCTCCCTGAAATCACAAGTTGAGCAGCATCCTCTCTCTACACTTGTAACAGCAGAGTCACGTGCAGCGCTACGTGACTCAAGCTTATATAGAGCCTGGGTCACATGCTGCTCTGGCCAATCACAGCCATGCCATTAGTAGGCATGGCTGTGATGGCTTCTAAGGTCAGACAGTTAACCGCTTGTTGATTAGCTGCTCTGCAGCCTTTCAAAAAGCGCCAAGAAAGCACCAAACCCGAACTTTTACGGAAATGTTCGGGTCTGGGGTCCAAAAATGCTAAAGTTCGGTACAAACCCGAACTTTACAGTTCAGGTTCGCTCAACCCTAGTTGGGACCAATACTTAGAGCAAGGATCTCTATTGAATAAATATGCCATATTGATCTCTCAATGTAGATGAGCTACAGTACCAGACAGAGGTGCAAGTATAAACCACTAAACTAGCCAGGGGTAGGATTTGTAGGAAGCAGTAATCAGGAGCACCATTGGGTGGTACAATTGCCTTCTACAACTCACTGGACACAGGACTTTGGTGTCATCTTCAGGAAGTCTATGCACCAGATTATGAATCCAATTTGTTGGCATACCGTACATTTCAGATATAATTTTCCCCAGTCACTGATATAAATTATAGTAAATCAGTGAGTGACATAAAATGGCAAAAAGTTGTACAAAGTTGTACATTTTTGCTCAAGATTGTGCATGCACAATAAAACTCAACTTTTGTATTCCCCAATAAATTGGAGCACAGGCAGAATTACTAGGAGGGGAGAATGCTTTGATTTCCATCAGTGATTTTGAGCCAAAACTAGGTGAGGCTCTAAACAAATTTTACCTTATGTCTGTGGAGACTCCAATCCTGGTTTTGGCTCACAATCGCTGATGGAAATAACTGACCTAAACACTGATATATGAATATGGCATAAACGTGAAAAGCACAGATGAGGTTAAGAGGCTACAAAGGAGTTAACCTAGTTAACCAGCTAAAGTAACATTCCTCCCAGAGATGTCTCTGTAGGTGGAGATTTTTGGCTTTGGTTTAAAAAATTGATGAGGGGTACTACTCACCAAGAAATATAGGTCCCCATGCTGGGGAACTTTGAGTTGTCTGGCTGTTCATAGCATCCTATAAAGTTCCATAAGGTTCCTTTGGCGTAAAATTTCTGAAGGACTCAGATGCAGATTGACTAGAGAGTCATTGTACGAAGCATGATGAGTAATGAATCCCTCAATCGATAAATTGGCTGTTAATAAGAGCAACAGGGGTCTCCTTGTTACTTCATGTTTGCTTAGTCACTATTTTGTGTTGGAGCAGTTGCTATGAAATTGCCTTGCATCTGAAACTGGTTTTAGTTATTGCCTAGCTTTGCCAGGTTAATTGGGGTGGAGTTGATGATTATGTAGCCTTACTCCATTCTGGCTGTTGAGTTTAGTGTTTGCTAGGTGCATTCTAAATAGTTTGAACTTTGTTCTTTTGTATTCTAGGATCTCTAGTTCCACAGTTGCATTTTGCTCTAGTCTGGTGTGTCTTCTGGGATTTGTAGTTCCACGGTCTTTATTGCTGCGTTTGGAATTTGTTTGTTGCTGTGCTGTTGTATTAGTCTGGCTTATTTGCTGACATTTAGATAGGGTAACTTCATTATTGCCTTGTTTCTGTTCAATGCTATTGGATTTTGCAAAGGCATTTTATACTGTCCGTCATATATTTTTAGTAGGTTACAGGCTTAGAAAGCATCATTTGTAATTGGATTGCAAACTAGCTGAAGGGCCGAGTCCAGAGAGTTGCGGTCAACACTGGGAGAGTCACTTATATAGAAGGATTTGGGTGTCCTTGTAGATGATGGATTAAATAACAATATACAATGGCAATAAGCTGCTTCTTATGCTAACAGGATATTGTTATGTATTAAACGAGGCATGCAGTCGCAGGACATGGATGTAATATTACCACTCTACAATGTTTTGGCATCTGTAATATGCAGTTTAGTTCTGGGTACCAGTCCTAGAAAAGATGCTCTGGAGCTGGAAAAAGTACAAAGGAGAGCAACTAAACTGATAAGGGTTTTAATTATTAGGAAGAATTACATTTATTAGTCTTGACAAGAGACAGCTAAGGGGGGTGGGGGACATAATTAACCTATACAAATATGCAGTGTTGTGAAATACTCTGCAAAGCATTGAAAGTGCTATCATCATTGTATTTCATGTGTTATGTACATGACCTACAAATCCCATAAGGTTGCATAGGGAGTGGGAAGTCTCATGAGGCTAGTCAGGGCTGGCTCCACCCTTCCTCTCTAGGATGAAGATTCTGGAGTTAATGGCTGTTTGCTCAAGAGTGAACACCTCAGAGCAGCAAGGAGCAGATCCTGTAGGGAGTTTCCATTCCCCTACAGCCCACAAGCAACTTATGTGCCAGCCCTCTGAAGGGAAAAGATCCATAGAAGGTTTAGCCGACAAAAAGGGATTGCAGACTTTGGCAAAGAAGGTAATCGCTGCTAATCTGTCTACAGCTTTTGCATATGGTAGAAATACAGTAGGCTACAAGCTACCCACCATAACCAAAGGACAGGAAGGCCGCCTGTTCAGAGACTGTATTGTTCCAAGGATACTGGGGATATCATATACTTATATATCTGATGATAGAGAAAGTGCATCCCTTCAGGGCGGGAAAAGGAGAGATTGACCAGTGTGATTGAGAGCGAGAGAGAAGCTAGCCTCCACATACAACCAGAGTGTGTCCCGAAGGGAAGAACTGGTGCGCACTTCCAGTCACTGCACGCCAGCCCAGGAAACCGTAAGTACGGCTACTGCACCCAGCCAGCCACCCACACTCACATGCACCACTGCTGCCTGGTCACTGCAAATATATAAATGGGCCATACAAAAATATAGTGAAAAATCGTTCCATGTAAAATACCCTCAAAAGACAAGGGGACAAGGGAAAAAATTCAGTCTCCAGAGGTGTCAAGGATTTTTTACTATAAGAACTGTGAATCTGTGGAATGGTCTACCTCAGGACATCATCACAACAAGAAAAAAGTAAATGACAATGCTTATGAAAATGTGTAGAAATCCAGATCTCATTCTACTTTTTCTAAAATTTGCGTGCCCACTAGTGTTGAGCGAGCATGCTCGGCAGAACTGCAGTTCGGCTCGGCACATCCGAGTGCTCGGCCGAATACTGCAGGTGCTCTAGTACAATTTAATACAATGAAAGTCAATGGGAGACCTGAGCATCAAACCAGGCACCCCCTGTTCTGAAGAAGAGGGTGTCTGGTTCACAATTTTTTTTTAGAAATTGATGGAAACCTCATCAAAATGGTTTGGAAACAACATTAGGAGGATGGCTGGATGCGTCTTGGACTCCTATTATCTACAACATACAATATACAACCACACAAAAGCTATATGCCAAAAGCCAGGTATATGCAAGCCATCAATAAATCCATGAGACATATGACAGGCTTAGTCAGCATACAATGGCAGTCTTGTGCACTATGAGACATTCCAAACAAGCTCTCATCTGACTGAGAGCAAATAAGCCTCAAAGTTACTTCACATCTGTTGGGTGGCTTGGGTGGACCTGTGCACCTAGATCAATATCACTGACAAAGTTTTCTGATTGTCTTTACATAATATTCAATAACCTT
Source organism: Bufo bufo (assembly GCF_905171765.1). Taxonomy (NCBI): domain Eukaryota; kingdom Metazoa; phylum Chordata; class Amphibia; order Anura; family Bufonidae; genus Bufo; species Bufo bufo. The sequence continues at coordinate 561,876,413 of NC_053392.1, read as the reverse complement.
TCTATAGAGTTTTGTCATGTAAAAACTCATTTGCATAAACATGGGAAAGACATGGAAATTTGTGGTCTACACTACTCATGAACAGCGCCATCTATTGGATTCATAGTCTCATGACAAGAGTAATAATCATGTCATAAGACTATAAAACCAATAGATGGCGCTGTTCATGAGTCATGAACAGCGCCCTCTATTGGTTTTATAGTCTTATGACAAGACTATTAGTGTAGCCTTTTGCATGGAAAAAATTTGCGATAAAAATTTGCGATTAGAATATTCGAGATCTACACTACTCATGAACAGCTCATCTATTGGTTTCATAGTCTTATGACAAGACTATTACTCTTGTCATAAGACTATGAAAATAATAGCGCTGTTCATCTTGTTGGGGCTCTAGTAAGTGGGGCACACTGCTCAAAAGAGTCCACACACCGTGTAGCACTCGGCCTATAATAGCCTGCGCTAACACTGAGGTGTATATTGGATTGCTGCTATCATTCACACATCTTCTAGCAATTTATAAGCTTGCTAGGGTGTATCTGAGGACTATTGCCCTGCTTGTAATGACTCATGAACAGCGCCATCTATTGGTTTCATAGTCTTATGACAAGACTATGAATCCAATAGATGGCATTGTTCATGAGTAGTGTAGATCGCTAATTGCGATCGCAAATTTTTATCAGGAATTTTCCATGCAAAAGGCTACACTAATAGTTTTGTCATAAGACTATGAAACCAATAGATCACGCTGTTCATGAGTAGTGTAGATCGCAAATTTTCCATGCAAATGGTTTTTCAGCTGAAAAACAAGACAGATTCTGCTCATCTGCATGTCTTTCCTATATGCCCATGTTTATGCAAATGAGTTTTTACATGACAAAACTGTATAGAAAGGTTATTGAATATTATGTTAGGACAATCAGAAAACTTTTTGTCACCCTAATGATATTCATCTAGGTGTGCAGGTCCACCCAAGCCATCCAACAGATGTGAAGTAACTTTGAGGCTTACTGTCTCTCAGTCAGATGAGAGCTGTTTTGGAATGTCTAATAATGCACAAGGCTGCCATTATAAGGTATGCTGACTTAGCCTGTTATCAGTCTCATGGATAGATTGATGGCTTGCACATACCTGGCTTTTAGTATATAGCCTTTGTGTGGTTGTCTATTGCATGTCATAAATAATAGGAGTCCAAGACACATCCAGCAATCCTCTTAATGCTGTTTCCAAACCATTTTGATGAAGTTTCCATCAATTTCTAACTTTTTTTTGTTAACCAGACACCCTCTTCTCTTCTGAGCAGGGGGTGCCTGGGGTTCTCCCATTGACTTCCATTGTGCTTGTTAGAGCACACGAGCATACTGATGTGGTCGGCCAGAGCACACTAACACACAAGCATTTTGGTGCTCGATCAACACTAGTGCCCACCTATGCTTTGGTTGAACTTTATGGACTTATATATGCCTTTTTTTTTTTTAACCAAATTAACTATGTAACTGTGTAACTATTCATCCGCTATCTACATGTTTGCTATACATCTGCCATTGAACGGCTGGATCATCTTCTCTTTCCGTGCCACTCAAAGTGATTCTTTATCATCACTGGTTAGTTTTAGTTTCTTATTTTCTGCCAATATTTAGATGTACTCCATATCTGTTTTTTAGCAACTGTGCAGTTATTGTGAATTAGAGATGGCCTTGCGGTTTGCCCAGCGATCGTTTGCTTGTTCGCGATTCGCCGAGAGCAAACGATGGCGAGATGGAGATATTCACGCCCACCATATTCTTTTACATTGTGAAGAACTTTGACCCTTGACACATGTTCCATCAGGTGGTACAGGACAGCCAATTGAGACGTTTCAGCACATGGACATACCCCCTACCTTATAAATAAACCTGATCTGGCCGCCATTTTACATTCAGTGTTTTGCCAGTGTAGGGAGAGGTTGCTGTATGGAGCATGGACAGGCTGTTAGGGACACCAAACGCTAGCTAATAGGGCCACAAAAGTCTTTTTAAGGACTGGTATAGGTGTGCTATCGATAGGTGTGATACACAGAGGGGTGCGATATACTTATAATATACTATTATAATGAGTCAAAAACACATAGATCTATGTAGTGATCACCTGGAAGTCAGGGGCCTAGAGGCTAGGGGATTACTAGGGCCATTTTTATATAGGGTAAAGTTCCGGACGGGGTCACTCTTATCAGGGCGGGTGGTCTGTAATTAGGCTATCAGGGCCAGAATAGCACCCCCCTGTAGGGCAATATCAGGGACAGTTCTTTGCCCACCCTGTCCTTCAATACCACATCATCATCTAGCCCAGGGATAGATGTTTTTTGCTTTCCCTCCGGGATTCATGGATGTGCACTGGAACCCCCCGGATTGTGGTAGGACATATGGTTTCTCATTTGGTGCCGCCGAGCACCTGATTTAGTGCCGCTGAGCACTTGTTATTGCCTACCACATCTATGCTTTTTGCTTAACTTTAATAATTAAATTTATTTTCATTTCGAGGGATATATTTTCCATTCACATGTCCGCAAAATGGGTCTACATCCGTTCTGCAACTTTGCGGAACGGGTGCAGACCCACTCATTTTTAATGGGGCCGGAATGTGCTGTCCGCATCCGCATTTGATGATCCGCGCTTCCGCATCCGTGCTTCCGTTCCCGCCCAAAAAATAGAACATGTCCTATTCTTGTCCGCAATTGCAAACAAGATTAGGCATTTTCTATTATAGTGCCGGCGATGTGCGGTCCGCAAATTGCGGAATGCACATTGCAGGTGTCTGTTTTGCAGATCCGCAAAACACTTACGGACGTGTGAATAGATCCTCATAGTAACATTATTAAATGTTACGTTTTATCTTTATGTATATTCTAATGGATTGCCTTCCTTGTACAATGTTATAATATACTTTCTAGGCCTCAAGGAAGACGCTTGCTTCCTCCTAGTTTGAAGAAGCAGGTTGACTCTTTCCTTTTCCCTGCTGCTTAGGGTTTGCCCAGGGTGTTTAGGTTTAGGCACGAGGGCATGTGCATATCCACCCTAAGGGTATGCACATGGGCACAGCAGTTTAGTGAAAGCTTTTAGGGATCGCTAGGAGGTGACCCTTTTCTCACTAGCTTTTGGGCCAAGTCGTTTGTTCTGTTTGTTTTCCCGTGTTTGGTTATTTCCCTGCTTACTTATCTATCGTGACATTATAAACCGCCGAAAAATACTGTCATATCCTTACTGTTTGTGAAATGGAGGCTATGGATGCCTTGGTTGATCGCATGCAGGGATTATCACTGGAGTTGGCTGATCTCCGCAGTTCTGTTGCACAGTGTCAGAATGCTCTGGCGTCTGGCGCCGTTGGAGGAAATCAAGTCTGCTTAGAGCCTAAAGTTGCTCTCCCTGATAGGTTCTCAGGGGGTGGTGATGACTTTATTTGGTTCAGGGAGTCGTGCAGGTTGTATTTTCGTCTGCGGCTGATGTCATCTGGTGCAGAGAATCAAAGAGTGGGGATGATTATATCTCTGCTCAAAGGGGACGCACAGTCCTGGGCTTTTTCTCTGACGACCGGTTCACCATCCCTCCAGTCGGTGGATGAATTTTTTAGAGCCTTGGGCTTGATTTATGATGACCCAGACCGGGTTTCTATGGCTGAATCTAAGCTGCACAGTTTGTTACAGGGAGAACATACTGCGGAGTCGTATTGTGTGTAGAATTTAGAAGATGGGCAACTGACTCGGGGTGGAATGATCCTGCACTCCGGAGTCAGTTTTGTCAGGGGCTATCTGAGAGGTTGAAAGATGCCCTTGCTTTTCATGAGTATTCTGGTTCAGTGGGGACGGCCATGTCTTTGGCAGTGCGGCTTGATAGATATCATAGAGAAAGGTATAAAATTCCTGTCGAGCGGGGGGGGGGGGGGGGGGGGGGTCCCATCTAGTAAATCCGTCCCACATAGTCCCCAGGGTAATATGACTTTTAAATCTGGGGCTGGAGAGGAGCTTATGCAGTTGGGCCAGATTTCCTTTCACTCAGGTGATAGGGATTTTAGGAGGCTGAATAAGATATGTTACTTCTGTGGAAAAGAAGGTCATTTTGTTTGTGCATGTCCTTTTGTTTCACATAAAGAGAAAAAAAAAGGTTTTCCTGTATCTTGGTAGTGTGAATGGGGAGTCTGATCAAGCAAATATGCATTCTCCCTGCAATACCCGTTTCAATACTCCTGCCTGCCATGGTGGCGCTAGACTCAGGAAATTTTTATTTTGAGGTATTTGCTGACAGTGGTGCGGGGGTAAACCTTATTGATTTTCAGTTCCTCCAAAATCTTGGTTTTAGAACTAGCACTTTAGATAAAGAGATACCAGTGTTTGCTATTGATTCCTCCCCTCTCTCACAAAAGAGTCTTACTCATATCGTTCATGACATTCATTTAAGGGTGGGTGATTCACATGTTGAGTCCATTTCTTGTTTTGTTATGAAGGGCTTGCCTGCTCCGATGGTTCTGGGTTTACCGTGGTTGATAAAGCATAACCCTACTATTGACTGGCAAACAAGACAAATCAGTAGCTGGAGTGAATTTTATTTGGACAACTGTCTTTGTGCTTCTATCTGAGGGGTGTCAACTACGGTCCTACCTCAGTTTCTCTCTGATTTTGCGGACGTATTCTCGGAGGGTGGAGCTCAGGAACTGCCTCCCCATCGAGAATATGATTGTCCGGTCAATCTCATCCCTGGAGCTAAACTGCCAAAATCTCGACTATACAATCTTTCCCAACCCGAAAGAGAAGCTATGTGGAAGTATATTGCAGAGAGTTTGGAAAAGAGACATATTAGGCCATCTAAATCCCCTGTGGCTGCCGATTCTTTTTCGTAAAAAAGAAAGACGTATCACTTTTCTGGGAATTAAATCTCATTACGGTCGGTGATCCGTATCCCCTTCCTTTGATTTCTGATCTATTTGATCAAATTCTCAGAGCCAAGGTGTTCTCCAAGTTGGATTTAAGAGGAGCTTATAATCTGATCAGAATTAAGGAAGGAGATGAGTGGAAAACGGCCTTCAATACACCCAAAGGTCATTTCGAGAATCTTGTCATGCCCTTTGGTTTAACTAATGCGCCAGCGGTCTTTCAGTGATTTGTCAATGATATTTTCCATCATTTAGTGGGAAGGTTTATTTTAATTTACCATGATGATATACTAATTTACTCACCTGATTTGGAGACCCATCAGGATCACGTGAGACAGGTGTTGTCGATTCTTTGGAAAAATAAATTGTATGCAAAATTGGAAAAATGTGTATTTGCTGTCCAGGAGCTACCGTTTTTAGGATACCTGCTTTCTGACTCTGGTTTTCGTATAGACCCCGAAAAGGTCCGGGAGGTACTGGAATGGGACCGGCTTGAGAATGAGAAAGCTCTGATGCGGTTTTTGGGTTTTACCAATCACTACAGAAAATTAATCTTGAATTATTCCACCATTGTAAAACCTTTGACAGATATGACTAAAAAAGGCGCCGACTTTTCTGTCTGGTCGGATGAGGCATTACAGGCTTTTTCTGCTATTAAGAAATGTTTTGCGTCTGCTCCCATTCTGATGCAACCTGATGTGTCTCAACCGTTCATCGTAAAGGTTGATGCATCAGAAGTGGGGGTCGGAGCAGTTCTGTCGCAGGGTCCATCCCTCTAGCAAATGGCGTCCGTGTGCTTTTTTCTCCAAGAAACTCTCGGCCGCTGAAATAAATTATGATGTAGGAGATAGAGAGTTGCTGGCCATTAAATTGGCCTTTGAAGAATGGCATCATTGGGTGGAGGGGGCTACTCATCCTATTACGGTATATACTGACCACAAGAATTTGGCTTACGATGGTCACTGTTTTTTACTAGGTTCAATTTTGTGGTCACCTTTCGCCCTGGGGTTAAAAATGTCGAGGCAGATACGTTGTCATGTAGTTTTACTGGGGGGAGTGATTCGGAGGATCCCGCTCCGATTTTGGCTGATGGGGTGGTGGTTTCCGCTCTGTACCCAGAGTTGGAGATGGAGGTGTTGGGGGCCCAGGAGGAGGCTCCTGATTCTTGTCCTCCAGACAAGTTGTTTGTTCCTGCTGAACTGTAATACAAAGTGTTCAAGGAACGTCATGATACAGTTCTTGCAGGACATCCTGGAAGAAAATCCATTAAAGATCTTATTTCCCGGAGATTCTGGTGGCCAGGGTTGCGCAAGGGTGTGGAGGGATCCCTTCTTACTTTATCCATCCCGTCTCGTCCATGGAATTTATTACTGATTTACCGAGTTCCTCTGGGAAAACTGTGATTTTGGTGGTAGTGGACCGCTTCAGTAAGATGGCCCACTTTGTACCATTGCCTAGCTTGTCCAATGCCAAAACTATCGCTCAGGTTTTAATCAATAACATTGTGAAACTACATGGCATTCCCTCTGATGTGGTGTCTGATAGGGGGACGCAATTTGTTTCCAGGTTTTGGAGGGCATTCTGCTCTCGTCTGGGAATTCAACTGTCTTTTTCTTCAGCTTTTCATCCCCTGTCGAATGGTCAGACAGAGCGCACTAACCAAAACCTGGAGACCTTTTTGAGGTGTTTTGTTGCCGAGAACCAGGATGACTGGTCCTCGTTCTTGTCTCTAGCCAAATTTGCCTTGAATAACCGTAGACAGGAGTCCACTGATAAGTCACAATTTTTGGGCGCATATGGTTTTCACCCACAGTTTGGAACTTTTTCTGTGACTGGATCTTCTGGGATGCAAGCTGAGGAAGATCCAAGTTAATTTGGAAAAGATGGGTCAAAGATATAAACGGATGGCTGACAGGAGACGTATGACTGGTCCGGACCTGTGTGTGGGTGATTCGGTGTGGTTGTCCACTAGAAACATTAAGCTGAAGGTACCATCTTGGAAATTAGGTCCAAGATTTATTGGCCCTTACAAAATCTCTGCGATTGTCAACCCGGTGGTGTTTCGTCTGGATCTTCGCAGACCTGGAAGATCCATAATGTGTTTTACAGGTCTTTATTAAAGAAATACGTGGACCCTGTGGAACCATCTCCATTGCCACCTCCCCCTGTCCTGGTGGATGGCAATTTGGAGTTTGAAATCTCTAAGATTCTCAAATCACGGGTTCTTCGGGGTTCCCTCCAGTACCTGGTGCACTGGAAGGGATACGGTCCCGAGGAAAAAATGTGGGTTCCAGCTGCTTATGTCAGTGCTAGCCACCTGGTGAAGGCACCCCCGGATAAAGTTGGTCCCGCCTTGCCCTGTGAATGTGCAGAGATCTGTCAGACTGGCTGCACATGTCTGACTTCTTTGTTTGTTTTGATTTGGGTTTGAGCTGGATCCACCTTCCCTCAGGTGTACTGGGTTTAATTGTTAGTGAGGCTATTTATCTCTCCTTCCCCTAGTGGCCTGTGTAGGTTATAGTTCTTTCCTGGGAGCTCTTGATTTGTGGTGGATCGTCTGCTCCAGCTCTGCTCAAGATAAGTCCTCTCCTTCATTTCCCTTTGTGTGTTTTATCTACGCCTCTAGGAAGACACTTCTTCCTCCTGGTTTGAAGAAGCAGGTTGCCTCTTCCCTTTTCCCTACTGCTTAGGGTTGCCCAGGGTTTATAGGTTTAGGCACGAGGGCATGTGCATATCCACCCTAAGGGTATGCACATGGGCACAGCCATTTAGAGAAAGCTTTTAGGGATCTCTAGGAGGTGACCCTTTTCTTCCTAGCTTTTGGGCCTAGTTGTTTGTTCTGTTTTGTTTTCCCGTGTTTGGTTATTTCCCTGCTTACCTACCTATTGTGACAGTAATATGTATTTATGTACTGTTGGACGTTTTAACACTGAAGTTTTAATGGGGCAGGACGAATACCCCTGACGAAACTCGGCTGAGCAAAACCCGGGTCGGGTGATTGATCCTTTTATGCACTGCTCGTTTTTACCTGTGTATAATAAACACTGTTTTACTCCAATTCATGTGACGGTATTTCACTATTGGCTGCATCCTTGGTGTTCCATAGAAGCCTGGAAGGGAGAGGAGAAAAGGTTTTATTTGGCCTGTATGCTTTCCCATGTTCATCATTATCTGACTGGTTTCGAATGTAGAATTTCTATGAATCCTGAGGCAGCGCGGTCCAACAAAAGAGATGTATGTACAGGTATATTCCCCGTCAGCAGCCGGCGTAGCGAATAAGTTGCACGTACGTTTAGCCTCGTAACCCTTTTGCAAACCTCCTCTCAAGTGGCCCAGCATGCATACGGCACGGATGCCAGAACCGCTTCCGCCCGCAAAGGAGTCAGAACCAAAGATTCTGCAGGCACATGTGTGACCTCGTGGGGTCCCCCGCAGGCTGAGCCCCACGAGAATTCCTGGGGGCCCCAGTGGCCCGCAAAACAGGAGAGTGTCTTACAACCTGACTTGCCATTAATAAGAGCTAATAGTTATCTGTGAATCAATCAATAGAAATTAGATTATAATGAGAAGTCATTGGCTTACAAGTCATCTTTAAATGTGGACATCTTCTGGTGATCATTTGGGGAGTACCTTTGTGTTAGTTTTAAGCTCAACAGAGGATCTTCTTGTAGACCAGTCTTACCATGATGAGATTCCTGTTCGTTGGGTGCAGGTTACTCTTTGAGTTATAATGTAATACACATTTGGCGATCATTGGGTAAACCTGCCAATTTCAAGGCAGCCTACCATGTGGGTGCACAGAACCCATCGATTTTTTTTTTTTTTTTTTATTAATCTGCACCACTGTGACTGCGCAGCTGGGTCTAATAGCGACACAGCGGACCAGTATGCACGTTAATATTGATCACTGAGTGGTGTAGGTAGATTTATATTCTTTGAGGGTGTTTGTTTGGGGGGTTATTCTTTTGTTTTTTTGTTAATCCTTTTTTTTAAGGTATATTCAATAAAGATTAGTTTTAATCATAGCATCCCTCCAGTGAATGGCAACCTACCACATCAATGTGTATGGGAGTGTCCCAACTTTCCTCTCTGAAGACATATAACACAGGAAAGAAGCCCTGGGCATATTGGATTTCAACATGCCAGATCTTTTGTTCTCCAGGTAGATAAGCCGCTACCAGAGGTGCCTAGCAATGGTTTATTCCCCTTTACTAGCTGAGAACACATACATGCTTAGCAAACATGCATGGTGCATTTGGAATGTATGGAAATTATACCTTATAAACTAAGACTTGGGTCTCATGCACAAAACCATGATATAATATGCTGTCATAAGGATCCTGAATACAGTCACCAGGGCGTGTATAGCACAAAAGAATTGTTAAAAGAGCTTTCAGATGACATGTATGAAACCAATTGTCCTAAATAAACAGTCTTTAGACAAAGTCCTACATCTGTCATAACGATACACAAAATACATCTAACAATATGGTGCTCAATACAATTTTGGTTGAAATGTGGTTGAAAAGTGTGCATGATGCCTTAGGCTCATATGGTCATAATTTGACTGCATTTAAAGAAGAACTCTGGCTCTTTGCTGAGGTGGACTGGCAAAAAATCATACAAGGAAATTTCCCAGTAGGACCATGCCCATGGGGCCACTTTAGCCCTCCTCACTGCCGCCAGCTGGATACATAATCTGATCCTCTAAAAATTAATTAAGGCTAGTAGCACCGGGTACATATGCACCAGGTCGGCGGCCGCATGTGACCTCCTGAATTCAAATGTATCACTATCCTCAGGAAGGAAATATAGTTGAATACTACGGCGGGGCATCAGCATTTTGTGCTACACCTTGGTATTTGCTTTTGCTGGGGTGATATTTTGTGCTGCACCAAGATATTGCTGGCTTCTGCCTACTTCTATAGTCCCTGCATACTTCTGTTGCCCTAACGTCTGGATTTGTCTATCACATAGGGTCCCTTTTATGTAGGGCCACTTTAAGTTCCCAGTCTGCCCCTGGCTCTGTGCAGTACTCAGCAACTATGCATAAGAGTTGTATTTAATCTAGTCACTCTGACCGCCCTGTAGCTACATCAGTTACTGGTCAGACAGGAGCTCAGTCTCATTCTCCAAGCTTGACTAGAATCTGAGATCATCAGTATGAGGCACTCTAGTCCACTGCACAGTGTGACAAGGATAAAGAACACTGTAAAATGCCACCCATTGCAAGGAGAGCAGAATGGCTGGGAATACTACTGCGTGAAGCTGACCCTGGGCACATGCAAAGACCCGCAGAAAGGATGGGAATGATAGTCTTGTGAGAGATTTCTTTTTTACTTACGGTGGTGATCTTCCTGCTCCAGCACTCCCTAGGCCAAGCACAGTGAAGAAGGGGTGCAGCTATTGTTCTAAAGAAGCATACCCTGCTTGCAGTATCCTGACTTTTAGAAGACCACAACCTTGGTGTCTGCTGTGAGGTACAAGGTGAGAAACATACTGGTGCAGCAGTTGATGAGTCTAGAGATAGTGAAGTCTTTACTGATACTTCAGCAGGGTTTATATACATTCAAAAGAAATGTAGGCACAGTACTTGAACATTATCAAATGGTCCTGAGGATGGTTTATGGAGTTTGATTCAGTAGCTTTCTGAGTCACCTTTAAATACAAGTACTAAAATCTCAATCCAGGTGAGGGGTACAATTCTCTGAAAAGTTGTGTTTACAATTCCCAGCTGTGGGGTGCAGACCTTACTACAGTACATCTCCCTCAAGTATAACTGGGAGCTAAGATCTTTCAACCCTCATCAGCGACTTAAAAAGATTAAAATAGACAAATTGCCAGGACGGATGGCATACACCCCCGTATCCTAAGGGAATTAAGTAATGTCATAGCCAGACCCTTATTTCTGATATTTGTGGACTCTATACTTACAGGGAATGTCCCACAGGATTGGCGCATGGCAAATGTGGTGCCAATATTCAAAAAGGGTCCAAAAATAGAGCCTGGAGACTATAGGCCGGTAAGTTTAACATCTGTTGTGGGTAAACTGTTTGAAGGTTTTCTAAGAGATGCTATCTTGGAGCATCTTAACGGAAATAGTGATCGGTCATGCCAAACTAATTTAATCAGTTTCTATGAGGAGGTAAGTTCTAGACTTGACAGCGGCGAATCAATGGATGTCGTATATCTGGACTTCTCCAAAGCATTTCACACTGTACCACATAAAAGGTTAGTATATAAAATGAGAATGCTCGGACTGAGAGAAAACGTTTGTATGTGGGTAAGTAACTGGCTCAATGATAGAAAACAGAGGGTGGTTATTAACGGTACACACTTAGATTGGGTCACTGTCACTAGTGGAGTACCTCAGGGGTCAGTATTGGGCCCTATTCTCTTCAATATATTTATTAATGATCTTGTAGAAGGCTTGCATAGTAAAGAATCAATTTTCGCAGATGACACTAAACTGTGTAAAGTAATTAACACTGAAGAGGACAGTATACTGCTACAGAGGGATCTGGATAGATTGGAGGCTTGGGCAGATAAGTGGCAGATGAGGTTTAACACTGACAAATGTAAATTTATGCACATGGGAAGGAATAATGCAAGTCACCCGTACATACTAAATGATAAAACACTCGGTAACACTGACATGGAAAAGGATCTAGGAATTTTAATAAACAGCAAACTAAGCTGCAAAAACCAGTGTCAGGCAGCTGCTGCCAAGGCCAATAAGATAATGGGTTGCATCAAAAGGGGCATAGATGCCCGTGATAAGAACATAGTCCTACCACTTTACAAATCGCTAGTCAGACCACACATGGAGTACTGTGTACAGTTCTGGGCTCCTGTGAACAAGGCAGACATAGCAGAGCTGGAGAATGTCCAGAGGAGGGCAACTAAAGTAATAACTGGAATGGGGCAACTACAGTACCCTGAAAGATTATCAAAATTAGGGTTATTCACTTTAGAAAAAAGACGGGAGATCTAATTAATATGTATAAATATATCAGGGGTCAGTACAGAGATCTATCCCATCATCTATTTATCCCCAGGACTGTGACTGTGACGAGGGGACATCCTCTGCGTCTGGAGGAAAGAAGGTTTGTACACAAACATAGAAGAGGATTCTTTACGGTAAGAGCAGTGAGACTATGGAACTCTCTGCCTGAGGAGGTGGTGATGGTGAGTACAATAAAGGAATTCAAGAGGGGCCTGGATGTATTTCTGGAGTGTAATAATATTACAGGCTATAGCTACTAGAGAGGGGTCGTTGATCCAGGGAGATATTCTGATTGCCTGATTGGAGTCGGGAAGGAATTTTTTATTCCCCTAAAGTGGGGGAAATTGGCTTCTACCTTGCAGGATAACAGGCCCAACTGGATGGACAAATATCTTTTTTCGGCCTTATGTACTATGTTACTATGTAACCCAGCCAAAGCTGTGGAGTCTAGAAGGCATAGATGAGCGTTACTTCCACAGGCTTATTTTCTTGCACAGTGGCTGCTCTATTTTTTAATAAATGCTATACTCCTTTCTCTCAAAACTGTGCCGCCTGGTCTATTCTCCTTGGATCCCCTTGGACCATCTGTCCCAGATGCACACAAAGCTGCCTAGGCTGCTTGCTTCAGCCTCCACAAATACTTACATTTTGGCTTGCTTAGACAGGAAGAAGCCGAACCCAGGGTGTTGGTTCCGACGCTGCCTTGCAACCACATCGAGGGAGGAAGGATTAACTCCATGTACACAGCCTACAGGTGAAAAACAGTAGGCAATTTATAACTAAACATAGAATGTGGCAGCATATTAAATTTTGAACACTTTAGCAGTGATCCACTGCACACACACTGAATACTGCTGAGAAACAATCCAATATAACAACCAGTCATGAAATCAGTGGGATGACAAAAAAAACACATACCGTATACCCACCAGAGTGAATTATGGCCCTAACGCCTGTATAACAGCAATGCAAATATTATTAGACATATATATTGGATTTTTTCAAGAAAAAAAAAATATATATTTTGCCCACAATATACCTATGATAGTTTTATTTAAAATCAGTTCAATGTTTGAATGACTAAAAAGATCATTCCAGTACAAACTTCAAAGACCCTTCACATAATGTCACTATTAATCCTTCACAATATGTGACTTTTCTCTATTAAATCTTTGTCATGTAATTTACCACCTGAAGTTTAGCTTCCCACAACCGTCTCTACAGTTCATAGTATAATCGAGAATGATTCGCTTTGCCTGAGCTAATCCTCTGATTGCAATAACATTTTATCTCACGCTACAAAGCTTTCATATAGGAGAGATCAGAAAATATGATAGTGACATGCATACAGAACAACAAAGAGGAGTTCAGGTGCCTGCAGCCCCCACCTTATCGCTAAACCAAATTAAGGGGTTATTTAAAATATAAAATATGTGTTAAAAAGAGTGAAAAAGTTTAATAAAACCTCAAAAACCCATGTCAGTGTAGTATTAGTTTTTATTTAAAGCCTGAGGAGGTGGATTTATAAATTAGTACAGAGTGGTGACTTTCCCCATATTAAGGTTGGCATAGGCTAAACTGAGGCAAAGGGCCCATTCACACAGCCAATTTTGGCACAGTCAAATCTGCTGCATATTCCATGGCACAAACCAAAGCAGTTTCTGCTTTATTTGTTCATTTGAATGCCACAGACCCACTCACGGCTTAGTTCCATTAAATGGAGATAAACTATTAGTGGACACCCGCCTCAGCTTGAAGTGGAAGCTGTCTGCACAACACACCAAGAATGGCCAGGTCCCTTTTTGGTGCAGTTGCAGCTTTAAACCATCAACCAACCAACTGCAGCCCTCCTTCCCATTCAAAGCAATGGGAAGCAGACACCACATGGCCAACGCTGATGTTTTTGTGCGGGACCCATGCAGTTGTACCACAGCCTTCACCCATAGGCCCTCTGAGAAAAAATGTTTTTTGTTATAAGTTCTAACTAGAGATGAATAATTTAAAAAAAAAATTTGATTTTGGGAAAATTTTTTGGTTCGATATGAATAAATTTGGGCAAATTACATTAAAAAAAAGTCTATTTCCTGGCTGCTGAGGGCCTTTATAGTGGTGTAGAACACTGTGCCTTGTAGTAACACGCATAGGGAGTCTACTTTGGTAGTGAAATAATACTGTGAGTCCAAATGACATGCAGATGACAGGTGTCGCTCTTAGAATCACTGCACACTTCACTTATTTGGGCAGTCAAGGGGCCAAAACTGACCAAATAACTGAAGTATCAACTCAGCCTTACAGGTAGATATTAACGTCAAGAAGAAGCGCACTCCTTTTACACCCTCGTCAGCTGATTCCACATAGATGTCTGCAGAACCTGTTTTATTAAACGCTTATACAAGTAGAGCCCCCCCACAGAGTGGAGAGGGTGTCAGCAGTAAGTTTGTGTTGACGTCACTGACTATTTTGCCCTTCCTCTGATCTGTCAGAACAATAACCCCCTAAAAAAACAGATCCTGTCTGTTGAGCATCCGCCTTTTACTTGGTCAGCATTTGGTCAGTAATCCATCAGTATTGCTAATGCCCCCCCAAAAAACAGGAGAGGATCCAAAACAGAGATGACACGTGAATGGAATATTTGCCTGTCTTCTGTGTTTTGTACCCACTCCTGCTTTTGGCTACCAAATCATAAGCCAATACTGATGGGACCATACAGGCCTTAAAGCTGCTACACAGACAGGATCCGTTGTGCATCTTGTTTTTCCTTCCTTCTGACAGATCAGAAGAAGTGTCAAATAAATGATGTCAGCCAAGCCAAAATAGTGGACATAGTGGTGAGGTGAAAGCAGCATGAGGAGACCAAAGAGTGGCCCAAATGACAGGGTCTGGAGGTAGCAGCATGAGGAGACAACAGAGCGGCACAATGACAGAGTCTGGAGGTGGCGGCAGCATCAAGGGGCCACAGAGTGGCAAGATAACATACTGTGGAGGTGGGTGGCAATACCAGTACCTGCGTATATATTTTTCTTTGTTACTGAAATACGCCCCTATATCCTTTCACCAGAAATAACTACAGAAATAAAATGTGTATATATTTTTCTTGTCGTACTGAATAAGATACTAAGATATAAGCCTCTAAGGGCTTTTCAATATAACACTTGCAGCCCAATAACAAAAAGCTGGAATGACTATTTGGATCCCCAAATAATCGTTCCCTGCACTTATAAATCACTTTCCTATCAATGTCCCTAGCGCCTTCTGTCGTCTCTCCCTGCACTAAGATGCTTTGAAATGATTCCTCCTTATCCTTTCCCTGCACTTATAAATCGTTTTTTCTGTCTTTTTTTTTTCCACAATGAGGTTTTTCCAATTGCTGTCCCTAGCGCCTTCACACGTCTATCCCTGCACTCTGAACGCTGGAAAATGGCAGAATCTAAAAAGGCTGCCGTATTTATAGGGCTGTGACCAGGGGCAGACTGACCGGTTGGGCACTTCGGACGTGGTCCGAGGGCCCGGCCGGGATGGAGACCCGCCGCAGCCGTGCATATAACATAATGTGCACGGACTGCAAAGTTATTCACCCCGGGCCCAGCGGCTGGCGCAGCGTCGCAAATTGCGATATTACCTATTGTGTTCCCGATGCAGGCTGGCGCGATAACGAGACGAGATAAGGCTGAAAGAATTTGTCATGGCGGTCTGGGTCAAACGGAGGAGAAGAGGAAAGAGAAGATCTACATGACAGGAGATGTCACTGGATGTAAGAGGTATGTGGTGCTGTATTCTCCTATATGTAGAGCTGGCTCACTACTGTGACCTGCATTTCATCTTCTCCTCCAAGTGTTTTTTTATTATTAGGCTACTAGCACACACTAGCGTTACAGTTTTCCGGTATTGAGTTCTGTCATAATATCTCAATACCGGGAAAAAAACGTTTTTTTCCCCATTCATTGTCAATGGGGACAAAACTGAACTGAACAGAACGGAATCCTCCAAAATGCATTCCGTTCCGTTTAGTTGCATTCCCAGACCGGAGAGCAAACCGCAACATGTTGTATTTTGCTTTCCGTCCTGGGATGTGGAGCAAGACGGATCTGACACAATAGAAAATGGTTCAGTCCCCCATTGACTTTCAATGGAGTTCATGGCAGATCCGTCTTGGCTATGTTACAGATAATACAACCGGATCTGTTCATAATGGATGCAGATGGTTGTATTATCAGTAACGGAAGTGTTTTTGCTGAACCCCGCCGGATCCAGCAAAAACACTAGTGTAAAAGTAGCTAATTTTTGTATTTAAAGGATAACTGTCACATTTAGACCCTAATTTCAATTTTCATATATGTAGTTAGTAGTAACATGATATTCCAGAATCAGTTACTATTAGACTGACTTACCCCATATTTAATAAGATTCAGCCCTTAGCTACCAGTCTGCATAAAACTGCAATTTCACTATTCAGTTATGATGGCCGCCACTGCCCTCACCCTGAGGCTAATCCCGCTAGCCCCCCAAAAGTGTCAATAACCAGACCCCTCCCCCCTAAATGGTTAATCTCCTGCAGCACAAAGGGGTCCTCTTACCACATGTTGCTTTTATTTATACACTGAGCAGATGGCAGATCTCCCTTCCCTGGTCTGCGCTGCTCCAACTCTGCATTCTCCTGCTCTGCTGAGTGAGGGAGCGTCTGCCAAGCGCAGGGACAGGGAGAAGTGCACACAGCCCAGGCACTGTTATCAGCTGCTGGGGAGGACCTGACTTTAATCATTTCCTTACAGTCCCTGGCTGTCAGTAATCTGACCTTCAGCCTGCTTCTGCATGCTCCGTCCTTCAACAGATAGACGGACCATGCCTAACAACCCAATTTTAAGCACAAGTAAAAGTAGGCAGTACAGGGAACAAAAATGTGGAATTAAGGGGTAATTGAATACACTGTGAAAAGTTGAAATAGGGCCACCAAGGTGATATTAATCACCACAATACAATACTCCCATAAATAGAAATACGACAGTTATCCTTTAAAATTTGGAAACTAAAAATTTTATTTGGCTCCTGGGTATTTGCAGTCCTATGTAACACTACAGATAACATAAGGTAAAAGGGTTCTCTGGGATTTATATATTGATATAGGTGATGTGGGCGGTGCGATATGTGGGTGTGGCTTGAGGGTGGGTGGAAGACAGAGGGGCCTCATAATCTCCTATTGCCCATGAGTTGTCAGTCCACCCCTGGCTGTGACATCACAGGGCTGGCTGGCTGCTGATTGGCTGCATTCAGGCATGTCAATCTGGGTGATCCCGCCTTCTCAGAGTTCCATGCCCCATGTCCTCAGTCCTTACACGTATAGCCTCCATTTTAGGAAAATTGCGATTCGTTACTACGAAGCGTGAGAAAATTTGCATTAGTTGCGAATCAAATTTTTCCTGAAATTCTAAACTAATTCCACTTTGTCAGCTTCGATTCGCTTATCTCTAGTTCTAACCTCATGTTAACCAGATAGTGGCAGCCAGAGACACAATTTGCTGAGCCCAATGCAAAATCTGTAACAAGGCTGCTCAATAGTATATGCTATTTATAATACTGGTACCTTATGGGGAAGAAGGACCTTTGGCACCATTGTTTGCATGTGATAGGTGCCTCTGCAACCCCTGCCAGAACAAGTTAGTGCCATTATACTGCTGCTTTTAGATTTGCAATAGATGATACCTCTGTAATTCCAGCAAACCATTCTTTTTATAGGGTTGCAAGTACTGTGTGATACAGACATTAACAGGGTGTAAGGGGTAAGCAGAGTAAGGGGGCATGGCAGCAGGGGTCACTTCCAGAGGCCTGAGCTCCCAGTGTCAGCTAGCAGTCGTGTTTTGACCAGCAACAAAGCGGTTATTTGTCAGTCGCCAGGACTATGGGATGAACAACATCATTCCACTGCCTGGAACAGATGCTGGTAAATCTGGCTGATCAGGGAACAGGAGACCTGGCACCTAGATCTCACGGCTACATGAGCCCTGTGGGGGCCGAACTGGAGGAGGACATTGGAGCACAAGCAATGTGTAGCAAAATAGGTAGTTTTTCTACACAGGTGACAGGAGAGGAGGAGCAGGAGCAGCCGGAGGAGCAAGATGGAGATAAGGAAGATGAGGCAGATGACCCAAACACACTATGGCAGTATGCAGTCGAGATGGAGGCAGGGAGTCCCTCTAAGTCACTTGCGCAAATGGCCCGCCGCATGCTCACTTGCTTGGGCAGTGACAGCCAAATTTTCACCATTCGGCAGAGTGATAAATTATGGCTCTCCACCTTGTTGGACCCTCGCTACCGGTCCAAAATGGAGGCCTTTTTTTTACACCCGCTGAGAGGAAGGACAAACTTAACTACTATAGAGCTATCCTATGTAGTCAGTTGGCCGCTGCCTATCTGCGCCATCGTTCATCCTCTCGCAGGTCTGACCGGGGGGCCCTCTGAGCTCTCGTTCCACTGCCATGGCTGCTGTGGTGGGGTGGGGCGGGATAGGAGCAGTACCAGCTCCATCAGCAGCAGCTTGAGTCTAAAGTCAAGGATGAGCAGCTTTCTTAACCCGCCTAGTGAAGAAACTACTCACCAGCAGCAGGTACACCTGGAGCAGAACCTGAACCATCAGGTGGTGGCATACTTGGACAGCACCCTGCCACCCCACATTGAAGATCCTCTGGACTACTGGGCAGCCAAACTGGATTTGTGGCCGCAACTGGCCGAGTTTGCCCTGGAAAAGCTGTCTTGCCCGGCCAGTAGTGTGGCATCAGAGCGGGTGATTAATGGGGCACGGCCCATGGTTACCTCAAGTAGAACTCTCCTTTCCACTCAAAATGTGTAGAGACTGACCTTTGACAAGATGAATCCGGCATGGATCAGCAAGGATTTCCAACCACCAATGCCTGAGGCATCAGATTAGATCATCCATGCTGACTCACCCAAACCTAGACATAAAGACTGGTTTATTCTGGCTACCTGCCTCAGTTACTATTCTGATTCTTCCACCCGCCTGATTCCACACATCTGATGCCAAGTTACTTACTTAAGTTCTTCCACCCATCATTGTCAGCGGGTACTGGTTTTGCCAAACACCTCCTCAATCTATCACCGGATAAATCTGTGGTCCCCCGATGCTGCTGCCACCTCACCACTCAGGTCTCCTCATGCTACTGCTGCCACGTGCACACTATGTCACCCTGCCAGTCTGTGGCCTCCTCATGCTGCTGCTGCCACCTCCACACTATGTCACCTTGCCACTCTGTGCTCTCCTCATGCTACTGCTAAATCAACACTATTTCAATGAGACAATTTGTGGCCTCCTTATGCTTCTGCTGCCACCTCCACACTATGTTACCTTGCCAGTCTGTGGTCTCCTCATGCTGCTTTTAAATCAGCACTATGTCACTGGGCCACTCTGTGGCTTCCTCATGCTGCTGCCACCTCAACACTATGTCATTGGGCCACTCTGCAAGCTGTTCTCCCACCCTCCCCACTCCATGACTGGGCCATTATTTTGCCTTTTTGTCCTGATTGACATCATCATTTATTTGACCCTTCTTCTGATCTATCAGAGGAAAGGAAAAATAAGATGAACAATGGATCCTGTCTGTGTAACAGCTGTAAGGCCTGTATGGTTCCATCAGAATTGGCTTATGATTCGGTAGCCAAAAACAGGAGTGGATACAAAACACAGAAGACATGCAAATATTCCATTCACGTGTCATCTTTTTTGTAGAACTACTCCTGTTTTTTTTTTTTTTTGGCTTTTTCATCTCTGTTTTGGATCCTCTCCTGTTTTTTGGGGGGGCATTAGCAATACTGATGGATTACTGACCAAATGCTGACCAAGTAAAAGGCGGATGCTCAACAGACAGGATCAGTTTTTTTGTGGGGTTATTATTCTGACGGATCAGAGGAAGGGCAAAATATTCAGTGACGTCAACACAAACTTACTGCTGACAACCTCTCCACTCTGTCGGGGTGCTCTACTTGAATAAGCATTTAATAGAACAGGTTCTGTAGACATCTATGTGGAATCAGCTGACGAGGGTGTAAAAGGAATGCGCTCTTTCACGCTACTAGTGTTGATCGAGCACTGTGCTCGGATGCTCGAATAGAGCACCTCCGGATACTCGGATGCACCCGAGCAGAATGGAAGTCAATGGGAGAACCCGAGCATTAAACCAGGCACCCCCTGCTCTGAAGAGGGAAGGGTGTCTGGTTCACATGAAAAGTTCAGAAATTGATGAAAACACCACTCAAGTGGTTCGAGAACTACAAGGAAGAGGCACTCTGACACAACCTGTAAATCACATAAAGGAGGGCCTCATTCACATTGTGGCACAATTGTTCAGTTAGTGGCACTCCTACAATTGTTCAGTTAGTGGCACTCCTACACTCATAAAATCTATGCACTAAGTGAAATGGCTGCCAAAAATTACAAGGAATTGGCACTCCAATACACCCTTTATTACACATAAAGGAGGGCATCATACACACCCTTAAAAATAATAATTGATGGCCTGCTGGTGACCCTGTAAAACATTAGGGACCAGGGCCTGCTGCTGATATGACCATCTAAAACATTAGGGGTGAGGGTCTGCCGCTGAGCTGACCATCTAAAAAATTAGGGGTGAGGGTCTGCTGTTGATCTGACCTTCTAAAACATTAGGGGTGAGGGTCTACTGCTGAGCTGACCATCTAAACAATTATGGGTGAGGGCCTGCTGCTGAGCTGACCATCTAAAACATTATTGGTGAGGGTCTGCTGCTGAGCTGACTATGGAAAAAATTATGGTTGAGGGCTGCTGGTGAGCTTACTCTATAAAACATTAGGGGCGAGTGCCTGCTGCTGATCTGACCATGGAAAAAATTCTGGGCGAGGGCCTGCTACTGAGCTGACCATCAAAAAAATTACGGTTGAGGGTCTGTGTCACTGCCAGACCTCTGAGAAGCTCTGATAGACGTTCTTCTGTACATCCTGCATGATGTTCTTTTGTTTTGGTTTCACTCTGTCATCTCTTTTCCTTCTCCCAGCTGTCATCTATTAACACTGATTGCCTCCCTTTATATCCCCTCCCATACTGCATCACTTTGTGGTTTATACTACTTCCTGGATTGTGCTCTCTGCTAGAAGCTGCAACTGCTGGTTCCTCAGATAAGTCGCTTCCTTTATTTGTGTTTTTCTGCTGGCTTAATTCTAGGTGAATATATAACCAAAGTTGAGGCGAGCACACAACACTTGGACCACAATAATTAGGTAGAATGGATAAAATTTAATTAAATCACAATCAAGCTAAACACGTGTATAGTATAAAATCCACAATAGGAATATCTCCATAAAAGTCAAAAATAAAATCAATTCAATCAAACAATTCAATATAAAATCGATTGCAATGCTTGAAGCCAAATTCACACAGATAGAAGTAGTCCCTTATACTCACAAGGCACTGGAGTATATAAATATATGGCTGCACCGTACTGCAATGTTCTACAGCTGGTGGATTCACATGTGAAATTTATGGATGAACACACACAGATTAAAGATAAGACTCCGGACTCCTGCACAATGTTCAAGTGCTGTATAGTCAGTGGATTCCAATGTGGGCAATATGGATGCACCAAACTAGACTCCTGTTGTATATGGTGTCTCACACCGCAGTGTCATTACCCATAGTCTCGTATGTAGTAAGGTAAATGTTACACTGATTGAAGTCTCTTGCCCATAACATGTAAAATTCCACAAGTTGAGTCTTCTTACCTTCCGGTTGATTTATGTCTGGTATGTTCGTCTTTGTGGACGTAGGAGATGGATGAGCGGCGCGGGACACTGCCGGCGTCTCGCTACTTACTCCTGCAGCTCACTTACCCGAAATCTCGCGGGACTTGGAGCGTGGTTTGTGTCCAGTCAGCGGAGGGCAATGAACTGTCCCAGTTGTTCAATCTGAGTCCTAATTATCCGAATATTCTTCTATTTCGATATTTTAGCATGGCCATGCATAAAGGTGCGGAGGTGCTTCTCTTACAGATATGCGATCCAGCCCAGATGCGTTTCGAGAACTCTCCTTTCCTTCATCAGTGGTATTGTATCACCTGTCTACCTCCGCCTTATATCCTTAATAAGCACCAAATCATGGATCACTGGATTCACTTCACAGAGAAAGATTCCCATGCATTTTTCACATGCGTTTTCCATGCGGCTTTTTTTGTACATGTGCGTTTTTCATAATATATGCTCCTTTTCTCATTATACACCTCTTGTACAAATAAAATTGCTGTTACAAATTGCATACATAAGTTTATTTTAACTAATAAATCTTCAACATGAGCTGAGATAAAGTGGATTATAGTCCACCCTGGTTAAACCTGGCTTTTTGGTCATTTTAAACCCCTTAAATAATCTCTATTGCAATATACATTACTCATAAATCTTCAGAATAAATATAATATTAATAGAACAGTCGAAACAACATATATAGAATATAAAAAAAAATTATAAAATTTTATAAGATTTTTAAAAGGAGAATGAGAGAGAAAATTAGAAAAGAAATGCACAATCAGGTATAATTTAAGATATACAGCTTTCTGGGGCTCAAGATTTGTGTTGGACTTGATCATGGTGTATGGGACTGGGGGCACAGCAGGGGTTCATTCATGGCAAAAGGGGGTTCTTGTCACCCAGCAATAGAACAGAGGATTTTGAAAGATTTAGGCCCCTGTCACCCAGGCACAGCAGGGGTTCATTCACGGCAAAAGGGGGTTCATGTCACCCAGCAATACAACAGAGTATTTTGAGAGATTTAGGCCCCTGTCACCCAGGCACAGCAGGGATTCATTCACGGCAAAAGGGGGTTCATGTCACCCAGCAATACAACAGAGGATTTTGAGAGATTTAGGCCCCTGTCACCCAGGCACAGCAGGGGTTCATTTACGGCAAAAGGGGGTTCATGTCACCCAGCAATACAACAGAGTATTTTGAGAGATTTAGGCCCCTGTCACCCAGGCACAGCAGGGGTTCATTCACGGCAAAAGGGGGTTCATGTCACCCAGCAATACAACAGAGTATTTTGAGAGATTTAGGCCCCTGTCACCCAGGCACAGCAGGGATTCATTCACGGCAAAAGGGGGTTCATGTCACCCAGCAATACAACAGAGGATTTTGAGAGATTTAGGCCCCTGTCACCCAGGCACAGCAGGGGTTCATTTACGGCAAAAGGGGGTTCATGTCACCCAGCAATACAACAGAGTATTTTGAGAGATTTAGGCCCCTGTCACCCAGGCACAGCAGGGGTTCATTCACGGCAAAAGGGGGTTCATGTCACCCAGCAATACAACAGAGGATTTTGAGAGATTTAGGCCCCTGTCACCCAGGCACAGCAGGGGTTTGTATACGCCAAAAAATTGTAAAATGTCACCCGACAATTGAAAATAAGAATTTTTTCAATTTAGGGCACTAAAAGTGGCACTTTTTTGCATTAAAATGGCTCTAAAATAGTCCTTGAAAAGGCTAGAGGGATGTAAAAGGCAGTAAAATGTGCTTAAGAGCATGGCAACTGCTCTGTAAACAAATGTGGATAGGGAAATAACTTAAAATGAAATAAAATAACTAAAAATTACAAATTATTAACCTGCAACTCAGAGAAGGAGGTGGATATGGAGTTGGAGGTTGAGGAGGCGGTGAATGTGGTGTTGTAGGTGGAGGCAGCAATGGAGGAGGAGGAGGTAGCCAATTATTATATTTTTTTTATTGGGGTAGGTAGCCCCCAAAATATTGGGACAAAAAAACAAACAAAAAAAAACAAAGAATCATTGCACTTGACTTGAGTACAAGAATGTATGTTTGATGGTGGTATAAATGTCTATTCTGCACAAGGTACAGACAAGTCTTGTGGGATCCAAGCCTGGTTCATTTTAATGAACGTGAGCTTGTCCACGTTGGCTGTGGACAGGTGGCTGCGTCTGTCTGTAATGACGCCTCCTGCCGTGCTAAATACACGTTCAGAGAGTACACTGGCTGCAGGGCAGGCCAGCACCTCCAAGGCATACAGGGCAAGCTCTGGCCATGTGGACAATTTGGAGACCCAGAAGTTGAATGGGGCAGAACCATCAGTCAGTACGTGTAGGCTTTTGCACAGGTACTGTTCCACCATGTTGTTCAAATGCTGCCTCCTGCTAACACGCTCCATATCAGCAGTTGGGGCCGATGTTGCGGCGAGGTGACAAAGCTTTTCCACATGTCGGCCATGCTAACCCTGCCTTCTGAGGTGCTGTAGTTGCGCATCTTCCGATCATGCTCCAGTGAGGGAATTAAGGACGGCACATTGTTTTTGTAACGGGGATCCAGCAGGGTGGCCACCCAGTAGTCAGCACACGTTAAAATATGGGCAACTCTGCAGTCGTTGCGCAGGCACTGCAGCATGTAGTCGCTCATGTGTGCCAGGCTTGTCAGAGGTAAGGACAAGCTGTCCTCTGTGGGAGGCATATCGTCTGCGTCCTCCGTATCCCGCCAGCCACGCACCAGTGATGGTCCCGAGCTGCGTTGGATACCACCCCGCTGGGAACATGCTTCATCCCCATCCTCCTCCTCATCCTCCTCCTCCTCGTCCTCCAGTAGTGGGCCCTGGCTGGCCAAATTTGTACCTGGCCTCTGCTGTAGCAAAAATCCTCTTCTGAGCCACTTCTAAAAGACTGGCCTGAAAGTGTTAGAGATGACCCCTCTTCCTCCTGGGCCACATCCTCTTCCATCATCGCCCTGTGTTTTCTCAAGGAGACATAGAAGTGGTATTGTAACGCTGATAACGTCGTCATCACCACTGGCCATGTTGGTGGAGTACTCGAAACAGCGCAACAGGGCACACAGGTCTCGCATGGAGGCCCAGTCATTGGTGGTGAAGTGGTGCTGTTCCGCAGTGCGACTCACCCGTGTGTGCTGCAGCTGAAACTCCACTATGGCCTGCTGCTGCTTGCACAGTCTCTTTAGCATGTGCAAGGTGGAGTTCCACCTGCTGGGCACGTCGCATATGAGGCGGTGAGCGGGAAGGCCGAAGTTACGCTGTAGAGCAGACAGCCGAGCGGCGGCAGGATGAGAACGCCGGAAGCACGCACAGACGGCCCGCACTTTATGCAGCAGCTCTGACATGTCGGGATAGTTGTGAATGAATTTCTGCACCACCAAATTCAGCACATGCGCCAGGCAAGGGATGTGCGTCAAACCGGCTAGTCCCAGAGCTGCAATGAGATTTCGCCCATTATCGCACACCACCAGGGCGGGCATGAGGCTCACTGGCAGCAACCACTCGTCGGTCTGTTGTTCTATACCCCACAACAACTCCTGCACGGTGTGGGGCCTGTCCCCCAAACAAATCAGTTTCAGAACGGCCTGCTGACGTTTACCCCTGGCTGTGCTAAAGTTGGTGGTGAAGGTCTGTCGCTGACCGGATGAGAAGGTGGTAGAAGAGGAGGAGGAAGCCGAGTAGGAAGAGGAGGCAACAGGAGGCAAAGAATGATGCTCTGCAATCCTTGGCGGCTGAAGGATGTGCGCCAAACAGCTCTCCGCCTGGGGCCCAGCCGCCACTATATTTACCCAGTGTGCAGTTAGGGAGATATAGCGTCCCTGGCCGTGCTTACTGGTCCACGTATTTGTGGTTAGGTGGACCTTGGCACAGATGGCGTTGCGCAGTGCACACTTGATTTTATCCGATACTTGGTTGTGCAGGGAGGGCACGGCTCTCCTGGAGAAGTAGTGGCGGCTGGGAACGACGTACTGTTGGACAGCAAGCGACATGAGCTGTTTGAAGCTGTCTGTCTCCACCAGCCTGAATGACAGCATTTCAGAGGCTAGCCGTTTATAAATGCTGGCATTCAGGGCCAGGGATCGAGGGTGGCTAGGTGGGAATTTACGCTTTCTCTCAAAGGTTTGTGAGATGGAGAGCTGAACGCTTCCGTGTGACATGGTGGAGATGCTTGGTGACGGAGGTGGTGTTGTTGGTGGCACATCCTCTGTTTGCTGGGCGGCAGGTGCCAACGTTCCTCCAGAGGCGGAGGAAGAGGCCAAGGCAGCAGCAGAAGAGGTAGCAGGGGGAGCCTGAGTGAGTTCTTTGTTTTTAAGGTGTTTACTCCACTGCAGTTCATGCTTTGCATGCAGATGCCTGGTCATGCAGGTTGTGCTAAGGTTCAGAACGTTAATGTCTCGCTTCAGGCTCTGATGGCACAGCGTGCAAACCACTCGGGTCTTGTCGTCAGCACATTGTGTGAAGAAGTGCCATGCCAGGGAACTCCTTGAAGCTGCCTTTGGTGTGCTCGGTCCCTCTTGACGGTGGCCAGTAGCAGGCGAACTGTTTTGGCGACGGCTGCTCTGCTTTTGCACCCTGCTCCCGCTTTTGCTACGCTGTTGGCTCGGTCTCACCACTGCTTCTTCCTCCGAACACTGAAAGTCAGTGGCACGACCTTCATTCCATGTTGGGTCTAGGACCTCATCGTCCCCTGCATCATCTTCCACCCAGTCTTCCTTTCTGACCTCCTTTTCGGTCTGCACACTGCAGAAAGACGCATCAGTTGGCACCTGTGTTTCGTCATCATCAGAGACGTGCTGAGGTGGTATTCCCATGTCCTCATCAGGAAACATAAGTTTTTGTGCGTCAGTGCATTCTATGTCTTCCACCCCTGGGGAAGGGCTAGGTGGATGCCCTTGGGAAACCCTGCCAGCAGAGTCTTCAAACAGCATAAGAGACTGCTGCATGACTTGAGGCTCAGACAGGTTCCCCGATATGCACAGGGGTGATGTGACAGACTGATGGGCATGGGTTTTAGGCGCCACCTGTGCGATTTCTGCAGAAGACTGGGTGGGAGATAATGTGAACGTGCTGGATCCACTGTCGGTCACCCAATTGACTAGTGCATGTCTTTGCTCAGGCCTTACCATCCTTAGAACGGCATTAGGCCCGACCAAATATCGCTGTAGATTCTGGCGGCTACTGGGAACTGAGGTAGTAGGTTCAGTAGGACATGTAGCTGTGGAAGAACGGCCACGTCCTCTCCCTGTACCAGAGGCTCCACCAACACCACGACCATGACGCGTCCCTTATTAGATGTTTGCCTCATAGTTAGCGTTCACAAACCAAAGTAAAAAGTGGTTAAGTATGTTAAAAATAATTAACCGCCAATATAAACCCTGATGTAGGGTATTGCACAATTTATTTATTTTTTTAACTCTATATGACAGCGGTATTTGTGGCCTAAATGTGACACTCACTTATGCATGTCTTATCCCAGATGTGCAGTATATCAGAGGGTTTTTTCACCCCAGTAACCAAAAAGCTGTATTTCTGGCCTAAATGTGACAGTCACTTATGCAAGTCTAATCCTAGATGTGCAGTATATCAGAGGCTTTTTTCACCCCAGTAACCAAAAAGCTGTATTTCTGGCGTAAATGTGACAGTCACTTATGCACGTCTAATCCTAGATGTGCAGTATATCAGAGGCTTTTTTCACCCCAGTTACCAAAAAGCTGTATTTCTGGCCTAAATGTGACAGTCACTTATGCACGTGTAATCCCAGATGTGCAGTATATTAGAGGGTTTTTTCACCCTAACCAAAAAGCCGTATTTATGGCCTAAATGTGACAGTCACTTATGCACGTGTAATTTCAGATTTGCAGTATAAGAGATGCTTTTTTCACCCCAGTATGCCAAAGCCGTATTTCTGGCCTAAATGTGACAGTCACTTATGCACGTGTAATCCCAGATGTGCAGTATATTAGAGGGCTTTTTCACCCTAACCAAAAAGCTGTATTTCTGTCCTAAATGTGACAGTCACTTATGCTTGTCTAATCCCAGATGTGCAGTATATTAGAGGGTTTTTTCACCCTAACCAAAAAGCTGTATTTCTGTTCTAAATGTGACAGTCACTTATGCTTGTCTAATTCCAGATGTGCAGTATATCAGAGGCTTTTTTCACCCCAGTATGCCAAAGCTGTATTTCTGGACTTGCAGATAGCCTGTGCTGGTGCACTATTGTTGCATAAAATGGCTGCCGATCATGTATTGATATTGACTAACTGAAGAAAAAAAAGTTCGTTTTCAGCAGTAATTGGCTCAGGGCAGGCTTAAATAAATTGTGCACTGCACCCACAAAACACTTTTTCTGTAGATCGCTGAGTACATAAACCAGTTCTTGATAAGATTGCTCCCTGATCTCTCCCTCACAGCAGCTGCAGCCTCTCCCTACACTAATCCGAGCAGAGTGACGGGCGGCGCTACGTGACTCCAGCTTAAATAGAGGCTGGGTCACATGCTGCAGTTGGCCAATCACAGCCACGCCAATAGTAGGCATGGCTGTGATGGCCTTTTGGGGCAAGTAGTACGACGCTTGTTGATTGGCTGCTGTGCAGCCTTTCAAAAAGCGCCAAGATAGCGCCGAACACCGAACCCGAACTTTTACGTAAATGTT
Source organism: Bufo bufo (assembly GCF_905171765.1). Lineage (NCBI taxonomy): Eukaryota > Metazoa > Chordata > Amphibia > Anura > Bufonidae > Bufo > Bufo bufo. The sequence continues at coordinate 561,848,063 of NC_053392.1, read as the reverse complement.
CGGGTCCGGGTGCCAAAAAACCTAAAGTTCGGTACGAACCCGAACTTTGAAGTTCGGGTTTGCTCAACTCTATTGGCTACCTATTCCTCCTTCACCGCCGCTTCCACCTACACCGCCACGTCAACCTACACCGCCACATCCACCCATCCACTGCCTCCTCAACCTCCTACTCCTAGATCCAGAATGTTATTTTTTATTTTTCTGTATTTTATGTTATTTTAAGTCATTTCCCTATCCACATTTGTTTGCAGAACAGTTGTCATGCTCTTAAGCACATTTTGATGCCTTCTGCAGCCCTCTAGCCATTTCCAGGACTATTTTAGAGCCATTTTAGTGCCCAAAAGTTCGGGTCCCCATTGACTTCAATGGGGTTCGAGTTCGGGGTCAAGTTCGGGTCCCGAACCCGAACTTTTTTTTCAAGTTTGGCCGAACCTGCCGAACCCGAACATCCAGGTGTCAGCTCAAGTCTAGTATTAAGAATGTGGAAACATTACATAGGAGAAATACTGCAGATAATGTTGCTAATGTTAGCAGCGGCTGATATAAAATAACAGGGAATATCACAGGTATTTGGGATGTGGAAGCATTGCACAGGAGATGTACCCCAGGTAATGTCACTGTCCGTAGCGGACACAGTCTACGGAAAAAGTACACTGGATGTCACAGATATTTTTGGGATGCGCACACGTTACACAGGAGATGTAGCGCAGATAATGTCGCTGTCTGCAGTGGCCTAACTATTGCACGCTATTTAGCGCAGGATGCGCTAAAAATAGATATTGCTGCCTCATACAAGATTCCATTTGGGTCTATAAAGTTTTAGAAATTTAGCGCAGGTTGCGCTAAAAATATATTTTGCTGCTGCCAGACACAATAGTCCTTAAAAGGACTTTTGGGTCTGTAAAGTTTTAGCAATTTAGCGCAGGTTGTGGTAAAAATATATATTGCTGCTGCCACACACAACAATAGTCCTTAAAAGGACTTTTGGGTCTCTAACAAGTTTTTCAACTTACAAAAGGGCCTTTTGCGCTGTGGCATTAGAAGAATTCTGATATCTTTGACTTTTTAGTCTAACCAGACTGTCTATTACTCTGTAATTTCTCTAGCGTCGTTCTATGGAAACAGTAGGTTTAAAGAGCACACCAAATGCTTGAAGTAACTTCTTTATGAACTTCAACTTTTCTTCATATATAACACTGCCGCCTCCGCAGCAGATAGTCCATGTACATAACACGTGTTGAAAAGATATCATAAAATGGCGGTATGCATAAGATGGTGGTTCAACTGTTCAATCTTGTCATTCAACATAAAATGGTGGATATATTTCTCTCTTCAGTATCTGTAAACATAGAAACATGTCCTCTCACTTTGTTATTTAAGCACTTTATGATCTCTAGGTATAGCTGAGGTCTAACTAACTAATAGTTCTACTTGCTGAATTTGGTCGCAATTTGCAGTATGCAGTTAGCAGTAACTATTTGCAGATAGGTTGAGTATGATCTGGTATGGTTGTATGCAATTTGGATTGCAATATGGAATTTGAATTTGGATTGTAAACTTTGTAGTTTGCAATCGGTGGAACTGTAAGTAAACACACATATAACTGGTTCAGTATACAGTTCTAATCACTATATTAACAGTAGGAACATTATATAACTGTTTTAAATACCTCTTGCTTCCATAAAACACAGCTCTTAGTGGAGGGTGTGTCTGTTCAGCTCCTCTCTCTGGTGAATAATGATTCCAGCAGCTTCTTGATTCCAGCAAGACTCTTGCCCATCAACAACAGTTTAACTCTATGCTTTCTGTTGTTTCTGCTGTGTCATTGAGCTTACCTTACATTATATAAAGTATCTTAAAGGCAAACTATCTTTTCTGCTTCTGTGGACCCAAAATATAACTATTACATAACATCCAAACATGAAGTCACTGTAAATAACTTTGCTTTTGTCTTTAACACACAAACATAGGAACTGTATTAAGGTTATTGGCAGGTTTAGCTGTATAAACATATAAGCTATATTAGCAACCTAGGACAGGTCTTAGATGGCCAGCTACACTCCCACCAAAATTACCTATAATTCTATGTTCTTAGTGGAAGGCCTTGAACAAAAATTTGAGGAATTTTCGATCAGGTTCTCAACTTCCAAGTGTCTTTTATCACTCTCAAGTAGGACAACTAACTTCTATATAGGACGTTCCAACTTGAGTGGAGTAGTGAGACGTTTTCACTTTTTTGTCAAGTTTTGAGTCTCCTATTTGTAACAACAGTCTTCTTACTAGTCTATCTTCATCCTTTTGAACTTCTAGAACTTTGGCCAATTTCCATTGACTTCTAGGTAAAACTTCTTTCACTAACACTATGTCACCAACTTGGACATTTCTTCTGGTTGTTTGCCATTCTTTGTTCTTCGGTAGGTCTACATGCCTTTCTGTAGACTACACATTTACTTATATACTTTGCTATAACTGTGCTTCCTTTACCTATCCAGTAACCACCTTCTCTCAAACAGCTTTGGGTAAAGCTTCTTCCTTGATGAAAGAATTTTTTGTGGTAGTGATCAATAATCAATCTTGTGAAGGTAGAGTTTTTGGGTAGAATTGCTGGATGCTTCACTCTGCTAGGTAACTATGCATTTTCCAGTCTCCCTCCCACCTTCAGTATACCATCCTGCAGAACAAGATTAAGCTTGTACAATGGGTGGTTGTTTGGAAGCCTTTTAGGTTCTTGAATAAGTCTCTTCAACTCTTTACTGTAGAATATCTGTTGAATGAGTCTTATGACTGTTTCTTCAGCTTTCATTCTTTCTTGTACATTCAATAATTCCTTATTTCTGATTCCCTTTGCCAAACGTTGAATTTGAGCTACTACATTTATGACTGTATTCCAATTTGAACATCTGGCTAGTCTTTCAAGTATGTCATCTTGACACTTGGCAGCAGTGCTCAATGTTTGTACGACTTTTACTTCTGGATCACCCATAGACAATTCTGTGTAACTTTTACTGGCCGTGGTTTCCTTTTCCAAAAGGAACTCTGGGCCTGTGAACCAATTTGGATTTTTCAATTCTGTTACATTCAGTTCTCTTGAAGCATGAGCTGCTGGGTTATGCTTTGTGTCAATGTGATGCCAATGTTCCGGATTTTTTATTTCCCACATTTTCTCAACTCTATTGGTGACAAAGATATGGAATCTTCACACTTCGTTGTTCATGAATCCTAGGACAACTTGTGAGTCTGTCCAAAAATATTCTTCATCTATTTTTAATTCCAATTCTTCTCTCAAAATCTTGCTTTCTGATGCTGAAACTACGGCTGCTGTCAGTTCAAGTCTTGGTATTGTCTGAATACTGGTAGGAGCAACTCTGGCCTTTCCGATAACCAGGGAACTGTGTATCCTTTCTTCTCCTATCACTCTGATGTATGAGCACTGATCATAACCATAACTACTGGCATCTGAAAAGTGATGAAGCTCTAATTTCTTGTACTTTCCAAAAATCATGAGGTACAAAACATCTGGGTATCCGAACCTCTCTCAAGTTTTGCAGGTCTCTTATCCAACTCTCCCACCTTGACCTCAAATTTTTAGGTATGGACTCATCCCATCCCAACTTCTGTCTGCATAATCCTTGTAGTATTTATTTTGCTCTAAGGAATACTGGGGCCAAGAATCCCAATGGATTATATATAGAAGCCACTGCGGAAAGTATGGTGCATCTAGTTGCAACTTTCTCTTCAATAGATACTTTAAAGAAGAACTTGTCATTCTCTACATTCCATCCCAATCCAAGTATGTTTTGAACTGGAAGATGATCATAATTGAGATCTACATTCTTCATTGATGATGCACGTTCAGAGTCACTGATGGATTCCAATACCTCTCTGTTGTTTAAGATGAATTTATGAAGGCACAGGTTTCCTCTTGAGCATAACTCTTGGCTTTCTTTCGCTATTTTGAGTGCAGATTCTGTGGACTCTATACTTACAGGAGAAACTCGAAAAATTTGAATATCGTGCAAAAGTCTATTTATTTCAGTGATGCAAATTAATAGGAATTGCATTAATGTAGCTTAAAATTTGAATTTTGTGAAAAGCTTCAATATTCTAGGCTCAAAGTGTCACACTCTAGTCAGCTAATTAATCCATCCCCCCTGAGCAAAGGGTACCTCAAAATTATGACTTTGGGGTTTCATAAGCTGTAAGCCATAATCATCCAAATTATAACAAATAAAGGCTTGAAATATCTCACTTTGCATGTAATGAGTCTATCACATATGTTAGTTTCACCTTTTAAGGTGCATTACTGAAATAAATGAACTTTGTACAATATTCTAATTTTTTGCAATCAAACTAGTGAAAGAAAGCCAAGAGTTATGCACAAGAGGAAACCTGTGCCTTCATAAATTCATCTCAAACAACAGAGAGGTATTGGAATCCATCAGTGACTCTGAACGTGCATCATCAAGGAAGAATGTAGATCTAAATTATGATCATCTTCCAGTTCAAAACATACTTGGATCATCTACATAAAAGTTTTTCTTAAGAAAATTTGCTGCTGATGGGCAATCCTTTACATTCTGATTGGCCAGGTACTTCATACCATAATTGGTGCAACCTGGAGACGATGCTGCTCCAAACAAGTGTACTTTTATTCTGTATTCTGCTGGCTCTGTATCTGTATCTCCATCCTCCTACCAACCTCAGGAAGTCTCTATCTTCATTCTTCCCATGAAACTGGTGGAACATCTTTTCAACGTCACACATGACTGCTACAGGATACTTTCTGAATCTACAGAGTACTCCAGGCAGAGTGTTTGGAAGATCTCGTCCTTTTAGTATATGATCATTTAATGCAACACCATCGTAACTTTTCTGAGCAATCAAATGCTGCTCTAATCTTATCTGGTTTCTTTGAGTGGTAAATACCTTGATGTGGGATGTACCACACTTCTCCTTCTTTAGGTTGGTTATTAACTTTTTCTGCATGTCCTTCTTCGAGGATGCCTTCCATGAATTTCAAACAATCATTCTTCAGTTTGGGATCTCTTCCCATTCTTTTCTTCAAACATTTCAATCTTGCTAGGGCAAGATTTCTGTTATTTGGCAGACGAGGTCGTTCTCTAAAAGGTAAGGGCATTTCAAGATGATCTTGTTAATTTTGCTGAATACTTTCTTCTAGAGTGTGTACGAACTTTATGTCTTCTTGGGATACACTCTTCTTTAGAACTTATGTCTGCAAAGTCAGATTCAAGGATCTTGATTACTTTTGCTGGACTTACAGTTGGTAACTCTTAGACAGATATTCAATGACACAATCCTGTCACCTGTCATGAGTTTGTGATCAGCTATTTTCCTAGATCAGTTTGAACAGTGTAGGGTTCACCCTTTCCTCCTGTGACTACCTTTTGTGGTACCAAAGCTTTGGGACAATCATAGCCTATCAACAGTCCAACACGAAACTCCTTCAGCGGGGACATTTCATGTGATATGACAGATAGGTGCTCCCATTTTTTGGCTGTTTCACAGGTAGGTATGCAATCTCGTTCTAGAGGTATATCGTCTTTTGTATAAGCTGGAGGCAGATCTAATGTGAAGTTTGAATGAAGTCCTCTAATTCTCAGTCCATTGACCCTTTGACTGTTCACTAATGTGTCTCTCCCCGTCATTGTGGTGAGTTTGAGCTACACTGGTTCTGTAGCCACTTGTAATTTCTTGCAGATTTCTTGATCAATGAAGGTGACGTCACTCTGAGCATCCAGTAGCGCATAGGCGCATACCATCTTGTTCCTCCTTTTAGATTTTGATATGCACAATGGTACAACCATTGATGTGCAATTGCTTTCTCCTTCCCTCACTCTGCAAGAGAATACCAATATTTTCTTTCCTTCCTCAGTATCTTTAGCAATTTGGCAAGAGAGAAAAGAGAAGGGAGAGGCGCTCATAGGGTGGTGGGTGGCGGTTGTGTTGTTTTGCGTAATGGTCGAAGTGTGCTCACCTTTTGGTGTTGTGCTGGTTGGAGCACACCTTCCGTGGAGGTAGGTACACGTGGAGAAATAAGGGGGCGTTGGTATTTTTGGGAGGGTCGGTGCTGCCAATACCCGTTCGCTCCCTTAGGGTGGAGTTGCCAGGACTCCTAGGGACTGTGAAGGAAGAAGTTGCTGGTTTGTGTGCGAATGCACACAGTAGGGTATTTGCTTGGCGCACAAAAGGACGACCTCAGTCAGCGGACTTTGGTGAAATAGCTGTTTTTATTGTTCAGTAGACAACGCGTTTCGGAGTTTATAACCCCTTTATCAAGTCTAAAACAAGGGTAAAAAAGAAAAAAATGCCGGAGGCAAAAGGTATATCCCCACCTGGTTAGATGGGTGTGGACATGCATTAAACAGTAGAATATTTAGAGAGTTTGTGCGCGTGCCTTTAAGCGTTAAAAATGTGCATAATTATATACAAAAAAAAAAATATATAATAATGATGATAAAAACAATAATAGGATCTGTAGTTTGCAGAGAGAAATAAATATGCAAATGTCAGTAACAACAGCAGTTGATTAAAAACGAAGGAAGTCGTAAGTATTCAGTGGTCCACGTATAGGGTCACTTTTGGGCCCAGATGTGTCTACTATTTCTGCTGGCATAAAGGATTGTGTGCTCAAGTGTGTTTCAGGAGGACTGTAGTTATGGGATGAGTGAATGTATATAGCGTGTGAAAGCTGGTGTCCCTAGTGCGGTATTGGGAAGGTGGTGTGTGTGTTATGACGGTATTTGGTGGAATGTAGTGGTGGGGGGGGGGTTACCTTAATCGGGCGTCAGCAGAGAGACTGGCCAGATGGCTGTGGGAATAAAAATACAACAAATGAGAAGACGGACACTGAGCAAAGGGGCATGATAATGTCTGTGTGTGTGGTGATAGAACTGAGGGGGGGGGGAACAAGACAAATATAGTGCAGTGGAAATATATTGAATATATTGTATTGGAATATGGCTGTGGGGGTAATGTAATGAAGGTGGTTGTAATATAATGAATGTAATGGAATCTGGCTGTGGGGGTAATATAATGAAGGTGGTGGTGATATAATGAAGGTGGGGGGTGGGGGGCAGGTGGCCGGTGGTGAAGAGAAGGGTGGGTGCAGCGTGTGGTGGTATTTTGATGGTGCTGGAGGGAGGAGGATGGATAACCTATATATTGGTGGGGGTTGTGAACTGTGCTGGTAGAATGAGGCCCCACATAGTGGTTGGATAGGCTGACCAAGTTTTTGGGGTGCAGTGGGGGATGTGGACAATACGAATGCTGTTGCCGTCTGCCTCTTACCTGGAGCGTCTGGTTGTGCTGGAAGCGCAGCTCTCCATGTGCCTGAGCGCGCGCTATTTTGAGTTCGGGTGGCGGGGGCGGGGTTGTGACGTCAGAAGGGGGCGTGGTGGTGACGTCAGGCGGGAAGGTTGCTACTGTTGCTGCGCCGATCAGCTGGTGTGATAGGGGGCGGGGGGGGGGGGGGGGGTGCGGCGTCCTTGGTTGTTGTGCCGATCAGCTGATGTGCTGGGGGCGGGGTTGTGACGGAAGGCGCTGGGCAGTGAGGGATTGTGTAATGTGATGAGTGGTGGAAAGTGTAATGTGTATTGTAGGCAGCACGGGGGGGAGAGGGGAAATGAGGGGGCTGGTGCTGTGTAATGTTATGTGTTAATCGGGTGGCTGTGATGGGGTGTTTTAATGGGATGTGATGTGATGAGGGGGCTGGTGTGTTGTGGCTGGTTTGATTCATATGAAATAGGGTGGGGAGTATACTAAGGTGGCTGGTTTGCATGTATATGACCTAGATTGGCACGGTGGTTGGCAGGTGGGCAGACGGGATGTGGTGGTAGAGAGAAGGGGGGGGGCAAATATTTGGGATGGATGATGGTAAGGTGGGTGGGAAAGGAGAGGTGGGAACGTGAGTGCTGTGGGTGCTGGAGGCGGTGGGGGGGGTTAGGGACATGGTGGGGTAAGATGAAGATGGGGGAATGGGGAGTAGATGGGGGTGGAGGGGGGGGCAGTGAAGGAAAGGGCAGTGGTGTGTGTGAAACAATATGGAGTGGTGCGTGGCAGAGTGCGTGGTGTGATTTAAAGGGCAGGGATCAGGGTTTATTTAGATGCAGTTGGTTTCTAACAGTTCGTTTAGGCAATCTGGGTTTTAGAAGCAGTTGGTTTCTAGCGATTCGTTTAGGCCGTATGGTTCTATGGTTTGTAGTTTGAATATCCAGTACATTTCTTTTCTCCTCAATTTCTGGTAGCGGTTACCATGGGTGGCTGGGATTTCTTCAATGGGTAGTAGGGAGAGGTCTCCTGCATCTTTGTTGTGTGCCTGCAGGAAATGTCGGGATACTCCATGTTTGAGGAAGCCGTTCGTGATGTTCCAACGGTGTTTGTTCATCCTCTCTCTCAGAGTGAGGGTGGTCCGGCCAACGTATTGTAATCCACAGCTTGCATTCCAATAAATAAATTATGTATGTTGATGAACAGTTTAGGAAGTGCTTTATTTCAAAGTTTTCTCCTGTTACATTACTGGAGAACTTGGTGGTCCGATTTGAGATGTTCAGGCAACACTTACATCTTTGGTGTCCGCATTTATAACTTCCCAGCATTTTGGGAAAAAGGCTCAAAATGGCTGGGGGATGTTTTTTCTGAGTGCGCAGGCGACTAGGGGCGATGAGATTTTTGATTGTTTGGGCTCTTCTGAACGTTATGTGTGGTTCTGGTCGTATATGTTTCGTTAGGAAGGGATCCGCTTGTAGTATCTGCCAGTGTTTCTTCAGTATATTTCTCAGGGTCGTGTGGTTGGTATTGAATGTGGTTATGAAGGATGTCTTGTATTTTTTGGTGGTATCTGGATCACTTAGTTTGGCGATTGGTGGTTTTGTTTCTGATGGTAGGCAGTCCTCCTGGGTGTATTTCTGTGCCTGCCGTAGTGCTGCTTTGACAACGCCACATGGGTATCCTTTCTTGCGGAATCTTTTTTCAATTACCTGGCTTTGTAGTTTGAAGTCTTCATCCTTTGTGCAGTTTCGACGGATCCGCTTGAATTGGCTGAATGGGATATTATTTTTCCACTTTTTGTGGTGCGCGCTCCTGTAGTCCAGATAACTGTTTCCATCTACTTTTTTGAAAAAGGTCTTTGTTTCGATGATATTTTCCTTAGTGGATAGGACTAGGTCCAGGTATTCTATAGATGTTTCGGAATAGTTGGCTGTAAAGGTAAGGTTGAAGTTATTTTTGTTTAGGTGGGTGGTGAAATTGTTGGCCTCTTCTAGGCTGCCATCCCAGATCAAAAGCAAGTCATCGATATAGCGTTTGTAGAAGACTAGTTTGTCTTGCCATGGGTGTTTGTTGTGAATTAATTGGTTTTCGAAGATTCCCATGTACAGGTTCGCGAAGCTGGGCGCGAATCGCGTCCCCATAGCGGTCCCTCTGGTCTGCTTGTAGATTTTGTTTTCAAAACTGAAGATGTTGTGTTTGAGAATGAAGTCGATGCCGTCCAGAATGAATTGTCCCTGTGAGGTTGGCAGGTTCGTGTCTTGTTGTAGGTACTGCCGTATGGCGTCTATCCCTGTGTTATGTGGGATGTTGGAATATAATGAGGCTACATCAAGTGTGGCCCAAATGTATGATTTTTTCCAATGTACCCTTTTGAGCAAGGTGATTAGAGTGGCGGAATCCTTCAGGTAGGAGGGTAGTTGGATGACATATCTCTGTAGAAAAATGTCGATGTAGTGTGATAAATTGCATGTGAGTGAGGAGATGCCAGATATGATCGGTCTCCCTGGCGGATTGTGGGTGGATTTATGTACTTTTGGTAGATGGTAAAAAAGTGCCAGGTTCGGGTGGTCTATGGTAATGTATTCTTTTTCCTTTTTGGTTAATATTCCCTGTGATTCTGCTTTTTCCAGAAGACCCAATAGTTTTTTGGTGTCTTCCTTTATCGGGTTGTGGGATAAGATTTCATAGTAGTTTTTGTCTCCTAGGATTTTTTGTGCTTCGGCCAAATAATCCTTGCGGTCCTGGATCACGATGCCGCCTCCTTTATCAGCATTTCTGATGATGATGCTGTTATTATCCATTAGCTCTTTGAGGGCGATTTTTTCTTTTTTGTTTAGGTTATTTGTTGTATTTAGATCTTTATTAATGGTTCTAAGGTCCTTTGTTACGAGTGCAGAGAAGGTTTCGATGTGGCTCCCCCTATGGTATATCGGGTTGAAAGTGGATTTGGGTTTCAGTCCTGTGGCGATGGCTCTCATGATTCCGTCAGGTTGTGCATTATCGGTGCTACTTGGTTTGGCGATTTTTGGTTTTGAGGACTGGATTTCGAAGTGCCTAGCTAATGTTAATTTACGAATATAGGAATTGAGGTCAACGAATAGATCAAATTCATTGAACTTGCCGCTTGGGCAAAATGACAACCCTTTTTGTAGCAGGCTTATTTCTGCTTCATTGGGTTTGTGCGATGAGAGGTTGAAGATCCTCACTGATGTTTCGTTTTGTTCCGTTTGGGACTTAGCTGATTTGGTGTCTGTTTCTTGATTGCCCCAGTTTACTTTTCTTTCTGTTGTTGTTCTGCCTCTTCCTCCTCGTCGTCCTCTTCTAGGTTTATTTGTCTTTTTATTCCTCTGTTTGTTTTCAGTATCTTTAGGCACTCCCTACACTTGTGGCAGGCGCAGCACTATGAAGTGCCTTTTTGCGCTGTGGCATTAGAAGAATTCTGATATCGCTGACTTTTTAGTCTAACCAGACTGTCTCTGTAATTCCTCTAGCGCCGTTCTATGGAAATAGTAAGTTTAAAGAGCACACCAAATGCTTGAAATAACTTATTTATTAACTTCAACTTTTATTCATATATAACACTGCAGCCTCCGCAGCAGATAGTCCATGTACATAACACGTGTTGAAAAGATCACAAAATGGCGGTATGCATAAGATGGTGGTTCAACTGTTCAATCTTGTCATTCAACAAAAATGGTGGATATATTTCTCTCATCAGTATCTGTATTTAAGCACTTTATGATCTCTCCGAGAGGTATATCTGAGGTCTAACTAATAGTTCTACCTGCTGAATTTGGTCGCAATTTGCAGTATTTAGCAGTAACTATTTGCAGATGGGTTGAGTATGATCTGGTATGGTTGTATGCAATTTGGATTGCAATATGCAATTAGAATTTGGATTGAGAACTTTGTAGTTTGCAATTAGTTGAACTGTAAGTAAACACACATATAACTGGTTCAGTATACAGTTCTAATCTCTATATTAACAGTAGGAACATTATATAGCAGTTTTAAATACCTATTTTGGCCTCTTGCTTCCATAAAACACAGCTCTTAGTGAAGTGTGGGTCTGTTCAGCTCCTCTCTCTGGTTAATAATAATTCCAGCAGTTCCTGCTAGGGGAATTTCCCACACATGCTGTGTGAGGCTGGCTGCAATTGGTCAAAACTCTTGCTGTGTGTGAGGCTGGCTGTGATTAATCAAGACTCCTGCCCAGCAACAACAGTTTAACTCTATGCTTTCTTTTATTTCTACTGTGTCATTGAGCTTATCTTACATTATATAATGAATATTAAAGGAATATTATCTTTTCTGCTTCTGTGGACCCAAAATATAACTATTACATAACATCCAAACATGAAGTCACTGTAAATAACTCTGCTTTTGTCTTTAACACACAAACATAAGAACTGTATTAAGGTTATTAACAGGTTTAGCTGTATAAACATACAAGCTATATTAGCAACCTAGGACAGGTCTTAGCTGGCCAGCTACAACTTCAGCACAGCTCTCCCTGACTAACACTGAGCTGAACACATGTCAACAGGTGCTATATAGCACCCAATGATGCGTTATGGCCAGCCAATCACCGTAATGCCAGTAACCAACATGGCTATGGCATTACAGTGAAGGTCAGTACTTATCTGCATGTTTATTTGCTTCGCAGCAGCCAACAAACATGCTGTCACCGCCAGCTCTGTGAGAAGGTCTGTTAAACGTTTTTCGCTACCTCTTGCATGACGTTCTTTGTTTTGGTTTCACTTTGTCATCTCCTTTCCTTCTCCCAGCTGTCATCTATTTACACTAATTGTCTTTCTTTATATTTCCTCCCATACTGCCTCACTTTGCGGTTTATACTTCTTCCTGGATGAGTTGTTCACTGCTGGATGTTGCTTCTCCTGATTCCTCAGATAAGTCTGTTTCCTTTATTTGTGTTTCATTGCTGGCTTGATTGTAGGTGACCCTGACTCCGTCCGTATTAAGTGCAGGGAGCCGGTGGTCATGTCCCCTCACTATTATAGGGTTTTCAGGTGTCACATAGTATAAGGTACGTGGACATGCAATCGTCTACCATAAAGCCCTTAGCATGGGCATAGCAGTCAGGGAGAGCTCTAGGGGTTTTATAGGGCTCACCCATATGCTCCTTAGTTTGGGATCAAGCCAGTCGGATGTTTATTTATAAGTTCCAGCTTTCTGCAACACCATCCGTGACACATGCGGGGAGGAGACTCAAGCATTGCGCTCAAGCACATGCAGTATTTGGCTGAATAACGCCATGTGCTGAGCATCGAGATGCTCGAGCCGAACTAGTGTTCGGCCGAGCATGCTCGATCAACACTAATCTCTGCCCATCTCGACTATACCAGGCCTACCACCAGTATTACCCCTTCATATACCGCTTGGTCACCCTGACTAGACGAGCAGGCGGTATATGAAGGGGTAATACTGGTAGGCCTGGTATATGGACAGCAGATATGGCATCCCCTGGGCAGTACTCTCTTGTCATTCTTCACCAGCAAACTGACTGCTACCTGCTTGGCCTGTCTCTCATGGCACTTGACTGACTGCTGCTTGGCTATCAGTGAGTGACAGTCAGTGTAACAGCATGACTGAGTCACTCCCTGAGTGTTAGATGTGGGGTGACTCACCACACACCTAACACTCAGGGAGTGATTCAGTCACACTGTGACACTGACTGTCACTCGCTGCTGATAGCCAAGCAGCAGGCAGTGAAGTGCCATGAGAGCCAGGCCACGCAGGTGGCAGTCAGGATGCTGGTAAAGGATGACCAGAGACAGTACTGCCCAGAAGATGCCATCTCTGTTGGCCAACATATGAAACGTGGAGTTCCAGCGCTTGCTCACATCGCACAACAGTCGATGAGCTGGCAATTGCAAGCGCTGCTGCAGCATTGCCAGACCGGCGGCACCTGTAGATGATTTTCGGAAATGGGCACAAATGCGGCACACCTTCACTAGTAGCTCAGGCAAGTTGGGGTCGATTTTGAGAAACCGCTCAACCACAAAGTTTAATAAGTTCGCTAGGCATGTTGTGTGTGAGCTTGCCGAGATCCAAAGCAGCCATCAAGTTACAGCCATTATCAGATCCAACCATGCCTGGTTGCAGGTTGAGTGACGATAGCCACGGCTTAGTCTGGTCTCTAATCTCTTGCCATAGCTCTGCGGCGGTGTGCTGTTTGTCACCTAAGCAAATACGTTTCAGCTGAGAATGTTGCCGCTTCCCCACTGCAGTGTTACACTGCTTCCAGCTACTGACTGATGGCTGACTGGTGCTGTAAGATGACAATTCAGAGGTGGAAGTGGAGGAGGAGGTGGAGGAGGAGAAGGAGAATTGCAGCCACTAATGTAGGTTGTGGCGCAAATCCTGATGGAAGTAGGGCCCGTAATCCTTGGTATCGGTAGCACCTGTGCCATCCCAGGGTACGACTTGCTCCCAGTCTCCACAACGTCCACCTAGGGTTCCGTGAGGGAAATTTAGCGTCCCTGGCCACAAGAACTTGTCCATGTGTCAGTCATTAACCACCTCAGCCCCCAGTGCTTAAACACCCTGAAAGACCAGGCCACTTTTTACACTTCTGACCTACACTACTTTCACCGTTTATTGCTCGGTCATGCAACTTACCACCCAAATGAATTTTACCTCCTTTTCTTCTCACTAATAGAGCTTTCATTTGGTGGTATTTCATTGCTGCTGACATTTTTACTTTTTTTGTTATTAATCAAAATTTTACATTTTTTTTGCAAAAAAATGAAATTTTTCACTTTCAGTTGTAAAATTTTGCAAAAAAAACGAGATCCATATATAAATTTTGCTCTAAATTTATTGTTCTACATGTCTTTGATAAAAAAAAAATGTTTGGGTAAAAAAAAAAATGGTTTGGGTAAAAGTTATAGCGTTTACAAACTATGGTGCAAAAATGTGAATTTCCGCTTTTTGAAGCAGCTCTGACTTTCTGAGCACCTGTCATGTTTCCTGAGGTTCTACAATGGCCAGACAGTACAAACACCCCACAAATGACCCCATTTCGGAAAGTACACACCCTAAGGTATTCGCTGATGGGCATAGTGAGTTCATAGAACTTTTTATTTTTTGTCACAAGTTAGCGGAAAATGATGATTTTTTTTTTTTTTCTTACAAAGTCTCATATTCCACTAACTTGTGACAAAAAATAAAAACTTCCATGAACTCACTATGCCCATCAGCAAATACCTTGGGGTGTCTTCTTTCCAAAATGGGGTCACTTGTGGGGTAGTTATACTGCCCTGGCATTCTAGGGGCCCAAATGTGTGGTAAGGAGTTTGAAATCAAATTCTGTAAAAAATAACCAGTGAAATCCGAAAGGTGCTCTTTGGAATATGGGCCCCTTTGCCCACCTAGGCTGCAAAAAAGTGTCACACATCTGGTATCTCCGTATTCAGAAGAAGTTGGGGAATGTGTTTTGGGGTGTCATTTTACATATACCCATGCTGGGTGAGAGAAATATCTTGGCAAAAGACAACTTTTCCCATTTTTTTATACAAAGTTGGCATTTGACCAAGATATTTATCTCGCCCAGTATGGGTATATGTAAAATGACACCCCAAAACACATTCCCCAACTTCTCCTGAATACGGAGATACCAGATGTGTGACACTTTTTTGCAGCCTAGGTGGGCAAAGGGGCCCATATTCCAAAGAGCACCATTCGGATTTCACTGGTCATTTTTTACAGAATTTGATTTCAAACTCCTTACCACACATTTGGGCCCCTAGAATGCCAGGGCAGTATAACTACCCCACAAGTGACCCCATTTTGGAAAGAAGACACCCCAAGGTATTCGCTGATGGGCATAGTGAGTTCATGGAAGTTTTTATTTTTTGTCACAAGTTAGTGGAATATGAGACTTTGTAAGAAAAAAAAAAAAAAAAAAATCATAATTTTCCACTAACTTGTGACAAAAAATAAAAAATTTGAGGAACTCGCCATGCCCCTCATGGAATACCTTGGGGTGTCTTCTTTCCAAAATGGGGTCACTTGTGGGGTAGTTATACTGCCCTGGCATTCTAGGGGACCAAATGTGTGGTAAGGAGTTTGAAATCAAATTCTGTAAAAAATGACCAGTGAAATCCGAAAGGTGCTCTTTGGAATATGGGCCCCTTTGCCCACCTAGGCTGCAAAAAAGTGTCACGCATCTGGTATCTCCGTATTCAGAAGAAGTTGGGGAATGTGTTTTGGGGTGTCATTTTACATATACCCATGCTGGGTGAGATAAATATCTTGGCCAAATGCCAACTTTGTATAAAAAAATGGGAAAAGTTGTCTTTTGCCAAGATATTTCTCTCACCCAGCATGGGTATATGTAAAATGACACCCCAAAACACATTCCCCAACTTCTCCTGAATACGGAGATACCAGATCTATGACACTTTTTTGCAGCCTAGGTGGGCAAAGGGGCCCATATTCCAAAGAGCACCTTTCGGATTTCACTGGTCATTTTTTACAGAATTTGATTTCAAACTCCTTACCACACATTTGGGCCCCTAGAATGCCAGGGCAGTATAACTACCCCACAAGTGACCCCATTTTGGAAAGAAGACACCCCAAGTTATTCGCTGATGGGCATAGTGGGTTCATGGAAGTTTTTATTTTTTGTCACAAGTTAGTGGAATATGAGACTTTGTAAGAAAAAAAAAAAAAAAAAAATCATAAATTTCCACTAACTTGTGACAAAAAATAAAAAATTCTAGGAACTCGCCATGCCCCTCATGGAATACCTTGGGGTGTCTTCTTTCCAAAATGGGGTCACTTGTGGGGTAGTTATACTGCCCTGGCATTCTAGGGGCCCAAATGTGTGGTAAGGAGTTTGAAATCAAATTCTGTAAAAAATGACCAGTGAAATCCGAAAGGTGCTCTTTGGAATATGGGCCCCTTTGCCCACCTAGGCTGCAAAAAAAGTGTCACACATCTGGTATCTCCGTATTCAGGAGAAGTTGGGAAATGTGTTTTCCGGTGTCATTTTACATATACCCATGCTGGGCGAGATAAATATCTTGGTCAAATGCCAACTTTGTATAAAAAAATGGGAAAAGTTGTCTTTTGCCAAGATATTTCTCTCATCCAGCATGGGTATATGTAAAATGACACCCCAAAACACATTCCCCAACTTCTTCTGAATACGGAGATACCAGATGTGTGACACTTTTTTGCAGCCTAGGTGGGCAAAGGGGCCCACATTCCAAAGAGCACCTTTCGGATTTCACAGGTCATTTTTTACAGAATTTGATTTCAAACTCCTTACCACACATTTGGGCCCCTAGAATGCCAGGGCAGTATAACTACCCCACAAGTGACCCCATTTTGGAAAGAAGAGACCCCAAGGTATTCGCTGATGGGCATAGTGAGTTCATGGAAGTTTTTATTTTTTGTCACAAGTTATTAGTGGAATATGAGACTTTGTATGAAAAAAAAAAAAAATCATCATTTTCCACTAACTTGTGACAAAAAATAAAAAATTCTAGGAACTCGCCATGCCCCTCACGGAATACCTTGGGGTGTCTTCTTTCCAAAATGGGGTCACTTGTGGGGTAGTTATACTGCCCTGGCATTCTAGGGGCCCAAATGTGTGGTAAGTAGGTGAATGACCTGTGAAATCCGAAAGGTGCTCTTTGGAATATGGGCCCCTTTGCCCACCTAGGCTGCAAAAAAGTGTCACACATCTGGTATTTCCGTATTCAGGAAAAGTTGGGGAATGTGTTTTGGGGAGTCATTTTACATATACCCATGCTGGGTGAGAGAAATATCTTGGCAAAAGACAACTTTTCCCATTTTTTTAAACAAAGTTGGCATTTGACCAAGATATTTATCTCGCCCAGCACGGGTATATGTAAAATGACACCCCAAAACACATTCCCCAACTTCTCCTGAATACGGAGATACCACATGTGTGACACTTTTTTGCAGCCTAGGTGGGCAAAGGGGCCCAAATTCCTTTTAGGAGGGCATTTTTAGACATTTGGATACCAGACTTCTTCTCACGCTTTGGGGCCCCTAAAATGCCAGGGCAGTATAAATACCCCACAAGTGACCCCATTTTGGAAATAAGACACCCCAAGGTATTCAATGAGGGGGATGGCGAGTTCATAGAAAAAAAAAAAATTTGGCACAAGTTAGCGGAAATTGATTTTATTTTTTTTTTCTCACAAAGTCTCCCTTTCCGCTAACTTGGGACAAAAATTTCAATCTTTCATGGACTCAATAAGCCCCTCAGCAAATACCTTGGGGTGTCTTCTTTCCAAATTGGGGTCATTTGTGGGGTGTTTGTACTGCCCTGGCATTTGAGGGTCTCCGCAATCATTACATGTATGCCCAGCATTAGGAGTTTCTGCTATTCTCCTTATATTGAGCATACGGGTAATGAGATTTTTTTTTTCCGTTCAGCCTCTGGGCTGAAAGAAAAAAATGAACGGCACAGATTTTTTCATTCGCATCGATCAATGTGGATGAAAAAATCTCTTCCAAAAAAAGAAAAAGGAGGGGAAAGGCGTCTGCCAGGACATAGGAGCTCCGCCCAACATCCATACCCACTTAGCTCGTATGCCCTGGCAAACCCGATTTCTCCATTCACATCAATCGATGTGGATGAATAAATCATTGCCGGGATTTTTTTTTTATATATATACAAAGTGTTTGCCAAAGTATATGAACACCGCCACCTCCTCAGCTCATATGCCTCGGCAAACATATCTTTTACTGCAGAGGAGAAATCTCGTCTTGCAGCGCCGCATACACCGACTTGCGTGTAATCTGACAGCAGCGCAATGCTTCTGTCAGAATGCACATCAGTGCTGCAGCTAGTCGATCGGTTGGTCCACCTGGAAGGTAAAAAAAAAAAAAAGAAAAAACCAGGCCGCAACGCAATAAATTTATTAACTTCAGAACAGAACATATTAACTTTTTTTAAACTTTTTTAACTTTTTTACTTACCGGTAATTTTTTTTTTGTTTCGTTTTTTTTACCTTTATAGAACAAACCTCTCCTTCCCCATGGGACACTGTGCAAAGCGCAAATCGCCCAAAGATGTGGCGAAGTACGTTATGCACTTTATCCCAGGTGAAAGGAGAGGTTTGCAGCAGCTGTGAGTAAAAGGGCCCTAATAGCCCTGTGTGCCTGTCCTGTGAGATGCAATCCCTATGCTAGGTGTACCTGTGTGTGGTACTTCCGGAATCACTCTCCTAAGCATAGGGCAGGGTGGTCAGGGCAGTCAGGACAGAAATAGCGGGTGTCACGCCTTATTCCACTCCTGCTACAGACACAACATTTTTTTCGGGGTGGCGGTTGGGTTGAGGTACCAGGAACGACACTGGGGAAATGTCGCTCGTGTAGACGGCTAACTACACTGGTGGATGGGGCCACGGAACCTTCTGGATACAGGAGGTTCTCGATGATCTCTTCCTGGAATTTGAGGAAGGATCGTGTTCTCCCAGCCTTACTGTAGAGAACAAAACTATTATACAGCGCCAATTGAATTAAATATACAGACACCTTCTTATACCAGCGTCTGGTTCTGCGGGAAACTAAATAGGGAGCCAACATCTGGTCATTGAAGTCCACCCCTCCCATGAGCGCATTATAGTCGTGGACTGAGAGGGGCTTTTCAATGACACGGGTTGCCCTATCAATTTGGATTGTCGTGTCTGCGTGAATGGAGCAGAGCATGTAAACGTCACGCTTGTCTCTCCATTTCACCGCGAGCAGTTCTTCATTACACAAGGCAGCCCTCTCCCCCCTTGCAAGACGGGTGGTAACGAGCCGTTGGGGGAAGCCCACGCGACTAGTTCGCGCGGTGCCACAGGCGCAAATCCATTCTAGAAACAAATGCCTAAAGAGGGCCACACTTGTGTAAAAATTGTCCACATAAAGATGGTACCCCTTGCCGAATAAGGGTGACACCAAGTCCCAGACTGTCTTCCCACTGCTCCCCAGGTAGTCAGGGCAACCGACCGACTCCAGGGTCTGATCTTTTCCCTCATAGATCCGAAATTTGTGGGTATAGCCTGTGGCCCTTTCACAGAGCTTATACAATTTGACCCCATACCGGGCACGCTTGCTTAGGATGTATTGTTTGAAGCCAAGGCGCCCGGTAAAATGTATTAGGGACTCGTCTACGCAGATGTTTTGCTCAGGGGTATACAAATCTGCAAATTTCTGGTTGAAATGGTCTATGAGGGTCCGAATTTTGTGGAGCCGGTCAAAAGCTGGGTGGCCTCTGGGACGGGAGGTGGTGTTGTCGCTAAAATGCAGAAAACGCAGGATGGTCTCAAATCGTGTCCTGGACATAGCAGCAGAGAACATGGGCATGTGATGAATTGGGTTCGTGGACCAATATGACCGCAATTCATGCTTTTTTGTCAGGCCCATGTTGAGGAGAAGGCCCAGAAAAATTTTAAGTTCGGAAACTTTGACTGGTTTCCACCGGAAAGGCTGGGCATAATAGCTTCCCGGGTTTGCGGTTATAAATTGTGTGGCATACCGGTTTGTCTCTGCCACGACTAAGTCCAAGAGTCTCAACCTGAACTCCAGACTGGGCGGTGAAAGGGGGAACTACAGGTGCGGCTGAAGTTGGTGACTGCCAATCAGGGTTTGCCAGCACCTCAGGGATTCTAGGGGCTCTACGGGCCTGTCTGCGCAGTGGCTGCGACGGGGTAACTACTGCACGTGCCACCGTACCAGCTTCAACTGCCCTTCTGGTGCTCGCTACTTCACCAGGTTGTACGGCAGTGCTGGTACTAGGTCCAGGAAGGGCTGCGCTGCTGGTGTATGCCTCACCACGTGATCCGGCAGCGAAAGCCCCACTCTGCTGCTCTTGAAGCGGATCCTGCGTAACCTGTGGTCTAGCGACACGGGGCCTGGTACGCCTGGTGCTATCAGGGACCTCCACCTCCTCGTCCGAACTTTGGGTCAGAGAGCCACTGCTTTCCACAGGTTCATATTCTGACCCGCTAGATTCGTCAGATGAGGGTTCCCATTCCTCATCCGACTGGGTCAGAATCCTGTAGGCCTCTTCAGAAGAATACCCCCTGTTTGACATTTTGGACTACTAAATTTAGGGGTATTCCCTGAGACTACCCAAGAAAAAAAGCAAACCTGTCTTACAAAGGGGAGGCTAGCGAAGTACCAGAGGCTGCTGCGGTTGATAAAAAATATCAAAACTGATTTTTTTATCGCCGCAGTGCGTGTAAAGTGAATGTGCAGTGATCAAAAAATAATAATTTTTTGTCACTGCGGTGGGACGGGCGTGGGTGAACGCACGTGTGGGCGACCGATCAGGCCTGATCGGGCAAACACTGCGTTTTGGGTGGAGGGCGAGCTAAGGTGACACTAATACAATTATAGATCTGACCGTGATCAGTTTTGATCACTTACAGATACTATAAAAGTACAAATGCTGATTAGCGATACGCTAATCAGCGAATAAAAGTGACTGCGGTGCGGTAGGCTGGGCGCTAACTGACGCTAACTACTTAACCAAGGGGCCTAAACTATCCCTAAAACCTAACAGCCAATACTAGTGAAAAAAAAAAAGTGACAGTTTACACTGATCACTTTTTGTCTTTCACTAGTGATTGACAGGGGCGATCAAAGGGGTGATCAAAGGGTTAATTGGGGTGCAGGGGGGTGATCTGGGGCTAAGGTGTAGTGTTTGGTGTACTCACAGTTCAGTCTGCTCCTCTGCTGGATCCAACCGACGAAAAGGACCAGCAGAGGAGCAGAGAAGCCATATAACAGATCATATTTACTAATATGATCTGTTATATGGCTTGTGATTAGATTTTTTAAAAATCAGCAACCTGCCAGCGACGATCATTGGCTGGCAGGTTGCTGATGCAATTGTCCTCGAACTTTTGCCGGCCCGCGATGCGCATGCGTGGGCCGGCTGTGACCGAAATCTCACGTCTCGCGAGAGGACGCGCCGGCGCGTCCACTCGGAATGAAACAACCACTTCCAGGACGCATCTGTGCGTACAGCGGTCCGGAGGTGGTTAAGTGGACCTTCCCAATAACTGCGTTGGTCAGGACACGTGTGATGATACGGGACGCATGCTGGTGTAAGGCGGGGACGGCACACCGGGAAAAATAGTGGTGGCTGGGGACTAAGTAATGAGGGACTGCCACCGCCATCAGGCTGCGGAAAACCTCATTGTCCACAAGCCTATATGATAACATTTCCAGGACCAGCAATTTGGAAAGGTGTGCATTTAGTGCTATGGCCTATGGGTGGGTGGCTGGGTATTTGCGCTTTCGTTCAAAGGCCTGGGGTGTGGACATCTGTACGCTGTGCTGGGATACAGAAGTGGATGTGCTAGGTGATGGTGCTTGCAAAAGTCTAGGTGCAGGTCGGGAGGCATCCGAGCCTGCGTCTTGGACAGGGGATTGGCCAGCACATATCACAGGGGAAGAGGAGGCAGTGGTGTGACCCACAGACACAGATTTTTGACCCAGGCGTTCGGCCCACCTATTTTGGTGCTTTGATGCCATGTGGCAGATCATGCTGGGTTTGGTGAGGTTGCTAGTGTTCACGCCCCTGCTCATTTTTATACAGCACAGGTTGCAAATGACAATTCTTTTTTCGTCCGCACTTTCATCAAAAAAGCGCTAGACTGCGGAACATCAACCCTTTGGTAAGGGAGATTTCCGCAAGGGGGTGCTCTGGGAAACAGTTGTGCCCCGCCTTCTCCGTTTTGCCACCCCACTGCCTCTTCGAGCCTGCTGCGGATCCCTCCACCTCTGTACTGCTGTCCTCGCTCGACTTGCCATCTTCCCAGGTTGGGTCAGTAATTTCATCGTCCACCACCTCCTGTTCCACTTCCTCACTCTGGTCATCCTCCTCACTTGTTGACCTAACAACAACCTCACTTATTGACAACTGTGTCCTCATCATCAACCTCTTGAGACACCAATTGCGGTAAACTTATTAGCAAATGTGTCTCATCATCATCATCCACCTTGTGAAACACTAATTGCCGTTCCTCACCGCCATCTTCTTCTGACTGTGGATGCTCAAGAGTTTGGGAATTAGGGCACAAGATCTCCTCATGTCCCTCTGCAAGCGGGCTTGGCGAGAGGCCCAAATTAAGGAATGGCGATGAAAAGAGCTCCTTGGAATATCCGAGTGTGGGATCACTTTTTTTGCAAAGACTCTCCATGGTGGGAGGAAGGAGGATCAGGGCATGGATTCTGTTGACCAGACTCTTGGCTACTGAGACTGGACTTTGTGGAAGACAGCGTGGTCCTTAACCGGCTGGAAGAATTATCTGCTGCAATCCAACCGACCACCTGGTCGCACTAGTGTGACGTCGAGAGTGGTGTCATGCGCCGCCCTGCAAACTAGGACATGAAGCTAGGTATCGTGGATGAGTGTGTTTCTTGTGCTCTGGCAACAGGCACAGTTTCACAGCGCACAGGGCCACGGCCTCTGCGTGCACCATCAGCAGCATGGCCACTTCCCCATCCCTTACTGCTCGCCTTCCACATATTAAATGGTATATATGCTTGCAAGTATGTCACACGTATCGTAGCGCAGGTTTTGTACAGATGTAGCAGGTTTAACACACAAACTCTTAACTCAAATTTCCTAACTCATCACGTTATCATGAAGCAAAAGCCATTGAAAAGCAATTAAAGGTGTTTGCTTAACGCATTTAGTTTAGATAACACGTCTCAGAAAGCGCATGTGTTAACTCTACTACATCTGTAAGTGTATGCACAAATAAATTGCACTGAATATCACAGATATTTAGGATGCGCAAACATTATACAGGAGATGTAGCACATGTAATGTCGCTTACCCCAGCAGCGAAATAATTAGACTGTATGTCACTGATATTTAGGATGGGCAAACACTATACAGGAGATGTAGCACAGGTAATTAGAGTTGAGCGGACACCTGGATGTTCGGGTTTGACGGGTTCGGCAGAAATTCACAAAAAAGTTCGAGTTCTGGACCTGAACTTGACCCGAACTTGACCCCGAACCCGAAACCTATTGAAGTCAATGGGGACCCGAACTTTGGAGCACTAAAATGGCTCTAAAAAAGTCATGGAAAGGGCTAGAGGGCTGCAAATGGCAGCAAAATGTGGTTAAGAGCATGGCAAGTGGATATGAAAATGACCTAAAATAACATAAAATACGTAAAAATAAAAAATAATAATCTTGATCTTGGAGGACGAGGTCCATATGGAGTAGGAGGTTGAGGAGGCGGTGGATGTGGCGGTGTAGGTGGAAGCAGCGGTGGAGGAGGAGGTGGTAGCCTACACTGCTTTTTGGTTTTATTTTTTATTTATTATATTTTTTTGTTTAAATTAGGGTACACCCCAAAACATTGGGAAATATAACCTGTGATAACTCCCTCCAGCTGTGCTAAACAAACGTTCAGACAATACACTGGCTGCAGGGCACTCCAGTACCTCCAAGGCATAAAGGGCAAGTTCAGGCCATGTGCCCAATTTGGAGACCCAGAAGTTGAAGGGGGCAGACCCATCAGTCAGTACGTGTTGGCGTGTGCACACACACTGCTCCACCATGTCGCACATCCCCGTGATGTCCAATATCAAATTGGATATCTCCTCTATCAACTTTCAATGTTCTTTTCTGCCCCTACCATGTTGATCACGGTTAGCGGAGAATCAGGGTTCAACGCCGGAGAGGAAGCGTGAGAAAGGGATACCACATCCATGGGAGGTCAATGTATGAAATTAAATGTGATCTAGCGGAAATGTGGGACAAATTATTGAAGCCGAAGCTTCCAAGTAAAGTAGGGGGCGCGCGGCAATTACCCACTCCCGACTCGGGAAGGTAGTGACGATAAATAGCAATACAGGACACTTAAGATGCCCTGTTATTGGATTAATAAAAAATTATAAGGAATGTCACTGGGGTATTTTGGATTTGGAAACGTTAGACAGAAGAGGCCCTGCTGCCGCTTTGTTGACTCTAGATAACTTCTGCCTGATCGCACGTCCCTGTGACGTCCACAATCCATTTAGATATCTTCTCTATCAACTTTCGATGTTCTTTTCTGCGCCTACCATGTTGATCACGGTTAACGGTGAATCAGGGTTCCATGCCGGAGAGGGAGCGTGAGAAAGAGATATCACATCCAAGGTAAGTCAATGGCTCCAATGTGATCAAGCGGAAATGTTAAAGTTGAAGCATTGAATGAAAGGAGGGGGCGTGCGTCAAATGCAGAGCAGGGGTTTTTCATCGCCAAAAATGGGTTAATGTCACCCACCAATGGAACAGATGATTTTTTAAAATTTCGGTCCCTGTCAACTATGCAGGGCAGGGGTTTATTCACGGCAAAACTGGGTTCATGTCACCCACAAATTGAATAGACGATTTTGTAAATATTAGGTCCCTGTCAAGTATGCAGAGCAGGGGTTTGTATACGGCAAAATTGGTAAAATGTCACCCAAGAATGTAACAGACGCTTTTGCACCCTGCTCCCTCTTTTACTTTGCTGGTGCCTTTGTGCGACCACCACCTCTTCCTTCGAACTAGACAGGTCACTCGCATGACCTTGATTCCATGTGGGGTCTAGTATCTCATCATCCTCCACATCATCTTCCACCCAGTCTACACCCCTCTCTCCTTGTCGGTCGGCACACTTTCGAAAGCCCCAGCAGTTGGCACCTGTGTTTCGTCATCAGAGACGTGCTGCGATGGTCCTCCCATGTACTCATCTTGAAACATAAGTGGTTGGGCATCGGTGCACTCAATCTCTTCCACTTCTGGGGCAGGGCTAGGTGGATGGCCCTGGGAAACCCTGCTAACAGAGTCATCAAAAAGCAGAAGAGACTGCTGCATGACTGGGGCTCAGACTGCTTGGCTGATTTGCAAGGGGGTGAGGTGAAAGGCTGATGGACATCGGCTGCAGGTGCCAACTCTATTCTTTCAGCAGGAGACTGGTGGGAGACAATGTGAAGGAACTGGAGGCACTGTCAGCAACCCAATCTACTATCGCCTGTACTTGTTCTGGCCTCACCATTCGTAGAGCCGCATTAGGCCAGACCAAATACCGCTGCAGGTTCTGTCGCCTACTCTCACCTGAGGAAGGTGTTTCACTTGTGCATGTAGCTGGCACAGATCGACCACGTCCTCTCCCTGCAACAGGAGCTCCACCAGCAGCACCACGACCGGGGCCACGTCCTTTATTTGATCTTGCCCTAAATGGGTGTTTTTTTAATAGCAGAATAGAACCACAGTGTCTAAATGGTGTATCTCACACGTACAGATGCAGACTAGGCCGCAAATGAAGATTTCTGCCCAAAATGGGTGTTTTGGGAACACTTTCAGCTCTGCGGCGGTGTCCTGTTTGTCACATAAACAAATAAGTTTCAACACTGCCTGTTGCCGCTTCCCCACTGCAGTGCTACACTGCTTCCAGCTTCTGACTGATGGCTGACTGGTGCTGCAAGATGACAATTCAGAGGTGGAGAAGGGGGAGGTTGCATCCACTAATGTAGGTGGTGGCGGAAATCCTGATGGAAGTAGGGCCCGCAATCCTTGACATTGGTAGCACCTGTGCAATCCCAGAGTACGACTCGCTCCCGGCCTCCACAACATTCACCCAGTGTTCCCTCAGGGAAATGTAGCATCCCTGGCCACAAGCACTTCTCCATGTGTCAATTATTAAGTGGACCTTCCCAAAAACTGCATTGGTCAGGGCACAGGTGATGTTACGGAACACATGCTAGTGTAAGGCTGGGACGGCACACCCGGCAAAATAGTGGCGGCTGGGGACAGAGTAACGAGGGACGGCCGCTGCCATGAGACTACGGAAAGCCTCAGTGTCCACAAGCCTAAATGGCAACATTTCCAGGGCCAGAAATTTATGCTATGGCCTGTGGGTGGGTGGCTGGCTATTTGAGCTTTCATTCAAAAGCCTGGGTTATGGTTGTGGATGTGCTAGCTGATGGTTATTGCGAAAGTCCAGGTGCATGGCGGGAGGCATCCGGGCCTGCTTCTTGGACAGGGGATTGGCAAGCAAGTAACACAGGGGAAGAGAAGGCAGTGGTGTGACCCACAGACACTGATTGTGGACCCAGGCGTTCGGCCCACCTATTAGGGTGCTTTGATGCCATGTGGCAGATCATGCTGGTGGTGGTGAGGTTGCTAGTGTTCACACCCCTGCTCATTTTGGTACCGCACAGGTTGAAAATGACAATTATTTTATCACCCCAAAAAAGTGCCAGACTGCGGTACACCTAACCCTTTGGCAAGGGAGATTTCCGCAAGGGGGTGCTCCGGTAAACAGTTGTGGGACTGTTTGGTGTGGCCTGCCTTCTACCTTTTGCCACCCCACTGCCTCTTCCAGCCTGTTGCGGTGCCGCGGATCCCTCCCCCTCTGTACTGCTGTCCTCGCTCGGCTTGACACCTTACCAGATTGGGTCAGTGATTTCATTATCCACCACATACTCTTCCACTTCCTCACTCTGGTTATCCTCCTGACTTGTTGACCTAACAACAACCTCACTTATTGACAACTGTGTCTCATCCTCATCATCAACCTCTTGAGACACTTATTGTAGTTGACTTATTGAGCTAAAAAGAGCTCCTCGGAATATCCGAGTGTGGGATCACTTGTTTGCCCAGACTCTCCATGGTGGCAGGAAGGAAGATCAGGGTGAGGATTGGGTTGAGCAGACTCTTGGCTACTGAGACTGAACTTGATGGAAGACAGGGTGGTGCTTAAGCAACTGGAAGCATTATCTGCTACAATCCAACCGACCACCTGGTCACATTGGTCTGACTTCAACAGTGGTGTCCTGTGCCGCCCTGTAAACTGGGACATGAAGCTAGGCATCGTGGATGAATGTGTTTCTTGTGCTCTGGCAGAAGGCACAGTTTTACCGCCCCCCAGGGCCACGGCCTCTGCGTGCACCATTAGCAGCACATCTCGTCTTTTGCATATTAAATGATATATATGTTTGCAAGTATGTCACACGTACAGTAGAGTAGGTTTTGTAAGTGTATGCGCAAATAAATTAAACTGAATGTCACTGATATTTAGGATGTGCAAATGTTATACAGATGTAGCGCAGGTAATGTCGCTGCCACCAGCAGCGAAAAAATTTGACTGAATGTCACTGATATTTAGGATGCGCAAACGTTATATAGGAGATGTAGCACAGGTAATGTAACTGTCCGCAGCGGACACCGTCTATGTAATAAGTACACTGAATGTCACAGATATTTTTAGTATGCGTACATGTTACACAGGAGATGTAGCGCAGATAATATACTGGATGTCACAGATATTTTTAGTATGTGCAAACGTTATACAGGAGATGTAGGGCAGGTAATGTAACTGTCCGCAGCGGACAACGTCTACGTAAAAAGTACACTGGATGTAACAGATATTTTTAGGCTGCGCACACATTACACAGGAGATGTAGCGCAGATAATGTTGCTGTCTGCAGCGGCCAAACAATTGCAAGCTATTTATATATATTGCTGCCAGACACAACAATAGTCCTTAAAAGGACATTTGGGTCTAACACCAACCCTGCCTAACCAAAAAATATAATTCAATTCCCTACACTATCTGTCCCTTCTACAGCACACCTCTCCCTGACTAAGACTAGCCTTACCATGTGTCATCGGTTGCTTTATTGCACCCAATGACTCATTCTGGCCAGCCAATCACTGTAATGCCAGTAACCAACATGGCTACGGCATTACACTGAGTGGCAGTACTTACCTGCACATTTATTGGCTGCATAGCAGCCAACAAACACGGGGGGAGGAGACTTGGCGCTCGAGCACACGCAGTATTCGGCCGAACACCTCGAAGTGCCGAGCATCGAGATGCTCGAGCCGAACTGGTGTTCAGCCGAGCATGCTCGATTATCACGAATATTGGGTTTATATATCCTATGTAATAAAATGGGCAGTTTATTCTATTGCATAATAAAGCGATAGAGTTAACTTCTCGTGTTGCTGTGTTCTTGCTCTATTCTACAGTATATCTATAGAACGGGTATAGCAGAGTACATTATAACATATTGAGAGATTATTTAACACTTGGACATAGGAGAAAGCAGCAGCCTTAAAAATAATACATCAAGCTAAAGATTGTGTATCTCTAAGTTATCGACTGTTCCTTGGAGCTGAGGTGTTCAGCACTGCTTTAGCTTTGTTTCCAGGAGTAATGATATGGAATGTGTACCTAGCGTTCTAATTAAAACTTCTGGTCATTCATCTATCTAATTGCTACAATGCCCTCCAGGAAAATTCCATCCCAGCTGTACCATTCTTCTTTTGCTGCCTGACCGAGTTACTTAGAAAGCATGTGGATGTTGTCCAAGATGTGCAATGAATAATGTACTGACATTGATATCTTACCAGAAACATCATTATTGGATGGAAAACTGAAGAGGTTGGACAAAGAGTACGACTTCGCAAAAGGTCTTGAATGCTAATTTGTGCTACAGCTGACTGTGCAGTAGATTTATAAAAACGCTAACTTAAATGATCTTCCGGGGTACAATATTTATTAAAATCACAATGCAGATGTCTGCCGAGGCCAATGTATTAGTCCATAAGTCTAAAAGTCCATACATAGTCTTCAGTGTAAAAATACTCTTAGATCCCTATGCATTTCTTGGAGTTGAATTTGTCAATGTAGCAGTGCTGACTGTATCAATTGTTGAGTAAGCTCTGAGCTTTCTTAAAGGGGTTGTCTCAAGCAGGCAATATGCCCATGCACCCTATTGAGTGAAAAAAGGACATAGCTATAAGGAGTTTGCATGTTGTGATCAAATTTGGGCTCTGGAGCCTGTGGGAGCCCAAAAAAGTCCCCTCTACCCTTATGAGTAGACAAATACTGCAAATCATGTGTGATTATATGGGGACTGATTGTATAGATTTTGCATTGGGGACCAGAAACTTCATGTTTGACTATGGCAGGGTTGCCAACCATCCGTAGATTCACGGACAGTCCGTAAAGACAGGGTGTTTTCTTCTGCCGTCCGTAGCGTCCGGCAGAAAAAAAGCCTGTCCGTGAATCAACTACAGTATTCACGGTGCATTTGCACAAGGTAGATCCCTGTTACAGCTTTTCCATTGGAGACCAGAAACTTCAAGTTAAGGCCTAGTTCACACGAACGTATTTTTTGCGAGTGTACGGGCCGTTTTTTTGTGTTCCGTATACGGAACCATTCATTTCAATGGTTCCGCAAAAAAAACGGAATGTACTCCGTATGCATTCCGTTTTCCGTATTTCCGTATTTCCGTTCCGTTGAAAGATAGAACATGTCCTATTATTGCCCGCAAATCACGTTCCGTGGCTATTCAAGTCAATGGGTCCGCAAAAAAAAACGGAACACATACGGAAATGCATCCGTATGTCTTCTGTATCCGTTCCGTTTTTGCTGAACCATCTATTGAAAATGTTATGCCTAGCCCAATTTTTTCTTTGTAATTACTGTATACTGTATATGCCATACGGAAAAACGGAACGGAAAAACGGAACAGAGACGGAAACACAACGGAAACAAAAAACGGAACAACGGATCCGTGAAAAACGGACTGCAAAACACTGAAAAAGCCATACGTTCGTGTGAACTAGGCCTAAAGCTGTTGTCTGGTTTCAACACTGATGACCTATCTTCAGAAATCCTGGAGAACCCCTGTAAAATTACAGACATTTTTCTGTCCTCCATCAGCATGCATTATATAAATAATGTGGTTAAATTATGTTATACTGGTTTTATGTAGATTTTTTTGTTGCTTTGATCACTCCGCAAGTTCCAGCTGTTCACATAAACATGGAAAAGAGAATGAATAATAACCTTGTACTGAGACTGTGCTTTGTAGCATGTTTATTAACTATAGAAACCAACAATTTCTGCACTGTTCCGAACATTTTATCTCAATAGGCTTCCAAAGTTAGGTTAGTTATTTCTAATCCATTTATGTTAGGTGCGGTAAAATAAGAGTAATTTATGAGGGCTGCGGAGCTGTATCAAATATACAGCTATTAGTCTATATTAATATACTTTGCCCCCACATTTCCATCTCTGTAGCTTTCCATGATATAAAGACAACATAAAGCAAGTATTAAATCATAGGAAAACTGTAAAATGTTCTTAAAATCACATGAAATGGAAGTTTACAAAGTCAAAATATGCATATGTTTTAATGGGCTTTTTGTTTTAAGCTTTCCCACTTATGTGCTGAAAGGAAACCAGTCACCATGAAACTAAAGTGCAATGAAAAGGCTATTTTCACCTTTGAAAACATTTTTTGATGCTCCAACATATCTGGAAATAAATGTATTATTTTTAGAGATGAGCGAATCTCTAAAAAATTATATTCAGCCGGTTAGCCGAATTTTCCGAAAAGATTTGATCCGATCCGAATTTAAACACAGCAAATCAAATAAAAAACAGCTATTCCCTTACGTCCTACCAGCAGCACAGATGGGGTTAACTGCCCCCCGTGGACTGGTAGGACCGGCGGAATTTTTAATGAGCCCAAAGAATAACCAATTGGACAGGTGGACTGGCGAAGCTCTCTCTCTCTGAGATTTGGAGACCATTACCCTAATGTTTGTTTGGTCTCTTTTTGTCCTTACATCTAGCGCTTATTCTATGCGCTTATTTTTTTAATTTCCCCCATTTAGCTGCTATGTTTAGCGATACCTGGGGGCGATGTGTTCCTAGTACACTAAGGTTCCCCTCCTGGATGCATCGGCTCGTTCCGATCCGGCGTGGTATGGGCACCGCCATGACCAGAAGTGACGCGCAGCCGGCGGCGGCGTCACTTCCGGTCTTTCGACTGATGTCGTTTTTTCTTTTGCTTAGAGCAAACTAGTTCTTGCCAGCCAGGGGTTTGTTCCCACAGGAGGGGTGGGCGATGTAAAGGCAATTAGGATTTCTTTTTTTACCACAGTAATGTTTTAAAAGCATATAGCTGTTACAATGACTCCTGGGGAGGGCTGGTAGCTGGGTCCCTCCCCTGGGTGGAGCTGTTCCCTTCTTAAGCTCCCTGATAGCTTCAGTCTGTCTCTGGCTGCGCTGCTTTAACAAGCTAGCTCCAGAGTCTCCTGTGTTTCAGTGAGAGTTTTTGCTATCATCTGAATTCCTATCTTTTCAAAGTGCTTGACTTTGCTCCTCTGGGTCGTGCCTCTAATTAATGTTTATTTTCCCTTAGTTTTTTAGGGATGCTTTAATTTTCTTCTTTCGTTTCAGCTATGGCTTCTCCTAGAGAGTCAGACCAGCAACGGAAGTCTGCGACCAAGAGGAAACACCTGGCCTGTTACGATTGCAACATGCCTCTTGACGACAGTTGCCCCTATTCCAGGTGCGACAGCTGCCGCTCCGGCACTGCTACAGAACCTACTATGCAGGACATGTACCAGTGGGCTAAGACGTACGTGCACGACTCCATCAAGGGTGTTGTACGCCTTCTAAATGAGAGGTTACCGGTTCCCTCTCAGACTCCGATGGAGGTTGTCGCCCCCACTGACAGACCTATGCCCCTTTCTGTGGGGTCATCTTCCTCGGATGAGGAGGAATCAACTTCATGTTTCTTTCCACCCGAAAAGACACAGAAGCTACTAAAGTCCATCAGGTCGGGGGACCATGATGTTGACATAGGGGAGTCTTCCGATCCCGCCTGCCGGACTCAGCGGGTCTTTAAGGCAGATGAGACCCTTCTTTCTGTGATGCGCACAGAATGGAAAAAGCCGGAAAAAGGTCCAGTCCTTACCCGGAAATTTAAGTTAATGTTTCCGTAGACGTAGAGACTGGGGGGGGGGGGCAGTCTAGAAAGTTCTCTAGACGCTCCCGTAAACCCACCAGGGAGGCAAAACCCTCCTGACTATGGGCCTCTCAGAGGCTCTTGGATAAACCCTGCTACCCCTGTCGTTACACCTCTAGATTTTCCCGTACCCCTCCCTCACCTCCCTGTAGGGGGTCGTCTTTCTTTTTTCAAACACGTATGGGCCCAGGAAATCTCAGATCCCTGGGTCCAAAGCATAGTAGCTACGGGCTATCTAATAGACCTCGTTTCTCTCCCCCCAGAAAGATTCACTGCTACGCGCAGTTTTTTTGCCGGCCAGACAAAAGATCATAGAGTCCTATATCCAGGACTACATTTCCAAGGGAGCCCTGGAGGAGGTACCGGCAGGGGAGAGGGGTCTAGGGATTTATTCTCCAGTATTCCTGGTACCCAAAAAGACAGGAGATCTCCGGATGATCATAGATTTGAGATTCCTTAATCGTTTCGTAAGGAGAACCAGGTTCCGCATGGAAACCATAAGGTCAGTCAGCCACCTCCTCAGCCCTGGGGACGTGATGGCTACTCTGGACCTCAAGGATGCTTACCTCCACATCCCGATCCATCCTTCCTCCCGGAAATTTCTCAGGATCGCGGTCCAGATTTCTGGAGTGCGCAGGCATTTTCAATTTGCCGCCCTCCCCTTCGGAATCTCATCTGCCCCCCTTATTTTCACCAAAGTGGTAGTATCGGTGGTTGCAGCTCTGAGACTCCAGGGTCTGACCATTGTTCCTTACCTGGACGATTGGCTTTTTCTAGCCTCTTTGGTCCCTTTACTTTCTCATCATCTTCATGTCGCAATTTCCTTTCTGCTTGCCTAGGCTGGATCATCAACTGGCAGAAGTCGAACGTGAGCCCTTCAACTTCTATCCATTATCTAGGATTCGTTATCGACTCTCTGGAGATGTCCCTCCAGTTGACGCCAGAAAGAAGAGCGCGGATTCAGGACCTTGCAGGGTTCCTTTACGTACCACGACGAGTCTCCATACGGACCCTCATGAAGATGTTGGGGCTCATGTCAGCGGCTGCGAATGCAGTCCCTTGGGCTTTATGGCACCTCCGACCTCTTCAGTCGGAGGTCTTAAACAAATGGAACGGCAGCCCTGCGGGGCTAGATTTCCTGTGCTCCCTATCCAACCAAACCCGGAATTCCCTCAGATGGTGGTTCCATCTACCAGCAGGGAAGTCTATGACCCAAACAGTTTGGCTCATATTGACTACGGACGCATCCCTTGTAGGCTGGGGCGCCCATTTAGACGGATCTTGGGGATCTTGGTCTCCTCAGGAGCAGCATCTTTCCTCAAATCTCCGTGAGATGCGTGCTATCCGGCTATCCCTCCTTCACTTCGCCCCTCAGATTCGGGGCAAAGCAGTGAAAGTCCAGTCAGACAACATGACTGGCGTGCTTTACATAAACAAGCGGGGAGGCACAAGATCCCTACCCCTTCTTTCAGAAATTGGGGTAATTCTGCGGTGGGCAGAGCTGAACCTATCCCATCTATCTGCCACTCATATCCGAGGCTCCCTCAACATCATTACTCATACAGCTTCCGGCCTGTGAGATCCAGGGGGCTGGATCTCACAGGCTCGTCACCGAAAGGCAGCGAGATGCCTTCCTGCGGTTTGCGGCGATCACCGA
This sequence comes from Bufo bufo, assembly GCF_905171765.1. Taxonomy (NCBI): domain Eukaryota; kingdom Metazoa; phylum Chordata; class Amphibia; order Anura; family Bufonidae; genus Bufo; species Bufo bufo. The sequence continues at coordinate 561,814,297 of NC_053392.1, read as the reverse complement.
CACGGGGCGGGGGTCACGGGACCCCCCCGCGCATTTAGCCAATGTGCCTGCTCAATGATTTGCGCAGGCACTGGGTTTCGATCACCGCCCGCCGGGCGGCGGTGATAGGAAATACACAGGACGTACCCGTACGCCCTGTGTCCTTAAGTACCAGGACATCAGGGTGTACCTGTACACCCTGTGTCCTGAAGAGGTTAAGGAAGGTCTGAGTCTAGAAGCAGCTTTAATAAATGTTCTAAATCTTCTAACCCATCTATGGTTTGCTAGGTTATTATCGTAGAAAGCCCCCAAGGGTGATATTTGTACCTACAAGGTACTAGGCCTAAGGCCTAAGTCTAGGCCTCCTTGTAAGAACTTTAAGATCTTTTGTATGGAGGAAGATGATATATCAATAAACTCTTTTCCCAGCCATGAGCAATATCTTTTCCAAATTTTTTGATAAATGGCGTCTGTAACTTTTTTCCTGCTGGCTTTTAGGGTACCAATTACTGAATTTGAGAGGCCCTTGCTCCTTAGGATCTCGCTTTAAGGATCCAAGCCAATAGCTTGAAGAGACCCGGGTTTTGATGTAAGATTGGACCCTGTAAGAGAATGTTCTTCTGGAAAGGAATCAGCCATGGATCTTCCAAGGATAAATTTCTCAGGATGGGAAACCGGGTTCTCTTGGGCCAATATGGGGTAATTAGAATCACTGTAACAGGCTCTGTGAGGATTTTCTGAAGAACCTTGGGGGGGAACGCGTATGCTAGGTTCCAGTTCCATTTTACTGAAAAGGCGTCCACCGCCCATGGATTTTCCCTGGGATTCAGGGAGCAAAATCGGGTGACCTTTGCATTTCTTTTTGATGCAAATAAGTCTATTTGAGGTTGGCCCCACCTGTTTATTAATTTTTGATATATGACTGGATTTAAGGACCATTCCCCTGGGTCTAGAGTTTGTCTGCTTAGAAAATCTGCCTCGGTATTTTCCGATCCTTTCAAGTGAATGGTTGTGATAGATAAGACATTTCTTGATGCCCAGGGAATTTTTTTTTCTTGTTAAGGATCTTAATTTTTGGGACCTTGTGCCTCCTTGATGCTTCAGATAAGCGACTGCCGTTAACCTTAACTCCCTGTAGTTTGATGACTTGTTTTTTATTTGTTCCGGCCATTTCCCTTGCCAGCTTGAGGAGGCCACCATTGTACCCCATCCTGTTGCGCTTGCGTCGGTTACAAACTGTACTCCTGGCTCTTTTTGCCAGCTCTTTTTGCCAGATAACCCCCCTGGTTAGATTGGTTTCATTTTCCACCAATTTAAATCTATTTTTACTTGCAAGGGGATTTTTATTATCCTGTCCAAGGATGACTGATGTTTGTCCCAATTGCTCAATATCCAGGATTGGATGGTCCTGGTGTGGGCTTGGCTCCAGGCAACCACTGTTATACAGGAGATCATGAGACCCAAGATGCTCATGGCATTCCTGATTGAGGTGTTGTTTTGGGTTTGAAATTTTCAGATTTTCTCTATAATGGCTTTTATTTTTGCTCGAGGTAGTAAAGTCTTTTGGGCTCTAGTATTACCCCAAGAAATTTCCTATTGGATGACGGAATTAGGGAAGATTTTTTTATATTTTCTTTCTGTAAGAAGGTTTGCATGTTTGTGGCTGTTTCTGCTTCTGAATCCCCAATAGAAGAAAATTGTCTAGGTATGGGAAAATTACAAGTCCCTCTTTCCTGAGGGAGGGCAACATTTCAACTACAAGTTTCGTAAAGACCCTTGGTGCATATGAAATGCCAAATGGAAGGGCGCAGATTTTAAAATGATTAATTTTGTGATCCGGACTTGGTAATGCAAAACAAAGATATTTTTGTGAATTTTGATGTATAGGGACGTGATAGTATGCGTCCTTGAGATCTACGGACGTGATACATGCCCCCTTTTTTATTAAATGGACGATGGAGGAGATGGAGTCCATTTTGAATTTTGTACACTATAGACTTGTTTAGCTCTCTTAGGTTTATGAAGGTTCTGGAGGATCCATACGGTTTTTAAACTAAAAAGAGTCTTGAGTAAAAACCTTGTTTTTCCTCTGGTATTGGGACCTGTTTTATTACTCTTGATGCTTTTAATTCTAGTATACCCTGCCAGATTTTTGAAAGGGTATTTGGTGGGAAGTCACTTGGAATCTTTTTGGTGGGGTAGAGGTAAATTCTATTTTGTATCCCTTTTTTATAATGTCTAGCGCCCAAGGGTTTGATGTTGTAGCTTCCCACTGGGTTAAGAGATTTTTTAACCTCCCCCCTACTGTGGCGTCATTGCTTTTCACTTGGCTTGTTTTGGGGATTGAGGAGGAAGCCCCTGCCCTTGCCCTCATTCTGGTAACTCCAGCGACCAGACTTTCCTTTGCCTCTATAAGGTCTGGATTGCTGATTGAAGGGGTAAAAAAAAATATTTTTTGTTTTTCAGGAAAGCCCTTCTTTTTGTCGGCGGCTTTTTCTAGTATTTTATCGAGTACTGGTCCAAAAACATATTCCCCCGAAAATGCTATGGAGCAAAGTTTAGATTTGGAAATTGTATGACCTCCCCCCAGGATTTCATCCAAAGTGCGCGCCTGGCAGAGTTTGAGAAGGCGGCGTCTTTGGCAGCAAATCTAACCGATTCAGCGGAGGCATCCGCTAAAAATGCCGTGGCGGATTTTAAGAGGGGAATAGACTAAAGGATTTTTTCTCTAGGGTTTTTATTTTTTATATGACATTCCAGTTCATTAAGCCAGAAATATATTGCTCTAGCCACTGAGGTAGCTGCGATATTTGTTTTCACCCCAAACATCAAAGTTTCCCAACATTTTCTTAGAAGGGAATCCGCTTTCCGTTCCATAGGGTCATGCAGCTGGGATGCGTCTTCAAATGGCAAGGAAGTCTTTTTTACTACTTTTGCCACCTGAACATCAATTTTAGGGGTATCATTGAAAATTTTTGATTCGGCAGGGTCAAAGAGTAGCCTCTTTCTGAATTCTCTAGAGCAGTGTTTCCCAACCAGTGTGCCTCCAGCTGTTGCAAAACTACAACTCCCAGCATGCCCGCACAGCCAAAGGCTGTCCGGGCATGCTGGGAGTTGTAGTTTTGCAACAGCTGGAGGCACACTGGTTGGGAAACACTGCTCTAGAGACCACTAGTCTTTTTTCAGGATCCGACCATTCATCAATGATCATTTCTTTTATATTTTCATTAATGGGAAAGACCGTAGCTTTTTTAGTGCGTAATCCCCCAAACATATCGTCCTGAGCAGATCTTGTTTTTTGGACGGTTTTCGATACCCATAGTTTCCCTTACAGCTTTAAGAAGTTAATCCATATCTTCAGAGGAAAAAAAGTATTTTTTTCCTTCCTCATCCTCTATTATCTCCCCATCCGATTACTGATCTTCATCAAGATCGTGTTTGAATGCTGATGCCCCTTCTTCCATGTCCTCAGAATCTGAGGAGGATTGAATGGATAACCTCGACTTTTTCGTAGGAGGTGCGTTTTGAGGGGGGTGGAGAGAGGCCAATGAGGATCTGATTTTATCCTGAATAAGGGTCTTAATTTCTGTCATGATAGACAGTTGCTCTTCCTTCAAATGGTCGATAATGCAATTTTTGCTGAGTTTTTTCTTATGTCCCCTAGGTAATTTTTTTTTAGCAATTAACGCATTTAGAATACTTTGTTTTTGCTTTCATTTCTTTAACCTAGGTAAAAGAAGAGCAACCCCAATCAGGCCCATGGACTAAAAGAAAAACATGTACAGATAGAGATGCAGGTTTTACCACTGGGAGACTCACGGATTGAGTTACCGAAGGTGGGTCTGCACATTCGCCACGGGTCCCAGGAGTCTCCAGAGCCGACATCGTTGCTGCAGAACAGGGGAGAAGCTGGCTGTGCGCTGCCGCGCTTGTTTCAAAGCACAGCGTCTGACGTCATCAGGGTTCGACACAGGAGCCTGAACCAGCGTGATGACATGTGCCCCATCAAGCTCCGCCCCTTCCAGAAGTAGCGGTATTGCAGGGGAGCCCCGAGCAATGCGCGGCATTCGGTGTCCTTGCTCCCGCTAGTCTGCTTCTGCATAAATCGGGAAGGAAGACCTTGCCAGCCACAGTGAAGTCAGGTCTCCCACGTCAGAGACGAGATCCACTCTCTCCTCCCCAGCCCAGCTTTGGCATAGGCTGCGGGAGGGCTGAGGAGGAGATTGGTAAGCCAATCTTTAAATAAGTAATAAGAAAAAAAAGAACATAATAAACTCTTCAAACTCCCTCTGTCACAACTAGACAGCTGAGAAGCTCTGACAGGAGCTTTCCAGATCCTCCTCCTTGAGTTTCTTTGTTTTTGTTAAGTTCCTCATCTCGTTAGTCTATCTCAGCTGTCATGCAGTTGGACTGATTGCTTCCCTTTAAGTTCCTCCCCATGATGAATTAGGTTGCGGCTTATACAACTTCCTGGAGTGTGTGTGCATGCTGTTTCTATTCCTCAGTCCTCTGCAAGATAAGTGCTGTTCCTATATTTGTGATTTTCTGTCTGCTGGATTTTCAGGTGACCCTGACTCCCTCCGTGTCTTGTGTAGGGAGCCGGTGGTCGTGTCCCCTCACTATTGTAGGGTCTTCAGGTATTAGATAGCCGAGGTACGTGGATATGCGCCCATCCACCTTTGGGGTGTTCGCATAGGCTGAGCAATTAGGGAGAGTGGCAGGTCTCATGTAGGGGTCTCCCTTTTGTTCCTTAGTTGTGGATCCAGTGAGTCATTAATTGTATTGCATTGTCTTGTTTCCTGTACACCATCCGTGACATTATAAGCCGCCAAAACCGTCTCAAGCATGGATCCGGTTTCACTTTTGGCTGAGCGCTTCCAGGGTCTTTCATTGGAGGTAGCTGATCTCCGTAAGACTTTTTCTCAGTTTCAAGTGACCGGTTCAGCTTGCGTTCATGGAGTTTGTTCTGAGCCTAAGATCTTGCTCCCGGATACGTTCTCCGGGGGTAGTGAGTATTTTGTGCGTTTTAGAGAGGCTTGCAAACTCCATTTTCGCCTTCTTCCCCATTCCTCTGGTGATGAAAAACGGAGGGTGGGGATCATTATATCGCTGCTCAGGGGTAACGCTCAATCCTGGGCCTTTTCGCTGCCAGAGGGGGCACGGCCCCTCCGTTCAGTGGATGAATTCTTTTTAGCCCTGGGTCAGATATATGATGATCCGGATCGTATTCCTCTGGCTGAGTCTAGACTACGTCTGTTATGCCAGGGTAAACAATCCGCAGAGATATACTGCTCAGAATTTCGAAGATGGGCAGCTGATACTGGTTGGAATGATGCTGCACTCCGAAGTCAATTTTGCCATGGTCTTTCAGAGGGATTGAAAGATGCATTTGCCTTTCATGAGAGACCTACCTCCTTGGATTATGCTATGTCTCAGGCCGTTCGTATTGACAGGCGTCTTAGAGAGAGAGGAGAGATCTCTCCTTCCTGTCATACTCAGTCCCGGGACAGTGCAGCGGTCTCTTTCTGTGCGCAGGGGTCTCAGTCGCTGTCAGCCCCTTCTGAGCAGGAGCCCATGCAGCTGGGGTTGATTGCCTCTGACAATAGAAGATTCAGCCCGCATGGGAGGGTTTGTTTTTGTTGTGGAGGTATAAATCATTTGGCAAATGTTTGTCCCTCTAGGAGATTCAGGCAGTCTTCTGGGAGTAATAAAGAAACAAAAAGGAAAAAATCTTTTAAAAATGTTCCGTCTGTTACTATTGGCAGGGTTGAGGCGGAAATTGAAGGTTTTCCGTTTGCTTGTAGTTCCCGTTTTGTCCTGCCTGCTAGGGTGGCGCTAGAGAGCAAGAGATTTTTGTGGATAGTGGAGCAGCTGTCAATCTCATTGATAATCAATTTGCAATAACTCATGGTTTCCAGGTATGCACTTTGGGAAAGGATATTCCTGTTTTTGCTATTGATTCCGCTCCACTTTCTCAGAAATCATTAAAGGGCATAGTTCACAATATTCGTTTAATTGTGAGTGATGCTCATGTTGAGGATGTGTCATGTTTCGTCCTTAGCGGTTTGCCTACTCCTCTAGTGTTGGGGCTACCCTGGCTCACTAAACATAACCCCACCATTGATTGGCAAGCGAGGCAAATAAATTGTTGGAGTGACTTTTGCAGAGAGAATTGCCCCATGACATCTGTTTCTGAGGTTTCTACTAAGACTGTACCACCTTTCCTCTCTGAATTTTCGGATGTCTTCTCTGAGAGTGGAGTTCGGGATTTGCCCCCGCACAGGGAGTACGATTGCCCTATTAATCTCATCCCAGGCGCCAAACTGCCTAAATCTCGTTTATACAATCTTTCCCAACCTGAGAGGGTCGCTATGCGTGCTTATATCTCTGAGAGTCTGAGAAAAGGACACATACGACCCTCGAAGTCACCTGTTGCCGCTGGTTTTTTCTTTGTTAAGAAAAAAGATGGTTCTTTAAGACCTTGTCTGGATTTCAGGGAGCTGAACAGTATCACTATTCGTGACCCTTATCCGCTTCCTCTGATCCCGGACCTGTTTAACCAGGTTGTTGGGGCTAAAGTCTTTTCCAAATTAGACCTAAGAGGGGCATACAACCTGGTCAGGGTCAGAGAAGGAGACGAATGGAAGACGGCTTTCAATACCCCTGAGGGCCATTTTGAGAATTTGGTTATGCCTTTTGGTTTGATGAATGCCCCAGCCGTTTTTCAGCATTTCGTGAACAGCATTTTTTATCATTTAATGGGAAAATTTGTATTAGTGTATTTGGATGACATTTTGATTTTTTCTCCTGATTTCAAGACTCATAAGGAACACTTACGTCAGGTCTTGCTCATCCTGCGGGAGAATAAATTATACGCGAAACTGGAAAAATGTGTGTTTGCGGTTCCAGAAATTCAATTTCTGGGGTTTCTTCTCTCCGCTTCTGGTTTTCGCATGGACCCCGAGAAGGTCCGCGCTGTGCTTGAGTGGGAGCTTCCTGAGAATCAGAAGGCGCTGATGCGTTTTTTGGGCTTTGCCAATTATTACAGGAAATTTATTTTGAATTATTCCTCTGTTGTTAAACCACTCACTGATATGACCAGAAAGGGGGTAGATTTTTCTTCCTGGTCGGTAGAGGCGTGTAAGGCCTTTTCTAATATCAAGGAGAGTTTTGCTTCCGCTCCCATCCTGGTACAACCTGATATTTCGTTACCCTTCATAGTTAAGGGTTGATGCTTCTGAGGTAGGGGTGGGTGCGGTCTTGTCTCAGGGTTCCTCTCCTGCCAAATGGCAACCATGTGCCTTTTTCTCGAAGAAACTCTCCTCCGCACAGAGAAATTATGATGTGGGAGATAGGGAATTGTTGGCCATCAAGTTGGCTTTTGAGGAATGGCGCCATTGGCTAGAGGGAGCCAGACACCCTATTACCGTGTTTACTGACCATAAAAATCTCGCCTACTTGGAGTCAGCCAAGCGTCTGAACCCGAGACAGGCCAGATGGTCTTTGTTCTTTTCAAGGTTTAATTTTGTTGTCACGTTCCGCCCTGGGGTTAAGAATGTGAAGGCAGATGCCCTGTCACGTTGTTTTCCGGGAGGTGGGAATTTTGAAGACCCGGGTCCCATTTTGGCTGAAGGTGTGGTGGTCTCTGCTCTTTTTCCTGATTTGGAGGCAGAGGTGCAGGCAGCCCAGTCAGAGGCTCCTGATCTTTGTCCTCCTGGGAGGTTGTTTGTGCCTCTCGCTTTGAGACACAAGATTTTTAAGGAACACCACGATACGGTCCTTGCTGGGCACCCGGGGGCAAGAGCCACACTGGATCTCATCGCTCGGAGATTCTGGTGGCCTGCTCTTCGTAAGTCGGTTGAGGGTTTTGTGGCAGCTTGCAAGACTTGCGCTCGTGCCAAAGTCCCTCATTCACGGCCATCAGGTCCTCTCCTTCCCTTACCCATTCCTTCCCGTCCTTGGACACATCTGTCCATGGACTTCATAACGGACTTGCCTCGTTCCTCGGGGAAGACTGTGATTCTGGTGGTGGTTGACCGTTTTAGCAAAATGGTGCATTTCATCCCTTTTCCTGGTTTGCACAATGCTAAGACGCTGGCGCAGGCATTTATTGACCACATTGTCAAATTGCATGGTATTCCTTCAGACATAGTCTCTGATAGGGGAACGCAGTTTGTTTCCAGATTCTGGAAGGCTTTCTGTTCTCGCTTGGGGGTTCGGTTGTCATTCTCTTCTGCTTTCCACCCGCAGTCGAATGGCCAGACAGAGCGCGTCAATCAGAATCTGGAGACATATCTGCGCTGTTTTGTGGCAGAGAATCAGGAGGATTGGTGTTCTTTTTTGCCCCTTGCTGAGTTTGCTTTAAATAACCGTCGTCAGGAGTCCTCTGATAAGTCACCATTTTTTGGTGCATATGGGTTTCATCCGCAGTTTGGGACTTTCTCGGGAGAGGGGTCTTCTGGTTTACCTGATGAGGACAGATTCTCCTCGTCTTTGTCATCTATTTGGCAAAAGATTCAGGATAATCTAAAGAGCATGAGTGAGAGATATAAGCGTGTGGCAGATAAGAGACGTGTGCCTGGTCCGGACCTGAATGTTGATGATCTGGTGTGGTTGTCTACCAAGAATATCAAATTGAAGGTTCCCTCCCGGAAGTTGGGTCCTAGGTTTATTGGGCCTTACAAGATCCTGTCTGTCATCAATCCTGTTGCCTACCGTCTTGATCTTCCTCAGACTTGGAAGATCCATAATGTTTTTCATAAGTCCTTATTGAAACCTTATGTTCAACCTATTGTACCCTCGCCTTTGCCTCCTCCTCCGATTATGGTTGATGGAAATCTTGAATTTCAGGTCTCTAGGATTGTGGATTCTCGTCTTGTCTGCGGTTCCCTCCAGTACCTCGTTCATTGGGAGGGTTATGGTCCTGAGGAGAGGATGTGGGTCCCAGTGACGGACATTAAGGCCACTCGTCTCATCAGGGCTTTCCATAGGTCCCATCCTGAGAAGGTGGGCCCTGAGTGTCCGGAGTCCACTCGTAGAGGGAGGGGTACTGTCACAACTAGACAGCTGAGAAGCTCTGACAGGAGCTTTCCAGATCCTCCTCCTTGAGTTTCTTTGTTTTGGTTAAGTTCCTCATCTCGTTAGTCTATCTCAGCTGTCATGCAGTTGGACTGATTGCTTCCCTTTAAGTTCCTCCCCATGATGCATTAGGTTGCGGCTTATACAACTTCCTGGAGTGTGTGTGCATGCTGTTTCTATTCCTCAGTCCTCTGCAAGATAAGTGCTGTTCCTTTATTTGTTATTTTCTGTCTGCTGGATTTTCAGGTGACCCTGACTCCCTCCGTGTCTTGTGTAGGGAGTCGGTGGTCGTGTCCCCTCACTATTGTAGGGTCTTCAGGTATTAGATAGCCGAGGTACGTGGATATGCGCCCATCCACCTTTGGGGTGTTCGCATAGGCTGAGCAATTAGGGAGAGTGGCAGGTCTCATGTAGGGGTCTCCCTTTTGTTCCTTAGTTGTGGATCCAGTGAGTCATTAATTGTATTGCATTGTCTTGTTTCCTGTACACCATCCGTGACACCCGCAGGAGTTTCTCTGTGCAGCCTAGCCCCGTAGGGACAAGAAAAATACTGAGGATGAGAGTGGGTGGGGGCTTCTTAAACTCTCTCTCTCTCTGTATTTCCTGCCCCTACAGAGGTCAAGGGGTCAATCTCATCCGTAGTCATCATGGTGCAAAAAAAGTGGAAAAAGGCTTTAGAACATATAACTGCACCGCACAAGGGCAAATAAGACGTATAAATATTTCCTAGTAATACACCCTGTTAATGGCTGTATCACACAGCATTTGCACCCCAATAAAGAGAACGGTTTGCTGGAATTACAAAGGTATCATCTATTGCAAACCTGAAAGCAGCAGTATAATTGCAATTTGGATCCACAGTCAGTGCAGCAAGGTGTAATAGGATTGTTCCTATTACCCAGGCTGTACACTCCCCTATTGAACCCTGTTCTGCTTCAATACTGTAGAATAATTACTCCCTATCCTTTCCCTACACTTCTAATACTCTTTCCCTGAACCTATATGCAACAAAATAAAAGTTTGCAAGTCTTTCCTAGCATTTTCCCTAGCACCTTCTAATGTCTCTCCCTGCACTAAGCACACTGGAAAATGGCTGAATCCAAGATGGCTGAGTCTATTTATAGGGCTATGACATCACAGGGCTGGCTTGCTGCTGATTGGCTGCATACATGGCATTGTGGGTTATCGCTCATTCTCAGAGTTCTTTGCTCCATGTCCTAACAGCAGCCATTTTAGGAAAAAAGAGAGATTCAAATCGAATTCCACTTCTTCAATTCGCTCATCTCTAATTATTTTGATTACAAATCTCCTACCACACAGGTCCTATGCAGATCTGTGTCTGCATGGTTACAGACTACAAATCCTGATTAATCTGATTTTTCAGTCACACTCCATTTCATCCTGCTTCTTTCTAAAATACATGTGGTACAATCTATCTATATATGTATAGACATCACTAGAGGTAGATGAATATGCATATGCAGTTCTTGGTGCCTTTATTCTTGGTGCTGTATGGCAGTAGAGGCATAAGTGTTAGCATTCCTGGTGGTCTTGGGCAATGAAGAGATCAATTTCAGTACACATTGTAGTCTAGGACAGTGAGTGGTTTAATTCCAGTATCAATGGTGGTTTTAGGCATTGAAAAGATTAAGTATCCCTGAAAATCTAGGGCATTGATGGGTTAACAACTGTATACTTAGTGGTCTAGGGAAATGAATGGGTAAATGGTATTATACCTGGTGGTTAGGACAATGGTTAGGTTAATGTAAATATTCCTGATGGTCTAAGTCAGTGTAGGGCAGTGCTTCTCAAATAGTGGGGGGGCGCCAGGCTCCGTAAAGGGGGGCTCGTTCAGGGCCTGGAGCTGGGGGCCGGCAATAGCGGTGGGGCGGTGCGGTCACTGTACTATAGCCCCGCCCCACCGCTCCTCCCCAGTTTTAGAATGTGTAAAATTAATAATGATTCTATTCATGAGGCCCCCTCTGTAGTAGAACATTCAATATATCCATCCTACTCACAGGGCTGTTATCGTAATCCAGGCCGGCCGGGCAGACGAGCGGCAGCGTCACTGACTGATGTCACGTGCCTGCCCGGCATACTTTATGAATGAAGCAGGCGGCGCAGGCACGTGACGTCAGTCAGTGACGCTGCCGCTCGTCTGCCCGGCCGGCCTGGATTACGATAACAGCCCTGTGAGTAGGATGGATATATTGAATGTTCTACTACAGAGGGGGCCTCATGAATAGAATCATTATTAATTTTACACATTCTATAACTGTACTGGAACCGCAATGGGGGGGTCTGTGGATGGCACTGTTATGGGGTGGGGTCTGTGGATGGCACTGTTATGGGCTGGGGGGGGCACTGTGGATGGCACTGTTATGGGGTGGGGGGGTCTGTGGATGGCACATATATAACAGTGCCAGCCACAGATCCCCCTGTAACAGTGCCAGCCACAGATCCCCCCCATAAGTGTCCGTCATCCACAAGCGGCGTCCCACGCGGCGTCGGTTGCCTAGCAACTCTACGGCTGGAGAGAGGGAACCCCCGGCCCCCGACAAATGATACTATTTACAGTCGCGCGGGGGGCGCGAAATGTTTTCTTCTAGGGGGGCATGACAGAAAATAATTGAGAAGCACTGGTGTAGGGGTTTAAATGGTGGTCTTGTGCAGTAAAGGGGTCAACATCAGTATAACTGGTTGTCTAGAACTGAGAAGAAATTAAATACCACCTGTCAGCCAAGATTAACTCTATTAAACCAGTCATAATGCCTGGTAGGATTGATCTTTCTGATTAAAATTATACCTGTCTTGTGAAAATCAGTTGCAGTGTCCCTGAAGGGAAAAAAACAGAAGGGTGGGGCCTAGTCTTTCATTGTAATTCAGATTTCCAGTGGTGGCCACACCCTTCAGTGCACTTGTGTCCTTATTAGCATAAATACTATGTTTTTCCCCTTGTGAATGTCACAAGTGATTTTCACAAAACGGGTATCATTTTATTTACCAGAAACATGCCTAATTTACAAGGGCTGATCTTGCTGATAGGTGGTCTTTAACCACCTCCGAACCGCCTAACGCAGATTCGCGTTCCGGAGGTGGCAGCGCTGCGCACAATCACGCATATACGCGTCATCTCGCGAGACGCGAGATTTCCTGTGAACGCGCGCACACAGGCGCGCGCGCTCACAGGAACGGAAGGTAAGAGAGTTGATCTCCAGCCTGCCAGCGGCGATCGTTCGCTGGCAGGCTGGAGATGTGTTTTTTTTAACCCCTAACAGGTATATTAGACGCTGTTTTGATAACAGCGTCTAATATACCTGCTACCTGGTCCTCTGGTGGTCCCCTTTGTTTGGATCGACCACCAGAGGACACAGGTAGCTCAGTAATATGTTGCACCAAGCACCACTACACTACACCCCCCCCCTGATCACTTATTAACCCCTTATTCACCCTTGATCACCCCTGATCACCCCTGATCACCCTATATAGACTCCCTGATCACCCCCCTGTCATTGATCACCCCACTGTCATTGATAACCCCCTGTAAGGCTGCATTCAGAGGTCCGGTAGAATTTTACGGATCCACTGATAGATGGATCAGATCCGCAAAACACATACGGACGTCTGAATGCAGCCTTACAGGGGAGTGATCATTGACGGAGGTGATCACCCCATATAGACTCCCTGATCACCCCCCTGTCATTGATAACCCCCTGTAAGGCTCCATTCAGAGGTCCGTATGAATTTTACGGATCCACTGATAGATGGATCGGATCCGCAAAACGCATACGGACGTCTGAATGGAGCCTTACAGGGGCATGATCAATGACTGTGGTGATCACCCCATATCGACTCCCTGATCACCCCTCTGTCATTGATTACCCCCCTGTCATTAATCAACCCCCTGTAAAGCTCCATTCAGATGTCCGCATGATTTTTACGGATCCACTGATAGATGGATTGGATCCGCAAAACACATACAGGCGTCTCCCTGGAGCCTTCCAGGGGGGGTAATCACCCCATATAGACTCCCTGATCACCGCCATGTCATTGATCACCCCCCTGTCAGGCTGCATTCAGATGTCCGTATGATTTTTACGGATCCACGGATACATGGATCGGATCTGCAAAACACATACGGACATCTGAATGGAGCCTTACAGGGGGGTGATCAATGACAGGGGGGTGATCACCCCATATAGACTCTCTGATCACACCCCTGTCATTGATCACCCCCCCTGTCATTGATCACCCCTCTGTAAGGCTCCATTCAGAAATTTTTTTGGCCCAAGTTAGCGGAATTATAATTTTTTTTTTCTTACAAAGTCTCATATTCCACTAACTTGTGTCAAAAAATAAAATCTCACATGAACTCACCCTACCCCTCACGGAATCCAAATGCGTAAAAATTTTTATACATTTATATTCCAGACTTCTTCTCACGCTTTAGGGCCCCTAGAATGCCAGGGCAGTATAAATACCTCACATGTGACCCCATTTCGGAAAGAAGACACCCCCAGGTATTCCGTGAGGGGCATATTGAGTCCATGAAAGATTGAAATTTTTGTCCCAAGTTAGCGGAAAGGGAGACTTTGTGAGAAAAAAATAAAAAATATCAATTTCCGCTAACTTGTGCCAAAAAAAAAAAAATTCTATGAACTCGCCATGCCCCTCATTGAATACCTTGGGGTGTCTTCTTTCCAAAATGGGGTCACATGTGGGGTATTTATACTGCCCTGGCATTCTAGGGGCCCCAAAGCGTGAGAAGAAGTCTGGTATCCAAATGTCTAAAAATGCCCTCCTAAAAGGAATTTGGGCACCTTTGCGCATCTAGGCTGCAAAAAAGTGTCACACATCTGGTATCGCCGTACTCAGGAGAAGTTGGGGAATGTGTTTTGGGTTGTCATTTTACATATACCCATGCTGGGTGAGAGAAATATCTTGGTCAAATGCCAACTTTGTATAAAAAAATGGGAAAAGTTGTCTTTTGCCAAGATATTTCTCTCACCCAGCATGGGTATATGTAAAATGACACCCCAAAACACATTCCCCAACTTCTCCTGAATACGGCAATACGACATGTGTGACACTTTTTTGCAGCCTAGGTGGGCAAAGGGGCCCACATTCCAAAGAGCACCTTTAGGATTTCACAGGTCATTTACCTATTTACCACACATTAGGGCCCCTGGAAAATGCCAGGGCAGTATAACTACCCCACAAGTGACCCCATTTTGGAAAGAAGACACCCCAAGGTATTCCGTGAGGGACATGGCGAGTTCCTAGAATTTTTTATTTTTTGTCACAAGTTAGTGGAAAATGATGTTTTTTTTTTTTTGTTTTTTTTTCTTACAAAGTCTCATATTCCACTAACTTGTGACAAAAAATAAAAAATTCTAGGAACTCGCCATGCCCCTCACGGAATACCTTGGGGTGTCTTCTTTCCAAAATGGGGTCACTTGTGGGGTAGTTATACTGCCCTGGCATTCTAGGGGCCCAAATGTGTGGTAAGGAGTTTGAAATTAAATTCTGTAAAAAATGACCAGTGAAATCCGAAAGGTGCTCTTTGGAATATGGGCCCCTTTGCCCACCTAGGCTGCAAAAAAGTGTCACACATCTGGTATCTCCGTATTCAGGAGAAGTTGGGGAATGTGTTTTGGGGTGTCATTTTACATATACCCATGCTGGATGAGAGAAATATCTTGGCAAAAGACAACTTTTACCATTTTTTTATACAAAGTTGGCATTTGACCAAGATATTTATCTCACCCAGCATGGGTATATGTAAAATGAAACCCCAAAACACATTTCCCAACTTCTCCTGAATACGGAGATTTCAGATGTGTGACACTTTTTTGCAGCCTAGATGGGCAAAGGGGCCCATATTCCAAAGAGCACCTTTCGGATTTCACTAATCATTTTTTACAGAATTTGATTTCAAACTCCTTACCACACATTTGGGCCCCTAGAATGCCAGGGCAGTATAACTACCCCACAAGTGACCCCATTTTGGAAAGAAGACACCCCAAGGTATTCCGTGAGGGGCATGGCGAGTTCCTAGAATTTTTTATTTTTTGTCACAAGTTAGTGGAATATGAGACTTTGTAAGAAAAAAAAAAAAATCATCATTTTCCACTAACTTGTGACAAAAAATAAAAAAATTCTAGGAACTCTCCATGCCCCTCACGGAATACCTTGGGGTGTCTTCTTTCCAAAATGGGGTCACTTGTGGGGTAGTTATACTGCCCTGGCATTCTAGGGGCCCAAATGTGTGGTAAGGAGTTTGAAATCAAATTCTGTAAAAAATGATTAGTGAAATCCGAAAGATGCTCTTTGGAATATGGGCCCCTTTGCCCACCTAGGCTGCAAAAAAGTGTCACACATGTGGTATCTCCGTATTCAGGAGAAGTTGGGGAATGTGTTTTGGGGTGTCATTTTACATATACCCATGCTGGGTGAGATAAATATCTTGGTCAAATGCCAACTTTGTATAAAAAAATGGTAAAAGTTGTCTTTTGCCAAGATATTTCTCTCACCCAGCATGGGTATATGTAAAATGACACCCCAAAACACATTCCCCAACTTCTCCTGAATACGGAGATACCAGATGTGTGACACTTTTTTGCAGCCTAGGTGGGCAAAGGGGCCCATATTCCAAAGAGCAAGTTTCGGATTTCACTGGCCATTTTTTACAGAATTTGATTTCAAACTCCTTACCACACATTTGGGCCCCTAGAATGCCAGGGCAGTATAACTACCCAACAAGTGACCCCATTTTGGAAAGAAGACACCCCAAGGTATTCCGTGAGGGGCATGGCGAGTTCCTAGAATTTTTTATTTTTTGTCACAAGTTAGTGGAATATGAGACTTTGTAAGAAAAAAAATAAATAAATAAAAAATCATCATTTTCCGCTAACTTGTGACAAAAAATAAAAAGTTCTATGAACTCACTATGCCCATCAGCGAATACCTTAGGGTGTCTACTTTCCGAAATGGGGTCATTTGTGGGGTGTTTGTACTGTCTGGGCATTGTAGAACCTCAGGAAACATGACAGGTGCTCAGAAAGTCAGAGCTGCTGCAAAAAGCGGAAATTCACATTTTTGTACCATAGTTTGTAAACGCTATAACTTTTACCCAAACCATTTTTTTTTTACCCAAACATTTTTTTTTATCAAAGACATGTAGAACAATAAATTTATTGAAAAATTTCTATATGGATCTCGTTTTTTTTGCAAAATTTTACAACTGAAAGTGAAAAATTTCATTTAGTTGCAAAAAAATCTTTAAATTTCGATTAATAACAAAAAAAGTAAAAATGTCAGCAGCAATGAAATACCACCAAATGAAAGCTCTATTAGTGAGAAGAAAAGGAGGTAAAATTCATTTGGGTGGTAAGTTGCATGACCGAGCAATAAACGGTGAAAGTAGTGTAGGTCAGAAGTGTAAAAAGTGGCCTGGTCTTTCAGGGTGTTTAAGCACTGGGGGCTGAGGTGGTTAATGTCAATCTATTTATTTTTCTAAAGCAGCCAGGGGATAATTTAAGGATTCCTGGTGGTCTAGTAAAGTGAAAGGGTTAATGGTAAGATTCCTAGTGAAGGGTACTGGAAGGGTTAATGTTGATAACTGAGCCTAGAGGTTTCTTACCTCTCCGTGCTCCAGTATTGTCTTGGTTATAATAGGAGGCTGAACATTGATGTTCAAATTCCTGTTTCTTCCCTACATTGAACACAGAGATAAGTGCAGGTGGAAGATAGAGAGAACTATTTAGCTGTTACTGTACAGCTGCACTGTTCTCTCTATGATTAAAGATAATGTGTAATCCAAAATTGTATCCGCCAGTTAAAAACAAATAGTAACACATATCCTTTTTTTCTAATCTGATTTTATTTCTGGTTACAGATTTTCTTCATGATTCTGATTATGGGGCAGCCATCTTGCCTGTGCTGTTCTTAACAGCATCTACAAAGCATGAAAGAATTATTCATGGCAGCCCCATGGTCCATAGACACAATGGTCAGGGGACCTCATTAACTTCTATGGGAGAGTTTAATAGGCATGCTCTGTGACTAGGGTTGAGCGAAAGCGAACTGTAAAGTTCGGGTTTGTACCAAACTTTTGGGTTTTTGGACCCCAGACCAAACCCGAACTTTTCAGTAAAAGTTTGGGTTCGGATTCGGTGTTCGGCGAGTTAATGGAGCTTTTTGAAAGGCTGCCGAGAAGCCAATCAACAAGCGTTTAACTTGTGTGCCCTTAGAAGCCATCACAGCCATGCCTACTAATGGCATGGCTGTGATTGGCCAGTGCAGCATATGACCCAGCTTCTATATAACCTGGAGTCACGTAGCACTGCACGTCACTCTGCTGTGCTTAGTGTAAGGATAGGATGCTGCTGCTGTGAGGGAGAGAATAGGAAAGAATCTTTAATCTGAAGTGCTTGTTAGCTCAGCGATCTACATAGATTTAGTTTTGTAGGTGCAGTGCACAAACTTTTTACCCTGCCCTGAGCCCAGTCACACAGAAAAATAACTTTAATTAGTCTATTAGTTAGGTGGGTGACGGCGGCCATTTTATGGAAGCTCAGTGCACCAGCACTGCATATGTGCTCTTGTGACAGTCAAATCCAAGCTTGAAATACTAAAATAATAATCTGGGTTTAAAAATTTTTGGGCAATATCCTATTTTTGGCAATATCCTACATTTTTGGCAATATCCTACATCTTGTGCCTTTGCTGCATCTGTCAGTGTGAGATACACACGTTAGATACTGCTGTTCTATTTTGTTATAAAAAAACACTAATTTTGGGCAAAATATTTAATTTTGCAGCCTTTACTGCATCTGTCAGTGTAAGATACAAGCTTGAAATACTGCAATAATATTCAGGGTTCAAAATAAACACCCATTTTTGGCAATACCCTATATCTGGGACCTATGCTGCATTTGTTAGTGTGACATACAAGCTAGAAATACTGCAATAATATTCTGGGTTTAAAAAAAACACCCATTTTGTGCAAAATACAAAATTTGCAGCCTCTGCTGCATCTGTCAGTGTGAGATACACACGTTAGATACTGCTGTTCTATTCTGTTATTTAAAAAAACACCCATTTTGGGCAAAAAAAATAATTTGCAGCCTTTGATGCATTTGTCAGTGTAAGATATGCCGTACGCAGGCCTGCAGGGTATAGCGATGTGAGGTCATGGTTACTTAGGCAAACGAGGGTTGCTATGGGTTACTCACAGTTTGTAGGATGACCCTGGGCAGCGTACAGCAGTGATGGAGAGGCTGGCACAGAAGTCCTCTGGGGCACTTTCTGTATATAGGGACCAGGCCTGATGGTGGAGGAGGTGCCCTGGATGTTGCAGATGTTTAATGTGCCTAGGGCAAGGTCCCTTTAAGGTTCGGGACGCCAGTGCCTGTAACGGTGGCACACCGATTGGTAGTAGTAATAAGTGAGAAACACGTTGTTGGGGTGAACCAAACTTTCTTTACTGGAAACAGTTCAACTGGCCTGATACCTAACAGGCCTGATACCCAGATAACACAGGGAAGATACACATACCACATCATATCAATTATAATGATCATATTAACCCTTGTGTAGTGCCCACATTTACCTAGTGGGACACTACAGATACACTCGTTAGATACTGCTGTTCTAGTCTGTGTGACAACTCGAGGGTCACTTAGCTCTCCAGGATCGCCGTCTTCTCTACTTAGACGGTTGGCACAACTCAAGAAGCCATTCCAACACTGCAGATTTGGGTGTAAACTGGCCAGCTTTATTATCACATTTTCAGCAGACCAAAAGCATAAACAAAAATCCTCAGCCGTCTGGCCACTGACTAAACAGAAGTTCTTCCTCTCTATCAGGATCTGGGTCTACCACCTAGCTCCCCAAAACACAACATTGTGCTTACCCCACACAGGGTTAGAGAATCCTGGCTCCCACAGGCTTTGGCGCAGCCTGTTCCTTCCTCAGACTGGGAGCCCTGATTGAGGAGCTCAGCCCACATTTACCTGAGCTCCTCAGCTGGCTGCTAATTACCTTCAATACCAGCCTAGCTGCTGCAGACAGTGGGAAAAACCTATTCTCTCAGCCTTTCCTGTTCTCACCCAGGCTCCTCTGGGTGAGATACACCATTTCAATGGCCTTCACTGCCACATCTGTTATTAAAAAAACACCCATTTTGGGCAAAATACTTAATTTTGAAGCCTTTTCTGCATCTGTCAGTGTGAGATACACGCTTTAGATACTGCTGTTCTATTCTGTTATTACAAAAACACCCATTTTGGGAAAAAACTAAATTTGCAGCCTTTGCTGCATCTGTCAGTGTGAGATACACGCGTTAGATACTGCTGTTATATTCTGTTATTAAAAGAACACCCATTTTGGGCAAGATCCTAAATTTTAGAAATATAAGGAGAGCGTCGAATAAGGGACGTGGCCCCGATCGTGGTGCTGCTGGTGGAGCCCATTTTACAGGGAGAGGATGTGGTCGATCTGTGCAAGCTACACGCACAAGTGAAACACCTTCCTCAGCGTTCAGCGTTATTTGGTCGTGCCTAATCTGGCTCTACAAATGGTGAGGCCAGAACAAGTACAGGCGATAGTAGATTGGGTTACTGACAGTGCCTCCAGTTCCATCACATTGTCTCCCAACCAGTCTTCTGCTGAAAGATCAGAGATGGCATCTGCAGCCGATGTCCATCAGTCTTTCACCTCACCCCCTTGCAAATCAGCAAAGCAGTCTGAGCCCCAAGTCATGCAGCAGTCTCTTCTGATTTTTGATGACTCTGTTAGCAGGGTTTCCTAGGGATATCCACATAGCCCTGCCCCAGAAGTGGAAGAGATTGAGTGCACTGATGTCCAACCACTTATGTTTCAAGATGAGTACATGGATGGACCACTGCAGCACGTCCCAGATGATGACGAAACACAGGTGCCAACTGCTATGGCTTTCGAAAGTGTGTAGACCGACAAGGAGGGCAGGGGTGAAAACTGGGTGGAAGATGATGTGGAGGACGATGAGGTCCTCGCCCCACATGGAATCAAGGTCACGCAAGTGACCTGTGTAGTTCGGAGGAAGAGGTGGTGGTCACACAGAGCCACCAGCACAGCAGAAGAGGGAGCAGGGTGCAAAAACGGAGAGGCCGTCCCCCAGACAGTATGCCTGTTACTGCCCAATGCAGCAAGGGACCGAGCACACCAAAGCCAGCTCCAAGGAGTTCCCTGGCGTGGCAGTTCTTTAGACAATGTGCTGACAACAAGACACGAGTGGTTTGCACGCTGTGCAATCAGAGCCTGAAGCGAGGCATAAACGTTCTCAACCTAAACACAACCTGCATGACCAGGCATCTAAGTGCAAAGCACGAGCTGCAGTGGAGTAGACACCTCAAAAACAAGAAAGGTATCTGGCTCCTCCTGCTTCCTCTTCTGCTGCAGTCTCGGACTCTTCATCCACCTCTGGAGTGACAGTGCCACCTGCCACCCTGCAAACAGAGGATCTGCCAGCAACACCACCAACTGGGTCACCAAGCATCTCCACAACGTCCCACGGAAGCGTTCCACTCTCCATCTTCCAAACATTGGAGCGGAAGAGGAAGTACCCTCTACCCATCCGCGATCCCTGGCTCTGAATGCCAGCATTTCAAAATTCCTGGCCTTTGAAATGCTGTAATTCCGTCTGGTGGAGACGGAGAGGAGGAAGAGGGATCATTTCGTAGGGTTTCCGGCCAGTCATTCCCAAGTGGCTCCGAGGGTGGGTTCCTGCAGCCACAAACGCAAGGTACACAATTGTCCAGCCAGGGCACAGTTCTGGAGGATGACGAGGTGGAAAATGAGGAGGAGGAGATGGAGGAGGGGAACCTTGTACACAGCAGGATGGCACCCAGACCAGCTCATGGCCATCACTGGTGCGTGGCTGGGGGTAAAACAGAGGACACAGACGATACACCTCCCACAGAAGACAGCTTTTCGTTGCTTCTGGGCAGCCTGGCACACATGAGCGATTACATGCTGCTGTGTCTCCGCAATAATCGCTGAGTTTCCCACATTCTAAGGCTACTTTCACACTTGCGTTCGGAGCGGATCCGTCTGGTTTCTGCACAGACGGATCCGCTCCTATAATGCAAACGCTTGCATCCGTTCAGAATGGATCCGTCTGCATAACTGTTTTTTTCAGATCTGATTTTTCACTTCGTGAAAACTCAGATCCGACAGTTATTCTAACACAGAGGCGTTCCCATGGTGATGGGGATGCTTCAAGTTAGAATTTTACTAAAATAACTGTGTACATGACTGCCCCCTGCTGCCTGGCAGCACCCGATCTCTTACAGGGGGCTGTGATCCGCACAATGAGTTAAATACAGGGGAGGGAGGGAGGGGGTGCCGCACTGGCCACCAATGAGTTAAATACAGGGGAGGGAGGGGGGCCGCACTGGCCACCAATGAGTTAAATACAGGGGAGGGAGGGAAGGGGGGCTGCATTGGCCACCAATGAGTTAAATACAGGGAAGGGAGGGGGGGCCTGCCCCCTCCTGCCTGGCAGCACTTGATCTCTTACAGGGGGCTATGATACGCACAATTAACCCCTCAGGTGTGGCACCTGAGGGGTTAATTGTGCGGATCACAGCCCCCTGTAAGAGATCAGGTGCTGCCAGGCAGCAGGGGGCAGTTATGTCCACAGTTCTCAGTATATTCTAACTTGAAGCGTCCCCATCACTATGGGAACGCCTCTGTGTTAGAATATACTGTCGGATCTGAGTTTCACGATCTAACTCAAATCCGATGGTATATTCTAACATAGAGGCGTTCCCATGGTGATGGGGACGCTTCAAGTTAAAATATACCATCGGATTGGGTAAAACTCTGATCTGATGGTATATTAATAGGGACTCCTGACTTTACATTGAAAGTCAATGGGGGACGGATCCGTTTGCAATTGCACCATATTGTGTCAACGTCAAACGGATCCGTCCCCATTGACTTGCATTGTAAGTCTGGACGGATCCGTTTGGCTCCGCACGGCCAGGCGGACACCCGAACGCTGCAAGCTGCGTTCGGATGTCCGCCTGCTGAGCGGAACGGAGGCCAAACGGTGCCAAACTGATGCATTCTGAGCGGATCCGCATCCACTCAGAATGCATTGGGGCTGTACGAATCCGTTCGGGGCCGCTTGTGAGAGCCTTCAAACGGAACTCATAAGCGGAACCCTGAACGCAAGTGTGAAAGTAGCCTAACTTGTGCTGATTACTGGGTGGCCACGCTGCTGGATCCCCATTACAAGGACAACGTACCGTCCTTAATTCCGTCACTGGAGCGCGATCGTAAGATGCGAGAGTACAAGTGCACGCTGGTAGACACGCTGCTGGTGGAATTCCCACCTGACAGCGGGGGCACAGTGGAAGCACAAGTAGAAGGCAGAGGAGGAGGAAGAGGTCGCCAACACAGCTGGAGCACCACCAGCACCTCAGAAGGCAGGGTTAGCATGGCCAAAATGTGGAGAAGCTTTGTCAGCACGCCACAACAACCAGCATCATCAGCTGATCAGGCCCGTCGCTAACAGACAGGCAAAACAAACAATTGCTTGGGGCCCCGAGCTGGTTGGGGCCCCGAGCTGGCCAAGCAGAGTAACTCAGAAGATTCAATGGTATAAAATATTCTAACCCTGGTGACGGGGACGCTTGCCTGGTTAGAATATACCATCGGATCTGAGTTTTTCGAGCTCAGTGAGATCGTAAAAAACTCAAATCCGATGGTATATTCTAACCCCCAAGCGTTCCCATGGTGACAGGGACGCTTGCCTGGGGGTTAGAATATACAGGGCCCCGACTACTTTAACTTTAATCATTGCTCATTGGCATTGCTGAGTGAGCTGTTTACTTGGATTATTTCGGATATCTCTTACTTTGTCTTAGCTCCAGACTCCGGTAATAGCAGGCAGTGCGGGGGGCGGCGCTCACTCACTGTCACTGACGTCACGCGCCTGCTCCTCCCACTAGGCGGCGCAGGCGCGTGACGTCAGTGAGTGAGCGCCGCCTGCACTGCCTGCTGTTGTTACCGGAGCTAAGTCAAAGTAAGAGTCAGAGACTCAGAGATATCCAAACAATCCTAGTAAAGAGCTCAGTAATGACTTGAGCAATGATTAAAGTAGTTACTGATTCGTTTATTAATATACTGCTGTGCTGTGAGCGTCGGGGAAGGGGATCTATGGATGGCACTGTAGGGGGATCTGTGGATGGCAGTGCCATCCACAGATCCCCCTACAGTGCCAACCACAGATCCCCCCTCCCCTAAACAGTGCCATCCACACAGATCTCCCCCCTAAACAGTGCCATCCACAGATCCCCCTACAGTGCCATCCACAGATCCCCCTCCCCTAAACAGTGCCATGCACACAGATCTCCCCCCTAAACAGTGCCATCCACAGATCCCCCTACAGTGCCATCCACAGATCTCCCCCCTAAACAGTGCCATCCACAGATCTCCCCCTAAACAGTGCCATCCACAGATCTCCCCTCTAAACAGTGCCATGCACACAGATCTCCCCCCTAAACAGTGCCATCCACAGATCCCCCTACAGTGCCATCCACAGATCTCCCCCCTAAACAGTGCCATCCACAGATCTCCCCCTAAACAGTGCCATCCACAGATCTCCCCTCTAAACAGTGCCATCCACAGATCTCCCCCCTAAACAGTGCCATCCACAGATCTCCCCCTAAACAGTGCCATCCACAGATCTCCCCTCTAAACAGTGCCATCCACAGATCTCCCCTCTAAACAGTGCCATCCACAGATCTCCCCCCTAAACAGTGCCATCCACAGATCTCCCCCTAAACAGTGCCATCCACAGATCTCCCCTCTAAACAGTGCCATCCACAGATCTCCCCTCTAAACAGTGCCATCCACAGATCTCCCCCCTAAACAGTGCCATCCACAGACCCCCCCCCCCTCAACAGTGCCATCATGGCACTGTTTAGGGGAGGGGGATCTGTGGATGGCACTGTTTAGGGGGGAGATCTGTGGATGGCACTGTTTAAGGGGGAGATCTGTGGATTTCACTGTTTAGGGGGAGATCTGTGGATGGCACTGTTTAGGGGGGAGATCTGTGGATGGCACTGTTTAGGGGGGAGATCTGTGGATGGCACTGTTTAGGGGGGATATCTGTGGATTTCACTGTTTGTTTAGGGGGGAGATCTGTGGATGGCACTGTTTTCGGGGGGAGATCTGTGGATGGCACTGTTTAGGGGGGAGATCTGTGGATTTCACTGTTTGTTTAGGGGGGAGATCTGTGGATGGCACTGTTTAGGGGGGAGATCTGTGGATGGCACTGTTTAGGGGGGAGATCTGTGGATGGCACTGTTTAGGGGGGAGATCTGTGGATGGCACTGTTTAGGGGGGAGATCTGTGGATGGCACTGTTTAGGGGGGAGATCTGTGGATGGCACTGTTCAAATTTCATGCACATTAAATGCAACAGCAGTATTTGCACTGTAAACCTCCTTTTTTATTTTATATAAAGTGTGGGTGAACTTAAACTGTATGGCTATACTGTGGTTCCTGTAGGCTTTGCGTGCGTAAGGTGTGGAGGGGGGGGGCCTCCATGTCTATTTTGCTTGGGGCCCTCAAATTCCTTCAAACGGCCCTGCAGCTGATATGGAACTTCTTAGCAGGAGGCAGCATTTCACCAACATGGTGGAGCAGTATGTGTACACATGCCTACACGTACTGAATGACGGGTCTGACCCCTTTAACTTCTGGGTTTCCAAATTGGGCACATGGCCTGAGCTTGCCCTTTTTACGCCTTGAAGGTTCTGGCCTGCCCTGCAGCCAGTGTATTATCTGAACGTGTGTTTAGCACGGCAGGGGGCGTTATCACAGACAAGCACAGCCGTCTGTCCACAGCCAATGTGGACAAGCTCACATTCATTAAAATGAACCAGGCATGGATCCCACAGGACTTGTCCGTAGCTTGTGCAGAATAGACATGTATACCCGCCTTACCAAGCCATTGTTACAGTACAGCACAATTGTACCCTGTAACGGCATACAAGGAAATGCTCCAAACTCCAAACGGAACCTCACGAATAGCTGCTAGCAGACGAATAGGAAACACACCCAAGCGGCTTACACTCCTAGCAATCACTCTCTAACAGCTTACAGTGAATCCCCCCAAGAACGAGACCAAGCTCTGTGTTGAGGGTAAAGCAGTGGACAGCCAGAGCTGTGTGTTTATTGTTCTTATACACATTCTTACACATTAGTACCACCCACAGGGTTTTGTAAAAATAACCAATAAACACGTACAATACAGTAAAACACTCCCACACAAAATCCTCCCCTCTACCTGTGATACAATTATCTTACACAATAGGTTAATGTAATTATCACAGGCAGGAGAATACACAGGTTTATACAATGTCTTCTGTCCTGGAGGCAATTGGGGAGTAATTCAATTATCTTTCAGGACAAAGGGAAATCGCCAATACACACGTGGGGACAATAGGACAGAAATCACTATTCAAATATACAATGTCACAACCATTACAGTAAACATAGACATTTAACATATCCCCAGATAGCTTCGGTCTGAGTGCATTCAATTATTAGGTGAATGGCACTCAGACTACACGAATACAGTTCAATTGCCATGGAGTTTAAGTTTAGCATGGGCTGATGAAAGGGCCCATAAACCTGGGGCAAGCGGTTGGCAACCAGGCTTCTCCAGCACCTAGTGGCGAGGTTGGTTTCGCCACATACCCTAATTAAAAAAAAAATATATATATATATATTAAAAACAAAAACCAGTGTTGGCTACCTCGTCCTCCTTCACCGCCGCTTCCACCTACACCGCCTCCTCAACCTCCTATTCCATATGGACCTCCACCTCATACATCAAGATTATTATTTTTTTATTTGTACGTATTTTATTTTATGTAATTTTTAACTAATTTGTCTGTTACATTTTCGGGTGAATTTCACCAATTTTGGGCTCTGATATACCCCAGCTCTAACTAGTAGACAGGTAAACAAATTTCACTAATTTGTCTGTTACATTTTTGGGTGACATTCACCAATTTTTTGCTGTGATATACCCCTGATCTACCTAGTTGACATGTTAATAAATTTCACTAATTTTTCTGTTACATTGTCAGTTGACATTCACCAATTTTTGGCTGTGATATACCCCTGCTCTATCTAGTAGACAGGTTAATAAATTTCACTAATTTGTCTGTTACATAGTTGAGTGACATTCACCAATTTTTGGCTATGATATACCCCTGCTCTACCTAGTAGACAGGTAAACAAATTTCACTAATTTGTCTGTTACATTTTTGGGTGACATTCACCAATATTTGGCTGTGACATACCGCTGCTCTACCTAGTAGACAGATAAAAAAAAATCACTAATCCACCTACACTGCCTCCTCAACCTCCTACTCCATATGGACCTCGTCCTACATGATCAAGATTATTATTCTGTATTTTTATGTATTTTATGTTATTTTAAGTCATTTCCCTATCCACATTTATTTGCAGAGCGCTTGCCATGCTCTTAACTACATTTTACTGTCCTGGAGTTAGTTCACACAGCAAGAGCTCACAAAATAACATAAACCACCTTGCAGACCACAGCAGGCTTTAGGGCGCCTGACTCCCAGCAGGCGGCTCTCATGCAGATCTCAGCCTTGCAGTATGGCGGATTTCCTTAGCTCCCAAAACCACAGAGCTTCCACATCTCCACTATCACTTGGAGGATTGTACCACACCCAGCTGAGCTGCTGGCTGGGTTTTTAAACCCCAGCCCAAAACCTGACCTGGACGTGGGAAACAGCCACCCACTCTGCTCTTTGGCTGCTCCCAATAAGAACCGGCCTGGATTGTCTTTACAGCCACACTGAGTAAAACAGTGTCAGCAAGCACTAGCTGCCGCTGACACAGAGAATTACCGGTTCTTATCTCACCAAGGACAGGAACCTCGGTGACACGTACCTTCCGTCAATGACAGACCCTTGCGCCTTCCTACAATATATACAGATAAACTGTTCTGTTGCTATACAGACAGCGGATATACAGATGTACTATGAACAAGTTATACAGATGCGCTACTTATTGTGGGGATTCGCTCTGGTAGCTAGGATTAGCGGGTGCAGCACAGAGGCAAAGTACAAGTTCTTGGTTCAAAACATCAGTGTTTATTCACACGTGAAAGCAAACCAAAAGTTGCTTGGTGATCGTTCACACACATGAAAAGTTCATATGCAGTGCAGAAGTCCACAGGGAGGCGTTAGGCGGCCTGTTCGCACTCACAGGGGTCTGAGCCCTCCAGCCTGGCTCTAGCCGCAGATCCCAACACAGCCCTCAGATCGTAGCACACAGACCTCCTGCGCTCCACTGTCAGACGGAGGTAATCCTCTCCACCAGAGGATGCAGTGCTGCACCAGCAGTGCTGGCTGGTTTTTATGCATGGCAAAACCCGGCCTGGAACATGGGGAGTAGTTACCCACCCAGCACTTTGACTACTCCCAGTAAGAGCCGTCCCGGATCAGCTATTATAGCCATACTAAGGATCAAGGTGTCAAACAGCAACTGCTGCTGATACATAAAAAACGGCTTTTACTCCACCGAGGCCAAGAACCTCGGTGACACGTACCTATCATCCACGATGATTCCTTGTACCTTCTTACAGTATATACAAATTTACAGATGTATAGTAAACATATCTGCAAAATGCTATGAATATAGATCCAGAAGTGGAAGAGTAGCGCTATAGAAAGACTGTAATAGTGAACAATGTAGTGTAAGTGCATACTATAGCAGAGACTTATGCTATGACAGTGTCCCAACTATAGCAGTAACCAATATGAACATACCGTGAATGTTGAGAATGAATGACAGTCATGATCATGGTCTTAGGAAGGAATGGAGGGAGAAGGAGTGTAGAGGGTTAAGTGAGTATGGATGAAAGGGTTCAGCGGGGGACTGAGTTCAGTAGGGTGACAGCTGTGGGGAAGAAACTGTTCCTAAACCTGCTGGTTTTAGTCTGAAGGCTCCTGTAGCGCCTTCTTGAAGGAAGTAACTGGAAGAGTTTATTGGTAGGATGAGAGGAGTCCCTAAGAATGATGCGAGCCCGACATAGACATCTCTTCTTGTGAACATCCTCAATAGTAGGAAGTAGAGTTCTTGTGATGCGTAGGGCAGTTTTTTACCACCCGCTGCAATGCCTTGTGGTCAGCAACAGAGCAATTCCCATACCAGACTATAACACACTTGGTCAGGATGCTCTCTATCACACAGCGATAGAAGTTACCCAGTATGTCAGCAGACAGGTGGTTTTTCATCAGTGTCCTCAAAAAAAAGAGGCACTAATGTTCCTTCTTGACCAGGCTAGAGATGTTGGTTGACCAGGACAGATTCTCAGAGATGTAAGTCCTAAAGGAACTTAAAGCTGGAAATCCGTTCAACAGCCATGCCATTTATGTTCATGGGGTCATGGGTGTCTCTATTCTCCTTCCTGAAGTCCACAATGAGCTTTTTTGTTTTGCTGGTATTCAGGAGCAGGTTATTGTCAGTGCACCACACAGCTAGGTGCTTTACCTCTTCCCCATAATCAGACTTATTGTTGTCAGCGATGAGACCAATCACTGTGGTGTCATCTGCAAACTTGATGATGGAATTGGATCCATACCTAGGCCTGCAGTCATAGGTGAAAAGGGAGTAGAGGAACGGGCTCAGCACACAGCCCTGTGGAGTGCCAGTGTTGAGTATCATGGTGGAGGAACAGTTATTTCCTGACCTAACATGTTGGGGTCTGTTGCTCAGAAAGTCCATGATCCAGTTATAGATAGGGTTGCTGATTCCAAGATCCACAAGTTTAGTAATCAACTTGGAGGGAATGACTGTATTGAATGCTGAGCTGAAATCAACAGCATTCTTGCATAAGTATTCTTGTTGTCCAGATGTGAGAGTACACAGTGAAGCACTATAGATACAGCATCCTCTGAACTCCTATTAGTTCGATAGGAAAATTGGTGAGGATCCAGTGTGGGGGGCAAGCATAACTTTACATGTGCCAGGACCAGTCTCTCAAAGCACTTCATAACTAAAAGCGTGAGTGCTAGAGCGTGATAGTCGTTCAGGCACATTAGTGATGAGTGCTTCAGCACTGGCACAATAGAGGTGGTCTTGAAGCATGCTGGTACTACTGCCTGGGCAAGCGACAAGTTAAAGATGTCAGTGAAGACCCCTGCAAGCTGCTCAGCACATGCTTGACGCACACGTCCAGGAATGCCATCAAGGCCAGCAGTCATGATGATGAGAGTGAGGGTATGGCAGTCATCAGAGGGTACGGTTTTGGCAAACTTTTCCTTATTGTCCTTATCAAAATGAGCGTAGAAGTCATTTAGCTCATTGAGGGAGGACACAGTCATGGCTGTCTGTGTTGAATTCCCGAGCTTATAGTCAGAGATGGCCTGAATGCCCAGCCACGTGCGTCGTGGGTCAGAGTTGACAAAGTGTTCCTCCACTTTCAGCTTGTAGCTGCGCTTGGCCTTCTTGATGCCCCTCTTTAGGTCTGCCATGAACGTACTATAGGCCTGAGTGTCACCTGATCTAAAGGCAATGTTACGTGCCTTTAGTAGAAGCCTCACTTCGTTGTTTATCCATGGTTTCTTATTTGGGAACATTGTGATCTGCTTTTCTGTGGTAACATAGTCAATTGTGGTACTGATGTATTCCAGTACTAAGAAATTATAAGAATTGATGTTAGTGTGAGAACCACAGGTGGCCTGAGAGGCAAACATGCTCCAGTCCGTGTCTTTAAACCTGTCCTTAGAGTACAGAAACTACCCCCGCTGGCCGCACTTTGATTGTCTTCACTGATCGCTTCACATGGTTGATAAGCGGCAAGTAATTGGGGGTGAGAAACAAAGAAAGGTGATCAGACTGTTCCAAGTGGGGAGGGGTGTTGCCTTGTAGGCTCTAACAATGTTTGTATAGACATGGTCCAAGGTTTTATCCCCTCTGGTATGGCAGGAGACATGTTGATGAAATTTAGGTAGTACTGACTTTAGGTTGGAGTGGGTAAAGTCACCCGCTACAATAAATTCAGCCTCAGGGTGTGCAGATTGTTGTTTGATGATGACTGCATGAAGTTCATTCATAGCAAACTTGCCATTAGCATCCGGTGGGATATATGCAGCTGTTATTAAAGTGGAGGTGAACTCCCTTGGCAGATAGAACGGTCTGCACTTAACCATATATAAAAGAGATAACAAAGAACAGGAGGCAGTGCCTCGTGTGTAGAACCGTCTGTCTGGTTATTGCAAAAAAAACACAGTTTGTGCTTACCATTTAGGGTTGTGAAGAGTCACAACGCCTGTAAATCGCCTTGCTGGAAAATTCCCCTCCAGCATACGGGGTTTACTGTGTCTCCTGCCACAGTCTGTGCCCTTTCTTCCGTTGGTTGCAGAGTTTTGGGATGGAATGAAATGCGGATGAGAAGAAATTCAGACCTTTTTCAGTGGCGCTGATGCAGAGGAACTCAGGACTAGGATGATGTAGGTACAGGTGTTCTTTATGCAAAAGACTGTCAACGGGTTTCTGGGGTGAACGGCCCCCTTCATCAGGACAATAATACTATGTACGTTTTATTGTCCTGATGAAGAGGGCCGCTCGCCCCAGAAACATGTTGACAGTCTTTTGAATAAAGAACACCTGTACCTACATCATCCTAAACCTGAGTTCCTCTGCATCAGCGCCTCTGAAAAAGGTCTGAATTTCTTCTCATCCGCATTTCACTGCACTTAACCATGAGATACTCGAGGTCAGCTGAGCAGTGTTTTCCAACAATGACAGAGTTTGTACTCCAAGCCTTGTTAACATAAATGCACAGTCCTCCGCCTCTTACCGAAATCATCTGCTAATCTGTCCGCCCGGAGAGTATGGTGTCCAACCAGCTCGACAGCACTGTCAGATATTCCGCTGTGTAGCCATGTTTCCGTGAGTATCATGACATTACAATCCATAAGTATCCTGTTGTCAGCGATCCATAGTCGTAACTCATCCATTTTGTTCACCAGGGACCGCACATTAGCAAGGAAAATTCTGGGTAAAGAAAGCCGATATGCTGTTAGCCTTACCTTAGCTGTTAGCCCGCCGTGCTTCCCCGCCTTTGTTTGTGATCCCTGCGTCGTCTTCGAGCACTTCCGGTCAGCCAAGTAGCCTGCAAAGCGTTGGGTTTTCTTCATATTTCAGGGATGAGTCGAAGGTTGCTCATAAAACAGTCGGAGTTGTG
Organism: Bufo bufo; assembly: GCF_905171765.1. Classification (NCBI taxonomy): domain Eukaryota; kingdom Metazoa; phylum Chordata; class Amphibia; order Anura; family Bufonidae; genus Bufo; species Bufo bufo. The sequence goes on along the minus strand of NC_053392.1, from coordinate 561,782,947 downwards.
TAATCCTATATCCAAAAGCTCTTGTTGGGTGTAAGATGTAAAAGCAAATCTGCTCTGAATGAACAGACCTAAAATGAGCAGGAATAACACTGCTAGTTTGCAAAATCTGTGGAGACGCTGGGCCTCGCACGGTGAATGGGCCGCCATCTTATTCTGTGGTCCTAAAGACCCTTGTAGTGGGAGCAGATGTTTGTGCTTCCTCACTCCTCACTAGCCTCTATACACAGGAGTGATATCTCCTTATCATTACAGCCAGGTTTAGAATATAATATATAACTGCAGTAAAGTAATCTGTACAGACCAAGAAGTGGCAACTATTATTACTACTTTCACACTCGCGTTTTGGCTTTCCGTTTGTGAGATCCATCATGGGCTCTCACAAGCGGTCCAAAATGGATCAGTTTTGCCCTAATGCATTCTGAATGGTAAAGGATCCGCTCAGAATGCATCAGATTGCCTCCGATCAGTCTACATTCCGCTCTGGAGGCGGACACCAAAACGCTGCCTGCAGCTTTTTGCTGTTCGCTTGACGAAACTGAGCCAAATGGATCCGTCCTGGCACACAATGTGAGTCAATAGCGACGGATCCGTTTTCTCTGACACAATCTGGCACAATAGAAAACAGATCCGTCCCCCATTGACTTTCAATGGAGTTCTTGGCTATGTTACAGATAATACAAACGGATCCGTTCATGATCCGTTTTTTTTTTTAGATATGTAAATTAGCCTGGTAAGGTGCCCAAGGGGCTGTACTAACCTTCTTGGTGCCCAGCCACGCCCCCCTGTGAAGGAGCCAAGCACCGCCTGCGTCCTCTGAATCTACTCCTTTCTTCACAGTTAGATTGCCGTGATCTTGCGATGCGCGAGCTCGCGCATGCGCAGTGCCGGTATAGTGTTCCTTCCCTGTGCTGGCATCAGCCTCAGGGAAGGAACTGCGCATGCGCGAGCTCGTGCATCGCGAGTTTACGGCAATCTAACTGTGAAGAAAGGAGGAGATTCGGAGGATGCAGGCGGTGCTGGGCTCCTTCACAGGCTGGGCACCAAGAAGGTTAGTACAGCCCCTTTGGCACCCTTTTTTAAGCACAATAAAAGGACACCGCTTTATGGGACAGGTATATTGCGGACATGCTAGCGGCGATCTAGCTGTGCATGTCTGCATCACTATAGGCTAAAAGGAGGTGACAGAATCCCTTTAAATGCAGTGTCCCACTACCCTCGTGTGTACTGCAAAGTTGTTGTGTATTGCTTTGCATTCCTTATGTAGCCTGTTTTATGCTGCAATGCATCTTTATGTATAATCCCTGTTTACAGGTGTATTTAGTTTGCATTACACTGAGCCTACCACTAGGGGGAGATAATACCTCCCATATATATATAGTCAAGCTCAGGCCTAGTTGGGTGAGTTAGTGCAGTCTGGGTGTGTCAGTCTAGAGTCCAGTTCTGTCCAGTTCAGTCTGGAGTCTTTATCCATACACTCAGCAGGATATTAATTCAGAGAATACTAAAGAAGGAGACCCCCAAAGGGTTACGGTCATCTCGACAAGCGCCTTACGACCTTTGGATTTAAAAGTGAAGGATTTACCAGCCTCCGGCAGCCTCTCTAACCTGCACTGGGATAACCAGGACCAGCCTAGAAGTCCTCTACCAGTAAGCACATAAATCTGTACTATTTAATAGCTAGAGAGACAGACATTACACCTGTCAGCAGTGGACCTGTAGCAGTTTTACCCCTGTCCACCTCAAAGAGACTGTTTAATACTTGGATGTTACTGTTACCAGGAGCAACTTTCAGTAAAAGTTATAAGTTGAATTACACCATCCTCGTCTCAGTCTTCAGTTCCTCAATTAACACTACAGTAAATGGTTGTACCACCACAAAAGGCACATTAATACAGACCATCAAGGGCACCTCGAACCACCATCTGGCCAGTGTCCCTTACACCAGAGTGTGCCCCAGAGAATCCTTGTGCCGTTCTCCTTTTCACTTATGCGAGCCTGCCCAGGGACGACATAACCGTGAGTAACCAGAACTGTATTTACCTCGGCCCACCTAATGCTCACACCGTGACCTCACGTATAATTCCCCTGCTAGGTCTGGCATTCCGCATAATTACTCTTAAGAAAGTAATTTCTGTTACATTCTGTTTCCTTTTCAGGGTCCTGCTCTTATTACAACTCTTTTGTAGCTTCTTATATTGGATTTTGCTAATAATAGATAGTTATTTAGTAAGGTTACAGGTATAAATCTGATGGTGTCTGTTTGCAGTGATGACAATTTTATTACCTTCAATACATTTAGAGATATGAAGTAATTTTATTCTATTGTAAGCAGATTACATGACAAATGGTTCATGTTAAATTAAATGTAAATGTAAGAATCCAAATTATAAAAGACAATTTGTCTCTGTCTATATGCACAGATTATAGGATTTGACAAAAGGCACAAGTCTAACGAGAAACCAATTTACAAACTAGAAAATGAGGAAAGTGAACCTGATACCTACTGTCCATCAAAGGACATGAAGTTGTGCCAGCAGAGAACAGTTATCACTTAACCACTTCCCGCCACGCTAACGCCGAAAGGCGTCATTTCTGCGGCGCTCCCAGGTCACACTAACGCCAATAGGCGTCATCTCGCGTGAGCCGAGATTTCCTGTGAACGCGCGCACACAGGCGCGCGCGCTCACAGGAACGGAAGGTAAGAGAGTTGATCTCCAGCCTGCCAGCGGCGATCGTTCGCTGGCAGGCTGGAGATGTGTTTTTTTTAACCCCTAACAGGTATATTAGACGCTGTTTTGATAACAGCGTCTAATATACCTGCTACCTGGTCCTCTGGTGGTCCCCTTTGTTTGGATCGACCACCAGAGGACACAGGTAGCTCAGTAAAGTAGCACCAAGCACCACTACACTACACTACACCCCCCCCCCCCGTCACTTATTAACCCCTTATTAGCCCCTGATCACCCCATATAGACTCCCTGATTACCCCCCTGTCATTGATTACCCCCCTGTCATTGATTACCCCCCTGTAAAGCTCCATTCAGACGTCCGCATGATTTTTACGGATCCACTGATAGATGGATCGGATCCGCAAAACGCATCCGGACGTCTGAATGAAGCCTTACAGGGGCGTGATCAATGACTGTGGTGATCACCCCATATAGACTCCCTGATCACCCCCCTGTCATTGATTACACCCCTGTCATTGATCACCCCCCTGTAAAGCTCCATTCAGACGTCCGCATGATTTTTACGGATGCACTGATAGATGGATCCGATCCGCAAAACGCATCCGGACGTCTGAATGAAGCCTTACAGGGGCATGATCAATGACTGTGGTGATCACCCCATATAGACTCCCTGATCACCCCCCTGTAAAGCTCCATTCAGATGTCCGCATGATTTTTACGGATGCACTGATAGATGGATCCGATCCGCAAAACGCATCCGGACGTCTGAATGAAGCCTTACAGGGGCATGATCAATGACTGTGGTGATCACCCCATATAGACTCCCTGATCACCCCCCTGTAAAGCTCCATTCAGATGTCCGCATGATTTTTACGGATGCACTGATAGATGGATCGGATCCGCAAAACGCATCCGGACGTCTGAATGAAGCCTTACAGGGGCATGATCAATGACTGTGGTGATTACCCCCCTGTAAAGCTCCATTCAGATGTCCGCATGATTTTTACGGATGCACTGATAGATGGATCGGATCCGCAAAACGCATCCGGACGTCTGAATGAAGCCTTACAGGGGCGTGATCAATGACTGTGGTGATCACCCCATATAGACTCCCTGATCACCCCCCCTGTCATTGATTACCCCCCTGTCATTGATTACCCCCCTGTAAAGCTCCATTCAGACGTCCGCATGATTTTTACGGATGCACTGATAGATGGATCGGATCCGCAAAACGCATCCGGACGTCTGAATGAAGCCTTACAGGGGCGTGATCAATGACTGTGGTGATCACCCCATATAGACTCCCTGATCACCCCCCTGTAAAGCTCCATTCAGATGTCCGCATGATTTTTACGGATGCACTGATAGATGGATCCGATCCGCAAAACGCATCCGGACGTCTGAATGAAGCCTTACAGGGGCATGATCAATGACTGTGGTGATCACCCCATATAGACTCCCTGATCACCCCCCTGTAAAGCTCCATTCAGATGTCCGCATGATTTTTACGGATGCACTGATAGATGGATCGGATCCGCAAAACGCATCCGGACGTCTGAATGAAGCCTTACAGGGGCATGATCAATGACTGTGGTGATTACCCCCCTGTAAAGCTCCATTCAGATGTCCGCATGATTTTTACGGATGCACTGATAGATGGATCGGATCCGCAAAACGCATCCGGACGTCTGAATGAAGCCTTACAGGGGCGTGATCAATGACTGTGGTGATCACCCCATATAGACTCCCTGATCACCCCCCCTGTCATTGATTACCCCCCTGTCATTGATTACCCCCCTGTAAAGCTCCATTCAGACGTCCGCATGATTTTTACGGATGCACTGATAGATGGATCGGATCCGCAAAACGCATCCGGACGTCTGAATGAAGCCTTACAGGGGCGTGATCAATGACTGTGGTGATCACCCCATATAGACTCCCTGATCACCCCCCTGTCATTGATCACCCCCCCTGTCATTGATCACCCCCCTGTCATTGATCACCCCCCTGTCATTGATCACCCCCCTGTCATTGATCACCCCCCTGTAAGGCTCCATTCAGACATTTTTTTGGCCCAAGTTAGCGGAATTATTATTATTTTTTTCTTACAAAGTCTCATATTCCACTAACTTGTGTCAAAAAATAAAATCTCACATGAACTCACCATACCCCTCACGGAAACCAAATGCGTAAAATTTTTTAGACATTTATATTCCAGACTTCTTCTCACGCTTTAGGGCCCCTAGAATGCCAGGGCAGTATAAATACCCCACATGTGACCCCATTTCGGAAAGAAGACACCCCCAGGTATTCCGTGAGGGGCATATTGAGTCCATGAAAGATTGAAATTTTTGTCCCAAGTTAGCGGAACGGGAGACTTTGTGAGAAAAAAATTAAAAATATCAATTTCCGCTAACTTGTGCCAAAAAAAAAAAATTTCTATGAACTCGCCATGCCCCTCATTGAATACCTTGGGGTGTCTTCTTTCCAAAATGGGGTCACATGTGGGGTATTTATACTGCCCTGGCATTCTAGGGGCCCCAAAGCGTGAGAAGAAGTCTGGTATCCAATTGTCTAAAAATGCCCTCCTAAAAGGAATTTGGGCACCTTTGCGCATCTAGGCTGCAAAAAAGTGTCACACATCTGGTATCGCCGTACTCAGGAGAAGTTGGGGAATGTGTTTTGGGGTGTCATTTTACATATACCCATGCTGGGTGAGAGAAATATCTTGGTCAAATGCCAACTTTGTATAAAAAAATGGGAAAAGTTGTCTTTTGCCAAGATATTTCTCTCACCCAGCATGGGTATATGTAAAATGACACCCCAAAACACATTCCCCAACTTCTCCTGAATACGGCGATACCACATGTGTGACACTTTTTTGCAGCCTAGGTGGGCAAAGGGGCCCACATTCCAAAGAGCACCTTTAGGATTTCACAGGTCATTTACCTACTTACCACACATTAGTGCCCCTGGAAAATGCCAGGGCAGTATAACTACCCAACAAGTGACCCCATTTTGGAAAGAAGACACCCCAAGGTATTCCGTGAGGGGCATGGCGAGTTCCTAGAATTTTTTATTTTTTGTCACAAGTTAGTGGAAAATGATGATTTTTTTTTTTTTTTTTTTTTTCATACAAAGTCTCATATTCCACTAACTTGTGACAAAAAATAAAAACTTCCATGAACTCACTATGCCCATCAGCGAATACCTTGGGGTCTCTTCTTTCCAAAATGGGGTCACTTGTGGGGTAGTTATACTGCCCTGGCATTCTAGGGGCCCAAATGTGTGGTAAGGAGTTTGAAATCAAATTCTGTAAAAAATGACCTGTGAAATCCGAAAGGTGCTCTTTGGAATATGGGCCCCTTTGCCCACCTAGGCTGCAAAAACGTGTCACACATCTGGTATCCCCGTACTCAGGAGAAGGTGGGGAATGTGTTTTGGGGTGTCATTTTACATATACCCATGCTGGGTGAGAGAAATATCTTGGCAAAAGACAACTTTTCCCATTTTTTTTATACAAAGTTGGCATTTGACCAAGATATTTATCTCACCCAGCATGGGTATATGTAAAAAGACACCCCAAAACACATTCCTCAACTTCTCCTGAATACAGAGATACCAGATGTGTGACACGTTTTTGCAGCCTAGGTGGGCAAAGGGGCCCATATTCCAAAGAGCACCTTTCGGATTTCACTGGTCATTTTTTGCAGAATTTGATTTCAAACTCCTTACCACACATTCGGGCCCCTAGAATGCCAGGGCAGTATAACTACCCCACAAGTGACCCCATTTTGGAAAGAAGAGACCCCAAGGTATTCGCTGATGGGCATAGTGAGTTCATGGAAGTTTTTATTTTTTGTCACAAGTTAGTGGAATATGAGACTTTGTATGAAAAAAAAAAAAAAAAAAAAAATCATCATTTTCCACTAACTTGTGACAAAAAATAAAAAATTCTAGGAACTTGCCATGCCCCTCACGGAATACCTTGGGGTGTCTTCTTTCCAAAATGGGGTCACTTGTGGGGTAGTTATACTGCCCTGGCATTCTAGGGGCCCGAATGTGTGGTAAGGAGTTTGAAATCAAATTCTGTAACAAATGACCTGTGAAATCCGAAAGGTGCTCTTTGGAATATGGGCCCCTTTGCCCACCTAGGCTGCAAAAAAGTGTCACACATCTGGTATTGCCGTACTCAGGAGAAGGTGGGGAATGTGTTTTGGGGTGTCATTTTACATATACCCATGCTGGGTGAGAGAAATATCTTGGCAAAAGACAACTTTTCCCATTTTTTTATACAAAGTTGGCATTTGACCAAGATATTTATCCCACCCAGCATGGGTATATGTAAAAAGACACCCCAAAACACATTCCTCAACTTCTCCTGAATACAGAGATACCAGATGTGTGACACTTTTTTGCAGCCTAGGTGGGCAAAGGGGCCCATATTCCAAAGAGCACCTTTCGGATTTCACAGGTCATTTTTTACAGAATTTGATTTCAAACTCCTTACCACACATTTGGGCCCCTAGAATGCCAGGGCAGTATAACTACCCCACAAGTGACCCCATTTTGGAAAGAAGAGACCCCAAGGTATTTCGTGATGGGCATAGTGAGTTCATAGAAGTTTTTATTTTTTGTCACAAGTTAGTGGAATATGAGACTTTGTAAGAAAAAAAAAAAAAAAAAAAAAAATCATCATTTTCCGCTAACTTGTGACAAAAAATAAAAAGTTCTATGAACTCACTATGCCCATCAGCGAATACCTTAGGGTGTGTACTTTCCGAAATGGGGTCATTTGTGGGGTGTTTGTACTGTCTGGCCATTGTAGAACCTCAGGAAACATGACAGGTGCTCAGAAAGTCAGAGCTGCTTCAAAAAGCGGAAATTCACATTTTTGTACCATAGTTTGTAAACGCTATAACTTTTACCCAAACCATTTTTTTTTTTTACCCAAACATTTTTTTTTTATCAAAGACATGTAGAACTATAAATTTAGAGCAAAATTTCTATATGGATCTCGTTTTTTTTGCAAAATTTTACAACTGAAAGTGAAAAATGTCATTTTTTTGCAAAAAAAATCGTTAAATTTCGATTAATAACAAAAAAAGTAAAAATGTCAGCAGCAATGAAATACCACCAAATGAAAGCTCTATTAGTGAGAAGAAAAGGAGGTAAAATTCATTTGGGTGGTAAGTTGCATGACCGAGCAATAAACGGTGAAAGTAGTGTAGTGCCGATTTGTAAAAAAGGGCCTGGTCTTTAGGGGGGTATAAACCTGTGGTCCTTAAGTGGTTAAACAGTCTAATGGGACTTTCTGGGACTTAAATATTGATGGCCTATCCAGGGGCTACCAAAAGGGCTATATAGTTTACCAGTAGAGATGAGCAAATTTCATTCCGTTACCACGGACCATAACGCAATTCTATGACGGAATGCATGACGGAATGCCTTTAGAGGCATTCCGTTATTCATTCTGTCATAAAAGAAGTCTATGGCCTGCATAACAGATCCTTCCCATTTCCGTTATGCAGAGGAGTCCTCTCCTGCATAACGGAAACGGGACGGATCCGTTATGTAGCCCATGGACTGCTATTATGACGGAATGAATAACGGAATGCCTCTAAAGGCATTCCGTCATGCATTCCGTCATAGAATTGTGTTATGGTTTGTGGTAACGGAATCCATAACACAATTCACCTTTAACCAGTAAACTAATCGCAAACGAATTTCATAATCGGAAATTTGCTCATCTCTATTTATCAGACACAGCTCTGTACATACATGTGGCTGAGAGAGGTACTGCAGCTTAGACCAATTTTCTTAAAGGCTATGAACACCTCTGGGGTAAATATTCTTACAGATGGTGTTTTTTTTTTTTTGGGCAGATGCTACAGACAGCAGAATAAAATACCCAATTTTTGCGGATTGTCTGGGTTGTGTAGGGATTTGCTCTGGTAGGCAGGGTAAGCGGACGCAATACAGAGGCAAGACCACGGTTGAAAAACAAAAGTCCACTGCTTATTCACACAGAAAAGGAAGAAAAGAAAAAACAATGCTTTACAGGGTCCTGGTGTTAACCACCTCAGCCCCCAGTGCTTAAACACCCTGAAAGACCAGGCCACTTTTTACACTTCTGACCTACACTACTTTCACCGTTTATTGCTCGGTCATGCAACTTACCACCCAAATGAATTTTGCCTCCTTTTCTTCTCACTAATAGAGCTTTCATTTGGTGGTATTTCATTGCTGCTGACATTTTTACTTTTTTTGTTATTAATCGAAATTTAACGATTTTTTTGCAAAAAAATGTCATTTTTCACTTTCAGTTGTCAAATTTTGCAAAAAAAAACGAGATCCATATAGAAATTTTGCTCTAAATTTATAGTTCTACATGTCTTTGATAAAAAAAAAATGTTTGGGTAAAAAAAAAATGGTTTGGGTAAAAGTTATAGCGTTTACAAACTATGGTACAAAAATGTGAATTTCCGCTTTTTGAAGCAGCTCTGACTTTCTGAGCACCTGTCATGTTTCCTGAGGTTCTACAATGCCCAGACAGTACAAACACCCCACAAATGACCCCATTTCGGAAACTACACACCCTAAGGTATTCGCTGATGGGCATAGTGAGTTCATAGAACTTTTTATTTTTTGTCACAAGTTAGCGGAAAATGATGATTTTTTTTTTTTTTTTTTTTCTTACAAAGTCTCATATTCCACTAACTTGTGACAAAAAATAAAAACTTCTATGAACTCACTATGCCCATCACGAAATACCTTGGGGTCTCTTCTTTCCAAAATGGGGTCACTTGTGGGGTAGTTATACTGCCCTGGCATTCTAGGGGCCCAAATGTGTGGTAAGGAGTTTGAAATCAAATTCAGAAAAAAATGACCTGTGAAATCCGAAAGGTGCTCTTTGGAATATGGTCCCCTTTGCCCACCTAGGCTGCAAAAAAGTGTCACACATCTGGTATCTCCGTACTCAGGAGAAGGTGGGGAATGTGTTTTGGGGTGTTATTTTATATATACCCATGCTGGGTGAGAGAAATATCTTGGCAAAAGACAACTTTTCCCATTTTTTATACAAAGTTGGCATTTGACCAAGATATTTATCTCACCCAGCATGGGTATATGTAAAAAGACACCCCAAAACACATTCCTCAACTTCTCCTGAGTACGGAGATACCAGATGTGTGACACTTTTTTGCAGCCTAGGTGGGCAAAGGGGCCCATATTCCAAAGAGCACCTTTCGGATTTCACTGGTCATTTTTTTCTGAATTTGATTTCAAACTCCTTACCACACATTTGGGCCCCTAGAATGCCAGGGCAGTATAACTACCCCACAAGTGACCCCATTTTGGAAAGAAGACACCCCAAGGTATTCCGTGAGGGGCATGGAGAGTTCCTAGAATTTTTTATTTTTTGTCACAAGTTAGTGGAAAATTATGATTTTTTTTTTTTTTTTTTTTCATACAAAGTCTCATATTCCACTAACTTGTGACAAAAATAAAAACTTCTATGAACTCACTATGCCCATCACGAAATACCTTGGGGTCTCTTCTTTCCAAAATGGGGTCACTTGTGGGGTAGTTATACTGCCCTGGCATTCTAGGGGCCCAAATGTGTGGTAAGGAGTTTGAAATCAAATTCAGAAAAAAAATGACCTGTGAAATCCGAAAGGTGCTCTTTGGAATATGGGCCCCTTTGCCCACCTAGGCTGCAAAAAAGTGTCACACATCTGGTATCTCCGTACTCAGGAGAAGGTGGGGAATGTGTTTTGGAGTGTTATTTTATATATACCCATGCTGGGTGAGAGAAATATCTTGGCAAAAGACAACTTTTCCCATTTTTTTATACAAAGTTGGCATTTGACCAAGATATTTATCTCACCCAGCATGGGTATATGTAAAAAGACACCCCAAAACACATTCCTCAACTTCTCCTGAGTTATTTAGTTTGAAATCAAATTCAGAAAAAAATGACCAGTGAAATCCGAAAGGTGCTCTTTGGAATATGGGCCCCTTTGCCCACCTAGGCTGCAAAAAAGTGTCACACATCTGGTATCTCCGTACTCAGGAGAAGTTGAGGAATGTGTTTTGGGGTGTCTTTTTACATATACCCATGCTGGGTGAGATAAATATCTTGGTCAAATGCCAACTTTGTATAAAAAAATGGGAAAAGTTGTCTTTTGCCAAGATATTTCTCTCACCCAGCATGGGTATATATAAAATAACACCCCAAAACACATTCCCCACCTTCTCCTGAGTACGGAGATACCAGATGTGTGACACTTTTTTGCAGCCTAGGTGGGCAAAGGGGACCATATTCCAAAGAGCACCTTTCGGATTTCACAGGTCATTTTTTTCTGAATTTGATTTCAAACTCCTTACCACACATTTGGGCCCCTAGAATGCCAGGGCAGTATAACTACCCCACAAGTGACCCCATTTTGGAAAGAAGAGACCCCAAGGTATTTCGTGATGGGCATAGTGAGTTCATAGAAGTTTTTATTTTTTGTCACAAGTTAGTGGAATATGAGACTTTGTAAGAAAAAAAAAAAAAAAAAAATCATCATTTTCCGCTAACTTGTGACAAAAAATAAAAAGTTCTATGAACTCACTATGCCCATCAGCGAATACCTTAGGGTGTGTAGTTTCCGAAATGGGGTCATTTGTGGGGTGTTTGTACTGTCTGGGCATTGTAGAACCTCAGGAAACATGACAGGTGCTCAGAAAGTCAGAGCTGGTCAAATGCCAACTTTGTATAAAATAATGGGAAAAGTTGTCTTTTGCCAAGATATTTCTCTCACCCAGCATGGGTATATATAAAATGACACCCCAAAACACATTCCCCACCTTCTCCTGAGTACGGAGATACCAGATGTGTGACACTTTTTTGCAGCCTAGGTGGGCAAAGGGGCCCATATTCCAAAGAGCACCTTTCGGATTTCACAGGTCATTTTTTTCAGAATTTGATTTCAAACTCCTTACCACACATTTGGGCCCCTAGAATGCCAGGGCAGTATAACTACCCCACAAGTGACCCCATTTTGGAAAGAAGAGACCCCAAGGTATTCGCTGATGGGCATAGTGAGTTCATGGAAATTTTTATTTTTTGTCACAAGTTAGTGGAATATGAGACTTTGTATGAAAAAAAAAATAAAAAAAAAAATCATCATTTTCCACTAACTTGTGACAAAAAATAAAAAATTCTAGGAACTTGCCATGCCCCTCACGGAATACCTTGGGGTGTCTTCTTTCCAAAATGGGGTCATTTGTGGGGTAGTTATACTGCCCTGGCATTTTCCAGGGGCCCTAATGTCTGGTAATTAGGTAAATGACCTGTGAAATCCGAAAGGTGCTCTTTGGAATGTGGGCCCCTTTGCCCACCTAGGCTGCAAAAAAGTGTCACACATCTGGTATCTCCGTACTCAGGAGAAGGTGGGGAATGTGTTTTGGGGTGTCATTTTACATATACCCATGCTGGGTGAGAGAAATATCTTGGCAAAAGACAACTTTTCCCATTTTTTTTATACAAAGTTGGCATTTGACCAAGATATTTATCTCACCCAGCATGGGTATATGTAAAAAGACACCCCAAAACACATTCCTCAACTTCTCCTGAATACAGAGATACCAGATGTGTGACACTTTTTTGCAGCCTAGGTGGGCAAAGGGGCCCAAATTCCTTTTAGGAGGGCATTTTTAGACATTTGGATACCAGACTTCTTCTCACGCTTTGGGGCCCCTAAAATGCCAGGGCAGTATAAATACCCCACATGTGACCCCATTTTGGAAAGAAGACACCCCAAGGTATTCAATGAGGGGCATGGTGAGTTCATAGAAAAAAAAAATTTTTGGCACAAGTTAGCGGAAATTGATTTTTTTGATTTAGTTCTCACAAAGTCTCCCTTTCCGCTAACTTGGGACAAAAATTTCAATCTTTCATGGACTCAATATGCCCCTCAGCGAATACCTTGGGGTGTCTTCTTTCCAAAATGGTGTTATTTGTGGGGTGTTTGTACTGCCCTGGCATTTGAGGGTCTCCGCAATCATTACATGTATGCCCAGCATTAGGAGTTTCTGCTATTCTCCTTATATTGAGCATACGGGTAATGAGATTTTTTTTTTCCGTTCAGCCTCTGGGCTGAAAGAAAAAAATGAACGGCACAGATTTCTTCATTCGCATCGATCAATGTGGATGAAAAAATCTCTGCCAAAAAAAGAAAAAGGAGGGGAAAGGCGTGTGCCAGGACATAGGAGCTCCGCCCAACATCCATACCCACTTCAGCTCGTATGCCCTGGCAAACCAAATTTCTCCATTCACATCAATCGATGTGGATGAATAAATCATTGCCGGGATTTTTTTTTTTATATATACAAAGTGTTTGCCAAAGTATATGAACACCGCCACCTCCTCAGCTCATATGCCTCGGCAAACATATCTTTTACTGCAGAGGAGAAATCTCGTCTTGCAGCGCCGCATACACCGACTTGCGTGTAATCTGACAGCAGCGCAATGCTTCTGTCCGAATGCACATCAGTGCTGCAGCTGGTCGATCGGTTGGTCCACCTGGAAGGTAAAAAAAACAAAACAAAAAAGAAAAAACCAGGCCGCAAAGCAATAACTTTATTAACTGTTGAACAGAACATAGAAACTTTTTTTAAACTTTTTTAACTGAACGTTTAACTTTTTTACTTACCGGTATTTTTTTTTTTGTTTAGTTTTTTTTACCTTTATAGAGCAAACCTCTCCTTCCCCATGGGACAATGTGCAGAGCGCAAATCGCCCAAAGATGTGGCGAAGTACGTTATGCACTTTCTCTCACAGCTGCTGCAAACCTCTCCTTTCACCTGGGATAAAGGGCCCTAATAGCCCTGTGTGCCTGTCCTGGTGAGATGTGATCCCTATGCTAGGTGTACCTGTGTGTGGTACTTCCGGAAACACTCACCATAGCATAGGGCAGGGTGGTCCGGACAGTCAGGACAGAAATAGCGGGTGTCACGCCTTATTCCACTCCTGCTACAGACACGACATTTTTTTCGGGGTGGCGGTTGGGTTGAGGTACCAGCAACGACACTGGGGAAATGTCGCTCGTGTAGACGGCTAACTACACTGGTGGATGGGGCCACGGAACCTCCCGGATAAATGAGGTTCTCGATGATCTCTTCCTGGAATTTGAGGAAGGATCCTGTTCTCCCAGCCTTACTGTAGAGAACAAAACTATTATAGGCAGCCAATTGAATTAAATATACAGACACCTTCTTATACCAGCGTCTGGTTCTGCGGGAAACTAAATAGGGAGCCAACATCTGGTCATTGAAGTCCACCCCTCCCATGAGCGCATTATAGTCGTGGACTGAGAGGGGCTTTTCAATGACACGGGTTGCCCTTTCAATTTGGATTGTCGTGTCTGCGTGAATGGAGGAGAGCATGTAAATGTCACGCTTGTCTCTCCATTTCACCGCGAGCAGTTCTTCGTTACACAAGGCAGCCCTCTCCCCCCTTGCAAGACGGGTGGTTACAAGCCGTTGGGGGAAGCCCACGCGACTAGTTCGCGCGGTGCCACAGGCGCAAATCCGTTCTAGAAACAAATGCCTAAAGAGGGCCACACTTGTGTAAAAATTGTCCACATAAAGATGGTACCCCTTGCCGAATAAGGGTGACACCAAGTCCCAGACTGTCTTCCCACTGCTCCCCAGGTAGTCAGGGCAACCGACCGGCTCCAGGGTCTGATCTTTTCCCTCATAGATCCGAAATTTGTGGGTATAGCCTGTGGCCCTTTCACAGAGCTTATACAATTTGACCCCATACCGGGCACGCTTGCTTGGGATGTATTGTTTGAAGTCAAGGCGCCCGGTAAAATGTATTAGGGACTCGTCTACGCAGATGTTTTGCTCGGGGGTATACAAATCTGCAAATTTCTGGTTGAAATGGTCTATGAGGGGCCGAATTTTGTGGAGCCGGTCAAAAGCTGGGTGGCCTCTGGGACGGGAGGTGGTGTTGTCGCTAAAGTGCAGGAAACGCAGGATGGTCTCAAATCGTGTCCTGGACATAGCAGCAGAGAACATGGGCATGTGATGAATCGGGTTCGTGGACCAATATGACCGCAATTCATGCTTTTTAGTTAGACCCATGTTGAGGAGAAGGCCCAGAAAAATTTTAAGTTCGGAAACTTGGACTGGTTTCCACCGGAAAGACTGGGCATAAGAGCTTCCCGGGTTGGCGGATATAAATTGTGTGGCATACCGGTTTGTCTCTGCCACGACTAAGTCCAAGAGCTCCGCAGTCAAGAACAGCTCAAAAAATCCCAGGGCCGAACCGATTTGAGCCGTCTCAACCCGAACTCCAGACTGGGCGGTGAAAGGGGGAACTACAGGTGCGGCTGAAGTTGGTGACTGCCAATCAGGGTTTGCCAGCACCTCAGGGATTCTAGCCCCACTCTGCTGCTCTTGAAGCGGATCCTGCATAACCTGTGGTCTAGCGACACGGGGCCGGGTACGCCTGGTGCTGCCAGGGACCTCCACCTCCTCGTCCGAACTTTGGGTCAGAGAGCCACTGCTTTCCACAGGTTCATATTCTGACCCGCTAGATTCGTCAGATGAGGGTTCCCACTCCTCATCCGACTGGGTCAGAATCCTGTAGGCCTCTTCAGAAGAATACCCCCTGTTTGACATTTTGGACTACTAAATTTAGGGGTATTCCCTGAGACTACCCAAGAAAAAAAGCAAGCCTGTCTTACAAAGGGGAGGCTAGCGAAGTACCGGAGGCCGCTGCGGTTGATAAAAAATATCAAAACTGATTTTTTTATCGCCGCAGTGCGTGTAAAGTGAATGTGCAGTGATCAAAAAACAAATTTTTTTTTGTCACTGCGGTGGGGCGGGCGTGGGTGAACGCACGTGTGGGCGACCGATCAGGCCTGATCGGGCAAACACTGCGTTTTGAGTGGAGGGCGAGCTAAGGTGACACTAATACTATTATAGATCTGACCGTGATCAGTTTTGATCACTTACAGATACTATAAAAGTACAAATGCTGATTAGCGATACGCTAAACAGCGAATAAAAGTGACTGCGGTGCGGTGGGCTGGGCGCTAACTGACGCTAACTACCTAACCAAGGGGCCTAAACTATCCCTAAAACCTAACAGCCAATACTAGTGAAAAAAAAAAGTGACAGTTTACACTGATCACTTTTTGTCTTTCACTAAGTGATTGACAGGGGGCGATTAAGGGGTTAATTAGGATGATGGGGGTGATGGAAGGTGATCAGGGGCTAAGGTGTAGTGTTGGTGGGTACTCACAGTGAAGTCTGCTCCTCTGCTGGATCCAACCGACGAAAAGGACCAGCAGAGAAGCAGAGAAGCCATATAACAGATCATATTTACTAATATGATCTGTTATCTGGCTTCTGATTTGATTTTTTGAAAATCGCCAGCCTGCCAGCCAATGATCGTTGCTGGCAGGCTGGTGACGAAATACTTCTTTAACTTTTGCCGGCCCGCGATGCGCATGCGCGGGCCGGCAATGCACGAAATCTCGCGTCTCGCGAGAGGACGCACCGGCGCGTCCACCCAGAACAACAGGACCGCCGCAAAGACGCAATCCTGCGTACGGCGGTCCTGAGGAGGTTAATTCACACAGCAAGAGTCCCCAGAACAACATAAATCACCTGAAAGACCACAGCAGGCTTTAGGGCGCCTGACTACCAGCATGCAGCTCTCAGCCTTGCAGCATGGCGGATCTCCTCAGCTCCCAAAACCACAGAGCTTCCACAGTTCCACTATCACTTGGAGGATCATACCACACCCAGCTGAGCCGCTGGCAGGGTTTTTAAACCCAACCCAAAACCTGGCCTGGACGTGGGGAACAGCCACCCACCCTGCTCTTTGGCTGCTCCCAATAAGAACCGGCCTGGATTGGCTGTGCAGTCACACTAAGT
Source organism: Bufo bufo (assembly GCF_905171765.1). Taxonomy (NCBI): domain Eukaryota; kingdom Metazoa; phylum Chordata; class Amphibia; order Anura; family Bufonidae; genus Bufo; species Bufo bufo. The sequence continues at coordinate 561,766,319 of NC_053392.1, read as the reverse complement.
AAAATAGTGTCAGCGAGCACTAGCTGCCACTGACACACAAAATTACCGGTTCCTATCTCCCCGAGGCCAGGAACCTCAGTGACACGTACCTTCCGTCAATGACGGACCCTTGCGCCTTCCTTCATTCCTCCCCCCTTTGTTCAACCCTGAGAGGGTGAACACACCAGACAGTGTACTCGGGACAGGGCATCCGCGTTTCCCTGTAACCGGCCTGCCCTGTGTTCTACAGTAAACTTAAAGTTTTGTAGAAATAAGAACCACCTGGTGACCCGAGCATTCCTCTCTTTGGCCTGGCTCATCCACTTGAGAATGGAGTGATCGGTCACCAGACGGAACTTCCTCCCCAACAGATAATAGCGGAGAGACTGGAGTGCCCACTTGATGGCCAGGCACTCTCTCTCCACCATACTGTAACGGGTCTCCACTGGAGTGAGCTGAGGAAGAAAATGGGATGATCCTCCCTATTGACTTCCTGAGACAGTACTGCACCGAGGCCTACTTCGGAGGCATCAGTCTGTACCACAAATTCCCTCTTGAAGTCAGGCATCACCAAAATGGGGACCCACACAGGGCCGACTTCAAAGCGGAGAAAGCCTCTTCCGCCTGGTCATTCTAGCAGACTATCACAGACTTTCGTCCCTTTAAGAGCCCTGTCAACGGAGCCGCTAAAGTGGCAAAATGGGGGACAAACCTCATGTAATAGCCCACCATTCCCAGGAACGACTTTACTTGTCCAGAGGTGGCAGGTCGAGGCCAATTCTGTATCGCCCCTATTTTGTTTACTTGGGGTTTGATGACTCCGCGCCCAATGACATACCCCAGGTATTTAGTCTCCTCTAACCCTATCGCTCATTTCTTTGAGTTAGCTGTTAGTCCACCTTTCGAAGCGAGTCCACTACGGCCTGTACTTTGTGCAGGTAACTTTCCCAGTCGGTACTGTGAATGATAATATCGTCCAGGTAAGCCGAGGCGTACCGCCGATGTATGTTACAGTGGCACTGCCTCCGGGTACCGAGTGGCATAATCAAGGACAATCAAGTTGTGTTGGTGTCCCCTAGCGGACTTCGGTACTGTGCCTACTAGGTCCATAGTGATTCTCTCAAACGGTACCTCGATGATTAGGAGAGGCACCAAGGGACTGCGAAAAAGGTGCTAGGGGCTAGTTGGCTGGCAGGTCGGGCCAGACTTACAGAACTCGTCAACTTCAGACGGCTCTCAGCCTTGCAGCTTGGCGGATCTCCTCAGCTCCCAAAACCACAGAGCTTCCACAGCTCCACTATCACTTGGAGGATCATACCATACCCAGCTGAGCTGCTGGCTGGGTTTTTAAACCCAGCCAAAAAGCTGGCCTGGACGTGGGGAACAGCCACCCACCCTGCTCTTTGGCTGATTCCAATAAGAACCGGCCCGGATTGGCTTTACAGCCACACTAAGTAAAACAGTGTCAGCGAGCACTAGCTGCCGCTGACACACAAAATTACTGGTTCCTTCCATCAATGACGGACCCTTGCGCCTTCCTACAGTTGTGATATTCTTCTGTTAAACATTTATGAATACATTTACAGCAGGTGTTACTGTTCTTTCGGTAAAAGGAATGGGTCCCTAAGTATTCAGATACAGTCAGCACTGTGTAGACAGTGTCAGTTCATATACGGACACACCCTCAATGAAAGCATCTAGTTGACAATTTATTCATACAATTCCAGGAGAAAAAAACAGAGGAATGGCACAATACAGAGTTCTAAGAAAAGATGCTCCAGAATTGTTAAAGAGGACCTTTCACCGATTATTACACTATGAACTAACTATACATACATGTAGAGTGGCGCCTGGGGATCTCACTGCACTTACTATTATCCCCGGGCGCCGCTCCGTTCTCCTGCTATGTCCTCCGGTATCTCCGCTCACTAAGTTATAGTGGGCGGAGATTCCAGTCACTAAGTTATGGTAGGCGGAGTCTGCCCTTGTTCTGCTCTAGCGCTGGCCAATCGCAGCGCAGAGCTCACAGCCTGGGAGATACCGGAGGGCATAGCAGGAGAACGGAGCGGCGCCCAGGGATAATAGTAAGTGCAGTGAAATCCCCGGGCGCCGCTCTACATGTCTGTATAGTTAGTTCATAGTGTAATAATCGGTGAAAGGTCCTCTTTAAGTACAATGCTGAGAAAAAGTATTTTTCCCCTTACAGATTTATTTTGTTTTTGCACATTTGTCACACTTAAATGTTTCAGATTATCAAACACATTGAATATCAGACAACTATAACCTTAGTAAATACAGAAATACAGTATTTAAATTATACAGTTTTTAAATGATGATTTTATTTATTAAGGGCTGTATTACACCAACAGATTATCTGACATATTTTCTGACCAATCATTGTATTACACACATACGGCCAGATTTATCATTAAACTTACAACTTACTCCACTTTTACATATGTCCAAAGTAAAGTAAATAAAGTCTGATTTATTAATGGTCCTTTAATAATGTAAATGTGGTTTGACGGTAGCAGTTTATCCTTCAGTAAGCGGCTTTACAAAAGCCACACGTCTTTCTGAAAAAGTTGCATGTTCTATTAAAAAGTCGCATAAGATAAGCATGGTCCTCACTAGAGTAAAATTGCGCAATTTTTTGCGACTTTTTAAATTGTTGCAATAGTAAATCTGTCTAGAGATTCATTTACATAAGAAAACACACCCACTTTCAGAAAAGCGCAGAGCCAATAAAAGTTGCAAATTTTGAGCAGTTTTAGCGATTGCGCAAAAATTTGCAACTTTTTACTCCATTATTTTTACTTGAGCTAATGATAAATCTGGCCCATAGTTCTTTTGTTCTACACACCAATAGAGATGGCCTTGCGGTTCACCCAGTGGTCATTTCGCTGCGAACTTTTCTGCGGCGATATTCGCTCGTGCCATATTTCTTTGAATAGTGCTGAACTTTGACCCATGACACACCCATTAGGTGGGACAGGACAGCCAATTGAGAGGTTTCAGCACATGGACACACCCCCTACCCTATAAATAAACCCGATCTGGCAGCCATTTTACTTTCTGTTTTTTGCCAGTGTAGGGAGATGTTTCTGTGTGGAGCAGGGACAGGCTGTTAGTGACACCAAACGCTATCTAATAGGGCCACAAAAGTCCTTTTAAGGACTAGTACAGGTGTGCTATCGATAGGTGTGAAATACTGAGGGGTGAGATATACTCATAACATAGATTTATAACATAGAAAGTATATTATAGTGCATTTGTATTGTGCAGCAGTTGTGTGCGGTTCTGCTGCGATACTGCAGCTAGATAGAGGGACAAACGCTATTGGAATAACTAATTGCAACTGATGTGATATACCTGTTGCCCCCCCAAAAGAAAAATTATTTAGGGGTGTGATATACCTATAATATACCTTCTAACATAGAAAGTACATTATAGTGCATTTGTATTGTGCAGAAGTTGTGTGCGGTTCTGCTGAGATACCGCAGCTAGATAGAGGGACAATCGCTATTTGAAGTAACTAATTGCAACTGGTGTGATATACCTGTTGCCCCCCCCCCCAAAAAAAAAAACGGATTGAGGGGTGTGCTATATCAATAATATACACTGCCTGTCTGAAAAAAAGTCGCCACCAAAAAAAATAGGTCACACACTCTAATATTTTGTTGGACCGCCTTTAGTTTGATTACGGCACTCATTCGCTGTGGCATTGTTTCGATAAGCTTCTGCAATGTCACAAGATTTATTTCCATACAGTGTTGCATTCATTTTTCACCAAGATCTTGCGTTGATGATGGTAGAGTCTGACTGCTGTGCAAAGCCTTCTCCAGCACATCCCAAAGATTCTCAATAGGGTTAAGGTCTGGACTCTGTGGTGGCCAATCCATGTGTGAAAATGATGTCTTATGCTCCCTGAACCACTCTTTCACAATTTGACCTCGATGAGTCCTGGCATTGTCATCTTGGAATATGCCCGTGCCATCAGGGAAGAAAAAAATCCATTGATGGAATAACCTGGTCATTCATTATGTATTGGTACTCAGCCACTTAAAGGGGAAGTGCACACACAAGCATATAAAGCTACACATTGCCGCAGGCAACAACATGCGTGGCAACCATGTCACGGCAATCACCCAGAAGGCCGAGACACTGCCACCGCATGCTCTCACAGCAACACATTGCCGCGGGCAACCGCAAGTGTGGCAACAGTGTCACAGCATACTCCATAGGCCGTGACACTTGAGTTCCCTTCGCATTGTGCGTGTGGAAATGCTCTTACTTTCACTATTAAACATAGCCCTGAGTTCTACTGTTGTTTTTCTTTGATTTGATTTCACCAAACATTTAAGTGATCGCCGATCACGATCATTAAGGATTTTTTTCCCGCCACATTTCTTCCTCGAATACGATGGGTCCCCACTATCTTTCCAGTTTTTAATAATGCGTTGGACAGTTCTTAACCCAATTTTAGTAGTTTCTGAATTCTCCTTAGATGTTTTCTCTGCTTCATGTATGCCAATGATTTGACCCTTCTCAAACAGACTAACGTCTTTTCCACGACCACAAGATGTGTCTTTCGACATGGTTGTTTAAGAAATAAGAAGCAAATCATTGCACCAGTTGGGGTTAAAAAACTTGTTGCCAGCTGAAAGATAATCGCCCATGCATAATTATTCAATAGGAGGCTCATAACTATTTGCTTAGTAAAATCCAAACTTTTTTTTTGGACAGGCAGTTTACCTTATAACATAGAAAGTATATTATAGTGCATTTGTATTGTGCAGCAGTTGTGTGCGGTTCTGCTGATATACTGCAGCTAGATAGAGGGACAAACACTATTGGAATAACTAATTGCAACTGGTGTGATATACCTGCTGCCCCAAAAAAACACTGATTAATGGGTGCGATATACCTGCTTCCAGAAAATACTGATTAAGGGGTTTGATATACCCGTTTCCACAAATTACTGATAGAGGGTATGGATACACCAGCTTCCACCAAATATTGATTAACGGGTTTGATTTACCAGCTTCCGACAAATAGTCATTAAGGGGTTCTCTATACCTATTTCTACAAAATATTGAAAGAGGGGATTGATATACCGGCTTCCACCCAATATTGATTGAGGCCTGCGATACACCAGCTTCCACCAAATATTGATTAAGGGATTTGATCTACAGGCTCCCAGAAAATACTCAATAAGGGGTTCTAAATACCTGTTTCCACAAAAAACTGATAGAGGGGATTAATCTACCAGCTTCCACCAAATATTGATTGAGGCCTGCGATACACCAGCTTACACCAAATATTGATTGAGGCCTGCGATACACTGGCTTCCACCAAATACAGCTCTTCTATAGGGACTTTGTCACAGTGTCATTTTGAAAATGACATTCAGAGAAAGAGGCAGGTCATTCCGCAGGGGTGGTAGGGGTCGGGCTGATGCACCAGGCATCAAGCATGTAACCCGTGGCACCCATGTGGATTTGGTGTTACCCCCACGGATTGCATGCAGGCCTGCCTCTTTTTCTCCTACTCCATACTCTGTCTCCTCCTCGGCTGACTCCGCCTTTTCCACTGCTACTGCCTCTACCGCTGCACCCCCTCAAGCTCCCCAGAACCTATTCGACGTCCCAGGTGAGATGTTGCCATGCTGTGATGCGGCTGTTGTGCCTGGAAGCCAAGATCCACACCGGTCCTGCACTGCTTTCAGCTCTGCGATAACAGGCCGATCAGTGGCTAACCCCGCTCAATTTGACAGTTGGTAAAGTGGTGTGTGACAACGGTGCAAATGTGCTGAATGCACTGAAACAGGGCAAAATGACACATGTGCCATGCATGGAACACGTCCTGAACTTAGTCGTGCAGAAATTCTGCCAGGGCGCTCCACCACATTCAATTGAGTGCAAATGGGGGCCTTAATGCTCCAGTGTTTAAAGAGGGACCCCCGTATAAAAGCATAATTGGCAATGTCCAGTACTGGGTCACAATGTACTAAGACCCCCGGTACAAACACAAAATGGCGGACATGTTACCAACATCACAGAGAGCTGTCAGAATGCAACATTTCCAGGCCTTGCTGCGAGAGATGCTGCATTCTTTTGTTCTTCTGTTGCTGGTGCTGGCAGGGGAATTTCCAGCCACAGCGAATAGGTATGGGTACCAATCCTACCAAGCCTGCAAGAAGAAGGCGGTTTAAAGATGTGTTGTTCACTTCGGATATGAGATCATTCTTGCAGCCAACGCATCGACAGCCGCCCTCTGGATCCAGCCTCAGGGAACGCCTATACCGACAGATGTCCGACTACATCGGCTAAACGGCCGATGAGGACGCTCTGAGAAGCAAGGAACCCCTGGACTACTGGATGTGCAGGCTTGACCTGTGGCCAGAGCTGGCACAATTTGCCATGGAACTCTTGACTTGCCCCTCGTTGAGTGTCCTGTCCAAAAGGACGTTCTGCACAGCAGGGGGGATCTTGACTGCTAAGCGCACTCTCCTAGCTCACGACAGTGTGGACTACCTCACGTTTCTAAAAATGAATGAGGCATGGATCTCGGAGGAATTCAACACCTGGGACGACCACGTTTAATTGAATTTCCTCATGCTAGCCCACACATATCTGCCACCACCCTGTACAAAGCATGGTCCCTTTCTTATTTAAAGGCCTTTTCTTTAAGGTGAATGCCTAATGTTTGGGGCCTGTACTCCACTGGCCTGCATCTAATATACCTCCAGCCACATAATCACTTGATCTTTTCTGTACGGTGAATGCCTAATTGTTGTGACCTGGGAGAAATTCAACACCTATGACGACCATGTGTTATTTCGCCTATTATCATTTGGTGTTTATTCAAGAGAGGGGATTTTAATCCACATGTTTTTAATCCAATTTTATATTTTTAGTTCTTTTAAACATATGTATTTGTACTGGACTATAGTAAAATCGTTATCCAATGACCGTCTAATATACCTTCAGCCACATAATCACTTGATCTTTTCTGTCCGGTGAATGAATAATTTTGGGTGCCTGTAATCTAATTGGCTAACAGTAAAATTGTTATACGGTGACCGCCTAATGGGTGGATGCCTAATGTTTGGGGCCTGTACTCCAATGGCCTGCAGTAAAATTGTTATCCAATGATCATCTAATATACCTCCAGCCACATAATCACTTGATCTTTTCTGTACGGTGAATGCATAATGTTTGAGGCCTATACTCCACTGGCCTGAAGTAACATTGAAATCCAATGACCGTCTAATATACCTCCAGCAACATAATCACTTGATCTTTTCTGTCCGGTAAATGCCTAATGTTTGGGGCCTGTACTCCACTGGCCTACAGTAAAACTGATATCCAATGACCATCTAATATACCTCCAACCACATAATCACTTGATCTTTTTTTTTTACGGTGAATGCATAATTTTTGGGGCCTGTACTCCACTGGCCTGCAGTAAAATTGTTATCCGATGACCATCTAATATACCTCGGCCATATCATTGCTTGATGTTTTCTGTATGGTGAATGCATAATTTTTGGGGCCTGTACTCAACTTGCCTGCAGTTAAATTGTTATTCAATGACTTCTAATATACCTCCAGCCACATAATCACTTGATCTTTTCTGTACGGTGAATTCCTAATTGTTGGGGCCTCGGAGGAATTCAACACCTGTGACGATCATGTGTTATGGAATTTCACCTATTATCATTTGGGTTTTATTCAAGAGCGGAGATTTCGTTAGCCATGTTTTTAATCCAATTTTATATTTTTAGTTCTTTTAAACATATGTATTTGTACTGGACTATAGTAAAATTGTTATCCAATACCCGTCTAATATACCTCCAGCCACATAATCACTTGATCTTTTCTGCAGTGGCGTTGCAAGGGGGGTGCGGGGGGTGCGGGCCGCACCGGGTGACACCAGTGATGGGGGTGACATCAGCAGGGCCGGCATTTACGAATCATAGTCATTTGTATTGCCGACCTCAGGAGAGATGTGTCTGGGATTCGAACCCACGACCTCTTCCTGTGTCCCGCCCTGTAATGTCCATATATGGAGTCAGTGCTTGTGTATTCTAATTTAGCCTGTATTTCAGAAAAGTTTCTGTATCAGAGGCAAAGCACCTAACCACACGGCCATAAGAGATGCATTGACACTGATTGAAAAAATATGAGACTTCTACTGTTATAGCTGGCTAAGTGTACATCTATACACATGACTACTGCTATATCTCTAAATGACAGCTGTCCCAGCACTATATTGGGGTATTTTATACTGGGACATTATGGAGGCACTATGGGGACATTAGCTCAACTGGGGGCATTACAAGGGGGTATTTTTTGCATTGTCACATTATAAGGAGAATTATTTCTACTGGGGGGGGCATTATGGCGGGCTTTATTACTCCCCCATGGTATGACCCCCTAGTAGCAGCACCAGCCTCTCCCTGCTCTGCTATCCCTCTGCCCCTTCTCCAAATCCTTATTATGAAATCTTTCTCATTAGGATAAAACACAACATCAGCTCTGCCGAGCCCCCGGCCAAAGTGTTGAAGTGGTGTCCGAGATCCCCAAGGGCCAAGCCAAGTAATTGTAAGTTTTCATTTGGAATATGTTTATGCTATACACATATAGCCTACACTGTGCCACACAATATACAGTATACCGCTACACTGTGCCACACAATATACAGTATACCTCTACACTGTGCCCCACAATATACAGTATACCTCTACACTGTGCCACATAATATACAGTATACCTCTACACTGTGCCACACAATATACAGTATACCTCTACACTGTGCCACACAATGTACAGTATACCTCTACACTGTGCCACACAATATACAGTATACCGCTACACTGTGTAGTCTGTTCTATAAGCACATTGTTTTGTAGCGGCGGACAGAAAATAATCTGGAAGTGCCCCTCCCGAGACTGCTAGGGGGGGTCTGCTGAGCTAACGGATGCCCCCTATGGCAGTAGCACCACCATAGCCACCATATATGGCTAAAAAATTATTGCTTCGGGGGGGGGACACCATTTTGTACTGCACCGGGTGTCACCAGCCCTAGCAACGCCACTGTTTTTCTGTATGGTGAATGCCTAATGTTTGGGACATGTACTCCAGTGGGCTACATAATCACTTGTTCTTTTATGTCAGGTGAATGCCTAGTAAAGTTTTATCGAGTATACTGCCCCTTATAGCTTTCCCTAATGTTTGGGGCCTGTACTCCACTGGCCTGCAGTAAAATTGTTATCCAATGACCATCTAATATACCTCCAGCCACATAATCAATTGATGTTTTCTGTCCGGTGAATGCCTAATGTTTGGGGCCTGTACTTCACTGGCCTGCAGTAAAATTGTTATCCAATGACCGTCTAATATACCTTCAGCCACATAATCACTTGATCTTTTCTGTCCGGTGAATGCCTAATGTTTGGGACATATACTCCAGTGGGCTACAGTAAAATTTGTATCCATTGACCACATAATGTACCTCGAGCCACATAATCACTTGTTCTTTTATGTCAGGTGAATGCCTAATTTTTAGGACCCGTACTCCCGTGGCCTAAAATAAAAAATTTCTAGGATCCAGGGCACATTTTTGAGAATTTCCCTTTAAGACGCATAAAAATGGCCCCTGATTAAAATACATATATTTTGTGGGAATTTTTGTCATTGATCCCCCTTTTATATGTCACTGTCCATGTTGTGGGACTATTTGTTGACTTCTAGTAAGTATTTTGTGGCTGCAAATATGACCTGGTTTCCAGGTTCGCCTGCCATTAAAGTGAATGGGGCCCACCGTGAACCTTCCTGGCCATTGTTCGTCCATCACTACACACCAACTATTGGTGTTATTGGACAGAAATTGGTCAGATGATCTGTTAGTGTAATGCAACCTTTAGGGAAAAAAGTTATCAAAACCAGCTCTCGAATTAAATTATAGGACGCTCAAAAACAAAACAAAAAACGTTATTATGGTAAACGACTTTTAAAATACTAGATGGAGTATATTACAATCGCTATAGTGTTGATTCCTTTAATTAACAATATTGTAAACAAGGACAGGAGGCTACCATCAGGCAAATGATATGCCAGGACACTTGTCTCTCATTCACTGGCCATATGCTTCCTGGTATTGTCCCTGTTAAATATCATTAGTAAGGGTCTCGGCGGGGAGCCACCATGTACGCTGCATTAACACTGCTCTCTTGTTCAGTGCATTAGCAAGGATCCCTCAACCTCTCTGAAAATGTATCCCTCACTACTAGCTATATAAAATAATGTTGCAATCTGTCACCTATTGATACATTCTAAAGTAACTGGCTGAAGTCAAGTATAGGCTCTAGGCTCAATGCGTTTCTGGTTTACTTCAAAACCCTCATCAGGAGCCTTTTGATTCCTAGCATACTAGCCTACAATATGCATACATACATACAGACAGACAGACATGTATTAGCGCACGCCACCTCTTCATGTGGCGGCTCTTCCGGCAGTATAGTGTTATCCAAACCAACTCAGCTTATGTGAAAAAGTAATTGCCCCCTAAACTAACTGATTGTGCTGCCCTTGATAGCAATAACTGCAATCAAGCGTTTGGGATAATGGCATGTTTTTCACAGGACGAGAATCTAGCAGATTGTTGGGAAGAAAGCATTCCTTCCCGATAATCTGCTGATCTCTAGCGGGAGAGACCAATGCATTTACATGCATTGATCTCCCTTTACGCCAGAGTATTGGACGGAGCGATCGCTAATGCCATTTCTCTTCCCCATACTGTCTCATTGTTTCCCGGCAGCAGAGCGTGATTACACAGCACAATCTGCCACTGGGAAACAATAATCTTTTGTGCTGCACAAAAGATACAATTATCCGATGAACAAGAGTTTTGCTCATTCATAGGGTAATCGGCAGTGCTTTTACACCACCAGATCATTGTTACTAGTAACGCTGGTTAGCAATAATCTGTTCAATTGTCAGCCTGTGTAAAGGTCTCTTAACTGGCAATTAGTCTTTCACATTCCTCTTTCAAATTCCTCTGTGGAGGAATTTGAACCCACTCTTCTTTGCAGAATTGTTTTATTCAGCCACATTGGAGGATTTTTGAGCATGACCTGTTTAAGGTCATGCCACAGCATCTCAATTGGATTTAAGTCCAGACTGTGACTAGGCCAGTCCAAAACCTTCTTTTTTTTTATTATTATTATTTTTTTTATAGCCATTCAGTGGTGGACTTGCTGCTGTGCTTCGGATTATTGTCCTGCTTCAGAACCCAAGTACGCTTGAGCTTATGGTCACGAACTGATAAACTGATAAAAAATCACTTATGGTCTTATGAGGGGCACAAAATGTGAAATAAATTAAAACATTATTTAAAAAAAATATTGTAACAAAATAAAATAAAAAGCCATCACCTCTAGCCCACATTGTAGCTTCTATAATCCCTCTATAGTAAAACAATCATAAAGGAAAGAGGGCAGAATTTAAAAACATAGATGTCCTGTATGGGAAAATATGACACTTTACCTTGCCTATATTTATGGGGCGCTAATATACCTAGACTTTATATGCGTAATGTATATCAAAAGTCATCCCCCACTCAAATTTTGCATCACAACATCTGATTAGCTTTAAAAAGCTGTCGATGCAATAGGTGAATCAGAATTAATAAGATGCAATGGTCCATGTACTAACTCTAATGAAATAATTATCCACGCTAGTAGGAACTGTTTCTGAGAAGTGTTAAGAGCAAAAGCCAAACTCCATATAGTGGTAGGAAGAGGCAGCAGAAGCAACTGGTTTCTAATTGGAGTGAATTAGGAAAATGCTTGCCAGTGCAGACAGCTAAGAAGTGATGTGAAATCTCAGAAATATTAAATAAGCTGAGGATGAATGTCTATAATTAAACAAACTGAAATGAGCCAGGACGACAAGGAGGTAGAGACAAAACCCTTACTGCGTTGTTTCATTACAATTATGAATTATTGCTTACTTCCAAGATTTCAGCTCACGGTTAGCTTCTGTCAGTATTAAATATATGCACCCAATGGCTGCATCTGTACATTAGCAGCAAACACGGAGTAATAGTGGTCCTTCATCTAATTTATATACAAACACCATCAGTTATCTGTTTAAATATGCAGGTGCATGGTGTAATTTTCAGTTTTGGAAATGGTTCATTGCAGATGCTCAAGATGACCACATTGAGGACCAAGCTCTGTGACAAGTTTCGGAAATGAAATTAAGTGTCTACAATACCGGCTGCTGTTCTTGTTACACGTCACATCTATAAATGTGCCATGAATAGCATGTACCAGCACACCAAAACATTTAGAGCAAATTTTCCAATGAATCTCATAAATGGAGATGAGCCCATTGATTCTAACTAATCAACTTTGACCCCAAATTGCCATAAATTTGGGTCATATCCAAATTCAAATTTTTGGTCATTTGTTCCGGGCGAATTTCTGAGAATGGCACAATTTTTCAGATCAGAAGACGAGTGAAGGTGTGTGCATGCATTCTAGCTGGCATTTTCTGCCCCCCCCCCCCAAAAAAAAAAAAATGCTGACATTTTTTCTTCTTTTCTTTAACAAAAAAAATCCTATAGTGCAATTTGTTTTTTAAAGAAAATGTTTGTTACCAACAGCAGCCAAGTGTTTACCCATAGCAACATAAACTGTTGTCATTTTAAGATTACTCATAGGGGCGTGGCTTGATGAGCTACAGGGCGGCAGCACAGACCTAAGGGGTCGTTCACAGGAATTTTGCTTTTTTTTGCATTCCGTATACGGGACGTTTTTTGAGTTCCGTATACGGTCCATATACATAACCATTCATTTCAATAGTTCCTCAAAAAAAAAAAAATATTTACTTCGTATGGAATTCAATTCCTTATTTGCGTTTCCGAATTTTCTTGTGCTTCGTAATAAGTTGATTTTCCCTGAACTGACGGTAAAAATAAAAAATAAATCTTCCATTTGAGCATGAAGTGGTCTCCGTGGCCATCTTGCCTGAAGTTCCTGCACGAAATCTTGTGCGCAGTGACGTATGACGTAGCCACGCTGGCCGCCGTGGGATTTTTCAGGCAGGATTTTTCAATCAAATGGATGAGATAAATACAATAATTATTTTTTTTTTTTTTAAATTGCAAACACTAAAATGCTTTAATATGGATTTTAGATACCGTAATCTAATCTTTCTTAACTTCCTTCAATGTAAACACCACTATCTACCTACAAGGTGTTATGAAAAGATACTGAGTACACTCTGTTATCTATGAACTCTGCAGTAGACTTTCTGTTTTTTCTACTCCGCCATATGTTATTACGCTCCTTTGTAGAAGGAAGGGTTTACATAGACCCAAGAAGGGAGTTGTTCTTATTAATATTAAGAACTCTGTTTTCAACATAGTGGTAGGTTGTGGTGGCTCACTAGCAAGTAGTTAAGGTATGGTGCTGCAAGCTCATATAGAGGGAATCACCCCACCCTCTCTTAAAAGGCAAATGTAGTAATAGAATAATGAGCGAGCAGTCATACACTTGGCAACCAAATTGACATGTGCAGAAAATATTTATTAAATCCCCATAAAATACAAGTAATAAAATTTATAAGAACAATGTAGCAATAATATACAACATTACAATCACATATATTATGGTAGATATAATCGATACTATATTCGATAAAAATATATTCGATAGAAATATTCGATAAATTGAGTGGTAGAAAATTCAATGTTGAAATATTCGATGGAATATTCGATACCACTCAAATTGAGTGGTATCGAATATTCTATCGAATATTTCAACATTGAATTTTCTACCACTCAATTTATCGAATATTTCTATCGAATATATTTTTATCGAATATAGTATTGATCATATCTACCATAATATACAGTACAGACCAAAAGTTTGGACACACCTTCTCATTCAGAGTTTTCTTTATTTTCATGACTATGAAGGCATCAAAACTATGAATTAACACATGTGGAATTATATACATAGCAAACAAGTGTGAAACAACTGAAAATATGTCATATTCTAGGTTCTTCAAAGTAGCCATCTTTTGCTTTGATTACTGCTTTGCACACTCTTGGCATTCTCTTGATGAGCTTCAAGAGGTAGTCCCCTGAAATGGTATTCCAACAGTCTTGAAGGAGTTCCCAGAGATGCTTAGCACATGTTGGCCCTTTTGCCTTCACTCTGCGGTCCAGCTCACCCCAAACCATCTCAATTGGGTTCAGGTCCAGTGACTGTGGAGGCCAGGTCATCTGGCGCAGCACCCCATCACTCTCCTTCATGGTCAAATAGCCCTTACTTTCAAAGTTTTCCCAATTTTTCGGCTGACTGACTTACCTTCATTTCTTAAAGTAATGATGGCCACTCGTTTTTCTTTACTTAGCTGCTTTTTTCTTGCCATAATACAAATTCTAACAGTCTATTCAGTTGGACTATCAGCTGTGTATCCACCTGACTTCTCCTCAACGCCACTAATGGTCCCAACCCCATTTATAAGGCAAGAAATCCCACTTATTAAACCTGACAGGGCACACCTGTGAAGTGAAAACCATTTCAGGGGACTACCTCTTGAAGCTCATCAAGTGAATGCCAAGAGTGTGCAAAGCAGTAATCAAAGCAAAAGGTGGCTACTTTGAAGAACCTAGAATATGACATATTTTTAGTTGTTTCACACTTGTTTGTTATGTATATAATTCCACATGTGTTAATTCATAGTTTTGATGCCATCAGTGTAAATCTACAATTTTCATAGTCATGAAAATAAAGAAAACTCTTTGAATGAGAAGGTGTGTCCAAACTTTTGGTCTGTACTGTATGTGACTGTAATGTTGTATATTATTGCTACATTGTTCTTATAAATGATATTACTTGTATTTTATGGGGATTTAATAAATAATTTCTGCACATGTCAATTTGGTTGCCAAGTGTATGAGTGCTCGCTCATTTTCCTATTACTACATCTGTTTTCAACATGATTATCACACATTTAGATGGTAAAGTAGATATCTCAAATTTACAAGTATAATTATCTTCCATACACCATTACTACTATATATGACCCAAACAGTAATTACAGTCAGGTTCATAAATATTGGGACATTGACACAATTCTAACATTTTTGGCTGTATACCACAATGGATTTGAAATAAAACTAACAAGATGTGCTTTAACTGCAGACTGTCAGCTTTAATTTAAGGGTATTTACATCCAAATCAGGTGAACGGTGCAGGGATTACAACAGTTTGCATATGTGCCTCCCACTTGTTAAGGGACCAAAAGTAATGGGACAATTGGCTTCTCAGCTGTTCTATGGCTAGGTGTGTGCTATTCCCTCATTATCCCAATTACAATGAGCAGATAAAAGGTCCAGAATTCATTTCCAGTCTGCTATTTGCATTTGGAATCTGTTGCTGTCAACTCTCAAGATGAGATCCAAAGAGCTGTCACTATCAGTGAAGCAAGTCATCATTAGGCTGAAAAAACAAAACAAACCCATCAGAGAGATAGAAAAAACATTAGGCGTGGCCAAATCAACTGTTTGGAACATTGTTAAAAAAAAGGAACGCACCGGTGAGCTTAGCAACACCAAAAGACCCGGAAGACCACGGAAAACAACTGTGGTGGTTGACCAAAGAATTCTTTCCCTGGTGAAGAAAACACCCTTCACAACAGTTGGTCAGATCAAGAACACTCTCCAGGAGGTAGGTGTATGTGTGTCAAAGTCAACAATCAAGAGAAGACTTCACTAGAGTGAATACAGAGGGTTCACCACAAGATGTAAACCATTGGTGAGCCTCAAAAACAGGAAGGCCAGATTAGAGTTTGCCAAACGACATCTAAAAAAGCCTTCACAGTTCTAGAACAACATCCTATGGACAGATGAGACCAAGATCAACTTGCACTAGAGTGATGGGAGGAGAAGAGTATGGAGAAGGAAAGGAACTGCTCATGATCCTAAGCATACCACCTCATCAGTGAAGCATGGTGGTGGTAGTGTTATGGCGTGGGCATGTATGGCTGCCAATGGAACTGGTTTTCTTGTATTTATTGATGATGTGACTGCTGACAAAACCAGCAGGATGAAATCTGATGTGTTTCGGGCAATATTGTCTGCTCATATTCAGCCAAATGCTTCAGAACGTATTGGACGGTGCTTCAACAGTAGTGATGAGCGGCAGGTGCCATATTCGATTTTGACGAAATTCGTGAATATTCTATAGAATATTAGTTTCATATTCGTCGAAATCGAATATTCATCATTATTCTAGTTATCGCGATTAATATGCGATTTAAATAATCGCGTATTGCGATTTTAACTTAAGGCTACTTTCCTATTAGTTTGATATCTAGAATTAGCGAAGATGATGAATATGACGAATGTATTCGTCATATTCCTCAAAACGAAGATAACGAAATATTCTCCATCTTCGTTTTAGCTCCATATTCGTCAACTTCGCTAATTCTAGCAATCAAATAGGAAAGTTGACTATAGAGACAGCTAAGTTTAATTCGCTATGCGATTATATTACTTTGCTTTTTTTTATTTTTATTGAATAGTTAAATACTTGATTATTATAATGATTCTATTTATAAAAGAAAAAGCTAAGTAATATAATCGCATAGCGAATTAAACACAGCTGTCTCTATAGTCAACCTTCCTATTTGATTGCTAGAATTAGCGAAGTTGACGAATATGGAGCTAAAACGAAGATGGAGAATACTTTGTTATCTTCGTTTTGAGGAATATGACGAATACATTCGTCATATTCGCTAATTCTACCAAGCCAACCATAGTAAACCAGGTCTAAGTTGAAATCGCAATTCGATTAATTCAAGTTATAATAATCAAATTGCGATTTCAACTTAGCACTGCTATATTCCATATTAGGCTAGAATTAACGAGTATGGAATATAGCAGTGCTAAATTGAAATCGCAATTTGATTATTATAACTTGAATTAATCGCATTGCTATTTCAACTTAGACCTGGTTTACTATGGTTGGCTTGGTAGAATTAGCGAATATGACGAATGTATTCGTCATATTCCTCAAAACGAACATAACAAAGTATTCTCCATCTTCGTTTTAGCTACCTATTCGTCAACTTCGCTAATTCTAGCAATCAAATAGGAAGGTTGACTATAGAGACAGCTGTGTTTAATTCGCTATGCGATTATATTACTTTGCTTTTCTTTTTTTTCATAAATAGAATCATTATAATAATCCAAGAATTATTTATAACTATTCAAATTTTTTCTTTAAATCAAAGTAATATAATCGCATAGCGAATTAAGCTTAGCTGTCGCTATAGTCAACTTTCCTATTTGATTGCTAGATGGCCTCAACTAATGGCCTCAACTAATATTTGGTGGAAGTTGGTATATCAAACCCATTAATCAGTATTTTGTGGAAGCAGGAATATCACAGCCCTCAATCAGTATTTAGTGGAAGCAGGTATATCAAACCCCTTAATCAGTATTTTGTTGAAGCAGGTATGTTGCAGACCTCAATCAATATTTGGTGGAAACAGGTATATCGAACCCCTTAATCAGTATTTTGTGGAAGCAGGTATATCTCAGCCCTCAATCAGTATTTTGTGGAAGCAGGTATATTGCAGACCTCAATCAAAATTTGGTGGAAGCAGGTATTTCAAACCCCTTAATCAGTATTTTGTGGAACCAGGTATATTGCACCCATTTATCAGTATTTTGTGGAACCAGGTATATCAAACCCCTTAATCAGTATTGTGTAAACAGGTATCTTGCAGGCCTCAATCAATATTTGGTGGAAACAGGTATATCGAACCCCTTAATCAGTATTTTGTGAAAGCAGGTATATCCCAGCCATCAATCAGTATTTTGTGGAAGCAGGTATATCAAACCCCTAAACCCCTTTAACCCTGGGTCAGTTTTAACCTTTTAGGACCAGGCAATTTTTTGCAAATCTGACATGTGTCACTTTAAGTGGTAATAACTTTAAAAACACTTTTACTGGGGGCAGAGCTAGCGCCGGATGGTGATGGCCGCCTGAAGTTACTGCTCCGTGCACTACAGAGTCCTTTCAGCCTGGTATCACCGCGATAACCATCAAATATGGTCAAGATCGGTAATCCCAAGACAGGGGAACATACCAGCCACCCGAAGTCAGTGGTAAATAGCGGAGATATGTAGAAATTTATAAAGAAAGCTGCTGCCACATGTGTCTCCAAGATGGCGCCGACGACTCCGCGAGCAGCGAGCCAGAGACAGCAAGAGGAAGCAGGCTCAGCAAGCGGAGGGGATATTGATTCGGACAACCTCCCTATATCTCAATCATACCTAAAAGTAATTCTGTCAACCTCACTATCCTCAGCACTGGAACCACTGACCACTGACTTAACGGCCATAAAGTAAGATGTCCGCCATGTAGGAACAAGAGTAGAATCCTTAGAAGACTCTCAAGCAATAATCCTCCAGCATCAGGCTGCAGTAACGCAGCGCTTGCAAATCTACCAATCTAACCTAAACAACATATATAATGTGATCGAAGTTCAAGAAAATCGTGGGAGACGTAGTAATCTGCGGTTCCGTGGAATCCCAGAAACGGTTGGCGCTGGTGATATCCCAAATACAATCGCACAAGTATGTCTGCAACTTTTAGGCCCAGATTCTGCCCATGAAATCATACTAGAGAGGGCACATAGAGCCCTTCACCCGAAGCCACCTCTATCTGAACCACCATGAGACGTTAGGAATTGCCAAAAGACCACCATGAGATGTTAAGAATTGCCAAGGCAAGATCCCTTGGAAAGACAACGCATTCCCAAGTCTGCTAGGGACAAAAGGGACAAAAGGAATGCTACTCCCAGAAGA
Organism: Bufo bufo; assembly: GCF_905171765.1. Taxonomy (NCBI): domain Eukaryota; kingdom Metazoa; phylum Chordata; class Amphibia; order Anura; family Bufonidae; genus Bufo; species Bufo bufo. The sequence continues at coordinate 561,747,440 of NC_053392.1, read as the reverse complement.
CTCCCAATAGGAGACTGATCTAACTAAACCTTACGCAATGGAGGCAATTTCTCTAACCTAAATGTTATCCTCCAGATATTATACCTATAATGGGCTCTAGCCCTTTACCTTACTGGCTCAATCTTTTAGGATTATCCATCCCCCTTTCTTTTCTCCACCTGTCTGGACTTTCCGAATCTTTGACCTGATCCTTATTTTTACCGTAGGGTGTTGTAACACACTACTGTTTTTTTTTACCCCTTTATCTACCTACCTATTCCTGTCACTTCTTTCTCAATGGTACAAGTTTCACTCAAAAGGCTATCTATGCTTAGCTTAGCCTTATGTTTTATAACCTGTTTACGTTTATTTTGTTCTGATTCTGTTTTTGTTGCAGTGAGTGCTTCCTAACATATGTCTCTCCAGAAATGACACAGTGGAACCCTCATGAATCCCCTTTGCTTCACCCAGGAAAGCTGAGTATATATTTCCTTATGACATATCATATAGAGCAGAAGCATTACCCTTCTGTACAACCATCTCAACATGGCTAGTCTCAAAATAGTTTCTTACAATGTGAAGGGATTTAACTCGCCATCTAAGAGATGCCAGATCCTTTCACATTTGAAGAAAACGGATTACTCTGTCCTCCTTTTGCAAGAGACCCATTTTACATTCAACCATTACCCAAACCTTTCTTACTCTCGGTTTCCTACCTGGTTCCATTGTGGATCAGATTCTTCAGCCTCCAGGGGTGTAAGCGTGGGATTCAGCAGAGATTTACCTTTTCAACACTGTCACCATATCCAAGACAGTGAAGGCAGATATATTGTAGCGAAAGGCAAAATAGCCAATCAAACATACACGTTCATCAATATTTATGCCCCTAATGTGAATCAGATTATTTGGTTTAAATCTCTTTCCCCAATAATAGAATCCTTCAGGGAAGGTGAAGTAGTACTGAGAGAAGATTACAATTTCAGCGCAGGTTTTAAAGGGGTTGAGTTGAATATAAACTCCGTCAGCAATGTGGAGAGAGCGTGTATGACTACGTCCATGTATGTGGAGAGTGCGTGTCTGACTGCGTCCATGGCTGCAGTATGAAAGGTACAGAGGCTAAAATACTTGTGGATATGTAGAGGTAAATCAGACGGGTCTATTACAATTGCAGCGCAGGTTTTAAAGGGGTTGAGTTGAATATAAACTCCGTCAGCAACTGTAAATGTAAAAAAACAAAGTCGTGCTAAAAATGACAGTAAATACAGTAAATAAAAAGTCACAAAATAGCCATATAAGAGGGGTTTGCACAGGAGGAGGCGGTTTGTGAAGAAATGTGTAAGTGTGTGTGGGGCCCCGTACCGAAATTTGCTGTGGGGCCCAGTCAGTTCTAGTTACGCCTCTGTATGTGAAGAGTATGTGTATGAGTGCGTCCATGTATGTGGAGAGTGTGTGTATGAGTGCGTCCATGTATATGTGGAGAGTGCGTGTATGAGTGCATCTATGTATATGGTGAGCGCATGTATGAATGCATCTATGTATATGTTGAGTGCGTGTATGAGTGTGTCCATGTATGTGGAGAGTGTGTGTATGAATGCATCTATGTATATGTTGAGTGTGTGCATGACTGCGTCCCTGTATGTGAAGAGTGCATCCATGTATGTGGAGAGTGTGTGTATGACTGCGTTCATGTATGTGGAGAGTGTGTCTATCACTGCGTCCATGTATGTGGAGAGTGCGTGTATGACTGCATCCATGTATGTGGAGAGTGCGTGTATGACTGCATCCATGTTTGTGGAGAGTGCGTGTATGACTGCATCCATGTATGTGGAGAGTTTGTGTATGACTGCATCCATGTATGTGGAGAGTGCATGAATGACTGCATCCATGTATGTGGAGAGTGCATGTGTGACCGCAGGGATCAGAAACATCAAAGTGCCTATATTTCGATGTTAACCCCCCCCCCTGCAGCCCTCTGTGTTTTTGTGCCTGCGGGCGCAGCGGCGGGGAGGATTGCAGGCGGTGCAAGAGGCGGGCGGCAGTGTGGGGGGCGGGTGCGTGATCTTCCGCCCGCCGCTTGTTTATTCTCAGGATGACCGAACGGTCTGTGCCTTTGCAGCCCCCGGACAGGATGGGGTCACAGAGGGAGGGAGCCCCCCTCCCTCCCTTCCCCATCTGCTCAGTTGTGGCAGACGGGGAAGGTTCCCATGGCAACAGGACGCCTTCTCAGGCATCCTGCTGTCCATGGTGCTGAACAGATCTGTGCTAAAGGCAGAGATCTGTTCAGACAAAGTGTGAGTGAAATACAGTGCAGTACACTATATAGTGTACTGAACTGTATTATACAGACATCAGACCCACTGGATCCTCAAGAACCAAGTGGGTCTGGGTAGAAAAAAAAGTGAAAAAAAACACATTTATCTCTGATTAAAAATTAAAAAAATAAAATTCCCTACACATGTTATTTATCACCGCGTCCGTAACGACCCGATCTATAAAACGGTCATGTTACATTCTCCGCACGGTGAACGCAATATTTTGCCCACCTTACTTCCCAAAAAAGGTAATAAAAGTGATCAAAAAAGTTTGTACACCAAAATAGTACCATTCAAACCGTCGTCTCATCGCGCAAAAAATGAGCCCCTACATGAGACAATGGCCCAAAAAATAAAAAAAACTATGGCTCTCAGACTATGGAGACACTAAAAAAAGTTTTTTGGTTTCAAAAATGATATTATTGTGTAAAACTTTAATAAATTTAAAAAAGTAAAAACCTGCTCTATAAAAATAGCACATGATCTAATCTGTCAGATGAACGTTGTAAATAATAAAAAATTAAAACGGTGGCAAATTTTCCATTTTAATAAATTTTTTCCCATAACAAAGCAAGGGTTAACAGCCAAACAAAACTCAATATTTATTGCCCTGATTCTTTAATTTACAGAAACACCCCATATGTGGTCGTAAACCTCTGTACGGGCACACGGCAGGACGCAGAAGGAAAGGAATGCCATATGGATTTTGGAAGGCAGTTTTTGCTGGACTTGTTTTTTGACACCATGTCCCATTTGAAGCCCCCCCGATGCACCCCTATAGTAGAAACTCCAAAAATTGACCCCATTTAAGAAACTACACCCCTCAAGGTATTCAAAACTGATTTTACAAACTTTGTTAACCCTTAAATTGTTCCACAAGAGTCAATGGCAAATGGAGCTAAAATTTCAGAATTTCTATTTTTTGTTACTTTGCTTCACAAAAAGTGTAATATAGAGCAACCAAAAATCATATGTACCCTGAAATAGTACCAAAAAAGATGCCACCTTATACCGTAGTTTCCAAAATGGGGTCACGTTTTTGGAGTTTCTACTCTAGGGGTTCATCAGGGGGCTTCAAATGGGACATGGTGTAAATAAACCAGTCCAGCGAAATCTGCCTTCCAAAAACCACACGGCGTTCCTTTCCCTCTATGCCCTGACGTGGGGCCGTACAGTGGTGTATGACCACATATCGGGTGTTTCTGTAAACCGCAGAGTCAGGGCAATAAATATAGAGTTTTGTTTGGCTGTTAACCGCTTCACGTCCGCCCATAGGATATAAACGTCCTATGGGTGGACGTCTATTTCTGAAAGCACGTTTTAGAACGTCCTTTCAGAAATAGCAGCTGCACGCTAATCGTGCAGCTGCTGATCGGGTTGCCCGCTGTCAGTGACAGCAGGGCAACCCTAAGACAAGGCAGGGACAGTGCCCATGTGTCCCTGCCTTCTAGATCGCTGCAGACACAGCGCTCACCGAGCGCTGTGTCTGCAGAGAAGGAAGCGCTATGCGCTTCATGTTCCGGCCCGGCGGTCATGTGACCGCCGGGACCGGAGAGTGCAGGGGCTGTGTGAGGTCTCTCAGAGACCTCGATCAGCCCTGCTCTGAGGCTGTACAGCGCTGGATTGCTGCTGTACAGCCTCTCTGGGGGTGCATTTGTCTTGTAACTGGGGCTACTATGTCAGCCCCAGTTACAGGAGAAATCAACTGTGAAAAAAAAAAAAAAGTGAAGCAAATGTCCCCCAGAGGTCTTGTATGACCTTATGGGGGATGAAAAGTGTAAAATAAAAAAAATAAAAATAAAAGGTTGAAAATAAAAAAATAAAAAAAAGTTCCACATGTAAAAAAAAAAAAGTCCCCAAGTAAGGAATGAAAAAAAAAAGTTAAAAATAGAAAAAATAAAAAAAAGTATACATATTAGTTATTGCCGCGTCCGTAAAAACCAGCTCTATAAAAATATCACATGACCTAACCCCTCGGGTGAACACCGTAAAAAAAAAAAAAACTGTGTCAAAACAAGCAATTTTTGTCACCTTGCATCACAAAAGGTGCAACACCAAGTGATCAAAAACGCGTATGTCCCACAAAATAGTACCAATAAAACCGTCACCTCATCCCGCAAAAAATGAGCCCCTACATAAGAAAATCTCTCAAAAAATAAAAAAACTATAGCTCTTAGAACATGGAGACACTAAAACATCATTTTTTTGGTTTCAAAAATACTATTATTGTGTTAAAGTGAAACAAATAAAAAAAAGTATACATATTAGGTATTGCCGCGTCCGTAAAAACCAGCTCTATAAAAATATCCCATGACCTAACCCCTCGGGTGAACACCGTAAAAAAAAAAAAAAAAAAAAAAACTGTGTCAAAACAAGCAATTTTTGTCACCTTGCATCACAAAAGGTGCAACACCAAGTGATCAAAAATGCGTATGTCCAACCAAATAGTACCAATAAAACCGTCACCTCATCCCGCAAAAAATGAGCCCCTACATAAGAAAATCTCTCAAAAAATAAAAAAACTATAGCTCTCAGAACATGGACACATTAAAACATAATTTTTTTGTTTCAAAAATGCTATTATTGTGTAAAACTTTAATAAATGAGAAAAAGTATACATATTAGGTATCGCCACGTCCGTAACGATCTGCTCTATAAAAATGTCACTTGACTGAACCCCTCAGGTGAACGCTGTAAAAATAAATAAATAGAAACTGTGCTAAAACAACCAATTTTTTGGTCACCTTGCCCCATAAAGTGTTATAATGAATGATCAAAAAATCATATGTACCCAAAAATAGTACTAATAAAACTGGCACCTTATCCCCTAGTTTCCAAAATGGGGTCACTTCTTGGGAGTTTCTACTGTAAGGGTGCATCAGGGGGCTTCAAATGGGACATGGCATCTAAAAACCATGTGGAGTTCCTTTTCTTCTGTGCCCTGCTGTGTGCCCATACAGCAGTTTATGACCACATGTGGGGTGTTTCTGTAAACCGCAGAATCTGGGTAATAAATATTGAGTTTTGTTTGGCTGTTAACCATCGATGTGTTAAAGAAAAAAATTGATTAAAATGGAAAATCTGCCAAAAAAGTGAAATTTAAAAATTTGATCTCCATTTTCCTTTAATTCTTGTGGAACGCCTAAAGGGTTAACAAAGTTTGTAAAATCGGTTTTGAATACCTTGAGGGGTGTAGTTTCTACAATGGGGTCATTTATGGGGTATCCACTATGTAGGCCCCACAAAGTGACTTCAGACCTGAACTGGTCCTTATAAAGTGGGTTTTGGCAATTTTCTTATAAATTTGAAGAATTGCTTCTAAATTTCTTAGCCTTCTAACGTCCTAAAAAAATAAAATGACATTTCCAAAATTATGCCAACATAAAGTAGACATATGGGGAATGTTAAATAATAAATATTTTATGAGTTATCACTTTCTGTTTTAAAAGCAGAGAAATTGAAATTTAGAAAATTGCGAATTTTTAAAATTTTTGGGTAAATTTGAGATTTTTTCATAAATAAAGGTGAAATATTTTGACTCAAATTTATGATTATCATGAAGTACAATGTGTCACGAGAAAACAATCTCTGAATGACTTGGATAAATAAAGGCGTTCCAAAGTTATTACCACATAAAGTGAGATATGTCAGTTTTGCAAAATTTGGCCTGGTCAGGAAGGGGGCAAATGGCCCAGATGGCAAGTGGTTAAAGGGAGTCTGTCATCAAAGTTTCACCTTTTTAACCTTTCCCATAGCTTTCTAGCAGCCTTACAGTTAATAAAAACATTACCTTTATGAGCAATCCTGGACTTATTAAACCGGCAAAAAACATCTTAGTAGCATATGCAAATGAGGGCTCGCAAGTGGCCAGGGGCGGAGTTACCCTCGTAAGTGCCCATTTTTATAAATAGAAATGATTTTTTTTACTCCATTTTACCAGTGTTATGAAGTACAATATGTGACAAAAAAAACAATCTCAGAGTGGCCTGGATAAGTAAAAGCATTTTAAAATTATCACCACATAAAGTGACACTGGTCAGATTTGCAAAAAATGGCCAAGTCCTTAAGGTGAAATAGGGCTGAGTCCTTAAGGGGTTAAGTCATTTACCTATCCACATTTGTTTGCAGAGCACTTGCCATGCTCTTAACCACATTTTGACGCCATTTGCAGCCCTCTAGCCCTTTCCATGACATTTTTACAGCCATTTTAGTGCTCAAAAGTTCAGGTCCCCATTGACTACCATGGGGTTCGGGTTCGGGGTCAAGTTCAGGTCCCGAACTCTTACTTTTTTCCGAAGTTCATCCGAACTCGTCGAACCCGAACATCCAGGTGTCCGCTCAACTCTAGTGCTAACATCTTTCATGCCCCTACTTTATGAGAATCATTACTGTTCCTGTATCATGAGATATTGGTAATTATAATTAGATCTTATTGGTAGGTTTTGATTCTTTACATTTTTGGTTAGTCAAGGTCCGCATATCCCTGCTTTAGGTTCTTTTGTATTAGATGTATCATTTTTCCATCCTTTCTCTCCTATTCTGATCATGTGATATAAGATGCTATTGTATTTAATAAAAACATACTGTATATTTTTTATACAAATTCCATTAGTTTTGGTTTTGTGTTTTCAGGTGGTTTAAGTGTTTTAACTATGGATATATGTTGAATATGGTTATTTATGAGGTACTTGTAGGTTTACACTATATTAGGAAGTCCCATAAAAGTGCATCGAGAGTGCTATTTTTGAAACAGCCACAGGAGTGAATGGAGGGTGGTTTCTCTTGTGCAGTGTGCTTCCCTTCACTTCAATGTCTTATATATGAATGCCCCTTTGTAGGGGTTTTCCAGGCATGATTTTAAATGGCCCCCAGCAACCTGTCCTAGAATATGAGCAGGACTGGTTGCATTTGCTTGCAGACATGCCTAGGTAATGGGGCCTCTCTTTGGCACTTGCATATACTACTTATTGGTGAATTTTCCTATCTGGCTTCGCCATGATGGCATATAATAGGCAGGATCACATCATTACAATCTATGGTACAGCAGTGTACTGTGTAGTGAGGCCCAATCCTCTCACCTCTGCAAGTGGAATCAACCAGTCCTGCTCACATTCTGGGACAGGTTGCTGGGGGCCATTTTAAATCATACCCAGACAACCTCTTTAAGTGTTCTGTTTATTGTACAATACTGGCAACACAGTAAAATTAAATTTAACCCTACAATTTTATATTTTTTCATTTCATCAAGGATATGCTGTGGTCAAACTATTACATACACTGAAGTCTTGGTCAGGTGTAAGTAAGGTATTTATACTTATCTGCCATTGAGATAGTCGTCAAACATAAGGGTTGATACTACAGAAAAGACACTAATTAATTAAATTAATTACTTGTTGCAAGGACAGAGAGGTGCCAAACCATTGGATGGCAATATAGTAGAGTCCTTAATAGGATCAAAGACACAGAAAATTTTTGCACATAAGAACAAGGTCACAGATAATAGCAAAGTGAAGGCGGTACAATATCCTTCTCTTTGATATACTGTAGATTGTGCGCCTGAGCTGATGGATTGACCTCCTGGAGACTAATGCATTGAACTAAGTAACTAATGTGGAGGTGAATGCTACTTTCTGATTCAAAGATAGATAAAATGTTAAGAATAAGTTCAAGGTCAAAGTTTCAAAAAGCAACGATAGACAATAAAGTGGTTTTCAAGATCACTGGAAAATCTATCCAAGGTAATCTTTCCATCCAATGACGTGGGAGCCATATATGGCTCTTGAATTATCAGCTGTTGGTAGATGTGAATACTATTGTATGTTAGTGACATCATGTGTCATATCATTACAAGGACTGTGGCCAGAGTCAAAACTGTATCCTTTGCGGTTAATGCTAATATAGTGTTCAGTGTTACCTGATCATTAATAATGTCGCAAACATAAAATTTTCCGTTTGCGAACGCCGAACGCGAATTTCTGCAAATGTTCGTGAACGGGCGAACCGGGCGAACCGGCATAGACTTCAATAGGCAGGCAAATTTTAAAACCCACAGGGACTCTTTCTAGCCACAGTAGTGATGGAAAAGTTGTTTCAAGGGGACTAACACTTGGACTGTGGCATGCCGGAGGGGGATCCATGGCAAAACTCCCATGGAAAATTACGTAGTTGACGCAGAGTTGGATTTTAATCCATAAAGGGCATAAATCACCTAACAATCCAATTTTTTTTTTAACAACGTGGTTTAAAACATCCAGTGTGTGTATACGATCAGGTATGATGTTGTATCGATCAGGTAGTGTAAGGGTTACGCCCGCTTCACAGACATTGACAGACCAAACTGAATGACACCCTGTAACAGTATAAGTGGAAGTCTAGCCACTAGCCAGCGGCCACAATACAGTCTGTGTGGGCCTGACACACACGGGCTTGCAAATGGGATTAGATCACAGAAAAATATTAAATATAATTTTTATTTATCTGCAAGGTACTGTCTGTGACACCCTGTATGAATGGTGTGCACACAGTACTGTCTGTTAGCCTGCAGCCTCTCACACACGGGCAGGCAACTGCAATATATGTATATATAAAATAAAATAAAAAGCAGACTGATGTACCAGCCCTGAAATGGGCTTTTTTGGGTGCTGTCAGGATGCTGTCCTTACAGCAGATGAGTCTGTGGACACAGAACACTGCCCTAGCTAACGCTTTCCCTATTGAATCAGCAGCAGCTACACTGTCCCTCCTCTCACTGAGAATGCAGATTCCGAATGAATCTAAAATGGATGCTGTCCAGGAGGTGGGAGGGTCTGGGAGGGAGGGTCTGCTGCTGATTGGCTGGAATGTGTCTGCTGACTGTGAGGTACAGGGTCAAAGTTTACTCAATGATGATGTATAGGGGGCGGACCGAACATCGCATGTGTTCGCCCGCCACGGCAAACGTGAACAAGCTATGTTTGCCGGGAACTATTCGCCGGCGAACTATTCGGGCCATCTCTACTGATCATATCTGTAATAAGTTTACTCAATGAGGCTCAACACTATTTGCTGTATTTAGAAGGGGCTTGAGATCTTAAACAGTTTGGGGACCTATGATTTACGGTATTTCAAATTGACATTGTCTTTTTAACTCGGCTATAGTATGCCTGAAATAAAAATCCTTTCTAATCACAAAATAAATGGTGCAAAAGTGATACCATTAATTATCTTACAAGGGTTGTTCCATGAAAAATACTCAACATCTTCAATCCAACCTGGGTTTGAATGCTTTTGCAATTATATGTAATTAAAAATGTAGTATGGCCATGGAGTTATTCAGTGGAATCTACCGGTAAAACTCGAAAAATTTGAATATCGTGCAAAGTTCATTTATTTCAGTAATGCAACTTAAAAGGTGAAACTAACATATGAGATAAATCACTGAAGAAAATGCACCAAAAGGATATGTCACTGACTAAACTAGCTGGTCATACAAGCAGATATTAAAAGCTGAGACTTCCGCCAATATGTTCCTGTCAGGAAGATATCGGAGCCCATCATTGCACCACGTCACGGTCACTCAGCATGGCAAAGGGTCCTACCACTACGCTAACTATGGTGTGAACACGGTCTGAAGGTGATGTGATCCAGCTCACAGCCCAGCCTGCACACAAATGCCTAGCAGGACAGCCAGTGCAATGTGAACAAAGCAGGACCGTGAGCCCCACCCATATCAGACCATGTGATGAAGGATTCCAGGTGCAAAGGAATGTTCAATTGCCAAATGAAGGCACATTCAAGACATATAAAACAAAATCACTGTAGAATTGCAGTGGCCAATATGGCGGAACTGCTCAGACCCCAAACACTGTAGCGTGTTTCTCATTGGGCGAGCAGTCCCATCGCATGTGAACCACAGAAATATCGTGGCAGATATGGAGGAGCTGCTCAAACCCCAAACACTGTAGCGTGTTTCTCATTGGGGGAGCAGTCCCACCGCATGTGGACCGCAGCAAACGACCATCCTTTGTACGCATTAATTGCTCGGGATGGTCGTTTGCTGCGGTCCACATGCGGTGGGACTGCTCCCCCAATGAGAAACACGCTACAGTGTTTGGGGTTTGAGCAGCTCCTCCATATCTGCCACGATATTTCTGTGGTTCACATGCGATGGGACTGCTCGCCCAATGAGAAACACGCTACAGTGTTTGGGGTCTGAGCAGTTCCGCCATATTGGCCACTGCAATTCTACAGTGATTTTGTTTTATATGTCTTGAATGTGCCTTCATTTGGCAATTGAACATTCCTTTGCACCTGGAATCCTTCATCACATGGTCTGATATGGGTGGGGCTCACGGTCCTGCTTTGTTCACATTGCACTGGCTGTCCTGCTAGGCATTTGTGTGCAGGCTGGGCTGTGAGCTGGATGACATCACCTTCAGACCGTGTTCACACCATAGTTAGCGTAGTGGTAGGACCCTTTGCCATGCTGAGTGACCGTGACGTGGTGCAATGATGGGCTCCGATATCTTCCTGACAGGAACATATTGGCGGAAGTCTCAGCTTTTAATATCTGCTTGTATGACCAGCTAGTTTAGTCAGTGACATATCCTTTTGGTGCATTTTCTTCAGTGATTTATATAATTGTATTTTCATCCGCACAATGCTCTGCCTGTGCAGGATGCTTTTGTGGTGCATGTGGACCGCGCTGGCGTCCTCCTTTGTACGCATTAATTGCTCGGGATGGTCGTTTGCTGCGGTCCACATGCGGTGGGACTGCTCCCCCAATGAGAAACACGCTACAGTGTTTGGGGTTTGAGCAGCTCCTCCATATCTGCCACGATATTTCTGTGGTTCACATGCGATGGGACTGCTCGCCCAATGAGAAACACACTACAGTGTTTGGGGTCTGAGCAGTTCCGCCATATTGGCCACTGCAATTCTACAGTGATTTTGTTTTAACATATGAGATAGACTCATTACATGCAAAGCGAGATATTTCAAGCCTTTATTTGTTATAATTTGGATGATTATGGCTTACAGCTTCTGAAACCCCACTCACAATTTTGAGGTCCCCTTTGCTCAGGGGGTATGGATTAATTAGCTGACTAGAGTGTGACACTTTGAACCTAGAATATTGAACCTTTTCACAAAATTCTAATTTGAAGCTGCATTAATGCAATTCCTTTTAATTTGCATTACTGAAATAAATGGACTTTTGCACAATATTCTAATTATTCGAGTTTTACCTGTATATGTACCTACTGTTTGTTATTTTCATTATTTCTACAGTACATCCACCTCAGTAACATCATTGAGAAGGACACAGATGCTTAATTCCATCCTTCAACAGACACCAGCTGTATGGCCTCATGCACACGACCGTTTTTATTTGCGGTCCGCAAAACGTATTTCCGTTGTTCCGTGATCCGTGACCGTTTTTTCTTCCGTGGGTCTTCCTTGATTTTTGGAGGATCCACGGACATGAAAAGTGAAAAAAAAAACTAAGTCAAGTTTGCATTGAAAATGATAGGAAAAACGGACACGGATCACGGACACGGATCACGGACGCGGATGACTAACTTGTGTGCATCCGTGATTTTTCACGGACCCATTGACTTGAATGGGTCCGTGAACCGTTGTCTGTGAAAAAAATAGGACAGGTCATATTTTTTTCACGGACTGGAAAAACGGATCACGGATGCGGAAGCCAAACGGTGCATTTTCCGATTTTTCCACGGACCCACGGCCGAACAACGGCCGCGGATGCACACAACGGTCGTGTGCATGAGGCATATCTATTGTTAGAAGCTGTGGCAGTTACTGGGAAAGTAATGCAAATAAGAATAGAATATGGCGGCACTGCTAAAATATGTCAGGTAAGTGAAATCGGCCCCGTGTACTGGCTAGATGTCAGCAACGCAGTAAACATATTCTTCGTGCGTGGTGCTCAGCATGGAAAGGAGAGGCAGGGTCAAATGCAACAATGTAGAATAAATCACTAAAAGAGTATGCGGCACTTACCGAAGTTCCCAGTTACTGGGAAAGAGTCACAACAGAAAGGATATGCCCCCCCCCCCCCCCCCTTTAGAAAGGACACACCTCTATGCTGTGATAGGTAGAGAGAGCTGCAGCAGAAAGGACACACTGCAGAGGGATGTCTATTATTATATACACCTACAGGAATATGAGTGGGGTCAGTGGGAATGCCCCACATCAACACATAAATCCCTAAAAAAGCATGGAAAAAAAAACAATTTAATCGTAGAAAGAGGAGGAACATATACAAACATTAAAAGTCAGCTTTAGCTCCTCTGAGGCTGATACTGATGTCCAGTGAGACACTATGGATGGTGATTCTGCATGTGAAACTACTGTCACTACTAATTAGAGGTGATCAAATCTATTCGCAGATTTGGAGATTCGTTATGAATATCTAGTTTTTAGGTACCAAATTGAACCCGGATCTTTTCTGGTTTGATTCAGACGAATCGGGAGCGCATATGTCACGCCTTGTCCTGTGAATGTGCGGAGATCTGTCAGACTGGCTGCACGTCTGACTTCTTGGTTTGTTTTTATTTGGATTTGAGTTGGATCCACCTTCCCTCAGGTGTACTGGGTTTTATTGTTAGGGAGGCTATTTATCTCTCCTTCCCCCCGAGTGGCCTATGCGGGTTATAGTTATTTTCCTGGGAGCTCTTGATTTGTGGTGGATCGTCTGCTCAAGATAAGTCCTCTCCTTCATTTCCCTTTGTGTGTTTTAGCTAGGCCTCTAGGGAGATGCTTGCTTCTTCCTGGTTTGAAGAAGCAGGTTGCCTCTTACCTTTTCCCTGCTGCTTAGGGTTTGCCCAGGGAGTTCAGGTTTAGGCACGAGGGCATGTGCATATCCACCCTAAGAGTATGCACATGGGTACAGCAGCTTACGGAAAGCTTTTAGGGATCGCTAGGAGGTGAACCTTTCTCCCTAGCTTTTGGGCCTAGTCGTTTGTTCAGTTTGTTTTCCGGTGTTTGGTTGTTTCCCTGCTTATCTACCTGTCGTGACATTATAACCCACCAAAAAACATATTCCTGCTGTTTGTGAAATGAAGGCTATGGATGCCTTGGTTGATCGCATGCAGGGATTATCGCTGGAGGTTGCTGATCTCCGCAGTTCTGTTGCACGATGTCAGAATGCTCTGGCGTCTGGCGCCGTTAGAGGAAATCAGGTCTGCTTAGAGCCTAAAGTCGCTCTCCCTGATAGGTTCTCAGGGGGTGGTGATGACTTTATACGGTTCAGGGAGTCCTGCAGGTTGTATTTTCATCTGCGGCTGTTGTCATCTGGTGACGAGAATCAAAGAGTGGGGATCATTATATCTCTGCTGAAAGGGGATGCGCAGTCCTGGGCTTTTTCTCTGCCAACCGGTTAACCATCCCTCAAGGTCGGTGGATTTTTTAGAGCCTTGGGCTTGATTTATGATGACCCAGACCGCGTCTCTATGGCTGAATCTAAGCTGCGCAGTTTGTTACAGGGAGAGTCGTATTGTGCAGAATTTAGAAGATGGGCAACTGACTCTGGATGGAATAATCCTGCACTCCGGAGTCAGTTTTGTCAGGGGCTATCTGAGAGGTTGAAAGATGCCCTTGCTTTTCATGAGTATCCCGATTCATTGGAGACTGCCATGTCTTTGGCAGTGCGGCTTGATAGACGTCTTAGAGAAAGGTATAAGATTCCTCTCGAGCGGGGTGTCCCGTCTGTAAGTGGATCCGTCCCACCTAGTCCCCAGGGTAATATGACTTTTGAATCTGGGGCAGAAGAGGAGTCTATGCAGTTGGGCAAGGTTTCCTTTTGCTCAGGTGATAGGGATTTAGGAAGCTGAATAAGATATGTTACTTCTGTGGAAAAGAAGATCAATTTGTTTGTGCATGTCCTTTTGTTACCTCAAAGCAGTAATGAAAAACTACGGAGGTATTCACATAAAGAGAAAAAACAGACTTCCCTGACTGTTGGTAGTGTGAATGGGGAGTCTGAGCAAGAAAATATACATTCTCCCTGCAATACCCGTTTCCTCCTGCCTGCAATGGTGGCGCTAGACTCAGAAAATTATGATTTTGAGGTATTTGTTGACTATGGTGCGGGGTTAAACCTTATTGATTTTCATGTGGGTAATTGAGTCAGCACAACCCTGTATGTAGGTGCACATCACTATGGCGAAATACATATACAAACGCAAAATACAAATGTGATAGCATATTCACGGGAGAGATGAGAAGGAGACAGCGGCACTCACCAATTCCAAGATAAAACGTCCAGTTTATTAGGCTTCTATAAAATAGGGTACAGGCAGGTCTGTGCACATAGGTCAAATGGAGGTACGGCTACAGCTGTTTCACGCTAAGAGCGCTTCATCATGCCTTAAGGCACAATTGACTATGTTGAATCTCCCTATTCCCTACACTAGTAAAAATCAGAATGTAAAATGGCTGCCTGATCGGGTTTATTTATAGGGTAAAGGGTGTGTCCATGTGCTGAAACGTCTCAATTAACAGTGCATGGACGTTCTTAGTGGAGCGATTTGTCTTGTTAAACCCGATAATGAACGAGACTCCTCCATGATAACTAGTTACGCGACCCCTGGCGATGAAGATGGTGTTGAACAGACTCTTGGATAGTGAGACTGAAAATGTAGGTGAGGGCCTGCAGGTGAGCTGACCATGTAAAACATTATATGCGAGGGCCTTCAGGTGAGCTGACCCTGTAAAATATTTTAGGTGCGGGCCTGATGGTGAGCTGAACTTGTAAAACATTATATGCGAAGGCCTATTAGCTGGTGTTTGGTGTCCCTAACAGTCTGTCCCTGCTCCACACAGCAACCTCTCCCTCCTCCCTACACTGGCAAAAAACTGAATCTAAAATGGCTGCCAGATCGGGTTTATTTATAGGGTAGGGGGTGTGTCCTTGTGCTGAAACGTCTCAATTGACAGTGCATGGACGTTCTTAGTGGAGCGATTTGTCTGGTTAATTCCAATAATGAACGAGACTCCTCCGTGATAACTAGTTACGTGACCCCTGGCGGTGCGGATTGTGCTGACCAGACTCTTGGTTAGTAAGACTGGACTTGTAGGTGAGGGCCTGCTGGTGAGCTGACCTTCTAAAAAATTATATGCGAGGGCCTGTAGGTGAGCTGACCCTGTAAAACATTATATGCATGGGCCTGCAGGTGAGCTGACTTTTCAAAAGATTGTAGGTGAGGGCCTGCTGGTGAGCTGACCCTGTAAAAGATTTTAGGTGCGGGCCTGCTGGTGAGCTGACCCTGTAAAACATTATATGCGAGGGCCTGCTGGTGAGCTGACATTGTAAAAGATTTTAGGTGTGGGCCTGCTGGGGAGCTGACCCTGTAAAACATTATATGCGAGGGCCTTCTGGTGAGCTGACCCTGTAAAAGATTTTAGGTGCAGGCCTGCTGGTGAGCTGACCCTGTAAAACATTATATGTGAGGGCCTGTTGGTGAGCTGACATTGTAAAGGATTTTAGGTGCGGGCCTGCTGGTGAGCTGACCCTGTAAAACATTATATGCGAGGGCCTGCTGGTGAGCTGACATTGTAAAAGATTTTAGGTGTGGGCCTGCTGGTGAGCTGACCCTGTAAAACATTATATGCAAGGGCCTGCTGGTGAGCTGACCCTGTAAAAGATTTTAGGTGCGGGCCTGCTGGTGAGCTGACCCTGTAAAACATTATATGCAAGGGCCTGCTGGTGAGCTGACCCTGTAAAAGATTTTAGGTGCGGGCCTGCTGGTGAGCTGACCCTGTAAAACATTATATGCGAGGGCCTGCTGGTGAGCTGACATTGTAAAAGATTTTAGGTGCGGGCCTGCTGGTGAGCTGACCCTGTAAAACATTATATGCAAGGGCCTGCTGGTGAGCTGACCCTGTAAAAGATTTTAGGTGCGGGCCTGCTGGTGAGCTGACCCTGTAAATGATTTTAGGTGAGGACCTGTAGGTGAGCTGACCCTATAAAACATTATATGCGAGGGCCTGCTCTTGAGCTGACTTTGCAAAAGATTGTAGTATGTGTATGCAAGGGCCTGCTTGTAAGCTGACCCTGTAAAAGATTTTTGGTGCTGGAGTGCTGGTGAGCTGACCCTGTAATACATTATTTGCGAGGACCTGCTGGTGAACTGACATTGTAAAAGATTTTAGGTGTGGGCCTGCTGGTGAGCTGACCCTGTAAAAGATTTTAGGTACGGACCTGCTGGTGAGATGACCCTGTAAATGATTTTAGATGCAGGCCTGATGGTGAGCTGACCCTGTAAAACATTATATGCGATGGCCTGCTGGTGATCTGACCCTGTAAAAGATTTTAGGTGCGGGCCTGCTGGTGAGCTGACCCTGTAAAACATTATATGCGAGGGCCTGCTGGTGAGCTGATCCTGTAAAACATTGTAGTTGAGGGCCTGCAGCTGAGCTGACCCTGTAAAGCATTATATGCAAAGACATATATGTGAGGGCATTATATGCGACCAATTAGCATGTTGATATGATGGAAGAGGAGGCGGAAGAAAAGAAAAGGAAGATTCAACCATATGCCCTTGTTTGTGGTGGAAGGGGTGCATGGGAATACAGCGTATTCAGTACATTATAAACAACACATTTAAAGTGCCTTTATGTTCATCACCTTTCCTCTGGTGGAGTCGAGAAGTCTGGGTCAATCCAGGCCTTGTTCATTTTTATAAGAGTCAACCTGTCAGCATTTTCATTTGACAGGCATATACGCTTATCTGTTATAATGCCACTAGCAGCACTAAATACCCGCTCAGACAAAACGCTGTTGGCAGGGCAGGCCAGCACCTCCAAGGCATAGAGCGAAGGTTCGTGCCACGTGTCCAGCTTGGACACCCAGTAGTTGTAAGGCACTAAGGTATCATTCAGGACGCTGACACGGTCTGCTATGTACTCCTTCACCATCTTTTAAAACTTTTCCCTCCTTGTGACACTAGGCCACGCATCAGGGTGAGGGTGCTGGCCGGGTGTTATTAAACTGTCCCAGGTTTTGGAGAATGTTGCCCTGCCTCTGTTGGAACTGCTGTGTGTTCCCATTGACTCCCCTCCTTGGTTGGCCAAGAGTAATTTTTCAACAAGAATCTTCTAATAATGCACCACTTTGCTTGTCCTCTCCATCAGAGAAATGTGAGATGAGAAGTTCTTTTTGTAGTGGGGATCGAGAAGGGTTAACAACCAGTAATCCATGTTGTCTAAAATGCGTATATAACGCGTGGGTCGCGGGAAAGGCAGCCTAACATGAAGTCAGCCATGTGTGCCAGAGTACCAACAGGCAAGAATTCGCTGTCATCATCAGGAGGATCACTCTCAATCTCCTCTTCCTCCTCTTCTGCCCACCCTGAACAGATGGAATTAAACTTCCATGGGTACTACCCTCTGTAGCAGAGGCAACTGTCTCAACTGAGGGTGGTCTGGCTATCACCCTGTGTAATGTCTTCCCCCATTTCCACCTCTTCCACATGTAAAGCGTCGTCCTTAATTGTGAGCAGCAAGAGTTTGAGTAGACACAGAAGTGGGATGATGACGCTGATAATAACGTTATTGCCACTCACAGAGGTCAAAGTTTCTTAAAACCTCACAGAGGTCAGACATCCATGCCCACTCGTCACTTGTGAATAGCGGAAGCTGACTGGAAAGGCAACGACCATGTTGCAGCTGTTATTCCACTACTGCCCTTTGCTGCTCACAAAGCCTGGCCAACATGTGGAACGCTGAGTTGCAACGCGTGCTCACATCGCACAACAGCCGGTGAGCTGGCAATTTAATCACTGCTGCAGCGTTGACAGACAGGCTGAGGCTGTCTATGACTTGCAGAAATGGGCACACAAGCGGCACACCTTCACCAGTAGCTCAGGCAAATTGGGGTAGGTTTTGAGAAACTGCTGAACCACTAAGTTTAAGACGTGGACTAGGAATGTGATGTGTGTGAGCTTGCCGAGCTCCAAAGCCGCCACCAAGTTACTGCCATTATCAGACACAACCATTCCAGGTTATAGTTTGAACGGCGAGAGCCACAGCTCAGTCTGTATCATACGACCAACATACATATATGTCTCTCAGGAGGTGACCACATTATTATTTAAATCCAAAAATTCTTCAAGGGTCTCTAGGACAATCTGTGGCCCTTCTTCCTCTCTGACTGATTAGTAAAACTTATACTTTTATTATATTTTAATTAAAATGTCCTGTAATGTCAGGAGAACACACACAATTAAAATTCCTCAGGATCTGGAGTGGGGTTATACTTTCAGGTACATTCGCTTCCACCACTATACAGCCTGTTCTGGAGGTGCCTGATGCTTCTCAGGTATCCCTCCTACCTCTGCTTCTCTGTCTAGCTTCACTTGCACTAAGTCTCAGCTGTATATTTAGCTGTGTACGTCTCTAGTCTATTCCCTTTCTCCCAGATCATGAACTAAAAACTAACTACTGCTTCCCTACATGTTTCGCCGTTCCACGGCGTCTTCAGGAGAAATGCAGTTTCAGCTCAGTCTGGTCTCATATCCCTGCCACAGCTCTGCAGCGGTGTGATATTTGTCCCCTAAGCATATCAGCTTCAGCTTGGCCTGTTGCCGCTTCCCCACTGCAATGCTACACTGCTTTCAGCTACCGACTGATGACTGACTGGTGCGGCACGCAAATAATTCGGAGGTGGAAGTGGAGTAGGTGGAGGAGGATAAGTGGGGGTTGGAGCCACTAACGTAGGTGCTGGCGGAAACCCTGATCAATGTAGGTCCCGCAATCCATGGCATCGGTAGCACCTGTGCCATTCCAGGGTACGACTCGCTCCTGGTCTCCACAACATTCGCCCAGTGTGCCCTCAGGGAAATGTAGCGTCCCTGGCCGAATGCACTTGTCCATGTGTCCGTGGTTAAGTGGACCTTCCCAGTAACTGCATTGGTCAGGGCACGTGTGATGTTACGGGACACATGGTGTAAGGTGGGCACGGCACACCTTGAAAAATAGTTTCGGCTGGGGACTGAGTAACGCGGGACGGCCGCCGACATCAGGCTGTGGAAGGCCTCAGTGTCCACAAGCCTAAATGGCAACATTTCCAGGGCCAGTAATTTGGAAAGCTATGCATTTAGTGCTATGGCCTATGGGTGGGTGGCTGGGTATTTGCGCTTGCAAATGCTTGGGGTAAGAACATTTGTACGCTGCGTTGGGACATGGAAGTGGATTTGCTACCTGATGGTGCTTGCGAAGTTCCAGGTAAAGTGCGGGAGGCACCTAGGCCTGCACCTTCAACAGGGGATTGGCCAGCACGTAACATAGGGGAAGAGGAGGCAGTGGTGTGACCCGCAGACACAGATTGTAGACACAGGCTTACCTATTACGGTACTTTGATGCCATGTAACGGATCATGCTGGTGGTGGTGAAGTTGCTAGTGTTCATGCCTCTGCTCATTTTTGCATGGCACAGGTTGCAAATTACAATTCTTTTGTCATCCGCACTTTCTTAAAAAATACGCCAGACTGCGAAACACCTACCCCTTGGCAAGGGAGATTTCCGCAAGGGTGTGCTCTGGGGAACAGTTGTGGGCCTGTTTGGTGTGGCCCGCCTTCTCCCTTTTGCCACCCCACTGCCTCTTCCAGCCTGTTTCAGTGCAGCAGATCCCTCCCCCTCTGAAATTCTGTCCTCGCTCGGCTTTTAACCTTCTGAGGTTGCGTCAGTGACTTCATCGTCCACCACCTCCTCTTCCACTTCCTCATTTTGCTAATCCTCCTGACTTGTTGACCTAACCACTACCTCAGTGATTGACAACTGTGTCTCATTCTCTTCATCAACCTTTTGAGACAGTAATTGCCATTGACTTATTGGCAACTGTGTCTTTGTCACGGAACCATGAACCAGACGTACAACAAGAGATAAGTAAAAATAAGAAGGCTTTATTGAAAATAAAGCTGTAAAGCAAAAGTCCAAACGGATGGTGAAACCGAGCAGAGTCTTTGCGAAGCCAGAGGTCAGGAACCAGAAGGGTAGTCAGACGAAGCCAGGATCAGGAACCAGCAGGGTAGTCAGACGAAGCCAGGATCAGGAACCAGCAGGGTAGTCAGACGAAGCCAGGATCAGGAACCAGAAGCAGCAGCAGTCTTAGAAGCATGTGAACACAAGAGGACCAAGCAAGGAACTGAAGCCACAGACCTCCTATATATATGAGCTAGGCATCCAGCTCCTCCCAGTGGGAAGGAGGAGCCGCAGGGTGGAAGGCTACAAGAAACCCAGAAACCAAGATGGCCGCCAGCACATGTCAAACGAAGGAGAACAGCAGGAAGGTAAGACCATGACAGTACCTCTCCCTCAAGGGCCCCTCCTCCGCGGAGCACAAAACGGTTTCTGAGGGAAGCGTGCGTGGAAGGCTCGGAGCAAGGCAGGAGCATGGACATCTGCGGAGGGAACCCAGGAACGCTCCTCTGGACCATAACCACGCCAATGGACCAAAAACTGCAACCGACCGCGGACCAGGCGTGAGTCCAGGATATTGCTCACCTCATATTCCTCACGATTGCCCACTTGGACCGGACGAGGCCGAGGAACCGAGGAAGTGAAACGATTACACACCAGTGGCTTCAACAGGAGACATGAAACACGTTGGAGATCCGCATGCCAGGAGGAAGCGCAAGGGCATAGGCTACCAAGTTTACCCTGCGAAGTACTCGGAAGGGACCAACAAAGCGAGGCGCCAGCTTGGGAGTGGGCACTCGAAGGTTGAGGTTGCGGGTGGACAACCATACACGGTCTCCGACCTGGTAGGAAGGAGCAGGCGCTCGTCTGCGATCAGCCTGGAGTCTCTGGCGCTGCGCAGAGACCTCAAGGGACTTCTGGATCTGTACCCAAGAAGCACGTAGGACGGAAAGGTGATCCTCCACAGCCGGAATATCCTGGGGAGAGAATACCTCCGGTAACACGGCAGGTTGGAACCCATAATTGGCCATGAAGGGAGACGTCCCAGAGGAAGAGTTCACCGCCGTGTTCCTGGCAAACTCAGCCCAAGGCAGGAGGTCAACCCAATTGTCTTGGTGATCGGAGACATAGCAACGAAGGAATTGCTCCAAGGCCTGATTGGATCGTTCTGCGGCCCCATTGGACTGAGGGTGGTAGGCCGAGGAGAAGGAGAGATGAATCCCCAACTGGGAGCAAAAGGCGCGCCAGAACCTGGACACAAACTGACTCCCCCGATCCGACACAATCTCCTTGGGCAAACCGTGCAACCGGAAGACCTCCCTGGCAAAAATCGTGGCCAACTTTTGTGCAGAGGGAACTTCTTGAGAGGAACACAGTGGCACATTTTGGAAAACCGATCCACAATCATGAGAATGACCGTATGGCCTCGGGATGCAGGGAGGTCCACAATGAAATCCATCCCCAGGTGTGACCATGGGCGCTCCCCGGTGGCTATGGGTTGCAGAAGGCCCAACGGAAGGTGCCGAGGGGACTTACTCTGGGCCCAAACGGAGCATGCCGCTACATATGCGGCGATGTCGGAACGTAGGGAAGGCCACCAGAACAGACGTGAAACAGCCCAGGACAGCTGATTCTTTCCAGGATGCCCCGCGGTCTTGGAGTTATGGTAGGTTCGCAACAACCGAGTGCGCAACTCCTCAGGCACAAAACATCTGCCGTTGGGTCTCCCAGAGGGAGCACCAGATTGAGCCGCCAAAATCTGCTCACCCAGGGGAGAGGTCAGGCTGGTGCGAATGGCGGCCAGGATCTGATTCGGAGGTATGACCGAAGTCGGAATCGACTCCTCCCTGGACAGCTCGGAGTACTGCCGTGAATAGGCATCCGCCCTGATGTTCTTGGAACCGGGTAGGTAGGAGACCACGTAATTAAAACGTGACAAGAACAGAGCCCATCTGGCCTGACGTGGTGTCAATCTCTTGGCCTCAGAAAGGTAGGTCAGATTCTTATGGTCCGTCAGGATGAGAACCGGAACCACCGAACCCTCGAGCAAGTGCCTCCATTCTTTAAGGGCCTGCACGATGGCCAATAACTCCCTGTCACCAATCTGATAGTTGCACTCCGCGGAAGACAGTTTCCGGGAGTAAAACCCACAAGGAAGCAGAGGACCCTCTGGTGTTCTACGCTGAGACAGAAGGGCGCCTACTCCCGTCTCAGACGCGTCCACCTCGAGGACAAAGGGCAACCCAGGGTTGGGATGCGACAGAATCGGAGCCGATACAAAGGCGGACTTTAGGGACTCAAAAGCTCGGATGGCCTCGAGCGGCCAGACCTGGGAATTACTGCCCTTCCTGGTCAGATCCGTGAGAGGCTTGGCCAGCATGGAAAAGTCCCTGATGAACTTCCGATAATAATTGGCGAAGCCCAAAAAGCGCTGCAGGGAACGAAGACCACTGGGCTGGGGCCACTGTAAGACAGCCGAAACCTTCTCAGGATCCATGGAGAACCCCTCAGCGGAAATGATGTAACCTAAGAAGGTTACCTGGGATCGGTGAAATTCGCATTTCTCAAGCTTACCGAACAGCTTGTTCTCTTGTAACCGTTGCAACACTCGTCTGACATCCAGAATGTGGGCCTCCATGGATTCAGAATATACCAAGATGTCATCCAAATAGACCACCACACACTGCTGCAACAGGTCACGGAAAACATTGTTGATGAATTCCTGAAAGACTGCGGGCGCATTGCACAACCCAAAGGGCATAACCAAGGATTCATAATGACCGGTCCTGGTGTTAAACGCGGTCTTCCACTCATCGCCCGCCTTGATCCTTACCAGGTTATATGCCGCCCTCAGGTCGAGTTTGGTAAAGACCGTGGCCCCTTTAAGGCGATCGAACAGCTCGGAAATCAAGGGTATCGGGTAAGCGTTCTTGATCGTGATGAGATTGAGACCCCTGTAATCGATGCAAGGCCTCAACTCACCGCCCTTCTTTTTCACAAAGAAAAATCCAGCCCCTGCCGGGGACGAAGATTTGCGAATGTGTCCGCGTGAAAGCGCCTCCCTCACGTACTCCTCCATGGCCTCATTCTCCGCTACCGACAGTGGATAGACTTTGCCACGAGGAGGAACGGCACCAGATTGTAACTCTATGGCACAATCGTATGGGCGGTGCGGAGGTAGGGCAACCGCGCGCACCTTATCGAATACATCCCGGTACTCCTCGTATTCAGGAGGCAACAGAGAGTCCGAGGAAGTACACAGCAACTTGACAGACCCATGGATGCAACTAGCCCCACACTGCGGTGACCACGAGAGGATCTCGACCGATCTCCAATCGAAAGTCGGATTATGCTTCTGGAGCCAGGGGTACCCCAAGACCACCGAGTAGTGTGGAGACGAAATAACCTGGAGGCAGACCGACTCTCTGTGAACGGCACCAATGGCTATCCCCACTGGAAGGGTCTCATGAGTCACGTGTGGCGGCAGAAGGGGTCTGCCGTCTATCGCCTCAAGAGCCAGTGGGGAACCTCGAGCCTGCAGAGGAATGGAATTGGCGGCAGCGAAGACACACTATCAATGAACAAACCACCAGCACCAGAGTCCACCAACGCCTGGGTCGTCACCGAGCCCCCGACCCAGGAGAGGACAACAGTGATCAGTGGTTTGTCAACACGGGAAACCGGGGACGAGGAGACTCCACCCAAGATCTGCCCCCGACAGGATCTCAGGTACGAGCGTTTTCCCGGACGGTTCGGACATGCCAACCGAAAATGCCCACCGAGACCACAGTACATGCATCGGCCCTCGCGTCTCCGGAGTGCCCTCTCCCCCTCGGACAGGCGAGCAAACCCCAGCTGCATGGGTTCACCCCCAGACAAGTCATCCCCAGGAGGCGTGGGAGGAGAGGGAGGCACGGGTGGGACAGCAAACGTAGGCACCAATCTGTTAGAAGACCTCCGCAGGTTCTCCTTAAAGGAAGGTCTCTCCCTGAGTCTGGTGTCAATCAAAATCAGGAAAGAAATAAGAGACTCGAGCTCAACTGGTAGGTCCTTAGCTGCAACCTCATCCTTCAAGGCATCCGAGAGACCATGAGAGAAAGCAGCGACCAGAGCCTCATTATTCCAGCCCACCTCTGCTGCCAGGGTACGAAACTCAATGGCGTATTCAGCTACGGATCGTGAACCCTGTCTGATGGACATAAGGAGCTTCGCAGCAGAGGCAGCACGAGCCGGCACATCGAATACCTTCCGAAGAGAAGCAACAAAACCGGAAAACTCGGCAACCACCGGATTGTTGTTCTCCCATAAAGGGCTGGCCCAGGCCAAGGCCTTGTCCGAGAGCAGCGAGATCAAGAAGCCCACCTTTGATCTCTCAGTAGGAAAGGCATGTGGCAGCAACTCGAAATAAATGCCCACCTGGTTAAGGAAACCTCGGCACTGAGTTGGCTCTCCCCCAAAGCGCTGTGGAAGAGGGACAGAACCGGTCATACCCCAAAACACCGCAGGCGCAACAACAGGTGTCGGGGTAGACTCTGGCGCAACAACCGGAGCGGCAGTAGGAGCGAGCCCAGGAGCGACAACCGACCCATCGGCAACGGGAGCGAAATGAGCTGTGCGTTCAAGCAGGGTTTGCAACGCCACAGCGAACCGACCCAACAGGTGATCCTGCTGATCAAGTCTGGCAACCAGCGTGGGTAGCGAGGATGGCCCTGTACCGTCAGAATTCATGGCTTGGTCCTAATGTCACGGAACCATGAACCAGACGTACAACAAGAGATAAGTGAAAATAAGAAGGCTTTATTGAAAATAAAGCTGTAAAGCAAAAGTCCAAACGGATGGTGAATCCGAGCAGAGTCTTTGCGAAGCCAGAGGTCAGGAACCAGAAGGGTAGTCAGACGAAGCCAGGATCAGGAACCAGCAGGGTAGTCAGACGAAGCCAGGATCAGGAACCAGAAGCAGCAGCAGTCTTAGAAGCATGTGAACACAAGAGGACCAAGCAAGGAACTGAAGCCACAGACCTCCTATATATATGAGCTAGGCATCCAGCTCCTCCCAGTGGGAAGGAGGAGCCGCAGGGTGGAAGGCTACAAGAAACCCAGAAACCAAGATGGCCGCCAGCACATGTCAAACGAAGGAGAACAGCAGGAAGGTAAGACCATGACAGTCTTATCATCATCCACCTCATTAAACAGTAATTGCCGTTCCCTACCGTCATCTTCTTGTGATTGTGGATGCTGAAGAGTTTGGGAATCAGGGCACAAGATCAAATCAAATCAAGGAATGGCACTAAAAAGAGCTCCTCGGAATATCCAAGTGTGGGATCACTTGTTTGCCCTGACTCTCCATGGTGGGAGGAAGGAGGATCAGGGTGAGGATTGTGTTGAGCAGACTCTTGGCTACTGAGACTGGACTTGATGAAAGACAGGGTGCTGCTTAAGCGACTAGAAGCATTATCTGCTGCAATCCAACCAAACGCCTGGTCGCACTGTTCTGACTTCAAGATTGGTGTCCTGCACCGCCCTGAAAATTGGGACATGAAGCTAGGTATCGTGGATGATTGTTTTTCTTGTGCACTGGAAGCAGGCACAGTTTCACCGCGCCCAGGGCCACGGCCTCTGCGTGCACCATCAGCATCACGGCCACTGCCCCGTCCCTTACTGCTCGCTTTTTCATATTAAATGTTATATATGATTGAATGTCTCACACGTACAGTAGCGTAGGATTTGGAAGTGAATGCGCAAACAAATTTTAAAAGGTATTTTGGATGTGGAAACGTCACACAGGAGATATCCCACAGATAATGTCAATGCTGTCACCAGGGGATAATGAAAAATTAAAAGGAATGTCACTTGTGTTTGGGATGAGGAAAGGTTATACAGGAGAGGTATCATCGGTAATCTCACTGTCTGCAGCGTATACTCAAAAAAGTACACTGCAGATGTGGCCATGGTAATGTCACTGTCAGAAGCTCACACCGTCTACGGAAAAAGTACACTGTATGTCACAGATACATTTTTAAAACGCACACGTTACACTGCAACTGTGGCCCTGGTAATGTCACTGTCAGAAGCGGACACCATCTATTGACAAAGTACACTGTATGTCACAGATTTATTTTTGAAGGGCTACTTTCACTCTCATGTTTTGGCTTTCCGTTTGTGAGATCCATTTAGGGCTCTCACAAGCGGTCCAAAATGGATCAGTATTGCCCTAATGCATTCTGAATGGAAAAGGATCCGCTCAGCATGCATCAGTTTGCCTTCATTCAGTCACCTGTCTGCTCTGGAGGCGGACACCAAAACGCTGCCTGCAGGGTTTTGCTGTCCGCTTGACGGAACTGAGCCAAATGGATCCGTCCTGGCACACAATGCAAGTCAATGGGGACGGATCTGTTTTCTCTGACATAATCTGTCAGAATAGAAAACGTCTCCCATTGACTTTCAATGGAATTCATGACGGATCCGTCTTGGCTATGTTACAGATAATACAAACTTATCCGTTCATGACGGATGCATGCGCTTGTATTATTGTAACGGATTTGTTTTTGCAGATCCATGACGGATCTGTCCAAAAACGCGAGTGTGAAAGTAGCTTTACACAGCAGATGTGGCCCTGGTAAGGTCACTGTCAGAAGTGGACAACGTCTATGGAAAAAGTACACTGTATGTCACAGATATTTTTGGGATGCGCACACTTTACACTGGAGATGTGGCACAGCTAATGTCACTGTCCGCAGCGGAGACCATCAGCGGAAAAAGTGCACTGGATGACGGATATTTTTTGGATGCGCACACTTTACACTGGACATGTGGCACAGCTAATGTCACTGTCCGCATCGGACACAATCTAAGAAAAAAATACACTGGATGTCACAGATATTTTTTGGATGCGCACACTTTACACAGGAGATGTGATGTGGTTAATTTAGCTGTCCGCAGTGGACACCATCTACGGAAAAAGTACACTGGAAGTCATTGATATTTTAGGGATGTGGCCACTTTACACAGGAGATGTGGAGTGGATAATTTAACTGTCCGCAGCGGCCTATTAGTCGCTATTTAGCACTAAAAATATATATTGCTGCTGTCACACACAATAGTCCTTAAAAGGACTTTTGGGTCTCTGAAAAGTTTTTGTATAAAAATCTTCCGATAACATTCCCTACACTGTCTGTTCCTTCCTATAACATAAATTTCTAAATGGATCTGTTGAAATTGGTTTTGACTAAAAACTTTTTCCTGTTCCAAGATGACTTTTTTCTATAGCAACAAGGTACCGTGATGGGATCTAATGAGGCACCTCCCTATGCAAATTTCTTTATGGCAGACTTTGAGAACTCTTTCATCTATCCAGATATACGCTTCAACATGCAGGTTTTAGTGTGGAAATGCTATATAGATGACATTTTTTGCATATGGGAGGGCCCATTGGATTACCTATTAGAATTCCACACTTTTCTGAATACAATATACCCTGAATTACAGTTACCATTCACTATGACTTCAATTCCATAAATGTTTTTGGATACCATGGTAATAAAATAATCAACAGGAACTCTCTTCACGGATCTTTATAGAAAACCGACTGACCGGAATAACCTATTACATTTTTCCAGCTTCCACCCTCAAAATACCAAAAAAATCCCTTCCATTGTCTCAATTCGAACGAATACGACGAATAGTCAAAACAGACTCCTAAGTCAACAGTGAATTTCTGAAATGAGACACCGATTTCTAGAAAGAGGATATCCACAGCGTCTCCTTCAGACCACAGATACATCTTAAACCCACTCATAAAACAGCACGTATCCCTTTCGTACACACTTTCCATCCAAGTACCAACATAATACGTAACAGTATCAGGAATCATTGGCCCCTCCTACAGAAAGCCTACCCTCAGGTATTTGAATAAAAAAATCCAGTATTGGCCTGTACACGACGCCCAAAAAATTTACGGGATTTACTGGTTAAAGCTGAAGTCTTCCACAAGAGTCCCTAGACAAATATTTCTCGGCACACAGAGGACAAGCACATATCCATGTATACATTGTCTTAAATGCTCTAATGTTCAAAAAGGCTCACACTTCTATCACGCACAATCCAGGAAAAAGTTTTCCTATCAAAGGTTTCTTCACCTGTGACTCTACCTTTGTGGTATATTTACTTAAATGTCCCTGTGGCAAAGTATATGTTGGTGAGACAACTCAAAAAGTATGTGACCGCATATGTCAGCATAAATCCAGCATTCAGCGGAAGAACCTGTTATTACCGGTTCCTTTTCACTTTGATTCAGCAGGCCATAACCTCTCACAATTAAAATACCAGGTAATTGAACATATAATGCTGTGTAGAAGAGGAGGTGATCAGATCAAACTATTGAAAAGGAGGGAAGCATATTGGACACATAAACTGGAAAGTTTGGAACCTAAATGGTTAAATAGAGAGTATGAGATACAAGGTCTGATCTAATTCTTGATTTTGATTTGTAACAATAATTGGGCCTTTTATTATAGATTACATTGTTTAATTAATCTCTCTCCCCCATTTTTTTCAGATCAATTAATCTGAAACCCTGGTGCCCCCTGTAGTATCCTTTTTTTATCATCATTATTCTCCCTTTCTTTATCATCATTATTCTATTTTTCCCTCCTTCTCCTTTATTTATTTAACTCCTTTATCTAATACTATTGTCTTCATCTCTACCTTTATTTTAATTCAATTTAATTTTGTCTTATTTTGCCTTATTTTGTCTGTATTTCTATCCATTTCTTCTGTCAATTACTTTCACTGTCACCTCTATCCCCTTACATAGTCTCTCCACTAGCACAGGAGCGCTCCAGCTTTGTATGGTTCACTATTTCACTTGATGTGACTCCTCATAACAGGGGTATTTTCTATATTTCTATATATCGATACACCAACAGACCTCTATGCATGCAACTATATGTTAAGAAACACAGCCTTAAGCTCCATTCAGATAGAATAATGAATAGCAAATATTATGTATATAATTTATATTGGATTGCATTTGATTTTGCACATTCTATCCAAAGGTGTCTTCCTTACCGATTCCATATTGGATCCCTCTCTTGGACTCTACTTGATTTGAATTTTGGGAATCATATCCTTTGGAATTTTCTATAATGTTGCATTTTGTCATTAATTATGTATATACTACCACTGCCCTGGTACATTCCTTTGATTTACTTTTATTATTTTTCTATTTTTTTGTGCTGTAGTTTGAAAAAGGACACATGCGGCCTAAACATCACAATTGATTTGTACTGCCGCATTTCCTAATAATGTTCAACAATTCAGCAACCATATTGCGAAAGTTTTTGATTTCACTGTGCAAAAAGTGGCATCTTTAGTTATATTAGTTATTTTAGTTGTTAAGCTATTTAAATTGTTTCATTGGTTTACTGAAAACAGGTGAAGTTTAGCTATTTTGGCTAATAAACATAATTTGCAATGGGTGTTGAATAATTTTGGTTGTAGCAACTTTATGTTGTCTATTCAAATAAAAGTATTCTCCTTGTATATTTTTGTCTTTTTGTGTTTTTTGCGTCTGGATACTTTTATCTGGATACCTTTTTAGGAGATTTACTTTAAGCAACCCATGTAATTCTAGGTATTTTATAACTAGTTACAACAATGTTATTGTGTGTCTTATGTTCACTCTTGGAAACACATCTATCCTTTACACTCACCTTATTCTCACCTTCTGTGACTCTCCGTAGAAATAATAGTCAATAACAACCTCTCTGTACATTTGATGGTTAAAGTACAGCTAATGTTCTTTTGCTTCAGTACTAATGTCTATCCAACATCTGCACAGTTGAGCAATCAATAGAAGTAGTGTGTATTTTTCCCTTAGAACTCTGCCTTATCTACTGAAAAATCTCTGTGCTGCCTTTCAGAATAAAGGGTCATATAGTCTAGTTTATATGTCTTTTCTTTGTTGCAATTTTCATACTTTACATTGGAAGTTCTAGATTGATATCCTAGAAAAAATATTGTAATGAACTTGGCAGACAAGAAAAAGTGAAATATAGACTAACAAGTAAGTTGCACCTACAAAATGAATGTAACTTCTTTAAAAGGTTCATTACATAGCATTATTGTAACAGGCTGATACATACTAGTGGTTGATTAACCCCTTAAGGACCCAGACATTTTTCACCTTACGGACCAGGCCATTATTAGCAAATCTGACATGTCACTTTATGTGGTAATAACTTTAAAACGCTTTTACTTTTACAGGCCATTCTGAGATTATTTTCTAGTCACATATTGTACTTCATGACAGTTGTAAAATTGAGTCAAAGATTTTATTTTTATTTATAAAAAAAATACCAAATTTACCAAAAATTTTGAAAAATTTTCACATTACCAAATTTCTTTTTAAATTTTGTTTTTATTAGTTTTAAAACATGACAAAATAAAACTTTTATTAAGGTTCCATTCGCCATTACAATCAAAGTAAAATAGTAGCAGAATTCAATCAAAAAGGAAGCATCATTGATATGAAGGTAATGAATATTACTGATATGGAGATAAAAGAAAATGCACTGAGGTAATAATTGTAATGAGTATGCGATGAATGAGCACATATAATAAATCTAAACGTAAAGTACATTACAAATTTCCAAATTTCTATTTCTCTACTTTTATAATAAATAGTAATAACTCTAAAAATAGTTATTAATTTACATTCCCCATATGTCTACTATGCCATTTTATTTTTTGAGGATGTTAGAAGGCTTAGAAGTTTGGAAGCAAAACTTGAAATTTTTCTGAAAATTTACAAAACCTGAAGTCACTTTATGAAGCTTACATAATAGAAACCACACAAAAATGACCCCATTTTAGAAACTACACCCCTCAAGGTATTAAAAACTGATTTCCCAGTAGCTAGATTTTAGTTCGAGACCTGAGAGATAGGGAATACAGACTAGAGACGCACACAGCTAAATATACAGCTGAGACAAAAATACAAGCCAAGCTGGATAGAGAAGTAGAGGTAGGAGGGATACCTGAGAAGTATCAGGCACCTCCAGAATAGGCTGTATATTGGCGGAAGTGAATGCACCTGAAAGCATAAAACATAGAATCCCACTCTAGATCTCTAGGAATTTTAATAGTGTGTTCTCCTGATAATAATAGGACATTTTAATGAAGACATAATAAAAGTATAAGTTTTACCTAATCAGTCAGAGAGGAACTAAGGGCCACAGATGGTCCTAGAGACCTTTGAATTTTTTCTATTTAAACAATAATGTGGTCACCTCCTGAGAGACCTATATGTATGTTGGTCTTATATAGGGGCTAATTTTTTTCGGTATGAGATGATGGTTTGATTAGTACTATTTTAGGAGGCATATGACTTTTTGATCACTTGCTATTACACTTTTTGTGATGTAGGGTGACAAAAAATGGCTCTTTTGACATACTTTTTTTTTTTTATGGTGTTCATCTGAGGTTAGGTCATGTAATATTTTTATACTGCAGGTTATTACAGACGCGGCGGTACCTAATATGTATCCTTTTTTTTTATTTGGCACTCAGAATATGGAAACACAAAAACATGATTTTTTTTGTTTCAAAAATGATGTTATTGTGTAAAACACAATAACATCATTTTTGAAACAAAAAAAATCGTGTTTTAGTGTTTGCATATTCTGAGTGCCATCGTTTATTTATTTATTTTTTTGGCGATTGTCTTAGATAGAATCCAATTTTTTGCGGAATGAGATGAAGATTTAATTGTTATGAATTTGGGGTGCGTATGATTTTTTGATCGCTTGGTATTACACTTTTTGTGATGTAAAATTACTTTTTTTTACACAGTTTTTATTATTACTTATTTTTATGGTGTTCACCAGAGAGGTTAGGTCATGTGATATTTTTATAGAGCAGGTCATTATGGACGTGGCAATACCTAATATATATATATATATATATATATATATATATATATATATATTCTTTCTAAAAAAAATGTTTTACACAATAATATCAATTTTGAAAAAAATAAATAAATCATGTTTTAGTGTCTCCATTGTATGAGAACCATATATTTTTTTATTTTTTGGGCGATTGCCTTAGGTAGGTTATAATTTTTGCAGGAAGAGATGACGGTTTGATTGGCACTCTTTTGGGTTGCGTATGACTTTTTGATCACTTGCTATTACAATCTTCAGCTATCATATCAATCCTGGCTGCTGTGACACCTAAATATTGACGCCAATCCTCTGGTAATCAATGCTATGAATATTACTACTGTAGTAAACAGAGAATAATAAAAAAACATAGCAAATAGTTCTCAACTTTTTCCACCCACCAAAAAATCTACTTTTAGGTGGGTGGAAAAAGTTGATAAGTATTTACTATTTTTTTTTTAATTCTCTGTTTATTACAGTAGTAATATTTTTAGCATTGATTATCAGAGGATTGGCGCCAATATTGTGGCTATTTTTTTTCACTTTTTTCGTCACATCACAATTACCTATGTAGCGGTACACCCTACATATACAACCACCACTGGCAGCCTTTCCTTTACTTTCATAGTCAAATTCATTTATCCTTTGGCGCCCAAAGGCCTCTTTCACACGGGGGTCGCGTGTGAGGGCCAGACAAGATGCGGGTGCGTTGCGGGAAAATGCGTGATTTTTCCGCACGAATGCAAAGCATTTAATGCGTTTTGCACGCACGTGAGAAAAATCGGCATGTTTGGTACCCAGACCCGAACCCGGACTTCTTCACAGAAGTTCGGGTTTGGGTTAGGTGTTTTGTAGATTTTATTATTTTCCCTTATAACATGGTTATGAAGGAAAATAATAGCATTCTTAATACAGAATGCTTAGTAAAATGTCTATTGAGGGGTTAAAAACAATAAACAAATTTAACTCACCCCATCCACTTGATTGCATAGCAGATCTCCTCTTCCTTCTACTTTCTTCAGGACCTGGCTAAAGGACCTTTGATGACGTCTGTGCGCTCATCACATGGTCCATCACATGATCCATCTTTATGGTGATGGACCATGTGATGAGCGCAGTGAAGTCACCACAGGTCCCTTTCATCAAAAAAAAGAAAGAAGACATGTGGATTAAGGTGAGTTTATTAATAGTTTTTCATTTTTTAACCCCTCCATCACTATTTTACTAAGCATTCTGTATTAAGAATGCTATTATTTTCCCTTATAACCATGTTATAAGGGAAAATAATAAAGATCGGGTCCCCATCCCGATCGTCTCCTAGCAACCATGCGTGAAAATCGCACTGCATCCGCACTTGCTTGTGGATGCTTGCAATTTTCACGCAGCCCCATTCACTTCTATGGGGCCTGCGTTGCTTGAAAAACGCACAATATAGAGCTTGCTGTGATTTTCAAGCAATGCACGAGTGATGCGTAAAAATCACCACTCATGTACACAGCCCCATTGAAGTGAATGGGTCAGGATTCAGTGCGGGTGCAATGCGTTCACCTCACGCATTACACCTGCATGGAATTCTCGCCAGTGTGAAAGGGGCCTAATTCATCTGTATTTGCCTCTATGGATAGCTGTTTAAATTTTTATTGCGAATATCAGCACTTCAAGAATTCGCGAATATTTGGAATATAGTGCTATATATTCGTATTGACGAATATTAGTTTTTTTTTATTAACACAGTTTACATCAGGTGATCAACCCTCCCTTATTTTAGTATGTGGGCCAATGAGAAGACTTTGTCGTGGCTTAACAACATGCCTAGCAACCAATAGAAAAGTTACCTACCCCTTCACTATATACACTGCTCAAAAAAATAAAGGGAACACAAAAATAACACATCCTAGATCTGAATTAATTAAATATTCTTCTGAAATGCTTTGTGCTGACAACAAAATCACACAAAAATTTAAAAATGGAAATCTAATTTTTCAACCCATGGAGGTCTGGATTTGGAGTTACACTCAAAGTTAAAGTGGAAAAACACACTACAGGCTGATCCAACTTTGATGTAATGTCCTTAAAACAAGTCAAAATGAGGCTCAGTAGTGTGTGTGGCCTCCACGTGCCTGTATGACCTCCCTACAACGCCTGTGCATGCTCCTGATGAGGTGGCAGACGGTCTCCTAAGGGATCTCCTCCCAGACCTGGACTAAAGCATCTGCCAACTCCTGGACAGTCTGTGGTGCAATGTGACGTTGGTGGATAGAGCGAGACATGATGTCCCAGATGTGCTCAATTAGATTCAGGTCTGGGGAACGGGCGGGCCAGTCCATAGCATCAATGCCTTCGTCTTGCAGGAACTGCTGAGACACTCCAGCCACATGAGGTCTATCATTGTCTTGCATTAGGAGGAACCCAGGGCCAACCGCACCAGCATATGGTCTCACAAGGGGTCTGAGGATCTCATCTCGGTACCTAATGGCAGTCAGGCTACCTCTGGCGAGCACATGGAGGGCTGTGCGGCCCTCCAAAGAAATGCCACCCTACACCATTACTGACCCAATGCCAAACCGGTCATGCTGGAGGATGTTGCAGGCAGCAGAACGTTCTCCACGGCGTCTCAAGACTCTGTCACGTCTGTCACATGTGCTCAGTGTGAACCTGTATTCATCTGTGAAGAGCACAGGGCGCCAGTGGCGAATTTGCCAATCTTGGTGTTCTCTGGCAAATGCCAAACGTCCTGCACGGTGTTGGGCTCTAAGCACAACCCCCACTTGTGGACGTCGGACCCTCATATCACCCTCATGGAGTCTGTTTCTGACCGTTTGAGCAGACACATGCACATTTGTGGCCTGCTGAAGGTCCTTTTGCAGGGCTCTGGCAGTGCTCCTCCTGTTCCTCCTTGCACAAAGGCGGAGGTAGCGGTCCTGCTGCTGGGTTTTTGCCCTCCTACGGCCTCCTCCATGTCTCCTGATGTACTGGCCTGTCTCCTGGTAGCGCCTCCATGCTCTGGACACTACGCTGACAGACACAGCAAACCTTCTTGCCACAGCTCGCATTGATGTGCCATCCTGGATAAGCTGCACTACCTGAGCCACTTGTGTGGGTTGTAGACTCCGTCTCATGCTACCACTAGAGTGAAAGCACCGCCAGCATTCAAAAGTGACCAAAACATCAGCCAGGAAGCATAGGAACTGAGAAGTGGTCTGTAGTCACCACCTGCAGAACCACTCCTTTATTGGGGGTGTCTTGCTAATTGCCTATAATTTCCACCTGTTGTCTTTCCCATTTGCACAACAGCATGTGAAATTGATTGTCACTCAGTGTTGCTTCCTAAGTGGACAGTTTGATTTCACAGAAGTGTGATTGACTTGGAGTTACATTGTGTTGTTTAAGTGTTCTCTTTATTTTTTTGAGCAGTGTATATTAAGACACTCCCCAGCAGGCATTTTGTGGAGTTTCATGTGTGAGAGAGAGGAGCTTGAATACAAATGTATAAATGTTAAAAAGTATAAATCTGAAGGTGTCGGCCCTTTAAAGAGTAATGAGGGGGGAGTCGCAGAGAGCGACGAGGAGAAAGCAAAGCTGTTAAATATTTTTTTCTCCAATGTATTCACTGAGGAAAATAAACTGTCAGATGAAATGCTGAATGCTGAAATAAATTCGCCATTAAAAGTGTCCTGTCTGACCCAGGAAGAAGTACAACAGCGACTTAAAAAAATCAAAATAGACAAATCGCCAGGACCGGATGGCATACACCCCCGTATCCTAAGGGAATTAAGTAATGTCATAGCCAGACCCTTATTTCTGATATTTGCGGACTCTGTACTGACAGGGAATGTCCCACAGGATTGGCGCATGGCAAATGTGGTGCCAATATTCAAAAAGGGTCCAAAAACAGAGCCTGGAAACTATAGGCCGGTAAGTTTAACATCTGTTATGGGTAAACTGTTTGAAGGTTTTCTGAGAGATGCTATGTTAGAGCATCTTATGGGAAATTAGCAAATAACGCCATATCAGCATGGCTTCGTGAGGGATCGGTCATGTCAAACTAATTTAATCAGTTTCTATGAGGAGGTAAGTACTAGACTTGACAGCGGCAAATCAATGGATGTCGTGTATCTGGACTTCTCCAAAGCATTTGACACTGTACCTCATAAAAGGTTAGTATATAAAATGAGAATGCTCGGACTCGGAGAAAACGTCTGTAAGTGGGTAAGTAACTGGCTCAATGATAGAAAACAGAGGGTGGTTATTAACGGTACATACTCAGATTGGGTCACTGTCACTAGTGGAGTACATCAGGGGTCAGTATTGGGCCCTATTCTCTTCAATATATTTATTAATGATCTTGTAGAAGGCTTGCATAGTAAAATATCAATTTTCGCAGATGACACTAAACTGTGTAAAGTAATTAACACTGAAGAGGACAGTATACTACTACAGAGGGATCTGGATAGATTGGAGGCTTGGGCAGATAAGTGGCAGATGAGGTTTAACACTGAGAAATGTAAAGTTATGCACATGGGAAGGAATAATGCAAGTCACTCGTACATACTAAATGGTAAAACACTCGGTAACACTGACATGGAAAAGGATCTAGGAATTTTAATAAACAGCAAACTAAGCTGCAAAAAACAGTGTCAGGCAGCGGCTGCCAAGGCCAATAAGATAATGGGTTGCATCAAAAGGGGCATAGATGCCCGTGATGAGAACATATTCCTACTACTTTACAAATCACTGGTCAGACCACACATGGAGTACTGTGTACAGTTCTGGGCTCCTGTAAACAAGGCAGACATAGCAGAGCTGGAGAGGGTCCAGAGGAGGGCAACTGAAGTAATAACTGGAATGGGGCAACTACAGTACCCTGAAAGATTATCAAAATTAGGGTTATTCACGTTAGAAAAAAGACGACTGAGGGGAGATCTAATTACTATGTATAAATATATCAGGGGGCAGTACAGAGATCTATCCCATCATCTATTTATCCCCAGGACTGTGACTGTGACGAGGGGACATCCTCTGCGTCTGGAGGAAAGAAGGTTTGTACACAAACATAGAAAAGGGTTCTTTACGGTAAGAGCAGTGAGACTATGGAACTCTCTGCCTGAGGAGGTGGTGATGGTGAGTACAATAAAGGAATTCAAGAGGGGCCTGGATGTATTTCTGGAGTGTAATAATATTACAGGCTATAGCTACTAGAGAGGGGTCGTTGATCCAGGGAGTTATTCTGATTGCCTGATTGGAGTCGGGAAGGAATTTTTTATTCCCCTAAAGTGAGGAAAATTGGCTTCTACCTCACAGGGTTTTTTTGCCTTCCTCTGGATCAACTTGTAGGATGACAGGCCGAACTGGATGGACAAATGTCTTTTTTCGGCCTTATTTACTATGTTACTATGTTACTATGTTACTATGTTACACTCCCCAGCAGGCATTTTGTGGAGTTTCATGTGTGAGAGAGAGGAGCTTGAATACTGTGCTGTGCTTTTTCAAATTACATTCCAAATCGCATATAAATATTCCAGATAGTTACTGTTTGATAGTAATAGGGAATTA
Organism: Bufo bufo; assembly: GCF_905171765.1. Lineage (NCBI taxonomy): Eukaryota > Metazoa > Chordata > Amphibia > Anura > Bufonidae > Bufo > Bufo bufo. The sequence goes on along the minus strand of NC_053392.1, from coordinate 561,709,739 downwards.
TGTAGCTGAATAGCTGATAGGGTCCAGTGCAGGGTGTAGTGTAGGTTATAGAGATAGTTAGCTAAATTATATAATCCATATAGTTAGTGTTAGATAGTATAGATTATAGTGTGTGGCAGGAAAATAAATGTGCAATGTCCATGTGAGAGCTTTCTCTGCTGTCTGTACATACAATGCTACAGAAATAGTGCTGTGATGTCACAACAATACTACGTTCAACAATCAGTATTATGTTGTCAGACCTGATTAAAGGTGAAGTTGTATGTATTGTGCTAAAATATTCAAATCAATAGTGGCGATTTGCGCGATCTCGAATACTTTGAAAAACTCTATCTGCATATAAAGCTAATGTTATGACATGCATGGAATTTTAATCTAAAACAGTGCTGTAATGTACAATTACTTACCGTGATCAGGAGTTCTTCCTCACTATCTCGAAAGTTGCTGCCAACCATTTTCGTAACTTATATAGCTAATAGTGCGTGCGTGCGTACGCGCGCGCCGCATAATAGCGCAATCCAAAAGAATGTCACAAATATCACAAAATCACGAATATTTGGCGAATATTTGCCTAAATATTTGTGATATATCGCGATTTCGAATATTGCCCCTGCTGCTTATCACTAATGATTAGCTACAAAGTAAAAAAATATATGAAAACTCCCCTGGCTCACGCTAATTGTTTAATTTGTATGTGTTTATTTTAGAGTCTCCGGTGTATTTCTATGAAATGCACCTTTTACACTTAACACCGTTAGGTGTCCTTGTAGATCGTAGATTAAATAACAGCACGCATTGTCAATCAGCTGCTTCTAAGGCCACCAGGATATTGTCATACATTAAACGAGGCATAGACTCCTGGGACAGGGATGTAATATTACCACTTTACAAAGCGTTGGTGCGGCCTCATCTGGAATATGCAGTTCAGTTCTGGGCACCAGTCCATAGAAAGGACGCTCTGCAGCGGGAAAAAGTACAGAGGAGAGCGACTAAAATCATAAGGGGCATGGAGAGTCTTAGTTATGAAGAAAGATTCAAATAATTAAATTTATTTAGTCTTGAGAAGAGACGTCTAAGAGGGGACATGATTAACCTATACAAATATATAAATAGAGCCCAAAATGTTACAATTGTGTCGCTATCCCAATATTTATGGACCTGACTGTAAATGGGCCATACAAAAAATACGGTGGAAAACTGTTCCATATAAATTACGCTCAAAAGACAAGGGGGCACTGCCTCCGATTGGAGAGGAAAAAGTTCAGTCTCTGGAAGCATCAAAGCTTCTTTACTGTAAGGCCTCTTTCACACGGGCGTCCTGGATATGCTCCGGATGCTTCGCGTGTGCATTGCTGGAAACCCACGCGAGTAGGCATGCAATTGCAGTCAGTTTTGACTGCGACTGCATTTCGATGTTCAGTCTTTTCCGCTCGAGTGCAATGCATTTTGCACGGTGTGAGATAAAACTGAATGTGGTACCCAGACCCAAACCCGGACTTCTTCACTGAAGTTCGGGTTTGGGTTAGGTGTTCTATTCATTTTATTATTTTCCCTTTTAACATGGTTATAAAGGAAAACAATAGCATTCTTAATACAGAATGCTTACTAAAATGTGCCTTGAGAGGTAAAAAAATAAGAAAAAAATAACTCACCTCATCCACTTGTTCGCGCAGCCGGCATCGTCCTCTTTCTTCTTGAGCGAGATTACGTCATCAAAGGTCCTTCTGCAGATCCTGAAAGAAGAAGAAAGAACATGAGGCCGGCTGCGCGAACAAGTGGATAAGGTGAGTTACTTTTTATTAATTTTTTTAACCTGTCAAGGCAAATTTTAGTAAGCATTCTGTATTAAGAATGCTATTGTTTTCCCTTATAACCATGTTTAGACTTTAATGGGCTTGCTCATCCCTTTCATCTCCTATCAGCCATGTATGAAAATCGCACCGCATCTGCACTTGCTTGCGGAGGATTGCGATTTTTCACTCAGCCCCATTCATTTCTATGGGGCCTTCGTTGCGTGAAAAACGCAGAATATAGAACATGCTGCGATTTTCACGCAACACACAAGTGATGCGTGAAAATCACCGCTCATCTGCACAGCCCCATTGAAGTGAATGGGTCCGGAATCAGTGCGGGTGCAAGCGTTCACCTCACGCATTGCACCCGCACGGAAAACTCGCCCGTGTGAAAGGGGCCTAAGAACTGTAAATGTGTGGAATAGACCGCCTCAGGACGTGGTCACAGCAGGAGCAGTGGACAGTTTTAAAAAAGGGTTTAGATGAATTCTTAAAAGTAAACAACATTAATGCTTATGAAAACGTGTGGAAATCTGAGTCTCAATTCCTTCTGGGATTCGTATCCCCACCTATCCCTTGGTTGAACTTGATAGACTTTTAACTATGTAACTATATAAACAGTGTAATGCATCTGATTTAATGGAGAAAGATACATTTTTCTTTTACAGGATATATTATACGTGTATTATTTCTGCATACACTACTCAACTATAAAGTCTTTTTAATGATAAGGATGAGTTGAAGGGGTTGTGCAGTACAAAGATATTGATGAGCTATCCTCAGAATAGGTCATCAATATCTGATCTATGGGGGTCTGACTCTCATCCCCCACACATCTGTTTTTAGGGGTAGCGGTGCTCATGTGTGCAGTGCTTCTGCTTCAAAATTACCTGAGCATTGTATCACTTGTTGAGTTGGCGCAAGGTAATTACAACTGCTCCATCCTCTTCAAGTGAATGTATTGTAATAACACTGCAACCCGACCGCAAGGAGATGGCACAGATAATTTTGAAGCAGAAGCAGCTCTAGCACGAGTTCCCCTTTGCCCCTTTAAACAGCTGATTGGTGGTGGTGCTTGGAGTCAGACACCTGCCAATCTCATATTGATGCATTACCAAATAGCACCTCCGCACATAATAAGCTACACAGGGGCCTAGCCACTCAGAATACTGAACCTACAATAACCGCCAAGGTACTTTCACACTTGCGTTGTTTGATTTTGGCAGCCAGTTCAGTTGCCTGAACTGCCTGCCTGACCAGGAAAACTGTATGCAAACGCATGCCATTTGCAGACTGATCAGGATCCTGATCAGTCTGACAAATGCATTGCAATACCGGATCCGTTTTTCCGGTGTCATCCGGAAAAACGTATTCGGTATTTATTATTTTTCACATTTTTAAAGATTTCGCATGCGCAGCCCTGGAAATCGGATCCGTTTTACCGAAACACTTGATACCGGATCCGGCATTTATACATTTTAAATGGCAAGTGTTCCGGAATTTTGGCCAGAGAAAATACCGCAGCATGCTGCGGTATTTTCTCCGGCCAAATACCGTAAGAGGGACTGAACTGATGCATCCTGATGCATACTGAACTAAATGCTCTCCATTCAGAATGCATAAGGATTAAAACTGATCTGTTTTTTTTCCCGGTATTGAGCCCCTAGGACGGAACTCAATACGGGAAAAGAATAACGCTAGTGTGAAAGTACCCTTCCCCAATAAAATCCCAAAAAAAATAATATAAAAGGATAGTAGTCAATGGGTCCGCATCTGTGATGCGGAATGCACACAGAGCGGTGCCCGTGTATTGCAGATCTGCATATGCGGTCCGCAATACGGCAACGGGACACCTACGGTCGTGTGCAATAGGCCTTATGCATAGGATTGCATTGGATCCGTTCTTTTACAGGATCCAGTAAAAAAACGGATTCTTTTGAATCAGTTGTCATCCGTTTCAGCCATTTCCGTCTGAGATCCGTTTTTTTAGACGGAAACAAATGTACTGCATGCAGGACTTTTTTTCCCCATAAAAAAAACGGATGACAACTGATGCAACAGGATCCGTTTTTTTACAGGATCCTGTTTTTTTTCTCTCTCTGTCTTCTTCTGATGGATTATAAGAACGGAAAACAAAACGGTGATGTGAACAAGCCCTAAAAGAATCAATATTTTATTAGACATGAAAATACAAAAAAAAATAAACTGGTGAAGACAAGGGCAAGTTGGTATAGGCACAGGTTACTGCCACAGAATAGAAAGCAAAACAATAGCACATAGAAATATATAAATAGTGATTAATACCGGGACAATAATTGTATAATACCACTCCAGTCAATAGATTAAAGTTGAGATGTCCCTAAGAATAAGAGCCCGGAGAAACTCCTACTAGCACCAAAAAATAAATAGAATATATATGTTTTAATGCAAAGGCATATATAACGTCTCACAAGATGTCTGCTGGGGGCGGGCAGGAGCTCAATGGCGATGACGCAGGCCTCATCACATTAGGTTTGCATCTCCATGTGTCTTAGGTGTTTGGCCTATTTAATACCCCACTTTTCACTCCTGACAAAGCCAGCTCGGTGCGCGTCGAGGATTTCAGTGTTTGTACCAATTGGACTGGACACATTTCACTATGGGCATACTTTGAAGCCTTTATTTATACCGGTTCATGTATTTGTATATTTGTACCACGTAAGAATACTCACTGTTGGCTCCCCCTAACTCAGGGAGATTGTAACTGGTTTTGTAGGGCCGGTACAAACTCTAACATTGTTATATATGTCTTTGAGTTAAAATATAACCTTTTTTTTATTTTTGGTGCTAGCAGGAGTTTCTCCGGGTTGTTATTCTTGGGGGCATCTCAACTTTATTTTATTGACTGGAGTGGTATTATACAATTATTGTTCCGGTATTAATCACTATTTATAAAGTCCTATGTCCGATTGGTTTGCTTTCTATTCTGTACCAGTAACGTGTGGCTATACCAACTTGCCCTTGTCTTCACCAGTTTATTTTTTCGGATTTTCATATCTAATAAAATATTGATTATTTTATACTATCTTTGTATATTTTATTGAGGATTATTGGTGGTTATTGTAGGTTCAATCTCATATTGATGACCTATGCTGAGAATTGGTCCTCAATATCTTTGCACTGCACAACCCTCTAAAGTCGCATTTACACAACCCAATGTTTGGACCGATTATCTCAAAAGTGTGTTTGTGCGAATGCTTGTTCACAATAATCGCCACATTTAATGGTGCTGCATCTCAATCATTGTTTCTGGGCAACAGATGGTGCTGTCTAAAAAGCACTCTGCTGCCCAGGAACAATGATTTTGTATGGGGACAAGCGATAGCAGCAGCGATCGCTAGTCTTCATATGGTGGAGGTGATGACTGCATGTAAATGCAGCGCTTCCCCCTCCACTTAACGAGCAGCTGATTATCGGAAAGGAGCACTTCCTTCCAGACAATTGACTGCTCCTCACAGCGTCTAAATGCAGCTTAAAGCTCTCACAAAACATAATAATTTTCCACTACCTGTCTTTTCAATCACCTTTGACCTACTTCAAACTCAATCCTCCTTTCTGGACCCAGTATTACCTACTGGGGTTAGCAGTGAAACAGCTCAGTATGAGCCACCCCCTTCCACCATGGACAACCTAGCAGTCGCATTGGTCTGTCTTCTTGGAAGGTATGACACTGCCCTTCGTTTAACTAAATCCTTTATGCTTTACATTCTAGACATTTAAATCTTCTTATGGTGCGATCCACAGTATGTACCATTTGCAAAAGTGAATTGACTGCAATACATGACTCTGTCTATGGACAGGAGTGGTGTGGTTTGCAGAAAAAAATGGCAGCCATAACAATTTATTGCTTACTTCAATCAACTTCACAAAGGACAGGTATGAATTAGCATGGTAGGGGCTTCATAGAAACTAATGTGCAGCAGCTTCAGTAGTATTGATCATGTATATTCTAATCACAAATTTTTATGACAAAAATAATGACTGGAGATCACAAATTCTTGAATTTACGAATTTATGGCAAATATTAGGCCATAAATTTGGGATATATCACAAATACGAATATTGCCTATGCTGCTCATTACTATTTTGGAGGATTGAGGTTGCTGCACAATGTATCCAGCTCCCCCGATCTCTGTCAGCGGGAGTCGGAGCACACCCGGACTTGCACTGTTCCGAGTTTTAGCACATTCAGATGCCGCGGTCACATTTGACTATGGCATCTGAAGAGTTAAAAATCTGTGATCAGCATTACCATCAGTCACGTACTTTAGCCGCGGGTGTCTGCTGTATGAAACAGCAGGCACCCGGCGGCTATGGTGTCAGCTAGCCCCATGTTTAAAGTCCCCTGCTATAATATTGTAATACAATGTGATGCAGTCTGCACTATTATCTATAAAGCACTACTGGTAATTGATATAGCACTTGTTTATAGTTAGTTGTCTGCAACCATAAAGATTTTTGGGCACTGCACTTAGGGCTCATATAAATATGTTTTATTGTTTGAAAAACAAATAAACGTTTAAGGTTTTTGCTACCAGCCTTTGAAATCTATTATTTCAGTATTGATCTTCAATCTGTCCACTGCAAAGATAGAGTGAGATGAAAGGAACCCCTAGTTATCTTATATCTTGCGAGGAAATACAATTTAATTCATTGGAAAACTTCTTACAAAACATATTTCTGCCATAGTAATTACTGGTGATTTTCTTTTGCTACTTTGTTTTGCAATATTCCTGTGAGCTAAATAACTTATTGTAAGTGAAGGATAACCAAATAAAAATAAAATTTATTTCAGAATTTCAAGAGCGGCTAACCTGGCTCTCATCCATTCAATTATTTTTAATAGCTTGAAAGCAAGTCAATACTATCCACAGTAAGAATGTAACAGATTATCACTAAGAGGTTTGTGTATCTCTACTGAAATTATGTAATTCAAAAATCATTTTGTTTATATTTATGTGTATGTAGCAACGTTCTAGAGGTGTTTCATGGCGATGCTGTAGATTTGGATGTGAAGGAAATGAGTCTAGGTAATGTGCTATTAATCTTACCAACAAGAAGGAGGTTATTGTGATACGTATCAAGCGAAGTGTATATATCGCTCTGGATTACATCATACAATAATCCTTTTATGCTGTAAAATCTGGAAATTAAAGATCTACAATGAGATTATCGGTTCTTTTTCTGTTTCTGGTTTTAATCAGAATAGCCGTTCTAGCCATTATTTCACAGACAGAACTTTAGGGGTCTGTCCATAATGTCCATAAAAATGCTATGACACAGAAAAGAGAGAAATTGTTTTGCAGGCTCAAGTGTATTTTTATCAGAAGAAATAAATTAAAATGAAAACAAATAAATACATTTCCAGATACTGAAAAAGTACTAAAATGATATTCAGATGCTACATAAATATGATGGACATTCTCCTCTAGATCTACTTTAAGAACAAAAATAAACCATGTATGTGACATTTTTAAAGCAGTTAGGAAGTGGATGTTCGGCATTCTGACATAGAAGAAAAAATCTGGTGCTAAGTAGTAAGGAGATCACCGGCATGTAGTAGTTAGAATCACCATAGCACTCAGGTGGTAGATTAGTAAACAGTGTATTTCTTATTATTCTAAACAGCAATAGACATTAGACAGTGGCTAACGAATGACACCATCCAGGAGCACAACCCTCATACGCCATCCTGGCTTTGAACACAGTCCTAGAAGAGGACTGAAATGTTGATCACTGTCTTATGTATTGCTGGATGGAATAATAAAACATTAACTGTTCACTAATCTACTACCTGAGTGCCATAGCGATTCTAACTACTATTTTTAGAGCATTTGGCTGGGATATGATTAGACATCAACAAGCATGGGAACTATTTTTATCCCTGATTGTCAGCCCCTATGATAGCACTGTATGGGACTGACACTTTTAAGGAATACCCTCAGCCTAGCAAAGTTTACTAGACCTTTATAGAGCCACTCTAATTCTTGTTGGAGTATACCTGAAGTGGGCCCTAAAAGTTGCTTACATTTTACAGTACAGACCAAAAGTTTGGACACACCTTCTCATTCAAAGAGTTTTCTTTATTTTCATGACTATGAAGGCATCAAAACTATGAATTAACACATGTGGAATTATATACATAACAAACAAGTGTGAAACAACTGAAAATATGTCATATTCTAGGTTCTTCAAAGTAGCCACCTTTTGCTTTGATTACTGCTTTGCACACTCTTGGCATTCTCTTGATGAGCTTCAAGAGGTAGTCCCCTGAAATGGTCTTCCAACAGTCTTGAAGGAGTTCCCAGAGATGCTTAGCACTTGTTGGCCCTTTTGCCTTCACTCTGCGGTCCAGCTCACCCCAAACCATCTCGATTGGGTTCAGGTCCGGTGACTGTGGAGGCCAGGTCATCTGGCGCAGCAGCCCATCACTCTCCTTTCAAATAGCCCTTACTTTCAAAGTTTTCCCAATTTTTCGGCTGACTGACTGACCTTCATTTCTTAAAGTAATAATGGCCACTCGTTTTTCTTTACTTAGCTGCTTTTTTCTTGCCATAAATACAAATTCTAACAGTCTATTCAGTAGACTGCAGCGCTGGCCAATCGCAGCGCACAGCTCATAGCCAGGCTATGAGCTGTGCGCTGCGATTGGCCAGCGCTGCAGCAAGGGACTTGCCTCATACAAAAAATCAGTCCAGTACAACAGAGGGAGCGCAGACACCGGAGCCTATACCGGGCGAAAGGAGCGCCGCCCAGACATACTAGTAAGTGCAGGGGGACCCCTGGGTGCCGCTCTGCCCACAGATATAGTTAGTTTTTAGTTTGTACACTAGTGAAAGGTCCTCTTTAAGTCAGCCATATTGATAGCCTGAGTATAGTATAAAAGGATGGGGCTCAACATTAGGGGATGAGATAGATGAGATATACCCGGAAAGGGAATAATGTCTGACAATCTTACTATACATGTGCCTGAGAGTGCCAACATGCAGCAAATTTTGTTATCAAATGTACACCTAACAGTGCCTGTAGCACCCTCAAAACCCTAAATGGGTGAATAGCAGGTAAAGTGTTAACACAGGTAAAAACAGAAAGAAAAAAGAAAATAGATTTGTAAACAATCACTGTGCAGAACAGGTTATGTGATACCATTACCATTATCAATATATTGTATTAGGGACCTTATCTCCCACCATTGTCTCAGTTGTTTGTGTAAAAGTGTTTCTAGCTCTCTGAAGGTCTCTGTCATAGATTTATCTCTAATTGGTTTGGCATCCCCATTCTCAAATAAAAAATTGTTTGGCATTAAGCCGTTTGGTTTCTGCATAGTTCTAGATGTCCATGGTTTACTACTTGGGAGCTCAACGGAAATCTGGGTGAGATTTATTGAGTATTTGGGTGGCTTACTTGGTTGTATCGGGTGCTCAAAATCTATCTGATTTACCCAATCAGCAAGTTTTGAATCTGTGATATATTGTATAGATGAGCACTCCTCATTTGGTCTTATGCAGAACTTGGTATTTATTAGTTAAAAAATATTCTTTAAAAAATATAAAAATATATATATATGGTATACATATATGATATGCAAATAAAATGGCATATACAGTTGCTTATTGGAATTCCCACACAGACATGTATTCAATACAAACTTGATTGCAATTGGTGCAAATGCTGGTGCAATAAGTGCATGTGCAATAGAGGAATAAGTGGTTAAAAAGTTGTAAAATAAAATAATAAATATAAAATAAAAATAAGGTAATTTAAAAAAGGTAGTGTCCAATCTGTTTGGTGGACAAAATGATCCTGGTGGTAGCGAATTGGTTAGTGTAAGTTGTGGCGAAACCAACCTCGCCACTGGGTTTTGGAGAGGCCTGTTTAAAAGCCTCTTGCCTCAGGATTATGGCCCATACTAACTTTTAAACCCCTGAACCTATTCAAGTGAATTTTGGATAGTTTTGTCCCCAAGTTATACTAATTAAATTGATGTAAGTTATATGTATGGACAATGTAAACTCACAAAGTTGTAACAATTTATAATAAGTGTAACTTGTCAGCTTGGGAGGAATATGCTGGGTGTGGTTCTATTGTCCCATTGTGCCATTGTGTGTTTAAAATGGTGATGTCTGTTCTGTTGTCCCCACATGTGTATTGGCGATTTCCCTTTGTCCTGAGAGATAATTGGATTGCTCCTCGGTTGTCTCCGGGACAGAGAGGAGGAAACCATGATGCATTGTGGGGATATGTTGTATCTGTCCTGAGTCCCAGTCTCCCTTCTGGTCCTCTGGGGGCGTGAACGATTGGTTGCTGTACTTACATTGTATGTGTTGTAATATACTGATTGGTTGTATTTCAAAACCCTGTGGGCAGTACTATGTTTGTTTTTTGTGAATAAAAGAGGCTGTACTTGAAGTACAGTCAGACCACTGCTTGACCCTCAACACGGAGCCTTGTCTCGTTATTGGGGGGATCCGCTGTATGCTGTTTGAGACTGATTGCCAGGAGTGTAAGCTGATTCCTGTTCGTCTGCTAGCAGCTATTCGTGAGGTTCCAGTTTGGAGTGCTATTTTGTATCCAGTTCGGGATTTGGTGTTCTGCAGTAGCTGTGCCTGTCTCTCAGAAAGGGGCATATCGCCTAAACGGATTTTAACCCCTTGTCTGCTGAAACGGTCCATTACATAAGTAATCTTGATGGATAATCAAAAAATCAAAAAAAGGAAAAATAGGTAAAAAATATACAGTATAGACCAAAAGTTTGGACACACCTTCTCATTCAAAGAGTTTTCTTTATTTTTATGACTATGAAGGGATCAAAACTATGAATTAACACATGTGGAATTATATACATAACAAACAAGTGTGAAACAACTGAAAATATGTCATATTCTAGGTTCTTCAAAGTAGCCACCTTTTGCTTTGATTACTGCTTTGCACACTCTTGGCATTCTCTTGATGAGCTTCAAGAGGTAGTCCCCTGAAATGGTCTTCCAACAGTCTTGAAGGAGTTCCCAGAGATGCTTAGCACTTGTTGGCCCATTTGCCTTTACTCTGCAGTCCAGCTCACCCCAAACCATCTCGATTGGGTTCAGGTCCGGTGACTGTGGAGGCCAGGTCATCTGGCGCAGCACCCCATCACTTTCCTTCATGGTCAAATAGCCCTTACTTTGAAAGTTTTCCCAATTTTTCGGCTGACTGACCTTAATTTCTTAAAGTAATGATGGCCACTCGTTTTTCTTTACTTAGCTGGTTTTTTCTTGTCATAATACAAATTCTAACAGTCTATTCAGTAGACTATCAGCTGTGTATCCACCTGACTTCTCCTCAACGCAACTGATGGTCCCAACCCCATTTATAAGGCAAGAAATCCCACTTATTAAACCTGAAAGGGCACACCTGTGAAGTGAAAACCATTTCAGGGGACTACCTCTTGAAGCTCATCAAGAGAATTCCAAGAGTGTGCAAAGCAGTAATCAAAGCAAAAGGTGGCTACTTTGAAGAACCTAGAATATGACATATTTTCAGTTGTTTCACACTTGTTTGTTATGTATATAATTCCACATGTGTTAATTCATAGTTTTGATGCCTTCAGTGTGAATCTACAATTTTCATAGTCATGAAAATAAAGAAAACTCTTTGAATGAGAAGGTGTGTCCAAACTTTTGGTCTGTACTGTATAAATAAATATATCTCTATATCATATAATGGCAATGGCGTGATACTACCTGTCTGACAGTGGTCATTTCACCTGTAGAAAATAAAGAGGGGGGAGGAAAAATTTGTATCGAGAAACATATTTCATGTACATTGACAGAAAGTTAGTAGAAAAGTGAAGCAGTAAAAAATACTTACTCCACTCGTCAAACAAACACGCTCCTTTTTACTGGATACTTCACAATTCCTATCCATTATTTCAGGGTATGTCCGGTTTCAGCTTTGTCGAATTTTGAACGTTCTGTGATTACAGGGGTTCCGGTTGCAACCGTGCGCCGTCGGCGGCGCCGGGTATCCCGGTCTGATTTGGATGTGGTGGAGGTATCCACAGAGGAGGAGGATGAGCAGGCGGGCCCCTCCCAGAATGTGCTTGCCACTACCCCACCTGATGTGGGCAATGTTGGAGAAGAGCCAGGACCCTCAAAAGGCCATGACACCACCACCACAGCTCCTGCTGAGGAGGATATCCCCACCCCAGCTCCTGCCAAAGACTCAGAGGAGGAGTTAGTTTCTACCCCGTGCCAGAAGGGTAAATATGTCCATACATTATTCTAATTCTGTATACATTACATATTCAGAAAAATTAACCCAGGCCCGTTTTTTCCTTCATTGTCATGTAAATTTTTTTTTTAATCTGACATGTTTCACTTTATGTGCCAATAACTTTAAAGCGCTTTTACCTATCAGGGGCATAGTTACATTTTCTCTTCACACATTGTACTTAGTAAAATTCTTAATGTCTTATTCTAAAAAATATATATATATATAATTTTAAAAAAAAGCAAAATAATTAATATTCTAAATTTCAATTTCAATTATTTTTGTAATAGATAGTAATTACCGGGTCCATACTATTATAGAGCAGGTCAAGAAGAATATAAAAGGGACAACAAGGATTGGGTAGCACGAACTACAGTAATATAAAACAGCAGGACTGCACAATAACTCTATCTACAAAAACTAATATTAAATAACTAAAAACTTAACATTATACTCTAGTAAACTGTCACTAAATAACATAATATATAATTATAGTAAATATCGTATAAATAACAATTTAGATGTAAATCATCAGCGCTAAACCAAATACTCCACAAAATGCAATAATTGACTCGAATTCCTAATTGTAACAAAAAAAATGAAGGAAGATCACCTGAAAGCGATGAGGGCAATACGGGACCAGATGCAGAAAGCCACGTCAATGCTGCAGAAGGCCACGGCAAAGATACATCAATTTGAAAGCATGCATAAGACCTGGAAGAGTTAATGGATCTGCAGGAAGACCTTCAAAAATTGCCATAGAGCAAATTTATTTATTTTATTTTTAGAACTAAATAGTTTTTTTCAGTTATAACATTTTCTTTAGTTTTTTAATAATCTTATGTTTTGTTGTGATTTCTACAGAGAACTTAGCAGTAAGGACCCTTTAGTCCAGGGGCAAGCTCAGCAGGGTCCGGACAGACAGCAGTAGTAGGTATATGTTAACAGTGTAGTATAAGGCCTACACATAAATAAGCTTAATGAGGACAGCAGCAGCAGGTAAATGCAAGGGAGTATTTTGAGGCCTACACATAAGAAATCAGCTTGATATGGACAACAGCATCAGGTAAAGGTAACGGTGTAGTATGAGGCCTTCACATAGCTACAAAGGATCATGATGAATTGACAACAGCAGCAGGAAAATGTTAAGTTTACGGTGTAGTTTAAGTCAAACACATAGCTTGGCCTAACTCAGCATGATAAAGAATTTTGTAGGATTCTGTGGCTGGAGGGACATTAGGCGGTTACGGGATTAAAATGTTACTGTCGGACAGTACAGGCCCCAAAAATTAGTCACTAGGCTTCACCTAACAGCAAAGAACTTTGTATTCTGTGGCTGGAGGTACATTAGACGTTCACAGGATAAATATGTAAGTGTCGGCCAGTACAGACCCCAAATATTAAGCATTCAACGGACATAAAAGGCCTTTTATGCCGCTGTATTTACCTAAGACAGGGACCATGATTAGTTCTGGGTGGTGGTGGATATTTGAGGAATTTCAATCAAACATGGTCGACTCGTCACATGTGTTGAATTTCTCCGAGATCCATGCCTCATTCATTTTTAGAAATGTGAGGTAGTCCACACTGTCGTGAGCTAGGCGAGTGCGCTTATCGTTCACGATCCCCCCTGCTGCACTGAACATCCTTTCGGACAGGACACTGGACGAGGGGCAAGCCAACAGTTCCATGGCAAATTGGCCACAGGTCAAGCCTGCCTACCTAGTATTCCAGGGGTTCATCGCTTCTCAGAGCGTCCACATCGGCCGTTAACCCGATGTAGTCGGACACCTGTCGGTCTAGACGTTCCCTGAGGCTGGATCCAGAGGACAGCTGTCGAAAGGTTGGCTGGAAGAATGATCTCATATCTGAAGTCACTAACACATCTTCAAACCGCTCTATTCTTGCAGGCACTGTTGGATTGGTACCCAGTGGTGTATCTTGGTTTTGTGCTGCCCTAGGCGAGACTAAACTCGGGCACCCCCCTAATATAAATTTGGCCCACCCCTTCCTGTCAAGGCCAAACCCCTTTCTCTCTAAACCCCACCCCTTTCTGTCAAGGCCAAACCCCTTTCTCTCTAAACCCCACCCCTTCCTATGTGCCATCCACAGATCCCCCTCCCCTAAACAGTGCCATCAACAGATCTCTCCCCTAAACAGTGCCATCCACAGATCCCCCTCCCCTAAACAGTGCCATCCACAGATCCCCCTCCCCTAAACAGTGCCATCCACAGTTCCCCCTCCCCGAAACAGTGCCATCCACAGATCCCCCTCCCCTAAACAGTGCCATCCACAGATCCCCCTCCCCTAAACAGTGCCATCCACAGATTCCCCTCCCCTAAATAGTGCCATCCACAGATCTCCCCCTAAATAGTGCCATCAACAGATCCCCCTCCCCTAAATAGTGCCATCAACAGATCCCCCTCCTTAAACAGTGCCATCCACATATCTCCCCCCTAAATAGTGCCATCCACAGATCCCCCTTCCCTAAATAGTGCCATCAACAGATCCCCCTCCCCTAAATAGTGCCATCAACAGATCCCCCTCCCCTAAATAGTGCCATCAACATATCCCCCTCCCCGACGCTCACAGGAGAACATTTATAAACGAATCATTAACTTTAACTTTAATCATTGCTAATCTCTTTACTGGATATCTTACTCTGTCTTGACTCTTAGCTCTGGTAAAACAGCAGGCAGTGCGGGCGGCGCTCACTCACTGAAGTCATGCGCCTGCGCCGCCGAGTGGGAGGAGCTGGTGCGTGACGTCAGTGAGTGAGCGCCGCCCGCACTGCCTGCTGTTTTACCAGAGCTAAGTGTCAAGACAGAGTAAAATATCCAGTAAAGAGATTAGCAATGATTAAAGTTAATGATTCATTTATAAATGTTCTCCTGTGAGCGGCGTGGCCCTGTATATTCTAACCCCCAGGCAAGCGTCCCCGTCACCATGGGAACGCCTGGGGGTTAGAATATACCATCGGATCTTCTGAGTATACCGGCGGCAACATATAAGATGGATGGGACAGGGGCAAACAAGGCATTTTGCCGCCCCATTGGCAAGTGCCGCCCTAGGCAAATGCCTTGTTTGCCTCGTGATAGATACGCCACTGTTGGTACCCGCAACTGTTTATCTGTGAGTGGAAATTCCTCTACCAGCGCCTGCAAAAGCAGAATGCAGCATTTCTAGAAGCAAGGTCTGGTAGTGCTGCATTCTGACAGCCCTCTGTGATGGTGGTAACATTTCAGCCATTTTTTGTTTGTACCGGGGGTCTAAGTACGTTGCCACCCAGTACTGGTCCTTGACCTTTATGCTTTTTATACGGGGGTCCCTCATAAAACACTGGAGCATGAAGGCCCCCATTTGCACTAAACTGGAAGCGGTGGAGTGGCCTTGCTCCTGCTCATCATCCAGGATAATGTTGTCCTCGTTCTCCTCCCCCCATCCACGGACAACACCAGGGATCCCAGAAAGGTTTAAAGCATGCTCTTCTTGCTCCTCCTCCACCTCAGCACCATCCTCCTCTGACTCATCTTCAGACTCCTGTTGTTGAATTGTCTCAGATGGAGTAGCCCCCCCTGGGAATTTATCCAGCATTGCGACTTCCTCATCTTCCAGCTCCTGCTCCTCGAAGGCTTGTTGAATGACACAACGCAATGCACGCTCCAGAAAGAAGGCGTAAGGTACGATGTCACTGATGGCACCCTGGCTGTGACTGAACAGTTTGGTGATCTCATGAAATGGCCACAGAAGTCTGCATGCGTCGCGCATGAGCAGCCACTGGCGCGGTGAAAAAAAAAAAAGCTCCCAAGAACCTGTCCTGCTGCAGAGTTCATGCAGGTAGTCATTAACTGCACGTTTCTGCTGGAGCAGCCTATCAAGCATATACAAGGAGTTCCATTGCGTCGGCCAGTCACAAATCAGACGTCTGAAGGGCAGGTTGTGTCTCCGCTGAATGTCAGCAAGGCAAGTCATGGCCGTGTAAGATTTTCTGAAATGGCCAGAGATTTTCCTGGCCTGACACAAGACGTCCTGGACCCCGGGGTATTTGGCAACAAATCGCTGAACGACTAAGTTCAGGACATGTGCCATGCACTGCACGTGTGTTATTTTGAACTGTTTCAGCGCGCTCAGCAGATTGGCACCGTTGTCGCACACCACTTTACCAACTGTCAAATTGAGCGGGGTTAGCCACTGATCTGCCTGTGAACGCAAAGCTGAAAGGAGTGCAGGACCAGTGTGGCTCTTGGCTTCCAGGCACAACAGACGTAGCACAGCATGGCAATGTCTCGCCTGGCACGTCGAATAGGTTCTGGGGATCTTGGGGGGTGCAGCGGAAGAGACGGTAGCAGCGAAAAAGGAGGAGTCAGCCGAGGAGGAGAGGGAAGATGGAGTAGGAGTAGGAGAAGAGGAAGGCCTGCATGCAATACGTGGCGATAACACCAAATCTACACGGGTGCCACGAGTTGCATGCTTGACGGCCGTCAGAAGCTTTACGTCCATTGACACATCATCATCGATGTCACCTTCCCCACCACTAACATTAGAGATCTCGGAGTAGGCAGCAACAGTGGGGACCAACCTCCTTGGGCTGAACTGGGTACTGTCGTCACACTGCTGAGTGGTGGCCATTGCTACCTCCTCTTCCTGATCCGATGTCAAGAATGGCTGCGCATCGGAAATGTCTTGTAATGGATCGGAAAATAATTACTGTGCCTCGAGCGGAGGGGATATGGTGGTGGTGGTGTCTTTTGGGGGTGCACACAGCAGAGAGTGAAGAGGGTGCAGATAGAGAGGATGAGGAGGGTGTGGAAGCGGAAGGCTGAGTGAGCCACTCAACCAAGTCTGGTGCGTCTTTTGACATAATTGCACGCACCTTTGGCAACTTCCCACTTAGGCTCGGGCCTGGTGCACCTGTTCGACCCCTACCACCCCTGAGGAAGGGCCTGCCTCTTCCTCTGCCTGTCATTTTTTAAATGACCCTGTGACAAAAGTCTCTATAGAAGCGCAGTAATTGTGGAAGAAGGTATGTAACACCCCGCTTCAATCAGCTGTTTTGGGGGACGACTGGTATATCACACTAGTTATTATTTTTTCCAGTACCGTTTGTCACTGTGTGTAGCAGAGAGATCGCAGAAAAGCAGCAAACAAATGCTGCAGTACCCAAATGCACTATAAAGAAAGTATCTTGGTATATAACACCCCGCTTCAATCAGTCGGTTTTGGGGGTGACTGGTATATCAAACCAGTCATAATTATTTTTTGCAATTGCATTTGTCACTCTTTGTAGTTGTAGTATCGCTGCAGAACCGCTCACCAGTCACCACCACTGCTGCACAATACAAATCCACTATAATATGCTTTCTATGTTAGAAAGTATATTATAAGTGTATTACACCCCTCTGTACTGCACACCTATCAATAGTACACCTATACCAGTCCATTAAAGGACTTTTGTGTCCCTATTTGCTAGTGATTTGTGTCCCTAACAGCCTGTCCCTGCTCCACACAGCAACCTCTCCCTACACTGACAAAAGACAGAATGTAAAATGGTTTCCAGATCAGGTCTATTTATAAGGTAGGCGGTGTGTCCATGTGCTGAAACGTCTCAATTGACTGTCCTGTACCACCTGATGGATGTGTCATGGGTCAAAGTTCTTCACAATGTAAAAGAATATGGCGGGCGCGAATATCACCATATGTTCGCATGTCCGGCCAATCGCGAACACGCAAAGTTCGCCTCGAACCGACTGCCGGGCGAACCGCAAGGCTATCTCTAATCACAACGTCATCAGCACTGCTGCACCGCCGACCAATTCTTGTTTCTGCAGGCGGGAACAGACGAGCGCGGTGCCGGTGCCACTGCAGTGCCTACTTCACTGTACACACTGGCGTCTGGCCCAGCCATATTGTTGAAATGATCGGTTGCCCTCATTCTCTGACTGCCAGCCAGGCCCAGGCATAGTCAGTCAGCGTCGACTCAGCTAGCCAGAGCCAGCCCAGCCTCTAGTGTTCAGCAGGCAGCACTAGTTGAATCAGCATGAGACAGTCTAGGCGCAATGACCTAAGCCCCAGTAGTAGGTACTACTGGTATATTATCCTGTATATTATTAGATATCTACAGCTGGTATGAGACTGGGGGCAAATTACATAATGTGGGGCAGTGTGATGGGCAAATTACTTAATGTGGGGCATTGTGGGAGGAAAATTACTTAATGTGGGTCAGTGTGGGGGGCAAATTACTTAATGTAGGGAAGTGTGGGGGGCAAATTACTTAATGGGGGCAGTGTGCAGGGCAGTATTCCTAATCAGGGCATTCTAGAAGGGAATTACTATTGGTGGGACCATGAGGAGTACTATTACTATGGGGAAGATTATCTGCATGGCAATTATTTTTCTTCAGGATAGTATTTGGGGGTATTGGGGGGCATAGTAGGCAGCAGGATAACACTGTGGGGGCTACAGGTAGGAGGATGATGATAGAAATGTGAGGAAGCTAAGAAGTCTGTGTGTCACACTCTGCAGAGATGAGGCGGCTGAGAGAAGTTGTTCGGACCAAATGGAGAGGATGATGACAGAGAAGATCTACATCGGAGGAGACGTCACCTGGGTGGCACTGGATGTGACAGGTATGTAATACTGTATAGCAAGTAGAGCAAAATGCAGGGGGTGGGGTGGACTTAGAGAATTGGGCCATATTCATTAGGGCTTGTGCCTGGATCTTTTTCGACCCTAGCAACGCCCCTGATTTCCACTACACTGCTCCCACACAGTAATTTGCCGCCACACTGCCCTCACATTGTAATTTCCCCCACACTACCCTCACATAGTATTTCCCCCCACACTGCCTCCACATAGTAATTTTCCCTCACACAGCCCCCATATAGTAATCTGTCCCCACACAGCCCACATATAGCAATCTGGACCCACATAGTAATTTGCCCCCATACTGCCCCCATGTAGTAGTTTGCCCCTGATGTAGTAATTTGCCCTATTGTTCCTTCACTAATATGTTCTCCAAACTGTGAGGGCACAATCCTACTTACAATTACACACAGGAAGGATGAGGCAGGACTGTAGAACAATAGGCTGGTGACAGACAGCCGGGTGACATGCCCGCACATAGTCACATGTCAGGGGCTGCGATGATAGACAGCCGCTTTCACCTGTACACAAGTGCTGCTTTCCTGCTTCAGTGTGCTGCCATGGCACTGCCGCTGAGCATGCTGGGAGCGGTCATGTGACCCCAGGAGAGGACATGCTGCGGGATGTGGACGCATCTGGCAGATGATTGTGTACTTTTGTGAGTACGCGTCCTGCATACCACAAGGAAGATGGGATGTGTCGTTTCTAAACAAATACTCCTCCACAATGGTGGATTATAATAGGGGCGTTTGGGTTGGCGTTGGGCCTCTGAGCAATGGTGGGCTCGGGGGCTGCCAACCCTATCACCCCTATTATAATCCGCCATTGTACCCGAGCTAAAATTCACTCTGGTAACACATGGCGCAGTGTTATCTTGGTTATCTCATTACAAAAGCCATTGAAATCCATTGAAAAGTTAGTTATCCTTTTCTTGCCATTCTTTACTTAACACATTAACCATCAAGTTTAGCTCAGCTGCATCTGTATGTGTGAGCGGATATTTTTTATGCAGGGGAGAAAAGGGTAAACAAGAGCTAATTGCAATGCAGTCGGTATGTGCCAGTGATTGACTGTCATGAGACAAGCTGTTGCCTGTCCATAGAAAGGGAAGAAAGTTCTCCAGAAAAGTGAGTAAAAAAAAAGTTTTAAATTCAAGGGATAACCCCCCCCCCAACCCCTTAAGTATTGGGCCCATTTTTGGTTTTGCATTTTCATTTTTTCCTCCCCATATTCCAATAGCCATAACTTTTTACATTTTCCATTCCATTTTCCATGTCTGCTATTGGAAAACGGGAAAATAAATTCTTTATTGGGTTAACCCCTGTTTTTTGGGGTATTGACATCACACAACGTTCACTGTGTGCTAAAAATAACATGATATTCTGCGGCTTAATACAAATACAATGATACCAAACATTAGTTTTTTTTTGTTTTACTTTGCAGTTTTCTTTACATCGCCATTTTTTGACAGCCATAACTTTTTTTACATTTCCATCCTCAGAGCAGTATGAGGTCTATAGTTTTTATTGGTACCATATTTGAGGTATGTACGACTTTTTGAGCACTGATATTAAATTTTTTTGTGGGGGTAAAGGTGACAAAAAATAGCGAGTTGTGTGTTTTTCTTTTTTTTTACCACACATGTGGCATTCACCACACAGGAATTGTTTAACAATATTTTAATAGTTCATTTTTGGACACGGTGATACCTGATATGTTTATTATTTTATTATTAATATATTTTTGTATGTAAAATAGGGAAAGGGGGTGATTTAAACTTTCAATATTTTTTATTTTAATTTATTTTTTACTTTTTATTTAATAACTATTAGCAGGAAGCTTAGGCTGAGTTCGCACTTCGGTTATTTGGTCAGTTACAGCGGAGATAAAAAGTCTACACACCACTGTTAAAATGTCAGGTTTCTGTGCTGTAAAAAATTTAGACCAAGATAAATCATTTCAGAACTTTTTTCACCTTTAATGTGACCTATAAACTGTACCACTCAATTGAAAAACAAACTGAAATCTTTTAGGTGGAGGGAAAAAAATAAAAATAAACTAAAATAATGTGGTTGCATAAGTGTGCACACCCTCTTATAACTGGGGATGTAGCTGTGTTCAGAATTAAGCAATCACATTCAAAATCATGTTAAATAGGAGTCAGCATACACCTGCCATCATTTAAAGTTCCTCTGATTAACCCCAAATAAAGTTCAAATGCTCTAGTTGGTCTTTCCTGAAATGTTCTTAGCCGCATCCCACAGCAAAAGCCATGGCCCACAGAGAGCTTCCAAAGCACAGAGGGATCTCATTGTTAAAAGGTATCAGTCAGGAGAAGGCTACAAAAGAATTTCCAAGGCATTAGATATACCATGGAGCACAGTGAAGACAGTCATCATCAAGTGGAGAAAATATGGCACAACAAGAACTTTATGTTCCTCCAAAATTGATGAAAGGACGAGAAGAAAACTGGTCTGGGAGGCTACCAAGAGGCCTACTGCAACAATAAAGGAGCTGCAGAAATATCTGGCAAGTACTGGTTGTGTGGTACATGTCATAACAATCTCCCGTATTCTTCATACTGTATGTATGGGTGTCACGGTGGGGAGTGGGGAAAACCCCCCACCGTACGATGACTGGGGGGTATAAGGAAAGCAACTTGGCCTGAACACAAGGACAAGGGATAAGGTCACCTCCTAATGCGTCCCTATACCTAGCCCTAACTTCTCACCGTATGAGCGGACCTGGATGGTAGGACGGCTCATACCCTAGATACCTAAGGCCCTGAGTCGCCCTGAGAATCCCTCACAAAGGAGCTGAGGAGAGGCGCCCTGTTCTTGCAGGACACGGAAGAACAGGAGTCTCAAAAGGCCTAGAAGCAGGGAAAGAAAAAGATCATATGCAGCAAGAGAAACGGCAGTTAAGAAAACAAGACAACACACCTACCTGCCGCTGCCACAACAACTAGAACCCGTGAATACGTACCGGAGCCCTAACACCAAACAGGACACCATACCAGCAACTCTCACAGGTATCCAGCACACCAGAAGACCCTGCTAGGACCCCCATGCCGCAAGGTGCATGGCAGCCCCAGGCAGCACTGCATACAGGCTTGTGGTTCAATAACAACACACCAAATCATAACTCCACACCAAACATCCACACAGGTAAGGTAGGGTAGACATCGCTGGAGACCTCGATGTCACACTAGGAGGTCCTCACTCTGGGAGATGGAACATGAAGACCAGGAGCATAACTCCAACACACACCATGGCTGGAGTACCACTGACTCCTGGCCTTTAGCCACAGGTAAGATGAAGCACCTAGTAACCACGCCCAACAAGGCGGTTAACCCCTCCAGCACCGGACAGAGGAGGAAACAACTGAAAGGGGAAGTGCACACACCAGCATAAAAAGCTACACGTTGCAGCAGGCAACAACATGAAGGCAACCATGTCACGGCACACAACACAAAGGCCATGACACTGCCCCCGCATGCTGAAACAGCAACACGTTGCCACAGGCAACAGCAAGCGTGGCATAAGTGTCACAGCGCACACCAAAGGCCGTGACACTGGGCTATGGGGTAGAGTGGCAAGACGAAAGCCTTTTGTTACGAAGAAAAACATCCAAGCCGGGCTACATTTTGCAAAAACACATATTAAGTCTCCCAAAAGCATGTGGGAAAAGGTGTTATGGTCTGATGAAACCAAGGTTGAACTTTTTGGCCATAATTCCAAAAGATATGTTTGGTGCTAAAACACTGCACATCACCAAAAGAACACCATACCCACAGTGAAGCATGGTGGTGGCAGCATCATGCTTTGGGGCTGTTTTTCTTCAGCTGGAACAGTTCCAAATACCAGACAATATTGGCACAAAACCTCCAGACTTCTGCTAGAAAGCTGAACGTGAAGAGGAGCAAAGAAATGGCTTCACCAGAAGAAGATTAAAGTTTTGGAATGGCCCAGCCAGAGCCCAGACCTGAATCCGATTGAAAATCTGTGGGGTGATCTGAAGAGGACTGTGCACAGGAGATGCCCTCGCAATCTGACAGATTTGGAGTGTTTTTGCAAAGAAGAGTGGGCAAATCTTGGCAAGTCAAAATGTGCCACGCTTATAGACTCATACCCAAAAAGACTGATTGCTGTAATAAAATCAAAAAGTGCTTCAACAAAGTAATAGTTTAAGGGTGTGCACACTTATGCAACCATATTATTTTATTTTTATATTTTTTCTTCCCTCTACCTAAAAGATTTTAGTTTGTTTTTCAATTGAGTGGTACAGTTTATAGGTCACATTAAAGGTGGAAAAAGGTTCTGAAATGATTTCTTTGTCTCATTTTTTTACATCACAGAAACCTGACATTTTATCAGGGGTGTGTAGACTTTTGATATCCACTGTATTTCCATCAGTTATTGTGAGCCAAAACCAGCCTACTCATAGATAAGGTATAATGGAAAAATCTTCAACTATTCTGTTCTGGTGTTAGCTCTCAATAACTGATGGAAATCACTGATCAAATGACTGAAGTTATGGCAGGCCTAAAAAGTTTCGCAATCATCCAGGATGCCATTGTAATTGACCAAAGCCCCACAATTTCACTGTGGGGGCACCAATTGGAAGGCAGAGGCAGCCGCATCCCTCTGCCTTACCTCAGAGGTGCCACGATTAGTGTTGATTGTGGCACCTGAGGGGTTAAATGACAGAGTTTAGCTGGATCGCCATTCCCTATAATTGCGGCCGGGTGCCTTATGTACTATACAGCTGGCCCCCTCTGCATATAGAGGAGGCTCACTGCAGCAGCCCGCTCTATAAAGTACCTCGACCACCGTGACATACGGGTACATCACGGTGGTTGAAGGGGTTAATATGTTAAAGTTTTGCTCTATCACAGTAGCATCATTTAATTGCCAGGTTCATCATGAGTCAGATTGATTTTTCAAAGGTTTACCAATCTTTATTTGGAAGTATAGACTACAATGTCTTGAATAAAGGAAACCACAAAGACATTTGTGAGACAGTGACAGGTCTCACACAGGTTAGAGGCAAGGAAGGGGTGGATAGTGCGGTCCACTCCCCTATTCCACCACAGGTGAGACCAGCTGGAGGTACTCAGGTTGGCATAAGGCACCTCCCAGGGTGCCAGCAAGGGGGGAGTGTGTTACCTGTGGACAGAGGCCTGGAGGCTCTGTCAGTGTGGTCCAAGCCAGGAGGGTTGAGAGACCACGATTTCCCAAGAGACACTGGACTGGAGGCAGTGGGCGTACTGTGCTCTGTACAGCCAGGAGGCTGTGGGACATTGGCTCAGAAAGCCGCATGTGTTCACAGGGTGTGAACAGGGACTTAGGTGAGTCCGGGATCTGTTTGTTTAGTTAGAGCCCAGACGGGCAGGGGCGTAGCTATAGGGGGAGCAGAGGTAGCAGTCGCTACCGGGCCCAGGAGCCTGAGGGGGCCCAAAGACCCTTGTGCCGCATAAGAAGACACCAGTATTATAGAAAGTCCTACTTGATCGTCACATCTCTGGCTGGAGGGAAGGGGTTAGGTTGAGAATTTAGCTAGGGAGTTCCCCTGCCCCTGGCCACAGAGCACTGAGGGAAGGGGGGCCCAAGCTGAACTCTTGCACCAGGGCCCCTGAGCCTTTAGCTACGCCCCTGCAGACGGGCGAGTGTTTATTAAGTGTTCTTGCATAGCAAGACCACTTAATGTTATCTCACATATATATTCTTATTCTTATTATAGCCAAATTTGCCACCCTAACTCCTCCCACAGTTTTTACACTACATAGACAAAAATTTACTAAAACGTGCAGATTGTTCCCGATCGGATTGCTATTACTGTGTGGAACGATCCCACCCCCGGGGCCCCCGTGGCGGGCCCCGGAAGCCCCCTTTTTTCCCATAGACTTTGACAGGGTACATCGCTCCCACTCGCCAGGCTTTGACGCTAAAGTCACCAAACTTGGGTCACTTAGTCATGGGGTCAACCCGAAATTTTTTGGCACATTTCGGGGACCCCAAAATGTGGGCGGGGCCACACAGAACCAATCAAAATCTCCCCATTGACTGTAATGAGACGTTCAAATTGCTACTCCTCCCACATTTTTAGGAGTACAAATTCCAAACTTTGCAGTCTTGGTCGGCACCCACCCGAGTACCTTGCTTGTGCTTTGTTAACCGATCCCACCCTCCGGGCCCCTGGGACGGGCCCCCAAAATCCCCATTTTTCCCATTGACTTTGACAGGGAAAATTTTTAAATCGCCCCCAGTCGCACAGATTTGAAACTAAAGTCACCAAACTTGGGTCACTTAGTCATGGGGTCAACGCGCAATTTGTTAGAACATTTCGGAGACCCTAAAATGTGGGCGGGGCCACACAGAACCAATCAAATTCTCCCCATTGACTATAATGAGACATTCAAATTGCTACTCCTCCCACAGATTTAGGAGTATAAATACCGAACTTTGCACTCTTGGTCGGCACATACCCGAGTATCTTGCTTGTGCTTTGTTAACCGATCCCACCCTCCGGGCCCCTGGGGCGGGCCCCCGAAAACCTATTTTTTCCCCATAGAGTTTTATTGGAAAAATGCAAACGTTTGTCACTCATACAGCTTCGGAGTTAAACTGACCAAACTTGGGTCACTTAGTCATGGGGTCAACCTGAAAATTTATGTCACATTTTGGGGACATTAAAAAGTGGGCGGGGCCACCAACAACCAATCAGATTTTCCTTATTGACTTCAATGAGAAAATTTTAAATTGCTGCCATTTCAACAATGTTAATGGCAGGGTTGTTAAACTTAATATATTCGGTTAATAGGTGACTAGAATTCAAATGTTTAAAAGTGGGCGGAGTCTACAACGGCCAATCAAATTTCAGCCATATGTTTTAATGGGAAAATTTAAAACTGCCGCTGCTCTTAGAGGGTCAATGGCAAAGTCACTAAACTTGGAACAGTTGGTCAATGGGTGACTGGGATTCAAATGTGAAAAAGTGGGCGGAGCCTAAAATAGCCAATAAAATTTCAGCCATTTAACTTAGACCACTAGGTGACCCCCCCCCCCCCGGACTACCAGGTGACTCATGGGTGCCCCCGCCCTAGCCCTTAGGTGCACCCGCCCTAGCCCTTAGGTGCACCCACCCCGACCTTCAGGTGCACTCACCCTAGTCATTAGGTGCCCCCACCCAACCATTAGGTGCACCCACCCCGACTCTTGGGTGCATCCACCCTGACCCTTATGTCCACCCACTCCGACCCTTAGGTGCCCCCACGTGGACCCTTAGGTGCACTCACCCTAGTCATTAGGTGCACCCACCCAAATGATTAGGTGCTCCCACCCCGACTCTTAGGTGCCCCAACCCTGACCCTTAGGTGCACCCACTCCGACCCTTAGGTGCACCCACTACGGCCCTAAGGTGCACCCACTTCGACCCTTAGGTGCACCCAATCCGATCCTTAGGTGCACTCACCCTAGTCATTAGGTGCACCCACCCCAACGATTAGGTGCACCCACCCCAACTCTTAGGTGCACCCACCCCGACCCTTAGGTGCAACCATCCCAACGATTAGGTGCACCCACCCGACCCTTAGGTGCACCCACCCCGACCCTTAGGTGCACCCACCCCGACCCTTAGGTGCACCCACTCTGACCCTTAGGTGCAACCACCCCAACAATTAGGTGCACCCACCCCGACTTTTAGGTGCAACCACCCCGACCCTTAGGTGCAACCACCCCAACGATTAGGTGAACCCACCCCGACCCTTAGGTGAAACCACCCGGACTTTTAGGTGCAACCACCCCGACCCTTAGGTGCACCCACTCCGACCCTTAGGTGCAACCACCCAACAATTAGGTGCACCCACTCCGACCCTTAGGTGCAACCACCCCGACTTTTAGGTGCAACCACCCCGACCCTTAGGTTCACCCACTCCGACCCTTAGGTGCAACCACCCCAACGATTAGGTGCCCCGACCCTTAGGTGCAACCACCCTGACTTTTAGGTGCAACCACCCCGACCCTTAGGTGCACCCACTCCGACCCTTAGGTGCAACCACCCCAATCATTAGGTGCACCCACCCCTACCCTTAGGTGCAACCACCCCGACTTTTAGGTGCAACCACCCGACCCTTAGATGCACCCACTCCGACCCTTAGGTGCAACCACCCCAACGATTAGGTGCACCCACCCCGACTTTTAGGTGCAACCACCCCGACTTTTAGGTGCAACCACCCCGACCCTTAGGTGCACCTACTCCGACCCTTAGGTGCAACCACCCCAATCATTAGGTGCACCCACCCCGACCCTTAGTTGCAACCACCCCGACTTTTAGGTGCAACCACCCCAACGATTAGGTGCACCCACCCCGACTTTTAGGTGCAACCACCCCGACTTTTAGGTGCAACCACCCCGACCCTTAGGTGCACCCACTCCGACCCTTAGGTGCACCCACTCCGACCCTTAGGTGCAACCACCCCAATCATTAGGTGCACCCACCCCGACCCTTAGGTGCAACCACCCTGACTTTTAGGTGCAACCACACCCGACCCTTAGGTGCACCCACTCCGATTCTTAGGTGCAACCACCCCAACGATTAGGTGCACCCACCCCGACCTTTAGGTGCTACCACCCCAACGATTAGGTGCACCCACCCCGACCCTTAGGTGCAACCACTCCGACTATAAGGTGCAATCACCCCGACCCTTAGGTGCACCCACTCCGACCCTTAGGTGCAACCACCCCGACCCTTAGGTGCACCCACTCCGACCTTTAGGTGCACCCACTCCGACCCTTAGGTGCACCCACTCCGACCCTTAGGTGCACCCACTCCGACCCTTAGGTGCACTCACCCCAACGATTAGGTGCACCCACCCCGACTGTTAGGTGCACCCACCCCGACCCTTAGGTGCAACCACCCCGACCCTTAGGTGCAACCACCACGACCCTTAGGTGCACCCACTCCGACCCTTAGGTGCAACCACCCAAACGATTAGGTGCACCCACCCGACCCTTAGGTGCAACCACCCCGACTTTTAGGTGCAACCACCCCGACCCTTAGGTGCACCCACTCCGACCCTTAGGTGCAACCACCCCAACGATTAGGTGCACCCACCCCGACTTTTAGGTGCAACCACCCCGACTTTTAGGTGCAACCACCCCGACCCTTAGGTGCAACCACCCCGACCCTTAGGTGCACCCACTCCGACCCTTAGGTGCACCCACCCCAACGATTAGGTGCACCCACCCCGACCCTTAGGTGCAACCACCCTGACTTTTAGGTGCAACCACCCCGACCCTTAGGTGCACCCACCCCGACCCTTAGGTGCAACCACCCCAACGATTAGGTGCACCCACCCCAACCCTTAGGTGCAACCACCCCGACTTTTATGTGCAACCACCCCGACCCTTAGGTGCACCCACTCCGACCCTTAGGTGCAACCACTCCAATGATTAGGTGCACCCATCCCGACCCTTAGGTGCAACCACCCCGACTTTAAGGTGCAACCACCCCGACCCTTAGGTGCACCCACTCCGACCCTTAGGTGCAACCACCCTAACGATTTTTCTGCACCCACCCCAACTTTTAGGTGCAACCACCCCGACCCTTAGGTGCACCCACACCGACCCTTAGGTGCAACCACCCCAACGATTAGGTGCACCCACCCCGACTTTTAGGTGCAACCACCCCGACCCTTAGGTGCACCCACTCCGACCCTTAGGTGCAACCACCCTAACGATTAGGTGCACCCACCCCGACTTTTAGGTGCAACCACTCCGACTTTTAGGTGCAACCACCCCGACCCTTAGGTGCACCCACTCCGACCCTTAGGTGCAACCACCCCAACAATTAGGTGCACCCACCCCGACCCTTAGGTGCAACCACCCCGACTTTTAGGTGCAACCACCCCGACCCTTAGCTGCACCCACTCCGACCCTTAGGTGCAACCACCCCAATCATTAGGTGCACCCACCCCGACCCTTAGGTGCACCCACTCCGACCCTTAGGTGCAACCACCCCAACGATTAGGTGCACCCACCCCAACTTTTAGGTGCAATCACCCCGACTTTTAGGTGCAACCACCCCGACCCTTAGGTGCACCCACTCCGACCCTTAGGTGCAACCACCCCAATCATTAGGTGCACCCACCCCGACCCTTAGGTGCAACCACCCCGACTTTTAGGTGCAACCACCCCGACCCTTAGGTGCACCCACTCCGATTCTTAGGTGCAACCACCCCAACGATTAGGTGCACCCACCCCGACCCTTAGGTGCAACCATCCCGTCTTTTAGGTGCAACCACCCTGACCCTTAGGTGCATCCACTCTGACCCTTAGGTGCAACCACCCCAACGATTAGGTGCACTCACTCCGACTTTTAGGTGCAACCACCCCGACTTTTAGGTGCAACCACCCCGACCCTTAGGTGCACCCACTCCGACCCTTAGGTGCAACCACCCCAACGATTAGGTGCACCCACCCCGACCCTTAGGTGCAACCACCCCGACTTTTAGGTGCAACCACCCCGACCATTAGGTGCACCTAATCCGACCCTTAGGTGCAACCACCCCAACGATTAAGTGCACCCACCTGACCCTTAGGTGCAACCACCCCGACTTTTAGGTGCAACCATTTCGACCCTTAGGTTCACCCACTCCGACCCTTAGGTGCAACCACCCCAACGATTAGGTGCACCCACCCCGACTTTTAGGTGCAACCACCCCGACCCTTAGGTGCACCCACTCCGACCCTTAGGTGCAACCACCCCAACGATTAGGTGCACCCACCCCGACCCTTAGGTGCAACCACTCCACACAGTTACTCTGCCCACTCCATAAAGTTACTCTGCCCAGTCCAACCTTTCCACAGTTACTCCAGCCAATCTAACCACACAACAGTTACTCAAGCCACTCCACCCAGTTACTCCGCCCACTCCAGTTGTAAGCTACCTGTGGAGGCAAGAACACTTCACACAATTTCCCCAGAAATTGTAGCTTTTCTAGTTATTTTGTATTATTGTTTATGTTTATGCGGATGTGCTGCAATAAAGCACTGTGTTTGGATCTTAAACTTGGTGTCCTTAAGATATCTGTGAGTGTGACCCCCTGAAAAGAGACGATCCCCTACAATTGGTGTCGGATGCGGGCAAGCGTCCCTGCTGAAAAAGGCGGTTTCTAGGGGCAACAACAAGAGAAAGAGCAGGTGCTGCTGAATCCTGCTGTGCTGGAGTTTAAAGGGCCGGAAGCCTGTTTATTCGGTGGAGCAAGGGCTGCTCATGCTATTGTGGACTATTTTTGCTGTGGTGCAGAGATTTAAAGGGCCAGAAGCCCAGAAAAGAGACTGACCTGTTTGAGAAGAAAAAAAAAAAAGATTTTTGGTGTGTTGCTAGAGGACTGTCTGTTGCTGTGAGGTGGATGGATGATTTCACCAAGCAGCTTATGCGGGCCAATCTGAAGGCTAGCCAAAGGCAAATGATGTGGCAACAGGAGCAGGAAAAGCAAAGAGACGTCCTAACCCAAGGTGTTTCCCATGGTAACCGCTGTGCGGAGGAACTGGGCAGTGACCTCGTGACCAGGAGCCAAGAACTGCAGGTTCTCGGGATGCGGTTGGATGCAGAGGTGGTGTATGCCGTTGCCAAGGGCAACCGACGGAAAGAGAGTGAGATAGAGAGCAGTGCGGCTCTCAAGAGTTCAAGTGTTTTCTGCCAAGGTGTACAGAGAAACAAAAATATTGAAAAGGACGCTAAAATGGAGCAAAATAATAATGGTTTTATTAGTGCTTGTTCTGTCCCCACATGAAGGCGAATGAAGGTGTAACTGATAATGGCTTTGTGACTGGCCTTCCTTCGTATCCAAGCAGTGGAGCAGACCGGACCGGCAGATGCTCAGGTTAGATGGATCCAGACGTGGACATGAGGATGCAATCAAACGTGGGTTTATTTGATCCAGAGCAGTGACATACAGTGATGCAATACAGGAATGCAGTAGATGCTGTGATGTGGATGTCTTTCCTGAGGCTAACTGCTGAGGCAACTGCTGGTCAAAAACTGATGCCTTCACAAGCCGAGGTGTGAGTCTCCAGTCACAAAGAATGCAGTACTAAAAAAGGCTACAGGAAGTGACCAGGCCCAAGGCTGCAAAACCACGCCCAGAGATAAAACTTTATTCAACAAGAACGAAGGCGTGCAGCATACAAATTCCGGCCAGC
Organism: Bufo bufo; assembly: GCF_905171765.1. Classification (NCBI taxonomy): domain Eukaryota; kingdom Metazoa; phylum Chordata; class Amphibia; order Anura; family Bufonidae; genus Bufo; species Bufo bufo. The sequence continues at coordinate 561,678,811 of NC_053392.1, read as the reverse complement.
AGATGGCAGCAGAGAACAATAGACTTAAACAACATAGGTAAAACAAGAAATAATACAGTGCAGAAATTCAATATGAAAGGAACAGCACACTCCCCGTCTGAAATTCACTTAGGGGATTTCACTATGACGAATGTCCATGAAATATAAACAACCTGTAAAAAGAAAAACATGTTAGAATGCAAACATAGATTAGTCCTGTTTTCCAACTTGGAATGGAGAAGATCTGCGAAGCTAGATACAGTCCTGTTCACCCAGCAGGGACGTTCTCGATGGGCAATATTAAAATGAGTTCGTTGATTGGTCTTGAGAACGTTTTAAGCTCGCCTTTCCTGAAGATCTTCAACTCCACCTTCCGGACCTTGCCATCCTTGCTAGGGAAAACCTTTGAAATCAGTCCGATAGGCCAGTCAATCCTTTCGGTTTGTTGCTCTTTCTCGGAGGGAAGTGGGGTATCCCAATCCTTGACTGTTTCAGAAAACTGTCTCAGTAGAGATTTACCTTGTATGGTGATGGGCGCTACAAATCCCAGCGGATCAAATAGGCTGTTTACCACTGATAGGAGGCCTCGCTTTGTGAATGGCTTGTCTGCACAACTTATCTGAAAACCGAAGGAGTCAGCCGAGAGATCCCATCTGAGGCCCAAGCTCCTCTGCACAGGTGGACTGTCCAGTCCCAAGTTAATGTCCTTGAATCCTGGTGCGTGATCGCCTGATTCGAAGGCCCTCATAACGGCCAGGCTGTTTGAAGCAATTTTGTGTAGTCCTTTTAAGCAGATCGATAGCCGCTTCTTCAGTCGGTAGTGATTTGAGTCCATCGTCTACGTAGAAGTCCTTTTCTACAAAGTCTCTGGCATCTTTACCGTACTTGGATTCTCCCTCTAATGCAGTTCGCCGAAGGCCGTAAGTTGCCACGGCAGGTGAAGGGCTGTTTCCAAATACGTGTACCCTCATTCGATATTCTGCCATCTCTGCGTTGGTGTCGTTATTCTTGTACCACAGAAACCTGAGGAAATTCCGGTGGTCCTCTCTGACTACGAAACAGTGGAACATCTGTTCAATGTCGGCGGTGATGGCAACGAGCTCTTTTCTGAACCTCATCAGCACTCCAACTAGGTTATTCGTCAGATTAGGACCTGTGAGAAGGACATCATTAAGCGATACACCTTGATGTTTGGCACTTGAGTCGAAAACAACCCTAATTTGATTAGGTTTCCGTGGGTGATACACTCCAAATGAAGGCAAGTACCAGCACTCGTCATTCTTCCCTAAGGATGGAGCTGGTTCTGCATGGTTGTTGCGGAATATTTTGTCGATAAAGGCAACGATGTGTTCTCTCATCTCAGGCTTACTGTTCATGGTACGCTGAAGAGAGTTAAATCTAGACAGAGCTTGTTCCCTATTGTTCGGGAGTCTCACCCTGGTAGCTCGGAAGGGTAATGGAGAAACCCAGTGATTGGTTTCGTCTTTAAGGAACTCATTGTCCATTATCTTGATAAATTCTCTGTCCTCTACTGACAAAGCTACTTTATCATCGTCCTTGCTGGTATGAAAGACTAATCTTCCCAAGTTGTCGGCAAAGGGAGGAACGTCGTCAGGTGGTTGTATGAGGTCTGGAGGCTTCTCTTTCACCTCATAGTGATGAGGGCAAGGCTTAATGCAAGTTGTGCGTCCATCTCCACGCACGTACATTTTGAATGAGCGGATTTTTGGTTGATCCAAGCATACATTTCCTATGACTACCCATCCCAAGTCCAGTCTCTGGGCGTATGGTGCATAGTCGGGACCATTACACTGTTGACGCACCTTGTGTACCCTTAGATTGTCTCTGCCAAGCAGGAGTAGAATCTCGGCGTTGTTGTCCATAGGTGGGATAACGTTGGCTAGGTGCCTTAGGTGTGGATGGTGAAATGCAGCTTCCGGGGTAGGAATTTCATCCCTATGGTTGGGTATTTGATCGCATTCGATCAGCGTCGGTAGAGGTATTTCCGTATTTCCACTGACTGAACAAGCGATGAATCCTTGTGCCCTCCTGCTGCTAGTCTCTATGCGACCCGAGCAGGTGTTTAAGATGTAGGGTTCTGACGGTCCCTTTATTCCAAAGGCTTCAAAGAATTTAGGTCCTGCTAGGGAGCGGTTGCTTTGGTCGTCAATGATGGCATACATTTTTACTGCCTTTTCTGGTAGCCCCTCCGGGTAGACCTTGATTAGACATATGCGGGCACAACATTTCTCACTCTTGCCCTCCCCACATACGTCCAAGCATGAGCAGGAAACAGCAGTGGTTGTGTTAGCGTTGTTCTGGGGCTCCCCGCCATGACTTTAAGCAGGACTGGTGGTGACAGCAGCCGGTGAATCCCTTGTGAGTGGAATTGGGTGCATAGCTGAGGCATGTCTATCACTATGACACTCCTCACATTTGATAATGGATTTACAGTCCTTAGCCATGTGCTCCAATGAAGCGCAGCACTTGAAACATACCCCAAGCTCGGTGAGGACTTTCTTGCGCTCCTGTATGGTTTTGGATCTAAATCCTCTGCATTTGTTCAGGGAGTGTGGTTTTTTATGAATGGGACATTCACGATTGAAGGCCTTGTCTCCTGATGAGGTAGTGTACTGTCTACCAGTTGGTACTGCATATGAAGGTAGGTTAGTCTTTCTAACATTCACGCTGCTCTTAAAGTCTCTGTGTTTATGCACAATACTTTCATACCTTGATGATGGTGTCGCTGAAGCTGTAGTATTGAACTCCAGGAAGTCGAGGCTGGGGTCATTCCTCATCTGGGACTGTTCATCGATGAATCTACAGAAATGAATAAATGGGGGAAAAGTGATGTCATGCACTCTTTTGTACCTTGAGACTGATGCCGCCCACTTCTCTTGCAGGCTGTATGGTAACTTCACGACAATTGGGTTCACCCCATGGGCTGTATCCAGGTAGCACAGCCCGGACAGACGAGGGTCTCTTTTGGCAAGCTCCAGTTCCATGAGCAAATCACTTAAATCCTGAAGCTTATGGACATCCTTGAGACTGATCTTGGGGACGTTCTGCAGTCTCCTGAATAGTGCCTTCTCTATTGCTTCTGCGCTGCCAAAGGTGCGTTCGAGTCTCTGCCAGGCTGCAGCGAGACCTGCTTCTGCTTGTCCCACATAGACAGTTCTAAGGCTCTTGATGCGATTTGTGGAGCCTGGGCCCAGCCAGTTGATCAAGAGGTCGAGCTCCTGCTCTGCGGTTAGGTTGAGGTTGGCGATGGCAGCTTTGAAGGTTGCGTTCCAGGCTCTGTAGCTCTCCGCACGGTCATCAAATTTTGAGAGACTGGTGTTAATTAGCTCTCTGCTCACCATAAACCTGGGAAACTCAGACATATCTGATTTCTCACTGCTTGTTGCCATGACAACTTGTGATGCCCCTGGGGCGTATAGGCTGCGTGGCGTGAAAGGGTGAGATGCTTCCGGGTAGAATGATGTTGCTGCAGGGTTGAGCTGTGGTCTAGCCTCTGTAGATTCTGATGACTGCTGCTTGAGCTGTGGAGGTAGGCCAGGAAACACCTGGTAGCCATCTTGCTGTAATAACTGCCCTTGAGAGAGCGCGTCTGGGCGACTGTTATTGGATTGCTCGGGTGCTGTGGGTGTCACTGGCCCTGCAGGTAGAGCTGACTTGGAGGCTTCAGTGTTGTTGGCTTGGACAGTACTGCACACTGGGGGTGGTGCAGATAACTGTTTCAGTACATAGTCGCTGGTGCGATCAGCTGGATCGTCTATCTCCTCTGGTGGTAAGCAGACTGAATCAAGGCCTTGGCTTAATGCTTGCTCAAGTAGTCTTACTTTTGCTAATGCGATTTCCTCTTCCCTCTCTGATTCAAGGATCTTTATTCGAGCCTCTGCTTCTGCTTCTGCCCTCTTGGCTTTTGCCTCCGCTTCTGCCCTCTTGGCTTCTACCTCCGCTTCTGCCCTCTTGGCTTTTGCCTCCGCTTCTGCCCTCTTGGCTTTTGCCTCCGCTTCTGCCCTCTTGGCTTTTGCCTCCGCTTCTGCCCTCTTGGCTTTTGCCTCCGCTTCTGCCCTCTTGGCTTCTGCCTCCGCTTCGGCCCTCTTGGCTTCTGCCTCCGCTTCTGCCCTCTTGGCTTCTGCCTCCGCTTCTGCCCTCTTGGCTTCTACCTCTGCTTCTGCCCTCTTGGCTTCTGCCTCCGCTTCTGCCCTCTTGGCTTCTGCTTCAGCCCTCGCAAGGACTTCTTTTTCGGTGAAGGAACGCCTCACTTTGGATTGCTCTGCATTTATGCGGGCCTCTAGTAATCTGTCGCTCAGGGTGGAGCTTCTAGAGCATGATGATCTGTAGGACCGCGAGGAATGTTTGGATGAATGCGATCTGTGTGATCCAGTTTCTTGCAAATGAGAGATACGGAGTTCCACTTTATCTTTAGCATCCAGCACCATGGCGTCTCTTTGTCTGTCTATTGATTCTGCCTTGCACAATTCTGATGGGGCTTCTTCAATATTAGAGTCTTTTAGAAAGGTTATATACCTTGTAGACAGTCTCTTGTATCTTTCATGGGCTGCGTTCAGCCGCCCGACGGCAACTTGTAAACTGGTGGTATCGCCTGAGGAGGACTTAAGTCCTGATATGAGGGAGGAAACTCGTTCCCATAGCTCTTCCAGGTTGTCACATAGCTCATCTTTCCTGGTGTGATAATTTTCTGTGATCTTTATAGTTGGTTTGAGAGAGCGCCTTGGTCGCGTGACTTGGTCTGCTGGAAGTGTGGGTTCTACCTCCAGCTCTTCATAATGATCAGTATCAGGTTGCATTTGCTTTGTTTCATCACTGGGGAACTGTACAATGTCCTTTTCGGACATTTTGATTTAAGGTGCGCTGTCTCTTTAACCACCTCAGCCCCCAGTGCTTAAACACCCTGAAAGACCAGGCCACTTTTTACACTTCTGACCTACACTACTTTCACCGTTTATTGCTCGGTCATGCAACTTACCACCCAAATGAATTTTACCTCCTTTTCTTCTCACTAATAGAGCTTTCATTTGGTGGTATTTCTTTGCTGCTGACATTTTTACTTTTTTTGTTATTAATCGAAATTTAACGATTTTTTTGCAAAAAAATGACATTTTTCACTTTCAGGTGTAAAATTTTGCAAAAAAAACGACATCCATATAGAAATTTTGCTCTAAATTTATAGTTCTACATGTCTTTGATAAAAAAAAAATGTTTGGGTAAAAAAAAAATGGTTTGGGTAAAAGTTATAGCGTTTACAAACTATGGTACAAAAATGTGAATTTCCGCTTTTTGAAGCAGCTCTGACTTTCTGAGCACCTGTCATGTTTCCTGAGGTTCTACAATGCCCAGACAGTACAAACACCCCACAAATGACCCCATTTCTGAAAGTAGACACCCTAAGGTATTCACTGATGGGCATAGTGAGTTCATAGAATTTTTTATTTTTTGTCACAAGTTAGCGGAAAATGATTTTTTTTTTTTTTTCATACAAAGTCTCATATTCCACAAACTTGTGACAAAAAATAAAAACTTCCATGAACTCACTATGCCCATCAGCGAATACCTTGGGGTCTCTTCTTTCCAAAATGGGGTCACTTGTGGGGTAGTTATACTGCCCTGGCATTCTAGGGGCCCAAATGTGTGGTAAGGAGTTTGAAATCAAATTCTGTAAAAAATGAGCTGTGAAATCCGAAAGGTGCTCTTTGCAATATGGGCCCCTTTGCCCACCTAGGCTGCAAAAAAGTGTCACACATCTGATATCCCCGTACTCAGGAGAAGTTGAGGAACGTGTTTTGGGGTGTCTTTTTACATATACCCATGCTGGGTGAGATAAATATCTTGGTCAAATGCCAACTTTGTATAAAAAAATGGGAAAAGTTGTCTTTTGCCAAGATATTTCTCTCACCCAGCATAGGTATATATAAAATGACACCCCAAAACACATTCCCCACCTTCTCCTGAGTACGGAGATACCAGATGTGTGACACTTTTTTGCAGCCTAGGTGGGCAAAGGGGCCCATATTCCAAAGAGCACCTTTCGGATTTCACAGCTCATTTTTTACAGAATTTGATTTCAAACTCCTTACCACACATTTGGGCCCCTAGAATGCCAGGGCAGTATAACTACATCACAAGTGACCCCATTTTGGAAAGAAGACACCCCAAGGTATTCCGTGAGGGGCATGGCGAGTTCCTAGAATTTTTTATTTTTTGTCACAAGTTAGTGGAATATGAGACTTTGTATGAAAAAAAAAAAAAAAAAAAATCATCATTTTCCACTAACTTGTGACAAAAAATAAAAAATTCTAGGAACTCGCCATGCCCCTCACGGAATACCTTGGGGTGTCTTCTTTCCAAAATGGGGTCACTTGTGGGGTAGTTATACTGCCCTGGCATTTTCCAGGGGCCCTAATGTCTGGTAAGTAGGTAAATGACCTGTGAAATCCGAAAGGTGCTCTTTGGAATGTGGGCCCCTTTGCCCACCTAGGCTGCAAAAAAGTGTCACACATCTGGTATCTCCGTACTCAGGAGAAGGTGGGGAATGTGTTTTGGGGTGTCATTTTACATATACCCATGCTGGGTGAGAGAAATATCTTGGCAAAAGACAACTTTTCCCATTTTTTTTATACAAAGTTGGCATTTGACCAAGATATTTATCTCACCCAGCATGGGTATATGTAAAATGACACCCCAAAACATATTCCCCAACTTCTGCTGAATACGGAGATACCACATGTGTGACACTTTTTTGCAGCCTAGGTGGGCAAAGGTGCCCAAATTCCTTTTAGGAGGGCATTTTTAGACATTTGGATACCAGACTTCTTCTCACGCTTTGGGGCCCCTAAAATGCCAGGGCAGTATAAATACCCCACATGTGACCCCATTTTGGAAAGAAGACACCCCAAGGTATTCAATGAGGGGCATGGCGAGTTCATTGAAAAAAAAAAAATTTGGCACAAGTTAGCGGAAATTGATTTTTTGGATTTTGTTCTCACAAAGTCTCCCTTCCGCTAACTTGGGACAAAAATTTCAATCTTTCATGGACTCAATATGCCCCTTAGCGAATACCTTGGGGTGTCTTCTTTCCAAAATGGTGTTATTTGTGGGGTGTTTGTACTGCCCTGGCATTTGAGGGTCTCCGCAATCATTACATGTATGCCCAGCATTAGGAGTTTCTGCTATTCTCCTTATATTGAGCATACAGGTAATGAGATTTTTTTTTTCCGTTCAGCCTCTGGGCTGAAAGAAAAAAATGAACGGCACAGATTTCTTCATTCGCATCGATCAATGTGGATGAAAAAATCTCTGCCAAAAAAAGAAAAAGGAGGGGAAAGGCGTCTGCCAGGACATAGGAGCTCCGCCCAACATCCATACCCACTTCAGCTCGTATGCCCTGGCAAACCAGATTTCTCCATTCACATCAATCGATGTGGATGAATAAATCATTGCCGGGATTTTTTTTTTATATATACAAAGTGTTTGCCAAAGTATATGAACACCGCCACCTCCTCAGCTCATATGCCTCGGCAAACATATCTTTTACTGCAGAGGAGAAATCTCGTCTTGCAGCGCCGCATACACCGACTTGCGTGTAATCTGACAGCAGCGCAATGCTTCTGTCCGAATGCACATCAGTGCTGCAGCTGGTCGATCGGTTGGTCCACCTGGAAGGTAAAAAAAACAAAACAAAAAAGAAAAAACCAGGCCGCAAAGCAATAACTTTATTAACTTTAGAACAGAACATATTAACTTTTTAAAACTTTTTTAACTTTTTTACTTACCGGTAATTTTTTTTTTGTTTAGTTTTTTTTACCTTCATAGAACAAACCTCTCCTTCCCCATGGGACAATGTGCAAAGCGCAAATCGCCCAAAGATGTGGCGAAGTACGTTATGCACTTTATCCCAGGTGAAAGGAGAGGTTTGCAGCAGCTGAGAGTAAAAGGGCCCTAATAGCCCTGTGTGCCTGTCCTGTGAGATGCAATCCCTATGCTAGGTGTACCTGTGTGTGGTACTTCCGGAAACACTCTCCATAGCATAGGGCAGGGTGGTCAGCACAGTCAGGACAGAAATAGCGGGTGTCACGCCTTATTCCACTCCTGCTACAGACACGACATCTTTTTCGGGGTGACGGTTGGGTTGAGGTACCAGGAACGACACTGGGGAAATGTCGCTCGTGTAGACGGCTAACTACACTGGGGGATGGGGCCACGGAACCTCCTGGGTAAAGGAGGTTCTCGATGATCTCTTCCTGGAATTTGAGGAAAGATCGTGTTCTCCCAGCCTTACTGTAGAGAACAAAACTATTGTACAGCGCCAATTGAATTAAATATACAGACACCTTCTTATACCAGCGTCTGGTTCTGCGGGAAACTAAATACGGAGACAACATCTGGTCATTGAAGTCCACCCCTCCCATGAGCGCATTATAGTCGTGGACACAGAGGGGCTTTTCAATGACACGGGTTGCTCGCTCAATTTGGATTGTCGTGTCTGCGTGAATGGAGGAGAGCATGTAAACGTCACGCTTGTCTCTCCATTTCACCGCGAGCAGTTCTTCGTTACACAAGGCAGCCCTCTGCCCCCTTGCAAGACGGGTGGTTACAAGCCGTTGGGGGAAGCCCACGCGACTAGTTCGCGCGGTGCCACAGGCGCAAATCCGTTCTAGAAACAAATGCCTAAAGAGGGCCACACTTGTGTAAAAATTGTCCACATAAAGATGGTACCCCTTGCCGAATAAGGGTGACACCAAGTCCCAGACTGTCTTCCCACTGCTCCCCAGGTAGTCAGGGCAACCGACCGGCTCCAGGGTCTGATCTTTTCCCTCATAGATCCGAAATTTGTGGGTATAGCCTGTGGCCCTTTCACAGAGCTTATACAATTTGACCCCATACCGGGCACGCTTGCTTGGGATGTACTGTTTGAAGCCAAGGCGCCCGGTAAAATGTATTAGGGACTCGTCTACGCAGATGTTTTGCTCGGGGGTATACAAATCTGCAAATTTCTGGTTGAAATGGTCTATGAGGGGCCGAATTTTGTGGAGCCGGTCAAAAGCTGGGTGGCCTCTGGGACGGGAGGTGGTGTTGTCGCTAAAATGCAGGAAACGGAGGATGGCCTCAAATCGTGCCCTGGACATAGCAGCAGAGAACATGGGCATGTGATGAATCGGGTGCGTTGACCAATATGACCGCAATTCATGCTTTTTTGTCAGGCCCATGTTGAGGAGAAGGCCCAAAAAAAATTTAATTTCGGAAACTTGGACTGGTTTCCACCGGAAAGGCTGGGCATAAAAGCTTCCCGGGTTGGCGGATATAAATTGTGTGGCATATTGGTTGGTCTCTGCCACGACTAAGTCCAAGAGCTCCGCAGTCAAGAACAGCTCAAAAAATCCCAGGGCCGAACCGATTTGGGCCGTCTCAACCCGAACTCCAGACTGGGCGGTGAAAGGGGGAACTACAGGTGCGGCTGAAGTTGGTGACTGCCAATCAGGGTTTGCCAGCACCTCAGGGATTCTAGGGGCTCTACGGGCCTGTCTGTGCGGTGGCTGCGACGGGGTAACTAGTGCACGTGCCACCGTACCAGCTTCAACTGCCCTTCTGGTGCTCGCCACGTCACCATGTTGTACGGCAGTGCTGGTACTAGGTCCAGGGAGGGCTGCGCTGCTGGTGTATGCCTCACCACGTGATCCGGCAGCGACAGCCCCACTCTGCTGCTCTTGAAGCGGATCCTGCATAACCTGTGGTCTAGCGACACGGGGCCGGGTACGCCTGGTGCTGCCAGGGACCTCCACCTCCTCGTCCGAACTTTGGGTCAGAGAGCCACTGCTTTCCACAGGTTCATATTCTGACCCGCTAGATTCATCAGATGAGGGTTCCCACTCCTCATCCGACTGGGTCAGAATCCTGTAGGCCTCTTCAGAAGAATACCCCCTGTTTGACATTTTGGACAACTAAATTTAGGGGTATTCCCTGAGACTACCCAAGAAAAAAAGCAAGCCTGTCTTACAAAGGGGAGGCTAGCGAAGTACCGGAGGCCGCTGCGGTTGATAAAAAATATCAAAACTGATTTTTTTATCGCCGCAGTGCGTGTAAAATGAATGTGCAGTGATCAAAAAAATATATATTTTTTGTCACTGCGGTGGGGCGGGCGTGGGTGAACGCACGTGTGGGCGACCGATCAGGCCTGATCGGGCAAACACTGCGTTTTGGGTGGAGGGCGAACTAAAGTGACACTAATACTATTATAGATCTGACCGTGATCAGTTTTGATCACTTACAGATACTATAAAAGTACAAATGCTGATTAGCGATACGCTATTCAGCGAATAAAAGTGACTGCGGTGCGGTGGGGTGGGCGCTAACTGACGCTAACTACCTAACCAAGGGGCCTAAACTATCCCTAAAACCTAACAGCCAATACTAGTGAAAAAAAAAAAGTGACAGTTTACACTGATCACTTTTTTTCCTTTCACTCGTGATTGACAGGGGCGATCAAAGGGGTGATCAAAGGGTTAATTGGGGTGCAGGGGGGTGATCAGGGGCTACAGTGAAGTGTTTGGTGCTACTCACAGTGATGTCTGCTTCTCTGCTGGATCCAACCGACGAAAAGGACCAGCAGAGAAGCAGAGAAGCCATATAACAGATCATATTTACTAATATGATCGGTTTTATGGCTTGTGATTGGATTTTTTAAAAATCGCCAGCCTGCCAGCCAATGATCAATGCTGGCAGGCTGGTGACGAACTTGTCCTTTAACTTTTGCCGGCCCGCGATGCGCATGCGCGGGCCGGCTTGGAGCGAAATCTCGCGTCTCGCGAGATGACGCGTATATGCGTGACTGTGCGCAGCGCTGCCACCTCCGGAACGCGAATCTGCGTACAGCGGTCCGGAGGTGGTTAAGAAATCGAACTTTTGAATTGGGGGTTGAAAATTGCTGTGCGGCTCAGATGAGGCACCCCGATGAGTTTCCCAAGGTGTTTTAAGTGAATTGCGGGGTTTTGGTTTGAGGGAGGCCCCGCGTGCGTGAACAGTTCTTATATCATGCGAGCAAGGGTTAACATAGGATGTAGAAAGTGGCTTGGCGAGTAGTGGAGGACTTCCAGGCGAGAGTATATCTACTGCGGACACGCCGTGCTCCCCCTTGGGCTTGTGTTGCGTGCACTGTTGCTGGGCGGATTTGCTGGGAGTGGGCCTGTTGCAGGGGAGGTTCCTGAGTGTGGCGCTGGGCTCTGAGGGAACCTGCAGCCGGGCATTGGACATTCAGACGGATATTGACTGGGGTATAAGGCTTTAAGGCAGTTTTTGACTGTTCTGTCCCCACATGAAGGCGAATGAAGGTGTAACTGATAATGGCTTTGTGACTGGCCTACCTTCGTATCCAAGCAGTGGAGCAGACCGGACCGGCAGATGCTCAGGTTAGATGGATCCAGACGTAGACATGAGGATGCAATCAAACGTGGGTTTATTTGATCCAGAGCAGTGACATACAGTAATGGAATACAGGAATGCAGTAGATGCTGTGATGTGGATGTCTTTCCTGAGGCTAACTGCTGAGGCAACTGCTGGTCAAAAACTGATGCCTTCACAAGCCGAGGTGTGAGTCTCCAGTCACAAAGAATGCAGCACTGAAAAAGGCTACAGGAAGTGACCAGGCCCAAGGCTGCAAAACCACGCCCAGAGATAAAACTTTATTTAACAAGAACGAAGGCGTGCAGCATACAAATTCCGGCCAGCAGATGGCAGCAGAGAACAATAGACTTAAACAACATAGGTAAAACAAGAAATAATACAGTGCAGAAATTCAATATGAAAGGAACAGCACAGTGCTCATAGGAAGGGGGGTGAAACCTATATGAATCAAAATAAGACTGATCCGTCTATCCTGATTGGTCTAACCTCATGTGGATTCATTGACACTACCTAATGTATATATAGGAGGTCTATAGAAGGTATCATGAGGGGATAGTCGGACTGAAATATCTAAAAAACCGCCGCACTGACACACGGATATGATGCTCCGACCGGCAAGGTAATGCCGGTGTAATGTGCTGACGGAGATGGATACTGTGTGTGTATAATCCCTGGGGAACTGGGATTCCCAAAGTTATTCACAGGAATTGACACACACTGCAACCAAATGACTGACCAGTGACCACATGTCACTGAGCAGAGGCGGTTAGAGTGAGGAGCGGCTGTGCACTATGCCGACTCACAGACACTATCCACCAAGTAGGTGAGTTAACTACATAGACCACCGCTGATGCCGGCTACCAAACCGCACCGGCAGCAGCAGGTCTACACACACTGAGCTACGGCTCTACGCGTTTCTGTGCAAGTTGGTACATGCACGTCATCAGGAGCCAGGTAGCCACTACACCTAACTGCCTAACGCCGATAGCAGAGGTTTGAAATCGGCTTGCTAACAGTGTTTGTCACGCTGCACCGAATCCTGGTGTGGGAGACGGTGTACTGATAGTTGCATATAGTCTCGGCTCTGTACTGGCCGCGAAGCGGCCAGGCAGACGCCGTGATTTAATGAGGAACACCACACCCCCAAGAACACGCCTCCTGCCGGCAGCCAATCCGCCAGATCAAACAATCATATTGGGCTGGTCCACTGACGGCTATGGAGGAATGAGGATGCGTTCAGGGGGGGTCAGCGCAGCAGCGCTGTATCATAACAAAATAGCAGGGACATATCAGCGGCTTACTATATGACAGGCAGCAATATTAAAGGAGCAAAATCGGAAGCCCTAAAGGTAAGCAAGCAGTATCAAATAATGGTTAAAGTTATCGAGGATGACCGTACTGAACTGTATGGAGGATATCCATATACATATTATGATGAATAGTTAAAGTGAAGGTAATATTGCAGAAGATGACATATATTGATAAATATATGATGGATATCCAAATGTATGTTGCAGTGAATCATCATCAACATATATCAATGGATGAACATGTCACCCTCTCACAATGACAGATCAATGCCAACATGTCTATCGACTAGATATCATCAAATAAAGGACGCACATAATCAAATAAACGGAACATAGGAGATGGCATCATTTAGACCACTAGGCTTGATGGTACCCAGCCTAAAAATCCATTGTGCCTCCTTTTGTAAAAGAATGCGGTCCAAATCACCGCCTCACGGTGATCTCTTCACGGTGTCAATGCCCTGAAATTTGATAACGGAAGCATTACCGCTATGGCATTCAACCACATGGCGGGCGATAGGTGTGTCCTGACATTTGTTGATATCAGATACATGTTCCCCTATCCGCCGTCTTAGCTCCCGTATCGTTTTGCCAACGTATTTCAGGCTACATTTACATGTCATCAAATAGACCACGCCAGTAGTTTTACAATTCACGAATGGTCTAATGAAGAATGTTCTGTCAGATGCATAACCAGAGAATGATTTGTTCTTGTTGATATAGCCACAAAACTTGCAAGAGCCACAAGGAAACGTTCCCGAAACGGGATTATGTAACCAGGTATGTTGTCTAGGACTCTGGTACATACTATGAACCAAAATGTCCCGCAAATTTTGGCTGCGACGGAAGGTAATTGCTGGTTTGTCCGGGATATGATGACCAATATCCGTATCGGATCTGAGGATGTCCCAATATTCAGATAGCACGTTGCGCACTTGATCATGAGCGCTATCAAACGTGCCGATGATCCGCACACTCTCCATCCCTGATGGAATTGATTTGGGAGATAGTAGCGAATCTCTGTTGAGACTCAAAGAGTGATGGTAAGCTTCCTTGAATAATTGGGAAGGATAACCTCGAGATAGAAATCTATCTTGAAGGTCACCAGCAGCTTTTCTGAAATCCGATAGCTGGGAACAATTCCTGCGGGCCCTTAAATATTGTCCCTTAGGAATCCCTCGTTTGAGAGCTTTTGGATGACCACTCTCCCATCTGAGTAGGCTATTTGTAGCCGTGTTTTTTCTATACATGCTGGTGACTATATCACCAGACGTATTAAGTTTAATGGTCAAATCCAGGAATGAAATCTGACTCTCATTTATTTCCGAGGTGAAAAATAAACCCAGCTCATTGTTATTCAGAGCTGCCACAAATTCATGGAACAAAGTGGAACTGGCCCCCCAGAGGATCAGCACATCATCTATGTATCTGATCCACAGGGGGACAGCTCCAACGAAATGCTCCATGTCATCAGAAAAAACCAGCTCCCTTTCCCACCAGCCCAGGAAGAGATTCGCAAAAGTAGGGGCACAGGGACTGCCCATTGCGACTCCCCTGAGCTGGTGGAAAATCTTACCATCAAACAAAAACACATTGCGCGTCAATATGAACTCAAGGAGTTCCATGATAAAGGCATTATGGCCTAGCAGGTGTTCACCCCTCTGTTGGAGAAATGAGAGGACCGCTCTACAGCCCAATTGATGGGGAATCGAACTGTAGAGGGCCTCCACATCTAAACTGGCCAATTTAGTACCCTTATCCCCCCTGTGGATCAGATACATAGATGATGTGCTGATCCTCTGGGGGGCCAGTTCCACTTTGTTCCATGAATTTGTGGCAGCTCTGAATAACAATGAGCTGGGTTTATTTTTCACCTCGGAAATAAATGGGAGAGTGGTCATCCAAAAGCTCTCAAACGAGGGATTCCTAAGGGACAATATTTAAGGGCCCGCAGGAATTGTTCCCAGCTATCGGATTTCAGAAAAGCTGCTGGTGACCTTCAAGATAGATTTCTATCTCGAGGTTATCCTTCCCAATTACTCAAGGAAGCTTACCATCACTCTTTGAGTCTCAACAGAGATTCGCTACTATCTCCCAAATCAATTCCATCAGGGGTGGAGAGTGTGCGGATCATCGGCACGTTTGATAGCGCTCATGATCAAGTGCGCAACGTGCTATCTGAATATTGGGACATCCTCAGATCCGATACGGATATTGGTCATCATATCCCGGACAAACCAGCAATTACCTTCCGTCGCAGCCAAAATTTGCGGGACATTTTGGTTCATAGTATGTACCAGAGTCCTAGACAACATACCTGGTTACATAATCTCGTTTCGGGAACGTTTCCTTGTGGCTCTTGCAAGTTTTGTGGCTATATCAACAAGAACAAATAATTCTCTGGTTATGCATCTGACAGAACATTCTTCATTAGACCATTCGTGAATTGTAAAACTACTGGCGTGGTCTATTTGATGACATGTAAATGTAGCCTGAAATACGTTGGCAAAACGATACGGGAGCTAAGACGGCGGATAGGGGAACATGTATCTGATATCAACAAATGTCAGGACACACCTATCGCCCGCCATGTGGTTGAATGCCATAGCGGTAATGCTTCCGTTATCAAATTTCAGGGCATTGACACCGTGAAGAGATCACCGCGAGGCGGTGATTTGGACCGCATTCTTTTACAAAAGGAGGCACAATGGATTTTTAGGCTGGGTACCATCAAGCCTAGTGGTCTAAATGATGCCATCTCCTATGTTCCGTTTATTTGATTATGTGCGTCCTTTATTTGATGATATCTAGTCGATAGACATGTTGGCATTGATCTGTCATTGTGAGAGGGTGACATGTTCATCCATTGATATATGTTGATGATGATTCACTGCAACATACATTTGGACATCCATCATATATTTATCAATATATGTCATCTTCTGCAATATTACCTTCACTTTAACTATTCATCATAATATGTATATGGATATCCTCCATACAGTTCAGTACGGTCATCCTCGATAACTTTAACCATTATTTGATACTGCTTGCTTACCTTTAGGGCTTCCGATTTTGCTTCTTTAATATTGCTGCCTGTCATATAGTAAGCCGCTGATATGTCCCTGCTATTTTGTTATGATACAGCGCTGCTGCGCTGACCCCCCCTGAACGCATCCTCATTCCTCCATAGCCGTCAGTGGACCAGCCCAATATGATTGTTTGATCTGGCGGATTGGCTGCCGGCAGGAGGCGTGTTCTTGGGGGCGTGGTGTTCCTCATTAAATCACGGCGTCTGCCTGGCCGCTTCGCGGCCAGTACAGAGCCGAGACTATATGCAACTATCAGTACACCGTCTCCCACACCAGGATTCGGTGCAGCGTGACAAACACTGTTAGCAAGCCGATTTCAAACCTCTGCTATCGGCGTTAGGCAGTTAGGTGTAGTGGCTACCTGGCTCCTGATGACGTGCATGTACCAACTTGCACAGAAACGCGTAGAGCCGTAGCTCAGTGTGTGTAGACCTGCTGCTGCCGGTGCGGTTTGGTAGCCGGCATCAGCGGTGGTCTATGTAGTTAACTCACCTACTTGGTGGATAGTGTCTGTGAGTCGGCATAGTGCACAGCCGCTCCTCACTCTAACCGCCTCTGCTCAGTGACATGTGGTCACTGGTCAGTCATTTGGTTGCAGTGTGTGTCAATTCCTGTGAATAACTTTGGGAATCCCAGTTCCCCAGGGATTATACACACACAGTATCCATCTCCGTCAGCACATTACACCGGCATTACCTTGCCGGTCGGAGCATCATATCCGTGTGTCAGTGCGGCGGTTTTTTAGATATTTCAGTCCGACTATCCCCTCATGATACCTTCTATAGACCTCCTATATATACATTAGGTAGTGTCAATGAATCCACATGAGGTTAGACCAATCAGGATAGACGGATCAGTCTTATTCTGATTCATATAGGTTTCACCCCCCTTCCTATGAGCACTAATAAAACCATTATTATTTTGCTCCATTTTAGCGTCCTTTTCAATATTTTTGTTTCTCATATTTTTAGGACGTGTACCTTGTACATATATTTAGCTGTATTTTCAAGGTGTACAGAGTCCTAGAGAGGATGTTCGAAGATGCCGTAATGCTGTTGCTAAGAGCAACCAACTACGACAGCCGGCAGCTGTCCGGCAACAGAGAGAGTGCTGCTGGAGATGTCGCCAAGTGGGAAGGTGTGCACCTGATTCTCCTATGACCAGGAATTAAAGATGGCAGGTTCCCAACATCCCGGAGAAGGAAGATGACAGCTGGGGAAAAGTGTGTACAGCACTTGGGAGCGCCAAACCCGTGACGGCTGTGGGTAAGAGCGTTCCAGTTGTTTCTTATACAGCAATTAAAGTGACAGGCAGCAGGGCTCTGGAGGTTGGGCATGTTGCTGACCAGTGCCCTAATGCCTCAGAAGCCCTGTGCTGTGGTATGAGCCGGCAGCAGTTGCTATCTGCCGAGCCAGTAGGTGTAAAAACACCAGGACTAGAGACTGCTACGCCAATGTGTGACCTTGTGGAGAACGGCAGTCCAGTCCAGGCGTTGTTGAATGCAGAGAGCCAGGTGATCCTGGTACCTGCCAGCCAGGTGGCTGAGAACTATGTGCAGGACTTTCATGGAGTTAGCATGGACTGTCCGGGGGCTCTCCCTGAGTGTGAGACTCCAGTGCAATCTGGGACTTGTGAACTTCATGATGCAGTTTCACGTATACCTAATGTGTTATTGGGCCGTGATATCGTTTTATTGCTGTGGGGTAAGGTAGACACTTCTGCAGATAGTGACAAAACTCCTGCAGAACCTGTACCTGTCCCTTTTAAGTGAAGATCTAAGGGAGCTGCACTTTGACCTACATGGGGAAAGAATATTGACCATTGAAAACAATGGTGCTGGTAAAGAGCAAAGTGATGGTGACAATAGTGCGGGAATGCATGCTGAAAATATGATGTCATATGAAATATGTGGTGACAGTAATATACCTTTTCCGTTGCAGGTTGTGGTCAGGGGAGAAGCACCCCCTGGTGGTAAAAATGTAAATGATAATGAAGCTTTATTTTCTACTTCTGCTATTTTTCAGGAAGATCTATATGACTTGATCAAAAGATTTGAAGAAATGCATATAAGTAGTGTGGAGCAAGGCACAGCTCCAACTCAATGTTTGAATGTGCAGGAGAATATGATAGGGCTAGAGGGTGTACCTCACGTACCAGAGGTGGATATGCGGTCTCCACAGTGTCTGTTTTTTGGTTACTAAGGAAGTGTCCCAGGTGGGGATTAGCTCATCGGTGCCCCTAGAGGTCAGGATTGATAATGACCCGAGCAGTAAATATGGCGTATGTGCTGTGACCAATAGCAACTCAGAAAAAGAAGCTACCAGGTCGAGGTCTTGCGAAATTAAAGTAGTTGCTAGTAGCGACCAGACAACAGTTATACCTGACGTGACGAGAGTTAAGTGGGGAGACGTCAGCCTCGTGACTGAGACCTATACCCAGGCAGTGGTAGATGACCAGACGTGTCAGTACAGCTGCAATCAGAAAGAGATGAGTGCACTGAAGGATCTACTGCCTGATATCCAGGTGAAGAATAAAGGCTCCAAAGAAGCACAGAAAACTGCGGTAGACACGGACAATGTGCTTAAAGAGACTCTGGGTAGAACCCCCACAGGGGGTCCAAAAAAGAATGGTGGTACTCCTACATCTGCTGCTGCAGCAGAGCAAAGCGGGGAGCTGCTGGAACAGGAGGCCAAAGAGCGGGGCGCTTACATCACGTTTGTGCGCAAAACCAAGAACAAACGTCAGCGAGAATTGGATGATCTGATGGTGGACCTGGACCACCAGAGGCAAATTATGTCTCATATAGAGAAATACGGCTCGGCCCGATATGCCGAAGAACGTGACTGAGCTGAGGCTGATGCTCGGGAGAAGGAGACCAAGGCCCTCTCCTTGGTTAGAGCCTTTGAAGAAGCGCTTTAGGAGCGAGGTGAATGTGAGAGGCTGAACAAGCAACCCAGAGCAGAGATGGAGGATCTCGTGAGCTCAAACGATGACGTCAGGAAGAACGTCTATGAGTTGGAGAAGACTAAGCTTGACGGGTTAGAGGCAAGAGCTTCTTGAGATGACAGGTTGGCTCTATCAAAGGAAAATGAGAAACCTGAAGAGGAGCATCCTCTGAAAGATGCCAAGAAGACAGAGCCTGTTAAAAATGGGCCTGAAGATGGTGGTACTGCACTGCCGGCCGAGGCAGAGAAGATGGAAGAAGCTTCTTCTGAACAAGTTGATAAAGCTGATGTGGAGGCAGAAGTCAAGAGACTCATGGCAATGTGTAGCCCAGGCCGGGAAGACGTCCCCTCTGCCTACAAGGCCTTCCAAATAGCCAGCAGCCTGCTGGGGAAGAAATACGAGGTGAACGATCAGTTTTTGGATCCGGGCTATTACGATGGGCTGTCTCTCCTTACTCCTCCCCAAAAGGAGACCAGTGTCCTGGGTGAGCCTCTGGAGAAAACGCCAGAAGATGAGGAGTATGCTGAAGACCCAGGTGCCTCCTGCCTTGATGAGAAAGAGGAGGAGGGGTTAAGAGGGCAAGCGTATGGTGCCATGTCTGAGAAGGCTCTCAAAGAGACTGGAGACTCTGAGAAGACAAAGGCTGAAGAAGTTAAGGCCGATGTGCTGGTTGACATGAAGTCCCCAGGTGCTGCAGAGACCAAAGTTAAGACAAAGGGAGCGGCAGCCGAAGTGGAAAGCCACTAAAAAAACAGAGGTCTCTGAAACTGCCACCATAGCTGGGGTAACTACTGCTGGAAAGAAGGAAGAAGTGACCCAGATGCACGTAAAAGAAGCGAGCAGGGGCAGGCATGCTTTGCTGAAGGAGCTCTGCAAAGCAAAGGAGAAAGTGTCGGGACAGGACCATGACTGGGAACAGTTTAGTCAAGAGCTGCAGCAGTCCAAGAAAGGACATGAGGCGCATGTGTGAGAGCGCATCATTATCATCCGCAAAACAGTAGAAAAAGAGTACCTGGCCATGAGATGGGCACATGAGGCCTTTAGGCAGTTTAGATTGGGCAAGATGTTAGTTTTGGTGATAAACCAAGCTCTGCTGGCGTGGGTCTGGCAGAACAAAGGGAAGGTACGTGTCACCGAGGTTCCTGGCCTCGGTTAAATAAGAACCGGTAATTTTCTGTGTCAGCGGCAGCTAGTGCTCGCTGACACTGTCTTACTTAGTGTGGCTGTAAAGTCAATCTGGGCCGGTTCTTATTGGGAGCAGCCAAAGAGCAGGGTGGGTGGCTGTTCCCCACGTCCAGGCCAGGTGGATGCCCTCTCACCAGCCTCCCGTGGTTATGCAGGTGTTCACCCTCACAGGCTTGAACAAAGGGGGGGGGGTATGTGAGACAGTGACAGGTCTCACACAGGTTAGAGGCAAGGAAGGGGTGGATAGTGCGGTCCACACCCCTATTCCACCACAGGAAAGACCAGCTGGAGGTACTAAGGTTGGCATAAGGCACCTCCCAGGGTGTCAGCAAGGGGGGAGTGTGTTACCCGTGGACAGAGGCCTGGAGGCTCTGTCAGTGTGGTCCAAGCCAGGAGGGCTGAGAGACCACGATTCCCCAAGAGACACTAGACCGGAGACAGTGGGCGTACTGTGCTCTGTACAGCCAAGAGGCTGTGGGACATTGGCTCAGAAAGCCGCATGTGTTCACAAGGTGTGAACAGGGACTTAGGTGAGTCAGGGATCTGTTTGTTTAGTTAGAGCCCAGTCGGGCGAGTGTTTATTATTTTGTGTTATTGTTTATGTTTATGCGGATGTGCCGCAATAAAGCACCGTGTTTGGATCTTAAACTTGGTGTCCTGAAGATATCTGTGAGAATAACCCCCGAAAGAGAGCTGATCCCCTACACATTCAAACATATGAAGAGATATAGGGAACTGGGAATTCTTAATCAGATGCATCTGCATCTATAGTGACCTTTATATTTTCTGCAGTATGCTTTGACTTGAGTTTTTACCTTTCCTACTGCAGAAGTCCGAGTTTTTAGGTCCCAATCCTGATTTTAATATCCAAACCTTTTACTATAGCTATATCTTTAATAACTTTTGCATTTCTTTAGATATGTTATAGACCAATGGATAAGGGATATGAAAGCACAACTGATGTTTTCCCTCTGAGCATTAGAAAGATCAACTAGAAGCTTCTGTTAAATTATATTTTTGCAGCATGTATAGTTTGGAGGTGATCCTTCAGTATCAAAGGGTTGACCATGTCCTGCTTCTGAGAGGAGTAAAAAAACTGAGGATCTGAGCTGTGTATATGACCCTAGAGGGTTAAGAATGACAGTGAATTATTCATACATATTAAAGAAAATACTATATATAGACATGTGGAATTCTATCTATTTGTATCACTTAGATTTCGATTTCAAATAAATCCATGACCATTTTTCTCCCTGATGGCTGCCAAATCCAGATGTTTGAGGCAATTTCATTGTAATCAAGATTCAATTCTGATGGCTAATCCGATGAATCATGTTATTTCTTATAAGTTGATTATTAGAAGGAGTAGCATCTATTACAATTTAAGTTGCAGATCTAATTGAATCTGAAGGGGCATAGCATTCTGCAGAGGATTCAAACCCTTAATTCTAGCAATTGGAGGTGATCTTAGAAGAGCCACAAAATCTAGAGCTTTGGACACATCTTAAAATGTCAGATACGTAATAATAGGAATACTTTAAAATTGGTCTTAAGATTGTAGCTTAAATATGCTTTATCGGAGAATGATGCACTGCCAGCCCAATATGGTCCCATCTGCTAGTGGGTTACTTGTTCTGGCCTCACCTGATTCGTAATGTCCTAAATGCAATGTAGGCCGCAAATGTACTTTCTAATGCAAAAGATGAGCATTTATCACCCAACAATGTAACAGACAAATTATTGAAATTTATTTACCTGTCCACTAGGTAGAGCAGGGGTATATCACAGCCAAAAATTGGTGAATTTCACCAGACAATGTAACAGACAAATTAGTGAAATTTATTAACCTGTCTAATAGGTAGAGCAGTGGTATATCACAGCCAAAAATTTTGGATATGTAACCCAACAATGTATCAGACAAATTAGTGAAATGACTTAAAATGAAACAAAATACGCAAAAATTAACAAAAAATAATCTTGATGTATGAGGTGGAGGTCCATATGGAGTAGGAGGTTGAGGAGGCGGTAGACGTAGCGGTGTAGGTGGAAGTGGCGGTGGAGGAGGACGAGGTAGACAACACTGGTTTTTGGTTATAATTTTTAATAATTTTTTTTGTTTAAATTTGGGTACACCCCAAAAGAGTGGGAAATATCAAAAATTCAACAATGAGCAATTGCGCTGTAGTATAACAATGGCTGGGTAAGGCCGGTATACATGTCTATTCTGCAGAAGGTACGGACAAGTCCTATGGGATTCATGCCTGGTTCATTTTAATGCACGTGAGCTTGTCCACATTGACTGTAATAACGCCCCCTGCCGTTCTAAATACACGTTCAGACAATACACTGGCTGCAGGGCAGGCCAGCACCTCCAAGGCGTAAAGGGCAAGCTCAGGCCATGTGCCCAATTTGGAGACCAAGAAGTTGAAGGGGGCAGACCCATGCACACATACTGCTCCACCATGTTGCTGAAATGCTGCCTCCTGCTTAGACGTTCCATATCAGCTGGTGGTGCTAGTTGTTGTGGCGTGCTGATAAAGCTTTTCCGCATTTCGGCCATTCTAACCCTGGCTTCTGAGGTGCTGGTGGTGCCCCAGCAGCATTGGCGACCTCTTCCTCTGCCTTCGCCTTGTGCTTCTACTGTGCCCTCGCTGTCAGGTGGGAATGCAACCAGCAGCGCGTCTACCAGCGTGCGCTTGTACTCGCGCATCTTATGATCACGCTCCAGTGACGGAATTAAGGACAGTACGTTGTCCTTGTAACTGGGATCCAGCAGCGTGGCCACCCAGTAATCAGCACAAGTTAGAATGTGGGCAACTCGGCAGTCGTTGCGGAGACACTGCAGCATGTAATCGCTCATGTGTGCCAGGATGCCCAGAGGCAACGAAAAGCTTTCCTCTGTGAGAGGTGTATCGTCTGTGTCCTCTGTATCCCCCCAGCCACGCACCAGTGATGGCTGGTTTGGGTGCCACCCTGCTGTGAACACGGTTTCGACTCCTCCATCTCCTCCTCCTCATCCTCAATCTCATCAACCTCCAGAACTGTAACCTGGCTGGACAATTGTGTAACTGGCGTTTGTGGGTGCAGGAACCCACCCTCGGAGCCACTTGTGAATGACTGACCTGAAACCCTATGAAATGATCCCTCTTCCTCCTCCTCCTGTGCCACATCTTCTACCATCATCGCCCGAAACGTTTTTTCAAGGAGGCATAGAGGTGGGTTAGTAATGCTGAGAACTCTGCACTGGCCATGTTGATGGAGTACTCGAAACAGAGCAACAAGGCAAACAGGTCTCGCATGGAAGCTCAGTCATTGGTGGTGAAGTGCTGCTGTTCCGCAGAGAGACTCACCCATGCGTGCTGCAGCTGAAACTCCACTATCGCCTGTTGCTGCTCGCACAGTCTGGCCAGCATGTGCAAGGTGGAGTTCCACCTTGTGGGCACGTCGCATATGAGGCGGTGAGCGGGAAGGCCGAAGTTATGCTGCAGCGCTGACAGGCGAGCATCAGCAGGGTGAGAATGCCGAAAGCGCCTACAGACGGCCCGCACTTTCTGCAGCAGCTCTGACATATCAGGGTGATTTTTAAGGAACCTCTGCACCACCAAATTCAGCACATGCGCCAGGCAAGGGATGTGCGTCAAACTGGCTAGTCCCAGTGCTGCTACTAGATTTCGCCCAATATCACACACCACCAGGCCAGGCTTGTGGCTCAATGGCACCAACCCAACTCATCAGTGTGTTGTTCCAATGCCGTCCACAGCTCCTTTGCGGTGTGGGGTTTGTCCCTTAAACAGATAAGCTTTAAAACTGCCTGCTGTCATTTACCCCTGGCTGTGCTGAAGTTGGTGAAGATGTTACGCTGACCGTATGAGGAGGCGGTAGAGGATGAGGAAGTGGAGTAGTAGGAGGAATCAACAGGAGGCAGAGAGAAGCGCCCTACAATCCTCGGTGGTGGAAGGACATGGGCCAAACTGCTATCCGCCTCAGGCCCAGCCGCCACTTCATTTACCCAGTGTACTTTTAGGGAGATATAACGTCCCTGACCGTGCTTACTGGTCCACGTATCCATAGTTAGGTGGACCTTGCCACAGATTGCGTTGCGCAGTGCACACCTGATTTTGTCCCCTACTTGGTTGTGCAGGGAAGGGATGGCTCGCCTGGAAAAGTAGTGGCCGCTGGACACGACGTACTGTGGTACAGCCACCGCCATAATGCATTTCAAACTCTCCTTCTCCACCAGACTGAATGACATGAATTCAAAGGCCAGTAATTTTAAAATGCTGGCATTCAGGGCCACGGATCGCAGGTGGGTGCTTCCTCTTCCGCTCCTGTGTTTGAGAGATAGCGATCTGAACGCTTCCATGGGACATTGTGGAGATGCTTGGTGACCCAGGTGGTGGTGTTGCTGGCAGATCCTCTGTTTGCGGGGTGGCAGGTGCCACTGTAGGAAGCAGGAGGCGCCAGAGACATTTCTTGGTTTTTGAGGTGTCTACTCCACTGCAGCTCGTGCTTTGCACTTAGATGCCTGGTCATGCAGGTTGTGCTCAGGGTGAGAACGTTTATGCCTCACTTCAGGCTCTGATTGCACAGCGTGCAAACCACTCGTGTCTTGTCGTCAGCACATTGTCTGAAGAACTGCCACGCCAGGGATCTCCTTGGAGCTGGCTTTGGTATGCTCGGTCCCTTGCTGCGGTTGTCCTCCCATGTACTCATCCTAAAACATAAGTGGTTGGGCATCGGTGCACTTAATCTCTTCTAGTTCTGGGGCAGGGCTATGTGGATGGCCCTGGGAAACCCTGCTAGCAGAGTCATCGAATAGCAGACGAGACTGCTCCATGACTTGGGGCTCAGACTGCTTGGCTGATTTGCAAGGGGGTGAGGTGAAGGACTGATGAACATGGGCTGCAGAGGCCAACTCTGATCTTTCAGCAGGAGACTGGGTGGGTGGGAGACAATGTGAAGGAACTGGAGGCACTGTCAGACAACCAATCTACTATCGCCTGTACTTGTTCTGGCCTCACCATTTGTAGAGCCGCATTCGGCTGTACCAAATAACGCTGAAGGTTCTGTCGCCTACTTGCATCTGAGGAAGGTGTTTCTTTTGTGCGTGTAGCAGGCACAGATCAACCACGTCCTCTCCCTGCAACAGGAGCTCCACCAGAAGCACCACGATCGGGGCCACGTCCCTTATTTGACGCTCTCCTCATTCTTTGCGTTCACCAACCAAATTTACAGATGGTTTTTTTCAGGCGACAATGTAACTGCATATAGTCAACAATTAAGTTCACTGAGAGTAAGGCAGTGCCGGTGTCATAAAGAGGAAACATTTCTTGAGGTCACACAACAGTGTGACAGGCGAATTTTATGCAATTACTTCTCGGTCCCAAATAATGTTAATTTGTCAACCATAAATGTAACTGCAGTATTGACTGGTTGTATTTGACTGTGACAAATGCAGCAAAGGCCCCAGATGTAGGGTCTTGCAAATAATTGGTGTTTTTTTAAACCCAGAATATTGACTGTCACAAATGCAACAAAGGCCGCAAATGTATTATCTTGCCCAAAATGGGTGTTTATTTAAAATAAGAATGTAACAGCAGTATCTAACACTTGTATTTGACTGTCAGAAATGCAGCATGGGCCGCAAATTTATTATCTTGCCCAAAATTGGTGTTTTTTTAAAACAAGAATATAACAACAGTATTTAAAGTTTGTATTTGACTGTCACAAATGCAAGAAAGAGAGCAAATGTATTATCTTGCCCAAAACTGGTGTTTTTTTTAAAAACAAGAATATAACAGCACTATCTAACGCTTGTATTTCACTGTGACAAAAGCAGCAAAGGCCCCAGATGTAGGGTATTGCAAAAAAATGGGTATTTTTTTTAAAACCAGAATATAATTTCAGTATTTCAAGCTTGTATTTCCCTGTGACAAATGCAGCAAAGGCTGAAAATTTAGTATCTTGCCCAAAATGGGTGTTTTTTAATAAGAACATAATATAACAACAGTATATAGAGCTTGTATTTCACTGTGACAAATGTAGCAAAGGCCCCAGATGTAGGGTATTGCCAAAAATGGGTGTTTTTTTAAACCCAGAAAATTATTGCAGTATTTCAAGCTTGTATTTCACTGGGACAAATGCAGCAAAGGCCCTAGATGTAGGGTATTGCCAAAAATGGGTGTTTTTTTTAAACCCAGAATATTACTGCAGTATTTCAAGCTTTTATTTTACTGTGACAAATGAAGCATAGGCCCCAGAACTAGGGTCCTGCAAAAAATGGGTGATTTTTTTTTAAACCCAGAATATAATTGCAGTATTTCAAACTTGTACTTGACTGTCACAAATGCACATATGCTGTGCTGGTGCACTGAACTTGCATAAAATGGCCGCCGCCGCCAACCTAACTAACAGACTGATAAAAGTTATTTTTCTGTGTCACTGGGCTCAGGGCAGTGTAAAAAAAATTGTGCACTGCACCCACAAAACAAAATCGCTGTAGATCGCTGAGTTAACAAGCACTTTTGATAATAGATTATTTCCTATTCTCTCCCTCACAACAGCAACATCCTATCCCTACACTAATAAGACCAGAATGACGTGCAGCGCTACGTGACTCCAGCTTATATAGATGCTGGGTCACATGCTGCACTTGCCAATCACAGCCATGCCATTAGTAGGCATGGCTGTGATGGCTTCTAAGGGCACCCGAGTTAAACGCTTGTTGATTGGCTGCTCTGCAGCCTTTCAAAAAGCGCCATTAACTCGCCGAAGCCGAACTTTTACTGAAACAGTTCGGGTTCACTCGACCCTACTCATGACACTATATATTGATACCCCGAGAGAGGATCAAACAAAAAAACTTCTGACACTTTTGTACAATGTAAAGTAGTCAGTGCACAGCTTGTATAACAGTGTAAATTTGGTGTGCCCTCAAAATAACTCAACACACAGCCATTAATGTCTAAACCGCTGGCAACAAAAGTGAGCACACCCCTACATGAAAATGTCTAAATTGTGCCCAATTAGCCATTTTCCCTCCCTGGTGTCATGTGACTGATTAGTGTTACAAGGTCTCAGGTGTGAATGGGGAGCAGATGTATTAAATTTGGTGTTATCGCTCTCACACTCTCTCATACTGGTCACTGAAAGTTCAACATGGCACCTCATTGCAAATAACTCTCTGAGGATCTGAAAAAAAAAAAAGTGTTGCTCTACATAAAGATGGTTTAGGCCAGGCATCCTCAAACTGCGGCCCTCCAGCTGTTGTAAAACTACAACTCCCACAATGCCCTGCTGTAGGCTGATACCTGTAGGCTGTTCAGGCATGCTGGGAGTTGTAGTTTTGCAACAGCTGGAGGGCAGCAGTTTGAGGATGCCTGGCCTAGGCTATAAGAAGATTGCCAACACCCTGAAACTGAACTGCAGCAAGGTGGCCAGGACCATACAGCGGTCTAACAAGACAGGTTCCACTCTGAACAGGCCTCACTATGGAGTTGAGTGCACATGCTCAACGTCATATCCAGGGGTCGTCTTTTCAAAATAGATGTATGAGTGCTTCCTGCATTGCTGCAAAGATTAAAGGGGTGGGGGGTCAGCCTGTCAGTGGTCAGACCATACGCCACACACCACATCAAATTGGTCTGCATGACTATCATCCCAGAAGGAAGCCTCTATGCACAAGAAAACCTGCAAACAGTTTGCTGAAGACAAGCTGACTAAGGACATGGATTACTGGAACCATGTCCTATGGTCTGATGAAACCAAGATAAACTTATTTGGTTCAGATGGTGTCAAGTGTGTGGCGACAACAAGGTGAGGAGTACAAAGACAAGTCTGTCTTTCCTATAGTCAAGCATGGTGGTGGGAGTTTCATGGTTTGGGGCTGCATGAGTGCTGCTGACTGTGGGGAGCTACAGTTCATTGAGGGAACCATGAATGCCAACATGTACTGTGACACACTGAAGCAGAGCATGATCCCCTCCCGTCGGAAACTGGGCCACAGGGCAGTATTTCAACATGAAAACGACCCAAAACACCTCCAAGACGACCACTGTCTCGCTACAGAAACTAAGGGTAAACAGTGATGGCCAGTTCGCAGTGTTCGCCGACGAACACATGCGATCTGCGATCTATATTCCCAAGTTCGGTAATGTAGAGGTAAGTCCTTACCTGTGCCTGCACCGTGAGCCGCACTGAAACACATGCGGTCACCTGGAGCAGGCAGTTCCGAGAACAGCCTTCATCGGGCTGTTCTCGGAACTGCCTGCTCCCGGTGACCGCATTTGTTACAGAGCGGCTCGCGGCGCAGGCACAGGTAATTACTTACCTCTGCATCGCCGGACTTTGGAATAAAGATCGCAGATCGCATGTGTTCGTCGGCGAACACTGCGAACTGGCCATGTTCACGTTTGGGAGATTGCAGGAGATGGCGGTTTTTCAAAGCCTATGGTCGTGTTGAGATAGTTAAGTGACCCAGAAAACAATGATTCTGCAGTGTGGGCCCAGTTGTTGGCCTAGTAGGCATTAATGATCACCTTAGATGATCACAAAGAAAATTAATGTTTTTTCTATGCAAAATTATCCAGCCGATCACCTTTGGTCTGTTCACAATGAAGCAACGACCTTATCGTCTGGGGTGTGCCAGCATTGCCATTACCAACACACTCATAGAGGTGATCACTTCATTGTAATACGCAAGCCCCTTTACCACAACAAGGTAACGATCACGAAGGGGAATTGACACATGTATGTGCCTTTTTTTTGTTTTGTTTTTGCAGCCACAGTGCAGCACCAGAGACCAGAAAAATTAGGCATGTACACATGCCTGAAAAACTAGGTATTGTTGCAGGCAGAAAGTGCACTAAAACATTGCGGCTTGAACCCTAGTTGGTGGCGGAGAAGTTACGCAAGTCATCCAGCATGGAGAGATTAAATACAGCAGCGTGTGGACCATTTTTTTGCCCAAGGCATCTCATCAGGCCTTTTTTAGTCAAATGCATCCCCCACTGTCAGTACCTTCGGGATCCATGCCTCATTCATCTTAATAAATGTGAGGTAATCTAGACTTTTTTGACCTAGGCGACTTTTCTTCTTAGTGACAATACCTCCTGCTGCGCTAAAGGTCCTTTTTGACAGGACACTTGAAGCGGGGCAGGCCAGAAGTTCTATCGCAAATTGGGATAGCTCAGGCCACAGGTCAAGCCTGCACACCCAGTAGTCAAGGGGTTCATCGCTCCTCAGAGTGTCGATATCTGCAGTTAAGGCAAGACAGTCTGCTACCTGTCGGTCGAGTCGTTCTCTGAGGGTGGACCCCGAAGGGCTGTGGCGATGCGTAGGACTTAAAAAGCTCTGCATGTCCTCCATCAACAACACGTCTGTAAAGCGTCCTGTCCTTGCCGGCGTGGTCGTGGTAGGAGGAGGATTACTTTCACTTCTTCCCCTGTTAGATTCCCGTTGTGCTGTGACATTACCCTTATACGCTGTGTAAAGCATAGTTTTTAACTTGTTTTGGAACTGCTGCATCCTTTCCCACTTCCGGTAATTCGGTAACATTTCAGCCACTTTCTGCTTATACCGGGGGTCTAGTAGCGTGGCCTCCCAGTACAGGTCGTTCTCCTTAATCCTTTTTATACGAGGGTCCCTCAACAGGCACGACAGCATGAAAGACCCCATTTGCACAAGGTTGGATGCCGAGCTACTCATGTCCCGTTCCTCGTTCTCACTGATCTCATTAAAAGTCTGTTCTTCCCCCAGCCACGTACAACACCACGGGTATCAGATAGGTGACAACGAGCACCCTGGGATGCCTGCTGTGGTTGGTCTTCCTCCTCCTCAAAGCCACATTCCTCCTCTGACTCCTCTTCCTCAGACTCCTCTTCCAGCATTGCCGCAGGTCTAGCAAGCGATGCTGATAAGGCTGTTTCTGGTGGTGATGGTGACCACAACTCTTCCTCTTCACGCTCATCTACGGCTTGATCCAGCACTCTTCGCAGGGCACGCTCCAGGCAGAAAACAAATGGGATGATGTCGCTGATGGTGCCTTCGGTGCGACTGACTAGGTTTGTCACCTCCTCAAAAGGATGCATGAGCCTACAGGCATTGCGCATGAGCGTCCAGTAACGTGGCAAAGAAATAGCCAGCTCTGCAGAGGCTGTCCTAGCACCCCGGTCGTACAAATACTCGTTGACGGCTTTTTCTTGTTGGAGCAGGCGGTCGAACATTAGGAATGTTGAATTCCAACGTGTCTGGCTGTCGCAAATCAAGCGCCTCACTGGCATGTTGTTTCGCCGCTGAATATCTGAAAAGTGTGCCATGGCTATGTAGGAACACCTGAAATGGCCACACACCTTCCTGGCCTGCTTGAGGACGTCCTGTAACTAAGCCTGGGTACTTATGCACAAAGCGTTGTACGATCAGATTTAACACATGTGCCATGCACGGCACATGTGTCAACTTTCCCAAATTCAATGCCGCCAACAAATTGCTTCCGTTGTCACACACCACTTTGCCGATCTCCAGTTGGTGCGGGGTCAGCCACTGATTCACCTGTGCGTTCAGGGCGGACAGGAGTGCTGGTCCGTTGTGACTCTCTGCTTTCAGGCAAGTCAACCCCAAGACGGCGTGAAACTGTCGTATCTGGGAAATGGAAAAGGCCCTGGGGAGCTGGGGGGGTGCAGTTGATGTGGAGCAAGACGCAGCAGCAGAAGAGGACTCAGCTGAGGAGGTTAGCGAAGAGGATGGAGTAGGAGGAGTAGAGGAGGTGGCAGTAGGCCTGCCTGCAAGTCGTGGCGGTGTCACCAACTCCTCTGCAGAGCCACGCATTCCATGCTTGGCAGCCGTCAGCAGGTTTACCCAAAGCGCAGTGTACGTGATATACCTGCCCTGACCGTGCTTTGCAGACCTGGTATCAGTGGTCATATGGACCCTTGCCCCAACACTGTGTGCCAGACATGCAATGACTTCCTTTTCCACAATAGAGTACAGGTTGGGGATTGCCTTTTGTGAAAAAGAATTTCGGCCGGGTACCTTCCACTTCGGTGTCCCAATAGCTACAAATTTTTTGAAGGCTTCTGACTCCACCAGCTTGTATGGTAAAAGCTGGCGGGCTAAGAGTTCGACAAGCCAGCTGTCAGACTCCAGGCAAGGGGGTGACTCTGTGACATTGGCTTCTTACGCTCAAAAATTTCCTTGACAGACACCTGACTGTGGGCAGATGAGCAGGAACTGCTGAAGGTGAGAGGCGGAGTGGCGGGTGGTTGAGAGGGGGCAAGGAGGACAGCAGTGGTTGACGTGGCTGAAGATGCTGGACCAGGAGGAGGATGGTAGATTTGAGTTTGTGTGCTGCTTGTACTCATCTTGTGTTGATCCCATAGGCGTTTGTGATGTGAGATCATGTGCCTTCGCAAAGCAGTTGTACCTAGGTGGGTGTTGGACTTCCCACGACTCAGTTTCTTTTGGCACAGATTGCAAATGGTATCGCTGTTATCAGAGGCAGACACACACAAAAAATGCCACACTGCTGAGCTCTTCGATGTTATCTACATCCTCTGGCAATAATGGTTGTGCATCACTCATTTCTTCCAACTGATGTGTAAATAACTCCTCTGACAGATCAAGTGAATCGGCTGTGGTGCTAGTGTTGTTGGTGGCGGCAGGCGGGGAGTGGTAACTTGAGAGGTGCCTGAAGCTGAGCTGGAGAGGGTGGTGCGTCAAGGTTCTGAGCGGAAGCTGTAGAAGATTGGGTGTCCTGTGTTAGCCAGTCAACTATGTCCTCAGAACTTTTTGAGTTCAGGGTACGTGGCCTCTGAACACTGGGCATTATTCTAGGGCCAAAGGAAATCAGAGCGCCACGACCTCGACGGCCTCTGCGGGGTGGCCTGCCTCTGTCTGTCATTTTTTTTTAGATTAGTGGTACTATGCGTGCAAGGTACTGTGCCACCCGATATGAGTGGTGGGCAGTGGGCACAGTACACTCCGTGGCCTGACACACACTGGCAGGCAACTGCAATATATATATATATATACAGGGAGTGCAAAATTATTAGGCAAGTTGTATTTTTGAGGATTAATTTTATTATTGAACAACAACCATGTTCTCAATGAACCCAAAAAACTCATTAATATCAAAGCTGAATATTTTTGGAAGTAGTTTTTAGTTTGTTTTTAGTTTTAGCTATTTTAGGGGGATATCTGTGTGTGCAGGTGACTATTACTGTGCATAATTATTAGGCAACTTAACAAAAAACAAATATATACCCATTTCAATTATTTATTTTTACCAGTGAAACCAATATAACATCTCAACATTCACAAATATACATTTCTGACATTCAAAAACAAAACAAAAACAAATCAGTGACCAATATAGCCACCTTTCTTTGCAAGGACACTCAAAAGCCTGCCATCCATGGATTCTGTCAGTGTTTTGATCTGTTCACCATCAACATTGCGTGCAGCAGCAACCACAGCCTCCCAGACACTGTTCAGAGAGGTGTACTGTTTTCCCTCCTTGTAAATCTCACATTTGATGATGGACCACAGGTTCTCAATGGGGTTCAGATCAGGTGAACAAAGAGGCCATGTCATTAGATTTTCTTCTTTTATACCCTTTCTTGCCAGCCACGCTGTGGAGTACTTGGACGCGTGTGATGGAGCATTGTCCTGCATGAAAATCATGTTTTTCTTGAAGGATGCAGACTTCTTCCTGTACCACTGCTTGAAGAAGGTGTCTTCCAGAAACTGGCAGTAGGACTGGGAGTTGAGCTTGACTCCATCCTCAACCCGAAAAGGCCCCACAAGCTCATCTTTGATGATACCAGCCCAAACCAGTACTCCACCTCCACCTTGCTGGCGTCTGAGTCGGACTGGAGCTCTCTGCCCTTTACCAATCCAGCCACGGGCCCATCCATCTGGCCCATCAAGACTCACTCTCATTTCATCAGTCCATAAAACCTTAGAAAAATCAGTCTTGAGATATTTCTTGGCCCAGTCTTGACGTTTCAGCTTGTGTGTCTTGTTCAGTGGTGGTCGTCTTTCAGCCTTTCTTACCTTGGCCATGTCTCTGAGTATTGCACACCTTGTGCTTTTGGGCACTCCAGTGATGTTGCAGCTCTGAAATATGGCCAAACTGGTGGCAAGTGGCATCTTGGCAGCTGCACGCTTGACTTTTCTCAGTTCATGGGCAGTTATTTTGCGCCTTGGTTTTTCCACACGCTTCTTGCGACCCTGTTGACTATTTTGAATGAAACGCTTGATTGTTCGATGATCACGCTTCAGAAGCTTTGCAATTTTAAGAGTGCTGCATCCCTCTGCAAGATATCTCACTATTTTTGACTTTTCTGAGCCTGTCAAGTCCTTCTTTTGACCCATTTTGCCAAAGGAAAGGAAGTTGCCTAATAATTATGCACACCTAATATAGGGTGTTGATGTCATTAGACCACACCCCTTCTCATTACAGAGATGCACATCACCTAATATGCTTAATTGGTAGTAGGCTTTCGAGCCTATACAGCTTGGAGTAAGACAACATGCATAAAGAGGATGATGTGGTCAAAATACTCATTTGCCTAATAATTCTGCACTCCCTGTATATATATATATATAAAAAAAAGCAGACTGATGTACTAGCCCTAAAAAGGGCTTTTTGGGGTGCTGTCAGGACGCTGTCCTTACAGCAGATCAGATGAGTCTTTGAGGACTGGAGTTGACACAGAACACTGGCCTAGCTAACGATTTCCCTATTAATTCAGCAGCAGCAGCACTCTCCCTGCTCTCACTAACACTGCAGCTTCTTCAGAATGAATCTAAGATGGATGCTGTCCTTGCTTTTTGATAGGAAGTGGGAGGGTCTGGGAGGGAGGGTATGCAGATTGGCTGGAATGTGTCTGCTGACTGTGAGGTACGGGGTCAAAGTTTGCTCAATGATGACGTATAGGCCGAACATCGCATATGTTCGCCCGCCGCGGCGAACGCGAACAAGCGATGTTCGCCCGGAACTGTTCGCCGGGGAATAGTTCGGGACATCTCTAATTAAAGGCTGTGTGTTCAGTTATTTTGTCATGTTATACAAGCTGTACAGTAGACTGAATACTTTACATTGTATCAAAGTGTCATATTTTCAGTGTTGCCCCATGAAAAGATATAATAAAATATTTACAAAAATGTGAGGGTTGGATTCACTTTTGTGAGATACTGTAGGTCTGTTTCAGGAATTATTTGTCAAGTTCCATTTTCCAAAGCCATAATGGTTTCCATATGCTAAATGTGTCCCTACATACTTGTGTAAATATATTTTGCACAGAAATTGTATTAAAGAGATAGAACAGCTAATGTGTAAAAGGAACATAGAAAATATATATAAATTTGCAACTTCGTAGAAGAAGAGGGAAGAACATTATCATTTCATATGTACAGTACGGTAACCAATAGATAAGAATTACTAGTGATTTCAATTAATTCAGTTATTCAGACTCTCACTAAATCTTAAAGTCTGTTGGGTATCGACACGGAAGGGACAAAAAATAAAATAAAACAACAACATCAAGCTGTGCTGCACGAAAGGATTTATTTTTATTAGAAATAGGATCAGCAAATAGGATGTCAGGCATGACTGAAGATTGCATGGGGTTTTTATCTCTGTTATCAATTTTTATGCTGTAGTAAATGGTGCAGTATGATGTACGGACTCAGCAAGTCTTAAATATCGCAGTCTCGCACTGTACAGGTTTCTGGGAGTAATTTCTTACACTCACCAATCATAGTATAGCTATCTCACTGCACTTTTGACCACAGGTCATTCATTTGCTTGCCAGCACTTCTGGGGGATGAGAAACTCCTGTTTACGCCTTTGTTACAGTCTTCGTGAAATAATTTTGTAGGGTCCAATGTAAATGTCAAATGACAAAGCATCAAAAAGCAATAAAAGTAATAAAAATCAGTATGTATCACTTTTATATCGGTAAATAGAGGCTTTGGCTGCACCTTTAGGGTAGTGTTTTGGAAAACATCAACAAAAGTTTTTGAAAAGGAAAACAAAAGGTCTTAGCATTTACATACAGTAGATAGGCAGTTTGTACTCCAGAGCTGTTCTTCC
This sequence comes from Bufo bufo, assembly GCF_905171765.1. Taxonomy (NCBI): domain Eukaryota; kingdom Metazoa; phylum Chordata; class Amphibia; order Anura; family Bufonidae; genus Bufo; species Bufo bufo. The sequence continues at coordinate 561,643,781 of NC_053392.1, read as the reverse complement.
TACTGCAACTTGATACAGGAAATTAACTCTATAACCAGCAGTTTTGAGTTAAGTTGTGGCTTCTTTAAATACTCCTTTTCGCATTTCACATTTGCAATTGTCCGCCGAACCCACTTTTTTCAGTGTTTCTGGCCATTAGTCTACCATGTATGGGGAAATCCTGACTCTCCCACAACAGAAGTGGTGAGGGTGCTATTGAATTTAGCCATTCCCCCCATCCTGTTGTTTTCCTAGGAGATAAGCCATTGCCAGAAGCATCTGACAGTAGCCTTTTCTCTCTTCCCACTGAAAACATATACAGGTACATGCCTGGGGAAAGTATTGAGTATGTGCATGGATAAATCAGGAGGAATAGTTATTCAGCTGACAGGTATGAGCAGTGCACCCATATTCAGCAAGTGTTCATATAAATATGCAGAGAAATATTTACTGCTTATTAGTGTTGATTGAGCATGCTCAGCCGAACACTAGTTTTGCTCGAGCATCACGATGCTCGGCACATCACGGTGTTCGGCCGAATAACGCGCGCTGTTGTGCCTTTTTATAGGTGTATAGCATTTATATCTAAATATCCTAATTATACTGGATTTGATCTATAAGAAGCCATATTGTGATATATTCACCATTTTTGTATGTATTTTTTTTTTTTTTTTTTTTTTTTTTTTTTTATGGGATTTTTTTTTTTTTTTTTTTTTTTTTTTTTAATTTTAAAAGAATTTTATTGAATTCTTAGAAAAAAAATTACAACGTAACATAACACCAACAATGGTGTAAATCGGTACCATACACTTAAGCACAAGAATAACTTGTAGAGCATGAGTTAATATAAGTAATTTAGAGTTATATTCCAAAGATAGGAAGATACATAGCTTGTTATAGTTATACATCAGCTGGATGGGGAGACGGCATGCAATTGGCAATGATAGTGCTGCTATAATCATAGGAGTATAATCATAGGAGTATAAATGGATAAGGTATAGTATACTCAAAAAGTTAAGTCTCTAGCCTCTGTTTAATTAGTATGACCCATGGGGTAGCTCCTTTTTAGGTTGGGCGATCCATGTTTCGGAAAGAAAGGAAGACAAAAAAGGATTAGTGCTGGGAAAATCTATACTTTGTCCATGGGGCCCACTTTCTCAGAAAAGTCAAATGGGTTCTCGATTCCCAAGAGGCCATTTCTTCGAAACGGTGGATCTGGTCTACCTTTAATCTCCATTGTTCTGTTGAGGGGAGACTGGATTGCAACCAGTATTTAGGAATTAAGAGACGGGCTGCCAATAAGAGCTGTTTAAAAAGGAATGTGGGTGGCAGAGATGACCCGTCATTGAATAAGAAGAGCAAGGCTCCGTACGGGGAAGGTGTAATGTTACAAGAACAAATCTGATTGCTAATCTGGAAGATCTCAGCCCACCACTTATTTAAGGGAGAACAAGTCCACCAAATATGGAGAAAGGTGCCTACCTCGCTTTGACATCTCCAACAATCTACTGATGTGGGTCTGTTGAAACGGGCAGATTTAACTGGGGTAATATACCATTGTGATAGGATTTTGTAGCCATTCTCTTGGGCCCTTACGCATCTAGATGATTTGTGCGGGATGTCAAAAAGTGAATACAAGGAATGGATCGGGAGATCTACCCCAGTTTCCAGTTCCCATGAGCGAATGAAGGATGGTTTGACAACTATAGGTGGGGATCTTAACTTGTTGTAGATAAAAGAGATGGGTCTCTTGGGGGGGCTGGAATTGGCAATTAAAGCTTCGAACCAAGTGAGAGGGCGGAGAAGCTCTCCGTTTGTGTTGTGTTTGTGAATAAAGGATTTGATGAGAGGGGTGATAGAGAAGTCCCATGGTTGTGGATTCAGGAGGGATTTAATGGTTTCATTCGTGGGAATTAAACCCTGGGGGTCAAGGAAAAGAGAAATAGTCAAAGTTGAAGATCTAATTATTTTTGACAAAGTGCTTCTAAGTCCACCAGTAGTCGAGCCAAGAATGTCGCTAATCGTGATAAGAGGAGAGGGGAAAGGTATAGAACAATGGGAACGGTTCCACCATTTCCAAGCATCAACCGTTGCTTTGATGATTGGGAAAGGTTGTAAATTAATTTGTGGGGGAGTTTGGTAGCCCAGGCACAGGGCCCGGGTCGGCATTTCGATAATATTTTGCTCCATGGCTACCCAGGATTTGTTCTCTGTGTTTCTCAACCAGTCAATAATTCTTGACATTAGTATGGCCTTTCCATATAATTCGGGATCTGGCAATCCTATCCCTCCAGAGGTGCGAGAACGAGACAGAAAGGAGTAAGAGAGTCTCGCTTTCCTGCCGTTCCAAATAAAAGTTCCAAATCTCTGTTTTAGGGAGGTGTAGTATGATTTGGGCACAGGAATTGGGAGCACTTGTTGGAGGTAGGTGAGACGTGGGATGATGAGAGCGGAGAGAATGTTTTTCCTGCCAAACCAAGATAGGGTAGGGACAGACTTGGTGAGATTATCAAGCGAGCTAAATAAGGCAGATTTTAAAGGAACGTAGTTGAGATTAAAAAGGTCAGTTATGGAAGGGCTCAGTTTAACTCCTAGATAGGTAATGGTTGGGGAGGACCAGTTAAAGGGCGAATCTTTCATTAAGGAGAGTTTGAGTGAGGGTGAGAGTCCTGTACTAATGATGGTGGACTTGCTCTCGTTAATCTTAAAGTTGGAGACTATGCTATATTCCTTCAAGTGTTCCAAGATTGCTGGGAGGGATGATTTAGGATTAGATGTCATTATCATGACATCATCCGCAAACGCAGCGATCTTGTGGCTTCTGCCACCAAGAGTTATCCCTTCGAACTTGGTATCTGCTCTAAGTTTGGACAGTAGGGGTTCCATAGCCAAAATGAAAAGAAGGGGGGATAAAGGACAGCCTTGGCGAGTACCGTTTTGAATTCGAAAGGGAGTAGACAAGTCCCCATTGACCATGACCCGAGCCGAGGCTCGGTCGTACATGGCGAATACAGCCTTGACATATGGATCAGGCAGGCCAAAAAACTTGAGAACCTGACTCAAGTAATTCCAGTTGATGCGGTCGAACGCTTTTTCAGCATCGGTACTGAGGAGTACTAAGGGAGAGGAAGTGTGTTTAGCATAGGATAGAGCATTAACCACTCTAGAGGTGTTGTCTCTGCCTTCCCTGTTACGTACGAAGCCTACCTGATCCACATGTACCAGAAGAGGGAGAAGGACTGCCAGGCGATTGGCCAGAAGCTTTGCGAGTAATTTGAGGTCAATATTTAACAGGGATATAGGCCTATAGTTTGCGCAAAGCTTAGAGTCCTTCCCCTCCTTGGGAATCAAAACTATATGAGCCAATGTCATGTCTCTGGACAAGGGGGATCCCTTCAAAGCTTGATTGCACACCGTCAAAAGGTATGGCAAAAGCTGACTTTTGAAGGTCTTATAGTAAAGTGCAGGAAGTCCGTCTGGGCCTGGACTTTTCCCTTTGGGCATCTGATCGAGGGCTGTGGAAATCTCTTTCATTGTAAATGGCGTTTCTAAGGAAAGCTTTTGACTCTCTGATACAGTTGGACAGGAGGTTGATTTCAAGAAAGCGTCCACCAAGGAGGAGTGGTCAGATGAAGATATGGAAGAGGGGAGATTGTAAAGTGAATCATAGAAGTCCCTGAATTGTTTAGCTATCTTAGATGAAGCAAATATGGGGTCACCATTAGGGGTGGACAATTGGTGAATGTAGTTGTCAGATCTTCTGGATTTAATTCTGTTCATGAGAAATTTGGAAGCCTTGTCCCCATGAGCGAAAAACTTATATTGAGAGTTGAGATAGTATTTGGCCGAGTTATTGTGTAGTAAGGATTTTAGTTCTGCTCTTGCTTTAGAAAGCTCTTGGAGTTGAGTTTCAGAGCGAGTAAGTTTGTGGGCCGACTCTAATTTGTTTATTTTAGAGAGGAGGGTGTTGATGTTGTTTTCCCTGGATTTCTTTAGATGAGCTCCTAAACTGATAAACTCCCCCCTAATATAGGGTTTGTGTGCGTCCCAAATAGTCTGTGGAGAGAGTTCTGGAGAGGAGTTTAGGGTGAAATATTCTTCCAAGTGTGATGTTATTTTCTTTATGGAATCTGGATTGCCCAAGATTGATTCATTCAATCTCCAATTAAAGCATTTAGGTTTCTGTATAGGGGAAGTGAGTTTAAGGAATATGGGGGCGTGGTCTGAGATATGAATAGACCCAATTTTGGCCATTTGGCAAAGTTGGAGGTGCTCTTTTATGATAAAGAGATAATCTATTCGGTGGTAGCTATTATGCACATGGGAGAAAAAAGTATAATCTTTTGTGTCAGGGTGGTGGGCTCGCCAAGCGTCTACTAGCTGAAGATCCCAGAGTGTATTTTTAATGCGCCTTAAAGATCTTTTCGATTGGGAAGTTGTGTGAGAAGATGAGTCCAGTTGAGGGTTGATGGCAACGTTCAGGTCACCCCCTAATACTACTATACCCTCCTTAAAGGAGGCAATCAGAGGAGCTATGGAGGCTAGCCATATAACCTGTTTGGAGTTGGGGGCATAGAGGTTTACAAATGTATACACCTGGGCGCCTATATTCCCCTTAACCATGATAAATCTACCCTCTGGGTCTTGTTTGTGGTCCATATATTTAAAGGGGACCCTCCTTTTGAAACCAATACTTACTCCCCCGGACGAGGCGGAACTTCCCCCACAATGGAACCAGAGCGGGTAATGGGAGAATTCCATATTGGGATAATGATTAAACCTAAAGTGAGTCTCCTGCAGGAGCAGCACATCCGAGCCCTCCTTACGTAAAATAGAGAAAATTTGACTTCTTTTAGAGGGTGAGTTAAATCCCTTTACATTATACGAGGCTATGAGAATGTCAGCCATAGTCAATGTGTATAGAGAGGGAGAAGGAAAGTGGTGTGCTAGACCTCCAGGAGAGGGCACTCACGGTTTTCAAGAAGACCACCCCGTCCAGGGAAGAAGCCTGATCTTTTGGATCCTGTGTGCTCATCCATAATGACAGGAAGATACATGTGAGGTACCTAGAACTGAACAAAGGGAGAGGGGAAACAATGAGAACAAAATAAAGGAAAACAAAAGGATAACTTATAAAGTGGATTGGTCCACTGGTGTAAGGCATGGGGGGAAATTGGTCAAAGACCGGTTAACAGGCCGTTCTGCACATAAGATTGCGAAATAGAACTACGCAATCCTCATTCGCATCATAATGGGCTTTTCAAATGAAGGCAGGATTGGACAGGCCAACATCGGACAGTCAGAGCAAGAAAAATTGAGAGTCAGAAAGGGATATGATATGATTAGGGAAAGGTTGGAGAGACTTATGGGGGGAAGAGGAGAAGCAAGAAAGATAAGCATGGAGTAATCAATACAGAGATCACATTATATTATACAGGACTATGACCTAGATCTACTAGCAGTATGTTAAGCTAATAAAGCAGATAGTAGCAAAGTATTCATATAAGAGAGAAGCAAATTATCTGGATAGATCAAGGGTAGTCCAGGAGAATAGAAAGCACCATCTCTGTATATGAAGAAAGTATTGGAAGAGATCCATAAGGATTATTCCTGAGACAGTCTCTTGGGTGTCAACTGGCGATTCCTCTTCCCCGTTTTGTGGGCCTTAGGAGTATGCTGTATTGTGAACGCTTCTACCGATGGTATTTCTGGTAAGGCTCCTAAGTCCAGGAATAAGTCCCAATTCTCAATTGGCATAGGGGGGATTTGCAGATGATCATAAACCGCCACTAGGTCAGCGTGAGTCGTGATGTTGATACGACGGCCTCCATGAGAGAAGGAGATGCCAAAGGGAAAGTTCCATTTATAGAGGATCCTTTTTGCCCGCAGCCACTCCGTCAGGGGCTTGAGGAATTTACGCTTCCTTAATGTTGAGGGAGCTAGATCTTGATAAATTGATATCTGGGCCTCGCCAAAGGTGATGTCTTGTCGATTTCTTGCAGCATCCTGAACAGCATTTTTAACCTGGAAGTTGAGAAATCTGCATATAATATCCCTTGGGGGATCGTCTGGTTTGGGTCTGGGTCTAAGCGCTCTGTGCGCTCTTTCCAGGATGATCTCCAATTCATAATCTGGGCCTAACAGAGAGGAACAGAGGGAGACAACTGCAGCTGGAATATCGCCAGGAGGTACAGATTCCGGGATCCCCCGAATGCGCAAGTTGTTCCTGCGGCTTCTATTTTCCTGGTCTTCCAGGGCACTCTGGAGTTGGTTCAGGTAGGTACCGCAATTCTTTAAGGAATCGGACGTGGCCCTCTGGTAGTCTAGCATCTGGCCCTGTTGATTCTCCAACGTCTCCACCCTGTCCCCTATATGCCGCATATCCTGACGCATGGCTGCGACCTCACTAAGCAGGGGTTCAAGGGCCTTACTCAGGGTGTTCTTTAGGTAGTTTCTGGTGATCGGAAGGGCCCCTCTACCTTGCGGTTCTTCATTGTCACTTGCTTCGTCCTCCGATCTAACCTTCTGGGGTTGAGCAGGCGCCATTTTGGAATCGCGGGCTATGTATGAGGCTGCCGCTTTCTTCAGGAATTTATCCATGTCGCCTCCTGCGACTTGATTTTTACTGGCACCGGAGCTGTCCCCTGCTCTGGGGTTGCCGATCTTGACCATTTTCTAGCGGAATGCTAATGATTGCTAGTGCAAAGAACGGGCTGTGGCACGGAGCTCAGAATCAAGCGGCCATCTCAGACCGGCGCTGGCTCCGCCCCCCATTTTTGTATGTATTTTAAAGTGGGCCGAAATAGGTTCATGGAGAGGACACATTTCCTATAATTTCTTCTCTGTAGATGCAACAGCCTGAGAAGGGTCATTCTTGTCTCCTTATGGATTTATGACTGAGATAAGGATATTCTGTAGACGTATCTGGTACAAATTATCCCTATGGTTTAATGTCTATTGATGAAGCAGAAAATCTGTAATGTATATGTGTTTGTATAATAAACATTAAGTTTGAGTATAAGATAATCAATAGGATATATGTATTGTACTATGTTGTTAAATATTATAAAGGACGTCAATGCATCTATTATCTTATATATTTCTCACTAGGAACGCATACACTCCTAAAACATATGAGAAGAATTTTAAGTGTAGAATTTGTTAATGAGTCTCCATGCAGGGAAGACAGTGTTATTTTAACTATTATAGCCCGGGTGAAATATGCCAAGTTGGTTTTAACATCTGAATCCCGTTATATAAGCCTAGGTCTCTTAAAACAGGTCGCCAACCCTAAAGTGATTAAAGGTTCCTCTCCACAGGACCAATGGGTTCATGATCTGGATGGAGATTCTCAAAGTCATAATGGGATTACAAGATGTCTATTGTCGATTTCCATAAAAAATAAGGCTACGGGACATTTATTCATCATAGTGAATGAACTACGATACCAGATGTACATAGGTAATGACCTTCTACACCGATTTGCCTTGCAGAATGATCTGGTCAACAATAGGGTTGAGCGAACCCGAACTGTAAAGTTCGGGTTCGTACCGAACTTTATGGTGTTCGGCACCCGCACCCGAACATTTCAGTAAAAGTTCGGGTTCGGTGTTCGGGTGATATTAATATACAATCTGATCTGAGTTTTCTCCAATCCGATGGTATATTTTAACTTGAAGCGTCCCGATCACCATAGGAACGCCTCTATGTTAGAATATACCATCGGATTTGAGTTAGATCGTGAAAACTTAGATCCGACAGTATATTCAAACACAGAGGCGTTCCCATACTGATGGGGACGCTTCAAGTTAGAATATACTGAGAACTGTGGACATAACGGCACCCTGCTGCCTGGCAGCACCTGATCTCAGGTGCCGCACCTGAGGGGTTAATTGTGCGGATCACAGCCCCCTGTAAGAGATCAGGTGCTTCCAGGCAGCAGGGGGCCAGACCCCTCTCCCTCCTCAGTATTAAAATCATTGGTGGCCACTGCGGCCCCCCCTCCCTCCCTCCCCAGTATTAAAATCATTGGTGGCCAGTGCACCCCCCCTCCCTATTAAAATCATTGGTGGCTAGTGCGGCCCCCCACCCCCACCCACCCCCTATTAAAATCAATGGTGTCCAGTGTGCCCCCCCCTAAAACAACCCCCCCCTATCATTGGTGGCAGCAGAGCGGCAGTTCCGATTGGAGTCCCAGTTAAATCGCTGGGGCTCCGATCGGTTACCATGGCAGCCAGAACGCTACTACAGGTCAAATACATGTGTTTAAAAGAACAAAAAAATATAAAATTGGATTAAAAACATGGCTAACGAAATCCCCCCTCTTGAAAAAAAACGTAATGATAATAGTTAAAATTCAATAACACAAGGTCGTCACTGGTGTTGAATTCCTCAGAGGCCCCAACAATAATTCATTCAACGTACAGAAAAGAACAAGTAAGTATGTGGCTGGCTGGAAGTAGATTACACGGTTATTGGAAATTAATTTTATAGCAGGCCAGTGGACTACAGGGCCAAAAAATTATGCATTCAGCGTACAGAAAAGAACAAGTAAGTATGTGGCATCCTCCTCTGACTCCTCTTCAGACTCCTGTTGACTTGTCTCAGATGGAGTAGCCCGCCCTGGAAATTCATCCAGCATTGCGACTTCCTAATCTTTCTGCTTCTGCTCCTAGATGGCTTGATCAATGACACAACGCAATGCATGCTCCAGAAAGATGTAAGGTACGATGTCACTGATGGCGCCCTGGCTGCGACTGACCAGTTTGGTGATCTCATCAAATGTCCGCAGAAGTCTGCATGCGTTGCGCATGAGCACTCACTGGTGCGGTGAAAAAAAACTAAACTCCCCAGAACCTGTCCTGCCGCAGATTTCGTACAGTTAGTCGTTAACTGCACGCTTCTGCTGGAGCAACCTGTCAAGCATATACAAGGTGGAGTTCCAGCGCGTCGGGCAGTCACAAATCAGACGTCTGACGGGCAGGTGGTGTTGCCGCTGAACGTCAGCAAGGCGAGCCATGGCTGTGTAAGATCAAAATGGCCAGAGATTTTCCTGGCCTGCTGCAAGACATCCTGGACCCAGGGTATTTGGTAACAAATTGCTGCACGGCAAAGTTCAGGACGTGTGCCAGGCATGGCACGTGTGTCATTTTTACCTGTTTCAGCACTCAGCAGATTGGCACCGTTGTCTCACACCACTTTACCAACTGTCAAATTGAGCAGGGTTAGCCACTGATCGGTCTGTGACCGCAAAGCTGAAAGGAGTGCAGGAACAGTGTGGCTCTTGGCTTCCAGGTATAACAGCGGCAACACAGCATTGCAACGTCTCACCTGGCATGTCGAATAGGTTCTGGGGAGCTTGGGGGGCGCAGCGGAAGAGTCGGTAGCAGTGGAAAAGGAGGAGTCAGTCGAGGAGGAGACAGAGGATGAAGTAGGAGGAGGAGAAGAAGAGGCAAGCCTGCAAGCAATCCGTGGCAGTAACACCAAATCAACACGGGTGCCACAGGTTACATGCTTGACGGCCGTCAGAAGGTTCACCCAGTGGGCAGTAAAAGTCATGTACTTTCCCTGCCCGTGTTTGCTAGACCATGTGTCTGTGGTCAAATGTATCTTGGCACTGACGCTGTGTGCCAGAGATATATTCACTTGCTGCTGAACGTGGCCATATAGCTCTGGAATGCCCTTCTGGGAAAAAATATTTCCTTCTGGGGACCTTCCATTGTGGTGTGTCAATGGCCACAAATTTTCTAAAGGCCTCCGAGTCCACCAGTTTATATATCAGTAGTTGGCGTGCTAGCAGTTCCGACAAGCCAGCGCTCAGCCGTTGGGCAAGAGGGTTATCCGGCGGCATCATCTTTTTACGCTCAAACATATGGGCCACGGAAGCCTGCCTTTTGCTAGATGAACGCGACAAAGGTATGGTGTAAGGTGGAGTGGAGGACAAATGAGAGGAGAGAGGAGAAGGAGAAGAGGCACGACCTGAAGCGCTGGGAGTGTGGCTTTGTGGGTTCTGATGGTGTTGCTCCCAATGGGCTCAGTGATGAGAGGCCAGGTGCCTTCTTAAGGCGGTCATCCCTAGATGAGTGTTGGGCTTATCACGACTTATGCATTGACAGCACAGGCTGCATATGGCAACACTATTGTCAGCAGCGGACACGTTAAAAAAGCCCACACTGTGGAGCCGCCATCCTGGGAGCGCCAGATGTGACCGCGCATCGTGGATGGCTCGTTCCAGATACATTAGCAGTCTGATTTTTGCCTCCTGTGCACTGTAAGTTCTGCCTGCTTCTCCTCCTTCTCTTCCCTATCTGCTGCTCCTTCTCTCCCTCAGAACTCCCCTCCTCTTCCTCTCTTGTGGGCACCCACGTGACGTCCATCGACACGTCATCATCGTCACCTTCACCACCACTGATCATAGAGATCTCAGAGTAGGCAGCAACAGTGGGAACCACCCTACTTGGGCTGATCTGGGTACTTTCATCAGACTGATGGGTGGCGACCGCTGATACCTCCTATTCCTGATCCGATGCCAAGAATGGCTGCGCATCGGTAAGGTCTTGAAATAAATCGAGCAAAGGGGATATGGTGGTGGTGTTTTTGGGGGTGCACAAAGCAGAGAGTGAAGAGGGTGCAGATACAGAGGATGAGGAGGGTGTAGAAGCGGAAGGCTGAGTGGGCCACTCAACCAAATCTGGTGCGTCCTTTGACATAATTGCACGCACCTTCTGCAACTTCCCACTTAGACTCCGGCCTGGTGCACCAGCCCAACCCCTACCACCCCTGCGTAATGGCCTGCCTCTTCCTCTGCCTGTCATTTTCAAAATTACCCTGTGACAAAAGTCCCTATAGAAAAGCAGCATTTGTGGAAGAATGTATATCACACCCCTGCCTCAATCACTTTTTTGGGGGGGAACTGGCATATCACACCAGTAGAAATTATTTGTTCCAATAGCGTTTATCACTCTGTGTAGCTGGGGTAACACAGAAAAACTGCAAACAAATGCTGCACTACCCAAATGCACTATATAGAAAGTATATAATTGGTACATAACACCCCTGCTTCAATTAGTTTTTTTGGGGGGCAACTGGTATATCACACCAGTTGAAATTATTTGTTCCAATAGCGTTTGTCACTCTGTGTAGCTGCGGTAACGCAGCAAAACCGCAAACAATAGTGTTTGTCACTCTCTGTGGCTGCGGTAACGCAGCAAAACTGCAAACAAATGCTGCAATAACCAAATGCACTACATAGAAAGTATATTATTGGTATATAACACCATTGCCTCAATCATATTTTTGGGAGGGCAACTGGTATATCACACCAGTAGAAATTATTTGTTCCAATAGCGTTTGTCACTCTGTGTAGCTGCGGTAATGCAGCAAAACCGCAAACAAATGCTGCACTACCCAAATGCACTATATAGAAAATATATTATTGGTTTATAACACCCCTGCTTCAATCACTTTTTTGTGGGAGCAACTGGTATATCACACCAGTAGAAATTATTTGTTCCAGTAGCATTTGTTACTCTGCGTAGCTGCAGTAACGCAGCAAAACCTCAAACAAATGCTGAACTACCCAAATGCATTATATAGAAAGCATATTATTAAATTTAAAGTAAAAATATACCGTGGCTCTTCCGTATCTGATTTACGGTTAGAGTGCTCTGTTTTCAGGATGGTTCACCTATCCAACCCATATAATGTATACGTATTCAAAAGATTCTAAATAAAGCATGCACTCACCACCTGGTGTACTGTTTAACTTAATTTACTCGATACAATATATTTAAAATTCACTATAAGTCAATCACATAGTGTACATGATAACATACATATAATTGTGCATTTTAAAATAAAACTAAAGCATATGAAATGTTGGATCTATAAAAACCATACACTTTTTGCTCATCTGTATTTTCGCTGATTGGTATACCTATAGGGATAGATCTTGAGGATGTTTATATCTTGCGATACAATAAATCTTGTGTATTTGTAATTCGTATATCATATACCTAGTACAAATTCATTCAATGTGATGTGCACACCAATTGCAGTATAATATAAAAATATAAATATATATGTCCCCAGTATATAAAAATATATCAAAAAAATATATACGCAGTGAAAAAATATAAAAAATTTGGTGAAATCCTCATAAAGTGTTCAATCCTGGAGGGAAGTGTTTTATAGTTGTATCACAATTATCCCAGTATTCATCAATATTCCACCAATATTACCACTGAGGAAGAGGGTGACACCTCAAAACGCGTCTGGCCGGTTTGGAGAGGAATAACTACCCACCTAAACTCGTATGAAGTTCATCTAAGAAAATTGCTGTTTATTACAAACGGACTTGTACATTCATTTAATCGCAATCAGGATCATTGGACTTGCCTTATCGCGAGATAATACGAGATTTGCCGGGACGGTGACACGCAAACCAGGCAAGGTTTGATGACCTCAGAGGGAGGTCACGTGGAACGCCGAGAAACCCGAGATCAACCACCGAAGTTTATTTGATACTCCATACGGTACGGGGCACGTAATACAGAGATATAACACAACTGATCCTGTTGAAGCCGACCAATACCACAAGACATCGTGAAGGGAAGGTAAGAGGGTGCGCATCAGGGGGACGCCCCAGACGCAAATCCTATATACTAACACCTAACCCTCAAGTCAATGAAAGTTGTACTGATCGGTAATATCGGTGGAATATTGATGAATACTGGGATAATTGTGATACAACTATAAAACACTTCCCTCCAGGATTGAACACTTTATGAGGATTTCACCAAATTTTTTATATTTTTTCACGACGTATATATTTTTTTGATATTTTTTTATATACTGGGGACACTTATATTTATATTTTTATATTATACTGCAATTGGTGTGCACATCACATTGAATGAATTTGTACTAGGTATATGATGTACGAATTACAAATACACAAGATTTATTGTATCGCAAGATATAAACATCCCCAAGATCTATCCCTATAGGTATACCAATCAGCGACAATACAGATGAGCAAAAAGTGTATGGTTTTTATAGATCCAACATTTCATATGCTTTAGTTTTATTTTAAAATGCACAATTATATGTATGTTATCATGTACAGTCGTGGCCAAAAGTTTTGAGAATGACACAAATATTAGTTTTCACAAAGTTTGCTGCTAAACTGCTTTTAGATCTTTGTTTCAGTTGTTTCTGTGATGTAGTGAAATATAATTACACACACTTCATACGTTTCAAAGGCTTTTATTGACAATTACATGACATTTATGCAAAGAGTCAGTATTTGCAGTGTTGGCCCTTCTTTTTCAGGACCTCTGCAATTCGACTGGGCATGCTCTCAATCAACTTCTGGGCCAATTCCTGACTGATAGCAACCCATTCTTTCATAATCACTTCTTGGAGTTTGTCAGAATTAGTGGGTTTTTGTTTGTCCACCCGCCTCTTGAGGATTGACCACAAGTTCTCAATGGGATTAAGATCTGGGGAGTTTCCAGGCATGGATCCGAAATGTCAACGTTTTGGTCCCCGAGCCATTTAGTTATCACTTTTGCTCCATCGTGCTGAAAAATGCATTTTTCTTCACCAAACTGTTGTTGGATTGTTGGAAGAAGTTGCTGTTGGAGGGTGTTTTGGTACCATTCTTTATTCATGGCTGTGTTTTTGGGCAAAATTGTGAGTGAGCCCACTCCCCTGGATAAGAAGCAACCCCACACATGAATGGTCTCAGGATGCTTTACTGTTGGCATGACACAGGACTGATGGTAGTGCTCACCTTTTCTTCTCCGGACAAGCCTTTTTCCAGATGCCCCAAACAATCGGAAAGAGGCTTTATCGGAGAATATGACTTTGCCCCAGTCCTCAGCAGTCCATTCACCATACTTTCTGCAGAAGATCAATCTGTCCCTGATGTTTTTTTTGGAGAGAAGTGGCTTCTTTGCTGCCCTTCTTGACACCAGGCGATCTTGCAAAAAGTCTTCGCCTCACTGTGCGTGCAGATGCGCTCACACCTGCCTGCTGCCATTCCTGAGCAAGCTCTGCACTGGTGGCACTCCGATCCCGCAGCTGAATCCTCTTTAGGAGACGATCCTGGCGCTTGCCTGACTTTCTTGGATGCCCTGAAGCCTTCTTAACAAGAATTGAACCTCTTTCCTTGAAGTTCTTGATGATCCTATAAATTGTTGATTGAGGTGCAATCTTAGTAGCCACAATATCCTTGCCTGTGAAGCCATTTTTATGCAACACAATGATGGCTGCATGCGTTTCTTTGCAGGTCACCATGGTTAACAATGGAAGAACAATGATTTCAAGCATCACCCTCCTTTTAACATGTCAAGTCTGCCATTTTAACCCAATCAGCCTGACATAATGATCTCCAGCCTTGTGCTCGTCAACATTCTCACCTGAGTTAACAAGACGATTACTGAAATGATCTCAGCAGGTCCTTTAATGACAGCAATGAAATGCAGTGGAAAGTTTTTTTTGGGATTAAGTTAATTTTCATGGCAAAGAAGGACTATGCAATTCATCTGATCACTCTTCATAACATTCTGGAGTATATGCAAATTGCTATTATAAAAACTTAAGCAGCAACTTTTCCAATTTCTAATATTTATGTAATTCTCAAAACTTTTGGCCACTATGTGATTGACTTATAGTGAATTTTAAATATATTGTATCGAGTAAATTAAGTTAAACAGTACACCAGGTGGTGAGTGCCTGTTTTATTTAGAATCTTTTGAATACGTATACATATTATTAATATAAAACAACCCTGCTTCAATCAGTCTTTTTGGGGGCAACTGGTATATCACTACAGTAGAAATTATTTGTTCCAATAGCGTTTGTCACTCTGTGTAGCTGCAGTAACGTAGCAGAAACACACACAACTGCTGCACAATACAAATGCACTATAATATACTTTCTATGTTAGAAAGTATTTTATAAGTATAGCACACCCCTCAGTAAGTCACACCTATCAATAGCACACCTATACCAGTCCTTAAAAGGACTTTTGTGGCCCTATTAGCTAGCGTTTGGTGTCCCTAACAGTCTGTCCCTACTCCACACAGCAACCCCTCCCTACACTGGCAAAAGACTGAAAATAAAATGGCGGCCGAATCGGGTTTATTTAAAAGGTAGGGGGTATGTTCATGTGCTGAAAGATTTCAATTGGCTGTCCTATACCAGCTGATGGATATGTCATTGGTCAAAGTTCTTCACAATGTAAATGAATATGGCGCCGGCGGACATCTCCATATATTCGCCCGTTCGGCGAACCACAAACTAACAAAGTTTGGCGCGAAACGAACGCCGGATGAACCGCAAGACCATCTCTACATGGGAGTAACGAACAATTTAAACAAGAACTTATATTCATAAAGGAACCCATATAAAAAGCCATTTTGACATTCCAATGTAATCCAATTTTATTTCAATGGATTAGATTGTAATGAAGGGAGATTTGTTGTGCCTTTTTATAGGGGTATAACATTTATATCTAAATATCCTAATTATAGTGGATTTGATTACCTATAAGAGGCCATATTGTGATATATTCACAATTTTTGTATGTATTTTAAAGTTGGCCGAAATAGGTTCATGGAAAGGACACAGTTCATATAATTTCTTCTCTGTAGATGTATCAGTCTGAGAAGAGTCATTCTTGTCTCCTTATGGATTTATAACTGAGATAAGGATATTCTCTAGACGCATCTGGTACTAATTATCCCTATGGTTTAATGTCTATTGATGAAGCAGAAAATCTGTGATGCATATGTATAATAAACATTAAGTTTGAGTATAAGATAATCAATAGGATATATGTATTGTACTATGTTGTTGAATATTATGAGGGACGTCAATGCATCTATTATCTTATATCTATGCATACACTCCTAAAACATATGAGAAGAATTTTAAGTGTAGAATTTGTTATTGAGTCCCCATGCAGGGAAGACGGTATTATTTTAACTAACAGTAAATCCCCCGTTGAAGTGACAGAGGAGACACACATGTCTGTGATTGTACAAGGTCCATTATATTCTTATTGGTACCATAAATTTGGTAGCTTGGGAAACGTCTCAAATGGTACCTAAATGTCTATGTTTTAATTAGTATATGTGTCAACGGCAATCCCTTAGCTCTGATTTAGGATTCCTTATATTATGTGCATGGAATGTAAGACAAAATCAGACCTGGAAATTTAACTGCAAAGAAAAAGGGGGTCAGTCAGCACATCCCAATGCGCAGGGGCACGTTGCTATGGCTGAAAACAACACTGTAAAACAAAACTTGCAATGCAACAGCTGTCTGCAAACCAAATAAAATACAAAAATGCATAATAATTGTTAGTGCTATACTTATAAATTAGAGATGCTTGGCAAATTATTTTGTACAAAATTATTTGAGCCCATCTGCCGCACGTCAAGGCGATCTCTGTAAGACTGGTTCCT
Organism: Bufo bufo; assembly: GCF_905171765.1. Lineage (NCBI taxonomy): Eukaryota > Metazoa > Chordata > Amphibia > Anura > Bufonidae > Bufo > Bufo bufo. The sequence continues at coordinate 561,627,327 of NC_053392.1, read as the reverse complement.
AACACTAAATTCTGCCTGTTATGTGCCATGACGGTTACCATACAATTCAGGGAGTGTAGGTTCCACATGCATGCTGGGCCTGCTTTAATTTCTGTCATCTTTGGTGCCAAAATGGCCTCCATTATATCCAAGGAATGCAGGTACCAACATGCATGCCGAGCCCACTCCACACCATTCCTGCTGCCAAATGGCCACCAAAAAATGCAATGAGAGTCCACACTATACCTCTCCTGGTGCCAAATGGCTTCCAGTGAATGAGGGAGAGCAGGCTAAGCTATATACTCACACTAATTAAAATCAGCTTATGGGGCAGACGAGCTGGTCAGGAGTGCACGACTGAGGTGTAAGCCACATCTTCAGTACAAACTGCAAAAAAAAAGGGGGTCAGTCAGCACATCCCAATGCGCAGGGACACGTTGCTATGGCTGAAAACAACACTGTAAAACAAAACATGCAATGCAACAGCTCTCTGCAAACCAAATAAAGTCCAAAAATGCATAATAATTGCTAGTGCTATACTTATAAATTAGAGATGCTTGGCAAATCATTTTGTACAAAATTATTTGAGCCCGTCTGCCGCACGTCAAGGCGATCTCTGTAAGACGGGTTCCTAACACTAAATTCTACCTGTTATGTGCCATGACGGCTACCATACAATTCAGGGAGTGTAGGTTCCACATGCATGCTGGACCTGCTCTCCCTCATTCACTGGAAGCCATTTGGGACCAGGAGAGGTATAGTGTGGACTCTCATTGCATTCTTTGGTGGCCATTTGGCAGCAGGAGTGGTGTGGAGTGGGCTCGGCATGCATGTTAGTACCTCCACTCCTTGGATATAATGGAGGCCATATTGGCACCAAAGATGACATAAATTAAAGCAGGCCCTGCATGCATGTGGAACCTACACCCCTGAATTGTATGGTAGCCGTCATGGCAAATAACAGGTAGAATTTTGTGTTAGGAACCCGTCTTACAGAGATCGCCTTGACGTGCGGCAGACGGGCTCAAATAATTTTGTACAAAATGATTTGCCAAGCATCTCTAATTTATAAGTATAGCACTAGCAATTATTATGCATTTTTGGACTTTATTTGGTTTGCAGAGAGCTGTTGCATTGCATGTTTTGTTTTACACTGGACATTTAACCCTTACTAGTGATAATGCTAGTAGCTTATGCAATAGTGCCACCTAGGTATTAATAGGTAACATTGCACCAACAGCCGTAATGCATTCTGGGTGATACGGTGACATCACAGTCATTATCATATGTACACGCCTAACCAACAATGATTGGAAAACTCCAAGCTAGGAAGGTGTGTCTAACTGATAAGTTTTTGGATAATAAACCACACATAAGAAAGAGGGAGGGAGAAAGAGAAAAAAAAACTCCAATGATCAGAACAGACTTTAGAGCTGACTTCCCTTAGACTCTGCATATCATCTGCATTCTCCGGTAATGTATAACTTTATTATGTGTAGTATTGATTGAATTAATTGGCCTGATATTTAGTAACTCCTCGCTTTAGTGTATAATGTTTAAAGCGCTACATCAATATTATCACTATTCAGTAAAGATGCATATTTCTGAATAAAAGATCTAATATTGATATCGGATAAACTCTCTAATTGAAATATTAACATTCTATAGTCAATCTCAGGCTTGATAATTTATAAGTTGTGAAGCAATACTAATCGATATCCGAGATTCGTCATAGTTTGAGTAGGAACCCAAAAGTCCTTTTAAGGATTATTGTTGTATCTGGCAACAATATATATTTTTAGCGCAACATGCGCTAAATTGTGTGCAATTGCTTGGCCGCTGCATTACCACCGCAACATTACCTGCACTACATCTCCATTATAACGTTAGTGCACCCGAAATATCAGTGACATTCAGTGTAATTTTTTCACCGCTGGTGACAGCGACATTAAGTGCGCTACATCTCCTGTATAACGTTTGCACATCCGAAACATCAGTGACATTTAGTGTAATTTTTTAGCCGCTGGTGACAGCAACATTACCTATGCTACATTTCCTGAATAACGTTTGCCCATCCTAAATATCAGTGACATTCATTCTAATTTTTTTGCTGCTGGTTACAGCGACATTACCTACGCTACATCTCTAGTAAAACGTTAAAGCATCCGAAATATCAGCGACATTCAGTCTAATTTATTTGCGCATACACTTACAAAACCTGCGCTACTGTATGTGTGACATACTTGCAAGCATATATACCATTTAATATGCGGAAGGCGAGCAGTAAGGGACGGGGAAGTGGCTGTGCTGCTGATTGTGCACACAGAGGCCGTGGCCCTGTGCACGGTGAAACTGTGCCTGCTGCCAGAGCACAAGAAACACACTCATCCACCATACCTAGCTTCATGTCCCAGTTTGCAGGGCGGCGCAGGACACCACTCTCGATGTCACACCAGTGCGTTTGGATTGTATTGCAGCAGATAATGCTTCCAGTCTTTTAAGCACCTTCCTGTCTTCCACAAAGTCCAGTCTCAGTAGCCAAGAGTCTGGCCAACAAAATCCTCGCCCTGATCCCCCTTCATTCCACCATGGAAAGTCTTTGCAAACAAGTGATCCCACACTCGGATATTCCGAGGAGCTCTTTTCATCGCCATTCCTTAATTTGGGCCTCTCGCCAAGCCCGCTTGAAGAGGGAGATGATGAGATTTTGTACACTGATTCCCAAACTCTTGAGCATCCACAGTCAAAAGAGGAAGGCGGTGGGGAACGGCAATTAGTGTTACACGAGGTTGATGATGATGATGAGACACAGTTGCTAATAAGTCAACCGCAATTAGTGTGTCAAGAGGTTGATGAGGAGGATGAGACATAGTTGTCAATAAGTGAGGTTGTAGTTAGGTCAACAAGTCAGGAGGATGACCAGAGTGAGGAAGTGGAAGAGAAGTGGTGGACGATGAAATCACTGACCCAACCTGAGAATGCGGCAAGCCGCGCGAGGACAGCATGACAGAGGTGGAGGGATCCGTAGCACCACAACAGGCTGGAAGAGGCAGTGGGGTGGCAAAAGAGACAAAGCGGGCCACACTAAACAGGCCCGCAACTGTTCCCCGGAGCACCCCCTTGTGGAAATCTCCCTTGCCAAGGGGTAGGTGTTCCGCAGTCTGGCGCTTTTTTGAGGAAAGTGCAGACGATAAAAGAATTGTTATTTGCAACTTCTGCTGTACCAAAATGATCAGGGGCGTGAACACTAGCAATCTCACCACCACCAGCATGATCCACCACATGGCATCAAAGCACCCTAATAGGTGGGCCGAACGCCTGGGTCCACAATCAGTGTATGTGCGTCACACTACTGCCTCCTCTTCCCCTGTGTTACATGCTGGCCAATCCCCAGTCCAAGACGCAGGCCCGGATGCCTCCCATACTGCACCTGGACTTTCTCAATAACCATCAGCTAGCACATCCACTTCTGTGTCCCAGCGCAGCGTACAGATGTCCATAACCCAGGCTTTTGAATGAAAGCGCAAATACTCAGCCACCCACCCATAGGCCATAACACTAAATGCGCACCTTTCCAAATTGCTGGCCCTGGAAATGTTGCCATTTAAGCTTGTGGACACTGAGGCTTTCAGTAGTCTCATGGCAGCAGCTGTCCCTCGTTACTCTGTCCCCAGCCGCCACAATTTTGCCCGGTGTGCCATCCCCGCCTTACACCAGCATGTGTTCCGTGCCCTGACCAATGCAGTTTTTGGGAAGGTCCACTTAATGACTGACACATGGACAAGTGCTTGTGGCCAGGGATGCTATATTTCCCTGACGGCACACTGGGTGAATGTTGTGGAGGCCGGGAGCGAGTCGTACCTTGGGATGGCACAGGTGCTACCAATGCCAAGGATGGCGAGCCCTACTTCCATCAGGATTTCCGCCACCACCTACATTAGTGGATGCAACCCCCCCTTCTCCTCCTCCATTTCCACCTCTGAATTGTCATCTTGCAGCACCAGTCAGCCATCAGTCAGTAGCTGGAAGCAGTGTAGCAATGCAATGGGGAAGAGGCAACAAGCAGTGTTGAAACTTATTTGCTTATGTGACAAACAGGACACCGCCGCAGAGCTGTGGCAGGGTATAAGGGACCAGACTGAGCTGTGGCTCTCGCCACTCAAACTTCAACCAGACATGGTTGTGTCTGATAATGGCCATAACTTGGTGGCGGCTTTGGAGCTCGGCAAGCTCACACACATACCATGCCTAGCACACGTGTTATACTTAGTGGTTCAGCGGTTTCTCAAAACCTACCACAATTTTCCTGAGCTACTGTTGAAGGTGCGTCGCGGGCCTATTTCCGAAAGTCATCTACAGCTGCCGCCGGTCTGGCAGCACTGCAGCAGCGCTTGCAATTGCCAGCTCACCGACTGTTGTGCGAAGTGAGCACGCATTGGAACTCGATGTTCCACATGTTGGCCAGGCTTTGTGAGCAGAAGAGGACAGTAGTGGAATACCAGCTGCAACATTGTCGTCGCCTTTCTAGTCAGCTTCCTCTCTTCACAAGCGACGAGTGGGCATGGATGTCTGACCTCTGTGAGGTTTTAAGTAGTGATGAGCGGCAGGGAAAATATTCGAATTTGCGATATTTCGCGAATATATGGTAGAATATTTGTCATATATTCGCGAATAATCGTATTCGAATCTGTAATAAAAAAAAACGCATAATGCGAATATTTATGCGAAAAAAACGTGTTGGTCAAAAACGAGTATATAGCACTACAGAATATTCGTCATTTTTTCCATCTGAACAAATGATTCCTCCCTGCTTAAAATGCTTGTGGGTCAATGAGTCATTGGCCCACAAGCAAGAAGCAGGGAGGAATCATGACTTTAGATGTTGAAAAAATATGAATATTCTAAAAAACAAATATATAGCACTATAGCGAATATACTCGTTTTGAAATTTTTTTGAATATTCGTCTTTTTTTTCTCTCCAAACAGTAACGTTAAACCCCTTTGGCATACTCCTCTCCACAAGCGTCCCCGTCACCATGGAAACGCCTGGTGGTTAGAATATACCATCGGATCTGAGTTAGATCGTGAAACCTAAATTCGATGGTATATTCTAACACAGAGGCATTCCCATGGTGATGGGGACGCTTGAAGTTAGAGTATACCAACAGGCGCATACATACTGGCCCCCTGCTGCCCGGCGGCACCTGACCTCTGACAGGGCACTGTGATCCACTCAATTAACCCCTCAGGTGCCGCACCTGAGTGGTTAATTGTGCGGATCACAGCACCCTGTCAGAGGTCAGGTGCCGCCGGGCAACAGTGCGCCCCCCCCCACTATTAAAATCATTCATGGGCAGTGCGCCCTAACCCCCCCTCACCAGTATTACAATCATTGGTGACAGTGCACCCTCAATCCCCCATCCCTCCCCAGTATTAATCATTGCTGGCAGTGCGCCACCCCCCCCCCCCCCCCATCATTGGTGGCAGCAGCAGTTCCGATCGGAGTCCCAGAAGTGTAATGCTGGGGCTCCGATCGGTTACCATGGCAACCAGGACGCTACTGAAGTCCTGGCTGCCATGGTCAGTTAGTCAGCATTGTACTTACCTGTGCTGGGGCCGCCGGGCGCTCCTTCTTCTCAAACTCACAGGTCTGTGTGGCGCATTGCTATAAGCATACGCCGCACAGACCTGTGAGTTTGAGAAGTAGGAGCGCCCGGTGGCCCCAGCGCAGGTAAGTACAATACTGACTAACTGACCATGGCAGCCAGGACTTCAGTAGCGTCCTGGTTGCCATGGTAACCGATCGGAGCCCCAGCATTACACTTCTGAGACTCCGATCGGAACTGACGCTGCCACCAATGATCGGGGGGGTGCACTGCCAGCAATGATTAATACTGGGGAGGGAGGGAGGGGGGAGGGAGGGGGGATTGAGGGCGCACAGCCAGCAATGATTAATACTGGGGAGGGAGGGGGATTGGGGGCGCACTGCCAGCAATGATTAATACTGGGGAGGGAGGGGGGATTGAGGGCGCACTGCCACCAATGATTGTAATACTGGTGAGTGGGGGTTAGGGCGCACTGCCCATGAATGATTTTAATAGTGGGGGAGGTTTGGGGGGGCCCCCTGCTGCCCGGCAGTACCCGACATCTGACAGAGAGCGACGATGCGGCTATTATCAGTGTAACCATCCCACTTCTGTGTCTACTGAAACGCTCGCTGCTCACAATGAAGGTGGACGCTTTGCATGTGGAAGAGGTGGAAATGGGGGAAGACAGTACACAGGGTGATAGCCAGATCACCCTCGGTTCGTCTTCTCATCACGAATTGGAGGAGGTAGCGGAGGAGCAGGAGACGGTTGCTTCCGCTACAGAGGATATTACCCATAGCAGGTTTCTTCCATCTGTTCAGCATGGATGGGCCAAAGAGGAAGAAGAGGATGAGGAGATTGAGAGTCATCTTCCTGATGAGGACAGCAAAGTCTTGACTTTTGGGACTCTGGCACACATGGCTGACTTTATGTTATGCTGCCTTTCCCGTCACACTCGCCTTATATGCATTTTGGCTAACACCGATTACTGGTTGTTCACCCTTATCAACCCCTGCAACAAAGAGAACTTCTCATCTCTCATTCCTGTGGTGGGGAGGACAAGCAAAATGGTGCAATACCAGAAGGTCTTTAAGGAAAAATTGCTCCAAAAATTTCCAGCTGAAAACCCTGGCGGCAGAGTACATAATTCCTTGGCAACCAAGGAGGGGACACATGTGGAACACACAGCAGTTCCAACAATGGCAGGGAAACACTCTCCAAGAACTGGGATAGTTTCATGACACCCCGCCAGCAACCTCACCTTGATTCGCAGTCTACTGTCACAAGGAGGGAAATTTTTTGGAAGATGGTTACATAGTTACATAGTTAATACGGTTGAAAAAAGACATACGTCCATCAAGTTCAACCAAGGGATAGGTGGGGATGCGAATCCCAGAAGGAATTGAGACTCAGATTTCTACTCGTTTTCATAAGCATTAAAGAGGACCTTTCACCGATCCTGACATTGTGAACTAAGTATACATACATGGAGAGCGGCAACCGGGGATCTCACTGCACTTACTATTATCCCTGGGCGCCGCTCCGTTTTGCCGCTATGCCCTCCGGTATCTTCGGTCACTAAGTTATGGTAGGCGGAGTCTGCCCTTGTTCTGCTGTAGCGCTGGCCAATCGCATTGCAGAGCTCACAGCCTGGGAGAAAAGAACCTCCCAGGCTGTGATCTCTGCGCTGCGATTGGCCAGCGCTACAGCAGAACAAGGACTGACTCCGCCTACCATAACTTAGTGACTGAAATCTCCTCCTACCATAACTTAGTGAGCGAAGATACCGGAGGGCATAGCAGGAGAACGGAGCAGCGCCCGGGATAATAGTAAGTGCAGTGAGATCCCCGGGCGCCGCTCTCCATGTATGTATACTTAGTTCATAGTGTAATAATCGGTGAAAGGTCCTCTTTAATGTTTTTCTTTTAAGAATTTGTCTAAACCCTTTTTGAAACTGTCTACTGTTCCTGCTGTGACCATGTCCTGAGGAAGTCTATTCCACAGCTTCACAGTTCTTACAGTAAAGAAGCTTTGACGCTTCCGGAGATTGAACTTTTTCCTCTTCAATTGGAGGCAGTGCCCCCTTGTCTTATGAGCGCATTTTACATGGAACAGCTTTTCACTGTATTTTTTGTATGGCCCATTTATATATTTAAAATAGAAAAAACAAATGGTGGCTCTCTCACTGTACCACTTCTGGATTGGTGCACAACCCCTCAGCACTCCCAATTGCTGGTACGTAGATATTGTAAAAAGCTTGAATAGGGGGTCACTCAAAATATCAGGCAAACACTTGGTAATATGTATCCACACTCACTTTATATAGTTATACATAAAATCTACAATAACAAATGCAATTTAAAACATGTCATAAAACATACAAAAGATTAAAATATAAACCGCTAGATCCCAATGTCTAATAGTGCTATAGCCGCAATTGGGGGGAATGGATGTCCCAGATTAATTCAGACTGTCGTTTGGAGTTGAAATACAGTCATTCCTCCATTTGTATATCTAAAGAGCAGTGCTATTTAATTATTAGTTGGTTTGTACGTTACCACGTCTTTATCTGGTAATCGTCGGTATAGTGTTCGTACCAGATCTTCGTGAAGTCTCCCGCTCCTCTGTATGAGGCTCAGCAATGTAACCCAGCAATGTAACAAGAACTTTCTGCTGTGACCTTCCAGGACCTGCGTGGCGTCCCACGTGGTTCACTGTTCGGTCATGTGCTGATGACGTCTTCTGCGCGGGGATTCAAATCATCTGTATCCGAATACTTAGCAAGTTCGTATATATTCAAAGTTTGTAGTATTACGAAAAAAGCTCCTGCTTCGATGATCCCTCACTGTTAATCCCAAACGCGTTTCGGGGATGAGCCCCTTCTTCAGTGGTAAAAAGCAGCTGCAGTGCGTCCTTTCTATGTACTGGTAAGGCCGCACCAACGCTTTGTAAAGTGGTAATATTACATCCCTACCCTGCGAGTTCATGCCTCGTTTAATGCATGACAATATCCTGGTGGCCTTAGAAGCAGCTGATTGACAGTGTATGCTGTAATTTAATCTACCATCCACAAGGACACCAAAATCGTTCTCTATAAGTGACTCTCCCAGTGCTACATCACCTAGTAAATATGAAGCACAGAGATTATTACTACCAAGATGCATAACTTTACATTTGTCCCCTGTATATACACTCACCTAAAGAATTATTAGGAACACCTGTTCTATTTCTCATTAATGCAATTATCTAGTCAACCAATCACATGGCAGTTGCTTCAATGCATTTAGGGGGGTAGTCCTGGTCAGGACAATCCCCTGAACTCCAAACTGAATGTCAGAATGGGAAAGAAAGGAGATTTAAGCTATTTTGAGCGTGGCATGGTTGTTGGTGCCAGACGGGCCGGTCTGAGTATTTCACAATCTGCTCAGTTACTGGGATTTTCACGCACAACCATTTCTAGGGTTTACAAACAATGGTGTGAAAAGGGAAAAACATCCAGTATGCGGCAGTCCTGTGGGCAAAAATGCCTTGTGGATGCTAGAGGTCAGAGGAGAATGGGCCGACTGATTCAAGCTGATAGAAGAGCAACGTTGACTGAAATAACCACTCGTTACAACCGAGGTATGCAGCAAAGCATTTGTGAAGCCACAACACGCACAACCTTGAGGCGGATGGGCTACAACAGCAGAAGACCCCACCGGGTACCACTCATCTCCACTACAAATAGGAAAAAGAGGCTACAATTTGCACGAGCTCACCAAAATTGGACTGTTGAAGACTGGAAAAATGTTGCCTGGCCTGATAAGTCTCGATTTCTGTTGAGACATTCAAATGGTAGAGTCCGAATTTGGCGTAAACAGAATGAGAACATGTATCCATCCTCTGATGGCTACTTCCAGCAGGATAATGCACCATGTCACAAAGCTCGAATCATTTCAAATTGGTTTCTTGAACATGACAATGAGTTCACTGTACTAAAATGGCCCCCACAGTCACCAGATCTCAACCCAATAGAGCATCTTTGGGATGTGGTGGAACGGGAGCTTCGTGCCCTGGATGTGCATCCCTCAAATCTCCATCAACTGCAAGATGCTATCCTATCAATATGGGCCAACATTTCTAAAGAATGCTATCAGCACCTTGTTGAATCAATGCCACGTAGAATTAAGGCAGTTCTGAAGGCAAAAGGGGGTCCAACACCGTATTAGTATGGTGTTCCTAATAATTCTTTAGGTGAGTGTATATGCACAACTGCATGTGGGTTTGAGCATTTCTTGCCTGTTTAATTCCACACCATTCTTTTCAGTTTGTATATATAGAGATGCCTGGAGGTGTATAAACTCCAATTTAAATGTGCCTGTTTTCCATCTACAGGCTACATTTAGGTGCACCTGTGAGGCCTGGGCCGTACCAGCCAGTCTTGAGTGGGACTCGCAGACTCCTCCCTCCTCCCATTGCTAGCATGGTTACATGCTGGAGGTAACAGGTGAGTTGTTTGTGAGTCGGCCTCATGCTCCTGTAATTTGCCCACTGGCCCCTGGTATTGCCCACATGGCACAGGTAGGTGAGTGTTAGGTCCGAGCTACTTGAGAAACCTTAGTGCGGTGCTCGGGTTCAGACATGTCATTCAGCCAGTTTTCAATCCAATTACAAATTATACTTTCCAAGCCCATAGACCTTACATTACCTATTAGGGACAGTATCAAAAGCCTTTGCAAAATCCAGAAACACTACATCCACAGACACCCCTCTGTCCAGGCTTCTACTCACCTCTTCATAAAAATAAATCAGGTTAGTCAGACAGCTTCTGTCCTTGGTAAACCCATGCTGGTTATCACTTATAATATGATTTATAGTCACATACTCCTGTATATCGTCCCTTAACCACTTCCCGCAACTGTAACGCCGAAAGGCGTCATTGCGGCGGCTCCCCCAGGCTACGCTAACGCCAATAGGCGTCATCTCGCGTGAGCCGAGATTTCCTGTGAACGCGCGCACACAGGCGCGCGCGCTCACAGGAACGGAAGGTAAGAGAGTTGATCTCCAGCCTGCCAGCGGCGATCGTTCGCTGGCAGGCTGGAGATGTGTTTTTTTTAACCCCTAACAGGTATATTAGACGCTGTTTTGATAACAGCATCTAATATACCTGCTACCTGGTCCTCTGGTGGTCCCCTTTGTTTGGATCGACCACCAGAGGACACAGGTAGCTCAGTAAAGTAGCACCAAGCACCACTACACTACACTACACCCCCCCCCCGTCACTTATTAACCCCTTATTAGCCCCTGATCATCCCTGATCACCCCATATAGACTCCCTGATCACCCCCCTGTCATTGATCACCCCCCTGTCATTGATCACCCCCCTGTAAAGCTCCATTCAGACGTCCGCATGATTTTTACGGATCCACTGATAGATGGATCGGATCCGCAAAACGCATCCGGACGTCTGAATGAAGCCTTACAGGGGCATGATCAATGATTGTGGTGATCACCCCATATAGACTCCCTGATCACCCCCCTGTCATTGATTACACCCCTGTCATTGATCAACCCCCTGTAAAGCTCCATTCAGATGTCCGCATGATTTTTACGGATGCACTGATAGATGGATCGGATCCGCAAAACGCATACGGACGTCTGAATGAAGCCTTACAGGGGCATGATCAATGACTGTGGTGATCACCCCCCTGTCATTGATTACCCCCCTGTAAAGCTCCATTCAGATGTCCGCATGATTTTTACGGATGCACTGATAGATGGATCGGATCCGCAAAACGCATCCGGACGTCTGAATGAAGCCTTACAGGGGCATGATCAATGACTGTGGTGATCACCCCCCTGTCATTGATTACCCCCCTGTAAAGCTCCATTCAGACGTCCGCATGATTTTTACGGATCCACTGATAGATGGATCGGATCCGCAAAACGCATCCGGACATCTGAATGAAGCCTTACAGGGGCATGATCAATGACTGTGGTGATCACCCCATATAGACTCCCTGATCACCCCCCTGTCATTGATTACCCCCCTGTAAAGCTCCATTCAGATGTCCGCATGATTTTTACGGATGCACTGATAGATGGATCGGATCCGCAAAACGCATACGGACGTCTGAATGAAGCCTTACACGGGCGTGATCAATGACTGTGGTTATCACCCCATATAGACTCCCTGATCACCCCCCTGTCATTGATTACCCTCCTGTCATTGATTACCCCCCTGTAAAGCTCCATTCAGACGTCCGCATGATTTTTACGGATCCACTGATAGATGGATCGGATCCGCAAAACGCATCCGGACGTCTGAATGAAGCCTTACAGGGGCATGATCAATGACTGTGGTGATCACCCCATATAGACTCCCTGATCACCCCCCTGTCATTGATTACCCCCCTGTAAAGCTCCATTCAGATGTCCGCATGATTTTTACGGATGCACTGATAGATGGATCGGATCCGCAAAACGCATACGGACGTCTGAATGAAGCCTTACAGGGGCGTGATTAATGACTGTGGTTATCACCCCATATAGACTCCCTGATCACCCCCCTGTCATTGATCACCCCCCCTGTCATTGATCACCCCCCCTGTCATTGATCACCCCTCTGTAAGGCTCCATTCAGACATTTTTTTGGCCCAAGTTAGCGGAATTATTATTTTTTTTTCTTACAAAGTCTCATATTCCACTAACTTGTGTCAAAAAATAAAATCTCACATGAACTCACCATACCCCTCACGGAAACCAAATGCGTAAAAATTTTTAGACATTTATATTCCAGACTTCTTCTCACGCTTTAGGGCCCCTAGAATGCCAGGGCAGTATAAATACCCCACATGTGACCCCATTTCGGAAAGAAGACACCCCCAGGTATTCCGTGAGGGGCATATTGAGTCCATGAAAGATTGAAATTTTTGTCCCAAGTTAGCGGAACGGGAGACTTTGTGAGAAAAAAATTAAAAATATCAATTTCCGCTAACTTGTGCCAAAAAAAAAAAATTTCTATGAACTCGCCATGCCCCTCATTGAATACCTTGGGGTGTCTTCTTTCCAAAATGGGGTCACATGTGGGGTATTTATACTGCCCTGGCATTCTAGGGGCCCCAAAGCGTGAGAAGAAGTCTGGTATCCAAATGTCTAAAAATGCCCTCCTAAAAGGAATTTGGGCACCTTTGCGCATCTAGGCTGCAATAAAGTGTCACACATCTGGTATCGCCGTACTCAGGAGAAGTTGGGGAATGTGTTTTGGGGTGTCATTTTACATATACCCATGCTGGGTGAGAGAAATATCTTGGTCAAATGCCAACTTTGTATAAAAAAATGGGAAAAGTTGTCTTTTGCCAAGATATTTCTCTCACCCAGCAAGGGTATATGTAAAATGACACCCCAAAACACATTCCCCAACTTCTCCTGAATACGGCGATACCACATGTGTGACACTTTTTTGCAGCCTAGGTGGGCAAAGGGGCCCATATTCCAAAGAGCACCTTTAGGATTTCACAGGTCATTTACCTACTTACCACACATTAGGGCCCCTGGAAAATGCCAGGGCAGTATAACTACCCCACAAGTGACCCCATTTTGGAAAGAAGACACCCCAAGGTATTCCGTGAGGGGCATGGCAAGTTCCTAGAATCTTTTATTTTTTGTCACAAGTTAGTGGAAAATGCAGATTTTTTTTTTATTTTATTTTTTTCATACAAAGTCTCATATTCCACTAACTTGTGACAAAAAATAAAAACTTCCATGAACTCACTATGCCCATCAGCGAATACCTTGGGGTCTCTTCTTTCCAAAATGGGGTCACTTGTGGGGTAGTTATACTGCCCTGGCATTCTAGGGGCCCAAATGTGTGGTAAGGAGTTTGAAATCAAATTCTGTAAAAAATGACGAGTGAAATCCGAAAGGTGCTCTTTGGAATATGGGCCCCTTTGCCCACCTAGGCTGCAAAAAAGTGTCACACATCTGGTATCCCCGTACTCAGGAGAAGTTGGGGAATGTGTTTTGGGGTGTCATTTTACATATACCCATGCTGGGTGAGAGAAATATCTTGGCAAAAGACAACTTTTCCCATTTTTTTATACAAAGTTGGCATTTGACCAAGATATTTATCTCACCCAGCATGGGTATATGTAAAAAGACACCCCAAAACACATTCCTCAACTTCTCCTGAATACAGAGATACCAGATGTGTGACACTTTTTTGCAGCCTAGGTGGGCAAAGGGGCCCATATTCCAAAGAGCACCTTTCGGATTTCACAGGTCATTTTTTACAGAATTTGATTTCAAACTCCTTACCACACATTTGGGCCCCTAGAATGCCAGGGCAGTATAACTACCCCACAAGTGACCCCATTTTGGAAAGAAGAGACCCCAAGGTATTTCGTGATGGGCATAGTGAGTTCATAGAAGTTTTTATTTTTTGTCACAAGTTAGTGGAATATGAGACTTTGTAGGAAAAAAAAAAAAATAAAAAAAAATCATCATTTTCCGCTAACTTGTGACAAAAAATAAAAAGTTCTATGAACTCACTATGCCCATCAGCGAATACCTTAGGGTGTGTACTTTCCGAAATGGGGTCATTTGTGGGGTGTTTGTACTGTCTGGGCATTGTAGAACCTCAGGAAACATGACAGGTGCTCAGAAAGTCAGAGCTGCTTCAAAAAGCGGAAATTCACATTTTTGTACCATAGTTTGTAAACGCTATAACTTTTACCCAAACCATTTTTTTTTTACCCAAACATTTTTTTTTAATCAAAGACATGTAGAACTATAAATTTAGAGCAAAATTTCTATATGGATCTCGTTTTTTTTTGCAAAATTTTACAACTGAAAGTGAAAAATGTCATTTTTTTGCAAAAAAATCGTTAAATTTCGATTAATAACAAAAAAAGTAAAAATGTCAGCAGCAATGAAATACCACCAAATGAAAGCTCTATTAGTGAGAAGAAAAGGAGGTAAAATTCATTTGGGTGGTAAGTTGCATGACCGAGCAATAAACGGTGAAAGTAGTGTAGTGCCGATTTGTAAAAAAGGGCCTGGTCTTTAGGGGGGTATAAACCTGTGGTCCTTAAGTGGTTAAGAGTCCTTCAAGCATTTTTCCCACAACAGAAGTTAAACTAACTGATCCTTTTTTGAATATGGGCACCACGTTTGCCTTGTGCCAATCACTTGGCACTGTACCAGTACCTAGAGAATATTTAAAAATTATAAACAGGGGCACAGCAATGACTGAACTGAACTGTTTAAGCACTCTTGGGTGTAATCCATCTGGACCCGGAGCTTTGTTCACATTTACTCTATTTAACTTCTCTTGGACATATATACAGTTAGCCAATTGAGTATATCACTGGATGTACTAACAGCCCCGGCGCCACAGATATCAGCTCTTTTCTCTTCTTTTGTATATACAGAGCTAAAAAAAACATTTTGTAAATCTGCCTTTTCCTTATCTTCAGTGACCACCCCCACCACCCTCTTTACCAATTTTTTGTGGACCTACCTGCTCAGACATAGTTTTTTTTGCATTTATATATTTAAATAATTGTTTGTGATTTGTTTTGCTCTCTTTTGCTACCTGCTGTTCATTTTGTATTTTTGCTAATTTTATGTCATTTTTACAGATTTTATTAAGCCCTTTGTAATCTTCAAACTTTAGTGCTGACCCCTCAGATTTGTATTTTTTAAATGCTCTCTTTTTGTCATTTATTGCCCTTTTTACAGTAGCTGTAAGCCATGGGGGTGGTTTAGCCGTTTATACTTGTTACCTAAAGGGATACATGTTTTAGTGTAATTACTCAATGTGCATTTGAAGCTTCCCATTTATCCTCAGTATTATTTTGTGACAATAGCTGCTCCCAGTCTATGCCCTGAAATGCTGCCCTCAACCCAGGGAAATTAGCCTTTTTGAAATTCAGTGTCTTTGCGCTGCCTGACAGTTTGCTTTTTATAGTTTAGGGGGAATATAATTATATTGTGGTCACTATTACCTAGTGTTTCTTGAACAGTAACATTACCAACAAGCTCTGCATCATTAGAAATTACCAGATCCAACAGAGCATCACCCCTAGTGGGAGTTTCGACAAACTGGACCATAAAGTGGTCCTGCAGCAAGTTGAGGAATTTTCTCCCCTTTGAGGTTGAGGCAGAACCATGACCCCCAGTCAATATCTGGGAAGTTAAATTATGACCACTGTACCAGCCTGTGCCGCCCGCTCTATTTGGTTATACAGTTGCGTTTCTATCTCTTCTATGATGTTAGGGGGTCTATAAATTACACCAAGTATTATTTTTTTAGTGTTTATATCCCTTTAAACTTCCACCCATAAGGTTTCCACACCCTCACCATCCGCACCCACAATTGCCTCTTTTACACTTGTCTTCAGATCACTCCTCACATATAGGTACACACCACCATCTTGTCTATTGAACTGGTCTTTCATAAATAGTGTAAAATCCTCTATATTAACAGCCAGTCATGCGAAGAGTCCAACTACAGTATGTCTCAGCCACATCAACTACATCCATGTGTTCTTCTAGTACCATAGCCTCCAGCTCCCCTATTTTTGTAGCTAGACTTCTGGCATTTGTGAAAATACATTTTAAAAACTACTATTATCTGTAAAGTGAATATCCAGGATTTTTCGGTTACCTTGGTTGATTTTTGTATGTAACAGGTTCTTGTTACCAGCAGTTAAATTTTTCATAAATGTATAGTTATGCCCAGTCTTCTCCCTATTTTCCTCGCTAACCCCAGCCCCCAATAAATACCCACTGTCCCCTTCTATAACTCACTCTCTATCTACACTATCTACCCCCTTATTAGTATGACCTCCCACCCCCTCCCAGATACTAGTTTAAATGCGCTTCCATTCGTCTAACCATTTTTTCCTCCAGGGCAGTTGCACCCTCTTCAATAATGTGCAGCCCGTCCCTTCTGTAGAGACTGTAACCGACCGAGAAGTCAGCCCAGTTCTCCATAAACTCAAACCCTTCCTTCCTGCACCAGCTTCTGAGCCACTTTTTTAACTCCCTAAGATCCTGTTTAGAGTTGAGCGAACACCTAGATGTTCGGGTTCGGGGAGTTCGGCCAAACTTTAAAAAAAAGTTCGAGTTCGGGACCCGAACTTGATCCAAACTTGGACCCGAACCTGAACCCCTTTGTAGTCAATGGGGACCCAAACTTCACTTTATTATTTTCCATTATAACATGGTTATAACGGAAAATAATAGTATATTCTAACACAGAGGTGTTCCCATGGTGATGGGGACACTTCAAGTTAGAATATACTAAGAACTGTGAACATAACGGCCCCCTGCTGCATGGCAGCACCCGATCTCTTACAGGGGGCTGTGATCCGCACAATTGTGCGGATCTCAGCCCCCTGTAAGAGATCGGGTGCTGCCAGGCAGTAGGGGCCAGACCCCCCTCCCTCCTCAGTATTAAAATCATTGGTGGTTAGTGCAGCCCCCCCTATTAAAATCATTGGTGTCCAGTGCGGGCCTCCCCTATCCCCCCCCACCCCTAATAAAAATCATTGGTGGCAGTGGCCACAGGTTAACAACCCCCCTCCCCCCCATCATTGGTGGCAGCGGAGCGGCAGTTCCGATCGGAGTCCCAGCTTAATCGATGGGGCTCCGATCGGTTACCATGGCAGCCAGGACGCTACTGCAGTCCTGGCTGCCATGGGTACTTAGCTCTTTTAGCTACATTATACTTATGTGTGCTGTCTGTGGCCAGCCGGCGCTCCTCCTACTGGTAAGTGACAGGTCTGTGCTATAAGCAATGCGCTGCACAGACCTTTCACTTACCAGTAAGAGGAGCGCCGGCCAGGAGCGCACGGAGCGCATGTAAGTATAATGCTGCTAAAAGTGCTAAGTAACCATGGCAGCCAGGACTGCAGTAGCGTCCTTGCTGCCATGGTAACCGATCAGAGCTCCGCTGCCACCAATATTGGGGGGGGGGGGTTGTTAACCAATGATTTTAATTAGGGGGGGAGGGGAGGCCGCACTGGACACCAATGATTTTAATAGGGAGGGGGGCCGCACTCGCCACCAATGATTTTAATACTGGGGAGGGAGGGGGGTCTGGCCCCCTGCTGCCTGGCAGCACCTGATCTCTAACAGGGGGCTGTGATCTTCACAACTAACCCCATCAGGTGCGGCACCTGAGGGGTTAATTGTGCGGATCACAGCCCCCTGTAAGAGATCAGGTGCTGCCAGGCAGCAGGGGGCCGTTATGTCCACAGTTCTCAGTATGTTCTAACTTGAAGCGTCCCCATCACTATGGGAACACCTCTGTGTTAGAATATATTGTTGGATCTGAGTTTTCACGATCTAACTCAAATCCAATGGTATATTCTAACATAGAGGCGTTCCCATAGTGATGGGGACGCTTCAAGTTAAAATATACCATCGGATTGGAGAAAACTCCGATCCGATGGTATATTAATATTACCCGAACACCGAACCCGAACCCAAACTTTTACTGAAATGTTCGGGTTCGGGTGCCAAACACTGTAAAGTTCGGTACGAACCCGAACTTTTCAAGTCCGGTTCGCTCAACTCTAATCCTGTTGTCTCTCTGGTGACGCTCGTGGCACTGGTAGTATTTCTGAAAACACTACCTTGGAGGTCCTGGTCTTCAGCTTCTCACCTAGTTCCCTAAAATCGTTTTGAAGGACCTTCCATCTCCCACTGACTCCCAAAGTGTACCATGACCGCCGGGTCTTCCCCAGCTCCAGCCAGCAATCTGTCAATCCGATCCGCAATATGCCGAACCCGAGCACCCGGCAGACAACACACTGTTCAGCATTCACGGTCTCAGCGATCCTGCCTGTCCCTCATAATAGAGTCCCCTACCACCAGCATCTGCCTGACTTTTGCTGCACTTCTTTTCCCATCCTTCCTGCAGCAGTCATCTTTGCTAGGAGAAACGCCCTGCTGCAGTGTTGCTGGCCCTGGGCTTTCATACCTAATATCAGCCAAACAGGCATATTTACTAGGGCGTGCCAGCTCAGGACTAGCCTCCCTGGCACTTTTCCCTCTACCCCTTCCTCTTACATTAACCCAACTGCTGACCTGATATTCCTAATCTTGCCCTCCTCCTCCCACCTCCATTTCACTGACCCCATTCAGTGCCTGCACATTGAAGTCTAAGCCTCTCTCCAGGTCTGTGTAACACCCCAGAGTTGTGTTACCACATGCCTCTACCCCGCTTCTATCTTCTAAGAGCCTTTATACTGTCATCTAATATAATTTACATCCTGTCCTCCACAAATGTGCATACAAAGCCATGTTAAATGCAATTGTTCATGTAATTAGCCTGGTTACCAGTAGGTGGCAGCAACCCATTGGCAGGTACAAGTTACAGTTTAGTGTATCTGAGCTGGAATGGATTATTCCAGCTTAGCTTCCCCTCTGTGGAGAGGTGGGCTGGTCCCAAATCCTGCAGCATGGGTGGAGAAGGAAGTTAGAGAGAGTGTAGCCTCCTCCCTGCTAGGGGAAGGCTGTGTGATAGTGTTCAGGAGAACCCCTTCTTAGGCAAGACAGCAAGGACCTAGATGCCTCATATGTCAATATCTTGAATGCAGCCAGGCACTTTATTTCAGTACATGATAGGAGCTTGCAAACCTTTTCTGCTTTTGCAATTGAGGGATTTCTGCCCTCCATTTGAGGTGGCAATTTCCAAAAGCGCTTAATACAGAGAGAAGCCTTCTGGATACTTTGATTAAAAATGAGATATCCAGATGGCCTCAATTTGAAGAAAGAACTTATGTATTTATATTAGGATTGGGTCCATTCCTGGTGTGAATGTGTATATTCTCCTTAGAAGAACAATTCTTAAGATAGCCTTACAATTTATAGCCATATTTTTGTTTTGTTTTGCTTTGTTTTTAACATTGGGAATTACTGCTCAGACCATGCGGTTTTTCAGGAGATATATTTTTTCAGTTTCTACTGCGGGTGATTGCCTCCTGTGTATTGTTATACCTGATTTAGACCCTGAACATTATGTATCTTAAGTGCACAAATTAGGTTTTATACACTTTTTATTGTTTGCCAATATACAGTATACCAATGTTAGGTTCAGATTTTCCCAGTGTCTTTTTTTATTAGGGTTTGCCACAATTTCCTACCTTCAATCACCACCTGGAGATGGGAGGAGGCTCACCTCTACAAGTATTGCCATCTGGGAATCTTTTTAGCCAGTCATGATTAGGAACACTTTTGTTTGAAATGCGTAGACGATTCTTGGGAACACTGAGGTGATGCTGTGACTGTATGGATCTGTGCAATTTTGAATAAAGGAACTTACATCATTGTTAACTCCGATGCTGGATTCATCTCCTTATTTTTGCAAACTCCAGAGTTCCAGGAAGAAAAGCATCCCCTGAGAATCCATCTGTGAGATAAGTCCAGTGACTAGGAGAAGCCTATTTCTCCTCAGCTAGTCTGTCCCCACAGAGGAGAAGGTACCAGTTAAGTGCAGAAGCTAATCATGCCACAGTTACAGAGCTACCAAGCAGACGTTTTATCCTGCAATCTCCACATTTAAAGCATAAGTACTCATTCCTGCCAATGATTGCCAAAACCTGCTGGCAATAAGAGACCGAAGCTGTATACTGTTTGGATGCAGGTTATTTCAAGTAAAGAAACGTTTGAACTTCATCTAAAGGTCTGGACATCATTTCTTCTGCAAAGTTCCTCTATTACGCCTACTATCACTACACTCAAATTTATTGCAAGTGAGCCAGGAGCCAGGAGTCCGGCCGTACGCAGGTAGGGTACACCGTGACACAACTGCAACAAAACTATAGAGACATCATAGGTAGGGTTGAGCGAACCCGAACTGTAAAGTTCGGGTTCGTACCGAACTTTAGGATTTTGGGACCCCGAACCCGAACATTTCCGTAAAAGTTCGGGTTCGGTGTTCGCCGCTTTCTTGGCGCTTTTTGAAAGGCTGCACAGCAGCCAATCAACAAGCATCATACTACTTGCCCCAAGAGGCCATCACGGCCATGCCTACTAATGGCATGGCTGTGATTGGCCAGAGCAGCATGTGACCCACGCTCTATATAAGCTGGAGTCACGTAGCGCTGCAGGTCACTCTGCTGTTACAAGTGTAGGGAGAGGATGCTGCTGGACTTGTGATTTCAGGGAGAGCATAGGAGAGAATCTAACTCAGCGATCTACATGTAAATAGTTGTGTGGGTGCAGGGCACTATCGTTTTACCCTGCCCTGAGCTCATTGACCAAAAAATACTAACTTTTAGAATTCTGTTAGTTAGGTGGGCGGCGGATCTGCAAGTGTTAAATTCAAGTTTAATATATACAGCTTTCATATTCTGTTAGCAAAAAAAGACTTTTTTGGCAATCTACAACATTTGTATTAGTCAGTGTGCAATTTAAGGTAGAAATACACCCATCATTTTATGGGGTTTGAAAAACACACTCTTTTGACAAAAAACACTATTTTCAGGCCTTGCTGTCAAAATCAGTTTTTAAACAAACACTCATTTGGGCACAAAACATTTAGTTGGCAGCCTTTGATGCAGATCTCATTGTGAGATACACCCTTAATACATTTGAGTTACATTCAGAGATTTTAAATACAGCCATTTGGTGCACCAATATTGAATTCAGGCCTACACTGGTTCAGGCCCTGTGAGATAAACCCTCTTCATACAGGGGTTTGAATCAGGCATTTGAAATACAGCCATTTGAAATACAGCCATTTTGTGCAAAGATATATTTACTTCAGGCCTACACTGGTTACGGGCGTGTGTGATCCCCCCTATAAATACAGGGGTTTGAATTAGGCATTTGAAATACAGCCATTTTAAATACAGCCATTTTGGGCAAAGAAATTTTTACTTCAGGCCTACACTGATTCAGGGCGTGTGTGATCCCCCCTGTACATACAGGGGTTTGAATCAGGCATTGGAAATGCAGCCATTTGAAATGCAGCCATTTTGTGCAAAGATATATTTTCTTCAGGCCTACACTGGTTCCGGGCGTGTGTGATCTCCACTATACATACAGGGAGTTGAATAAAGCATTTGAAATACAGACATTTGAAATACTGCCATTTTGTGCAAAGAAATCTTTACTTCAGGACTACACTGGTTCAGGGCGTGTGTGATCCCCCCTATACATACAGGGGTTTGAATTCGGCATTTGAAATACAGCCATTTTGTGCAAAGATATATTTACTTCAGGCCTACACTGATTCAGGGCGTGTGTGATCCCCCCTATACATACAGTGGTTTGAATTAGGCATTTGAAATACAGTCATTTGAAATACAGCCTTTTTGGGCAAAGATATATTTACTTCAAGCCTACACTGATTCAGGACGTGTGTGATCCCCCCTATACATACAGGGGTTTGAATTAGGCATTTGAAATACAGACATTTGAAATACAGCCATTTTGTGTAAAGATATATTTACTGCAGGCCTACACTGATTCAGGGCGTGTGTGATCTCCTATACATATAGGGGTTTGAATTAGGCATTTGAAATACAGCCATTTGAAATACAGCTGTCATGCTGGACAGGATACAAGATACACAGAAGACCACCAAACAAGTGTCTAGGCAAGAAGCTGGGGATAAAGGTCTCCTCACCTCCTGACAAATCCCTACCAGCTCTCCCTAGACTTCTGTTCTCACGTTCTGACCCTAAAGGTGGGAATAAACGTGTCCCCGTGCCTAGGCTGAAGATTCCCTAAAATCCCTAAGATGGTGAAAGGGGGAAAGAGACAGCCTGCTTCCTCAGGACCTGGAGGGGGCAGGCCTCTCTCTAACAGCCTAGACAGAAAACCACAAGAAAAACAAAACCAACTTATCTTGTTACTGAGCAGGAACAGCAAATTCTTCCTTCCTTCCTCTGAGCAAGACAGAAGCTATAACCCGCATAGGACACTGGGAATGGGCGTAATTTAAACGGGTGGGATCTGTGAAAAGCCCTCACCAGTCGGCTGGCACCAACATCCACAGCCGGAAACCACATCCTCTCCTCAGGGCCGTATCCCCTCCAGTGTACCAGGTACTGAAGGGAACCCCGAAGAACTCTTGAGTCGAGAACCCTAGACATCTCGAACTCTAAATTTCCATCAACCAGAACAGGGGGAGGAGGCAATGGCGATAATGGCGATGGTTCCACCGGTTTCACATATTTCTTCAGTAAAGACCTGTGGAACACATCATGGATCCTCCAAGTCTGCAGAAGATCCAGATATTTTGTAAGGTCCAATAAATCTTGGACCCAGTTTCCAAGATGGTACTCTCAGTTTAATATTTTTAGTAGATAACCACACCAGATCACCCACACACAGGTCCGGACCAGTCATAGGTCTCTTGTCAGCCATTCGCTTATACCTCTCAGCCATCCTCTCCAAATTCACTTGAATCTTCTGCCAGATAGAAGACAAGGCAGAAGAAAATCTTTCCTCCTCTGGCATCCCAGAGAAACTAGTCCCAGAAAAGGTACCAAACTGAGGATGAAAACCGTATGCGCCAAAAAATGGCGACTTACCCGTGGACTCCTGCCTACGGTTATTCAGAGCAAATTCTGCTAGTGATAAGAATGAGGACCAGTCCTCCTAGTTGTCAGCTACAAAGCACCTCAAGTAGGTCTCCAGGTTTTGATTAGTACGCTCTCTGTGCATTCGACTGCGGATGAAAAGTCAAAGAGAACGAAAGTTGGATACCAAGACGAGAGCAGAACGCCCTCCAAAACCTGGAAACAAACTGAGTGCCCCTATCAGAAACCACATCCGAAGGAATGCCATGTAATTTCAAAAACCTGAGCAAGAGTCTTGGCATTGATCAGACTAGCTAACTATACAAATTGAGCCATTTTACTGAAACGGTCAACAACCACCAAAATCACTGTTTTCCCAGAGGAACTCGGCAGATCAGTAATAAAGTCCATAGACAAGTGTGCCCAAGAATGAGATAGAATAGACAAAGGAAGAAGTGATCCAGAAGGTCGAGTGTGAGCAACCTTTGACCGTGCACAGGTCTGACAGGCCTCAATACTCTTACGTAACCCAGGCCACCAGAACCTCCGGGAAATCAGATCAAAGGTGGACTTGCCGCCAGGATGTCCTGCAAGGACAGTATCGTGATGTTCCTTGAATACCTTGTATTGCAATCCAGCAGGAACAAACAACCTACCTGGGGGACAAGAATCCGGAGCCTCCTCTTGGGCTCCTAACACCTCTATCTCCAATTCGAGGTACAGAGCGGAGACAACCACCCCATCAGCCAAAATCGGAGCAGGATCCTCTGAATCACTTCCCCCAGGAAAACTACGAGACAATGCATCTGCCTTGACATTTTTAACCCCCGGGCGAAAAGTAACCACAAAGTTGAACCTAGTAAAGAACAGTGACCATCTAGCCTGTCTAGGATTCAGACGCTTGGCAGATTGCAGGTAAGCCAAGTTCTTATGATCAGTATATACCGTAACGGGATGAGACGCCCCCTCCAACCAGTGACGCCATTCCTCAAAGGCCAATTTGATGGCCAGCAATTCCCTATCTTCTACATCATAATTCCTCTCGGC
The DNA here is from genome assembly GCF_905171765.1 of Bufo bufo. Lineage (NCBI taxonomy): Eukaryota > Metazoa > Chordata > Amphibia > Anura > Bufonidae > Bufo > Bufo bufo. The sequence goes on along the minus strand of NC_053392.1, from coordinate 561,603,191 downwards.
GACCGAGAGCTTCTTGGAAAAAAAAGCACATGGACGCCACTTGCCAGGAGAAGAACCCTGCGACAACACTGCCCCAACCCCCACCTCTGATGCATCCACCTCCACCACGAATGGCTGAGACACATCGGGCTGCATCAGAATGGGAGCAGACGCAAAACATTCCTTAATAGCCGAAAAGGCCTGCAATGCCTTATCCGACCAGACAGAGAAGTTGACGCCTTTCTTAGTCATATCAATCAGGGGTTTTACAATGGTAGAGTAGTTCAAGATAAATTTTCTATAATTGGTAAACCCCAAAAACCGCATCAAAGCTTTCTGATTCTCCGGTCGGTCCCATTCCAGAACCGCCCAGACCTTTTCGGGGTCCATAAGAAAACCAGAGTCATCAAGCTTGGCAGGCGGCAGTCCAAACCTCAGGGGGACACCTCACCTGTGACATCTCCTTTTCATCAGGAGAACAAGCGTGAGTCCTCTCTCCCTCCTACATGGCCTGCCCCATGGCATCTACCAGGACACAGTAATTATATCTAATATTATCTGTTTTATCATCCTGTTATTTGATTCATGATGTTATCTATTACAATCACTATCTTTTAACCGACCCCCTGATGAACCATAGTGGGGAAACGCGTCGGGATAGAAACTGACATCAATTGTGTAAAAAATTCCAAATGTACAGGGTTGTACAGGGCTAGACAGGGGAGGTACGGGGACAGGGTGATCCCACCATCAGGGTTCATCCCTGGGCAGAGGATTATCTCAGGGCGGGTATAGGGAGAGAACTATCCCCAATACCCATATTAAGGTGCCCAACCCTCTACCCACTCCCCAACCTCCATTGAATGTCATTTATGCCCCTGGAATTTATACGTTTCTTATTTATCTAGTTTATTCACTTTTCTCACCAATTTACGGTGGTAGCTGGGCAACATCTTGTCCTGCTATTATTTTGGATACCCGGTTATCAGAGGGTGTATATTTACACCCTGTACAGAATTATTAGGCAAATGAGTATTTTGACCACATCATCCTCTTTATGCATGTTGTCTTACTCCAAGCTGTATAGGCTCGAAAGCCTACTACCAATTAACCTCTTAAGGACATAGGGCGTACAGGTACGCCCTTGTGCCCTGGTACTTAAGGACACAGGGCGTACATGTACGCCCTGTGTATTTTCGATCACTGCCGTGCGGCTGGCAGTGATCGGAACCCGGTGCCTGCTCAAATCATTGAGCAGGCACCTAGGCTAAATGCGCGGGGGGGTCCCGTGACCCCCCCATGTCGGCGATCGCGGCAAACCGCAGGTCAATTCAGACCTGCGGTTTGCTGCGATTTCTGAAGTTTCTGGTCCCCGCAGTCCCTGACCGCGGGGATCAGAAACTTTATATGCCTAAAAAAAAAGTTTTATTCACCCCCCCCTGCACCCCCGAATGATTTTTATGGTGGCGGGAGGTGCAGGGGGAGGGTTGCGGGCGGTGTGGGCGGTGCGGGAGGCGGGCGGTGCGGCAGGTGGGATCGAGATCCCCCGCCCGCCTCCCCTTGTATAATCGTTGGTGTCTAGTGGGGATACCAGGGTGCCAGCACATTGCTGGCACCCTGGTATAAACGGCTGACATCTGCGATGCGATGTCAGCCGTTTAACCCTTTCCATACAGCGGTCCGTACGGACCGCTGTATGGAAAAGGTTAACAGCGCAGGGAGCTCCCTCCCTCTCCCATCGGGGGGCTGCTGTGCCTTTGCAGCCCCCCGATGGGGAGGGAGAGAGCCCCCAGAGAGCCCCCCGAGAGATCCCCTCCTTACCCTTCCCCGTCTGCGAAGTTCTGAGCAGACGGGGAAGGTTCCCATGGCAACAGGACGCCTCTCAGGCGTCCTGCTGTCCATAGTGCTGAACAGATCTGTGCTGAAAGGCATAGATCTGTTCAGTGTAAGTAAAATACAGTACAGAACAATATATATTGTACTGTACTGTATTATACAGACATCAGACCCACTGGATCTTCAAGAACCAAGTGGGTCTGGGTCAAAAAAAAGTGAATAAAAGTGAAAAAAAGTAAAAATCAAAAAACACATTTATCACTGATAAAAAATGAAAAAAATAAAATTCCCTACACATGTTTGGTATCGCCGCGTCCGTAACGACCTGATCTATAAAATGGTCATGTTACTTTACCCGAACGGTGAACACCATAAAAATAAAAAATAAAAAACTATGATGAAATTGAAATTTTGCCCACCTTACTTCCCAAAAAAGGTAATAAAAGTGATCAAAAAAGTCGCATGTACGCCAAAATTGTAACAATCAAACCGTCATCTCATCCCGCAAAAATCATACCCTACCCAAGATAATCGCCCAAAAACTGAAAAAACTATGGCTCTTAGACTATGGAAACACTAAAACATGATTTTTTTTGTTTCAAAAATGAAATCATTGTGTAAAACTTACATAAATAAAAAAAAAGTATACATATTAGGTATCGCCGCGTCCGTATCGCCCGGCTCTATAAAAATATCACATGATCTAACCCCTCAGATGACCACCGTAAAAAAATAAAAATAAAAACGGTGTAAAAAAAGCCATTTTTTGTCATCTTACGTCACAAAAAGTGTAATAGCAAGCAATCAAAAAGTCATATGCACCCCAAAATAGATGCCAATCAAACCGTCATCTCATCCCGCAAAAAATGAGACAAAAAACTATGGCTCTTAGACTATGGAGACACTAAAACTTTTTTTGGTTTTAAAAATGAAATCATTGTGTAAAACTTACATAAATAAAAAAAATTGTATACATATTAGGTATCGCCGCGTCCGTGACAACCTGCTCTATAAAATTACCACATGATCTAACCTGTCAGATGAATGTTGTAAATAACAAAAAAAAAAACGGTGCCAAAAAAGCTATTTCTTGTTACCTTGCCGCACAAAAAGTGTAATATAGAGCAACCAAAAATCATATGTACCCTAAACTAGTACCAACAAAACTGCCACCCTATCCCGTAGTTTCTAAAATGGGGTCACTTTTTTGGAGTTTCTACTCTAGGGGTGCATCAGGGGGGCTTCAAATGGGACATGGTGTCAAAAAAAACCAGTCCAGCAAAATATGCCTTCCAAAAACCGTATGGCATTCCTTTCCTTCTGCGCCCTGCCGTGTGCCCGTACAGCTGTTTATGACCACATATGGGGTGTTTCTGTAAACTACAGAATTAGGGCCATAAATAATGAGTTTTGTTTGGCTGTTAACCCTTGCTTTGTAACTGGAAAAAAAATATTAAAATGGAAAATCTGCCAAAAAAGTGAAATTTTGAAATTGTATCTCTATTTTCCATTAAATCTTGTGCAACACCTAAAGGGTGAACAAAGTTTGTAAAATCAGTTTTGAATACCTTGAGGGGTGTAGTTTCTTAGACGGGGTCACTTTTATGGAGTTTATAATCTAGGGGTGCATCAGGGGGGCTTCAAATGGGACATGGTGCCAAAAAAACAGTCCAGCAAAATCAGCCCTCCAAAAACCAAACGGCGCACCTTTCACTCTGCGCCCCGCTGTGTGGCCGTACAGTAGTTTACGGCCACATATGGGGTGTTTCTGTAAACAGCAGAGTCAGGGCAATAAAGATACAGTCTTGTTTGGATGTTAACCCTTGCTTTGTTAGTGGAAAAAATGGGTTAAAATGGAAAATTAGGCAAAAAAATGAAATTCTCAAATTTCATCGCCATTTGCCAATAACTCTTGTGCAACACCTAAAGGGTTAACGACGTATGTAAAATCAGTTTTGAATACCTTGAGGGGTGTAGTTTCTTAGATGGGGTCACTTTTAGGGAGTTTCTCCTCTAGGGGTGCATCAGGGGGCTTCAAATGGGACATGGTGTAAATAAACCAGTCCATAAAAATCAGCCTTCCAAAAACCAAACGGCGCACCTTTCACTCTACGCCCCGCTGTGTGGCCGTACAGTAGTTTACGGCCACATATTGGGTGTTTCTGTAAATGGCAGAGTCAGGGCAATAAAGATACAGTCTTGTTTGGCTGTTAACCCTTGGTTTGTTAGTGGAAAAAATGGGTTAAAATGAAAATTTTTTGTTAAATTAGGTATTTTTTGGTGCAAAATTTTTTTTTTTTTTTACTCCATTTTACCAGTGTCATGAAGTACAATATGTGACGAAAAAACAATCTCAGAACGGCCTGGATAAGTCAAACCGTTTTAAAGTTATCAGCACTTAAAGGGACTCTGGTCAGATTTTCAAAAAATGGCCTGGTCCTAAGGTGTAAAAAGGCTGTGTCCTTAAGGGGTTAAGCATATTAGGTGATGTGCATCTCTGTAATGAGAAGGGGTGTGGTCTAATGACATCAACACCCTATATCAGGTGTGCATAATTATTAGGCAACTTCCTTTCCTTTGGCAAAATGGGTCAAAAGAAGGACTTGACAGGCTCAGAAAAGTCAAAAATAGTGAGATATCTTGCAGAGGGATGCAGCACTCTTAAAATTGCAAAGCTTCTGAAGCGTGATCATCGAACAATCAAGCGTTTCATTCAAAATAGTCAACAGGGTCGCAAGAAGCGTGTGGAAAAACCAAGGCGCAAAATAACTGCCCATGAACTGAGAAAAGTCAAGCGTGCAGCTGCCAAGATGCCACTTGCCACCAGTTTGGCCATATTTCAGAGCTGCAACATCACTGGAGTGCCCAAAAGCACAAGGTGTGCAATACTCAGAGACATGGCCAAGGTAAGAAAGGCTGAAAGACGACCACCACTGAACAAGACACACAAGCTGAAACGTCAAGACTGGGCCAAGAAATATCTCAAGACTGATTTTTCTAAGGTTTTATGGACTGATGAAATGAGAGTGAGTCTTGATGGGCCAGATGGATGGGCCCGTGGCTGGATTGGTAAAGGGCAGAGAGCTCCAGTCCGACTCAGACGCCAGCAAGGTGGAGGTGGAGTACTGGTTTGGGCTGGTATCATCAAAGATGAGCTTGTGGGGCCTTTTCGGGTTGAGGATGGAGTCAAGCTCAACTCCCAGTCCTACTGGCAGTTTCTGGAAGACACCTTCTTCAAGCAGTGGTACAGGAAGAAGTCTGCATCCTTCAAGAAAAACATGATTTTCATGCAGGACAATGCTCCATCACACGCGTCCAAGTACTCCACAGCGTGGCTGGCAAGAAAGGGTATAAAAGAAGAAAATCTAATGACATGGCCTCCTTGTTCACCTGATCTGAACCCCATTGAGAACCTGTGGTCCATCATCAAATGTGAGATTTACAAGGAGGGACAACAGTACACCTCTCTGAACATTGTATGGGAGGCTGTGGTTGCTGCTGCACGCAATGTTGATGGTGAACAGATCAAAACACTGACAGAATCCATGGATGGCAGGCTTTTGAGTGTCCTTGCAAAGAAAGGTGGCTATATTGGTCACTGATTTGTTTTTGTTTTGTTTTTGAATGTCAGAAATGTATATTTGTGAATGATGAGATGTGATATTGGTTTCACTGGTAAGAATAAATAATTGAAATGGGTATATATTTGTTTTTTTGTTAAGTTGCCTAATAATTATGCACAGTAATAGTCACCTGCACACACAGATATCCCCCTAAAATAGCTAAAACTAAAAACAAACTAAAAACTACTTCCAAAAATATTCAGCTTTGATATTAATGAGTTTTTTGGGTTCATTGAGAACATGGTTGTTGTTCAATAATAAAATTAATCCTCAAAAATACAACTTGCCTAATAATTCTGCACTCCCTGTATTTCTGCTTTTTAAAGTAAACCTAATAAAAGGAACATTTTAAAAGGGTCCAATTTCCAGGCTAATATTCAGAAAGCAGATAACCCAGAAACTGAAGCTCCTGAACAGAAAACACACATTTCTCCAATTTAGCATATAATTTATTCTCCCGAAGGATCGACAATACCTGTCTCACGTGATCCTGATGAGTCTTCAGATCAGGAGAGTAAATTAGAATGTCATCCAAATAAATTACAACAAACCTTCCCACAAAATGATGGAAAATGTCATTGACAAATCGCTGAAATACCGCTGGCGCGTTAGTTAACCCAAAAGGCATAACCAGGTTCTCGAAATGACCCTCGTGTATGTTGAAGGCCGTTTTCCACTCATCCCCCTCCTTGATTCTGATCAGATTGTAGGCCCCTCTTAAGGCTAACTTGGAGAACACCTTGGCTCCAACAATTTGATCAAAAAGGTCAGAGATCAAAGGAAGGGGATACGGATCACCGACCGTAATGCGGTTCAATTCCCGGAAATCCAAACAGGGTCTAAGCAATCCATCCTTTTTCTTAAGAAAGAAAAAAACAACTGCGACCGGAGATTTAGATGGCCTAATATGACCCTTTGCCAAACTCTCGGCAATATACTTCCGCATGACCTCTCTTTCGGGTTGAGAAAGATTGTATAGCCGAGACTTTGGCAACTTAGCCCCTGGGATGAGATTAACTGGACAATCATATTCACGATGAGGAGGCAATTCCTGAGCCCCACCCTCCGAAAATACATCCACAAAATCTGAGAGATACTGAGGTAAAACCGTAGTAGACACCCCAGAAATAGATGCACCAAGACAATTGTCCGAACAAAATTCACTCCAACAAATGATCTGCCTTGCCTGCCAATCTATTGTTGGGTTATGTTTTGTCAACCATGGTAAACCTAAGACCATAGGAGCGGGCAAGTCCTTCATGACAAAACAAGAAATGATCTCAACATGTGAATCACCCACCCTTAACTGAATACCATGAGCAATATGAGTGTGACTCCTTTGAGAAAGGGGGGAAGAATCAATTGCGAACACCGGAATCTCTTTTTATAATGTGCAAGTACTTAGGCCCATATTTTGAAGAAAAAGATAATCAATGAGGTTTACCCCAGCACCACAATCAATGAATACTTCAAAATTTAATTTTCTTGCATCTAGCCCCACCATAGCTGGAAGGAGAAAACTAGTATTGCAGGGAGATTGCATACTTGCTTGCTCCGGCACCACATTCACACTACCAAGAGTCAGGGATGGTTTTTTTTTCTCTTCAAGTAAACCTTTTTGTGGTTCTTTATCATGAACCTGCGATTTAACAAAAGGACAAGCATAAACAAAATGACCACTTTTTCCACAGTAATAACATAGCTTATGCAACCTCCTAAAATTCCTATTAACAGAACGGAACGACACCTGACCCAGCTTCATGGGTTCCTTCCCTACCCCAGAATTACATGTCATAATACTCTGGGGAACTGGTGAGACGAAACCACTCACAGAAGGGATCCCTCGCGCTGAGGGGACCTTGCGCCTCTTTCTAATGCGTCTATCTCACCGTACTGCCAGAGACATAGCATTCTCCAATGTATCCGGATACTCATAAAAATCGAGGGCATCTTTCAATCTCTCAGACAACCCCTGACAAAACTGACTACGAAGCGCGGGGTCATTCCACCCAAAATCCGTAGCCCATCTCCTAAACTCAACACAATACGCCTCTGCAGTATGTTCTCCTTGTAATAAAGTTTGCAACTTAGATTCCGCCATCGAGTCCCGATCTGGGTCATCATAAATTAATCCCAAGGCTTTAAAAAATTCATCCACCGACCGGAGGGCCAGAGAACCGGTCGGCAGAGAAAAGGCCCAGGACAGTGCATCCCCTTTAAGCAGGGAAATGATTATCCCTACTCTCTGACTCTCATCACCAGATGAAAACTGCCGCAGCTGAAAATACAGCTTGCATGACTCCTTAAAGCGGATAAAGTCATCCACACCCCCTGAAAACCGGTCAGGAAGAGCAACCTTAGGTTCAAGGTTGGACTGACTCCCACCAGCGGAACCATGAAGCAGAAAATTCTGACAAAGTGCAACAGCATTGCGGGGGTCAGCTACCTCCCAAGTTAATTCCTGCATGTGATCAACCAACGAATCAATTTACTCCATCTCAAGGCTGCTGAGAAATGGCAGTCTAGGTTTTGGCGGGTTATAATGTCACGCTGGACAGGATACAAGATACACAGAAGACCACCAAACAAGTGTCTAGGCAAGAAGCTGGGGATAAAGGTCACCTCCTGACAAATCCCTACCAGCTCTCCCTAGACTTCTGTGCCCACGTTCAGAACCTAAAGGTGGGAATAAACGTGTCCCTGTGCCTAGGCTGAAGATTCCCTAAAATCCCTAAGATGGTGAAAGGGGGAAAGAGACAGCCTGCTTCCTCAGGACCTGGAGGGGGCAGGCGTCTCTCTAATAGCCTAGACAGAAAACCACAAGAAAAACAAAACCAACTTATCTTGTTACTGAGCAGGAACAGCAAATCCTTCCTTCCTTCCTTTGAGCAAGACAGAAGCTATAACCCGCACAGGACACTGGGAATGGGCGTAATTTAAACTCATACAAACGACCCCACCGAGTGCACCTGAAGGGAGGCGGATAAGGCACAACTCCAAAAGAAAAACAAAAGGCTACACACGTGCTGCTAACCTGGCAGACCTCCGCACATAACCTGAGCAGGGCTTGACAACAGCCTTTTTGTGCAAAGATATATTTACTTCAGGCCTACACTGGTTCAGGGCTTGTGTTATCCCCCCTATACATACAGGGGTTTGAATTAGGCATTTGAAATACAGCCATTTGAAATACAGCCATTTTGTGCAAAGATATATTTACTGCAGGCCTACACCAGTTCAGACTGTGTGTGATCCCCCCTATACATACAGGGGTTTGAATTAGGCATTTGAAATACAGCCATTTGAAATACAGCCATTTTGTGCAAAGATATATTTACTTCAGGCGTACACCGGTTCAGACTGAGTGTTATCCCTCCTATAACTGAGTGTTATCCCCCTCAAGTACTACATTAAGTACTAGTAAAGAGATATTGCAGGAGACTGAAGAGATTCAAGAGATACTGCAAGAGATTGGCTTAGAGTCTCCAACTGGCTCATCTGTGTTGTTTTTGCTGATCATTGCTTGAGAAGAGGTAAGGAATTTGGTCAGGGTTTGCTATTGTGCGTTTGCTAATGAGCCTAGCTCACTAAGGTGTTACATTTGTTGCTGGGGGAGGAGTTTGGGAAGGAGTGTGTGTATATATAGAGACAGACTCATTAGCTGGCCTAATTCATTAGCTGCAAGTACTACATTAAGTACTAGTAAAGAGATATTGCAGGAGATAGTCAGGAGGCTGGAAGGTGGAAACAATACAAAAAAAAAAAAGGTAAGATTTGTTTGATTTGTTTGATTTAAAGTTACAATTTTTTTTTTTTTTTTTTTTTTTTCTCCTCTTTAAAATGGCAGACTTGCTTTAGTGCAGGAATTGTTGTGCATTTATTTCATGTTCCACTCTTTGGAGATTCGGATGCTGTCAGATCTGTAGACAGTTCTCCTTACTGCAGCAGGAAATTGCATTTTTGAAAGCTGAAATATTTAAATTATCTGTTAAACAAACTCCAGCTAGGACTGCTGCAATGCCACTGCCACAGAGGACCCCCAGAAATGGCAGATGGGTTACTGTAGGTTCTGGAAGTCTTAGAGTGGTGGATAGAAGACATGTCCCACAGTCGGTGGTTCTCCATAATTCATTTGCAGCACTCTCAGAATGTAAGGACAACATGGATATGGACTCAAGCACAGAGGGTGAGAAACCATCGACTCCTATGTCTAATGTATGCAACAAAAAAGATAAAGTGAAGTCTCAAAGGAAGCAGCTGTTGCTGGGTGATTCAATCATAAGAAGTGTGGAGCTTAAAGAAAATGGTTTTGTGAGATGTCTCCCTGGGGCTACTGCTAGAAGAGATAGAAGACGTATTATTAATATTGTTAAGCAAGCAAAGCAGGAAGGGGACGTGGATGTTCTTGTCCATCTAGGGACAAATGACCTGGCTTGCAATGAAGTGTCAGAGGTGAAAAAATCTTTTATCACACTTGGTAATGACGTACAGGATTTTGCATCCACCATTTCATTTTCTGAAGTTCTGCCTGTGCATAATGTTCAGAATGATAGGCAGAGGCGCATAAAGGAGTTCAACATATGGCTTGGTAAATGGTGTCAAGAGCAAGGATTTGGCTTTGTTTCTCATGATAGCTCTACTTGGAATAGAAAGGAACTGTACAAAAAAGATGGTTTGCATCTTTCTCTCAAAGGAACAAATGTACTTAGTGAACAACTCCAAGAATTTGCGAAAGAGTATTTAAACTAGGAAGGGGGGGGGGCAAAAGAGTGAAAATAAAAGAGTCCAATTGCCCCCCGAAACAATGCCAGAACAGGTCAGAAGCACAGAGGTTAAGAAATGATAAGCTCAGAGTCCTGTCTACAAATGCTCGCAGTTTAGGTAAAAAAATCAATGAACTTGGGTCAATAATGACATCTGAGAATGTAGATTTAGTGGCTGTTACGGAGACATGGTTTAATGAAAGAAATGACTGGGACATAACCATACCAGGGTACTCTTTATACAGAAGAGACAGAGAAGGCAAGAAAGGAGGAGGAGTGGCCCTGTATGTGAAAGATAGCATTAAATCTAACCTAATACAAGTTGGTGAGGCCAACATAGAGTCAGTTTGGGTTACGTTGCAGTTTGCTAACCATGCAGTAACTCGTGTAGGTGTGATATATAGACCACCTGGTCAAGTTAAAGAACTAGATGATCTACTAGTTGAAGAAATAGCTAAAATGACAATGAAAGGAGAAGTTATCATTATGGGAGATTTCAATCTTCCAGATATAAACTGGAAAACCAAAATAGCAAGTTATACCAGGAGTACAGATATTCTAAATTCCCTACTGGGGTTATCTCTACAACAAGTGGTTGAGGAGCCAACCCGGAGGGAGGCCATTTTGGATTTGGTATTCACAAATGGGGATTCGGTATATGATGTCATTGTAGGCGAAACCTTGGGATCTAGTGATCACCAGTCAGTGTGGTTTAATATAAGAACTGTGAAAGAGTCCCACCACACAAAAACAAAAGTTTTAGATTTTAGAAAAACAGACTTTTCAAAAATTAAATTAGTCATAAATGAGTCCTTATCAGACTGGAACAGATTACATGGAGTCCAGGAGAAATGGGACTACTTAAAAGGTGCATTATTGAAGGCAACAGAAAATTGCATTAGACTTGTCAGTAAAAGCAAAAAAAGGAGGAGACCACTGTGGTACTCAGCAGAAGTGGCCCAAATCATTAAAAATAAAAAGCTAGCATTTTGTAATTATAAAAAAAACCAGAGCAATGAAGATAAGGAAATCTACAAGATTAGGCAGAGAGAGGCCAAGCAAGTTATAAGAACTTCTAAAGCGCAGGCAGAAGAAAAACTAGCTCAGTCTATGAAAAAAGGGGATAAGACATTCTTCAGATATATAAATGAAAAAAAGAAATTAAAACAAGGAATAACTAAATTAAAAACAAAGGACGGAAGGTATGTAGAAGAGAATAAAGGGCTAGCCGACTGCCTTAATGAATACTTCTGTTCAGTTTTTACAAAAGAAAAAGGAGAAGGACCTCCACTAGAAAGAATGACTAATAAATCGTTTGATGCATGTATCTTTACAGAGGAAGATGTTCTAAGTTTGCTGTCTAAGGTGAAGACAAATAAGTCACAGGGGCCTGATGAGATACACCCAAAATTATTAAAAGAGATTAGTGGTGAGCTGGCAAAACCGTTAACAGATTTATTTAACCAATCATTAGTAACAGGAGTCGTCCCGGAAGATTGGAAATTGGCAAATGTCGTGCCCATTCACAAGAAAGGTAGTAGGGAGGAATCGAGCAACTATAGACCAGTGAGTCTGACATCAATAGTAGGCAAATTAATGGAAACCCTATTAAAGGATAGGATTGTGGAACATCTAAAATCCCATGGATTGCAAGATGAAAAACAACATGGGTTTACTTCAGGGAGATCATGTCAAACAAATCTTATAGATTTTTTTGACTGGGTGAATAAAATAATAGACGGTGGAGGTGCAGTAGACATCGCATATCTAGATTTTAGTAAGGCTTTTGACACTGTCCCACATAGAAGACTTATCAATAAACTGCAGTCATTGAGCATGGACTCCCATATTGTTGAGTGGATTAGGCAGTGGCTGAGTGACAGACAACAGAGGGTTGTAGTCAATGGAGAACATTCAAAACAAGGTCATGTTACCAGTGGGGTTCCACAGGGATCTGTACTGGGACCGATTTTGTTTAATATCTTCATAAGTGATATTGCAAAAGGCCTCGATGGTAAGGTTTGTCTTTTTGCTGATGACACAAAGATATGTAACAGGGTTGATGTTCCTGGAGGGAAACGCCAAATGGAAAAGGATTTAGGAAAACTAGAAGAATGGTCAGAACTCTGGCAACTGAAATTTAATGTGGATAAGTGCAAGATAATGCACCTGGGGCGTAAAAACCCAAGGGCAGAATATAGAATATTTGACACAGTCCTGACCTCAGTATCTGAGGAAAGGGATTTAGGAGTAATTATTTCAGAAGACTTAAAGGTGGGAAGACAATGTAATAGAGCAGCACGAAATGCCAGCAGAATGCTTGGATGTATAGGGAGAGGTATAAGAAGTAGAAAGAGTGAAGTGCTTATGCCGCTGTACAGAACACTGGTGAGACCTCACTTGGAGTATTGTGCGCAGTACTGGAGGCCATATCTCCAGAAGGATATAGATACTCTAGAGAGAGTTCAGAGAAGAGCTACTAAACTAGTACATGGATTGCAGGATAAAATTTACCAGAAAAGGTTAAAGGACCTTAATATGTATAGCTTGGAAGAAAGAAGAGACAGAGGGGATATGATAGAAACTTTTAAATACATAAAGGGAATCAACTCGGTAAAGGAGGAGAGCATTTTTAAAAGAAGAAAAACTACCACAAGAGGACACAGTTTTAAATTAGAGGGGCAAAGGTTTAAAAGTAATATAAGGAAGTATTACTTTACTGAGAGAGTAGTGGATGCATGGAATAGCCTTCCTGCAAAAGTGGTAGCTGCAAATACAGTGAAGGGGTTTAAGTATGCATGGGATAGGCATAAGGCCATCCTTCATATAAGATAAGGGCCGGGGGCTATCCATAGTATTCAGTATATTGGGCAGACTAGATGGGCCAAATGGTTCTTATCTGCCGACATATTCTATGTTTCTATGTTTCTATACATACAGGGGTTTGAATTAGGCATTTTAAATACAGCCATTTGAAATACAGCCATTTTGTGCAAAGATATATTTACTTCAGGCCTACACCGGTTCAGACTGTGTGTGAACTCCCCTATACATACAGGGGTTTGAATTAGGCATTTGAAATACAGCCATTTGAAATACAGCCATTTTGTGCAAAGATATATTTACTTCAGAAAATGCAAATGTGATCGCACACTACATCCAGCACTATGCCCTGCCTCCATGCTGGATGAGACATTGGTGTACATTTTGGCCAAAGCGTAATAAGCCACTCACCGCGTGAAGGTCGTCTCATTTGAGTGGTCCCTAACGCTATTTCCTACCTGTTTATGGGCCATAACAGCCACACAAAGTCCAGGGAATGCAGGTTAGCATGAAAGCCAAGCACACTCTGCTTTTAACCCCGTCCGGTGCCATTACAGCTTTTATCGGATCCAGGGATGCAAGTACCAACATGCATGCTGAGCCCACCATATACTTCTCCTGGAGCCAAATGGCTACTGGTAGGTTCTATACAAGCAGACTCAGTTTTATACTGACTTTAAAACCAGCCTCCAGGACAGGTTGACTGGCCAGGTGTGCATGACTCAAAGGAGATCGCCACGCCTCCAATATATGCTACAAAGAAAAAATGTGGGGGGTTGAGTCCGCACAACCTGTCTCTAGTTGCAGATCACTATGGCGAAATACATACACAAACAGAAAATGCAAATGTGATCGCACACTACATCCAGCACTATGCCCTGCCTCCATGCTGGATGAGACATTGGTGTACATTTTGGCCAAAGCGTAATAAGCCACTCACCGCGTCAAGGTCGTCTCATTTGAGTGGTCCCTAACGCTATTTCCTACCTGTTTATGGGCCATAACAGCCACACAAAGTCCAGGGAATGCAGGTCAGCATGCAAGCCAAGCACACTCTGCTTTTAACCCCGTCCGGTGCCATTACAGCTTTCATCGGATCCAGGGATGCAAGTACCAACATGCATGCTGAGCCCACCATATACTTCTCCTGGAGCCAAATGGCTACTGGTAGGTTCTATACAAGCAGACTCAGTTTTATACTGACTTTAAAACCAGCCTCCAGGACAGATTGACTGGCAAGGTGTGCATGACTCAAAGGAGATCGCCACGCCTCCAATATATGCTACAAAGAAAAAATGTGGGGGATTGAGTCCGCACAACCTGTCTGTAGGTGCAGATCACTATGGCGAAATACATACACAAACGGAAAATGCAAATGTGATCGCACACTACATCCAGCACTATGCCCTGCCTCCATGCTGGATGAGACATTGGTGTACATTTTGGCCAAAGCGTAATAAGCCACTCACCGCAACAAGGTCGTCTCATTTGAGTGGTCCCTAACGCTATTTCCTACCTGTTTATGGGCCATAACAGCCACACAAAGTCCAGGGAATGCAGGTCAGCATGCAAGCCAAGCACACTCTGCTTTTAACCCCGTCCGGTGCCATTACAGCTTTCATCGGATCCAGGGATGCAAGTACCAACATGCATGCTGAGCCCACCATATACTTCTCCTGGAGCCAAATGGCTACTGGTAGGTTCTATACAAGCAGACTCAGTTTTATACTGACTTTAAAACCAGCCTCCAGGACAGATTGACTGGCCAGGTGTGCATGACTCAAAGGAGATCGCCACTCCTCCAATATATGCTACAAAGAAAAAATGTGGGGAGTTGAGTCTGCACAACCTGTCTGTAGGTGCAGATCACTATGGCGAAATACATACACAAACGGAAAATGCAAATGTGATCGCACACTACATCCAGCACTATGCCCTGCCTCCATGCTGGATGAGACATTGGTGTACATTTTGGCCAAAGCGTAATAAGCCACTCACCGCGTCAAGGTCGTCTCATTTGAGTGGTCCCTAACGCTATTTCCTACCTGTTTATGGGCCATAACAGCCACACAAAGTCCAGGGAATGCAGGTCAGCATGCAAGCCAAGCACACTCTGCTTTTAACCCCGTCCGGTGCCATTACAGCTTTCATCGGATCCAGGGATGCAAGTACCAACATGCATGCTGAGCCCACCATATACTTCTCCTGGAGCCAAATGGCTACTGGTAGGTTCTATACAAGCAGACTCAGTTTTATACTGACTTTAAAACCAGCCTCCAGGACAGATTGACTGGCCAGGTGTGCATGACTCAAAGGAGATCGCCACGCCTCCAATATATGCTACAAAGAAAAAATGTGGGGGGTTGGGTCCGCACAACCTGTCTGTAGGTGCAGATCACTATGGCGAAATACATACACAAACGGAAAATGCAAATGTGATCGCACACTACATCCAGCACTATGCCCTGCCTCCATGCTGGATGAGACATTGGTGTACATTTTGGCCAAAGCGTAATAAGCCACTCACCAGCCTACACTGGTTCAGACTGTGTGTTATCCCCCCTATACATACAGGGGTTTGAATTAGGCATTTGAAATACAGCCATTTGAAATACAGCCTTTTTGTGCAAAGATATATTTACTTCAGGCCTACACTGATACAGGGCGTGTGTGATCCCCCCTATACATACAGGGGTTTGAATTAGGCATTTGAAATACAGCCATTTAAAATACAGACTTTTAGTGCAAAGATATATTTACTGCAGGCCTACAGAGGTTCAGGCCCTCTGAGATACTACCTCTACATACAGGGGTTTGAATTAGGCATTTGAAATACAGCCATTTTGGGCAAAAAAAACTTTTATTGAGGCCTAGTCTTGTTCAGGCCGTCTGAGATACACCCTTTACATACTGTCGTTCTATTCTACTATTAATTAAACACCCATTTAGGGAAAGATCCTAAATTAAAAAAATATGAGGAGAGCGTCAAATAAGGGACGTGGTTCAGGTTGTGGTGCTGCTGGTGGAGCTCCTGTTGCAGGGAGAGGACGTGGTCGATCTGTGCCAGCTACACGCACAAGTGAAACCCCTTCCTCAGGTACGAGTAGGCGACAAAACCTGCAGCGGTATTTGGTCGGGCCTAATGCTGCTCTACGAATGGTGAGGCCTGAACAAGTACATGCGATAATAGATTGGGTTGCTGACAGTGGATCCAGTTCCTTCACATTGTCTCCCACCCAGTCTCCTGCTGAAAGACCACAGTTGGCACCTGCAGCCGATGTCCATCATTGTAGTGTCCCACTAGGTAGGCGTGGGCACTACACAAGGGTCAATTGGTTCAGGTGTTACTTCTACTCACAAGGGACAGTGATCTTATATTTGATTATGCATTTAATGTATTTTTCTATGTGTTTTTACATGCAATGCTTCCCCTGTATTATGCATAGCAGGCCTATTAGGGTGTAGTTAGGCATCCTAGACACTAGAGGGAGATAGGGAGCTCCTAGTATAAATGTTCAGGCCCAGACAGGGAGGATTAGTTCATAGTCAGGAATCTGTGGAGACAGAAGTGAGAAGGCACCAGCCAGAGATATGCTGAGGGTCTCCTCCTGACATGCAGCTTGATAGCCCTGGCTGCTAGCTACAACCAGGAGGCTAGTGAAGAACCCTAGCCTGCCTGTAGATCAAGTGAGCCTTAGTTAGCTCAGAAGATTACCCCAGTAGTAGGAATGGACCTCCTGGGAGAAACCTGCAGCATCCCTACCAAGCAAGGATAATACCAGTCAGATAAGTAACCTGATGGGCAGAAGTTCTATAAAGTAAAGAGCAAGGGTCTATACTGGAGGAAGGATTTATATACCAAGGATTAAAGCCAGCAATTAGGCATCCGGGCCTTGGGATCCAGCCAGCTAGAATAGCTGAAGGGGATAGAGCAGCATTGCACTGCAAAGCATTACCTGTTTGCCCTCCAAGTATCTTGCATGATTAATACCTGCCATTATTGAAAGAAAACCTGCTTGTGGAGTATTGTTCAAGGGACTGTATCATCATTATCAACTGTAACTGTCTTTACAAAGTTGGACTGTTTTTCCACCAAGTAAAGCAACGTTTGGTTCACCAACTGTGTACTCATTTACTACTCCTACAAATCGGTGTGCCACCGTTACAGGCACTGGCGTAACGAATCTTAAAGGGACCTTGCCTCAGGCACTCTAAACACCTGCAACATCCAGGGCACCTCACACAACATCAGGCCAGGTCTCTACATCCAGAGTGTGCCCTTGTGTCTACCTCTCCATTCACTGCCGCATGCCTGCCCAGGGTTCTCCTCAGAAAAGTGAGTAACCCTCGATTGCCCATACCGTGACCTCACTGTCGCTATATTCTGCAGGTCTGGCGTGCTGCATAAATTGGCGTCACGAACAGGATACGATCATTCCTGCGCCATTGCGGATACAAGAACTGTGTGCTATTATATGCCTTAAAGTGACCAAGCCCTAATTGCTTTATTGAAAATCGCTGGGCCAAAGAACTGTAATAAGTTGCGGTGTGAAACTGTGCTTTTTATGGACTGTTTTGCTGTTGTAAAGCCACCGCTTGCTGTCAGTGAATAGACAGAGTTTTGCTCAAAGATGGCCGCTTAGCTTGCTTGGATTTATTTGCTGCGTCATCTTCATACTAAATTGGCGGTAAAAATTGGCGCCTTCTGCTGAAAAGTGTGGGAAAGGCTATATGTCCGCGCCACCGCCCTGTCTGGACATTTGCATGTCTGCAGAAATGGACTCCGCCTCCCCCATACTGGAGTACCTGGGGGCGGCCTCCCAGAGCAAGGGGAGGATCTGTCTACAATTATTGGTGCCGCCCTGACGCTCTCCAGAGAAGGATCGAGCATGTTGAAGAGTGAGGACTGCTCTGTTATTATGTCGGCACCCACTGGATTAAAAATGGACTGTACTGGTGTAGAGCAAGAGGACGCTCCACCGGCCTACTCTCCGGGACCGGAGAGACCCGCCTGCCCGCCATTTAGGACGCAACCGGAGAACTACTATGGCTCCTGGAGAGACTTTTTCCAACCCTCATTTAAATGGTCGGCGTTGATGGCAGAGTTACGGGAGGCCGCCATAAAGAAAACGACCAAGACTAAAATCTATTACGAGGAACTGGCAAAGACCGTTCATGAGTGCCACACTGACACCCAACCCCGCCTGGAAAGGAGAAAGGGGTTGGTTGTGGCCTTTGACAAGAACCGTGGCTACGGTTTTATCCAGGACTATACCACCGGCAGAGATTTGTACGTAAATCGGAGGTCCATCAAGCGGAGTTACCTCTCGGAGTACATGCATAACCTCCGTGATGGAGAGGAAGTGGAGTTCACCCCTGCCGAGGGCCTGCGAGGCCCATATGCCACTGCTGTGACCCGTCCCAGAAAAGAACAGGAGGACTGGGAAGCTGATGAGGACTATACTTGCTGCGAGCGTGAACCAGTGCGCTCTCCAGAATCGGCCCATCATGCATTTCAAGAGCGGGGCTCTTTCATTGGCCCGAACGTATTCTGGCAACCAACGGTAGTGGAGAAGTGGGTGAGCCCATATCCGTCCCCTGAGCTGCCTCGCCGGGAGAAAACTATAAAAGAGCTAGAGAACCTGGAGCGATTCCATGTGACCCTGGACAACATCCGAAAGGGTAAAAGAGCGGACGCCTCATCTGAACCTGCAGCGGCTGCGCAGGATGCGCCCTCTACTCCACAAGTGCCGGCGGCGACATCGGAGGACAGCGATCCCGAATCCGAGAGTCTGGATGACCAGATTGTCCGTCTGGAGGAAAAGCTGCGGGAACTACGCCGAATTGCCACCGCCAGAATCTGGACGCCACCTAGAAAGGAAGAGGTTCGACTCCAGTACTCGGACATCTCTGGGTCAGAGGTAAGGGTACCTGTCCCTACCAGCCGGCCACCTACTGCGACTGCGGCTGCATTGAGGCCCCCAAGGAGGCCCTCTCACACTATATCCCGCTGTGCAGAATCAGTTGTCACGGAACCCACCGGACCGCTTGCGGCAGCGGTACCCAGGTCAGTGCAGCAGCCCACAATTGTCATGCCTGCACCGGTGCGGTCAGCAACCGTGATCACCTCTAGGCCTATGGGGCCAATACCTATTAGGGGTCCCTTTATGCTGCAACTGCCCCCCAATACTGTGTTGTGGGCACATCCGCCTGTTGATGCTTACTACAGGCCCCATATGCAAGCGGAGCCAGGGAGCACCACTGTGATGCTAAGTGGATTTGATACGCCCCTGTGAATTGGCCTGCTAGGCCATTGACTTATTTGATTTCTTTTGTAAAAGGGACCTTATTAAAAGAGGATTCAACCCTTCCAGGACAGGAGTCTTTTGTTTTGGTCCTTTGTTGCTGCTGCCAGTTACCCACGGCTCAGTGGTAGTGTCGCCCACTGAAATACCAATTGCCTCAAAGCCATGTTGTTTACAGGACCTCCTGCCTGCTTCTACAATATTTGAGCCAAGTTGTGCCTATTTTTTATGTTGCACCTTTAACCCTTTTTAACCCCCTTTTCAGGTTGATTAAGGGTATTGCAGCACTTATTTTTATATATGCCATTGGAATAATGTGGGCTATTTTTATGTGCTGTCATTTTATTGTGCAACCTAAGTCCAAGGAAATGCGCCCAGGGATAGACTCAAATGCACATGAGCCTCTGAAATATTGCTACTTTAAAGAAATGTGCCCAGAGATGGACTCCACTGTATGCGAGCCTCTGTGATCTTGTACTTCTGCCCTTGCTGTGAATAAGAAAGGAACCTGGGTACGGACTCATGTTTGTTCTTTGAGCCTCCAAGAACTTTTAATTGTTTTGCATTTTTCTACTGTTCTATTATCGACAATTTGCACTTAAATTATTATATGGACGATCCTGGTATTATTGATACGCTGCACCAGGTCAGCGCCCCTGTTCCCTTACATTATCCTGAGAGAAGAGAACGACGCCCCTTTTCACTGTACTTGCTCCTAAGCCAGTGGAACTGCCTGATGTATATATATAATGTATTTTGCAAATGTAGATGTATTCTCCTGCTTTGCATTATTTCTCTTTTTCAGGTGCAGTATCCAGCTGGGCAGGGCCCCTTCATGTTGCGCCGAGGACGGGCAACGTCATAGCGTGGGGGTATGTGGTGTCCCACTAGGTAGGCGTGGGCACTACACAAGGGTCAATTGGTTCAGGTGTTACTTCTACTCACAAGGGACAGTGATCTTATATTTGATTATGCATTTAATGTATTTTTCTATGTGTTTTTACATGCAATGCTTCCCCTGTATTATGCATAGCAGGCCTATTAGGGTGTAGTTAGGCATCCTAGACACTAGAGGGAGATAGGGAGCCCCTAGTATAAATGTTCAGGCCCAGACAGGGAGGGTTAGTTCATAGTCAGGAGTCTGTGGAGACAGAAGTGAGAAGGCACCAGCCAGAGATATGCTGAGGGCCTCCTCCTGACATGCAGCTTGATAGCCCTGGCTGCTAGCTACAACCAGGAGGCTAGTGAAGAACCCTAGCCTGCCTGTAGATCAAGTGAGCCTTAGTTAGCTCAGAAGATTACCCCAGTAGTAGGAATGGACCTCCTGGGAGAAACCTGCAGCATCCCTACCAAGCAAGGATAATACCAGTCAGATAAGTAACCTGATGGGCAGAAGTTCTATAAAGTAAAGAGCAAGGGTCTATACTGGAGGAAGGATTTATATACCAAGGATTAAAGCCAGCAATTAGGCATCCGGGCCTTGGGATCCAGCCAGCTAGAATAGCTGAAGGAGATAGAGCAGCATTGCACTGCAAAGCATTAACTATTTGCCCTCCAAGTATCTTGCATGATTAATACCTGCCATTATTGAAAGAAAACCTGCTTGTGGAGTATTGTTCAAGGGACTGTATCATCATTATCAACTGTAACTGTCTGTACAAAGTTGGACTGTTTTTCCACCAAGTAAAGCAACGTTTGGTTCACCAACTGTGTACTCATTTACTACTCCTACAAATCGGTGTGCCACCGTTACAGGCACTGGCGTCACGATCCTTAAAGGGACCTTACCTAAGGCACTCAAAACACCTACCACATCCAGGGCACCTCACATACCATCAGGCCTGGTCCCTATCTACAGAGTGTGCCCCAGAGGAACTAGTGTCTGCCTCTCCTTTCACTGCCGCATGCCTGCCCAGGGTTCTCCTCAGAAAAGTGAGTAACCCTCGATTGCCCATACCGTGACCTCACTGTCGCTATACCCTGCAGGTCTGGCTTGCTGCATCAGTATTTCACCTCACCCCCTTGCAAATCAGCCAAGCAGTCTGAGCCCCATGTCATGCAGCAGTCTCTTCTGCTTTTTGATGACTCTGTTAGCAGGGTTTCCCAGGGACATCCACCTAGCCCTGCCCCAGAAGTGGAAGAGATTAAGTGCACCGATGCCCAACCACTTATTTTTCAAGATGAGTACATGGGAGGACCAACGCAGCACGTCTCGGATGATGACGAAAAACAGGTGCCAATTGCTGGGGCTTTCGAAAAGTGTGCAGACCAACAAGGAAGTCAGGGGTCAAGACTGGGTGGTAGATGATGTGGAGGATGATGAGGTCCTCGACCCCACATGGAATCAAGGTCATGCGAGTGACCGATGTATTTCGGAGGAAGAGGCGGTGGTCGCACAGAGCCACCAGCACAGCAGAAGAGGGAGCAGGGTGCAAAAGTGGAACGGCCGTCCTCTAGACAGTACGCCTCCTACTGCCTACCGCAACAAGGGACCGAGCACACCAAAGCCAGCTCCAAGGAGATCCCTGCCATGGCAGTTCTTCAGACAATGTGCTGATGACAAGACACGAGTGGTTTGCACGCTGTGCAATCAGAGCCTGAAGCAAGGCATAAACGTTCTCAACCTGAGCACAACCTGCATGACCAGGCATTTAAGTGCAAAGCACGAGCTGCAGTGGAGTAGACACCTCAAAAACCAAGAAAGGTATCTGGCTCCTCCTGCTTCCTCTTCTGCTGCAGTCGCGGGCTCTTCATCCACCTCTGGAGTGACAGTGCCACCTGGCAACCCGCAAACAGAGGATCTGCCAGCAACACCAACACCTGGGTCACGAAGCATCTCCACAATGTCCCACGGAAGCGTTCAGCTCTCCATATCCAAAATGCTGGAGAGGAAGAGGAAGTACCCACCTACCCATCCGTGATCCCTAGCCCTGAATGCCAGCATTTCTAAATTACTTGCCATTGAAATGCTGTCATTCCGTCTGGTGGAGACGGATAGTTTTAAAGGCCTTATGGCGGTGGCTGTCTCACAGTACGTCGTGCCCAGCTGCCACTACTTTTCAAGGTGAGCCATTCCTTCCCTTCACAACCAAGTAGGGGACAAAATCAGGTGTGCACTGCGCAACGCCATCTGTGGCAAGGTGCACCTCACTACGGATACCTGGACCAGTAAGCATGGTCAGGGCCGTTATATCTCCATAACAGCACACTGGGTAAATGCAGTTGCGGCTAAGCCTAAGGCGGATAGCAGTTTGGCGCATGTCCTTCCCCCACCAAGGATTGCAGGGCGCTTCAGTTTGCCTCCTGTTGCTTCCTCCTCCTACTCTGCTTCCTCATCCTCTACCAGCTTCTCATCCGGTCAGCGTAACACCTTCACCACCAACTTCAGCACAGCCAAAGGTAAACGACAGCAGGCAGTTTTAAAACGTATCTGTTTGGGGGACAAACCCCACACCGCGCAGGAGCTGTGGATGGGCCTTGAACAACAGACCGATGAGTGGTTTGTGCCAGTCTGCCTCAAGCCCGGCCTGGTGGTGTTCGATAATGAGCGAAATCTCGTAGCAGCTCTGGGACTAGCCGGTTTGACGCACATCCCTTGCCTGGCGCATGTGCTGAATTTGGTGGTGCAGAGATTCCTTAAAAATTACCCTGACATGTCAGAGCTGCTGAATAAAGTGCGGGCCGTCTGTGCGCCCTTTCAGCGTTCACACCCTGCTGCTGCTCGCCTGTCAGCGCTGCAGCGTAACTTCGGCCTTCCCGCTCACCGCCTCATATGCAACGTGCCCACAAGGTGGAACTCCACCTTAAACATGCTGGCCAGACTGTGCGAGCAGCAGCAGGCGATAGTGGAGTTTCAGCTGCAGCACGCACGGGTGAGTCGCTCGGCGGACAGCACCACTTCGCCACCAATGACTGGGCCTCCATGCGAGACCTGTGTTCCTTGTTGCGCTGTTTCGAGTACTCCACCAACATGGCCAGTGCCGATAACGCCGTTCTCAGCGTTACTATCCCACTTCTATGCCTCCTTGAAAAAACGCTCATGGCGATGATGGAAGAGGATGTGGCACAGGAGGAGGAAGAGGGATCATTTCGTAGGGTTTCCGGCCAGTCATTCCCAAGTGGCTCCGAGGGTAGGTTCCTGCACCCACGAACCCAAGGTACACAATTGTCCAGCCATGGCACAGTTCTGGAGGATAAGGAGGTGGAGGATGAGCAAGGAGGAGATGCAGGAAGAGGAACCATGTTCACAGCAGGGTGGCACCCAGACCAGCTCATGGCCATCACTGGTGCGTGGATGTGGGATACAGAGGACACAGACGATACACCTCCCACAGAGGACAGCTTTTCGTTGCCTCTGGGCAGCCTGGCACACATGAGCGATTACATTCTGCAGTGTCTCCGCAACGACCGCCGAGTTGCCCGCATTCTAACTTGTGCTGATTACTGGGTGGCCACGCCGCTGGATCCCCGTTACAAGGAAAACGTACCGTCCTTAATTCCCTCACTGGAGCGTAATCGGAAGATGTGCGAGTACAAGCGCACGCTGGTAGACGCGCTGCTGGTGGCATTCCCACCTGACAGCCGGGGCACAGTGGAAGCACAAGGCGAAGGCAGAGGACGAGGAAGAGGTCGCCAACGCAGCTGGGGCACCGCCAGCACCTCAGAAGGCAGGGGTAGCATGGCCGAAATGTGGAAAAGATTTGTCAGCACGCCACAACAACAAGCACCACCAGCTGATATGGAACGTCTTAGCAGAAGGCAGCATTTCACCAACATGGTGGAGCAGTATGTGTGCACACGCCTACATGTACTGAATGATGGGTCTGCCCCCTTCAACTTCTTGGTCTCCAAATTGGGCACATGGCCTGTGGTTGCCCTTCACGCCTTGGAGGTGCTGGCCTGCCCTGCAGCCAGTGTATTATCTGAACGTGTGTTTAGCTCGGCAGGTGGCGTCATAACAGACAAGCGCAGCCGCCTGTCGACAGCCAACGTGGACAAGCTCACGTTCATTAAAATGAACCAGGCTTGGATCCCACAAGACTTGTCTGTACCTTGTGCAAAATAGACATTCATAACACCATCAAACATACATTCTTGTTCTCAAGTCAAGTGCAATGATTCTTTGTTTTCTTTTTTTTAATTTGTCACAATATTTTCGGGGCTACTTACCCCAAAAAAAAACAAAAAACATTGTTGGCTACCTCCTCCTCCTCCATTGCTGCCTCCACCTACTACACCACATTCACCGCCTCCTCAACCTCCGATTTCATATCCACCTCCTTCTCTGAGTTGCCCCTGCTGTGCCTGGGTGACATGGGCCTAAATCTCTTAAAATCCTCTGTTCTATTGCAGGGTGACATGAACCCCCTTTTGCCGTGAATGAAACCCTGCTGTGCCTGGGTGACAGGGACCTTAAACTCTCAAAATCCTCTGTTGTATTGCTGGGTGACATGAACCCCCTTTTGCCGTGAATGAACCCATGCAGTGCCTGTGTGTAAGTGGCCTAAATCTCTCAAAAACCTCTGTTCTATTGCTGGGTGACATGAACCCCCTTTTGCCGTGAATGAACCCCTGCTATGCCTGGGTGACAGGTGCCTAAATCTCTCAAAATCCTCTGTTCTATTGCTGGGTGACATGAACCCCGTTTTGCCGTGAATGAACCCCTGCTATGCCTGGGTGACAGGGGCCTAAATCTCTTAAAATCCTCTGTTCTATTGCTGGGTGACATGAACCACCTTTTGCCGTGAATAATCCCCTGCTGTGCCTGGGTGACATGGGCCTCGTTCTCTCAAAATCCTCTGTTGTATTGCTGGGTGACAAGAACCCACTTTTGCTGTGAATGAACCCCTGCTGTGCCTGGGTGACAGGGGCCTAAATCTCTCAAAATCCTCTGTTCTATTGCTGGGTGACATGAACCCCCTTTTGCCATGAATGAACCCCTGCTGTGCCTGGGTGACATGGGCCTAAATCTCTCAAAATCCTCTGTTCTATTGCTGGGTGACATGAACCCCCTTTTGCCGTGAAAGAACCCCTGCTGTGCCTGGGTGACAGGAGCCTAAATCTCTCAAAATCCTCTGTTTTATTGCTGGGTGACATGAACCCCCTTTTGCCGTGAATGAACCCCTGCTATTCCTGGGTGACAGGGGCCTAAATCTCTCAAAATCCTCTGTTCTATTGCTGGGTGACATGAACCCCCTTTTGCTGTGAATGAACCCCTGCTGTGCCTGGGTGACAGGGGTCTAAATCTCTCAAAATCCTCTGTTCTAAGCTGGGTGCTCGTCCTCTTCACCGGAGGAATGAGAGATAAGAAGTTCTCTTTGTAGCGGGGGTCCAGAAGGGTGAACACCCAGTAATCCCTGTTATCTAAAATGCATATAACACGGGGGTCACGGGAAAGACAGCCTAACATGAAGTCAGCCATGTGTGTCAGAGTACCAGTGGGCAAGACTTCACTGTCGTCATCAGGAGGATGACTGTCCATCTCCTCATCCTCTTCCTACTCTTCTGTCCACCCACGCTGAACAGATGGAATTAAGGTTCCATGGCTACTACCCTGTGTAGCGGAGGCAACCGTCCCCTGCTCCTCCTTCTCCTCCAATACGCGCTGAGAAGACAAACTGAGGGTGTTCTGGCTATCACCCAGGGTCATGTCTTCTTCCCCCATTTCCAACTCTTCCCCACGAACAGCTTCGGCCTTAATTGTGAGCAGCGAGCGTTTGAGTAGACACAGAAGTGGGATGGTTACACTGACAATAGCGTTATCGCCGCTCACCATCTGTGTCGATTTTTCTTAACACCTCACAGAGGTCAGACATTCATGCCCACTCTTCGCTTGTGAAGAGCGGAAGCTGACTGGAAAGGCGACGACCGTGCTGCAGCTGGTATTCCATTACTGCCCTTTGCTGCTCACAAAGCCTGGCCAACATGTGTAACGTGGAGTTCCAGCACGTGCTCACGTCGCACAACAGCCGGTGAGCTGGCAATTTCAAGCGCTGCTGCAGCGTCAACAGACCGGCTGAAGCTGTTGATGACTTGCGGAAATGTGCACACTTGCGGCGCACCTTCGCCAGTAGCTCGGGCAAATTGGGGTAGGTTTTCAGAAACCGCTGAACCACTAAGTTAAAGATGTGGACTAGGCATGGGATGTGTGTGAGCTTGCCGAGCTCCAAAGCCGCCACCAAGATACGCCCATTATCACACACAACCATGCCTGGTTGCAGGTTGAGTGGCGAGAGCCACAGCTCAGTCTGGTCTCTTATCCCTTGCCACAGCTCTGCGGCGGTGTGCTGTTTATCCCCTAAGCATATCATCTTGCTACTTGCTACTTTTCACACCTCTGCTCATTTTGGTGTGGCACAGGTTGCAAACTACTATTCTTTTGTCTTCTGCACTTTCCGCAAAAAAGCGCCATACCGCGGAACATCTACCCCTTGGCAAGGGAGATTTCCTCAAGGGGGTGCTCCGTGGAATACTTGCGGGCCTGTTTGGCGTGGCCCGCCTTCTCCCTGTTGCCACCCCACTGCTTCTTACAGCCTGTTGCGGTGCTGCAGATAGCTCGGCCTCAGGACTGCTGTCCTCGCTCGCGTTTCCGCCTTCCCATGTTGGGTCAGTGACCTCATCGTCCACCAAGTCCTCTTCAACTTCCCCACTCCGATCATCCTCCTCATTTGCTGACCCCAACACAACTTCAGTGATTGACAACGGTATATCATCCTCTTCATCAACCTCTGCAGACAGTAATTGTGGTTGACTTGATGGCAACTGTATCTCGTCATCATCCACCTCCTTAAACACATCATGTTGTGAGTGTGAAGGCTCTAGAGGTTGAGAATCAGGACACAAGATCTCATGTCCCTCTTCAAGAGTGCTTGGGGAGAGGGCCAAATTAAGTGATGGGGTTGAAAATAGCTCCTCGGAACATCCGAGTACCGGATCGCTTGTTTGGCCAGACTCTACATGGTGGGAGGAAGGATGATCAGGGTGAGGATTGTGTTGTTGACCAGACTGTTGGCTACTGAGACTGGACTTGGTGGAAGACAGGGTGGTGCTTAACCCAGTGGAAGCATTATCTGCTGCAATCCAACCGACCACCTGGTCGCACTGGTCTGACTTCAAGAGTGTTGTCTTGTGATGCAGTGCAAACTGGGACATGAAGCTAGGTATTGTGGATGACTGTTTTCCTTGTGCTCTGGCAGCAGGCACAGTTGCAACACGCCCTGAGCCACGGCCTCTGCATGAACCATCAGAATCACGTCCACTTCCCCGTCCCTTAATACTCGCCTTCTTCATATTGACACTGGATGTCACTGATATTTGGATTAAATATAGGCCTCACACATTGCTTCTCACTGGTCACAGCAAGCAGAGTTTGAGCATTATAGAAACTGACTGTAACTGCTATTTGGATTAAATTTAGGCCTCACACACTGTCTAGAAATAAGTGTATATTTGCTTTTCACTGGTCACATCAAGCAGAGTTTGAACAATACAGAAACTGACTGTAACTGCAATTTGGATTAAATAGAGGCCTCACACACGGCCTAGATATCAGTGCTGATTTGCTTCTCACTGGTCACAGCAAGCAGAGTTTGTATAATACAGAAACTGACTGTAACTGCAATTTGGATTAAATATAGGCGTCACACACGACCTAGATATCAGTTCTGATTTGCTTCTCACTGGTCACAGCAAGCAGAGTTTGTATAATACAGAAACTGACTGTAACTGCAATTTGGATTAAATATAGGCGTCACACACGGCCAAGATATCAGTGCTGATTTGCTTCTCACTGGTCACAGCAAGCAGAGTTTGTATAATACAGAAACTGACTGTAACTGCAATTTAGATTAAATATAGGCATCACACACGGCCTAGATATTAGTGCTGATTTGCTTCTCACCGGTCACAGCAAGCAGAGTTTGTATAATACAGAAACTGACTGTAACTGCAATTTGGGTTAAATATAGGCGTCACACAGGGCCTAGATATCATTGCTGATTTGCTTCTCACTGGTCACAGCAAGCAGCGTTTGTAGAATGCAGAAAATGAATGTCACTAACGGTTGCCCTGAAACAAAAAAATAATTCCCCCCCAAAAATAAATTCTGCCACCTCTAACAATAGTCCTTAAAAGGACTTTTGGGTCTCTGAAAGGTTTGAGATCAAATTCGCTCTACAATCGCTCTGTCCCTTTCTAACAGCAGCTCTTCCTGACTCGCAATGAGCCGAACCCGCGTGACCGGGTGCTATATAGCACCTGATGACGTGTTCCGGCCAGCCAATCACTGTAATGCCAGTAGAAAACATGTCTAATGGCATTACAGTGATGGCAATACTTACCAGCATGTTTATTGGCTGCTTAGAAGGCGCCAAAGGTCCGGGGAGGAGACTCGAGCATGGCGCTCGAGCACATGTGGTACTCGGCAGAGCGCTCGGATCTGCCGAGCATAGCGATGCTCGAGCCAAACCGTTACTCGGCCGAGCATGCTCGATCATCACTAGCGAGGACTGACTCTTTCACCCCACCAATCAGCGTTTTCAAGATGCAAACGATGCTTCCTCTTCACGATCACATTTAGCCTCGTCTTGCTTTCAGCAACGGTAAAGTCAGTGCAATTACAACTGCTTGACCCATTCAAGTTAATATGACCATCACTTTTAATTACTCTACGCTGCCACTGCAAGTGAGATGATGAGCACTGTAATCTTGAAGAGGAAGCAGAACTGATACAAGCACCATCTCCTCTTCTAAACAGCCGATCGACTGTTGAACCTCCAACAATCCGGTTGATGACCTATCCTAAGGATAGGTCATCAATATAAATCCCTTGCACCACTAATTTAGGAAGGGAAAACAAGCAAACCTACACCTAAGGCCTCATGCACACGACAGTATTTTTTCACAGTCCGCAAAACGGGGTTCAGTTTTTCCGTGATCCGTGACCGTTTTTTCATCTGTGGGTCTTCCTTGATTTTTGGAGGATCCACGGACATGAAAAAAAAAGTCGTTTTGGTGTCCGCCTGGCCGTGCGGAGCCAAACGGATCCGTCCTGAATTACAATGCAAGTCAATGGGGACGGATCCGTTTGACGTTTACACAATATGGTGCAATTTCAAACGGATCCGTCCCCCATTGACTTTCAATGTAAAGTCAGGAGTTAATATACCATAGGATCAGAGTTTTCTCCAATCCAATGGTATATTTTAACTTGAAGCGTCCCCATCACCATGGGAATGCCTATATGTTAGAATATACCATCGGATTTGAGTTAGATCGTGAAACTCAGATCCGACAGTATATTCTAACACAGAGGCGTTCCCATGGTGATGGGGACGCTTCAAGTTAGAATATACTGAGAACTGTGTACATGACTGCCCCCTGCTGCCTGGCAGCACCCGATCTCTTACAGGGGGCTGTGATCCACACAATTAACCCCTCAGGTGCTGCACCTGAAGGGGTTAATTGTGCATATCATAGCCCCCTATAAGAGATCAGGCAGACCACCCTCCCTCCCCAGTTTTAATTTCATTGGTAGCCAGTGCAGCCCCCCCTGCCCCCCTCCCTCCCTCTATTGTATTATTTTCATTGGTGGCACAGTGTGCGCCCCCCCCCCCTCCCTCCCTATATTGTATTATCATTGGTGGCCAGTGTGCGCCCCCCCGGCCCCCCCTCTATTGTATTAATATCATTGGTGGCCAGTGTGCGGCCTCCCCTCTCCCCCCCGATCATTGGTGGCAGCGCAGAGTTAGAAGCATCATACTTACCTGCTTTGATGTCTGTGACCGGCCGGGAGCTCCTCCTACTGGTAAGTGACAGATCATTAAGCAATGCGCCGCACAGACCTGTCACTTACCAGTAGGAGGAGCTCCCGGCCGGTCACAGACATCGCAGCAGGTAAGTATGATGCTTCTAACTCTCCGCTGCCACCAATGATTGGGGGGTGGAGGGGAGGCCGCACACTGGCCACCAATGATATTAATACAATAGAGGAATAGAGGGGGGGGGGGCGCACACTGGCCAATCTTGTGTGCATCCGTGTTCTTTCACGGACCCATTGACTTGAATGGGTCCGTGAACCGTTGTCCGTCAAAAAAATAGGACAGGTCATATTTTTTTGACGGACAGGAAACACGGATCACGGATGCGGCTGCAAAACGGTGCATTTTCCGATTTTTCCACGGACCCATTGAAAGTCAATGGGTCCGCGAAAAAAAACGGAAAATGGCACAACGGCCACGGATGCACACAACGGTCGTGTGCATGAGGCCTAAGGAAGGAGAATTGGAGGAAGGATCTGGCATCCGATTTATACTCCCCATTTGTGGATTCCAGGAGAGCAGCGCCGTCCCCTAACTTTGTTTTACTTACCTAATGTGAACTGAACCTACTTCAAGAAGGACTAGCAGTGCTCAAAGTAAGAGATAAAACTTGAGTTTTTCTAGTATATTTTTATAAGCAAACCTTCACTAGCTATGAGCTACTAGAGATTTGCACTACAATTTAAGCCAGTTTTCTGAAGTGACTTATAGTATATATGTTGGGCCGATGAAAGTAACGTCTCCTCCATGAAGCACCACCTCATTTTAAAAAAGTGGCATGAACGGCATAGAACCAAAAAGTCCGATATTTTTTGCACAAATGATGCTTGCACAAAAAATTGTGCAAATAAAATAATAATTTCCCTACTTTTAAAAACAGTTGGGCCCAGGAAGAAGTGTTTTCTGGGTGTCTCCCCATCTTCCTTCAAGGCCTCATGGCTCCAAATATGTATATAGGAAGAGACCTGTCAATCAAGCCTAGTTGAAACCAAGGGAGACCAGAGGAGTAGTACCTGGCACTTTTCAAAATGATGTTTTCTCAGAAGCGCTAAATGTACTTTGTAAAGAGGGAGCCTGCTGTATTTTCATGCAGTGTGTGGTTAGAGCGGCATGAAACCAAAGACAGAATACCTTTAACATAAAAATTACAATACTTGCAAAGTTTGTAAATCTGGCCTATTTTTTTATTTTTTATTATCTTTAATTCAAATGAAGAAATTGAGATAAAGATAATGAAATAATAATAAAAAAAAGTCTGGCCTAAAGTATATTCCTTTATAACCTATATATATTTTCCAAGAAATACACTGTTAATAAACATTGTCTGTAGTCTTTTGAGGGTGAAAGGAGCTATGTGAAATTTGAGAACATCACGGTTAATCTATTGGGTGGCTAATTAATAACTACTGTATGGACATGAAGATCTATATTCTTTATTTTTCCTCTTGGTTCAGTATATCATAGTCACAAGATAGATGTCTATGCTATATGTGTCTATTGCGGCCACCCAACAGTTCTGATGTGAGTTGAGATCTGTCAAGGGTTTTGTTAGCATGTTGCAATATTGTATTGAATTTGTTTCATGTGAAATTGGAGTCCTCTACCAAATTCAAGATAAGGTTAGAGTGGACATATCTGTATTTGAAAAGGAAAATGTAAAAAAATAAATAAAAATGAGAGACACTGTAGTGATTTTCAGTTTTGCACATGGACCCTGGTATTTAGGGGGCCTAAGAGAATATCAGTATTGTAAATGCCACCTAGTAGTTGTGACAAAAATACTCCAAAAATTAACTCCACAAAAATTCTACCTAATGATCCATTCCAAATCCTGTGCATTAGATGTCCTCTTTGCAAGGTACAGCGTAGCCAATGTGCCTTATGTAGCCTGAATACCAATATAAACATCATCCCATCGTATGTTCAATACCTACACTTGAAAATTTAAATTTCACATTCTAATTGCCATTATTAACCATACTACAGATGCTTTTAATTAACATTACATTTAGGATCTCACCATCAATTTTTTGATATTCTATTAAACCTGCAACCTTTAAAAATAATTGTCTCTATATGTTTTTGAGCAATATGGTGCACAGGGGTTTGGCTGTGAAGATTTAATGCTTTGGATGGCTCTTTAGTACCGTAAGTAACCTTACTGGGAAAATCTTGAAATGAAATATAACATCTGTCTCTCTGGATTCATCCATTATTTAGCCCGATTAGATCAAAAAAGCAACCCTAACACTTATAGAGAATGTCAGTGAAATTTATACGCCCAAATTCTTTTTTTTATACAAAGGTAAGGCATAGTCATCAATTTTTAATCACATTTCAGCATTAATAGTTTGTTCCAATATCTAAAAAATGTGGAATTCCAATAGAAAAACTCTACAAGGCTAGTTTTGATAAAGCAATGTACAAAACAAGTATCATTTGAAATATACTCTCTGTAAATATATTTCTATGTGTATTTTCATTAGATTTTCAACACAATTAACTGACTTTATAGGTGTTTCTTGGCTTCAGCTCATATGTATGCCATCACACAAATAGGAGTTTCTAGAAGAAATGGGTTGCACTGCTCTGTGTATAAAACTGGACATGAAATGCATGGTCCTGGGAGGTGCTGCGTAGGGAAATTGTCAAGAAAGCCAATTGTTATCCATTAAGCCATTTAAAGGGACATCAACATCAATTAAAAATAAAATCACATATTAACAGACTATGGCCTCAGGCACATAACTGTATGTTTTATCTTTATGATATCCACAAAAAACTCTCAAATTTTTTTTTTTACATAAAAATTAGTTTCAAATAAGAGGTCCTTTTCTGATGAGACATTCCCTTTAAAGAGGACCCGTCCGTACGAAATCCATTGCAATCTGCAGGCAGCATGTTATAGAGCAGGGGAAGCTTAGAAGATGGATATATAATTTTGTGGAAAAAATATTCAGAAAAAAACTTAGAATTTATACATTTACATTTCAGTTGAGTTATCAGCATCATGAGGAAACCACAGAGTGGCAAGGTGACATAGTGTAGAGGTGGAAGCAGCAACAGCATAAGGAGGCTACAGAATGGCCCAGTGACATAGTGTTTAGTTAGCAGCAGAATGAGGAAGCCACAGAATGGCCCAGTGACATAGTGTTGATTTAGCAGGAGGAGACCACAGAGTGGCAAGGTGACATAGTGTGGAGGTGGCAGCAGCAGCATGAGGAGACCACAGAGTTGCAAGGTGACATAATTTGGAGGTGGCAGCAGTATGAGGAGACCACAGAGTGGCACAATGACAGAGTGTGGAGGTGGCGGCAGCAGCAGCATGAGGAGACCACAGACTGGCAAGGTGACATAGTGTGGAGATGGCAGCAGCAGCATGAGGAGGCCACAAGTGGCCCAGTGACATATTGGGGAGGTGGCAGCAACAGCATCATAAGGAGACCAAAGAGTGGACCATTTACAGTGTTGAGGTGGCAGCAGCATGAGGAAGCCACAGAATGGCCCAGTGACATAGTGTTGAGTTAGCAGTAGCATGAGGAGACCACATACTGGCAAGGTGACATTGTGTGGAGGTGGCAGCAGCAGCAGTATAAGGAGGCCACAGAGCAGCCCAGTGACATAGTGTTGAGTTAGCAGCAGCATAAGGAGGCCAAAGAGTGGCCCAGTGACATAGTGTTGAGTTAGCAGCAGCATGAGGAGTCCACAGAGTGGCAAGGTGACAGTGTGGAGGTGGCAGCAGCATAAGGAGGCCACAGAGTGGGTTAGTGTCATAACTTGCAGCATTCTCAAGTGCAGCATTACTAAGTGCATCTGAGATATTCAGGAAACTAACTTAGAGCTTTTCCACTGTAGCAGAACTTCAGCTGTGTTTTTGGTGGCTACTCAGACACTGTGTTTCAAAACAGCAGAACTTCAGCTGTGTTTTTGGTGGCTACTCAGACACTGTGCTTCAAAACAGGTAAGGAATTTGTTAGACAGATTTTTTCTATTGTCTGAATGCAAATAAGCATAGGGTGATTAAGGTGTTAAATTTGTTGGAGGAGGAGCTTTTGTGTATATTTAGCAACATAGTATTAGCTTGCCTAATTATAGCTTGCAGCATTCTCAAGTGCAGCATTACTAAGTGCATTTGAGATATTCAGGAGGTAATCTGGAGGTGGATAGAATCTAAAAAAGTAAGATTTGTTTGTTTAAGATCTTTCCCCTCTTTAAAATGGCAGACCTGGTTCTGTGCAGGAATTGTTGTGCTGTTATTTCAGGTTCCACTCTTCGGAGGTTTGGATGTCTGATCTGTAGACAGCTCTCCATAATGCAGCAGGAAATTGCATTTTTGAAATCTGAGATTTGTAAATTAACTGTTAAACAAACTCAGGCTGGGAACGTTGCAATGCCACTGCCACAGAGGCCCCCTAGAAATGGAAGATGGGTTACTGCAGGTTCTGGTAGACTTAGAGTTGTTGATAAAAGACATGTCCCACAGTCTGTGGCTCTCCATAATTCATTTGCAGCACTTTCAGAGCGCAAGAGCAACATGGAGGATGGCTTAGGCACAGTGGGTGAGGAACAATCATCTCCTATGCCTAAAGTATGCAAGACTGCAGCCAAAGACAAAAAGGATAAGGTGAGGACTGATAGTAAGCAGCTGTTGGTGGGCGATTCTATCATAAGAGGTGTGAAGTTTGAGGAAAATGGTTTTGTGAGATGTCTCCCTGGTGCTACCGCAAGCAGGGACAGAAGACGCATCCTTAATATTGTTAGGCAAGCAAAGCAGGAAAGGGAGGTGGATGTTATTGTCCATCTTGGGACAAATGATCTGGCTTGCAATGAGGTTTCAAAGGTGAAGCGAGCTTTTCGCACACTTTGTAATGATATACGGGAGGTTGCCTCGACTGTTTCATTCTCTGCAGTTTTGCCTGTGCATAACCTTCAGCATGACAGGAAGATGTACATTAAGGAATTCAATGTATGGCTTAGTGAATAGTGTCTGAACCAAGGGTTTGGCTTTGTGTCTCATGTTAGCTCTCGTTGGAATGGAAAAGAACTGTACAACAAAGATGGTTTGCATCTTTCTCTCAAGGGAACAAATATCCTCAGTGAACAGTTCAAAGTATTTGCTAAGGGGCACTTAAACTAGGAAAGGGGGGCAATAGAGTGATAAGCCAGCACAATGCCAGAAGATGCCATTAGCACATAGGTTAAGGAATGACAAGATCAGAGTCTTGTCTACAAATGCTCGCAGTTTAGGGAAAAAGATCAATGAACTTGAGTCTATAATGGCATCTGAGAATATAGATTTAGTGGCTGTTACTGAGACATGGTACAATGGGAGTAAAGACTGGGATATAATAATACCAGGGTTCTCTCTATATAGGAAAGATAGAGAAGGCAAGAAAGGGGGAGGGGTGGCCCTGTATGTGAAAGATAGCATAAAATCTAATTTAATACAAGTTAGCGAGACCAATTTAGAGTCAGTTTGGGTTACGTTGCAGCTTGATAATCATAAGGTAACTCGTGTACAGTGTGATATATAGACCACCTAGCCAAGTCAAAGAATTAGATGATCTACTAGTTGAGGAAATAGCTAAAATGACATTGAAAGGGGAAGTTATCATTGTGGGAGACTTTAATCTGGAAAACCAAAATAGCTAATTCTGCAAGGAGTACAGATATTCTAAATTCCCTACTGGGATTATCTCTACAGCAAGTAGTGGAGGAGCCAACCTGGAAGGAGGCCATTTTAGATTTAGTATTCACAAATAGGAATTTGGTATCTGATATTATTGTAGGGGAAAGCTTGGGATCTAGTGATCACCAGTCAGTGTGGTTTACTATAAGTACAGTGACTGAGTCACACTAGTGATGAGCGGGAGGTGCAATATTCGATTTAGACGAAATTCACGAATATTCGCTTGAATATTCCTCTCATATTCGTTGAAATCGAATATTCATCATTATTCTTGTTATCGCGATTAATATGTGATTTAAATAATCGAGTATTGTGATTTTAACTTATGGTAAATTTCCTATTGGTTTGATATCTAGAATTAGCGAAGATGACGAATATGACAAATGTATTCGTCATATTCCTCAAAACGAAGATAACAAAGTATTCTCCATCTTCATTGTAGCTCCATATTCGTCAACTTCGCTAATTCTAGCAATCAAACAGGAAAGTTGACTAGAGACAGCTAAGTTTTTAATTCGCTATGCGATAATATTACTTTGCTTTTTAAAAAAAATAAATTAAATAATTATAATACTTGATAATTATTATAATTATTCTATTTATTTAAAAAAAGCAAAGTAATATAATCGCATAGCGAATTAAACACAGCTGTCTCTATAGTCAACTTTCCTATTTGATTGCTAGAATTAGCGAAGTTGACGAATATGGAGCTAAAACGAAGATGGAGAATACTTTGTTGTCTTTGTTTTGAGGAATATGACGAATACATTCATCATTTTCGTCATCTTCGCTAATTCTACCAAGCCAACCATAGTAAACCAGGTCTAAGTTGAAATCGCAATGTGATTACTTCAAGTTATAATAATCAAATTGCGATTTAAACTTAGAGCTGTGTTTCTAATGGGAATCCTCAGGACAGGTAAGAACTACTTTTGGGAAGTGGGAAAGAAAAAATATAACAATAAAAAAAAAAAAAAAGAATATTCGAAATAGCAAATTTATAGTGCTATATTCGAAATATTCGCGAATTAGCGAAGTGCCGATATTCGCTAAAAAAATTCAATATTTTAATATTCGCGCTCAAGTCACACCACACAAAAACAAAAGTTTTAGATTTTAGAAAAACTGACTTTTCTAAAATTACATTAGAGGTATACGGGTCCCTAGCAAATTGGAACAGTTTCAATGGAGTCCAGGAGAAATGGGACTACGTAAAATTGGCACTATTGAAGGCAACAGATAATTGCATTATGCTTGTTAGTAAAACCAAAAAAATGAAGAGACCACTGTGGTACTCTGCAGAAGTGGCTGAAATCATTAAAACCAAAAAGATAGCATTTAGCAATTATAAAAATAAAAAAAATAAGGATGACAGGCAAATGTATAAGATTAAGCAGAGAGAGGCCAAGCAAGTTTTAAGAGCTACTAAAGTACAGGCAGAAGAGAAATTAGCTCAGTCAGTGAAAAAAGGCGATAAGACATTCTTCAGATACATAAATGAAAAAAGGAAACTAAAACAAGGAATTACCAAATTAAAAACAAAAGAAGGAAGGTATATGGAAGAAGATAAAGAACTAGCTGACTGCCTCAATGAACACTTCTGTTCAGTTTTTACAAAGGAAAATGAAGGAAAAGGACCTCAGTTAGGAAGGAAGACTAATGAATCTTTTGATGCATGTGTCTTTACAGAGGAAGAGGTTCTAAGTCAGCTGTCTAAAATGAATACAAATAAGTCACAGGGGCCTGATGGGATACACCCAAAGCTATTAAAAGAGCTTAGCGGTGAACTAGCAAAACCATTAACATATTTTTTTAACAAATCACTGGTAACAGGAGTCGTCCCAAAAGATTGGAAATTAGCAAATGTTGTGCCCATTCACAAGAAAGGTAGT
The DNA here is from genome assembly GCF_905171765.1 of Bufo bufo. Taxonomy (NCBI): domain Eukaryota; kingdom Metazoa; phylum Chordata; class Amphibia; order Anura; family Bufonidae; genus Bufo; species Bufo bufo. The sequence continues at coordinate 561,565,464 of NC_053392.1, read as the reverse complement.
AGGGAGGAATCGGGCAACTATAGGCCACTAAGCCTGACATCAATAGTGGGGAAATTAATGGAATACTTAAGGAGAGGATTGTGGAACATCTAAAATCCCATGGATTGAAAGATGAAAAACACCATGGGTTTACTTCAGGGAGATCATGTCAAACTAATCTTATTGATTATAATAGATGGCAGAGGAGCAGTAGACCTCGCTTATCTAGACTTTAGTAAGACTTTTAATACTGTCCCACATAGAAGGCTTATCAATAAATTACAGTCTTTGTGCTTGGACTCCCATATTGTTGAATGGATTAGGTAGTGGCTGAGAGTCAGACAACAGAGGGTTGTAGTCAATTGAGTATATTCAGACCATTGTCTAGTTACCAGTGGGGTACCTCAGGGATCTGTTCTGGGACCCATATTGTTTAATATCTTTATCAGCAAAATTGCAGAAGGCCTCAATGGTAAGGTTTATATTTTTGCTGATGACACAAAGATTTGTAACAGGGTTGATGTTCCTGGAGGGATACACCAAATGGAAAAGGATTTAGGAAAACTAGAGGAATGGTCAAAAATCTGGCAACTAATATTTAATGTTGATAAGTGCAAGATAATGCACCTGGGGTGTAAAACCCCAAGAGCAGAATATAAAATCTATATAAAGGTAGGCAGACAATGTCATAGAGCAGCAGGAAATGCTAGCAGAATGCTTGGGTGTATAGGGAGAGGAATTACCAGTAGAAAGAGGGAGATGCTCATGCCGCTCTACAGAGCACTAGTGAGACCTCCAGAAGGATATTGATACTTTGGAGAGAGTTCAGAGAAGAGCTACTAAACTAGTACATGGTTTGCAGGATAAAACTTATGCTACTTTCACACTAGCGTTCGGGGCTCAATTTTCAAATGGATCCGTCCCCATTGACTTTCAATGTAAAGTCTGGACGGATCCGTCTGAACTACTTTGACACTTAGAATTTTTTTTAAACTATAATGCAGACGGATCCGTTCTGAACGGATCCAAACGTCTGCATTATAGGAGCGGATCCGTCTGTGCAAACATCAGACGGATCCGCTCTGAACGCAAGTGTGAAAGTAGCCTTAACAGGAAAGATTAAAGGATCTTAACATGTATAATTTGGGAGAAAGACGAGACAGAGGGGATATGATAGAAACTTTTAAATACATAGAGGGAATCAACAAGGTAAAAGAGGAGATAATATTTAAAAGAAGAAAAACTGCTACAAGAGGACATAGTTTAAAATTAGGGGGCAAAGGTTTAAAAGTAATATCAGGAAGTATTACTTTACTGAGAGAGTAGTGGATGCATGGAATAGCCTTCCTGCAGAAGTGGTAGCTGCAAATACAGTGAAGGAGTTTAAGCATGCATGGGATAGGCATAAGGCCACCCTTCATATAAGATAGGGCCAGGGGCTATTCATAGTATTCAGTATATTGGGCAGACTAGATGGGCCAAATGGTTCTTATCTGCCAACACATTCTATGTTTTTATGTCGATTTAGCAGCAGCATGAGGAGACCACAAAGTGGCAAAGTGACATAGTTTGGAGCTGGCAACCGTTTGAGGAGACCACAAAGTAGCACAATGACAGAGTATGGAGGTGGCAGCAGCAGCATTAGGAGCCCACAGAGTAGCCCAGAGACAGAGTTGTGAGTTGGCAGAAGCATGAGGAGACCACAGAGTGGCAAGGTGACATGGTGTTGACATGGCAGTGGCATTAGGAGACCATAGAGTGGCACATTGACATAGTGTGGAGGTGGCAGCAGCAGAATGAGGAGACCACAGAGTGGCCCAGAAACAGAGTTGTGAGTTTGCAGCAGCAGGAGGATACCACAGAGAGGCAAAGTTACATAGTGTGGATGTGGTAGCAACATGAGGAGGCCACAAACTGGCAAGGTGACATAGTGTGGCGGGTGGCAGCAGCAGTAGCATGAGGAAGCCACAGAGTGGCGCAGTGACATAGTGTTGATTTAGCAGCAGCATGAGGAGACCACAGAGTGGCAAGGTGACATAGTGTGGAGGTAGCAGCAGCATGAGGAGGCCACAGAGTTGGCCAGTGACGGAATTGTGAGTTTGCAGCAGCATGAGGATACCACAGAGTGGCAAGGTGACATAGTGTGGAGGTGGCAGCAACATGAGGAGGCCACAAACTGGCAAGGTGACATAGTGTGGAGGTGGCAGCAGCAGCATGAGGAGGCCATAGAGTGGCACAATGATAGAGTGAGGAGGTGGCAGCAGCATGCATGAGGAGACCACAGAGTTGCCCAGTGACATAGTGGGGAGGTGGAATTAGCAGCAGCATGAGGAGACCACAGAGTGGACCATTTACATAGTGTGGAGGTGGCAGCAGCATGAGGAAGCCACAGAATGGCCCAGTGACATAGTGTTGATTTAGCAGCAGCATGAGGAGACCACATACTGGCAAGGTGATATAGTGTGGAGGTGGCAGCAGCAGCATAAGGAGGCCACAGAGTAGCCCAGTGACATAGTGTTGAGTTATCAGCAGCAGCGTGAGGAGGCCAGAGTGGCGCAGTGACATAGTGTTGATTTAGCAGCAGCATGAGGAGACCACTGAGTGGCAAAGTGACACAGTGTGGAGGTGGCAGCAGCAACAGCATGAGGAGGCCACAGACTGGCAAGGTGACATAGTGTGAGGTGGCAGCAGCAGCATGAGAAGACCACAGAGTGGACCAGAGACAGAGTTATAGGTTGGCGGAAGCATGAGGAGACCACAGAGTGGCAAGGTGACATAGTGTGTAGGTGGCAGCGGCATGAGGAGACCATTGAGTGGCACATTGACATAGTGTGGAGGTGGCAGCAGCAGAATGAGGAGACCACAGAGTGGCCCAGAAACAGAGTTGTGAGTTGGCAGCAGCATGAGGAGGCCACAGAGTGGCACAATGACAGAGTCTGGAGGTGGCAATAACAGTACCCGCTGATGATAGTGGGTGTAAGAAGGAGCACTTGGCATCAGATGTATGGCATCAGGCGGGTGGCAGCATCAAAATAGTAGCTGAGGCAGGTAGCCAGAAGAAACCGGTCTCTTTTATCAAGGTTTGGTTGAGGCAACATAAATGATCTAATCGTATGCATCAGGCATTGGTGGGTGGAAATCCTGGCTGATCCACACCTGATTCATCTTGACAAAGGTCAGTCTCTCCACATTTTGGGTCGACAGGCGAGTTCTCCTTGGGGTAACTATAGCCCCTGCCACACTAAACACCCGCTCTGATGCCACACTACTGGCCGGGAAGGACAGCTTTTCCAGGGCAAATTTGGCCACAAATCCAGTTTGGCTGCCCAGTAGTCCAGCGGATCTTCAATGACGGCTGGCAGGGTGCACTCCAAGTATGCAACCACCTGCTGGTTCAGGTTCTGCTCTATGTCTAGCTTCTGGTGAGTAGTTTCTTCACTATGCGGGTGGAGAAAGCTGCTCATCAGCGACTCTAGACTTAGGCTGCTGCTGATGGAGCTGTTAATGCTCTTGCCACCACCCCCTAGCAGCCATGGCAGTGTTACGTGAATGCAGAGGGGCCCCCCAGTAAGACCTGTGAAAGGATGGACGATGGCGCAGATAGGCAACTGACTACATAGGATGTCTCTATAGTAGTTCAGTTTGTCCTCCCTCTCAGCAGGTGTAAAAAAGCCCCCATTTTGGACAGGTAACATGGTGGAGAGCCAGTTGTCTTCCCTCTGCCGAATGGTGACAATTCGGCTGTCACTATGCAAGCAACTGAGCATGCATCGGAAAATTTGCGCAAGTGACTCGGATGGACTCCCTGCCTCCATCTCTACTGCATACTGCCACCGTGTATCTGGGTCCTCTGCCTCCTCTTCCTCTTCTCCCTCTTTCTCCTCCGGCTGCTCCTGCTCCTCATCTCCTGTCACCTATGTTGGAAAACCACCCATTTCGCTACACATTGCTTGTGCTCCAATGTCCTCCTCCTCCTCCAGTTCAGCCCCCACAGGGCTCATGTAGCCTTGAGAAATAGGCGCTGTGTCTTCAGTCCCCTGACCAGCCAGATTTATCAGCATCTTTTCCAGGACTTGAATCAGCGTTGACACCATGTTCTTCCCGTTGTCGGTCAAAATGGTTCAGATTTTGAGTTGTTGAGAAAGCCAGGATTAAATTTCTTGATGAAGGATGCGGAGCAGTTCCTCCCCTGTGTGACTCCGTATGCCCAGGAAAACGAGGTGCAGAACAGTGTGACACCGCCGTGCCCTGCACATGTGGTATTTTTATTTATTTATCCCTGGCGAATGACAAATAAAGTGGCCTCCTCAAAGTGCCCGAGTAAACGGCAGGTGTCATGCATGAGCTGCCACTGGCTGACATTGAAGTTACACAGGGGAGTACCTCTGTCCGCCTGTATCATCAAGAAATGGTTTATGGCATTTCTTTATTCGTATAGTCAGTCCAAAATATGGAGGGTGGAATTCCAACGGGTGGAAAAGTTGCATATTAGCCTATGATTTGGGGATGCCATTCTGCCGCTGCAGCTCAAGGAGGGTGTGCTTTGCAATGTGCGAGTGGCTGAATGCATGCAAAGTTTCCTGGCCATTTTTAGGATGTCTTGCAGATGAGTGGAAGACTTCAGGAAACGCTCAACAACCCGATTGAATACGTGTCCCATGCAGGGGGCATGGCTCTTCCCTCCTTGACGCAGCGTTGACACCATGTTCTTCCCGTTGTCGGTCAACATGGTTCCGATTTTGAGTTGTCGAGAAAGCCAGGATTCTATTTCTTGATGAAGGATGTAGAGCAGTTTCTCCCCTGTGTGACTCCGTACGCCCAGGAAAACGAGGTGCAGAACATTGTGACACCGCCGTGCCCTGCACATGTGGAAATTTTCTCAATTCACCACACAACGGCTAATAAGCCCCTTTCCCCCCAATAATTCCCCCTAAAAAAGGCTTTAGAACATATAACTGCACTGCTGAATGGAAAATAATACTTTTTGTTTTCCACTAATGCACCCCAAAAAAGGCTGTAATTTTCTCACTTCACAACACTACTGCTAAGTCCATTTTTCCCCCCACTAATTCCCCCCCCCCCAAAAAAAAGGCTTTAGAACATAGAACTGCACCGCTGAACGGCAAATAATACTTTTTGTATTCCAGTAATACACGCCCCAAAAAGGCTGTAATTTTCTCACTTCACCACACAACGGCTAATAAGCCCTTTTTTTCTACTAATATACCCCAAAAAAGGCTTTAGAATATATAACTGCACCACATAAGGGGTAATAAGATGTGCAAATATTTCCTAGTAATACACCCTGTCAGTGTAGCAAGGTATAATAGGATTGTTCCTATTACCCAGGCTGTAAACTCCCCTATTTGACCCTGTTCTGTTTCAGTACTGTGGAGTAATTCCTCCCTATCCTTTCCCTACACTTCTAATGCTCTTTCCCTGAACTTCTATTTAGCAAAATAAAAGTTGTCAAGTCATTCCTAGCACTTTCCCTAGCGACTGCTAACGTCTCTCCCTGCACTTAGTACACTGGAAAATGGCTGAATCCAAAATGGTTGAGGCTATTTATAGGGCTGTGACATCACAGGGCTGGCTGACTGCTGATTGGCTGCATGCATGTCATTGTGGGTTATCCCTCGTTTCCAGAGTTCTTTGCTCCATGTCCTAACTTGTGCAGCAGCCATTTTAGGAAAAAATGTGATTCGTTACCAGAAAGTGTCAGGAAATTCGGATTCAGTGCCAATCTAATTTTTCCTGAAATTCGGATTCCACTCTGTATACACACTTAGGGCTCATGCACACAAACTTATTTTCTTTCCGTGTCCGATCCGTTTTTTTGTGGACTGTATGCGGAACCATTCACTTCTATAGGTCCACAAAAAAAAAACTAAAGTTACTCCGTGTGCATTCCGCTTCCGTATGTCCATATTTCCGTTCTGCAAAAATGAATAGAACATGTCCTATTATCGTCAGCATTACGGACAAGGACAGTACAGTTCTATGAAGGGCCAGCTGCACAACGGATGTCATGCGTATTTTTTGCAGATCCATTTTTTGTGCACCGCAAAATACATACGGTCGTGTGCATGAGCCCTTACACAGAGAATGCTACCAATCAATCATAATACAGAAGTCAGGAAGAGAAGAAATTTAAAGGTGTAAAATGCAAGTTTTACTGAATCTTTTCCCACAAAAACATAATCCGCTCAGCTTTTTCTGCTCTATAAGATACTGTCTGCATATTGCACTGCACTTTGTGGTGACAGGTCCTCTATACATTACATATGTGCTACTTTTACCTGTCACAACACAGTTATGCTCAGGTTAAAGATGAGTAAATTGATTCTAAACTTATTGGATTTGTCATGAATTTCACAAAAATTCTTCTTCCAAACGAATCCAAAGTTTTGATGACTCGCTTGGCAAAACAGCGACTACCATTTTACCCTCACTAGTGTATTGAATTTTAAATAATTTAGTACACTAGTGAGTGAAACAGAGTAGGGATGATTAGAGATGAGCGAATCGAAGCTGACAAAGTGGAATTTGTTCAGAATTTCAGGAAAAATTTGATTCGCACCGAATGCGAATTTCCTCCCTAATCAATTTTTTTCCTAAAATGGCTGCTACACGTGTGAGGAGGTGGAGAAAGGAACTCTGGGAAAGTAGTATCACCCATAATGCCATGCATGCAGCCAATCAGCAGCCAGACAGACCTGTGATGTCACAGACCTATAAATAGCGCAGCAATCTTAGAATCTGCCATTTAACAGTGCATTTAGTGCAGGTAGAGATGTCTGCAGGCGCTAGGGACAGTGATAGAAAAAACGTCATTGTGCTAAAAAATTTTTACAAGTGAAGGGAAAGATTATTCAAGGTGTAGGGAAAGGATAGGTAGAAATCATTCCACAGCATTTCTGTTGAACAGGGTTTAGTTGGGGAGGTGACAGCCTGGGTAATAGAAACATTCATATTACACTTTGCAGCACTGACTGGGGATCTAAATTGCCATTATACAGCTCTGTAATTCCAGAAAACCGTTCGTATCAGGGTGCAAGTGCTGTTTGATACAGGCATTAACAGGGTTTATTACAAGGCAATATAATTATCTGTAGTAAAGCCTTTTGTGACGTGTATTAGCGCAAAATGAAAAAAGCACATTTACCGCTCTGCGGTGCAGTAAGCTGTTGTAAAGGCTTTTGTGACTTGTATTAGTGCAAAAAGAAAAAATATATTTGACGCTCAGTGGTGCAGTTACTTGTTGTAAAGCCTGTGGGGTGTTTTAATTTCCTTTTTATTTATTTATTGAATCAAACAGTATGTCAGACAGAGAAGTGCCAGGCCCTGCACAGGGGAGAGGCAGAGGCCTAAATGTTTCTGGTGCAGGCAGAGGTCGCAGCAGAGTAAGGGGGCGTGGCAGCAGGGGTCGCTGCGAGAGGCCTGAGCTCCCGGTGTTATCTAGCGGTCGTGTCTTGACCAGCAACCCAGCGGTCCTTGAATAGTCATCCACTCGGTCATCCACTTCGTCCCAAGTGACATCAGACACCCCCCGCCAAGAGTCAGTGGGTTCCTCTGACACAACGCTTAGTTGGCATAGCCCGGGAGCAGTCTGCGTGCCCCCACATGTCCTGAACCTTCCTCTGGCATTTTCAGTTCCCTCACCGCGAGAAGTATTATATGCTGTAGGCTCGGGTCCACTTTTCAGCGAGGAGAAGCTACTAGAGGGCAGTCAGCAGCTACTGCCCAGCCAAGATCTGGCGGATACATCTGCCGCTTCCTCCGCTGGGCGGGCAAGTAGTGATGAGGAGAGTGGCATGGGAGCTGGTGTTGCGAACGGTCAGGCCCCTGACCCAGAGACGGTTGAGGAGGACATCAGTGAGGTTCAGACAGCACTCAATGATGATGATGTAGCACTTGGAAGCCGGGTGACAAAGGGGCTTAATTATCATCAGGAGAAAAGGGTGGCAGCTTGCCCGTGAGCCAGCGGCGGAGCCAGCAAGTCGCTAGTGTGGCCGGGAGTCAGCAGGGTGGCAGCAGTGGGAGGTCGGGAGCCAAACATGCCAGGGGTAGACCCCCTGCTTTGCGAGATCCTACCTGCCCGGGAAGTAGCGGTGCAGTGGTTCAAGGAGTCAGCGGCGATAGCAGTCAGTCTGTGCGTAGTGTTGGGGGTAAAATCACCTATTCAGCAGTTTGGCAGTTTTTTTTAAGCCTCCAGAGGGGGTGAACTTGGCCGTATGTAGAATCTGTGGGCAGAAGGTAACGCGTGGCCAGGGTGCAAATGTTGGCACTACGGCCCTGCGTCAACATATTCAGTATCGCCAGTGGCCTGGGAGAACCGTGGCTCCAATGTGGTGGTCCAGCCTGCCACAGCAACCGCTGCATCACCCAGTGGCACACACACGGTTCAGGCAGTCAAGGCTCCACCACCTCAGCCGAAGGGAGCTGTCTGTTATTTCCATCATCTGCTGGTCCCGATGCTGCTGCTCCTCCTCATCACTCATTCCGTCAGCAATCAATCACCGAAGCGATTGCCAAGAGACAACAGTATGCTTGCACTCATCCATCGGAGCAGTAGCTGAACATGCTCCTGTCCACGTTGCTGGTGCTGCATTCCTTCCCTTTTCAAGTGGTGGACTCTGTACCTTTCAGCGAACTAATGGCTTGTGGTTGTCAAGCAGTTCCTGAATTCTTTCACCCATCTGCAAGACATCATTAAAATGGCCAAGAAACTTTGCACGCATTTCAGCCACTCATACACCGCGAAGCACACCCTCCTTGAGCTGCAGCATCAGAACGGCATCCCCCAACATAGGCTTATATGCAACGTTTCCACCCATTGGAATTCCACCCTCCATATGTTGGACCGACTGTACGAACAGAGAAAAACCATAAACGATTTCAAGATGATCCAAGTCGACAGGAGTACTCCCCTGTGTAACTTCAATGTCAGCCAGCGGCAGCTCATGTGTGACACCTGCCGTTTGCTCAGGCCCTTTGAGGATGCTATGTTATTTGTCAGTCGCCAGGACTATGGGATGAACTAAGTCATTCCACTGCTTCATGTCCTGGAACAGATGCTGGTAAATCTGGCTGGTCAGGGTACTGGACACGTGGTGCCTAGATCTCACGGTTACATGAGCCCTGTGGGGGCTGAACTGTTGGATGAGGAGGACTTCAGAGCACAAGCAATGTGTAGCGAAATGGACGGTTATTCTACACAGGTGACAGGAGAGGAGGAGCAGGAGCAGACGGAGGAGCAAGAGGGAGATGAGGAAGAGGAGGCAGATGACCCAGGCACACCGTGGCAGTATACAGTGGAGATGGAGGCAGGGAGTCCCTCCGAGTCACTAGCGCATATGGCCGCTGCCTGCTCACTTGCTTGGGTAGTGACAGCCGAATTTTCACCATTCGGCAGAGTGATGACTTCTGGCTCTCCACCTTGTTGGAACCTCGCTACTGGTCCAAAATGGGGGCCTTTTTTTTCACCAACTGAGAGGGAGGACAAACTGAACTACTATAGAGACATCCTATGTAGTCAGTTGGCTGCTGCCTATCTGCGCCATCGTCCATACTCTTGCAGGTCTGACCGGGGGGCCCTCTACGCTCACGTTCCACTGTCATGGCTGCTGGGGAGGGGTGAGGTGGCAGGAGCAGTACCAGATCCATCAGCAGCAGCCTGAGCCTAGAGTCGCTGGTGAGCAGCTTTCGTCACCCGCATAGTGAAGAAACTACTACCTAGCAGCTAGACAGAGCAGAACCTGAACCATCAGGTGGTAGCATACATGGACAGCCCCCTTCCACCCCAACTCAAAGATTCGTACTACTGGGCATCCAAACTGGATTTGTGGCCATAACTGACTGTGTTTGCCCTGGAAAAGCTGTCCTGCCTGGCCAGTAATGTGGCATCACAGTGGGTGTTTAGAATGGCGGGGGCCATAGTGACCCCAAGGAGAACTCGCCTGTCCACCCAAAATGTGGAGAGACTGATCTTTATCAAGATGAATCAGGCATGAATCATCCAGGAATTCCACCAACCAATTCCTGATGCATCAGACTAAATCATCCATGGTGCAACACCAACACTTTGACAAAAGAGGCTGATTTCTTCTGGCTACCTGCCTCAGCTATTATTCTGATGGTGCCACCCGTCTGATGCCACACATATGATGCCAAGCGCTCCTTCTTTTACCCACCATCTTCAGCGGGTACTGGTATTGCCACCCATCTCTAAGCTATGTCACCTTAACACTCTGTGGCCTCCTGATGCTGCTGCCACCTCCAGACTCTGTCACTTGGCCACTCTGTGGTCTCCTCATGCTGCTGCCACCTCCACACTCTGTCATTGTGCCACTCTGTAGCATCCTGATGCTGCCCCCACCTCCAGAGTCTGTCATCTCCTCATGCTGCCGATAACTCCAGACTCTGTGATTGGGCCACTCTGTGGTCTCTTCATGCTGCTGCCACCTCCACACTGTCATTTTGCCACTCTGTAGCCTCTTGATGCTGCCACCACCTCCAGACTCTGTCATGGGCCACTCTGTGGTCTCCTCATGCTGCTGCCACCTCCACACTCTGTCATTGTGCCACCCTGTATCCTCCTGATGCTTTTATGAAAGAGGAACAATAGAGCACTGCCAGACCCCATTGTTTATAATGGGACTTGGTGGGGATCTGGCCTGTTTTCGGCATTAGTGCCAGGATTCATATATACAAATACAGCTGCAAGCAGCGGTATTTGTCTGGCCAAATCCTGCCACTAATACCGGAAACAAGCCGGATGCCTGCCTAGTATAATTCTAGTCAATGTACTCCGTCAGGACCAGGTAATATCCAGTTATGCAGAACAGGAGAACAGAACTGCAGAATAGGCTGCCGGAAGAATTTACTGCTAGTGTTAAGCTAGCCTTTCTGTGATTCAATTACAACCCTAGCCAATAAAAAAAGGATAATTTGACTGCACTTTCTGAATACAGCCTTAATAAGGTTTATTTACATCTGGTAGTTTCAACTGGTAGCTTAGTATTATGTATAATATGATAATTCTATTCATGTTGCTGCACTAAGTGGGCTTCTGAATAAGTGGAGTTTAAAGAAGCGGAGTTTAAAGAAACAAGGAGCAAGAAACTAAGGTTTGATAGATTTTCCTTGTATGTTGTTGGCTTGATTCTGGCAAGTTCTCTAACTAAAGCAGTCAGGGTATAAATCTAACTCATGGAATTTACTGTCTTCCTTTACTGTACATCCCCATTTAAACATGTGCTACATGGGCAATTCAACTAAGTGTGTGTTCTGTGCAATGTATGCATGCCTTGAAGAGCCATTTGAGGGTGAATACATTTGAACTAGATGCAAGCATGCTGCATATTTGAAAGCCCAGTTCTTGGATCTAAATAGGCAGCTTGAAAATACTTAGGAGCACTGCAAACCTGGAGAGAGGCTTAGACCTCACTGTGCAAGCAATGACTAGGGTCAGTAAAATGGAGGTGGGAGGAGGAGGGTAAGATCAGCAGTTGAGTTAATATAGGAAATAGGGGTAGAGAGAAAAGTGCCAGGGAGGCTAGTCCTGAGCTGGAGCGCCCTAGTAAACATACCTGTTTGGCTGATATACAGTGCTGCCCATAATTATTCATACCCCTGGCAAAGTTTGACTTAAAGTTACTTTTATTCAACCAGCAAGTAATTTTTTGATGGGAAATCACATAGGTGTCTCCCAAAAGATAATTAGACAATGTACAAGAGGCATTATTGTGGAAAGAAAACATTTCTCAGCTTGTATTTACATTTGAGCAAAAAGTGTCCAGTCTAAAATTATTCATACCCTTCTCAATAATCAATAGAAAAGCCATTATTGGCTATTTCAGCATTTAAATGCTTCCTATAATTGTTGACCAGCTTTTTGCATGTATCCACAGGTATTTTTGCCCATTCATCTTTAGCAATGAGCTCCAAATCTTTCAGGTTGGAGGGTCTTCTTGCCATCACCCTGATCTTTAGCTCCCTCCACATATTCTCAATTGGATTCAAGTCTGGACTCTGGCTGGGCCACTTCAAAACTTTTATTTCTTAGCCACAAAAGGGTGTAACAATAGAAAGGGGCAGGCCGTCACCCGACCACTTCCTTCATGTAACAAACACACAGAAAGTGATGATATACAGGAAGTGATGATGCAGGAAGATGATAAACCACCATCACTTCTTCAATACAATACAATCACATAGCCAGCTAACAAAACACATGTATACAATAATCTCCCATTACCACTGGAGTGAACTTTATCAAGCCTTGCTCAGTGATCAATGGCCAATAAAGTTACTATGATCCTCATGCATTTTTATTTACAGGACAACATCATTATCTCCAGCAGTTGATCAGGCGCATATTGTTCTCTTAACAAATGCATCCACACCAAGCCAATAAATCCACGTCTTGCACAGGGGCCCTAGCCAGCGCCCATACATTCGCCAAGAAAACACTGCTCCACCGAACACATCAGCCTACCCCGGCCCATAGCCCAGCGCATAGCACATGGACCATTCACCGCCCCCGGCAGCTGTGTCTCCACATACACAGGAAGATATCCACTCCAATGGTTTACCCTGACACTGAGAGACATGATGACAATACACAATATATTAAAAACACATCCTAATAAAATTTACACAACAGTGGAAGTTCAAAGGGATATAAACACTGAAAAAATAATACTTGGTGTAATCTATAGATCCCTAACATCACAGAGGAGATAGAAGCTCAACTGTATAACCAAATTGAGCGAGCTGCACAGGCTGGTACAGTGGTCATAATGGGAGATTTTAACTTCCCAGGCAATGACTGGGGTCATGGTTCTGCCTCAACCACAAAGGGGAGAAAATTCCACAACTTGTTAAATGACAAATTTATGGGCCAGTTTATAGAAGCTTCCACTAGGGGCAATGCTCTGTTGGATCTCATAATTTTTAATGATGCAGAGCTTATTGGAAATGTCACTGTTCGAGAAACACTAGGTAATAGTGACCACAATATAATTATATTTCCCCTACACTATAAGAAGCAAACTCTGTCAGCCACAGCAAAAAAACTGAATTTTAAAAAGGCTAATTTCCATGGGTTGAGGGCAGCATTTCGGGCATAGACTGAAAGGAGATACTGTCACATAATAACACTGAGGATAAATGGGAGAGCATTAAATGCAGATTAAGTAATTGCACAAAAAATTGTATTCCTTTAGGTAACAAGTAAAAACGGCAAAAATTAAACCCCCCATGGCTTATAGCTACTGTAAAAAGGGCAATAAATGACAAAAAAAGGGCATTTAAAAAATACAAATCTGATGGGTCAGATATAGCCTTTGAAGTTTAAAAAGGGCTTAACAAAATCTGTAAAAAGGAGATGAAATTAGCAAAACTACAAAACGAACAGCAGGTGGCAAAAGAGAGCAAAACAAATCCCAAAAATTATTTAAATATATAAATGCTAAAAAAAAAAAGGTCTGAGCAGGTAGGACCCCCTAAATAATGGTAAAGGGGGGTAGTCACTGAAGATAAGGAAAAAGCAGAGATACTAAATGTTTAGATGGATTACACCCAAGAGTTCTTAAAGAGCTCAGTTCAATCATTGATGTGCCCCTGTTTATAATATTAAAGATTCTCTAGGTACTGGTACAGTGCCAAGTAATTGGCACAGCGCAAATGTGGTGCACATATTAAAAAAAGGATCTAGATCCTCCACAGGTAGTTATAGACCAGTTAGTTTAACTTCTGTTGTAGGAAAATTGTTTGAAAGACTCTTAAGGGTCTTAAGAGTATGTGACTCTAAATACAGTTGCAAGAAAAAGTATGTGAACCCTTTGGACTGATATGACTTTCTGCACAAATTGGTCATAAAATGTGATCTGATCTTTATCTAAGTCACAACAATAGACAATTACAGTCTGCTGAAACTAATGAAACACAAGGAATTAAATGTTACCATGTTTTTATTGAACACACCATGTAAACATTCACAGTGCAGGTGGAAAAAATATGTGAACCCCTAGACTAATGACATCTCCAAGAGCTAATTGGAGTGAGGTGTCAGCCAACTTGAGTCCAATCAATGAGATGAGATTGGAGGTGTTGGTTGCAGCTGCCCTGCCCTATAAAAAACACACACCAGTTCTGGGTTTGCTTTTCACAAGAAGCATTGCCTGATGGGAATGATGCCTCGCACAAAAGATCTCTCAGAAGACCTACGATTAAGAATTGTTGACTTGCATAAAGCTGGAAAGGGTTATAAAAGTATCTCCAAAAACCTTGCTGTTCATCAGTCCACGGTAATACAAATTGTCTATAAATGGAGAAAGTTCAGCACTGCTGCTACTCTCCCTAGGAGTGGCCGTCCTGTAAAGATGACTGCAAGAGCACAGCGCAGACTGCTTAATGAGGTGAGGAAGAATCCTAGAGTGTCAGCTAAAGACTTACAAAAGTCTCTGGCATATGCTAACATCCCTGTTAGCGAATCTACGATACGTAAAACACTAAACAAGAATGGATTTCATGGGAGGATACCACAGAGGAAGCCACTGCTGTCCAAAAAAACATTGCTGCACGTTTACAGTTTGCACAAGAGCACCTGGATGTTCCACAGCATTACTGGCAAAATATTCTGTGGACAGATGAAACCAAAGTTGAGTTGTTTGGAAGAAACACACAACACTATGTGTGGAGAAAAAGAGGCACAGCACACCAACATCAAAACCTCATCAGAACTGTGAAGTATGGTGGTGGGGGCATCATTTTTTGGGGCTGCTTTGCTGCGTCAGGGCCTGGACGGATTGCTATCATCAAAGGAAAAATGAATTCCCAAGTTTATCAAGACATTTTGCAGGAGAACTTAAGGCCATCTGTCCACCAGCTGAAGCTCAACAGAAGATAGGTGTTGCAACAGGACAACGACCCAAAGCATAGAAGTAAATCAACAACAGAATGGCTTAAACAGAAGAAAATACGCCTTCTGGAGTGGCCCAGTCAGAGTCCTGACCTCAACCCGATTGAGATGCTGTGGCATGACCTCAAGAAAGTGATTCACACCAGACATCCAAAGAATATTGCTGAACTGAAACAGTTCTGTAAAGAGGAATGGTCAAGAATTACTCCTGACCGTTGTGCACGTCTGATCTGTAACTACAGTAAACTTTGGTTGAAGTTATTGCTGCCAAAGGAGGTTCAACCAGTTATTAAATCCAAGGGTTCACATACTTTTTCCACCTGCACTGTGAATGTTTACATGGTGTGTTCAATAAAAACATGGCAACATTTAATTCTTTGTGTGTTATTAGTTTAAGCAGACTGTGATTGTCTATTGTTGTGACTTAGATGAAGATCAGATCACATTTTATGACCAATTTGTGCAGAAATCCAAATAATTCTAAAGGGTTCACATACTTTTTCTTGCAACTGTAATATTATAATATAAGTAATAACCAACAATTGCCAAGGACAGAAGTTGTCATACTAACCTGATTTGTTGTTATGAAGAGGTGAGTAGAAGCCTGGACAGAGGTACGGCTGTGGATGTAGTGTTTCTGGATTTTGCAAAGGCTTTTGATACTGTCCCTCATAGACGTTTAATAGGTAAAGTAAGGTCTATAGGCTTGGAAAGTATAGTTTGTAATTTGATTGAAAACTGGTTAAAGGACCATGTCCAGAGAGTTGTGGTCAATGATTCCTATTCAGAATGGTCCCGGGTTATAAGTTGTGTACCCGAAGGTTCAGTGCTGGGTCCTCTATTATTTAATTTATTTGTTGATGATATTGAGGACGGGATTAATAGCACCATTTCTATTTTTGCAGATGACACTAAGCTTTGTTGTACTGTGCAGTCTATGGAAGATGATCATAAATGCAAGCTGACTTGAACACTCTGAGTGATTGGGCATCAACTTGGCAAATGAGGTTCAATTTGGATAAATGTAAAGTTATGCATCTTGATAGTAATAATCTCTGTGAATCATATGTCCTAGGGGATGTAACACTGGAAAAGTCACTTATAGAGAAGGATTTGGGTGTCCTTGTAGATGGTAGATTAAATAACAGCATACAATGTCAATTAGCTCCTTCTAAGGCTACCAGGATATTGTCATGCATTAAACGAGGCATGGACTCGCGGGGCAAGGATGTAATATTACCACTTACAAGGTGTTGGTGCGACCTCATCTGGAATATGCAGTTCTTTACTTGGCACCAGTCCATAGATTGTCAACTCTGATCCACGACACATGTGGCTGGGCATTCAGGCCATCTCTAACTATAAGCTCAGCAATTCCACACAGACAGCCATGACTGTGTCCTCCCTCAATGAGCTAAATGATTTTTACGCTCGTTTTGACAAGAACAACAAGGAAAAGTCTGCCAAAACCCTACCCTCTGATGTCTGCCATACCCTCACTATCATAGATGTCCATAACTCACTGAGCAATATCAACTCTCGAAAGGCTGCTGGCCCTGACGGCATTTATGGACGTGTGCTTCATGCATGTTCTGAACAGCTTGCAGTGGTCTTTATTGACATCTTTAACCGAATGCTTGCCCAGGCAGTAGTACCAGCGTGCTTCAACACCACCTCTATTGTGCCAGTGCCGAAACACTCAACACCAATGTGTTTGAACGACTATCGCACTGTAGCACTCACAGTTATGAAGTGCTTTGAGCGACTGGTCCTGGCACACCTCAATCTATGCTTGCCCCCCCACACTGGATACTCACCAATTTGCTTATCAAAGTAAAAGGAGTACAGAGGATGCTGTATCTACACACACCTGTACACACACCTGTACTCTCACACCTGGATAACAAGAATACTTATGAAAGAATGCTGTTTGTTGATTTCAGCTCAGCATTCAATACAATCATTCCCTCCAAGTTGGTCACTAAACTTGTGGATCTTAGAAACAGCAACCCTATCATTAACTGGATCATGGACTTTTTGACCAACAGACCCCAGCATGTTAGGTCAGGAAATAACTGTTCCACCACCATCACACTCAACACTTGCACTCCACAGGGCTGTGTGCTGAGAATGTTCCTCTACTCCCTTTTCACCTATGACTGCAGACCTAGGTATGGATCCATTTCCATCATAAAGTTTGCAGGTGACACCACGGTGATTGTTTTCATCACTGACAACGTTGAGTCTGACTATAGGGAAGAGGTAAAGCATCTAGCTGTGTGGTGCGCTGACAATAACCTGCTCCTGAATACCAGCAAAACAAAAGAGCTCATTGTGGACTTCAAAAAGGAGAAGAGAAACACACATGACCCCATCCACATAAATGGAATGGCTGTTAAACGGTTTCCAGCTTTAAGTTCCTGGGGACCTACATCTCTGAGAATCTGTCCTGGTCAACCAACATCTCTATGTCAATATGGTGGGACTGCGCTGCTCCTCATTCATACAGAGTTTTTTTTCCTCGAATGCAGGAAGTATACTGCGATTTAATCTAGAGGTGTCTGTCTTGAGCCGGATTAAGTGAATACCTGCATTCGAGGAAAAAAAAGCTCCGTGTGAATGAGGAGCAGCGCGGTCCCATCATATTGACATTTTATAATTGTGAAGAACCCACTTCATTCAAGGAGACCAGCAGCGCAAGTACCATTGAAACCTAGTGACTAATTTTTACTTTTTTATTGAACCAACATCTCTAGCCTGGTGAAGAAGGCACATCAGCACCTCTTTTTTTTTTAAGACACTGAATAAAAACCACCTGTCTGCTGACATACTGGGTAACTTCTATCGCTGTGCGATAGAGAGCATCCTGACCAACTGTGTTAGAGTCTGGTATGGGAATTGCACTGTTGCTGACCGCAAGGCACTGCAGCGGGTGGTGAAAACTGCACAACGCATTATAGGGACTCCACTTCCTGCTGCTATTGAAGATGTTCACAAGAAGAGATGTTTATGTCAGGCACGCATCATTCTTAGGGACTCCTCTCATCTCTAAAACCAGCAGGTTTAGGAACAGTTTCTTCCCCACAGCTGTTACCCTACTGAACTCAGTTCCCCGGCTCCGCTGATCCTTTTCATCCACACTCACTTAACCCTCTACATTTCTCCTCCCCTCCATTCTTCCCAATGACCATGATCATGACTGTAATTCATTCTCAACATTCACGGTATGTTCATATTGGTTACTGCTATAGTTGGGACCCTGTCATAGCATAAGTCTCTGTTATAGTACGTACTTACTCTTATAGTACGTACACTTACATTGTTCACTATTATATTATGTTGATAGCGCTACTCTTTCACTTCTGGAGCTATATTCATAGCATTCTACACATCTGTTTACTATACATCTGTAAATTTGCATATACGTAGCACATCTGTATACTTGTTCATTGTACATCTGTATACTTGTTCATAGTAAATCTGTATATTTGCTGTCTGTATAGCAATATAGAAACAGTTCATATGTATATCTGTATATATGTATACATCAGCACATCTGCATATCTGTACAGTGAGAACAGATGTATTTGAACACCCTGCGATTTTGCAAGTTCTCCCACTTAGAAATCATGGAGGGGTCTGAAATTCACATTGTAGGTGCATTCCCACTTTGAGACACAGAATAAAAAAAATAAAAAAAAATCAGGAAATCACATTGTATGATTTTTTATTTATTTATTTGTCTTGCACTGCTGAACATAAGCATTTGAACACCTGAGAAACAGCAAGAATTCTGGCTTTCAAAGACCTCTTACTGTGCCTTTAAAAAGTCCACCTCTACTCTACTAATTAATCTAACTTATTAGCACCTGTCTGAGCTCTTTAAAGACACCTGTACACCCCACAGTCAGTCAGACGCCAACTACTACCATGGGCAAGACCAAAGAGCTGTCAAAAGACACCAGAGACAAAACTGTGGACCTCCACAAGGCTGGAAAGGACTACAGGGCAATTGCCAAGCAGCTTGGTGAAAATCGATCAACTGTTGGAGCAATTGTTAGAAAATGGAAGAGGCTAAAGACAACTGTCAGTCTCCCTCGGACTGGCGCACTATGCAAGATCTCACGACGTGGGGTAACACTGATGATAAGAAAGGTGAGGAATCAGCCCAGAACTGCAAGGGAGGAGCTGGTCAATGACATGAATAGAGCTGGGACCACAGTTTCAAAGGTCACTGTCGGTAGAACACTACGCCATCATGGTTTCAAATCATGCATTGCACGGAAGGTTCCCCTGCTCAAGTCATTACATGTCCAGGCCTGTCTAATTTGAAGTTTGCCAATGACCATCTAGATGATCTAGATGAGGCATGGGAGAAAGTCATGTGGTCAGATGAGACCAAAGTAGAACTTTTTGCTCTAAACTTCACTCGTAGTGTTTGGAGGAAAAAGAAGGATGAGTTGCATCCCAAGAACACCATTCCTACTGTGAAGCATGGGGGTGGTAACATCATGCTTTGGGGTGCTTTTCTGCGAAGGGGAAGGACGACTGCACTGTATTAAGGATAGGATGAATGGGGCCATTTATTGTGAGATTTTGAGCAACAACCTCCTTCCCTCAGTCAGAGCATTGAAGATGGGTCATGGTTGGGTCTTCCAACATGACAACTACCCAAAGCACACAGCCAGGAAAACCAAGGAGTGGCTCTGTAAGATGCATATCAAGGTTCTGGAGTGGCCTAGCCAGTCTCCAGACCTAAATCCAATAGAACATCTTTGGAGGTAGCTGAAACTCTGTGTTGCTCAGAGACAGCCCCGGAACCTGACAGATCTAGAGGAGATCTGTGTGAAGGAGTGGGCCAAAATTCCTGTTGCAGTGTGTGTAAACCTGGTCAAGAACTATAGGAAACGTTTGACCTTTTTAATTGCAAACAAAGTCTTCTGTACCAAATATTAACACTGATTTCCTCAGGTGTGCAAATACTTATGTTCAGCAGTGCAAGATAAATCAATTCTTTAAACATCATACAATGTGATTTCCTTTTTTTTTTTTTCATTCTCTCAGAATGGGAATGCACCTATAATGTGAATTTCAGACCCCTCCATGATTTCTAAGTGGGAAAACGCAGGGTGTACAAATACTTCTGTTCCTCACTGTATATATGTATACATTAGTACATCTGTATATTTGTCCATAGTACATCTGTATATTGCTCTCTATATAGCAATATAAAAACCTGTATACTTAATTTATCTGTACATAATCTGTACATAACTATTCCTACACTATCCTTATCTGTATATAACTTGTTTTTTTATTGCACTTGCTGCTCTTTGCACTTCTATTTGATCTAACAGTATGTCAGACAGGGAAGTGCTAGGCCCTGCAGAGCTAGGCCATGGCAGCAGGGGTCACTTTGAGAGGCCTGAGCTCCCAGTGTCAGCTAGTAGTTGTTTCTTGACCAGTAACCCAGCGGTTCTTGAATGGTTGACTCGATCTTTGACTTTGTCGCAAGTGACATTAGACAACCCCAGCCAAGAATCAGTATGTTTCTCAGACACAACCCTTAGTTGGCATAGCCCAGGAGCAGGCCCTGTGCCCTCAACCTGCCTATGTCCTTTTCTGTTCCCTCAGCCAGAGAAGTAGTATATGCTGTGGTTTCAGCTCCACTATACAGCGAGGACGAGCTACTAGAGGACAGTAAGCAGCTACTGGCAAGCTAAGATGTGGAGGAGATATACGCCGCTTCCTCCACTAGGCGGGAAAGTATTGATGAGGAAAGTGGCGTGGGAGCTGGTGTTGCAAGCAGTCAGGCTCCTGACCCAGAGATGATTGAGGATGACATCAGTGATGTTGTCGGGATTCGAAACCCGTGACCAGCCACATCCCAGGCAGTAGCCCTGCTTACTAGGCTACCGTCCTCTCTGGACATTCCTCCCTGAAGCCTATTAGTTAACCTCAGTCTTGCCAAGCCTTGCTCATTACCCTTGATTCCCCACACCTGGTACTTCCCTATATAAGTCCAGCTGATTATTGAGCTCCTGAGCCTTGATCAAGCTTCTCCTCATCTGCTGCTCTTGCTACTGCTGGAAGTCCACTGCTGACCAGGAATTGCCTACCGACTACTCTTCTGCTTGTCCCTACCAACTGAACTGCTACCACCGTTGCCATCCGGATTGTCTGACCACGCTTACTGCCGCCTGCCCTGACCCACCGCCTGCCTACCGACTACGCCTCTGCCAGACTTCCTGCACCTACTACCTGCCTGCGGTCCTTGCCACTGGGCTCCACTCCTACCTCCAGCAAGCGGTCCTCTGACTCAGATGAGCCTGTAGGATTGTTACAGAATAATCAGCCACACTATGGAGTCCGCAATGGCCACTCTGCGTAAGCAGGTCTCCGAACTTCAAGAATTTGGTACTACATATCAGGAGAAATTTACCCAGCTCCAAGGCGTAGTCCAAAGCCAGCAAAGGGAGATTATTGAACTACAGAGGCAACACCTGGACGTCCGCGGCGCGGCCGCAGACACCCGCATGCCACTCCCATCAAGATTCGGCGGCGACAGACGCCAGTATCGGGGGTTTCTAAACCAATGCCGCATCTACTTTCAGATGTACCCGGCCCCCTTCACCACCGAGAAAAAGAAGGTGCTATTCATGGTCAATCTCCTGACGGAAGAAGCATTAGCATGGGCATCACCTTACGTGGAGACTAACAGTCAGCTCCTGGACAACCTAAACAACTTCATCACCGCCATGAGCCAAGTCTTCGACTACCCCAACCGCTGTGCGACAGCTGAGGCGCGACTACATGGTCTGCGGCAAGGGAGACGCTCTGTCGCCGAATACACCGCCGAGTTTCACCGTTGGGTCACGGACACCACCTGGAACCCAGCGGCACAGAGGAGCCAATTCCGGCGAGGCCTGTCAGAATTAATAAAGGACGAACTCGCCAGAGTTGAGGCCCCGGATGATCTGGATGACTTCATTCAGTTATGCATCCGGATAGATCAAAGACTCTCCGAGAGGAAGAAAGAAAGACTCTGGTCCTCGGACCACAGACCCACTTACTCCTTCTCTTCCAATGCCCAGCGCGACCCTCAATCAGCAACTGAACCTATGCAGGTTGACGCTCTACGTAGGTCTCTATCTACAGCTGAGAAGGACAGACGGCTGGCCGAAAACCTCTGCCTCTACTGTGGGGAGCCGGGTCATTTTGCCATCAAATGTCCTCATAAGATCCGAAAGACTATTGCCGTCACGGAACTAAAGGAGCAACCACAGACTCCAACCCCGCCAGCAGCCCCGGAAAATAACAACACGGTGGCTCATGGATCCCACTTCATCGTTCCCATCCTCATCGACATTGAGGGGCGACAACTCCCCTGTTCAGCGATGTTAGACTCCGGGGCGGGAGGCAACTTCATGGACCTAACCTTCGCCCGCGAAAAGAACATTCCACTGACAATCAAGGCAGCCCCCGTTGACCTGGAAACCGTCGACGGATCCCCACTCTCCTCGGGGCCGGCCACTCACGAGACCACCGAACTACAACTCCTCATAGAACCCGATCACCGCGAAAAGATCCACTTCTCGCTGATCGCTTCCCCGAAGTTCCCGGTGATCTTGGGCATCCCTTGGTTGGCCACCCACAACCCCTCGGTGAACTGGGAAACCCGCTGCATACGATTCCCGTCCGAGTTCTGCTCGCTAAATTGCTCCCACAAAACCGTCCTTCCACCTGAAGACACCACCATCTCAAAACTATCCGTCAAGGATCTGCTACCCCCTCAATACAGCGAGTTCCAGGATGTCTGCGACAAGAAAAACGCAGACAAGCTGCCACCACACCGACCCTACGACTGCCCTATAGAACTGTTGCCCGGGGCCGAAATACCCTTTGGCAGTATCTACCCCCTCTCAGAGCCTGACCTCAAGGCTCTGAAAGAGTACCTGGACGAGGACCTGAGGAAGGGGTTCATCCGGCCCTCTACCTCCCCAGCGGGAGCCCCCTTTTTTTTCGTAGAGAAAAAAGACTCCTCCTCCTAGACTACAGAAAGCTTAACAACATAACCATAAAAAAACGGTACCCGCTCCCACTAATTTTAGAACTTCTCGAGAGACTTCGGGCAGCGAAGATCTTCACTAAACTCGACCTTCGAGGGGACTACAACCTCGTCCGAATCCGCCCTGGGGACGAATGGAAGACCTCCTTCCGGACACGTTATGGTTATTTCGAGTACCTGGTCATGCCTTTCGGACTCTGCAATGCTCCCGCCACCTTCCAGCACTTCATTAACGACGTCCTCAGGGACATGCTGGATCTGTTTGTAGTCGTTTACCTGGACGACATCTTGATCTTCTCTGAAGACCTCGAGCAGCACCGCGAAAAAGTCTGCAGGATACTGCAGAGACTCCAACAGAACTCTCTCTATATCAAGCTAGAGAAATGCGAGTTTGAGCGAACCACCACTCAGTTCCTCGGATACATCATCTCCCCTGAGGGCCTAAGTATGGATCCGGGGAAGGTCCAAGCTGTAATGAACTGGCCCGTTCCGAGAAACGAGAAGGAGATACAAAGATTCATTGGCTTCGCCAACTTCTATCGGAAGTTTATCCGGAACTTCTCCAAGGTCATAGCACCAATCACCCAACTCACCAAGAAGGCAGTCCCCTTCTCCTGGACACTGAAGGCCCAGGAGGCCTTCACCAAGTTGAAACTCCTCTTCACTTCTGCTCCAATCCTAATCCACCCGAACCCCGAGCTGCCATTTACAGTCGAAGTGGATGCATCAGACTCTGCGGTGGGGGCAGTTTTGTCACAACGGACAGGGGAGAGGATGCTATTACACCCGTGCGCATATTTCTCCCGCCAGATGTCCCCCTCTGAGAAGAACTATGACATCGGGAACAAAGAACTACTGGCGATCAAGGATGCCTTCTCCGAGTGGAGCCACCTGCTGGAGGGAGCCACCAACCCCATAATCGTACTAACTGACCACAAGAACCTCGAGTTCATCCGCAGCGCTAAGAGACTCTCAGCCAGACAGGCCAGATGGAGCCTATTCTTTTCCCGCTTCAACTTTCTCATCACCTATCGCCCCGTATCAAAAAACGGCAAGGCTGACGCCCTCTCCAGAATGTTTTCCGAGCCCTCACAGAGTAACAAGGGCCAAAAATAACATCCTACCCGAGAGAAGGGTCATAGGGGCCACCTACTCTAAAGAACTCCTGGGCACAATCAAAGAAGGATATGAAAATGACCCCTTCCTCTCCCACCCCACAGGGAATGTCAGCCTTACGTTTAAGAACGGTCATTGGTTTCATCAGGACCTACAACTATATGTACCAGAAATCGCACGGCTCGAAGTGCTCAAACTCAACCATGACTCCAAGGTGGCCGGCCATTTTGGCACAAGAAAGACCCAGGAGCTTCTCTCCCGCTCCTTCTGGTGGCCAACATACAAGGAGGACATCAAGAGGGACATCTCCTCATGCACGGTCTGTGCCCGCAATAAGACTCCTCGTTCCTCTCCTGTGGGTCTGTTACAACCCCTCCCGATTCCCTCCCGCCCCTGGGGCTCCATCTCCATGGACTTTGTGGTAGATCTTCCTCCTTCAAAAGGGATGAACACCATCCTGGTCGTGGTCGACCGTCTCACCAAGATGGCCCATTTCATCCCCTACAAAGGCCTACCCACAGCCAAACAGACGGCCGATCTTATTCTCAGAGAGGTCTTCAGGCTGCATGGGATCCCGGACGACGTAGTCTCCGACCGAGGCGTACAATTTGGCTCAAAGTTCTGGAAGAACTTCTGCCTGGCGCTCGGGGTTAAAGTGAACCTGTCCTCTGCTTTCCACCCTCAGTCAAACGGGCAGACGGAGAGAACTAATCAGACCCTAGAGCAATACCTACGCTGTTTCAGCTCTCACCTGCAGGATGACTGGCTTGATCATCTCCCCACGGCCGAGTTCGCCTACAACAATGCAAGCACAGCCCCTTCTTTGCTAACACAGGCTCGCACCCGGTGTTCATTCCCCACCTACCCGTCGCCTCCACCCTCCCAGCAGTGGCCGAACGCCTAACAACCCTACAGGAGGCACAAAAGAACATTATAGACAACCTCCTGCTTGCCCAGAGGCGCTTTAAACAGGGAGCAGACAGACGTCGCAAACCCACCCCGGGCTTCCATGGTGTGGCTGTCCACCAGGAACCTCAGATTGAAGGTCCCCTCCAAAAAATTTGCCCAAAGATACATGGGTCCGTTCCAGATAACCGCACAAATCAACGAGGTCACGTTCCGGCTCGACCTTCTGGACTCCATTAGGGTGCACCCTGTCTTCCATTGCTCTCTCCTCAAGCCATACGTGGAGAACACCTTCACAGGCCGCCACTCGCCCCCTCCACCACCCGTGAGGGTACAGGGTGAAGAAGAATACGTTGTCGCAAAGATTCTCGACTCCAGGATCCACCGGGGAAGACTACAATACCTAATTGGGTGGGAGGGTTACCCTCCCGAGGATAACTCCTGGGAGTGAGAAGAAAATGTCTATGCCCCCAGACTGGTAAAAGAGTTCCACCAACGGCACCCCGGTAAGCCTGCCCCTGCGGTGCCCGGAGGTCACCTTGGAAGGGGGGGAGTACTGTCGGGATTCGAACCCGTGACCAGCCACATCCCAGGCGGTAGCGCTGCTTACTAGGCTACCGTCCTCTCTGGACATTCCTCCCTGAAGCCTATTAGTTAACCTCAGTCTTGCCAAGCCTTGCTCATTACCCTTGATTCCCCACACCTGGTACTTCCCTATATAAGTCCAGCCCCTTGCACTCCAGTTTGCTGATTATTGAGCTCCTGAGCCTTGATCAAGCTTCTCCTCATCTGCTGCTCTTGCTACTGCTGGAAGTCCACTGCTGACCAGGAATTGCCTACCGACTACTCTTCTGCTTGTCCCTACCAACTGAACTGCTACCACCGTTGCCATCCGGATTGTCTGACCACGCTTACTGCCGCCTGCCCTGACCCACCGCCTGCCTACCGACTACGCCTCTGCCAGACTTCCTGCACCTACTACCTGCCTGCGGACCTTGCCACTGGGCTCCACTCCTACATCCAGCAAGCGGTCCTCTGACTCAGGTGAGCCTGTAGGATTGTTACAGATGTGCAGACAGTACTCGATGATGATGATGTAGCTGATCACACTTGGGAGCCTGGGTGACAAAGGGGCTTCATCATCATCGGGAGAAGAGGGTGGCAGCTTGCCCATGAGGCAGCAGCGGAGCCAGCAAGTTGCTAGCATGGCCAGGACTCAGCAGGGAGGCAGCAGTGGGAGGTCAGGAGTAGAGTTGGGCTCGCGTTTCGCCCAGCGGTCGTTTTGCGGCGAACTTCACGCGTTCGCGATTCGCCGAACATGCGAACATATGACACATCCATCAGGTGTGACAGACAGCCAATTGAGACGTTTCAGCACATGGACACCCATCCACCCTGTGTTTTGACAGTCTAGGGAGAAGTTGCTGTGTGGAGCAGGGACAGACTGTTAGGGACACCAAATGCTAGCTAATTGGGCCACAAAAGTAGTTTTAAGGACTTGTTTAGGTGTGCTATCTATAGGTGTGTTATACTGAGGGGTGTGATAAACTTATAGTATACTTTCTAACAAAGTATATTATAGTGCATTTGTATTGTGCAGCAGTTGTGTGCGATACAGCAGCTAGATAGTGGGACAAATGCTATTGGAATAACTAATTGCAACCGGTGTGATATACCTGTTTCCCCCCAAAAAAAAACGTATTGAGGCGTGTAATATATCTATAATATACTTTCTAACATAGAAAGTATATAGTGCATTTGTATTGTGCAGCAGTTGTGTGCGGTTCTGCTTTGATACCGCAGGTATATAAATGGACAAGTGCTATTGGAACAACTATTTGCAAGGGGTGTATCATACCAAACTGATTGAGGGGTGCAATATACCTGCTTCTACAAAATACTGATTAAGGGGTTTTATTTACTTGCTTACACAAAATATTGATTAAGGGGTAAGATATACCTGCTTCCACAAAAAACTAATTGAGGGGTGCGATATACCTGCTTCCACCAAATATCGATTAAGGGGTTCTATATACCTGATTTTACAAATTACAGATTGTGGGGTGCGATATACCTGCTTCCACAAAATAGTGATTAAGGTTTTTTTATATACCCGCTTCCACAAAATACTGATTGAGGGGGGCGATATACCTGCTTCTACAAAATATAGATTAGGGGTTCTATATACCTGTTTCCACAAAATTCTGATTGAAGGGTACAATATACCTGCTTCCACAAAATACTGATTAAGTTGTTTGATATGCCTGCTTTCACAAAATACTGATTGAGGGGTGCGATATACCTACTTCCACAAAATACTAAATGAGGGGTTTGATATACCTGCTTCCACAAACTACAGATTAAGGTTTGTGAAATACCTGCTTCCACTAAATATTGATTAAGGGGTTCTATATACCAGCTTCCACAAAATACTGATTGAGGGGTGAGATATACCTGCTTCCACAAAAAACGAATTGAGGGGTGCGATATACCTGCTTCCACCAAATTTCAATTAAGGGGTTCTAAATACTTGATTGGACAAAGTACAGATTGAGGGGTGCGATATACCTGCTTCCACAAAATAGTGATTAAGGTTTTTTTATATACCTGCTTCCACAAAATACTGATTGAGGGGTGCGATATACCTGCTTCTACAAAATATTGATTAGGGGTTCTAAATACCTGTTTCCACAAAATTCTGCTTCAAGGGTACGATATACCTGCTTCCACAAAATACTGATTAAGGGGTTTAACATACCTGCTTCCAAAAAATATAGATTGAGGGGTGTGAATTACCTGCTTTAACAAAATATTGATTAAAGGGGTTCTATATAACTGCTTCCACAAAATACTGATTAGGGGGATTTATATACCTGCTTCCAAAAAATACTGATTGAGGGGTGCGATATACCTGCTTCCACAACATACTAAATGAGGGGTTTTAAATACCTGCTTCTACAAACTACAGATTAAGGGTTGTGAAATACCTGCTTCCACCAAATTTTGATTAAGGGGTTCTATATACCAGCTTCCACAAAATACTGATTAAGGGGATTGATATACCTTTTTCCACAAAATATTGATTGAGGCCTGTAGTCCACCTGCTTCCACAAAATACTGATTAAGGAGAGTAATATACCTGCCTCGACCAAATATTGATTGAGGCCTGTGATATACCTGCTTCTGCAAAATAATGATTAAGGGGTTTGATATACAGATGTAGCAGGGTAAGCACTTCAGCTCTTTACTCAAATTTCTTAACTCATCGCGTTATCTTGAGACAAAAGCCATTGAAAAGCAATTGAAGGTGTTTGCTTAGATTAAATAACACAACTCAGAAATCTCAGAAAACAGTAGTGTTAACTCTACTCCATCCGTACCTCCTTCCAAACAATACTGATTGAGGGTTGCGATATACCTACTTCCACCAAATACTGATTGAGGCCTGCGATACACCTGCTTCCACAAAATACTGATTAAGGGGTGCAATATACCGGCTTCCACCAAATATTGATTTAGGGGTTCTATATACCGGATTCCACAAAATACTGATTGAGGGGTGCGATATACTTACTTTCACCAAATATTGATTGAAGCCTGCGATACACCTGCTTCCATAAAATACTGTTTGAGCGGTGCGATATACCTGCTTCCACCAAATATTGATTTAGGGGTTCTATATACCGGATTCCACAAAATGCTGATTGAGGGGTGCGATGTACCTGCTTCCACAAAATACTGATTAATAGAGAGGGCCTTGCGGTTCGCCCGGCGGTTGGTTCGCGTGAACTTTGCGCGTTCGCGATTCGCCGAACATGCGAACATATGAACATATGGAGATATTTGCATCCGCCATATTCTTTTACATTGTGAAGAACTTTGACCCATGACACATCCATCAGGTGGTACAGGACAGCCAATTGAGACATTTCAGCCCATGGACATACCCCCTACCTTATAAATAGACCCGATCTGGCCGCCATTTTACATTGAGTCTTTTGTCAGTGTAAGGAAAGGTTGCTGTGTGGAGCAGGGACAGACTGTTAGGGAAAAAAACGCTATCAAATACGTCCACAAAAGTCCTTTTAAGGACTGGTATAGGTGTACTATTGATAGTGCACAGTACAGAGGGGTGTAAAACACTTATAATATACTTTTTAACATAGAAAGCATATTATAGTGGATTTGTATTGTGCAGCAGTGGTGAGTGGTTTTGCAGCGATACTGCAGCTACACAGAGTGACAAACGCAATTAGAAAAAATAATTATAACTGGTGTGATATACCAGTCTCCCCCAAAAAAACTGATCGAAGCGGGGTGTTATATACCAATAATATACTTTCTATATAGTGCATTTGGGTACTGCAGCATTTGTTTGCTGTTTTGCTGCGTTCCCTCTGCTAAACACAGTGACAAACGGTATTGGAAAAAATAATTATAACTGGTGTGATATACCTGTGGCAGGCTCAGCACTATAAAGTGCCTTTTGCGCTGTGGCATTAGAAGAATTTTGATATCTCTGACTTTTAGTCTAACCAGACTGTCTATTACTCTTTAAATTCTCTAGCACCATTCTATGGAAACAGTAGGTTTAACCCCTTAGGGACACATGACGTACCGGTACGGCATGTTTCCCGAGTCCTTAAGGACCCATGACGTACTGGTACGTCATGAGTTTAAAATGAGATTGCGGCGCTGCGGGTGTTAATCTGAACAGGATGCTGGCTGAAATCATTCAGCCGGCATCCTGTCACAACGCCGGGGGAGGTCATGTGACCCTCCATATCGGCGATCGCAGCAAACTGCAGGTCAATTCAGACCTGCGGTTTGCTGCGCTTTCTGCCGATTCTGATCAGGGACCGCGGGGATCAAACTTTAAAATGCCCCATATAAAGTTTTTTTCACCCCCCCCTGCACCCCTGAATGATATTATGGTGGCAGGTGGTGCAGGCGAAGTGTTGCGGGCGGTGCGGGCGGTGCAGGAGGCGGGCGGTGCGGCAGTGGGGTATACCAGAGTTTCAGCACATTGCTGACACTCTGGTATAAACGGCTGACATCTGTGCCTTTGCAGCCCCCCGACAGGATGGGGTGACAGAGGGAGGGAGCCCCCCTCCTTACCCTTCCCCGTCTGCGCAGTTGTGGCCAAAACTGAGCAGACGGGGAAGGTTCCCATGGCAACAGGTTCTCAGGCATCCTGCTGTCCATGGTGCTGAACAGATCTGTGCTAAAGGCATAGATCTGTTCAGACAAAGTGTAAGTAAAATACAGTACAATACCCTATATAGTGTACTGTACTGTATTATACATACAGACATCAGACCCACTGGATCTTCAAGAACCAAATGGGTCTGGGTAAAAAAAAAGTGAAAAAAAGTTAAGATAAAAAAAAACATTTATCACTGAATAAAAATTAAAAAAATAAAATACACTACACATATTAGGTATCGCCGCGTCCGTAACGACCTGATCTATAAAATGGTCATGTTACTTTCCCCGCACGGTGAACGCCATAAAAATAAAAACTATGAGGAAATTTAAATTTTGCCCACCTTACTTCCCAAAAAAGGTAATAAAAGTGATCAAAAAAGTCGGACGCGGCGATACCAAAAACTGAAAAAACTATGGCTCTTAGACTATGAAAACACTAAAACATGATTTTTTTTGTTTCAAAAATGAAATCATTGTGTAAGACTTACATAAATAAAAAAAAGTATACATATTAGGTATTTCCGCGTCCGTATCGACCGGCTCTATAAAAATATCACATGACCTAACCCCTAAGATGAACACATTAAAAAAATAAAAATAAAAACGAAGTAAATAAAGCCATTTTTTGTCATCTTATGTCACAAAAAGTGTAATAGCAAGCGATCAAAAAGTCATATGCACCCCAAAATAGTGCCAATCAAACCGTCATCTCATCCCACAAAAAAAAGAGACCCTATCTAAGATAATCGCTCAAAAAACTGAAAAAAACTATGGTTCTCAGACTATGGAGACACTAAAACATGATTTTTTTGTTTCAAAAATGAAATCATTGTGTAAAACTTACATAAATAAAAAAATTGTATACATATTAGGTATCGCCGCGTCCGTGACAACCTGCT
This sequence comes from Bufo bufo, assembly GCF_905171765.1. Lineage (NCBI taxonomy): Eukaryota > Metazoa > Chordata > Amphibia > Anura > Bufonidae > Bufo > Bufo bufo. Next base: position 561,534,362 of record NC_053392.1, on the reverse strand, counting down.
CTATAAAAATACCACATGATCTAACCTGTCAGATGAATGTTGTAAATAACAAAAAAAAAAACGGTGCCAAAAAAGCTATTTCTTGTTACCTTGCCTCACAAAAAGTGTAATATAGACCAACCAAAAATCATATGTACCCTAAGCTAGTACCAACAAAACTTCCACCCTATCCCGTAGTTTCTAAAATGGGGTCACTTTTTTGGAGTTTCTACTCTAGGGGTGCATCAGGGGGGCTTCAAATGGGACATGGTGTCCAAAAAAACAGTCTAGCAAAATCTGCCTTCCAAAAACCCTATGGCATTCCTTTCCTTCTGCGCCCTGCTGTGTGCCCGTACAGCAGTTTACACATATGGGGTGTTTCTGTAAACTACAGAATCAGGGCCTTAAATAATGAGTTTTGTTTGGCTGTTAACCCTTGCTTTGTAACTGGAAAAAAAATATTAAAATGGAAAATCTGCCAAAAAAGTAAAATTTTGAAATTGTATCTCTATTTTCCATTAAAACTTGTGCAACACCTAAAGGGTTAACAAACTTTGTAAAATCAGTTTTGAATACCTTGAGGGGTGTAGTTTCTTAGATGGGGTCACTTATATGGAGTTTCTACTCTAGGGGTGCATCAGGGGGCTTCAAATGGACATGGTGTCAAAGAACCAGTCCAGCAAAATCTAGCTTCCAAAAACCATACGGCACACCTTTCCCTCTACGCCTTACTGTGTGCCCGTACTGTAGTTTACGGCCACATATGGGGTGTTTCTGCAAACTACAGAATCGGGGAAATAAATATAGCATTTTATTTGGCTGTTAACCATTGCTTTGTTACTGGAAAAAATTGATTAAATTGGAAAATTTGCCAAAAAAATAAAATTCTCAAATTTTATCTCCATTTGCCAATAACTCTTGTGCAACACCTAAAGGGTTATCAAAGTTTGTAAAATCAGTTTTGAATACCTTGAGGGGTGTAGTTTATAGAATGGGGTCATTTTTGGGTGGTTTCTATTATGTAAGCCTCATAAAGTGACTTCAGACCTGAACTGGTCCCTAAAAATAGGGTTTTTGAAAATTTCAGAAAAATTTCAAGATTTTCTTCTAAACTTCCAAGCCTTGTAACATCCCCCAAAAATAAAATATCATTCCCAAATTGATCCAAACACGAAGTAGACATATGGGTAATGTTAAGTAATAACTATTTTTGGAGGTATTACTATGTATTATAAAAGTAGAGAAATTGAAATATTTGGTAAATTTGGTATTTTTTTATAAATAAAAATGAATTTTTTGGACTCCATTTTACCAGTGTCATGAAGTACAATATGTGATGAAAAAACAATCTCAGAATGGCCTGGATAAGTCAAAGCGTTTTAAAGTTATCAGCACTTAAAGTGACATTGGTCAGATTTGCAAATAATGGCCAAGTCCTTAAGGTGAAATAGGGCTGAGTCCTTAAGGGGTTAAAGAGCACACCAAATGCTTCAAATAACTTCTTTATTAACTTCAACTTTTCTTCATATATAACACTGCCGCCTCCGCAGCAGATAGTCGATGTACATAACACGTGTTGAAAAGATATCACAAAATGGCGGTATGCATATGATGGTGGTTTAACTGTTCAATCTTGTTATATTTCTCTCTTGAGTATCTGTACTCTCACTTCAAGTTATTTAAGCACTTTATGATCTCTCTGAGAGGTATATTTGAGGTCTAACTAACTGTTCACTTGCAGTATGCAGTGAGCAGTGACTATTTGCAGATTGGTTGATTATGATCTGGTATGGTTGTATGCAATTTGGATTGCAATATGGAATCTGAATGCTTGCAATGGTATGCTTGCAATTGTAGCTTGTAATTTGAAACTTGCAATAGAATTTGTATGCAATTGTATGGCTCAGTATGCTTGCAATTTGGTGGAACTGTAAGTAAACATATATATAACTGGTTCAGTATACAGTTCTAATCACAATACTAACAACATGACATTATATAACTGTTTTAAATACCTATATTGGTCTCTTGTTCCCATATAACTCAGCTCTCAGTGCAGTGAATGTTTATTCAGCTCCTGTCTTTGGTAAATAATGATTCTAGCAGCAGGAGCTGGGGGAATTCCCAGACAGGCTGTCTGTGAGGATGGCTGTGATAGGTGAAAACTCTTGCTGTGTGAGAAGCTGGCTGTGATTGGTCTAGACTTCTGCCCAGCAACAACAGATTAACACTATGCTTTCTGTTGTTTCTGCTGTGTCAATGAGTCCACCTTTTACAAAACATGATGTCACAGTAAATAACTCTGCTTTTGTCTTTAACACATAAACATAGGAACTTTATTAAGGCTATTGGCAGGTTTAGCTGTATACACATATAAGCTATACTAGCAACCTAGGACAGGTATTAGCTGGCCAGCTACACTCCCACCAAAATTACCTATAATTCTATGCTCCTAGTGGTAGGACTTGAACATAAATTTGAGGAATTTTCCATCAGGTTCTCAGCTTCCAAGTGTCTTTTATCACTCTCAAGTGGAACAACTAACTTCTGTATAGGACGTTACAACTTGAGTGGAGTAGTGAGACATTTTCCTTTTTTGTCAAGTTTTGAGTCTCCTATTTGTAACAACACTCTTCTTACTAATTTGTCTTCATCCTTTGAACTTCTAGAAGTTTGGCCAATTTCCATTGACTTCTAGGTAAATCTTCTTCTTTCACTAATGCTATGTCACCAACTACTATGTTACTATGTTACTATGGTGACCTTGCCAGGCGGTGGCTTTATGTAATCAGACTTAAGGTGAAGTAGATGGTTGGGAGTTGAAGGGTCGAAACTTGTTGGATCGTTGATATTATGAACTGTAAGTGGACGACTGTTAACAATAGACAATAATTTATAGAATAGGGTCCTAAGTGAAGCATCATCTATTCTTTCGGCGTTCTTTTTCAACACTGAACTTAACACATTTCTTACAGTTCTGATTTGTCTTTCCCAAACTCCTTCTGTATGGCTTGCATGTGGAGCATTCATGTGAAAATCAAACTGTTTCTCTAACACTCAGTTACTTTTTCTTTATCGATCTCTTTTAGAGCTTTCTTCAATTCATTCTTTGTTCTGACAAAATTAGATCCTTGGTCAGATCTAAGCTCTCTGACAGTACCTTTAATGGCTATGAAACATCTCAAGGCGTTGATGAATGCGTCAGTAGACATATCTTCTAACATTTCCAGGTGAATCGCTCTGGAGCTCAGACGTGTATATATTAGTCCATATCTCTTGTACTTCTTGCGGTTTTGCTTTGTGATGAATGGGCCAAAACAATCCATTCCGCTATAAAAATAAATGGTGGTTATGGCCATTCTTTGCTCTTTAGTAGGTCTACGTGCCTTTCTGCAGACTACACATTTACTTATATACTTTGCTATAACTTTGCTTCCTTTCACAATCCAGTAACCACCTTCTATCAAACAGCTTTGGGTAAAGCTTCTTCCTTGATGCAAGGATTTGTTGTGGTAGTGATCAATAATCAATCCTGCCAGGTAGAGTTTTTGGGTAGAATTACTGGATGCTTCACTCTGCTAGGTAACGATGCATTTTCCAGTCTCCCTCCCACCTTCAGTATACCATCCTGCAGAACAAGATTAAGCTTGTACAATGGGTGGTTGTTTGGAAGCCTTTTAGGTTCTTGTCTAAGTCTCTTCAACTCTTCACTGCAGAATCTCTGTTGAATGAGTCTTATGACTGTTTCTTCAGCTATCTTTCTTTCTTCTACATTCAACATCTCCTTCTTTCTGATTCCCTTTGCCAAACGTTGAATTCGAGCTACTACGTTTATGACTGTATTCCATTTTGAACATCTGGCTAGTCTTTCAAGTATGTCATCTAGACACTTGGCAGCAGTGCTTAATGTTTGCACAAATTTTTCTTCTGGATCCCCCATAGACAATTCTGTGTAACCTTTACTGGGCGTAATTTCCTTTTCCCAAAGGAACTCTGGACCTGTGAACCAGTTATAATTTTTCAATTATGTTACATTCAGGCCTCTTGAAGCATGATCTGCTGGGTTATGCTTTGTGTCAATGTGATTCCAATGTTCCGGATTTTTTATTTCCCGAATTTTCTCAACTCTGTTGGCGACAAAGCTATGGAATCTTCAAACTTCGTCGTTTATGTATCCTAGGACAACTTGTGAGTCTGTCCAAAAATATTCTTCATCTATTTTCAATTTCTATTTAATTTTTCCCAAGCTTGTTTGTGGGCTTCTTAATCTTTTCTATAGAAGTTATCTTCAAGAACTTTCTTTGCTTCCCCACCAACATATCCCTAAAAGTAGAATAACTTATCAATTGGACTGAAGCAATGATGCTCAATGATCATTTCAAAACTTGCCTTCCACTCTATGAACTTCAGTACGTCTCCTGAAAATACAGTGGGTTTCGGCGCGGGAAGTCTAGCGAGGACTGTTCTCTGTTGTCCTGTTGGGACAATAGTTGCAACACTCTCCTGAGCATTGCCGTGACATCTAGGAAAATAATCATCCGGTTCTATTTTCTCACTTAGTTCTGAATTAGGTGAGTCCTTTTCTTTTTTTTTTTTTCTGGTAGAGATAGAGGGTAAATTTACACACCTTTTTCCTAACACTGGACTAGGCATCTCTTTGTTTTTTATGAGCAAGGATGGAAGGATAATAACTTCTTTCCTCACTACAAGCTGGAGATTTCCTTTCAGTCTCTTGAGTGTATCAAGGAAAATAGGAGTCCTTTTCTTCACTTAGTACAGATTTGAACTTATGACTACTCTGACTCATATCTTCCTCATGTACTCTGAGTCTGGCTTCTATGATTTTAACTTCTTTCTGCCTTTCCGGACTTTTCATCTGTTGGCGCTGTGCTTCCATTTCAGCTTCCATCTGATGGCGCTGTGATGGCGCTGTGCCTCCTTTTCAGCTTCCATCTGATGGCGCTGTGCCTCCTTTTCAGCTTCCATCTGATGGCATTGTGCATCCTTTTCAGCCATCAGTTGGCGCCTCGGTGGCAGCTTCCATCTCAATTTCTGCTCTCTTGAAAGCAAGTTGTTCAGCTAATTCCTTTCTTTTGGCTTAAGTATGTGGATGGCACTTCCGCTAGCGAAGAAACTCACACTTAAGATTGTGGTTCCCCCTAAGGACCTAGCATAGTCTCTCATAAAAAGCTTGTTCATTCTACTTCTTGCTTTAACTTCATCATAGTTTGCTGCAGATGAGTTTTACTAAATCTTTAGTGACCACAGTACATGTGTCCATGTTCCTTACAATATCGTGGGAAGGTGTTGTAAATGACCGCAGGTTGACATATGCTGCCATAAGCTCTGATTCAGATTCTTCAACCGTCTCTATCATATCACTCAAGTTCCTTTTTATACTTTCTTGCTTTAGCTTTCTATGAATGTCTTTAATGTATGATTTCCACCTATCATACATCCGGGCAAACTTTTTCTCTTTTAATGCTGCTTCTTGCTCAAAATTTTCCAGCATCTTTGAGGTCGGTTTTCTGGCACGTGATGAACGTCTTAATTCATCTGTTTGGGTTATATTTGTTTGAGGCAAGACTAATGCTGCATCAGACTCTTCTACCTCAGACAGGTCCCCTTGCTCTTCCCTCTGTACTCTATCTATCTTTGTATCCTCTAACAGTGGCATGGTAATACTAGGTTCAGACATTTTACTTTAAATGCAATACTGACAAATGCAGAAATAAATGTCACTTTAAATACTACAGCAATAAATGCAGGTAATAAATTACTTTCACTTTAAATGCTTTAGAGTGAAAAGTTAGATACGGGAACCGCGCTGTATTTTTAACAGTTTATGAAAGTAGTTGAAATGAAGAATAGGGATGAGCGAACCCGAACTGTATAGTTCGGATTTGCACCGAATTTTGGGGTGTCCGTGACACGGACCCGAACCCGAACATTTTCGTAAAAGTCCGAGTTCGGGTTCGGTGTTCGGCACTTTCTTGGCGCTTTTTGAAAGGCTGCAAAGCAGCCAATCAACAAGCGTCATACTACTTGCCCCAAGAGGCCGTCACAGCCATGCCTACTATTGGCATGGCTGTGATTGGCCAGTGCAGCATGTAACCCAGCCTCTATATAAGCTTGGGTCACGTAGCGCTGCACGTCACTCTGCTGAGTCAAGCATAGGGAGAGGTTGCTGCTGCGACGTTATGGCGAGATTAGGCAGTGATTAACTCCTCCAAAAGACTTCATTCAGTGATCGATCTACAGCTGTGGATCATTGAACTGCTGCTATTCAATTGCTCACTGTTTTTAGGCTGCCCAGAGCGTTTTTCATTCACTTTTTTCTGGGTTGAGAGGCGGCCATTTTGTGTCTTGTGGTGCGCCAGCACAAGCTGCCACCAAGTACATTTAACCATCAATAGTGTGGTTATTTTTTGGCTATATCCTACATCAGGGTCAAGCTGTCATCAAGTGCATTTAACCATCAATAGTGTGGTTATTTTTTGGCCAAATACTACATCAGGGGCAAGCTGAGCCTGTCACCAAGTGCATTTAACCATCAATAGTGTGGTTATTTTTTGGCTATATCCTACATCAGGGTCAAGCTGTCATCAAGTGCATTTAACCATCAATAGTGTGGTTATTTTTTGGCTATATCCTACATCAGGGTCAAGCTGTCATCAAGTGCATTTAACCATCAATAGTGTGGTTATTTTTTGGCCATATACTACATCAGGGGCAAGCTGAGCCTGTCACCAAGTGCATTTAACCATCCATAGTGTGGTTATTTTTTGGCTATATCCTACATCAGGGTCAAGCTGAGCCTGTCACCAAGTTATTCTCAATAACTTCACACACACGCTACTGTTCAATTCCAAGTCTAATTCTGTGTGTAAACGTATACCTGTCACCCAGCGCCTAAAAAATAGGCCTCAAATTTATATTCATCCAAATCTATCATATTGCTTTAGCTGGTCAAGTTATTTAGTGTCCGTCAAAGCACAGTTTTTGTTCTGGGTTGAAATACAATTCCCAATTTTGCAATTCTCTAAATTAGTGGTTTCTGCTGTATCAGGCCTACTTTAAATCTATCCCTAAAAGGGTATATTAGATTCAAGGTGCTGATAGGGTAATTCTCAATAACTTCACACACACACGCTACTGTGCAGATCCAAGTCTAATTCTGTCTGTAAACGTATACCTGTCACCCAGCGCCTAAAAAATAGGCCTCACATTTATATTCATCCAAATCTGTCATTATTGCTTTAGCTGGTCAAGTTATTTAGTGTCCGTCAAAGCACAGTTTTTGTTCTGGGTTGAAATACAATTCCCAATTTTGCAATTCTCTAAATTAGTGGTTTCTGCTGTATCAGGCCTACTTTAAATCTATCCCTAAAAGGGTATATTAGATTCAAGGTGCTGATAGGGTAATTCTCAATAACTTCACACACACGCTACTGTGCAGATCCAAGTCTAATTCTGTCCGTAAACGTATACCTGTCACCCAGCGCCTAAATAATAGGCCTCAAATTTATATTCAGCTAAATCTGTCATTACTGGTGTGCCTGTATTAGTGTAATACGGTACCTAAATAGATAGCCAGATAGTGTTAGGTGTCTGTAAAAAAAGGCCTGAATTTGAATTCAATACATTGGCCCGAAACATATTTTTCTTATTGTGGTGAACGGTAACAATGAGGAAAACATCTAGTAAGGGACGCGGACATGGTCGTGGTGGTGTTAGTGGACCCTCTGGTGCTGGGAGAGGACGTGGCTGTTCTGCCACAGCCACACGTCCTAGTGTACCAACTACCTCAGGTCCCAGTAGCCGCCAGAATTTACAGCCATATTTGGTGGGGCCCAATGCCGTTCTAAGGATGGTAAGGCCTGAGCAGGTACAGGCATTAGTCAATGGGGTGGCCGACAGTGGATCCAGCATGTTCACATTATCTCCCACCCAGTCTTCTGCAGAAAGCGCACAGATGGCGCATGAAAACCAAGCCCATCAGTCTGTCACATCACCCCCATGCATATCAGGGAAACAGTTTGAGCCTCAAGTTATGCAGCAGTCTCTTATGCTGTTTGAAGACTCTGCTGGCAGGGTTTCCCAAGGGCATCCACCTAGACCTTCCCCAGCGGTGGAAGACATAGAATGCACTAACGCACAACCACTTATGTTTCCTGATGATGAGGACATGGGAATACCACCTCAGCACGTCTCTGATGATGACGAAACACAGGTTCCAACTGCTGCGTCTTTCTGCAGTGTGCAGACTGAACAGGAGGTCAGGGATGAAGACGATGCAGGGGACGATGAGGTCCTAGACCCCACATGGAATGAAGGTCGTGCCACTGACTTTCACAGTTCGGAGGAAGAGGCAGTGGTGAGACCGAGCCAACAGCGTAGCAAAAGACAAAGAGGGAGCAGTGGGCAAAAGCAGAACACCCGCCGCCAAGAGACTCCGCCTGCTACTGACCGCTGCCATCTGGGACCGAGCACCCCAAAGGCAGCTTCAAGGAGATCCCTGGCATGGCACTTCTTCAAACAATGTGATGACGACAAGACCCGAGTGGTTTGCACGCTGTGCCATCAGAGCCTGAAGCGAGGCATTAACGTTCTGAACCTTAGCACAACCTGCATGACCAGGCACCTGCATGCAAAGCATGAACTGCAGTGGAGTAAACACCGTAAAAACAAGGAACTCACTCAGGCTCCAGCTGCTACCTCCTCTGCTGCTGCCGCCTCGGCCTCTTCTGCTGCTGCCGCCTCGGCCTCTTCCTCCGCCTCTGGAGGAACGTTGGCACCTGCCGCCCAGCAAACATGGGATGTACCACCAACACCACCACCTGCGTCACCAAGCATCTCAACCATGTCACACGGCAGCGTTCAGCTCTCCATCTCACAAACATTTGAGAGAAAGCGTAAATTCCCACCTAGCCACCCTCGATCCCTGGTCCTGAATGCCAGCATTTCTAAACTACTGGCCTATGAAATACTGTCATTTAGGCTGGTGGACACAGACAGCTTCAAACAGCTCAAGTCGCTTGCTGTCCCACAGTATGTTGTTCCCAGCCGGCACTACTTCTCCAAGAGAGCCGTGCCTTCCCTGCACAACCAAGTATCCGATAAAATCAAGTGTGCACTGCACAATGCCATCTGTGGCAAGGTCCACCTAACCACAGATACGTGGACCAGTAAGCACGGCCAGGGACGCTATATCTCCCTAACTGAACACTGGGTAAATGTAGTGGCGGCTGGGCCCCAGGCGGAGAGCTGTTTGGCGCACATCCTTCTGCCGCCAAGGATCGCAGGGCAACATTCTTTGCCTCCTGTCTCCTCCTCCTCCTACTCAGCTTCCTCCTCCTCTTCTTCCACCTGCTCATCCAGTCAGCCACACACCTTCACCACCAACTTCAGCACAGCCCGGGGTAAACGTCAGCAGGCTATTCTGAAACTCATATGTTTGGGGGACAGGCCCCACACCGCACAGGAGTTGTGGCGGGGTATAGAACAACAGACCGACGAGTGGTTGCTGCCGGTGAGCCTCAAGCCCGGCCTGGTGGTGTGCGATAATGGGCGAAATCTCGTTGCAGCTCTGGGACTAGCCGGTTTGACGCACATCCCTTGCCTGGCGCATGTGCTGAATTTGGTGGTGCAGAAGTTCATTCACAACTACCCTGACATGTCAGAGCTGCTGCATAAAGTGCGGGCCGTCTGTTCGCGCTTCCGGTGTTCACATCCTGCCGCTGCTCGCCTGTCTGCGCTACAGCGTAACTTCGGCCTTCCCGCTCACCGCCTCATATGCGACGTGCCCACCAGGTGGAACTCCACCTTGCACATGCTGGACAGACTGTGCGAGCAGCAGCAGGCCATAGTGGAGTTTCAGCTGCAGCACGCACGGGTCAGTCGCACTGCGGAACAGCACCACTTCACCACCAATGACTGGGCCTCCATGCGAGACCTGTGTGCCCTGTTGCGCTGTTTCGAGTACTCCACCAACATGGCCAGTGACGATGACGCCGTTATCAGCGTTACAATACCACTTCTATGTCTCCTTGAGAAAACACTTAGGGCGATGATGGAAGAGGAGGTGGCCCAGGAGGAGGAGGAGGAAGAGGGGTCATTTTTAGCACTTTCAGGCCAGTCTCTTCGAAGTGACTCAGAGGGAGGTTTTTTGCAACAGCAGAGGCCAGGTACAAATGTGGCCAGACAGGGCCCACTACTGGAGGACGAGGAGGACGAGGATGAGGAGGAGGTGGAGGAGGATGAGGATGAGGATGAAGCATGTTCACAGCAGGGTGGCACCCAACGCAGCTCGGGCCCATCACTGGTGCGTGGCTGGGGGGAAACGCAGGACGATGACGATACGCCTCCCACAGAGGACAGCTTGTCCTTACCTCTGGGCAGCCTGGCACACATGAGCGACTACATGCTGCAGTGCCTGCGCAACGACAGCAGAGTTGCCCACATTTTAACGTGTGCGGACTACTGGGTTGCCACCCTGCTGGATCCACGGTACAAAGACAATGTGCCCACCTTACTTCCTGCACTGGAGCGTGATAGGAAGATGCGTGAGTACAAGCGCACGTTGGTAGACTCGCTACTGAGAGCATTCCCAAATGTCACAGGGGAACAAGTGGAAGCCCAAGGCGAAGGCAGAGGAGGAGCAAGAGGTCGCCAATGCAGCTGTGTCACGGCCAGCTCCTCTGAGGGCAGGGTTAGCATGGCAGAGATGTGGAATATTTTTGTCATTACGCCACAGCTAACTGCACCACCACCTGATACGGAACGTGTTAGCAGGAGGCAACATTTCAATAACATGGTGGAACAGTACCTGTGCACACCCCTCCACGTACTGACTGATGGTTCGGCCCCATTCAACTTCTGGGTCTCCAAATTGTCCACGTGGCCAGAGCTAGCCTTTTATGCCTTGGAGGTGCTGGCCTGCCCGGCGGCCAGCGTTTTCTCTGAACGTGTATTCAGCACGGCAGGGGGCGTCATTACAGACAAACGCAGCCGCCTGTCTACAGCCAATGTGGACAAGCTGACGTTCATAAAAATGAACCAGGCATGGATCCCACAGGACCTGTCCATCCCTTGTGCAGATTAGACATTAACTACCTCCCCTTAACCATATATTATTGTACTCCAGGGCACTTCCTCATTCAATCCTATTTTTATTTTCATTTTACCATTATATTGCGGGGCAACCCAAAGTTGAATGAACCTCTTCTCTGTCTGGGTGCCGGGGCCTAAAAATATCTGACAGTGGCCTGTTCCAGTGGTGGGTGACATGAAGCCTGATTCTCTGCTATGACATGAAGACTGATTCTCTGCTGAGTCGCTGACATGAAGCCTGAATCTCTGTTATGGGACCTCTCTCCTCTGTCTGGGTGCCGGGGCCTAAAAATATCTGACAGTGGCCTGTTCCAGTGGTGGGTGACATGAAGCCTGATTCTCTGCTATGACATGAAGACTGATTCTCTGCTGACATGAAGCCTGAATCTCTGGTATGGGACCTCTCTCCTCTGTCTGGGTGTCGGGGCCTAAAAATATCTGACAGTGGCCTGTTCCAGTGGTGGGTGACATGAAGCCTGATTCTCTGCTATGACATGAAGACTGATTCTCTGCTGACATGAAGCCAGATTCTCTGCTATGGGACCTCTCTCCTCTGCCTGGGTGCCTGGGCCTAAATATGTGACAATGGACTGTTCCAGTGGTGGGTGACGTGAAGCCTGATTCTCTGCTATGACATGAAGACTGATTCTCTGCTGACATGAAGCCAGATTCTCTGCTATGGGACCTCTCTCCTCTGTCTGGGTGCCGGGGCCTAAATATCTGACAATGGACTGTTCCAGTTTTGGGTGACGTGAAGCCTGATTCTCTGCTATGACATGAAGACTGATTCTCTGCTGACATGAAGCCTGATTCTCTGCTATGGGACCTCTCTCCAATTGATATTGGTTAATTTTTATTTATTTTATTTTTATTTTTATTCATTTCCCTATCCACATTTGTTTGCAGGGGATTTAACTACATTTTGCTGCCTTTTGCAGCCCTCTAGCCCTTTCCTGGGCTGTTTTACAGCCTTTTTAGTGCCGAAAAGTTCGGGTCCCCATTGACTTCCATGGGGTTCGGGTTCGGGACGAAGTTCGGGTCGGGTTCGGATCCCGAACCCGAACATTTCCGGGAAGTTCGGCCGAACTTCTCGAACCCGAACATCCAGGTGTTCGCTCAACTGTAATGAAGAACCATAAACGTGAAGAACCGAGTTCATATTCAGCTGTCAGAAGTGGCAATCGCAAGTCCGTACTTCACATGTAATGAACCTGCTATCCACCTACAGCCTGTCGTTAGATCTCGCTTTGAGCCACCAACCGCTCAATCCAAACCGGATCAAGATTACCTTCACAAAAAGGACAAAGAGATGGTGCAATACCCTCAACACTCAGAGGTGACCAAATTTTTTTTTACTCACATATTCCAAAGTTTTCACATGCATATATGATTGCCCGACCTGGGTCTCGCTATTAGCTTCGTCAGGGGCTGCGGTACAAACGCCGCTATAGTCCACGAGTATATAACAACCTTTTACCCCGGAACAGAAACAGACTTCCGTTGTCCGGCGGCATGTCGAACAATTACATGCTAAAATTACTAAAAACATGTACAAACTTACAATATATTCAATTACATAAAACACTTCAATCCCTTACAAAAAAATGTATCAATATTCCAAGATAACATTAAAAAATAATGCAATATAAAATTAATTAATATAAAACTATGATAAATATATTCAGACAATGTATATTCAAATAGATCACACCATGCAGACAGATTTTATGTCCCATTCAATATTATGTCCTTGTGGCTGCAGTGTATTTATTTCATAGATCCATTCAGCCTCCTTTTTATTAATTTGTGTAGCCGGATTACCTCCTCGCCAATGGCGCTTCACTAATTCCACGCCACAAAATTTAAGACCAATGGGGTCCTTTTGAAGAATTTTTTTATAATGTGCCGAGACACTATGGGTCTCCAGCCCCTTTTTGATATTCCTAATGTGTTCTGAAATTCGGACCTTCAACTTTCTCAGTGTTCTACCGACATACTGGAGTCCACATGGGCACTCAAGTATATAAATAACCCCCATAGACTCACACGAAATATTCCCTTTAACTTTTTTTGACATAGATTTAGAAGTAGACACAATTTCTTCCATTTTACTTTTTTTCTTATCCTCCCTGGAGCGGTTTTTACAGCACGGGCAAAAACTGCACCAGATGAAGACATTGCGGGGTTTGGATATATTCACGTCCTCTTTCACAAAACTACGCACAATGCTATTTCTGACTGTAGGGGCTCTAGACCCCGCTGCTGCTTGGTCTAGTTTTTCACACCAAACATTACTTGTTTTACCACTTTAAATGCTTTAGAGTCCGTGTACTACAAACTGTCCTTTGTTTTTAATCTAAAGTCTCTTATTTCTGAACACAAAAAAATTCTCTATATGTCAAAGCATATATGCAATGATAAGTAATAAAAGGAAAGCTCTGACCTTTTTCTGAAGAGCAGGATACTGCGATCTGAAGGTTGCTGGAACAAATGTCTGTCTTAAAGGAGACTTGTCTTTTTTTGATGCAATGTGATGCTCTGCGCTGACTTGCGATGCTCTGGGCAGACTTGCTATGCTTTTTAATGACTTGCGATGATCTGTGATGACTTGCTATGCGCTGGCTTGGATACGCTTCGGGCCTAGTGGCGGAAAACTAGCTGACTGCAGTACGTGGTCTCTCCCTGGATAGCAGTGCAGGCACTCTAGCTCTGGACTTTAGCCTCCCACCATGCGTCTCTTTCGCCGCAGAAGGGTTGGCGCTCTTTCTCTGACTATCTTGCCTTTGCCGTTCTGCCACTTTAAGAGTCAGCTGCAGTTTGACTAATGCACATATTCTATCGCTTTTATGGTAGCTCCTGTCACGGGGTAGAGTCGCGGGTATAAAGATAGAGCGGAGGTGCACCCCCTGAGCTGCCACCCGGTCCCCTGTCCCTGCCTACTTGCAACACCCGCCCTAGGTGATGTGGCGCAACTGGGCGGCAGTCCCTGACTTGAGAAAGTGCAAGCAGAGAGATAGAGACAGCAGGGAAGCGGACAGCCAATGAGAGGTAGCACTAGAGCGGACAGAGAGGTGGAACAAGCAAGGTACCACCAAAAACGGAAGGGCGAGGCGGATCAACTAGCCGGGGTCAGTCCAGGAGGTCATGTCAGTACAAGAGAAGAGGCAAAGACAAAATCCAAAAGCAAGCCGAGGTCAAAATCCGAGAGATAGCGTCAAGGTTCAGGGAGCAGGCAGAAGAGGTGTCAGGAAGCAGATCAAGGGTCAAATCCAAAGGTAAGCTAAATAACAATAATAATACACAGCCTAAGGGACCAAAATCACAGGCAACCTGTAGCCAGCAGGTTGCCTGTATTTATAGTAGAGAGTGAGGGTCATGTGATGTGGCCAGCGTCACATGACCGACAGACAAACAAGTCGAGCACCGAGTGATCAGCTCAGCGCTCAAGGCAGACCTAGGAGCAGGGAGCCTCCCAGCTAGCAAAAGCCACCCTGGGAACGAGGCTGAACACAGATCCTTGCTCCCGAAGCTGAGCAGCAGGTCTGCGGCTGATGGGAGACAGAGTGCTCCTACGGCGCCCCGTTACGGCTCCGCTGAGGTGTCTTTGCTTGCTCACTCAGGGAACAGTTGCTGCGTGGCGGTATATGCTGGCGCTCCGCTGCTCTAATGCGCTCTTTACTGTGCAAGTTGAGGAGCTTCGCCCTCTGAGGGCTATAGTTCCACTGTGGTAGGCGCAGCACTATGAAGTGCCTTTTGCGCTGTGGCATTAGAAGAATTTTGATATCTCTGACTTTTAGTCTAACCAGACTGTCTATTACTCTGTAATTCCTCTAGCGCCGTTCTATTGAAACAGTAGGTTTAAAGAGCACACCAAATGCTTCAAATAACTTGTTTATTAACTTCAACTTTTCTTCATATATAACACTGCCGCCTCTGCAGCAGATAGTCCATGTACATAACACGTGTTGAAAAGATATCACAAAATGGCGGTATGCATATGATGGTGGTTTAACTTTTCAATCTTGTCATTCAACATAACATGGTGGATATATTTCTCTCTTGAGTATCTGTACTCTCACTTTTAAGTTATTTAAGCACTTTATGATCTCTCTGAGAGGTATATTTGAGGTCTAACTAACTGTTTACTTGCAGTATGTAGTTAGCAGTGACTATTTGCAAATTAGTTGAGTATGATCTGGTATGCAATTTGGATTTCAATATGGAATCTAAATGCTTGCAATGGTATGCTTTCAATTGTAGCTTGCAATTTAAAACTTGCAATTGAATTTGTATGCAATGGTATGGCTCAGTATGCTTGCAATTTGGTGTAACTATAAGTTAACACATACAGTTGCAAGAAAAAGTATGTGAACCCTTTGGAATGATATGGATTTCTGCACAAGTTGGTCATAAAATGTGATCTGATCTTCATCTAAGTCACAACAATAGACAATCACAGTCTGCTTAAACTAATAACACACAAAGAATTAAATGTTACCATGTTTTTATTGAACACACCATGTAAACATTCACAGTGCAGGTGGAAAAAGTATGTGAACCCCTGGATTTAATAACTGGTGGAACCTCCTTTGGCAGCAATAACCTCAACCAAACGTTTCCTGTAGTTGCAGATCAGACGTGCACAACGGTCAGGAGTAATTCTTGACCACTCCTCTTTACAGAACTGTTTCAGCAATATTCTTGGGATGTCTGGTGTGAATCGCTTTCTTAAAGTCATGCCACAGCATCTCAATCGGGTTCAGGTCAGGACTCTGACTGGGCCTCTCCAGAAGGCGTATTTTCTTCTGTTTAAGCCATTCTGTTGTTGATTTACTTCTATGCTTTGGGTCGTTGTCCTGTTGCAACACCTATCTTCTGCTGAGCTTCAGCTGGTGGACAGATGGCCTTAAGTTCTCCTGCAAAATGTCTTGATAAACTTGGGAATTCATTTTTCCTTTGATGATAGCAATCCGTCCAGGCCCTGACGCAGCAAAGCAGCCCCAAACCATGGTGCCCCAACCACCATACTTCACAGTTGGGATGAGATTTTGATTTTGGTGTGCTGTGCCTCTTTTTCTCCACACATAGTGTTGTGTGTTTCTTCCAAACAACTCAACTTTGGTTTCATCTGTCCACAGAATATTTTGCCAGTACTGCTGTGGAACATCCAGGCTCTTGTGCAAACTGTAAAAGTGCAGCAATGTTTTTTTTGGACAGCAGTGGCTTCCTCTGTGGTATCCTCCCATGAAATCCATTCTTGTTTAGTGTTTTACGTAGATTCGCTAACAGGGATGTTAGCATATGCCAGAGACTTTTGTCAGTCTTTAGCTGACACTCTAGTATTTTTCTTCACCTCATTAAACAGTCTGCGCTGTGCTCTTGCAGTCATCTTTACAGGATGGCCACTCCTAGGGAGAGTAGCAGCAGTGCTGAACTTTCTCCATTTATAGACAATTTGTCTTACCGTGGACTGATGAACAGCAAGGCTTTTGGAGATACTTTTATAACCCTTTCCAGCTTTATGCAAGTCAACAATTCTTAATCGTAGGTCTTTTGAGAGCTCTTTTGTGCAAAGCATCATTCACATCAGGCAATGTTTCTTGTGAAAAGGAAAACCCAGAACTGGTGTGTGTTTTTATAGGGCAGGGCAGCTGTAACCAACACCTCCAATCTCATCTCATTGATTGGACTCCAGTTGGCTGACACCTCTCTCCAATTAGCTCTTGGAGATGTCATTAGTCTAGGGGTTCACATACTTTTTCCACCTGCACTGTGAATGTTTACATGGTGTGTTCAATAAAAACATGGTAACATTTAATTCTTTGTGTGTTATTAGTTTAAGCAGACTGTGATTGTCTATTGTTGTGACTTAGATGAAGATCAGATCACATTTTATGACCAATTTGTACAGAAATCCATATTTCACATACTTTTTCTTGCAACTGTATATAACTGGTTTAGTATACAGTTCTAATCATAATACTAACAACATAAACATTATATAACTGTTTTAAATACCTATATTGGCTTCTTGTTTCCATACAACTCAGCTCTCAGTGCAGTGAATGTTTATTCAGCTCCTGTCTCTGGCGAATAATGATTCTAGCAGCAGGAGCTGGGGGAATTCCCAGACAGGCTGTCTGTGATAGGTGAAAACTCTTGCTGTGTGAGAATCAAGCTGTGATTGGTCTAGACTTCTGCCCAGCAACAACATATTTACACTATGCTTTTCTGTTGTTTCTGCTGTGTCAATGAGTCCACCTTACACTACAAAATGAATCCCAAAGGCATATTCTCTTCTTCTGCTTCTGTGAACACAAAATATAACAGCTATATGACATCCAAAACATGATGTCACAGAAAATAACTCTGCTTTTGTCTTTAAATACATAAACATAGGAACTGTATTAAAGCTATTGGCAGGTTTAGCTGTATACACATTTTAAGCTATACTAGCAACCTAGGACAGGTCTTAGCTGGCCAGCTACAATACGAGTCGCCCCACCAAAAAAACTTATATACCTATAATATACTTTCTATATAGTGCATTTGGGTACTGCAGCATTTGTTTGCTGTTTTGTTGCGTTCCCTCTGCTACACCAAGTGACAAACGGTATTGGAAAAAATAATTATAACTGGTGTGATATACCAATCGCCCCCCAACAAAGCTGATTGATGCGGGGTGTTATATACCAATAATATCCTTCTATATAGTGCATTTGGGTACTGCAGCATTAATTAGAAGTTTTCCTGCTTTCCCTCTGCTACACACAGTGACAAACGGTAATGGAAAAAATAATTATAACTGGTGTGATATACTGTACCAGTCGCCCCCCAAAAAAACAGATTGAAGCGGGGTGTTATATACCAATATACTTCCTTTATAGAGCATTTGGGTACTGTATAGTGCAGTTGTGCATGCACGTACGCGAAAATTATATTGCCGATATTTCGCATTGAAAAAGATTTGAATAATACATCTGGTATGTCACTGTTGTGGGACTATTCGTGCACTTCTAGAAATTATTTATTGGCTGTAAATATGAGCTGAAGGTTTTTCAGGTTCGCCTGCAATTAAAATGAATGGGATCCGCCGCAAACTTGCGGTTTGCGAACATTTGATCGTATTCGCACATTCGCGTTCGCGAACCGTCCCGGCAGATGTTCGTCCATCACTACTGAATAAGTAGTTTGGTATACCTGATTCCACAAAATACAGGTTGAGGGGTGCGATATTCCTACTTCCACCAAATATTGATTAAGGGGTTCTGTATGCTTGCTTTCACAAAATACTGATTAAGGGGATTGATATATCTGCTTCCACAAAATACTGATTGAGGGGTGCGATATACCTGCTTTCACTAAATATTGATTAAGGGGTTCTATATAACCACTTCCACAAAATATTGATTAAGGGGATTGATATACCTGCTTCCACCAAATATTGATTGAGGCCTGCGATACACCTGCTTCCACAAAGTACTGATTGATGCTTGCGATAAACCTGCTTCCAGAAAATACTGATTGAGGGGTACGATATATCTGCTTCCACCCAATATTTATTGAGGCCTGCGATGCACCTGCTTCCACATAATACTGATTAAGGGGTTTGATATACCTGCTTCCACAAAATACTGATTTAGGGTTGCAATATACCTGCTTCTAACAAATTACTGATTGAGGCTTATGATACATCTGCTTCCACAAGATACTGATTGAGGGGTGCAATATACCTGCTTTAACCAAATATTGATTAAGGGGTTCTATATACCTGCTTCCACAAAATACTGATTGAGGGGTGCGATAAACCTGCTTCAACCAAATATTGATTGAGGCCTGTGATACACCTGCTTCCACAAAATACTGATTGAGGGGTGCAATATATCTGCTTCCACAAAATACTGACTAAGGGGTTTTGTATACCTGCTTCCACAAAATACTGATTAAAGGAATTGATATACCTGCTTCCACCAAATATTGATTGAGGCCTGCGATACACCTGCTTCCATAAAATACTGATTGAGGGGTGCGATATACCTGCTTCTACTAAATATTGATTGAGGTCTGCGATACACCTGCTTCCACAAAATACTGATTAAGGGAATTGATATACCTGCTTCCACCAAATATTGATTGAGGCCTGCGATACACCTGCTTCCACAAAACACTGATTAAGGCCTCATGCACACGACTGTTGTGTGCATCCGCGTCCGTTCCGTCATTTTTCACAGTTTAGCGGAGGTCCCATTCATTTCTATGGAGCTGTGAAAAAAAACTGATAGTCCTCCGCTTTTTCTCTGCGTCCGTGATTCCAGTCCGTAAAAAAAATATAACCTGTCCTATTGTCAGTGGAAAACGGAGGACGGACCCATTCAAGTCAATGGGTCCGTCAAAAAAAACGGATACACAACTGGTATGTCATCCGTGTCCGCGTCCGTGTCTGTTTTTTTCTACAAGACCTTGGTGCAATAATATTACACTTTTCATTAACCTTCCTTTTTTTTCCCCTGTCAGACAAAAAAAAGGAAGACACAAGGAAACACAACTGAAGCAAAATCGGACACGGACCACTGAAGCCAAATCACTGACAGTGAAAAAACACTGTCGTGTGCATGAGGCCTAAGGGGTTTGATAATCCAGCTTCCAATAAATACTGTGCCCACTGCCAGTGCTCACCACTCATATCGGGTGGCACATTACCTTGCAGATAAAAAAGTAATTAAATTTTTACCCTTTAATATAATTTCAGTTGCCTGCCAGTGTGTGTCAGGCCCTCTGACTGTACTGTGCCCACTGCCAGTGCCCACCACTCATATCGGGTGGCACAGTACCTTGCAGATAAAAAAGTCATTACATTTTTTCTCTGTAATATAATTGCAGTTGCCTGCCAGTGAGTGTCAGGCCCACAGACTGTACTATGCCCACTGCCCACCACTCATATAGGGTGGCACAGCACCTTGCAGATAACAAATGCATTACATTTTTCCTCTGTAATATAATTGCAGTTGCCTGCCAGTGAGTGTCAGGCCCCCAGACTGTACTGTGCCCACTGCCCACCACTCATATAGGGTGGCACAGCACCTTCCAGATAAAAAAGTCATTTAATTTTTACTCTGTAATATAATTGCAGTTGCCTGCCAATGAGTGTCAGGCCCACAGACTGTACTGTGCCCACTGCCCACCACTCCTATAGAGTGGCACAGCACCTTGCAGATAAAAAAAATCATTACATTTTTCCTCTGTAATATAATTGCAGTTGCCTGCCAGTGAGTGTCAGGCCTACAGACTGTACTGTGCCCACTGCCCACCACTCATATAGGGTGGCACAATACATTTCACGGCGCATGCGCAGTGCCCCAAATTGGAAGTAAGAGGACCGACCAATCATCTTTTTCCATCTCCCGGTTCCTAAAATCTATTCGATACACGTCCCATGATAGGGGACGTAACAGGGATTAAACTGATAGGAAAAGTACTACTTAACACACCACTCATATAGGGTGGCACAGTACATTGCACAGCGCACGCGCAGTGCCCCAAATAGGAAGGAAGAGGACCGACCAACCATCTTTTTCCATCTCCCGATTCCAAAAATCTATTCCATACACCGGCCCCTGATAGGGGACAAAACAGAGATTAAACTGGTAAGAACAGATTTTTTTAATTTAAAAAAAAAGAGGACAGCCTCTGGGGAGCTGCATATTTTTGGCCGCGTTACTGAACGCTCATGCACAATGGCTGTAGGCTCATGCGTTCTTTTGCGGAGGTGACAAACCTGGTCAGTCAAACCCAAGGCAACATCATCGACCTCATCCCATATGCGTTTTTTCTGGAGCATGCCCTGTGAAGAGTGTTGGATCAGGCCGTAGATGAGCATGAAGAGGAAGAGTTGTGGTCACCATCACCACCAGAAGCAGCCTTGTCGTCGTCGATTGCTGGACCTGCGGCAACGCAGAGAGAGGAGTCTGAAGAAGAGGAGTCAGAGGAGGAAGGTGGCTTTGAGGAGGTGGAAGACCAACCACAGCAGGCATCCCAGGGGGCTAGTTGTCACCTTTCAGGGACCCTTGGTGTTGTACGTGGCTGGGTGGAGGAAGAGACCTTCAATGACGTCAGTGAGGACAAGTAACGGGACATGGCTAGCTTGGTATCCAACCTTGTGCAAATGGGGAGTTTGCGGTTGTGCAAATGGACTGTTTGTGGTTGTTTGTGGTGCGTTAAACGGGGAGTTTGGTTTGTCAGAGTTTTGTCTGTCACTGTGAAGCTGGCGTAACCCTTATACTACCTGATCGATACAGCATCATACCTGATCGTATAAACACACTGGATGTTTTAAAGCACGTTATTCCAAACAATTTAGGAATGTTAGGTGATTTATGCCCTTTATGGATTAAAACCCGACTCTGCGTCAACTACGTAATTTTCCATGGGAGTTTTGCCATGGATCCCCCTCCGGCATGCCACAGTCCAGGTGTTAGTCCCCTTGAAACAACTTTTCCATCACTATTGTGCCAGAAAGAGTCCCTGTGGAAAATTTTATGTTCGCGACATCTCTACTGCCCATCAGACATCTGATTTGTGAACGCCCGATGCACTGGAACTCGACCTTGTATATGCTTAATAGGCTGCTCCGTGCCGTTAACGACTACCTGTACGAAATCTGCAGCAGGACAAGTTCTTGGGAGCTTGGTTTATTTTAACCGTGCAAGTGGATGCTCATGCATGATGCATGCAGACTTCTGCAGCCATTTGATAAGATTACCAAACTGGTCAGTCGCAGCAAGGGCACCATCAGTGACATCGTACCTTACGCGTTCTTTCTGGAGCGTGCTTTGCGTCGTGTCATTGATCAAGCCGTCAATGGAAGTCGCAATGCTGAATGAATTCCCAGGGGGGGGGCTACTCCATCTGAGACAAGTCAGCAGTATTGTGAAGAGGAGTTAGAGGAGGATGGTGGCTTGGGGAGGAGGAGAAGGATCAAGAAAAGCAGGCTTTGAGGAGGACCTTAAACGTTTTGGGGATCTCTGGTGTTGTCCGTAGCTGGGGGAGGAGACCGGGACGACATTCTCCTGGGCAATGAGCAGGAGCCAGAGCACTCCACCACTTTCAATTTAGTGCAAATGGGGGCCTTCATGCTCCAGTGTTTGAAGAGAAACCCCGTATAAAAAGCATAAAGGGCAAGGACCAGTACTGGGTGGCAGCGCACTTAGACCCCTGGTACAAACACAAAATGGCAGACATGTAACCAGCATTACAGAGGGCTGGCAGAATACTGAATTTCCAGGCCTTGCTGTGAGAATTTCCACCCACAGCAAAACAGGTGCAGGTACCAATCCTACCGTGCCTGCAAGAAGAGGGCGGTTTAAAGATGTGTTGGTCACTTTGGATATGAGATCATTCTTGCAGCCAACCCATCGACAGCCACCCTCCGGATCCAGCCTCAGGGACCGCCTAGACCGACAGGTGTCCGACTACATCGGGTTAACGGCCGATATGGATGTTCTGAGAAGCGAGGAACCCCTAAACTACTGGGTTTGCAGGCTTGACCTGTGGCCAGAGCTGACGCAATTTGCCATGGATCTCTTGGCTTGCCCCTCTTCGAGTGTCCTGTCCGAAAAGACGTTCAGGGCAGTAGGGGGTATCTTGACCGATAAGCGCACTCGCCTAGCTTATGACAGTGTAGACTACCTCACATTGCTAAAAATGAATGAGGCATGGATCTCGGAGGAATTCAACACCTGTGATTACCACGTGTAATTGAATTTCCTCATGCCAGCCCACACATATCCGCCACCACCCAGAACAAAGAAAGGTCCTTGTCTTATGTATATACAGTGGCATAAATCGCCTTTTCTTTCAGTTGAATGCCTAATTTTTGGGGCCTGTACTCCAGTGGCCTACAGTAAAATTTCTATCCAGTGACCGCCTAATGTACCTCCAGACACATATTTACTAGTTCTATTCTATCAGATGAATGCCTCATTTTTGGGGCCTGAACTGGCCTACAGTAAAATGGTTATCCACTGACAGCTAATATACCTCCAGCCACATAATCACTTGTTCTTTTCTGTCAGGTGAATGCCTAATTTTTGGGGCCTGTACTCCCATGGCCTAAAATAAAAAATTTCTAGGCTCCAGCAGGGCACACTTTTGAGAGTTTCCCTTTAACCACCTCAGCCCCCAGTGCTTAAACACCCTGAAAGACCAGGCCACTTTTTACACTTCTGACCTACACTACTTTCACCATTTATTGCTCGGTCATGCAACTTACCACCCAAATGAATTTTGCCTCCTTTTCTTCTCACTAATAGAGCTTTCATTTGGTGGTATTTCATTGCTGCTGACATTTTTACTTTTTTTGTTATTAATCGAAATTTAACGATTTTTTTGCAAAAAAATGACATTTTTCACTTTCAGTTGTAAAATTTTGCAAAAAAAACAAGATCCATATATAAATTTTGCTCTAAATTTATTGTCCTACATGTCTTTGATAAAAAAAAAAATGTTTGGGTAAAAAAAAAATGGTTTGGGTAAAAGTTATAGCGTTTACAAACTATGGTACAAAAATGTGAATTTCCGCTTTTTGAAGCAGCTCTGACTTTCTGAGCACCTGTCATGTTTCCTGAGGTTCTACAATGGCCAGACAGTACAAACACCCCACAAATGACCCCATTTCGGAAAGTACACACCCTAAGGTATTCACTGATGGGCATAGTGAGTTCATAGAACTTTTTATTTTTTGTCACAAGTTAGCGGAAAATGATGATTTTTTTTTTTTTTTTTTTTTTTATTACAAAGTCTCATATTCCACTAACTTGTGACAAAAAATAAAAAGTTCTATGAACTCACTATGCCCATCAGCGAATACCTTGGGGTCTCTTCTTTCCAAAATGGGGTCACTTGTGGGGTAGTTATACTGCCCTGGCATTCTAGGGGCCCAAATGTGTGGTAAGGAGTTTGAAATCAAATTCTGTAAAAAATGACGAGTGAAATCCGAAAGGTGCTCTTTGGAATATGGGCCCCTTTGCCCACCTAGGCTGCAAAAAAGTGTCACACATCTGGTATCTCCGTATTCAGTAGAAGTTGGGGAATGTGTTTTGGGGTGTCTTTTTACATATACCCATGCTGGGTGAGAGAAATATCTTGGTCAAATGCCAACTTTGTATAAAAAAATGGGAAAAGTTGTCTTTTGCCAAGATATTTCTCTCACCCAGCATGGGTATATGTAAAATGACACCCCAAAACACATTCCCCAACTTCTACTGAGTACGGAGATACCAGATGTGTGACACTTTTTTGCAGCCTAGGTGGGCAAAGGGGCCCATATTCCAAAGAGCACCTTTCGGATTTCACTCGTCATTTTTTACAGAATTTGATTTCAAACTCCTTACCACACATTTGGGCCCCTAGAATGCCAGGGCAGTATAACTACCCCACAAGTGACCCCATTTTGGAAAGAAGACACCCCAAGGTATTCACTGATGGGCATGGCGAGTTCATGGAAGTTTTTATTTTTTGTCACAAGTTAGTGGAATATGAGACTTTGTATGAAAAAAAAAAAAAAAAAATAAATCATCATTTTCCACTAACTTGTGACAAAAAATAAAAAATTCTAGGAACTCGCCATGCCCCTCACGAAATACCTTGGGGTGTCTTCTTTCCAAAATGGGGTCACTTGTGGGGTAGTTATACTGCCCTGGCATTCTAGGGGCCCAAATGTGTGGTAAGGAGTTTGAAATCAAATTCTGTAAAAAATGACGAGTGAAATCCGAAAGGTGCTCTTTGGAATATGGGCCCCTTTGCCCACCTAGGCTGCAAAAAAGTGTCACACATCTGGTATCTCCTTATTCAGTAGAAGTTGGGGAATGTGTTTTGGGGTGTCTTTTTACATATACCCATGCTGGGTGAGATAAATATCTTGGTCAAATGCCAACTTTGTATAAAAAAATGGGAAAAGTTGTCTTTTGCCAAGATATTTCTCTCACCCAGCATGGGTATATGTAAAATGACACCCCAAAACACATTCCCCAACTTCTACTGAGTACGGAGATACCAGATGTGTGACACTTTTTTGCAGCCTAGGTGGGCAAAGGGGCCCATATTCCAAAGAGCACCTTTCGGATTTCACTCGTCATTTTTTACAGAATTTGATTTCAAACTCCTTACCACACATTTGGGCCCCTAGAATGCCAGGGCAGTATAACTACCCCACAAGTGACCCCATTTTAGAAAGAAGAGACCCCAAGGTATTCACTGATGGGCATGGCGAGTTCATGGAAGTTTTTATTTTTTGTCACAAGTTAGTGGAATATGAGACTTTGTATGAAAAAAAAAAAAAAAAAAATCATCATTTTCCACTAACTTGTGACAAAAAATAAAAAATTCTAGGAACTCGCCATGCCCCTCACGAAATACCTTGGGGTGTCTTCTTTCCAAAATGGGGTCACTTGTGGGGTAGTTATACTGCCCTGGCATTCTAGGGGCCCAAATGTGTGGTAAGGAGTTTGAAATCAAATTCTGTAAAAAATGACGAGTGAAATCCGAAAGGTGCTCTTTGGAATATGGGCCCCTTTGCCCACCTAGGCTGCAAAAAAGTGTCACACATCTGGTATCTCCTTATTCAGTAGAAGTTGGGGAATGTGTTTTGGGGTGTCTTTTTACATATACCCATGCTGGGTGAGATAAATATCTTGGTCAAATGCCAACTTTGTATAAAAAAATGGGAAAAGTTGTCTTTTGCCAAGATATTTCTCTCACCCAGCATGGGTATATGTAAAATGACACCCCAAAACACATTCCCCAACTTCTACTGAGTACGGAGATACCAGATGTGTGACACTTTTTTGCAGCCTAGGTGGGCAAAGGGGCCCATATTCCAAAGAGCACCTTTCGGATTTCACTCGTCATTTCTTACAGAATTTGATTTCAAACTCCTTACCACACATTTGGGCCCCTAGAATGCCAGGGCAGTATAACTACCCCACAAGTGACCCCATTTTGGAAAGAAGACATCCCAAGGTATTCGCTGATGGGCATAGTGAGTTCATGGAAGTTTTTATTTTTTGTCACAAGTTAGTGGAATATGAGACTTTGTATGTAAAAAAAAAAAAAAAAAAAAAATCATAATTTTCCACTAACTTGTGACAAAAAATAAAAAATTCTAGGAACTCGCCATGCCCCTCACGGAATACCTTGGGGTGTCTTCTTTCCAAAATAGGGTCACTTGTGGGGTAGTTATACTGCCCTGGCATTTTCCAGGGGCCCTAATGTGTGGTAAGTAGGTAAATGACCTGTGAAATCCGAAAGGTGCTCTTTGGAATGTGGGCCCCTTTGCCCACCTAGGCTGCAAAAAAGTGTCACACATCTGGTATCGCCGTACTCGGGAGAAGTTGGGGAATGTGTTTTGTGGTGTCATTTTACATATACCCATGCTGGGTGAGAGAAATATCTTGGCAAAAGACAACTTTTCCCATTTTTTTATACAAAGTTGGCATTTGACCAAGATATTTATCTCACCCAGCATGGGTATATGTAAAATGACACCCCAAAACACATTCACCAACTTCTACTGAATACGGAGATACCACATGTGTGACACTTTTTTGCAGCCTAGGTGGGCAAAGGGGCCCAAATTCCTTTTAGGAGGGCATTTTTAGACATTTGGATACCAGACTTCTTCTCACGCTTTGGGGCCCCTAAAATGCCAGGGCAGTATAAATACCCCACATGTGACCCCATTTTGGAAAGAAGACACCCCAAGGTATTCAATGAGGGGCATGGCGAGTTCATAGAAAAAAAAAAATTTTGGCACAAGTTAGCGGAAATTGATTTTTTTATTTTTTTTCTCACAAAGTCTCCCTTTCCGCTAACTTGGGACAAAAATTTCAATCTTTCATGGACTCAATATGCCCCTCAGCGAATACCTTGGGGTGTCTTCTTTCCAAAATGGTGTTATTTGTGGGGTGTTTGTACTGCCCTGGCATTTGAGGGTCTCCGCAATCATTACATGTATGCCCAGCATTAGGAGTTTCTGCTATTCTCCTTATATTGAGCATACGGGTAATGAGATTTTTTTTTTCCGTTCAGCCTCTGGGCTGAAAGAAAAAAATGAACGGCACAGATTTCTTCATTCGCATCAATCAATGTGGATGAAAAAATCTCTGCCAAAAAAAGAAAAAGGAGGGGAAAGGCGTCTGCCAGGACATAGGAGCTCCGCCCAACATCCATGCCCACTTAGCTCGTATGCCCTGGCAAACCCGATTTCTCCATTCACATCAATCGATGTGGATGAATAAATCATTGCCGGGATTTTTTTTTTTATATATACAAAGTGTTTGCCAAAGTATATGAACACCGCCACCTCCTCAGCTCATATGCCTCGGCAAACGTATCTTTTACTGCAGAGGAGAAATCTCGTCTTGCAGCGCCGCATACACCGACTTGCGTGTAATCTGACAGCAGCACAATGCTTCTGTCCGAATGCACATCAGTGCTGCAGCTAGTCGATCGGTTGGTCCACCTGAAAGGTAAAAAAAAAAAAAAAAAAAAAAGAAAAAACCAGGCCGCAAAGCAATAACTTTATTAACTTTAGAACAGAACATATTAACTTTTTTTAACTTTTGTAACTTTTTTACTTACCGGTAATTTTTTTTTTGTTTAGTTTTTTTTACCTTTATAGAACAAACCTCTCCTTCCCCATGGGACAATGTGCAAAGCGCAAATCGCCCAAAGATGTGGCGAAGTACGTTATGCACTTTATCCCAGGTGAAAGGAGAGGTTTGCAGCAGCTGTGAGTAAAAGGGCCCTAATAGCCCTGTGTGCCTGTCCTGTGAGATGCAATCCCTATGCTAGGTGTACCTGTGTGTGGTACTTCCGGAAACACTCTCCTAAGCATAGGGCAGGGTGGTCAGGGCAGTCAGGACAGAAATAGCGGGTGTCACGCCTTATTCCACTCCTGCTACAGACACGACATTTTTTTCGGGGTGGCGGTTGGGTTGAGGTACCAGCAACGACACTGGGGAAATGTCGCTCGTGTAGACGGCTAACTACACTGGTGGATGGGGCCACGGAACCTCCTGGGTAAAGGAGGTTCGCGATGATCTCTTCCTGGAATTTGAGGAAGGATCCTGTTCTCCCAGCCTTACTGTAGAGAACAAAACTATTGTACAGCGCCAATTGAATTAAATATACAGACACCTTCTTATACCAGCGTCTGGTTCTGCGGGAAACTAAATAGGGAGCCAACATCTGGTCATTGAAGTCCACCCCTCCCATGAGCGCATTATAGTCGTGGACTGAGAGGGGCTTTTCAATGACACGGGTTGCCCTTTCAATTTGGATTGTCGTGTCTGCGTGAATGGAGGAGAGCATGTAAACGTCACGCTTGTCTCTCCATTTCACCGCGAGCAGTTCTTCGTTACACAAGGCAGCCCTCTCCCCCCTTGCAAGACGGGTGGTTACAAGCCGTTGGGGGAAGCCCACGCGACTAGTTCGCGCGGTGCCACAGGCGCAAATCCGTTCTAGAAACAAATGCCTAAAGAGGGCCACACTTGTGTAAAAATTGTCCACATAAAGATGGTACCCCTTGCCGAATAAGGGTGACACCAAGTCCCAGACTGTCTTCCCACTGCTCCCCAGGTAGTCAGGGCAACCGACCGGCTCCAGGGTCTGATCTTTTCCCTCATAGATCCGAAATTTGTGGGTATAGCCTGTGGCCCTTTCACAGAGCTTATACAATTTGACCCCATACCGGGCACGCTTGCTTGGGATGTATTGTTTGAAGCCAAGGCGCCCGGTAAAATGTATTAGGGACTCGTCTACGCAGATGTTTTGCTCAGGGGTATACAAATCTGCAAATTTCTGGTTGAAATGGTCTATGAGGGGCCGAATTTTGTGGAGCCGGTCAAAAGCTGGGGGGCCTCTGGGACGGGAGGTGGTGTTGTCGCTAAAATGCAGAAAACGCAGGATGGTCTCAAATCGTGTCCTGGACATAGCAGCAGAGAACATGGGCATGTGATGAATTGGGTTCGTGGACCAATATGACCGCAATTCATGCTTTTTTGTCAGGCCCATGTTGAGGAGAAGGCCCAGAAAAATTCTAAGTTCGGAAACTTGGACTGGTTTCCACCGGAAAGGCTGGGCATAATAGCTTTCCGGGTTTGCGGTTATAAATTGTGTGGCATATTGGTTGGTCTCTGCCACGACTAAGTCCAAGAGCTCCGCAGTCAAGAACAGCTCAAAAAATCCCAGGGCCGAAGCGATTTGAGCCGTCTCAACCCGAACTCCAGACTGGGCGGTGAAAGGGGGAACTACAGGTGCGGCTGAAGTTGGTGACTGCCAATCAGGGTTTGCCAGCACCTCAGGGACTCTAGGGGGTCTACGGGCCTGTCTGCGCGGTGGCTGCGACGGGGTAACTACTGCACGTGCCACCGTACCAGCTTCAACTGCCCTTCTGGTGCTCGCTACTTCACCAGGTTGTACGGCAGTGCTGGTACTAGGTCCAGGAAGGGCTGCGCTGCTGGTGTATGCCTCACCACGTGATCCGGCAGCGACAGCCCCACTCTGCTGCTCTTGAAGCGGATCCTGCGTAACCTGTGGTCTAGCGACACGGGGCCGGGTACGCCTGGTGCTGCCAGGGACCTCAACCTCCTCGTCCGAACTTTGGGTCAGAGAGCCACTGCTTTCTACAGGTTCATATTCTGACCCGCTAGATTCGTCAGATGAGGGTTCCCACTCCTCATCCGACTGGGTCAGAATCCTGTAGGCCTCTTCAGAAGAATACCCCCTGTTTGACATTTTGGACTACTAAATTTAGGGGTATTCCCTGAGACTACCCAAGAAAAAAAGCAAACCTGTCTTACAAAGGGGAGGCTAGCGAAGTACCGGAGGCCGCTGCGGTTGATAAAAAATATCAAAACTGATTTTTTTATCGCCGCAGTGCGTGTAAAGTGAATGTGCAGTGATCAAAAAATAATAATTTTTTGTCACTGCGGTGGGGCGGGCGTGGGTGAACGCACGTGTGGGCGACCGATCAGGCCTGATCGGGCAAACACTGCGTTTTGGGTGGAGGGCGAACTAAAGTGACACTAATACTATTATAGATCTGACCGTGATCAGTTTTGATCACTTACAGATACTATAAAAGTACAAATGCTGATTAGCGATACGCTAATCAGCGAATAAAAGTGACTGCGGTGCGGTGGGGTGGGCGCTAACTGACGCTAACTACCTAACCAAGGGGCCTAAACTATCCCTAAAACCTAACAGCCAATACCAGTGAAAAAAAAAAAGTGACAGTTTACACTGATCACTTTTTTTCCTTTCACTAGTGATTGACAGGGGCGATCAAAGGGGTGATCAAAGGGTTAATTGGGGTGCAAGGGGGTGATCTGGGGCTAAGGTGTGCTGTTTGGTGTACTCACTGTGAAGTCTGCTCCTGTGCTGGATCCAACCGACGAAAAGGACCAGCACAGGAGCAGAGAAGCCATATAACAGATCATATTTACTAATATGATCTGTTATCTGGTTTGTGATTCGATTTTTTAAAAATCAGCAACCTGCCAGCGACGATCATTGGCTGGCAGGTTGCTGATGCAACTCTCCTCGAACTTTTGCCGGCCCGCGATGCGCATGCGCGGGCCGGCTGTGACCGAAATCTCGCGTCTCGCGAGAAGACGCGCCGGCGCGTCCACTCGGAATGAAACAACCACCTCCAGGACGCGTCTGTGCGTACAGCGGTCCGGAGGTGGTTAAGATGCATAAAAATGGCCCCTGATTAAAATACATATTTTTTGTGGGAATGTTTGCCATTGACCCCCCTCTGGTATGTCACTGTCCATGTTGTGGGACTATTTGTGCACTTCTAGTAAGTATTTGGTGGCTGCAAAAATGACATGAAGGTTTTTCAGGTTCACCTGCTATTAAAGTGAATAGGGCCAGCCGCGAACGTCCCGGACAATTTTCGTCCATCACTCGTTGGGAGCCAAACGTACCCGGGGTAGACCACGAGCTTTGCAGGAGCCTACCTGCCCAGAGATGCTGCTGCCACCTCCACATTACAGTCGTGCACTCCTGATTAGCCTGTCTGCCCCATAGGCTGATTTTAATTACTTTCAGTATAAAGCTGTAGCCTGCTCTCACTACATTCATTGGAAGCTGTCTAGCACCAGGAAAGGTATAGAGTGGGCTCGGCATGCATGTTGGTACCTGCATCACTTGTAATGGAGGCCATTATGGCACAAAAAATGGAAAAAGGCAGAGTGGATCCAACATGCATGTGGATCCAACACTCCCTGAATTGTATGGCGGTCATTATGGCGCATAACAGGTAGTATTTAGTGTTAGGACCCGTCTAACAGAGATCGCCTTGACGTTCGGCAGACGGGCTCTGATGGTTTTGTACAAAATGCATTGGCCGAGCATCTCACTTTATAAATAAGTGTAGCATTAGCACTATAATTTTTGTAATCATTATTTTTGTGACTATGGCATTGTTGTACTTTATCTGATTTTCAGGGTGCTGCTGCATTGTCTCTTTTTTACCTCTAGGTTTTTGCCATGGCAGCGTGCACCTGCGCACTGGGAGGTGCTGACTAACCCCCTTTTTCTCCACATTACAGTATGTCACCTTGCCACTCTATGGCCTCCTGATGCTGCTGCCACCTCTACACTGTCATTGTGCCTCTCTGTGGCCTCCACCTGATGCTGCTGCCGTCACCTCCACACTCTGTCATTGTGCCACTCTGTGGCCTTCCAATGCTGCTGCTGCCACCTCCATATTGTCATTGTGCCACTCTGTGGCCTCCTCATACTTATTCTACCTCACCACTATGTAACAGGGCAACTCTGTGGACTTCTCATGCTGTTCCCACCCTCCCCACTTCATGACTGGGCCACTATATTGCCTTTTGGCCTGGCTGACATCATTTATTTGACCCTTCTTCTGATCTGTCAGAAGGAAGGAAAAATTAGACACACAGCGAATCCTGTCTTTGTAGCAGCTGTAAGGCCTTTGTGGCCCCATCAGAATTGGCTTGTGATTTGGTAAACAAAACCAGGAGTGGGTACAAAACACAGAAGACATGCAAATATTCCATTCACGTGTCATCTCTGTTTTGGATCCACTCCTGTTTCTTTTTTGGCATTAGCAATACTGATGGATTACTGACCAAATTGTGACCGAGTGAAGGCAGCTGCTCAAGAGACTGGATCCGTTTTTTGGGGGTTATTGTTCTGATGGATCAGAGGAAGGGTAAAATAATAAGTGACTTCAACACAAACTTACTGCTGACATCCTCTCCACTCTGCTGGGGGGCTCTACTTGTATACGGGTTTAATAGAACAGGTTCTGTAGACATCTATGTGGAATCAGCTGACAACGGTGTAAATGGGTGTAAGGCTGAGTTCATACTTGAGTTATTTGGTCAGTTTTGGCCCCTTAACTGCCCAAATAAAGGAAGTGTGCAGTGATTCTAAGAGCGACGCCTGTCATCTGCAGGTCATACTGACTCACAGTATTATTTCACTACCACAGTAGACTCCCTATGCGTGTTACTGCAATGCACAGTGTTCTACACCACTATAAAGGCTCTCTGCAGCCAGGAAATAGCTGGTTTTTTAACGTGATTCGCAGCAAATCTATTTTGATCAAACCAAATATTTTTGAAAAATTCAGCAAACCTGCCAAATAGAATTTTTGAAAAATTCGCTCATCTCTAGTCCCCACCTATCCCTTGGTTGAACTTGATGGACTTATGTCTTTTTTTCAACCGTATTAACTATGTAACTAAGAGATCAACTCTCCTTGCAATGCATTCCTGTTTAGCCTGTGCTGGGCTTATGTTTATACACAGCAGTCAATCTTAAGAGGAAGAGCTAAAGGGAGTAAGAGAGAGCAGCATTCTGTGAACCAATAATAAGACAGGGGGTGTGTTTTAGACTACCCCCAGAATCTCTGTAGACATAGCTGCTCCGCTATAGTCACAGATCACACTTTTGCACTATTGGAACTGAGCTATTAAGCAGTCAAGGATCAGGCACAGGAAAATATATAGCAGGCAAATATCACTTAAAGGTTCTGACTTATATGCTATTTTCACCCTCACAACTGGACATGCAGTTTGAAGATGTATTTTTTCTAGTCTACACTTCCGTATGGTTTATTTAAGAAACTGAATATTTTATGCTGATTTAACAGTTAATTTAATGGTATTCCAAGCAGCTGGGGCATAACGCTTTTGGCTAAAGTATCAATGCAATAAGCAAGAACCTAATTAAAATAAGCTGAATCTGGCTACTATTAAGCGATGATTAAAAACTGTTAATACAGTGTCATTTAGATTTTCTTTTAATGGAAAGAACCAGTGATCTGAAGTTAGTCAATAAAGTAGAGTTGCTGCCAGCCATTCTATTGAATTCCTTTTAATGATTCTGCAGCTGCTAATGTTTAGTTAATACGTAAATATTTTTCAGGTTATTAGTGGTATCTTTTCAACAATGAAACTGTGCTCAATTGGTAGGAACACTTTCATCTTTTACTTTCATGCCGTGTAGTCTAAAGAAAAAGGTGGTGTGACGACAATACAAATAGAAACTCTACAAATTAGGAAATGTGTGTGGGGTTTTCAGATAAGAGATTAAAGATAGTTATTGAAGTGCATAATAGAGGTGTGCTGAGGGTGTGTATCTCCCCCAGGTTTTCAGTGAGACAACTGGAATCCAGAAATGGGTGCTGCTTCAGCAAGGCATAGCTTGCTGGAGATATTTTTTAGGGATGAGCGAATCGACTTCGGATGAAACATCCAAAGTTGATTTGCATAAAACTTTGTTCTAATGCTGTACGGAGCAGGAGCTCCATACAGCATTAGAATGTATTGGCTCCGACGAGCCAAAGTTATTACTTCTGTAAAAAAAACATTTTTCCGAATTCGGGTTCGGTTCCAAGTTGTACCTGGAAATGGTGAAGCTGCAGGGATGGTCGAGGCAAATAAGATAGAAGTTTATGCTGAACAAGTTGATAGGGCTGATATGGATGCTGAAGCCAAGAGACTCATGGCAGTGAGTAACGGGGACTTGTTCATGAAAGACATCCTCTCTGTCGTCAATGCCTTCCAGGAAGTCAGCAAACTTCTGGGGAAGAAATACGGGAAGACGGCTTACCAGTGTGCAGATGCCTTCTACTTCTATGGGATGTCTCTCCTGGAGCTTGCACAAATAGAGAACAATGTCCTGGTTAACACTCTGGAGGGAATGCCAGAAGAGGAAGATAAAGAGTCTGATAAGGACCTCAATATCCCCAGTGCCTCCAACCTTCATGAGAAAGAAAGGGAGGAGTAAAGAGTGCAGATATATGATGCCATGTCCGAGAAGGATGAGAAGGCTAACTAAGAGAATGGAGACTCCAAAGAGATAAAGACTGAAGAAGCTAAGGCCGATGAGCTAGAGAGCGAGAAATCTTCAGACACTGCAGAGACCAAAGCTAAGGCTGAAGGATAGTCTGCAGAAGTGGAAAAAGGCACTGAAAAAGCAAAGGACTCTGAAGCTGCCACCAAATCTGAGGAAACTACTGCTGAAGAGAAGAAAGAGAGTGGAAAAAGAATGTCTGATCATTCCAGTACTAGCAAATCTGGAAACAGAAATGCTGAAAGAACTGTTAAAAAAGAAGTGGAAACAAGATTGATGTCCCTGGAAGGGAAACTGCAAGACACCAAGGAAGAAGTAAACCAGATGCGTTTAAAAGGAGCGAGCAGAGATAAGCATTAGAGATGGCCTTGCGGTTTGCTCGGCGGTCGTTTCGCGGAGAACTTTGCTCGTTTACGGTTCGCCGAATGGGCGAACATATGGAGATGTCCGCCGGCGCCATATTCTTTTACATTATGAAGAACTTTGACTCATGACACATCCATCAGGTGGTACAGGACAGCCAATTGAGACATTTCAGCACATGGACATACCTACTACCCTATAAATAAACCTGATCTGGCAGCCATTTTACATTCAGTCTTTTGCCAGTGTAGGGAGAGGTTGCTGTGTGGTGCAGGGACAGATTGTTAGGACACCAAACGCTAGCTAATAGGGCCACAAAAGTCCTTTTAAGGACTTGTATAGGTGTGCTATCGATAGGTGTGACTTACTGAGGAGTGTTATATACTTATAATATACTTTCTAACATAGAAAGTATATTATAGTGCATTTGTATTGTGCAGCAGTTGTGTGCGGTTCTGCTGCAATACTGCAGCTACACAGAGTGACACACGCTATTGGAACAAATAATTTCTACTGGAGTGATATACCAGTTGCCCCCCAAAAAACTGATTGAAGCAGGGGTGTTATATACCAATTATATACTTTTTACATAGTGCATTTAGGTAGTGCAGCATTTATTTGTAGTTTTGCAGCGTTACCTCAGCTATAGATAGTGACGTACGAGATTGAAACAAATAATTTCTACTGGTGTGATATACCATTTGCTCTCCAAAAAAACTGTTTGAAGCAGTGGTGTTATATACCAATTATATACTTTCTATATAGTGCAGTTGGGTAGTGCAGCATTGGTTTGCAGTTTTGCTGCGTTACCTCAGCTACAGATAGTGACAAACGACATTGAAACAAATAATTTCTACTGGTGTAAATATACCAGTTGCCCCCCCTAAAAACTGATTGAGGCAGGGGTGTGATATACCAATAATATAGTTTCTATATAGTGCATTTGGGTAGTGCAGCATTTGTGTTATCGGATTTCAACTATTATCATTAGGATTTTTTTCAAGAGGGGGGATTTTATTTTCAATCCAATTTTATATTTTTTAGTTCTTTTAAACATATGTATTTGAGGGCGGAGCCTAACCGCTGAACAAGACGGAGGTTTGAGCAGGAGCTCTCTCCCATCAAACCCACATTACATAGCTTTTGCACACCCCATTCGATTCCGAAATGGTCAAAATCGGTAAAGATAGATCCAGAGAAGCCCCTGACACTCCAAGATCTAAGAAAAATCAGGGAGACATGGACAAGTTCTTCAGCAAAAAGACGGCACTGTCCCCTGCCCGTGCAGCTAAGATGGCGGCCCGCCGCATTGAGAAAGAAGCAGAGCGGGAATCTGAACAGGAGGAAGGTGAGGCTGATTATATGGATACCCCTGAAGAGGAATCTGCACAGAAAGACAGCGACACACTCACCAAAGCCTTCTTCAAAGAAACACTGTCCCAAGCCTTAGCTCCTCTGCTTCAGGAGGTACGTGACCTTAGTCATGATATGCGCGCTCTGGGGAATCGGGTTGAACAATTAGAGACCCGTCAGGAACATGCTGCGTCACACAGTGCTGATGTAATAACGGCTATGGAAGCGCAAGTCTCCTCTCTCAATAACGCTTTCCTCATGATTGAGGACCAGGAGAATAGGAGTAGACGTAAGAATATAAGACTGAAGGGGTTAGATGAATCAATTATCCCAGCTGAACTAGAAGCAGTTGCCAAGTCTTTATTCACTAAATTGCTAGGAGAAAACAGAGCTGCAGAGATAACTATTGAAAGAATTCATCGCTCACTGCGCCCTATACCTAAAGAGGGTGAAGCCCCCAGGGATGTGATCTGTGGTCTGCTAAGTTTCAGGGATACAACAGCCATTTTACAAGCTGCCCGCAAGAGCACAGACCTAAGAATCGAGGGCTCTTCAGTATCGCTATATCAAGATATTGCTTCATCCACCTTAGCGAAGCGCAGAATCTTAAAACCCCTAACCGACCACTTAAGAAATCACAACATATTGTATAAGTGGCTGTATCCGTTCGGGGTTACCTTTGCCAGGAATGGTCGACGCTGCACTATTCGTTCTCCACAGGACCTACCCCAAGCCTGGAAGACCTTGGACATTCCTCCCATCAAGATGGATAGCTGGCTGGCAGTGGATATTTCGGTTCCTAGACTTCCCCAACTTCTCACTCAAGAAGCTTGGTCCACGCGTTCCAATCATAAAATGCACAACAACAGGAAGATACAGGGGAGAAGAGACCTTACCTGATTTCATCTGAACTTGGGACGTGCTGTTTTCAGAGTCTCTATAGCTGGGACTTTTGGGAAATCTAATACAGTGTCGCCTGCAGCAAAGGCGATTTTTCTGCCAACAGCGCCACAGGTCATTTCTGTCATATTATTAGCCTTTACTATATATTGTTTTATGCTTTATAACTGTATGGATCCTTCCATATGGAGTCTTATGCAATAGGACATGTTCAATATGCTTTGGATGTGCATTCCTTTAGCCACCTAAATTGTTTACTTCACTAATTCAAGTTTGAATTTGCCTGCATAAGGTGATTGATTTTTTAGTTAATGGTAATGTGGGTTATGATGATCCGGGTTAGGACACTTCTCGGTCCCTACATGGTTAGCCACGGCTCACAATGGTGGCACCTTTTCAATTGTAACCACCCACTACGCCTACTGTTTTATATACCTAGTTCATTTACCCTATTTGTTTTCGATTTCTTAAACCCCCTTTTATTTGCGCTCAGCTTGTTACCAGGTTATGTGCTCACTGCACTCAGTAGCCATACTCTCAACTACTCTAACCAGTATAGAATCAGTCTGCTGTCCTCACCATGGGTTACACCCCTACACATGTCTACCCTGATTATTAAACAGCATCTCTCACCAATCTTCTCATGACAGATCTACACATAACCACTTTTAACGTAAGAGGCTGCAATACACCCCAGAAAAGATCTCAAGTTCTTACACTTCTGAAGAAAAATGGGAGTGACATATGCTTTTTACAGGAGACTCATTTTAAAACAAATAAAATCCCACATATACCTAAGATGAGATACTCGCAATGGTTCCATAGCACATATGGATCTGCCTCAAGGGGCACTAGCATAGCAATTAGTAAAAATGTGCCGTTTACATGGACAGCTACCCAGCAAGACCCTGAAGGCAGATTTTTATTTGTGAAGGGAAAAATTGGGCACTTGGTAATAACCCTTGCTTGTTTATATGCACCTAATATCAGACAGCATAGCTGGCTTAAGAAAACCCTTTCCAGATTCAGTGACTTTGCAGAAGGGGTTAAAATAATTGGAGGGGACCTGAATGTCTCTTTAAATCCACGACTAGATTCGTCACTAGGTAGCTCTACTAAATCCCAGAAAACATTGGGTGGTATACATAAGCTGTTACAAGATTTGCACCTAACGGATACTTGGAGGGCGCTAAATACCACGACAAAAGATTATTCCTTTTATTCAGCTGTTCACCAGTCTTATCAGAGGCTGGACTATATTTTCCTTTCTAACCCACACTTGGCTATGTTGAAAAAATCATCTATAGGTCCTATTACAATATCCGATCATGCCCCAGTCACTTCCTCCATAAATTTCTCTAATCTCCCAGCAAGGGAATGGGTCTGGAGATTAAATGAAACGTTATTGGATTCTAATAAACACATTGAAGATATTGCCCTTAAACTATCATACTACTTCCAAGAAAATAAAATACAAGACACGCCTCAACCCATTATTTGGGAGGCCCACAAAGCTTTCATCCGGGGAGAATTCATTGCACTAGGCTCCAAAATTAAAAAGGAGAGGCAGAAAAAGCTTGATTCTCTTATCCACCGGATCTCTGCGATTGAATCTATTCAGAAGCGGTCTAGGAGGTCCGCTGCATCTGAGGAACTTGCTTCACTGAGGAGACAACTGAAAGAACTACTCAATATTAAATGTGCAAAGGCCTATCAATATACAAAGTTTAAACAATACATTCATGGTGATAAGGGGAATAAGTATATGTCGCATCTGATTAAACAGAGGAAAGATGCTCAATTTATCACTTCAATCAAAACCAAGGTGGGAGGGACAGTCTCGTCTACTGAAGCTATAGCACAGGAATTTTGTTCCTTCTATGGTGCCTTATATAATTTAGATAATGGAAAAGACAAAACTCAAACTATGTTATCTGATTCAATGAGAGAAAAACAGATTGATAACTTTTTGAAGACCTTAAATCTTCCTAGAATTAGCCAAGAGGACTGCTCCTCATTGTTACACCCGATAACAGAAACTGAAGTTCAGAAAATTATCAAGAGTATGCCTTTGGGTAAAGCCCCAGGACCAGACGGTCTACCGATAGGTTATTATAAAAAACTCTTAAATATACTTTCCCCACAACTAGTTAAATGGTGTCATGCGTTATCTGCAGGTGAGACTCTCCCGAAACAATCATTAGAAGCTATAATTGCCATAATCCCGAAGGAAGGAAAGGATACCCGTGACTGCGGCAATTATAGGCCCATATCCCTGCTCAACATAGATGTAAAAATTTGGGCTAAAATCCTAGCTTCTAGACTTAGCTCCATAATCCCTCGAATTATTAATAAAGAGCAAGCGGGTTTCGTGAAAGGGAGAGAGGGAAACTCTCAGTCCTGTCGACTTATCAATGCTATTTACTGGGCCAAGAAAAACTCTAAGCCCCTGGTATTACTAAGCACAGACGCGGAAAAAGCGTTTGACCGGGTAAGCTGGTTATATACTCAAAAAACTTTACAAAGATTTGGGATTCCAGACCCGTTTATAAGAGCTGTAATGTCACTTTATCATAACCCTAGTGCCAAAGTTAGAGTTAATGGTATGCTATCCAAGTCTTTTCCCATTACCAACGGCACCAGACAGGGCTGCCCCTTATCACCCTCCCTGTTTATAATGGTGATGGAAACGCTACTTCAGGCATTTAGGGACAACCCAAACATCCGTGGTCTGTTACTAAATAAAACTGAGCATAAATGCGCAGCCTTCGCGGATGATTTAACGTTGCTAATCTCGAATCCTAAACAAGCATTTCCCCATATATTAGATCTCTTCTCCACTTTTGGCACTGTCTCTAATTTCAAAATAAATTACTCGAAATCGGTAGCAATGGGTGTAGCTATACCTTCCCAATTGGTTCATTCTCTAAAAAATGCCTTTCCCTTCAATTGGAATGAAAACTCCCTCACCTACTTAGGAATTGAACTAACAAAAGACCCCTCTAACCTATTCAGACTGAATTATCTGCCTCTACTGAAAAAGATACAAACTCATCTCCAATCATTAACATTACCTTGGGTTTCTTGGATCGGACGAAAGAATCTATTGCAGACTTATATTGTTCCAAAAATAACTTACCTTCTACAAATGATTCCCATCCATGTCCCTAACTCGTATTTTAAAAAGGTCAGACAAATATTTACCTCATTTCTTTGGAGGGACAAAAGGCCCAGGATAGCACATGATAAACTAATCAAAACTCGTATAAATGGAGGAATGGGTTTGCCGGACATACATTACTATTATAAAGCGATCCAACTGAGACGCTGGTTACAAGTGTGTATACCCAAATACCGAACGATTGGTACAGACATAGAACTAGACCTTATGTCTAGTAAACAACAGGCAGGGCTTTGGGGAATCACTACCCCCATTAACACTCCAATGGGCTTGTCTAGGGGTATATATCTAACTATGCGTTGTCTTCAATCTGAAGTTCATTTACTCTCAGATCCCCCTGTCAGCTTGCCAGCGAATCTTATACCGTATCTTATCAAACCAGAATTACCTGACATTCCACAATTCTGGAATACTCTAGGAAAAGTGGCTTTAACTGACTTGTTATCAGACCTGAAACAGAAAGAGAACGTCTCTATTATAGACTACAACTATATCAAAGAAGGAGATTTCCTGGCAAAGTATGAGTTTAAGAATATATGTCAAACTCTTAGCACCAAATTTGCTACCATACCTACCCCAACTTGGTTTGAGCAGTTATCCTCTCACGACATCCTTCCAAGACATAGTATGTCGCTACTGTATAACTGGTTGATCCCCAAAAAAGGTGATTGTACTCCAGCTTTTATAAGAGCTTGGGAAAATGATTTAGATTGTTCTTTTTCCCCTCAGGAGATTGATCTTATATACCTGAGATCTCATGGATTCTCCAGGTGTATAAAGGTGCAGGAACACTCTTTTGAAACCCTTACTAGGTGGTATAATGACCCCCACAAGCTCTTTAGAATGGGTTGTGCAGAAAATGATACATGTTGGAGATGTGGGTCCCAGACAGGTACACTAGGTCATATCATGTGGAGGTGCCCTCTAATTCGTCCGTTTTGGGATCAGGTCGAACAAAAAATCAATGAAATCTGTGGCACTACAATAGAATTGACACCTCATTCAGTTCTTCTATGGCTTCCCTCCAAGAAATGGAAACCCTCAAAGTTTGACTTACCCACTCTGCTTGTTCAATCAGCAAGGTTATTAATACCAATTAATTGGCTTAGTACTTACCCTCCTTCACTAAAAAATTGGTTCGAAAAGATTGACCAAGTTTTCCTGATGGAGGAACTTGCTAGCTGGGCAACCAGATCTCACTCAAGGTTTCAGAGCCTGTGGAATCCATGGAAAGTGTTCCGCGACTCAAGGATCTTGTAAAAGCTTCCCATAATTGCACCTAACATTCCGCGCCAACTTGAACTCTAATTTTGAACTTATGGCTAATATACATGAGAGTTTATACTGCCCAATATATAGAACATGCAATGAGTGTGTAGCTTGTCATTTAGCTTGTCATTCATTACTGATTCATGGTACCTATGCGTGAGTAGTTTTCCGGTATTATTAAGATGCTACCAACTTTGAATGAGACATAATTTTTTCATAACCTGTATACTGCTCCATATAACTTTATAAGCTGAGCTGCTTATCCTTATCCTTATTTGTAATCTTTAATAACATTTGTCATGAAGTTATAATACAGTTTATGCTATGTTCCCACTCATCCTTTTTCCCCACATCTTCTTTACCCTCCCCCTCTGTTTATTTTCTTTCACCCTTCTTTTTCTCCACCCCTCCCCCTCTCATCTTCATCTCTTTTTTGGGTCTCATCAGTATCACACAATATTTGCTAGACTTTAAAATGCTATTATTATTATATCTTCAATGTCTTGTCTAACTTTCATGTCTTCTTAAATAAAAAGAGATTTGTTAAAAACATATGTATTTGACCTGTATTTGTACTGGCCTGCAGTAAAATTTATATCCATTGACCTTGTAATATACCGCTGGCCACATAATCAGAATTTCTTTCATGTCAGGTGAAAGCCTAATTTTTAAGTCCCGTACTCCTGTGGCCTAAAATAAAAAAAATTCTAGGCTCCAACAGGGCATAGTTCAGAGAATTTCCCTTTAAGACGCATAAAAATGTCTCCTGATTAACCTGTTGGGGACACATGGCGTACTGGTACGTCATGATGTCCCGGTACTTAAGGACACATGACGTACCGGTACGTCATGTGTATTTCCGATCACCGCCGTGCTGCAGGCGGTGATCGGAACTGGGTGCCTGCTGAAATCAATCAGCAGGCACCCTGGGACAATGCCGAGGGGGTCCTGTGACCCTCCCCCCCCATATTGGTGATCGCTGCAAACCGCAGGTCAATTCAGACCTGCGGTTTGTAGCGCTGTAAGAGGTTTCTGATCATAAACTTCAAAATTACCTACATTTTCATTTTTAAATAACGGGTGGTGCTGGGGGGGGGCGCGCAAGCGGGCGTGCAATCATCCCGCCCGGCCTCTCATTTTAAGGATGGCCGAGAGGTTAGCAAGCAGTGTGTCAGCACATTGCTGACACTCTGCTTGAAACGGCTGGCATCTGTGCTGTGATGTCAGCCTTTTAACCCCTTCCATGCCGCAGTCCGTAGGGACCGCTGTATGGAAGAGGTTAACAGGGAAGGAGCTCCCTCCCTCTCCCATCGGGGGCTGCTGTGACATTTCAGCCCCCGATTCTTGACGGGATCACAGAGGGAGGGGATCCCACTCCCTCCCCATCACCCGCTGCTCTGTTGTGGCAGTGAGTGATGGTTACCATGGCAACCGGACGCCTTCACAGGCTTCTGGCTGTCCATGGTGTAGATCAGACTTCTGCTAAATGCAGAAGTCTGATCAGACTAAGTAAAGTAAAAATACAATACAGTACACTATATAGTGTACAGTACTGTATTATACAGACATCAGATCCACTGGATCTTCAAGAACCAAGTGGGTCAGGGTCAAAAAAATGTAAAACAAAAAGGGAAAAAAAAGTAAAAATAAAAAACACATTTGTCACTGATTAAAAAAATAAATAAAAAAATACAATGCACATATTAGGTATCGCCACATCCATAATAACCTACTCTATAAAAATATCACATGACCTAACCCCTCAGGTTAATACTGTTAAAAAAAGTGTTAAAAAAAAAAATTTTGGTCACCTTACATCACAAAAAATTTAATAGCAAGCGATCAAAAAGTCATACGCACCCCAAAATAGTGCCAATCAAACCGTCATCTCATCCCACAAAACTCATACCCTACCCAAGATAATCGCCCAAAAACTGAAAAAACT
Source organism: Bufo bufo (assembly GCF_905171765.1). Taxonomy (NCBI): domain Eukaryota; kingdom Metazoa; phylum Chordata; class Amphibia; order Anura; family Bufonidae; genus Bufo; species Bufo bufo. Next base: position 561,490,863 of record NC_053392.1, on the reverse strand, counting down.
ATGGCTCTCGAACTATGGAGACACTAAAACATGATTTTTTTTTGTTTGTTTCAAAAATGAAATAATTGTGTAAAACTTACATTAGTTAAAAAAAGTAGACATATTAGGTATCACCGCATCCGTAATTACCTGCTCTATAAAAATATCACATGTCCTACCGTATTTTTTTTTATAAAAACGGTGTAAAAAAAGCTATTTTTTGTCACCTTACATCAGAAAAAGTGTAATAGCAAGCGATCAAAAAGTCATACGCACCCCAAAATAGTGCCAATCTAACCTGTCAGATGAATTTTGTAAATAACATAAAAATAAAACGGTGCCAAAACAGGTATTTCTTGTTACCTTGCCTCACAAATAGTGAAATAGAGCAACCAAAAATCATATGTACCCTAAAATAGTACCAACAAAAATGCCACCCTATCCCGTAGTTTCCAAAATGGGGTCACTTTTTTGAAGTTCCTACTCTAGGGGTGCATCAGGGGGGCTTCAAATGGGACATGGTGTCAAAAAAACAGTCCAGCAAAATCTGCCTTCCAAAAACCGTATGTCATTCCTTTCCTTTTGCGCCCTGCCGTGTGCCCGTACAGCAGTTAATGACCACATATGGGGTGTTTTTGCAAACTACAGAATCAGGGCCATAAATATATACTTTTGTTTGGCTGTTATTCCTTGCTTTGTAACTGAAAAAAAAATGAATTCAAATAGAAAATCTGCCAAAAAAGTGAAATTTTATCTCTTTTCCATTCATTCTTGTGGAACACCTAAAGGGTTAACAAAGTTTGTAAAATCGGTTTTGAATACCTTGAGGGGTGTAGTTTGTAAAATGCGGTCATATTTGGGTGGTATCTATTATGTAAGCCTCACAAAGTGACTTCAGACCTGAACTGATCCTGAAAAAGTGGGTTTTAGAAATTTTCTTCTAAGATTTGCTTCTAAACTTGTAAGCCTTGTAACGTCCCTAAAAAATAAAATGGCATTCCCAAAATGATCCAAACATAAAGTAGTCATATGGGGAATGTAAATGAATAACTCATTTTGGAGGTATTACTATGTATTATAGAAGTAGAGAAATTGAAACTTGGAAATTTGCTAATTTTTCCAAACTTTTTGTAAATTTGGTATTTTTTTATAAATAAAAATGTTTTTTTTTACTCCATTTTACCAGTGTCATGAAGTACAATATGTGACGTAAAAACTGTCTTAGAATGGCCTGGATAAGTAAAAGCGTTTTAAAGTAATTCACACAGCTTTGCAAAAAATGGCCTGGTCCTTAAGGTGAAATATGGCCGTGATCTTAAGGGGTTAAGATACATATTTTTTGTTGGAATTTTTGTAATTGATCCCCCTCTAGTATGTCACTGTCCATGTTGTGGGACTATTTGTACACCTCTACTAAGTATTTGGTGGCTACAAATATGAGCTGAAGGTTTTTCAGGTTTGCCTGCCATTAAAGCGAATGGGGCCCGCCGCAAACTTGCGGTTCGCGAACATTTGATCGCGCTCGCACGATTGCGTTCGCGAACCGTCCCGGCCGATGCTTGTTCAACATTAAGCATGCTCTGCTGAAGGAGCTCCTTAAAGAAAATGAGGAAGTATCTGGACACGACCGCGAACAACTATTTGAACCGTTCAGTCAAGAGTTGCAGCAGTCCAACAGGACGTGATGATGTAGGTGTAGCTGCTCTGAAAACCGGAGATGCTATCCGCGGCTTGGACAACTCTACCCTTAGTGGAGGCGCTGTGCTTGTGGATTGGCGCTCTCTGGACCGTCGATGCAGCAGATTTCTGCCGCTATCTTCTGATTCTCTTCACCCTGCCTTAAGTATAAATATGAAGGTTTGATATTGTTTGGCAACATCTGTTTCGTCCCTCCCTGTGCTTCATCGTTATCCTTGCCCATTTGCTCTCCTGCCCCCTGCCTCCAGAATTAGGCTAATTTTAAATTTAAGATCTGGACGTCTGCCTTCCTGTTCTTGTTGCCGGCAATGATCTATATATATATATATATATGTAGTTAAGGCTGACATGTCAGCCTGCATTTGTGGGAGGGGCGGAGGTGCCTTTAAATAGCCAGGGCACGCGTTCCTCCTTGCCCGTGAGCTATCTGTGCAAGGAGGAGTTACTGCTGTTGTTTCCCGCCTAGCTCACGTCGCCAACACACACGTGTATCAGCCACCCGTAAGTATGCTGGGGCCGCGGCTCCCTTCAACTGACAGGCTGCTCCGGTGTGCTGCAGCCGAACGCACAGGTAACATGGCTGCCCCCCCCTTATTTTCCCTAGGTTCAGGCTTGCCGGTCCCCTGCCTACTGCCCCCAGTACCTGGCCACCGTCGGCTTCCCTCAGCGCTGCCCGCCTGGGTTCTGTGGTTTAGCCGGGTGTCGGATCCCACACCAGACCATATCCCCCATCGCTGCGTCCCTCGGTCTCCCGCGCAAGTCCCGCGATACTTCGGCACCTCCTCCCTGCTTCTGCCCGGTCAGATTGTCCGACTTGTTCCTCCTTCTCCTGCTGCCGCTCAGCGTTCCCACAGGGTGGCAGCATGGAGACAGCTTGATAAAGTTTAAAAAAAAAAAAAAAAAGAGCAAGCAGGACAACCATAGCTTACCCTAGGTTGTCTGTTAAAGTTATAAAAAAAAAAAAAAAACACAACAAGTCAAGCACAGCCCAACCTGGGGGAAAATAAGTCCATAAAATCATTAAGAAACATGGACACAAATTAAAAACTATCATAAATTCTTAACCCAAAAAACAAAAAACAAAAAATAAAACAGTTTATCGTCAGTTGCTTACGTTGCCCCGGGCAACACTGCTGCCACTGTTCCCGCAGGTCACCGTCATATATCCAACGCTCAATTTTACATATCTCTGCATGTTTGGGGCCTGTCACTCTTTCCCGGCCATACGTTTTTTACTGGCTTCATGCGGATGCCTGCAACATCGTCCAGGTCACGGCTTTAATATTTCCATGTATGATTAATTCTGTTGCCCTGTTACGTCCTGCAGGCTCACGTGTTCAATTCAATAATTTCCGTTGCCTGCCACGTCTTCGGTCTTACGTTTAACTTCATTATTCAGCCTGTTAAACGCCATCCAGGTTCACGTTTTACTCTGTTATAATTTTGGTTGCCTGTTACGTTGTTCAGGTTTACGTTTTTAATTCGTAATTCTGTGGCCTGCTACGTCGCCGGCCTTACGTTTTTAATTTATAAATGATGCCTGTCACGTCAACCAGGTGTACGTTTTTAACTGAGCATAAACTCTGCCTGTTACGTTCTGCAGGTTTACGTTTTTAATTCAATACTTTATGTTGCCTGCTACGTGTTGGGCTTACGTCTTATTTTATTTTATTTTTTTTCATGTAGCCTGTCACGCCATCCAGGTTTACGTTTTTAACTCTTATGGTAATTTTGTTGCTTGTTACGTCATGCGGGCTTACGTTTTTAAATCATTAATTCTGTTGCCTGGTCGTTTTCAGGCTTACGTTCAAAAATGAATAAAGATTTTTTCAATGTTCTTGTTACCTCTCTCCCAGCCTCATGTGTACTAACATTATCGTCCTGTACACTTCAGGTCCGGGGCCAGTTGTGATTGCTCCTTTGTTTTTCCAGGGTCATTCTTCAGGTACCGTCTAGTCATTCTTACTTCGGTGCGCACCTCTTTGTCACAGTACACTTCCCTCCACGGTTAGTCACGTCATAATCACCAGCTGTCACTTTCTTTTTCAGGTCCACACAGGTAAGCGCTCACATTCCGGTCTGCACCAGCACAAAAAATAAAAAATTAAAATAAATATATAATTTATTTAATAATAATACAATGTCCACCATCACGGGGAACTATTTACTCCAGGGTCGTCCGACCTTTAATTCTGTCACCATTTCTCACTCCAACAGTATGTCCCATCTATCGGACCACGAGGATTCCTTATCCATCCCTGACTCGTCCGCTTCCGCCCACGGCAGCACCATGTCACTCAGGAGTTGGACCATTCCAAGAATAATCAAAGAGCTCAACAGCCGAGGGATTTGTTACCCTGCGTCGGCTCGGAAGGCGGAGCTATACCGACTCCTGGTGTCCGAGCCCACGGCCCCTCCAGCGGATCAAGTGCCCATGTCAACGATTCAGCTTTCATTGGCACAGTTGCATGCCACAATCAACAACATTGCCACTTCCGTCTCGGATATGCAGGCCAGACTGGTGGCGGTAGAATCCAGAGGGCTGTCACCTTGTCCCTCCATCCCTCCGGTTCCATTGGTCACTGCTTCGCGTTCCCATTCACCAGGTAGGGCTTCGTTCACACCTGAGGTAGCTCCGGCACACTTTGTCCCAGATAACATTAGAAGGGATATTATAGACGGCAAGGACGTAAATTTAGCTAGCATTCTCATTGCTACCCATGACACCATTGACAATCGGACCATCGCGTGCGGCGACGTTTCCATCACTCTAAAAGCCAGGGACGTCCGCCTTAACAAAAAACTATCCATCCCCGAATTTGTCCTGGCCTTCAGCTTATTTAGGGACATCATCTGCTCCGCCTGCCCTGGAAGACGGGAGGAACTGGACACCTACCTGTACAGGGTCACGGATCTGGGCCACACGTATGGCGGCCACGCCTTCTATGATTATCATCGCTCGTTTTCGGCCAAGGCGGCCGCCACTCTGGCCCAGTTCCACCGCACCACTAATTGGGCATCCATGGACATGGAGCTCTTTTGCTGCCATTTTGCTGGTCTCAAGGCACCAGCTTGTGCGTCGTGCAATTCCATCCTCCACTCGTCAGATTGGTGCCCCAACGTGGTCCCTCCCGTCTCCCAGGGCAGGTTCCTTCCCAGCGCCTCCAGTTTCACACCAAGACCCACTCCATCCACTGACAAATTAGGCCGCCCCATAGTTTTCCTGGGTAATAGTCAATTGTGCAACAATTACAACTTGGCCATATGTAATTATAATAAATGTCGAGCCCTGCACATTTGCTCTGGTTGCTTTAGAGCCCATCCCATCACAACTTGCCCTCAGCGTTCCTCCAGGACCTCCTGACTAGTTGGAGTCAACATACATCTCCTGGCAACTCTCCTACACAACCATCCCAATCCCCGTTTTGTTCAGTTTCTCACAGTAGGGTTTTCAGAGGGTTTTCATACGGGTCTGGTCGCACTTCCCCAGTCCACCTGGGAGGGTCCCAACCTCCTCTCAGCAGCCAAGGATACAGACTCGGTAGGAGGCCTCATACAATCAGAGCTGGAGAAGGGATTCCTCATAGGGCCATTTTCCACTGTCCCCTTCGATTCATGGAGGGTCAGCCCTATCGGCATTGTGGCAAAAAAATTCTCAAATAAAAAACGTCTAATCTATGATCTTTCTGCGCCTCATGGTTCCGTCATCCCGAGTTTAAATTCTCTGATCCCCTCCGAAGAGTTCTCCATGAGGTACTCCTCAGTGGATGAAGCCATACAACTCATTCTCCAGGTTGGCAGAGGGGCTTGGCTATCCAAGGCGGATATCGCAGACGCGTTCAAATTGCTCCCCATTCACCCACAGCTCTGGAGGTGGTACGGCATCAAATGGCAAAATCTTTATTATTTTGCTAGCCGTCTGACCTTTGGATCCAAGAGCAGCCCCTGGTTGTTTGATCAGTTCGCACAGGCTCTGCATTGGATTCTAGTCAACTGCTGCGATTGCCCGCTGGTCATCCATTACCTGGATGATTTCCTGTTGGTTGAATCCCCAGGTATCAGACCCAGCAAGCTCAGGTCCCTTCTCCGGGTCTTCTCTGTGCTCAATGTTCCTGTCGCCTCTTCAAAGATAGAAGGCCCTTCGACGGTAATTACCTTTCTAGGGATAGTGTTGGACTCCGTTAAAATGCAAGCTAGGCTTCCGGAAGAGAAGCTTGCCAAAATCAGGGAAGAGATCTCCAAGGCAGCAGGCTCCAGGCGTTTCACTAAAGTTGAGTTACAATCTTTGCTGGGTATGTTGAACTTTGCTACCAGGATCATGCCGCAGGGCAGAGCTTTCACTTCCCGTTTGCTACAGCTGCTTCCAGCAGCCTCCGAGCAGGATAGTCTCATCTGCCTAGACAGCCAAGCGATCGCGGATTTAGCAATGTGGGACACGTTCCTCGCCAGCTGGAACGGTGTCTCCATGTTTGTCCCACTATGGGGTCCCACATCAGCCACGATCTTCACGGACGCCGCGGCTTCTGCAGGTTACGCAGCAATCAGCGGGAATCAGTGGTTCGCTGGTCCCTGGCCCCCAGAGGTGTCTTCTGCGCAGCAAGCGTTAATATCTTCACCTTTACTAGAGGTGTACCCCATTGTAGCGGCGGCTCAAGTTTGGGGCAGTCAATGGGCCAATTCATCGGTAGTTTTCATCACGGATAATCAGGCGGTGGTAGACATAATCGCCAAAGGCAGATCGAAATCTCCATTCATCATGTCATTTGTCCGTAGATTGGTCTGGCTTTCCCTCTGTCACAATTTTCATGTCACTTGCAGGCATATCCAGGGTAAACAAAATATCGCCGCAGATGCCTTGTCACGATTTCATTTTCATGAATTTTTCCAGGCAATGCCGGAGGCGGACCAAGTGGGTCTTTCCCCTCCTGCGTTCCAGACTCTGATCTTGGATTAAAATCGTTCATTGATTCAGCAAAAAGTCTGGTGAGAAATTCTTTATCGGTCAACACGTCCAGAAACTATAGAACAGGCTGGAATGTGTTCCACAAGTTCACGCTCCTTCACCCAAGACATGATACCGGCAAGACGGCGTACATCATGGCTTTCTTGGCATACTGCCATTTGGAGCTCAAACTGTCCTACAATTCCATAAAGCTATACCTGGCCGGGGTACAGCATTTCCTCTCATTAGAAGATCCAGACTGTAGATCGATTTTCCTGTCACAACTGATAAAAGCCACCCTTAGGGGCATTCAAAAAAGTAGCAGGGGTCCAAGCTCTCTCAGACAGCCGGTATCAGGAGAGCTCTTCAGGAAGTTATCCACCTCCCTAGATGGTAATCCTTTTGGGCTCCTTGCTAGTACCGTGGTCAAAGCGGCCATGTACCTCAGCTTTTATGGTTTTTTGCGGCCAGGGGAATTCACCAGCTCCTCTGCTAAAGCCAAAGGCTTGACTAGGGGCCAGCTGGTCCGGCAGGGAGACCAGTTCATCCTGTACCTCGCTTCATCTAAGACATCTCAAGTCGGTCCACCAGTGGGGATCAGGTACTTCCCCACTTTCAATGAATGGTGCCCGATCCAGGTCCTCCAGCAGCTCCTGGCAGTGTTGGGCGATTCGGCCCGAGACAGCCCGTTGCTTCCCCTTAAAGTCAGATCCATCACGTCATCCCAATTCATCTCGCACATCCGTTCCCTAGTGGCGGGTTTAGGTCATGATCCAAAAACCATTTCAGGGCATTCCTTCCGCATTGGGGCTGCATCTGCAGCATCAAGGCATAATGTCCTAGCTCACATCATCCAAAAAATGGGGCGCTGGCACTCGGCATGCTACGGGCGCTACATTCCGAATCCACACCGGGAGATATCCAAGGCCTTCTGTAGTCTGGTTTTATGATGTTCTGCAGGTACAATAAACTCCCTTTTCTACACTACCTGGCTTGTTCTTTGCCCCCTTATAGGCCTACCCGCGTTCATGGCTAAGGGCACACCACCAGCCATTTAGTCCAGGTATGAGGTAAGTAAACAGGGCAGGCCTGTCCCCCGCTATTCTACACAAGGTCTTCACATCCGCAGCCGTGACCACAAGTAGTTAAGGCTGACATGTCAGCCTGCATTTGTGGGAGGGGCGGAGGTGCCTTTAAATAGCCAGGGCACGCGTTCCTCCTTGCCCGTGAGCTATCTGTGCCCCTCCCACCCTCCCTCATTTTTCTACTTCTACCAGGGTATGCCCCCTTATAGGCCTACCCGCGTTCATGGCTAAGGGCACACCACCAGCCATTTAGTCCAGGTATGAGGTAAGTAAACAGGGCAGGCCTGTCCCCCGCTATTCTACACAAGGTCTTCACATCCGCAGCCGTGACCACAAATATATATATATACACAGTGCTGCCCATAATTATTCATACCCCTCGCAAATTTTGACTTAAAATTACTTTTATTCAACCAGCAAGTACATTTTTTACGGGAAATGACATAGGTGTCTCCCAAAAGATAATAAGACGATGTACAAGAGGCATTATTGTGGAAAAAAACATTTCTCAGCTTTTATTTACATTTGAGCAAAAAGTGTCCAGTCCAAAATTATTCATACCCTTCACAAACTGTCACAGTCTGTGGGAAAATCAAAAGTTCTATACCATTCCAAATAGTCCAAGCTGTTCTAAAGCATCCTAATTACCCTGATTAATTGGGAACAGCTGTTTTAATCAGCAGATGAAAAACAGCAGCTCTCTGCAGTTGGTTTGGCTAAGACAAAGGAGCTCAGTGAGGACCTGCGGCTGCGCATTGTGGCTGCTCACAAGTCAGGAAAAGGCTACAAAGCCATTTCTAAATGTTTTCAAGTTCCAGTGGCTACAGTGCAAAGTATTATTAAAAAATACAAGATGTTCCACACTGTGGAAAATCTCAGAGGACGTGGTCGGAAGCCAAAAGTGACACCTGTGCTGGCCAGGAGGATAGTTAGAGAGGTGAAAAAGAATCCAAGGATCACCACCAAGGCCATCCTGGTGAATCTGGGCTCTGCTGGTAGCAATGTCTCAAGGCAGACAATCCAACGGACACTGCACACTGCTGGGTTCCACGGATGCAGACCAAGGAGGACGCCACTTCTCCAGATAAGTCACACAAAAGCTTGCTTGGCCTTTTCAAAAGCTCATCTGGACAAAGAAGAAGACTTCTGGTCTTCTGTGTTATGGTCAGATGAAACAAAATTGAATTGTTTGGTCACAATGATGTTTCTTTCATTTGGCGTAAAAATGGAGAAGCCTTCAACCCAAAGAACGCCATCCCCACTGTCAAACATGGTGGTGGGAACCTAATGCTTTGGGGGTGTTTTTCAGCCAATGGACCAGGGAACCTAATCACAGTAAACAGCACCATCAAAAAAGACTAATACATGAGGATTCTCAACGACAACATCAGGCAGTCTCCAGAGAAACTTGGCCTTGGGCACCAGTGGACATTTCAGTATGACAATGACCCAAAACACACAGCAAAAATGGTGAAGAAATGGTTAGCAGACAACAACATTAAAGTTTTGGAGTGGCCCAGCCACAGTCCAGACTTGAATCCAATTGAGAATCTGTGGAGGGAGCTAAAGATCAGGGTGATGGCAAGAAGACCCTCCAACCTGAAAGATTTGGAGCTCATTGCTAAAGATGAATGGGCAAAAATACCTGTGGAGACATGCAAAAAGCTGGTCTGCAATTATAGGAAGCGTTTGATTTCTGTAATAGCCAATAAAGGCTTTTCTATTGATTTATTGAGAAGGGTATGAATAATTTTGGACTGGACACTTTTTGCTCAAATGTAAATAAAAGCTGAGAAATGTTTTTTTTTTCCACAATAATGCCTCTTGTACATCGTCTTATTATCTTTTGGGAGACACCTATGTAATTTCCCGTCCAAAAATTACTTGCTGGTTGAATAAAAGCAACTTTAAGTCAAAATTTGCCTGGGGTATGAATAATTATGGGAAGCACTGTAATATATATATATATATATATATATATATATATATATATATATGTCGTTATCATCTTATAGTCCGCTCTGTTTGCGACATTTCTGATCCTGCTACTGAAATTCTGGGGCTGAACTGAATAAACTGTTGCTGATTTGCTGAAGTTTTATTGATATTTAATTATTTTTTGCTTTGGCGTGTAAAGGCTTTTGGGAATTGTTCACACCATGACTATTTTTTCTCTTTGTTTCTTTTTTTTTGTCCTCATTCTTCCCCACCCCCCCAGTCCTTTCCCTCCCCCGCTTGCTCTTTGTAATATACGGAGAAGTGTGATACAACTGAAATCGAAGTGGGAAATGGGGGAAAAAAGGGAAAAAAATAGGAAAGGGGGGGGGAAGGGGAAACAACTATAAAAAATTAAATCATTGATTAAGATCAATTTGGCTGTGGAAAGCTTTTAAGATATTGATATGTTGGGGCAGAAGAGAGAGGAGAGAAAAAGCAGAAAATATAAATGATCCCTTTAAAAGAAAAAAAAGGGAGAAGGAGGAGAAGAAAAAAGAGAAGGGAGGAGAAAAAAAAGAAACAGAAAATAAAAACAAAAAAAGAAATGGCTCCCAAGCAAAATGGGCATTCAGCGGATTACTCGGCTCAGAAAATGGGGCAAAACCCACCAGATACGGCCAACATTGATCAGTTCTTAAAATCCCCAAATGTAAACAAAAGAGCAGGACAAAAAGAGATGGTTGATCTTAATGTTAAAAAAAAATCCGGACCTCGTGGGGAAGAAATATTGGATGATGACCCTCAGAATGAAGGGGCGGAGAGGGAACACTCTAATGATTCGTCCACTATGGAATGTGCCCTATTAAAGAAATACTGGCTGCGGTAAAAAAAAAACGGTGAACTAATACACAATATATTTCAACGCAGCTCGAGGTAATTCAGACAGATATGGTCCTGATAAGGAACGAGGTAACAAAGATTCGGGACTGAGATCCAACTATAGAGAAATCTGTGGGGGTTTTGGAGAGCGAAGATAAAATATAAAAATCTGAGATTTCCACATTAAGGATGGATGTTAACACCCTAAAAAAAAAGTTGGTGGATTTGGAGGACAGGTCCAGGAGATGTAACCTGAGAACTTTGGGTCTACCCAAAGGTAAAGAAGAAAAAAAATCTTCCTGAAATGTTACAGACTCTAATTTAGGATAAGTTTGAAGGGTAACACTTCTCTCCATTGAATCACGTATTCAGAAACTTACACTTCACTTATTCACAATATTACATCTATTCCCAATCTTGGCCAGCCAACTAGTGTGCCCTTAGAAGCCATCCCAGCCATGCCTACTGATGGCATGGCTGTGATTGGCCAAGTGCAGCATGTGATCCAGCCTCTATATAAGCTGGAGTCACGTAGCGCCGCACGTCACTCTGCTCTTACTAGTTGTAGGGATAGGATGCTGCTGCTGTGAGGGAGAGATTAGGAAAGACTCTGATATCTGCACTTGGTGTGAAGTCAGTGATCTACAGTGTTTTTTGTTTTGGGGGTGCAATTCAACATTTTTGTACCCTGCCCTAAGCCCAGTGAGACTGAAAAAAAAGTTTTAATCCGTCTGTTAGTTAGGTGGGCGTCGGTGGCCATTTTGTGCAACAGCAGTGCACCAGCACTGCATATGTGCTAGGGACAATCATTTAATTCTGTTCTTGTAGTTTAGTGGCCGACATATACCCATTTTTAAAGTGCACCTGCACTGCATATGTGCAGGGGAAGGGAGAATAATACCGTCTGTGAGTTCAGGGACCAGGGAGTGACATATCCTCATTATTTTCTGTAAAGTACCCCTGTGCTGCATTTCTGAGAGTGAAATATAATCAGGTAAATCCATCTGTTCCATTGTGGGGTGACATATTTACATTTTTTGTTGTAAAGTACCTCTGAGGCCTGCACTGCATATGTGACAGGCAGGCACATAAATTCAGCAAATACATCTGTTCCATTGTAGGGGTGACATATCCACAATTTTTTTAAGTAAAAGAAACCTGTACTTAATTTGTTAGATTGAAATATAATCTCAGTTAAATCCATCTGTTTCATTTATGGTTAAAGAAACCCATTTTTGGGGCAATACAGTACCTTTTTGCCCTGTACTGCATTTCTGACAGTCTGATAAACCACCAAATACTGCAGTTAAATTTTTTGCTGAAAAATGCAATTTTTGGTTGCTATGAAGTACATTTGCGGCCTACGCTGCGTTCCTGTCAGTCAAATAAAACAATTAAATACCGCTGTTACATTTTTAGTAGAGTTGAGCGGACACCTGGATGTTTGGGATGCTCTCACAGTCTGGCCAGCATGTGCAAGGTAGAGTTCCACCTTGTGGGCACGTCGCATATGAGGCGGTGAGCGGGAAGGCTGAAGTTACGCTGCAGCGCTGACAGGCTAGCAGCAGCAGGGTGAGAACGCCGAAAGCGCACACAGACGGCCCGCACTTTATGCAGCAGCTCTGACATATCAGGGTAATTTTTAAGCAATCTCTGCACAACCAAATTCAGCACATGCGCCAGGCAAGGGAGGTGCGTCAAACCGGCTAGTCCCAGAGCTGCGACGAGATTTCGCCCATTATCACTCACTGGCACAAACCACTCATCGGTCTGTTGTTCAAGGCCCGTCCACAGCTCCTGCGCGGTGTGGGGTTTGTCCCCCAAACAGATAAGTTTAAAAACTGCCTGCTGTACTTTACAGCTGTGCTGAAGTTGGTGGTAAAGGTGTTGCGCTGACCAAATAAGGAGCCGGTAGAGGATGAGGAAGCGGTATAGGAGGAGGAAGCAACAGGAGGCAAACTGAAGTGCCCTGCAATCCTCGGTGGTGGAAGGACATGCGCCACACTGCTATCTGCCTCAGGCCCAGATGCCACTGCATTTACCCAGTGTGCTGTTATGGAGATATAACGTCCCTGACCGTGCTTACTGGTCCACGTATCAGTAGTGAGGTGCACCTTGCCACAGATGGCGTTGCACAGTGCACACCTGATTTTGTCCCCTACTTGGTTGTGCAGGGAAGGGATGGCTCGCATTTCAAAGGCCAGTAATTTAGAAATGCTGGCATTCAGGGCTATGGATTGTGGGTGGGTAGCCGGGTACTTCCTCTTCCTCTCCAGTGTTTGGGAGATGGAGAGCTGAATGCTTCCGTGGGACATTGTGGAGATGCTTGGTGACCCAGGTGGTGGTGTTGCTGGAAGATCCTCTGTTTGCGGGGTGGAAGGTGGCACTGTAACTCGAGAGGTGGATGAAGAGGCCAAGACTGCAGCAGAAGAGGAAGCAGGAGGAGCCAGAGATCTTTCTTGGTTTTTGAGGTGTCTACTCCACTGCAGCTCGTGCTTAGCACCTAAATGCCTGGTTTTGAAGTTTGTGCTCAGGTTGAGAACGTTTATGCCTCGCTTCAGGCTCTGATTGCACAGCGTGCAAATCACTTGTGTCTTGTCGTCAGCACATTGTCTGAAGAACTGCCACGCCAGGGAACTCCTTGGAGCTGGCTTTGGTGTGCTCGGTCCCCTGCTGCGGTGGGCAGTAGCAGGCGTACTGTCTATAGGACGGCCACTCCGCATTTGCACCCTGCTCCCTCTTCTGCTGTGCTGGTGGCTCTGTGCGACCACCGCCTCTTCCTCCGAACTACATAGGTCACTCGCATGACCTTGATTCCATGTGGGGTCGAGGACCTCATCGTCCTCCACATCATCTTCCACCCAGTCTTCACCCCTGCCCTTCTTGTAAGTCTGCACACTTTCAAAAGCCCTTGCAGTTGGCACCTGTGTTTTGTCATCATCCGAGAGGTGCTGCGATGGTCCTCCCATGTACTCATCTTGAAAGATAAGTGGTTGGGCATCGGTGCACTCAATCTCTTCTACTTTTGGGGCAGGGATAGGTGGATGGCCCCGGGAAACCTTCCTAACAGAGTCATCAAAAAGCAGAAGAGACTGCTGCATGACTTGGGGCTCAGACTGCTTGGCTGATTTGCAAGGGGGTGAGGTGAAAGACTGATGGACATCGGCTGCAGGTGTCAACTCTGATTTTTCAGAAGGAGACTGGGTAGGAGACAATGTGAAGGAACTGGAGCCACTGTCAGCAACTCAATCTACTATCGCCTGTACTTGTTCAGGCCTCACCATTCGTAGAGCCGCATTAGGCCCGACCAAATACAGCTGCAGATTCTGTCGCCTACTCGCACCTGAGGAAAGGGTTTCACTTGTGAGTGTAGCTGGCACAGATCGACCACGTCCTCTCCCTGCAACAGGAGCTCCACCAGCAGCACCACAACCTGGGCCACGTCCCTTATTTGATGCTCTCCTCATATTTATCGAATTTAGGATCTTGCGCTAAATGGGTGTTTAATTAATAGTAGAATAGAACGACAGTATGTACAGGGTGTATCTCACACGCGCTGAACCAGACTAGGCGGCCTCAATTAAATTTGTTTGCCCAAAATGGCTGTATTTCAAATACCTGAATAGAACCCCTGTATTTAAAGGGAGCATCTCACACGCCCTGACCCACACTAGGCCGCAATTAAAGATTTGTGCCCAAAATGGCTGTATTTCGATTACCTGAGAAGAACCCCTGTATTTAAAAGGGTGCATCTCACACGCCCTGACCCATACTAGGCGGCAATTAAAGATTTGTGCCAAAAATGGGTATTTGATTAATAACTGAATATGACAGCAGTATATAACCCTGGAATTTCAAACATCTTGATGCTGCAAGGCCAGAAATAATGGGTATTTTGGCAAAAAAGTGTGTTTTTAAAAACCCAGAAAATTAGGGCTGTATTTCTAGCTTAAATTGCACACTGACTAATCCTGCAAATGCACCAAATGTTGTATATTGCCTAAAAAGCGTGATTTTTTACAACCAGATTATTAGTGCTGTTTTTCAAGCTTGGATTTCAATGTCACAAAAGCTTGCAAAAAATGGCCGCTGCCACCGCCCACCTAACTGACTTATAAAGGGTTTTTTTTGGTCACTAGGCTCAGGGCAGGATAAAAAAATTGTGCCCTCACCCACACAACAAAATGTATGTAGAACGCTGAGTTATATTCACGTTTTGAACAAAGATTTAGTCCTATTCTCTCCCTGAAATCATCAGCCGCATCCTCTCCCTACAGTAGTAACAGCAGAGTGACGTGCAGCGCTATGTGACTCCAGCTTATATAGAGGCTGGGTCACATGCCACACTAGCCAATCACGGCCATGCCATTAGTAGGCATGGCTGTAATGGCTTCTAAGGGCACACAGTTAAACGCTTGTTGATTGGCTGCTCTGAACCCGAACTTTTACTGAAATGTTCGGGTCCGGGGTCCAAAAATCCTAAAGTTCGGTACGAACCCGAACTTTACAGTTCGGGTTCGCTCAACCCTAATTTTTAGGCTTCAAATTCAAATTTTGGGGTGTAAAGTACCTATGAGGCCTGCACATGTGACAGACAGGCGCATAAATTCAGCAAATCCAGCTGTTCCATTGTAGGGGTGACATATCCACAATTTTAATGTAAAAAACCCCTGTGCTTCATTTGTGAGAGTGAAATATAATCACAGTTAAATCTATCTGTTTCATTTAGCGTTAAAAAACCCTTTCTTTTGGGTGCAATAAAGTGCCCTGTGCTGCATTTCTGGTAAAGAAATACAGTTAAATCCATCTGTTTCATTGTGTGTGAAAAAAAACATTTTTTGGGCAATAAAGTACCTTTGCTGCCTGCACTGCTTTGCAGACCGGGCGATAAGTTTAAAAAACTTGTCTGTTACTTTGGTGGGTGACATTAACTCATTTTTCCCGTCCAAAAAGCCCTGCTCTGCCTAGGCGACAGGGACCTAAATTTCTAAAATTCGTCTGTTCCATTGTTGGGTGATATTAACCTATTTTGTCCGTCAAAAAAACCCTGCTCTGCATTGTTCACAAGGAACATAATTTAGTAAAAATGTCTGTTACTTCGGTGGGTGACCGCAAATAATGAAGAGAGCATCAAACAAGGGATGTGGCCCTAGTCGTGGTGCTGCTGGTGTTGGTGGAGTTCCTGTTGCAGGGAGAGGACATGGTCAATCTGTGCCAGCTACACGCCCAAGTGAAACACCTTCCTCAGGTGTGAGTAGGCGACAGAACCTTCAGCGTTATTTGGTAGGGCCGAATGCGGCTCTACGAATGGTAAGGCCAGAACAAGTACAGGCGATAGTAGATTGTGTGGCTGACAGTGCCTCCAGTTCCTTCACATTGTCTCCCACCCAGTCCCCAGCTGAAAGATCAGAGTTGGCAACTGCAGCCCATGGCCATCAGTCTTTCACCTCACGCTCTTGCAAATCAGGCAAGCAGTCTGAGCCCCAAGTCATGCAGCAGTCTCTTCTGCTTTTTTATGATTCTGCTGGCAGATTTTCCCAGGGCCATCCACATAACCCTGACCCAGAAGTGGAAGAGATTGAGTGCACCGATTCCCAACCACTTATGTTTCAGGATGAGTACATGGGAGGACCACCGCAGCACGTCTCAGGTGATGACGAAACGCAGGTGCCAACTGCTGCGGCTTTCTGCAGTGTTCAGCCCGACAAGGAGGGCAGGGGTGAAGATTGGGTGGAAGATGATGTGGAGGATGAGGTCCTCAACCCCACATGAAATCAAGATCATGCTAGTGACCTGTGTAGTTTGGAGGAAGAGGTGGTGGTCGCACAGAGCCACCAGCACAGCAAAAGAGGGAGCAGGGTGCAAAACCGGAGCGGCCTTCCCCTAGACAGTAAGCCTGCTACTGCCCACCGCACCAAGGGACTGAGCACACCAAAGCCAGCTCCAAGGAGTTCCCTGGCGTGGCAGTTCTTCAGACAATGTGCTAACGGCAAGACACAAGTGGTTTGCATGCTGTGCAATCAAAGCCTGAAGCAAGGCATAAGCGTTATAAATCTGAGCACAACCTGCATGATCAGGTATCTAAGTGCAAAGTACGAGTTGCAGTGGAGTAGACACCTCAAAAACCAAGAAAGGTCTCTGGCTCCTCCTGCTTCCTCTTCTGCTGCATTCTCGGCCTCTTTATACCCCTCTGGAGTGACAGTGGCACCTGCCACCCCGCAAACAGAGAATGTGGCAGCAACGCCACCAACTCGGTCACCAAGCATCTCCACAATGTTCAATGAAAGCGTTCAGCTGTCTATCTCCCAAACCCTTTGAGCGAAAGAGGAAGTACCCCCCCTACCCACTCACGATCTCTTGCCCTGAATGCCAGCATTTCAAAATTACTGGCCTTTGAAATGCTGTCATTCCGTCTGGTGGATACGGAGAGTTTTAAATGCCTTATGGCAGGTGCTGTCCCACAGTACGTCGTGCCCAGCCACCACTACTTTTCCAGGTGAGCCATCCCTTCCCTGCACAACCAAGTGGGGGACAAAATCAGGTGTGGACTGTGCAACGCCATCTGTGGCAAGGTCCACATAACTACGGATACGTGGACCAGTAAGAACGGTCAGGGACATTATAGCTCCCTAACAGCTCACTGGGTAAATACAGTGGCGGCTGGGCCTGAGGCGGATAGCAGTTTGACGCATGTCCTTCCACCACCAAGGATTGCATATCGTTTCTCTTTGCCTCCTGTTGCTTCCTCCTCCTACTCCGATTCCTCCTCCTCTACCGCCTCCTCATCCGGTCAGCGTAACACCTTTACCACCAACTTCAGCACAGCAAGGGGGAAACGACAGCAGGCAGTTTTGAAACGTATCTGTTTGGGTACAAACCCCACACCGCGCAGGAGCTGTGGACGGGTATGAAACAACAGACCGATGAGTGGTTGGTGCCAGCGAGCCTCAAGCCCAGCCTGGTGATGTGCAATAATGGGCAAAATCACGTAGCAGCTCTAGGCCTAGCCGGTTTGACTCACATCCCTTGCCTGGCGCATGTGCTGAATTTAATAACTTGACCCACCATCTCCTCCCAATCAGATTTCAGCCATTGACCTCCCTTGGATGTGGTATCCCTTTCTCAGGGTCCCTCTCCGGCATGGAACCCTGATTCCCCATTACCCGTGATCACCATTGTAGGCGCATAAAAGAATATCCAAAGTTGATAGGGAAGATAGTTATTTAGAGTCAACAAAGCGGCAGCAGGGCCTCTCCTGTCTAACGTTTCCTAATCCAAAATACCCCAGTGACATTCCCTGTAATTTTTTATTACTCATTCCAATAACAGGGCATCTTAGGAGTCCTGTATTGTTATTTATCATCACTACCTCCCCAAGTCGGGAGTGGGTAATTGCAGTGCGCCTCCTGCCTTCCTTCAATTTTTCTGCTTTAATAACTTGTCCCACATCTCCAACCAATCAGATTTCAGCCATTGACCTCCCTAGGATGTGGTATCCCTTTCTTAGGCTCCCTCTCCAGCATGGAACCCTGATTCCTCATTACCCGTGATCACCATTATAGGCGCATAAAAGAACATCGAAAGTTGATAGGGAAGATATCCAATTGGATCGTGGACATCACGGGGACGAGCGATCAGGCAGAAGTTATCTACAGTCAACAAAGCGGCAGCAGGGCGTCTCCTGCCTAACGTTTCCTAATACAAAATACCCCAGTGACATTCCCTGTAATTTTTTATTACTTATTTTAATAACAGGGCATTTTAAGAGTCCTGTATTGTTATTTATCGTCACTACCTCCTCAAGTCGGGAGTGGGTAATGGCCGCGTGCTTCCTGCCTTCCTTTGATTTTTCTGCTTTAATAACTTGTCCCACCATCTTCACCCAATCAGATTTCAGCCATTGACCTCCCTTGGATGTAGTATCCCTTTCTCAGGATCCCTCTCCGGCATGGAACCCTGATTCCCCGTTACCCTTGATCACCATGATAGGCACATAAAAGAACATCGAAAGTTGATAGAGAAAATATCCAATTGGATCATGGACACGGGGACACGCGACATGGTTTTGCAGTATGTGTGCACACGCCTACACGTACTGACTGATGGGTCTGCCCCCTTCAACTTCTGGGTCTCCAAATTGGGCACATGGCCTGAGATTGCCCTTTATGCCTTGGAGGTGCTGGCCTGCCCTGCAGACAGTGTATTGTTTGAACGTTTCTTTAGTACGGCAGGAGGGGGTTATCACAGACAAGCGCAGCCACCTGTCCACAGCCAATGTGGACAAGCTCACGTTCATTAAAATAAACCAGGCAGAGATCCCACAGGACTTGGCCGTACCTTGTGCAGAATAGATATGTATACCGGGCTCACCCAGCCATTGTTGTACTCCAGCGCACTTTCTTTTTGTTTTATTTTCTATATTTCCCAATGTTTTGGGGTCTACCCAAATTTAAACAAAAACAAAAAAATAAAAATAATAAAATAAAAAACAAAAACCAGTGTTGGCTACCACCTCCTCCTCCACCGCCGCTTCCACCTACACCGGCATATCCACGCCTCCTAAACCTACTACTCCATATGGACATCCTCTTCCTAGATCAAGAGTATTATTTTTTTATTTTTATGTATTTTATGTTATTTTAAGTCATTTTCCTAAACACATGTGGTTAAGAGCATGGCAAGTGCTCTGCAAACAAATTTTGCTGCCGTTTGCAGCCCTATAGCCCTTTTAGTGCTCCAAAGTTCGGGTCCCCATTGACTTTAATGGGGTTCGGGGTCAAGTTCGGGTCCCGAACTCTAACTTTTTTGTGAAGTTCTGCCGAACACGTCGACCTCGAACTTCCAGGTGTCCGCTCAACTAATAACAAGAGCTTTTCTTAAAGGGGTTCTGCACTTTGTTTAAACTGATGATCTATCCTCTGGATAGATCATCAGCATCTGATCGGCAGGGGTCCGACACCCGGGACCCCCGCCGATCAGCTGTTTGACGTTACGACTAGTATCAACTTTCCTGGGCGGGGCTAAGATATGGCCCAGGCAAGTTGATACTGATAGATCCTCAGTTTAAAAAAAGTGCAGAACCCCTTTAATGAGTGGGGGAGGGCTGGTAGTAAAGGCAAGAGATCCCTGGTGGCCAAGATTGGGAATAGGTGTAATATTGTAAATAATTGAAGTGTAAGTTTCTAAATACGTGAGATGGAATCGTAAATAGTAAAGGAATGGTGTGAATATGAGTATTATGGTTTTAGCTATTTGTTATCTTGGTTTTAAATATATATAGTAACACCTGTGATTAATCAAAGGGGGAGGGATATTGGGATTTGTGGGAATAAAAGACAACCCACATGAGGGTGTGATCAGTGGTGTAGCTATCAGGGAAGCAGGGAAAGCAGCTGCTTCGGGGCACGAGCTCAGAAGGGGCCCAGGAGCAGTCACTGTACTTTGTCACCCTGGGCCACTGTCAGAGCATCTGACTTCTCCTGCACCAGTTCCAGAGTCCTGCACTTGGACCTGACATCAGTGACATTTCTCTGCCTCTCCCCTCCTCAGTTCTGATGATGGACAGTGACCAGCATCAGGACGGTCCAATGTGGGCTGGCTCTACTGGCCACGCCCCCTTTCCTACCCACCATTCCTGCAGCCTTAACCTTCCATGCCCAGCAAGCTGAACATCAGTTGGATTTCCACAACTGCACTAGTGATGTGAGTGGCAGGGGAACTGTGGTTATATTCAGCTTCCCCAGACTGTGCACATGTGACCTGCAGTACAGTAGGAAAGCTGAGTGAATTATGAGATGTCATCCAGCTTCAGTGCTATCCTGCATGGCACAAGTGCAGAGGCATTATAATATGGGGAAGAAGCACAGCAGGAAAGCTGGGTGTCTATATATGTGTATTGTATATGTGTGCGTCCATGTATGTGGTGACTGTGTGTATGAGTGCATCCATGTATGCGGAAAGTGCATCCATGTATGTGGTGAGTGTGTACATGAGTGCATCTATGTATATTGTGAGCGCATGTATGAGTGCATTAATGTACAGTACAGACCAAAAGTTTGGACACACCTTCTCATTCAAAGAGTTTTCTTTATTTTCATGACTATGAAGGCATCAAAACTATGAATTAACACATGTGGAATTATATACATAACAAACAAGTGTGAAACAACTGAAAATATGTCATATTCTAGGTTTTTCAAAGTAGCCACCTTTTGCTTTGATTACTGCTTTGCACACTCTTGGCATTCTCTTGATGAGCTTCAAGAGGTAGTGACCTGAAATGGTCTTCCAATAGTCTTGAACGAGTTCCCAGAGATGCTTAGCACTTGTTGGCCCTTTTGCCTTCACTCTGCGGTCCAGCTCACCCCAAACCATCTTGATTGGGTTCGGGTCCAGTGACTGTGGAGGCCAGGTCATCTGGCGCAGCACCCCATCACTCTCCTTCATTGTCAAATAGCCCTTACTTTCAAAGTTTTCCCAATTTTTCGGCTGACTGATTGACCTTAATTTCTTAAAGTAATGATGGCCATTCGTTTTTCTTTACTTAGCTGCTTTTTTCTTTCCATAATACAAATTCTAACAGTCTATTCAGTAGGACTATCAGCTGTGTATCCACCTGACTTCTCCTCAGCGCAACTGATGGTCCCAACCCCATTTATAAGACAAGAAATCACGCTTATTAAACCTGACAGGGCACACCTGTGAAGTGAAAACCATTTCAGGGCACTACCTCTTGAAGCTCATCAAGAGAATGCCAAGAGTGTGCAAAGCAGTAATCAAAGCAAAAGGTGGCTACTTTGAAGAACCTAGACATATTTTCAGTTGTTTCACACTTGTTTGTTATGTATATAATTCGAAATGTGTTAATTCATAGTTTTGATGCCTTCAGTGTGAATCTACAATTTTCATAGTCATGAAAATAAAGAAAACTCTTTGAATGAGAAGGTGTGTCCAAACTTTTGGTCTGTACTGTATGTGGAGAGTACATATATGAGTGCATCTATGTATATGTTAAGTGCATGTATGAGTGTTTCCATGTATGTGGAGAGTGCGTCAATGTATGTGGAGAGTGCGTGAATAAGTGTGTGAGGGATGAGACTCCATCTTGGTGTCTGCAGCAGCCATTTTACATTGTATGACCTCTTTGAAGTTAATAGATCAGAAACTTTGACATGCAAAAGTCCCAGCAGGAAGTAACTTAGCCCCCACCTTTGCTATTTTCGATAGATGGAAACTGCTAGCTATAAAACCTTTTTCCTGTATTCTGAATTGTATGCGTCTGCGGTTAATTGACATTTACATTTTCTGTTTCTATAAGCACATATATGTACAAATATGGTCATGACCTTCTGAGATGTGTGTGGGTGGCTTTTCCACCCCCTCCTCGCCAAAAAAGTATAATATTATATGCATTTTGTTTAAATAAACAGAGACTTGTTTGATCAATCAATCCTCAATGGCTACCCATCACTAAATCTATGGGCAATGATGATTTGGAACTCAGCATAAATTAGAGTAAGGGGTCTTTGCCGCCACAATTTCTTTGGCGCCCAAAGTGGGGCTTTACCAGTGAACTCTGACCTTAAGGTTCCGGCCGCAACAGGAGGAGACCCGGACTCACAGATACTACAAACAGCGCTGTAAGGTAAGAAGCTTATTCC
The DNA here is from genome assembly GCF_905171765.1 of Bufo bufo. Taxonomy (NCBI): domain Eukaryota; kingdom Metazoa; phylum Chordata; class Amphibia; order Anura; family Bufonidae; genus Bufo; species Bufo bufo. The sequence continues at coordinate 561,468,682 of NC_053392.1, read as the reverse complement.
TACCTAAATATATCTGTGTTTCATGTGTCTTCACCTGGGTCCAAGACAGTGAGTCTATTGAAGTTTCTCTGACGGTCAAGCCTTTTAAAATTGTAAGAACCTATTTATGCTGAGTTATGAAATTTGTTTGGTCTTGGTCTTGGGAAACGTTTGGTTTGGTTAATGGTGTTGTGATTTATGTACTGATTGTTGTTTGGATTTTGTATCGTATCACAGAAAATGCCCGTAGAGGAAATAGTTAACCATGGAGTCCTTTGAGAAAGTGTTAAGACAATATAGAGTTTTCCTATGTGTAATATAGTTGATACATTAACAGGAGATTAAGGTGGAAGTCAGCTATAGGATACACATGGATGATTGTACAGTAATAACTGTAGATATTTCAGACGCCTGGTAGAGAAATTCTTAACACATAGACATGGGCAATACGCAGAGTATACCTGAGGGATATAAATTAGCCAAACAGATAATTGAAGATGCAGAAGGAAGACAAGACAAGAAAAAAAAAAAAAAAAACACAGAAGGTGTTACAGAAGGCAGGTATGAAACATGGTAACTTAGATTCTGAAGTTTGGGAAAGGTTCAAAAGAACACATAGTGGTTGGGTGAAGGATCAGGAATGTGAGGAGGTTGTGGAATGTTTGTGTCGGGCAGCAGAGAAAATGAAGAATGAGAACTGGCCAAATGTAAAATTTGGAGGAAATTTGTATTATGACAACATGCCAATGACAGTGAGACAGAAAAGAAAATATGTCCGCCACCTTCAGCTCCCCCACCGTCATATTCTAGGACGATGGACAGACCAGGCTGGACATATACAATGTGTGGAAACCAGAATCCTGACTGGACAGAAACTTGTAGAGTATGTGGGGCACCCCGACCTAGACTGCGTACAGTACTCTATCCGGTCACCATACTTTACCGGATTCACCAGTGGATGGAGGAGGGGGACCAGGAGACGGGGGAGACAATCAAGCCCCTCAGGCACCACCACTCGTTGGTCAAGTCCAATATGTGCAACAGCACATATTGTGTTACTCCCCATGGAGTCCTAAGGACTAGTGATGAGCGGCAGGTGCAATATTCGAATTTGCAATATTTCGCGAATATATGGTAGAATATTAGTCATATATTCGCAAATATTCGTATTCGAGATATTTGTTTTATTGCGAAAAATCTGTAATAAAAAAAAATCTCATAATGCGAATTTTTATGCGAAAAAAGATGTTGGTCAAAAACGAGTATATAGCACTGCAGAATATACTGCTACATATTCGTTTTTAGAATATTCGGCATTTTATCCATCTGAACAAATGATTCCTCCCTGCTTAAAATGCTTGTGGTCAATGAGTCATTGGCCCACAAGCAAGAAGCAGGGAGGAATCGTGACTTTAGATGTTGAAAAAAGACTAATATTCTAAAAAACAAATATATAGCACTATAGCGAATATATTCGTTTTGAATTTTTTTAGAATATTCGTCTTTATAAGCATACGCCGCACAGACCTGTGAGTTTAAGAAGAAGGAGCGCCTGGCGACCCTAGCGCAGGTAAGTACAATGCTGACTAACTGACCATGGCAGCCAGGACTTCAGTAGCGTCCTGGTTGCCATGGTAACCGATCAGAGCCCCAGCATTACACTTCTGAGACTCCGATCGGAACTGCCGCTGCCACCAATGATCAGGGGGGGGGGGGCGCACTGCCAGCAATGATTAATAGAGGGGAGAGAGGGGGGATTGAGGGAGTACTGCCAGCAATGATTAATACTGGGGGGGGGGCACACTGCCAGCAATGATTAATACTGGGGGGGGGGGGGAGGGATTGTCAGCGCACTGCCAGCAATGATGTTTAATACGGAGGGGGGGGGATCCGCACTGGCCACCAATGATTGTAATACTGGTGAGTGGGGGTTAGGGCGCACTGCCCATGAATGATTTTAATAGTGGGGGGGGCGGGGGGAGGCGCACTGCTGCCCGGCGGCGCCAGACCTCTGACAGGGTGCTGTGATCCGGCACCTGAGGGGTTAATTGTGTGGATCACAGTGCCCTATCAGAGGTCAGGTGCCGCTAGGCAGCAGGGGGCCAGTATGTATGCCCATGTTGGTATACTCTAACTTCAAGCGTCCCCATCACCGTGGGAACGCCTCTGTGTTAGAATATACCATCGGATTTGAGTTCACGATCTAACTCAGATCCGATGGTATATTCTAACCACCAGGCATTCCCATGGTGACGGGGACGCTTGTGGGGAGGAGTATGCCAAAGGGGTTTAACTGTGCTGTTTGCAGAAGAAAAAAAATGACGAATATTCAAAAAAAGTCAAAACGAATATATTCGCTATAGTGCTATATATTTGTTTTTTTTTGGAATATTCGTCTTTTTTCAACATTTAAAGTCATGATTCCTCCCTGCTTCTTGCTTGTGGGCCAATGACTCATTGACCACAAGCATTTTAAGCAGGGAGGAATCATTTGTTCAGATGGAAAAAATGACGAATATTCGATGTAACGAATATATAGCAGTATATTCGTAATATTCGCGAATTATCGAGGTTGCGATATTCGTGATTAATATTCGCTATTCGAATATTCACGCTCAACACTACTAAGGACCAAATGGGACTTTTAGGTAGAATTCCTGACCCACTGACAAGACCTATGCCTGCCCACAATTACAACAGATACAAGCCACATATAGGGCAACATGGGCTGACTTAAATGACTTAGTGGCCTTAAAATTGGGAGAATCACCATATAACCCTCTAAAATAACAATTACTAACTGAAAGGGTAAAAACTGACCAGTCCTCGTGATCTGACGGGGGAGAAAAAATAAAAATAAAAAAAATGACACATCGGGCATAGAATATTGCATAATTTTTGGTAGATGGGCCAGGACAAAGGAAGATGACAGTGCCCGTAGTTTAAAAAACATAATACAGGAGACTAAAGAAGACGTAGTGGCATTTGAGTCTAGACTACGGACAGTGTGGACGGACATGGGTTGGGGTACCACTGGACCTATGGGACAGAAGTTACTGACATCTGCTTTCATGGAGGGACTGAGACCTGCCCTCCAGACAAAACTGAAGGCATGTGAGTCTGAATGGAGGGTGACAGGACTACCTCAGTTATTTGCTGCTGCTAAGGTTTTGGAACTAGACATGTCCACTACCAAATCTTCAAAAATCAATATGGTACAAGGACAACAGACCATGGTCTGGTCAACGGGGCCAGACCAGACAGAGGAGGTGTGGCTTCAGATGTTACAATTGTGGCAAACCTGGTCACATACGCAGAAATTGCCAGTTACCCACTCAAGGACAACAGGTGAACCCACAGAACCAGGGTTCAGTGCACACCCCTGGTCCGGTGACCCTTACAATTGGAAGCCGGCAACCCTGTGTCCTTATCTGCGATGACTGCAGCAGCCGTGGGCTGCCGAATTGAGATACCAGTCCAGGTAGGCAACCAACAGTTTCCTTTCTTAATAGACACGGGGCAGCCATGACAGTGATCAATCCTGATTATATTAAGCCATGGCAGATAAGCACACAGTGTGTCCCCGCATCAGTATTCACAGGGGAAGTGGTCTTCATCCCAGAGACCATACCTATGAAGTTAAAAATCAAAGGCAGTACAGTGGTGACTCAGTTGTTAGTGAAAGAAAATATCCCATTCAATTTGTTGGGTATTGACGTCCTGCAGGCACTGGGGGCTCATTTCCACTTTAATGAGGATGGTACCAGACATGTAGATATTGACACCCCCGATGATGTTTTAACCCGGGTTCTAGCTTTACACCTGGAGCCGGACCAAGCATCCTGTGTGGTACAATCGGAGCAGGACCTGCAGCCAGTCCCCGACAAATTGTGGCCAAAGGGTAAAACCAGGATGTACACCACCCCAAGTCCGTCAGTATCCCTTGAGTCATGCACAAGAACAATCTGTGGTTACTCAGATTGACCAGTATGTTCAAATGGTGTTAACTAATTCTCCCGCCAACACCCCCCCTCCCCTTTCCTGTTTGCGGTAAAAAAGAAAGCAGTAAAAGGCCAGCCTGTGACTTATAAAATGGTACATAACTGTACTGAACACACACACCTTGTTGTCACAGGTCCCTCCGAGGGCATCGTGTTATACTATGATTGACCTTGCAAATGAATTTTTCAGTGTCCCGATCCACGTGAAAATAGAAATATTTTTTTGCATTCAAGGGTAAACAGTACATGGACTGTATTGCCGCAGAGAGCTCAAAACTCACCCACCATGTATTCTCAAGCCCTCCAATCAGTCCTGACCGGTTGGCGGGTTCCTGATCAGGTTGTTTTGTTACAATATGTTGATGATCTATTGTTATGTGCTCCTGACTATGACACTTGTAAAAATGCATCTGTGTCACTGTTGATTTTCCTGGCAGAAAATGTATGTAAGTCTTCCAAAGACAAGCTGCAGTTTTGCCAATCCTGTGATACTTTCCTCGGTCACTGTTTGTCAGAAGGTGCCCGGCACCTCACCAAAGAAAGAAAACAAGCTGTGAAGGACATCCCACTCCCTCAGGGGCCGAAGCCCCCTCAGAATGTTTTTGGGACTGGTGTCCTATTGCAGACTTTGGATCCGGAATGCATCCATGTTGATGCAACCCCTTTATGACTGCTTTGCCTCTGACCCTTTTTTAATCAGCGGCCCTGCAGAGGATTCTTTTTACTCACTCAAATTGGCAATCCTGTCAGCACCGGCACTGGGCATACCAGACTATGACCAGCCTTTTAACCTGTTCTGCTCAGAACTGAGTAGCCATAGTACCTCAGTCCTGACCCAGAAACATGAGGACAGATAAAAGACTATTGCATATTTCTCTGCCAGATTAGATCCAGTCTCACGCGGTGCCCCCTCCTGTGTCAGGGCAGTCGCGGCAGTACAGCTGATGGTGCAAAAAGCTTCTGAAGTTGTACTTGACTATCCCCTTGTGGTACAGACCCCTCATGACATCCAAGATATCCTAAGTCAGGTGCAACCAAAGCACATATTCATGGCACGCCAACTATGGTTGCAATGTTCTTTACTCATGCCTGAGTCCATTACCTTCAAGAGATGTACTACTCTGAATCCTGTAACTCTCCTACCAATTTCGGATTCAGAAATGGGGGAAGGGGGTACAGGCCCTCTTTTACAAAAATTACAAGATACTGATGGACATGATTGTGTCCAATTAATGCGACAAGAAACTTCTGGCTTTTCACATGTAAATGATCAACCCATACCTAATCATGATTTTGAGTTTTTTGTAGATGGCAGCAAATACATGGGTGAGGATGGCCGATTTCATACTGGATATGCAGTGGTCACTCAACATGAGTTAGTACTAGCTGAACCACTCCCTCCTTAGATGTCAGCACAGAAAACTTGAAGGCAATCTCTGAAGCATGTAAAATAGCACAAGGTAAACAAGCAAATATTTTTCCAGACTCCAGGTACGGGTTTATTATTGCACATGATTATGGCCCTATTTGGAGAGACAGGGACTTCCTTACCTCGGCAGGTCAACCTATAAAGAACAAAGACTCAATGTTTGAACTAATGAACTCACTACTGCTTCCAGAGGAAGTAGCCATTGTCAAGGTTAAGGCACATACCAGACAACAAACCCGTGAGGTTAGGGGCAACAACAGGGCAGATGGGGCTGCAAAAGAGGCAGCAGTGAAGCCTTGGAAACCCGAGGTAATCCCTGTTGGCATCCTGGAGCCTCACCACATGTCTGAAGACGTGTTGATTAAACTGTCTGCACAGGCAGATGAAGGAGAAAAGACCTCCTGGACTCAGAGAGGAGCAATGCCGAATGGGCAGGGACTATGGGAAGTGTCAGGAAAAATATGCCTACCCAGAGCCCTCTATCCTATGATGGCACAGGAGGCCCACGGGCCCACACAACAAGCAAAGGGTCCAATGGTGAGTACGGTACTGAAGAGATGGGACACACCTGGTTTCTCCACTATTGCCAGTAGATTTGTACAATGCTATATGATCTGTGCGCTAAACAACCCCGGACAGGTAGTTAAGACACCTAAGAAACATACACCTAGGCCATTTTACCCATTCCAGAGACTGCAAATAGACTATATACAGTTACCGAAGGTAGAAACATACGAATATGTGCTTGTGTGCGTTGATCTCTTTTCAGGATGGCCGGAGGCTTACCCTGTATCTACTGCAAATGCCAAGAATACTGCAAAGAAGCTGGTCAGTGAGCTTGTGTGCAGGTATGGAGTCCCTGAAGTGATAGAATAAGACAGAGGAGGCCTTTTCACAGGGGAGGTGATGGGAGCCTTGCGGGTCACTCAGGCCTTTCACGCGGCCTATCCAGCGGCCGTGTAGGAAAGACTTAACGGCACTATTCAAAATCCAGAAGGCTATGAAAGAGACCGGGAAACCCTGGACTGAGTGCCTCCCCCTTGCCCTGTATTCCATCCGCACCACCACAGGGAAAAGTTCTCACCTATCCTCATATGAAATCTTGTTTGGTTCTGTACCCAAACTGGGGCTGTATTTTCCTCAACAGTTGCAGCTCCAGACTGATAGCATGGTCAGTTACATGAGGGCCCTCACCCGCAGGTTGGAGCACAATCATAAACAAGTGTTTTTATTTTTATTCCAGATCCAGACTCAGTGGAAGGGACGCACCCCCTGGTGCCTGGTGATTGGGTTGTCATAAAAAGGCATGTGAGAAAGACATTTGAGCCCAGATTTGATGGTCCCTTCCAAGTTTTGTTAAAGACTGAGGCTGCTGTAAAAGTTAAAGGAAAACCCAACTTGATACATGCTTCTCATTGCAAGAAAGTCTTGGAACCACAGGATGAGGGTCCTTCTGTTGGCAGTGGCTCTGACCTTGAGTGTGTCAGCAGTGATTCATCCACTGAATGATGAATGGGACAATGCTTTGATATGGCACCATCAATTGTTGTTTGAGGGGCAAAGCGACACTGAAAATTTGAGAGACTGTTGGATCTGTACTCACAGTCCTGTGAGTTCACCTAGTATGCCCTATTTTGCCGTGCCCCTCAGCTTTTCTGAACTAACTGAACTTGCCAACTCTACTATCTTTTTCACAAGCATGATGCAGGTTAAGTCCAAAACTAAAAACAAGGAGGTATCCTTACCCGTTGCAGGATGGGCTGAGCCCCCCTGGCTCATGGTAAACAGATCAGGGCCACCAGTTGATTATAGCTCTAACCCCTGGAACGAGAACATGTGGTGCAATGTGTCATGTTTTCCTAATGTTATTGCTTGCAAATACAGTCAAAAGGCATGTCTTTTAATCCTCATGACAAATTCGGCTGCAATGACTCTAACCTGAACAGCCTGGTGCAGTGTGTTGGTATAGATCCTGTAAAGGGTAAGAATCTGGCCTGCAACAACCGTACCTTAGTTGATTTAATTGCTGGAATGACCTCTAACTTCGCAGAGAGTAAGGAAAAGGGACAAAAACTGGTAGAAGGTGTCCAGCTGCAACTACCATACTATTAAACTCAGTTGTTTAATAGTACGGTAGTTGCAGTCCCAGAAAGTATATACCTAGTCTGTAGGCATAAGGCATACAAGTGGTTGCCCAGAAATGTCACTGGTTTATGTAGAATTGCCCGACTTACTCCTGCAACCTTTATAATACCCCATTCTGACATAGATACAGTATAAACGCTGTACCAAAACATACTTTGTATCTAAGGGCTAAGGACAATACACCCAGACCAAAGGGAAGCCGCATGTTGTAGAAATGAGCATTTCCAATAAAATTCTTAGTAGTCTTTTCATATATCCCATGATAGTGCAGATGTGGGATCATTTGGTGTTGGCAACTGATTATCTAGATGATCAAATATGGGAAGTGATGAGACTTATGAATACCTCGAACATTGTGCAAAACCAGTTGATCAATGGCACCAATCAACACACATTAGTTCTAGACTATGTTACAGCCAAAGATGGAGGTATGTGCAAGGTTGTGGGACCCGCTTGTTGTCATTACATAGACCCGCAGGGTAATTTGCAAGTTAAGGTGGGTCTAGAGCAAAATTGCGGATCTAAGGGATAAATGGTTGGATGCATATAAAGCTGATAAAGACTCATGGTGGGGAGACACCTTTTCCTTTCTCAATCTTGCCAACCGGTTCAAAGGGCTGGGTGGCTGGCTAATGGGGCTAATTCAAACAGTAGTACAAGTAGTGCTAATTATACTAGTCATTTACATTATAATCAAGCTTATGCTTATGTGTATTAATAAAGTTTGTAAAAAGAAGAAGAAACAATATCGAGATTATTGAGAGTATCTGTGGTACTGTTCCCCACCCTGGAAGTGATCCCAAAGGACAGAATGGGATTAGCTTGTTCTGAAGTACTTCTGTGCGGTGATAGTCCACAGATGTCTCAAAGATGGAGGGTCCATCTTGAATATTTGTATCACTGCTTATTGTTATAATTTTGCTTGTAATAGTTGTATATTGTATTCTGCCATGTATTAGAAGACTGCTTGAAAATACTGTAGACAGAAGTAACTTTTTACCAATTCTGTAGTAATACCATGGATGAGCTTGGAACCCTGGTTTTTAATTAAACTTTGCACGGCTGCCGGCAGATGTACATTTCATCCATGAGGTGAAACATCTGGGTTATGTCCGGCCAGATCTTACAGGCTCACCATTTTCTCAAATGGGGAGATGTGAGGGATGAGACTCCATCTTGGTGTCTGCAGCAGCCATTTTACATTGTATGACCTCTTTGAAGTTAATAGATCAGAAACTTTAAAATGCAAAAGTCCCTGCAGGAAGTAACTTAGCCCCCACCTTTGCTATTTTCGATAGATGGAAACTGCTAGCTATAAAACTTATTTCCTCTGTTCTGAATTGTATGCGTCTGCGGTTAATTGACATTTACATTTTCTGTTTCTCTAAGCACATATATGTACAAATATGGTCATGACCTTCATGAAATGTGTGCTTGTGGCTTTTCCACCACCTCCTCGCCAAAACAGACTTATTTGGTCACTGAGTGTCGATCAATCAATCCTCAATGGGTACCCATTACTAAATATATGGGCAATGATGATTTGGAACTCAGCATAAATTAGAGTAAGGGGTCTTTGCCCCCACAAGTGCATCTATGTATATGTTGAGTGCGTGTATGAGTGCGTCCATGTATGTGGAGAGTGCGTCCATGTATGTGGAGAGTGCGTCCATGTATGTGGAGAGTGCGTCCATGTATGTGGAGAGTGCGTATAGGACTGCTTCCATGTATGTGGAGAGTGCTTGTATGACTGCGTCCTTGGCTGCAGTATGAAAGGTACAGAGGCTAAAATACTTGTGGATATGTAGAGGTAAATCAGACGGGTCTATTACAATTACAGCACAAGTTTTAAAGGGGTTGAGTTGAATATAAACTCCATGAGCAACTGTAAATGTTAAAAAACAATAAAGTTGTGCTGAAAATGACAGTAAATAAAAAGCCACAAAATAGCCATATGAGAGGGGTTTGCACAGGAGGAGGGGGTTTGTGAAGAAGTGTGTAAGTGTGTGTGGGGGCCCATACAAATATTGACTATGGGGCCCAGTCAGTTCTAGCTACGCCTCTGGGTGGGATATTCGCCCCTGATGAAATGTGAGCGAAACCCGGGTCAGGCAGAACTCCTAGGGTTTTTTTTATTTTTATGATGTGCCTTTTATTCATGGATGTTTGTGAGTCTAAATAAACCCTTTTAAATAGCAATTTGGTTGATGGTGCTTCACTATTGGTGCTATCTTCTGGTCTGTCACAGAGTCTTTTATATAAGGAGGACTGTGGATCACATGAGGATCACCATTTTCCTGTGCCTATTATATACCTGTGAAACGAACAAGGGAGGATCGGCTTCATGAAGAAAGGAGAAAGCAGCGTGGTCCTACATTATTTTCTGAATGATCTCTGTGAATTGAGCCCACTTCACGTTTTGAACCTGCGGTGCGGCTATTAACAGGCAACGTATTAGAGCAGTGGTTCTCAACCTTTCTAAAGCCGTGACCCCTTAATACAGTTCCTCATGTTGTGGTGACCCCCAACCATTACATTTTTTTCCTTGCTACGTCATAACTAATTTTGCTACTGTTATGAATTGTAATGTAAATATCTGATATGCAGGATGTATTTTTATTGCTACAAATTGAACATAATTAAAGCAGAGTAATTAATCACAAAGACATCCACAGATCCCCCCTAAACAGTGCCGTCCACAGATCCCCCTCCCCTAAACAGTGCCATCCACAGATCTCCCCCCTAAACAGTGCCATCCACAGATCCCTCCTCCCCTAAACAGTGCCATCCACAGATCCCCCCACCCCTAAACAGTGCCATCCACAGATCTCCCCCTAAACAGTGCCATCCACAGATCCCCCTCCCCTAAACAGTGCCATCCACAGATCTCCCCCCTAAACAGTGCCATCCACAGATCCCTCCTCCCCTAAACAGTGCCATCCACAGATCCCCCCTCCCCTAAACAGTGGCATCCACAGATCCCCCCTCCCCTAAACAGTGCCATCCACAGATCTCCCCCCTAAACAGTGCCATCCACAGATCCCCCCTCCCCTAAGCAGTGCCATCCACAGATCTCCCCCCTAAACAGTGCCATCCACAGATCCCCCCCTAAACAGTGCCATCCACAGATCCCCCTCCCCTAAACAGTGCCATCCACAGATCCCTCCTCCCCTAAACAGTGCCATCCACAGATTCCTCATCCCCTAAACAGTGCCATCCACAGATCCCCCCTCCCCTAAAAATGGCCATCCACAGATCTCCCCCCTAAACAGTGCCATCCACAGATCCCCCCTAAACAGTGCCATCCACAGATCCCCCCCTAAACAGTGCCATACACAGATCCCCCCTCCCCTAAACAGTGCCATCCACAGATCCCCCTCCCCTAAACAGTGCCATCCACAGATCTCCCCCCTAAACAGTGCCATCCACAGATCCCTCCTCCCCTAAACAGTGCCATCCACAGATCCCCCCTCCCCTAAACAGTGGCATCCACAGATCCCCCTCCCCTAAACAGTGCCATCCACAGATCTCCCCCCTAAACAGTGCCATCCACAATTTCCCCCCTCCCCTAAGCAGTGCCATCCACAGATCTCCCCCCTAAACAGTGTAATCCACAGATCCCCCCCTAAACAGTGCCATCCACAGATCCCCCTCCCCTAAACAGTGCCATCCACAGATCCCTCCTCCCCTAAACAGTGCCATCCACAGATTCCTCATCCCCTAAACAGTGCCATCCACAGATCCCCCCTCCCCTAAAAATGGCCATCCACAGATCTCCCCCCTAAACAGTGCCATCCACAGATCCCCCCTAAACAGTGCCATACACAGATCCCCCCCTAAACAGTGCCATACACAGATCCCCCCTCCCCTAAACAGTGCCATCCACAGATCCCCCCTCCCCTAAACAGTGCCATCCACAGATCTCCCCCCTAAACAGTGCCATCCAGTGGCACTGTTTCGGGGGGGGGATCTGTGGATGGCACTGTTTAGGGGGGAGATCTGTGGATGGCACTGTTTAGGGGAGGGGGGATCTGTGGATGGCACTGTAGGCGGATCTGTGGATGGCACTGCCATCCACAGATCCCCCTACAGTGCCATCCACAGATCTCCCTCCCCGACGCTCACAGCAGTATATTTATAAACTAATCAGTAACTACTTTAACTTTAATCATTGCTCATTGCTGAGCTCTTTACTTGGATTATAATTTATTTGGATATGGGATATCTTACTTTGTCTTAGCTCCGGTAATAGCAGGCAGTGCGGGGGGCGGCGCTCACTCACTGACGTCACGCGCCTGCGCCGCCTAGTGGGAGGAGCAGGTGCGTGACGTCAGTGAGTGAGCGCCGCCCCCCGCACTGCCTGCTATTACCGGAGCTAAGACAAAGTAAGATATCCCATATCCAAATAAATTATAATCCAAGTAAAGAGCTCAACAATGAGCAATGATTAAAGTTAAAGTAGTTACTGATTAGTTTATAAATATACTGCTGTGAGCGGCGTGGCCCTGTATATTCTAACCCCCAGGCAAGCGTCCCTGTCACCATGGGAATGCCTGGGGGTTAGAATATACCATCGGATTTGAGTTTTTACGATAAGCCTCAGGCAACGTATTAGAGCAGTGGTTCTCAACCTTTCTAAAGCCGTGACCCCTTAATACAGTTCCTCATGTTGTGGTGACCCCCAACATTTTTTTCCTTGCTACGTCATAACTAATTTTGCTACTGTTATGAATTGTAATGTAAATATCTGATATGCAGGATGTATTTTTATTGCTACAAATTGAACATAATTAAAGCAGAGTAATTAATCACAAAGACATCCACAGATCCCCCCCTAAACAGTGCCATCCACAGATCCCCCCTAAACAGTGCCATCCACAGATCCCCCTCCCCTAAACAGTGCCATCCACAGATCTCCCCCCTAAACAGTGCCATCCACAGATCCCTCCTCCCCTAAACAGTGCCATCCACAGATCCCCCCACCCCTAAACAGTGCCATCCACAGATCTCCCCCTAAACAGTGCCATCCACAGATCCCCCTCCCCTAAACAGTGCCATCCACAGATCTCCCCCCTAAACAGTGCCATCCACAGATCCCTCCTCCCCTAAACAGTGCCATCCACAGATCCCCCCTCCCCTAAACAGTGGCATCCACAGATCCCCCCTCCCCTAAACAGTGCCATCCACAGATCCCTCCTCCCCTAAACAGTGCCATTCCCGAATCCCCCCTCCCCTAAGCAGTGCCATCCACAGATCTCCCCCCTAAACAGTGCCATCCACAGATCCCCCCCTAAACAGTGCCATCCACAGATCCCCCCCTAAACAGTGCCATCCACAGATCCCTCCTCCCCTAAACAGTGCCATCCACAGATCCCTCCTCCCCTAAACAGTGCCATCCACAGATTCCTCATCCCCTAAACAGTGCCATCCACAGATCCCCCCTCCCCTAAACAGTGCCATCCACAGATCTCCCCCCTAAACAGTGCCATCCACAGATCCCCCCTAAACAGTGCCATCCACAGATCCCCCCCTAAACAGTGCCATACACAGATCCCCCCTCCCCTAAACAGTGCCATCCACAGATCCCCCTCCCCTAAACAGTGCCATCCACAGATCTCCCCCCTAAACCGTGCCATCCAGTGGCACTGTTTCGGGGGGGATCTGTGGATGGCACTGTTTAGGGGGGAGATCTGTGGATGGCACTGTTTAGGGGAGGGGGGATCTGTGGATGGCACTGTAGGCGGATCTGTGGATGGCACTGCCATCCACAGATCCCCCTACAGTGCCATCCACAGATCTCCCTCCCCGACGCTCACAGCAGTATATTTATAAACTAATCAGTAACTACTTTAACTTTAATCATTGCTCATTGCTGAGCTCTTTACTTGGATTATAATTTATTTGGACATGGGATATCTTACTTTGTCTTAGCTCCGGTAATAGCAGGCAGTGCGGGGGGCGGCGCTCACTCACTGACGTCACGCGCCTGCGCCGCCTAGTGGGAGGAGCAGGTGCGTGACGTCAGTGAGTGAGCGCCGCCCCCCGCACTGCCTGCTATTACCGGAGCTAAGACAAAGTAAGATATCCCATATCCAAATAAATTATAATCCAAGTAAAGAGCTCAGCAATGAGCAATGATTAAAGTTAAAGTAGTTACTGATTAGTTTATAAATATACTGCTGTGAGCGGCGTGGCCCTGTATATTCTAACCCCCAGGCAAGCGTCCCTGTCACCATGGGAATGCCTGGGGGTTAGAATATACCATCGGATTTGAGTTTTTACGATAAGCCTCAGGCGACCCCCCGGAAAGGGCCGATCGACCCCCAAAGGGGTCGCGACCCCTAGGTTGAGAACCGCTGTATTAGAGACTTTTTAATCTTCTGAATCAAAAAAATTATAGTTGAGGGCCTGCTGCTGAGCTGACCCTCTAAAACATTAGGAGTGAGGGCAGCCTAATAAGAATGTTGATATGATGGAGGACGAGAAAAGGAAGATTGTACCATATACCCTTTTTTGTGGTGGAAGGGGTGCATTGGAATACAGCGTATTCAATACACCATAAAAGCCACAGTTAAAGTGCCTTTATGTTCAGACGCTTTCCTCTGGTGGAGTAGAGAAGAAAGGGGCAATCCAGGCCTTGTTTATTTTGATAAGAGTCAACCGGTCAGCACTTTCAGTAGACAGTTGGATGCCCTTATCAGTTATTATGCCCCAGCAGCACTAAATACCCGCTCTGACAAAATGCTGGCAGCAGGGCAGGCCATCACCTCCAAGGTGTAGAACGCCAGTTCACACCACGTGTCCAGCTTGGACACCCAATAGTTGTAAGGCAAAGAGGGATCACTGAGGTTGCTTACACATTCTGCTACGTACTCCTTCACCATCTTCCAAAACTTTTCCCTCCTTGTTACACTAGGCCACGCATCAGGGTGAGGGTGCTGGCGGGGTGTAATCAAACTGTCCCAGGCCTTGGAGAGTGTTGCCCTGCCTCTGTTGGAACTGCTGTGTGTTCCCCTCGTCTTCACTCCTCGGATTCCCAAGGAACTACGTACTCTGCCACCAGCGTTGTCAGCTGGAAATTATTGGAGCAATTTTTCCACAAGGTCCTTCTGGTATTGCACCATTTTGCTCGTCCTCTCCACCACAGGAATGAGAGATTAGAAGTTCTCTTTGTAGCGGGGGTCGAGAAGGGTGAACAACCAGTAATCGGTGTTGGCTAAAATGCATATAATGCGAGGGTCACAGGAAAGGCAGAATAACATAAAGTCAGCCATGTGTGCCAGAGTCCCAACAGACAAGACTTTGCTGTCCTCTTCCTCCTCTTCGGTCAATCCACGCTGAACAGATGGAATAAACCTGCTATGGGTACTACCCTCTGTAGCGGAGGCAACTGTCTTGTGATCCTCCTCCACCTCCTCATCCTCATCCAATTTGCGATGAGATGACAAACTGAGGGTGGTCTGGCTATCACCCTGTGTACTGTCTTCCCCCATTTCCACATCTTCCACATGCAAAGTGTCTGCCTTCATTGTGAGCAGTGAGCGTTCCATTAGACACAGAAGTAGGATGGTGATGCTGATAATAGCGGCATCACCGCTCACCATCTGTGTTGATTCCTCAAAGTTGCATAAGAACCTCACAGAGGTCAGACATCCATGCCCACTTGTCGCTTGTGAATAGTGGAAGCTAACGGGAAAGGCGATGAACATGTTGTAGCTGGTATTCTACTACTTCCCTCTGCTGCTCACAAAGCCTGGCCAACATGTGGCACGTCGAGTTCCAGCGTGTGCTCATGTCGCACAACAGTCATGAGCTGGCAATTGCAGGCGCTGCTGCAGCGCTGCCAGACTGGCGGCAGCTGTAGATGACTTTTGGAAATGGGCACACACGCGGAGCACCTTCGCCAGTATCTCAGGCAAATTGGGGTAGGTTTTGAGAAACCACTGAACTACTAAGTTTAACAATATGGGCTAGGCATGGTATGTGTGTGAGCTTGCCGAGCTCCAAAGCCACCACCAAGTTACGGCAATTATCAGGCACAACCATGCCTGAAAAATTTCCAGGGCCAGTAATTTGGAAAGGTGTGCATTTACTGCTGTGGCCTGTGGGTGGGTGGGTGGGTATTTGCACTTTCGTTCAAAGGCCTGGGGTATGGACATGTGTATGCTACGATGGGACACAGAAGTGGATGTGCTAGCTGATGGTGCATGTGAAATTCCAGGTGCAGGGCGGGAGGCATCCAAGCCTGCGTCTTGGACAGGGGATTGGCCAGCACATAACACAGGGGAAGAGAAGGCAGTGGTGTGACCCACAGACACTGATTGTGGCTCAAGGTATTCGGCCCACCTATTAGGGTGTTTTAATGCCATGTAGCGGATCATGCTGGTTGCAAATGACAATTCTTTTATCGTCCGCACTTTCATCAAAAAAGCGCCAGACTGCGGAACACCTACTCTTTGGCAAGGGAGATTTCCGCAAGGGGGTGCTGAGGAGAACAGTTGCGGGCCTGTTTGGTGTGGGCCGCCTTCTCCCTTTTGCCACCCCACTGCCTCTTACAGTCTTTTGCGGTGCTGCGGATCCCTCTCCTTCTGTACTTCTGTTTCAGCTCGGCTTGCCAACTTCACAGGTTGGGTCAGTGATTTCATTGTCCACCACCTTCTCTTCCACTTCCTCACTCTGGTCATCCTCCTGACTTGTTGACCTAACAACGACCTTACTTATTGACAACTGTGTCTCATCCTCATCATCAAACTCTTGAGACACTAATTGCGGTTGACTTGACTTGACAACTGTGTCACATAATCATCATCCACCTCGTAAAACATTAATTGCCATTCCTCAACCCCCTTCTTCTTATGACTGTGGATGCTCAAGAATTTGGGAATCAGGGCACAATATCTCCTCATGTCCCTCTTCAAGCGGGCTTCTCGAGAGGCCCAAATGAAGGAATGGCAATGAAAAGAACTCCTTGGAATATCCGAGTGTGGGATGACTTGTTTGCCAAGAGTCTCCATGCTGGGAGGAAGGACTATCAGGGTGAGGATTCTGTTGACCAGACTCTTGGGTACTGACTGGACTTTGTGGAAGACATGGTAGTGCTTAACCGACTAAAAGCATTATCTGCTACAATCCAACCAACCACCTGGTAGCACTGTTCTGACTTCGAGAGTGGTGCCCTCGAAGATAAATCATTTCAGAACTTTTTCCACCTTTAATGTGACCTATAAACTGTACAATTCAATTGAAAAACAAACTGAAGTCTTTTAGGTAGAGGGAAGAAAAAATCTAAAAATAAAATAATATGGTTGTATAAGTGTGCACACCCTTAAACTATTACTTTGTTGAAGCACTTTTTGATTGTATCACAGCAATCAGTCTTTTTAGGTATGAGTCTATAAGCGTGGCACATTTTGACTTGGCAAGATTTGCCCACTGTTCTTTGCAAAAACACTCCAAATCTGTCAGATTGCGAGGTCATCTCCTGTGCACAGCCCTCTTCAGATAACCCTACATATTTACAATCAGATTCAGGTCTGGGCTCTGGCTGCGCCATTCCAAAACTTTAATCTAGTTTTTCTTCGTAAGAAAAGGCTTTTGTCTTGCCACTCTACCCCATAACCCAGACATATGAAGAATACGGGAGATTGTTGTCACATGTACCACACAGCCAGTACTTGCCAGATATTCCTGCAGCTCCTTTAATGTTGCTGTAGGCCTCTTGGTAGCCTCCCAGACCAGTTTTCTTATTGTCTTTTCATCAATTTTGGAGGGACATCCAGTTCTTGGTAATGTCACTGTTGTGCCATATTTTCTCCGCTTGATGATTAATGTCTTCACTGTGTTCCCTGGTATATCTAATGCCTTGGAAATTCTTTTGTACCCTTCTCCTGACTGATACCTTTTAACAATCAGATCCCTCTGATGCTTTGGAAGCTCTCTGTGGACCATGACTTTTGCTGTGGGATGTGACTAAGAAAATTTCAGGAAAGACTAATTACAGCAGCTGAACTTTATTTGGGGTTAATCAGAGGCACTTTAAATGATGGCAGGTGTATGCTGATTCCTGTTTAACATGATTTTCAATGTGATTGCTTGATTCTGAACACAGCTACATCCCCAGTTATAAGAGGGTGTGCACACTTATGCAACCACATTATTTTAGGTTTTATTTGTTTTCTTCACTCCACCTAAAAGATTTAAGTTTGTTTTTCAATTGAGTGGTACAGTTTATAGGTCACATTAAAGGTGGAAATAGTTCTGAAATTATTTATCTTTGTCTCATTTTTTTTTACATCACAGAAACCTGACATTTTAATAGGGGTGTGTAGACTTTTTAAATCCAGTGTATGCTTGCAACTATGTCACATGTACAGTAGTGTAGGTTTTGTAAGTGTTTGCGCAAATAAAGTACACAGAATGTCACCGATATTGTTAGGATGCGCACGCGTTAAACAGGACACGGAGCACAGATAATGTCGCTGTCCACAGTGTCTATGAAAAAAGTACGCTGAATGTCACAGACAATTTTAGGATGCGCAAACGGTATACAGGAGGTGTAGCGCAAGTAATGTCGCTGTCACCAGTGGCTAATAAAAAATTACACTGAATGAATCTCGTTAATATTTAGGATGCGAAAACGTTATACAGGAGGCATAGCACAAGTAATGTCGCTGTCATCAGCGGCTAATAAAAAATTACACTGAATTAATGTCACTGATATTTAGGATGCGCAAAGGTTATACAGGAGGTATAGCACAAGTAATATCACTGTCACCAGCAGCTAATAAAAAATTACACTGAATGATTGTCACTGATATTTAGGATGCACAAACGTTATACGGGAGGTATAGCGCAAGTAATGTCACTGTCACCAGCGGCAAATAAAAAATTACACTGAATGAATGTCAATGATATTTAGGATGCGCAAAGGTTATACAGGAGGTATAGCACAAGTTATGTCGCTGTCACCAGCGGCTAATAAAAAATTGCACTGAATTAATGTCACTGATATTTAGGATGCTAAAACGTTATACAGGAGGTATAGCGCAAGTAATGTCGCTGTCACCGATGGCTAATAAAAAATTACACTGATTTAATGTCACTGATATTTAGGATGCGCAAAAACGTTATACAGGAGGTATAGCGCAAGTAATGTCGCTGTCACCAGCGGCTAATAAAAAATTACACTGAATGAATTCACTGATATTTAGGATGCGCAAACGTTATACAGGACGTATAGCGCAATTAATGTCGCTGTCACCAGCGGCTAATAAAAAATTACACTGAATGAATGTCAATTATATTTTGGATGCACAAAGGATATACAGAAGGAATAGCGCAAGTAATGTCACTGTCACACCGGCTAAAAAAAAATTACACTGAATTAATGTCACTGATATTTAGGATGCGCAAACTTTATACAGGAGATGTAGCGCTGGTAATGTTGCTGTCAAATCACAGAAAAAAATGCACCAAACGGATATGCCACTGACTATACTAGCTAGTTATACAAGCAGATATTAAAAGCTGAGACTTTTGCCAATATATTCCTGTCAGGAACACATCGGAGCCCATCATGCACCACGTCACGGTCTCTCAGCATGGCAAGGGTCCTACCACTACGCTAACTATGGTGTGAACACGGTCTGAAGGTGATGAAATCCAGCTCACAGCCAAGCTTCCACACAACCGCCCAGCAGGAAAACTAGTGCAATGTGAACAAAGCCAGACTGTAAGCCACACCCATATCAGACCATGTGATGGAGGTTACCAGGTGCAATAGAATGTTTAAATGCCAGGTAAAGGCACATTCAATACATATAAAACAAAATCACAGAAATATAGTGGCAAATATGGGGGAACTGCTCAAACCCCAAACACTGTAGCGTGTTTCTCATTGGGGGAGCAGTCCCACCGCATGTGGACCGCAGCAAACGACCATCCCCAGCAAAAAATGCGTACAATGGAGGATGCCGGCGCTGTCCACATGCACCACAAAGGTATCCTACACAAAACAGAGCATTGTGCGGATGAAAATATAATGATATAAATCACAGAAGAAAATGCACCAAATGGATATGACACTGACTATACTAGCTAGTCATACAAGCAGATATTAAAAGCTGAGACTTTTGCCAATATATTCCTGTCAGGAATACATCGGAGCCCTTCATGCACCACGTCACGGTTTCTCAGCATGGCAAGGGTCCTACCACTACGCTAACTATGGTGTGAACACGATCTGAAGGTGATAAAATCCAGCTCACAACCAAAAAGTCAGACAACATAAGAGAAGGCATAAATATAATAAAGATTGTAATGCATAAAACCAATTTAGTATTGCCAGAAAAGATTAGTGATACATGTAATTAAAGATATGTTCTCAATGTATATGTAATAAAGAATCACGTTTCTTTATGCATTTGATGTTAAAGTTAACAAAGATTTAAGAAGGCACATTTGTGTATATGTTTATTTATTTATATATTTTTTACTGCAATTTATTCTGATACATGCATCATCAATTATATTTGAAATGTAGATTATGTGTTCCCACCTCATGTGATATGAAGTAATATTACGTGTGAAACATTCAATTTTCTGTATGTTATATAGAAATTTCTTTGAAAATTCGAATAAAAAATTTTGTTCAAGAAAAGCTTCCACACAACCGCATAGCAGGCCAACTAGTGCAATGTGAATAAAGCAAGACTGTAAGCCACACCCATATCAGACCGTGTGATGGAGGTTACCAGGTGCAGTATAGTCAGTGGCATATCCGTTTGGTGTATTTTTTTCTGTGATTTATATATTTATATTTTCATCCGCACAATGCTCCGTTTTGTGTAGGATGTCTTTGTGGTGCATGTGGACCTTGCTGGCATCCTCCATTGTACACATATTTTGCTGGGGATGGTCGTTTGCTGCGGTCCACATGCAGTGGGACTGCTCCCCCAATGAGAAACACGCTACAGTGTTTGGGGTTTGAGCAGTTCCCCCATATTTGCCACAATATTTCTGTGATTTTGTTTTAATGTCGCTGTCACCAGCGGCCAAACATTTGCGCTGAATGTCACAGATAAGAATGTTACATGCTCGATCAACACTAATAAGGACCCTTTGGACTTAAGGTTAGATAGACTTATATCTTTATTAAATTCTGATGTGAAGCTTCTTTCAAGGATTCTGACTACAAGGATCTCTAAGGTTATTTCCACAATTATGCACCCAGATCAGAACGGGTTTATTCCAAATAAGGGTACCCATTATTATTTGCATTGGTTATTTACGAACATTCAGTCTTCCGGGGGGGGTTAACTCGCTCCATCCTATCTTTGGATGCTTCTATGTAGTGATGGACGAACATTGGCTGGGACAGTTTGCGACCTTGAAACATCATTCACCATCAAATGTTTGCGAACCGCGCATTCGCGGCCGGCCCCATTGACTTTAATGGCAGGTGAACCTGAAAAACCTTCAGGTCATATTTGCAGCCACCAAATACTTACTAGAGGTGCACAAATAGTCCCATAACATGGACAGTGACATACCAGAGAAGAATCATTGGAAAAAATATGTATTTTAATCAGAGGCCATTTTTATGTGTCTTAAAGGGAAACTCTCAAAAATGTGCCCTACTGGAGCCTAGAAAAATATTATTTTAGGCCCCAAAAATTAGGCATTCACCTAACAGAAAAGAACTTGTGATGATGTGGCTGGAGGTACATTAGGCGGATACTGGATACAAATTTTACTGTATGACACTGGAGTACAAGTCCCAAATATTACGCATTCACCTGACAGAAAATAACTTGTGATTATGTGGCTGAAGGTACATTAGGCGGTCACTGGATAAATATTTTACTGTAGGCCAGTACAGGCCCCAAAAATTAGGCATTCACCTGACAGGAAAAGCCTTTTATGTCGCTGTATATACATAAGACAAGGACCATTCTTTGTTATGAGTGGTGACGGATATGTGTGGGCTGGCATGAGGAAATTCAAATACACGTGGTCATCACAGGTGTTGAATTCCTCCGAGATGCATGCCTCATTCATTTTTAGAAATGTGAGGCAGTCCACACTGCCGTGAGCTAGGTGAGCGTACTTATTGGTCATGATCCCCCCTGCTGCGCTGAACGTCCTTTCAGAAAGGACACTCGACGAGGGGCAAGCCAATAGTTTTATGACAAATTGTGCCAACTCTGGCCACAGGTCAAGCCTGCAAACCAACTTTCAAATTGAGCGGGGTTAGCCACTGATCGGCCTGTGACCGCAGAGCTGAAAGCAGTGCAGGACCGGTGTGGCTCTTGGCTTCCAGGCACAACAACCGCAGCACAGAATGGCAACGTTTCACCTAGGACGTTGAATATGTTCTGGGGAGCATGGGGGAACAGCGGAAGAGGCAGTAGTAGTGGAAAAGGAGGAGTCAGTTGAGGAGGAGACAGAGGATGGAGAAGAAGGAGGAGGAGAAGAAGAGGCAGGCCTTCATGCAATCCGTGACGGTAACACCAAATCCACACAGGAGCCACGGGTTACATGCTTGACAGCCATCAGAGGGCAGTAAGAGTTATGTACCTTCCCTGCCCGTGTTTGCTAGACCATGTGTCTGTGGTCAGATGTATCTTGGCACCGACACTGTGTGCCAGAGATATAGTCACTTGAACGTGGCCATATAGCTCTGGGATGCCCTTCTGTAAGAAATATTTCCTTCCGGGGACATTCCATTGCGGTGGCAAATGGCCACAAATTTTCTAAAGGCCTCCGAGTCCACCAGTTTATATGGCAGTAGTTGGCGGGACAGCAGTTCCGACAAGCCAGCGGTCAGCCGTTGGGCAAGAGGGTTATCCGGCGTCATAAACTTTTTACGCTCAAACATTTGGGCCACGGAAACCTGCCTTCTGCCAGATGAACGCTACGACGGCACTGTGGAAGGTGGAGTGGAGGACAAATGGGAGGAGAATGGAGAAGAAAAAGAGGCAGGACGTGGAGTGGCGCGAGTGTGGCTTTGTGGGTTCTGACGGCATTGCTCCCACTGGGCTCAATGATGGGAGGCCAGGTGCCTTCTCAAGGTGGTCGTCCCTAGGTGAGTGTTGGGCTTACTGCGACTTATGCATTGACAGCACAGGCTGCAGATGGCAACACTATTATCAGCAGCTGACACGTTAAAAAAAGCCCAGTCTGCGGAGCCATGTGCCGGTGTCCTGGGAGCGCAAGATGTGACCGTACATGGTGGATGGCTCGCTCCAGATACATTTGCAGTCTGATTTTTGCCTCCTGTGCACTGCAAGTTATACCTGCTTCTCCTCCTTCTCCTCCCTATCTGCTGCTCCTCCTTCTCCTCCTTCTCTCTCCCTCTGAACCTCCCTCCTCTTCCTCTCTTGTGGGCACCCATGTGATGTCCATCGACACGTTATAATTGTCACGTTCATCACCACTGACATTTGAGTTCTCGGAGAGGGCAGCAATAGTGGGGACCTCTCTCCTTGGACTGATCTGGGTACTGTCGTCAGACCGCTTGGTCTGGGAATGGATGGGATAATGATTCCTATTACTCGAGTAGAGGGGCTATGGTGGTAGTGTATTTGGATGTGCACACAGCAGAGAGTGAGGAGGGTGCAAATACAGAGGATGAGGAGGGTGCAGAAGCAGAAGGCTGACTGAGCCACTCAACCAACTCTGGTGCGCCCCTTGAATTAATTGCGAGCGCCTTCTCCAACTTCCTACTTAGGCTACTGCCTGGTGCACCTGCCCGGATCTTCCACCCCTGCGGAACGGCCTGCCTCTTCCTCTGCCTTTCATTTTCAAAATGACCCTGTGCCTAAGTCCCTAGAGAAGAGCAGTATTTGTGGAAGCATGTATATCGCAGGCCTCAATGAATATTTGGTGGAAACAGTTATATCGAACCCCTTAATTAGTATTTTTTGGAAGCCGGTATATCGCAGACCTCAATCAATATTTGGTGGAAGCAGGTATATCAAACCCCTTAATCAGTATTTTTGTGGAAGCTGGTATATCACAGCCCTCAATCAGTATTTTGTGGAAGCAGGTATATCAAACCCCTTAATCAGTATTTTGTTGAAGCAGGTATATCGTAGGCCTCAATCAATATTTGGTAGAAACAGGTATATTGAACCCCTTATTTAGTATTTTGTGGAAGCAGGAATATTGCAGCCATCAATTAGCATTTTGTGGAAGCAGGCATATCAAACCCCTTATTTAGTAATTTGCCAAAGCAGGTATATTGCACCCCTCAATCAATATTTGGTGGAAACAGGTATATCGAACCCCTTAATCAGTACTTTGTGAAAGCAGGTATATCGCAGGCCTCAATCAATATTTGGTGGAAGCAGGTATATCAAACCCCTTAATCAGTATTTTGTGGAAGCTGGTATATCGCACCCCTCAATCAATATTTGGTGGAAACAGGTATATCGAACCCCTTATTCAGTATTTTGTGGAAGCAGGTATATCAAACCCCTTAATCAGTATTTTGTGGAAGCAGGTATATCGTAGGCCTCAATCAATATTTGGTAGAAACAGGTATATTGAACCCCTTATTCAGTATTTTGTGAAAGCAGGTATATCACAGGCCTCAATCAATATTTGGAGGAAGCAGGTATATCAAACCCCTTAATCAGTATTTTGTGGAAGCTGGTATATCGCACCCCTCAATCAATATTTGGTGGAAAAAGGTATATCAAAACCCTTAATAAGTATTTATTGGAAACCGGTATATCACAGGTCTCAATCAATATTTGGTTGAAGCAGCTATATCAATCCCCTTAATCAGTATTTTCTGGAAGCAGGTATATCACACCCCTCAATTAATATTTTGTGGAAGCAGTTATATCGAACCCCTTAATCAGTATTTTCTGGAAGCAGGTATATCACACCCCTCAATAATTTTTTTTTGCCACAACAGTTATATCACACCACCATGTTTATTTGGGGCAACAAGTATATCGCAGCCCTTGATCAGTATTTTTTGGAAGAAGGTATATCACATCCCTCAATCAGTTTTTTTTCGGTCAACAGGTATATCACACCCGTTGCAATTAGTTGTTCCAATAGCGTTTGTCCCTATTTTTAGCTGCGGTATCGCAGCAGAACCTCACACAACTGAGGCACAATACAAATGCACTATAATATACTTTCTATGTTAGAAAGTATATTATAAGTATATCACACCCCTCAGTATACCACACCTATAGATAGAACACCTATACCAGTCCTTAAAAAGACTTTTGTATCCCTATAAGCTAGCGTTTGGTGTCCCTAACAGCCTGTCCCTGCTCCACACAGCAACCTCTCCCTATAATGGCAAAATACTGAATGTAAAATGGCAGAAGAATCGGGTTCTTTTATAGGGTGGGGGTGTGTCCATGTGCTGAAACATCTCAATTGGCTGTCCTGTCCCACCTGATGGTTGTTTCATGGGTCAAAGTTCGGCGCAATACAAAAGAATATGGCGCCGGCGTACATCGCCATATGTTTGCATGTTTAGCGAATCGCAAATGCGCAAAGTTCACCGCAAAACGACCGCCGGGTAAACCGCAAGGCCATCTCTATTTATAAGGCCTTCAACAGGGTGGAGTGGAGATTCCTCTGGAAGGTCTTGGATAGGATAGGGTTCGGAGACAGATTGATAGATATGATTAAACTGTTATATAGATCACCTTTGGCGAGATTGAACATTAATAGGAGTCTGACAACGTCCTTTGCCTTGAATAGGCACACTCGTCAAGGCTGTCCTCTCTCCCTATTACTATTTGATATTTATATCGAGCCCCTAGCCCTGGCTGTTAGGTTTAAGGGGGGAGGGGGGTTAGTGTGGGTTTTATAGCGTGGGATATACAGTGTGTAGCACGTAAATAGAGGTTCTATGTGCATATGAGAGATATTTGTCTGCTATCCATACATACATGTTACAGACATTGTAGTGTGATGTAACCACTTTAATTTGTGCCATAATCATTTACCGCTTCACACCCAATGACGTAGCTATACTTCATCCAGCAGAATAATTAAACATGGATCAATCCTTATGCGGGCGCCGTGGCCAGTGCCACCTGCTTTGTGTGGCTGCATACACCCACGGCTAATGTCCGTGACCGTCAGTAATACCGATGGTGGACATTTAACCCATAAGATGTAGTGGTCACTTGTTAACTATAACAATACAAGCAATACAAATATTTTAGCAATAGTGTTGGATTCAAAATGCAACTAATATTTTATTGCATTGCAATTCCAGCTTTGGAGATTTTGCTGTAGGTGGTATTGGTAGAATTAATTAATAAAACAAATACAGTACTGTATGTCAGAATAGTGCATTATAAAAGTTGGATTCGCAATGTGGTTAATAATAATAATAGCAAATATTATCGCATTGTGATTAAAAATTAGCACTGCTAGATTCAATATTAGTTAAGTTCGTTAATTCTAGAAAGCTGACCCATTCCATTAGAGACCCAGCAGCAGCCTCAAGTTGAAATCGCAATGCGATTAATCTAACTTGAAGTAATCGCATTGCGATTTCAACTTTGCACTGCTATATTCCATATTCGTTAATTCTACCCTAATATGTAATATAGCAGTGCTAAGTTGTAATCACAATGCGATTAATATAACTTGAATTAATCGCATTGCGATTTCAACTTAGACCTGGTTCACTATGGTTGGCTTGGTAGAGTTAGCGAAGATGACGAATATGACGAATGTATTCGTCATATTCCTCAAAATGAAGATAACAAAGTATTCTCCATCTTCGTTTTTGCTCCATATTCGTCAACTTCGCTAATTCTAGCAATCAAATAGGAAGGTTGACTATAGAGACAGCTGTGTTTAATTCGCTATGCGATTATATTACTTTTTTTTTTATAAGTAGAATCATTATAATAATCAAGTATTATAACTATTCTATTTATTTTAAAAAAGCAAAGTAATATTATCGCATAGCGAATTAAAGACTTAGCTGTCTCTATAGTCAACTTTCCTATTTGATTGCTAGAATTAGCGAAGTTGACGGATATGGAGCTAAAACGAAGATGGAGAATATTTCGTTAACTTCGTTTTGAGGAATATGACGAATACATTCGTCATATTCCTCTTCTTCGCTAATTCTACCAAGCCAACCATAGTAAACCAGGTCTAAGTTGAAATCGCAATTCGATTACTTCAAGTTATATTAATCGCATTGCGATTACAACTTAGCACTGCTATATTCCATATTAGGCTAGAATTAACGAATATGGAATATAGCAGTGCTAAGTTGAAATCGCAATGCGATTACTGCAAGTTAGATTAATCGCATTGCGATTTCAACGTAATTCTCAAATCCGACCGAACATTCTAGTATGGAGACGTTCCCATGGTGATGGGGACGCTCCATGAGCACGGAAGTCGGCAGAAGCGGCAACGGGCACTGACTGGAGCAGCCAGGAAGCCAGGAATCCTAAGGACAGGTAAGAACTACTTTTGGGAAGTGGGAAAGAAAAAAATATAACAATAAAAAAAAAAAAAAGATTATTCGAAATAGCGAATTTATAGCACTAAATTCGAAATATTCGCGAATTAGCAAAGTGCCGACATTCGCCAAAAAAATTTGATATTCGAATATTCGCGCTCAACACTACCGAGCACAATGGAAGTCAATGGGAGAACCCAAGCATTAAACCACGCATCCCCTGCTCTAGGGCTGCAATAACCAATTATTTCAGTAATCGAGTATTCTATCGATTATTTTTTTATGATTATTTGAGTAATCTAATAAGAAAAAATTAATAGACTGTTTTATAAAAACTCATTAGACCCCCTGACATCAGTCCCTAACACCCTTCGTTCCCCCTGTGCATCAGTTCACCCAGTGCTATCAGATCAGCCCCTCCATGTCCCTCAGTGCCATCAGATCAGCCCCTCCATGTTCCCCAGTGCAATAAGATCAGCCCCTCCATGTCCCCCAGTGCCATAAGATTAGCCCCTCCATGTCCCCACTCCCCCAGTGCCATCAGATCAGCCCCTCCATGTCCCCCACTGCCATCAGTCAGTCCCTCCATGTCCCCTACTCCCATCTGCCCCTCCATGCCATCCATTACCGCTGTCCCCCTTCAGTTGTCCTCAGCGCCAGTGAAATAAAATACTTACCTTTCTTGTAGGGGCGCCGCTCCACAGTTCCTTCCTCCTCTTCTCTGCGCGCTGCACTGGATCCTGATGTCACACAGAGTCGGGTTATAGTGCACGTAATCGCGCACTATGACCTGACGATGTATCAGGATCCAGTGCAGCGCGGTACGGGCCGGCGGTTGACCACAAAGCGGTAAGTAATAGCAAACACTACACTCCCGCTCTGTGGTCATATGACCCAAACGAATCCTCGATGCAAAAAATTTGCATTGAGGATATTTTTGTGTCGAATTACTCGATTCAATCGAGTAATCGTTTCAGCCCTACCCTGCTCTGAAGAGGGGAGGGTGTCTGGTTCATAGAAAAAGGTCAGAAATTGATGGAAACACCACCAAAATGGTTCAAACAGCATGGGGAGGATGTATGGATGCATCTTGGACTCCCAGGTTGCTGCTGGGAACAATGTTGTCTGAGTAGTACGCCACTTTTACAGATAAATTTTTTTTAGGAAGCATTCTTTCCTATATATTTACTTGTATATAAAGTGCAAGTGCTGCCAAAAATTTCAAGGAAGAGGCACTCCAATACAACCTGTATACCACATAATGGGGGGCCTCATTCACATTGTGGTACAATTGTTCAGGTAGTGGGACTCCTACACTCATAAAGCCTTTGCACTAAGTGAAAGGGCTTCCAAAAATTACAAGGATCCGGCGCTCCAATGAACCCTTTATTACACATAAAGGAGGGCATCATCCACCCTTGAAAAATTATCATTGATGGCCTGCTGGTGAACCTCAAAAACATTAGGAGCAAGGGCCTGCTGGTGAGCTGACCATCTAAAACATTAGGGGTAAGGGTCTGCTGCAGAGCTGACTTTCTAAAACAATAAGGGCGAGTGCCTGCTGCCGATCTGAGCATCGCAAACATTATGGGTGAGTGCCTGCTGCTGAGCTGGCCATTGAAAAAATTATGGGTGAGTGCCTGCTGCTTAGCTAACCATTGAAAAAAATATGGGCGAGGGCCTGTTGGTGAGCTGACCCTGTAAAACATTATGGTTGAGGGCCTGCTGGTGAGCTGACCCTCAAAAACATTATATGCAAGGGCCTGCAGGTGAGCTGACCCTCTAAAAGATTATAGGTAAGGGCCTGCTGGTGAGCTGACGCTCTAAAACATTATATGCGAGGGCCTGCAGGTAAGCTGACCCTCTACAACATTTGGAGCAAAGGCAGACTAATAAGCATGTTGATATGATGGAAAAGGAGGAGGACGAGAAAAGAAAGGTTGAATCATATACCCTTTTGTGTGGTGGAATACAGTGTATTTAGTACATTATTAAAAACACATTTAAAGTGCCTTTATGTTCAGCCGCTTTCCTCCGGCGGAGTAGAGAAGTCAGGGGCAATCCAGGCCTTGTTCATTTTTATAAGAGTCAACCTGTCAGCATTTTCAGTTGACAGGCGGATGTGCTTATCCAGCTTGGACACCCAGTAGTTGTAAGGCACAGAGGGATCATTGAGGATGCTGACATGGTCTGCTACGTACTCCTTAACCATCTTCCAAATTTTTCCCTCCTTGTGACACAAGGCCGCACATCAGGGTGAGGGTGCTGGCGAGGTGTCATGAAACGTGACACAAGAGATATACCGCAGATAATGTCAATGCTGTCACCAGCGGCTAATAAAAAATTACAGGGAATGTCACAGGTATTTGGGATGTGGAAACGTCACATAGGAGATATAATGCAGATAATATCAATGCTGTCACCAGCTGCTAATAAAAAATTATAGGGAATGTCACAGGTATTTGGGATGTGGAAACGTTACACACGATAAATACCGCAGATAATGTTGCTGATGTCAGCAGCGGCTAATATAAAATTACAGGGTATGTCACAGGTATTGTGGTTGTGGAAACGTTACACAGGAGAAATATCGCCGATAATATCACTGATGTCATTAGCGGCTAATAAAAAATTACAGGGTATATCACAGGTGTTTGGGATGTGGAAACGTTACACATGAGAAATACTGCAGATAATGTCGCTGATGTTAGCAGCGGCGAATATAAAATTACAGGGAATGTCACAGGTATTTGAGATCTGGAAACGTCACACAGGAGAAATACCGTTACACAGGAGATACAGCAGATAATGTCGCTGATGTCACCAGTGGCTAATAAAAAATTACAGGGTATGTCACAGGTTTTTGGGATGTGAAAACGTTACAAAGGAGAAATATTGCAGATAATGTCGTGCAGATAATGTCGCTGATGTCAGCAGCGGCTAATATAAAATTACAGGGAATGTCACTGGTATTTGGGATGTGCAAATGTTACACAGGAGATGTACCCCAGGTAATGTCGCTGATGTTAGCAGCGGCTAATATAAAATTACAGGGAATGTCACAGGTATTTGAGATGTGGAAATGTTACACAGGAGATGTACCCCAGGTAATGTCACTGTCTGCAGCGGACACCGTCTACGGAAAAAGTACACTGGATGTCACTGATATTTTTGGGATGAGCACATGTTACACAGGAGATGTAGCACAGGTAATGTCGCTGTCTGCAGCGGCCTAACTATTTGCTAAACATAGCTATTGCTGCCACACACAATAGTCCTTAAAAGCACTTTTGGGTCTGTAAAGTTTTAGCAATTTAGCGCAGGTTGCACAAAAAATATATATTGCTGCTGCCACACACAACAATAGTCCTTAAAAAGGCTTTTGGATCTCTGACAAGTTTTTCAACTTACAAAAAAAAATGTCACTCCCTAGACTATCTTTCCCTTCTTCAGCACAGCTCAACCTGACTAACACTGAGCAGAACACGTGTCATTGGGTGCTAGCTCCGGCCAGCCAATCACTGTAATGCCAGTAAACAACATGGCTACGGCATTACAGTGAAGGGCAGTACTTACCTGTCCATTTATTGTCGCATAGCAGCCAACAAACATGCGGGGAGGGGACTCGAGCATTGCGCTCGAGCACATGCGGTATTCGACCGAATACCGCCATGTGCCGAGCATCGAGATGCTCGAGCCGAACTGGTGTTCGGCCGAGCATGCTCGATCAACACTAGTGAGGAGATAACCATATAACATATTCACATTATTGGAATCAGGGCAATTGATTATTATGCAACATGAGTACAGTATGACTAAATAAGGCATGTGACACTATTAGAAGATGCCTAGAAATAAAAGGATCTCTTCAGTGTACTCCCCTTTGGTACAATATTAAACTACAGGCCTTGGATAAAATAGCTGGGGACCAGTATTGACAAAAAAACTATATTTTATATGTTGCACAAGTGGTGGAGAATGGAGAGATACTTTCGTTCTTAGCGTGAGCACAAAGGGAGATTATGGATGGCTTGTCTTGGTTTACATATTTTCAATTACGTTCAGCACTTTCCAGTGTAAAGAATAAACTAGTATTTGAGATAGACACTTCTACTTTTAATGATTTGATAGGGAATTTTGATCAGAGGGTTAAGATTTAACATTTGTATAAATTTACTTAAAGCACTATTTAACAAATTACAATCACCAGGACAAACAGCCTGGGTAGTTGATTGCTCAAGGATCCAATTAGAGGGATGAGGAAATATATTTTCGAATTTTAGCTTAATATCTCACAATTTGAATCATGTATTGACACAATTTAATATTTTGCATAAATTATATGTTACACCCTTATGGCTCAATAACTGTGGGTTAAGAGATAGCTCGAAGTGTCCACGGTGTGAATCTTTTGAGGCCGATCATCTACATATGCTCTGGTCTTGTCCAGAACTAAAAGATTACTGGACTACAATCAATTAATAACTTTCTTATTCAAAAGTTGAGATTCCAGATTCTATTTATGGTTGATTGCTATATATTGAGTGATTTCTCTAAGTGAAATTGGCATAAATATAAAAATATATTTTTGAATAGTGTCATGCCTTCAGCAGTTTGTTATTCATTTATGCACAGTTAGTATGCTTTATAATGTATAATTCTCTTTCATTGTATAACTGCAACATCTAGAGGCCGTTTACATACATTGCATCTCTTCACACTAGAAGTTTGACCCACTTCAGCTTCCATAACTTGTAGCCTATGAACTCTACTGACATCATCAGCCCTGCACATAGCAGTCATTCCCAGCCACCATTACAGAGGTATCCACACAGTCTGGTAGTGTCCTGATCCATCCTCTACATCTAAGCTTACAGTAGCATCGCTGGTATGCTTGCTGCATTCTCAAGTGCTGCATTTATAACTGCACCTGAGATATTCAGGAGACTAACTTACACTAACTTAGACTAACTTAGAGCTTTTCCACTGTAGCAGAACTTCAGCTGTGTTTTTGGTGGATACTCAGACACCGTGCTTCAAAACAGCAGACCTTCAGCTTTGTTTCTGGTGGATACTCAGACACTGTGCTTCAAAACAGCAGACCTTCAGCTTTGTTTCTGGTGGATACTCAGACACTGTGCTTCAAAACAGCAGAACTTCAGCTGTGTTTCTTGTGGATACTCAGACACTGTGCTTCAAAACAGCAGAACTTCAGCTGTGTTTCTTGTGGATACTCAGACACTGTGCTTCAAAACAGCAGAACTTCAGCTGTGTGTCTGGTGGATACTCAGACACCGTGCTTCAAAACAGCAGACCTTCAGTTTTGTTTCTGGTGGATACTCAGACACTGTGCTTCAAAACAGGTAAAGAATTTGTTAGACAGGTTCTTGCTTTAGACAGTCTGATTGCACATGAGCATAGGTGATTAAGGTGTTAAAAATTTTTGTTGGGGGAGGAGCTTTTGTGGGAGTGTGTGTATATATAGCAACATAGTATTAGCTTGCCTAATTATAGCTTGCTGCCTTCTCAAGTGCTGCATTTATAAGTGCATCTGAGATATTCAGGAGATACTCAGAAGTTAATCTGGAGGTGGATACAATCTAAAAAAGTAAGATTTGTTTGTTTGTTTAAAATCTTTCGCCTCTTTAAAATGGCAGACCTGGTTCAGTGCAGGAATTGTTGTGCTTTTATTTCAGGTTCCACTCTTCGAAGGTTTGGATGCTGTCTGATCTGTAGACAGCTCTCCATAATGCAGCAGGAAATTGCATTTTTGAAATCTGAGATTTGTAAATTAACTGTTAAACAAACTCAGGCTAGGAATGTTGCAATGCCACTGCCAAAGAGGCCCCTAGAAATGGAAGATGGGTTACTGCAGGTTTTGGTAGACTGAGAGTTGTTGATAGAAGACATGTTCCACAGTCTGTGGCTCTCCATAATTTATTTGCAGCACTTTCAGAGCGCAAGAGCAACATGGAGGATGGCTCAGGCACAGTGGGTGAGGAACAATCATCTCCCATGCCTAAAGTATGCAAGACTGCAGCCAAAGACAAAAAGGATAAGGTGAGGACTGATAGTAAGCAGAGGAAAATGGTGTTGTGAGATGTCTCCCTGGTGCTACCGCTAGCAGGGATAGACGACGTATCCTTAATATTGTTAAGCAAGCAAAGCAGGAAAGGGAGGTGGATGTTATTGTCCATTTTGGGACAAGTGATCTGGCTTACAATGAGGTTTCAAAGGTGAAGGAAGCTTTTCACACACTTGCAAATGATATATAGAAGGGTGCATCAACTGTTACATTCTCTGCAGTCTTGCCTATGCATAACCTTCAGCATGACAGGAAGATGCACATTAAGGAATTCAATGCATGGCTTGGTGAATGGTATCTGAACCAAGGGTTTGGCTTTGTGTCTCATGTTAGCTCTCGTTGGAATGGAAAAGAACTGTACAAGAAATATGGTTTGCATCTTTCTCTCAAGGGAACGAATGTCCTCAGTGAACAGTTCAAAGTATTTGCTAAGGAGCATTTAAACTAGGAAAGGAAGGGGGCGAAAGAGTTATAATCCAGCAGTCCGACTGCCCCCTGGAACAATGCCAGAAGATGCCAGTAGCACATAGGTTAAGAAATGACAAGCTCAGAGTCTTGTCTACAAATGCTCGCAGTTTAGGGAATAAGATCAATGAACTTGAGTCTATAATGGCATCTTAGAATATAGATTTAGTGGCTGTTACTGAGACATGGTTCAATGGGAGTAATGACTGGGATATAACAATACCAGGGTTCTCTCTATACAAGAAATGAAAACAGTCGGAATCGTGGTGCTCGTGTCCAGGGTTGGAAAACCCACTTCAAATATCAAACAAAAAGACCGGCACTTCACTTCTTTGTTGAAAGTAAGTCTGCTTTATTTAAGCATAGAGGAGACACAGCGCGGGTGCGACACGTGTTTCGGCTCGAATGCGAGCCTTTTTCAAGCATGGTAATTTTCTAAATTAAACACATTTAAATAGTGCGCCCATACCGGCGTCGAACGTGATGACGTCACATCACCATAGAGACAAAAATGCCCAAAACATCAAGCGCAACAATTACAGACATTGTTGCAACATAGTTACAATGCTGATAAATAAAACTTGTAGCTATAAATAGAATAGGCTGTAGGAAAAAAGAAAGAATAAAAAGAGTCAGCAGGTAGCATGAGATACAAAAACATATACTAATATTGAAATAATTACCCTGAGATATAGATCTCATACAGGCTACACATAACTTAGGGACATCAAATCTTGTCATTTTTTCTGTGACTAGATAAATACAAAGAATATGTATTAAAATACAATGACATTTTTTGTCTGTTGTAAAAAGAACATTTATATATCTTACAGGAATGCACTCAAATCGTATTCCCGATTTAAACCTCTTGGTTCAATGGTTTGCAGAGTGTGAATCCAAAAACGTTCATGTTTTTTAAGGATTAATAACCTGTTGCCACCTCTGCGAGGTGGCAGCACCTGCTCAATAACTTGAAATCTTAATTGTGATACATTGTGAGAACATCTATCAAAATGAAAAGTGATCGGAAACAGTAGGTTTTTCTTTCGTATAGTAGACTTATGGTTACTGAACCTATCCTTCATTCTGGTAGATGTCTCACCAATGTACACAAGGCCACAAGGGCACTTTAGCAGATACACAACGTAGTTGCTATCACAGGTAAATAAAAAACTTTTACAGGGAATTTTTTCCCAGTATGTGGATAGGAAAAGGGTTCACCTTTAATGACCGCTGAACAATGAACACACTGTTAACAGGGAAAAGTGCCCCTTTTAGGTGTGGAAAGAAAGAGTTGGCGTGGCATATTCGTGGTACCACCTATGTCTGCTTTAACAATGGTACCTCTAATATTTTTAGTTCTCTTGTAACAGATCATAGGTATGTCACGAAATTCAGCAACATCTGGGTAAGCTGCACGCATAATCCCCCAATGTTTATTGACAACATGGCAAAACTTATTGATCCATGGATTTAGCAGGTGCTGCCACCCCGCAGAGGTGGCAACTGGTTATTAATCCTTAAAAAACGTGAAAGTTTTTGGATTCACACTCTGCAAACCATTGAACCAAGAGGTTTAAATCGGGAATACGATTTGAATGCATTCCTGTAAGATAAATATTTTTTTTTTTTACAACAGACAAAAAATGTCATTGTATTTTAATACATATTCTTTGTATTTATCTAGTCACAGAAAAAATGACAAGATTTGATGTCCCTAAGTTATGTGTAGCCTGTATGAGATCTATATCTCAGGGTAATTATTTCAATATTAGTATATGTTTTTGTATCTCATGCTACCTGCTGACTCTTTTTCTTCTTTCTTTTTTCCTACAGCCTATTCTATTTATAGCTACAAGTTTTATTTATCAGCATTGTAACTATGTTGCAACAATGTCTGTAATTGTTGCGCTTGATGTTTTGGGTATTTTTGTCTCTATGGTGATGTGACGTCATCACGTTCGACGCAGGTATGGGCGCACTATTTAAATGTGTTTCATTTATAAAATTACAATGCTTGAAAAAGGCTCGCATTCGAGCCGAAACACGTGTCGCACCCGCGCTGTGTCTCCTCTATCCTTGAATAAAGCAGACTTACTTTCAACAAAGAAGTGAAGTGCCGGTCTTTTTGTTTGATATTTGAAGAGGGTTCTCTCTATATAGGAAAGACAGAGAAGGCAAGAAAGGGGGAGGGTGACCCTGTATTTGAAAGATAACATAAAATCTAATTTAATACAAGTTAGCGAGACCAATTTAGAGTCAGTTTGGGTTACCTTGCAGCTTGATAATCATAAGGTAACTCGTGTAGGTGTGATATATAGACCACCTAGCCAAGTCAAAGAATTAGATGATCTTCTAGTTGAGGAAATAGCAAAAATGACATTAAAAGGGGAAGTTATCATTATGGGAGACTTCAATCTTCCTGATGTAAACTGGAAAACCAAAATAGCTAGTTCTGCCAGGAGTACAGATATTCTAAATTCCCTACTGGGATTATCTCTACAGCAAGTAGTGGAGGAGCCAACCCGGAAGGAGACCATTTTAGATTTAGTATTCACAAATGGAAATTCGGTATCTGATATTACTGTAGGGGAAAGCTTGGGATCTAGTGATCACCAGTCAGTGTGGTTTACTATAAGTACAGTGACTGAGTCACACCACACAAAAACAAACGTTTTAGATTTTAGAAAAACTGACTTTTCTAAAATTTGATTACTGGTATACGAGTTCCTATCAGATTGGAACAGTTTCAATGAAGTCCAGGAGAAATAGGACAACTTAAATGTGGCACTATTGAAGGCAACAGATAATTGCATTAGGCTTGTCAGTAAAAGCAAAAAAAAGGAAGAGACCACTGTGGTACTCAGCAGAAGTGGACAAAATCATTAAAAACAAAAAGATAGCATTTAGTAATTATATATAAAAAAACTAAAAAATCGAGGATGACAGGCAAATTTATAAGATTAGGCAGAGAGAGGCCAAACAAGTTATAAGAGCTTCTAAAGCACAGACCCAAGAGAAATTAGCTCAGTAAGTTAAAAAAGGCGATAAGTCATTCTTCATATACATAAATTAAAAAAGGAAACTATAACAAGGAATTACCAAATTAAAAACAAAAGAAGGAAGGTATATGGAAGAAGATAAAGAACTAGCTGACTGCCTCAATGAACACTTTTGTTCAGTTTTTACAAAAGAAAATGAAGGAAAAGGACCTCAGTTAGGAAGGAAGACTAATGAATCTTTTGATGCATGTGTCTTTACAAAGGAAGAGGTTCTAAGTTAGCTGTCTAAAATTAATACAAATAAGTCACAGGGGCCTGATGGGATACACCCAAAGCTATTAAAAGAGCTTAGCGGTGAACTAGCAAAACCATTAACAGATTTATTTAACTAATCACTGGTAACAGGAGTCGTCCCAGAAGATTGGAAATTAGCAAATGTTGTGCTCATTCACAAGAAAGGTAGTAGTGAGGAATCGGGCAACTAAAGGCCAGTAAGCCTGACATAAATTATTGGAAACCATACTTAAGGAGAGTATTGTGGAACATCTAAAATCCCATGGATTGAAAAATGAAAAACAGCATGGGTTTACTTCAGGGAGATCATGTCAAACTAATCTTATTGATTTTTTTTGATTGGGTGACTAAAATAATAGATGGTGGAGGTGCAGTAGACATCGCTTATCTAGACTTTAGTAAGGCATTTGATACTGTCCCACATAGAAGGCTTATCAATAAATTGCAGTTTTTGTGCTTGGACTCCCGTATTGTTGAATGGATTAGGCAGTGGCTGAGGGACAGACAACAGAGGGTTGTAGTCAATGGAGTATATTCAGACCATGGTCTTGTTACCAGTGGGGTACCTCAGGGATCTGTTCTGGGACCCATATTGTTTAATAACTTTATCAACGAAATAGCAGAAAGCCTCAATGGTAAGGTGTGTCTTTTTGCTGATGACACAAAGATTTGTAACAGGGTTGATGTTCCTGGAGGGATACACCAAATGGAAAAGGATTTAGGAAAACTAGAGAAATGGTCAAAAATCTGGCAACTAAAATTTAATGTTAAAAAGTGCAAGATAATGCACCTGGGGCGTAAAAACCCAAGAGCAGAATATAAAATCAGTGATACAGTCCTAACCTCAGTATCTGAGGAAAGGGATTTAGGGGTCATTATTTCAGAAGACTTAAAGGTAGGCAGACAATGTCATAGAGCAGCAGGAAATGCTAGCAGAATGCTTGGGTGTATAGGGAGAAGCATTACCAGTAGAAAGAGGGAGGTGCTCATGTTGCTCTATAGAGCACTAGTGAGACCTCATTTGGAGTATTGTACGCAGTACTGGAGACCATATCTCCAGAAGGATATTGATACTTTGGAGAGAGTTCAGAGAAGAGCTACTAAAATAGTACATGGCTAAAACTTACCAGGAAAGATTAAAGGACCTTTTTTTTTTTTTTTTTTTTATTTATCTTTATTTTTATTTTAGAATTAATACAATTAATACATAGCCTATTATTAATTACTTTAGTGTATAATATATAAAAGTATATCACACATCAATCGCGACTATGTATATAACATACAAATCATAAACATCCCTATAACCCCCCCCCCCCCCCCCCCCCATTGGCTGTCGTTCCCCTCAGTTCAATCCAGAAAAGCATAAAACACAGTTTACTTATTTCTACGTGGCTCTGCGTGCAACTCTCCGATTCCTTTCAATCTCTTCATATATTTTAATTTGCTGAAAGTATAAAGCCCACTCCCTTGACGAGGGCTGGGAGACAGAGCCCCAATACCTGACCAATATAGCTTTCGCTACCATCAATCCTCTCATCCAGATCCGTCTGACATGTGAGGGAACTTCTGTTTCTGAACCATAATCACCAAAGATCACTATCAAGATCCCCGGATTATAATTCATTGAGGATTCCTTTTGTAAAGCAAAAAAGACCTCATCCCAAAATTTTCTTACTTTGCTACAGTTCCAAAGCAAATGGACATAATTCACATTCACATATCCACATTTAGGGCAACAACAGACCCGATCCCTATTTTGGGGGAATTTTCCTTGGGTTTTAGGCGTATAATACAGTCTATGGAGGATCTTAAATTGAATTAATCTATGCGCACTGGAGACTGTCGCCTTTCTCACTTCCTATAGATAGTGGACCACTGTAAAGGAGAGCTCTTGCTCCCATCTACTTGGGCTTTTAAAAGGTGTTGCAGTTGCCAGTGCCCTACAAAGTTTAGCGTATAAGCTAGATAGCTTCACCTTCACATCCTTCTGGGCGTCACAATAATCGAAAAATATATTCTCTTGTGGAAGAATACGGCCCCTATTCCTAGAGGCTTCAAATACATGCTTCAAACGTGCGTACATAAATAAATCTAATGGTGAAATATCGGTTATACCAAATTCCGAAAGTGATTTAAAATGACCTAAGTAAAATAGGTGAGACACCCTATTGATGCCTTTACGTGACCAATAACCAAAATCTGTAATTTTGCAAAATTCCTCTAGCCCCCCGTTCCCCCACAAGGGGGTAAAAACAAGCGGGCCGGGGACTTTAAGGATCTCCTTCAACCTATTCCACACCCTCTGTAGTGAGTAAGGGATCAACAACGACTTCCTCATTCCCATTATCCCTGTTTCCAAACATGCAAAAATATTATCTATTGGTTTATTAATAACTTTATTCAAATAACGTGTAAGTAGGCTCTCTTTCCAATTGCAACACCGCTGAATCTGTGCACAAAAATAATAACCCTGAAAAAAAGGTAATGACAGCCCACCATCTACCTCCGACAGGCATAAATACCTCTGCTTTATACACACCCTCTTTCTGCCCCAAATTAGATCATTAATGGAGGTCTCCAATCTGTGAAAAAAGATATCATCAATCCAAATAGGAGAAGCGCACATTGGGAACAGAACCATAGGCAAAATAATCATCCTGATCAGTGCGATTCGATCTATCTGTGCCAGAATCAGTTTGCGCCAAGTACCGACTTTGGTCCTAACTTTATCCAGAACTGGGGCCAAATAGAGCTCATAAAACCTACTTATTGGAATCCCGATCTTAACCCCCAAGTAGTCTAAGGTATCATCAGGGGCCAAAACTCGGACTCGGGTCCCTACATCTACAGCTTTCCGGTTCAGCGGGAGGAGCGATGACTTTATCCAGTTAATCATATAGCCTGATAATTTACCATAATGTTCTATTACCTCTATAACATACGGGAGGATTTTATAACCCTGGTCCAGAAACAGAATCACGTCATCTGCATATACGCTTATTTTGTCGCTCACTGCCGCGACCCCAAAGCCCTCTATGCAATTATCAAGACGGATCCGACAGGCCAGCGGTTCTATAAAAAGAGCGAAGAGGAGAGGAGACAGGGGACAACCCTGTCTCATCCCTCTCCGCATCATAACAGGAGAAGTACCAATACCATTGATATTAATATATGCAACCGGCTGTTCATATAACATTTGAGTCATTTCCAAAAATGGTTTCCCAAAACCAAAACAAGACATTGTAGCCCACAGAAAAGACCACTCCATCCTGTCAAGCGCCTTTGCGGCGTCTAATGACAGGACGGAGTGGTCCACACTGCCCCCAACAGACAAGTTCAGATAGACCCTATATATACTCGTATGTATTTGGCGACCCGGGATGAAGCCTGTCTGATCAGAATGTACCAGACCGGCTATAACCCTCTTCAAGTGACTAGCCAGGATTTTTGCGAAAATCTTATAGTCGGTATTTAGGAGCGATATAGGTCTATATGACCCCACATCGCATGGGTCCTTGTCCTTCTTCAAGACCAAAACAGTCACTGCCTCTCTAAATGATGGTGGTAAAGAACCGAGTGCGCAGGATTAATTAAAAACCTGAAGAAGGATCAGCAGGAGTGATTTAGCATGATACCTATAGATTTCGAACGGCAAACCATCTAAGCCGGGAGATGAACTATACTTTAGGGACGGGAGAATCGCCTGAAGCTCCTCCAAAAGAATGGGGGAGTCCAACATTTTTCTGGCTTCAATAGATAGCTGGGAGAGCGCCGGTTGTTGAAGATAGTGATCAATGTCAGAACGACTAACCATAGACTCAGATTTGTATAAAATAGAATAATATTTCAAAAATTCCTCTCTAATCTCCTCTGCTGATCTCACTCCAATTCCCTGTGAATTCCTAATTTCTTTTACACTGGAATCCTCTCTCTCATTGGCCACCAAACGAGCCAAAACCTGCCCGTTTTACCAGACTCGCAAAAACGATTTTGGCCCTGAAATAAAAGCTTATGTTGTGCTTTTTTATATAAAAGTGTCTTAAGCTGAAAATTAGCCTCCTTTATTTTGGTGATAAGTTGCTCACTGTGACAACCAATCAATGCGGCACGTAAACTCCTTATTGAGTCTGTCAGTTCTTTCTTCCTTCGTCGTGATTCCTTTCTGAATCTATGGATTTTATTAAAGTACAAACCCCGAATGTGGGCCTTCAACGCGTCCCACACGTAATGTATGTGTGTCGAACCAACGTTGAAGCCCCAAAATTCCTGAATATCCTGATCTACTCGGGATTGCTCCCCTATCACCTCAAACCAATGCGGGTTCAATTTAAAAGTTCTTCCGGAGGATAAAACCTCCGTAAACACAATCAGAACTGGGGAGTGATCCGATATTCCGTGAGGTTCATACTTCATCCTCAGGACGCGACCGCACAGATCCCGACTTGCGAAGGCCAAGTCAATACGGGACATAGACCCATATGACTGGCTAAAGCAAGAAAAGATTAAAGGACCTTAACATGTATAACTTGGAAGAAAGACGAGACAGAGGGGATATGATAGAAACGTTTAAATACATAAAGGGAATCAACAAGGTAAAAGAGGAGAGAATATTTAAAAGAAGAAAAACTGCTACAAGAGGACATAGTTTTAAATTAGAGGGGCAAAGGTTTAAAAGTAATATAAGGAAGTATTACTTTACTGAGAGAGTAGTGGATGCATGGAATAGCCTTCCTGCAGAAGTGGTACTGTAGCTGCAAATACAGTGAAGGGGTTTAAAGGGAATCTGTCACTAGCAATGTTTAAAAAAATTTTTTTCATGGATCCATGTTTAATAAAGTACCTTTTTTCCATCTGTGTTCTTCTTTTCCATGTCAGTCTTGTCCTTTCTTCTAAAAATCGATTCTTAGGATATGCAAATGATGCTGTAAGGAGCCCAGAGGGGCGTTTTTCTTTCTCCACGGTGCCCAGGAACGCCCCTCTGAAGTGCCGTGCCCGCCTAAATATGAAAACTACTAACGCCTCCATGTTTAGCTGAATCGCCTCCCAGAGGCGCGGCTAAGTCCTCAACACCCCCCCCTCCTCCTCCTCAGCGCCGCGCTCTGCAAACACCCGATCCTCCTCTCGTCGGCGTCCCAAATCCCGCGCAGGCGCAGTGCCGGCGA
The DNA here is from genome assembly GCF_905171765.1 of Bufo bufo. Classification (NCBI taxonomy): domain Eukaryota; kingdom Metazoa; phylum Chordata; class Amphibia; order Anura; family Bufonidae; genus Bufo; species Bufo bufo. The sequence goes on along the minus strand of NC_053392.1, from coordinate 561,426,649 downwards.
TTGCCTGCGCTCTGATAATACGGCTGAGGGCAACAGCTTCAACATCGTCACTGGGCATGCGCTCGGCGTTTGCAGAGCGCGGCGCTGAGGAGGAGGAGGGGGGGGTGTTGAGGACTTAGCCGCGCCTCTGGGAGGCGATTCAGCTAAACATGGAGGCGTTAGTAGTTTTCATATTTAGGCGGGCACGGCACTTCAGAGGGGCGTTCCTGGGCACCGTGGAGAAAGAAAAACGCCCCTCTGGGCTCCTTACAGCGTCATTTGCATATCCTAAGAATCGATTTTTAGAAGAAAGGACAAGACTGACATGGAAAAGAAGAACACAGATGGAAAAAAGGTACTTTATTAACCTCCTCAGGACCGCCGTACGCAGGATTGCGTCTTTGCGGCGGTCCTGTTGTTCTGGGTGGACGCGCCGGTGCGTCCTCTCGCGAGACGCGAGATTTCCTGTGAACGCGCGCACACAGGCGCGCGCGTTCACAGGATCGGAAGGTAAGCGAGTGGATCTCCAGCCTGCCAGCGGCGATCGTTCGCTGGCAGGCTGGAGATGTGATTTTTTTAACCCCTAACAGGTATATTAGACGCTGTTTTGATAACAGCGTCTAATATACCTGCTACCTGGTCCTCTGGTGGTCCCCTTTGTTTGGATCGACCACCAGAGGACACAGGCAGCTCAGTAATATGTTGCACCAAGCACCACTACACTACACCCCCCCCCCCCCGTCACTTATTAACCCCTTATTAGCCCTTGATCACCCCTGATCACCCCATATAGACTCCCTGATCACCCCCCTGTCATTGATTACCCCCCTGTCATTGATCACCCCCCTGTAAAGCTCCATTCAGATGTCCGCATGATTTTTACGGATCCACTGATAGACTGATCGGATCCGTAAAAATCATACGGACGTCTGAATGCAGCCTTACAGGGGAGTGATAAATGACGGAGGTGATCACCCCATATAGACTCCCTGATCACCCCCCTGTCATTGATCACCCCCCTGTGAAGCTCCATTCAGATGTCCGCATGATTTTTACGGATCCACTGATAGACTGATCGGATCCGTAAAAATCATACGGACGTCTGAATGCAGCCTTACAGGGGAGTGATCAATGACTGTGGTGATCACCCCATATAGACTCCCTGATCACCCCCCTGTCATTGATTACCCCTCTGTCATTGATCACCCCCCTGTAAAGCTCCATTCAGATGTCCGCTTGATTTTTACGGATCCACTGATAGACTGATCGGATCCGTAAAAATCATACGGACGTCTGAATGGAGCCTTACAGGGGAGTGATCAATGACTGTGGTGATCACCCCATATAGACTCCCTGATCACCCCCCTGTCATTGATTACCCCCCTGTCATTGATCACCCCCCTGTAAAGCTCCATTCAGATGTCCGCATGATTTTTACGGATCCACTGATAGACTGATCGGATCCGTAAAAATCATACGGACGTCTGAATGCAGCCTTACAGGGGAGTGATCAATGACTGTGGTGATCACCCCATATAGACTCCCTGATCACCCCCCTGTCATTGATTACCCCTCTGTCATTGATCACCCCCCTGTAAAGCTCCATTCAGATGTCCGCATGATTTTTACGGATCCACTGATAGACTGATCGGATCCGTAAAAATCATACGGACGTCTGAATGCAGCCTTACAGGGGGGTGATCAATGACAGTTGGGTAATCACCCCATATAGACTCCCTGATCACCCCCCTGTCATTGATCACCCCCCTGTCATTGATCACCCCCCTGTCATTGATCCCCCCCCCCTCTGTAAGGCTGCATTCAGTCTTTTTTTTGGCCCAAGTTAGCGGAATTTTTTTTTTTTTCTTACAAAGTCACATATTCCACTAACTTGTGACAAAAAATAAAATCTCACATGAACTCACCATACCCCTCACGGAATCCAAATGCGTAAAATTTTTTAGACATTTATATTCCAGACTTCTTCTCACGCTTTAGGGCCCCTAGAATGCCAGGGCAGTATAAATACCCCACATGTGACCCCATTTCGGAAAGAAGACACCCCCAGATATTCCGTGAGGGGCATATTGAGTCCATGAAAGATTGAAATTTTTGTCCCAAGTTAGCGGAACGGGAGACTTTGTGAGAAAAAAATAAAAAATATCAATTTCCACTAACTTGTGCCAAAAAAAAAAAATTTCTATGAACTCGCCATGCCCCTCATTGAATACCTTGGGGTGTCTTCTTTCCAAAATGGGGTCACATGTGGGGTATTTATACTGCCCTGGCATTCTAGGGGCCCCAAAGCGTGAGAAGAAGTCTGGTATCTAAATGTCTAAAAATGCCCTCCTAAAAGGAATTTGGGCCCCTTTGCGCATCTAGGCTGCAAAAAAGTGTCACACATCTGGTATCGCCGTACTCAGGAGAAGTTGGGCAATGTGTTTTGGGGTGTCATTTTACATATACCCATGCTGGGTGAGATAAATATCTTGGTCAAATGCCAACTTTGTATAAAAAAATGGAAAAAGTTGTCTTTTGCCAAGATATTTCTCTCACCCAGCATGGGTATATGTAAAAAGACACCCCAAAACACATTCCCCAACGTTTCCTGAATACGGCGATACCAGATGTGTGACACTTTTTTGCAGCCTAGGTGGGCAAAGGGGCCCACATTCCAAAGAGCACCTTTCGGATTTCACTGGTCATTTACCTACTTACCACACATTAGGGCCCCTGGAAAATGCCAGGGCAGTATAACCACCCCACAAGTGACCCCATTTTGGAAAGAAGACACCTCAAGGTATTCCGTGAGGGGCATGGCGAGTTCCTAGAATTTTTTATTTTTTGTCACAAGTTAGTGGAAAATGATGATTTTTTTTTTTTTTTTTTTTTTTTTATACAAAGTCTCATATTCCACTAACTTGTGACAAAAAATAAAAACTTCCATGAACTCACTATGCCCATCAGCGAATACCCTGGGGTCTCTTCTTTCCAAAATGGGGTCACTTGTGGGGTAGTTATACTGCCCTGGCATTCTAGGGGCCCAAATGTGTGGTAAGGAGTTTGAAATCAAATTCTGTAAAAAATGACGAGTGAAATCCGAAAGGTGCTCTTTGGAATATAGGCCCCTTTGCCCACCTAGGCTGCAAAAAAGTGTCACACATCTGGTATCTCCGTACTCAGGAGAAGGTGGGGAATGTGTTTTGGGGTGTCATTTTACATATACCCATGCTGGGTGAGATAAATATCTTGGCAAAAGACAACTTTTCCCATTTTTTTATACAAAGTTGGCATTTGACCAAGATATTTATCTCACCCAGCATGGGTATATGTAAAAAGACACCCCAAAACACATTCCCCAACGTCTCCTGAATACGGCGATACCAGATGTGTGACACTTTTTTGCAGCCTAGGTGGGCAAAGGGGCCCACATTCCAAAGAGCACCTTTCGGATTTCACTGGTCATTTACCTACTTACCACACATTAGGGCCCCTGGAAAATGCCAGGGCAGTATAACTACCCCACAAGTGACCCCATTTTGGAAAGAAGACACCCCAAGGTATTCCGTGAGGGGCATGGCGAGTTCCTAGAATTTTTTATTTTTTGTCACAAGTTAGTGGAAAATGATGATTTTTTTTTTTTTTTTTTTTTTTCATACAAAGTCTCATATTCCACTAACTTGTGACAAAAAATAAAAACTTCCATGAACTCACTATGCCCATCAGCGAATACCCTGGGGTCTCTTCTTTCCAAAATGGGGTCACTTGTGGGGTAGTTATACTGCCCTGGCATTCTAGGGGCCCAAATGTGTGGTAAGGAGTTTGAAATCAAATTCTGTAAAAAATGACGAGTGAAATCCGAAAGGTGCTCTTTGGAATATGGGCCCCTTTGCCCACCTAGGCTGCAAAAAAGTGTCACACATCTGGTATCTCCGTACTCAGGAGAAGGTGGGAAATGTGTTTTGGGGTGTCATTTTACATATACCCATGCTGGGTGAGATAAATATCTTGGCAAAAGACAACTTTTCCCATTTTTTTATACAAAGTTGGCATTTGACCAAGATATTTATCTCACCCAGCATGGGTATATGTAAAAAGACACCCCAAAACACATTCCCCAACTTCTACTGAATACGGAGATACCAGATGTGTGACACTTTTTTGCAGCCTAGGTGGGCAAAGGGGCCCACATTCCAAAGAGCACCTTTCGGATTTCACTCGTCATTTTTTACAGAATTTGATTTCAAACTCCTTACCACACATTTGGGCCCCTAGAATGCCAGGGCAGTATAACTACCCCACAAGTGACCCCATTTTGGAAAGAAGAGACCCCAAGGTATTTCGTGATGGGCATAGTGAGTTCATGGAAGTTTTTATTTTTTGTCACAAGTTAGTGGAATATGAGACTTTGTAAGAAAAAAAAAAAAAAAGAAAAAAATCATCATTTTCCGCTAACTTGTGACAAAAAATAAAAAGTTCTATGAACTCACTATGCCCATCAGCGAATACCTTAGGGTGTGTATTTTCCGAAATGGGGTCATTTGTGGGGTGTTTGTACTGTCTGGCCATTGTAGAACCTCAGGAAACATGACAGGTGCTCAGAAAGTCAGAGCTGCTTCAAAAAGCGGAAATTCACATTTTTGTACCATAGTTTGTAAACGCTATAACTTTTACCCAAACCATTTTTTTTTTACCCAAACATTTTTTTTAATCAAAGACATGTAGAACAATAAATTTAGAGCAAAATTTATATATGGATGTCGTTTTTTTTGCAAAATTTTACAACTGAAAGTGAAAAATGTCATTTTTTTGCAAAAAAATCGTTAAATTTCGATTAATAACAAAAAAAGTAAAAATGTCAGCAGCAATGAAATACCACCAAATGAAAGCTCTATTAGTGAGAAGAAAAGGAGGTAAAATTCATTTGGGTGGTAAGTTGCATGACCGAGCAATAAACGGTGAAAGTAGTGTAGGTCAGAAGTGTAAAAAGTGGCCTGGTCTTTCAGGGTGTTTAAGCACTGGGGGCTGAGGTGGTTAAACATGGATCCATGAAAAAAAAATTTTTAAACATTGCTAATGACAGATTCCCTTTAAGCATGCATGGGATAGGCATAAGGCCATCCTTCATATAAGATAGGGCCAAGGGCTATTCATAGTATTCAGTATATTGGGCAGACTAGATGGGCCAAATGGTTCTTATCTGCCGACACATTCTATGTTTCTATGTTTCACATTGTTTGCATCTCTATGCATGTTGTATTAAATGTATTTTCATATGTCTGACTACATTAGTAAGTGCATAATTTTTCTGTTTCTCAGTTTTACCGTATACCTTGCAAAAACAAGGAAGTTGGACGTTACTCCATTGTCAATTCATTGCTGGGAAAGGTTTAGCTGTCTGTCAAGCTATTTACCTTCGAGATAGACAAGGCGGCAAATCATAATGAGGTGGTTATTATGGGGGACTTCAACTACCCAGATATAGACTGGGAAACTGAAACTTGTATATCTCATAAAGGAAACAGATTCTTGGCAATAACCAAAGACAATTATCTCTCCCAACTGGTTCAGGACCCGACTAGAGGGACGGCCATACTGGACTTAATATTAATCAATAGACCTGACAGAACAACAGACGTGCAGGTTGTGGGACACCTGGGAAATAGTGACCATAAAGTAATAACCTTCCAATTATCATTCAAAAGAGCGTTTCTACAGGGAGGAACAAAAATACCAAAATTCAAAAAAGCTAAATTTAGCCAACTAAGAGAAGCCATAGGCCTAACTAACTGGGACAAAGTCCTCAAAAATAAAAATACAGCCACAAAATGGGATATCTTTAAAAACATCCTAAAATCTCATTGTGAGAGGTACATGCCGTATGGGAATAAAAGTTTAAGGAACAAAAAGAAACCAATGTGGATAAATAGAACTGTAAAGAAAGCAATAAATGACAAAAAGAAAGCATATAAATCACTAAAACAGGAGAGTAGCACGGAAGCACTGAAAAACTATAAGGAAAAAAACAGAACATGTAAAAAACAAATAAAAGCGGCCAAACTAGAGACCGAGAGATTAATTGCCAAAGAGAGTAAAACTAACCCTAAAATGTTCTTCAATTATATAAATGTTAAAAAGTATAAATCTGAAGGTGTCGGCCCTTTAAAGAGTAATGAGGGGGGAGTCGCAGAGAGCGACGAGGAGAAAGCAAAGCTGTTAAATATTTTTTTCTCCAGTGTATTCACTGAGGAATATAAACTGTCAGATGAAATGCTGAATGTTGAAATAAATTCGCCATTAAAAGTGTCCTGTCTGACCCAGGAAGAAGTACAACAGCGACGTAAAAAGATCAAAATAGACAAATCGCCAGGACCGGATGACATACACCCCCGTATCCTAAGGGAATTAGGTAATGTCATAGCCAGACCCTTATTTCTGATATTTGCGGACTCTTTACTGACAGGGAATGTCCCACAGGATTGGCGCATGGCAAATGTGGTGCCAATATTCAAAAAGGGTCCAAAAACAGAGCCTGGAAACTATAGGCCGGTAAGTTTAACATCTGTTGTGGGTAAACTGTTTGAAGGTTTTCTGAGAGATGCTATGTTAGAGCATCTCAACGGAAATAAGCAAATAACTAGTGATGAGCGGCAGGTGCCATATTCGATTTCGACGAAATTCGCGAATATTCGATAGAATATTCGTTTTATATTCGTCGAAATCGAATATTCGTCATTATTCTTGTTATCGCGATTAATATGCGATTTAAATAATCGTGTATTGCGATTTTAACTTAAAGGCTACTCTCCTATTGAAATAGCAATGCGATTAATTCAAGTTATAATAATCGAATTTCGATTTTAACTTAGCACTGCCATATTCCATATTCATTAATTCTAGCTTAATATGGAATATAGCAGTGCTAAGTTAAAATCGAAATTCGATTATTATAACTTGATTTTTTTTTTTTTTTTTATTGTTATATTTTTTTCTTTCCCACTTCCCTAAAGTTGTTCTTACCTGTCCTTTGGATTCCTGGCTTCCATGCTGCTCCAGTCAGTGCCCGTTGCCGCTTCTGCCGACTTCCGTGCTCATTCGTCAACTTCGCTAATTCTAGCAATCATATAGGAAAGTTTACTATAGAGACAGCTAAGTTTAATTCGCTATGCGATTATATGACTGCTTTTAAAAAAAAAAAATAGAATAATTATAATACCTGATAATTATTATAATTAGTCTATTTATAAAAAAAAGCAAAGTAATATAATCGCATAGCGAATTAAACTTAGCTGTCTCTATAGCAAAGTTTCCTATATGATTGCTAGAATTAGCGAAGTTGATGAATAGGTAGCTAAAACGAAGATGCAGAATACTTCGTTATCTTCGTTTTGTGGAATATGACGAATACATTCGTTATATTCGTTTTGTGGAATATAACGAATATATTCGTCATATTCGCTAATTCTACTAAGCCAACCATAGTAAACCAGGTCCAAGTTGAAATCGCAAATTCGATTAATTCAAGTTATATAATCGAATTTCGATTTTAACTTAGCACTGCTATATTCTACAGCCTAATATGGAATATAGCAGTGCTAAGTTAAAATCGAAATTCGATTATTATAACTTGAAATAATCGAATTGCGATTTTTCACGTAATTCTCAAATCCGACAGTACATTCTAGTATATGGAGACGTTCCCATGGTGATGGGGACGCTCCATGAGCACGGAGGTCGGCAGAAGCGGCAACGGGCACTGACTGGAGCAGCCAGGAAGCCAGGAATCCAAAGGACAGGTAAGAACAACTTTAGGGAAGTGGGAAAGAAAAAAATATAACAATAAAAAAAAAAAAAAAAAAAAAATCAAGTTATAATAATCGAATTTCGATTTTAACTTAGCACTGCTATATTCCATATTAGGCTAGAATTAAATATAGCAGTGCTAAGTTAAAATCGAAATTCGATTATTATAACTTGAAATAATCGAATTGCGATTTTTCACGTAATTCTCAAATCCGACAGTACATTCTAGTATATGGAGACGTTCCCTTGGTGATGGGGACGCTCCATGAGCACGGAAGTCGGCAGAAGCGGCAACGGGCACTGACTGGAGCAGCCAGGAAGCCAGGAATCCAAAGGAAAGGTAAGAACAACTTTAGGGAAGTGGGAAAGAAAAAAATATAACAATAAAAAAAAAAAAAAAAAAAATTAATATTCGAAATATCGAATTTATATCACTATATTCGAAATATTCGCGAATTAGCGAAGTGCCGATATTCGCAAAAAAAATTCGATATTCGAATATTCGCGCTCAACACTACAAATAACGCCATATCAGCATGGCTTCGTGAGGGATCGGTCATGTCAAACTAATTTAATCAGTTTCTATGAGGAGGTAAGTTCTAGACTTGACAGCGGCGAATCAATGGATGTCGTGTATCTGGACTTCTCCAAAGCATTTCACACTGTACCACATAAAAGGTTAGTATATAAAAGTTAGTATATAAAATTAGAATGCTCGGACTCGGAGAAAACGTCTGTAAGTGGGTAAGTAACTGGCTCAATGATAGAAAACAGAGGGTGGTTATTAACGGTACACACTCAGATTGGGTCACTGTCACTAGTGGAGTACCTCAGGGGTCAGTATTGGGCCCTATTCTCTTCAATATATTTATTAATGATCTTGTAGAAGGCTTGCATAGTAAAATATCAATTTTCGCAGATGACACTAAACTGTGTAAAGTAATTAACACTGAAGAGGACAGTATACTACTACAGAGGGATCTGGATAGATTGGAGGCTTGGGCAGAGAAGTGGCAGATGAGGTTTAACACTGATAAATGTAAGGTTATGCACATGGGAAGGAATAATGCAAGTCACCCGTACATACTAAATGGCAAAACACTCGGTAACACTGACATGGAAAAGGATCTAGGAATTTTAATAAACAGCAAACTAAGCTGCAAAAACCAGTGTCAGGCAGCTGCTGCCAAGGCCAATAAGATAATGGGTTGCATCAAAAGGGGCATAGATGCCCGTGATGAGAACATATTCCTACTACTTTACAAATCATTAGTCAGACCACACATGGAGTACTGTGTACAGTTCTGGGCTCCAGTGAACAAGGCAGACATAGCAGAGCTGGAGAGGGTCCAGAGGAGGGCAACTAAAGTAATAACTGGAATGGGGCAACTACAGTACCCTGAAAGATTATCAAAATTAGGGTTATTCACGTTAGAAAAAAGACGACTGAGGGGAGATCTAATTACTATGTATAAATATATCAGGGGGCAGTACAGAGATCTATCCCATCATCTATTTATCCACAGGACTGTGACTGTGACAAGGGGACATCCTCTGCATTTGGAGGAAAGAAGGTTTGTACACAAACATAGAAGAGGATTCTTTACGGTAAGAAACATAGAAACATAGAAACATAGAATGTGTCGGCAGATAAGAACCATTTGGCCCATCCAGTCTGCCCAATATACTAAATACTATGGATAGCCCCTGGCCCTATCTTATATGAAGGATGGCCTTATGCCTATCCCATGCATGCTTAAACTCCTCCACTGTATTTGCAGCTACCACTTCTGCAGGAAGGCTTTTCCATGCATCCACTAATCTCTCAGTAAAGTAATACTTCCTGATATTACTTTTAAACCTTTGCCCCTCTAATTTAAAACTATGTCCTCTTGTAGCAGTTTTTCTTCTTTTAAATATTCTCTCCTCTTTTACCTTGTTGATTCCCTTTATGTATTTAAAAGTTTCTATCATATCCCCTCAGAGCAGTGAGACTATGGAACTCTCTGCCTGAGGAGGTGGTGATGGTGAGTACAATAAAGGAATTCAAGATGGGCCTGGATGTGTTTCTAGAGCGTAATAATATTACAGGCTATAGCTACTAGAGAGGGGTCGTTGATCCAGGGAGTTATTCTGATTGCCTGATTGGAGTCGGGAAGGAATTTTTGATTCCCCTAAAGTGAGGAAAATTGGCTTCTACCTCACAGGTTTTTTTTTGCCTTCCTCTGGATCAACTTGCAGGATGACAGGCCGAACTGGATGGACAAATGTCTTTTTTTGGCCTTATGTACTATGTTACTATGTTACATAAGGAGGACAGAACAAATAGAATACTCTTTTTGGCGAGACTTTTGATCCCCTGAGTTTGATTCTCACGAAATTTTCCAAATCTGAACACTTGGATGAACCTGGTTAATAGGGTTAAAACTATGAGAATGTCTTATATAGACAAAGAAATAGTCAGGAAAAATGGACTAAGATATGGGAGGCCTGGAGTGTTTAATCTTCTTCATCTCAAATGGTATGTTTTCATGTCTGATGGTTTTTGTCTTGTTGTCTTCTTTGGCCTTTTCCTTCATTTATTGTTGTTTGAGTCTGTGATGATGGAGGACTCTGAGACACATCACAAAGGCAGGGTGGGGTGGGAAATAAGTGGTTATGGGGAAAAATAATGTCGATTTTTTTTACATTTTAATTTTGTATGAAAATAAGTATGACTGTACATGTCTTACTCTAATAAAGATATTAAATTATCAAAAACATGAAAACAGAGAAAGTGAGATCAGAACAAAGAGAAAGGAAATTGTTTTAGCACGGTAGAAAACAATGACAACGTTAATTTTAGATTTTCAGGGAGACATAGAAAAGGCCACTACTTGTCAGAGTGAGTTGTGGATATTGCCTTTTACTGCACTAAAACTAATCTTTTTCTAGTATGTATTATAGTGGATGGAGGTCCCCATGTAACACTGGAAGGAAGGTAGAATTAAAAAAAGGAATAAGTACTGTGAGGATTTGCTCTGGTAGGCAGGGTAAGCGGACGCAGTACAGAGTCAAAACAAGTTCGTAAATCAAAATGTCAGTGTTTATTCACACAAAAGGCAAAAGAAAAAACTACTCATTACAGTCTTGGTATTAATTCACACAATGAAAAGTCCATAGAACAGACATGTCACCTTTCCAGCTGTTTTATCCCGGCAGTTCACAGCAGGCTTTAGGGGGCATGTTTCCCAGCGTGCAGCCCTCATGCGGCTCTCAGCCTTCCAGCACAGCACCATGCTTCAGATCCCAAAACAGAGACTCAGCTACTGAGCCCAGCTGCCTATTTAAAGGACAGCCAGGTGCTGCCAAAACCTGGACCGGCACTTAAACTCTGGTCCGGTATTTGATCTCACCTGGCTGGAAATCAGCCCAGCCGCCCAAGTTGGCAGGAAAATACCTGTCTTCCCAAACAGAACCCCTTGCTATGTCACAGTATAAAAAAAAAAAAAAAAAAAAAAGGAGTTGCAGCAGTCCAAGAAAGGGCATGTGCGGGAGCCAGAGAATCCAAAGGGAGAGCCTATCGTTTGTATAAAAACATATTCTGGAAGGAGTTCCAGAAGCCAAGCCCGCAAACTCTGAGAGTAAAGAAAAAAGAGAAATGCTATTTTTTGATAAAACAAAGAAACAAAGAGAGTGAGATAAAAGAATGCCTGAGTGCATCATCGTCGCTTGTGAAAGAGTATAACGAGAGTGTCTGTCCATTGAATGGGCACTGGAGTCCCTTAGATATTATCTACTGGGTAGAAAGTTTGTGTTTGTGACAAACCAAGCTCTGCTGGCCTGGGTGTGGAAAAAAATGTGACACTGGCCACATCTTCCGGAGGACACGGTGCGATGCCAAAAGTCAATTCGCTCATCCATAATCATTTTATTAAAAGTTGTATGGGCTCGATTTCTTTGGACTGGGAGACAGGTTGGTAGTGGGAGTCTCTCAGTCCACACCCCTAGTCCACTACAGTTATTCCCTTTAACCTGAGGTGATCGCAGGTGAGGCCTGCAGTTTAATCAATGGGGGATAAACCAACCCTCTGTTTATGACGGTGAGAGAGGACTTAAAAAATGAAGCCTGCAGAGCCTCTGTGTGGTCTCCGCCAGGAGGGCTGTGGGGTCACGAGGCTGTGTGAAAGCCCACATTTTGGAGGGCCCAGTGACGCCTGCGGAAAGAGGTGGCACACGGTCAGAGTCGGGAGGACTCTTGAACCATATCCTCTCGAGGTACTAATGTGGTCACAGCCAGGAGGCTGCTGGACCGTATGGCTGAGAAAAGCCGGATCTCACCCCTTGTGTGAACGGCGCTTTAGAGGTGAGTTAGGGAGAAGACCTATGTATTAGGTAGAGCCGAGACCTGCAGGTGTTTATTTGCTACAGTATGTTTATTGGTGTGCTGGTGCTGAAGTACCAAAATAAAGCACCATTTGGACTTTAACCCCGTTGTCTGAGGAGGAATCTGTCATCACCACCCTGCTTGAGAGAGCGATCCCTTACAGATAATAGATCTTAATATGTGATAAAGGACAAAAGAGATTAAAATAATACATTTTAGAGTCCCCCATTGCTAAAATTATATGAACTTCTTTGCTCAGTACAATTATTTTTAAATTAAACATTGCAAAATCCTACAAAAAGAATCATTATCAGTATAAGGCAAAATCTGTTTACATTAAGAATATTTCAAACCATTTGGCCCAAATTTGCTAATGTGTCTACACCAAGAATCTATCTAAATAGTGGCATAAGTTGGAACATTTCTGCCACAATTTAGCACAACTAGGGTTCCTACACTTTATATCGACTTGCTCAACATGAGGACAGGGCACAGCAGGAAATGGTGGAGGTAGAGATGAGCCACTCGATTCTTTAGAATCATAATTGGACCTGAATAAAAAAAAATAAAAAAAAATCAGCTTCTCTTGATTTATGATTCAGGAGAATTTATTGAGGGAAAAAGAGAGACAAACCTGACATGAAACCAATTTTAGGAAATCCGCTCATCTTAAGGTAGAGCTTTGTGGCAAAGTTCTAAGATTTTTTTTTTTGCCTTCAGTTATGCCTCAACAGTGGTGTCAAATTTTATCTCAAAGTATGTCAACTAATAGTTGGTATATAATTAGACTAAAATATCTGCACCACATCTCTCATGCAGCCTGAGTCACTGTGATAAATTGGGTCCAAATCTAAACAGCCTGTCTAGGTTCACACTTTCTATAGGATTAGTGAATCTGTGCAAGTATGTTCTGCATTTTTCCTGTAAATGTCCTTTTTTCCCTACTTAAAGGTGGTTTCTCATCAAAGACAATGGAGACATATCACTAGCAAGTTCCCTTGTCGTCTTATAGGTGTGAGTCCCACCTATATCTGTAACGGAGCCCCGCAAAGTGGTGGCTCGAGAACTCCGGTCCGGCCACCACCAAACGCGCTCCCCATAGAAGTGAAAGGGGGCGCGCTACGCATGACCGACCACCGCTCCAATTCACTTCTATGGGCTCCACGGAAATAGCCAAGCCAGCGCTCAGATAATTTGGTGGCCCCATAGAAAATAAATGGAAGGTGGCTGCGCATGCGCAATGCGTCCTCCACAAATTTAGGCGATATGCCCCCATTGTCTGTGATCAGGCAACCCCTTTAAGTTTTTAGGGATATTTTAATATGGACAACCAAGCAATTTGTCATTAACTTTACTTTAGTAATGTTGCACTATTCACATGCTGCTGCTCTTCCTGATGTCACTTCCTTCCTGTTTATGCAGAGATTTTATTTCTATGAAACATCAGCGTGGATAGACTGTCATAGTGGTGGGACATCATTAGCTGCCAAAAAGCCACATTAAAAGATTGTTACATTTTAAAGGTCATCTCCATTTGTACCGAATGTTTGCATGTGATCATTGCTTCTTGAAAACGCAACCACAGACAAGTCCAATGAGCAAATGGGCATAAAAATCATCTTTTGTGGCCAGCACATCCTCTTCGGTAAGCAGGGGAAATACTGAAAAAAACAACGCAAACTGAAAGGGGATGAACAAGAATAAAACGAGTGCCCGTTGACTTGCTCTATCATCAATCAGTGCTTATTATGAACATATCTGCCTATGCAAAGGGCTCTTACATTAAAGGGGTTTAGAGGGCAGAGTTTTGAATTTATCCAATATCTAGAGAATAGGGGATACATAATTGGCGAGGGTTTCCAACCACTGAATACAGCACTCGGCCCATTGGGGGATTTCGACTCCCATTGCTGGGATTGGTGGTGGTCCCAGCAGTCAGAACCCCCAGAAATCAGTTAGTGATCCTCTGGATAGTGGACAAATTCAATAATTGGCATAACCCCTTTAACTAAAAGATTTAGTAGATTGTAGATATATGAGGTTTTTCTCCATTTGCCACCAGTATCATTTTAGCTGTGGTCCCCTGTCCAATCTAATTCTAGTATTGATAGTCTTATTATTATCAAGTTAATACTGCAGACAACAATAATATTCCTCATCATTTTTCGGTCCTTTTGAAAGGCTACTTACTGCTTATGACAGTCTGTTGTCTGTGTCCCATAGAAAAATAATACACTGACAGAGAGTTAGTCAATGATCTCTAAGGGCAAGCGTGGGGAATTCGATTTCCCTGCGGCTGTTCTTCAGTAGCCTCAGTTTGCGTCTGTTGGCAGCAGGAGTGACTCTGCTAATGAAAATATATGGAAGCAATTATATAAATGATATATTTCACTATATTCAGTATATTGGCCTGGCTACCATCAAACCAGAATAATTGTTATATTTATCGCTATTAATTTTTTTACATAGCCTATCTAAAAATTGCTTTTCCTTTATTATTATTATTTTCCTATTTATTCTATAGTCCCTATTTTGACAAAAATAAATAATAAATACATCTTTTTCAGTAATTATTTTTGTAGAAATAATATTGATAATATAACTAATGTGACTAATTACTTTGCGCCACTCCCCATCATTGAACCCCTCTGGTGCCACGTTCATCACTGATCGCAGTATCTGCAATGAATTTTAAGGCTTTTCAGGGGTTGATCACTTATAAAAAAAAATTTTAAACCTTATCCATATCAGCATGAAGAGGCGGCTGCGGCCATCTTACTTGAAGATCCAGCCCGAAATCTCGCGTGGCGCGTGATGACATCATCACTCTGGACGGCGTAGTGACGCTATATGTCACCTTGCACGAGATTTTGTGCAGGATCTTCAGGCAAGATGGCCGCGATGGCCTCTTCGCACTCAAATGGATGAGATGAGTATGATTTGTTACCACAAAGCACAAGGAAATTTGGCCTTGCAGCGAATCAAATTTTCCCTGAAATTCGGATCAAAGACAACTTCGGATACTTCCATTCACTCAACACTAGAGTTGAATGAACCCGAACTTTAAAGTTCGGGTTAGTACCGAGCTTTAGGGTTTTCGGCACCCGGACCCGAACATTTACGTAAAAGTTCGGGTTCGGTGTTCGGCGATTTTTATGGCACTTTTTGAAAGGCTGCACAGCAGCCAATCAACAAGCGTCATACTACTTGCCCCAAAAGGCCATCACAGCCATGCCTACTATTGGCATGGCTGTGATTGGCCAACTGCAGCATGTGACCCAGCCTCTATTTAAGCTAGAGTCACGAAGCGCCACCCTTCACTCTGCTCGGATTAGTGTAGGGAGAGGCTGCATCTGCTGTGAGGGAGAAATCTTATCAAGAACTGTTTTTTTTACTCAGCGATCTACAGCAAAAGTGTTTTGTGGGTGCAGTGCACAATTTTTTTAAGCCTGCCCTGAGCTAACTACTGCTGAAAACAAACTTTTTTTTTCTTCAGTTAGTCAATATCAATACATGATCGGCAGCCATTTTATGCAACGATAGTGCACCAGCACAGGCTATCTGCATGTCTGCAAGTCCAGAAATACTGCTTTTTGCTTACTGGGGTTAAAAAAATACATCTGTTAAATATAGTGCACATCTGGGATTACACGTGCATAAGTGACTGTCACATTTAGGCCATAAATACGGCTTTTTGGTTACTGGGGTGAAAAAACCCTCTAATATACTGCACATCTGGGATTACACATGCATAAGTGACTGTCACATTTAGGCCAGAAATACGTCTTTTTGGTTACTGGGGTGAAAAAACCCTTTAATATACTGCACATCTGGGATTAGACAAGCATAAGTGACTGTCACATTTAGGCCACAAATACGGCTTTTTGGTTACTGGGGTGAAAAAAGCCTCTGATATACTGCACATCTGGGATTACACATGCATAAGTGACTGTCACATTTAGGCCACAAATACGGCTTTTTGGTTACTGGGGTGAAAAACGCCTCTATATATTGCACATCTGGGTTTACACGTGCATAAGTGACTGTCACATTTAGGCCACAAATACGGCTTTGGCATACTGGGGTGAAAAAAGCCTTGAATATATTGCACATCTGGGATTACACATGCATAAGTGACTGTCACATTTAGGCCAGAAATACGGCTTTTTGGTTACTGGGGTGAAAAAACCCTCTAATATACTGCACATCTGGGATTAGACAAGCATAAGTGACTGTCACATTTAGGCCACAAATACGGCTTTTTGGTTACTGGGGTGAAAAAACCCTCTAATATACTGCACATCTGGGATTAGACAAGCATAAGTGACTGTCACATTTAGGCCATAAATACGGCTTTGGCATACTGGGGTGAAAAACCCTCTAATATACTGAACATCTGGGATTAGACGTGCATAAGTGACTGTCACATTTAGGCCACAAATATGGCTATTAGGATACTGTTGTGAAAACAAATCTTTTTTTCATATACTAAACATCTGTGATTACACCTGCATAGGTGACTGTCACATTTAGGCCACAAATAAGGCTTTTAGGATACTGTGGTGAAAAAATAACTTTTTCATATACTGCACATCTGTGATTCTGTGATTACACTTGCATAGGTGACTGTCACATTTAGGCCACAAATAAGGCTTTTAGGATACTGTGGTGAAAAATCCCTCTGATATACTGCACATCTGGGATTACACTTGCATAGATGACTCTCATATTTAGGCCACAAATACGGCTATTAGGATACTGTGGTGAAAAAAAACCCTTTTTTTTCATATACTGCACATCTGTGATTACATGTGCATAGGTGACTGTCACATTTAGGCCACAAATAAGGCTTTTAGGATACTGTGGTGAAAAAAAAAAACTTTTTTTCATATACTGCACATCTGTGATTACATGTGCATAGGTGACTGTCACATTTAGGCCACAAATAAGGCTTTTAGGATACTGTGGTGAAAAAAATAACTTTTTTTCATATACTGCACATCTGTGATTATGCAGCATCCCACTACGTGTGTGTGGGCACTGCTTAAAAGTACTTTTTCATCTTAATAACTGCATTGTACCTTAATGTATAGTTTTGCATTTGTGTAACTGCAAAATCCCTGTTAACAGTTCTATTAGGTGTAATTTATACATCCCGCCACTAGATGGGGATAAAGTTCAGGTCCTATATATACCCAGGTCAGGCCTAATGAGACAGATTAGATCAGAAGATCTGGTTAAGGCAGAATAGAGTGGGGACAGAGCAGAAGTCAGTGTGAAGATCAGAGAGTGAAAAGGTGCAGATCCAGCACGTCAGCTCTAAAAGAAAGTCTTAGTCCAGAGAGGGACAAGAGAAAAGAACAAATTTAACTTCATACAAAGAATAAAAGCCGTAACCCAGGCAGAAAGGACCTTTGGGATATTTTAGGTGAAGGATACCTTAGCCTCTGGCAACCTCACCAAGATTCCACTGACATTGAAGTAACCAACTGCTCCAAAACCACAAAAACCTGACTAGCCTACAACAGTGGATTTGCAGAATTACCTCTGTATCATCTAAAGACTGCATAATTGTACTACTGCAACTGAAAGACATCCAAAGTAAAAGTTTTGAGTTGCATCTTACCACTGTCTACCTCATTATTACTACCTATGGTTGTACCACCATTAACGGTACTGGCGTCACAACAAAAATCATCAAATGACTCAACCGCAACAAGCACCCTAAGCACCCTTAACATCAAGGGCACCTCAACCACCATCTTGGCTGATGCTTTCTATCACAGGGTGTGCCCCGGAGGATTTCTGTCACGGATGGTGTTGCAGAAAACAAGAAGTAACAAATAAAGATCCGACTAACTTGATCCCAAACTAAGGAACACAAGGGTGAGCCCTATTAAAGCCCTAGAGCTCTCCCTGGCTGCTCATCCCATGCAAAGATCTCAATGATAGAAAGTTGCATGTCCACATACCTCGACTGTGTGACACCTGAACACCCTATAATAGTGAGAGGACGCGACCACCGGCTCCCTGCACTTAATACGAAGGGAGTCAGGGTCGCCTAGAATCAAGTCAACAGGAGAACACAATACAGAAATAAACTTATCTTGAGGAACCAGCAGTAGCAACTTCAAGCAGTAAAACCAATCCAGGAAGTAGTATAAACCGCAAGGTGAGGCAGTATGAAGGAGATATATAGGGAGGCAATCACTGCTAATAGATGACAGCTGGGAGAGGGAGAATAGATGTCAAAGCAAAAGCAAAACAAAATAACATCATGCAGGAGGTACTGAAGAACGTCTGTCAGAACTCCTAAGAGATCTGGCGGTGACAGTACCCCTCCCTCTACGAGTGGACTCCGGATACTCAGAGTCCACCTTCTCAGAATGGGACCTATGGAATGCCCTGAGAAGACGAGTGGCCTTAATGTCCGCCACTGGAACCCACATCCTCTCCTCAGGACCATAACCCTCCCAATGAACGAGGTACTGAAGAGAACCGCAGACAATATGAGAGTCCACAATCCTAGAGACCTGAAATTCAAGATTACCATCAACAACAATCGGAGAAGGAGGCAAAGAGGAGGGTACAGTGGGTTGGACATAAGGTTTTAATAGGGACTTGTGAAAAACATTATGGATCTTCCAAGTCTGAGGAAGATCAAGACGGTAGGCAACGGATTGATGACGGACAAGATTTTGTAGGCCCGATAAACTTAGGACCCAACTTCCAGGAGGGAACCTTCAATTTGATATTCTTAGTAGACAACCACACCAGATCGCCAACATTCAGGTCCGGACCAGGCACACATCTCTTATCCGCCACACACTTATATCTCTCACTCATGCTCTTTAGATTATCCTGAATCTTTTGCCAAATAGATGACAAAGACGAGGAGAATCTCTCCTCATCAGGTAAACCAGAAGCCCCCTCTCCAGAGAATGTCCCAAACTGCGGATGAAACCCATATGCACCAAAAAATGGTGACTTATCAGAGGACTCCTGACGACGGTTATTTAAAGCAAACTCAGCAAGGGAGAGAAAAGAACACCAATCCTCCTGATTCTCCGCCACAAAACAGCGCAGATATGTCTCCAGATTCTGATTGACGCGCTCTGTCTGGCCATTCGACTGCGGGTGGAAAGCAGAAGAGAATGACAACCGAACCCCCAAGCGAGAACAGAAAGCCTTCCAGAATCTGAAAACAAACTGTGTGCCCCTATCAGAGATTATGTCTGAAGGAATACCATGCATTTTGACAATGTGATCAATAAATGCCTGCGCCAGCGTTTTAGCATTGGGCAACCCAGGAAAAGGAATAAAATGCGCCATTTTGCTAAAACGGTCCACCACCACCAGAATCACAGTCTTTCCTGAGGAACAAGGCAGGTCCGTAATGAAATCCATGGACAGATGTGTCCAAGGACGGGAAGGAATGGGTAACGGGAGGAGAGGACCTGATGGCCGTGAATGAGGGACTTTGGCACGAGCGCAGGTCTCGCAGGCTGCCACAAAACCCTCAACCGACTTACGAAGAGCCGGCCACCAGAATCTCCTAGCAATGAGATCCACTGTGGCTCTACCCCCCGGGTGCCCAGCAAGGACAGTATCGTGGTGCTCCTTAAAAACCTTGTGTCGTAAAGCGAGAGGCACAAACAACCTCCCAGGAGGACAAAGATCTGGAGCCTCTGCCTTAGCTGCCTGAACCTCTGCCTCCAATTCAGGATAAAGAGCAGACACAACCACCCCTTCAGCCAAAATGGGACCCGAGTCTTCAAAGTTCCCCCCTCCCGGAAAACAAAGTGACAGGGCACCCGCCTTCACATTCTTAACCAAAGGGCGGAACGTGACAACAAAATTAAACCTTGAAAAGAACAAAGACCATCTGGCCTGTCTCGGGTTCCGACGCTTGGCTGACTCCAAGTAGGCCAGATTCTTATGGTCGGTAAACACGGTAATAGGGTGTCTGGCTTCCTCTAGCCAATGGCGCCATTCCTCAAAAGTTAGCTTGATGGCCAACAACTCCCTATCTCCCACATCGTAATTTCTCTCTGCGGAGGAGAGTTTCTTCGAGAAAAAGGCACACGGTCGCCATTTGGCAGGAGAGGGACCCTGAGACAAGACCGCACCCACACCCACCTCAGAAGCGTCCACCTCAACAATGAAGGGTAGAGAGATATCAGGTTGTACCAAGATGGGAGCGGAAGCAAAACTCTCTTTGATACTAGAAAAGGCCTTACGCGCCTCTACCAACCAGGAGGAAAAATCTACCCCCTTTCTAGTCATATCAGTCAGTGGCTTAACAACAGAGGAATAATTCAAAATGAACTTCCTGTAATAATTGGCAAAACCTAAAAAGCGCATCAGCGCCTTCTGATTCTCAGGAAGCTCCCAATCAAGCACCACCTTCTCGGGGTCCATGCGAAAACCAGAAGCGGAGAGAAGAAAACCCAGTAATTGAATTTCTGGAACCGCAAACACACATTTCTCCAGTTTAGCGTACAATTTATTATCACCGCAGAATGAGCAAGACCTGACGTAGGTGATCCCTATGAGTTTTAAAATCAGGAGAAAAAAATCTAAATGTCATCTAGATACACTAGTACAAATTTCCCCATTAAATGATAAAAAATGCTGTTCACAAAATGTTGGAAGACAGCTGGAGCATTCATCAAACCAAAAGGCATAACCAAATTCTCAAAATGGCCCTCAGGGGTATTTAAAGCCGTCTTCTATTTGTCCCCTTCTCTGACCCTGACCAGGTTGTATGCCCCTCTTAAATCCAACTTGGAAAAAACTTTAGCCCCTACAATCTGGTTAAACAGGTCCGGGATCAGAGGAAGCGGATAAGGGTCACGAATTGTGATACTGTTCAGCTCCCTGAAATCCAGACATGGTCTTAAAGAACCATCTTTTTTCTTAACAAAAAAGAAACCAGCGGCAACAGTTGACTTCGAGGGTCGTATGTGTCCCTTTCTCAGGCTCTCAGAGATATAAGAATGCATAGCGACCCTTTCAGGTTGGGAGAGATTGTATAAACGAGATTTAGGCAGCTTGGCGCCTGGGATGAGATTAATAGGGCAATCGTACTCCCGGTGAGGGGGCAGTTCCTGAACACCACTCTCAGAAAACACATCCGAAAATTCAGAAAGAAAAGATGGTACAGTCTTAGTAGAAACCTCTGAAAGAGACGTTGAGAGGCAATTCTCTCTGCAAAAGTCACTCCAACCATTTATTTGCCTCGCTTACCAATCAATGGTGGGGTTATGTTTAGTGAGCCAGGGTAGCCCCAACACTAGAGGAGTGGGTAACCCGCCTAGGACGAAACATGACACATCCTCAACATGAGCATCAGCCACAATCAAACGGATATTGTGAACTATGCCCTTTAACGATTTTTGAGAAAGTGGAGCGGAGTCAATAGCAAAAACAGGTATGTCCTTTCCCAAAGTGCATACCTGGAAACCATGTGTTATAGCAAATTGATTATCAATGAGATTGACAGCTGCTCCACTATCTACAAAAATCTCACAAACAATGTTCTTGCTCTCTAGCGCCACCCTGGCAGGTAGGACAAAACGGGAACTACAAGCAAACGGAAAACATTCAATTTCCACATCAACCTTGCCAATAGTAACAGATGGAACATTTTTTTTTTCCTTTTGTTTTTTTATTTTTCTCTAAAAACTCCCTGAATCTCCTGGAGGGACAAACATTTGCCAAATGATTTATACCTCCACAACAGAAACAAACCCTCCTCTGAGAGCTGAATCCTCTATAGTTAGAGGCAAGCAAACCCAGCTGCATGGGCTCCTGCTCAGAGAGGATTGAGAGAGACTGAGGCTCCTGCGCACTGAATGAGACCACCCCCCTGTCCTTGGACTGAGTATGACAGGAAGGAGTGATCTCTCCTCTCTCTCTAAGATGCCTGTCAATACGAACAGCCCGAGACATGGCAGACTCCAAAGAGGTAGGTCTCTCATGATAGGCAAATGCATCTTTCAATCCCTCTGAAAGACCATGGCAAAATTGACTTCGGTTTGCAGCATCGTTCCAACCAGTATCAGCTGCCCATCTCCGAAATTCTGAACAGTATATCTCTGCGGACTGTTTACCTTGGCACAAAAGACTCAGTTTAGACTCAGCCAGAGCAATACGATCCGGATCATCATATATCTGACCCAGGGCTACAAAAAATTCATCCACTGAACGGAGGGGCCGTGCCCCCACCGGCAGCGAAAAGGCCCAGGACTGAGTGTTATCCCTGAGCAGCGAGATGATGATCCCCACCCTCCGCTCCTCATCACCAGAGGAATGGGGAAGTAGGCAAAAATGGAGTTTGCAAGCCTCTCTAAAACGAACAAAATTCTCACTACCCCCGGAGAACGTATCCGGAAGCGAGATTTTAGGCTCAGAACAAATTCCATGAACCCTAGCAGAAACTGTTACCTGAAACTGAGAGACAGTTTTACTGAGATGTGCTACCTCCAGTGAAAGACCCTGCATGTGGTCAATCAAGGCTGAAACCGGATTCATGCGTAAGATGGTTTTGGCGGTTTATAATGTCATGGATCGTGTTGCAGAAAACGAGAAGTAACAAATAAAGATCCGACTAACTTGATTCCAAACTAAGGAACACAAGGGTGATCTATTAAAGCCCTAGAGCTCTCCCTGGCTGCTCAGCCCATGCAAATATCTCAATGATAGAAAGTTGCATGTCCACGTACCTCGACTGAGTGACACCTGAACACCCTATAATAGTGAGGGGATACGACCACCGGCTCCCTGCACTTAATACGGAGGGAGTCAGGGTCACCTAGAATCAAGTCAACAGGAAAACACAATACAGAAATAGACTTATCTTGAGGAACCAGCAGTAGCAACTTCAAGCAGTGAAACCAATCCAGGAAGTAGTATAAACCGCAAGGTGAGGCAGTATGGGAGGAGATTTACAGGGAGGCAATCACTGCTAATAGATGACAGCTGGGAGAGGGAGAAGAGATGTCAAAGCGAAAGCAAAACAAAAGAACATCATGCAGGAGGTACTGAAGAACGTCTGTCAGAACTCCTCAGAGATCTGGCGGTGACAATTTCGTGCTGTCCACCTCAACACTGTGCTGTCAGCCCAGGGAGGCTATCTGCTAACCGTGAGTAAACTGATGAACAGTGTGTTATATTATTTGGCCCCTCATCGGTCCACCGTGAACCTCACGTGTTACCCCTGCGACTGGCTGGCTGCAATTACACTTGCATAGGTGACTGTCACATTTAGGCCACAAATACCGCTGTCATATAAAGTAAAAAAATATATAATTTGAGTGCAATACCCTACATCAGGGTTTTTATTGGCGGTTAATTATTTTTAACAGACTTAACCACTTTTTACTTTGCTTTGTGAACGCTAACTATGATGCAAACATCTAATAAGGGACACGGTCATGGTCGTGGTGGTGGTTTTGGTGGAGCCTCTAGGGCAGGGAGAGGACGTGGCCATTCTGCCACAGCTACACGTCCTACTGAACCTACTACCTCAGGTCCCAGTAGCTGCCAGAATCTACAGCGATATTTGGTCGAGCAAGTACAGGCTCTAGTCAATTGGGTGGCCGACAGTGGATCCAGCACGTTCACATTATCTTCCACCCAGTCTTCTGCAGAAAGCGCACAGGTGGCGCCTGAAACCCATGCCCATCAGTCCGTCACATCACCCCCGTGCATATCGGGGAACCTGTTTGAGCCTCAAGTCATGCAGCAGTCTCTTATGCTGTTTGAAGACTCTGCTGGCAGGGTTTCCCAAGGGCATCCACCTAGCCCTTCCCCAGGGGTGGAAGACATAGAATGCACTGACGCACAACCACTTATGTTTCATGATGAGGACATGGGAATATCACCTCAGCACGTCTCTGATGATGACGAAACACAGGTGCCAACTGCTGCGTCTTTCTGCAGTGTGCAGACCGAAAAGGAGGTCAGGGAGGAAGACTGGGTGGAAGACGATGAAGGGGACGATGAGGTCCTAGACCCCACATGGAATAAAGGTCGCGCCGCTGACTTTCAGAGTTCGGAGGAAGAGGCAGTGGTGAGACCGAGCCAACAGCGTAGCAAAAGCGGGAGCAGGGTGCAAAAGCAGAGCAGCCGTCGCCAAAACAGTTTGCCTGCAACTGGCCACCGTCAACAGGGACCGAGCACACCAAAGGCAGCTTCAAGGAGTTCCCTGGCATGGCACTTCTTCACACAATGTGCTGACGACAAGACCCGAGTGGTTTGCACGCTGTGCCATCAGAGCCTGAAGCGAGGCATTAACGTTCTGAACCTTAGCACAACCTGCATGACCAGGCATCTACATGCGAGACACGGGCTGCAGTGGAGTAAGCACCTTCAAAACCAAGAAAGGGCTCAGGCCCCTCCTGCTCCCACTTCTGCTGCTGCCTCGGCCTCTTCCACCACCTCTGGAGGAACGTTGGCACCTGCCGCCCAGCAAACAGAGGATGTGCCACCAACAACACCACCTCCGTCACCAAGCATCTCCAAGCATGTCACACGGAAGCGTTCAGCTCTCCATCTTACAAACCTTTGAGAGAAAGCGTAAATTCCCACCTAGCCACCCTCAATCCCTGGCCCTGAATGCCAGCATTTCTAAACTACTGGCCTTTGAAATGGTGTCATTCAGGCTGGTGGAGACGGACAGCTTCAAACAGCTCATGTCGCTTGCTGTCCCACAGTACGTGGTTCCCAGCCGCCACTACTTCTCCAGGAGAACCGTGCCCTCCCTGCACAACCAATCGGATAAAATCAAGTGTGCACTGTGCAACGCCATCTGTGGCAAGGTCCACCCCTGCTGTGCCTGGGTGACAGGGGCCTAAATCTCTCAAAATCCTCTGTTGCATTGCTGGGTGACAAGAACCCCTTTTTGCCGTGAATGAACCCCTGCTGTGCCTGGGTGACAGGGGCCTAAATCTCTCAAAATCCTCTGTTCTATTGCTGGGTGACAAGAACCCCCTTTTGCCGTGAATGAACCCCTGCTGTGCCTGGATGACAGGGGCCTAATTCTCTCAAAATCCTCAGTTGTATTGCTGGGTGACAAGAACCCCCTTTTTGCAGTGAATGAACCCCTGCTGTGCCTGGGTGACATAGGCCTAAATCTCTAAATCCTCTGTTCTTTTGCTGGGTGACATGAACCCCCTTTTGCCAGTGTATAGTGTGAACGTGTGTTTAGCACGGCACAGAGCATTATTACAGGCCGCAGCCAATGTGGACAAGCTTACGTTTATTAAAATGAACCAGGCATGGATCCCACAGGACTTGTCCATACCTTGTGCAGAATAGATATTTATACTAGCCTCAACCATCCATTCTTGTACTCAAGTGCACTTATTCTTTGTTTTATTTTGTTATATGTCCCAATATTTTGGGGGATACCCCAATTAAAAATAAAAAAAAAACACAAATCAGTGTTGGCTACCTATTCCTCCTTCACCGCCGCCTCCACCTACACCGCCACGTCAACCTACACCGCCACATCCACCCATCCACCGCCTCCTCAACCTCCTACTCCTAGATCCAGATTGTTATTTTAAACTTTTCTGTATTTTATGTTATTTTAATTCATTTCTCTATCGACATTAGTTTGCAGAACAGTTGCCATGCTCTTAAGCACATTTTGATGCCTTTTGCAGCCTTCTAGCCCTTCTAGCCCTTCTAGTCAGGACTATTTTAGAGCCATTTTAGTGCCCAAAAGTTCGGGTCCCCATTGACTTCAATGGGGTTCGGGGTCAAGTTCGGGTCAAGTTCGGGTCCCGAACCCGAACTTTTTTTTCAAGTTCGACCGAACCTGCCGAACCCGAACATCCAGGTGTCCGCTCAACTCTACTCAACACATAATAATAATAATAATAATAATAATAATAATAGTAGTAGTAGTGCCCTCTAGTATTGGTATATCATATCATTTTTAGTATGATACCATTAGCATTTACAATATTAGTTCTACAAAGATTGATTTTCCAACACTGGAACATTTCTTTTTCAACAGTCCAACTAAAGTAGAGCAAGTAGTTTTGAAAAAGACATATTTTCCAAAGCATTTCACTACAAGACTGACAATCTGATGCTTTTGTGTATTTGCTAATAAATAATGTCACCTCTCTTCATTCCCCTCTGCTCATTATTTTCTAACACCATGGGATACATGTCTGATCTTATTTATGTGCTATATGTGTCAGTTATTAATTTTATTTTAGTTACTTCTCTGTGTCTGTTTTTAGGTATTTTATCCTCTGGACTGATTAAAGGAGAATTTCACTAAAAAATTTATCTACACAGTAGTACAAAGGAAACACATTTCAAAACATATGATAAAATGAAAGAAATTTATACAAGCACACAACCACAGAAGTCATAAAAAAACTATAGAAAAAGCATACAATTAAATACAAAATTTCTGTAGAATTAATAAAATTTACAGTTTAGGCCACCTGCACATGACCATATCCATTTTGCGGGCTGCAAATCATGGATATGGTCATTCACATTTGCAGAGGTATTTAATTTTCTGGACTGATTAAAGAAGAATTCCACTCAAAAATTAATCTAGGCAGTAGTACATAAGAAATGTATTTTAAATCATATGATAAAATGAAATATTTATACAAGTACACAACCACAGAAGTCATATAAAACTGTAGAAAAAGCATACAATTAATTACAAAATTTCTGTAGAATTAATAAAATTTACAGTTTAGGGCACATGACCATATCCGTTTTGCAGGGCGCAAATCATGGATATGGTCATTCACATTTGCATCCACATTGTTTGCAGATCCATTGACTTCAATAGTAGAGATGTCCCGAACTATTCGCCGGCGAACAGTTCCCGGCGAACATCGCTTGTTCGCGTTCGCCGCGGCGGGCGAACATATGCGATTTTCGGTCCGCCCCCTATACGTCATCATTGAGCAAACTTTGACCCTGTACCTCACAGTCAGCAGACACATTCCAGTCAATCAGCAGCATACCCTCCCTCCTAGACCCTCCCACTTCTTATCAAAAAGCAAGGACAGCATCCATCCTAGATTAATTCGGAAGCTGCAGTGTTAGTGAGAGGAGGGACAGTGCAGCTGCTGCTGATTTAATAGGGAAATCGATAGCTAGGCTAGTGTATTCAGTGTCCACTCCAGTCCTCAAAGACTCATCTGATCTGCTGTGAGGACCCCAAAAAGCCCTTTTTAGGGCTAGTACATCAGTCTGCTTTTTTTTTCTCTCTGTAATCTAATTGCAGTTGCCTGCCAGCGTGTGTGTCAGGCCCACAGCGTGTACTGTGCCCACTACTGCCAGTGCTCAGTGCCACCACTCATATCTGGTGTCACAGTAGCTTGCATTTAAAAAAAAACAACAATTTTTCCACTGTAATCTAATTGCAGTTGCCTACAAGCGTGTGTGTCAGGCCTACAGCGTGTACTGTGCCCACTACTGCCAGCACCCAGTGCCACCACTAATATCTGATACACACGCTGGCAGGCAACTGCATTTATATTACAGTGAAATTATTATTATATTTTTTTTAAATGCAAGCTACTGGCAGTAGTGGGCACAGTACACGCTGTGGGCCTGACACACACGCTGGCAGGCAACTGCATTTATATTACAGTGATTTTTTTTTAATTTTTTTTTTTTAAATGCAAGCTACTGTAATCATTTTTTTTGCATTTAAAAGATTACAGTGGAAAAAAATGTTTTGCATTTAAAAAAAAAAAAATTCACTGTAATATAAATGCAGTTGCCTGCCAGCGTGTGTGTCAGGCCCACAGCGTGTACTGTGCCCACTACTGCCAGTAGCTTGCATTTAAAAAAAAAAATATTCACTGTAATATAAATGCAGTTGCCTGCCAGCGTGTGTGTCAGGCCCACAGCGTGTACTGTGCCCACTACTGCCAGTAGCTTGCATTTAAAAAATAAAATAAAAAATTTCACTGTAATATAAATGCAGTTGCCTGCCAGCGTGTGTGTCAGGCCCACAGCGTGTACTGTGCCCACTACTGCCAGTGCCCAGTTGCACCACTCATATCTGGTGTCACAGTAGCTTGCATTTAAAAAAAAACAACAATTTTTTTACTGTAATCTAATTGCAGTTGCCTGCCAGCGTGTGTGTCAGGCCCACAGCATGTACTGTGCCCACTACTGCCAGTGCCCAGTGCCACCACTCATACCTGGTGTCACAGTAGCTTGCATTTAAAAAAAATTATAATTTTTTTCACTGTAATCAGGCCTACAACATGTACTGTGCCTACTACTGCCAGTGCCCAGTTGCATCACTCATATCATGTGTCACAGTAGTTTGCATTTTAAAAAAAACAACAATTTTTTCACTGTAATATAATTGCAATTGCCTGCAAGCGTGTATGTCAGGCCCACAGCGTGTACTGTGCCCACTACTGCCAGTGCCCAGTGCCACCACTCATATCTGGTGTCACAGTAGCTTGCATTTAAAAAAAAAAAAAACTATTTTTTTACTGTAATATAATTGCAGTTGCCTGCAAGCGTGTGTGTCAGGCCTACAATGTGTACTGTGCCAACTACTGCCAGTGCCCAGTTGCACCACTCATATCTGGTGTCACAGTAGCTTGCATTTAAAAATAAAAAACAATTTTTTTACTGTAATATAATTGCAGTTGCCTGAAAGCGTGTGTGTCAGGCCTACAACATGTTCTGTGCCCACTACTGCCAGTGCCCAGTTGCACCACTCATATCTGGTGTCACAGTAGCTTGCACGCATAGTAAAACTAATTGAAAAGAAAATGACAGGCAGAGGCAGGCCACCCCGCAGGGGCCGTCGTGGTCATGGTGCTGTGATTTCCTTTGGCCCTAGAATAATGCCCAGTGTTCAGAGGCCACGTACCCTGAACTCGAAAAGTTCTGAGGACATAGTTGACTGGCTAACACAGGACACCCAATCTTCTACAGCTTCCGCTAGGAACCTTGACGCACCATCCTCCTCCAGCTCAGCTTCGGGCACCTTTCAAGTTACCACTCGCCCGCCTGCCGCCACCACCAACACTAGCACCACAGCTGTTTCACTTGATCTGTCAGAGGAGTTATTTACACATCAGTTGGAAGAAATGAGTGATGCGCAACCATTATTGCCAGAGGATGTAGATAACAGGGATATGTCTCAGTCAGGCAGCATTACACACATGGACGTACGGTGTGATGATGATGATGATGTTGTACCCGCTGCTGCTTCCTTTGCTGAGTTGTCAGATACAAGTGAAGCTGTTGATGATGACGATGTGTCCGTGGATGTCATGTGGGTGCCCGCTCAAAGAGAAGAAGAACAGGGGGAAAGTTCAGATGGGGAGACAGAGAGGAGTCGGAGACGAGTTGGAAGCAGGGGGAGGTCATCGCAAGGAGCTAGTGGCACAGTCAGACAGCATGTAGCGGCACCCGGGGTCAGCCAGACAGCACGCCAATCAACGCATGCTGTTGCCACCACCAGAATGCCGTCATTGCAAAGCTCAGCAGTGTGGCATTTTTTGTGTGTGTCTGCCTCTGATAACAGCGATGCGTGGAAAGTCCAACACTCACCTAGGTACAACTGCTTTGCGAAGGCACATGATCTCACATCACAAACGCCTATGGGATCAACACATGATGAGTACAAGCAGAACACAAACTCAAAGCCACCATCCTCCGCCTGGTCCAGCATCTTAAGCCACGTCAACCACTGCTCTCCTCCTTGCCCCCTCTCAACCATCCGCCACTCCGCCTCTCACCTTCAGCAGTTCCTGCTCATCTGCCCACAGTCAGGTGTCTGTCAAGGATTTGTAGCTATTGGGACACCGCAGTGGAAGGTACCCGGCCGAAATTGTTGAAAAGGAAGCACGGTCAGGGCAGGTATATCACGTACACTGCGCATTGGGTAAACCTGCTGACGGCTGCCAAGCATGGAATGCGTGGCTCTGCAGAGGAGTTGGTGACACCGCCACGATTTGCAGGCAGGCCTGCTGCCACCTCCTCTACTCCTCCTACTCCATCCTCTTCGCTAACCTCCTCGGCTGAGTCCTCTTCTGCTGCTGCGTCTTGCTCCACATCAACTGCACCCCCCCCAGCTCCCCAGGGCATATTCCACATCCCGGATACGACCGCGTCACGCCGTCTTGGCGTTGACTTGCCTGAAAGCACTCCTGTCCGCCTTGAACGCACAGGTGGATCAGTGGCTGACTCCGCACCAACTGGAGATCGGCAAAGTGGTGTGTGACAACGGAAGCAATTTGTTGGTGGCATTGAATTTGGGCAAGTTGACACATGTGGCGTGCATGGCACATGTGTTGAATCTGATCATACAACGCTTTGTGCATAAGTACCCAGGCTTACAGGACGTCCTCAAGCAGGCCAGGAAGGTGTGTGGCCATTTCAGGCGTTCCTACCAGTGATGAGCGGCAGGGGCAATATTCGAATTCGCAATATTTCACGAATATTTGGGTGAATATTCGCCATATATTCGAGAATTCGCGAAACTCGTGATCTCCAGGCATTATTTTCTTGATAGCGAAAATTCGCATAGAATTTGCATAAACATTTTCGCATAAAAATTCGCATGAACTGGTATTTTTTTTAAAAATCGAATATTCGCAATTACAAAAATATTTTGGGATATTCTAAATATTCGCGAATTCTCGAAGTGCCGATATTCGCGATTAAAATTCGCAATTCGAATATTCGTTATCAACACTAGTTCCTACACGGCCATGGAGCACTTTTCAGATATTCAGTGGTGAAACAACATGCCAGTGAGGCGCTTGATTTGCGACAGCCCGACACGTTGAAATTCAACACTCCTAATGTTCGACCGCCTGCTCCAACAAGAAAAAGCCGTCAATGAGTATTTGTATGACCGGGGTGCTAGGACAGCCTCTGCGGAGCTGGGTATTTTTTTACCACATTACTGGAGTGGACACTGATGCGCAATGCCTGTAGGCTCATGCGTCCTTTTGAGGAGGTGACAAACCTAGTCAGTCGCACCGCAGGCACCATCAGCGACATCATCCCATTTGTTTTCTTCCTGGAGCGTGCCCTGCGAAGAGTGCTGGATCAGGCCGTAGATGAGCGTGAAGAGGAAGAGGAAGAGTTGTGGTCACCATCACCACCGGAAACAGCCTTATCAGCATTGCTTGCTGGACCTGCGGCAACGCTGGAAGAGGAGTCTGAGGAAGAGGAGTCAGAGGAGGAATGTGGCTTTCAGGAGGAGGAAGACCAACCACAGCAGGCATTCCAGGGTGCTCGTTGTCACCTATCTGGTACCCGTGGTGTTGTACGTGGCTGCGGGGAAGAACAGACCTTCAATGAGATCAGTGAGTACTGGGTGGCCACGCTACTAGAACCCCGGTATAAGCAGAAAGTGCCTGAAATGTTACCGAATTACTGGAAGTCGGAAAGGATGCAGCAGTTCCAAAACAAGTTAAAAACTATGCTTTACACAGCGTATAAGGGTGATGTCACAGCACAAAGGGAATATAACAGGGGAAGAGGTGAAAGTAATCCTCCTCCTACCACGACCACGCCGGCAAGGACAGGACGCTTTACAGATGTGTTGTTGATGGAGGACATGCAGAGCTTTTTCAGTCCTACACATCGCCACAGCCCTTCGGGGTCCACCCTCAAAGAACGACTCGACCGACAGGTAGCAGACTACCTCGCCTTAACTGCAGATATCGACACTGAGGAGCGATGAACCCCTTGACTACTGGGTGTGCAGGCTTGACCTGTGGCCTGAGCTATCCCAATTTGCGATAGAACTTCTGGCCTGCCCCGCTTCAAGTGTCCTGTCAGAAAGGACCTTCAGCGCAGCAGGAGGTATTGTCACTGAGAACAGAAGTCGCCTAGGTCAAAAAAGTCTAGATTACCTCACCTATATTAAGATGAATGAGGCATGGATCCCGAAGGGACTGACAGTGGGGGATGCATTTGACTAAAAAAGGCCTGATGAGATGCCTTGGGCTATAAAATGGTCCACACGCTGCTGTATTTAATCTCTGCATGCTGGATGACTTGCGTGACTTCTCCGCCACCAACTAGGGTTCAACCCGCAATGTTTTAGTGCACTTTCTGCCTGGAAAACATAAATTTTTCTGGCCGCTGCTACAATACCTTTTTTTTTCAGGCATGTGTACATGCCTAATTTTTCTGGCCTCTGGTGCTGCACTGTGGCTGCAAAAACAAAACAACAAAAAAAGGCACATACATGTGTCAATTTCCCTTCGTGATCGTTACCTTGCTGTGGTGAAGGGGCTTGCGTATCACAATGAAGTGATAACCTCTATGAGTGTGTTGGCAATGGCAATGTTGGCACACCCCAGATGAGATAAGGTCGTTGCTTCATTGTGAACAGACCAAAAGCGATCGGCTGGATAATTTTGCATAGGAAAATCATTCATTTTCTTTGTGATCATCTAAGGTGATACTAGGCCAACAATGGGCCCACACTGCAGAATCATTGTTTTCTGGGTCACTTAACTGTCACTGAACTACCTCAGCACGAGCATAGGCTTTGAAAAACAGCCATCAACTGCAATCTCCTAAACGTGCGCACGAGCACAGTCATCACTACACCAAGATTGACGCATAGAGGAATAAAATTTATGTCATGAGTGTGTCAACTATAGACAACTCTTTGCGGTTGTCTAAACTCTATTCCATACACGTCCCCTGATAGGGGACATAACAGGGATTAAACTGATAGGAATAGTACTACTTAACATACCACTCATATTGGGATTGCACAGTACATTGCACGGCTCACGCGCAGTGCACCAAATTGGAAGTAAGAGGACCAACCAAGCATCTTTTTCCATCTGCCGGTTCCTAAAATCTATTCCATACACCGGCCCCTGATAGGGGACGTAACAGGAATTAAACTAATAGGAATAGTACTACTTAACATACCACTCATATCGGGTAGCACAGTAAATTGCACGGCGCACGCACAGTGCCCCAAATTGGAAGTAAGAGGACTGACCAAGCATCTTTTTCCATCTCCCAGTTCCTAAAATCTATTCCATACACCACACAAAACAGAGATTAAACTGGTAAGAACAGATTTTTTGAATTTAAAAAAAAGAGGACAGCCTCTGCGGAGCTTAGTATTTTTTGGCTGCGTTACTGAACGCTCATGCACAATGGCTGTAGGCTCATGCGTCCTTTTGCGGAGGTGACGAACCTGGTCAGTCAAACCCAAGGCAACATCATCGACCTCATACCATATGCGTTTTTTCTGGAGCGTGCCCTGCGAAGAGTGCTGGATCAGGCCGTAGATGAGCATGAAGAGGAAGAGTTGTGGTCACCATCACCACCAGAAGCAGCCTTGTCGTCGTCGATGGCTGGACCTGCGGACACGCAGAGAGAGGAGTCTGAAGAAGGGGAGTCAGAGGAGGAAGGTGGCTTTGAGGAGGTGAAAGACCAACCACAGCAGGCGTCCCAGGGGGCTTCTTGTCACCTTTCGGGGACCCTTGGTGTTGTACGTGGCTGGGTGGAGGAAGAAACCTTCAATGACGTCAGTGAGGACAAGGAACGGGTCATGGCTTGCTTGGTATCCAACCTTGTGCAAATGGGGAGTTTGCGGTTGTGCAAATGGACTGTTTGTGGTTGTTTGCGGTGCGTTAAATGGGGAGTTTGGTCTGTCATAGTTTGGTCTGTCACTGGGAAGCGGGCGTAACCCTTACACTACCTAATCGATACAACATCATGCCTGATGTTTTAAAGCACGTTATTCCAAACAATTTAGGAATGTTAGGTGATGTATGCCCTTTATGGATTAAAACCTGACTCTGCGTCAACTACGTAATTTTCCATGGGAGTTTTGCCATGGATCCCCCTCTGGCATGCCACAGTCCAGGTGTTAGTCCACTTGAAACAACTTTTCCATCACTATTGTGGCCAGAAAGAGTCCCTGTGGGTTTTAAAATTTGCCTGCCTATTGAAGTCTATGGCGGTTTAGCCCGGTTCGCCATTTGCGGAAATTCACGTTCGCCGTTCACGAACGGAAAATTTTATGTTCGCAGCATTTCTACTGCCACCGCAGCAAGGGACCGAGCACACCAAAGCCAGCTCCAAGGAGTTCCCTGGCGTGGCAGTTCTTCATACAATGTGCTGACGACAATCACAGCCTGAAGCGAGGCATAAACGTTCTCAACCTGAGCACAACCTGCATGACCAGGCATTTAAGTGCAAAGCACAAGCTGCAGTGGAGTAGACACCTCAAAAACCAAGAAAGGTCTCTGGCTTCTCCTGCTTCCTCTTCTGCTGCAGTCTCGGCATCTTCATCCTCCTCTGGAGTGACAGTGCCACCTGCCACCCCGCAAACAGAGGATCTGCCAGTAACACCACCACCTGGGTCACCAAGCATCTCCACAATGTCCCACAGAAGCGTTCAACTCTCCATCTCCCAAACACTGGAGCGGAAGAGGAAGTACCCCCCTACCCACCCGCGATCCCTGGCCCTGGATGCCAGCATTTCTAAATTACTGGCCTTTGAAATGCTGTCATTCCATTAGGTGGAGACGGATAGTTTTAAAGGCCTTATGGTGGTGGCTGTCCCACAGTACGTCGTCCCCAGCAGCCACTACTTTTCCAGGCGAGCCATCCCTTCCCTGCACAACCAAGTGGGAGACAAAATCAGGTGTGCACTTTGCAACGCCATCTGTGGCAAGGTGCACCTCACTACGGATACGTCGACCAGTAAGCACGGTCAGAGACGTTATATCTCCATAAAAGCACACTGGGTAAATGCAGTGGCGGCTGGGCCTGAGGCGGATAGCAGTTTGGAGAAAGTCCTTCCACCACCGAGGATTGCAGGGCGCCTCTCTTTGCCTCCTGCTGCTTCCTCCTCCTACTCCGCCTCCTCATCCTCTACCGGCTCCTCATCCAGTAAGCGTAACACCTTCACCACCAACTTCAGCACAGCCAGGGGTAAACAAAAGCAGGCAGTTTTAAAACGTATCTGTTTGGGGGACAAACCCCAAACCGCGCAGGAGCTGTGGATGGGCCTTGAACAACAGACCGATGAGTGGTTGGTGCCAGTGAGCCTCAAGCCCGGCCTGGTAGTGTGCGATAATGGGCGAAATCTCTTAGGAGCTCTGGGACTAGCCGGTTTGATGCACATCTCTTGCCTGGCGCATGTGCTGAATTTGGTGGTGCAGAGATTCCTTAAACATTACCCCGATATGTCAGAGCTGCTGCATAAAGTGTGGGCCGTCTGTGCCTCCTTTCAGCGTTCTCACCCTGCTGCTGCTCGCCTGTCAGCGCTGCAGCCTAACTTCGGCCTTCCCGCTCACCGCCTCATATGCGACGTGCCCACAAGGGGGAACTCCACCTTGCACATGCTGGCCAGACTGTGCGAGAAGTGTAGTGTCCCACTATGTAAAGGTGGGCACTACTAAGGGTTATGTTGCTCCCACCTCCTGTGGGAGAATGCTGTTTTGTATTGCATTGTATTGCCATGTTAATTCCTGTGTACCAGGCCTGCTAGGGGTGTAGTATCTCCTCCCAAGCTGTAGAGGGAGCTAGGGCACCCCCTAGTATATATAGTTAGGCCCAGACAGGAAAGAGTTAGTGGAGTATATTCCAGGAGTTAAGTGAGTACAGTCTAGCCTGCCTGAGGTTCCTGAGCAAAAGAAGCTCAGAAGTTGCACCAGGAGAAGAGTCTGCCTCCTGAGAAACTAGTTCCTATAAAAGTACAGTGCAGAGCCAAGCTTATTCCAGCCAAACGGAGAGCTGAAGGGCAGAAGGATATTTAAAGCAAGGAGACATATACCTGAGGAAGTTTTCCCTAACCAAGGATAAAGCCAGCAATAGGGCATACGGGCCTTGGAGAAAGACAGACAGGATCCTGAGGAAAAGTGCAGCCTGATCTGTAAGTGTTTAACCCTCTGAGTATCTTGCAAGAACATTGCCTGCCATTTGATGTAAAGCCTGCCTGTCACCACCTTTTACATGTGAAACTGACCAAAGACTGTAAATAGTTAAACTGTTCAGTAAAAGGAAGTTTTGGTTTACTGCAACTTGTGTTCCTCAATTATTACTACAAGAAAATCGGTGTGCCACCGTTACCGGCACAGTCGTCACGAACGTAAAGGGATCTTGCCACTGTCACATTAAACCTGCAACACCCAGGGCACCTCACCTACCACCTGGCCTGGTCCCTATACACAGAGAGTGCCCCAGAGGATCCATGTGTCAGCCTCTCCATCACTGCTGTACGCTTGCCCAGGGTCTTCTATAAACTGTGAGTAACAAGAGCAACCCTCGGTTCATTAACTACCCCTGTGACCTCACATTCACTCACCCTGCAGGGCTGCGTACTGCAGCAGCAGCAGGCGATAGTGGAGTTTCAGCTGCAGCACGCACGGCTGAGTCGCTACTAGCCACTAAACGCTTTCAACACATATAACCGCTGCCAACGTGAACTGAGAATGCATATTTCTATTTGTACTGAAATACAAAATAACACATAGCCGCCGCATTGACTGACTGCTATCGCCGCTACTTCAGTGAACCTCTGCACCACTAATTACTGGGCAGGTAGGCTGCTGCGAAGCTGGTGTTCTAACCCGGGCACGTTTGGCTCCCAACCTCCCACTGATGCCACCCTGCTGACTACCAGCCATGCTTTCAACACATACAGTATAACCGCCGACGTGAAGTGCGTATATATTTTTCTTTCTGTACTAAAATAGGCCACTAAACCCTTTTGCACAAATAAGTGCACCAGTGAAGTGCATACATATTTTTCTTTCTGTATTGAAATAGGCCACTGAACGCTTTTCCTCAAATAAGTGCACCAGTGAAATGCGTATATATTTTTCTTTTTTTTACTGAAATACGCCCCTATACGCTTTCATGAGAAATAACTGCAGAAGTGAAATGCGTAAATATTGTTCTTGTAGTACTGATATAAGATACTAAAGATTCTAAAAAAATAAGCCATTAAAGGCCTTTGCCCAATAACAAATAGCTGGAATGACAGAGCTGTCTAATGGCTATTTGGATCCCCAAATAATAGTTCCCTGCACTTGTAAATCGCTTTCCTATCAATATCCCTAGCACCTTCTGACGCCTCTCCCTTCATTAAGATGCTGTGAAATGATTCCTCCCTATCCTTTCCCTGCAATTATAAATTGTTTTTTCCACAATAAGATTTTTCCAATTGCTATCCCTAGCACCTTCACATGTCTTTCCCTGCACTCTGAACGATGGCAGAATCTAAAATGGCTGCTGTATTTATAGGGCTGTGACATCACAGGGCTGTCTGGCTGCTGATTGGCTGCATGCATGTCAATCTGGGTGATCCCACCATCCCAGAGTTCCTTGCCCCATGTCCTCAGTCCTCACATGTGTTGCCGCCATTTTAGGAAAAATGCAATACGTTACAACGAAGTGTGAGGAAATTTGCATTTGTTGTGAATCAAATTTTTTATGAAATTCTAAACAAATTACACTTTGTCAGCTTCGATTCGCTCATCTCTAGTGACCATCTTTTGCCTTCAAAAAAGCCTCAGTTCTTCTAGGTACACTTACACATAGTTATTTTGAAGGAACTTGGGAGGGAGGTCGTTCCAAACATCTTAAAGAACTAACCACAAATCTTCTGTGGATGTAGGCTTGCTCAAATCCTTCTGTCTCTTCATGTAATCTAAGAACAGACCCAGTGGTGATGAGATCAGGTCTCTGATAGGGCCATGTTATTATTTCTAGGACTCCTTGTTCTTTATACCGACTAAAACTCTTTATGTTATTGGCTGTATATTTACAGTCGATATCCTGCTACGGAATACGTAAATGTGGAGACAATCAGTCTCCTCCCTAATGGTACTGCATGATGTATAAGTATGCCGGTATTTCTCAGCTATGAAAACCCCATTAATCCGGACCAAATCCCCAAGGAGTCCTGAAAGTGATGATATGGCCCCCACAAAGCTCTGATTTCAACTTTGTTGAGCCTGTCTTGGATTACATGGGTGTAACACAAAATAATGTCATTTTTAACATAGTAATTTATTTAGTAAAATAAAAAGATTCAATAGTATGACATTATTCTAACTTAGTAATAGAATCAATATTTAAAGCGAACCTTTCACCTCATTTTCACCTTATAAACTAGCAACAGTACCTTATAGATTATCTTGAGTGTGTTGTTATCCATGTTAGTGCCGCTTTCCTGGGCTCTTTATACTTCAAAAAATCGTCTTATAAACTTCACATTCGGTGCTCCAACAGTCATGCAACCAGTCAAGGGGGTAGCCCTTCCATCTCCTCTGGCCGTACCGCCCCTGCCCTAACCCCTCCTCTATGCTCCTTAACTGATAGCCGGCTCAGTCGCCGGGACGGCGCTTCTGAAACCTGCGCATGCGCCGTCCTCCTGATTCGCCGCGCGATCCCGTGTTTCTTGCTGACAAAAGCGCGATCATGTAAGAGAATCGCGCATGCGCATTACGCAATGCCGGCCTGTCTGCTCTCCCTCCCTAATGTGCGCGCGCTCCACTATCTTCATGCTCAAAGTGCCCCACGTGATCACTGTAGACTTGCCGCACATTAGGGAGGGAGAGCAGACAGGCCGGCATTGCGTAATGCGCATGCGCGATTCTCTTACATGATCGCGCTTTTGTCAGCAAGAAACACGGGATCGAGCGGCGAATCAGGAGGACGGCGCATGCGCAGGTTTCAGAAGTGCCGTCCCGGCGACTGAGCCGGCTGTCAGTTAAGGAGCATAGAGGAGGGGTTAGGGCAGGGGCGGTATGGCCAGAGGAGATGGAAGGGCTACCCCCTTGACTGGTTGCATGACTGTTGGAGCACAGAATGTGAAGTTTATAAGACGATTTTTTGAAGTATAAAGAGCCCAGGAAAGCGGCACTAACATGGATAACAACACACTCAAGATAATCTATAAGGTACTGTTGCTAGTTTATAAGGTGAAAATGAGGTGAAAGGTTCGCTTTAACATTGTGACTGGAAAGGAATTTTAGACCTGTGAATGTTCATAAAATGCTGCACAATATACTCTTTCTAAAAAAAATCACAACACAATACCGATTGAATAATTTGCCATATTTTTTTTAGAGCTGACAGTTCTCAATTTGTAATTTGCAAAATAACCGTGGAGCCTCAGTTATAGGTCTTTAACACAGTGAAAGCCAGATACCTCTCCAGGAAAGGAAAACCAAGTTGAGACTCCTAAATGAGGCTCCACAGTATTTTTTTGTAGCTGGTCTCCCCAAGATCAGCTATTGTTTTGTCTGGGTTCTCAATTTGGGGATGTTTTAATCAATGAAAGGAGTGTAGCAAATATACAATATGCAATAAAAAAATAAAAAAATGTTGACTGCACACACTGTATTTCTCCACACGCCGTTCACCATTTATCTGGGCATTATATACTATTCTGGCCAGAGATGTGCAAAGTTATCGAAAATTTGATTTAGCTTCTATCGCTAAAGAAATTTGCTTTGTGACTAATTACTTTGTTACAAAGAGCATTTTTTCTATGTAGCTGGCACAATGACGGCGATCACGTTGCCCCTTGTCATTGAACCGCTCAGATGCCAAGTTCATTGCTGATTGAGGCATCTGAAGCTACCATTTATGCCTTTTAGGGGTTAATCAGGGTAAAAAAAAAATACTCACCTTATCCATTTAATTGCATAGGGGTCGTTGCAGCTATCTTGATTAAAGACAGCATGCAAAATCTCGGGTTGATGTTATCACACTTGCCGGCGTGATGGCATCATACATCATTGCACGCAAGATTTCACATGGTATCTTCAACCGAGGTGGCCTTTACGCGCAAATGAGTGAGGTGAGTATGTATTTTTCTTGTTTTTACCTCCATTTCAGGAAAAATTGATTAGTTACCCCAAAGCGTGAAGAAATTCGGCTTTGCAGTGAATCAAATTTTTCCTGAAATTCGGATCGAAGTCAATTCGTTTGACTTTAAGTTGGTCAACACTCACTCTGACCATTAGGTGTATGAAAAGTTCTTATTTATGCAGGAGACATACTTTCCTAGTTTTCTCTTTGAATTACTGTTTTGCCAGTAGGCCAATGTAAAACAGAATTATTGCCTGGTGAAAAAGAATGGCCTTTCCTCAGATATCTAAAATAATAAATAACATTTTTAGCAGAAATGTAGCATTTCCAAATAGAGTGAACATATACTGTACACCACTAGAAAATATTAAAAAATAAATTTAAAAAAGCAACAAAACCCCTTTAAAACATAAGACAAAATATAAACTACTAGTGGTGCTTGGTCAACGATCCCAAGGTGTGGCACCTTTTATTTTGAGTTCGGCAACAGGGTATATGTTGACCAAGGGTCAAATTAATACCAGGTGGCCACTCCCCAGGCTGCCATACAGGCTGCCACTCTGTCTGTTAACAGTCATACAAATCCTGGATATCCTCCTGTGGTTAGTCATTTAAAGCTCTTTTAACTTGGACCCGTTATTCAGCCAAGTCCATGGCTGCTGTGCATGGAATATCCATCGCCCCATCCAGTACCAGACATTCTCATTGGGGAGAGATCAAGCTGGTTCTGTTTTCATTTTCCAGTAGTGTATATGAAATTAAATTTAACCATATGTGTAATGTCAAAATATAATAGTTGGAAATTGTTCGTTTTCAGCTAAATTATATCATCAAACAGTC
Source organism: Bufo bufo (assembly GCF_905171765.1). Lineage (NCBI taxonomy): Eukaryota > Metazoa > Chordata > Amphibia > Anura > Bufonidae > Bufo > Bufo bufo. The sequence goes on along the minus strand of NC_053392.1, from coordinate 561,385,812 downwards.
GACTACTTATCTACAGATTCTGTTTCAGATTTTCTGTACACAAATTTCATAAATCATGTTCATAGCTACTGAACAGTTGGACAAACTAATAAAAAAGTATAATTTGAAAGTAAAATATGAAAATAAATGACACATTTCATTAAAAATAGAAAACAAATTCTCACTTTGATTAATTAAGCCTAATGCATTTTCATTTCATAAGTAATTAAATAGACCTCCCTACAATTTATTTTTGCATTGTGAAAACATTGTGTTAGTAATTCACATAACTAAGACTAGGAAAGGACAATATTCATATCTGTAACAGTTATGTAAGTCAGAAAACATCGCAGCCACAAACCCCATAACATTTTCTCCATTCATCAATTAAAGCTGCATATCTGGTTCCTCAGCCTACAGAACTCAATCCATTTGTGCTAATCCAAAATTTGTTAGGAAATAAACCTAAGAAAGAGGATCGGACTGAAGCTTTCCTGATTTCAAATTGTGTTGGTTCCCACAAAAAAATATCAAGAAAATGCTATTTGTGTGAACCCCACCCCCTCCCCCTATGAACAAATTGCCATTTCTATAATCAAGAATTTGGCCTCATAACAGGGCTCGAAATGTCCTCTCTCCCTTATCTTTATGAAGCTGGGTAATGTCAGTTAGGTAGAAGGACCTGCTGTGTGTTTGCTAACTCAGTCCATTTTTATTTAATTTTTTTATTACCTCTCTCTTTTCTGCTAACATTGTTTTGCCTATTGAGACGAGAAGAAAACCCTTTGTGAAGAGAAACACTCCAAAGGTTTTCAACACCCATAAATATATTAACCACCTCCGGACCGCCTAACGCAGATTCGCGTTCCGGAGGTGGCAGCCCTGCGCAGAGTCACGCATATACGCGTCATCTCGCGCGAGCCGAGACTTCCTGTGAACGCGCGCACACAGGCGCGCGCGGTCACAGAAACGGAAGGTAAGAGAGTTGATCTCCAGCCTGCCAGCGGCGATCGTTCGCTGGCAGGCTGGAGATGTGTTTTTTTTAACCCCTAACAGGTATATTAGACGCTGTTTTGATAACAGCGTCTAATATACCTGCTACCTGGTCCTCTGGTGGTCCCCTTTGTTTGGATCGACCACCAGAGGACACAGGTAGCTCAGTAAAGTAGCACCAAGCACCACTACACTACACTACACCCCCCCGTCACTTATTAACCCCTTATTAGCCCCTGATCACCCCTGATCACCCCATATAGACTTCCTGATCACCCCCCGTCATTGATTACACCCCTGTCATTGATCAACCCCCTGTAAAGCTCCATTCAGATGTCCGCATGATTTTTACGGATCCACTGATAGATGGATCGGATCCGCAAAACGCATACGGACGTCTGAATGAAGCCTTACAGGGGCGTGATCAATGACTGTGGTTATCACCCCATATAGACTCCCTGATCACCCCCCTGTCATTGATTACACCCCTGTCATTGATCAACCCCCTGTAAAGCTCCATTCAGATGTCCGCATGATTTTTACGGATCCACTGATAGATGGATCGGATCCGCAAAAACGTATACGGACGTCTGAATGAAGCCTTACAGGGGCGTGATCAATGACTGTGGTGATCACCCCATATAGACTCCCTGATCACCCCCCTGTCATTGATTACACCCCTGTCATTGATCAACCCCCTGTAAAGCTCCATTCAGATGTCCGCATGATTTTTACGGATCCACTGATAGATGGATCGGATCCGCAAAACGCATACGGACGTCTGAATGAAGCCTTACAGGGGCGTGATCAATGACTGTGGTTATCACCCCATATAGACTCCCTGATCACCCCCCTGTCATTGATCACCACCCCTGTCATTGATCACTCCCCCTGTCATTGATCACCCCCCTGTCATTGATCACCCTCTGTAAGGCTCCATTCAGACATTTTTTTGGCCCAAGTAAGCGGAATTTTTTTTTTTTTCTTACAAAGTCTCATATTCCACTAACTTGTGTCAAAAAATAAAATCTCACATGAACTCACCATACCCCTCACGGAATCCAAATGCGTAAAATTTTTTAGACATTTATATTCCAGACTTCTTCTCACGCTTTAGGGCCCCTAGAATGCCAGGGCAGTATAAATACCCCACATGTGACCCCATTTTGGAAAGAAGACACCCCCAGGTATTCCGTGAGGGGCATATTGAGTCCATGAAAGATTGAAATTTTTGTCCCAAGTTAGCGGAACGGGAGACTTTGTGAGAAAAAAATAAAAAATATCAATTTCCGCTAACTTGTGCCAAAAAAAAAAAAATTCTATGAACTCGCCATGCCCCTCATTGAATACCTTGGGGTGTCTTCTTTCCAAAATGGGGTCACATGTGGGGTATTTATACTGCACTGGCATTCTAGGGGCCCCAAAGCGTGAGAAGAAGTCTGGTATCCAAATGTCTAAAAATGCCCTCCTAAAAGGAATTTGGGCACCTTTGCGCATCTAGGCTGCAAAAAAGTGTCAAACATCTGGTATCGCCGTACTCAGGAGAAGTTAAGGAATGTGTTTTGGGGTGTCATTTTACATATACCCATGCTGGGTGAGAGAAATATCTTGGTCAAATGCCAACTTTGTATAAAAAAATGGGAAAAGTTGTCTTTTGCCGACATATTTATCTCACCCAGCATGGGTATATGTAAAATGACACCCCAAAACACATTCCCCAACTTCTCCTGAATACGGCGATACCAGATGTGTGACACTTTTTTGCAGCCTAGGTGGGCAAAGGGGCCCATATTCCAAAGAGCACCTTTAGGATTTCACAGGTCATTTACCTACTTACCACACATTAGGGCCCCTGGAAAATGCCAGGGCAGTATAACTACCCCACAAGTGACCCCATTTTGGAAAGAAGACACCCCAAGGTATTCCGTGAGGGGCATGGCGAGTTCCTAGATTTTTTTATTTTTTGTCACAAGTTAGTGGAATATGATGATTTTTTTTTTTTTTTCATACAAAGTCTCATATTCCACTAACTTGTGACAAAAAATAAAAACTTCCATGAACTCACTATGCCCATCAGCGAATACCTTGGGGTCTCTTCTTTCCAAAATGGGGTCACTTGTGGGGTAGTTATACTGCCCTGGCATTCTAGGGGCCCAAATGTGTGGTAAGGAGTTTGAAATCAAATTCTGTAAAAAATGACCTGTGAAATCCGAAAGGTGCTCTTTGGAATATGGGCCCCTTTGCCCACCTAGGCTGCAAAAAAGTGTCACACATCTGGTATCTCCGTACTCAGGAGAAGTTGGGGAATGTGTTTTGGGGTGTCATTTTACATATACCCATGCTGGGTGAGAGAAATATCTTGGCAAAAGACAACTTTTCCCATTTTTTTATACAAAGTTGGCATTTGACCAAGATATTTATCTCACCCAGCATGGGTATATGTAAAAAGACACCCCAAAACACATTCCTCAACTTCTCCTGAATACAGAGATACCAGATGTGTGACACGTTTTTGCAGCCTAGGTGGGCAAAGGGGCCCATATTCCAAAGAGCACCTTTCGGATTTCACTGGTCAGTTTTTACAGAATTTAATTTCAAACTCCTTACCACACATTTGATCCCCTAGAATGCCAGAGCAGTATAACTACCCCACAAGTGACCCCATTTTGGAAAGAAGAGACCCCAAGGTATTTGCTGATGGGCATAGTGAGTTCATAGAACTTTTTATTTTTTGTCACAAGTTAGTGGAATATGAGACTTTGTATGAAAAAAAAAAAAATCATCATTTTCCACTAACTTGTGACAAAAAATAAAAAATTCTAGGAACTCGCCATGCCCCTCACGGAATACCTTGTGGTGTCTTCTTTCCAAAATGGGGTCACTTGTGGGGTAGTTATACTGCCCTGGCATTCTAGGGGCCCAAATGTGTGGTAAGGAGTTTGAAATCAAATTCTGTAAAAAATGACCAGTGAAATCCGAAAGGTGCTCTTTGGAATGTGGGCCCCTTTGCCCACCTAGGCTGCAAAAAAGTGTCACACATCTGGTATCTCTGTATTCAGGAGAAGTTGAGGAATGTGTTTTGGGGTGTCTTTTTACATATACCAATGCTGGGTGAGATAAATATCTTGGTCAAATGCCAACTTTGTATAAAAAAATGGGAAAAGTTGTCTTTTGCCAAGATATTTCTCTCACCCAGCATGGGTATATGTAAAATGACACCCCAAAACACATTCCCCAACTTCTCCTGAGTACGGAGATACCAGATGTGTGACACTTTTTTGCAGCCTAGGTGGGCAAAGGGGCCCATATTCCAAAGAGCACCTTTTGGATTTCACAGGTCATTTTTTACAGAATTTGATTTTAAACTCCTTACCACACATTTGGGCCCCTAGAATGCCAGGGCAGTATAACTACCCCACAAGTGACCTGATTTTGGAAAGAAGAGACCCCAAGGTATTTGCTGATGGGCATAGTGAGTTCATAGAACTTTTTATTTTTTGTCACAAGTTAGGGGAATATGAGACTTTGTATGAAAAAAAAAAAAAAATCATCATTTTCCACTAACTTGTGACAAAAAATAAAAAATTCTAGGAACTCGCCATGCCCCTCACGGAATACCTTGGGGTGTCTTCTTTCCAAAATGGGGTCACTTGTGGGGTAGTTATACTGCCCTGGCATTCTAGGGGCCCAAATGTGTGGTAAGGAGTTTGAAATCAAATTCTGTAAAAAATGACCAGTGAAATCCGAAAGGTGCTCTTTGGAATGTGGGCCCCTTTGCCCACCTAGGCTGCAAAAAAGTGTCACACATCTGGTATCTCTGTATTCAGGAGAAGTTGAGGAATGTGTTTTGGGGTGTCTTTTTACATATACCAATGCTGGGTGAGATAAATATCTTGGTCAAATGCCAACTTTGTATAAAAAAATGGGAAAAGTTGTCTTTTGCCAAGATATTTCTCTCACCCAGCATGGGTATATGTAAAATGACACCCCAAAACACATTCCCCAACTTCTCCTGAGTACGGAGATACCAGATGTGTGACACTTTTTTGCAGCCTAGGTGGGCAAAGGGGCCCATATTCCAAAGAGCACCTTTCGGATTTCACTGGTCAGTTTTTACAGAATTTGATTTCAAACTCCTTACCACACATTTGGGCCCCTAGAATGCCAGGGCAGTATAACTACCCCACAAGTGACCCCATTTTGTAAAGAATACAGAGGTAAAGAGATAAAATATCCCAGGGCGCAAGAATCCAATCCAGATAGTGGTAGTAAATAGAAAAATTATTTATTGCAGAAGTACAACGCGTTTCGGGGAGTAGTTCCCCTTCATCAGGTACATAACACTGCATATGAAATTACACAAACATACAGCATTTAAATACACTCAAAAAAACCGCCAAAATGAAAAGTAGGCGGGGCTAAGAAAAGGGGGAGTGGTTAGTGGGGATGGGTCCCCAGCAGATGTGCATAGGTTTGGTGTTCAATAAATAATGATAGAGTGACAATGCAGAGGTACCATCATTGGTGGTGTAGTGGAGCCAGAGACGTAGGAATGTTTGTGCTCCGATCAATTTATATGCCTCTGATCAAGGAGCGCTCGTACTGAAGGGGGAGGTCACATGATCGGACCCGGTCACGTGATCGCGGCTTGCCGGCAGTAGATAGTAACCTGGTTGCTGGGTAACCAGGACGCTTAGTGGCCGCACTGATGTAATGCGGACACGAGCGCAGCGAGGATGGCAGGGGAGGGAGGTGGAGTGGGTGTTACAGGGAGGGCGGACCTGTGATGTAAAATATGTTAATGGCAAGGGGGAGGACTCTGCCGTTGTGTCTGGGTGAGGGGCTGGAGGGGGTAGGAGAAAGAGACATTCATGACAGATAAAATGATGGTAATTGGTGCTAAAACGATTTGATCAATCACCTCTGATAATGGTGTAATATCATAACAATTGATTATCATCCATTAATGATTGATGGATTAGTGATATATAATTGATAATAGATGAGTAAACAAATGGAGTAATTATCATCCAATGACTAATGATTTGATAGGAGAATGGAAAGATAATGAGGAGGGGGGTAATAAATTCATTAGAAGGTATTGATCCATGGTGATACATGTGCATATTGTTCATTAAACGATTAATGAAAAATAATGGGTATAATAATAATGTATCAAAAATATATATGGATAATGAATGATGAATAATAGATTAATAAATTAATCCAGCCCCTCACCCAGACACAACGGCAGAGTCCTCCCCCTTGCCATTAACATATTTTACATCACAGGTCCGCCCTCCCTGTAACACCCACTCCACCTCCCTCCCCTGCCATCCTCGCTGCGCTCGTGTCCGCATTACATCAGTGCGGCCACTAAGCGTCCTGGTTACCCAGCAACCAGGTTACTATCTACTGCCGGCAAGCCGCGATCACGTGACCGGGTCCGATCATGTGACCTCCCCCTTCAGTACGAGCGCTCCTTGATCAGAGGCATATAAATTGATCGGAGCACAAACATTCCTACGTCTCTGGCTCCACTACACCACCAATGATGGTACCTCTGCATTGTCACTCTATCATTATTTATTGAACACCAAACCTATGCACATCTGCTGGGGACCCATCCCCACTAACCACTCCCCCTTTTCTTAGCCCCGCCTACTTTTCATTTTGGCGGTTTTTTTGAGTGTATTTAAATGCTGTATGTTTGTGTAATTTCATATGCAGTGTTATGTACCTGATGAAGGGGAACTACTCCCCGAAACGCGTTGTACTTCTGCAATAAATAATTTTTCTATTTACTACCACTATCTGGATTGGATTCTTGCGCCCTGGGATATTTTATCTCTTTACCTCTGTATCCTATCACTTCTTGGAGACTTCAGGGATCTCCGACAAGAAGTCATCCCTCCGCGGCTGCAGATCCACCAGCGAATCGTGACTCCATCACATGTACTGACAAGCTTTTACTAGAGTTGTGCCTACAGATAGCACAACCACAAAAGGTGAGCCCTGTACTGGAACCATTTACTTTATCTGTCTACCAACGGTATTACCCTATGGTGCGCCCTGCTTTGTTTTTAACAGCATAAAGTAAATCCTGTGGATCCATTTTGTAAAGAAGACACCCCAAGGTATTTCGTGATGGGCATAGTGAGTTCATAGAACTTTTTATTTTTTGTCACAAGTTAGTGGAATATGAGACTTTGTATGAAAAAAATAAAAAATAAAAAATCATCATTTTCCGCTAACTTGTGACAAAAAATAAAAAGTTCTATGAACTCACTATGCCCATCAGCGAATACCTTAGGGTGTGTACTTTCCGAATTGGGGTCATTTGTGGGGTGTTTGTACTGTCTGGGCATTGTAGAACCTCAGGAAACATGACAGGTGCTCAGAAAGTCAGAGCTGCTTCAAAAAGCGGAAATTCACATTTTTGTACCATAGTTTGTAAACGCTATAACTTTTACCCAAACCATTTTTTTTTTACCCAAACATTTTTTTTTTATCAAAGACATGTAGGACAATAAATTTAGAGCAAAATTTATATATGGATTTTGTTTTTTTTGCAAAATTTTACAACTGAAAGTGAAAAATGTCATTTTTTTGCAAAGAAATCGTTAAATTTCGATTAATAACAAAAAATGTAAAAATGTCAGCAGCAATGAAATACCACCAAATGAAAGCTCTATTAGTGAGAAGAAAAGGAGGTAAAATTCATTTGGGTGGTAAGTTGCATGACCGAGCAATAAACGGTGAAAGTAGTGTAGGTCAGAAGTGTAAAAAGTGGCCTGGTCTTTCAGGGTGTTTAAGCACTGGGGGCTGAGGTGGTTAAATGGGAAGAACCATAATTAAGTCCTCTCTCTCTCCCTCTCTCTAGGGGCAATAGCATGGGCTACCTCAGGGGTATGCACATTATCTCCTTGTTATAGAGGTTTTCATTTATCTAGTTTGATGTACAGTCGTGGCCAAAAGTTTTGAGAATGACACAAATATTAGTTTTCACAAAGTTTGCTGCTAAACTGCTTTTAGATCTTTGTTTCAGTTCTTTCTGTGATGTAGTGAAATATAATTACACGCACTTCATACGTTTCAAAGGCTTTTATTGACAATTACATGACATTTATGAAAAGAGTCAGTATTTGCAGTGTTGGCCCTTCTTTTTCAGGACCTCTGCAATTCGACTGGGCATGCTCTCAATCAACTTCTGGGCCAATTCCTGACTGATAGCAACCCATTCTTTCATAATCACTTCTTGGAGTTTGTCAGAATTAGTGGGTTTTTGTTTGTCCACCCGCCTCTTGAGGATTGACCACAAGTTCTCAATGGGATTAAGATCTGTGGAGTTTCCAGGCCATGGACCCAAAATGTAAACGTTTTGGTCCCCGAGCCACTTAGTTATCACTTTTGTCTTATGGCACGGTGTTCCATCGTGCTGGAAAATGCATTGTTCTTCACCAAACTGTTGTTGGATTGTTGGAAGAAGTTGCTGTTTTGGTCCCATTCTTTATTCATGGCTGTGTTTTTGGGCAAAATTGTGAGTGAGCCCACTCCCTTGAATGAGAAGCAACCCCGCACATGAATGGTCTCAGGATGCTTTACTGTTGGCATGACACAGGACTGATGGTAGCGCTCACATTTTCTTCTCTGGACAAGCTTTTTTCCAGATGCCCCAAACAATCGGAAAGAGGCTTCATCTGAGAATATGACTTTGCCCCGGTCCTCAGCAGTCCATTCACCATACTTTCTGTAGAAGATCAATCTGTCCCTGATGTTTTTTTTGGAGAGAAGTGGCTTCTTTGCTGCCCTTCTTGACACCAGGCCATCTTCCAAAAGTCTTCGCCTCACTGTGCGTGCAGATGCGCTCACAGCTGCCTGCTGCCATTCCTGAGCAAGCTCTGCACTGGTGGCACTCCGATCCCGCAGCTGAATCCTCTTTAGGAGACGATCCTGGTGCTTGCTGGACTTTCTTGGACGCCCTGAAGCCTTGTTAACAAGAATTTAACCTCTTTCCTTGAAGTTCTTGATGATCCTATAAATTGTTGATTGAGGTGCAATCTTAGTAGCCACAATATCCTTGCCTGTGAAGCCAGTTTTATGCAACGCAATGATGGCTGCACGCGTTTCTTTGCAGGTCACCATGGTTAACAGTGGAAGAACAATGATTTCAAGCATCACCCTCCTTTTAACATGTCAAGTCTGCCATTTTAACCCAATCAGCCTGACATAATGATCTCCAGCCTTGTGCTCGTCAAAATTCTCACCTGAGTTAACAAGACGATTACTGAAATGATCTCAGCAGGTCCTTTAATGACAGCAGTGAAATGCAGTGGAAAGTTTTTTTTGGGATTAAGTAAATTTTCATGGCAAAGAAGGACTATGCAATTCATCTGATCACTCTTCATAACATTCTGGAGTATATGCAAATTGCTATTATAAAAACTTAAGCAGCAACTTTTCCAATTTCCAATATTTATGTAATTCTCAAAACTTTTGGCCAAGACTGTATATGTAATAGTTATTTAATAATAAACAAGGCATATAAAGGCAATTTGTTTTTATTATTATAGTATTGTACTCATTTTGAGCTAAAAATAATTTTTTTTAATTGGTCTTTATTACAAATATGAAATCCTTTTTTTTTTGTACATAGCTGAGATGGTTTACTAGCAGCCTGTGTATTTGATCACTTTTACACCACATGGGGAGCAGACGTATTCCTTATCTCTGCTTCTAACATTATAAACACTCATCACAGCTCACTCCTTATCTTACTGATAAGAATGTGGCTTAAATGTTTATAGTAACCTTGAAATAAGGTTTATCACAAGTGAAAGTGAAAGCACGGTTCACATAGCTAAAAAAAAAAACAGTTAACCCTTTTACCCTTTTGTGACAGAACAGCTCAATATTTTTTATCAAAGACAAATTTAAAAATATATATTTTTAGCTTAACATGAGTAAAATGCAATTGTAAAAACTATTGCCCACCAAGGTGTACATAGCCTTTAAAGGGATTGTCCATGATTCCCGAAGCTCCCATTCGGAGGCTGCCCAGTCCCCCATCATTCCGTTCATCCCTGTGTCAAGATGAGGAAATACCAAGACAGGGACAAGACAACTAGTGTTGAGCGAATTGAAATATCTGAAGTGGACTTCAATCCGAATTTCACAAAAAAATTGATTCATCACAAAGCTGAATTTCCTTGCGTTTCATGGTAACTTGGTAACATGGTTTGAGTTGGCAGCTCTGTTGAATTTTTCCCAATGATGGGGAACGGTGATCATGCTGCCCCCCCCTTCCTGTCATTTAACCCCTGAACGGATCTCACAAACGGAAAGCCAAAACGCAAGTGTGAACTTGCATTTAGTTAGTGAATAGTGTAGCTGATAGGTTCCAGTGTAGGGTGTTAGGGAGGGATTACTGGGCTTTGATAGGGTTTGTGTTTAGTATGCTATTTTTAGGAATTACTTTGCTAGTGTTTAGTGTCACTGTCATTCGTCCTTAAAAAAAAAAAAAGTCAGTTTCTGTCTGTTTTTCTGTCACTGTGTGCTAGTTTAGGAATTACTGTGTTAGGGAGGGATTAGTGTTGCCGTCTTTCATCTTTGAAAAAAACAAAAACAACAAAAAAGTTAGTTTCTGTCCGTTTCTCTGTCACTGTCTTAGGGTTTAGTGTGTTAGTTTAGGAATTACTGTGCTAGGGGGGGATTTGGCCTCTTTCACACAAACATATTATTATTTTTTTCCATTAACATTCCGTTTTTTCGTTCCGTAAATGGACCGTATACGGAACCATTCATTTCAATGGATCTGCAACAAAAAAAAAAGGAAAGTACTCCGTATGCCTTCCGTTTCTGTATTTCCGTTTTTCCGTTCCGTTCAAAGATAGAACATGTCCTATTATTGTCCACATAACTGACAAGGATAGTACTGTTCTATCAGGGGCCAACTGTTCCGTTCATCAAAAAAACGGAATGCAAACGGACGTCTTCCGTATTCTTTGCGGAATCGCTTTTTGTGGACCGCAAAATAATGAAAAAGCCATACGGTCGTGTTCAAGAGGCCTTAGGGTTTAGTGAGTTAAATAGCAATTACTGTGCTAGAGGGGGATTAGTGTCACCATCTTTCGTCTTTAAAAATAAAAATAAAAATCAGTTTATGTCCGTTTCTGTCTCCCTCTTAGGGTTTAGTGTGCTAGTTTAGGAATTACTGTGCTAGGGAGGGATTAGTGTTACCATCTTTCGCCTTTGAAAAAATAAAATTAGTTTCTGTCCATTTTTCTGTCACTGTCTTAGAGTTTAGTGTGTTAGTTTAGGAATTATTCTGCTAGGGGGGATTAGTGTCACGGCCTTTCGTCTTAAAAAAAAAAAAATAAGGGGTTGGGTCAGCACAACCTGCCTGCAGGTCCACATCACTATGGCGAAATACATATACAAACGGAAAATGCAAATGTGATCGCACACTACATCCAGCACTCTGCCCTCCATGCTGGATGAGACATTGGTTTATATTTTGGCCAAAGCATAGTAAGCCACTCACCGCGTCAAGGCTGTCTCATGAGTGGTCCCTAACTCTTGTTCCTACCTGTTCATGGGCCATGACAGCCACATAAAATCCAGGGAATGCAGGTCAGCATGCAAGCCAAGTACACTTTGCTTGTAACCCCGTCCGGTGCCATTACAGCTTTCATCGGATCCAGGGATGCAAGTACCAACATGCATGCTGAACCTACCATATACTTCTCCTGGAGCCAGATGGCTAATGGTAGGTTCTATACAAGCAGACTCAGTTTTATACTGACTTTAAAACCAGCCTCAAGGACAGATTAACTGGTCAGGTGTGCAATGACTCCAAGGAGATCGCCACGCCTCCAATATATACTACAAAGAAAAAAATAAGGGGTTGGGTCAGCACAACCTGCCTGCAGGTGCACATCACTATGGCGAAATACATATACAAACGGAAAATGCAAATGTGATCGCACACTACATCCAGCACTCTGCCCTCCATGCTGGATGAGACATTGGTTTATATTTTGGCCAAAGCATAGTAAGCCACTCACCGCGTCAAGGCTGTCTCATGAGTGGTCCCTTTTTCCGTTTGTATATGTATTTCGCCATAGTGATGTGCACCTGCAGGCAGGTTGTGCTGACCCAACCCCTTATTTTTTTCTTTGTAGTATATATTGGAGGCGTGGCGATCTCCTTGGAGTCATTGCACACCTGACCAGTTAATCTGTCCTTGAGGCTGGTTTTAAAGTCAGTATAAAACTGAGTCTGCTTGTATAGAACCTACCATTAGCCATCTGGCTCCAGGAGAAGTATATGGTAGGTTCAGCATGCATGTTGGTACTTGCATCCCTGGATCCGATGAAAGCTGTAATGGCACCGGACGGGGTTACAAGCAAAGTGTACTTGGCTTGCATGCTGACCTGCATTCCCTGGATTTTATGTGGCTGTCATGGCCCATGAACAGGTAGGAACAAGAGTTAGGGACCACTCATGAGACAGCCTTGACGCGGTGAGTGGCTTACTATGCTTTGGCCAAAATATAAACCAATGTCTCATCCAGCATGGAGGGCAGAGTGCTGGATGTAGTGTGCGATCACATTTGCATTTTCCGTTAAAAAAAAAAAAACTGTCTGTTTTTCTAAATCTCTATTTTATTAGATTTTTGCCCTATTTTACCAAATTCAATAAAGTTATTCCCAAAGTCCCTCCTTTTTTTTATATTTTTGGGGGTTTTAATTTTTTTTTTTTGGCAGATCATGAGTGGACGTGGGCATGCAGACAGCTGTGGTCCTGGTAGGGGAGTTGGTTCCAGTGCTGTACCGCTGCCAGCACGGGGGCCGCTCCTCTTCCCACAGAGGGGAGGGTGCAACTGGCAGGGGCGTCCACATCATCCGAAATTTTTTTGGGGCGTGGCAGCCTTCCCATTTCATCTCAGGATGCCAAGGCAGTTGTGGCTTTCGGAACACAAGCCAGTGGCAAGGAGTCCTCTGCCCCGGCTCTGAGCAGCATCAGCTCTCCGCCTCCTGCAGGACCAGCCCTCATTCCCCAAGACTCGTCCCTGCTGTTGTTTGACAGTGACAGCGAGATGGACATCTTGGGGGAGTTAATGCAGGAGAATGAGCTGCAGCTTGGTCCCATTCTTGGTCCCTTTTGGAAGGGATGGAGGAGGAGGAAGAGGATCTATCGCCCGTCATTACCCCAGTGACATCCCTTCCAACTGGTGCGGGTGGTTACAGCCATAGCACCCCCGCACAGCACCCCTAGCACCCCACATCGGAGCCAGGTCAGGGGCTCCACATCTGCTGTTCCCCTTGAGTCTGACACTGCAGGCGATGAAGAGGAGCATGACCAAGAATGGGTGCCACCTCCCTTGTCAGGTGACAGCAGTAGTGATGAGGAAGGTCTGCACCCGAGGCAAACGGTGCAGCAGGTCACCAAGGAGCCCAGTGGCAGGGGCTCCACTGGTAATGTCAGCAGGAGGCGGCAGTAGCAGGTGCCGCCTCCATCTGTGCGCACCAAAACCAAACAGGCACAAGCCAGCACCACCCCATCTGACAGGAGGATGGTGCGTAAGTCACCAGTTTGGGCTTACTTCACCCTGGCAGAGGAAGATCAGACAATTGCCATCTGCCAGCTATGCTATGCCAGGGTGAGGAGAGGAAGGTCACTTGCTTGGCTGGGTACCACTGCCCTTACCCAGCACCTGAGAGGCTATCTCAGCTTCATAGCCCATTAGGTGTCCCTCTGAAGCGTCAGGGAGGGATCAACAGAAGTGGTGGCATCTCAGTTTGTGGTGTCTAGGGGAGAACTGCTGATCTCCCTCTAGCCACTGTCTCCACCGCTGCTGAGCCCCCCAGCAAGCGTCCCCGTAGCTACATAAATGTGGGGCACGTCCGCTGCCAGGCCGTGCTCTAGCTTGTGAGCTTAAGGGAACGGAGACAAACTGGACCTGATGTCCTGGCCACCCTCCAGGCTCAGGTCAACAAGTGGCTGACACCCCAAAGGCTCCAGGCAGGTATAGTTGCCTGTGACAATGGAAGCAACCTCCTTGCTACCCTCCAAGCAACCTCCTCGCTGCCCTCCCCAACTGCCACAGCATCCCTGTCCAAATTGCAGCGGGACAACAGCATGCCACCTCACAGGCTGATGGTGGACAGTGTGACGCATTGAAACTCCACCCTCCACATGCTGGAGAGGTTGTGGGAGCAGTGTCGGGCGTGACGGAGTACCTGCTGGACCTAGGCACTCCGGGGCCATCACACCCTCTCCCCTACTGTACATCACAAATGCGGAGTGGGGGCAGATGCATCAGGTCTACCAGCTTCATATCTCAGCTTCTTAGCCCATTAGGTGTCCCTCCGAGGCGTCAGGGAGGGATCAACAGAAGTGGTGGCATCTCAGTTTGTGGTGTCTAGGGGAGAACTGCTGATCTCCCTCTAGCCACTGTTTCCACCACTGCTGAGCCCCCCAGCAAGCGTCCCCGTAGCTACACAAGTGTGGGGCACGTCCGCTGCCAGGCCGTGCTCTAGCTTGTGAGCTTAAGGGAACAGAGACAAACTGGACCTGATGTCCTGGCCACCCTCCAGGCTCAGGTCAACAAGTGGCTGACACCCCAAAGGCTCCAGGCAGGTATGGTTGCCTGTGACAATGGAAGCAACCTCCTCGCTGCCCTCCATGCTGGCAGTCTCACAAATGTTCCCTGCATGGCACATGTCCTAAACCTTGTTGTACAGAAGTTCCTACACTAGAGATGTCGCGAACATAAAATTTTCCGTTCACGAACGGCGAATGCGAATTTCCGCAAATGTTCGCGAACGGGCGAACCGGGCGAACCGCCATAGACTTCAATAGACAGGCAAATTTTAAAACCCACAGGGACTCTTTCTGGCCACCATAGTGATGGAAAAGTTGTTTCAAGGGGACTAACACCTGGACCGTGGCATGCCGGAGGGGGATCCATGGCAAAACTCCCATGGAAAATTACGTAGTTGACGCAGAGTGTGGTAAGTTGAATTTGCAATGCGATTACAACTTAGATCTGAGTTCATAATGGTTGTATTGCTAGAATTGACGATTCCGAATATAACGATTATAGCACTATATTCTCAATCTTCGTTATATTCTAGCAATACAACCATTAGGAACTCAGATCTAAGTTGAATTTGCAATGCGATTAATAAAACCTGTATTAATCGCATTGCGATTACAACTTATGTCTGAGTTCATAATGGTTATATTGGTCGCGCCATCACGTGGTAAAGGGGGACGAGGGGTGTGACTCACTGCAGCCTGGTGAGTGGTGGGGCGCCACGGCAGCTGCCCTGTAGGAGTCTCTGGTGCCGGGAGGAAGAGGTAGGTAGAGCGGCTATGACTTTATAGACCAAATTATTTTAATAATACCCCAATAATAATAAGTTAATAACCTAACCCCATTCATAAATTACTGTGGATTATTATAGAGACGGCCCCAGGCCAGGAGACATAAGGGGTTGGGTTGAACTGTGGGCTGGGGCCACCCAGCCACATTTACTAATCTTTGCTCACGGGGGCCCTCATAAATATAGACCCACATGGTGTGGACTGGTCATTTTTACTAAGGAATATAGTTTAAACGTTTATGTGCAAAAGAGAATATAAGAAGTCAGCTCCAATCAGATATCTGCACATAGACCAAGACTCTGGGTCTATGCAGATATCTGATTGGAGCTGACTTAATGACTTTATTATGGCTTCAGGGGGGGGGGGGGCGGGGGCAGGGGTGACACTATTTTCTACCGCACCGGGTGACACCAGCCATAGCAACGCCACTGTAACCATTAGGAACCCAGCTCTAAGTTGAATTCGCAATGCGATTAATATAACCTGTATTAATCGCATTGCGATTACAACTTAGTCAAATTTGTGACACTGCAGCTTCAGAATGAATCTAAGATGGATGCTGTCCCTAAAATGGATGCTGTCCTTGCTATTTGATAGGAGGTGGGAGGGTCTAGGAGGGAGGTTATGCTGATTGGCTGGAATGTGTCTGCTGACTGTGAGGTACAGGGTCAAAGTTTGCTCAATGATGACGTATAGGGGTCGGACTGAACATCGCATATGTTCGCCCGCCACGGCGAACGCGAACAAGCTATGTTCGCCGGGAACTATTCGCCGGCGAATAGTTCGGGACATCTCTATCCTACACACATATCCAAGGTTGAGCATCATCGTGCAAAGGGTGCGAAGGATTGTCAGCCACTTCCGATGCTCCCCAACTGCCACCGCATCCCTGTCCAAATTTCAGCGGGACAACAGCATGCCACCTCACAGGCTGATGGTGGACAGTGTGACGCATTAAAACTCCACCCTCCACATGCTGGAGAGGTTGTGGGAGCAGTGTCGGGCGTGACGGAGTACCTGCTGGACCTAGGCACTCCGGGGCCATCACACCCTCTCCCCTACTGTACATCACAAATGCGGAGTGGGGGCAGATGCATCAGGTCTACCACGTGTTGGCCCCTTTCGATCATGCAACCAAGCTGGTCAGCGGGGAGCATGTCGGCCTCAATGACGTGCTCCCCATAGTGTTCCTGCTGGACAGGACACTAGAAAGCCTGCTCGATGCTGGGAAAAGTGCCTTGGTGAAGCAATACGAGGCAACACTGCTCCACCAAGACCAGGCCCAGGACGAGGAGGAGGAGGAATTTTTTGAGGAGGTTGTGGACGTCCAGGAATCTGTGCCTGGTCAGGAGGGAGAGCCTGTGCCGGGGGCACTGTTAGTCCTGGGGTAGGGCGACTCCAAGAGGCAGCAGCCGGAGGACCAAGATATCATGGTCCCAGGCAGCCAAAAATAGTCACAGATGGCTGTCCTCTTCCCCATGGCTGCCTACATGCTGCCTTGCCTCTGGAGGGACCCCTGGATCCAGAAAATAAAGGAGAGGGATGATTTTTAGTTGGCCACCCTTTTAGACCCTCGCTGCAAGAGGAAACTGGAGCAGTTTATCCCAGCCAGCCGGTGGGATGCTCGTATGCAAAAGCTGCGGGCCTGTCTGATCCTCCAGCTGGAGGAGGCCAACCCTCTGCCTCACACTCCTGTTCTCCCCGCTTATCTCACTCAGCTGTAGAGATGGTCTTGCGGTTCGCCCCGGCGGTCATTTCGCAGAGAACTTTGCTCGTTCGTTGTTCGCCAAACAGGCGAACATATGGCGATCTTCGCACCCGCCATATTCTTTTACATTGTGTAGAACTTAACCTATGACACATCCATCAGGTGGTACAGGACAGCTAATTGAGACGTTTCAGTACATGGACATACTCCCTACTTTATAAATAAACCTGATCTAGCCGCCATTTTACATTCAGTCTTTTGCCAGTATAGGGAGAGGTTGCTGTGTGGATCAGGGACAGACTGTTAGGGACACAAACCGCTAGCTAATAGGGCCACAAAAGTCCTTTTATGGACTGGTATAGGTGTGCTATCGATAGGTGTGACATACTGAGGGTTCAAATATACTTGTAATATACTGTACTTTCTAGCATAGAAAGTATATTATAATGCAATTGTATTGTGCAGCAGTTGTGTGCAGTTCTGCTGCGATACTGCAGCCACACAGTGTGCCAAACGCTATTGGAACAAATCATTTCTACTGGTGTGATTTTCCAGTTGCCCCACAAATAAACTGATTGAGGCAGGGGTGTTATATACCAATAATATACTTTCTGTATAGTGCATTTAGGTACTGCAGCATTTGTTTGCGGTTTTTCTGCGTTACCGCATCTAAACAGAGTGACAAACGCTATTGGAACAAATAATTTCTACTAGGGTTCGTACCGAAATTTAGGATTTTTGGACCCCGGACCCGAACTTTTCTGTAAAAGTTCAGGGTTCGGTGTTCGGCGAGTTAATGGCGCTTTTTGAAAGGCTGCAGTGCAGCCAATCAACAAGCGCTTAACTCTGTGCCCTTAGAAGCCATCACAGCCATGCCTACTAATGGCATGGCTGTGATCGGCCAGTGCAGCATGTGACCCAGGCTCTATATAAGCTAGAGTCAGTAGCGCCACACGTCACTCTGCTGTTACTAGTTTAGGGAGAGGATGCTGCTGCTGTGAGGGAGAGAATAGTAAAGAATCTTTAATCAGAAGTGCTTGTTAACTCAGCGATCTACATAGATTTAGTCTTGTGGGTGCGGTGCACAATCTTTTCACCCTGCCCTGAGCCCAGTGACACAGAAAGAGAACTTTTATCCGTCTGTTAGGTGGGCGGCGGCGGCCATTAGCTCAGTGCACCAGCACAGCATATGTGCATTTGTGACATTCAAATCCAAGCTGAAAAAACTGCAATAATAATCTGGGTTTAAAAAAACACCCATTTTTTGCAAGACCCTACATCTGGGGCCTATCCTGATTTTTTTTTTGTGTGAAAAACAAGTTTGAAATATTGCAATAATAATCTGGGTTTTAAAAAAAAACACCAATTTTTGGCAATATCTTACATCTGGTGCCTTTGCAGCATTTGTCAGTGTGAAATGCAAGCTTGAAATACTGCAATAATTTTATTGGTTTAAAAAAACACCCATTTTTGGCAATACACTACATCAGGGGCCTATGCTGCATTTGTTAGTGTGACATACAAGCTAGAAATACTGCAATAATATTCTGGGTTTAAAAAAACACCCATTTTGGACAAAAAACAAAATTTGCAGCCTTTGCTGCATCTGTCAGTGTGCGATACATGCGTTAGATACTGGTGTTATATTCTGTTATAAAAAAAAAATATTTGGCCAAATAGTAAATTTGTGGCCTTGGCTGCATCGGTCAGTGTGAGATACAAGCTTGAAATACTGCAATAATATTCAGGGTTTAAAGGGAACCTGTCACCGGGATTTTGTGTATAGAGCTGAGGACATGGGTTGCTAGATGGCCACTAGCACATCCGCAATACCCAATCCCCATAGCTCTGTGTGGTTTTATTGTGGGGAAAAAAAGGATTTGATACATATGCAAATTAACTTGAGATGAGTCCTGTAAGTGACATAAGTCAGGGACAGGACTCATCTCAGGTTAATTTGCATATGTATCAAATCATTTTTTTTTTACACAATAAAAGCACACAGAGCTATGGGGACTGGGTATTGCGGATGTGCTAGCGGCCATCTAGCAACCCATGTCCTCAGCTCTATACACAAAATCCAGGTGACAGGTTCCCTTTAAAAAAAAAAGATATCTTTTTTGGCAATACCATACATCTAGTGCCTATGCTACATTTGTTAGTGTGACATACAAGCTAGAAATACTGCAATAATAATCTGGGTTAAAAAAAACAAAACAAGGGGGGGCGGAGCCAACGCCGGAAGGGAATGGTCGCAAGCGCCTGAGCTCTGCTACACAGACTCGTTCTCTACCTAGCCTACTTCAGCGTACCCGAATTAGGATGGTGAAAATAGGTAACCCCAAACCAGGGGACACCACCCGCCATCAGAAAAACCCGACTGGTGAGGGGGAAATGGATAAATTCATCAAGAAAGCCGCAGCAATATGCGTTGCAAAAGAATCCAAGATGGCGCCCGCTTCACACACCGAGGCTTCAAAAAGCGAACATGAGGCCTTGGACGTTGAGAGTGACACGGAAGAGTCAAGGAGTCACAGAGCCTCCCAATCTCAAGGAAATTTCTTAAAAAAACTCTCTCCAAAGCACTAGAACCGGTGGCGAATGAACTAGCCTCCCTCTGCCAGGATGTGAGACATATCGGGGGCAGAGTGGAGATGCTGGAAACTTCACAAGCCGCCATGCAGGAATGGCAAACAGCGGCTTCCCTTAGCCTGCAGAAATGCAAAGATCACCTCAATGCGGTCCACACAGCCTTGGAAGACCAGGAGAATCGTGGAAGGAGAAACAAACTCAGATTCCGCGGAGTTCCAGAATCCGTTTGCGCTTCTGAGGTATCATCTGCGAGCCAAGCCATCTGCGCAGACATATTGGGCCCAGATTATCCCTCGCAAATCATACTCGAAAGGGCTCACAGAGCTCTATGTCCTCAGCCATCTACCTCAGACCCCCGAGGGACATAATATGTCGCTTCCTCAATTTCCCAGATAAAGATGCGGTCCTATCCAAATCCCGCAACACCCCTGATGTTACGTTCCAAGTTGCAACTATCAACATCTACCAAGACTTAGCACCCATCACCCTAAAGAACGGACTGGCTTAGGAACCAAAAAGTACCTTACCGCTGGACCTTCCCTTTCGGTCTCACCTTTGCCTTTTATGGTTGCAGGCATAACATCCATTCCCACGCAGACCTAGACCAGATGTTCGATCACTTTGAGATAAAGCCAATGAGGATCGAGAATTGGGACTTCATACAAGATCTAACTTCTCTACCTGTGATCCCGAAACCAGTCCCATTCGAGATGAGAAGAACCCCAAAAGCCCAACGCCAGAAGAGGAAGAACTCGCCTCTAATTCCAAGAAAAATTAACTCGGATTACTCCTGACTTTGGCTCTTTATATCCTTACACCTTCACAAGTTGTTACGTCCTCCCTACTCTAGTTCACAGAAGAAAAGGTCTCACTTCCTCTATCTGTGACACTTCGGTGGACTTTGTTGTTCTCGTTTTTCTCAGCTCCAAGGAACAGTTTTTCTCAATCAGGGCTCATCAGTTTTCCTTGGCCACCCATGGATAAATTTGGAGCCACGGCTCCCCGCTTTCCCCTGGTATATCATACCTTGCTAGAGGTGTCCCCCCTACCCTCTGGCCATGACCTACAATAATGGTGCCAGGCTCTCTAATCCATCTTCACACCTGTTATAACTTCCCCCTTCCCCCTCCTCCCCCATCCCCCGCTCACAGCTCCCCTCCCCCATAATTTTATCCCATTTCGCCCCCGCCTTCCTACCCCCTCCCTCACCCCTCCTTGAGACTAATCAAAGAAATTGTTCTCTTTTATTTTCTTATCCATATTCCAATTAGGCAGTGTGTTAATCCAGATATTAAGCCTTGGCACAGTCGAGATCTTAGGTATACTGTCTTATCTAGCGGGTCCCAGTTAAGTGGGTGCCTGGGGCGGAGCCACCCGGGTTTTCCGGGTGACCCTGATAACAGATCCCAATCTACATGGTAGAGACAAGTTTCTCTAGTGGTTGAATTCCATTCTCCCCCTACTATTGTGTTTAGATATATTTTCTATTATTGTGATTGCCTCACTCATCTTGTTTGTTTTGTTCTGTATGTTCAAAGGTCACTGGAATAAGTCATGGAGAGAGTCATGCCATATCGATTCAGGTCAATGGAGTCATACTTCCAACTTAGGTCAGTTATGCTCCCTACTCATGCTCCTTACTCCCTTACAGCCACGCTAGCTTTGTGCTGCCTCTCATCTCACTCTCAATGGCTGACCTAAGAGTAGCATCTTACAACGTTCATGGCTTCAATTCGCCATCTAAGAGACGCCAAATATTTGGGGTGTTGAGGAGAGACAGGGCAAAGTCCTATTTCTTACAAGAGACACACTTGAAGATCAATCACTTCCCAAACCTCTCTTACTCCTATTACTCTCAGTGGTATCATTGCGGGTCCCCTTCTTCTAACTCAAAAGGAGTGAGTATTGGATTCAAGAGAAATGTCCCCTTCCTTTTAAAAGATCAAATTACTGACCCTGAATGAAGATACCTAATGATCAAAGGCACAATAGGTTCCCATACCTACACATTCATTAATGTGTATGCCCCTAACGTCAAGCAAATCCTCTGGCTCAAAAAAGCTTTGGTTATTGCAGATTCTTTCCAGGAAGGCATAACCTTATTTAGAGGCGATCTTAATGTGGCGGTAAATCCTCTACTTGACTCCTCCTCACATAAATCAGCCCATTCTCAAAGAGCTCTTAGCTCCCTTATCTCTAGACTGTGGAACTCCCATCTGATAGATACTTGGCGAACCCTCCATCCTGACGTTGTTGAATACACCTTTTATTCCTCAGCCCAGAATTCATACCAACGTCTGGATAATTTGTTTATTTCAAAAAAACATATCCAGTTATGTGCGGTGGCAGAAGTGGGTTCTTTTTTTCACGCCCCGATATACCTATCATTAGCAGCACCTCAAGCTAGGACCTCCAATAAACCTTGGTGCTTGAACGAATCCTTGTTGGGGGTCACCGAGACTAAAGAGCGTCTTTAGCTACTTCTTGACGAGTACTTCGCCCTTAATAACACACCAGACGTTTCTCATCAGACCGTATGGGATGCACACATTTATCTGACAGGTTAGATCATGTGGTATTTTTATAGAGCAGGTTGTCACGGACGCGGTGATACCTAATATGTATACCATTTTTTTTATTTATGTAAGTTTTACACAATGATTTCATTTTTGAAACAAAAATAATCATGTTTTAGTGTCTCCATAGTCTGAGAGCCATAGTTTTTGCAGTTTTTGGGCGATTATCTTAGGTAGGGTCTAATTTTTTGCGGAATGAGATGACAGTTTGATTGGCACTATTTTGGGGTGCATATGACTTTTCGATCGCTTGATATTACACTTTTTGTGATGTAAGATGACCAAAAATAGCGTGGTTAGGTCATGTAATATGTTTATAGAGTAACTTATTATGGACGCGGCAATACATAATATGTATACTTTTTTTTTATTTATGTAAGTTTTACACAATGATTTCATTTTTGAAGCAAAAAATAAAATTATGTTTTAGTGTTCCCATAGTTTTTTCAGTTTTTGGGCGATTATCTTGGGTAGAGTATGATTTTTGCAGGGTGAGGTGAAGGTTTGATTGGCACTATTTTGGGGTGCATATGACTTTTTGATTGCTTGCTATTACACTTTTTGTGATGTAAGGTGACAAAAAATTGTTTAATTAGCACAGTTTTTATTTTTTATTTTTTACAGTGTTCATCTGAGGAGTTAGGTCATGTGATATTTTTATATAGCCGGTCGATATGAATGCAGCGATACCAAATATGTATACTTTTTTTTATTTATGTAAGTTTTACACAATAACAACTTTTTTAAAACAAAAAAAATGATGTTTTAGTGTCTCCATATTCTGAGCCATAGTTTTTTTATTTTTTGAGCGATTGTCTCAGGTAGGGGCTAATTTTTTTGCGGGATGAGGTGACGGTTAGATTGGTACTATTTTGGTGGGCGTACACCTTTTTAATCGCTTGCTGTTGTACTTTTTGTGATGTAAGGTGACAAAAAAATGGTTTATTTAGCACAGTTTTTATTTTTTACGGTGTTCATCTGAGAGGTTAGGTCATGTGATATGTTTATAGAGCCGGTCAATACGCACGCGGTGATACCTAATATGTCTATTTTTTTTCCCCTATTTTTTACCTATTCTTTTTTTTACTTTATTTGGGGAAAGTGATGTTTTTGTTTATTTTTACTTGAAACTTTTAATTTTTTGGGGGAAAAACTTTATTTTTCCAACTTTTTTTTTCACTTTATTTTTTGTCCCACTTTGGGACTTCCACTTTTGGGGGTCTAATCCTTTACAATGCATTCCAATACTGGAATGCATTGGCTGTATGAATAATACTGTGTGTATTACTCATACAGCTTCCGGCCTGTAAGATCCAGGGGGCTGGATCTCACAGGCACGTCACAGGAATGCAGCAGCGGTGCCTCAGGAAGGCATCGCACTGCCTTCGTTGCCATCGGGTCCCCCCTACAGCCCCATGGAGACCCGATGGCACCGCCGCAGCCGCCACCTGCACCATAAAAAGCCGCAAACCGCAGGTCTGAATTGACCTGCGGTTTGCGGCGATCGCCGACATGGGGGGGTCACGGGACCCCCCCGCGCATTTAGCCGAGGTGCCTGCTCAATGATTTGAGCTGCGTGGCGGTGATCCGAAATATACAGGGCGTACAGGTACGCCCTGTGTCCTTAAGTACCAGGACATCAGGGCGTACCTGTACGCCCTGTGTCCTGAAGAGGTTAAATACAGCTTCGGCAAAGTTCTATCTTCGCTCTCAACCAATGTTATTTGCACACGGCAACAAAGCAACAAAATTCATGACCCAGAGGTTAAAGAAAAGGAAACTAGACAACTATGTACATAAAATCAGAACCCCCTCAGGCTCCCTGACTTATGACCCCACCCAAATCGCAACGCAATTTTGGAACTTCTACGAAGCTCTTTATAATATTGACTCTTCCCGACAAGCTTCTAACGACAATCAACTCAGTTCATCAATTAGCTCCTTTCTAGAGGGCTTAGCTCTCCCAAACCTATCAGAGGATGATAGATTATTACTTCAATCCCCCTTTACAAAGGAGGAACTCTTGGAGGTTATTGGTCATTCCCCCAAAGGAAAAAGTCCAGGTCCTGACGGCATCCCAACCCCCTACTATTCAGCATTCCATAATGCCCTGATCCCACACCTACTACCTGTCTATTATGCATCTCTAACTAACAAACCACATTCAGCAGACATGACCAAAGCACACATTATCCTCACCCCCAAGAGGGTAAAGACCACACTCAATGCCCTAACTACAGACCTATTTCCCTCCTCCACCTTGATTTAAAATTCTTAGCTAAAATGTTAGCAAACAGATTGGCAAAAATACTTCCCTCTCTTATTCATAGAGACCAGGTGGGCATTATCAAAGGCAGGGAGGGGAAAGACAATACCGCCAGAGTCCTGAATATTTTACACTACGTTAAAAAAAGATCCCTCCCCTAGTCCTTCTTAGCACTGATGCAGAGAAGGCCTTTGATAGAGTCAACTGGTCTTTCATGAAACAGGTCCTATCATCCCAAAATTTCCCGAGCTCCTTTTTTAAGTTTATTGATGCCATGTACTTCAACGCCTCCGCCTCTATCTCAGTTAATAGCACATTATCGTCCCCCTTTAATATTAGGAACGGCACTAGGCAGGGGGTGCCCTTTGTCTCCCCTCCTCTTTGTTCTAACCCTGGAACCCCTACTAAAGGCTATAAGACAAGACATAGATATCAAAGGAATTAAATTGGGCGATCAGGAGCACAAAACAGCGGCCTTTGCGGACGATTTACTAGTCATGATTAGCAACACTGAAAAAGCTCTTCCCCGGATTTATCAACTCCTAGAAAAATATGGCCTCTATTCTAATTTCAAGGTCAATCACAATAAATCTCTAGTCATTAGCTCCGGTCTTTCAGCCACTACCAAAAAACATTTAGCTCAATCATCCCCCTTCAACTGGTCGGCCCCACACCTGAAGTATTTAGGAGTCAAGATTAGCGCGGATCCCTCCCATTTGTTTTCTATGAACTACACTGCCCTTTTGACGGAAATCACAAAGACACTCAACAATTTGGATGTGCCCACACTTTCATGGTTTGGTAGGAAAAACATTTTAGCTTCATTAATCCTTCCCAAATTAACTTACTTACAACAGGTTCTCCCCATTCCGGTTCCCCGGCCTTTTTACAACAAGGTGAGATCCCTCTTCAGTTCCTATATATGGAATAAAAAGAAACCCTGCATATCATACAAAACACTGAGTAGAGAAAAATGGGTTGGTATTGCTCTACCTGATCCCGAAATATATGGGAAGGCAATTCTCCTTTCAAGAGTGATTGATTGTGTGAGGGCCCCGCCACAGAAATCGTGGGTCTCTATAGAGCAAGCACTTTTGGGTTCCTCCATTAGGACTTACCTGCTCGGCCATAAGATAGCTCAACCGCTACCTCCAGTCACCTCCCCCTTAATGAAAGCAACTTTTTCTGCCTGGACTTGGCTTCGAAAACACTCAACACTCAATTCCCTTTCCCTCTCAAATACTACAAGTTAGAGATATAATAAATGTCCCTCCTAGCGCTATGTTAGATAGTGTACAGAGTTGCTTAAAAACTCCACAATCTTACTGAGAAACCTCATTGATTTCCCCCATCCAATTTCTATAGCAGACTTGAGGGTCAAACTGAACTATTATTTCCCTAACACTACTCCCCTATACTTTTTACGCACATATCTTCAACAGAATGTCAAACAACAAGACCTTTTTCGCCTACAAGTCTGGCTGGAAAGTCTTTTTGACAATGTTCAGTCCCCACCTAAATTAATTTCTCAACTATATAACAGATTACGGTTCCCGGACACTTTCTTTACCCCAGGATGTTAGACTTTGGGAGAAAGACTTGAATCGTTCATTCTCCACACAGGAACTGGACATAATCTTGATTTCACCTCACAAGGCATCTAGATGCGTTAAAATACAAGAGAACAGTTACAAAGTGTTAGTCAGATGGTACAAGACCCCTGATAGAACTTGCCTGTACTCCAGGTCTGCCTCTGACACATGCTGGAGGTGCTCAAAAGCGAGAGGCTCCTTCCTACATATATGGTGGGATTGCCCTCCTTTACTGGATTGGTGGAAGCAGATTTTCTGGATAACCAAATTTGTGGGGCCTTGTTGCAACCTCATCCTGAAATTGCTCTCTTGAACCTCTATCCTACATCCTGTAGGATCCCTAATCTTGGCCTATATAGGCAATTGGTTAATGCGGCCAGATTTCTAATTCCTCACCATTGGCTCTCTTCTGACATTCCCTCCATAGAGCAATGGTTCGCCAAGGTCGATCAGATCTACAGACTGGAGGAAATTTCCTTCTGGGAAATTAGACTAATCCACAAATTCAATACCATCTGGCGAGCTTGGAAGACCCACAGGGGTTTTGGGAGGTGATGCAATGCTCGTAGATTTCACCTTCTACTTTAAATGTATTTAAGCATCCCTTAATTCAAACAAACATCCTTGTCATATCTTAGCACCCTTCACATGGACAGACAGCTGACTCTCTCCGGTAACATTCCAGAACTCTCTTCAATAAGAACGTAATAGCTTACATGTATCTTGTGACCTAACTTGACTCATACTCTTTGTTAACTTGATTGTTAATTTATTATTTTATTGGAGGTTTGTTTGTACCTCCACTATGCTCTTTTCATTCTGTACAAGTGCTTTTACACAATTAAGCTTTTGAAACACTAAAAAGCAAAAAAAAAAAAAAAATTCATATGGTAGTCAGGGATAAAGAGTAAACAGGTGGGAGTTTAAATCTCATTAAAAATAAGGGAAAATAAGAGCTCATTCAATGAATTCTGTTTCATTTTTAACTAGTTCAAGACCAAGCCATTTACCCCTCTTCATGCATTTTCCATATTTATATATATTTTTTAAGTACAGGCATACTTGAAAGCTATAATTTTTTATTTATTGTTGTTCTAACAAAATATGCTGTTGCCTTGTTTGGTGATATGATGCTATGAGGTTATTTTATTTTAGTATTTATTTGTTTTTATTTTTTATACTATACTAAAAATTAAGAAGGAAAAAAATAAAAATAAAATAAAACAAAACATTTTGGACAAAAAACAAAATTTGCAGCCTTTGCTGCATTTGTCAGTGTGACATACAAGCTAGAAATACTGCAATAATATTCTGGGTTTAAAAAAACACCCATTTTGGGCAAAAAACGAAATTTGCAGCCTTTGCTGCATCTGTCAGTGTGAGATACACGAGTTAGATATTGGTGTTATATTCTGTTATTAAAAAAACACCCATTTTGGGCAAGATCCTAAATTTGTGAAATATGAGGAGAGCGTCGAATAAGGGACGTGGCCCCGGTCGTGGTGCTGCTGGTGGAGCTCCTGTTGCAGGGAGAGGACGTGGTCCATCTGTGCAGCTACACGCACAAGTAAATTACCTTCCTCAGGTGAGAGTAGGCGACAGAAACTTCAGCAGTATTTGGTCGGGCCTAATGCGGCTCTACGAATGGTAAGGCCAGAACAAGTACAGGCGATAGTAGATTAGGTTGCTTACAGTGCCTCCAGTTCCTTTAAATTGACTCCCACCCAGTCTCCGGCTGAAAGATCAGAGTTGGCACCTGCAGCCCATATCCATCAGTCTTTCACCTCACCCTCTTGCAAATCAGTCAAGCAGTCTGAGCCCCAATTCATGCAGCAGTCTCTTCTGCTTTTTGATGACTCTGCTAGCAGGGTTTCCCAGGGCCATCCACCTAGCCCTGCACCAGAAGTGGAAGAGATTGAGTGCACTGATGCCCAACCACTTATGTTTCAAGATGAGTACATGGGAGGACCACCGCAGCACGTCTCGGATGATGACGAAACACAGGTGCCAACTGCTGGGGCTTTCGAAAGTGTGCAGACCAACAAGGAGGGCAGGGGTGAAGACTGGATGGAAGATGATGTGGAGGACGATGAGGTCCTCGACCCCACATGGAATCAAGGTCATGCGAGGGACCTGTGTAGTTCGGAGGAAGAGGTGGTGGTTGCACACAGCCACCAGCACAGCAGAAGAGGGAGCAGGGTGCAAAAGCAGAGTGGCCATCCTCTAGACAGTACGCCTGCTACTGCCCACGGCAGCAAGGGACCAAGCACACCAAAGCCAGCTCCAAGGAGTTCCCTGGCGTGGCAGTTCTTCAGACAATGTGCTGTGCAATCAGAGCAGTTCTTCAGACAATGTGCTGTGCAATCAGAGCCTGAAGCGAGGCATAAACGTTATAAACCTGAACACAACCTGCATGACCAGGAATCTAAGTGCAAAGCACGTGATGCAGTGGAGTAGACACCTCAAAAACCAAGAAAGGTCTCTTGCTCCTCCTGCTTCCTCTTCTGCTGCAGTCTCGGCCTCTTCATCCACCTCTGGAGTGACAGTGGCATCTGCCACCCTGCAAACAGAGGATCTGCCAGCAACACCACCACCTGGGTCACCACAAATCTCCACAATGTCCCACAGAAGCGTTCAGCTCTCCATCTCCCAAACACTGGAGCGGAAGAGGAAGTACCCTCCTACCCACCCACAATCCCTGTCCCTGAATGCTAGCATTTCAAAATTACTGGCATTTGAAATGCTGTCATTCTGTCTGGTGGAGACAGAGAGCTTTAGAAGCCTTATGTCGGTGGCTGTCCCACAGTACGTCGTGCCCAGCCACCACTACTTTTCAAGGCGAGCCATCCATGCCCTGCACAACCAAGTGGGGGACAAAATCAGGTGTGCGCTGTGCAACGCCATCTGTAGCAAGGTCCACCTAACTACGGATACGTGGACCAGTAAGCATGGTCAGGGACGTTATATCTAGCTAACAGCACACTGGGTAAATGCAGTGGCGGCTGCGTCTGAGGCGGATAGCAGTTTGGCGCATGTCCTTCCACCACCGAGGATTGCAGGGTGCTTCAGTTTGCCTCCTGTTGCTTGATCCTCCTACTCCGCTTCCTCATCCTCTACTGGCTCCTCATCTGGTCAGCGTAACACCTTCACCACCAACTTCAGCACAGCCAGGGATAAACGACCGCAGGCAGTTTTAAAACTTAGCTTTTTGGGGGAAAAAACCCCGCACCACGTAGGAGCTGTGGACCGATGAGTGGTTGGTGCCAGTGAGCCTCAAGCCCGGCCTGGTGATGTGCGATAATGGGCAAATCTCGTAGCAGCTCCGGGACTAGCCGGTTGGACGCACATCGCCTTTCCTTAAAAATTACCCCGATATGTCAGAGCTGCTTCCGAAAGTGCAGGCCGTCTGTGCGCGCTTTTGGCGTTATCACAGTGCTGCTGTTTGCCTATCAGCGATGCCTCATATGCGACGTGCCCACAAGGTGGAACTCCACCTTGCACATGCTGGCCAGACTGTGCGAGCAGCAGCAGGCGATAGTGGAGTTTCAGCTGCAGCACGCAGGGGTGAGTCGCTCTACGGAACAGCACCACTTCACCACCAATGACTGGGCCTCCATGCGAGACCTGTGTTCCTTGTTGCGCTGTTTCGAGTACTCCACCAACATTGCCAGTGCCGATAACACCGTTCTCAGCGTTACTATCCCACTACTATGCCTCCTTCAAAAAAGGCTTCTGGCGATGATGGAAGAGGATGTAGCACAGGAGGAGGAGGAGGAAGAGAGATCATTTCATAGGGTTTCCGGCCAGTCATTCACAAGTGGCTCCGAGGGGGGGTTCCTGCACCCACAAACGCCAGGTCCACAATTGTCCAACCAGGACACAGTTCTGGAGGATGATGAGGTGGAGGATGAGGAGGAGATGGAGGAGGAGGAACTATGTTCACTGCAGGGTGGCACCCAAATCAGCTAATGGCCATCACTGATTTTAGTAAGGCTTTTGACACTGTCCCACATAGAAGACTTATCAATAAACTGCAGTCATTGAGCATGGACTCCCATATTGTTGAGTGGATTAGGCAGTGGCTGAGTGACAGACAACAGAGGGTGGTAGTCAATGGAGAACATTTAAAACAAGGTCATGTTACCAGTGGGGTTCCACAGGGATCTGTACTGGGACCGATTTTGTTTAATATCTTCATAAGTGATATTGCAAAAGGCCTCGCTGGTAAGGTTTGTCTTTTTGCTGATGACACAAAGATAGGTAACAGGGTTGATGTTCCTGGAGGGAAACGCCAAATGTAAAAGGATTTAGGAAAACTAGAAGAATGGTCAGAACTCTGGAAACTGAAATTTAATGTGGATAAGTGCAAGATAATGCACCTGGGGCGTAAAAACCCAAAGGCAGAATATAGAATATTGAACACAGTCCTGACCTCAGTATCTGAGGAAAGGGATTTAGGAGTAATTATTTCAGAAGACTTAAAGGTGGGAAGACAATGTAATAGAGCAGCACGAAATGCCAGCAGAATGCTTGGATGTATAGGGAGAGGTATAAGCAGTAGAAAGAGTGAAGTGCTTATGCCGCTGTACAGAACACTGGTGAGACCTCACTTGGAGTATTGTGCGCAGTACTGGAGGCCATATCTCCAGAAGGATATAGATACTCTAGAGAGAGTGCAGAGAAGAGCTACTAAACTAGTACATGGATTGCAGGATAAAACTTACCAGGAAAGGTTAAAGGACCTTAATATGTATAGCTTGGAAGAAAGAAGAGACAGAGGGGATATGATAGAAACTTTTAAATACATAAAGGGAATCAACTCGGTAAAGGAGGAGAGCATATTTAAAAGAAGAAAAACTACCACAAGAGGACACAGTTTTAAATTAGAGGGGCAAAGGTTTAAAAGTAATATAAGGAAGTATTACTTTACTGAGAGAGTAGTGGATGCATGGAATAGCCTTCCTGCAGAAGTGGTAGCTGCAAATACAGTGAAGGGGTTTAAGCATGCATGGGATAGGCACAAGGCCATCCTTCATATAAGATAGGGCCGGGGGCTATCCATAGTTTACAGTATATTGGGCAGACTAGATGGGCCAAATGGTTCTTATCTGCCGACACATTCTATGTTTCTATGTTTCTATGTAATACAGAGGACACAGACGATACACCTCCCACAGAGGACAGCTTTTCGTTGCCTCTGGGCAGCCTGGCACACATGAGCGATAACATGCTGCAGTGTCTCTGCAACGACCGCCAAGTTGCCCACATTCTAACTTGTGCTGATTACTGGGTGGCCACCCTGCTGAATCCCCGTTACAAGGACAACTTACCGTCCTTAATTCCGTCACTGGAGCGTGATCGTAAGATGCACGAGTACAAGCGCACGCTGGTAGACGCGCTGCTGGTGGCATTCCCACCTGACAGCGGGGGCACAGTGGAAGCAAAAGTCGAAGGCAGAGGAGGAAGAGGTCGCCAACACAGCTGGGGCACCTCAGAAGGCAGGGTTGACATGGTCGAAATGTGAAAAAGCTTTGTCAGCATGCCACAACATCCAGCACCACCAGCCGATATGGAACGTTTTAGCAGGAGGCAGCATTTCAGCAACATCGTGGAGCACACAACTACACGTACTGAATGACGGGTCTGCCCCCTTCAACTTCTGGGTCTACAAATTGGGCACATGGCCTGAGCTTGCCCTTTACGCCTTGGAGGTGCTGGCCTGCCCTGCAGCCAGTGTATTGTCTGAATGTGTGTTTATCAAGGCATGGGGCATTATCACAGACAAGTGCAGCCGCCTGTCCACAGCCAATGTGGACAAGCTCACGTTCATAAAATGAACCAGTCATGGATCCCACAGGACTTGTCCACACCTTGTGCAGACTAGACATGTATACCGCCTTACCCAGCCATTGTTATACTACAGCGCAATTACTCATAGTTTTATTTTTGATATTTTCCACTCTTTTGGGGTGTACCCTAATAAAAAATAAAAATAAAAATTAAACCAAAAACCAGTGTTGGCTACCTCGTCTTTCTCCACCGCCACTTCCACCTACACCGCAACGTCCACCGCCTCCTCAACCCCCTACTTTATATGGACCTCCACCTCATACATCGAGATTATTTTTTGTTAATTTTTACGTATTTTATTTTATTTTATGTCATTTTACTCATTTGTCTGATACATTGTTGGGTTACATACACCAAATTTTTGGCTTTGATATACCCCTGCTCTACCTAATGGACAGGCTAATAAATGTCACTAATTTTTCTTACATTTTCAGGTGAAATTCACAAATTTTTGCTCTGATATACCCCTGCTCTACCTAGTAGTCAGGTTAATCAATTTCACTAATTTTTCTGTTACATAGTTGGGTGACATTCACTAATTTTTGGCTGTGATATACCCCTGCTCTACCTAGTGGACAGGTTAATAAATTTCACAAATTTGTCTGTTAAATTGTCGGGTGAAATTCACCAATTTATGGCTGTGATATACCCCTGCTCTACCTAGTGTTCAAGGAAATACATTTCACTAATTTGTCTGTTACATTCTTGGGTGACATTTTACCATTTTTGCCGTGAATAAACCCCTGCTTTTCATAGGTAACAGGGACCTAAATAGCAAAAAATCATCTGTTACATTGTCAGGTGACATTTTACCAATTTTGCCGTCGACAAACCCCTGCTCTGCATAGGTGACTGGGACCTTATTTTTTCTAAAATCGTCTGTTCCATTGGAGGGTGACATTAACCCATTTTTGCCGATGAAAAACCCCTGCTCTGCATAGATGACAGGGACTTAAATTTCTAAAATTCATCTTTAATTGGCCCTTTCATTTGATTCTTCTGCTTTAATAACTTGTCCCACATTTCAGCTCGATCACATTGCAGCCATTGCCCTCCTTTGGATGTGGTATCCCTTTCTCATGCTCCCTCTCTGCCGTGGAACCCTGATTCGCCGCTAACCGTGATCAACATGGTAGGCACATAAAAGAACATCGAAAGTTGATAGAGCAGATATCCAATTGGATCGTGAACATCACGGGGACATGCAACATGGTGGAGCAGTATGTGTGCACACCAGTGCAAGATCCAGAGCCTGGTCTCGGGAGGGGCACTTTCAGATTATTTTCTGTCCGCCGCCACAAAACAATGGTGCTTATAGAACAGACTACACAGTGTAGGGTATATGTGTATAACAAACATATTTCACATGAAAACTTACAATTACTTGACTTGGCCCTTGGGGATCTCGGACACCACTTCAACACTTTGACCGGTGTGCTCGGTGGAGCTGATGTGTTTTATCCTAATGAGAAAGATTTCATAATAAGGATTTGGAGAAGGGGCAGAGGAATAGCAGAGCAGCGAGATGCTGGTGCTTCTACTAGGGGGTCATACCATGGGGGAGTAATAAAGCCCACCATAATGCCCCCCCAGTAGAAATAATTCTCCTTATAATGTGACAGTGCAAAAAATACCCCCTTGTAATGCCCCCAGGTGAGCTAATGTCCCCATAGTGCCCCCATAATGTGCCAGTATAAAATACCCCTATATAGTGCCCCCAGTAAATGCTCCCATAGTGCTCCACACCCTCCTTCCTCCTAGTGCCCCCCATAATGTACCAGTATAAAATGCTCCAGTAGATGCCCTCAGTGTCCCCCATAATTTGCAAGTATAAAATACCCCTTCTTAGTGTCCCCCGTAGATGACCCCATAGTACTCCTCTCCCCCCTTCCCCATAGTACCCACCATAATGTATCCCAGTATAAAATTGTACTGTACAGAGCGCCCCATATAAAATATCCCTTCTTTGTGGCCTCAGTAGATGCCCCTATAGTGCCCCCAATCATGTGCCAGTATTAATATCAGCACCCCATGTGCCAGTATTAATAACATCCCCCCATGTGCCAGTATTAATAACAGCCCCCCATGTGCCAGTATTAATAACAGCCCCCCATGTGCCAGTATTAATAACAGCCCCCCATGTGCCAGTAATAACAGCCCCCCCATGTGCCAGTAATAACAGCCCCCCATGTGCCCGTAATAACAGCCCCCCATGTGCCAGTAATAACAGCCCCCCCCCCCCCGTGCCAGCAATAACAGCCCCCCATGTGCCAGTAATAACAGCCCCCCATCTGCCAGTAATAACAGCCCCCCATGTGCCAGCAATAACAGCCCCCCTGTGCCAGTAATAACAGCCCCCCTGTGCCAGCAATAACAGCCCCCCTGTGCCAGTAATAACAGCCCCCCCGTGCCAGTAATAACAGCCCCCCCCTGTGCCAGCAATAACAGCCCCCATGTGCCAGTGATAACAGCCCCCCCTGTGCCAGTAATAACAGCCCCCCCTGTGCCAGTAATAACAGCCCCTCCTGTGCCAGTAATAACAGCCCCCCTGTGCCAGTAATAACAGCCCCCCCCGTGCCAGTAATAACAGCCCCCCCCTGTGCCAGTAATAACAGCCCCCCCCCCCCCCTGTGCCAGTAATAACAGCCCCCCATGTGCCAGTAAAAGTATTGTAAATAAAAAAACCACAAAAAAAACACATACTTACCTCCATGTCAGCGATGCGATGCAGGCCTCTTCCGGCCTGTGTCCCGCGCTGTACAGCTCAGGCGGCGCAATGACGTCATCGCGCAGCCTGCGCCGGCCTAGTGCCTGCAGCCTATCAGAGGAAGGGAAAGGAACACGCCTCTCCATCCCCTGCCTCAGCACAGCCATCTGTATCGCTGTCCTGAGGACGGCGATACAGATGACTATGGAGATGAGCGCTTCCACAATGGAAGGGTTCATCTCCCTGTGCCCCGCCGCCGCCAGCTCGGGGGGGGAATTGTCCCGTTGCCCCCCCTGGATCGGCCACTGGTGCACACGCCTACACGTACTGACTGATGGGTTCTATCCCTTCAACTTCTGGGTCTCCAAATTGGGCACATGGCCTGAGCTTGCCCTTTACGCCTTGGAGGTGCTGGCCTGCCCTGCAGCCAGTGTATTGTCTGAACGTTTGTTTAGCATGGCTGGAGGGGGTTATCACAGGTTATATTTCCCAATGTTTTGGGGTTTACCCTAAGGCCTCATGCACACGACCGTTCCGTTTTTTGCGGTCCGCAAACCGCGGACCCGCAAAAGTTGAAGCCGCCCGTGTGCCTTCTGCAATTTGTGGAATGGAACGGGCGGCCCATTGTAGAAATGCCTATTCTTGTCCGCAAAATGGACAAAAATAGGACATGTTCTATTTTTTTTGCGGGGTCGCGGAACGGAGCAACGGATGCAGACAGCACAGAGAGTGCTGTCCCCGCATCTTTTGCGGCCCTATTGAAGTGAATGGGTCCACACCCGAGCCGCAAAAACTGCGGCTCGGATGCGGACCCGAAAAACGGTTGTGTGCATGAGGCCTAATTTAAACAAAAAAATATATAATTTATTAAAACCAAAAACCAGTGTTGGCTACCTCCTCCTCCTTCACCGCCGCTTCCACCTACACCGCCACATCTACTGCCTCCTCAACCTCCTACTCCATATGGACCTCTTCCTCCTAGATCAAGATTATTATTTTTTATTTTTGCATATTTTATTTTAAGTCATATCCCTATCCACATTTGTTTGCAGATCACTTGACATGCTCTGAACCACATTTTGATGCCGTTTGCAGCCCTCTAGCCCTTTCCATGACTATTTTAGAGCCATTTTAGTGCTCCAAAGATCGGTTCCCCATTGATTTCAATGGGGTTCGGGGTCAAGTTCGCATCAACTCGAACTTTTTTTGTGAAGTTCGGCCGAACCCGTCGAACCCGAACATCCAGGTGTCCGCTCAACTCTAGTCCGCTCAAACCACAATATAACAGCAGTATTTAATGTTTGCATTGGACTGTCAGAAATGCATCAAAGGCCGCAAATGTAGTGTATTGCACAAAATAGGTGTTTTTTTCAAACCACAATATAACAGCACTATTTAACGCTTGCATTGGACTGTCAGAAATGCCACAAAGGCCGCAAATATAGTGTCTTGCACAAAATGGGTGTTTTTTTAAACCCAGAATATAACTGCAGCATTTAAAAGGAACCTGTCACCTCTACTATGCTACCCTCACCGAGCGTTTCTAAATGTTCATTGTGTTACCCTAAACATATAAATTACACTTTTAATTTCATTTGCAGACGAATTCAATAAGTATTATGCATTTTTGTACTTCCAGCCTTTTATGCCAATTAACATAAAAGAGTGATATCTTACTTGTGTGACCAGAGAAGAGTCATATTTTCAAGCTCTGACTTATCTCAGGTTAATTTGCATATGTATCAAATCGTTTTTTTTCACACAATAAAAGCACACAGAGCTATGGGGACTGGGTATTGCTGATGTGCTAGCAGCCATCTAGCAACCCATGTCCTCAGCTCTATACCCAAAATCCAGGTGACAGGTTCCCTTTAAAGCTTGTATTTGACTGTCACAAATGCAGCAAAGGCCCCAAATGTAGTGTCTTGCACAAAATGGGTGCTTTATTAAAACCAGAATATAACAGTGGTATTTAACGCTTGTATTGGACTGTCACAAATGCAGTGCAGGGCGCAAATGTACTTTTAAATTCTTCAGGACACAGGGCGTACAGGTACGCCCTTATGTCCTGGTACTTAAGAACACAGGGCAGGGCGTACCTGTACTCCCTGTGTATTTCTGATAACCGCCGCCCGGCGGGCGGTGATCGGAGGCTGGTGCCTGCTCAAATCAATGAGCAGGCACCTCAGCTAAATGCGCGGGGGGGTCCTGTGAAAAAAAAAGTTTCAAAAATAACGTTTTCCCCCCAAAAAAATAAAAGTTTCCAGTAAAAATAAACAAAAATGTCATTTTCCCCAAATAAAGTAAAAAAAAATTGGTAAAAAATAGGGGAAAAAAAAGTAAAATAGTGCCAATCAAACAGTCATCTCATCCCTCAAAAAATTAGACCCTACCTAAGATAATCTCCCAAAAACTGAAAAAACTATGGCTCTCAGAATATGGAGACACTAAAACATGATTTTTTTTTTTTGTTTCAAAAATTATATTATTGTGTAAAACTTACATAAATAAAAAAATGTATACATATTAGGTATCGCTGCATCCGTATCGACCGGCTAGATAAAAATATCACATGACCTAACCCCTCAGATGAACACCGTAAAAAAAATTAATAAAAACTGTGCTAAATAAACCATTTTTTGTCACCTTACATCACAAAAAGTGTAATAGCAAGCGATCAAAAAGTCACACGCACCCCAAAATAGTGCCAATAAAAGTCATCTCATCCCGCAAAAATTTTACCCTATCAAAGGTAATCGCCCAAAAACTGAAAAAATTATGGCTCTCAGACTATGGAAACACTAAAACATGATTGTTTTTGCTTCAAAAATGAAATCATTGTGTAAAACTTACATAAATAAAAAAAAAGTATACATATTAGGTATTGCCGCGTCTGTGACAACCTGGTCTATAAAAATACCACATGATCTAACCTGTCAGATGAATGTTGTAAATAAAAAAATATATAAACGGTGCCAAAACAGCAATTGCTTGTTACCTTGCCTCACAAAAAGTGAAATATAGAACAATCAAAAATCATATGTACCCTAAATTAGTACCAACAAAACTTCCACCCTATCCCTTAGTTTCTAAAATGGGGTCACTTTTTTGGAGTTTCTACTCTAGGGGTGCATCAGGGGGGCTTCAAATGGGACATGGTGTAAAAAAAAACAGTCCAGCAAAATCTACCTGCCGTGTGCTTGTACAGCGGTTTACGACCACATATAGGGTGTTTATGTAAACTGCAGAATCAGAGCCATAAATATTGAGTTTGGTTTGGCTGTTAACCCTTGCTTTGTAACTGGAAAAAAATATATTAAAATGGAAAATCTGCCCAAAAAGTTAAATTTTGAAATTGTATCTCTATTTTCCATTAATTCTTGTGGAACACCTAAAGGGTTAACAACGTTTGTAAAATCAGTTTTGAATACCTTGAGGGGTGTCGTTTCTAGAATGGGGTCATTTTTGGGTGGTTTCTATTATGTAAGCCTTGGAAAGGGACTTCAGACCTGAACTGGTCCCTAGAAATTGGGTTTTTGAACATTTCAGAAAAATTTCAAGATTTGCTTCTAAACTTCTAAGCCTTGTAACATCCCCAAAAAATAAAATATCATTCCCAAAATGATCCAAACATGAAGTAGACATATGGGGAATATAAACTAATAACTATTTTTGGAGGTATTACTATGTATTATAGAAGTAGAGAAATTGAAACTTGGAAATTTGCAATTTTTTAAAAACATTTGGTAAATTTGGTATTTTTTTATAAATAATTTTTATTTATTTTTTACTTCATTTTACCAGTGTCATGAAGTACAATATGTGATGAAAAAACTATCTCACAATGGCCTGGATAAGTCAAAGCGTTTTAAAGTTATCAGCACTTAAAGTGACACTGGTCAGATTTGCAAAAAAATGGCCAAGTCCTTAAGGTGAAATATGGCTGTGTCCTTAAGGAGTTAAGAAAAAAAAAATTAAAATAATTTATCCCCACAGAATCTAACAGATGGATTTACCTGAATTGTACTTTACTGAAAAAAATGTGAATATGTCACCCTCTAGGTCCCTGAACTCACAGAACGATTCCCTATATTATTTTGCCTATCCCTGGCACATATGCAGTGCAGGTGCACCTAAAAAATGGATATATGTTGCCCACTGAACTAAAAGAACAGGGTTAAATTATTGTCCCTGGCACATATGCAGTGCTGGTGCACTGAACTTGCACAAAATGGCCGCCGACGCCCACCTAACTAACAGACGGATAAAACTTATTTTTCTGTGTCACTGGGCTCAGGGCAGTGCAAAAAAATGTTGCACTGCACCCACAAAACACAATTGCTGTAGATCGCAGAGTTAACAAGTTCTGATAACAGATAGATTCTTTCCTATTCTCTCCCTCACACCAGCAGCATCCTCTCCCTACACTAGTAACAGCAGAGTGACGTGCAGCGCTACGTGACTCCAGCTTATATAGAGGCTGGGTCACATGCTGCACTGGCCAATCAAAGCCATGCCATTAGTAGGCATGGCTGTGATGGCTTCTAAGGGCACACGAGTTAAATGCTTGCTGATTGGCTGCTCTGCAGCCTTTCAAAAAGCGCCAATAAATCCCCAAACACCGAACTCAAACTTTTACTGAAAAGTTCGGGTTTGGGTCCTGGGTCCAAAACTCCTAAAGTTCGGTACGAACCCAAACTTTACAGTTTGGGTTCGCTCAAGCCTAATTACTTTTCTTAGTTTTTCCTTGTCAGCTGATTTGACATAATGGCTAATCCTATAAACTTCATACATGATCTGGCTGATTACAGTCACCTATTTATACTATATTTCCATTGCTGTGCACCTCAGAAAAAACACTGTTCTGTTGAAATATAGGTGATGAAACTCGCAATCCTAGTCCTATTTTTATTCACATTAAAATTAGCAGCTGAAAACAATTTTTTATTAATGAGACCAGGAAGTAGGGTGCTGTCACACGTTCAGGTTTTTGTAATGAAGTTTGTGAAGCCAAAACCAAGAGGGGATTGGTCCTACATGTTTCTCTCTTTAACAGTATGATTCACTCCTAATTATGGCTTCAAAAGGTGCATTGAAAACCCTGAACAAGTGGCAACACCATTTTTGTTCACTGTTCTCTAATACAATTTAAATATATAGATTTTCCATTTAAAGGGGCTGTCCTTTTACTACATATTATCCTCTATCCTCAGAATATGGGATGCATGATAGCCTGGTATATGACTGCTGTGGTCCCTGTCGATCACTAGAACAGAGGCCTGGGTTCCCCTATTTGAATGCAGTGGCAGACAGGCATGCACACTTCTTCTCCATTTAACTCTATGGGGCTGCCAGAGATAGCCAAGCACTCTTCATTAGCTTTCTCCTGCAGAGTTGAATGGAACAGCAACACACATGTGTGTCTATGAAACCTTGGGAACACAGCAGGGGCCACAGCAGTCGGACCCCCATCCATCAGGGACTTTCCCTCTACTGTTAATAGGAGATAATTTGTTGTAGTGGGTATCCTCTGTAAATTTATAGGGGCTTATTTATGAACTCATATATACAACCTTTGTGGAATATATCAGTTGCAGATTTTGTTGCGCATCATTTTGCAGCAAAATCGGTGACTTTTCCCCACTCACACCACTTTCTGACAGATTGAGAAAAGGGGGCATGATGTGGGCTGGGAAGAGGGCAGGCTCATTTATCATTTTCTATGCTAGTTTTTGGCATAGAAATGCCTTAAATCTACACCAGCAAGGGAGCTTGTAACGGTCACGTCCACACACACACAGGGGGAAGGGTAGTGACCACTGCGCTCCACCCTCACCCCTGGCCCTGCCTACTTGCCTCACGAGTCCTGATGACAGGGGACAACTGGACGGCAGTCCCTAACTTAGGATATGTGCAGGGAAGACAGACAAGACAAAATACGGAACATGAACGGACCGGGTCAGAACCAAGAGAGCTACGCAGTACAACGGATTAAGCAAAGAATGGTCAGGAGAAGCCGGGGTCAAATACCAGGAGAGTAGCGAAGTACAAGAGGAGTCCTAAGAGAGTAGTCAGGTGGGAGCCGAGGTCACAATACCAGGATGTATGCGCAGTACAGGAGGAGCAGGCAGAGGATCGTCAGGGAACAGGATCAGGTAAATATTCAGTAGTCCAACAAATAGCCAGGAACCTAGAAATTAACAGGCAACCTGTAGCCAGCAGGCTGCCTGTATTTATAGTGGGGAGTGAGGGTCATGTGACGTGGCCAGCGTCACATGACCGACAGACCAACCAGTCGAGCACCGAGTGATCAGCTCGGCGCTCAAGGCAGACTAGGAGCAGGGAGCCACCCAGCTAGTAAAGCCGCCCTGGGAATGAGGTCAAACACAGAACCTCATTCCAAAAGCTAAGCAACAGTTCTGCGGGCAATGGGGGACCGAGTGCACCTTCGGAACCCCGTGACAGAGCTGCTGTAGATTTAAGTCTGTCACACAGCCTGCTGGAGAAAGTGCCAAAATAATGTAGAGACCTGCTGGAGGAAGAACCTAACTTTGGCGCTTCCTCCAGCAGCACAGACTTAATAAATGAGCCCCATAGTCTAGTCCTACATACATGTAATATGGCATTCCTAAACTGTTATGGATGCATTTCATACACTACCTCTGTGAACCTCTATCACATGTCTGTTAGGGATGAATACCATATTCGCTAAGAAAATATAACAAGTCATATGAAGTACTTATTGGTCTATGATATGAATATGTAGAGACTCTTTATGCTACCATTCATGTTCCTTATAAAATTAGACCTCATGTATGGACCCTTTGAGTAATTAATAACCCACCCAACTTTTTCAGAGGGGTAGCTTTTGGGTATGTATGTAGTTGCACTCAGGTCTTGGTGTTCTTTGCAACTAGGTCTATTCCATTAAGGGACATATAGAACTGATCAAGTGAGTCCCTGGAACCTTGCCAGATAAGGAAGATATCAGCTACTGTATGTATCACCACCACCCAAAAACCTGCCTGAAGTAGGGAGACACATAGACGCAATATTCCTCAAAGAAGGTCATGTAGATATTATACATGGGCACCATGTTGGACCCTCTATCCTGTGGAATACCCCTCTATCCTGGGATACCCCTTTAACCTCCTAGGTGTGGCACTGCAGGGAAATTGTCTGTGAATCCAGAGGGGGGGGAATCAGCTATCTGATTTTGAGTTATCTAGGAGTAGCAGCTATATAAACAACTAAAAAGTTTGCAAGTATACGGGTGTTTGTTCGCAAGTGTGTGACTGTGTTTGTCTAAAGTCTGTGACTTAAGATGTCACTTTAGATTTGGCGACCTACGGAGGGGACTACATAAATTCAGTTGTTTAAAATTTTTGTTGTATTTTGTTATTGCATTTTTCCTTATTTGTCTTTTCTTGTGAAATCCCCATTAACAAGTATGTGCTCCATGATTGATATGGCAGTCCAGTACACATCTTGTGCAATGTATGCAGTGGAATAGCCATTTGAGGGTGCATAGCTTTGTGCAAAATGTGAGCAAATTGCACGTTTGGAATCCCAGTTCCTGTATCTAAATGAGCAAATTTCAACTCTGAGATGCGTTGGCAATATGGAAAAGTGTTTGCTGCTCACTGAGCAGACACTCTATGGGGTAGATGAGGGGGAGGGTGGTAGCATGGAGGATCAGTGAGATAGCTATCTTGACAACAGTTAGAAAGCTGGGTAGAGGGAAGAGTGCCAGGGAGGCTACCCCGGATCTGACACACCCCAACAATTTTGCAAGGTTGGTGGTTGAGAAAGATGTTAGTTCAGGGATGGCACTGCTGCAGGAAGACCCTTCCTCTGCCAGCCCAAGGAATATCAGCTTCAGTATGCATGGGACAAGGGGAGCAGGGCAGACCAGATAGGTGCTGGTAGTGGGAGACTTGATCATTAGGGGTACAGATGGGGTGATCTGTCACAAAGACTGCAATGATCGAGTGGAGTGTTGTATTCCTGGCACTTGAGTTCGGCATACAGTATCACAGATCGGGTTGATAGTTACTGGGAAGGGCTGGTGAAGACCCAGAGGTCATGGTCCACATTGGAAGCAATGACAAAGTTAAAGATACAGTAGGTAGAGGGTCCTTAGGGAATCTCAGGGACTTAGGTTGCAAGCTAAGGGCAAGGACTTCAAAGGTAATATTTTTTTAAATACTACCAGTACCACGAGCCACACCAGACAGCTGGAGATTAGGGAGGTAAACAAGTGGCTCAAGAACTGGTGTAGGAAGGCTACAAGTTGTATTGTATGGATAAGCTGCACCACAATGAGAAAGATGCAGCTGTTAGGGGAGAAGATATCTAGAAGGTTAGAGGAATGTTCAAACAAGGGACTGTAGGGGGAGGGTAATTACATTATAGGAGGGGAAGATAGTCCAGATAGTGACCTAGGGCAAGGTAATGGAAGTGGCTGTTAACATATAGGGTTATAGTTTGTTTAGAAAGGACTGTAAAAAAAATGGAGAGGGGGAGGGCTTTTCCTATATTTGAAGTCCTGTCTAAAGCCTACACTCCAGGAAGCAAAGGAAGAAAATGAACATGTGTAATCATTGTGGGTAGCAATACATGGAGGCAAAAACCATGATAAAATACTGATAGGAGTTTGTTATAAGCCACCAAATTACCAGATACCACAGAAAATCTACTATTAAGGGAAATACATGAGGTGGCAAATCATAATGAGGGCATTATTATGAGGGACTTCAACATCCCATATATAGACCGGGAAACAGAGACCTGTGGAGCTCACAAAGGAAATCAGTTCTTGGCAAACACCAAATACAATTAACTTTGCCGGCCATACTGGACTAACTGGATTAACTAATTGACCTGACAGAACAGATAGTCAGGTTTGGAGTCACCTGGGGAAATAGTGACCATTAATTTATACCTTCCAATTTTGATTCAAAGGAGTGTTTTTTTGGGGGAGGCAAAAAAAACACTGAACTTCCAAAAAGCATAATTTGAAAAAATTAAGAGGCTGCCACCATGTCCCCAAAAATAAAAATGTAGCCACAAAATAAGATTGTGAGAGGCACATACCTTATGGAAAAAAAATTGTGAGGAAGAAGAAAACAACAATGTGGATAAATAAAAGTGTAAAGGGGGCAATAAATGACAAAAGGAAAGCATTCAAATCACTAAAACAGAAAGATAGAGAGGGAGTACTGAAACATTATAAGAAAAAAAATATAATATGTAAAAGACAGATAAAAGCAGCCAAGCTGGAGACTTAGAGTAAAAGAGACTTAGAGTAAAACTCACCCTAAAATGTTCTTTAATTGTATAAATGGTAAAAAGTTTAAACAAGAATGTGTTGGCCCTTTAAGGAGTGACGAGGGAGAAGTTGTAGAGGGTGTGAAACAGTGACAGGTCTCATGCAGGTTAGAGGCATAGAAGGGGTGCATAGTACGGTCCACACCCCTATTCCACCACAGGTAAGACCAGCTGGAGGTACTCAAAGGCTTATAAACAACCCTCAGGGTATCAGGAGAGAGAGAGTGTTTTGTGAAGCAGAGGCCTACAGATGCTCTGTGTGTGGTCTCAGTCAGGAGGACTGAGGGGCCACAAGGCTTTAAATAGCCT
This sequence comes from Bufo bufo, assembly GCF_905171765.1. Classification (NCBI taxonomy): domain Eukaryota; kingdom Metazoa; phylum Chordata; class Amphibia; order Anura; family Bufonidae; genus Bufo; species Bufo bufo. The sequence continues at coordinate 561,341,516 of NC_053392.1, read as the reverse complement.
GGAGTTTGGGGCAGATACTTCTGTCCAAACCCAGCTATGGCAGAACAGTTAAGTACTTTTCCCACTTACCACAGCCCGAGCTGAGCTCTGGCAAAACAGATGGTTAAAGTATCTGCTCTTTCTGAGCTCAATTGTATACAGATACCTTATCAGTGATTTATAGCATTTTCTGCATAAATGTGTATATACATAGATAACTGACACTCGCTGATAATACTTCCCTGTGTACAACTGAACTGAGAAAAATGTAAATGTATATATTACAGGTTTTACTGAATCTTTTTCCCACAAAACTATGTCAATCTTCTCAGGTACTCCTGTGCTATAACATGCTCTTGTGAAAGGTTCTCTTTAAAAAGGCTATGGACATCTTTGGGGCAATTTTGTTTTTCTGATTGAATATTACTTATTTTGGGCTAAAAAGCATTTTAATTGGCCTTGATGAAACATTTTCAGCAGTTTTTGTGATACATGCACTTAAAGGTTAATTTATTTACAGACTGTCCCTCCTGAGTTCTGTCAGTTGAAGGCTCATGTAGGGTGCTTATCTCTGATCACGTGATCACTAAACACTCATTTTAGTCATATTTTTATCAGTGTGATAAGTGTTTAGTTATAATGGGTGTTTATGAGGTCAGGAGATCACAGATAAAAGCTCTACATGAGCCATCAGCTGATGGAACTGAGGAGGGACAGCCTGCAAATAAACAGATTTTTAACCGCACGTATCACAAAAACTGATGTAATAGTTAAATAAAGACCAAATTAAAATGAATTTTTAGTAAAATGCAATCATATAAAAAAAATTGCCAACTGCCACTTTTGACACATCCATCAGACATACTGTAAGTATCAAATCAATCTGGCAGCTGGGACCACCATGAACTTGAGAGTTATAGCCGTAATTTTCCCTGGAGATATGGCTGAAAATTCATTGAATGTTCACCTCTTCATTGAAATCAATCAGAGCTACCAGAATATGGGAGGGGAAAAACTTGAAGGATTCTATAACTACGTACAGTAGAACTTCTAGAATTTCAATGGAAAGGAATGCATTAAATCCGCAGTTTTTCTCTCCATGGATACAAATTGACCTGGATGTCACAATTCTTGAGATTTGCAAGGATTCCAGTTGCTCCATCTATTAGACACATCATATCTCTAAGTGATATATGCACCAGTACAAAAACTACCCCCAGATAATGTGCATCAGTGCAAATACCCCCTTACAGTGTGCGCCAGTACAAAAAATACCCCCTTATATTGTGCGTCAGTACAGATCAGACCCTTATATCACACGTCAGATCAGACCCCCATATTAGATATTCAAATCAGACCTTCATAAGAGATCCTCAGATTAGACCCCTATATCAAACCTCATACGAGACCCTCATCAGGCCTTCATGTTAGACCCCCCATATTAGACCTTAGATCAGATCCACTTTAGACCTTCATCTCAGCCCCCCCAATATCAGACCTCAGATCATATCTAGGGTTGAGCGAACCCGAACTGTAAAGTTCGGGTTCGTACCGAACTTTAGGATTTTTTGACCCCGGACCTGTACCCGAACATTTCTGTAAAAGTTTGGGTTCGAGTTCGGTGTTCAGCAATTTAATGGCACTTTTTGAAAGGCTGCAGGGCAGCCAGTCAGCAAGCTTTTAACTCGTGTGCCCTTAGAAGCCATCACAGCCATGCCTACTAATGGCATGGCTGTGATTGGCCAGTGCAGCATGTGACCTAGGCTCTATATAAGCTGGAGTCACATAGCACCGCAAATCACTTTGTTCTTACTAGTGCAGGGATAGGATGCTGCTGCTGTGAGTGAGAGAATAGGAAATAATCCATCTGATATCACATCACGACTTGTTGTTAACTGTTTTGAGGGTGCAGTGCAACATTTTTGTACCCTGCCCTGAGCCGAGTGACACAGAAAAATACGTTTATCCGTCTGTTAGTTAGGTGGGCGTCGGCGGCCATTTTGTGCATGTTCAGTGCACCAGCACTGCATATGTGCCAGGAATAATAATTTAATCCTGTTCTTTTAGTTCAGTGGGCAACATATATCCATTTTTATGTGTCAGGGGAAGGGAAAATAATATAGGTAATCCGTCTTAGAGTTCAGGGACCCAGGGGTGACATATTCACATTTTTTTCAGTAAAGTACAATCCAGTTAATCCATCTGTTATAAATAATTTGTCCCCACAGAATCATTATTCATTTTTTTTTGCTAAAAAGTACATTTGCGCCCGGTTAAATCCATCTGTTTAATTGTGGGTGAAAACATCATATATTTTTTTCCATAAAGTACCTTTGCGGCCTGCACTGCAAATCTGATAGTGAAATATAATCAGTAATCCATCTTTTTCACTGTGGGTGAAAAATTATTATTTATTTTGCCAGAAAGTACCTTTGTGGCCTTTACTGCATTTCTGACAGTCCAATACAAGCGTTAAATACTGCTGTTATATTCTAATATAAAAAAACCACCCATTTTGTGCAAGATACTATATTTGCGGCCTTTGCTGTATTTCTGAGAGTCCAATACAACCGATAAATGCTGCTGTGATATTCTGGTTTTTAAAAAAAACACCCATTTTGTGCAAGATACTACATTTGCAGCCTTTTGCATTTCTGTCAGTCCAATACAAGCGTTAAATACTGCTGTTATATTCTGGCTTTAAAAAAACACCCATTTTGTGCAAGATACTACATTTGCGGCCTTTGCTGCATTTCTGACAGTCCAATACAACCAGTCAATACTGTTGTTACATTGTTGGTTGACAAATTCACATTTTTTGTGACCGTGAAGTAAATGTATAAAATTTTGCCTGTCACACTGTTGTGTGACCTCAAGAAATTTTTCCTCTTTATGACACCAGCACCGCCTTACTCTCAGTGAAATTAATTGTTGACTATTGGCGGTTACCTTGTCACCTGACATAAACCATCTGTTAGTTTGGTGGGTGAACGCAAAGAATGGTGAGAGCGTCAAATAAGGGACGTGGTCCTGGTCGTGATGCTGCTGGTGTTGGTGGAGCTCCTGTTGCAGGGAGAGGATGTGGTCGATCTGTGCCAGCTACACGCACAAGTGAAACACCTTCCTCAGGTGCGAGTAGGTGACAGAACCTTCAGCGTTATTTGGTAGGGCCGAATGCGGCTCTACAAATGGTGAGGCCAGACCAAGTACAGGCGATAGTAGATTGGGTGGCTGACAGTGCCTCCAGTTCCTTCACATTGTCTCCAACCCAGTCCCTTGCTGAAAGATCAGAGTTGGCACCTGCAGCCCATGGCCATCAGACTTTCACCTCACCCCCTTGCAAATCAGCCAAGCAGTCTGAGCCCCAAGTCATGGAGCAGTCTCTTCTAGCAGGGTTTCCCAGGGCCATCCACCTAGCCCTGCCCCAGAAGTGGAAGAGATTGAGTGCACCGATGCCCAACCACTTATGTTTCAGGATGAGTACATGGGAGGACCACCAAGGTACGTCTCGGATGATGACGAAGTACAGGTGCCAACTGCTGTGGCTTTCGAAAGTGTGCAGACTGAGAAGGAGGGCAGGGGTGAAGACTGGGTGAAAGATGATGTGGAGGTCGATGAGGTTCTCGACCCCACATGGAATCAAGGTCATGCGAGCAACCTGTCTTGTTCGAAGAGGCGGTGGTCGCACAGGGCCACCAGCACAGCAGAAGAGGGAGCAGGGTGCAAAAGCGGAGCGGCCGTCCCCTAGTCAGTACGCCTGCTACTGGCGACGGTACCAAGGGACCGAGCACACAAAAGCCAGCTCCAAGAAGTTCCCTGGCGCGGCAGTTCTTTAGACAATGTGCTGACGACAAGACACGAGAACCTGAAGTGAGGCATAAATGTTCTCAACCTGAGCACAACCTGCATGACCAGGCATCTAAGTGGAGTAGACACCTCAAAAACCAAAAAAGGTCTCTGGCTCCTCCTGCTTCCTCTTCTGCTGCAGTCTCGGCCTCTTCATCCATCTCTGGAGTGACAGTGGCACCTGACACCCTGCAAACAGAGGATCTGCCAGCAACGCCACCACCTGGGTCACCAAGCATCTCCACAATGTTCCATGGAAGCGTTCAGCTATCTCCCAAACACTGGAGCGAAAGAGGAAGTACCCCCTACTGACCCGCGATACCTGTCCCTGAATGCCAGCATTTCAAAATTACTGGCCTTTGAATAGCTGTCATTCATTCTGGTGAAAACGGAGAGTTTTAAAAGCCTAATGGCGGTGGCTGTCCTACAGTACGTCGTGCCCAGCCGTAAATCCTTTTCCAGGCGAGCCATCCCTTCCCTGCGCAACTAAGTGGGGGACAAAATCAGGTGTGCACTGCACAACGCCATCTGTGGCAAGGTGCACCTAACTACGGATATGTGGACCAGTAAGCACGGTCAGGGACATTATATCTCCCTAACAGCACACTGGGTAAATGCAGTGGTGGCTGGGCCTGAGGTGGATAGCAGTTTGGTGCATGTCCTTCCACCACTGAGGATTGCAGGGCGCTTCTCTTTTCCTCCTGTTGCTTCCTCCTCCTACTCTGCTTCCTCATCCTCTACCGCCTCCTCATCCGGTCAGCTTAACACCTTCACCACCAACTTCAGCACAGCAAGGGGAAAACGACAGCAGGCAGTTTTAAAACTTATCTGTTTGGGGGACAAACCCCACACCGCGCAGGAGCTGTGGACGGGCATGGAACAACAGACCGATGAGTGGTTGGTGCCAGTGAACATCAAGCCCGGCCTGGTGGTGTGTGCGATATTGGGCGAAATCTCGTAGCAGCTCTGGGACTAGCTGGTTTGACGCACATCCCTTGCCTGGTGCATATGCTGAATTTGGTGGTGCAGAGATTCCTTAAAAATTACCCCAATATGTCAGAGCTGCTGCAAAAAGTGCGGGCCGTCTGTGCGCGCTTTCTGCGTTCTCACCCTGCTGCTGCTCGCCTGTCAGCGCTGCAGCGTAACTTCGGCCTTACAGCTCACGGCCTCATATGCAACGTGTCCACAAGGTGGAGCTCCACCTTGCACATGCTGGCCGGACTGTGCGAGCAGCAGCAGGCGATAGTGGAGTTTCAGCTGCAGCACGCACGGGTGAGTCGCTCGGCGGAACGGCACCACTTCACCACCAATGAATGGGCCTCCATGCGAGACCTGTGTGCCTTGTTGCGCTGTGTCGAGTACTCCACCAACATAGCCAGTGGCGATGATGCCGTTCTCAGCGTTACTATCCCACTTCTATGCCTCCTTGAAAAAACGCTTCGGGCGATGATGTAAGAAAATGTGGCACAGGAGGACGAGGAGGAAGAGGGATCATTTCATAGGGTTTCAGGCAAGTCATTCACAAGTGGCTCCGAGGGTGGGTTCCTGCACCCACAAACGCCAGGTACACAATTGTCCAGCCAGGGCACAGTTCTGGAGAATGAGGAGGTGGAGGATGAGGAGATGGAGAAGGAGGAACCGTGTTCACAGCAGGGGGGCACCCAAACCAGCTCATGGCCATCACAGACGATACACCTCCCACAGAGAACAGTTTTTTGTTGCCTCTAGGCAGCCTTGCACACATAAGCGATTACATACTGCAGTGACTCCGCAACGACCGCCAAGTTGCCCACATTCTGATTGTGCTGATTACTGGGTGGCCACGCTGCTGGATCCCCATTACAAGGACAATGTACCGTCCTTAATTCTATCACTGGAGCGTGATCGTAAGATGCGCGAGTACAAGCGCACGCTGGTAGACGCGCTGCTGGTGGCATTCCCACATGACAGCGGGGGCACAGTGGAAAAACAAGGCAAAGGCAGAGGAGGAGGAAAAGGTCGCCAACGCAGCTGGGGCACCGCCAGCAACTCAGAAGGCAGGGTTAGCATGGCCGAAATGTGGAAAAGCTTTGTCAGCATGCCACAACAACCAGCACCACCAGCTGATATGGAACGTCTTAGCAGGAGGCAGCATTTCAGCAACATGGTGGAGCAGTATGTGTGCACACGCCTATTTGTGATCGGATCGGCTAGCAGATGATGAGCCCTAACCTTGCAGTGGGGTGTGGTGGAACTGCTTGTGTAAGGAAAGCCTAAAGGGGGCCACCTTGAAAGGAGGATGTGTGAGTTGAGGGCTGTGGGTGGGAGGGTGAGCTGTAGCTGAAGACCGCGTCACCCGGGAGCTCGCTGCTCCCACCTTATGAAGTCCTGCTGACGCCTCCCCTCACACAAATGCGGCATCTGCCGCGCCTATACTTGTGATCGGATCGGCTAGCAGATGATGAGCCCTAACCTTGCAGTGGGGTGTGGCGGAACTGCTTGTGTAAGGAAAGCCTAAAGGGGCCAAAAATGACGCGTGAGACACGGATGGTACAAAGGACTCGTGTTACAGATTTACAGTAATATCTTCTAAAAAGCACAAGACATTTCGGAGCGTGGATTGGGAATGTACCTGGTATAGCACGAAGACTGCCACCGACCTAGTTTCTTTATGATGTGCTCCGGGGTGCCATTTTTTGAAGCTGCGGACGCTGCGCCTATCCTAAAGGAATGCCCTGTGATTGATCGCGGGTTTACCTTTACCTTGGAGAGGAGGATCCGGACGTGCTTTAGGAAGACTTGAATGCTGAGTGGCACGGAGCCAAGCGCTAGTAGGGGAGATTGAGCCGGGGCCTGAATGATGGTGTCAGACCATTCCCGTAGGACCACTACCGGGCACCAGGCATTGCCGGTGGGGAAATATCTCACCTCTACTGTTTCCCCCGGCCGAGCCGTCTTAGAATGCTGCAGGGTGAGTGAGAATGCGGTACCCACCTAGACGAGATGTCCCTTCTGGAGGTAATCGTGGGAGGAACCTGGGCATGTGAACTCGCCTGGGCGTAGGAAACCATAGAAGCTGAGATACATTGCTGTTTTGATGAGTAGACTAGTATGGTGTCCGAAAGGCTCGTTATCTAGCATGTGCGATAGGGATTTGAACATTTCCCCAGTGATGGGTTCCCGTGACGCCTTGGGTCTGACCGTAGTGCATTGAATACCCTTAAGGATGGCTTTAATGTGGTGTGCCAAAAATAACGATGGCCTGTCGGGGTACATGCTGTACCAGAAATGCTGGACGCCAGTTAAGTATAGTTTGATGGTGCTGTGGGATAGTTTAAGAGTCTTATGGCAGTATGCTATAAATGCTAGGATGTAAGACACATGATCTAGGTGAGCCTGTGGAAATAGGCGTTTGAACGTGTTGAAATGTCCCCAGGCCGTGTTGTAATTCCTCTGCGTGTTTTTGGAGAGGGACTGATTAATGAGTGACCTAGCCACTTCCAAGTGCTGCCTCAATCCATATGGAGGAGGTTGTAAGCTGGTGTTGGAGTCGGGCATGGGTCTGTGTCTGGAGAAACCTGGAAGAAAGATTGCATGTTAAGTCTCAACAGCGCGTCGGCGGCCAGATTAGCCTTCCCAGAAATGTGCGCGACTTCATAGTTGAAATTATGTTGTAATGCCAACCACACGAAGCGCCTTAGGAAGGCCATGACCTGCGCGGATGCCGATCTCCCTTTGTTAACTAGATCGACCACTGCCATGTTATCGGATATGATCAGTACCGTCTTATTGGACCAATGACTACCCCAAGCCTGAAAACCCCGGGATGCAGGATACCTCTGCCGGCCAAGCGCTAGCTATCCAGTGCTCCCCATAAATAGCCGCAAACCCAACCGAAGATGAAGCGTCTGTGTGCACGACAGGAGAGTTGTTGGAGACCTTGGGTATGAACAAAGAGACTCTGTTCCAGTGTGTCAAAAACTGATCCCACATGACCAGATCTGCCTTGGCCTGGTGGTCGAGACAAATGATCGAATTTTGATCCGCTGCCTCGGGCAACAAGCGCAGCAGTCTGGAGATGAACGATCTACCCTGGGGAATGATCCTCATGGCGAAATTGAGCATCCCCAGAACGCTTTGCAAATTGACCCTGGACGTGACCCCCCCTTGAAGCAAGTTGCGCACCGCCGCTTTTATTCTAGACAGCTTGTCTGCTGGTAGACTGGCCTGACCAGATGCGGTGTCTAGCTGGATTCCTAAAAAGGTGATCCTGGTGCTGGGCCCATCTGTTTTGTTATCAGCCACTGGTACGTGGAGTTCCCTAAAAACTTGTATCAGAGTATTGAGGTCTACCGGTGGTCGTGAAGGGGGTTCAATCAGCAGGAAATCGTCTAAGTAATGTATGACGTGGAATGCGTGGAATTTGTGCTGCAAGATCCAGTGTAAGCCCCTGGCGAATTGATCAAAAAGCCATGGACTGGATCTAGACCCGAATGTTAATTTGTGGGCGAAATAATAACAGCCCTCCCATTTGACTCCGTGCCATTGCCATAACTGTGGTGATATGGGAAGGAGTTAAAAGGCATCCGTGATGTCAGCTTTGGATAGCCATGCTTGTTCACCTAAGGACAGAATGACCTGGATGGCTTCGTCTATGGAGGAATATTTCATAGTAAACTCTTCTGCTGGGATCAGCGAGTTAAGACTGGGTGTGGATAAAGAATGGGACGCTGACAAGTCATAGATCAATCTTTGTTTATTATTAAACTTCCCGGTGACTACCCCAATGGGGTTGATCCTGAAGGTTTCAAACGGGGGTTTGGTGAATGGACCGATGAGGTATCCCTTGGCTAGTTCGGCCTGGATCAGCTGTGACACCACCTCGGGGTTGTTTTAAGGCAGATTGAGGTTCTTACATTCGAACGAAGCCTGGGAATGGCGACCTGTCCTGTATGAAACCCTGATAAACAACCATTGATTACAAAACTGACCCATGCTAGGTCAGGATGACCCGCCAGGTGACACGCAAGCATATCAATGTTTACCCCGCTTAGTCATGCAGGGTTGTGCCCTTTCTGTGGGCAAGCAATGCGGGGATGTGCCCTGTAGCAATTCGCGCACAGATGCAAAAGGCGGCACTGATTGTAGAAACAGCTGCCAGCATTGAAATTGTTACATATCTGTGACTTCCCCAAGTATCTGATGAGTCGACCTAACTTGTCCACCCCCGTGCCTGTTTTGGACGGAAATGCCTCCGGGGCGTTTTTAGGGATGGGAACGTCAAGTCGCGTGCTGGCATTGGTGCACCATTCTTCAGAATGGGAATAAGACCCGCAATTGACGCATGCTGGTGACTTCTGCCCGGCGAAGTGCCGACAGAACAGCTCAGTGTCCACGACTGCCCAATCTACAGTATGCCGGAACTGGGTAAGCAATTCGGCCGCTTTGGCGGAGAACGAGCGATGATATTCATAGAAGGCAGTGCCCCGTACTTGTGACTCAGTTCCGCCACCTTATAGAGGTACAGATCTAACTCCTCTCTGCGTGTTGGGGATACTGTACATATGACGTCTCTGTATAAGCTGAACGCTAGAACAAATTCGATGACACTGAGCTTCCTGTTCAATCGGTTGTCTCTAGATTTCAGTATTACTGACACTTCGCCGCAAGCGATCGTTTTGTTGTCAGGGACTTCGTGGGTGGCTATTAGTAAGGAGGCTAAGTTAATGTGCTTACCCTCGAGAATGTCCTTCCTCAGAGTGGCAGGAATAAAGTGAGATGGGGATATGCTGGGGAAAACGGGTGGGGTGTGGACGCCCAAGCCGGCGGAAGTAGATGAAACCACCGGACCCTGGCTGTCGTCAGTGGGATCGGAAGCCCTGCTTTCAACGACTTCAAGCCTGGCCTGAAAGCTGGACATGGATGAGGCCATGTTATTGATGACAGCGTGCAGCTGACTGATAGAAGTTTGTATGGTATATTCATTGTAACCACGTCTTGGCTGGGGCCCGAATCCGCCTGGAGGAGACGATACAGTTCTGCCTTCCTGGCTGATGCGGGAAAGGGGATGCCTCTACGCAGGAGTTCGGCTGATAGTTTTGGAATGGTCCAGGATCTGAGGGACTGGGAGTGCTCCCTGTCAGACATCAGGTCGAGACTTCTCTGGGAATCTACCGTGCCTTGGCTCCTCTGGTCCTGTGCTGGTTCCATCTAAGATATTGTGAAAACATGAAGGCCCTGTTGCCCGAAAGTGTCCTCCTGCATGCACTAGTGCACCCAGGAACTAATCACCTGTGGGATTCTAACAACGTGCGCCCAGACTAGGTGGTGACATGAAATGCAAAGCGTGCCCTTTGCCCTGGAACATCGTGACTGGAGTGACCCTGGTATGACTGAAATGGATGCGACGTGACATGAAATTGATGCATGAATGGAAGGTACATTTTTTTTTTGTACGCCTGTAGTCGTGACAGGACTTTGCGGAGTCCTTGGACGTGAAGGACCGAGTCTGCCTGTAGACGTGACAGGACTTAAATAGTGTCCAAGACCGTGTGGAACTGATGCTTGCCTGCAGACGTGACAGGACTTAAATTGTGTCCTGAGTGCGTAAAGGACTACTGGTGCCTGAAGACGTGACAGGGCTTCAGATCGAAGGCGTGACGGATCTGCGCGCGTGCCGTGAGGCGTATTCGTGTACTCAGAGAGGACAGACACGTGAGCCTGACGATACGAGACTACGCCCAGCGATGAGGGGGCGCAGCTGATTGGTGCAGAATGCCCGGGCCGTACTGCCCCTTATGAAATTGTCCTTTACCCAACTATCATGCAGCAGGAATGTCACTGTCGCCAACATTTCTTCCCCCCCCCCCCCCTCTCCCATAGCAAATAAACCTTTTTTTTTTTTTTTTTTACCTTCAATTATCACTGAACTGGCGCCCTGTAAGGGAAAATGTACTTGATGAAGAACTCCAATATTTGCAGTGGCACAGCCCTAACATCCCCAGACAATACCTTTAACACACCCACAGTAAGCGCTGCTTTGAGAGGGATGCCGAACTGCCACTTAGCAACAACCTGTTGGAAGAACACATGTGAGGAGGCGGGCAGATGCGCCGCAAGGACCGGGCGTGCGTTGCCAGTGATTCCGGCTGCCCGCTGGTAAGTGTGAAAACGTTGGTCTGCTGGTGTCTGCGCCGTGCCGCCCCCCCCCCCCGTTCCACTTACCCTCCGTGTGTACCGATGTACGGTCCCTCGCTTCAGCTGCACGCCTATACTTACCCACCGAGGAAGTATCGGGGGATCGCGTTCCACGCCGACGCCGGAGCAAGAGTAGGAGCAGGAGAATACCGGAAGTGATGTCAGCTGTAGCTGAAGACCGCGTCACCCGGGAGCTCGCTGCTCCCACCTTATGAAGACCTGCTGGCGCCTCCCCTCACACAAATGCGGCGTCTGCCGCGCCTATACATGTACTTAATTTGGCTGTGATATACCCCTGCTCTACATGGTGGACAGGGAAATACATTTCACTAATTCGTCTGTTACATTTTTGTGAAGTTATCTAGAGTCAACAAAGTGGCCAGCAGGGCCTTTCCTGTCTAACGTTTCCAAATCAAAATACCGCAGTGCCATTCCCTGTAATCTTTTATTAATCATTCCAATGACAGGGCATCTTAAGAGTCCTGTATTATTATTTATCGTCACTACCTCCCGAGTCGGGATTGGGCAATTGCCGCACGCCCCCCTCCTTTACTTGAATGCTTCCGCTTTAACAACTTGTCCCACATTTCCGCACAATCACATTTCAGCCATTGACCTCCCTTGGATGTGGTATCCCTTTCTCAGGCTCCCTCTCCGGCATAGAACCCTGATTTCCTGTTACCCGTGATCACCATGGTAAGCGCTTAAAAGAACATCAAAAGTTCATAGGGAAGATATATATACTTTATACCCTGATAACTCCCCATATTCTTTCAAGATGTTCATAACAGGTGTAACAGCTTTCCATCCCTGCCTCAGAAATACAAGGATGTCGTCCGCGTACAAACTGATCTTGTCTTCCTCTCCTCTCCCTCCAAATCCTACGATCTGATTAGATTGACGGATTTTACAAGCGAGAGGTTCCAAAGCCAGGGCAAATATCAAAGGTGAGAGGGGACAACCCTGCCGTGTACCTCGCTGTAGGAGGAACTGTTCCGAGTCAATCCCATTTATCTTAACCCTGGCCGTGGAGTCAGAACAAAGCAATTGTATCATTTGATAAAATGTTCTCCCAGATTCATTCTATCCAAAGTTCCCCACAGGAAGGGCCTCTTCACCCTGTCAAAGGCCTTCTCGGCATCCAGAGACAGGGATGAGAGCGGTACCTCCCTCTCCACCAACCCTTCACACATTAAGAAAGGCACTACGGATATTAGATTGTATATCTCGTTTTGCAGGATAAAGCCCGTCTGATCCGCATGGATCAGGCAGTGAGAGACCCCCCTCAACCTGTTTGCAAGCACTTTCGCTAGCATCTTGTAGTCGGATATGAGTAATAAAATTGGGCGATACGCCCCCACCTCTGTCTTATCTTTATCTTTCTTCAAAATTAAAGAAATGGAAGCCTCCCTCAAGGAGGGGGGGAGTAAACCACTCCTCCAAGATTCATTAAAAATCTGAAGAAGAAGGGGCAATACCGTTTTGCGATATGCTCTATAACATTCATAGGGTATACCATCCCTGCCCGGAGCCGTATTGCTTTTTATGCTGTCGACGGCTTTCTCCACCTCATCAAGAGTAAATGGCAAATTTTAGTTTGGCGCTATCTTGATCAGAAAGGCGAGGAAGAGTGCCACACTTTCAAAAAAAAAGGGCCTGGGCTCCATCATCCACCCCAAGATCCGACCGATATACTTTAGCAAAATGTTCTACAAATGCAGTTTTAATTTTAAAACAGTCCGTTGGTTTAATACACCAGTTCGCAGTTAGTTTTATTTGCTTTATTGGGATTTGGATCTTTTGGATTAGCGATTACGGATGCAGCATTCTACCCTGTTTTGCCTTTCTCAAAAAAATCTTGTTGTCCAGCAAAAAAAACGTCTGTGCTGCGCCTTTTCATAAAGAAAGTCTGGTATTTCTCTTTGCTTCCATTAATAATGATCGAGTATATTGTCATTTTGTTTGGCCAGATCGCCTCAAGAACCCCAACCCTCTCTACCAATTCCTTTTCAGTGTTAGCATATTCCGCCCTTTTCTACCTAATCCTCATACTATATGACCCTCTTATCATGGCCTTCAGGGAGTCCCACACGTAATGTATGTGTGTGGATCCATAATTTAGTGCCCCAGAATTCTAAGATATCTTTCCCAATCCTTTCTTGGTCACACCTGTATCCATGTGGGTTTAACCTAAAGATTTTCTCCCTACTGAAGATAGAGAGTCAGCCCACGAAAATAACATTGGAGTGTGATCGGATATACCATGTGGTTCGTACTTCATTTTTTGCGTCAGTTCCAGGAATTCTGAACTTGCTTAGAAATAAATCTATCCTAGACATGGCTTTGCAAGATCTACTAAACAAGAGAAGGCCATTTTTTTTTTCCCGTACAGAAACTGCCACACATCTATAAGGCCATCTCCTGGCAGATCCTGCTAAGAGTCGTGGGCTGCTCGTTGATACTCCCCCTTCCGCTTTGCTCGGATACCCTGTCCTTATTATCCATGACGGAGTTAAAATTTCCCGACACTAATATAGGGCACGGATCCCTCTTACTCACATACTCTGAAAGTTTCCTCAACACTTCCGAGGAAAAGGGGAGAGGAATATATACAAACGCAAGCACGCATTATCAGTCCCATCCACCTGGCTATATAGGAATACAAATCTTCCCTCCTTATCAATCCATTGATCATATGGCTCGTAATCCACATTCCTATGTATGGTAGACACTACTCCTCGCGAATAGGCGAGTTAGTGGGAGTGGTACTCGTACTGTGTCCAAGATTTTCGCATATACTTAAATTTTTCAACGGTGAAATGTGTCTCAATCAGCCCCACGATAGCAGGTAGATGTCTGGAGATGGTATCATATACCACCCTCCGTTTAAGTTTGTCCGCCAATCCGCGGACATTCCATGTTAGTATACGTGACATTTACAAAGTAACAACGAATGGCCAGACTTTTCCGCTCCCATCCCAAATTCTGCATCGGGTCCCGCAGCAGTGAACAGAAACCCCCCCCCACCCCTTGGTGCACAGGACAATAAAATCCCGTGCTCCTCTTACACATCGCCTAGGCCTCTTCCCCCCCACAACCCCCCCTCTCCATCTCCCCTGCGCTCTAAACAATTTCTTTCATGTTACCTAAATAACAAAAAATGCACTGAACCAGATAACTCTTAATTGAACATGGGAGAAAAGAAAAGTAGAGAAACCCTCCGGTTAGGATTCTCATAGCCCCTTGGCATCCAGCCAGGCGGAGGCTTCCTCAGTACTAGGGAAAAAGATAACAGATTTGGCCGGGAACAGCATCGAATATTTAATATTGGCGTTAATAAGACGTTTCTTAATCTCCCCAAATTGCTTCCTCCTAAGTTGAGTAGAGAAAGAATAATCTGGGTAGATCGAGATTTTGTTCCCGTTATAAATCAGGTCGCCAAGTTCTCTCTTTCGCTTCAGTATTTTGTCGCGATCACTGGTACAGAGAATTTTGGCCAGAAGGCTACGTGGGGGGCTTCCGACAGGCGGTTTTTTGTTAGGAACCCTGTGTGCCCGTTCGACCATGAATAATGATGAAAAAGATTCTCGGCCCAGAGAGTCCATCAGCCATTTCTGAATGAACCCCCCTGGATCGTCCACTTCCGATCCTTCAGGGAAACCTATCAGTCGGATATTTCCTCTGCGTGCCCTATCCTCCAAATCTGTTAGTTTCTCCTTAAGGGCCTTGTGTTCTAAATCAATCATTTGACTTTTTTTCCCCATTAAGGAGACTTCATTTTTAGTAGTAATTAGGGATAGTTCTGTTTCTTTAACTCTGGAGCGTATTTTATCCATATCATCCCTAATGAGAGAGATATCAGATTGCATTGAGGACACAGTGGTTGTCAATGTGCCTAAGGTTTGGTTGGTTATTTTTAAGGCCTCCAGAATGTCCCCCAATCTTTGCTCAATTGTTTCCATACGCTTATATGTCTGGTTATCCCTAGTCTCTTTTTCACTATTTTCGGAAAGCATTACGGCATTTCTAGCCTCTTCTCTCTCCTCTGGGCGGGCAAGGGGTTTCATTGTACCTCTTGTTTTGGTGGGGGAAGATCTTAAGTACCTCTCAATATTGGATTTAGGACTTTTACCTTCTGCGCCTTCAGGGGCCGAGGTACCCAAAGATTTCCTGTTTTGTGCTTTAGGGGCCATGTTCAAAAGCAGCGGAGTACTGTGAGATCACTGTTAAGGCAGGAGGATACTGTGTGGTCACACCAAGGCAACAGGATACTATGAAGTCGCTGTTAAGGCAGCAGGGTACTGTGAGATCACTGTTAAGGCAGCGGGATACTGTGAAGTCACTGTTAAAGCAGCAGGGTACTATGAAATCACTGTTAAGGCAGCAGGATACTGTGAGGTCACCGTTAAGGCAGCGGGGTACTGTAAGGTCACTGTCGAGGCAGCAGGGTACTGTGAGGTCACTGTTACGGCAGCAGGACACTGTGAAGTCACCGCCAAAGCAGCAGAATACTATAAGATCACTGCCAAAGCAGCGGGGCACTGTAAAGGTCACCGTGAAAGCAGCAGGATACCGTGAGGTCACCGTCAAGGCAGCGGGGTACTATGAGATCACTGCTAAGGCAGTGCGGCACTGTAGCGGTTACTATCAGGGTAGCAGGATACCGTGAGGTCACTGCTAAGGCGGTAAAGCACTACGTAATCACTGCTAAGGCAGCAGGGCATTGTGAGGTCACTACCAAAGCAGCAAGATACTATGAGGTCACTGCTGAGGCAGCAAGGCACTGTGAGATCCCTGTTGCGGCAGCAGGGCACTGCTAGGTCACTATCAAGGCAGCGTGGTACTGTGAGGTCACTATTCAGGCGGGGGCCCCCCTTTTCCCCTTACCCTCTTTGGGCTATCACTTTGAGTTAAGTCCCGGAATCTTAGAATTCTGCCCAAATGAGAAAGTCCCCCCCCAGCTTCAATGGACCTTCAGGTTGGCCCTTCAGATATAAATTAATAAAACCTTCTGCCGGGGCCCAAAAAGACACGTAAGACCTTCAGAAAGTTAAACTTGTGCTGTTTGTTAGTATTATTAGTAAACAAGCCAATATACCCCCGCTTTTGGCCAAGCTCTCAGTTAGTTAGATGTTATAATAACAGTTAGGGATTTAATCAGGTGATTTTTCACCAAACTTGCCCGTCCTTATTTCAAGCGATTGATGGGTCCAGGGCGACGTCTCCATGGGCTGCTTCCTGCAGGGGCAGCAAGTGGTCCACGTGATGGCTTGAGGTTACGATGTAGGACCAAGGACGAAGCTTCACAGCAGCGCGGCTCCACAGCTTCTGTAGTCAGACCCAAGCCTCATATGGCTGAAGCAACGGCTCCTCAGCACATCTCCTGCAAGGCAAGTAAAAAACTCCCGTAGGGAGTCATGCGCCGCACCGGCCGCCTGCGGAGCCCTCTCACTGCCCGCAGTGCGCCTGGTCCATGCTGCACCCCAGCCTGGGGTTCGATAGTAATTCACGCTGCCCTCCCGATTCAATGCTGCGGAGCTACCTGCAACCAGTCCCTCTCCGGACGTCAGGTGGATGTAAAGCACCGGCCGGTACAGGGCTCACTTCATTTCGCAGGCCTCTGAATCACCACCAAGTGGACAGCTGTGAACGCGGGGAGGGAGGAGGCGGGCGGCTCAAAGCAGTGGAGGGGCGGAGGCCCACAGCACGTCCTACCTCATGCTGCTCGCCACTGCACTATATCCTCTGACAGCATGCCTGATATGGATTGATGATTCCTTTTTTGGGTTATTGGATAAACTGTTGAATGAGTTAATCTGGGGGAGGAGAAGGGTTAGGATTAAGTTAAAATATCTCTGTCTATCGGAGAAAAGGGGTGGCCTTTCCCTTCCATTCCTCCAGGGATATTATATCACAGCACAGATAAAGTGGTGTTTGGGAGGGGGGGGGGGGGGGCGGATCATCAGGCCGCTTTGCTATTACGTATTCTCTCAAGGGACTTTCAGGGGCCATATGAGGATATTTTTTCTATTTTGGAGACTGGCCACCCGGGCACGAGGAAAAAACACTACTTGATTAGTGATACATTAAATAGGGTTTGGAACAAGATAAAAAAAATATTGGGTGTAATAAGCCCTTCTCACTTTACCCCACTTTGGCACAATCATAATTTAAAGGAATTTAAGGCAATAGTAGATTACAAATACTGGAATTCACGCGGAATTAACCGCTTAACTCATATAATATCACACGGTAATATTATTTTCTTAGATGAATTAATAAAAGGTACACCGACTCTCTTAGATAGATATAGGTACGCACAAATTAGTCACGCATATACGAGCACTCAGGACAAAAGTCTATTGGCCATTGGGACTAGTTATTTTTTGGATTACTGTTTCAGATTTAAGGACACCCAACTTACACTCTCTCAAATATATCATAGATTTCGGGACTGTCTGGGGGAAATAACCATATTTAAAAGTGAGGGAGGCTGGGAAGCTGAACTGGGAGATGGGGGCATCTTGGAATGGGATACAGTATCAAAACATAAAAAAAGTATCGATCTCTCAGAAATATAGATTGATTCAGTTCAAGATTGTACATTGCCTATACTACTCCCCCGCCTTCCTCGCCAAAATATATAAGGAAAAGAGGGACTTGTGTTGGAAATGTTCATCAGAAAATGCGGATTTGGGTCACTTACTATGGAACTGTCCAGAAGTGAGTGGGTTCTGGACTAGTATTTATGAGGAATTATACAAAAGATACAAGATCAAACTGAACCGAAGCTTTACGCAGGCAATACTGGGTCTTTTTCTCCGCTCTGAGTTGACCCCCTACCAACTACGAGTCAGTATGGAAGGCTTCATAGTCGCAAAGGCTTTGATAGTCCAATATTGGGGTACAAAGAATAGCCCTAGCTTTTGCGAATGGAGGGCCCGGCTAGACACTATTGAGGCTTATAGAAGAGTAGCAAGGAGATCGGAGTGACGATACTTTGAGAGGGCAGGTTCTTTTCTTCGCTCCAGGTTCCCAAGACCCCTTATGTGGGAATTATTATTATTATTATATATTTTTATTTTTTCGTAGATATCAAAATACGGGCGGATCCCGCAGCAGTGAATAAAAAAAAAAAAAGGGAGGGGTGGGTTAAAAAGGATCAAATGTACTAATCTGTATAAAGTATCTCTGTAGACTTGAACTGCTTGATATGGAAATCTGTATATTTGGTTCAGAAAACAATAAAGGCAAAAAAAAAAGAAAAAAAAAAAAGGAGGGGGTAGAACCGAGCTTCACTACCCCCGCCTCCTGCAGACTAGTGAGCGCATATCTAATGGAAGTGCTTACTAGTATTCTCTTTATAAGATGCACTGCATCTTATAAAGTGAAAAATACAGTCCCCCTAGCTTAGGGACCCCTATAGCTACACCACTAATTAAAAGGTAGAATATACTGTACTCTACACTGTACACTACTTTCTATATGGCAACAGAATCCCTATTATATAAGGTTCCATAAAATGAGAATTCTACTGTATATACAGCCTATATGCATTTACCAGTTTCTAAGCTTTGCTTTTTTTAGGGGATTTTTTCGGTTAGCCTTAGATTGGAGCAGTTTGTTCTATTTTCAGCTTGGATAGATTCAAACATTGATCCTTCGATATTTTTTTCCACCTTAATACTCTTGTGCTTGAGAGACTTTTTATGAGATCTAGGACACAGTGTCAGGCAGACAGGTGGATTCTAAATATTTATTTAGTAGAAGAGAACATTTTATTTCGTGATTGACAGTTTCCCTTTTCACTGTGCAGTATAATAGGCCATCGTAAATGTATCCGCTTTATCCTTTTATTTTATTTTAAATCATATTTCAGACTGTATTTTGTATGGAAAGTATCCATAACACATCACTAAGCCAAGATTTATTGTGTTAAAAAGACAACCAAAGCCAGAAGAGATCTGCCCACAGATACATATTCATATGTGGCATGTTCTAAGACTGAAAGGAAGCACTTGCTTACAGGTAAACCATTGGCATTGGCTTTTTCGGGGATATTGCCTAACACCAGATTTTCAATGACAATCCAGCTATATTTTGTTTGTCTTATAATAAGACTTTTTATATACGGTACATTTGAGTTGAAATTCTTGAAATATACTTGTTCAATATTTATTTGCAATCAATTATACGATTCTAAATCTTTGTCTCGTCATTATCTGATCATTTGGCTACATTTCAGGGGTTATCTAATCTCTAATTCTATATTTTAGAAGAGAGGTAGAGGGAAATAAGATCTAATATTGTCCTGTTCTGATTTAAGCCTTTAGAGCCGCATAATGTGTGGCGTAAGACATTGATAGCAGCCTGTGACGGTGACGCTCTAAGGCCTCTTTCACACGAGTGATACGAATTGTGTCAGGATCTGTTTATGGAAAAACTGATCATTTTGCACCCAAACTTCAATCTTTTTGTCTATGGTTGCTTACAGTGTTTCAGTTTTTTCCTCTGGACTATATCCAGAATGCATGCGTTTTTCATGTGCATGAAGAAAAACTGAAGAATAATGATCTACATTTCCTAGCAACCATCAGTGAAAAACGCATTGCATCCGGACTCCTTCCGTTTTTCATGCAAGCCCCATTTACTTCTATGGAGCCAGGGTTGTGTGAAAAACGCACAATATAGAACATGCTGTGATTTTTTTTCAGCACAGAGATGATGCGTTCATGTATATTGACCCATTGAAATAAATAGGTCAGGATTCAGTCCGGATGCTGTGCATTAAAAACACGCATCACATCCGGACAGAAAACTTGCTTGTGTGAAAGAGGCCTAAATAGGTCATAGATCCCATGTTATCAATAGTGATGAGCGGCAGGGGCAATATTCGAATTTGCGATATTTCACGAATATTTTGTAGAATATTTGTCATATATTCGCGAATTTGAGAATTCAAGATAATATTCTTGATTGCGAAAATCGGCAATGTAATATTTGCATAATGTGTGCAAAATACAGGCGTGGGTCACTTATGCTACATTTTTCAAGCTGGTATAAGTTTCCTGAGACTGGAGAAAATGGTTGGCACGGCAGAACATTAGAATAGCTTTATATGAGGATAGAGTGCTCCAATATATTTGCGCTTGGGAATTTTCAGCAATAGTAAGGGTTCGGCAACTTTTCTATTGGTTGCTTGGAATGTTGCTAAACTGTGACAAAGCCTTCTCATTGGCCCACAAGCTAGAATAAGGGAGGGATGATCACCTGATGTGTACTGTGTACAAAAAATTAAAATAATAATGAATATTCGATTTTACGAGTATATAGCGCTATATTCTAAATATTCACGTTTTCTCGAACAGCCGATATTCGCGATTAAAATTTTCTTAACACTAGTTATCAAGACCATCCATATCACCCATTTAGACACATTGGTTATTGATGGTTTGTCATTTTCAGAATAATTAAAATATCCTCATGTATAGACTGGGGGGAGGAGGAGGGAATTTATTATACAGTCCTGATCAAAAGTTTAAGACCACTTGAAAAATGGCAAAAAATCATATTTAGCATGGCTGGATCTTAACAAGGTTCCAAGTAGAGCTTCAACATGCAACAAGAAGAAATGGGGGTGAGACAAAATATTTTTTGAGCATTCAATTTAATGAAAACAACGAATAAACTGAAACAGGCTGTTTTTTAGCTGATCAAAAGTTTAGGACCACACCTCCAAAAAAAAACTAACCCCCCCCCTCCAAAACAGAAATCCAACTTCCAAACATGAACTCAGTAATGAGTAGCTCCGCCGTTATTGTTTATCACTTCCAAAATTTGTTTCGGCATACTTGATGCAAGCATTTCCATGAGGTGAGTGGGAACATTTCTCCAAGTGGTGAAGACGGCCGCACGAAGGCCATCTACTGTCTGGAACTGTTGTCCATTTTTGTAAACTTCCCTTGCCATCCATCCCCAAAGGTTCTCAATTGGATTTAGATCAGGGGAACACGCAGGATGGGCCAAAAGAGTGATGTTATTCTCCTGGAAGAAGTCCCTTGTCCTGCGGGCATTGTGTACTGTAGCGTTGTCCTGTTAAAAAACCCAGTCGTTACCACACAGACGAGTTCCCTCAGTCATGAGGAATGCTCTCTGCAACATATGGACATAGCCAGCGGCCGTTTGACGCCCCTGCACTTCCTGAAGCTCCATTGTTCCACTGAAGAAAAAAGCACCCCAGACCATTATGGCGCCCCCTCCACTGTGGCGCGTAGAAAACATCTCAGGTGAGATCTGCTTGTCATGCCAGTAACTTTGAAAACCATCAGTACCATCAAGGTTAAATTTTTTCTCATCAGAGAATAAAACTTTCTTCCACCTTTGAATGTCCTATGTTTGGTGCTCTCTTGCAAAGTCCAAACGAGCAGTTCTGTAGCGTTCAATGAGACAAGGTCTTTGAAGACGTTTTTTGCTTTTGAAGCCCTTCAGTCTCAGATGCCGTCTGATGGTTATGGGACTGCAGTCAGCACCAGTAAGGGCCTTAATTTGGGTCGAGGTTCATCCAGTGTCTTGATGGACAGCCAATTGGATCCTCCGGCTCAGTGCTGAAATGTTTTTGGGTCTTCCACTTGACTTTTTTGTTCCATAACCCTCAGGATCATTTAAGAAATTCCAAATGACTGTCTTACTGCGTCCCACCTCAGCAGCGATGGCTCGCTGTGAGAGACCCTGCTTATGCAGTTCAACAACCCGACCATATTCAAAAAGGGAGAGTTTTTATGCCTTTGCCATCACAACGTGTGACTACCTGACAGAAAATGACAATGAATCCACATCTTTGCACAGATTTGGCCTTTTAAAGGCATGTGGTCCTAAAATTTTGATCAGCTGAAAAACAGCCTTTTTCAGTTTAATCGTTATTTTCAATTAATTGAATGCTCAAAAAAAGTTTTGTCTCACTCTCATTTCTTCTTGTTGCATGTTGAAGCTTTACTTGGAACCTTGTTAAGATCCAACAATGTAAAATATGATTTTTTGCCATTTTTCAAGTGGTCTTAAACTTTTGATCAGGACTGTAGATACAGTAAGTGTTTCATGATGGTCAATGATATCCCTGTCTCATGCCTTGCCACAAATTAGGAGCAGCTCCAGCTGTTTCTGCGCCTAAACTGAAATCATCCACTACCAGTCTTGTTTTTAACGTGAGGGCGGCAGAGAAACACTATTTGCGAGAATATTTGTCTAAAGAAGGTTTTAAAAAACTGGCAAACACAGTGTTTGCAACTTTTTTTATGGGCAGAAAACTCCTGTGGGGGGAATGATAATGTTCCAGATGCATACATTTACTTCTAAAATGGCCATAGAGTTCTAATGCCAGACACAGATGAGCAAGTTTAACGTGAGAAATAGAGATGGCCTTGCTGTTTTCCCGGCGGTTGTTTCGCGGTGAACTTTGCACGTTAGCAAATCCCCGAACATGCAAACATATGGCGATGTCCACCACTGCCATATTCTTTTGCATTGCGCCGAACTTTGACCCATGACACATCCATCAGGTGGAAGAGGACAGCCAATTGAGACGTTTCAGCACACGGACACACCCCTACCCTATAACAGAACCCGATCTGGCAGCCATTTTACATTCTGTGTTTTGCCAGTGTAGGGAGAGGATGATTTGTGGAGCAGGGATAGTCTGTTAGGGACACCAAATGCTAGCTAATAGGACCACAAAGTCCTTTTAAGGACTGGTATAAGTGTGCTATCAATAGGTGTGATATACTGAGGGGTTTGATATACTTATAATATACTTTCTATTGGATACTTCTATAACATACTTTCTATTGGAACAACTATTTGAAACGGGTGTGATATACCTTTTCCCCCCAAAAAAACTAATTGAAGGGTGTGATATACCTGCTTCCATAAAATACTGATGGATGGCAGCAATATACCTGTTGCCCCAAATAAACAGGGTGGTGTGATATACCTGCTGTGGCAAACACAATAATTGAGGGGTGTGATATATCTGCTTCCACAAAATACTGATTAAGAAGTTTGATATGCCTGTTTCCACCAAATATTGATTGAGGCCTGCGATATACCTGCTACCAAAAAATACTGATTAAGGGGTTTGATAAACCTGTTTCCACCAAATATTGATTGAGGCCTGCGAGATACATGCTTTCACAAAATACTGATTAAGGGGTTCGATATACCTGTTTCCTCCAAATATTAATTGAGGCCTGCGATATACCTGCTACCAGAAAATACCAATTAAGGGGTTCGATATACCTGTTTCCACCAAATATTGATTGAGGACTGTGATATACTGTACCTGCTTTCTCAAATAGTGCTCTTCTCTAGGGACTTAGGCACAGGGCCATTTTGAAAATGACAGGCAGATGAAGAGACAGGCCTTCCGCAAGGGTGGTAGGGGTCGGGCAGGTGCACCAGGCTGGAGCCTAAGTGGGAAGTTGGAGAAGGCGCACCAGAGTTGGTTGAGTGGCTCATTCAGCCTTCCGCTTCTGCACCCTCCTCATCCTCTGTATCTGCACCCTCCTCACTCTCTTCTGTGTGCACCCCCAAAGACACGACCACCACCTCCACCATAGCCCCTCCACTCGACTAAGAGGAATTATTTTCCCATCCATTCCCAGACCTTACCGATGCACAGCCATTTTTGACATCGGATGAGGAAGAGGAGGTAGCAACGGCCGCCACCCAGCGGTCTAACGACAGTACCCAGATCAGCCCAAGGAGGGTGGTCCCCACTGTTGCTGCCTTCTCCGAGATATCAAATGTCAGTGGTGGTGAAGGTGATGATGATGACGTGTCGATGGACGTCACGTGGGTGCCCACAAGAGAGGAAAAGGAGGGGAGTTCAGAGGGAGAGACGGAGCAGCAGAGAGGGAGGAGAAGGTGTAGAAGCAGGCAGAGCTTGCAGGGCACAGGAGGCAAAAAGCAGACTGCAAATGTATCTGGAGCGAGCCATCCACCATGCACAGTCGCTTATGGTGCTCCCAGGACGCCGGCACATGGCTCCGCAGTGTGTGGGCTTTTTTTAACGTGTCAGCTGCTGACAATAGTGTTGCCATCTGCAGCCATGTCCTGCCTCTTCTCCTCTCTCCTCCCATTTGTCCTCCACTCCACCATCCACCGTGCCATTGTTGCGTTCATCTGGCAGAAGGCAGGCTTCCGTGGCCCAAATGGTCAAGCATAAAAAGTTGACGCCAGATAACCCTCTTGCCCAAAGGCTGACCGCTGGCTTTTCGGAACTGTTAGCCCGCCAACTATTGCCATATAAACTTGTGGACTCGGAGGCCTTTAGAAAATTTGTGGCCATTGGCACACCGCAATGGAAGGTCCCTGGAAGGAAATATTTCTCCCAGAAGGGCATCCCAGAGCTATATGGCCACATCAAGTGAATATATCTTTGGCAAACAGTGTCTGTGCCAAGATACATCTGACCACAGACATATGGTCTTGCAAACACAGGTAGGGAAGGTACACAAATTTTACTGCCCATAGGGTGAAACTTCTGATGGCCGTCAAGCATGTAACCCGTGGCTCCCATGTGGATTTGGTGTTACCGCCATGGATTGCATGCAGGCCTGCCTCTTCTTCTCCTCCTTCTACTCCATCCTCCGTCTCCTCCTCGGCTGACTCCTCCTTTACCACTGCTACAGCCTCTTCCGCTGCACCCCCCAAGGTCCCCAGAACCTAGTTGATGTGCCAGGTGAGACATTGCCATGCTGTGCTGCGGCTGTTGTGCCTGGAAGCCAAGAGCCACTTTCAGCTCTGCGGTCACAGGCCAATCAGTAGCTAACCCCGCTCAATTTGACAGTTGGTAAAGTGCTGTGCGACAATAATGCCAATCTGCTGAGCGCGCTGAAACAGGTCAAAATGACACACGTGCCATACATGGCACACGTCCTGAACTTAGTCGTGCAGCGATTCTTTGCCAAATACTCCGAGGTCCAGGACGTCTTGCGGCAGGCCAGGAAAATATCTGGCCATTTTAGAAGGCTCGTCTTGGTGACGTTCAGCGGCAACACCACTTGCCCATCAGAAGTCTGATTTGTGACAACCCGATGCGCTGGAACTCAACCTTGTATATGCTCGATAGGCTGCTGCAGGAGCAACATGCCGTTGACGTAGCATAGTAGCAGGAGCAGGAAAATGAGGAAGTCGCAATACTGAATGAATTTCCAGGGGGGGCCTACTCCATCTGAGACATGTCAGCAGGAGTCTGAAGAGGAGGTGAATGTGGCAGGGGGGAGGAGGAGGAGCAAGAAGAGCAGGCTTTGAGGGGGACTTTAAACTTTTCGGGGATCCCTGGTGTTGTCTGTGGCTGGGGGGAGGAGACCGAGGACGACATTCTCCTGGGCGATGAGCAGAAGCCAGCACTCTCTACCGCTTCCAATTTAGTGCAAATGGGGGCCTTCATGCTCCAGTGTTTGAAGAGGGACCCCCGTTTAAAGAGCATAAAGGGCAAGGACCCGTACTGGGTGGCAACGTACTTAGACCCCGGTACAAACACAAAATGGCGGAAGTTACCAGCATCACAGAGGGCTGGCAGATTGCAGCATTTCCAGGCCTTGCTGCAAAAGATGCTATTTTCAGCGGGCGCTGGCAGAGGAATTTCCACCTACAGCGAAACAGGTGCAGGCAACAATCCTACCGCGCCTGCAAGAAGAACGCAGTTTGAAGATGTGTTGGTCACTTCGGATATGAGATCCTTCTTGCAGCCAACCCATCGACAGCCGCCCTCCGTATTCAGCCTCAGGGAACGCCTAGACCAACAGGTGTTAGACTACATTGGGTTAACGGCCGATGTGGACGCTCTGAGAAGCGAGGAACACCTGGAGTACTGGCTGTACAGGCTTGACCTGTGGCCAGAGCTGGCACAATTTGCCATGGAACTCTTGGCTTGCCCCTAGTCGAGAGTCCTGTCCGAAAGGACGTTCAGCACAGCAGGAGGATCGTGCCCGGTAAGCGCACTCGCCTAGCTAACGACAGTGTGGACTACCTCACATTTCTAAAAATAAATGAGCCATGTATCTCTGAGGAATTCAACACTTGTGACGACCACGTTAAATTGAATTTCCTCATGCCAGCTATCACACAGTGACAGGTTTGGTCTGGGAAAACAGGTATTTTCCTCCCAGCATGTACTGCTGGGCTGATTTACAGCCAGGTGAGGTCAAATTCCGTACCAGATTTTAAATGCTGGTCCGGGTTTTGGCAGCACCTGGCTGTCCTAAATAGGCAGCTGGGCTCAGAAGCCAGGTCTCTGTGTTGGGATCTGGGAGTCTTGAGTCTGGATGAAGGTTTGCTACCTGTTTGGCGAAAAAACAGGTTGGTGCTGCTATCAGCAAGGGCTCTTTGAGGCAAAATTGACGCATGGTGTGAATTACAACCAACACCGCAACTTTTTGTTTGAATATGACTGTTTGTTTTGTCACTTGCCTAAAGTGTGAATAAAACACTGAACTGTTTGATCCAAAGAACTTGTTGTTGCCTCTATACTGCGTCCGCTAATCCTGTCTACCAGAGCGAGTCCCCACACAGCTCACACATATACACCACCACCCAGAACAAAGAATGATCCTTGTTTTATGTATATACAGCGGCATAATGTACCTCCAGCCACTTCATCACAAGTTCTTTTCTGTCAGGTGAATGCCTAATTTTTGGGGCCTGTACTCGCCTACAGTAAAAATTTTATATTACAGTATAGACCGGCACTCAAACATAAGAGGTCACGTGAGAAACTCAGGGAATATATAATAAAATACAATTTAATAACTGGATCCAAAATAAAATACAATACAATGCAACATTAAAGTGTATCAATCTAAAACAAAAATGATTAAAAATCCTAGGTACGCAGTCCTATATATAATCCACAAATCCACATGGTCAATGTTTGCAATAAGCAGATTAGTATAGCTGGAAAGTCTGCAAGTTGTTGTAGCTGTTGAATAAATACGCTGAGGTACAAACGGTGGCAATAAGTACCGCAATAGTTAACAAGCAGCTGTGGAAAAAAACATCCTATTGTAATGGTAACTTCAATTCATATTCCATAAAGTTTGTGGCAATATATAACGATGTATACCTCATTGGTACTCACTGTTCGGTAGTGCTTATACTTGTGGCGTCCCACGTGTAGGAGCGCTTACCTAGATGTGAGATGGATCAGATGCATACAGCAGGGTACAGTGTCTCTCTGGTAGAGTAGATCGGAATGCCGATGACTCGTTCCTATTATCGCGAGATAAGCTGTTACCTTCTTTCTTCTGGTGCCGTGAATAGCTTCAATCCGCAGTAAGTCTTCACTTGCGTTATCGCGGTATGGGAGGTTATCTTGTTTGAGCTAATGCCTCAGCGCCACTACGATATTTGGTAAATTTTCTTTCAAAAGTGCATGGCCATGCTGATTGTACTATACTCTTTATGAATAAACTATCAGTCCCAGACGCATTTCGAAGTAGATCCCTACTTCTTCCTCAGCCTGAATCTTTGGCCTAATATTTGCCATAAATTCGTAAATTTTATTAGTCGTAATCTCCAGTCATTATTTTCTTGATTGCGAAAATCGGCAATCGGAAAGTTTGCGCAAAAAATTTGCGATACTAAAATTTGCGATCCACACTACTCCTAAAGTTAAAGATATTGCAGCCTTATTATTGGCCCACAAGCAAGAAACAGTGATGATAAAAAATCTAAAATTTGTTCGCGATTACGAACATATAGCACTATATTCTAGATATTTGCAAATTCTCCAAGTGCCAATAATCGCGATAAAAATTTGCGATTAGAATATTCGCTACGTGTGGCAGTGTGATTTCCCGTCCTGACCTCTGCTCCTATAATGCTGTGAGATCCTGTCAGAGAAGCAGAGGTCAGAAGGGGACCTCAAACGTGATTATCACTTCCCCCTTTAGCCAAAATAGTGTCCTTTTGGCATATGTTTCGCCAGTAAATATCAATTGTATTGAAAGACAAAGTTAAAGGGGTTGCCACATCTGAGACAATGGGGGCATATTGCTAGGATATGCCCCCATTGTCTGATAGATGTGGGCCCCACTGCTGGTAATCGCACCTATCTCCTAAACGGAGCCCCAAAAGTGGTGGAGGGTGCACTGCGCATGTGCAGTCACCCTTCATTCATATCTATGGGGCCACCGATAATAGTCCAGCGCTGGTTTGGCTATTTCCATCAGGCCCATAGAAGTGAATGGCAGTGGGGGATGGTCATGCGCGGTGCACCCATTCACTTCTATGGGGAGAGCGCTTGGTGGTGGCCGGACTGGAGTCCTTCAGTCACCACTTTACCCCGCTCTGTTCTCGATTTAAGTGCAGGTTCCAGTGGTGGGACCCACACCTATAAGACTATGGGGGCATATCCTAGTTTAAAAGTAAGCAAACTTCCATGGAGGGCAAAGGCTTAGAAATATAATCATACCCATGTTATAAAAATCCAGCGGTGTAATCCCAAGACATGCTTCTTTTTAATTTTTATGCAAATAGGATTTACAATGCACAATGGTCATGGCTGCTCTGTCCTGTACAGCTGGCTTCACCGGTGTCTTCACTATCGGCTCGGAAATCTGTGAACACAGTCTTGCACTTTTTATTGCTACAAAATACAAAAAAAACACAAAAATAAATTGAGCATAAAAGTTTTTATGTGCATCTAAAATTCCAGAATTTACTTTAGCGTCCATTTACACATCCAAATCCTGTGCTCAGTGTTTTAGAAGTGTTCCTCAATGGTCACTGTGACCATTATTTTTTATTTCAGTGTATATTATTGTCCAATAGGGTCACATTTTTCACAGTCCAGGGAGGATATATTTCATCAGGGCCTTCGTGTTTAATAAAGCATGCAGTCAGGTAAATCATACGTGCTGTAGTCTTGGCTTCCAGTAAGCTGATAAGACCAGCAGAATCTTCTGCTTATACTGCGTGTCTCTAAGGGCTACTCAGGAGAGTACAAAGTCACTCCAAGAGTTATATTGCTATAGATTGATTTTTAATAATAACTCCTGTATATATTGGAGAGGGTCTTATGACCATGAAGAAACATCGCATGCGATTTCACAGCTGTATATCAGAGCATTGATGAATGAAACGCTTACATCGCATGTGAAATATTATAGTATCGCTTTTGCATGTGCAGTGGTATACTGTATTATATTATACCGAGCCATACAGAAACGTCCATTAACTGTCCCATGCACACACAAATTCAAATCATTATGTAATTGATATGATTTAGAAGAGCAATCTATTTGATGACATCACATAAAGATTATGAAAATGTTTTCATCATTAATATTCAAAAATTTCACCGATTGTTCATATTTTATCAATGAAATGTTCTCTGTGCAACTACAGCATATACAGACGTGCAATCTTACCTTTTTTTTAAAAGTTGCTTAAGAACTCCAATGCCTTCACAAAACAAATTCAATAAGTGACATGCTATGGAAACCTCTTGACAGGCTGCAATGCACAGTCACAACCACTGGGCGGCCACACATACACTTGAATAGTGAAACTGTTCTGCTACCAGAGCACAAGAATAACAATCATCCACGATACCTAGCTTCATGCCGCAGTTTGCAGGGCGGCCCAGGACACCACTCTTGAAGTCAGACCAGTGCGACCATGTGGGCGGTTAGGATTGCAGCAGATAATGATTTCAGTCGATTAAGCACCACCCTGTCTTCCCACCAAGTCCAGTCTCAGTAGGCCAAGAGTCTATCCAATCTCACCCTATCCTCCTTCCTCCACCTTGGAGAGTCTGGGCAAACAAGTGACCCTCACACATCGGATATTCCAAGGTGCTCTTTTCAGCGCCATTCCTTGATTGGGCCCTCTCGCCACTGCCGTCCTCTTCCCCTGTGTTACGTGGCCGACTAATCGGCATGTCGAACGCACAGGGCCAGATGCCTACTGCCCTGCACCTGGACCTTCGCAAGCACCATCGTCGACCACATCCATATCCATGTCCTAGCGCAGCATCCAAATATCCTTTCCCCAGGCATTTGAACGCAAGCGCAAATACCCAGCCACCCACGCAAAGTGCCAAAGCACTGAAAGCGCAGCTTTCCAAATTACTGGCCCTTGAAATGTTGCCATTTAGGCTTGTGGACAATGAGGGCCTTCCGCAGGCCTAAATGTCGCGGGCCATCCTGCATTACACACAGTCCCCAGCCGCCTCCATTTTCAATAACAAAGTACTCAAAATGAATGCTGTAGAGTTATTGACTGTAAGCAAAATCTGCAACACAACATTTTATACAGTCACGCAACATCACCACCTATACATCAACATGTCTCCCGTAACAACACACGTGCCCTGACCAACGCAGTTAGGCCTCTTTCACACGGGCGAGTTTTCCACGCGGGTGCAATGTGTGAGGTGAAAGCATGCACCCGCACTGAATCCGGACTCCATCATTTCTATGTGGGCTGTGCACATTAGCAGTGATTTTCACGCATCACTGTGCGTTGCGTGAAAATCAGTGTGATCAGGCGCAGTGACGGCCACGCAAAACAAGTGGATGAGGGTGAGTCTAATTAGTTTTTTTATTTTTTTTTAACCCCTCCATCTCTAATTTACTAATTTCTGTATTAAGAATGCTATTATTTTCCCTTATAATCATGTTATAGAGGGAAAATAATAAAATCTACACAAACACCTAACCCAAACCCGAACTTCTGTGAAGAAGTCTGGGTCTGGGTACCAAACATGCAGATTCTCCTCACGCACGTGAAAAACGTATTTAAATGCTTTGCACTCGCGCAGAAAAATCAAGCATTTTCCCGCGACGCACCCGTATCATATCAGGCCCTCACACGGACGTCCGTGTGAGAGAGGCCTTACTGGGAAGGTCCACTTAACAACGAACACATGGACAAGTGCATTCGGCCAGGGACACTACATTTCCCTGACTGGCACAATGGTTGAATGTTGTGGAGGCCGGGAGTGAGTCGTACACTGGGATGGCACAGGTGCTACCGACGCCAAGGATTGCGGGCCCAAATTCCATCAGGGTTTCCGCCACCACCTACATTAGTGGCTCCAACCCCCACTTATCCTCCTCCTCATCCACTTCCACCTCCGAATTATACGCGTGCAGCAACAATCAGTCATCAGTCGGTAGCTGGAAGCAGTGTAGCACAACAGTGGGGAAGCGGCAACAGGCCGTGCTGAAGCTGATATGCTTAGGGGACAAAACGCACATCACTGCAGAGCTATGGCAAGGGATAAGAGACCAGACTGAGCTGTGGCCTCTCGCCTACTCATCCTAGAACATGGAATGGTTTGTGTTGATAATGGCCATAACTGGCCATTTGGAGCTCGGCAAGCTCACAACAATTCCATGCCTAGCCCACGTCTTAAACTTAGTGGTCAGCGGTTTCTCAAAGCTAACCCCAATTTGCCTGAGCTACCGGTGAAGGTGCGCCGCGTGTGTGCACATTTCCGAAAGTCATCGACAGCTTCAGCCGGAACTCGACATTCCACATGCTGGCCAGGCTTTGTGAGGCAGCAGATGGCAGTAGTGTAATACCAGCTGCAACATGGTCGTTCGCCTTTCCAGTCAGCTTCCGCCATTCACAAGCAAGGAGTGGAGCATAGATGTCTGACCTCTGTGAGGCTTTAAGAAAATTTGAAGGAATAAACACAGATGGCGTTAGCGGTGATAACGCTATTATCAAGCGTAACCATCCGACTTTCTGTGTCTACTCAAACGCTCGGTGATCACAATTAAAAACAACGCTTTTCATGTGGAAGAGGTGGAAATGGGGGAAGACATTACAGAGGGTGATAGCCAGACCACCCTCAGTTTGTCTTCTCAGCGCGAATTGTATGATGAGGAGGAGGAGGAGCAAGAGACGGTTTCCTCCGCTGCAGAGGGTAGTACCCATGGAAGTATAATTCCAACTGTTCACCGTGGGTAGCCAGAAGAGGAGGAAGAGGATGAAGAGATTGAGAGTAATCTTCATGATAATGACAGCGAAGTCTTGCTTATTGGTACTCTGGCACACATGGCTGACTTCATGTTAGGCTGCCTTCCCTGCGACCCGCGCGTTATATGCATTTTAGACAACACGGATTACTGGTTGTTCACCCTTCTCGACCCCCGCTACAAAGATAACTTATCATCTCTCATTCTTCTGGTGGAGAGGACTAGCAAAATGGTGCAATACCAGAAGATCTTTGTTGAAAAATTGTTCCAAATATTTTGACAACATCTGACAACGCTGGCGGCATAGTCTGTAGTTCGTTGGCCAACCGAGGAGGGGAGACCGGAGGGGACAACAGAGGCAGGGCAACACTCTTTAAAGCTTGGGACAGTTTCATGACACCCTGCCAGCACCCTCACCCTGATGCGCGGCCTAGTGTCACAAGGAGGGAAAATTTTTGGAAGATGCTGAAGGAGTACGTAGCAGACCGTGTCAGCATTCTAAATTATTCCTCAGTGCCTTACAACTACTGGATGTCCAAGCTGGACACGTGGCACGAACTGGCGCTCTACGCCTTGGAGGTGCTGGCTTGCCCTGCCGCTAGCGTTTTGTCTCAGTGGGTATTTAGTGCTGCTGGTGGCATTATAACAGATAAGCGTATCCACCTGTCAACTGAAAATGCTGTCAGGTTGACTCTTATAAAAATGAACAAGGCCTGGATGGACCATGACTTCTTAACTCCACCAGAGGAAAGCTGATGAACATAAAGGCACTTTAAATGTGTTGTTTATAATGTACTGAATACACTGTATTTCCATGCACCCCTTCCACCACAAACAGGTGTCTATGGTTGAATCTTCCTTTTTTCATCCTCCTTCTCTTCCATCATATCAACATGCTTATTCGTCGCATATAATGCCCTCACATATATGCCCTACGCATAAAATGTTTTACAGGGGTCAGCTCAGCTGTAGGCCCTCATATATAACTTTTTTAGAGGGTCAGCTCATCAGCAGGCCCTCACCTACAATGTTTTACAGGGTCAGCTCACCAGCAGGCCCTCACATATAATTTATTAGAGGTCAGCTCATTTTCAGGTCCTCGCATATAATGTTTACAGGGTCAGCTCACCTGAAGGCCCTAGCATATAATGTTTTAGAGGGTCAGCTCACCTGCAGGCCCTAACCTACAACCTTCTAGATGGTCAGATCATTAGCTGTCCCTCACTTACAATCTTTTACAGGGTCAGCTCACTAGCAGGCCCGCACCTAAAATCTTTTACAGGAGTCAGCTCATCAGCAGGCCCTCACATATAATTTTTTTTTAGAGGGTCAGCTCACCAGCAGGCCCTCACATACAATGTTTAGAGGGTCAGCTCACCAGCAGGCCCTCACCTAAAATCTTTTACAGGGTCAGCTTACAGGCAGGCTGGCACCTAAAATATTTTACAGGTCATCTCACCAGCAGGCCCTCGCATATATTTTTTTTAGAGGCTCAGCTCACTGCAGGCCCTCGCATATAATTTTTTACAGGGTCAGCTCACCAGCAGGCCTTCACCTATAATCTTTTACAGAGTCAGCTCATCTGCATTCCCTCGCATACATATTATGTTTTAGAGGGTCAGCTCACCAGCAGGCCTCACCTAAAATCTTTTTCAGTGTCTGCTACCAGCAGGCCCGCACCTAAAATCTTTTACAGGGTCAGCTCACCTGAAAGCCCTCACCTAATTATACCTAATAGGTAATTTGCGCGCATGCTGCCTTGCTTGAGATGGTAGACGTAGCCGTTTCTCAGGCTCCCTCTCCGGAATCGTAACACTGATTCAACCATTACCCGTGATCACTATGGTTTGCGCTGAAAATAACATTGAAAGTTGATAGGGAAGACATCTGAATGGATCGTCGCCATCACGGGGACGTGCGATCGGCCCCCAGTTATCTAGAGTTACCAAAGCGGCAACAGGCCCTTGCCCTTAATGTTTTAGATGGTAATATCAGCAGGCCCTTGCTCCAAATGTTTTTGAGGGTCACCAGCAGGCCATCAATCATAATTTTTCAAGGCTGTGTATGATGCCCTCCTTTTTGTGTAACAAAGGGTGTATTGGAGTGCCGATTCCTTGTAATTTTTGGCAGCACTTTCACTTAGTGCATAGGCGTTATGAGTGTAGGAGTCCCACTACATGAACAATTGTACCACAATGTGAATGAAGCCCTCCTTTATGTGATATACACGTTGTATCGGAGTGCGTCTTCCTTGTAATTTTTGGCAGCACTTGCATTTTATGTACAAGTAAATATTCAGGAAAGAATGTTTCCTAACAATTTTTCCTGCAAAATCGATTTTATCTTCGGTTTTGTGTGTTTATTGTCAGTCTGTAAAAGTGGGCGTACTACTCGGACAACATCGTGTCCCAGCAGCGACCTGGGAGTCCAAGATGCATCCAGACATCCTCCCCATTGCTGTTGCCGAACCATTTCGGTGATGTTTTGTTTACATCAATGTTCTAAACTTTTCCTATGAACCCGGCACCCTTCCCTCTTCAGAGCAGGGGGTGCCTGGTTTAATGCTTGTGTTGTCCTATTGACTTCCATTATACTCTGGTGCTGTGTAGAGCTCCCGAGCATCCCGATATGATCGGGCCGTTTCTCCGAGCACCCGAGCACTTTGGTGCTCGATCAACACTATAGGAGACATCACTGGATGTGATAGGTATGTGGTGTTGTACTGTTCCTGGTATGTTTTGTGGTACTGTATGTAATGTCCGTCAACATACATTTTTAATGTAAGGCTGGGGGGAAGTGGTTGGGATTCAGAATTTGTGACGGCAGGGAGTAGGGATCGGGCACCATTTAAACTTTCTCCTCAGGCCAGTAGAGAGGCTAAAATCTGCCCTGGCCCAACATGTATTTTTCTTTACGGTAAATGCAGTCCACGTAAATCTGTGGCGTGATGTATAAAATGTTGTGTTGCAGATTTTGCTTACAGTCCAATAAACTCTACAGCATGTATTTGATCACTTTGTTTATTGAGAACATAAAACAGTAGGAAACTCTGTTCTAGTCCAGGCTGGTCCTGTCATTTTATCTGGAAGCTTTTCCTTGTCTGGGAAGTGACTGCAAGTTTTAGACCTTAGGTGTGACAGTGGTGGTGAACCTCATAGTTAACGGATGAATCACATTGTGTTCATTGTGAAGTCATTTGTTTAGCTAGCAACAAGAGCCTTCAGCTAAATATAATTTATTATCTTTTCCCCTCCATTCCTGCATTTCATTGTCACTAACAGTTGTAATATATGTGCCAAAACATATGCATAAACTTACAGAATGTGCAAAACAAATCCGGAGAACTGGAAAATGTGATAGGAAATAAGTCAATGTAATGAGCAGGAAATTAGCGTCTTCAAGGAAGAGGGATAGGTGTCAGAATGGCTATGTAATAGGGATGTATAATATAACTAGCACAACATCAGATTAGCCACCATTTGTCCTCCATTTAGATGCAGGTCAGGTTTAGACTAGATTTGATTTTCTCTTGTTCTCCAGGGAAAGCTGGACCAAAATGCCATATGTTTAATCTCCAATCTTTGCTTGTCACAATGTATAGTGGAAGTTAGCAGGACGGCAGGTACTTGTGCAAAGTGCCAGGTAGTGCCACACATCAATCTATAGGACACTGGTCTCTATCCTGTGGATCTCCAGGACATACAGGCAGTTGTAGTTTTGTAATAAAACTAGGAAACATTAGATCAAAATCTTTTTCAAAATATAGAGAAAGAACCATTATGCAACAGTTTTTAAAAAAACTATGCTGATGCTTGCCGGTTTACATAGTAACATAGTACATAAGGCCGAAAAAAGACATTTTGTCCATCCAGTTCGGCTATCATCCTGCAAGTTGATCCAGAGGAAGGCCAAAAAAAAAAACTGTTAGAACAGTAGAAGCGCAATTTTCTCCACTTTAGAGGAATAAAAAAATTCCTTCCCGACTCCAATCAGGGCAATCAGATAACTCCCTGGATCACCGACCCCTCTCTAGTAGCTATAGCCTGTAATATAGTTACGCTCCAGAAATACATCCAGGCCCCTCTTGAATTCCTTTATTGTACGCTCACCATCACCACCTCCTCAGGCAGAGAGTTCCATAGTCTTACTGCTCTTACCGTAAAGAATCCTCTTCTCATGTTTGTGTACAAACTTCTTTCCTCCAGGACGCAGAGATGTCCCCTCGTTCACAGTCACAGTCCTGGGGGTATAAATAGATGATGGGATAGATCTCTGTACACTGCCCCCTGATATATTTATACAATATTAATTAGATCTCCCCTCAGTGTGTCTTTTTTCTAAAGTGAATAAACCTAATTTTTGATAATCTTTCAGGGGTACTGTAGTCCCCCCCATTGCAGGTATTACTTAAGTTGCCCTCCTCTGGACCCTCTCCAGCTCTGCTATGTCTGCCTTGTTCACAGGAGCCCAGAACTGTACACAGTACTCCATGTGTGGTCTGACTAATGATTGTAAAGAGTGGTAGGACTCTATGTTCTCATCACGGGAATCTATGCCCCTTTTGATGCAACCCTTATCTTGTTGGCCATGGCTGCAGCTGCCTGGACACTGGTTTTTGCAGCTTAGTTTGCTGTTTATTAAAATTCCTAGATCCGTTTCCCATGTCAGTGTTACCGAGTGTTTTACCATTTAGTATGTACGGGTGACTTGCATTATTCCTTCCCATGTGCATAACTTTACATTGTCAGTGTTAAACCTCATCTGCCACTGATCTGCCAAGCCTCCAATCTATCCAGGATCCCTCTGTAGCAGTATAATGTCCTCTTCAGTGTTGTAAATTACTTTACACAGTTTAGTGTCATCTGCGAAAATTGATATTTTACTATGCAAGCCTTCTACAAGATCATTTATAAATATATTGAAGAGAAAAGGGAGCAATACTGACCCCTGAGGTACTCCACTAGTGACAGTGACCCAATCTGAGTGTGTACCACTAATAACCACCCTCTGTTTTCTTTCCCTCAGCCAGTTACTTACCCACACACAGACGTTTTCTCCCAGTCCGAGCATTCTTATTTTATATACTAACCTTTTATGTGGTACAGTGTCAAATGCTTTGGAGAAGTCCAGATATACAGCATCCATTGATTCGCCGCTGTCAAGTCTAGAACTTACCTCCTCATAGAAACTGATTAAATTAGTTTGGCATGACTGATCCCTCACGAAGCCATGCTGATATGGCATTATTTGCTTATTTCCGTTGAGATGCTCTAACATAGCATCTCTCAGTTTACCCACAACAGATGTTAAACTTACTGGCCTATAATTTCCAGGCTCTGTTTTTGGACCCTTTTTGATTATTGGCACCACATTTGATATGTGCCAATCCTGTGGGACATTCCCTGTCAGTATAGAGTCTGCAAATATCAGAAATAAGGGTCTGGCTATAATATTACTTAATTCCCTTAGGAAACGGGGGTGTATGCCATCCGGTCCTGGCGATTTGTCTATTTTAATCTTTTTAAGTCGCTGATGTACTTCTTCCTGGGTCAGACAGGACACTTTTAAGGGGGAATTTATTTTTACATTCAGCATTTCATCTGGCAGTTTATTTTCCTCAGTGAATACATTGGAGAAAAAAATATTTAACAGCTTTGCTTTCTCCTCGTCGCTCTCTGGGACTCCCCCCTCATTACTCTTTAAAGGGCCGACACCTTCAGATTTATACTTTTTTACATTTATATAATTGAAGAACATTTTAGGGTTAGTTTTACTCTTTTTGGCAATTAATCTCTCGGTCTCTAGTTTGGCCGCTTTTATTTGTTTTTTACATGTTCTATTTTTTTCCTTATAGTTTTTCAGTGCTTCCGTGCTACCCCCTGTCTTAGTGTTTTATATGCTTTCTTTTTGTCATCTATTGCTTTCTTTACAGTTATGTTTATCCACATTTGTTTCTTTTTGTTTCTTAACCTTTTATTCCCTACGGTATGTACCTCTCACAATGAGATTTTAGAGGATGCTTTTAAAGATATCCCATTTTGTGGCTGTATTTTTATTTTTGAGGACTTTGTCTCAGTTAGTTAGGCCTATGGCTTCTCTTAGTTGGCTAAATTAAGCTTTTTTTGAAGTTTGGTATTTTTGCTCCTCCTGTAGAAAAGCTTTTTATGAATGATAATTGAAGGTTATTACTTTATGGTCACTATTTCCCAGGTGTCCCCTAATTAAGCCGAGGAAGTTGCGTTTAGCAACATACGCGATGAGTGGCAATCCACCACAGATTAAATCTATTTGTGACTCCTAAAGCCGACTTTACATGGGCCGATTTTTAGAAAAAAATGGTTCATTCTAATGCTCACTCCCAATAATGCCCTGTGTAAAGGTGCTGCTGATCACACAGTGAATGAGCAGATGCCTCAATCATTGGTGTCAAAGCATGTGGACACCAAAATCATAATTTCTGGGCAGCAGATCATCCTGTGTAAATTGTGATCTGCTGCCCAGAAACAAATGATTCTCTATAGGGACGACTAATTCGCAGCAACAATTGCTGGTCCTCATACAGAGGAGAT
This sequence comes from Bufo bufo, assembly GCF_905171765.1. Taxonomy (NCBI): domain Eukaryota; kingdom Metazoa; phylum Chordata; class Amphibia; order Anura; family Bufonidae; genus Bufo; species Bufo bufo. The sequence goes on along the minus strand of NC_053392.1, from coordinate 561,302,959 downwards.
GATTGTGGCATGTAAATCCAGCTCTCACCTCCTCTGAGAAGCAAGCATTTTTCAGGAATGATCTGTAGGTTCCCAATTATTGCCTGCTCAGTTGGTCTGTGTAAAAAGGGACTTTTTTCCTAGAAATAGAAGGGTCCCAAATGCAGACCCTCCTCAATGGTTTTTGTTCTGCCCTATGCAGCTCTCAGATGACCTGTACATGGTTTCTAGCACTATAGTGTCCTTGTGGAAAGATATTCCAAGACTAAGATTATGACTCATCATAGTTTTAGGGGATCTGTTCACACTGGCTATACAGGCACATTCATATACAGTTCAATCACATTTGATGGCAATAATTATTCCTGTGAAAACACTGGGCATTACAACTCAACCCAGTTGGGAGTGAATAGCGCTATTAATAGCCCGTCATACAATGACTGTTGGCATTGCTATAAACCATAGTGAGGATGCAACTGTAAATAGGAGCCTAAAGGTATAAGTCACAAATGGCAAATATGTTGAAGACATTTATGAAACTTAAACACCCGTTTTATGCATGTGAATAGGGCTGTTTTGGGAAGAAGTTCTGAAAGCCCAATTTAGATGAATTGGAAAGTAACAGACATTTCTGCTACATTTCGGTTCTCATTTAAATTTCACAGTATTTTCCTTTCAATAATTAAAAATTTGGGTGATTGAGGTCAGCACAACCCTGTATGTAGGTGCACATCACTATGGCGAATACATATACAAACGCAAAATACAAATGTGATAGGCACTCTGCAACCAGGCATTCTGCCCTGCCTCTATGCTGGATGAGGCATTGGTGTACATTTTGGGGCCAAAGCGTATAAGCCACTCACCACGTCAAGGTTGCCTCATTTGAGTGGTCCCTAACACTAGTTCCTACCTGTTTATGGGCCATGACAGCCACACAAGTCCAGGGGAGCGCAGGGGTACAGCATGCACGCCAAGCACACTCGCTTTTAACCCCGTCCGGTTGCCATTACAGCTTTCATCGGATCCAGGGATGCAAGTGTACCAACATTCATGCTGAGCCCACCATATACTTCTCTTGGAGCAAATGGATACTGGTAGGTTTCTATATAAGCAGACTCAGTTTTATACTGGACTTTAAAACCCGCCTCCAATACAGATTGACTGGTCAGGTGTGGCATGACTGCAGTGGAGATCGCCACGCCTCCAATATATACTACAAAGAAAAAAGTGGGTGATTGAGTCAGCACAACCCTGTATGTATGGTGCACATCACTATGTTCGAAATACATATACAAACGCAAAATCAAATGTGATAGCACTCTGGCAACAGCATTCTGCCCTGCCTCTATGCTGGATGAGGCATTGGTGTACATTTTGGCCAAAGCGTAATAAGCCACTTACCACGTCAACGGGTCGCCTCTATAGAGTGGTCCCAAAACATTGGGAAATATAACCTGTGATAACACCCTCCAGTCATGCTAAACACACGTTCAGATAGTACACTGCTGCAGGCAGGCCAGCACCTCCAAGGGTAAAGGCAAGCTCAGGCCATGTGCCCAGTTGGAGACCCAGAAGTTGCAGGGGCTGACAGTCAGTTCGTGTAGGCGTGTGCATACTTACTGCCCCACCATGTCGCACGTCCCCGTGATGTTCACGATCCAATTTGATATCTGCTCTATCAACTTTCGATGTTCTTTTATGCGCCTACCATGGTTGATCACGGGGTGGCGGGGGAATCAGGGTTCCAGGCCAGAGAGGGAGCGTGAGAAAGAGAGACCACATCCAAGAGAGGATTAATTCTTTCAAATTTTAAAATTATGAGTTGAAATATGGGAGAAATTATTAAAAGCGTAAAGTGGTGAAAAACTTTTCAAAATGTAAGCATTGAATGAAAGGAAGTGGCGCGCATTAAAGGGGTTCTGCACTTTCATTTAACTGATGATCTATCCTCTGGATAGATCATCAGCTTCTGATCGGCCGCTGCCTTCTCAATCAGCTGATCAGCGGGGGTCCTGGGTGTTGGACCCCCGCCGATCAGAAGCTGATGATCTATCCAGAGGATAGATCATCAGTTAAATGAAAGTGCAAAACCCCTTTAATTACTGAATAATATAGTAAATTTTATTCCCTGTCACCTATGCAGAGCAGGTGTTTATTCACGTCTAAAATTGTATAATGTCAACCCAAGAATGTAACAGAAAAAGTATCGAAATTTATTAGGCTGTCAACTAGGTAGAGGAGGGGTATATTACACCCAAAAATTGGTGAATCTCACCAAAAAATGTAGCTGACAATTAAAAAAAAATGTCTAGTAGGTATAGCAGTGGTACATCACATCCAAAAATTGGTGAATTTCACCAGAAAATGTAACTGACTATTTATTAATTTTTTTAGCCTGTCTACTAGGTATAGCAGTGGTACTATACACCCAAAAATTGGTGAATTTCACCCGAAAATGTTAATGATAATTTTTTATTTTTTTTTAACCAGCCTACTAGGTATAGCAGTGGTACTATACACCCAAAATTTGGTGAATTTCACCCGAAAATGTAAATGACAAAGTAGTGAAATGATATAAAATAAAACACATACAAATAAATAAAAAAATTGATTTATGAGGTGGAGTAGGAGTTTGAGGAGGCGGTGGACGTAGTGGTGTAAGTGGAAGCGGCGGTGGAGGAGGAAGAGGTAGCCAACACAGGTTTTTGGTTTTAATTATTTTTTTTTTAATATTTGGGTACACTCCAAAAGAGAGAATATCCAAATATCAAGATGAGCAATTGCGCTGCAGTATAACAATAGCTGGTTTGTGCCGGTATACATGTCTATTCTCGGGACAAGGTATGAACATGTCCTGAGGGATCCTTGCTGGTTCATTTTAATGAACGTGTGCTTGTCCATATTGGCTGTGCACAGGCGGCCCTGCGCTGTCTGTGAGTGATGCCCCCTGCCGTGCTAAACACACGTTCAGATAATACACTGGCTGCAGGGCAGGCCAGCACCTCCAAGGCGTAAAGGGCAAGCTCAGGCCATGTGCCCAATTTGGAGACCAGAAGTTGAAAGGGGCAGACCCGTCATTCAGTACGTGCAGGCGTGTGCACACATACTGCTCCACCATGTTGGTGAAATGCTGCCTCCTGCTAAGACGTTCCATATCAGCTGGTGGTGCTGGTTGTTGTGGCGTGCTGACAAAGCATTTCCACATTTTGGCCATGCTAACCCTGCCTTCTGAGGTGCTGGCGGTGCCCCAGCTGCGTTAGCGACCTCTTCCTTGTCCTCTGCCTTTGCCTTGTGCTTCCACTGTGCCCCCGCTGTCATGTGGGAATGCCACTAGCAGCACGTCTACCAGCGTTGCGTTTGTACTCGCGCATCTTACGATCACGCTCCAGTGAGGGAATTAAGGACTGTACGTTGTCCTTGTAACGGGGATCCAGCAGTGTGGCCACCCAGTAATCAGCACAAGTTAGAATGTGGGCAACTCGGCGGTCGTTGCGGAGACACTGCAGCATGTAATCGCTCATGTGTGCCAGGCCTGCCCAGAAGGCAACGAAAAGCTGTGGGAGGTTGTATCGTCTGTGTCCTCTGTATCCCCCCAGCCACGCACCAGTGATGGCCATGAGCTGGTCTGGGTGCCACCCTGCTGTGAACATGGTTGCTCCTTCTCCATCTCCTCCTCCTCATCCTCCACCTCGTCATCCTCCAGAACTGTGCCCTGGCTGGACAATTGTGTACTTGGGTTGTGGGTGCAGGAACCCACCCTCGGAGCCACTTGGGAATGACTGGCCGGAAACCCTACAAAATGATCCCTCTTCCTCCTCCTCCTCCTCCTCCTGTGCCACATCCTTTTCCATCATTGCCAGGAGCGTTTTTTCAAGGAGGCATAGAAGTGGGATAGTAACGCTGAGAACGGCGTTATCGGCACTGGCCATGCTGGTGGAGTACTCGAAACAGCGCAACAAGAAACACAGGTCTCGCATGGAGGCCCAGTCATTGGTGGTAAGGTGGTGCTGTTCCGCCGAGCGACTCACCCGTGCGTGCTTCAGCTGAAACACCACTATTGCCTGCTGCTGCTTGGACAGTCTGGCCAGCATGTGCAAGGTGGAGTTCCACCTTGTGGGCATGTCGCATATAATGCGGTAAGTGGGAAGGCCGAAGTTACGCTGCAGCACTGACAGGCGAGCAGCAGCAGGGTGAGAACACCGAAAGCGCACACAGACAGCCCGCACTTTATGCAGCAGCTCTGACATATCGGGGTAAGTTTGAAGGAATCTCTGCACCACCAAATTCAGCACATGCACCAGGCAAGGGATTTGCGTCAAACTGGCTAGTCCCAGAGCTGCTATGAGATTTCCCCCATTATCGCACACCACCAGGCCGGGCTTGAGGCTGACTGGCATAAACCACTCATCTGTCTGTTGTTCAAGGCCCGTCCACAGCTTCTGCGTGGTTTGGGGTTTGTCCCCCAAACAGATAAGTTTTAAAACTGCCTGCTGTCGTTTACCCCTGGCTGTGCTGAAGTTGGTGGTGAAGGTGTTACGCTGACCGGATGAGGAGGTGGTAGAGGATGAGGAAGCAGAGTAGGAGGAGGAAGCAACAGGAGGCAAACTGAAGCGCCCTGCAATCCTCGGTGGTGGTAGGACATGCGCCAAACTGCTATCCGTCTCAAGGCCAGCCGCCACTGCATTTACCCAGTGTGCTGTTATGGAGATATAACGGCCCTGACCGTACTTACTGGTGCACGTATCTGTAGTCAGGTGCACCTTGCCACAGTTGGCGTTGCGCAGTGCACACCTAATTTTGTCCCCTACTTGGTTGTGCAGGGAATGGATGGCTCGCCTTGAAAAGTTGTGGCAGCTGGGCACGACGTACTGTGGGACAGCCACCGCCATAAGGCCTTGAAAACTATCCGTCTCCACCAGATGGAATGACAGCATTTCAAAGGCCAGTGATTTAGAAATGCTGGCATTCAGGACTAGGGATCGCGGGTGGGTAGGGGGGTACTTCCTCTTCCTTCCAGCGTTTGGGAGATGGAGAGCTGAACGCTTCCATGGGACATTGTGGAGATGCTTGGTGACCCAGGTGTTGGTGTTGCTGGCAGATCCTCTGTCTGCGGGGTGCCAGGTGGCACTGTCCCTCCAGAGGTGGATGAAGAGGCCGAGACTGCAGCAGAAGAGGAAGCAGGAGGAGCCAGAGACTTTTCGTGGTTTTTGAGGTGTCTACTCCACTGCAGCTCGTGCTTTGCACTTAAATGCCTGGTAATGCAGGTTGTGCTCAGGCTGAGAACATTTATGCCTCGCTTCAGGCTCTGATTGCACAGCGTCTCTTGTCGTCAGCACGTTGTCTGAAGAGCTGCCACGCCAGGGAACTCCTTGGAGCTGGCTTTGGTATGCTCGGTCTTTTGTTGCGGTGGGCAGTAGGAGGCGTACTGTCTAGAGGACGGCCGCTCCGCTTTTTCACCCTGCTCCCTCTTCTGCTGTGCTGGTGGCTATGTGCGACCACCGCCTCTTCCTCCGAACTACATAGGTCACTCGCATGACCTTGATTCCATGTGGGGTCGAGGACCTCATCGTCCTCCACATCATCTTCCACCCAGTCTTCACCCCTGCCTTCCTTGTCGGTCTGCACACTTTCGAAAGCCCCAGCAGTTGGCACCTGTGTTTCGTCATCATGCGAGACGTGATGCGATGGTCCTCCCATGTACTCATCTTGAAAGATAAGTGGTTGGGCATCGGTGCACTCAATCTCTTCCACTTCTTAGGCAGGGCTAGGTGGATGGCCCTGGGAAACCCTGCTTACAGAGTCATCAAAAAGCAGAAGAGACTGCTGCATGACTTGGGGCTCAGACTGCTTGGCTGATTTGCAAGGGGGTGAGGTGAAAGACTGATGGACATCGCCTGCAGGTGCCAACTGTGGTCTTTCAGCAGGAGACTGGGTGGGAGACAATGTGAAGGAACTGGATCCACTGTCAGCAACCCAATCTTCTATCGCCTGTACTTGTTCAGGCCTCACCATTCGTAGAGCAGCATTATGCCCGACCAAATACCGCTGCAGGTTTTGTCGCCTACTTGCACCTGAGGAAGGGGTTTCACTTGTGCGTGTAGCTGGAACAGATCGACCACGTCCTCTCCCTGCAACAGGAGCTCCACCAGTAGCACCACGACCTGGGGCACGTCCCTTATTTGACGCTCTCCTCATATTTTTAGAATTTAGGATCTTGCCCTAAATTGGTGTTTAATTAATAGTAGAATAGAACGACAGTATGTAAAGGGTGTATCTCACACGGCCTGAAGCAGTGTAGGCCTGAATTAAAGATTTATTTGCACAAAATGGCTGTATTTCAAATGCCTGATTCAAACCCCTGTATGTAGAGGGTGTATCTCACAGGGCCTAAACCAGTGTATGCCTGAATTAAATATTTCTTTGCATAAAATGGCTGTATTTCAAATGGTTGTATTTCAAATGCCTGAATCAAACCTCTGTATGTATAGAGTGTATCTCACAGGGCTTGAACCAGTGTAGGCCTGAATTAAAGATTTCTTTGCACAAAATTACTGTATTTCAAATGCCTGAATCAAACCCCTGTATGTAGAGGGTGTATTTCACACGGCCTGAACCAGTGTAGGCCTGAATTATAGATTTCTTTGCACAAAATGGCTGTATTTTAAATGCCTGAATCAAACCCCTGTATGTAGATGGTGTATCTCACACGGCCTGAACCAGTGTAGGCCTGAATTAAATATTTATTTGGCCAAAATGGCTGTATATCAAATGGCTGTATTTCAAATGCCTGAATCAAACCCCTGTATGTGGAGGGTGTATCTCACACCGGCCTGAACCAGTGTAGGCCTGAATTAAAGATTTTTTGGACCAAAATGGCAGTATTTCAAATGCCTGAATCAAACCCCTGTATGTATAGAGTGTATCTCACACGGGCTGAACCAGTGTAGGCCTGAATTCAATATTGGTGCACCAAATGGCGGTATTTAAAATCTCTAAATCTAACCCAAATGTATTAAGGGTGTATCTCACAATGAAATCTGCATCAATGGCTGCCAACAAAATTTTTTGTGCCCAAACGAGTGTTTGTTTAACAACTGTAATTTCACACGTGCTGATGCTGCAAGGCCTGAAAATAGTGTTTTTTGTAAAAAAAAAGTGTGTTTTTAAAACCCCAGAAAATGATGGGTGTATTTCTAGCTTAAATTGCACACTGACTAATCCAGATGTTGTAGATTGCCAAAAAAATGTTTTTTTTTGGTAACAGAATATGAAAGCTGCATATATTAAACTTGAATTTAACACTTGCAGATCAGGAAAATACAGTTTTTTGAAAAAAAATGTGTGTTTTTAAAACCCCAGAAAATGATGGGTGTATTTCTAGCTTAAATTGCACACTGACTAATCCAGATGTTGTAGATTGCCAAAAAAGTGATTTTTTTTTTGTAACAGAATATGAAAGCTGTATATATTAAACTTGAATTTAAACACTCTGCAGATTAGGAAAATACAGTTGTTTTTTTTTTAAAGTGTGTTTTTAAAACCCAGAAAACGATGGGTGTATTTCTAGCTTAACAGAATATGAAAGCTGTATATATATATTTTACTTGAATTTAACACTTGCAGATCAGGAAAATACAGTTTTTTTTGACAAAAAAGTTTGTTTTTAAACCCCAGAAAATGATGGGTGTATTTGTAGCTTAAATTGCACACTGACTAATCCAGATGTTGTAGATTGCCCAAAAGAATGGTGATTTGCAATGTCCCAAAAGCTCAGATGCAGTGCATGGCTGTGATGGCTTCTAAGGTCAGACAGTTAACCGCTGGTTGATTGCTGCTCTGCAGCCTTTCAAAAAGCGCCAAGAAAGCGCCGAACACCGAACCCGAACCCAAACTTTTACTGAAATGTTTGGGTTCGGGGTCCAAAAATCCTAAAGTTCGGTACGTACCCGAACTTTACAGTTCGGGTTCACTCAACCCTAATTATGGGTTCAAATCAGCTCGGACATAATATAAACATGTACTGATATAAATATTGATAGCTATCATATATAAAACGTACCTATATTAAACGTTTGGGTTGAGGTCTGAATTTTGAGTGTCTTTAAACATTTTTTGGGAGATGAGGCCTTACTGATATTATGACATAATTATTGTTATGTGGCATCCAATAACTCTGAAAGTCTAAAAAATATTCTACTTGATACCAGCACAGAGCCATAATATAATATCATGGAACTTCACTAGACCTGAGCCTCTTTATCTTGTAGAGGATGTCTCATCCCAACAATCCATTTTTCAATGAAGACTAACCTGACAATCAGCTTATTGCTGCAGGTCTAGCTTCTGAAATCTATACTTCACAGAATTGCAAATCCATTCTTTCATACCTTGGTTTAAAGGTTATGTACACCTTTGGGGACATTTATTTTTATATATTTTTATTATTGCATTGTACTTATTTGAGCTAGGAAATCATTTTTTATTTGGTATTTATTAACAATATGGAATCATTTTTTCTGTACAGAGCTGACATGCTCTACTAGCTACCTGTGGATTTTTTGTCTTTTCCGTCATCTGAGGAGAAAAGGGCTCCTTATCTCTGCTCTATCACATTATAAACACTCATTAAAGCTCAATCCTTATCTTACTGATAAGAGTGTGGCTTAAATAAGTGTTTATGACCTCTCAGTAGTTTAGAGATAAGGCTAATTAGATGATTGGCACAAAGTGAAAGTACCAGTCATATGGTTAGAAAAACAGTTAACCCTTTTTAACAGAATAGCAATTTTTTTTTAATAAAGGTCAATTGAAAATATAATTTGTAGCCAAAAATAAATTAAATGCAATCATTTAAAAATTGCCTACAAATGTGTACATAGTCTTTAATATATCCCAACTAGGGTTGAGCGAACCCGAACTGTAAAGATCTTTTCAGTAAAAGTTCGGGTTCGGTGTTGGCGAGTTAATGGCGCTTTTTGAAAGGCTGCAGAACAGCCAATCAACAAGCATTTAACTCGTGTGCCCTTAGAAGCCATCACAGCCATGCCTACTAATGGCATGGCTGTGATTGGCCAGTGCAGCATGTGACTCAGCCTCTATATAAGCTGGAGTCACGTAGCGCTGCACGTCACTCTGCTCTGATTAGTATAGTGATAGGATGCTGCTGCTGTGAGGGAGAAAATAGGACAGAATCTTTAATCTGAAGTGCTTGTTAACTCAGCGATCTACCTAGATTTTGTTTTGTGGGTGCAGTGCACAATCTTTTTACCCTGCTCTGAGCCCAGTGACCCGGAAAAATAACTTTTATCCATATGTTAGTTAGGTGGGCGGCGCCGGCCATTTTATGCAAGTTCTGTGCACCAGCACAGTATATGTGCATTTGTGACAGTTAAATAGAAGCTGTCATTGTTAAATACAAGCTTAAAATACTTCAATACATTTTTGGCAATACCCTCCATCTGGGGCCTTTGCCGCATTAGTCAGTGTGCAATTTAAGCTTGAAATACAGCAATAATTTTCTGGGTTTTAAAAACACCCTTTATGGGCAAAATACTAAATTTTACAGCCCTTGCTGCATCTGTCAGTGTGAAATTCAAGCGTTATATACTGCTGTCATATTCTCTTATTAAAAAAAACACCCAATTTAGGTGAAAATTTCTAATTTTGCCGCGTTTGCTGCATCTGTCATTGTTAGATACACGTGTTAGATACTGGTGTTCTTTTCAATTAATAAAAAAAACACCCATTTTGGGCAAAAAACTAAATTTGCAGCCTTTTGCTGCATCTATGTCAGTGTGAGATACACACGTTAGATACTGCTGTTCTATTCTGTTATAAAAAATACACCCATTTTGGGCAAAATACTTAATTTTGCAGCCTTTGCTACATCTGTCAGTGTGAGGTACACGCGTTAGATACTGTTGTTCTATTCTATTATTAAAAAAACACCCATTTTTGGCAAAATATTTATTTTCGCAGCCTTTGCTGCATCTGTCAGTGTGAGATACACGCGTTAGATACTGCTGTTCTATTCTGTTATTTTAAAAAAACACCCATTTTGGGCCAAATACAAAATTTGCTGACTTGGCTACATCTGTCAGTGTGAGATACACGCGTTAGATAGTGGTGTTCTATTCTGTTATTAAAAAAAACATCCATTTTGGGCCAAATACTAAATTTGCAGCCTTGGCTGCATCTGTCAGTATGAGATGCAAGCTTGAAATGCAGCAGTAATATTCTGGGTTTAAAAAAACCACCCATTTTGGGCAAAGTACTTAATATTGCAGCCTTTGCTGCATCTGTCAGTGTGAAATACACGTGTTAGATAATGTTGTTCTATTCTGTTATTTTAAAAAAACACCCATTTTGGGCAAGATCCTAAATTCGAGAAATATGCAGAGATTGTCAAATAAGGGACGTGGCCCCGGTCGTGGTGCTGCTGGTGGAGCTCCTGTTTCAGGGAGAGGACGTGGTCGATCTGTGCAAGCTACACGCACAAGTGAAACACCTTCCTCAGGTGCGAGTAGGCGACAAAACCTGCAGCGGTATTTGGTCGGGCCTAATGCTGCTCTACGAATGGTGAGGCCAGAACAGTAGTAGATTGGGTGGCTGACAGTACCTCCAGTTCCTTTACATTGTCAACCACCCAGACTCCTGCTGAAAGATCAGAGTTGGCACCTGCAGCCGATGTCCATCAGTCTTTCACCTCACCCTCTAGAAAATCAGCCAAGCAGTCTGAGCCCCAATTCATGCAACAGTGTCTTCTGATTTTTGATGACTCTGCTAGCAGGCTTTCTTAGGGCCATCCACCTAGCCCTGCCCCAGAAGTGGAAGAGATTGAGTGCACCGATGCCCAACCACTTATGTTTCAAGATGAATACATGGGAGGACCACCGCAGCACGTCTCGAATGATGACGAAACACAGGTGCCAACTGCTGTGGCTTTCGAAAGTGTGCAGACCGAGAAGGAGGGCAGGGGTGAAGACTGGGTAGAAGATGATGTGGAGGACAATGAGGTCCTCGACCCCACATGGAATCAAGGTCATGCGAGTGACTATGTAGATCGGAGGAAGAGGCGGTGGTCGCACAGAGCCACCAGCACAGCAGAAGAGGGAGCAGGGTGCAAAAGCGGAGCAGCCGTTCCCTAGAAAGTACGCCTGCTACTGCCCAACGCAGCAAGGGACCCAGCACACCCAAAGCCAGCTCCAAGGAGTTCCCTGCGCGGCAGTTCTTCAGACAATATGCCACTACTTTTCCAGGCAAGCCATCCTTTCCCTGCACAACCAAGTGGGGGACAAAATCAGGTGTGCACTGTGCAACGCCATCTGTGGCAAGGTCCACATAACTACGCATACGTGTACCAGTAAGCCCGGTCAGGGACGTTATATCTCCACAACAGCACACTGGGTAAATGCAGTGGTGGCTGGGCCTTAAGCGGATAGCAGTTTGGTGCATGTCCTTCCACCACCAAGGATTGCAGGGTGCTTCTCTTTGCCTCCTGTTGCTTCATCCTTCTACTCCGCTTCCTCATCTTCTGCTGGCTCCTCATCCAGTCAGCGTAACACCTTCACCATCAACTTCAGCACAGCCAGGGGTAAACGACAGCAGGCAGTTTTAAAACTTATCTGTTTGGGGGACAAACCCCACACCGCGCAGGAGCTGTGGACGGGCTTTGAACAACAGACCGATGAGTGGTTGGTGCCAGTGAGCCTAAAGCCCGGTCTGGTGGTGTGCGATAATGGGCAAAATCTCATAGAAGCTCTGGGACTAGCCGGTTTGACGCACATCCCTTGCCTGGCGCATGTGCTGAATTTAGTGGTGCAGAGGTTCCTTAAAAATTACCCTGATATGTCAGAGCTGCTGCATAAAGTGCGGGGAGTCTGTTCACGTTTTTGGCATTCTCACCCTGCTGCTGCTCGCCTGTCAGCACTGCAGCGTAACTTCGGTCTTCCCGCTCACCGCCTCATGAACTCCATCTTGCACATGCTGGCCAGACTGTGCGAGCAGCAGCAGGTGATAGTGGAGTTTCAGCTGCAGAATGCATGGGTGAGTCGCTCTGCAGAATAGCACCACTTCACCACCAATGACTGGGCCTCTATGCGAGACCTGTGTTCCTTGTTGCGCTGTTTCGAGTACTCCACCAACTTGGCCAGTGCCAATAACACCGTTCTCAGCGTTACTATCCCACTTCTATGCCTCCTTGAAAAATTGCTGCTGGCGATGATGGAAGAGGATGTGGCACAGGAGGAGGAGGAGGAGGAGGAGGAAGAGGGATCATTTCATAGGGTTTCCGACCAGTCATTCCCAAGTGGCTCAGAGGGTGGGTTCCTGCACCCACAAATGCCAGGTACACAATTGTCCAACCAGGGCACAGTTGTGGAGGATGACGAGGTGGAGGATGAGGAGGAGGAACCGTGTTTACAGCAGGGTGGCACCCAAACCAGCTCATGGACATCACTGGTGCATGGCTGGGGGGATACAGAGGACACAGACAATACACCTGCCACAGAGGACAGCTTTTCGTTGCCTCTGGGCAGCCTGGCACACATGAGCGAATACATGCTGCAGTGTCTCCACAACGACCGCCGAGTTGCCCACATTCTAACTTGTGCTGATTACTGGGTGGCCACCCTGCTGGATCCCGTTACAGGGACAACATACCGTCCTTAATTCCGTACTGGAGCGTGATCATAAGATGCGAGGGTACAAGTGCACGCTGGTAGACGCACTGCTGGTGGCATTCCCACCTGACAGCGGGGGCACAGTGGAAACACAAGGAAAAGGCAGAGGAAGAGGTCGCCAATGCAGCTGGGGCACCACTAGCACCTCAGAAGGCATGGTTAGCATGGCCGGAATGTGGAAAAGCTTTGTCAGCACGCCACAACAGCCAGCACCACCAGCTGATATGGAACGTCTTAGCAGGAGGCAGCATTTCAGCAACGTGGTGGAGCAGTATGTGTGCACACGCCTACACGTACAGAATGACGGGTCTGCCCCCTTCAACTTCTGGGTCTCCAAATTGGGCACATGGCCTGAACTTGCCCTTTACGCCTTGGAGGTGCTGGCCTGCCCTGCACCCAGTGTATTGTCTGAACGTGTGTTTAGCACAGAAGGGGGCGTTATCGCAGACAAACGCAGCCGCCTGTCCACAGACAATGTGGACAAGCTCCTGTTCATTAAAATTAACCAGGCATGGATCCCTCAGGACATGTCCGTACCTTGTGCAGAATAGACATGTATACCGGCCTTTACCAGCCATTGTTATACTGCAGCGCAATTGCTCATTGTTGTATTTTGTTGTATCATTTAAATATATATATATTTTTTAAAACCATAACCAGTGTTGGCTACCTCGTCCTCCTCCACCGCCGCTTCCACCTACACTGCTACTTCCACCGCATCCTCAAACTCCTATTCTATATGGACCTACACCTCATAAATCAATTTTTTTTTTTTTATTTGTACGTATTTTATTTTATGTCATTTCACTCATTTGTCTGTTCACATTTTCGGGTGAAATTCACAAAATATTGGGTGTGATATACCCCTGCTGTACCTAGTAGGCAGGTAAAAATATTTCACTAATTTGTCTGTTACATATTCGGGTGAAATTTACCAATTTTTGGGTGTGATATACCACTGCTATACTTAGTTGACAGGTAAAACATTTCACTAATTTCTCTGTTACATTTTATGGTGAAATTAACAAATTTTTGGGTGTGATATACCACTGCTGTACCTAGTAGACAGGTAAAAAACATTTCACTAATTTGTCTGTTACATTTTATTGTGAAATTAATTAATTTTTGGGTGTGATATACCACTGCTACAGTATAACCAGTGTTGGCTACCTCATCCTCCTCCACCGCTGCTTCCACCTACACTGCTACTTCCACCGCCTCCTAAAAACTCCTACTCCATATGGATCTCCACCTCATAAATCAAGTTTATTTTTTTTAATTTGTACCCATTTTATTTTATGTCATTTCACTAATTTGTCTGTTCTCATTTTCGGGTGACATTCACCATTTTTTGGGTGTGATATACCCCTGCTGTACCTAGTAGACAGGTAAAAACATTTCACTAATTTGTCTGTTACATTTTCTGGTGAAATTAACCAACTTTTGGGTGTGATATACCCCTGCTGTACCTAGTAGACAGGTAAAAAACATTTCACTAATTTGTCTGTTACATTTTCTGGTGAAATTAACCAACTTTTGGGTGTGATATACCACTGCTATACCTAGTAGACAGGTAAAAAAAAATCCCTAATTTGCCTGTTACATATTCGGTTGAAATTCGCCAATTTTTGGGTGTGATATACCACTGCTCTACCTAGTAGACAGGTAACATTTCACTAATTTGTCTGTTACACATTCGGGTGAAATTCAACAATTTTTGGCTGTGATATATCCCTGCTATACCTAGTAGACAGGTAAAAACATTTCACTAATTTGTCTGTTACATTCTTGTGTGACATTTGACCATTTTTGCCGTGATTAAACCCCTTCTCTGCATAGGTGATAGGGACATAAATTTAAAAAAATTGTCAGTTACATTGTCAGGTGACATTTTACCAATTTTTCCGTATACAAACCCCTGCTCTGCATAGGTGACAGGGAATAAAATGTAAAAAATTATTTAATTGATGAGCGCCCCCTTCTTTCATTCAATGCTTAAACTTTAACAACTTGTCTCACATTTACGCTTCAATAATTTGTCCCACTTTCCCGCTCTATCATATTTAATTTCAAACAATTAACCTCCCTTGGATGTGGTATTTCTTTCTCATGCTCCCTCTCCGGCCTGGAACCCTGATTTGCCGCTAACCGTGATCAACATGGTAGGCGCAGAAAAGAACATCAAAAGTTGATAGAGCATATATCCAATTGGATTGTGGACATCACGGGCACGTGCGACATGGTGGAGCAATATGTGTGCACACGCCTACACGTACTGACTGATGGGTCTGCCCCCTTCAACTTCTGGGTCTCCAAATTTTTTCACATGGCCTGAGCTTGCCCTTTACCCCTTGGAGGTGCTGGCCTGCCCTGCAGCCAGTGTATTGTCTGAACGTTTGTTTAGCACGGCTGGAGGGGGTTATCACAGGTTATATTTCCTAATGTTTTGGGGTGTACCCTAATTAAAAAAATAAAAAAATAAAATTAAAACCAAAAATCAGCGTAGGCTACCTCCTCCTCCTCCACTGCCGCTTCCACCTTCACCGCCACATCCACTGCCTCCTGAACCCCCTACTCCATATGGACCTCGTCCTCCTAGATCAAGATTATTATTTTTTATTTTTAAGTATTTTATGTTATTTTAAGTCATTTCCCTATCCACATTTGCTTTCAGAGCACTTGCCATGCTATTAACCACATTTTGCTGGCATTTGCAGCCCTCTAGCCCTTTCCATGACATTCTTAGAGCCATTTTAGTGCTCAAAAGTTCGGGTCCCCATTGACTTTAATGGGTTTCGGGTTCGGGGTCAAGTTCAGGTCAAGTTCGGGTCCAGAACTCAAACTTTTTTGTGAAGTTCGGCCGAACCCGTCGAACCCGAACAACCAGGTGTCCGCTCAACTCTAATCCCAACATAACCTAAAATGTGTGGTGGAAAATGACCAACTTTATATATATATTTTTTTAAATAGTAAGTTTGTGATATTGTGTCACGAGGTGGCTATGCCATATGTGTATATGTGCAGCCACCCAACAGTTTTATTGTGCATTGCAGTCTGTCAAGGGTTATGCAGGCTTGCTATGACAATGACGCTCTTAACCAAATTCAAGCTGTGATTAGGGTAGACACATCTGTGCATGCTGGCTGTTTAAATGGATAGCAATCTATGCAAGACAATGAGGGTTTGGCTCCAGACTGGCTCTCTGCTCTAACTTACAGAGGGAGTCTTGAGTGGGGAATGCCTTATATCAGTGATGGTGAACCTTTTACAGACCGAGTGCCCAAACGGCAACCCAAAACCCACTTATTTATCACAAAGTGCCAACACAGCAATTTAACCTGAGTCCAATATAGTATGTGTTCTATGTATTTTATCATTTAGCTATAATAGCCTGCATACATTCAATGCACTGCCTGTGCTGTTCATAGTGCGCCCTGCGCTGATGAATGACAGGAAAAGTCTAAGTCATATTGGTACACCATACACAGTTTCCACGGTGCGGGTGCCCACAGAGAGGGCTATGACTGCCACCTTGGCACCCGTGCCATAGGTTCGCCAACACTGCCTTATATGCTGTCCAAATGATCTAATAAGTATACGGAAAGGGGTTGTTGTGATTTAACAACTATCAATATTTTATTTTTGTCTTTTCCCAACAACTCTTTCCTTTTACATAAGTCTTACATGCATTTTTATTACCTTTTGTTAATCCAGAATATTTCATAATTTAGCATCTTTCTATTTCTAATAATGCTGGATAAAATTACGTTTACTGTACCAATATAAGAAATATCATTAAACTTTATTTTTACTTTGAAATTGTTTTGACATTTTGAAGTTCCATTTTACTATATATATTTTTTCTAGCATTGAACAGTATTGAAATCTACAGCTACCAACTTTTGATCTGTTAAATCCCATTTTGCCAATTTTGCAGCCGGTTTACAACGAGAAAGTAGATGTGGGACTGCAGCGAAAGGAATACTAAAGTTTTACGTGAAAGGCCATATGCTGCAGAAATATGTTACTGTTGCAAAGTAGATGCCAGCCAAATGAGTATGAAACAAGAAATGACTGTTACACTTGTTTATAATACTATAATGTATGGCGATGAGTTCTCAATGTGTTCTTTAATTAGGAAACCATTTACAAAAACATGTTTGTCTACTTACACTTTATTACATAACATTCCTGTTTATTGACAAAACTTTTGTTCTTGCAAATAACTGAAAAGTCAGAAAGATATCCGCCGGAATAAATGATCATACAGTTGGGAGATAATTAACAATAACGTTTTATTTACCTTGTTAAAGTTTATGTACATTACATTCTGCTGTTTAGTACGGATACTGTGGAAATGTCAGGCAGCAATTTGTTTTTTTTGATGTCTTGGCAATTGTACTAATAATGAAGTGTGTGTATTTCCAATATTACTCAACATATCTACTTTTATGACTTTTTTCCAACATATATTTTATAGGAAAAATGCTAAATACTATTTATATACTATATTAAAATAAAAATATTGGTAGTAAAATAATATTTGCTCATTGAGGCATCAGCTGCATGTTAAAAGTGAACGTCTGCTCTTCTCAAGTCATTTCTTTTCCAATTCCCTAAGATACAGTATGTTCCTCTCTTTCTGTGAATTTCATAAAATGGTCAATGTCGTTTCAACAACCTTTGCATAAATCAACACTACAGGTTGACCCCTTAGAGACCAATGGTGTACTGTGTACGTCATGTTGTGTTAGTTACCCCATCAGGGTGTACACAGTAGGTCGTGAGATCAAAGTGTCACCGCAATCATACCGGCATCTAAACAGGTGTCACAGACAGCTGAGCTGTCTGGCACCTGGCAGGGGACCAATCAAAGCGGTCCCTGCCTTTAGATTGCTGCGATTGGTCAGTCAGATTTGACTGACCAATCGCAGCATTCAGCAGCACAGCTCCGACTTCCTCAGTAAGTGTTCAGGAGCTTAAAGCTGTGCTGTTGTGTTGTTAATGCCCTGATTTCCACCCCCCCCCCCATTCAGGATGGTGTGTGGGACTCCCCTCTGTAATGACCAAGGTGCCCCCCCCCCCCCCAATCGCTACCCTTGCAATTCAGATTGGCTGAGCGGAGCAGAGGGTCAGCTATAACATACAGCTGAAACTCTGTAGCGGCCGACATCGATGCTGGCACAGATGTCGTCCGTTTAACCCCTTCTATGACAGATGGTTACCATGGCCTTCACAGGCATCCAGGCTTGCCATTGTATGTAAGTGTAAAGTCACAATACACTGCACTACACTATACAGTGTACTGCAGTGTATTGTAGAGGCAATGGAATCACTAGATCTTCAAAAACCAAGTGGGTCTGGTTCCAAAAAGTGTTAAAAAAAGTGTAAAAAACGAAATAAAAAAAACTTTCTCATATCCGCACATTTATAATTTTGGTTTAGTGGTTGTTTACTTTGTGATCACTCTATCTTTGCTTTAATGGCAATCAGCATTTCATGCACTTACTCCCTGGTGAACCTGAGATAAACTATAGTTCACACAACAGCCAATCAGAGGGGAAATAGAAAGGGTCCACTGAGGCTAAGGCCAGTTTGGAAATGCGTTTTTATATTTGCATTTGTTTGCATTGTCACCATGATTGCTGCAGGAAAAAAAGAATACCATGTTAGCCAGTAGATACAACTTGAGGATAAAAAATGAGAGTCCTAAGTAAAAAGTATCAACGGCTGAGGACTCAATTTTTATCTTCTTGGTAGATGCAGTGAGTCTTGCAAGGAAATAAATCACCAGTGAGCTCAAGAGCACAATGTGCCTGAGAATAAAATAATAACCTGTTTCTTGAAGATTGTGTGCACATTCTCTTTAAATGGCATCTGTCAGAAGATTTGTATCTATGAAACTGGCTGAGCTGTTGCATGTGCGCTTGGCAGCTGAAGGCATCTGTCTTGGTTCCATGTTCATATGTGCCCGCATTGCTAAGAAAATGATGTTTTAATACATGCAAATGAGCCTTTAGGAACAATGAGGCTCCGCTCTCTCAGAACTTTCAGGTCCTCTCCACTTTGATTGACAGGACCAAGAAGGTGCAATCATGTTTACACTGCCTGGCCCTGTCAATCAAAGTGGAGAAGGTGTGGCAGTTGCAGAGAGAGCAGAGCCTCTAGGTGTAACAGCAATGTCCCTGTTGCTCCTAGAGGCTCATTTGCATATAATAAAACTTCATTTTTATCAGCAATGCAGGTAGTCCTTGATCAGGGCATCAGCAAGCTCCTGTGGCACTACTTTGCAGCATTGGATGCATCCGATGCACTGATACAGGATGTCCCATAGGTTTCTCAATTGGATTTACATATGCGAGCGTAAAGGTCAGTCAATTGAATTAATGCCTCCAGGAGCTGCATACACACCCTATCCACATGAGGCATTGTCCTGCACCAGGAGAGACTCAGGGCCCACTGCACCAGAGTAAGGTCTGACAATTGCTCTGAAAATTTCATCATGCTACCTAACAGCAGTCAGGGTATCTTTGGAGCTTTGTGTGGCCTTCCAAGGATATGTCCCTCCAGATCATAACCAGCAAACTGGTCATGCTGGATGATGTAGCAGGCAGCATGACATTTGTAATGCCCCAGAGAGGCATTACTACTCCTACGCCCTGCTTCTATCTGTGAATGCTAATATAATGTTATCTTATGCATTTATTTCCAGGTCCCTAGACACTGTGCATTTATAATAATGTTATGTAATTGTTCATGTAATGTGCCTGGTTTAACAGCAGGTGGCACCAAATATGGCAGAGCTACACTTAAAGTAATTAAACTCACCATTCCATTATCCCTTCCTTTCTTGGTCAGAAGTGGGCCAGTCCCCGTTTTCGACCAGAAGGAGGTAGGGAGTTCTGGTGTCTTCTGGTTGAGACTGCATGTTGGAGCTGCTAGGATTCTAACCTATTACCTGGCATAATCCAAAGTCAGACTACAGAGAGAAGTTGGAGCATCCTGCAGAAGCAGAGATTCCATTTAAGTCTGTCAGTACAGGAGAGCCAAAGAGAAACCGATGCAGCAGAGTTGAGACTGTTTGCCTGCCAGAGTTAATGCTAAAGCCAGCTGGAACCAAGATAATGGCTGTAAAGCATTTGGAGAAACGTTTATGCAAAGTAAAGCTGCCATTGAACTTCATCACAAGGTCTGGACTCAAATAGTTCTTCAAATCCCTCAATTGTTCACCCTATTTGCCTGCTTCAGAGCCAATACCTGGGATTCCAGCATATCCATGTAGAAGCACCATGGCAGGTGCACAAAACATTAAGGAACTTTATAGGCCACCTTATATCACTCGGCCATTCCTACACCTGGGTACCAACACCATTTCCTAAAGGGACTCTGTCCTGTTGTTGCTTAATTGCAACTGGCGTCACAAAACACTTACTCATCTTAAAAGAACCCCTTGCAGACCGCTGTTGTTGCAAATTCACCTCCAGACTCTCCAGATTCTTTCCCATCTGTCACATGTGCTCAGTGTACACTTGCTCTCATCTGTGTAGAGAACAAGGTGTCAATGGAGGACCTGCCAATTCTTCTACTTTCTGGAAAGTACCAATCAAGTTGCACTGTTCTGCACTGTGAGCAAAGGACCTACTACAGGAAATTGGGCCCTCCTGCCACCTTTATCAAGTCTGTAACCTGCTGATAGACATTTTGTACAGGCCTAGTGGTGCTCCTCCTATTTCTTCTTACACAAAGGAGCAGATACTAGTCCTGATGTTGGGATGATACCCTTCTCCAGCCCTGTCCAGCTCTCTCGATGTCCTGGTATCATCTCCGTGCTCTTAAGACTTTGATGGGAGACACAGCAACCGTTCTTGTGACAGCACATATGGATAGAGATGAGTCTGCTTCACTGAATTTCACAAAAAAATTTGATTAATTACGAATTTCTTAGTTACAAATCACATTCCATTTTATGTAGCGTGCGTAATGACAGGGAAAAGTAATCACGCCACCCTCGTCATTGAACCCCTCAGATGCCGTGCTCATCGTGGCATCTGACATTTGATAATGTCACCACGTCATCACGCTGGCCGGTCGTGGTGGTGTCATCACTGAGCCCAGCCTGACGCTTGCATGGTGACATGATTAGTGTTGAGCGCAAATATTCAAATCACAAATTTTAATAGCAAATATCGCCACTTTGAGAATTCGCAAATATTTTGAATATGGTGCTATATATTCGTATTCGCGAATAGTGTTGAATATTTTAATCGCTAATGTATCGCGAATTTATGGCGAATATATTACATTGCAGATTTTTTTGCAATCAAGTAAACAATGACTGGAGATCACAAATTCTCGAATTTGAGAATTTATGGTGAATATTCGGCCAAAAATTTTACGAAATATCGAAAATTCAAATATTGCCTATTCCACTCATCACTAGACATGATTAGATCAGATATCAGATGCCGCAATCAGCAATGAATGCAGCATCTGAGGGGTTCAATGACAGGGGCAGCGGCAGGGGATTTTCCATGCTTTCTTCAATCAACATGGCCGAGACGGTCTTTCTGAGAGCAAATGGATGAGGTGCGTATGTTTTTGTTTTTTTACCGCCATTTCAGGAAAAATGTATTCGTTACCACGAAGCGCGAATAAATTCAGCTTCATGGCAAATCAAAATTTTCATAAAATTCGGATCAAAGTCAATTATTTTCACATTAATTTGCTCTACACTACATATGGATGTCATCTTGGAGGAGCATCACTACCTGTGCAACCTGACTGGGCTGCAGGTGTCTCCTCATATAACCAGTAGTGGCAAGTAGAGATGGTCTTGCGGTTCACCCGGCAGTCGTTTTGCAGCTAACTTTGCTTGTTCGCGTTTCGCCAAACATGCGAACATATAGCGATGTTCGCATGAGCCATATTCTTTTGCATTGTGGCGAACTTTGACCCATGACACATCCATCAGGTGGGATAGGACAGCCAATTGAGATGTATCAGCACATGGACACAACCCCTACCCTATAAATAAACCTGATCAGGCAGCCATTTTACTTTTTTTTTTTTGCCAGTGTAGAGAGAGGTGGCTGTGTGGAACAGGGACAGACTGTTAGTGACACCAAATGCTATCTAATAGGGCCACAAAGCTCCTTTTAAGGATTGGTATAGGTGTGCTATTGATAGGAGTGATATACTGAGGGGTTTGATATACTTATAATGTACTTTCTAACATATAAAGTATATTATAGTGCATCTGTATTGTGCAGCAGTTGTGTGCGGTTCTGCTACGATACCACAGCTATATAAAGGGACGAACGCCATTGGAATAACTAATTGCAACTGGTGTGATATATCTATTGCCCTCCAAAAAACTGATTTAGGGGTGTAATATACCTATAATATACTTTTTAACACAGAAAGTATATTATAGTGCATTTGTATTGAGCAGCAGTTGTGTGCGGTTCTGCAACGATACTGCAGCTAGATAGAGGGACAAGCGTTATTGGAACAACTATTTTCAACAGGTGTGATATAACTGTTGCCCCCAAAAAAACTGATTAAGAGGTGCGATATATCTGCTTCCACAAAATACTGATTAAGGGGTTTGATATACAAACCGGATTCCAAAAAAGTTGGGACACTATACAAATCATGAATAAAAACTGAATGCAATGATGTGGAGGTGCCAACTTCTAATATTTTATTCAGAATAGAACATAAATCACGGAACAAAAGTTTAAACTGAGAAAATGTACCATTTTAAGGGAAAAATATGTTGAATCAGAATTTCATGGTGTCAACAAATCCCCAAAAAGTTGTGACAAGGCCATTTTCACCCCTGTGTGGCATCTCCCCTTCTTCTTACAACACTCAACAGACGTCTGGGGACCGAGGAGACCAGTTTCTCAAGTTTAGAAATAGGAATGCTCTCCCATTCTTGTCTAATACAGGCCTCTAAATGTTCAATCGTCTTGGGGCTTCTTTGTTGCACCTTCCTCTTTATGATGCGACAAATGTTCTCTATAGGTGAAAGATCTGGACTGCAGACTGGCCATTTCAGTACCCGGATCCTTCTCTTACGCAGCCATGATGTTGTGATTGATGCAGAATGTGGTCTGGCATTATCTTGTTGAAAAATGCAGGGTCTTCCCTGAAAGAGATGACATATGTTGTTCTAGAACCTGAATATATTTTTCTGCATTGATGGTGCCTTTCCAGACATGCAAGCTGCCCATGCCACACGCACTCATGCAACCCCATACCATCAGAGATGCAGGCTTCTGAACTGAGCGTTGATAACAACTTGGGTTGTCCTTGTCCTCTTTGGTCCGGATGACATCGCGTCCCAGATTTCCAAAAAGAACTTTGAATCGTGACTCGTCTGACCACAGAACAGTCTTCCATTTTGCCACACTCCATTTTAAATGATCCCTGGCCCAGTCAAAACGCCTGAGTATGTGGATCTTGCTTAGAAATGGCTTCTTCTTTGCACTGTAGAGTTTCAGCTGGCAACGGCGGATGGCACGGTGGATTGTGTTCACTGACAAAGGTTTCTGGAAGTATTCCTGAGCCCATTCTGTGATTTCCTTTACAGTAGCATTCCTGTTTGTGGTGCAGTGTCGTTTAAGGGCCCGGAGATCACGGGCATCCAGTATGGTTTTACAGCCTTGACCCCTACGCACAGAGATTGTTCCAGATTCTCGGAATCTTCGGATGATGTTATGCACAGTTGATGATGATAGATGCAAAGTCTTTGCAATTTTTCGCTGGGTAACACCTTTCTGATATTGCTCCACTATCTTTCTGCGCAACATTGTGGGAATTGGTGATCCTCTACCCATCTTGGCTTCTGAGAGACATTGCCACTCTGAGAAGCTCTTTTTATACCCAATCATGTTGCCAATTGACCTAATTAGTGTTAATTGGTCTTCCAGCTCTTCATTATGCTCAAATTTACTTTTTCCAGCCTCTTATTGCTACTTGTCTCAACTTTTTTGGGATTTGTTGACACCGTGAAATTTTGAATCAACGTATTTTTCCTTTAAAATGATACATTTACTCGGATTAAACATTTTATCTGTCATCTACGTTCTATTACAAATAAAATATTGACATTTGCCATCTCCACATCATTGCATTCAGTTTTTATTCACAATTTGTTTAGTGTCCCAACTTTTTTGGAATCCGGTTTGTACCTGCTTCCACAAAATACAGATTTAGTCGTGCAATATACCTGCTTCTACAAAATACTGATTAAAGGGTTTTATATACCTGCTTACACAAAATACTGATTGAGGGGTGCAACATACCTGCTTTCACAAAACACTGATTAAGGGGTGCAATATACCTGCTTCCACAAAATACTAGTTAAGTGGTTTAATATTCCTGCTTCCACAAAATATTGATTGAGGAGTAGGATATAAGCGCTTCTAAAAATACTGATTAAGGGGTTCTATACCTGCTTCCACAAAATATTGATTGAGGGGTGCGATATACCTGCTTCCACCAAATATTGATTCAGGGGTTCTATATACTTGCTTCCACAAAATACTGATTGAGGGGTGCAATATACCTGCTTCTACAAAATACTGATTGAGGGATGCAATATACCTGCTTTCACAAAATACTGAATAAGGGTTTCAATATAGCTGCTTCCACAAAATACAGATTGAGAGGTGCAATATACCTGCTTCCACCAAATATTGATTCAGGTGTTCTACAGGGTGGGCCATTTATATGGATACACCTTAATAAAATGGGAATGGTTGGTGGTATTAACTTCCTGTTTGTGGCACATTAGTA
The DNA here is from genome assembly GCF_905171765.1 of Bufo bufo. NCBI lineage: Eukaryota > Metazoa > Chordata > Amphibia > Anura > Bufonidae > Bufo > Bufo bufo. The sequence goes on along the minus strand of NC_053392.1, from coordinate 561,278,492 downwards.
TATGTGAGGGGGGAAACTTTTCAAGATGGGTGGTGACCATGGCGGCCATTTTGAAGTCGGCCATTTTGAATCCAACTTTTGTTTTTTCAATAGGAAGAGGGTCATGTGACACATCAAACTTATTGGGAATTTCACAAGAAAAACAATGGTGTGCTTGGTTTTAACGTAACTTTATTCTTTCGTGAGTTATTTACAAGTTTCTGACCACTTATAAAATGTGTTCAATGTGCTGCCCATTGTCTTGGATTGTCAATGCAACCCTCTTCTCCCACTCTTCACACACTGATAGCAACACCGCAGGAGAAATGCTAGCACAGGCTTCCAGTATCGGTACTTTCAGGTGCTGCACATCTCGTATCTTCACAGCATAGACAATTGCCTTCAGATGACCCCAAAGATAAAAGTCTAAGGGAGTCAGATCAGGAGACCTTGGGGGCCACTCAACTGGCCCACAACGACCAATCCACTTTCCAGGAAACTGTTCATCTAGGAATGCTCGGACCTGACACCCATAATGTGGTGGTGCACCATCTTGCTGGAAAAACTCAGGGAACGTGCCAGCTTCAGTGCATAAAGAGAAAAACACATCATCATGTAGCAATTTTGCATATCCAGTGGCCTTGAGGTTTCCATTGATGAAGAATGGCCCCACTATCTTTGTACCCCATATACCACACCATACCATCAATTTTTTTGTTCCAACAGTCTTGGAGGGATCTATCCAATGTGGGTTAGTGTCAGACCAATAGTGGTGGTTTTGTTTGTTAACTTCACCATTCACATAAAAGTTTGCCTCATCATTGAACAAAATCTTCTGCGTAAACTGAGGATCCTGTTCCAATTTTTGTTTTGCCCATTCTGCAAATTCAAATTCAGTGAGCCGATCTGGGTCATCCTCATTGAGATGCTGCAGTAGCTGGAGTTTGTAAGGGTGCCATTTGTGAATAGCTAATATCCGCCGAAGGGATGTTCGACTAATGCCACTCTCCAGTGACATGCGGCGAGTGCTACGCTGTGGGCTCTTTCCGAATGAAGCTAGGACAGCCACTGATGTTTCTTCATTAGAGACAGATTTCATGGGGGGGGCGGAGCTAGCGCCTGAGCTGAATGGAAGCGTCCGGTTAGAGCTCCTGCTTTCAACCTGCTGAGGGAACGGCAATCTTTTGCACAGAGAGCTTAAAATGGTCAAATACGGTGGCCACAAACAAGGGGACCTAGCTCCACAAGCTAAACCATCTTCTGCAGTTTCGGACATGACAAAATACCTGAAAAAGCAGCAAGCAGCCGGCCCGGCCAAAGAAACCAAGATGGCCGCGGCTCCCTGCAGCGCTCCACGAGGCCGCACCTCAAGCCTTTCTGAAGGTGAGGACGACACAGGAGAAGAGGGTGAGTCCCGCAACCTCCCGGTTTCACGCCGCTTTATTAAACAAGCTTTAGAGGAGGCAATGCACCCTATATATTCCAAATTACAAGAGGTGGCTCAAGACATACAGCAAATTGGCCACAGAGTGGATACGCTGGAGGCTATGCAGGCTGCAACGTTAGATCACAGCGCTGCAGTTACTCATTCCTTGTCTGCTTGTCAGTTTCACATAAACCAGTTATATTCATCCCTGGAAGACCAGGAAAACAGAGGAAGACGAAACAATCTCCGGTTTAGAGGGATCCCGGAGTCGGTGTCCGCCTCAGACATCCCAAATGCTATCACAAAGATTGTTACTTCCTTACTAGGAGACTTTGATCCAGCCATGCTGGTAATAGAAAGGGCACACAGAGCTTTACGCCCTCGTCCAAAGGACAATGACCCTCCTAGAGACGTTATCTGTCGTTTTTTGAATTATCAAGACAAGGAAGCGATACTAAAAGCTGCCAGAATTGCACCATCGATCCTCTTGGAGGAGGCACCGATACAAGTATACCAGGACTTATCTCCATCTACTCTGCAGAAAAGGCGGTTTTTAAGGCCTCTTACTGCATTACTTAAAGAAAAGAAGATTCTATACAGATGGTCTTTCCCATTTGGGCTTTATTTCTTAGTAGCTGGAAAAAGGATCATGATATCTTCCTTCTCCGATTTATCGGAAGCCTACACAGTTCTGGACTCTCCTCCTCTAAACATCCCAGACTGGGACAAAGTACAAGATATCACAGCTTTACCAGCTTTACCTGTCCCCCAGCCATGGGAGATCACAGCAACGCCGAAAAAATTGAGATCCAAGAAGTCCAAAGATGTATCAACGCCAAAGAAGACTCACTTCACCCAAGATGGTTCCTGAGATCCTGGTGTCTTTTCTTCTCCTGCTTACTTTTGATATGATAGAACCTTATATCTTATCTGATGCTTCACTCTAAATTTCCTGGTGAACTTCAGATAAAGATATATTTGAGTTTCTCTTATATGTAGCTTTTTTGCTTTTATTCTTTTATCCTCCTATTGTCCTGTCAGTCTTCCACCCTTCGTCATTCCCTATTGTGCCCCTAAATATTACTATTTTATTTTTGCTTTGCTGTCACCTACCTCTTAAAACCTTGATCTAAAATCATATCTCTTAAGATATTGTGTTTTATTATACATGCCTGTTCCGTCCCTGATGCAGGTTACATGTGAACTTGTTTCACTCTCCCCCTACCCTTTAATAGTTGCTGTACATGCGACTTATTATGTTGATGTTATACCACTCATTGTGGTCCCAAGTTTCAGTTCCCATGTTATTATGGTATAATTCTGGGTCTTCAGATTTTAACATGCTCAATACATATAGCTATGCTTCTTTTCTTACTGTAGTCAAGACACGTCTGAACTAATAGTAGTCTCTTATAATGTGAAAGGGTTGAGATCCCCCTCTAAACGCAGCCAAATTTTTTCTCTCCTATGGAAAGAAAAAAGTACAGTGGTTTTCCTACAGGAAACTCACTTAAAGCAAGATAACTTCCCAGATCTTTCGTTCTCTAAGTACCCCACTTGGTATCATTGTGGCGCAGATGGTGCGGCATCTATTGGTTTCAGGCGAAATACCCCATTCACTTATTTAAGCCATATTCAAGACCCTGAAGGTCGCTACATCATATTAAAAGGGAAAATTGGACAAACCTTATACACTTTTGTTAATGCTTACGCCCCTAATGCTGACCAAACTAGATGGATCGCTAGCCTTCTGTCACTAGTTGAGGAGCAGAGTGAGGGTATACTAATATTAGCAGGAGATTTGAATATCCCTTTTAACCCCCTATTAGATACGTCTTCAAAAAAATCAGCTCTTCCCTCTAAGGCAATCCGAGCTACTCTGGCTAGAATGTTTAATCTTGGTCTAATTGATGTTTGGAGAAGCCTCAATCCTAACAGCATTGACTATTCTTTTTTCTCTGCAGCCAACAACTCATATAGCAGAATTGACTATATATTGATTTCAAAAGAACATCTGCAACTTTGCACTTCAGCGAAAATTGGGTCCATGACGCTGTCAGATCATTCACTAATCTTTTGCTCCATCTGTCCTCCACATGGACTGGGTAAGAAAACTGGCTGGAGGTTCAATGAGTCCATCTTGGATAATGCCACCCATAAAAAAAGAATATTGTCCCTTTTAAAAGAATACTTCCAAATTAACCACACTTCTGACACTTCCCCAAATACCCTATGGGATGCCCACAAAGCATATATAAGAGGCCAACTGATAAGCCTTTGCTCTTATCTGAAGAAAGAGTCAGACAAAAAAATAAACTCCCTTCTCCTCAAGATTAATACTCTTGAGAAGACCCATAAAATTTCCTTGCTACAACTCCACTTATCTGAATTACTTTTACTCAAAACAGAGCTAAAAAACTTGCTAAATGAACGCTCTGTGAAGTTCTTCTTAAGTTCCCAACAAAAAATATTCGCCCATGGCGACAAAGCAACAAAATTCCAAATTCAGAGAATTAAGCGTAGAAAAATGACAAGTTTTGTGCACGAAATAGCCTCTTCATCGGGCTCAATGTTGCTCAAAACAGAAGAAATCGCAGACCAGTTTAAGCTATACTACGAATCCTTGTATAATCTTCCCCCATCTCACCTTCCTAACCCTGGATTGGACAGAGTACAAAATATCTCCTCCTTTCTTAGTTTATTCCATCTCCCAGCTCTCTCAGAAAGCCAGCACGGCTGCCCCATTCACCATAGCAGATATTCAAGATGCGCTAAATTCCTCTCCAGTTGGGAAAAGCCCAGGCCCAGATGGCTTACCTTTGTCCTATTACAGAGCTTTTTCTGTTATTTTATTTCCCCACCTTCTCCCAATTTGTAATAATGCTTTACACAATACCCCTGTATCACCCGATATGTCTAGAGCTACAATTACAATCATCCCCAAACCGGGCAAAGACCACTCACTATGCTCAAATTACCGTCCTATATCTTTGCTTAACACTGACCTTAAATTATTGGCTAAAATGCTGGCTACTAGACTGCAAAAATTACTCCCCTCCCTAATACATCCTGACCAGGTAGGATTTGTTAAAGGAAGAGAGGGAAAGGATAATGTTATGAAGATTCTAAATGCCTTGTACTTCTCCTTCCTCAAAAAGATACCTATAGTCCTTCTAGGTACTGATGCTGAGAAGGCGTTTGACAGAATAGATTGGTTGTATATTAGTCTTACGCTTGCGAAATTCAATATCTCTGTCCAATTCTCGGATGCAATCAAGGCTATGTACCACTCCTCCTCAGCATCAGTGCTAGTTAATGGCACTTTATCTCCTAGTTTCCGCATACAAAATGGCACTAGACAGGGCTGCCCCCTTTCCCCGCTCATTTTCGTACTAGTTATGGAGACGCTTTTACAGGCCCTGAGACAGCAAACAGATATAGTGGGACTCAGAGTTGGCGAGCAGGAAATTAAACTGGCCGCCTTCGCTGATGATCTCCTAATCTGCACAACTAACCCGAAAAAGTCCCTCCCTTCTATATTATCCTTATTAGATTTATTCGGATCACTTTCTAACTTTAAAGTAAACCCTGCTAAATCACAACTCCTACACAGTGGCTTCCCTCCTTCAACAATTAGGTCTTTCAAGCTCCACTCTCCTTTTAATTGGTCTACGCAACTGTTAACTTACCTAGCTGTGAAAATTTCTCCTAACACTACAGACTTATATAAACTAAATTTCATCCCACTTTTACACTCGGTTATTGCCCAGATGGACTCATTGGACCTCCCATACCTGTCATGGTTCGGCAGAAAGAACATAGTATCAGCCTTTATTTTGCCCAAATTAATATATGTCATGCAGGCTCTCCCTATCAAAATTCCGAAGTCCTTCTTTAACAGATTTAACAAAGCAGTCCGTAAATTTATCTGGAAGGGACGTCGGCCTAGAATTTCATTCGATACTCTTACCAAACCAAAGCAGCTAGGAGGTATTAATCTCCCTGATCCTGAATTATATATGAAGGCCATACATCTAGCCAGAGTAGTTGATTGGATTAGAGCTCCCCCCCATAAATTTTGGGTTCATATGGAAAGTAACTTTCTTCCCTCCACTCCCAGGGCTATCTTGCTTGCTGGGAAACCCTTTCCCCCATCTCACCAAATTCAAAATCCTATGATAAGGTGCTCGCTGGTAGTATGGGATTGGTTCTCCTCTCATAATAATATACTTACTACTCCTTCACCACTCCTGACTCTTAAAGATGTCATTGACTTAGCACCTTTAGATCTAAAAGAGTCATGTATCCCTTTGATCAGGCACTCTAATTTACTCATCTCTGAAATTCTAAACGAGAAAGGTAATGTTCCTCCTCTTCCGCTCCTTTTTAAAAGCCTAAAAGAGTCTTTGTCTCTCTCCTTTATACACAAATTTATTGTATCTGAAGTGTCTTCTATAAATAACCCTCCTCCTGTGCCACCTATGTCCCCTTGGTTTGATGAATTAATTGGGTCCAAACAGTCGCCTCAGAGATTAATTTCATCCTTGTATAAAAAGATAAAGTCCCCCGTAACTGGTGTCAAACCAGCAATAGTGGGTGTTTGGGAAAAGGATCTCAACCGTTCCCTGACTCCCACTGAGATTAAAGTGATGTTTTCTGTAACTCATAAAATCTCGAGATGCGTCCGAATCCAAGAAAATGGATACAAAATCATGATGCGGGGGTACAAAACACCAGAAAATATTGCGCAATATTTTCCTAACGTTTCCAATATTTGCTGGAGTTGCAAAACCTCCAAAGGCACTTTTTACCACATATGGTGGGATTGCCAAATTATTCAGAGTTGGTGGCGTTCTATAGTAAACAAATGTGATAAAATCTGTGGTACTTCTCTTCAATGTTCTCCAGAACTGACCCTCCTTAGTTTGGGGCTTGACAGGACTAACAAGAAAATCAGGTCTTTACTCCTTATTCTTTTAGCTGCAGCCAGAATTTTAGTAGCTGCTGCATGGCTATCTACTGACGCTCCAGAAGAAGCTATGTGGACCCAAAAAGTAGATCAAATATATAGACTAGAAGAACTCTCCCATTGGGAAACCCGTACTCGAGCTACCTTCTTAGATATATGGTCTCCTGGGAAGGTATAAAGAGCCTACCCATGAGATTTATCTTCCCTACTTCCTTCTCCCCAACCACCTTCTCACCCTTTCTTTCAAATATATGACATAATCTTGGTTTTCTATCATTATATGTTGTTGCATCCTATTAGCTATAACATGTACCTAGCCTGGTTTATACCACATGTTTTGTTGTTTCCTTATTACCCCCTTTCCTTTATGTTAATTTATGTACTTTGAACCTTGACTTGCATTGCCATGCTGTACTGGTATGAATTAATACCATATACTTTTCATTTTGTACCTTTTATATCTGTACTATCTTACTGCCATTGTAAACTTATTATTACTATTTAAAAACAATAAAAATTGTTGATATAAAAAAAAAAGAGACAGATTTCATGCGTCCACATTTTGGCAAATCCAACACTGAACCAGTTTCACGAAACTTAGCAAGCAGTTTGCTAACTGTAGCATGGGAGATGGGTGACCTGGTTACTCCTTTCACCAGACATCAAAACAATTTCTATCTGCTCCTCACGTGTTAACCTCGGCGACATGTCAATGGCTGTAAACAAAGAGAAACTTGGAAATAACTCATGAAAGAATAAAGTTACGTTAAAACCAATCACACCATTTTTTTCCGCGTGAAATTCCCAATAAGTTTGATGTGTCACATGACCCTCTTCCTATTGAAAAAACTAAAGTTGGATTCAAAATGGCCAACTTCAAAATGGCCACCATGGTCACCACCCATCTTGAAAAGTTTCCCCCCTCACATATACTAATGTGCCACAAACAGGAAGTTAATATCACCAACCATTCCCATTTTATTAAGGTGTATCCATATAAATGGCCCACCCTGTATATACCTGTTTCCACAAAATACTGATTGAGGGGTGGGATATACCTGCTTCAACAATAAACTGATTAAGAAGCTTTATATTCCTGCGTCAACAAAATACTGATTGAGGGCTGCGATATACCTGATTCTACAAAATAATGATTAAGGGGTTCTATATACCTGCTTCCACAAAATGCAGATTGAGGGGTGCGATATACCTGCTTCCACAAAATATTGATTAAGGGGTGCGATATACCTGATTATACAAAATACTGATTGAGGGGTGCGATATAACAGCTTCCACAAAATACTGATTAAGGGGTTTGATATACCTACTTCAACAAAATACAGATTGTGGGTTGCTATATACCGGCTTCCACCAAAAACTGATTGAGGCCTGTGATATATACCTGCTTCCAAAAATATTGCTCTTCTCAAGGGACTTTGGCACAGGGTTATTTGGAAAATGACAGGCAGAGAAAGAGGCAGGCCGTTCTGCAGGGGTGGTAGGGGTCGGGCAGGTGCACCAGGCCGTAGCCTAAGTGGGAAGTTGGAGAAGGTGCGTGTGATTACGTCAAAGGACGCACCAGAATTGGTTAAGTGGCTCACTCAGCCTTCCGCTTCTGCACCCTCCTTATCCTCTGTATCTGTACCCTCCTCACTCTCTGCTGTGTGCACACCCAAAGACACCACCACCATAGCCCCTCCACTCGAGTCAGAGGAATTATTTTTCCATCCATTCCCAGATCTTACAGATGCAAAGATATTCTTGGCATTGTATCAGGAAGAGGAGGTAGCAACGGCCGCCACCCAGCGGTATTACCACAGTACACAGATCAGACCAAGGAGGGTGGTCTTCTGTGTTGCTGCCTATTCTGAGATCTCTAATGTCAGTGGTGGTGAAGGTGATGATGATGACTAGTCGATGGACGTCACGTGGGTGCCCACAAGAGAGGAAGAGGAGGGGTGCTCAGAGGGAGAGACGGAGCAGCAGAAAGGGAGGAGAAGGAGAAGCAGGCAGAACTCGCAGTGCACAGGAGGCAAAAAGCAGACTGCAAATGTATCTGGAGCGAGCCATCCAACATGAACGGTCACATCTTGCACTCCCAGGACCCTGGCAGATGGCTCAGGAGTGTGTTTTTTTTTTAACATGTCAGCTTCTGACAATAGTGTTGCCATCTGCAGCCTCTGCTGTCAACGCATAAGTCGTGATAAGCACAACACTCACCTAGGGATGACCGCCTTAAGAAGGCACCTGGCCTCCCATCACAGAGCCCAGTGGGAGCAACGCCCTTAGAATTCACAAAGTCACACTCCCAGCGCTTCAAGTCCTGCCTCTTCTCCTTCTCCTCTCTCCTCCCATTTGTCCTCCACCTTCCACCATGCCGTTGTCGCATTCACCTGGCAGAATGCAGGCTTTCGTGGCCCTAATGTTCGAGCGTAAAAAGTTGATGACACCGGATAACCCTCTTGTCCAACGGATGACCGCTGGCTTGTCGAAACTGCTAGCCCGTCAACTACTGCCATATAAACTGGTGGATTCGGAGGCCTTTAGAAAATTTGTGGCCATTTACCCACCGCAATGGAAGGTCCCCGAAAGGAAATATTTCTCCCAGAAGGGCATCCCACAGCTATATGGCCACATTCAACGGCAAGTAAATGTATCTCTGGCACACAGTGTCGGTGCCAAGATACATCTGACCACAGACATGTGGTCTAGCAAACACGGGCAGGGAAGATACATAACTTTTACTGCCCACTGGGTGAACCTTCTGATGGCCGTCAAGCATGTAATCCGTGGCACACGTGTGGATTTGGTATTACCACCACGGATTGCATGCAGGCCTGCCTCTTCTTCTTCTCCTCCTCCTACTCTATTATCCCTCTCCTCCTCGGCTGACTCCTCCTTTTCCACTGCTACCGCCTCTTCCGCTGCACTCCCAAGCTCCCAAGAACCTATTTGATGTGCCAGGTGAAACGTTGCCATGCTGTGCTGCGTCTGTTGTGCCTGAAAGCCAAAAGCCACACCAGTCCTGTACTGCTTTCAGCTCTGCGGTCACAGGCCAATCAGTGGCTAACGCCACTAAAGTAAAGTGGTGTGTGACAACGGTGCCAATCTGTTGAGCATGCTGAAACAGGGCAAAATGACACACGTGCTGTGTATGGCACACGTCCTGAACTTAGTCGTGCAGCGATTCATTGCCAAATACCCCAGGGTCCAGGACGTCTTGCGCAAGCCAGGAAAATCTCTGGCCATTTTAGAAGATCTTACTCGGCCATGTCTCGCCTTGCTGACGCTTAGCGGCGACACCACCTGCCCATCAGACGTCTGATTTGTGACAGCCCGACGAGCTGGGACTCCACCTTGTAAATGCTTTATAGGCTGCTCCAGCAACAAAATGCTGTTAACGACTACCTGTACGAACTCTGTAGCAGGACAGGTTCTGGGGAGCTTGGTTTCTTTTCAACGCGCCAGTGGCTGCTTATGCGCGACGCATGCAGACTTCTTCGGCCATTTGATGAGATCACCAAACTGTTCAGTCGCAGCAAGGGCACCATCAGTGACATCATACCTTACGACTTCTTTCTGGAGCATGCATTGGGTCATGTCATTGATCAATCCGTCGAGGAGCAGGAAGATGAGGAAGTCGCAATGCTGAATGAATTCCCTGGGGGGCTACTCCATCTGAGACAAGTCAGCAGTAGTGTGCTGAAGAGTCAGAGGAGGATGGTGGCTGCGAGGAGGAGGAGGAGCAAGAAGAGCAGGCTTTGATGGGGACTTTAAACTTTTCGGGGATCTCTGGTGTTGTCTGGGGCTGGGGGGAGGAGGCCAAGGACGACATTCTCCTGGGCGATGAGCAGGAGCCAGGGTGCTCCACTGTTTTCAATTTAGTGCAAATGGGGGCCTTCATGCTCCAGTGTTTGAAGAGTGACCCCCGTATAAAAAGCATAAAGGGCAAGGACCAGTACTGGGTGACAACGTACTTAGACCCCCAGTACAAACACTAAATGGTGGATATGTTACCAGCATCAGAATGCAGCATTTCCAGGCCTTGCTGTGAGAAATGCTGCATTCTGCTGTTGCGGGAGCTGGCAGAGGAATTTCCACCCACAGGGAAACAAGTGCAGGTACCAATTCTCCCGCGCCTGCAAGAAGAGGGTGGTTTGAAGATGTGTTGGTCAACCCATCGAAAGCCTCCCTCCGGATTCAGCCACAGGGAAAGCCTAGTCCGACAGGTGTCCGACTACATCGTGTTAACGTCCGATGTGGACGCTCTGAGAAGCAAGGAACCCCTGGACTACTGGGTGTGCAGGCTTGACCTGTGGCCAGAGCTGGCAAAATTTGCCATGGAACTCTTGGCTTGCCCCTCTTTGAGTGTCCTGTCCGAAAGGACGTTCAGCGCGGCAGGGGGGATCGTGACCGATAGGCAAGTTATCATTTGCCTTGTAACAGGGCCGAGTGTCATGAGCGCAGAGGTTGCTATGCAACTGGCAACGCTCTGACTCTGGCCCTGACCTTACTTCCGGTTCAGCCCGCATCACGTGATATTGACTTCCGGTCCGGTGGAACGCACACGAGCGGCGTGCGTTCCACATGGAATAACAAGCGCCTTGAGAGACTTGGACAGGTGAGATCAATAATCATGAGGGGCGTACACATACTAGGAGTAGGGGTATATCAGGAGGCGGTTAACAACCATTCAATGCTCACCCAAATCACCGTTATTTGTGGTGAGACATGGACTGACATGGGACACTTCCCCTGTAACAGTGAGGACAAGAGTTATCCATCATCTTGTCCGAGGATACGAGGCTAAAATCACCTTTATCTCCAGTAAGTAAACTGAGGCTGCTGATAACCCACTATATATGCGGCGCTCAGATATTTGTGACCTATATTTAGTGTTTGTTTATAATTTCTATTTGTAGTTGCCCTGGAACATACATGTGAAGTCCCCTGATGATGTCTGGAAAAGACAGAAACATGGCATGTAGGGCGTTGTAGTTAGGGCTTGATAGAACTTGAGACCCATACTGAGGGAACGGCTCGGTGTGGGGTCGCCCCTGTTGGGGCGGGTGCTCCATTGTGGTAGGCAGGTTCATAAGAAGAGCCCCTTGACCCCTAGATAGGCAGGAAAGCCACAATAGGGTGTTTCAGGGGTTAATACCATGCCAATCACCACATCAGCACCCGGTCACACCGGTCAAAGGCAATACCACCGCCAGGACCATCCTCCATAGTTGTGGACCCCACCCAGACGAGGTGAGATCCACCCTTTTTCATTTCATTGCAATATTGATATTATTAATATATGAATTGATACAGTGGAGGAGATTTTTGTTGTTAGTGTTGTTAATGTCGTCTCTCACCCATTGTGATATACTATTTTAAATGACCTAGTAAAGGTTACGTTTTATTGAATCCCAGTTTACAATATTCTTCTGCTATATTTGGGTGTAATTACATACCACGTACATAAACCAGTAAAGGTGGTATATCTAATTAATTTTTACTTCGATAAGCGCACTCGCCTAGCTCACGACAGTGTGGACTACCTCACATTTCTAAAAATGAATGACGTATTGATCTCTAAGGAGTTCAACACCGGTGACGACCACTTGTAATTGAATTTACTCATGCCAGCCCACACATATCCACCACCACTTAGAACAAAGAATGGTCCTTGTCTAATGCAAATATAGTGGCATAAAATACCTTTTATGTCAGGTAAATGCCTAATTTTTGGGGCCTCTACTCCAGTGGCCTACAGTAAAATTTTTATACAGTGACCGCCTAATGTACCTCCAGACACATAATCACTAGTTCTTTTCTGTCAGGTGAATGCCTCATTTTTGGGGTCTGTACTGGCCTACAGTAAAATTTTTAGCCGGTGACGGCCTATTGTACCTCTAGCCACATATTCTCAAGTTCTTTTCTGTCAGGTGAATGCCTAATTTTTGAGCCTGTACTGGTCTACAGTAAAATTGTTATCCACTGACCGTCTACTATACCTCCAGCCACATAATCACTCTTTCTTTTCTGTCAGGTGAATGCCTAATTTTTGGGGCCTGTATTTCACTGGCCTTCAGTAAAATTGTTATTCAGTGTACGCCTAATGTACCTCCAGCCACAAAATCACTTGTTCTTTTCTGTCCTGTGAATGCCTAATGCTTGTGGCCTGTAGTAAAATTGTTATCCACTGACCGACTAATTTACCTCCAGCCACATAATGACTTGTTCTCTTCTGTCAGATGAATGCCTAATTTTTGGGGCCTGTACTGGCCTACAGTAAAAATTTTAACCGGTGACCGCCTATTGTACCTCCAGACAAATAATCACTAGTTCTTTTCTGTCAGGTGAATGCCTAATTGTTGGGCCTGTACTGGCCTACAGTAAACTTGTTATCCACTGACCGTTTAATATACCTCCAGCCACATAGTGACTTGTTCTTTTCTGTTCGGTGAATGCCTAATGTTTGGGGCCTGTACTCCACTGGCCTGCAGTAAAATTGTTATTTACTGACCACCTGATATATCTCCAGCCACATAATCACTTGTTCTTTTCTGTCCGGTGAATGCCTAATTAGTGATGGACGAACATCTGCCGTCATGGTTCGCGAACGCGATCAAATGTTTGCGAACTGCAAGTTCGTTACGGGTCCCATTCATTTTAATGGCAGACGAACCTGAAAAACCTTCAGCTCATATTTGCAGTCAAGAAATAATTACTAGAAGTGCACAAATCGTCCCACAACATGGACAGTGACATACCAGATGTATTATTCGAATTTGCGATCTCCATTCATTATTTTTTTAAATGCAAAATATCGGCAATATAATTTTCACATACGCGTACGCGCACACCAGTTATAATTATATTTTCCAATACTGTTTGTCACTGTGTGTAGCAGAGGGAACACAGCAAAACCGCAAACAAATGCTGCTGTACCCAAATGCACTATATAGAAAGTATATTATTGGTATATAACACCCCGCTTCTATCAGTTTTTTGGGGGGGCGACTGGTATATTACACCAGTTATAATTATTTTTTCCAATACTGTTTGTCACTGTGTGTAGCAGAGGGAACGCAGCAAAACAGCAAGCAAATGCTGCAGTACCCAAATGCACTATATAGAAAGTATATTGGTATATAACACCCTGCTTCAATCACTTGTTTTGGGGGGGTGACTGGTATATCACACCAGTTATAATTATTTTTTCTAATTGCATTTGTCACTCTGTGTAGCTGCAGTATCGCTGCAGAACCGCTCACCACTGCTGCACAATACAAATCCACTATAATATGCTTTCTATGTTAGAAAGTATATTATAAGTGTATTACACCCCTCTGTACTGCACACCTATCAATAGAACACCTATACCAGTCCTTAAAAGGACTTTTGTGAATGTATTTAATAGAGTTTTTGTCCCTAACAGTCTGTCCCTGCTCCACACAGCAACCTTTCCCTACACTGACAAAAGACTGGATGTAAAATGGCAGCCAGATCGGGTCTATTTATAAGGTAGGGGTTATGTCTATGGGCTGAAACTTTTCAATTGGCTGTCCTGTACCACCTGATGGATGTGTCATGGGTCAAAGTTCTTCACTATGTAAAAGAATATGGCGGGTACGAATATCGCCATATGTTCGCATGTTTGGCAAATCGCGAACGAGCAAAGTTCGCAGCAAACCGACTGCCGGGCGAACCGCAAGGCCATCCCTATGCATAATTTTTGGGGCCTGTACAGGCCTACAGTAAAATTATTATCCACTGACCGTCTAATATACCTCCAGCCACATAATCATTTGCTCTTTTCTGTCAGGTGAATGCCTATTTTTTGGAACCTGTACTCTCGTGGCCTAAAATAGAAATTTTCTACTCTCTACCAGGGCATATTTTTGAGCGTTTCCCTTTAAGGCGCATAAAAATGGCCCCTGATTAAAATACTTATTTTTTGTGGCAATGTTTGCCATTGATCCCCCTCTGGTATGTCACTGTCCATGTTGTGGGACTATTTGTGCACTTCAAGTAAGTATTTGGTGGCTGCAAATATGACCTGAAGGTTTTTCAGGTTCGCCTGCTATTAAAGGGAATGGGGCCTGCCGCGAACGCACGGTTCATGAACATTTGATCGCGTTGTGGTCACAAAACGTCCCGGCCGATGTTCTTCCATCACTAGTGGCAAGGACACTTGCAAAATACAAAACTGAATTAGTCAGGAAGGATAAGGAGAGAGTAATAGATAGACACCACCTGAAAAAAAAACATTCCCTTTTTGGAAGTTTTCAGGCTGTTGCATCTCCAGTGCACCTGTTGTCACTTTCATTTGCTCCAAAACCAGCGAAACTGATTCGCTATCACATATGTGCGATGTCCCGCCCCAGCCTGGAGATCCCTTTAAGGTGTTATGACCAACAGGTGTATAAACAGGTTGTCGTGACACCAGCTGCGGTAAAGCAGCAGGAGCGGAAGGCTCCCTTTTAAGATGTGTTGTTGGTGGGACACCCAGTGTAGGATTGCCAGAGTGGTGTAGTGCGGCCTACAATGTCTCTGCAGATGTTGGAAGCACGTGTCACGATACTCCTACCTGGAATATCCTTGAGATCCCAGACGTGGCCGTCTGAAAAAGAGCAAGGGGTAGTTGTACTTGGATGATGAAGGAATGAATTGAGTGCAGACTTGGTTATAAAGTTCAAACACAGCTTTACTTGAATAAACTTGTCTTCAAGAAAGGGGAAAGAGATCCCCGAAACGCGTTTGGTTCCACTAAAGACATTCCCAACAGGACATCCTCACTGGAAGTCCGAGCGGCAATATTCCGATACATACAAAAATTTGGAGAGCTCCAGAATACAAAGAAAAATTCAGAAGATCGGCTTTCTAAACCCGGTCAGTACAAGTCCACCTCTCGCGAGTACAAGCTTAGGTCATGTGACCAGACCCGAGATTTCGGGACAACGATCGAGAGGCAGTGGCAGCGCACGAGCAAGGTGAGACACCGAATAGTTCAACCGCAGATGAAACAAAGCCACCGTGAGTAAAAACTGGACTTTCTTTTCCTATATTTATATCCATCCAATACTGGAAAACTATTTGCTGTCAAAACTATTTGCTGTCATTACTTATAAGAGAACCAGCATAATATACAGTCAAATAGATCGACATAGACACCAGGAGTGTACACAGATTGGAAACATCGTACTTCGACTCTGGTGGATCTGTTCAGAACTTTTTCTCTATCCCCTATGTAGGGATCTTTGGTTCCCTCTTTTTTGGACACTCTTTGGATATTTTTTTATTGGACCTTTTTTATATTTTTTTATATTATATATATTTGCTGCTGCAACTATTAAGCTTTCTATTGTGATTGGTTTTAATATATGTTTTTACTTTATGTGATATAATAAATATTGTAATTATTCCAGTTACATTCAACTCTAACGTGGTAGTGCCAGTCTCAAATTACATTCAAAACAATTTCTTGTATTTTCCTGATTCGCAGCAGGCATTGGCAAACTTTGGCAGGCTGGTAAACACACTTGGCCCTGCTACATCTGTTGCTATTTCTCTCTGCTGTAGTTTGGGTTTGCAAGGTTAAACAGGAATCCTTTCTCTTACTTTCTGGTGTATGAATAAGCTGGCTAAAGTCCTCAGCTTTCTCTTTGCTTGTAACTTATCTGTGTACACCTAGGAATCTTTTCCTGGCTTTAGGCGATGCTCACCTGGCAGGGGCGAGTCTCTCACCAAACAACCTCCCTCATGTAGGGGATGACTCACTCTGACCTCTATCTCACCTACTGCCCTCCCTGGGGAGGCATAGAGACTGGAATCAAGTTCCACTCTCTGATAGTGTAGCACTGCCAAGCTTTGCTGCCACCTGCTGGTAAACCAAGCACATTACGTGATCATAATCAGATAGTATAACAGGAGATGCACAATATGTTAATGCTTATACAGACAGAGGCAGGGAGTGGGCGTTGTAATGCCACTCGAGGGTGTTGCATTTGCTTCCTAACTGAACAGATTGATATCCCTGAAGTTTAAGTGATTTGGGGTTACACTGTGATGATTAAATCTTCCCTTAATTTTTTTGAGCAGGGTATATAAACCAAAGTACTTTAAAGACAAATCTGCCTTGTATTGCAGATGAATATCTTATCATTCAGTTAGCATGGAAGATAGCATAAAAGCATATATTACTAAGAATTTATCAAGGTACATTAAAGCATTTTAAGCTAGCAGCAAGAGAAAGGCTTTTACTTAATAAAACCTTGTACTTTAAAATAAAAATAGCCTCAGCTAAAAAGGATTATTGCCTTTTACACTGGTATATCACTTTTTGGCCTTATGGGTTTCCAATATTAACATGAACATAGTTGTATTGTGGTTCTCTAGAGAGGTGTGAGATATGGTACCCTTCTTGAGCTATTTTTTCTTTGAGTCTCATTATTCCTGTCTGGGTCAATGTAATATTAAAGATGAAGAAACACTCTTTAGTATTTTATATGTTGGCATTTCCATTTTTTCATATGGCAGTAAACAAGGTAATGCAATGATGGATTAGAGGAAACCTTTTGAAAAGATCCTATTGGGAAGTTATTACGGTATTAGAGCGTAGCCCCTCTTATACAGATGTAGTCGAGCTAAAATTGACCCCCAAAAACACGTCACAGTGTAATCTCATAAACAAAAGCCATAGAAGCCCATTAAAAAGTCAGTTAACATTATCTTTCCATTCTTAAAGAGGTTGTGTCATCTCAGACAATGGGGGCATATCACTAGCATGTGTTCCCATTTTCTGATAGGTGCGGGTCCCACTTCTGGGACCTGCACCTATCTCTTAAACTGAGCCTGCAAAGTCCTAAAGGAATGTGCAATTGCTCTCCATTCATTTTTAAGGGGCCCCAGAAACTAGCCGCTCGGCTACTTTTGGCGAGCCAATAGGAAGGCTTGGTGGTAGCAGGACCCGGCACCACAGGTCACTACTTTGCCGGTGTTGTGTTAGGCTTCATTTTAGAGATAGATGTGGGTCCCAGAGGTGGAAGTCACACCTATCAGACAATGGGGGCATATCATAGCGATATGCCCCCATTGTCTGAGATGAGAATACCCTTTTAACGCGTTAACCATCAAGTTTAGCTCTGTTACATCTGTAGGATCCTCTCCTATTAGAGTGGGTACAAAGAGCATCTCTCACCCTATGAGATACAGAAAACCTGTGCATTAAATTTCTCATGTGGAGGTGATACAGGGGAGTAGAATACAGATTCTGGCTGATCGCATTGTGATCAAATTTATCATCAGGGATCTAATCTAGCAAAAAGGGATTATACAAAGAGTAGTGATGAGCGAGCACCAAAGTGTTTGGGTGTTCGGGTCCGAACACATAGCGATATTCTGGTGCTCGGCCGAGCACCCGAGTATAATGCAAGTCAATGGGATACAACTAGGCACCCCCTGCTCGGATGAGGGGAGGGTGCCTGGTTCATAGGAAAAGATCTGAAAGTGATGGAAACACCGCTGAAATCGATCAGGAACAGCAGGGGGACCATGTCTGGATGCATCTTGGACTCCAATGTCGCTGCTGGGAACCATGTTGTATGCCACTTTTACAGACCGACAAAAAAAAACGCCCAAAACCCTGCCCCCCCCAAAAAAATAAAAATAATAATAACTTTTTAGAGGAAAAATTGTTAGGAAACATTCTTTCTTGTATATTCAATTGTATACAAGGAAGAAGCACTCCGATATAGATTGTATATCACATAAAGGAGGGCCACATTCACATGGTGCTACAATTGTTCAGGTACACTGCTACACTCCTAAAGCCTATGCACTAAGTCAGGGATGGGCAAACTGCGGCTCTCCAGCTGTTGTAAAACTACAACTGCCAGTATGCCCAGTCCACCTACAGCTATCAGCCTACAGCAGGGCATGATGGGATTTGTAGTTTTACAACAGCTGGAGAGCCGCAGTTCGCCCATCCCTGCACTAATTGAAAGGGCTGCCAAATATTACAATGAAGTAATAGAGACGAATGCCTGCTGCTGAGCTGACCTTCTAAAACATTATATGTGAGGGCCTGCTGTTCAACTGACGCTCTAAAACATTATATGTGAGGGCCTTCAGGTAAGCAGACCGCATAAAACATTACAGGTGAGGGCCTACAGGTGAGCAGACCGAATAAATCATTAGAGGGGAGGGCCTACAGGTGAGCAGACAGTATAAACATTGGAGGTAAGGGGCTGAAGGTGAGCGGACCCTATAAAACATTGTAGTATGGGCCTACAGGTAAGCAGACCGTATAAAACATTGGAGGTGAGGGCCTATCGTTGAGCAGACCATATGAAACATTGGAGGTGAGGGCCTACAGGTGAGCAGACCGTATAAATCATTAGAGGTGAGGGCCTACAGGTGAGCAGACCGTATAAATCATTAGAGGTGAGGGCCTACAGGTGAGCAGACCGTATAAAACATTGGAGGTGAGGGCCTGAAGGTAAGCAGACCTTATAAAAAATTGTAGTGAGGGCCTACAGGTGAGCAGACCGTATAAAACATTAGAAGTGAGGGCCTGAAGGTGAGCAGACCGTATAAAACATTGGAGGTGAGGGCCTGAAGGTGAGCGGACCCTATAAAACATTGTAGTGAGGGCCTACTGGTGAGCAGACCGTAAAAAAAATTGGAGGTGAGGGCCTGAAGGTGAGCGGACCCTATAAAACATTGTAGTGAGGGCCTACAGGTGAGCAGACCGTATAAAACATTAGAGGTGAGGGCCTACTGGTGAGCAGACGGTATAAAACATTGGAGGTGAGGGCCTGAAGGTGAGCAGACCCTATAAAACATTGTAGTGAGGGCCTACAGGTGAGCAGACCGTATAAAACATTGGAGGTGAGGGCCTGAAGGTGAGCGGACCCTATAAAACATTGCAATGAGGGCATATATACTGTATGGAAGAGGAGGAGGAGGATGAGAAAACAAGATTTAAACATGGTATAGACAAATTTGAGTGGCTACACGGATATGTGAGATGGATAGGTGCTGCTATCAAAATTAATCCCCCTATCATCAAAATAAATTGTATCAATGGTATAGATAGTCACAACCGAATATCTGGGTCATTTGGAAACATAGTAATTTATTGCACATCTAATAAAAATGTAAAAGACAATCTCTGGTACATGTATACAGTTCACCTATAAATAGTAAAAAGTGGGATGATGGTACTAAATATCACTCACTATAAATAGCAGAGGCCGACCTCCATAAAATCAAAAAAATCACATTAGTAAATTCAACTACAATAAAATATAATAAAAATGGATAAGCGCATAGGTAATTAATATGTCTCATGAGTCTGTGTATTGTATGTTAGATCTTTTTGTTCACACTTCCAGAGAAAACGATGAGTTAATCATATAGTTTGCATTCGGACACTGACACGTTCAGTGTGTTCACCAAGAGTTCATCTGATAAAGGATGGTTTATGTGCTGTCACTTATCCACTCTATATTTTCCCCGATTGTCTGCAAAGTGTTCTTTCACAATATCGGCAAAAATAAGGGTACTCATGGTTATTGCAACCAAACTGCGGACAGAGTTTTGCGCTGTGTGGCGTCCCACCTGTATTCAGCGTGATCCTCGTTACTTACGCAGTAAATCTCGTGAGTAGGGATAAGCGAACCCGAACTGTACATTTTCGTAAAAGTCCGGGTTCGGTGTTCGGCGCTTTCTTGGCACTTTTTGAAAGGCTGCAAAGCAGCCAATCAACAAGCGTCATACTACTTGCCCCGAGAGGCCATCACAGCCATGCCTACTATTGGCATGGCTGTGATTGGCCAGTGCAGCATGTGACCCAGCCTCTATATAAGCTTAGGTCACGTAGCGCTGCACGTCACTCTGCTGTTACAAGTGTAGGGAGAGGTTGCAGCTGCGACGTTAGGGCGAGATTAGGCAGTGATTAACTCCTCCAAAACACTTAAGACAGTGATCGATCTACAGCTGTGGATCATTGAACTGCTGCTATTCAATTGCTCACTGTTTTTAGGCTGCCCAGAGCGTTTTTCAGTCACTTTTTTCTGGGGTGATCGGCGGCCATTTTGTGGCTTGTGGTGCGCCAGCACAAGCTGCCACCAAGTCCATTTAACCATCAATAGTGTGGTTATTTTTTTGCTATATCCTACATCAGGGGCAAGCTGTCACCAAGTCCATTTAACCATCAATAGTGTGGTTATTTTTTGGCTATATCCTACATCAAGGGCAAGCTGCCACCAAGTCCATTTAACCATCAATAGTGTGGTTATTTAAATCTATCCCTAAAAGGGTATATTAGATTCAAGGTGCTGATAGGGTCATTCTCAATAACTTCACACACACGCTACTGTGCATATCCAAGTCTAATTCTGCCCGTAAACGTATACCTGTCACCCAGCGCCTAAATAATAGGCCTCAAATTTATATTCAGCTAAATCTCTGGCTATTGCTGTAGCTGCTCAAGTTATTTTGTGTCCGTCAAAGCACAGTTTTTGTTCTGGGTTGAAATACAATTCCCAAACTAGCAATTTTCTAAATTAGTGGTTTCTGCTGTATCAGGCCTACTTTAAATCTATCCCTAAAAGGGTATATTAGATTCAAGGTGCTGATAGGGTCATTCTCAATAACTTCACACACATGCTACTGTGCATATCCAAGTCTAATTCTGTCCGTAAACGTATACCTGTCACCCAGCGCCTAAATAATAGGCCTCAAATTTATATTCAGCTAAATCTGTCATTACTGCTGTGCCTGTATTAGTGTAATACGGTACCTAAATAGATAGAAAGATAGTGTTAAGTGTCTGTAAAAAAAGGCCTGAATTTGAATTCAATACATTGGGCCAAATAATATTTTTCTTATTGTGGTGAACGGTAACAATGAGGAAAACATCTAGTAAGGGACGCGGACGCGAACATGGTCGTGGTGGTATTAGTGGACCCTCTGGTGCTGGGAGAGGACGTGGTCGTTCTGCCACAGCCACACGTCCTAGTGTACCAACTAACTCAGGTCCCAGTAGCCGCCAGAAATTACAGCCATATTTGGTGGGGCCTAATGCCGTTCTAAGGATGGTAAGGCCTGAGCAGGTACAGGCTTTAGTCAATTGGGTGGCCGACAGTGGATCCAGCACGTTCACATTATCTCCCACCCAGTCTTCTGAAGAAAGCGCACAAATGGCGCATGAAAACCAAGCCCATCAGTCTGTCACATCACCCCCATGCATATCAGGGAAACTGTCTGAGCCTCAAGTTATGCAGCAGTCTCTTATGCTGTTTGAAGACTCTGCTGGCAGGGTTTCCCAAGGGCATCCACCTAGCCCTTCCCGAGGGGTGGAAGAGATAGAATGCACTAACGCACAACCACTTATGTTTCCTGATGATGAGGACATGGGAATACCACCTCAGCACATCTCTGATGATGACGAAACACAGGTTCCAACTGCTGCGTCTTTCTGCAGTGTGCAGACTGAACAGGAGGTCAGGGATGAAGAAGATGCAGGGGACGATGAGGTCCTAGACCCCACATGGAATGAAGGTCGTGCCACTGACTTTCACAGTTCGGAGGAAGAGGCAGTGGTGAGACCGAGCCAACAGCGTAGCAAAAGACAAAGAGGGAGCAGTGGGCAAAAGCAGAACACCCGCCGCCAAGAGACTCCGCCTGCTACTGACCGCCGCTATCTGGGACCGAGCACCCCAAAGGCAGCTTCAAGGAGTTCCCTGGCATGGCACTTCTTCAAACAATGTGCTGACGACAAGACCCGAGTGGTTTGCACGCTGTGCCATCAGAGCCTGAAGCGAGGCATTAACGTTCTGAATCTTAGCACAACCTGCATGACCAGGCACCTGCATGCAAAGCATGAACTGCAGTGGAGTAAACACCTTAAAAACAAGGAAGTCACTCAGGCTCCCCCTGCTGCCTCTTCTGCTGCTGCCGCCTCGGCCTCTTCTGCTGCTGCCGCCTCGGCCTCTTCCTCAGCCTCTGGAGGAACGTTGGCACCTGCCGCCCAGCAAACATGGGATGTACCACCAACACCACCACCTGCGTCACCAAGCACCTCAACCATGTCACACGGCAGCGTTCAGCTCTCCATCTCACAAACATTTGAGAGACAGCGTAAATTCCCACCTAGCCACCCTCAATCCCTGGCCCTGAATGCCAGCATTTCTAAACTACTGGCCTATGAAATGCTGTCATTCAGGCTGGTGGACACAGACAGCTTCAAACAGCTCATGTCGCTTGCTGTCCCACAGTATGTTGTTCCCAGCTGGCACTACTTCTCCAAGAGAGCCGTGCCTTCCCTGCACAACCAAGTATCCGATAAAATCAAGTGTGCACTGCGCACCGCCATCTGTGGCAAGGTCCACTTAACCACAGATACGTGGACCAGTAAGCACGGCCAGGGACGGTATATCTCCCTAACTGCACACTGGGTAAATGTAGTGGCGGCTGGGCCCCAGGCGGAGAGCTGTTTGTCGCACGTCCATCCGCCGCCAAGGAACATTCTTTGCCTCCTGTCTCCTCCTCCTCCTACTCAGCTTCCTCCTCCTCTTCTTCCACCTGCTCATCCAGTCAGCCACACACCTTCACCACCAACTTCAGCACAGCCCGGGGTAAACGTCAGCAGGCCATTCTGAAACTCATATGTTTGGGGGACAGGCCCCACACCGCACAGGAGTTGTGGCGGGGTATAGAACAACAGACCGACGAGTGGTTGCTGCCGGTGAGCCTCAAGCCCGGCCTGGTGGTGTGCGATAACGGGCGAAATCTCGTTGCATCTCTGGGACTAGCTGATTTGACGCACATCCCTTGCCTGGCGCATGTGCTGAATTTGGTGGTGCAGAAGTTCATTCGCAACTACCCCGACATGTCAGAGCTGCTGCATAAAGTGCGGGCCGTCTGTTCGCGCTTCCGGCGTTCACATCCTGCCGCTGTTCGCCTATCTGCGCTACAGCGTAACTTCGGCCTTCGCGCTCACCGCCTCATATGCGACGTGCCCACCAGGTGGAACTCCACCTTGCACATGCTGGACAGACTGTGCGAGCAGCAGCAGGCCATAGTGAAGTTTCAGCTGCAGCACGCACGGGTCAGTCGCACTGTGGAACAGCACCACTTCACCACCAATGACTGGGCCTCCATGCGAGACCTGTGTGCCCTGTTGCGCTGTTTCGAGTACTCCACCAACATGGCCAGTGGCGATGACGCCATTATCAGCGTTACAATACCACTTCTATGTCTCCTTGTGAAAACACTTAGGGCGATGATGGAAGAGGAGGTGGCCCAGGAGGAGGAGGAGGAAGAGGGGTCATTTTTAGCACTTTCAGGCCAGTCTCTTCGAAGTGACTCAGAGGGAGGTTTTTTGCAACAGCAGAAGCCAGGTACAAATGTGGTCAGACAGGGCCCACTACTGGAGGACGAGGATGAGGAGGAGGTGGAGGAGGATGAGGATGAAGCATGTTCACAGCGGGGTGGCACCCAACGCAGCTCGGGCCCATCACTGGTGCGTGGCTGGGGGGAAACGCAGGACAATGACGATACGCCTCCCACAGAGGACAGCTTGTCCTTACCTCTGGGCAGCCTGGCACACATGAGCGACTACATGCTGCAGTGCCTGCGCAACGACAGCAGAGTTGCCCACATTTTAACGTGTGCGGAGTACTGGGTTGCCACCCTGCTGGATCCACGGTACAAAGACAATGTGCCCACCTTACTTCCTGCACTGGAGCGTGATAGGAAGATGCGCACGTTGGTAGACGCGCTACTGAGAGCATTCCCAAATGTCACAGGGGAACCAGTGGAAGCCCAAGGTGAAGGCAGAGGAGGAGCAAGAGGTCGCCAACGCAGCTGTGTCACGGCCAGTTCCACTGAGGGCAGGGTTAGCATGGCAGAGATGTGGAAAAGTTTTGTCACCACGCCACAGCTAACTGCACCACCACCTGATACGGAACGTGTTAGCAGGAGGCAACATTTCACTAACATGGTGGAACAGTACCTGTGCACACCACTCCACGTACTGACTGATGGTTCGGCCACATTCAACTTCTGGGTCTCCAAATTGTCCACGTGGCCAGAGCTAGCCTTTTATGCCTTGGAGGTACTGGCCTGCCCGGCGGCCAGCGTTTTGTCTGAATGTGTATTCAGCACGGCAGGGGGGCGTAATTACAGACAAACGCAGCCGCCTGTCAATGTGGACAAGCTGACGTTCATAAAAATGAACCAGGCATGGATCCCACAGGACCTGTCCATCCCTTGTGCAGATTAGACATTAACTACCTCCCCTTAACCATATATTATTGTACTCCAGGGCACTTCCTCATTCAATCCTATTTTTATTTTAATTTTACCATTATATTGCGGGGCAACCCAAAGTTGAATGAACCTCTCCTCTGTCTGGGTGCCGGGGCCTAAAAATATCTGACAGTGGCCTGTTCCACTGGTGGGTGACATGAAGCCTGATTCTCTGCTATGACATGAAGACTGATTCTCTGCTGACATGAAGCCAGATTGTCTGCTATGGGACCTCTCTCCTCTGCCTGGGTGCCTGGGCCTAAATATGTGACAATTGACTTTTCCAGTGGTGGGTGACGTGAAGCCTGATTCTCTGCTATGACATGAAGACTGATTCTCTGCTGACATGAAGCCAGATTCTCTGCTATGGGACCTCTCTCCTCTGCCTGGG
This sequence comes from Bufo bufo, assembly GCF_905171765.1. Lineage (NCBI taxonomy): Eukaryota > Metazoa > Chordata > Amphibia > Anura > Bufonidae > Bufo > Bufo bufo. The sequence goes on along the minus strand of NC_053392.1, from coordinate 561,253,415 downwards.
TGCCTGGGCCTAAATATGTGACAATGGACTGTTCCAGTGGTGGGTGACGTGAAGCCTGATTCTCTGCTATGACATGAAGACTGATTCTCTGCTGACATGAAGCCTGAATCTCTGTTATGGGACCTCTCTCCTCTGTCTGGGTGCCGGGGCCTAAAAATATCTGACAGTGGCCTGTTCCAGGGGTGGGTGACATGAAGCCTGATTCTCTGCTATGACATGAAGACTGATTCTCTGCTGACATGAAGCCTGAATCTCTGTTATGGGACGTCTCTCCTCTGTCTGGGTGCCGGGGCCTAAAAATATCTGACAGTGGCCTGTTCCAGTAGTGGGTGACATGAAGCCTGATTCTCTGCTATGACATAAAGACTGATTCTCTGCTGACATGAAGCCTGAATCTCTGTTATGGGACCTCTCTCCTCTGTCTGGGTGCCGGGGCCTAAAAATATCTGACAGTGGCCTGTTCCAGTGGTGGGTGACATGAAGCCTGATTCTCTGCTATGACATGAAGACTGATTCTCTGCTGACATGAAGCCTGAATCTCTGTTATGGGACCTCTCTCCTCTGTCTGGGTGCCGGGGCCTAAAAATATCTGACAGTGGCCTGTTCCAGTGGTGTGTGACATGAAGCCTGATTCTCTGCTATGACATGAAGACTGATTCTCTGCTGACATGAAGCCAGATTCTCTGCTATGGGACCTCTCTCCTCTGCCTGGGTGCCTGGGCCTAAATATGTGACAATGGACTGTTCCAGTGGTGGGTGACGTGAAGCCTGATTCTCTGCTATGACATGAAGACTGATTCTCTGCTGACATGAAGCCTGAATCTCTGTTATGGGACCTCTCTCCTCTGTCTGGGTGTCGGGGCCTAAAAATATCTGACAGTGGCCTGTTCCAGTGGTGGGTGACATGAAGCCTGATTCTCTGCTATGACATGAAGACTGATTCTCTGCTGACATGAAGCCTGAATCTCTGTTATGGGACGTCTCTCCTCTGTCTGGGTGCCGGGGCCTAAAAATATCTGACAGTGGCCTGTTCCAGTAGTGGGTGACATGAAGCCTGATTCTCTGCTATGACATGAAGACTGATTCTCTGCTGACATGAAGCCTGAATCTCTGTTATGGGACCTCTCTCCTCTGTCTGGGTGCCGGGGCCTAAATTATATGACAATTGACTGTTGCAATGTTGGGTGACGTGAAGCATGATTCTCTGCTATGACATGAAGACTGATTCTCTGCTGACATGAAGCCTGAATCTCTGTTATGGGACCTCTCTCCTCTGTCTGGGTGTCGGGGCCTAAAAATATCTAACAGTGGCCTGTTCCAGTGGTGGGTGACATGAAGCCTAATTCTCTGCTATGACATGAAGACTTATTCTCTGCTGACATGAAGCCTGAATCTCTGTTATAGGACCTCTCTCCTCTGTCTGGGTGCCGGGGCCTAAAAATATCTGACAGTGGCCTGTTCCAGTGGTGGGTGACATGAAGCCTGATTCTCTGCTATGACATGAAGACTGATTCTCTGCTGACATGAAGCCTGAATCTCTGTTATGGGACCTCTCTCCTCTGTCTGGGTGCCGGGGCCTAAAAATATCTGACAGTGGCCTGTTCCAGTGGTGTGTGACATGAAGCCTGATTCTCTGCTATGACATGAAGACTGATTCTCTGCTGACATGAAGCCAGATTCTCTGCTATGGGACCTCTCTCCTCTGCCTGGGTGCCTGGGCCTAAATATGTGACAATGGACTGTTCCAGTGGTGGGTGACGTGAAGCCTGATTCTCTGCTATGACATGAAGACTGATTCTCTGCTGACATGAAGCCTGAATCTCTGTTATGGGACCTCTCTCCTCTGTCTGGGTGTCGGGGCCTAAAAATATCTGACAGTGGCCTGTTCCAGTGGTGGGTGACATGAAGCCTGATTCTCTGCTATGACATGAAGACTGATTCTCTGCTGACATGAAGCCTGAATCTCTGTTATGGGACGTCTCTCCTCTGTCTGGGTGCCGGGGCCTAAAAATATCTGACAGTGGCCTGTTCCAGTAGTGGGTGACATGAAGCCTGATTCTCTGCTATGACATGAAGACTGATTCTCTGCTGACATGAAGCCTGAATCTCTGTTATGGGACCTCTCTCCTCTGTCTGGGTGCCGGGGCCTAAATTATATGACAATTGACTGTTGCAATGTTGGGTGACGTGAAGCATGATTCTCTGCTATGACATGAAGACTGATTCTCTGCTGACATGAAGCCTGAATCTCTGTTATGGGACCTCTCTCCTCTGTCTGGGTGTCGGGGCCTAAAAATATCTGACAGTGGCCTGTTCCAGTGGTGGGTGACATGAAGCCTGATTCTCTGCTATGACATGAAGACTTATTCTCTGCTGACATGAAGCCTGAATCTCTGTTATAGGACCTCTCTCCTCTGTCTGGGTGCCGGGGCCTAAAAATATCTGACAGTAGCCTGTTCCAGTGGTGGGTGACATGAAGCCTGATTCTCTGCTATGACATGAAGACTGATTCTCTGCTGACATGAAGCCAGATTCTCTGCTATGGGACCTCTCTCCTCTGCCTGGGTGCCTGGGCCTAAATATGTGACAATGGACTGTTCCAGTGGTGGCTGACGTGAAGCCTGATTCTCTGCTATGACATAAAGACTGATTCTCTGCTGACATGAAGCCTGAATCTCTGTTATGGGACCTCTCTCCTCTGTCTGGGTGCCGGGGCCTAAAAATATCTGACAGTGGCCTGTTCCAGTGGTGGGTGACATGAAGCCTGATTCTCTGCTATGACATGAAGACTGATTCTCTGCTGACGTGAAGCCTGATTCTCTGCTATGGGACCTCTCTCCAATTGATATTGGTTAATTTTTATTTATTTTATTTTTATTTTTATTCATTTCCCTATCCACATTTGTTTGCAGGGGATTTAACTACATTTTGCTGCCTTTTGCAGCCCTCTAGCCCTTTCCTGGGCTGTTTTACAGCCTTTTTAGTGCCGAAAAGTTTGGGTCCCCATTGACTTCAATGGGGTTCGGGTTCGGGACGAAGTTCGGGTCGGGTTCGGATCCCGAACCCGAACATTTCCGGGAAGTTCGGCCGAACTTCTCGAACCCGAACATCCAGGTGTTCGCTCAACTCTACTTATACACTACTTCAATAAAACTGTGTGATCGTCTATATGACATTCCTATATCAGTTCCACTCTTACTTTCTCTACCACAAATAATGCTGTAGTAAAAATATATATATATATAATAATCTAAAAAGAATATGATAAGGATCAATGCTTCTATTGATTTTCTTTTATTTATTTTTTTACTATTAATGTACAGTATAGAGTGTGAGTCTCTCTTCTAACCCTATGCAAGGTCAAAACAATGGATTTGTTTGGCTTGCATCTTTTAATGTAATTTATCTGCTTAATAAATCGGGAAAACGCTAAAGTTTACAGAGCATTAAGGGTAGTGTCACATTTTGGTTTGCAACCTCAGCAATGCCCTGCATTCTTGCTTTGTTTTGCTCTAGCTTTTATTAACAGTGATAAAAAAATGTAAACCATTGCAGAAATCAAACTATGTTGCAAATGTTTATTTTAAATGGGTTATGATTATTAAAGGGTATCTCTCATGTTTTCATCAAAATTTTTTTTTTAGCATATGTTACTGCTGCTGCAGCATTATGCATAAAGCAATCTTTAGTTTCTTTACATACCACTGTTTTCCTCCAGTTTTTCCTTAGTTACTTCTGTTTAAACATTTACAATATGAGTACCTTCTCAAGATGGCTCCTCTGCCAGTTCTCTGAGGCCAAAACTGCTTTCCCACACTTCACATACACACTTGCTGTAGCCAGCTGCTGCCTGCCAGCAAATCAGATTGGATTACTGAAAGACACGCCTCCTCACTCTGAAGCCTAATGCAGGCATGAAGTGTGAATGACCGCCCCTCCGTCTTCCTGTCTTCTTAGCCATAGACAGACAAGCCATAGCAACTGTCTTTTAAGGGAGCAGTGGAAAGGGACAGAGGACATTAACCCCTTAAGGACTTAGGGCATACCGGTATGCCCTATTTCCCGAATCCTTAAGGACTCAGGGCGTACCGGTAAGTTCTAAGTTTAAATCGCGATTGCGGCGCCACGGGGGTTAATCCGAACAGGATGCAGGCTGAAATCATTCAGCTGGCATCCTGTCACAATGCCAGGGGGGGTCACGATCGGCGATCGCCGCAAACCACAGGTCAATTCAGACCTGCGGTTTGCTGCTTTTACCTGCGGTTGCGGCGGGTGTCGGCGGTGCCATCGGGTCCCCATGCGGCTGTAGGGGGGACCCGATGGCATGGAAGGCAGCGCGATGTCTAAGGAAGGCATCGCGCTGCCTTCCGGTGACGAGCCTGTGAGATCCAGCCCCCTGGATCTCACAGGCAGGAAGCTGTATGAGTAATACACACAGTATTACTCATACAGCCAAAGCATTCGAATACAGAAGTATTGGAATGCATTGTAAAAGAATATACCCCCCAAAGTTCAAGTCCCAAAGTGGGACAAACAATAAAGTGAAAAAAAAAGTTTAAAAAATAAAGTTTTTTCCCCCAAAAAATTAAAGTTTCAAGTAAAAATAAACAAAAACGTAATTTTCCCCAAATAAAGTAAAAAAAAAGTAAAAAATAGGGGGGGGGGTGAAAGTATACATATTAGGTATCGCCGCGTCCATATAGACCAGCTCTATAAACATATCACATGACCTAACCCGTCAGAGGAACACCGTAAAAAAAACAAAAAAAACTGTGCTAAATAAACAATTTTTTTGTCACCTTACATCACAAAAAGTACAACAGCAAGCGATCAAAAAGGCGTTTGCCCACCAAAATAGTACCACTCAAACCGTCATCTCATCCCGCAAAAAAAGAGTCCCTACCTAAGATAATCGCAGAATATAGAGACACTAAAACATGATTTTTTTTTTGTTTCAAAAATTATATTATTGTGTAAAACTTACATAAATTTAAAAAAAGTATACATAATAGGTATCGCCGCGTCCGTATCGACCGGCTCTATAAACATATCACATGACCTAACCCATCAGATGAACACCGTAAAAAATTTAAAATAAAAACTGCTAAATAAACCATTTTTTTTCACCTGACATAATTTGACAAAGTGTAATAGCAAGCGATCAAAAAGTCACACGCACCCCAAAATAGTGCCAATAAAACCGTCATCTCATCCCGAAAAATTCATACCCTACCCAAGGTAATCGCCCAAAAACTGAAAAAATTATGGCTCTCTGACTATGGAAACACTAAAACATGATTTTTTTTGCTTCAAAAATGTAATCATTGTGTAAAACTTACATAAGTAAAAAAAAAGTATACATATTAGGTATCGCCGCATCCATATCGACCGGCTCTATTAAAATATCACATGACCTAACCCCTCAGATGAATGTTGTAAATAACAAAAAAAAAAAAATGGTGCCAAAACAGCTATTTCTTGTTATCTTGCCTCACAAAAAGTGTAATATAGAGCAACCAAAAATCATATGTACCCTAAACTAGTACCAACAATACTGCCACCCTATCCTGTAGTTTCTAAAATGGGGCCACTTTTTTGGAGTTTCTACTCTAGGGGTGCATCAAGGGGGCTTCAAATGGGACATGGTGTAAAAAAAAACAGTCCAGCAAAATCTGCCTTCCAAAAACCGTATGGCATTCCTTTAACCCTTTACGGCTGTTAACCCTTGCTTTGTAACCATAAAAAAATTATTAAAATGGAAAATCTGCCAAAAAAGTGAAATTTTGAAATTGTATATCTATTTTCCATTAATTCTTGTGGGTTAACGACGTTTGTAAAATCTGTTTTGAATACCTTGAGGGGTGTAGTTTCTTAGATGGGGTCACTTTTATGGAGTTTCTACTCTAGGGGTGCATCAGGGGGCTTCAAATGGGACATGGGTGTAAAAAAAAACAGTCCAGCAAAACCTGCCTTCCAAAAACCGTATGGCATTCCTTTCCTTCTGCGCATTGCCGTGTGCCCGTACAGCAGTTTACGACCACATATGGGGTGTTTCTGTAAACTACAGAATCAGGGCCATAAATATTGAGTTTGGTTTGGCTGTTAACCCTTGCTTTGTAACCGGAAAAAAATTATTCAAATGGAAAATCTGCCATAAAATTTAAATTTTGAAATTGTATCTCTATTTTCCATTAATTCTTGTGGAACACCTAAAGGGTTAACAAAGTTTGTAAAATCAGTTTTGAATACCTTGAGGGGTGTAGTTTATAGAATGGGGTCATATTTGGGTGGTTTCTATTATGTGTCGCAAAGTGACTAAAAATTGGGTTTTTGAAAATGTATGAAAAAATTAAAGATTTGCTTCTAAACTTCTAAGCCTTGTAACACCCCCACAAAATAAAATATAATTCTCAAAATGATCCAAACATGAAGTAGACATATGGGGAATGTAAAGTAATAACTATTTTTGGAGGTATTAAACGCTATAGAAGTAGAGAAATTTAAATTTGGAAATTTTCTATATATTTTTTTAAATTGGTAAATTTGGTATTGTTTTATAAATAAAAATTAATTTTTTTGACTATTACCAGTGTCATGAAGTACAATATGTGACGAAAAAACAATCTCAGAATGGCCTGGATAAGTCAAAGCGTTTTAAAGTTATCAGCACTTAAAGTGACACTGGTCAGATTTGCAATAAATGGCCAAGTCCTTAAGGTGAAATATGAGTCCTTAAAGGGTTAATGAAAGCTGTTATTAAAAGTTAATTACAGATCTTTTGACAATCATTGACAGACTAACTCAGGTATACATGCCTAGCTCTAATAAACTAGCAAATAAAATAAAAAATATGACAGTTACCCTTTAAACATACCATAGTGCATAGCTAACATACTGTGATTTTACTTTTTTTAATAAATAACAGGTCGGCACTACCTTATGTAACAAGAAGACCGGCAAAGACCAACGTGCTTTCTTCAGACTATGCCAGACTACGCATAGTCTGAAGAAAGCACATTGGTGCTGAAACGCATCACTATGACATAATATGTGACCAATAAATCCATTCACTGATTGAAATCCTGCGAAGTACCGGTCTTCTTGTTACATCTTTACTTTTTTTAAATGACCGATTATTTTCTAATTTCCAGGTTATTTTCTTCTTTTTTTTTTTCATAAATATTTTCTTTTCTTCAATAATAATTACAAAAAAGCAATTAAATAGCGCTGAAAAAGCGGAAATAAGCCAAAAACACAGAAAAGTAAACAAAGCTTATAGACGTATGCCATAGATAATACTATAATTTCCACATTAACATAGACGATAGCATTAAGTCCAACACTGTAGACACAAGCATAGTACCTTTAAACCCCACTATTCCCCCTCTTACCTTTAGCTGCTGTCGCTGATAGCCCGGACCCCGTACCCCCCCCGTACCCGTCCGTCTACTCAACCCTTCGAGCTAAGCTAGTCAATACACCTCACTTCTGCAAAGCAACATAATAACGCGTACCTCACCTACTTCGCCTCTCAACCTCCTCATACAGCTTTATTTGGGACATGATCCATCTCCACTCCTCAAATACCGGGGAAATGGGGGAACCCCATCTCTTGACTATCAGAACCTTTGCTATCAAACAGCCCTTCAACCAGGCTAATCGATGATCAGAAGGATTAGGATTGTCAGGTATATAATAGATCAAAATTACAGAAATCATATCTGGTGCACAAGATGGGGGAAAACCCCCCTGCAATGCTATAAATACCTGCTCCCAAAAGCGCTTTATCACACTGCATTCCCATAAAAGATGGATATATCCAACATTGGGTCTGCCGCACTTTCGACAGGGAAAATCACGTCCTCGGTTATTAACAAACTTAGCCTGCATTTGTGGTGTATAGTGTAGCCTATGTAAAATCTTAAACTGGATCAATCTATAGCTGGCTGCCAATGCTACCTTTTTTATATTTTTTAAAATCTGTGGCCATTGAAGGGGGGAGGTTTTTAATTCCTGTTCCCATTTAAATGTGCTTTTAAGGGGAACCACCGTGGACAGTGAATCTCGCATTTTCGAGTAAATCTGTGCCATTTTAATCTTTTTTCCCTGCGTGAAAAAAACTGTAATTAAAGAATAATTGTTGTTCAGTAATCATATGTTTTATTAAGTGTAGCGTAATAGGCATGTTTTAAACGTGCATACATAAATTGATCTAAGAAGGTATTTGCGAAATTAAAGTCCCCTAAAACTTTGAAGCGATCTGCATCAAACAGATGGGCCACTCTAGTGATACCCCTACAACTCCAATAAGTGTAGTCAGTTATTTTCAAAAATTCCCCTAAATTCCGATTCTCCCACAGCGGGGTAAAATGAAAAACTTGTTGCACCTGCAAAATCGTTTTCAATGTGTCCCAAACCCTCTGTAGTGTTCTCGCAATTAAACATCTAGTATCCAAAGTAAGAAAGTGTGCAGTTTCTAAATGCATAAAAATATTGTCAAGTGACCTGCCTGATACCCTATTTAAATACTGCCCTAGTGCATTCTCGCCGGCATTACAGCATCTTTATATATGCGCAGAGAAAAAATAACCTTGAAAGAAAGGGAATGATAATCCCCCATCTGACTCAGCCAGCCACAGATACCTCTGCTTTATGCGGACCCTCTTCCTCCCCCAAATTAAGTCATTTATTAAAACTTCCAATCTATAAAAAAAAAGCATCTTCTATCCAGATGGAGGAAGCACAGATCGGATACAGAACCAACGGTAATATGATCATTTTTATCAATGCCAGACGATCAGTTTGCGATATTACTAATTTTTGCCAGGCTCTAATTTTCCCCTTTACTTTATCTATTACCGGGAAAAGATTTCACTCATAAAATCTACCTATGGGAACACCTATCCTTATCCCCAGATAATCCAGGGAATCATCCCTAGACAAAATCCAAACCCGGGAGCCTGCGTTGGGGGAATTTCGATTTAGCGGGAGGAGTGAGGACTTAGTCCAGTTAATTAAATAACCGGACAGTTCACTAAACTCCTCTATCACCTGCATAACGTAGGGGACAGCCTTCCAACCCTGATCCAAAAAGAGAATGACATTGTCTGCATAGACCCTGATTTTATCACTCTCTCCCGCTACCCCGAACCCCCGAATCTGACCATCCAGACGAATCCTGCAAGCCAGCGGCTCCATAAATAATAAGGGAGAGAGGGGGCATCCCTGTCTCGTGCCACGTTGAAGCTCAATAATGGAGGAATTGACCCCATCAATATTGACTCTGGCGATTGGTTGGGTGTGTAACAATTGAGTCATTGCAATGAAGGTAGACCCCAATCGAAAGTGTGCCATAGTCCGCCACAGGAAGGACCACTGTACCCTGTCAAATGCTTTAGCAGTGTCCAGGGACAGGATAGAGTGGTCCGGTCCCCCCCCCCTACCGATAGGTTCAAGTACGTCCCATACAGATTCTCCTGAATCTGTCTCCCAGGTATAAATCCTGTTTGATTAGGAAGAACCAGGGCTGCAATCACCCGTTTCAGACGATTTGCTAAAGACTTTGCAAAGATCTTATAGTCTGTATTAAGGAGTGATATGGGCCTGTAAGACCCAACCTCACTATCGTCCTTATCTTTTTTTTTATTAAGATGATGATTGCCTCCGTAAAAGATGGAGGGAGAGAACCATATCTGTAAGATTCACTTAACACCTGCAATAAAATAGGGAGAAGTACTTTAGCGTGATATCTATATAGTTCGAATGGCAAACCGTCGGCCCCAGGGGATGAGTTATGTTTAAGCGACCGAAGAGCATCTTCCAATTCTGCCTGTTGTAGAGGGTGATCAAGCATTCCAGTTTCCTGAGGTGAAAGGAAGGGCATTTCTAATTGGTCCAAATAGTCATCAATATTAGAAGAACTACATGCCGTTTCGGATCTATATATAGTAGAGTAATAGTTGACAAATTCCTGTCTAACCAGATCCGGATCCTTCACTATCTGGCCCCGAGTTAATTTCTTCTATTGTGGTCAAATTTAAAAGAAATGGAAGCCCTAAAGAGGAGTTAGCTTTGTGACATGGATATGGGACCTTATTTGTGCATTCCTAACTTATTGTAACTAGAGTTGAGCGGACACCTGGATGTTCGGGTTCGGCGGGTTCGGCCGAACTTCGGAAAAAAGTTTGAGTTCGGGACCCGAACTTGACCCGAACTTGACCCCGAACCCCATGGAAGTCAATGGGGACCCGAACTTTTGAGCACTAAAATGGCTGTAAAAATGTCATGGAAAGGTCTAGAGGGCTGAAAATGGCGTCAAAATGTGGTTAAGAGCATGACAAGTGCTCTGCAAACAAATGTGGATAGGGAAAATACTTTAAATAACATAAAATACGTTAAAAAAAATAATTATAATCTTGATCTAGGAGGACCAGGTCCATATGGAGTAGGAGGTTGAGGAGGCGGTGAATGTGGCGGTGTCAGTGGAAGCGGCGGTGGAGGAGAAGGTAGCCTACACTGGTTTTTGGTTTTAAATCTTATTTTTAAAATTAGGGTACACCCCAAAACATTGAGAAATATAACCTGTGATAACCCCCTCCAGTCATGCTAAACACACGTTCAGACAGTACACTGGCTGCAGAGCAGGCCAGCACCTCCAAGGGGTAAAGGGAAAGCTCAGGCCATGTGCCCAATTTGGAGACCCAGAAGTTGCAGGGGCTGACCCCTGTCAGTCAGTTCGTGTAGGCGTGTGCACACTTACTGCCCCACCATTTCGCACATCCCTGTGATGTTCACGATCCAATTTGATATCTGCTCTATCAACTTTTGATGTTCTTTTATGCACCTACCATGGTGGCGGGGAATCAGGGTTCCAGGCCGGAGAGGGAGCGTGAGAAAAAGAGACCAGATTTAAGGGAGGATCAATTTTTTCAAATTTAAAATTAGAGTTGAAATATGGGAGAAATTATTAAAGCATAAAAGTGTGACAACTTTTCAAAGTTTAAGCATTGAATGTAAGGATGTTGTGCGCATTAATTACTGAATAATTTATAAAATTTTATTCCCTGTCACCTATGCATAGCAGGTGTTTATTCACATCTAAAATTGTATAATGTCAACCCAAGAATGTAACAGAAAAATTATTGAAATTTATTAAGCTGTCAACTACATAGAGGAGGGTATATTACACCCAAAAATTGGTGAATTTCACCAAAAAATGTAACTGACAATTTTTTTTCTTTTTCGGTCAACTAGGTATAGGAGTGGTACATCACACCCAAAAATTGGTGCATTTCACCAGAATATATAACTGACAATTTTTTTTTTAACCTGTCTACTAGGTATAGCAGTGGTACTATACACCCAAAAATTTGTTAATTTCACCATAAAATGTAGCTGACATTTTTTTTTTTTTTTTTTACCAGTCCACTAGGTATAGCAGTGGTACTATACACACCAAAATTTATGAATTTCACCCTAAAATGTAAATGACAATTTATTTATTTTTAACCGGCCTACTAGGTATAGCAGTGGTGCTATACACCCAAAAATTTGTTAATTTCACCATAAAATGTAACTGACAATTTTTTTATATTTTTTTTACCGGTCTACTAGGTATAGCAATGGTACTATACACCAAAAATTGGTGAATTTCACCCTAAAATGTAAATGACAAAGTAGTGAAATAATATAAAATAAAACACGTACAAAAAAATGAATGGATTTATGAGGTGGAGTTCCATATGGAGTAGGAGTTTGAGGAGGCGGTGGACGCAGCGGAGTAGGTGGAGGAGGACGAGATAGCCAACACAGGTTTTTAGTTTTAATTTAATTTTGTAAAATGAAGGTACATTCCAAAGGAGTGTGAAATATCCAAAATACAAACATGAGCAATTGCGCTGCAGTATAACAATGGCTGCTTAGTGCCGGTATACATGTCTATTCAGCACAAGGTACGGACAAGTCCTGAGGGATCCATGCCTGGTTCATTTTAATGAACGTGAGCTTGTCCACATTGACTGTGGACAGGAGGCTGCACTTGTCTGTGATGACGCCCCCTGCCGTGCTAAACACACGTTCAGATAATACACTGGCTGCAGGGCAGGCCAGCACCTCCAAGGCGTAAAGGGCAAGCTCAGGCCATGTGCCCAATTTGGAGACCCAGAAGTTGAAGGGGGCAGACCCGTCATTCAGTACGTGTAGGCGTGTGCACACATACTGCTCCACCATGTTAGTGAAATGCTGCCTCCTGCTAAGATGTTCCATATCAGCTGGTGGTGCTGGTTGTTGTGGCGTGCTGACAAAACTTTTCCACATTTCGGCCATGCTAACCATGCCTTCTGAGGTGCTGGCGGTGCCCAAACTGCGTTGGCGACCTCTTCCTCGTCTTCTGCCTTCGCCTTGTGCTTCCAATGTGCCCCCGTTGTCAGGTGGGAATGCCACCAGCAGCGCGTCTACCAGCGAGCGCTTGTTCTCTCGCATCTTACGATCACGCTCCAGTGACGGAATTAAGGACGGTACGTTGTCCTTGTAACGGGGATCCAGCAGTGTGGCCACCCAGTAATCAGCACAAGTTAGAATGTGGGCAACTCGGCGTTCGTTGCGGGAGACACTGCAGCATGTAATCGCTCATGTGTGCCAGGCTGCCCAGAGGCAACGAAAATCTGTCCTCTGTGGGAGGTGAATCATCTGTGTCCTCTGTATCCCGCCATCCACGCACCAGTGATGGCCATGAGCTGGTCTGGGTGCCACCCTGTTGTGAACATGGTTCCTCCTCCTGCATCTCCTTCTCCTCATCCTCCATCTCCTCATCCTCCAGAACTGTGCCCTGGCTGGACAATTGTGTACCTTGGGTTTGTGGGTGCAGGAACCCACCCTCGGAGCCACTTGGGAATGACTGGCCGGAAACCCTACGAAATGATCCCTCTTCCTCCTCCTCCTCCTGTGCCACATCCTCTTCCATCATCGCCAGAAGCGTTTTTTCAAGGAGGCATAGAAGTGGGATAGTAAAGCTGAGAACGGCGTTATCGGCACTGGCCATGTTGGTGGAGTACTCGAAACAGCGCAACAAAGAACACAGGTCTCGCATGGAGGCCCAGTCATTGGTGGTGAAGTGGTGCTGTTCCGCCGAGCGACTCACCAGTGCGTGCTGCAGCTGAAACTCCACTATCGCCTGCTGCTGCTCGCACAGTCTGGCCAGCATGTGCAAGGTGGAGTTCCACCTTGTGGGCACGTTGCATATGAACTGAACTGCTATCCGCCTCAGGCCCAGCCGCCACTGCATTTACCCAGTGTGCTGTTATGGAGATACAACGGCCCTGACCGTGCTTACTGGTCCACGTATCCGTAGTCAGGTGCACCTTGCCACAGATAGCGTTGCGCAGTGCACACCTGATTTTGTCCCCTACTTGGTTGAGAAGGGAAGGGATGGCTCGCCTTGAAAAGTAGTGGCGGCTGGGCACGAGGTACTGTGGGACAGCCACCACCATAAGGCCTTTAAAACTCTCCGACTCCACCCAACGGAATGACAGCATTTCAAAGGCAAGTCATTTTGAAATGCTGGCATTCAGGGCTAGGGATCGCGGGTGGGTAGGGGGTTACTTCTTCTTCCTCTCCAGCGTTTGGTTTATGGAGAGCTGAACGCTTCTGTGGGACATTGTGGAGATTCTTGGTGACCCAGGTTTTGGTGTTGCTGGCAGATCCTCTATTTGTGGGGTGCCAGGTGGCACTGTCACTCCAGAGGTATATGAAGAGGCCGCGACTGCAGCAGAAGAGGAAGCAGGAGGAGCCAGAGACCTTTCTTGGTTTTTGAGGCGTCTACTCCACTGCATCTCGTGCTTTGCACTTAAATGCCTAGTCATGCAGGTTGTGCTCAGGTTGAGAACGTTTATGTCTTGCTTCAGGCTCTGATTGCATAGCGTGCAAACCACTCGTGTCTTGTTGTCAGCACATTGTCTGAAGAACTACCATGCCAAGGAACTCCTTGGAGCTGGCTTTGGTGTGCTCGGTCCCTTGCTGCTGTGGGCAGTAGGAGATGTACTGTCTAGAGGACGGCCGCTTTGCTTTTGCACCCTGCTCACTCTTCTGCTGTGCTGGTGGCTCTGTGCGACCACCGCCTCTTCCTCCGAACTACATCGGTCACTCGCATGACCTTGATTCCATGTGGGGTCGAGGACCACATCATCTTCCACCCAGTCTTCACCCCTGCCTTAATTGTCGGTCTGCACACTTTCGAAAGCCCCAGCAGTAGGCACCTGTGTTTCGTCATCATCCGAGACATGCTGCGATGGTCCTCCCATGTACTCATCTTGAAAAATAAGTGGTTGGGCATTGGTGCACTCAATCTCTTCCACTTCTGGGGTAGGGCTAGGTGGATGGCCCTGGGAAACCCTGCTAACAGAGTCATCAAAAGCAGAAGAGACTGCTGCATGACTTGGGGTTTAGACTGCTTGGCTGATTTGCAAGGGAGAGAGGTGAAAGACTGATGGACATCGGCTGCAGGTGCCAACTGTGGTCTTTCAGCAGGAGACTGGGTGGGAGACAATGTAAAGGAACTGGATCCACTGTCAGCAACCCAATCTAATATCGCCTGTACTTGTTCAAGCCTCACCATTCGTAGAGCAACATTAGGCCTGACCAAATACCGCTGCAGGTTTTGTCGCCTACCAGCACCTGAGGAAGGGGTTTCACTTGTGCGTGTAGCTGGCACAAATCGACCACGTCCTCTCCCTGCAACAGGAGCTCCACCAGCAGCACCATGACCTGGGCCACGTCCCGTATTTGACGCTCGCCTCATATTTTTCAAATTTACGATCTTGCCCTAAATGGGTGTTAAATTAATAGTAGAATATAACGACAGTATGTAGAGGGTGTATCTCACACGGCATGATACAGACTAGGCCTCAATCAAAGATTTGATTGCCCAAAATGGCTGTATTTCAAATGCCTTAATCAAACCCCTGTATGTAGAGGGTGTATCTCACATGGTCTAAACCAGTGTAGGCCTGAATTAAAGATTTCTTTGCCAAAAATGACTATTTCAAAAGGCTGTATTTCAAATGGCTGAATCAAACCCCTGTATGTAGAGGGTGTATCTCACATGGTCTAAACCAGTGTAGGCCTGAATTAAAGATTTCTTTGCCAAAAATGACTATTTCAAAAGGCTGTATTTCAAATGGCTGAATCAAACCCCTGTATGTAGAGGGTGTATCTCACACGGCCTGAAACAGTGTAGGCCTGAATTCAATATTGGTGAACCAAATGGCTGTATTTCAAATGCCTGAATCAAACCCCTGTATGTAGAGGGTGTATCTCACACGGTCTGAACCAGTGTAGGTTGGAATTCAATATTGGTGCACCAAATGGCGGTATTTCAAATGCCTGAATCAAACCCCTGTATGTAGAGGGTGTATCTCACACGGCCTGAATCAGTGTAGGCCTGAATTAAAGATTTCTTTGCCCAAAATGGCTGTATTTCAAATGGCTGTATTTCAAATGCCTGAATCAAACCCCTGTATGTAGAGGGTGTATCTCACACGGCCTGAATCAGAGTAGGCCTGAATTAAAGATTTCTTTGCCCAAAATGGCTTTATTTCAAATAGATGTTTTTCAAATGGCTGTATTTCAAATGCCTGAATCAAACCCCTGTATGTAGAGAGTGTATCTTACACGGCCTGAACCAGTGTAGGCCTGAATTCAATATTGGTGCACCAAATGGCTGTATCTCAAATGCCTGACTTAAACCCCTGTGTGTAGATGGTGTATCTCACATGGCCTAAATCAGTGTAGGCCTGAATTAAAGATTTCTTTGCCCAAAATGGCTGTATTTCAAATGGCTGTATTTCAAATGGCTGAATCAAACCCCTGTATGTAGAGGGTGTATCTCACATGGCCTGAACCAGTGTAGACCTGAATTCAATATTGGTGCACCAAATGGCGGTATTTCAAATGCCTGAATCAAACCCCTGTATGTAGAGGGTGTATCTCACACGGCCTGAATCAGTGTAGGCCTGAATTAAAGATTTCTTAGCCCAAAATGGCTGTATTTCAAACGGCTGTATTTCAAATGCCTGAATCAAACCCCTGTATGTAGAGGGTGTATCTCACACGGCCTGAATCAGTGTAGAACTGAATTAAAAATTTCTTTGCCCAAAATGGCTGCATTTCAAATGCCTGTATTTCAAATGGCTGTATTTCAAATGCCTGAATCAAACCCCTGTATGTAGAGGGTGTATCTCACACGGCCTGAATCAGAGTAGGCCTGAATTAAAGATTTTTTTGCCCAAAATGGCTTTATTTCAAATAGATGTTTTTCAAATGGCTGTATTTTAAATGCCTGAATCAAACCCTTGTATGTAGAGGGTGTATCTCACACGGCCTGAAACCAGTGTAGGCCTGAATTTAATATTGGTGCACCAAATGGCTGTATTTCAAATGCTTGAATCAAACTCCCGTATGTAGAGGGTGTATCTCACACGGCCTGAATCAGTATAGGCCTGAATTAAAGATTTTTGCCCAAAATGGCTGAATTTCAAATGCCTGAATAAAACCCCTGTATGTAGAAGGTGTATCTCACACGGCCTGAATCAGTGTAGGCCTGAAATAAAGATTTCTTTGCCAAAGATGGCTGTATTTCAAATGGCTGTATTTCAAATTTCTGAATCAAACCCCTGTATGTAGAGGGTGTATCTCACACGGCCTGAACCAGTGTAGGCCTGAATTCAATATTGGTGCACCAAATAGCTGTATTTCAAATGCCTGAATCAAACTCCTGTATGTAGAGGGTGTATCTCACACGGCCTGAATCAGTATAGGCCTGAATTAAAGATTTCTTTGCCCAAAATGGCTGTATTTCAAATGCCAAAATCAAACCCCTGTATGTAGAAGGTGTATCTCACACGGCCTGAATCAGTGTAAGCCTGAATTAAAGATTTCTTTGCCCAAAATGGCTGTAATTCGAATGGCTGTATTTCAAATGCCTGAATCAAACCCCTGTATGTAGAGGGTGTATCTCACACGGCCTAAATCATTGTATGCCTGAATTAAAGATTTCTTTGCCCAAAATTGCTGTATTTCAAATGCCTGTATTTCAAATGGCTGTATTTCAAATGCCTGAATCAAACCCCCATATGTAGAGGGTGTATCTCACACTGCCTGAATCAGTGTAGGCCTGAATTAAAGATTTCTTTGCCCAAAATGGCTGTATTTCAAATGGATGTATTTCAAATGGCTGTATTTCAAATGCCTGAATCAAACCCCTGTATGTAGAGGTGGTATCTTACACGGCCTGAACCAGTATAGGCCTGAATTCAATATTGGTGCACCAAATGGCTGTATCTCAAATGCCTGACTTAAACCCTTGTGTGTAGATGGTGTATCTCACATGGCCTAAATCAGTGTAGGCCTGAATTAAAGATTTCTTTGCCCAAAATGGCTTTATTTTTAAATGGCTGTATTTCAAATGGCTGTATTTCAAATGGCTGAATCAAACCCCTGTATGTAGAGGGTGTATCTCACATGGCCTGAACCAGTGTAGACCTGAATTCAATATTGGTGCACCAAATGGCGGTATTTCAAATGCCTGAATCAAACCCCTGTATGTAGAGGGTGTATCTCACACGGCCTGAATCAGTGTAGGCCTGAATTAAAGATTTATTTTCCCAAAATGGCTGTATTTCAAATGGCTGTATCAAACCCCTGTATGTAGAGGGTGTATCTCACATGACCTGAACCAGTGTAGGCCTGAATTTAATATTGGTCCACCAAATGGCTGTATTTCAAATCTCTGAATCTAACCCAAATGTATTAAGTGTGTATCTCACAATGACATCTGCATCAAAGGCTGCCAACCAAATTTTCTTTTGCCCATACGAATGTTTGTTTAACAACTGAACTTGACAGTTGCTGATGCTGCAAGGCCTGAAAATAGTGTTTTTTGGCAAAAAAGTGTGTTTTTATAACCCCAGAAAATGATGGGTGTATTTTTAGCTTAAATTGCACACTGACTAATCCAGATGTTGTAGATTGCCAAAAAAGTGTTTTTTTTTGGTAACAGAATATGAAAGCTGTATATATTAAACTTGAGTTTAACACTTGCAGATCAGGAAAATACTATTTTTTGGCAAAAAAGTGTGTTTTTAAAACCCCAGAAAATGATGGGTGTATTTCTACCTTAAATTGAACACTGACTAATCCAGATGTTGTAGATTGCCAAAAAAGTGTTTTTTTGGTAACAGAATATGAAAGCTGTATATATTAAACTTGAATTTAACACTTGCAGATCAGGAAAATACTGTTTTTGGCAAAACAAATTGTTTTTAAAACCTTAGAAAATGATGGCTCTATTTCTAGCTTAAATTGCACACTGACTAATCCAGATGTTGTATATTGCCAAAAATAAAAAGGTGATTTACAATTTCCAAAAAGCTCAGATGCAGTGCTGGTGCACTGAGCTTGTATAAAATGGCCGCCGCCCACCTAACTAACAGATAGATAAAAGTAATTTTTTGGGGGTCAATGGGCTCAGGGCAGGGTAAAACGATTGTGTCCTGCACCCACACAACTATTTGTATGTAGATCACTGAGTTAGATTCTCTCCTATTCTCTCCCTGAAATCACCAGTCCAGCAGCATCCTCTCCCTACACTTGTAACAGCAGAGTGACGTGCAGCGCTACGTGACTCAAGCTTATATAGAGCCTGGGTCACATGCTGCTCTGGCCAATCACAGCCATGCCATTAGTAGGCATGGCTGTGATGGCTTCTAAGGTCAGACAGTTAACCGCTTGTTCATTGGCTGCTCTGGAGCCTTTCAAAAAGCGCCAAGAAAGCGCCGAACACAGAGCCCAAACCCAAACTTTTACTGTAATGTTTGGGTTCGGGTCCGGGGTTCAAAAATCCTAAAGTTCGGTACAAACCCGAACTTTACAGTTCGGGTTTGCTCAACCCAAGTTATGACTTCCTATCCTACAGTAACCAACGCAAAAATTAGCTCCATATGGGGTTGTCTACTGCTGGAACTATTATTGTGTCAGAGTCTTGGTCCCGTTGAAGATCTGGTACTCGGGTGTCATGTCTAACACCTGAGATCAGTCAAAGACCAAATTTACTATGGGTAGAGTTTTTTTTCAATATTTCTTTCTGCCAGCAGAGGAAAAAAAATGCAGAAAATAAGTAAAAAAAAAAAAAATAGAATCATCACATTTTAATGTTGAAATTCAAACAAAGAGAGGAGTAAACATTGTATAAACTGAGCTGAAAGCATGAGGGAACGATTTCTACTTCAATCACTTACTTATTTCGCCTCCTACACAGTAATCCTCCGATATGAAATTACTTTCCATGTACCAATTTGTTCTTCTATGAAATCGTCACCATTCCAGTCTCCCTGTTGCTCTCTGGATTTTATGTTGTTGAAAACCACAGGTAAAAGTACATAGATCAGTGGTGCACAACCCACTGCGCGCAGGCCGCATGTGGCCACCAGAGCCAGGGTTTGCAGCCACGTCCTCCTGGACAGAAACACAGCTGATCGTGCGTTCAGCTGTGTTTCTGATCACAGCACAGCACGATGGAGCATTACATCTCCTGCTCCCGCACTGTAGCAGGAGCAGGATGGGTCCCCGACTGTCAGTGAAAGCGGGGGAGCAGAGGAGAAGACAGAAGCAGTGTATCAGCGCTTCTGCCTTCTCCATAGATAGGTGAGAGGCGCTCTGTGCAGTGTGGACCCACCCGGCTTGGGGGCAGAGGAGTGCAGAGATGCAGGGCCAGGAGACCCTGATCAGCTCTTCCTGTGTACAATGCCCCACAGCCGGCTGGTTTCTCCTGTAACTGGGGATCCTTTAGATGCCCCAGTTACAGTGGAAATATAGCAAAAAGAAGTCTGTGTCCCCAAAGGTCTTTCAGTGATCTCTTGGGGACAAATTATGTGGAAAAAATATATAAAAAAATAAGTTCAAAAATTACTTTAAAAAAATTGAAAAAAAATATAATAAAACACAAATTTAAAAAATTTTATTATAAAAAAACTACAAAAAGAAAATACAAATCAAAGAAAAAAATTAAAGGAAAAGTTGCTAAATAAAAGTGTTCCCTGTCCCCTAACAGTCTTTTTATGATCCCTTGGGGGACATATTATGTGGCAAAAATATATTTAAAACAATAATATAAAATTTAAAATAAAAAATACATAATAAAATACTAATAAAACAAAAAAAGAAAAATTGCAAAATAGTTGAGTGTTCATTGACCCCCAACAGTTTTCTTATGACCTCTTGGGGGACATATTATGTGGCAAAAATATATTTAAATATTAAGTAATAAACCAATGATAAAAAAAATAATACAATAAAATATTAATAAAATACAAGTAAAAGGAAAAAAATAAAAAGGAAAAAGATAAAAATTAATAAAAAGTATCACTGTCCCCCAAAGGTCTTTTTATGACCTCTTGGGGGATATTATTTGTAGCAGAAATATATTAAAAATTAAGTTAAAAAAGAGAAAAAAATAATAAAATACTTAAAAGAAAAAACACCCAGACCAACCAAAACTGTTGCCATTATAGCCCCATTCACGTGAAACTATACGTGTTAAATAACAAAACAACCGACGCAAAATAGGGAACTAATTATAATAATTTATTTTGGTGGCAGTTTGTATCTTTAAAAAAATAAGGAGCCATAGTTTGAAAAATAATACCTTTAAAAATGTTTTGTACCGTTTCCTTCAAATAAAACAAAAAAATAAATTATAAGGCCCTATGTGTCAAGTGAAAAATTGTTTCAAAAATTATTTTGGTAGTCCCAACACTTTAAAAAGTTACAACCGTTCGAACCACCACATGCGCTCAATCACAAAAAAAAAAGTGTCTGTTCAGGCCTGGTTATTATCGGCATGGCGCCTTTAACTGACAGGAGGTGGAAATTACCAGGGAGCGCCGTCCTCTTATTTGCGGCCCCTTGAAATAGACCAATGTGACAATGTGGCCCTCAGACCAAAAAAGGTTGTGCACCCCTGTTATAGATCCATGGCACTATGAGGATTTTTCTTCAAATCTAAACAATAATAAGTACCACATGAGATAACTACGTGTAATACAGAAGCAAATACATTAGTCATGCCACATGTACAACCTGTTAACTACATTACAGGAAATTCTTCAGAATCTGAGAATATTACTACTGAGCCTTCTACACAAAGCAAATTCTGTATAATGGGTGCTTAATGGGAAGAGTTTGACAGATGCTTACTTCTTTATTCAATGGAACCATGTACTTTTACTGATGGTATGGTCCCATGGGGCAGACGCCACGTCGCTGAAGGACAGCCAAGACACTGCTGAAAATCCTGCAGTTTCCAAATGCCTTATTAAAATTTGATTGTTATAAATAACGTGCCCTTTAATCATCAATCATTTAGCAATTAATTTGTAACAATCCATTTGAAGACCACCCTATACTCAGTGGTGTAGCTATCATGGAGGCAACCAATTTCAAAATATATTTTGTGACGGGAAGATGTAAGAACTGTATGGGGAGAGATTTAAGTAATTACATTAATTGAGAAATACAGTACAATGAGAAATATGGTGTTCAGAATGAGATATATTTTGAGATATATTTATGAAGCACCAGTTTGATTTTTTCCAACGGGGAATTGCTCAGCTCACAGTGAAATAGAAGAAACCGCGCAGGATGAAACTTTTAAAGGGCTGTGACATCACAGGGGCTGACTAGCTGCTCATTGGCTGTTTATTGATGAGCGGCATAGGCAATATTCGTTTTTGCGATATTTCGCAAATAAGGAATAGGATCCAGACAAAAGCACAGAGCACAGCGATCTCACTGCTCTCTCTCTCTCTCAGATCTACAAAAAGACAGCAGAAAATGGCTGCTGGGGAGGTTCTTATATAGTAAGGGGTAGGCAACTTTCCTATTGGTTGCTAGGGATGTTGCTAAGCTCTGACAAAGACATTGCAGCCTTCTCATTGGCCCACAAGCAAGAAGGGAGGTTACTCATGAAAGCAAAATCTATGAATATTCGCGATTACGAATATATAGCACTATATTCTACATCTTCGCAAATTCTTGAAGTGCCGATATTTGCGATAAAAATTTGCGATTAGAATATTTGCGATCAACACTATTGGGTGTCTGCACAGCATTATGGGTGATGCCATGCTCCCGGGCTTCTTACTTTCCCTTTGTAACAGGTTTACAGGCAATTTTAGGGGGGAAAAAATGATTCATTACCTTGAAGCTCTAGGAAATTTTGATTAGTTGCGTATCAAATTTTTCCTAATCTTCCGATTAAATTCCACTTTGGATGCTTTGATTCGCTTAACACTACTTATATCACGTTGGGATGCAGTGCACCACTCCTTACCATTTCCTACATAGAGCAACAACATTTGGTGACATTTTGACAGTGTCCAGCATAGCCAGGGCCGGCGCCACCACCCGGCAAACCCGGGCAAATGCCGGGGCCCCCTGCTCCTGGGGGGGCCCACTGTGCCCGCTCACTTCTGCAGCTGTGTCCTGCCTGTTCTGAGTTCTGGGGCAGCTTACCCCAGCAATGCAGACAATTTTCGCCATGTGCACTGCAGGGGTAAGCGGCCCCAGGACTCAGAACAGGGTAGATGGAGTTGTTTCGGTAAATGATCGATCCTATGCTAGAATGTAGTTGTTAGAAGGAGTTCTGTGACATCACTGGTCACATGCTCCTTCATGGTCACATGACAAACCCTGACGGCAGCAGCAGCTTGTGGAAGGAGGAGGGGCTGTGCCTGCAAGATGCAGAGTGAGGTAGGATGTGCTGCTGGAGAACCAGAACTTGTGAGGGGCAGCATATGGAGCTCATATATCAGGGGGCAGGTGGAGCTGAGATATGAGGGGGGCAGGTGGAGCTGAGATATGAGGGGGGCAGGTGGAGCTGAGATATGAGGGGGCAGGTGGAGCTGAGATATGTGGGGGGCATGTGGAGCTGAGATATGAGGGGGCAGGTGGAGCTGAGATATGAGGGGGGCAGGTGGAGCTGAGATATGAGGGGGCAGGTGGAGCTGAGATATGAGGGGGGCAGGTGGAGCTGAGATATAAGGGGGTAGGTGGAGCTGAGATATGAGGGGGCAGGTGGGGCTGAGATATGAGGGGGCAGGTGGAGCTGAGATATGAGGGGGGCAGGTGGAGCTGAGATATGAGGAGGGCAGGTGGAGCTGAGATATGAGGGGGGCAGGTGGAGCTGAGATATGAGGGGGCAGGTGGAGCTGAGATATGAGGGGGGCAGGTGGAGCTGAGATATGAGGGGGCAGGTGGGGCTGAGATATGAGGGGGCAGGTGGAGCTGAGATATGAGGGGGCAGGTGGGGCTGAGATATGAGGGGGCAGGTGGAGCTGAGATATGAGGGGGCAGGTGGAGCTGAGATATGAGGGGGGCAGGTGGAGCTGAGATATGAGGGGGCAGGTGGAGCTGAGATATGAGGGGGGCAGGTGGAGCACTCAGGGGCAGTGGGGTTCAAGTGGAGTGGAATCTGGTGCAATTAAGGGGGTTTATCATACAGATCCAGGTGTATTCTGAGGGCCATGATGTGTGTGTCAGTCTGTCCCTGTGTGTGTGTGTGTGTGTGTGTCTGTCTGTCCCTGTGTGTGTGTGTGTGTGTGTCTGTCCCTGTGTGTGTGTCTGTCCCTGTGTGTGTGTCTGTCCCTGTGTGTGTGTGTCTGTCCCTGTGTGTGTGTGTGTGTGTGTGTGTGTGTGTGTCTGTCCGTGTGTGTGTGTGTGTGTGTGTGTGTCTGTCCCTGTGTGTGTGTGTGTCTGTCCCTGTGTGTGTGTGTCTGTCCCTGTGTGTGTGTGTGTCACCATCACCATGCCCACAGTGTTCCCTTTGTCTTGACGCAGCTGCATCAGGACATTCTGTGCGGGGCAAAATGAAGATGGAAGAGGAGGCAGCACCGCCAGCATGGAGTCTGTGGTAGAGGCACAGGGAGGCACACTAAGGACGCAGGTAACACTACTACATGATCTACACTAGTGTTATCTGTGGTTTACATAGGACTACAGGTAACACTATCACATTATCAGCACTAGTGTTATCTGTGGTTTACATAGGACTACAGGTAACACTATCACATTATCAGCACTAGTGTTATCTGTGGTTTTACATAGGACTGCAGGTAACACTACTACATTTTCTGTACTCAGATAGCCATGACTGTGTTATCTATGCTGTTACATAGGACTGCAGGTGATATCTACTGTATTATCTGTACTCAGAGAGTTACCACTGTGTAAGGGGGCCCACTGAGACTTTATCGCCCAAGGGCCCACATGATCCTGGAGCCGGCCCTGAGCATAGCACTGGGCTCACCACAAACCCTACCATTGAATCTGTATAAGGACCTGTTCCACCATGTGAGGTGTCTGCAGACAGATCTATGGCCGTGTATCCGAAGATTCCTCCACTCAGGTCTATAACAGAAACATACCATGTAAGCTTGATTCTGCTGTTTTCATAACTCACATTGATTGACTTGAATGGAAAGATCTGCCATCACATTCTTATCCTTTGATCTCTGCAGTTTTCCTCTTCACTTTGAAGTTTTTGTTTTCCTCTATGTGTTACTTTGGTACTGCAGAAACATTTTAGCTGTTTGGATTTTGAAATGAATCAAACCTTAAACGAAATTTGTCATCAGAAAATGACCTATTGTCATTATTACATTAAACTTTTATTTTTTGCTATTTTTGATGATGTTATTTTTAACTTTACATGTCTTTCTATATTTCAACAAAAACCATAAAATCCTGCAGCTTTCACCGGCCACTAAGCCTAATAATAGGCACCACTTCTTGGTCTGTACAGATCACTTTACTGTACTTATCTGCTTATTTGTCATTCTAATTCTACCTGTAATTATATCACCTCCATGTTTCAATAAGACAGGATCTATTATTCAAAGGTGATTGTCAGAGCTTATCTATTCTTTCCTTGTACAATGACCTCTGCACAGTACAGATGGCCTTGCGGTTCGCCCGGCGGTCGTTTCACGACGAACTTTGCGTGTTCGCGATTCGCCGAACATGCGAACATATGGAGATATTCGCTCCCGCCATATTCTTTTACATTGTGAAGAACTTTGACCCATGACACATCCATCAGGTGGTACAGGACAGCCAATTGAGACTTTTCAGCACATGGACATACCCCCTACCTTCTAAATAAACCTGATCTGGCCGCCATTTTACATTCAGTGTTTTGCCAGTGTAGGGAGAGGTTGCTGTGTGGAGCAGGGACAGGCTGTTAGGGACACCAAACACTAGCTAATAGGGCCACAAAAGTCCTTTCAAGGACTGGTATAGGTGTGCTATCGATAGGTGTGATATACTGAGGGGTGTGATATACTTATAATATACTTTTATAATGAGTCAAAAACACATAGATCTATATAGTGATCACCTGGAAGTCAGGGGCCTAGGGGCTAGGGGCTTACTAGGTCCATTCTTATATAGGGTAAGGTTCCGGACGGGGTCGCTCTTATCAGGGAGGGTGTCTGTGGTTAGGCTATCAGGGCCAGAATAGCACCCCCCTGTAGGGCAATATCAGGGACAGTTCTTTGCCCACCCTGTCCATCAATACCACATCATCATCTAGCCCAGGGATAGATGTTTTTTGCTTTCCCTCCGGGATTCATGGATGTGCACTGGAACCCCCCGGATTGTGGTAGGACATATGGTTTCTGATTTGGTGCCGCCGAGCACTTGTTATTGCCTACCACATCTATGATTTTTGCTTAACTTTAATAATTAAATTTATTTTCATTTTGAGGGATATCTTTCCATTCACACGTCCGCAAAATGGGTCCGCAATTTTGCGAAACGGGTGCAGACCCACTCATTTTCAATGGGGCCGGAATGTGCTGTCAGCATCCGCATTTGCGGATCCGCACTTCCGCATCCGTGCTTCCGTTTCCGCAAAAAAATAGAACATGTCCTATTCTTGTCCGCAATTGCAGACAAGATTAATCATTTTCTATTATAGTGCCGGCGATGTGCAGTCCGCAAATTGCGGAATGCACATTGCCGGTGTTAGTGTTTTGCGGATCCGCAAAACACTTACGGACGTGTGAATGGACCCTCATAGTAAAATTATTAAAGGTTACGTTTTATCTTTATGTATATTCTAATGGATTGCCTTCCTTGTACAATGTTATAATATACTTTCTATGTTAGAAAGTATATTATAGTGCATTTGTATTGTGCGGCAGTTGTGTGCGGTTCTGCTGCGATACTGCAGGTATATAGAGGGACAAGCACTATTGGAACAAATAATTTCTACTCGTGTGATATACCAGTCCCCCCCAAAATAACTGATTGAAGCGGGGTGTTATATACCAATTTACTTTCCTTATAGTGCATTTGGGTACTGTATAGTGCATTTGCGCATGCGCTCACGTGAAAATTATATTGCCGATATTTCACATTGAAAAAAATGATGAATGGAGATCGCAAATTTGAATAATACATCTGGTATGTCACTGTCCATGTTGTGGGACTATTTGTGCACTTCTAGTAATTATTTCTTGGCTGCAAATAGGAGCTGAAGGTTTTTCAGGTTTGCCTGCCATTAAAATGAATGGGATCCGCCGCAAACTTGCAGTTTGCGAACATTTGATCGTGTTCACGTGATTACGTTCGTGAATTATCCCGGCAGATGTTCATCCATCACTACTGCACAGGTCACAAAGCATGCCTAGAAAACTCTCCCATAGAAGTCAATGAGGTCCCCTCCTGTCCATTGTGTCTATGGACCATGTGGCTGCCATAAAGCAATTTTCTTTATGCTTTCCATATAATGTTAAGAACAGCTCAGGCAAGATGGCCGCCCCCATAATCATGTTCAGAAATAGAAAAAATCGGCAATCAGAAAATTAAAACAGATTAGAAAAAAGTATATGTTTTACTCTTTGGTTTTAACTAATTATTTATTTACTTTAGAAATGTTCAAATTCGCTGACTTCATACTTTAAAACATAATTTGCTTCATAAAAAAGGAGGCTAAAATGGTGGCATTCATTAAAGAAATATGATCAATCGGGCAAGTGCCAGGTTGAAAAATATAAGTATCTTCCAAATGTTATGGTGAGTGGGTATGAGATTAGGACACTGATTTATCAAGGTCGGAGTGTGCTACGCTGGTCTTCATAGAGCCTGCACTGCCAGAGAAGTCATAAATGACTTGCCTTTTTGGGCTCTCTATGCACCAGAATGGAATCTACAGCAGCTTCGAGATTTTAGTCATCATTTACGCCAGTTTCTGGTGAAATTAACCCTTAAGCTACTGGAGATTTTATCATTTTGCGTTTTCATTTTTCTTCCCTATTTTACGTGAACCATAACTTTTTTATATTTTCAGTCACATAGCTGTATGAGGTCTTATTTTTGGCGGGACAGGTTGTACTTTCTAATGCCACCATTAATTATGGCATAAAATGTAGTGGGAAGCAGTAAAAAAATTCCAAATGGGGTGGAATTGGAAAAATAAAATGCAATTCCTCCACTGTTTTACGGGTTTTGCTCTCACAGCGTTTTGTTTACGGCAAAACTGACCCATGCTTTCGTTCTCTGTGTCAGTATGATTACAACTATACCCCATATGTGTAGGTTTTTTAATTTCTAAATAGTGTAAAAATAAATGTAAACTTTGATTAAAAAAAAAATTACATCACCATATTCTGACCCCCATACCTTTTTTATACATATGTCTACTGAGCTACTTAGGGGCTAATTTTTGGCAGAATAATCTATAGTTTTTATTGATACCAGTTTGGAGTGTTGTGACTTTTTTTTATCACATTTTATAAAAAAATTTGGGGTAAGAGAAGCAATGAAAAAATGGCAAATTGGCAAAATACCCGTTACACCATTCGCCGTATTGGAATTTTAATTTTTTTATTTTAATAGTATGGGTGTTTTTGGTCGCGGTGATACCCATGATTTTTATATTTATTGTTTTATAGGTATTTGTTTTTTAATTATACGGAAAGCGGGGTGATTTAAACTTTTATTTTTTTTATATATTTTAATTTTTTTTTAAATTTATAATGATTTTTGATTTTGTTCTATCAGGGATTTTTAAATTAACATTTAAACCCTAATTTGCTCATTTCTTATCCCCGCCTGCCAACTGGCGGCCAAAATAAGAATTACAGCACGAATACTATTAGCCTCGTCTGTGAGGCTAAAAGTATTCAGCACAACTACCGATGCCCATATTGGCCACATGGTAGCAAGCCCGGAAGCGCGAGCTTCCAGGTTTTTGCACATTTAGATGCCTTGATCTTACTTGATTACGGCATCTAAAGTCTTTAATTACCTGCATTAATTATCTGCATTATTGCCGGTCACGGTAATTAGCCGCAGGACTCTGCTGTATGAAACAGCAGAGATCTGCCGTTCATGACGCCCGCTGCACATGCGAGAGGGCGCTATGTTTACATATCGCTATGTTTACATATGGGGATGTGTGTATGCAGTGCATACATCTGTATATGTGTATCTGCCATGGCTCTCCCGCAGGTATATATATATATATATATATATATATATATATGGGCCTAAAACTGCCCATGTATACCCCAGGTTTATAATGAGTATATATGTGTACCGTATATAGATGCGCCCCAAGTATCTATATACATATATATATATATATATATATATATATATTTAAATGCCCCCCATAGGGACAGCGTTTAGAGCCAGGAGGTGGGGCGTTTTTTGTTTCATAACCAACTTCCTCCTAAATGCATGTTCCTGCAGTGGGGTGGATATGTCTCCAGGTGGCTGGTGACTTCAAAGGCTAAGGGATCAATATATCTGAGGCCTTTTGTTGAGTTTATCAGCCTAGTTACTATGCTTTGCCCCACCTTGTGTTTGTGACATGGCTGGGCGTGTGGTGCTGCTAGCCTCAGGAAGCCAATTGGCTGTCCTGAGTGCATGCATACGTCACAGTCACACTATGATGTCACATCCCTGAGGAGGGGGGAGGTGGGCTGTTTCTGAGGCTGATATATGAGCCCCAAGCCAGGAACAGGGGGCTCTTGGAACTGGACTACAAACAGAGACACATGGGAGAGAGCAGCTCCCTGACGTGCACCTGGAGAAGGCCTAGTAACCCTGGAAGGGCTAAGTATCTACCTGTCTAGCCCCTACCTACCCCTCACATACCCCCTATCAATAGTAACCCCGCGAGCAGATAATGTCACACGGGGATTCCTGCTGGTCGGGAGAAGGCGTTCCGGATTAAAGGACCTTCTCCATGCAGCACACAAAGGATGGTGTGATATTATTCTGGACAACCAGGGTCTCAGATCGACACAGATAACACTGTTTGTGCTCAAGGTTTTCGGTAGGGGCTGTGTTATACTGGGGACTAAGGCGGACAGGCAACATTGGTGTAATGTTGCGCTGCGCACTCTGGTCCGACCAGGTGACACAGCTCTGATTGGGATTGGACGCAGGGTGACTGGTGGCGGAGTGTGGACTGTGTCCTTGTGTTGTGGAGTCATGAAGAGTCTAGACAGTACTTATGCCATGGATTCTGCCGGCCTCCACAAAACAGGATGACAGGGGGAAATCAGCTTGAGTACACATGAGTGGACAGGGATACAGTGCCATTAATTACTTGATGGTGGCTTATCCGCAGCTCCCCTCAGATGTCCTAACTTAGTAAGATACCCATCCTGATCTGTTGGTGCAGAGGGATGGGGAGACGCGGTAGGGTGTTCTCACACCAGTGTTGGGATAACGAGGGGTCCTGCGAGATGGAGGTTAGCCCAATGCCTTTTCTCTTCATGGGTCAAAGGTATAGGGGCCAGGGTAGTGCAACTAACTGCACCGGAGGGGAGAAATCCCCCAGGGGCGCCTGGTATTTTCTTCTGTCATAGGTGTGTTCACTATGGAGCAGAGGAAAAACCCAGATGACGCCACAGAAGAGACTAGCTATCCCCCGTGACACTCTTGTGAGGCTCCAGAGTATCCCACTGGATTTTGGCAATCAAGTGACCTTAGTTCAGATGTTTTCAAGAGATGGAGGACTGTGCCACAATCCAGCGGGAGCACTATGTACATATAGTGATTTTGATTGGACACTCTAGGTACAAATGTGTGACAACCTATACCCAGGGAAACTCGCCCAACACACTGCGGTGAGTTATAATTTGGCTGTACACATTGGCACCCTATAGTCATTTCCCATTGACACGTGGGTCTACGACCTACCTGTGTCTTTGGAGGTGTAGAGAGATAGCCAGGTTGCATGAGTCTCTATGGGTACACACATTTAATGGAATTTGGTGGTGTTGGGAGGGTTGTGACCTGTGTTTGTGTGAATGGGGATAAGATTAATTATTGATATTTGCATAAATATTGGTAATCAATATTCCCCCTTTACAGATTGCTTTTGTGTAGGTCTTATGGTTACCACTGCCTAAAGATGGCTGATCATGCAGCAGCACATACTTCTGCACCCTATAGCTAACTTTCTTGATTGTAGTGTAGTAGCATACAGTATCATGCTTGAAGTAGCAGCAGTTGGAAGCCACATCATGGAGAATGACAGCTAATCTTAGGCAAGTCATTCACTTATAATAGAAGTCAGATGGACACTTGTTCATCCGAGAGCTATCACTTCCCAGGGATCAAATCCTAGGAGAAAAGTGTGGGAACTAACCCAATATCCACTGCCACCCGAAACTCCCCACCCAAAAAAATAAAAATAAAATATATATATATATATATATATTTCGCAGAATATTCAGTGCAACATAAAACGTAAACAAAAACTGGAATTTGTGCTATATATCTGTTCAGACATAATTTGTCTCTTTCATATTATAAGCTCCCCTTATATATAATTTACTTACAGTTATGAAGACTCAGGGGTGCTGGCAGGCTTGGCCTCAGGGGTGCTGGCTCGCCTGGCCGGGCAGAAGGAGTGTGAGAGACTGTGTGGCCATTTTTATCCAAGCTGCTCCGGAAAAAAAAAAATTTAATTACACCTCAGGTCAGACCACCAATCAGACCGACAATGTTAATCAGACCTCAGCTAGCAGCCCCAATATGATCCCCAATGTTAATAAGACCCCAATAAGACCTCAGATCACACCTCAGCTCAGACCCTAATATGAATGACCCCCAATCAGACCTCAGATAAGAGCCCCATGCCTCATAGCAGCCCCCAGTAGCCATATAGCATCCCCCAGAAGCCTCTCCATCAGCCCCCAGTAGCCTCTCCATCAGCCCCCAGTGCCTCTCACCAGCCCCCAGTGCCTCTCCATCAGCCCCAGTGCCTCTCACTAGCTCCCAGTGCCTCTCACCAGCCCCAGTGCCTCTCCATCAGCCCCCAGTGCCTCTCCATCAGCCCCCAGTGCCTCTCCATCAGCCCCCAGTGCCTCTCACCAGCGGCCCCCCAGTGCCTCTCCATCAGCCCCAAGGCCCCCCAGTCAGTGCCTCTCCATCAGCCCCCATGCCCTCAGTCAGTGCATCTCCATCAGCTCTCAGTGCCTCTCACCAGCCCCCAGTAGCCTCTCCATCAGCCCCCCAGTGCCTCTCCATCAGCCCCCAGTGCCTCTCTATCAGCCCCCAGTGTGTCCTCCCCATTATTAAAATCATTGGTGGGCAGTACGCCCTCCCCCCCTCCCCAGTATTAAAATCATTGGTGCGCAGTGCACACTCCCCCCCTCCCCGGTATCAAAATCATTGGTGGGCAGTGCACCCTCCCCCCCTCCCCGGTATTAAAATCATTGGTGGGCAGTGCGCCTTTCTCCCCTCCCCGATATTAAAATCATTGGTGGGCAGTGCGCCCCCCCCCCGGTATTAAAATCATTGGTGGGCAGTGCTCCCTCCCCAGTATTAAAATCATTGGTGGGCAGTGCACCCTCTCCCTCCCCCCCATCATTGGTGGCAGTGGCAGTTCCAATTGGAGTCCCAGCAGTGTAATGCTGGGGCTACGATCGGTTACCATGGCAGCCAGGACGCTACTGAAGTCCTGTCTGGCTGCCATGGTCAGTTAGTCAGCAGCATACTTGCATGCGCTGTGGCCGCCCAGCACTCCTTTTTGTAACTCACAGGTCTGTGCAGCGCATTGCTTATGCTTATAGCAATGCGCCACAGAGACCTGTGAGTTACAAGAAGAAGGAGCAATCGGGTGGCCACAGCACATGTAAGTATATTGCTGCAGAGTAACTGGCCATGGCAGACAGGACTTCAGTAGCGTCCTGGCTGCCATGGTAACCGATCGGAGCCCCAGCATTACACTGCTGGGACCCCGATCAGAACTGCCGCTGCCACCAATGATAGGGGGGAGGGCGCACTGCCCAGCAATGATTTTAATATCGGGGAGGGAGGGAGCATTGCCCACCAATGATTTTAATATCGGGGGGGACGCACTGCCCACCAATGATTTTAATACTGAGGAGGGGGGAAGGGCGCACTGCCCACCAATGATTTTAATACTGGGGAGGGCGCGCTGCCCACCAATGATTTTAATACTGGGGAGGGGAAGGGGGAGGGAGCACTGCCCACCAATGATTTTAATACTGGGAAGGGCGGGGGAAGGGCGCACTGCCCACCAATGATTTTAATACCGGAATACTGGGGAGGGGGGATGGGGGGAGGGCGCACCACCCACAAATGATGCAGCGTCCCCATCACCATGGGAACGCCTCAGATTTAGAATATACCTTCGGATCGGAGTTTTCTCCAATCCGATGGAATATTTTAACTTAAAGCGTTACCTACAGAAAACCAGGAAACGGTGAGTACAAAGCCGTCACCGCTTCCTGGTTCTTTTGCCCAGCGTTAAAGACGGGCGGCTCTGAAAGGGAACGGCGTTCCTGCTATGAAAAAAGTGCAGGAACGCCGTTCTCACAATTTCCTGCAGGACTCGAGCCCTGATTACTGCCTATATACATTCATTCTTGGCTGAGCATGCATGTGTTCTCAGTAGGAGTGGGTAAAGATGCAATGAAGTCTGACGGAGACAAATTTCCCCAGCAAGAAAAGGCTTAGGTACGTGATATGCAACATGCTCTATCTTTATCTCCCCCTATATCTGCAGCAGGTGGGAGAGGGTCGGATTGCCATCATAAACATGTTCTGCTAGTCCTGTTAAAATTGGTGGGGTTAGAAAGTCATCTAATGTATATAGCAAGATTAATACAATTAAATTGTGTAAACAAAAGAATAACTATAAAAGGTGTTGTACGAGTGTTTAATATTGATGACTAGAGATGAGTGAAGTTTTAAAAAATTTGATTTAGCCGATTCGCCAAAGTTCACCAAGAACTTTGATTTGTTCCAAATTCATTTGTCACAAATTGCTATAAACCAGGTATACCAAGGCCACTTTGCCTAATCATATTTCTCCCGCTTGGTGGCCCAATCTCAGTATGAAGGCTTGGAAGTTAACCCTTTTCTTACTGCCGACAGTAAATTTACTTTTGGCAACCGTGCATTTAAAAATGGTGCCCGCTGGCAAAAGGGTGTCTGCTGTTTTAAAGAGAAGACACTCGGCACTAATATACACAACCAGAAGTAATGCCAGTTGCGGATTTTTAACCCTTCAGATGTCGTGGAATTTTCCCTAAACTTCGGACCAAATTCCGCTCCGAATGCATCGCTTCGCTCAAAACTATTCATGACCTATCCTCTGGATAGATCATCAACAGGGCCGGTGCCACCCATAAGCATAGTAGGCCACCGCATAGACCGCACTCTTGCTGGGGGCGCCCGCGGTGGCCTACTTTGCTTATGGGTGGCGCTGGCGCCGGCCCTGCATGTAAATCCTCCTCTCCTCAGCAGTACACATGTATAGCCGAGCTCACTGCTTTCTGTTCTCTGAATGCCCCGCCCCTTCCTGTGACGTCATGCCCCCCAGAATCACATGACCAGTGAAGGAGTGAAAAGTAAGTGACCGGAGATTCTGTTCTGTGTACTGGACCTGTGACTACAACCCCCATCATGCTTCAGGACTAGCCCCAGATGTCATAATAGGGTTAAACAGAAGGGAAGAATAGGGGGAGAGCAGTGTGTGTGCAGGCAGCAGGGGAGCAGTGTATTTGTGTGCAGGCAGCGAGGAGAGCAGTGTGTGTGTGTGTGTGTGTGTGTGTGCAGGCAGCAGGGGGAGCAGTGTGTGTGCAGGCAGCAGGGGGAGCAGTATGTGTGTGTGTGCAGGCAGCAGGGGGAGCAGTGTGTGTGCAGGCAGCAGGGGGAGGAGTGTGTGTGCAGGCAGCAGGGGGAGCAGTGTGTGTGTGTGTGTGCAGGCAGCAGGGGGAGCAGTGTGTGTGTGTGTGTGCAGGCAGCAGGGAGAGCAGTGTGTGTGTGTGTGCAGGCAGCAGGGGGAGCAGTGTATGTGTGCATGCAACAGGGAGAGCAGTGTGTGTGTGTGCAGGCAACAGGGGGAGCAGTGAGTGTATGTGTGCAGGTAGCATGGGGAGCAGTGTGTGTGTGCAGGCAGCAGGGGGAGCAGTGTGTGTGTGCAGGCAGCAGTGGGAGCAGTGTGTGTGTGCAGGCAGCGGGGAGAGCAGTGTGTGTGTGTGCAGGCAGCAGGGGGAGCAGTGTGTGTGTGTGCAGGCAGCAGGAGGAGCAGTGTGTGTGTGCAGGCAGCAGGTGGAGCAGTGTGTGTGTGCAGGCTGCAGGGGGAGCACTGTGTATGTGCAGGCAGCAGGGGGAGCAGTGTGTGTGTGTGTGTGCAGGCAGCGGGGAGAGCAGTGTGTGTGTGCAGGCAGCAGGAGGAGCAGTATGTGTGCGCAGGCAGCAGGGGGAGCAGTGTGTGTGTGTGTGCAGGCAGCAGGGGGAGCAGTGTGTGTGCAGGCAGCAGGGGGATCAGTGTGTGTGCAGGCAGCAGGGGGAGCAGTGTGTGTGTGTGTGTGCAGGCAGCAGGGGGAGCAGTGTGTGTGTGTGTGTGTGCATGCA
This sequence comes from Bufo bufo, assembly GCF_905171765.1. Classification (NCBI taxonomy): domain Eukaryota; kingdom Metazoa; phylum Chordata; class Amphibia; order Anura; family Bufonidae; genus Bufo; species Bufo bufo. Next base: position 561,218,453 of record NC_053392.1, on the reverse strand, counting down.
GCGGGGGGAGCAGTGTGTGTGTGCTGGCAGCAGGGAGAGCAGACAGCTTTCTCCCTGGACTCGGGGCAGCTGATGCTCCCGCACTGTGTGGGAGCATCAGCCGCCCTGTCCAGGGAGAGATTTGTGACGTTACCGCCAGAGTCCAGATCCAGAGCACAAAGTGAGAGGCAGCGCTGGGAGACGAGCTGCGGCAGGACACATGTTACTACAAGAACCGGGCGCGGGCGCGGTGCCACTCACATGACTACTGTGTGCATCGGGCCAGTCACGCTCCCCACCCACAGGACTATCGGCACCGGGAGCCTCCAAACTTCTCTGTGGCGCAGTCAGCGGCGCGACTTTTCCTGTCACGGCTCTTTGCCGGTTGTGACTGAGGAGACTTATCCGTCGCGCTGGGTAGTGGAGCTCTGGAGCCGCATTGGGGAAAATGTTTACAAGTTGCCTGCTAACTTTGGCTGGACTTCTGCCCGCTGTGGCGTTGGGACCGTACTCCAGTAAGTTCAGGCTGTCAGGGGTGGGTGTCATTGCCAGCCATAGGGATGCTACATCGGGCACAGCCTGGGAAGGTGGGCACGGTGCCATGTGCGGAGTTAGGGGAAGTTTCTATGTAGTCTCAGCCTCCTGGTGGATAGTTAACCATATGTATGCCTCTTCTTCACTCCATAGAAACTAGTGCATATCAGCTGGTGTGTAAGTAACGGAGCGGTGCTGCTGTGCCATAGCCGGGTGTAGTAAACAGGCACACATGGCACCTGGCTTGATCGGATGGTGAGCACATATCGTACATAGCACATTTGAGGCTGATGCCAGGGCTGAGGAGGACCAGGACCTGTGGACAGAGAAGTGGGTGAGGGCTTTGCAGGTAGTCGCCCCGCACACTCCACACAGCTGCCCCAGCAAGTGAAAAGATGAAATCCCCATTCAATTCCATAATGTTAGAATGCTTCCCTGCTACATAGCGATCTATAGCGTACAGCCTCAGTCTAAGAGCCCCTTTATGCAGATTTTGCCACTTTTCCGCAGCAAAACTTTCAGGGCGGCTATGTAATGTGACTGCTGTAGAATATCTAAAATTAGCTGGTCAAGTAAAATGTTGCATGCAACAATCATTAAATAGGTGGCTGACAAAAAAGGGGCGGGCTAAATGGCGTGGTCAATGGGCGAAGTCAAGGGGGGCGGGAAAATTAGCTTTTGCCTAGGGTGGCAAAAATCCTTGCACCAGCCCTGATCATCATTGTGTGACCAGTAAAGGTTTGGCACCCTGATGATTAGCTGTTTTTTTTTTTTTATATAATCTTTTTTAATTTTCTTAAATACAACATATCAAGTCAAGAGTACTTGTCTTTTTCCCATTTTCTTGTTGTTACAATGTAAATAGTAAACAGCAGTGTACAGTTCCATACCACATTGTGCAATCCCCGTTGATTAGTCTTCTTCTGGAGGAAGTAAAAAGGAAAAAAATAAAAAATAATTAAAAATATTTTTTTTTCCCTTCACCCTCCTCTCTCCCCGCATCCACCACTCCCACCACTCCCCTGCCCCCCCTCCACCCCCCAGGTCCACCGCCAGCCAAGTCCGCTAACAACCATTTCTGCCATTTTTGGGCAAATATATGTTTTTTCTTAACTGATACCAAATGAAATTCCTCTTTAACTAACGAGAGTCAGGTTTTCCAATTCATTAACTGTTGGTGTTGTTCTGGCTCGCCAATGTGCTACAATACATTTTCTTGCAAAGAATAGAAACTTGGCTACAACTTCCCGATCTCGAACTACATCTACTTTATCCATCACTCCCAAAACACAAACCTCTAGGCAGGTCGGGACTTTAAACGCATGATACCTCTCTATTTTTTCATTCACCTTCCTCCAGAATTGCTGAATTTTTATACATGTCCAGAGTATATGGACATCATCTACTCCCACTTACCCACATTTTTTACTTTTAAATTGTTTGGTTTCATAACATTTCATTAATATCTTGGTGGAATAGTATAAGCGATATAATATATTAAATTGCATAATTCTATAGGAGAAGTTATTTGTGGACCGTATAGCCTTTTCCCAAAATTCTTCCTGTTGCAGATTAAGTACCTCTTGCCATCTATAATTTAAAGTAGTAGTATAATTTAAAATAGTTTTTTTGTCTTCTGTTGGAGTAGGCATCCATATATCCTGGAAACCAGTTTCTTCCCTGCAACTAACTTGGTAATATTAACTAAGGGTAATGGGAGGGGGGCAATTTGCGCTCATTTTTTTATCTCTGCTCCTACAGCTTGTTTTAATTGATGATAAAAAAAACTCAAATCTTTATTTCCAAATGAGTATTCATTCTTAAGATCTTGATAAGAAATTATATCCCCCTCCTTCCATATCTGTCCCAATTAAAAAATTCCATGTTTCCACCAAACTTTTTGTTCTATTGATTTAAATTCCCTTAGATGGATATTATCCCATAGCAACGTATCTGAATGTAGACCCTCCTGGTACCACAATCCCTTTAATTTATTAACTTGTTGTAAAAAAAATGTTTGCTTCTAGTAATTGAAAAATGCTACAATTTTCCAAGTTTTTATTAACCCCTGCTATCATACTCTTATAGCTATGTGACTTGCTCCATATTGTCATGTTTTAATCTGTCCAGCCATAAAGTAAAGGATCAAATCGGGAACTGATAGTCCACCCTCTTTCTCGTGAATATACTGTACAATATCTGTGCTCTTATTCTCGGTTTTTTCCCTCTCTATACCAAATCAGTTATTAAGGTAGCTATTAATTTAAAAATTTTCTTGGGAATTACTATCGGTGCATTCCAGAGCATATAATTCAGGGAGGGCAGTATACACATTTTCACAAGCGAAATAGGACCCGCCATCAAAATATGTATTTTTTTCCAAACCTCTATCTTTTTACGTATCTCATGTATTTTGGGGAGTACGTTCAACTGTACATAGTCCCTAGGGTAAGATGTTATCTGAATGCCAAGGTACTTAACCAGTTACTGCCTCTCTTTAATTTCGAGTGCACCCGGTAAAAAATTAGGCGAGACATTACCCTGATATTGAGGAAAATTGGGATAATTGTTGGAGTTCCTGGGCAGGAGGGATGTTTAGATATTAAATATTGATATTAAAAGGGAAGAGAAGGGGGGAGAAGAGGGGGAGAGGGGGAAAATAAAGGGGGGGGGATAGAAAAGGATAGGAAAAAGGGAAAATGACAATGTTTAGACATGGGGTGGGCAAAAAGGGGAGAACCCAATTAGAGTTAAATACCTCGATCTCTTCTGCGCTCAAGAGAGCAGATAGACTGAAACAACAAATGTTGATTAATACAAGCGGACAGATTAGTCCCCCCAGGAGGAAGAAGGATAATATAGCACAAATTCCCGAGGGGAAATGCACCTGTTCAATAGTTAAATCTAAGGTGATACCACTGGTGTGTGAATTCCAGTCTGGAGGGAGTAGCAATAACCAGTTAAAAGAGGTGGAGAGCACCACCTCTGCTCAGGTGGAGCAGGGGCCAAGTTTGCAGGATATATTTCAAGAAATAAAAAAATGTAACCTGGCAATACAGGATCTCTCCCTCCAGACTGGAAAAATTAAGGAAACGGTGGGACTCCTGAGGACAGACCTACAAAAATATAAAGACAGGTTGGTAGAAGTAGAAAAGCGAACATCTGAGGTAGAGGACCTGCTACAGACAATAACAAAGGAAAAAAGTGTATAAGGAAGAAAATAGAGAACTTAAAAATAAATTATTGGATCTTGAAAATAGATTCAGGAGGTCCAACCTGAGATGTTTGGGGTTCCTGGAGGGTGTGGAAGGACGGGATCCTTGCGGATTTATACAGACCTGGTTAAGGGAGCAACTGGGCCAGGATATTTCAGATCATAAATTTTTTATAGAGCTTGTTCATAGAGTGTCAGCAAGGATGCCCCCTCCTGGAACGAGACCCCGACCAATCATAATTAATTTTATGTCGATTAGAGATAAGGAGGAGGTAATACGTAGGTCAAGAACCAAGGGTAAACTAGAATATGTGGGTACGGTAATAATATTGTTTTCTGACTATGCACAAGAAACAATAAGAAAAAGAAGCCAAAAAACGTAAAGTATTCAATGATGTTTCCGGCTAGGCTGAGAGTTGAATGGGAAAATAAGACTTGGTTCTTTGACACAGTTGAAGCGGCGCAAGTATGGATTAAAGAAAAGATTAAAATTTGAGGAAATAGGGCTGGGGCTTGGTTGGGAGGGAGTAATGCAAGAGAGAGGGTCAGGTGCGGATGTTATCCTGGGCCATTCAGGTAGGGTGGGTTAGGGAGTTTTTTTTTTTTCTCCTTTCCCCCTCTCTCTCGCTCGGCTTCCCCCCTTCGCCCCTCTGCGCTCCATCTGGTGTTCCCCCTTCCCCTTCCCCCCGTTTCTTGGGTTCATATGATAGACAACTGCTATAAAGTATATACTACTCTCATGGAATATCAGGGGACTTAGTAGGGGAATCAAGAGAGTTGCGTTTTTTGATTCAATACATAGGATGCTACCAGTCATAGTTTGCCTGCAAGAAACACATCTGACAGGTGAGACGTTATCAGGGCTTAATAAGCCATGGGTACAATATGCCTTTCACTCAGTTTTTTCATCATATGCGAGAGGAGTGAGTATATTGATCTATCAAAATATAGACATTAAAATAGTAAATACAGCCATAGATGAGGATGGTCGATTTGTTTTTATGGACTGTATCTTAGAGGGCAAACCATGGATTATAGCGAATGTATATATACCCCCCCCCCCTTTTAGACCAGATGTCCTATTAAAAATAAACGAGTTTGTGCTTAAAGTGGGAGATAAGCCACTTTTAGTTATGGGAGATTTCAATAGTGTAATGGATAGCCAAATGGACAGATGTAGACTAAACAATACCCAATTAACCAATACTGGGTCAAAAATTATTATTATTATTTTTTTTTTTAATATATTTTATTTTCCAAAAGATAGAGTACAGCAGTCTTCTATTTCGATATCACAAAGCAATAAAGTAGAAATACATTAATAAATTCATCTCATCCTATACTGAGTTTCCATTTTATTTATAAACCCCCCTGTCCCTCCCTCCACCCCCCCTTTTTCTTTCCGCGGGGCTGCCGTGTCTACATCTTTGTCATTGTTTCCAGTCACCCCCTTTCTTTTCCGCAGAGCTGCCGTATCTACATCGACTGTCGTTATTTCCAGTTACCCCAGATCCGCAGCCAGACTGCCTTTTTCCCTGCTGTTTGGGCTAGAATATGTTCGTACTGCCTAACCCTATTCATCCACTCCATCCACTCCTGAAAACTGGGGTATTTCATCGTGCCCCAGTGTTTAACAATTATTATTTTGGCTAGTGCGATGCCCCGAAACCACAGTATCTGCTCAGTTTTATTTTTGTCTGTCTCTGGGACTGTACCCAGGATGGCATAGTCAATGCATGCCTGGTACTTCATAGGGGAGCGGTCCTGCAATTTCCAGAATATTTTAATCCAATATTCATTTATCCCTGGGCATTCCCACAACAGATGTTTATAGTCTCCTCTGTCTTTGTTACATTTATAGCAGTTCTGTTTCCTATCTTTATAAATGGTATGCAGTAATGCTGGTGTATAATAGAGGCGGTGTATGATTTTCAAAAGGATCCATGCATGGGCGGGTGACACAGTCGATCTTTTAATATTTCTGTACACAGTGTTCCACATAATAGGTTCCCCTTTATGTAGGTCTCTTTCCCATTTAGCCTCACCCCTAAATGTGATCATTTTTGTGTGTTCATATTTTAACTTAGCGTAGATGTGTGATATAGAAGTATTAAATGTCATATCTTGACAGAAATCTAAAAAAGTGTTCCTTACTATCTTCAAATAATTCTTATTCTCCGTGTAATATATAGCATGATGTAGTTGTTCATATCGAAATTTATCAGTAAATCCTAATTTAATGTCTGGTAATATTTCGTTTAAGGGCTTAATCAGTCCTTGATGAAAAACTTGTGCAATTAAATATATCCCATATTTTTCCCAATATTCAGCGTGGCCTAGTTGCATAACTTGTGGTAAGTGTGCATTCCCCCACAGTGAGGTGTACTGAACTGATTCAGATGCGCCCACCATATCTCTAATTTGTTGCCAGATATACCCAAGCATTCTACTAAACGGGTTTATTATTGTTTTCTTCTTAAAAATACCGGTTTCAAGAATGTGAAAAAGATCCGACCATGGTCTACAATGCTAGCCAAAAAGAGGACGGATGCATTTATTCTTTCGGTTCCTCACACACCATCTCAATTGGGCAGCTAGATAATATCCTTTTAGAAAAGGGATGGACATTCCACCCTCTTCTTTATAACAGATACCGAATCTTAATTCTGACTCGTTTGCGGCCCCATATCAGTTCATTAAAGAGGGTCTCTAACTTATTAAAAAACTTGTCTTCTATCGTAATTGGACTAGCGTTGAAAACATATAATAACATTGGTAATAATGTCATTTTAATAAGCGCTATTCGGTTAATTTGTGACAGAGGGAGTTTTAACCATGTTCTAATTTTTTCCTTAACTTTATCTATTATTGGGAGTATATTCAGTTTCAAATAATGTTCCAGTTTGGTGCCTATCTGGATACCAAGATACAATAAGGAGTCTGCTGGGGTCAGTATACTAACCCAGAAATTGTGGCCCGGTGGAACCTGGCGTCTTAATGAAAGAAATTTTGATTTTTCCCAGTTTATATCGTATCCAGATAGGGATCCAAACTCATCCAGACTTTCCATAACCCTGGGCAAGTTTATATACCCCTTCCCCAAGAAGAGCAGCATATCGTCCGCATATAAACTAATTTTGTCAGCTTCTCCCTCGCACCCGAAGCCGGATATTTCCACATCTGTTCTAATTTTGCATGCAATTGGCTCCAGGAACAGTGAGAAGAGCAAAGGGGAGAGGGGGCAACCCTGGCGTGTTCCTCGGTTCAGGGGAAAAGGGGCAGAGTACTCACCATTGATTCAGACCCTAGATACCGGGTTTTGGTACAAAATGTGAACCCATCTGGAGAAATATTCGCCTATCCTCACCCGCGACAATACTCTCCAAAGGAAGGACCACTGGGTCAAAATTTAAAGATGTTACAATAGAACTGGGGTGGATTGACATCTGTAGGGTGATGAATCCTAAGTTAAAAAGATATTCTTGTTTTTCCAAAACACACAGGAGTCTATCATGGATTGATTTAGTTTTTACTGATAATAAAGGTGCACAGGATATTGAACAGGTTAAGTATGGAGGACGAGGGATTTCGGATCACAATTCAATTATTATAAAGATAAAAACAAAAACAAAAAATAGAGGGATGAATATAAGTATAGGATGGATTAATATAATGGGTATACACAATAAGATAATAAAAGAGATTAGGGAATATTTGGAGATTAATGAGGGGTCCATGGAAAATAATATAGTATGGGATGCCGCAAAGGCCTTTATAAGAGGGATTGTCACTAAATATACTATAATATATAGGAAGAGTATAAAGAAAAAGATTATGGATTTAGAAAGTGAGGTGGAAAAACTCGAAAAAAAAATATATAGATGACCCTATTGCCTGACAGATAAATCTGGTCATAAAATTACGGAACAATCAGCTAAAATAATTCTCCTTAAGGAATACTTTGAAGACATGTACAGCAGTAAGATAAATAAGAGCGGGGGGAATTTCAACAGTTTTTAGGTAAAATTCCTATTTCTATGTTAACGGTTGATCAAAGAGAAACCTTAGAAGCTCCTATAAATTCGGCAGAGGTGGAGGCAATATTGTCAAGGATAACTAAGAATAAGACCCCAGGAATAGATGGGATTCCATTTGAAATCTATGTACAATGTAAAGAGTCACTTATCCCGAAACTCCTTACAATGTGGACCGCTTCGCGGGAAATAGGAAAGCTCCCAGTTTCTGTGAGAGAAGCCTTGATAACACTTATTCTAAAACCAGGGAAAGATTCAACAGATGATTAGCTGTTTGAAGAAGCTATGGAGCTCCAGTGAGCGCGGTGGCCTCCTTGCAGCTCATGAAGCACGACGCTGTCCATTGCATAGTGGCTGTGCCTGCTATTGCAGCTCACTGGTTGAGTAAGAGGCCTCAGTGCTCAATGTCGCTGTCACTTCAAATAGCTGATTGGCATGGATACAGAAAGTCATACCCCCGCCAATCAGATACTGATAACTGATCCTGAAGGACCCCCATCCTTGTACCCCTCAGATGCCACATTCATACATGATCATGCCATCTTACAAGCATAACATGGTGTAAAATTTAGAAAAATCATACTTACCTGCGCCATTTGCTCGAGACGGGCAGGCCGCCTTCCTCTTGCTTGAAGAGCTGGTTCAAAATCTTGTGCGGCCCGAGAGTGACGTCATTCATCACTGCGCACGGCATTTCTGCAGAGATCTTTAAGCAAGATGGCGGTGGCCGGTCCCTCGCAAGCAAATGGAGCAGGTTAGTATGATTTTTTAAAATTCTTGCACTATTTCAGATTAAATCGCTAAATTCGCTTCCTCAAAGCACGAGGAAATTCGGCTTTGCAGCGAATATAAATTTATCCTGAATATCTGATCAGACTTTGATTAAAAGGGTTTTCCAAGATTTTATAACTGATGACCTATCATAATTATAGGTCATCAGTATCTGATCTATGAGGGTCCGACACCCTGGACTCCTGCCGATCAGCTGTTTGAGAAGGCACTGTTCTGCAGCTTGCTTTGTTCACTTCTCTGGGACTGAGCTGCGCCTAGGCCATGTGACCAATGAACGGGTCGTCACTGGCCTAGAAAAAGCTAAAAAAAAGGTCACGGCGCTAATGCGTGTACTGCTGTATTCTCAAACAGCTTATCGGTGGGGGGTTGTCGGCCAAACACCGTTCATATACTAATGAACTATTCTTAGGATAGGTTATCAGTGATAAAGTCTCGAAAAACCTATTTCAACATTTGGACAAACCCTTTAAGTAAACCTAGCAAAATATATCACCATCATGTTTAGTAAACTGTTGGGGTTTTAAATTGGTCTATATTTAAGTCTCTGAAAAATCAATCTTTTGTAGAACTTATGTTAATGAAGTTTTACGTTGAAAAAAAATTTGATTACCATTTTTAACAGTATCATTAGCAGTGGTGGCCAGTTTCTTAATAAAATTAACATTCAGCAATGCTGTTTAGGTCTTTTTTTCCCTACTAAGCTGTGATGTGCATTCACTCACCCATTCATGTGAAACACATTAATCTGTTTTGTGGGTTCATAATACCCTGCACACTTCTTCTCATTAAACATGTCCACACTGTTATAGAAATATCCCTGTCTCAGAAACTGCAATAATTAGTTTCAGGTGTCCCTGAATATTCACGTTTTTTTTTTTTTGTATATGACCAACCAGACTGTATCAACCTAAACTGCAAATTGTACAATTTCTGCTGCATTGGTTTAATGTAATTTACAATAATTGTTGTAAGAAAGGTTTGCCTTGAGGGGTTATCATATCTGTTTTATTAAAAGAAATGGATAATTAGACAATAGCATTGTTTAAATTTTTTATTATAATTTTATGTTGTTGTTTTTATGTGACTGTTTATATTCCAGTTCTCACACTTACCCCTCAGTTGTCTGCTTTGTTGTGTTGACTTGGACAGGGGAGCAGAAAATGGGATTTAAAGACGTTGGGGCACATTTATTAAGACTAGTGTTTTAGACACGGGTCTTAATAAGCACTGGCGCCAGCCAGTTCCTCCGCCAGTTCTAAATGTAAGACAGCTTCCTTTTTAGACCTTTTCTATGTCTAAAACAAGTGTCGAAAATGTTAGACCTGGTATCAGTGGGGAGAAGTCACAGATTGCAGTGCAACTAGCTACTCAGATCGATAAATGACCCCCATTGTGCCATCTCGGACTTTGATGACATATAACTGGAATATCCCATCAAAATCAGATAGGAGTGGGTCCCACCTCTGACACCCTCATCAATTTCCAGAATGTATATTAGAGGTGGGCTTAGCTATTTTCCGAACACCCATAAAAAAGGAATGAAGACCACACCGTGCCATGGTGGCAAGCTCTCCTTTCACTTCTATGGAACTGCCAGAGATAGCCAAGCCAGCACTCGGATATTTTTGGCAGTCCCATTGAAATGAATCAAAGGTGGCAGTGTATGTGCTGCTGCTCTCCGCTTACTTTGGGGGTCTCGTTCTGGAGAGGTGGGACCCACATATATCTAACATTTAGTGATGGCCGAATATCGGCCGGGAAGGTTCGCGAACCTCGATCATGCGAACGCGATCAAATGTTTGCGAACCGCAAGTTAGCGGCGGGTCCCGTTCACTTTAATGGCAGGCGAACCTGAAAAACTTTCAGCTCATATTTGCAGCCACCAAATACTTACTAGAAGTGCACAAATAGTCCCATGGACAGTGGACAGTGACATACTAGAGGGGGATCAATGACAAAAATTCCAACAAAAAATATGTATCTTAATCAGGGGACGTTTTTATGCCTCTTAAAGGGAAATTCTCTAAAATGTTCCCTGTTGGAGCCTAGATAATTTTTATTTTAGGCCATGGGAGTACGGGCCGTAAAAATTTGGCATTAACCTGACATAAAAGAAATTCTGATTATGTGGCTCGAAGTACATTATGGGGTCAATGGATAAAAATTTTACTGTAGGCCACTGGACTACAGGCCCCAAAAATTAGGCATTCACCGGACAGAAAGGATCAAGTGATTGTGTGGCCGGAGGTATATTACACGGTCAATGGATATCAATTTTATTGAAGGCCAGTACAAATACAGGTCAAATACATATGTTTCAAAGAACTAAAAATATAAAATTGGATTAAAAACAGGCTAAAAAACAGGCATTCTGACAGCCCTCTGTGATGCTGGTAACATGTCCGCCATTTTGTGTTTGTACCGGGGGTCTAAGTACGTTGCCACCTAGTACTGGTCCTTGGCCTTTATGCTTTTTATACGGGCGTCCCTCTTCAAACACTGGCGCATAAAGGCCCCCATTTGCACTTAACTGGAAGCGGTGGGGTGGCCTGACTCCTGCTCATCATCCAGGATAATGTCATCCTCAGACTCCTCCCCCCAGCCACAGACAACACCAGGGATCCCAGAAAAGTTTAAAGCATGCTCTTCTTGCTCCTCCTCCGCACCGTCCTCCTCTGACTCCTCTTCAGACTCATGTTGTCTTGTCTCAGATGGAGTAGACCCCCTGAGAATTCATCCAGCATTGCGACTTCCTCATCTTCCTGCTCCTGCTCCTCGACGGCTTGATCAATGACATGACGCAATGCACGCTCCAGAAAGAAGGTGTAAGGTACAATGTCACTGATTTCGCCCTGGCTGCGACTGACCAGTTTGGTGATCTCATCAAATGACCGCAGTAGTCTGCATGCGTCGAGCATGAGCAACCACAGGCATGGTGAAAAAAAAACAAGCTTCCCAGAACCTGTCCTGCCGCAGAGTTCGGACAGGTAGTTGTTAACTGCACATTTCTTCTGGAGTAGCTTATTAAGCATATACAAGGTGGAGTTCCAGTGCATCGGGCAGTCACAAATCAGACGTCTGTTGGGCAGGTGGTGTCGCCGCTGACCGTCAGCAAGGCGAGCCATGGCCGTGTAAGATCTTCTAAAATGACCAGAGATTTTCCTGGCCTGCCGCAAGACATCCTGGACCCCAGGGCATTTGGCAACGAATCGCTGCACGACTAAGTTCAGGACGTGTGCCATGCACGGCACGTATGTCATTTTGCCCTGTTTCAGCATGCTCAGGAGATTGGCACCGTTGTCACACACCACTTTACCAACTGTCAAATTGAGCGGGGTTATCCAATGATCAGCCTGTGACCGCAAAGCTGAAAGGAGTGCAGGACCGGTGTGGCTCTTGTCTTCCAGGCACAACAGCCGCAGCACAGCATGGCAACGTCTCACCTGGCACTTCGAATAGGTTATGGGGAGCTTAAGGGGCGCAGCGGAAGAGGCGGTAGCAGTGGAAAAGGAGGAGTCAGCCGAGGAGGAGACGGAGGATGGAGTAGGAGGAGGAGAAGAAGAGGCAAGCCTGCATGCAATCCGTGGCGGTAACACCAAATCCACACAGGTGCCTCGGGTTGCATGCTTGACGGCCGTCAGAAGGTTCACCCAGTGGACAGTAAAAGTTATGTACCTTCCCTGCCCGTGTTTGCTAGACCACGTGTTTGTGGTCAGATGTATCTTGGCACTGACACTGTGTGCCAGAGATACATTCACTTGCCGCTGAACGTGGCCATATAGCTCTGGGATGCCCTTCTGGGAGAGATATTTCCTTCCGGGGACCTTCCATTGCAGTGTGCCAATGGCCACAAATTTTCTAATGGCCTCCGAGTCCACTAGTTTATATGGCAGTAGTTGGCGGGCTAGCAGTTCCGACAAGCCAGCGGTCAGCTGTTGGGCAAGAGGGTTATCCGGCATCATCAACTTTTTACGCTTGAACATTTGGGCCACGGAAGCCTGTTTTTTGCCAGATGAACGCGACGATGACACGGTAGAAGGTGGAGTGGAGGACAAATGGGAGGAGAGAGGAGAAGGAGAAGAGGCAGGACGTGGAGCGCCAGGAGTGTGGCTTTGTGGATTCTTACGGCGTTGCTTCCACTGGGCTCGGTGATGGGAGGCCAGGTGCCTTCTTAAGGCGGTCGTCCCTAGGTGAGTGTTGGGCTTACCGCAACTTATGCGTTGAAGCAGAGGCTGCAGATGGCAACACTATTGTCAGCAGCTGACACTTTAAAAAAAGCCCACAATGCGGAGCCATGTGCTGGCGTCCTGGGAGCGCCAGATGTGACCGTGCATGGTGGATGGCTCATTCCAGATACATTAGCAGTCTGATTTTTGCCTCCTGTGCACTGTCATTTCTGCATGATTCTCCTCCCTATCTGCTGCTCCGTCTCTCCCTCTGAACTCACCTCCTCTTCCTCTCTTGTGGGCACCCACATGACGTCCATTAACATGTCTTCATCGTCACCTTCACCACCACTGACATTAGAGATCTTGGAGTAGGCAGCAACAGCGGGGACCACCCTCCTTTGGCTGATCTGGTTACTGTCGTTAGACTGCTGGGTGGCTGCCGTTGCTACCTCCTCTTCCTGATCTGATGCCAAGAATAGCTTGGTAAGATCTTGGAATGGATGGGAAAATAATTCCTCTGACTCAAGCGGAGGGGATATGGTGCTGGTGGTGGTGTCTTTGGGGTTGCACACAGCAGAGAGTGAAGAGCGTGCAGATAGAGAGGATGAGCAGGGTGCAGAAGCGGAAGTGCAGTGTCCCACTACCCTCGTAGGTACTGCAAAGTTGTTGTGTATTATGCTTTGTTTTCCATATATAGCCAGTTTTTATGCTGCAATTCATCTTTATGCATAATCCCTGCTTACAGGTGTATTTAGATTACATTTCACTGAGCCTACCACTAGGGGGAGATAACACCTCCCATATATATAGTTCAGCTCAGCCCTAGTCAGTGAATCTAGCAGAGTGGGCAGTCTGGGTGTGTCAGTCTAGAGACTAGTTCTGTCCAGTTGTGTCTGGAGTTTTGATCCCTGAGTTGAAGTGCTCCATACACTCAGCAGGATTTAATTCAGAGAATACTAAAGAAGGTGAACCCCCAAAGGGTTACCGCCATCTTTATAAGCGCCTTAGGACCTTTGGATTTAAAAGTGAAGGATTCACCAGCCTCCGGCAACCTCACTAACTTGCACTGGGATAACCAGGACCAGCCTAGAAATCCTCTACCAGTAAGGCTACAAACCTATATCATTTAATAGCTAGAGGGCCAACCATAACACCTGTCAGCAGTGGATCTGTTGCAGTTTTCCCCTGTCCATCTTAATGAGACTGAACTATTCTTGGATGTTACTGTTAGCAGAAGCAACGTTCAGTAAAAGTTATCAGTTGAATTACACCATCCTTGTCTCAGTCTTAAGTTCCTCAATTAACACTACAGTAAATGGTTGTACCACCACAAAAGGTACTGGCGTCACGACTACAAGGGACCTTGCCATAGGCACATTAATACAGACCATCAAGGGCACCTCGAACCACCATCTGGCCTGTGTCCCTTACACCAGAGTGTGCCCCAGAGAATTCTTGTGCCGTTCTCCTCTTCACTTATGCGAGCCTGCCCAGGGACGACGTAACCGTGAGTAACCAGAACTGTATTTACCTCGGCCCACCTATTGCTCACACCGTGACCTCACGTATAATTCCCCTGTTAGGTCTGGCATACCGCAGAAAGCTGAGTGAGCCACTCAACCAAGTCTGGTGCATCCTTTGACATAATCGCACGCACCTTCTGCAACTTCCCACTTAGGCTCTGGACTAGTGCACCTGCCTGACCCCTACCACCCCTCCGGAATGGCCTGCCTCTTCCTCTGCCTGTCATTTTCAAAATGACCCTGTGACAAAAGTACCTATAGAAGAGCAGTATTTGTGGAAGAAGTTATATCACACCCCTGCTTCAGTCAGTTTTTTGGGGGGGCAACTGGTATATCACACCAGTAGAAATTATTTGTTCCAATGGCGTTTGTCACTTTCTGTAGCTGAGCTAATGCAGCAAAACCGCAAACAAATGCTGCACTACCCAAATGCACTATATAGAAAGTATATAATTAGTATATAACACCTCTGCTTCAATTAGTTTTTTCGGGGGCAACTGGTATATCACACTAGTAGAAATTATTGGTTCTAATGGCGTTTGTCACTATCTGTAGCTGCGGTAACGCAGCATGAGTAGGTTATTGGTTATTCTACGGGCCCCCCACCCCAACTATGGATTCCCTCAGCTCCCCTTATTTCCCCCAAAAGAAACACACAGCCACTGTTTGGATTAAATCGGCCACAGCAGCCGTTTTATTAATAAATAAAATATATAACATCAATAACATTAATTTTAACAATAAACCTGACGAGGGAGGTCGTAGAAGCCCCAAAAATTAAACCTCCATAAACAACCACCATGGCGATTCTATCTTGCCTCCAGCCGTGTAACACCAGCTCGGAGTCACCAACTGATGGACGCCTCTCTGAACCAACCAGGTGCTCAACCTATGAGAGTCCAGTCCCCATTGAGGCCCTCCCATTCACCTATACCATCCTGTACCACCAGCTTTTAGGACCTCCCACCGCCAACAATGCGCAGCTTGACTTTATCGTCCTCAAGTTTGGCGTTCCTCCACAACATCAACGCCCTCTCAATACCACCCTGTAAACCCAGTGACCATGATTCTATACCAACTGCGTTCAGGTGTAACCCATCCATCCGCCAAAAAACCACCGCTACCAGCCTCCAATTCGGGATGTCGCACCGCCACTGCACCGTTTCTTGCACAGAACCGCCCAATCGCCCTATTCAACTTAATCCTGGCCTTATTCACCAGCTCCACCGATCTCGCCTCCCGCCAAGACTTCCTCGGCACAATATCTGACCACACAGTTATCAGGGCCGGGAAAAGGGACCACAAATGCAAAAGATCTAATTTAAGGTCCCTGATCAGCTCTCTACAGGGCCTAACACCCAAATCATTACCCCCAACGTGTAACACTAGGACGTCGGGGGCCCTATCCAACCGCGCATAACGATGCACCTCCCGCAACACAGAACCCCACAACATACCTCTACACCCGAGCCACCTAATTACTGCCACTTTCCGCTCCAACGCCAATTGCCGCCCGTTCGGTCGCACAACAGCTCTCAGCGCCCCTCAAAACAGAAAGGAATGGCCTAAAATCCAAACAAGCGCTGCCGCTGTCCCTGAAACACAAAAAACAAACACCCATATTAATTACAAAACCCCAAACCCTCACATAACACCCAACCTCACATACGACCTAAAACGGGCTGATTCCCACCTACCAATCCTTTTTATCACCTCATCACTCATGTCTAATCGAGCCTCCTCCGTGGCCGCACTGATACGAAAATAATGACCCGTAAAATCTCCAGAGTCCATTCCCAAACCTCTCAAGCATTTCTTGAACACCGCTACAAATTGGAATCGAGACAAAAATGACCTATCCTCATGTCTAAGAAAAGGGCCTCCCACAAAACTTGAGCCCAACCTGTACTCCCTCAAGCACTTAACCGGACATACCACACACCCAGGAACCTCAAACAATGTGACAAAACAACCCCTACCCTCCCTGTCCGTTTTGGAAAAATGAATACGAACCACCACCCTGTCCCCATACAGATCCACATCTTCTCCAAACAAACCACTCTCACCCCGTACGCTCTTACAAACTAATTCCACCAAACGAAATGCTTCGAAAAAGGCCAGGGAAAATGCCAATCTTAACCGCCCCTTGCTAGGTGACCTACCGTACATACCATACCCACTTGAGCACGTAAGCGTAACAGTAACGCAAAAGACACTGGCCGCCTAGAATCCACTGTCCGCCTACCCCGCCTACACCCCTTCAAAAATTGCCTGACCAAAAACGCTTAAGTAACATCCTGAAAACCCTGTAATTTAAAACCAAACGCCAAACCCTCCATACAACTATTTATCTGAGATATCGACCAACCCTTTTCCTCGACACTTCCAATAAATAACAGCAAAGGTACCTCTCCGGAATCCACACTCACTTCCAACTCCCCACACCACTGTTCCCAACAATGCCACGCCCAATCATAAGCCCGCCAAGTCCCCTCGCTCAAAGAATTCCTCAAAAGTCCCACTACCATACCTCCAAGAGCTCCCACAGGGACTCTGGACACACCAATCCTTCTGCATTCGCTTCTGGGGCCAGCTGACGAAGACTCTCCCACTGTAAACGAGAAAGAGCATCAGCAATGCCATTGGAAATCCCCGGCACATGGACAGCCACAATGCAAGCGTTAAGCGACAAACAACGTAAAACTAAATGCTGCAATAATCGAACTACCGGAGGCGAAGACGCCGTCAAACCATTAATAGCCTGCACCACCCCCAGATTGTCACAATGAAAACTGACTTTTTTATTTCTGAACTCAGTTTCCCAAAGCGTCGTTGCCACCACTATCGGAAACAGTTCCAACAATGCCACATTCCGCACCCAACCCCTCACAAACCAAGACTCGGGCCACCTCCCTGCGCACCACTGTCCTTGACAATACGCCCCAAAACCAGCTCCCCCCGCTGCGTCCTTAAACAATTCAAAATCAAAACTATCGACAGTACTCTCCCTCACCAACGCCCTACCATTAAATTGCTGTAAAAACCCATCCCACACCGCCAAATCCCCCTTCAACTCCTGACCCAGCCTGATAAAATGATGCGGGGAAACAACCCCTCCCGTAGCCGACGCCAAACGCCTACAAAAAATATGGCCCATAGGGATAATGCAACAAGCAAAATTCAATTTCCCCAACAGAGACTGCAAGTCTCTCAATCTTATTTTCTTACCCGCAACGCGACCGCCACCGCCGCCCTCAGATCCTGCACCTTGTCTTCCGGCAAACGACACTCCATCTTAACTGTATCTATAACTATACCTAAAAAACTCAACTCGGTCGTCAGGCCCACCATTTTACCCTCTGCTAAAGGCACCCCAAACAATGTAAAAACCGACTGTAACGTAGACAACAACAACGCACAAACACGCGAATTCGCCAGACCCAAACAAAGAAAATCATCAAGGCAATGAATAATGGAGGAACAACCAGACACGTCCTCCACCACCCATTCCAAGAACGAAATGAATTTTTCAAAATATGCGAATGACACAGAGCACCCCATCGGCAAACACCTGTCAACAAGATACCCGCCATCCCAAAAACAACCCAACAAATGCAAACTCTCCGGATACACAGGTAAAAGTCGAAACGCTGCCTCAATGTCAGTCTTTGCCAACTGAGTTCCCGGATCCAATTTTCGCACCCACTCCACAGCCACATCAAAGGAGGTATAAACCACCGAACAAAGCTCAGGATCTATACCCTCATTGACCGACGCACCCTTTGGAAATGATAAATGGTGAATGAGCCAAAATGTATTTGCCTCCTTCTTGGGAACCACCCCCAAAGGAGAAACCCGTAAATTTGCCAATGGCAGCTCCAAAAAAGGTCCATCCATCCTCCCCAACGTCACCTCCTTCACCAACTTATCTGACACCACCTCCGGGTGCTCCACCGCCGAACGCAGATTTTTCCTTACCTCTCCCACTGGCAAAGGGTTAGACGGAATACAAAACCCTTCCGAAAAACACATTTCCAAAAACACAGCGGCTTCCCGTTTCGGATATCTATTTAGATACTCCAACATCTTTCCTACCTGGACTGGGCTCTGCCCCTTTAACAACATTGTCCCCCCTCTGCCTGCCACCCCTAATGCATCGGCTAGCCCCATGACCTCCCCCACATGATGAACACTTATGCTTGAACTTACACTTCTGCCCAAACTTGCAGCTCCCCTCGTTGAACAGGAAGCACATTCCCTTGACTGACGCTGACGCAAAACCGGACTGCCCTGCTACCCCCGACTCCCCCCAAAAGAACTGACCCGGCCTTCCCGGCACAATCACCCTCATCCACAACCCGATGTCCTTGTGATCCCACTGCATGGTCGGGCGGACCTTCTTCCGTTGAAAAAATTGTTTGTCATACCTAAGCCACCCAAAACCAACGTACACCCTAAAGCCTCACCTATAGCATTCAAAATCTGTAGAAGTTTATTTGAAAATATGACATCTGTACCCATAATAAGACACCAAGGGCTTTACCCATTTACCAGTTTATCTCTTAGTGACCACCAATATGTCTTTTTATGGTGGTTACTAGATTTGAGCGGATACCTGGATGTTCGGGTTCGATGGGTTCGGCCGAACTTCACAAAAAAGTTTGAGTTCGGGACCCGAACTTTACCTGAACTTGATCCCGAACCCCATTGAAGTCAATGGGGACCCGAACTTTTGAGCACTAAAATGGCTGTAAAAATGTCATGAAAAGGGCTAGAGGGCTGCAAAAGGCATCAAAATGTGGTTAAGAGCATGGCAAGTGCTCTGCACACAAATGTGGATAGGGAAATGACTTTAAATAACATAAAATACGTAAAAATTAAAAATAATAATCTTGATCTAGGAGGACGAGGTCCATATGGATTGGAGGTTGAGGAGGCGGTGGATGTGGCGGTGTAGGTGGAAGCGGCAGTGAATGAGGAGGTAGCCTACACTGCTTTTTGGTTTTAAATTTATTTTTATTTATTTTTATTTACACCCCAAAACATTGGGAAATATAACCTGTGATAACCCCCTCCAGTCGTGCTAAACATACGTTCAGACAATACACTGGCTGCAGGGCAGGCCAGCACCTTCAAGGGGTAAAGGGCAAGCTCAGGCCATGTGCCCAATTTGGAGACCCAGAAGTTGCAGGGGCTGACCCCTGTCAGTCAGTTCGTGTAGGCATGTGCACACATACTGCCCCGCCGTGTCGCATGTCCCCATGATGTTCACGATCCAATTTGATATCTGCTCTATCAACTTTCAATGTTCTTTTATGCGCCTACCATGGTGATCACGAGTGGCAGGGAATCAGGGTTCCAGGCAGGAGAGGGAGCCTGAGAAAAGGATACCACATGCAAGGGAGGTCAATGGATGAAATTAAATGTAATCGAGCGGAAATGTGGGACAAAGTATTGAAGCATAGGCTTCCAAGTTAAGGAGGGGGTGCGCGGCAATTACCCACTCCCAACTCGGGGAGGTAGTGACGATAAATAACAATACAGGACTCTTAAGATGCCGTGTTATTGGAATGATTAATAAAAAATTATACGGAATGTCTCTGGGGTATTTTGGTTTTGGAATCGTTAGCCAGGAGAGGCCCTTCTGCCGCTTTGTTGACTCTAGATAACTTCTGCCTGATCGCATGTCCCTGTGACGTCCACCATCCATTTGGATATCTTCTCTATCAACTTTCGATGTTCTTTTCTGAGCCTACCATGTTGATCACGGTTATCGGCGAATCAGGGTTCCACGCAGGAGAAGGAGCGTGAGAAAGAGAGACCTCATCCAAGGGAGACAAATGTATGAAATTTTATTTTGATCAAATATGGGAAAAGTTATTGAGGCGCAAATGTGGGACAAATTATTTAAGCGTAAATATGGGAAAAGTTATTGAGGCGCAAATGTGGGACAAATTATTAAAGTGCAAATGTGGGACAACTTGTTAAAGTTTAAGCATTGAATGAAAGGAGGTGGCACGCATCAAGTAAAGAAGAATTTCTGAAATTTGGTTCCCTGTCACCTATGTAGAGCAGGGGTTTATTCACGTCCAAAATTGTAAAATGTTAACCCAAGAATGTAACAGAAAAATTTGTGAAATTTATTAACCTGTCTACTTGGTAGACCAGGGGTCTATGACATGAAATAATTGTTTAATGTCACCCGAAAATGTAAAAGAAAAATTAGTGAAATTTATTAAGCTGTCAACTAGGTAGAAGAGGGGTATATTACACCCAAAAATTGGTGAATTTCACCCGAAAATTTAACAGACAAATTAGTGCATTTTTTTAACCTGTCTACTAGGTATAGCAGTGGTACATCACACCCAAAAATTGGTGAATTTCACCTGAAAATTTAACAGACAAATTAGTACATTTTTTTAACCTGTCTACTAGGTATAGTAGTGGTACATCACACCCAAGAATTGGTGAATTTCACCTGAAAATGTAACAGACAAAGTAGTGAATTTTTTTAACCTGTCTACTAGGTTTAGCAGTGGTACATCACACCCAAAAATTGGTGAATTTCACCTGAAAATGTAACAGAGAAATTTGTGAATTTTTTTAACCTGTCTACTAGGTATAGCAGTGGTATATCACACCCAAAAATTGGTGAATTTCTCTGGAAAATGTAACAGACAAAGTAGTGATTTTTTTTTTAACCTGTCTACTAGGTATAGCAGTGGTACATCACACCCAAAGATTGGTGAATTTCACCTGAAAATGTAACAGACAAATTTGTGATTTTTTTTATTAGCCTGTCTACTAGGTATAGCTGTGGTACATCACACCCAATCTCACACAAAAATGTAACAGACAAAGTAGTGAAATGACATAAAATAAAATACGTACAAATAAAAAAAAAACTATATATATTTATGAGGTGGAGGTCCATATGGAGTATGAGTTTGAGGAGGCGGTGGACGTAGCTTTGTAGGTGAAAGCAGCGTTGGAGGAGGACGAGGTAGCCAACACTGGCTTATTATTTTTAATTTTTTTAATAATATCCAAAATACAACAATGAGCAGTTGCGCTGTAGTATAACAATTGCTGGTTAAGGCCGATATACATGTCTATTCTGCACAAGGTACGGACAAATCCTGTGGGATCCATGCCTGGTTCATTTTAATGAACGTGAGCTTGTCCACATTGGCTGTGGACAGGCGGCTGCGCTTGTCTGTGATGACGCCCCCTGCCGTGCTAAACACACGTTCAGATAATACACTGGCTGCAGGGCAGGCCAGCACCTCCAAGGCGTAAAGGGCAAGCTCAGGCCATGTGCCCAATTTGGAGACCTAGAAGTTGAAGGGGGCAGACCCGTCATTCAGGATGTGTAGGCGTGTGCACACATACTGCTCCACCATGTTGGTGAAATGCTGCCTCCTGCTAAGACGTTCCATATCAGCTAGTGGTGCTGGTTGTTGTGGCTTGCTGACAAAGCTTTTCCACATTTCAGCCATGCTAACCCTGCCTTCTGAGGTGCTGGCGGTGCCCCAGCTGCGTTGGCGACCTCTTCCTCTGCCTTCGCCTTGTGCTTCCACTGTGCCCCCGCTGTAAGGTGTGAATGAACATCAGCAGCACGTCGACCAGCGTGCACTTGTACTCGTGCATCTTACGATCACGCTCCAGTGACGGAATTAAGAAGGATACGTTGTCCTTGTAATGGGGATCCAGCAGCGTGGCCACCCAGTATTCAGCACAAGTTAGAATGTGGGCAACTCGGCGTTCGTTGCGGAGACACTGCAGCATGTAATCGCTCATGTGTGCCAGGCTCCCAGAGGCAACGAAAAGCTATCCTCTGTGGGAGGTGTATCGTCTGTGTCCTCTGTATCCTACCAGCCAAGCACCAGTGATGGCCATGAGCTGGTCTGGGTGCCACCCTGCTGTGAACATGGTTCCTCCTACTCCATCTTCTCCTCCTCATCCTCCTCATCCTCCTCATCCTCCAGAAGTGTGCCCTGGCTGGACAATTGTGTACCTTGCGTTTGTGGGTGCAGGAACACACCCTCGGAGCCACTTGTGAATGACTGGCCGGAAACCCTATGAAATAATCCCTCTTCCTCCTCCTCCTCCTGTGCCACATCCTCTTCCATCATCGCCAGGAGCGTTTTTTCAAGGAGGCATAGAAGGGGGATAGTAAAGCTGAGAACGGCATTATCGGCACTGGCCATGTTGGTGGAGTACTCGAAACAGCACAACAAGGAACACAGGTCTCGCATGGAGGCCCAGTCATTGGTGGTGAAGTGGTGCTGTTCCGCCGAGCGACTCACCTGTGTGTGCTGCAGCTGAAACTCCACTATCGCCTGCTGCTGCTTGCACAGTCTGGCCAGCATGTGCAAGGTGGAGTTCCACCTTGTGGGCACGTCGCATTTGAGGCGGTGAGCGGGAAGGCTGAAGTTATGCTGCAGTGCTGACAGGTGAGCAGCAGCAGGGTGAGAACGCCGAACGCGCGCACAGACGGCCCGCACTTTATGCAGCAGCTCTGACATATAGAGGTAAGTTTGAAGGAATCTCTGCACCACCAAATTCAGCACATGCGCCAGGCAAGGGTTGTGCGTCAAACTGGCTAGTCCCAGAGCTGCTACGAAACATGGTCTCTGCACTGGTTCTACCCAGACTGACTTATGTAATGCAATCCCTCCCAATCAAAATACCAAAATCCTTTTTTATTAATTTTAACAAAGCAGTTCGTAAGTTCATCTGGAAAGGACGGCGTTCTAGAATCTCCTTCGACACTCTCACTAAGCTTAAACGACTGGGAGGAATTGGCCTTCCAGATCCAGAAATGTATATGAAAGCCATCCATCTAGCCAGAGTAGTGGACTGGATTAGATCTCCTCCTCATAAAATATGGGTCCACATGGAAATTTTTTTCCTCCCTTCCTCTCCCCGAGCTCTCTTGCTAGCAGGAAACCCCCCCCCCCGCCCCCATCACCCCAACAAATTCCGAACCCCATGATACGGAGCACTTTATCAGTCTGGGACTGGTTCTCCTCGCATAATAAAACACTAACTACTCCCTCTCCTCTCCTCACTTTAAAGGACATAATAGATTTAGCCCCCATAGACTTAAAGGAGATGTGTCCTCTTTAAGTTAGATATTCAAATATACCTATATCAAAACTACTGAACAATGAAGGTTGTGTCAGTCCTTTGCCACACCTCTTTAAAGACCTGGGGAAATCCATGGTTCTTACATTTATACAAAATTTCCTCAACTCTGAGATCACATCCTTGCTTAAGACATCACCCTTACAACCCCTGTCCTCTTGGTTTGACACAACACTTGGTACAAAACAACCCCCCCAAAGAGTCATCTCAACCTTATATATCAGATTGAAAATTCCCATATCTCTTATTAAACCAGCAATAATTGGAACCTGGGAGAAAGACTTGGGCCGTTCTCTATCTCCTACAGAGATCTTGAAGGTCTTTTCAACCCCTCACAAAATATCAAGATGTATTTGAATTTAAGAAAACGGTTATAAAATTATGACGAGATGGTACAAAACACCAGATACAATCTCTATCTACTTCCCAAGTAGTTCCGACTTATGTTGGAAATGCAAAGCCTATAAAGCAGGGGTGCACAACCTTTTTTGGTTTGAGGGCCGCATTGTCACATTGCTCTATTTCAAGGAGCCGCAATGTACACAGGCCGATGTAAAGTGACTGGGGGGGAATGATCGCTATCACAGTCATTCCTCCTTTATTTAGTTACATTGACTATGAGTAGCACATCCCTGATCACACAGAGAGATGTGCGGCACGATTATACTGCAAGTTATCATGAGTGAGTGTCCCTATGAAGACGTATTTCCAGTAATTGACCTGAATATCTTCCTGCTGGCCCTAGAAAAATACTAACAGTTGCCCCATTTTGTAGTCGGGTACAAATTGATGGAAGTCCGGGCCAGCAATACCATATTGTGGCACATTCTACCGCCCCACAGTTCATCACACAATACTGCCCCCATGAGCACGCCCGGGAAATTTCCCTGTGAGATCTATGTCTAATCCACCCTGGCTTAAAGGGATTTCCCAGTAAAAAATAATTTTTAACAAGTTCATGCAGCATGGCCCCTGAAACCGAAGAGTTATACTTACCTGCTCCCAACGCTAATTACACCTGTAGTGCATGGCCATGGTCACATGTACCTCTGCAGCCAATCACTGGCTTCCGCGGTGATGTGGCCACAAGCAGCGTGTCACTGCTGCAGCCAGTCATTGGCTGGAGCGGTGTATGTGACCATAGTCATGCACGGACAGGTGTAAAAGTGCAGGAACAGGAAGATGGAGGCAGCGGGGGCATGGAGCAGGTAAGTATGCATCTTCTGGTTCAGGGGCCACGCTGCAGGAACTTGTTCATAAATCAGTGATTTCCCTCACTGCAGAGGCCTTGCTCCCTGGTTATTACCACCTCCTGCCAGTTACAGGCGCCCTGCAATAACCAGTAAGCACTTTCTCTTTCTAGTGGGAAAAGTGCTTATTGGTTAACACTTTAATAACCAGGCCTGAAAAGACACGTATTTTATTTTATTTTTTCTTTTATTTGTGATTTATTATATTTTTTTAAATATTTTTTTTTACTTATTTAATATATTTTTTCCACATAATTTTTCCCTAAGAGGTCACTGAAAGACCTTTGTGGACACAGACTTTTTTTTTGCACTATTTCCACTGTAACTGGAGCATCCAAAGGAGCCCCAGTTACAGGGGAAACCAGCCTGCAGTGGGGGCAGAGCTGATCAGGTCTCCTGACCCTGCAGCTCTGCGCTCCTCTGCCCACAAGCCAGGTCTACCCTACATAGTGCTCACCTGTGTGAGGAGAAGGCAGAAGCGCTGATAACTGCTTCTGCCTTTTCCTCGGCTCCCCCGCTGTCACTGACAGCCGACGACCCGTCCTGCTCCTGCTACAGTGCAGGGGCAGGAGCTGTAATGATCCATCGTGCGGCGCTGCGGGCAGAAACACAGCTGATTTACGATCAGCTGTGTTTCTGTCCAGGAGGACGGGGGCCGCAAGTCTTGGCTCTGGGGGCCGCAGGTTGTGCACCCCTGCTATAAAGGCTCTTTCTTCCACATTTGGTGGAGTTGTCAAACCATTAAGGACTGGTGGTGCAACATAATAAAAAAATGCAACCATATTTGTGGAACCACTCTCCCCTGCTCCCCAGACCTAACCCTCCTCAATCTAGGCCTCAATGGTTTAAACAAATGGTGCAGATCATTATTCCTTATGCTGCTAGCTGCAGCCAGAATCCTGGTAGCGTCCTCCTGGCTTTCCACAGAGGTCCCAGATTTAGCCAAATGGATCCAAAAAGTAGACCAGATCTACAGATTAGAAGAACTCTCCCACTGGGAACTCCACTCGCGATCTTCTTTTCTGGCTATTTGGTCTCCTTGGAAAAAATTCAGAGGTTTTTTCTGATCCACCCCCCCCCCCCCCACACACACACTTACCCTTTACATACCAAAGTATCCTTTAAGATTACTTATCTTATTAAGATGCATTTGTGGCTAAATGACATAGATTGCATTAATCATGCCCATTTAATCATGCCCATTTGTTCTATTATGTTCCTTTTTTATTATGTGTTAAAACATTACAACATGTCAGACCTACTTTAATTATGTTCCTCATTTTATGCTCCATTATCAAAAGCTATCACTTCTACAATCTAATATGTTGCAATATTTGATCTATGATTGTCTTTACATTGATCAGTCGCTTTGTCTACATTATTGTTGTAATATGTCTTTTACATAATTGATTTATATCCTTAAAACAATAAAAATTGTTAATAATAATAAAAATAAATAAATAAAATGACTTATTGGCCAGTGTTCTTTTTTTGTATTACTAGAGTGTATGTTGTCGCCTCATTGTCGGCCCTTTTAATGTTTATGTACATGTTATGGATACATAATCATATTGCTATGTGCACATATTTACCCTCCTGCCGGGGGCTGGTGATCATCTCCTCTTCCTACTAGTCCTGAGATGGGGTGGTGCTGGAGGGTCCAGCACTTTCCACCTCCTTCACTTCTCCCACATCTGATGGGGGTGGCTCAATAGGCTGGGAGGGTCCGACCTCCAACTCCTCTTCCTCCTCTACCTTCACAGCCTCCACAGGTCGCCTTTTCAGAATGGAGGGAATAGGAAAGTCTGTGATCACAAAATGTTCAGATTTTAGATAAACAACTCCAAAATCTTAAGAACATTTGATATAAAGATATTCCAGTATGGAGGGATCTATATATAATTGCAGTGGCTGCCAGCTTTATGATGCATAACTCAATCCAAAATTAACAGTATGAAAAAAGACATCCCCTCCACAGTGTCTTGATGGAACAATAGGGCGAGAAGAGACCCATGGGATGGAATTATCTCCTCAGTGTATCATAGGATGATATAATTCTCTACACCAGAGTCGGCTACTTCTTAATCCCATCACTAACACAATAGGACAAAGGGAAAAATAAACCAACACATTCATTTGGAGTCTCTGAGCAGAGTTAAACCTTATTGTGTTTATGGATTCACACCATGCTACTTTAATGGGAAATACGAAAAATGTGGCCTATAAACTCAACCAAAAATTCATGGTTTAGAGTTCCCTCTCAACCAAATAGGTCAGAGTGGGGGTCTCCATAGTCCTGTGTCCAAAGCCTGTAGGAAGGAGGCTAGGCCTCAGGCTTCTACTGCAGACACAGTGATGGTTCAGTCCGTCACTTGTCTGGCACAAAGCCAACAACACATCACCCAAAGAACATGAAACATGGTGGTGGCAGCATCATGCTGTGGGGATGTCTTTCAGCAGCCGGGACTGGGAAACTGGTCAGAGTTAAGGGAAAGATGGACAGGGATATTCTTGAGCAAAACCAGTCCCACTCTGTGCGTGATTTGAGGCTAGGACGGAGGTTCAGCTTCCAGCAGGACAATGACCCCAAACACATTGCTGAAGCAACACTTGAGTGGTGTAAAGGGAAACATATAAATGTGTTGGAATGGCCTAGTCAAAGCCCAGATCTCAATCCAATAGAAAATCTGTGGTCAGACTTAAAGATTGCTCTTCACAAGCGCAAACAATCAAATTTGAAGGAGCAGAATCAGTATTGCAAGGAGGAATGGGCAGAAATTCCTGTGGTAAGATGTGGCAACTGCTCATAGAGACATATCCAAAGCGACTTGGAGCTGTGATTGCTGCAAAAGGTGGCTCTACAAAGTATTGACTTTAGGGGGGTGAATAGTTATGCACATTGACCTTTTCTCTTATTTTGTCCTATTAGTTGTTTGCTTTACAATTAACCAATTTAAAAGAAGGTCAAAGTTGTAGGCATGTTCTACAAATTACATGATGGAAATCCTCAAACAATCCATGTTAAGTCCAGGGGGTGAGGCAACAAAAAAAATAACAAAGTCAAGGGGGTGAATACTTTTGCTTAGCACTGTATACATTACAGAGTGTTGTCAAAACATACAAAAGTTATTTACGTATGTACCTGGGCATTTTTTGTCCCAGATTCTTTTAATGAAACGGGGCTGCCTTCTTTTCATGTCTGACCATTTTTTAAAATGGCCAGACGGCGGTGTGTGCGACCCATTTTGCTCCACATTTTATAGGCCAACTGCCGCACGATCTTCTGTTTCTCGGCAAGGGATCGGGTGCTGTCGTAGCCTCGAACCAACATCCGCTGCAAGAGAAAAATGCAAGCATATAATCCCCATTTTTAACAATAATAGTATTGAAAAGAATGTAGTCAAGTAAACGGAAAAAAGTATTTAATTCTTTGAGGTGGAAATATTAGATTTAGGCCGCATGCACCGCCAGTATTTGATGGTTCATTTACAGTTACCCAGGGTGCATCCCGGGGAGACGAACCAGCTGTACACCCCATACCGTACCGTCACTTCACTAGACAGGTACATCTCTGCTTAGCTGGACAGTATCTGATAGCTCAGACCCCACCCACATACAGTCGTAATACAATCCCATCTTCTAACCGTAACAGTAAGGCCGCATGCACACGGGCATGTCTTTTCAAAACTACGGACCGTACAGACCCGTCCTGCCGTCCTGTAGAGTGGACAAGCGCATGGCGTCATTGGTTGCTATGACGACGTATGCTTCCAGGCCACTACCGCTGTACTGTGATACACTTGTATGATTGATACAAGTGTATTACTGAACAGTTAAAATACAAAAAACAGAAAGTCAGTCCTGTGTCCCAACACGGACAGTTACTTGCGCTGCTGCTGGTCCCGGATTAGTGTGGTAGGTCGCTCACACTGGTTTAGACAAATCAAAGGGTTTTGGAACCACGCTGCTAGAGACTATGTCTCCCGGTCAACAGTGGATAGCACAAAGGGTATAAGCCCCTCTCCTCGACACCCAAAGGATCCGATCTCCCCAGACCTCCTCCTCTGCAGGGTTAAAGAAGATAGGCAGAATAGTGAAGCACCCTTTGCAATCTTTTCATAAAAGGTTTTATTCTACTCACAAAAGTCGGTAGATAAAAGGCATAAAATACAAATCACTCGTCACGTTCCTGCCCAACCCGGGTTTCGCTGCCTCGCTTCTTCAAGGGCGGTTACCGCGGTTCCAAAACCCTTTGATGTATTACTGAACAGTGGTGGCAGCAAGAAGCGCACAGCGTCATAGCGAGTTAGCATTATCAACCAATGACGCTGTCCACTCGGCCACTCTGCAGGGTAACCTAACATAGTGGGTGTAATGTCACAGGAATACACAGGAATACTGCAAAAATCATCAATAATATCTAGTGAGACCTTATAAAATGTGAAGTTTGGTGCATTTAAGAAAAATTAAAATCGCCGACAGTCGCACTGGCGATTTTTTTAATAACACTCTTTATGCATATAAAGCGATTAATCAGACATGCAGGTGAAATGTAATCAAATACACTAATTTAATGTAAGATTACTTACAGTCACCAGGAGTTCTTCCTCTTCCTCGTTGAACTTCGCTCAATCTATTTGCTAGTAGGTGTAAACCAGTTTCTGTACCTTCAGAACGCATGTGATCTTGCGATTAATACTTTGCCAAAATTTCGCCGATAAAAAAATGCTTGCAGATCGTAAAATCACTTAATACTTCTGGTATGTCAGTGTCCATGTTGTTGGACTATGTGTGTGCATTTATTTTGTGGCTGCAAATATGACCTGGAGGTTTCTCATGTTCGCATGCCATTAAAATGAATGGGACCAGCCGCGAACCTGCGGTTCGTGAACATTTGAGCGGGTTCGAGCAATCGCGTTCGCGAACCGTCCCATCTGATGTTCGTCCATCACTATTGAGGACTGCCTCATAGAACTGGAGGAATTTCCCTGTGAAGCCAGCGCACTGGAACAGTACAAAAGAGTTGTACATGGCAACCTGCACCAAGTAGTACTTTTTTGTACCATGTCCGCGTTTTGCGCATGACATTATATGGCTTGAGGACTTGATCAGAGAGATCAACTCCTTCGATATACCGATTGTAGTCGACGATACAATTGGACTTGAGGACCGTTGCCATGGTACCTCGCGCAGGGACAGGGGTGATGCTGTTACCGTGAATTGTGGACAGTACAAGGACATCCCTCTTGTCCTTATATCTGACCAGCAGCAGGTTTATACTGGTAAGGGCACGGGTCGCACCCCTGGGGATAGGTACCTGGAGGGGGTGGGCAGGGAGGCCGTGTTGATTTTTCCGCACGGTCCCACAAGCGGACATGGATCTGGCGGCGAGGGACCTGAACAAGGGAATGCTAGTATAAAAGTTATCCACGTAAAGGTGGTAACCCTTATCTAGCAGTGGGTGCATAAGGTCCCACACAAGTTTACCGCTAACACCCAGAGTGGGGGGATATTCTGGGGGTTGAATACGGGAATCTCGCCCCTCGTACACACGAAACTTGTAAGTGTACCCTGAGGTACTCTCACAAAGTTTGTACAGATTCACGCCATACCTCACCCGCTTTGAGGGAACATACTGGCGGAAAATGAGTCTCCCCTTGAACGCAATGAGAGACTCATCAACCACGACCTCCCTTCCAGGTACGTAGGCCCTCCAAAAATTTGGCCCCGAAGTGATCGATGACCGGCCTGATTTTGTACAGGCGGTCATAGGCAGGATCCACTCGGGGGGGACATGCTGCATTATCTGCATAATGCAGGCATTTCCGGATGTCCTCAAACCGGGAGCGTGTCATGGCCGTACTGTAGAGTGGGGTCTGGTAGAGGACGTCCCCACTCCAGTACAGCCTGGCACTAGGTTTTTTGACTAGGCCAATGTGCAGCACGAGGCCCCAAAATGTCCTCATCTCGGCTGCACTGACCGGGGTCCAGCCACCGGGCCTAGCCAAAAAGGAGCCCGGCTTTTGAGCGACGAACTGTTGGGCGTACAGGTTCGTCTACTCCCCCATTAGATTTACTAGTTGGTCACTGAAAAAATGACTAAAGAAGTCGTATTCAGTGAAGCCCACTGTGTAAATCTGGATTCCTGGGAGAACGTCCGTCGGGCCATAGGGGAGTGTGTGTCTGTGTGTGTGTGTGTGCGTGTAAATCTTTATTAGGTGTGCGTGTGTGGGGGGGCATGTGTGTTCCCGGACTTTTCCTTAAACCTAACAGGAAAAAAAAAAGGAAGGGGGAGGGGCAAGGGGGCAAGCTGCAGCACCCCTGGGGAGGTCTAGTGTCACACAGCTGTGCTGTGGACACCAGACACCCTAAGAGGATGATGCAACGCTAAAAACCTTAACTTTCTCTAAAGTCTCCCGCCTGAACTAAACCTTTCCCTACCCTGTCCCTAACCTACCTTTTAGTGCCAGATGGCACTGTGGAGGATCGAAAGAGGGGGTGCTGGGCACAGATCAGGGGGTGCAGTCTGGAGATCGGGCAGCAGGCTCCTCTATCTGCGTAGTCCAACGGCCGAATGGAGGAGGAGAGGAGAGAACGGGGGATTTAACCCCCGCCCGCCCGTGCAGCCAATCAGAAGAGATCCTGTGAGGTGATGTCACCATCACCTCACAGGATCTAAGGATGGTGATTAATGGTGTATTATCACACCACCGATCACCATCCTGTTCCGGGTTATTGGGTCACCAGAGACCCGAATAACCCGGAAACGCAGCAAACCGCAGGTGTGATTTGACCTGCGGTTTGCTGCGATCGCCGATTCGGGGGGTCACAGGACCCCCTTGGCATTGTGCCAGAGTGCACTCAGTTCCGATCACTGCCCGCGGCGCGGTGGTGATCGGAACTACACAGGACATACGGGTACGCCCTGTGTCCTTAAGTTCCAGGACATCAGGGCATACCTGTACGCCCTGTGCCCTTAAGGGGTTAAAACTAGCACATTAGTAATGCCAGAGTGACAATGACATTTATGTCTATAGGTAAACACAACATCTACGGCAAAATATATATTGCTGGTGATGAGGGAAAATATACTTTTTGTACACTTCTTAACTGCAGAAGCTTTGCAACAGGTTTTTTAAAAAATAAGACTGAAAAAAAAAATTATAATCTCTTCTTAAAAATGGATGTGCAGAGCCACACAGTCTGTATATATGTGAACAGCTCAGGCCCTGTAACACACTTATCCTATCCCTAGTGAAAAACCCATCTTTCTATCAAGTAGTGATGAGCAAAGTTATGAAACCTTCTATTCAGCTACTTCACCAAATTTCACAAAGAAATTCACCTTGTGGCAAATTACTTTGTCATGAAGCATATTTCTTTGTAAGTAGCCGACACAATGACAGGGAACAGCAATTGCGTGCCCCCCATCATTGAACACCTCAGGTGCCCCGTTCATTGCTGATCGCATCATCTGATGAAAAAATGGTGGCATTTCAGGGATAAAAATAATAATAATACTCACCTCATCCACTGTGACCATCTTGATTGAAGATCCTGAGCGAAATCTCGCACGGTGCGTGGTGATGTCATCAGACAGGCAGCGTGGTGATGTCATACTTCACCACACATGAGATTTTGCACGAGATCTCCTATCGAGATGGTCGCAGTGGCCTTTTTGCACTGAAATGGATGAGATGAATAATTTTTTTACATTATTTCAGGGGAAAATTGATTCGTTACCACAAAGCATGAAGAAATTTGCGGCAAATCAAATTTTCTATGAAATTTGGATTGAAGTCCTCTTCAGATACTTAGATTTGCTCAACCCTGCTATCAAGCAATTCAATCTACCTAACTCAGGGATGCCCAACTTGCGGCCCTCCAGCTGTTGCAAAACTACAACTCCCAGCATACTTGACAGTCTACAGCTATTAGGGCATGCTGGGAGTTGTAGTTTTGCAACTGCTGGATGGCTGCAGGTTCGGCATCTCTGACCTAACTAAATATATTTTTCCAATCCCTAATTGTCCCTATAAGATCCTTACCTGACTGTCTTGTGTGTCTAATTGCTTTGTCTGTTAGAACAGACATGTTCTATCAGTGGCTGAGCCTAGAATGGCATCTCTGCTTGGGACCTTACAAGACCCTAAAAGACAAGTAAGTATCATACTGTCTAATTGGCTGTGAGGATGACTGCGAGGCACTAATAAGGGCCCTGCAAAGGGTCATGTGATCCTTTGTCTTCACCTTCCCTGCCCTATTTCCCTCACTAGCATACTGAATTGGAAATTTAAAATGGTGAAAGCAGTCTTGCCAGATTCATCCGAATCAAATTGCCAAAACCTTGACTTCGTTTGGAAGTAAAATTTTTGGAAAATTCTTAATGAATTTGATTTGTTTACAATTGATTTGATCATCAGTTGTATCAATTTTATCTGGAATGTTTGGTTAAGACTGATTTATTTTGCCATTAGAGTAAATTTACATTGTTTCAAACAAAAAAGTCTGTGGTTTTAAATTATGTCAGTCTTGTCAGAGCTACATCTGCCTGCTCAAGATGTTTGCTTCTTTACATCTATATTGCTGTGTTGATGTGCAGACAGGGTCATTCAAAACCCATTATTCACCATCAAAATTAATTGTTCTTTTCCCTACTTCTATGCTCCTCCTTTGTGTTAGGTCAACTTCTATAATTAATTATAACTTCTTAATTAAGCAGTTTAATATATCTTTCCCAGCACAACTTTCTTTATGCAATAGTGCATAATTTGTCCTACTGTCTCTTCCTGTAATTTATACATTATTAATGTTGATTTTTATGTTTATTATTTAAGCAATGTGTGATTGTCTAGAATTCCTAATGCTCTCTGTCATTTCAGCAAACTTTGCATAAATTAATAGTACAGGTTAATATATGAAACTTTTAAATATATCTCATCTGAGAAAAATAATTAATTATCACCTAACCTTCTAAACTAACATTCTCTGCTAAGTCTGCCTGGAGACCAGACAGCTGTCAGCTAACTGAAGGATCAGATTATATGCTGCCCATCGAGTACTATAGAAAGGGGAGTGAGGAGGAGTGAGATGCAGCAAGAGACAAAAAAGAGCTTATTTAAAAAGATAAAGACAGAAGGAGGAAGAATGTTGTAGAGGGAGAAAAATTCATTTTCTCTGATAAAATATATTACAAGATTTGTTATATTCATCTGTGCTATAGATTTATGCAAAGTTTGTTTTAACAACAGTGACCATTTAAGGTATATCATCAATTATACAGGAGATATGACACAGCTTCTGGTATAAATTGTCCTAGATGTGCTTCAATCTGTTCAAGAGAGGTATTTGTTATCTCTCAATTAAGAGAGATATTTGTTAAGGTTTCCCCATCCAATACACCTCTCTCCATATAATAAACATATGGATGTCAAATGGCATGATCCCCTCTCTGTTATTTAAATGCTATGAACACCTTTAGAGGCAATTTTCTTATTATTACATTTTATTCACTTTTGTCTAAAAATAATTTTATCAATTGGTCGTAATAAACAATTATCAACAGATTATGATCTTCTGTAGGCATGAGCGAACCCAACGTTTTCAGGTTCGGGTTCAACATTGGGGCAGTGGAGGAATTCCGTTATGGATTCCGTTAGCATAGAATATGACAGAATTCTATAATGGAAGGCATTCCGTTTTTCATTCCATAATAATAGAAGTCTATGGGAAGCATGACAGATTTGCCTGGTTTACGTTATGCAGGACAGGACATTGTTTTCCGTCCTGCATAACAGAAACCAGACGGATCAGTTATGCTGCCCATAGACTTCTTTTATGATGGCATGCAAAACAGAATGCCTCTTGAAGGCTTCCATTTTGTTATCTGTCATAGAATTTCGTTAACGGAATTCCTCCACCACCTGAACGCTGTACCCGAGCCTGAAAATGTCAGGTTTGGTCATCCCTATTCTTCAGGGTTAAGTTTAAGTCTATCTGCAGAGTAACTTTCATTTTCACACTAAACTCATCAAATTGCTGCTCTGACAACAGGATCTAAACACTCATTATAAGTAAATTCTTATCAAACTGATAATATGGATTAAATATTATTAATAGTTTAGATTAACTATGAAGAGGTGGCTGTCTGATCAATCCCTTAGCTAAACCAGCCCTCTTCTCCATCATGCAGAGACAGTGGAGGTAGATTCAAAAGAAGGGTTAAACTTACAGAAACACTTTATAATTTTGACCCCTTTTCTAAATATTACCACCACAGATGCTATGCACTAGCAAATCTCTTGAAATTCTTTTCATGTCCGATTCCCCAAATTTTTCAAAACATTTGATTTGGGTGCCAATCAAATATGCTCCACTGGTCCTGCATATTGGTATATTTCACTCTTAAAAGGGTTCTGTCATCTCAGTCCCACCTCGGGAACCTGTACCTATCAGACAATGGGGGCATATGCTAGCGATATGGCCCCATTGTCTGAGATGGGAGTACCCCTTTAAGGTCTTCTTGTACTTATATTTTTTGCCTTAAAAAACAGAAGAAGACCAGAGAGAGACAAGCATAACACTCCACTGTAAAAGAGCCACATAAGAAATGAAAACTAAGCATCCCGGCGTTTAGCTTCTCTGAACAAGACACAGAATTCCAAAACTTAAATATAAGAAATCTGAGCATTTCAAGAAAAAAATGTCCTAGTTAGCTGAGTGGCCTTTGTTTGTTTCTTGGGGGTACTCTTTCATATTATGGAAACCACCTAGTATGGGTGAGGAGTATTGTAGTCCAGCTAATACTGCTCTGCTTTTCTACTGAAAATATATGCAAATTAGCATAACTTACGTCTGCTGGCATCAGATAGGCTTAGTGTTATTTCCTTTTTCTAAGGAAAGTTAATTTGAAAATGTTTCCTATCAGCCCAAAGGTATACAAATTTGCTTTCCCACTAATTTACCTAAAACAAACCAAAATATATTTGGGCTTGTTATAATTAGAGATGAGCGAATCAATGACGAAGTGGAATTCGATCCTAAATTCCGGAAAAATTTGATTTGCACCAAAGCCGAATTTTCTTGAGCTTCATGGTAACAAATCACATTTTTTCCTAAAATGGCTGCTGCACATGTGAGGACATGGATAAAGTAACTCTGGGAAGGCAGGATCATCCATAATGCCATGCATGCAGCCAATCAGCAGCCAGCCAGCCCTGGGATGTCACAGCTCTATAAATAGCAATAAGATAAATGAATGGGCGGCACTGCGCATCAGTTGCGGTCCAGGTGCGCGGTCAAGAGGTAGATACCTGAATATTTGTAGTATAAAGACCAGCACTCCGTAATTCCAATGATGAAAAAAGGTTTCTTTTATTCATCACCCATGTGTGACGCGCGTTTCGACACTAGTCTGTGTCTTTATCAAAGTACAGGTGATAACAGCTCATAGTAGTTTACAAATGGCACCATTATATACAATTCAAATAACCCGCCTCTTAACCACGTAAGCGGTCACATGGCGAGGGGCGGGCTGAACCGTCCCCGGCCATGTGACCAGTCACGGGGTCAGTGCGTCATACTGCTAGGCAACCCAACCAAACAAACTAATCAAGAGTGGAGTACGGTAAGATATGTATCTAATCTATATGTTATTATTTATCAAGGCAATTTTTGATCCCTTACACATTTCATATATACAATCCATAGGTAACGATACATTATAATTAGACCGTCTCCTCCTCATACAAGAACGGACATATGGTCACGGAGACAATGATGTCAGTCACACGATACATCATATGACATAGCACCGTTGTCTCAGTTCCGAAAAATGTTACAAAAGGATATCACGTGTCACAAGAAATAGGTTGTACTGCAGTATTCAAAAAGATTCATGTCAGGTTCAAACATATATAGAGAACCGCGGTATCAATATTTGGTTACAAAACAATAGCATGCATAGATACAAAATGACAGACCACAATTATCTATCACACACATATAGGATCAGAGAAAACTATTGAGTGAATATTCCTTATTTAGGCCTTTGGGCGCAAGCGTCTCAAGTCGATGGATCCAATATGCTTCACGCTGGTGGAGCATCTGGATCCGATTTCCTCCACGTCGAGGTAAGGTCGCTTCTTCTAGAATTTGAAAACGCAATTGTGAGATGCAGTGATTTTTTTCTTTAAAATGTTGGGGAATAGGTAGCAAAATATTTTCTTTCCTAATTGTGGACTTATGTTTTGCTACCCGGTCCTTCATACGCATTGTCGTCTCTCCAACATAGCACAACCCACAGGGACATTTACAGTGGGGGAAATAATTATTTGACCCCTCACTGATTTTGTAAGTTTGTCCAATGACAAAGAAATGAAAAGTCTCAGAACAGTATCATTTCAATGGTAGGTTTATTGTAACAGTGGCAGATAGCACATCAAAAGGAAAATCGAAAAAATAACTTTAAATAAAAGATAGCAACTGATTTGCATTTCATTGAGTGAAATAAGTATTTGAACCCTCTAACAAAAAAAGACTTAATACTTGGTGGAAAAACCCTTGTTTGCAAGCACAGAGGTCAAACGTTTCTTGTAATTGATGACCAAGTTTGCGCACATTTTAGGAGGAATGTTGGTCCACTCCTCTTTGCAGATCATCTCTAAATCCCTAAGGTTTCGAGGCTGTCTCTGTGCAACTCTGAGCTTGAGCTCCCTCCATAGGTTTTCGATTGGATTAAGGTCCGGAGACTGACTAGGCCACTCCATGACCTTAATGTGCTTCTTCTTGAGCCACTCCTTTGTTGCCTTTGCTGTATGTTTTGGGTCATTGTCGTGCTGGAACACCCATCCACGACCCATTTTCAGTTTCCTGGCAGAGGGAAGGAGGTTGTCGCTCAGGATTTCACGATACATGGCTCCGTCCATTTTCCCGTTTATGCGAATAAGTTGTCCTGTGCCCTTAGCAGAAAAACACCCCCAAAGCAAAATGTTTCCACCCCCATGCTTGACGGTGGGGACGGTGTTTTGGGGGTCATAGGCAGCATTTTTCTTCCTCCAAACACAGCGAGTTGAGTTAATGCCAAAGAGCTCTATTTTGGTCTCATCAGACCACAGCACCTTCTCCCAGTCACTCTCTGAATCATTCAGGTGTTCATTGGCAAACTTCAGACGGGCCTGCACATGTGCCTTCCTGAGCAGGGGGACCTTGCGAGCCCTGCAGGATTTTAATCCATTGCGGTGTAATGTGTTTCCAATGGTTTTCTTGGTGACTGTGGTCCCTGCTAATTTGAGGTCATTAACTAACTCCTCCCGTGTAGTTCTAGGATGCTTTTTCACCTTTCTCAGAACCATTGACACCCCACGAGGTGAGATCTTGCGTGGAGCCCCAGAGCGAGGTCGATTGATGGTCATTTTGTGCTCCTTCCATTTTCGAACAATCGCACCAACAGTTGTCACCTTCTCTCCCAGCTTCTTGCTAATGGTTTTGTAGCCCATTCCAGCCTTGTGCAGGTCTACAATTTTGTCTCTGACATCCTTGGACAGCTCTTTGGTCTTTCCCATGTTGGAGAGTTTGGAGTCTGCTTGATTGATTGATTCTGTGGACAGGTGTCTTTTATACAGGTGACTAGTTAAGACAGGTGTCCTTAATGAGGGTGACTAATTGAGTAGAAGTGTCTAACCACTCTGTGGGAGCCAGAACTCTTAATGGTTGGTAGGGGTTCAAATACTTATTTCACTCAATGAAATGCAAATCAGTTGCTATCTTTTATTTAAAGTTATTTTTTCGATTTTCCTTTTGATGTGCTATCTGCCACTGTTACAATAAACCTACCATTGAAATGATACTGTTCTGAGACTTTTCATTTCTTTGTCATTGGACAAACTTACAAAATCAGTGAGGGGTCAAATAATTATTTCCCCCACTGTAAGTAAATAAATCACAAAACTGCTGTCACATGTGAAGTGACCCCGAATGGGGATTTGCTGTCCTGTCTGTGGGTGTGCTATGTTGGAGCCTTTAATCACATTGGAGCAGTGAACACAGTTAAGACAGGGAAATGTTCCCTTCCTAACTGTAGAGAAAGTGAGCTGTCACTGAGGCATCCTGTCACTCCCTACATCTGCCCGGACAATCATGTCCCTAATATTTTTATTTCGCTTGAAACACATCATGGGACGGTCCCTAAATTCCTGAATCTCAGGATATGATTTTTGTAAGATGTTCCAGTGTTTGTAGATGACAGCCTTAACTCGGTCCATCCAAGGATGGTATTTTACCACTAGCGGTATTCTCTGTCCCTTGTCTTTCCTTTCTGTGGGATTTTTTATCTTATCCAGCTGTTGGTGTAATAGATAGGGCGGATAGCCTCTGTCTATAAATCTCTCAGTCATCTCCCGTAACCTAAGGTCACGTGTGTCCTGATCCATGACAATGTTAGCCACTCTTCTGTATTGTGAGTATGGCAAAGATTTTTTTACAGTAGAGGGGTGATTACTTTGGAATGACAAGAGACTATTTCTATCAGTTTTTTTGACATATAAGTCAGTGGTAATTCTATTGTCAGTTCCCCTAATCACCCATGTGTCAAGGAAGGAGACACGTTGTGAATCTTGGTGCAGGGTAAATTTCAGCTCTGGTCTTATATTATTGATATAATCCACAAAGGTCATAAGGGTCTCAATGCTGCACCGCCATATGCAAAAAACGTCATCTATAAAACGTTTCCAAAATATGCAATAATTTTGATATGATAGTCTCCGGACCTTAATCCAATCGAAAACCTATGGAGGGAGCTCAAGCTCAGAGTTGCACAGAGACAGCCTCGAAACCATAGGGATTTAGAGATGATCTGCAAAGAGGAGTGGACCAACATTCCTCCTAAAATGTGCGCAAACTTGGTCATCAATTACAAGAAACGTTTGACCTCTGTGCTTGCAAACAAGGGTTTTTCCACCAAGTATTAAGTCTTTTTTTGTTAGAGGGTTCAAATACTTATTTCACTCAATGAAATGCAAATCAGTTGCTATCTTTTATTTAAAGTTATTTTTTCGATTTTCCTTTTGATGTGCTATCTGCCACTGTTACAATAAACCTACCATTGAAATGATACTGTTCTGAGACTTTTCATTTCTTTGTCATTGGACAAACTTACAAAATCAGTGAGGGGTCAAATAATTATTTCCCCCACTGTAAATGTCCCTGTGGGTTGTGCTATGTTGGAGAGACGACAATGCGTATGAAGGACCGGGTAGCAAAACATAAGTCCACAATTAGGAAAGAAAATATTTTGCTACCTATTCCCCAACATTTTAAAGAAAAAAATCACCGCATCTCACAATTGCGTTTTCAAATTCTAGAAGAAGTGACCTTACCTCGACGTGGAGGAAATCGGATCCAGATGCTCCACCAGCGTGAAGCATATTGGATCCATCGACTTGAGACGCTTGCGCCCAAAGGCCTAAATAAGGAATATTCACTCAATAGTTTTCTCTGATCCTATATGTGTGTGATAGATAATTGTGGTCTGTCATTTTGTATCTATGCATGCTATTGTTTTGTAACCAAATATTGATACCGCGGTTCTCTATATATGTTTGAACCTGACATGAATCTTTTTGAATACTGCAGTACAACCTATTTCTTGTGACACGTGATATCCTTTTGTAACATTTTTCGGAACTGAGACAACGGTGCTATGTCATATGATGTATCGTGTGACTGACATCATTGTCTCCGTGACCATATGTCCGTTCTTGTATGAGGAGGAGACGGTCTAATTATAATGTATCGTTACCTATGGATTGTATATATGAAATGTGTAAGGGATCAAAAATTGCCTTGATAAATAATAACATATAGATTAGATACATATCTTACCGTACTCCACTCTTGATTAGTTTGTTTGGTTGGGTTGCCTAGCAGTATGACGCACTGACCCCGTGACTGGTCACATGGCCGGGGACGGTTCAGCCCGCCCCTCGCCATGTGACCGCTTACGTGGTTAAGAGGCGGGTTATTTGAATTGTATATAATGGTGCCATTTGTAAACTACTATGAGCTGTTATCACCTGTACTTTGATAAAGACACAGACTAGTGTCGAAACGCGCGTCACACATGGGTGACGAATAAAAGAAACCTTTTTTCATCATTGGAATTACGGAGTGCTGGTCTTTATACTAGCTCTATAAATAGCGTCAGTCATCTTAGATTCTGCCATTTTCCAGCGTACTTAGTGCAGGGAGAGATGTCTGCAGACGCTAGGGACAGTGTTAGAAAAAACTTCATTGTGCTAAAAAAGCGATACAAATGCAGGGCAAGATTATTCAAGGTGTAGGGAAAGGATAGGGAGGAATTATTCCACAGCACTTATGTTGAACAGGGTACAGTGGAGGAAGTTACACCCTGGGTAATAGGAACAATCTTATTACACCTTGCTGCACTGACTGGAGATCCACATTGCCATTATACAGCTCTGTAACTCCAGAAAACCGTTCTTATTAGGGCACAAGTGCTGTTTGAAACAGGCATTAACAGGTTTTATTGCAAGGAAATATTTATATGTCTTATTTGCCCTAGTGTGGTGCAGTTATATGTTCTAAAGCATTTTTTGGCTTGTATTAGTGGGAAAAAAGGGCTTAATAGCCGTTGTGTGGTGAAGTGCTTAAATTACAGTCCTTTTTGTCGTGTATTAGTGGCAAAAGTAAAATATATTTGCCGTTCAGCGGTGAAGTTATATGTTCTAAAGCCCTATTTGGCATCTATTAGTGACACAAAAAAGTATTTGCTGTTGTGTGGTGAAGTGAGAAAATTACAGACTTTTTTGGGGTGTTTTAATTACCTATTTATTTATTTATCTGATCTAACAGTATGTCAGACAGAGAAGTGCTAGACCCTGCACAGGGGAGTGACAGAGGCCTAAATGTTTCTGGCGCAGGCTCAGGTCGCAGCAGAGTAAGGGGCCGTGGCAGCAGGAGTCGCAGCGAGAGGCCTGATCTCCTGGTGTCATCTAGCGGTCATGTCTTGACCAGCAACCAAGCAGTTCTTGTATGGTTGACTCTGTCATCTGTGTTTTGGATCCACTCAAGTTTTTTTGGGCATTAGCAATACTGATGGATTACTGACCAAATGCTGACTGAGTGAAGGCGGATGCTCCACAGACAGGATACGTTTTTTGGAGGTTATTGTTCTGACGGATCAGAGGAAGTGAAAAATAATCAGTGACGTCAACACAAACTTACTGCTGACACCCTCTCCACTCTGTCAGGCGGCTCTACTTGTATAAGTGTTTAATAGTAGACATCTATGTGCAATCAGCTGACGACGGTGTAAAAGGAGTGCGCTTCTTCTTGGCGCTAACATTGACCTGTAAGGCTGAGTTCATACTTGAGTTATTTGGTCAGTTTTGGCCCCGTGACAGCCCAAAAAAGTGAAGTGTGCAGTGATTCCAAGAGCGACGCCTGTCATCTGCATGTCATACTGACTCACAGTATAATTTCGTTCCACAGCAGACTCCCTATGCATGTTACTGCAAGGCACAGTGTTCTACACCACTATAACGGCTCTCTGCAGCCAGGAAATAGACTTTTTTTTAACGCAATTCACTGCAAATAAAATCGGATCGATTTTTTCAAAAAAATCAGCAAACCGGCCAGATCTCTAGTTATAATTCCAAGTCAGTAGAATTGATTCACTATTCTATGCTGTACACCAGTCCTGTGGATTAGAACTCATCAACATGCAATAATGAAATACTTGACTTGACAGCGGTGAATCAATGGATGTCGTATATCTGGACTTCTCCAAAGCATTTGACACTGTACCACATAGAAGGTTAGTATATAAAATCAGAATGCTTGGACTGGGAGAAAATGTCTGAATGTGGGTAAGTAACTGGCTCAATGATAGAAAACAGAGGGTGGTTATTAATGGTACACACACACACAGATTGGGTCACTGTCACTAGTGGAGTACCTCAGGGGTCAGTATTGGGCCCTATTCTCTTCAATATATTTATTAATGATCTTGTAGAAGGCTTGCATAGTAAAATATACATTTTTGCAGATGACGCTAAACTGTGTAAAGTAATTTACACGGAAGAGGACAGTATACTACTACAGAGGGATCTGGATAGATTGGAGGTTTGGGCAGAGAAGTGGCAAATGAGGTTTAACACTGACAAATGTAAGGTTATGCACATCGGAAGGAATAATGCAAGTCACCAGTACATACTAAATGGTAAAACACTGGGTAACACTGACATGTAAAAAGACTTAGTTTCTGCAAACTAAGCTGTAGAAACCAGTGTCAGGCAGCTGCTGCCAAGGCCAATAAGATAATGGGTTGCGTTAAAAGGGGCATAGCTGCCCGTGATGAGAACATAGTCCTGCCACTTTACAAATCACTAGTCAGACCACACATGGAGTACTGTGTACAGTTCTGGGCTCCTGTGAACAAGGCAGACATAGCAGGGCTGGAGAGGGTTCAGAGGAGGGCAACTAAAGTAATAACGAATGGGGCAACTACAGTACCCTGAAAGATTATCAACATTAGGGTTATTCACTTTAGAAAAAAGATTACTGAGGGGAGATCTAATAACTATGTATAAATATATCAGGGGTCAGTACAGAGATCTCTCATTTATTTATCATTTATTTATCCCCAGGACTGTGACTGTGACAAGAGGACATCCTCTGTGTCTGGAGGAAAGAATAGGATTCTTTAATTTAAGAGCAGTGAGACTATGGAACTCTCTGCCTGAGGAGGTGGTGATGGTGAGTGCAATAAAGGAATTCAAGAGGGGCCTGGATGTATTTCTGGAGTGTAATAATATTACAGGCTATAGCTACTAAAGAGGGGTCGTTGATCCAGGGAGTTATTCTGACTGCCTGATTGGAGTCGGGAAGGAATTTTTTTCCCCTTAAGTGGGGAAAATTGGCTTCTACCTCACAGGTGTTTTTTTTTTTCCTCTGGATCAACTTGCAGGATAACAAGCCGAACTAGATGGACAGATGTCTTTTTTTTGGACTTATAAACTATGTTACTATGTTACTACACTGCCTGTCCCAAAAAAAAAAGTTGCCACCTGGATTTAACCAAGCAAATAGTTATGAGCCTCCTATTGGATAATTACTGCATGGTTGATTATCTTTTAGCTGGCAACAAGTTATTTAACCCCAAATGGTGCAATGAGTTGCTTCTCATTTCTTAAACAACCATGTCGAAAGACACATCTCGTGGTCGTGGAAAAGGTGTTAGCCTGTT
This sequence comes from Bufo bufo, assembly GCF_905171765.1. Lineage (NCBI taxonomy): Eukaryota > Metazoa > Chordata > Amphibia > Anura > Bufonidae > Bufo > Bufo bufo. Next base: position 561,174,544 of record NC_053392.1, on the reverse strand, counting down.
TGAAAAGGGTCAAATCATTGGCATGCATCAAGCAGAGAAAACATCTAAGGAGATTGCAGAAACTACAAAAATTGGGTTAAGAACTGTCCAACACATTATTAAAAACTGGAAGGATAGTGGGGACCCATCATATTCGAGGAAGAAATGTTTCGGGAAAAAAATCCCGAATGATCGTGATCGGCGATCACTTAAACGTTTGGTGAAATAAAATCAAAGAAAAACAACAGTAGAACTCAGGGTTATGTTTAATAGTGAAAGTAAGAGCATTTCCACACGCACAATGCAAAGGGAACTTAAAAGATTGGGACTGAACAGCTGTGTAGCCATAAGAAAACCACTAATCAGTGAGGCAAACCAGAAAAAAAGGCTTACATTTGTTAGGGAGCATAAAGATTGTACTTTGGAGCAATGGAAGAAGGTCATGTGGTCTGATGAGTCCAGATTTACCCTGTTCCAGAGTGATGGGCGCATCAGAGTAAGAATAGAGGCAGATGAAGTGATGCACCCATCATGCCTAGTGCCTACTGTACAAGCCTTTGGGGCAGTGCTATGATCTGGGGTTGCTGCAGTTGGTCAGGTCTAGGTTTATCAACAATATGTGCTCCAAGAAGGAGGTCAGCTGACTACTTGAACATACTGAATGACCAGGTTATTCCATCAATGGATTTTTTCTTCCCTCATAGCACGGGCATATTCCAAGATGACAATGCCAGGATTCATCGGGCTCAAGTTGTGAAAGAGTGGTTCAGGGAGCATGAGACATCATTTTTCACACATAGATTGGCCACCACAGAGTCCAGACCTTAACCCCATTGAGAATCTTTGGGATGTGCTGGAGAAGGGTTTGCGCAGCAGTCACACTCTACCATCATCAATATAAGATCTTGGTGAAAAATTAATGCAGCACTGGATGGAAATAAATCTTGTGACATTGCAGAAGCTTATCGAAACAATGCCACAGTAAATGCGTGCCGTAATCAAAGCTAAAGGCGGTCCAACGAAGTATTAAAGTGTGTGACCTTTTTTTTTTTGGTGGCAATTTTTTTTTTGGGACATGCAGTGTATGTTACTAAAAATAAGAGTCTGTCCATAATGGTACTTATTTCCTTCATAACCTAGGTGGCACTGCACTTCTTCCTCGATTAAGCAGTGGTATTTCATGTACATTATTCCAAAACATGCCATCTGTCACTGGATTTCCCTGTGCAAATACAGCAGAAAAGAAGATATTTAATGGACTCGCCGTTTCCTCATACTCCTTCACTATTACACCCAGATTTTTTTAGAGAGAAAATTAGATATTATTCTTGCAATGGAAGAATATTTTGAACGTAATTTATTTGAAGTTTATTTTTAATTTGGCCAAGATTCTGTTTTAGTCTTTGTTGCCTTTATTCTCTTTTACACTTTATTCTCTATAATTATTTAATGCCTCACCACTGCTTTGTTTTAACACTGCAATATTTTAAACACTTTGTTCCATTTATTGCGCCACATGCAATTTCATTGTTCTTCAAATTGGTTTACTCCGCAATGAAACACAATAATTTATTATAAAGTATATATCTTTTACAGGACCTTTTAGGATGCCTGTGTACTATTTTATTTTAATGACACTGTCCCAGTTTATGCCTTTAAGATTTTCTTTTAGCTGTCCTTCCTGAAGTTGAGTGGTTTTGTAGCCCCTCTACTAATCCTTTCATAGGATACTTGGAAACGTATTATGTTGTGCTTTCTATTATCTAGGCGACCTCATGCCTCTACTTTTTATATCTTATCTAGCCAAATGATTAAAATTAAGTCTAGAAGGTCCTCCTCTCTTGTTGCGTCTTTCTCTCTAGATCTTTAGGGATATTATATAATATACTTTAACCTTTTCACAGCGATAGGGTATATAATCTTTGCAGTTTATTGTTTCCTAGCTTGAACTTAATCAGTTTCATCAGTGTACTTTTGATAAATGTTTCTGGGGCAGAATATAATAGGTGATCCCATATTATGTATGAATTTCAGTTCAGTGAAAACTTCAAATTTAATCAATATAATTTAATACATATAGCTATGGTAGAGTCTACTAATGGCTGATTGTACACAAAGGTTGGGACTAGGGTTGAGCGAACCCGAACTATAAAGTTCGGATTAGTACCGAACTTTAGGATTTTTGGACCCCGGATCCGAACCCAAACTTTTCGATTTAATGGAGCTTTTTGAAAGGCTACAGAGCAGCCAATCAACAAGCGTTTAACTTGTGTGCCCTTAGAAGCCATCACAGCCATGCCTACTAAATGCATGGCTGTGATTGGCCAGTGCAGCATGTGACCCAGCCTTTATATAAGCTGAAGTCACATAGTGCTGCACGTCTCTATGCTCTGATTAGTTTAGGGATAGGATGCTGCTGCTGTGAGGGAGAGAATAGGAAAGAATCTTTAATCTGAAGTGCTTGTTAACTCAGCGATCTACCTAGATTTTGTTTTGTGGGTGCAGTGCACAATCTTTTTACCCAGCCCTGAGCCCAGTGACAGAGAAAAATTACTTTTATCTGTGTGTTAGTTAGGTGGGTGGCGGCGGCCATTTTATGCAAGTACAGTGCACCAGCACAGCATATGTGTATTTGTGACAGTCAAATACAAGCTTGAAATACTGCAATTATATTCTGGGTTTAAAAAAGCACCCTTTTTGGGCAAAATACTAAATTTGCGGCCTTTGCTGCATCTGTCAGTGTGAAATACATGCGTTAGATACTTCTGTTATATTCTGCTATAAAAAAAACACCCATTTTGGGCAAAATACTAAATTTGCAGCCTTTGCTGCATATGTCAGTGTGAAATACACGTGTTAGATACTGCTGTTATATTCTGTTATAAAAAAAAATATATATATTTTGGGCAAGATCCTAAATTTGCGGAGAATGAGGAGAGAGTTGAATAAGGGACGTGGCCCCGATCGGGGTGCTGCTGGTGGAGCTCCTGTTGCAGGGAGAGGACGTGGTCGATCTGTGCCAGCTACACGCACAAGTGAAACACCTTCCTCAGGTGCGAGTAGGCTACAGAACCTCCAGCGTTATTTGGTCGGGCCTAATGCGGCTCTATCAATGGTGAGGCCAGAACAAGTACAGGCAATAGTAGATTGGGTTGCTGACAGTGCCTCCGATTCCTTCACATTGTCTCCCACCCAGTCTCCTGCTGAAAGATCAGAGTTGGCACCTGCAGCCGATCAGTCTTTCACCTCACCCCCTTGCAAATCACCCAAGCAGTCTGAGCCCCAAGACCTACAGCAGTCTCTTCTGCTTTTGGATTACTCTGCTAGCAGGGTTTCCCAGGGCCATCCACATAGCCCTGCCCCAGAAGTGGAAGAGATGCCCAACCACTTATGTTTCAAGATGAGTACATGGGAGGACCACCGCAGCACGTCTCGGATGATGACAAAACACAGGTGCCAACTGCTGTGGCTATCTACAGTGTGCAGACCGACAAGGAGGGCAGGGATGAAGACTGGTTGGAAGATGATGTGGAGGACGATGAGGTCCTCGACCCCACATGGAATCAAGGTCAGTACGCCTGCTAATGCCCAACGCAGCAAGGGACCGAGCAAACCAAAGCCAGCTCCAAGGAATTCCCTGGTGTGGCAGTTCTTCAGACAATGTGCTGACGACAAGACACGAGTGGTTTGCACGCTGTGCAATCAGAGCCTAAAGCGAGGCATTAACGTTCTCAACCTGAGCACAACCTGCATGACCAGGCATCTTAGTGCAAAGCACGAGCTGCAGTGGAGTAGACACCTCAAAAACATAGAAAGGTCTCTGGCTACTCCTGCTTCCTCTTCTGCTGCAGTCTCGGCCTCTTCATCCACCTCTGGAGTGACAGTGGAACCTGCCACCCCGTAAGCAGAGGATCTGCCAGTAAAACCACCACCTGGGTCACCAACATCTGCACAATGTCCCACAGAAGCGGTCAGCTCTCCATCTCCCAAACACTGGAGCGGAAAAGGAAGTGCCCCCCCTACCCACCCACGATCTTTGGCCCTGAATGCCAGCATTTCAAATTTACTGGCCTTTGAAATGCTGTAATTCCATCTGGTGGAGACGGAGAGTTTTAAAAGCCTTATGGTGGTGGCTGTCCCACAGTAAGTTGTGCCTAGCCGCCACTACTTTTCCAGACGAGCCATCCCTTTCCTGTTCAACCAAGTGGGGGACAATATCAGGTGTGCACTGCGCAATGCCATCTGTGGCAATATCCACATAACTATGGATACATGGACCAGTAAGCATGGTCAGGGACGTTATATCTCCCTAACAGCACACTGGATAAATGCAGTGTCGGCTGGGCCTGAGGCGGATAGAAGTTTGGCGCATGTCCTTCACCCACCGAGGATTGCAAGACGCTTTAGTTTGCCTCCTGTTGCTTCCTCCTTCTACTCCGCTTCCCCATCCACTACCGCCTCCTAATCCGGTCAGTGTAACACCTTCACCACCAACTTCAGCACAGCCAGGGGTAAATGACAGTAGGCAGTTTTAAAACGTATCTGTTTGGGGGACAAACTCCACACCGCGCAGGAGCTATGGATGGGCATGGAACATCAGACCGATGAGTGGTTGGTGCCAGTGAGCCTCAGGCCCGGCCTGGTGGTGTGCGATAATGGGCGAAATCTCGTAGCAGCTCTGGGACTAGCCAGTTTGCCGTGCATCCCTTGCCTGGCACATGTGCTGAATTTGGTGGTGCAGAGGTTCTTTAAAAATTACCCTATGTCAGAGCTGCTGCACAAATTGTGGGCCGTCTGTGCTCGCTTTCGGCGTTCTCTCCCTGCTGCTGCTTGCCCTACAGCGCTGCAGCGTAACTTTGGCCTTCCCGCCCACCGCCTCATATGCGACGTGTCCACAAGGTGGAACTCCACCTTGCACATGCTGGCCACACTGTGCAAACTGCAGCAGGCAATAGTGGAGTTTCAGCTGCAGCATGCACGGGTGAGTCTCTCTGCGGAACAGCAAGACATCACCACCAATGACTGGGCCTCCATGCAAAACCTGTGTTCTTTGTTGCGCTGTTTCGAGTACTCCACCAACATGGCCAGTGCCGATAACGCCGTTCTCTGGCGATGATGGAAGAGGATGTAGCACAGAAGGAGGAGGTGGAGGAAGAGGGATCATTTCATAGGGTTTCAGGCCTGTCATTTACAAGTGGCTCAGAGGATGGGTTCCTGCACCCGCAAACGCCAGGTACACAATTGTCCAGCCAGGGCACAGTTCTGGAGAATGACGAGGTGGAGGATGAGGAACCGTGTTCACAGCAGGGTCGCACCCAAACCAGCTCATGGCCATCACTGGTGCGTGGCTGGGGGGATACAGAGGACACAGACAATACACCTCACACAGAGGACAGCTTGTCGTTGCCCCTGGGCAGTCTGGCACACATGAGCGATTACATGCTGCAGTGTCTCCGCAAAGACCGCCGAGTTGCACACATTCTAACTTGTGCTGATTACTGGGTGGCCACGCTGCTGGATTCCCGTTACAAGGACAACGTACCATCCTTAATTCCATCACTGGAGAGTGATCGCAAGATACGCGAGTACAAGCGCACGCTGACAGCGGGGGCACAGTGGAAGCACAAGGCAAAGGCAGAGGAGGAGGAAGAGGTCACCAAAGCAGCTGGAGCACCACCAGCACCTCAGAAGGCAGGTTAACATGGCCGAAATGTAGAAAAGCTTTGTCAGCATGCTACAACAACCAGCACCACCAGCTGATATGGAACGTCTTAGCAGGAGGCAGCATTTCAGCAACATGGTGGAGCAGTATGCGTTCACACGCCTACACATACTGAATGACGGGTCTGTCCCCTTCAACCTAATCATTCCAATAACAGGGCATCTTAAGAGTCCTGTATTGTTATTTATCATCACTACCTCCCCGAGTCGGGAGTGGTAATTGCTGCGTGCAATTTCCCACATTTTAGCTTGATCACATTGCAGCCATTGAACTCCCTTGGATGTGGTCTCCCTTTCTCCCCCTACCTCTCCGGCTTGGAACCCTGATTCGCCGCTAACCATGATCAACATGGTAGGCGCAGAAAAGAACATTGAAAGTTGATAGAGCAGATATCCAATTGGATCATGGACATCACGGGGACGTGCGACATGGTGGAGCAGTATGTGTGCATCATAAACCCACAGCGACCAACTCCTTGCTCCACCGCGACAGTTTCCATCCGCATGTAGTGAAGAAGTCGGTCCCTTACGGACAATTTATTAAGAGTACCTGTGAGGGCTTTGAGCAACAAGCCGTGGAATTTGCTGAATGATTGAGCAAGAGGGACTACCCTTAAGAGATGTTAAATGTAGCCCCGGAAAGGGTGAGGAAGTTCTCCCAATATGATCTCCTTATTAATAGGAATAGAACTTCAGATGGAAGTAAGTCCAGTAATGAAGGACAGGTTAAGAAAAAGAGGTTTGTGTTTTCCTTTAAATTCAGCCCGATGGCGGAGGTTATTAGGAAGACTATATACAGACATTGGGAGATTATCAGAAGGGATGATGCACTTGCGGAATACGTAGATAGACCATTAATCACTTTCAGAAAGAGTCCCACTATCAGAGATAGGTTGGTGAGAAGCCGATTTATCCAGAATAAAAACCGCAGCTGGTTGTATGAGAGAAGACCCAAAGGTAATTATAAATGTGACAATTGCTCTTTTTGCAGGTATAACTCCCAGAAGACTGCCCTTAGTTTTGGAGGCATACAACATAGGGTTACAGATTTTATTACTTGCAGGAGTACCTTTGTAGTGTATGTGATCTCATGTGGCTGCAGTAATTTCTACATACCGTAGGTAAAACCATCAGATGCCTTTTTGAGAGGATAAGAGAACATATAAATTCCATACAATCAGGTAAGGGCTGCCCTAGACTTATAAAACATGTGAGGGAGACACATGATAGTGGTTATAAAACTCTCGAGTTTGCTGGCATCAAATTAGTACCCAATCCCCCTGCAGGAGGAGATAGGCATAGGTTATTACTACAGAGAGAAGCTAGGTGGATTCTAAGTGCGAATGCCCTAGGTGAACTAGGACTGAATGGCCGTAATGATCTCAGTGTATTTTTGTGATGTTCCTACTGTTGCACTGTATTGCTATTAATGACAGACGATTTGTCTTTTTATTGTGATTTTCACCAGAAGGGGGGTAGAGCGTTATGCGTTGTCATGACAACCTCCCCCTGGGTTGTTAAAAGGCAGCGTTGTGGTACGCGCTCACATCAGTGGCCTGAAATGGCTGTCGCCGGTGTGCATGTATTGTGCATGTACGAATTGCTGTCCGCCCCCTGCACGCTCCGACAGTAAAGTGTTACTTGTATCCCAGATGAAATAATGGATCTTTGGATTTGTCACTGCTGGGTGAGTGCCGCCTTATTATCTGCTCTTATTCTTGGAATCTTTGGCTGTCTGTTTTAGGCGTTGCACCACTGGATTGCAGTTTAACAGGGGATGCGCTGGACATCAGTGTTTGAATGATCGGTTCAAAGGGGGTGATCAGGGTGTGTGAGCTGTGCCGCCCAGCTTCTCCTTTATCTACATTATGTTTGCACACGCCTACACGTACTGACTGATGGGTCTGCCCCCTTCAACTTCTGGGTCTCCAATTGGGCACATGGCCTGAGCTTGCCCTTTACCCCTTGGAGGTGCTGGCCTGCCCTGCAGCCAGTGTATTGTCTGAACGAGTGTTTAGCACGACTGGAGGGGGTTATCACAGGTTATATTTCCCAATGTATACAATATGTGAGAGAGAATCTAAATCGCACATCCTCATTACTATGCTTTTGATACAACAACTGTTCCAAATTTCAGCATGATAAAACATAGCTATACAGCACCATTATCAATCTATTGCTATGCACTATTAGGAGGCATTAGTATACAGTTTGATCAAAGAGCATAGGCCCACTTACCACGACAAGGTTGCCTCTTCAAGTGGGGACCCACTCTAACTTTGGCGCGGCAAATATATTTCCCAATGTTTTGGGGTGTACTCTAATTTAAACAAAAATAAATAAATAAATAAAACCAAAAAGCAGTGTAGGCTCAACATCCTCCACCGCTGCTTCCACCTACACTGCCACATCCACCGCCTACTCAACCTCCTACTCTATATGGACCTCGTCCTCCAAGATCAAGATTATTTTATTTATATTTTTACGTATTTTATGTTATTTTAAGTCATTTCCCTATCCACATTTGTTTGCAGAGCACTTGCCATGCTCTTAACCACATTTTGCTGCCATTTGCAGCCCTCTAGCCCTTTCCATGACTTTTTTAGAGCCATTTTAGTGCTCAAAAGTTCGGGTCCCCATTGACTTCAATGGGGTTCGGGGTCAAGTTCGGGTCCCGAACTCGAACTTTTTTGTGAAGTTCGGCCCAACCCGTCGAACCCGAACATCCAGGTGTCCGCTCAACTCTAGTTGGGACTCTACTCTACACAGGTTGGGACTCTACCAGTTTTGCTTATGCTGCAGGGCTTAACAAATAATTTAAAATGTGTATTTCCATGGTAGATTGTTCCATTATTTGCTGCCAATGTAAAAAAGTTTATTTATAAGCAAGCAAAATATATTCTCAGGGTAAAACTGAATCTAAACTTTTAAAAATTAGAAAATCTTTCAACAAAAACTCATAGCTTAGCATCTCTTCGTAGTAGCATCAAGGATCCATTTTTAATAGATCATAGCACAAAGCTCAAAGCGTATGCTGTTTTTGATGTTGACTTTAATAGTGCATAGTAAATGGATATCAGGAAGCTTGTTATGTACTTTACATTGGTGTACTGTTTTTACTTTATTTTTATAATAAATAAGTTTACATTTTATGCATTTATTGAAGTTCATGATTTGCAATGCATTTATGTTTTTAAATGGGCATTGAGAGTTTAAAACACTGAATGGACCCTGGAAGAACATGAGGATCTATGCAACAAGTGATTGTTCATCTATAAACTATAAAATGTACTACCAATTACAAAGATTTGAGATTCTAAACAATCCTTATTTTGGAGACCAATGGAAAAGGTAATTAATAAAAATGAACTGCTATATGGAAGAATTTATTGAAATGATTTGAATTGTGAATTTTGTAATAAATAGGTTAGCTAATAATCAGAATTAGCTAAAAACATAATTAGTGTTGAGCGAATTGAAGTTGAAGAAGTGGAATTTGATCCGAATTTCAAGAAAAATGTGATTTGTCACAAAGCCAAATTTCCTCGCACTTTATGGTAACAAATCAGATTTTTTTCTAATATGGCTGCTGCACATGTTACAAAGAGAAACTAAGAAGCCCAGGAATGATAGATTACCCATAATGCCATGCAGCCAGCCAATCAGCAGATAGCCAGCCCTTGTGATGTCACAGCCGTACAAAAGCCTCCTCCTGCCCCATCTTTGCCATTTTAGATTGAACTTAGTGCAGGGAGAGATGTGACAGGCGCTAGGGACAGTGATTAGGAAGCACTTTATTTACAGAATATTACTTTTGAGCACTTCAGGGACAGTTTAGTGATAGCGTAGGGATATAATAGGGAGACTTAATGCACCGTATTGGGAGAGTGCAGGGGCCGATTGAACAGTGTAAAGCTTGGCTAATAGAGAAGATATTATGTTACACCTTGCTGCACTAATTGGGGTTAAAAAGTTTTCTAATGCTACTGATTTTAGGTTGTTCACAATCTTTTATACATAGTGTAAGAATATCTGTTAATCCTTGATTGTGTAATTCGGGTGAAATTGCGACCTGATGCTACAGATTTTGGGGACTGTGGTGTGTTCACGTTCTTTTATTCATAAGTAAATCCATTAAACTGTGATTCTGGGGTGAAATTGTGGCCTGATACTACAGATTCTGAGGGGTTCACATTGTTATTTTACATAAATAATTCCATTCATCCATGATTGTGTAATTGGGGTGAAATTGCAGTCTAATACTACTATATTTTGTGTGTTCACATTCAATTATACATAAGTAAATCCATTCATACTTGATTCGGAGGTGAAATTGAGGCTTGATACTACTGTTTTTTTCACTTACAGTTACTGTTACAGTGCTGTATGTCTGACAGATTTACAGCCCCTTCTAAGGGAACAGGCAGTGGCCAAAATGTTTCTGGAGCTGGCAGAAGTAACAGCAGAAAAGAGGGGGGGGGGTGGCAGCAGAAGTTGCAGCAACAGGCCAGAGCTGCCTGTGTCATCCAGCAGTCGTGCTTTGACCAGCAACGCAGCTGTCCTTGAATGGTTGACTCGGTCTTCAACTTCGTCTCAAGTGACATCAGCCATGAGTCAGTGAGTTCCTCTGACACCATGCTTAGTTGGCATGACCCAGGAACAAGCTCTGTGTCCCCACCTGTCCTGAACCTGCCTCTTTCACTTTCTGTTCCTTCTGCTCGGGAAGTATTGTATGACGTCGGCTTGGCTCCGCTTTTCAGGGAGGATGAGCTTCTAGAGTACAGTAAGCAGCTACTGCCCAGCCAAGATGTGGAGGAGAGATCCACTGCTTCCTCCAGTAGGCAGACAAGTAGCGATGATGAGAGTCGCGTAGGAGCTGTTGTTGCGAGCATTCAGAAACACTGCCTGAAACTGAAGAGGGTGACATCAGTGACGTGCAGACAATTGTAGAGCCGACTGAAAAGGGGGCTTCATCATCATCATCAGGGGATGAGGGTGGCAGCTTGCAGTTGAGGCAGAGGCTGAGCCAGAAGGATGATAGCAGTGTGAGGTCTGGAGCCAAACGTGCCCAGGGTAGACTGTCTGCAACTCAGGAGCCTACCTGACCAGAAACAACTAGCGGTACATAGAGGCAGCGGCAGCGGGCAGTCAGCACACAGTGGTGGGGAGAAAGTGCCGTATTCACCGTGTGTAGAATCTGTGGGAAGAAGGTAAAGCGCAGCCAGGATGCCAATGATGGCACCACGGCCCTGTGTCAACACATTTGCATCATCATAAAGTGGCCTGGGAAAACCTATTGTTATAGGTTATATTGCTATTGTTGTTGTACAGCCTGACGCAGGAACTGCTGCATCTCCCAGTGGACCACACACATTCTCCAGCAGTCAAGGCTCAACCACCTCAGCAGAAGGGAGCTGTGTTTACTTCCCATCATCTACTGGTCCTGATGCTCCTCCTACTCCTTGTCACTCATTTCGCCAGAAATCAATCACTGAGGCGATTGCAAAAAGTATGCCTGCACTCATTCAATGGCACAAATTCTGAACATGCTCCTGGCCAAGTTGCTGGTACTACAGTCCCTCCAATTGCATGTGGTGGACTCTGCACCTTTCAGAGAACTGATGGCTTGTGCCGAGCCAAGGTGGAGAGTCCCAAGCCATCATTACTTCTCCAAAAAGGCAGTACCAGCCCTGCACACGTATGTTGAACAGAACGTGGGCCAGTCCTTGAGCATGTCGGTGTTTGGTAATATTCATGGCAGTGATGACATTTGGAGCTGTAACTATGGTCAAGGACAATATATCTCATTTATAGCCCACTCGGTAAATGTGGTTCCTGCCCAGCCACACCTTTAGCTTGGCCAGGTGATGGCACTGCTGCCTCTGCATTCTCAAGCTGTGAGTCCTGCACCAATGTCCTCCTGTGCCACTTCATCCTCAACCTTGGTTTCAGCCTCCTCCATCATACCACTTATGCAGACCATGGTGGTGTCACGCTGTTCTGCACCTGGTTTGCTTGGGAGAATGGAGTCACACCAGGGAGGAACTGTTCCGCATCCTTCAAGAGGAAATAGAATCCTGGCTATCTCCTTGCGAAAACTGAAGATCGAAACTATAGTCACCGATAATGTGAAGAACATTGTGTCGGTGCTACATCAAGGAGGGCTTACCCATGCGCCCTGCATGGAGGATATCTTTAGTCTGGTTGTAAAGCAGTTCCTGAAGTCTTCCACTCAACTGCAAGACATCCTGAAAATGGCCAGGAAACTGTGCATGCACTTCAGCCACTCTTACACTGCAAAACACGCCCTCCTTGATCTTTAAAGGCAGAGTAGCGTTCCACAACATTGTGTGATCTGCAATGTTTCCACCCATTGGAACTCCACCCTCCACATGTTGGACATACTGTATGAACAGATATTAGCCAGTGGCAGCTCATGTGTGACACCTGCTGTCACTCTTTGACTGGGCCACTATGTTGTTTCCTCATGAGGTTGCCACCCTCCTCACTCTGTGATGGGGCTACTATGTTGACTCCTCATGTGGTTGCCACCCTCACCATTCTGTAGCTGGGCCACTGTGTTGACTCCTCATGCGGTTGCCACCTTCCCCATTCTGTGACTGGGCCACTAGTGTCCCTGTTTGGCCTTGTTGGCATAATACTTTATTTTACCCTTCTGATCCATCAGAAGGCCGGAAAATGAAAAACACAACAGATCCTGTCTTTGGAGCATCCGTAAGGCCTCTATTACACAGTCCCTATTTTACATCAGGACTTGCTCATGATTTCGAAGCTAAAAGCAGGAGTGGGTACAAAACACAGAAGACATGCAAATATTGTTTCACAGCGGAATAGCTATGCATGTTCCAAATCAAATTTTTTAAAACTTTGCTAATCTCTAATCATAATGTTTAAAGGGGTTGCCTGGGAGTTAGTTGGAGAAATGCCTTAGAAAAAGCTCAAAATGGCATGAAAAAAATAACAGAAATCCTAAACAATCTCCCACTGCTCCTATTATAGTGTTGATCGCGAATATTCTAATCGCAAATTTTTATCGCGAATATTGCCACTTCGAGAATTTGAAAATATCTAGAATATAGTGCTATATCTTCGTAATAGCGAATATTCTAGATTTTTTTTCATCAGTACACATGATCCCTAACTGCTTCTTCCTTGTGGGCCAATGAGAAGGCTGCAATATCTTTGGCTTCAGGAGTAGTGTTAATTGCAAATTTTCATATAGCAAATTATTATTTTTTTATCGCAAATTTTCCTATTGCCGATTTTCGCAATCAAGAAAATAATGAGTGGAGATCACAAATTCTCGAATTTGCGAATAGATGACGAATATTTGCCCAAATATTCACGAAATATCACAAATTTGAATATTGCCCCTGCCGCTCATCACTATCCTATTATAGAACTGACCAAGTCTTTGCTTATCTCTACTTCTTTATCCACTGTTGTCACACATAACTGCCTGGAGATGCCTGCTCAGCCAAAAACTATGTATGGCTGCATAAGCATCTTCAGGTATTTTCTGAGCACTGAGATGAAACCAGGAATTAGAGAGGGGACCCAGTAAACATGAAAAAGGTTGTGGCGGGGGATCAATTCTTTATTTTTTTTTTATACTGTTCAGCCATTTCTTCTTCCTCTGGTCAATTTTTTTAAAGCTTAAGATCAGTGACAAAACCCTATGGGGGTAATTAAACTTTAAACGATTTTCTCCTATTTTCTGCCATAAAAAAGTCACAAATGTTGTCACACACCATTTTTGTAAGAAAATTTACGAGTAGGTGTATGCCACATTTAATAAATGCAACTTAAAATAAAAAAAGTTTAATATTTTGCAATCTCACTCCAATAGGAGAATGACATAAACACTGGAGCAATATCTCTAGACATATTTAAAAATGTGCCAAATTTATCAAACAACATGCCGCATTTGCTTAATTTAGTGCAAATGACAGCAATGTAGGATGACTTATCCGCGAATGATAAAACTGTCAAGAAGTTCTGCTAGTAAAAAGACCTTTAATTCCATTTTAAATATGTAATCCTTTTTTTTAATTTGTTGTACATTTTTTGTGGTGGCTAAAAACCTTTCAGTAAAAAATTTTTTTTATCCTGGTGATAGGTCCTCACTCCTCATTAACTATGTGGAGCAAGCCCCTTATGAGCAAGCACAGAGGATAGTAGTAGTAGTGGCCCTGATGAGATGTTGTGTCATGGTGTACTCCCTCAGACCATCTCTCCCTGGGGTTCTGTTCAGTAAAAAGGTAGTTCAAAGAATCAGGCCATAAGTAAATGAAGTATGTGAAACGGTCTCTCTCTCTATATAGTGCAAAATATAACTTGTGTCACATCTAGCACTATTAAGTACAAAGTGCATTTTCTGCACAGATGAGGAGGTATGGTGGCAGGTTGGATGGCAATATGTTGACACTAGAAAGCATTTGTGGATATAGGAGTCCACTGTAGTACAGACTTGATGTTTGTCTGGCCTAGCGATGGTTTAGGTAGGTAGTGGTGTCTGCGCTGTAGTCCATCACTTTGCAGTAGTGTCTGAAAAGCAGTATTTCGCTAATGACTTTGATGTCTTGTATCTCAAGTGTTTTCTTGAGGATGGATTAAGTTTTTCTCACAGGATAAGAATATCTGGTTCCTGAGTTTCCCTCTGGAGTGTTGGTCTCACAGGGGAGTAAAGTAAGGTTCCTGGTTCACTCCTTCTCTCTGAACAGAGTCTCCTCTCTCTCTGTCTCACTAGACTGGAACTCCCCCTCACAGCCTGAAGGAGGACAATTGCACTCCTACCAAAAGGGGAGAAACAGGGTGGTTATCCAACCATCACCTCCCCTGCTGGAATAAATGTCATAACATCACATTACATAACATTGCATATAAAACATGAAACAATTGCAGATACCCCCATGTCTGGGGTAAAGCACAAATTGTGGGAAAAAATAAAGTAGAAAGACTCCACCCATAAACCCATGAAACCAGAAGTGGTTATGGAAGATTAGCCACAGCCATAGACTAAGTTGGAGAATGTGTTAAAACTATGGGAGACACAATGTAGTAAGGAAAACAATGTCTATAATCCAGAAGTTTCCTTATATTGGAAGATTTGTGGCTTTTGTGGCCTAGGGCACTTTTATATGGGCTGGTGATTGGAAACGAACAAGCCTTGGGCCCCATGTAAAGATGCCTCTGATCATCCAACAGATCAGCACATTTGTTTATTGGGTTATCACGCTAAAAATCATTGATCATTGTCAGACTAAAAGCAAATGAATACTGTATGGGGATGAATGATCGTGCTCATGATTGCTCATCCCCATACTTATGATTTCTGCACATAAGTGACACTTATCTATCAGCATGCTGAATTAGATCGACATTCTTCAATGGGAAGCAATCTCAAATTTTTAAATGCTTGTTTGTGACTGCAGCTAACCCTAATCTCTGTTCCTCCCACCTCACTTGCAGAGGCCTATGAAGCTGATATTGAACATGGAGCATTGTTTGGTGGATTCTCTGTATAGCTTATATCGCTGACCCTGCATGTATATTGTAGCATTACAACATATATTCACATATAAGCATATTGGGATTTTTGTTGTAATTTTCAATTATAAAATGAATGCATTATAGAGATAAGCATATTTCCAAAATTTTGATTCGGTCTGATTGAAATAAAAAACAAAAACAAACTCTGGACAAATTTCAGTTCTAACAAATCAATTTTCCCATGTCTAATATAGTACTTTATCTGAATTATTTGGCATTGAAAAAAGACTGCTATCCATGGTGACAAAACTTTGTTTTATATCACTGTAATATATATATATAAATATATATAACTTGAAAAAGATAGGACTGCACTCCAGATAAAGTGAAAAATCAGTGGAGCTTTATTCACCCATAACTTTGGCAACTTTGCGACGTTTCGGCTCACAAGAGCCTTCTTCCAGCTGGAAGAAGGCTCTTGTGAGCCGAAACGTCGCAAAGTTGCCAAAGTTATGGGTGAATAAAGCTCCACTGATTTTTCACTTTATCTGGAGTGCAGTCCTATCTTTTTCAAGTCGTATTGTTGGGGTATTGCCGCTGCCCTTGGGGATTTTGCACCCGACTCCTGGTGGTGCTCCCGCTGGATTTTCTTCAATTCTATATATATATAGTACAGACCAAAAGTTTGGACACACCTCATTCAAAGAGTTTTCTTTATTTTCATGACTATGAAAATTGTAGATTCACAGTGAAGGCTTCAAAACTATGAATAAAAACATGTGGAATTATATACATAACAAACAAGTGTGAAACAACTGAAAATATGTCATATTCTAGGTTCTTCAAAGTAGCCACCTTTTGCTTTGATTACTGCTTTGCACACTCTTGGCATTCTCTTGATGAGCTTCAAGAGGTAGTCCACTGAAATGGTTTTCACTTCACAGGTGTGCCCTGTCAGGTTTAATAAGTGGGATTTCTTGCCTTATAAATGGGGTTGGGACCATCAGTTGCGTTGAGGAGAAGTCAGGGGGATACACAGCTGATAGTCCTACTGAATAGACTGTTAGAATTTGTATTATGGCAAGAAAAAAGCAGCTAAGTAAAGAAAAACGAGTGGCCATCATTACTTTAAGAAATGAATTGGGAAAACTTTGAAAGTAAGGGCTATTTGACCATGAAGGAGAGTGATGGGGTGCTGCGCCAGATGACCTGGCCTCCACAGTCACCGGACCTGAACCCAATCGAGATGGTTTGGGGTGAGCTGGACCGCAGAGTGAAGGCAAAAGGGCCAACAAGTGCTAAGCATCTCTGGGAACTCCTTCAAGACTGTTGGAAGACCATTTCAGGGGACTACCTCTTGAAGCTCATCAAGAGAATGCCAAGAGTGTGCAAAGCAGTAATCAAAGCAAAAGGTGGCTACTTTGAAGAACCTAGAATATGACATTTTCAGTTGTTTCACAATTGTTTGTTATGTATATAATTCCACATGTGTTAATTCATAGTTTTGATGCCTTCATAGTCATGAAAATAAAGAAAACTCTTTGAATGAGAAGGTGTGTCCAAAATTTTGGTCTGTACTGTATATATATATAAATATATATATATATAATATATATATAATATATATATATATATATATATATATATATATATATAAACCATATAAATAAATATAAATATATATATACACTGCTCAAAAAAATAAAGGGAACACAAAAATAACACATCCTAGATCTGAGTTAATTAAATATTCTTCTGAAATATTTTGTTCTTTAAATTGAATGTGCTGACAACAAAATCACACAAAAATAAAAAAAATGGAAATCAAATTTTTCAACCCATGGAGGTCTGGATTTGGAGTCACACTCAAAATTAAAGTGGAAAAAGACACTACAGGCTGATCCAACTTTGATGTAATGTCCTTAAAACAAGTCAAAATGAGGCTCAGTAGTGTGTGTGGCCTCCACGTGCCTGTATGACCTCCCTACAACGCCTGTGCATGCTCCTGATGAGGTGGCGGACGGTCTCCTGAGGGATCTCCTCCCAGACCTGGACTAAAGCATCTGCCAACTCCTGGACAGTCTGTGGTGCAACAGTCGGTTGGTGGATAGAGCGAGACATGATGTCCCAGATGTGCTCAATTGGATTCAGGTCTGGGGAACGGAGGGCCAGTCCATAGCATCAATGCCTTCGTCTTTTTTTTTTTTTATAAACAATTTTTATTGATTTTTTGAATAGATAAAACAAAAAGTAACAAAGAGTAACATTTACAGTACATTACTGAGAAGCATGAGACTTCCTGATGCAACAGGAAAGGAGGCAAATATGCTTTGATACATCAAAGATCAATAACCACGACCCAAATGATGTTTGGTACAATAAGAGGCGACAACAATATAACTACTTTCCGATATGCATGGGAATAAAAGAAGGAGTACTTCTGAGATTTAGGAAGATAGATGTGTTTGGAGGGGAACCTATTAGGTGAAGTTTCTATATTTCCTCCAGGCTGCCCAGGTGACTAAGAATTTTTTTCTAGTACCTAATTCCCAGTTTGACAACTCCTCCAGGGGTTATAATTGATCGACTCTATTAATCCATTGGTCTAAAGCAGGGATTTCCGGTGAACGCCATTTGGTAGGGATCAAAAGGCGTGCAGCAGACAATAGGAAGGATAGTAAGCCAATACGGTTATCAAATCTAGATATACCTAAAGAAAGTAGTGCGAGGTCTGGCGAACATGGGGCCTTTGAACCGCAGATGGAATTACTTAGTTGGAAGATCTGATTCCACCATGTTAAAAGCGGAGGGCAACTCCACCAAATGTGTATGAAGGTACCTTTTTCTGAGCCACATCTCCAACACCGGTCTGATGCATCTGGATATATAAAGGCTATTTTTTCAGGAGCTTTGTACCATCTTGTCAAGATCTTGTAACCGTTTTCCTGAACACGAACACATCTTGATATTTTATGAGGAGTGATAAGCATATAATCAATTTCTGTCACGGAACCATGAACCAGACCTACAACAAGGGATAAGTGAAAATAAGAAGGCTTTATTGAAAATAAAGCTGTAAAGCAAAAGTCCAAACGGATGGCGAAACCGAAGCAGAGTCTTTGCGAAGCCAGAGGTCAGGAACCAGAAGGGTAGTCAGACGAAGCCAGGATCAGGAACCAGCAGGGTAGTCGGACGAAACCAGGATCAGGAACCAGAAGCAGCAGCAGTCTAGAAGCATGTGAACACAGGAGGACCAAGCAAGGAACTGAAGCCACAGACCTCCTATATATATGAGCTGGGCATCCAGCTCCTCCCAGTGGGAAGGAGGAGCCGCAGGGTGGGAGGCTACAAGAAGCCCAGAAACCAAGATGGCCGCCAGCACATGTCAAACGAAGGAGAACAGCAAGAAGGTAAGACCATGACAGTACCTCCCCCTCAAGGGCCCCTCCTCCGCGGAGTAAAGAACGGTTTCTGAGGGAAGCGTGCGTGGAAGGCTCGGAGCAAGGCAGGAGCATGGACAGGCGGAGGGAACCCAGGAACGCTCCTCTGGACCATAACCACGCCAATGGACCAAAAACTGCACCCGACCGCGGACCAGGCGTGAGTCCAGGATATTGCTCACCTCATACTCCTCACGATTACCCATTTGGACCGGACGAGGCCGAGGAACCGAGGAAGTGAAACGATTACACACCAGTGGCTTCAACAGGGAGACATGAAACACGTTGGAGATCCGCATGCCAGGAGGAAGCGCAAGGGCATAGGCTACCGGGTTTACCCTGCGAAGCACTCGGAAGGGACCAACAAAGCGAGGCGCCAGCTTGGGAGTGGGCACTCGAAGGTTGAGGTTGCGGGTGGACAACCATACACGGTCTCCGACCTGGTAGGAAGGAGCAGGCGCTCGTCTGCGATCAGCCTGGAGTCTCTGGCGCTGCGCAGAGACCTCAAGGGACTTCTGGATCAGTACCCAAGAAGCACGTAGGACGGAAAGGTGATCCTCCACAGCCGGAATATCCTGGGGAGAGAATACCTCCGGTAACACGGCAGGTTGGAACCCATAATTGGCCATGAAGGGAGACGTCCCAGAGGAAGAGTTCACTGCCGTGTTCCTGGCAAACTCAGCCCAAGGCAGGAGGTCAACCCAATTGTCTTGGTGATCGGAGACATAGCAACGAAGGAATTGCTCCAAGGCCTGATTGGATCGTTCTGCGGCCCCATTGGACTGAGGGTGGTAGGCCGAGGAGAAGGAGAGATGAATCCCCAACTGGGAGCAAAAGGCGCGCCAGAACCTGGACACAAACTGACTCCCCCGATCCGACACAATCTCCTTGGGCAAACCGTGCAACCGGAAGACCTCCCTGGCAAAAATCGTGGCCAACTCTTGTGCAGAGGGTAACTTCTTGAGAGGAACACAGTGGCACATTTTGGAAAACCGATCCACAATCATGAGAATGACCGTATGGCCTCGGGATGCAGGGAGGTCCACAATGAAATCATCCCCAGGTGTGACCATGGGCGCTCCCCGGTGGCTATGGGTTGCAGAAGGCCCAACGGAAGGTGCCGAGGGGACTTACTCTGGGCACAAACGGAGCATGCCGCTACATATGCGGCGATGTCAGAACGTAGGGAAGGCCACCAGAACAGACGTGAAACAGCCCAGGACAGCTGATTCTTTCCAGGATGCCCCGCGGTCTTGGAGTTATGGTAGGTTCGCAACAACCGAGTGCGCAACTCCTCAGGCACAAAACATCTGCCGTTGGGTCTCCCAGAGGGAGCACCAGATTGAGCCGCCAAAATCTGCTCACCCAGGGGAGAGGTCAGGCTGGTGCGAATGGCGGCCAGGATCTGATTCGGAGGTATGACCGAAGTCGGAATCGACTCCTCCCTGGACAGCTCGGAGTACTGCCGTGATAAGGCATCCGCCCTGATGTTCTTGGAACCGGGTAGGTAGGAGACCACGTAATTAAAACGTGACAAGAACAGAGCCCATCTGGCCTGACGTGGTGTCAATCTCTTGGCCTCAGAAAGGTAGGTCAGATTCTTGTGGTCCGTGAGGATGAGGACCGGAACCACCGAACCCTCGAGCAAGTGCCTCCATTCTTTAAGGGCCTGCACGATGGCCAATAACTCCCTGTCACCAATCTGATAGTTGCACTCCGCGGAAGACAGTTTCCGGGAGTAAAACCCACAAGGAAGCAGAGGACCCTCTGGTGTTCTACGCTGAGACAGAAGGGCGCCTACTCCCGTCTCAGACGCGTCCACCTCAAGGACAAAGGGCAACCCAGGGTTGGGATGCGACAGAATCGGAGCCGACACAAAGGCGGACTTTAGAGCCTCAAAAGCTTGGATGGCCTCGAGCGGCCAGACCTGGGAATTACTGCCCTTCCTGGTCAGATCCGTGAGAGGCTTGGCTAGCATGGAAAAGTCCCTGATGAACTTCCGATAATAATTGGCGAAGCCCAAAAAGCGCTGCAGGGAACGAAGACCACTGGGCTGGGGCCACTGTAAGACAGCCGAAACCTTCTCAGGATCCATGGAGAACCCCTCAGCGGAAATGATGTAACCTAAGAAGGTTACCTGGGATCGGTGAAATTCGCATTTCTCAAGCTTACCGAACAGCTTGTTCTCTCATAACCGTTGCAACACTCGTCTGACATCCAGAATGTGGGCCTCCATGGATTCAGAATATACCAAGATGTCATCCAAATAGACCACCACACACTGCTGCAACAGGTCACGGAAAACATCGTTGATGAATTCCTGAAAGACTGCGGGCGCATTGCACAACCCAAAGGGCATAACCAAGGATTCATAATGACCGGTCCTGGTGTTAAACGCGGTCTTCCACTCATCGCCCGCCTTGATCCTTACCAGGTTATATGCCGCCCTCAGGTCGAGTTTGGTAAAGACCGTGGCCCCTTTAAGGCGGTCGAACAGCTCGGAAATCAAGGGTATCGGGTAAGCGTTCTTGATCGTGATGCGATTGAGACCCCTGTAATCGATGCAAGGCCTCAACTCACCGCCCTTCATTTTCACAAAGAAAAATCCAGCCCCTGCCGGGGACGAGGATTTGCGAATGTGTCCGCGTGAAAGCGCCTCCCTCACGTACTCCTCCATGGCCTCATTCTCCGCTACCGACAGTGGATAGACTTTGCCACGAGGAGGAACGGCACCAGATTGTAACTCTATGGCACAATCGTATGGGCGGTGCGGAGGTAGGGCAACCGCGCGCACCTTATCGAATACATCCCGGTACTCCTCGTATTCAGGAGGCAACAGAGAGTCCGAGGAAGTACACAGCAACTTGACAGACCCATGGATGCAACTAGCCCCACACTGCGGTGACCACGAGAGGATCTCGGCCGATCTCCAATCGAAAGTCGGATTATGCTTCCGGAGCCAGGGGTACCCCAAGACCACCGAGTAGTGTGGAGACGAAATAACCTGAAGGCAGACCGACTCTCTGTGAACGGCACCAATGGCTATCCCCACTGGAAGGGTCTCATGAGTCACGTGTGGCGGCAGAAGGGGTCTGCCGTCTATCGCCTCAAGAGCCAGTGGGGAACCTCGAGCCTGCAGAGGAATGGAAATGGCGGCAGCGAACACATTATCAATGAACAAACCACCAGCACCAGAGTCCACCAACGCCTGGGTCGTCACCGAGCCCCCGACCCAGGAGAGGACAACAGTGATCAGTGGTTTGTCAACACGGGAAACCGGGGACGAGGAGACTCCACCCAAGATCTGCCCCCGACAGGATCTCAGGTGCGAGCGTTTCCCGGACGGTTCGGACATGCCAACCGAAAATGCCCACCGAGACCACAGTACATGCATCGGCCCTCGCGTCTCCGGAGTACCCTCTCCCCCTCGGACAGGCGAGCAAACCCCAGCTGCATGGGTTCACCCCCAGACAAGTCATCCCCAGGAGGCGTGGGAGGAGAGGGAGGCACGGGTGGGACAGCAAACGTAGGCGCCAATCTGTTAGAAAACCTCCACAGGCTCTCCTTAAAGGAAGGTCTCTCCCTGAGTCTGGTGTCAATCAAAATCAGGAAAGAAATAAGAGACTCGAGCTCCACTGGTAGGTCCTTAGCTGCAACCTCATCCTTCAAGGCATCCGAGAGACCATGAGAGAAAGCAGCGACCAGAGCCTCATTATTCCAGCCCACCTCTGCTGCCAGGGTACGAAACTCAATGGCGTATTCAGCTACGGATCGTGAACCCTGTCTGATGGACATAAGGAGCTTCGCAGCAGAGGCAACACGAGCCGGCACATCGAATACCTTCTGAAGAGAAGCAACGAAACCGGAAAACTCGGCAACCACCAGATTGTTGTTCTCCCATAAAGGGCTGGCCCAGGCCAAGGCCTTGTCCGAGAGCAGCGAGATCAAGAAGCCCACCTTTGATCTCTCAGTGGGAAAGGCATGTGGCAGCAACTCGAAATAAATGCCCACCTGGTTAAGGAAACCTCGGCACTGAGTTGGCTCTCCCCCAAAGCGCTGTGGAAGAGGGGCAGAACCGGTCATACCCCGAAACACCGCAGGTGCAACAACAGGTGTCGGGGTAGACTCTGGCGCAACAACCGGAGCGGCAGTAGGAGCGGGCCCAGGAGCGACAACCGACCCATCGGCAACGGGAGCGAAATGAGCCGTGCGTTCAAGCAGGGTTTGCAACGCCACAGCGAACCGACCCAACAGGTGATCCTGCTGATCAAGTCTGGCAACCAGCGTGGGTAGCGAGGATGGCCCTGTACCGTCAGAATTCATGGCTTGGTCCTAGTGTCACGGAACCATGAACTAGACGTACAACAAGGGATAAGTGAAAATAAGAAGGCTTTATTGAAAATAAAGCTGTAAAGCAAAAGTCCAAACGGATGGCGAAACTGAAGCAGAGTCTTTGCGAAGCCAGAGGTCAGGAACCAGAAGGGTAGTCAGACGAAGCCAGGATCAGGAACCAGCAGGGTAGTCAGACGAAGCCAGGATCAGGAACCAGCAGGGTAGTCGGACGAAACCAGGATCAGGAACCAGCAGGGTAGTCGGACGAAACCAGGATCAGGAACCAGAAGCAGCAGCAGTCTAGAAGCATGTGAACACAGGAGGACCAAGCAAGGAACTGAAGCCACAGACCTCCTATATATATGAGCTGGGCATCCAGCTCCTCCCAGTGGGAAGGAGGAGCCGCAGGGTGGGAGGCTACAAGAAACCCAGAAACCAAGATGGCCGCCAGCACATGTCAAACGAAGGAGAACAGCAAGAAGGTAAGACCACGACAATTTCTTTCTCAGAGAATTTTTTGTCCAGATCTCTTTCCCAATAACCTATGAATGCGGGTTTAGTTTTGATGTAGGGTTCAATACGTTTTTTGTAGAGAAAGGAAATCAATTTGGGGGGGTATTTGTTAATAGATATCAAATTTTCAAACCAACCGGCGTGGTGTTTCTCGGGTAGAGAACGGGCGTGAGTAAGTAACTCCGATTTAAGATAGTTACTGACGAGAAATCTAGGGGGGAGTTTCAAAAGGGAGGTTAAGTCTGCATCTGAAGGGACGCATCCATCTTTGTCTAGGATATCTGATATGAGGGTGTTAGAATTTCTTAGATGGAGAGGGAGGGAAGGTCTAAGGTCTGAGGGGGCTAAAGAGCATATATCTTTGATATGTAGGAGAGGGGCCAAGGAAAGCACATCCCTATAGTTGGATGAAAACCAGTTCCAGATTTTTATGGTAGTATTAATCATAGGATTAGACATCCGAGGAAGAAGATTAAGAGGTTTCCCTGACAAAATAAGAGATCTAAGAGAGGAATTAAAATTGGCGTTTTCTGTGGTGATCCATAATTTGTTAGGAGGGTGGTGAATCCAATCAATAACTCTATTCAGGTGAATAGCTTTCATATAAAGCTCTGGATTAGGAAGGCCTATACCCCCATGACGTTTGGCTTTAGTAAGGGAGGATATTGAGATTCTGGGTCTTTTTTTTTCCCATAGGAAATGGCTTATAAGGGAGTTGAGTTTCCTGAAAAAGGAACGGGGAATCCCTATTGGGAGAACCTGGAGAAGATACGTAAGTCTAGGGATTATAAGAGACATCACCATATTTTTTCTCCCAAACCAAGAGAGAAAGTGACCATCTAATGAATCCAATTGAGCGGCGATAGAGGATAGAAGGGGGGTATAGTTTAACTGGAATAAGTCAGGAAGATGGGCATTGATTTTAATTCCTAAATATGTGATAAGTTGGGTGGACCAGTTAAAAGGTGAGTTTGTTTGGAGTTGTTTGATAGTCGAAGGGGATAAACCTGTATGTAGAATCTGTGACTTATGGGGGTTAATTTTAAAGTTGGAGAAAGAACTAAAGATGTCAAGTATTTGAAGAATCTTAGGCATAGATGAGATAGGGTTGGTTGTTAGCACTAGAAGATCGTCTGCGAAAGCAGCTAGTTTACATTCATGGGGACCTATTTTTAATCCATGGATAGAATCTTCTTGTCTTAGAGCTTGTAAGAGGGTTTCCATGACTAAAACAAAAATAAGGGGGGAAAGGGGGCAGCCCTGTCGGGTTCCATTTTTAATTTGAAAGTATTTAGAGGAATGATTATTTACTAGGACAGAGGCGGAAGCGTTATAATACATGGCAAAGATAGCGTGAATATAAGGGACAGGGAAATTAAATTTTTCTAGGGTAAGTTTAATATAGGGCCAGTCTATCCTGTCAAACGCTTTTTCAGCGTCAGTACCCAGGAGTACTAGGGGTAATTTTTTGTTAGATACAAAGTAAAGGGCGTCTAATATTTTGGTGGTGTTATCCTTTCCCTCTCTCCCTTTGATAAATCCCACTTGGTCGGGATGTATCAGATCGGGAAGGATAAGCTGAATTCTATATGCGAGCATTTTAGCCAGAATTTTCAGGTCAATGTTCAGGAGGGAGATGGGCCTGTAGTTAGCGCAAATGGAGGGGTCTTTACCCTCTTTAGGGATAATTGTTATTACCGCTCTTGTCATGTCAGAGGAGAGAGGGAGGTTTAAAAGGGTATGGTTATATACTCGAATGAGATACGGGGCTAGTGTATTACAAAAAGCAGAGTAATAGGTTGTTGGGAGTCCGTCTGGGCCTGGGCATTTGTTTTTTGGGAAAGATTTTAAAGCTTTAGTAAATTCTATGAGGTCAAAAGGTTTAGAGATATCTAATCTTTGTGAGTAGGATAAGGATGGTAATTTAAGGTTATCTAAAAAGGATTTAGCTTGAAGAGGGGAGCCAGTAGGTGAGGGAAGATTATAAAGATCTTTATAAAAGAGTCTAAATTGTTCAGCTATGGAGTCAGGGGGGAAAAGTTGTTGTCCTTGGGGCGATTTAATCGACGTAACGTATCTGGCGTTTTTTCTTCTCTTTAAGCGATTCATCATGAATCTAGAGGCCTTATTGCCGTGGGCGTAGAATTTTTGTTGGGATGAGAGGTAAACTTTAGCTGATTTTTTATTTAGTAGATTTTTAAACTCTGATCTAAGGGACGATAGCTCAGAGAGCTGATGGGGGTCTAGAGAGAGTTTATGGAGAATTTCTAAAGAGTGTATACGTTCTATTATGGAAGAAAACTGTTTGTCTGCCAGTTTCTTCAAGTAGGAGCCTTTGCTTATGAAATGGCCACGAATGTAAGCTTTGTGAGCATCCCATAAGGTTTGAGAGGAAATTTCGGGGGAATCGTTTTCTCTAAAGTATTGTTCTAGAAGGGAACTGAAGTGGGCTAAATGTCTATCGTCGCTCAATATGGATTCGTTTAGTCTCCAATTAGATGGCTTACCATGGCCCGGTTGAAGATGGAAGGAACAGAAGACTGGAGCATGGTCGGATAAGGTGATGTTTCCAATCAGGGGGTCAGAAGATAGATGTAAGGAATCTTTTGAAACAAGGATGTAGTCAATCCTGCTGTATGAATGTCCTGGGGTAGAATAGAAAGTATAATCGTTAGTGGTAGGATTCATGCATCTCCAAACGTCTAACAAGCCTAATAAGTGTAGTCTTTTTTTCAGTTTTTTAAGGAGTTTGAGAGAAACTGAGGATTTCTTAGAGGAAGTGTCAGATGCAGGGTGCAATGCTAAATTGAAGTCACCTGCCAAGATGACCGCACCTTCTCTGTTATTTTCCAATATGTCGAGAGCTTCTAAGAGCCAGGGGACCTGATTGTAATTTGGAGCGTATATATTCATCAAGGTAAACATTTTGTGGCCTATAAGTCCCTTAACTATGAGATATCTCCCCTCTGTGTCCGCAATATGCGTGGAGTATTGGAAGGGGACATTCTTCTTGAAACCAATGCTGACTCCCCTAGAGGCCGCCCCATCCGCGCCACTGTGGTACCAAATGGGGAATCTAGAATGGGAGAGATCTGGAAATTTCCCTTGTTTGTAGTGACTTTCTTGTAGGAAGATGATTGAACAATTCTCTTTCCCCAATAGGGAAAGGACCTGGGACCTTTTAGAAGGTGATCTCAAACCCTTCACATTGAAGGAAGATATCTTAAAATCAGTCATGGATCAACAGGTAAAGGGGGATGAGGGAAGATAGTGGCGGCCTCCAGAGAAGCCAGGGGTCCCAAGTCAGTTAAATTACAGAACAATAGAAAAATGTACCAGGCCTTCAGAATGTACTGTGGTAAAGAATAACATGGTGTAAACAAACAATAACACCTAAAACAGGGTCGCTGAAAGATATATAGGCTAATTATCATTAGTAGTAAATAACAAGCAGTTAAATATACAATAACCGTCGTATCAAGGGGGGAGAGAGGTGTAAACCTCAATTATATTAACCTGCTGGTGGATAACAGTATGAGTAAATGCAGAGACCGTTAAGAATTAAGAATTCAAGTAGATAAGAGAGAGAAGGGGGGAGGAAATTTAAAGAAAGGGAAGGGGGAAAATGGGGTAAGAAAGAGGGGAGGGGGGAAGGAAGGGGGACTAAGGTAGAGAAGCAAAGAAGAGGTTGCGCAATTTGGATGACATCAGAGAGTATTAAGCATTTGATAAGCAATCAATACTATTGAAAAGACCATGCGATTCTTTTTGTGGTCAGGAGACTGCTTCTTTTCTTGGCTCTATGCTGCTTCGGGGTGCCGACTTTCTCCCAGGGTGTCATCTTAGGGAGGTCCGGAAGAGCTGCAATATCTGAGACGGAGTCCCAACAGGCAATGTCCAGAGGAGGGGAGTCCGTAGAAGAGAGGAAATCTTGGAGGTCATCATAAGAGGAGATCCTGAAGAATTTCCCTGAGAAGTTGAAGGAGATCCCAAAGGGGAAAGTCCATCTATATGGAATTCGTTTATTCCGGAGCAGGTCGGTGAGTGGCTTTAAGAATTTTCTTTTCTGTAAGGTGACCGGCGCTAAATCTTGATAAATAGAGACCGGGTTATTTTCAAATGCAATATTAGTTAAAGATCTGGCCGCTGATAGGATTTTTTCTTTGTCTCCAAAGTTTAGGAGACGGCAAATGATGTCTCTGGGAGGCTCATTACCTTTAGGCTTGGGCCTTAATGCTCGGTGAGCTCTTTCAATAATCATTTGCGAGAGGTCCTCGCTTCCTAGACTCGAGGAGGCAATGGTTTTGATGGCCGGAATTAAGTCTTCATTAGCGACTGTTTCAGGGATTCCTCTGAATCGCAGATTGTTTCTGCGACTACGGTTTTCCTGATCCTCCAGACTTACATAAAGGGCATTAATATGGTTCTGGCATAAGGAAAGGGATTGCGCCATAGCTGAACTGTGTTCTAATGAAGCTGCTTGTGTGGATTCCAGAGCTTCGACTCTGTGGCCTACATGGAGAATCTCCTGTGTCAGGCCCGCCAACTCTTGCTTCAGAGGGAGTAACGCTTCAGCTAGAGCCTGCTTAATGAATCTCCTGGACACCGGTAGGTCCCGGGATGTGTTTCCCTCTCCGGCCTCACTTTCTCCCTCTGACTGACCTTCTTCTCCGCCGTCCGGAGCACGGTCGCTTGTCAGCGCCATCTTGGATTCTTTGGCTTCCGCGCCTGTACTTTGTTTTTTCAGGAATTTAGCCATTCCTGAGTTCGGGTTTATGGCTTTAGGGATGGCACCGGTGTCGAGGTGTCTCTGCCCTCCTATTTTGACCATGATTCGGGTCTCTGGGGCTTATGTTAGCTAAAATCCCAGCAGGTCTGTGAACGGAGCTCAGCGAGACACAGCCATTCAGCTCCGGCGCTAGCTCCGCCCCCATCAATGCCTTCGTCTTACAAGAACTGCTGACACACTCCAGCCTCATGAGGTCTAGCATTGTCTTGCATTAGGAGGAACCCAGGGCCACCCGCACCAGCATATGGTCTCACAAGGGGTCTGAGGATCTCATCTCGGTACCTAATGGCAGTCAGGCTACCTCTGGCGAGCACATGGAGGGCTGTGTGGCCCTCCAAAGAAATGCCACCCCACACCATTACTGACCCAATGCCAAACCGGTCATGCTGGAGGATGTTGCAGGCAGCAGAACGTTCTCCACTGCGTCTCTAGACTCTGTCACGTCTGTCACATGTGATCAGTGTGAACCTGCTTTCATCTGTGAAGAGCACAGGGCGCCAGTGGCGAATTTGCCAATCTTGGTGTTCT
The DNA here is from genome assembly GCF_905171765.1 of Bufo bufo. Classification (NCBI taxonomy): domain Eukaryota; kingdom Metazoa; phylum Chordata; class Amphibia; order Anura; family Bufonidae; genus Bufo; species Bufo bufo. Next base: position 561,145,729 of record NC_053392.1, on the reverse strand, counting down.
CTGCCAAATACCAAACGTCCTGCACGGTGTTGGGCTGTAAGCACAACCCCCACCTGTGGACGTCTGGCCCTCATATCACTCTCATGGAGTCTGTTTCTGACCGTTTGAGCAGACACATGCACATTTGTGGCCTGTTGGAGGTCATTTTGCTGGGCTCTGGCAGTGCTCCTCCTGTTCCTCCTTGCACAAAGGCAGAGGTAGCGGTCCTGCTGCTGGGTTGTTGCCCTCCTACGGCCTCCTCCACATCTCCTGATGTACTGGCCTGTCTCCTGGTAGCACCTCCATGCTCTGGACACTACGCTGACAAACACAGCAAACCTTCTTGCCACAGCTCGCATTGATGTGCCATCCTGGATAAGCTGCACTACCTGAGCCACTTGTGTGGGTTGTAGACTCCGTCTCATGCTACCACTAGAGTGAAAGCACCACCAGCATTCAAAAGTGACCAAAACATCAGCCAGGAAGCATAGGAACTGAGAAGTGGTCTGTGGTCACCACCTGCAGAACCACTCCTTTATTGGGGGTGTCTTGCTAATTGCCTATAATTTCCACCTGTTGTCTATCCCATTTGCACAATAGCATGTGAAATTGATTGTCACTCAGTGTTGCTTCCTAAGTGGACAGTTTGATTTCACAGAAGTGTTATTGACTTGGAGTTACATTGTGTTGTTTAAGTGTTCCCTTTATTTTTTTGAGCAGTGTATATATATATCAGCAAATTAAAATACCACACATTCTCTAAAGCCTAGTAACTCTGTAAATTTCCCACCATGCATTGCATTCCACCTTTATCGGTTTATTAGCACAGATTTAAAGGATTTGTGTCATGACCTTTTGTACAATGGACGATAGTTTTAATGATCCCAAAGAGATTTCACAGTTGACGCATTGTAATTGCATATGAGCTTTGGAGACCCTTTATGGCCTTCTTAAAGTCTAATACATTAGTTGCTGTAAAAATCTTCTTGAAATGATAGATATATAAAGTGGAAATGTATTCCTAGAGGACTATGCCGCAGTGGGGACAGTACTGAGCCTACATACTCCAGTTCATGCAATCTTGTTTCTTAAGTGTGTAGATTAATACTTAAGAATATTAGTCTTCATTGGTTTATTCACATGATCCTAAAATACAAGCTCTTTAGAAATGCCTAGAAACAATATACTAAATAGCAAATGAAATTCTCAAGGACTAGGTATTATTGCCTTGGGTTAATAAATGATGTAAAGTAGTATACAATCAGAGTTCAATTTGTCAGTACTTGCTTTTTTATGCAATTGTAAATGACTTTACTGAGGTTATCAATCCATATGGGGGCATACGTAAGGTCTATATTTAATGTCTTAGACTTAGAAAATCTATTCAATTCTATAAAATTGTCTTTAGTACGGCTAATGAATGGAAACATTCTTGATTTTATTCTGAGGATGAAAACATTTAAAGTGGCTCTGTACTTTTAATGAGGTTGTCTGAGTCATAAAATTAATTCATGATGACATCATCAGTGGCAGTTATGAGGGCATACTATTTATGTCATGTCACAGTTGACATCATTTTCAACACAGAGACAAACCTGAAAGAATTAGGACCCATGACACAAGGCAGTTCACAAACGTTAAGGTTAAGTATACTGCACTTCTTTTCTTATGTTGGATATCAATATTCAGGTTTCAGAAAAAGATAGTTTATCTCTGAGTTCCTCTTAAAAAGCTAATGGTATCCCTAGAATGTGTGATCATCGTGGGACCTTCACTGATCTAAGCAATGAAGGGGCTGTGGTGCTCAAAAGAGTAATTTAATCAGGCACAGCTCCACATCCGCCAATGTATTGTGCCTACTATTGCAGAAGAAATGTAGGCAGTGTATGCTCACCGATTTGTCTCCTCTCCAGACTGGAATTATCATCCTACCCATTGCTTCACACTGTGTGCTCCTGCAGGCAACTCCTTCCTGCTTCCTGTGTAAATAGGGCTTCCCCTATGGGAAAGTGTGTGAGCTATACTGTAGGTATTTATCTTGTCTAGTCCTATAAACTTGTACTGCAGAATTGTTCTGACCTCCCATACTGGATTGACCCTGTGTTGCCTGTCTGGACCCTGTCTGATCTCCATATTGACCCTGTGCTGCCTGCCTCACCTATTGCCTGACTACCATATTAGATAAACTCTGTCTCTCCTGACCTCATCTTGTACACTAGTCATGCTCTTTCCTGTAGCCTTAGAACCATGAACTGTTTTTTCTTATCCTGGGTTATCAACCTCTGAATCGAGATTACTTATAGAGGTAGTGGCTTGATGGTCCCTGCAGCAAAGCACAGATCCCCAAAATGGAGTAAGTGTGAAAACCAGGGGTCCACTTGCAATGTCCTCTAGAGTAGTCCCAAGCCAAATCTGTACAGTAGTCCAAATCTACACCCACTACATTAAAGCAGTGAATGGCTCAGAGCTGCCTCTGAGCTGTAATATCAGACACTATGTTCAGATGAGAGTGGTACCAAGCAAAATCATCAAAAGTGCCACTGAGCTCTGGAGCCTCTTCTTTGTCATAACTGCATGGGATTCTACGGGCAGATCTACACTTATAACACGTTGTTGGTATACCTTTGGGACATGCTGCCAATCTTTAAAAGTAAGGATATGTTTTCCAGCTTTTCCAGATTTATATGTCTTTTCACATATATAGTAGTGGAGGAATAGCTGAATACACAGAGACAATGCTCAGGATGTGTTGTACAGTCGTGGCCAAAAGTTTTGAGAATGACACAAATATTAGTTTTCACAAAATTGCTGCTAAACTGCTTTTAGATCTTTGTTTCAGTTGTTTCTGTGATGTAGTGAAATATAATTACACGCACTACATACGTTTCAAAGACTTTTATCGACAATTACATGACATTTATGCAAAGAGTCAGTATTTGCAGTGTTGGCCCTTCTTTTTCAGGACCTCTGCAATTCGACTGGGCATGCTCTCAATCAACTTCTGGGCCAATTCCTGACTGATAGCAACCAATTCTTTCATAATCACTTCTTGGAGTTTGTCAGAATTAGTGGGTTTTTGTTTGTCCACCCGCCTCTTGAGGATTGACCACAAGTTCTCAATGGGATTAAGATCTGGGGAGTTTCCAGGCCATGGACCCAAAATATCAACGTTTTGGTCCCCGAGCCACTTAGTTATCATTTTTGCCTTATGGCACGGTGCTCCATTGTGCTGGAAAATGCATTGTTCTTCACCAAACTGTTGTTGGATTGTTGGAAGAAGTTGCTGTTGGAGGGTGTTTTGGTGCCATTCTTTATTCATGGCTGTGTTTTTGGGCAAAATTGTGAGTGAGCCCACTCCCTTGGATGAGAAGCAACCCCACACATGAATGGTCTCAGGATGCTTTACTGTTGGCATGACACAGGACTGATGGTAGCGCTCACCTTTTCTTCTCCGGACAAGCCTTTTTCCAGATGCCCCAAACAATCGGAAAGAGGCTTCATCGGAGAATATGACTTTGCCCCAGTCCTCAGCAGTCCATTCACCATACTTTCTGCAGAAGATCAATCTGTCCCTGATGTTTGTTTTTTTTTGAGAGAAGTGGCTTCTTTGCTGCCCTTCTTGACACCAGGCCATCTTCCAAAAGTCTTCGCCTCACTGTGCGTTCAGATGCGCTCACACCTGCCTGCTGCCATTCCTGAGCAAGCTCTGCACTGGTGGCACTCCGATCCCGCAGCTGAATCCTCTTTAGGAGACGATCCTGGCGCTTGCTGGACTTTCTTGGACGCCCTGAAGCCTTCTTAACAAGAATTGAACCTCTTTCCTTGAAGTTCTTGATGATCCTATAAATTGTTGATTGAGGTGCAATCTTAGCAGCCACAATATCCTTGCCTGTGAAGCCATTTTTATGCAATGCAATGATGGCTGCACGCGTTTCTTTGCAGGTCACCATGGTTAACAATGGAAGAACAATGATTTCAAGCATCACCCTCCTTTTAACATGTCAAGTCTGCCATTTTAACCCAATCAGCCTGACATAATGATCTCCAGCCTTGTGCTCGTCAACATTCTCACCTGAGTTAACAAGACGATTACTGTAATGATCTCAGCAGGTCCTTTAATGACAGCAATGAAAAGCAGTGGAAAGTTTTTTTTGGGATTAAGTTCATTTTCATGGCAAAGAAGGACTATGCAATTCATCTGATCACTCTTCATGACATTCTGGAGTATATGCAAATTGCTATTATAAAAACTTAAGCAGCAACTTTTACAATTTCCAATATTTATGTAATTCTCAAAACTTTTGGCCACGACTGTACATCCCATACACTCTGATGACATGTCATTGATTCTCTTGCTGCTCATCATGTCTGTTCTTCATTATGGCAATCTTCATATATAAGCAAACCATTGATAATTTCCTCACAGGGAATATTTTGAGTCATTGGTTTATTGCTTTTGTTTTGCTGAGTCATTCTTGCACTATGTCTTCTTAATCCTATACCTCTAATAAGCAATTATCTTTGACACTCACGGGTGTTATCATTACTTTAGACATTTATTTCTGCATTCTCCTGGCACCAAAAATTTCTAGGTGTCTCTGTTGCCTTTATTTTAAGCTAACCTTTTCATCTCCAAGGTAACAAAAGTAATCTTAGGGCTCTCAAAGAAAATGTGTTGAACATCATTAAAAAAAATTGAGACTCATATATATTGTTTGACAGCAACATGAGACGCTGACATAAAAAACATTCATATACTATATAGTGAAAACAGGTGATACATAGTATCTGTGATCCAACCTTTGTGATTTGTGATAAATGTATAAATAGCTCTTCCTTTTAACATCAATGATGAGAATAAACAAATAAATTGACAAGTCTACAAAAGAACATCTGTTTGAAAAGGCCACCCCCTTATCCAGACCAGATTGCCCATGAGAAACTTTAAAGTAGTTTTCTGGAATTACTCATGTATATCTTGCCTATAAGTTTTTTTTTTTCTTTTTCTTTTTTTTTTGTTCTCACCTTGTAGAGAAATCACTCTGGTTTGTTTCCGTCCTGTATGTAGCACTTCCTGTTGCTGTATCCAACCAAACCCTTGATGCACTTCTCCTTCCTCTGCCATAGGTCCACTGCTCCTAACAGCACCCAGCTAGTTACATATACTCCCCTATCACTGACATGCCCATGGATGTAACATCACAGAATATAAGAAAGAGCTACAAGGACATGGTCATTTCACCTAAGTTCAGAATGGAAGATAGGAGCAATAAAATTACAAGAAATGCATTACAAAATTAAAGCTACCTTCATAAATGACTATTAAAGGATGCTGATGCAAACTGGAAAACTCCTTTAAGTTATACAATATTCTGTATACTGCTCATCTTCTTAGAAAAGATCACCCCCACGAGAAGACCACTTTTTAATATAAATTTATGGGGTCATCTCAAAGAGTTTTCACTGTAAATTAAAGTCATTGCTGTCAATATAACCCCAAAGGATTTTGCATTATATCCTTTTCCTTAATGCACAATTCAGCACAATATTAGCAATTTAGATGCTTGTCAGGGGCTAATATTTATCATTAAGCCAGGCCCGAATCCTTGTAGGGCAAGCTTATCTGGGTTAGGCCCAAACCATTCTGTGCACTCCTGTTCCTCCTGCTTCCTCCCCTTGATTGACAGGGCAGGACTAGATGGCTATGAGGAAACCTGGCTCTGTCTTTCAAGAAGGAGAGGGAGGGGCTGGCAGAGAAAGAAGGAGGAGCAATTGACAACAGAGAGGCTTGATCCACCCTTGGGACACTTAACTGCTCATTTACATATGGATTAAAAGTCCTTTTTCTCCAGAATAAAGCAACTAATCACTATGTAAAAGGTATCATTACATTCAGCAGAGCTATCCCTACAAGACATTGAGCCTGGTTAACAGTGATTTTCCTGGTGAGAGACTCCCTTTAAATTAATTTTAGAAAATATTTAGCAACGATACATTAATTCAAAGGCCTTTTGAAGCATTGAATATAGTAGAATGCATTGTAAATTTCATATTGTTTAAAATAGCAAAGTTGTGTTCATATATCTGTCCATATCAGCCTCCAATCTCAATCACATCTGCAGTGGAAGGATCATCTGAAGTTCAGTGCAAATAACAGATACTGAGATAACCATATGTCATTGTTTGTCATTTTTTTATGCTTTCCATACGATTTTGTGCCACATCATGATCCCCATTTGAAGTTAAAGATCTTGTCTCCTGGCTAAAAAGAAACTCTTTTTCAAAATGTAAAATAAATGAACTTACTAATATGGTTCATTTTTCAAGCTTGCATGGATCATCTTATTTCAGACTTTCTTGCAGTCCTGGAACCTCCCCTTATGCATTCATTATTTGAAACACAGGAAGAAAGCTTCCTCCCCTTTCTTGTGTTTTGGCATGCTTGAGGGAGCTGTCTGTCTGGCTCACTTCAGTAGCTATGCCAGCCCTATTCTCTGTTTCTGCATCAACCAAGATGGAAAAAGCGCATGAACCAGTCAGCTAGCGCCATTCAATCATGTCTCCAACAGAGATAGGAGGAGGAAGCTCCATGCCTGTCAGAATGAATGCAGAAGTGGAGTTTTCAGGGACATGAGAGGGGGTCTGAAATTGGATGATCCACAAAAATTTGAAAAAGCTAATTTATTATACACTTGAAAAATAATTAACAGTTTATTTTCTGCCATCAAACTACTCATTTAATTCCCATTCAATAAAGTTTACAAAAAAATAAAAACAAATGAGTGTATTAAGAAACATTTTATTAACAAAACAATAAATTCCACTTGCTTAGCATTTCCAATAATGGATAAATTGGCCTTGCAACAAAATAAATTCATTTTCAATATCTATCACACAAACACAATAAACTGGCTTTGGGCCTCTTGATTTTGTTTGGGGATGAATTAATTCACACTTTTTTGTTGTTGTTGTAAAGGCAACACATTACAGGGTTGGAAATAAGCCACCTCATCCAGACTTCGTACAGCAAATACATGGGCAAGTGAAACCTAGGTCATATATCATGGTTACTCTTTCAACGACAATGGGACCAGAGACCCTTTGTCGGGTTCATCCTCATTCGACACAAGGGCTTACATAATATGGCATTGAAATGCTATAGCAAGATACATACTTTGATAAAATAGTATAACTAAAAGAAACATTGATAATAAAATATATATATGCAAATATGAAATACAACCATTCGGTAAATGATATTATAGATTAATGTATAAATGATAAGTGTTGGCAAAATAGATGTATACATAGAAAATATCAAACAAAAATTTGATATTTCCATTACCTAAAATAAAATTTGCAATATTTTATAAAAGACTTGTATTTCCTAGCTACCATAACATGTTGAATTTATTAGTTTGGCAAGTCTTATTTGGGTTGTAGTATTTACTGTACATCCTTTTCGAAGACCTAAATTATGGATAGACCTTTCATACCTTATGCAGCACAGCATTAAATAACTCTCTTCCCTGAGTACAGCTGACTTTCAGTGGTGCCCAAGCAGGATTCTTATGATTTGCAGGATAATGTATTTGGTTCCCTCTAATGTGTTGATAAAAGCTACTGATTCCAAGAATTCATCAAAACCCACCCCCTCCCAAAACAAATGTTCCATTAGTTCTAAATGCTTTTCTCAGCCCTAATAGTATTTTTGACCAATGTATTTTGATTTAAAAGCTTCAGAAAACACATCTGGAATCTAAGCATTATGTATCAGCACCAGTAGTGAATAAAACAAGATCTTGCTTTGTTTCCCCCGCTGTTTAAATTAATTTTATATTCCGTCTTCCTGTCTGTAATGTGTGAACATCTATATTCCTCCCAGGAGGCCTTCGAGTGGAACCACTGAGTTCTCTTGAAGTACCCACTTTTAGGTTAATATATTCTCTTTGCATTTCCTTATGAGTAAAATGTTACTCTGAACTCTTTTTTTTTCCCCAAGCAAGTGTTACTCAATACAAAAGAAGAAAAGAGTTTATCTGTTATAGTAAAGAAAAATCTTTAAAAATGGAAATGTCAGATTAAAAAAAAATAATAATGACACATTTTAAATTTAAAAACAAATATAAAAAGTTATAAATTATCACCTGGTATAATCTTGTTTGGCCTAAAAGGTATGTTTAGAATTTTAAAAAACAAAATCAGAAAACAAAAAAATAAAGAAAATAGAAAAAAATAAATTTTAACAGAAAAAAGTCTATCAATAGCAATTTAGATCCAGTTTCTTGTATTTATATGGTATTTAAATATAATTCTAATACATTTTAATATTTTTTTAATTACTGCTACATCAAACATTGTTTGCTCAATAATACATTTTTTAAATGCCTAAATTTTTTGTAAATTTTGTGGCATTAATAAACAGCAAACCCTCTTTAGAGTTAATTGGGTAACATAAAGAATGCCTCTGTCAGTGACTTGAATTTTGTCATTTATTTGGACTGTATCAGATACCTTTACACCTTGCGGCCCAACATACTGTAACTTGGCTGCAGCGGAATGTTGGCTATTGTGCTGTATAATATTAACAATTTTCTTTATTTACATTCATACACATCCCCAGCGGCATACTCACAGGAATTATAACAAAAAAAAAAAATTATAAAAAAAAAATTAGGTAATGGCGGCAATTAACTGAAACACGTCTGTTGTGTCAGACATCAGAAAACTTTCTATACCTAGCAACACTTAGAACATTTAGGTTACCAAAAATGGCTGAAGAGCAGATATATTTTGCATTGTCTATACAACAGGCTATAAAACATCACTTGTCACAGTCCAGAAAGCACATATAGATGTGTTTTATATAAACATATGTAACATATTAAGCGTGCATGAAAATTTTCAATGATTGCATCTATCCCTCTTGTTTTATTTTTGAAAAAGGGCCTTATATTCCGTATTTGTATATTAAGGCCTCCATAGCATACTCTTCACAACCAGAAAGGGGCTTTGTGAAAGTTTTTGCCTTTTTTTTTTAAATACAAGTCTTCAGAAAAGCCAGCATTATGAAGCAGACATGTTTCAATCAACGCTTCTAGGCTCGATGCTGCAAACTACAGTGGTCTGCAACCACGGACAAGTCTTTGCTGGCGTTAGAACTTACTTTTGGAGAGAGTACTAGCACTTTGGCTGTATCCAGAATCATAGGTAGCTTTTTTTATTTTTTATTTTTTTTTACTTCTAATTGTGCCTTAATAGTGGAACGTTCTGTGTGCTCTAAGAATGTTTCACGTAAATCAGCGTCTTTCCAAAAACATTCCAGCCACTTAAATGGTCAGGCAGAGTAAATGAAACACTGTGGATACTTGTAAATCTTGTTTGGCTCCTGTTTCTGGGAAACAAAACCATAATATACTTGTTTATATTTTTTTTCTGTTTGTTTTATACATATTTTTTTAAAAACAGTCTTTCTGTCCCATTAGCATTGCCTGTCTTCTTTTTTTTTGTTATTTTCAATGTGCTTCATAAAAAGTAAATAAGTTTGTTAATTTTATGTCTCAGATAAAATGAAGACTATTTCTATACAGGTGTTCGTTAGGCGGCTGGGATCAGACATAATATTCTTTGTCCTTGTTTTTCTTATTTTTGTTAGAACTTTTAGCACTGCTGGGTTGCTTCTCTTTGATCACAGCCCCATTGGACTGTGCTGAGTTACTGATGTAGTTTCGACTCTCATCCACATGATAGGAGCCTTCATCCCTGTTTCGGTACTTGTACATGGCGTAAAGAAGGATGAGAATGCACAAGGCTGCTGCAGCAACGATGCCGACCACCATGCCAGTCGTACTACTTGATTCCCTGATGACCTCAGATGGTCCAGAAATTTCTCTTCCACCTGCTCTTGTTGGGTTTGCTAAAGAAAAGAAAAGAAAAATACTTGGTTATTATTGAAAGCCATTTTACAAAAAGTTGAACAGAGTAATAAAACAAATAATAAAAAAAATGGGGGGAAAAACTGATCCAATGAAATTCTTCTTCCAGTAAAAATACTAAATACATTTGTATTAAATTTCTCACTTTTACTGAAGGCTTAGCAGTCCTTTAAATGTTTTTGCTGCACACAAGTCTTTGCTCGCCTCGTTGTGCCAGCAGCTGTCATTTAGCTTTTATTTTGTCACTCAGTGTGATTGAAAAAAAAAGGAAAATTTCCATTAACAATGTAGCTTTAAAATGGGAACAAGGCAATGAATTTAAATGCTAGGGAAATCAATGTTCCACCTGCTGGAATGCTTCTCATACAGAGCCTATTTTTACAATTATCTCACTTACCTATTCAGTCTTCCCGTGGAAAACGACTGTTGATTGATGCTACCTACTGCTTTTTCAAAAGAGCTTTGAACTGGCCTGAATAATAGTGTAAACTTGTTTTTGCTCTCAAAGTAGAATAAACGATCCAGTCATGAGCTAATCAGATTTTAAGCTTCCTACTGGGGAGCAACACAAAAACGAATCTGAGAAAGAAATCTTCTCAAAGGGATGAGCTCACATGCTGAAAAAGCTTTACTGCCAAAGTAATGGGCACTATAGCATCAATTTAATGGCCTACCAAAGTGTCAGTAGACGGAAAAGGTTGACTCTTATGTATAAGGGTCCTTTTACACTGGCAAATTTCTTAGTGCAGATATTGTTGATTGTTCTTATTTAAAGAGGTTTTCCGGAAATAATATGTATATCTTCCTTATTTTATTTTTCATTTTGGACTCTCCTGACCCGTTTTCACCATGTAAGCAGATCACTCTGGTTTGTTTCCATCCTGTATTTAGCACTTCCTGTTCCTGCCTCCAACCAAACCCATAATGCACTTCTTCTTTCTCTGCCACAGCTCCAGCACCGCCCCTAACGGTTCCCAGCTAGTTTATGGCAAATCTCACCCTGATAGTTACATAGAAAATCCTCTATCACTGACATCCCCATGGACACGACATCAAGAAAATAAGACAAGGCTGCATGGACATGGTCATGTGATCACAGCCCAGAACAGAAGAAAGGATCAATAAAGGTAAAATAAATTCATTACCAAATTTACAGCTATCTTCATAAATTATTACTTTAAGGATGCTGATGCATATTGGAAAACCCCTTTAAGTACCTTTTTACAAAGGCAGATAGTTGCCTGAACAAGTGGCTATATGGACGATCCTTCACACTTATGATCGTTTTTTACAGCTGTTAATTTACATTACTGTTGGCATCACATATCCTGTTTTCTCTGGGTGACATGCTCCTGACAAACAAGCATTTTTATGCCTGTGACGCGAAATAGATCCAGTTAACCAACAACTAAATGCTAGGTTGTTTGTTGGCTGATCAGTGGGATGTTTGTTCACTCGATCATTGACTCGAGTAGATGGACCTTTAGTCTGCGTGTTAATGTTGCCAGTATCAGGAGGGCAAGCAGCTCCTAGAGGGCCACGTACTAAACTATATAAAGTCAGTCATTTTTTTTTTCCATGCATGAAACTTTCATAGAACTGGTTAAAAGAGGACCTTTCACTAGATTAAAAAAAATCTAAACTAAGTATACAGACATGTAGAGCGGCGCCCAGGGATCCCCCTACACTTACTGTTATACCTGGGCGCCGCTCCGTTCGCTAGTTATAGCCTCCGGTATCTTCACATGTTAGGCTCCACCCAGGGGAACCTGCCGGCGTCTCTTTCTCCCATGCTGTAGCGCTGGCCAATCGCAGCGCTCAGCTCATAGCCTGAGAGAAGAAAAAAACTCTCAGGCTATGAGCTCAGCGCTGCGATTGGCCAGCACTACAGCATGGGAGAAAGAGACGCCGGCAGGCTCCCCTGGGTGGAGCCTAACATGTGAGGCTATACCGGGCGAACGGAGCGGCGCCCAGGTATAATAGTAAGTGCAGTGGGATCCCTGGGTGCCGCTCTACATGTCTGTATAGTTAGTTTAGATTTTTTAATCTAGTGAAAGGTCCTCTTTAAGGCTAATATTGACAGACCAAGGTCAACATCTGCATGTACTGTAGTTTGGATGAGCCTTTTGTCATTGTGTGGGTTTCAACCAAAGATCCAAAGACATAGCACAGGATCGAAACTGATAACCCTTTGTCTTGGTTTCAGATGGGCAAATTATGTTTTAATCCCCACATGTGATCGGTAATAATATGAGCAATTTTTATCTCTGTAGAGTGCTGCATAATACATTGGTGCTGTATATACAATATGCATGGTAGCAAATAGGGGCTTTAAGTATCTTGCTCTGGCTCAGGGTCATCCGTAGTTCCATATTCTAACCATACAAAACAATAGCTGATCTTGGCTAGACCAGCTTCAAAAAATACTGTGGAACCTCATTTAAGAGTCTCAACACAGCAATACAAAGCTCCCTGGAAAACAGTAAGATGCAAAATAATGGAGCCCCAGTCCAGGGAAGTAAAACCAAGCAAAGGGGTGTCCCCATTTTAGAGATCACCAGATCCACCAAATTAAGTGGCCCATGTGTCAAGATCCAGCTCTGTTACAAGCCTTAAGGATGTGATAGGGGGAAAAAAGTTTTCCATCCACAGACAGCTGTTTCAGAGTGTTGCAACTCATCAATGTGGAGTAGGATTCTGGCTAACCAAGAGCAATGACTAGGATACCACTCAAACAAAACAATAGCTAATCTTGGGGAGACCAGCTTCAAAAAATACTGTGAAGCCTAATTTAAGAGTCTCAACAAAACAATCCAAAGTGCAAAGCTCTCTTGGAAACAGTAATATGCAAAATAACCGTGGAGGCCCAATCATGGGTCTTCAGCACAGTGAAAGCCAGATATCCCTCCAGGGAAGGAAAACCAAGCAAAGGGGTGTCCCCGTTATAGAGATCACCAGATCCACCATATTAAGTGGCCCCTAACACAAGTTAATTGTATTGGGATTGTCCACTCCTAAGCCAAACAACCCTTTTAATCCTGGGCCATTAGATACCTTAACCAAGAGACTTGTAGACTCCAATTGCCCTGCACCACCACCCCCATTACACTTCTGTTCTAACATAGCCTTAAAACTGCAGCACTGAATTTTTATTTTTCTTTTTTTGCTACCCAACACTTTTTATTTTACTGAAGGCCATTGTTGCCTCATAGTTTCCTCCTATATTAATTAGACCATCGGAAAAAGTAAATGAAAAATAATCCGAACCCATTTAGCTCTAAACAAATGCATACATAATGAGTAAATAAATATGGTCATGCACTTTGCAGCACAAAGCATTAAATAATTGAAAACTTCATAGTACTAGTCCTGATTCTATTGTCCCTCCTGAGTGACAAGGCCCCAGCTATCTTTACCCGAATAGAAAATTCCTTTTAGAATCAATGCTGTGCTTTATTCAAAAGCTGACATTCTTTGTGTAAGACTTGTAGCTGTTTCTCTGTAGATAACATTTCTATCTTTTTGTGGATCAAAGTTTTTGGTTTCGCTTGCTTTAAGTGAATTACATTTCTTTTATCTTCTGTTTTATTATTGTTTGCCTACGTTTTAAATGAAGCATAAAGAAGTGTCACTCTGGGCTTATCTTGACTGCAGTCTAATGTCATATATGTGTTTCAGCTTCCATTTCACTTTATGTTCTTTTTTTATCACCATGGTTTTCATAACACAGTAGAGAACCAAGGAAATATTCCCCCGCATTAGTCTGCATTTTAACAGAAAACATATCTTTTGTATATTGTTTCCTAAATTTTGCATTGACGCAACTCATCATATACTGTACAAATGGTAGACAGTTGGGGATCCAATATTTCATCTGTGATATCAAATAAAGGGAATGGGTCAGCAGAAAATGACCTATTGTTTAAATGAATTTAAAAAAAATACTAAAATCCTGCAGTTTTCACACTAGGCCTAAATTACTGTATGTCAAGACTTTCTGTTTTATGATAGTAGTAATATGTGCCATAAACACAATAGGGAGACATTTACTAATCTATTTCTATAGGTCACAAATTATGTTGCTTGCCATTTTTGCTGTAAAATGTGCAACTTTTCCCTGCTCACGCCACTTTTAGAAAGTGGTGAGAATAGGGGGCATGGTATAGGTGGGGAATCTGCGGGCCTGGCTTATTCATCACTTTCCACTCTGATTTTTGTTATGGAAAATGGCTTAAATCTATGCAAGCAAGAGGACTGGCGTAGAGTTAAACCTGTTGCATGGCTTGCCAGATGAAGCACCAAACTTATGTAGAGGCCTTCGCCTCTATATAACTTTGTCTCTGCCTCTGGCAATATAGAGGGATTGAGATCAGCTTGGTAAATGCCAGTCTTAATAAGTACCCCCCAATAGAGGAGATCTATAGGAGATCGGTATGCCCTGTTACTTGTGCAGAGGTCAGCGTGGAGTACGTATCATCTATTGTGAATGGTGGATCTATTATGTATATTCATGGTGATAAGTAGAAGAGAAAAAAATAGCCGAGCTCATCTGCACCATTTATGGAAGCACGGAGACTGCCAGGAGCAAGCAGAAGTCCACAGGAAAAAGAAAAATGTAAATCCAGCTGCAGTAATAAGAATAAAATAGCCTTTATTAGTATAAAATCCATGCAGTCACCAAGTCTACGCGTTTCAGGTCTTGCAATGTCATGAGTAAGGGTCCGTGCGAGACATGAAACGCATAGTCTTGGTGACTGCATGGATTTTATACTGATAGAATAATAAAGGCTATTTTATTTTTATTATGGAAGCTGGATTTACATTTTTCTTTTTTTATGTATATTCATGGATCTAAAATTTTATGGTAGGTATATTTAAACACATGAAAGGCACATTAATCTAGAGCCACCAGTCTACTATGGGTGTCAGACCTCTTACATTCCATCATACCTTGCGAAAACAGTATTAGCCTTCAGCCTCACCTGTTTTCACACAATCGTTTTTTTTTTTCTTTCACATTTTGCTTTTACATCTAGCAGGTGGCCTACCTTTATTTAAAGCTTGTCCTTCCTTACCATGCTGAGAAGTTTAATTGGCAATATCATTCTGCTATTATCATTATACAGCAATAATGATCATACGGATGGGTTGGTGGCTATTAAACGACTTGCAGGCAATAATCACAAGGATGCTATTTCAGTAGTTGTTGTAGACTTGCAGTTTTAATCCAGGCGTATGGGATGAGATTAGAAATGCTACTAAGTGAAATACCATATAGCCACATCAGTTATGTGAACATGTACGTCCAGCTTATTGATTTTCTGAAATGTATGTAATGTTTCTGACCCTGTTACTAGACTTTCGGGAAATGTAATGATAATGGAGGGTGATGTAGGGCAATTGCAGTTGCATGCATCAATGGACTACAACTGTAGTTGATAATCATCACATTTAAAGGGCTAATCCCATTTTAGACATTGATGGCATGTCACTAGGATATAGCATCAAAGGGGTTATCCAACACCTATAATGCCCCCCAAAATGCGGGGGTTATACTTACCCCGCTCCCTGGCACACGCGTCACTCCTGATGCCTGCAAGGCCACCGCTGCATCGACCCCTTCGCGTGGATCAACAAGGATCAAAACATCCACCGGCAGGGGGGGAGGCTTAGCCAATAGCAGGCCACAACGGGAACAAGCCTCCTTAGCATCGTGGGTGATGCTAGTGAGGCTCATTCCTGTTGCAGCCTGCTATTGGCTGCCACATCAACCCCCACCCCCCGTTGCAGAATGTTTTGATCCTTGTGACAGGGAGATGCAGCGGTGGCCTTGCGGGCATCAGGAGCAACACGGTTGCCAGGGAACAGAGTAAGTATAACCTGCATGCGGTGCCCAGGCATTTTGGGGAGCGTTATAGGATGGATAACCCCTTTAATGTCAGATAGGTGCTCTCCATCCACTTCTATGGGACACCCGGCTATTTTTGGAAGTCCCGTAGTGGGGAAGGGAGAGCGCACTGCACATTCACTTCCATTCCTTTGGGACAGTTTGGCTGCTCTCCCTGGTTCTGGAAATAGGAGTGGGTCCCAGAAGTGGGACCTGCACCTAACTGACATTGATGACATATCTTAGTGATCTGCCATCAATGTCTGAGATAATAATACCCCTTTAAGTCTATGTCATTTCTTACATGTGTTTATTTTTCTGATATTTCAAGTATATTTAGGGCTCATGCACACGGCAATGAGAAGTACATAGTCCCTGCACACCCATGAACTGTTTTTGTGGAGATGTCCTCTGTGTGCTGCTGTATAGTTCTTCCTCCAAGGCATCATTTTGTCACCTAAATACTTGTAGGGGAAAATACCTCTGTAGCCCTTTTTCACATCAGTGCTTTGAACTATCCTGCCGTAGTTCACAGTTTCTGGCATAAATAATGCTTGGAATCGGCGGAACCCCATTGACTACAATGGGATCGAATGGGAATCCAGATGTTGTCCTGCCTAATGCCAGTTAAATTTCAACATTCCTGAACTTTTTTTTCCAAAAGGGAATAAGCCACTGCAAAAAGTGTCTTACGCTGGTTTATTTCCCTCTTCATATTGAGAACACATGCATGTTCAGCCACACTGAAGAAGTACATTATATGCATGTAAGTGGGGGGGGGGGGGGTCAGAAGGAGTAGCTGTTGGACAGGTATCTAATGAGTATAGCATAACATTTGTGGATGACGTTTGGCATATGTGCCGGTAAAGCTCCCAGTGTATATCCCAAATATGACCATTAGTGCTGAGCGAATGGAAGTTAACAAAGTTGACTTCTATCCGAATTTCAGAAAAAATTTGATTCGTCACAAAGCCGAATTTCCTTGTGCTTCATGGTAACAAATCCATTTTTTATGCGCCAAATCTTGCTCGCTGACGTGAGATGTCACCACGTCAGCACGTGCAAGATTTGGCGCATTTAAAAAAAAATTTAAGATGGCTGTGATGGCCTCTCCGCGAGCAAATGGATGAGTTGAGTATGTATTTTTTTGTTTTTAACCCCTGATTAACCCCTGAAAGGCTTGAATGTGACTGTCAGATGCCATGATCAGCGTTGAACACAGCATCTGAGGGGTTCAATGAAGGGGGTCGCCACGATCGCTGTTCTCCATCATTGCACCCACTACATACATTGGAATGTGATCCGTGATGAAGTAATTTGTGCTAACGTCCTAACTAGTCCTAACTAGTCCTAACTAGTCCTAACTAGTCCTAACTAGTCCTAACTAGTGATGAGCACCTTTCTAGAAATTCAATTTGGGTTGATTTGTCCAAATGGGATGTTTGATTTGATTCAGACTCAAATCAATTCTACCAGAATTTCTCTCTCTCTATAGAAAATATTCTCCGGAATCAAATCACATCGAATTCTGACTCTATAGAATCAGAATATTATTATTTTTTTTAAATATGGGTCAAATTTTGATTCTATAGAATCGATTTCCTCATCTTTAGTCCTAACCTTCCATTTGTGGTACACATCTAGAAAGTCTTCCAATATATACCTCCGGAGAATGCAGTGAAGAACAGAGCCCAACATAGTCTTTTGTGTGATCATAATAATAACAATTATAATAATGCTATTCTTATTGTTATCATTACTCTTCGTGGCCTATCCCGTCATCTGGAGAACATCACACAGAACTTCATTTGTGATGCTCGGTGAATGACAATAGGATTTTGAAGAGATAGACATTGCCTGTCACTGTCTCCTGGCAGGTGGCTGCTGGTTGAGATAGCAGCTGTGCCTGCTACATCTGTATAATTTAAACACAGGAGGAAAAGCGTTGTCAGACATCAAACATATCTCAGCAGAGTTTTATTTTTTATTTTTTTTAGGTGAATGTATAATTAAAACAGGCTGTGCACTTAATACAGCCAATACAAAGCTGAAGCAGGCGACAATCCAGCCAGAATTAGGCTAGACCCTTTCCCCGCGTTGTCCTGCTTCACTTATTTATTGCAGTCTTACAGATGTGGAAAATGTTATTGCACCCATTGGCACATTACAGCATTTGAGAAGAAAAAAAAAAAAAAAAAAGCGTAATAGAACAGGCTGCTTTTCAAAGCGACCTAATGCATTGTTAATACCTCTTTCACCTACTGGAGCATTAAGCGAGTCATTTTGCAATACACCAGTGGGAGCAATAAAGTCTGCTGCATCTGTAAAGGATATGCACTTTGATATTTCGGTAAATCTGGCATGACTTTAATCACGCACATCTTGATTTATTATCGTTATACAGATTACATTGGCTATAAAAGTGATACAATATACAAAAGGTATTCAGTGAGATGATATAGTGTATTTTTGGACATTTGCTGTGAACAAGCAGCAATATCATAGCCTTAATCCCAAGGGTGTGAATCAGTAGAGACAATGGTGTGCGGGACTCCTTCTTTCATAGTATAATTTACTGGATCAGTGTCCAGTGCAGTCTGTGAGGCAGAACATGATAAAGAAATTCATAAAACACCAGAGCGAGAATTCCTGTGTCATAGCTACCCTTTCCATTAAGAACAGCACTAGACATTGGGAAATGTTGCTTAAAGGGGTTGTCTCATCTGGGAGAATGGGGCATATCGATAGGATATGCCCCAATCGTCTGATAGATGCGGGTCCTGTTGCTGGGACCCACACCTATATCGAGAATGGAGCAGGCCTAAGTGGTGGCTGGAGGACTCCAGTCCCATTCACTTCAATGGACCCGACGGAAATAGCTGACCCACCTGGCTCAGGTATTTTTGGCTGCCACATAGAAATGAACGGAGGGTGGCTGCACATGAGGCAACCCCTTTAAATTTAATGTATATAATCCTATCCTCACATATGACTGTCTCTGTAATAAGTGGGAACTTGATAAAAGATGTAGCAGAGTTCATGGGGTACTTTCATCTTAGTCATTAATGGCTGTGACTGGAATACCCGCATGAGCTACCCAGAGATGGCCAGAGTTTTGAAATAGCCTAGTGGGCTGTGCTACACTGTTTTCGAAAGTGATAAGCACAATTTATGGTCATTTGTTACGGCCGGCGTCTAAAATATCGGTCGTAATACCTCTTTGCGCTGGTGCATTATGTGCCAAATTTATGTAGAGGCGCCGGCCTCTACATAACTTAGGCACATTCACCGCCCGCCTAAATCTACGCCACCATCTTTGCTGACGTTTATTTAGACCATTTTCTATGCTTAAAACAGGTGATTGGCTGAAGAGGTGTCTGGGTTGCACAGTCACGTCATTGCAACTGCCATGAAGATGACTCTGATGGCTGAAGTGACAAGGGGTATCTTAAGTGACAAGGGGGTTTATTCAAAAATCTATTTTAGCATATGTTACTGCTGCAGCAGCATTATGCATAAATCAATCTTTAGTTTCTTCACTTACCACTGTTTTCCTTGAGTTTTTCCCTTAGTTACATCTATGTAAACATTTACAATATGAGGACCTTCTCAAGATGGCTCCTCTGCCAGTTCTCTGAGGCCAAAACTGCTTTCCCTAACTTCCCATACACACTTGCTGTAGCTATCAGCTCCCTGCCAGCCTATCAGATTGGATTACTGAGAGACACGCCTCCTCACTCTGAAGCCTAATGCAGGCATGTAGTGTGGAAGAACGCTCCTCTGTCTTATGTTTACACTAAAAGGAAGACAGGCAAGCCGAAGCAACGATATTTTAAGGGAGCAGTGGAAAGGGACAGAGGACATTTATGAAAGCTGTAACCTGGTAACTTCTGGTCACTGCTAACAGCGAGTATTCCGATCTTGGCCACGAATGACTGAGACAAAAATACCCCTTTAAATTTGTCAGTGAACTGTTTTCTTTCAGTTAAACACGCCTCCCAAGTATCCCTCTTTTTGAAGCAAGACCCTCTTTGCTCCTTAAATGGCCCTCTTTTTGACCTGGCAAATAAACGGACATTAATAAACTTAGTAAACTGCTACAGAAATAGTTTTTCTGCTTCCTACCTGTCTATTAGACAATAGAGTATATATTTGTTTTATTATTTGGTTTTATGGACCTTAAAATTACTCTGGTGCTGATATTTAAAGGTGTATTCCAGTAAAAAAAAGAAAAAAAAGCTGCCTCAGGTTTGCACATGCTGTAAAAAAAATTAAAAAAAATAAAACAGAACCTTACCAATTCCTCATCACTGCCGTTCTAACAACCCTTCCTGCTACTGTCTCAACATGGCGGGAAACAGCAGCTACGGCCTGCCTCAGCCAGTGATTGGATATTTCAAACAATGATCCATAAATGTCTCTCTTTGACCATCCAAAAAGTTATTTGGTATTTCTAATTGTATTCCCTATTACAGCATATAGACATCATTGAGATCCCACCTCATGATAACTGCTAGAGAGAAGCGAAGTTCTGAAAATTTTGATTCGGCTACTTTGCCAAAATTCTATTTGTGAAAATTTCCTTTGTCACAAAGCTCATAACTTTGCAGGTGCAATGATAAGGAACAGTGATCACACTGCTTCCCGTCATTGAACCCCTCAGATGTCGCGTTCATCGCTGATCGCGGCATCTGAGGCAACAATTTAGACCTTTCAGGGGTTAATCAGGGAAAAAATAGATAAATACTTACCTTATCCATTTTCTCGCATAGAGGCCATTGCGGCCACCTTGATTGAAGACACCGCATGACATTTCCATATATCACCCCACGCGAGATTTTGCACAGTTCTTGCAATCAAGATGGCCACAGCGGCCTCTTCACGTGCAAAAGGATAAGGTGAGTTTGTATTTTTTTCTTGTTATGTTATTTCAGGAAAAATAGATTAACAACGAAGTGTGAGGCTTTGCAGCGAATCAAATTTTTCCTGGAATTCAGATCAAAGTCAATTCATTTGCTTTCAGTTTGCCCATGGACAGCCATTCCTTTGAATGTCTACATGTAATACTACATCAACTACAATAATAAAGCCTTATTCACAAGTCCATGTCCGTGCTCAAATCCGTGAGCAGGTGGTTAGTGATGCATCTGTGAAGCTGTCCATGATGGATCCATGTTGGGTCCGTGAGTCTATTTTTTGCTGTCCGTGTGCCATCTGTGTTTCACTGACACTGAACAGCTGAAAAATATTTTTCAAATAATCTTTTCCTAATGATCCATGAAACATGGATGCAACACGGAAGGCATTTGTGTTGCATTTGTGGCTTTCACGGACCCATAAACTACAATGGGCATAATGGATCCGTGAACACGGACAAAATAGAGCATGCATTCATGCTAAAAACACGTAAACACTAGTGTTGATCAAGCATCAAAGTGTTCGGGTGCTCGGGTCGAACACCTCGGGATGCTCAGGTGCTCTGCCGAGAAGAGAAGGAGGGTGTCTGGTTCATAAGAAAATGTCAGAAATTGATGGAAACACCGCCAAAATGGTTTGGGAACAACATGGGGAGGATGTCTGGATGCATCTTGGACTCCCAAGTCGCTGCTGGGAACGATGTTGTTCGAGTAGTACGCCACTTTTACAGACTGACAATAATACGCGCAAAATTGAAGATAAAATCGATTTTAGAGGAAAAATTGTTATGAAACATTCTTTCTTATATATTTACTTGTATATAAAAAGCAATTGCTGCCACAAATTACAAGGAAGAGGCACTCCGATACAACCTGTATATCACATAAAGGAGGGCCTCATCCACATTGTTCAGGAAGTGGGATTCCTACACTCATAAAGTCTATGCACTAAGTGAAAGGGCTGCCAAAATATACAAGGAACCAGCACTCCAAAACACTCTTTATTACACATAAAGGAGGGCATCATACACCCTTGAAAAAGTATGATTGATGGCCTGCTGGTGACCCTCAAAAACATTTGGAGCAAGAGCCTGCTGGTGACCCTCTAAAACATTAAGGGCCTGCTGCTGAGCTGACCATCTAAAACATTAGGGGCAAGTGCCTGCTTCTGATCTGAGCATAAAAAAAAATTATGCGCGAGTGCCTGCTGCTTAGCTAACCAGTGAAAAAAATTATGGGCGAGGGCCTGCTGGTGAGCTGACCCTGTAAAATATTATGGTTGAGGGCATGCTTGCTGGTGAGCTGACCCTCAAAAACATTATCTGTGAGGGCATGCTGGTGAGCTGACCCTCTAAAAGATTGTAGGTGAGGGCCTGCTGGTGAGCTGACTCTGTAAAACATTATGGTTAAGGGCCTGCTGGCGAGCTGACCCTCAAAAACATTATATGTGAGGGCCTGCAGGTGAGCTGAGCCTCTAACAGATAATAGGTGAGGGGCTGCTGGTGAGCTGACCCTCTAAAACATTACATGCGAGGGCCTGCAGGTGAGCTAACCCTCTAAAAGACTGTAGGTGAGGGCATGCTGGTGAGCTGACCCACTAAAAAATTACATGTGAAGGCCTGCAGGTGAGCTGACCCTGTACAACATTAGCGCGGGCAGACTAATAAGCATGTTGATATGATGGAAAAAGGAGGAGGAGGACGAGAAAAGAATATTGAACCATATACCATTTTTTGTGGTAGAAGGGGTGCATGAGAATACAGTGTATTCAGTACATTATAAAAAACTAATTTACAGTGCATTTATGTTCAGACGTTTTTGTCTGGTGGAGTAGAGAAGTCAGGTGCAATCCAGGTGCAAGTCAGCATTTTTAGTTGACAGGCGGATGCGCTTATCAGTTATTATGCCCCAAACAGCTCTAAATTCCCGCTCTGACAAAATGCTGGCGGCAGGGCAGGCCAGCACCTCCAAGGCATAGAGCGGAAGTTCGTGCCACTTGTCCAGCTTAGACACCCAGTAGTTGTAAGGCACAGAGGGATCATTGAGAACGCTGACACGGTCTGCTATGTATTCCTTCACCATCTTCCCAAATTTTTCCCTCCTTGTGACACTAGGCCGCGCATCAGGGTGATGGTGCTGGCGGGATGTCATGAAACTGTCCCAGGTTTTGGAGAGTGTTGCCCTGCCTCTGTTGGAACTGCTGCGTGTTCCCCTTGTCTCCCCTTCTTGGTTGTCCAAGGAACTATGTACTCTGCCGCCAGCGCTGTCAGCTTGAAATTTTTGGAGCAATTTTCCCACAAGGACCTTCTGGTGTTGCACCATTTTGCTCGTCCTCTCCACCACAGGAATGAGAGATGAAAAGTTCTCTTTATAGCGGTGCTCGATAAGCGTGAACAACCTGTAATTGGTGTTGTCCAAAATGCTTAAAACGCGTGAGTTACGGGAAAGGCAGCCTAACATAAAGTCAGCCGTGTGTGCCAGAGTCCCAACAGGCAAGACTTTGCTGTCGTCATCAGGAGGATGACTCTCAATCTCTTCATATTCTTCCTCCTCTTCTGCCCATCCACGCTGAACAGATAGAATTAAACTTCCATGGGTACTACCCTCTGTAGCAGAGGCAACTGTCTCCTGCTCCTCCTCCTAATCCTCTTCCTCATCATCATCCAATTTGCACTGAGAAGACGAACTGAGGGTGATCTGGCTATCGCCCTGTGTAATATCTTCCTCCATTTCCACCTCTTCCACATGCAAAGTGTCGGCCTTAAATTGTGAGCAGCGAGCATTTGAGTAGACACAGAAGTGGGATGGTGACGCTGATAATAGCGTTATCGCCGCTCACCATCTGTGTTGATTTCTCAAAGTTTCTTAAAACCTCACAGAGGTCAGACATCCATGCCCACTAGTCACGCGTGAATTTCGGAAGCTGCCTGGAAAGGCGACGACCATGTTGCAGCTGGTATTCCACTACTGCCCTCTGCTGCTCACAAAGCCTGTCGAACATGTGGAACATCGGGTTCCAGCGCACAACAGTCGGTCAGCTGGCAATTGTAAGCGCTGCAGCAGCATTGACAATCCGGCGGAAGCTGTCCATGACTTGCGGAAATGGGCACACACGCGGCGCACCTTCCCCAGTAGCTCAGGGAAATTGGGGTCGATTTTGAGAAACCGCTGAACCACTAAGTTGAAGACGTGGGCTAGGCATGGGATGTGTGTGAGCTTGTGCTAGGCATGGGATGTGTGTGAGCTCCATAGCCGCCACCAAGTTACGGTCATGATCAGACACAAACATGCCTGGTTCTAGGTTGAGTGGTGAGAGCCACAGCTCAGTCTGGTCTCTTATACCCTGCTACAGCTATGTGGCGGTGTGCTGTTTGGCACCTAAGCAGATCAGCTTAAGCACGGCCTGTTGACGCTTCCCCACTGCAGTGCTACACTGCTTCCAGCTACCGACTGATGGCTGAGTGGTGCTGCAAATGGATAATTCTGAGGTGGAAGTGGAGGAGGAGGCTGAGGAGAAGTGGGGGTTGGAGCCATTAACGTAGGTGGTGGCGGAAACCCTGATGGAATTAGGGTCCGCAATCCTTGGCGTCGGTAGCACCTGTGCCATCCCAGGGTACAAACTCACTCTCAGCCTCTACAACGTTCACCTAGTGTGCCATCAGGGAAATGTAGCATCCCTGGCCGAAAGCACTTGTACATGTGTCAGTGGTTAAGTGGACCTTTCCAGTAACTGCGTTGGTCAGGGCACGGGTGATGTTACGGGACACGTGCTGGTGTAAGGTGGGCACGGCACACCGTGAAAAATAGTGTCTGCTGGGGACTGCATAACAAGGGATGGCCCCCGACCTCAGGCTGCGGAAGGCCTCAGCGTCCACAAGCCTAAATGGCAACATTTCCAGAGCCAGTGCTATGGCCTGTTGATGGGTGGCTGGGTATTTGCACTTGCGCTCAAATGCCTGGAGTAAAGACATTTGCGCTGGGACACGGAAGTGGATGTGGTCGCTGATGGTGCTTGCGAAGGTCCAGATGCAGGTTGGGAGGCATCTGGGCCTGCGCCTTCGACAGGAGATTGGCTAGCACGTAACACAGGGGAAGAGGAGGCAGTGATGTGACCTGCAGACACAGATTGTGGACCCAGTCATTCAGCCAAACTATTACGGTGCTTTGATGCCATGTGGCAGATCATGCTGGCGGTGGTGAGGTTGCTACCTGCTTATTTTTGAATGGCGCAGGTTGCAAATTACTATTTTTTTGTCGTCCGCACTTTTCTCAAAAAAGTGACAGACTGCGGAACACCTACTCCTTGGCAAGGGAAATTGCCGCAAGGGGGTGCTCCAGGGAACAGTTGCGGGCCTGTTTGGTGTGGCCAACCTTCTCCCTTTTGCCACCCCACTGCCTCTTCCAGCCAGCACGACTACGGGGTGCACACGTTTGTGTGCAGGGGTTCTAACACTGAGCCGAACACGTGTCATCGGGTGTTATATAGCACCCCATGGCGCGTTCTAGCTAGCCAATCACTGTAATGCCAGTAACCAACATGGCTACGGCATTACAGTGAAGGGCAGTACTTACCTGCACGTTTATTGGCTGCGTAGCAGCCAAAAAATGTGCGGGGAGGAGACTCGAGCATCGCGCTCGAGCACATGCGGTATTCGGATGAATACCGCCATGTGCAGAGCATCGAGATGCTCGAGCCAAACTGGTGTTCGGCCGAGCATGCTCGATCAACACTAGTAACAACAGACTGTGCTAAAATACTGATATCTGAATACACACATTAAAATGAATCGGGACGTGTGCTGTCCGTGAAGAACACATACAGAACACGTCCGTAAAACACTGACACGTGAATGAGGCTTAATACTATAAGAAATTTGCATTCAATGGTAATTGTACGAATCCAGTCCACAGTAAAATCCACATTCAATTATATATATATATACACCCCCCTTCCCCCAGCATTGGACAACAGTATTGTATGTGCTTCATTTGCAGAAGCTAGATCAATATTATACACCATAAACCAGCTAAATAATTTATATACCTTTTCTAGAATCTAGGTTACAATCTCCAAAGGGATAAACCCAATGACTGAATTAGATACACATCTGCCTAAAAATATACCCTGAATGTGCCTAAATATATTGTAATTACAACTCATGAATAAGACAAGTATTTTTAATGTAATTCTTACCGCACAGCACTGTATACGTTCAGAGGTGCAGTGTGATATTTGAGTGCGCAGCAACATAATGATCTACTTAAGGGCACATAAATATTATACAGACAGGATTTATAAGCATCGCTGCAATACATAATTTAGTACATTTTTCCGAATACCTACAAATGAATCCCATAAGGGAAAAATGCTCAATTAAAATGTTATCGTTGCTTCAAATGATAATTGTACATGGAAAACCTTACTATCTTTATATGTATTTCTGATTCTAGTGATATAAGAAAATGTATGTATGGCCTATAAATTATTCCAATCTTATATACAAATGGAATATGCATGATACCCCGTTCAGGGGGAAATACTACATACAGATGATATGGGGAGACTGAAAAGTCCCAAAGGTGACCCTGCTACATAAAATAATACCAGTGCATGTTATCTGTATTGGGACATATTTGTATTATTATTCTGCGTGTGTTATCCTTGTGTAGTGGCATTATACCAGTTTTGGCTGTGCCATCACTGTGGACACGATCCAACACTATGACATCACTGTGTGCATGATCCCTATACTCTAAGATCACTATAGGCAATAATAACCAATTCTTATCACTTCACAGTGTTGGCTATCTATGTACTGTGCCATCATTGTTTTGTGGCATCATTTTATTACTGCACTGTGACATCACTATTTATTAACCCTGTCCTGTGAGATCTATTCAATGTGCTCATTGTCTCAGTACTGTGCTTATCATATCTGTACTGTGACATCACTGTGTCTATTATCCTTAAACTGTGACATCACTTTGTTTATTTTCTCAGTACTGTGATATCACTGTATTAACCATTTACTGTGACATCACTGTGTTCATAATTTATGTACATTATTTCACATCACTGTGTTTATGGTCTCAAAACTGTGACATCACTGTTTGTAATACCTGTCTAATGTGATATCACTGTGTTTATTATCCTTCTATTATCCTTCTATTGTGACATCACTGTGTTTATTCAAGATAGAGAGCCTACCAAAGGTAGCAGATAAAAACAGCCCGCAGTATACTTTGAGGGGCATTAATACAGTGACATAGGAGGTATCACACTAGGGAGTGACCCCTCTCCTTTATCACTGTGTTTATTCTCTCAGTACTTTAAAATTGCTGTATTTATATACCATATACTGTGACATCACTGTGCTCATTATACATGTACTTTGACATCACCATGTTTATTGTCTCAGTACTGTGACATCTCTTTGTTTATTATCATTTTACTGTGACATCACTGTGTTTATTGTCTCAATACTGTGAAATCTCTGTATTTAATATCCATGTACTGTGACATCACTGTGTTTATTGTCTCAGCACTTTGACATCACTGTGTCTATTATCCATGAACTGTGACATCACTGTGTTTATTGTCGCAGTACTTTAACATCACTGTGTTTATTATCTGTGTACTGTGACATCACTGTGTTCATTATCCATGTACTTTAACATCACTGTGTATATTATCCTTCTACCGTGACATCACTATGTTTATTGTCTCATTATTGTGATATCACTGTGTTTATTAACCATGCACTGTAACATTACTGTTCTCATTATTGATGTACCTCACTGTGACATCACTGAGTTTATTGTCTCAGTACTGCCACATCACTGTTTTATTATCTCTCTACTGTGATATCACTGTGCTTATTGTGATTGTACTGTGATATCACTATGTTTATTATCCTTCTGCTGTGACATCACTGTTTTTCTTATTAGGGATGAGCGAATTTCATCTTATGAAGTTCGTTTGCGCTTCGTTTGGTGGTAAAACCAAAATTGCGTTATGGATTCCGTTACCATGTACCTTAACGCAATTCTATGGAGGAATGTATAACGGAATGCCTTTAGAGGCATTCCGTTATTCATTCTGTCATAAAAGAAGTCTATGGCCTGCATAACGGATCCATCCCGTTTCCGTTATGCAAGAGAGGACTTAAAAAAACAACCACTCCATTCATACAGATGATCACAGGATTCCTGTTCTCATAATTTGGACTGGCTTGCGTGCTTAGGAGATGCATTTATATCTTTGTAAACCCCTTTAATATTCCACATGGGAAATAAAAAATAATAATTACATTAGATCTTCTTTAGATAGACAAATATATATTTTTTTCACATGAACATTGATCACATGGTGTTATTTATTCTGAAGAACACCGCTCTTAACCCAGACATTGTTCTCCACCGGAGGGTAAGTGTTGGAATAAATGTATTATGATAATCACATTTGATTGCTGTAATTGATTACCTACCATTTAATTGAAGTTGATGCTTAAGCACTTTCGAAATCAGAGATCAGTGAACAGATCCTGCAGGCGCAATGCAATCTACTGCATGAACCAGCAACATTTAATAAGATTTATGATCAAAACTGCCTCGCCTACTTGATTTTTAAGATCCTGGCAAGCTATAACATTTTATAACTTCTCCTTTCATTTAGTTTTATATTTTTCCCTTTTCTAATAGTGTTCTCAAGATATCGTTTGTATATTTGTAACTTTTTATGGCACTTTTAATAGCTTTCTTTATACCCTTGTTAAAAAAAAAGTAACAGAGATATAAATTTGCAGATTGCTAGGAGGATTAAGAAAATTATATGTTTGACTGGAATTGTTCATTTTTATGATATAGTTGATGATGTCTAAATTGGTAATTCATTGAGTAATACAGTTGTAGGTGACATTATTCGTTTGTTCTTTAAATATGCATGTGCCGTATTTAAAAGAACATTGGGGTGGTATGACACAGGGATTAAAATAATATAAAAGAGAATCCATGTGTCAAATATTGGCCCCGAAAAGTATATTTTAACAATCTATGTTATAAAAAAATAAAATATTGAATTAACAGGGCAAGATGAAGAGTAGGTATTAACTACATTTCAGATTCAACCAACTGTATTGCTCTTAAAAGGTTTTTCTTACCAATGACATTCATAGTGCATATTGTCTGACAAGTGGAGGTCTTACCTGTGAGACATCCCACAACAGGGGTCCCGTGACCTTCCACACACTGATGTGGTCACCAGGTATATATTTTATGGACTACTGCATCTAACTTCTATAAATCAGTGTTATCTCTGCATGCTAACAAGTACAGAAAACAGAATAAAGGAAATGAATAAAAAAGATGACTAACCTAACCCACCTGAGCTTGGCTCACATGGATCAATGTCCTCATCATCCTCACTTGGGCATTCAGCAGAGGCAACCAAGAGGTCATCTGAGCTCTGCAAGACAAATGAGACTTATGTAAAAACTTAATATTCTGTTACGCTTAACACCTTGACATCTGGACAAAAAGGGTGACTGTAATACAATGAGCATAAAAAAACATCTGTAGGCTCTAAAAGATGGAAGATACCATTATGCAAATACATTTCATATTTAAGACAAAAATAATTAGACTTTTATGAACATATACTTTATTCATGGACAACTGAGTGTCGCCTTGGGGAGGAAACACAAATATCTTACCAGTGGAACATCAGCAGATTGATTATGGAAGAGAAGGTGGAGGATCATGCGACTGGTAGGCTTGTAGACGTGTAATTTTTTTTTTAAAAAAGCTTTGTCATTGTGTATATGATGTGTAAATTAATTGCACAGTGTAGTAGAGTCAGGGGGTAAGCAAAGAATGGAAGTTGCCTCGGTTTCTTCTTTTTCAGTATTTTTTTTTTATAAAAGCTGGTATCACAGCATTCACTTCAATTGGGCTTAGCTGTGCCTAGGTCATGTGACCGATAAACGCAATGTCACATGGTCCATGCAAAGCTGTAAAAAGGCTGTGATGATATGGCAAGTGCCAGTGCTTCTCAATCAGCTGATAAATGGGGGTCCTGGGTGTCAGACCATCACCAAGCAGATACTGATGACCTATCTAAAGGATAGGTCACCAGTTAAAAAATAATCTCTAAAAAAAACCTTTAAGAGATGCTTCAGTAGATTTGCTTATGTTTACTCATCTCCTTGTATTTAGTTTTATACATGTATCACAAAGCCCAATTCTACCAGTTCAAATGGGATAGATTATCGAAATAATTGAGTGCTAAAATAAACCTATAACATACCCGATACATGACTAAATACAGTGCAAAAAAACTATTAAAGAGAAACATAAAAAAAAAAAAAAACATTAATACCTCCTATTGTCTCTAAGGGTCAGGCAAGAAAAACTAATTAGACTTGCAATTAGAATTTGAGAATGACAATAATGGAGGTAAATGAGTCCACAGGTTACTTATTCATTACTGTAATAATACATATGGTAGAGAAGGAAGCCCTTTATATCAATCGATAGGGTTTATGTCAGTATCAACTTCCCCACACAGTTCAAATATTTTTATGCAGATTTGCGCTGGCATGAAAAGCGTGAAATCCAAGTTCCTCAAACCTGATTCTGGTCTCTTCAGGCTAATGTCACTTCCAATTTAATTAGCGCAAAGAAAAAGGGAATAATTTGCTAGTTATACATGCTAGATTTAATATACCATGGTAACATTGTAGCATGTCGTTTACCTCAGTCTGATGATTGACAATTCTCGGCTGACATCATTTTGAATAGGACAAAGAATTTTTTTGTCAATTTTTTTTAACAGGTAAAATAATTTCCTATTTTCTGTTACAGCGAGGCTTGGAAGAGTGACAAATAGACCTTGCTTTTGAAAACAAGTCATCATTCCGATGATAATACAGCCAGCACCTTCATATTACAAAGGCAATTTCTTATCCTTTTTTTTATCTCCTCAACACTATCTCAATGAAATATACAGTATCCTCTTGAAATCTGCACATTCAAATTTCTGTTATAAATATTCAAGCATTTCATGAGGTTTTTCATGGCCTTCATCATTGAGGAATACATTCGGCGTCTCGGCGCTACTTAGAAGCTTATTTTATTTAATGACACACCGTTACTACATTGTCTTTACGGCATCTTATTAAGGGAGTAACTCAAGGATAGTAAGTCATAGGCAATAACAACAATAACAATAGTATCAGTCAGTTATAAGATGTTGATACTTTGAAAAAGAGAGTTCAGCGTATTCATATCTACTTTTATGTAATGAGTGCTCTACCACTAAAATATGGGGTCATTTTACAGGATAACAACGAGTAGGAAGACAACATTGCCATATAGAATGAATGCAATAAAATGTCAATCAATATTTGGAGACCAACAGAAGAAAAGTCGATTCAGAAGAACTTTTCACATTTAAAATACTTTTGATTCAGGTAGAATTAATTCATACCCAAATAGAAATTCTTGTCCAGTTTGGACCCAAAGGAAATCTATCTCTAAGTGTATATTTTTTTTTTTACAGATTTTGACTCTCTTTTAAAAACTCAATCAAGAGCCACCAAAGTCCTAGAGCTGTTATCCAGAATATTGATCACACATATCCAATACTTTGAGTTATTGATGAAGATATAAATATGGACTCTTTAAGAGAGCAATATAAAAAATATATCAGTACGTATTGCATGTGTTAAATTTGTCATTACACCTACTTGCCAGTTGATACTGCAGGTACTGTATGACACAACAAGACAATAATAGTGTGAGCAAATCAGCTCATCTCGATCAGCTGCCAAATTCACTCACTCAGCTTCATCAGACTAGGCAGAATCAGGTATGAGTGCCTCTATTATGTACTTAGTGCTAACATTTATTCTACTTGGTCGAGATGAAATTGGTATTGAAAATATAATTCTTTATTTTTTCATTTACCCATTAAATAAAAAAAAATAATTCAAGTGTATATTTGGTCTTTAATGCCTCAATCATTAACGCATATATGGTAGGAAAGGGAGTCCTTATGGCTCAGTATTGTGAAGCCATAGACATTCCACTCTATTTTGTCTCCATGTGTCTCAGTATACGACAATAAATACAACACGTCTATGTACAGTAAGAACACCTTTGGAAGACGCCACAATTGATTCTCATGGAGTCAGTAGGAATCCGTGAGAAAGAACCTCTGGGTGCCTCTAAATAAAATTAAAGGGGTGGTCCCATGAAAAAATATTCTATAGTTTTCAAACCAGTACCTGGATCTGAATACTTTTATAATTGCATGCAATTAAAAATTTAACACAGCTGCTGAGTTATACAATAAAATGTATCCCTATAGCTCCATCTGCTGTTTGTTCTTTTTCTAATTTCTATGTCCATCTCATTAAGGTGAACACACATGTTTAGTGCCATTCTTCAGCTACAGCCAGCTGCAGCGGATAGGCTATGCCCCTGAGAAAGGACACACACCCTGTGGTGCTATTTTGAAATGAATGTAGAAGAGCAATAGGGGCAATGAATGCGGAGATTTCTGGATTCATATGAGGTTCAAGGCTGGTTATAGCTTTGTTACAAAGAGGTTGTTATACATTATATGATATCTCATTTTTTAGATGAATCATGGGATAACCCTTTTAACTCAAAGGTACAGTACATTCCCATTATAATTCTTTGCAATATGGCAGTGTGAATGAGTGCTTAGAAGAAGATTTTTTATATTTTTTTTCCATTTAAGGTCTTTTAAAGTAAGGCTACTTTCACACTCGCGTTTTGGACGGATCCGTCATGAATCTACAAAAACGGATCTGTTACAATAACACAAGCGCATGCATCTGTCATGAACGGATCCGTTTGTATTATCTGTAACATGGCCAAGATGGATCCGTCATGAACTCCAATGAAAGTCAATAGGAGACGGATCAGTTTTCTATTGTGCCAGAGAAAACGGATCCGTCCCCATTGACTTACATTGTGTGCCAGGAGGAATCAGTTTAGCTAATTTTCGTCAATCGGACAGCAAAGCGCTGCAAGCAGTGTTTTGGCGTCCGCCTCCAGAGCAGAATGGAGACTGATTGGAGGCAAACTGATGCATTCTGAGCGGATTCTTTTCCATTCAGAATGCATTAGGGCAAAACTGATCCGTTTTGGACCGCTTGTGAGGGCCCAATACGGATCTCATGAACGGAAAACCAAAATGCGAGTGTGAAAGTAGCCTTAGGTGTTTTTTTCCCCCAAAAAATAGTCCTCAAATGTCTCTTCCATTTGTATTCTGTATCTGTTACATCTCAGGCAATGCTTTTAATATGACCTATTTTTAAAGTCATAAAATGGGCCATCAACATCTAATTTAAGTATGATTCAAATAGCAGAGGTAATATAACAATGACTTCTATATTTTCTGCATTTCAGACACATGCATTTCAGACAACAGGTTACTGATATTACAATTCTGTTTAACCTAGACTTTGTCACCCATGCAAGGTAAGGAAAGGGTGTGGTCAAATTATCTGCCATGGCATACATGATGTTGCATAGGACTATGCTTACTGTATATCAGAGAAGAGCAAATCGATGTGTAAAAATCAAAATTTGAATGAAAAAATAATAATAATTGATTCAATAGAATCACAATTTTTTCTGCTTCCTTTGAATAATTTTTTTCCAGCTCGAGAGAGGAAGAGGAGAATTTTTCAGGCAGTTAAAACATTTTTAATTCGGGTAGAATTGAAAAGTACTTGAATTGAATTTCTTAAAGAGGCTCTGTCACCAAGATCAACCCTATTAAACCATACATACTGCCTGGTAGAGCTCATGCTGATTAAAACTGTACCTTTTCTTTTGTCTGTATGTTAAACGGCTGCAGAGAAATCAGCATATTTATTCAAATGCAAATGAGAAATACAAGCACTCAGAGGCGGGGCTGAATATTCTGAGCACTGCTATGGAACACCCCCTGTGCTCTGCACACGCCCCCTCCCCTTGACTGACAAGACTAGACTTCAGGCTGACGGCAGAGCTGTGTCCTGGTTTATACATATCTACATCTGCTCAGGAAGCTGATATACATATTGTTTCTTTATTTACAAGCAGAATGTATTATTTTAAAGACACTGATAATATGTGTTAGCTTCTAAGTATAGAAAAAAGACATGTATTTTTATTATGTAATGCTATAACTTAGATGTTAAGCAACTGGTTTTGTATGTGAAGATCCCAGGTTTGAATCTTAGCAGAGACTTTAATTATTTTTTTTCTTCCACATTTATCCCATAAGAAAAGTCTATATCCTTATAAGGCCTCATGCACACTGTACAGCAGCGGCGGCATGAAGCGCACGGCGTCATAGCAACCAATGACGCCGTGCGCTCCTGCTGTCAGAAGGATTCCCGGCCGGGTTACCACGGACCGCTCTCGGTCGCGGAACACGGCCGTGTGCATGAGGCCTTATATTGAGAATAATGTTTTTTTGAAAGCTAATAAATATTACTGGTTTCTTCATAATAATGTATTGTGTCTATGAATAAAGCAGTAACAGGTTTTAGAAAAAAAAACACTATTATCAATGTAGTAAGGCCTTCTTCTTCTTCTTCTTCTTATTATTATTATTATTATTATTATTATTACATATTATTTATTATAGTATGGCCTTTTAATATGGTTTTAAATAAATAAATAAATAAATACATATACCTCCCCTGGGATGTCTATATTCAAGGCAGATCACTATACCACTAAGCTCTAACATTACCACATAAAGATACATGTTATTTTATGCTTTTTAACTCATAGCATAGGTGTCTTTAAAATCATACATTCTGCCTGTAAATAAAGCAGTAATATGTACAGTACAGACCAAAGGTTTGGACACACCTTCTCATTCAAAGAGTTTTCTTTATTTTCATGACTATGAAGGCATCAAAACTATGAATTAACACATGTGGAATTATATACATAACAAACAATTGTGAAACAATTGAAAATATGTCATATTCTAGGTTCTTCAAAGTAGCCACCTTTTGCTTTGATTACTGCTTTGCACACTCTTGGCATTCTATTGATGAGCTTCAAGAGGTAGTCCGCTGAAATGGTCTTCCAACAGTCTTGAAGGAGTTCCCAGAGATGCTTAGCACTTGTTGGCCCTTTTGCCTTCACTCTGCGGTCCAGCTCACCCCAAACCATCTCGATTGGGTTCAGGTCCGGTGACTGTGGAGGCCAGGTCATCTGGCGCAGCACCCCATCACTCTCCTTCATGGTCAAATAGCCCTTACTTTCAAAGTTTTCCCAATTTTTCGGCTGACTGAATGACCTTCATTTCTTAAAGTAATGGTGGCCACTCATTTTTCTTTACTTAGCTGCTTTTTTCTTGCCATAATACAAATTCTAACAGTCTATTCAGTAGGACTATCAGCTGTGTATCCACCTGACTTCTCCTCAACGTAACTGATGGTCCCAACCCCATTTATAAGGCAAGAAATCCCACTTATTAAACCTGACAGGGCACACCTGTGAAGTGAAAACCATTTCAGGGAACTACCTCTTGAAGCTCATCAAGAGAATGCCAAGAGTGTGCAAAGCAGTAATTAAAGCAAAAGGTGGCTACTTTGAAGAACCTAGAATATGACATATTTTCAGTTGTTTCACACTTGTTTGTTAGGTATATAATTCCACATGTGTTAATTCATAGGTTTAATGCCTTCAGTGTGAATCTACAATTTTCATAGTCATGAAAATAAAGAAAACTCTTTGAATGAGAAGGTGTGTCCAAACTTTTGGTCTGTACTGTATATATCAGCTTTCTGAGCAGATCTCAGTGTGGTGAAGCTGTAGTACAGAGTGTGTATAATACACATATATGCAGTAGATGTGTATAAGCCAGGACACAGCTCTGCCCTCAGCCTGATATCTAGTCCTGTACAGGGGTAGTTAGAGAGCAGTGCTCAGAATATTCAGCCCTGCCTCTTAGCGCTCTAATTGCTCATTTGCATATGAATTAAATTGCAGATTTCTCTGCAGCTGTTTAAATGTACAGACAAAAGAAATGTACGGTTTTAATCAGCATGATCAGCCCTGCCAGCCAGTATGCCTGGTTTAATAGGGTTGATCCTGGTGACAGGTCCGCTTTAAATGATTCAAATTGGACCGAAACAAATTTTTGAATATTACTATATTTATATTCTTTTAGTGACACATACAGGGTTTTTGTAACCTTAAAAATGCATATTCTTGACAATGTAAAAATTCAAAGTACAAACCTAAGTTGCCAAAGTTAAATTACCTTATTAAAATTAACTTTTATTTCAGATATGCTTAAAAATATATAATAATAATTATGTTAATAAATGATAGATAAGAAAGGGGTATTATTGCTTAGGGCAAAGTACTATATTAGTCACATTAGACAAATCAGAAATAGGGAAAAATAGGATTCCAAACCAAACACAAAAGCATAGGGGTACTCAACTCATTATCCTGTATGTGTGGGATCACTCATGATTAGAAGATCAAAGTACTGTACAATAGTTATCCTTCTTATTCCAGATCACTCAAGTTCAATGTGTCTATCTCAAACAGTGATACAAGTTCAATAATCACTGTACAATATTGCGCAAAACCTTAGACCATTTTGATACAAGGATCAGTTCTGTTGACACACCGTACACAGACTACTATATTTACTAATCCTGCCCAGGCTACCATAGACTTTCTCCATGACACAGTAATGAACTGGCAGAATGTATAATTCATGTACCCATCAATTTTTTTTGTTGTTCTTCATTCAAGTGTTACATTAACATAATTAGAAAATATGAAAAATAGGCAGGAGCGAAATTAAAATCCTGCCCTGTCAACAAAAATGAAGAGAAATGCTTTGTTACTCAAGTAAATATGACCCCATTAATGTTATGGAATGTGTCAACCTTCATGTATGATCCCCTAGATGAGTTACATTCCTTGAATATTCATTTTCACAATGATTGCATTTGTTGATTTAGTATTTAGTATATGTAGGCGTATAGTAGATGATGCATTCTGTAATATTGTGAATAGACCATTATGTTCCACTTACAGTATCACTAGCTTAAATTTGCCCATAAACTTTATATAGCTGTCAGCCAAACATGTCGCTGAGCAGAGTGTTCATGTATTCTGAATTAGGAGTGGGAAATAAACCACTGTCAGACACTGGTGGCTGCTTATCTTTCATAAAAACAAAAGGATTGGGAATGTCAAAATTCAGCTGCCCAATCTTTCTTTCCAGAGACACCAGCCTTTGCCATCAGGGGAAAGTTGGGGCATCCAAAATCACATTAGGTGGTTGGACAGTTTGAGAAAATCAGCAGGTTTGGCTGACAATAATCTAATATGTATGGTTCCATTAAAAGGGTATTCCAGTTACAAGTTATCCCCATCCACAGAAAATGGGACAACCATTTGTTCGGTGGGGTTCTACTGCTGGGACCTCCACTGATCATGAGAATGTGGGCCTCATATCCTGTGGAGCCCACCTGAAATGGATGGAGTGGCTAGTCGGAAAAATGTGCCACTACTCCATTTATTTCTATGGGAGTGAAATAGCCGAGTAAAGTGATTATGATCTGTCGATTTCAATCTGAATCAACAGGGTGATCTGATTTGGGTTAAAATAAATTTGACAGTGACAAAAATCAAAAGAGTTCCAATTGTCTTGTAAAGTTGTCAAGGACACTCTGGAGTATAAAAGAACTCTATGCAACTGATTTTAAGCTATTTAACCCCTAGACATCAATAGTCATCTTAAAGTGACAGCTAGTGATGTATGTATTTTAATCAGGGGCCATTTTAATACATCTTAAAGCCTAGAAATTTTTTATTTTAGGCCACAAGAGTACAGGCCACAAAAATTAGACATTCACCTCACAGAAAAGAACAAGTGATTATGTGGCTGGAGGTACATTAGGCAGTCACTGGATAACAATTTTACTGTAGGCCAGTGGAGTACAGGCCCCAAAATTTAGGCATTCACCTGACAAAAAAGAACAATTTATAATGTGGCTGGAGGTATATTAGATGGTCACTGCATAACAATTTTACTGAAGGCCAGTACAGGCCCCAAAAATTAGGCATTCACCTGACAGAAAAGAAGAAGTGATTATGTGGCTGCAGGTACATTAGTGGGTCACTGAATAACAATTTTACTGTAGGCAAGTGGAATATAGGCCCCAAAAATTAGGCATTCACCTAACAGAATAGAACAAGTGATTATGTGGCTGGAGGTATATTGGATGGCCACTAGATAACAATTTTAAAGTAGTCCAGTACAGGCCCCAAAAATCAGGCATTCACCTTACAGAAAAAAACAAATGATTATGTGGCTGGAGGTACATTAGGCAGTCACTGTATAACAATTTTACTGTAGGCCAGTGGAGTACAGGCCCCATAAATTAGGGATTCACCGGACAGAAAAGAACAAGTGATTATGTGGCTGGAGGTACATTAGGCAGTTACTGAATAACAATTTTACTGTAGGACAGTTTAGTATAGGCCCCAAAAATTTGACATTCACCTGACAGAAAAGGCATTTTATGCCACTGTATATACATAAGACAAGGACGATTCTTTGTTCTGGGTTGTGGCGGATATGTGTGGGCTGGCATGAGAAAATTCAATTACACGTGGTCATCACAGATGTTGAATTCCTTAGAGAGCCATGCCTCATTCATTTTTAGAAATGTGAGGTAGTCCACACTTTCGTGAGCTAGGAGAGTGCGCTTATCTGTCAAGATTCCCCCTGCTGCGCTGAACGTCCTTTTGGACAGGATACTCCGAGAGGGGCAAGCCAAGAGTTCCATGGCAAATTGTGCCAGCTCAGTATTTTGTGGAAGCAGATGTAACGCAGGCCTCAATCAATATTTTGTGGAAGCAGGTATATCAATCCCCTTAATCAGTATTTTGTGGAAGCAGATGTATTGCAGGCCTCAATCAAAATTTGGTTGAAGCAAGCATATCAATTCCCTTTATCAATATTTTGTTGAAGCAGGTATTTTGCAGGCCTCAATCAGTATTTGGTGGAAGCAGGTATATCAAACCCCTTAATCAGTATTTTATGGAAGCAGGTGTATCGTAGGCCTCAATCAATATTTGCTGGAAGCAGGTATATCAATCCCATTTATCAGTATTTTGTGGAAGCAGGAATATCAATCCCCTTAACCAATATTTTGTGGAAGCAGGTGTATTGCAGGCCTCATACAGTATTTGGTGGAAGCAGTTATATCAAACCTCTTAATCAGTATTTTGTGGAAGCAGGTATATTGAACCCCTTAATAAATATTTGGTGGAAGCAGGTATATCGCAGGCCTCAATCAATATTTGGTGGAAGCAGGTATATCAATCCCCTTATCAGTATTTTGTGGAAGCAGGTGTATCGCAGGCCTCAATCAATATTTCGTTGTAACAGGTATATTGCACCCCTCAATCAGTATTTTGCGGAAGCAGGTGTATTGTAGGCCTCAATCAGTATTTGGTGGAAGCCATTATATCAAACCCATATCAGTATTTTGTGGAAGCAGGTGTATCGCAGGCCTCAATCAATATTTGGTGGAAGTATGTATATCAATCCCCTTAATCAGTATTTTGTGGGAGAAGATATATAGAACCCCTCAATCAATATTTGTTGGAAGCATGTATATCGCACCCCTCAATCAGTATTTTGTAGAAGCAGATATATCAAACCCCTTAATCCGTATTTTGTGAAAGAAGGTATATTGCACCCCTCAATCAGTATTTTGTGGAAACAGGTATATAGAACCCCTTAATCAATATTTTGTGGAAGCAGGTATATCACACCCCTCAATCAGTATTTTGTGGAAGCAGGTATATAAAACCCCCCTTAATCAGTATTTTTTTAAAGCAGGTATCTCGCACCCCTCAATCTGTATTCTGTGGAAGCAGGTATATAGAACCCCATAATCAATATTTGGTGGAAGCAGGTATATCGCACCCCTCAATCAGTATATTGTTGAAGCAGGTATATTGCACCCCTCAATCAGTATATTGTTGAAGCAGGTATATCGCAGGTATTAATCAATATTTGGTGGAAGCCGGTATATAGCATCCCTCAATCAGTATTTTGTGGAAGCAGGTATATTGCACCCCTCAATCCGTTTTTTGGGGTGCAACAGGTATATCACGCCCGCTGCAAATAGTTGTTTCAATAGTGCTTGTCCTTATATATACCTCCAGTATCTCAGCAGAACCGAACACAACTGCTGCTCAGTAGAAATACACTATATACTTTCTATGTTAGAAAGTATATTATAGGTATATCTCCCCCCTCAATCAGTTTTTTTGGGGCCATAGGTATATCACACAAGTTGCAATTAGTTATTCCAATAGCGTTTGTCCCTCTATATATCTGCGGTATCGCATCAGAACCGCACACAACTGCTGCACAATACAAATGCACTATAATATACTTTCTATGTTAGAAAGTATATTATAAGTATATCACACCCCTCAGTATATCACACCTATCGATAACACACCTATACAAGTCCTTAAAAGAACTTTTGTGGCCCTATTAGCTAGCGTTTGGTGTCTCTAACAGTATGTTCCTGCTCCACAAAGCAACCTCTCTCTACACTGGCAATACACAGAATGTAAAATGGCATCCAGATCGGGTTCTGTTATAGGGTAGGGGTGTGTCCATGTGCTGAAATTTCTCAATTGGCTGTCCTGTCCCACCTGATGGATGTGTCATGGGTCAAAGTTTGGCGCAATGCAAAAGAATATGGTGCATATGAACATCACCATAGGTTTGCATGTTCGGCGAATCGCGAACGCGCAAAGTTTGCTGCAAAATGACTGCCGGGCGAACTGCAAGGCCATCTCTAGTGAGAGTCACATATATGGCTATAGGTTAAATGCATAGCTGTTGGTGGTATTAACCACTTACCGTCACACTAACGCCGAAAGGCGTCATCTCTGCGGCGCTCCCAGGTCACACTAACGCCGATTGGCGTCATCTCGCGTGAGCCGAGATTTCCTTTGAACGCGCGCACACAGGCGCGCGCGTTCACAGGAACGCATAGTGCACAAGTTCTTCTACAGCCTGCCGGCCGCGATCATTGGCTGGCAGGCTGTAGATTTTTGAATCGACGAATGAAATGGTTATGTCAGACGCTATTTTCAAAATAGCGTCTGATATAACTGCTGCCTGGTCCTCTGGTGGTCCCTTTCGCTTGGATCGACCACCAGAGGACACAGGCAGCTCAGTAAGTAGCACCAAACACCACACTACACATTTACACATTACCCTGTCATTTATTAACCCCTTATTTAGCACCTGATCACCCATATTAGACTCCCTGATCACCCCCTTGTCCACCCCCCTGTCACTGATCACCCCCCCTGTAAGGGTCCCTCATCCCTGCCAGTTAGTTAGCTACTTGCTAGGTAGTTTAGCGCCCAGCCCACCGCACCGCAGTCACTTTTTAGTCGCTGATTAGCGTCATCGCTGTCGCTAATCAGCACTAGTACTATATAGTATCTGTGTGTGATCAATACTGATCGCAATCAGATCTATATAAGTACATTAGGGTCACCTTAGGCTCTACAAAACGCAGTGTTCGCCCGATCAGGCCTGATCTTTTGCGCACACTTGCGTTCAGTCCGCTCCACCGCAGTGACAGAATTTTTTTTTTCTGATCACTGCAAAAACACGGTAAAATCGCTGCGCCGCTATAAAGATCACTTTTGAGCTTTTTGGATCTTTATTAGCGGTCGCAGCTTTACTTCGCAAGCACTCCTTTTTGCTAGGTAGGTTTGCTCTTTTTCCTGGGTAGTCTCAGAGGAATACCCCCTAAATTTAGTGAATCCAAAATGTCAAACAAGGGGTATTCCGCTGAAGAGGCCTACAGGATTCTGGCCCTGATGGATGAAAGCGATGGGGACGCCTCACCCGCTTAATCCAGTGGTTCAGAATATGAACCTGTAGACAGCAGTGGCACTCTAACCGCTAGTGAGGATGACGAGGTAGAGGTCCCTACTACGGCCAGACGTACCCGATCCCATGTCAGGGTTCTGCCTACCCTGCATGATGACCCTCATTTGCAGCAGAGTGGTGCTAGCGCTGATCTTGTTTATGGTGCGGCATACACCAGCAGCGCAGCACACCCTGGACCTTCTACCAGCACTGCCGTATTCCCTGGTGAAGTGGCGAGCACCAGAAGGGCAGTTCCAGCTGGTACGGTGGCACGTGCAGTAACTCCCCTGTCGCAGCCACCGCGTTCACAGGCCCGTAGAACCCCTAGTCTCCCAGAGGTGCTGGCAAATCCCAATTGGCACTCCCCTGCTTCCGCCGCACCCGTATTGCCCCCTTTCACCACCCTGTCTGGATTTCGCGTGGAGACGGCTCATTTAGGATCGGCCCTTCAGTTTTTTGAGCTGTTCTTCACCGCGGATCTCTATGACCTAGTTGCGGCAGAAACCAACCGCTACGCCACACAGTTTATTACCGCCAATCCGGAAAGCTTCTATGCCCAGCCTTACCGGTGGAAACCAGTCACAGTTTCAGAGTTTAAATTTTTTTTGGGCCTTATCCTCAGCATGGGTCTAACTAAAAAAAATGTATTGCGGTCATATTGGTCTAAAGACCCAATACATTACATGCCCATGTTCTCTGCTGCAATGTCTAGGGCACGTTTTGAGGTCATAATGTGCTTTATGCATTTTACGGACAATAGCACCTGTCATCCAAGAGGCCACCTTGCTTATGACCGGCTCCACAAAATTCGGCCCCTCATAGACCATTTGTCATCCAGATTTGCAGATGCGTATACCCCTAATCAAAACATCTGCATAGACGAGTCCCTAGTACATTTTACCGGGCGCCTTGGCATAAAACAGTACATCCCCAGCAAGCGCGCCCGTTATGGGGTCAAACTGTATAAGCTCTGTGAAAGGGCCACAGGCTATACATATCGTTTTAGGGTCTATGAGGGAAAAGACTCAAAACTGGAGCCGGTCGGATGTCCTGACTACCTGGGGAGCAGTGGCAAGATTGTCTGGGACTTGGTGTCACCCTTACTCCACAAGGGGTACCACTTATATGTGGACAATTTTTACTCAAGCGTGGCCCTCTTTCGGCACTTACATCTAGTCGGAATTCAATGCTGTGGCACCGCGCGACCTAGTCGCCGGGGCTTCCCCCAACGACTCGTTAGTACCCGACTTGCACGGGGGGAGAGGGCTGCCTTGTGTGACCAAGAACTGCTCGCGGTGAAGTGGAGGGACAAGAGGGACGTTTACCTTCTGTCCACCATTCACGCAGACACGACTGTCCAAATTGAACGGGCAACTGGAGTCATTGTGAAACCCCTCTCTGTCCATGACTATAACCTTCACATGGGAGGGGTGGACTTCAATGACCAGATGTTGGCTCCCTATTTAGTTTCCCGACACACCAGACGCTGGTATAAAAAGGTGTCTGTATATTTAATTCAATTGGCGATGTATAATAGTTTTGTTCTCTACAGTAAGGCTGGGAGAACAGGATCCTTCCTAAAATTCCAGGAAGAGATCATTTCGGAACTCCTGTATCCAGGAGGGTCCGTGCCCCAAGGCCCTGATGTAGTAAGCCGGCTACATGGCAGACACTTCCCGTCTGTCTATCCTGGTACCCCAACTCAACGTTCCCCAAGAAAAAGATGTCGTGTCTGCAGCAGGGCTGGAATAAGGCGTGACACCAACGTTTTTTGTCCTGACTGTCCTGACCAGCCTGCCCTATGCATAGGGGAGTGTTTCCGCAAGTTCCACACTCAGGTACACTATTAGTGTAGGGATCGCGTGACACAGGACAGGCACACAGGGCTATTAGGGCCCTTTCACACAGAGCTGCTACAAACCTCTCCTTTCACCTGGGACAAAGTGCATAATGTACTTCGCCACATCTCTGGTCGATTTGCGCTTTGCACATTGTCCCATAAGGAAGGAGAGGTTTGTCCTATAAAGGTAAAAAAAAAAAAATCACCGGTAAGC
Organism: Bufo bufo; assembly: GCF_905171765.1. NCBI lineage: Eukaryota > Metazoa > Chordata > Amphibia > Anura > Bufonidae > Bufo > Bufo bufo. The sequence goes on along the minus strand of NC_053392.1, from coordinate 561,101,969 downwards.
AAAAAAGTTATTGTTTTGTTTCAAAAGTTTATAAAAGTTAATGTTAATAAATTTATTGCGTTGCGGCCTGTTTTTTTTTTTTTTTTTTTTTTTTTACCTTCTAGGTGGACCAAGCGATCGACTAGCTGCAGCACTGATGTGCATTCTGACAGAAGCATTGCGCTGCTGTCAGATTACACACAAGTCGGTGTATGCGGCGCTGCAAGACGAGATTTCTCCTCTGCAGTAAAAGATACGTTTGCCGAGGCATATGAGCTGAGGAGGCGGCGGTGTTCATATACTTTGGCAAACACTTTGTATATATAAAAAAAATTAAAAAATCCCGGCAATGATTTATTTATCCACATCGATTGATGTGAATGGAGAAATCTGGTTTGCCAGGGCATACGAGCTAAGTGGGTATGGATGTTGGGCGGAGCTCCTATGTCCTGGCAGACGCCTTTCCCCTCCTTTTTCTTTTTTTGGCAGAGATTTTTTCATCCACATTGATCGATGCGAATGAAGAAATCTGTGCCGTTCATTTTTTCTTTCAGCCCAGAGGCTGAACGGAAAAAAAAAATCTCATTACCCGTATGCTCAATATAAGGAGAATAGCAGAAACTCCTAATGCTGGCCATACATGTAATGATTGCGGAGACCCTCAAATGCCAGGGCAGTACAAACACCCCACAAATGACCCCATTTTGGAAAGAAGACACCCCAAGGTATTCGCTGAGGGGCATATTGAGTCCAGGAAAGATTTAAATTTCTGTCCCAAGTTAGAGGAAAGGGAGACTTTGTGAGAAAAAACGAAAAAAATCAATTTCCGCTAACTTTAACATAAATTTTTTTTTTCTTTGAACTCGCCATGCCCCTCATTGAATACCTTGGGGTGTCTTCTTTCCAAAATGGGGTCACATGTGGGGTATTTATACTGCCCTGGCATTTTAGGGGCCGTAAAGCGTAAGAAGAAGTCTGGGATCCAAATGTCTAAAAATGCCCTCCTAAAAGGAATGTGGGCCCCTTTGCGCATCTAGGCTGCAAAAAAGTGTCACACATGTGGTATCTCCGTTCTCAGGAGAAGTTGGGGAATGTGTTTTGGGGTGTCATTTTACATATACCCATGCTGGGTGAGAGAAATATCTTGGCAAAAGACAACTTTGTATAAAAAAAATGGGAAAAGTTGTCTTTTGCCAAGATATTTCTCTCACCCAGCATGGGTATATGTAAAATGACACCCCAAAACACATTCCCCAACTTCTCCTGAGAACGGAGATACCACATGTGTGACACTTTTTTGCAGCCTAGGTGGGCAAAGGGGCCCACATTCCAAAGAGCACCTTTCGGATTTCACAGGTCATTTTTTACAGAATTTGATTTCAAACTCCTTACCACACATTTGCGCCCCTAGAATGCCAGGGCAGTATAACTACCCCACAAGTGACCCCATTTTGGAAAGAAGACACCCCAAGGTATTCCGTGAGGGGCATGGCGAGTTCCTAGAATTTTTTTTTTTTTGTCACAAGTTAGTGGAAAATGATGATTTTTTTTTTCTTACAAAGTCTCATATTCCACTAACTTGTGACAAAAAATAAAAACTTCCATGAACTCACTATGCCCATCACGAAATACCTTGGGGTGTCTTCTTTCCAAAATGGGGTCACTTGTGGGGTAGTTATACTGCCCTGGCATTCTAGGGGCCCAAATGTGTGGTAACAAGTTTGAAATCAAAATGTGTAAAAAATGCCCTGTGAAATCCGAAAGGTGCTCTTTGGAATGTGGGCCCCTTTGCCCACCTAGGCTGCAAAAAAGTGTCACACATATGGTATCTCCGTACTCGGGAGAAGTTGGGGAATGTGTTTTGGGGTGTCATTTTACATATACCCATGCTGGGTGAGAGAAATATCTTGGCAAAAGACAACTTTTCCCATTTTTTTATACAAAGTTGGCATTTTGCCAAGATATTTCTCTCACCCAGCATGGGTATATGTAAAATGACACCCGAAAACACATTCCCCAACTTCTCCTGAATACGGAGATACCAGATGTGTGGCACTTTTTTGCAATCAAGGTGGGCAAAGGGGCCCATATTCCAAAGAGCACCTTTCGGAATTCACTGGTCATTTTTTACAGAATTTGATTTCAAACTCCTTACCACACATTTGGGCCCCTAGAATGCCAGGGCAGTATAACTACCCCACAAGTGACCCCATTTTGGAAAGAATACACCCCAAGGTATTCGCTGATGGGCATAGTGAGTTCATGGAAGTTTTTATTTTTTGTCACAAGTTAGTGGAATATGAGACTTTGTAAGAAAAAAAAAAATCATCATTTTCCACTAACTTGTGACAAAAAATAAAAATTTCTAGGAACTCGCCATGCCCCTCATGGAATACCTTGGGGTGTCTTCTTTCCAAAATGGGGTCACTTGTGGGGTAGTTATACTGCCCTGGCATTCTAGGGGCCCAAATGTGTGGTAAGGAGTTTGAAATCAAATTCTGTAAAAAATGACCAGTGAAATCCGAAAGGTGCTCTTTGGAATATGGGCCCCTTTGCCCACCTAGGCTGCAAAAAAGTGTCACACATCTGGTATCTCCGTATTCAGGAGAAGTTGGGGAATGTGTTTTGGGGTGTCATTTTACATATACCCATGCTGGGTGAGATAAATATCTTGGTCAAATGCCAACTTTGTATAAAAAAATGGGAAAAGTTGTCTTTTGCCAAGATATTTCTCTCACCCAGCATGGGTATATGTAAAATGACACCCCAAAACACATTCCCCAACTTCTCCTGAATACGGAGATACCAGATGTGTGACACTTTTTTGCAGCCTAGGTGGGCAAAGGGGCCCATATTCCAAAGAGCACCTTTCGGATTTCACTGGTCATCTTTTACAGAATTTGATTTCAAACTCCTTACCACACATTTGGGCCCCTAGAATGCCAGGGCAGTATAACTACCCCACAAGTGACCCCATTTTGGAAAGAAGACACCCCAAGGTATTCGCTGATGGGCATAGTGAGTTCATGGAAGTTTTTATTTTTTGTCACAAGTTAGTGGAATATGAGACTTTGTAAGGAAAAATAAAAAATAAAAAAAAAATCATCATTTTCCGCTAACTTGTGACAAAAAATAAAAAGTTCTATGAACTCACTATGCCCATCAGCGAATACCTTAGGGTGTCTACTTTCCGAAATGGGGTCATTTGTGGGGTGTTTGTACTGTCTGGGCATTGTAGAACCTCAGGAAACATGACAGGTGCTCAGAAAGTCAGAGCTGCTTCAAAAAGCGGAAATTCACATTTTTGTACCATAGTTTGTAAACGCTATAACTTTTACCCAAACCATTTTTTTTTTACCCAAACATTTTTTTTTTATCAAAGACATGTAGAACAATAAATTTAGAGCAAAATTTATATATGGATGTCGTTTTTTTTTGCAAAATTTTACAACTGAAAGTGAAAAATGTCATTTTTTGGCAAAAAAATCGTTAAATTTCGATTAATAACAAAAAAAGTAAAAATGTCAGCAGCAATGAAATACCACCAAATGAAAGCTCTATTAGTGAGAAGAAAAGGAGGTAAAATTAATTTGGGTGGTAAGGTGCATGACCGAGCAATAAACCGCTAAAGTTGTGGAGTGCCGATTTGTAAAAAAGGGCCTGGTCTTTAGGGGGGTATAAACCTGTGGTCCTTAAGTGGTTAAACAACTTCTAAAACAGTTTACTGAACAATTTTTTATGTTTTTTTTTTCACTATTGCAATTGCCTGCTCCTGCCTGCTCATGGAGTTAAGTGATCCTTTTTCTTCATCTTTCCTGTCTTCTGATATGAAAAATGTCTGATGCCATTTTTAGAAATTCATTCAAACTGAATTGCTAAAAATTCTAATTCAAAATTGACCATATTTTTTACACTTTGGGTTGAATCCAATTAATTAAGAATCAATTTGCCAGACTCCACTAATCCGTAATATCTTGTTAATTTTTGAGTTATTATTATTATTTTTTTTTTATAATGGACCATTATTTTTTGTTTGCACTTGTTATTATTTGTCTTTAATCTTTGTAAGTAAGATCTAGCACTTGATGGGTACTCCGCTGCTGAAGATATTTGCGCTGTGCACTGCAGAGCTTTTCAATTTCATACTTACTAAAAAGTACGGTAACTTCATTAAGTCTGAAGTTCAAAGATGTCAAAACTGCAATCCTTACACCTGACTCTCACATATTTTTCCTTTCTTTGAAACTGCAGCTTCAAATCTCTTGAGCCCTGTTTTTGGAATATTAATGGCTTTTTTTTATCCTTGGTACACAGAGTTATAAATATATGCTTCCTGTTACACAATGCTATTATGTACCAAGCACTGATACAGGAGTCAAGAGCCAAACAAGAAGAATTAAACAATGGCAAGCTGCTTCTTTGGAGACATGAAGAATGAACAGGCTAACGTCTTGAAATGCCTCAGCTATGAAAATGTCAAAAATACAAGCTGCTTTTGATAACGTGTGCACTCCTGTGGAAGCAATCACAAATCAATAGAGAAAATGCTAAAATTTGATCAGCACAAATGATGGCTGATGACACAGGAGTAAAGTTTGGCCTATGTATTTTAGTTCTGGGGGATAATATGTTGCATTTTAAAAACATCATATGGTGGCACCTATGGGTCAGTGATGTGGAAACAAGAAGACTCTATGGGTACTGTATAGGGTCCATACTTGCAGCTTAGCCATATGCTTGTACCCTTACTTTTGAGACAGGGGTTTTCCCATTAAAAACATTTATCCGCTATCCACAGGATAGGTGATAAATATATGATAGTTAAGAGTCAGACCACTGGGACCCTCATCGATCATGATTAGAGGGTCCCTGAGTCCTCTGTGTTAATGGAGCAGTAGGGTGTATCTATGATCACTGCTTAATTTACGTAGCAGTCCCATAGAAGTTAATTGAGTGGCGGTCAGGAATGTGCACCATCACTTCATTTATACAGGGGGCTCAGGGACCCCTGTTCTCGAGACTGGTGTCAGTCACAGCCATTAGTCCCTCAGTGATCCAACTTATTTCGCCTAACCATTGGACAGCTGATAAATGGTATTAATGGGAAACCCCTTAAATGTGCAGCTTCATGGCTCAGTGGTAAGCACTGTTGACTTTTAGCAATATGGTTCAAACCGCAGGAAAACATCTACATGAAGTTTATATGTTCTCCCTATGTCCACGTGGTTTCATCCACATTCTCTTCTTTTTCCACCATTCCAAAAGCATATATATAGGATAAATCACTCCCGATGAAATTGACCCTTGCTCTCTTGGGGTCAGGGACTGATGTTAGTAATAGAAGTTCAGCACAGTACTGCAGAATATGTTGGTGCTTTAAAAAAAAACCAGGGAATTTATGTAACCCAATGAGGCACTTTTTCATTATCTCTAAAATGGACACCATACGAGAAAGGCATAACATAATTATTAAACATCTTGAATGTTCTATTATTCTGCTTTAAGCCCAAATAACATAGTTGATAACTGGGCTTGCCAAGCAATACTTTCACCAACCAGCCAATGACAATCTCTATGCAGATAAAGTCAATGAGATTTTCTTTGCACATTAGTACATTATACCATTTTTCAAAATGGTCCAGAATAACAAAATAACCTATAGTCAAAGTTCAACGCTGTCTTGGTATTTGGAGAGCTAATTATGCCAGCGGCCAATGCTCTATTTCTGTTCACGAGCAACTATATTACAAGTGACATCTGCCTTACCAGCCACGTATGTACGAAATGCCAAGCTAAATTTCCAGACCTGGTTGTGTTATATAGTGTACTGTATATTATGCCCTCAGAATGCAGCCAGATGACAGATGAATGATATTAAAAGCCAGAATATTCATGTTAATACAAAAGGTACAAAAATGATAAAAAAAAAATGACAAATATATATATATATATATATATATATTTTTTTTAAGAAACATTTTATTTCCAAATCATGCATAGCCAAGACTAACTTAACATGAATTTAGCCTTGGATTATAGATTATCTAGAAATGTTTATTTTCTTCACCCATTTAATGTTACTTTTTTTTATACCTTTATCCCTCTTTTTCCTGCAAATATCAATGCCAGGATATGGAAGGCTGAAGACAAATTAAAGAACTTTCTATCTGATTAGAAAGAATGATAGCTCTTGCCAGATGTACAGAAAGTGTAATTACAAAAGTTCCTCTCGTTTTTTTTTTTAACCGTCACCTTGATAAATATCTATGTGCTTTTTCAAGTGTAGTTTTACGAGAAGTGTATGTGTGCACATAGACTTGTCTTTACAATCTGCAATAAAGATAGAAAATTAGGCATCTTGAAATGTCACAAGTATTTTTGGTTGATGCTAAATCATTGTAATATAATTTCCACTAAGATTTTTTTTAAATCATAATCGTATAGTTTAGCAAATAGCCTTGAAGATAGTTACACTGCATAAGCCTGAGGGATCAGTTTGAAATAGACTATACTTTAAGAAATGGGATATTTGCTATAGATTTCAGTCATGAGGTAGAAGTGGAAGAGCCAAGATCTGAACTGCCCCTCTTAGAAACCAGTTCTAAACTTATTAGAGGTAAGCCCTATATGCCTTACTGAGAATATTCGGTAACTAGGGATGATTGAATTGGTTCTAAAATTCAGAAATTTGACCCACATTTTTTAAATAATTGGGATTCTATCAAATTTGAATTTTGTGAGATTTGATTGAGGAAAATTAAGAAGAAAGAGAGTGGAGAAAGAGAGTGAGGAAGAGATGAAAGAAAGACTGTTCCAGACAATTTGGATTTGAGCAGAATTTATTTGATCCCAAACTGAATTGCAATGGGTGAGTTGGCCAAATCGGACCAAAGTTGAATTCTAAGAAGTTAGCTCATCTCTTGTGGAAACTTTTGAACTGCATAAGTCTACATTGGCCCAAATTATGTCTTGTTTGAAGAAACACTAAGGCATATTCCATTCCTAGCACCCAACTCCTTGCCAAAGAAGTTCTTTTTTTGCAAAAACTATTGCTTTATCCCAATACTAATAATGAAGGCCCCCTCAATGGAGACACTTGTCCCTGCTCCAAGGCTATGCATGTTAGACCTTGTTGACCTTAATCTATAATAATTTGACATAACATGCTTTTATCACTCGGCATGCGCTTTCTCCCATTTATAATAACTGGGGTGAGGTAAAGTGGTTATTATACTACATATCGAACCAACACGGTTTCGTAATTCCATTGACATTAACTACATCTCTCAGCAAATGTTTGCACACTATCTAGCTTTCATACAGCCAACAAAATCAATACAATCCATTAGCATGGATTTGAAGGGCAAGTGAGTACTAGTGCCACAATTATATATTCTCTTTTTTCTATATCTTTCCTCCTTATAGGCATATTTAACATGATATGGTTTGTTTCATGCAGGCACTTTGTGTTTTATAATTGAAGACATTTTAAGAGATTTAGCTATGTGCTTAAACATGTAAGTAATACTAACGTAAGAAGACATTCTTATGCAAAGGATAAAAGCTAAAAAGAAAATGCTTCATCCTGTCAAAAAATGTTCAGATTATTAGAATTCAAAGGATTTTAGCTACGCAGTAATATTCTACAATCTTTCACAAAAGTATAGTAGTAAAGTGCAGTTCAATTTGTTAATGTAGTAGAGTTGAGTGCAACTGATGTCATAGGTGAATCTGACTACATATTACTGATTGGTGAACTAAGTATTGTTGTGAACTTGTGACATCACAGCACTATGTCTGTAGCATGTATGTATGTACAGCAAAACCTATCAAACTACCTAACACCCTGCACTGGAACCTATCAGCTACACTATATTACGATCTAACCTACACTGACTATCTCCCAATAATTATCTGTATTATATATATAAGCTAACTAACTAACTATCTAATGTAATGACTCAGCAAAGCACAGAGCACAGCAATGACACTGCTATCTCTCTCAGAACTGCAAAAAACTGCATAAAATGGCTGCTGGGGAGGTTCTTATATAGTGAGGAGTAGGCAACTTTCCTATTGGTTGCTAGGGTGTCACAGGAGGGACACAGAACTAGGCCTCAAGGCTAGGGAGAGGGAAAAGGTCACCTCCTAGGAAGCCCCTAAACCAGACCCTGACTCCTGACAGTATGTATAGACCCGGAAGGTGGGAAAATACATATGCCGTAAACCTAGACCCTAGGAGCCCTGAAATGACCTAGGTATTGGCAGGAAATGAGACTACTAGTTCTTTCCCAGGTGAATGAACCAGCGTCTCCCTGAGGCCTAGTAACAACAAGCACAGGGGAACAACCAAATACCAAGAGCAGTACAACTTATCTTTTAGAAAATGGATACGCAGGAACACAGGTAAGGTCCACACACCAACTCTTCCAAATCCAAGCAGAGAATATCAACTGCATGGTATGAAGAGTGAGACCAAAGCTCACATTTCAGCACTATATTCTAAATTTTCGAAAATTCTAGAAATAGCAATATTCACGATTTGAATATTCTCTCCCAACACTAGTAGGAATTAGAGAATTCACAGTGAATCAGACAATATTGGAATTTGTAAATATTTGATCAACATCTGAGACTGAATTTTCAGTGATTTGATTTAGGCAAATTTTGGTGAGAGATAAAGAGAGAGAAAAAAATATTAACAGAAAAAGAAAGAAAAAATTAGATATGAGAGAGAAAAACTTCAGAGTGTCATGCACTTAGGCCAATTGAAGCATTTTTGATTCAGGTAGAATCGTTTCAGACACGACTTGAATTTTGAGCAATTTCATCTCTGGTAAGCACAAATACAATATGTGAGATAGATATTTTATTCTTTACCCAATGCTACTTTTAATTTATCATTATGTCTTCACTAAACACCTTCAGCTTTAAAAAATTGGCAAATCTTACCACTTCCCTACATTTCGGCATGCTCCCATAGCAAAATCATATTGGTAGACAAATTGGGGTGTGAATAAAGTCATTAAAACTCAAGCTTCCTGCTTAAGGACAGTAATCAAATGTATTTATTTTCCAAAAATCTGTACATTTCTATCCTATTGAGAGAGTGGTAAATTACCATTTTCTAAGTATCTGGAAAGGGTTTAATCCATGGTTAATAATGTTAACAGGATTAAACTGAATGTCCACATTTTTAGAACATTGTTGATATTAGGTCCAAAAAGCTATGCTAATTAATGTCTTGGTATATATTTGGTCAGAGCTCTATTTGTCTAGTAGAAAACTTCAGATCTCATGCTTAGCTATATATTCAAGTGAAAAAATAAATAAATATATATATAGCTTCCTGTAGTAGCTACCAGAAGGAGCTTGGGGGTTTACTGCCTACTGAATAGGACCAACCACATGACTCCTAAACATAGAATAAGTAAAGATTTCAATGAATAATTATAGGTAATACTGGATCTTTTACTATTAAACGATATATCAATCTGCTTAGCTCCTTTTGCTGAGTAAAATTCTGCTGGCAGATCAGACACAGGTTGCTGCTAAGTCTTAACTCTTTTACAAAAATTCTGAAAAATTAAACAATACAGATAAAAATAATACTGTTGAAAGTATTAAGAGTGAAATTAGCATTTGCAGATATCGAACGTCAATTAAATATGCAGATGAAATCTGCCCACAAAATATGTCCAGGGGATTTCAGTTGGAAATCTGCACAGTAGTAGTTTTTCCATCACAAAAAAAAAAATGTACTTGTTAATGCACACTATAAATTCTGTGTGTGGAATGGGGCTAAAGCTACATGCAGATCTGCGGCATGTAAAACATCAAATGCATTGAATGAACACGGACTCTTTCTATAAATACCATGGATGTAGCAGAGATGTAGTTTCATAAACTTTAGGCATCAGTGGTATCATGATGTCTTATCACAAATTTGAAAAGGACATTAGATGAAAGATATTGGGGGTCATTTATTAAACTGAAAAACACCTAAATTGGGCATTGTGTGGGCAGAGATAGGGCACAGAAGCTGTCTTACATTTGCAGCTGGCGCTGCATGCGCCAAAGTTATGGAGAGGCGGATCCAGCTCCAGCACAGGGCCTTAAATTAAAGTATAACTGTTGCATTATATATTTTTTGACTATTGGATTTTGGTGATTAATATCACCTTGTTGGCCCTGTTTTAAATTTTGATTGTTTAATAAATAACCCCTAAAAGCCACATTTTTGTCCATACAGTGCTGGTCTTCACTAACTTCACTGCAGGCGTCCTATGGATTAACCCCTGCATGACTACATGGCTTCACCAACTTCTCTGCATCCTACAAGTAACCCCTGCATGGGTTCAGTAAGTACAGCCCCCCATAACCTTGTATTAACCCCTGCATGGGTTCACTAAGTGCAGCCCCCATTACCCCAGATTAACCCTTTAGTACCATACATGGCTCTGCTCTTCCTATACATTGTATTAACCCCTTAGACCTACACATGGCTCTGCTCTTCCTATAGTAAAAAACCCTGCAGCACAGTCAGTAAGTTCCATATATACTGTACAATCTGTATACACAGTTCAAAGCAAACATTTGGGAGGGCTCTGGTTACTGGCACTTTTGGGGGCTATTGTTACTGGCACATTTGAGGGGGGTTCTTGTTACTGGCACATGATTGGGGAGCATCTATGGGGGCACATTTTACTGGCACAAAAAAAAATCAAAAGTGGGAAAAAAATCTGTTTTACTTTGTAGTTGCCATATTTTGACCCCTATAATTTTTTTGTAATTATGTGTACGGAGCTGTGTGGGGCTATTTTTTTGCGGTTGCGGCACAATCTGATCTTTTCATTGATACCATTCTGGGGTGTGTATGATTTTTTGATCACCTTCTATTTAACTTTTTTTGAGGAAATGAAGCATCCAAAAATGGCGAATCGGCCATTTGGACACTTTTTTCCGGTTTTCTGTTTACCGTATGGGGAATTTTTAAAAATATTTTTATAGTATGGGCGTTTTCGCACATTGCAACACCCATGATGTGTATTTTTTATTTTTATTTTTCATTTTGGCAAAAGGTGTTTGATTTGAACTTTTATATGTTTTTTCATTTATTTATTTATTTTTTATTTATTTTTTTACACTTTTGTATAGTTCCCATAGGGAACTATAACATGCAATCATTAGATTGCTATTCTCGTACATTCCAATGCAATAGCATTGGAATATATGAGAAAATCACATATTTCCTATGAAGCCTATTGCAGGTTCCATAGGAAATACTATGCAGCAGCCTGGGTTTCATTCATAGAGACCCAGGCTGCAGCAGGCACGCTCCAGCTTTCTGTGTCCAAGGTAAATTGAGGCTCTACAATCCAGCCACTTCCTAAAGTGTATGTAATAGAAGGAGGAGTTGGGCGTGTTTAAGTGGGGAGAGAAATTATTGGTTGAGGTGCAGAAGCTAGTGCATGAGAGGAGCTCAATGCATTGTGGGTAGCGAGGGCAGGCGGGATTAGCCTCAGGGTGAGGGCAGTGGCAGCCATCTTAACAGAATAGTGAAATTGCAGTTTTATGCAGACTGGTTGCTAAGGGCTGAATCTTATTAAATATGGGGTAAGTCAGTCTAATAGTTATTGATTTGGGAATATCATGTTATTAGTAACTACATGTATGAAAATTTAAATTAGAGTCTAAATGTGACAGTTATCCTTTAAGAACGACGTCTAAAACATGGTCTTTAGAAATGTGCCCACATTACTCATACCTTTGATTTTGTCACTTAATATTCACAGACAAATGCAATTTTATACTTTATTTTTATTTTTATACTTATTTGCATGAGTGATCATCCATTTGTTTTGTTTTTTAGCCACATAACATGGTGCCTTTGTACAGAGTGGTAAATATGATGGGAAAATATGCATCTGAATATTTTTTCTTCTATGACATGGCCCTTCCTGTTACGAATTTATGCAATACAGAACATTTTCATCCTCTGAAAACCACTGGGCTTTGCCAGCTGAATACTAATAAGCTAAGTTATTCTACCATAATGAAAATGGAAAGGCTGTGTTCCACTCTGTCTAATTATTGCTAGCAGTGACAAACACGTTTTTAACAGTAGTTTGAAATGAAGTGTCTTTGAATTCCCAATAGTGATCCTAAGAGAGGCTCTCAGACAGTTGGGGAAAAAAAAATCTGCAAGTGTCTGTTCCTCCATCTTCATCTCTCAAAACCTTGCTAATTTCCTTTTTACAATTATAGGATAATATGGCTGACTTGTACTTTGCGCACATGGGTGGCAGCAGCCGTATTTCTGCGTGGGTGGTACATTAGAACAAGTAGCGATATAGCAATGTTCCATTTGTACAGGCATCTCCTAGATTTGTTGTCTGTCATGCCCTGGAGTCGTAATGATGTATTTCAATCCAAGGCAAGTAAAATTTTAAGGAATTTAATGTCTATTTTCAATAAAACAAAAGATTGCAGCCATGGGTGATGAAAATGTCTTTTCTGTCCAAAAAAATCCATCAGTAGAATAGAATAATATATTCTACTGCTTGTGGCAACTCGTCAGCCAGGAGCATAGTTGATGAGGAGTACCGGGGTGACATTACTCATGAATCTTAACTTCACAGTCATAGCTCAAAAGCTCAGTATGTATTATCTAAATTGCTTAGTGTTTCCACATATAGAACAATTTTAGGCATTGTACATACTGTCATGTAGCACGTCTGCAACCTACAGACAGAAAGACTGGTTCACTCTCACCTTTGTTTTCGGGAGGTTTACAAGTGATTATAAAGAGAAAATTCAGAAGAACAATAAGTTCATAGATCATCATTTGGGAATCAAAGGAAATACATGTGTTGGCTGCACAAACTATATACTGTGAGTGAAAAATTGGGATCTATAGGTGTAGAAGAGCTGAGATTGCTACTGAAGACTTTCAAGCTCACCTTCCAATTCATTGTGATGGCCTTTTATGCTGTATGTATAAGGAAAAAGTGATCTTAAAGACGGTATTCCCATCTCAGCCATTCATGGCTAAGATGGAGTGTCAGCGGTGGCCAGGGTTATGGAGACAACCAAGGGGATGCATTATGCTGATTCCATAATTCCCATAGAAGAAATGAATGTAAAGAGTGCAGCACAATGGTGTTTCTATAGCTCCTGAGTTATAAATACAGAGCAGCTCATTGTGCTATGCCAGTTCTCTGAATCCCAGTCACCTCTATAGTAATTACGAAACATGGCACAGCTCGGTCAGCTCTTTCCATAACCCCGCACACCTCTAGCCGTCACCTACAATGGGTATTCTCAATGGTTGAAATGGGAATACCCATTTTAAAGTTGACACTGTGCATTAGAGGGGTTGTCCAGTGTTATCAAGCAGTTTGTTAATGGCATTACAGCTTAAATATCAGACACAACCCATGTATGGGTGTGCTGCTGTTTTAGGAAGAAAGAGCCATGGTTTTCTAAACATGCTCAACCCATATCAATAGGATATGTCCACTGGGTGCTAGGTCTATGTGGGTAATTGCAGGCACTAGCAGAGAGGGATTGATTTCATGAAAGTGGAAATTTGTACCTGGGGCATCACTCCAATTATTAGAATGAAGGAGCTGTGTTGCTCCTCAGAGTATCTCCAGAATGTCCTATTCCCTGTAGTGGGGCTCCAATGTACATAGACTCCAGCATAACATAAACCAGACGGATCCGTTACAAAGTAAATATAGTAAATGCCACAGCACAAACCCGCACACGAACTTCAAAATATGAAATTCACTCATCTCTAATTATGACCACTAAACTAAGTGGCAAAATCAACATGTCACTTTGTTGTTTCTTTGTTCACTTTGCTTGGCTTTTACTGACTCAATGCATGGTCAGTCATTATCTATAATGACCGAATATATAGACCCCCAGTAAAGACAATGAAGATAAAGTGGCATGGTGCTTTCCTAGTAATGCTGCTACTTTGTTTTATTATTTAGTGGGGGTTACAGCACTTGCAATAAGACATTGGTGACATGTCCTGGTGATGCCTCAAAGTTTGGAATGAGACAGTCCCTTTACCGTGATCCCTAAATGACCAGCAAATAAGAGGCCCCTTTAAAATTTTGTATAAACAAAATTTGCAGCCACATGAAAATTGTCACAGGAATAATGCTTTGTTTAAACATTTCATCATCATTTATGGTACCCTGGATGATAAAAAATAAATAAAAATCACTTATAATTCATGTATTTTGCATTGCAAAAACATAAAAACAAAAATCCAATTTCAAGAAAACACGCAAACGTTATGGTTAAAAATGGCTTCGTAGCTCCGTAGTATATTATGTCTCATAAATAATTTTAGAGTCTTCTGCAAAGAGTTGATTTTTCTTAATTAAACTACCCTTGTACACTACAAATAAGAAAGTTAAATTAGCTGGAAGATTAATGTTCTTGGTTATTCAGTAGTGCATGCGATCACACCTGAACTTTCCCCTATTTACTAAGGTGTGACAAATAGCTAGAGTAATTTAACTTATACATTGCCCATGACAAGAAAAACATGCCTGAAAATTGTACTGTAAATTCAAAAATATTGCTATGCTTAAATGAGTAAGCAGTGTATCCTTTTTGCCTAAACAGTCAACTCAATTGTAAGGCTGACTCAAGTGTAAGGCTCATCCTATTACATTTACTATTTTCAAGAACGGTAATAAATAAAGCCAGGCAACCTACTAATAACCTAAAACCCTAGTAATATTTTAATATATAGGTTCATTGATAAACGACACTGACAAATAACCCTATAGAATATGATTTTTTTCTACAACTTCCAATCAATTTAAGAAATAATAGAAAATAGATAAATAACTATTATAATTCATTGGACGCTAGTGACAAAGTATATCAATTAAACCTGTTAATATACTGGGAAAATCCAATATTTCCTTTCTATTTATACCCCATTGTGCTTCATTTTCCTTTAAATGTTTGCAAATTATGTCGCTTCACATGAGCATACTGCACTGCATAAAATAAGATGAGGGATTAGTGACAAAACAATACTAATCAAAGATTAACATATACTTTGTGAGGTGTGAAGTTAAAAGTACTGCTCTGAAATAAAACATGTTGCTTTGCTAATTAAAATGTTTTAAAAAGATAAAAGGTTTTATGCAGGAATCTGCCGCATCAGCACTTTCATCTGGAAATGCGTCACACCACATGTTCAGTACAATTCTCACAGTGCTTCATCTGCTATTTCTAAAATAAACTCTGAGGACTTGGGTCAATATCAATGGAATGAGTGGATATAATATTTTATACTGGCCATTTGTAAAAGACTGCACTGGACTTGTAATAAACTGATACTAGGTCTACTCCTAATAATATACTAATAATACCATAAGGCTTATAGGAGTTCATCATTTACAGTATACCATTATCCTCTTTCTTTCCACAGGATAGGGGATATGTGTCTGATCAGTCAGGGTATGACCTCTGGAAACCCCACTGATCATGAGAACGAGGGTCCTATGTTGGCTATTTTGGAGCAGTAGTCACGCATGTTCACTGCCACTCTATTCAACTATGTGGGACTGATGGAGACAAGTGACACATATATAAGACTGTTGGAGACAAGTGAGACAGCTATAGGACTCTTGGAGACAGCTGCGACAGCTATGGGACTGTTGGAGACAGCCAAGACAGCTATAGGACTGTTGGAGACAGCTGTGGCAGATATAGGACTGTTGAATACAGCTGCAACAGCTATCGGATTGTTGATGACAGCTACGACAGCTATAGGACTGTTGGCGCCAGCTGCGACAGCTATGAGACTATTGGAGCCAGCTGCGACAGCTATGGGACTGTTGGAGCCAGTTGAGACAGCTATGGAACTGTTGGAGCCAGCTGAGACAGCTATGGGACTGTTGGAGCCAGCTGAGACAGCTATGGGACTGTTGGAGCCAGCTGATCAGCTATGGGACTGTTGGAGCCAGCTGAGAAGCTATGGGACTGTTGGAGCCAGCTGAGAAGCTATGGGACTGTTGGAGCCAGCTAAGAAGCTATGGGACTGTTGGAGCCAGCTGATCAGCTATGGGACTGGTCAGGGAGAGCTGGAGAGCAGAAGGGAGAGATATTGTAGAGATTGAAATTGCAATATATATTTTTAGCGCAACCTGCGCTAAATTGCAAAAAATTTGCTAGAGACCCAAAAGACCTTTTAAGGACTATTGTGTGAGGCAGCAATATATACAGTACAGACCAAAAGTTTGGACACACCTTCTCATTCAAAGAGTTTTCTTTAATTTCATGACTATGAAGGCATCAAAACTATGAATTAACACATGTGGAATTATATACATAACAAACAAGTGTGAAACAACTGAAAAAAATGTGTTATTCTAGGTTCTTCAAAGTAGCCACCTTTTACTTTGATTACTGCTTTGCACACTCTTGGCATTCTCTTGATGAGGTAGTCCCCTGAAATGGTCTTCCAACAGTCTTGAAGGAGTTCCCAGAGATGCTTAGCACTTGTTAGCCCTTTTGCCTTCACTCTGCGGTCCAGCTCACCCCAAACCATCTCGATTGGGTTCAGGTCCGGTGACTGTGGAGGCCAGGTCATCTGGCGCAGCACCCCATCACTCTCCTTCATGGTCAAATAGCCCTTACTTTCAAAGTTTTCCCAATTTTTCGGCTGACTGACTGACCTTCATTTCTTAAAGTAATGGTGGCCACTCGTTTTTCTTTACTTAGCTGCTTTTTTCTTGCCATAATACAAATTCTAACAGTCTATTCAGTAGGACTATTAGCTGTGTATCCACTTGACTTCTCCTCAACGCAACTGATGGTCCCAACCCCATTTATAAGGCAAGAAATCCCACTTATTAAACCTGACAGGGCACACCTGTGAAGTGAAAACCATTTCAGGGGACTACCTCTTGAAGCTCATCAAGAGAATGCCAAGAGTGTGCAAAGCAGTAATCAAAGCAAAAGGTGGCTACTTTGAAGAACCTAGAATATGACATATTTTCAGTTGTTTCACACTTGTTGGTTATGTATATAATTCCACATGTGTTAATTCATAGTTTTGATGCCTTCATAGTCATGAAAATAAAGAAAACTCTTTGAATGAGAAGGTGTGTCCAAACTTTTGGTCTGTACTGTACATAACAAACAAGTGTGAAACAACTGAAAATATGTCATATTCTAGGTTCTTCAAAGTAGCCACCTTTTGCTTTGATTACTGCTTTGCACACTCTTGGCATTCTCTTGATGAGCTTCAAGAGGTAGTCCGCTGAAATGGTCTTCCAACAGTCTTGAAGGAGTTCCCAGAGATGCTTAGCACTTGTTGGCCCTTTTGCCTTCACTCTGCGGTCCAGCTCACCCCAAACCATCTCGATTGGGTTCAGGTCCGGTGACTGTGGAGGCCAGGTCATCTGGTGCAGCACCCCATCACTCTCCTTAATGGTCAAATAGCCCTTACTTTCAAAGTTTTCCCAATTTTTTGGCTGACTGACTGACCATTTCTTAAAGTAATGATGGCCACTCGTTTTTCTTTACTTAGCTGCTTTTTTCTTGTCATAATACAAATTCTAACAGTCTATTCAGTAGGACTATCAGCTGTGTATCCACCTGACTTCTCCTCAACGCAACTGATGGTCCCAACCCAATTTATAAGGCAAGAAATCCCACTTATTAAACCTGACAGGGCACACCTGTGAAGTGAAAACCATTTCAGGGGACTACCTCTTGAAGCTCATCAAGAAAATGCCAAAAGTGTGGATACTTTGAAGAACCTAGAATATGACATATTTTCAGTTGTTTCACACTTGTTTGTTAGGTATATAATTCCACATGTGTTAATTCATAGTTTTGATGCCTTCAGTGTGAATCTACAATTTTCATAGTCATGAAAATAAAGAAAACTCTTTGAATGAGAAGGTGTGTCCAAACTTTTGGTCTGTACTGTATGTTTAGTGCAACCTACACTAAATTTCTAAAACTTGTTAGAGACCCAAAAGACCTTTTAAGGACTATAGTTGTATCTGGCAGCAATATATATTTTTAGAGCAACCTGTGCTAAACAACTTGCAATTGTTTGGCCGCTGCAGACAGCGACATTATCTGCTCTACATCTCCTGTCTAACATGTGTGCAGTCTAAAAATATCTGTAACATCCAGTGTACTTTTTCCATAGAAGGTGTCCACTGCAGACAGTTACATTACCTGCGCTACATCTCCTGTATAACGTTTGTATATCCGAAATATCAAAGTATACACAGATATAACAAACAATATTGCATGTGTGGGAATAAACCACAAACCCAAAAATTTATTAACGCTATCACACATTAAAGTACCAACATTACATCTTTATTAAAGTCATAAATACATAATTGTAAATATAAAAATTTTGCAGGAGATGTTTAGATGTAGAACAATACAAGTCCCCCACAGCAAGAGGATACAGTGGTTAGGGTGTTAAAACTTTAAGATACCAACAACATTACATATATGCCATAAAGATTTATAAATGAAAGCTCATCAATAGCTTATAAATAATATTTATATATATTTACAGTTGTGTATTTATGACTTCAAAAAATATGTAATGTTGGTACTTTAATGTGTGGTAGCGTTAATTTTTGGGTTTGTATCCAAAATATCAGTGACATTCAGTCTAATTTTTTAATCTCCTGCATAACGTTTGCCTATCCTAAATATCAGTGACATTCATTTAGTGTATTTTTTTATTAGGCAGTGGTAACAGCGACATTACTTGCGCTATACTTCCTGTTTAACGTGTGCTCAACCTAAAATATCTGTGACATTCTGTGTACTTTATTTGTTCATACACTTACAAAATCTGTGCTACTGTACGTGTGACATACTTTCAAGCATATATACCATTTAATATGCGCAAGGCGAGCAGTAAGGGACGGGGAAGTAGCCGTGCTGCTGATGCATGCAGAGGCTGCGCAGGACACCACTCTCGAAGTCAAACCAGTGCGACCAGGTGGTCGGTTGAATTGCAGCAGATAATGCTTCCAGTCGGTTAAGCACCACCCTGTCTTCCACAAAGTCCAGTCTCAGTAGCCAAGAGTCTGGTCAACAGATTCCTCACCCTTATACTCCTTCCACCTACCATGGAGAGTCTTGGCAAACAAGTGATCCCACACTCGGATATTCCTAGGAGCTCTTATCATCGCCATTGCTTGATTTGGGCCTCTCGCCAAGCCCGCTTGAAGAGGGACATGAGGAGATCCAGTGCCCTGATTCCCATACTCTGGAGCATCCACAGTCAGAAGGTGGATGATGATGATGAGACACAGTCAACCGCAATTAGTGTCTCAAGAGGTTTGTGATGAAGATGAGACAGTTGTCAATAACTGAGGTTGTTGTTAGGTCAACAAATCAGGAGGATGACCAGAGTGAGGAAGTGGAAGAGGAGGTGCTGGATGATGAAGTTACTGAACCAACCTGGGAAGGTGGCAAGCCGAGCGAGGACAGCAGTACAGAGGGGAGGGATCCGCAGCACTGCACCAGGCTGGAAGAGGCAGTGGGGTGGCAAAAGGGAGAAGGCGGGACACACCAAACAGACCCGCAACTGTTCCCCGGAGCACTCCCTTGCGGCAATCACCCTTGCCAAGTGGTAGGTGTTCCGCAGTCTGGCGCTTTTTTAAAGAAAGTGCGGACGATAAAAGAATTGTCATTTGCAACCTGTACCGTACCAAAATTATCAGGGGGGTGAACACTAGCAACCCCACCACCACCGGCATGATCCACCACCACCAGCATGATACACCACATGGCATCAAAGCACCCTAATAGGTAAGCCGAACGCCTGGGTCCACAACGAGTGTGCGGGTGACACCACTGCCTCCTCTTCCCCTGTGTTACGTGCTGGCCAATCCCCTGTCCAAGATGCAAGCCCAGATGCCTCCCGCCATTCACCTGGACCTTCACAAGCACAATCAGCTAGCACATCCACTTCTGTGTCCCAGCGCAGCATAAAGATGTCTATACCACAGGCGGTACTCTGTCCCCAGCCGCCAATATTTTTCACGGTGTGCAGTCTCAGCCTTACACCAGCATGTGTCCCGTAACATCACAAGTGCACTGACCAACGCAGTTCTTGGAAAGGTCCACTTAACGACTTACACATGGATAAGTGCTTTTTGCCAGGGACACTACATTTCCCTGACGGCACACTGGGTGAATGTTGTGGAGGCCGGGAGTGAGTCATACCCTGGGATGACACAGATGCTATCGACGCCAAGGATTGCGGGCCCTTCTTCAATCAGGGTTTCCGCCGTCACCTGCGTAAGTGGCTGCAGGGGATAAGGGACCAGACTGAGCTGTGACACTTGCCACTCAACCTACAACCAGGCATGGTTGTGTATGATAATGGCCGTAACTTGGTGGCAGCTTTGAAGCTCGACAAGCTCACACACATACCATGCCTAGCCCACGTGTTCAACCTAGTGGTTCAGCGGCTACTCAAAACATACCCCAATTTGCCTGAGCTATTTTGGAAGGTGCGCCGCATTTGTGCCGCAAGTCATCGACAGCTTCTGCCGGTCTGGCAACGCTGTGGCAGCGCTTGCAATTGCCAGCTCACCGACTGTTGTGCGACGTGAGCATGCGCTTGAACTCAACATTCCACATGTTGGCCAGTCTTTGTGAGCAGCATAGGGCAGCAGTGGATTACCAGCTGCAACATGTTCATCGCCTTTCCAGTCAGCTTCCGCTCTTCACAAG
The DNA here is from genome assembly GCF_905171765.1 of Bufo bufo. Taxonomy (NCBI): domain Eukaryota; kingdom Metazoa; phylum Chordata; class Amphibia; order Anura; family Bufonidae; genus Bufo; species Bufo bufo. The sequence goes on along the minus strand of NC_053392.1, from coordinate 561,081,218 downwards.
CGAGGAGTGGGCATGGATGTCTGACCTCTGTGAGGTTTTACGCAACTTTGAGGAATCAGCAAAGATGGTGAGCGGCGATGCCGCTATTATCAGCGTAACCATTTCACTTCTGTGTCTACTGAAACGCTCGGTGCTCACAATGAAGGCAGACACTTTTCATATGGAAGAGGTGGAAATGGGGGAAGATAATACATAGGGTGATAGCCAGACCACCCTCAGTTCGTCTTCTCAGCGCAAATTGGATGAGGAGGAGGAGGAGCAGGAGACGGTTGCTTTTGCTACAGAGTTTAGTACCTATGGAAGTTTTATTCCATCTGTTCAGGGTGTGTGGGTAGAAGAGGAGGAAGAGGATGAGGAGATTTAGAGTCATACTCCTGATGAGGACAGCGAAGTCTAGTCTGTTGGGATTCTGGCACACATGGCTGACTTTATGTTAGGCTGCCTTTCCCCTGATCGTCACGTTGTACACATTTTAGACAACACGGTTTACTGGTTGTTCACCCTTCTCGACCACCACTACAAAGAGAACTGTGGTGGAGAGGACAAGCAAAATGGTGCAATACCAGAAGGTCCTTGTGGAAAACACTGGCTGCAGAGTATGTAGTTCCTTGGCCAATCGAGGAGGGGAGATGAGGGGAACACACAGCAGTTCCAACAGAAGCAGGGCAACACTCTCCAAGGCCTGGGACAGTTTTATGACACCCCACCAGCACCCTCAACCTGATGCGCAGCCTAGTATCACAAGGATGGAAACATTTTGGAATATGGTGAAGGAGTACGTAGCAGACCATGTCAGCATCCTCAGTGATCCCTGTGTGCCTTACAATTATTGGGTGTCCAAGCTAGACACGTGGCACTAAGTGGCGCTCTACGAATTAGAGATGCGAACCTGCCCCACCGCCAGTGTTTTGTTAGAGCGTTTAGTGCTCCTGGGGGCATAATAACTGATAACTTATAGCGCATCCGCCTGTTAACTGAAAATGCTGACCAGTTGACTCTTAAAAAAATGAACAAGGCCTGGATTTCCCCCAGACTTCTCTACTTTACCAGAGGAAAGTGGATGAAAATAAAGGCACTCTAAATTTGGCTTTTATGGTGTATTGAATACACTGTATATGGTTCAATCTCCCTTTTCTCATCCTCCTCCTCCTCCATCATATCAACATGCTGATTAGGCTGCCCTCGCTCCTAAAGTTTTAGAGGGTCAGCTTTGCAGCAGGCCCTTACCCATAATGTTTTTGATGGTCACCAGCAGGCCCTCAACCATAATGTTTTAGAGAGTCAGCTTAGCAGCAGACCCTCACCCCCATATTTTTAGATGGTCAGCTCTACAGCAGACCCTCGCCCACAATTTATTTTAGATGGTCATCTCGGCAGCAGGCCCTCACCCATAATGTTTAAGATGGTCAGCTTAGCAGCAGGCCCTCACCCACAAATTTTTTTAGATGGTCAGCTCGGCAGCAGGCCCTCGCCCACAAAATGTTTTAGATGGTCAGCTCGGCAGCAGGCCCTCGCCCACAAAATGTTTTAGATAGTCAGCTTGGCAGCAGGCCCTCATCCCTAATGTTTTAGATGGTCAGTCCAGCAGCACCCTCACACCTAATGTTTTAGAACCCGAGGTGTTCTACTCGAGCACCCAAGCACCCGAGTACTTTGGTGCTCGACCAACACTACCACTTAAAAGTCAACCTCACATAAAAATGAACGGTGGCTACACTTCCTAGACTTATTCATATAATTAACTCTTTTAGTGAAGTTTAAGGGCTTAATATAAACTGGTCAAAAACCACTCTTATGCCTGTAAATAAAATTTAACTTTCCAGTAAAGGGAATATCTCTGATTCCTTTGACTATCTGAGCATGATGATTTCCCCCAAGACTGAAGACTTTTCCCATCTTAATTTGAATCCTTTTATAAGTAAACTGAGGTCTAAAGTTGCAATATGGCTTAGACTCCCCTTATCTAGAGCTGATAGAATATCCCTAGTTAAGATGGTAATTTTACCCTAGATTCTTAATATTCTCAGGAATTCCACATTATGGATTGAAAATACATTTTTTTAACTAATTGAAGAAATTATTAACAACCTTCTCTGGGAAAGAAAGCGTGTTACACTAAAAGTGGAACATCTCTACAATCCGATAGAAAAAGTAAGGTTGAACCTCCCCTACTTTAAGGGTTATTTTATATGGCTCAGTTATGGCTCTTTTGCCAATGGAAGAAAAGCCAATTATGTAGGAATTTGGTGAATAGATCTGGATATAATAACATGTTTACATTATTGGAATCCGGGCAAATATCTAGTGATTGGAAGGACTACGGCGAGACTAGAAAATTACTTAGTAAATCATGGTGCACTATTAGACGATGGTTTGGAATAAAGGGATCTTTATGTTGTACACCTCTTTGGTATAATTATAATTTACAGGTTTAAAAGAGAAATCATTGCTAGATATAGACACTTCTACACCCTTATAGGAATTAATGGGGGATTTAGGTTGAAATGTTAGGATTGTTTAACTTCATAGTTTATTAGTTAAAGCACTATTTAAAAATATTAGTTCTCCCGGTGAAAAAGCCTGGCGAACCAATTGTCCAATGATACAAGTAGAGGACTGGGAAAACAATTTGCTAAATCAATGTTAAATCAGTGTTTTAATCACATTTTGGTTCAATTTAATATTTTACATCAAATATATGTTACACCATTATGGCTTAATAGATGTGGTTTGAAAAATACATCCAAATGTGCACGGTGTGATGCATCGGAGGCTGATTTTTTTTGGACGTGTTTTGGTTTCGCCCAGAATAAAAAAAGTATTGGCGAGCAATTGACACGGTTATTATTGATAAATTAAAAGTATTGATCCCTTTCAAGGTGGAATGTTGGATATTAGGGGATCTCTCTAAAGTAAACTGTAATAAAGATAAAAAGATTCTTCTGGTAAAGATAATCTCCCTGGCAAGACTTTTGATCACTCGGGTTTGGTTTTAACAGAATGCACCAAGTTTGACTACATGGCTAAACTTTGTGAATAAGATCAAGAGATATGAGAAGGTTCTTTATAAACAGCAAAATATAGAGGATAAATAGATCAGGATATGGGGTAATTGGTGATGTTAGTCTTCCTCCTCTTCATTCTTTCCTAGAGAGATGCATCGCAAAGGGGGGGGGGGGTTGGTAGGGAGGCTATCATGGGCATGGGTAAAAGGGAAGAAATTTAAATTGTTTGTTTTTCTTTGTGATTCTCAATAAAATGTATATAAAAAAAAATAAAGGTGGCTGATAACTTATATTGTACTTCTTATTTCTTTTCAAGCAGGACCAGATTATATGGAGGGTAAAGGGGGCAAATGCCCTGAACCTAAAATGTCCTGACCATTGTTCATCTTTCTCCGATTATTTAAGCAATTCAATTTTTTTTATGATTTTGTTGCAATTTGTAATTTTTTTTAATGCATTGTAGCCTAATTTTTCTGATCTCAAAACACTCATTTTTCCAAATTAATGAGAGATAAGGGGGGTATATCTACACAATGCTTTTGCCCTGAGGTCTGCACATACTTTGATCCACCCTTGTATTCAAGAGCAAATCAGGGTGATGAAAGCTGCATCATAAAACTGAAAGCTTTGGCTGAGCTTGTGCTGTCAAAGTCATTGTCCAACACTTAAGAAAAGACAAATGACCTACTTTGGATACCAATACTACTGGGAATCAGGATCATACATAAATCTTTTGTCGTTGAAAGCCTGTTTTGTACAGATTGCACGGTTACATTTCCTCGAACATGAGCTGATGACTGGGAGATATGTAGAAGATGATATTTTAGAACACTAAGTGTACCAGAAGTTAGGGTCACGACATGAAAAGCATTGCACGTTTTACAGGAAGAGATATGCTAGAACAAGAGGTCACAACATACTGAAATAAAAAAGCAATGTCTTATAAGAGGCAATATCTTAGTAAGGTGGGTCATGACACTAAGACCTGGGAAGGAATTATTTCATAGCAGAAGGTGTGCTCAAAGGTGTATTTATGGGAGAGGGAAAATATCAGAGATTTTTATAATATGACTATAGGTTTATACTACGGGGAAGATATTTTAGAGAAGGAACACTGTATATGAAAATAAAAGGAAAAATGGTAAAGAAAACTGTTTAAGAATGTTCTGTTCAGAGAAAAGTAGGGTTATTTATAAAAACTGGAACCAAAAAGATAATTGCTATTTGATGATATGAGCAGTAAAATATTTTTCTTTAAAAGAGGCCCTTAATAAGGTAAGTCACTGCTGGGACCACAGTGATCAACTGTAATCTGTGGAAAATGTGATGGCAAGTGTCCAGTTTCCCTGCAGCACCCCTACAGGAAAAATGAAGTATTACACAGTTTGCATTGAAATAAAGAGGACAGGAGACACTTTGTAATAACTCTTCAGTCTTGTACGGTATTTGAAATATATTTTTTTAAATGAGACAACTACTTTAAAGGGAATTTATCACCAGAAAATAAGCTATTGTTAAAATAATGGTTTTATGTTAAACAGATTTAAATAATTTTTGAGGGTTATTTTTTTATTTCTAGGTCAATATCTTTATAAAAAAAACACAAATCCTACAGCCTTTTCATCGGCCACTAAGCCTAATAATAGGTGCCACATTTTGGTTTCTACAGATCAATTCATTGCAGTCATCTCATTATAAAACAGGCAGGATTACATTGACAGATATGGCCTGTATATGCGTAGAAGCTAGGAAATGGTTAACACATTCAGTAAACAATGCTAAGAAAATGTTAATTTACTTTTTTATAGTTTTTTTCCAGTTTTTTTGTCACAAGGTAACACTGTGACTTATGTTATCACTAGGGATGAGCGAACCCGAACTGTATAGTTCGGGTTCGTATCGAATTTAGGGGTGTCGGTGACACGGACCCGAACCCGAACATTTTCGTAAAAGTCCGGGTTCGGGTTCGGTGTTCGGCTCTTTCTTGGCGCTTTTTGAAAGGCTGCAAAGCAGCCAATCAACAAGCGTCATACTACTTGGCCCAAGAGGCCATCACAGCCATGCCTACTATTGGAATGGCTGTGATTGGCCAGTGCACCATGTGACCCAGCCTTTATTTAAGCTGGAGTCACGTAGCGCCGCACGTCACTCTGCTATGATCAGTATAGGGAGAGGTTGCAGCTGCGACGTTAGAACGAGATTAGGCAGATTAACTCCTCCAAAAGACTTCATTCTGTGATCGATCTGCAGCTGTGGATCATTGAAGTGCTATTATTGACTTGCTCACTTTTTTTGAGGCTGCCCAGAGCGTTTTTAGATCACTTTTTTTCTGGGGTGATCGGCGGCCATTTTGTGACTTGTGGTGCGCCAGCACGAGCTATCACCAAGTGTATTTAACCATCGATAGTGTGGTCATTTTGTGCTATATCCTACATCAGCTGCAGGCTGAGCCTGTGTCACCGAAGTGCATTTAACCATCAACAGTCTGGTTATTTTTTGGCCATATACTACATCAGCTGCAGGCTGAGCCTGTGTCACCCAAGTGCATTTAACCATCAACAGTCTGATTATTTTTTGGCCATATACTACATCAGCTGCAGGCTGAGCCTGTGTCACCCAAGTGTATTTAACCATCGATAGTGTGGTTATTTTGTGCTATATCCTACATCAGCTGCAGGCTGAGCCTGTGTCACCCAAGTGCATTTAACCATCAACAGTCTGATTATTTTTTGGCCATATACTACATCTGGTGCAGGCTGAGCCTGTGTCACCCAAGTGCATTTAGCCATCAACAGTCTGATTATTTTTTGGCCATATACTACATCTGGTGCAGGCTGAGCCTGTGTCACCCAAGTGCATTTAACAATCAACAGTGTGGTTATTTTTTGGCCATATATTACATCAGGGGCAAGTTGAGCCTGTCACCCAGCGCCTAAAAAATAGACCTGACATTTCTATTCAACCAAATCTGTACTGTTTTAGCTGGTCAAGTTATTTGTATTGACAGTAAAAGCACACTTTTTTTTCTGGGTTGAAAAAGCATTCCCAAATTTGCCATTCTCAAAATAACTAGTTTCTGTTATTTGAGGCCTACTTGAAATCTATCCCAAAAAGAAAATCTTACATTGAATGTATTGATAGTGTCATTCAGAAAAACCTAAGACACACGCTAGCGTTCTGATAGAAGTGTGATTCTGTGATTAAACCTATACCTGTCACACAGCGCAAAAAAAAACAGGTCTTACATCTCTATTCAACCAAATCTGCACTGTTTTAGCTGGTCAAGTTATTTGTAGTGACCGTAAAAGCACACTTTTTGTTCTGGGTTGAAAAAGCATTCCCAAATTTGCCATTCTCAAAATAACTACTTTCTGGTATGTGAGGCATACTTGAAATCTATCCCAAAAAGATAATCTTACATTGAAGGTATTGATAGTGTCATTCAGAAAAAGCTAAGACACATGCTAGCGTGCTGATAGAAGTGTGATTCTGTGATTAAACCTATACCTGTCACACAGCGCAAAAAAAACAGGTCTCACATCTCTATTCAACCAAATCTGCACTGTTTTAGCTGGTCAAGTTATTTGTATTGACAGTAAAAGCACACTTTTTTTTCTGGGTTGAAAAAGCATTCCCAAATTTGCCATTCTCAAAATAACTAGTTTCTGGTATTTGAGGCCTACTTGAAATCTATCCCAAAAAGAAAATCTTACATTGAAGGTATTGATAGTGTCATTCAGAAAAACCTAAGACACACGCTAGCGTGCTGATAGAAGTGTGATTCTGTGATTAAACCTATACCTGTCACACAGCGCAAAGAAAAAACAGGTCTCACATCTCTATTCAACCAAATCTGCACAGTTTTAGCTGGTCAAGTTATTTGTAGTGACCGTAAAAACAGACTTTTTGTTCTGGGTTGAAAAAGCATTCCCAAATTTGCCATTCTCAAAATAACTAGTTTCTGATATTTGAGGCCTACTTGAAATCTATCCCAAAAAGAAAATCTTACATTGAAGGTATTGATAGAGTCATTCAGAAAAACCTAAGACACACGCTAGCGTGCTGATAGAAGTGTGATTCTGTGATTAAACCTATACCTGTCACACAGCGCAAAAAAAAACAGGTCTCACATCTCTATTCAACCAAATCTGCACTGTTTTAGCTGGTCAAGTTATTTGTAGTGACCGTAAAAGCAGACTTTTTGTTCTGGGTTGAAAAAGCATTCCCAAATTTGCCATTCTCAAAATAACTAGTTTCTGGTATTTGAGGCCTACTTGAAATCTATCCCAAAAAGAAAATCTTACATTGAAGGTATTGATAGTGTCATTCAGAAAAACCTAAGACACACGCTAGCGTGCTGATAGAAGTGTGATTCTGTGATTAAACCTATACCTGTCACACAGCGCAAAAAAAAACAGGTCTCACATCTCTATTCAACCAAATCTGCACTGTTTTAGCTGGTCAAGTTATTTGTAGTGACCGTAAAAGCAGACTTTTTGTTCTGGGTTGAAAAAGCATTCCCAAATTTGCCATTCTCAAAATAACTAGTTTCTGGTATTTGAGGACTACTTGAAATCTATCCCAAAAAGAAAATCTTACATTGAAGGTATTGATAGTGTCATTCAGAAAAACCTAAGACACACGCTAGCGTGCTGATTGAAGTGTGAATCTGTGATTAAACCTATACCTGTCACACAGCGCAAAAAAAAACAGGTCTCACATCTCTATTCAACCAAATCTGCACTGTTTTAGCTGGTCAAGTTATTTGTAGTGACCGTAAAAGCAGACTTTTTGTTCTGGGTTGAAAAAGCATTCCCAAATTTGCCATTCTCAAAATAACTAGTTTCTGGTATTTCAGGCCTACTTGAAATCTATCCCAAAAAGAAAATCTTACATTGAAGGTATTGATAGTGTCATTCAGAAAAACCTAAGACACACGCTAGCGTGCTGATAGAAGTGTGATTCTGTGATTAAACCTATACCTGTCACACAGCGCAAAAAAAAACAGGTCTCACATCTCTATTCAACCAAATCTGCACTGTTTTAGCTGGTCAAGTTATTTGTAGTGACCGTAAAAGCAGACTTTTTGTTCTGGTTTGAAAAAGCATTCCCAAATTTGCCATTCTCAAAATAACTAGTTTCTGGTATTTGAGGCCTACTTGAAATCTATCCCAAAAAGAAAATCTTACATTGAAGGTATTGATAGTGTCATTCAGAAAAACCTAAGACACACGCTAGCGTGCTGATAGAAGTGTGATTCTGTGATTAAACCTATACCTGTCACACAGCGCAAAAAAAAAACAGGTCTCACATCTCTATTCAACCAAATCTGCACTGTTTTAGCTGGTCAAGTTATTTGTAGTGACCGTAAAAGCAAACTTTTTGTTCTGGGTTGAAAAAGCATTCCCAAATTTGCCATTCTCAAAATAACTAGTTTCTTGTATTTGAGGCCTACTTGAAATCTATCCCAAAAAGAAAATCTTACATTGAAGGTATTGATAGTGTCATTCAGAAAAACCTAAGACACACGCTAGCGTGCTGATAGAAGTGTGATTCTGTGATTAAACCTATACCTGTCACACAGCGCAAAAAAAAACAGGTCTCACATCTCTATTCAACCAAATCTGCACTGTTTTTTGCTGGTCAAGTTATTTGTAGTGACCGTAAAAGCAAACTTTTTGTTCTGGGTTGAAAAAGCATTCCCAAATTTGCCATTCTCAAAATAACTAGTTTCTGGTATTTGAGGCCTACTTGAAATCTATCCCAAAAAGAAAATCTTACATTGAAGGTATTGATAGTGTCATTCAGAAAAACCTAAGACACACGCTAGCGTGCTGATAGAAGTGTGATTCTGTGATTAAACCTATACCTGTCACACAGCGCAAAAAAAAACAGGTCTCACATCTCTATTCAACCAAATCTGCACTGTTTTAGCTGGTCAAGTTATTTGTAGTGACCGTAAAAGCACACTTTTTTTTCTGGGTTGAAAAAGCATTCCCAAATTTGCCATTCTCAAAATAACTAGTTTCTGGTATTTGAGGCCTACTTGAAATCTATCCCAAAAAGAAAATCTTACATTGAAGGTATTGATAGTGTCATTCAGAAAAACCTAAGACACACGCTAGCGTGCTGATAGAAGTGTGATTCTGTGATTAAACCTATACCTGTCACACAGCGCAAAAAAAAACAGGTCTCACATCTCTATTCAACCAAATCTGCACAGTTTTAGCTGGTCAAGTTATTTGTAGTGACCGTAAAAACAGACTTTTTGTTCTGGGTTGAAAAAGCATTCCCAAATTTGCCATTCTCAAAATAACTAGTTTCCGATATTTGAGGCCTACTTGAAATCTATCCCAAAAAGAAAATCTTACATTGAAGGTATTGATAGAGTCATTCAGAAAAACCTAAGACACACGCTAGCGTGCTGATAGAAGTGTGATTCTGTGATTAAACCTATACCTGTCACACAGCGCAAAAAAAAACAGGTCTCACATCTCTATTCAACCAAATCTGCACTGTTTTAGCTGGTCAAGTTATTTGTAGTGACCGTAAAAGCAGACTTTTTGTTCTGGGTTGAAAAAGCATTCCCAAATTTGCCATTCTCAAAATAACTAGTTTCTGGTATTTGAGGCCTACTTGAAATCTATCCCAAAAAGAAAATCTTACATTGAAGGTATTGATAGTGTCATTCAGAAAAACCTAAGACACACGCTAGCGTGCTGATAGAAGTGTGATTCTGTGATTAAACCTATACCTGTCACACAGCGCAAAAAAAAACAGGTCTCACATCTCTATTCAACCAAATCTGCACTGTTTTAGCTGGTCAAGTTATTTGTAGTGACCGTAAAAGCAGACTTTTTGTTCTGGGTTGAAAAATCATTCCCAAATTTGCCATTCTCAAAATAACTAGTTTCTGGTATTTGAGGCCTACTTGAAATCTATCCCAAAAAGAAAATCTTACATTGAAGGTATTGATAGTGTCATTCAGAAAAACCTAAGACACACGCTAGCGTGCTGATTGAAGTGTGAATCTGTGATTAAACCTATACCTGTCACACAGCGCAAAAAAAAAACAGGTCTCACATCTCTATTCAACCAAATCTGCACTGTTTTAGCTGGTCAAGTTATTTGTAGTGACCGTAAAAGCAGACTTTTTGTTCTGGGTTGAAAAAGCATTCCCAAATTTGCCATTCTCAAAATAACTAGTTTCTGGTATTTGAGGCCTACTTGAAATCTATCCCAAAAAGAAAATCTTACATTGAAGGTATTGATAGTGTCATTCAGAAAAACCTAAGACACACGCTAGCGTGCTGATAGAAGTGTGATTCTGTGATTAAACCTATACCTGTCACACAGCGCAAAAAAAAACAGGTCTCACATCTCTATTCAACCAAATCTGCACTGTTTTAGCTGGTCAAGTTATTTGTAGTGACCGTAAAAGCAGACTTTTTGTTCTGGGTTGAAAAAGCATTCCCAAATTTGCCATTCTCAAAATAACTAGTTTCTGGTATTTGAGGCCTACTTGAAATCTATCCCAAAAAGAAAATCTTACATTGAAGGTATTGATAGTGTCATTCAGAAAAACCTAAGACACACGCTAGCGTGCTGATAGAAGTGTGATTCTGTGATTAAACCTATACCTGTCACACAGCGCAAAAAAAAACAGGTCTCGCATCTCTATTCAACCAAATTTGCACTGTTTTAGCTGGTCAAGTTATTTGTAGTGACCGTAAAAGCAGACTTTTTGTTCTGGGTTGAAAAAGCATTCCCAAATTTGCCATTCTCAAAATAACTAGTTTCTGGTATTTGAGGCCTACTTGAAATCTATCCCAAAAAGAAAATCTTACATTGAAGGTATTGATAGTGTCATTCAGAAAAACCTAAGACACACGCTAGCGTGCTGATAGAAGTGTGATTCTGTGATTAAACCTATACCTGTCACACAGCGCAAAAAAAAACAGGTCTCACATCTCTATTCAACCAAATCTGCACTGTTTTAGCTGGTCAAGTTATTTGTAGTGACCGTAAAAGCAGACTTTTTGTTCTGGGTTGAAAAAGCATTCCCAAATTTGCCATTCTCAAAATAACTAGTTTCTGGTATTTGAGGCCTACTTGAAATCTATCCCAAAAAGAAAATCTTACATTGAAGGTATTGATAGTGTCATTCAGAAAAACCTAAAACACACGCTAGCGTGCTGATTGAAGTGTGAATCTGTGATTAAACCTATACCTGTCACACAGCGCAAAAAAAAACAGGTCTCACATCTCTATTCAACCAAATCTGCACTGTTTTAGCTGGTCAAGTTATTTGTAGTGACCGTAAAAGCAGACTTTTTGTTCTGGGTTGAAAAAGCATTCCCAAATTTGCCATTCTCAAAATAACTAGTTTCTGGTATTTGAGGCCTACTTGAAATCTATCCCAAAAAGAAAATCTTACATTGAAGGTATTGATAGTGTCATTCAGAAAAACCTAAGACACACGCTAGCGTGCTGATAGAAGTGTGATTCTGTGATTAAACCTATACCTGTCACACAGCGCAAAAAAAAACAGGTCTCACATCTCTATTCAACCAAATCTGCACTGTTTTAGCTGGTCAAGTTATTTGTAGTGACCGTAAAAGCAGACTTTTTGTTCTGGGTTGAAAAAGCATTCCCAAATTTGCCATTCTCAAAATAACTAGTTTCTGGTATTTGAGGCCTACTTGAAATCTATCCCAAAAAGAAAATCTTACATTGAAGGTATTGATAGTGTCATTCAGAAAAACCTAAGACACACGCTAGCGTGCTGATAGAAGTGTGATTCTGTGATTAAACCTATACCTGTCACACAGCGCAAAAAAAAACAGGTCTCACATCTCTATTCAACCAAATCTGCACTGTTTTAGCTGGTCAAGTTATTTGTAGTGACCGTAAAAGCAAACTTTTTGTTCTGGGTTGAAAAAGCATTCCCAAATTTGCCATTCTCAAAATAACTAGTTTCTGGTATTTGAGGCCTACTTGAAATCTATCCCAAAAAGAAAATCTTACATTGAAGGTATTGATAGTGTCATTCAGAAAAACCTAAGACACACGCTAGCGTGCTGATAGAAGTGTGATTCTGTGATTAAACCTATACCTGTCACACAGCGCAAAAAAAAACAGGTCTCACATCTCTATTCAACCAAATCTGCACTGTTTTAGCTGGTCAAGTTATTTGTAGTGACCGTAAAAGCAGACTTTTTGTTCTGGGTTGAAAAAGCATTCCCAAATTTGCCATTCTCAAAATAACTAGTTTCTGGTATTTGAGGCCTACTTGAAATCTATCCCAAAAAGAAAATCTTACATTGAAGGTATTGATAGTGTCATTCAGAAAAACCTAAGACACACGCTAGCGTGCTGATTGAAGTGTGAATCTGTGATTAAACCTATACCTGTCACACAGCGCAAAAAAAAAACAGGTCTCACATCTCTATTCAACCAAATCTGCACTGTTTTAGCTGGTCAAGTTATTTGTAGTGACCGTAAAAGCAGACTTTTTGTTCTGGGTTGAAAAAGCATTCCCAAATTTGCCATTCTCAAAATAACTAGTTTCTGGTATTTGAGGCCTACTTGAAATCTATCCCAAAAAGAAAATCTTACATTGAAGGTATTGATAGTGTCATTCAGAAAAACCTAAGACACACGCTAGCGTGCTGATAGAAGTGTGATTCTGTGATTAAACCTATACCTGTCACACAGCGCAAAAAAAAACAGGTCTCACATCTCTATTCAACCAAATCTGCACTGTTTTAGCTGGTCAAGTTATTTGTAGTGACCGTAAAAGCAGACTTTTTGTTCTGGGTTGAAAAAGCATTCCCAAATTTGCCATTCTCAAAATAACTAGTTTCTGGTATTTGAGGCCTACTTGAAATCTATCCCAAAAAGAAAATCTTACATTGAAGGTATTGATAGTGTCATTCAGAAAAACCTAAGACACACGCTAGCGTGCTGATAGAAGTGTGATTCTGTGATTAAACCTATACCTGTCACACAGCGCAAAAAAAAACAGGTCTCGCATCTCTATTCAACCAAATTTGCACTGTTTTAGCTGGTCAAGTTATTTGTAGTGACCGTAAAAGCAGACTTTTTGTTCTGGGTTGAAAAAGCATTCCCAAATTTGCCATTCTCAAAATAACTAGTTTCTGGTATTTGAGGCCTACTTGAAATCTATCCCAAAAAGAAAATCTTACATTGAAGGTATTGATAGTGTCATTCAGAAAAACCTAAGACACACGCTAGCGTGCTGATAGAAGTGTGATTCTGTGATTAAACCTATACCTGTCACACAGCGCAAAAAAAAACAGGTCTCACATCTCTATTCAACCAAATCTGCACTGTTTTAGCTGGTCAAGTTATTTGTAGTGACCGTAAAAGCAGACTTTTTGTTCTGGGTTGAAAAAGCATTCCCAAATTTGCCATTCTCAAAATAACTAGTTTCTGGTATTTGAGGCCTACTTGAAATCTATCCCAAAAAGAAAATCTTACATTGAAGGTATTGATAGTGTCATTCAGAAAAACCTAAAACACACGCTAGCGTGCTGATTGAAGTGTGAATCTGTGATTAAACCTATACCTGTCACACAGCGCAAAAAAAAACAGGTCTCACATCTCTATTCAACCAAATCTGCACTGTTTTAGCTGGTCAAGTTATTTGTAGTGACCGTAAAAGCAGACTTTTTGTTCTGGGTTGAAAAAGCATTCCCAAATTTGCCATTCTCAAAATAACTAGTTTCTGGTATTTGAGGCCTACTTGAAATCTATCCCAAAAAGAAAATCTTACATTGAAGGTATTGATAGTGTCATTCAGAAAAACCTAAGACACACGCTAGCGTGCTGATAGAAGTGTGATTCTGTGATTAAACCTATACCTGTCACACAGCGCAAAAAAAAACAGGTCTCACATCTCTATTCAACCAAATCTGCACTGTTTTAGCTGGTCAAGTTATTTGTAGTGACCGTAAAAGCAGACTTTTTGTTCTGGGTTGAAAAAGCATTCCCAAATTTGCCATTCTCAAAATAACTAGTTTCTGGTATTTGAGGCCTACTTGAAATCTATCCCAAAAAGAAAATCTTACATTGAAGGTATTGATAGTGTCATTCAGAAAAACCTAAGACACACGCTAGCGTGCTGATAGAAGTGTGATTCTGTGATTAAACCTATACCTGTCACACAGCGCAAAAAAAAACAGGTCTCACATCTCTATTCAACCAAATCTGCACTGTTTTAGCTGGTCAAGTTATTTGTAGTGACCGTAAAAGCAAACTTTTTGTTCTGGGTTGAAAAAGCATTCCCAAATTTGCCATTCTCAAAATAACTAGTTTCTGGTATTTGAGGCCTACTTGAAATCTATCCCAAAAAGAAAATCTTACATTGAAGGTATTGATAGTGTCATTCAGAAAAACCTAAGACACACGCTAGCGTGCTGATAGAAGTGTGATTCTGTGATTAAACCTATACCTGTCACACAGCGCAAAAAAAAACAGGTCTCACATCTCTATTCAACCAAATCTGCACTGTTTTAGCTGGTCAAGTTATTTGTAGTGACCGTAAATGCACACTTTTTTTTCTGGGTTGAAAAAGCATTCCCAAATTTGCCATTCTCAAAATAACTAGTTTCTGGTATTTGAGGCCTACTTGAAATCTATCCCAAAAAGAAAATCTTACATTGAAGGTATTGATAGTGTCATTCAGAAAAACCTAAGACACACGCTAGCGTGCTGATAGAAGTGTGATTCTGTGATTAAACCTATACCTGTCACACAGCGCAAAAAAAAACAGGTCTCACATCTCTATTCAACCAAATCTGCACTGTTTTAGCTGGTCAAGTTATTTGTAGTGACCGTAAAAGCAGACTTTTTGTTCTGGGTTGAAAAAGCATTCCCAAATTTGCCATTCTCAAAATAACTAGTTTCTGGTATTTGAGGCCTACTTGAAATCTATCCCAAAAAGAAAATCTTACATTGAAGGTATTGATAGTGTCATTCAGAAAAACCTAAGACACACGCTAGCGTGCTGATAGAAGTGTGATTCTGTGATTAAACCTATACCTGTCACACAGTGCAAAAAAAAACAGGTCTCACATCTCTATTCAACCAAATCTGCACTGTTTTAGCTGGTCAAGTTATTTGTAGTGACCGTAAAAGCAAACTTTTTGTTCTGGGTTGAAAAAGCATTCCCAAATTTGCCATTCTCAAAATAACTAGTTTCTGGTATTTGAGGCCTACTTGAAATCTATCCCAAAAAGAAAATCTTACATTGAAGGTATTGATAGTGTCATTCAGAAAAACCTAAGACACACGCTAGCGTGCTGATAGAAGTGTGATTCTGTGATTAAACCTATACCTGTCACACAGCGCAAAAAAAAAACAGGTCTCACATCTCTATTCAACCAAATCTGCACTGTTTTAGCTGGTCAAGTTATTTGTAGTGACCGTAAAAGCAGACTTTTTGTTCTGGGTTGAAAAAGCATTCCCAAATTTGCCATTCTCAAAATAACTAGTTTCTGGTATTTGAGGCCTACTTGAAATCTATCCCAAAAAGAAAATCTTACATTGAAGGTATTGATAGTGTCATTCAGAAAAACCTAATACACACGCTAGCGTGCTGATAGAAGTGTGATTAAACCTATACCTGTCACACAGCGCAAAAAAAAACAGGTCTCACATCTCTATTCAACCAAATCTGCACTGTTTTAGCTGGTCAAGTTATTTGTAGTGACCGTAAAAGCAGACTTTTTGTTCTGGGTTGAAAAAGCATTCCCAAATTTGCCATTCTCAAAATAACTAGTTTCTGGTATTTGAGGCCTACTTGAAATCTATCCCAAAAAGAAAATCTTACATTGAAGGTATTGATAGTGTCATTCAGAGAAACCTAAGACACACGCTAGCGTGCTGATAGAAGTGTGATTCTGTGATTAAACCTATACCTGTCACACAGCGCAAAAAAAACCAGGTCTCACATCTCTATTCAACCAAATCTGCACTGTTTTAGCTGGTCAAGTTATTTGTAGTGACCGTAAAAGCAGACTTTTTGTTCTGGGTTGAAAAAGCATTCCCAAATTTGCCATTCTCAAAATAACTAGTTTCTGGTATTTGAGGCCTACTTGAAATCTATCCCAAAAAGAAAATCTTACATTGAAGGTATTGATAGTGTCATTCAGAAAAACCTAAGACACACGCTAGCGTGCTGATAGAAGTGTGATTCTGTGATTAAACCTATACCTGTCACACAGCGCAAAAAAAAACAGGTCTCACATCTCTATTCAACCAAATCTGCACTGTTTTAGCTGGTCAAGTTATTTGTAGTGACCGTAAAAGCAGACTTTTTGTTCTGGGTTGAAAAAGCATTCCCAAATTTGCCATTCTCAAAATAACTAGTTTCTGGTATTTGAGGCCTACTTGAAATCTATCCCAAAAAGAAAATCTTACATTGAAGGTATTGATAGTGTCATTCAGAAAAACCTAAGACACACGCTAGCGTGCTGATAGAAGTGTGATTCTGTGATTAAACCTATACCTGTCACACAGCGCAAAAAAAAACAGGTCTCACATCTCTATTCAACCAAATCTGCACTGTTTTAGCTGGTCAAGTTATTTGTAGTGACCGTAAAAGCAAACTTTTTGTTCTGGGTTGAAAAAGCATTCCCGAATTTGCCATTCTCAAAATAACTAGTTTCTGGTATTTGAGGCCTACTTGAAATCTATCCCAAAAAGAAAATCTTACATTGAAGGTATTGATAGTGTCATTCAGAAAAACCTAAGACACACGCTAGCGTGCTGATAGAAGTGTGATTCTGTGATTAAACCTATACCTGTCACACAGCGCAAAAAAAAACAGGTCTCACATCTCTATTCAACCAAATCTGCACTGTTTTAGCTGGTCAAGTTATTTGTAGTGACCGTAAATGCACACTTTTTTTTCTGGGTTGAAAAAGCATTCCCAAATTTGCCATTCTCAAAATAACTAGTTTCTGGTATTTGAGGCCTACTTGAAATCTATCCCAAAAAGAAAATCTTACATTGAAGGTATTGATAGTGTCATTCAGAAAAACCTAAGACACACGCTAGCGTGCTGATAGAAGTGTGATTCTGTGATTAAACCTATACCTGTCACACAGCGCAAAAAAAAACAGGTCTCACATCTCTATTCAACCAAATCTGCACTGTTTTAGCTGGTCAAGTTATTTGTAGTGACCGTAAAAGCAGACTTTTTGTTCTGGGTTGAAAAAGCATTCCCAAATTTGCCATTCTCAAAATAACTAGTTTCTGGTATTTGAGGCCTACTTGAAATCTATCCCAAAAAGAAAATCTTACATTGAAGGTATTGATAGTGTCATTCAGAAAAACCTAAGACACACGCTAGCGTGCTGATAGAAGTGTGATTCTGTGATTAAACCTATACCTGTCACACAGTGCAAAAAAAAAACAGGTCTCACATCTCTATTCAACCAAATCTGCACTGTTTTAGCTGGTCAAGTTATTTGTAGTGACCGTAAAAGCAAACTTTTTGTTCTGGGTTGAAAAAGCATTCCCAAATTTGCCATTCTCAAAATAACTAGTTTCTGGTATTTGAGGCCTACTTGAAATCTATCCCAAAAAGAAAATCTTACATTGAAGGTATTGATAGTGTCATTCAGAAAAACCTAAGACACACGCTAGCGTGCTGATAGAAGTGTGATTCTGTGATTAAACCTATACCTGTCACACAGCGCAAAATAAAAACAGGTCTCACATCTCTATTCAACCAAATCTGCACTGTTTTAGCTGGTCAAGTTATTTGTAGTGACCGTAAAAGCAGACTTTTTGTTCTGGGTTGAAAAAGCATTCCCAAATTTGCCATTCTCAAAATAACTAGTTTCTGGTATTTGAGGCCTACTTGAAATCTATCCCAAAAAGAAAATCTTACATTGAAGGTATTGATAGTGTCATTCAGAAAAACCTAATACACACGCTAGCGTGCTGATAGAAGTGTGATTAAACCTATACCTGTCACACAGCGCAAAAAAAAACAGGTCTCACATCTCTATTCAACCAAATCTGCACTGTTTTAGCTGGTCAAGTTATTTGTAGTGACCGTAAAAGCAGACTTTTTGTTCTGGGTTGAAAAAGCATTCCCAAATTTGCCATTCTCAAAATAACTAGTTTCTGGTATTTGAGGCCTACTTGAAATCTATCCCAAAAAGAAAATCTTACATTGAAGGTATTGATAGTGTCATTCAGAAAAACCTAAGACACACGCTAGCGTGCTGATAGAAGTGTGATTCTGTGATTAAACCTATACCTGTCACACAGCGCAAAAAAAAACAGGTCTCACATCTCTATTCAACCAAATCTGCACTGTTTTAGCTGGTCAAGTTATTTGTAGTGACCGTAAAAGCAGACTTTTTGTTCTGGGTTGAAAAAGCATTCCCAAATTTGCCATTCTCAAAATAACTAGTTTCTGGTATTTGAGGCCTACTTGAAATCTATCCCAAAAAGAAAATCTTACATTGAAGGTATTGATAGTGTCATTCAGAAAAACCTAAGACACACGCTAGCGTGCTGATAGAAGTGTGATTCTGTGATTAAACCTATACCTGTCACACAGCGCAAAAAAAAACAGGTCTCACATCTCTATTCAACCAAATCTGCACTGTTTTAGCTGGTCAAGTTCTTTGTAGTGACCGTAAAAGCACACTTTTTGTTCTGGGTTGAAAAAGCATTCCCAAATTTGCCATTCTGAAAATAACTAGTTTCTGGTATTTGAGGCCTACTTGAAATCTATCCCAAAAAGAAAATCTTACATTGAAGGTATTGATAGTGTAATTTAGAAAAACCTAAGACACACGCTAGAGTGCTGATAGAAGTGTGATTCTGTGATTAAACCTATACCTGTCACACAGCGCAAAAAAAAACAGGTCTCACATCTCTATTCAACCAAATCTGCACTGTTTTAGCTGGTAAAGTTATTTGTAGTGACCGTAAAAGCACACTTTTTTTTCTGGGTTGAAAAGGCATTCCAAAATTTGCTATTCTCAAAATTGTGGTGAACGGGAACAATGAGGAAAACATCTAATAAGGGACGCGGACGTGGACATGGTCGTGGTGATGTTAGTGGACTTTCTAGTGCTGGGAGAGGACGTGGCCGTTCTGCCACAGCCACACGTCCTAGTGAACCAACTACCTCAGGTCCCAGTAGCCTGCAGAATTTACAGCGATATTTGGTGGGGCCCAATGCCGTTCTAAGGATGGTAAGGCCTGAGCAGGTACAGGCATTAGTCAATTGGGTGGCCGACAGTGGATCCAGCACGTTCACATTATCTCCCACCCAGTCTTCTGCAGAAAGCGCACAGATGGCGCATGAAAACCAAGCCCATCGGTCTGTCACATCACCCCCATGCATATCAGGGAAACTGTCTGAGCCTCAAGTTATGCAGCAGTCTCTTATGCTGTTTGAAGACTCTGCTGCCAGGGTTTCCCAAGGGCATCCACCTAGCCCTTCCCCAGGGGTGGAAGAGATAGAATGCACTAACGCACAACCACTTATTTTTCCTGATGATGAGGACATGGGAATACCACCTCAGCACGTCTCTGATGATGACGAAACACAGGTGCCAACTGCTGCGTCTTTCTGCAGTGTGCAGACTGAACAGGAGGTCAGGGATCAAGACTGGGTGGAAGACGATGCAGGGGACGATGAGGTCCTAGACCCCACATGGAATGAAGGTCGTGCCACTGACTTTCACAGTTCGGAGGAAGAGGCAGTGGTGAGACCGAGCCAACAGCGTAGCAAAAGAGGGAGCAGTGGGCAAAATCAGAACACCCGCCGCCAAGAGACTCCGCCTGCTACTGACCGCCGCCATCTGGGACCGAGCACCCCAAAGGCAGCTTCAAGGAGTTCCCTGGCATGGCACTTCTTCAAACAATGTGCTGACGACAAGACCCGAGTGGTTTGCACGCTGTGCCATCAGAGCCTGAAGCGAGGCTTTAACGTTCTGAACCTTAGCACAACCTGCATGACCAGGCACCTGCATGCAAAGCATGAACTGCAGTGGAGTAAACACCTTAAAAACAAGGAAGTCACTCAGGCTCCCCCTGCTGCCTCTTCTGCTGCTGCCGCCTCGGCCTCTTCTGCTGCTGCCGCCGCCTCGGCCTCTTCCTCCGCCTCTGGAGGAACGTTGGCACCTGCCGCCCAGCAAACATGGGATGTACCACCAACACCACCACCTGCGTCACCAAGCATCTCAACCATGTCACACGGCAGCGTTCAGCTCTCCATCTCACAAACATTTGAGAGAAAGCGTAAATTCCCACCTAGCCACCCTCGATCCCTGGCCCTGAATGCCAGCATTTCTAAACTACTGGCCTATGAAATGCTGTCATTTAGGCTGGTGGACACACACAGCTTCAAACAGCTCATGTCACTTGCTGTCCCACAGTATGTTGTGCCCAGCCGCCACTACTTCTCCAAGAGAGCCGTGCCTTCCCTGCACAAACAAGTGTCCGATAAAATCAAGTGTGCACTGTGCAACGCCATCTGTGGCAAGGTCCACCTAACCACAGATACGTGGACCAGTAAGCACGGCCAGGGACTCTATATCTCCCTAACTGCACACTGGGTAAATGTAGTGGCGTCTGGGCCCCAGGCGGAGAGCTGTTTGGCGCACGTCCTTCCGCCGCCAAGGATCACAGGGCAACATTCTTTGCCTCCTGTCTCCTCCTCCTCCTACTCAGCTTCCTCCTCCTCTTCTTCCACCTGCTCATCCAGTCAGCCACACACCTTCACCACCAACTTCAGCACAGCACGGGGTAAACGTCAGCAGGCCATTCTGAAACTCATATGTTTGGGGGACAGGCCCCACACCGCACAGGAGTTGTGGCGGGGTATAGAACAACAGAACGACGAGTGGTTGCTGCCGATGAGCCTCAAGCCCGGCCTGGTGGTGTGCGATAATGGGCGAAATCTCGTCGCAGCTCTGGGACTAGCCGGTTTGACGCACATCCCTTGCCTGGCGCATGTGCTGAATTTGGTGGTGCAGAAGTTAATTCGCAACTACCCCGACATGTCAGAGTTGCTGCATAAAGTGCGGGCCGTCTGTTCGTGCTTCCGGCGTTCACACCCTGCCGCTGCTCGCCTGTCTGCGCTACAGCGTAACTTCGGCCTTCCCGCTCACCGCCTCATATGCGACGTGCCCACCAGGTTGAACTCCACCTTGCATATGCTGGACAGACTGTGCGAGCAGCAGCAGGCCATAGTGGAGTTTCAGCTGCAGCACGCACGGGTCAGTCGCACTGTGGATCAGACCCACTTCACCACCAATGACTGGGCCTCCATGCGAGACCTGTGTGCCCTGTTGCGCTGTTTCGAGTACTCCACCAACATGGCCAGTGGCGATGACGCCGTTATCAGCGTTACAATACCACTTCTATGTCTCCTTGAGAAAACACTTAGGGCGATGATGGAAGAGGAGGTGGCCCAGGAGGAAGAGGAGGAAGAGGGGTCATTTTTAGCACTTTCAGGCCAGTCTCTTCGAAGTGACTCAGAGGGAGGTTTTTTGCAACACCAGAGGCCAGGTACAAATGTGGCCAGACAGGGCCCACTACTGGAGGACGAGGAGGACGAGGATGAGGAGGAGGTGGAGGAGGATGAGGATGAAGCATGTTCACAGCGGGGTGGCACCCAAAGCAGCTCGGGCCCATCACTGGTGCGTGGCTGGGGGGAAACACAGGACGATGACGGTACGCCTCCCACAGAGGACAGCTTGTCCTTACCTCTGGGCAGCCTGGCACACATGAGCGACTACATGCTGCAGTGCCTGCGCAACGACAGCAGAGTTGCCCACATTTTAACGTGTGCGGACTACTGGGTTGCCACCCTGCTGGATCCCCGGTACAAAGACAATGTGCCCACCTTACTTCCTACACTGGAGCGTGATAGGAAGATGCGCGAGTACAAGCGCACGTTGGTAGACGCGCTACTGAGAGCATTCCCAAATGTCACAGGGGAACCAGTGGAAGCCCAAGGCGAAGGCAGAGGAGGAGCAAGAGGTCGCCAACGCAGCTGTGTCACGCCCAGCTCCTCTGAGGGCAGGGTTAGCATGGCAGAGATGTGGAAAAGTTTTGTCAACACGCCACAGCTAAGTGCACCACCACCTGATACGGAACGTGTTAGCAGGAGGCAACATTTCACTAACATGGTGGAACAGTACCTGTGCACACCCCTCCACGTACTGACTGATGGTTCGGCCCCATTCAACTTCTGGGTCTCCAAATTGTCCACGTGGCCAGAGCTAGCCTTTTATGCCTTGGAGGTGCTGGCCTGCCCGGCGGCCAGCGTTTTGTCTGAACGTGTATTCAGCACGGCAGGGGGCGTCATTACAGACAAACGCAGCCGCCTGTCTACAGCCAATGTGGACAAGCTGACGTTCATAAAAATGAACCAGGCATGGATCCCACAGGACCTGTCCATCCCTTGTGCAGATTAGATATTAACTACCTCCCCTTAACAATATATTATTCTACTCCAGGGCACTTCCTCATTCAATACTATTTTTAATTTCATTTTACCATTATATTGCAGGGCAACCCAAAGTTGAATGAACCTCTCCTCTGTCTGGGTGCCGGGGCCTAAATGTGTGACAGTGGCCTGTTCCAGTGGTGGGTGACGTGAAGCCTGATTCTCTGCTATGACATGAATACAGATTCTGCGCTGACATAAGGCCAGATTCTCTGTTATGGGACCTCTCTCCTCTGCCTGGGTGCCTGGGCCTAAATGTGTGACAGTGGCCTGTTCCAGTGGTGGGTGACGTGAAGCCTAATTCTCTGCTATGACATGAAGACAGATTCTGCGCTGACATAAGGCCAGATTCTCTGTTACGGGACCTCTCTCCTCTGCCTGGGTGCCGGGGCCTAAATGTGTGACAGTGGCCTGTTCCAGTGGTGGGTGACGTGAAGCCTGATTCTCTGCTATGACATGAAGACAGATTCTGCGCTGACATAAGGCCAGATTCTCTGTTACGGGACCTCTCTCCTCTGCCTGGGTGCCTGGGCCTAAATGTGTGACAGTGGCCTGTTCCAGTGGTGGGTGACGTGAAGCCCAATTCTCTGCTATGACATGAAGACAGATTCTGCGCTGACATAAGGCCAGATTCTCTGTTACGGGACCTCTCTCCTCTGCCTGGGTGCCTGGGCCTAAATGTGTGACAGTGGCCTGTTCCAGTGGTGGGTGACGTGAAGCCTGATTCTCTGCTATGACATGAAGACAGATTCTGCGCTGACATAAGGCCAGATTCTCTGTTACGGGACCGCTCTCCTCTGTCTGGGTGCCGGGGCCTAAATGTGTGACAGTGGCCTGTTCCAGTGGTGGGTGACGTGAAGCCTGATTCTCTGCTATGACATGAAGACAGATTATGTGCTGACATAAGGCCAGATTCTCTGTTACGGGACCTCTCCTCTGCCTGGGTGCCTGGGCCTAAATGTGTGACAGTGGCCTGTTCCAGTGGTGGGTGACGTGAAGCCTGATTCTCTGCTATGACATGAAGACTGATTCTGCGCTGACATGAAGCCAGATTCTCGGCTATGGCATGAAGAGACTGATTCTCTGCTGACATGAAGCCAGATTCTTTGCTTTGGCATGAAGAGACTGATTCTCTGCTGACGTGAAGCCAGATTCTCTGCTATGGGACCTCTGTCCAATTGGTATTGGTTCATTTTTATTTTTTTAATTTTAATTTTAATTCATTTCCCTATCCACATTTGTTTGCAGGGGATTTACCTACATGTTGCTGCCTTTTGCAGCCCTCTAGCTCTTTCCTGGGCTGTTTTACAGCCTTTTTAGTGCCCAAAAGTTCGGGTCCCCATTGACTTCAATGGGGTTCGGGTTCGGGATGAAGTTCGGATCGGGTTCGGATCCCGAACCCGAATATTTACGGGAAGTTCGGCCGAACTTCTCGAACCCGAACATCCAGGTGTTCGCTCAACTCTAGTTATCACAGCTCTTTTTAGTTCTGCTACATTCAAAGATAACACAGGGTCACAATAGGTGATATCACAGCTTATCGACTCCCTGCTGACCTCAGCACATGTATTAGAACATGCCTAGAAAACTCTTTCCCATAGAAGTCAATACGGTCCCCTCCAGACCATTCTGTCTATGGCCAACTGTGGTAGCTGTAAAGCATATCTCTAAATGTTGTTAACATCAGCTTAGGCAAGATGGCTGCCCCATAATCATGTAGAATAAAAAAAAAATCTGCAAGCAGAAATAGATCAGAAAAAGAGGATATGTGTTGGGTTTTAACTGGCAGAAAAAAAAAATGTGTCACATTCCCTTTAAGGAATTGTTTAATCTCATGGCAATGAAACTAAGAAGTTAAGAATTAAAAAGGTCATGCAAAAACATACAGTAGGTACCTCATACAGTGGGAATTCAAGTAAATAAAATGTAGGTTAAAACTAAATTCTACTGTGGATAGATTGTTAAATATAGAATATCATGCTAAACACAGATTAAAAAAAATATATAGGTCACCCCAATTCTGCTGTAATAACAGATGATTTCTGAGATCCCCAAGCCAAGAAAAATACTCATTTGTAACTTTCAGCCTTGATATTGATTTTAAATTGTTTGTTTCAAGCTATATATATGGCCTAGTTTTGTATGATACAAATCTATGATATCACTGTAATTTTCTCACTTTCCTAAAGGTTTGCTTTTTTTCTGCAGGTGTACAGAAAATCTACTATTGATAGCATCAAGCCTCAGGCTCGCCCTTGGAAAGAATCCATAATTACATCTGAAACTCTGATATATCTTTTCAATCATGCAAGGTCAATGAGAATTTCATTTTCTACAATGTCTGGGCCTTAGATATTTATCAACGTGAGTATTCTAGGCTTCATGCTGTACACAGCCAATTTCTGTATTTTGGTTTAATGGAGCCACTTACAAGTTTACAGCTATTATGAAGATAATAGGTCATAGCTATTCTGCTGACTTATCTGCCATTCAAGCAAAAGACAAATATGGTATATATGACTTGAAAAGAAAGTGATTCTCTATGAAGAACTATTGAACAGAAATATGGGGAGAAAGGTTAAACCCAACCATAGAGAAAGTATCTAAGATTTGCTATGGGAGTCTAGACAAGGTCCAAGCGTCATACTCTTTTTCTACATATACTTTGCAATAATCTGTGAGGGCATCAACCTTAATATTATCAAACAAGGAAGTCATTTCCCATACTTGCCAGAAGAATTTTATGGGACAATCCAAACTGGACCTCACAAGCTGCACGGTTATATGCAAAACTTCCTTAATCGTGGGCAGTTGGGGAGGTTGTTGAGCTTTTAAAAGCAGCTTAACATGATTTTGAAACTATGCTAAAGTTAGAGAAAAGTAAATTTGAACAAACACTTGGCAGTCCTGTCCTGCAATTGGAGGTTTGGTGGTATGATCCACCACCATGAAAGGGCTCTACCAATGTGATGAATAATGTGTAACTTATAGCTCCTAAACCCCACTGAAAACAAAATCTGTAATAGGGACATTCCCCCCTCATACACCCTGTGTCATTTGCAATACTGATGTCTTCTTATGTGTCAGAGGGGCCTCTGGCCCCCTCAAGTACCAAGGACTTGGGTGCAACTGCTACCTCTGCACTTAGTATAGTAACACCCCTGGTTGTGTGACTAATAAAACTAAAGTTATGAGGTTATGAAGTGACCTAGGGGGGAGACATTTGTATGGCCGTCCTGTCCATCGAAATAAAAAATATTTACATCGGCCACCAGCATGAAAAGGCTACAGAGTAAAATAACAGATAACATTCAGCTACATATTTAATGTAATTAGAGTTAAGGTTCATTATCGACCCTGGTAACACATATATAAAATTACTCAAAATGGTGGAATTTTGGATAAACTAAAATCATGGCTACACAGATATACAAGAATTTGAATGCGCTGAACCTAACCATTATACTGTACTGTAACTAGAAATGTGATGGTGGACTACTCCTTATGTTTTTTCAGTGACATTGCACCCTGGTTCAAGGGGAAATACTACATCTCTGTTTATTCCATTCTTAATATAGCATGGAATTAATCTTGGGATTTGTTGTTTTAAAGGAGACCTGTCATCAGAAACATTGCTGTATTACTTTTCAGTTTTGACATGGATGGGAAACCATTTGGGACTAAGCATAGAAAGTTATGGTGAGGGTTTGACACAGAGTCTTGCAAAAGATGCCTAGAGGATAATAAGCAAAGCAAGATAGAGAAATTGCTTGGATACTATGCATTCAGTAGTAAAGTCTAAAGTATATATAAAAAAACAGAATGGCATCCACCGTAATTGTATTTCTTATTTTGCTGTGAAATTTGTTTTCCTACTGTATAAAAGTTTATATTCTATTGAGTGAATCAGGTAGTTTTTGTATATGGGCATTTCTGCATTTGCATTTTTGGCTTATCATTCTAATTAGCGTTGAGCGAATCAAAGCCAAACAAATTGACTTCAATCCGAATTTCAGGAAAAATTTGATTCCCCACAAAGCTGAATTTCCTCAAGCTTCATGCTAATGAATAAATTTTTCTTGAAATGGCAGTAAAAAAAATACATGCCTCATAACATTTGCTTGTGGAAAGGCTGACGCGGCCGTCTTGATAGAACATTCCACTCAACATTCTACAATCTCGTGTGGGGGGACGTGTGATGTCACCATGCCTTGCCAGTGTGATGGCATAATTATGTTATTACGTCACCGCACAAGATTTCGCATGGTGTCTTCAATCAAGAGTTCCATGATGACCTCTCCGAGAGCAAATAGATAAGATGAGTATATATATATATATATATATATATATATATATATATATATATTTATATATTTTTTTATTTATTTATTTATTAATTATATTTTTTAACCTGATTAACCTCTGAAAGTCCTCAATTGTAGCCTCAGATGCTGTGATAAGTGATGAATGCAGCATCTGAGGGGTTTATTAACGGGGGACGGAGTGATTGCCATCCCCCATAATTGAGCCCTCTACATACAAAGGAATGAGCTTTGTGATTTTTCACAAATCAAATTTGTTTGTGAAATTTTGCGAAGCAGCCAGATCATTTTTTTCATCATTTCGCTCATCACTAATTCTAATATAAGATTATTAATTGAAAATATTACCTTTCATGGTCGGGGAAACCACAGTCAATCATAAATTTTCAACATACACAAATAACATCACACTATTGCCCATCAGATTACTTGATGGGCATTCAAATACAGTATATGTCTGACCATGTTATATATAAAATGGTCTAGTATGTCAGAGCAATAGAATCTCAGGTTTGATGGATACCCACTCTGGTTCACAGAGAGGAGGTCCCAAGCAAAGAAACACCTCCATCATAGCCACATGCCTTAATAGAATTCCCTTTAACAATACATACATGTATGTATGTCCACATATTTTATTTTTTGAAGATAACATGCTCATCTTTAAGAATATGTGCTATAAGAATATATGTCTTGAGTACAGTAGGTACTTCATGTAAGATTATCTTTATTTTAAATGTAGGTGCCCACTAACTAAGCATGGGAGAGGTTAAGGTCACTAGTATTGTCACTTTATTTTTCTCATAAATTATTCTCGTAACCTAGTTAATAGAATTTTCTCAGGGATTGTTCTTTATGGTGAAAATTATAGAATAGTAGGTAGCCAAAGTTTTTATTTGTCGGGCAAATTAATATGAGAATTTTTAATGTTGCTATGATTTTTACTCATTCTATTGTTTGTAGCATTATTAGGGATGAGCAAAATTTGATTTGGATTCTATTTGGCAAATCGGTTGACTGATTCGATTTGTGTCTGAATCGATTCTACCCAAATTCAAAGTGTTCCTATTGGTCTGAAAATTTATATATAACACTCTGAGGTCTCATATTTTTCTCTCTAATTTCTCACTTTTTTAAAAATAATATTTCTCTCTCTTTCTCCAACGCAAAACTATTTTCTTGTCTCTAAATGGTTCATCTAGACATCTTTGTTTCTGCATTTGAAAGATCATATGTTTGGTAAAAAAAACTAAAACAAAAAAACCATACTTCACTAGCTCTCTACATTCAAAAACTCCCAATGGATTTTCAGTAATACAGTATCTACCAGGGATGACAAAAAAAATTCAAGTAAAATCTACAGAAAACATTATTACCTATTGGTCTTAAATGGGAATGATTTTTTTCCTGTTGCCATCACACCCATGTACTGACCAGAAATGGTGAAAAAAATCCAATTAAGGAGTACACTGCCATCTGTAAACAGCATCATCTATCTCTTTCCTTTGGAGCTCACATAAATGATTGGCCTACAGTAGCCTCTACAACAGGTAGGCAAAAGCGCTGCTAAATCAAACTAACATAGGGATCCCACTGGATAGAGCCTGAGAAAATTATAACTATGAAATGTCTTGGATATAAAGAAATGACAAACAACACCATTAAAAAATAGATTTGACACTAAAACATTAAAATAATGGTAAAAATAAAGGTAAAATCCAATAAACAACAATAACAGAGATTAAGAAAATAAATAATCCCCAAAACATTATTTTTCCTACAATAAAGATAAAATCGCCCTCATTAGTCATATACTGAATGCTAAATTCAATTCCATGCATAACCTTTTCATAAGAATGTCAAGGAAAACCATACATCAGTTCAACGCAGCTCATGGTTTATACATCGAGGCCCATTTGCACAATATGTTCTGCAACTTATTTCTGCTTCATGTTCACGTATGTGAATGAGATAATTCTTTCTTTGTTACTGTAAGAGACTTAGTAAAGCCACACATTCTGTTTTCTATGAATAAACAATTAACATCATCAAACCTCAATGCTCAAGATGCGCAATTTATTATTATTATAGAATTATTATTATTATTATATTAGTTTTACGCCAGTGTCCCATTCCTTCAATACTGTACATAAAAAGGAGGTCAGACTGAATAATAAAAGAAGGTGGTTATATAACAACAGATGCACCTAGCTACCAGTACTGAGCAATCGAAAAACCTGACAAAATCAGTATTACTGAAATGTTTTTTTTTTTTTAAATACATGTATAATAAGAAAAACAGCACGTTACTACAAATAATAAGTATATTTAGCACATTATATTTTACATGCTACATTTTATTTGCTAGGATTCTGCATCAGTAAGTCATAAGCATGCATCAGACCCTACGTACAGAGTGAAGAAAAGAAAAAAAAAAGACCAGCAAAAAAAAAAAATGCTGTCGTGGTCAAGGATTAAGCCATTCTCCCCCCCCCCCCCTCAAAATAATTAGATTACCATTGCAGGCTGTCTATCACATGCTTGAAGCAGCGTTAGATCGTGTTTTCACTGGTGCTGACATTTACTGTACAGCATTGTAACTGGAAAAACCTAAACACAGCAACTCCCATGCTGCCAGGACAAAGACAAAAAAGAAACAGCCTTTTCATTCCGCGAGACAGAAAAGGAACACATAGAAAACATTCCATACTTAAACACGCAACATGCAAATATGTGCCTTTAATATTAATGCCATGCAATCTCTCTCCGCGTACTCTTTACAAACGTTAAAGAAAAAAAAAACCACGCAAATAAGAAGAAAACGAAAATAAATGTGTGCAATTCGGTGAACTAGTGTCTCCCACCCCCCACGTATGCTGTTCTACTTGTAAAACGAAGGACATGTTAACACCCTCCATGCTGCAGTGATCGTCTTGTGCTTGGCATCAGCCGTGATAGAAGTAGCTACCTGAAAGGTTTCACAGTGCCATCTCATATCCATGTCTGCCTGGCTACCCTGCGTGCTTATAGCTTTTTTTTTTTCTTAATTCTTAAATGGAAATCCTAGGAAATTTAGTCCATCCTCTGAAATCAATACTGGTGACAGAAGAGCTCTCTGACTCAGTGGGAGATCAAGATGATAAATTGCCTGCGCATCAGCTTGGCCTATCAGTGCCCCACACACAGATTGGCGAGGAAATAAAAAGACACAGACACAGACAAAAAAAAAAGGCTTCATCTGTCACGTGTCAGGGAGAAGCCAATAGCGGACACTTTGCTGCAAGAAGCGATGCTGCAGTTTGTTGAGCTGGGGAGAAGAACAGCTCGCAGCAGTAATGATTCTGAGCTACAGCATCCTGGCAGTGAACGAGCAGCGTTCTCTGCGCTCCTCCGTGCACGCCGCCTGCTCGTGTGATTACACTTGGAAGGAAGCCATTATCCTACCACAGGTTGCCATCTAAGTGACAGGGATTAAAAAAAGCAAAATACATCCAGCATTCTTTTTTTTATTATATCCTTCTCCCTTTTTTTTTTTTGTGGGATGCTGATTATTTAAATTTTCTCCTCAGATTTGGAATTTGCTGCCTCCAGCTCGACAATTAACATACTGATCACTTCACGGCGCTGCCTCCAATGTACCTAAGCGCAATTATAAATGTATTCCCAGGTTAATGGATGCTAATTTTTCTAAGTCATGTAATTTCACAAGACATCTCTGTATAGCAATTACACAACATTAATTCAATACATTAATATTCTGGTTTTAAGCAAAGATTGATTGTTTGGCCGCTTACGCGTTCAGACATAATTTCTATTTTGTAAGGACATTTAAAGAAACAGTTTGTTGAAACATGATAACATGTCTCATAATTGTGCTTACATTTATAGTGTTACCGTGTATTGTGCGTAACTAATAGTTGACCCATTCTTCAGACCAGTAGTCAGCTTTATCTCAGAGGAACTTAGGCTACTTTCACACTAGCGTTGTTTAAATCCGGCGTTCAATTCCAACACCGGAACTGCCTGCCGGATCCGGAAAAACGTGTGAAAACGGATTACATTTGAATCCTGATCAGGATTTTGATCACAATGAAAAAAATGCATTGAAAAAAACGGATCCGCCATTTATGGACTTTAACTTTTTTTTCACATTTTTCGGGTTTAACATGCAAAGGCCGGATCCGGTTTGACTGAACACACGACGCCGGATCCGGCGTTAATGCAAGTCAATGGGAAAAAGACCGGATCCGGCGTTCAGTCAAAGTGTTCAGGATTTTTGGCCGGAGGTAAAAATACAACATGCTACGGTTTTCTGAAAAGCCTGATCAGTCAAAAAGACTGAACTGAAGACATCCTGATGCATCCTGAATGGATTACTCTCCATTCAGAATGCATTAGGATAAAACTGATCAGTTCTTTTCTGGATTTGAGCCCCTAGGACGGAACTCAGCGCCGGAAAAGAAAAACGCTAGTGTGAAAGTACCCTTAGAGGGTTATTTGTTATACTGAAATACACCTATATCTATCTGTGACTTCTCCCCGCTCACGCCAAGTCCAAAATTGCGGGAGTGGAAGGGGGTGAGACGGCAGGCCCATCTGATTTACTATTTTCTGTGCCTGTTTTAGGTGTAGAAAATGGTCTAAACGTTCGGAAGCCGTCTCACATTTAGAAGTGGCACTGGATGCGCCAAAGTTATGGAGAGGCCGGAGGTGGATCCTCTGCCAGCTATGGGGTTTTATTAACACTGGCGTCTAAAACACCGGTCTTAATAAATGTGCGCCTTCGTCTCTGTCCAGTTAGCCATAGAGAAGCATGCAAATAATCATGAGAAATAATGAGACCCTTTAGCTAAAATGTTGTTATATTGATATATTTATTCTTAAGGTAGACCGGCCATCAATACCAGATCGGTAGAGGTCTGATTTCCTGAAACTTTGATGTTCCACTGTCTGTTGCAGAACGCAACACCCTATTCAAACAGCTAATCAGTGGAGTGCCAAGAGAAGGACCTCCACTAATCTGATATTGATGATCTATACTAAGAATACAGATCGATCAGGCATTAAAGTAATTCCTGTAACGTTAACACACAAGCTTATTTGGCTTAGTTTAACAATATGCAAAGCTTAAAATTGGTATTGGGTTATTTGAGTTACACTGTTATCCACTGATGTTGGTGTGTGCTACACATGTAGGTCATCAATATCACAGACCTGAAACACTCCTTTAATGAAGCCTGTTGTGTATTCTGTAGAAATGAAACAAGTCACACAGCCAAAAACAGCCTTTTTGTCTCTGATAATTGTGCTACAGAGAGGTCAAATGATTTCAACATTTCCATTGTTTTCCATCTCTATCAAGAGAACTCCTATCAGGGCATATGGACTTGTCTAGTATGGAGTCACCACTTGGGATTGACTCTATGAGCCAGAACAGAGTGTCACTAAGTAAGAATAGAAGCCACTTCATGTTACATGGCTGCCCACTCATTTACCTTACAATGACTGGATAATACTCTCCTCTGTCGTATCAGGTAAACCAGCTTGCTGTAGCCATACCAGCTGATTATTGGGACGGCTTCGGATAACTGGATGCCTTCATGAGAACACCTCATTAATACCATGAAATAAATGTGTGGCAAAATAAACTCTAAAAAACTGCTCTCATAGATTTCACAATAAATGTGACTTGTTCATTGTATTTTATGCATTTTCACCCCAGTACAGATTGATACTGGTTATTATACCCATGCAAAACTACCTCACAGTCTATTTAGCCCTCTTCTAAATCATTAGTGTATTAATTATACTAATTTCAGTAACTCACAAAGAAATAGAATGAAATATCATTACCAATTGCACATGGATTTATACTGAATAGAGCCTCTTTGGTAAATGGGGCCATGTGATTAACCAGAGTTCTCAAAAGCAGCATGTATAATGATATATCATGTCATCTTTCATAATGTCATTCAATGTATGTAACAGTAATTATTTTAAAATCACTATTCTTAACAATGACATCAGGCTTGAAAGACATCAGCCGTATGTAATGGTTTTAATGTGATATCTTCCATTTTTCCACCTTATTTTATACTTCTTATTTCTGTACACAAATTATATCTAAATATTTATAAATAATTTACAATATATGGAGACTATAGACTATAATTTGGGCTATAGACTATAGACTATAAAGTGTGAATCGATTCTACCCAAAATAAATATGTTCCAATTGCCCATAAAGTTGGTATCTAACACTCGTTTTTCTGGAAAGACTCTAAGATGTAGAGAGGGTTCAACTAGTATGCTACACTGAGTTTATGAAAAATATATATTTATTGTCTGGTGGGTTACGCTTTCTCATTATAGAGAGTGTATAGTATGCGTAATACATGTGTTGAGTATTGTAGGCTACAGACCCCTCTCGGTCTCTGGGAAAGATATTTAAATTAGCTTTCCTAAGCCGATCTGATGCCAGCAGAATTAAGTTGTGCTCATTTTCATATATATTTTCCCAGAAACCCAGAGGAGCATTGACTGCCTTACAATACTCCTCATGCATGCTCTCTACCCTCAAGGAAAAATAGTACCCCAACCAAGGCCTCTCAGACAGCCAAGCAAATGTTCTTAGCTGAGCTCTGTTAGTTATCCAAAATGAGCTTAACCTGTAGCCATATTTGTTGCTATCAGTTTGACATTACATTACCAGATTATCATACATAATGTGTCTGGGCATTTGGGGCACTTTTAGTTCAGGTTGAATTTATTCAGACCTAACCTAAATCAGAGGACCAACTCGGCCAAATAGAAGCCAAATTAAATTTCAGGAACTTTGCTCATCGCTGCATTCAAGCATTCAAGGGCTGCTGAATAAGTGGAGTTAAAGAACTGGAGTTCTGGTGCTGAGTGTGATTTCATGGGAGTGATTGCAGGTGGCTGAGTGAGGTTTAAAGCAGAGGTCCCTGAGAGTTAAGTACTTGCATTTTGGTACTGCCATTTAAACCCTTATTTTTTTTCTCTGCTATGTACTGCCATTTAAACCCATTTTTTTTCTATGCTTGTTAAGGGTAGTGGTTTGTGCTTCCAGGTGCTATTAATTACACCACTGAACTCTCCAGAGCTTGCTGTACCTGAAGCTTGCTGTACTAAGTGGGCTGCTGAATAAGTGGAGTTAAAGAACCAGAGTTCTGGTGCTAAGTGTGGTTTCGTGGGAGTGATTGCAGGTGGCTAAGTGAGGTTTGAAGCGGATGTCCCTGAAAGTTAAGTACTTGCATTTTGGTACTGCCATTTAAACCAATTTTTTTTTTCACTGCTGTGTACTGCTATTTAAACCCATTTTTTTTCTCTGCTTGTTTAATGGTAGTGATTTGTGCTTCCAGGTGCTATTAATTACACTACTGAACTCTCCAGAGATTTCTCTACCTGAAGCTTGCTTTACTAAGTAAACCGGAGCTTAAGACAAGGAGCAAGAAACTAAGGTTTGATAGATTTTCCTTGTGTGTTGGCTTGATTCTAGCTAGTCCTCCAACAGTAGCAGACAGGGACTAAAATTTAACTCATATTTACTGTTTTCCTTCTTTACTGTTCATCCCCATTTAAACATGTGCTCCATGGACAATGCTACTAAGTGTGTGTCCTATGCAATGTATGCGTGTCTTGAAGAGCCTTTTGAGGGTGAATACATTTGCACTAGATACAATCATGTTGCATATTTGGAAGCACAGATCTTGAATCCAAATAAGCAGCTTGAAACACTTAGGGGCATTGCAGAACTGGAGATAGGCTTAGACCTCACTGAGCAGGCACTGACTGGGGTCCGTGAAATGGAGGTGGGAGGAGTAGGGCAAGATCAGGACTATCAGATCAGCAGTTAGGTTAATGTAGGAAGAAGGGGTAGAGGGAAAAAGTGCCAGGGAGGCTAGTCCTAAGCTGGAAGGCCCTAGTAAATATGCCTGTTTGGCTGATATTAGGGATGAAAGCTCAGGGACAGCAACACTGCAGCAGGGAGTTTCTCCTAGCAACCAGGAGGATGACCGCTGCAGGAAGGATGGGAAAAGGAGTGCAGCAAAGG
This sequence comes from Bufo bufo, assembly GCF_905171765.1. Classification (NCBI taxonomy): domain Eukaryota; kingdom Metazoa; phylum Chordata; class Amphibia; order Anura; family Bufonidae; genus Bufo; species Bufo bufo. The sequence continues at coordinate 561,046,304 of NC_053392.1, read as the reverse complement.
TTAGACAGATGCTGGTGGTAGGAGACTCTATTATTAGGAGGACAGACAGGGTCATCTGTCTCAGAGATGGTGGATGCTGAACAGTGTTTTGTCTTCCCGGTGCTCGTGTTCGGCATATTGCGGATTGGATTGACAGATTGCTGGGTGGGGCTGGGGAAGACTCGGCGGTCATGGTACACATTGGCACCCATGAAAAAGTCAGGGGGAAATGGATGTTCCTTAAAAATGATTTTAGGAAACTAGGAGAGAAGCTCAAGTCCAGGACCTCCAAGGTAGTGTTTACAGAAATACTACCAGTGCCACGAGCGTCACCAGAGACAACGGGAGCTTAGGGAGTAAAATAAGTATCTCAGAAGCTGGTGCAGGAAGAAAGGGTTTGGGTTCATGGAGAACTGGGCTGACTTCTCTGTCGGTTATAGGCTCTACAGTAGGGACGGGGTGCACCTTAATGGGGAGGGTGCAACTGCTCTGGTGGAAAAAAATGGTTAGATGGCTGGAGGAGCTTTTAAACTAGGATCTGGGGGGAGGGTGGAGGATCATACTAATAAGGGGGTAGATAGTGTAGAAAGAGAGTGGGATATAGAAGGGGACAGTGGGGATTTAGTGGGGGCTGGGGTTAGTGAGGAAAGTAGGGAGAAGACTGGGCATAACAATACACTTATGAAAAATAGAACTGCTGGTAACAAGAACCTGTTACATACAAACATCAACCAAGGTAACCCAAAAATCACGGATATTAACTTTACAGGTAATAGTAATTTAAAATGTATTTTCACAAATGCCAGAAGTCTAGCTAGCAAAATGGGGGAGCTGGAGGCGATGGTACTAGAAGAACACATATAGTTAGTGTGGCTGAGACATGGTTGGGATCTTCACATGACTGGGCTGTAAATATTAGGGTTTTACACTATTTAAGAAAGCTAGGGTCAAAAGAAAAGGAGGTGGTGTGTCCCTGTATGTGAGGAGTGGTTTGAAGACAAATGTGAAAGAGGCAATTGTGGGTGAGGATGTGGAAACATTATGTGTGGAAGTTCAAAAGGATATAAACACTGAAAAAGTAATCTATAGACCCCCTAACATCACAGAGGAGATAGAAACGCCACTGTTTAACCAAATAGAGCGGGCTGCACTAGCTGGTACAGTGTTCATAATGGGAGATTTTTTCTTCCCAGAAATTGACTGCAAAGGGTAGAAGATACCTCAACTTGCTGCAGGACCACTTTGTGGGCCAGTTTGTAGAAGCTCCCACTAGGGGCAATGCTCTGTTGGATCTTGTTGGAAATGTTACTGTTCGAGAAACACTAGGTAATAGTGACCATTATATAATTATATTCCCCCTAAACTATAAGAAACAAACTCTGTCAGGCAGAGCAAAAACACTGAATTTCAAAAAGGCTAATTTCCCTGGGTTGAGGGCAGCATGCAGCAAAAGAGAGCAAAACAAATCCCAAGAAATTCTTTAAATATATAAATGCAAAAAAACCTAGGTCTGAGCAGGTAGGGCCACTAAATAATGGTAAAGGGGGGGTAGTCACTGAAGATAAGGAAAAGGCATAGTTACTAAATGTTTTTTTAGCTCTTTATATACAAAAGAAGAGAAAGGAGCTGATATCTGTGGCGCCGGGGCTGTTAGTACATCAAGTAATATACTCAATTTGCTAACTGTCCAAAACAAGTTAAATAGGGTAAATGCAAACAAGGCTTCGGGTCCAGATGGATTATACCCATGAGTGCTTAAAGAGCTCAGTTCAGTCATTGCTGTCCCTTTGTTTAGAATTTTTAAAGATTCTCTACAGTGCCAAGTGATTAGCACAAGGCAAACGTGATGCCCATATTCAAAAAAGGATCAAGGTCCTTCACAGGTAATTATCGAGGGTCTTAGTTATAAGGAAAGATTAAAAGAATTGAATTTATTTAGTCTTGAGAAGAGACGTCTAAGGGGGGACGTGATTAACCGATACAAATATATAAATGGGCCAGACAAAAAATATGGTCACTGACATTCATGGGCACATCCATATCTCTGTCGACAATGGGAAGAATGATATGAGAAAGTAAAAGCAAACATCTGCCCACATGTCTAAATAATATTAATTCATATTATTGTCACATTACATTGGATGTGATAAGACATTTACACAGAACACAGTGATATGGAAATTACCATGACTACAAATCTATTGCAAACTAAAAAATATGAAGTTGTTACCCAATGCAAGAGATTGTCTGCTTCAACCGCTTACCAAATTCATCATAAGCTCACTAAATGATGAGTTTCTATCTTATCTATATTGCTGTTTTTCCCCGGCAATAGTTTATTCTGACTTAAATCCATTGAGTTGTTCAAAATAAATTGAGAAAATCACCAACTTGTAGGTGGAGGACTTAATGCAGAAGGTTGGTGGAATAAGATAGCTAATTTGACATGAATGAATTACAATGAAGGCGCTGGGTGTTAGAAGATAGGTTCCATTATCTTTTGATGCAGTATGTTTTTTTTTTCCAGAATAACACAGTGACAGATTATTAATATTCATTCTTCAAAGTACAAATCGACTTACAGAACAATTTAGCAATAACTTTGATTTCTGTGGTTTCATAGACTTATAGACTAGCTGATAGGCAGCACTTGTCAAGTTACATCCAGCCATGCAGAACATCTGCTGAACGCTGCAGAAAAACAATTTGAGGAATTAGTTCATATTCTTTTCTACACTAGCCATTCAATTCTCTTGGTCACAGTCTTTTTAAGTATCTGAAAACTGATTTATCCATAGGATATGTACCGCAAAGAGACACAATGCTTGCCAATCAAACCATGCATATGTGGCATGAATTATTTTGACTCATGTTTATGCAAAAATGTAAATGGGAGTCTGTTAATCAGCATAAGAAGTAAGCAGAGCTTTATTTATGAGCAACAGCATTTGGATGTTCCTTGGTAACTTTCACACTACTTGAAGGAGGCTAGTTGAGTGGCTCATTTCACTAGATAAACCAGCCTTTTTCCTGGTCTATGCATTTTTTTAACTCGTAAACTCCTTTGATTTAAAAATTTAAGGGAGCTAGTTGAAAGGGCAAACACTTAAAGGGGTTCTGCAGTTTTTTTTAACCTGATGATCTATCCTCTGGATAGATCATCAGCATCTGATCAGCGGGGGTCCGACGCCCGGGACCCCTGCCGATCAGCTGTTTGAGAAGTAGCACTGGCAGTAGCTCTGCGGCCTTCTCGCTGTTTACGGCAGATCTAGTGACGTCATGACTAGTATCAATGGCTTGGACAAATGGAGCTTGAATGGAGCTTAGCCCCGCCCACTAGTTGTGACGTCACTGGGCCTGCCGTAAACAGCGAGAAGGCCGCTGCACTACTGCCAGTGTTGCTGCCTTCTCAAACAGCTGATCAGCAGGGGTCCTGGGTGTCGGACCTTCGCCTATCAGATGCTGATGATCTATCCAGAGGATAGATCGTCAGTTTAAAAAAAAAAATGCAGAACCCCTTTAATGGTTATAAAGATCAGAATTTTTTTGTTGAGCCTAAAGACCCATCTAACTAAATATATATAGGGACAGATTTGCTAAGACCGCTGTGCCAGAATTTGCAGTCAACACACTCCAAACACTGATACAAATATGAAACACTGCATTTATTATTGATTTTAGATACTTTTTGTGCCAGTGTCTTAAATAGGTGGCATGGCTTGTAGAGTCCTAAAGTGCATTAGATTTATTAATGGCATGCACCAGTTTTTAGTAAATCTGCCCTATGCAAAAAATGCTACTATGCGTCCATAGACCTACAGATTAAAGGGTCCATGTTGCCACTCTCTCTTTTCCCACAAAGCAGAGTGAACATTCATGGGGTACTCTGAGGAAACAAGGAAGGATTGGTGGAGGATAATGGGCTATGCTAACCTTCTTTTGTAGGTTGTGGTTATATATATCTGCAATAGAAGTGCATGAGGATAGAGGGTCCATAAAGGCAGATGAATTAAAGGGGTTTTCCAATATCAGAAAAACATGGCTGCTTTCTTCCAAAAATAGCACCAGCCCTGTCCATGGGTTGTGTCTGGAATTGCAGCTCAACTTCATAACAGTTAATAGTGCAGAGCTACAATACCACACACAACCTATGCATGGAGTGGTGCTATTTCTTGAAGAAAGCAGCCATGTTTTTCTAATCCTGGATGACCCCTTTAATCAAGGTCTTTGAATTCTGATAAAATCCAATTAAATTGGAATAATACACACATCGTAAATTGATATCAAAGGGGCTTACATGTGTTTGGAGCCATAAACCGCATGCTATCATTTCTCTCATAATGCAAAAACAATAATAACCAAGTAAATATAATTTAATGAGAAGTCTGTGCATAATACAAGATATAATGCAAGATAATATAGATTATATTTTCATTGTGCCTAAAGGTAGGATGGTCATGTAGGTTACACAAGATGCTGTGCAACTTTCTTTTATCTGCAAACGTATATGTAATTGGTTTTACCTCCTTATTAATCACTGCACACAAGAATGGATAATGATAGCTAATTATGTATGGTTGAATTTAGCAGCCCTTGTTAAAAGATTTACAGAATAACAAGTGCAAGTTGTTCAGTGAGTTGCTATACAACTGACAACAGAACAATTAGCTGAGCCATTCTTCTTGGATTTATTCTTTCAGCCATTTATAGTTATTTGTGAATTTTAGAACACTTACCCCACCTGGTTACTTGAATGTTAAAGCGCTTCTCTGATTTAAAATGGCTGCAAGAAATCTGTCCTAGAATGTAAGCAAGATTGGTTTCTGCTGGGGGGTAGGGGGCGGGAGTCTGACCTCACTACACACTACGTTCTAGCACTTGCATTTACTTCATATTGGTAATTGCTCCTGTTAGGCTGCTCAGCCATATGATGACATATCATAGGCAGGATCACATCATTAACATCTATTGTAGAGCAGTGTAGTGAGGTGCCACCCTATCACCCCACTAAACAGCTCTGCAAGTGGAGTCAACTAGTCCTGATCTCAGTCTAGATGGGTTACTTGTAGCTTTTAAAATCATTCACAGATAACCTGTTTAACTATTAAACAAAGCAAAAGTGTGGGAAAAAAAAGTATGGGGCTTCGGAGCAGGATTATCCTTCTACTTGTAAAAATTAAGGGTTATTCCCATCTCAGCATTCATGTCCGAGATGGGAAGAAACAAAGTAAGGCAGGGATTAAACCGACTTATGCAAATGGACAAGCAGCCGGCACTACCCTTTTTCCATAACCACCATAGCAGAGAATGCTAGCATAACACACCAGGCTATGCTGTTTCAATAACTTCTGATTTCCCATTCGCTGCTATAGAAGTTAGAGTCGGCTGCTCAAAAGTTTCTGTAAATTTGGTCATCCCAGGCTGATGCTTGCTGTTATTCACATCTTGACTGTGTAAGAACAAGATGGGAATACCACATTAAACAGGGTTTTCCAACCATCTTTTTAGCATATGCCACATTTTCTAGATTGTTGGGTGAGCAACTGTCAGGACCATTATGATTCTCAGACAGGTGTATGGAAATGAATGAGAAGTTGTAAGCTCCTTTGGAAAATGAAAGGTGGAATCTAATTAGTTGCTATGGGCAACAAAGATAGTTCTACTTTACACCTGGTTGATAAATGACCCCGTTAGGCCTCTTTCACACGGGCGTTGCGGAAAAATGTCCGGGTGCGTTGCGGGAACACCCGCGATTTTTCCGCGCGAGTGCAAAACCTTGTAATGAGTTTTGCACTCGCGTGAGAAAAATCGCGCGTGTTTGGTACCCAAACCCGAACTTCTTCACAGAAGTTCGGGCTTGGGATCGGTGTTCTGTAAATAGTATTATTTTTCCTTATAACATGGTTATAAGGGAAAATAATAGCATTCTGAATACAGAATGCTAAGTAAAACAGGGCTGGAGGGGGTTAAAAAAAATAAAAAATCATTTAACTCACCTTAATCCACTTGCTCGCGATGCCGGGCATCTCCGTCTGACTCTTTTACTGTCTAGGACCTGTGGAGAGCATTAACTATAGTTTAAGGACCTGGGATGACGTCACTCTGGTCATCACATGGTACGTCACATGATCTTTTACCATGGTGAATCACCATGGTAAAAGATCATGTGACGTACCATGTGATGACCGGAGTGACGTCATCCCAGGTCCTTAAACTATAGTTAATGCTCTCCACAGGTCCTAGACAGTAAAAGAGTCAGACGGAGATGCCGGGCATCGCGAGCAAGTGGATTAAGGTGAGTTAAATGATTTTTATTTTTTTTAACCCCTCCAGCCCTGTTTTACTTAGCATTCTGTATTCAGAATGCTATTATTTTCCCTTATAACCATGTTATAAGGGAAAATAATAAGGTTCGGGTCTCCATCCCGATCGTCTCCTAGCAACCGTGCGTGAAAATCGCACCGCATCCGCACTTGCTTGCGGATGCTTGCGATTTTCACGCAACCCCATTCATTTCTATGGGGCCTGCGTTACGTGAAAAACGCACAAAGAGGAGCATGCTGCGATTTTCACGCAACGCAAAAGTAATGCGTGAAAATCACCGCTCGTGTGCACAGCCACATAGAAATGAATGGGTCAGTATTCAGTGCGGGTGCAATGCGTTCACCTCCCGCATCGCATCCGCGCGGAATACTCGCTCGTGTGAAAGGGGCCTTAGTGTTCTTTTCTTTTTGGAAGGAAAGTTAATTTGAATATCTCTCCCAGAAACCCAAAGGTATGCAAATTAGCCTTTTTTATGACTGATTGAACAGGGGAAAATCTGATGGTAACTTCAAAAGGTTTTATCAGTGTTTTTTCATAATAATATTTTTCCCTGGAGGTAGCCTCGAACTGATCAATCACTGCTTTTTCAAAACTAATTTGCATACATTTGGGTTGGGTCCTTGAAGATGTGAATAATTATTTTTGATAGATAAATATGCTCATCTCTATTATAGACACATATATTATAAATATCCCCTGAAAGAGTATAGAGGAATAAAAAAAATTGAAATCGTTATGCAATATGTCACATCAAGAGAAAAGGTAAGGAAGAACACTATGGGGTCGCTATTTGAACCTTCAGGCACTGTACTTTTAAGTCCACAGTGATAAATTAGACCTGATGATTTTCTTGACCTGTAATACTGACACAATTCCACAGCTAACAGAAGCGATGGGCTATGAATCTTGGTTCCTCCTCAGTGATGTAAATGGCGATAAATTACACCTGTAATAATGATGGCACAGTACCTATAGAACGTATTTATTATGGACATGAGTGCACTAGAACGTAATGCACAAAGGGATACCCTCTCCCAGCACTATCCCTGCAGTTTAATGGTATATATTGTACAAATGGATGTTATTGTGTACAGGGCCAAGCAATGACCAAGGTTAGTGGTTAGTACCCCCACTGGCTGGGACCTTCATAATTTTTAAAGGTATGTATGTATACTAATTAGAGGTACTGCAGATTTATTATCCTAACATCGAGGCGTTCAACTGTTAAATTCCCTTTACACGGGACGATATTACAACAGATTGTCAGGAATGAAGTGTTCCTTCCTGACAATCCGCTGCTCGCTGGTGGGGAATATAATTCAGTGATCCCCTACAGAGAAGGGGAGGAGCATTTGCTAATGCCATCGCTCTTCTCCATAATGACTCGTTTTTTCCCGGCAGAAGAATATGTTTACACATCATGATTTAATGTTGGGAAACAAAGATTTTTGCATTTCGCTCAAATGATCTAATTACACGATGAACGGACATTTTGCTCATTCATCAGGTAATCTTCAGTACATTTATACCGTCAGTTCATCGCTAATGAGCGTTACTATGAACACTCATTAGCGATTAGCTATGTGATTCTCTACCTGTGTAAAGGGCCTTTTAATATAGCTCTTAACTGTGGCGTTAGCGCTTATTACATCTACACTGATTAAGCTTTTTATTTCATACATACACTGCCTGTCCCAAAAAAAAGTTGCCACCTGGATTTAACTAAGCAAATAGTTATGAGCCTCCTATTGGATAATTACTGCATGGCCGATTATCTTTCAGCTGGCAATAAGTTATTTAACCCAAACTGGTGCAATGAGTTGCTTCTCATTTCTTAAACAACCATGTCGAAAGACACATCTTGTGGTCGTGGAAAAGATGTTAGTCTGTTTGAGAAGGGTCAAATCATTGGCATGCATCAAGCAGAGAAAACAACTAAGGAAACTACTAAAATTGAGTTAACTGTCCAACACATTGTTAAAGACTGGAAGGATAGTGGCGACCCTCTTGGCAATCATATTCGAGGAAGAAATGTGGCGGGGAAAAAATCCTGAATGATCGTGATCAGCGATCATTTAAACGTTTGGTGAAATCAAATCGAAGAAAAACAACAGTAGAACTCAGGGCTATGTTTAATAGTGAAAGTAAGAGCATTTCCACACGCACAATGCGAAGGGAACTCAATGGATTGGGACTGAACAGCTGTGTAGTCGTAAGAAAACCACTAATCAGTGAGGAAAACCAGAAAAAAAGGCTTCAATTTGCTCTGGAGCAATGGAAGAAGGTCATATGGTCTGATGAGTCCAGATTTACCTTGTTCCAGAGTGATGGGCGCATCAGAGTAAGAATAGAGGCAGATGAAGTGATGCACCCATCATGCCTAGTGCCTACTGTACAAGCCTTTGGGGCAGTGCTATGATCTGGGGTTGCTGCAGTTGGTCAGGTCTAGGTTCAGCAACAGTATGTGCTCCAAGAATGAGGTCAGCTGACTACCTGAACATACTGAATGACCAGGTTATTCCATTAATGGATTTTTTTCTTCCCTGATGGCACTGGCATATTCCAAGATGACAATGCCAGGATTCATCAGGCTCAAATTGTGAAAGAGTGGTTCAGGGAGTATGAGACATCATTTTCACACATGGATTGGCCACCACAGAGTCTAGACCTTAACCCCATTGAGAATCTTTGGGATGTGCTGGAGAAGGCTTTGTGCAGCAGTCATACTCTACCATCATTAATGCAAGATCTTGGTGAAAAATTAATGCAACACTGGATGGAAATAAATCTTGTGACATTGCAGAAGCTTATCTAAACATTGCCACAGCGAATGCGTGCCGTAATCAAAGCTAAAGGCTTTTTTTTGGTGGTGACTTTTGTTTTGGACAGGCAGTGTATGTGTGATTTTTTAAAAATAATTATTAGGGGTCCACATTAGAAATGGGTGAACATTGACCGGGACGGTTCGTGAAAACTATTGTCAGCAGCTGACACGTTAAAAAAAAAGCCAACACTGCGGAGCCATGTGCCATCGTCCTGGGAGTGCCAGAAGTGACCGTGCATAGTGGATGGCTTGCTCCAAATACAGTTGCAGTCAGCTTTTTGCCTCCTGTGCCCTGCGAGCTCTGCCTGCTTCTCCTCCCTCTCTGCTGCTCTGTCTCTCCCTCTGAACTCCCCTCCTTTTCCTCTCTTGTGGGCACCCACATGACGTCCATCGACACCTTCACCACCACGGACATTTGAGATCTCGGAGTAGGCAACAACATCGGGGACCTCCTTCCTTGGGCTGATCTGGGTATTGTCGTCAGACCGCTGGTTGGCGGCCATTGCTACCTCCTCTTCCTCATCTGATGTGAAGAATGGCTGCACATCGGTAAGGTCTGGGATTCCGGAATGGATGGGAAAATAATTCCTCTGACTCGAGTGGAGGGGCTATGGTCGTCGTTGTGGTGGTGAGGAGGGTGCAGATGAGACACTCAACCAACTCTGGTGCATCCTTTGAAGTAATTGCACGCGCCTTCTCCAACTTCCCACTTAGGCTCCAGCGTGGTGCACATGACCGACCCCTACCACCCCTGCTGAACTGCCTGCCTCTTCCTCTGCCTGTCATTTTCAAAATGACCCTGTGCCTAAGTCCCTAGAGAAGAGCAGTATTTGTGGAAGCAGGTATATCGCAGGCCTCAATTAATATTTGGTGGAAACAGGTATATCAAACCCCTTACTCAATTTTTTGTGGAAGCAGGTATATCACAGGCTTTAATCAATATTTGGTGGAAGCAGGTATATCAAACCTCTTAATCAGTATTTTGTGGAAGCAGGTATATCACAGCCCTCAGTTAGTATTTTGTGGAAGCAGGTATCTCAAACCCCTTAATCAGCATTTTGTGGAAGAAGGTATATCACACCCCTCAATTATTTTTTTTGCCACAACAGTGATATCACACCACCTTGTTTATTTGGGGCAACAAGTATATCGTAGCCGTCCATCAGTATTTTGCGATAGTAGGTAAGTCACACCCCTCAATCAGCTTTTTTGGGTGCAACAGGTATAGCACACCTTTTGCAAATAATTGTTCCAATAGCGCTTGTCCCTTTATATAGCTGCGGTATCGCAGCAGAACAGCACACAACTGCTACACAATACAAATGCACTATAATATACTTTCTATGTTATAAAGTATATTATAAGTATATCACACCCCTCAGTATATCACACCTATTGATAGCACACCTAAACCAATCCTTAAAAGGACTTGTGTGGCCCTATTAGCTAGCGTTTGGTGTCCCTAACAAAGCAACCTCTCCCTACACTGGCAAAACACAGAATGTAAATTGGCTGCAATATTCTTTGATAGAGTGGGGGTGCGTCCATTTGCTGAAACATCTCAATTGGCTGACCTGTCCCACCTAATGGATGTGTCATGGGTCCAAATCGGCGCAATGCAAAAGAGCATGGCGCTGGCGGACATCGCCATATGTTCACATGTTTGGCAAATCGTGAATGCGCCAATTTTGCAGCGAAACGACAGCTGGGTGAGCCGCAAGGCCGTATTTAGTCTACAAGCCACTCTTTAGTAAACAAAGTTCTTGAGGTCCATAAGTGGACACTTGACTAAAGATGCAAGTGAACATTTTTACTCCACTAATAATTTATTTACACCTTTAAGTGGTTGATCATCTCACACTAAATGCAATGAAATAAGTACTCATAGTCTGATGCCTAGGGCAGTCTAAATCCACCTTTGCTTAAGGAATATGTACTATAATTAATACATGGAAAAAATGTGATTTCATAAGGAATATTCAAGGATAATTGAACTTACAATAGGGGTCACAACTCCACCAGATATTTAAAAGGGGTAGCAAGAAACACACTGGGGAGAGCAAATGGTCCGCCTAGGCAATTGTGATTCTTTTGATGTCACAAGGTTGCCAAGGGGAAGCGGAACTACTGTAAAAATAATTTAGGATTTGATATAACAACCTCCCATTGTTTGGCCAGGAAGTATATGTTGTCCAAATATTTAAAAATAAATAATAAATTACATAAAAGAAACATTAAAACTAGAGATAAGCGAATGGAATTCCACAAAGTGGAATTCGATCAGAATTTAAGGAATTATTTGATTCGCCTAGAAGCTGAATTTCCTTGTGGTTCGTGAATCGATTAATCCTGAAATTCAAATTTACCGCCTCCATTTGTGCGCGAAGGGCCGCCAGCCTCCATCTTGCTTGAAGATCTTGGCCGAAAACCCGTGCTTCGCGAGATTACATCATCACGCCAGCTGGCGTGATGACGTAATCTCGCTTTGCTCGTGATTTCGATCGATATCTTCAAGCAAGATGGTGGCGGCTGGCCCTTTGCGAGCAAATGGACGCGGTAAGTTTGATGTAGTGGTTTTTTTTTATGTTCATTTCACACTGCTTGCACACTCAAATGGGCGATCATATATGAACACGGCATATGAGGGGCACGATGATGGGGGTGGCGATATGGGAGCTCCCTGTCATTGCACCCGCTATTTACAAAAAAATATACGCTTCGTGGCGAAGTAATTCGTCATAAAGCAAATTCTTTTGCGAAATTCGGCGCATCAGCCGAATCGAATTTTCAAGAAATTAGCTCATCTCTAATTAAAACTAAAATTATATATATATATATATATATATATATATATATATATATATAAACATAATTGTATAGTGTCAAAGAGAACATTTAGAGCTTGATTTAAAAATGAATAGAAAATACCTGAATCTTTTAAAATGGCACTGTGCCTTTTTCCGCTACAGCTGTCTTTTCGTTTTCACAGTCCTTCAAGTTAAACTTTATATTTGAGAAGATCATGAAGTAATTGAAGTGACTGAAATGCCTCCATTCTAATAATAAAAAATACATTAGACTTTAATCCTCGCTTGGATTTTTTCCTAGATTTTTAAAAGCCATGACTTTGGTTCCCATAGGTGAATTCTGTTTCACTATATCTACATCAAACAGTCTTCAGTCTTCCTGGACCATCTAGAAATTACATGATTACTTGTTGACCTATAGGATTAGCAGCTGCCATGCTGTCTTTTGTAGTTAGAGGAATGCAAGTCTGGATGACAGTCAAATTCTTTTTTAATTAATTTTGTCTCCGAGCCCCTGCTTGCACACTTAGCTCGTACTGAAAACATTCTCGACCACGTCTAGTGGTGTGTATCAGGGGACCGCGTGTCCTTTCCTTCCTTCCTAGCCACTGTTCATAGAAGGAACAAGGATAAATTTAGTTTAGCGACTGTACCAGGTGTCCTGAGATCCTGCCTGAAATATGTACATATGCATGTCAAGCTAGATGATGTACTCGAGCGGGCTAAGAGGAAAGGATAATAAATCATTGTCAAATGCTTTCCTTGCTCTTTACTTGAAGGAAGTTTTTCTTTGTGTGGTGTGTAAATGTGTGTAAAACTTGTATATCGAATGAACAGAAGTAGTTTGTATGACTTCAAGATTTGCTAAAGATTTGTGCTAATGTGGTCTAATTATACAGTAAAAGGGACAAAATCGTTGACACGTTAACATTAAACATATCTGTGTAGCAGGTTTAGCTGTAATATGCTAACGTTGTACACCAATTAATTCTTATCATAGCTTATAGTGGTCGTTATGGTTACTGCAGAAGACCAAATTCTGAACATATTAAAGTTGTAGTTGCCATGACAACATTGCTCTACAGCAGAATGTGACTTGGGTGCCTACAAAAAGTGTAACATTACCCTTCTTACTCTATGAATATTCTTTAGGATTTTTCTGAGGGTTAATAGGGCTTTTTGCCTATTATGTGGTAATTTGGAAAAATATTACATATATTGCATGGTAACCATTAAATATGGGATATAGATGCAGTACAACTGACTGTGCATTTAGGCATGAGCTACATGGTAACATTCGGTGATGTTTCCTCAAGAATAATGCAAATTGTCTCTCTAGTGCTACTTATAGGTGTCTACTCATGACCAAACCAAAGTCATTTATCTACCTTCAAACAACTGTCTCAGAGATTTTGCTCCTCATTGGTTCATTATACAGTAATGGTTGTCTGTAAGATATGGTTTTGATGCAGTTCTTAGGGAGAATTGGTACTCCTTACAGATATTACAGATATTTAACTATTGTAGGGAGTCTTATAGGCAAACCTCTTCCCGAAAGAAGAAAACTGCCTTTTTAGAGCTACCTATGAGTAGTGTTGAGGGCGAATATTCTAATCGTGAATTTTTATCACAAATATTGTCACTTAGTGAATTTGCGAAGATCTAGAATATATTGCTATATCTTCATAATAGCGAATACTCTAGATTTTTGGTTTTTATCACTAGATAAACCTATAATATTTTCTCTCTTATTGTATATAGCTATTCTTAATTATGCCATCTATCATCCATACCTATTTCTTTATAGTTATTATTTTACCTATCATTAATTAACTTTAATTATAAGCATTTTCCTACTTAACATTAATATTTTATTTTTAAAATTAACCATTATCTATAACTCACAATAAAGAACATATAACAGACAATTACACAAAGGCTATATGTCAAAAGCCAGGTATATACAAGCCAACAACCTATCCATGAGATAGGTACAGTCAGCATACCTTACAATGGCAGCCTTGTACACTATAATACATACAAAACTAGCTCCCATCTGACTGAGAGCCAATAGGCACCAAATTTGTTTGATTTTTGTTGGATGGCTTGGTGGCTGGGGTACTTTGATGATTATCATTACGGTGACAAAAATTGTAATTTAATTTTTTTTGGGGATGCCTGCTAACTCATCTCTCACTGCTTAGGAGGGCTGCATAAAAATGCTCAGTTTTCTAATTGTCCTCACATTATATTCAATAACCTTTCTATATTGTTTTGTCATGTAAACTAATTTGCATAAACATGGGCTAGTAATATCCCTAGTAATGTTAAAGACTGTTTAATGGGTCAAATATATAGGTCATGCATAACAAAAACATTTAGGCAACGACTATCATGGAATCTTGCTTCCATTCACTTGACCAAACGTCTCCATGAAGGGGGTTCAGAGGTAGCAGTTACACCTGGGCCTGGTGCTTGATGAGGGCAAAGCCCCCTCTCCCACATCAAAAGATACCACCATTCACATGAAGTCCTCTACAGACGATTGAACTAAATTTGTATAGTATTATATACCTAGAAAGATTATGGAATCAGTATAAAAAAATCTACTGTTAATGATGACAGCAAAATACTGTACTAACAACCCCCTCCACTCTGCATTCAGCTCTAAATAGTATGATTGATGGCTATTGGTGTTAATTCCTGATGCATCAATCAGAAATGGTCCGCATAAAGCTGTCAAGTTCTTCTACAATTTCATTTCCCTAAAGACTTAGGGCCTGCATAGCATGCATATTTATTAATCTATTGCTTAGAGTAAGTGGCATACGTGTACTTGTTAATATCAGCTAATCTATATATGTACATTATTATAGTGCACAGTCTGACCTTAACTGTAGATAAGTTTGGATGGACTACTGCACTATCTTTGTTTTGTTGTAAGTTTGCAAAAGTACTGCACAAAAGTTATAGCTAAGCATAGACAAATGCTGCAAAGTAAGAACGCTTTCAATAAAAATAAAAAATAAAGTGTTAATAGTTTAAATGTATGTCATTAAGGAGTATCTTCAGTGTAAAGAAGAACAAGAAGCCCTGTAAGTAATGATATGGTCCCCACAAAGCCCTGATCTCAATATCATTGAGTCTCTTTGGGATTACATAAAAAGCCAAAAGGATTTGAGCAAGCCTACATAGACATAATATCTGTGCTTAGTTGATGTTTGGAACAATCTCCAAACTTAGTTCCTTCAAAAACTGTGTGCAAGTGTACATAGAACAACTGATGCTGTTTTGAAGGCAAAGTGTGGTCACACCAAATATGAATTGGATTTAGTTTTCTCTTTTGTTCAGTCACTTTATATTTTGTTAATTGATAAAAATAACCACTTATATTTTTGAAAGCATTCTTACTTTGTACGATTTTTTTCCATACCTACCTAAAATGTTTGCACAGTACTGTATATCATGGAAAGTCCTAGAATCAAAAGTTGCAAACAAGCTTATTTTTTCTCATGCCCATTTTCTATTGCCCCCACCCCAAGAATAAGGATTTCTTTATGGCCCACAACCAAATTAAGGGTATGTTTACCAAATATGTAAAGCTGAGGTAAAAGGAAGATGGAAATGCAAACTAAGGTTGTGCCCAATTTCTATCCACAAGTTAAGCAATATTTAAAGAGGCTCTACAGTTTTAGGAGGAAACTAGACAACTCAGGAGATCCACTTGCAATGACCATATGTTACGTGATCATTATTCACCTGGCAGATCCCATGCCATCACTCCCATTCTCCTAGCAAGGATCTTTGTATCCAGATGTAGTGGTGATGTCACGTCGACAGAACTTAACTGCTGCAGCCAAACAGTGAGGCTAGTGTTTAGCAGCCGTGGCCATGTGTTGTCGACGTAATGTCACCAGTACAGCTGGATAAACAAATTCCAGCCAGGAGAATGGGAGTGGTGGCATGGGATCTGCCAGGAGAGTAATAATCACTTAACACTTCTTCACTGCAAGAGGATCTCCTGAGTTCTTCAGTTTACTCCTAAAATTGGACAATCTGTTTAACCCCTTAGGGACGCATGACGTACCGGTACGGCATGTTTCCCGAGTCCTTAAGGACCCATGTATGTCATGGGTTTAAAACGCGATTGCGGCGTGGGTTAATCGGAACAGGATGTCCGCTAAAATCATTCAGCGGGCATCCTGTCACAACGCGGGGGGGGGGTGTCATGTGACCCCCCCCCGTATCGGCGATCGCAGCAAACCGCAGGTCAATTCAGACCTGCGGTTCGCTGCGTTTCCGGTCCATTCGGGTCTCTGCTGACCCGATGAACCGGAAAAGGACTGTGATCGGTGGTCAATCACAGTCCGAGCATTTGGGAGAGGCGGTGCTGGCCGTGGTGCTGAATGTCGCTGTCCAGGGTGCTGATTGGTGCAGGGAGAGAGGCGCAAGATTCAAACTTCCAGCGCTCCTCTCTCCCCTCCTCTTCCTGTTCAGCACCTGCACCGTCTAGCATTGTCCTCACCAGGCTCCTGCGATCCCCCCCATAGGCATCCATCACCCTCCTGCACCCATCACCCTCCAGGTAGGTTAGGGTCAGTGAGGGAGAGGCACCGTTAGGCAGGGATAGAAGGGAAAAGTTAGTTAGGGGTAAAAAACAAAACACTTTATCTAAATTTATTATTTTCTAGCTTTGAGACCCTAGACCCCCCTGCCACTTGCCCCCCCCCCACCACCAGTAGTTTGCAGAAACCCCCCATATGTGGTCGTAAATGGCTATATAGCCACACGGCAGGGCATAGAACGAAGGGAACGCCATATGGTTTCTGGAAGGCAGATTTTAAAGCACTGGTTTATTTACACCATGTCCCATTAGAAGCCCCCCCTGATGTAGCCTAGACTAAAAACTCCAAAAAAGTGACCCCCATCTAAGAAACTAAGCCCCTCAAGCTATTCAAAAGTTACTTTACAAACTAAACTACAAAACTAAATAGCGAATGTAGAAACAATTTTAGAATTAAAATTTTTTGTTGCCTTGCCTCAAAAAAGTGTAATATAGAGTAACAAAAAATCATATTTACCCTAAAATAGTCCCAAAACAACAACCACCTTATCCCGTAGTTTCCTAGATGGGGTCACTTTTATGGAGTTTCTACTCTAGGGGTGCATCAGGGGGCTTGAAATGGTACATGGTGTAAATAAACCAGTCCAGCAAAATCTGCCTTCCAAAAACCATATGGCGTTCCCCTTCTTCTATGTCCTGCCGTTTAGCCAAATAGTAGTTTACGACCACATATGGGGTGTTGCTGCAAACTACAAAATCAGGGCAACCCATATTGAGTTTTGTTTGGCTGTTAACCCATTTTTTCCAGTAATAAAGTAAGGGTTAAAATAGAAAATTTTCCAAAAAATTGAAATTCCAAAATTGTTTCTCCATCTGCCATTAACTCTTGTGGAACACCTTAAGGGTTAACAAAGTTTGTAAACCCAGTTTTGAATACCTTGAGGGGTGTACTTTCTTAGATGGAGTCACTTTTTTGGAATTTCTACTCTAGGGGTACAACGGGGGGCTTGAAATGGGACATGGTATAAACAAAACCAGTCCTGCAAAATCTGCCTTCCAAAACCCATATGGCGTTCCCCTCTTTCTATGTCCTCCCGTTTGGCCAAACAGTAGTTTAGGACCACATATGGGGTGTTTTTGCAAACTACAAAATCAGGGCAACCCATATGGAGTTTTGTTTGGCAGTTAACCCTTACTTTATTACTGGATAAAATGGGTTAAAATGGAAAATTGTCCAAAAAATTGAAATTCCAAAATTGTTTCTCCATCTGCCATTAACTCTTGTGGAACACCTAAAGGGTTAACAAAGTTTATAAACCCAGTTTTGAATACCTTGAGGGGTGCACTTTCTTAGATGGAGTCACTTTTTTGGAATTTCTATTCTAGGGGTGCAACGGGGGGCTTGAAATGGGACATGGTATAAACAAAACCAGTCCTGCAAAATCTGCCTTCCAAAACCCATATGGCGTTCCCCTCTTTCTATGTCCTCCCGTTTGGCCAAACAGTAGTTTATGACCACATATGGGGTGTTTTTGCAAACGACAGAATCAGGGCAACTCATATTGAGTTTTGTTTGGCAGTTAACCCTTACTTTATTACTGGAAAAAATGGATTAAAATGGAAAATTTTCCCAAAAATTTAAATTCCAATATTGTTTCTCCATCTGCCATTAACTCTTGTGAAACACCTAAAGGGTTAAAAAAGTTTGTAAACCCAGTTTTGAATACCTTGAAGGGTGCATTTTCTTAGATGGAGTCACTTTTTTGGAATTTCTATTCTAGGGGTGCAACGGGGGGATTGAAATGGGACATGGTATAAACAAAACCAGTCCTGCAAAATCTGCCTTCCAAAACCCATATGGCGTTCCCCTCTTTCTATGTCCTCCCGTTTGGCCAAACAGTAGTTTACGACCACATATGGGGTGTTTTTGCAAACGACAGAATCAGGGCAACTCATATTGAGTTTTGTTTGGCAGTTAACCCTTACTTTATTACTGGAAAAAATGGATTAAAATGGAAAATTTTCCAAAAACTTTAAATTCCAAAATTGTTTCTCCATCTGCCATTAACTCTTGTGGAACACCTAAAGGGTTAAAAAGTTTGTAAACCCAGTTTTGAATACCTTGAAGGGTGCATTTTCTTAGATGGAGTCACTTTTTTGGAATTTCTATTCTAGGGGTGCAACGGGGGGATTGAAATGGGACATGGTATAAACAAAACCAGTCCTGCAAAATCTGCCTTCCAAAACCCATATGGCGTTCCCCTCCTTCTATGTCCTCCCGTTTGGCCAAACAGTAGTGTTTCTGCAAACTACAGAATCAGGGCAACCCATATTGAGTTTTGTTTGGCAGTTAACCCTTGCTTTGTTCCTGGAAAAATGGATTATATTGGAAAATTTTCCAAAAAATCTAAATTCTTAAATTTTATGTCCATTTGCCATGAAGTCTTGTGGAAGACCGAAAGGGTTAACAAAGTTTGTAAAATCAGTTTTGAATACCTTGAGGGGTGTAGTTTCTAAAATGGGGTCATTTCTGGATGATTTCTATTACGTAAGCCTCACAAAGTGACTTCAGACCTGAACTGATCCATAAAAAGTGGGATTTGGAAAATTTCTGAAAAATTTGGAAATTTGCTTCTAAACTTCCAAGCTATGTAACATCCCCAAAAAATAAAATATCATTCCCAAAATGATACAAACATGAAGTAGACATATGGGGAATGTAAAGTCATCACAATTTTGGGGGGTATTACTATGTATTACAGAAGTAGAAAAACTGAAACTTTGAAATTTGCAAATTTTTCTAAATTTTTGGTTAATTTGGTATTTTTTTATGCAAAGAAATTAACTTTTTTGACCCAATTTTAGCAGTGTCATGAAGTACAATATGCGACGAAAAAACGGCCTGGGTAAGTAAAAGCATTTTAAAGTTATCAGCACTTAAAGTGACACTGGTCAGATTTGCATAAAAAGGCCAAGTCCTTAAGGTGAAATAAAGCTGAGTCCTTAAGGGCTTAAGTAACTAGTCAAGTAACTGTTTAAGCGGTGGAAATTTTCCTTTTGTAGACCTTGAGACATTTCTGAGGAAAACCACAGCAAAACCCTAATAAGTTCATGTGGACTGATGTAGATCACCACAGATTTCATTCATATACATAAAGGGGGCTGAATTTTGCACCCACATAATTACCATGACGTAGATATTGAAGATCTGCAACATGATAGTTTATCCATTTGTAATTTGGTAATCATGGTATTTTCAAGACCGCATCTGCATGTATCCTATAATTTGAGGACGTGAGGATGTGGACATGCAGTATGGAATATGCACTGCAAATCTGCCACAGATATGTCAAATCTGAACTCATTCTTGGGAGGAAGAAGACCATCTTCATGGATGAATCCAGGTGCATATAACTCCAATAGAAAATGATGGGAAGTACAAATCTAACCTAACAAGATCCACCAGGTGAAGTTACCTTTTTAGTTGTTAGAGAGCGTCACCTAGAGATGGATAAGCGGTGATGGTGTGCTACGCCAAGATCCACAAGATTAATACAAATTACACATTTGAACTAGTATTGTATTTAAATTGTGTGATTGATCTGTGCAAGCGTCACTAAGCTGCTGACTGGATAATTGGAAGCAGTCTGCTGATTAGTTAATGACTTCAGGTTGCTGAAGGGTTTGTTGTTATTACTGCTCTGAAATATTACTTTAAAAATGAATGAAGAGACAAATCAATGAATTTACCTTGGAAAGATGTGATTTCTATGACTTCTATGGATTCACAAATACAGATAAAAACAAATGAAGGCAAGTTTCACACTTACATCCGAATTTTATTCTATGCTTCTTTTTTTTGGGGGGGTGGAGGAGGGTGAAGAATTTTACTTTCATTTTACTAGTCTTATTTTAACACACAGGAGAGATGCAATGACAAAAGATAGATATATAGATAGATAGATAGATAGATATGGAATATATTGAGAAAAAAAATCATTTTATATATATATATATATATATATATATATATATATATTAAAATACTGTAGATATATACATTGATATGGGATAGATAGATAGATAGATAGATAGATAGATAGATAGATAATAGATATGAAATAAATGGAGATGAAACAATAAGATAAATAAAATACTACAGATAGAAAGAGAGAAAGGTCCCAGCAAGTGGACCAAAACGTTGTCTGGCGAATAAAAAAAAAAGTACTTTGATTTTACGCCCTGGATGTGCCGTGGAATTTATTACGTTTATTGATTATTTGGAGGTGGATCGCCCCCACAGCCGCTGGCACTCCACACCTACGCATTGAAACTGCTATGCTGCCCAGTGTTGTTTTTTATCTCTAGATAGATAGATAGATAGATAGTAAATTTTCCATGAAACCATTTTAGATACATATGAGATAAATCTAAATTCTGTGGATATATATTTTATACTAGATAAAATACGATAGATAGATAGATAGATAGATAGATAGATAGATAGATAGACTAAAGGTAGATAGATCAGATTAAAACATAATACTACAATACTGAAATGAAAAATCGGATATGTTCCGAAATGTTCCTGTTATAATTTGGTAATTCTAGACAAATGAATAGATAAAGACATGCAGGGCAGCCCAGATTGATGTGCCTAGGTTCTAATGTTTAAATGAGATTCTTACAACTAGCTTTGTTATGGAATACGTTCTTGCTTGAGGCTGGCGACTGATGATTCTACAATACGTTCATTTGAAGCAAGTCATTACAAGATACCACTCTGAGATTTAAAAGCGGCAGCACATCTTCTCCTGAGCACAAGGCATTCAGCATGAAGCAGCACTTATAGAACAGATACTTTATCTCATATATCACTTATTGAGCCTGTGTCTATAGATACATTATTATTCTGCTGTTAAAGCTGGAACATAATCTGAGACTGCTGCAGCCCTGTGTAGATCTGTGGAGCTCTAATGAATTTAAGAATGTTTAGTCCTTCATATGTTATTTAGAAAAATTAGGCAAAATCATTCAAGTTAAAAAATTTATATGGCATTAGAAATGAAAGCCCCCCCCCACATTTTTATTTTTTTTTTAAAGTGGCACACTTGTTTATAGGTTATAGTTTGAATTGTAGGGCAGCGCCATTCAAATGACCAGGGATGACCAGCAATGCTAGACACAGCCCATGGACAAGGGTGGAGTAAGTTGCTTCAGGAAAACATTTTAAAAAAAAATCCTGGACAACCTCCTTTAAAGAGGCTATCTAACTTGAACAAATGCCATTTATCATGTAGACAACGTTAATACAAGGCACTTACTCATGTATTGTGATTGTCCATATTGCCTCCTTTGCTGGCTTGATTCATTTCTAGCATATTATACGCTGCTTGTTTACAGGGGTTACGACCACCCTGCAGTGGTCGTGCTTGCAAACTATAAGATAAATGCCATTTGCAGAATTGAGACAACCAATTTAAAACATTTATATGATAGTAAAAGTTAGATACAGATGTTGTGTTTGTGAAAGTATGTGTGTGTGTATGTGGGGAAGGGAGTAGAATATGGGATCCCCTATCTCTACCAAATGAGTACATAGCAGTAAAAGTGTGGAGAAGAATTTTAATCATGGCTAAGAGTCCAGTGTTTCTATAACATGGGTCCTATATGATAGTGTAATATAATAGTCCATTCATAATTTGACAAATGCTTGGGGACCCATGACTAGATAAAGAACACAATGTTTTAATTAGTTGGGGAATTCACAAAATTTGCAGAATATTCATATATACATATAAATCATCAAAAGTGACAGGTGCCCCGCCCCCATTTAGATGCCGCCCCCAGCTGCCAAAACCCCACTCGTCAACACGCCCCTTCCGTCCTCTTGACAGGTCCCCCTCCAACCTTTGCCCCCCTCCCAAATCTGAATAATGCATGCCTGGACATGTCTAGAGAACAGTTCACCATACCCCTTAATGTCAGTATACAAATTGAGCACAAACAAAAACGCTGCGTTTTAAAAAGTTAATTGAGCAGATAAACAACGTATAGAAATACGATGCAATGTTACAACACATAAATGTAAAGAGATGCAGCACTTTTACATATAAATTCAAGCATTCATGTTACACCCGTGGTTATATAATAAATTCCTACACAAGATCCCACATTATGTTCCCAGCCTCAGATAATGCAATGAGAGTGACTAAACACCCCATAAATGTCTGACCTTTGACCTAAACAACAAAACCCACACCAACAAGACACTTGAGGCATACACTTTTGTTGGTAAATAATTGAGACCATTAAGATGCAGAATACAATAAAGTCTGAAAAGGAACTTAACAATGAGCCCCGCAAATTTGGTGATAAATACACCATGAGAAACAATTGGCTTTAAAACCTGGTAACTTATATTTTATAAATATTTCAACTAATTTATCATTATGGTCACATTTTTATTATAGAAATCGAAAACATTAGTAGTAAGAGGGGACATGTTTCGTCAAGCTCAAAGTGACAGGTGCCACGCCCATTTTCAGCCCCGTGACAACTGTTCACAGATACATCGGTGTTGGAATCGTTCCCAATCCCACATCTATTAAGCCAGAGAGGTGTAACATAAAGTCTATGTAAAATATTAAACTGCACCACAACGTGATTAAAATGATGTGAAACCAATTTTAAATTCAAAGTTACCTTCTGCTGGTCATCTAAATTAATCATTGGGCACTCATTTTGCCAAGTCCTCTGGCCAGCAGAAGAAACCCCTCCAAATCGAGTTATAAGTAAATTTTTATAAAGGTGAGAAATCTTCAACTTATGTTCCAATTTCCCTATCCACTCATTAAATTGTGCTGAGGTGTGTTTATGAAACCAATTTTTTTCCTTTATACTCAAAAGTGCCGATCTTAACTGTAAATACCGAAACCATAATCATTTCTGTGATTTTTCTCTCTGTGATAGTTCTACAAATGAACTAATATCTCCATTGCTTACTACCTGTGTCAAATAAAAAATATAACTTTTTTGCCAATATTGTTCCTTAGCTAGTTCATCTAAAGTCCGAAAGTGCTGGTTATGCCATAAGGGAGTGCATCCTAATGAACCTTTCACTCCACACCATAGTCTAATAGAATATCATGACTTCATAAAAAGATTCCTGGCTGATCTAAATTCCCTATCGGAGTTGATCAATTGATCAGACTCCAGTAGATTAAACAAGTTATCATATGGAGAACTATTCACTAAGTCCCTGCAAAGTGGGCTATCTTTCCATTCACTGAGAAAACAGAACTGTGCAGCTAGAAAATATCCCCCTCTCCAGGGGCATATACCAATGCTCTAACTTACCAATGCTCTAACTTAAGTCTTACCCGTTTCCTGCCCCAGAATAGATCATTAATAATCCTTTTGATTACCTTAAAATATCTATCCGGGATCCAAACTGGAGAATTTCTTAAGAGATAGAGTAGCTGAGGGAGAATCACCATCTTAACTAAAGATATTCTATCAGCCTTTGACAAAGGTAAACGTAGCCACGTTGTTATTTTTCGCCTTAATTTATTTATCAATGGCATCAAGTTAAGTGGAATGAAATCATCCACCCTAGGGGAGACTGTGATACCAAGATACTCAAAGGAGTCCACAATTTTTAGGGTGTTCCGAGGACTATCATTGGGGAATGAAAATTTATCTAAGGGCGTAGTTGTTATATCTAGTGGCATAATCGTGGTTTTATCCCAATTTACATCCAGACCTGAAGCTTCTCCAAAAGACTTAATCGTTTGCATAATAGTGAACAGAGTAGATTTTGGCTGTTGGACATAAAATAAAATATCATCAGCATATAAAGAAATGCGATCTTTCGTTCCCAATACCCCAAACCCTAGTATACGAGTAACTTTACTTTGAAGTTTTACGTATCTTTGTTACAGAATTCTGTTGTTTCTGTCGCATCTACCATGGGTTTGACGGGACAAAAGATGGATATGTCTACTAGATGTTATCGGATCACCAAAAAAGTTGTGTGCCTCTGGTCATTTAGTTTTAGTAAGTTAGACATATCAATTATAAATGTTCTATCTGCTCTAGATGCGGCGATCAAATATTTTGCTTAAATCGCGTACGCCTTCGATTTTTAATAAACATAATTATTTAACAAAGCAAATTTCGTAACGCAACAAAAATGCTTTTGCAGCTCTTAAATAACCCTTAGGACATGCCAGAACATGCCTTCGACATGCTCGGACATACCCTGACGTACTTCGCAAAATGGGCGCGGTATTTGAGAAAATGGCCGCCGTGACCAAAAAATAGGGTCATAATGGACGCTGAAATTTTAAAAACTTAATTGACGTGTTTCTGACTACAATATATACTACCTGATTGGGCCTGTTTTGATAGCTGTTTAGATTTTAAATAACCGTTCTATTCTGGCTCTTCATTGTTACAGCTGATTGTACAACATAGCTGATTGTTACATGAGACCCGTGACAAATGTGTGAACACTGCTAGTTCTGTAAATTTGTTAGTTGCTTGTAGAAATTGACCGACAGCTGGTGTATTAGTAGATAGCTGGATCTGTTGAATTTCTGTGATAGAAGCTGCTATGAAATAGGCCTAAATGGAAAGATAGAATCGGCTCCCGGGAAAGTTGTGTGCCGCGGCTGACACTCTTAAATAGCGTCTTAGGACACGGACTTGTCTCTATGGACAAACACTTCCTATTTCTGAAAATGCAGTTTGCTCTATACCTATTGTTTTCTGCGTCTCAGGATCGGGTTTGCCTGAGTAAACATAAGGTGTTTTAAGCTGTCAAAATTAACAAGTCGAGTGTTAGCGACATTGAGAGTTATACCCATAGATAGATAGAAAGATAGATAGATAGATAGATAGATAGATGGAAAGATAGACTATAGATAGGTAGATAGAAAGATAGATAGATAAATTGATAGATAGAATTTAGATAGATGGGGTATGGATGGATAGACACATAGATAGATAACAGATAGATGGATAGCTACATAGATATATGTATAGACTTTATATTTGGACATGTCCTGACAAGTCTGTAGATGGACAGTATAGATAGATAGATAGATAGATAGATAGATAGATCATTGATACATAGATATGTAGATAGAAATATAGATAGATAAATAGATAGATAAATTAATAGAATTTAGATGGGGTATACGGATGTATAGATACATAGATAGATAATAGATAGATAGATAGATAGATAGATAGATAGACAGTTGTATAGATAAATTGATAGGAATTAGATAGATAGATAGATAGATAACAGATATATGGATAGATACGTAGATAGGTAGATAGATAGATAGATAGATAGATAGATAGGTAATATCTATATATATATATATATATATATAGAAAGAAAGAAAGAAAGATAGGTAGATAAATTGATAGATAGAATTTAGATAGATGGGGTATATGGATGGATAGATACATAGATGGATAACAGATAGATGGATAGATACATAGATATATGTATAGACTTTATATTAGGACATGTCCTGACATGTCTGTAGATAGACTAGATAGATAGTTAGATAGATAGATAGATAATTGATACATAGATATGTCGATAGAAATATAGATAGATAAATAGATAGATAAATTGATATATATAAAAAAGTTGATGAGCAGCACACAAATCCAAAGCGGTGCAATTCCTTGAAACAGACCAAGGACCCGGTCCTATTAGATATATGTAAAAAAGGCCAAGGCAGCACTCAAATATCCGTGAAAAAAGGGTATTTTAATCACCCATGTGGCAACAGCAACGTTTCAGCTCACTCCATGGAGCCTTTGTCAAGCCATGGCTTGACAAAGGCTCCATGGAGTGAGCTGAAACGTTGCTGTTTCCACATGGGTGATTAAAATACCCTTTTTTCACTGATATTTGAGTGCTGCCTTGGCCTTTTTTACATATAGATAAATTGATAGAAGATAGATAGATAACAGATAGATGGATAGATACATAGATAGATATGAGATAGATCGATAGATAGATAGATAGATAATAGATAGATAGATAGATAGATAGATAGATAGATAGATAGATAGATAGAAAGTTAGATAGGTAGAAAAATTGATAGATAGAATTTAGATAGATGGGTATATCAACGTATAAATGCATAGATAACAGATAGATGGATAGATACATAGATATATGTATAGACTTTATATTGTCCTGACATGTCTGTAGATAGACAGTATAGATAGATAGATAGATAGATAGATAGGTAATTGATACATATATATGTAGATAGAAATATAGATAGATAAATTGATAGATAGAATTTAGACAGATGGGGTATACGGATGTATAGATACATAGATAGATAACAGATAGATGGATAGATACATAGATATATGTATAGACTTTATATTAGGACATGTCTGTAGATAAATAAGATAGATAGATAGATAGATAGATAGATAGATAGATAGATAGATAATTGATACATAGATATGTAGATAGAAATATAGATAGATAAATTGATAGATAGAATTTAGATAGATGGGGTATAGATACATGGATAGATAGATAGATAGATAGATAGATAGATAGATAGACAGACAGTTGGATAGATAGGTAATTGATACATAGATATGTAGATAGAAATATAGATAGATAAATAATTAAATTGGTAGATAGAATTCTATAGATAGACAGCATAGATAGATAGAAAGATAGATAGATAATTGATACATAGATATGTAGATAGAAATATAGATAGATAAATTGATAGATAGAATTTAGATAGATGGGGTATAGATACATGGATAGATAGACAGTTGGATAGATAAATGGATAGATAGATAGATAACAGATAAATAGATAGATAGAAAGAATAGATGTCTAGATTCATAGATAGATAGATAATCAATATATAAATAGATAGATAAATAGGTAGATTATTATAGAAAGATAGATAGATAATTGGTTGAAAGAAGGATACATAGATAGATAGATATTAGGATTTTTATTAGTTTTAATAGCTTGATAGGGATTTATAGGATTTTTATAGGAATTTATTAGGATTTCTATTATGTTTTTAATAGCTTGATAGGTTTTTATAGGATTTTTATAGCTTGATAGGGGTTTTAAAGGGTTTTTATAGGAATTTATTAGAATTTTTATTAGTTTTAAAAGCTTGATAGCGGGTTTATAGGATTTTTATAGGATACATTTATAGATATTAGATAGATAGATAAATAGATAATAGATAAAATAGATATTATTTTATTAAATTAGTTTTATACATTTTTATATAAATAGATATTATCTTATTATAAAATATTTATCTTCGCTTCAGGGTCATAGTATATTTAATAATAGATCATGAAAAAAGTCCTATAGATAGATAGATTGAAGGATCAATTAGTATTGTCAATATTTATAATCGTTTAATACAAATATTGGTTAATATAAGCTTAATATCATTTTATTTTTAAACATGTTAAACTTATTTAAATCACTGTTATAACCTCTAAGAGAATGATACAGTATGTGAACAGCTGCTTATACAGTAGCCTGGCTATTTCAGGACTTGGCCAGGCTATTTTTAGACATACACCAATGTGTCTGTGAACAGTTGTCACGGGGCTGAAAATGGGCGTGGCACCTGTCACTTTGAGTTTGACGAAACATGTCCCCTCTTATTGCACAGTTTTAGATTTCTTTAATAAAAAATGTGACCATAATGATAAATTAGTTTAAATATTTAAAAAAATATAAGTTACCAGGTTTTAAAGCCAACTGTTTCTCATGGTGTATTTATCACCAAACTTGCGGAGCTCATTGTTAAGTTACTTTTCAGACTTTATTGTATTCTGCATCTAAATGGTCTCAATTATTTACAAACAAAAGTGTATGTCTCATTGTTGGTGTAGGTTTTGTTGTTTAGATCAAAGGTCAGACATTTATGGGGTGTTTAGTCACGCTCACTGCACTATCAGAGGCTGGGAATGTAATGTGGGAACTTGTGATTTATTATATCACCACGGGTGTAACATGAATGCTAGAATTTATAGGTAAAAGTGCTGCATCTCTTTACATTTATGTGTTGTAACATCACATTGTATTTCTATACGTTGTTTATCTGCTCAATAAACTTTTTAAAACGTGGTGTTTTTGTTTGTGCTCAATTTGTATACTGACATTAAGTGGTATTGTGAACTGTTCTCTAGACATGTCCAGACATTCATTATTCAGATTTGGGAGGGGGAGCGAAGGTGGGAGGGGGACCTGTCAAGAGGGCGGAAGGCGCGTGTTGACGAGTGGGGTTTTGGCAGCTGGGGGCGGCGTCTAAATGGGGGCGTGGCACCTGTCACTTTTGATTACTTATATGTACGCTTCACTACTCACTTGATTAACCCAACTATGTCATGAGCCTTGATTTAGTGGTTTGTATAGGGTCCAGGACTTTGAATGTCTAAAGGTCCAGACTACCCTCAGTCCAAGCATGGCAGCAAATGACATCACCAACAATTATGTGGTTGGCTAGAGATACCAAAAACATCTGTACTTCATTGTTTTGTTAATCATAACTAAGACATATAAGGTTTTGGAATTAGGATCAGTTTCAGATTGGCCTACCACAGTACCAGATGAGCTACTAGTTAGGTCACCCTACACCACTACTGTAAAGTTCAGGTCCATACCGAACTTTGCGAGTTCGGGTACCCGGACCCGAACTTTGCCGGAAAAGCTTTGGTTCGAGTTCAGTGTTTAGGCTTTTAATAAAGCTTTTGAAAGGATGCAGGGCATCCAATTAACAAGTTTTTAAGCTGTGGACACTTAGAAGACATCACAGTCATGCTTATTAATGGCATAGCTGTGATTGGCCAGTACATCATGTGACCCAGCCTCTATACAAGCTGGATCAGGTATAGCACCGCCAATCAGCTCTGAGTAGTGCAGGGACAGGAAGCAGGCAGCTGAAGTGATGGAGAGTGTTAGGAATCTGGCTATTTGTTTTGTGGGTGACCTAAAATGATTTTTTGTGGGTGCACTACACCAGCTTTGCACCTCTGACACAGAAATATAATAATACATTTTAGCTGATAATTCTGTGGGTGAGCTATAGTGATTTTTTTGTGAGTGCAATGCACCATTTTTGTACCCCTGACACAAAAAATGTGACAGTTAATCCGTCTGTTAGTTCGATGGGTGACATATACCCATTTTTGGTGTAAGATACACGTGCACTTTATATGTGACAGGGAAATTAATATAGTTAATCCGTCTGTTAGTTTGGTGGGTGACATATGTAATGATGCAGAGTGGCATTACTACCTTTTTGTAGCCCTCACTATTTTTTTTTTTGTGTGCATCCTGTGTAATTTTATACATCTAATATAATGTCCTGCATAATGTGTATATGGATTTCCTTTCTAACTACTGTTTAACTGTAATGTGCCTGGTTCCCTAGCAGATGGCGGCAACAGTGGCAGAGTTAGTTTCCTTAGAGAGGAACCTTCTAGTTCCATTCCAGCCCTCTGTAGAGAGGGACGAGTTTAGTTAGAGAAGGCAGTCTAGCGTTCCCCTCCTTGGGGAGAGGTTGTGTGTCTAGCTTACCCCCTGTAATGGGAAGAAGCAGGCCTTGTCCCTGCTGGACAGGTTCTGCTTGTGAGTTCTAAGAGGTTGCATGTCACCTCCTGGGCTTGCATTGACTAAAGTCAAGCTAAGTAAGCTAGAAGCCAGGAAGAAGTTTTCCTAGGCTTACCTTAAGAGTCAGACTACAGAAAGCTAAGTTCCAGCAGAAAAGGAAAAGTTCCTATTTAAGCCAGCTGACATAGCAGAGCTGAGAGAGTACATATTTAAAAGTGTTTGCCTGCCAAACTAATGCCAAAACGTGCTAGTGACCAAGATAGAGTTGGAAGATTGTTCCGTGATGCAAGTTTATTCAAGTAAAGCTGTTAACTACGTTAATACAAGTCTCCACTCCATTTATTCTACTTATTCATCATCCAAATTAATCACTCCTTTTGCACTGCTTCGGACAACCACATCTGGGATCCAAGGATATCCATGTAGGAGCACCGTGACACGTGCATACAACACCTTCAGGGAGATTTTAGGCCACCCTACACCACTCTGGCAATCCTACATCTGGGTACCAACACCACTATACTTAAAGGTGACTCCGTTTCATGTTCCTGAAATGCAACTGGTCGCATGACAACTTGCTCTAAGAAAGGGACATGTATCATCCAAATAACTCTTAAAGGGTAAGGGGTACCCCAGACACTGGCACCCATCTGTTGCACATATTCAAATTTTTCGTGTGAGGTACACCTGCACTGCATACTTGACAGGGAAATTAATATAGTTAATCCGTCTGTTAGTTCAGTGGGTGACACATACCCATTTTTGGTATGAGATGCATGAGCACTTTATATGTGACAGGGAAAATAATATAGTTAATCTGACTGTTAGTTCAGTCGGTGACATATACCCATATTTGGTGTGGGGTACACCTGCACTGCATATGTGACAGGGAAATTAATATAGTTAATCCGATTGTTAGTTCGGTGGGTGACAGATACACATTTTTGGTGTGAGGTACACCTGCACTGCATATGTGACAGGGAAATTAATATAGTTAATCCGTCTTTTAGTTCAGTGGGTGACCTCAAAGAATGAGGAGAGCATCAAATAAGTGACATGGCCCTGGTCATGGTGCTGGTGGTGCTAGTGGAGCTCCTGTTGCAGGGAGATGACATGGTCGATAGCTACATGTCCAAATGAAACACCTTCCTCAGGTGAATGTAGGGCACAGGAAGTTCAGAGTCATTTTGTAGGCCCGAATACCTGTGTACGAATGGTGAGGCCAGAACAAGTAGAGGCGGTAGTAGATTGGATGTATGACAGTGCCTTCAGTTCCTTCACATTGTCTCCTACCTCATCCCCTGCTCAAACCACAGAGTTGGCACCTGCAGCACATGGGCATCTGTCACCTCATCCCCTTGCAAATTTAGCCAAGCAGTCTGAGCCCCAAGTCATGCAGCAGTCTCTTATGCTTTTTGATGACTCTGCTGGCAGGGTTTCCGTGGGCCATCCACCTACCCCTGCCCCAGATATGGAAGAGATTGAGTGCACTGATGCCCAACCACTTATGTTTCATGATGTGGACATGGGAGGACCAACGCAGCAATGTCATGATGACGAAACACAGGTGCCAACTGCTGTGGCTTTCTACCCTGTGCAGACCGGCAAGGAGGGCAGGGGTGAAGAGTGGGTGGTAGATGATGTGGAGGATGATGAGGTCAGGCGAATGACGTGTGCAGTTCGGAGGAAAAGGTGGTGGTCACACAGCACCAGCTGCAGAGCAAAAGAGGAAGCAGGGTGCAAAAGCAGAGTGGCTGTCCCCTAGCTATTATGCCTGCTAATGGCCACTGCACCCAGGGACTGACCA
Source organism: Bufo bufo (assembly GCF_905171765.1). NCBI lineage: Eukaryota > Metazoa > Chordata > Amphibia > Anura > Bufonidae > Bufo > Bufo bufo. Next base: position 561,014,345 of record NC_053392.1, on the reverse strand, counting down.
CACCAAAGCCATCTCCAAGGAGTTCCCTCTCGTGGCAGTTCTTCAGACAATGTGCTGACGACAAGACGCAAGTGATTTGCATGCTGTGCAATCGGATCCTGAAGTGAGGCATAAATGTTCTAAACTTGAGCACCACCTGCATGACCAGACATCTAAATGCAAAGCATGAGCTGCAGTGAAGTACACACCTGAGAAACCACAAAAGATCTTAGGCTCCTTTTGCTCCCTCTTCTGCTGCAGTCTCTACCTCTTCCTCCCCCTCTGGAGTGACACTAGCACCTGCCACCCCGCAAACAGAGGATGTGGCAGTAACACCACACCACCACCTCCACCACGTCACCCAGCATGTCCATCCCCCAAACACTGGAGAAAAAGAGGAAGTACCCCCCCTACCCAACCGTGATCGCTGGCCCTGAATGCCAGCATTTCAAAATTAATTTGAAATGCTGTCATTCTGTCTGATGGAGACAAAGACTTTTAAAAACCTTATGGTGGTGGCTGTCCCATAGTATGTGGTTCCCAGCCACCACTACTTTTCCAGGTGAACCATCCCTGCCTGGCACAACCAGGTGGTGGACAAAATCAGGTGTGCACTGTGCAACGCCATCTGTGGCAAGGTCCACATAACTATCGATAGGTGGACCAGTAAGCACGGGCAGGGATGTTATATCTCCCTAACTGCAACCTGGGTAAATGCAGTGTCTGTTGGGCCTGAGGCGGATAGCAGTTTGGCGCATGTCTTACCGCCACCGAGGAATGCAGGTCATTTCTCGTTGCCTGCTGTTGCCTCCTCCTCCTACTCCGCTTCCTCCTCTACCACTTCCTCATCCGGTCAGCATAACAACTTCACCACCAACTTTAGCACAGCCAGGGGGAAACGACAGCAGGCTGTTTTGAAACTCATCTGTTTTTCAGGGAAAAACCCCACACCGCGCAGGATCTTTGGACGGGCATGGAACAACAGACCGATGAGTGGTTGGTGCCGCTGAGCCTCAAGCCTTGCCTGGTGGTGTGCGATAACGGGCAAAATCGCCAACACAGCTGGGGCACAGCCAGCACCTCAGAATGGAGGGTTAGCATGGTTGAAATGTTTTTTTTTGTCAGCACGCCACAACAACCAGCACCACCGGCTGATACTAAATGTCTTAGCAGGAGGCAGCATTTCAGCAACATGGTGGAACAGTTCATGTGCACAAGCCTACACTTACTGACTGATGGGTCTGCCACATTCAACTTCTGGGTCTCCAAATTGGGCACATGGCCTGAGCTTGCCCTTTACGCCTTGGAGGTCCTGGCCTGCCCTGTATCAAGTTTATTGTCACAGACAAGCACAGCCGCCTGTCTACAGCCAACATGGACAAGCTCACGTTTAATAAAATTAACCAGGCGTATACCGGTCACACCCAGCTATTGTTAGACTCCAGCGCACTTTCTCTTTGTATTTTCTTTTATTTTTCCCAATGTTTTGGGGTCTTCCCAAATTTATAAAAAAAAAATACAAAAACAGTGTTGGCTACCTCCTCCTCCCGAAATCCAAATAAAGTACAAAAAAGTATTTTAATGCTAATGCTATTCTTATTAAGCAAATTTGAGATTCTTGGCAAATACATTTTGTACAAAATTATTTGGGCCCGTCTGACAATTCTACCTGTTATGTGCCATGACGGCTACCATAAAATTCAGGGAGAGTAGGATCCACATGCATGCTGGGCCCACCTTGATTTTTCGTGCCAAAATGGCCTCCATTAAATCCAGGGAATGCAGGTACCAACATGCATGTCGAGCCCACTCCACACCTCTCCTGGTGCCAGATTAGCATTAAAATACTTTTTTTTTGTACTTTATTTGGTTTGCAGAGTCATTTATAAGACTTTATTGTTGACATAGGGCTTGGACCAAAGAAACCACTGTCTAACACTGATGAAGGTGAGTGATCTTATAGTGTGAATATAATATAATACAGTCACATTACTAATTCTGCTGTAATCCCTTTCAAATGTGACCCACTGGTTCCTGGTTCCTGTTGGTTTAAAATAGATGTGATGATATAATGTCAATGTGACTTCACTTGATCATGGCAGCCAATCATTACCTGCTATGTTGTTTTTTAGTCCATGCTGTGTCCTGTCAGGTCATTTAACCAGAATTGCCCTTCATGGTCACCTGACAACACATGGACAACATCAAGGTATCACACTGATGTCCAAACACAGGTGGGTCAGGAAAGCAGCACTGGTAGGGTAAGCATATCGTAAATGCTTACTTGCAATGGATACTGTCACAGCTTACACTAAAGGCACTGCCCTGCATGGCGGCTTTTAGTTAATTACCCATGGAAATGAACATACATGGGGTAGAGATAGAATTAGTACAATAACTTTTGAAGCCTGCTGGATTTAGAACCAAACGTTCTGCCATGCCTGCCAGCAATAAATGAAAAACAGATTAAAGGAGTGTTAGTTTATGAGTAAATGGACTGAGTTCCCAGTATGATTTATTAGCAGAGCTAAATCTCAGCCATTAGAAAGCAATTTGATATCTCTGACATAATCTGGCAAGATCACTTGTGGTTCATCTGCAGATCCTCTAGTTTTAGCATCATTTTGACATGTTATTTAGATATATCAGATAGAGCATCGGCGTAGGTCCTGCCACATTACAGTCTTATTCATTCCGATGACAGCTGAAACAACATTGACATATACATCGGAAACAGTTCCTGATGTACATGACAACAATTCAGTAGCCTTCAACTGCCAAACATGTAGCAGAATACGTGGAGAATGGTGGACATGTAAAAAAGAGGATCCACTTTTCTTTTTGCATTGGGAGTCAGCAACAGATGATGCAACTGAATGGGCATACAATTATATACATCTTTATAGGCATATGTTTAGGGGCATACATTAATGCTAAATGCAATGAGAACAAAGTAGAAATGAGCAAATTGATTCTGAAATTTGCAAATTTGTCCCAAATCTTTTAGCAAATTTGGATTCCATAGAATAAAATTTGTGTGTGATATCAGACAGGAGAATCAAGGAGGAGAGAGAGACGTTTCCAGACAATGAGAGCAATTTTGATTTGGATAGAATTTATTTGGACCAAAATCAATCTGGATAGGTGATTTAATCAATCAAACCAAAATGTTAAGAAAATTTTATCTGGTGGCATTAGAGGCAAATCTTGCTAAGAGCTAATTTGCATACTGTCTTCCAAAATTTTAAGAAATGTGCTTATCTCTGGAACAAAGTATAAAGGGTGTCATTTATTATGTTCGGTGTTTTAGACGCCGGTCTTTTTAGATGCCAATCTTAATGACCCCTGCTCCATATCTGCTGAAGTTATGTAGAGGCCCTGGCGCATCCACCACCAGTCTAAATAGATACCAGCTTACTTGCTTGCATAGATTTAGAACATTTTCTACGCTTAAAACAGGTGTAGAAAATGATAAATGAGACAGGCCTGGCTTCCAGCCCCCTTCCCCGCCTATGTCACTCCTTGCATTTAGTGATGTTACCGAATCCTATCAACCCCATCTATTGAAAGGGCGATACCTATTTAAAGGCCAAATGCTTTTGGGATTTATACAACATAGTTTCTTAGCATGGAACCTTAATTTTCATTATTTGGAATTCCACTTTTAGGTTACATTTAGGTGGTGGTACATTTATACATAAAATAAATGCACAGATAAAACAATTTCTACATCACTGTACACATTCATTTACAGAATTCAGCAGATGAATTTCCTATTACATAGCGTTATTCCTCTCATTCTCACACCTTCCCTCCTTCCACCTACACCACTCCAGTGTATTTTGCATCTTATATCTGATTGAACTGAAGTGGCCATCCTAGCAATATTTATCAGCTGAACTCATTGTTGTGCATTCCATTCCCTAACAATGCCGGGTATCTATGGCAACCCGATGCTCAAGGAGCTCTAACCCATCTTGCTATTTCGATAACTATTGTGAGTGGGCACCACACTACATGCCAGAACGAAGTGGGACTATGGACAGGATTCCCATGTGGCACCCCAATATGAAACAAAACAATGAGAGTTGGAATGCAGGCAGTTCTGTGTCTCAATAATCCCTTTTGTGAAAGTAACGTTCGTTCTTGTTTTTATTCAAAAATTTTACTGTATAAACATTTACTGTATCTGCTTATCTTATGTTTAGAATGTTAAAAATTGACTCTTAATGAAAAAGTGTCTCTAAATGGATAAGAAGTGAAGAAGTTAAAACATACAGTGCTTGTCAACTCTCCTTGAATGTCTGGGAGGCCACCAGAAAAATAGAAGATCTCTCAGACTTTCATAAAATAGTCAGCAGTTCACTGGGGGGGGGGGGGCGTTTTTTTTTACGGTTTGCAGGCTCTACTGCATACAATTTGCTGCAGAAAAGGTTAAATCATACTTATCTACTCCCATGAAATGCAGGGAAAACTCCTAAAAAAGAGGATATCTACTAGACGTAGAAAGGAAGGGAGTTACTGTAAATAGCGATGAGCGTATTTGGTAAGATTCAATTCTAGTTGTATTCAGGCAAATTGCCTGTCTAATCCAATTCAGGTCTAAATATATTTTACCTAAATCAAAAGTGCTCAGATTGCCTGGAAAAAGTCTCTTGCTCTCTATACTTCCAAATCAAATCACAAAAAAATTGGGTTGAATTTCCAAATTTCAGAATAGATTCACCCATCTCTGGGGTTAAGCCTTACTTTCCAACTCTCTGGGGGCACAAGAAAAAGATGAGATTTCCTGAACTTAGATTGGTTCTGAAGAAGTGCCTGGGACAAGAATTTGCAGCTATAATATACTGTAGGCCCTTTACGGTTGTGTTAAACCAGATTTACTTGCAGATTTCCAGTTAAATTGGTATAGGGGTGAAGGGTCTGCTGGACAGGAAGTTTATAATGAACACTTCACTCTTGACAAATTAGCTGTTGGACAACAAAGAGCCCACTGTGGTCTATGTATGCTCCAGCTGCCAGCACCATGCTATATGTATTATTTTAAATTGGATATATGGAATGAAATGCCCAACAAGTCACAAAATTTCATATGTGAGTTCTCATACCATTAAGTTTCTTTGACAGCAACACACCTTGATATGTAATGCAAACAAATACGCATCCAAGCATAAATGTATCAGAAAAACACAATTGCATTATCCTTGTTGTCCCCGGGGACCATCTAATGAGAGAGACTTTCAAAGCAAACTGAAACTTAAACTGTAATAAATGTGATTAGTCGTTGACATGCATAGTTATCATGCTTTTAACAACTAGAAGCTTGTGCGTCGTGAGTTATTTAAAACAATTTCAGACGCCAATCAATAAAACTCACTTTTAAGAGTAACAAGAATGTGAATTAAGAGGACACTTTTAGCTACCGTATAAGTTAGTGTCAATAAATGAGTCAATTTTATATGCTTGTACTCTTCTTTGAGGTGTGATAAAGTGTTTGATGAGGACAATAAGAAACTAGATGACAACCTCGACACTAGTGGATACAATTACCCCCTTATGTGCTTCTGGTACCATTGCATCAGCACTCATCATTTTCCGTCTTTCCTGCTCGAATTTACTCATACAGAAGTCTCTGAGCTACTTTTCAGCACAGCAGGCAGCAAGCCTTCCCTAATTACCACCATAGAGACCCAGATGCTTTTGTCAGCTTCTCAGGCAAAGGAGAAATAGATTATATGAAGACAAACTAACCCAAGGATTTCAGATAGGCCATAAAATAGAGAAGAAATTGCTCTGATGTCTTTGCCGTTATCAAAACTGTTCTGCTAACTGTAAATGCAACAATAATCTCATGTTTAGGAAATATTTCATCAAAATATTGACATCAATTTAGATTTCTTTAGACTTTTAGGTCAAGTCCACACATGAGCAAGCCACAACACTTTGGGATAAAATTGTCTTTGACAATCCTTTCTTGTGATATAGAGATTATGCTAGGTTCACGTCACATTTGGGCATTGCACTTGTTTGAAACTGTCCACTAAACGTATGTCTCAGTGGAATACAATTGCATTTGCAGTTGCATAAGTTGGTGATTGATTTTAAAAAAATGTATAGCTTTATTGGAAGGCATATTCTACAATTGTGATAATGATAAAAATATGCTGGCCAACATCTGCTAGAAGGACAAAATGGCAAATGAAAGTCTATAGCAGTGGTGGCGAACCTATGGCACAGGTGCCAAAGGGGGAACTCATAGCCCTCTCTGTGGGCACCCATGCACTGGAAAAAGTCTAAGGCATACCAATATGCCTTAGACTTTTCCTGCCTTTAATCAGTACAGTGCACACTATAAACGGCACAGGCAGCACACTTAATGTAGGCAGATAAATGATAAAGTACATGGAAGATATACTATATTGGTATTCAGGTTAAATTGCTGTGTTGGCACTTTGCGATAATAAGTGGGTTTTGTGTTGCACTTTGGCCACTCGGTCTCTAAACGGTTCGCCACCACTGGTCTATAGGAACCCTAAATGTATACATTAGGCGATATATGCTCTAGACATGGCTGCTGCAGGGAACGCATTTGTCCAGCTTTAGCGTTCTCTCATTATAAAAACTGATTGTTGACCTGACTTAAAGAGTTTGGTCCATCTGGGACATTGGTTGCATATTACTAGGATATGCTGGGGTACAGGTACCACCTCTGGGACTCACTCCTATATCAAGATTGGGGCCCCGAATGTGAAGAAGAGCCCACTGCGTATGTGCAGTGTGCTCTCTATTCATCACCATGGGAGTTCTAAAAATAGCTGGGTGTACATGCTTGTCTTTTTTTGGAAGTCCCATAGTAGAGAATGGAGAATTCACCGTGCATGCATATCCATCTCTCCTTTCACCACTATGGGACTGCCCTAAACAGCCAAGCTGGTCCTGAGCTATTTTTACTTTCATAGAGGTGAACAGAGGGTGGTTGCGCATGTACGGCTGCTTTCCGTTCACTTCAGGGGCCCCTTTCTAGGGACAGGAGCAGATCCTGAAGGTGGGACCACACCTGACTGACATTGATGGCTTATTCTAGTGATAGGCTATCAACATCCCAAATGAGACAACCCCTTTAAAATTAAAAAGTAGCTGTTAAAAAACAAAATAAACATAAAATTGCCTAAAAATTGCGTTTATCGGCAGTCATATTCTCAGGATCAACCATCTGGGTCCTAGACGTTTTAACAATTAAAAGTAAAGTGACAGAAAACTCCATAGTGGTTTAAGCCACAAATTCCTAAAATCTACACCAATTTTACTCTTACTGAGGATAATGGGAAAAAATTCCTCAAAGTGGCAACAATTAGAATGAACTTCAATTGCTTAAAAAATATCTCAATTTCCCAATGGTTCATCAATTCCCTAACAGTAGGTGGAAAAAAAACAATAGCAGCCAAACTACAGCACAACCAAACTATGGAAAGATTTCCCCATCTGATCACGTTGTGTGATCCTGTTCCAGGTATTTATAATGCCATTGATTTTTTTTTTTCCAGTGGTTAGAATTTTTATATTTAATTAAATATTTAGTAAAGCTTCTGTATAGAAGAGAACAATGTTGTTGGTTCAGTATGAGGCAGAATCTGAATATTTAAAATAATTGTAATGTATTTGGGCCACACTACTGATATCTGTAGTCTGTGAAAACGCCTTTGAGATTGCAACCATTAGAAGAGTCATGAATCTGAGTGACAGCCGGCACCAAGCTAAACAGCTATCTAGTGTAAAAAGGAACAGAGAACCATTTACAAATGTTGTTTTTTTCCTATTAAAACCTGTGTGTACTTTAATGCTGTTCTGTTCCCGAGTTCCTCCGTGTTTATACTTCATGTTACAACCGTGTAAACAATTCTTTTTATATCTCTCAAAGGATGGAGAGAAGGTGGATGATTCTCGGTATTGAGAAATTTGTTTTTTATGATAATATAGTGATATTTTTTAAAGCTGAATTAAAATTCATTGACAAATCATTTTTTACTTTAACTTGTGTCCTTTGAGGGGGATGTTAGAGAAGTGCTTAATATACTATACCAGTTACATTTTTTTAATTTTTTTTTAAAGATCAGTTATGTATATTCTTATAAATCTCTTGCATGATTTCCAATCAGAAATGAAAACATTGGATAATTTCATTCTCATTGTCATAGCTACAAACAAGGGCATATCAATTAATCTATCCATCAATGTTAAAGGGGTTTTCTGGGTGTTTGGTATTGATATCTTTTAGGTCATCAATATCAGATTGGTAGGGATAAGATACTTTGTAGGGGTCCAACACTTGGTATCCCTGCCAATCAACTGTTTTAGGAGGCTGTAGTGCTTTAATGAGTGCTGCAGCCTCCTTGCAAGCAACCAAACTCAGTGCCGTCCAATTGTTAGCAGTCGTGCTTGGTATTAGAGATCATTGGAATGGGACTAAGCTCTGTCTAGGCCATGTGACAATTGAATATGATTTCACTGGCCTAGGAAACGGCCATGGCCTCAACAGAGCACCACGGCCTCTTCAATCAATTGAATGGCAGAGATGCTGGGAGTCGCATCCCTGCTTATCTGATATTAATAACCTATCATGAGTATAGGCCATTGATATCAAAATCTCGGACACCCCTTTTAAGACTTTTATTCTTCTAATCTGGAAAGCTAAGCATCATGGGATGATAATGATATGTGTTAGAGAGAAAATCTCAGCACTCGGAAAACCATTGGCTACTAAAATAAGGGAACCTCTTCCATTCCCACTGAGATGACCTTGGTGGGGAAAAGTTGTATGGAGTGGTGGAGACCTATGTTCATGGCCACTTTATACAACTCTATCTGGTTATCATGGGGAGACTTGATGAATGTCCCAGGAGTTGAACTCCTATGATCTAGAAATCATCCTAAATGATAATTCTTAATGGCAAAAATATTAATTTAAGGACATCTAGTGTTAAGCGTTGTGAGCTTCAGATCATAGATCCGCAAGACTTTGTTGAATAACATTGATTTTTCAACTTGAAAACAATTTTAAAACTGAGGTCCGAAGTTGTCTTTGGTACCCAGATACCAGTAGGTACCGAAGCTGACTTCAGATCCCAGTTTTAAAATTGTATTTAATATTAAAAATCGAAGTCTGAAGTTATTCACTGAAGTCTCGCAAAACTTTGGAGATAATGAATTTCACTTTGTCGGAGCCCAAACTATTGAATGCTGTACGGGGATGGATCTCCGTACAGGATTCAAAATATGTTTTGACCGAGGCGAATTCAGATCTATGATCCGAAGCTCAGATCACTCAACATTATGGACATTCTTGGATTTTATGAGACTGTTTTATTTGGGAAATCTTGATAAAGATGTTGCTGAGATTTTCTATAGTCATAACATATTTTATATGATATTTGTACTGCGAAGGCCACAACAGTCATTTCATGACATGTACAAGCTGGTGTAACTGTTACAGGATTTATTGAAATGGCTCACAGTGATATGGTCAGTGGCTGACAAGATCATGTATCTGGAATTTTGCAAGCAATCACTAAGACAACAAACTAGAGGTATTAAATAAAGACTAATTAAATGTCCTTGAGGTGATATAGTAACAATAGGATACTTTTTATTTGCCCATACCCCATGGCATTTTGAGACAGACGGGAAAGGGTAGATGGAGAGTGCTCTTGATTGAAGACCAGAATGTTTCTTAATAATTTATAGGTTATCTGCACATGTGAAGAAACGATTAGCACATTTCTGAAAATTTGTAATTTGTTTTCATCTTGCGTGCACTCTGTCCTGACCCCCCCCCCCCAATTGAATCACTCACTATAGAATCCAAATTTTTGGTAAAATTCTGATAGAGTTTAAAATCTAAATATTCACTAATATAGAGATTACTACTGTAACAGTAAAAAGATTTCAAAATAGTATTATAATTACAACAGATAAGGATTTTTCATGTTGTCATTATAACACATGGTATACTGTAGTGTATAAATCTACTAAGCTCTCATTGCCTGAACATAATGTGATTTAATGACCTTTATTATTATAAATTTTATTCCTCTTTGTAGTAGTAATATTAGTAGAATGTGTATAGGCCCAATGAAGCATAAAATTTACATTCTGATTTTACAAATAATACAAACTAATGAAACATATAATAAAAAAACAACAATGAATGTGGAAAAATGGTATGCTGCATTACAAAAAATACAAACATAAATAGCTACATGAGAGGCATACCAGGCATAATTTCTATAACTTTTTATTCTTTGTAATATCGCCTTTTATTTCCTATCATTAACATAGCAATAAATGTTTTTAGCAAAAATTATTCAGGGGACCTACCTTATATTGTATTCTTCTTGCTATAAAGAAAAAAGTGATATGGCTACATAAAGTATACAAATGAATATAACCAATTAAATGTTGTGAAAGAACATAGGCAAAGATGTGAGCAATTATTATTATTGCAGCTTGTGCAATCAGTTTTCGGAATAGCTTCATTTTTATGGCTACTACACTCCTGTATTTTTTATGGAAATGGCAATATTTAATGAGATCAGAAATATTTACTGTATATTGTTATAGATGAATTGACTATTAAGAAACATTCAATGGCTTAAAAGAAAAAAATAAATAAATTGAGCTTGTTGCATAGAAATGTATGCACTTGTGGAAGCTGAAAAAACATAAAATGTAAAATGAAGAGCTGAAAATATATCAGCTGTGAATATTTACATATGAAGGGAAAAGTTAATGCTAACACTTCAATTTGAAAAGGAGGAAGCTATATATTATAGTTATACATGTGAGTATTGAATTCATTAGCACAAAGGTACAAAGCATGGATAGATAGATAGATAGATAGATAGATAGATAGATAGATAGATAGATTCATTCATAAATGGGTCATTGGCTACATTATCATAGATGAGAGCAAAATATCAAACTGTCCATATATTATATAGATGAGCATTCATTTAAATGGCAACATCTAATGATAAGGTAGAATGGATTAGCCATTGTCATTTGCCCAAAGCAAAATCAAGCATTTGCTGGGTTCTCAGAGCTGGATTTCCTATGGAAATTCTCATATTAAAGGCTATCATGTGAAGAGACAAACCCTTTAATGCCCTTATAGTAAAAAAAGGTGAAACCTATATAGACAACCAATATGTGGTGATTACATATCATGAAATTTTACTTCTATCGCATCGCAGTCTATGCAAAACTTTTAACTAGGTGAAAATGAAGCCTAGTTGGGAGCTGTCATCTCACCTACATACCTCAATCTGGTACAATCATGACAGCATTACTTTGTCATGTATCCATTACATTATAACTACTCATAGGTGACATGAATAATGTAAATTATTTTGTGACAATGACACTCATCAACAGGTGGGATTTATTAAGCGGGCAAGTTTATATTCAGTTCTTTAACTTGATATGTTGGAAGAAGAAAAATGACAAGTAGGTGGCTTTGATAAGGCTACTGAATGTTTAGAAGCATCTCCAAAACGACAAGTCTTGTGGGGTCTTTGGTAGGCATAGATTAGAAACTACCAAAAGTGGTCAAAAGCTCAAAAACAGCAACATTGTTGCATGTGTTGAGAAGACAGCTCTGCTCCAATCCCACAGAAGAGCGATTGTAGCACAAATAACATAAAAAGTTAGGGTACAGCAACATGGTCAGGTTTCCTGGTGCTGTTTTGGAAGCCAAAATCAGGATTGGATCATAAATGGAAAGAAAGTATAAAAGACAGACAAAACTAAAAAAAAATTAAGTCACCTCTGATTTTAGCTTCCAAAACTAGATGCAGAAACCTGACCGTATGGCCATACTCTTAATGCTGGCCAAGACAGAAAGTTCTCAGACCATACAGTGCATTGTAGCTTGCTGCAAATTGTGCTACATAGTTGCAGATCGGCCAGATTAGCCAATGAGATCCTAGCTGATTCATGGGCCATGTTAACAATTTATGACACTGAGTGACTCTCGGGTGACTCATGTTTGGCCCTCAGTGAGGGATGAATTCAAGGCACTGATTCCGTCCCCAGCATAACAATCAATGAGCTGTTCTATATGCTGAGAACTCTACCTAAACATAAACATAAAATAAGATATTTTCTGGAATCTCCTCTGTTATGAATATATCTGGGTGTATTTTTTAATATGTGTGTATTCGTGAGAAAGTGTTCAGCCACAAATACACTGTATACACAAGGCATTTATCAAAGACCAGCACTTTATAACGATCTATGATATCCCCTGCACCTCCATAGGATGCTCTTCATTTATGGTGAGGCATAGACCTTGTCATAAAATAAGTGCATTCTCAGGTAGATTTTGCACCTAGATTGAAATCTATCAAGCTCCCAGCTGGAGTACATTTTAGTTATCAGTTACAGCAGGAAACTGGCATAAATGGTAATGAATTTGCTGATGTGGATGACTCCACCTCTGCGACGCCTCCACTCTGCCTTCTCCATGCCCCATGGATGAGGTTGGCATAGAAATGCAGCCTGCACCTAAGTTTAGGTGCATAGGAGTTCAAAATGTGAAAACCAGAGGGTTGCACTGTTTTCGCATCACTTTCTGGCATAGGGAGCCATAATAAATGACCCCCAATGGATTTTCATGTATGTTCCAACCACTTAACCTAATCCTGGCTTTGTTGTATTGTTGATCACCACTGACCTACAATATGCGACTAGACAGAACAGGTAGTTAAATAAAAGGCTAAATATTAGAAAGACTTTTTAGAAAATAAGATGTCATGCAAAAAATTGCAGACACTTTTAACCTAATTTAATTGAATGAGTGCATTATTGTAAAACAGGAAATATACTGTATATAGGTCACCTGATATAGTCAAACCTCCTGACTTCAAAGTGAAATTGGTTGTAAGTGACTGTATTGTGCATTTTCAGACACAAGCCTTTATTGTGTTTGGGTTGGAGGGCAAAAAACCAAGGCTGTCGTGAGAATATTTTGATGAATCTTCTTCAAAGTCACTGCTTCAATATAAACAGAAATACATCCTTCACCCATATTTTGCCCTCCAGAATTACCAATCATGCTCTGCAGTTTAAAGTGAAGCCAATTTTATCCTGCTTGGCCAAAAATGTGTTTCCATTGTTCCAAAGCATTCAATCACCCCGGGGTCTTTTTAAGTGGGCTATTTTTAAGTGGATGTTTTATCAGTAAAAGCTTGCTTAGATTGAGGAAAACTGAAAATATGGTAGGATTCTTATTTTTTTTTTCTTTGTTAGTAAAACATTAATTCTTTGCATATCATTTATAGAAACAGCATGTAATAAATGATGGCTAAGCAAGCTTCAGATGTAGCCCTGGATCTGCCCTTTAATTTTATCTCATAGAACTGGGTCACTAATGAATTCAAGGAACAGAGTAAAAGACGTTATTCAAGCAAACAACTGAACACATTGCATGTTTCTAGGAACAAATGCTTAGCTGAACTAATGACCGTTAATATGCCTTTAAGTAAAAAAGACAATAAATATAAAGACTGATTTGACTTGCTTTGGTAGATGGGGAAGAACATGAAACAAAAACATGTGCAAGTTCATAGTACAAAATCTCAACAGAAAAATAGCAACATATATGATTACAATATATAAAATGCAAGAACATAGTAAATAATGAAAAGGAAGAAGTACGAAGGAGTATTGGACCAAAAGCTCACCAAATTTGTTCTGCACTGGATTCCAGGTGTAAACCAAACTGAGAAACTGGAGTATACTGGATAGGTTATCATGTTACACACATTTATGTATTTTCTATAAAAGATCCAGTATATACAAATACACAAGTGCAAATATGTAGCTTCAGACAATGGTGTCTAACATATAGTACTATACTATCAAATGCAGGTGTCTCTAGTTTGTAAAGCCAAATCGGTCATCTGTTTCTTTTGACCTTCTGATAATTCAGTGACTATAACCACAAGATATACAGTATATCATATGGTAGATTTTAAGTTCTTTATAGTAATAGTTTTTTCATCCTTTTGGTTATTGTTATATACCACAAAAAAAATTGTTTTCAGCTTGAGTGTCTCCAATTGTTGTGAAGACATTACTCTTATGGTGGCCATACACATTAGTCTAAGGTTAATAAAAAACATATTATTTCAGCCAAATGAATATTCATCAGTTGCAATTTACCAATGAACGAACGCTTTAACCGAAGGATGACAGACCATTATCGTCTAAAAAGAAATTGTCTGAAAGATTTTTTGTTCAAATAAAGATCATTTGTGGACAAAAAATATTTTTCTGAAAGAATGTTCCCAGAGAGATCTTTTGTCCATCGCCTGGTTTCATTGAACATGTATGGCCAGTTTGAACAACTATAACAGCCAATATGGACTAAAATGTGTATGACTATGTCTGCAAAATGAACCTTCATCAGATGTTTGTTTGCTGTTCAATTATCAATCAAATTCTTTCCAATATGTATGGCCGCCATTAGCCCATGGGGCAATATTCAACTCCCTTTTTTGCAAATTCTGCAGTTGTATAGATTGTTAAGAGAGGTGTCTTGCAAAGTGGATGGGACTAACCAGTTACTTTGGGTTCCTTTATCTATGAGCCCCATAGTAACTCATAGGCTCTATGGCATATACAATCTAGCCCTAAAAACAGGTTGCAGGTACCTATAATACATGTTTATTACAGACTTGTGCTTATAACATTTTATAACTGGATGGAGCCAAAAGGGCAGCAGGAAAAGACACTCAATAGGGTATAAAGATTTGTTGTTGCAGCAGTATATTGGTGAAAACTAAAGACTTTTATAAATGGTTACCTGAACAAATGGGTATTTAATTATAGAGTATTACTCAATGGGGCAGATTTACTATTGAAAATGTGCAAGGTTTTGGTGCACTTTCCACTAAACTACTGGTGTGTATACTTTGCACAATTTTCTAAGCTTTTTTCTACCTTGTCTAAGGGGACATAACTTCACAAGAAAGGGGTATGGCTTCACAACAAAGGAGCATGGACAAATTTTTAGAATACGGACAGAATCTGGTGCAAGAGTTACGATACTCCAATTTTATAAAGGTCATTGTGCCACAATAGTAAATATGTCTAATATTAAGACTGTGATTTGTATTTTTAGAAAAGTATAACACTATTAGTAAATCTGCCCCAATGTGTGCAGCAATATTTCATACAAAGGAACTCAAAATTGGATGAAGCAAATAACCATGGTTACTAAGATTAATTGCTTAATATAGCAATGCTAAGATGGTAACTCTTCTCACAGCAGCATTTTAACATATGGTATATTTAGTTAATTGTCTTTAATGATTTTTGTATTTTGTAATTTTTCATGGTTTTAAAAATATTTAGGCTCCCAATATAAATCATATAAAAAAGAAGATAAAAAAGCAGGGTTACTAACCTGACCAACCGGCTCTCTTGTCGGTACTTTTGTTCTTCTAGTACTGGTGGCCAATGTGGTAGTGGTCTCCATAATGGAAGTGGACATTTCTGACTGCATGGCTGTAGCAGTTGATTCTGTAGTCATGGATGAAGGCACATCACCAACAAGCCTCACATTTCCCTCAATCACGATATTGGCATCATTTTCAGCCGCCATATTCAGAACCTTTAAGCCGTTATAGTAGAGGCCACTAAGCTGGCCTTGAAAAGGATGTCCCCGCTCTTTCCCACCGATTTTAATTGTTGCCTGGCTATTGAAGATTGTGAGCTGCCGTCCTGCAAAAAGAATATTACATACATACGAAAATGTTGACTTTGAGCTCTATATTTTCGAAAAGATGAGTAACAATTTTTTATGAAATGTATGATGAATGCAATAAATTATAAGATAAAGAATTAGCTTATAATTAATTGCTTAAATGAGGTGTTTGTGAAATGTCCGCCTAACAATAAGGTTTAATTGCATGATGGAGTTTGATGCTAAAGGCCAATCAAAGGTTTGCACAGTTTTTATTATATTCAATTATTTTATATTGTTTATGTTTAAAATATGAATTTCAATGTAATAAAATACTACTAAATAAAAAGGAGAATTATGACTCCATAATGTTATTAAAAAAATAAATAAATGAAAAAGAATATATGATAATTTTCCATGGAATGCAATTAGCATTCCACGTTTAGTGTTTGCCACTATTATATTTAATTTTCTTTGCTTCACCACAAGTTAAACAAGAAATGCATCATCATGCATCCAAGGTAGAGTGTAAAATAGCTCTGATTGGCATTTAGCAAGACTGACAATTAAAAAGGAGTTTTTAAAATAAAAGCGACTTCAGTAATGATACACATACCGATGGTGAGATTATGGCACAATTTTATTACACAAAAAAAGTCCTTAAAATATTGGCAGCATTATGAAATCACAAATACATTTTAAGCAGATTGTTCTCTGCATATGATTAGCATGCACACATTTTTAAGTTCTGTTTTAATTATGGCTTGTTCAAAAAAAATCTTTGAAAGGATGCAAATGTTAAAGGGACTTCACTTTGATTGGCAATTCATCTTGCCCACTAGTTAGATTTCCTGTAGTTTAAACCAAGATATTTTGTTCACGGCAGCAAGAAAGGTAAAGAAATCTGCACATATTTTAGTTAATAATTTAGATGTGGGAACAGGAAAAATAGTCTATAAATAATTTAGAATGTTTGGTTAACGTTATCTATGAGTGTCTTCATAGATTGAGTTAGTAGATTATATTTACAGTCCCTTTAACCTTAAGTTAACAGGGTACGATTATTAAACATCTGAGTTCTAAACAGGTCAGAAAATTATTATACATTGTATGCAAGATACCACTATCTAGATTTTACTGTTTTAAAAGTTTTTTTATTTAGTTTTACTGAAAATTTATTTTAAGGTTTATTAGCGTTACAATAAAACACTATTTGGTTATGTTCAAATTATTTTTATTTGAAGTTTTAATCAATGTTTTTTTACCTTTGTCGAGTAGCCAATCATCAACTACTCGACCAAGTCGATATGGAATTCGCTGTCTAGCAATCGCCAGGCGTTCGTTATCATTGTTTCCTTTAAAGTTTAAAGAGACATTTCATTGGTTAAAATCTGTAAGGTCAAAGGTTAAAAGTTAATACTTAAAGCTTGAGCTATACAGTTGCCACATGACTTTTTGAAATTTGGATTTTTAAAAAAATGGTACCTAGAACATATCATGGTTCAGTCATTCATTTATTTTATTTTAGCAAACAAAATTATTCCTATGTTAATTGAAAATTAGAAATCTGCACTTGATCTAGGTTATTAAAATTATGTTATAGACAGACCCAAAAAACATATTTAAGCAGCATAGAATGGCTTTACATGAAAGAAATCTGTTTTTTGGTATTTGTTATTAGCTAGTTAAACATATTCATATGTAACATATCTAATTTAGCACGATACATCCAACCTCTTAATCCAAGTTATCCATTTAAAAAGGCTATGAATCAGAATACCATTGTGGATGTTATTACCAATGCATCCATGTAAAAATTGACTAAAATAATTTTGTCATTGAAGAAAAGAATTCTCATCCACAAGATTCAAAAAATCACATGGTACAAATGCATTGCAAGTAAAATAGTAATATTAGAATTCAGTTAGCATGGAAAAGGGATTGACAAAAGTTATTTCAGCCATATTAAGTTATTAATCAAACTCAAGCCAGTTTCATCCTAATTAAGTTTTCATTACAGGTATACAAATTATTCTTCAGATTGCCATCTGAAATCCTAAAGTGTTTCAACTGAGAATTTAGAAGTCATTGTGATAAGCATTAGCAAAGATAAATGTGAGAAACAAAACAGGAAATTTAAAATAAATCTTATAAAAACATTCAAATTTGCATCTCTTTATTTGCTAGGCGCCATTTGGGTAACACAACAGCCTAATTCATCTTCTGACATTCTCAAAAGCCATGTTTACTTTTGTAGAACATTGGTCTATCTGATTTGAACAGTTAATCTTAAGGTTAAAAGTTATTTCTAACTCCAGTATAGAGGCATAAATCTAGGGTGTGAATAGGTACACGTTGCACCCAGGACCCAGAAACCTCTCTGCGTCATAAAAATATTATTTATGCCATATAACATTTGGTAGGACTAGGACTGCATTAGGCCTGGAGCTTCAAGTTAAGCTAACTTCTCCAGTCAATTAATCAAATCAAGATCAATATACCAAACCATCAATGTAACTTTTCAAAATCTACTTGGGAACTTTCACATTTCTATTAAAAGACTGGGGAGACACAAAAAATCTTAAAGGGCTATTCCCATCTCAGACATTGATGGCATGTTGCTAAAATAGATAGAACAGATAGGTGCAGGACCCACTTCTATATCCAGAACTGGGCCCCTGAAGTCAAGGAGAGCAATCAGTGCATGAGCGGCTTGCTCTACATTTACTGCTATGAGTGTTTTGAAAATAGCAGCTTAAGCATGCTTGGCTGTTTTTCGAAGTCACGTAGAGGTGAATTAAGAGCACATGACACATGCATAGTCATCTCTTCATTCACTACTATGTAATAGCCAGAAATAGTCAAGCCAGCTGTCTGGTAAAAGGAGAGTGGTCGCGCATGAGTTCCCTTCAGAATTCCGGTTCTGGAGATAGGGTTGGGTCCCATACTTGGAAACCACATCTATCTGACAATGATGACATATCCTAGAGATATACTATCAATGTTTGTAATGGGAATAGCCCTTTAATCTTAAATTATATAACATTTATGTAAACTAGGCACTACAGATATGCATTTGTGCCTTCTAAATGCAATAATGATCAAGCACAAATTACTAGTCAGGAAAGACTATCTTAGCACTTTAAAGACGAAGGGGATAATGTTATTGGTGAAGGGCATTGCTTTCCTTCCATACTTTATAGTTTATTCTCTTTTAATTAAATCCTTGCATGGAGGATAACTTTGAAACACTTCTGAAAGAGGTATGCCCAACATGCACTTTATACTGTAAGGTTACAGAATTGGCCTTTATGTTGCCAATCATGATATTAGATGCAGTTCTTACAGTGAAGCTTGGAGGGAAAAAAATAAAAACTCACAAGCATCAGTCAGTTAAGTTACATGTTTATAAGATAATAATAGAAAAATGAAAATGTGTCTTATGAGCCCATACTTTAACAATGAAACGAAGGGAGACAGCTATAAAGTGCTTTGAAGAAAGGTCAAATACTCATTAAAGGTTATCAATCCGGAATAATTTTATAAAGTGTGTGATTGTTCTAGGGCTTAAGGAAAAAGATGTTTGAAATTTTAATATTTAAATATCTACACAAATCATGGGAATCATTTTTAAAAGTAAAACTAAACTTTAAAGTTAATGTCCACCCTTGGACACCAGTTTACTTGGTTTATTTTATCTTAATTCAGAATTCAGGGCTTATTTATTTCTAAAATTACTCAAATGTCTGTAAATGAGTTTGTGATTTCCACCCAAAATTAAATTTCAGTGTATATTAGTACAGTAAATCATAATTTAGAGTGATGAACAAAATCAGATGTTGTCATGTTTTATATACTTTTGTAGAGTAGCTTTTTGAGAAACTGTCCCTCAATTAACCATAACAAAGTGTCTTATTCGTACTTTTAGTTTGTTGGTTCATTGCTTAAATCCCTCTAATATTGTATTTCTTCCATCAGATTGATTAGTGACTCAAAAGGTCAACAAAATTAGTAGACATAATGTAACAATCAAGTGCCATTTAAAGGGGTTTTCCAGGACTTTTATATTCATGTGCAACAGAAACAGTGGTGCAATAAATAGCATCATCCACTATATAATGGTAGGAGCTGCGTAATTCTGATGCCTATTTCCAGATTTGAGGCTATTTAAACATAGCTGATTGGTGGGTTTCCGACTCTAGAATGATAGTCATAACTAGATATGAGTAAGTCAACTCTAATTTTCAGAATGTCAACCTAAGTTCAGCAGAAAGTTGTGATTCTAAGTAATCTGAATTTTGTGTGATTTGGTCCTACCAGACCTGAATAAAAGATTAAGACAATCGTTCATCTCTAATAATAGAGATAAACGTCCTGGACATGATCTTTTTAAGGAGACACAGGTTTGTTCAGTGTTACTGGAATGTGCCTATAATAGTGCCTAGTAGGGATGAAAGAATTGATTCTAACATGTTGATTTATCTCATCAATAAGAGTGAGGGGCTGTCACCACAGGTAAAGAAATGCCCAACTGCAGACAGGGTCTAACATCTTGCTTAGCCCTGCCCCACTGATCCTAATAGCGGAGTAAGTTCAGGAGCAGCAACTCTTTATGTGCAACTACCCAATTGCCCAGCCAACCTGCTCAATGCAAAGCAGCCTAAGAAATACTGTACAAATGATTCAACAGTTGGGTATAGCAAAAAAGACAAAAAGCAACAGAACAATATTAAAAGAAACAAAATGGTACATTACATTAAAGATACAAAGTGAACAGTTCATGCCAGTACTTTACTATTTTAAGTTAATACAAGATACATTTTCTGATAAAACATGGTACAAATAGGAATATACTATAAATGTATTTTCAATATTAATTTCCTGTACACTATTGTATTATTAAAAAATCTAAATTCACTTAGCAATGAGTTAATCCAATTATTTTCACCATTTACAATCCATCAGGTCATAATTACTATCTAGTTAGTATGTTTAACATTCCTTTGAGAGAGTTCAAGATAATCTGATTTTGCTATTATTCACATCAGTGGATAGTTTTTAGTGTTGAGCGAGCACCAAAGTGCTCGGGTGCTCTGGCCGAACACATCTACCGAGCACCCGAGTATAATGGAAGTCAATGGGAGAACCCGAGTATTAAACCAGGCTTTGAAGAGGGGAGTGCGCCTGGTTCATAGAAAAAGGTCAGAAATTGATGGAAACACCACCAAAATGGTTCGTGAACAGCATGGGGAGGATGTTTTGATGCATCTTGGACTCCCAGGTCGCTGCTGGGAATGATGTTGTCCGAGTAGTAAGCCACTTTTACAGACTGTGAATAATACACACCAAACTGAAGATAAAATCAATTTTGAAGAAAAATTGTTAGGAAACATTCTTTCCTGTATATTTACTTGTATATAAAGTGCAAGTGCTGCCCAAAAAAACAAGGAAGAGGCACTCCGATACAATCTGTATATCACATAAAGGAGGACCTCGTTCACATTGTGATACAATTGTTCAGGTAGTGGGACTCCTACACTCATAAAGCCTATGCACTAAATGAAAGAGCTGCCAAAAATTACAAGGAACCGACACTCCAATATACTCTTTGTTAAACATAAAGGAGGGCATTATACACAGCCTTGAAAAAGTATGATTGATGGCCTGCTGGTGACCCTCAAAAACATTTGGAGCAAGGGCCTGCTGATCTGACCATCTAAAACTATATGGGTGAGGGCCTGCTGCCGCTTTAGTGACTCAAGAAAACCTGGGGCCAATCGCACGTGCCCGTGACGGCGACATTACATTCGGATGTCTGGCCTATCAACTTTCGATGGTATTGTCAGCGCAAACCATGGTGACTATGAGTAACAGCAAATCAGTGTTAGATTCCAGAGAGGGAGCCTGAGAAATGGCTACTGCGACCATATCCAAGCAAGGCATCATGCGCCCAGGTGAGATGACCATTTAAAAGATTTTAGGTGCGGGCCTGCAGGTGAGCTGACCCTGTAAAAAATTATATGCAAGGGCCTGCTAGTGAGCTGACACTCTAAAAAATTATATGCGAGGGCCTTCAGGTGAGCTAACCCTTTAAAAGATTGTAGGTGAAGGCCTGCTGGTGAGCTGACCCTCTAAAGAATAAATATGCAATGGCGGCTGGTGAGCTGACCCTCTAAAAAATTATATGCGAGGGCCTGCTGGTGAGCTGACCCTGTAAAACATTGTAGGTGAGGGCCTTCTGGTGAGCTGACGATGTAAAACATTATATGCGAGGTCCTGCTGGTGAGCTGACCCTCTAAAAAATTATATGCGAGGGCCTGCTGGTGAGCTGACCCTGTATAACATTGAAGTTGAGGGCCTACTGGTGAGCTGACCCTCTAAAAAATAATATACAAGGGCCTCAAGCTGAGCTGACCCTATAAAACATTATATGCGAAAGGCATATATGCGAGGGCATTATATGCGACAAATAAGCATGTTGATATGATAGTAGAGGAGAAGGAGGATGGGTAAAGGAAGATTCAACCATATACCCTTGTTTGTGTTGAAAAGGGTGCATGGGAATACAGTGTATTCAGTACATTATAAAGAACACATTTAAAGTGCCTTTATGTTCATCAGCTTTCCTCTGGTGGAGTTGAGAAGTCATGGTCAATCCAGGCCTTGTTAATTTTTATAAGAGTCAACCTGTCAGTATTTTTAGTTGACAGGCGAATACACTTATCTGTTATAATGCCACCAGCAGCACTAAATACCCGCTCAGACAAAAGTCTGGCGGCAGGGCAGGCCAGCACCTCCAAGGTGTAGAGCGCCAGTTCGTGCCACGTGTCCAGCTTGGACACCCAGTAGTTGTAAGGCACTGATGGATCATTGAGGACGCTGACACGGTCTGCTATGTACTCCTTCACCATCTTCCAAAATGTTTCCCTCCTTGTGACAGTAGGCCGCGCATCAGGGTGAGGGTGCTGACAGGGTGTCATAAAACTGTCCCAGGCTTTGGAGAGTGTTGCCCTGCCTCTGTTGGAAATTCTGTGTGTTCCCCTCGTCTCTGCTCCTCGGTTGCCCAAGGAACTACGGACTCTGCCGCCAGCGTTGTCAGATGAAAAATTTTGGAGCAATTTTTTCAACAAGGATCTTCTGGTATTGCACCGTTTTGCTTGTTCTCTCCACCAGAGGAATGAAAGATGAGAAGTTCTCTTTGTAGCGAGGAGGTCGAGAAGAGTAAACAGACAATAATATGTGTTGTCTAAAATGCAGCCATGTGTGCCAGAGTACCAACAGGCAAGACTTCTCTGTCGTCATCAGGAGGATCACTCTCAATTTACTCATCCACTTCTTACTCTTTTGCTCCCCCCCATGCTGAACATATGGAATTACACTTCCATGAGTACTACCCTCTGTAGCGGAGGCAACCGTCTCCTGCTCCTCCTCATCCTCCTCTTCTTCCTCATCCAATTCGCGCTGAGAAGACGAATTGAGGGTTGTCTGGCTATAACCCTGTGTAATGTCTTCCCACATTTCCCCCTCTTCCACATGCAAAGCGTCGTCCTTAATTGTGAGCAGCAAACATTTTAGTAGACACAGAAGTGGGATGGATACACTGATAATATCGGCATCGCTGCTCACCATCTATGTTGATTCCTCAAAGTTTTTTAAAACCTCACAGAGGTCAGACATCCATGCCCACTCCTCGCTTGTGAATAGCAGAAGCTGACTGGAAAGGCGATGACCATGTTGTAGCTAGTATTCCACTACTGCCCTCTGCTGCTCACAAAGCCTGTCCAACATGTGGAACGTCGAGTTTCATCGCATGCTCACATCGAACAACAGCTGATGAGCTGGCAATTTCAAGTGCTGCTGTAGCGTTAACAGGCCGGCGGAAGCTGTCGATGACTTGCTGAAATGTGCACACACGCGGCGCACCTTCACCAGTAGCTCAGGCAAATTGGGGTAGGTTTTGAGAAACCGCTGAACAACTAAGTTTAAGACGTGGGCTAGGCATGGGATGTGTGTGAGCTTGCCGAGCTCCAAAGCCACCACCAAGTTACGACCATTATCAGACCCAACCATGCCTGGTTCGAGGTTCAGTGGCGAGAGTCACAGCTCAGTCTGGTCTCTTATCCCCTGCCATAGCTCTGCGGCGGTGTGCTGTTTCTCCCTTAAGCATATCAGCTTCAGCTCGGCCTGTTGCCGCTTCCCCACTGCAGTGCTACACTTCTACCAGCTACCGACTGATGACTGAACTGGTACTGCACGCAGGTAATTCAGAGGTTGAAGTGAAGGAGCAAGCGGAGGAGGAGAAGTGGGGGTTGGAGCCACTTATGTAGGTGCTGGCGGAAACCCTGATTGGCGTAGGGCCAGCCATCCTTGACGTTGGTAGCACCTGTGCCATCCCAGGGTACGACTCGCTCCCAGCCTTCACAACATTCACCCAGTCAGTGTGCCATCAGGGAAATATAGCGTCCCTGGCCGAATGCACTTGTCCATGTGTCCGTGGTTAAGTGTACCTTCCCAGTAAATACGTTGGTCAGGGCACGTGTCATGTTACGGGACACATGTTGGTGTAAGGCTGGCACTGCATACCTTGAAAAATAGTGGCAGCTGGGGACTGCGTAACGCGGGACGGCTGCCGACATCAGGTTGCAGAAGGCCTCAGTGTCCACAAGCCTAAATGGCAACATTTCCAGTGCCAGTAATTGGGAAAGCTGTGCATTTAGTGCCATGGCCTGTGGGTGGGTGCCTGGGTATTTGAGCTTGCATTCAAATGCCTTGGGTAAGGACATTTGGACCCTGCGCTGGGACACGGAAACGGATGTGGTTTCTGATGGTGCTTGAGAGGGTCCAGGTGCAGGGCTGGAGGCCTCTGGGGGATTGGTCAGCACATAACACAGGGGAAGAGGAGGCAGTAGTGTGACCTGCAGACACAGAATGTGGACCCAGGCTTTCGGCCCACCTATGACGGTACTTTGATGCCATGTGGCAGATCATGCTGGTGGTGGTGAGGTTGCTAGTTTTCATGCCCCTGCTCATTTTTGTATAGCACAGGTTGCAAATTAAAACGCTTTTGTCGTCCGCAGTTTCCTCAAAAAAGTGCCATACTGCAGAACACCTACCCCTTGGCAATGGAGATTTCCGCAAGGGTGTGCTCCAGGGATCAGTTGTAGGCCTGTTTAGTATGGTCTGACTTCTCCCTTTTGCCACCCCATTGCCTCTTCCAGCCTATTGCGGTGCAGCAGATCCCTCCCCCTCTGTACTGCTGTCCTCGCTCGGCATTCCACCTTCCCAGGTTGGGTCAGTGACTTCATCATCCACCACCTCCTCTTCCACTTCCTTACTCTGCTCATCCTCCTTATTTGTTGAACTAACCACTACCTCAGTTATTGACAACTTTGTCTCATCCTCTTCATCAACCTCTTGAGACAGTAATTGGCGTTGAATTATTGGCAACTGTGTCTCATCATCATCCACCACATTAAACATTGCTGCCACACACAATAGTCCTTAGAAGAACTTTTGGGTCTGTAAAGTTTTAGCTATTTAGCTCAGGTTGCGCTAAAAATATAGATTGCTGCTGCCACACACAATAGTCCTTAAAAATTCTTTTTTGGTGGTAATAATATTCTTAAATCACTCCTTACACTGTCTGTCCCTTCCCCAGCACAGCTCTCCTTGACTAAGAATGAGCCAAACATGCTTCATCGGGTGCTATATAGCACCGAATGACGCGTTACGGCCAGCCAATCACTGTAATGCCATCAGCCAACATGGCTACGGCATTACAGTGAGAGCAGTACTTACCTGCATGTTTATTGGCTGCATAGCAACCAAGAAATGTGCGGGGTGGAGACTCGAGCATTGAGCTCGAGCACATGCGGTATTCGGTCGAATACCGCCATGTGCTGAGCATCGAGATGCTCGAGCCGAACAGGTGTTCAGTGGAGAATGCTCGATCATCACTTATACTTTTGAATTAAGTGTCTATAAACAATTATGAGCATCACCTGACTTATGTCTTCTTGGTCACTTTCAGATAACATTTGCATGAAGTTTTGTCACTTGTTCATGCAATTTCTTTCCCTGACATGTAATACTTTATTTCTTTTTTATAAAGAGGTTTTTCAGTAACTACAGTATGTATTTTGTTATGTTAACCTTTGCATTATAGGTTCATAATAGAAGACAAAACACAGTGCTGGATCTGCTGTATAAAGGATTCAAGAGATGCAGATGGATGGGCCCCATTGTCTATTTGGTTTTATCATGGTTTCCATAGATGGCAAGAATAGCACCGTATGTAGTGTAGTGCAACACTACTGCTAAAAGAGGCTTTGAATGGAACTTTCAATGCTTAAATAAACAGTCAAAATGCCCCTTTTCATGGCCTAATGTAGCAAGCAATTGTCTTGAAGAAAACGTTCCTTCCCAACAATTGTTTGCTTATCAGTGGAGGAGACCTCTGCATTTACACAGTATAAGGGAGCAGTGATCGCTAATGCCATTGCTCATTCCCATACAGAATCATAGTTTGCCAGCAGCAGAGTGCTGTTCAGATGCCAACAATCTATTGCTGAAGATATGAGGGTTTTACTTTTTCATCGTATAATCAGCGGCAACTTTGCACAGGGAGATTATTGCTAGTGGTCTTCCATATGAACGCTTGTTAGCAATAATCTGCCTGAACACTGGGCACTATAAAACCCCTTTTACATGGTACGGTGCCAGAGCTGATGCAGGACAACATCATGCACACCATATAGGTTGCTAATTGACTTTTCTTCTGACTTATGAGGGTGCCTAATATCCTTCAATCAGCCGTGAATGGCAAAATCCCATTACTCAAAATGAGTCACCTTCTCCTATACATTTGAAAGAATACTAGGAGTCACCATGCAGTACAGTGACCTGTGTGGATGCAGTTGTGCATGCGAGGCCATACTCTGTTTACCGCTATGGAAGTTCTGAAAATAGGCAAGCACTGTATGAATGGAGAAGTGGCCATGCTTTCAAAAATAGCCGAGCATGCTTGTTTGCCTGTTTTTGATGTCCATAGCAATGAATGAAGAGCATGCAGCTCATGAGCTGTGTGCTTTCCTTCACTTTGGGGGCCCCATTCTCTAGATAGGAGTGGTTCCCAGAGGTAGGACTTGCACCTATTTGACATTGATATAATATCTTAACGATATGCCATCAATGTTTCAGATTGGCCAACGCCATTAATTAATTAAATAAGATATCAAACCTATCAATCAGTGTGGGATGTAATTTGTCCTAAGTCATAGCAATAGTTATACCATATATCCAAGATAATAAATGTTTCTAGTGTTTGTAGAATCCAATTACATATACTTTACATTCAGTCCTGTGAAGGCAGATGGTCTTTTTTCTTATATTTTATGTAGTTCTTGAACAATTTTTTTTGCCTCTAACAAAGAGTAAACCATGGAGCTCCCAACTGTTGTTTTATCTCATCTTTGTATATCAATTTGGTGTAGTTATTTTCAAATAGTCCCTTATTCTGGAATGCCAAATCCATAGAACATCTCAAAAGCTTTTATTTGTTTCATAAAGCATAAGAAGGAGAAGGAATTAAAGAATCTCCGAGTGGAATAGAAGCTTCAAGTACTGTTTGAATGCATCTGTCTTCCCGGATTAACATGGATTTACTTGCAAAATTAATCCTAATAAACCATATCTTTCAATGGGATCTTGTTTTGTATTATATTATCCATCAAATAAATGTACTCCAGTAAAATGTGAAGAGGCAATACAATGTACAAATGAAACTATCTGTACGCTATCATCTTTCATATAAAATATCTGCCGTGATATCCGACACTACAAAAGTTTTAAGTGCGAGGCATTTGCCAATATACATGCTTGTCACTACTGATATAAAAGGGAACAAATGATGAGCATAAAGCTTAATTGAAGACATCTATTTGGTGTCAAGACGAAATCATCTCAGCGGTGGGAATACGATGAGGTGAAAATAAAACACAGGTCAAACTTTTGTCGGGAATTGTGTTTGTGACATTGCCTACAATGACAGAATTGTAAACAGCTCATTGTCTTACTCCAGGGCTTCAAGAGGCAAGAAATCACTGAAAAGCCCCAAAGTTCAATTTTAGGTGTAAAGGAGCCCAGAAAAAAATAAAAATAAGGACTGCTTCTTCCTAATAATTGAGGGCTGCAACAAAAATAATAATTGAATAAAATATTTAAAGATATATTCTCTATTTGTAAGTGGGTGTTGTTTAAATATAGAATTAAATCCTTATATGTTTATATCGGTCATAATAACCCTGACAACAAAGAACTAAAAATATATAATTAATATGTATATATAAAAAGCCAGTAAGAGATAGATAGATAGATAATATGAGATAGATAGATAGATAGATAGATAGATAGATAAGAGATATATTACATAGATAGATAGATATATAGATAGATAGAATGTAGAATTCAAGACTCCATGTGAGGGTCAAGTATTTAACACTAAAATAGAAGTCAATCCAATAAGGTGAATACATTCTTTTTTTTTTGGAAGTTATTTCCTACAATCTGCTTGTGGAGTGTGTTATTGTTTCTGGTGGAGGTGTAAGACAGGCACTGTATATGAATAAAGCCTATAGCTGTAAAATATCCAAACAGTTCTGAAAAGTATAGGGATTATTTATTTATTTTTTTCCGTTAAACTCAATTTATCTCCAGAATCTAACACTCCTCAGGACACATACATAAGGCAACATGAAGCAGAGGTATAAAGTATTGAAGAACTCCCTTTCTGATGGTTGCTAACCATCAATTTTAATTCCCATGTTAACATAATCACTGCTCTGCATGGATAAATAGTCTAAACTATACTTTTTTTTTAATCCTGCAAAATCCTCTGCGGTTAAGAATTGGCCTGTGTATGAATTAATTTTTTTTATAAAATTCAATAGTTATTTGTGGACTGGACTACATAGGATTTTTATTGTAAAACGTCACTATTGTATTGTGTTACTTTTTATTTATCTATTTATTTGTATTAGTTTTGTTGCTTAGTAAATACATTTTTAAATGTATGCCTTGAGAGCCTGCTTGTTTGTATATAGGTCTGTACATGGAGCCTGCCAAACCACTTACCTTACCTTAGCTTGGGCCATTATGAGTGAACCATTAGGGATATTGGATGCAGAAATTAAAGGGGTTATCCCATGACTAATGTAAAAAGTGAAAATCAGAGATCAGGGGTATCCACGGGTGGCCAACCTTACAGACACAAAGAGCCAGAGCCACAACTTATGACAAACCAGGAGCCACAAACTATATATTTACACAAGAGTCACCGTATTTTTGATGCACCTAGGTTTTAGCGGAGAAAAAAAAAATATATATATATTTCATCTGAGGTTTTTTCTTATTTTTCATTAGCAGAGAAGAAAAGAGAAAATATTTTTCATCAGACCCCTCATCTGACCTAAGATAAGATCCCCAATCCTCATCAGAACTCCAAATCAGACCGCCAAAATAAGACCTCCAATGCTCAGCTCAGACAACACAAATTAGACTCCCAGTATCAGACCCCCCCATGCTCAGATCAGACCCCCCGTGCTCAGATATTATCCCCCGTGCTCAGATCAGATCCCCCCATGTTCAGATATGACTCCCCCGTGCTCAGATCAGACACCCATTGCTCAGATCAGGACCCCCCATGCTCAGATACCCCATGCTAATATCAGAACCTCCCATGCTCAGTACTATAATTTAAAGAAATCGCCTACCTCTCCTGATCGGGCACCGGGCTCCTGATCAGGCATCTGCTACTCTGCAGGTCTGACATGGTCTCCACTGTGACCTGATGCGCACAGCGTCAAGTCATAGTGCACATCTCCACCTACTACGTTCTGACACTGTGCGCATCTGTCACGACTGTGACTGATCCAGACAGGTCTGGGAGGAGAAGGTCGCAGCGACTTGCTACTCGCGATAGCTTGTGAGTTTGCTCCGTGGTTCAGGGTATGTCATTTGGGTTTTGCCTTGTGAACCTTTTTGTCCTGACTGGGAGTTTGTAGGCATCCTTCTCAGGTGAGTCCTGTCTGCCACTCCCAGCTACTATATTAGTTTCACTTTCACTTGCAGTCATTGCCAGATATAGTCTTCACTTCCAGTTCTATTCTGACCTTTGAAGGAGATCGTTTGATGGTGTTGCTGTGGAGCTCTTGTCCGGCGTGGACTGTCGTGATTGGGATCGCCTTCTCTGCTCGTGACTGGATAAGTCTATCTCTTATATAGTTTATTTGTTGCTGCCTTCCCCTGCTGTTCTCCTAGACATGAGTGATGGTGACTAGCGCTCCCATCGGCCGTTCCCCACTCTAGGCTTTTTAGGGTGACGGAGGGTTTAGGCATCCAGCTCGCCGCACGGGTTCACACCCCGTCTAGGGTATCAGGGCAGACAGGTGCCAGCTTAGGGTTTGTCAGGGGTGGCCATACTATTCCCATCCGTAGATAAGGGTCCCCCTTCCCCTCTGTCTGGTGCGACATGACTGCTGCTGGGGTAGCGGTCGTGACAGTATATCTGGCCTTTTAAAAAAAAAAAAAAAAAAAAGTGACATTTCTTTTTTTTGCTTGCTGTTTTGCTTTGTATTTTTCTGTTCCACTATGGATCCGGTTACGGTTTTGGCGAAACAATTACAGGTATTATCCCTTGAAGTGGCAGGATTAAAAGCAACAGTGCTGCAGCAGCAGCAGCCATCCTTGGGTTCCACCGTTGCTACGGGAAACCAAGGTACTCCTGAGCCAAAAGTGGCTTTACCTGATAGGTTCTCAGGAGGGAGAGACCAATTTGTAACCTTCAGAGAAGCTTGCAAATTGTTCTTCAGGTTACGCCCTAGATCCTCCGGCGGTGAGGAACAACGGGTGGGTATTGTAATTTCTCTCCTGCAAGGAGATCCGCAGGCTTGGGCTTTCTCCCTACCATCAGACTCTCTGGCCTTACGATCAGTGGAGGAGTTTTTTGAAGCCCTGGGTCTCGTATATGATGACCCGGACAGGGTCTCACTGGCTGAGTCTAAGCTACGTAGACTTCGGCAAGAGAACCGGTCTGCTGAACTATATTGTTCCGAATTCCGTAGGTGGGCTACTGATACGTTATGGAACGACTCGGCCCTTAGGAGTCAGTTCTGCCAGGGGTTGTCTGGAAAATTAAAAGACGCGCTGGCGGTATACGAGGTCCCTGGGTCTCTGGAGGCTGCTATGTCTCTGTCCATAAGAATCGACAGACGACTCAGGGAGAGACTATTAAATTTTACGGAGGCCTCTATAGGGCAGGGATCGGTTTGTTATGATCCAGTCGAACCAATGCAAATAGGGGGCCACTTGACGGGTGAATCCTCCTAAGTTCCGCTGTAGGTCAGAGGTTTGTTTTCGTTGTGGGGGGAGGGGTCATTTTGTAAAGGTTTGTCCCTTAGAACCCAAGAGACCACAAACAAAGGAGCCGCCGGGAAAACTAGAGTCCCCAGATTGTGCGGAGGATAACAGTCTGGGCGTATTCGTTTCCTCCATACGCATGTCTCAGTTTTTGTTGTCCGCTACCGTTGAGGTGGGCAATAAGACTGAGATCTGTTCCGTCTTTTTGGACAGTGCGGCGGGGGTCAACTTGGTGGATTCACGGTTTGCTCAGGCTCTTGGTTTTACTCCAGAACCGATACGCAGAACTATTCCTGTTTTTGCCATCGACTCCTCCCCTCTTACTCAGAAAGAGTTAACTCAGATCATTCATAATATCCATCTGCAGGTAGGGGACCTCCATAAAGAGCATATCTCGTGTTATGTCCTGGACGGTCTTCCGGCTCCTATGGTATCGGGGCTTCCCTGGCTGGTGACTCACAATCCAGTGGTGGATTGGCAGGCCGGGGAGATTGTGGAGTGGAGTGAACATTGTAAGGACAACTGCTTGAGTAGTAGGTGCTCTACACTCTCTGTAACATCTTTACCTGCCTTTCTGTCAGATTTTATGGATGTGTTCTCTGAGAAGGGTTGTCAGGGGTTACCACCTCATCGTCCATATGATTGCCCGATTAATCTACTACCTGGGGCCAAACTACCTAAAACCCGGTTATACAATCTTTCCGGCCCGGAGAGGAAGGCTATGAAAGATTATATTTCGGAGAGTTTGGCTAAGGGACACATCAGACCCTCTTCTTCACCTGTGGCTGCAGGGTTCTTTTTCGTTAAAAAGAAAGATGGGGGCCTACGTCCTTGCCTGGATTTCCGGGAATTAAACCGGATAACTATCCGAGATCCCTATCCTCTTCCTCTCATTCCCGACCTCTTTAATCAGGTTGCTGGTGCTAAATGGTTCTCCAAAATGGATCTCAGAGGAGCCTATAACCTGGTTCGCATCAAAGAGGGTGATGAGTGGAAGACGGCTTTTAATACTCCGGAAGGGCATTATGAAAATCTGGTCATGTCATTTGGTCTTACTAATGCGCCTGCGGTATTCCAACATTTTGTCAACGATATTTTTAGTCACCTTATCGGGAGATTTGTTGTGATATATCTTGATGACATCCTGGTCTATTCCCCGGATCTGGATACACATAAGATCCATGTGAGACAAGTGCTGCAGATATTAAGGGCCAACAAATTGTTTGCTAAGGCCTCTTTCACACTTGCGTTGTCCGGATCCGGCGTGTACTCCACTTGCCGGAATTACACTCCGGATCCTGAAAAACGCAAGTGTACTGAAAGCATTTGAAGACGGAACCGTCTTCCAAATGCTTTCAGTGTTACTATGGCAGCCAGGACGCTATTAAAGTCCTGGTTGCCATAGTAGGAGCGGGGAGCGGGGAAGCTGTATACTTACAGTCCGTGCGGCTCCCGGGGCGCTCCAGAATGACGTCAGAGCGCCTCATGCGCATGGATGACGTGATCCATGTGATCACATGATCCATGCGCTTGGGGCGCCCTGACGTCACTCTGGAGCGCCCGGGGAGCCGCACGGACGGTAAGTATACTGCTCCCCCGCTCCCCACTACACTTTACCATGGCTGCCAGGACTTTAGCGTCCCGGCAGCCATGGTAACCACTCTGAAAAAGCTAAATGTCGGCTCCGGCAATGCGCCGAAACGACGTTTAGCTTAAGGCCGGATCCGGATCAATGCCTTTCAATGGGGATTAATTCCGGATCCGGCCTTGCGGCAAGTGTTCCGGATTTTTGGCCGGAGCAAAAAGCGCAGCATGCTGCGGTATTTTCTCTGGCCAAAAAACGTTCCGTTCCGGAACTTAAGACATCCTGATGCATCCTGATGCATCCTGAACGGATTTCTCTCCATTCAGAATGCATTAGAATAATCCTGATCAGGATTCTTCCGGCATAGAGCCCCGACGACGGAACTCTATGCCGGAAGACAAGAACGCAAGTGTGAAAGAGCCCTCAGTTAGAAAAATGTGTGTTCGCCGTAAAAGAACTGCCATTTCTAGGGTATGTGTTGTCAGATTCAGGTTTCCGCATGGATCCAGAGAAAGTCCGGGCGATTATAGACTGGGATCTGCCTGAGAACCTGAAGGCATTGCAACGCTTCCTGGGGTTTGCCAATTTTTATAGAAAGTTTATAAAAAACTATTCCTTGGTGGTCAAACCACTGACGGACATGACCCGAAAGGGATCCGATTTTTCCAAATGGTCACATGCAGCCAAAACTGCCTTTGCATCTCTGAAGGAGAGATTCACCTCGGCCCCTATTCTCGTACAGCCAGATGTCTCGCTTCCTTTCATTGTAGAGGTTGACGCATCAGAGGTGGGGGTGGGAGCGGTACTATCTCTAGGCCCGTCCCCTGGTGAATGGCGTCCGTGTGCTTTCTTTTCGAAGAAATTGTCTACTGCTGAAAGGAACTATGATATTGGCAACAGGGAACTTTTGGCTATTAAGTTGGCTTTTGAGGAGTGGCGTCATTTTTTGGAGGGGGGGTTCATCCCGTCACGGTGATTACTGATCACAAAAACTTATTATATCTGGAGTCTGCTAAACGTCTCACCCCTAGACAGGCTCGGTGGTCGTTATTTTTTACTAGGTTTAATTTTGTAATAACCTATCGCCCGGGGGCAAAAAATACTAAGGCGGATGCATTGTCTCGAAGTTTTCCTGGAGGGGGTAATGTTGAGGTACCAGAGCCCATTTTGCAAAAGGGGGTGGTGGTCTCTGCATTACACTCAGGTTTGGAGGGGAGGGTGTTGGAAGCTCAGGGGGACGCCCCGGCCTCCTGCCCCTCGGGTAAACTGTTTGTGCCAGAAAATTTACGACTGGAGATACTAAAAGAACACCATAACTCCACACTGGCAGGACACCCAGGTAGTAGGGCAACCTCTGAGTTAGTGTCTCGTCGGTTCTGGTGGCCTAAATGGCGCCAAGAGGTGTTGAATTTTGTGTCTGCATGTGCTACCTGTGCTCGTTCTAAGGTAGATCATACTCGTCCGGCAGGGCGTCTTTTACCTCTGGCCATCCCCAACAGGCCTTGGACGCACCTGTCAATGGATTTCATTGCGGATCTACCAGTATCAGCGGGGAAGACTGTTATTCTGGTAGTTGTTGACAGATTCAGTAAAATGGTGCACTTTATTGCTCTTGCCGCATTGCCTAATGCTAACACACTGGCTCAGGTTTTTATTGACCACATCGTGAAGCTTCACGGGGTCCCTTCCGATATTGTTTCGGATCGTGGTACCCAATTTGTTTCTAAATTTTGGAAAGCTTTTTGTTCTCATTTAGGGGTTCATCTGTCGTTTTCTTCATCTTTCCATCCACAGTCCAACGGTCAGACTGAACATACCAATCAAAACCTAGAGACATATTTGAGATGCTTTGTTTCCGAAAATCAGGAGGAATGGTCATCTTATTTACCGTTAGCCGAGTTTGCCATTAATAATCGTCGTCAAGAATCCACTGATAAGTCACCATTTTTTGGTGCGTATGGTTTCCATCCTCAGTTTTGTACGTTTAGTGAGGGGGGGCCGTCTGGGATTCCCGAGGAGGAACGATTTGCGTCTTCACTTTCTTCAGTGTGGCAGAGTGTGCAAGAAAGTTTGAAGAGAATTGGTGGTAGATACAAACGTGCGGCTGATAGGAAGCGCTCTGAAGGTCTGGACCTTGGGGTGAATGACTTGGTGTGGTTGTCTACCAGAAATATCAAGTTGAAGGTTCCCTCGTGGAAATTAGGTCCGAGATTTATTGGTCCTTATAGGGTAATTAAGATCATTAACCCGGTGGCTTTTCGTCTGGAGCTACCTCAGACTCTAAGGATCCATAATGTCTTCCACAGATCTCTGCTTAAGAGATATGTAGAACCTCCTGAACCATTGCCACTACCGCCTCCACCGGTGGTTGTTGATGGCAGTCTTGAGTTTCAGGTAGAAAAGATTGTTGATTCACGATATGTTCGCCACTCTCTTCAGTACCTGGTGCACTGGAAAGGTTATGGTTCCGAAGAGAGAATGTGGGTTCCAGCATCAGAGATAAAAGCGGACAGACTCATTCGGGCTTTTCATAGCTCCCATCCGGAGAGGCCTGGTCTTGAGGGTCCAGGGGCCCCTCGTAGAAAGGGGGGTACTGTCACGACTGTGACTGATCCAGACAGGTCTGGGAGGAGAAGGTCGCAGCGACTTGCTACTCGCGATAGCTTGTGAGTTTGCTCCGTGGTTCAGGGTATGTCATCTGGGTTTTGCCTTGTGAACCTTTTTGTCCTGACTGGGAGTTTGTAGGCATCCTTCTCAGGTGAGTCCTGTCTGCCACTCCCAGCTACTACAGTATATTAGTTTCACTTTCACTTGCAGTCATTGCCAGATATAGTCTTCACTTCCAGTTCTATTCTGACCTTTGAAGGAGATCGTTTGATGGTGTTGCTGTGGAGCTCTTGTCCGGCGTGGACTGTCGTGATTGGGATCGCCTTCTCTGCTCGTGACTGGATAAGTCTATCTCTTATATAGTTTATTTGTTGCTGCCTTCCCCTGCTGTTCTCCTAGACATGAGTGATGGTGACTAGCGCTCCCATCGGCCGTTCCCCACTCTAGGCTTTTTAGGGTGACGGAGGGTTTAGGCATCCAGCTCGCCGCACGGGTTCACACCCCGTCTAGGGTATCAGGGCAGACAGGTGCCAGCTTAGGGTTTGTCAGGGGTGGCCATACTATTCCCATCCGTAGATAAGGGTCCCCCTTCCCCTCTGTCTGGTGCGACACGACTGCTGCTGGGGTAGCGGTCGTGACAGCATCAGGATGTAGTGGCGAGCAAGCTGGAGCTGCAGAGTAGCAACGGTGTCCGATCAGGAAAGGAGATCTGAGTGTGTGGTGCGCTGGTCTGACTGCTTTCCAGCTCCACCACTAGAGCCACACTTGAAGAGGCAAAGAGCCGCATGTGGCTCGAGAGCCGCGGGTTGGCCACCCCTGATATAGTCCATGACAATGCAATTCTAACAAAGCTAGAACCAGTCCTGCACTTCACATGGATCCAGAGATCTCCCCATTCATTGCTCTGCTAGATATATATCAAGCTGAAAGCTCAAGGGAGTGTATTTTCTGCTGCAGATGAGGGGTGTGCCAATGCTCTGCCTATCACAGCTCAGGAGGCAGTTGATAGATGAAACTGAGCCTGTGCGGCCTTCTTTATGAGCTGGTCAAAGAAATGAAGTGGTGCTATACAGATACATTATATTGAATATCTCAGTAGCTATACAAAATACAGTGATGCCAAATATGTTCTTGTGACCTTCACTGGGCTGGTATACATTAGGATACTTTTTCTGTTTGGAATAGTGCACTATTCCGTATTGAGACCTTCTGTAAAACGATATATTCAGTAAACAATTTTCAACCATAGGATCCTGTGATCAATTGACACAACCAAGATAAGGGTTTTGGTCAGACCGATACTATTAAAGTGGGCTAAACCCTAAAATAGGATCCTGTGAGCAACAGATATATAGGTCAGAGCCGAGGTACAAGCTGTAAAATTCTTGAGATATACTGTACACCTCCAACAGACTCTGCCTTTAGTTTTTCTTGCAATTAAAATGGGTTCTCTGGGATTCTCACAATCATTTATTTATTGTACTCACTTATATAGCGCTGACATATTCTGCAGTGCTTTATTGACATTGTTATCACTTGCTGGAGCTCACAATCTTAAATTTCCTTCCTATCAGTTTGCCTATGGAGTGTGGAAGAAAAGCGGAGTACCCAGTGAAAACCCACACAAACACGAGGAGAACATAAATTGTTGGCGGGGGTCTGACTCCTGGCACCCCTATCGATCGTCAGTTTGAGAAAGCTGAAGTGCTTACCAGAGCTCCGGTGAGTACTTTGGCCTCCTCACAGCTTACCAAGCACAATTCCATTCATTGGATAGCGGCTATGCTCGCTATTGCAGCTCAGGTCCATCCCTTTGAATGTGACTGAGCTTCACCTAAGCCACAGACCCTAGGAAGAGGCCTAAGTGCTCATGGGACTCTGTGGCCTCTTTCTATAGCTGAGAGGCATGGGTACCAGGAAATGGACCTCCCCGATCTGATATTAATGACCTATCCTTACGATCGGCTGCCACTATCGAAATCCTAGAGATCCCCTTTAACCCCTTACGGACACATGACGTACCGGTACAGCATGTTTCCCGAGTCCTTAAGGACACATGACGTACCAGTACGTCATGGGTTTAAAATTCGAATGCTGCGGGGGTTAATCAGAACAGGATGCCCGCTGAAATCATTCAGCGGGCATCCTGTCACAACGCCGGGGATGTCATGTGACCCCCTCGTATCGGTGATCGTAGCACGTTCCTCTTGTCATCCGCATCCTCCTCATCATCATCTGATGACGATGAGCCCACCAGGCGGAGCCAGGGGCCTCACATGCTAGGGACCCTGTGGCCCACCCTAGTACGAGCCGCCCTGGGGCTCGTACTGGTTTCCCGGCTCACCAAATAAGTCCGGTGAACTTAGCTCATGTCCCCCAGTGGATTTTGAGCCCGAGATTCCGGATTTTGTTGGCAATCCAGGAATCCAGATTCCCACAGTGGGGTTTACTGAAATTGACCTTTTTTAGTTTTTTTTTCAGTGACCCATTTGTGAATCTAATGGTGGAGCAGACGAACCTGTACGCCCAACAGTTCGTTGCTCAGCACCCGGGCTCCTTTTTGGCTAGACCCGGTGGCTGGACGCCGGTCAGTGCAGCCGAGATGAGGACGTTTTGGGGCCTCGTGCTGCACATGGGTCTAGTGCAAAAACCCAGTGTCAGGCAATACTGGTGTAAGGATGTCCTCTACCAGACCCCACTCTACAGTACGGCCATGACACGCTCCCGGTTTGAGGCCATCCGGAAATGTCTGCATTATTCAGATAATGCAGCATGTCCCCCCCGAGGTGATCCTGCCTATGACCGTCTGTATAAGATATGGCCGGTCATCGATCACTTCGGGGCCAAATTTGCGCAGGCCTACGTACCTGGAAGGGAGGTCGCGGTTGATGAGTCTCTCGTTGCGTTCAAGGGGAGACTCTGTTTCCGCCAATACATTCCCACTAAGCGGACGAGGTATGGCGTGAAGCTGTACAAAATTTGTGAAAGTACCTCAGGGTACACTTACAAATTTTGTGTGTACGAGGGGTGAGATTCCCGTGATCAACCCCCAGAATGTCCCCCCACTCTGGGTGTTAGCGGGAAACTCGTGTGGGACCTTATGTACACACTGCTAGATAAGGGTTACCACTTGTACGTGGATAACTTTTATACTAGCATTCCCTTGTTCAGGTCCCTTGCCGCCAGATCCACGTTCGCTTGTGGGACCGTGCGGAAAAATCTGCCTACCCCCTGCAGGTACCTATCCCCAGGGGTGAGACCCGTGCCCTTACCAGTGAAAACCTGTTGCTGGTCAGGTATAAGGACAAGAGTGATGTCCTTGTACTGTCCACAATCCACGGTAATGGCATCACCCCTGTCCCTGTGCGAGGTACTGCGGCAACAGTCCTCAAGCCTGATTGTATCGTCGACTACAATCGGTATATAGGAGAAGTTGATCTCTCTGATCAAGTCCTCAAGCCATATAATGCCATGCGCAAAACCCGGGCATGGTACAAAAAATTTGCGGTCTACTTGGTACAGATTGCCTTGTACAACGCTTTTGTACTATTCCGAAGCACTGGCAGCACAGGGACATTCCTCCAATTCTATGAGGCAGTCCTCAAGGACCAGATTTTTTCAGACCGGGAAAGAGCAGGCCAGAGTACCTCGGGAATTGGAGGCGCCCGGATCGTCCCTGGCCAACATTTTCCAGGTGTGGTCCCCCATACTGGAAAGAAGGGACGAACCCAAAAAAGATGCAGAGTGTGTCACAAGAGGGGGATACGGAAGGACACCACCACTCAATGTGACACTTGCCCCGGTCATCCGAGCCTCTGCGTTATCGATTGCTTCAGGGAGTATCACACTTCCATGGAGTACAAAATTTTTATAATCCCCAACAGTCCCCTAGAGAACATAAAAAACTATGGCTCTCAGACTTTGGAGACACGGAAACAATTTATTTTTTCCCAAAAAATATTAGTTTTAGTGCAGGCATCCTCAAACTGCGGCCCTCCAGATGTTGTAAAACTATAACTCCCAGCATGCCCAGACAACCTACAGCCATCAGCAGGGCATGGTGGGAATTGTAGTTTTACAACATCTGGAGGGCCGCAGTTTGAGGATGCCTGCTTAGTGTCTCCAAAGTCTGAGAGCCATACATATTGGGCCTCGCCGTGTCCGTAAAAATCTTCTCTAAAAAAATCTTCTCGCAAAAAAATTAGCCCCTACATTAGATAGTCGCCCAACAACAAAAAAAAAAACTGTAGCTCCCAGGATATGGAGATACTAAAATAATTTTAAAATATTTTTTTTTGGTTCCTAAAATGATAACATCGTGTAAAATCTAAATAAATTTTAAAATGTAGATATATTAGGTATCGCTGTGTCCGTAAGAATCTGTCCTATAAAAATAACATTTGACCAAACCCCTCGGATGAACAGCGTTAAAAATATAAAATAAAAACTGTGCCAAAACAGCCATTATTTGGCAAAATTTCCATTTGAATCCTTTTTTTCCGGTAATAAAGCAAGGGTTAACAGCCAAACAAAACTAAATATTTATTGCCCTGATTCTGTAGTTTGCAGAAACACCCCATATGTGGTCATAAATGGCTATATAGCCACACGGCAGGGCAAAGAACGAGGGGAACGCCATATGGTTTCTGGAAGGCAGATTTTGATGGACTGGTTTATTTACACCATGTCCCATTAGAAGCCCCCCTGATGTAGCCTAGACTAGAAATTCCAAAAAAGTGACCCCATCTAAGAAACTACACCCCTCAAGGTATTCAAAGGTTACTTTACAAACTTTGTTAACCCTTTAGGTGTTCCACAAAACTAAATAGCGAATGTAGAAACATTTTTAGAATTTAAATTTTTTGTTACCTTGCCTCAAAAAAGTTTAATATAGAGCAGCCAAAAATAATATTTACCCTAAAATAGTCCCAAAACAACAACCACCTTATCCCATAGTTTCCTAGATGGGGTCACTTTTATGGAGTTTCTACTCTAGGGGTGCATCAGGGGGGCTTGAAAGGGTACATGGTGTAAATAAACCAGTCCAGCAAAATCTGCCTTCCAAAAACCATTTGGCGTTCACCTTCTTCCATGTCCTGCCGTTTAGCCAAATAGTAGTTTACGACCACATATGGGGAGTTTCTGCAAACTACAGAATCAGGGCAACCCATATTAAGTTTTGTTTGGCTGTTAACTGATTTTTTCCAGTAATAAAGTAATGGTTAAAATGAAAATAATTTCCAAAAAATTGAAATTCCAAAATTGTTTCTCCATCTGCCATTAACTCTTGTGGAACACCTAAAGGGTTAACAAAGTTTGTAAACCCAACTTTGAATACCTTGAGGGGTGTACTTTCTTAGATGGAGTCACTTTTTTGGAATTTCTATTCTAGGGGTGCAACGGGGGCTTGAAATGGGACATGGTATAAACAAAACCAGTCCTGCAAAATCTGCCTTCCAAAACCCATATGGCGTTCCCCTCTTTCTATGTCCTCCCGTTTGGCCAAACAGTAGTTTACGGCCACATATGGGGTGTTTTTGCAAACTACAGAATCAGGGCAACCCATATTGAGTTTTGTTTGGCAGTTAACCCTTACTTTATTACTGGAAAAAATGGGTTAAAAAGGAAGATTTTCCAAAAAATTGAAATTCCGAAATTGTTTCTCCATCTGCCATTAACTCTTGTGGAACACCTAAAGGGTTAACAAAGTTTGTAAACCCAATTTTGAATACCTTGAGGGGTGTACTTTCTTAGATGGAGTCACTTTTTTGGAATTTCTATTCTAGGGGTGCAACGGGGGGCTTGAAATGAGACATGGTTAAAACAAAACCAGTCCTGCAAAATCTGCCTTCCCTAACCCATATGGCGTTCCCCTCTTTCTATGTCCTCCCGTTTGGCCAAACAATAGTTTACGACCACATATGGGGTGTTTTTGCAAATTATAGAATCAGGGCAACCCATATTGAGTTTTGTTTGGCAGTTAACCCTTACTTTATTACTGGAAAAAATTGGTTAAAATGTAAAATTTTCCGCAAAATTTTAAATTCCAAAATTGTTTCTCCATCTGCCATTAACTCTTGCGGAACACCTAAAGGGTTAACAAAGTTTGTAAACACAGTTTTGAATACCTTGAGGGGTGTACTTTCTTAGATGAAGTCACTTTTTTGGAATTTCTATTCTAGGGGTGCAACGGGGGGCTTGAAATGGGACATGGTATAAACAAAACCCGTCCTGCAAAATCTGCCTTCCAAAACCCATATGGCGTTCCCCTCCTTCTAAGTCCTCCCGTTTGGCCAAACAGTAGTTTAGGACCACATATGGGGTGTTTTTGAAAACTACAAAATTTAGGGCAACCCATATTGAGTTTTGTTTGGCAGTTAACCCTTACTTTATTACTGGATAAAATGGGTTAAAATGGAAAATTTTCCAAAGAATAGAAATTCATAAATTGTTTCTCCATCTGCCATTAACTCTTGTGGAACACCTAAAGGGTTAACAAAGTTTCTAAACCCAGTTTTGAATACCTTGATGGGTGTACTTTCTTAGATGGAGTCATTTTTTTAAAAATTTCTATTCTAGGGGTTCAACGGGGGGCTTGAAATGGGACATGGTATAAACGAAACCAGTCCTGCAAAATCTGCCTTGCAAAAACCATATGGCGTTCCCCTCCTTCTATGTCCTCCCGTTTGGCCAAACAGTAGTTTACGACCACATATGGGGTGTTTCTGCAAACTACAGAATCAGGGCAACCCATATTGAGTTTTGTTTGGCAGTTAACCCTTGCTTTTTTCCTGGAAAAAATTTATTATATTGGAAAATTTTCCCAAATATCTAAATTCTTAAATTTTATGTCCATTTGCCATTAAGTCTTGTGGAAGACCTAAAGGGTTAACAAAGTTTGTAAAATCAGTTTTGAATACCTTGAGGGGTGTAGTTTCTAAAATGAGGTCATTTTTGGATGGTTTCTATTACGTAAGCCTCACAAAGGGACTTCAGACCTGAACTGGTCCATAAAAAGTGGGATTTGGAAAATTTCAGAAAAATTTCAAAATTTGCTTCAAAACTTCTAAGCTATGTAACATCCCCAAAAAATAAAATATCATTCCCAAAATGATACAAACATGAAGTAGACATATGAGGAATGTAAAGTCATCACAATTTTGGGGGGTATTACTATGTATTACAGAATTAGAGAAAATGAAACTTTGAAATTTGCAAATTTTTCCAAATTTTTTGTAAATTTGGTATTTTTTTATGCAAAAAATTTACTTTTTTGACCCAATTTTAGCAGTCTCATGAAGTACAATATGTGACGAAAAAACAATCTCAGAACGGCCTGGGTAAGTAAAAGCGTTTTAAAGTTATCAGCACTTAAAGTGACACTGGTCAGATTTGCAAAAAATGGCCTGGTCCTTAAGGTGAAATAGGGCTGTGTCTTTAAGGGGTTAATGGCTGTTATGACTATTTATTTGGGTGATTCTAAGAGTAAGACTTTGCATTATACTTATGTGACAATTTGAAATTCTTCTTTAGTTCCCCACCACTATAAAATTTACATTACAATTAGCATGATATCTATGCATGGCAACTATGACAGCAGGTCATGCGATCACGTGGGACATTTTCTGCCATCCAGCAGGGATGTCCCACAGCAGTAATTTGTAATCTGCTGATTGAGGAACAAAGCACAAATGAAAATGATAAATGTAAAAAGTTTTACATTTTATTATGTAAGGACATCTTGAATGTATTCCTAATGCATTTAGCAAAGTATTGCAGATG
This sequence comes from Bufo bufo, assembly GCF_905171765.1. Classification (NCBI taxonomy): domain Eukaryota; kingdom Metazoa; phylum Chordata; class Amphibia; order Anura; family Bufonidae; genus Bufo; species Bufo bufo. Next base: position 560,971,233 of record NC_053392.1, on the reverse strand, counting down.
AATATTTTAGAAGCTTGGATACAGAGTAGGTTTAGGGTTTCTTCTGTAAAACATTGTGCTAGAGGAGCCATTAACTTTCTAACTGTTCTGATGTTCAGCAATCTGGGCCACGTTATGTGAAGCATAAGTCTATCATGAGGGCTATAAAACATGGAGCATTTTTGACAGATGGGTAAATTGCTTGGCTTCATAGACCAATAGTTAATTTTTCTCCGAAAATCCAGTTCCCATAATTGGATCGCTAGACAATTGTGCCATTGTGTTTGACAAAAACAAAAGGAGCATCAATCGCGACTGCAATATGTGTGTCCCTACCGGAGATACATTATCAATCTTCCTGTTATTCAGTTGCTTGAAGACACTTCCCTTTAAAGTAAACTAATAACATGCAGTGCTACAGAAATGCCACAAAAGGCAAAAAAAGGTCAAACTGTCGGATAGAATCTTTTTGTATGACTGACAAAAGCAGTCAATCAACTTTATCATAGCTTATTATTGGAAGGTCAGAAGAGAAGACTGTGGATTCTCTGGGTTCTCCAACAGTTGATTTCTTTCATTTAAAAATGTATTACACTCCTCCACTAAAATACAATCGACTCATGTTCACAAAATGGTTGCATATAAAAAAACAAGATAAAACGTGATTGAGATAAGAATAAAAAAAATATATATTTTTCATCAACCCAATATTTTACAGCCATACATATAAGATGGAATGCATAATGAAATGCCTTTAGAGGCATTCAGCTATTCATTCCGTCATAATAGAAGTCTATGACCTGCATAACGGATTTGTATGGTTTCCGTTATGCAGGAGAGGTTTCCGGCATAACAAAAGCCGGACGGATCCGTTATTCTGGCCATAGACTTCTATTACGATGGAATAAATAATGCAATGCCTCTAAAGGCATTCCGTTATGCATTCCGTCATGGAATTGCATTATGGTCCGTGGTAACAGAATTCATAATGCAATTCAGCGTATAACACAACCCGAACATGAACTCGAACTTCAAAATATGAAGATCGCTCATCCCTAGCAATAATGTGCAATATAACAGTGTATCATGTATGTCGCTGAAATAAATAATGTAGTAATGATAATTAGCATGCACCGAATCTGGTGCTATAAGCATCTTCATATGTATTTGCAGGAATTGTAATCAAAGTAATAGGGATGTAAAAATACATTCACCATCATTCAGTTGTAGACCTTCTATCTATACACAGTACCTTAGAAACAAATATACTTATTGTAAATAGACTTGTCCTAATCATATAGGATATGTCAGTGCTATATAAGTGAATGAAAATAAAAAGAATATAGGGGTCATTTATCATTTAAGATAATTTTCATATCACGTTTAGGAAACTGCAATTTTCTGTTATTTCAAGTAAATTTTCTGTTATAATGTTAATACAGGTACTTGCTAGATAACGAGGACCATTGATGCGGAATGCAAGCTTTTTTGGTAAAAATATCAAGTAATACTCCTTTTTGTATAACTTCTGCAGAATGCGACGAAGACTTGTGATTAGGATATGCAAAGTTTTCAATAATTTGATTTGGACACTTCGACAATTTTTTGTCAATAAATTTGCTTTGTTCTAAATTAGCTAAAGCACGCTAAATCAGCTATGGCACACTAAATCAGCTATGCCCCGGCCTGCAGGGAAATTGTATCTCGGTGTACATGCATTGCAGCAACATGTATAGCTAGTGCTTTCTGGTAGTAAAACAGTTACTATGTGTCAGTATGACAGGCAAGTCTCAAACAGTACAGTATATGGATATGTGCATTGTTGTGCAGGCCACCAACAGTCCTAGCTAAACCAAAAGATAAACATGAACGCAAGATGACACTGGCAGCTCTGTCTTGTTTGTCAAAAAACTCAAAGCTTTGTTTTTTTAATGACCTTAAAGAGGTATTCACATCTCAGACATTGATGGCATGTAGCTAGGATATGCTATCAGTGTCAGATAGGTGTGGGTCTCACCTTTCATACCTGCTCCTATCTCCAGAATGGGGTCCCCAAATTGAAGGAGAGCACTGTGTTCTCTGCAGTTTTCAGAATTCCCATAGCAGTGAGTGGACAACACACCAAACATGGACAGCCACTTCTTCCTTCACCATTATGGGGATTCTAAAAATAGCCAAGCAATCATAAATGCATGGCCACTAGTGTTGAGCGAGCACCAAAGTGCTCGGGTGCTCAAGTAGAACACTTCGCAATGCTCGGGTGTTCTACCAAGCACCTGAGCACAATGGAGGTCAATGAGAGAACCCAGGCTTAGGAGTCCCTGCTCTGACTCCATATATAGCTATGTCCATATATGGAGTCAGTGCTTGAGGAACCCCAGTGTATTTGAAACTAATTTAGCCTGTATTTCAGAAAGGTTTCTGCCGGGATTCAAACTCACGATCTTCTGTATTAGAAACAAGCCACTTAACCACTCATCTATAATAGCTGCATAGCCAGTTACTTAAAAAAACACAAAAAATAAATAAAATAAAAAACTTCTACTGTACTGTACTTCTACTGAGACCTATACAGTAGAAGTATCATATTAAATTTTTAGTGATTGGCTATGCAGTTATATAGTGTAGTGGTTAAAGTTCTGGGCTGTGATGCAGAAGCTGTTCAAATCCTGTCACAAACTTTTTCAGAAAGTCTAAACTTAATTTATATATATATATATATATATATATATATATATATACACTGCTCAAAAAAATAAAGGGAACACTTAAACAACACAATGTAACTCCAAGTCAATCACACTTCTGTGAAATCAAACTGTCCACTTAGGAAGCAACACTGAGTGACAATCAGTTTCACATGCTGTTGTGCAAATGGGATAGACAACAGGTGGAAATTATAGGCAATTAGCAAGACACCCCCAATAAAGGAGTGGTTCTGCAGGTGGTGACCACAGACACTTCTCAGTTTCTATGCTTCCTGGCTGATGTTTTGGTCACTTTTGAATGCTGGGGGTGCTTTCACTCTAGTGGTCGCATGAGACGGAGTCTACAACCCACACAAGTGGCTCAGGCAGTGCAGCTTATCCAGGATGGCACATCAATGCGAGCTGTGGCAAGAAGGTTTGCTGTGTCTGTCAGCGTAGTGTCCAGAGCATGAGGCGTTACCAGGAGACAGGCCAGTACATCAGGAGACGTGGAGGAGGCCGTAGGAGGGCAACAACCCAGCAGCAGGACCGCTACCTCCGCCTTTGTGCAAGGAGGAACAGGAGGAGCACTGCCAGAGCCCTGCAAAATGACCTCCAGCAGGCCACAAATGTGCATGTGTCTGCTCAAACGGTCTCCATGAGGGTGATATGAGGGCCCGACGTCCACAGGTGGGGGTTGTGCTTACAGCCCAACACCGTGCAGGACGTTTGGCATTTGCCAGAAAACACCAAGATTTGCAAATTCGCCACTGGCGCCCTGTGCTCTTCACAGATGAAAGCAGGTTCACACTGAGCACATGTGACAGACGTGACAGAGTCTGGGGACGCCGTGGAGAACGTTCTGCTGCCTGCAACATCCTCCAGCATGACCGGTTTGGCATTAGGTCAGTAATTGTGTGGGATGGCATTTCTTTGGAGGGCCGCACAGCCCTCCATGTGCTCGCCAGAGGTAGCCTGACTGCCATTAGGTACCGAGATGAGATCCTCAGACCCCTTGTGAGACCATATGCTGGTGCGGTTGGCCCTGGGTTCCTCCTAATGCAAGACAATGCTAGACCTCATGTGGCTGGAGTGTGTCAGCAGTTCCTGCAAGACGAAGGCATTGATGCTATGGACTGGCCCGCCCGTTCTCCAGACCTGAATCCAATTGAGCACATCTGGGACATCACGTCTCGCTCTATCCACCAACGTCACGTTGCACCACAGACTGTCCAGGAGTTGGCAAATGCTTTAGTCCAGGTCTGGGAGGAGATCCCTCAGGAGACCGTCCGCCACCTCATCAGGAGCATGCACAGGCGTTGTAGGGAGGTCATACAGGCACGTGGAGGCCACACACACTACTGAGCCTCATTTTGACTTGTTTTAAGGACATTACATCAAAGTTGGATCAGCCTGTAGTGTGTTTTTCCAGTTTAATTTTGAGGGTGACTCCAAATCCAGACCTCCATGGGTTAAAAAATTTGATTTCCATTTTTTTTTTTTGTGTGATTTTGTTGTCAGCACATTCAACTATGTAAAGAACAAAGTATTTCAGAAGAATATTTAATTAATTCAGATCTAGGATGTGTTATTTTTGTGCTCCCTTTATTTTTTTGAGCAGTGTATATACACTGTGTGCAGAATTATTAGGCAAATGAGTATTTTGACCACATCATCCTCTTTATGCATGTTGTCTTACTCCAAGCTGTATAGGCTCGAAAGCCTACTACCAATTAAGCATATTAGGTGATGTGCATCTCTGTAATGAGAAGGGGTGTGGTCTAATGACATCAACACCCTATATTAGGTGTGCATAATTATTAGGCAACTTCCTTTCCTTTGGCAAAATGGGTCAAAAGAAGGACTTGACAGGCTCCGAAAAGTCAAAAATAGTGAGATATCTTGCAGAGGGATGCAGCACTCTTAAAATTGCAAAGCTTCTGAAGCGTGATCATCGAACAATCAAGCGTTTCATTCAAAATAGTCAACAGGGTCACAAGAAGCGTGTGGAAAAACCAAGGCGCAAAATAACTGCCATGAACTGAGAAAAGTCAAGCGTGCAGCTGCCAAGATGCCACTTGCCACCAGTTTGGCCATATTTCAGAGCTGCAACATCACTGGAGTGCCCAAAAGCACAAGGTGTGCAATACTCAGAGACATGGCCAAGGTAAGAAAGGCTGAAAGACGACCACCACTGAACAAGACACACAAGCTGAAACATCAAGACTAGGCCAAGAAATATCTCAAGACTGATTTTTCTAAGGTTTTATGGACTGATGAAATGAGAGTGAGTCTTGATGGGCCAGATGGATGGGCCCGTGGCTGGATTGGTAAAGGGCAGAGAGCTCCAGCCGACTCAGACGCCAGCAAGGTGGAGGTGGAGTACTGGTTTGGGCTAGTATCATCAAAGATAAGCTTGTGGGGCCTTTTCGGGTTGAGGATGGAGTCAAGCTCAACTCCCAGTCCTACTGCCAGTTTCTGGAAGACACCTTCTTCAAGCAGTGGTACAGGAAGAAGTCTGCATCCTTCAAGAAAAACATGATTTTCATGCAGGACAATGCTCCATCACACGCGTCCAAGTACTTCACAGCGTGGCTGGCAAGAAAGGGTATAAAAGAAGAAAATCTAATGACATGGCCTCCTTGTTCACCTGATCTGAACCCTATTGAGAACCTGTGGTCCATCATCAAATGTGAGATTTACAAGGAGGGAAAACAGTACACCTCTCTGAACAGTGTCTGGGAGGCTGTGGTTGCTGCTGCACGCAATGTTGATGGTGAACAGATCAAAACACTGACAGAATCCATGGATGGCAGGCTTTTGAGTGTCCTTGCAAAGAAAGGTGGCTATATTGGTCACTGATTTGTTTTTGTTTTGTTTTTGAATTTCAGAAATGTATATTTGTGAATATTGAGATATTATATTGGTTTCACTGGTAAAAATAAATAATTGAAATGGGTATATATTTGTTTTTTGTTAAGTTGCCTAATAATTATGCACAGTAATAGTCACCTGCACACACAGATATCCCACTAAAATAGCTAAAACTAAAAACAAACTAAAAACTACTTCCAAAAATATTCAGCTTTGATATTAATGAGTTTTTTGGGTTCATTGAGAACATGGTTCTTGTTCAATAATAAAATTAATCCTCAAAAATACAACTTGCCTAATAATTCTGCACTCCCTGTATATATATATATATATATATATATGATTTTAGCCATAATATATTTACACAAATTATTATATATTTAGAATATTTAATATATTATAATATATATAAATATATTATGGCTAAAACATCAGTAGTAGTTTCCCACATATTATGCATGCATATATATCAGAAGTATGATTATATAAGATGATGTAAAATGATTCCTTCCTATCCTTATCGATCACTTATAAAACATTTTTTTTTTCACAATGAGGTTTTCTTTTAATGTCCCTATCACCTGCATAAACGTCTGTCCCTGTACAAAGTAGAATGGTGAATGGCAGAATCTAAGATGGCCCCATTATTTAGAGGGCTGTGACATCACCGGGCTGGCTGGTTGCTGATTGACTGCATGCATGGCATTTTGGGTCATCCCGCCTTCCCAGTGTTCCTTGCCCCATGTCCTCACACATTTTAGCTGCCATTATAGCCGCCATGTTAGGACAAATTGTGATTCGTTACCACTATGCGATAGGAAATTCGCATTAATTCAGAATCAAATTTTTCCAGCAATTCGGAATGAATTCTACTTTATCAGCTTCGATTCACTCATCTCTAAATATAATCGTAATAAAAATGGACAAGAAATGTGTTTGGTAATGTACTCTGGGAAAGAAAACATTGTGTGTGTGCCATTTTTTGCATTTAAAGTCCTATTATTATTAAACATGCTATCACAGTGATGGTCACTATTCCACATAGAATTTTCGACAGCATTTGAATTTGAAGCATTTGATTTTTTGAAAAGCTGAGGACAATAATTCCCTTTTGAGATTTTTATCTTGTCTTTGACTTCTGTTAAGACTGGTAAGTCTTCAGTATTCTGCAAAACCAATGAGGAATTGACAGCGATCACGGATTGTAGCTTGGGAATGTAGTAAGCTAACAAGCTGAGCAATCTTCATTTCACATTGGTAGATAGCTTTCACAAGGTTTGTCACAAATAATACCTGCATTACAGCTAGGAACAATGACATAATAGAAGCATTGTGCCCAGCTTTTAGACTAAATTCCCATTGGTACACCTCCCTCTTCAATTTGTAATTTTACAAATTAACAAGGCTCTAAAAAAAATGAAAAAGCATGGTTAACCAATTACCATGTTTTGTATATATGCATTCAATATTTTAATTAATTTTCAAAAGATTTTTTTAATTATTATTTTTATTCACTGTTTGAAACCATTAAAGAGTTTTGAAAGGATCAAAAAAATGCAAGAAATTGAGTAAATCTGGCAACTTACCATATGTGTTTTGCTGAATATATAAAATCACTAAAATATATTTTTTGTCAGTTTTTTTATCTAAAACCAGAAGTAGTTAAGATTTTTTTTGGTAAAAAAAAAAATGCATTATAACTGCTGTGGCAATGCTCCTGAAAATACACTCTGTGCACCAAAAAACTTTCAAAAAAGTGGAACTAGGGTTTCTACACTTTTTTCCTTTTTTCTTGACATGGGGGTCTGGCATAGTAGAAAGTGGACTGGACACCATGGGAAGAGGTGGGGCCTATGATACACAATTTTTTGCCAATATTTTGGCAAATATGGGCACACTGGATTAGATGCTAATCAACTTTGTTATGGGTAGGGCATCAGTTTATAGCATGGTATAACCCCTTTAATTCAGCATCTACTAATTAAAAAAATATTAGTTATTTTTACTCTTTCCTTTCCAAAACACAAAGTGAAGAAGAAACAAGACTGTGTTGGTTGGTTGCTTTTAAGATTGACTTTAGTAGACCTTATATATGCAAATTTAATATGGGTGCCTTTTAGTTTAGTTTCTTAAGCTGTCCATGAGCTGAATCTGCAGGTCAACTTATAGAGGTGTATGGGGTTGTCTCAACTCTCCCCCAATAGATGATGGTGGAAAGAACAATAAGGCATTTTGAATTTTACATGCCCAATCCTTTTGCTTTTAGGGGGGATAAGTCTTCCCTCTCCAGATTCAGAACATATGTTAATTTAGCTAATCCCACTTTGCATGTCTATGGGGAACTGGGGAGGATAGCTATTTGGCAAACCGCTCTTGAAAGTGTATGGCAAACTTTTAAAAAATTAAGCCTAAAGAATTTATAGGATACCTTTTATATTTTTTGTAATGCCTTTTGTTAAACAATTCGTTAACTTTTTAGCCTATTTTGTCTTTTCTCTTTAATGCTTTGAATGCATCCAGTAGCTTTATATGTATTATCCAGGATGAAAAACAATTCAGCTGTTTTCACATCTGTTGTCAGGTCATATTCTAGAACGTTATGCGTGGTTAGTTATAACAGGAAAAACAAAGGGGAGGTCGCTGTCTGGAAGAGGTCTTGCAAACAAAACACCATAGGCACATGTGGTAATAAATAATGGCATTTCAGAGATAAATAAAATCTGTTTTGTATCAAAGGAGCAGTGCCAGCAGTAGCCTACAGCCAAGGGAATTTTTTTTTTTTTGCTAAGCCAGGAAGAGCCATTTCAATTTGTGTATTCTTGCCTTGAGATATTTTACTGTAAAACAGTTATCTTCCTGCAATGGTGCTGCATTAACTTGCACATACTTTCTTTGAATGCTTTTGGCAAGGTATGCCAGATACTCTAAATAACAGAAACAGATGCTCAGGGAAATGACAGCAGATGGGTGCTTTAGGATTGCAGAACTATTTCAAGCCGTCCACATGAAAAGTCAATGACATTGCCTGACCTTTTACCATGGCTGATACTGATTCCATATTGAGCAAGGAAACTCTATTTTCATGGGTTGCCAGATCTTAGGACATTTTGTACCATATTGTCACTATTTTGCTGCACATTTTTGTATGTTACCATTTATACATGAAATTTTGGTTATTGATAGAACTGTGTTTTATAGATAAAACTTCTCTATTGTGGCAGGAATTTCTCACTAATACTGAATATATATCCATAAGAAAAAATGACTATGGAAAATTTTAAGTAACTGTCTGCCCTGAAATTCCATTTTTTTAAATGTGTCTAACTAGGTCCAAAATTGTTTGCCAGGTATTGATCTATTTTTGTGGTGATCATCAGAGCTTCCCTACACTAATAATTTTAAGATACTCATGCACAGATATAGACTTAAAGATGACATGCTGGCTACCAGCAGCCACTGCAAGAGGAAATGTAGAGCCCAAGTGCATACATTGATACAAGGAACACAAGAATATTACCGCATGCAATATGCTCCTACACACCATCTAGTGGTAGCTAAACGTAGTCCACATGTTACTTTTAAATATATCTTTGCTTGATGATATGTAGCTCATAAAAACAAAATGACACCTTAATTATAAAGAAATCTACTCCACTCAATGTAAAATGAGGAGAGTTACATTAAAGGTTATGGACAAATTCTGGGCAATTTTTTTGACAAATGCACTTTACCCATTTTGGGCTAAAAATCATTTTCTCAAATGGTCTTTAAAAATGGTCTTTTCTTTAACCACAAAGAAAAAACAATTTTTCTTTGTGGTTAAAAGTCAGCCTATTTGCAGACTGTCCTTCCTAAAGTCCGTCAGCTGACGGCTCATTAAAGCCTTATCTCTAATCTCCTGACCTCATTATTACTCATTTAAGACATATTGTTGATAAGAGTTTAGCTATAATGAGTGTTTATAATGTGTATGAGAAGCAAATTGGACTTTTAACTGCATATATCACAAAAACAGCATTTTAGATTTTTAGCTCACAATAAGTGAAATGCAATAATTAAAAATTGCCCCAAAGGAGAACATAGCCTTTAACATAGAAACATATTTATAAATATTGCAATATTGATGATTTGGATCTATAATGTGAAAAGCAATATTGTTAACTGGAGTTTATATATAGGACTATTATTAACAGGAATTACTATTAAGCAATTACTATTGGATATTCTTCAAAACATGATCACCCTTTGAATCTCTGTTTCCATTGACATGTCAGAGAAATGTAGTATTACATGGTGGACATTCAGATGAATTGCTGTCCATGTACTGCAAGGCAAAAGTAGGAAAATGTACTCTTCATTTTCAATAATATCTTTATAACCATGAGTGATGAAAAAGGTACATGATTAATTGGATATGGTTAATTTTTTTAAGACTTTTTGAACTAGAAAATCACTTTATTATAGGTTGGGCCACAGTGGTTGCATGAACCAAAGCTGAGGGGTTTATTTCTTGGCCAGATCAAATTGCGAGAGTTGACAGCTAAGCCTATTTTGTATAGGCTCCAAAAAATTGGCAAATACACATACAGTATGTTTATCTAAACTAAACATGCCCCAGCTCATATAGTAGGGGAATTAAAGGAAAACCATTTAGTAGTGATGATGCTTCCTCTTTATTATCCACTGTGCAGTAAAAACAAACTTTTTTGCCTATTAAGTTGCTGAGCATTTCAGAAATCTGAGATTAGAATATAAAGGAACTACTAAATATGGAGGGTTTGCTAAGAGTTATGTTTTCTTGTTTCTCCTACCCTCAAGAAAGCTAAAGACTTGTAAGTGTTTGATCCTTCTTTCATTTTTTTCTCCTTTAGTTTGCATTACACATAATTTTACTTTTTCTTTCTTTTCTTTTCTAACATTAGTAAGCACTGTATATTTTCTACAAAAGCTTAAAAAACTTTTGGTCCTTGTATGCTCTGAAATAATCCATAGTGACTGCTGGACAGTTGAGTGTGTGTTTATACCAGGCCCAGAATTTAGTAGGTGGCAGTGTGTTTCTCGGCTCCATGGATTGTTTCGTGGTATGATTTATCCTTAGTTTGCAGCTTAAGTACAAGATGCACGATAGACTTAGTGAGTGGAAGTGCATTAACCCCTTTTAGTTGCGACCATAGATGGTGCGTACATGATGCTATGTTTTTTTGTTAATTTATCATCTAGCTCATAAGGATGGCATTTTGCTTTTATATACTTTTTTTTTTTAGGTTTCAATACACCAAGACAGGCATGTAATGATTAAGACATTTATTTTTTATTTTTTATAATACTAATACGCTATTGATACTATACAATCTTTTCCATCTTGTCATGTTTTATCCTGGTAAATTATAATACTTATGTTTTGGATTGCACAGAACATAAATATCTTGGTGGGGAAAATAAATATCTATAAAAACAAACTATAAAATGCTCCCTGATGTATTGTAATCTATTTAAAAGATTTTCATGCATCACAAAGTATTGAGTAAGGCGATCAGGAATGAGACAAGAGTAAACAATTCACAGTTGCAAATGACATGTTGTCAGATCTGAAAATCAATACCATTTTGTAAGACAAACAACATTGACTGGATGTGCATTCTGTGAAAATTGAACTTTATCAATAGCAGTGATAGAGTGGAAAAGAAGCCATATTTCTCAATGCTGAGCCTGATAACAAACCAAATACTGTATATGTCAACATGAATTGGTTACTTTATGTAAAGGAATCTTTACATGGCCCGATGGAGCACACAATTGTCAGAAAGATAGTGATCCTTCCTGATAATCGCCTGATCATCAGTGGTAGAGACTAGAGATGACCGAAGTTTTGAAAAATTAAATTTGTCAGCTTCACCGACGTTTGAAATTTGAAATGTGATATTAATTTGTCACAAATCGCTATGTTAAAACTCCACTCAGCCTAATAAACAGTTTTTAATGGCCGCTTTACAGAAGTTCACTCATCTAACGTCTGTTAAAAACGGTAATACACTATAATAATATGGACTTTTGAGTTAAAAATAGAATCACTCATCTCATCCACTTTCTGGTGCAAAGGCAGTCTGCTCCTCTCTTGATTGAATAAGGCCTGAAAAGGACCTGCACAGAGCCTGATGAAGTCACCGCGTGCTCCCAGTGTGATCATGTGGTGACTACCCTGCCACCACGTGATTATGCTTGGAGCACATGGTGACATCATCACGTTCAGCGCAGGTCCTTCGGCAGGTATTTTTCAATCAAAAGAGGAGTGAACTGCCTCTGCGCCAGAAAGTGGATGAGATGAGTATTTTGAACAGAGAGGCAGGTCGGGCATGCAAATTGCTACTGCATTTATCTGTATGAGAATTCCAGAAAAAGCTAAGCGCTTTACTCAGCTGTTTATGAAACTCTCATAGGGATGAATGCTCTAAAATAAATGGAGCAACAGGTCAACTATTTAAATTGCCATTGATCTGTATATGAATTCCAGAAATAGATAAGTGCTGTGCCCTGCTGTCTCTGGAGCTCCTGTAAAGATTAACTTAGGTGGCAGGGCAAATACTCAACCTGCCACTCAGTTAATTTTCCAGAGGCTCTGAGGGGTATGGGTTTTCATGATCGGTTGAGGTCTCAGCAGTATGGCCTCAACCTATCTAATAGTTATAGCCTATCCTGTGGATGTTTCTGTAGAAAAGTAATTACTTTTCACAGCCACTCATCTGAGCCAAACATGAATGTGAGTTGGTCAGTCAGATGAGATAGCTTTTTTGGCAAATAGGCACCTCATGTGTATGGTCAACCCAGGAGATATAAGGACATCCACATGGCTATTTAGGATTTTAGTTAACAGTTAAGATATGAGTTATGGTTAATGTACTTGTATCCCGGTTCCTTCTATTAAAAGTTGTGCACCCCTTTTTAGCTTAATCCCCCACAATTCTGCCAGATCCAAACTCTTATATTCTCTGTAAATTACCATTATTTTCTGCTTGTAAAATTCTTGAAATTAATAAATAAAACGGACTCAAAACATAGGTCTTCTGTATTTTAGACAGATGTTATTTAGAGACAACAGATAAGGAGTAATGGTCTACAACAAAACTGCTGATTGTACAGTACATGGTGACATCTAATAGAAGCAATTAAAATGACATACTGTAGGTTTTCCTATGAAGTGTATTCATCAGAACAAATGATGTGGAAGATGGTGTGGCATTACTCAAATCACAAATATTCATCATCATTAAATGGAGGATGAAGGGAAATTCATGCAAAACTAAAGACGCTGTTAACCTCAGTGAAGCAAGAGAAAATCTCTGCTGTTATCTCATTCTACAATTATTAATATCCCTTGGAAAACAATATGAAATATTGAATGAAACAAACAAAGCAATAACTGGATGTTGTATCCCATTAAAGAATATCTTTACGTTAGGAAACTCAAGTCTATCTCCTAAAATAGTGCTTCACTTAAGGGGTCTCTCCAGGAAAATACAGAAAGAGGGAGATCATAGTGCGTTAAAAATAAAGAAGCATTGCTCACATCCACTGATCCCAGGTGCTGCTGTTTCCACATTGATCTGATTCCAGCTCCTTTTTTCTTTTTAACCCTTTTGTGACCCCCCTTTTTAAAAACAATTATCATATTTTTTTCTCAGAGTGGGGGGGAAATGGCAGTGCAACTTATGAAGTGAATACTAATGAGTGATTCCAATATGAGGCATGGTGAGTATACCGCTCCTGGTGCTGGTTTACTCACCACACTCTGGTAATTTGCTGGTGCTGCGCTGTGTCCTATGAACAATGTCAGGATGTAATACACATAAGTGCACACTATGACCTGATGCTGTGCAATGTTAAGTCACAGTGCAGCAGGAAGAGCATGCATAATCAGATCAGGAGAGAAAAGTTCCTTTATTTATTTTATGTCTAACCTGAGGTCTGATGAAGATTGGGGGTGTGAATTGGGGGTCTGAGGAAGATTGGGGGTCTAATTTGGGGGTCTAATAAAGATTGAGGGTCTTATCTGAGGTCTAAAAAAAAATAATGCTCTTATTTTCTGCCTTATGGTTAGGTGTGTTATAAAGCAGAAAATATTATACCGCCCCCAAAAATTATGTAAGCATTAGTGTTGATCGAGCACCAAAGTGCTCAGGCGCTTGAGTAGAACACGTTGGGATGCTCGGGTGCTCTACAAGGCACCCAAGCACAATGGAAGTCAATGGGAGAACCTGAGCATTAAACCAGGCACCCCCTGCTCTGAAGAGGGGAGGCTGTCTGGTTCATATGAAAAGGTCAGAAATGGATGAAAACACCACTGAAATGGTTCGGGAACAGCATGGGGAGGATGTCTGGATGCATCTTGGACTCCCAGGTTGCTGCTGGGAACGATGTTGTCCAAGTAGTACACCACTTTTACAGACTGACAAACCGAAAATAAAATATTCTTTCCTATATTTTTACATGTATATAACGTGCAAGTGCTGCCAAAAATTACAATTAAGAGGCACTCCGATACAACCTGTATATCACATAAAGGAGAGCCTCATTCACATTGTGGTACAATTGTTCAGGTACTGGGACTCCTACACTCATAAAGCCTATGCACTAAGTGAAAGGGCTGCCAAAAATTACAAGGAACCGGCACTCCAATACACCCTTTATTACACATAAAAGAGGTAATCATACACACCCTTGAAAAATTATGATTGATGGCCTGCTGGTGACCCTCAAAAACATTAGGAGCAAGGGTCTGCTGATAACCCGCTAAAATATTAGGGGCGATGGCCTGTTTCTTATCTGACCATCTACAAAATTAGGGGTGAGGGTCTACTGATGAGCTGACCCTCTAAAACATTAGGGTTGAGGGCCTGCTGCTGATCTGACCATCAAAAAAATTAGGGCTGAGGGTCTGCTGCTGAGCTGACCATCTAAAAAAATAGGTGTGAGGGTCTGCTGCTGATTTGACCATCTAAAACATTAGGGGTGAGGGTATGCTGCTGATCTGACCTTCTAAAACATTATGGGCGAGGGCCTGCTGATGACCCTCTAAAACATTAGGGGTGAGGGTCTGCTGCTGAGCTGACCCTCTAAAACATTAGGAGCATGGGCCTGCTGCTGAGCTGACCCTCGAAAACATTAGGAGTGAGGGCAACCTAATAAGCATGTTGATATGATGGAGGAGGAGGAGGATGATAAAATGAAGATTGAACCATATACCCTTTTTTGTGGTGGAAGGGGTGCATGGGAATACAGTGTATTCAATACACCATAAAAGCCACATTTAAAGTGCCTTTTTGTTCAGCCGCTTTCCTCTGATGGAGTAGAGAAATCAGGGGCAATCCAGGTCTTGTTCATTTTGAGAGCCAACCTGTCAGCATTTTCAGTTGACAGGCGGATGCGTTTATCAGTTATTAAGCACTAAATACCCGCTCTGACAAAACGCTGGCAGCAGGGCAGGCGAGCACCTCCAAGGCGTCGAGTGCCAGTTCGTGCCATGTGTCCAGCTTGGACACCCAATAGTTGTAAGGCACAGAGGGATCACTGAGGACACTGACACGGTCTGCTACGTACTCCTTCATCATCTTCCAAAACTTTTCCCTCCTTGTGACACTAGGCCGCGCATCAGGGTGAGGGTGTTGGCGTGGTGTCATGAAACTGTCCCAGGCCTTGAAGAGTATTGCCTTGCCTCTGTTGGAACTACTGTGTGTTCCCCTCGTCTCCCCTCCTCGGTTGCCCAATGAATTAAGTTTTTTGGAGTAATTTTTTACTAGGGCCTTCTGGTATTGCACCATTTTGCTAGTCCTCTCCACCACAGGAAGAGATGAGAAGTTCTCTTTGTAGCGGGGGTCAAGAAGGATGTACAACCAGTAATCAGTGTTGGCCAAAATGAGTACAGCGTGAAAGTCACGGGAAAGGCAGCCTAATATAAAGTCAGCCATGTATGCCAGAGTCCCAACAGACAAGACTTTGCTGTCCTCATCAGGAGAATGACTCTCAATCTGCTCATCCTCTTCTACCCATCCACGCTGAACAGATGGAATAAACCTGCTATGGGTACTACCCTCTGTAGCAGAGGCAATCGTCTCCAGCTCCTCCTCATCATCATCATTATCCAATTCGCACTGAGAAGACGAACTGAGAGTGGTCTGGCTATCACCCTGTGTACTGTCTTCTCCCATTTCGATCTCTTCCACATGCAAAGCATCCGCCTTCATTGTGAGCAGCGAGTGTTGCAGTAAACACAGAAGTGGGATGGTTACGCTGATAATATCGGCATCGCCGCTCATTATCTGTGTTAATTCTTCAAAGTTGCGTAAAACCTCACAGAGGTCAGACATCCAAGCCCACTCATCGCTTGTAAAGAGCGGAAGCTGACTGGAAAGGTGATGACCATGTTGTAGCTGGAATTCCACTACTGCCCTCTGCTGCTCACAAAGCCTGGCCAACATGTGTAACGTGGAGTTCCAGCACGTGCTCACGTAGCACCACAGTCGGTGAGCTGGCAATTGCAAGTGCTGATTCAGCGTTGTCAGACCGGCGGCAGCTGTAGATGACTTTCGGAAATGGAAACACACACGGCGCACCTTTACCAGTAGCTCAGGCAAAGTGGGGTAGGTTTTGAGAAACCGCTGAACCACTAAGTTGAACACGCGGTCTAGGCATGGGATGTGTGTGAGCTTGTTGAACTCCAAAGGCGCCACCAAGTTACGGCCATTATCAGACACAACCATGCCTGGTTCTAAGTTGAGTGGTGAGAGCCACAGCTCAGTCGGGTCTCTTATTCCCTGCCAGAGCTCTGCGGCGGTGTACTGTTTGTCACCTAAGAAAATTTGTTTCAGCACGACCTGTTACCGCTTACCCACTGAAGTGCTGCACTGCTTCCTGCTATTGACTGATGGCTGACTGATGCTGCAAGATGAGAATTCAGAGGTGGAAGTGAGGTAGGAGGTGGAGGAGGAGAAGGGAGGGTTGCAGCCACTTATCTAGGTTGTGACAGAAATCCTGATGGAAGTGGGGCCCGCAATCCTTGGCGTCGGTAGCACCTGTGTCATCCCAGAGTACGATTAGCTCCCGGCCTCCACAATGTAACATCCCTGGTGTAAGGCGGGAATGGCACACCGGGAAAAATAGTGGCATCTGGGGACTGAGTATCGAGGGACCCCCTCTGCCATCATGCTGCTGAAAGCCTCAGTGTCCACAAGCCTAGGCAACAACATTTCCAGGGCCAGCAATTTGGAAAGGTGCGCATTTAGAGCTATTGCCTGTGGGTGGATGGATAGGTATTTGCGCTTTCGTTCAAAGGCCTGGGGTAAGGACATATGTACTCTACACTGGGACACAGAAGTGGATGTGCTAGCTGATGGTGCTTGCAAAGGTCCAGATGCAGGGCGGGAGGTATCCGGACCTGCGTCTTGGACAGGGGATTGGCCAGCACGTAACACATGGGAAGAGGAGGCGGTGGTGTCACCCGCAGACACTGATTGTGGACCAAGATGTTCGGCCCACCTATTAGGGTGCTTTGATGCCATGTGGCGGATCGTGCTGGTGGTGGTGAGGTTGCTAGTGTTCACGCCCCATCTTATTTTGGTACTGCACAGTTTGCAAATGGCAATTCTTTTATTGTCCGTACTTTCCTCAAAAAAGCACCAGACTGTGGAAAACCTACCCCTTGGCAAGGGAGATTCCCGCAAGGGGGTGCTCCTGGAAACAATTGCTGGCCTGTTTGGTGTGGCCTGGCTTCTCCTTTTTGCCACTTTCAGCCTGTTGCGGTGCTGCGGATCCCTCCCCCTCTGTACTGCTGTCCTCTCTCGGTTTGCTACTTCCCAGGTTGTGTCAGTGATTTTATCGTCCACCACTTCCTCTTCCACTTCCTCACTATGATCATCCTCCTGACTTGTTGACCTAACAAGAACCTCACTTATTGACAACTGTGTCTCATCCTCATCATCAACCTCTTGAGACACTAATTGTCGTTGACTTATTGGAAACTGTGTCTCATCATCATCATCCACCTTGTTAAACACTAATTGCCATTCCCCACCGCCATCTTCTTCTGACTGTGGATTCTCAAGAGTTTGGGAATCAGTGCACAAGATCTCCTCATATCCCTCTTCAAGCAAGCTTGGCAAAAGGCCCAAATCAAGGAATGGCACCGAGAAGAGCTCCTCAGAATATCCAAGTGTGGGATCACTTGTTTGCCAAGACTCTCTATAGTGGGAGGAAGGAGGATCAGGGTGAGAATTCTGTTGACTAGACTCTTGGCTACTGAGACTGGACTTTTTGGTAGACAGGGTAGTGTTTAAACGACTGGAAACATTATCTGCTGCAATCCAACCGACCACCTCAATCCAACCGACCACCTGGTCACACTGGTGTGACTCCGAGAGTGGTGTCCTGCGCCACCCTGCAAACTGGGACATAAAGCTAGGTATCGTGGATGAGTGTGCTTCTTGTGCTCTTGCAGGAGGCATAGTTTCACAGCACCCAGGGCAACAACCTCTGTGTGCACCATCAGCAGCATGGCCACTTCCCCGTCCCTTACTGCTCGCCTTGAGCATATTAAATGGTATATATGCTTGCAAGTATGTCACATGTACAGTAGCGCAGGTTTTGTAAGTGCATGCGCAAATAAATTTAACTGAATTTCACAGATATTTAGAATGCTCAAACGTAATACAGGAGATATAGCGCAGGTAATGTCGCTGTCACCAGCGGCAAAAAATTTTAACTGAATGTCACTGATATTTAGGATGCTCAAACACTATACAGGAGATGTAGCGCAGGTAATGTCACTGCTGTCACCAGCGGCTAACGTTATATAGGAGATGTACAGTAGCACAGGTAATATTGCTGCTGTCGCTAGCAGCCAAACAATTGCAAGCAAATTAGCGCACGTTGTGCTAATATATTTTGCAGCCAGATAAAACAATAGTCCTCTAAAACCTAACACCTTTCAACACTCAAAACTCCCTAAAAAAAACACAATTCCCCTCCGTACACTATCTGTCCCTTCTGCTGCAGCTCGCCCTGACTAAGTCTGAGCCGAACCACGTGTCATTGGGTGCTATATAGCACCCGATGAGGCATTCCGGAAAGCCAATCACTGTAATGCCAGTAACCAGCATGGCTATGGCATTACAGTGAGTGGCACTACTTCCCTGCATGTTTATTGGCTGCGTAGCAGGCAACAAACGAGCGGGGAGGAGACTCGAGCATTGCTCTTGAGCACAGGCGGTGTTTGACCGAACACCGCGATGTGCCGAGTATCGCGATGCTCAAGTGAAAAAGGTGTTTGGATGAGCAGTTAAAAAGTCTCACGAAGGCAGCCCCTAATTATATACAAGGTGGTGTGATGGTCATCTGTTCATTGTAAGCATAGCTTCCCTTTTCTTTTGCGGGGGATATCTAATGAAAAAAATGCTGGATGATTTTCTGTGACACAATGACTAGTTTTAGGCAACTTTCATACCGACAATGTTGGTAGTGGACGATCTATGCTAGTCCCCATTATAGGCAATGGGGTTTGGTGGGAAGGTGCTAGTATCTGGGAATACCGGATATGGAGGATAATGGCAGGCTGGTCCAGCGTAGAATAGCCTGCCTGAGTTCTCCAGATTCGGCATTGCCGGATGCTATTATCCTTCCCCTGGAACTCAATGACTATAATGGAGTCAAGCAGAGTTCTCTGCCACAGATGTGAAACTAGCCTTTATTCTCAAGAAACTAATTATTTTTATATTTCAAGATCCCATATTGAAAGTAAACAGTTTGATTGCCATAAAACCAAACCTTAATCTACCATGAATGCATGAATCTCATTAGTATGCCAGTAACAAGTCAACTGTGGATATTGACAGTATTTTATCAGTGTTTGTGTTCACCTCTTGTGTGCTAATGGGATTGTGCTTGGTGTCAAATGATTTAGTCCATTGTGCGATAGATTTAGAATGCCTTTAGAGCTAATTATAAATGAAACAAGAAACAATATCATAGCATTGGCTTAAAAAGTCCCTTTGACTCAGTAGGGAAAGTCACTAATTCAAATGCGAAAAGTAGTTAAGAACTGGAATAAGTTGTTAGAAAAAGCATCCTTTGATAACTGGAAGCTTTGTTTAATGACCTGACTGAATAGATATTATCTAATTTGACTACCTGATCAAATATGGTATCTAATGTGTCTCTCGTTCATCAATTTAGTAATGATTTGTATTTTAAACTTATGTTGGGGGAAAAAAATATTGATTTTATACAATGACAACAATAAAACATTCTATAGCTAAGTTTATTAAAATATGCCTGTTTTAAAAATGTTTTAATACATGTTTATAAAGTTCCCTGGACATTCCTGTTTAAAAAAAAAAAAAAAATCATATAAGGAGTGTTAAAATTATATTTACAGAGGGAAAAAAAAAGTCTAAGGAAAACATCTAAAGACCTAAGCAGAAAAGATGCAAAATGTAAGTAGGTCCTTTTTTAAAACTTATTACGACTTGGTTAAGAGATGCAGTTACTGACGGAGAAAACATGATTCCTTAACAACGTGCTGAGCACTCACGACATAGTGGGTGAAGAACTTCAGCACAAGTGTACAGGATTAAAAGCTATTACACATGTACGCTATGTGTCATTGCTATACAATTTCATTCTAAAAGTTCTCAGAGATCCAAAAATAATTTGTGGCAAGCCATACTATGTTAATATGTATGGTGCTTAAAATTAATCATTTGGATTTGTGATGGCTCAAAAGGCTGTTAGTACCCTACATACACTGCATGTAATTTAGACACATGAATTATGTAACATTTTGGTTTTAGACATATGGGATTTGATGGTTGGCCTAAGATTTAGATTTATTTTGTACCAATGGCAGTTTCCATGGATACTTCAAATGTAGAAGTATTCAGGTCAAAATGAAGATGTTCTTATCTTCTTAGAGAAGAATAACTTGTTTGTCTAGTTTATTCATTATTTTACTAACAATTTATCTGCAGAAAGCACAAATGTTTATCTAAAGGGATATTTTGCCCCTTTCAGACAGTATGGCAACAATTTTCTACTCTATGTATTCTGTAAACTTTTCTAATGTTATTTGTATTATTTTTTTAAAGGAATGTGTCATTTTTTAGTTGTTGGTTAAAACCAGATAGCAACACATATACCATATTTTTTGCCCCATAAGACGTACCCCCCCCCCTCCCCCAAAGTGGTGAAAAAATGTCCCTGCGTCTTATGGGGCGAATACTAATGAACGCTCATTAGTACCGGAGGACTGGGAGGCAGTGAAGGCTTTGTAATTGCCGCTTCTTTGTCCTCGGCTGTCGGCTGTGCTGTGGCTGCGCACAGCATGAGGGCGCTCTGTAACCTCGCGCTATGTATGTCGAGTCACAGCAGAGCCGCGGAAGGTAAAAGACACTGCATATGAGGCACTGGAGATAAGGAGGGATAGCAAGAGCAGGAGATGTAAGTTGATTTTTATAATTGTATTTGCTCGGAGGCTGGGGGCTGATATGAGGCTGATAGCTGGGGGCTGACATGAGGCTGATGGCTGGGGGAATGACTTATGGCTGGGGGCTGATTGATGGCTGGGGGCTGATCTGAGGCATGAGGGGCTGAATGGGGGGTCTTATTTATATTGGGGCTATTAGCTATGGTCTGATTGGGGGTCATTCACATTGGGGTCTGAGCTGAGGTCTGATTGTGGGTCTGAGCTGAGGTCATATTGGGGTCTTATTAACATTGGAAATCTGATTGGGGCTGTTAGCTGGAAGGTATAATGAAAAATATTTTCTTATTGTCCACCTCTAACACATTTGTAACGCTATATTGACTCCATATTACGTGGGAAGCAGGGTTCTCATACAAGGAATACCCACCTTATTTCTCTTCGACGTGGGACGCCGAGTCTTGGAGCCATAGTGCACAGGATGCGGGCAGAATTCTACAGTCGCGGCACTCCGAATGAAGAGAAATAGCGGAGGTAAGTCACACTAGTGCCGGAGACCATGAGGGACGCCACACCAAGGCACAAGACTCCGCTCTGCACATTGAGACTTCAGAACTGCCAACAATTAGAAGTAACTGCCAACAATTATCCATTGACGATGAGATTGTGACTTTGCTATAACAAAAGTGGGCTGATTAAGCTGTACTCAATCTTGAGCCTCTATTTCGATCTACATGTGAAGTGAATATCTAGATATATAACTAAGCAGATTTACATGCATGCTTTCTTTTAAAATTATATTCCAGCTGAACACAAATGTTATTCCAAGTTCAATGTAAATTCTTACCTATGTAGTGAGGAACCCTGAATTGAGTCAGATTACCTCGTTAGAGTGACTACACAAACATTCCAGTGGATTGGCTGCATACCTTGATTGAATTTTGAGAGGAACAAATATGCGGTTTTTAAATGCTATGTGAACACTCTCATGGATTTAATGGGCACATAGATACGTTTTATTTTTATCTGATTACAGGTGGACATCTTATTTGTTGTAATATACAGCCCTACTTATAGATTGGAAATCTCCCTTAGAACCACTGATTTATGTCAATATATTTGAATTGTTTTTTATTGTTTATATTTGATTTTAGGAATAAATTTGTATATCCACATGAGTCCAAGTGAGTGAGTGACTTTCAAAATGTATTCTATTTCCAAATTACTTAGACAGGGTGTGTCTATTTGAACAGTGCACCTTATCTTTTACGATTAGTGGGAGAGCCGCCTTATCACACTATTTGTTACTTCAGACAACATGTTTATCCTAGGTCCTAGCTCTGTGTTTGTGCACTTATGGAGGTGAGCTGATTCTATCTTACATTCCCACTTGTTTAAAAGGATTAGATCAGAGATTCACAATCTGAGGCTCAGGGTCCATATGCGGCCCTCAATGGCTTTCTATATGGCCATAACTGTTATGTCAGGAGTGGTGTGTAAGGAAGGAGCCGGAACAAGCAAGTATTAATGATGCACTGTGTGACCATCTCTGAGACCGACATATATTGGCAGAATGAAGCTCTTTTGATCCCTGTGTGGTATTCCAGTAAGCAGTAGATGAAGTAGAGAGTAGTGTTGATCACGAATATTCGAATTGCGAATTTTAATCGTGAATATCGGCACTTCGAGAATTCGCAAATATTTAGAATATCGCAAAATATATTCGTAATCGTGAATATTCGATTTTTTTTAACCACCTCAGCCCCCAGTGCTTAAACACCCTGTAAGACCAGGCCACTTTTTACACTTCTGACCTACACTACTTTCACCATTTATTGCTCGGTCATGCAACTTACCACCCAAATGAATTTTACCTCCTTTTCTTCTCACTGATAGAGCTTTCATTTGGTGGTATTTCATTGCTGCTGACATTTTTACTTTTTTTGTTATTAATCGAAATTTAACGATTTTTTTGCAAAAAAATGACATTTTTCACTTTCAGTTGTAAAATTTTGCAAAAAAAACGACATCCATATAGAAATTTTGCTCTAAATTTATAGTTCTACATGTCTTTGATAAAAAAAAAATGTTTGGGTAAAAAAAAAATGGTTTGGGTAAAAGTTATAGCGTTTACAAACTATGGTACAAAAATGTGAATTTCCGCTTTTTGAAGCAGCTCTGACTTTCTGAGCACCTGTCATGTTTCCTGAGGTTCTACAATGCCCAGACAGTACAAACACCCCACAAATGACCCCATTTCTGAAAGTACACACCCTAAGGTATTCGCTGATGGGCATAGTGAGTTCATAGAACTTTTTATTTTTTGTCACAAGTTAGCGGAAAATGATGATTTTTTTTTTTTTTTTCTTACAAAGTCTCATATTCCACTAACTTGTGACAAAAAATAAAAAGTTCTATGAACTCACTATGCCCATCAGCGAATACCTTGGGGTCTCTTCTTTCCAAAATGGGGTCACTTGTGGGGTAGTTATACTGCCCTGGCATTCTAGGGGCCCAAATGTGTGGTAAAGAGTTTGAAATCAAATTCAGTAAAAAATGACGAGTGAAATCCGAAAGGTGCTCTTTGGAATATGGGCCCCTTTGCCCACCTAGGCTGCAAAAAAGTGTCACACATCTGGTATCCCCGTACTCAGGAGAAGTTGAGGAATGTGTTTTGGGGTGTCTTTTTACATATACCCATGCTGGGTGAGATAAATATCTTGGTCAAATGACAACTTTGTATAAAAAAATGGGAAAAGTTGTCTTTTGCCAAGATATTTCTCTCACCCAGCATGGGTATATATAAAATGACACCCCAAAACACATTCCCCACCTTCTCCTGAGTACGGAGATACCAGATGTGTGACACTTTTTTGCAGCCTAGGTGGGCAAAGGGGCCCATATTCCAAAGAGCACCTTTCGGATTTCACTCATCATTTTTTACAGAATTTGATTTCTAACTCCTTACCACACATTTGGGCCCCTAGAATGCCAGGGCAGTATAACTACCCCACAAGTGACCCCATTTTGGAAAGAAGACACCCCAAGCTATTCCGTGAGGGGCATGGCGAGTTCCTAGAATTTTTTATTTTTTGTCACAAGTTAGTGGAAAATGATGATTTTTTTTTTTTTTTTTCATACAAAGTCTCATATTCCACTAACTTGTGACAAAAAATAAAAACTTCCATGAACTCACTATGCCCATCAGCGAATACCTTGGGGTCTCTTCTTTCCAAAATGGGGTCACTTGTGGGGTAGTTATACTGCCCTGGCATTCTAGGGGCCCAAATGTGTGGTAAGGAGTTTGAAATCAAATTCTGTAAAAAATGACGAGTGAAATCCGAAAGGTGCTCTTTGGAATATGGGCCCCTTTGCCCACCTAGGCTGCAAAAAAGTGTCACACATCTGGTATCCCCGTACTCAGGAGAAGTTGAGGAATGTGTTTTGGGGTGTCTTTTTACATATACCCATGCTGGGTGAGATAAATATCTTGGTCAAATGACAACTTTGTATAAAAAAATGGGAAAAGTTGTCTTTTGCCAAGATATTTCTCTCACCCAGCATGGGTATATGTAAAATGACACCCCAAAACACATTCCCCACCTTCTCCTGAGTACGGAGATACCAGATGTGTGACACTTTTTTGCAGCCTAGGTGGGCAAAGGGGCCCATATTCCAAAGAGCACCTTTCGGATTTCACTCGTCATTTTTAACAGAATTTGATTTCAAACTCCTTACCACACATTTGGGCCCCTAGAATGCCAGGGCAGTATAACTACCCCACAAGTGACCCCATTTTGGAAAGAAGACACCCCAAGCTATTCCGTGAGGGGCATGGCGAGTTCCTAGAATTTTTTATTTTTTGTCACAAGTTAGTGGAAAATGATGATTTTTTTTTTTTTTTTTTTTTTTCATACAAAGTCTCATATTCCACTAACTTGTGACAAAAAATAAAAACTTCCATGAACTCACTATGCCCATCAGCGAATACCTTGGGGTCTCTTCTTTCCAAAATGGGGTCACTTGTGGGGTAGTTATACTGCCCTGGCATTCTAGGGGCCCAAATGTGT
Source organism: Bufo bufo (assembly GCF_905171765.1). Lineage (NCBI taxonomy): Eukaryota > Metazoa > Chordata > Amphibia > Anura > Bufonidae > Bufo > Bufo bufo. The sequence continues at coordinate 560,946,157 of NC_053392.1, read as the reverse complement.
GGTAAGGAGTTTGAAATCAAATTCAGTAAAAAATGACGAGTGAAATCCGAAAGGTGCTCTTTGGAATATGGGCCCCTTTGCCCACCTAGGCTGCAAAAAAGTGTCACACATGTGGTATTGCCGTACTCAGGAGAAGTTGAGGAATGTGTTTTGGGGTGTCTTTTTACATATACCCATGCTGGGTGAGATAAATATCTTGGTCAAATGACAACTTTGTATAAAAAAATGGGAAAAGTTGTCTTTTGCCAAGATATTTCTCTCACCCAGCATGGGTATATATAAAATGACACCCCAAAACACATTCCCCACCTTCTCCTGAGTACGGAGATACCAGATGTGTGACACTTTTTTGCAGCCTAGGTGGGCAAAGGGGCCCATATTCCAAAGAGCACCTTTTGGATTTCACAGGTCATTTTTTACTGAATTTGATTTCAAACTCCTTACCACACATTTGGGCCCCTAGAATGCCAGGGCAGTATAACTACCCCACAAGTGACCCCATTTTGGAAAGAAGAGACCCCAAGGTATTCGCTGATGGGCATAGTGAGTTCATGGAAAAAAAAAATTTTTGTCACAAGTTAGTGGAATAGGAGACTTTGTATGAAAAAAAAAAAAAAAAAAAAATCATCATTTTCCACTAACTTGTGACAAAAAATAAAAAATTCTAGGAACTTGCCATGCCCCTCACGGAATACCTTGGGGTGTCTTCTTTCCAAAATGGGGTCACTTGTGGGGCAGTTATACTGCCCTGGCATTTTCCAGGGGCCCTAATGTCTGGTAAGTAGGTAAATGACCTGTGAAATCTGAAAGGTGCTCTTTGGAATGTGGGCCCCTTTGCCCAGCTAGGCTGCAAAAAAGTGTCACACATCTGGTATCTCCGTACTCAGGAGAAGGTAAGGAATGTGTTTTGGGGTGTCATTTTACATATACCCATGCTGGGTGAGAGAAATATCTTGGCAAAAGACAACTTTTCCCATTTTTTTTATACAAAGTTGGCATTTGACCAAGATATTTATCTCACCCAGCATGGGTATATGTAAAATGACACCCCAAAACATATTCCCCAACTTCTGCTGAATACGGAGATACCACATGTGTGACACTTTTTTGCAGCCTAGGTGGGCAAAGGGGCCCAAATTCCTTTTAGGAGGGCATTTTTAGACATTTGGATACCAGACTTCTTCTCACGCTTTGGGGCCCCTAAAATGCCAGGGCAGTATAAATACCCCACATGTGACCCCATTTTGGGAAGAAGACACCCCAAGGTATTCAATGAGGGGCATGGCGAGTTCATTGAAAAAAAAAAATTTTGGCACAAGTTAGCGGAAATTGATTTTTTGGATTTTGTTCTCACAAAGTCTCCCTTTCCGCTAACTTGGGACAAAAATTTCAATCTTTCATGGACTCAATATGCCCCTCAGCAAATACCTTGGGGTGTCTTCTTTCCAAAATGGTGTTATTTGTGGGGTGTTTGTACTGCCCTGGCATTTGAGGGTCTCCGCAATCATTACATGTATGCCCAGCATTAGGAGTTTCTGCTATTCTCCTTATATTGAGCATACGGGTAATGAGATTTTTTTTTTCCGTTCAGCCTCTGGGCTGAAAGAAAAAAATGAACGGCACAGATTTCTTCATTCGCATCGATCAATGTGGATGAAAAAATCTCTGCCAAAAAAAGAAAAAGGAGGGGAAAGGCGTCTGCCAGGACATAGGAGCTCCGCCCAACATCCATACCCACTTCAGCTCGTATGCCCTGGCAAACCAGATTTCTCCATTCACATCAATCGATGTGGATGAATAAATCATTGCCGGGATTTTTTTTTTTATATATACAAAGTGTTTGCCAAAGTATATGAACACCGCCACCTCCTCAGCTCATATGCCTCGGCAAACATATCTTTTACTGCAGAGGAGAAATCTCGTCTTGCAGCGCCGCATACACCGACTTGCGTGTAATCTGACAGCAGCACAATGCTTCTGTCCGAATGCACATCAGTGCTGCAGCTGGTCGATCGGTTGGTCCACCTGGAAGGTAAAAAAAACAAAACAAAAAAGAAAAAACCAGGCCGCAAAGCAATAACTTTATTAACTTTAGAACAGAACATATTAACTTTTTTAAACTTTTTTAACTTTTTTACTTACCGGTAATTTTTTTTTTGTTTAGTTTTTTTTACCTTTATAGAACAAACCTCTCCTTCCCCATGGGACAATGTGCAAAGCGCAAATCGCCCAAAGATGTGGCGAAGTACGTTATGCACTTTATCCCAGGTGAAAGGAGAGGTTTGCAGCAGCTGAGAGTAAAAGGGCCCTAATAGCCCTGTGTGCCTGTCCTGTGAGATGCAATCCCTATGCTAGGTGTACCTGTGTGTGGTACTTCCGGAAACACTCTCCATAGCATAGGGCAGGGTGGTCAGCACAGTCAGGACAGAAATAGCGGGTGTCACGCCTTATTCCACTCCTGCTACAGACACGACATCTTTTTCGGGGTGACGGTTGGGTTGAGGTACCAGGAACGACACTGGGGAAATGTCGCTCGTGTAGACGGCTAACTACACTGGGGGATGGGGCCACGGAACCTCCTGGGTAAAGGAGGTTCTCGATGATCTCTTCCTGGAATTTGAGGAAAGATCGTGTTCTCCCAGCCTTACTGTAGAGAACAAAACTATTGCACAGCGCCAATTGAATTAAATATACAGACACCTTCTTATACCAGCGTCTGGTTCTGCGGGAAACTAAATACGGAGACAACATCTGGTCATTGAAGTCCACCCCTCCCATGAGCGCATTATAGTCGTGGACACAGAGGGGCTTTTCAATGACACGGGTTGCTCGCTCAATTTGGATTGTCGTGTCTGCGTGAATGGAGGAGAGCATGTAAACGTCACGCTTGTCTCTCCATTTCACCGCGAGCAGTTCTTCGTTACACAAGGCAGCCCTCTGCCCCCTTGCAAGACGGGTGGTTACAAGCCGTTGGGGGAAGCCCACGCGACTAGTTCGCGCGGTGCCACAGGCGCAAATCCGTTCTAGAAACAAATGCCTAAAGAGGGCCACACTTGTGTAAAAATTGTCCACATAAAGATGGTACCCCTTGCCGAATAAGGGTGACACCAAGTCCCAGACTGTCTTCCCACTGCTCCCCAGGTAGTCAGGGCAACCGACCGGCTCCAGGGTCTGATCTTTTCCCTCATAGACACGAAATTTGTGGGTATAGCCTGTGGCCCTTTCACAGAGCTTATACAATTTGACCCCATACCGGGCACGCTTGCTTGGGATGTACTGTTTGAAGCCAAGGCGCCCGGTAAAATGTATTAGGGACTCGTCTACGCAGATGTTTTGCTCGGGGGTATACAAATCTGCAAATTTCTGGTTGAAATGGTCTATGAGGGGCCGAATTTTGTGGAGCCGGTCAAAAGCTGGGTGGCCTCTGGGACGGGAGGTGGTGTTGTCGCTAAAATGCAGGAAACGGAGGATGGCCTCAAATCGTGCCCTGGACATAGCAGCAGAGAACATGGGCATGTGATGAATCGGGTGCGTTGACCAATATGACCGCAATTCATGCTTTTTTGTCAGGCCCATGTTGAGGAGAAGGCCCAAAAAAATTTTAATTTCGGAAACTTGGACTGGTTTCCACCGGAAAGGCTGGGCGTAAAAGCTTCCCGGGTTGGCGGATATAAATTGTGTGGCATACTGGTTGGTCTCTGCCACGACTAAGTCCAAGAGCTCCGCAGTCAAGAACAGCTCAAAAAATCCCAGGGCCGAACCGATTTGAGCCGTCTCAACCCGAACTCCAGACTGGGCGGTGAAAGGGGGAACTACAGGTGCGGCTGAAGTTGGTGACTGCCAATCAGGGTTTGCCAGCACCTCAGGGATTCTAGGGGCTCTACGGGCCTGTCTTTGCGGTGGCTGCGACGGGGTAACTAGTGCACGTGCCACCGTACCAGCTTCAACTGCCCTTCTGGTGCTCGCCACGTCACCATGTTGTACGGCAGTGCTGGTACTAGGTCCAGGGAGGGCTGCGCTGCTGGTGTATGCCTCACCACGTGATCCGGCAGCGACAGCCCCACTCTGCTGCTCTTGAAGCGGATCCTGCATAACCTGTGGTCTAGCGACATGGGGCCGGGTACGCCTGGTGCTGCCAGGGACCTCCACCTCCTCGTCCGAACTTTGGGTCAGAGAGCCACTGCTTTCCACAGGTTCATATTCTGACCCGCTAGATTCATCAGATGAGGGTTCCCACTCCTCATCCGACTGGGTCAGAATCCTGTAGGCCTCTTCAGAAGAATACCCCCTGTTTGACATTTTGGACTACTAAATTTAGGGGTATTCCCTGAGACTACCCAAGAAAAAAAGCAAACCTGTCTTACAAAGGGGAGGCTAGCGAAGTACCGGAGGCCGCTGCGGTTGATAAAAAATATCAAAACTGATTTTTTTATCGCCGCAGTGCGTGTAAAATGAATGTGCAGTGATCAAAAAATATATATTTTTTGTCACTGCGGTGGGGCGGGCGTGGGTGAACGCACGTGTGGGCGACCGATCAGGCCTGATCGGGCAAACACTGCGTTTTGGGTGGAGGGCGAACTAAAGTGACACTAATACTATTATAGATCTGACCGTGATCAGTTTTGATCACTTACAGATACTATAAAAGTACAAATGCTGATTAGCGATACGCTATTCAGCGAATAAAAGTGACTGCGGTGCGGTGGGGTGGGCGCTAACTGACGCTAACTACCTAACCAAGGGGCCTAAACTATCCCTAAAACCTAACAGCCAATACTAGTGAAAAAAAAAAAGTGACAGTTTACACTGATCACTTTTTTTCCTTTCACTGGTGATTGACAGGGGCGATCAAAGGGGTGATCAAAGGGTTAATTGGGGTGCAGGGGGGTGATCAGGGGCTACAGTGAAGTGTTGGTGCTACTCACAGTTCAGTCTGCTCCTGTGCTGGATCCAACCGACGAAAAGGACCAGCACAGGAGCAGAGAAGCCATATAACAGATCATATTTACTAATATGATCTGTTATATGGCTTGTGATTGGATTTTTTAAAAATCGCCAGCCTGCCAGCCAATGATCGTTGCTGGCAGGCTGGTGACTAACTTGTTCTTTAACTTTTGCCGGCCCGCGATGCGCATGCGCGGGCCGGCTTGGAGCGAAATCTCGCGTCTCGCGAGATGACGCGTATATGCGTGACTGTGCGCAGCGCTGCCACCTCCGGAACGCGAATCTGCGTTAGGCGGTCCGGAGGTGGTTAAATACCAGTTCAGGCGAATTTTATGCAAATTTTCGCAATTATGAAAATAATGCCTGGAGATCATGAATTTGCAAATTCTCGAATATATGGCGAATATTGGCCCAAATATTTGCGAAATATCGCGAATTCGAATATTGCCCCTACCGCTCATCACTAGTAGAGAGGTGGCCATTAATTTTGTATGTTTTGGGAATAATGAAACACTGCACTCAGATGTTTCTCCAACTCACCCAAACTAAAATGGAAAGAGTCACATTCTAGAGAACAGGGGAGAAAGGGATCCCCATTCTCCTAAATGGTGGGAGTCCTGGAGGTGAGACCAGAAACTATCTTACATTTATGTCATATCCCTTTAGGTGGTAATATTTTAATTTTAATTGTGAATCTTGGGATTGGTTCAATCTGACATTGTGGATCTTGGACCAGAAAAAGGTTGTTTATTCCTGGGTTAGATCATAAGATCATATGGTACAAAACAATGAGATATTTAAAAAAAAAAAATCTTTTGTGTAAACATTGCTTTTACATGCTTGATATGGAGCTCTCCGATGTTCTTTTAAAAGATCAGCACAAATATCACACTTGTTGTGCCTGGATGAATTGAAGCTCTCCGGAAAATCTGAAACAGAAATCCTGTCACTGCCAAACACAGTCTAAACCTTTAATAATGATATTACCGTGGAATTTGGCCTGGATAAGTGTGCCACGTTAGTACTGAAGAAGGGTGAAATCACAGAATGTGAAGGAATTGAAATGACCAATGGACAAGTGATCACCAAACTGAGGACTACAAATACCTTGCAGCTGGAGCACAGGCAAGTGAAGACCATGTTCATCAAGAACTAAATCCAAAGATTGAGAAAAATACTGAGGAGCAAACTGAACAGTGGGAACACCACCAAAGCCATTAACACCTGGGCCATACTGTCATGTGATACACTGCGGGAATCAACTGGGTACAAGCAGAGTTGGATGCATTGGACAGAAAAACAAAAAAAAACTGATGGCAATCAACTACAGTTTACACCCACATAGTGATGTTGAACGATTGTACCTGCCCAGAACACCAGGAGGAAGAGACTACTGCAAATGAAACAGACTTTTGAAGAAGAAAAACACACATTGGCTGATTAAATCCCAGACAGCCAAGAGTAAGGACTAACTGAAGTTAACAAACAGATGCTGCTGAAAGTGCAGCAAACAAAATAAGAATACAGGAATAATATAGTGAAAATTAGGATTGAAAGTTGGCATAGCAAGTGCATGGACATTTCTTTAAAAAACATTTTGGGCAAAGTGGACAAAGGAAGACCTGGCTACGATAGACATCTGGAACATTGAAAAAAGAGACCAATGGACTAACCCTGGCCACACAAAAATAGACCGTTATGATTAATGCCCTGAAAAGCCAATATTTAAAAGTCAAAAACTGATGCCATTTGCAGTCCTTGCAAACAAAGTAGATGCAGACATCAGCTATGAATCGATTCTACCCAAATATGCTCTGGGTTTCTGGGCAATATAAATGTATCACATTGTCTGTATTGTACTCTCTCCCATAATGGACAACGTCTGTGTAATAAAGGTGTGTGCAGGTTATTGTAGGCCCATTAATACTCCTCTGGGTTTCTGGGAAAAATATTCAGATTAGCTTTCCTAAGCCTATCTGATGCCTCTACATCATCCCATCTGATGTAACATATGCTAATTTTGAAATATTTTTCCAAAATCCCAGGGGGCATTGATGCTCTCTCTCTTTCTCTCTGATTCACCCAAAATGAATCACAAACATTTGGGTTCGTCATAATCTGAACTTTTTAAGAAATTCAGAACAAATTCTGAACCGGTTTGCAAAAATTAATTCACTCATCCTTAAGCCTTACTCACAAATCCATGTCTGTGCTCAAACCGATGAGAAGGTGGTCAGTGATGCATCTATGAAGCTGTATGTGAAGGATCTGTGTTTGGTCCTTGTGTCCGTTTTTTGCTGTTCGTGTGCTATCCGTGTTTCACTGACCCTGCATAGCTGAAAAATATTTTTAAAAGAATCTCTTTCTTATGATCTATGAAACACAGAAGCAGCACCGAAAGCATCCGTGTTGCATCCGTGGCTTTCACGGACCCATAGACTATAATGGGCGTGTGTGATCCATAAACACGGACAAAATAGAGAATGTATCCGTGCTAAAAACACGGACCCACGGACCATGCTAAAACACTGATGTCTGAATACACACATTAAAATGAATGGGGACGTGTCCGTGGAGAACACATACAGAGCATGTCTGTGAAATACTAATGTGTGAATGAGGCTTTACTTGGGATTTTTAAATTCAAACTAACAAAGTACTAGCTCAAAACACACCTGATTTGACCATCATAGAAAAGAAAAGTGTGTCCCTCATTGACATAGCAGTACCCTGTGACAGCAGGACTAATAAGAAACAATAAGGAAAATGGATAGATATCAATATTTTTAAAATGAGCTGCAAAGATTAGCACAAATCAGCAGCTATGGTGCCAGTGGTGATATGCACATTGGGTGCCATTCTCAAAGACCCCGGAAGGAACTTGAAACAACCGAATGTTGACAAAATCATCTTCTGTCAGATTCAGAAAGCCACACTGCTGGGATCTTCACATATTATTAGCCAATACATCACCATATTCTAGATCCCTGGTTGGAATTCGACAACTGATGAAGATGAATATCAATTGTGTTCTTGTGTTGCACTGTATATGCTTTTTTGAGTAAATAATAATATTATTAATAATAATGATATTCAGATATATTTTCTTTAGAAACATTTAGTCCCATATACCATAAGAGTTTTGTAAAATAGCAATATTAAAGGGGTTTTTCAAGAATCCAAACATTTTACATAGAAGCAGATATTAAGCAATGGAGCACACGATTGTTGGGAAGGAAGCGCTTCTTCCTGACAATAGCCCGCCCGTCAGCGGAGGAGAATGCTGCATTTAAATGTAGATATCTCCTCCACAGAATGGGGAGGAACAATGGCTAATGTTATGGCTCATCCTCATACAGAATCATTATTTGCCGGCAGCAGAATCCTGTTTAGACAACACAATCTGCTGTCAGTAAATGATGATTTAGGTGTCCCCACAAACTATTCTATTACCCGATGAACAAGCATTTTGCTTTTCATTGGGTAACCTGTACACTGGCAGATTACTGCTAATAAGCATTCATACAAACTCTAGTTTCACACTACCATTTTGCCATTCCATTATAGGTTCAGTTTATAACGGAATGGACAGACGGAATGCAAAATGGAAGCTTTAAGAGGCATTACATTTTGTTCCGTCCTAATAGAAGTCTATAGGCAAGCATAATGGATTTGTCTGGTTTCTGTTATGCAGGACAGAAACAAAGTCGACAGAATTTTTTTTTCCATCCTGCATAACGGAAACCAGACGGATCCGTTATGCTTGCCCATAGACTTCTATTAGGACGGAGCAAAACTGAATGCCTCTTAAAGGCTTCCATTTTGCATTAAATCTGGCCATTCCATTATATTCCGTTATAAACGGAACCTATAACTGAATGGCATAACAGTAGTGTGAACCCACCCTTAGTGATAATCTTCCCAAACAATCAGTAGTGTAAAGGGCCCTTTACTCTTCTTCATCACTGTGCCACTGCTCAAGTGTGTCATCACTGTAACTAGATCAGCATTGCAGCAACACACATTAACTGAGTTCCGAGTTTATTTATTACATTAGAATAAAACATTGAGCTAAGGCTGAAGAGATTGAGTAAAAGGATGGCAGCCCAAGGCTGATAGACAGCAGGCTTCCGTCATAACAGTAGCACAAAAAATGTGGTAAAATGCTTAGTGGCTCCAAGGCATAATAACCCCTAAATGCCTTCCATTATAAAACAGAGATGGTTAGGAGCATTTTCTTCATGCAAAGTCTTTAGCACAGATGCTACTATAGTTTTTTTTTTGCAGTTGACAAATGTTGAATTGCACAACACGCTATATAAAGTAATCTATAAGGTGACAAACTGTCATTGATAGGCAAAATTCAGTATAGAACATAAAAGAAACATTTCATTAAATGTAAATATTCCATACAACTTCATAACATAGTGGCAAATTCAATGATCATATATAACAATTAGACTATAATAGGAGTCATTACATTTTGTGCACAAATCTGTAAATTATCACTTTTGGGCATACCTCTTTCGCTGTTCTCACATAATCATGTGAATTTACCCTTCAAGTTTAGCTATAACTTCATAGCATTTGTTAGGAATGCACGGACTAATGTTACAATTGAATCATGTCTCTCCAGTAAAAATAGTTTTATCATATGAGATGTTCTCTCTCTCCCCTTATGTCTGCTAAAGCCAGAAGGTATTGGAGAACAGATGAGCAGTTAATATCAATCGGTGCCAAAGGAAGCTAAGAATTGACAACTCATAGACAATATGTCCACCATTTCCAACTGTCCCCATGCTATGGCAAGGCAGCAGGATGTGGTAATGGAGGATGGGCTTTTTTACATTACTATTGAGTTATTTCTTGCAAAGGATACTGGAATATTGATAATGCATTTTATAGGAAAATGTATATATTGATATTAAAAGTGAAGGTCCAATTTTGGATAAGTTTAAAGTTTTCAAATAAGTAATGGACCTATATTTTGGCACAAAATGGTCACAGTAGACCTCAGCAGAAAAATGAAACAAAGGGACTAAAAGAAGCCAAAAAGATTGGGAATAAACAATTGGCAGATCAATTGTCTCTATATGTATTTTGAGGAGCACAGCACATACAAAGATGGGAATCATTATATGTTATCTATAAAAATACCAAGGTCTTATCGAAAGGTTAGACTCTGTTCACAATAGCATTATGGCTTCTTTTTACAATGGAGCCAAAGCAGCTACAGTGTTCTAGAAATGCATATCGGCTAATCCTTCAGAACACTATAGCCAAAGATTGTGTCTGTCGGGCTTCTAGTAATTTTGACAGCAAGAATAGTGCTACAGACCAAGCGATTTGTGCCATAAAAAAAAATACTGGAAAGCCAGACAGAAACCTACAGATGAAACTCGAAAAATTGTAGTATCAAGCAAAGTTCATTTATTTCAGTAATGCAACTTAAAAGGTGAAACTAACATATGAGATAGACTCATTACAGGCAAAGCAAGATATTTCAAGCCTTTATTTGTTATAATTTGGATGATTATGGCTTATAGCTTATGAAACCCCAAAGTCACAATTTTGAGGTACCCTTTGCTAAGGTGATATCGATTAATTATCTGACTAGAGTGTGATACTTTGAGCCTAAAATGTTGAAACTTTTCACAAAAATTCTAATTCTAAGCTGCATTAATGCAATTCCTTTTAATTTGCATTACTGAAATATATTCTAATTTTTCCAGTTTCACCTGTAGAATGACCCATTACCATTAGTGTGAACAGAGCAACAGGTAATACACTTCTATTTTTATAAAGACTTAGATAAATAGACACTTAAATGTATTAGACTTAGATAACAAATTACAAAATTGTCTTTTAGAATTGTGAATCACAATAAGACATCATATTTTGCAATGTTCTTGAAATGTGCTTGCTAATTATGTACAGTTATACCTTTTGTCAAATCCTTTCCATGGGCCATAAAAACTTGAAATGCAGTTCCAAAAAGTATAGTAGCCCATCCACAAGTCAAAACATTAGCTTTGCTTTTATCTACTACAGTAACTAATACAATACTTATCATAATTTTTTCAATATTTTTTTTTTACTCTCAATACTACAATTAATAACTGATGAAGATATCAAAATTCAACCTGTTTTATAAAGTATCCTTACCTGCTGGGAAACGCTCTATTGTAGGCAAGTTGTCAACCTGTAAGGTGGCATTACCCCCACTTCTTGTAAATCGTACTACATGGTACTTCCCATCATTGATAATAGCATTAACTTCTTCAATTGAGATGTCATCTGTTCCAACATTAAATTTGACTCCAATTTTTCCTTGGTGCTGGAAACAATGAAAAAATACAGCTAATTAGAATTTATTTTATGAAGAATGTGGAAGAATGTGAATTGAGCATAGCAATTGCTTTTTTTTTTTTAGGGTTTTATTTTCCAGAGCAAGTCTCTTGACAGTTCACTAAGTCATGGATAATTGATATTCTAAATCAGTTACAGTACTTTTACTGATGGATTGAATTTGTATTTTTCTCTGTTTCGCTGCAATTTACAAAAGTGAACAAAACCCTTTTTCTTGCTTCATGAAACACATAAAACCGTGTGTGACTGAATTTTTTCAATTTCCGAAGCTTTGTGTAACTCCACAAACCAATGAATGGCAACAATTCAATAGACGCTCAAGGAGAACAGATCCTTCTATAATATTAGCATGCAGTAAGTGCGCTATAAGAAAAAACTGGTCAGCTACTAAGACGTTTTATAGAGAAACAGTTAAAGAAAATCTCATAATACTGAAAATGTTAGGATATTTAACATCCTAAAAAAATCGATTGACTATAATAATAATAAGTTCTTACATGCATACCACAGACACTGTTACTATGTCCCTAAAATTCAATTTTTCCATTTTATTGACCCAAATAATGCCTTGCGCTTGCCTGGAAGCAATAACCAAGGAAGGACCTCTTTGAAATTTGGCATGTCATTATATATACCACAATATTTTTCCCCCATGCATTCCATATTTATGAGGAAAAATATGTTTGTCTGCTTCTAAGTTTATGCGGTACTATCGGCCATAGTAGACATAAGCATGGATCAGTATAACATGAGACCTTAAAAGGGTTGTCTCACCTCATTAATCAACATTTAATCAGTTATTTGTAGTCCTAAGATCTTTTCTTCCATATAGCTCATTTTTCAATTCTGCCTCTGTAGCCTTATCTTCTCCTTAAAACAGCCTCAAATTTCATGCTTGTTTCTAGGAGTACTGGCCACCACTGTAATGTTCTCACACAGGCACACAGAAACACTATTGACAGCCCGGCTGGCTGCTCTGGTGGCTGGGTTTCACAGGAGCGAGTTTGCACATATTCTTGTGCATTCACAGTCACTTCCAGCCCCGACCACCTCATTAGTGCTCAGCTCTGGCCCCAGTAAGCAGGGAATCAAGACACTGAAAGCTTGAAACTAGCAAGGTGTGACAACCCCTTTAATTTACTTTTCCACTGCATAGTACCATCTCTACCCTACTCTACTCTACTTATCTTTGGTAACAGGTAGTTTGTTTTTCAACTGTCAATATGGTACCCACTCAATGTAGATAGTAACAGTGTAGTAACAATTATCTTGGACAAATCGTTAGACAGCAGCATGGTCACATGACCTTCATAGTAATTGCTTGGACCTCCTGGACCTCTTAGAATGTGCTACCAAAAAGCAGCATGTATTATATGCAACTTTGACCTTAGCCAGTTCCACTTAGTGAGAATGCATAACTACCATATTTTTTGCCCTATAAGATGCAATGTCAGTGCGTCTTATGGGGCAAATACCAATGAGCGTTTCCATGAAGGAAACACTCATTAGTACAGGAGGACTATGAAGTGGTGAATGCAGCACTCCCCCCACTCTGTACTCACTATTTCCTGGCACTCAGCTGCTCACTGTGCTGTGACTTCACATAGCTTGAGGACTTTGCCATGCTGTGACCTAACGCTGTGTGCGTTGGGTCACAGCACAGTGCACCACAAGGAGAAGAAGAACACTGGATGTGAGGAGGGGGTTCGGCGTATGAAGAAGGAGAGGTAGGTACATTTTTTTTTTTTAAATCTGATCTGAGCATGGGGGTCATTCACATGGAGGTAAAATCTGAGGTCTGATTGGGGGACCTATGGAGGTCCCCCAACCTTCGGGTGTTGTCGTGAGGTCTGATAAACACTGGGGTCTGAATGGGGGTCTTAATAAAGGCCCATAGCGCAGGCCTCTCCACATCTTGGGCGCATCCAGCGCCAGTTTTAAATGGAAGACAGTTTTGGAGCTGTCTTACATTTAGAACATTTTTTACGTCTAAAACGTACGGAAAAGACCATAGACAGCAGCAGCGGACAGGAAGAGAGAAAGGACTGCACATCAGGATGCCATAGTGAATCTCTGTAGTAATGAACAATATTTTTCATTCACTGTATGTACTTAATGATAGTGCCTTTTTTCCTTGAGTTCCTTGAATTATAGCAATGGAGAGGATTTGCTACTGCATTTAAATATGCAATAGATAAGTACTACAAAAGAGATATGAGACGAGAATTTTTGTTAATCACAATAAAATACAAAACTCAGCAAGCACACTCCCATAAATCAACTCTGCAACATTACACTAATATCCTTATTCCGTCTTATGTGGGAAGAACACATACTGAGCGTAATTTTTTCTGTTCTATTATGCATAGAAATTCTGTAGCCATAGACAAATGAAGAAACTTGAGGATATGCTGATTAAGAGGCTCAGGAACTCTAGACTGCTTCGCAACTATGCTGGTGTCAGAATTATAGTAATACATGCAATGACGCACTTTAACCAGCTCACTAATACATTTCTGATCAAAATAGCTTTTTCTATTTTTAGCCCTTGGGTAAAATAAGATTCAAGTGGTGAAAAATATAATCTGTACATGTATTCCAAATATACTCTAAAATGGGAAAAATATCTCACCCACCCTGCAGATTAATATGTGTGAGAATAATTTATTATTCTTTCTCACATTTCTAATACTTGTAGTATAAGACTCACCCAAGTGTAAAGTTATACACATCTCTTTATCCAAACTACCTAAGAAATTAAAGATTTGTTTCTGTGGTCCAGTTTAGAACAACTATTCTAAAATTCTTCATCAGGTCTCTTAGCTTTTCACCACAGTGAAGAGTGGTGGAATAGAGCATCTCTCACTGTGGATGCCCTGTCAAATGTGTGCATGGGAAGTCCATGAATTTGCTTAATGTAGATGTGTCACCAAAAATTGTATCTGCCAGTTAAAACCATTCTGTTTCCTTAACATGATTATGGGGGCGGCCATCTTGCTTGAGGTGTTCTAAACATCATTTAGAAAGCATTAAGACAATTTACGGCAGCCCCATGGACCATAGACACAATGGTCCGGAGGGGAAATGATTGTTTTCTAGGCATGTTCTGTGACCTGGGCAGAGGACGTTGTACAAGGAAAGAATCGATAAGCTTTGACAACCACCTACTGAATGGTGAATGGTGGATCCTGCCTAATTTATACACAGTTCTGATATCACTATAGGCTGAATTAGAATGACAGATAAGCAGATAACTACAGTATAGTGATCTGTATAGACCAAGATGTGGAGCCTATTATTAGGATTATTGGCCAGTGTGAAAGCTTAAGAATTTTATGGGTTTTGTTTAAATATATGTTAAACGTAACAACGTTTATTAAACAATGGGCAATTTTCTGATGACACATTCCCTTTAAATTCTCCTGTGGAGGCACTGCATACAAATTTAATATTGTATGTGTGTGTGTCCATTACATGTCAAGAAGAGATTTTGCAAATAAACAAAGGTTGCCTTTCAACTATTACAAGCAGAAATCTTGACACATGAAGAACATTGCAAAGTTGTAGGACTTTGAAGTGCCTCATCGTACCATGTGAACACTCTACAACCCCCATAAATAAATATAGATTATAAAAATAAATCTGGATTGCTTAAATGCTATCCCTATTCTCATGGTGCTGTGTGCAAGATCAAATTCATCATCATCTTCAATTACAATACTTGCATGCCAACCACCTGGATCACCAGTCCTGAATCTTTTGATTATCAAGTTTGATGTTTGCTAATTACAAGCATCACTCCTACACAGCATAAATAGGAGATTAAATATTTGATGCAAATTCTTTGATGCAATCTGATATTTTTTTGCTCTGTATACAAATCTTAGAGTGATATGACATCACATAGCATTAAAATGGTGGTTAGCCTAAGTTTAGCATTCACACCATGGCCCAGGAGCTTCAAATTACATCAATGAGACAGAAACAAGTCCAGTTAGAAGTAAATTATACAATAAATACAAAAAAGGTATCTTGCATTTGGATATTCTTCTGATCTAAAATTATTGTCCAGTTTTCAAACTGGACTGTAGTAATGGGCAACCCACATACCATAAAATACCATGTAAGATGCCTGCTAGAGTTGAAACCACAGTTCTGGCATGTTTGTACACATTCGGTGGAAGTCTTTCGCAATATCAATACTATATGCAAGGTAAGACTTCTATTCATAAGCTATGCTTCTCCGCCCTATTTATTAGCTAGATGACATGTAATTACAGGCATCATCATAGTTTGAAGAACCATCTAAAACTAAAGGCTGTATTACACTGTCCGATATCACACTCGCTAACGAGCATTTATGCAAGTGCTCATTAGCGATCATCTTGCAGTGTAATAGTGCCGATGAACGAGCAAACGCTAGCATCTTGCCTTATTTTACAGAAATGTGTAATGTATTTTTATTCTACTTCATCAAACATTAAAATAGAGAATTCCAAACTTTAAAGACAAGTGAGTATTATATTGACACTTTTGTAAAGAAACTTGGATAGAATCCCATGTTGCGTATAATATGAGATAATGGTGGTTTCCTTTTTCTTTTTCAAAGGATTCTACATTGATGGTGTAACCTAAGGTTAGGCCATCAATGCTTAAAGGGAATCTGTCACCATAATTTTAGACTATTATCTGCTGTAATATATGAGTATTACTGCAGATAAGGAGTCCAAGTTGTTGTTTTTTACTTTCCTACTACCCCCACATTCTCCCAGTGTCAAATACTGAAATACATTGTTAGGACTGCTATGTATTTTCACAGAAGTCATCTCCATTATGTTAGCACACCATAGCAGTCTGGGCTGAGTATTTCAGCATAGCTTTGAGTACTGACAGCAGAGGAATGAGGAGGGGCGGCAGTAGGAAATAGAAAATGGCAATCTGGACTCCTTATCTGCAGTAATACTCATCTATTGCTGCAAATAATAGTCCAGAAAAATGCTGACAGATTCCCTCTAATTGGTGTATGTTTAAACTAGGGTTGTCCCGATACCACTTTTTTAGGACCGAGTACAAGTACCGATACTTTTTTTCAAGTAGTCACCGATACCGAATACCGATACTTTTTTTAAATGTCATGTGACCGTTTTGGGGGATCTGTTGATCTGTGGATGACGCACTGTCATGTGGGGGATCTGTGGATGGCACTGTTATGGGGGACCTGTGGATGGCACTGTTATGGGGGATCTGTGGATGGCACTGTTATGGGGGATCTGTGGATGGCACTGTTATGGGGGATCTGTGGATGGCGCTGTTATGGGGGATCTGTGGATGGCACTGTTATGGGGGATCTGTGGATGGCACTGTTATGGGGATCTGTGGATGGCACTGTTATGGGGGATCTGTGGATGGCACTGTTATGGGGGATCTGTGGATGGCACTGTTATGGGGGATCTGTGGATGGCACTGTTATGGGGGATCTGTGGATGGCACTGTTATGGGGGATCTGTGGATGGCACTGTTATGGGGATTTGTGGATGGCACTGTTATGGGGATCTGTGGATGGTACTGCTATGGGGTGGGATATCTGTGGATGGCATTGTTATGGGGTGGGGGGATCTGAGGATGGCATTGTTATTTGGTGGGGGATCTGTGGATGGTGCTGTTATAGGGGATCTGTGGATGGAACTGTTATGGGGAGGATCTGTGGATGACACTGCTATATGTCATCCACAGATCCCCCTCATAACAGTGTCCCCCAATACACCGGGCCCCGCCGCTCACCGAAGTATTTATAAACGTGAATCCTTATCCTGTTATTAAGTTGAACTAACGCTGCCCTCTCCCATGTTCCCCTGTATCCCCACAGCACTTACTTAAGCTTCCATAGCAGGCAGAGCGGACGGCACCAGTAACGTCACTCACTGACGTCGCGCGTCTGCTCCGCCTGCTTCATTCATAAAGTGGGCGGAGCAGGCGCTCTACGTCAGTGAGTGACGTTACTGCTGCCGTCTGCTCTGCCTGCTATGGAAGCTTAAGTAAGTGCTGTGGGGATACAGGGGGATACAGGGGAACATGGGAGAGGGCAGCGTTAGTTCAACTTAATAACAGGATAAGGATTCACGTTTATAAATACTTTGGTGAGCGGCGGGGCCCGGTGTAAGAGTACAGTGACTGCACCGGGCCCCGCCCATAGTTACGGACTCCAGCCCCTCCTCTCTCCCGATCCTGCATCTTTGCCGGGCCGCAAAAATATTCATTGCGGGAAAAAAGTATTCTATTTATGTATCGGGGCGGGGTATCGGCGGCTGAGTACCGCCGAGAAAACTCGGAATCGGTCCCGATACCGATACTAGTATCGGTATCGGGACAACCCTAGTTTAAACCCCTTGGACTTCTGAGGATGAGCGCAATGACCAACGATCACTATGTAGCTTGCATAAGTTTTTGTGTAAACTGCCCCAACCGAAGTTGCCATTCATATGTTATGGAAATTTTACATTAAAATTGCTATTTTTTTCAACACATGGCAATTTTTAAAAGTGGCGGCAGTTATCACAAAGTGTCTGGTTCTGCACAGTAGTGCACAGTTATATGCACACTCATTGCTTGTTCCATCCATCAATCTTTCCATCCATTTATCCTTTCTTCCAAAATGCCATCTCTTTAACACAAAAAAAAAACAACACTTGCCTCCTCTCATATTCTAGGGCCCTGGTGCCACAGCAAACTCTGCACCCCATACAGTTGCCCACAAGTCAGAGACAGCAAAATATGCCAACTTTACTATATTTAAATTAAAACGGTATTACTAGCATAAATACAAAAAGTAATGGTAAGTTTGCTGTTACAATTCCCCATGGTCATGGTCCCCGAGATAAGCACTTACTTGTCATCCCGTATTAAATATATTAATATTGTAGACTTTTTAGAGATATTATACATATTGGACAATTTCAAAAAGTTTCCCGAACTCTCTCAAACTAAATTCTTAACACATAAAACAGTGTGAAGATTTTTGTCCCTCCAAAGACACTAGTTCACAGATGACAACTCCAAGCTCTTATTTAATTAAGAAAGATTCTTGAAATGAAGGAGGGGATGTTAAGTGGCAAGCAGATGTGAGAAGCCTTTTTGGCCTGCAGCGGAATATCACTTGCATTAAGGAAGTGCAAATGATTTGCCGAAATGCATAATTAAATCTCTTGCTGCGAAATATAGTATTCACCCTTTCAGCACTGAAATACCAAGCAATACAATAAATGGCATTATTGTTAGTGGCCTTGGGTGATGTGTTACCAAATAAACAGAATTTTACAAAAATGTTAAAGGTCACATTCGGCCAATCGCAATGTTTAATAAAGAGCATAAAAAATGTTGAGAAAAATGAAGCCAATAAATCATGTGCAAAAGATTTAATGTACCCTTTTCATTAAATTACCCTGTTGAGTACCAAACCACAACCCGAAGATTTATGTACTATGATTGAATTGCCTCACTAGTGATTTCTGTGATGTATAGCTGACACGACATCATTGCCCTAGGAACCACCTCACAAAAATGCAACAGTTATAAAAGACATATGGTATAGTGCTGCAAACTGCAGCCGGCTGAATCTTGTTATCCACTCAGCACCATTACTTCTCTATACAAAATTACATTTTCATACCAAATATCTAGTAAAGAATAACTTAGTCGCTAAGCATTTACAATTTGTATCAATAACAGCAGATATTTAACTCAATGTCCTATGTGGATCTGAAAATGCTTAGGAATGTTTTTGTTGAAGGCACAGACTATTATTATAATGAAGGTATAAAATATATTTGAAATACTAAATAAGATATATGTAGGCTTCTATACAAAAGCTACCAGATAAGCAAAATAGAGAAAATGGATACATGAAGGGTCAGAGAATTCCTCCAAACCATCTGTCAATCACAGCACACAGTTATGCAGGATATACAGGTGCAAGTTCTAATTTTTTTAGATTGTTGTCAGCTCTTAAAGGGATTTTCACTATTTTTGACTTCATTAATAGCTGGGTAGTAGACTGGCTAGCATTTTTGCCTTGTATATGTTTGCATACTCTCCATGTCTTTGGGAAGGTTTTCTTGGAGTATTTAGGCTTCAGCCTACTCTAAATGCCCAAAACATATTGGTAGCTGTTTATGAAACTGACCCATGTGGCATTTTTTAATGGGGACAGTGGGTGAAGACAATCCCTGTGCAGTAGGATATGCTGTTCTGTGACTTCCCTTGTCCATAATGATCTAAAGAGATAAGTGGCTGGATTGACATGGGAACATCTGTGACTAGGCATGAAAACTTTATACTTAAGGGTTTGTTCCACCATAACAACTTATAACCTATCCAAAGAATAGGTGATACCTTTATGATCATAAGGGTCCTGCAACAATTGCGAGAAGTATTGAACAAATTGAAGTTAACAAAGTGGAATTCAATCCAAATTCGGAAATAATTCAATTCGCTATGAGGGCAAATTTCTTGACTCTTCATGGAAACTAATATATTTTTCCTAAAATAATGGTAAAAAGAAAACAAAACATACTCACCTCATCCATTTGATCGCAGAGATGCTATCGCTGCCATCTTCATTGAAGAAAACGCACCAATTCTTACGTGCACTGGCGCGTGACATCACTACGTCATCACGCTGAATGGTAGCAGTGATGTAATCACATCAGCACGCACACAAATTAGCGCATTTTCATCAATCAAGAAGGCCACAATGGCCTCTCCACGATCAAATGGATAAGGTAAGTCCCTGATAGGCTGAATGTGACTCTCAGATGTCGCGATTAGAGTTGAACATGGCCTATGAGGGGTTAAATTACGAGGACAACACGATCACTGTTCCCCGTCATTACGCCCACTCCATATAATGGAATGTGATTTGTTATGAAGTAATTTGTAGCAAATCTAATTTCTTGATAAAGTTCGGCAAAATCTTTGCTCATCACTAATTGTGAATGTAGTCAATCCCTGTACACAGTGGTGGACAGGTGATAAAGTGTTATGGTAGGACAAACTCTTTAATAAGGAAGTAGAAGCCTGTCTCTTTGTTTTTGGGTAATCAGCGTCTCCCAAGTACTGTGCCAACAATCAAACGTTGACAGAAAAAGAGTGTCTGCAGTTTGGGGATATGTTTCGTAGGGATACTTAAAAGGGCTTTCTGGGTTCTTAATACTGATGACCAATCCATCAATATCAGATTAGCAGGGGTCCAACATCCAGCACTAACACTGATCTGCTGTTTGACTAGACAGTGACTTTCCAGTGAGCACCACTGTCTTCTCACAGCTTACCAAGCTCTGCACCGTCCATTGGATAGCTGCCATGCTTAGTATTACATCTCGGCTATTGCAGCTTGGTTCACTTGAATGAGACTGAGTTACGCCTAGGCCATGGGGCTGATGAATCTGATGCCACTAGCCTAGGAAAAGACTGCAGCGTTCACTGAGAGCTGTCTTCTCTTCAAATAGCTGATCAGAAGAGGGTGCCAGGAGTCAGACCCCCACTGACCTGATACTGGTGACTTATTCTGAGCCTAGGTCATCAATATCAAAACCTCAGACAACCCCTTTAACATTTATTATTGTAAGTCTATTAGTTATGACCTTTAATACTTCATTTTATACTTCATAGGATCACCTGAACCCCTGTGGCAGTGGCCTGAAATTTTCAAGAAAGATATACGGAAGAACTCCATCCAGTATTTTCTGGTATCTGGCATTTCAGATGGTAAATAAGAGGAAAGTTTCTCTTTAAAATGTCTATACTGACAAACAGGAACACTTTCAGCAGCAGCCACCAAAAACACCATCAAAAGTGTCCAAAACTTAAAAAAAATGTAAAAAAAACATTCTATCATGACTCTATAACTTAATTACATAGTTCTTAAAGAATTCAAACAACTGTTAGCTGAACGGGGAGAGAAGTAATAGAGCAATTTATTCTATTACAAATTGTTTAGGTTTGTACAATCATCAGTTCCGTTACTACACTGAAAGGAATCATAAATATTCTGCCCTCAAATACAGCTGTCAATATCTTTATTCATTTCACATAGTGTTTTTAAGCAAATAGCTTGTTTGATGGTTCTGTCTCGTACATACCACGCTAAATTATTTACTTCTTTCTGCAGTTTTAAATTGCTAAATATCTTATTTACTCTGCATTTGCCTTAGGAGGTTATTGAGTAGATGAAACGCTGATGGAATTTTCAAATACAGAGACGTTATGTAAGCCTTCGTTTTGTGGCTTAATATTCATAATGCTTGTAAGTTGTGATTACCTTTGTATATTGACAAATGGATGCCTTCATTTGTAAATACATACAGTAGATATAAAAAGTCTACACACCCCTGTTAAAATGTCAGGTTTCTGTGATGTAAAAAAATGAGACAAAGATAAATAATTTCACAACTTTTTCCACCTTTAATGTGACCTATAAACTGTACAACTTAATTGAAAAACAAACAGAAATCTTTTAGGTAGAGGAAAGAAAAAATATAAAAATAAAACAATATGTTTGCATAAGTGTGCACACCCTTAAACTAATACTTTGCTGAAGCACCTTCTGATTTTATTACAGCACTCAGTCTTTTTGGGTATGAGTCTATCAGCATGGCACATTTTGACTTGGCAAGATTTGCCCACTCTTCTTTGCAAAAACACTCCAAATCTGTCAGATTGCGAGAGCTTCTCCTGTGCATAGCCCTCTTCAGATCACCCCAATCGGATTCAGGTCTGGGCTCTGGCTGGGCCATTCCAAAACATGAATCTTCTTCTGGTGCTTCACTGTGGGTATGGTTTTCTTTTGGTGATGTGCAGTGTTGTTTTTGCGCCAAACATATCTTTTGGAATTATGGCCAAAAAGTTCAACCTTGGTTTTATCAGACCATAACACCTTTTCCCATATGCTTTTGGGAGTCTTTAGATGTGTCTTTTCAAAATGTAGCCTGGCTTGGATGTTTTTCTTCGTAAGAAAAGGCTTTCGTCTTGCCACTCTACCCCATAGCCCAGACATATGAACAATACGGGAGATTGTTGTCACATGTACCACACAGCCAGTACTTGCCAGATTTTCATCAATTTTGCAGGGACATCCAGTTCTTGGTAATGTTACTGTTGTGCCATATTTTCTTGATGATGACTGTCTTCACTGTGTTCCATGGTATATCTAATGCCTTGGAAATTCTTTTTTACCCTTCTCCTGACTGATACCTTTTAGCAATAAGATCCCTCTGATGCTTTGGAAGCTCTCTGTGGACCATGGCTTTTGCTGTGGGATGCGACTAAGAACATTTCAGGAAAGAGCAACTAGAGCAGCTGAACTTTATTTGGGGTTAATCAGAGGCACTTTAATTGATGGCAGGTGTATGCTGACTCCTATTTAACATGTTTTTGAATGTGATTGCTTAATGCTGAACACAGCTACATCCCCAGTTATAAGAGGGTGTGAACACTTATGCAACCACATTATTTTAGTTTTTTTTTTGTTTTCTTCCCTCCACCTAAAGATTTAAGTTTGTTTTTCAATTGAGTGGTAAAGTTTATAGGTCACATTAAAGGTGGAAAAAGTTTTATAGTTATAAGATTTATAGTTGTCTAATTTTTTTTTTACATCACAAAAATCTGACATTTTAACAGGTAAAAGATTATAAAAAAGACATACATTTCTAATGGTATTTTGTACAATGATTGACAATATAAACATTTTTTTTATCCATGACCATGTACATTGGTTGCTGTAGTCATATGACTGGAAGATATGACCACTGATGTGGCATCAGATAGGGGATCAGGTGCAGATGGAGGAACAAACAGGAGTATGATTAAACGTTTACCAGTAAAACCAGGTTTTAATGTAATATGTGATTCTGGTTATGGGCATTGTTCCTCCATGCGCTGTTATTTTTTCCCCTCATACCATTTATCAAGCATGGAAGGATCAGTGGAACTACAATGACATAGAATATTCATCTTGGTGGCCAGAACAAGGCGTCATGTCATGGATTTTTTATAAGTCAAACATGAACAGAAGCACTGATTCCTGGTTATTCGGGATAAGAGTGCCCATTATTTCATGGTGAGCCTGGTAAGGGGATAACCAAAGAAGAGCCTGTGGAAGACCTTTCAGATGAAGGTTCCAAAATATCTGTGCTCCCAGGTGTATACTCAGAGACTATAGAAGGTAATTGGGTGGCAGAAATGCAACCAGCTGTAGTTGGCTAACCACAATGGAAGCCTAGGAATGGGAGGCTGAGATTCCAATTTTCTTAGAAGAAGACCGGATGGCCAGATCAGGTTCCCCCATTAACAGTGTGTCTAGTAGCTAAGGCAACAGTGGCCAGGCAGAAGGTGTAGAGAGAGGAGAATTTGGCATTTTGCCAGAGGTATGTGCTCACATAGGTAGGCCTGCCAAGGTGTGAGGTAGTAAATGTTGCCTCCACTATACCATAACTGCCAGGTTGCTGGAGAATGGTATGTTGCTACCAACATCTTGCAACAAGTGCATTTCAGGATTAATTGTCTTCAGGGCTTCAGAAGAGTTTACAAAGTCATCCTGCACAGCAAGACAGCCCTGGGAGTGAGCTTCCAGGATGGGGAGATATCTCATACTGGAGAGTGTGTGGGCCAGGGCCTACCTCAGCATGGGGAGTGAACTCCAGAGCAGAAGGAGGTGTCCTGCCAAGGGTTTTGCTTTCTTGGTCCCCTGTTCGATGGGACCGATTGTGAGTGGGTGCATCGCAGAGAATGTGGAGAGATTCAAGTAAGTTCTGTCAGTGGCAAAGGTTGGGATATAGAAATAATCATTGAGCTATCTTGAGAGGCATCTGAGGTGATGCACAAGACAATCTTTGAAGACAGCAATTGCCTGGAGAAGTAGAGACCGATTTTGCTCTGTGACAAGGTAAGGGGACCATATGACATTGCTCTACCTGTTTTATTTTTTTAAGATTTTCCAAGAATGGAGTTCAGGATGCTAGTGGGTTTAGGTAGGGGATGGAGGAGCTCAAAGAAAGACGTACTCATTCTGCCATAGCCAGCCCAGTCCCCAAATGCTATTTTTTTTAAAGTCACTTAGAATGACATTACTATTGTATATTTTTACCATAAAAATGTGTTATAGATTTGAGTCCCACTTTTGTGACCTATAAAATTAGAATGGGTGTCCCTGTCTTTTGATCCACCAGCCAAGATGGCCAGCAGAAGTTTAATCTGTAACCATAATTTATATATGAATGAAGGACGCATGGTAGTAAGTCTATTAGCCTATAAAACCCTAAAAAGAACAATATTTTCATGTCTTTGGCAGTGAGGAGGTCAATAGATCTATACAAAATCAAAACAAAATATAATATGGCAAGGTTTATTTTAGTTGTTCTTTCCTTTAATACCTTTTAATGCAGTTGGTTGGTGGTACCAGGTACCAGGCCACGTTCCTAAAGTCTGAAGAAACTGTACATGCTTTCTGCATGTAACAAAGAGTTAGCTCCACTGACATTGATCATGTAAGATGTCTTGTGACTACCTACCACTTCTCTTTGTATCATATAGGTGTCTTGGTTATTTGCCCATGGCATAGGTGACAGTTACATGCTTTACTCTGTTATCCTTTGCATATATGTATTTTATCATAGTTTAGTAAACTTTTTATGCATCTTAGCTGTGTCAAGCCTATTTTATTCACAGATCTCAGAATTCAAGGAAAAAGTAGGGATAATAGGGATAGTACGAAATTAGAGATAATAGGAGTTCTGGGTGCCAAGAGGGACCAACAAATTTTTTTACTTTATAATAAGTAACCCCTTCTAAACATGTATGGCGGATGTCGGGTCTTTAAAGATGGCTCCCGCTCTGAAGTGGAGAGAGCACCATAGCCACTGGGTGCCTGCTGTTTCATATAGCAGACATCCACAGCTAACATCCGTGATTGGTGTAAATGCCAACCGCAGACATTTAACCCCTCAGATGCCATGGCTAAATGTAACCACAGCATCTGAGAAGGCTAAAACCCAGAAGCGGATGAGATCAGGAAAAGTGCACTGTTTTAATAATGATCCAGAGCCTATACTAGGCTTCTAGGCTCATTATTAGTATATCCCATTCAGGCCAGCAGGTGGTAGCACTGAACTGGCATAGAGTGATTTCTGTAAAGAATAATAGAAAAAATTTCATTATTCTGTACAAATTGCAATCTGATGATTGCAAGTTGTTGTTCACTTGTGGCCCTAACAAAAAGTAGAAAAAAAAATCCAAAAAAGGTTTGAAAAATATAAAAATATCCAAATTCAAAAGATCCCCCTTTCCCAAAAATCAAAATAAAAAAAAATATAAAAAAATATAATATCATGGGCATTACCACATGTGAAAACACCTTTACTATTAAAATATAATACGTTACCCCATACAATGAATGATGTAACAAAAGAAATGGCCTTGTCACTGTTTTTTCATCACTTTATCTCTCCCCAAAAAAGAATAAAAATTGATCAAAAAATCATACAACATCTCCGTAGACATAACAATAAAAAAAAGTTATGAGGGGGTCAGAATACGGTACTGAAAAGGAAAAAAATATTTTTTTAAAAAGTTATCGCCTTTCATTATGTCTGATATTGCAGCTCCAATAATAAACCCAACCTATAACAGGTGTGGCACTGTTCTTAAAAGAAAGCCGTTTTTTTATTTTATTTTTCTAATCCTATCAATTCTTTGCTCAGAGTGAAAGTCAGGTAAGCTGTAACTCTAGGAAAAGTATTGATCAAGAATTCCAAATCTATTTAAAAATCTATTCAGAACCCCTTTAGAGATGTTTATGCATTTTCCAATTATTAGATATCGATCATCGGTCTTGGAAATAATCTGCTTGCCTGCTGGAGTTGTCACTGTTATGATATCTCTGCGTAAGATGCTTGGGTGTCTTAAGAGAAGTGCTTGTAGACAGCTTGGGCTTGCAATTGCCATGCTGAGCAGCAGTTAGCTCCAGTGTGACAGTTTTTCTGTAATCATGTCTACACCACCATGATAAAGGGCAAGCGAGTGCATAGTACAAGGCACAAGTGATGAATCTGAATTTCTTATTCACAGCTCAGCAATCAGCATGGGGCTGAAGAGGATGATTGATTACTAAAGGTGTTTGCACAGCGACTCTGAAAGGGTGATTCTGGAGAACAAGGAACCTTGACCATGTGACATCTGTTCTGAACAGGTGTGGGCCATTGCTGTCTCTTCCTGGGGAAAGATGTGCTGGCTTCTGGATGAAAGTAGAAAGATTTAATCACAGTCTCACAATCATCATAACTGATGAGGAGACCAGTCACATCAGTGGAACTCAGTGCAAATAAATGTATCAATTCGCAATAAATATTGATTCCAATGAAAATATTGACTGACTGAGTAATGACTTGATGCCACATTTAGTATACATTAACAAGCAGAAGATTTGCAGAACTTTCTACGTTCTAAATTTTTGCCCCATATCTTCCACGTGTGACTGTACCCTTGCAGTTCTGAAAACTTTCCTAAAATCTAAAATATATTATACAGGCGTGTCCATCCTTACATTTCCTATTGGCTTGACATAACCTGCCAAGAGTTTTGTGAGATGATCAGCTTTGAATGGAAGCAGGATACTGCGATATTCTATCAGGAGTTATTCATGCTATATGTGTCCATATGTGGCCAAGCAGTGGTTGTGATATGTGTAACAGGCAGCCAAGAGTTTTAGCAAAATGTTGCAATATTGTACTGAATTTTTATTGTGAGAAACTGGAGTACTTAAAAAATTGGTGGCAAGTTAGGAAAGGACTTATAAGGTCGAAGAAGGTATACAAATGAGCTCTTAGCAAGCTCTGCCTCTAATGCCACCAGATGTAGGGCAGCTATCCTATAAGTCAATATTCAACCTTTTAAACAGGCCTTGAGACATGACTTGGATAATAACTGAGGAAAGAAAGGAAGAAAATAATAACAAGTAAGGAAAAGTGATAAAAAGTGGAGGTGTTGTCTATACCAGCCAATCAGCTTCTGGATAACATTTCAATCTCAAAAAGGATGAAAAATTCTTATTGCAATTCATTCTTATGAAAGTCTACATCTGAAAGGCAAACTAAACGTAGTGTTTTGACTGAAACTTTTGATTTTATGCAAACAGTCTTAACATGATAATTTCATGCTCCTATGTACAAACAGTATTAATCTTTGTAAATCACAGGTCAATGACATGATAAATAATGGTTTGGCTCTTCTCCCCTATAAAGCCTACGGGCGATACACCTTCATCATGGCGGCAGCCTGTCATTGTAGTCCCCTATTGTAACTAATTAAATGTCTGCGAGAAGGAATTGAGAAATTCTATAACATTAATTACTCCTAATTGCCTGAGTTTTATTATGTATTATTATCCAGCTAGTATGACTTAAGGGCCATGTCTAAACTCATATTCATCTAATGAAAAGTTACAGACGGAGGATGTAGTCTGCGCAAGTGCTGAGATTTCTGAATTATCATGATTCTTGAGAACATTGGGGCAGCTTTATTAATGATGAAGTCAGTGTAAACTTTATACCAGGCAGCCTAAAGAGGCACCAGATTTATCACAGTGTCTCCTGCTGGATGATACATTTGGTGATTAGACACTTTATATCACTGATTATTTTACTTATTTAGTGCCAGAAAATTGGGCTAAATAGTAGACAAAGATATATACTGTAGATAGATAGATAATAGATAGATTCAGTAGAAATGAAATAGATATATAATAAACAGAGATGGACGTTCTATATACATAAGAAATAGACAGATGTGAAATAAATAGATGCACGGATGAATAAAATATATAATTTTTTTCACTATGGAAATTGAAGTGCTGCCTCATTTATATGGAATATAAGCAGGCCATTGGTCTTAAAGGGGTATTCTCATCTGAGACAATGGGAGCATATCGCTAGGATATGCCTCCATTGTCTGATAGAACGGATCCCTGAAAGTTGTGGAGGGTGCATTGCGCATGTGCAGCTGCCCTCCATTCATTTTTATGGGGCCACTGAAAATAGCCGAGCACTGGCTCAGCTATTTCCTCCGGCCCCATAGAAATGAATGGGAGCATTGGCATCGCCAACACGGTGCCCTCCCATTCACTCTTGTGGGGAGAGCACTTGGCTGTGGCCGGGCTGCTCTGGCCACCACCTACCGCGCTCTTTTCTCCGTGTAGGTGTGGGTCCCAGAGGTGGGACCCACACCTATCAGTCAATGGGGGAATATCCTAGCGATATGCTCCCATTATTTGAGATGGGAATACCCCTTTAATTCCTGGAGTAATAGCACCCACCAACTTGCAGCTGTGCTTCTTTCTTCTGAGATAGATAGATATGAGATAGATAATAGGTAGGTGAAACAATGAAACTATCAGTGACAGAACACCGCTAATTCAGTATATAATGCTTTCGGCAATGGTCTATTTTATACCATTTGGCTGCCATCAGAAGAGATTTGATGAGTGCTTCTAACCAACTCACTGAGCCACATCATATAGCTGCAAGCAGTCATGAAAAAAATATTGATTTTTGTTACCTTTCTCCAGCTGTAAATTTCTTTTGCAACGTGACAGAAATGACAATGTTGAATCTACAAGTGTACCAATTATGGCAGCTGCCGTACATCAATCAATCAATCACACAAGCCAAAATAATAACCTGGTTATAATATAGATAAATGATCGATTGCAGATGACTTATGGCAATGAGAAATCATATTAACTTGAAAAGAACATGGTGGAATATTTATCATGACTGGGGGGCTGTGATACTAAGAAAACACCTCGATGTAGACAAGACACTGAAGACAAGAGGCTGCGATCGCCGAGATACTGAATTAAATCCAGCCAAATGATACAGAAATGTATTTATTGGGTACTTAGTTTTAAATTAGAGGGGCAAAGGTTTAAAAGTAATATAAGGAAGTATTACTTTACTGAGAGAGTAGTGGATGCATGGAATAGCCTTCCTGCAGAAGTGGTAGCTGCAAATACAGTGAAGGGGTTTAAGCATGCATGGGATAGGCATAAGGCCATCCTTCATATAAGATAGGGCCGGGGGCTATCCATAGTATTCAGTATATTGGGCAGACTAGATGGGCCAAATGGTTCTTATGTGCCGACACATTCTATGTTTCTATGTTTCTATGTTTCTGGTTTAAGCATAGTATTCCTTTACCCCCAGCCCAAAAGAGAATGACGTGAAGCACATGAGGCACACGCCCTGCTCCCCCCGCTGACACGCTCCTGGACTGGCATAAGCGCGTACATCTTCACACTATGCCTGTATAGCCAATAAATGAATGCAGAAGTGTAGTGCATCCACATTGCTATATAGCTCTGTGCATCTCTGTTATCTCTACACTGAGGAACTACAACCTTAGTAGATTATTGTAGTTGAGTTTCTTCAGTGCAAAGATTTAATTTGCTGCCCTGCAGTCACAGACAGAATGGCTATTGAGGTCCCCCTGGTATTCAAGGGACATGTACCCTACAGATATTTCCATCCTCACCTTTGCTCAAAGCTCACAAAACAAATTCTGCAAAATTCCAGCAAAAACCCTTGACAGGTTGCAATTCACAAGACAACCACTGGATGGCCACACATAGACACATATAGGATAGATAGACATATCGGAGTTTAGCAATATCATGGCTTTTACATGCTGGTCATCTCATGCCATACATCTCAGGATATGCTGCGCCAAGAGGACAGTTAAGGAAGGACACATTAGTATCATCCCCCAGGAAGGCAGTAACGGGCAAACATCTGGACTAATTATTTTGAGGCAGTTACCTTGCACAACACCTTTAAGAGGCTTTAAAGGGGTTGTGCAAGGTCCGGACACACGCTTGACCGTGCCTGTAAAGGGAAGCTTACTTACCTGCTTCTCGGCACTGGTTCCCAGCTCCTTGTCCTCTCGGCCTGCAATGATCCACTGCGCTCTTTGGCTGAAAACAATGGATTTGGAGCTACAGGCAGACAATAACTGCCGGCAACGGTGACCGGCTTTTTTTATGTCATGACAAATGGTCACATGATGCAAGGGGATCAGGTAACCGCCTCGGGCAGTGATTTGAAAAAAGTTTTTTCCATCGATGAAAACTGAATGTTTTCATCGATGGAGCCCAGCACAAGCCGAGAAGAGAAGGAGTCAGGAGTCTCCGGGAAGCAGGTAAGTAATCTTCCCTTCACAGGTCCGGACAAGTTTGTAAAAAAAGAAAAAAAGAAAAAATTCTCGCATTCACCCCTTTAAAGAGGTTTCCAGGTTTACAAAACCCACTGTCAATGAGTTAATAGATGAGAGTGCTTCATTTATAATCCTCATCAATTAGGTTGAGTGGAGAATAGCTACATCAGCTTTCTTTTCTGTTTTTACGAGTCAGCCTATCCATCCATTTCATGGACATGGAATTAATGTCAATGGACTCCTTGCAATGCTTTTTTTTTTCCTGAAGAGGCGCTGCAGGGGGATTAATCACTTTGGGGCACATTTATTAAGACCAGAGTGTTAGATGCCAGTCTTAATAAGCCCCTGAGCTGGCGGGGGATTGCCAAAATTATGTAGAGACGCCAACCTCCATATAACTTTGGCACATCCACCGCCGGTTCTAAATGTAAGACATCTTCCTAGCTGTCTTACATTTAGACCATTTTCTACGGCTAAACCAGACTTAGAAAATTATGAATGAGATGGGCATACTGGCCCGTTCCCTTCCCTGCCCATGCCATGGCCCCTTTTTCAGACCTTGTGTGAGCAGGAAAGTAGTAGCAGATTCTGCCGTAACATGGCATGCAACAGAATCTGCACCGGAAATATGCCACAAAAGCAGCGTATATATCTATTTGTAAATGACCTCTTAATCCTCCGTTTGCCACTGATTATTGCCAGCAATGGGGGCACACTGTGATCAGCCTATTCTAACAAAAATGAATTGTCCTAACTGAGACATCCTTTTCAAGAACAGAACCCTTTTTCATATATTGGTTCTTTAACTTTAATCTAGACAAAAGATTATACATGAACGCCACAATTTTCTTAAATTGGAACAATGCATAAAGCAGCACAATTGTTACAAATCAATACCGGTGTGAATCAGTACTGACTACATCACGCTGGGCTGTAGGCAGTCATCCATTGTTTCCCAAACCTGAGTACAATTGCGGCAAAATTACTCCTGAATTAAGACGGAAAACATTGATGCATTTGGTATTTATGTGCTGACACAGAACACTGCTGACTCATAACTATCCACGAGTATCAGAACAGAATAGACTCAAAGTAAATCAACATGTCATTGCTCAATATGCTACAAAAAGGCGTGATGTAACGGTCACAAAGTTTTAATAGGTGCATTATTTAAAGGGAATTTATCCCCCCGATTTTGGACCATTATCTACGGTAATTAACTACTTTTTATTTTCCTACTACCCTCCATTCCCCCGCTGTCAGTGCTCAGAGCTGCTTTGAAATATTGTCAGGACTGTTGGGTGGAGTCTCCATTATGTTAGGTTGTTCAGTGCAGCTTTGATCACTGACAGCGAGGGAACCGGGGGCGAGTAGGAATATAAAAAAAACAAGTGATGGGGACTCCTTATCTGTTTGCATTACTGTAGATAATAGTCTAAAATCGAGGTGACTAATTCCTTTTAAAAATCATATTTCCAGTCAATTTTGCCATCATGCTCATTATCTTTAAGAGGGATTAGGCATTGAATAATGTAAAAAAATAATGAAAATTAGACAATATAAAATGCATGACCATCTCCTTCTAACAAAGTCAGAACCAGCTTTGTAGCCCATATGGAACCAGAGATCTCCCCATTCATTGCCACAATTGTTCTGCTAGATTTATTTCAGGCTGGCAGCTCAGGGGGGCATTTTCTTTCACGGAGGCATGAACTGTATTTTCTGCTGTAGCTTTTTCCCTTTAACTGTCACAGCTTCTAACAGAAGATACGGCTGGTGACAGTTGATTATTTAAACCACAACTCTTTTAAGAAAGACTAATACCAGTAGTGAGGCAACTAGATCAGGCTCCCATTATATCAAAGTGGAACTACTGTTACTGTCTATCATACCCAAAAGTTCCAAAGAGAGTGCGAGACAATATGATCCCTACCTAATGACTTATTGGAGAGGGAAACATTTTTCAGTGGTAATCTGTTTTAGAAAAACTATTTTCAAACAACCTATTACAGGTTGTTGTACAGGTTGTATTATTAGCGAGAAAGGAGGGTGACAACAAGATGTCACTCTTTCTCTGGAGAACCTTAGTTTTTTGTAGATTACCTATGAATTCCATTAACCTATATTCTGTTATACCTGATTTTTCCTGTGATGGTGCTGTAGAAAAACTGAATACATGTTGTTAGGTTTCAGCTGATCAATCAGGATCTCAGCAAGTAAAATCAACTTTGTAGAGTGGCCATTCTTAAAAATTCAATAGCTGTCAGCTACTGTATCTCTCACAACTCTTCCATACATACATATTCAGTTCGGTTGAGGGTGTATGCGTTGTCAATGGGGAGAAAACTGCCGCCAGACACCACTTTTGGCAAAACAAAAGTATTGGGTGAAATATTCAGCATTTTTCCCTCAAGATCATCTGTTGGGAACTCCTTATACTCTTTATTAGACTATTGGCCAAACCCGATATTCTCCTTTACAGCATTGTGGGAAATTTTGAAGTTATCACTTATCCACAGTAGAAGTGATAACTGGGACTGTCACCACACCCAAGGACAGGTGCCACTGTTTCCCCTGATCTGAAGCCATGCCACTAAATTAATTCTCTA
Organism: Bufo bufo; assembly: GCF_905171765.1. Lineage (NCBI taxonomy): Eukaryota > Metazoa > Chordata > Amphibia > Anura > Bufonidae > Bufo > Bufo bufo. Next base: position 560,912,981 of record NC_053392.1, on the reverse strand, counting down.
TATGACTGCTGGAAATAGCCAGGCTGTACTGGGCTATCTTTGGCAGTCTTATAGAGAATTAATGGAGAGGCAGGGCACATGCCCAACCTGTCTCTCCATCAATTCGGGGAAACAGGATTCTGTAGATATGGGTTGACTTCAAAACTTGGCACAACCCCTTTTAGAGATTGTCCAGAGGGGACAACTCATTTAATGCAAAGGAGCCTGTCTGGTCAATATAATATGTTATTATGTATTGCAGCTTGAATTTATACATAATAATTAAAAACAAAGTTTATGCATGAGAGGATAGTTAAGGGGCTAAAAGTAAGCTATTTTCTATGTAGTTTTGATATGTTTGTAGCTAACATAACATTTTCTATGTTCTTGTATCATTTCAGCCATGATTTATTACCTACCATCATCCGACTTGGATACCCTCTCTATCATAATGGCATGAGATATAATTGACTTTATGATTTAGTACCCCTCTCCTATACAGTTGTATGCAGATTTGAATACTGGCTTTGAAGAACGGTGCAGACAGGATTGTAATTGGTCATTGCACTGGAACTAGAGGCTGTAAGGATAGTCCTGTGCCAGTGTGAATGGCACTTATGGGATCACTTTGCTTGTCAATGCCCAGCAAGTGGATCTGCATTAAGTTCCAAAGCACACAAACTTTAAATATATGTTAGACTAGCGGAAACTGCCTTAAAACATTGTTGGTAAATGCATTTAATAGCAACAATTTACAAAAAATACAGCAAACAGTAGTTAAAAGCCATTAATGCCTCAATATAGGATGACAATCATCAAGAAAGTATTATAGATCTGGGTATACTGAGGTCTATTCATTGCTCACCAAACAATTCTGCTTCCAAGAGCTGGTAACAGCCTCTTCACACAACCATCAGTTGAGCTCATCAATGCTATTTGTAGAAAATTACACATTATGTGCTCAGTGCCATCTTCTAGACATAGATTTCCTCATCAAAGAACCTTTCCCAGATCCCTTGAAGTAGAAACATTTCAAGTTCTGGAATCTTGTTTAGAGGCTTGGATGGGTTACTCTGGTACTGTACTCTAAGGCCTATCATCAATAATCAATGTGGACTACATGAACAGATACAAATTCTGGAGCGCTGTACAGAGCTTATCATCACTCATATTGGTGCTGGTCCCCATTGAGGCTCCCAGACTATGCTAACCAATTAGTATGTTTTGGTAGATACTTTAAGATTCACAGTATATGCATATGCTAATATTTCCCAGATAGATAGATAGATAGATAGATAGATAGATAGATAGATATGTTGTACACATTTCACTTAAGCCTATTGTCAGTAGGATTCAGCTATTCAGCAGCTTTGTCATAAGGGGTTAACTTCTGCCTGTGAGAATCTTACTTTCATTTTCACTTTGTGCCAATCATCTAAAACCATATATCTGAATTATTAATAGCTTAAAAACACCTATATAAGTCACATTCTTATCCGTAAGATAAGCATTGCGCTATAATGAGTGTTTAGGAGATCAGGGACAAGGAACCATCAGCTGAGATGCCTGATGGAACACAATAAAAACACAGAGCATGTTACTAGAGAATCTCAAGGTTGTACAGAGAAAGGGGTTTTTCAATAAAGACCCATTGAAAAATTAACTTTAGCTCAAAATGAGTACAAGGTAATAATGCAAATTGTCCCCAAAGGTGTCCTTGGCCTTTAAGGCTAATGCTTCCAAAGGAGGCCCATGATAAAGGCCATACAGTTGCATGGGTCAACCATAGATTCAATTGTAAAAAATATACGTCAAGGTTTACCAAATAGGATCCTCCATACTACATCTATTGTGTGTATGTTTATGCATATGTACAGGGTGGGCCATTTATATGGATACACCTTAATAAAATGGGAATGGTTGGTGATATTAACTTCCTGTTTGTGGCACATTAGTATATGTGAGGGGGAAACTTTTCAAGATGGGTGGTGACCATGGCAGCCATTTTGAAGTTGGCCATTTTGAATCTAACTTTAGTTTTTTCAATAGGAAGAGGGTCATGTGACACATCAAACTTATTGGGAATTTCACAAGAAAAACAATCGTGTGCTTGGTTTTAACGTAACTTTATTCTTTCATGAGTTATTTACAAGTTTCTGACCACTTATAAAATGTGTTCAATGTGCTGCCCATTGTGTTGGATTGTCAATGCAACCCTCTTCTCCGACTCTTCACACACTGATAGCAACGCCACAGGAGAAATGCTAGCACAGGCTTCCAGTATCCGTAGTTTCAGGTGCTGCACATCTCGTATCTTCACAGCATAGACAATTGCCTTCAGATGACCCCAAAGATAAAAGTCTAAGGGGGTCACTGGATATGAAAAATTGCTACATGATGATGTGTTTCCCTCTTTATGCACTGAAGCTGGCACGTTCCCTGAGTTTTTCCAGCAAGATGGTGCACCACCACATTATGGGTGTCAGGTCAGAGCATTCCTAGATGAACAGTTTTCTTGGAAAGTGGATTGGTCATCGTGGGCCAGTTGAATGGCCCCCAAGGTCTCCCGATCTGACCCCCTTAGACTTTTATCTTTGGGGTCATCTGAAGGCAATTGTCTATGCTGTGAAGATACGAGATGTGCAGCACCTGAAACTACGGATACTGGAAGCCTGTGCTAGCATTTCTCCTGCAGTGTTGCTATCAGTGTGTGAAGAGTGGGAGAAGAGGGTTGCATTGACAATCCAACACAATGGGCTGCACATTGAACACATTTTATAAGTGGTCAGAAACTTGTAAATAACTCATGAAAGAATAAAGTTACGTTAAAACCAAGCACACCACACCATTGTTTTTCTTGTGAAATTCCCAATAAGTTTGATGTGTCACATGACCCTCTTCCTATTGAAAAAACAAAAGTTTAATTCAAAATGGCCGACTTCAAAATGGCCGCCATGGTCACCACCCATCTTGAAAAGTTTCCCCCCTCACATATACTAATGTGCCACAAACAGGAAGTTAATATCACCAACCATTCCCATTTTATTAAGGTGTATCCATATAAATGGCCCACCCTGTATATATAGTTTATGTGTTTACAGTATTTATTTGTATTATGCAACAGGTATTTGTATGTGGTGATTGTATATATATACATATACATACCTGCAAATGTGTGTTTAAAAGTCCTTATATATATATTTTTTTTTGTTAGTTTTTTTTTACTTTGGCAGAAAACTCATATTTCTGCTCATATTTCTTTTTTAAGTGCCCATTTGTTTATCAAAATCTATTAACACATGTGGGAAAGCTTCTATCCTCACTTGTATGAATGTGACAATGAATCAAAAGTACCTTCCCTCCTGTTATCTGAGGTGATAATGGAGAATGGCTAAGTCTTGCCAGAAGGCTGCAGGACGTCTTTTCAATGCTCTCACAAAACCATCAAATGAAAGTGGAGCAAAGGCTAATTTATTCAAGTAAAGCTCTCTCCCTAAGGAGTTGTTTTAATGAGGAGCACAGCCATACTGTACTGTAATCATCTTCACTCAAGAATTTCACTTCCTACTGACCAATTCTGGGAAGTGACAATTACTTACCAGAAAAAATATTTTTAGGCTTATAAGAATGTATTCCCACCTCAGGTTCCAGCCAGGGCATTTTCATACATTTTATCACAAAATACTCCATTTAGATGTTGGGACATGGAGAGAACGTGATACTTTCTGCTCCGCCTTTGCCCTAAAATTACATTTTCTTAAAACTTTTCTTTCTGCAGTACATTGAAAGGAAGATTATTTATAACTTCAAATTATGAAGTCATATTTGCATGGTTTTTGTTCCTCTGTGAGGAAATAATACAGCTCTATCTGACCATATCTCTCTCCACAATATTATTTTGCCTTGTCTCAATATATATGCCAGATCATTGTACAAATAGACATGTACTTTTAAGACCCAGGGTCCTGATACAAATTCTAAAGCATCCATTCCTAACAAATATGTGAACTATTAAGATTGCTACCTTCTCCATAAAGCTCACAGAAGTATTACCGGAGAGAAAAGCCTTTTCATATAGAGCAGAGTGGATCTATGCATAAGTAACTCCAAATGTATTAGTTTTAAAGAGGAAACCGGACATGTCCCCATCTTCCCCTACTAAGACCCTCTGACGTGAGCATCAGAACATTTCATGTATTGCGCAGGGTAAGTGTTGTTTGGTTATATTGTTGCACTGCTAGGCGGAGGCTTCCTCCTAGCAGTGTTCCCAGTGCTATCACTGGCACTGATGGACAGGCTTTAGCGCTGTCCTAGCCATTTTAAAGGCTAGGGCAGCACTATAGCCCGCTGATTAGTACCAGTGACATCACTGGGCTTACTGTTAGGCAGAAGTCTCTGCCTAGTTTACGCGCGGAGAGCCTGATATATCACCGGATCTCCAGGAGAAGCCCTTGACCTGTGCGATACAGCGCAGGGCAAGGGACAGTATCGGAGCATTCATGCTCCGATGCTCATGTCAAAGGGGAAGAAGGGGATATGTCCAAGTTCAGGTCTGAAACCAGGCAACCCCTTTAATAAGAGAGCATCCTCTAAAACTAAGCTGAATGTTGCTAAGACTAGGTGGAGCTTTAGAATATTCTGTTGCTAATATAAATATTTAAATGAAAACAGCATGTGGTGAGGCTTGCTACTACAATTAAAATCTAAATTTTTATTGTAACTTAAAATTTTAAAAAATGTATATAAAGTAAGTCCAACATTAGAGTAAAATTGAATATGGCAATTTGGATATATTGAAATTCCACACTATACTTTTATTATCAAAACCACTCCTTTTAAAAGTGTACTCCAGCAGACACGATGGAGAGGTGATAACCGTTAGACTGGTTAAGGGTTTCACCACTAGGAGCCACATCAGTAGCTACAACAGTGGTTAATAGTCTTCCCTCAACCAGCATGATATGGCATTTTTAGGGAGTGGTGGGTAGTTATATGTACTGCCATACAACTCAATGAAAGTTGCAGAGATAGGTGATCTTTGTGATCTAATGAAACAGAAGAACAGCAAAGGAAAAAAATCCCACTATTGCCCTTCAATACCCTCAGTGGTAACGCTAGGCTGGATGAATAAATACTTTAAATATGAAAGCTAAAATTGAAAACCATTATCTTTCCACGTCTAGTGTGAAAAATGAAATGCGATTAATATTTTTAATGTAGAAACCAGAAAATTGTACATTAGCAACCTTAATAATATTTATAGATACAATATAACTGCATGAATCCCCACCCCCACACTGCATTAATACACTTTAATTTATTTCAAAGCACATTAGTCAAATTTGAAACACATGCAGAATACAGAGCAGAATATAGAGCAATTTTTTTTATTTTATTTCACAACTAGAGATGAGCAAATCAAAGTTGACGAAGTGGAATTTGATCCGAATTTCAGGGAAAATTTGATTTGCACCGAATGTGAATTTCCTCACGCTTCGGCGTAACAAATTGCATTTTTTTACAAAAATGGCTGCTGCACATGTTAGGACATGGAGCTATGAACTCTGGGAACAAGGGGTTACTCACAATGCTATGCATGCAGCCAATCAGCAGCCAGCCAGCCCTGTGATGTCACAGCCCTATAAATAGCTTCAGCCATCTTGGATTCAGATATTTTCCAGTGTACTTAGTGCAGGGAGAGACGTTAGCAGGCACTAGGGACAGTGCTAGGAAAAACTTGAAAACTTTTATTTTGCTGAATAGAAGTTCAGGGAAAGATCATTAGAAGTGTAGGGAAAGGATAGGAAGGAATTATTCCACAGTATCGAAGCAGAACAGGGTTCAGTAGGGGAGTTTACAGCCTGGGTAATAGGAACAATCCTATTACACCTTGCTGCACTGACTGTGCATCCACATTGCATTTATACAGCTCTGTAATTCCAGCAAACCGTTCTTGTTATTGGGGTGCAAGTGGTGTTTGATACAGCCATTAACAGAGTTTATTACAAGGAAATATTTATATATCTTATTTGCCCTTGTGCGGTGCAGTTATATGTTCTAAAGCAGCTTTTGGCTTGTATTAGTGGGAAAAATTGTCTTATTAGCCGTTATGTGGTGAAGTGAGTAAATTACAGCCCTTTTTGGCATGTATTAGTGGCAAAAAAATATATATTATTTGCTGTTCAGCGGTGCAGTTATATGTTCTAAAGCCCTTTTTGGCGTGTATTAGTGGCAGAAAAATATGAATTTGCCATTAAGCTGCGCAGTTACACTATGTGTTTTAAAGCCGTTTTTGGCGTGTATTAGTGGCAAAAAAATATATATATTTGCCGCTTAGCGGTGCAGTTTTATGTTCTAAAGCCCTTTTTGGCGTGTATTAGTGGCAAAAAAATATATATTTGCTGCTTAGCGGTACAGTTTTATGTTCTAAAGCCCTTTTTTGGCGTGTATCAGTGGCAAAAAATATATATTTGCCATTCAGCGGTGCAGTTATATGTTATAAAGCCATTTTTGGCGTGCATTAGTGCAACAAATATATATATTTGCCGTTCAGTGGTACAGTTATATGTTTTAAAGCCTTTTGTGGCTTGTATAAGTGGAAAAAAGTAAGGGCCTATTTGCCGTTCAGCAGTGCAGTTATATTATGTTCCAAAGCCCTTTTTGGCATGTATTAGTGAAAAAAAAGGGCTTATTAGCCGTTGTGTGGTGGAGTGAGAAAATTACAGACTTTTTAGGGGTGTTTTGATTTCCTTTTTATTTATTTATTTGTTTGATCTAACAGTATGTCAGACAGAGAAGTAACAGGCCCAGCACAGGGGAATGTCAGAAGCCTAAATGTTTATGGCGCAGGTGCAGATCGCAGCAGAGTAATGGGGCGTGGCAGCAGGAGTCGCAGCAAGAGGCCTGAGCTCCCGGTGTCATCTAGCGGTCGTGTCTTGACCAGCAACCCAGCAGTCATCCACTTTATTCCAAGTGACATCAGACACCCCCAGCCAAGAGTTGGTGGGTTCGTCAGACACAACCATTAGTTGGCATGGCTCGGGAGCAGGCCCTGTGCCCTAACCTGTCCTCAACCTGCCTCTGTCCTTTTATGTTCCCTCAGCCAGAGAAGTATTATATGCTGTGAGCTCAGTTCCACTATACAGTGAGGACGAGCTACTAGAGGACAGTCAGCAGCTACTGGCCAGCCAAGATGTGGAGGATACATCTGCCGCTTCCTCCGGTAGGCGGGCAAGTAGTGATGAGGAGAGTGGCATGGGAGCTGGTGTTGCGAGCAGTCAGGCTCCTGACCCAGAGACTGTTGAGGAGGACATCAGTGACATGCAGATATTACTCAATGATGATGATGTAGCTGATTGCACTTGGGAGTCGGGTGAATTAGGGGCTTCATAATCATTGGGAGAAGAGAGTGGCAGCTTGCCCATGAGACAGCAGTGGAGCCAGCAAGTCGCTAGCGTTGCCAGGAGTCAGCAGGGTGGCAGCAGTGGTAGGTCGGGAGCCAAATGCAGGAACCTACCTGCAGAAGCTGTAGCAGTCAGACAGTGCGGAGTGTTGGGGTAAAATCACCTACTCAACGGTGTGGCAGTTTTTTGTTAAGCAGCCGGAGGAGGTGAGCATGGTCATTTGTAGAATCTGTGAGCAGAAGGTGAAGCGCAGAAGGTGAAGCGTAGTCAGGGTGCCAATGTTGGCATAACGGCCCTGCGTCAATATACAGTTGCAAGAAAAAGTATGTGAATCCTTTGGAATGATATGGATTTCTGCACAAATTGATCATAAAATGTGATCTGATCTTAATCTCAGTCACAACAATAGACAATCACAGTCTGCTTAAACTAATAACACACAAAGAATTAAATGTTACCATGTTTTTATTGAACACACCATGTAAACATTCACAGTGCAGGTGGAAAAAGTATGTGAACCCTTGGATTTAATAACTGGTTGAACCTCCTTTGGCAGCAATAACTTCAACCAAACATTTCCTGTAGTTGCAGATCAGATGTGCACAACGGTCAGGAGTAATTCTTGACCATTCCTCTTTACAGAACTGTTTCAGTTCAGCAATGTTCTTGGGATGTCTGGTGTGAATTGCTTTCTTGAGGTCATGCCACAGCATCTCATTCAGATTGAGGTCAGGACTCTGACTGGGCCACTCCAGAAGGCGTATTTTCTTCTGTTTAAGCCATTCTGTTGTTGATTTACTTCTATGCTTTGGGTCGTTGTCCTGTTGCAACACCCATCTTCTGTTGAGCTTCAGCTGGTGGACAGATGGCCTTAAGTTCTCCTGCAAAATGTCTTGATAAACTTGGGAATTCATATTTTCTTCAATGATAGCAATCCGTCCAGGGCCTGATGCAGCAAAGCAGCCCAAAACCATGATGCCCCCACCACCATACTTCACAGTTGGGATAAGGTTTTGATGTTGTCGTGCTGTGCCTCTTTTTCTCCACACAGTGTTGTGTGTTTCTTCCAAACAACTCAACTTTGGTTTCATCTGTCCACAGAATATTTTGCCAGTACTGCTGTGGAACATACAGGTGCTCTTGTGCAAACTGTAAATGTGCAGCAAAGTTTTTTTTGGACAGCAGTGGCTTCCTCTGGTTTTTTCCCATGAAATCTATTCTTGTTTAGTGTTTTACGTATCGCATATTCGCTAACAGGGATGTTAGCATATGCCAGAGACTTTTGTAAGTCTTTAGCTGACACTGTAATATTCTTCTTCACCTCATTGAGCAGTCTGCACTGTGCTCTTGCAGTCATCTTTACAGGACGGCCACTCCTAGGGAGAGTAGCAGCAGTGCTGAACTTTCTCAATTTATAGACAATTTGTCTTACCGTGAACTGATGAACAGCAAGGCTTTTGGAGATACTTTTATAACCCTTTCCAGCTTTATGCAAGTCAACAATTCTTAATCTTAGGTCTTCTGAGAGCTCTTTTGTGCGAGGCATCATTCACATCAGGCAATGCTTCTTGTAAAAAGCAAACCCAAAACTGGTGTGTGTTTTTTATAGGGCAGAACAGCTGTAACCAACACCTCCAATCTCATCTCATTGATTGGACTCCAGTTGGCGGACACCTCACTCCAATTAGCTCTTGGAGATGTCATTAGTCTAGGGGTTCACATACTTTTTCCACCTGCACTGTGAATGTTTAAATGGTGTGTTCAATAAAAACATGGTAACATTTAATTCTTTGTGTGTTATTAGTTTAAGCAGACTGTGATTGTCTATTGTTGTGACTTAGATGAAGATCAGGTCACATTTTATGACCAATTTGTGCAGAAATCCATATCATTCCAAAGGGTTCACATACTTTTTATTGCAACTGTATGCAGCGTCACCATAAAGTGGCCTGGGAGAACCATGTCTCTGATGTGGTGGTCCAGCCTGCCGCAGCAACCGCTGCATCACCCAGTGGCACACACTCGATTTCAGGCAGTCAAGGCTCCACCACCTCTGCCGAAGGGAGCTGTATGTCCTTCCCAACATCTGCTGGTCCTGTTGCTCCTGCTCCTCCTCCTCCTCCTCCTCCTACTCCTTGTCAGTCATTCAGTCAGCAATCGATCACCGAAAGCGATTGCCAAGAGACAACAGTATGCGTGCACTTATCCAACAGTGCAGAAGCGAAATGTGCACCGGTACAAGTTGCTGGTGCTGCAGTCCCTCCCTTTCCCTGCCGAGCTGAGGTGGAGAGACCCAATCCGTCATTTATTTGCCAAAAAGGCAGTACCAGCCCTGCACAAATATGTAGAACAGAATGTGAGCCAGTCCTTGAGCCTGTCGGTGTCTGCCAAAGTGCACAGCAGCGCCGACGTGTAGAGCTGTAACTACTGTACAGGGACAGTACATGTCCTTTGCGGCCCACTGGGTGAATATAGTTCCTGCCCAGCCAAACTAGCAACTTGGCCAGGTGACGCCGCTTCCGCCTCCATGTTGCCATGTCATTGGTCCTGCGACAATGTTCGCCTCTGCCTCCTCATCCTCCAGTGTGTCCTCAGCCTCCACTGCAGGAACAATTCACAGTGCCCCTGCAGCATACCACATGTGCAGAAAACGACGTTGTCACACTGTTCTGCACCTCGATTGCATGGGCGAACGGAGTCACACAGAGGAGGAACTTCTCTGTGTCCTTCATCAAGAAATCGAAATCTGCCTTTCTCCATGACAACTCAAAATCGGAAGCATGGTTACTGACAACAGAAAGAACATAGTGTCGGCGCTGCATCAAGGAGGGTTGAGCTATGCGAAATGCATGGCACACATGTTCAATCTGGTTGCCAAGTGGTTCCTGATGTCTTCCAATCATCTGCAAAACATCCTAAAAATGGCCAGGAAACTTTGCATTCACTTCAGTCACTCGTACACCACAAAGCACGCCCTCATTGAGCTGCAGCGGCAGAACGGCATCCCCAAACATACTTACTCCCCTATGTAACTTCGATTTAAGCCAGTGGCAGCTGATGAGTGACACCTGCCGTTTACTCTTGCCCTTTGAGGACTCCACGTTATTTGTCAGTCGTCAGGTCTACGGGATGAACAATGTCATTCCAATGCTTCATGTCCTGGAACAGATGCTGGTAAATCAGGGGAATGGAGACATTGTGCCTAGATGTCTCAGCCACATGAGCCCTGTGGGGGCTGAACTGGAGGAGAAGGAGGACATTGGAGCACAAGCAATGTGTAGCGAAATGGGTGGTTTTTCAACATAGGTGACAGGAGAGGAGCAGCCAGAGGAGCTATAGGGTAATGAGGAAGATGAGGCAGAGGACCCAGACACACCTTGACAGTATGCAGTATAGATAGGGGCAGGGAGTCCCTCCGAGTCACGTGCACAAATGGCCCGATGCATGTTCACTTCCTTGCGTAGTGACAGCCGAATTGTCACTATTCAGCAGAGTGATGACTTCTGGCTCTCCACCTTCCTGGACCCTTACTACCGGTCCAAAATGTGGGCCTTTTTTACACCCGCTGAGAGGGAGGACAAACTGAACTACTATAGAGACATCCTATGTAGTCAGTTGGCTACTGCCTATCTGTGCCATCATCCATCGTCTCGCAGGTCTAACCGGGGGGCACTCTGCACTCACGTTCCTCTGCCATGGCTGCCATGGCTGCTGTGGCAGGGTGGGGGGGGGGTAGGAGCAGTTCCAGCTCCATCAATGAATGAGCAGCTTTCTTCACCCGCCTATTGAAGGAACTACTCACCAGCAGCAGCACTATGTCACCATGCCACTCTGTGGCTTCTTGATGCTGCTGCTGCCACCTCCACACTGTCAATGTGCCACTCTGTGGCCTCCTCCTGATGCTGCTTCCACCTCCAGACTCTGTCATTGGGCCACTCTGTGGTCTCCTCATGCTGCTTTCACCTCACCACTATGTCATAGAGACACTCTGTGGACTTTTGGGCCACTATTTTGCCTTTTGGCCTGGCTGACATCATAATTTATTTGACCCTTCTGCTGATCTGTCAGAAGAAAGGAAAAATGACAACAGTTCCTGTCTATGTAAGAGCTGTAAGGCATGCATGACATGGTTCCTATTTTGCCTCAGAATTGGCTTATGATTTGGTAGCCAAAAGCAGGAGTGGGTACAAAACACAGAAGACATGAAGACATGCAAATATTCCATTCACTTGTCATCTCTGTTTTGGATCCACTCCTGTTTTTTTTTGGCATTAGCAATACTGATGGATTACTGACCGGGTGAAGGTGTATACTAAGCATTTAATAGAACAGTTTCATCTATGTAGAATCAGCTACCGATGGTGGAAAAGGAGTGTGCTTCTTATTAACGCTAACATTGACCTGTAAGGCTGGATTCACATTTGAGTTATTTGGTCAGTTTTGGCGCCATAACTGCCCAAATAAGTGAAGTGTGCAGTGATTCTAAGAGCAACGCCTGTTATCTGCATGTCATACTGTCTCACAGTATTATTTAACTACCACAGCAGACTCCCTATGCGTGTTACTGCAAGGCACAGAGTTCTACACCACTATACAGGCTCTCTGCAGCCAGGAGGAAATAGCTGCTTTTTAACACGATTTGCTGCAAATAAATTCAGATCAAACCAAATTTTTCCTAAAAATTTGGCGATCCGGCCGAATCGAATTTTTGAGAAATCACACAAGATTATAATAAATGGGATATGTGATATCTGCAGAATCTGCATTGATGTTGCCAGTGCATTGGGACCGCAATTTGCGGTGGAGCAATGGTAATGTACATGAGCCTTTAGAGTAGCATACTTAGAAAACTGATTATTTGTCTTGGTGTAAAGATGATTCTGGTATGAGATAAAAAAAAAAAAAGTTTACTTTATATATGAGAAAATTGATTCTGTATTAATCAAATTTGTAGACAACAACTGGGACCTCCTTACTATAACAATTAAAATCTTCAAATAGAGTCATAATTTGTGCTGACAGATCATGAAGGGTTAAGTGTCTAGCCTCAATACAGATAACATCAGTTGGTCTGGGTCAATATACGGTAGTTTTAGTGGTGGTTCATCATAACAAAGGCAGAGCTATTGGTACTACTTGTGCTTTCCCTATTAAGCCCTAGTCTAGCAAGGAGGGGCACCTAAAATTGGCTATAGTTGGAGCACCCGCCCTGAGAAGAGCGACCCCCAGCCAGCTGGAACCTCGGACCTTTTTAGAAAACCCTCAAAGAGTATAAGCCCTAAATCCTCCAACGCATTTCGCTGGGTAAAACTGGCTCTTCAGAGAGCAGCGTGGTGGGCAGTCAAAGTATACAGTGGCAGCGGCAAACTCTGAGTGAAATTGTGATCTAGATCAGAAAGTGGGTAATCTTAAAATATAACATTTAATAATTTAGCGGATAAAATACGAGAAAATCCTAGATGAAGTGTGCAAAAACAAACCTTGGGATAAAGGGGGAGTAAGCCCCTTTATCCCAAGGTTTGTTTTTGCACACTTCATCTAGGATTTTCTCATATTTTATCCGCTAAATTATTAAATGTTATATTTTAAGATTACCCACTTTCTGATTTATGCCTTTACTCTTGGTAATCCAGAGCGCAGATTCATAATAGGTCTGACCTCCCTAATCAGTTACTTATAGTTGAAATTGTGATCTATTTAAGCACAGAGTACTGCCCAGTCAGGGGGCTCGGCAACGCAGGTAGCCAGTAGCAAGCTGAGCCGATTAGCCGGCCGCTCCGTCTGCTTGGCACCTTCACCCTATATCAACTATGTTTAATTGTCATTTAATTTCATAATGTATAACAATGTACCATTGGATTTGCTAATAAGAATTTACACATCAATTTAGCCCTTAGACAGTTATTGAAAGTATTCTAGCATTTATAAGTGCCCTTTTAGCTTCCTATGTTAATATAAAAATGGACACATTGGGGAGGCCGTGTGCAACAGAATCCTGTTCTTTCTGCTATTAATGTCTTTAATGACCTTGGTTAAATGTCAGGACAAGCATCTGCCATTTTATTTCTGTTTTATCCATGCCGCCTTGACACAAAAGTATTTCAGTTCTTTACTAGGGAAGTTGGAAGTGAACCCTATTCATCTAATGTTATGGTGGAATTATTATTAGAGTATCTTTAGTCCTGTCGTCAGTATTACATATAAAACATTAATGGTTTTCTTATTGTATTGTCATTGCATAACCCCAAAAATTTGATTTTTTTATTCTAACAAATTTCTGATAATCACAAGACCCCACCAGGTCTTATGACAGAGTATGTGGTCCAGCTTGCAGAAGTCTGCTAATGGGATGCCAAATAGAGATCGCCTTCAGTTTGAGTAGCCTTCAGTAGGAGGAAGAAAGGGAGCTAAAGGTCTTTTGAGTTTGACAATGTATGTATGCCTAATTTAAAACTGGTAATGATAGTACATTAGTGACTCATGTAGACAACTACCTAAAAGTTGGCTGAAGCGGCAAAAGTAGAAAGACAGCTGAAGTCAGGCACTTGCAACAGAACCTGAGCAGTTAGTAGGTGGTTGAAAGTTTTATTACTGTGATGGTCTAACAAAGTCACTGTTCTGGTGATAAAATGCGTTCCCAAATAAAACTTTCAACTACCTACCAACTGCTTGGATTTCTCCACATCGATCTCTATGGCAAGCATCCCCCTCCAGCTGTTTTTCTACTTCTACTAATGCCTGCCATCTACCAGTCCTGTAGGTGGCTGCTGCCAACATTCCTCACTGATATATCTCTCTCCAGAGTTGTGCCTAGGTTAGCACAACAGACCAAGGTGAGCACCGTTCTTAGCTGTGTGCTCCTCTTGTTGCCCATGTGATCCGCGTTATCGGTGTGCCCCATAGTTTTTTTTTTTTCTTGTTTTTCGTTCTATTGAGGTTCACTATTTCCAGGATCTAACCCATTCATAAATCAATAAAACGTCACTTCCAAACACCACCTTTATGCGCCTCCAATGGGTTTACACAGGAAATACCAGTTGCTGTATTAGAGTGACACACATAAATATACTTAAGACTTTGCAAGGTTTGGGGGGCCTCAAAGGTTATATGAATTTAAAACTTATAAGTATATCAAATCTCTGTAGTAGAGATGTGTCCACCCTTACCTTAGCTTGAATGAGGTTAAAGGGTTATTCCAGTTGTGACAAGTTATCTCCTATCCACAGGATAGGAGATGACTATTGGATCAGAGGAGTCATACTTCTGGGACTCCCATTGATCACAAGCATCAGGTCAGGCATGTGCACTGCCGCTCTATTCATCCCTACTGGAGTTTTTGAGACCATCAGGTACAACACCCAGCTATTTCTGAAACTCCCTAAGAGATAAATGGAGCAGCAGTGCGTATGCCTGATCAAGGTTTATTTCTTTGGGGAAGGAGTACATGGTTCCATATTCTCTTGATCAGTGGGGTCCAAGTGGTAGGACCCTAATCGATCTAACAGTTTTCCCTATGCTGTGTATAGGGGTTGATTTATCCCAACTAGAATACCCCTTTGAGGACTCCCTGAGAGACTGCAATTCATACCATAACCACTGGGTGGCTTCACATTGACACATACATGATAGACATCCCATGACAGAGTATTGTGAAATCCTTTTTTTTTTTAACTGGTTATCTGGCACCATACTTATTTCAAGATATGTTGGGCAAAAATTGAATGAAAGGAAGACACATCTGTATGTTACTGCTTACACATTGCATAAGAACAGAATAATTTTTTTTATAGGTCTGTTGTATCTGCTCTATATGGCACTGTTAAACCGATGTGTCCTTTCTTACTATTACCCTTAGCTTAACATTTCCAAGATGGCTGGCAAGGGGTGACTAGATTTGAAAAAAACAACAACAACAACAACATGATTTTGGGAATTGTTTATGAAATACCTGTCCATATGTAACCACCTGGTGGAAGTTGATTCAAGGCTACTTTCACACTGCCGTTTCTGGGTCCGCTTGTGAGATCCGTTTCAGGGCTCTCACAAGCGGTCCAAAACAGATCAGTTAAGCCCCAATGCATTCTGAATGGATAAGGATCCGTTCAGAATGCATCAATTTGGCTGCGTTTGGTCTCCGTAGCGTTTTTTAGACGGTCACTAAAATGCAGCTTGCAGCGTTTTGGTGACCGTCTGACTATGCGGAGCCAAACGGATCCGTCCTGACTTACAATGTAAGTCAATGGGGACAGATCCATTTTTGACACAATATGGTCCAATTAAAAACGGATCCGTCCCCATTGACTTTCAATGTAAGTCAAGACGGATCCATTTTAGACTTAGACGGATACAAGCGTTAGCATTATTGGTGCGGATCCGTCTGTGCAGATACAAGACAGATCCGCACCAAACGCGAGTGGGAAAGTAGCCTTATTTGGATTGCATCCTTTCGAGGGTTTTGCTAAAACACATTAAATTGTATTGGAAGAAATTTGAAGTCCTTAATGAAACTCACAGAAAGAAAAAAGTGGAGGCATCTGTACATTATATGATCCTAGGATTTATAGATCATGTGGAATAAAGTTATTTATGCAAGGCATGGCCCTTATAGTTCTGCTTCCTATATTCCTCTGTCATTTGTACAGTTTACAGCTCTGCTCTTAGGCGTCGTTATATGTGCTCTTTATGGTCCTGTTAGTTGCGCTCTGCATTAGCCTGTCTGTTATTCATGATCTGTATAGTGAAGATATTCGCACTCGGTGTAGCCCTCTCACTGGATAGGCACACTCAGTGTCTCTCTTATTTCTATTCTGTATTGCCCTGTCATGGACCAGGGCAACATCTAATTTACCATAACCGTGCCCCCGCCTGCACCACACCGTATTATTCGATGCCCTAGAAGCTATGCTATTGTGAGCGAATTCAATGTAGTTTTCCCCAATTTTATTCAAAGCAAAAAATGGATTTTCTATCTAACCCATATATTGCGGGAGAGTGCAGCATTTCACAAATAGATTTCTCTCTCTCACAAAAGTCTCTTTTTGACAAGGTTTCAAAATGCAGTCAGTTTAGCCACTAGAGCATAGTGTATGTGATTACGTTTTCACCAGAGAAATAGGTGCTCTAAAGCCTTCAGTTATCTTTCTAATGAGCTCTATCCATTGGCCGTATAGGATGAATACAAAGTGCTTACTCTGTTGTTCATTCCTGGGATTGAATGCAGGGTCTGTGTGCAGCTGGAATGACTAGTTGTAACAAACAGAACAGCAAAGGACCATGGAGAATTAGTGAAAGAGCCAAGGCATATTGCATCAGCTTAACCTCAAGAGGACACACAGTTCAATCATGTTATAAAGCTTCCCTATCATCACTACAAAGAGAGCCTCAATTCTCTAGGTTCATAGGCTTAACAGACTGAGGCTAATTTCACATTATCGTTTTTTTTTGAGGAACCGTCTTGTATCTGCAAAAACTCTTCCGTTACAATAATACAACCGCATGCATCCGTCATGAACGGGTTCGTCATGAACACCATTGAAAGTCAATGGGGGACGGATCCGTTTTCCATTGTGTCTATTGTTTCCGTCTTGCTCCGCACCACATGGCGGACAGAAAAACGCTGCAGACAGCATTCTGGTGTCAGCCTCCAGAGCGGAATGGGGACTGAACGGAGGCAAACTCATGCATTCTGAGCGGATCCTTTTCCATTTAGAATGCATTAGGGCAAAACTGATCCGTTTTGGACCGCTTGTGAGAGCCCATGATGGATCTCAGAAACGGAAAGCCAAAACGTTAGTGTCAAGGTAGCTATAGACCAGAGCATAAATGTAAATGTCCACCGCCGCACACAGGTTTAAAATAATGAAATTATTAGTTTCCTACAATATTTTTATAGCAAAGTTTAGTTTTATTATAAAACTGCTTGCAGCCACCACTAGTGAGAACTGAGCTGCTTACTGTACTCAGATATATATTACACTGATATATACCCTGCACATGTAGAGGCACTTATATTGTATTTACATTTAGTCATAGACTACTAATTGCCTGCTCTTGACATGTGCATTTGTGTTGTATTTTTATTGGTTTAAAATTTAACTTTTATTGGTTTGAAAATAATAATAAATGATGAGCAATTTTTATCTAACCTACTGATTAAAACTATCTCCGGGCCTCCAGATGATGTTTCCTGTTATATTATTTTTTGCTGTATTGACTGCAGTAGTGATATGTTAGCAGTTGCTATTCAATAGTCAGCCTTTTGGTGCATGCTGCCTTCTATTCAGGTACCTATTTGCACCTTTATCTATTGTGATGTGGGCAGTTGTAGCTGGTATACATTGACTCAGGCAGTCTGCAGACTGCCCGATCTCCTGAAGACGCCATGGACATGGCGAAACATGTCGGGGGGCAGTAATTAGATTTTAGACTTCAGGACTTCCAGAGACCTATGACCCAGTGTCAGACTAATATAGTGACAGCCCACACAGGTACTCTGCTGGTACCAGCATCATTAGCTTACAAAGGAAGCTGCCAGCAGTGAGATAATAGACAGCTGAGACAGAAGATAGGCTATCACAAATAGTCAGACATTAAAGAAGCTAGACCATATAGCAATAGCACCACCAGTAGACAGCAGTGTGAACAGCAGTAGCATCATAGGAACAGCCATACAGCAATCAAAAGCAGCAAATGTTGCAATAATCAAGCTACAGTAACCAGCCTTGGATAAACAGTAGCAAGCTGGTAGGTTCCTATGTATCCAACTGCCTGAGTCAATGTATACCAGCTACAACTGCCCACATCACAATAGATAAAGGTGCAAATAGGTACCTGAATAGAAGGCAGCATGCACCAAAAGGCTGACTATTGAATAGCAACTGCTAACATATCACTACTGCAGTCAATACAGCAAAAAATAATATAACAGGAAACATCATCTGGAGGCCCGGAGATAGTTTTAATCAGTAGGTTAGATAAAAATTGCTCATCATTTATTATTATTTTCAAACCAATAAAAGTTAAATTTTAAACCAATAAAAATACAACACAAATGCACATGTCAAGAGCAGGCAATTAGTAGTCTATGACTAAATGTAAATACAAGCTTACTGTACTCCGTACATTAAACTAAAATTTAAAAGGGTTGGTTCATCACAGAAATTGATGAGCTATCATTAGGATTTGCCATCAATGTCGGGTAGATGTGAGTCTCACCTCAGGGACCTGCTCCTATGTCCAGAATGAGACCCCCAAATGGAAGGAGAGCACATGTTCATGCACAGCATACTCTCCATTCATTACTATGGGAGTTCCAAAAATAGGCGAGCAAGTGAGCTTGGATGGGACTTCTTTTTGGAAGTCCCATTGCAGAAAATGGAGAGTAAACCTAGCAGGCATGGCCACCTCTCCATTCACGGCTATTTTCAGAAGTCCCATTTCAGTGAATGCAGATCCTAACGTGCAAGCATGGCCAGCACTCCCTTCACTGCTATGAGACTGCTATGGCCTAGTGAACGAAGGATGGTCCCATGTGTGTGGCTCTTTTCCCTTTGGGTGCCCCGTTCTGCAGACAAGAGTGGGTCCCAGAAGTGGGACAAGCACCTATCTGACATTGATCACATATCTTAGTGATAGGGCAGCATGGTAGTTTAGTAATTGTGCCTTGCAGCGCTGCGGACCTGAGTTCGAATCTGACCAAGGACAACATCTCCATGGAGTTTGTATGTTCTCCCCATGTTTGCATGGGCTTCCTCCAAGTACTTCGGTTTCCTCCTACACTCCAAAGACATACTGATAGGGAACTTAGATTGTGAGCCCCATTTGGGACAGTTTGATGCTAATGTCTGTAAACTATGGCGGAATATGTCAGCGTTACACATAATTGCGTAAAATAAATACATAAATAAGCCATTAATGTCTGAACACCCTTTTAACTCTCCAACAGAATGAAGACTGACTTTCTAAAGCTACTTATTGGTAGCTACCCTGTAGGTGGCACCAGAGAGACAGCTCTCTTCCTGTTGGAGGAGACCTACATTTTTTTTACCCCCGAGGTGGACTGTAAGACTGTCTGGATCTTGGCAAGGACAACCAATATTTCCCAAGAGTTTTATTGAATGCAATAATACAACAGTTTTCAGTAAGCGCTCTGTAGGGATGAATGAGGGCAGCCAGAATGGTATTATTTAACTTTATCCTATGCAGGGGAATTGGGGCTCTCTGTCAGGAAAAAGGAGCCCCGGCTGAGGTAAAATGCTAAGCATGGTGTTACATAAATATATAATTGAAACATGACTAAGAAATTAATCAACAATACTGTGAAAAGGACATTCACTTTAAGGGTCCATTCACATGTCCGTTGTTTCTTTCCTGATCTGTTCCGTTTTTTGCGGAACAGATCTGGACCAGTTCTGTACCCATTCATTTTAATGGGTCCTGAAAAAAAAATCAGACATTGAGCTGTCCGATTTTTTTCAGGACCCATTGAAAATGAATGGGTACAGAACTGGTCCAGATCTGTTCCGCAAAAAACGGAACAGATCAGGAAAGAAACAACGGACGTGTGAATGGACCCTAATTCTTTCCTGGGGGTCTTCAAGGCTTCCAGACATTTTTAAAGACAAAACAATGTATCTAAGCAACTGGCAAACGTGACCCGAACTTTTAGAAAGAATGGAGCTAATCAAATGACCAAGAGAACTCCTAAATAACACAATGAATTTTTTTTAAATAAATCCTTCTCTCTGAAGGTGTCTGCTAAGACAGAGCCACACAGCATTACATGTGTTGTTTCTACAAATATTTTCGTAACCAGAAAATGTTTTTCTGATGGGTTCTATGTGTGGGATAGTGTGCTGGCTTAACAAGTACATCTTGGAATAAGGCCAATAATTTCTATACAGTTTTTTAAATTTTTTATGTTTGACAGGAAATGGTGAATGTAAAGGACATATGGAGAAATGATATTATTTTTACGAACCATCTGTCATACTTTAAATAGTCATTTATTTTAGCAAAAACTGTTAGAAGGTGCTATATGTACTGAATTATAAATATCAGATACGGTATATGAATAACTCAATGAAAGCGAACTCTAATCTGCCATATATTAGTCTAATTTCAGACGTGCATTTTCAGAGCAGGAAGAAGGCTTCGTGTAGGCGTTAATTCTTGGCATTCTCTTGATGAGCTTCAAGAGGTAGTCCCCTGAAATGGTTTTCACTTCACAGGTGTGCCCTGTCAGGTTTAATAAGTGGGATTTCTTGCCGTATAAATGGGGTTGGGACCATCAGTTGCGTTGAGGAGAAGTCAGGTGGATACACAGCTGATAGTCCTACTGAATAGACTGTTAGAATTTGTATTATGGCAAGAAAAAAGCAGCTAAGTAAAGAAAAACGAGTGGCCATCATTACTTTAAGAAATGAATGTCAGTCAGTCAGCTGAAAAATTTGGAAAACTTTGAAAGTAAGGGCTATTT
Organism: Bufo bufo; assembly: GCF_905171765.1. NCBI lineage: Eukaryota > Metazoa > Chordata > Amphibia > Anura > Bufonidae > Bufo > Bufo bufo. Next base: position 560,892,122 of record NC_053392.1, on the reverse strand, counting down.
GACCATGAAGGAGAGTGATGGGGTGCTGCGCCAGATGGCCTGGCCTCCACAGTCACCGGACCTGAACCTAATCGAGATGGTTTGGGGTGAGCTGGACCGCAGAGTGAAGGCAAAAGGGCCAACAAGTGCTAAGCATCTCTGGGAACTCCTTCAAGACTGTTGGAAGACCATTTCAGGGGACTACCTCTTGAAGCTCATCAAGAGAATGCCAAGAGTGTGCAAAGCAGTAATCAAAGCAAAAGGTGGCTACTTTGAAGAACCTAGAATATGACATATTTTCAGTTGATTCACACTTGTTTGTTATGTATATAATTCCACATGTGTTAATTCATAGTTTTCATGCCTTCATAGTCATGAAAATAAAGAAAACTCTTTGAATGAGAAGGTGTGTCCAAACTTTTGGTCTGTACTGTATGTGTGTGTCTGTCCCTGTGTGTATTTGACCATCCCTGTGTGTGTCCCTGTATGTGTTTCTGTCCCTGTATGTGTGTGTCTGTCCTTGTGTGTATTTGACAATCCCTGTGTGTGTGTCTGTCCCTGTGTGTGTCCCTGTGTCTGTGTGTCTATATGTGTCTCTACCAGTGTGTGTGTGTGTGTGTCTCTGTGTGTGTGTCACCATCACCATGCCCACAGTGTTCCTATGTCTTGACGCAGCTGCATCAGGATGTTCTGTGCGGGGGAAGAAGAAGAGGAAGAGGAGGCAGCTCCACCAGCATGGAGTCCCGTCGGAGAGGCACAGGGAGGCACACTAAGGACATAGGTAACACTACTACATAATCTACACTAATGTTATCTGTGGTTTTACAAAGGACTGCAGGTAACACTAACACATGATATAAACTAGTGTTATCTGTGGTTTTACATAGGACTGCAGGCAAAACTACCACATGATCTACACTAGTGTTATCTGTGCTGTTACCTAGGACTGCAGGGCACATCTACTCTATTATCTGTACTCAGAGATTTATCACTGTGTAACCTGTGGTGTTACATAGGACTGCACATTATATCAACAACATTATCTGTACTTGTACCCAGGGCCGGTGCAACCATAAAGGCGAACTAGGCGTTTGCCTAGGGCGCCGGCCTGCTGGGGGCGCCCTGGTGGGCTCCCCCTGACTGGGGCTGCAGCCCTGGGCGAGCGGCTCATGTTACAGGGGGGCCAGGAGGTGGAGGTCCTTCTTAAATATGGCAGAGCAGAGCAGGCATCTGCTTACCCTGATGGCAGGTGCCTGCTCTGCCATTAAATTACCGGAGGAGAGGAGGCGGGCGGCAAGGGAGGCTGTTCTAGCAGCTCCCCACTCCTCCCTCGTGCGCCCTCTGTGATGTCGGAATATGACTTATTTCCGGCCCCGGCATACTAAACGGCGCGCTGGAGGACTGAGGAGATGCACCACACTGGACCCCAGGGAGGTGAATGTTCAAGTGTTTGACTGAGTGAGTGTCTGCCAGTGTATTTATGTCAGTGAGTGAGTGAGTGAGTGTATGTCTGTGTATTTATGTCAGTGAGTGAGTGTATGTGTGTCTTTCTGTCAGTAAATGTATGCGTGTCGGTCAGTAAGTGTCTGTGTGTTTATCGGTGAGTATATGTGTGTGTTTGTCTGCCAGTGAGTGAGTGTCTGTCAGTGAGTTTCTGTGTGTGTGTGTTTCAGTGGGTAGGTGTATGTCTGTCAGTGAGTGTGTGTCTGTCTGTCAGTGAGTTTCTGTGTGTCTGTCAGTGAGTTTCTGTGTACGTCATTCAGTGAGTGTCTGAGTGCGTGTCTGTCTGTCAGTGTGTGTGTGTGTGTCAGTGAGTGAGTGACATGAGGGGGCGGCAAAATGGATCTTTGCCTAGGGCGGCAAAAATCCTTGCACCGGCCCTGCTTGTACCGCCCCAGATCTGGCAGGACAGTCTCACAGTTCGTGGCTGTCCTGCCTTCCCGGGAGGGCTGTGGCATGTCTTGCTCTTACCTGTCTCTGCATTTTTAGGATACAGAGACAGTTGATTGCAATGGCGCTGTCACGTGTGTTCTATTCACCAGGGGAACTGAACAAGTTTTATTTTTTTATTTTATTAACAATTCAGGGGCCGGCACTACTGTGAGGAGCCACTAAAGGAGGCGTTCTACTTTAAGGGGGAATTCAGTTTTGTTGGCCCCAAAGGGGACTGGGTAGAATTGGTACATGTATACATAGACATCAAGCAGGGTTAGAGGCATGGATGCTGCTGATCATGGCCTTCCTTGGGCTTTTTAACAATTGAAAGCTATGACCATCTACTACATTATCTGTACTCAGAGAGCTATCACTGTGTTATCTGTGGTCTTAGGTAGGACTACAGGTGACATCTACTACATTATCTGTACTCAGAGATTTATCACTGTGTTATTTGTATTGTTACATAGGACTGCAGATAAAACTTTTACGGAATATCCACAGGAGTCCCATAGATTCAGATACAACAGGTCCTATTCTCCCATAGAAGTAAATGGAAGGAGCCACACATGTTGAGCCACCTCTCCATACACTTCCATAGTAGTCAGCATCTGTCAGACTTTTATTGTAAATCCACAGAAACATTAGATGAGAATTCCCCTTTAAATTATGGTCACACGGTATTGCAGGTTACCCCGTGGTTGCTACATAGGAATGCATTGTTAGTAAGAGATTGCCCACCTTTCATGATGTATCTCACAGCTACCTAACTGCAACGCTCAGCAACAACAGAGACATAGAGGGAACACTGCCCCCTGACCCTTTCAGTGCAGCCCCTTGGCCCTTATCTGCACCCCCTGGCCCTTGTCTGCACCCCCCTGGCCTGTGCCCCCCTGGGCACTTGTGTGTGCCCCCACTGGCCCTTGTCTGTGCCCCTCTGGCCCTGGCCTGTTCCCCCCTAGCCCTGTCTGCAACTCCCTGGCCCTGGCCTGTGCCCCCCCTGGCCACTGTCTGCACACCCCTGGCCCCTGGCTGTGCCCCCTTTGCCCTTATCTGCACTCCCTGGCCACTGTCTGTGCCCCCCTCTCCAGGCCCCTGTCTGCATCTCCCTGGTTCTTGTCTGTGCCCCTCTGGCCCTTATCTGCACCCCACTGGCCCCTGTCTGTGCCCCCCCTGGCCCTGGCCTGTGCCCCCTCTGGCCTCTGTCTGTGCCCCCTGGCCCTGGCCTGTTGCCCCCCTGGCCCTTATCTGCACCCCCCTGGCCCTTATCTGCGCCCCCTGGTCCCTGTCTGCACCTCTCTGGCCCTTGTCTGTGCCCCCTCTGGCCCTTATCTTCACCCCCTGGCCCTGGCCTGTGCCCCCTGGCCCCTGTCTGTCCCCCCTGACCCTGATCCACCTTGTCTGTGCCCCTTTCCCTTGTCTATGCCCCTGGCCCTTGTTTGCGCCCCTGGCCCTTGCTTGTGCCCCTGGCCATTGTTTGTGTCCCTAGCTCAGATCTGAGATCCCCTGGTCCTGGCCTGTGCCCCCCCCCCAGCCCCTGTCTGCACCTCCCTGGTCCTTGTATGTGCCCTCCCTGGACCTTGTATATGCCCCACCTGGCCCTTGTTTGTGCCCCTGGCCCTTGTCTGCACCTCCCTTTTTTTTACCTGCATCCCCCGATCCCTGTTTGCACTCCCCTGGGCCTGGCCCCTGGCTGCGATCTTGACTAGCCAAAGGAGTGGTGTTTGCATGGGAGGATGGATTTGCGAAGTGCGGCTGAGGTTGGGGGGGCCGTACAAAAATTTGCTGTGGGGCCCAGTCACTTATAGCAACGCCCCTGTATAATGGGATCCATTAGGTTACTGTTCAGGATCCCACTTTTATAGAGGATAAAAAAAAGTACCTGCATGCAGGACTTTCCTCTCCGATGTTTTGGACAGGATCTGTAAAGGTGGTCTTGAACGGAGTGTCAAAACACAGATGTGAACAGGCCCTTATGGGTTCTTTCTCCAGTGTTGTTGGTAACCTTGTGGTATGTAATGCCCCAGATCCTGCACTAGGCATGACACGGTGTAAGGTCTAGTTCACATTTCAGTGATTTGGTCAATGTTTGATCAGTGATCTCCACCATTGATTGTGAGCCAAAACCAGAAGTGGAGGCTACATAGAGATAAGGTATAAGGGGAAGATTGGCACCTGTTCTGTATTTTTGACCCGCATCTGATTTTAGTGTAGAGTCACTGATGAAAATCATTGACCACACACTGAACAATGAAGTAGAAACTAGACCTAAAAATTTGCCATAATGTTCCTCTGCCTCCTTGGCATTAATATTCACTGTGAGGACTTCTTAGTGCCTATTTATTAATTCAGTTCACAGCTCTAATCTCCCCATAAACATGCACATGTAATGGGAAGAGATTTATCACCCAGCACAAAGAATTAGGCATGTTGACTGTAAGGCCCCTTTCACACAAGCAACTTTTCCACGCGGGTGCAATGCGTGACGTGAACGCATAGCACCCGCACTGAATCCTGAGCCATTCATTTCAATGGGTCTGTGTATATGAGTGGTTTTTTTTTTCACGCATCAGTTCTGCGTTGCGTGAAAAACGCAGCATGTTCTATATTCTGCGTTTTTCACGCAGCCCTGGCCCCATAGAAGTGAATGGGGCTTCAGTGAAAAACGCATTGCATCCGGAAGCAAGTGCGGGTGCGATGCATTTTTCACTGATGATTGCTAAGAGATGTTGTTTGTAAACCTTCAGTTTTTTATCACGCGCGTGAAAAACGCATCAAAACGCATTGCACCCGCGCGGAAAAAACTGAACAACTGAAGGAAATTGCAGACAAAACTGACTGATCTTGCTTGCAAAATGGTGCAAGTTTCAATGAATGCACCCTGAACGCATCTGGAGCCAACTCGCGCGGGCGCAATGCGTGATGTGAACGCATTGCGCCCGCACTGATACCGGATCCATTCATTTCAATGGGTCTGTGTATATGAGCGTTGTTTTTCACACATCACTTGTGCATTGCATGAAAATCGCAGCATGTTCTATATTCTGCATTTTTCACGGCCCCATAAAAGTGAAGGGGGCTGCGTGATAAAGTGCGGATGCGATACGTTTTTCACTGAAGGTTGCTAAGAGATGTTGTTTGTAAACCTTCAGTGTTTTATCACACGCATGAAAAACGCATCAATGCGCATTTCACCTGCACAAAAGTAATTGAACCACAGAACGCAATCGCAGACAAAAATGACTGAACTTGCTTGTGAAATGGGTGTGAGTTTTCCTGAACGCACCCTGAACGTATCCGGACCTAATGCGTATCGTTCGTGTGCAAGAGGCCTAACAAGTAACATTTTCTTTTCGACATTTGCCATCATGGGTGTGAAGAGTTTCGAAACACATTTGTTTATCAGCAAATCATATTAAACAGTTATTCCCATCTTGCGATTTAGTATCTTTTAATCATGTGTTGCCCGCACCTTCTTTCTTTCCCCTGTTTGAAGGGTGGGCAGTACTCATCTGCCTGACTGACAGTTCAGATAAGGGGCTTAAAAATTGTGCTACTCTGAGATTTGTACCATGGCACAATTTTACTAATGCTATTATAATACATTTAGTATTAGAATGAAGCTTTGCACAAGTAAAGAACAAAACTCAAATAATGTACAGCAAAGTGTGTTAAGTTGGAACTAGTTATATCTATCTATTTAGTCATATCTATCCGTATCTCATATCTGTCTATCTACTCATCTACCTATAGAGTTGACCAAATTCATAAAATCTGGTCCAATTTGGCTAAGGCCTCATGCACACGACCATTGTGTGCATCCGCGGCCGTTGTTTCGTTTTTTTTCGCGGACCCATTGACTTTCAATGGGTCCGTGGAAAAATCTGAAAATGCACCGTTTGGCTTCCGCGTCCGTGATCCGTTTTTCCAGTCCGTGAAAAAAATAGGACCTGTCCTATTTTTTTTACGGACAACGGTTCACGGACCCATTCAAGTCAATAGGTCCGTGAAAAATCACGGATGCACACAAGATAGTCATCCGCGTCCGTGATCCGTGTCCGTGTCCGTTTTTCCTATAATTTTCAATGCAAACTTGACTTAGTTTTTTTTTTCACTTTTCATGTCCGTGGATCCTCCAAAAATCAAGGAAGACCCACGGAAGAAAAAACGGTCACGGATCACGGAACAACGGAAATCCGTTTTGCGGACCGCAAAAAAAAAACGGTCGTGTGCATGAGGCCTTAATCATTCATCCGATTTGATTTGGATCATAATAAATTCAACCCGAATCGAAAGTGCTCTGATTGCTTGGAAAAGTCTCTCTCTTTCCTCTCATCTTGATTCTCTTGAAATGATTCAAATAAAATTCTGGTTTATTGGAATCAAAACTTTTTGAAACATTTTGTATGAATTTCCAAGTTTTGGCTCTATCTATCCATCTATCTATCTAACTAACTTTCTATCTATCTATCTATCTATCCATCTATCTATCCATTGAGTGCCAACCAGCAGATCTGCTTTCCTTGCTGCAGGCTGCATATGTACATTTTCCCAGGGTGTCTGCTCTTCGTTTATCTCACATATTCACTGAGAACTCTCCTTATAACAGATGTGTCAGAGGCAATAGGTGCAATATATCAAGGTGCAGTGAAAACAAATAAGGCAAGGTCCATGAAGTTTTACACAACAAAGGTCAAAAATAACCAGCTCCGACTAAACAACACACAACACAAGGTTATAGGAGTTAATGGCAATAAGTAAATCATCACATAAGAGAAAACACAGGTAAGATGGAAAAGGAAATTTTAAAACATCCATAATAGTGTTAAAGTGATATGTAAGCTATCAGTATTCAAAGTCAATGCACTCAAGAAATCATGTATAATTATTAGTGTACATAACTACCTAAATTACATACTACAATAGCATTCACTGTGTCTCAATTATTTCTATGCGTGAAAACCTTTTTGTCGCTGTCTCATTTATATGCAGGAATTGAATGAATTCGGGAAAAAAATTTGACAGTAATAATTGCCGTGTTCAGAGAGACAAATGTCCTATACCAATAAATAATGAAGGCCATCGGGTGTAATGTATCGATGGTGTCACGATGTGTTTATATTGTACCACCAATTACAGAAGGAAAACACGTCACCAATAGGAAAAGTCACTGTAGTTGTGTTAATACAATCAAATCCTGAAATCAAGGTAATCATTTTTAAGTATTGTTTTAAAGAGGTTGTCCAGTAATTGAAAAGTAAATAATTAAAATGGTCAAAATGGAACAAAAAGTCAAAAGAGGTGATTCTCACTTCTCCGATCCCTCGATGCTCCCATTTTGACACTTCCTGGGTTCTCTGCCAGTCTCTACTTCCTGTTCCCTCTTGAGACACAGAGAAATACATGTAGCTGCTCAGACAATCACTGGCTGGCGCGGTGATCTGCCTCAGTCAGTGGTGATCTGCCTCAGTCAGTGGTGATCTGCCTCAGTCAGTGGTGATCTGCCTCATTTCCTGTGTGTTGAAAGAAGCCAGTAAGAGGAGACTGGCGGAGAACCTGGGAAGTGTCAGAATGGGAATGTTGTAGGACAGGTGAGTATTGCTAATGTCCGCAGTACATAACAGTATGCTTTATAACTCCCTGCCTGCCGCCGTTCTCTTAAAATAAAGACTTAAAAAATATGCTAATGAGCCTCTAGGTGCTATTAGGGCGTTGCTTCAGCACCTAGAGGCTCAGTCCCGTAGATCCCGCGCCTGCGCTGTCCCTTTTAGTATTCGGCGCAGTGAGTGAAGGACGCGCTCCTGCTGCCGGCTTCCTCACTGCGCCTGCGCCAAAGGAAGGAAGCCAGCAGCAGGAGTGCATCCTTCACTCACTGCGCCTGCGCCGAATACTAAACCGGACTGCGCAGGCGCGTGATTTACGGGACACTGAGGAGAACTCGAAAGTCAATCAACTGGACCTGGGTGTGCCAAAGGGTGCATATACCGAGCCACTAGGTGCTGAAGCAACGCCCTAATAGCACCTAGAGGCTCATTAGCATATTTTCAAAGTCTTTATTTTAAGAGAACGGCGGCAGGCAGGGAGTTATAAAGCCTCCTGTTATGTACTGCTGACATTAGCCTATCGCTAATGTCAGTCAGCTACATAACGTAATTTCTCATGACAGAAACCCTTTAAGAGAACTATAGTCAGCGTAAAGAACGGATTATGTAAAAAGACAGAAGGATATGAGCAAGCCTACATCCACAGAAGATCTGTGGTTAGTTCTCCAAGATGTTTGAAAAAACCTCCCTGCCGAGTTCCTTCAAAAACTGTGTGCAAGTGTACCTAGAAGAACCGATGCTGTTTTGAAGGCAAAGGGTGGTCACACCAAATATTAATTGGATTTACATTTCTCTTTTGTGCGTTCACGTTGCATTTTATTAATTGATAAAAATAAAACACAACGTAAAGCATTCTTACATTGCAGAATGTTTCCCACCCCTGCCTAAAACTTTTGCACAGTGCTGTATATATGCTAAGACCCAATCATTATTATTTTCCCTTATAACATGGTTATAAGGGAAAATAATAGCATTCTGAATACAGAATGCATAGGAAAATAGCGCTGGAGGGGTTAAAAAAAATAATAATAATTTAACTCACCTTAATCCACTTGATCGCGTATCCCGGCTTCTCTTCTGTCTTCTTTGCTGTGTGCAGGAAAAGGACCTGTGGTGACGTCACTCCGGTCATCACATGATCCATCATGGTAAAAGATCATGTGACGAACCATGTGATGACCGGAGTGACGTCACCACAGGTCCTTTTCCTGCACACAGCAAAGAAGACAGAAGAGAAGCCGGGCTGCGCGATCAAGTGGATTAAGATGAGTTAAATTATTATTTATTTTTTAACCCCTCCAGCGCTATTGTACTATGCATTCTGTATTCAGAATGCTATTATTTTCCCTTATAACCATGTTATAAGGGAAAATAATACAATCTACAGAACACCGATCCCAGGCCCGAACTTCTGTGAAGAAGTTCGGGTTTGGGTACCAAACATGCCGATTTTTCTCACGCGCATGCAAAACGCATTACAATGTTTTGCACTCGCGCTGAAAAATCGCACATGTTCCCGCAACGCACCCGCACGTTTTCCCGCAACGCCCGTGTGAAAGAGGCCTTATAGATGTTGTGATGAGCTCCAGAGTTGACTAGGATCACGGGTTAACTACTTGTGAAGCGATTGCAACAGATTAACCATGACTGTTCAGAAAACCATGTAATCGTAAGGTGGAGTAAATAAATGACCTAATTCAATAAAATATTTGTCCTCTGTGTTGACAGTTGAAGTCAATGTACAAAGCAGCCTCTTTATTTAGTGTGAACTTTAACCAGCGGCATTAACCCAATGCTCCCTGCATAATGCATTAACTCATTTGACTAAATGAGTTAGTCAAAATGTTGACCCACGTGAACTGACATTAATATTTCATAAATCCATTGATGCCGCTGGTAGCCCATTGTTACCGTGAAGGTATGTTTGTTAAATATTCATTTGTCAGTCTGCACACAGAATAGTTAATAATCCTAATGGATGGACTTGAAAGAAAATGTAACATCATAGGCAACAGAGTGATTGTCATTATTTATGATCTTGTACAGTGCAGATGTAGCAGAGGGGAAAATGTTATTGGTTTTACCTTATTCCATTTAAATTATTCTTTGTAATTATTGTAATTATTGTTTAATAATTCAGTCTCTGTAATGGAAGTTTCTGTACGGGCTGTTTTGGCAGAAGTAACTCAGCAATAGACACAATAGGTACCAGATGACTTGCGGAGGTCTGTCTTTTTATCTGGTATAGTGAAGGAGGACTGTTGACATACAGGCATTGATAAAAGAAAATCAACACTCAGTATTGCACTGACCTGCCAGAGTATCAGATGATCTTTTGGTGGGACCAGGCTCTGACACAACAATGAACTATTAAACTGAACTCATAAACTAGGGCTTTTATGGTCCACTAAAAAACTATTCAACTTTGAGCTGGACTATGGGTGAGGCAAGCAAAATACAGTGTGATGATGAATACTTTGGTTTTCATCCTCTAGTACGTAGATCTGGTGTAGATTTTCAAATCTGCATGCTTATTCTGCGGCAAAAATGTCATGTTCTGAGGAACCTCTGGTAGAACCAGGTTTTAATACAACAAGCATGCCTAACCAAAATGGGTGCCATGAGGTTCAATAAAGTGCACCTCAGTGTGTGGATCAGTTACTGCTGAAGCTCATCAGTTCTTTACATTATTGTACCAATTATCTATCACCCAAAATTAGTATTTCCCAACCAGGGATCCCTGGAACCCTTGGATTTCTTGGAATGGTTAAAGGGTTCCTCGGAACTTAGTAGCAGCAAGACCCATCATTTTTACCAGATGGGTGGCAAACTGACCCTATCTTGCTCAAAGATGTTTAGAAAAGCAGTCAACAAATATCAGCTAGAAAATATAGAGCTGGATAACAACTGGCTAAAGCTTTATCCAGCGTCTTGGAGGTTCCCCAGAAATAATAAAAAAAATTTCAGGGGTTTTCTCTAGTGATGAAAATTTGATTTGGCTGCTTTGCCAAATTTCACAAGGAAATTTGATTTATTACGAATTACTTCATCAAGAAGCGCATTCCATCGTATGTAGTGGGGGCAATGACAGGGAAAGGCGTTTGCACCGCCCACCGTCATTGAACCCCTCAGATGCTGCGTTCATCGCTGATCACAGAATCTGACATTTAAATTGAGGCCTTTCAGGGGTTAATCAGGGGTTAAAAAAAGACATAGCTCATTAATTTGCTCGCAGAGAGGCTGTCACAGCCATCTTGATTGAAGAAACCGGCAAAATCTTGCGAGATTTTGTGCAGTTTCTTCAATCAAGATAGGCGCGACGGCCTCTCCGCAAGCATATGAATGAGGTGAGTATGTTTTTTTGTTTTTTTTAACTGCCATTTCAGGAAAAAATTATTTGTTACCAAAAAGCACAAGGAAATTTGGCTTCATGGCGAATTGGATTTTTCCTGAAGTAAGGATGAAAGTCAATCTCATCTCTAGTTCTCCCACAGTAGTACTGTATGTTTAAGAATCACTTCACTAATTATATCATCTGGAGAACAGTGAAAGCAAAAAAGTTTACAATTTTACAAGTTTACCTAAATTCCTCTGTTTGCCCAAGCTACGCATTTCAGACACCAAGGAAATGAAATTGTATTCAACACAAAAATAAAAAGCGGTTGAGGAAGATATACCGTGAAAGTTTATCATGGATACTTTGTATCTATTTTGATGTTATGTATGACATGTAGCTGCTAGGATAACACAGACTTCAGGAAGTTGCATGCAGCCATTTCTGGTGCAGACATCACCTGTTCCTGTAACGCATACACATTAAACCCTTTCTTTGTACCGCATTATCTGCTACTGAAAGCTGATGCACAAAACCCATCTGTCAGCACGTTTCACCATTTTCCTGTATTATGTGAAGTTGAAGGTTGTGATAAGCCTTGATAAATCCCCTTATCATAATCCTGCAGAGTACAAAATTTAACTCCTCCCACCGAAACCTCACTAAACGTTAATATAATTGCATGAGATATCTATTGCAATAGAGTAATCGGATACCGCTCACAAACAAAATCTAGATACCTAGAGCAAAAGGAAGAATAAAAAGAAAAAGCGAGCCAAGCAAGAATCCTGCTTCCCCTAAGGACTATAGTACACCAAAATAATACAGGAATTCCATTATAGTAACCATTCACTTGCTACCACTAATCTAGTGCATATAGAAATGCATGAATCAGGAATATTTTATCCTACAATGCTTTGCTTCATGGTATAGTGGTCCTATAGGAGACTAAGGCTTTGTTCACATATGAGATGTGAACTCTGGCAGCCCGATCCATCAGTGGAAGAGACTTCTGGAGTTCACCTGATCCGACATAACCAGATAGGGCCACGCACCGCCAGATCCCCATTGACTACAATGACATCCAAATGAGAACAGGCTGCTGTTTGGCATTAATGCCAGCAATCAGCAGGACAAAAAGTGGTCCATGCAGAACTTTCTGTCGGTCCAAAATACATCATTTATGAAGGAAAGTTGCCGGATCCCCGTTGGATCTCATTGTTGTGAATGGGGATCCAGTGGTGCACGGCCCTATCTGGTTATGTCAGATACAGTGAACTACGTCAGTCAGTTTTTTTTGCTAGATCAGGCTGCAGAAGTTCGCATTGCATATGTGAACCTACCCTTAAAGGGGTTGTGCAGCCAGTTTATATTGATGACCTATCCTCAGAATAGCTCATCAATATCTGATCTGCGGGGATCCAACACCCGGCACCTCCGCCGATCAGCTGTTTGAAGAGGAGGCAACTGTCCATTCGAACTCTGCTTCCTCTTCATTACACTATGGGTCGTCCCTCCTGTAGCTGTGGTGCAGTGTAATTATAAGTACTCACTCCTTTGAAGTGCATGGAGTGAGTACTTGTAATAATGGACAGCGTAATGAAGAGGAAGCAATGCTCACATGGAGCACCACTGCATTTTCAAACAGCTGATCGGTGGGGGTCCTGGGAGTCGGACCCCCGCCGATCAGATATTGAAGACCTATCCTGAGGATAGATCATCAATGTTAACAGGCTGCAAAACCCCATTTAAGAAGATCTAACATTTGCAAAAAAAATGAAGGACTATCGTCCATGGGGTTTGGAGATATTGCCATTAAAAAATGACTCTCTACACCAGGTGACTTGCAAGTTCCTTTGCCACATAAGTCCGATTGCACATGGTTGAGCTGTATCCGAGAGCTAGTATGGTAGCACAGAGAGGTCTTGTAGTTCTGTTTTATGGAGCCATAGGAAATTGTTGGGCCAAGGTATGATGCCTCCAGACAGCACCGTATTACTGAAGTATTCTTCCCTAAAAGCAATTTTTTGGCATCTGGAGCTGTATGACACTCCATGACATACACAGGTACAGTGTGGCACCAGAGACTGCTATGGGTCACCATAATACGCAATGTGAATGAATCCTAATATACCAAAAAAGAGTAAATGGAGATATATATATCCTGGAATTGTTACTTATGTGATGTCCTATTTTACAAGTGTCAATGGAGAAATATACCCTGGAATTGTTACTTACTGTATGTGTGATGTCCTATTATTGAAGTGTGGGTTAATCAGTAGTGACCCTATACATTCTATATTCTAGTTGCTTTGGACACTTTTGCTATTACAATATTTTGAAAGTATTTTTTTTTTATATAACTTCTTCCCAATGCAGTGAGCTTGAAAATATTCCAGAAATGATATGTACTTGTTATGGATTTGTACAAAATGCACAATTACTATTTGGATGTGTGGATAAGTCACAGAGCGATTTCCCAGTGTTTTATGATATCTATCGGTGGATGGCGATATGTAGAACGCATTTGTATTCAGCTCTCAAGAAAGATCCAATATGATGACAATAAAAGCTACAACATGCTCAGGCAATAGGCTCACATAGGTGGGAAATAACTTGATATGAACATGCTCTGCCCCACTTTGTGCCATACTAAATCAACATTTCATTTTCATTCTGGTTTATTAATAGAGGTCCTTTGTAATGATATTTCTGATCTGCTCATAAAATGAACCTTGTTTTTTTACTTTGCTTGTGCATTTATTGAGCTGCAAAGATTGACATTCAGAAGAATAGAATAATCATAGACAGATGGATGGGATAGATAGATAGATAGATAGATAGATAGATAGATAGATAGATAGATAGATAGATAGATAGATAGATAGATAGATAGATAGATAGATAGATAGATGAATAAAAAGATAGATGTAGGGACAAAGATGAAGGATGGATGGATAATAGAGAGATAATAGTGAGAATGGAGGGAGGAATGGTAGATGGATAGAAAGAGATATATAGGGAAAGAGAGATGATGGATGGAGGGACAGACATATAATTAGATAGATAATAGTTGGATAGAAAGATAGATAGATAGATAATAGATAGATAGATAATAGATAGATAGATATGCTGAAGCAAAATACTCAAATAATATACCGTACATATCTACTATGTGTATGGTTTCTCCTCCTCTTGCTCCTCACCAGCAGTAGCAGGATCGATTTCCAGTATTGTCTTTTATACCCTGATTTGGTTATGTCTGCTGCTACCTGTCTATCTTCTGAATACTGAGTTTTTAACCTATGACAGGTAAATCCCATGAGATACATGCCTCACACAAGTTACGTAGGTTGGAATCTGACCCAGGACAACACCTGAATGGATGTTCTCCCCTTGTTTGCGTGGGCTTCCTCAAGATACTCTGGTTTCGTCCCATACTCCAAAAACATACTGATAGGGAACTTAGATTGTGAGCCCCGTTGGAGACAGCGTGATGACAATGTCTGTAAAGCGTGGTGTATACCTCCTGGTGGGTATTTGGATTAGCAATGTTGGGAAATGTAAATTCTTTACTGAACCTCCGGTCCATTTTCTGCTTGATGCTTCTATGTCATCTGTCTGCCCCTGATGGTTGGAGGAATTCCTTTCAGAAAAGACCATACCTTCTTTCATGGTTCATGGTGCAGATCATAGGCTAGATCAGGGGTTCATAGACTCCCTGCCCTATGTAGCCTACACAAACCCAAATGTTATTTCTTCATCTATTGGGCTCCCTATATAGAAATGTTTATCGACTATTAGCCATGGAAGAATGAGAGCAATGTAGAAAATAGAGATGACTGTTCAATGATGTTCACTTATACCAGAGCTGGAAGATCACATGGTATCTGCCCTTTACCCTGCTATAAATCATGTCTGTTTGTTGCATTTAAATATTTTAGACAAAATGGAATTATTTTGTTTTGAGCTCCGGAAATCATCCGAATAGACATTCTTATTTATTATCTTTTTATTACTACAGTGCTCCCTATTAACCTTTCATCTTCCTAACAGCAAGCTACAATGACAGATCCACAACTGCAGTTTTATTTCAGGCATGTTAAGAATTACTGAAATTACTGATGAATATTAACCATTGTCCTAGAGAACACTTTCACTGAATTTGTGCCAAATTTATTGCAACTTTTCATAAAAAAAAAAAAAGTATTTAGAATGGTATATGGAATCCACCTGCTATAGCCAATACAATATGATAGGCTGGTAAAAGCTACAGACAATTGTACAACACACCCAGTGTCCAAAATGCTAACAATCTTTTGAGGGCCACATTGATGTGTGCAATTTAGACTACCAGCAAGGTCTGAAATATTTTTTCCCCTTGATCTTCTAAGGACCAATTCACAGTTCAGTGAATCATAGGCATTCTCTGTGTTATCCAAGAACAGCACACATATTCCTTGTTTTTAAAGTGTTTATTGACACATCCTTGAAAAAAATGGAGACATGTACTACTTTGGGCTGTGATTTACACAAAACACGCCTACTGAAATCTATGGGTCCGTGGAAAGCACTGACAGAAAACAGACAGAAGGCATTGGTGGTTTTCAATGACCACTGGTAGAAGATGCCCTGGAAATCCCCTTTTTAGCCTAGCAATGCATATGCAATACGGATGACACATGGAGGGCAAAAAGTGAGTCCACAGACCAACAATAGGCCCTTCATGGACATCTTTACAAAAAGGGGTAGACTAAGAGGCCCTGGAGAAAAGCATTAAAATGGCCCTAATGTTGGAAGTGGGTCCAAATTGACAAAAGGTGGGTAAACAAAAGTAGATGGAGCCAATACATGTAGTACCATAGTGCAGCATGGAATACCATCCCACAGATTCAAATACCATGTGTAGTACAAAATACCTCCCTAGAAGCTGTCAATCTGTGGTGCCATCAATAGCTGCCACGTTTTGTACTCCTCCTCCAGTTGTCTCTAATGTAGATATGGAGCAGGGGAGCTTAGGAGGTAAGATGTGGGCCATAGCACCAAGTCTACCTTCAGCATGATGCCTGGAATTCTTCTAATAACGATCCCTATAGTTCCCCCAGTAGTATGTACCCAGGCAGCATCAATGAGGAGGGCTCAGGTGGCCTATGAGCATCAGCCCTCCGGGAAAATTCCTTGTAGGGTCTATGGCCAGTCCTCCCCTGTTCACAAATGAAACAGCGATCCTTTTGTCATGGACGTGGTCATGGACACGAATGCATAAATAAGAGCTTACTCATTCATAGCTGTTTAATCACATAGCACATTATATGAATCCTGCCGATTTAGTGCTAGATTATATAATTTTATTAAAATCAAAATAATACAATAGGTCAAAAAGTCAACCTCGGTTTCAAGATCCCAGGCATCAGTGCCCCTTCTCCGCCCTAAGTTCTGAACTTAAAGTGGTTGTTCAAAGTCATAAACAGCCCCCCCCATTCCTCACAGGGAATATACTTACCCTGCTCCCCGCTTCCTACGCCGCTCCTGGTCCCCGCACCGCCACTGCTGCTTCTCCCTGTACACGGATGTCGGGGGGAGCAGCCAATCACAGGCGGGGACGGGGCAAGCGTCCCTAACATCGCATCTGCCTGGTCCTGTGGTGATGATGATGATGTCATCACAGGTCCAAGCAGATGCTTATATCTAAACTGGGAACTACACTATTCTTTGTGCAGTTCCTTTACTAGGTATACAGGACCTATGATGACATCATCACAGATCCTTTAGCTTTCTCCACTAATGATAGGGATACTATAGTGGAGCTGGACACTACTGAGTATAATTAGGGATCGGGGACTTCCCTTCACTGCGAAGCCTATAGCAGTTGCGTGGTCTGCCTCAATTGGAGTTTATATCACTAATTGGGGCTCACCAGTGGTTGAAGCCCCAGCAAAAATGAAAAATGTATCTGAATTTACTCTTTATTGGACTCTTAAACCTGGTAAAAAAAGAGCACCTGGATCTGAATACTTTTGTAATTGCAAGTAATTAAAAGTGTAGTGTAGCCTCTGAGCTATTCAATATAATGTATCTGTATAATTCCACTTGCTGTTTGTTCTTTTCCTTATTTCTTGTCTACCTGACTGAGGTAGTCACAGGGGCTCCATTTAAATCTTCACCTGCCACCAGCCATATCTATTATTACAAGCAGTGTCAGTTAAAGGGAAAGAACTACAGCAGAAAGGACACCCCCCTGAGCTCCCAATCTGAAGAGAATCTTGCAGAACAATTGAAGCAATAAATGGGTAGATCTCTGGACCCATGTGAGGTACAGAGCCCATTCTAGCTTTCTTAGAAAGAGATCATGTACTAAATGATATTTCAGCTGGGGAAAGACATGTACAGCATGATCACTACTTCTCCAGCTGTGCCCCACTAAGAACTTGGGGGGCATCTCACCAGTAGGGCTTATCTCACAGTTGGAGAAGCCCTGAGCTATTACATATAAATCCTTTAAATCAGCGACAAGAAAATTCAGGAGTAAAAATGCCGGATCACTGTTCTAATTTAAACAGGTTTCGGTCTCTCACGTGATAACAAATAAATTGATGTCCTTTGTATGAACTGACACCTTGTCTCCATGTCCCTGGTGGGTATTTAAACAGCTATTAAAGCTTCCAAAAACCTAATCTAAATGAGCAGGTGTCAGTTTGGTGTTTAAGATAACATCCATATCATCGTAGACAGCCCCCGTGGATTACAGTAGCATTCATTAACAAATGTGTAGGATTCAAGGCTATGAACATATGAACTCAGGGTGTTATACTAGCCTACAGCTTTCCATTCATTGTTCTAGAAAATTAAACACAATATAAAAATGTCTATTAAAAAAAGGTATAAATTTAAAAAAAGCTGTTATACAAAGCACATAGTTATAGGAAGTACACTGCATATAATTGGACAGTATAGGTTACATAATTCCACGAAATACATATTGGCAATAAATCTTTTAGACAAGACTCTAAATTAAAGGTCAGGTTCCCAGGAACTGAATCCAACTTGGACATGTATTGTGGACATCTGTGTCCTTCATTTGAATAACATTTCCTAGAATTTGTTGGAACATAAGGACAAATTTGACCACAAGATACTGTACATTCTCCAATCTTCTTCATTGTTGTATGAAATACTCCCTTTTCCTCATATTATGCTGACATGGCACGTACTGACAAACAACTTTATTGAAAACATCCTCAGCTAGACCAGTCACAGGACATAGGAATCAAGCAATACAACTATATAAATATTCATTTATATGAAATATACATATAACCAGTAAATATATGGACCATAACTCTCACACATTAGAGAGATGATATTTCAATAGACAGAGAAGTAGCAATCCGGCGTGAAGGTAAGGTTTCCAAAAGAGAGCTTTAGAAAGCCAAGAGAAGTGCCCTAAATTGGCTCCTAAAGTGGTAGCGCATCTCCAATTAGATTTATTCTCCAAAGCCTTTAACGAGCATAGACTTTATTCTGTATAAATTGGTGAGGGAACGTTACATCTATGAGCTCACAAAGGTTGCAAATTGAGAAAGCAAAATGAAGGAATGATAATTGTGTTTCTACTTATGCAGTAAATGTGTTGATAAGGTATATTAAAGAAGGCCTGCCCGCTTTCCTGGCCTCTCCATTTTGGTATTTCTCTTAGGGCTCATTCACACGACATTGTCCATGTTGCGGTCTGCAAACCACAAATCTTCAAAATACGGACACCTTTCGAGGGCAACTTGGACACCCACAGATATCCATATCCATCAAATTCTGGCTTAACCACCAATTTTTTGCATTAAAGAAGATCCTATTTTCTAAAGGATATGCACACCTTTATAACCATTCAACGTGACTAAAATAACAATAAGGAAACTTTAATTTGCAATAACTTAGCAATTAGTCTAGATCAGAAAATATCCAGCCGTTCTTAGTCTACAGTTCCTATGCAAATCAATGTGTTTCCATGGTTAGGACTATAAGCAAAAGCTTTTAACATATCCCTACAGTATTTCTTTCTAACGTACATTTTGTAGGTTAGCATGTAGTATAGGACAGATCGAAGGGAATGTGACTGCAGGATCAGAACATACAGATTTTGGTCATTTTTCTCCAGGTGATGTTATGAATCTGTAGGAGCTACCAATCAGACTAATGACCCTTGGGTTAATAATTTTACACTTGTCTATTCATCAATTCGACATTTAACTGAATTAATGAGCACAACTCCAATTCCAAGTGGTTTTGATAGATAGCAAGTGACACTATTCTACAGTGTAATCAATGGGGACATCTTTGTTTGTTAGTTTTAGCACTTTTATATAATGAACCATTCAGGGTCCAAACAACTACAACAAAAGAGCAATCACGTTATAACACTGACACCATGACATGGAAATTGATCACATCCAACAAAACAATGGCCTCCTCTGCATACTGACTTAAAGATTAAGGAGTGCATACCCTATATATCTTTCTGGGCTCAAGGGAACCAACAAAACATTGGTATGGCATAAATTCATGAATTTATTTTTTTCTTCACATTGGTGATATCACATATAGCACCCATTTTATGCATTTTCAAGGCTTTCAACATTGGAGAATGTTGACTTCTTCACTTTTGGTTTCCAGTTGAAATAGAGCTAAAAGGTGCACTCAAGCTGTGACAGGGCTGGACGTGGACTGTGTGATCAGTTTTTTATGCTAAGGATACACCTCATATGGCAGTCATATTCTATTTTAGATTATATTATATATGAAGCGATGAGGTCATTGTGCGTAAGAATTAATTGAGCATTATAAAAAGGTATAGTGTATACATTGTGTTTGACAGTATATGATGGCACAATGTAAAGGCCATGTACACTTTTAGAGGCAATTTTTGTTATTCCATTTTGCTCATTTTTAAACTCATATTGGCCTTTATTAAAAAAATATTGAACCATTCTGGCACAAAGGATTAACTATTTTTCTAACTGTGTGACTGGTACTTTTACTTTCACTTCATCATCTTAGAAGCCTTATCTCTAAACTACTGAGAGGTAAACACTTATTTAAGCCACATTCTTATCAGTAAGATAAGAACTGAGATTTAATGGTTGCTTATAATGTCAGAGAGAAGAGAGAAGGAGCCTGTATGCTCCCCAGATGACGGAAAAGACAGAAAATCCACAGGCCGCTAGTAGAGCATCTCAGCTCTGTACACAAAAAAGGATTCCATTTTTTTTTTTAATAAAGACCAATTGAAAAAAATTAATAAATTGCTCAAAATAAGTGCAAGGCAATAATTAAAAAAAATTTCCCCAAAGGTGTACATAGCCTTTAAAGCTGTTATTTAGGTAAATGTACTAAAATCTAATTTGGCCAAAATACAGCACTACTATTTTGATGACTTAATGTATAGAGCGAAACATTTGACTCTTTTGGGATAATTATTTGTATACCATATGACATAAACCATATATCATATGACTACACAATATGATTGAGAGTGGTGTCAACAGAGCGTACCGCACAGGGCAACATGACCTAATAAACTCATTGGGGGAATTTAAGCCCTCTACACCAGTTTTCTGAGGAAGAAAAGCTTTGTCCAAAAAGGTGTGACTTTTCCCCAATTTACACCACAGTTGCCACTTTCATCAAAAATTTGTTGGACGTGGAAAGGAACTGGTAAAGCCTATGTGGCCTGACAAATTAAAGGGGTTGGCCACTTTCTGACTGCTGTTGACCAATGTGTATGTAGGATGAGTATTTGGCACTAATATAACTTTGTTGATATTCTGTGCTGTTTGCAACATTTTTATAAGCCATAGTTCCTTGTTAGGCAAATCTTCTGTGCAATCTGCATAGAGGTCCTGTCCATAAGATGGCCACTGATGGAGGGTCATGTGACCAGACACATCACTCAGGATCCTAGATTTTAAGACTGCACCTGCACTAAACTCCTAACAGTGGTCAACAGTAGCCAGAAAGTGGCCAACCCCTTTAAATATTGCTTTGTAAACTCCACCAGACATTTACTCCAGCTCCTAGATGCCATAGATTTTTATTCCTGGCACACAAACCTCTCGAAATGCAGCAAGTTGCATCTCTTAATAAATGTGTGCTTTATATTAATAAGAGTAACATAAGAAACACCAGCTTTTCATAAATTCCCCCCACTGTATGTTAGGATCACAAAAAATCCATTAAGCCGTTGGCTCTTTAAATAATGGAGGGCAGGATTCTAATGTGAATGCAGCCACATGGCATATAATCGCACATCATTGAAATTGATGCCATTTCTAAAGTAGGTTGGCCTTTTCGGTCAAATTAGGAGATAATTTTCAATACGAAGAGTGAAAAAATAAAATGTAGGAATGCTTATTTTTTCATTGACTACTCCTTTATACTACTGGATGGAATTTCTTTTTTTTTTTAAATCAGGAGTTGAACCTGCTGTATAAATGTTGATTTCTCTGCATGTTCTGCACCACTGTTACAAGAAAGTACAGATGGAATGAGGTGAAAAGAAATCTCTCTCTATACATCTCTATAATAGTGGAAGATGTGATGTTCTGGTCGGGAAGCAGCATTGTAGTGAGAAAATAGAGCGGGGAGGAAAGCAGAGCCAGAGTGAAATGTAACCTGTGAATTGATCACATCCTCCGCTGCTATCCTGGAACTCTATGAGATGCTATCTGCCATATAAAATGAGCTTGATGTTGCGGTGCTAAAAAAACATGCTCCGTGTTATCGCTTTGTGTTCAGCTTAATGCATTTATAATGTATATGTCCTGGGTTATTTTATTCACTCATAAGAAGATTTCATATGTAGCGGCATTAACATAACTCAGTCACTTGAGGTCAGCAAGCACTTTATACATTTTTAAGCAAATTGGACCAATCAACTTCAGCCAAATACCATTATTACCGGACACTGTAATAGACCTATTGAGTTAGCTTAGTGAGTTATATACAGTATACTGAGTGTTTAATCCCGAGCACTTAATGTCTTCTATGGCAGTAAATGCACTCTCGCTGTTTTCCAAGCTTGACATGGTGGGGGTGGTAAAGAAATGTGCTTAGCATGTGCCAATTTTCTACATTTATTTTATTTTTTTACTGCTGATGACTGATCAACGTCAAGCTTGGGCTGGAGGAAATTTAAATTCAAAGCAAACTCTCTGGTTTAACTTGCAGAGTTGTTCTTGTAATTTACTCTATGACATAGCCATAAAATATCCAAACAGTATTTAAAGACCTCATTCCCCTCATGTACAGGACAAGGGACACATGTGAGGAGGATAATATTGCCCTAAAGTAAGTTAACAAGATAATTAATGATGTTGAGGAGTCATTTAGCTATACATGATATCCTTTGAATTCCCCCCAAGTACTGTAAGATGGCCCAAATGATGTCCAACTTGTCTAAACAGCAGCTTATCTTTTTAAGGGCCCTTTAAATTGCCTGATTCTCTGGCAGATTATCGCTAAAGAGCTGGCACACAGATGCTCGTTAGCAATAATCTGCCTGTGTAAAGGTGCAGCCTTATGAAGCCTTATGAACAAACTAAATGCTCATTCATCTGGTAATAGGATCATTGGGGTGGATTTGTGGACACCTAAATCATTGTTTGCTCGCAGCAAATCATGCTGTCCAAACAATAATTCTGTATGGGGATGAGTGATGGCATTAGAGATCGCTCCTCTCCACACTGTGGAGGAGATAACTGCATGCAAATGCAGCTTTTTCCTCCACTATCGAGCAAGCGATTGTCAGGAAGGAATACTTCCTTCCAAACAAACGCTTGCTACATTGGGCCAGGCCATGAAAAGGGGTATTAAGTAATATTGGGCAAATGGGATCTTCTGGTCTCATGATTAGGGTTTGGGAGGGTAGTTTTGGGCAGAACCAGGGTGAAGAGTTGGAAGTGTAGTTGGGTACCTAGAGTGCCAGTGAGTTGTAGGCACAATTTAATTACAACTACTGTACAAACAATTGGGTAGTTTGATCAAGATGCTAATAATGCTGCATGTGTCGGGGTCTAAAGAACACTTCCTTTATAGTCTTCCTTGGGACAATTTTGGCCCATATTACAGCTATCATGTTAAGCTTCATAGACCAAAGATACGGGAAGCACTTTCTGAAAAACAAGCATAGCTATATGAGACAAAGGGGTACCAGCAACAAAGGATTCTAGGTGCTTTAAGGGACCAAGGGACCCTCTGTCACATAAGAAGGTAATGCATTATAAATGCCATATTTTAGGTGGAAGTCTTGATTCAGATTTTGCTTTAGTGCCCAAGCACAACAAGTTACTCCTTTGCTGAAAGATCTGCCCGGGGGTACTAAGAAGGTTTGGGGCTTTGAGGGCAATTCAGTGGATTCTATGGTAGGCCCTCTAATTCATATATGTCTGTCTGGATTAGGGGAGGACTGGCCATACAGGGAAAATTCCCTGTGGGCAGATGCCCGCAGCCCTCTTCACTGTCACCATTTGGGTACCTAGCAACCTGATGCTCTCAGGATTAATTATTGCTAGGAGAATCTGGTACTTATGCACCCGTTTGCTGTCCTCAAGATGGTGATATACAGTACAGACCAAAAGTTTGGACACTCCTTCTTATTCAAAGAGTTTTCTTTATTTTCATGACTATGAAAATTGTAGATTCACACTGAAGGCATCAAAACTATGAATTAACACATGTGGAATTATATACATAACAAACAAGTGTGAAACAACTGAAATATGTCATATTCTAGGTTCTTCAAAGTAGCCACCTTTTGCTTTGATTACTACTTTGCACACTCTTGGCATTCTCTTCATGAGCTTCAAGAGGTAGTCCCCTGAAATGGTTTTCACTTCACAGGTGTGCCCTGTCAGGTTTAATAAGTGGGATTTCTTGCCTTATAAATGGGGTTGGGACCATCAGTTGCGTTGAGGAGAAGTCAGGTGGATACACAGCTACACCTACTGAATAGACTGTTAGAATTTGTATTATGGCAAGAAAAAAGCAGCTAAGTAAAGAAAAACGAGTGGCCATCATTACTTTAAGAAATGAAGGTCAGTCAGCCGAAAAATTGGGAAAACTTTGAAAGTAAGGGCTATTTGACCATGAAGGAGAGTGATGGGGTGCTGCGCCAGATGACCTGGCCTCCACAGACACCGGACCTGAACCCAATCGAGATGGTTTGGGGTGAGCTGGACCGCAGAGTGAAGGCAAAAGGGCCAACAAGTGCTAAGCATCTCTGGGAACTCCTTCAAGACTGTTGGAAGACCATTTCAGGGGACTACCTCTTGAAGCTCATCAAGAGAATGCCAAGAGTGTGCAAAGCAGTAATCAAAGGAAAAGGTGGCTACTTTGAAGAACCTAGAATATGACATATTTTCAGTTGTTTCACACTTGTTTGTTATGTATATAATTCCACATGTGTTAATTCATAGTTTTGATGCCTTCATAGTCATGAAAATAAAGAAAACTCTTTGAATGAGAAGGTGTGTCCAAACTTTTGGTCTGTACTGTAATTGAATGCTAAGGAAAGGTCTCTGGATGACAGATTGCATGCAACAGTCATACAATGGTGAATATTGAGATGGTCTAACTTTTTTTTTGAAACCTGATTTGGTCATACAATTATAATTTAACAAAATTCCTCTTTAATAAAATCCCAGTTCGAGGTTTCAGAAATAATTCAATACATTTCTTTCAAACCCACCAGATTTATCCCCCTAACATTTTGCCCTCTATGATTTCGTGAAGACAGTGATTTTTTCATCCATCAGCAAAGCTGATCTCTTTATTAGCTAAAAGTTCTCCAGACCTGCTTCACAAACACAATAAATAATCAATCCCATGAAATATTATTAGTAGGTCCAGGGAGACTCTAAAGCTTTTCTTGTCAGGGTAAAAACTAAACTATTGAAGATGGAGACAGTCAAGCGTCATACAGCATTCATCACTCGCAAGGTAACTGCCGTTTTCAGGATTCACTCGGCCAGAAAATGAACAGCTGCCATTGTTGATCAAATAGAAAGAAAATACTCGTTCAGAAAAATAGCTTTCATTATTACCCCAAAAGAGATAAAAGAGAACGCTCGCTTAGTGTAAAAGATTGAGGATCTGTTCTTAAACCGCAGCTTACTATGCAAGGGGCACACAGGAGTTTCTTCTTAAAACTGGGGGCTGCGGATGATAATGGCCACTTCTCCCCACAGTACACAGTCAATTTTTCTGACGGAGGGATCAATACTCATTCAAGTGCGAGGATTACACAGAGAGTTGGGACTAACAATCGTGCTTCGTTATCTACATCTAATTGTTTCATTAGTAAAGCTTATCTGATAAACAGCTTTCTACCTAAAATTCGGTATTAACCATGTAATCTCCATCATCAGAAAATGGATGAGTACTTGACGAATTGTCCAACAGAATAGATAACGTAGAGTTGGCACTACCTAGACTCAGATAGGTGCCTCCATCCTGGGACTTGGGGTTCCACATGTCCCGATAGTGGTGCTACAAATCCATACAAGTATTCCAAATGAGAAAAGATAGATATCACAGCACTCATCATTCAAAAGGATTGCAGACTTTGTTGGCTTTTTATGCAGAATAAAAAAAAACGGGTGGATAACACCACACGTAAGTAGGTGACGCGTTAACAGACACTTCATCAAGCAAAATGAAACAGCCGTTGCCTACTAAGGCCAAGTTCACACTTCAGTTATTTGGTCAGTTATGTCCTTCAGTTATAATGAGCCAAGACCAGGCGCACGTCAAAAACACAAAGAAGGTGCAAATCTTTCAATTATATCTTATCTCTCTGTAGGCTTCACTACTTGTTTTGCATATGGATTGCAGGATAAAACTTACCAGGAAAGATTAAAGGACCTTAACATGTATAGCTTGGAAGAAAGACGAGACAGAGGGGATATGATAAAAACTTTTAAATACATAAAGGGAATCAACAAGGTAAAAGAGGAGAGAATATTTAAAAGAAGATAAACTGCTACAAGAGGACATAGTTTTACATTAGAGGGGCAAAGGTTTAAAAGTAATATCAGGAAGTATTACTTTACTGAGAGAGTAGTGGATGCATGGAATAGCCTTCCTGCAGAAGTGGTAGCTGCAAATACAGTGAAGGAGTTTAAGCATGCATGGGATAGGCATAAGGCCATCCTTCATATAAGATAGGGCCAGGGGCTATCCATAGTACTCAGTATATTGGGCAGACTAGATGGGCCAAATGGTTCTTATCTGCCGACACATTCTATGTTTCTATGTTTCTATGTTTTGGCTCACATAACTGGTGGAAATAACAGACCAAATATCTGAAGTGTGAACTCAGAATTTTCTAAAGGTACTTGGTATGCTTGGTATTGCAGCTCAGCCCCGTTCACTTCAATCAGGCTGAGCTGCAACTAGGCCATGTGGTCGATGTACAGCAATGTCACCGGCCTAGGAAGAGGCTGCCGTGTTCAAGGCCTTTCCTAACAGCTGATTAGCGGAAGTCCTGGGTGTTGCCCCCTCGCAGATCTGATACTGATGAGCTATCCTGAGGATAAGTCAAACATATGTTTTCCTGGAAACTCCTTTAAATTTAATTGAAAATATGTTTATGGCACAGATATAACAGTGCGGCTAATGACTGATGTGCTTGTTGCTAGGAAAGTTATTTACAGTGTTTTCTGCTTACATGGATATGTTCATTCATCTGAACTCGACTCATCTATTACCAGTAATTATATTTTTATGGCTTTGTTACTTAACTGTTATGAGTGCTATGGATTATTAGCTACAATTTTGTATGTGTCTGCCTATACGAGTCATGCTCTGTTACATTCTTAGAGATAAGCATGATGGCGCTGTGTAGTCTTATCCTAATGGGAGCACCGCTAGGCTCGACAATAATGGTCTGTCCCATTGCTTTAGTAGCATTGCAAACTGCCAATGTAATAAAGTAGGGCTTAATCCTCAAATTTAATTAGGTACTTAAATCATGGCACCCAGCCATCTAATGACACCCTGCTCACAGGCTACATTTGTATGCAAGTGCGCCCTCTCGAACACTAATAAAAACTAATATCCTATTGCAACCCAGCCTTGCCCCACATCCCTCACCGGAGTACATAAAGGTAAAAGATGGGGAATTGTTTGGCAGGTGCTTTTAAAGTAGTTGTGTCCCAAACCTTATTCTACATTTTTAAGGCTAATTTCACACTTCCGTTGTTGTTTTCCAGTATTGAGATCCGGCAGAGGACCTCAATACCGGAAAAATGTTTATGTTTAGTCCTTGTGCATTTAGAATGGGATGAGATCCGTTCCGGATGCATCAGGATGTCTTCCGTTCCGGCCGCAGTCCACTTTGTGACCATACAGAAAACTGCCGCAAGCTGCAGTTTTGTTTCCGGTCATAAAAACGGTTCCGGCACTGAAAACAATGTAAGTCAACCATGACAGATCTGTTTTTTATGGAGTCTAAAAAAACGCATCCATCACCCATTGACTTTCAATGTATTTAGTGACGGATCTGTTTATTTCTATTTTGATTTCACATAACCCCTAACGGAACGGATGCATCCTGATGGGCAAAATCAAAACGGCTGTTTAATTCTGGTATTGAGACCTCAATACCGTAATTTACAACGCAAGTGTGGACGTAGCCTTAACCAGCCCTCGGATCTAAATCCTTTTGTAATTGCATGTCATTAAAAATTTAGCATAGCCGCTGAGTTATTCAATGAAATCTCTCTGTATACATTTTACTTTTTGTCCGTTTCGCTGAGCTGGTAGAACCTGCTCAGTTTAAATCTTTAACTGCCTTTGGCGGCCATAGGTTCTGTTAGATGCTGTGGTAGTTACAGGGAGAGAGCTGCAGCCGAAAGGACACAACCCCTGAACTGTCAGGCTGGAAAGAATCTAGTAGAGCAAGAGGAGCAGTGAATGTGGAGATCTCTGGATCCATGTGAGGTACAGGGCTGGTTCTAGCTTTGTTATAAAGGCATTATCATGTGCTATATTAAGTCTGATTTAATTTTTTTTACATTAATAATGGCATAACCCTTTAATTGTCACATGGAAGAATAGAAGTAGTCGTTAAAAATGAATTTTTTTAAAATTTCTGTTTTAGAGGTACTATACAGTACTTTGACGATTGGTGACCGCCTTGTTCACTTCACGTAATGTGTACAATCAAACAGCTCCCATTACTCAGCCTCTAAATACAGCATCAGGGAGTAGCGTAGTGGTGCTAATTGCAGTGCTATATGCTAATAACTGAAATGTTTTTCTACAGAAAATACAGTATGTGTGTCGCCTACACAATCCTTCCTAATTGGCATCCCTTACTATAATTAATTCATACAGGAACTTTGTTGACAGGGAAGGTGGTGAAAATATGAAAAAAAAAAAGAAAGTCTGGATTTCCCCATCTCCGGAACATATGTTAGATGTGACAGAGTGCATTAGCATACATTATGCAAAAATAAAAGCTACTAAATAAAAGATTTCATGTATGAGCTGTTTTCATCTTCACAGGACTGTTATGTAAAGGCACAATTTTAGGTAAAATAGGAATCTAGGCCTCAACATTTTGGACATATTTTGTACAATAAAAGTTGACCCTTTCTTTTAGAGCAGAAGACTGGGACAATACGCTTGAGATGTGTGCAACTGCTCTTAGCAGCTTTTCCAATATTGAAAACTTGGTCCTTCAGGGTAAGGGCTCATTCAGACGGCCGTATGCTGTCCGCAAAAATGCGGATCCGTTTTTTGGTGGATTAGATGCTGTCCCATTCACTTCTATAGGTCCTTTTCTTCCATTGCACGGCTCAGCAAAACAAATGAAATATGTCCTATACTTGTCAGTGAAAATCAGGACATGGCCCCATTGAAGTCTATGGGTCAGCAAGAAAACGGAATACAATCCGTTTTTTTGTGGACATGCTGAAGTGTCCGCAAAAAAACGGATCTGCATGTTTGCGGACAGCATACGGCCGTCTGAATGAGCCGTTACTCAGGTGATGGTAGTTTGCAGGGTGTGGATTTGTATTCTTTGATCAGATCAGATAGCCAGCAATTGATGGATATACAATGTGCAAGCAAATATATACAGTCTAGGAGATCCTTCATTGGGGACTTAGGCTATATATTACAAACTATGGGACACATTTACTAAAGGGGTTGCTGCACTTCAGCAAGTGGTATGTATGACGTAGAGCAAGTTGATACAAGCCAATTGCTAAAATATTGTGATGGTCCATATCGCTTCCTTTGCTGGCTGGATTCATTTTTACATCACATTATACACTGCTCGTTTCTATGGTTTTGACCATAAGTGGTCGTGCTTTCACACTATAGGAAAAAAACGCCATCCTCTGTGGTGATTGGGACTGTGGGAGTACGCATAGGCCAGTGCTTTTTCCTATAGTGTGCAAGTACGACCACCGCTGTTGGATTGCAGGGGGCTCAAAACCACAGAAACGAGCAGTGTATAATGTGATGGAAAAATGAATCCAGCCAGCAAAGGAGGCAATATGGACAATCACAATACATTAGTAAGTGCCTTATATTAACTTTCTCTACATGATAAATGGCAATTGTTGAAGTGAGACAACTTCTTTTAGACTTACGATTTAGATGCTGATCTTAATTGTGATGGAACCGCTGGAGGAAGTGCCAAAGTTATGAGGAGGTGAAGGCCTCTACATAACTTTGTCATTTCCTCCAGTAGGATGTGTGACAATTTAAAATATATTTCAGCATCATTGCAGGCTTAGATTTAAGTTATTTTATATGCCAAAAACTGGCGTATAATGAATGAGACAGGCCTACTGGCCCGCCCTCTTCCCCACCCCTTGTTTTAGACCTCTCAAGAAACTGGCTTGCGGCAAAACCTGTGGCTGACATATCTCACAAAAGTGGCGTATATCAGTACGTAAATGGGCCCCCATGACTTTGGTGAACTGATCCTTTTTGGACGAACAATACTATAACAAAAATGAAAGACTATGAAACTGGTCAATTTTGGAGGCTTACGCATAATAAAATGAGATTTTATGCAATGCTAATTCTTCACTTGGACAAAGCTTTCAGGATTTTTCTATGACTTATTATTGCATTCTCTATAGCAACACCACTTTTAATCATAAGAAGCACTGCACAATGGGGTTTCAGAAGAGAAATGGAGAACATATGCTACACAAGGTCAGGTAAAATGAACAAACTCAAAAGACATCCACACAACCTGAGCGGTGAGATAAGAAGGATTCCTAAAGATTGGACAGGCAGAAGAGAACAAAAGGCTTAAGATAGGCATAAAAGGGAGGACAAAGTGACACAGGGGAGGAGGAAATATTCAGAAGGAGATGATTTTATGTTCAGTTCATATTCAAATTACATTTTTTAACCAGATGGTTGTTGACACCATTCCAAACAACCAAATAACCTACAAAGCTAAACTAATGCTTCAGGCTCTGAAATTGATTGGGAGCCTCTTTTCAATGAGAAAAAAGTGGGAGTCTCATACAGATACCAATCCTTTAGAGACGTTACACATCTATCATGTCCTGATAGAAAAGCACCTTCAAATGTCATGTTTAACAGTTGCTTAACTCCTTCTTTTTCATGTACATCAAACGCTTGCTCTATTGGTATAGGGTCCTCCAGCTCTAGTACAGATGATGTCTGCTTTGTTATTATAATTGCCTCTATTAGTATAGCTCTTTCACTAGATCCAAAATTTAGTATTGGTTTAGGTGCCTAGAATTACCACTAGGGGGAACATATACAGTAAGTTCTTATTAGATACAAGCCCTTTAAGAATGCAGATCCCATGGTGAATCTGAGATCACCCCAGATCCTGCTCCCAGAAGCCCCACCAAACAGTTGATTTTGCTGGGGAAAGCCATGGCCATTCAGATATTTGCCCTACAGCAACATTTCCAGTACTACAAAAAAAGTATTATTACTGTACATGGTGACCTTCATGATTGACCATGATGGGGCAACCAATTCATTACTACATGTCAAGTCTTCCCCAACAGGAAACATTCATACAGAGAAGATGTCTGTTCTGGCTAAAAGAGGGTGATCCCAAGCATGGAATCCCCATCCATGAAATCTAGATAGGAGCTGTCGTCATGGGACAACCCTTTAATGTAGATGAGTTGTATGTTAAACGGGTTCTCTGAACCTGATAATCTCTTTTTGAAATGAATCCAGCCCAGTCATCAGTTTATTGCCATAGGTCTGATTTCTAGAAACCCCTGTGATCAGTTGACATGTCTGGTAGCATTTATAGGAAGTCATAAATGTAGTTTTACATGGTGACCATTCAGAGGAATGGCTATTCATGTAATACTGAACATGGATTTGTCAGATACTTTGCTTTTCGATAAGGGCCCCTTCCTCATTATATCATCTTACCTGAATATTCCTATCTTCTAAAAAGGGGTGAAGATCCTGACAATAGAGCTTAAGGGGGAGGGGGGTTACAATTACAAAATTACAACCTTTCAGAAATAAAACCCAATTAGTGGTTTTAAGGCAATAAAAACTGTTGTAATAGGTTCATTGGATGTTCTGGTAAAGGAAATTTCATACAAGGTATCCAAATAAAGCCTGGTCCTAAAATTCAGATGCCGTACCTTTGTGTTTCCACATTAATTAGTATGGGCACTTTGAGCAGAAAGTCAATAATATTGTCTAACACAGCAATATGACCTTTGCGGTAAGCACTGAACCAGGGAAGAATTAGAATGGCTTACATCTGACAGCATGAGTACAACCTACTGACAACTTGTGATTCCTTGATACTGCTGACATGGTTGTAATGGTTGATGTTACAGTCTTCAGTTCTCTCCCTATCACAGCTCAAGGAGACATCTTCCTTTGCCAGGGGTGTGTACTTTTCAGGGGCTTCTGCTACACAGCTTCTAACAGTAGATATGGCTAGTGGAAGTTGAAGGATGGAAATGAGCATGTGCGACTGCCTTAGTACATTGATATGCACGTTACTATACAGATGAAACACTAGGGGGCACCATTATAATCAAATAAAGAGAATATCTCACAACTGACATATTTTTATAACAGAAAGGGAATTACAAATGCATCTAGAATTATATTAAAATAACATTTAATGGTGACACAACCCCTTTAAGGTATATTCAAATGTCATGTCCTGTGAGTCTCTAATGCTCAGTATAATGAATGTGTAGCAATCTCTATACACTCATTGACAAAAAATAAAAAATAACGCACCCAGACAGAAATGGATTGTTGCAAAACTTGGCATGCAGTTACCGGGTAAGTTTCCATCAGGTATGTAAATCACTACAGGTGTGGTCTGATTAGACACTGGGTCTTGCCACAAGAGGCCATAAAAGTTCTTCCCCCAATGCACTATAAAAAGGCTCTCAGAGGGTACTTTTTGATATTGTACCTCTTGGTTAGGGATTGTTGACTGCTAGACATGCTTCTACAACGCACTCGAAGACATTTTGCCCAGTCGATAGACTTGACAGGGGGCACATCATTGGACTGAGAAAAGCAGGATGGACATTTTGATGAATGGCTCACTGTCTAAGCTGCTCCTGACCTAACTGTAGATGTAGGGAGCAGTGGTTGCATGAAGGCACACATGCACAAATAAACAGGCTCTGGACAGCCCAGACAGAACACCAGTAGGGGGGATTGTTTGTACCACCAACAAGCACAAGCTGCTCCCAAAGTTTAATTGTTCACCATCCAGGCCCATGTGGCAGTTTCATTACACATCCCTATTTTTGCCTGGATCATTTCTAGGTGCTTAGCAGAAGACAATTTATTGTCACGGTGCCCATTCTCACCCACACACAGCAAGACCTTCCCAGGAATGTCTCTTCCAGAATGCAAAACTTCCTTGGCTTGCCCGGTCACAAAATTTATAATAAATTAAACATTCATTGGACCAGCTGGGACACCAGCTACAGAAACCTATGAGTGTGCGGAATCTACAGGTCCAGCTACAACATCTGTAGGCAAATGTCCTACAGGATACCATACAAAACCTGAATGTCTCCATACTAAACTGTATCTCATCTTGTATAAATTGTATAGTTTTCCCCAATAAACCAACTACCAGTCAGCTGCTTGAGGATGCTGCAGCTCTCCACTGAGTGTCGCAGCCTCATTGCAGCTTACCAAGCACAGGACCATTTGATAGTGGCTGTGCTTGGTATCGCAGCTCAGCCTCATTCACATGAAAAGCCTAAGCCATGTGACCGATGAACATGATGTTACATGTTCTAGGAAGAAGCCTAAGCTCTAACAGAGCACTGTGGTCTCTTCATACAGCAGTTCAGCAGGAGTGCCAAGAGTTCGACCCCTGTGGATCTCCCATTGGTGGCCTATACTGAGAATAGGCCATCAATATGAAAATGTAAAAAAACTCTCTTTAACTTAGCCAGGAAGAGTACCCTGGAGCATGCCACCATAGAATCGGTACAGGTTTTTTTTTTTTTTATTTCCCACTGATGAATACCCCACAGTACACAGAATTATAATGCAACCATAGGCACAAGGCCTAAATTCAGCAATATTTTTAGCACCAACAATATATTTACAATACACAGTTCCAATCAAAAAATTTCCATTTATAATTAAAGCACGGCATTGATGCTACAAAGTAAAGCTAATGAAGTGATATTTAGCGATATGAATCCAACTATAAAGTCCCTTGTAATTGTTTTAGCACATTCATAGATATCAGATGGTTTTCAAAGACAATATTTTTTTTCTTCTGTGTATTCATCATTTATCTCTTCCAGCAAAGCTAAATTACAGAGACACTGGAAGCTTGCTTATGAGAGCTATACCAAGAACATGTTCTGCTCAGGTGACACAGCAGTGGAAATATAATTAAAACCACCAAGATTCCCTACGGGTTTAATTTAATTTCCATTATTTGAAAAAGGACAGCCAAGATCGATGCACACTTAGGTTGAGGCATATTTTTTTTATTTCCTAAGGTCCCTTAGTAGGAGTTATTGTAAAAGAGTATGAGATTGTATGAGATTGTACGGCTTGGAATCTGGCCTGGCCTATGGGTGTTATATGTACTTTAAGGGAATGACACTATCACCTGCCATTTCAAAAGAAGCGTAAAAGCAAAGTTCTCATAAAAGGATTGGTCAATGTATGTCTTTGTCAGTGACTGTTATGATCGTATTATACCAATGAAATGTATCCTACACTGTTGGCTCCTCTTGCCTTGTTAGACATGCACATGGGAATTAAATTAATATTTCCTGTAAGGGTTAATCCGTCCAAGATAATCTCAGCTCTGTTTCCTCATTCTGGAAAACTATGCTTTACTAAATAAATAAAAAAGAAAATGAACTTGGGACTGAGATTCTTTTATATGAATATTTCTTAAAGAGGACCATTCACCACTTCTGACACTTACCTTTCAATAAATATTTGTATTCCCAGTAATATAATAATTATGGAGCTTTTCTTAGAACTGTTGTATGGGGAAGTTCCTTTGTCTAGAAATTAATGAATACATTTACTACTGGTTGTTCCCAGTTAGAGGGTGTATCCCTAAACACTGTCCAATCCTTGCTAACGGAGTCAGACAATGTAAGGTCCCACCTTTTTGCAAGTGAAATGACAATGCCCAGCTGGTAGTTTGCTCTTGACTTTTAGGAGAAATTAAAGAGGAACAGGAGAAATAAAAGTACTTATAAAAACAGGCATGTTAAGAGAACTGATAGGTTCACTTACCAAACCTGAGGCAGCAAAGGCCATTGTTATTTAGAGGCCCATGTTATTCTGAAAAAATCAGCTGTATCATAATAATTTATGATACAGAGAGTTCATAACTGATCACAGGGCTATTACAGTGTTTACACGTGGCGATCAGGTAGAGACTGAACGTCTCATAAACAGTGATGAGCGGCAGGGGCAATATTCGAATTTGCGATATTTTGTGAATATTTGGGTTAATATTCGTCATACATTCGCAAATTCGAGAATTTGTGATCTCCAGTCATTACTTTCTTGATTGCGAAAATCGGCAATCGGAAAATTCCCGATAAAAATTTGCAATGCGAAAATTATACGATCAACACTACTCCTAAAGTCAAAGATATTGCAGCCTTCTAATTGGCCCACAAGCAAGAAGCAGTGAGGGATCATGGGTACTGATGAAAAAAATCTAGAATATTTGCGATTATGAAGATATAGCACTATATTCTAGAATTCTCTAAATGCCAATATTCGCAATAAAAATTTGCGATCAACACTAATCATAAATTACTATACAGTCAGTTTGGGTCAGGGGAGCCACAGTTGGCCTCAGAGATGTGGCCGACACATGTACCATGCTACCCAAGCTAATCACAGTCATGTGCATGAGCCCTAAAACTACATACACTGATGAGGATAATTAACAAGTGACTGTCCATGCTACTTGCTAATTACTTACACTTATACGCTAGAGTGATGACACCAAGTATGACCTCTTAGAGTGATATTGGCTATGTCTGTAGTTCTTTACCTCAAAAAGGTCTGCATCCGAATCCAATGATATGAAGCTTAACAAGGTGTAAGATTGGTCCACCGGAGCACCAGAGGATTCTATGGTAGACCCAAGCTCTAATATAAAAGAGGGTCCCAATAGTCGAGAGGAAAAAAAAAAAACATTTGCAGCTGCTTTTGGAGGCAATTAATTGGCACTAGGGTCTATGTCTTAGATTCAAAACCTATTGATCAGATGAAAGTTGGGCCCAGGAATAATTTCCTCTGGTGGTCCTTAGGAACTCTAGTCATACCCTGGTGTACATGACAGTGACCAACCAATTGAGGTTTGGGAAAGATTTATGCTAATATGCAAAACAATATCATCCAGCATTGTAAGATATACTGTATAACCAATAAAGCAAGCCACTGTACATAGTTATCTAGTTGAAGATCCCCTATGAAAGTAATAATTTTGAAATGAAGAGACACTCGATGTGGGCATCACCTCTCTTAAATAACTTATGTCTGTGAAACTTGTCAAGATATCATTCTGGAGTCAGAAGAAAACATTGTGTCTTCGTATTATTCTGTGTAGCCTAATTATAAAAGTGAATAGCTTGGGGAGATTTTACCGACTATAGAGTGCCTTCACTGTTTGATAAATCTAGGCTGTTATATCCTTCCAGATTTATTCCTCTTTCCCTGTAGCACAGCAAACCATCTGAGAAAGGTGTGTTGCATAATAATATTTGGATGTGTTTGACAATCCAATACCACTGATTGATGGATTTTAATCAAAACAGAGAACTTGGCTCTTGGGATTTTCCCACTCCAAATGAAGCTGCTAAAGCAAATATTAAAGTTTTTATGTCCTTTGAATCAAGGAGAGTTATGCCATCTTTGAGGGGAGTATAAGAATCAAGATCTGCTTGATGAATCTGTAAGACAGCACGCAGGTTTGTTCAGGCATCGCATATGTACGCATGATACAGTAGCTCTTGCATATAGAACTTAATGTCATTCATTGCATTGTACAGTAGTATAGCCTGGTAACCCTAAACACTGATGAGCGTGAATTCAAAAGAAAACACAACTTTGTTTTTAAGAGGATATGTTCATTATTTTCTGTTCTTTTGTGCATTGCTCATATTACAGTGGCTATTTCAGGACATGCAGGCCCCAACTATGCCCTATGGAAGTATGCATAGAAATGGTAGGACCGCTGAACTCTTATTAGAGGGGATTTCTGGGAGTAGAATATTGATGACCTATCCTCAGGACTTCTAAGTGCTGCAGCCTCTTTCTAGGCCAGTGAAGCTTCACGTTCATCAGTCACATGGCCTAGGTGCAATTCAGTCCCATTCAAGTGAATGGGTATGAGGTGCAATACCAAGCACATCCACTATACAATCAATGGCACTGTGTTTTCTATGAGGAGGCAACATCATCTACCTGACTGCATCTCTTCAAACAGCTGACCGGTGTTGGTGGTAGTGCTAGGTGTCAGAAAACCACAGTTCAGATACTGATGACCTAGCCTGAGTCAAAAGTGCTTTGATTGCCCTAAAAAGCTGTGGATGAAATTCTGGTCTTTTTCTCTTTCTCTCCTCTTTCTCCCTCTATCTCTCTTTCTCTCTCTATCTCTTTCTCTCTCTACCTATTTCTCTCAATCTCTCACATTCCCTCACTCATTATCTGCCTCTCTCTAAAACTTCTACTTAATTGAATCACCTAAAATTCAGATTTTGTAGAATCAAAATTTTGGGGGGAAAAACTGGTCAAAGTCCAATTCTATAGAATGGATTTATCTCTAGTGTTGGATTTGAACACGGTGCCCAAACCGCATGTTCTCAAAGAAGATAAGCAACTGCCAGAGGTGCCTGGCAGGGGTTTATTTGCATCTCCCCACTCAGAACACAAGCATGCTTGGCAGAGGTGAGCATACAAGCGTACAGGATGTTGGGAGATAGAGCTTTTGGCTGATTGCTGTCTAAAGTGTATGACCAGCTTTATTTTGAGAAACTTACGAAACGTACAATAACATAGTTACTTATAGTAATAAGCTTTACTTAACCGAACAATAGATAATGTCTCAAGGACAGCTTGATTGAGCAAATTAGTATCTCTCAAATTTGAATCTGGTTGTAAAACTATAAATGTTGTGTTGTCATAATTAAGAAAAATAATCCATTTATATGTGTGCAACTACCATGTCATCTGGCTGCTTAAACTCCCTAAAGCCATGGAGATACAATCATTATTAAGATTTTTTGAAGATTGAATCCTTTTATGGTTTAATATTATGGCAGTTTTAGCACATAATGACACATTTAACAGATATATTAAAGCAAAAGTTCAGAATATTAGCTAAGCTTTACTGCAGTGTGGGTGTCCAGATCCTCCATTAAATAGCAGATAGCTGATCGTTTAAAAGAATTAAAAGCAATATTATGTGTTAACTCTGGGGCAGTTTATCTTGTTAACATCTGATTAACTGAAGGATTTCACCTTGGATTTTCCTTACAGCAATTTTCCACGAATTATTCTAGGATAGAATTGCTGCTTAACCATTTTAATGTTGGGTTTATTATGTGTTATGTGCTCTTGATTGCTTTAATTGAGGTGTAAAACCTAAAGATTCAAATTGAGATGAGTTCACTTCTTCAGTCTTTGTTAAGCAAGTGTTTCTTTTTAATGATTTTGCTAAAAGCCCCTTTACCTGGCCAGATGTAGCAAATGATTATCGAGAGGGATAGGGTTCCTTCCTGACAATTGCCTGATCTACAGTGGAGGAGACCTCTACATTTACATGGAGCAATCTCCTCCTCAGTATGGGGCAGAGAGATCTCTAATAAGATGGGTTATCCCCATACAGTTGTTTGTTGGCAGCAGAATGATATTTAGACACCATGGGTTGCTGCCGGCAAATGATGATTTAGGTCACCACACCAACGATCTGTTGCCCAATGAACAACCATTTCGCTCATGCTTCAGGTAATCTGTTGCACCTTTACACAGGCAGATTATTCCTAATTAGCGTCCGTATGAACGCTTGTTAGTGATAATCTGCCTGAACATCTTAGGAGCCACAGAACACGCTGGGGAAATCAGTGGAAATGTGGTTTATGCTTTTATTTTCTATCAGAAAACTGGCACAAAGCCATCATCTAGGGCCATCTACTAATCTAACTTCTACCAATACAACCTCTGCTGCAGAGGATTCTGACTCAAAGATAGGCCTCAAAAATCAACAGAAGACAACCACATTTGGTACTGACTTTGGAGCCATCCACTGAGCTGGTTTAGATATGGTCTCACTGCTTGTGGGATGATAAAAAAATATATATTATGATGCAATTTAAAGGGGATTTTCATATATTGGGTATGGATAGATCATGGACCTTACAATCATATCCTATGGTGGGCGCAAGGAGCCAAACAAAATTTGACATTGCTCTGCGGCAGTGCTATTTAATAAGAGCTAATCAGACCATTTTAGCCCTCACATTAAAACATATTGTCCCGGAGAAACACATAGGACATGTCTTCCATAAGAATGCAGTGATTTGTGCATCTTATTATATTAAATAGGGCAGTTGGTATGCACAGCATCATGATGTGAGAGGGAAAATCAAGGCAAGCAGAACACAAGAGAATGAAATTTTAATTGATATGAGCTTCTTTCTAAATTGGTATGGTGAAATAGTGGTCTCAGATCCATCACTATATGGAATTTAGGGAGTCATTCCCACAGGCCCTGTAGTCGGCAGACATAGGTTCAACTAGTCTTATGGAGTAAAGTCACAAGTCTTTAATAAAAATGTATATTAATTTTACCATTAGTATTAAAATGCATAGGGATTTGTATCCATGGTCCATCTGTTTTACAAATTGAATGCCAGTATACATCAGAGAAATAGGTGAGTGGGTCGGGGGCAGGTAATAACAATAAAATAAAAATATATCATTTAGGCTCTTCTCAGTCAAATTCAGACAGCTTAGAATTAACCTAGATTTGTCAAATTTATTACAGTGGTTAATGCTGTATAATAAATTTGGAGCATCTCGCTAGACTTAGGTTGTAATATGTCAAAAGTGGAGAGATTTTGTGTGTTTTGTCGAGGAAGTAGACATTTCCACCAAATTTCTGACATATTTGAGCCATTTTAGGATAGTTTGAGCCATTTTCGGCAGTTTACATTTGAAAACACCAAATGGTTCGTTCCAGATTTTAGTTCAGATGCTACAACATTTATAAAAATGAACAATCGTTAATCGCTAATTATTTAAAATAAAGAAATATATATTTTTTTCACGTTAGTGCCATGGCATCTTAATGGCTAATCCGCTTCCGATTAAACCTTAAGTTTCCGTCGCTTTGTACACCACCAGGGGATTTGAATAACTTGTGAATTTTTGCGGATTTTTTTAAAAAGAGTTGCAATTATAAATCTGGCTAAATATGTAGCTCCACATATTTAGCCAGATTTATAATTGCAACTCTTTTTTAAAAAATGCCGCAAAAAGTCACAAGTTATTCCAATCCCCTGGTGGTGTACAAAGCGACGGAAACTTAAGGTTTAATCGGAAGCGGATTAGCCATTAAGATGCCATGGCACTAACGTGAAAAAAAAAAATATTCCTTTATTTTAAATAATTAGCCACAGTATAAAATTAACGATTGTTCATTTTTCTAAATGTTGTAGCATCTGAACTAAAATGTGGAACGAACCATTTGGTGTTTTCAAACACATGCAAAAAAAATTCAATGACTAATCAAGTGGAAACATGAGAACAGCTGTGTATAGTCTGATCAGGCCTTGAAGTGATTTAGCTCTTAAAAGTCAGCAGACTGACAAACTCTTCTAGGAGGAAAGAGTTGCTGATATTCAAATTCTGTGTCTTCAAAGGAAGAACAAATTGGTTGGGAATGAATATACGGCACACTATAATATCCAAAACGTATTCATTCAGAACTTTCTATGGCTGCTGAGCTGGAGGGGCTTACAATTGGACACAGATCTGAGGTTGTCTAGACATCGCTGTAGTCATGTTAACTGGATTTACCATACTGTAAACAAAGGCTTCCATCATAACTAGAGATGATGGAATTTCTTAAAATTTGTTTCAGGTCCAATTCTTGTGATTCGATTGAGGTCTCGAAAGTACTTAGCATGCCTTGAAAAGTCTCTGTATCACTTTATGTGCAAAAAAAATCTCCTGAATTGAATCTCAAGAAATTTGGATTCTAACTAATCCAAATTTTTGGAAAAATTCTGGCCTGTTTATTAAAGGTGTTGTTTCATATGCCCTATTTGGCCATATGTACATCATAGCAAATCATATCTTGCATGAATGAGCTGAATCTTCAAGAGTGAAAGCTGCTCTTTATGATGATTGACCTCCAGCCTGGATCATAGAGGAAGTCTAAAGTATTGGACCACATTTTTATCATGTTCAAATGCACTATTAGGAAGGAAGCTGTGCTCATGAAACAACCCCTTTAAAGAATAATAGTGATAATAACAGTAAGTCTGACATTGATTTTATTTTTTTTATTTTTTTGTATTGTACAGGTTGTTACAGAGTTTTTTTACTTTGCTTTTTTTTCAAAAACTGAAACGTTATTTTTTTGCTGTTTACTTGTCCTGCTAGGCGGCTGAATATGGCACCATCTGATTACATTTATATAATAGATTGCAGTACTTCTATATTGCAGGATATTATGTCTGTCAGAGTTTTTGCTTCTGGCCAGGTCCAATAGTTATATGCATATGACAGACATGGAGGCCATTTTTAAGCCCCTTAATGCCATGTCCTAAACACACCATGATGTAAAGGGGGCACCGATGGGCTTACATAGGGAAACTCCGCTTTTATGCCTGCACTACCATTGAAGTGTAATTGTACAACTGTTCACAGGAACTACATATGTAGCCAGCACCAAAATCAGTGGGATAGTGCGTAATCATGGGAAGTCAGGACATTGGCATTCAGATAACATGGTTGGCTGGTCCCACTGAATTTGGTGTGTTTGGATAACATTCATTTAATATTTATATTCATTTTTTCCCTACATTCATGCTAATCGAAGAGGATCCTGAGGGATGTTCCTTCTGAGTTGGAAATAAATGGGTTAAACAACATTCTAAAGCTTCATTCACATCAACATTATTATTACAGAGAACAGCCTGCCAGAACTCTGAATCCGGCATAGCAGGATGTTACCGTAATGTTCATTGACTATAATGGGAACCGGCAGAGATCCAGCCACTACCTAAATATGCCGGGATTCGATGGGGAAAAAAATGCTGCAAGCAAAGTTTTTTGACAAGCATATTTGCGGGGTAGCGCCCGGATCTCTGCTGGATCTCATTATAGTTAATGGGGATGGCAGACATTGTGGTAACATCTGGCCATGCTGGATCCAGAGAGTCCAGCAGGATCTTCTCTGCTGGAACAGCCTGCAGGAGAACTATGATACTAGTGTGAAACTAGTCTAACATGAGTCCATTAACTCCTCTACCTGTCTTCATGGTGATTAATTTTTAACTCTATCTATTCCAGAGTGCATAGCTAAGAAATAACAGTGATCTCGAGCACCTGCAAAGTAAGGCAAAAAACAGCAAGTTTATCTTCTCCAGGGGCGTATCTATAGGGGGTGCAGAGGTAGCAGTCGCTACTGGACTAAACAGCCTGAGGGGGCCCAAAGACCCTTGTGCTACATAAGAAGACACTGGTATCATAGAAAGTCCATGCTGGTCAAGTTACACCTCTGGCTGCAGGGAAGGGGTTAAGTCAAGAATTTAGCATGGAAGGGAGTGCCGTTTAAATGTTTGCCTCAGGCAGCACGAAGGCAATGTGATTATATGCCCCCGGTCCCTAAGCACTATAGGAAGGGAGCCAAAGCATCAGGGCCCATGAGCCTTTAGCTATACCCCTGATCTTCTCGGTATCTTTAGTACAAAACCACATTTGAAATGATCCAGGGAACATTTTAGTTTAGACGGTCTTTAAAACTTGCTGAGCTAAACTTATTTTCAGAAACACTTCATATTCAGTGAGAAGATTTCCACAGTAGGCGAATATTCACGTTTAAGCTAAGGTGCAATAACCTAATTTTGCTGAAAAGATAACAAGTGGTAACATATTATGCTGTGATTACTTTTACCACATGTAAAATATTCCTTTCATATATAATAAGGTAAGGAAATAACACCACACATTCACATTCTGCAACACCTAAGGGAACTTCAATTAAAGATTACAATAAAAATATTACTTTGTAGTAAAATGCTCATGCATTTTATTACTGCTATATCTTAAAGAACAAAGAACAGTACCATCTGTACATCTCGGCTTACAGATGAATAGTGTCCCTGGGCACTTACCAATGAGACAAAAACACCTTCAGGGTACACAAAAGACACACGGTAAACATCCAGTGCTGCAATTGTATCAATACCACTATAACTTTGGCAGGAATATTTAATATTCCTTTCCATTTTTTAAAGATACAGAAATGGCATAAAACAGTGGGCAGACACAAGCTCACAAAGCCAAGGGCCTCATGGCAATGTTGGTAACAAGTTTAAGGAAGGTTAGTTAGGGGGGCTTTCTAGACTGTAGATATACACTTTGGACTTCCTCTGCAGATACAGTCCCAGAAACGCAAAATTTAAAGATACAGATGCAGCCGAGCTAAATTGCTGGTTGACGCGTTAGGTAAAGAATGGCAAGCAAAAGATAACAGACTTTTCAATTTCAATGTACCTCTTGTCTTGATATGACATGTCATAACGGTATAGAAGATACTTAAAACAACTCCAAACAAATGTTCTTCATCTCCTCATTTTCATTGATCCTATTTTTTGTCATGTTACGATTAAAATTGTGAAATATATAAAGAAATCTTATTGTGTTCAAGGAGCCATATCCTTTAAGTGTCCTGTGTCTGGCTGTAAGCCAACTGGCTGGAGCAGAACCTTTCCCCTTCTGCTCTCTCTATAGTAAGATGAAAAGCTTACTAAATCCCACCCATCATCTTGGGTTTGCATTTCTTTAAAATGGTTCCCAAGATTTTAATACTGATAATCTACCCTCAGGATAGGTCATCAATATCTGATCGATGAAGATCTGATCGATGAAGATCTGACTCACGCCACCCATGCTGATAATCTGTGTGAAGAGGCCACGATGCTCCAGTGAGTGCCTTTGCCTCTTCCTAAGCAAGTCCTGTCACGTTGGTCACATGACCTAGGCATATCTCAGTCCTATTTAAGTGAATGGGCCTGGGCTGCAATGAAAATCATAGCCTCTACCCAATGGACGGTGCTGTGCTTGGTAATCTGCGAGGAGAACTTGGCGCTCACTGGAGCGCTGCTGCCTCCTCAAACAGCTGACTGGCCGATCTGATTTATTGAAAATCTACCTTGAGGATGGGTTCTCAGTACTAGAATACAGGTAAAACACTTTGTTGCCATGGGAATTTGATCAACGTATACAGGGTCTTTAGCAGGACAATAATCTGAGGCTGGACTCTTTCTAATTACCATTTTCAATTGGCATTCAATCAGACTGGTCATCCAATTATTTATCTAAGGTCAAGTTTACATTTCAGTTATTTGTTCAGTTATTTCTAGACACGAGCGAAGTTTTGAAAAATTTGATTCGGCAACTTTGGTGAAGTTCACCAAGAAATTTGATTAGTTCCGAATGAGTTTGTCACAAATCTCTATAAATCAGGTATACTCAGGCCATTTTGACTCAGGCCACTATGGCTACATGGAGCGGCCGTGCTGTAACCGGGTTGTGGCCATGCTGCAGTGAAGAATAATGAAGATTGCACTGTATAGTTGTTTTTCATTGTTAATGGCCACGTGGCACCTTTAATGCACCTTTAAACAGGGGCTGTTACTGGAAAGGGGTTTGGCTGGTTAGGTGGGGGTAAAATATGCATATTATTGCTG
This sequence comes from Bufo bufo, assembly GCF_905171765.1. Classification (NCBI taxonomy): domain Eukaryota; kingdom Metazoa; phylum Chordata; class Amphibia; order Anura; family Bufonidae; genus Bufo; species Bufo bufo. The sequence continues at coordinate 560,847,774 of NC_053392.1, read as the reverse complement.
TTCTGTCCTGTAATCTCCTTAGGGTTATTTAATAGTAAACACAGAATTTTAATCAGCTCTGGAATACCCACTTCTTCAACCCCAGTGCTCTCCTGCCCTACAGTTGGGAGCTCTTCTTCTGCCATCTGCTTTTCCATATCATCTAATATCGATGAGACTATGCCATCAGGAACATCCAGCTCCTCCTCTCTCTGAATGTTGTTGACTTTTCTAGGACATGGAGACTTTAAAGGATGATTTGGAAGAAGTAAAGGCAGCAAAAAATGAGGCTGGTCATCATAAAGACCTGGCCCCCTAAGGGGTGCAGACTGATTAATTGGCACGCTTATTAGTATTAAATTACACATTTTAACACATCTTAATTTATAACTGATGTAGGAATAAGTAAGTGTAGGAATAAATAAATGAAACTGATGCAGAACAAGTCTCCCTGCACTCTCCCTCTCGATTATTCTTCTATGAATAATTTTAAGCAACACTGTGCCTAGTGCATGAGCACGTGCCACGTCTTTCCCTGTGCTCAGCTCACAAGTTAATGGTGGAGACCTTGGAGGATGAGGGTTTAATAGAGTTGTGACATCACAGGGGATGGCTATCTGCGAATTGGCTGGCTTTTCCTAAACTTTGGAACAAATTCCTCTTCAAATGCTTAGACTCGCTCAACACTAATTATTTCCATCAGTTATTGTGAGCCAAAACCAGGCGCAGTTCAAAAACTCAGAATAGGTGCAAATCAAATAATTTCACCTTATCTCTGAGTAGCTTCACTACTGGTTTTGGCTCACAATAACTGACGGAAATAACTGACCAAATAACTGAAGTGTGAACTTGGCCTTAGTAACGGCTTAGGCTACTTTCACACTAGCGTTTCCAATTCCGCTATTGAGATCCATTATAGGACCTCAAAAGCGGAAGAAAACGCTTCAGTTTTGTCCCCATTCACTGTCAATGGGGACAAAACTGAACTGAACGAAACAGAATGCACTAAAATGCATTCCATTCCATTTGGTTGTGCTCCCATCGCGGACAGAATAATGCTGCAAGCAGCGTTTTTCTGTCCGCGATGTGGTGCAGAGCAAGACAGATCTATTTTGACACACAATGTAATTCAATGGGGACGGATCCGTTTTCTCTGACACAATAGAAAACGGATATGTCCCCCATTGACTTTCAATGGTGTTCATGACGGATCCTTCATGGCCATATAAGACATAATACAACCGGATCCGTTCATGACGGATGCATGCAGTTGTAATACTGTAGCGGAAGCATTTTTGAAAATCCATGACGGTTCCGCAAAAAATGCTAGTGTGAAAGTAGCCTTAGGCAGATGATAATGACTGAAAAGATTTAATTTATTGTACTAGCCCTGTATCTAAAAACCTTGGCCACAACACCGTAGTTTGTAGGCATCCCCTTGGTAACCAGTACCCAGGGCAAATTGATTCCTAAATGTATACGTGTCTATAGACACTCATTTGCTGCCAAAAAAGTTCCTCATATTCTCCCTTAGAAGCAAGGCACTGAGTAGAGAATACTTCCATAAGAGGCTCTACACATCTTGTTTTTGCTATACATGAAGCAGATACAGTACATTTGTAAGCAGAAAAAAACATATAGAAACGTATGGCTTGACGTACCCATAGACTATAATTGGCAAAACATAGTTTAAAAGTGCATAATTTTGACTCTCTGTCACTGTTTACGTTTCTGTACTCTTTTCATTTTTTTTTCAGGACAGAATAACGCAAAAAAAAAGGATAGAAATTATACTTTTTTTTATATTGCCTTGAATGGAAATTGGATAGAAACGTAAAGCGTATTCATTAAACATATCAGTTTTTATCCAGATACTCCTAACTTCCTTTGATACACTTCAAGTCTTTATTTCAAAATAGAAAGGGTTCCCAAAAACGTATGCTTTTTAAAAAAAAAATGGACACAAGCGTATTGAAACATATGCACATCTGTCCAATGTACAGTATATGTTAAAAAAAAAAAGGGATAGATAACTACAAAAGTGCATAGGTTTGTGTACGTTTTTATTTTTGCTGTATGTCTAAACGCATCCGCTTGACGTACAGCAAAGACGAGATGTGAAAAGCCCCTAACGTGTCGTGTGGTGGAAAGCGTCATGATGATTTCTGGGGATTCTCAGGCAATGTAATAGATTAAGCTATGGACATTGTGCTAGGGATCGATTTCATTTACGTTCTGAATACATGAGGTCTAACACGTTGGCTAAGAATTTCCATTCAGGCAATTTAATGTAATCATTTTCCATCATGGGAATGTATTGTCACATGTATGTCCTCTATTCCCTGCTGATAGGGGAAACATTGTTCTGTCTGTTATTATAGATTGCTGGCCTTAGCTTTCACTATACACAATACTTAAATCTGTTTAATTCAGATACATATACAGGTGAAACTCGGAAAATTTGAATATTGTTCAAAAGTCCATTTATTTCAGTAATGCAATTTAAAAGGAATTGCATTAATGCAGCTTAGAATTGGAATTTTGTGAAAAGGTTCGATATTCTAGGCTCAAAGTGTCACACTTTAGTCAGCTAATTAATCCATACCCCCTGAGCAAAGGGGACCTCAAAATTGTGACTTTGGGGTTTCATAAACTGTAAGCCATAATCATCCAAATTGTAACAAATAAAGGCTTGAAATATCTCGCTTTGCATCTAATGAGTCTCTCATATATTAATTTCACCTTTTAAGTTGCATTACTGAAATAAAAGAACTTTGCACGATATTCAAATTTTTAAAGTTTCACCTGTATATATATATATATATATATATATATAAAGGTCATATTAATATCATCATATTTTACCAATGACTGAAACTTTCAATAAATAGTTTTATATAGTGAAAGATGAGAACATTTATTTCTGACCCAAAAGAACGGCTTCATAAACTCGAACTATAAACAAAAGGACACCTAGCGATAAAATATACTGCGCCAGTCTATTCTGAGTACTCTTTATTATCATGTGGAGTAATGAAGCAATAAATCTCTATGCACAAAACATTTCCCGGCAATTATTTGCAGGAAGGAGAGCTAAGGATGACTAAGGAAGTATAATATCTGAAACCGGGCAAAAATCTTAAAGGAGTTATCCCATGAGAACTGTAAAAAATGAAAATCGAATATCATACAATACATGACAGTCTCTTTCTAAAAAAAAAAAAAAACTAGAACCAGCCCTGTACCTCTCATGGATCCAGAGATTTTCCCATTCATTGCTGCAATTGTTCTGCTAGATTTATTTCAAGTTGGCATCTCTAATATACAGTATATAAATACAATGATCCCTCAAGGTTCAATATTAATTGGTTCCAGGGCGACCATTGTATGTTGAAACCATTGTAACTTCAGTAATCGGTTCCAAACCCCCAAAATATCATCCAAGATAAGAGAAAGTGAAGATTTTAAAAAAGTAAGCAGATAACTAGGACAGATAAAGCAAGTCCTTACATATAAGGCCTCCTGCACACGTGCATTCCGCATCACGGACGCAGACCCATTTACTTCAATGGGTCCGCAAATCCGGAGATGCCGAATGGTGTGGAACGAATGCATGGAACGGAACCCTACGGAAGCACTACGGAGTGCTTCCGTGAGGTTTCGTCCCGTACTTCCGTTCCACAAAAAGATAGAACATGTCCTATCTGTTTGCGGAACGGGCAGATCGCGGACCCATTAAAGTGAATGGGTCCGCGATCCGCTGCGGCTGACCCACGGTGGTGTTCGTGCATTGCGACCCGTGTGCAGGAGGCCTAACAGTCAGGAATAGCGGCTATCTAGCAACTAGCCTGGGTTGGTTGGATCTGAGTCTGACGCATTGTATGTTGAGTCTGGTTTCAACTTACGATGGGTCAGAAAAGACCATTGTATGTTGAAAATATTGTATCCTGAGGCCATTGTATCTTGAGGGATCACTGCATATATACATTCCAGTGTTATTTTCAAACTAAAGTTTCCCTTTAAGTGTAAATTATCATTTTATTGGATTTTTATTTATAAGTCATTGGATGCCCTAACATGGCTTTATGTGGTTTATTTGCCGCATAGAAAATTTTCACTAGAGCTTAATATTGAACGCAATTTATAAAACTAGTACCAGCCATTTGCAGTTAATACTCCCTCAGTCTTTTACTGCCAAGTACAGTTTTTATTTTCATGAAGATGTGAGGTGGGTGACTTTTACAGCACTTTTACTGTGCATTAAAATGCCATATTGTATTGTAATTTCAGGTAATTATTGTGTAACCTACAGACATACTTGTATTACTATTATTATACCATGATATTCCCATAGTAAACCTCTATCCTGATATAGCAGAGCTTATTCTGTTGTTTAATTCTATGAGGCTGCAGCATAGTGATAACCCCGATAAGGCCCAGTGGTCAATGCAATTACACCAATGTTCAGGTGCAATTGCATTGAAAAGAATGGCTCGAAGGCTGAATAATTTTTTAGTCGCTAAGCACCAACTCCTTCATAATAACACTTGTATAGTGTAAAAAAAAACTAAGAAAAAAATGCCACTTTCTGCTCAGAAAATCAGTGATGAGCTATGACAGATGAAAACTAGAGATGAGCAAATCCCTTAAAATTTGATTCGGATTCAATTCAGCCGAATAAATTGATTGGGGTCCGAACTAACACTCTGATATCTCCAAGAACTTTTTCTCTTTTGTCTTTCTTTTTTTTTTTTTTATTAATTTTTTCCCTTTTTGCCCAAATTGAATCACCAAAAATTCTGATTCCGGACCCCCTCACAAAACTCACGTTGAATCTGATATGTTTACATTTGATTCGCTTGCAAAACCCATTGCATTTCCTTATCTTCCCCACATTTATTGTAATAAATGAGCCCCACTTAGTCAATATGCAGTAATAAAAAAACATGCATATAGATATTATAATGAGCTATGCCAAACAGGAAACTCAGCTCTGCTACTTATATGACCCAAACCCATCATTAATAAAACATATAAGGATGATGCAACATCTCCCAGGGCTGAAGAACGGTCAGTTCAGCACAATACAAGAAAAGACAAAACATGGCACTGATATCTAAAATCTCTGCTCATTTTGTTTGCTGCCACTTCTAATAAAGTTTTTTTCTTTTCCAGACGTCTGATATTGTTATGGTTTGAGTTAACATTTGGTCTTTAGATGGCAGGACAAACATTTGAATGTCATATCACATTGGATATAAGGAGCAGCGCTCCGGCAGAAGCCTCATGACAGTAGTGGTGTCTGTGGCGCTTGCGCAGGGTGCTGCTCACACTGAATCACAGAACAGCGACCAGTAGCCAAATCCATCCGAGCCGTCAATCTGCCGTCTATAAACAGCGTTCATTATGCATTGTATTCGGAGAGTTTTCTAACTAATGTAATTCTTTCGCGGGTTATATCAACATATTTGTGAAAGGGGAGAAAGGACGTTGATTGATGAATTAACCTGACACTTGACAGAAGAGTTTGGCAGGAAACGAATTACGAAGCAGCTGAGCTGTTCTCTCCAGTTTAGTCATTGAAGTTCCCAAATGAATCATACCAAAAGGTTTTAAAGCTAAGGCAACATTTTAATTTGGCAATATACAGAAACTGGTAGAACCTTGTGCTGAATTACTGCAAAAGTATTGTACGGTATCTTGTACGGTATCTCTTAATTTGACCTTTCTTTCTCTCTGTTCTGTACCTCTGCCAGTCTCTCTGTTCCGTACCTCTGCCAGTCTCTCTGTTCTGTATCTCTCTGACCATCTCTCTTTCTCTTCGTCCTTTTTTCTCTCAATTTCACTTTCTCCATCTCTTTCTCTCATCTGTCTCTCTGTGTTTCTATCTCTTTCTCTCCATCTCTCTGTAACCCCTGTCCCTCTATCTCCCACCTTCATTCTTTTTTTCTTTGTCTCTCTATCTATTTCACTCTTCTCTCCATCTCATTCTCTCTGTCTCTTTCTCTCCTTCTCTCTCCCTTTCCTCCCTATCTCTCTTTACATTTCTTTTTTTTGCTAATCCTTTTTCTCTTCTATTGTATCTCTAGTAATCTCTCTTACTGTGTTTCTATCCTTTTCTCTCTCTTACTTTCTCTATCGTACTCTGCATTTTTTTTATTTTTCTGCATCCCTGTTTTCAGTAACTCTTTTTCTTTCCTATAATTCTCATTATCTTCTTCTTTCTGTGTCACTCTCCCTTTTCTCCCTTTTCTCTTAGCATGCTTCTCTCTTGCTCAGCGTAAGCGATCAGAAGCTTTTCATATGTTTTCTCATATGTTTGAACAAAATAGGGCAGGTTTTCATATTGAGCCTTTCCACTAACACTTGGCCCATTGCCATATCTGCAAGAATTGGACCAACCCCACCACCCAAACATGGAAACAGGAGACCCAGTGTGATTTATAGGGGTGGGACAGTGAGGGAGCCCAACATTCATCCAAGATTTGGTTTCTAGAAAAATGCCTAGGACTAGTTTCTCATCAGCGCTAAAATATTCCAGCAGGCTGTTCTGGCAGTTTTCACAGCCAGAAAGGGCCAGAGCACCGCCATCACCTCTGCCTATAATGGGACCCGGAGGGGATCCAGACTGTTTCTGGCATTATTGCTGGAATTCGAGTAGAGAAAAAACTGTGCCTGCAGCAGTTTTTGTCCTGATGAATCCCAGGACTAATGCTGGAAACAGGCCGGATCCTCATCAGATCCCACTATAATCGATGGGCTCTGGTGGGGAAAGGTAATATCCAGCTATGTCGGATACAATGAAGGCCGGGAGGCTGTTCCTCTGCCAGAACAGCCTATCGGAAGATTTTGTTATTGACTAATATTGACTAAGATTCTAGCCTTAGTGAATAGAAGAGAGTTTTATTTCGCACATTTTCTCCCAGGCAGCTTTGCACTAAGCATTCAGTGCTACCACAATCTCCACAAGAAATCTGTACTTTTCTTGTAGCAGTTCTGAGCTGGAGATAAACTGTAGAAAGAAAAAAAGTATGATGTATTTGGCGGCATAGTCTTGTCATCCAATATATCTTAATTCCCAAATGTTTTCAGACTAATATACATCACACACGGGTTTGTTTTTGCCTCACTCCGGCAGAGATGTTTCTCTACTCGAGACACAATTACCTCTAGAGAATTTCATCAATAAATAAGGAGACATTCTGCCACCACAGCTGCTCGGCACCTACTAAACCCGTCATTAACCACAGAAGACAAGATAAATAATGAAAGATTTGTACATCATACATAGAAATGCTCCTTGCTACTACTATTGCCTTCAACGGGTTCCTCCAATTGTACCAAGATAACACAAGACACATACAGCACAAGGTTACAAGGTGCAACTTTCAATGTTCATGCTCTGCCTACAGGTTGATCTATCTGGGAGAGAATGTGGTGGGCACAATGACAAGGTGATTCTTCTTCATTGATCAAGCAAATACACTGCCTCAGTCATTTAATTCAATCCATGTGTTTACTAATTGCAAGATTGTATTGTATTTAAACCTGGCTGAATTGTCACAGTGTCCCCGAGATGCATGGGCTTACTCAGATATGGGCGTATTCAGATCTAGTAATTGCGGTAATAAATACAAAAGATGAAATTGCCATTTAGAGAAATGAGACCTTTCCAGTAATATATGTGCGTGAGAAAACACAAGCATTTGTTGTAAATGGCTCATTATTCTATCTTATAAATCTGCATACGTAGTAGGAGTGCGCTACTGTACGTATAGTCTATTATTATAATCCTGCAATCTAGAGTCAATTCAAATAAGAATGTATGAAACACATCAAGACAATAAACTGAGACAAATCCATAACTCAACGGAAGTTAAACATTAAAAGATTTTTCATAAAAAACAGAGTATGTCATATTGGTATCAAAGACGATGGCAGCCAGCCAACAGAGCATGCTCCTTTCTTACTGACGTTAAAGCCACTAGCACACAACCGTATGTATTTTGTGGTCCACAAATTGCGGATCCTCAAAATACAGATTCTGTACGTGTTGCATCCACGTTTTTTGTGGACACGTTCACCTCAATGGGTCTTCGGTCCGCATTTTGCAGCCAAATATGAACAATTTTTACCTTTTTACAGACATATGGATGCGGAAAGCACACGGATCATTTGTGTGTTTTCTGCATCCAGATGTCCATTCTGCAAAAAGCTAGAACATGTCCACAAAATGCGGACTACAGAAAAAAATAAAAATAAGCTGACACCTCACGGACCGCATCTGTATTTTGTGGATCTGTGGTTTGCAGATCGCAAAATGGACATTGATTGTGGGGTGGGTGTCAGGAATGATTGTGGGGTGGGTGTCAGATCATCATTTATCAGTTGTTTGTGGCATAACTAGTTGAGAAGTAGGTTTAAAGTACTTCACATTTTACTATGTATTATTGATTTACAAATAAAGTAACAGAAACGTAACCCCCGTTTAAGGGACTTTCTGAGGGATAATTAAAACATCTTGTTCTAGCCTTCTAATAACCTAAAATTAAAAACAGAAATGACCTTATACTTGTTCCCTTTTCTAGCTCCGTTCTCTGCAGCACTGTTTCAGTCCTCTTGCTTGTTTACAAACTGCAGCAGGACTGGTATATTGTACATGACTGCTGCAGCCAATTATAGTAATCAGTGGTCTAAAGCAAAGGACAATCATATTAGAGGGTCAGAAACTGTGACATCCCCTCATCTGGCCAAGCGTGACAGTAGCCATACGGTTATATCGCAGGGATATTGGGATCATATACCCATTACAAGCGAATAGCGTGTGTCTCTGTAGCGAACTTATGGTACATACCACAGGACCAACCCCGAATGTCCAGTGGTTGGTAATAGTACCACTAACTTACGGGAACCTGGTCAAAGCAGAGAACCTGCACTTTGTGCACATATATAGGTATTGCTAAAATGTATAAGCATACCTCCTGCTCTGACCATGCTAAGTGCCTATTAGACTGAATACATACCTGAGTGTAATTTAGACACTAGTCCCGATCTGCCTGTCTTTATGGTGACTTTAGTGAGGCAATATAAGCCAAGTGATTTTATTACAATAATGTTCAATAATTTATTTTGTTATTTTTAACCGTCCATCTAGGCAGTGAAACTATTATATTTAGGTACGGTCTAACTATCTAGTTCTCAGTAAACCTAAGAACAGTGATTGGCTGCAGCCCTGACATTATGTACACCTGCACATCACTGATAAGTATCAGTATATGACACTGCTGCAGCCAATCGATGCTCCAAATGATTAAAAGGTACATTTATGCTAGGAGATAAAGGAACTTTCAGGAGTGCCCAAACAATAACTTACATAAACAGAATTTGGGCTACCTCCCATAAGAACGAAGACTAACATGTTGAAATTCAACCGAGACACCCTCATGCATGTGACATAAACCTGCCAAAATTGTCAGGTTCGGCCAACTTTGCTCTCATGTGTATGGGCCCTTTTAGGTTTAGCATTTTCTGAATAAATTAAAATTGTGACTTCATTCAAAAGATCTCACAGCCCAAAACACCCAATCAGAGCTTAGCCTTCATAGTGCATATTTGACAGGGTATTGCTAACAAGTGATTGGCTGGTCTGGATTAATGAGGCCCATACAGGAGGCGAATAACAATTTCCCCTACATTACATTTGTTTGAAAAATTATCGGAAGATGTTTATTCTTTTGTCATGCCAACAAGCAGACAAAATACAAATACAAAAAAATAAAAAAAATAACACAACTTTCTAAGCATTCCATAATTTTAATTCTTTCTTGGGTTGGCTAGAGCAGCATTTACAGCATAATATACTGTGATATTATATCTAATTGTTTACATTGTATTCATTTCTTGAAGAACCAAACACATAAATCTGACAGCATTTACACTCGTTTTGAATATGGAGCATAAAATTGCATAGTAATGAGGAGTTGCATTTTATGACAAAAACCTAATTTCATGCCTAAAGAGCATCGCTGTGTTAAGCCCAGCACCCCATCGCCACAATGCTCTGCATATATATAAAATTATGTAAAACGGTTCATTTGGGTTATGTGCAACATTACGCTTATTCAGTATATCAAAGAAAAAGAGAATAATGAAAGAATTGTGGAACAATTGTAATTTTTGTACTATTATGTTTGTCATTTTATTTTCTCCTAATCTAGCATTGCAATATGGTGTTTTAGGTGTTTAAGATGGAAAGTCGAGGAAATAATATTGTCACTTTCAGTGCATGTTGTGGCAAGACGTCATAAATATTACCGAAGACTTGAGATAGGAAGCATGCTGACTTAATAATATTACTGTAAATCCATATTGCTTACTGCAGTGATTACTGTTGTGCATACTATGTGTTATTTTGTGTGGTTTGTTTTATAGCAGATGGTTACATGACATATACCGCCAATAGAGATGAGCGAATGAAAGTTGACGAAGTGAAATTCGATCCGAATTTCAGTAAAAATTTGATTCGCACTGAATCTGAATTTCCTCACGCTTTGTGGTAAACATGGCTGCTGCACGTGTTGGGACATGGAGCAATTAACTCTGGGAACGAGGGATCACCCACAATGCCATGCATGCAGCCAATCAGCAGCCAGCCAGCCCTGTGATGTCACAGCCCTATAAATAGCCTCAGCCATCTTGGATTCAGCCATTTTCCAGTGTACTTAGTGCAAGGAGAGACATCAGCAGGCGCTAGTGACACTGGTAGAAAAGACTTTAAAACTTATTTTGCTGTATAGAAGTTCAGGGATAGGGAGGAATCATTTCACAGTTTTGAAGCAGAACAGGGTTCAGTAGGGGAGGTTACAGCCTGGGTAATAGGAACAATCCTATTACACCTTGCTGCACTGACTGCAAATCCAAATTGCTATTATACAACTCTGTAATTCCAGCAAACCATTGTTGTTATTGGGGTGCAAGTGCTGTTTGGTACAGCCATTAACAGGGTTTATTACAAGGAAATATTTCTACGTCTTATTTGCCCTTATGAGGTGCAGTTATATGTTCTAAAGCATTTTTTGCCTTGTATTAGTGGGAAAAATGGCTTATTAGGGGTTGTGTGGTGAAGTGAGAAAATTATAGCACTTTTTGGCATGTATTACTGGCACAAAAATATATATTATTTGCCGTTCAGCGGTGCAGTTATATGTTCTAAAGCCCTTTTTGGCATGTATTAGTGGCACAAAAATATATATTATTTGCCGTTATATGTTCTAAAGCATTTTTTGGAGTGTATAAGTGGAAAAAAGTAAGGGCCTATTTGCCATTCAGCGGTGCAGTTATATGTTCTAAAGCATTTTTTGGCATGTATTAGTGGCAAAAAAAATATAAATTATTTGCCGTTCAGCGGTGCAGTTATATGTTCTAAAGCCCTTTTTGGCATGTATTAGTAGCACAAAAATATATATTATTTGTCGTTCAGTGGTGCAGTTACGGTATATGTTCTAAATCCCTTTTTGACGTGTATTAGTGGCAAAAAATATATATATTATTTGCCGTTTAGCGATGCTGTTATATGTTCTAAAGTACTTTTTGGCATGTATTAGTGGGAAAAAAGGGCTTATTAGCCGTTGTGTGGTGAAATGAGAAAATTACAGACTTTTTTTGGTGTGTTTTAATTTTATTTTTATTTATTTGATCTAACAGTATGTCAGACAGAGAAGTGCCAGGCCCTGCACAGGTAAGTGGCAGAGGCCTAAATGTTTCTGGCGCAGGCACAGGTCGCAGCAGAGTAAGAGGGCGTGTCAGCTGGAGTTGCAGGAAGAGGCCTTAGCTTCCGGTGTCATCTAGCGGTCGTGTCTTGACCAGCAACCCAGCGGTTCCTGAATGGTTGTCATCCACTTAGTTCCAAGTGACATCAGACCCCCCAGGAAGGAGTCGGTGGGTTTGTCAGACACAACCCTTAGTTTGAATAGCCCGGGAGCAGGCCCTGTGCCCTCACCTGTCCTCAACCTGCCTCTGTCATTTTCTGTTCCCTCAGCCATAGAAGTATTATATGCTGTGGGCTCAGCCAAGATGTGGATGAGACATCCGCCACTTCCTCCGGTAGGCGGGAAAGTAGTAATGAGGAGAGTGACGTGGGAGCTGGTGTTGCTTCTGACCCAGAAACCATTGAGGAGGACATCAGTGACATGCAGACAGTACTCGATGATGATGATGTAGCTGATCGCATTAAAAAGCCGTGTGAATTAGGGGCTTCCATTGGGAGAAGAGGGTGGCAGCTTGCCCCTGAGGCAGCGGCGGAGCCAGCAAGTCGCTAGCGTGGCCGGGAGTCCGCAGAATGGCAGCAGTGGGAGGTCGGGAGCCAAACACGCCCAGGGTAGACCACCCACTTTGCAGGAATCTACGTGCCTGTAAAGTACTGGTGCAGGGGTTCACGGAAGCAGCAGCGGTAGCAGTCAGTCAGTGAGGAGTGTTGGGGGTAAAATCACCTACTTGTCTGTGTGGGAGTTTTATGTTAAGCCACCAGAGAAGGTGAACATGGCCATTTGTAGAATCTGTGAGTAGAAGGTGAAGCGTGGCCAGGGTGCCACTATTGGCACCATAACCCTGGGTCAATATATGCAGCGTCACCATAAAGTGGCCTGGGAGAACCGTGGCTCCAATGTGGTGGTCCAGCCTGCCGATTTCAGGCAGTCAAGGCTCCACCACCTCAGGCGAAGGGAGCTGCCTGTTCTTCCCATCATCTACCGGTCCTAATGCTGTTGCTCCTCCTCCTACTCCCCGTCAGTCATTCAGTCAGAAATTGATCACCGAAGCGATTGCCAAGAGACCACAGTATGCGTGCACTCATTCAACGGCGCAGAAGCTGAATGTGCTCCTGGCCAAGTTGCTTATTTTGCAGTCCCTCCCTTTCAAACTGGTGGACTCTACACCTTTCCGAGAACTGATGGCTTGTGCCCCTCCAGCATACCACATGTGCAGGGCACTGCGGTGTCACGCTGTTCTGCACCTCGCGTTCCTCTGTCATGGCTGCTGTGGCAGTTTCAGCTCCATCAGAAGCAACTTGAGTCTAGAGTTGCTGATCAGCAGCTTTCTTCACCCACCTAGTGAAGGAACTACTCACCAGCAGCAGCAGCTAGACCTGGAGCAGGACCTGAACCAGCAGGTGATTGCATACTTGGACAGCAACCTGCCACCCCACTTTAAAGATCCTCTGGACTACTAGGCAGCCAAACTGAATTTGTGGCCGCAATTGGCAGAGATTGCCCTTGAAAAGCTGTCCTGCCCAGACAGTAGTGTGGCATTAGAGCGGGTGTTTAGAGTGGCGGGGCCATAATTACCCCAAGAAGAACTCGCCTGTCCACCCAAAATGTCAAGAGACTGACCTTTGTCAAGATGGTTACCTTTTGGTTACCAGCATCAATTACTATTCTGATGCTGCTACCAGCCTGATTCCACACATCTGATGCCAAGTGCTCCTTCTTTCATCCACCATCTTCAGCTGGTACTGGTACTGCCACTCACTCCCCACTCTGTCACCGGGCCACTCTGTGGTCTCCTGATGTTGCTGCCACCTCTACACTATGTCACCTTGCCACTCTATGGTCTCCTGATGCTGCTGATACCTCGACACTATGTCACCTTGCCACTCTGTGGTCTCCTGATGCTGCTGCTGCCGCCACCTCCACACTCTGTCATTGTGCCACCCTGTGGCCTCCTCATGATGCTGCTGCTGTTGCCACCTCCACACTCTGTCATTGTGCCACTCTGTGGCCTTCTGATGCTGCTGCCACCTCAACACTGTCATTGTGCCACCCTGTGGCCTCCGCCTGATGCTTCTGCTGCCGCCACTTCCACAATCTGTCATCATGCCACTCTGTGGCCTCCTGATGCTGCCGCCACCTCCACATTATGCCATTGTGCCACTCTGTGGCCTCCTGATGCTGCCGCCACCTCCACACTGTCATTGTGCCACCCTGTGGCCTCCTCCTGATGCTTCTGCTGCCAACACTTCCACACTCTGTCATCATGCCACTCTGTGGCCTCCTGATGCTGCCGCCACCTCCACACTGTCATTGTGCCACCATGTGGACTCCTCTTGATGCTGTTGCCACCTCCAGACTCTTTCATTGGGCCATTCTGTGGTCTCCTCATGCTGCTTCCACCTCACCACTATGTCATAGGGCCACTCTGTGGACTTTTCATGCTGTTCTCACCCTCCCCACTTATTGACTGGGCTACTATTTTGCCTTTTGGCCTGGCTGACATCATCATTTATTTGACCCTTCTTCTGGTCCGTCAGAAGAAAGGAAAAATGAGACGCGCAACGGATCTTGTCTATATATATGTATATATATATATATATATATATATATATATACACTCACCTGAAGAATTATTAGGAACACCTGTTCTATTTCTCATTAATGCAATTATCTAGTCAACCAATCACATGGCAGTTGCTTCAATGCATTTAGGGGTGTGGTCCTGGTCAAGACAATCTCCTGAACTCCAAACTGAATGTCAGAATGGGAAAGAAAGGTGATTTAAGCAATTTTGAGTGTGGCATGGTTGTTGGTGCCAGACGGGCCGGTCTGAGTATTTCACAATCTGCTCAGTTACTGGGATTTTCACGCACAACCATTTCTAGGGTTTACAAAGAATGGTGTGAAAAGGGAAAAACATCCAGTATGCGGCAGTCCTGTGGGCAAAAATGCCTTGTGGATGCTAGAGGTCAGAGGAGAATGGGCCGACTGATTCAAGCTGATAGAAGAGCAACATTGACTGAAATAACCACTCGTTACAACCGAGGTATGCAGCAAAGCATTTGTGAAGCCACGACACGCACAACCTTGAGGCGGATGGGCTACAACAGCAGAAGACCCCACCGGGTACCACTCATCTCCACTACAAAGAGGAAAAAGAGGCTACAATTTGCACGAGCTCACCAAAATTGGACTGTTGAAGACTGGAAAAATGTTGGCTGGTCTGATGAGTCTCGATTTCTGTTGAGACATTTAAATGGTAGAGTCCGAATTTGGCGTAAACAGAATGAGAACATGTATCCATCCTCTGATCGCTACTTCCAGCAGGATAATGCACCATGTCACAAAGCTCAAATCATTTCAAATTGGTTTCTTGAACATGACAATGAGTTCACTGTACTAAAATGGCCCCCACAGTCACCAGATCTCAACCCAATAGAGCATCTTTGGGATGTGGTGGAACGGGAGCTTCGTGCCCTGGATGTGCATCCCTCAAATCTCCATCAACTGCAAGATGCTATCCTATCAATATGGGCCAACATTTCTAAAGAATACTATCAGCACCTTGTTGAATCAATGCCACGTAGAATTAAGGCAGTTCTGAAGGCAAAAGGGGGTCCAACACCGTATTAGTATGGTGTTCCTAATAATTCTTTAGGTGAGTGTATATTCAATAGCAGGCTATCTGCTTGATAGGTCATCAGCATCTGATAAGTGGAGGTCTGAAACCTGGTACCACCACTGATAGGCTGTTTGAGAAAGAACTGGCACTTATCACAGATTTACCTAGGCCCTGTGGGACATCACGTTCATTAGTCACATGACCTAGGCGCAGCTCAGGCCCATTCAAGTGAAAGTATGGCAAATGTATGAAACTGTGCTTAGTAAGCTGAGCGAAGTTCTACTACAGTATCAGCGCCGGTGCCTTCTCAAACAGCTGATCGGCAAAAGGTATGTCATCAGTATAAAAACCCCTTCAAACTCAACATGGAACATTTATCTGTTGTTGGTTTTAGGACAAAACACTAATGAATTAGGACTAATACCTATAAATTCTAAGGATTTGTAGTAAGCCTAAGTGGTTAGCAGATATTAATGGATGTCTCTTCCAGTCTTAGATATTATAGAATCTTGCAGAAGTGTTCCGCACAACACCTATCACAACCATATTTGAGAATAATGACTTTCCGGAGCTTATAGATTTGTCTCTAAATATGAAAGTCCTAAGTAGATTAGGTCAGATGGGGTTTCTTCTATTCTTACAATGGTGTCACAAAATGATATAACCTCAATCACTCCTCTCAGTTAGCCAGCTCTGTGTAAGAACCGACAAGCTATTGATAAGCGACATGTTGGTGAAGAATGGATGTTTAATGAATATTTCATAGAAGATAGTGAAAGGATGGGCAATTTATCTAAAAGTGCATTTTGTTGCCTAGGTCTCCATAGGACCACTCCTAATAAGAACATGTACAGTGAGGAACAGAAGTATTTGAACACCCTACGATTTTGCGAGTTCTCCCACTTAGAAATCATGGAGGGGTCTGAAATTCACATTGTAGGTGCATTCCCACTCTGAGAGACAGAATAAAAAATAAAAAAAATAAGGAAATCACATTGTATGATTTTTTAAGAATTTATTTGTCTTGCACTGCTGAACATAAGTATTTGAACACCTGAGAAAATCAGTGTTAATATTTGGTACAGAAGCCTTTGTTTGCAATTACAGAGGTCAAACGTTTCCTGTAATTCTGGACCAGGTTTACATACACTGCAACAGGGATTTTGGCCCACTCCTCTACACAGATCTTCTCTAGATCTGTTAGGTTTCGGGGCTGTCGCTGAGCAACATGGAGTTGCAGCTCCCTCCAAAGATGTTCTATTGGATTTTGGTCTGGAGACTGGCTAGGCCACTCCAGAACCTTGATATGCTTCTAACGGAGCCACTCCTTGGTTATCTTGGCTGTGTGCTTCGGGTCGTTGTCATGTTGGAAGACCCAGCCACGACCCATCTTCAATGCTCTGACTGAGGGAAGGAGGTTGTTGCCCAAAATCTCACAATAAATGGCCCCATTCATCCTCTCCTTAATACAGTGCAGTCGTCCTGTCCCCTTCGCAGAAAAGCACCCCCAAAACATGATGTTACCACCCCCATGCTTCACAGTAGGGAAGGTGTTCTTGGGATGCAACTCATCCTTCTTTTTCATCTAAAAATAATGAGAGAAGTCTAGACCAAAAAGTTCTACTTTGGTCTCATCTGACGACATGACTTTCTCCCATGCCTCCTCTGGATCATCCAGATGGTCATTGGCAAACTTCATATGCGCCTGAACATGTGATGACGTAGTGTTCTACAGACAGTGACCTTTGAAACTGTGGTCCCAGCTCTCTTCATGTCATTGACCAGCTCCTCCCTTTTAGTTCTGGGCTGATTCATCACCTTTCTTATCATCAGTGATACCCCACGAGGTGAGATCTTGCATGGAGCTCAAGTCCGAGTGAGACTGACATTCGTCTTTAGCCTCTTCCATTTTCTAACAATTGCTCCAACAGTTGATCTATTTTCACCAATCTGCTTGGCAATTAGCCCATAGCTCTTTCCAGACTTGTGGAAGTCCACAATTTTGTCTCTGGTGTCTTTTGACAGCTGTTTGGTCTTGCCCATGGTAGTAGTTGGCGTCTGACAGGTGCTACTTAGTTAGATTAATGAGTGGAGTAGAGGTAAACTTTTTAAAGGCACAGTAACAGGTCTTTGAGAGCCAGAATTCTTGCTGTTTCTCAGGTGTTCAAATACTTATGTTCAACAGTGCAAGACAAATAAATTCTTTTAAAATCATACAATGTGATTTCCTTTTTTTTTTTTTTATTCTGTCTTTCAGAGTGGGAATGCACCTACAATGTGAATTTCAGACCCCTCCATGATTTATAAGTGGGAGAACTTGCAAAATCACAGGGTGTTCAAATACTTCTGTTCCTCACTGTATTGTCATCTACAGTCATGTATGCTCAGTATTACCAATTTCTTTTTCATGCTGATTATATTAGTGGTGCAGTATGATGTAAGATAGGATATTTTTTTTTTTCAATAGCTATGACAGGCTAAGCAGAATGTGATATTGCATGGTTCTGCTCATTAGAGGAAATAGAAGACTTGACTTGTAAGGAAAAGACATTGTAAGGAAGCCAGGAACAGCAATCAATGTGATGTCTCTTTTAAAGTAGTGACATTGTCTTCCTAAAGGGGAATTCTACTTTCATTTATATTATGATATTTCATTACAAGGTGTCAGAATGTAACATTCTTCAAGTCTTTGGATTACCACCCCCCTTAACCCCCCTTAATACCCAATATAATGAAGCTGCAGAGCACTAAGAACCTCCAGTGCTTCCTTTCTTCACAACCACCATTGATGAAAATTCAGCATTTCCATTTACAGTGAAATTCCTTTAATCCAGCACCGAACATGGCAATTGTTTGTAGCAGAAAACTACAGGACCAAAGCAGATAAATGGACCAGTTAAGAAATTTTCAAAATTTACCCGAGAGTTTATTTTAGCATTTTATTTTGGCCTTGTTTCTTTAGGGTGAGTTTTATAAACTTTTCTTTGCCCATTATTTGAAGGGAATCTATCAGCTCCAAAACACCCGCCCCCCACCACCAAACTAGAGTAAGCGGTGTATAGTGTAAATGCTGCTGAGTCCAGTTATGTAATTTTTATCTTCATACTTACATTTCAATGCTGTGCTCCAACAAAGCAGTAAAATGCATTGAGTGGACTCCTCTTTGAGTTCTCTCCGTTATGTGCTTGAGCTCATGAGTCCTCACAATGCATTTTATGGCTTTTTTTTTCGAGCACAGTGTCTGAATGCAAGCGATTAGGATAAAAATGAAATAATCGGATGTGGCGTCACTTACAATATACATCACTTACTCTAGTTTGGGGGTGTTTTGGAGTTGACAGATTACCTTTAATCCAGAATATTGGATAACCTGACACCCTTCTGATTTTATTGATGCTGAAATAAAGGAATTTTACTGTATATCCAATGAAGTGCTATTGGAGTTAAAGGGATTGTCCAGCTAAGCATTGTTATTTTAAAGGCTCAGCGTGGCATAAAAAAGCAATAGAAGTCATGCTCATTCCCCTCCGACCCCATTCCTGAGGTCCCCACTGGTCTCTAATTCCTGGTACCTCTTAACAAAAAGTAAATGCCTGCTCAGCCAATCACTGAATTCTACGGTAATCCGCCTTAGCAAGTATTGACTAAGTGAACATTTCCCGTGTGTTCAGATGGATTGGGAAGTAAAGACCACCAGGGACTCTGAGGCATTGAAATGGGAGTTGTAGGGGATTGGTGGTGGTGAATATCACTTTTTTTCACTACTCCAAGCCTTTAAAAAAAGGATCATCTGGGAACCTCCTATGATGTCTATGACCCCTTCAATTCTTAAATAAGTTGGGGTCCCAGCTCATGGATCCCCTTCAATGATATCTATTGACATGTTTTAATGATGACACATCAGGTTGTCAGTGCTAGCCACATTTGCCTTTACGTATAGTTCACGGCATACTTAGTCTTGTATAGATCGAATGGAAGTCATGCAGAAAAATAACTTTTTTATCACTCACTGGTACTAGTTTATGTACCAGGATCCAAATGAAACTACTAAAAATAAAAGTGCGAAGAACACTCCCATCAAATACAATGCTTAATATAAATGCAGATTTCCTAAAAACCAATTTGCACTTCAAGAATGTTGTAATAATCTAAAATAAAATGTTAGAATCACGTTGTGAAGTGATTGTGCTTATCTAACACGAACAAACTGTACCGTGAACCACTCAGATAAGACGTTCAATTCAAGTGTTAAAACCTAATTCCCTCCTGCTAGCCCATATTTTATATATACTACCTCTCATGTCGTATACTGCTGCTAGAAGATGATTTTGCTGGACAAGACCTCCCGAGTTAATAAAAAACACCCATTGCGTGGTTTAGATCATCTTGACAAGTCAATATGTGCATGTGACCTTAGTTCTTTGATTTTATCTTCATCTTTTTGTTTTGCCATCCAGTTTTCACATACATCAAATGTTGTATCTGACTGCAATTTAAGATCTCATCATTGGGTTATTGGTTCTGCAGCGGAACGTGGCTGGTGCTTAATAATGGGAGACCTGTACCTTTATAACAATGTGAAATCTCACTGTCAGACGTATCTCAGGGGCTAAATACAAGTACAGAGTACCATAGGACTCATTATTATCTGCTTGTTCTTGCACATAAATCGTTACTGCAAAATTTAATCCTTTAATCATGGAAAAAGTTCCTAATATTGATTTGAAATATAGATAATCTATGAAAAAAAACACAGTAACATTGTTGTATATGTGTATACTTAAAATTTATACCAGTTGGTGAGACTTAATGGGATTCTTAAGCATACAGTATAGATCAATTGCTCAGTAATTTAAGTTATAAAAGGACCACTGGTAGGGACTGCTTGGCAGCTGAAATGTGGCAGTGGCGTGGCCAAAAACAGAGCCATCATCCGTGAGTTTCAAATTGTTAATGGCCACACAATTTTGCAGGAAAACAGTACTTTATCCACAAAACCATGTCACTTTTAGGAATCTGTTTGAAAAATGTGCCGATTTGTGAAAAAGCCACACATCTGCATGGTTTTTGATGGCACTTTAGCCACATTTTGGCCCCTTCTGCCATTGTATGCAGTTCAGTCCTAACTGTAAATAGATAATTACTTAGTCAGTGACCTACATATGTTCAGAGATTGACTTTGGCTTCATGTATACATGTCACCTATGACTATGACTTTGAACAACATAAAATTTTAATCCATGTTTAATATGGTAGATTAGCTACATAAAATTCTTTATGCAGAAAATTTAAGGAGGAACACTAGAATGCAACAAGTAATGAGCAAGCTCCCTTTATGGGGATGTCCAGGATTTTATTATTAATGGCCTTTCTGATATGCCCCCACCCACACCCCTCCTGAGTTCCTGCACTGGATGCCAGCAACAGAACATCATAGCTTCAATAACTGCAGTAACCAGCTCCATCTAAAACTCAGTGGACACAGCGTTGTAGTTCTGGATTGGCCATCAATAGTAAAATCCTGGACAATCCTGGGTCAGAAAATAATAGGTCAATTGTGAAAAGGTCAAGTACCACAATGGGAGCCTTTTGCCATATTTACTCTTGCAGCATTTGTCAGATTCCGATATAAAAAATCTTAGACATAATTTACAAGTAAACTACAGTAAATTCGCTGAGGACCACTCTGATTTGTCCAGCTATAGAAATTGGTGAAGCAGTAGAAAATTTTGGACATGGGGTTGTCCACCTAATATTATCCACTTTTGTTAGAAAAATGCTAAAATATTAAGCTGATCCTGAGCTGTTTTGCTACTTGGAGTCTTGGCAATCAGGTGTAATCTGTGGGGTAATTCAATGTTCAATTTTCCTACAGTGCCATCAGAGGTACAATGAAGTATTACATGGCCCCCACTGAAGTAAATGGGCTTGTCAAGTCCTCCATAGTAAGAGACACCCTGAGCAGTTTTTTTGCAGCCCAAATAAGGAACCAACTCTATTAATTCATAATAAATCTTTAAGTTTAAAGATTGGCTATCTGGCCAAGCAATCAGTGCAAGGACAGGAGTTATTGGCTTAAATGTCCTTTTCTACATATAAAAGAAAACTTGGAGTTGAGTAGATCTACATAAAGCATGTCCCTAGTCTCAGAATCCTTATTATATTGGTGTGGTCCAGGGAATGGGACAATAGCAAAGAAGTGAACAAGGGGGTTTTGATTTCAAAAGTGCACTGGTCACAAATAAGTACATAAAATGTACACATCCAATGATTGAAGGGGTTGACCGATTTCTCAAAACCCCCCACGTGCGCCAGGCCCCTCACTGGTAATATACTTACCCCGCTCCCGGCGCCGCTCCTGGCCCCCGCACCGCAGCTGCTGCTTCTCCCTGCACACAGATGAAAACATCCGGTGTTGGGGGGGAGGGAGCAGCCAATGGCAGGCGGGGATGGGGACGAGCCTCCCTAGCATAGCGGATGACGTTGTGGGGACCAGGAGCGGGAGCAGGGTAAGTATATTACCAGTGAGGGGCCTGGCAAATGTGGGGGGTTTGAGAAATTGTATAACCCCTTTAAGTCTCTACAATCACTATGAAGGATCAAGGACATTATGAAGAGCTTGCAATTTAAATGATAAATGGTGGACCCACATAGACATGACACTGTGGCAGAGACAGATTGCACTTTGTGTTTGCTTTGGATTACATATTTTCATGGCAAGCTAAAATATTTGAACAGTGAAAAATCCTTCACATTTAAAATACAGTATCCATAAATCTCAATGAAATTCTCCATAGACTGTAAGTTTGATTATAATGCTGGACTGCTCACTGATATGTTATATATTCTCTCATAAATACACATGAAATCAATCGAATGAAATCATTCTGCTCAGAGAAGTTAATAAATAATACTGCACACAGCAGGATTATCCCGTAACCAGAATCAATCTGTACAGTGCGCCTCTTGTCTGACTGCTCATTTCCTAGCACTTAATGGGTACGTTTCATACGTGATTTACTAGCGCAGAATTAAGACAAAACATACTGCGCCCAAAACCAACTATTAGAATTTAAAGAAAATACTAGTTTATTGTAATCTTTGTCATTACAAATTTTAACTGGTAAAATATGCAACTTTGTGATAAGGTTAGGTTAGATCTAGAGGAGGCATAGCTTGCTGTCTCTCCCTAGGACATGGTGCCAATGGCCGGTCTATCAAAATAGAGGATGGCAATACTACAAATGACATAGTATGGTTCTGGACCCTGGCACAGATTTTGAAATTGCGCCCAAGAGCATAATAAGAGGAAATGTGCCATCAGAAAATGACCTATTGTTTAAATCACATTTTTATGTTAAACACAATTTTTAAAGGGCATCTGTCAGCAGTTTTGTACCTATGAAACTGGCTGACCTGTTACATGTGCGCTTGGCAGCTGAAGACATCTCTGGTGGTCCCATGTTCATATGTGTCTGCATGTCGGAGAAAAATGAAGCTATAATATATGCAAAAGATCCTCTAGGAGCAACGGGGCGTTACTGTTACACCCAGAGGATCAGCTTTCTCTGCAACTGCCACGTCCTTTGCAGTTTGATTGACAGGACCAGGTAGTGAAAACATCATTACATATGGCCAATCAAAGTGAAGAAGGAGTCGCAGTTGCAGAGAGGGTGGAGCCTCTAGGTGTAATGGCAACGCCCACTTTGATCCTAGAGGCTCATTTGCATATATTAAAATATCATTTTGCTCCAAAATGCAGGCACAGGTGAGGATGAGACAAACTCAGATCGCTTCTGCTGACCAGCGCACGTCTTAGGTCAGCCTGTTGTAGTGCTACAAACCTGGTGACAGAAGCCTTTTAAGCATTTTTCTGTGCATTTTTAAATGATTTTCCTCTGGACCCTATTGACTTTATGTGCAATAATGTAATGTACTTTTGAAAATCAGCATATTGAATGCTTATTTAGAGGATTTTCCTTCATTTCTGAAAGGTGGGGGTCCGACTTGTAAGAATGCCGGACCTGCAGTGCTGTCTTTCTCTGCACAGCAGCGCTCCAGCCGTCCGAAGTTCAGAACTGCTGCAGCACAAGTGAAAGGAGCTGGCTGCAACGCCTTGATCATTGGGGGTTGACCAGGAGCAACGATGTGCAGAGAACAGGAGTAAATCAATGTTGTGACCCCCTTCACTCTCGGTGGTGATCGAGAATAAGCAATTATAAATTGATGGCATAACCTAGTACTTTGTCATCATTTTATGAGATGGGAATATTAATTTCATGTAGAAAAAGTATGCTCGCAATTTCAACATTTTCTACTCAAAAACATTGACAGAGAGCCAATGCCAGGTCAGATGGGGCATACATCAGAGATGTGCCTTTGATTTATTATACATTTGTGAATTTATGGACCAAACAAAGATAAAGAGTGTATTTTATTCTGAAGGGTACTTTATTTATCTATTTATTTATTTATTTATTTATTTATTCATTCATTCATTTTATAGGAACATTCCAGCAAAACCTATAAAGTGTGCTTATACCTAGAGCAGAGGGCGCGTAGCATGACACGGAAATTACTGTGGTGATGAAAACCATATGAGATAAGTCAAATCAAGAACAAAAAATATTAATAAATATGTGTTTAAATAATAACATATTGATAATCTCTCTATATCATCATAAAGAAGCACCGTTGTCCTCTATAACACACTTTAATGCATTCAATACTGGTTGATATTATCTGTGTTCCAATTTTCTTTCATTCCTTCTTTTGTGATTCGATTCCTATATTTATTCAGTAAAACAACTTCAACCAAGACCCCCTTAAAAATAAAAATAAAAAAGAGTAAAAATGAATAAATAATGCCGCCCTATGAGTGTGGTGTAATTCCCGTAGATCTATGGGTGTAATGTAAAGTTCACTACACGCTGAACACACAAAGCAATCGGAGGTTATGATTAAAGTGGAATTGAATATTGACACTTTAAATAATTTATGGATGGATTAGCTGCATGTTAACATCACACCGGGTAGGTGATGGTTACAGGACGAACGACAGAGATAAGGCTTCATACTCTACTGCAACTGAGGCAATAATATTTCAAAGCCGATGCCTACTGGAGGCATGGTTCTGTAGCCTTCCAGTCTAGCTTGAGGAAGCATCCATATATTCTTGTAGGCAATCTGTTCTAATGAAGAATGAAAGTAACAAGACCCCCGCGTACCATGTGCCAATTATGATACTTATGTGCCATAGGGGGCTCTCTTTACCTGCTGCAAAGATGCTGGCAAGGTTCTAGGACTTGACTACTGTAGCACGATTTGAGGACTAAAAAAAAACACCCATTAAAGCTTAGTCCTGTATATCAATGCAAGTGTAAGAAGATCTTGGTCCAAAACAGCCCTGAACTCCATCCCATAAATTTAACTCATGCTAAGGTCACATTTAAGTGAAAGTAAGAGTTATCCTTTAGTTTTAAAAAGCTATAAAGGGTAATGAAGCTTATAATGCCGTAGCTTTTGCCATAGTAAATGTTCACTGAGTCAATGACCCGCTATAAATCCAGCATGGCAGACGTCTATGGTGTGTGACCTAAGGGATATTAAATAATACCATTCTAGAAACAATTTAATAATCTGGTTTCACAAAGTTTTTGGCATTTGGCAGTCGTTTATAAGTAATAAAAAAAAAAGAGATTGATAAAAAATAATGTGATGGGTAAAATTACCTACACTGGTTAAAACTAATTCACTTTATCTAATTTGAGAAATTACAGTCGATGGTTGACTTTATTAAGGAGGTAAGTGATCAGACTGTGCAAGAAAAATGCAGCAAAATGAGCTCAAAACTCGATAATATATTAGATACAATGTCATGTTTCTACCTCAATCATAGAAAAATTCGACAAAAATATATATTAAACTTAATGGGAAAAGATAATGACATTTTAAACACTGCAGTATACTTATTATAGCAAATGATAGGAGGGGAAATTACAGGTAAGTTAACTGCAGACAACTGAATAAATTACATTATTATTATTAAAGAGTTTTGGCAGGGATTTGCTGAATTTACAAAAAGAACTTGCAAGAAGAAGCTAAACAACCCCCAGCCCCAAAACTTCTGTAGGACTGTCCAAATCTATATGCTCTGTACTACCATGTAAAGCAAGGCAGTCAAAGGTAATGTCTCACCAATACCACCACCATAAATTGCTGTCAAGTAAACCATTCATTGTGAACACACCAACCAATTAAATCCCAATGAGGTAGAATTGGGAAAAATACACAATTCCACCACAGTTTTGCGGGTTTTGTTTTTACAGTGTTCCATATGCGATAAAACTGACCTATTACCTTAATTCTCCTGGTCAGTATGATTACAGAGATATCACATATTTTGTATTTTTTCTTGTGTTTTAAATAAAGTATTACATCTCCAGAGCTGTGTGAGGGCTCATTTTTTGTAGGTCGAACTTCAGTTTTTATTGAAACCATTTTGGAGCATGTATCCAACCTATGAACCCCTATAAACTACCATCATAGTCCCCCTATGAACTACCATCATAGTCCCCCTATGAACTACCATCATAGTTTCTCCCATAGTCTGCAATTATTTAACACTGGAACCTATGAGGGATTCACTATATACATATGGAGCCCTGCCACAGTCGGGGCTCCTTAGGAACTTTGCTTTGGCAGGCTCAGAAGGCCGGAAGCTCCAAAGTAACTGAACAGCTCTCTCGATCTTGGTGCGAGCAACATCGGTCACTCGGACTGCACTCCTGGGAAAAGATGTCTCAAATGTCATGGTCGCAACTGACAATGGCATCTGAGAGGTTAAAAGTTCATGATCTGCGTTATTGCCAATCGTGGACTCTGTAAAACAGCAGACATGGGGCAGCTGGGGCACTTGCTTAGCTTCTAAGCAGGTGCAATCTTCACCACATCCACTATACATGTGCAGTGGATGTCGGGAATGGATTAAAGTTTATAATTAAAAATAAATGGAAAACTATCTAATCTTGTGCACATGCTCTGGAGTCAATTTTATAGGAAACCAATTAACTTAATCCTGTTTTAAAAAGCATTAAAAAAAAACACATATGAGATATAAGAAAGACATACAAGCTCCTGGCATAAGGTATAATGCTTATCAGATTTGAAATCAAGACCCCCCAGTGCTACAAGACAAGTAGTAACCATAGCACAGTCAGCAGTGAGGGAGCCAACCAATAATTTAACAAAATTTCCTATAAAAAGTTTTCATGAGTGCAAGCTAATATCTATTTCATATTCATGAAACGCGTGTGGACTCCATATAGGTGGACTCAAGTGACCCTACTCTGTCTACTATGTTGATACAATGTTTAATTTGTTTCATTACATGAGTGTTGAGACAAGATTCCCTGCGCACCCACTTCACACTGGCCGATGAGCAAATAAACACTGGCAGTAAACTGGTTGCAATGGCTTTTCAAGGTCACTGTCAAATTCACTTAACTTGAATGTCAAAAATCTGAAGCAGAGTTTTTAATATTTATTGAAACTTTATTGCAGAGGATTAGTTTACTATACTTTTTTTCTGTCAAACTGCATATTGTGTCTTGGCTACTTGTGATAATTCGTTACACACCAAATCTCTCCACTGCTCGAAATGCAAAGATATTCACAAATTTGCTGATGCTGATTCAGCAAAATATTTGAACATGTCCTTCAAATATTGATTAAAGGGTGACACCAATTTACAGCATATGTACCAACCTCAGATCAATGCTTTAAATTTGCTCTCATAGATAGTTTTTTTGCATGCTAGACAACCTCTTGTGTTTTCCATGCAAATATTTTACGTCTGGAATCAAGAGCGCTGCAGCAAAATTTAGAATGCCACCAGTTTTACATGAGTGTATTAAGGACAAGTAGTCCCAGCCCGACTACAAGTCTAATGACCTGAACTCATAGTATCGTAGATCCTGGAGTTCAGGTCAGTAGATTTGGAACCGGGACACCTGGAATACAGGTAAAACAATGCTCTTATAATATGTTTATGTGAAACTGGCCTTTGAATGTGACCCCCTCTGTCACCACACAAGGAGAGATTTCCATTGTCATCAAACATGAGACAATACTGAGGTAAGAAGGAATTAGAGCTAAGCTAATAGAATCCCACATAGTGGAATTCGATCCGAATTTCAGGATAAATTTGATTCGCCTTGAAGCTGAATTTCCTCGTGCTTCGTGGTAGCAAATAGATTTAAACTGAAATACAGTAGTGTAAAATACAAAAAAATTCAAACTTACCACCTCCATTTGCTCGCGACTAGAGATGAGAAAATTTCTAAAAATTTTGATTCGGCTGGTTCGCAGTATTTTCAGAAAAAATTTCCTTTGTTTCGAATATATATTCACGACGAATCGCGATAAAAAACTGTTATTTCCGGGCTGCATAGAAGTTTTATATGGGTGTAGAACACTGTGCCTTGCATTAACATGCATAGGGAGTGTGCTGGGGTAGTGAAATAATAGTGTCAGTCAATATGAAATGCAGATGACAGGCGGCACTATTAGAATCACTGCATACCTCACTTATTTGGGCAGTCACCGGGCCAAAACTGACCAAATAACTCAAGTATGAACTCAGCCTTACAGGTCCATGTTAGCGTTGAGAAGAAGTGCACCCTTTTACACCGTCTTCAGCTGATTCCACATAGATGTCTACAGAACCTGTTCTATTAAACGCTTATACAAGTAGAGCCCCCCCCCCCCGACAGAGTGGAGAGGGTGTCAGCAGTAAGTTTGTGTTGAAGTCACAGATTATTTTGCCCTTCCTCTGATCCATCAGAACAATAACCCCCCAAAAATGGATCTTGTCTGGGGAGCATACACCTTCACTCAGCATTCGCTCAGTAATCCATGAGTATTGGATGGTAATGCCCCAAAAAAACAGGAGGGGATCTAAAACAGTGTTTTGTACCCACTCCTGCTTTTGGCTACCAAATCATAAACCAATTCTAATGGGACCATACAGGCCTTACAGCTGCTACACAGACAGGATCCGTTGTGCGTCTAATTTTTCCTTTCTTCTGTCCGATCAGAAGAAAGGTCAAATAAATGGTGATTTCAAGAAAGCCAAAAAAGGACAATAGCGACCCTGTCATGGAGTGGGGAGGCTGGTAACAGCATGAGAAGTCCATAGAGTGGCTCTATGACATAGTGGTGAAGTGGAAGCAGCATGAGGAGACCACCAAGTGGCACAATGACAGGGTCTAGAGGTGGCGGCAGCATCAGGAGACCACAGAGTGGCACAATGACAAAGTGCGAAGATGACAGCAGCGGTATGATTAGGCCACAGAGTGGCACGGTGACATAGTGTGGAGATGACAGCATCAGGAGGCCACAGAGTGGCAAGGTGAAATAGTGTGGAGATGGCAGCAGCAGGTGACATAGTGTGGACATGGCAGCATCAGGAGGCCACAAAGTGGCACGGTGACATAGTGTGGAGATGGCAGCAGCAGCAGCAGCATGATACCAAAGAGTGGCAAGGTGACATAGTGTGGACATGGCAGCATCAGGAGGCCACAAAATGGCACAGTGACATAGTGTGGACATGGCAGCATCAGGAGGCCACAGAGTGGCATGGAGACATAGTGTGGACATGGCAGCAACAGCAGCAGCAGCATGATACCACAGAGAGGCACGGTGACATTGTAGACAGTGTGAGATGGATAATCTAATATGATGCATCAGGCATTGGTGGGTGGAATTCCTGGCTGATCCACACCTGATTCATCTTGACAAAAGTACCATATTTTTCGCCCTATAAGACGCACCTGCCCATAAGACGCAACTAGGTTTTTGAGGAGGAAAATAAGAAAAAAAATATTTTGAATCAAAAGGTGTGCTTTTGGTGGGTTTTGAACTAATGGTGGTCTGTGGAAGACACTATTATGGGGGATCTGTGGATTACACTGTTATGGGTATCTGGGGATGACACTGTTATGGGGATCTGTGGATATGCACTGTTATGGGGGATCTGTGGATGGCACTGTTATGGGGATCTGTGGATGGCACTGTTATGGGGATCTATGAATGGCACTGTTATGGGCATCTGTTGATGACACTGTTATGGGGATCTGTTGATGACACTGTTATGGGGGGATCTGTGGATGACACATGACACATATATAGCATCTTATGCTATATATATATGTCATCCACAGATCCCCCCCTTAACAGTGTCCCTGTGAAAATAGTGAATGACCCCCAATACAGGGGCTGGAACCCGGCAACTAATATTGGAATGGCAGCGGGGCCCTGTGCAGTCACTGTATTCTATTACACTGGGCCTTGCTCACTGTAGTATTCATATCTAACATGTAGGCATGGGCACTTTATTAAACTATAGCAATTCCTTGCAGCAGTAGAGAAATCCACTGTACTAACTTTAAAATCCCGTAGTAGGCAGGCCGGGCGGCAGCGTAACATCACTCACTACATCACGCACCTGCTCCTCCCACTTTATGAGTGAACCAACCCCTCCTTCCTCCCCGCTGATAGATTGTGACCGGCGATGTATCAGTGTTAAATGGCATCATTCGCCCCATAAGACGCACTGCCATTTTCCCCCCACTTTTGAGGGGGGGGGGGGTGCATCTTATAGGGAAAAAAATACGGTAAGTCTACTCTACACATTTTGGGTGGACAGGCGAGTTCTTCTTGGGGCAACTATGGCCCCCTCCGCACTAAACACCTGCTCTGATGCCACACTACTGGTCGGGCAGGACAGCTTTTCCAGGGCAAACTCGGCCAGTTGCGGCCACAAATCCAGTTTGGCTGCCCAGTAGTCAAGCAGATCTTCTATGACGCCTGGCAGGCTGCTGTCAAAGTATGCCACCACCTGCTGCTCCAGGTCTACCTGCTGGTGAGTAGTTTCTTCACTATGCGGGTGAAGAAGGCTGCTCATCAGCGACTCTAGACTCAGGCTTCTGGTGCTGCTATCACTTGCGACGAAGTCAAAGATCCAGTCAACCAATCAAGAACCTCTGGGTTGCTGGTCAGGACACAACCGCTAGCTGACATGTGGACCTGAGGCCTCGGAAAGAAACCCCTGCTGCCACGACCCCTTACTCTGCTGCGACCTGTGCCTGCGCCAGAATCATTTACGCCTCTGACACTCCCCTGTGCAGGGCCTGGCACTTATCTGTCTGACATACTTTTAGCTGAATTAAATAAATTAAAAGCAAATTAAAACACCCCTAAAAGCGGCAAATATATTTTTCTTTTTTTACTGAGATAGGCAACTAAAGGATTTGAAATTGTCAATTAAACGATTTTAGCGTAAATAACAGCAAAAGTGAACTGCATATATATTTCTCGTATTAGACTAAAATAGGCCACTAAACGATTTCGAAGTAAATAACAGAAAAAATGAAATGCAAATATTTTTCTCTTTTTCTCTAGAAATATGGCAATAAACGCTTTTAGCGCAAATAACACCAAATGTGTACTGCGTGCATTTTTCTCGTATTGTAGTGAAATACGACAAGAAACGCTTTTAGCGCAAATAATAGCAAATATGAACTTAGTGCAAATAACAAACAAAAGTGACCTGCATAAATATTTCTCGTATTTGTTTTGAAATAGGCCACTAAATGATATCAGCGCAGTTAACAGCAAAAGTGACCTGCGCATATATTTATCTTTCTCCACAGATAAAAGCCACTAAAGGCTTTTTAACATAGCACTTGCACCCCGATAATTAATTGCTGGAATGACAGAGAGGTATTATGAGACTACCTGGATCCCCAAGTAATGTTTCCCTGCACTTGTAAATAGCTTTTTTTCACAATGAGGATTTTCCTATGACTCTCTCTAACATCTGCACACGTCTCTCCCTGCCTGTGAAATGATTCTGCTCACTATCCTTTCCCTGCACTAGTAAATCGCTTCTTTCCTTTTTTTTAACAATTAGTTTTTCTTTCACTCTCCCTAGCGCCTGCATACATGTCTGTCCCTGAACAAAGTACGATAGTGAATGGCAGACTCTAAGATGGCCGCTGTATTTATAGGGCTGTGACATCACCGGGCTGGCTGGCTGCTGATTGGCTGCATGCATGGCATTATGGGTCATCCCGCCTTCCAAGAGTTCCTTGCCGCAGGTCCTCACACGTGTAGGTGCCATTTTAGCCGCCATTGTAGCCAGCTAGCCGCCGTGTTAGGAAAAATTGTGATTCATTACCACGAAGTGCGAGGAAATTCGCATTCGTTCAGAATCAAATTTTTCCTGAAATTCAGAACAAATTTGAATTTGTCAGCTTTGATTTACTCATCTCTACTCGGGACGGGCCGCCAGCCGCCATCTTGATTGAAGATTTTGGCCGAAATCCCGTGCATGGTGAAGTATGATGCGTGAGATTTCGCGCCAGATCTTCAAGCAAGATGGCGGTGGCCAGCCTGTCATGAGCAAGTGGAGGTATAAGTTTGATTTATTTATTTTGTATGTTAATTTTACACTCTTTTTACACTTAGATGCCGTGATCATGTATGAACGCGGCATTTGAGGGGTACAATGATGGGGAGCAGCGCTATTGCTACTGTATTTGCTACTTACAAAAAAATGCAAAGTAATTCATCACGAAGCAAATTTTTTTGAAAAATTCAGCGAATCAGCCGGATCGAACTTTTTAAATAATTTGCTGATCTCTAAAACGGATATGTGCCTTAGAAGGCAGTCAAAGTTTGTCAACTGTAATGGATATCCATCAATGCTTGGAATAATGAGGCTCCTGAATCCCATAATGCACCTAAATTGCTTTGGTGGTAACCGGAGAAGACCTATTTTGGATAAGAAAGGTCCTTATAAAATGAAGTTTCTCTTCAATTAGATATTTCATAAAATATGTATCACCTATATAAAGGTGCTCCTGTCTTCTTCCATTGCTGAAACCAGAGACATGAAGGAGACCTGGGGGTGACCTCCACTGATATCTACAATATGAAATGATTATATGTCTAATGAATTTGACCTCATAAGGTGGATTTATGACTGCACATAAATTCCCTGAGACTCTGCACCATGGAACCATAGACACACCATGTACCGCTGTATATTGCTGTGTGAGGAACCTCAATTTCTGGTGGTTATTCTTCCCTATAATGCTTTAAAGACATGATCCAACAAATCAGAAACATTTGATGGGGTGGGGGTTAGAAGGGCTTAAAAACATCAAAGAAGAGATACTCATCTCCACCGATCACCCACTACTACTGTTATAATGTTCCCTGATGCTCTATGCTTCTGTCTCTAATCTCAACATGCAATTTCAAAATACCTTGAAAAGCCCTTATTACTCTGGCTGCATTGGTGACCAGGCACTGTTGGAAAGGCAGCAGTGGAGGGTCAATGGAGGTATCTCTTCTTTTATGCTTCTAGGCTCCTCTGACACCCCTTTAAATTTATTAAAATAGAGCAATTCAGAAGTCTAGAAGGGCATCTAAAAGGTGTGGAGCCAAAAGGTATGAAGCCAAAATATAGACCGATGCAAGAGAACTTGCAATCACTTGTTCCCAAGTTTCTGGTAGCTCAACGTGTTTTTTGCTGGCACATTTTTTGGGGGGTTGGATGGGGGTTTGTTATTGAATTTATTACAATACAATTTCTCTGGTTTAGATAGAAGAATCTGACAGGACTCGCAGGCACCATATCGTACCAGGCAAGGGCAGCATCAAACTAATCAAAGAAAATGTAACAATTTTTCCATGTTGTATTTTTTTCTTTGAAACATCTTATATATTTTAGCACTGGTAATTCACAGCCAGGGGCGATATGAACCAAGCATCACAAACGAAGTTATAGCTTCGAAAATTATGCAAATTGCCTTCTTTCATGTCAGTGTCAGTTTGCATCAATACGTCAGGGTTCTGGGTGACAATTTTTGCTCTGCTTGCTTTAGTGCATACTATACTTATGGTAACGGAGACCTCATCACTTGTAAAGTCAAGCCATCTACCGCACGACTCACAGTTAGACTTAGGAAAACGAAGAACAGTCACAGAACGAGTTGCTACCATATTCAAATGAGGCACAACAAAATTTGCATCTGCATCGCTGGCAGTTATCTTTCTTTTAAAGCTATTGAAATGCTCACACCTGCTCAGCGAGTATCTGTCAAGTAAAATAAATGAGATTGGAAAATGTCAGCGGAAAATGTACATTCTTTTATAAGTTAGGTTTGCTTTGTTCGCGATCTTCATGAATTGTTCAGGGATCATATTGGTAAAAATTATTCAAATACAATCTAATATCTCAGCAGTTGTTATTATGTGAATTAATACAATAAAACAGTGCCACCTAGTGGTATAAAAATTGAGAATTAAAGATATAAAGCCCAGTAATTTTAGTAAATCTCTACTTTTGTAGGATCATCCACTGGTGCTTACATTTTTTGTCCCTTCACTGCTTTCAGCTACAGCTGTGTCCCTATATCTCATAGTACTAACTCAATACATTTTAGTGTGGACACATATAGCATAAACAGCGCCCAACAGAGCAGCACATTTTTTTTTTTTTCCAAAGCTGGTAATCTTGGCCTCTGATCTCGGTTTAGCGATAAGTTCCAGTGACCGATGAGTGTAATGTCACTGGCCTAAGAAGAGTCCTCTTCAAACAGCTGGTCAGGAATCATACCCAGCATCCGACTGAAGACTCTTGGATATACCAGATGAAATTATTATGGGGACCCACCCTCTGTGTAAATGGGACCTGAAGAGTCCTGTTTTATTAGGTATCTATTATTGTCAGGGTTTGGGCCCACCAGAGGATCCTCTGGTACTCCTCAGGATAGGTAATCAGTATCTGGTTGGTGGGGTCCGACACCCGGAACCTCTGCCGTTCAGCTGTTTGAGAAGGTACTGGCACTCATGTGAGCGACGTGGCTTTCTTCGTGCTTACCATAAGTGGCTGTGCTTATTATCGCACCATACATAGTATAGGGGATGTTCTTGGTATTGTGCTCAGCCCCATTGAAGTAAATATAGTTGAGTTTGATACCAAGCACAGCCGCTATGCAATGTACGGCGCTGTGCGTGGTAATCTGCGAGAATGCCAGTGCCTTCTCAACAGCTGATTGGCAAGAGTCCAGGGTGTTGGACCCCCACTGATCACAAACTGACGACCTATCCTGAGGATAGATCATCAGTATCAAAATCGCCAAAAACCCCTTTAACGTGCTGGATTCATATACTATATGCAACATAAAAACATTGCAGCCCCAAATAGTTAAATTCCTGTCTCCTCCATCTGTACACTACTTGTAGGTTCGCAGCTCTGTGTTAGTTGAGCAGGACACAGCGCGCGCTCCAGCTCCCACCAATCTAATTATCCTGAAGTCCCAGTTCTCCGGTTTATTTGTTACCAAGCGTTATCAGGCCATCATTCTCAGTGAATCCCTGGGTGGAAGGGGATAAGCACTGAATAGGTAGTGTATCACACCTGATTACCCTCTTCACATCTGCTTCCTTTCTGCCTGTTCTTTCTGAAGGACAAATTGTGCATGCATCCAAGACACTAATAACAGCGTGTAACACCCAAAAAAAATATAGCTCCACCAAGCAGAACCTGCTCCAGAATAGCAAAGCGTGTGAGCGTACACCTGACTATTTGCAGGAAACACCTCCTATTACTTCCAGTAACAAAAGACACAGCTGCAGGGAGCCAATTAGGGTTGTCGGCAGTCCAAATGTTTGTGACTGAAAGCAGCCTCTTGCTAATGTCTCCAAGGGTCACAAGTAATAACCCTGTCATGTAGCTCGCAGTCCAAATACAAGCCACTCATCAGCCCATAGTGAAGATTAATATGGGGCTTTCAGAAACAAAACAACACCTCTGTGGAAGGAGACTCCTCGGGTTTACACAGAGCAAGGTGGAAAATAACACAATACATCACGGGCTGAAGCTGCTTAGAAATTAGGACATCGCTTCCAAATATTCGGCGCTCTAGAAGTAGGCCATGTTTTTTTTTTAAAGCAGCAACTGCCTGATGTAGTGCCGCTGAGGTTGTCAGTGTCCACAGATTGTGTCTGGTATGGCAGCTATAGATGAGCGAATCGAAGCTGACAAAGTGGAATTCGATCCAAATTTCCTGAAAAATTTGATTTACAACGAATGCAAATTTCCTCGTCTTCGTGGTAACAAATCGCATTTTTCCTTAAATGGTGGCTACACGTGTGAGGACTGAGGACATGGGGCAGGGAACTATGGGAAGGTGGGATCCCCAAGATTGACATGCCTGCATGCAGCCAATCAGCAGCCAGCCAGCCCTGTGATGTCACAGCCCTATAAAAATGGCAACCATCTTACAGTCAGACATTTTCCAGCGTTCAGAGTGCAGAGACAGAGATGGAAGGCGCTAGGGACAGCAAATGGAAAAACCTGATTATAGAAAAAAAAAGACAGATTTTTTTTTTTTATAAGTGCAGGGAAAGGATAGGGAGGAATCATTTCACAGCATCTTTCGCAGAAAGAGACTTCAGAAGGCGCTAGGGACATTCATAGGAAAGCAATTTACAGGTGCAGGGAACGATTATTTGGGGATCCAAATAGCCATTAGACAGCTCTGTCATTCCAGCTATTTGTTATTGGGCTGCAAGTGTTGTGTTGAAAAGCCATTAGTGGCTTCTGTCTTTAGTATCTTCTATCAGTACTACAAGAAAAATATATACGCATTTCACTTCTGCAGTTATTTCTGGAGAAAGCGTATGGGGGCGTATTTCAGTAAAAAAAATTAAAAATATATGCACCGCAATGTTGCTGTTATTTCTGTTGAAAGCATATAGGGGCGTATTTCAGTACTACAAGAAAAATATATACACACTTCACTCTTTAAGATTTTTCCGATCAAAGCGTATAGGGTCGTACGTATATCAGTACAATAAGAAAAATATATTTTCAGTTCACTTCTGCAGTTATATATGTTTAAAGCGTATAGGGGTGTATTTCAGTAAAAACAAATAAAAAATACAGAATTCTGTTATCCTTTTGTTGGTGAAATTTTATTGGGACATGCACATTTTTGGAAAAATTTGATGGGTGAATGTACACTTTCTTCTGTATGAACCGAATTCCATTATCCTTTCGGTGGCAAAATTTTATTGGGACACGCCCTATTTTGGGAAATTTGATGGGTCAATGTACACTTTCTTCTGTATGAACTGAATACCGTTATCCTTTCATTGGTGAAATCTTTTATTTCAAAATAGTTTTTTAGGTGAAATTGATGGGTGACTGCAAAACTCCTTTTGCTGAATGGACCAAATGACGTCGTGTGAGGTCGTGTGATGTCTGAAAGTGTGAGGAAAATATATATATATTGAAACAACAAATATACAAAAAGTACAAGAAAACAATGACAACCTCCTGATGCTGCCGCCACCTCCAGACTCTGTCATTGTACCACTCGGTGGCCTTCTCCTGATGCTGCTGCTGCATCCACCACCTCCAGACTCTGTCATTGTGCCACTCGGTGGTCTTCTCCTGATGCTGCTGCTGCATCCGCCAGACCGCCACCTCCAGACTCTGTCATTGTGCCACTCGGTGGCCTTCTCCTGATGCTGCTGCTGCATCCGCCACCTCCAGACTCTGTCATTGTGCTACTCTATCGTCCCCTCATGCTGCTTCCACCTCACCACTATGTCATAGGGCCACTCTGTGGATTTCTCATGCTGTTCCCACCCTCCCCACTACATGACTGGGCCAATACTGATAGATTACTGAGCAAATGCTGACCGAGTGAAGGCGGATGCTCCACAGATAGGATCCATTTTTTGTGGGATATTGTTCTGACAGATCAGAGGAAGGGATAAAATAATCAGTGACGTCAACACAAACTTGCTGCTGACACCCTCTCCACTCTGTCGGGGGCCTCTACTTGTATAATTGTTTAATAGAACAGGTTCTGTAGACATCTATGTGGAATCAGCTGACGACGGTGTAAAAGGAGTGCGCTTCTTCTTGACGCTAACATGGACCTGTAAGGCTGAGTTCATACTTGAGTTATTTGGTCAGTTTTGGCCCTGTGACTGCCCAAATAAGTAAAGTATGCAGTGATTCTAAGAGCGACTCCTGTCATCTGCATGTCATACTGACTCACATTATTATTTCACTACCAAAGCAGACTCCCTATGCATGTTACTGCAAGGCACAGTGTTCTACACCACTATAAAGGCTCTCTGAAGCCCGGAAATAGCCATTTTTTAACGCAATTTGCCGCAAATAAATTCGGATCCAGGTGAATCTTTTCGAAAAATTTGGCGAACCAGAAGAATCGAATTTTTGAGAAATTCACTCATCTCTAATTGCAGCTCATCAAGTGAATAGGACACGAGCGGCTTTGTTTCTAGAAGGAAAGACTTTTGGTAGAGATGGGCAAATCTATGCTAGATGAATCAGATTCAAGCAGAAATTTATAAAAATTTGACTTGATCAGAATATTAAGAGGCACATTTATTAAGACTGGCATTTTAGGCACCAGTCTTAATAAACCCACGATTTTAGTCATGGCGTGAGCGGAGAGAAGTCGCAGATTGCACAACTGTTGCTCCGCAATCTGCACCTGAAATACGCCTTTTCTATTTTGGGGGAAAAGAGAGAGAGAAATTTTTTTTTATTATTATTTTTTTACCCAAATAGAATTTTGATCAATTCTCTCCTCAGTAACTATAACAATAACATGTGATGGAAGCATCAACAAGAATATGTGTGTGCATTCAGAGAGTTATCAATGTGCGAAGAAACAGATGACACAGTCAGCCCTGCTACATATGGGCATCTTTGATAAAGCCATCTGTGGCTGCAAAGTTACATTTACCCAGCACGCCCTTTGGCACTAAATTATTTGCCAGCGAAAGCACCTGCATTAAGGACTGTACTTGAAAATGAAGATGTCTCGGCTGCATAAATTGTAGGAATTATGTAAAAACCCACTGCCACTTCTCTAATAAACTGGAAATAGGTAATCAAAATACGACATCATGTAAGTGGCGGTTGCTCATGTTGTGTATATCTTATACAAATTATGCCTAAAAGGGATGCTTTTGTCCTAAAAGTGGGTCTTAATTCAGCTTATGCTTATAGCTAATTGGAAGATCGTTCTCTCCAAAAACTCTCTGTATAGGCCTTAGTCAGAGCTGTGGAACAGTAGAGCAGTCATGTTGCGATGCGTAAAAATCACCGCTCATGTGCACAGCCCCATAGAAATGAATTGGTCCGGATTCAGTGCGGGTGCAATGCGTTCACCTCACGCATTGCACGCGCGCGGAAAACTCGCCCGTGTGATAGGGGCCTTAGAGATGCTCCATTTTTGTGTTCACATAGTGTTTGAGGGCTTGTTTTTTGCGGGACAAGTTTAGATATGAATAATATTGCATAAGAAGTAGTGGGAAGCTTTTTTTTTTTTTACGGTGTTCCCTATGCAGCAAAATTGACTTGTTACCTTTATTATCCAGGTCAATACGATTACAATGATACCATATTGTATAGTTTCTCTTGTGTTTTGATATAAAAAAATATAAACTTTGTAAAACATTAATTTTACATATACGGTGGAGGCCACAAATGAGAGGATTTTCTCAGGATAGGTCATCAATATCTGATTGGTGGACACTGCTACCAATCGGATGTTTGAAGAGGCCATCAACATTAAACTACTGGAAAACCCCTTTAAGTTTTCTCAGGCAAAACGTGGCTGAGAAATCTATTATGCTCGGCTATAGACTTTAATTATGACGGAACAAAACAGAATGCCTCTTAAAGGCTTCCGTTTTGCATTCTGTCTTATGGATTCCGTTATATTTCGTTACAACTGAATCCATAACGGAATTCCCTCACCACCCAAACACCGAACCAGAACCTGTAAAGTTTGGGTTCACTCATCCCTACTTATACTTTATCAGAAATATTGAGCATAACCAGTAAGATACATTACAATTTGTTATAATTTCAGAAAAAAACATATGTAGCAGTGATGAGTTTGTCATTCGGGTTAACTTATTATGATATCCTATCTTTGATTTTCCATAGATCTAAAACAAACAAACAAACAGAAATCCCCATCATTATTCTCATTATTAGCTCAGAAAGCTAACATAGCCGCCTTAAAGGATTACAATAATGTCAGCTCTGCTACATCTGTATACAAATTGAAAAGGAACTATAAATACACACAGTACTGAATGGGAATTAGGCCATCAATGGTGTTTTCTCTGTGAATCCCCTAATAGTCCTACTAGAGATTGTTCCTGTAATTACATGGACTGTGTGTTACATGTAAATTACACACAGGAGAAATGTGCGCACGTTACACGCAGCTCCCCCCTTGCAGCAATTAGTTCCCGGGCTTATTAAATACAGAATGGGCCAGATACAATGTAAGCACTAAAGACTAAACTTTCACTGTCTATTCAATGGCCTCTAATGTTTCATGGGTGGAAGTTCCATCCCCAGCACCTTAAATGATCCGCTCCAGCAGTGGCGTACATAGAGAAGTAAGGGCCCCATAGCACAGATCAAACCAGGCCCCCCACACAGGACAGAAGGATTTCTGCCAAAACCCCTTTCAATGACCCTTGGGCCATTTTTCAATTGTCTCATTTGCTCAAAGTTGTTCCTTTAGAGGGTAGAGTCCTGACCAAGTTTTCTCCTCCAGTAGAAGAGGAGAAGATCTCAAGTAAGACTGGGCCCCCTCTTGCCCTGGGCCCCATATCAGTCGCGTGGTCTGCCGCTATGGTAGTTACACCCCTGTGCTCCCGCAAGCTCTATAGACCATGTATTCTTCACCCAGAGACAGAGGCTCATGTCTTGTCTTGCGTTAGAAATCTGTCCCATTCATTGGTCCCGGTGAGCCTCCGTGCCTCCAGCCCAACGATCAAGCACTGATTTAAAAGGGTTCTGCAGTTTGTTTAAACTAATGATCGATCCTCTGGATCGATCATCAGCATCTAACCGACAGGGGTCCAGGAGCGCCGCGGCCTTCTCACTTTTTACCGCTGGCCCAGTGATGTCACGGCCTGGGCGGGGCTAAGCTCCATTCGAGTGATACTAGTCGTGACGTCACTGGGCCAGCGGTAAACATTGAGAAGGCCGCAGCGCTACTGCCAGCTCTGCTGCCTTCTCAAACAGCTGATCGGCGGGGGTCCTGGGTGTCGGACCCCCGCCGGTCAGATGCTGATGATCTATTCAAAGGATAGATCATCAGTTTAAACAAATTGCAGAACCCCTTTAATGATTGACCGTCAATACTTTAGTAACAAAATAAAACACAACTTAGCCCATCTCATACATTGGGGTCATATCGTGAGATGTTAAACCAAAAGAACAGTCACTAAGCGAGGCCTATGAAATGCTTCCTCCCATTGGATTAACTTATAAAAGGGTTATCCCATGATTGATGTAAAAGATTAAAATCTGACATCATATAGCACACGACCGTCTCTTTCTACCAATGTTTAACCAGCCCTGTACCTTACATGGCTCCAGAGATCTCTCCATTCATTACCCCAACTGTTCTGCTAGATACATTTCAGGCTGGCAGCTCAGGGGTCATGTCCTTCCTCAGGGGGCGAGACTTTTCTGCTGTAGCTCTTTCCCTGTAACTGCCACAGTTCTAACAGTAGATCTGGCTGGTGACAGTCGAAGATTTATACTGAGCGTGTGCAACCACTTCAGTGAGGTGGACAAAAAATAAGGAAAATAACAAACAGCAGGTGGCGCTATACGGATAGATTTTATTGAATAACTCAGCGGCTATACTACATTTTTAATTGCATGCAATTAGCAAAGTATTCCGATCCAGGTGCTGGTTTGAAAAATGTGGCACAACCCCATGTAATCTTGGACTGTGCCATTCTGACTTGTGTGGTTCTAGAAATGCCAATCTTTTATAAGTAAAGGATGAAATGAATAATGAGACTTCCCGTACACTTCCGTGAGTACGAGGGGAATTATTTATTTTCATAAATTTTTGTTTTTTTTTATAGTTTTTTTCCCCAGTTACTATAAAATATAAATCGCCTCAGACAGGACAAGATGATTTTACAAATATATCTGGGAATTGGGACCACAATACAGAATGGATACAAGAAGACAAACAGCATATTGAATACATATATTACATGTCTGTGACATCCTTATATTAAAGGGGTTATCCGAGTTATTTTTTTTTTGTTATTTCTATGTTCCTAACTAAGCAAATGTAACATCTTTCCAATTAACTCACTTTATCTCCGGTGGCTGGTTTCTCAGATTTCACTGAGGGTCACATGACCTGTGATGTCAGCTTCTCTCCCTGCTCTGATAAAGGTCGTTTACAAGCCTGTAAACGAGATGTCACTGTGCTGGCCACGCCCCCCTTCACTGCCGGCTGTGTGCTCTATCCTAGGAATCTTAACCCCTTCAGCTGCACATACTGCCTAGCTGCAGCAGTGACATCTCTGGGCACAGGATCTGACAGACTAGAGAGAGCATTGCACAAGAAGGGAGGGGGAAGATCCTGTGTGTATTAGCAGTGTCATTATACAGGTGGGACTTGTAGTTCTACACTTACAAGTTGCTGTTGATTCTCCCAGCACTCAGGGCAGTTCTTGTATCCACTCCCTTAGCAGTGTCATTATACAGCTGGGACTTGTAGTCCTACACATACAACAAGCTGCAGAGTCTCCCAGCAGGCAGACATGTCACTCAGGGCAGCTCTTGTATCCACTCCCTTAGCAGTGTCATTATACAGCTGGGACTTGTAGTCCTACACATACAACATGCTGCAGAGTCTCCCAGCAGGCAGACATGTCACTCAGGGCAGCTCTTGTATTCACTCCCTTAGCAGAGCAGGGGGGAGGGGCAGAGATTGTTTTTATTGCATGTAAGCAAAGGGCCAGAAAAGAACCAGGGAAATGAGGAAATATATATATATATTTTTTTGCATAAAACTTGCTTAGCTCAGTTATATATCAGATTTTCAGTGCTATATTATTTTTTTTCATAACTCGGACAACCCCTTTAAGGCCTACATATCCAGTACGTGAAATATCAGCGGTACATACTACTTCCCGTTAGTGATGTAGCAGAGCTGGGTTCTTATCGTTTAATTCAACCTGCCAAGATATTACAATCTGTTACACAGTGATACTAGTGCAGTGTAGTTTTAGAGTCACTACAATAACAATACCAGCTCTGCTACATCTGTACTTGTTTTTCTCTCAAGACAATCTAATCTAATTTTTAAGGTACACTGATTACACTGACCGACAGCAAGTAACGCATTCAGCTCACCTGAAACCTAAATCTGGCTTAACAAATAATTGTATAACCCATGAGATCATTTTGGAGAATCTTTTCTTAGAACGATGCATTCTTGTCTTATCCCTACTAGAAATGTATGAATACATTGACAACTAGGGGTTATCAATTGGAGGTCTGTCCGGTCAGTGCTCATAGTGTCAGACTGTGCGAGGACATGCACCTCTTCTGAAGAGGATATTAACGCTAGCTGTCAATTTACTCATTCATTTCTAGGAG
The DNA here is from genome assembly GCF_905171765.1 of Bufo bufo. Classification (NCBI taxonomy): domain Eukaryota; kingdom Metazoa; phylum Chordata; class Amphibia; order Anura; family Bufonidae; genus Bufo; species Bufo bufo. The sequence goes on along the minus strand of NC_053392.1, from coordinate 560,804,843 downwards.
GAGAAAAGGCAAAAAACTGAATTAGAAGAAAATATGCTTAAAATTGTTACTTCATGGGGAATACAATCATTTGCTAAAACAGCCATATCACGAGAGCCAAAAGGCCCCCTTTAAGAATGACACTAAGGTAAAGCAAGCTTGATATTCTGCAAAAGATCCCAAATTTGTGACCTCATAATACACTTGGTGTAACCCATGGTGTACTAGACATGTCTCTCTTCCTTTCACCACCCCATGGTTATAGCTTGTTGTTAATTTGGAGCAAGTATAATTAACTACGCCTCTTAAACACCTAAAAGTAAGATTAAAAAATGAGCACCATTGTCCTATACCTCACACCGAGGGCTGTGTCTTGAAATTAAAGTGATGGGACCCCATAGCAAAGACATAAATTTGGCCAACTTCTAGTTTATCGCCAGCCTACTGGGTGTGATCCTAAGGGCTCAAGCACACGATCCGCAAAAAATACAGATGACGTCCGTGTGCATTCCATATTTTGCAGAACGGAAAAGCCGGCCCCTAATGGAACAGTCCTATTCTTGTCCATAATGCGGACAATAATAGGACATGTCTAAACTGTGTAAAGTAATTAACACGGAAGAGGACAGTATACTGCTACAGAGGGATCTGGATAGATTGGAGGCTTGGGCAGAGAAGTGGCAGATGAGGTTTAACACTGATAAATGTAAGGTTATTCACATGGGAAGGAATAATACAAGTCACCAGTACATACTAAATGGTAAAACACTCGGTAACACTGACATGGGAAAGGACCTAGGAATTTTAATAAACAGCTAACAAACTAACCAACTAAGCAGTAAAAACCAGTGTCAGGCAGCTGCTGCCAAGGCCAATAAGATAATGGGTTGCATCAAAAGGGGCATAGATGCCCGTGATGAGAACATAGTCCTTCCACTTTACAAATCACTAGTCAGACCACACATGGAGTACTGTGTACAGTTCTGGGCTCCTGTGAACAAGGCAGACATAGCAGAGCTGGAGAGCTGCAGACCCATTGAAATGAATGGTTACGCATACGGTTCGCTAAAAAACGGAAAGGACACAGAAAGAAAATACGTTTGTGTGCATGAGCCCTTACAGTGATTTCCAGAAATATAGGTCATCAATATTTGTTTAGGAAGGTCCAACTCCTAGCACCCCCACGATCAACTGTTTGATGAGGCCACAGCACTCTTACTCTTACTTATCGGTCCCACGGCCTAGGTGCAGCTCAGTCCCATTCAAGCACAGTCCCATCCAAGAACAGCCACTATACAATGGGTGGCGCTGTGCTCAGTATGCTCTTCAAACAGCTGATCGGTGGCAGTGCCAGGTGTTACACCCCCACCGATCTGCTATTGATGTCCTATCCTGGAGAGAGGTCATCAATATTTTCCTTCTAGAAAACCCCTTTAACTCCTGTCCACTGTGCAGCTGATTTCCTCAGATTTTTTTATTTTAATAAGGTAGAACACCCCTGCTTAAAGCGACCGTCGCTCATTTATTATTTTTTTTAATAAAGAATACCGAGGCATCATTAAATAGTAATACGGTGGTTTTTACAAGCCGCGTGCTGCAGCCAGTGGAAGCTGGATTTCATTTGCCCTTAATGTCACCTTATGTACCACATTCCCGTTATTAACGTGAAAGCATTAACCACGAGTAACGATATCCTTCGCCCACTGCTACAGACTGGAATCAACCTAATTACATACTTATATCCCGCAAAATCATTTGGTGGGATAAAAGAAATCCAGCAAAATGAGGTTTATTAATCCATGCTGGAAATGAGAAGATATGCAGGTGCTAAAGGGTTAATCGGAACCTAATTCATTATTAAAGCACCTTGGAGTACATTATTAATATTAGGCCCATTAATCATTTAGTTACTCTAGTCAAGCAAGGTCTGTTGAGCACGAATATGCCAGTAAGCGGCATCGATGTAGCAGAGCTGCGTTTTTGAGGGATGAGTCTGTGGTTTTACATAGGACTGCAGGTTGACATAAAGGGGTCATGACCTGTTCTCTCTATAGGCTATTGATGTGTGATTGGAGGAGGTCCTACCCCTGAGAATTTCACAAGGGCAGGATGAAGGATGGGGATGAAGTATGGGGATCCAGTGGTTAGATCCCTGCTGATGAAAGATAGATGGCCTCAGTATGTTTTCCTAGAAAGTCCCTTTAACAGCTAGAGGCATGAATATTACAGATCTAGCAGGTTCCAAAGTAATTCCTGGCGCATTAACAGACAAGCTTATTTCATGGGCTGAGTTTGACAAAGTGCATTGAGTTACCCCACTGAGGTCGGCATGGGCTACATCTGTATATTAGCGCAGGCTCTGCTACATCTCTAGGTATAGTGACCTTAGTCTGGATCTTGGAGTTACATTTAGGAACGCTGTTGTGTTTTAAAGCACTTTCCAGTCATTTCATTATCATTTTAATCAAAAGCCTAAATTAAGAATTTAATGAAGACAAAAGCATTTACAAAAAAAAAACACCTTCTTCGCACATAATGACCTTCATTTGACTCTTATGTAATTAGCTGCTAAAATAAATCTCCTTCCTCAGAATATGGAAAACTACCACTTAAAGCTGTCATTTAATTATACAATACACTAGATACCAACGACATATTAAGAAGAGGCAGAAATATGGCCTGCGCCTATGAAACTAAAGTGAGAACATTGTTCTAGATTTTTGTCATTTGTATTCAAGGGTGAATGTCAGGGTGATAGGACGCCGGGAAGAAGCGAATCATAAGATGGGATAACGGAAAGGAATCTACAGGACAAAGGCATAGATAGAAAGATAGATAGATAACTGGATGGATAGATAAATACTAGATAGATAGATCTGGATGTAGGGGCATAGCTGAAGGCTCATGGGCCCTGGGCCCACCTTCCCTCAATGCTTTGTGGCCACGGGAAGGGAAGCACATAGCCATTGCGCTGCCTAAGGCAAAAATTGAAACGGCACCCCCCCCCCCCCTTATGCCATATTCTTGACCTTTTCCCTCCAGCCAGAGGTGTAACTTGCCCAGAATGCACTTTCCATAATACCAGTGTCTTCTTATGTGGCACAAGGGTCTTTGGGTCCCCTCAGGCTCCTGGGCCGGGTAGCAAATGCTACCTCTGCACCCCCTAATCGCTACGCCCCTGACTGGATGGATAGATAGACTGATGGATAGATAGATAGATAGATAGATAGATAGATAGATAGATAACTGGACAGACAGATAGATAGAGATAGATAGATAATAGATAGATAGATAGATAGATAGATAGATAGATAGATAGATAGATAGATAGATAGATAGATAATAGATAGATAGATAATAGATAGATATATAATAGATAGATAGATAATAGATAGATAGATAGATAGATAGATAGATAGATAGATAGATAGATAGATAGATAATAGATAGATAGATAGATAGATAGATAGATAGATAGATAGATAGATAGATAGATAGCTGGACATATAGATAGATTTACCTGGGGCGTAAAACCCAAGAGCAGAATATAAAATCAGTGATACAGTCCTAACCTCAGTATCTGAGGAAAGGGATTTAGGGGTCATTATTTCAGGAGACTTAAAGGTAGGCAGACAATGTCATAGAGCAGCAGGAAATGCTAGCAGAATGCTTGGGTGTATAGGGAGAGGCATTACCAGTAGAAAGAGGGAGGTGCTCATGCCGCTCTACAGAGCACTAGTGAGACCTCATTTGGAGTATTGTGCGCAGTACTGGAGACCATATCTCCAGAAGGATATTGATACTTTGGAGGGAGTTCAGAGAAGAGCTACTAAACTAGTACATGGATTGCAGGATAAAACTTACCAGGAAAGATTAAAGGACCTTAACATGTATAGCTTGGAAGAAAGACGAGACAGAGGGGATATGATAGAAACTTTTAAATACATAAAGGGAATCAACAAGGTAAAAGAGTAGAGAATATTTAAAAGAAGAAAAACTACTACCAAAGGACATAGTTTTAAATTAGAGGGGCAAAGGTTTAAAAGTAATATAAGGAAGTATTACTTTACTGAGAGAGTAGTGGATGCATGGAATAGCCTTCCTGCAGAAGTGGTAGCTGCAAATACAGTGAAGGAGTTTAAGCATGCATGGGATAGGCATAAGGCCATCCTTCATATAAGATAGGGCCGGGGGCTATCCATAGTATTCAGTATATTGGGCAGACTGGATGGGACAAATGGTTCTTATCTGCCGACACATTCTATGTTTCTATGTTTCTATAGATATATAGATTACTGGACTGATAGATAGATAGATAGATAGATAGATAGATAGATAGATAGATAGATAGATAGATATGAGATAGATAGATAGAGCTCCTTTCACAATTCAGCCCCTCGGGTGATCCGCTGATTTGCCCAGATGACCCTCCTGGCACCCATCTAGCTGATCTTGCTGTGGAAAGCCATGGGAATCTTGTATTACATGGGGCCCCTCGGATGATCTGCTGTCCCTGTAAAGCAGCCGCCTGTGCAGAGCGGTTTGGAGCCTGTTCCTGATGCTATATGGACAGGGCTTATCGGCATTGGACTGCCTTAACACATGTCACTACTGTGATTCTCCGGGTCTTTCTCTGTACAATCCTCTATAATTGGATGTTACTGTATACCGTATATCATATTTATGATTATAAGGAATTACATGCAATTATTATTCTAAAATATGATTAATTCTGAAACTCATTAAACAAAAAAAAAAGATTAGTACTCATTAAACAAAAAAGTCTGAACTTCCCGGGTTTATTTGTATTGTGCCGGATTATTCAATAAGAGCGAGTGATGAAACAATCAGCCTCCCATGTACTGTATGTATCAGCCGAGGTATTGATTGGAAAATGAGATCTGACCTTGACAGTGAAGGAGTAAATTGAACATTAGTGCAGTCACTTTTAATTTCCCAAAGCGCTGAAAAATGAAAGGCTTGAGTTTTATGGAGGCTGGGTTAAGATCACAGTTGCCCTTGAACATAAAATGTCCATTTAAATGTGAATGAAAGGCAGAATAACTGATCATTGTAGAGTTGAGTCATATACTTGGGCTTCAAAGGTTCAGCTCCAGGGGGTCGGGTCATGACAGGAGGCGTCGGAAACATCTTGGAAAGTGTAAATGGGCTGGACAAGGTGGGCATGTTCTAGACGGAGAATGGTCTCCAGTATGCAGATTGCATGTAATAGATATAAAAGTGTCAGATTACGATTTTTTTCCTGCCAGCAGTCACCACTAGGGGGCGCTTACCACATGCTGTTTTATTATTGAGTTGAATGTGTAATCCCTATGCAGTAAGCTCCAAGGCTCCCCTTGTGGCCACTGCAGGCAACAATAATTTTATCATGTCTGCCCAGGATATTTAGAGTTTTGTATTAGTAAAACTGAATTAACTGTATTGAAAAAGCAAAAATTCTTTAAAAATCTATGCCACATATTTTTTTTTATTTTTTTTACAATGCAAGTCAATAGGTTATGCATAGAACAGTATAGCATTCGCTTATATCTGTCAAGACCATACAACTGACAAGAGAAAAAAAAGGTATGTGAAGAGTCTTAAAGGGAACCTGTCACCGGGATTTTGGGTATAGAGCTGAGGACATGGGTTGCTAGATGGCTGCTAGCACATCAGCAATACCCAATCCCCATAGCTCTGTGTGCTTTTATTGTGTCCTGTACGTGAGAAGAGTAAGGGACAGGACTCATCTCAGGTTAATTTGCATATGTATCAAATCAGTTTTTTTTTAAACAATAAAAGCACACAGAGCTATGGGAACTGGATAGTGCGGATGAGCTAGCAACCCATGTCCTCAGCTCTATACACAAAATCCAGGTGACAGGTTCCCATTAAAGGGGTTCTACAGGAATAAAGACTTTTTCTGTCCTGCCCATATCCGATGGTGCGTGTTCATGGTCACATGCTCCACTGTAGCCAATAACTGGCTTCAACGGTGACATGGCCACAAGCGGCACATTACCGCTGAAGCCAGTTATTGGCTGCAGCAGAGCATGTGACCATGCACCACCAGATGTATAGAGTCCGGGGACCGGAACATAGAGTTGTGGTGTGCATGATCTTCTATTTAAGGGGACGCAGACTGCAGAGTCTTTATTCCCGTAGAGCCCCTTCTAGGGAAGAAGATGAATCACAGGTACCCTTACATATATCCACTCCAGAGGATTAGATGCCCCCTGCCACAATAACAAATGAATCCCAATGTACGCCTTGGTGGAACTTGCCCCTACAGGACAAATAAAGCATTACACATTTCCAATTAAAATAAATGGTTTATTAATTCAGAATTTCGCTAATAGGCTATATAACAAAAGTATTGAAATATCTTTAGAAGTCTAAAATTAATTTTACTCCAATCCGTCTACAAAGCAAAAAAAAAAAATAATAATATATATATATATATATATATATATATATATATATATCTGAATATAGTTGTTCTGGTTAACAATGCTTTCCCTATAACTAAGTGTTTCCCAATCCATGCGTCATTTACAATCTTCCATCCATGAAACCCCTGAGCTTTAAATGTAGTATGAAAATCTATACAGGAAAAATATATTCCACATTATCAGGATAATTCCTGTACATGCTACATTTTTCTTATGGGATCAATAACTTTAGGCCTTTATGACATTTCTTGCCTGCATCTAGTTTGATTTACAAGATAGAAATTGATTTTGTAACCTACTGTATGCTGCTTTGAAATCATTCAACGGGTTTTAATAATCAACTTTCCTTCTCAATGAATTGCAGCTTTTTACTGGTCTCATTGTTAAAAGGACTCAGCGCCTGGATTCCTCATGTAATATACTGTTCTATTGTTCTTTTTACCTAATTATTGATAGTAAATTGTTTAGTATGAAATATATGAACAGATCGGTAAATGTTTTAAGCTCACAGTGTGCAGTAACATGTTATATCCTGTAGGTGTCACTGCAGTACTGAAATGATATTGAATCCACTAATTCCTCTATAGACTCCATCATGTATTACATCATAATGCATAGCATTGGTGGAAATATCAAGGGTAAACATAGGCAACAGAACCGTACTGCTAATCTGGGGAGAATGAGATAGGATCCCTTTAATGATTCTCCAGAATAATTCCTCAGTAGGAAGTACCATTAAAGAGGCAGTAGGCTTCGCTGACTGCAGGGTCCCTCTGAAGCTGCATGTTTTGCACATCTGTATGCTGACCCCTGGGAATCCCAGGTATCAAGTCAGAATTTCATTAAGTACCTTTATGGACTCATTCTAAATTTCTTTATAGAGCCCATAGTTTTCTCTACCGTCCACACCATTACTGCATTGTGACATCATATATTGGAGTGTGATATGATTATGCTTTCTATTCTTTGTTTTCAGTGTGCAAATGTTGTATTCCTGTGCCGGAAAAATCACAATGTGTATTATCCCAGCACGATGACATCACTACCAGCATTATCCCACCACTGTGACATCACTATAAGTATTATCCCAGCACTGTGATATCACTATGAGTATTATCCCAGCACTGTGACTTCACTACAAGCATTATCCCAGCACTGTGACATAACTACAAGTATTATCCTAGCACTGTGACATCACTACAAGTATTATCCCTGCACGGTGACATCACTATAAGTATTATCCCAGCACTGTGACATCACTACAAGCATTATCCCAGCACTGTGACATCACTACAAGTATTATCCCTGCACGGTGACATCACTATAAGTATTATCCCAGCACTGTGACATCACTACAAGCATTATCCCAGCACTGTGACATCACTGCAAGCATTATCCTAGCACTGTGACATCACTACAAGTATTATCCCAGCACTATGACATCACTACAAGCATTATCCCAGCACTGTGACATCACTACAAGCATTATCCCAGCACTGTGACATCACTACTAGTATTATCCTAGCACTGTGACATCGCTACAAGTATTATCCTAGCACTGTGACTTCACTACAAGTATTATCCTAGCAATGTGACTTTACTACAAGTATTACCCTAGCACTGTGACATCACTACAAGTATTATCCTAGCACTGTGTCATCACTACAAGTATTATCCCTGCACTGTGATATCACTATGAGTATTGTCCCAGCACTGTGACTTCACTACAAGTATTATCCCTGCATGGTAATATCACTACAAGTATTATCCGAGCACTGTGTCATCACTACAAGTATTATCCCTGCACTGTGACATCACTACAAGTATTATCCCAGCACTGTGACATCTCTACAAATATTATCCCTGCACTGTGATATCACTACGAGTATTGTCCCAGCACTGTGACATCACTACAAGCATTATCCCAGCACTGTGACATCACTACAAGCATTATCCCAGCACTGTGACTTCACTACAAGTATTACCCTAGCACTGTGACATCACTACAAGCATTATCCCATCACTGTGACATCACTACAAGTATTATCCCAGCACTGTGACATCACTAAGAGCATTATCCCAGCACTGTGACATCACTACAAGCATTATCCCAGCACTGTGACATCACTACAAGTATTATCCCAGCACTGTGACATCACTAAAAGCATTATCCCAGCACTGTGACATCACTACAAGCATTATCCCAGCACTGTGACATCACTACAAGTATTATCCCAGCACTGTGACTTCACTACAATTATTATCTTAGCAGTATGACTTTACTGCAAGTATTATCCTAGCACTGTGACTTCACTACAAGTATTATCCCAGCAGTATGACTTTACTGCAAGTATTATCCCAGCACTGACATCACTACAAGTATTACCCCTGCACTGTGACATCACTACAAGTATTACCCCTGCACTGTGACTTCACTACAAGTATTATCCCAGCAGTGTGACTTCACTACAAGTATTATCCCAGCACTGTGACATCACTACAAGCATTATCCCATCACTGTGACATCACTACAAGAATTACCCCTGCACTGTGACTTCACTACAAGTATTATCTTAGCAGTATGACTTTACTGCAAGTATTATCCTAGCACTGTGACTTCACTACAAGTATTATCCCAGCAGTATGACTTTACTGCAAGTATTATCCCAGCACTGACATCACTACAAGTATTACCCCTGCACTGTGACATCACTACAAGTATTACCCCTGCACTGTGACTTCACTACAAGTATTATCCCAGCACTGTGACATCACTAAAAGCATTATCCCAGCACTGTGACATCACTACAAGCATTATCCCAGCACTGTGACATCACTACAAGTATTATCCCAGCACTGTGACTTCACTACAATTATTATCTTAGCAGTATGACTTCACTACAAGTATTATCCCAGCAGTATGACTTTACTGCAAGTATTATCCCAGCACTGACATCACTACAAGTATTACCCCTGCACTGTGACATCACTACAAGTATTACCCCTGCACTGTGACTTCACTACAAGTATTATCCCAGCAGTGTGACTTCACTACAAGTATTATCCCAGCACTGTGACATCACTACAAGTATTATCCTAGCACTGTGACATCGCTACAAGTATTATCCTAGCACTGTGACTTCACTACAAGTATTATCCCAGCACTGTGACATCACTACAAGCATTATCCCAGCACTGTGACATCACTACAAGCATTATCCCAGCACTGTGACTTCACTACAAGTATTATCCTAGCACTGTGACATCACTACAAGTATTATCCTAGCACTGTGTCATCACTACAAGTATTATCCCTGCACTGTGATATCACTATGAGTATTGTCCCAGCACTGTGACTTCACTACAAGTATTTTCCTATCACTGTGACATAACTACAAGTATTATCCCTGCATGGTAATATCACTACAAGTATTATCCGAGCACTGTGTCATCACTACAAGTATTATCCCTGCACTGTGACATCACTACAAGTATTATCCTAGCACTGTGACATCTCTACAAATATTATCCCTGCACTGTGATATCACTACGAGTATTGTCCCAGCACTGTGACTTCACTACAAGTATTATCCAAGCACTGTGACATCACTACAAGCATTATCCCAGCACTGTGACATCACTACAAGCATTATCCCAGCACTGTGACTTCACTACAAGTATTATCCTAGCAATGTGACTTCACTACAAGTATTACCCTAGCACTGTGACATCACTACAAGCATTATCCCATCACTGTGACATCACTACAAGTATTATCCCAGCACTGTGACATCACTAAAAGCATTATCCCAGCACTGTGACATCACTACAAGCATTATCCCAGCACTGTGACATCACTACAAGTATTATCCCAGCACTGTGACTTCACTACAATTATTATCCCAGCAGTATGACTTTACTGCAAGTATTATCCCAGCACTGACATCACTACAAGTATTACCCCTGCAGTGTGACATCACTACAAGTATTACCCCTGCACTGTGACTTCACTACAAGTATTATCCCAGCACTGTGACTTCACTACAAGTATTATCCCAGCACTGTGACATCACTACAAGCATTATCTCATCACTGTGACATCACTACAAGCATTATCCCAGCACTGTGACATCACTACAAGCATTATCTCAGCACTGTGACATCACTACAAGCATTATCCCAGCACTGTGACATCACTACCAGCATTATCCCAGCACTGTGACATCACTACAAGCATTATCTCAGCACTGTGACATCACTACAAGCATTATCCCAGCACTGTGACATCACTACCAGCATTATCCCAGCACTGTGACATCACTAAGAGCATTATCCCAGCACTGTGACATCACTACCAGCATTATCCCAGCACTGTGACATCACTACCAGCATTATCCCAGCACTGTGACATCACTACAAGCATTATCCCTGCACTGTGACATCACTGCAAGCATTATCCTAGCACTGTGACATCACTACAAGCATTATCCCAGCACTGTGACATCACTACTAGCATTATCCCAGCACTGTGACATCACTACTAGCATTATCCCAGCACTGTGACATCACTACAAGTATTATCTATCCCTGCACTGTGACATCAGTACAAGTATTATCCCTCTACTGTAACATCACTACCAGCATTATCCCTGCACTGTGACATCACTAGCATTATTATCCCATCACTGTGACATCACTACAAGTATTATCCCTGCACTGTGACATCACTACAAGTATTATCCCTGCACTGTGACATCACTACAAGTATTATCCCTCTACTGTGACATCACTGCAAGCATTATCCCTGCAATGCGACATTACTGCAAGCAATTTCCCTGCACTGTGGCATCACTACAAGCATTATACCTTAAGGCACAGTTCATGCCAAAAGTAAACTAATAAATGTGAGCCATAGAGTAAATTTTTTGGACTTTTAAGCAATCCAAAGTGCACCAAATTAATGAAAGACTTGTTCCTTTTAATAGATTTGGTGCAAAACGTTCCAGTGATCTTCATATGCCTGACCTAAGAGCGCAGATCAGTGGTGTCAACTATATCCAAGAATCCAGGAACAGCCTGGTCAATAACTTAAAATCAATCAACACTTCCAGGGGCAAGTCTTTAAAATCCGGAGATCATAAGCAATCGCGGACTATGAATAAACATACTTCCCTCTGCTACCGCACAGTGACAATGAGTTTGCTATTAAAGCTATTTCCATTGCACCCTGTTCCAAGTACAACTGAAGGCTGCACGACTCAGTGATTTAAGGGCGATAAAGCTGCCGGTTATTACTCTAACCTTGACGAGGATTTCTCCTCGCCTTCTCACGAAACAATGAGGTAAATACCAGCATAATAGCATGGCCGTACCCATAAAAAAAAAGCAATCTCATTAAATGTCAATTAAAACACCCAATAGCTACCATTTGGTCTTCTATCTAAACAATAAATATGAAGAAAAGCGGGAATAAAGTACATTTTAATGATCATTCTCATGATTTTCAGAAAAATATTAGGTCCCGAGCCATCTTATTTTAGCTTTGGCTTGTATATCAGGTGCTCCTTCCAGACAAAAGCAATTAGAAGATTGGAAAACAGCACAAAGAGCGCTCCTTACAATTGTTCCACTGAGGGAAAAGAAAAATACACATATACGGCACCAAACAACTCTGTTCTCCCCTGGCAGTACAGCGTGCAAGAATTATTGCTTGTCAAGCAAGGCAACACAGGTAAGTGCGCAGAACCAGGCAATTAAAAAGTGTAGTGGCTGCACTACGCTTGTACGCTATATACTGCATATATACTATGTGTCTTCCTATAAAGTAAATAAAATACTCAAAAGCTGCTGTTACTAATTCTCCTACTTTTAACGATCACCAATGATGGGGGAAGGAAGTAAAATGTGGTGCAACGAGTATTTTTGACTTTTTAGACAGAAAGCAAATCTAAAAAATCAGCTATTAAAAGCTATTTAAAAATTATGTTTATCGCTTTATCATACCTAGAGATAATAAATTGTATTTTGGATGTGATTAGAATGAATTTGTCCCAAACCAATAGTGTTCTGATTACCTGGAAAAGTCTCTTTCTTTCGCTCTGCCTCTTCTTTCGCTCTGCCTCTTCCTCTCCAAATCGAATCACACAAAATTCTAATTCGGTAAAATCCGACCTTTTTGAAAAATTCGAGCCGAATTTCCAAATTTTACAATCAATTCATTCATCTCTAATAATAACCTTTTGCATTACAATTGACACCTTACTGCATGTATTCTTAAAACTAGCAAGGTTATCAGAGAGGCACTGTGCATTAAAGACAACCTTTCAGCTCTCCTAACAAGCCTATTTTATTCAATATTTGATTTTACATACAAAAAAAACTGTTCTGGGGCATCTTTTTGTTGTATGATATATATTCCTCTAGTATTCCTCAGAAAATACATTGACAACTAGGTGTTCCCATTGCACTTATCGAAGGGTGTGTCCATACACAGCCGGAAATGGTCAACTGCTTAGACCAGGCATCCTCAAACTGCGGCCCTCCAGCTGTTGTAAAACTACAACTCCCACAATGCCCTGATGTAGGCTGATACCTGTAGGCTGTTCAGGCATGCTGGGAGTTGTAGTTTTGCAACAGCTGGAGGGCCGCAGTTTGAGGATGCCTGGCTTAGACAGTGTCAAACTGTGAAGGGACACACCCCCAACATTGAATTGTCAATGTATTTATGGGAACAATAACAAAGGAACTACCCAACATGGGGTTCTAAGTAAAATGCCCAAGCATTGTTATTTTATGAGGAATGCACGTATTTACTAAAAATGACTTGTCTGGAATGATGCCAGGTCCTCTAAAAGTACCAGTTCTTACTGTTCTCTTTAAAAAAAAAATTATCATGTACATGGTAGAAAAAAATATCTCCAAATTGTCTGTTTGTAAAGTCCTCATTCATTAAAGGGTCCTTCTATACCACAAAGAAGTCCTAGAAAGCATTTGGGGAACAGGATCAGGTAGACAGAAGGATTTACCTTCCTTAGGGACATTTTTATTTAGTGACACCTACTCACGCATACCTCTTTGTATAAAGATCTTAAAGGGGTTGTCAGATTTAGAAAACCCATTTTTAAATTCCGTATCAGTGCCTTTCGCCATTAATGAGACAAAGCAAAAAAAATGATTTCAAACAACATCTTTGGAGGACTGATCACCTTGATCTCCTGTAATACCTCATTTCCCCTGTGGAGGTGCTATAAAGTAGTGAAGTACTTACTGCTGGACTTTCTTTCCATTGCAAATTATAATTTGGGGTCCTGACAGCGGGATAAACTGTAATCAGCTCATTTGTGGGATACCTTTCTAATAAAAGGGTTTGTAAAAGGTGATCTAGCCCTTTAAAGATGCCACAATCACTAGCTGATTTCCTTTATATCATTATTCAGTATGAACTCCATTCAAGGTGTTAATTTAAAGCAGATGTTCATTGAATTCTTTTTCCACCACTTACAGGAGTCTAAGTCTAACTTAGCATTGTACGCCACAATCAAATTTCAGTCAATTAGTCACCTCATGTGAAACAAACTAACTATAAAAGCTGACATTGGGTTGCTTTTTCCCCTTCCTTTTGTATTCTGCTACTTTTTACTTGCACAAGGTAACGATTCGCAGCATGGTTGTGTGGTTGTCAGCCACCAATTACAGAGGCAATCTCTGCACACAGCACACAAAGGGATCTGTCTGCAAACTAAGGGAGAAAATAGTCTTACGGTGTACATCTCAACTTAATGCATCACCTGCCGCACCATTATCAAATGATGCCTGGAAAGACAATATCACAAAAAAAACCAGCATTAAAGATGTTTGTGTTAGCTTACCTGCTTCTTTTTGATTTTCCTATTTTTCTCCCCATCTGAACAAAGCAATCACAAGACGCCAGGAAACGCGTGAGTCACTTCTTAATGTACTACCCCCCTTGGGCTCAGGACTTATGATATTTAAATGGCTACCGGGAAGTCAGATATCTATGATTAGGGAGTTCTTAATAACACATCGGCGGGTATTGTCTATAATTTATTATGCATTAGTAAAGGTAATACAGACAATGATCATAAATGCTGGAATCTGGGAGCACCCCCGCTGTCCGAGAGTAGATACATTCTTAAAATGATTAGCGCCACTGTAAAATTATAAATGATACAGTAATAGTTTTGTGTACCTAAGTACCGGTAATCCTACATTAAATGTATTGCAGGATATATAGGTCAGAATTGTGCCGTGGAATGCTGGTATTTCAGAATTCAGCATTTCAGCATGAAATTTGCAGATGGGGAGGACCTGAGTTAGTCACTCGTTGGGACTACCTTGTTTGTGCATGGTGAAGTAAAGGGATTGCCTTAGAAAAAAGTCTGTCCTTCAGAAACAGTGCTGATTTTTTTATCCCCCTTGGGTGCTGAAAGGTCCCATTTTTAACATTTTTCATTTGCAGTTGACCAGTATGCAGTTTGCAGTATATAGTCTAGATTGCTGAACATTTGGACAACAGTTACCCAACCACCCTATACATATAAAAATTTGGTTGGCTGACCTTACATGTGTTTTTTTGAGGAGAGGAGGATTTAGATGGGCAGATTAGCAGGAACAAACTTTCCTGCAAATACTCATTCCTGACAATCTGCCAGTGCAAAGGTACCACCAATCATCCGATGAACAAGCGGAACGCTCATTCTCCGTGTGATCCTGCCGTTAGTGCAAGCACCTAAATTATTGTTTCTGAGCAGCTGATCGTGCTGTCTAAACAGCGATCTGCTGCCCAGAAACAACGCAGCTGTATGAGAATGATCAATCGCAATAGCAAATGCTTGTTCTCATAGTATTGAGGTGATCGTTGAATGTAAATGCAGCTCTTCACCACCATTGAGTGAGCAGCCAACAATCTGCTGCTGCTCGGTGTATGTAAATGCACCTGTGAGGAATATGGATCATTATTTACTGGCAGCCATGATGTTCATCTGATTCACCTTTGTGAGTGTACATGCAAAATAAGTTCTCACTTCAACCCTCTGCTTGTCAGATAGCGGAGGTAGTGAACTCCACAGGGGTTCTGGCTTCAAGAAGGCCACATGCGCACAAATTCACACCTCATTCAGTCAGCCGGGAACCAAGCCAATGTAACAGGAAGAATCTCTCAGCATGAGGTCTAAGCCATTCTCCAGTTCAATCAAATCTAGCAGACAGCATGGAACCGGCGATTTAAAAGGAATTATGAATCGCCCGGCTATGACAAACACAAACCGGATACATATTTGTGTCCCTGTGTCCACGATGAACAGGCCTGTGGTCTTAGTGTGGTGGTGGGAGGCTAGGAAAGGGAGATATACATATCTCCCCACAGAAATCCAATAACGTACCATGCTTAGACTCTAATTGTAGCCGGAACCCAGGCGGGTCTGTTGGTACCAGAACCATCTCCTTGTGACCTCCTGGTTTGGAGCTATGGGCCCTAATGTATTTTGTGGGTCCTTGGCTGCCAGCCCAGAAGAGGAGGAGGGGACTCTTCCCAGAGGTGGAGAGGGGAGCGACCGGCTACAAGTCAAAAGCCCATGCAAGCCAGCGGGCGGCATCTTTCTCTAAAAGGGTGTCACATCGTGCTATGTGTTTGGAGAGACCTGGAAACTGCTGACATCACTGCCGCCACGTGACCACAGCCAAGGACTATTCCACCATCAAAACCCAAAGGAACATTAATCTACACGGTAATAGACTTGTACTCTGTGTAATCCTGTTTGTACACTACTACCTGTATTCATAACCACAGACCTCGGTATATATTCTTTGTGTATAGTGTGTTATCTAATGTGCCCTTAAGGCGATTAAATATATAATTAAATCTTGTGCTGTCTTGTATCTCGATCATGAATCCCCACGTCCATGTTTCGGCCTAGTTATAAGCTACCTCGGGTTGGTTTCTCACCCTATATAATCCCGTTAGAGGACCAGGCTTATATCAAACGAGAAGCTGGTGGCAGATTTCCCGGGCTGAGGAAGCGCTGTTTCACTGTGGCAGTGACCAGGGTCCCTCAACTTGTTGCCTCTCTGTGCTCATGTGGACAGGAGGAGTCAGTGTAAACTGTACCAAGCTGACCTTACATGCTCCTTCGGGAGGGCGTAGCATCACGTCTTGGTAACCAGTGACCATACCGCGGCTCATGAGCTCGACGTAGTTGACTTAAAGCGGGCACGAAGGGTGATATCCCTCACAGCACTTGAGAACAAAAGGACAACATGTTAAGAGGGGTTGTCTCATCTGAACATTTATGTCATATCCAGAGATGGACCGCTCTCTCCCCCCCCCCCCCCCCCTCTCTCCAAATGAAGCTTACTAGGCTATTTTCAAAAGTCCAGAACAGTAAATGGAGAGAGATATGCATACGGGGACTCTTCTCCATTTACGGCAGCAATTGATAGGGTCCATTTCCCATAGGACCCGGCCCCAGAAGGGAGACCCACCATTATTGGACATTCATAGAATATTATGTGGCTATGTCATAACTGTCCTGAATGGAATAACCCTTTAAATCTAACAGCCCAATCCTTGTTTCCCCAGACATAAGTCATCAATATCTAATCAGTGGGGGTCTGAACACGGGCTCCCTGCTGATCAGCTTTTTTTGAAGAGGAGGCGGCGCTGCATGCAATCGCGGCTTCCTTTTCATTACACTATGCATTGTCTTCCCTGTAGCGGTGACGTAGTGTAATTACTATATAAGTACTCGCTCCATTCAAGTGACGACGGGCAGTGTAATGAAGAGGAAGCAGTGCTCGCATGGTGTCGGACTCCCGCCAATCACATATTGATGACCTATCCTGATGATATCAATATAAACTACCTGCACAACCTCTTTAGTGTTGTATATATGCATTAATGTAGATTTCACCCTTGTACAAACACTTATCAAAGAATATACAGTCCGAAGATTGCATGCCAAAGTTTATTTGATTGTTTTTTGCTTGTCTTTTGGCATATTCTAGGTTAAGATTTGTTTTTAATTCGTTTTTAATGGTCTGAAAAACTGGTTGATAACAAAAAAAATTAGGAAATGGCAAGCATACCCATTTTCTGCACCTATCTTGGTGGATACTGAAACAAAAATTCACCTAGTTATACTAAATGGCAAATAACTTGCTGCAATGTTAATATTACAGTTCAAAAACTCTGAATGAGATCATGGCACTATACACCAGGAAGACAAAGCTGCGCACACATATAATAAATTATGCAATAAAACCTGTGACATCTGTGCTTCCAACTTGTTGGGTTAGGTCAAAAAACAATACATAGAGACTAAAGAAAAAAGAAAAAATGTGACAGAAGCTATGTGACCTTGCCCCAATGACAACTAGTGGTATAATCAATTAGGAAAGAACCTAATGTAGTGTGAAAAGGGAAAGTTGGTGCAAGACTTGACAGCAAGAGTAGTGGCAGAGAAACTCAAACGACTTTGAAAAAATGAAAGGGTGAAGAATAATAGCCAAGCCCTGGAGTTTTATGACAGGTTGACCAACGTCTGCTGGATATTAAGAAGTCATTCCACCAAGTGCACAAGTTCAATGACTGCCATTAAAAGTTAGCCCTGGCTAATAAACCTTGAATTAACGCAAACATTAAATGAGTTACTGGTACGACTAGCAATGACACCAATAAGAGAATTATAAGATGATATAATAGCCTGATGTATTCGAATAAAATAATATGGTGCTTTATTTAAGTTTTTACAGTGTTATAATAGTAGATATGTATCAAGTAGCCATGGTAGAGACCTGTTAAATGTTTTAACATGCAACTGTCCATTTCATAATGGCAGAACTGCTCAGCTGAGATCTCTGCCACTTCAATTATGACTGGGTCACCCTGGACCACTGAGTAATTGGTGTACAGGCTCTCACGGACATTTAATGGGCCAGTACACAACTCACTCTGCTCTCCAAGAAAAACCAAGCAGAGCTGATCAGGTATCTTCCTCTTAGCAATCAGTGGGGGTCTCAAGAACCAGACCTCCATCCTATAGTGTAACATCAAAACATGTCTTTATAAAGCTGTCCATTGCCATAGAATATATGTCAATCTAATGTCTTTGGGGATTGATAGAAGATCAATAACTGAAATAAAGTGGCCTAAATGGGAGGAAATGCTCAAAAACCCCAAACAATGTAGCGTGTTGATAACCGGGGGAGCAATTCCTCCACATGTGATCCGTTGCTAACGGCAATCCCCAGCAAAAATGCATACAATGGCTGATGTCGGCAGCGGACCACATGCACCACAATGGCATCCTACGCAAGATGGGATAATGTGTGGATGGCCTGTTATAGGTGGGTCTTACACCCTTATCATCTCTAGCACTATCTGAGTGAATTCACTATGGAGGTATGTGGGAGCTTGGCTGTAAGTTGTATCTTAGCACCTCTCAGACCGTAGATAGTCTAGTGGTAGGAACCCATGCCACGCTGAGATACCTTGACAGTGGTGCAAAAGGGCTCCGGTGTGTTCCTGACTGGAATACATTGGCTAAAGTCTCAGTTCCTAACATCAGCCTGAGGGATTAGCCAGTGTTGTCAGTTGCATAATATTGTGGCGCACCTTTCGCAGTGATTTATGATTGATAGAAGATCCCCTAATTCTGCCATTATAGGAATCACAGCTGACACATGCTGGATTTTATGTTTCCAAGTGCAAAATCCAATTTACTCCCTAAAATGTGCTGCTTCAGAGGTGTCTAGTAGCTGTAAATCTCTACCTGTCCAATAGCAATGAAGGGGTATTACAACCTTAGACATTTATATTTTTATCAATGGGACTTGTCGGAAAATAGAGGTTTCTTTGACCCTCATTCAGCAATCCAAAGTGCCCAGTGGTGGAGAAAGACATCAGGTAAAGCATTGGTGATCTCTCCATTATGATCTATGGGATATATGGGAACAGATGAACCCATACGCCAAAATGGAGAGAGAAGTGCACATAGGAGTACACATACATGATGCATCTATGGGGATGGTGGCTTTAAAGTCTTTCAATCAAGAATAAAAACATATCTTTCCTATTAGGGCTCATGCACACAAACATATATTCTTTCCGTGTCTGTTCTGTTTTTTTTTACGGACCGTATACGGAACCATTCATTTCAATGGGGCAGCAAAAAAAAACGGAAGTTACTCCGTGTGCATTCCGTTTCCGTATGTCCGTAATTCAATTCCGCAAAAAATAGAACATGTCCTAATATTGTCCGCATTACGGACAAGAATAGTACTGTTCTATCAGGGGCCAGCTGTTCCGTTCCGCAAAATACGGAATGCACACAGACGTCATCCGTATTTTTTGAGGATCTGCTTTTTGCGGACTGGAAAATACATACGGTCGTGTGCATGAGCCCTAATACTGTACCTTGTGGCAAAAGGGACTGAAAAAACACAATTACCGTATTGGAGCGTTTGCACCCTTCTTATTGCATTCAAAATGAAGTCAGCCATAGACTTAAAACAGAAACCTTTCGGCTCTTAGCGCTGGTGATATTCTTCCTCATGACACCTAATATATATAGGGTTGGTTAGACACACCTGGATGTTTATTTTCAGGGAAAAATCTGACAAATTGGATTTTTAAATTGATTTTCCTTGAGAGAAATGGCAATGTTGGTCTCCAGCTGCTGCTCACCTTTCTGCCTCCATAGAAAAAGAAGCACATTCCTGAAGAGATCTACAATGTTACTTGCCAACCAAAAGGTCTTCTACTCAACATTAGCCAGCTTTATGGTCCTGAAGTTAGCACATATAGTTACATACTGTAAATCAACATCCATTGAATTCAGCTTTCCAATGGACCATCATTGAGCTTGTTCTACATAGTTAAATCACTAACACATAATATGCCAATCAATTTTGCTTGCCTAAATCAACAATCATGGTGATTTATTATTGACTAAAAAAGTGTCCATTCATAAGCTGTCAAAGACTCAACACTATAGTGTAGACTTTATCAGTTAGAAAGGGAACGTCTTTGCTAAAAGTTTCTATATGCAGAATCTCTACATTAAATTCTCTTAAATAATTTTTCAGTTGGAAAATATAGCTTGCAAAATACCATGGGAAATGCTGCTATTCTTTACCACTGTACTTTCTATCCTATAATGAGTAAAATGAAAGAAAAAAAAAACGGAGAGAATAGAAGCCTGCAGATATAATAAGCCACAAGCAATTCCATTCATACATAATAACTATTTACTGTTGGTAATTGACCATCCTGTGGATATTGCTTTTTTTTTGCTAATAGAGCATTGTTCTTATACACCAAATCACATTGAATATGCACTATGGTAGTGGTAATAAATTCTAAAGGAGAAAAAACTGAGATTTCAAATGTGCATGTAATTTTATTTATTTTTTTAAATACGGCTTTATAGGTCAACTAACGTCTGCTAAAGAAATAAACAAGATATGGAAAAAATCATTATTGTCATATACAGTCCCTAAAAGTATGAGAAAAGTAATGACCAAACAAAGTCATGAAAGGCAGAAGATGAGGGATGCCTACAGGAACATATATGAATGGAAGGATGGCCAAGAAAGACCCCTTCAATGAGTCCTAAAATTAGACAGGCAAACTGTAAAATAATTCAGGTCTTATAATTTTTCATTTAAGTCAGCAAAATGTGCATTTTTTTTTACAAGTTTTGGGTTTAATTGGAACCACTTCCATGCAAAAACTTTCAAGATGTCGCCTAAAGTTTTTGATCTTGTTACAAATATCCACAACATTAAAACATGCATTGCAAACTTAATTTGAAACCCCAATTTTTTAAAAGAGTTGTCTATCTGAACAAATCCTACTCTTATTGGCAGACAAGCTGGTATGGGTGATAAGTCTCCTGGGATCTCCCATGAACTATTTGTGGGAATGAGAGCATTACTGTGTACCCACCAAATTCAATATATATCTGCTGCTTGCACCTGATGTCTGGAGTCGTTCCACATCACATATCTAAATACCACATAAAACAAGTGGCTGACCATTTAGGTAAAACTATATGGATTCTCCAGCCACTGCTTGGATAAACTTCTAAGTAATATAGTGACATTTATACAATACACGGGCTATAAATGAAGACATGGGAGCTGGTAGTGAGGTTTTTAATGATATAATGACGATTAGTGATGAGCAAATTTCCCAAAATTCATTTTGTGTCCAATTTGATCAAAGAGAGTCCAAATCAAAAAGAATGAGAATATCTGTGCACTGCTGCAGAATATTTAGAAGAATTTAACTGAACTAGAGAATAGTATTATTGTTAGGCCTCATGCATATGACCGTTGTTTTGGTCCGCACTGCGGCTCGGGTGGGGACACATTCACTTCAATGGGGCCGCAAAAGATGTGTGCTGTCCGCATCCATCCGTGTGCTGTCCGCATCTATTGCTCCGTTACGTAGCCCTGCAAAAAAAATATAACCTGTCCTACTCTTGGCCGTTTTGCGGACAAGTATAGGCATTTCTACAATGGGCCACCTGTTCCGTTCCGCAAATTGCGGAAGGCACACGGTCGGCTTCCGTGTTTTGCGGATCCGGAATTTGCAGACCGGAAAAAATGGAACGGTCGTGTGCATAAGGCCTTAAGAACATGATTTTTATTACTATCAATTATAATTATAAATAATAATAAAATAAATGGAAGAATTAATAACAGTGTTAGGCTAGTTTCACACTTGCGGCAGGACGGATCCGACATTGTGTTCACCATGTCGGATCCGTCCTGCGGCTATTTCGCCGTGCCCCCGGGCCGCCGCTCCGTCCCCATTGACTATAATGGGGACGGGGGCAGAGCTCCGGCGCAGCACGGCGGTGCACGGAGAAAGCCGCCGAACTAAAAAACCTGACATGCAGTAATTTTAGTCCGGCTGCTTTCGCTGTGCACCGCCGTGCTGCGCCGGAGCTCCGCCCCCGTCCCCATTATAGTCAATGGGGACGGAGCAGCGGCCCGGGGGCACGGCGAAATAGCCGCAGGACGGATCCGACATGGCGAACAGCATGTCGGATCCGTCCTGCCGCAAGTGTGAAACTAGCCTTAGTAGTAGTAGTAGTAATATTTTTTTTTATACATAATTTTTTATAAATAATTACAATTCATTTTATCATGTAGAAACAACTGTGCAATTACATACAGTAGATTTTTAGCTGTAATATTAAATTAAGGCGGTGGATGTGAGATTATAGCTTCTAGCAGTCTATGCTGGAAACCTATTTATGAATTCCCATTGATCAGTGTTTTAACTTTCACGACTTTCCCCAGTTTGTTCCATTATTCAAAACAATTAATGTACAATATAATAGGTTAAGTTCCAGCCAAGTGTAACATCTAAATGCATGCAATATTTATGTAACTAATTTCATTGCTGCAAAGAAAGGTGTTTTTGTCTTCACCTTGACAGAGCCACAATAAAGGGCATATTTATTTATACTGTACTGTTCCTGGCATTGTTACTGCCGCACCATTATCATAGAGTAATTGTTATTATGCACTGGTCTCTTTTCCATATACAGAATGAAATACTTTCTGATCACATTATTTTTCAGGTATGGTATGAAAAACAAGACTTGACTAATGCGGTGTTTGCTGACTGAAGTTTTTGATGCTGTCTGAATAGAACTTGTCATGGAGATATCTTAACATGATCGATACTGAACCTGAGAACATGGCAGAGCCACAGACTAGCCACATTAGGTCATATGAAGGATAAACATAAAAACTGAGAAAGAAGCTGGCTAAAAACATAAGATAACGGGCAATTAATGCCTCTTTCACACTGCCAACAGGAGTTCTGGAAGGTTGTTTTGGCCAAACAGCTGGCAAGAGCTCTCTAGATCTGGCATAGCCAGATGGTACCAGAATGTCCACCAGCCCGATTGACTATTATGGTGTCCGGCGGAGATCTAATCACTACCCAGCATTTACTTGGATTTGGCCGGACAAATGCCACAGTGGGAAACTAGCCTAGCACTAATAAACAACCAATAACCATACACATTTGGCCTGGTCAAGTAGGTCTATTCATATTAAAGAGAAATTGAGGGATGAGCAGTTTTCAAACACCTGCGAGCCAAGACAGATTAATTAATCCGATTTATTGTTCATCTAATGAATAATTGACTACATCCCCAATAAATGTTAGAATGACAATAATTCTATGGCAAGACGGATACACATAATAAACTAAAGGGTTGGTGAACATAAATGGACTATTTATTACAAATCACAATTGTGTCCTTCCTTACCTTTCCTCTCAAGAAGTGTGGTACAAGATTACCAGCTTTTATGAAAAACATGATTTTGTGATATTCTGTCACAAGGTGCCTATCCTATAAATGTAGCCACCTAATAGTGTGTTCAGAGGTGTACACTGTCAAGGGTCTTGCTAGGATATTGCAATATTGTATGGGATTGGTTTTATAAGAAATCCACATCTGAGCCAAGGTCTAGGTGGACACATCTGTAGATTCTCAATATGTATACTTGGGGAACATGCCATGTTTCTAGGGGTACTTACACAGGGCACATTGAAATAATTTGTTTAAGTAGAGGGTACTTTGCTTTATGGAAGTTTAGAATCACTGAATTACAACATGAATCAGGCCATAACCATCCTGCATATACAGAAATCTGGCGTGTGGCATCTAATAAGACAGTATGGTAAGTGTCCCTGTGAAACAAGCTGTAAGTAAATAATCAATATAAAAAAACTCTTTGGTGGAAATTTATCATAGACCAGCATTTAAAGCCGGTTTATGATATTCCCTGCACTGCCAAAGGAAAATAAATTAAGCGCATGCTCATAAACTCCATGTGTCTAGACTAAAATCGACAATAGCTCTGAGCTGCCATAGATTTCAGCCTTCTCTTACGCTAGGAAACTGACTTAGAGGAAAATAAATGTGCTGGGCGCGGTGTCTCCTCTCCCTCTCTGTCCTCATCACACCCAATTTTTGGCAAGTGATGAAGGAGGAGTATTAACATCACTTACCCCTCTATTTTGGCGCAATGGCATTTAAAAAGTTGAAAACAGTTAGTTTTTTTACTTTTTTATGACAGAAAACTGATAAATTCCCTCCATTGAGTTGTAAGCCTCCTGCAATATTCTGGATACCATGGTTCTCCTGGGACCTGTTCTACTGATAATTTCTGCAAAATGTATGATGGCAGTCATACTGTGTCACTGCCAACAAACACTACTAGGATGGCATTTGATTGTAAAACTTCAACATTTCATTGCCTACAGCTAAATCACTTATTCAATAGACCTTTTCCTGGTAGGAACAGGTTTTATTTTAATATTAATTCCACATTATAGAGTGAGGCAAGGAAACCATGCTATCTACTGTGCATGACTTGCCCCTTCAACTGAAGAAATATATTAGGCTTTATTCCTCAGCACATTATAGGACTAAATTAAGTTGAAGGTGTTGATATAATTGTTTTTTATATAAGTAATAACAATTTTAAGACCCATGCATTTTGTTCACTGATCCGTGCTGTTTCTACGGTCATTTGGACCACCAAAGAAGCAGATGATCTTCTGGCTGACCAAGGATCTGGCATCATGTCAAAGTATAGCTGTTACCTGTTTTTCATAATTTTATGTTATTTGTCCATTATTTTACAATGTAAATAAAACTACAATAGCACATTTAGAGAAGTGGTCACCAAATTATGGATCGCCAGCAGTTATAAAACTCCATCTCATAATTGGAAATCCTGACGGTCCCAGGCCATACTAAGCATTGTAGTTTCCTAATCGAGCTGAAGACCTATAGGTTGACTACTAATCTAAAGGCTCTGAGGGTAAGCTATTATTATCAGACCCAAATGACCTAGGTTATTCTAAGACAACTTGTTTAATATGAATCTAAAAGAGAAGCTCAAACATAAAGTATAGAGGATTGCATGTTGACAGGACAGCAAAAAGGCCAAGTGGTTGGTAAGCTTTGGTCGTTTTTTCATTCTTATTCTCTCTCGCTCTACCTATCTCTATCTCTTTCTTTAATTCTCACAAAATGAACCACAAAAAATTCTAATTCTATTGCACGCCAGCTTTTTAGAAAATTCATGTCAAATTCCATTCCCAAATTTTAAAATCGATTAGCTCATTTTTACTGACGAGTCGACCTATCCTTAAGATAGGCCATCAATATCACATCAATTGGAATCCTACTTTTGGCACCTATACCAATCACCTGCACGTCAAATGTTTTGTCTTATTCAATCATCTGATTGGTGGAGATGATGGAGTTGGAATCTTGGCATTCTGCCAATCAACTGATTAAAAGGGACTATAGCCTCTTTATTGATTACCAGGCATAGCTGTGTAGTGCTGATAGTGCCTGTCTCTGATATAATATCTCAGAACAGCTTATTCCCATCAAAGTGAATGGGATTCAGTTGTAACACAAGGCATATGTATGTAGAGTAGCTATAAGTGTCACACTGCTATGCCTGGTAATCCATGAAGGTGACATGGCGATCACTGCATGGAAGATTGGTAGAAATGCCAAGAGTAAGACTCCACTGATAAGGTATTCATATTGATATTCAGCATATTATTAGAACTGGATAACCCCTTTAAAATCAAATAATTTTCATTTCAGACTATATCTTTGATACCAATTCATTGAGAAAAAGGAAAAGTTGACACATTCCTATTCTAAATATAACCATACTATTTAGATCACTTTACATTGTGTTTCTCAAATCTGATGTTACTTATAACCTGCAAAGTCCTGAGCGTTACTACTTAACTTCTTAATACTAACCCCTGTGGATTACTGGCTGCACGCTGTGCTTATCGTCCTCACAGCAGCCGCCATTCTACAAGGACGTGTTCTATAGCACTGCATAGGAATGACCTTTTATATTTTATGGCCATTTTATTCATTGCTTTTGTATTTGGCAATCTCCTTGAATGTTAACAGTAATTATTAAATGTTAAGCTTTACTGCATACATTCCTGCTGCACGTCTTATAAATATTAGTTGGGCAATCTACCAAAGCTGACTATTCATTATTTTTCATTCATTTATGCTAAGTATATGTTACACTAACTCCATGCTGTCACACGTTTAGTCTTTGTGTTGTACATTGTGTTATTGCATGAAATTGCATAACACGCAGGGTGCTTTTTTATGGCTATGCCATTTCTTAGAACTTGATGTTTTCTGTAACTTTCTTGCATATGCATGGTAATAAACAATAATTTTGGCAACATAGATCCTTACTAGTGTTGATCAAGCAACAAAGTGCTCAGGCCGAACACATCGGTAGGCTCGTGTGCTCTACCGAGCACAATGGAAGCCAATGGGAGAACCCCAGGCACCCCCTGCTCGGAAGAGAAGAGGGTGTTTGGTTAACAAAAAAAGGTTAGAAATCCCACCAAAATGGTTTGGAAACAGCATTAAGAGGATGGCTAGATGCGTCTTGGACTCCTATTATCTATAACATACAGTAGACAACCACACAAAGGCTATATGCCAAAAGCCAGGTATGTGGAAGCCAACAATCTATCCATGAGACAGATAACAGCCAGCATACTTACAATGGCAGCTTTGTGCACTAAGAGATATTCCAAACCAGCTCTCCTCTGACTGAGAGCAAATAAGCCTCAAAGTTGCTTCACATCTGTTGGATGGCTTGGGTGGACCTGCGCACCTAGATCAATATCATTAGGGTGACAAAAAGTTTTCTAATTGCCCTAACATAATATTCAATAACTATTCTATACAGGTTTGTCATGTAAAAACTTATTTGCATAAACATGGGCATATGGGAAAGACATGCAAATGAGCAGAATCTGCCTTGTTTTTCAGCTGAAAAACCATTTGCATGGAAAATTTGTGATCTACACTACTCATGAACAGCGCCAACTATTGGTTTCATAGTCTTGTCGCTCAACACTAATCCTTATTTTTTTTCTGATTTGCAGATATTGTAAAACTTTTGTCTCACATTTATTTATGATAATATCCCCAAGATAGACAAAAATCTGTTTCAGAGGTTTATATAGAACTCACATTTGGCACCAATTATGCAATAAATATTACATTTCTAGTTTGCAATGTGTTTTGCCTCAAGGAATCAATTTTGGCTTCATCTCCTTGCAATATTTGTTGTTTAGATTATGCAATATTACCTATACACACTAATTTTCTTGCTGTCTTGGGTTGTTTTCTTTGTATACTTATTTGTTTGGTTTTTTTGTCAGAAGTTCATTAACTATTTAAGAGACCATCATTTTTTTTTTATTTTTTTTTTATAAAAAGACAATAGCAATAGACTACCCTCTTCTGGTCATAAAAAGGCAACAGAAACCTGATGGAATGGGCCCTTATAATGTAAACATAACCAGTGGTTAACTTATACATTTGGTCTACAATCTCATTGACTGCTAGATGCTTTTGACCCATATTATCTGTCCACATATAAAACTATGTATTCATTGCTCTACCATTTATCAAAGGAATCACATATTTCCACAAGCAGATTCACAAATCCAGCAAATCCTGATAATTTCCTAGAGAAAATACTTTTCCCCATTTTGAACTGTTTCAATCCGTATTTTTGAAAAGCTGAGTTTGCATTTCAAGATGATGAATCATAGGGATAAGAAACTGGGGATTAGAGAAATTGAAAATACAATAATCCACAGAGTAATCTATAAGTGTTTTGGGCATGTGAGGAAGCCTGATATTTATTTTTAACCTGCTTCCACTTTTTTCTTTTATTTTATGTTTGCGATAATAGAAACTCCAGAAGCTTATGCTTTTTTTGCACTAAGCACATTCAATCAGTAATGTATAAAACCAAAGAATACATGAATAGAAAAAGTGGTTTAACCCCTTAAGGACACATGATGTATCGGTACGGCATGTTTCCCGAGTCCTTAAGGACACATGACGTACCGGTACGTCATGTGTTGTTCCGATCACTGCCGCACGGCCGGCTGTGATCGGAACAAGGTGCCTGCTCAAATCATTGAGCAGGCACCTCGGCTAAATGCGCGGGGGGGTCCCGTGACCCCCCCATGTCAGCGATCGCAAGAAACCGCAGGTCAATTCAGACCTGCGGTTTGTTGCGCTTTCTGCAGTTTCTGATCAGAAACTTTAGTAATCCTAAAATACATATGTTTCACCCCCCCTGCACCCCTGAATGATATTATCCCGGTGGGAGGTGCAGGGGGGGCGTTGTGGGCGGTGCGGGCGGTGCGCCTCCCCTTGAAAAATCGTTGGTGGCCAGTGGGTATACCAGGGTGTCAGCACATTGCTGACACCCTGGTATAAACGGCTGACATCTGTGATGCGATGTCAGCCGTTTAACCCTTTCCATACCGCTGTCCGTACGGACCGCTGTATGGAAAAGGTTAACAGCTCTGGGAGCTCTCTCCCTCTCCCATCAGGGGGCTGCTGTGCCTTTGCAGCCCCCCGATGGAGAGGGAGAGAGCCCCCAGACAGCCCCCAGACAGCCCCCAGACAGCCCCCCTCCTTACCCTTCCCCGTCTGCGCAGTTATGGCCACTACTGAGCAGTCGGGGAAGGTTACCATGGCAACAGGACGCCGTCTCAGGCATCCTGCTGTCCATGGTGCTGAACAGATCTGTGCTAAAGGCATAGATCTGTCCAGACAAAGTGTAAGTAAAATACAGTACAAAACACTATATGGTGTACTGTACTGTATTATACAGACATAAGACCCACTGGATTTTCAAGAACCAAGTGTGTCTGGGTAAAAAAAAAGTGAAAAAAAGTGAAAAAAATAAAAAATAAAAAAAAACATTTATCACTGATTAAAAAAAATTTAAAAAAAATTTCCTGCACATGTTTGGTATCGCCGCGTCCGTAACGACCTGATCTATAAAACATTCATGTTACTTAACCCGAACGGTGAACGCCATAAAAATAAAAAATAAAAAACTATGATGAAAGTGAAATTTTGCCCACCTTACTTCCCAAAAAAGGTAATAAAAGTGATCAAAAAAGTCGCATGTACGCCAAAATTGTAACAATCAAACCGTCATCTCATCCCGCAAAAATCATACCCTACCCAAGATAATCTCCCGAAAACTGAAAAAACTATGGCTCTTAGACTATGGAAACACTAAAACATTATTTTTTTTGTTTCAAAAAGGAAATCATTGTGTAAAACTTACATAAATAAAAAACAGGTATACATATTAGGTATCACCGCGTCCGTATCGACCTGCTCTATAAAAATATGACATGACCTAACCCCTCAGGTGACCACCGTAAAAAAATAAAAATAAAAACGGTGTAAAAAAAGCAATTTTTTGTCATCTTACGTCACAAAAAGTGTAATAGCAAGCGATCAAAAAGTCATATGCACCCCAAAATAGTGTCAATCAAACCATCATCTCATCCCGCAAAAAATGAGACCCTACTTAACAATCGCCCCGAAAACTGAAAAAACTATGGCTCTTAGATTATGGAGACACTAAAACTTTTTTTTTGTTTTAAAAATGAAATCATTGTGTAAAACTGAAATAAATAAAAAAAATTGTATACATATTAGGTATCGCCGTGTCCGTGACAACCTGCTCTATAAAATTACCACATGATCTAACCTGTCAGATTAATGTTGTAAATAACAAAAAAAAAAACTGTGTCAAAAAATCTATTTCTTGTTACCTTGCCGCACAAAAAGTGTAATGTAGAGCAACCAAAAATCATATGTACCCTAAACTAGTACCAACAAATCTGCCACCCTATCCCGTAGTTTCTAAAATGGTGTCACTTTTTTGGAGTTTCTACTCTAGGGGTGCATCAGGGGGGCTTCAAATGGGACATGGTGTCAAAAAACCAGTCCAGCAAAATCTGCCTTCCAAAAACCAAACGGCGCACCTTTCACTCTATGCCCCACTGTGTGGCCGTACAGTAGTTTACGGCCACATATGGGGTGTTTCTGTAAACGGCAGAGTCAGGGCAATAAAGATACAGTCTTGTTTGGCTGTTAACCCTTGCTTTGTTAGTGAAAAAAATGGGTTAAAATGGAAAATTAGGCAAAAAAATGAAATTCTCAAATTTCATCCCCATTTGCCACTAACTCTTGTGCAACACCTAAAGGGTTAACGAAGTTTGTAAAATCAGTTTTGAATACCTTGAGAGGTGTAGTTTATAGAATGGGGTCATTTTTGGGTGGTTTCTATTATGTAAGCCTCGCAAAGTGACTTCAGAGCTGTAGTGGTCCCTAAAAATTGGGTTTTTGTGAATTTCTGAAAACTTTCAAGATTTGCTTCTAAACTTCTAAGCATTGTAACATCCCCAAAAAATAAAATATCATTCCCAAAATAATTCAAAAATGAAGTAGACATATGGGGAATGTAAGGTTATCACAATTTTTGGGGGTATTACTATGTATTACAGAAGTAGAGAAACTGAAACTTTGAAATTTGCTAATTTTTCCAAATTTTTGATAAATTTGGTATTTTTTTATGCAAAAAAAAAATAAAAAATTTGACTTCATTTTACCAGTGTCATGAAGTACAATATGTGACGAAAAATCAATCTCAGAATGGCCTGGATAAGTCAAAGCGTTTTAAAGTTATCAGCACTTAAAGTGACACTGGTCAGATTTGCAAAAAATGCCCTGGTCCTTAAGGTGAAATAAGGCTGTGTCCCTAAGGGGTTAAAAAAAAAAGAAGAAAAAATAGTTACACTACGCAATGTTGATTTCATTGCTAATGATCACCAGTAATGTGTTTGAAAACAAAGGGTCACCATGACATCTTGGGCAAGCAATTCTACCTAAGCATTTACAATATCTATTTAATATTATTAGAGTCTAAATGGTAAGAGATTTAAGATGTTCTCAGATGCATATAGTTTACTAAAGTGTTAGACATGCCTTTTGTGTAAATCCCCTTCTGAGGGCATTTACGCATTAGCGTATGATGCAGCAATACTGTTTTCTGGCCTTCATATTAAACAGCTTTGTGGTGTTATGTACTGGTTTTTGAATTCCACCATTTGCTCTCCAGGAGATAAGAATTCTGGGATTTTCTTACTTGCTAAGACCTGATATTCATGAAAGTAACTTTATGTGTGATTTAATTTACATAGTACAATATGGATAGTAAAATATAATTCTCTCTCTTTCCAGATTGGCAATTTGCCCAAATTTCTGATTCTTACTATTCCAAACTTTTTTGAAAAATTTGAGTGGAATTTTAATTATAAAAAATCTATTTGATTGTCTCAATGCAAAGTTTTTCAGATTTTTGTGGTTGACCATACATTAGGTTTTTATTATAGCACTATGATAATAATATCATGGGCGTAACTACAGGGGGTGCAGAGGGTGTGAAAGCACCTGGTACCTATAGCTGACCAGTGCTATAAATGAGATGTGATAGTTGTGATAGTATCTAAATTTGGCAACAACTCACATGCAGGAGCCACATAAAGCTTGTGAACTACTGATTGAAGTTGTATTGAATCTATGCCATAGGCAAAATGGTAAAAACAAATCCATTACAAGATAGAACTCATTAGTTTAGGACATCTACAAAATGTTCTACTATAGAGAAAATAGGTGGTGCAGAAAATGAGCAGCAAGAAGAAAAAATACTAGAGACTTCAGAAGATTCTAATGGATGCAAATATATCTACTACCTTCCCTTTAGTGACATATGCTCTTTGCAGGCTCCTTTCTACATCTCCTACACATCTGTTGTGTAATACAGTTCGGTATGCGCTTCTACTCATAGTAATGGCGCATGCATGAGACTCGCACAGTCTTGCGTTAATGGAGGCTATCTTCATTCAGCCACATCGGAGCCCATACTCTATAATAAAGGTATGGTAATCGGGAACTCATACTGTTTAGTGAAAGAATCCAAAAGATTTGGATTCATCCAAGGCCAGTGCAAATCTAAATCTTCCTACGCTATTCCTTTCATTAGATAAAGTTATCATTACCTAGTTTTGTTACACCTTAACATGGCTCCTGTGGGGAAAAAGTTTACTGGCCTCTATTGTAATTTTATTTTATTATATTTTTTTTTGGGATAAATAATACAAAAATCTTCTAAACAACTATAAAAATGTATTCACAATGATAAAATTTTTTATTTCATTAGAGACGCATTACATCCTAAGATGGATATAAAAGGAAAGTGTATCAACCAGGTTTCAATCATTTAATAAAATGATCACCAACAATGATTAATGACAGCAGCTTACAATATCAAATGGCAAGAAAATCTGTAACAACCATAAGTGGATGTAGAATTGATAATTGCTTTTGTAGGATTGGGTTATGAAATTTGAGAAGACCTATATGACATTCGATTTCAAAAGCAGAAGCTAAATGGTCCACTGGAATGTGTAATAGATCTGGCTAAGTGTTCATTGTCCAATTAGTTTTCTCACTGTCCAAACAATATAGCGTTGCCCTTATGTAGTATATTTTTGGAAACAATATAAGTGGGCTATAGAATTATGTAACTATATGACTATGCATTCATCTCAAAGATTAAGAATTATAATAATAATAAAGCCTTAAAGGGATTCCTAAAGCTTCCTTTATAAGTTCTATTTTGCTTTGGCAATATTGATTTACATATATTCTTAGATGACCTAGAGGTAGAATTTCATGATCCACAACAATTTCTTTTCACAAAACTAAATTACTATATGCATCAGTAATTTGATGCCAAGTTCCAGGAATAAATGCAGTCTTGGATCAAAAACTGTCCAACACACTATCACCGGAGCATTCTTTGCAAAGGCGTGCATAATAGAAAATTCATTTATTACACGTCAAACAGCAGATCAACCATCAAGGTTATGACTCTGCTATCATCGCTTGATATTCATGCAATCATACTGGAAATATAAATAACGTCAACAGACCGCTTGCATAGCACAAGACTGAAAAGTGGAATTCTTCTATTTTATGAGTATTTTGCCACTTTTTATACCATCATGAAGCCTGGTGTTTTATTTATAAAAAGGCTACCTGACTTCAGCCAGCTGGAAGTGAAGAGATGAGAAGATGCACAGGGGGACTGTATATAGGTCCCTCCTTTGCTCAATATATGTCTACACTATATTGCTATGCACTGTAGGTACTATTTGAGCAGTGGCATGCAGTAGGTAGGGTAGGGGACTTATTCTTTCCTCCTTTGACATAAAAGGGTTTGTGTTAAATGGGTCAGAATGGGTTAAAAATAAAAAGCATTACTCACTTTCACCTCTCCCACACCGCTGCTCTGGTCCCTGCCTTTCAAGACCGGGTGATTTTCCATATTTTTTTTTTATTTATTCACATAGTCATATTAGGGCTTATTTCTTGCGGGACAAGATGCACTTTTTAATGGCACTATTTATGGCTGCATACAATGTGGAGGGAAGCAGGAAAAGAATTCCAAGTGGGTGGAATTAAAAAAAACACCATTCCGCCACAGTATTATGGGTTTTTTGTAATACCTTTTCCTATGTGGTAAAACTGACCTGTTACTTTTATTCTCTGGGTCAGTATGATTATAACAATACCACATATGTATAGTTTTTGCTGCGTTTTAGTACTGAAAAAAAAATACTTTGGAAGAAGCACATTTTTCCTTTGCATTGCCAAACTCTGCCCCCATAACTTATTTATTTTGTTTTATGTGCATAGAGCTGTGTGAGGGCTCATTTTTTGTTGGGCGATCTATACTTTTCATTGATACCATTTTGAGGTGTGTATGACTCTTTGATCACTTTTATAAAAAAAATTTGTCTGAGGGAAAGCGACCAAAATTTTTGGGACTTTTGACTTATTTTGACTTTTTTTCCATTTCACTGTTTGCTGTATGGGATAGCTTTATATTTAAATAGTATGGGTGTTTTTGCAAGTGACAATGCCCATGATGTAAAAAAAAAATTCTGTATTTTTAGTTAAAAAATGTAGTTAAATTTTTTATATATATATATATTATTATTTTTTAACTTTTTTAAAATTCTTTTTACACTTTTTAATAGTTTCTCTAGGGAACTATAGCAAGCAATCATTAGATCATTAGATTGCTATTCTCATAGATTCCAAAGCATTACCATTGGAGTGTATGGGGATTACACTGTGTTCCGATGGAGCACTGCCATAGGCAGGCTTTCTATAGGAACTAATGTTTGGCAGCCATGTACTACTCCTGAGTCCAAAGGCTGCCGCATAGCTGGAACATGGCCTAAACCACGCCCTCCTGGTCTAACCTCCCAGATGCCATAATCACATTTGACCTTGGGATCCGAGGGATTAAATATATGTGATTGTTGTTATCGTCCATCGCACACATTAGTCCCAGGTGCCTGCTGTTTAAAACAGCAGGCACTCAATGGCAATGGCACCAGCTCTGCTCTTGAGTGGGCGCCATCTTAAATGCCCAACCTCTAATGTAAATTTACGTGGGGTGGTTGGGAAGGGTTTAAATAGGTTGTGCCAAGTCTATAAGTTATCCTCCTGATGGAACGGGAGGTCAAGCATTTGTCCAGCTGCTCCATCCATTATTTGTGGAGCCATCAGAAATTGCTGAGCACTGTACTCTATCTCTGGCGGTTCCATAGAAAATTAATTGAGTGACAGGGCACATACTGGACATGCTGCTCAATCAGATCGGGGGGAAAGGGACCACCGTTCTTGGGATCAGTGGGGATCCCAGCAGTCAGACCCTCATCAATCAGTTAGTTATCCTTAATCTTGTGGATAGAGTATAACTTGTAAACTTGTCACAACCCCTTTAAGCATTGCCATGTCTTGTGTATTGACATAAGATCAGGAAGTGGAGAGCAGCATGGGCCAGAGCAGCATAGCAGTAGAAGCAGCAGAGGATTGGTAAGGTGAATAAAACTTATTTTCTTTTTTTCCTTTTAACCCATTCATTTTTTTTTTTTTTTTAATAAATGTTCTCCATCAGGAAAACTCATTTAACAACTCTGGTCACTCTTTGCCTGTCTTCCAGAAACCAGTTTACATTCCTCAAAAATGGAAATACCACATTCATGTGTTTTGTTATTATAGTTTTGAGAAAAAAGATGGTAAACCCTGATCTGGGATTATTGTGACCAGTTTGAAAGACTGTAATGGCCACTATGGACTAAAGTGTGTTCTGTAAGTGTGGCTATGTTTGCAAAATATTCGTTCACTACTTGATTGTAAATTTATTTAACATATTTCTGTCTAAGGTATATGGCCACCTTTGATCTAAAGATGATGACACACAATGAGATACTTTAGTAGCATCCAGAGTTGTCTTTCAATCCTCACTCTCTCCTTATCCCTAGCATCTTCCTTCAACATGTTCACTATGATCTGGGATTATCGGGTCAGATTTTTTTTACAAAATTTGATAAAATTTGATGAATAAACATGCAACACCCAAAGGTCATATTAGAAATACACATACATGAGTGCTATAAATGTGTGTTGAGTGTAGCATATTTGTTCATCATATTACAAAAAACAAATAAAATGGTAAACTTTCTGTACCCAGTAATCCCAGATCAGAATTCACATGTATAAGGAGAAAGGTAGGGATAGAGGGAGAGTGTGGATGGAGATACAATTCTGGATGGTGTTGATGCATTTCACTGCATATGACTATTTTTAGCCTAAAGGTGGCCATACACATTAGACAGACACATATTGAACAACGCCTGAATGAACAATCATCTGGTGAGCAAACATTTTGCGAACACAGTCATACATACACATTTTAGCCAATATTGGCCACTATAGTCTTTCAAAATGGTCATACATGTTCAGAGATGCTGGGCAGACGACAAATTATCTCTCCCTGGGAAGTTTTTTCACATAAAGATCACTGTGTAACAGCCATCTGCATTATACGTACACAGTCAAGGATTAGCAACTATAGGACAAAAACTCTAAATATGGCCAACTTATTTTCAGACAATGATGATCTGTTATCAGTTGGATAAAATTTTTGTTGGCTGTTAAATTTCACACAAAACTAATTGTTTTGGTTGAAATTGTTGAATTTTGATTGTATGACTATTTTAGAGCATTATGTTTTGCCACCTTATCTTCATCTCCAGTGAAGAGGCCAATGCATGTCAATTGAGTGCACCACATCCTTTATTCCCAATTACAATATTTGTAGGTGTCTTAACTTAGTTCTTTGTAGAAGTAGTTCAACCTGACATAATAAGAACTGAATACTTTGATTTGTTTGCAGCATCCCTTTCTCATGTAACAGTTTTGGAATCAAAACTCTCAATGCAGGTTGGTATAAGTAAGACAACTGGGAATTTCCAAGGCACCTACCTATCGCCTTTCTGTCTTGTGAAACAGCTTGAGGGAAAAAAACATGCCAAAATATGCGATCTTTGCCGTCATATGCATTCAAAGTTTAAAGCCAACAGTTTTTATTGTATGTTGCAAGATCATTCAAGGAAACAGCACTGGAATCCCTTTCGGGAGACATAAAAGTCTACAAAACCTTCAAAGTAAACTGGATTGAAAAATAAACAAATAATGTTCTGAAAAAAGTTAGAAGAGTGAAATTTCCAAGTTTCCCTTTGGGATCCCAACATACAATAAATCAGTTTTCCTTCTGATAATGGCTCTACACAAGTAGATGTCCAGGCAGCAAAAATTGTAACGAAGAACTGTTATTGTTGCTATAAAAATGGAGAGTAAAATTGAACTATCTATGATAATAAAAAATTGAGCACTTGTTTTTTTTCTGAAGAAATATTAGATTTGACCTAATTATATTATGTTGCAGAGCATAATGCACAAATAATATAAATAATATACTCATAAGGTGAAGAAAAATTGCTTAGTTTGTTCAATTTTGTTAAAAGTTGAAACCAGTATAAAAATATTAAAGGGACATTTCCACCAGAAAGAAGTATCACTTTTAAACTCAGTTTTCAGAATATTTTGTTTTGAATGTGTGGCTCTTGTTATTTTTCATTTTTACAGTTATATGCCATTGAACATTAAAAACAAAATATTGTAATTCTCTAGCAGACAGCACATATGATAAATAGATAGGTAATTCAACATCAGTTTACTGCTGCTTTGAGGTAAAGATGTTATCTGAAGGGCAATCCTTATAGTAGGTATAGAATTGGGATACCAGTATGACAGCTCTATTTTTCTACTAATAGGCCTATATGAAAATGACCACAAAAGAGCATTACGCTTAGTGTAATGTATGATGCTCTAATGAAGTCACTTTGGGTCAGCTCTCTCTGAACACAATGATTACCTGACTGAAAGAGTTAGGGAAATATTAGACCTGCAGATGAGCATTACGATTGTCAGGAGGAAGCTTTCTTTTTGACAATTTCCTGCTCGTCAGGGAAGGACACCACTGCATTTACATACAAGATCTCCACTAAAGTATGTGGAGAAGCGATCACTAATGCCATCACTCATCCCCATACAGAATAATTATTTGACAGTAGCAGAGTGTGATTAGACAGCGTGATCTGCCTCTTGTTCATTGGGTAATTGTCTGCACTTTTACACAGGCAGATCATTAATGAGCATTCCTATGAATGCTTGTTAGTGATGATCTGGCCGACCCTCTGCAACTCTAATACAACCCTTAAGCAAGACTGTCTAAAAGTCCAAACAAAGAGGAAGTTTAAGATCCAGGAGAGGAAGGAGAACACAAGCAGTGACTTTTTAAAAAGGTACATAGGATATTCACATATAGGTTGTTTATATGTGATTAAGGAAAACATTTGATGGAAGTGCCCCTGTAGATATTTAATAAGCTCTCTTTTCATAGCCTGATTAAATAGTTTTACCTACAAACCCTCCAACATGGAGAAAACCTTAATCCTTTATTAATTCAATTAGATTACTACACTGGTTCATTAGTTAAAGCCCAGCTTCAGTCAAAGCCTAAACAATTCTAGATAATAGATTTGGCTGAAGTTAAGCCCAGTATTCTTTATTAGGGTTCCTTGAAGATGAGTTATTGGGAGTCGTTTGGAGGGGTCCTCATACTGGTTCCTGGTTTTGTTGCCCTCGTGCAGCTTTTATCACAAAAATAACAGTAAAAGAAAATCACTAGTGGCCAAAGTACAGTGTTGCCTCCATTTTGTATTTAGGCGCAATGGCCCAGATTTACAAATCCTGTAGATGATCTAAATTTAGAACAGCTGTCTAAACCTGCTCTAGGGTTATCACTGGGCCTCAGGCTAGATGATAAAAGTGGTGCAGGGAGACACTTTTCTTTGACCAACTATTATTTGGCCTACTTTGAGACAGAATTATGGAGCAATTATGGTGCAAGATGGTGCATCTTAGGGTCTTCTCCCTTTCCAGTAAATCATGGCCCCCTTTTCACTCTGCCCCCTAGTTAAGCATGTTGGAAAAAATTGTAGAAAACCTAGATACACCAAATTGTGCCAATTAGCTAAATTTTTTAGACAGGTTTTTGGTTCAAAAAATGATTAATCACTAACAATGCACAGCTCCCTAAGCTTCCTGAAACCCATATGAGTATGGCATGCAGATGTAGCAACACTAACCAGTATTGCATGCTAGGCCATTAATGTAATGCTGCTATTTGCACAGCAAGTTGCTCATTCGTTTTATATAAGTGCAGCCAGACTATGTAGATAGTGTACAGCACTGTCGTGCACTATGCAGTGAAGCAGCACTGATACTTCTGTTGGAAGGATATTGGGGTTTAATGAATTTTAAAGTTAAGAATAGAGTTACACAAATGCATTCTATTTCATTCTATTTCCACTACAGTGTAAAATGAAACTTCTCCAAAAGACCCCCGCTTTATGAGGACTTCCCTTTTATCTAGACTTTTTATCTATATTTCCAGAGATAGATTTTGATTGTTTCATATACTATACCTGCTGAGTGTGGTCTTTTGGAGGATCACCCCTCTAGATGATCATTTTTTCAATACAATTTTGGCTGCTCTTATTAGGTCCCTAGTCTTCTCAGTAATGTCTTAATGGTGCTACTAATTATGTGTATTCATCCAAAAAGATAGTAAATAATCTAATCAATATCTATTAAGAACATAAAGCATAAAAATTACAATCTGTGCCCCACAGCCTATATTATCATCAGCCATTTATGGAAAAAATTTAAATATATTACTTACAATGTGCAGCTCTAAGTAATCACCCAGTCCCGTAGAGCTGTCCACTCGAACCAATAATGCTTCTTTTTGTACAGTGCTAAACCCTATAGCCAGTCTGTCTGCTCGTGTACTAGGCCGATCGTTCGGTGGCCAAGTGTATGTTATTTGTCCTCCTCCTTTACTAAAGATGTACGTCGTCCCAGCTGTAGAAGAAACACAGAGAAATGTATGTTATAGAACCAACGTGAACGAAAAAACATAGAAAGGCATTGTTATATTCAACCTTTGGACAAACACGTTATTTTGCAATTAGCATGCTAAAGAGAACTTTATGCCAAAAATGATACAATAACTGAGAACTTTTCTAAAAGGAAACCATGTAATCCTGCAACTGAAATAGAATAAAAATGTTATCATCATTCCATCTAGTACATTCCAGTATTCAGTCACAAAGCTTAGATCAGAAATCGGCTGTTCTTGGCTGTTTCTGTGACTCCCATAGAAGTGAATGGAGAGCTGTGCAGCTCAGCCACCTCTCCATTAACTCTCTGATGATGGTAGGATGAGGGGGTCATGCGACTATTCTGGAGATAGAAGTGGGACCCGCATCTATTAGATATTTATGACATAAAGATGAAAATACCCATTTAAAAATGATTTTTCTCTATTTTGTTTTCAAAATAGGAACCACTTTCACAGTGAATCTTGAAACTGGTAAATTTTATCCAACCATCTCTAAAGGTTAACAATTTTTTTTCAAATGCATTCATTTATTTTACTCACTTATATAGCACTGACATATTCAGCAGCGGTTTACAGACATTATCATGACCTACTGTCTCCAATGGAGCTCAGAATCTAAGTTCTAGTATGTCTTTGGAGTGCGGCAGGAAACCAACACAAACAAGGGGAGAACATACAAACTCCATGCAGATGTTGTGCTTGGTCAGATTTGAACCTAGAACCCCACTACTGCAAGGCACCAATACTAACCACTCAGTGACCACCAAAATGTAAACCACCCAAATTCACTATGAATGAAACCTATGCAATTTTTACTCTTTCCAAAG
Organism: Bufo bufo; assembly: GCF_905171765.1. Classification (NCBI taxonomy): domain Eukaryota; kingdom Metazoa; phylum Chordata; class Amphibia; order Anura; family Bufonidae; genus Bufo; species Bufo bufo. The sequence goes on along the minus strand of NC_053392.1, from coordinate 560,764,180 downwards.
AGGCTCTGCATCAGCTAAAGTAGTTATACTATGTATGGTGTGCTATCATTACATCTCTAGAACCTCATTAAGAAGTCAATAGGATGATCATGGTCAATGATCTCTGCTTTAAGTTCAGGCCTCTGTCCACTACTGGTTCTGTTGAGTTTGGATGCACAGATTAAACCAATGTAGCCAAGCACTGTGTCCGCTTTGATGTACCTGTCAGTGGGAATCCTACAATGATGTATAAGTACACATAAGTGCTCATAAAATTACACATCTATTCAATAAAAAAAATAAAAATAAAAAAAATATGTTCTAAAGAACATGTCAGGTCATTTATGAACTACTGGTTACAACTTTGTATCCATTGTTTTTCCATGCTGTGTTTGTCTAAGAGATTGACTACTGCACTTCATTCTTTGTTTTCAAATAAATTTACCCGGCATCAGCCCATCACTCGTCACTTCATTTCTTTTCTTCACTCTTGCTATGACACATAGCGAGTTGCCTTGGCAATACATGATAATGTATCCTCTTTGATCTGCCATGGCACTGGGTGGAATCAAGAACCTCAATAACTTTTGTAACAGAGAAAATATTTATGTGGCCAAACAATCTCTTTATTGTGATACATTGATTCCATCTGTTGCTTTTCTCTTGAAAAGTATATTGCACACCATGGCTTTATTATTAGGTCCCTAGTCTCTAATGTGTTCTTTATTTTCTGAATTATTCTTTTAGTCGTCACTCAACTGTGAAACTCCAGAACAATTTCTTTCTTACACTGTGAACTCTCGCAATACGCTATTCATGTGTTACAGATATAGCAATGTAAAGCAAATGTTTTGTGCACCGAAAACATAACTGATAACTGTTAATACCTTCTGAAACTCTGAAAAATTAAAGGGGAATTACACCATAACTTAAGGCTACTTTCACACTTGCGGCAAAGAGATCCGGCAAGCAGTTCCGTCGCCAGAACTGCCTGCCGGATCAGGCGAAACGTATGCCAACTGATGGCATTTGTAAGACTGATCAGTCAAAAAAAATGAATTGAAATGCCGGATCCGTCTTTCCGGTGTCATCCGGCAAAAACGGATCTGGCATTAATTTTTTCACCTTTTTTACGGTCTGTGCAGGACGGATCCGGCATTCTGGTATTTTGAATGCCGAATCCGGCACTAATGCATTCCTATGGCATTCAGGCAAGTCTTCAGTTTTTTTGGCCAGAGATAAAACCGTAGCATGCTGCGGTTTTATCTGTTGCCTGATTAGTCAAAATGACTAAACTGAAGACATCCCGATGCATCATGAACGGATTACTCTCCATTCAGAATGCATGGGGATATGCCCGGCATTGAGCCCTTTTGACGGAACTCAGTGCCAGAAAAGAAAAACGCAAGTGTGAAAGTACCCTAACTTGTGATATAAAGCAATATGCTTTAAAAAATATTTCTACTAGTTATGGCCATGTTTGTAGAGATTAAGAAGTTCTACAGACATTTTGTCCATCTCAGCTCAATTTTACCTCCAATGTGTTGTTTTCCGAAAGATCTCATGTCAGAAAGCAACTAGTGAATTTGCACTTTAATTTATTTACTTATTTTCTAAGTGTTAAAGGACCACTACATAATAAAGAATATGCCATCAGAAAGTGATTCAAGCTTTGTATGCTGAACATTTTATTTTAAAACTTTTGCAGCTTCTTTTTATTATTGTAAAGTCATCATTACTTATCTTTAAAAAAATTACAGTTTTGTCAATTTAAACCGATAATAGGCTGACATAATCTGTGCTATGGAGGTCACATCTCAGTAGTCCTCTCAATATAATCACAGATATGTCTTCAATAGAAAATATACTATGTCCAGTTGATCTGACTTTTTGCTACTTATAGACCTCTACACAGGTCATAGAATATGCTCATGGCACTCTACCATAGAAGTCATCTACAGTCTACAGGTTCCATGGTCCATGTGGCTACTGTAAAGCATATCATTGAATGCTGATAACAAAGCTGCCTCCATAATCAAGTACTGAAGACAGAGTTGAACATTTATACCATGGCAGCATGGTACTTTGTTTGTTCCCCCGTGTTTAGATTGCGAGCTCCATTGGGGATAGCAAGTGATGATAATGTCTGTAAAGCACTGCAGAATATAACAGCACTATATAAAATTAGTGAAATAAAAAATACCACATTCTATTTCTAGAAAATACCAAAAAATAGGTATTTGGATTAATTTATAAATAATTTTGCACAATGATTTCACAGTATAGCAATTAGGCTCGCAATTATATCAAACTAATATCAGAATATGCATAGTGATGTACAGAAATAGGTTAGCGATGCCACAGCACTGAAGTCATGCACAATGTAATGCACGCTTCCATTGTCCATATACTGTGCATCACTAGCTCTACATACTGTATGTCTGAGTGGAGATGGAGTCAGCATTCCATTACTAGTTTTCATCCGAAATATCACATCTAGTGTTTATGCATCTACAATAAATTACACACAGATCTTTTTGAAAATCTAATGGAGTGCTGCCTCAACTTTTTACTTTGGAATCCATATTGAGAGTGATTTGGACCACAACCTGCTGTGGCAAGCACCCGCGCATCCTGTTTTCGAAATATTTTACATGGAGTACCGTTCGCCCAGCTCCCCCTGTGGGCCCGATAGCAGCTGCTATGCCTGCTACCCTGGTAGTTATGTCCATGAAAGCAGTTTATTGAGTGTGCTCACGTACCCCCCCCCCCCCCCCATCATTGACTATGTTGGGACCAGACAGCAATCTAAACAAGGATGCCCAAAGTGTGGCACGGTTTGTAAAGGATCGGAGCTGATAAGATTATTATAGTATATCCCAGAAGTTTTGTAAAATATAGGATATAGAAACCCTAACAGAATGAGGTGAAAATTCCCTGCTATAACATGCTATATATCAACAATTGCTATTTTGTATTCTTGTAATCCTGTGTTCTGCACATCTGAAAATATATTTAGCATTGATATTTTGTAAAAATGATTCTCAGTTGATAAACAAAATCAGTTTATTCTTCACAATTTACACCCGTGCATCGGAAAACCATGTTTAATGTAAGGTGAAGAATGCACTGAATATCTGACCGTCCTACAAATCCCATAGGCTTTTCGAAGGCAGTTGCCTAGGAATACATGGTTTTAGCAGTGTTTTAGCAGTGTTGCATTTGCCACAGACAAGCAAATGAGGGATTAAATTATAATCTCATATAGTCAGAGGACTTTGAAGCCAGGCCTGGATTTGTAGCCATAATACATACGGCTTAGTTCAGGGTGGTGAAATTGCTAAAATGGCAACTCTGCACATTTTTGCTTATTGTAAACAGATAAAGTGGATCTGGAGAACAGGGAATAAAATAAATGCATGTTTAGCAATGTCTCACAGTTTTTAGAGTTGCACAGCCCTTTAGACCATAAATAATATAAATTCATCTTAAAACACAGAGATATGCCAAAAGATAACCCCAGACCTAAGAGCTTAGACAGAGAGAATGCTTACAATGTAATATATAGTGCTCTACTGTTTGCAATGGGTCTCATCTATCAAAACGATCTAATAAGGAAAAACATCTTGTTGCTCGTAGTAAATAATTAGAATTTAGCTTTCATTTTTCCAGACCAGTTAAGGAATGAAAGCAGAGTTCTCTTAAAATGCAAGATAATCTGTAGGCAGGATGTTATAGAGCAGAAGGAGCTGAGCAGAATGATATAAAGTTTTATGAGAAACTATTCAGTGCAATATATTTATTCATAATTGTGCTAATTTTGAATTTTGAAGTCCAGGAGGCGGTCCTATCAGTAATTGACAATCATACAGGGAAGGCTGTCAATCACTGATAGGACCGTCTCCTGGACTTCAAAGCCCAGAGTCAGCAGGAATATAACTGAATAAATGATGTTAAACTCAAACTTTATCCATAAAACTTTATACTGTATCAATTTTCTCAGCTCCTCCTGCTCTACAACATGCTACCTTCAGTTCAGACACCGTGTTAAACATGACACTTTCCCTTCAAAGATTATTAATGCTGTTATAACTTTGGTACTAAGAACAGTAGAAATTTGGCATATTCTTTAGCCAGGGGTGAATACTTCAAAGCTGAGAAAAGTACACATTAAGGTAATGAAAGTGTACAATATTTCACATGATGCGAATGATGGCATAAACCATTTGCATCATTGAGATATATTTTGTGTATGCCCTAGCTTTAAAAAAAAATATATGAATCATTGCATTGTGGTCTTATCTTTATGTTTATGACCAGCTTAACCTACTTTAGGTGCTAAGATGTCTCTAGCAGATATATTTCGATGCAGTTTCCCAAGCTGATTCACCCTTAGAGACCTTTTGTTTCTTTATTCATTTTTAGCTTGCCTTTTTTTTAAATAAAAGCTAAAAATGCATTTCCTGATCAATTTCATCTAACAATTCTTCTCCAGACAATCTCTCTCCTCTCCTCTCCTGAGCAATATTTTGCTTACCAGGTTGATTCATTAATTGATGCAGTGCAATACAAATGTGATCAAAGGCATTCATATTCTTTGAAAACTTGGATTTCGGTGCACACCAACCTATGGTCTAGCTACAGTTCCTCAGCAAGATACATGCCTCTTGACTTATCTTTTTTAATACAATGGATTTTAAAAAAATACATGGGTTTTTTCATACATGTCAATGTAGTATATACATCAGTTTTGGATAAATGAGAGCATGCTACTGCGCGCAATTTTGTACGCTCCTTCATCTACAGTCAGGTGAGAAAGGCAAGGCTATTAGTAGTCAGCTCACAGAGCACATATCTCAAAGTCAAGACAAGAATTCAGGCTTAGAGCCAAGTGACCAGAAACTCTGACAGACCCAATGGATCAATAAGTACTAGTTCCCTAGATACAGAACACAATACTAGGGCAATCTGAATCTACCTTTCAGGCAAACTGGCATCATTGTGCAAAGACAATGAGTTTAGGCAAGGGAAAGAAAGCTACATGGTCTTATTCTTTCTTTACACTAAGCTGTAGAAGGCGATGATGAAATCTTTTATGATATTTAGTTATCTTCAGTAATGGAGGCTAAGCTTGAGCTACAGAATTTATCATTGTATAATAAGCCAAGTAGATTTCTAAACTTTGTTGCATTACCAAGACCCTGTCTGTCTCATGTATTGTCATTTTGGCTGTGCTACTACTTATAAGTAGGGTCATCCATAAAATGAGAACTCAGATGTCATAATGTACAGTATGTTCATGCTACTTTTTTGTATTCTTGGTAAATGAGACAGTTTTCTAATTTTAAGGGTGTGTCTTATTAGTTTCCAAACGTTTCCACCCTTGACAACCTCCGCAAACATCTACTGCCAGACAGGCAATAAATATAATGTTACTTGATCGACAGTCAGATAGGGGCATATGAGCAAGGGTTGTTTAATGAACGTTTTTAATAAGGCATTAACTCACGTCAGGAAATTACACAGGTGGGGTTAAACCCTCAACAGTTCAATGGATGAAGGTGCTCCTAAGCTTTACAAATATCAAAAACACAAACCAGTGCTTTGAACTTTGAGCAACCTACATGTAAATGTCCAATTTAGTCACCTACTGGTCTGCCCTTCCTTGCTTTTCTTATTAGCTGTTTTTGAGATGCAGAGGTAAAAAAGAAAAAAAAGTAGTCTGTTTGCAGACTATCAATGTCAGCTGATGGTTTATGAGAAGCCTTATCTCTGATCTCCTGACCTTATAAACATTCATTTAAGCCATATTCTTATCAGTTTGATTAGAATTTAGATATAATGAATGTTTATGAGGTCAGGGGATCAGAGATAAGCCTTCACATGATCTGTCAGCTAACAGAATTGAGAAATGATACAGGCTCATTTTTAACCCCTGTATCTCAAAAACAGGTGAATATTTTAATAAAGACTGGCTAAAATAATTTTTAGCAAAAATGAGTAAAATACAATAATTACAAAAGTCCCAAAGGTGTCCAGAGCCTTTAAGATCAGCCATGTACAGTATACAATAAGCTCTGGGTGCAAATATAACACGGTACGTGTTAATATGAGCACTACATGCACCTTGTCATTAGCAGCACATTTATATCAAACCATTAACATGTTTTACCCATCTCAGAATTGGTGGCATATTGCTAGCATATGTCACCAATGTATGACGGATGCAAGTTCCAACCCCTTTCTCTACACCAGGCCCTTCAAATTGAAGAAGTGCCAACAAGCATGTGCAACCAACTCTGCTTTATAGCTATGAGACTACCAGATACAGAAAACCAGAACATATCAACCAATGACATGGTCAAAAGCGACTCCTTACACATTATTCAGCACAGTCTATAGTTCTGTTCACTAACAAACTATATGTGTCCATCCTTATCTTTCCACAGTACAAATTCAATGCTACCAACAATCTCAGCAGCCTACAACTCACATCACAACTCCTGGGTGCTTACATATAAAAACATATAACATACACATCTCTGGAGAGAGAGTAGAACAAAATCATGTTTGTTTGTTTTTTAAGCTGCTCATCTAGACGCACATTTCAGGATATGCCAAACCAAGAGAAAATGTAGGGAATGATATACCTATATTGGTACCAAGTTGTGATAGCATATTTTGGTACATTAGGCATAAGAGAGATATATTTTAATTATTATCCAATATAACAATGCACTATGTTCTGTATTTAGAGATGAGCGAAGCTTTGAAAAATTTGATTCGGCACCTTCGCTGAAGTTCGCCAAGAAAATAAATTTACTACAAATTAATCTGGCATGAATCGCAAAAAAAAATAGGTATACCTTGGCCACTCTGCCTTAGGGTACGGTCACATGGAGTGGCCACGCTGAGGGCTGGTTGCAACTATGCTGAGGTGAAGAACCGTGCAGCCAATTAGCTTGCAAGTGCCTTTCATTTAATAATGAAGACCGCACTGTATAGCCCTTCTTCATTGTTTATGGCCGCGTGCCACCTTTAATGCACCTTTAAACAGCTGTTGCTGGTTTGGGGTTTGGCTGGTTAGATGGGGGGACAATATGCATATTATTGCTGTTCTGTCCTGCAATCTCCTACAGGTTATTTGACAGTAAAAACAGAATATGAATCAGCTCTGGCATACCCACTTCTCCAAGCCCAGCGCTCTCCTGCACTAGAGGTGGGAGCCCTTTTTCTGCCATCTGCTTTTCCTCCTTTTCCACCTCATCTAATATTGATGAGAATATATAATCAGGAACATCCAGCTCCTTCTCTCTCTGCATCTTGCTGACTTTTCTTTGATAGAAGGATGATTTGGAAGATGTAAAGCCAGCAAAAGATGAGGATGGACATCATTAAGACTTGGCCCCCCTAAGGGGTGCAGACTGGATGGTATTGGTCGGCCTACTCGCACTGGAATAATAAAGGCTTCCATCTTACTGGTATTGAATAGGGTTGAGCGAACCCGAACTGCAAAGTTCGGGTTCATACCGAACTTTGCAAGTTCGGGTACCCGGACCTGAACCCGAACCCGGACTTTTTCACTGAAGTTCAGGTTCGGTGTTCGGGTGATTTTATTATTTTACATTATGACATGGTTATAACTAAAAATAATAGCATTCTTAAAGCAGAATGCTAAATAAAATGGCCAATGAGGGGTTAAAAATAATTAAAAAAAACTCACCTCATCCACTTGATCGCACAGCCAGTATCCTCTTTTTTCTTCTTTGTGCAGGTGCAAAATGACCTGCAATGACTTCACCGCTCTCACCACATGGTAAGTGCAGTGACGTCATCGCAGATCCTGCTGAATAAAGATAAAAGGACCTGTGGTGATGTCACCGCACTCACCACGTGGTGAGTATGGTGACATCATTGCAGGTCCTTTTGCAGGTCCTGAAGAAAGAAGATGATTATTTTTAATCCCTCAATGGCCATTTTATTTAGCATTCTGTCTTAATAATGCTATTATTGACTTTAATGGGGTCCGGGTTCGGGATCAAGTTTGGGTCAAGTTCGGGTCCCGAACCCGAACTTTGACCTAAAGTTCGGCCGAACCCGGCGAACCCGAACTTCTACGGGTTCGCTCATCCCTAGTATTGATTTATATTTACGGCTGATATAGGAATAAGTAAATGTAGGAATAAATAAATAAAACTGATGCAGAATTAGTCTCCCTGCACTCTTTCTATCCCTTCACTCAACACTATCTATATTTAAAAAAATAAGCTCTAAACATACAAATGCATATTGTACAAATGCAATTATGATCTTTCTCTAATTTTCAAAATGTTGAAGCGTAAATTAAGGAACAAAAATTAAGATGAAGAATGTCTACTAGACAATAAAATATAACAGTCTGGGCGATTTCTTTTTAATCTGTATCTCCTAAGAAATGAAGGAATATAACAAGCAGATGATGTTTTACAGTTTCCATGCCTAGACATGCTTACTTTCCTCTGAAAGATGCTCTTATGGGCAAAGGTGACAAGCGTATGGATCAGGGAGAAAAATAAAATTGAGTACAAGGAATTAGAGCAGAATGGATACCATAGAGGTCGCTCTCAACCATATGGCAGAACATGACATTTACAATACATGGATGAATTGCTGTCTGACAACTCACTTCCCTGCTGGTCTGTAATTATCCCGATAGCCATAAACCTACATAGTTATTAGGTACATTGATAAGGTTTTTAAATATAGAAAACTGCTCCATAAGGAGATATTTTTATTAAGAGAATGTTTTTTAATATTTTTTTACATGCGGATGAGATAGCAAGATACTATTTATTACCTGAACACTAGTCAGGTCAATGCCGGCAGTAACACTCAACTATGGTAAGTCATATATAAAGATGAATCAGAGTAACAATAATTATTTATCACCCTAGGATTACATTTGTGCCTTGGTACAACTTTCTACAGTAGTTAGGTGTTATACACATGCAAGGGCAGTGTTAACAGAGCCTATAAAGTAGTGCAAGGAGTCCTGAGAACTTAAACTGGTCCTAGAAAAAAAAAATTAAAAGAGGCCTCATGGGTAATTGGGTTTGAAATGACAGAACAATACAAGTAGGCAGGAGAAAAAACGGAAGATGGGGCCAGGAATACCGCTCAGCAGAACTAAATACCACAGTGTGGCACAAACTACTGCCGCCGTGACACAGTACAAAACTGTATCATCATCCTAAGGACAACAATACACTTGAATTCAGGAGAGCACCTGCGGCCACTAGCCAGGTGCATAAGTGACTGTCTGGTAGCCATGAGGAGTGCTTCAGCACCCCCATGGGCATTGAACCACCAGGAAATTTCCCTGTAGGGTCTATGGCCAGCCTGCCTCTGCTTGCATCTATAATTCATAAGGCCTCCATAATGAAGTATCCAGTGAAGCATGCCACAATTGTTCTATGCTGACTTCCTTTTTCCTCTGTAAAGATCTATAGTATAATACTGTGCATGAGCCCTTAGAGAGGTTGTCCGGGAATACCTAATTTGTAATAGTTGGAGGCAGCCCTCCTCCCCTACTGAAAGGATCATACTTCCCTATTCCCCACCACTTCAGTCCTCTGCATCTTGCAGTTGTTTTCTTCCTCCCCAACATGGGCATGGTCATGATCTTCTTCAGGCAACCGCTGGCTTCAGCTATGATGTGTCCACAGGAGAAATTTCACAGCTGAAGCCAGGGGTTAGCTGAAGAGTCTTAGGTCACCATGCTTAAGCCAAGGAAGAAGAAAAAAAACAACAACCTGGAACAAAGATAGAGATGTGGGATCTAGCTCAAAGGACTGGAGGAGCAGGGTGCAGGTAAGTATGATTTTTTCAGTAGGGAAAGCAGGCTTCTTGCATATGTTAAAAATTATGGGGCAAATTTATTAAGACCAATGTTTTAAAATCCGATCATAATAACTTCTATACCTGGCAGTGGGTCCGCCTGAGTTATGAAGAGGCACTGGCCTCTACATAACTTCAGCAGATCCTCCACCACTTCTAAATGTAAGACAGCTTCCTAGCTGTCTTGCATTTAGACCATTTTCTATACCTAAAATAGGTGTAGACCTGGCATGAGTGGTCATTGATATCAAAACAAGTCACTACTTCATGTTCACATTTAACGTTAACCTGACACTAGGACAGTCTGATTAAACTAAGGATTTTAGTAGGATACTCTAAAGCAGTTACACTAGTAAATACAAAAGCCTATTTGCCCTACCATATCTTTCATCTTGGCTGGATATACAATATTCTGAGATGTGTGACAATGACTGACAGCTATATCTATCTATCTATCTAGAGGGAAAGCTGTCAATCACTGATAGGACCGCGTCCTTGACTTTAAAGCCCAACATTGACTTCAAACAAAAAAAAACATATACAGGCGGCACTCACTATTCGGTGCAAACTTCCTTTATTTCCTCCAGGGCTGAGTACATGAAGCTGGTTTCATCATGGCTGGATACAGAAATGGCTCGGGGCGGACAAACATACAGCACAGTGTGCGGATATATGGCAACGTCCGTTTTTCACGCCTCCGCCCTTCTTCAGACCAGTAACATGCACGGCACCACTGCGCCAATATTTAAATGTCGGCTCCAATACGTCATCTGCGTGACGTGCGTGACCTCACCAGCAGCGTCGTAAAATGGCACTTACATGTGACGTCACACTAGGGTCAGCATTACATAAAGTGTTACAAAACACACATTTTAAAAACATAATCCTACATTAGGACACACTGGATATTACAAGAACACTCCCAAAATTTAAACCTAAGGGGCCCATTGCGCATGAGCACAAAATCCATTTGCTTTCTCTTCTAAGGAGTTCACGGTGTCTGTCTCCCCCTAGTGGGAGGTTGGATACAATCTCTATGCCAGCAAATCTCAGAACTTTGCTATTACCTCCATGCTCGGGGTTTACATGGTCAATAAGGCGTGGACATCCTTTACCTGTGCTCAATGAATTTATGTGCTCTCTAAATCTTTCACTAAGACACCTGATAGTTTTCTCTATATAAAACATACCACAAATGCATGAGATTAAATAGACTACGAACTTGGTTTTACATGTGATTAAGGTGTTAACTTAAGGTTGTAATCCACCAAAGGATAGGACCTCCCACTGGGGGTTATACCTGCAATATGAGCAATTACCACAATGGCAGTTTCCCTTAGGTTGCCATCCTTCTAGCAAAGTGCCAACTTTATTTTCTCTGAATCGACTCCGGACCAACATGTCCTTTAACGTGTGGCACCTCCTAAATGCTATGATTGGATGATTGGACGAGTTACCCTAACATCTCTAAGCCGGAATTTAAATGTCTAAATTTCATATTATACAGAATCTTTTCCTATAAAGCTATATATATATATATATATATATATATATATATATATATTTATATATATATATATATATATATATTTATATTTATATATATATATATATATATATATATATTCAGCTCCTCCTGCCCTATAGCATGGTGCCTGTAGACTTACATTACATTTCCATTGTGACAGGTTCCTTTTAAGCAATAAAGGTTATAGTCACATGTTCTCTTTAAGCAAATTCATAAATATGTAATTTGAAAAATGAGATTTTTTGAGTCTTTTATCAATGCTTATTAAAAACAAAGTCTCCGCATTGTAGCTAAAATAAAAAATTAAGTTTGTATAATTAACCCAGCTCAATATATATCTATAGAAGAAGAATTAATAAAAAGTAGTGTTAGTTGCTAAGCAACTGCTAAGTGAAGTCACTTTATACCATTATCTACCGGTTATACAAACAATTTGGCTGCATTGCATTATGTTTAACCATCAAGAATAATAATAATAAATAAATCAAACTCTCAGAATTAAAACGTAGAATACTTTAGATGCTACATTTTGCTTTATATTAAACATAGGAAAAATCTGTAAAGACACTTTTCAATCTGTTAGCGGACCTTTGTTCAAATGTGTTTTCTACCCCAATTCTTTTACAAGTATCAATGATCCAAAAAGTAAAACGTTTGTTTCCAATCATTGTCCTGTGTAAACCGATCACTTAACAAATGAGCAAATGCTGGTGTGTAAGGGGGTCGCATCTGTTTATGCGGCACTAAAAAGCACTGGTTGTCGGCAGCAGATTGACCTGTGAAGACAGGTGATGTGCAGCTGACCATATGCAAACTGAATAGGGGCCATATAAAAACAAGCCTGGATCAACTTGTATATCATCGATTGCCATCAGTTTGGGGCTAACATTGCCCACTGTAAAAAATCTCCCTGACTTGAACTAAGTGGTTTGGCATATTTAAGGAAACTGTTATATAATGAATTAATGGATGTATCATTCTTCTACGATGATACCAAAAATATGGAGTTGTTTTTTTGTTTGTTTTTTACTTGTGCACATTAATAGCACATCTATAAGAAAGCTATTTTTTACATCTCTTTTTTTTAAAATTTTGGCCTTGTCTAACCTGCTTTTCAAAAGATAATAGTCCAGTATTGTCTTGACTATCTCAATTGCAGAAATAACTGATTGCAGACTGTAATGTAGATCTGGTGCTCAAGTATAGCATAATTTTTTTTTTTGTCAGATTATATTTATTAGAAATTATAGCAATATAGATTATTATAAATTGTTAGCTGGATACTGGAGACCTACAGAACTGCAGATACAAATTTCGAGACAATTGTCACAGAAGAGGAGACAGACTGTGCTTTGTGCAGACCACTGCAGGGAGTGGCAGATATCTTCTGGTTGGAAACAGACTTACATGAACCGAAGGAAACAGAATCAACTTAGAGGAGATTAATTGACAGCAGCAAAACACATAAGGCTAAAAAATATTTCATTTGTCACCGAGCACATTTCAAAATTGCTGATATGCAACAGCCTGTTCTGTCTGATAGTTTATTATTCAGAAATCTAACTGGCATCAGTAATCAGGATTATTGCTGAGAATTTACAAGGGAAACTTCAAGACAAACTCTTTAAAGTGGATGAAACTTTGAAGTTCTGGTGCTGGAGCTTCTGAAAGCAACTGACTAGAAGGGTGCCAAAGTCAGAACCCTCACCAATCTCATATTGATGACCTCTCCTAAGTCCTGGAGAGCCTCTTTAATGTTGGATCAAATCTAATGGCCACAATTTCTCTGTGATGTGATATAGCCAGGCTAGCCAGAATAAATAAAAAAAAAAAATGCAAGTAAATACAACTACAGCTACCCATTAATCTCAACCACCTTAACATTATCTATTAATATTTTCCCATTTACTATGCTCCCATATATCTTCTAACGTAGAAGCTTCCTCTGCATTATTCTGACAGTGACTTTCATGTAAAATAAAGCATGACACACAGAAATATGGCATCCTCCAAATATCATCAATTATCTATTCAGAATGCTTAAAAAAAGAAGCACATTATTTGTCATTCTAGTGTAGCGCACTGTGAAATGACAGTCAATTAACAGATTATTGATTAACTATCTCATTGGTTCAGCAGCACATGGCGAAAAACAGAAAAATGCGGGTTTCCAAGTGCAAGATTCCACTGAACAGTCAGGTACAAGCATGAAACGTTTGCCATTTGCTTTATGTAAAAAACTGTTAATCTCTTCTCCTTCCCTGACAGATAAGGAAGCCTCTGATAAAATGCAGATCAAAATCGAAATTAAAACTGTCAATACAAGAGGAGTAAAAGTTTCTTATTTCTACCCAATGCGCTTTCCTTGGCTGCAAAACTCCTGAATAAATTTTTAGCACCTGACAAGGTGCCATTTATAAACCCTGATAAAATAATGAAAGATATGCACTTTCAAATGGAAAAAAAATAATAATAATAAAAAATTGCAGAGCATCAAAAACCACTGTAGTAGAAGACAGTGTATCTTTTAAAAACATTTTAAATTGGAATATGAACAAGTATTTACTATGTGATGCACGGGGGAAAAAAAAAGTGGAAATGGAATTGTCAATTGAAATGTCAGGTTTTCAATGCCTATAATAATACGGTGCCATCTAACATACTTTTATTGCTAAAGTTGCCTATGAAACGATAAAAAAGAAGTAGTTTTCCTGATTGTTTGGGAGGACATTCATCTGTATATTTATGTCTGTGTATGTTTTACACAGTAAAATCAATCTCGGAAAACATGTCTGTTGTAAGAGTTTTATGGGGGCTGTAAAGCAATGCTGTATTCTTCAGTGAAGATCGAATATTACTGACTCAGGATACATAATTCTCATACAAATAAACATGTAAACAAAAGCACATCTATTCCACAACACTAAATGTAACACATTTTTTTAAAATATAGGAAAATTGTATCTTTTCCGGCTATTTCCGGCCAAACTTAAGACAATGGCTTTGGGGGGAGGCATTATTATAGTGACCCTCTGGTTCATGAAGAAAAAATATCACATTTACTGGAAAATGAACAGGACACTTACATGGTGACCTGCTGGTCATTCTTTTAGCTGCAGATTTGTGGATTCTTTGAATTCTCTTCTGTCATGCAAGATGGCCACACTGCTACCTTCTTAGACACTTCCTACTCATCCTGACCTGTTCTTGGATTGGCCACCATTGCTCAAGTGCTGGCCGATCCAAGAAGAGCAGCAGACAGTGTTATAGGCTACCAAATGCTCAGTATAGATAAAAACATGAAAATAGGGTCACCAGGTAAGTGTTCTATTTGTTCCCCACTAATTATGAATTTTTCTTCTTGAACAGAAGGCTTTTTTTAAAGGGTCCTTCAGGAGCTATGTTGGAGCTCGACCCTATATACCAGGCACTATCTTTGGGTTCTGTTTCTGGCAAATCCAGGTCAAGCAGTTTAGTTATTGTAGATGCAGAAAGTGTGTTTTCTTGATTTTCTTGGTTTTAAAAAACCTTGAAGACCAACCAAAAGATGTGTTTTGGGCATAATATATTGGCATTATATATCTAATGTGCTTTTAGATATCTAGAAGTTGAAGACTAGTGTGTCAGCGATTTGGCTCAGGTCAGGTGGCTTTAAATGACCAGATTTTTCTAAAATTTAAGAAATAGTACATTGTATTAGAAGATGTTGAATATGTGCAGTGCAAAATTAGCAGCTACTTCTCAGAAAAAAAAGAAAAATCATCTTTCTTCTATTTCAGCAAATAGGAGGAGATTGAAAAGGCAAAGATGTCTTGTTGACAATACACGTAAGTTGTTAACACGTGATGAAGTTCTTGATAAAGGTTCAGAACATGATAATAGCTGCTGATTGATATACAAACCTCCTTAAAATGGCCCAATGTTTCCTTTTACTTATGTCTGTGGGGTATTAATCGTTAATGAGGAGATTCAGCGGATATTTACAGCTCTCCATGGAAAATTATGCAAATTAGCTCTCTTCTTTGCCCATCTCTACTAGTCATCTTAAAGAGATTGTGCAGTTATTTATATCTTTAGGATAGGTCAACAATACCTGACCATCGGGGATCTGACACCCGGCACCCCCCCTTCATTACACTATGTGCTGTCCCCTATGAAGCGGCGGCATAGTAAAATTAGAAGTACTTGAATGGAGCAAGAACTTGTAGTAACACTGTACTTCCTAAACTAAATACAGTGTAATGAACAGGAAGCGGCACTCTCATGGAAGCTCCACCTCCTCTTCAAACTGCTGATGATCGGGGGTGCTGTGTGTCAGACCCCCGCCAATCATGTATTGATGACTTATCCTGAGGATAGGTCATCAATGTAAAGCACAGCACAACCCCTTTAAGATATGGTCACAATGAAGAAACAATAAAATAATTTGATAACATAGTGCTACCTATGAGATCTACAGTATTAATCCTTCCTAATGTAATCAGATATTCCTTCACAGATCTAATGGCTCATTTACACTGCTTGACGAAGCAGATAATTATCGGTAACGAAGTGTTCCTTCCTGACAAATATCAGCTCGTCAGTCGAGGTGTCCGCTTTATGTCTGCACAGTCTGGGGAGGAGCGATGACTAATGCCATTGCTCTTCCTCACATAGAATTATTGTTTGCAGACAGCAGAGTGCTATTTAGATAGCAAATCTGCTGCCCATAGATGATAATTTAGGTGACCACACTATTATCAGACGAATGAGAGTGTTGTTCATTCATTGAGTAATTGGTGGCACTTTTAGATGTGCCAATTATCGCTAATGAGCATGCATGCTCAATAGAGATAATCTGCCCAAATATTGGGTATTGTAAAAAACCTTAAGTTTAAGCAATATTGGAAGGTTCCTCACAAAAGTGAAGACAAAGCACTGGACTGGACCTGTCGCTTCATGGTCCTCCTTTGCTAATTTGTGATCTCTATCAAATGTTACATTAAGGAAATGAAGTTTTTGTGGACAACTGAACGATGCAATGTATAGCACAGAACCATTCAATATATTCTGTTCATGCCTCCGAGCAATGCATACCCATGATTTCCTTGCAAATGCAAGCACAATTGAAATCACAACTGAATTGAGAAAATGAGTATATAGCGATGTCTGCTTCATTAAACAGCATTGTTGATTTGATACTATATGAAACTCAATAAGTTCCTCATTTGAGTCAAATTATCTAGCATTTAAATTGGAGTATTACCTAGAAATGACTAAAATATCTTAAATGATCAAATTATGCAATATTATTGTTCATTTCCAAAAGGATCCAAGCATTTATATTAAAACAGAATGGTTCTTGTTCAAATGGAGAACTTCAAGAAAGTATATTCTGAGCATCTAACTACATAATAGGGTTACCTTATGAAAACTGCATATTGATATTGATGACCTATGTATTCTAGAACCTCCACTAATCAACAGTGTTAATCGCAAATATTCTAATTGCAAATTTTTATCGCGAATATCGGCACTTCGAGAATTCGCGAAGATGTAGAATATAGTGCTATATCTTCGTAATCGCTTCTTGCTTCTGGGCCAATGAGAACGTTGCAATGTCTGAGCTTAGCAACATCCCTAGCAACCAATAGGAAAGTTGCCTACCCCTTACTATATAAGAACCTCCCCAGCAGCCATTTTCTGCTGTTCTTTTTCAGTTCTGACAGAGAGAGCAGTGACATTGTTGTGCTCTGTGCTTTCATCTGGATCCTATTACTTATCCAATTACATTAGATAGTTAGTTAGCTTATATATATAATACAGATATTTACTGGGAGATAGTCAGTGTAGGTTAGATAGCGATATAGTGTAGCTGATAGGTTCCAGTGCAGGGTGTTAGGCAGTGTGATAGGAGTTACTGTACTTTGCATTTTCTCCAGTCTCAGGAAATGTCTAGCAGCTTGAAAAATGTAGCAAAAGTGAGCCACGCCTGTATTGCACACGCAATACGCGCATATTACATTGCAGATTTTTTTTTCTAAATATTGCTAACTCACCACCAATTCTAGCAGTGTCATTTGTTACCACCTAACTCAGTTGCATCCATACATTTTGAAGCGTTTCTTCAAGTGAACCTGGTCATGTGACCCAAAATCTGACCAGCAGCCCAGATTTTGCTTTATTGTGTAAACTGGAACTCAGTCTCTCTACTGTGGCTCACTTCACGTGAACTTCAGAATGGCATCATCACTAATCATATCTCTCCAGATGGCTCTCAGGTCCCTCCCCTCTCTAGTCTCAATGTTTATTTTGCATATCCCTTTATTCTGTTGAAGATATAATGTCTCCCTTATATAAAAGAGAAGGAGTGGAGCTATATGGTAAGTGTATACAGTGATTAGCTGCAGTTATATAAACCTCCAGAGTGTCACTGCCTTTACAAACTGACAGGGGAGAGGGATGACAGGGCAGAGAGGAAAGACAGGCTCAAGGTATATCACACAGGAAAACATGGAAACTCTGTAGTATGAGGAGACGGCAGTTCTGTGTCACCGATCTATCAATGCGTCCCAAACTAGGAAAACCATATCTGAGGGTGAAGAAGGAAACAAGATGGCTGACAACCCACAACATGCACATCAAGTTAAACAGGTATACACAAGGCATATGCAATAGCCACAAAATTATTCATTAATAATGGCCTATCGTGGACTATATAGGCAAACCATCCTGGAGTACTTCTTCAAGAAAACAATGAGCACCATGGCACATTCATTCTTTACTTTGTCAGAGCTTCACCAATCATATGAATAATATTAATGGTCAGTTAGTTCTAAGGACAGAATATCAATTTTAAATACTCAGAAAAGCTGATCAAGACATATCGATTTCATAGGGTAGAAGCCAACCCTCTGAACCCACCAATATGGGTAAAAGCAGGGGGCCCCAAGTAAGAGTAGTTATAATGCTGGAGTAAGCTCCTTCAGGATACCTCCAGCATTGACTTCTCTCTGTTGAGAACAAAAGGATTGGAATGTGGAAATTCAACATACCCGATACTTCTTTCCCCAAAATGTGCCGAATGAATGTTGGCCATATGTCTGATACACATTTGATGGTCAGCCAGTTTAGTCAAAATGAAATCTGCCTGGACATCTTAAGGCAAACATATCAGAAGACCCATCTTCGGCTACATTCACACCTGTATTGGAAGCTTCCGTCACAGAGTTCGTCAAAAATAACCGAGAGAAAAATTCATTTTCTCCACTAAAAAACATTCTCCTGAAAGGAAACCTAATGGATCCCATTATAGTCAAAGGGATCTGTCAGTTATGTGCTGAATCCAGCACTTCTGTTATTTTCATTCTTCGGCTCCTATAACGGAGCAGAAGAATGGAAATACATACTGCAACAGTGATATGAAAGTAGAAGAAGGGAGCTCTTCCCCTGGAAATACAGGAATATGCTTAGCTTGGCATTCTCTTTTAAAATGTTAATGGGGACATTTACCATTTACATAGAACATCTAACAAGGCATTGGCATGGTCATTCACTCTGTTCATTGTGACAGCAACTTTTAACCATTCAAATGGCCACATTTCAGTACATAAAAGTCCAGAGCAAGCAGTAACTTTCATATTGTCTGTGTCCTTACACCAGCACAAACCATTGTTCAATATTTCATTGTCATCAATGTCCTTTTATCTTAACCATGTAAAAACAGGACAGCATGGTGGCGCATTCACATCTCTGATTGAAGCTGAAATCCCTAAATGGATGCAAATCTGTATGTGAGTTATTACACTGTTCTGATTACATACATAGCACTCTATTTCCATCCAATTTAGAATACATTACATTTAGACACCCATGAAAGAATAGATAAAACTCTCAACAGGTGCTGATATGAGAACAGGCTGATATGGTCTGTCTTAGTCTATAGAAAACAGCTCTAGCGCTCTAATTACCAGTACCTATTATACATATTCAGTAAATGCATAACGTGGGGATTCATGAGACAAGGAAGAAGAGAAGAGACACATGCAAGGTTATACATACCAGAAAAGCACTTCTATGGGGAAACTTGGAAAGAAAAGGCCAAGTCCTGGTTGGTCCCATCACCTTTACAATAAGGTAGTGAGAATCTATACAGGACAACCCTCTCCAGAAGAACTGCAATGTTACCAAAGAAGAGAGTGAGAGATTGGTCTATGGAACATGTAAAGGGCAGGTAGGGAAAAAAAATATTCAGGGCATAATATGGAACCTAGTTTGATGATTGATTTGGGTAACTTTCCCTTCTATGACATTTGAAGTCTATACAATACTTATCATAGATGTTTGTGCATGTAAACATCGAGAAAATCACAACTAGAGACAAGCAAATTTCTCAAAAGTTCGATTTGGCCGGTTCGCCGATTTTTCCGAAAAGATTTGATTCAATCCGAATTTATTTGCGGCGACTGACGTTAAAAAACGATTTCATGGCTGTAGACACCTTGTATAGTGGTGTAGAACACTGTGCCTTGCGGTAACACGCATAAGGAGTCTGCTGTGGTAGTGAAACAGTAATGTGAGTCAGAATGACACGCACATGACAGGCATCGCTCTTAGAATCACTGCACACTTCACTTATTTGGGCAGTTACGGGGCCAAAACTGACCAAATAACTCAAGTGTGAACTCAGCCTTATAGGTCGATGTTAGCACCAGGCAAAAAAGAACCATGTAGAGGCCAAAGATCCCACTGTAGAGTGAAAGAGCGCACCCTTTTACACCATCATCAGCTGATTCCACATAGATGTTTATGGAACCTGTTCTATTAAACGCTTATACAAGTAAAGCCCCCCTGACAGAGTGGAGAGGGTGTCAGCAGTAAGTTTGTGTTGATGTCACTGATTATTTTGCCCTTCCTCTGATCCGTCAGTACAATAACCCCCCAAAAAACTGATCCTGTCTTTTGAGCATCCGCCTTCACTCGGTCAGCATTTGGTCTGTAATCCATCAGTATTGCTAAAGCAAAAAAAAAAACGGGAGTGGATCCAAAACAGAGATGACATGTGAATGGAATATTTGTATGTCTTCTGTGTTTTGTACCCACTTCTGCTTTTGGCTACCAAATCATAAGCCAATTCTGATGGGACCATACAGGCATTACAGCTGCTACAGAGACAGGATCCATTGTGCGTCTCATTTTTCCTTTCTTCTGACAGATCAGAAGAATGGTCAAATAAATGATGTGGTCAACCAGGCCAAAAAGGCAAAATAGTGGCCCAGTAATGGAGTCGGGAGGGTGGGAGAACAGCTTGAGAAGTCCACAGAGTGGCCCAATGACCTAGTGTTGAGGTAGCAGCAGCATGAGGAGACCACAGAGTTGCCCAGTGACATAGTGGGGAGATGGCAGCCGCAGCAGCATGAGGAGACCACAAAGTGGCCCAGTGACATAGTGGGGAGGAGGCAGCATCAGAAGCATGAGGAGACAACAGAGTGGCCCATTTACATAGTGTGGAGGTGGCAGCAGCATGAGGAGGCCACAGACTGACAAGGTGATATAGTGTGGAGGTGGCAGCAGCAGCAGAAATTGGAGACCACAGGGTGGCACAATGACAGATTGTGGAGAAGACAGCAGCAAGAGGAGACCTGAGTGGTGAGGTGGCAGCAGCATCAAGAGACCACAGAGTGACCCGGTGACAGAGTGGGGAGGTGGGTGGCAATAACAGTACCCGCTGATGATGGTGGGTGTAAGAAGGAGCACTTGGCATCAGATCTGTGGCATCAGGTGGGTGGCAGCATCAGAATAGTAGCTGAGGCAGGCAGCCAGAAGAAACAGGTCTCTTTTGTCAAAGTTTGGGTGAGGCACCATGGATGATATAATCTGATGCATCAGGCATTGGTGGGTGAAAATCCTGGCTGATCCATGCCTGATTCATCTTGACAAAGGTCATTCTCTCCATATTTTGGGTGGACAAGCGAGTTCTCTTTGGGGTAACTATGGCCCTCACCACACTAAACACCCGCTCTGATGCCACACTACTAGCAGGGCAAGACAGATTTTCTAGGGCAAACTCGGCCAGTTGCAGCTACAAACCCAGTAGGTCAGCGGATCTTCAATGTGGGGTGGCAGTGTGCTGTCCAAGTATGCCACCAGCTGCTGGTTCAGGTTCTGCTTCAGGTCTAGCTGCTGCTGCTGGTGAGTAGTGATGAGCGGCAGGGGAAATGTTCAAATTTGCGATATTTCATGAATATTTGGGCGAATATTCATCATATATTCGCAAATTTGAGAATATTTTCTCGATTGTGAAAATCGGCAATGTAATATGCGCATATGGGACACTGTTGCTATATATTTCAAGCTGCTAGAAGTTTTCTGAGACTGGAGAAAATGGTTGGCACGGCAGAACATTACAATAGCTTCATATGCAGATAGAGTGCTCCAATATATTTGCGATTGCAAAAATCGGCACTAATGATGCAAATATTTTAACAGGTCTGTCTACATATTACTGATTGGTGCACTAAGAATTGTTGTGAACTTGTGTATCTGTAACTATCTGTATTATATATATGAGCTAACTAATTAACTAACTAACTAACTAACTATCTAATGTAATTAAACAGTAAAGCACAGAGCACAGCAATGACACTACTGTCTCTCTCAGAACTCCATAAAACTACAGAAAATGGCTGCTGGGGAGGTTCTTATATAGTAAAGGGGTAGGCAACTTTCCTATTGGTTGCTAGGGATGTTGCTAAGCTCAGACAAATACATTGCTGCCTTCTCATTAGAATATTCGTGAATACGGATATATAGCACTATATTTAAAATCTTTGCAAATTCTCAAAGTGGCGACATTCGCAATTAAAATTCGCAATTCGAATATTCGCGCCCTATACTACTGGTGAGTAGTTTCTTTACTAGGCGGGTTAAGAAAGCTGCTCATCATCGACTAAACTAAAGCTGCTGCTGATGGAGCTGGTACTGCTACTACTCCCTCACCCTTCTACAGCAGTCATAGCAGTGGAACGAGAGCACAGAGGGCCCCCCGCCGGTCAGACATGAGAGAGGATGGACGATGGCGCAGATAGGCAGCCGCCAACTGACTACATAGGATTAGTGTTGAGCACGAATATTCGAATAGCTAATTTTTATTGCGAATATCGCCACTTCAAGAATTTGCGATTATTTAGAATATAGTGCTATATATTCATTATATCGAATATTCCGATTTTTTTTCCATCTGAACACATGATTTCTCTCCACTTCTTGCTTGTGGGACAATGAGAAGGAAGCAATGTCAAGTTCACAATAATACTTAGTGCACCAATCAGTAATCCATAGTCAGACCTGCTAAAATGTGAAGTTGCACGTAAAAAAAAATATTCTAATCACTGCCGATTAGCGCAATCGCAAATATATTGGAGCACTTGACTCTATCTGCATATAAAGCTATTGCAATGTTCTGCCGTGCCAACCATTTTCTCCAGTCTAAGGTGAAACTCATGAAACTTCTAGTAGCTTGAAAAATGTAGCCAAAGTGACCCACGCCTGTATTTCGCATTACAAATTCGCATTACGCAATTTTTTACATTGCCGATTTTTCGCATTCAATAAAATAATCTTGAATTCTTGAAATTCGCGAATATATGACGAATATTCTACAAAATATTTGTGAAATATTGCGAATTCGAATATAGCCCCTGCCGCTCATCATTACATACAATGTCTCTATAGTAAGTCAGTTTGTCCTCCCTCTCAGCGAGTGTAAAAAAGGCCCCCATTTTGGACCGGTAGCGAGGTCCAACAAAGTGGAGAGCCAGAAGTCATCCCTCTGCCGAATAGTGACAATTCGGTTATCACTACGCAAGCAAGTGAGCATACAGAGGTCCATTTGCAAAATTGACTCCGAGGGACTCCCTGCCTCCATCTCCATTGCATACTGCCATGGTGTGCATGGGTCATCTGCCTCATCTTCCTTATCTCCTCCGGCTGCTCGTGCTCCTCCTCCCCTGTCATCTGGTTGAAAAACCACCCATTTTGCGACACATTGCTTGTGCTCAAATGTCCTCCTACTTCTCCTTCAGTTCAGCCCCCACAGGGCTCATGTGGCCATGAGATCTAGGCGCCACGTCTCCAGTACCCTGACCAACCAGATCTACCAGCATCTATTCCAGGATATGAAGCAGTGGAATGATGTTGTTCATCTCTTAATCCTGGTGAATGACAAATAACGTGGCATCCTCAAAGGGCCTGAGCAAATGGCAGGTGTCAGACATGAGCTGCCCCTGGCTGAAATCAAAGTTAAATAGGGGAGTACTCCTGTCTGCTTGGATCATCAAGAAATCGTTTATGGCCTTTCACTGTTCATATAGTCGGTCCAACGTAAGAAGGGTGGAATTCCAAAGGGTGGAAATGTTACATATCAGCCTATGTTGGGCAACGCTGTTCTGCCGCTGCAGCTCAAGGAGGGTATGCTTGGTGGTGTATGAGTGGCTGAAGTGCATGCAAAGTTTTCTGGCAATTTTTAATATATCTTGCAGATGGGTGGAAGACTCCAGGAACCGCTTGACAACCAGATAGAACACATGCGCCATTTAGGGAGCATGGTTTAGCCCTTCTTGACGCAGCGCCGACACCATGTTCTTCCCGTTGTCGGTCACCATGGTTCCAATTTTGAGTTGTCGCGGAGAAAGCTAGGATTTGATTTCTTGATGAAGGACACGTAGCAGTTCCTCCCCTGTGTGACTTAGTTCGCCCAGGCAAACAAAGTGTAGAACAGCGTGACACTGCCATGCCCTGCACATGTGGTATGCTGAAGGAGCACTGTGAATTGTCCCTGCAGTGGAGGCTGTGGACACAGTGGAGGATGAGGAGGCAGAGGCGGACATTGTCGCAGGACCAACGGTGTGAGAACGTGCAGGCAGAAGCATCACCTGGCCAAGTTGCTGGTTTGGCTGGGCAGGAAGGCTTTAGGACATATAACTGCACCGCTGAATGGCAAAAAAAGCCCTTTTTTCCCACTAATACACGCCAAAAAATGCTTTAGAACATATACCTGCACCACACAAGGGCTAATAAGACATTTATTTCCTAGTAATACACCCTGTTAATTGCTGTATCACACAGCACTTGGACTACAATAAAGAGAACAGTTTGCTAGAATTACACAGGTATCATCTATTGCAAACCTGAAAGCAGCAGTATAATTGCAAATTGGATCCCCAGTCAGTGCAGCAAGGTGTAATAGGATTGTTCCTATTACCCAGTCTGTACACTCCCCTATTGAACCCTGTTCTTCTTCAATACTGTGGAATAATTCCTCCCTATCCTTCCCCTACACTTCTAATACTCTTTCCCTGAACTTCTAATTAGCAAAAAAATTGTTTTCAAGTCTTCCCTAGCACTTTCCCTAGTACCAGCTGACGTCTCTCCCAGTACTAAGTACACTGGAAAATGGCTGAATCCAAGATGGCTGAGGCTTTTTATAGGGCTGTGACATCACAGGGCTGGCTGCCTGCTGATTGGCTGCATGCATGGCATTGTGTGTGATCCCTTGTTCCCAGGGTTCTTTGCTCCATGTCCTAATATTTCATACCAGTTACCATGAAGCATGAAGAAATTTGGTGCAAATCAAATTCAGATTGATTTCCACTTCGTCAACTTCGATTCGCTCATCTCTAATATACAACTAAAGATGAGCGAAGTATTCAAAAATTCGATTCGGCTGCTTTGCTGAATAAAAAAAAATAATACTTGTTTTGTGACTAATTACTTTGTCCTGAAACACATTTCTTTGTAAGTAGTGGGTGCAATGACAGGGAGTGGTGATTGTGCCGCTCTCTGTCATTGTACTCATCAGATGCCACATTCATAGCTGATTGTGGAATCTGACAGTAATAATACAGTGTAAAATAAAAAAATAAAAAAAAAATGAAATCATACTTACCTCATCCATTTGCTAGCAAAGAGCCAGCCGCTGCCATCTTGATTGAATATCTAAAGCAAAATCATCACATTGGCTGCGTTTACATCATACATCAACGAGCTTGGGATTTTGTGCAAGATCTTCAATCAAGATGGCAGAGGTCCATCATGATCAAATGGATGAGGTAAGTATGATTTATTTTATTTTTTTAATGCCATTCAGGGAAAATAGATTTGCTACCTTGAAGCACAAGGAAATTTGGCTTTATGGCAAATCAAATTTTCCCTGACATAACTCTTTTATGGTCTTGATTAAAAATGTAATTATTGTGTAACCAGGCTATTTAGATTTATGTTGCAAATATTTTATAGCTATGGGCTACATTGTCTTTGAAATTATGTACTATTACAAGACTTTCTGGTGTAGGGATAAGCAAAGCAACTTTCTTATCCTAAATCCGAAGTCGCTTTGCTCAAATGTATGGGATCCGGCGAGGCAAATTCCTTATCATCGAAGTCTCGTGGGACTTCAGTGAATAACTTCGGGAATAGATTTTTCAACTTGAAAACCATTTTAAAAAGTGGTTTTGCCTTTGGTAACGAGGTATCAGTCGGTACCGAAGCCGACTGTGGATACCTGTTTTAAAATGGTTTTCCAATTTAAAGGGTTTCTGTCACCTGAAAAATGGGTATTAAGCTGGCTGACATTAGCGATGTGCTAATGTCAGCGGAAAAATAACTATATTAGTGTCATCTCACTGCCTGAAGCCTTTATTGAGAAAAACAAACTTTTATAATATGCTAATTATCCTCTAGGAGCAGGGGTGGGTTGCGCCTGCTCCTAGAGGCTCTGTTTGCTCACCTCTTTTCATGCCCTTCTTCTCTTGATTGACAGGGCCAGGGCAGCAATGCTCTCCTCCAACCGGCCGTGTATACTAAGATAATCTCGCGCCTGCGCTGTCCCGTTCAGTATTTGGCGCAGTCGCAGTGAGTGAAGGACGTTCTTTGGCAGCCGGCTTTCTCACTGTGACGTATTCAGCGCAGGCACAGTGACCAAGACAGCAGCCGACGAGCGTCATTCCCTCACTGTGCCGGCGACGAATACTGAACGGGACGGCGCAGGCACGAGATTTTCTTAGCAGACACGGCTGGCGGGAGGAGAGCAGCGCTGGCCGTGTCCTGTCAATCAAGAGAAGAAGGGCGTGAAAAGAGGTGGGCAAACTGAGCCTCTAGGAACAGGTGCAACCCCCCTGCTCCTAGAGGCTAATTAGCATATTATAAAAGTTTGTTTTTCTCAATAAAGGCTTCAGGCAGTGAGATGGCACTAATATAGTTATGTTTAGCTGACATTAGCACATCGCCAGCTTAATACCCATTTTTCAGGTGACAGAAACCCTTTAATTGTCAAATGCCAAAGTTATTCACCGACGTCTCGCGAGACTTCTGTGATAACTTAGTTCACCTAGCCAAAGCGCTCATCCCTAATATGGTGTACCACCACTAATACACCGTATATATTGGAAAGATATGATCTGCAGTGATGAGCGGCAGGAGAAATATTCGAATTTGTGATATTTCGCAAATATTTGGGAGAATATTCGTCATATATTTGCGAATTCGAGAATTCATCATCTCCAGTCATTATTTTCTTGATTGCGAAAATTGGCAATCGGAAAATTTGCAATAAAAATTCACGATACGAAAATTTGCGATCAACACTACTCCTAAAGTCAAAGATATTGCAGCCTTCTCATTGGCCTGCAAGCAAGAAGCAAGTAAGGGATCATGGGTACTGATGAAAAAATCTTGAATATTTGGAATTACAAAGATATAGCACTATATTCTAGATATTCGCAAATTCTTGAAGTGTCAATATTAGCGATAAAAATTTGCGAATAGAATATTCACGATCAACACTAATGATCTATAGGTCGCATATTGATACATAAAGGATATGTTTTATTTATATAATTGTTATTTATTTATTTATTTTTTTCTAACAGGGCTGTTGAATTTGCTATGCCCACAGCCATTAATTGTTAGTCATTGGTATTCCTATCACCGACTGAACCAGTGAAGAGTCTAAATTAGCTATGGACACCATACTGAGATTATATTTTCCAACAAACTGTACAAAGGAGTTGAAAAGGATTTTGCATTACAGTCTCTGCGTGAACAGATGACTTTCTCTCTCTTTTTTTTTTTTACATTGCACTTTATTTTTTTAAACGATACTTTAGCAACTGTCCCACTGATCACTGTTCCATCACCCTCATCATAAGTATCAGCTTCAAACCCGAAATTAACACTGTTCACCCCTTACCCATACTTTGATTATTCTCCATGCATTTGTGAGCAGTTTCAGCTGGCAAAAGTTTCTCGATTCCCTCTACTACCTCCTCTGACATTCATATTCTGATTGCTTCAGCGGTACAGGGAGACTTTTATTATTCCATGATTAAGTGACAACTGATTTCAAACTGAGGTCTGGCATACAAAAGGTAGACCAGCTCTCTACATTTCTTGGCATTAGGAACATTGTTCTGTGCTATTGCTTCAATACTTGAAAGTTAAAACACTCAGGCAAGCAGTAGTGTTGCAATTTAGCAGTAAACAGGTAATTATGTATTCTACATTCGACTTTTAGCTGACATGAAAAAGTTTAACCCCGATGTGTCCTAGAGAACCGACAGTGAAGCCTCCTCCTACGTCTCGACTCCTTTAGAACTAGACAGTTCTGTCTCACGGCATTTCTTTCTAGATTGAATGAGTGGCATTCTACTATTTTTGTATCGCTGGTATTATATTATTATTATGGTCTTGGTGCCAAACTTCGCACATTAGGCCACGTCCCCTTTACTATGATGCTCTATCCATTCCTGTTAATCCCCACCCCATTTTCAAGCAAGTTGTAAAAAAGTATAGATACCCTAGGTGTGCCAAATTGTTCCAGAATTGTACCAATCTAGGAGCAGTCACTTTAGTAAATATGGCATAATTTTAATCAAATACATTATTTATATTATTTCAATACTCTCTGTCAAACCTTCTTTCGGCTAGCTTAGTCTTTATAGAGTTGGTGTTTTAGATGTAATACTTGTGCATTGATAAGTCTAAAAGGTAACCATAGAACCACAAGAAATTCACATGTTTTATGTGTAAATTACTAAAAATTTATATTTATTTTGTATTCATTTTGTATAAAAGTGCAATTTTTTCTACTCTATTTTCTATAATTAATGAATTTATTGAATTTTAGTTAAAGGAATGCTCAAATAATGGATACATAATGTTATACCCAATTCATTGGTGATGCTTCCTTGGTGTTTCTCAAGACAATGCTTCTCGAACTGGGAAGGGGGGGGGGCTTCAGCCCGAGTTGCTGTTTGTTAATAACATAATTGATTTCTATTATTATTATTTTAGTGTCCTACTGGGTTCAGGAGACAAATATAAGGGTAAATTGAGGTAATTTTTAATTATCTTAGGATGGACTACTACCAATAGAAAAAAGATCAAATGCCTTGCCCTAAATCTCTAAGTCATGAACCCTATATTAGGCATAATTTTGTGTGTTTTTTTCTGTACATATTGCAACACAGAAGAAGACAGAATATTGGTTGATACCTATGAGCATGAAGTCCCTCTAGAACAAAAAATGAAGAGGCTGAGTTGTTCAGAAGAAAATTTCCAGCATGCATTTTAAATAATTCTCTAACAGCACACAAAATATTTGAGAATTTTACAAAAGACCATAACCCCTTTGGTCTTCTAATCGATGGCACTCCTAGCTCCTATACCAGTTATTTCTTGGAAGGTCTCATTTTCAAAAAGTGTCTCTTATTTTCCTGTCCTCTTGATTCTCCTGAATCAAATCACACTTTTTGAAAAATTCATGTTGAGTTTCCAAATTTTAGAATACATTAGCTGATCTCTACCAGAGACCCTTCCCTCCAGGGATCAGCTTTATAAGCTTATCAAATTATTATGACATAAAATGAAGGTGACTTTTGCTTTTCAAAATCTTGCGATTATGAATGGAAATTTTGAATATTATACGGTACTCATTGAATAACTTTTTTCCATTGAGTGTTCTGTTTCTTTTTTTTTTTTTGTAAGTAGAAATTTTAACAACAGAAGAACAGATTTCCGATTATGTCTTTTTTATGACACCCTTCTGGGTCCCTTTTTTTTGCCAAGGATTATGTCTTAACATTTTCCCATGTGATGTGAATACAAAATAGCAAAATATGCGTTTCAAAAATCTGCCATGTACTGTGTATTGAAATCCCAGATGTCAATGAGCAAAAAAGTGCATGTCTTATTTATCTCAGTGACTGTTCCACTATTGCCTCAGTAAAGCTAAACTCCAATACACAGATCTTTCTAAAGACCCACTCCCCAGTACACATGCACACTTAGTCAAGTATGCATGTATTCTCAACTGGGACAGGGTAATTAGCCACTACTGAACACCTTTTGTAGCAGTTTTTCTTGAGAACAGAGGAATCGGCAATGTTGAAATACAGCATGACTGATCCTTCTATCCTAAAATATCTGCTATGAGGGCAGAATCAGGACACCCTTATATGTCTAAATTGAATTAATGTAAAATATCATCTAAAATATGTATGGGCACAGAGAGCTTCTTCCAGGTCTAAAGCTAACACCATCAGCAGACAAATTGTGAATTAATGGGAGTAAAAATTCCCTAACTGATCATGAATGAAAATGGAGAAAGCAGAGCCCTTATCTGGTTGGCCAGTCTATTCGAGTACCTGTTGGAGTGGGATGTGTTATGGGCTCATTGGTACAGATCAGCACCCACTGCAGAACTATGAGATCCCAAATCTAATTCACCGGTCCTCAAATCCTGTCCATAATCAGACTGCATGCCCCTTTAATATCTGTGAAGTTTAGCAAAGATTGTATATTAATTGTATAGTTAAAGGTTTGCAACTTTACCTCACTTGTCCCAACTTTACAGTACCAGGCATAATAATTGATCAGTTCCAAGGATGCCATGCTGCTTATTTTATCAGTCCCAGCAGGGCTTGGCCATATATTTTTGTGTAAGTTAATTTAGGTTAATTGAGGTAGGAGCTACATGAAACAATATTGTTTTTATATATTTGCTCAATACCTTAAAAGGGTTTTTCTACAATGGACATCTATCACCTGTCCACAGCATTGCTGCTCTATTGAAAGTCTAAGGGGGTGATATAAAAAGCTAAGTGTCGTGGGGCCCCCAGTGATCAGACATTTATTGCCTATCCTGTGAGATCGGTGATAAATGCCCATTTTAAAATACAACAGTTTTTGGGGGAAAAATTTGCACCAAAAAATGGCATGCACACTTGAATCAAATTTACTAACTTTTCCAAGCTCTTTGTGACATGTCCAAAATAGGGGGGGGGGGGGGGTGGATTCAGCAGAATGAGGTGTAGCATCACAGGGAAGGTGGAATGACCTAAATGAGGCTCTGTGCACCAAAAATGCACCAAAATTTTGAGAATTTTTGAAGTAAAACTACACCAATCTTTAGCTGGTGTAGGCTTAGACTAGACAGATTTTATTGGTGCACAGAAATATTTTTTGGTGCTCAGACAGAATCCTAGTGTAATTCTGGTGCAGGATTTACTGCAAATTTATAATGGTCCAATCTCCAGAATAGTAAATTTGCCTAATACTAAGGCCTCATGCACACGACCGTTGTGTGCATCCGTGTCCGGTGTTCTGTTTTCCGTGATTTTCTGCGGACCCATTGACTTTCAATGGGTCCATTGAAAACTCGGAAAATGCACCGTTTATCATCCGCGTCCGTGATCCGTGTTTGCTGTCTGTCAAAGGAGGCACACAAGATTGTCATCCGCGTCCGTGATCCGTGTCCGTAGGCTACTTTCGCACAGACAGATCCGCAGATCCGTCTGCATAAAAGCTTGTTCAGATCTGAGTTTTCACATCGTGAAAACTCAGATCCGACAGTATATTCTAACACAGAGGCGTTCCCACCTGATCTCTTACAGGGGCCTATGATACGCACAATTAACCCCTCAGGTGCGGCAGGGGGCATTTATGTCCACAGTTCTTAGTATATTCTAACTTGAAGCGTCCCCATCACTATGGGAACGCCTCTGTGTTAGAATATACTGTCGGATCTGAGTTTCACGATCTAACTCAATTCCGATGGTATATTCTAACATAGAGGCATTCCCATGGTGATGGGGACGCTTCAAGTTAAAATATACCATCGGATTGGAGAAAACTCCGATCCAATGGTATATTAATAGGGACTCCTGACTTCACATTGAAAGTCAATGGGGGATGCATCCGTTTGCAATTGCACCATATTGTGTCAACGTCAAATGGATCCGTCCCCATTGACTTGCATTGTAAGCCAGGACGGATACGTTTGGCTCCGCACGGCCAGGCGGACACCAAAATGACTTTTTTTTTACTTTCCTTCATGTCCGTGGATCCTCCAAAAATCAAGGAAGACCCACGGAAGAAAGAACTGAGATATTGGTGGCATATCGTTAGGAAATGCCACCAATGGGAGACAAGTGCGTGTCCAACCTCTGGGATTCCCATCTATCGCCACAATGGAGCCCCTAAAGCGAATGAGAGCACCCTGCACAAGCACGGCCATAAATTTTTATGGCTGGCTATTTCAGGCAGTTCCATAGAACGGGACTTCTTAAAATAGGCAATCTACTTGCTAGGCTATTCTTAGAGCTCTATTAGAAGTGAATGCAGGGCATGTAAAAAATGCATGGTGGACTTTTTTCACTTTTGGTGGCCCATTCTGGAGATAGGTGCGGGTCCCTGAGGTGAGACCAACACCTGTCTGATATTGGTGGCATGTCCTAGCAATAAGCAACCAATGCCCCAGATGATAAAACCCCCTTAATTCTGTGATTCATATTCTTAGTTCTTAGTGTAAAGTGCAACACTATTTGGAAATTTGCCCCAACGTCTTTAGCATATAAAATATACAAACAAATGTATACTTCTATAAACTTTAATGTCAATGTTTCCCCTCTCCCCTTTCATTAATACAATGTAGTTTTCTATTTCCTTTAATACTGCCTTACTTCCAGAGAATTTGTAGTATAATTGTTCTCTTTGCGGTAACAATGCAATTTAAAGGCAGAATTTAAATAAGATGGTTGTATTCAGGGAAGAGTCATCCTTTTAAGAGTGTGTTTTGAATATTAACATACCCCAGCAAATTAGTTTGCACTCATTATCATAAGCAATTACTTACTGTTTAGATGCTTATAGTGTTCTACTGGCAAGTAATTTGCAAGAATTAAAACACAAATTTAAAATACTTTTCTACACTGTGCAAAAAAAGATTGTGTTAAGTGCGAAGGTCGTGTATGTATTAGCGCCTCCTACACAGGAAAATCTACAAAGGCGCTTATAAAGAAAATATTTAGCATTATTCCCTCACTGAATAGACTCAACTAATGCAACTGGATAAAATATAGTTGTATGACATTCCTTGACCTCAAGTTACATTGTATAGGTGTGCTGCATATAAAATCGTGCATATGAAAGCAACTATGAAGAATAATAGTCTTCAAAGCACACAATACTTGAGATGACGTTACAAGAGATATTACACAAGCCCATCCCTTCAGTCAAGATTATTCCTTTCATTTCATTCTTGCAAATACACGTTTGAATTAAAATGGCCACCGTACTTTCATCAAACCTTACATAAATCAAGTGTAGAAAGATATAAGAAATTTTCTAATATATCTTATGAGAGAAAAAGTATTGCTCTCCCTGTATCAACTCTTTTCGCTCTGCTCCTCCTTTCCGGAATTAACATTAACTGAATTGTGTCATTAATACTTCTTGAGAGACTGAGATGAATGGTCAGCTCAATGAAGGATCATAGTACAAGTCTATGGAAAGGGCAGGAGGAAGGAATGAGATGAGACAAAGACACATGCAAAAAAAGACTGTTGCAGATAATTGTGAGTGTCACCGCAAGCACCTTATTTACTTTACTTCTCTATAATGTTGTATATGGTACTGCTGTGTGGGAGAGCATTAGGGAGCCACATCTCCTGCTTTCTACAAATTCTATGGCAAACATCATTGGTCTACAACCAACCACCTCATTAGACAGATTCTATCAGATAGGAAAACTGCTAATAACTCCAAATACGATACATATAATGCCCAGATACAGTGTTCTCTAATACAAACATGCAGACTACCTTGTGTATTTATATATAAAGCACTGTGAACGAGTCGTCCCCCTCTCACTGATGAAGAGATCTATTGTCTCGAAACGCGCTTGAGGAAGTTTAGGGACCTCCTACCAATTTTGGAATTACGGTGAAATTACCCTGAATCCTACACATCACAGTGGATTACAAAATAAAATACGCGCTCCATTACAAAAATCATCCTTCATATTCAGAGACATTGCTTCACTATAGAACTCTGCTTTTTCCCAGAGCAACACTATTCCAGTCACGTAGGAGAGATACCTGGTGAGGCAAGCGCTGACAACTGCATATTCAAACAGATGCGGTGTGCGCCACCAGACTCCACGTGGGATGCCTAGATTCGTCCAGGCAAAGACATACAGCTGACTAAGTCTGAAGAGCTACGTAGGGGGAGAACAAGTATCGGCAGGTAAGTGCCGCTTAGTGCCGATAAACAAGCGGGACGCCACGTCTAGGTACAGCGGACCAAGAATACCTACCCCTCACGTAAGTTCTCAGATATCAGTCCCTCTGATATGCTAACTAAATAGGAGGGTTTCTGTTGCTATCCTATTTGAAGTAAGATATTTACCCCTCAATTATCAGTACAATCCCCTCTGACCAGCTCATAACCAGGATGGTCTAAAGGGTATTATCAATATCACAAAACTAGAACTATATACAGTACAGACCAAAAGTTTGGACACACCTTCTCATTCAAAGAGTTTTCTTTATTTTCATGACTATGAAAATTGTAGATTCACACTGAAGGCATCAAAACTATGAATTAACACATGTGGAATTATATACATAACAAACAAGTGTGAAACAACTGAAAATATGTCATATTCTAGGTTCTTCAAAGTAGCCACCTTTTGCTTTGATTACTGCTTTGCACACTCTCGGCATTCTCTTGATGAGCTTCAAGAGGTAGTCCCCTGAAATGGTTTACACTTCACAGGTGTGCCCTTTCAGGTTTAATAAGTGGGATTTCTTGCCGTATAAATGGGGTTGGGACCATCAGTTGCATTGAGGAGAAGTCAGGTGGATACACAGCTGATAGTCCTACTGAATAGACTGTTAGAATTTGTATTATGGCAAGAAAAAAGCAGCTAAGTAAAGAAAAACGAGTGGCCATCATTACTTTAAGAAATGAAGGTCAGTCAGTCAGCCCAAAAATTTGGAAAACTTTGAAAGTAAGGGCTATTTGACCATGAAGGAGAGTGATGGGGTGCTGCGCCAGATGACCTGGCCTCCACAGTCACCGGACCTGAACCCAATCGAGATGGTTTGGGGTGAGCTGGACCGCAGAGTGAAGGTAAAAGGGCCAACAAGTGCTAAGCATCTCTGGGAACTCCTTCAAGACTGTTGGAAGACCATTTCAGGGGTCTAGCTCTTGAAGCTCATCAAAAGAATGCCAAGAGTGTGCAAAGCAGTAATCAAAGCAAAAGGTGGCTACTTTGAAGAACCTAGAATATGACATATTTTCAGTTGTTTCACACTTGTTTGTTATGTATATAATTCCACATGTGTTAATTCATAGTTTTGATGCCTTCATAGTCATGAAAATAAAGAAAACTCTTTGAATGAGAAGGTATGTCCAAACGTTTGGTCTGTACTGTATACTATTTACAATTGGATTGGATTATATATATGAACTATGGACCTATTGTAAAACCATTACTTGATCAATTTCTTTTAGGCTACTTATTTATATTTTTTATTCACGATTACTTTGTGACATTCATTATATTTTGGATACATCAATACATCTATTCTTTGATCTATACATATTGTATTTGGTTCTGTTTTAAAATAACAAATACGTGACTCTAGATTAGAGAGTGCCTGCTACTGCGATTTATTCATATTTTCATAATAAATATGTGCTGTATCTATAGGTAATAGCCAGAAATATTATTGAGAGCATTTTAGACTGTTCCACCGAGGCTGACTTATTACATAATCACCACATTTCTGCACAAGGTCATCTATGGAACAATACTAGATTTTCATTGCTCTGTGTCTATAGAAAATTAACATTGTAATCTGAGTGTTGTGCATTGCATCAAATAAAGTAAACGCCTGTATTCCTTTTCTCCATTTTCTTTTAATTGGAATAATTGTATATCACATTCTCTATATTTATTTTTAGAGTGTTAACCTTGTACAATAAATGCTAGGTACATGCTTAATGAATGCAATTGTTTCTAAAGTTTCATTGTATCTTTTGCCAGGTTTTTTAACTATTTTTTGCTATTTGTATTTCTAGTAGGACTGTGATTGCAGTGCATATAGTGTCATACAATAATAGAGAATGTGTTACTGTGTAACTAAATTAGCTGTTTTTGAGTTTCCGAGAGGTGGATGGTGACTAGAAACGAGCGAATCTAAGCTGACGAAGTGGAATTCATTCCGAATTTCAGGAAAAAATTTATTCTGAACTAATGCTAATTTTTTCTAGCTTCGTGGTAAAGAATCACAATTTTTACTAACATGGCGGCTGCAATGGCGGCTAAAATGGCAGCTACACGTGTGAGGACATGGGGCAAGGAACTCTGGGAAGAGCGGGATGACCCATAATGCCATGCATGCAGCGAGTCAGCAGCCAGCCAGGCCGGTGATGTCACAACCCTATAAATACAGCGGCCATCTTAGATTCTGACATTCACCATCAGGGACAGACGTTTATGCAGGTGCTAGGGAGAGTGAAAGAAAACCTCATTGTGTACAAGTGCACGATAAGGATAGGGAGGAATCCTTTCACATCATCTAAGTGCAGGGACAGATATTTTAGGTGCTAGGGAGAGTGATAAAGAAAACATTGTGAAAAACAAAGCGGTTTATAAGTGCACGATAAGGATAGCTACAGCTACTAGATGACAGTCAGCAGCTACTGCCCAGCCAAGACCTGGAGGAGAGATCCGCCGCTTCCACCACTAGGCGTGCAAGTAGTGATGAGGAGAGTGGCATGGGAGATTGTATTGCGAGTGGTCAGACTCCTGACCCAGAGGCCATTGAGGAGGACATCAGTGATGTGCAGACACTAATCGATGATGATAAAGCCGATTGCACTTGGGGGCCGGGTGCAGAAGGGGCTTCATCATCATCAGGAGAAGAGGGTGGCAGCTTGCCCATGAGGCAGCGGCGGAGCCAGCAAGGTGGTAGCATGGCTGGGAGTCAGCAGGGTGGCAGCAGTAGGAGATCGGGAGCCAAATGTGCCCGGGGTAGACCACCTGCTTCGCAGCAGCCTACCTGCCTGGGAAGTAGTGGTGCCGGGGTTCACAGAGGCAGCGGCGTTAGCAATCAGTTAGTGCGATCTGTTGGGGAGAAATTACCTTCTTGGCAGTGTCGCAGGTTTTTTATAAAGCGCCAGAGGAGGTGAAAGTGGCCATATGTAGAATCTGTGGGCAGAAGGTGAAGCGTGGCCAGGGTGCCAATGTTCTGATGGATCAGAGGAAGGGCAAAATAATCAGTGATGTCAACACAAACTTACTGCTGACACCTTCTCCACTCTGTCCGGGGGCTCTACTTGTATAAGCGTTTAATAGAACAGGTTCTGTAGACATCTACATGGAATCAGCTGATGAGGGTGTAAAAGGAGTGCGCTTCTTCTTCACACTAGCATCAACCTGTAAGGCTGAGTTGATACTTGAGTTATTTGGTAAATTTTGGCCCCATGACTGCCCTAATAAGTGAAATGTGCTGAAATGTGCAGTGTGATTGTAATAGTGACGCCTGTCATCTGCATATCATACTGACTGACAGTATTGTTTCACTACCCCAGCACACTCCCTATGCGTGTTACTGCAAGGCACGGTGTTCTACATCCATATAAAGGCTCTGTGTAGCCCGGAAATAGCCATTTTTAATGAGATTCATCGCATTCATCAAAGCAAATTTTTCCAGATAATTTGGCAAACCGTCTGAATCAAATTTTTGAGAAATTTGCTCATCTCTAATGGTGACCTACTGCATGGTGTGAGTTGTAATTGTGAAACAAAGTATATTTCCTTTCTTAATGTCATTTGCCAGTTCAATTCTGTTAATGTTTTTTAACTTTATTGATGACTTCCCAGGGAAACAGTCAACATTTCATAGTCAGACATGTGATACAGTTGTCCTAACTGTGTGACTGTCCCACAATGCACTATTCTCTACTGGGGGAAGGGGGCCAAACTGATATTTCAATATAGGATTGGATGTGAGGAACAAAAGAATCATGTTAGGTGAAGCAAATTATCTGCAAAATACTCAAATGTGAAGCCATATTAAACTGTAACACTGTTGAATAGGCCATTAAAATTTGAGGTTTATTTCTGTTAAATGAGAAATTGTAAGGCTTCTTTGGAGCCATTCCATAATACTTTCATAACATTCTACCAACACCATGGTCAGATGGTTTGCAGTTTTCCCTGAAATCAGTATCTGTCTAATGTGTATGTCCACCTTAACATTTGTAACACATATTCAGTACAGTAGATACTAAATAAAACTAATTAAAAAAGCTAATGCTTAGAAGTAGAGATGAGCCAAACAGTTTGTTAGAATCTAAAGTTAACCAGAATTTTTTAAAAACTTCTGGTTCAGTAAAACCCAGAGAGAGGGGGAGAGAAAGAGAGAGATAAATAATGAGAGACTTTTCTGGGCATTAAAAGCTTTCTCTCCCGGGACCTCTACTGAGCTAAGTATGACACTGAGCTAAAATCAGGACCATGGATGTAACTGGTAGGACCTGAAACAGAAGAGGCCCAGCAGCTGGGAATGGAGAGTATAAGCAGAAGTTTGGTATGAGGTTGTATATGTTTTTTTTATTCTTTTCTCTGGAACTAGGATTTAATATATACAAAGAAGACAAGTACAAGATTGTAACTGAAAACGCCTAAGAAATATGCCAATCAATGATAACATACAGCAAAATTTTAATTAGCGCTTTAACAAAGTAAGGTCTTTTATATGACTAGAAAACATTATATAACATGTGATATAATGCGTTAATAATTGCGCATCTGGTTAGTATGTATAGACAAAAAAAGGATTTAGACATAGCTCTATGAGACATACTTTGCATTATCTTTCTGAAGGTTCAAAGACAGAATGCAGAGACATCCGCACAAGGTTGATTGCTAACATGAGAGGTGTCACAAAGTAGATACTGGTGGAAACAGATTGAAGCATTTCAAAGTAATTACGTTGATCAAGGTATAGCTGCCATGGAAAAGTATATTTCGAGCGTGAGCTTGCTTTCAGATTTTCTATATGTTATTGACAATCTTTCAGAGCCTTTCATCGTTCTCTTTCAGCTTGGCAATCAATAAACAATGCAACTAATTTCTGCTAATTACATACTCCTTGATTCCATAATGATTATTAATGAAGACCGAAATTGGCCGTAATTACTGCTCAAACTGGCAAAGCTCGGAGGAAAAATGAAAGTTGTGGATTTTCCTCAAGTTTATCTTGTTTAACTTTCACACAATGTGAAGTTCTCTTTGATTGACCTTGTTTGGAGAAGCTTTTAGCTTTTCTAGCGAATAACACCAAATAATACGGTGTGAACATGATTTAGGCCTCAAAGACTTATATCATCAAATTTTTATCTAAAGATTTCAGTCTCAGAGGAGACTATACCTTTACCTCAGGAAAATAATGTGATGTGACCCACAGTTGTCATCGCAGGTACTCACTAACAATGTCCTTAAGCCATGCTCTCCTTGAAAATAATTATATTGAATTTCCTTGGCTAAGTCACCTTTTTTTTGTATGTACTGAAAGCAGAAATAAAAAGGTGATTTATAGCTGCCTTCTAGGAAACATCTAATAGCAAATGAATCAGTAGAGTAGCAACCTGCATGGGTTTGCATGGGAATAGCTGAAAACTATATGGAGATGTCTATCTACCATATATCAGTATGACACAAAGTGAGTGTCAGAAAGCTATGTGCATGGTCAAGGATAGATGTAGGATAGAGAGGGATCGGTATATAGTGCAGAAACAAGTATAAGCAATATGATTGCATATCAAAGATAGCAAATATTAAAATTTTGCTCTTGGTAAACGAAATAAAATGGTTCAGGCTGTAACCGAGATAACCCTACTGTCCTTCTAGACAATTCAGGCACTGCTTCCATGTGGATGATCATTGTTTATATTTCATTACTATTTATATTCAGAAAAAAACTGAGCCGTGACTGGCACTGGTATTTTCCATTCATCATATATGTCCATCACATTCCACAGTCCTATACACAGATTGTAATCAGACACATCTAGCCTTATATATTATACTCTTCCACATACGAATTGAATAGGATGTAGGAAACTGAAGTGCATACAGGAAGCCCACATAGACTCAAGGAGAACAGATAATTTAAATGACAATATTAGCTAAGTTTAATATCCATAGGCACAAATAGACGTGTGCATATATGCCCAGTATGAAACCAGTAGGTTTACTTAATGGGGTTGTCTCATCTCAGACATTGGTCACATATTGCTAGGGGGCCTACTCCTATTCCCAGAATAGGGCCCATGAAGTGAAGTAGAGTATATAGCGGAAGCATGGCCACCTTTCATTCATATCTATGGGAGTTCCGAAAATAGCCGAGTGCTGGCCGTGCATGCATGGCACACTCTCTAATAACCACTGTGGGACTTCTGAAAAATAGCTGAGCATGCTCACTCAGCTATTTTTAGAACTCCCATAGATGTAAATGAAAAGAACGCTGGGGATGCAGGGTGAATGCGCCTTCACTTTGAGGGCCCCGTTCTGGAGGTAGGCGTGGGTCCCAGAGGTGGGACCCTCACCCATTGATGGCATATCCTAGTAATATGATATTAACATCAGAAATGACAACTAGTGATGATGAGATACTTTCAATCATATATCACATTTAAAATAATGAAGGCGAGCAGTAAGGGACGGGGAAGTGTCCGTAATGCTGATGGTGCACGCAGAGGCCGTTGCCCTGGGCGCATTGAAACTGTGCCTGCTGCCAGAACACAATAAAAACAGTAATCTATGAAACCTAGCTTTATGTGCCAGTTTGCAGGGCGGCACAGGACACCACTCTTGTAGTCAGACCAGTGCGAACAGGTGGTCGGTTGGATTGCAGCAGATAATGCTACCAGTCGGTTAAGCACCACCCTGTCATCCACCAAGTCCAGTCTTGATACTTCTTCCTCCCACCATGGAGAGTCTGGCCAAACAAGTGATCACACACTCAGATACACCGAGGACCTCTTTTCCTCGCCATTTCTTGATTTGGCCCTCTCGCCAAGCACGCTGTTTAATGAGGTGGATGATGATGAGACACAGTTGCCAATAACTCAACAGCAATTTCTGTCTCAAGAGGTTGAGGAAGAGGATGAGACACAGTTGTCAATCACTGAGGTTGTGGTTAGGTCAACAAGTCAGGAGGATGAGCAGAGTGAGGAAGTGGAAGAGGAGGTGGTCACTGACCCAAACTGGAATAGTGGAAAGCCAAGCAAGGACAGCAGTACAGAGGGGGAGGGATCTGCATCACCGCAACAAGCTGGAAGAGGCAGTGGGGTGGCAAAAGAGAGAAGGTGGGCCACACCAAAAACAGACCCACAACTGTTCCATGGAGCACCCCCTTGCAAAGGGATAGGTGTTCTGCAATCTGGCGCTTTTTTGAGGAAAGTGCGGACGACAAAAGAATTGTAATTTGCAACTTGTGCCATACAAAAATGAGCAGGGGCGTGAACACTAGCAACCTCACCACCACCAGCATGATCCGCCACATGGCATCAAAGCACCGTGATAGGTGGGCCAGACGCCTGTGTCCACAATTTGCATCTGCGGTTCACACCACTGCCTCCTCTTCACCTGTGTTACGTGCTGGCCAATCCCCTATCGAAGGGGTAGGCCCAAATGCCTCTCGCCCTGCACCTGGACCTTTGCAAGCACAATTAGCGACCACATCCACTTCCGTGTCCCAGTGCAGTGTACAAATGTCCTTATCCCAGGCATTTGAACGCAAGCACAAATACCCAGCCACCCACCCACAGGCCATAGCACTAAATTTGCAGCTTTCCAAATTGCTGGCCCTGGAAATGTTGCCATTTAGGCTTGAGCACATTGAGGCCTTTCGCAGCCTCTTGTCGGCGGCCGTCCCGCGTTACGCAGTCCCCAGACTTCACTATTTTTCAAGGTGTACCGTGCCCGCCTTACACCAACATGTGTCCCGTAACATCACCTGATCAATGCAGTTACTGGGAAGGTCCACTTAACCACGGACACATGGACAAGTGCATTCGGCCAGGGACGCTACATTTCCCTGATGGCACACTGGGTGAACGTTGTGGAGGCCGGGAGCGAGTCGTACCCTGGGATGGCACAGGTGCTACTGACGCTAAGGATTGCGGGACCTACTTCCATCAGGATTTCCGCCACCACCTACATTAGCGGCTGCACCTCCCCCTTCTCCTCCTCCACTTCCACCTCTGAATTATCATCTTGTAGCACCAGTCAGCCATCAGTCAGGGCTTAAGTGACAAACAGCACACCGCCGGAGAGCTGTGGCAGGGGATAAGAGATCAGACTGAGCTGTGGCTCTCGCCACTCAACCTAGAGCCAGGCATGGTTGTGTCTGATAATGGCCGTAATTTGGTGGCGGCTTTGGAGCTCGGCAAGATCACACACATCTCATGCTTAGCCCACGTCTTAAACTTAGTGGTTCATCGGTTTCCTAAAACCTACCCCAATTTGGCTGAGCTCCAGTGCTTGAAATTGCCAGTTCACCAGCTGTTGTGAGACGTGAGCATGTGCTGGAACTCGACGTTCCACATGTTGGCCAGGCTTTGTGAGCAGCAGAGGGCAGTAGTGGAATACCAGCTGCAACATGGTCGTCGCCTTTCCAGTCAGCTTCCGCTATTCACAAGCGAGGAGTGGGCATGGATGTCTGACCTCTGTGAAGTTTTAAGAAACGTTGAGGAATCAACACAGCTGGTGAGCAGCGATAACGCTATTATCAGCGTAACCATCCCACTTCTGTGTCTACTCAAACGCTCGCTGCTCACAATTAAGGACAATGTTTTGCATGTGGAACAGGTGGAAATGGGGGAAGACATTACACAGGTTGATAGCCAGACTACCCTAAGTTAGTTTTTTCAGCGAGAATTGGACGATAAAGAGGAGGAGGAGGAAGAGCAGGAAGAGGATGAGATTGAGAGTCATCCTCCTGATGATGACAGCGAAGTCTTGCCTGTTGGGACTCTGGCACACATGACTGACTTCATGTTAGGCTGCCTTTCCTGCGACCCGCGCGTTATATGCATTTTAAACAACACAGATTACTGGTTGTTCACCCTTCTCAACCCCGCTACAAAGAGAACTTTTCATCTCTCATTCCTCTGGTGGAGAGGATGAGCAAAACGGTGCAATGCCAGAAGATCCTTGTTGAAAAACTGCTCCAAAAATTTCCTGCTGACAACACTGGTGGCAGAGTTCGTACTTCCTTGGCCAACCGAGGAAGGGAGACAAGGGGAACACACAGCAGTTCAAACAGAGGCAGAGCAACACTCTACAAAGCCTGGGACAGTTTCATGACACCCCGCCAGCACCCTGACCCTGATGCGTGGCCTAGTTCACAAGGACCTAGTGTCACAAAGAGGAAAAAATGGTGAAGGAGTACATAGCAGATGGTGTCAGCATCCTCAATGATCCTCAATGTGCCTTACAACTATTGGGTGTCCAAGCTGGACACGTGGCGTGGACTGGCACTCTACACCTTGGAGGTGCTGGTCTCCCCTGCCGCCAGCGTTTTGTCTGAGCGGATATTTAGTGTTGCTGCTGGCATTAGAACAGATTAGCATATCCGCCTGTCAACTGAAAATGCTGACAGGTTGACTCTTATAAAAATGAACAAGGCCTGGATTGACCATGACTTCTTGACTCCACCAGAGGAAAGCTGATGAACATAAATGCACTTTAAATGCATTGTTTATAATGTACTGAATACACTGAATTCCCATACACCCCTTCCACCACATGCAAGGGTATATGGATGAATCTTCCTTTTCTCCTCCTCCTCCTCCTCTTCCATCATATAAACATGCTTATT
Source organism: Bufo bufo (assembly GCF_905171765.1). Lineage (NCBI taxonomy): Eukaryota > Metazoa > Chordata > Amphibia > Anura > Bufonidae > Bufo > Bufo bufo. The sequence continues at coordinate 560,720,581 of NC_053392.1, read as the reverse complement.
TGTCGCATATAATGCCCTCACATATATGCCCTTCGCATATAGTGTTTTACAGGGTCAGCTCAGCTGCAGGCTCTCATATATAATTTTTTAGAGGGTCAGCTCACCAGCATGCCCACATCTAAAATCATTTACAAGGTCAGCTCACCTGCAGGACCGCAACAAATTTTTTTATAGGGTCAGCTCACACCTGCAGGCCCTCACCTAATTATACCTAATAGGTAATTTGCACTCATGATGCCTTGCTTGGATGTGGTAGCCGTAGCTGTTTCTCAGGCTCCCTCTCCGGAATCAAACTCTGATTCCCCGTTACCCGTAGTCACCATAGTTTGCGCTGACAATAACATCAAAAATTGATAGGCCAGACATCTGAATGGATTGTCACCATTACGGGGACGTGCGATCGGCCCTAGGTTATCTAGAGTCACCAAAGCGGCAGCAGGCCCTTGCTCCAAATGTTTTTGAGGGTCACCAGCAGGCCATCAGTCATAATTTTGCAAGTCTGTGTATGATGCCCTCCTTTATGTATATCATAGGGTGTATTGGATTGCCGGTTCATTGTAATTTTTGGCAGTCCTTTGACTAAGTGCATACGCTTTATGAGTGTAGGAGTCCCACTACATGAACAATTGTACCACAATTTTAATAAGGCCCTCCTTAATGTGATATACAGGTTGTATCAGAGTGCCTCTTCCTTGTAATATTTGGCAGCACTTGCACTTTATATGCAGGAAATATATAGAAAAGAATGTTTCCTAACAATTTTTCTTCTAAAATCAATTCTTTCTTTGGTTTTGTGCGTATTATTGTCAGTCTGTAAAAGTGGCGTACTATTCGCACAACATCGTTCCCAGCAGCGAACTGGAAGTCCAAGATGCATCCAGATATCCTCCCCATGCTGTTCCCGAGCCATTTTGGTGGTGTTTCCATCAATTTCTGACTTTTTACTATGAACCAGGCACCCTCCCCTCTTCAGAGCAGGGATGTATGATTTAATGCATGGGTTCTGCCACTGACTTCCATTATACTGAGCATCCCGATGTGTTCGGCCCGAGCCCCCGAGCACCCGAGCACTATGGTGCTCGATCAACTGTAATGACATCCCCCATCCAAGTTGAGTGAAAGCTTTCATTCTAAACTATAGTCTTACTGTCATCTCCAAACATCTAAGTGTTTAGCTGATCTTAAAGGGGTTGGACCACAAACATCATGTATCACCTATCCTTGCTATCGATGATGATACATGTCTAATTGCTAAAGCCACCAATCATGAAACCAAGAATGGAGGTGTTCAATTCAAGCGGGAGACTCAGGACCCCTGTTCTTATGATCGGAGGAGGTCTCTGCAGAAGACCCCCTTACCAATCATATATATCACCTGTGGATAAGTGATCAACATTGTTTATGGGTCAACCTCTTAAATGCAATTTTTTTCGATTCTCATCAGAAGAACCCTTTTCTTAATGTAATCCTAGCGCCAAATAGTTGATGACCAGCAGCTGAACCACTTCATCAACTTGGGAAAATAGTATTAAATAACACTAGAAATTAGCTAATTTCCTAAAATTCTATTTGTTACCGATTCATTCACATCAGCCAAGAAATTTTATTTGGGTACAAATCGATTCTACTAGAATCAAAAGCACGTTAAATTGCCTGGAAATTCTCTATCTCTACCATACCCCTAGAAAAAGTCTACCCAAACTAAGCTGAAGAAATTCAGATTCTACTGAATTAGAATGTTTTCAAAAATTCAGGCCACATTTCAATTCTAACAAATCTCTCATCTCTAAGTGACTCCTATTCAAATGAATGGCCGTGCTTGTTCTACATGTTCACTCCAAATTTTTGCAGGAGCTATCTGGTCTGATTTATAGGTGATGCTCTCTATAGAAGTCATATGCCCTAAGAGGGTATATAGAAAAAAGGTTGTCATGATAGGACATGTGAAGTATTGAAATTTTTTGGTAAGGTTTGGATTTGCATATTCAATAAATAATCTTCCTGACAACTGAAATGAGGACAATCCCATCTTTTCACTCCCTCTTACCATCTCTCTCTACTCCAACCTTGTTCACATTCACTATAGATTTTTTATCTGTCTCTCTATATTTATTTAATTCTGGAACATAAGATATATGTAGGTTGTTAGGATATAAAGAATGAGCCGTGCCTCTGCATTATGTGCATTATTAACATTGTTTAGATCATAGTACTAATTATTCATTGCAATGGCCGTCCCATCGTGCAGCACTTAAATGATGTAAATGAGACTGATAATGCATTTGACTGCCCTCCGACAGTGAGATGTTGAGTACTTTTAATGCGTATAAATATCTCAGTGGACAATCAGACACCTGCTTTGCAATGTGCTGCAAACTCCCCTTGATTAATTGAATTTACTTTTTTTAATTACATTTCCTATTACCATGTGCCCACATTAAAGATGTAATAGTTTTGATGGTTTTATGTGCTGTAGATGTTATCTAACTCCCCACAGCTTACATTTTAAGGGTTTAAAATGCAAATTTTTAATGAAAGGTCAAGCTTACAGTCTCTTACAGATTTGAGAAATCATTGTAGAATGCTACACAGGGAAACCAAGATGTTGGCCATTTTACCAAAGAAGATTAATATTCATGCTAAATATTTTTTAACAGCAAATAATAAATATTTCTATGAGAACAGGACAATGGAGAAATCATCCTAATTCATATTTATAAATAAGGTAATAAATAATAATAATAATACATGGTCTAATGGTTTCCTACATTCCTATTAACTTTGCTTGCATGTTTATAATGTCAGTTTATGGCTTTGCTATATATACTTGATGGTTAACGTGTTAAGTAAAAAGTGGCACAAAAAGGTTAACTAACTCTTTCAATGTATTTCAATGGCTTTTGTCACAAGATGGCAGGAGATAACTGACTGTGACATGTATTATCAGAGTTACTAGAGTCAATTTTAGCTCAGATATATATATATATATATATAGTCATGAATAGATTGTATAGATGTTTCCATATTGCCCAAAAAATAGACGTATTTGTCCATAAATCTGTAGAACCAAAACCATATGCTCAAAATGACAGTAAAATCTTGAAATTGAAAGTCAAATCTTGTTGGATTCTTAAGATTGACACAATCATCTGTGCTACTTTCTCCAAATCTCCGGTCTAAAAGTGTCCATCTGTATTAGAATGTATTGTATATACGGTAGATGTTTTGTTCTCAAGGGAGAAGTTACAGCCAGTGGTGTCTTGCAGTGGCTTACACCACTCACTCCATTCAGAAAACTTTGCTTTGCCCAGGTGAGCATGCTAGTATGGGCAGGTTTGGAATTGCTTGTCCAGGTTTAGGGTACCTTCATCTGAGGCAGGTTTTATGCAGAAATGTTGAGTTACATTTATCTTAATGATGTTGTTTCAGCAGCAAAAAAGGACTTTTGCAAGCTCCCATCAGATGGCTGTGGCAGCTACAGAAAAATTGTCAAGAAATCTATGAGAATAGTGGCATCTACTCTCTTTTAATGGGGCTTACTCCTTTATAGTTACTATCTATCTATCTATCTATCTATCTATCTATCTATCTATTTAACTATCTATCATCTATCTATCTATTTGCTATCTATCTACATTCTATATATCTATTTATCCATCTATCTATCTAAATGGAAAAATTCCATGGAACTCCCGCTTTTTGGTCGGTGGATCACCTCTTCAGCCGCTGGCACACCGCACTTATTTGACCGCTGTGCTGTTCATATAATTTTTTATGTTTCTTATCTATCTATCTATCTATCTATCTATCTATCTACTATATAGTTATCTATCTTTCTATCTCTTGAGAAAGCAAAAATTGCAATAATATTTTTTTTACATTCCACTTTAAACCAAGCTGTCCTCACCAAGGTCAATAATGTGCAATGAGGTATATACAAGGACTGACTGCAAAAACTGTATCTATGGTCAGAAGTTATCGACGCAAAATATATCAAGTCCCCCGGCCTCTTCCAACTTTCACACTGCACTTGGCTACATATCGTTGTTCCACTTCTGCATCATCTAATGGAGACCAAACAAACAAACCACGATGCTTCAAAGTGTGCACATGAAACTCTTTGTGACACATTCCCGCTCCCAATCATTACTATCACAGAATAAAGTAATCTCCAGATAGCGGCTACAAAACACAACACATTCGGCGTACGGCAGTGGAAGGCTCTCTGCAGCGTATAATTGTGGAACTCTGCACGATTCGCCACCGCAGTCTGTAATCTCATGCACCAGCTGATGTCTTCACAAAAAGTGCTGAATTAAAATGACAAAAAAGCTCTAGAAATTGCTTTGAATCTAATCTTTGGATCTGACATCCCACCTGGAAAATAACCACGGACATTGTCTTTTTTTTTTCTTGATGTATTTAAGTGAACATTGAGTCATAAATTCACCATATACACGCTACAAGAAGATGGGCAAATGACTGTGATCATTTAAAAGGAATTACCCAGGCATCAAAAATGGAAAATTATAGAGATGGAGAAGTTTATGACAATCACCGAAAGAATATTCTATCTTTATCATAGTTTTCAAGAGAGTTTTAGAGAGAGAGAGAGAGAGAGAGAGAGAGATACATACAATGTTTTACAGCACTGGTATAACACCGTAGACTTATGTATGGTGTAATATATTCCTTTGTGTTAATCTGCTGTTCATCTGCGCTCCAATCATGTTCCTAAAAGGTAAGGTCTAAATCTAAATCATACATCTAATCATAGATCATAAACCACAAATCTGATCATAGGTCATAAATCATAAACTTAATTATAAGTCCATCATGAACATGCGTATAGCGAGAGAAACTCTATATGGTTCAATAATTGGATCAGTAACATTAACTTCCACTTTTAAAGTAAACCAGTCAGTATAACTTAGGGCTTTAAATTACAATAAATAAAAGTACATTCACATAACGGCCCACAAAGTGCCAAATACAGAAGTTAAAGAACAAACACTTTTTGTTTGGCATAATCACATGACCTATATCAGTCAGTCAGAAGGTGAATCATATGGCGCATCAGTCAGCAGCTCTGTAAATGATCATGTGATGTTGTCTGTGAAGCCCCATAGTGTTAAGTTCACATCCTTTGGTGGGTCACATGACACATTATGTGACTCCACAGGACCAGGAAGTGCCTTCTTTTCAATCCCTCATGCTTGGAACTTCGGGAAGCTCTTTAGTGGATATAATTCCACTAACTAGTAAAATTCTAGTAATGTATTACACTCTAATTTAAAATAGGGATCAACCGATTATCTGTTTTACCGATATTATCAGCCGATATTCAGGATTTTGAAAGTTATCGGAATCGGCATCTATTTTGCCGATATACTGATAACGAATCGGGAACAAAGATCGTGCTGCTCTCAGCGCGATCCCTGTTCCCTCAGCAGCACAGGGGAGAAGGAAGCAGTGTCTCCTTGCCCCCTGTGCTGCTGCTGCCGCTGCCACCAATGAGAGGAGAGAGGACAAGAGGAGGGGAGGGGCTGTGGCCACTGCGCCACCAATGATGTTGACTCACTCATTCATTCAAATTCAACAGGAGGCAGGAGCTGGCTGCAGAATCACATAGCCGCTCCAAACCTCTATGAGTAGTAGCTGCGGTCTGCGGTAGTTAACCCCCCAGGTGCCGCACCTGAGGGGTTAACTGCCATGGATCGCAGCTACCGCTCATAGAGGTCGGGTGCAGCTATATGATTCTGCAGCCAGCACCCGCCTCCTGTATATGAATTAATGGGCGAGTTATCTTCATTGTTGGTGCAGTGTGCCCCCCCAAACCCCAGTTTTAAAGACATTGGTGGCGCAGTGCTTCCCCCCAATGCCAGTATTAAAGACATTGGTGGCGCAGTGCACCCCCCCAACCCCAATATTAAAAACATTGGTGGCGCAGTGTGCCCCCCCTCCCAACCCCCTCAGAATTAATCATTGGTGGCAGTGGCCAAAGGGTCCCCTCTCCCCTCCTCATTGGTAGTGCAGTGGCAGCTTCTGATCGGAGCCCCATCAGTGTAATCCTGGGGGTCCGATCAGTTACCATGGGAGCCAGGACTCTTTTGAAGCCCTGGCTGCCATAGTCAGCTCATACTGCTGTGTGTACAAAGCACAGAGCAGCAGGGAGAGTGTGAAGTCCTATTCACCCTGATAGAGCTCTATCAGGGTGAATAGGACAAGAGTTGTAGCCCCTAAGGGGGCTAAAAGGTAGTAAAAAAAAAAAAAAGGAAAAAAACACAAACACCAAAATATTAACTACAAATGAAAAATAAAGATTTACAAAAAAAAGCTACACATTAACAATAAACATGTTCATGGTCAGCAGATTTGTGTAGGAATTTTTTGTTTTAAAAAAAATGAAAATGCACAGAATATCGGTATAAATTATCGGCTATTGGCCTGAAAGTTCACAGATTATCGGTATCGGTATCGGCTCTAAAAAATCAATATCGGTCGATCCCTAATTTAAAAGAATAATTTTTTCAGGATTTACATATTGATGACTTATTCTCAGAATAAGTCATCAATATCTGATTGGTTCCAATTCCTTAAAAAACAACAACAATCACATGTATGAAGGTCTGTAGCTATCAAATGAGCACTGTGTCCTATTTAGTATACCTAGCACAGTGCCATACATTGTATATTGTATGTTCTTGGTATTGTAACTCAATTCCATTCACATGTATATGTGACCAATGGATATGATGATGCTGGTCATGGAAGGCCCTCTCAACTAATCAGGGGAAGGTGCCAGACCTTGGCCCTCCACCAATCGCATATTGATGACCTACTATATACAGGAGAAGGGGTTGTCCCTTTACAAACACGTATTCCCTACCTTGTGTATAGGGGGTCTCACTGCTGGGACCCTGTGTTCGCCCAATTTGAATGAAAAGGCAGATATACATATGCACTGCTGCTCCAACTCTATAGTCAAGTGAAAGTGCTGTACATATCCTATGGATAGGGAAGTATCATCATCGATAGCAAGGAAAGGTGATACATAATGTTTGTGGTCCAACCCCTTTAAGATCAGCTGAACACTAGGACAATAGGACAACCCTTATAAATTTTGGAAAGGCCCTTTAAGGAGGTGTCCCACAGTAGCAGGTTCTCTTTAAGTATAACAAAGCAACTCGATAGGGACCACTAACGTATTTTCCATTCCATTATTGAACCTTTATTCACATTCCTACCTCAAGTGATTTTAGTGTAAGGGAAGGTAACATTTTCTGTATTTCTACATGTCATCTCTTTTTAACCATTCTATTTTTAAAATCCATCCCAAAAGAAATATGAATGCAATCTATTTCAAGCCTCTTATAATCCAACCCAAACACAGTCAGAATATTGAAACATATTCTATGAGATTCTTCTAGATGTATGACTAGCTGCATTTTATTTTATCTATTTTCTGGGTCAAGTAACCTTTTTCAGTGGCTTTTCATATTGACTCACTCAGCGTCTATTATTTTTCTATTATTTTTTCTTTTTAGTAATATCATTTTTTTCAGTTAGTGATGTCTCTTGACCTATCTCAAGCAGAAGAGCAAGGGAAAGCTGAGTACATAGAAGGGGGCACTGCTGCTAAATCACAGTTATGTCTGTTTATTAATCTTGGATTTTTCTCCATAAAAAACATCCAGATAAGTAATATTTAATATGAGACAGATCAATAGGATATCTAGTGGAAGAAATGGGAATATGTTATTTCATGTGTGTTATTATTAAAGAGGTATTTTCATCTTTTATATTATAAGCTAAGACTAGAATACCCATCATGCTACACTATTTCCGTAACCAGGGAGTTACAGGATCATTAATGCTCAAAATGTTATGATGTTACCCATTCACTTCAATGGGAGGAAGAGAAATGGAGTAGCACAGCCTTCTCTGTTGTTTTAATAATCCCATAAACCACTGGGTACCGCATACAATGGGTATGACAATCTAAGCTAATTATGGTTGGGTGGTGAATACCCCCTCAATATGTACAAACACAGCTGCAGATAGATATAAGATGAATAGCATACAGAAAAAGTGGTACAGCCTGCATATTTTTAGTCTACTTTCTTCCTTTTTCTGATTTCCCTGTCTTCATACCTGCCCAGTGATGTGATATTAGAGCTATGCTGGGTGCTAAGAGTTTAGATGTCTCCCAGTGCTGCTCCCCCTTCCCTGTCACAGCATGCAGTCCCACATACGCTAAGGGAGAAATACTGCAGCTGCACTTTCTCCCTGCCTTTTGTGTGTTTCTTTTAGAAGAATAATAGTTTATGACAAAAAAAATGTATTGAAATGTTTTATATATTCACATTCATGCTTATACTGTACTTAGACATTTACTCTTCAAACGCCACAAATGGAATGTAAGAAACATTTACTCCAAAGCTTATATCATAATTTATTGTTGCCACTTTGAAATAGCAAATAATTATGTTTTTCTCCTACTGTATCTATCTATCAATCAAGCTATCTATCTATCTACAGTATCTATCCACAGTATATATTTATAGCATCTATCCACAGTATCTATCTATCTATTGTGAATTCTATAACAAAATACTAAAAAGAAATGCAGTACAACTATCTTTGCACAAACTTTCTAGAAGTATTTCTACAAACCACACAGAAACATTTAGAAAAATAAAAAAAATACCTTATCTTGGTATAAAAAAATAAGCCAATAGCACGACCAGTGTAATTCCATCATAATGCCATTCTATTCCCAATTCTTCCCCTGATCTCTTTGACAAGGTTTTCCCGATAATGTTTCCTCGCTTATCTTCAATATGTTAGGCTGTGTAGGCTGATACTTTAAAATGTGTCACTACCTTATTGAATAAAACATGGATTACTGAAAAACTACCACGTTTTTTGGGCTAGATAAAGTGCTTTTCCAAGTCATTGAGCCAGACAAACTTTATTTTGTATTTACAGAATAAAAATGTGCAGATATTTAGTTGTGCTTTTTACCATGTGCACTACTCTACCGGATGGTGAATATAGAGTAATAAATAAAATAAACTCTAGAAGGGGGTCTGATAACAAGAATGATGTTTCTCTTTTAATTGTAAAGAGTAGCACAGAAGCACTGTAGCAGAATTTGGTTTGTTAGGTTACAATATGTTTTCTGAGGTTTTACATAGGAATGCATATACATTTACTGCATTATGTTAACTGGAAATATGATTAAGCCCTCAAATATTAAATTGTCAAATTCAGATCTGTAACATGTATATGTATTTTAGAAGAAAAACTGGGGAAATGTAGAAAGGTATGACACAAAATAATACTTATGTACATCAATAGCTGAGAGGCTTTAAGCCTTCCTCAGGTTCTAGGGCTTTTGGACAGAACTTCTGCCCCTACTATAGTTATGCCCTTGTATAACACAATCATCATTTTGAAAAAGTAAAAAGATCTTATACAGATTTCCAATTTGCTAATTTGAATTACATCTATGCATAAGACAAAGTCTGGTTTTAATCGGTCAACGGTTTAAAAAAATGAGAATTCTCGATGGTTTTTTAAAAGTTGTTATAAGTCATTTCATTGCCTTTCTCTTACTGAGTCTTCCAATGCCTTTCTTCTGAGAATTGTCATATCTGTTCAGCATTATCTTATTTCCCCCTTAGTAGATTTTAAACTTTCTTTGTCTCCAACATAAATCTCAAATCTTATTTTTTTTTCTTGATAAAGTGATTTGTGGCAGAATCCTTAGAAATACTTAGATGACATGCACAGTGCCAGCATTTTCCCTCTCTCAGTTCCCCGGTGGATTACACAATATCTTTTTTATTTCTTCATTAAAATTTCAATCATGTCTGTGCTAGGGGAAAAAAGCTAAAAATAATGTAATATGATATGAGGTGTAGCACAAAGGGGCATTGGGCTTTGTGAATTATCTAGATATTGTGCTGCTTTACTAGTTAACTGGTTAGTACGCCAGATTTGGCAAATTTTATATATCTCATATCTATCTATCTATCTATCTATCTATCTATCTATCTATCTATCTATCTATCTATCTATCCATTAACCTATACATTTATATGTATATATATTTTTGTCTAGCAATTATCTATCCTTCTATTCCTCTTCTTTTTTGCATTCACTGGGCCAATGTGTGTCACAAATGAGCTATTTCATACATCAGCATTCCACAAATAAAGCACACACCATGCACTATACTTTCTTTTTTTTTTTTTTTTACAGTGGGACACTATGGGTGTCATATGCCACTGTACAGTATGTCTATACAGCAGCATCCAAGCTTTTTGTCAATGTTAAACCAAATACTGAGTGCATATCTCCAAGGGAAGTCTCTGTGCAAAGAGGTATCTCCCAAGGAAAGAGAACCATCTCGTTAACGCCACCTTGTGTAAGTGGCTCGCTTTGAGTCAAAATCCAACTTTTTAAAAAGCCTTGCCACATGACAAGAGAACATAGCCAAGCCAAATATCTATCTGTAGACAGCAGTTTGGGGGGGGGAGGGGCTTTCCCCTCATTAGTATGAGATGTGAAAAATATCATTGTATCTTTGACAAAAAAATCTCTGACATGATAAACAGAGACTTACATACTATAATTTTTAAAGATTGTAGTCTGTAGGGGCAGATTGGCCATAGACCCTACAGGAAATTTTCTGGTGAACTCATGCCCAGGTGCCCACTCTAGCCTTCTGTACACAATGATCTGATGCTCAATGGCCGTAGGTGCCCTCCTGAACTCAACTGTATTACTGTCCTCAATGTGGTGATACATTTGAATACTGTGTTAAGGGCAGCAGTATTTTGTGCTGTCCTGTGGTATTTAGTTCTGCTGGGGCGGTATTTTGCACCTCACTACAATATTGCAGACCCCACCTACTAAGGTTGTCCCCTACTACTTGTTTTGGCCCGTCTTCTGTCAGTTTGAACATGGGGCCACTTTTCACTTTTTTCCAGGGCCACTTTAAGTTCCCAATCTGCCCATGGTAGTCTGACTAATATTTGCTGAAGATTTCCACCACATTGATCTTTGCCACTAGAGTATAGATTTTTCTAATGTAATGCACACATGCTATATACTTAGTATGATTTTATAAAGAAGGATATGACCTTTGGAAGTGACTAAGCTGCTTTCTATTAGCTACGCAGTGTCAGGTTGATATACAGTAAGGCAAAAAACATATTTGAGTAGATCTATTTTTTTCCTTTCTATAAGCTATTCAGCTTTCAAGACAAATAAACCTTAACATTTTAGGCATCTCTTTTGTAACATATTAATCACTTCTATGACTGTTCACAATTTAGAGCAACAGTTTTTGTTTTCCTTTGGAAATCCATATTTCATTGTGGCTTTTATTATACATTTACACAAGAAATAATGTCTAATGTTCTTTTTTTTTCTATAGTGGCTGTCATTTTATGTCAACTCAAACATTTTAATACTTTGATTTTGCAATTTTTGTAATTTCAAAATAATTGAGTCCACATCTGGAAAGCATTATCAATCCAATACGGTAGCACTAAATACTGTGCCATGAAGCACGAAGTGCAGTGCTCAAGAAAAGCTATAAGAAATCTACTTTGGAGTTAACTGTTTATCCTGGTATTTGTCCAACATCTTGTTGAAAAGTATTGCTGGTTACTTCAAATGGACCCAGAGGACATTGCTAAAGGTTAATTAGATTAAAGTAGCTGTTTACTAGTTTTGCGGAAGAATCCAGTTGGAATAGTAAATGTAAAAGGCAGTATTTACTAAGCATATGGCACCTTCGGAGACAAATTTAAGTGGATAATTGATCACACTTCTTCCAGAATACAAAAAGCCTTGTGTGGCTCGCCAACACTTCTATTCTACAGTTATTAAAGGAGTTTTACAGTCAAAGATATTGATGACCTATCCTCTAGATAGCTCATTAATATCAGATTGTCAGGGGTATAATTTCAAGCATTCACTTGAACAGGACAAGCATTTATAATTGCACTATGCCACCTCTACTGCTTCAAAAAGATGATCTGAGGGGATGCCGGGAGACAGATCCCCGACGATTGTATATTGATGACCTATCCTGAGGATAGTACTCTATTACAATAGCGCCTTTTGGGTTTAAAAAAATAAAAATTCACTCACCTCACCAATTTGCTAATGCAGAGAGTTTGCTCCTCTCTTAAATGGAAAAGACCTGCTGAAGGACCTGCACTGAGCATGATGACATCACAGTGCGCTCCCAGCGTGATTATGTGGTGACAACGACGTCATCACACTCAGTGTAGGTCCTTTGGCAGATCTTTTCCACTAAAGAGAGGTGTGGACTGCCTCTGCGTGAGCAAGGTATTTTGAGGAAAAACTTTTTGTTACCACAAAACTCGAGGAAATTTGGCTTTGGGATGAATTTTATTTTTCCTTAACTTTGGATACTTTTTTACAAAGATTGTTAAAAGCAAATTAAATATTTTACATTGTCAGTGAACACAAGATTAGATTAGAACATTTAAACATAATGGAGCAGATTTACTAATACTTCCTAAGACAATGCAAACAGACTAATAAGCAGGCTAAAAATGCAATAGATTGGCTACACAGACTGATACTGGATGATATATTTGGATTACTCATTAGATTTTCTAGTCTAAGTTAAGAATAGCTAGCTTACTTTGTGTCAGAATTTAGGTTCACATTGTTTCATTTTAAGCTACACCCCTTTTCTGTTATGTCACACCCACCCTTGTTGACTACAGTGGAAAAATTATCTAAAACCTTTAAAAAATTATGTATTATTCCAGAGTGAAAGCCAGAACTGATGAGTGCCTGCGCTTTAGATTACCAGGGATCAAATTATACTATTCAGAAAGGTAATCCTAAAACATAACATTTATTAGTAATACAAATAAAACAAATTGTGTCCAAAAATAAAGTGCAAAAACAAAATCAACATTTGGGATTAAGGGTAAATGAACCCCCGATCTATACAATCATAAGTATCCTAATAGAGAGAATATAAATAAATAAAGTGCACGGCGGCACTAACAACCAGCACGTCCTACCAGTACCAAGGGACGGTCATCAGATCCTTCTCTGATAACTAGAGCTGTATCGTACCCATCTGAGGATGATGTCCAATCAACGTGAAGATGGCAGTGATGCTTAGCTATGTAGGGTCTCTATTCATGCCCTGTGGCTAGCTAACCGCTTAACCCTGATGCTAGGGAATATTTGGCTATAAATGTTATGTTTTAGGATTACTTTAAAAAATTATACCTAAAATGATCTAAGAAGAGTTGTGATATGTTTAGGGAGATGCCCAAGAATTTTAATACTGCACAGTATTAGACAACTATATCTCCAATAGGCCAATAATCACTTGTTTTATACTAATATTTCATACTGTACTGGATTTATAAAGAAAAATTTGCTTGCAAAAACATTGACCTGTTTTGGATATACATTTTTTTCAAGTTTTTTTTTAAACGCTTAAAAAAAAAGAAAAATTGAGCGGACATTTATTAAACAGAAATACGCATATATTAGGTGACTTTTAGGCAACTTTTCCCAACTCATGCCAGGTCTAAAGCAGTGGGTGTGACGTGGGCAGGGAAGGGGATGGGTTGGCATGCCTGTCTTATTTACCATTTTCTATGCTTGTTTTAGGTGTACAAAATTGTCTAAATGTAAGCCACCAAGGAAGCTGTCTTACAGTTATAAGCGGCAGTGGATCCGCTGAAGTTATGTAGAGGCCAGCGCTTCTGCATAACTTCAGCAGTCCACTGCTAGCGCAGGGGCTAGACGCCGGTCTTAAGAAATGTGCCCCAATATTTTCGTCACATGACTATAAATGAAAAGTTAAACATGAATATTTTAGGGCAAAAGCTTAAACAGAGAGAACCAGTCACTGAACAGCTATAATAAATGAGTTCAATCAACTGCGAATTACAACCTAATTGCAGTCATTATGAGAAATCTCCAAACATCTACCGTACGCTGAAAGGACGCATGTACTAATGAGAAACTATGCTGCAGTGCACCACTTCTATGTATTCTTTATTCTACTCTTAATAATCTACTGCATTGTTAACAAATAAAAATGTTATCCAAAATTCAATTTAAAAAGCTAATAGAAAATGCGAAGAAATGTATCAAGTATTCTTGTAGGAAATGATGTGCTAATAAAGGGCAGTTTCCCTTTGAGTGAATAATGGCTACAAGTAGCATCTCATGTTCTAGAGGATCCAGCACAATGGCATATTAAAGGGAATCTGTCACTGGTTTTATGTTCTCCTATCTGAGTGCAGAATAAAGTGGTAACAGATACCCACAGCAAAAGGCTGGATCACTTTCTTGAATTAACCCAGCATTTTTATTAGATTTTTTCTAAAATCTGCAATGATCAGCTCAAGTGTCATCCAAGTGCTAAAGCTGTTCAATGCAGAGCATGCACCAGGTAGTCCTCATATTGTTGAGCTTTTGCCTGTACCCACTTGCCGTCCACCGCTGATTTCAACACACAAAAAAATATGTTAATCAGAGTAAGTGAGGAGAGCCAGAAGCTCATGAATATGAACATGCCCTTGCACGTACTGTGCAGTGAATAGCTTCAGCGCTTGGTTCACATTGGAACCTTTCAATACAGATTTTTAGTAAAATGGCTAGGTCAATATAAAGGAGTTATCTGATGAATAATGAAAAAATAAAAATCAGACATATAGGACATGACAATCTCTTTCTAAGCAAAGTAGAAACAGCCCTGTACCTCACATGAATCCAGAGATCTCCCCATTCATTGTTCCAATTGCTCTACTAGATTTATATCAAGCTAAAAGCTCAGGGGGATTGTTATTTCTGCTGCAACTTAGGAGACATGTATTCTTTGCTGCAGTTCTCCCCTTATCACAGCTCAGGAGTCAGTTTATGGAAGAAACTGAGCATGTGCAACCACTTCAGAGAGGTGGGCAGAGAAATAATAAAAAGAACAAACAGCAGGTGGTGCCATATAGATATATTTTAATGAATACCTCAATGGTTATGCTAAATTTTTTATTACATACAATTATAAAAGTATTCAGATATAAGTGTTGATTTGAAAACTGCACAATACATTTTTTGTGTGACAACCCCTTTAAAAAAGTGACCCATCATTTTGTTCAGGGTGCCTTTCACCAGTTTATACTGCCATACAGGGTACCATAAAACTGATGATAGCTTCCTTTCAAATAAAATACCATAGATTACAGTGGTTGACTTGCAAAGCTTAATTTTTCCTTAGGTGGCACTGTAATGGGAGAGAGAAACAGGGGATATTTTCCAGGGATTCAAAGCACTTTCAATTCAGGTAGAAACACTTTGCACCGAAACAAATTTCTTGGTTGATTTGGACGAATTGGACTGAAACAATTTTTTTTAAATTCATTGATCTTTTGATGAAATCCTTCAAATAAAAAAGTGGACAACCCCTTTAAGCCTATGCATGATATATGTAATTGCTTTTGATAAATTTACAACATTTATAGCTGCATAACGCATGAAAGTGTGAATATTCAGAAGAATCTTATTTTTTTTCCCTATTTTTCTAAAGTTGTTTTTAAATTATATGAGCAAGTTCTGATAAAATTACAAGGTGAAAAATCAATGTGAGATATTTATTTATTTCACCTATGATTTATTATAGTTTACTTTATTATTGTTTACAAATGTTTCTTTACAGTAAAAAACGAAATCATTTCTAACAAATTAGTGACCACATGAATAATTACACTCTGCTAGAAGGTTTTCCTATCAATAATATCACCTACAGGGACTTTATAACACACTCACTGAAATATAACTCATTATTTCCAGAAGCTATTACTGGTATGTTGTTCTTGTACATCGCCATCATTTTTTTAATACATCTAAATCCATGCTTATCAGAAATAACATGTATCTAATATGAGTACATGCTGATTCACTGAAAAACAATATCCAGTATCACATGAGTCAAATTGTTTCAGTTGATGTTCGAGTCAATGTCAGTTATTGAAAGATATGAGCAGTGAAACCCATTGTAAAAACATGGTGGTCTATTATTACCTAATGTCTGAATAACTGGATGACAATACATGGGAAATTTCACAAGAAAAACACATTATTTTTCAGATTTTTATACTAGTAAATCGACTATCTATCAATCTATCTCCAAACAAACTATGATACCCTGGATGCCATCACGTTTGAGCACAAAAGGTAAACAAAACTGACAAACTCTTAAAATGTTGGTAACAAGATAACCTAATGGTGCAAAGGGTAGTGTTTCATGACATTTGGAGCTACTATAGGCTTTATAGTAGTACAGAAGAGTGGTGGTCTCGAGCAAAGAAAATTCCAATCTATTCTGAACATTTGTAATGTTGAAGCACTGGGGTGGGTGACCACAGTTGAAGCTATCCTAAGCACATACGAGTGGTAGGCATATTTATGCAAGCTTATCTAGAGATCAATATTGCTGTTACTGTTATCCCAATTCTACATCTACTATTATCATAAGGATTACCCTTCAGATAACATCTTCCACTCACAGCATGAGTAAACTAACATTAGATTACCTATCTATTTGGAAGGGATATGTGCTGACTGCCACAGAAGCACAATCAACCATTCTGATGAAAGTATCCCTTCAAGATCTTTATACTGCTTCCTCATCATTTAAAACAAAAATGCTTCATATTTTCTTCTGTTTTAATTATTGTTAGCCAAAATACAGCGATCACATAAATTTGAGGGGGCAGATTTATTGGTTCTAGATATCACTGATATTCATCCTGATAGTAAAGTCAATGCAGCTTGGGAAATAAATCTAATTAATTAAACCTTTTCTGCATCTTATTAACAGTTTTCGATTCTATATGAAGTGCAGACACATGCACAACAAAGGGGGCTAAATATGAAGGGGCTATTAAGGCTTGAGTGATCATTAGGGGGGAGTATTCTCTTCTATGCTACCCTAGGGGCAATGCAATCAATGTAGATCAATGAAAATGTAGACAATTATTGTTACAATTGAAAGTGAAAAAAAGTAGGAATCGCTGAGTTAACACTGTAACATAGAAATAGGAAATATTGTATATTGTTTTATTGTTTATTCCAGACTGAAATATAAATATGAATAGTTTTTTATAGTCCTTTTTCTTGGTATTTATTTATTTATTTTGTTCTTCATTTAGCAAGAACTACTTGGATCATCATTTACAACCATCTAAAAATTCAGAAATGGAAGAGGATGGAGGACCCTGATATGTGAAGGTACTAACAAATAAGTGCTCAAAGGAGCCAGCTGTAAATGTGCTAATGACATGCCACAAGTCCTGGAATATATTACTGTAGAATTTAAATTTCTAAAATTAAATTTAAAGGAAGTAAACTTTGTAAAAGTAGACCCAGTTCATTCAGCAATGGTGTCCTTTGGGAATATTGGCTATATAGGAATAGGCTGTGCATCCACAAACGAGTACAAGCAGATTTAACAAGACCTTATTAACACTCACGTTCCTATGGGACCTCGGTGGCAACAGGCAGTACAATTATTCTGTTTACATTGCATGACTGCACTCTCTTTAGCCACCACGCATTACATGAATGACCTCTCGCAAATGAGACTGCACTATAATGCTCAAATAAAAAGTCTAATTCATCAAATATGTCTAAGCTTTAATGACATTTGGAAACTATTAAATTATTTTTTCGAGGTAGTTTCTTGTAAGCATGGAAGTCAATAGAAGGTACATTTCTTAATTCCTTACTTTAAATTACAACAAAGGGCCCAACTCCAAGCATTCGATTTTCAAGACTGCAAGAAATGAACACAAAGGGCTCCAAATCCAACTTACGTTATGCAGCCCTGTTATAAAGCCAGTTATTTGTGGAAGTCTGTTTGATATCTAACCATTGTTAAACTATATTTTCTTTTACAAGGTTTTCATGTTTTTATCTACTCTTTAATGAAAGGTTACCATTAGAGATGAGACATGTTTATAAAAAAAATTATTTGGCTGATTCACCGAATTTTAAAATGTAATTACCAACCCCGCACCCATCATTAAACCCCTCAGATGCCGTGTTCATCGCTCATCTTGGCATCTAAGAATCATAGTGAGGGCTTTAACCACCTCCGGACCGCCTAACGCAGGATCGCGTTCCGGAGGTGGCAGCGCTGCGCACAGTCACGCATATACGCGTCATCTCGCGAGACGCGAGATTTCCTGTGAACGCGCGCACACAGGCGCGCGCGCTCACAGGAACGGAAGGTAAGAGAGTTGATCTCCAGCCTGCCAGCGGCGATCGTTCGCTGGCAGGCTGGAGATGTGTTTTTTTTAACCCCTAACAGGTATATTAGACGCTGTTTTGATAACAGCGTCTAATATACCTGCTACCTGGTCCTCTGGTGGTCCCCTTTGTTTGGATCGACCACCAGAGGACACAGGTAGCTCAGTAAAGTAGCACCAAGCACCACTACACTACACTACACCCCCCCCCCATCACTTATTAACCCCTTATTAGCCCCTGATCACCCCTAATCACCCCTGATCACCCCATATAGACTCCCTGATCACCCCCCTGTCATTGATTACCCCCCTGTCATTGATCAACCCCCTGTAAAGCTCCATTCAGACGTCCGCATGATTTTTACGGATCCACTGATAGATGGATCGGATCCGCAAAACGCATCCGGACGTCTGAATGAAGCCTTACAGGGGCATGATCAATGACTGTGGTGATCACCCCATATAGACTCCCTGATCACCCCCCTGTCATTGATTACCCCCCTGTCATTGATTACCCCCCTGTAAAGCTCCATTCAGATGTCCGCATGATTTTTACGGATGCACTGATACATGGATCGGATCCGCAAAACGCATCCGGTCGTCTGAATGAAGCCTTACAGGGGCATGATCAATGACTGTGGTGATCACCCCCCTGTCATTGATTACCCCCCTGTAAAGCTCCATTCAGATGTCCGCATGATTTTTACGGATGCACTGATAGATGGATCGGATCCGCAAAACGCATCCGGACGTCTGAATGAAGTCTTACAGGGGCATGATCAATGACTGTGGTGATCACCCCATATAGACTCCCTGATCACCCCCCTGTCATTGATTACCCCCCTGTAAAGCTCCATTCAGTTGTCTGCATGATTTTTACGGATGCACTGATAGATGGATCGGATCCGCAAAACGCATCCGGACGTCTGAATGAAGCCTTACAGGGGCATGATCAATGACTGTGGTGATCACCCCATATAGACTCCCTGATCACCCCCCTGTAAAGCTCCATTCAGATGTCCGCATGATTTTTACGGATGCACTGATACATGGATCGGATCCGCAAAACGCATCCGGTCGTCTGAATGAAGCCTTACAGGGGCATGATCAATGACTGTGGTGATCACCCCCCTGTCATTGATTACCCCCCTGTAAAGCTCCATTCAGATGTCCGCATGATTTTTACGGATGCACTGATAGATGGATCCGATCCGCAAAACGCATCCGGACGTCTGAATGAAGCCTTACAGGGGCATGATCAATGACTGTGGTGATCACCCCATATAGACTCCCTGATCACCCCCCTGTCATTGATCACCCCCCTGTCATTGATTACCCCCCTGTAAAGCTCCATTCAGATGTCCGCATGATTTTTATGGATGCACTGATAGATGGATCGGATCCGCAAAACGCATCCGGACGTCTGAATGAAGCCTTACAGGGGCATGATCAATGACTGTGGTGATCACCCCATATAGACTCCCTGATCACCCCCCTGTCATTGATCACCCCCCTGTCATTGATTACCCCCCTGTAAAGCTCCATTCAGATGTCCGCATGATTTTTACGGATGCACTGATAGATGGATCGGATCCGCAAAACGCATCCGGACGTCTGAATGAAGCCTTACACGGGCGTGATCAATGACTGTGGTTATCACCCCATATAGACTCCCTGATCACCCCCCTGTCATTGATCACCCCCCTGTCATTGATCACCCCCCTGTCATTGATCACCCCCCTGTCATTGATCACCCCCCCTGTCATTGATCACCCCTCTGTAAGGCTCCATTCAGATATTTTTTTGGCCCAAGTTAGCAGAATTTTTTTTTTTTTTTTCTTACAAAGTCTCATATTCCACTAACTTGTGTCAAAAAATAAAATCTCACATGAACTCACCATACCCCTCACGGAATCCAAATGCGTAAAATTTTTTAGACATTTATATTCCAGACTTCTTCTCACGCTTTAGGGCCCCTAGAATGCCAGGGCAGTATAAATACCCCACATGTGACCCCATTTCGGAAAGAAGACACCCCCAGGTATTCCGTGAGGGGCATATTGAGTCCATGAAAGATTGAAATTTTTGTCCCAAGTTAGCGGAACGGGAGACTTTGTGAGAAAAAAATTAAAAATATCAATTTCCGCTAACTTGTGCCAAAAAAAAAAAATTTCTATGAACTCGCCATGCCCCTCATTGAATACCTTGGGGTGTCTTCTTTCCAAAATGGGGTCACATGTGGGGTATTTATACTGCCCTGGCATTCTAGGGGCCCCAAAGCGTGAGAAGAAGTCTGGTATCCAAATGTCTAAAAATGCCCTCCTAAAAGGAATTTGGGCACCTTTGCGCATCTAGGCTGCAAAAAAGTGTCACACATCTGGTATCGCCGTACTCAGGAGAAGTTGGGGAATGTGTTTTGGGGTGTCATTTTACATATACCCATGCTGGGTGAGAGAAATATCTTGGTCAAATGCCAACTTTGTATAAAAAAATGGGAAAAGTTGTCTTTTGCCAAGATATTTCTCTCACCCAGCATGGGTATATGTAAAATGACACCCCAAAACACATTCCCCAACTTCTCCTGAATACGGCGATACCACATGTGTGACACTTTTTTGCAGCCTAGGTGGGCAAAGGGGCCCATATTCCAAAGAGCACCTTTAGGATTTCACAGGTCATTTACCTACTTACCACACATTAGGGCCCCTGGAAAATGCCAGGGCAGTATAACTACCCCACAAGTGACCCCATTTTGGAAAGAAGACACCCCAAGGTATTCCGTGAGGGGCATGGCGAGTTCCTAGAATTTTTTATTTTTTGTCACAAGTTAGTGGAAAATGCTTATTTTTTTTTTTATTTTTTTTTTCATACAAAGTCTCATATTCCACTAACTTGTGACAAAAAATAAAAACTTCCATGAACTCACTTTGCCCATCAGCGAATACCTTGGGGTCTCTTCTTTCCAAAATGGGGTCACTTGTGGGGTAGTTATACTGCCCTGGCATTCTAGGGGCCCAAATGTGTGGTAAGGAGTTTGAAATCAAATTCTGTAAAAAATGACCTGTGAAATCCGAAAGGTGCTCTTTTGAATATGGGCCCCTTTGCCCACCTCGGCTGCAAAAAAGTGTCACACATCTGGTATCTCCGTAATCGGGAGAAGTTGGGGAATGTGTTTTGGGGTGTCATTTTACATATACCCATGCTGGGTGAGAGAAATATCTTGGCAAAAGACAACTTTTCCCATTTTTTTATACAAAGTTGGCATTTGACCAAGATATTTATCTCACCCAGCATGGGTATATGTAAAAAGACACCCCAAAACACATTCCTCAACTTCTCCTGAATACAGAGATACCAGATGTGTGACACTTTTTTGCAGCCTAGGTGGGCAAAGGGGCCCACATTCCAAAGAGCACCTTTCGGATTTCACAGGTCATTTACCTACTTACCACACATTTGGGCCCCTAGAATGCCAGGGCAGTATAACTACCCCACAAGTGACCCCATTTTGGAAAGAAGAGACCCCAAGGTATTCGCTGATGGGCATAGTGAGTTCATGGAAGTTTTTATTTTTTGTCACAAGTTTGTGGAATATGAGACTTTGTATGAAAAAAAAAAAAAAAAAAAAAATCATCATTTTCCACTAACTTGTGACAAAAAAAAAAAAATTCTAGGAACTCGCCATGCCCCTCACGGAATACCTTGGGGTGTCTTCTTTCCAAAATGGGGTCACTTGTGGGGTAGTTATACTGCCCTGGTATTCTAGGGGCCCAAATGTGTGGTAAGGAGTTTGAAATCAAATTCAGGAAAAAATGAGGAGTGAAATCCGAAAGGTGCTCTTTGGAATATGGGCCCCTTTGCCCACCTAGGCTGCAAAAAAGTGTCACACATCTGGTATCCCCGTACTCAGGAGAAGTTGAGGAATGTGTTTTGGGGTGTCTTTTTACATATACCCATGCTGGGTGAGATAAATATCTTGGTCAAATGACAACTTTGTATAAAAAAATGGGAAAAGTTGTCTTTTGCCAAGATATTTCTCTCACCCAGCATGGGTATATATAAAATGACACCCCAAAACACATTCCCCACCTTCTCCTGAGTACGGAGATACCAGATGTGTGACACTTTTTTGCAGCCTAGGTGGGCAAAGGGGCCCATATTCCAAAGAGCACCTTTCGGATTTCACAGGTCATTTTTTACAGAATTTGATTTCAAACTCCTTACCACACATTTGGGCCCCTAGAATGCCAGGGCAGTATAACTACCCCACAAGTGACCCCATTTTGGAAAGAAGAGACCCCAAGGTATTCGCTGATGGGCATAGTGAGTTCATAGAAGTTTTTATTTTTTGTCACAAGTTAGTGGAATATGAGACTTTGTAAGGAAAAAAAAAAAAAAAAAAAAAAATCATCATTTTCCGCTAACTTGTGACAAAAAATAAAAAGTTCTATGAACTCACTATGCCCATCAGCGAATACCTTAGGGTGTGTACTTTCAGAAATGGGGTCATTTGTGGGGTGTTTGTACTGTCTGGGCATTGTAGAACCTCAGGAAACATGACAGGTGCTCAGAAAGTCAGAGCTGCTTCAAAAAGCGGAAATTCACATTTTTGTACCATAGTTTGTAAACGCTATAACTTTTACCCAAACCATTTTTTTTTTACCCAAACATTTTTTTTTTATCAAAGACATGTAGAACTATAAATTTAGAGCAAAATTTCTATATGGATGTCGTTTTTTTTGCAAAATTTTACAACTGAAAGTGAAAAATGTCATTTTTTTGCAAAAAAATCGTTAAATTTCGATTAATAACAAAAAAAGTAAAAATGTCAGCAGCAATGAAATACCACCAAATGAAAGCTCTATTAGTGAGAAGAAAAGGAGGTAAAATTCATTTGGGTGGTAAGTTGCATGACCGAGCAATAAACGGTGAAAGTAGTGTAGGTCAGAAGTGTAAAAAGTGGCCTGGTCTTTCAGGGTGTTTAAGCACTGGGGGCTGAGGTGGTTAAGGGGTTAAAACTTAAAAAAAAAAACTTATCCATTTGAACGTCATGGCAATCTTGATTAAAGATCCTGTATGAAATCTCGTGCGGTGCATGATGACATCATCATGCTGGCTGGCATGGTGACGTCATACATCACCGCGCACAAGATTGAGTATCAATTTTTTTTCTACTGCCATTCCAGGGTATATTGATTCGTTAGCACCAAGCAAGAGGAAATTCAGCTTTGAAGCTAATCAAATTTTCCCTGAAATTCAGATCGAAGTCCACTTCGGTTACTTCATGTAGCTCAACCCTAGTTACCATATTCTATGTCTGGAAAAATTTATATGTCTTACATATTCATATTTATGGGTCAGAAGATGTAAAATAGTATGTGCAGGAACAGCAATTAAAGGGATTTTACAAGCATGATCTACTTTTTAACCAGGAACTGGGTCATATGTGTCTATAGGCCATGTCTGGGCTTTAAGAGCTGAGCTGGAGCTGCAACACCAAACGTAGCCCACAAACAAGGGTGGCATGCTTCTGGTAAAAATGAATAGCTACATTTCTAATTGTATACATTTTCCCTATTCTCATAATAATATAATACAGGGAATAAAAAAAAAAGTATATATATATACAAACCGGATTCCAAAAAAGTTGGGACACTAAACAAATTGTGAATAAAAACTAAATGCAATGATGTGGAGATGGCAAATGTCAATATTTTATTTGTAATAGAACGTAGATGACAGATCAAACGTTTAATCCGAGTAAATGTATCATTTTAAAGCAAAAATACGTTGATTCCAATTTTCACGGTGTCAACAAATCCCAAAAAAGTTGGGACAAGTAGCAATAAGAGGCTGGAAAAAGTAAATTTGAGCATAACGAAGAGCTGGAAGACCAATTAACACTAATTAGGTCAATTGGCAACATGATTGGGTATAAAAAGAGCTTCTCAGAGTGGCAGTGTCTCTCAGAAGCCAAGATGGGTAGAGGATCACCAATTCCCACAATGTTGCGCAGAAAGATAGTGGAGCAATATCAGAAAGGTGTTACCCAGCAAAAAATTGCAAAGACTTTGCATCTATCATCATCAACTGTGCATAACATCAACCGAAGATTCTGAAAATATGGAACAATCTCTGTGTGTAACGGTCAAGGCCGTAAAACCATACTGGATGCCCATGATCTCCGGGCCCTTAAATGACACTGCACCACAAACAGGAATGCTACTGTAAAGGAAATCACAGAATGGGCTCAGGAATACTTCCAGAAACCATTGTCAGTGAACACAATCCACCGTGCCATCCGCCATTGCCAGCTGAAACTCTACAGTGCAAAGAAGAAGCCATTTCTAAGCAAGATCCACAAGCTCAGGCGTTTTCACTGGGACAGGGATCATTTAAAATAGAGTGTGGCAAAATGGAAGACTGTTCTGTGGTCAGACGAGTCACGATTCGAAGTTCTTTTTGGAAATCTGGGACGCCATGTCATCCGGACCAAAGAGGACAAGGACAACCCAAGTTGTTATCAACGCTCAGTTCAGAAGCCTGCATCTCTGATGGTATGGGGTTGCATGAGTGCATGTGGCATGGGCAGCTTGCATGTCTGGAAAGGCACCATCAATGCAGAAAAATATATTCAGGTTCTAGAACAACATATGCTCCCATCCAGACGTCATCTCTTTCAGGGAAGACCCTGCATTTTTCAACAAGATAATGCCAGACCACATTCTGCAACAATCACAACATCATGGCTGCGTAGGAGAAGCATCCGGGTACTGAAATAGCCAGTCTGCAGTCCAGATCTTTCACCTATAGAGAACATTTGGTGCATCATAAAGAGGAAGGTGCAACAAAGAAGGCCCAAGACGATTGAACAGTTTGAGGCCTGTATTAGACAAGAATGGGAGAGCATTCCTATTTCTAAACTTGAGAAACTGGTCTCCTCGGTCCCCAGACGTCTGTTGAGTGTTGTAAGAAGAAGGGGAGATGCCACACAGTGGTGAAAATGGCCTTGTCCCAACTTTTTGGGGATTTGTTGACACCATGAAATTCTGATTCAACATATTTTTCCCTTAAAATGGTACATTTTCTCAGTTTAAACTTTTGTTCCGTGATTTATGTTCTATTCTAAATAAAATATTAGAAGTTGGCACCTCCACATCATTGCATTCAGTTTTTATTCACGATTTGTATAGTGTCCCAACTTTTTTGGAATCCGGTTTGTATATATATATATATATTATAATTTTTTATTATTTTTAAAAAATTCTTAGAGCACAATCTATTGAAACTTTTCTTGAATTCATATTCTTTTTTAATTCATATTTATTTGTCTATGTGTATTGAGATGTGTTAACTTCAATTTCTTCAATTAAAACCCTTGATAGGCTGCAATACACAGCACAACCACTGGGATAGATAGGATCGACATTCCACACCAGAGTATCACAAAATCCTAATTATTTTTCAGGGGACTACCTCTTGAAGCTCATCAAGAGAATGCCAAGAGTGTGCAAAGCGGTAATCAAAGCAAAAGGTGGCTACTTTGAAGAACCTAGAATATGACATATTTTCAGTTGTTTCACACTTGTTTGTTATGTATATAATTCCACATGTGTTAATTCATAGTTTTAAAGCCTTTATAGTCATGAAAATAAATAAAACTCTTTGAATGAGAAGGTGTGTCCAAACTTTTGGTCTGTACTGTATATATATATATATTATATATATATATATATATATAGTAAGGGGGCGCTCTGCAGAGACCTCCTACGATCACAAAAATAGGGGTCCTGTGTCTCCCGCTTGAATTGAACACCTCCATTCTTGGTTTCATGATTGGTGGCTTTAGCAATTAGACATGTATCATCATCAATACCAAGGATAGGTGATACATAATGTTTGTGGTCCAACCCCTTTAAAATCAGCTGAAAACTTAGATGTTTGGAGATGACAGTAAGACTATAGTCTGGAATAATGAAAGCTTGCACCCAACTTGGAGGGGGGGTGGTGTCATTAGTGCTGATTGAGCACCATAGTGCTTGGGGGCTCAGGCCGAACACATCGGGATGCTTGGGTGTATAATGGAAGTCAATGGCAGAACCCGAGCATTAAACCAGGTACCCCCTGCTCTGAAAAGGGGAGGGTGCCTGGTTCATAGTAAAAGGTCAGAAATTGATGAAATTGCTGAAAACACCACCAAATTGGTTCGGGAACAGCATGGGGAGGAGGTCTGGATGCATCTTGGACTCTCAGGTCGCTGCTGGGAACGATGTTGTCCGAATAGTACGCCACTTTTACAGACTGACAATAATACGCACAAAACCGAAGAAAAAAAATAGATTTTAGAAGAAAAATTGTTAGGAAACATTCTTTCCTGTATATATTTCCTGCATATAAAGTGCAAGTGCTGCCAAAAATTACAAGGAAGAGGCACTCTGATACAACCTGTATATCACATAAAGAAGGGCCTCATTCACATTGTGGTACAATTGTTCAGGTAGTGGGACTCCTACACTCATAAAGCCTATGCAAGTAAAAGGGCTGCCAAGAATTACGAGAAACCTGCACTCCAATACACCCTTTATTACACATAAAGAAGGTCATCATACAGACCCTGGAAAAATGATGATTGATGGCCTGCTGGTAACCCTATAAAACATTAGGGGTAAGGGCCTGCTGCTGAGCTGACCATCCAAAAAAGTTTGTGGGCGGGGGCCTGTTGCCGAGCTGATCATCTAAAAACTTTTGTGGGTGAGGGCCTGTTGCTGAGCTGATCATCTAAAACATTATGGACGAGGGCCTGCTGCAGAGTTGACCATCTAAAAAAATTTGTGGGCGAGGATCTCCTGCCGAGCTGACCACCTAAATAATTTTGTGGACGAGGGCCTGCTGCCGAGCTGACCATCAAAAACATTACGGGCGAAGGCCTGCTGCCGAGATGACCATTTAAAAAAATTTGTGGACAAGGGCCTGCTGCCGAGCTGACAATCTAAAAAAAATTGTGGTCGAGGGCCTGCTGCCGAGCTGACCCTCTATAACATTATGATTGATGGCCTGCTGGTGACCCTCAAAAACATTATGGGTGAGGGCCTGCTGGTGACCCTTTTAAACATTATGGGTGACAGCCCGCTGCTGAGCTGACCCTCTAAAGCATTAGGAGCAAGGGCAGCCTAATAACCATGTTGATATGATGGAGGAGGACGAGAAAAGGGAGATTGAACTATATACCCTTTTTAGTGGTGAAAGAGATGCATGGGAATACAGTGTATTCAATAAATCATAAAAGCCACATTTAGAGTGCATTTATGTTCAGTCACTTTCCTCTGGTGGAGTAGAGAAGTCAGGGGCAATCCAGGCCTTGTTCATTTTTATAAAAGTCAACCGGTCAGCATTTTAAGTTGACAGGTGGATGCGCTTATCAGTTATTATGCCCCCAGCAGCACTAAATACACGCTCAGACAAAATGCTGGTGGCGGGGCAGGCCAGCACCTCCAAGGCGTAGAGTGCCAGTTTGTGCCACGTGTCCAGCTTGGACACCCAATAGTTGTAAGGCACACAGGGATCACTGAAGACGCTGACATGGTCTGCTACGTACTCCTTCACCATCTTCCAAAATTTTTCCCACCTTGTGACACTAGGCCGCGCATCAGGTTAAGGGTGCTGGCGGGGTGTCAGAAAAATTTACCAGGCCTTGGAGAGTGTTGCCCTGCCTCTGTTGAAACTTCTGTGTGTTCCCCTCGTCTCCCCCCCTCGGTTGGCCAAGGAACATCGTACAGTACTCTGCAGTCTTGTCAGCTGGAATTTTTTGGAGCAATTTTTCCACAAAGACTTTCTGGTATTGCCCCATTTTGCTCATCCTCTCCATCAGAGGAATGAGAGATGAGAAGTTCTCTTTGTAGCGGGGGTGGAGAAGGGTGAACAACCAGTAATCTGTGTTGACCAAAATGCATACAGCGCAAAGGTCACGGGAAACGCAGCCTAAAATAAAGTCAGCTATGTGTGCCAGAGTCCCAACAGACAAGACTTTGCTGTCCTTATCAGGAGGATGACTCTAAATCTCCTCATCCTCTTCCTCCTCTTATACCCATCCACGCTGAACAGATGGTATAAAACTTCTATGGGTACTACCCGTCTCCTGCTCTTCCTCATCATCCAATTTGCACTGAGAAGACGAACTGACGGTGGTCTGGCTATCGCCCTGTGTACTTCTTTCCCCCCATTTCCACCTCTTCCACATTCAAAGTGTCTACCTTAATTGTGAGCAGCAAGCATTTGAGTAGACACAGAAGTGGGATGGTTAAGTTGATAATAGCGTTATCGCCGCTCACCATCTGTCTTGATTCCTCAGAGTTGCATAAAAACCCCAAAGAGGTCAGACATCAATGCCCACTCATCGCTTGTGAAGAGCAGAAGCTGACTGGAAAGGTGACGACTATGTTGCAGCTGGTATTCCACTACTGCCCTCTGCTGCTCACAAAGCCTGGCCAACATGTGGAACGTCGAGTTCCAGCGCGTGCTCACATCGCACAACATCCGGTGAGCTGGCAATTTTGAGCGCTGCTGCAGCATTGACAGGCCCACTGAAGCTGTCCATGACTTGCAGAAATGGGAACACACGCGGCACACCTTCACCAGTAGCTCAGGCAAATTGGGGAAGGTTTTGAGAAACCGCTGAACCACTAAGTTTAAGACGTGAGCTAGGCATGGGATGTGTCTGAGCTTGCTGAGCTCCAAAGCCGCCACCAAGTTACTAGTCATGAGAGGCAGGGGTCATTTTCAATTTGAGATATTTAGCGAATATTTTGTAGAATAGCGCAAGTAATGTCGCTGTCACCACCTCCTAGTAAAAAATTACACTGAATTAATGTCACTGATATTTAGGTTTCACAAATGTTATACAGGAGGTATAGCGCAAGTAATGTCACTGTCACCACCACCTAATAAAAAATTGCACTTAATGAATGTCACTGATATTTAGGATGCGCACACATTAAACAGGAGGTATAGCGCAAGTAATGTCGTTGTCACCACCGCCTAATAAAAAATGACACTGAATTAATGTCACTGATATTTAGGATGCACAAACGTTATACAGGAGATGTAGCGCAGATAATGTCGCTGTCACCAGCGGCGAAAAAAATTACACTGAATGTCACTAATATTTCGGATGCGCTAATGTAACACTGGCGATGTAGCACAGGTAATGTCGCTGCCACCAGCACCAAAAATATTTGACTGAATGACCCTGATATTTCGAATACGCAAACGTTATACAGAAGATATAGCGCAAGTAATGTAACTGTCCGCAGCGGACACCGTCTACAGAAAAAGTACACTGGATGTCACAGATATTTTTAGGCTGCACACACTTTAGATGTAGCGCAGATAATGTTGCTGTCTGCAGCGGCCAAACAATTGCAAGCTATTTAGCGCAGGTTGCGCTAAAAATATATATTGCTGCTGCCACACGCAACAATAGTCCTTAAAAGGACTTTTGGGTCAATAATAAGTATAAAAACTAAAATATTCCTATTTCACTCCCTACACTATCTCTCCCTTCTGCTCTCCAGCTCTCCCTGACTAAGACTGAGCCGAACACGTGTCATCGGGTGCTATATAGCACCCGATGCCGCGTTCCGGCCAGCCAATTACTGTAATGCCACAATAGCCAACATGGCTATGGCATTACAGTGAATGGCAGTACTTACCTGCTTGTTTATTGGTTGCGTAGCAGCCAACAAACGTCTGGGGAGGAGACTTGAGCATCGCGCTCGAGCACACGCAATATTCAGCCGAACACAGTGATTTGTCGAGCATCGTGATGGTCGAGCATGCTCGCCGAACACTAATCAGAAATATGATATGCCCGACCTTTACATCTGAAAATATCCCGGCTCCCACATTCACTCACTTTTTATAGATGCAACAGAAAAATGCCATTTGTTATGCACACTAAATTAATGGATCTGTATTGGAAAGGTGAAGTCATGCAGTAGGAAATATGACCTGAATCACATGGGAATGTTTAGTAGCTCAAGTGAAAGGGGAGAGAGGAATAGTTATCACAATCTCCGAGCTGTACGGCAATTCATGGAAATGCTGGCAGAAAGTATAGCTTACAGAATATAAATCACAATAACTACATGTATTGCTATATACATGAGCCATTGACGAGTGCATCTTCTAGAACATAAATCACTCATCACACATTTATGACTAAGGTAGAAGTATTGACCTACTCGCAGAAACACATGGTTTCAATCCATTTTCTCCCGAGACATTGGAACTGGTTCTGTAAATAATGATTGCCGGTTGTATTCCCTCTATTGTTCTCTGTGTTTGTTTCTCTTCATATTCAATGGTTCAATCCCAATCCCAATTCATGATGTATTATTCTGCTTGTATGCTGAAGGAGGCTTTCATTTTCCCAGTTTACTAACTAAAGGGTATTCGCATCTCTGGAACCTGCACCTATCTGGTAAACGCAACTGGCAAAGAAAAGGAGGACGCACCCTGCGTATGCAGCCATTCATTTCTATGGGGCCGGCGAAATAGCCGAGGCACTGGCTTGTTTTTTTCTGTGGAACTTATTGAAGTGAATGAAAGCGGTGGCCATGCAAACGTCGTGCGCTCCCATTCATTTCTAAGGGGCCAATGGAAATAGCCGAGCCAGTGCGTGGCTATATTTCGCGGCCCCATAGAAATAAATGGAGAGTAGCCGCGCATGCGCAGTGTGCCCTCCTTCACTTTGCTGACTCAGTTCATGAGCTAGGTGTGGGTCCAAGATGTGGGACCTGCACATATCAGACAATGGAGACATATCCTAGCAATATAACCCCATTGTCTGAGATGGGAATACCCCTTTAAAGACTGAACTTTTGGCTGTATTTTTTATGTATTTTTTTGAACTATGCAATGTGTATGTGTTTTTACTGTGGTTTTATCATTGACATATTTGCAAAGCAGAGATAGGGGTTTTATTTTTTCAAAATTCCTAAGCAGTAAAACCTAAACCTAAAAATAGTGTTTTCCATTATATGTTTTTTATAAAATACTAAAAATACTGAAAAGTCTAAAAGTCATAAAGTGATATTTTAACAAGTAAGATCTAAGACTGAGGTCAGTGGATGGGATTATATTGAAACCACCGAGGCAAAAAAGTTTAGACCTAGAGAATACATACATTTTAATTTTCAATTAAATAAAAATTAAATAACTTGTCTGGTTTGCAAACCCATTCCCTTGGTAGGGAATTAAGAGTTATTAGAGGGATGGGTACCTTGTTAAAGTTCTTCATCTACAGGGAGTGCAGAATTATTAGGCAAGTTGTATTTTTGAGGATTAATTTTATTATTGAACAACAACCATGTTCTCAATGAACCCAAAAAACTCATTAATATCAAAGCTGAATATTTTTGGAAGTAGTTTTTAGTTTGTTTTTAGTTTTAGCTATTTTAGGGGGATATATGTGTGTGCAGGTGACTATTACTGTGCATAATTATTAGGCAACTTAACAAAAAACAAATATATACCACTTTTCAATTATTTATTTTTACCAGTGAAACCAATATAACATCTCAACATTCACAAATATACATTTCTGACATTCAAAAACAAAACAAAAACAAATCAGTGACCATTATAGCCACCTTTCTTTGCAAGGACACTCAAAAGCCTTCCATCCATGTATTCTGTCAGTGTTTTGATCTGTTCACCATCAACATTGCGTGCAGCAGCAACCACAGCCTCCCAGACACTGTTCAGAGAGGTGTACTGTTTTCCCTCTGTCACGGAACCATGAACCAGACGTACAACAAGAGATAAATGAAAATAAGAAGGCTTTATTGAAAATAAAGCTGTAAAGCAAAAGTCCAAACGGATGGTGAAACCGAGCAGAGTCTTTGCGAAGCCAGAGGTCAGGAACCAGAAGGGTAGTCAGACGAAGCCAGGATCAGGAACCAGCAGGGTAGTCAGACGAAGCCAGGATCAGGAACCAGCAGGGTAGTCAGACGAAGCCAGGATCAGGAACCAGCAGGGTAGTCAGACGAAGCCAGGATCAGGAACCAGAAGCAGCAGCAGTCTTAGAAGCATGTGAACACAAGAGGACCAAGCAAGGAACTGAAGCCACAGACCTCCTATATATATGAGCTAGGCATCCAGCTCCTCCCAGGGGAAGGAGGAGCCGCAGGGTGGAAGGCTACAAGAAACCCAGGACCCAAGATGGCCGCCAGCACATGTCAAACGAAGGAGAGCAGCGAGCAGGTAAGACCATGACAGTACCTCCCCCTCAAGGGCCCCTCCTCCGCGGAGCACAAAACGGTTTCTGAGGGAAGCGTGCGTGGAAGGCTCGGAGCAAGACAGGAGCATGGACATCTGCGGAGGGAACCCAGGAACGCTCCTCTGGACCATAACCACGCCAATGGACCAAAAACTGCAACCGACCGCGGACCAGGCGTGAGTCCAGGATATTGCTCACCTCATATTCCTCACGATTGCCCACTTGGACCGGACGAGGCCGAGGAACCGAGGAAGTGAAACGATTACACACCAGTGGCTTCAACAGGGAGACATGAAACACGTTGGAGATCCGCATGCCAGGAGGAAGCGCAAGGGCATAGGCTACCGGGTTTACCCTGCGAAGCACTCGGAAGGGACCAACAAAGCGAGGCGCCAGCTTGGGAGTGGGCACTCGAAGGTTGAGGTTGCGGGTGGACAACCATACACGGTCTCCGACCTGGTAGGAAGGAGCAGGCGCTCGTCTGCGATCAGCCTGGAATCTCTGGCGCTGCGCAGAGACCTCAAGGGACTTCTGGATCTGTACCCAAGAAGCACGTAGGACGGAAAGGTGATCCTCCACAGCCGGAATATCCTGGCGAGAGAATACCTCCGGTAACACGGCAGGTTGGAACCCATAATTGGCCATGAAGGGAGACGTCCCAGAGGAAGAGTTCACCGCCGTGTTCCTGGCAAACTCAGCCCAAGGCAGGAGGTCAACCCAATTGTCTTGGTGATCGGAGACATAGCAACGAAGGAATTGCTCCAAGGCCTGATTGGATCGTTCTGCGGCCCCATTGGACTGAGGGTGGTAGGCCGAGGAGAAGGAGAGATGAATCCCCAACTGGGAGCAAAAGGCGCGCCAGAACCTGGACACAAACTGACTCCCCCGATCCGACACAATCTCCTTAGGCAAACCGTGCAACCGGAAGACCTCCCTGGCAAAAATCGTGGCCAACTCTTGTGCAGAGGGTAACTTCTTGAGAGGAACACAGTGGCACATTTTGGAAAACCGATCCACAATCATGAGAATGACCGTATGGCCTCGGGATGCAGGGAGGTCCACAATGAAATCCATCCCCAGGTGTGACCATGGGCGCTCCCCGGTGGCTATGGGTTGCAGAAGGCCCAACGGAAGGTGCCGAGGGGACTTACTCTGGGCACAAACGGAGCATGCCGCTACATATGCGGCGATGTCGGAACGTAGGGAAGGCCACCAGAACAGACGTGAAACAGCCCAGGACAGCTGATTCTTTCCAGGATGCCCCGCGGTCTTGGAGTTATGGTAGGTTCGCAACAACCGAGTACGCAACTCCTCAGGCACAAAACATCTGCCGTTGGGTCTCCCAGAGGGAGCACCAGATTGAGCCGCCAAAATCTGCTCACCCAGGGGAGAGGTCAGGCTGGTGCGAATGGCGGCCAGGATCTGATTCGGAGGTATGACCGAAGTCGGAATCGACTCCTCCCTGGACAGCTCGGAGTACTGCCGTGATAAGGCATCCGCCCTGATGTTCTTGGAACCGGGTAGGTAGGAGACCACGTAATTAAAACGTGACAAGAACAGAGCCCATCTGGCCTGACGTGGTGTCAATCTCTTGGCCTCAGAAAGGTAGGTCAGATTCTTGTGGTCCGTCAGGATGAGAACCGGAACCACCGAACCCTCGAGCAAGTGCCTCCATTCTTTAAGGGCCTGCACGATGGCCAATAACTCCCTGTCACCAATCTGATAGTTGCACTCCGCGGAAGACAGTTTCCGGGAGTAAAACCCACAAGGAAGCAGAGGACCCTCTGGTGTTCTACGCTGAGACAGAAGGGCGCCTACTCCCGTCTCAGACGCGTCCACCTCGAGGACAAAGGGCAACCCAGGGTTGGGATGCGACAGAATCGGAGCCGACACAAAGGCGGACTTTAGGGCCTCAAAAGCTCGGATGGCCTCGAGCGGCCAGACCTGGGAATTACTGCCCTTCCTGGTCAGATCCGTGAGAGGCTTGGCCAGCATGGAAAAGTCCCTGATGAACTTCCGATAATAATTGGCGAAGCCCAAAAAGCGCTGCAGGGAACGAAGACCACTGGGCTGGGGCCACTGTAAGACAGCCGAAACCTTCTCAGGATCCATGGAGAACCCCTCAGCGGAAATGATGTAACCTAAGAAGGTTACCTGGGATCGGTGAAATTCGCATTTCTCAAGCTTACCGAACAGCTTGTTCTCTCGTAACCGTTGCAACACTCGTCTGACATCCAGAATGTGGGCCTCCATGGATTCAGAATATACCAAGATGTCATCCAAATAGACTACCACACACTGCTGCAACAGGTCACGGAAAACATCGTTGATGAATTCCTGAAAGACTGCGGGCGCATTGCACAACCCAAAGGGCATAACCAAGGATTCGTAATGACCGGTCCTGGTGTTAAACGCGGTCTTCCACTCATCGCCCGCCTTGATCCTTACCAGGTTATATGCCGCCCTCAGGTCGAGTTTGGTAAAGACCGTGGCCCCTTTAAGGCGATCGAACAGCTCGGAAATCAAGGGTATCGGGTAAGCGTTCTTGATCGTGATGCGATTGAGACCCCTGTAATCGATGCAAGGCCTCAACTCACCGCCCTTCTTTTTCACAAAGAAAAATCCAGCCCCTGCCGGGGACGAAGATTTGCGAATGTGTCCGCGTGAAAGCGCCTCCCTCACGTACTCCTCCATGGCCTCATTCTCCGCTACCGACAGTGGATAGACTTTGCCACGAGGAGGAACGGCACCAGATTGTAACTCTATGGCACAATCGTATGGGCGGTGCGGAGGTAGGGCAACCGCGCGCACCTTATCGAATACATCCCGGTACTCCTCGTATTCAGGAGGCAACAGAGAGTCCGAGGAAGTACACAGCAACTTGACAGACCCATGGATGCAACTAGCCCCACACTGCGGTGACCACGAGAGGATCTCGACCGATCTCCAATCGAAAGTCGGATTATGCTTCTGGAGCCAGGGGTACCCCAAGACCACCGAGTAGTGTGGAGACGAAATAACCTGGAGGCAGACCGACTCTCTGTGAACGGCACCAATGGCTATCCCCACTGGAAGGGTCTCATGAGTCACGTGTGGCGGCAGAAGGGGTCTGCCGTCTATCGCCTCAAGAGCCAGTGGGGAACCTCGAGCCTGCAGAGGAATGGAATTGGCGGCAGCGAACACACTATCAATGAACAAACCACCAGCACCAGAGTCCACCAACGCCTGGGTCGTCACCGAGCCCC
The DNA here is from genome assembly GCF_905171765.1 of Bufo bufo. NCBI lineage: Eukaryota > Metazoa > Chordata > Amphibia > Anura > Bufonidae > Bufo > Bufo bufo. Next base: position 560,684,726 of record NC_053392.1, on the reverse strand, counting down.
CGACCCAGGAGAGGACAACAGTGATCAGTGGTTTGTCAACACGGGAAACCGGGGACGAGGAGACTCCACCCAAGATCTGCCCCCGACAGGATCTCAGGGTACGAGCGTTTCCCGGACGGTTCGGACATGCCAACCGAAAATGCCCACCGAGACCACAGTACATGCATCGGCCCTCGCGTCTCCGGAGTGCCCTCTCCCCCTCGGACAGGCGAGCAAACCCCAGCTGCATGGGTTCACCCCCAGACAAGTCATCCCCAGGAGGCGTGGGAGGAGAGGGAGGCACGGGTGGGACAGCAAACGTAGGCACCAATCTGTTAGAAGACCTCCGCAGGTTCTCCTTAAAGGAAGGTCTCTCCCTGAGTCTGGTGTCAATCAAAATCAGGAAAGAAATAAGAGACTCGAGCTCAACTGGTAGGTCCTTAGCTGCAACCTCATCCTTCAAGGCATCCGAGAGACCATGAGAGAAAGCAGCGACCAGAGCCTCATTATTCCAGCCCACCTCTGCTGCCAGGGTACGAAACTCAATGGCGTATTCAGCTACGGATCGTGAACCCTGTCTGATGGACATAAGGAGCTTCGCAGCAGAGGCAGCACGAGCCGGCACATCGAATACCTTCCGAAGAGAAGCAACAAAACCGGAAAACTCGGCAACCACCGGATTGTTGTTCTCCCATAAAGGGCTGGCCCAGGCCAAGGCCTTGTCCGAGAGCAGCGAGATCAAGAAGCCCACCTTTGATCTCTCAGTAGGAAAGGCATGTGGCAGCAACTCAAAATAAATGCCCACCTGGTTAAGGAAACCTCGGCACTGAGTTGGCTCTCCCCCAAAGCGCTGTGGAAGAGGGGCAGAACCGGTCATACCCCGAAACACCGCAGGCGCAACAACAGGTGTCGGGGTAGACTCTGGCGCAACAACCGGAGCGGCAGTAGGAGCGAGCCCAGGAGCGACAACCGACCCATCGGCAACGGGAGCGAAATGAGCCGTGCGTTCAAGCAGGGTTTGCAACGCCACAGCGAACCGACCCAACAGGTGATCCTGCTGATCAAGTCTGGCAACCAGCGTGGGTAGCGAGGATGGCCCTGTACCGTCAGAATTCATGGCTTGGTCCTAATGTCACGGAACCATGAACCAGACGTACAACAAGAGATAAATGAAAATAAGAAGGCTTTATTGAAAATAAAGCTGTAAAGCAAAAGTCCAAACGGATGGTGAAACCGAGCAGAGTCTTTGCGAAGCCAGAGGTCAGGAACCAGAAGGGTAGTCAGACGAAGCCAGGATCAGGAACCAGCAGGGTAGTCAGACGAAGCCAGGATCAGGAACCAGCAGGGTAGTCAGACGAAGCCAGGATCAGGAACCAGCAGGGTAGTCAGACGAAGCCAGGATCAGGAACCAGAAGCAGCAGCAGTCTTAGAAGCATGTGAACACAAGAGGACCAAGCAAGGAACTGAAGCCACAGACCTCCTATATATATGAGCTAGGCATCCAGCTCCTCCCAGGGGAAGGAGGAGCCGCAGGGTGGAAGGCTACAAGAAACCCAGGACCCAAGATGGCCGCCAGCACATGTCAAACGAAGGAGAGCAGCGAGCAGGTAAGACCATGACACCCTCCTTGTAAATCTCAGATTTGATGATGGACCACAGGTTCTCAATGGGGTTCAGATCAGGTGAACAAGGAGGCCATGTCATTAGATTTTCTTCTTTTATACCCTTTCTTGCCAGACATGCTGTGGAGTACTTGGACGCGTGTGATGGAGCATTGTCCTGCATGAAAATCATGTTTTTCTTGAAGGATGCAGACTTCTTCCTGTACCACTGCTTGAAGAAGGTGTCTTCCAGAAACTGGCAGTAGGACTGGGAGTTGAGCTTGACTCCATCCTCAACCCGAAAAGGCCCCACAAGCTCATCTTTGATGATACAAGCCCAAACCAGTACTCCACCTCCACCTTGCTGTCGTCTGAGTCGGACTGGAGCTCTCTGCCCTTTACCAATCCAGCCACGGGCCCATCCATCTGGCCCATCAAGACTCACTCTCATTTCATCAGTCCATAAAACCTTAGAAAAATCAGTCTTGAGATATTTCTTGGCCCAGTCTTGACGTTTCAGCTTGTGTGTCTTGTTCAGTGGTGGTCGTCTTTCAGCCTTTCTTACCTTGGCCATGTCTCTGAGTATTGCACACCTTGTGCTTTTGGGCACTCCAGTGATGTTGCAGCTCTGAAATATGGCCAAACTGGTGGCAAGTGGCATCTTGGCAGCTGCACGCTTGACTTTTCTCAGTTCATGGGCAGTTATTTTGCGCCTTGGTTTTTCCACACGCTTCTTGCGACCCTGTTGACTATTTTGAATGAAACGCTTGATTGTTCGATGATCACGCTTCAGAAGCTTTGCAATTTTAAGAGTGCTGCATCCCTCTGCAAGATATCTCACTATTTTTGACTTTTCTGAGCCTGTCAAGTCCTTCTTTTGACCCATTTTGCCAAAGGAAAGGAAGTTGCCTAATAATTATGCACACCTAATATAGGGTGTTGATGTCATTAGACTACACCCCTTCTCATTACAGAGATGCACATCACCTAATATGCTTAATTGGTAGTAGGCTTTCGAGCCTATACAGCTTGGAGTAAGACAACATGCATAAAGAGGATGATGTGGTCAAAATACTCATTTGCCTAATAATTCTGCACGCAGTGTATAAGCTGGAAAGAAAGAGGCTAAAAAGAGCATCACTTTCATGCCAGCTTAATGACTTCACTGAGCACCATGCAATTCTGTATTTCTCCTGTTAAGGCATTTCAGAAAAGTTAAACAGTAGCTGCCAGATATCACCACAGATTACAGATGTGTGTAAGGTAACATTCACAGGACTGTACGTGTTTTGCAAAAAAAACACAGATACTGGCTGTGTGTGGTCAGCATTTTGAGGAGCGCACATGGTCAGCCCAATGATAGAAATGCCTATTCTTGTCCACAATTGCGGACACGAATACGACATGCTCTATCCTTTTTGCGGAACAGAAGTATGGATTCGGAAATCACACGGTGTGCGGTCAGCATCTTTTAAAGCTCCATTGAAATGAATGGGTCCGCATCCATTCCGCAGAACAGATGCGGACCCATAATATGGTATATGTGGAATGCTTGGTGCCTCATACAATTTACTTGACATATGGTATGTATGGTATATTTAATGACTCATACAATTTACTTTACATATGGTATGTATGGTATATTTGGTGCCTCATACAATTTACTTGACATATGGTATGTATGGTATATTTAGTGACTCATGCAATTTACTTGACATATAGTATGTATGGTGTATATGGTGCCTCATAAGATTTACTTGACATATGGTATGTATGGTATATTTAGTGACTCATACAATTTACTTTACATATGGTATGTGTGGTATATTTGGTGCCTCATACAATTTACTTGACATATGGTATGTATGGTATATATGGTGCCTCATACAATTTACTTGACATATGGTATGTATGGTATATATGGTGCCTCATACAATTTACTTTACATATGGTATGTATAGTATATATGGTGCCTCATACAATTTACTTGACATATGGTATGTATGGTATATTTAGTGACTCATACAATTTACTTTACATATGGTATGTGTGGTATTTTTGGTGCCTCATACAATTTACTTGACATATGGTATGTATGGTATATATGGTGCCTCATACAATTTACTTGACATATGGTATGTATGGTATATATGGTGCCTCATACAATTTACTTTACATATGGTATGTATGGTATATTTAGTGACTCATACAATTTACTTTACATATGGTATGTATGGTATATTTAGTGACTCATACAATTTACTTTACATATGGTATGTGTGGTATATTTAGTGACTCATACAATTTACTTGACATATGGTATGTATGGTATATATGGTGCCTCATACAATTTACTTTACATATGGTATGTGTGGTATATTTGGTGACTCATACAATTTATTCGACATATGGTATGTATGGTATATTTAGTGACTCATATAATTTACTTGACATATGGTATGTATGGTATATTTGGTGACTCATACAGTTTACTTGACATATGGTATGTATGGTATTTATGGTGCCTCATACAATTTACTTTACATATGGTATGTGTGGTATATTTGTTGCCTCATACAGTTTACTTGACATATGGTATGTATGGTATTTATGGTGCCTCATACAATTTACTTTACATATGGTATGTGTGGTATATTTGTTGCCTCATACAGTTTACTTGACATATGGTATGTATGGTATATTTGGTGCCTCATACAGTTTACATTTTCGATATACTGCATCCAAAAAGTTTAACCAAGATTCTCTCAATTAAAAAGACATTGATAGAGGAGGTTATTTGAATTGAAATTATATAAATGTATGCCTGATGTGAGGTATAATTATTCCTTTTTTGCATATTTTTAATAGAAAAGCTTATATTGATTTCAGCGCTTGGTGGCCACAATTCTCTGTGCAATCATCTACTAGAGGCACTTTGGTTGTGAACCTTCGAATATAGAATGTGACAGGGTCAAATGGTGTTGCCAAAGCTTAAACAATACCATAGATTGTCTCTACCTTGCATTCTATGGACTGTAATATGGAAAAAAAATTTAAATAAGACAAAAATAATTTCATAGATGAGGACATCAAAAATATTATCAATAAATGACTACTATAAAACTCATGGACGCCCATTAGGTTTTAGAGAATGCTGGATAGCAAGGTTTCTGCTTTAACAAAATCCCACATGCTGCTAAAGCTAAAACATCTAATTAGTTTTTAGATATGAAAGACTCCGAATTTCCTTTAAAGGGGATTATGAAAAGTCTTCAGAAATCATCACAAAGCATGGGGCATAATCCACAGAGACTTCATGTAGTACTTTATATGTTGAAAGTTTTTTTTCCCCTTTTAGTTGTGCATCTCTTCACATATCAACAAACAACCTTGTCTATCTGACCCAGCGAACTGTGCTAAGACATCAAAAACAATCCGGATGCCGGTACACACGGGACTGGGAGAAAATATGCCAGCTTTTACCTCCATTTTTCAGTATACGTGTCGCCTATGTGATATCACTAGGTAGTATCAGATTTTGGAAAAAGAAGTCGCTGCCGAGCGGTTATGCATTATAGATGCCTGGATTGCAGCCCGCAGCTCTGTGTATTCTTTGTGGAATGAAATGAGATACCCCAAAGGGAAAAGAAGAAAGAAAAGAACCAAGCGACATCATAAAATCCAAAGGATCTTCTTTAGCATACAATCTTAGCGAAACAAAAAGCGGCTGCATTCCTAGCCATAAAATGAAGCAATTATTTACTAAGCTTCTAAATAATCCACAAATTAACCGAGGAAAACAATCACTGCCGTCAAATGGAATCTTGTCTAATTGTTTTCAAGTGATAATCATATTATTTGGAAAAAAGTATCAGAAAGAGAAATGAACAGGGTTTCTTGCTTGTCTTCTGCTTCTTCCAGAAATAAGAACAAACAAGGTCTATTAAAGGGTTTATCCCATGAATGATATAAAAAACAAAAAACAGCTGTACCTCACATGGGTCCAGAGATCATCACATTCTCTGATTACTCTGCTAGATTTCAAGCTGGCAGCTCAGAGAATGTGTCCTTTCTGCTGAAGCTGGTGGCGGTTAAAAGATGGAACTGAGCATGTATTTTACCTCAATGAGCCGGACAGAGAATTCTGAGAAAGGGCAAACAGCAGGTGGCGTCATACTGATAGATTTCATTGAATACTGCAATTTTAATGACATGCAATTACAAAAGGATTCAGATCCAGGTGCTGGTTTGAAAAAAAGTTGTTTATTTTTCTAGGAACAACCCTTTAATTAGCAATGCTGTATTATTTTTAATCACGTAGAAATCTCATAATTTGGCATGCTTTGAACTACCATACTGTTACTGGAAACCCAAAACTCCTTCAGCACAAGTTCAGACATACATGCACACACATAAAAGTTCAGACATATATGTGCACACATAAAAGTTGAGACATACATGCACACACATAAAGGTTCAGACATATATGTGCACACATAAAAGTTCAGAAATATATGCGCACACGTAAACGTTCAGACATACCGTATTTTTCGCCCCATAAGACACAATTCCCCCCCCCCCCAAACTGGGGGGAAAATGCCCCTGCGTCTTATGGGGTGAATACTAATGAGCACTTCCATTATGGAAGCGCTCATTAGTACCGGAGGACCAGGAAGCGGTGAAGGCTCTGTACTCACCACTTCCTGGTCCTTGGCTGTCGGCTGTGCAGTGGCTACGCAAAGCATGAGGGCGCTCTGTGACCTCACGCTCTGCACCAGTTCACAGCACAGCCGACGGCAGGATGAAGAGGATCGCGCTGGAGGAGAGGAGCAGAGACATCCAGGAGCAGGAGAGGTAAGTGGTTTATTTATTTTGTGATCTAAGGCTGGGGGCTGGTGATTACATATATGGCTGGGGACTGCTGAATAATGGCTGGGGGCTGATTATATGACTGGGGGCAGATTACATATATGACTGGGGCTGATTATATGACTGGGGCTGATGATATGACTGGGGGCAGATTACATATATGACTGGGGCTGATTATATGACTGGGGCTGATGATATGACTGGGGGTTGATTATATATATGACTGGGGGATGATTACATATGACTGGGGCTGATTATATGACTGGGGGTTGATTATATATATGACTGGTGGATGATTACATATGACTGAGGACTGATTATATGACTAGGGGCAGATTACATATGGCTGAGGGCTGACCATATATGGCTGGGAGCTGATATGAGGCATGAGGGGTCTCATCTGAGGTCTGATTGGGGGGGTCTTCTTTATATTGGGCTCTGATCTGAGGTCTGATTGGGGTTCATTCACAATGGGGTCTGAGCTAAGGTCTTAGTAACATTGGGGATCTGATTGGGGCTGTGAGCTGAGGTCTGATTAATATTGGGGGTCTGAATGGTGGTCTGACCTGAGGTGTAAGGAAAATATATTCAAGTAATATATGCAAAAGTATATTCACCCAGGTGGACATTCGCGACGTTTTGGCTCAACCTTAGAGCCTTTCTCAAAGAAAGGGTCTAAGGTTGAACTGAAACGTCGCATATCCACATGGGTGAATAAACTTTTTGCCTTTTATCTTCTTTTAGAGTGCTGCCTTTTTGCTATTTTGTATATTGGGCAATTATCTAATCCCTTCAGTCGTGCACCTATTTGTTGACTCATACATATTGGACTCTAGTGCTGCCATATATTAGATTTTTTAGATAGATAGATATGTAGATACTATATAAAATGATTGATAGATAGATAGATAGATAGATATGTAGATACTACGTAAAATGATAGATAGATATTAGATAGAGATAGATAGATAGATAGATAGATAGATAGATAGATAGATGATAGATAGATAGATAGATAGATAGATAGATAGATAGATAGATAGAATCGGTAAAATTTGTCAAATCACTAGAAGCCTAGTAATGAGCTGTGCATACTTCCTAGGCTGCGCTCTGTACAGGGCTGGCATTGTCCCCTAATTATGTCAGTGACATCAGCTCTCTTTGGACTATAATAAATGACCCATGAAGCTGTCTGCAATTCATCATATCTATAAGATTCCCTTTCAATATGTTTAAGGAAAATGTCATAGAATAAAAATAGACCAAAGTCTCAGACGTCCAAGATACTGATATAGATACAAGGAGAAAGATAAGACTTACATTACATACAGTATGCCATTGTGCAATTCCATAACCCTGACAATGTACTGTATATTCAGTAGTCTGATTATGCAAGACAGCAGTTTGCTAGAAGTACGGTAACTCTCAACATCTGTCTTTTAAATAGTTAAAAACAATGGAATCCTCAGATTATAATGGTGGATTCCTGCTTGAGATATGGTTGATAAGCCTTTGCCTTAGACACCTGGCATGACTGGCACTTGTTGGTTCACTCATAATCAGCTTAAAGACAAGTGAGTTAGAAAGGCTAAAGCTTGGCACCATTCGGAGGAGGAAGAATATGATATTTTCCTAATAGAATGTAGTTCTGTACAGTACACCTGTGCTTATGGCAGAGGCAATGAATGTGAGTTAATGGACAGAAGGTTGTCCATAGACTGAGACTCTGAGGAGAGATAAACCTCAGCTTCTCCTCACAAGCCAAGGAGCGATTAATGTTAGGGAATCATGTAAGCCTATGCAAGGGAAGTGTGTTATAGCTACAAGTCCAGAAGACTTAATTTCTTGAAATTGCTTTTTTTTATTTTTTTATTTGATTTGGACCCAAAACAATTCTACCGGATTTAAATATGCTCCAAATGCTCTGACAGTCTCTGGTCTCCTAGGCGTCAAATTATTTTCTGAAAAGATTCAGAAAAAATATATATGAAATTCTTTTGTTCTGTGATTTTTTATTTTTTTTGTGGGGGGAGGGATTCAGGACAAATTCCAAATTGGTAGAATCAATTTGCTTACCTTTGGTCAAAACTACCAGTAGCTAAAATGGCACAAAACATGCTGTCCCATTTCACTAGTTGCAGCACTGAAACAATACATTGGACACATGGCTTCTGAGTCTGGTGACTTCATGAGCAGAGCTGTTCTCCAGCCTCATGGAAGGAGAGGCAGAGGAGCACTTTCCTCATGCATACACCAGACTCCTATGTGTCCGCTGTATTCTTTCGGTCTTGTTAGAAGCCAAAAGGCAGATTTTTGTGCTATTTTGGCTACTAGTAGTGTGCTGATCTTACAATAGGCCATTTTTAGGTAAAATCAATGACTTGTTGGAAAGATGCAATCTGTCTTACAGACTATTGACCATATAAAAGGGACACTCCTCCTGCAATATCATGGACATCCTGCAAGGAGCTAGATGGATGGATATATGGATATATGGATATATATATATATATATAGAGAGAGAGTGAGAGAGAGAGAAAGAGAGGTTCATTCAAGTTAAAGGGGTTGTCTGAGTGTATAGGTGAAGGTCTGACTCCTGACACCATTGCCAATCAGCTGTTTGAAGAGCCTGGAGCACTCCGGCTTCCTAATAGGTTACCAAGCATAGTTATGTCCATTGTGTGCTTTGCAGCTCGGCCTGTTCACTTGAATAGAACTGAGCTACGCCTAGGTCAAATGACGGATGAATGTGACGGCACTCACAGAGCACTGCAGGCTCTTCAAACAGCTGTTCTGCTAGGATGCTGGGAGTCGGACCCCCACCGATGAGATACTGCTGACCTATTCTAAGGCTAAGTCACCTTTATTAAACATTTGGACACACCCATTAAGAATAATTTAGGCTTCTATTAGTTTTATGCTACAAATGTGTTTTCAAATGCATTATAAAAGAATGACTGACCATTGTGGTTGTGGTATGAGCATAAAACTTTCCTTCAGTTGCTAATTCACAGAAAATGTTTGACCTGTTTCATTCCCTTAATTAAAAAGACCTCCATGTATAATCATTTATGGAGGAACATCAATAATCTATTATGCAGTGTGCTAAATGTATTCTTCTGAAGCCCATAAAGCAGGCCTCTTGGCACAAGGGCTTAATTTCTTCTAATCCTTCCATTAGCTACATGGGCAATCATGATTAGAGATTAAGGTCAATTTATTTATTTGGAGTACAATAAGAAACTTAATACATTTAAGCAGCCTGTGAAAAGGATATTGCCGTCATTCCTGTGCAGAAGCAGTGTCATCCTTGGTGCTTTCGCCCTACGGTTTCTCGGTTTCATGTTTTGCTCTCTGTTCGGTAAAAGCTACATCATATCTCACTGAAAATCTTGTGTTCCTAGCTGTTTTCAGTGTGAAAGATAGAGCACGTAAGGACATAACGACAAAAACACCGCTATGATATCATCAGGAACAAAGCCACATCACTGCCTGTTCCTCAGCATGCTGAACATTAATCATTGATATTTCTCCTCTACATTTTGCTTCTTGTGTTAATGGGCATATATCCAAAAAATCATGATAAAACTTACAACAATCAGTAAAGGATATCTACATATTGACTACCAAATTCTGCCTATTGCTTGAAAGCAACTGAAATTTAATTAAATGGCTGCTTTCTTGGAGAAACAGAATCACATTATTCCATGGATTGTGTCTGGTATTGCTTTACAGCTCCTTAAAGTGAATGGGATTAAGCTTCAATACCAAACACAACCGGTGGACAAGTGTAGGTCTTTTTTAAAAAAAAGCAGCCATATTTTCTAACCACATACAACCCCTTAACATAAAAAGTACCCCACCACTTTGTATATAAAACTCTTATGCAGATTAATGTGCCCCATGCTTGTTTGCAGTCTGGCACCATGCAGACAGCAATAGATTCACAGTAATAGAGTATTTTATAATAAAGACTATTTGTAAATGTGCTTAGTTTTAAAAATTCTGGATGTATTGGCGCAATGAAATGTTTTTGAAAAAGTTTAAGATTTAAATGTGAGCACATTACATGGTGGTAAAATAAATTCACTGAAAAACCATGAGAATGTTATTGTTAGATGTTAGATGAACACTTTGCAAAAAGGTTGGTTAAACAGCAAGACACATCACCCGTATCCAGTAATTAAAATGCTGTTTTATAGACTCCACATTCTAATGCCCCATTTGAGGGGTGCTTAAAGATTATTGTGCCACATCTATTTAAATCAATCCATTAACTTAGAGTCTTAAGAACGTCATCCATTCAAAAAACAACTATAATCTCTTTAGGGGGTCGTATCACCCAAAGGGAGCAATGCTCCATTCCAAAAGAGAGATAAACAAAATTAACGGATTGGGATTTAAAGCTGCATTCACTTTTAGTCATTTTATTTCTCGGATATTTAGGTATAGATGTATCGAAATCACGGATAATGTTTTTTTGTTTGTTTTTTAAATAAGCTAAACAATAATTTTAGTGGGGTATTTTGGAATGATTTAGATATCTAAAATAACCAAAACTTGAAAAAACATTTATTTTGTGTTATGCCTATTGTAGGATTCTGGGGTGTGGAGCATGACATAAGGATTCAAAGAACACAAATAAATAATTGTTGTCTCATGCTTTAACCCGTCAGTTCCTGCACAAGACATAATAGGATCCTATTGCAATGAGGAGTCCTGCTAAGATTTTATAAGTGATGTGCCTGCTTGGCTTTTAACATGGAGCATTCCACATAAATGTCTTCTATTGAAATCACCAAAACTACAATGCACCTCTCAAAAATGATGGGTAAAACAATTCATGGGCCATCACTGTTATCATTGTTTTTTTTTAGCTTTTTTCTTGATGCTTATATATCACTAATATACAGACATGTCCACCATTACCTTTGGTCAAATTCGATTAAGGACTCCAATTTCTTGCTAAACAACTTAAATATCTGGATAGGCTAGAAAGCCCTTAGCTGGCTGCAATTCACATAAACCACTGAACAAATATAGTATAGACTAGAGATGAGCAAATAGCTTCTTTAGATTCAAAATTTGACCATATTTTTTTTTTTGAAATGTGGATTTGTTAGAATCAGAATTTCTTGAAATTTGATTTGGGCAAATTTCTGCATACGAATGATAGAAAGACAAAGAGAGATGTCCAGGTATTACACATGGTTGAAAATTTTTCTGAACTTCACTCAACTCTACTATAGACATCTTATGAACTCATATTTGTGTTATAGCAAATATCTTTATGTAAAGAATAAAAGTAAGGAAGGCCAAGAATGGATCCCACAATCTAACTTCCCTATCTCAGACTACACACACTGAGGACAGTTTCATAGGTTCATTTTTAGAGTGATCAATAAAACCAGAAGAATTACGTAAACGTGAGAAGAACATGAACTCAGTACTCAAGTACTGCAAGGCACCAGTTCTAAGCAGTGAGTAACAGTGCTGCCCCAGTGGTACGATGACATGTCCAATGAAAGCTAAATGTCAACATTCACATCAAAATACATTCCAAGAACTAATTAGAAATTTCAAGATAATGCATTGCAGTTAATGAAATGTTTTGTAAAGAAGGCTCTGCCTGGTCAGATGGCATATTTACAACTCATCTCTTACTTTCTAAAAACTATTCTTCTTTCTAGGTCTTTTTCTCCAAGTTTAGATTACTCTTTTTCAATCCATCATTCCACTTTTAGATTCGAGAACATAAAGCGGTAGTAAAGAAAACAGGGATGCTGAATGTTAATTCGCCCTCCTGGGAATACAGCCATGTGAAAGAGACTCATGAGATGTGTATTTATCACTATGTATGGAGGAACAAGAATCATCTGAATTTATTACATTGCAATACACTTGATAAATGGTTGGAGACAAGACTCCTGAATCTGTAGGAATAGTCAAAGTCTGTTTAAAAATAAATGCACTGCTTGAAAGGAGTTTAAGTAGGTTAGCCACAAATTCATATTTGAATCCTTGGCTTGAAAACCACATGAAGGGATTAATTCTCAACAAAGTGAAAGATAAAAATCTCTTTCTTTTCTTTGAATAAAAAATGTCCAACCTAGATTTGAGAAATATGGATCTTACACATTGAAATCTTTTCTATTTTATTGATGCAGAGTATTCGGTCGCTCTCTCATAGTGCACAGTGCAAGGACAACTTCAGAAGTCTTCAATGGAAAAATCCCAGGAGTGGATGCAGCTAGAAATTTGCAGCTGAGGTCTATGAATGGAGGTGAGTGAACCTGAGAAAAATTGTTCTGCATTGCACTGACTGGTGAATTTTCTAGTTATATTTCTTTCCTACAGAATAGAAATCTGTATTAAAAGCCTTTCAGTCTTCATGATATAAAATGTGGTGAAAAAATTAATGTCAATTCATTTTCACAGATTTGCAGTTATAAAAAAAATTCCAGGCTGCAAAAAAAAATATATATATATATCACTTTTTTTCTGGTGTGGTATCAAAAATATTTTACTTCCTCTATTCACTCTATTCATTTTATTCTATTCTCAAAGAGTCCACTGAAATCTTATGTTCCTATAAAAAAATGTTTTGCCTCTGTTGAGAACTACTTTGTAAGGGTATAACTATGCATCCAGGTTTCTGGATGTAGTTTTGGAAGTCAAATTGCATCAAGAAACTTCAATGTGTGGAATAGATATCCACAGTTCTATTTCTAAAGGATTATAGGGGTCGCTTTATAATCATGCACCTACCTCTAGGGGAACTAAATGCATATACAGTATATTACTGGACCTAGCATTTAAGTTACATGAATATGCATTCAACAAGCTACCCTTAGTGCTAACTTTGGGTATTTACTATTACAGTGTTATGCTAGTCAGTATGAGAGGTTCCACATCATTCCATCATGAGCTCTTTAGATGTCACCTGCCGTGCCTTTATGGTAAATAACAAAGACAAGCTCCCTACTAAATAGTTGTTCCTCTAAATCATCCCAGTAAATCATGTATCCATTTTTTTAAAATATTTTATATAGAAGGATTCATCCTACTACTATTGATTCCAAATCCAGTCTTGTTCCTTCAGTTTGGCCAGCAGGAAGGAAATACAATATCTTTACATTTCATAATCAGCCAGTCGAAGGCAAATTCATTAATTTTTTAAAGGGAGAAGGATTGTATTCAGAATTAGAAACCTCAAATGGCAACGATATTTCCTGAGCCAACCTGTTATTGTTAGCTCCTGTCATGCTGAGAAACTATTAGAAATTAATTTTTAAATGGAAATGGAAAAAAAAGCTTGCGCAAAGCTTCAGGGAGATAATAATATATTGAAAAAGTAACCGAGCTTTCATATTTCTTATAATAAAAGACCAGCTGTCCACTTCGTCTAAATACTGTTTTCAGACATAGAATTAAAATTTGACACAGTCGCATGCCTGGATAATACTAACACAAGGATACATTATGTGGCATGCAGTGCTTTAAGAAAAAAAGAGAACAGGAGATTTATAATGGTATATAACACCATTGCAATGTAATGCAAAGCTTCATGGCTAGAAACATTGCTGAGTGCTACAAAACTTGAAGTCAGCTCAAATAGCCCAATATAAAAAATTTAATAGTATGTAATGCGATATATGGAGCTTGCACAGGCCAAACCCTGAATCTTTATCAAGGTTTGTTATTATGACATGAAGACCAAGAAAGATCACAGAAGAAGGGATGATGAAGGATACGGTTACTTAGTTTAGTGTCTTCTCCCCACATATCCAGACAGATTTCAGAAAACGACAGTGCTGTGGTCAGATAACATTCCATTAAGGCTAAGAGAAAGCAAACAGTAGAGCTGATGATGGGACTCTGGACAAGGAAGGTTCTTTCCTGCTTTGATTTTCTGTCTGTTCTAACCCTATGCTTGACCATGCTTTTTCGCCAAACCAACACTTTCTATCAATTTATAGATTTCCCACCTACTTATATTCTTGTTCTATAGATGGATTGCATCACACAAAGAAAGCACAGATGAACATACTCAATAGCAGTATAAAGTTTAATGTGTGAGGAGGATGTCATGGTTAAACAGACATATTCCACTGTAAACTGTGCTATACTTAAAGGGAATGCCCATCCTTGAAAAGAGAAGTTATCCATGACTGCTTTCTTCCAGATTTAATTCCACATCTGACCAGGGATTGGGTTTTATGTTACATCTCATCCTCATAAAAGTAGTTGGCAGCATGGTGGCTCTGCATGGAGTTTATTCTCCTTTTGTTTGTGTTGGTTTCCTTGGGATACTCCGGTTTCTACCCATACTCCATAATGATAGGGAATTTATATGCCACATACAACCTATAGATTGGCATGGCATTGTCATCCGAAATACCAAAATGATAAGGCAAAATTAATTTTGTCTGATCCTACTCTACTCCAACATCATCTGTTGGGGAGAGTTGGGAGCTCAACATGCACATTAAAGGGGTTCACCAGGAATTAAGAAAAATAAAATACCTTTCATTAGTTATAATGGCTTGTTTTCTTTGAGGAGAAATCATTAGGAGAAATAAAATGGCCGCCATCCTTTTAGTAGACACAAAACCTGTGCTAATCACACAGGGGGACAAGTTACTTCAGAGCAGTGAGATAAAGAGCTGCCTAATCCTCCTCTGTGCTTGTCAGGGGTTATGGTCCTGATTACAGTTTAATATGATCTTTAGCTGAATCTCTGTAGGAATGGAGTTCAAAATGAGACATGAAGTACAGAGAGGAGGTGGGGATGTGGCTGTGTCCTGCTGTATGATTAGGATAGGTTTTGTGTCCACTAATAGGACGGCAGCCATTTTATTTCCCCTAATAATTGCTCCCCAGACTAAATGAGTCATTCAAATTAATGAAAGGTATTTGGTAGTGTTGATCGAGCACCAAAGTGCTCGGGTGCTCTGGACGAACACATCAGGATGCTCGGGTGCTCTACTGAGCACCCGAGTATAATGGAAGTCAATGGGAGAACTGTAGCATTAAACCAGGCACCCCCTGCTCTGAAGAGGGTAGGGTGTCTGGTTCATAGGAGAAGGTGAGAAATTGATGGAAACAGCACGGAAATGGTTTGGGAACAACATGGAGATGATTTCTGGATGCATATTGGACTCCCAGATCGCTGCTGGGAACGATGTTGTCCGAGTAGTACGCCACTTTTACAGACTGACAATAATACGCACAAAAACAAAGATAAAATCGATTTTCGAGGAAAAATTGTTAGGTAACATTATTTTCTGTATATTTACTGGTATATAAAGTGCAAGTGCTGCCAAAAATTACAAGGAAGAGGCACTCCGATACAACCTGTATATCACATGAAGGAGGGCCTCATTCACATTGTGGTGCAATTGTTCATGTAGAGGGAATCCTACACTCATAAAGCATATGCAACTGAAAGGGCTGCCAAAAATTACAAGGAACCGGCACTCCAATACACCCTTTGATACACATAAAGGAGGGCATCATACACAGCCTTGAAAAATTATGCTAAACTGCAAAACTGCAGTCATTGAGCATGGACTCCCATATTGTTGAGTGGATTAGGCAGTGGCTGAGTGACAGACAACAGAGGGTTGTAGTCAATGGAGAACATTCAAAACAAGGTCATGTTACCAGTGGGGTTCCACAGGGATCTGTACTGGGACCGATTTTGTATAATATCTTTATAAGTGATATTGCAAAAGGCCTCGATGGTAAGGTTTGTCTTTTTGCTGATGACACAAAGATATGTAATAGGGTTTAGGAAAACTAGAAGAATGGTCAGAACTCTGGAAACTGAAATTTAATGTGGATAAGTGCAAGATAATGCACCTGGGGCGTAAAAACCCAAGGGCAGAATATAGAATATTTGACACAGTCCTGACCTCAGTATCTGAGGAAAGGGATTTAGGAGTAATTATTTCAGAAGACTTAAAGGTGGGAAGACAATGTAATAGAGCAGCACGAAATGCCAGCAGAATGCTTGGATGTATAGGGAGAGGTATAAGCAGTAGAAAGAGTGAAGTGCTTATGCCGCTGTACAGAACACTGGTGAGACCTCACTTGGAGTATTGTGCGTAGTACTGGAGGCCATATCTCCAGAAGGATATAGATACTCTAGAGAGAGTTCAGAGAAGAGCTACTAAACTAGTACATGGATTGCAGGATAAAACTTACCAGGAAAGGTTAAAGGACCTTAATATGTATAGCTTGGAAGAAAGAAGAGACAGAGGGGATATGATAGAAACTTTTAAATACATAAAGGGAATCAACTCGGTAAAGGAGGAGAGCATATTTAAAAGAAGAAAAACTACCACAAGAGGACACAGTTTTAAATTAGAGGGGCAAAGGTTTAAAAGTAATATAAGGAAGTATTACTTTACTGAGAGAGTAGTGGATGCATGGAATAGCCTTCCTGCAGAAGTGGTAGCTGCAAATACAGTGAAGGGGTTTAAGCATGCATGGGATAGGCATAAGGCCATCCTTCATATAAGATAAGGGCCGGGGGCTATCCATGGTATTCAGTATATTGGGCAGACTAGATGGGCCAAATGGTTCTTATCTGCCGACACATTCTATGTTTCTATGTTTCTATATTAGTGACCCTCAAAAACATTTGGAGCAAGGGCCTGCTGATCTGACCATCTAAAACATTATGGGTGAGGGCCTGCGGCCACTATGGAAACTCTAGATGACCTGGGGCCGATCGCACGTCCCCATGATGGCAACGATCCATTCGGAAGTCTGCCCTATCAACTTTCGATGTTATTTTAAGTGCAAACTATGGTGACTACGGGTAACGGTAAATCAGTGTTCGATTCCGGAGAGGGAGCCTGAGAAACGGCTACGTCTACCACATCCAAGCAAGGCAGCATGCGTGCAAATTACCTATTAGGTATAATTAGGTGTGGGCCTGCAGGTGAGCTGACTGTTTAAAAGATTTTAGGTAAAGGCCTGCAGGTGAGCTGACCCTCTAAAAAATTATATACGAGGACCTGCAGGTGAGCTTACCCTGTAAAACATTATATGCAAAGGCATTATATGCGATGAATAAGCATGTTGATATGATGGAAGAGGAGGAGGAGGATGAGAAAAGGAAGATTCAACCATATACCCTTGTTTGTGGTGGAAGGGGTGCATGGGAATACAATGTATTCAGTACATTATAAACAACACATTTAAAGTGCCTTTATGTTCATCAGCTTTCCTCTGGCTGAGTAGAGAAGTCAGGGGCAATGTAGGCCTTGTTCATTTTTATAAGAGTCAACCTGTCAGCATTTTCAGTTGATAGGCAGCTTGGACACCCAGTAGTTGTAAGGCTCTAAGGGATCATTGAGGACGGACACAGTCTGCTACGTACTCTTTCACCATCTTCCAAAACTTTTCCCTCCTTGTGACACTAGGACGCGCATCAGGGTGTCACTGTCCGCAGCGAACACCGTCTACGGAGAAAGTACACTGTATGTCACAGATATTTTTTGGATGCGCACACTTTACAATGGAGATTGGACACTATTTAGCGCTGGATGCACTAAAAATATATATTGCTGCCACACACAATAGTCCTTTAGAAGGACTTTTGGGTCTGTAAAGTTTTAGCCATTTAGCTCAGGTTGCTCCAAAAATATAGATTGCTGCTGCCACACACAATAGTCCTTAAAAGGACTTTTGGGTCTCTGAAAAGTTTTGGTGGTAAAAATATTGTTAAAATACTCCCTACACTGTCTGTCCCTTCCTCAGCACAGCTCTCCCTGACTAAGAATGAGCCGAACATGCGTCATCGGGCGCTATATATCACCCGATGACGCGTTCCGGCCAGCCAATCACTGTAATGCCAGCAGCCAACATGGCTACGTCATTACAGTGAGGGCAGTACTTACCTGTACGTTTATTGGCTGCGTAGCAGCCAATAAATGTGTGGGGCAGAGTCTCGAGCATTGCGCTCGAGCACATGCGGTATTCGGTTGAATAGCGCCATTTGCCGAGCATGCTCGATCATCACTAGCATTTGGGAATATATTTATAATAAAGTAATATTTAGGTATTTTCTTTTTCTTAATTCCCGGAGAACTCCTTTAAACTGTCTGACAATCCACCATTCTTGGTGGGTTCCATGGACAATACACTAATGTGTATGGGACCTTTAATTTTCATGTTTAACACCTTCACTAGTATCAGTTAAACTATAGAACTAATATTGTCATCATTGAAATGTGTTTATTGCTTTAAAAATGTTATTGGCCAGTGTTTTGTATCAGGTCTTTACACCAAGGGCCTCTGATGTAAAGCAAAGCAAATTTGCTAACTATTGAAATGGTTTGGGAAAACTAGCCTGTAGGGAAATGTCTATATATGCAGTGCTGTCCTTTAAGAACAATTGTCCCATATGTACAGTACATCTGTCTGATCATTTCTTTTGTCATGTCAAGCTTTATAGCTTACTCTTAATTAGAAACATGAAGAAACCAACGTTTTTTTAGAGCAGTTTCTTTATCAAAACCCTATGATTTTATTTTATTTCTGTAAAATTTAATAAATAAACAAAATAATAAATAAATGTTTCTATGCATTTAGACCAATCAGAATGAATCCATGGATTTGTGTCTCATCTCCATAAATGCAGTACATGTAATGTTATATAATGACTTTTAAGAAAAGCATTAATCTTGACCTCGAACAATAAATCAACCATCGCACCATCTTAGGGCAGAGTTTCATAATCTCACTGCTCTTACAGTGAAGAACCCAGGCCATATTGAAACGATGCAGAGGATGCCCTCTTGACATGGTTGCAGACCACTTAGTAACGTACTGTGATTATCCATATTACCTCATTCGCTGCCTTGATTCATTTTTCCATCACCTTCTACACTACTCGTTTCCAGGGGTCAAGGGCGCTGCTGCAGTGCAGATACAAAGTGGCCGCTATGTGCATTCCTATTTTCCTGATCTCCAGAGAGGCATGCGCATTTTTCTATAATGTGCAAGTACGACCACCGCTGCTGAACTGCAGGATGGTCGAAATCCTTGGATTCAAGCAGTGTATAATGCGATTGAATCAAGTCAGCAAAGGAGACAATATGGACAATTACAATACATTAGTAGGTGTCTTGTATTAACTTTCTTTACATGATGAATGCCGTTTGCTGAAGTGACAAACCCCTTTAATAATTAAGGTATTTCATTCCTACATTAGAATATATTCTAATATCACTAATAATATTGCTAAATCTATTAACCCCCATATCCTGCAGTACCTTTCAGCTTCTAGCATCAACAGTATTGGAGTCACCATTTATACATTTATCCTGGTCGGGGGGGGGGGAACTAACTCTCCTTAGGGGAGAGGAGACTTATAGGCCATACATGCTCCTCTGGAATTCTGGGAGGGAAGGGATATTTATCCTCTAATTATCCAAAACTGAAAACTTAATAAGAAAAGGAAAGTGATGAACATATTGTATCTGTAGAGTAGACTGACTATGGAGCTTGTGATCTGAAAATGTGCTCAGCTCTCGTGAAAGTCTCTGCAGTTCTCATACTCGACGTCTTTTGCTTAGCAAGCTGTAAAAGAAGCAATCATTCACACTTCACACAAACCTAAGCGGAGCTTAGCACCTTAAGAACATCTAATCACATAATGGATCTCTATCCTAAAGCTTTTATACTTTGTCTGTGTTTCATGATGTCAACAACAAAGAGAAAGCAGCAATTCTAATATCCGGCACGGAGGGTGTTCCGAAATACTTCTTAAGTACCATTTTTTGTAACTAATAAGTTACAAAACTGAGAGGTTATTGAATTGTCACATTGAGGAAATATTCGCAAATATTTTCAATAGATTTCTTGTGCCGTCTGTAAAACACTCCAAAGCACATTTTAGAATTCAGGTCCCAACCAAAAATGCTGCTCCTCGATGTGATCATTTGTGGGTCGAACTGCCCATCTTTAGACAAGTTGAGACTAATATTGCAGCAAATTTGACACTTCCAAATATAAATGAATTGACCTGTTTCAGTTTTATTTATGGTATTTTTAACGATATACAATATCCTGTGGTCGACGTGCAGATCCTGACCATAAACAGTCCCCCTTAAGGTGAATTCAAACATGGCATATTTGTTGCAGAATCAGTTCCATTCATATGAAGGGGGTTGTTTTGGAAGTGAACATATGGATTTCAGCAAGTTGCCGAAATTCAGTGCTCCAGATGGCAACCAAAATGGTCGCCAATGCGACTAAGAATTGCAAAATGGCGACAAGACTTTGTAGTCTTGTCTCCATTTGCGCCTAGACCCTCCGCTGCTCTGCCTCTTTAAGAAATTTCATCCAGCGGACACATGCTGCTGGGAGAAGATCCGCCCGCCCCTCACACTACCCGGCATAGACGGTGGGCAGGGCTTGGGTTCCCGCATCTTGTGCTCCCGCTTCCAGTAATTTCCCACTTCCCGGCCATCGCTCGCGCCAACATGTATTCGCTACTGCACAAATAACGCTCGTTTCTATTGGACGGTTGTGAGTCTCCTCCTGTGTCCTGCTCGCTGGTTGGCTTGTGAGTGTGGTGGGCGGAACAAGTGTCGCCCGTGTGTTGTCCCAGCTGCCGTGAACATAGATGCTGAGAAGGGAACTGGCCATGTTATGTGCTGGGGGAGTGTTTGCTGTGCAAATAAAGTGACATGTTCTTGTGAAGGGACGTGCTCGTGGTGGCCTACAAGGTGTATATTGACTCTGACCAGTCCAGACAAACCTTTATCTTTAAAATGGAACTCCCTCCCTTTCCTCTTGCCACACTGCATCAAATTGAAGATGTCTGCTTGCTGTCAGTGAATGCAGACTCTCATGCTTGCATACAAAACCTGCAATCCAGTGGAAAAACGCCATGCTTTATCTACACTGATACATTGTAACGGAACCTCAGCTGTAATAAGTAGAAGGTTAAGATAGTTTTCAGAGTCCTAGTGGCTGACTGCAAGCAGAGAGTTTGAAAATAGTGAGGTAGTTACACAAAGTGAATAAACACATACACTCACCTAAAGAATTATTAGGAACACCTGTTCTATTTCTCATTAATGCAATTATCTAGTCAACCAATCGCATGGCAGTTGCTTCAATGCATTTAGAGTTGTGGTCCTGGTCAAGACAATCTCCTGAACTCCAAACTGAATGTCAGAATGGGAAAGAAAGGTGATTTAAGCAATTTTGAGCGTGGCATGGTGGTTGGTGCCAGACGGGCCGGTCTGAGTATTTCACAATCTGCTCAGTTACTGGGATTTTCATGCACAACCATTTCTAGGGTTTACAAAGAATGGTGTGAAAAGGGAAAAACATCCAGTATGCGGCAGTCCTGTGGGCAAAAATGCCTTGTGGATGCTAGAGGTCAGAGGAGAATGGGCCGACTGATTCAAGCTGATAGAAGAGCAACGTTGACTGAAATAACCACTCGTTACAACCGAGGTATGCAGCAAAGCATTTGTGAAGCCACAACACGCACAACCTTGAGGCAGATGGGCTACAACAGCAGAAGACCCCACCGGGTACCACTCATCTCTACTACACATAGGAAAAAGAGGCTACAATTTGCACGAGCTCACCAAAATTGGACTGTTGAAGACTGGAAAAATGTTGCCTGGTCTGATGAGTCTCGATTTCTGTTGAGACATTCAAATGGTAGAGTCCGAATTTGGCGTAAACAGAATGAGAACATGTGTCCATCCTCTGATGGCTACTTCCAGCAGGATAATGCACCATGTCACAAAGCTCGAATAATTTAAAATTGGTTTCTTGAACATGACAATGAGTTCACTGTACTAAAATGGCCCCCACAGTCACCAGATCTTAACCCAATAGAGCATCTTTGGGATGTGGTGGAACGGGAGCTTCGTGCCCTGGATGTGCATCCCTCAAATCTCCATCAACTGCAAGATGCTATCCTATCAATATGGGCCAACATTTCTAAAGAATGCTATCAGCACCTTGTTGAATCAATGCCACGTAGAATTAAGGCAGTTCTGAAGGCAAAAGGGGGTCCAACACCGTATTAGTATGGTGTTCCTAATAATTCTTTAGGTGAGTGTATGTACAGAGGCTGAAAACCCATCCTGGTGACAGAGCTGTGGGTTTGTTACAATGTGTCAGTGTAGCTTGGTGCTGTACTCCTGGTTGAGGGTAAGAGGGGTTGTACCCCAGCCCCTCTTAGTGGCTAAAAGGTTGGAGAGGAGAACATAGCATCCAAATGTAAGTTATGTGCTTTAGGGCTCATGCACACGACCGTAATGCATTTTGCGGTCAGCAAAAAATATGGATGACGTCTGCATGCATTCCGTATTTTGTGAAATGGAAGATCTGGGCCCCTAATAGAACAGTCCTATTCTTGTCTGTAATGCAGAAAATAATCAGGTTAGGAGCCAATGGCTCCTTGCTATTTTTTTTTAGTCTGGAGCAATGAAATTGTTGCACCAAATCTGCCATGTGTAAATTTACACTTAGGTACTCTGAGTATTAAACACTGATTTTCATGTGGAAAATTAACAGCATGCTACAGTACCACCTAAGTAGATGATATTTTTTTAAATCTCATGTACATAGTGTGTAAATATTATCCACAAAAATTTACCAATTGTCAATTATGTGCGTGGATTTTCAGTGCAGATATCACTCTTGGAAATGCCAAGGGTGAGAACTGTGGCAAATTTGTATCAAAATCTCTAACAACCTGTGGATGTTGGTTTAGAAACAGAGGAAAAAACAGCACAAGAACCTGTGTGGAAGATATGCATAGACTATATTGCTGTGTGCACACATCCTTGGGCTCTTCACCTGTTCTCACTGGTTCTCTGAATTGATCCCACAGCTTCAGCTCTTTTTTCAGGTGTCACACAGTAGGCTCCAGTAATTAAGAAGAATCATCTCAGCAACAACAATGGAAAAGGAGAACTAAAGAGTAGAAATCAGCAAATTGATTCTGTAGAATCAAAATTCGACAAAAATGTTTAAAAAGAGAATTGGATTAGTCAGAATTAGAATTTCTTGAGAAAATCTTGGTGAATTTTGGGTCCAAAGAAAGAGTGAGACAAAGGCCTCATGCACACGACCGTTGTTTTGGTCCACATCCGAGCAGCAGTATTTGCGGCTTGGATGCGGACCCATTCACTTCAATGGGACCGCAAAAGATGCGGCCAGCACTCTGCAAAAAAAATATAGCCTGTCCTATTCTTGTCCATTTTGCAGACAAGAATAGGCAGTTATATTAATGGCTGCCTGCGCCGTTCTGCAAATTGCGGAACTCACACGGATGGCATCCGTGTTTTGCGGACCGCAAAAGACACAACGGTCGTGTGCATGAGACCAAAGAGTGACAGAGAGATAAAGAGCGAGAGATTTTCCATTCAGAGTACTTTCTATTTCGGTAGAATAGATTTCCCAAATCGAATCTCATGGTCAATTTGGATGAATGGGACATGAATCGAATTTTCAAACATTTGCTCATCTATAGTAGATATATCTAAGTAGATATTACAATACAGTACGGTTAGAGGGTGTAGTAAGATGTGGCTTCCTCAAGGTAAGAAAAACATCTCACGCAGCACAGGAGAAGTAAAGTGTGTAGTAATTGATGTGGTACCGCTCAGTTTTCTGTGATGAGACTTACATATGACCCACCAGGGGGAGAGAAGCTTTGAGTGATATATCAGTAAAAAGGATTACCCCCTAAGCTCTGGTCATCAATATTTCTGAGGAGTAATCCCAAAAGGTGGCAGTTACAGCAACATAAAAAAATCACGATAGCATACCAAAAATGAAAAATCAATTTAAAAGACCTCGCAAACTCTTTAGCCGGTCCAAAAATATATATATTTTTTGCAACATAAAAACTGAACCTTCACTTTGATGACGCTGTCCTATGTTTGCTTGCATCAGTTACATGAGGACACAGCCTCAATAAAAACACAGTATTGATGTCCAGTGTTAATCAGGGATGAAAAATAGGCCAAAATGGCACTTATCTAATTCGGCAATGAAAACAAAGTGAATTAAATTCTCAGAGGATTGAGGATATTTTATGCCAAGATGGAGGAGCAGACAGGGTTACTGTTTATAGTGCCAGATATCCCTTGGCAGTATGGACTGAATAATGTGGGACTAATCACATCAGCTTTGGGGAACAATTCCAGGAATCTTACCCAAAAGCTACAATGTACTAGAATGCTGAAGAACAGAAGCTGCTGCTAATGTATTAGCCAGAAGGGCAGAAAAGGGACTGGTGCCATATTTGAATGTAAATTCTGACTAATGTGATGCTGAACTCAAAATAACATTGGATTGTTCCCACAGTGAAAAGAAATTCTGCCCAGAAAAGTATATTAAAAAAAGCTATATCCATTCTTTTAGTGTCACAAATAATAACTCATATCTGAAATGTTTTTTGGGACTTGCAATGGAGAACTTGCTTTGAATACTGATTGAGAAGCCTTTGTTGCATCATTTCATGGCTGCATGAAATCTGAACACATAACTTTATATTATGTTGACCCAGCTTTACTAATCGTAGAGACGGCATAAGCTGAGACTGTCTGCCTAGACCTGCAGGAGATTTTCCATAGGGATACAGGATGGATTATAAATGTTCTGCAGAGATAGACACTTTTCTCTGACTCTATGCCAACCATTAGTTGGCTTGCTTTGAGACAGATGTTACACCAGAACTGAAGTACTGTAACATTTTTGTTCACCTCCTGTGAATCTCTGCCGACGTCCTGATAAGCCCTGCCCCATTGACGACCATGTCAGAAAAAAGTGTCGAAACCTAAGCCAATTTGCACCTTTTAGTGCCATCTTTTTAGATAGGTTTTAGGCACGGATACTAGTAAATCTGGGCCAATGTGTATATAAGACTGCATTTACAACAATAGCATTATTGCTTTAATGAAAGCAGTGCACAAATGATGCAAAACCCAGTTGACCTATTCAGCGTCTTTGCATCTGCACATATATATTATGTGAAATATTGAGAAAGTATAAAACAAAGTTAGGCTCTGGGCGGAGTAACTGAAGTTATAGGCCCCAAAATTACCCTCCCTCATCACTGATTATCTATTGAAAAAGTATTCTTTAATATCCACCATAGGCTTTATGTACGCTGCCATGCACTTGGAGCCTGTAGCCTTGGCACATGACAACTTGATATCACTGCTAAAAAGTAGTCTCTTTTTGCTCATAACATGGAGAATAACAGAAAATGTGATGAATTCTTCTCTAGATATTGTGCTGATATATGAGATTTTGGGATATGTGTTAATTAGAAGGAATTCTATTCTGGGAACTTTCCCACAAGCGTTACCTATATAGCTTTACCTGTTATAAATATTCAATGATGCCCTCCTTCCTCGATATGCAAAATTATTTAAAACTGGTTGTGTTCTGTGCTGAAAGAAGGATATTTTTGAGAAAGTAGAAAATAATATGTATGACTTGTCATCCATTTAAAGACATAATAATGTGCCATGGTGACCCTTTAAAAATCAGTTTAAATTACACTGTAAAAAGTGCACATGTAGAGACTTAAAGGGGATTCCAGATTTTAGCTGCATCTTTCAAAAATTGGTGTCAAAATTGACCATAGGTATGCTATTGCTGCTTACACCCATTCATATGAATAAAGCTAAGCTGCAATCCCATTAAAGGTCTAATACAGGTTCTGGAAAAAGCAGCCATGTTTTTCTACTCTTAGAAAACCCTTACACTACCATAATTTTTTCTTCATCACATGTAATTTCTTACAAATAAATGGGTTGATAGCTTTCTGGTTATATGATTTTTAAAGTCACAACATGTATCCTACTTCCTGTCCTGGCTCTATAACAACCCTTTTTGTTTGGAATTTTAGCACAACAGTCTCAGTTTGGCCATTCACTGTGACCAGAGAGGGAAAGGAGGACGAGTTATCCAATTAGAACATCACACATTCAACTAATCAATGCAATGTTCTTCTGTGGACATCTTTATCTAGGCCTATCAAGAAAAGAAAATAATTTGACGTCCTAATTCTACCAATTTACAATTTTTCTAACAGATAAAATCCTCCTCTCACAGAAGCAGTAAACGGACAATGGGTTAACTATCTATATAGGGGTGAAGTGAATGCAGTGTGTCACGGTGCTGTTCACTGTGACAGTTTTGGCCATGTAGGCTGGCTGCATGTCCTCTCGCGTACTGGCTGCAGGCTGTCTCCTGTGTATGCTGGTTGCTTAGGGCTGCATGCTGGCTGTGGTGTCTTGTGTGAACTGTTGCCTGTGAATGTGTGTACTCCCCTTGTCTGTATATCAGTGCAGTTCTTGTCACTGTTGCCATGTAGGCTGGCTGCAAGCTCCCTCGTGTACTGGCTGTAGGCTGACTCCTGTATATGCAGGTTGCTTGGGATTATGTGCTGGCTGTGGTGGTGTGTGTGAACTGTGGCCTGTGTTTGTGGCTTTCGTGTCTGCATCTCTGTGGTTCCTGTCTCTGGTGCCGTGTAGGCTGGTTGCATGCGCTTTGTGTACTGGCTGTGGGTGCTCCCATGTATGCTGGTTCTGAGATGCATGCTGGCTGCGGCCTTGTGTGTGAACATGGCCTAGTATGGATGCATTTCTGTTTGTGTTACTGGTTGTTTATGCTGTGGCGTAATGGCTGCGGTGGACTCCGTGTATGCTGGTTTCCAGGGCCAATGTCCAGTACTGCAGCTTTTGTGTTCACTTCCCTGTTCATGCAGGCAACCCTCCCTGTTTGGTTCTGATGGGGTTAACTTTGCCTGGTCTGTTCCTGGGTGTGGCTTATCAGGTGCCCTCTTTATCACATCTGTATCCATCTGTGAGCTGTGGGGCTTGTGATCAGTCTATCTTCTGCCTTACTGGGTGTATCCCATTGCTGCTGACCCAGGGGGATTTGCTATCTGCCCTTGTTTGTGGTGTCGCCTGGTAATGCAGTGTTGTTGTTGTTGTTGCCTTGCCTGCTCTTCTGCACCTGTTCTCTGTCTGGATCTACTCTATTCTTTGTCTAGCCTAGCAGTGCTCTACTGCATCTGATAGCCTGGCAGTGCCTACTGTTTGTCATCTAGTCTGTTCCTTGTCTGTCCTGCAGTGCCTTACTGCTTCTGTTCCTGTGTTTGTCCTGCTTTCGTGAGAGGGTCCCTGGGCTCTCTGGAGGCAGGATCTCTAGTTTCTGTGTAGCTCTGCCTGAGACCGCCATGCTTCCATTCTCCTTGGGGTCCAGGCATCTGCTTCTGTGCTGGTTCCCATTCGTCTTGTTGTCTGTTCCATGTCCTGTGTTTGCTTGGGTCTCAATTCTGTTGTCTGTTCCGCTGGCGCTTGCACCAGCATGGTTCCTTGCAGGTAGGGGCCAAGTGTACCCAGAACTTCCTGGAGGTGCAACCAGTGAGCCCTTGGTCCAATTCACCCCCACCACCAGGGGCTATGTGAAGAACGGGGCTCACTGGCTTTCTGCCGTCTGGGTTTTGCCTTTGGTCTGCCGGTGCACTTGGTTCTGTGGTAGTGCTACCACTATTGCCTAAGCTGCTTTACTCTCATGTGCTTTTATTATATGTGTAATAAGGTATTATGTTGGTCCCTGGTCAGTTTCTGCCTGTGTCCTGTTTGCAAGACGTCCCAGAGGTCTGCCTGGGGCCGCCGGCGCATGACACAGTGCTTTCTCTTCAAACATCTGAATGGCGGGGGTGCCAGGAGTCAGACCCACGCTGATCTGATATTGATGATCTGTCCTGAGGATAGGTTATCAATATTGGAAACTGGTTAACCTCCTTAACAAAAAATGGGAGTAATTGGCATAGCTTAATACGTCATGTGATTAAAATTGGGGTTTGGTGTGACACTTACTGTAATTAACTATTCATGTCACAAAGGACTGTACCTTGCCCTGCCAAAGATGTGTCTTTCTCGCACAGAACACTAAATGACAAAAATATTTTTCCTTTCAATGTTATTCATTGTAGCTAGTCAACAGCTTGCTCATCGGATGACATATTCATATACATTGTGCTTGTGTGATAAAGATCACTGCACCATGTATGTATTTCTAGCAAACTGTTAATATTTTGGTCAAATTCTTCGAGTGACTAATTACATATCTTAGATTTTTTTCAATACTTGAAAGTTGTTTTATGAAAATTTCAATTTACTATTAAACATATGTAACCTATATTAACAAGTGAAATATAGTCTCTTAAAGGGCATCTGTCAGCAGATTTGTCCCTATGACACTGGCTGACCTGCTACATGTGCGCTTGGCAGCTGAAGACATCTGTGTTGGTCCCATGTTCATATGTGCTCACATTGCTGAGAAAAATGAAGTTTTAATATATGCCATTACACCTAGAGACTCTGCTCTCTTTCCAACCACCTCACCTTCTCCACTTTGATTGACAGGGTCAGGTTTGATGATGTTTTCACTGTCAGCCAGTTTCATAGGTACAAATCTGCTGACAGAAGACCTTTAACAAAATATTTGGGAATTTCGAGTGTCTAATAAATGTATCACTTTCTATTCATGAATGTATATTTTATGATATTTTTATATTGTTTTGTTAGGTCATGTTTAATTATTTTTATTGTATTTAAAGGGGTATACCTATCTCATAGACTGGCCGTTATTTCAGGAATGCATGTTTCCTGCACGTCGTCTCGCCTAAATAGGAGATCATTACTGTACAGCTGCACAACCCTTTCATGGGCTGAGTTATGAGATGTAAGATCAAAAAGTATACATTAAAATGTGAGACTTACCAAATTGCCTTCCTTATTTATTTTTGCATCATTTTTGGGACCTATATAAGTTTTGATTTTCCTAGAACCCAATATTTCATCTTTCACTAATCCTTCCCACTAATTTGCTTTAATGAACTGTTTTGCTTGATTTACATTCGACCAACACTTAGGAGTCAGACCATTTATCCAATCTGCTGCCACGACCAACAGGCTATTTGGATTGCAACAAGAGTCATTAGTATCAGCAGAGAACAGCAGGAGCTGATCTATATAAATGTTAGCACATTGATGGTTGGTTAATTACCGGTTGCCATTCAGCTGTTCATTCAGTACAACTTATAGATTTAAGGTCAGTCCAGCAACCTAAAAATTTTTGGGATCCTACATATAATATGAGACATAAAAGGCATTCAAATCTGCTGAACTGCCATGCCAGTTAAATGTGTCAAAGGTGTATTGCAAGCACTCTAAAACCCTCATGTGAATTTCCGAGGGTAGCTGTAATTATCCTTTTAAAAATGCAATAACATTAAATGTAATGGGAGCTGCCGCTAATGCTCTAAATCTGCATTTTGCCTTGAAGAGCGGAGTACAAAAACATGTCAAGTCAATACTTAATAATGGAAAATGTCTCATTTATTCATACTGTCAAAATGAAATTAACATGTTTTCTGCTCACTTAGCGGTTGTTAATATTTAAGTGATCTAAAGACCATTGGTGACACCAGCTAAACTCTCACCTGACCCTGGTGACACACGACTCCGATTTCAAAAACATAGCGCTAGAACTGAATTCCCATTATTATGCTTTTATATCAGCTTGTGTTACTCACTTAGAATCAAAATGGTGACCCTTTTTAAGCCTTTTTTGCATTATTCTGTTCAACAAAGAAAATTGGCAGAGAAAAACCGGCTCTGTAAAATGGATAATGAATAGGAAATATGTGGTTTCAAGAATTCTAGAAACTTCATTTACATTATGAAAGGGGAAAATCCTGCATATCCCCAAAATTAGTCCCTCCACCAAAGTGGGGGCAAAATATGACGTAGGGTGCAACACCTGAAATAAAAGCTCAAAAATAGGGAGAACATGTAAACTTGCATGATCTAAGTTTTTCTGGGTTCAATTCATATAATTATGTTTGAGTCAGATGGAAATTAGGTAAACCCTGAAAATTCAAAATTTTTGCCATTATGCTGGTAGACACATTTCTTATCCATAAGCTGTTGTTTCCCCATTCACGTGATAACTATTTATTTCCGTTCCTCTGCATAACAAATCACATTGACTATGATGGGATCCTTTAGGTTTCCATTTGGGAAAACATTTTTTTTTGCAGAGAAAAAAAGTCCTGCATGCAGTCTGCATACAATTTTTGACAAACTCTGTGATGGAAGCCCCAAATGTTGCCTCCGATTCACTTGTGTAACCTTAAACAGTTAAATTAGAGATGAGTGAATGGCTTCTTAATAAATCAAATTTGTTACTAAATTTTCAAACTTGTTTTAGGATTCATTTCGAATGGAACAAAATGGGGTCTGCTATTTTATAGTTCAGAAGATAGAGAAGAAGGTATCTTCCACCAAAAAGGGATCAATTTTGAACAGTATTTTTTTACAACCAGCTACTATCCTTTTCCTTTTACCCATAGCTAAATAGGTTGCTGTCACTTTGACATTATTAATGCTGTTTGGTGTTAAAGAGCTTGAGGTTGGATACAGACCTAGAAGACCTCATACATGACTTTTCAGGAACCCTTTCGATTTGGTTTGAATTTTTTCGAACCAAATAGTCAAACCATATTATCCAGGAATTAACCACATAACCATAATATGACTGTCGTCTCGATCGAATTGGAAATTTCTTTGGGGAAATTGGCTCATCTCTAGTTTAAATACTTTTTGTTCACATTTGCTTTCACAAGCTTCTTCTGCATTCCCTTGTATTTTTCACGGCGAGGATAGTGCACTCTTCAGCATTATTGGCCCAAGTTATAGGTGATGTGCGGTACATGTACACAGAATTATATAAACTTGGTGAATATAATGACTTTTAGAAAACCTTCACACAGTTACTACTGGAAAACACCAGTTGCCAGAATTTTGGCATAAAAAAAACAAACAAAAAACATAAGCTTTATTAAATTAGACTACATGCCCACATCAAGGAAACATGCTAACAATATGACTCATATGCTTGCTTATTAATAATTAATTTCATATTAACCCAAAGATTGTTGCAGACTTCTTATAATCCATAATCAGTGACTATCAGCCACTTACTGTCAGTGGCCAGATGACGCTTTGTCTTGCCAGAGGCTGAAAGCTCTTTGGCCCACAGATTCTCAGGTGCATTACCCCTCTTCTAATATATCGTATTACCCTAGATAGTACACTTAGCTTGGTCAATAAAATATGAGGTTATGGAAACTGCCTCCAGCTAACTATGAGCAGCATCTCGTCTGCATCCTTCATAAACGATGTCAGATGCACTTCTCCATAGTCATATGTCATATTAGGCCTTTCAGTCTCACAATTTCAGACTTCAGCTCATCCATCAATTGTAGCTTTAGCAAAGCAACAAGCTCAATTGAAAAAAAAGATAAGCCGAGAACAAATTATATCTCACAATTTACACATTTATAGGGGGAATGGTGGATTTAAAAATGTATATATTTATATTTTACATGTATTTCAAAGTGATAGCATAGACTTTTTTGGGTAAAACATCTTAAGAACATGCAGCACTCCTCAACAAGTCACATAAATGTAATTCATGGCCAAAATATCAGAAACCATAAGGAGCCTGATTCCATGACATTCATAAAACATGATATTCATAAAATCAAGCCATACCACAATAAGATCTTTTATTCTGCAATTATTTTTGTGGGCCTGTCACCTCTACCAACATGTCTGTTTTAGTAAATATCTGTATCCAGCATGAAATAATTCTGCAGCATATTTTCTTATAACGCTGCATAAATTCGTAACAGGGTGTTACCATTACCGTTGTATTGGGAAAATTGGCTTCTACCTCACAGTTTTTTTTTTTGCCTTCCTCTGGATCAACTTGCAGGATGATAGGCCGAACTGGATGGACAAATGTCTTTTTTCGGCCTTATATACTATGTTACTATGTTACTCCGAAGTTTTGCTGTATAATTGCCTGGAAATGCATAGCCAGTTATACCAAATCATTATGTATCATCTGCCCTTTAGACAAATTTGGTGGAATTTCCATCACTTTTGGCAAAAACAGCACTAATCGGGAATACATGCACACTGATGATTCTGATAAAGATCCCTTCACTGGGCTGGCTGAGCATACAATCATTGGGAATGAACCATTTGTTCAGAATAATTGCCTGATCTTGAGGTAAAAGCTGTATTTTCAAGCAGCAATCATCTCCTCTTTACGGGGATGAGTGATTGCTGTTACGATCGCTCATCTCAATACTTTATCATTGCTTCTGGACAGCAGATCACAGCGGCTGATCGACTGATCAGGCCAATTATCGGGAACGAGCTTTTGTAAAAATGGATAATTGACACCATCGTGAAAAGTGTGTCCATATGTGATAAATTGTGATATGGGATTGTGAACTTCTAAGGATAATTTTTGTTGCAGGATGGGGAACTTGAGCTGGAGCCCTTAGAGTCAGGAGAATATAACTTTTGACACCTGGATTCAGCTTGGACAAGTTATGGCAGGTTCACATGGCCAGATAGTTGGGAAGATTATCGGATATGAACGTTCCTAAGAAAGCTCATTCCCGACAATCTGCTCGTTCATCCAGTTAAACAGTCTTTCCTTCAGGCAAGTAAATTATTGTTTCTGGCCAGCAGATCATGATGTCTAAACAGCACTCTGCTGCCCAGAAACAATGCAGCTGTGCGAGAATGAGTGATCACAATACCGATCCCTTGTCCTCATACTGTGGAGGAGATCACTACATGTAAACTCAGCGCTTCACGGCACTGAACGAGCAGCCAGTTGTCGTGAAGGAACGCTTCCTTCCCAATAATGTCGCCATGGCTGGAAGCACAAAAGCAAAAACAAACTCAATACAACAGCACTTTGAAAGCACAAATTATAAGCTTTGCTTATCTTATAGTTCCAACCACCCTGCAATCCAGCAGTGGTGGCCGTGCTTGCACATTATAGGAAAAAGCATCAGCCTATTTGCACTCCCACGTTCTTGGCCATTAGTGAGGTTGGCGCCTTCTCCTATAATGTGCAAGCATGGCCAACACTGCTGGATTGTAGGATGGTTGTAACCATGGAAACAAGAAGTGTATAATGTGATGGAAAAATGTATCAAGCCAGTAGAGGACGCAATATGGACAATCACAATACATTAGTAAGTGCCTTGTATTAATTTTGTCTACATGATGAATGCCATTTGCTGAAGTGAGACAGCAACTTTAAGTAAGCGAAAAAAGAAAACAAAAATGATGGTAGTGTTCCTGAAATAAAAAGCTTCGCCACGAATATACTAATGTCCTTGAGTTAATCACAGTTACCCAGTAAATGGGCAACGTAATGTATCAAACAATGCAAACATAAGTCTCATTCCTATACTTACATACCCTCATATCTCAGTGCAAAAAATACAAATAAAATAAAAACAACATTAAGGCATTGAGAAGAACATAAAGAATATGTATACGTATATATCAGCCTGAAATTGTTGAGGATTTAAACTGAAATGCTTTCTTCTCCACCTGTCAAGAGAGAAAGCTTTTTAAAATCATTATCTTGGGAAAGTTTTCTCTGATATCTGCTTACGGAATTAATTCGAGGTTTTGCATTCATTTGCTAGTTGCTTTTCATACGATGTTCTATTTTATGTTTCATTTCAGCCTAGCTAGTAAAAGGAAATACTTATCATAGAGTAGGGCTTATTTGGCACAAAATGCATTTACAAGCAACTGAGGCATTGTTAAGCCCATGCAAAAAAATAGAGCTGTTTTCCAGAAGAGTTCTATACTTTCTGCATACGGAATAGAAAATCCATTTTCTTGCTTTATATAAGCTATTATCTGCTCAGTTTTATGCTTCGTTTGGGGGAACTTGAAGGCATAAAACCATATATGAGAAATACAGACACAAAGAGAATTTTATATGATAAATATGTAACTATATGTGACATGGAAGTTAATCATATATCAGCTTCGAGCAGTTGTGTGTATATACAGCATTGTTTTATGTCATATGCTACAAGGGATGAGGTGGGCCTTATGTAGGAGTTTTACAGATGTGTGTTGGGATTTGTAAAGTTGGAAGCATAGACTATGGGCCCATACTGTGCCTCTATTATTATTATTATTATTATCATCATTATTATTATTAGTATTATTATGTTCTAGAGATGTGCACATTTTCTAAAAAAAAAAGTTTGGTCCATTAGATTTGGGTATATTAAGAAAAAATTCTACCCAATTCAAAAGTTCTTTAAATGCCTATAATCTTAGCAACTAGATGAGAATATGGAACCTCAAAGAGGGCAAGTATAGGCAACACAGAATGCCTACAGGCTTCAATCTGCATCTCAAGGAAATTACTGTGTCTCCATACAGGGTGCACATGACTTTTACACCTTAGATGATATCCTCATTTCAAATACCCTACTATAGCCTGATTAGCCAGAAATAGTTTGACAAAAATCCAGTATGGTATTTAATGCTGGAAGACTGCAAGGCATTAAAGAAAAGAAATGGACAGTGGGGACAATCATGGATTTCATTGCTCCTGAAAAGTCTACAAGCTCCACCATTCCAACAGGAATATATCTAGGGAATATTCTGATCAGATCAAGTTCAAGGCCATGTACCACAGAAAAAGGAACCCATCCCTGTAATATAAGAAAATGCAAAACCTGTTCCAATATAAAGACAACAGATAAGATCTGGATCCTCAACACGCAGCAAGACTATAAGATCCCTGGGACATTCACGTGTGCTACATCTAATGTTGTTTATCTGATTCTCTGCACTAAATGTCCTATTGGAGGCCTCTATGTTGGAGAAACAGGAATGAAACTCAATGGAAGAATGAGGTCCCACTGCCACACAATTAAAGGGAAGAAGCTACACTTTCCTGTGGCTAAACATTTCTTTAGCACAGGTCACAATGAAGAACACATGAAAGTTCTCATATTAAAAGGTAACTTCAAATCCCAAAGAGCTAGAAGAATTTGGGAATACAAATTTATAATACTGCTTGACACTTTGAATACTGGACTGAATTTGTCCCCGGGATGTATGACACACTACAAGATCTAAAGAGTCTTCTATAGACATAGTCAGGGCACCAGGTCTCTGAGATAACATCAATTTGGAGACCAAAAAACTTTCACACCCCTTATCTGTAAGATAATTAAGGACTCATTCTCAAGATCTTTGATACGTTCTGTTATTTTTCAAATGTCCATTCATTTCCTCATGTCTCTGTTCTTATTGTATATATATTGCTGTTTCTTCATATATTCTTGTAGCATGCCTGATGAAGAGACTGGTAGCAATCCCCTTTTTAACTAAGACATTTAATGCTTATCCACAGGATATTCAATGAATGTCTGATAGATGCAATTCCAACCTCTGGTAACCTGACCCATCTCCGAAACTGGTGTTCCTTGACCCCTATCTTGCCTTTCCATAAAGAGACTCAATAGAAATGCAGCTGTACATTTAATTCCAAGAGAGTTAGTTGAGCCAGTGAGCTTGGTGGTTTCTGAATCTCCTTTAGAAGTTAGTAGTGTGAGCCATGTTGGTGAATGGCCACGTGACCTTACCATTCAATCAAGTGAAGAGTAGTTACCACAGTGTATGGGGCAATATTTTCCAAAGAGATACAGGATGCTATGGTGCATCTATTACACATTTATGGTGTATTCTGTGAATATTTCAGGAATGTCTAAGATGGGAAGTTTAGTCCTTTAAAGGGGTTCTCCAAGAGTTTTTTTTTTTATTGATGACCTATCCTCTGGATAAGTCATCAGTTTATGATCGGTGGGGATAAGACACCCAGGAACTCCCACTGATCAGCTGTTTAAGAAGGCACCAGTGCTGGTCTTTTTTCTGCTCACCAACCACAGCGCTGTACACTGTAGAGTGGCTGTGCTTAGTATCACACTCAGCCCTATTCACTTAATCGGGGCAGAGCTGCGCCTAGGCCATGTGACCGATAAACGTGACGTCACACGGCCTAGGCAAAGCTGGAGAAGGCTGCAGTGCTACTATGAACATTGGTGCCTTCTCAAATAGCTGATTGTCAGAGGTCTCAGGTGTCGAAGCCCCATCAATCAGATACCGATGACCTATCCAGAGGATAGATCATCACTAAAAAAACCTCTCAGAAAACCCCTTTAAATGACAACCAGTTACAGTTCATTGTTCCCCATCATTTTCTGCATAAATGCGTTTTCTAACATCAGTCATATCAGAATGTAATATCATAGGCTGCACCCTATATCATGTGAAGTAACATCTGAGTTCAGCATGGCTCTTTTTAACATTCCGCAAGGTGATCGAGGAACGTCATTGACCAAATGACTCCATTTACAATGCGGCCTCAGTTCAAGGCTGTATGACATATGCAGATTTTAATCTTGTAATATCGTTCGCAGAGCAGACTCTGAGCTGAGAATTATACACTTCAATGTGACTCCGCATGTAAACATCATGCCTACTGGGAGTAATTACAATGATATATTTCACCCATTGTCACTTAATGATAGTGGATCAGTGGATTTCAGAAATATATTCTTATTTATCGCATTTTTTCCCCTAGCCATGGCATATATTTGGAATTAGAAAACGTCTAATTAGAACTATTAGTCTAATAAAATGTGTTTTAGGAGACAGTTTATTTGAAAAGTACAAAAAAATAATTACAGAGCATGTAATTACTTCAGACACAGATGTTTGTGTTATCCGCCATTAATCCTTTAGTTATCCGCTGCTTAACACCAGAAAAAATCTATCAATAACTGACTTCTGACTTGTGAAAAGCCATGTTAAAAATTCAGTGTAAAATTAGTCAATCATCAGATGACGGAAGCGAGGATATTGTGCTAGTCACTACAGAGGACGGCTTACATATAGCAATGTGTGATTGTCTGTTGATATAACACTATATTATTCAGCGTGATAAACAAATGACTAATCTGCCGTTGTATATTACCGTCATACGGAAACTATTATTTAAAGGGGAATGTATCACTTATATTTTGTTAAAGGGAACCTGTCACATTGAATCGAAGTATCCGAAGTGGACTTTGATCTGAATTTCAGGAAAAATTTGATTCGCTATGAAGCTGAATTTCCTCGTGCTTCATGGTAACAGTCAATTTTCCCTGAAATGGCGGTAAAAAAACATGCTCACCTCAGCCGCAGCCATCTTCATTGTAGACGTCATAACGCACTGCAAGAAATTGAATCGAGATAGCCGCGGCAGCCTCTTTGCGGTCAAATGGATAAGGTCCGTTTTTTTTAGATACCGGATTAACCCCTGAAAGCCCTCACTATTATTCTCAGATTCTGCAATTAATGATAAATGTGGCAACTGAGGGGTTCAATGATGGGGGAGCCGCGCAATTTCCGTTTCCCATCATTGAGCTGGCTACTTACAAAGAAATGTGTTGAATCAAATTTTTGATAACTTCCCTCATCTCTAGGCATCACTGTATTTGCAATGTGCAACCCCTTTAATGGAGATCTGTAACAGAACATCCCTCTTTAGACCAGTGTATTAATTCTGTGCACCCACTAAACAACCAATAAAATCCTTTTCGGAGGGTTGTTTAAAAAAGGTATAGATTATTATTAATCATACCTCTACTGATACCATTCTGATTGCTTGAGAAGAATTAGAAAGACAAACTGTTGATATCTAAAGATGAATACATTTTTGAAATTCGGTTTGAATCCAGTTTGCACAAACTGGTTGGCAGATAAGTGCCCTAACTGCTCTGAAAATCTGTTGTGTTCTTTTTTTCAAGCTCCTTATTGCCAGGACAACATCAGTAATGTCAAAGTGACAGCATCACATATGGCTATGGGTAAATGGATGGGTAACAGTGGTAAAACAAAAAAAAACAGCCTGTTTAATAGCACACTGCACTGTCCGATCTTTATTTTTAAATTAAAAAGTGGTCCAAAAATGGTCCCTTTTTGGTTGCAGATGCCTTTTTCTTCTGACCTGTAAAATTGCTAAAGTTTGGGGTTCATTAGAATTTTGCAAGAAATTCATGCCAAATTTGAATCATTTACAATTAATTCTTTCATCTCTCTTGGTATCCTTACCCCATGGTCCTTCTTAACTTATCAATTAGATAACGACTATGTATACCTTTGGAGGCAATTTTTGTTTATGATTGCATTTTACTCATTTTTGGCTAAAAATCATATTTTCTATTGGCCTTTATTAAAAATATTGAGCCATTTTGTCACAAAGAGTTAAGTGTTTTTTCTAACTGTGTAACTGGTACTTTCACTTTGTGCTGTCATCAAATAACCCTTATCTCTAAATTACTGAAAGGTTATAAGCACTTATTTAAGCCACATTCTTATCAGGAAGATAAGGATTGAGATTTGATGAGTGTTTATAATGTGAGAGAGCAGAGACAAGGAGTCCATATGCTCCCCAGATGACGGAAAATATATTAAATCCACAGGCAGTAAGTAGAGCATCTCAGCTATGTAGACAAAAAGGAGTCCATTTTGTTAATAAAGACCAATTGAAAAAAAAAAGATTGTTTTAGCTCAAAATAAGTACAATGCAATAATAAAAATTGCCCAAAGGTGTAAATAGCCTTTAAATGTCCCACAAGCTTAAATTGTGTCCTCATGTACCTCTGTAGTAGGCCTTCCATTCCTTAGGTAAATAGGACTTTCCTTTGACAGACCATATTTAGGCTCAAAAGACAATAAAAACCCTTATATCTTGGATTTGGTGCATTCTTATAAATTTCCCTCTTTTGCTTGTATTATACCAGAGCAAAAATAACCCTGTCCTTGTGTATGTTGCATTTAATCCTTATGAATAATGCATTTTACCAGGCTCCTTTAATTAGGGCTCATTAACTATTCAAGATTATTCAAAATAACAAAGAAGCAAATAAAACAAAATACATAAATGAGAAAAAAAATATAATTGTATATTTATGTACAAACACAGTAACCATTAGAGGATAAGAGAATGTAGTGCTGTGATATTTTTCATCCATGATGGTCCTGATATCCTAATGCTCTGGCACAGGGACCCTGGAGATTAATTTAAAGTGTTGGAGACAACACATTAAGGCTTAGGATTCAGAATGATCTTAGCGTCCAAACCGTCTAGAGAACAATAACCTCAACGTTCTCAGGACAAACACCACACAGCCATATTCTCATCAATCTTCACGTTGGCCGCAAAATGGCCACCTCCACTGCAGTAGATGGCAGGTATATCATAAAGCTGTAAGACTTCACATGACTGGTCTCGGGGTCTTGTCTATTACCGTTACATTGACAAGAACGCTATTGTCTTTCAGCCTCCTCTTTGTGGACGACAGCTTTTCATGAACCGAAGCATTACTGTGCCGGTATCGCTGTTTAAGTCATTATAGACTGAAAGCCATGGACAGTTTTTACAAGCTAATAACAGGCGCTATCAACAAGAAAATGCTAGAATGGTAAAAACGGCCTATTAAACGACCTGGCTTCTATTCCACATGAATTATGTCTCACTTTCAAAGCTATCAAGCCTTGTGCACTGAAGAGAAAATGGAGAATAACTGTTTACATGCTGTTTAGGGAATTATTGCAGCCAAACATGTTATTTTCACGCACAATCAGTGTACAGTTTATCTGTCATTATTTGCCCAGGGCCACAAAAAAAACGTAAGTATGTGCTTTGCTGATATCAAGCAACTTCAGCGCCTGTGTGGCTTTCATTGTGTAGGTAGTAGCTCCTGTGAATGCAAGCTCTGTGAACAAAGCATACCTTCTATTAGTGCGCCTGGAGATGACTTATTCTGGAGAAACATATTAAATTTAATAAATTATGTTAATAGTAATAGAAACGGTGAGCTAATATCAGTGGTTTTACCGCTTGGACCAGCCTGTTACTTATACTCTTATTTACCTCATGCAAAAGTCCAACAGGATTTTGTCTATTAAAAAGCATAAAATGCCTTTGAAAAATTGCAAGGCTATTGTTCTAACTTCTGACAGAGCCACCGTGTGAATGGCAAAGGAAGGCAGCCTCTTTAATCAAGCTGCTAGGGGTAGAATTGACAAATGGGCTCTAAGCTGGAGGGTCCACAGACTTCCCTCATCACAGTAACAGGGAGTGTAGTTGTTCTGCCCATTACATTTACAAAGGGCCAGCCTTACCATGGCCAATCCATGCAACTGGGAGACAGTAACAGGTCACAGTGATCACAGTAGCGAATGTCCCCTAAGCCAGGTGGGGCCCACAGACTTTCCCTATTGCTTTTGATGCTCTCCAAAAGAGAAACAATATAAAATATTGTAATTTGATACCTTTTAATGGCTAACTAAAATACATGATCTTATAAGGCAAGCTTTCGAGACTCTGAGGTCCCTGCTGTAACAGGGAGTCTAGCTGTGTCACTGGGCCCCAAAAATCTGCCCAGCAATGAATTTGACAAGAAGACAAACTCCATGACTCACACTACTGGAAATTGCTCTTACAAGGGTTATTCTGACCCTGACTGGGTTCCTGAAAGGCTTCTCCATCCTTATCACTGTAACAGTCAAGTTGTGTTACTGGGCCCCAAAACTTTGCCCTGCAATGTGCCTAACAGGAAGACAAACCCCATTGCTCAGAATACTACCAACTGTATTCACATGGGTCATTATTACTGTGACGTAGCAAGCTGAAGGGCCAATTCATGCAACTTTGAGATGGCAAGCCACCGTTACAGTGATTGCAGTAGTGGATGTTTCCTAAGCTGGGGTTTCGGGGGGCACAGGCCTCCCTCTTTACAGTAACAAGAAGTCTAGTTTCATTGCCGGATCCCTAAACTTTGTTAGAAAATGCACTTAACAAGACATAGAACTCCATTAATCAAAATACTGCCGATTGTATTCACATGGGTCATCTTTACTGTGACTGGGATCCTGAAGGGCCGATCCATGCAACTTCGAGATGGTAAGCCACTGTCACAGTGATCACCATAGTGAATGTTTCTGATACCAGGGGGCGGGGTGGGGGAAGGATTGCACAGGCCTTCCTAATTAAACTAACAGGGAATCTATTTGTATTGTAAAGAAGGAGAAAGCTCCATTACTTAGGCTATTGCTCATAATACTCACAAGAAACAACCTTACTGTGAACAGGTTCCTGAGCCACCAATGCAATTAACTTTGAGATGGAAAGTCTCAGTTACATTGACAAATGGTCCCTAAGCTGGGGGGCCCACAGACTTCCCTACTCACAGTAACGGTGGGTCTCCTTACATTGCTGGGCCCGGAAACTCTACCCAGCAAAGCAACTAACAAGAAGACAAACTCCACTACTCACACTACTGCCTATTATACTCACAAGGGTCATCCTTACTGACCGGGTTCCTGAATAATCTCTCCACACAACTTCAAGAGGGTAAGTATATAAGAATCTTTCTATCACAGGCAAGATATGAG
Source organism: Bufo bufo (assembly GCF_905171765.1). Taxonomy (NCBI): domain Eukaryota; kingdom Metazoa; phylum Chordata; class Amphibia; order Anura; family Bufonidae; genus Bufo; species Bufo bufo. The sequence goes on along the minus strand of NC_053392.1, from coordinate 560,642,836 downwards.
TAATTAAGGTGAGTTTTTGAGATTTATTTTAATTAGACATTATACTGTGGGGCATGCTTATTTGTACACTGTATGACAGTATAGTGGGAGGGGATCACCAACAGAAAGTACAGTATGCACCTTATACCATTCATTGTATGGCCAGACCTGGCACTCACTATCCAGCCAGTCAAAATATACCTATAAAGTAAATCCGACATTGATATATTTCCAAAAGTAACCAGCAAATAATTGAGCTGTTCCCTGTAAAACCTCCTCTAATAATGACTGCAATCACGAAATATCAATATTAAAAACACATTTTTCCCACGCAGATTTCATATCGCCATCATTTGGTCAGTGCATTTCATCCCCCCCTCCTGCCCATGTTCTTTTTATGCTGTTTTTAGATGTTAAGGTTATATAGGTCATTCTGGCAAGAGAAATAGAAGGTTAGGTATATTACAAGTAATGTGCTGAGATTCCTATGAAGAAGATTGCTGGACGCAAATTGCCTTTCTATCCTAGGGCGCTCCATGCCGCTCGCACATGTAATTGTACATACTTTCCCCTTCCCTTGTCTAAGATTGCTTGTGCTACTAAAGAGAAAAGGGAAAAAAAAATATGTTGTACTGTACTTGCTGTGTTCCGCTGCGCTCGATCGATAAAGGCTCATTGCACTTTTCCGAGGCCGGCTTATAAAATATGCAAAGCAAATGGAACTTGTACATACATTTTTCAATTTCCCCAAATTGTAATTACACCATTTAAGTCATTTACAGTTGATTACCTAGTAAAGACACCGTAAACAAAGGGATGAAGTATACCAACAAACAGATCAGCTAATAACTGATAAGTGCGAATTGCATGACGCCTGAAGAGTAGCGCAGCAGCTTTATGAGGAACCGTGCTTTAGTTTCGCTAATCAGGTCTGTATCTTCGTCTTCTTACATGATCGTCTTTTTTTTCACGGAATGAGGATTTTTTTTTTTTTTATAGCCTGCTAATTCACTTGCAAAATGTACTTTTCTTAGCCTGCTAATAAGAAACCACTGAAACCAGGGAAAACTTTATTACCGCCACTATATCAATTTTACGCCAACAGGTTTAAAAACCTGATCCTATCTTCACCGTGTTACAAATATTGATTGTTCTCTAAGGGAGACGAATTTTCATGAGTTCAGAATCAAAGAAATTAGATTGGTTCTGCAATGTCATCATGTCCAAGGCTCGATTGCTCTGTCTAATTGTTACCTTTTGATTCATTCTGCTATGCCGAGTGCTCCTGCTGCAGTTTTTTTTAGTATCATTTTGAATTACACGCAGCAAATGGACTATGAATAAGTGAAAACCAGATAGGAGCAATCATCAACATCAGGAAAGGAATGTGCACTACCTTAACAGATATTATACAAACTATATTGCCTAACGTCAATGAGGGATTCAAATTTAAAGTGACCCTCAGGTCACGTTAAAAATCACGTTAACTGGGGAATGAACATAAAACTTACCTGGTGCCCTTCCTTTTCATTTATTTAGCTGCCGATCCGCACATTCCTGGGCTCCTCTTCGGTCATCCAAGATGGCCACACCGCTTCTCAGACTGTCTGATGCATCGGTGGCCCCAATACACCTTCCACTTGTCCAGATCTGCTCTTGGATAGGCCTGTTCTGTTCATATGAGCAGTATTGGCAAATCCAAGGGCAGAAGGAAGTGTCTTGGGCTCACTAATGCATAGTATGCTTCAGCTAGTCGAAGTAGTGGAGCAGCCATCTTGGATGGTGGAAGAGGAGCCTGGGAATTGATGGAGTTGAGTTAAAGGGTTTGTCTCAGATTAGTTTAAAGGTTCTCCTTTAGAAATAGCGTCACTCCTGCCTACAGGCTGTCTCCGGTATTACTTGAATGGGGCTGAACTTTAATACTGGAGATGTCTCAGGTACAGCTGCATTAAAGGGGTTCTCCAGGAATTAAGAAAATGAAAATACATAAATATTACTTTATTATAAATATATTCCCAAATACCTTTCATTAGTTATAATGGCTTTTTTTGTCTAGTAGCAATGATTAGGAGAAACAAAATGGCTGCTGTCCTATTAGTGCACACAAAGCCTGTACTAATCACACAGCAGGACAAGTGACTTCACAACACTGAGGTAAAGAGCTGCCTCATCCTTCTCTCTGATCAACTTCTCAGGGATTGTGATCCTGAATACAGTTTAATACGATCTTAATCTGTAGGAATGGAGTTCATGAGGAGACAAGAAGTACAGAGAGGACGGACAGGACAGATTGTGGTAATGTGGGGCTGTGGACTAATTGTACACTGCAATTGCTTACAATACTTATTCTATATGCCAGGGAAGCTCCCGGAGTATACAGATATGTCCATCCTTACTCTTCCTCTGGGCTAGACATGTCCTGATATGTGTGTCATGAGATGACCAGCTTTTCAAGACAACATCATTTTGTCACTAAATGTCTATCCCATATGTCTATATGTGCGGTCTTCCAGTGGTTGTGCTGTGAACTGCAGCCTGTCAGGGATTTTGCTAGCTTGTCCTGATATTCTATTGAATTGGCTTCATGAAAATTTTGATTCCTTAAACAAATTCAAGCTAAGATAAGGGTGGACACATCTTAATATTAAATATATCCATGGGCCTCCATTCACATGCCTCCATCAGGCCTAAAGAAACCAAACTTTTTGGAAAATGTATAGCGAATTTGATTTGTTAGAATTGATTCACTCATCTCTACCAATGGACATCAGACAGCTATATGCCAAAGGGGCACATGGTTGGCATTGGATATGCTCAGCACATGCATACACTGGAAGCAATATTAGTACATGATGTGAACATGGCCTCAGCCTGAGCTGTGGTTCTCTTCTCTGGCTCTATAGAGATGTGTTGAAAAGGGCCCTATGGACCTAATAGGATATGTAGAAGGGTATTGTGGGACATCCTTCTGATGCTCTGCAGAAGATCAGAGAGCTCCATCTCATTGCTGAGGACTTTCCCCTCGGTGTTGGGACATTGATGCTTGTATTCTCTTTTGCAATTAACTACATTTTCCTATTGCAAAGGTCTGGAGATGTGGCTCATAGGATGGCAGGTGCCTTATAAATCTGACTGCTAGCAAGAATGTGGAAAGAAAAATAGCTTCTCAGCTCATTGCCATTTGCATTTACTTATTGGAAAAAGTGTCATTCGGTGTGACAAAGTTACCCCTGTGACATGGCCTCCAAACTTTAAATCAGTTGGAAAAGAAAACCTAGGTGGTCACATTTATCTCACCGGACTACCGGCTATCAATAACAAAATGCAGGTATCGTACAAGCAGCAACAGCAGTTTATTATTAGAGACATCAACTAATCTATGTGTGTATCTAAGAAATTCTCACAGTGATAGATAGATAGATAGATAGATAGATAGATAGATAGATAGATAGATATTAGATAGATATTAGATAGATAGATAGATAGATAGATAGATAGATATGTAGATAGATATTAGATAGGTAGATATATAGATATTAGATAGGTAGATAGATAGATAGATAGATAGATAGATAGATGATAGGTAGATAGATAGATAGATAGATGATAGGTAGATAGATAGATAGATAGATAGATAGATAGATAGATAGATAGATGATAGGTAGATAGATAGATAGATAGATAGAGAGATATTAGATAGATATTAGATAGATAGATAGATAGATAGATAGATAGATAGATAGATAGATATGTAGATAGATATTAGATAGGTAGATAGATAGATATTAGATAGGTAGATATATAGATATTAGATAGGTAGATAGATAGATAGATAGATAGATAGATAGATAGATAGATAGATGATAGGTAGATAGATAGATAGATAGATAGATAGATAGATAGAGAGATATTAGATAGATATTAGATAGATAGATAGATAGATAGATAGATAGATAGATAGATAGATAGATATGTAGATAGATATTAGATAGGTAGATATATAGATATTAGATAGGTAGATAGATAGATAGATAGATAGATAGATAGATAGATAGATAGATAGATGATAGGTAGATAGATAGATAGATAGATAGATAGATAGATAGATAGATAGAGAGATATTAGATAGATAGATAGATAGATAGATAGATAGAGAGATATTAGATAGGTAGATAGATACGGATGGAGTAGAGTTAACACTCCTGTTTTCTGAGATTTCTGAGCTGTGTTATCTAATCTAAGCAAACACCTTCAATTGCTTTTCAATGGCTTTTGTCTCGAGATAACGCGATGAGTTAAGAAATTTGAGTTAAGAGCTGGAGTGCTAACCCTGCTACATCTGTAGATAGATAGATAGATAGATAGATAGATATTGGCTAGCTGGAAAACAGCAAATCAAGCTGACATATACAATATGTAGAAATTACACAGTCCTACGCCCAGCTCTCAAATAAGTCACAATCACATAGCGTAAAAACACAGCAAATTTGGTGCCCAGCTCATCAGATAAGCCTAATGAATCCAATACGACAAGGAGGACAGATTGCTAATAAAGTAAATACAATAAGTGGACAGGAGAAAGACAGACTCCGAGCAGCAGCAAGTCACATAGGATCCACTGCCGACATCAGGGAAGCAGCGTAGAGGACACCGCACTGAAAAGCTTTTGTCTTCTCTTCATGTGATTCTTTCTATTTGAAGCTAACTGTATGACATTTAAAATCTAGAACTATCTGACCTATCTGTGGTTACCACCTTGCATGACCTATCTGCCTTGGTAAAGAGCTGATATCCTCATGATATAGCAAATCTGGAGCCTGGTGTCAGCAGTTAGGGGGTCCCTGCACTGACACCATCACAATGTGTAGAGGACATACCCCTTTGACAAGTTGAATGAAATCATCTAAGAGGAATAAGAGAGATACAGTACATTGCAGAGAACTAAGAACAGATGCTCCAGAATTGTTATCTTCTTGAGAAGAATACAAGTATTTACTAAGACAGACATGTGCAGAGAAATAGACTTTCTGTATCAGTCCCCTACTGCGTTCAAGATCTCTGCTTGCAGTCATGCAACAGGAGACTTTGTTGTTTATCTCCACTGGATGAAAATCTGTCCTGGTCATGTGGTAAACTCTCACAGATCAATGATCATTGGTAGGACAGATTTACTAATCAACAAGATCAGAGATCAGCAACCTCCGGCACTCCAGCTGTTCTGAAACTACAACCCCTGGAATTCACCTTTTACTTCAATGGGAGTTATAAGAACAGCCAAATACATGTGCAGGGTGGAAGTTGTAGTTTCACAGCAGCTGAAGGTTGTAGAGGCTGCCTGGATCTGCACCAGGTTTATCAGGCTGGATGATAAATGTGCTGCAGGGATGGACACTTTTGACTAAGTCCTAACCAACTATTGGTTGGCTTACCTTAAAGGAAATGTGTCACCAAAAAAATGATCTGCCAGTTAAAACCAGATAGTAACAAATCTCCCTTTTTCTAATCTGTTTTTTTAAATTTTCTGATTACATATTTTTTTATTTAATTTCTGAACATGATTATGGGGGTGGCCATCTTGCAAACTACAGATTGGTGTGGTATTAAAAAGCAGGAAGTGCTCAACCCTATATGCAGCGGTGCATCTATACCGGGGGGGGGGGGGGGTCAGATCCTGCACTTGTGGTCCGCTGCTAATCGCAATGCATACAATGGAGGATGCCTGCAGTGGACCACAAGTACCACAATGGACATCCTACACAGGATAGCAAATGTGTGGATGTGATAAACAGTATATATAATACAACAAAAACAAAGACAGGTGCACTCTGCGGTCTTACTAACCCTCGTACTGGTGTAAAATTGAGAGATTAGCCAACATTTCCTTCTTGGAGGACATGTCTGATACCAGATAGTAACAAATCTCCCTTTTTCTAATCAGTTTTTTATTATTTTCTGATTACATATTTTTTTATTTATTTCCTGAACATGATTATGGGGGGCGGCCGTCTTGCCTGAGCTGTTCTTAAGATAAGAAAATTGCTATACTGCAGCCCTATGGTCCATAGACACAACGAACAGAAGGGGACCTCACTGACTTCTATGGGAGAGTTTTCTGGGCATGCTCTGTGACCTTTGCAGAGGTCAGTGTATAAGGAAAGAATAGATCGGCTCTGACAATCACCTATTGTGAATGGTGTATACTGTTTTATCAATACACAGAGGTAGTTTCATTACAGACAGGATTAGGATTAGAATGAGTTAACTGCAGTAAAGTAATCTGCACAGACCAAGAAGTGGCAATTATTATTAGGCTTAGTGGCCAGTGGGAAAACTGCAGGATGTTTATTTAAATATAGATATTGATATGGAAAATTAAAATGAACACCATCAACGTTTCTTTAAAAATATGTTACACATAAAAACGTGATCTAAGCAATAGATCATTTTCTGATGACACATTCCCTTTAAGGCAGAATTTTTCACCAGAGATGTTGTGCACCTTAGGCCATCCCATTAATACCACACCCTCGTTCAGTTAAGCCATGCCCCCTTTCCCTAGCTCCACTTTTTGGAGCTACTTACAGCAAAATCTAGGAGCATTCACATTGGTGAAGGTGGGTCAATCTGTTAAAAAAATAATAATATGTCAGCCTCTGAAGGTAAATGATGAAAGTTCCTACTAAGGGGGTTATCCCATAAATAATGTAAAAAATAAAAATCAGACATCATATAGTACATGACAATCTCTTTCTAACAAACTTAGGAACAGCCCTGTACCTCACATGGATCCAGAGATCTCTTTTATTGCTCTGCTAGATTTATATCAAGGTGACAGCTCAGGGGGCGTGTCTCAGCTCTGCCTATCGCAGCTCAGGAGGCGGTTAAAGGATGAAACTGAGCATGTGCGGCCTTCTCAGTCAGCAGGACAAAGAAATTAGTTAAAAAAAACAAACAGCAGGTGGCGCTATACAGATACATTTTATTGAATAACTCAGTGGCTGTGCTAAATATTTAATGACATGCAATTGAAAAAGTATTCAGAGCCAGGTGCTGGTTTTAAAACGGCAAAAATATTTTTCGTGGGACAACCCCTTTAAGTGACAGTAAGCAGAGATCTCAAAAACCACGAAGTCATGTGTATCAGAAAATGATATAATAGTAAATCTGCTTTCTTGGCTGAAATTATAACAAGGGGTGAAATTACTATATGTCATGCTATAGATAAGGGGGATATTATTATTACAAACTCATATTAAGATATTTTAAGCAAGCTAGAGACACGAACCAGTATAGCAGGTCTTGTCTGGGAGACAATCGACTCTACGGCATGCTTGTCTTCCCATGAGTGAGACTGGCACCAAATGAAACTTGACAGGCCAGACTTGCTCCGCGTTTACTGGTGCAGATAAGCAACAATGGATTGTTGCTATTTATTTAGCCCTTGTAAATGCACAAGAGTCAATCAATATGGTTGTATATGAAGAGCGTCAGCGCGTCTTGTATAGAGATGTTTATCAGGGACCCGTCAGCCGTGTTCCACTTCTGATTACCGTGTAGCTAGTCCGCAGACAAACATCAGAAGCTCTGCCTACCTGACGGTGACAAGCCAGGCTGACAACAAGTACAATGTTATATAAACCTCAATAAACTTCAATTTATAAATCTGCATATTTAACAGTGCATCCAATTAAGTGCAGTGCTGACTGAGATTAATTTATTATTCATTTTACTCCAACTTATGTTAATACTTTCACGGCAGACATGAAAACTGACTGATACAGCATATTGTGATTCTCAAGCACTAATGTAAAACTTGCTATAATTAAAATTACAGCAAAAAAAATAAAAAATATTTGATATGCTATGGCAAGAGGTTTTTAAGCAATATTCAGATACATTTTATGCACACTGTGCCGGATAGCATACAGTATGTTAGCCTAGGTGCGGGCTCATTGGCGTAACCAGGAATCAAATATGGCGCTTGAGTGGCAAGAGGCACAGAAAGGAAATTAGGTGAGAAATCGCTGAGTTAAGAGATGTACAGCGATAATGAATGATATTCGAAGAACGATATACTGTAGAGCGTTTTTCTACTTCAAAGGAGGTGGATGATTGCTTTGAAAAGTCTCATACTACCGTGCACTGCTCATATTATGCTGTTCTGTAATGCTACATAGCTAAGGAGGATAAGTTGACCATGCCCATGCCCAGGAGGAAGAAAACAAACCATGGACCTAAAAATGGAGAGGCGTGAGTCAGCACAAAGAGCGGGAGTGTCAGGGAGCAGGTAAGTAGTGATGGACGAACATCGTTCGTGAACGCGATCAACTGTTCGCGAAACGCAAGTTCGCGGCGGGCCCCGTTCACTTTAATGGCAGGCGAACCTAAAAAACCTTCAGTTCATATTTGCAGCCACCAAATACTTAGTAGAAGTGCACAAAAAGTCCCACAACATGGACAGTGACATAGCAGAGGGGGATCAATGACAAAAATTCCAACAAAAAATATGTATCTTAATCAGGGTCAATTTCTCTGAAATTCTCTGAAATGTGCGCTGTTGGAGCCTAGAAATTTTTTATTTTAGGCCACGGGAGTACGTTGTTCCAATGTCGTTTCTCACTATCTGCAGCTGAGGTAACACAGCAAAACCGCAAACAAATGCTGCAGTACCCAAATGCACTATATAGAAAGTATATAATTGGTATATAACACCCCTGCTTCAATCAATTTTTTGGGGGGGCAACTGGTATATCACACCAGTAGAAATGATTTGTTCCAATAGCATTTGCCCCTCTGTGTAGCTGCAGTATTGCAGCAGAACCGCACACAACTGCTGCACAATACAAATGCACTATAATATACTTTCTATGTTAGAAAGTATATTATAAGTATATTACACCCCTCAGTAAGTCACACCTATCGATCGCACATCTATACCAGTCCTTAAAAGGACTTTTGTGGCCCTATTAGCTAGCGTTTGGTGTCTCTAACAGTCTGTCCCTGCTCCACACAGCAACCTCTCCCTATACTGGCAAAAGACTGAATGTAAAATGGCGGCCAGATCAGGTTTATTTATAAGGTAGGGGGTATGTCCATGTGCTGAAACGTTTCAATTGGCTGCCCTGTACCACCTGATGGATGTGTCAAGGGTCAAAGTTCTTCATAATTTAAAAGAATATGGCACCGGCGGACATCGCCATATGTTCGCCCGTTCGGCGAATGAGCAAAGTTCGCCACGAAACGACAGGTACGTATGATCCTTTCAGTATGGGAGGCAGGCTGCCGGCAACGGATAGAAAGGATGTACTCCCAAACAATCTCTTTAAGAAGTAGGAAGCGCTAACCGGCGAGTCTTTACAGTATGGGACCCCCCACCAGACTCCAAAACTCATAATTTGCAGGGATTTACATTAGTTAGATACAGATCTAGCAGGTGTTACAAGCTTCTGTATACTGATTTTCATCTGAAAACTATATATCAATCTGCTCAGCTCCTCGTGCTCTACAACACATCCTCTACAAATATGACACATTCAATGCGACAGATTGCCGTGAAGCATGTTTTCTATGTTTTGATGCATGGTTTTGGAGGTTTTTCCATACAAAGCAAAATGTTGTTCCTATAACAAGTACGACCCTGGATGTAATGTCTAATTTTTTTTTCAGATAATGTCGATTTTAAATAAGAGCCGTGCTGAGTGAAGAGGTCACTGAGAAGACTTAGAGAAGAAGACATTAACTACAATATTACTCCATATTAAATCATGTTCACATGTCTACCTTTGTTCATTTATTATCAAAAGACAGTCAGCTATGTTTTACATTTTAATGACCATCTGTTTAAAGAGAGGGCTTGTGTCAGGAGAGAGGAGCTGAAATATAGCATTATTCTGTTGGATAGATAAAGAATCTGACAGGTAATATCACACGGGGCAGAGGTCTAAAGAGGGGAGGAATATTTAGTTGTGTTACAGATGCCGCTAGAGTCCTCTTATTAATACACGTGTACACAATGCAAATCTATTTGCACAATAAACTATAGGTTTTGGCACAACTGTCGTTCAAAAAAATACATGAGTCCTACATACTTGTTTAGAAAAGCTAATTGCTACTGAGTCGTAGAAAATCTTAGGGCTATTCGCCTTCAAAGTAGACAGAGAATGACTATGTAGGAGGTGCGTAGGTATATTCGGAGGGTCTTCATTATATTTTTCATGTGCTGTGTTTTAATATCATTTATGGTAACATTTAATTTCAATCAGAACTTAATATAGCCTATGGGAACTATATACGTTGTACGGCTGTGTTTTCTTTGGAGGAATACTCTAGTGAGTCCATGCCTTTTTATGTGGAAGAAAATCATCACTCCAACGAAATACTTAGAAAACACAAGGACTTTTTACACTTGATTTCTTTGAGACATGCCAGGCGGCTGCCAATTATTTTGTGATAATTGGAAGTATAATTACTAAAGTGCAGCAATAAGACTGCCAAGCAAAGCACGCTGAATATTTTCTTTGAAGGCTTCTGAAGTACGAGAAAACAAGCTTAGTGGCCAAAATGAATTTAAAAAAAAAATTAAATAAAGCACTGGCAATGAGGAGTAACTGATATGAATGATGAGATTTCCATTCATCCAGAAATCTGAATAGCAAATTTCTAAAACAATTCTTTTAACAAATCTGCTTGCAAAAAAGCTGTAAATTCACGACCACTAGGGTTCTCACTTCCATCTAATTTGCAGTCCACTGTCTGTTGTCAGGCAAGATCCATCCCTAGAAATAGAGATGTTGAAGACAGTTCACAGAAAGTGGGGGGTTTCAGAGCTAGCTGAGGTCTTGAGCCTGATAAAAGAACAGCTACTACATGGCTTCTGAATTCAAAGGAGCCTCCTTTGTGTGTGCAAGTCTGATTTCCCCCTCATTACCCATGTTATGAGCTCTGGAGCTGATAACAAACATAGTGATAAGTAAGGGAAAGGAGGTCAGAGCAGTGCAAGTATTTCACATAAGAGAGACACCCTCATGCTTGTGAGAGAAATGCATCTATCTGTGCAGCTCAAGAGGGGAATAATTTGGCTGAAGGGAAACTTAAAAAACACATATTCCTTCACAGTTATGATTGTACAGCTATTTTTTTTTTTTTTTTTTTAAATACTCAAGTATGATTTAAGGACTCAAATTTCTCATTAGACAAATTCACAAGATTCTTGGGACATGTTAGAAAATCCCTCAACAGGCTGGAATTTATATCACAACCACAATGAAACTACACATAGACACCTATGAAATCATTAACTTCTGACGAAGTATTGTGAAATCATGTGTTTTCAGAGCTGTTCATTTCATACTACTCATCTCGGGATAGGTTGAGCAAAGAGGAAACGTAAGAAAGGACTCATTTGTATATGGGCCACAATATGACCTGCAACAGAGTATGCACTGTTTAATGGGCCAAAATTGATCTTTTATTTGCATGGGGCTAGCTTCCTGGCAACTATTATTCCATTTATCCTTGTCAAGACACCTGTACAGAGTAGTTTCCAGTCCTACCAGGTCAACTTTATAAAGAAATAATCCTTTAGTTGTATTTTATAATGTATAGCATAATAAGTGTATATTTATACAGAGGGCAAGGAGAAAATGACTCCTTATTGATGGAGGATGATGATCGGGAGAACATGTAACATCTGAGACCTGGGAGGAGAGGTAGAGTAATTAAAAATTTCTATTTCTAATTTGGGAAAGAAAAACTGCTATATCTATATATGGTTTCTGACAAAAGGCCCACTTGTCGGTTTATTATGAATCAATGATGAACCAATTTGTCAATTAGATATGATCAACTTAATGTCTAAAGCACAAGATCATTGACAGGTACCTGGTAAATAGACTTTCCCAACTGTTTACTATGTAGCAAAGCAAGATTGTAATAATACATTCTAATGATATGTTAATCTTCATTCTCCACATGGAACAGAAGGGCTTGTTATCTGCCAATAAGGCTTAAGTCTTTATCAAATCACAGTTAAAGGGATGATATGTGAATACGAACAATCTTGACAAGTGGATAGCAAATTGGGATTTAAAAGAACATATTGTAACCATCAAACTGGAAAAAAAAAATGTTAATTTGTAAAGCTTTTTACCACTGATCATTTTTTTTCTAGTGCAGTGCAAACTTAAAGGGGTTGTCTTCGCAAATGGCATTTATCATGTAGAGAAGGTTAAGACCAGGCACTTACTAATGTATTGTGATTGTCCATATTGTCTCCTTTCTTGGCTTGCTTCATTTTTCCAACACATTTTGCACTGCTCGCATCCAGGGATTATGACCACCCTGCAATCAAGCAGCAGTGGTCGTGCTTGTACACTATAAGAAAAGGCGCCGGCCTCCCTGCTGGCTGGGACCTCGGGAGATCACATAGGCCCGCATGCGCAGCAGCTCCCGTCCTGGACACCTGGTATCTGCACTGCAGCAGTGGTCCTAACCTCTGGATACGAGCAGTGTATAATGTGATGGAAAAATGAATCCAGCCAGCAAAGGAAGCAATATGGACAATCACCATGCACCATTAAGTGCCTGGTGTTAACTTTCTCTACATGAAAAATGCCATTTGCTGAAGTGAGACATGCCTTAACTAGCCTAACTGTACCCTGTGCAAGTCAGATAATGGCGGTACTAAGGAGATCCCCTGGCGCTGAAAATAAACAGGGTTGTGATATAAATCCCCACCTACATCATAACTAAAGATACTGTAATGGGCTTGAAAGCTCAGGCAGGAGTCAACCCCATTTGATGCCGATTTGGAGCCAATCGTATGCTCCAAATCGGCATTGGTCAATTCTTTCAAAGTCAATCCCTAAATAGTCTATTAAAGATTAAAAATGATATATCCTATATGTGCAATGATAAAAACAAAGTTTACGATGGAGTAAAGAGTGGATGACTGTTCTGTAAGTGGATGACTATTCTGTACAGATGGAAGGTGGAGCTTCAGTATCCACTTGAGGTTGGCCCTAGGTACCCAGTCCCACATTAATATAAAAAAGACAATGTATTAAACCGGTTTTCCAAGTTTGGCAACAAATTGGCCCGGGGAGGGGGAATAAAGCAATAATGACCCCCAGCTAATGATGGACTGCAGGGGATTATGTGTGTATATGGGAAAGCCAAGTAAAGAAAGAGCCATGAGGAGCACCAGTGTAGCAGCACTGGAAAGGCAAGGAATTTAACAGGGAAGTATGTAATGTTTCATTTAATACTTTATCACATTTTCCCCCCAGAGCCAATTTTTTGCCGAACTTAATGACTTTGTGACACAATGACACCAACCAAGATGGATCGTAGATCCTAAGATAATTAAGTCAAAAGACTAAAGTTGATCAATAGACTGAACACTTTCCTGTAATAAAACTGCAGCATTCATCAGAGCTGGGGTAAATGTTCGTCTAGTTTCAGATACCGAAGAAAGCAAAAAAAACAAAAAAAATAAGAATCGTGTTGGACAATAAGAGCTGGTCTTTCAAATGCAAATGATGGAAGGCATAAAGCCAATGCATTCAATTTGTTCCTGCAAACACTCACTTATAAATTGCAAAAATGATCCAGTTCTTAGCTCAGACTATAGTGATTGAAATAGCAACTAAAATGTGTTAGAAAAAAAAAAAGAAAAAAAAAAGAAAAAAAAAAGCAATATCTTCTAACAGCGCAATCCCCGAAACTGGGTCAGGAGGCATAAATATGCAAAGGTTAACTATAAGCTCTGCTTTGCCACCTTGTAAGCCTTGTAAATGACAAGCCATGATAGTGCAAATGAAGCAGAGCAAAGAAGCGAAATGAAGAAAAATTAAGCTGAGGGGCCTCAGTAATAGCATCTGTTTTCGGGTTGAAATGGGAAAAATCCATATAAAAGCTAAAATTTGCAACAAGGGCAGCAATGTAATCAAACAGTCTCAATATCATACTTTCCAGTGGTCTAAAAAAAATATATAATAATAAAATAAGAGCCTACTCGAAGATCATTCAATGAGATTACGGTAAGATCAGCAGACCATAGTAATGTGCCTTTTAGATTTTCCTATTTACTTGCAATTCGATATTTTGGCAATTCAAGTCATTTTACACTTGAGCACATGCAAGAATTTTCCATGTGAATGCTATTTTTAATCCTTGTATGTTGCCGTTAAACAACCAGGGGCACAATATACAAAAAAAAATCAATTTATCTGTGAAAACTTATGCATTAGGTTTCAAGAAAATGATCACATGCCTCTTACAGTGCTAGGGAGACTGTAAGTCGAATCTGCTGCAATCCTTTGTCTTTTCTTCAGTGTGTTTTATGGACTGGCAAAAAAAAAAAGAACAATAGAAAAGCTGTAAAGAATACACCTGCATTTAATGTCTATAGCAATGAGATGCAGAGAGTGTCAGGATAATACCTGTAATATGAGCATAGCCTTGCTGTAGCCTGGAGCTGTCCAACTAGATACCTGAAGGGTGAATAGATTTCATATATCTGACGGTATTTTGGTTGCCAATAGCATAATAAGAACATGACTTCAGCCCTGCTTATCTTCACTCATAGACATATGCCAAAAAAATGCCAATCGGTCACATTCCAGAATTTGTCAACTACAATTTAGAGACCACGTACAAACATGTGGTATGTGAAGACAGTCATGCACATACGGTATGAACATAGACGATCTTCAACTCACACTTTAAAATGGGTTGTTTTTTTTTTCCCCTTGAAGTTTATGCTATTGAGGAAGGGAGAAAATAGGCTACCAGACAAGAGTGTCGAAACGCGTCACACGAGCATATGTGACAATAAACACAATTGTTGAGAACATCTGGAAGTGAGTGCCGGTCCTTCATTGCTACTATTCCTCATTTAATGTCATCCTCTTCTTTGATAATATTTTGTTTCATATTATAATATCTTGAGATACACTGTATATGTATGGTTCTATGTGTTTACCTTTCACAAGGGGTCATACATTCCCTGCTCCTTCTTGCAAACCTTAGACATTTTTAATTTTTCTCTGGCTATAAGATAACTGGTTATAACAAGAGTCCTCCTCCAATGCTTTGCTTACTTTAAAAGACAAAGCTTTTCAAAATATAGTGAAACTCCATTCCTTTGACCACCTTCCAGCTAAAGGGATCAAAACATAAAGCATACCATCTTGTGAGATATATATGAAGAATATTTGCATACCGTTTACATGAGACCAAACATTTCCCTGCTCCTTTTTTGCAAATTTTGGCTGTAATGCAACTGGCTACAGAAGAATCCCTCCTCCACTACTTGTGCTTGCTACAAGAGACAAGGCATGTTAAATGATGCATCTTTGTGAAACCTCCCTTTGACCACCTGCCAGTTGAAGGAATTAAGATCCAAAGCAGCCCATCCTGTAAGATATATATGAAGAAAATTGGTATACTATTCACATAACACCATATACTGTATTCCCCTGCTGCTTCTTGCAAACTCAGATCAGATTTAGTTTTTCTGGCTGTATGTCAACTGGCTAAAGCAGGAACGCCCTTCCACTGCTTCGCTTGCTCCAAGAGACAAAATATGCAAAATGTTGCCCCTTTAGTGAAACCTCATTCCCTTTACCACCTGTCAGCTGAAGGGATCAAGTTGCAAAACATCCAATTTTATGAGAAATATTTGCAGAGTATTTATATACTATTCTCATGAGACCATACATTTCCCTACTCCTTCTTGCAAACTTTGGCAGTAAAGCAACTGGCTGGAGAATCCCTCCTTCCCTACTTTTGCTTGCTATAAGAGACAAGGAATGCTAAATGTTGCCTCCTAAGTGAAACATCATTCCCTTTGACCACTTGGCAGCTGAAGAGATGTAAAGATGTAAAGCAGGGGTGGCCAACCTGAGGCTTTCCAGCAGTTGCAAAAGTACAACTCCCAGCATGCCCAATCTGCCTATAGCTATCAGCCTACAGCAGGGCATGGTGGGAGTTGTAGTTTTACAACAGCTGGAGAGCCAGAGGTTGGCCAGCCCTGATGTAAAGCATCCCATCCTGCAAGATATATATATATAAAAATAAAATGTATATATTATTCACACAAGACCATACATTTTCTTGCTCCCTCTTGCAAACTGAGATCAGGTTTAGTTTTTTTTCTGGCAGTAAGCCAACTGGCTACAGCAGGAACCCTCTTCCACTGCTTTTTATTTTTTTGCAGGATTCCCCTTTAATGAAACCCTATTCCCTTTGACCACCTGCAAGCCGAAGAGATGCACCATGCACCAAACTTATTAAGAGACACACTTTACAAAACAGTCCACAATACATTATGTCCTTCAGATGTAGCAGGGTTAGCGCTCAAACTCTTCACTCAAATTTCTTAACTCATTGCGTTACCTTGAAACAAAAGCCATTGAAAAGCAATTGAAGATGTTTACTTAGTTTAGATAACACATCTCAGAAATCTCAGAAAGCATGAGCGTTAACTCTACTACATCGGTAAGTGTTTAGGCATTTGGTTAGTCTTAATATGAACAAGTAGGACACTTATGAATTTGCGCCAGATTCGAAAAAACTGTATTACTGCCACCACGTCATTAATGAGACAACCTCCGGAATGTTCTCTGCAGCATCATAGATTTTGGATACTTCTGTTCTATGAACCTGGTACTGGTGGATTTTGACAAGACAGCCATGTGTGAGGTACTGTTCCAATGAGTCCTTTATTAGAGTCTCTAACATCAATACCACCTACAGTACAAAGATGCAGGAAAACGTTTACTTCTGACCTTTAATAACAAAACCTAAAGCTGACGACCGGTAATTACCAAATGCCAATGCTGGTGGAAACTTCCAGTATACAAGACTGCATCAAAGTTTCCCAATTCTGTATTAATAGAAATAGTTCTACATTTGTTCCAAGCAGCTAATATTTCATCACTATTTGTGCTCCGACATAAGGGGTATTATGTAAGTGCCATTATATTGTGCTGCACTGTATTGGGGAAAGTGGGTGACTAACCAAAAAGTAGACATGGTACAAGGAGGCTAAGAATCCCTGGGAACACTGGGTATTATGAAGGCTGGTTTATTATTAATTAGGTCTCATGATAGAGATGCATTTCTGCTTCTAAGGATATGGCGTAACGCAGTGTTATTAGTGGGGATGTGCACAGGGTAGTAAGCTCTTGTGTGCAGCAGCCTTACATCCTCATCTGTTAGGCTCTGGTCTTATACATAGTGAATGTTTCAGCTTTGTCTCTCATCGGTTCTGCACTGCAGCTTATAGGGTGATGGTGCTGATATTATTATTCCCTGATAATTGCATTGAGAACATTGATACCCATGTATTTAGATTAGGACCAGTGACGTACAGAAATCCTAATCCGTCCGCTCTATGAATCGTTGTCTACCTGGAAGGCTATTGCCTATTTGTGGACACTCCCTATTCATTTATAATATCAGAGCAAGGGCTTAATGAAGAACTTCCATAGTATGGTATCACATACAGCGAGAGGGGGTAAGAGATCACAGAGACTTGGTTCCATCAAATGTATTTAAGAGGCTCTACAGTTAAAGAATAAAACCCTAGATCTATTGCATGTGATATAGCACACAGATGGTAGATAGACTGGTCAATCTTTAGATAGATAGATAGTAAAACAGATATCAGATCGATCAATAGATAGATAGTACTTACACAGATCTATCAATTGATAGACAGATAATAGATATTGTATATAGATATGAGATAGATATGAGATGGATAGATAGATATGAGATGGATAGATGGATAGATATGAGATAGATAGATATGTGATAGATATGAGATGGATAGATATATAGATAGATATGAGATGGATAGATGGATAGATATGAGATAGATAGATATGTGATAGATATGAGATAGATAGATATGAGATAGATAGATATGAGATGGATAGATAGATATGAGATAGATATGAGATGGATAGATATTTAGATAGATTGGTAGATATATAGATATTTAGATAGATATTTAGATAATTGATCAATAGAGATAATTAGATGGATGGATAATAAAAAGATAGATTGATCGATAGATAAATACATAGAAAATAGAAAATGTGATCAGTTGGTCAATGTATTTTTTGTAACCCTTCCTGATGCTACAGTATAAGTAAAGTTAGACTGACCTACTTTTCCAGTATATTCAAAATATCATTTAACTCTGCTGTTCCTAGAAATAATTGTAAGCCCTTCAGACTCCTGAGATCAAGCTCTTTCTGCATAGAATATCAATCTGCTTTTACAGTCTATCTTCCCAGGAGAGCCTGCTTTAAGTTCCATATGAAGTTAAAACTGCAAACCTCTGATAGTCCTACACCTGCCCTGAGAATACAGAGACATCTTGGCTGCTCTAAACTTCCCAGGTGTCTGACCCTGTGCTCCCCACCAGCCAGAGGTCTGGATCAATAATGGCCAACTATGAGAAGCCATAAAGAAGCACTTTCCACAGAAGTGGCATCACTGATATTTGTTGAACGCGTCTCGTGACAATTATCTCTCCGTTCCTCTATTCTCCAGGTGATGCTTTTTTAGGGGCTATGTAGCTTTATGTTCCCTTCTTCATGGTTAGTGCTCAGGAACTAATCATTAAATTAGGGATCCTGAAGGGATGCACAAAAATGTATGTGAGGAAGCCACACCAGGGTACAGTAAGTCACAGCAGCACCATAAGGGGATCGTCGTACTGTACATGCATGAGGCAGAACACAAATCCTATGCAGAATGGCAGCGGGTACTATTTTATTCTATTGTGTCCCTGTTTGATGGTGGCTTTGTATCTTTTGGACCATGCAATAGCCCACTGTGCACTGTAGTGTTAAAGCACTGAGAACCCTACAGACTGTGGAAGCGGTTATTCTGGGTGGAATTCTCATTCCAATGGCCCTTTAACTCTTTCCTGCCCAGGGGGGAACCATACCATATCTCATCTGTGCTTGGCATCTAATGCAATCATGAATGGTACTTTGGAACAATAGGGAGGGAAATTCTACAATATTTGGAGGGTGACTTTACAGAAAGAAAACAGCGATGTTACCCTGCCTGGTTTTTATGGCCATTAACATAGCTAGAGAGGGCACTGAGTATAACAGCTATCCAGGGAAAGATCAGCTTAATGAAGATTGTGCACACCATAGACTGGGGTGTATTATGCTGATACACACATTCCTATGTAACAACACATTGGACCCATCAGGTATATTTTCCTCATAGCGCTCCATACCTTATTACCTGAATGTGCATCCTGTAATGATGCATACCTTACATCCAGTATTGCAAATCCTCATTTACCATATCTCATATCTCACTCCACTGGTGATCGGTTCTTCTGCAAAGTGCTTACCCTACACACATGCACAGACAGTACTGCACATCCTTATAGACCATGTCTTATATCACTCCACTGGTGATCCCTCAGTACTGTACATTGCTCGACCTTACTCTAAACACTCTAATGCAACACAACACTATCCATGACCACATTATGGACACCTATACAGTGCACCTTCTTGTTCTTCTGCAAAGTGCTTACCCTACACACATGCACAGACAGTACTGCACATCCTTATAGACCATGTCTCCTATCACTCCACTGGTGATCCCTCAGTACTGTACATTGCTCGACCTTAGTCTACACACTCTAATGCAACACAACACTATTCATGACCACATTATGGACACCTATACAGTGCACCTTCCCTATTCTTCTGCAAAGTGCATACCCTACATCCAGACCATGTCTCGTATCACTCCACCGGTGCTCCCTCAGTACTGTACATTGCTGTGCCTTAGTCTATATACTGTAATGAAGCACAATACTATTCATGACCACATTATGGACACCTATAGCGTGAGCCTTCCCTGTTCTTCTGCACACACAAAGTATTTCACGTCCTTATAGAATATGTCTCTTATACAGTATGACTTGGCTATTGCTCCCTCATTACCCTACACACACACACATCGTACCTACTGTAGCTGTGCCTCGGTCTAGATACACTGTAATGTAACACAATACTATTAACGACCACATCCTACACACCCATACCGTGCACCTTCCCTATTCTACTGCAAAGTGCTTACTCTACCCATATGCAGTATCTCCATCTAATGCACAGAACTTTGCAGCACAAAACAATGACTTTGCCTGACCACCTTAACCACAATACTGCCAGAAAGGGGGGGGGGGTTAACTCTTTTACAGCCACATTGCAACACTCTTCATTGTTGCAACATTTGAATTAAGTGTAGGCTTCGGAAATTGGGTTCAAAGCAGGCATTGGGAAATTGGTGGGGGAAAAACGGACTCACCATTTCCTCCCCTCAAGGAAGCAGGTGACCTGTAGATTGCAATAGGTGCTGAAACATGCTTTCCTCCATGGAAGTGGTGAATGTGATGAGATCCCAGATTGGATGCACCCCAGGTCACCCCAAGGACCCCGCTTAGGGTCAGTGGCAGTATCCACATGGCCAAACGAAGGCTGGCACTGCCAGGGCCAGGGTCAGAGCTGGAGTTCCAGGGCAGCCACTGCTGCTGCTGCATGGAGCAGTCAAGCAGAGAGCAGCCTTCCAGATGCAGCTCTGCACAAACTTTTTATTTTATTTTTTCCCCCAACACTCCACAAGGTTTACAAATTCACAGCTCCATCTCAGAAGCACTGTCTCCCCTTTTCCTTCCACTCCTAGAAAGACAGTAGATATTCCTCCCTGTTTTCTCCTACTTCTTCCTTTCCCCCAGTTTTCTGGTCCAATGGCACCAATCCCCAGCCAAACACATAGTCACTGAGAAAGAGCACAATCTTGGAGATCTTCACTTGATCCTCTTCGGCTCAGAAGAGGTGACAAGTTGAGGGGCAGCTTTCAATTAATGATCCATAGTTTGCAAAACTAGCAGCACAAAAGGGATTTCCTCTAGATGAATCACAGCCATAATAATCCACAGGATATCCAGTTAGAATACTGAAGAAAAAGCCACTTCCTAGAGCTTGCTGAGGAATAAGAATTGATGTGCTCTCCTAGGTTCTGCATTGAGTGGATGCACTCGCAGAGCAGTCTAAACCACAGCAACTCAATAATCAGCCTCCCCCACTCAAGCCATCGGAGTGGTCTATGAACAGGAATAGCAGAGCATGTTTCCAGAGAATAGGGCAGCCTTATGAAAGAATCAGGGAGAAGAAGAATATGCTTCCGAGCTGAAACCTATGCAAATCTGCAGTCTCCAAACAGCAAATCACTGAAGCCTGGATGCAGTGCAGAGGAAGAGCCTATGTGAAAGAGGGAGGCAGAATAATGGTGTGGGAAAAAAAAAACCTCTCTGACTCCCTCTGCTATTATTATACACCTCGAAGACCAAAGCATGTGCTGCTCAGTTTTCAGAAAGCTCCAAAAGAAGCTGCCCTCTTATCTCTGCTGCTTACACAAGGCACTGTTGCAGACAGACCTAGCATTTCCCCTTCCATGCTATAGATCAAATGTTCCAACATCTTGGAGGGGGGAAAAAAAAAGAAAGAAAGAAAACTTATACACATCTTAACCCTTTGCATGCAGGAGAAAACCACTAGGCTATTGCAGAATTAATCAACGTGTTCTTGCGCCACCTTGTGCTCTAAGGGTTACATGTCATGACTGCTGTTCCGCTGCCTTCAAGAACTTCTTGTAGGGAGGTGAGGAGGGGAGGGAGTCTTTCTTAAAGATCACCGCATTCCTTATGGCTTGCTGTAGACTAGAGGGATTAGCTGTGTCCACTGTTATTAAAATAATGTTTGATTGAAGGCGGTTTATTTTTTTATTTTTAATAAAGCTTTTTTTAGTTATATAACTTGAATGCAATTTGGATTTTGGATATTTTTTTTTCCCCCCTTACTGGATATTAGTGAAGCGCAGCGGTCAATCTGTGGGTTAAGAGCTCGACAATCACTGTTTAAGAAATCAGTGATGCAGAATGGGTTAAACTCACTTAGCATTATCATTCATAGAAGCCGTGTGCTGGCTGCGAGAATCACTCATTATAATTGTTGTTGTTATTATTGTCCTGAAATGTTTATGGTTCTGTAATAATAATAATAATAATAATATATATAACATGACTTAGATTGTGAGCCCCATTGGGGACAGTGTGTTACTAATGTCTGTAAAGCGCTGCGGAATATAGTAGCGCTATATAAGTGCATTAAATAAATTAATAAACATGTCCCTGTTCTTAGCAATGCTGGCTCAGCTTCTACCACTGTCCATACCAGTGGTGCTGAACCAGGTAAGCTCTGGACAACACATTATAGCCTAGTCATTGTCCATTACTTGGGTGCTGAACTAGTAAGTTCCTAGTAGCAGTGTTACCAGAGAGACAGGGGTGCAAATCTGATTCAGCTTCTATCATTATTATTAATATTATTCATAATAATATTATTATATTACTGTCAATAGTAATGGTGCTAAACTGGTTAAATTCCTAGTATTAGTATCATAATGGCAGTGTCCACAGCTCCGGTGCAAAAATAGTACAAGTCCTTATAATAGTATCATCATCGCAGAGTCATGTCCATAGCAGTGGTGCTGAACTGGTTAAACTCCTAGTATTACATTATCATCATCACAGATTACTGTCTGTAGCAGTGGTGCTGAACTGGCATTATGTTATCATCTAGTATTATGTTATCATCATCATCATTATTACACAGTCACTGTCCATAGCTGTGGGGTTGAACTAGTTAACCTCGTAGTTCCCCATTATCATAATCCTCATCACATAGTTGCTGTCCATAGCAGCGGTGCTGAACTGGCTAAACTCCTACTAATATCCTCATAGAGTCACTGCCCATGGCAGTGGTGATGACCTGGTTAAACTCCTAGTGTCATCATCATCATGTAGTCGCTGTACACAACAGTGGTGCACAACTGGTTAAGCTCCTAGTATCATCATCATCATAATCATCATCGTCATCATCCCAGTAACTCTCCATAACAGTCATGCTGAACTGATTATACTCCTAATATTCCATTATCATCATCATCACTGAGTTGCTGTCTATAGCAGTGGTGCACAACTGGTTAAACGCCCAGTATTATTTTATAATCTGTCTATAGAAGCGGTACTGAACCAGTCAAGCTTCGAGTATTATTTTATCATCTGACCATAGCAGAGCAGAACTGGTTAAACTCCTAATATTACATCATCATCCTCATCACAAAGTCACTGTCCTTGGCAGTGGTGATTAACTGGTTTAACTCCTAGAATTATCATCATCACAGAGTCACTGTCCATAACATTGGTGCAGAACTGGTTAAACACTTAGTATTCTGTTATCATCATCACAGAATTGCTGTCCATAGCAGAGGTGCAGAACTGGTTAAACTCCCAGTAAATTTTATCCTCTGACTATAGAAGCGGCGCTGAACCAGTTAAGCTCCCAGTATTATTTTATCATCTGACCAAGGCAGTGGTGCAGAACTGGTTAAACTCCCAGTATTATTTTATCATCTGACTATAGAAGAGGCACTGAACCGGTTAAGCTCCCAGTATTATTTTACCATCTGTCTATAGAAGCGGCACTGAAGAGGTTAAGCTCCCAGTATTATTTTATCATCTGACTATAGAAGAGGCACTGAACCGGTTAAGCTCCCAGTATTATTTTACCATCTAACCATAGAAGCGGCACTGAGGAGGTTAAACTCCCAGTATTATTTTATCATCTGAATGGCAGTGGTGCAGAACCGGTTAAGCTCCCAGTATTATTTTACCATCTGTCTATAGAAGCGGCACTGAAGAGGTTAAGCTCCCAGTATTATTTTACCATCTGTCTATAGAAGCGGCACTGAAGAGGTTAAGCTCCCAGTATTATTTTACCATCTGTCTATAGAAGCGGCACTGAAGAGGTTAAGTTCCCAGTATTATTTTACCATCTGTCTATAGAAGCGGCACTGAAGAGGTTAAGCTCCCAGTATTATTTTACCATCTGTCTATAGAAGCGGCACTGAAGAGGTTAAGCTCCCAGTATTATTTTACCATCTGTCTATAGAAGCGGCACTGAAGAGGTTAAGCTCCCAGTATTATTTTATCATCTGAATGGCAGAGGTGCAGAACTGGTTAAACTCCCAGTATTATTTTATCATCTGTCTATAGAAGCGGCACTGAAGAGGTTAAGCTCCCAGTATTATTTTACCATCTGTCTATAGAAGCGGCGCTGAAGAGGTTAAGCTGCAGGTGTTGTTAGGAATGCTTTTCCCTTCGCCCTGCGCGCTTCTCACCAGGACGGCGGCTCACACTTGCACCTGGGGCTTAATTACATGGCATGTATCACCTTTCTATGGCGCGTGCAGACCTAGATGTCTAGAGCTCATTCATTCCTTTTTGGAAGCCATGCAGGCGGAATGGTTATTCCTTGTGAGAATTCCTGGACAATCTGTTATTGTGACAGGTTATGCTGCCATATTCTCAGCCTGCTGGCGGTCTCAGGGTACTGCAAGCACTGACAGCACTAAAGTGTTCCATGAACGTGAGACCATTTTTACATCTATTCTAAAAATCGAATCATCTTCTGAACCTGAAACAAATATTGAATTTGAGATTTTTCTCCCATGATTCTCCAGATTGACCTGCAGTCTGATAGACCACTAGTCTGTGAACTTAATTATGTGTGTAAATATTTAAAATTTACATTTTTTTTTAGCAAATGTATCAATTCTACAACCTCTACTGAAAAAACAACAGCATTCAGTATGACTAGGACATCCAGGGTGTGATTGTGGCAAGCATATAATCATTTAATAGATTGTCCCTCATGCAGAACTGCACAGCTATAGCCACCATTAGCTTTGCTTTCATTTGGATAAGGACTCCAAATGTTCACAAAAACAAGTTCAACACCATTTCAGAACATGACAGCCAATCATTTGACAAGCTGCAATTCACATCACAACCACTGGGTGGCCACACATAGACATATCCTTATGCCTTTCCTTACCTTTCCTCTTAACTTGATATATTCTAAAATATGAAGTGCAAAATGGAGCAGCTTTGAAAAAAACATAATTTTATCACTAGATGTGTTATATTTCATTATTTGTGACCACCTATTGGCTGTCATGTGAATTGCAGCCCCCCCAAAGGTTTTGCCATGTCATAAAATTGTATTGCATTTGGAACATGAAAAATGAAGAGTCCTTAAAGGGGTATTCCCTTCTCAGACATGGATGGCATATCACTAGGATATGCCATCAATGTCCGATAGATGAGTGTTCCACCTATAGGACCCACTCCTATCTCCAGAACTGGCTGCTTCGTGAAGTGAAGAGGGAGCAGACGCGCAAGCGCTGCCACCCTCCGTTCACCATTATTGGAGGTTCTAAAATAGCAGAGCGCTGGCTCGGCTATTTCCAGAAGTCCCATAGTGGTGGATGTAGAGGTGGCTATATATACGCAGTGTGCCCCACTTTTACCACTATAGGACTTCCAAAAATAGCTAAGCGTGCTCACTTGGCTATTTTAAGGCTCCCATAGCAGTGGATGGAGAGAACCATGTATGCATGGCATACTCTCCTTCACTTCATGGGCCCCTCACTGGACATAGGAGTGAATCACTATTGGACATATACTAAGATAGTGGTGAATGGAAAGGTGGCCATGCATGCATGGTGTGCTCTCTATTCACCACTATAGGTCTTCTGAAAATAGCCAAGTGTGCAGCGCGCTCTTCATGCACCCCTGTTAGACATCCAAAAATAGCCAAGCATGGGATGTGCCATCAATGTCAGATAAATGAAGGTTTCATCTCTGAGACCTTCTCCTGTCTCCAGAAAAGGCCCCTCAAGTGAAGAAAGAGCAGCTATGCAAGTGTGGCCACCTTTTTTCAACACTTTGGGAGTCCCTAAAATTGCCGACCATTGGCTTGGCTATTTCTGGCAGTCCTATAAAGGTGGATGGAGAGGTGGTCATGGATGCTTTTCATTCATCACAATAGGACTTCTAAAAAATAGCCAACTATGCTCGTTTGGCTATTTTGTGACTCTCATAGAATACTCTCCTTCACTTTCAGGGACCTGCACTAGACATAGGAGCGAGTCTCTATCTGGCATTGGTAACATATCCTAGCAATATACCATCTATGTCTGAGATTGGAATACCCCTTTGATAGTATTCAGAAAAGCGTGCAAGCCGACACATTTATGGTATAGACATCTTGTGACAGAATATCTCATATTTATTTATTTATTTTCTTCAAAGCTGGTCATCTTGTGCTAGACATTTTGGGATCGGTTGAGCCAAGAGAAAAGGTAAGGAGAGGAAAATCTGTATCTATACTATAGGAGGTGCCAAGAAGCTTCAAGCCGTTTATTTGCTATGTACAGTAAATGGATTCGAGACCTGACATGGTTCTCCAGCCTGTCTCATACGTGCATCTACAAGTAGCTGCTAAACTAAACACCTCTTTCCTGAAGCGTAGTGTACAGTCATATTACAGCAGGCAGGTGACATTCTCTCTGATATCCTCCTCGTAGATTGAAGATGTTTCACAGCCACTTCAGCCATGATGAGACCTCATTTATTAAGAAAGGTTAGACTGGTATCGTGCTTATTATAGCATGGCCTGCTCTTAACCTTACGTAACTCCTGCGATACGGCTTTCTACGTGCTGCCACAGAACTGTGTCTACATTTTACCTTATACGAGATGTAATTTTGCAATAATGATGTTTACAATCCCATTTTCCCCCTGCAAATACGTATATATTTACAAGGTGGGCGGAAAATCTTTGCAGCAAGATTGATCTGAGCTACTGTATCAATAAAATTTATGAAGCATGTCATTACTGTATATATAGAGCTGACAAGGTCCACAGAGCCCAAACAAAATGAATAGGCTAATGCTGGCTTAAATGAGCGATCCTCTATATAGGCTGATGGGGATAGTGAAGCCCGCAATGTGTAAGTCGGCCTTTCTTTGACAAACTTATTACTATCTGTCTTCACATAGAGTCATGGTGCAATCAATTCACCAACATCCTAATTAGCTGAAGTTCCAAGTCATAAACACGGGGGCAGGTCACCTAGGTCCTGGATAGTTGTCGAAGTGATCATTTCTATTTGCTGTCGTAATTAGAATATGTATGGGAATGTATTTATTAAGGAAACTAGCAAGAGAAACCTGTCATAGATGTAGCAAAGTTAAAATTGTCATTGAACTGTTTGTCCGTTTGTCATCCGAATTGGCCAACAAATTTGTTTCAGGTACAAATCGATTCTATCTGAATCGAAAGTACTTTAAATGCCTGGAAAAGTTTCCTTTTCTCTGTCTTTACTGAAAAGTTATCCCAAATGGAATCTAAAGAAATTCAGATTCTAATGAATCTGAGTTTTTGGAAAAATCCCAATCAAGGGCTCATTCACTTGTGTTAGGACAGAGAGAAGTTCCCTCTGACTTAAAAAAAAATAATGAATTACTGTGGATATAAATGACCTATATGTGATACCTGACGTTCACATCCAGTGGAAGCACATGCAGCACCACAGAATAGGCTTATTGAAAAAGGTTGATTGTTATATTGCTAAAGTAAA
This sequence comes from Bufo bufo, assembly GCF_905171765.1. Lineage (NCBI taxonomy): Eukaryota > Metazoa > Chordata > Amphibia > Anura > Bufonidae > Bufo > Bufo bufo. The sequence goes on along the minus strand of NC_053392.1, from coordinate 560,615,260 downwards.
ATGTTTTGATTTAATGTGTTTCTGTAGCTAATAGCACTGTATGGATAGGTCAGGGTTAAACACCTTGACTCAATCCCTTTTAGGTTGCCAGGAGAGGGACCTGGATCCCGCACTGGTTAGAGGAGTGCTACAGAGGACTTATGTCATGCAGGCTCCTGAGAGCTAGGCCCTATTTTTAAAGAACCATCTTCTCTGAGACTTTTACTAAATGTTCTGCAGAATGAGAGAGAGATAGAGAAATGAAATTAGCAGGTCTAGAGTCATCGAGGCCATGCCTTGAAGTCGTGCACTTTTATGGCAGAGAGTTTGCTGCTGTCAGAGGGAACATTCCTAATGCACCTTTCCACACATTGAGAATGAGATGGTTTGGCCAACCGTGTCTTAAATCTGTACCTCTCAGTCGGGTGTTACAGAACCAATACCAAAAACATTAATTGAATGACTAAGGTTCTACAGAAAGACTTACGAAAGACAGAGAGTAGGAGTACTATGACCCTCATCATTAATGCGGTCCATCATTACTGCTTTCATCCTTTGCTCGCTCTTACTGGGCTTGCTGCATATGAAAGCATGGCATTCAGCTTTACAGATGTATGGCTCTTGACTTTACAGTTGCATGGCATTCAGTTTTATAGAAGCATGGCACCCAGCTTTACAGATGCATGGTACTGACAAACTGAGCACTGCTACATAAAAGACAAGCCTAGTAATGCCACACCTATAGTTCAAAGAACTGCCCACCTGGATTTGATTTGTTAAGTCTCCAAGACCCTACTCTGATTTCAAATCTAGGTGCTGGGTAAGTTTAGACAGGCTGGTTTCTAACTGACAACCTAGATGAAGATAGATTTTGGCATGTCTAGTCACATGACTGTCAATCAAGATTTATATGTGAGCAATATTGGCTATTTGGATGGTAAAGAAATAGGAAATTGTGCATTAAGAGCCTCCTTAAAAATGACCACCATAAGCAATATTACACAAGTATACTGTATATTGCAGATATTATGGGGGAGAGTTATTAAAACTGGTGTAAAAGAAAATGGCCTAGTTGCCCATAGCAACCAATCACATTCCACCTTTCATTTTTCAGAGCTCCTTTAGAAAATGAAAGGTGGGATCTGATTGGTGGCTATGAGCAACTAAGCCAGTTTTACGTTACACCAGTTTTGATAAATCTCCTCTTATGTGTATGTATTCAGTACTTCTACATGTAGGAGACCATACTTATTAATCAGGTCACTTCAGTTATCACCTATAGGACGTGCAGACATCAAGCTCTTACCATAAATGATAAGTGGATGTAGGTGTAGAACGTTCTGTAGACATGTAGTGCTCTGTAGAATCTCCAACATTGTCAAGGACAGAGAACAATACAATGTAGCTCGCGCTATAGACAATGTGAAAATAATTATTGCTGTTTCTGTATTGAGCAGACTTTGCTTTTATAAGTATGTGAAAGGTACTTAGTCCATCTCTGTATATTGAATCAATCTGTTCTATGAAAAAACATAGATGACTCAAGCACATACATTAAAAAAAGGCTTTATGAATGCATCGATTGCCCATAAGGTTGACGATTTCCAGGACATTGAAAAATAGTCAGCGGAATGATAGGTAAGGGCCCCTACTGTCCGTGTTATCCCAGAAAACGGACATTGTATAGATGAAGGAGTTCTATATATTGTATTTCTCAAAGGAATATGCAAAAATAATCTCTTTGAGGTCTGGTTTCTTTTTAGCTCCATCACACCACTGACTTTACTGGCTTTGGTCTTTGATGGCAAGAAAAGGACAATCTGAAGTGGTAATTTTGCCTTAAGATATTGAAACCTCAATGACCAGTTATAGTTACATAGGATCCATTAGGATTTATTTTTAATGCAAAATGGATCAGGCAATATTGTGATCCTGAGTAATTATGTATATAAATCTATGAAGGACATCTCGCTATGGATAGCAATCTACCAGAATAAAATTTAGCTGAATAGATTGCTCAGTAGGCACTTAATAATTGGCTTGAGTGCAGTGAATAAGAATGGTCATTGGAATCAATCTTATTTTTTTTATATATTAAGCCTAAACCCCAAAGTTCAGAGATGTTGAGATTCCTTGTCTCCTTTTGAAGCACACCACCATTAAAGGGGTCATCCAATTTCATTACATTGATCACCTATCTTCAGGATAGGTCATCAATATCAGATCGGTATTGATTAGGGTCTGATTCTTGGTACCATCACCAATGAGAAAGGGTTTGTGGTGCTCAATCCCCACCAATCTAATATTGATGACTTATACTGAGGATAGGTCATCAATATCATGAAACTTAACAACCCCATTAAGCTTGGCATGGTCTACCATATTATCTATATAAGAGAATGTACTGTGCTGTGTTTGTTACAGGATCCAGAAGATAAGATAAATTAAAGGAATCAGCCTATTGATGATCTATTCTTAGGATATACCATCAATCAGATCAATGACACCCAAAGGCCTGCCGATTTGCTGTTTGAGGAAATTGCAGCATTTTGGTGATCACCAAGGCCTCACAGCTTACCTAGCACAGTGCTATCCGTTATACAGCTGCTATTAAAGCTCAGCCCAATTCACTTGTATAGAACTGAGCTGCTTCTAGGCTATGGGACTAATGAACGTGATGTTACTGGCCTAGGAAGAAGCTGCTCACTGGAGAGCTGCGGCCTCTTGAAGCAGCTATTTGGATAGGTCATCAATATCAAACACCTGGATAACCTTTTTAATTTTTTTCCCATAGTGATATATATTAAGTAAGCTAAAATTGAAGGTTTAAAAAATTTTGCTAACCCATGAGATCAAGCACGAAGCTGCTTAAAACGGCTCATTTAGCAGAGGTGCCGGAGTTGACCCTGCCAATTCAATCTTGATGGCCTACCCTGTCTCATAAAACCTCTTTAATAAATGTATAAATAATAATGTTTGCCTTACAAATGGACGCGAGTAAAATATATCATGTGTTCTATGTGTCTGTGTTCTATGTGACATGTTTTATGCATGACATGGGTGTGTTTTTTTTATCTGTACTTGTCTTTTATATCCAAGATCATTCTTTCTCGAGGGTTTCCTCTACAATCAGGCTCAGCAGAAAAAGTCACAACTACACCCCCTTTCATCTTTGATACAGTGAATGGAGTCCTTAATTTCCTTTTACCGCTCCTCATGTAAGTGTTGTCTTTGCCCCGCCATTCACCACTGTCCACTAGAGTCTCTAAGATCATTGTTTTTCTATTCACTTCAACAACAATTTAGAAAGTAAAACCCAACCAAGGCATGGAAGATGAATGCAGCGAGACAGGCAAACATGGCTCCCTTTCTCCACTAAAAGAATCAACGTCAAACATGAGAAAGCAATGGATCAGGAGGGAAGAGCAATTTCCTTCAACAAGGATTAAGAAATGGTACTTTTGTCCTGCTAAATCAAAGATTTTTTTTCTTTTTTGTAAATACGAATATATTTCATTTCAGTTCAGATAAATAGTCTCCTGAGAAGCAACAACATAGATAAAAACAACTTGACTTCCTCCCCAATCAATACTGCAGATAATACCCTTTATATTGTACTTCTTTCAACAGCCTTATTGATAATGTAAGAAAAATTAAACTGCAACACAAGTCAGAGATAATCACCTTAACTGGAATCACTTTCCAGTAAATATTCCTCTCGGTTAGGTCCTGAGGGCAAAAGCTCATTTCATTTTCAATCCTTGCCATAAATGCCTTCAATTCTTTTGATTTGTTGAAGAGTCAAGCTGGCTGAGCAATAGTTAAAAGGGCCGCACTTCTATCCCATAATGTTTTCTACCACATACCAGTCCTTAGGAGATGGACCTCCAATTTTCTAATGAAAACAATAATGCTTCTTTTTGGCATTTTCTTTCTATAAATCTATCAATCTAAGTATAAGTTACTTAAAAAGTCAAGACAAGTAGATGGTTCCACCAAGCTTTCTAACCTCTGGTTGTGAACCATCCAAATGAGAAAAAAAACATAAAAAACAAAAACAAATATCATATCCCTCAGTGAAATACAGTATTATGCAAACGTTTTAGACAAAGGAAGGGGCTGTACTAACCGTTCTGGAGCCGAGTCACGCCCCCCTGTGAAGGAGCCCAGCACCGCCTGTAACCAGCAATCTCCTCCTTGCTCACAAAGTCATATTGCTGTAATCTCGCGATGCGCGAGCTCGCGCATGCGCAGTGCCGGCATAGTGTTCCTTCCCTGTGCTGGCATTAGCCTTAGGGAAGGAACTGCGCATGCACGAGCTCACGCATCGCGAGATTACTGCGATCTGACTTTGTGAGCAAGGAGGAAATTTCTGGTTACAGGCGGTTGCTGGGCTCCTTCACAGGCGGTGCTGGGCTCCAGAACGGTTAGTAAAGCCCCTTGGGCTCCTTACCAGGCTCATTTACATATATATATAAAATATTTTTTTCCCCTAAATAAAACCACACAGGGATATGGGACAGGTATATTGCGGACATGCTAGCGGCGATCTAGCCGTGCATGTCCGCATCTCTATAGGGTAAAAAGAGGTGACAGAATCCCTTTAAGGCACGTTTGAAGGTGAAGAAGTTGTGAATTGACCTAATATTCCGAGGCAGAGTATTCCAGAGAGTATGGGCAGCTCGAGAAAAGTCTTGAAGACGGGAGTGAGAGGTACGAATTAAGGAGGATGTTAATCTTAGGTCGCTAACAGAACAGAGAGCATGAGTAGGGTGGTAGATGGAAATGATGGAAGAGAGGTATGGAGGAGCAGCACTGTGGAGAGCTTTGTGGGTGAGGGTGAGAAGTTTTAACTGTATTCTGTGGTGGATGGGCAACCAGTGAAGTGACTGGGGGGACAACCAGTGGTCCATAACGATTGGATTAACCACATTAACCATTTTTATCATGGCCCAGACATAAAACCTGTGAGCTTATAATTATATTTGTCATTTCTACATGTCTATGTCTTACAGCTTTGTGAACTTACCTTAGGCCTAACATCCTCAAGAATGGATATGCTTAAGGTATGTAAAGCCTCTCCTCAAGAAACCCACTCTTAGACTATCTTATTCTATGTATTGGCAATCATGTTCATGACTGTGCGCTATGTAGTGGAAATGCTGGCAGACGCGATATTTGTTTATACGATATGACAAGAACTACGAGCATAGCTCTCTTGTTGATTCACAGCACCAGATATATTGTGATGTGTAGGACAGGTGTTTCGTCCTTGGTAAAAAGAAAACAATTAATGTTTTCAAGCCATTGCTTTACATTCTTCTGTAAATATCCATATTGCATTAAAAATCAAGTTCTGGAAGGAAGTAAAATCATACAGTCTAGAGATATCACTGTAGAGGGTTGATAACTAGTGTTGATCACAAATATTCGAATTTCGAATATTAATTGTGAATATCGGCACTTCGAGGATTTACAAATATTTAGAATATAGTGATATATATTTGTAATTTTGAATATTCTAGATTTTTTTTTCCACCAGTAACCTCCCTTCTTGCTTGTGGGCCAATGAGAAGGCTGCAATGTCTCTGTCACAGCTTAGCAACATCCCTAGCAACCAATAGGAAAGCTGCCTACCCCTTACTATATAAGTACCTCCCCAGCAGTCATTTTCTACAAGTTCTGAGAGAGAGAGCAGTGTCATTGCTGTGCTCTGTGCTTTCCACACTACAGTAGATAGATAGTTAGTTAGCTTATATAATACAGATAGTCAGTGTAGGTTATATCCTGATATAGTGTAGCTGTTGCAGTGTTAAGTAGTGTGATAGGTTCTGCTGTCCATACATACATGCAGACCTGCTAGAATGTGAAGTTTCACGTATTGCGCCAAAATATTTGCATTGTTAGTGCCACTTTGCGCAATATATTTGAGCACTCTAACTGCATATAAAGCCATTTTTAATGTTCTGCCGTGCCAACCATTTTCTCCAATCTCAGGAAACTTCTAGCAGCTTGGAAAATGTAGCAAAAGTGACCCACGCCTGTATTTCGCGAGCAATACGCGATTTTTCGCGATCAAGAAAATAATCTCGAATTCGCGAACATATGACGAATATTCGCCTAAATATTTGTGAAATATTGCAAATTCGAATATAGCCCCTGACGCTCATCACTACTGACAACCTCAGTCCTGTTGCATCCACCGGAGGCATTTCATCCTCAAATAGGTCACATGCTATTATACAAGTTAATACATGCTACTTCATTCAGCACGCATAGTAAATGATTATAGGAAAACGGTGTCACCATTATTAACAGGTATTTATAGAACAATACTTCCCAATCTGAAAAGAACTATATATAAATATATATATATTTATAATTAGAATAATATTATTTATTATTATTGCTATTACTATCATGGTAAAATATGCTCTTTTTACGAGCTAACACTTGATTCTGCTCTGTCCTTCCAGCCACATATCCAGACCCTTCAAGCATTTGAATCTGTTTGCTAAGACAGGTAGCAAATTGATCAGGTTCCTTCTCGTCAGTTTTTAGGCATCGGGTGTTTGCTTTACTGTGATCACTTTATGTAATATCATATTAATTTTGACTCCAACCATCACCCCCAATGTGCTGCCATAGTAAACACCTCATCTGGAGATTATTGCAAAGTGCTGATATAGTTAATCAAGCCGTTCTCTTAATTAAACACAAGGGTATTGAACCACCATCCTAATCGTTGTGTTGTTCAAAAGCACGGCATTGCTTATCGAAATGAACGTTCTTGAATGTGTTATGAAATTTGAAGACCCCGGGTAATATTTCTGCCTCTGTTTAATCAATGCTGATTGATGTCCCCTTAGGTTTTCATCTGCACATTCATCCGTTTTACTAGGATAATCCTATTTATTATCATTGGTTTCATATTCCTATATTCCTATATTCGTACTTTTTAAACAGGTTGTCTAATCTTCTACAAGTGATGTCCTGTCCTAACGATAGGCTATCAATATCTGATCAGCAGGATCCCAACACCCCTCACCCCCCTGAGAGGTTCCACAGTAGCTCCGGTGTCGGGATTATACAGCTTTGTTCGCTGTGTAGTGGATAGAGCTGGTTACTGCAGCGTTGCTCCCATTCACCAGCAGTAACCAGCTCCATCCACTATGCAATGAATGGAACCGTGTAGTTCTGGTGCCGGAGCGACTGTAGAATGGCTTATCCGGGGGGGTGCGAGGTGTCAGATACCTGCTAATCAAAAAGTGATGGCTCATCCTAAGGACTCATTCACACAACCCTACGGCCGTGGTACCCGTATTGCAGACCCTAAACTGCAGCCTGCAATACATGGACAACGGCCCTGTGAACTCCGTGCTGCGGATGCAGACCCATTGACTTGAATGGGTCAGTGATCAGCAAAATAGGACACCAATTGGAAACCCACAGAAACACTCTGAAGAGCTTCTGTGGGCTTTCGGGTCCGTAGTTTCACGCTATTTTGTGGATCGTGGACCCATTCAATGTCCGCACCACCATATGGGATTCACATGGCCGGTGCCTGTGTATTGTAGTGCTATTTGCCATCTGCACAGGCACGGTGACCATACGGTCTTGTGAATGAGCCCTTAGGATAAACTACCACTTCTAAAGAGATAGACAACCCCATTTAAAGGGAACCTGTCATCAACTTTATACTGACCGTACTGAGGGCAGTATAAAGTAGTGACAGAAATGCTGATTTCAGCGGTGTGTCACTCATGAGCTAAAAGTAAGTGGTTGCCGAGAACCAGCATCATAATCATTGCAGACTGGGCCTTGAAAAGAGTCACGGCAACATGAAAAGAGTCCTGGTTATTCATGAATTCCTGCTCTCCCGCCCACCTGCTGATGACTGACAGTCTTCTACCTAGTTTTCTCCCTTTCTCTCTAGGAGAGAACTGCCAATCATCAGCAGATGGGTGAGAGAGCAGGAGATTAGGAATAACCAGGACTCTTCTCAGGTAGATTTGACTCTTTTCAAGGCCTGGGCTGCAATGGTTATGATGCTGGTTCTCAGCAACCACTTACTATTAGCTCATGTGTGACACATCACTGAAATCAGCATTTCTGTCACAATTTTATGCTGCTCTTAGTACGGTCAGTATAAAGTTGATGACAGGTTCCCTTTAAGTAACTTTCAAACACCTCATTTTTTAAAAAACGAAATACCTTAGGGCTCTAATTCTGTGCCAGGTATTTTCTTAATATTTCTTTTTGCAGTTCGCACTTTTCTTTTGTGATCCAGAGCTGCAGGTCTCATGCCTTGATATAGATTCTGGCTGCTTGCAGATGCCACTACAGGACGCTTACTTTAAACTGTTATACAAAGAACTCAGAAGATAAAATTATGAATTATGGAACAGAAAGAATCATTATTAACTGTTTAAAGCCATAATCAGAACAGCTGATTTTAGCACCTAGCTAGAAATTTCTAATTCCCAACATTTCCTTTGCAACCCCAAAAATTATTATCATTATTATTTTTTTTTTTTTTATAAAAGTGGCTTCCACCTAAAAATGTAACTGGCTAAACACTAAATGTGTCACTTTCCCAGGGACTCTCATCACATTCACCAATTAGCACCTTTTTTCCTGCCTGACTGTTGGGACTCTCACCCTCCACATGCAGTGATCCTGAGCGACTGAGCTGGCAATTATTGGGAAAGGACTATTCCTTTCTGATAATTGCCTGCTCGTTAGTGGAGGTAAAGACCTGCATTTAAATGCAGAGATCCCCTCCACTGTATGGGTACAATCGATGACATACACAGTCATTTTTCTCATATATATATATATATTATTCGAGGTTTGAGTCTTTTGTGTTGGTTAACTCAATGAATGTAAGTAACTCAACAGTCAAATTATGTCCTATTACAGACAGCAGAGGCTAAAATAAGGGTAACTAGCGAAAAACTGAGTTCTTAGATAAAATCAATATTTAAGCAATTTTTAGGGGTTCTAATCTAATATTGACATTGTGTTAAATCATTTACTATGTGTCACAAATCTTCTCAGGTTTAGGCTGTGGGTAGGTGGCCACCACTAGAAGCAGTATCACATCCCATATTTGCCCATTTATTCCCTTAGTCAGTGTCCAGAAGAAAAATAGGGATATTACCTTGGGCAAATCGATATAGGAACCTTGCTCTACCAAGTCCCTAGATCATACTATTCTCATTTCACCTCGAGCATGAGCTGTGAATGGGTTGTCTCTTTCTGAAAGGTGCTGGCACAATTAAATGACCACCATGGGCCATCTATCAGTGCTGGTGGATCTAGCAGGCCGGGCATAATTGATATTACATGGCATGCCATTCTGGTGAAGGGTGGCTGGAAGTTGCCAGAACGTTAGGCATTTTCAGGCAGACTCTTTCTATTATGGGTTATAGAGATAGTGATCCCTAATAGGACATATGCACACTGGTTATCTTAATGGGACACCCCCTTCAGCCCCTTTTACTCGATAGACAATAATAACAATATTCTTAGAATATGTATAATGTAGATTAAGAAAAGGTAAATTAAAAACAGCAATAAATGAAAGGTTATGCTGTGGATACAAGTCCCAGTAAGTTGCTAATAGCCTTTTTCTGTGCAATAATTTGGCTTCTGTGATTGATAAACTACTGGGCTGAACCTATTAGTCTTATTCTCTGGGGTTTATTTAAAGACGTAAATAAATCAATGCATTCAGTGCAATTTGAAGCATTAACTGTGCATGTCCACAATAAAGTCCCCGGTCTGCTCTCCCTGCGAAGAAAATGTCACTTGCTTCCAAATGTCTCTAGAAATAACACAAGTAAAAGAGTAATTGTTCTATCTACTATCTATCTCCTATCTATCTATCTATCTATCTATCTATCTATCTATCTATCTATCTATCTATATATTATCTATCTATCTATTATCTATCTATCTATCTATCTATCTATCTATCTATATATTATCTATCTATCTATTATCTATCTATCTATCTATCTATCTATCTATCTATCTATCTATCTCTCTCATATCTATCTATTATCTCTCTATCTCATATCCATATATTATCTCTCTATCTATCTATTATCTATCATATATATATCTATCTAATTATCTACCTATTATCTGTCTATCTATCTATCTATCTATCTATCTATCTATCTATCTATCTATCTTTCCATCCATCTATCGGTCTATGTGTCTCACATGTATCTGTCTCTGTTTACCTATTTACCTGTCTCACTGTTAGCTATATCTCATATCTATCTATCTATCTATCTATCTATCTATCTATTATCTCTCTATCTCATATCTATCTCATATACAGTACAGACCAAAAGTTTGGACACACCTTCTCATTCAAAGAGTTTTCTTTATTTTCAGGACTATGAAGGCATCAAAATTATGAATTAACACATGTGGAATTATATACATAACAAACAAGTGTGAAACAACTGAAAATATGTCATATTCTAGGTTCTTCTAAGTAGCCACCTTTTGCTTTGATTACTGCTTTGCACACTCTTGGCATTCTCTTAATGAGCTTCAAGAGGTAGTCCCCTGAAATGGTCTTCCAACAGTCTTGAAGGAGTTCCAGAGATGCTTAGCACTTGTTGGCCCTTTTGCCTTCAGTCTATGGTCCAGCTCACCCCAAACCATCTCGATTGGGTTCAGGTCCGGTGACTGTGGAGGCCAGGTCATCTGGCGCAGCACCCCATCACTCTCCTTCATGGTCAAATAGCCCTTACTTTCAAAGTTTTCCAATTTTTTCGGCTGACTGACTGACCTATCAGCTGTGTATCCACCTGACTTCTCTTTAACGCCACTGATGGTCCCAACCCCATTTATAAGGCAAGAAATCCCACTTATTAAACCTTACAGGGCACACATGTGAAGTGAAAACCATTTCAGGGGACTACCTCTTGAAGCTCATGAAGAGAATGCCAAGAGTGTGCAAAGCAGTAATCAAAGCAAAAGGTGGCTACTTTGAAGAACCTAGAATATTATATATTTTCAGTTGTTTCACACTTGTTTGTTATGTATATAATTCCACATGTGTTAATTCATAGTTTTGATGCCTTCAGTGTAAATCTACAATTTTCATAGTCATGAAAATAAAGAAAACTCTTTGAATGAGAAGGTGTGTCCAAACTTTTGGTCTGTACTGTATATCTATCTAATTATCTACCTATTATCTGTCTATCTTTCTATCTAGCTACAGTATCTCTCTGTCTATTTATCTTTCATCTATCTGTCTGTCTTTGATTTTTTTTTTATATTTTGATATTTTTGAATGTATTTTTTATAAGATAGATAAATGTTTTTGACAGATGACTTGTCATTAAAATTAGGATAGAATGAATGCATAATGATGATGTTTAAATGGTTCTCTCACATTAAACGTGATGACATATCACAAGGACATCATTACGCTTCCTGATCGGTGGAGTTATGACTTTGATGCCCCCCACAGATCCTCAGAAGTTGTTTTTGTTTTTTTGAATGGAGCTGTGTTTCGGTTCCTTTGCTCTCAGTATCAGCGGGGTTCACAAAGACACCCACACAAATATAATGATCATAGCATGTTGTGGCAATTTGTCATAGCATCTTTATCCTGGAATGACCATTTTAAGGGATTTGGTTTTACAGTATGTAAATAAAGCTTAACCATTTTCCAAATCATTGCTAGCTGTCAGGGAATGGGAACATCCTTGTTTAAATGTCAAAACCTTTTGTCTCATAGAGGATTTCTTACACTGGATAGCATTGCAAGAGGTGCCCAGCTATGAGACATAATAGGAGGGGTTTTCAGCCTCAGGATGCAGAATACAATTCTCATTCACTGACAATTAACAGATCTTAAAAATCCTGATAAATTAAAATCCAAAGTATATCAGAAAGCCTGCACAGAATGAAGACTGTTTATTCACATAAAACTAGAAAACTTTCCATGGAAATTTGTAGTACCACAACTGACCACACGGTGTGCTGTTAAGAGTATGTCTGTCCATGGAAAACACAGCACATAATGCCCTTCATATAAGTGGATGTAATAGAATTTAGAACACAGCGCCACCTACTGGCAGAAATATTTAGAGCATTGAATTAACTCGAAATGATACATTGTGTTTTTTTCCCAATTGTCAGAATGTAGAAAATAGATACAATTAAAAACTTGCAACATCTGCCCGTTATGACTGAATACAATGGATTTGCTAGGAAATATGTGCATTTTAATTTGCTCCAATGGATTGTTTTGCAGTGAACATTATGGGGCACATTTAATAAAACCGGCGTTTTAGGCTGAGTTCACACTTCAGTTATTTGGTCAGTTTTTGTGAGCCAAAACCAGGTGCCGGTCAAAAGACACTGAATAGGTGCAAATCTTTACATTTCACCTGATCTCTGTGTAGGTTTCACTACTGGTTGTGGTTCACGATAACTGATGGAAATAACTGACCAAATAATTGAAGTGTGAACCTGGCCTTAGACGTACAGTACGTACATTGATGGTTTAGTGAAAGATCGTTGACCGGACACAGCCATACCCATTTTAGTCCCTATTGGCCAGTACAGTCATTTAAACTGGCCATACATGTTCAATGACACCAGGCAAAGGCTGATCTTTCACAGGGAATATTCTTTCATGAAAGGACCATTCGTGTTATGGTTGACTCCACAACTACAGATAAGGACTATTGACTATGGCATGAAAATTTCAAACGGAGCCGACTCCTTTCTAGATGATTAAGGTTGGTCACCAGTTGGCTAAAAAAATAGTTTATCTAAAATGATTGATTGTTTGGTTTAACCCGATGAATCATCATTTTGGTTGGAATCGTCCATTTTGGTTCACTTTAGACTAATGTCCATGGCCTCCCTTAGAGAGCAGGACTACACGTGTGAGTTTCATTCCCAAAGCAGGGATGCCTTTGTAAGAATTACAAAAAAAAACCTTGAAATGCAGAAAATATCTATTTTAACTCCATTAGCTCAACCGTTTAGAAAAGCTTTAAATAACAGGTTTAGTAATCCATTAAATCTTCATACGGTGGAATTATATATATAATTTAAATCACAAAAAGCTTCTATTTGTTCTTTGCATTTCAGGGGTGCCGGGGGGGGGGGGGGGGGAAATTAGACCTTACAGAGCCTATGAGACATTCATTTTGAGAATTTAAAAAGCTTGAATTTTTTTAAAGCTGAACTCTATGGCGGTATATTCCATAAAGTATTTTATAGACTGGTTTGAGTCTGGTCCCGGGAACAGTCACTAGGCCTGCACATATTATTGTGCTACTTTAAAAGTGTCCTATTCTATAGATGTTGAGATGACTTAGCAGCGTAACATACGCAATATATTTTTCGGCTTTTCTGCCTGTAATTTCAAGCTTAGAAAACTCTTCTAAGGCAGTTGCCATAAAATGTCAGTCCCTGATTCTATAAGATTTCAATGCTTGACTGCCTAAAGGCAGGCCATGTACAGCGCTATTTATCATGCAGCATCAAGCATAGTATTGTGTATTTGGTTGCTTTATACTGTCGTGTAGCCTAGCGTGTGGTCTTTCTGCCATTCAGTAACAAACATCAATAGCTTGAAAGAATTTAGAAGGCTATCTAAAGGACAAAATCCGCTTTTTAAAAAAATGTGAATGGTTGTTTTTGTTTGCATGGAGCATTAGCAGTTCAGGTTCAATTGATCTTCTATAGAACATGCATCTAATAAGCACTCTTGAGAAGAAGAACTCATGCACGTGCTACAACCATGTGCCCAGAGACAGTGCAGTGACGTATGGATTACCTGCAGTTCCATACTACACCATTTTGAGTGGTTCCATACCGTACCGTCATAAACGCCTATATTGCAGAAGTACAGTAGGGAATAGTAGGGAATAGTTCTATGTGCCCTATTATGGCTCTATACATAGAGTTGTTATGTATAAGATACATTTATCTAAGATGATTCTCAATGTTCTCAAAAAGTTTTGACTCCAGCCTAACCATAACTGAAATTAATTTGACAACCATTTTATACTTAGGCCTATAACTATGACACGTGGACAACCTCTACATCTAGACAGAAATGCATTTCTGTAGGAGCAGGATGTGTTCTCTCTTTCCCTAGCCCCATGGCATGAGATGAGAGATGTAAAGTGATCTACTTTGAAAAGAAAACATATTGCTACTAAAGGAGAGACCTAAAAGTTCTTTTTTTTAAAAGCTGTCACCTCATGCCGTTCATCTCAGGATACTTTTAGCCAAGAGGAAAGGTAAGGAAGAAGAGATCTTGTATGAGTATTTCTGGAGATGAGAAGTTGATCCAAGCAAGGATCAAAGGAATGTTTACCGCAATATGGGGCAGTTGGCATCTGCCTCATAGGGGTTTTTGCCTTCCGCTGGATCAACATGGTAGGGTTACAGTATAATCACCTTATAGTCCTAATCACTTCAGCGAATGAAGTACACCGGTGCACTCCTAGTACACTATTAAACACAACCCGAATGGAGTGCAAAAACACCTTGATGAATAAAAAATAACTTTTCTTTAATACAACGTTAAAAAGTAATAATCACAGTAAAAACATGATAGTAGGGGGAAAAAAACACACAAAATCTCTAATACTCCCTCAGAACGTTAGTAAAATCTGGAAAGATAGGCAATTCATAGTAGTATTGGTGACCTTATACGGAACAGACCTACAGCTAAATCATATGATGCATACTGCAATCCCTAATATGCTGTGGGATCACCTATAGCTGTTCCTATGGGTAATAAAATGAATATCTATCTATATTCCCATATATCCTAAGTGCAAACATAAGGTAGACATACCTAATTGTAAATAGAGGGTGTAGAGGTGGTGGCGATCCTATGATTTAGCTGTAGGTCCGTTCCGTTTAGGGTCATCAATACTACTATGAATTGCCTATCTTTCCCAATTTTACTAATGTTCTGAGGGAGTATTAGAGATTGTGTGTGGTTCTTTTTCCCTACTATCATGTTTTTGCTGTGATTATTACTTTTTAACTTTGGATTAAATAAAAGTCGATTTTTATTCATTAAGGTGTTTTTGCACTCCATTCGGGGTTGTGTTTAATGGTAGGATTACAGGTTGGAATTGATGGATCTGTGTCTTATGTGAACCTTATTAAATACATATGTGTCACCATCTCTTTGGTGCACTGGTGATACATCTTAAATAACACTGCCCAACAGTTGTCAAAGAGACACTCATTGATCAAATACTAGGGAATGTGGCTGGATCCGGTTTGGACACTAATTATGAAATTGGGGTGCAAGCCCCAGGTGCCCAAGCTATCAAGGAGTATAGTCATTTTCAGCATGGACCAGAAGGCACTATATTTCACAGGTGACCAACCCCTCATCTGTTCTAGATATTCAACCCAAGGCTGAATCAGTCATTTTTTTAGGTCAGTATAGGACAGTGATTGCTAACTTTCGGCACTCCAGCTGTGGTGAAACTACGACTCCCAGCATGCTCCATTCATTTCTTTGGAGTTCTGAGAAGAGCCAAGCAAGTGTGCATGTTGGGAATTGTAGTTTTACCACAGCTGGAGTGCCGGAGGTTAGCCACCACAGGTGTAGGGGCAGGAAAGTTTGGCTGCTATCCCAGATGATTTACAAGCTCAGTTCTTCTTTATTTAGAACTTACTGTATATCATCAGGATACAATTTTACTTCAGAGAAGATGGCAAGTAGAATATTATTATTTTTTTTTTCCTTTTTCTTCAACTGCTTTTTAGAAAATGTAACTACTGTATTCTTTTAAGCCATTTGGGTTGTCTTTATTGTGCTATTTACTGTACTTCTTCCACTACTGCAAAGCACATCTTTATCATTTTCTCTGACATTTATATGTTGAGGAGACTGTCAGAGGGAATGTATTCTTGCACAGTTTATATTACTCCATATCCTTTTCTTTCAAAATTATTGTAGGAATTGCACCCATGACAATTCTACATAATTAATATTTAACAAGACATAATGTTATCCCATTTCAATATCTTAGTATTTTTTTTATATTTTTTATTTTTGTCATCTTGTATTAAATTATGTCTGCTTGGTCTTTTTTCTTTTAGGATGTCTGACATGCGAGTGTGGGAAGGTTTCAAGAGAAAATAATAGATCTATAGATGATAGACATCTGCTTATTGCTAAATTGCTATATACTTGTCAGTTGTTGACAGCATCAGAAGATCTTATAAGAGCTTTTGGATCAGAAATGTATAGGATTATACACTAAAAGGGAATTCTACAATGAGCTGAGCGGAAAATGAAGCACACTTCAATCATGTTATGGCTATGCAGCCAAGAATAGACCTTTGTTTTTTAACATATGTAAAATTTAAGATATCTTCATTTTTTCTCTATTTTCAGTAGTGTAAATAAATTATGCAATGAATTTAGCATGATAGATTGATCATAGACAGATGGATAGATAGATAGATAGATAGATAGATAGATAGATAGATAGATAGATATAAAATAGATAGATAGATAGATAGATAGATAAAAGATATATACAGTGCTGCCCATAATTATTCATACCCAAGGCAAATTTTGACTTAAAGTTACTTTTATTCAACCAGCAAGTAATTTTTTGACTGGAAATGACATAGGTGTCTCCCAAAAGATAATAAGACGATGTACAAGAGGCATTATTGTGGGGGAAAAAAAAAACATTTCTCAGCTTTTATTTACATTTGAGCAAAAAGTGTCCAGTCCAAAATTATTCATACCCTTCACACACTGTCACAGTCTGTGGGAAAATCAAAAGTTCTATACCATTCCAAATAGTCCAAGCTGTTCTAAAGCATCCTATTTACCCTGACTAATTGGGAACAGCTGTTTTAATCAACTCAACAGGTGAAAAACAGCAGCTCTCTGCAGTTGGTTTGTGGACAGTCATGGCTAAGACAAAGGAGCTCAGTGAGGACCTGCGGCTGCGCATTGTGGCTGCTCACAAGTCAGGAAGGGGCTACAAGGACGTGGTCGGAAGCTAAAAGTGACACCTGTGCTGGCCAGGAGGATAGTTAGAGAGGTGAAAAAGAATCCAAGGATCACCGCCAAGGCCATCCTGGTGAATCTGGGCTCTGCTGGTGGCAATGTCTTAAGGCAGACAATCCAACAGACACTGCACACTGCTGGCTTCCATGGATGCAGACCAAGGAGGACACCACCTCTCCAGATAAGGCACACAAAAGCTCGCTTGGCATTTGCAAAAGCTCATCTGGACAAAGAAGAAGACTTCTGGTCTTCTGTGTTATGGTCAGATGAAACAAAAATTGAATTGTTTGGTCACAATAATGTTTCCTTCATTTGGCGTAAAAAAGGAGAAGCCTTCAACCCAAAGAACATCATCCCCACTGTCAAAAATGGTGGTGGGAACCTAATGCTTTGGGGGTGTTTTTCAGCCAATGGACCAGGGAACCTAATGACAGTAAACGGCACCATGAAAAAAGAGCAATACATGAGGATTCTCAACAACAACATCAGGCAGTCTGCAGAGAAACTTTGCCTTGCTCAAATGTAAATAAAAGCTGAGAAATGTTTTTTTCCCCCCACAATAATGCCTCTTGTACATCGTCTTGTTATCTTTTGGGAGAAACCTATATCATTTCCCATCAAAAAATTACTTGCTGGTTGAATAAAAGTAACTTTAAGTCAAAATTTGCCAGGGGTATGAATAATTATGGACAGCACTGTAGATAGAGAGATAGAAATATTGGCTGAAACATTTATTAAAAACAGGATTCTAATTTTGTTAGGTGAGGGTTTGGCTGTTGATATGATGACTGATGCCCAATTTATGATTGTTCCTCTTCCATTTATTTATTTTTTCACTTTGATGTTCATTTTTTTTTCATACTGGAAAGCAATCAAGGGTCTAGTAAACCCGTCACACGGGATCCACTTATTTATGGAACATAATACATGTCCTCACTTTTCGCAATGGCTGACGTGCCTTTCACACCTGATTTGAGTTATAGCCTATATTAGTGTCATTGTCAGAGAATTGATGGTGGTCACCGTAAATAGACAACTTCACCGAGCTCTCTCAATGAAGTGAAACAGTGATACCATAACACGGTGATCCCCCTGAATGTATTGCTGAATATGGTTGACTACATTTGCAGAAATTCACAAGAAAGAAAGAAAGTTCTACATAGCCAACAAAGAACCCTGGAGCCTGCAGAAGTGTCAGTGCATTTCTGGAGTATAAAATACAGACTGTAACTCAAGATAGACAATGTACTAATTAAAATAAACAAATAAATAAATAAATACATGTTCGTTTTCATGCAGAAACAGCGCCACACCTGTCCATTTGGTTGTTTTTTGTATTGCAGCTAAGCTCCAGTGAAGTGAATGAGTTTGTGCTACAATACCGCGCAAAACCCATGGACAGGAGTTATGCTTTTTATTTATTTTATTTTTATAGAATAAAGTACCCATGATTTTATGATTTTCTAAATCTGTACAAATCTTTTTATGCTCCAATTAATTTAGATTTTTTTTGTATATCATTCCCAAAGAGTACCAGTATGAAGGGAACTACAGTATGCCCTGGGATACCGTATCCTCTTGGCTTGGGATATTCCGAGATGAGTAGGTGAGATTGACCAGCTTTGCAAAACTTTTGTGTTACTTGGATGTTATTAGGTGGCCACATATAGACACATATAGCACAAACATTTCCCAACAGTGTCTTGGAATCAATAGTTTTCTTCCATAGCTGGTCCTCTTGTGCCAATCATCTTGGGATAGCGCAAGCCAACAGGATGGCATACCTCCCAACTTTTTGGATGGTCAAAGAGGGACATTTATGGTTTATTGTCTGAAAGATCCACTTTTCCTGCATATTTATATACTTCAATATACAGTATTTTTTTACACAATAGTGCAAAAATGTTCTGAATATAAATATTTCAAAAATCCAAATTGCATCAAATAATGAAAAATAATATGTAACATAGGTTTTGATATATAGATAGTAACCAGGGAAACACATTCTGGATCAATATTGTAAATGTAATAATGCAAATCTACTGTATACCTCAGATGAAAATGAGGGACATTTAAGGATCAAAGATGGACAGAGGGACTTGTGACAAAAAGAGGCGACACTTGGGAGGTATGGGATAGGTATGAAATGACACACCTGTAATGTATATATTCTGTTGGTGGGAACCAATATATTTCTAACGCCTTCAGCCTACAGTCTTCTCCTATCACTCCTCGCTCGTCTCATAAAGAAGCAATTAAATATTGATGCTGTTTTTCCAAATTCTGTACTATGTATTATTTTTCTGCAGTTCTTAGCTACTCAAAAAAGTCATGACAAAATTTGGTAGCAAGCAGTATTCTTCCCATTTCCTAACGCTCCTGGCTTTTCCCTGCAGGATATTTTGTGAGCAGCTCTATTTCCTATATGTGCTATACTAAAGCAGCATGGAGGCCGTTTAAGTTGTTCAATGGATGTCAACAATAAAATGGTAAGTCATTACGTATATAATAAGAATCAATTTTTGCTTCAGGTTCTGCATCTGCATCTGCAATTATTTCCAATAACAACGGCTGACTTAACCTCTTTTTTTCTATTATTGCAGTTTTTTTCTTGTTTTTTTTTCCTGACAAAGTTTAAGCTTTTTTATGGTTGTAAGGGCTATAAAATTATAAGGGCTTGCCTGCCTTAGATTATTATACTACAGGATAGGAATGTAGCAGAGGGGAGTCCCCTACTCTCAACCCACTCTATTAGCCATGGCTCATCTATACAAAGCCTACTGATTGCAAGGGATTTGCCAGCAGCTTTCCGAGTGATAACAGCCACTGGAACCACTGATAGCAACTCATCCTGAGAGATGTAAGAGGTTAACAGTTGTCTTCAGACATTTTTTATTAAATTTGTTTTAACACTTTTTGAGATTGTGCTATGGTACTGTATGTTAGAAAATGTCAGAGATTGGTGATTTGGAGCTCTACCTCTACAAATTTCCTGAATGAGTTCTGTCTCGTGTCATTTGTCAGGGAGCATGTCCTTTCTCCTGCAGCTCTCTCCTTGTAAGGGCTCATGCACGTGGCTGTTGATCGGCCGTTCCGTGCATTTGTGGTCCCCAATTCACTGACAACATCCGTGCGGAATCCATAGTCGGATCCAGACCCTTTCAACTTGAATGGGTCCGTGGCCCGTCTGCAACGCAAAAAAGTAGTGAATGCACTCGGTAGTAGCGAATGCACATTCAAAACACAGTGCCACGGGTGCCTCTAGGCTGTATGTGGTATTGTGTTTCAACCACATTCTCTTCAATGGAGTTAAGGATGGAAATACACATTTGCCTGAACCCGTTGATTTTAGCGGGATCGGTTTAACATCTAATGTGTATGCTGAGGTCCTGACTTTGCCCAATGACAGGTGCTGAGGGAAATAGGGCATTGGGCATATTAAATTTCTGTGCCAAGGGAGATAAGCCAGTGCCAGAAATGTCTGGTGGAAGCTCAAGGGCAACATGGTGATTCAGTCATTAAAGGGGCCGTGTCATCTTAAGAATGCACGGCCATTCTCCATTCATTGATATGGGAGCGCAGAAAAACGTATTTTCAGAAGTTCCATAGAAATTAATGGAAGTGGACTGCTCCATTCACTTCTATGGGGCTGATGGATATAGCTCTGTCAGACTTCAGCTATTTTTGACAGTTCCATATAATTGAATGGAGGGCAGCCACACCTGCGAGGTCCGCCCTCCTTCACTTTAGAGATAGCCTATATCTATCAGACATAGGAGATGACACAACCCCTTTAATGCAGTTATCCTGCAGCTCTGGGTTCAAATCCATCCAAGACTAACATCTACATGGAGTTTGCATATCCTTCCAATGTTCACTTGTAATTTTTCTGGGTCCCCAGTTTCCTAAATAATCAAAATGCATGCTGATAGGCTTATTGGTGTCCTATGAAATACCCTCATTGTATGAGTTTTAGTGATAGGGAAATTAGATTGCAAGCCCAATGTGATTAGAACCTCTGTATAGTGATGTAGAATAGGTTGGTGCTACAACTGTGATATGAAGAACTGCCAATGGTATACATGGTAGCCACTGGGTGCTGCAATCCTGAATTTATGAAGATTTATACTATAATTTTTATATATATTTATATATATATATACAGTACAGACCAAAAGTTTGGACACACCTTCTTATTCAAAGAGTTTTCTTTATTTTCATGACTATGAAGGCATCAAAACTATGAATTAACACATGTGGAATTATATACATAACAAACAAGTGTGAAACAACTGAAAATATGTCATATTCTAGGTTCTTCAAAGTAGCCACCTTTTGCTTTGATTACTGCTTTGCACACTCTTGGCATTCTCTTGATGAGCTTCAAGAGGTAGTCCACTGAAATGGTTTTCACTTCACAGGTGTGCCCTGTCAGGTTTAATTAGTGGGATTTCTTGCCTTATAAATGGGGTTGGGACCATCAGTGGCGTTGAGGAGAAGTCAGGTGGATACACAGCTGATAGTCCTACTGAATAGTCTGTTAGAATTTGTATTATCGCAAGAAAAAAGCAGCTAAGTAAAGAAAAACGAGTGGCCATCATTACTTTAAGAAATAAAGGTCAGTCAGTCAGCCGAAAAATTGGGAAAACTTTGAAAGTAAGGGATATTTGACCATGAAGGAGAGTGATGGGGTGCTGCGCCAGATGACCTGGCCTCCACAGTCACCGGACCTGAACCCAATCGAGATGGTTTGGGGTGAGCTGGATCGCAGAGTGAAGGCAAAAGGGCCAACAAGTGCTAAGCATCTCTGGGAACTCCTTCAAGACTGTTGGAAGACCATTTCAGGGGACTACCTCTTGAAGCTCTTCAAGAGAATGCCAAGAGTGTGCAAAGCAGTAATCAAAGCAAAAGGTGGCTACTTTGAAGAACCTAGAATATGACATATTTTCAGTTGTTTCACACTTGTTTGTTATGTATATAATTCCACATGTGTTAATTCATAGTTTTGATGCCTTCATAGTCATGAAAATAAAGAAAACTCTTTGAATGAGAAGGTGTGTCCAAACTTTTGGTCTGTACTGTATATATATATATATATATTTATTTATTTTTTTAATAAGCAGAACAAGATTGATGTTATACAGCTATGACTACTGATACTGTATGAAAAATAAAGCAGAAGATCTGGAAAGTTTTTTTTGGATCCACCTCCAGTACATATATTCCTTCTCGGTGCAATCCAAGAAGAAAAATGAAATCCAAACACCATGTAGAAGAAAAGCCGTGTGTGTACCTGATATACATTTAACGGAGCTTCATCCTAAGCCATTATTCCTTTACATGTTCCGTGCACTTTTTACATAGCAACACGAGTGCATAAAGAAAATTGTTATACATGAAACAAGATCAAGAAAATTGCGGCTCAGTCAACAATTCTTTTGTCGGTACTTTGCAAATTGAAAATAAAAAAGGCAAGACAACACAAGAAGCAACTGCAGGTGGTAGACAGGTCCAGTCATTTCACAATAACAGCTCTGCCTTTATACACGCCGCTATTTTATGAATGTTCGTAGACAATATCTTTAGTAACACGGGGGTTAATATATTTTTATTGCTTCTGTATTTTCTGTAGTTTCTTTCTTAGATTGTCAAGGGAAAACAAGTTTAATAAAAGGAACAGTGTTAGTACCATCTTTCTTGAAAAAATGATGGTGTCATTAAATTGTGATGAGTAAGGAGGTTTGGTTCGTGGACTGTAGTTTAGTCAATGGGCTATTTTTCCCATTATAGGTTTATTTTCAAATAACAGATATTACATGATGAGTATGCCTACAAATGTGTCCACCCTTATCTTTTCTTTCATTTGGTTAAGGACTCCAGTTTGTCACCAAACAAATTCATAACCTTTGACAAGTTGCAATTCACATTACATCTATTGGGTGGACCCACATAGACTTATATAGGATAGACATCTTGTGACACATTATGACTGCAATATGTGCTTTTACAGATCGTGCTTGCGGCTCGACCAAACACGCGGAAAGGAACTGACCCCCCCATATTAGAAATGCCTATTCTTGTCCACAAAACAGGGGCCACGGAACGGAGCAATGAAAGTGAATAGGTCCGCTTTCAAGCTGCAAATAATGCGGCTCGGATGCGGACCAAAACAACGTTTGTGTGCATCAGAACTAAAGCTGGTCATTTTATGCCAGACATCTCAGAATATATTGAGCCATGAGAAACAGTAAGGATGGACACATCTGTAAGGCTACTTTCACACTAGCGTTCGGAGCGGATCCGTCTGATGTTTCATCAGACGGATCCGCTCCGATAATGCAGGCGTTCGCATCCGTTCAGAACGGATGCGTCTGCATTAAAACTTAGAAAATTTTCTAAGTGTGAAAGTTGTCTGAGCGGATCCGTTCAGACTTTACATTGAAAGTCAATGGGGAACGGATCCGCTTGAAGATTGAGCCATATTGTGTCATCTTCAAGCGGATCCGTCCCCATTGACTTACATTGTAAGTGTGGACGGATCCGCTCGCCTCCGCACGGCCAGGCGGACACTCGAACGCTGCAAGCAGCGTTCAGGTGTCCGCTCACTGAGCGGAGCGGAGGCTGAACGCTGGCAGGCGGATGCATTCTCAGTGGATCCGCCTCCACTGAGAATGCATTGGGGCCAGACGGATGCGTTCGGGGCCGCTCGTGAGCCCCTTCAAACGGTGCGCACGAGCGGACACCCGAACGCTAGTGTGAAAGTAGCCTAAGTTGGTTTGTCTTTGTTCAAGGTGCTTTGAGTAGTATAAATTAAAGATGAATCCACCCATAGCGTTTATAAATTTGCATTAACGTATAAGACAATGGGGGCATGTCATAGCGATATGCCCACATTGTCCGTGAAATGATAACCCCTTTAAGTTACAGTGTACAGTATTATTGGGGCACCAAATCAATACAAAGCAAATAAAAAAAACTGTAAAAATAAAAACAAAACATATGGTAAGCATATACATTTTTTTTAAAGGAATCCTATGGCTGACGGATGCCATCTGTGAAAGCATCCATCAGACGTATACGTAACTTTTCATGTTTGTTTAGCATCTCACACCTCAAGATATGTGGGGTGTGGAGACTAGTTAA
This sequence comes from Bufo bufo, assembly GCF_905171765.1. Lineage (NCBI taxonomy): Eukaryota > Metazoa > Chordata > Amphibia > Anura > Bufonidae > Bufo > Bufo bufo. The sequence continues at coordinate 560,591,082 of NC_053392.1, read as the reverse complement.
GGAGGGGCACATCTGCCCTGGTACAGTACTGTAAAACACAGGCCAAACCGCAGGGTAAGCCCTAATTTTGAGATTATAAAATTTGTCTTCGAAGACAGCTGACCGTGCTCCGGTGACATACTTAGTATCATTATTTAACCTCCTTATCTTGCCTTGTTCTAAATAATTTACGTAGAATGGATCTGTACCGCTCTAGTATCTTTAATTACAGAGTACATCTGAATTAGTGCCACCAATGTACAGTTCAAAACGGCTTTATTCTAATGAACTTTATGCCTTTAAGCTTAACCGGCCTTTGACTTGAGTCTTTATTGATGACAACTTCACATTATGTGATATCACTAACTACCAGACCCTGTTTTTCTCACTCATTGCAGTTTGATTAAAAGGGTTGTTGAAAATTAGAAACAGCACAACTCCCCTCCACCACAGGCATATCTCTATTCACTTCAGAGCTGAAATACCCAATGAAACCCATGGACAAGAGTGGTGCTGTTTCTGCTCTCAATAGACTCTTTAACTAGTCCATGTTCTGTCTGATCACAGTGAAATTATCTCAAACTATAATGGCCGTTCAAGCGTATTTAGCACCCATTTTAATGCACAATGCGGCCATTTTTAAGAACATATATTGTTGGCCACACTGGAGCACAGACGGGGATTACAAGACACCGTGTAGTCATTGTGCCTTCTTATATCAGTGATTTCCACTATGCTCACTGATAAATTGATGGGGGCATCTTACTAACAAAGTTACCCAAAGTTTTTAGCTACCGTTATTGGATGAGACATATTCTCACCCCTAATATTGTATGAGCACTTATGGGCTGCAGATGAGAAGAGGGACTTACTAAACCTTAAGTCCCCTTTAACACTATAGGTCTTCCTGTAAATCCATAAAGTGCACCTATATCCTTATTATTTAAAGGACCCTAGTTCTAGCTATGTGTAAATATTTTTTTTATTTTTGAAATAGTAATAAAAGTTAACATTTGAGATAATTTCCCTGTGAATTGGCCAACCAGATACCACAAACAATAATACCAAGTTCCATTTGTGATCCATGTTCTATCTGACCCACCTAACAAAGATTGGGAGTTACAAATACTGTCTGCTGTAGTATCATGTGTGTATGTAGTTACATTGCGATAGTCTTCTACTTCATTTTCGAGATAAACTAATCTTGAGAAATTTTCAAGATCTTCAAAAATTTTTTATAAATGTCCTCATCTCTACTCTATATCTTTTTTTAATTGCAAGGAAGTGGATTCTTCAGGTTCTCCAAATGTTTAGACGTAATCAATAGTACATTTGAAGCTACAAGGGATGGTTTCCTTCTTTATTATATTGATCCGGCAACAAAATGGATGGAGGAAATAACATGTCAGTACATAATACGTCTCACTGTATCATTAGGAAGAAATTCATCCTAGCAGGTTTTACTTCCAAAGGTATAAGCCTGATGGACTAGGAATTAAGAACGCTATATTCTTGCTTACTCGCATCCTAGTAAAAAACACAAAACACTGTCACTGCACTAAAATAATAATCTGTGCACATTGTAGCAGTCACATTACTTCTTGACATTGTCTCCTGAGAAGCTTAGCTCTATAGTATTTTATGTCCTCTGGCAGCTGACCATTAACCCATAAATGTCTCATTATACTGTATGTCACTAACCAATGGAGAGACAAGCAGGTTATCATGCATAAAATACCATCATCAGAAAGATACAAGATAATGTCCTTGTGGAAACTAAACAGGTATAAGTACAGGATTTGTCACTAAGATCAGTTTCTTTTGACTGCAGTTTTAGAAAGGAAGACCAACTTACAGTACCATCAAAGGCACCACAAACAGTGCACCACTCCTAATAATGCCATGTTCTCTAATCACCTCCTATGGGATCATGCCCAAAGACTTGGCTACATAAATCTAATGCGTATAACTATTTCAAGTCACAGCTGACCCTTTCCTCAACATGAATCATTTATGAGTGTAGAGGGCACACGGCTACTAGGTTGCTCATAGTGAGGTTTAAATAACCCAGACTTTATTGAGTCTTAGAACACTACATGATTGTGCTAAGTATATAAAAGGAATTGTAGCAGTCAGAAAACTCGTCTCGCCATGTCAAGTACAGACAACAAATACAATGGAAAAGTAAAAATTGTGCCAGTAATGTAATGAAAAAACTGAAAAATATTACAACTAAGGTAAGTTTTCCAACAATTTGCCATAAACACCGCATTGTAGGTTTATAAAAAATCAATTTTTAACTATGCAAAAACTTTGTACAAATTGATTATTAATCTTATCTCTAAAGAAACCATTGACAATAGTAATGCGCCTGGCTAGGACCATGGACTTCGAATTTTGCCTCATACAAGTCATGAACTTTACAGGTGGTTTAGCCTATACAGTAGGCTACATGCTGCTCTTCCTTATTTCCTGTAATATCATGTTGATGGGTGTGTCAGCTCGTTCTTATTTCTTGTGATGTCATGTTGATCGGTGTGTCAGCTCGTTCTTATTTCCTGTGATGTCATGTTGATGGGTGTGTCAGCTCATTCTTATTTCCTGTGATGTCATGTTGATGGGTGTGTCAGCTCGTTCTTATTTCCTGTGATGTCATGTTGATCGGTGTGTCAGCTCATTCTTATTTCCTGTGATGTCATGTTTATGGGTGTGTCAGCTCGTTCTTATTTCCTGTGATGTCATGTTGATCGGTGTGTCAGCTCATTCTTATTTCCTGTGATGTCATGTTGATGGGTGTGTCAGTGATAGGGGAGTGTCTATGTAACTAGCTGAGTGAGAGGAGCTACAAACTAGCTGAGCATTGTCAGAGGAGATGCTTGAACTGTGGTAGACAAAGAAGAAGTGCATACAGGAACAGGAAGTGCTACATGCAGAATGGAAACAATGCAGAGTAATTTATGGGTCAAGAGAGATAAAAATTTAAAAATAAAATATAAATAAAAAAGCATAGGGGAAGACATGCTGGAGGTAAGCTACAACATGAGTATATCTGTTAAAAATCATGGTGATCCCATTAAACCTCTTTAAAGGGATATTCCAGTTGTTACAAGTTATTCCCATCCACGGGATATGGGGTAACTATTAGATCAGCGGGGGTCCTACTTCTAGAACCCTCACTAATCATGAGAACCATAACTCCGTACCATTCAGAGCTGCAAGTTGGGCATTAAAACTGCCACTCTGTTAATATCCATGGGATGTCCAAAATGAGTAGAGTGCTGTGCTCCTGTAGAGATGGATGGAGCAGCAGTGCAAATGCTCGATCTGCCACTCTGTTTATTTTGGGAGGCTCTGAGAGGTATAAAGTCCATGTTCTCATGATCACTGGAGGTCCCAGTGGTAGGACCCACCCACCAATCTGATAGTTTTGGGAAATTACTTCAGGTGCAAGCACGAAAACAATCCCGGAGGACATCTATCTGCCATCTCAGTGACTTGTTCCTCAGCCAGTGCACAGCATAAAGCATTTTAAAAGAATTTTTCACAATTGTGTCCCTTTAAACCATAAAAATAAATGAATGTAACGTTTTATTGCAGATCAATTAACACAGATGACAACTGGACCAATGAAATGTTTTCTGAATCGCTTCCCATAAAAATATAATGTGATCTTAAACTGGAGGCATCTCTTTCATTGCCAGAGGCGAGCACCTTAAGCACTAAATACCTCTTCTGGACATGGTTAAGAAAAACAGCAGCGCACCGGCAGACAGTCTGGCATATTATAAAAAGCCTTTGTGCCTGAATGGAAATTAGTCTAGCCTGTAGATTAAGTATTGACTGCTGGGCAAAGCATCATCATTGCAGTACAGACCACTGAGCTCTGCAATAAAAGACACACAGTGAAATAGAATCTCTTCTATCGCCTCGATGTTCCCTTCACAGCAATGAGAAGCTCTAAAGTCCCTAAACAACCCTCCGCCTGATTGAATCAATACATATAGGAGCATTTTATCATCGACCCACCATGCATTTCACACAGATAAAGAAATAATATATGAGGGGTAAAAAAAAAACAGAGCAGAGTTGAAATAACATTTTACACATGGCAAAAAGTAAAGAGAAAAATGCAGTGGGCTTTAGAGGGAGGCACACGGAACACATGGTGCTTCAACCCTGATCCCATGAAGAGCTCCTGTGAATGATGGGAGCGCTACATCATTTAATATACCGCATGTCTCGTACGTAATGTCGGTACAGAGGTCACAAGAGCTACAATATCACCCGCCCGGCCAGATAGGTGCCAGCTATGGTCATGTGAAAGATGTTCTCCAAGAACCTGTTGTTATGACCCTACAGTTAAATATTGGCAATGCACATACAGAAAACCTCCTAGATATTTTTACTGCTTGGTAAGTGGAAGCGCAGGTCGGAGCAACAGAGAAGAAATCAAATCAACTCCCTGGGAGAATGGGAAAACAGTCAGCACAATGGAGGCTGTAATTTCTGGTGGCCTGAAGTAGGTTCTATCTATCTATCTCTCTCTCTCTCTCTCTCTCATATATCTATCTATCTATCTATCTATCTATCTATCTGTCTGTCTGTCTATCTGTCTGTCTGTCTGTCTATCTATCTATCTATCTATCTATCTGTCTGTCTATTATCTATCTCATATATCTATCTATCTATCTATCTATCTATCTATCTATCATCTATCTATCTATCTATCTATCTATCTATCTATCTATCTATCTATCTGTCTGTCTGTCTATTATCTATCTCATATATCTATCTATCTATCTATCTATCTCATATCTCTATCTATCTATCTATCTATCTATTATCTATCTATCTATCTATCTATCTATCTATCTATCTAGCTATCATCTATCTATCTATCTATCTATCTATCTATCTATCTATCTATTATCTATCTATCTATCTATCTATCTATCTATCTATCTATCTATCAATGTAATTATCTATTTATCTATCAGGGTAATCTGCTATACTGAAAGACGCCTAAATTAACACCTAGCTGCCTAAATTAACACCTGTCTGCGACTTCGCCGCGGTCGCACCAGGGTTTCAAATGGTGGGCGTGGGCGGGGAAGGGGATTGGTCGGCAGACACATCTCATTCATAATTTTCTACACCTATCTTAGGCATAGAAAATGGCCTAAATGTAAGACAGCAAGGAAACAGTATTACATTTAGAAGTGGCACTAGATGCTCCAAAGTTATGTAGAGGCCGGTGCCTCTTCATAACTTCGGCGGATCCACTGCTATTGCAGGGACTTTATTAAGACCAGCGTCTAAAACGCCAGTCTTATTAAATGTGCATCAATCTATTTGTCTGTCTATCCAATCATTTTATCCTCACACTTCCTTAGTATTGACCAATTCCACATCAATTTCCCTCTCAATTTTTTTAGATGCAATCATTAAAATCACTTTACCCATCTGTGTCCATCTACCGGTCTATCTACAGTTGTCACCGGTGAGGAGTTATGATGCAGATCTCTCTGTACCATCTTTTGCCGTTTGTCTCTGAGAACATTTTAATGAGAAGTTTCTAAATACTTTCTTAATCTTCCAGGAAGAAAGCTTTGCATTAAGGCTGATATTTATGATCCTGTCTGCAGATTGTGTCTAAGTTCCACTGTCTGCATTATAAGAAAACGGTAAGATCCAATTCTTGTTAGCTCCTATAAATTATCTCCAGGCCTAGAGAGCTCTTCAGCCAAATGGTTCCCAGAACTTACTCTGTAACCCAAGAAGACCTTCCCTGTCATCCAACCGTTCCATTCCTGATCATCTCAATCATTGTATGCGTGTGCTAATCACTGCAAGTGGGCGACTCTCCTGAAATGCCCACAAATATGCCCAGAAGAGCACCACGAGTGGGTACTTGGCAGACAAAATAACTACCTTTGGGGGGGATTTATCAAAACTGGTATGAAGTAAAACTTGCTTCATTGCCCATAGCAACCAATCAGATTCCATCTTTCATTTTTATGAGCTCCTTGGTAAAATTAAAAGTGAAATCTGATTGGCTGATATAGGCAACTACACCAATTTTCCTTTACATTAGTTCAATAGGTCTTTATTAAAAATATTGAGCCGTTCTGTCACAAAGGGTTAAGGGTTGTTTTTCTGGCTGTGTGAATAGCACTTTCACTTTGTTCCGGTCATCTAATAACCCTTATCTCTAAATTACTAAAAGGCCGTAAACACTTATTTAAGCCACATTCTTATCAGTAAGATAAGGATTAAGCGGTGATGAGAGTTTAGGAGGTCAAAGATCAGAGATAAGGAGCCATCAGCTGAGCTGCTTGATGGAACACAGTGAAAATTCAGATACTGCTATTAGAGAAACTCGAGGCTGCAGAAAGACAAGGGTTCAACATTTTTTATAAAGACCAACTGAAATATAATTTTTAGCAAAAAATGAGGGCAATGCAATAATAAAGAAATGCCACCAAAGATGTCCATAGCCATTAATTTATTGAGTCAAATGAGCAATGTGTAATGTTCAATTTCCCCTGTGGTGGCGCTGAACACTTGCCACCATGTTTCTCCACAGATTATAGCCGATAGGGGAAAACTTTGTGATTAGCTTTTTGTCAAGCTACCCTTCTAAGAACAGTTTACCCAAACTCATCTCTACCCAATACCATCTCTACTTCACCTTTCTCCTATGGTATTTCTGGACCCCCGACATGCCATTTCGTTCATGCTCTTTTATGGATTGAGACATGGCCTTGTTATCATTTGGCAGTTTTGCACATGATCAAATCACCATATTGCAGTATTACTCAACATAAGCACCCTCATCCCCTGTTCTGTCGCTGGATCGGAAGTTGGGACAGATTGTTCTATCCAAGCCCATTTACTTAACAGAAAAGATACAGATGGCTATGTAGATTTGCCAGCTTTGTGATTCTCAGAGAATTGGTAAGAGCTTGGAGAATGAATGGAAAAAATAGATTTTTTAAAGATTCATAGATCTCATATGTAGTGGAGAGATGCCCTATTCAGTCTTAGTTCATGCCCCCACATCATCATCCCTGGGATGGTAGGGATCAAAAGCAGTTTGATGTAGAGTTTGGTGACCCTATACTGTGGCTGGCATCCAGCTGAACAGGACTTTTAAAGAAAGAATACTGTATAGATCTTGACCAATCAGCTTTCCAGAGAACATTTCCAGCATATCTGATTGGCTAGTTGACAGCTTCCTTCTGAATCTCCTTTTCCGCTGGATGCTTGCCACAGTCTACAACAACACTCAACAAATGCCGCTTCTGACAGTGGTAAAATGGGAGCTCTTTGAGCTTACTGTTTAACCCCATATAGGCATCTTATACAGTAGCTTGCATTTGTTTCAAAATCATATCCCTTTAGGCTTACATAAAACTAATACACAGGTGTAGTAGATATTCCTTCAGAAGGGAAAACTGCAGATAGCATTTCAGGATATCACCATGAGTTGTGTTCAATGACAAACTCAGATCTGCTACATCTGTAACAAACAGCTGTGTATAGCTCAGGGGAGAGTGAAATGACAGAGCCTTTCTGCCATCACATTGGCCAATTATAAGGATATAATGACCACCAAATATAATCAAAGACAACAAAAACTGTGCTACCCGAAAATCAGTGAACCCATTAAGAGACTGGGGATATACAGAATAACGCTGTGGGTCTCAAACTTTTCCAAGTGTTCAAAAGAAAAATAATAAAAAAAGGCTGATATTCAAAAGAAAAGCATTGAGGAACCAACAAGTGTTTGTCAAAGTGGATATTTCTATGGAGATGACAAAAAAACACCTGTCTGTCCTCCGTGTGCTAAACTCAGCAGCAATCCCAGCGACCTGCGGAGTTACACAAGAGAGCCCTGCATCGACTCCTCTATATTTATCCTGGTATTCTCATGTGTGATGGCATGTTGTCAGAGGACACGGCCCCTGCTCATACAATGCACTGTCTGTGAGTGGTCTCTAGAATTAGCATTTATGTACAGCAGATTAAAATATTAAAAAATGATTAAGTATGTATCTATATTGCCGTTTATCTATTTATCCATCTCATAATCTACTATAATCTATCTCTGTGAATTGTATTTATCCATCTATTGTCTATCTATATATCTATCTGCTGGTCTCTTTGTCTGTCCTTTTGTCTATTTTCTCTACCTACGTTATCTACCTGTCAATGTTATCTATCTAATATCTATCTATCTATCTATCTATCTATCTATCCATTATCTATCTATCTATCTATCTATCGATCTATCGGTCTCTCTGTCCTTTTGTCTAATTATCTACAGTTTTCACAATCACTACTATGATCAATGTTATCTATCTATTATCTATATATCTATCAATTTCATATCTATCTATTGTCTATCTATATTTGCCAATTATATTTATCTATCTATATCTATTATCTATATCTATTATCTATTTATCTGTTGGTCTATCTGTCTGTCCTTTTGTCTATTTATTTACAGTTTTAGCAACCATTACTATTATCAATGTTATCTATTATCTATCTATCTATTAATCTATCTATCTATCTATCTATCTATCTATCTATCTATCTATCTATCTATCTGTCTCTATCTATCTGTCCTTTTGTCTAATTATTTACAGTTTTAGCAATCATTACTATTATCAATGTTATCTATCTATCTATCTATCTATCTCTCTGTCCATCCTTTTGTCTATTTGTCTACAGATGTAGCAGTCACTATCTTTACATATGTACATATCTGATGTCAAATATCTCAGCAATCTGAAAGAACTTTATAAACACTTAAAGTGACCCTCCAGTTTTACATAAAAAAGGACCATAAGCTGAGCATGAATTACACACTGCCCAGGTGGCTCCTTTTCCGTCGTTGGACTGCAGATTTGCTCATTCTTTGTCCCCTCTGCTTTAATCTAAGGTAGGCTCCATATACTCCATCTTCTCATACTACCCTAAGCACAGCGCTCTCCGGTAGTCTGAGAAACTCCCCTGGGTTAATCACACTGGTCATGGGACTTGCAGGGGAAGACACAGATGGTATTGACACAGAGCTGATGTAATGTAACCACAGAGAGGCGGGTCAGACTACTGCTTACCGGACATAGGGTAGTCAGAGAAGCAGGTGGTCATCTTAGAGGAAAGCATCAATGGACCTGCAAGCACAGCAATTCTAGAGGCCACTAGGTACATTTACTATACATTCCCTTATTTACTATACATTATTTTTTTTTTATATAAAGGTGTAGGTCCTCTCTATCTTAAGACTCTTTCTTTAAGGCTAAGGTCACTCCGTACAAGGTCTCCGTCACAGATTTCATCAAAATCAGCTGAGAAATAATCCTGCATGGAGAAGGTTTTTTTTTAGCTATATTTCTTGCATCTGCTAGAAGAACGGACTCCTGAACAGAAACTGAACAGACCCCATTATAGTCAGTGGGATGTGTTCTTCACCGTTCACTTCAGTTATGTGCCAGATCCGACACTTCCATGATTTTTGATGTTCTGTTCCTACAGCGGAAAGTGATGTGTGAACCCAGCCTTACACAATTACTAAGACATTATCTTAATATCTTCTCTTGATTTGTCTTTGTCCATGCCCTTTAAGTCCTGGTCTTTCTTTTATTGCATTTGTTCCTCACTTTTTGATGTGAAAGCTACGTGTTTTACATTTCAGAACGTACTAAATCATCAAGTCATAAAGTACTGCATGTGTCAAGTGTATAATTAAGCATCTCTAGAAGGACACATTTAATCTTGTAGGCTATTATTTGTCAATTGGAAAACAAGACAATTTTTTGTCCTACAAAGTAATTTTAGTCTCAATAATAACAACTAATGTAGAAAAAGTATGTCTGAAAATGAAAATTTGAAGCGCTTTGACTTCGAGCACATTTGTTCTTATGATTGTTTGTTAATTTCATATTGCTTGGAGCTGTTGGACTTTGTTTTTTGCACTGTCCATTTGGAAGAATGGCTGCCGCCATGGACCGTGCACTCCTACCCATCTGTCTAAGGGGACGGCAGCTTTTTAAGCATATAAAGAACAGCAACTTTGCAACTTGAAAACCCACCGATGGCCACGTTCTAACTGCCTCCCATCTCAATGGGAGGCAGCACTGGGGATCACAGAGTGGCGGCTTATAGCCGCGGCCACGCATAGAAAGGACATGTCCCTTCTTGGCGCAGCGATGGCTTTAATCCGCTGCTCTGCGATCCTCAGCACTGTCTCCCAATGAGATGTATGGGAGGCAGAGAAGACGCGGCTGTTGGAGGGTTTTCAGCAAAATTGTCTGTCCCCGCCAAAATTACGCTTAAAAGGCCACTGTGAACATTGCCTAAGGCATCTGATGAGGGCAGAGTATAGCTGGGTCCTCCATTGCCCTAAATTCATTTTGTAGACCCGTGCCAATAAGAGGCATGTCTGACAGGTTCCCATTTGAGGAGGCCACCTTGCCATTAATAAATGAGCCCAAGGAATGTTTGGTCCAGAATATATGGCAAGTGCTTCAAATTTTCATGTACAGTAAGTAGTGATCAGCAAGGCTTTGAAAAAGTCAATTTGGCTGCTTCGTCAAATTTCACAAAGAAATTCAATTAATGACAAACTACTTCGCCCAAATCGAATCACCAAAATTTTTAATTTGGATCCAATTTGAATAATATTCAAAATTTGCGCCAAATCCGATTTGTTCAGAAGTGTTTTGCCCATCCCTAACAGCAGATATGTAATTCAGGATTTTCAATCAATGTTTTCAAGGTCTGCATTTGTCTTTGTTCAAGGAGAAGCCTTCTGCAACTTGTGGTAATTATTTGCTTTTACATTCTTGTGTTGCCGGTGTTTTTTTGTAAGACTGATCGTGAACTCCAGCACTTGTCTTGACCCTTATCTTTGCTCGAATTTGGTTTAGGACTTTCTCATGAAGTAGTAGGGGTTAATAGTAGTGGTATTAGTCTATTCTTGAAATACACAGTAGAAATATCTGTGACTGAAAATGAGGCCTCATTTACATGACCGTTTTTTATTCCGCATCTGATTAGCATTTTTTGTGGATTGCAATTAGACCCATTCATTTTTATGTCATGTGCTGACCACATCCATGTACAGCAAATTATAGAACATGCCCTATTCTTGTCCGTTTTACGAACAAGAATAGTCATTTCTACTATTGGGTCTGTGAAAAATGTGGCATGCACACGGCATGTCTGGAGTGTAACTACCATAGCGGCAGACTATGCGACTGCTATGGGGCCCAGGGCAAGAGGGGGCCCAGTCTTAGTTGGGATAATCTCCTCTTCTACTGGAGGTGAAAACTTGGTCAGGACTCCACCCTCTAAAGGAACAACTTTTAGCAAATGAGACAATGGAAAAATGGCCCAAGGGTCATTGAAAAGGGTTTAGGCAGAAATCCTTCTGTCCTGTGTGGGGGGCCTGGTTTGATCCTTGTTATTGGGCCCTTACTTCTCTATGTATGCCACTGCTGCATGTATCAGTATTTTGTGGATATGCGGTTTGAGGACCACAATGTACATACATTGTGCATGTAGCCTTGTGTTGAATACAAGCAAACAGCTTTCTGCACCTTGCATACATACAAAATGAACAGATACAGTACATACATTTTTAAACAAATCTGTGGCATGTGAATTGACACGTAGGGTACATGCACATGGCTGTGTAATTTATGCAGATTTTCCACATACATTTTTATGCTATGGACACCTTCAGGGGCAATGTTTTTTTTTATTATTGCATTTTATTTATTTTGGGCTAAAAATAATTTTTTCAATTAATGTTTATTAAAGATTTCCAACAGCTTTGCCTCTACAGCTTTCAGTTTCTGTATATTCGCAGACTGTCCGGCTTCCCCTTCTTAGTAAATTCTGCACCCCTGTTTCTGTAGCAATTATCTCTGAACTCCAAACAGCTCATAAGCACTCATTTATAGCTAAACCTGTATGGCTTACATAAGTGTTTATGAGCTGTCAGGAGTTCAGCGATTAGGGCTACACATGGAGCAGTTCTTTGATCAGATTCATTGTAAAACAGAAAGCAAGCCGGTCTGAAGGTATACAGAAAGTGAAGGCTGTAGAAAAAAAAACAATTGAAAATACTTAATAAAGTCTAATAGATAAAAATGATTTTGGTCCAAAATGAATAAAATGTAATGATATTAAATATTGCCTCTCAAAGGTGTTCATAGCCCTTAAGCATGAATCCCTACTCAGTTATGGTTCTGATTAAAACACAAATCTCAATAGCTGCATATCTTTAATGAATCTATAGCACTGTTCATTCTAAGCCTTCTTGTTCATGATGATAGATATAATGACTTGCCTAATAAAACAAGCAAGGGCTAATAAAACAATCAATAAAGGGGTTTTCTAGGAGTTTCTGGCCTGTCCTTAGGATAGGAGATTCATTTTTTATTGGTGGGGGTTTGACCACTTAAAACCTTGCCATTCAATAAAATGAAGGAGCCAGTGCAACATCATATATACTGTTTATTGAGGTACAGCTCTGGTTGTGGTTGCATCTGGTGCTGTAGATTTGTCAACTTTGGGAAAACAGAACATAACAGTAGTGCTGAGCGAACCCGAACTGTGATTGGCCGGTGCTTCATGTGACCCAGTCTCTATAAAAGCTGGACCACATGTAGCACCGCCATCAGCTCTGAGTAGTGCAGGGACTGGAAGCAGGTAGCTGTACTGAGGGAGAGAGTAAGGAAGTTGGCTATTCTTTTTTGTGGGTAACCTACAGTATAAAAAAATTTTGTGGATGCAATAAACCAGCTTTGCACCCCTGACAGAGAAATATACTACAAAATCTGTCTGTTAATTCTGTGGGTGACCTATAGCGATCTTTTGTGTTTTCAATGCACCATCTTTTCACTCCTGACACAGAAATATAATAATTAATCTGGCTATTAATTTTGTGGGTGAACTATAGAGATTTTTTTGTGGGTGCAATCCACCATCTTTGTACCCCTGACACAAAAATATAATAGTTCATCTTTCTGTTAGTTCGGTGGGTGACATATTCCCATTCTTGTTGTGAGGTGCACCTGCTGTCACGGCCACGGTTCTGGCCGTGACTCCTTGGGAGCCGCATACAGTTGCCCACGGTTTGGGATGTTGTTTCAACCGCAGCTTGAGGCTTGATGTAGTTTGCCTCAAGTGTGGTTGCTGCGGACAACAGGTATGTGTGCGGTCCCTTTGGAGTTTGTGTGTCTGTATGTATGCACTTATGTATGTCTGTGTGCACTCTGTCTTATGTTTGGTGTGCACTGACATCTTCCCCTCACTGTGGTTGCCCGTGGCAACGTTTGGTTGTAGTGTGTACATGTGGTGGCAGTGTCCCGGCCTTCGGGCTGACTCCCAGGACACGGTTGCCACCCATGTCGTTGCTTGCGGCAACAGCCACAGTGTGACTTAGGTGTTGGACACTTTCCCTTTAAGTTGATGTCTTCCCTTCCCTGGTGTTGGAAGGGTTAACTTCCTTCCTAGTGTGTGTGTGTGCACTGGGTGTGTCCGTTTGTGGGTGTGGCTGCATGGGCTATAAAGCCTCAGTTTAGACCTGATGTCTGAGGGGTACTCCAGCCTTGTTGTAAGCTGGAGGAACTCTCCTGGTCACATTTCCATCTGCCAGTGAGGGCCACCCTTGTGGTCATAAATTGTGATACACCATGTTATGTGATGTTCAGTTTATATTTTCCTGTTGTATATTGGTGCAGCTATGGATCTGGGTTCCTGTGTGTGGCTGTGTGTTTGCTGGGTTCATTGAATGTTGTGTGGACTTCAGCTTGCCTGCACAGGGATCCAGTCAGCAAGGCTGTGGCAGGTAAGTGGAACTAGTTCACATTACCTGCCATATCCATAGGACTGTTTGTGTTCCCCTTTTTCCCAGCAGCTTGGCCAGTGAGACTCCTCTTCCTTCGTGTCCAGAAGGAACAGGTCGTCTTACCCTGCTCCTAGGTGAGGGCCATCTTGAGGGCTAGCAGGGACTTCTAGGTTCCGGAGCATGAGCCCTCCCACCATCAAGGTTGGCTCATGTAGCTAGGAGTCAGGGTCAGGTTAGGGATGCGTTTAGGAGGTGACCTGCTCCCTAATCCTGTCGTCCTGGTCGAGCAGCGACCATCATCTCTGTACATCGCAATGCTGAGGGTTTTCCCCATCCTCAGCTGTGACACCTGCACTGCATACCTGACATGGAAATAAATACAGTTAATCCGTCTGTTAGTTCGGTGGTGAAATATACCCAATTTTTGGTCTGAGGTACACCTGCACTGCATATGTGACAGGGAAATTAATAGAGTTAATCTGTCTGTTAGCTCGGTGGGTGACCTCAAAGAATGAGGAGAGCATCAAATAAGGCATGTGACTCTGGTGTGGTGCTGCTGGTGCTGGTGGAGCTCCTTTTGCATGGAGAGGATGTGGTAGATCTGTGCCAGCTACAAGCCCAAATGAAACACCTTCCTCAGGTGCATGTAGATGACAAAAACTTCATTATTTTGTAGGCCCGAATACCAGGGTACAAATGGTGAGGCCGGAGAAAGAAGAGGCAGTATTTTATATCTAGTTATGGCCCTTAAAAAATATTTCTCCAGTAGAGATGGGCAAATTGATCATAACAGATCGATTTGTCTCGATTGAAAGAGGTTTCCACCTGTGAGGAGCTGTCCCCATTGGTGAAGAAGCTGCCATTTGAATTAACGGGCTGGACATTACTCCCAACCTGGCAATGGTTCAGCTTCAAAAGCAGCACCTATTCATGTGCCTTTACTTGGAAGTATAGCAGCGGATGCTCAGTCACTGCTCCAGTAGCGGAAGCAGAATTTCTATGCTTACATAGTAACAGAGTTTATAAGGCTGGAAAAAAATATATATATCTAGTTCAACCTGTTAACCCGCAAGTTGATCCAGAGGAAAGCAGAAAAAAAAAACTCAAATCGGGCAATTAGAATAACTCCCTGGATCAATGACCTCTCCTGTAATACTATTACTCTCCAAAAATGCATCCAAGCCCCTATTGAACTCCTTTAGTGAATTCACCATCACCACCTCCTCAGGCAGAGAGTTCTATAGTCTCACTGCTCTTACCGTAAAGAATCCTCACATTAGTCACAGTATCTGGGAATAAATAGATCTCTGTACTGACCCCTGATATATTTATACATGGTTATTAGATCTCCCCTAAGTCATCTTTTTTTATAAATTGAATAACCCTAATTTTCTATATAAATAATCTTTCTGGGTACTGTAGTCCACCCATTCCAGTTATTCTTTAGTTGCCCTCCTCTGAACCCTCTCCAGCTCTGCTATGTCTGCCTTGTTCACAGAAGCCCAGAACTTTACACAATGCTCCATGTGTGGTCTGACCAGTGATTTGTAAAGTGGTAGGACTAGTTTCTTATCACAGGCATCTATGCCCCTGTTGATGCAACCCATTATCTTACTGGCCTTGGCAGCAGCTGCCTGACAATGGTTTCTACAGCTTAGTTTGCTGTCTGCTAAAAGCCTTTTCTACGTTAGTGTTACCGAGTGTTTTACCATTTAGTATGTACTGGTGACATGTATGTTTCCTTTACATGTGCATAACCTTACATTTATAAGTGTTAAACCTCATCTGCCACTTCTCTGCCCAAGCCTCCAATCTATCCAGATCCATCTGTAGCTGTATAGTGTCCTCTTCCATGTTAATTACTTTACACAGTTTAGTGTCATCTGCGAAAATTGATATTTTACTATGCAAGCCTTCTACAAGATCATTAATAAATATAATGAAGAGAATGGGGCCCAATACTGACCCCTGAGGTACTCCACTAGTGACAGTGACCCAATCTCAGTGTGTACCGTTAAAAACCACCCTCTGTTTTCTATCACTGAGCCAGTTACTTACCCACATACAGACATTTTCCTCCAGTCCAAGCATTCTCATTCTATATGCTAACTTTTTATATGGCACAGTATCAAATGCTTTGGAGAAATCAAGATATACAACACCCATTGACTCATCGCAGTCAAGTCTAGAAATTACCTCCTCATAGAAACTGATTAAATTAGTTTGGCAGGGCCAATCTCTCATTAATCTGTGCTGATATGGCATTATTCACTTATTTTCATTGAGCTATTCCAGAATAGCATCTCTTAGAAAACCTTCAAACAGTTTACCCACAAAAGATATTAAACTCACTGGCCTATAGTTTCCAAGCTCTCTTTTTGACCCCTTTTTGAATATTGGCACTAAAAAAATAAGAAATAAAGGTCTGTCTATTACCTTAAAGGGTTGTCCGGGTTCAGAGCTAAACCTGAATGTACCGACATTTTCACCCAGGCTTCCCCCCTAATATAAGCATCGGAGAATTTCATGGTGGCTTTTTAAGGCAATCTGGTGATGTACCGGGCCCTTCATGGGTAAGCTAAGCGGAGGCTTTTTTCCAGCAGTGAACCAGGTGATGTCACTGGCACTAATAGGCCGGATTTAGCCTTGCTAAAGCCCGTCCATCAGAGCCGTTGACATCACCAAATACACTCCGCCTAGCAGTGTAAAGGGAGTGCACAGGGCCTGTCTGGTTGAAAATGTGGCTATTAGCTCTGAACCCAGACAACCCCTTTAATTCTATTAGGATATGGGGTGTATACCATCTGGACCTGGTGCTTTGTCTATTTTAATATTTTTAGGACATTACTGCTCTTCTTTCTGGCTTACACGGGACACTTTTAATGGGGAGTTTATTTTGACACTGCATTTCATCTGATGGTTTATTTTCCTCAGTGAATACAGTGCAGAAAAAAAATTAATAGCTTTGCTTTCTACTTTCTACAACTCCTCCCTCATCACTCTGCAATGGGTCAACACTTTCTGGTTTAAACTTGCTTGCACCACTACTCGTAGCAGGCTTGAGATTTTCAGGGCCTGGCGAGATGTCTGGCCCTTTTAATCAAATGGCAGTTGGATGCTTCCTCCGCTATGGGGACAGCCCCTCACAGGTAACAAACTATGCCTAATCGGACAAAACGATTCATTAGAATTGATTTGCACACCATTACTCTCTGGTCAATCACTTTTAACCTTTATTACTTGATTTTATGGATGACTTACCACTGATTCCCTCTAGTTCCAATCAGTTATTACTCAGTTATTATTAAGGCAGCAGAATATACAAAACATTTTTCACAATAAAAAAATATGCAAAATTTTTTTTATAGAGACTTCAGGACAAGAGAAAATTAGGCAGAAAATAGCAAATACAGAACATTCTTACTGTGTACAACTTTCTCTTTTATTGCTTCTCCTCCATGCCTTAAAGTAATAATCAGCTTGAATAAAAGGCATAAATTGTTCTGTGGGAGAAGTGCCTCTGCTTTTGGTGGGCAAACCATTAACCAGCCTGGCTGCCTGTTTGGCATGCTGCATATGCTATAGTTAATTCAATAGGCAGTTATTTAAAGGTCAGTTAAGTCTGCTTCTTTTTATTTCTGTTTAGCAAAAAATGAGCATTTCAAGGGTTGGAACAAGTGACTGTTAACGTTAAGGTACAACACAGCAGAGCTTAGGGCTAAAATTACCTAAGCCACATGCAGAAATAATTTGCTAGTTAAGTGCAAGGTTCTTGCAAGAAGCCTCTCATACTGGAATGTTCTCCGAACAGGGTCGCAAACAAGTTTGTTTTTAAGGTATTTTTCACTTTGAAGCCCCAAGAGTTTTTGAATTAATGTTTAATTAGGCTTTCTTGCCTGTTTACAATAGATATCAACTTGACACCAAGGAAATATGTAAGTTAAGGCAAGCAGTGGAAAGACACTTAAAAGATAGTCGCTAATAATGGTCTAATTAATTAGTACAGATAGCAATCACGATTGCAACAGGCAGAGTGGCCTTATACACATTCAACATTTATGTTGGGGAATGTTAGAAGAGGGAACAAATATTTATCTGTATATTGCTAGATGGTATTGCCATAAAGGCTTCAGTGGCAGCAATTCAGCCTGGGACATGGTTCCTGAGAAGACCCTAAGACCTTTTCATAACACTGGAAGATAACAGTTTTATTAAAAAGTCTCTCCGGGGTACAGAAATTGATGAGCTATACTCAAAATAAGGCATCTAAATAAGATTGTGGAGGTCCGACACCTGGTACCCCCCAGTGATCAGCTGTTTTTGGTGCTGAAAACTATTTGATGTATGGGGCTGGAGGCAGACAGCTTTGTACACTGTTTAGTGGCTATGCCGGGGTACCACAGCTGAGTTCCCCTTTAAGTGAATGGGAGCTGGGCTTCAGTACAGTGGCCCTGGGATCTGCACAATGTATGGAGACTCCTGCTTTTGCTACATGCACTGTAAGTTTATGGTGCTGTAGCAGCCCAAAACATTTGATCAATGGGGGTATCAGGTGTCAGACACCTACCAATCTGGTATTGATGACCAATTCTAAATATAGTTCATCCAAATCTGTAGCCTGGAGATCCGCTTTAATGGCACATCAGTGCCGATGTATTAAATGGGCAGTCCAGTTCTGATTTTAATTTACTTTATTATGGCGCTATGAATTAATGGGGAGATGGGTGATGGTCTTCTTTCAGGATATCTTGGACAGACATTAGAGAGAGCATTTATCACTTTGCAGAACTTTTCCTTTCCTGAGTAACCTAGTAATTTGAATGGACATGATGTAGTATTAAATTTCCCCTGGGAGGGCTCTTCTGAGAATTGATAATTTTCTGCGAGGTTTCCCCACTGATTACAGCTAAGCATTGAGAGTTCCAGCAATACAAAGCTTCTTGATCAGCTTATTGTCAAATGATCCTACCAACAAGAAGGGAATATCCAAAGCAGTGAACCCATTTAAAGGCTATGTACACCTTTGGTAGCATTTTTATTGCATTGCACTCATTTTAAACTAAAAAATATATTTTCAATTGGTCTTTATTAAAAATATTGAGCCGTTTTTTCTGCACAGCTTTGAGTTTATCTACTAACTGGATCTGTATTTTTTCTCTGCTCTGTCAAGCAGGGAGCTGACAGACTCCTTATCTGTGATCTCTGACCTTATAGACACTAATTAAAGCTCAATTCTTATCCTACCAATTAGAATGTGGCTTAAATAAGTGTTTATGGCCTTTTAGTAATTTACAGATAAGGGTTATTAGATGATCAACACAAAGTGAAAATGAAATTAGCATCCACACAGCTATAAAAAATAGTTAACCCTTTGTGACAGAAATGACCAATTGAAAAAATTATTTTTAGCCCAAAATGAGTAAAATGCAATCAGAAAAAAATGTCCCAAAAGTTGTACATAGCCTTTAAGGATGTCCTAATTTTAGAAAAGCAATGCAATAGTATTATTATGTTAAGAACATTACTGAACCAAACATTTTTTGACTCAATTGTTTTATGTGGATGTGCCCTTTGAACAAGTACTCTTTGTTAGAAGAGATTCAAGATAATCACAGTGCTTTCCCCTGCCGGGATCCCTGGTAATCAGCAGTAATTTGTCAGGGAACCAGGCCCATCACAGGGGAAATTAAGAATTAAACTGTAACTATTGAAAACAGTGACCTCTCTATGTCATAAGTCGATGTGCTGGGCCCTCCACATGGAGATGAACTCTTTATAGCCTTTCTGAAGGCTACAATCAAAGCCCTATCCATCAATCCATTTTTTGTCACTGGTGGGAAACCATTATGTCAAAGACAAATCTGTTACACAGTCAAACCTAAAATGTAAGAAATCAAACACCTTTACCATAAATTAACATTTACGTCTACTCTTTATATACTTTACATGGACCTCAAAAATGGATTATACTACTTGACAAAATGATGCTTACACAGGTTAGCTATCAAATTCAACTGTTGAAATATTAACTTATTTAATTTGCTCTATCCATGAACATAACACTGATAACAATGCTAATGTTCTTTCTTTATAGATATAGAAATTTTTTAAAGTTACCTAAATATGACCTTCTAATTTCTCCTCCAGCGTTCCTTTTCAGATTAGAACAGTGGTTTTTGATAGATAACTAGGTACCACATTGAGAAATCCAATTCTGTAGATGAAAGCTATACACTACAAATTCAATTTTCCTCATTATTTTTCCATGAAAGTGTAAATGAGTAGTTCAGTTAATTGAATCAGCGAAAAATCAATTGTGAGAAATTATCACATCTAATGTGATAGGATAAAGTATTGGAGGGAGAGCACTGAAACCCTTAGGGATAACATATACAATGAGTGACAAGAAGCTGAACAAAAGAGAAGATATAGGATTGTAGTTTATGTTTTTGAGAAAAATTATTAGTTGGGTAAGTGTACACATTATGTCCTTTGGTTTGTAGTGAAATCTTGTCCTTTGTGGGTGTTTATGTTGCTAACTGAAGCATTCGTAGTGGTTACAAATTTCAAAGTGGCTACAAACATTCACCGTATATGTGTGCCATATGTTGGGTCTTTAAAGATAGCGCCCAATCAGGAGCTGAATGTACATCATAGCCGTCAGTTGCCTGCTGTTATGCCGATCATGGTATTTTAACCCTCTCAGATGTGACCACAGCATCAATTGTGACTACAGCATCTGAGAGGTCAATTGCCAGGTTGCTATAGCAGCTTTTTGCCTTCTAAAGCCTTTGAGGCCTATCAAAGTAAGGTTCCTATCAAGCCCTGCCTGTGGCAGAACTTGAGAGAAACATAGTAAATCCCCCATAGACTGCAGTGGTAATTATTTCAGTCTGTGGGAGAAGCAATCAGACAATCACATGTTAAATTCTTCCCGGGATGCTAAAAAAAGTTTAAAAAAAAAGGTTAAAAACGTTTTTTAAAATATAAAAGCAATCAAAAGATATAAAAATGAAGAAAAAAAATGCAATAAAAATAAAGATAATTAGTATTACCATGGGCCTGTAAAACTGGATTTTTTATGGGCAAACATCTACTCCTCCCGCCTGCACTTTGAGCGGGATAAAGAGGCCTATTTCTCCTTTTGGGTGACCTGCGTAAAATATATCGTGGTTTTGACATCTGGCCGCAAAGCTAAGTACCGTAATTGTATCACACAGTACGCATCCATTACTTTACCCCCTGATGAACCTGATAAATATTAGGCGAAACGCGTCCGGGATTTGTATATATAATTAATTGTTCTTTTGGTTGAAGAGAGTATGGGTGACATTCATCCATTTAGATCACCATTCACTCTCTACCGTATCATCTTTGAGTATTTTTCTGTGTAGGGATTTCTAGGGACCGGGTAGCACTAGGTTCGGGGACAGGGAACCTCCACCATTAGGGGGTCGCCCTGGGCATAGCAGACCTCTATGGCCTCTAGGGGAAGTTCTTTCCTTTCTTCAACCCTGTAATCCTTTCGGGTTGGAATTTTTCTCCCCATTTTTACCCATTATTGAGTGTTTACCCTGTCACCATGTTTGTTTTTCGTCTTGGGGGTCACTACTCCCCCACTGATCAATTTCAATAAGTGTAGTTTTTCACTGTTGGTATATACATACCTATACCCACTTAAATATTAAATAAAGGTAATTTTAAAAAGTCACTCTTTTCATATTTGCTACTTATTAGTATTACCATGTCCCAAAATGCCAGAGTCTATTAGAAAATAAAAGCTTTTATTCTGCATGGTTAAACTGAATGAAAAGTGATCAAAAAGTCATATGAACTCCAAAATGGTATCAATGAAAAATAAAGATCCCTGGGGTACAGTGTCACTCATCTGAGTAGAGAGGTGGTCAAGCATGTGCGGTGCAATTCCATTAACCAATAGATCATATTCTGAAGACCCATTCTCTTTAGGTAAAATCTTTAGTATAAGAATCCTGTCAGACCCTTCTTTAATCATTCTGAATGAACTGCAGTCTACCAGAGTCTTTATTTTTCATGGTCCACTGTACCGTAAGTCACATCTGATTCTTAATGTGCCATTGTTATTGTGCTACTAATACAAAGTTACAATTGTATACACTGGTAAAAACATCAATATCAGCGGTCAGCCCAGGACAAAGAACTAAAAATAAGCATCTACTCTATAGCGAAGCTCCATTCTTTTAGTCCAATTTCACTTTAAAATCTTGTATAAAGCAGAATTCTGTACAAATACATACAAAAATCTAAAAGGCACTGTCTCTTTTGATAAGATATTTGCTATGACAATTGGGAAACATAGGCATAAAACAACAGACTTCTTCCTCCCCTGTAAATGTCTCTACAGATTAAGTCTTGCAAATACCTAATGAGGCAAGCTATTGAATTTCTTAATTTATCAAACATTCTTCAATATAAGTAATCTTGTAGGTGTTCCCTTCCTGGTTAATATTCTGCTATCATTTGCGGGATGGTTACGATTAAGTTAATTGATCGTGAGATGTGCGTAATTGGCTTGTAATAAATTACAACTCATCTTAATATGACAACTTATAATAAAAAAGTAACAATAACAATTATTATTATTAAACAAAAAAAACATTAATATAAACACCTCACATAAAAAAAAAAATAACAGACAAAATCTAGATAAAAGTATAAAGAGGCAACACAATTAAGTATTTTTTGTGCTCTAATGTTATGTTTTTATTAATATAATTAGCTTAATTCTAATGTTTCATCTTTAATAGCCCTTGGAAAATTTCATAGACAATTGAATAAAGTTCTCTGCTTTCTTTTCTGTCATCAGACTTTTTTGGCATCAACTTATGCAGAGGCAGGTGTAATATATACGGTGAATTAAGGATACCTCTGTCTAGGCGATGTATCATCCCCAGCTTTCCAAGCTGTATAATACATATATTTTGCTTCTTTGGCACATATTAAAAAAAACAAAAAACATTTTTAAATACTGAAAATATAGAGAATTAATGGATATTGATATACAAACATACTCTAGTAGCAGCAGATCTGGATGAAATTTGCATTCGGCATCATGGCATTACACTGGGCTGTCCAGTTTCTGATTAAAGCTGCCCATGCACTTCCAAAAGCTGTTGGACAAACAAGCTCACCCATTCAGTCATCAACTATTCTTCCTGATCTTCCATACACATGCATGCTTGGCTAATCGTGGATGTGTTTTCAGTCAGGAGAGGAATTGGCTTATCTTCTCAGTTAACAAAGGAGTTGTGCATTTTGAAATACAACATGCCTGTAAGGGAGAATTGGGTTTGGACAGCCAATGATGCTTACAATATTTATAATAAAGTAAGAATGTAACAACAGTAGTCACAGCAGTAGAGTAGCTGTAGTAGAACAGTAGTAGAGTAGCAGTAGTAGAACAGTAGTAGAGTAGCAGCAATAGAGTAGCTGTAATAGAACAGTAGTAGAGTAGCAAAAGTAGTAAAATAGCAGTAGAAATACAGTAGCAGTAGAGTAGAAGTAGTAGAGAAGCTGTAGTTATAGAGTAACAGTAGAGTAGCAGTAGAAGTAGAGTACTAATAGAGTAGCAGTAGAAGTAGAGTAGCAGTAGATGTACAGTAGCAGTAAAAGTAAAGTAGAAGTAGTAGAGTAGCAGTAGTAGTAGAGTAACTGTAGTAGTTAAAAAGCTGTGGAGTAGCAGTAGTAGTACAGTAGCAATATAGTAGCAGTAATAGAGTAGTAGTTATAGAGTAACCATAGAGCAGTATAATAGTAGCAGAGTAGCAGTACAAATAAAGTAGCAGTAGTGGTAGAGTAGCAGTACAAATATAGTAGCTGAATTAGAAGAGTAGCAGTAGTAGTACAGTAATAGTAGTAGAGTAGTAGTAGAGTAGCAGTATTAATAGATTAGCAGTAGTAATAGAGTAGAAGTAGTAGTAGAGTAGCAGTAATAGTAGTAGTATAGTAGTAGTAGTAGAGTAGCTGTATGAATTGATTAGTAGTAGTAGTAGTGTAGCAGTAGTAGTAGTAGTAGTGTAGCAGTAGTAGTAGAGTAACTGTAGTAGTAACGTAGCTGTAGAGTAGCAGTAGTAGTACAGCAGCAGTAGTAGTAGTAGAAAAGCAATAGAGTAGCAGTAATAGAGTAGTAGTTATATAATACCACAGAGCAGCAATAGTAGCACAGTAGCATTACAAATAAAGTAGCAGTAGAGGTAGAGTAGCAGTAGAAATAGAGTAGCCATAGTAGTAAAGTAGCAGTAGTACAGTAGTATTAGTAGAAGTAGTAGCAGTAGTATTAATAGAGTAGCAGTAGAAGTAGAGTAGCAGTAGTAGTAGATTAGCAGTAGTAATAGATTAGTAGTAGTAGAGTAGCAGTAGTTATAGAGTAGTAGTAGCAGTAGTAGTAGTAGTAGTATTAATGTAGTAGTAGTAGAGTAGCAGTAGTAGTAGTAGTAGTAGTAGAAGTAGTAATAGTAGTAGTAGTAGTAGTAGTAGTAATAGAGTAGTAGTAGTAGTAGTAGTAGTAGTAGTAGTAGTAGTAGTAGCAGTAATAGTAGTAGTAAAGTAGCAGTAGTAATAGAATAGCAGTAGTAGTACAGTATTAGTAGTAGAAGTAGTAGTAGCAGTAGTAGAAGTAGCAGTAGTAGTAGTAGTAGTAGTAGAGTAGCTGTAGTAATAGAGTAGCAGTAGTAGTAGAGCAGTAGTAGAAGTAGAGCAGTAGTAGAAATAGAGTAGCAGTATAAATGGAGTAGCAGTAATGGAGTAGCAGCAGTAGTAGTAGTAGAAGTAGTAGTATTATTATTATTAGTAGTAGTAGTACTAGAGTAGCAGTAATAGTAGGGTAGTAATATAGTTTTGATATAGAATCAATATTTCTAGTAGTGTCAGAAGTAGCAGCAGTATCTATCCTCTGAATAGGTCACCAGTATCTGATCAGTGGGGGCGGCCTTCTCACAGTTTTCCGTAGGCCAGTGACAACACATTTATTGGTTACATGGCCTAGGCGCAGCTCAGCCCCATAGAAGTGAATGTGGCTGAGCTCAGATACCAAACACAGCCGCTATACAACGTAACATGCTGTGCTTGGTAACTACAGAGAAGGCCGCGGTGCTCACAGGAGCACTGCTGCATTCCCAAACAGCTGATCATTGGGGGCCCCAGTTGTGAGACCCCCAAAGATTAGATACTGATGACCTATCCAGGGGACAGGTCATCAGTATTAAAAACTTGGAAAACCCTTTTAAAGGATTATCTGACTCTTGTAACTTATGACTTATCCTCTGGATAGGCCATCAGCATGTAATTGGTGGGGGTTCAACACCTAGTCCATGTGATCAGTGGGTGTCCAACACCCAATCTGCTGTTTGAGAAAGAACTGGTGCCTGCCCTAGACCAGTGACGTCACAAACATTGGTGAATGGAGCTGGGCTGAAATACCAAGTACAGACAGTGTACAATGTCTATATAAAATATACAAAATAACCGTGGAGCCCCAGTTATAGGTCTTTAACATAGTGAAAGCCAGATATCCCTCCAGGGAAGGAAAATCAAGCAAAGGGGTGTCCCCATTATAGAGATCACCCGATCCACCATATTAAGTGGAACCTATGTCAAGATCCAGCTCTTTTACAAGCCTTAAGGATGTGACAGGGGAAGACTTAAGCCAGTTATCCATCCACAGACAGCTGTTTCGGGGTGTTACCCCTCATCAGTGTGGATTAGGATTCTGGCTAACCGGGAGCAATGCCTTGACACTACAATGTATGGTGCAGTGCTTGGTAAGTTGCCGGAAAGCTGCAGTGTTTTCAATCAGCTGATCATCATGGGTCCCAGGTGTCGGACCCTCACTGATCAGATACTGATGCCCTATCCAGAGAATTGGTCATCAGTTACAAGAGTTGAATAACCCCTTTAACTCTGTTCTGCTACATCTGTGGTAAGCTATAGCAAAATATTGTAAAGAATATTTCTACGATGTAATACATAATATGTGCTCCTTGATCGTGCAGAGAATTTACGGTAATCCTCAGACTCTCATAATGGGCATCAGTCTCATGCCAGTAGGTCACATTTCTGGCGGCACATGTGAAGCGGCATCTGCACATTAACCTGTTATCCTCATCTGTAGATACTGTTACGTATTCACCTACAGCCAAATTGGATTATGGTCTATAAAGATCATTAATCAGTCATTATGTGGTAGCTTGGGGAGAAAATGTAGGTCCGAATAAAGATCCTCACAAGAGGCACAACATTACCAGACAAAGGCACCAGACACACAAATCTTCATACAGTCTGAAAAATGTTGGACAATTCAGAGTTTATTCCCCAAAAGGGCGACGTTTCGACTACAGCGAGACTTTTTCAAACAGAGCACCAACTTTCAATCTATCCATCTGTCTATTTCTGTCTGATTATCTATCTATCTATCTATCTATCTATCTATATAGAATTATATATCTATATAGAATTATATATCTATATAGAATTATCTATCTATCTATCTATCTCTCTACCAATATCTATCTATCTATCTATCTATCTAACAAAAAGAAAGAAATTCCGCAGCACTTCCAAGGCGTAAAAATGAAAAGATAGTTCTTTATTTACCAGACAGCAACGTTTCGATCCTTCTCTCTGGGATCTTTCTGAGAAAGATCCCAGAGAGAAGGATCGAAACGTTGCTGTCTGGTAAATAAAGAACTATCTTTTCATTTTTACGCCTTGGAAGTGCTGCGGAATTTCTTTTTGTTATATGCTTTGGAGGGGGACCGCCTTTATAGCCGCTTGCACTCCGCTGACATCGTTTGTCGCAGTGCGGCTCCTGTTGCCCTTTTTCTTACATATCTATCTATCTATCTATCTATCTATAACAGTACGTTCTAGTTACTTGTACACTATAAGAACCTATTATTGTGCACTGTATGGCATACTATTGTGCAGGGTCTACTATTTTGGGTATTAGAAGATGCAGCCTAAGATTAGTTGACACGCCCCATGGGTAATGTAATAGCTATTACCTGTGTACAAAGACTAAACAATTGTTAAAAGTATATCAAAGCAAGAAGAAAAAAAGGCTTTAAGACATTGCAAGTCCATGGACAAAGAGAAATGTTGTCCTGATATGTAGTTGGTGTCTAAGTATTTATTGCCCAGTTATTATGACCACACAAGGGAAATACATCGAAATACAAAGAGGAAAGTACAAGTCTGTTTATAGGAAGCAGTGAAATATCCTATAATTTCTGTGCGTTAGCTGCAATTTGAAGCAAAATTATCCTAGCTTACCAACCTGTACTTTATTCCACCCTGACATTAGCTGGCAGTAAACAGTTTAAGCCATTCATTTTTACATTTTCCTTGGAAGAGTCGTGTTTTCTTTTGTGTTTTATTGTATAGTATCATTATACTGTGAAAAGGTGTGAAAACAAAAGAGAAGAGTAGATAAAACATCACTATCACATAACAGTCTATCTTGGTTAGAAGCTCCTTCTGATCTTGGTGAACTCCAAGTCTCCATTTGACGGCTATACACAGAATACTGTGTGCAAAGTGACAAAATCAAACTCTCTCAGGCCACTCTTCCCCAAGGTTTTTTTTTAGCATTAAGATATCTGGATAGTTTTAGATTAGTCCTAATTAGAGTCATTTATTAGTAATGTGATAGGAAATGCAGAATTATACGTGTGATGGCCATACATACAACATTAGAGGCATGTCATCTGAATCCGCCAATTATGGTAGGTTCAGTTGACTGTTTAACATGTATAGGGTGTCCTAACCCAGTGGCAGATGTCAATGGAAGAAGGTTTGGGTTGTATTTCAAAGTGCTTGGCAGTTTGTTCTCTGAGGAAACAAAATGCCACCAGAGGTATCTAGCAGAGGCTTAAGGCACCTTTACACTGCCCTATATTTGGGCAGAATATCAGTAACCAGTGTTCATATGAACGGTGTAAAGGTGCCTCTGAGGAATGAGTAAAACACTTGTTCATCGGTTAGTAGGATTTTATATATATATTATTATTTTTTTTGGGGGGGGGGGCGCACAAGGGTGGTGCTGTTTCTAGGATAAAAGTACATCTTGAATATTTTCAGTAGTCCTACAGAAATTAATAGAGTTGTGGCTGTGCATGCGCAGCTGCTCTTTGCTCACTTTGGGGGTCCTGTTCTGCAGATACCATTGCCGGCATATCCTAGCTCAGAAACTCAGTGAGCAATAAATTGGTGGCCATTATGAATACTTCCATTGACATGGAGGAGGGGTGGAAATAGCTAGTTACAACAGAATAATATACAGAGATGAGTGAATTTCATAAAATTTGTTTTGGTCCAATTCACCCAAATTTGATTTGGGGATGAATCAATTATCCCCAAATTGAAAGTGCTTTAAAGAGGTTGTCTGGTGCCCCATATTGATGACCTATCCCCAAAATAGGTCAATATCAGATCGGGGGGAAGGGGGGGGGGGACTCACAGCACCCCCCAGATCAGAGAACCCCCCAGATCAGACCACAGCTCTCGTGCGAGCACTGCATTCTCTTCACTGTTTGCCTGCTCACTGCTAACATTGCAGAAGCAATCAGTGTAATTACAGCTCCTCACTCCCATTTACTTGAAATGTCTATGGCGAGCAGGTAAACAGTGAAGAGGATGCAGGTCTAATACAAGTGCTGCAGGGTGATGGGTGGGGGTGCTGGGAGATGGACCACACACCGATCTGATATTGATTGCCTATCCTGGGGAAAAATCATCATTATCGGGAACCAGACAACCCCCGTAATTGCCTAGAAAATCTACCTTGTAAAATTCTACTCAAATAATTCTGAAGAAATTCTGCTTCTACCAATTTGATTCATTTATCTCTAGGATAATTCATTTTGCAGCTTCCCTACTGTCAGATCTTCCCAGGGTTAGGGCCATTATTTGTACTCTATTTCTATTTTTGTGCATCTGTATGCAAAAAACTAAAAGTGCTGCCGTCCTAACCTTCTGCCCAAATCCATTTACAAGAACCCGCGCTTCCCACATTATTTCAGTGACCTTTGCCTGTCACCAGCAGTACTGAATATTCGGCAGCGAGGACTCGGGGTATTTTTCATAGATCATTTATTTCCTATTAAATGTTTTAGCAAATCCTTTTCTGCTCCCTCCTGGTAACCTCCGCCATTTATTAATTTGAGAGCACTGGAGGATCAATACATAATACGCAGCATTGTATGACATTTTCCCTTGTGCTTAATACAAACAAATGTGATTTTCTCATGGAGGATGAACTGTAGTAAAAAAAAAAAAAGCTGCGGCGTGACTTAAGGCTATAAAGCAGTCTGGAGGGGTTTGAAGAAGCAGATGGATTTTTTACTCTCTGTCATGTCGGTTCTATTACTTCTTTACGCATAATTATTAACAGACAATATGCTACAAGCAAAATCTTCAGGGACAGGGTTATGGTCATCAGAATGTACTGGATGCAATCATCGTAATCTAGAAACAGAACGTCTTACATGCATTTAAAAGAACCTTGACCTCTCATTTGTAAAATTTTGTCAAAAGTCAAATTTTTTGGTAGAACTATGATGGGAACCAGCTGGGTTTGTGCATGTGGTTGTCACATATTGTACAAAATTTGCAGTCAACTTCAACCTCTACTTGACTCAGTGCCACAGGTTTCTGAGCAGTTATTACTTTTCAGGCCACAAAGTCACCTGAGTCACATGAGGGATTTACCGTACTTTATGAATTATTTTCTTTTAAGGGTCACGGTTACAAAATCTTGCTCTTATGGGAACAAATACGCTTAACATGGCGCACAAGATCAAATAAAAGGTTCTGTATTGAGATTTTTCAACGGTAGTTTGGGATATACATTTGCACAAATATCGAAAAAGGAAAAAATACATATTCTTAGTTTAAATGTAGCATGTAAAAAAATGGCTGATGATTTGGGATGAGCAAACCCGTGGCAGTTTGGCTTCCCCGGGTTTAGCCAAACTTCAGGTCAAAGTTCGTGTTCGGAACCCAAACTTGACCCCGAACCCTTTATTATTTTCTGTCATAACATGGTTATATTGGAAAATAATAGCATTCTTAAGACAGAATGCAATAGAATATGGCCATTTAGGGGTTAAAAAAACTCACCTCATCCACTTGATCGCACTGCAGCAGTCTCTTCTATCTTCATTCAGCAAGACCTGCCAAAGGACCTGGCATGTGCACGATGACATCACCACGCTCTCCCACATGGTGAGTGCGGTGAGGTCATCGCAGGTCCTTTGGCAGGTCCTGCTGAATGAAGATAGAAAAGACTGCTGCAGCGCTATCAAGTGGATGTGGTGAGTTGTTTTTTTTACTGGTAAATGGCCATATGGTTTTGGATTCTGTCTTAAGAAACACCGAACCCGAACTCACAGGGTTCTGTACGAATCCGGTTCGCTCAGCCCTACTGATGATTTTTAACGCATTGACAGGAAGGTGCCACCATCTGAGAGCTACCCATTCTAAGGGTCTATTTGCTCTGGCTCTTACAGTGAGAGTCCTTCTACAATAGGGCTCCGACACTCAAGAAATTGATGAAAGCATGTCTGAATGATCTATTGGTGCACATCTTATCTCCACCACATGTCCTCATATCATAATGGAGACAAAAGCAAAGACAGCAATTTCTGGTATCTTTTTTGGAAATACCACACCGCTAATATATGATTGTGCAACCTGTCTCTACAAGCCTCCTTTGATGTACACACCCCTGATAAAAGGTGGTAATATACCCCAAACATTTTTTAACTGCTGGAGATATAAAAAAAATGCATAAAATTTATTTCACTATTCCTCAATTACTTCTATAATAAGGCTTCATGAAACATGCCTTAACTTATTTTGGACCGGAACCAAACTCTCAACCCACACAAAGTCTATATTACTAGGGTATGGTGTGTTGAGTTGAGTGGTGTGTAGAGTGTTGTAAAAAGTAAACTTTCAGCATGGCAAACAGCCTCAATTATCTCTCAGTCAGACCATTCACTTTGACCAGGGGACTCCTTGCCACTCAGTTAAAGCATCACACTTTACAGTAATCTATGCAATTCTATCTTATCTGTAGGCCATCTTTATCTAAGACTACCAAGAAAATGTTAAAGATGTCATACTTTCATCCCATATATTAAACATCTACTATTATAATGAGGATATCCGTCAGATCTATATCGGAGATCTTGTCATTTGCAACATTTTGGGGGACATTTATCAAGTCTGTTTTGTGGTGTAAAATGTTGCAAATGATGACTGCATGCAACATTTGATACACATTTTTGCAACATTTGGTCACATTTTATGACATTTGGTGATCCTCTCCGAAAAGTAGATCAGGATTTCAGATAAGAACGCCTTTAAGTCTCATTTATGATGTGCGACTCTTTAAAAAGCTACAAAAAAATAACATATTCACACCAGGCAACCCCTTGGTTCACATTTACAGACATATGCCACATTGTACTTATACAAATATATTATTATTGTTCGCCATTTTATAAATTTGGCTCAACCTCACAAACTAAAGACAGACTCAAAACTGACACCAAAACCACCGTAAATGATACACTTCCCCCTTTAAATTTCATTGTGGTGATGGTCAATTCATTAAAATAATTCAAGAGGGGCCTGGATGTATTTCTGGAGAGTAATAATATTACAGGCTATAGCTACTAGAGAGGGGTCGTTGATCCAGGGAGTTATTCTGATTGCCTGATTGGAGTCGGGAAGGAATTTTGTTCCCCCTAAAGTAAGGAAAATTGGCTTCTACCTCAGAGAGTTTTCTTTTGTCTTCCTCTGGATCAACTTGCAGGATAACAGGCTGAACTGGATGGACAGATGTTTTTTTTCAGCCTTATAAAGTATGCTACTATCTTATTGTCAGAAGTATAATACTGCCAAAATAAAGAAAGCCTAAATTCTAAAAAGAAAAAAAATCTTTAAAATACCCCTGATGGAAGTGTCTATTTAAACCTTAACTAATGTTTGCTGCATGATTATGCTACAAGTCCCGAGATTTTGCCTTTCCTTCCATTAAACCTTGATTTCTTTTGTATGCATCTGATGTCTGTCTTGTGTCTTGTCCACTTGACCCCCTTCAGTATTTTCCCCTGTGTTCCTCCTTTCCCTTTGTGCTCATTTTTCTATTTCAGTCCTGACATTATAGAGAAAGAAGAGATCAAATGAGCATATCTCTGCACAGATGCCTTTGACTCTGAAACGGCTCAGTGTTTTGTTACCATATGAGCTAAACAGATCTCCTCCACAGATGAGGAGTATTGGCCATTTTTAAGATTCCGCACCCCCCGTTGCTTAATATCAGGATTATTTAGAACAACTCGAGGCATTCATTTGTTTGATACTCTCACACAGCCTGCATCCAAAACCCGCCTGTGCAGAATTAGTTTTACGTGCTTAATAAATGCCTCCGATAAAGACATTCATATGGAAATGCTGCCAATGGAACGAACATCTTGTAACAAGCGCACATGATTGCGATATGTGAATAGTCAAAATTCCTTTCTACGTATTTCTTTCGCGCAGTAACCTTTTATACTTCCACTGTGTGCCGTGGAAAAGAAATATTGTTCAGTTTATCATTTACATTAATAGAGGAGTGGAAATGTACGCAGAGAGGCTCGCTTGAGAGTCCTCCGATGAGCAGTTCCCAGTTCTGCAGTCACAGCTGCTAAGATAATGACCAGTCAACCATTAGTTGTCTAGAGAGGATTTCATATTCCTAGCACTGAGCAGATTTGTACAGTTTGATGCATCTACATGCGGCCCCTGACTTGGCAGAGGCCATGTTATTACTTCTAGATGACATTAAACTGTTTACTAGACTTCCTGTCTCGGCCTGAATACACCTATAATTACTGGATATATCTGCACTCGCACAATATGGTATAATGGATAATTTGACAACATAGATGGGGTTACATTGCTCTACATATGATTAATCATAATACCGTACATGTTACAAGTGAGCAGAAGAAATTATTCTACTACAGAACAGGTTCATTGGCTCAGTAATGGTCACTGGTACAAATATCAGCACATTATAGGTAAAAGCCTTCTATGTAAGGTAATATTACAGATATAGGTTCCAACTTAGGGCAAGTTCACATCAGCACTAGTTATTTAGAGAAGCAGAACAATGAAAATATTGCAAGTGCCGGATCTGACAAGAACAGAGCCGAAGAGACCCCATTGACTATAATGGGGTCCATTTGGGTGCCAACTTTTTTGGCAGAAAAAGAAGCCCAGCATGCAGGACATTTTTGTCTACTCTTTTTGGTAGAATCTGCAACGGAGCCTATACCACAGATTTGAACAACATTGGAGAAAACAAGCTTGAAAAATTTGAAAGAAGGAAGAGGACAACCGGCAATAAAATGAATGGATATAATCAAAGACATGAAGTACAGTATGCTAAGACATCTGAAGACCCAAAAATTTAAAAGTAAAATTGTATTCAGAAGGTCAAGATTGGTCGTGAGGGTATTTTCCTGCAGGTGGACAAACACACCTGTCGATTCATTAATTAATTAATGACACTGGCAAACTGAACTTGAGGTGTATACACACTCAACATTTAAACGTGGATACATACCAAACCTTGCTGATTCTACTACTTCATGTATTTTAACCCCTTCATGTGAGAGGATCAACTGATATTACATTGCAATATATCGCCATATTTATTTGGATCCATTTAATGCAGAGTTTATTTTAGGACGCATATGTCCGTATTTGTTATACAGGGAGTGCAGAATTATTAGGCAAGTTGTATTTTTGAGGATTAATTTTATTATTGAACAACAACCATGTTCTCAATGAACCCAAAAAACTCATTAATATCAAAGCTGAATATTTTTGGAAGTAGTTTTTAGTTTGTTTTTAGTTTTAGCTATTTTAGGGGGATATCTGTGTGTGCAGGTGACTATTACTGTGCATAATTATTAGGCAACTTAACAAAAAACAAATATATACCCATTTCAATTATTTATTTTTACCAGTGAAACCAATATAACATCTCAACATTCACAAATATACATTTCTGACATTCAAAAACAAAACAAAAACAAATCAGTGACCAATATAGCCACCTTTCTTTGCAAGGACACTCAAAAGCCTGCCATCCATGGATTCTGTCAGTGTTTTGATCTGTTTACCATCAACATTGCGTGCAGCAGCAACCACAGCCTCCCAGACACTGTTCAGAGAGGTGTACTGTTTTCCCTCCTTGTAAATCCCACATTTGATGATGGACCACAGGTTCTCAATGGGGTTCAGATCAGGTGAACAAGGAGGCCATGTCATTAGATTTTCTTCTTTTATACCCTTTCTTGCCAGCCACGCTGTGGAGTACTTGGACGCGTGTGATGGAGCATTGTCCTGCATGAAAATCATGTTTTTCTTGAAGGATGCAGACTTCTTCCTGTACCACTGCTTGAAGAAGGTGTCTTCCAGAAACTGGCAGTAGGACTGGGAGTTGAGCTTGACTCCATCCTCAACCCGAAAAGGCCCCACAAGCTCATCTTTGATGATACCAGCCCAAACCAGTACTCCACCTCCACCTTGCTGGCGTCTGAGTCGGACTGGAGCTCTCTGCCCTTTACCAATCCAGCCACGGGCCCATCCATCTGGCCCATCAAGACTCACTCTCATTTCATCAGTCCATAAAACCTTAGAAAAATCAGTCTTGAGATATTTCTTGGCCCAGTCTTGACGTTTCAGCTTTTGTGTCTTGTTCAGTGGTGGTCGTCTTTCAGCCTTTCTTACCTTGGCCATGTCTCTGAGTATTGCACACCTTGTGCTTTTGGGCACTCCAGTGATGTTGCAGCTCTGAAATATGGCCAAACTGGTGGCAAGTGGCATCTTGGCAGCTGCACGCTTGACTTTTCTCAGTTCATGGGCAGTTATTTTGCGCCTTGGTTTTTCCACACGCTTCTTGCGACCCTGTTGACTATTTTGAATGAAACGCTTGATTGTTCGATGATCACGCTTCAGAAGCTTTGCAATTTTAAGAGTGCTGCATCCCTCTGCAAGATCTCACTATTTTTGACTTTTCTGAGCCTGTCAAGTCCTTCTTTTGACCCATTTTGCCAAAGGAAAGGAAGTTGCCTAATAATTATGCACACCTAATATAGGGTGTTGATGTCATTAGACCACACCCCTTCTTATTACAGAGATGCACATCACCTAATATGCTTAATTGGTAGTAGGCTTTCGAGCCTATACAGCTTGGAGTAAGACAACATGCATAAAGAGGATGATGTGGTCAAAATACTCATTTGCCTAATAATTCTGCACGCAGTGTATATGTCAGTTTTATATAGCTTTTATTGTGTATGCCTTGCAGAGAATAAATATTATTAATTTATTACCTTATATATGTATATATATATATATATATATATATATATGTATATATTCCAATATTTGAGTGCTCAGCCCAATCTTTACCTATATTTATATCAGATTATAGGGTCAGAAAATTCTCTTACATCTTCAATCCATCCAAATCAGCATGATTAACACAATTGAAATAGATAAGAGCAGGGCTTTTTTTCTCAGAGAATAGGCGGTGGAACTCACCCCCCTCCCCTGGTCACGCCCCTACCCACCCCTAGGACCGCCTCCTAAAACCGCCCCTTTAGAGAACAGGGATGCAAGTAAAATTGCCAGTAACGGTCATAACAGCCAGGCTGCCAGTGCCCGGGGCCGCCGCCCTAGTCCACACATGGGCAGCGCAGCCTGGCCTGGCCCCTTCCTTCCCTGTTCCTGTTCCCCTAATTGGCCAATTCAATCTTTTTTTATTTAAAAATGAAATAAATGAAAAATTACCTTTTTCCTTTTGTTTCCTTTTCCTGCCTGGTGCCGCTCAGCCTCCTGACTCCTACTCGTGCCGACACCCACTTCACTAAACTGGCGCTGGGCGGGCCTGTCAGTGGAGCCGGAGGCGGGGGGTCCCGGGTCTGGGGCCGCAGACAGCAATGGAGTCGGCCTGGGGGCGGGGTTTGGGGCCACAGAATCGGCGTCTCCTCTCTCACTCTCTCCGCCGCTGTCAGTGGTGGGCGGGAGCTGGGCGGGCCTGAGCCAGTGGAGAGCCGGAGGTGCCGGAGGCTGCAGGGACTGAGCAATCATGTAAACTGTAAGTAAGCAGCCTAAGCAGCGGGCCGGCTGGGCCCAGTAACTAAAGGGGGGCGGGGCGAGTCGGCAGAAAATAGGTGGCGTTCCGCCAGAAAAAAAGGCCTGGATAAGAGTATTGGCATATGTCTAGATCACATCTAACTGTGATCACTTCTAGTCATGGAAGATTACTGCTTGTGGTTTGGTAATCCCTTATTTGTATCTGCTATATGCTATACCTGGAGTACATGCATCTTTTAGGGACTGCTTAACCAGTTTAAGTACTATAATTCTTCAGCCTTTTAGCTTTTTATGCCTACAGGCACTCCTACTCACACTAGGTGTTGAGGAATTAATAAGAGAATGTCCTGTTGAGCGCAAATATTCAAATAACAAATTTTAATTGCGAAAATTGGCACTTCGAGAATTCGCAAATATTTAGAATACAGTGCTATATATTCGTTATATCAAATATTCGCCTTCTATGCACAGGAGTCCAGTGGGCGGTCCTACTCATTGATTGACAGCTCTCTCTCTGTAAACACAGGTAAGAAAATCAATCACTAAATAGGACCACCCACTGGACTCCTGAGCATAGAAGGATCAGAGATTTAAAGGAATAAAAAAGTTACACTGAATATTTTTCCTCAAGTTATACATAAAACTATATATCAAACTGTTCAACTCCTCCTGCTCTATAACATGCTGAATGCATATTGTACAGCATTTTCATAGTTACAGCTTTGCCAGTGACTAGTAGGCACCTTGGATGGGCCATGTTGAGCGACAGCTGCTGATGCTTACTGTTATGTGGCCCTTAAAGGTAATGTCTTAGTAAGAGAAGACCTTTAAGTACCTTGATTTACCTAAGTTGTTGTTGTAAGAGAGCATTGCAGTATATGGTTACTGTTTTTAGGATAGCTTGGAATATGAGGATAATGCATACATTGATTACTTTTGCACCTATTGCTATCCTGTAAATGGAGGTATAAATGGTAAGTGGTATTACACAACCATACAGTACTTACAGGCCCAGTTCTGGGACTTGACTGGGAAAAAAAAACACAACTAGAAATAATGTAATGGATAAAACTGGATAATAGCAATGCAGCAACTTTGTTCTTCATAACAGTTTTGCTCTAAGGTATATGTGTGGCTATTTAATAAGATACATTTTGTTCTGCATATAAATGAAGAATAATGAATTACTTGTAATGACTTAAAAATTAAAAAAAGTAGACAATTCGATTTATAGATGTATTTTTTTCACACCATGAGTCATTTATTCGAGCTACACAATACTGTAAATGAAACCCCATCTGTAATGGGACTGAATTTGTCCTGGTTTTATGACTATAGTAGGTCAGATGGCATATTACTAGGATCTTCCTAATAAGGCGGTTGGGGGCTGTTGGGGGGGTAACTAACCCGGACATCTACCTGGCATCCCACTGTTCAAGTGAAAGGAGTTGTGCTGCTGTTGCCTGCACAGCGAGTGTCGGGGAGTGCTTCACTACATGAAAAATGCTGAAAGGAATTTAGTCTTTTCCTTCTTGGGATTGGAAGGGGTTATCACAATGTTATAAGTTGTCTTAGCCATATTCCCCGATCATTACTAGATGTGTCCCTTTTATTATGAGCTAATATATCTTAGGCTACTTCCATATCTGCGGCAGTGATTCTGGCAAGCTGTTCCGCCAGAGAACATCTGGCACTGCCAGATGCAACCACGATGCCTGCCGGCCCCATTGAGTATAATGGGGTCTGGACAGAGATCCATGTGCATAAAAGTAAAAATTCTGAGAATCGGCTGGACACAAACCACTGCATGCTGCGGTTTGTGTCCAGCATGGTTATTGCCGTTTTTGCTGGATCAGGCGGCTGGATCTCCGTGGCACAGATGCAAAAGTAGCCTTTCTGTTCTGGCTTGTGCGATCCTGTCTTGTTAAAACACTGTATGGTTTTGGGCACCGTGCTGCAGCTCAGTTTCAGGGTGCTGGCAATCTTCTAATAGCTAGGCCAATCTTTTTGTAGAGCAACAATTCTCTTTTCAGATCCTCACAGAGTTCTGTGCCATGAGGTGCCATTTTGAACTTCTAGTGACCAGTATGAGAGAGTGTGAGAGCGATAACACTAAATTTAAGACACCTGCTCCCCATTCACACCTGAGACCTTCTACCACTAACAAGTCACCGGGGAGGTAAAATGGCTAATTGGGTACAATTTGGCCATTTTCAATTAGGGGTGTACTCAATTTTGCTGCCAGCGGTTTAGACATTAATGGCTGTGTGTTGAGGGCACACCACATTTACACTGTTAAAAAAGCTGTACACTGACTACTTTGCATTGTATCAGAGTGTCATATCTTCAGTGTTGTCCCTGGAAAAGATATAATAAAATATTTACAAAAATATGAGGGGGTGTACTCATTTGTGAGACATGTTGTCTCGGTTCAGCCACCCAGTGGTTGTGATGTGGTGTGCAGCCTGTCAAGGGAATGCTAGCATGTCATGAATTTATTTTATCAGAAATTGAAGTAGGTATCCCATGATGTAAAAAATGAACATCAGACATTATATAGCGCATGACAATCTCTTTCTAACAAAACTAGAACAATCCCTTTACCTCACATGGATCTTTACCTCTCACCATTCATTGTTCCAATTGCCCTGCTAGATTTATTTTAAAGCTGCCAACTCAGGGGGTATGGCCTTTCTCAGGGGTCATGCCATGTCTACTGCAGCTGTTGGCAGGGGAAAAATGGAACTGAGCATGTGCGTCCATTTCAATGAAGTGGACAGACAAATTACAGAAAGAGCAGATGATGGTATACAGTTAGATTTCATTGAATAACTAAGTGGCTATAAACATTTTTAATTATATGCAATTATAAAAGTATTCAGATCCAGGAGCTGTTTTGAAAACTATAGAATATTTTTTGCGGGACAATCCCTTTAACCATACTTGAGCTAAGGTAACTGTGGACAGCTCTGTACCTTTAGTCTAGGTGGCAACTGGCTCAACAGAGTACCAGAGGATCCTTTCTTTGATTCAACAGAGGATCCTAAAGGTCTAGCAAATTAGAACCCTATTTGAAGCTGTTAAGGCTAGTTTCACATTTGCAGTAAGAGATCCGTCAGGCTATTCCAGCAGAGTACAGACTTCCAGTTCTCTCTCAATCCGACATTGCTGGTCAGTACTTGGATGTCTGTCAGCCCCATTAACTATACTGTGGTGCGCTGGAGATCTGTCCTCTACCCAGCAAATATGCCAGAAAAATACGCAGTGGTTTGTGTCCGGCCGTTTCTAGGCCTTCTGTGCCGGAACAGCCTGCCGAAAAGCTGAACCGGATATGTAACAGTAGTCTTAGAGTTCATTTGGCAGTAGTAACAATATTAACAAACATCACATCACTATTAGTGTTGATCGCAAATATTCTAATCACAAATTTGTATTGTGAATATCGGCATTTCGAGAATTTGCGAAAATCTAGAATCTAGTGCTATATATTCGTAATCGCGAATATTCTAGTTTATTTTATTTTTTTCATCAGTACAACTGCTTCTTGCTTGTGGGCCAATGAGAAGGCTGAAATATCTTTGTCAGAGCTTAGCAACATCCCTAGCAACCAATAGGAAAGTTGCCTACCCCTTACTATATAAGAACCTCCCTAACAGCCATTTTCGGCTGTTTTTTGCTGTTCTGAGAGGGAGAGCAGTGACATTACTGTGCTCTGTGCATTTCATCTGGATTCTATTCCTTATCCAATTACATTAGATAGTTAGTTAGCGCATATATATATAATACAGATAGTTACTGGGAGATAGTCAGTGTAGGTTAGATAGTGATATAGTGTAGCTGATAGGTTCCAGTGCAGGGTGTTAGGTAGTGTGATAGGAATTACAGTTTCTCTGCTGTCCATACATACATGCTACAGACATACTGATGTGATGTCACAACAATAGTTAGTGCGCCAATCAGTAATATCTACTCAGACCTAAGAAAATGTGAAGTTGCACATATTGCTCAAAAAAAACCTGTGCATCATTAATGCAGATTGCGAATTCTAGAATTAGCGATTTTATTGCAAATATTATTTGAAACACTCACAAAATATCCCTAAAACGAATATTGCCTATGCTACTCATCACTATAGCAAAAGTGAGGAGGTTATTTAAAAAGAGCATATACATGATCTGTATAGACTGATAATACACCTTTGGAATACTTTCCTCTTATGGGTCTAAGGATAAGAAAATTTACAGATATCATATATTTTTGTATCTTGTGCCAAATGCAACATTGAACTGTGCTACATCTGTACATACACTTCATTAATCTAAAGCTGACATCACCTTCATAAACAAGCAAAATGTATGAGATGGAAGTAAGTACAATGTAATAATAGACTTCAACATTTAAAAAACAAAAAAACAATAGCTTTATTTGACTTAACAATCCATTACACCATTTTTAGAAATATACAGATAAATAAGGGTATTTGTCTAGAATTTCCTGTCTGTAGGTGGAATTCTGAGTTAACATGAGTATGTGTCACGCTGTAAAAACCCAGTGGGAAAATACAGATTCAAAGTGTTGCCATGTAAACAGCGTTTCCCAGAAGCCTGTTCTCCATATAAGTTGCTTATTTGCATAATACAATGTGCATAACTTCACAATCTGCCTACCACTTTTGCATTGTTTTGAAGATGTCTATATAACAATCCCCATTGCAGTCAGCAATACTATACCAGCAAGTTCTAATGGGACCACCAAGTATAGTATTGGCTCAGTAGGCATAAGAATGGCACATTTATAGCAGCTCATAGCAGATAATTTTGCTTACTACACTCCTTATGCTACTTTCACATCTGTGCTTTTCCTTTCCGCTATTGAGACCCATTAAAGGGTTTCAATAGCGTGGGGAAAACGCTTCAGTTTTGTCCCTATTCATTCTCAATGGGGACAAAAGTGAACTGAACGAAACGGAATGCACCAGAATGCATTCCATTCTGTTTGGTTGCACCCCCATCACGGAAAGAATAACGCTGCAAGCAGCGTTTTTCTGTCCACAATGTGGTGCGGTGCAAGTCGGATCCATCATGACACACAACGTAAGTCAATGGTGGCGGATCCGTTTTCTCGGACACAAAAAAAATCATTGTCCCTTACAATAGTTTTAAAGACGGATCCATCTTGGCTATTTTAGAGATAATACTACTGGATCCATTCAGAACGGATGCAGATGGTTGTATTATTATGACAGAAGCTTTTTTGCTGATCCATGAGGGATCCAGCCAAAACGCTGGTGTGAAAGTAGCCTTAATCAACTTCCAAAAATGTCTAAAAAGGTCTTTCTCATTTTTATTTCTGTAAGCAAACTATACTACTGTATGTCTGCATATTGTGAGTTGAATTGTTAAGCTGGGGTCAGCCTAGAATGTTTAGGGGGGGTGGTCTCCATCTAATGCACATATACAAAACACTCATCTTTTTAGGGTACCTTCAAACTCGAGATGAGCAAAATGATTCTAACATTTGTAAATGACATTAAAAAAATTCTAAAAGTTCTGATTATAATGAATTCATATTTTGTGTGATTCGATTCAGGAGAATGAGAGACAGAAAAAGAGAAGACAGCGAGAAGAAAGAGAAAGGGAAAAGAGAAGAGAGAGTTTTCTAAGCAACTAGGATACATTTGATTTGGATTAAATTCATTCAGACCAGAACTGAATCGGTCGGCTGATTTGGCCAAATTCTACTCAAATCTAATTGTAAAAGGTCAGCCTAGAATGTTTGGAGGATTTTTATCAATCTAACAAAAAAATGCTTAACACTTATCTTTTTAGAGTATGTTCAAACTAGAAATGAGCGAAACTAATATAAAATTAGGAAATTTGTGTTTCTCAAAAAGTTCTGATTCTAGCGAATGCACATTTTGTGTAATTAAATTTGGGAGACTGGAGTTTTGCTGGCAAGAAAATGATATGGGTTCCTAATCTTCAATAACTCAGCATACAACATCCCTCTATTGCCGTTCTAGTAACTCCTATGTGCTGTATTAAAAACTTGAGTGGAATCTATCTATCTATCTATCTATCTGTTCATCATCTTATTTTTATCTATCAATAAAAAATTGCCTTGTAACAATTAGTTATTTAAATGTTTGCAAATATACCACGCTCATCCGTGATTAAGGAATGTTTCTTCCATCATTAAAGACTAGTACTGTAGGAATTTAATTAGTACTAGATGCCTCATGATGTGTTCACCACACAGAGAAATAGTCAATGCTGTCAAATCAAATGGCTCCTTGACATCAACTGGGGAACAAGAGCATAAGTCCGATGTCTGCTGAACAGCTACATGTGACCACGACCTAAACAGATATGCAAAACATCAGTGCAACAGCCTGAGGAGCATGTCAGCAAGCCAGCTGCTCCTGACGGAAAACAGTTTTTTTTCTATTTCTAAGCATCTGGGTCCAGTGAATTCAGTCCAAAATTGTAACTCATGCAATTAATAATTCTTTTATTTTTGTGTCATCACTAATAACATATATTGTGAATGACGTTAAGATCGGTTTCTGTTCTCATAACACAGAAGCCATTTTCACCTTTAGGAAGCACTTGATGAAACTAATGCAGAATCTCTGCATTTTGCAGGTAAGGCTGTGCAGTTTAATTGATGTACACCTGTCGTAATATTCACATGTGTCCCTGGCACTGGAATCATTGCTTGTGGGCAAATATATCTAAACAGCTGCTATACTTTATGGTAGTGAATGCATGAAAAATACCACGTAACATACTGTGACTCTTAGGAAGATAAATCAACAAAATGGAGAAAAAAATTCATAAGAAAAGGAATGACATAATGTGCTGTAAAGTACAGGAGACACATTTTGGCACATTTGTGAAAAAATATTCCAATTAAGAAAGCCTTCTAGGGCATATGAACACCAAAAAGTAGAGTTCTTTGCTCTATGTCCCTACTATTAGAAAAGGGCAGCTCCCACTTCAGGAGACTGACCATGCCTAAGTATTACATACCACATTTGTTGGCAATGTGCAGCTTCTGCTGCCAGCCTTAGGGTCCATTCACACGTCCGTTGTTTCTTTCCTGATCTGTTCCGTTTTTTGCGGAACAGATCTGGACCAGATCTGGACCCATTCATTTTCAATGGGTCCTGAAAAAAATCGGACAGCTCAATGTCTGATTTTTTTTCAGGACCCATTGAAAATGAGTGGGTCCAGATCTGGTCCAGATCTGTCCCGCAAAAAACGAACTGGTCCTTATATAGAGAACAGACTTTAGGTTCTAGAAGCATTAACAACAGCATTATCATTTCTAGCAGACGTCACAGATACTGTTGATCAAGCACCATAGTGCTCGGGCCAAACACAGCGGGATGCTCGGGTGCTCAGTACAATGGAGCACCCGAGCATTAAACCAGGCACCCCTGCTCTGAAGAGGAGACGGTGCCTGGTTCATAGTAAAAGGTCAGAAATTGATGGAAACACCACCAAAATGGTTTGGAAACAGCATGGGGAAAACATCTGGATGCATCTTGGACTCACATTATCTATGACATACAATAGACAACCACAAAAAGGCTATATGCCAAATTTCGGGTATGTGCAAGCCAACAATCTATCCATGAGACAGATACAGTCTGCATATCTTACAATGGCAGCCTTGCGCACTATGAGATATTCAAAACCAGCTCTCATCTGACTAAGAGCCAGTAAGCCTCAAAGTTGTGCACCTAGATCATTATCATTAGGGTGACAAAAAGTTTTCTGATTGTCCCAACATAATATTCAATAACCTTTCTATACAGGTTTGTCATGTAAACTCATTTGCATAAACATAGGCATATGGGAAAGACATGCAAATGAGCAGAATCTGCCTTGTTTTTCAGCTGAAAAACCATTTGCATGGAAAATTTGCTATAAAAATTTGTGATTACAATATTTGTGATCTACACTACTCATGAACAGAGCCATCTATTGGATTCATAGTCTTGTCATAAGACTATGAAACCAATAGATGGCGCTGTTCAAGAATCAATAACCAATAGCATATAAAACATCATCAATCCTTACATAAAGCCGCACTACCATGACACTACACGAAAATAAATCC
This sequence comes from Bufo bufo, assembly GCF_905171765.1. Classification (NCBI taxonomy): domain Eukaryota; kingdom Metazoa; phylum Chordata; class Amphibia; order Anura; family Bufonidae; genus Bufo; species Bufo bufo. The sequence goes on along the minus strand of NC_053392.1, from coordinate 560,546,906 downwards.
TCATGAACTCCAAAATGAGACACGGTACACCTCCAGGAATACCTATAATAAAAATAAAACTTTATACCACATCACCTGTATAGAAGGGTGGAAGGTTATGGGGGGAAGGGAAATGTTTGGGGAAAGTATTATTGCACTGTTTATATGAGTTTTATCTTTGTTTTCACTGCACATATCTTTAAAAAAGCAATATGACCTGTAATTTGATCCAATATGTACCTTTGAATTTAAATGGGCAAATTGCATCAAAACCTAATAAAATGTATTTAAAAAAGACTATAAAACCAATAGATGGCGCTGTTCATGAGTAATGAACAGCACCATCTATTGGATTCATAGTCTTATCATAAGTCTATAAAACCAATAGATGGCGCTGTTCATAAGTCATGAACAGCGCCATCTATTGGATTCATAGTCTTGTCATAAGACTATGAAACCAATAGATGGTGCTGTTAATGAGTCATGAACAGCGCCATCTATTGGATTCATAGTCTTGTCATAAGACTATGAATCCAATAAATGGCGCTGTTCATAAGTAGTGTTGATCGTGAATATTCTAATCGCGGATTTTTATTGCAAATTTTCCATGCATATGGTTTTTCAGCTTAAACACAAGCAGATTTAGCTAATTTGCATATGCCCACAATTATGCAAATGAGTTTACATGCCAAAACTGTTTAGAAAGGTTATTGAATATTATGCTAGGACAATCAGAAAACTTTTTGTCACCCTAATGATAATGATCTAGGTGTGCAGGTCAACCTAAGCCATCCAACAGTTATGAGGCAACTTTGATGCTTTCTGGCTATCAGTCAGATGAGAGCTGGTTTTGAATGTCTCATAGTGCACAAGGTTGCCATTGTAAGGTATGCTGACTGTATCTGTCTCATGGATAGATTGTTGGCTTGCACATACCCGGCTTTTAGCATATAGTCTTTGTGTGGTTGTCTATTGTATGTCATAGGTAATGTGAGTCCAAGATGCATCCAGACATTCTTCCCATGCTGTTTTCAAACCATTTCAGTGGTGTTTTCATGAATTTCTAACCTTTTTCTGTGAACCAGACACCCTCTCTTTTTCAGAGCAGGGGGTTTCTGGTTTAATGCTCGGGTCTCCCATTGATTTTCGTTGTGTTCAATTGTGTTTGAGCATACACAGTATTTGGCCGAACACTGCAATGTGCTGAGCATGCTCACTCAACACTAGTCACAGAATCAATTCTAAAAGAATCGGATTTGGCTCAAATTTTGTAATAATTTCAAGCTATATCCAAATCTGAATTTTCGATTATTTGGTTCAAGCAAATTTTGGGGAGAGAGAAATAAAAATAAAGAAACAATAAAAAACTAAAAGGATCCAGAGCATCAGTTATGCTCATTTGGAATCTGTTTGAGTCATTTCTGTCAGAGATCCGTTATTTTAGATGTGAACAGGATCTGTTTTTATTTAATTTTTTTTTATTTTTCTGTTCTTTTGACGGTTAAGAACAGAAAAATAACAGTGATATAAACTTAGCCTAATTTGTGGGGATGTCTAGTGTCATACCGCTTCCAATCTCATATTGATGATTTATCCTAAGGATAGGCCATCAATTTGAATATCCCGGAAAACCCCTTTAAGATGTGAGCCAGAATGCATACTTTAAATGTGCACATTATAATAGCAAATTTACATGTATGGTGTGCAAAGAAGAAGCATAGACTGCATGCACTATTTTATTTTTATACATTTATTTTTCTTTTATATTATTTGCTGATGATGGCTAACTGCAGCTTGTTATCTTGTCAGATAAAATAGAAATTTTCGCATTTTACTGTCCTGTTCTCCACCACCATGAAATTCATATCTTTTATTTTTTCCAGATCTTTTCATCAACTATCCACAACTCAGCTTATTGCTAAATTACATGGAAACCCATTGCTTCAACTATTTAGCAAATAATGTATTACAATATATTGTACATAAATCATGATATGTCAAGTTCCTAGGCACAGCCTTAGAGAACCGACTTGTATTACCGAAGGAAAGGCAGGCGGTTTTACACTGTATTTAGCAGTTGCCTTGTTGGTCTCATTTGCATACGGTTGTCTCCTTCTAATATATGCCGTCATAAAAGGAATATAATTAGTGATTTTCAATTTAACTTCAAAATTGTCAAATTTCATTTTGATTACCTCATAATTACACTGCGGTTTCAAGCTGAAAACCATTTGGATTCCTGCATGCAACACGTCTGTGGCGTTTGATGGTGGCTAATGAAGCATGCGAATTGAGAGGTGCTCAACCATTACTTTTACAGCACATCATTTCACAATATTAGAAGTATGTTAGCCTGGGCTCTTTTACTAAGTACTTCTTAACAAATCCAAGATTTCAGATTCTTTAATGAATTTGTAAGCAAATGCACAATAATGCATGGGTTTACTTTTCTCATAAAAGGAAATTAAATATAGCCAATTATAAAAATGAGCAAAAATGTGTATTAACAATTCAAAACAGGCAATTTGGCAAAGCAAAGTCACCAAGGGTCATAAATCAAAACATTGACTTACTCAGTTTTCTTTCCAATTTGTCAGTATACAAAACATCTAAAATACTTGTTGGTTCCCATGGCTACAAAAATACTCCTTTAAAAGGGTTCTACACATTTTCAGTATAAGGTACTTGATAATAAGCTAATTAAAGGCTCTACTGCAGTTGTGACCTCCAGAAACCATTAGTAATCTGTAGGACAATTAGCAGTATGTGACCAATTTCTCTACCCTGCCACCACAGGGTTAAAAAAGTGTATCACATGATTCCAATTGAAATGAAGGGGTGGTCTGTGTAATGCACAAATGCAATATCCTGCTGGGTCCTCCTCAGTAAGAAACCCTCGTTGTAGTTACTCAAGCTAGCAGATGCTCCTTAACAGGAGAATCTGCCTTCCATAACTTAGAATTTCCAAAATAATGTAGGTCATTTGAACCCAGATAACCTAAACTGGACAACCTTCCTTTAAATAAAAAAAAAAAAGTTACAATTTTCTTACAGGAAATTATTCTTTAAAAAAAAAAAACTTAAATGGCTTTTCCATGACTTTAAAATTATTAGCCTATCCTTTATATAGTGTAGGTCTTCGATATCATATCTGATTCTCCAGCTTAGTCCCATAGAAGTGAGAGAGAGCTTTATTAATCTGGCATGGCCACTACACAGTGTACAGTGTTGTGCCCGATTCTGGTGCTCTGCACTCTGCTGTACAGTGGGGATGCTGGGAGTCAGACATGCCTAATTTGATATTTATGACCTATCCCATGGATAGGTCATTAATAGTAAAGTCCTAGAAAAAACATTTATTAATCAAATTTGAGACTAAAAATGGCTTTCAGACATCAGAAGCAGAGGAGTGGAAGTAATAGAGAACAGCAGATGAAGAGGGCAGAATCAACGGGACATTGCCCAAAGAGAGGCAGCTGATGATTGTGAAGTTTGGAACATGGTGTTCACACAACATGGTCTATGAAAAATAGTTAAACCTTGCAAGATCACGCTGTGCTTCTGCAGTACGCCAGTCCTTCAGGGGGAGCGAATGTGAGGTCACAGGGGTAGTTAACAGACCGGGGGTTGCTCTTGGTACTAACGATTTGTAGGATACCCTGGGCAGGCGTACAGCAGTGATGGAGAGGCTGGCACATGGATCCTCTGGGGCACTCTCTGTGTATAGGGACCAGGCCGGGTGGTAGGTGAGGTGCCCTGGGTGTTGGAAGTTTAGTGTGCCGGTGGCAAGATCCCTTATAGTTTGTGACGCCAGTGCCGGTAATGGTGACACACCGATTTGTTGGAGGAATAATTGAGGTACACACAGTTGTAGTGAACCAGAACTCCTTTATACTGAACAGTTCAACTATTTACAGGCTTCAGATAGTTCCATATGCAGGATAATGATGTCAGGCAGGCTTTACATAAATGGCAGGTAAAATCCCAGCAAGATAAATCAGAGGGAATAAACTGACAGATCAGGCTGTACTTTCTGCAGAATCCTGTCTGACTTTCTCCAAGGCCCGGATGCCTAATAGCTGGCTTTATACTTGGGAGGGAAACCTTCCTCTGGTATGAATCCACTTGCCGTCAATAATCTTCTGCCCTTCAGCTTTCTACTTTGCTGGATAAGGTTAGCACTGCTCTGTACTTTTCAAGCTGCAGGATAGCTTTAGGAGGAAACTTCTTCTCCTGGAGGCAAGCTAGGAGCCTGGGCTATCTAGCTGCATGTTAGAAGCTGCTCTTCAGCTAAGCACCTGTCTAAAGTGCACACTTGGCTTCTGACCACACACCCCTTTCCTGGACTGGACCTGACTATATATACTAGGGGGTTCCCTAGCTCCCTCTACAGATTGGGAGGAGAAAATATACCCCTAGCAGGCCTGGTACACAGGAATTAGCATGGAAATACACACTACAATGCAGAATAAAATACCATGATCATGTTCCACAGGAGGTGGAGAACAACATGACCCAATTGACCCTTGAGTAGTGCCCACCATTACGTAGTGGGACACTACACTTGTACTTCTGCATCACTCTGAGGCTACCCTTTATAATTATACAGCATAAGAGCAATGCTGTGGACACCACCCATTGAGCAGGAAGCTGTTTCTGTCCCGATGGACCTTGACTTTGTATTACTATTTAGACACCATAAGATATTGAGGTTCACTTCACAAGTAAAAAAAGAGGTTGGAGGATTTGAGAGAAAGAGATCAATCATCAGGGCACCAGTGGGACTTATAGAAGGTAATTCATTTTGCTTTCCTAAATTAATTACAGGTCCTACTGAGAAATCCTAAGAGACCAGTGCAGTTAAAGTGGTTATCCAAGTTATTTTTTTGTTCTTTCTATGTTCCTAACTGGGCAAATGTAACAGCTTTCCAATTCACTCACTTTATCTCCAGTGGCTGGTTTCTCAGATTTCACTGAGGGTCACATGACCTGTGATGTCAACTTCTCTCCCTGCTTTGATAAAGGTCGTTTACAAGCCTATAAATCAGACGTCACTGTGCTGGCCACGCCCCCCTTCACTCTGCTCTCTGCTAGGATTCTTAACCCCTTCAGCTGCACAGACTCAGGGCTGAAGTGTTTACTGTGTAGCTGCAGGCATTGAGGAGACAAATGCTGGGCACAGGAGCTGACAGAGAAGTTCTGCAAAGCATTACAGGTAGGGGGAAGATCCTGTGTGTATTAGCAGTGTCATTATATAAGTGGAACTTGTAGTTCTACACTTACAAGTTGCTGTTTTCTCCCAGCACTCAGGGCAGCTCTTGTATCCACTCCCTTATCAGTGTCATTATACAGCTGGGACTTGTAGTCCTACACATACAACAAGCTGCAGAGTCTCCCAGCAGGCAGACATGTCACTTAGGGCAGCTCTTGTATTCACTCCCTTAGCAGAGCAGGGGGGAGGGGCAGAGATTGTTTTTATTGCATGTAAACAAAGGGCCAGAAAAGAACCAGGGAAATGAGGAAAAATATCTTTTTTTTTTGCATAAAACTTGCTTAGCTCAGTTATATATCAGATATTCAGTGCTATATTATTTTTTTTCATAACTCGGATAACCCCTTTAATGATCATATTGTTGATTCACACTTTGGCCTACAATGCCTGGAATTGTTCTAGTCGTCAAATATGCTCTACACATTATTGAATATTATATCCAATCACAAACAAATGTGTTGATGCCATTAGCTTTACCCCATTTAATTTCCAAACACGTTCATCTGAAAATTCTAAAAAGCACGATAAATAAAATTTCACATAAACAGGAGACATCGTTAGATGCAGTTTAGTGGGTAGTAGAGACTTGGATATTTATGAAGGACCATTGGCCTGGAATGGCATCCTAAAATGCCCTGAGACCAGCATCTGCTAAGATCAGATGGAATGAGATAAAATCTTGGCTTTCATGCCAAGTCCTGGAAAAGCTTTATGTGAGCTGCCAAAATATAATATTTTATTTTGTTGGATACATTTTATCAGATATTAACTTGTTAATCAGTTTAGTTTTGTTTCACTGTGCTGTTATATTTTGCAATACATTATTAAATATTTTATATAATTTGGCACTGTCTGGTTTCTAAAGCCGGTAAAATAAAACGGGTAATGCATTTCACCATGTGCCAAGTCTCATAATCCCTTCATAATAATATCACCTGTATAAAATAATTAAAAATGAAATGTACTTGATTATCTAAGAAGAATGCTTTGAAATTTAGGCTACCGCTACTGGTTTCAGACTCATTTTTAATGAACATGTATGGTTTCTTCCATTGATTAATATTTTGGAATTTGATGCCCTGTAGCAAATTTAATTAAGATGCATGAACTGTGGTCTGCCTGGGCTAGGAGCACATTGTTATTATGTAATTCCATGAAATTAATGATTTCAGTTGGCTTAGGGAAAACCACAACATCAGGAGTCACAAACATTTTGTGGAACAGTTTACATTAATATCCATATGCAATTGCTGATTTAGGAGCACAGGGAGTGAAAAAAAAATATACAAAAATCATGCTCAGTTATACTGGATGTAGAAATACATTTTTATAGCTTTTTGTCTCCTTGTACTTCTTGCAGGATTGTATTGGTTACTTTCATATATGAGGTCTACCACTTTTTATTAAAGTGACCCTTTGGTTCAAGAAAAAAAATCCAGTTCCACCAACTCTTCTTTCGCCGACATTGCTTCTCAGACTACAGGATGCATACTATACATCGGTAGTCCAAGACACTTTCTGCTTACCCAGCCCTTTACTTGGCTTGGCCAACATTGCTTATCTGAGCAGCGCTAGCCAATTTAAGGAAAGCAGGAATTGTCCGGGACACCCAAATGCATAGCATACAAACTATAGTCTGAGAAGCATTGCAGCCATCTTGCATGGCAGAAGAAGAGCCTGGGAATAGGTGGATCTACATCTAAAAAAAAATAAAAATAGGTCTCCATGTAAATGTTTTGCTCATTCCCCAGTAAAGTGTTTTTTTTTTCATTAACTTTTACAATTGAGATATTATAGGAAAGAAAAAACAAACTAATAGCTAGAGATACATTAACATATTCTAATTAATATATGGTTCCGTAAACAGTTTTTACATTGGCACCTTTGGTGATAAGTCTAAGGCATTCAGTGGCTGATGCTTAAAAAAAACTGTTGATTTATTCTGAAATACAGGAAAATAGGTATTACCTCTTACAATGTTTCAAACCAGTTTGTATCTTTGTCAAGGATTTCTATATTAGAAAGTTGTCAGAGATATCAGAATGTGCCAATGTTTCATTGTGTGATGGTGAACTATAAGTGTGTCATTAACTCTCCTCTAACCCGACATATGCTATACAGGCTAAAAAATAATAAAGAAACATATATTAAAGAAAAGTATACATTCAACAGCTGTAATGTTGAAAAAAATGCAGTATACGCTAAAAATTATATATATATATATATATATATATATATATATATATTGTGGGCTACGTTGTCTCACTTTGGCCTGGGGAATCTATTTTTGGAAATGACCCAAATGCTATACGAACAGCCAGTGGCATATATTAATATTAACGGTATTAGATCACCCCCTGTTATTATGCGGGGAGGGATGAGACAGGGTTGTCCCCTCTCCCCTCTCCTCTTCGCTCTTTTCATTGAACCGTTGGCTTCTCGGATCCGTTCGGATAAGGGTATAGAAGGCTTCGGGGTGGCGGGAGTGAGTGATAAAATAAGTCTATACGCTAATGATGTGATTCTGTTCTTGGATCAGGGTTGGAAAATCCTCCCTTATGTGATAGAGGTAATAGAAGACTATGGCAAATTATCAGGCTATATGATCAATTGGACAAAGTCATCGCTCCTCCCGCTGAACCGGAAAGCTGTAGATGAAGGGAAGCGAGTCCGTGTTTTGGTCCCGAACGACACCTTGGATTATTTGGGGGTTAAGATTGGGGTCCCTATAAATAGGTTTTATGAGCTTAATTTGGCCCCGGTTCTGAATAAAGTTAAGGCCAAGATCAGCGCCTGGCAGAAATTGATACTGGCACAGACAGATCGAATAGCACTTATTAAGATGATTATTTTACCTATAGATTTGTTCCCGATGTGTGCTTCCCCCATTTGGATCGATGATATTTTCTTTCATAAACTGGAGACTTTGATTAACGATCTAATTTGGGGAAGGAAGAGGGTGCGTATAAAGCAGAGATATCTATGGTTGTTGGAGGTAGATGGTGGGCTGTCACTTCCTTTTTTTCAAGGTTATTTTTTATGTGCACAGATTTAGCGTTGTTGTAATTGGAAAGAGAGTTTACTTTCACGGTATTTGACTAAAGTCACCCATAAATCAATAGAGAATATTTTCTCATGTTTGGAGATGGGATACATGGCAACGAGGAAGTCCTTACTGATCCCTTATTCACTACAGAGGGTGTGGAACAAGCTGAAGGAGATTCTTAAAGTCTCCGGTCCGTTTGTCTTCACCCCCCTGTGGGAGAATGGGGGGCTGGAGGAATTCTGTAAAATTACAGATTTTGGTTATTGGTCACGTAAGGGTATTAACACGGTTTCTCACCTTTTTTATTTGGGTCGTTTTAAATCATTTTCAGAATTTGGTTTTACCCATAGTTCACCATTAGACCTATTTATGTATACGCGGTTGAAACACATATTTGAAGCCTCTAGGAATAGGGGCCGTATTTTTCCACGAGAGAATATACTTTTTGATTATTGTGACGCCCAGAAGTACGAGAAGGTGAAGATGTCTAGGTTATACGCTAAACTCCGAATGGCACTGGCAACTGTAACGCCTTTTAAAAGCCCAAGTAAGTGGGAGCAAGAGTTGAATTGCTCCCCACTACAGTGGTCCACTATCTATAGGAATGTGAGAAAGGCGACAGTTTCCAGTGCTCATAGATTAATTCAATTCAAGATCCTCCATCGATTGTACTATACGCCCAAAACCCAAGGGAAATTTCCCCAAAATAAACACCGAGACTGTTGCTGCCCTAAATGCGGTTATGTTAATGCGAACTATGTCCATTTGCTCTGGAGCTGCAGTAAAATAAGAAAATATTGGGATGAGGTTTTCCTTACCCTACAAAAGGAGTCTTCAATGAACTATAATCCGGGGAGCCTGATAGTGATCTTTGGTGACTGTAGCTCAGAAATAGAAGTTCCGCCCCGGGTCAGACGGATTTGGATCAGAGGATTGATGGTGGCTAAAGTTATATTGGTTAAGTACTGGGGTTCTGTCTCCCCGCCCTCGACAAGGGAGTGGGGTTTATACCTTCAACAAATCAGAATATATGAGGATATTGAAAGGAAACGGAGAGTTGCACGCATAGCTACGTAGCTTTACCTAATGATATTATTATATAGTTAACTGAATGGAGTTGACGACAGCCTATGGGGGGGGGGATATACTTAGACTTTTTACTATCTGGTGTATGAACGTAGGATGATTTGTATAATTTTTATATAATGATGTTTATGATTGTCATACTATGTATTCAGATGTGATTAATATTGGGTTATGTACTAATGTTATGATTTCTAAAAGGAAAATAAATATAAATAAATAAAAAAAGAAAAAAAAGAAACATATATTAAAGAAAAGTATACATTCAACAGCTGTAATATTGTAAAAAAATGCAGTATACGCTAAAAATTATATATATATATATATATATATATATATGTATATATACACAGGTGAAACTTAAAAAATTTGAATATCGTGCAAAGTAAATTTATTTCAGTAATGCAACTTAAAAGGTGAAACTAATATATGAGATAGACTCCTTGCATTCAAAGTGAGATATTTCAAGCCTTTATTTGTTATAATTTGGATGATTATGGCTTACAGCTTATACAACCCCAAAGTCACAATTTTGAGGTCCTCTTTGCTCAGGGGGTATGGATTAATTAGCTGACTAGAGTATGACACTTTGAGCCTAGAATATCAAAACTTTTCACAAAATTCTAATTTTAAGCTGCATTAATGCAATTCCTTTTAATTTGCATTACTGAAATAAATAGACTTTTACATGATATTAAAATTTTTCGAGTTTCACCTGTATATATATATATATATATACACAGTACAGCCCAAAAGTTTGGACACACCTTCTCATTCAAAGAGTTTTCTTTATTTTCATGACTATGAAAATTGTAGATTCACACTGAAGGCATCAAAACTATGAACTAACACATGTGGAATTATATACACAACAAACAAGTGTGAAACAACTGAAAATATGTCATATTCTAGGTTCTTCAAAGTAGCCACCTTTTGCTTTGATTACTGCTTTGCACACTCTTGGCATTCTCTTGATGAGCTTCAAGAGGTAGTCCCCTGAAATGGTTTTCACTTCACAGGTGTGCCCTGTCAGGTTTAATAAGTGGGATTTCTTGCCTTATAAATGGGGTTGGGACCATCAGTTGCGTTGAGGAGAAGTCAGGTGGATGCACAGCTGATAGTCCTACTGAATAGACTGTTAGAATTTGTATTATGGCAAGAAAAAAGCAGCTAAGTAAAGAAAAACGAGTGGCCATCATTACTTTAAGAAATGAAGGTCAGTCAGCCGAAAAATTGGGAAAACTTTGAAAGTAAGGGCTATTTGACCATGAAGGAGAGTGATGGGGTGCTGCGCCAGATGACCTGGCCTCCACAGTCACTGGACCTGAACCCAATCGAGATGGTTTGGGGTGAGCTGGACCGCAGAGTGAAGGCAAAAGGGCCAAGAAGTGCTAAGCATCTCTGGGAACTCCTTCAAGACTGTTAGAAGACCATTTCATGGGACTACCTCTTGAAGCTCATCAAGAGAATGCCAAGAGTGTGCAAAGCAGTAATCAATGCAAAAGGTGTCTACTTTGAAGAATCTAGAATATGACATATTTTCAGTTGTTTCACAATTGTTTGTTATGTATATAATTCCACATGTGTTAATTCATAGTTTTGATGCCTTCATAGTCATGAAAATAAAGAAAACTCTTTAAATGAGAAGGTGTGTACAAACTTTTGGTCTGTACTGTATATATATATATATATATATATATACGGAAAAAAATAACCAGCAGCACCACCAAGCCAGGAAAAAAAGTAGAGAGGGTGCAATGTCCAAGTATGGTAACTGGTGCTTACCCACAAATATGGAACAAAGAAATCGGACTGCACTCCAGTTGAATCCTCAGTGAAAAAAGGTTTATTCACCCATAGGTGGCACAAGCGACGTTTCGGCTCGCAATGAGCCTTTCTCAAGCATGCTTGAGAAAGGCTCATTGCGAGCCGAAACGTCGCTTGTGCCACCTATGGGTGAATAAACCTTTTTTCACTGAGGATTCAACTGGAGTGCAGTCCGATTTCTTTGTTCCATATATATATATATATATATATATATATATATATAGTGGTAATGTATACAGTATAGTGCTGGAAGGCATTTATATCCCACCCAGATACCTCAGCTGGGCGAGATAACTGAAATCCAGAAAGCTCCAGTGGTTTCAGCAAAGTATAGTTTGCTGAGACAGGTTTGTCTAGATTCTGTTCTGGGCTGGATTGTATTTGGACTGAGAGGTAGCTCTGGCAGTGGGACTTTTCAGTCCACACCCTTCCAATACACATATTTCCTTTAGCTGAGGAGATCATAGGTGAGGCCTGCTGAGATAATCACGAAGGGATAAAATAACCCTCTGTGTATGACTATGAGGGAGAGGAAGTGACCCTAGAGAGGGGGAATCCTGTGAGGCTATGTGTGGTCTCAGCCAGGAGGGCTGAGGGGCCACGAGGCTGTGTGAAGCCGGATCTCTCCCCCCGTGTGGGACTTATGCCTGGTGAGCTGGCCTGCTGTCTGAATCTGATACCCTGTTTGTGAACTACGCTCTATAGGTGAGGTAGAGACAACCTATGTATTAGGTAGAGCCCAGACAGGCAGGTGTTTATTTTGCGATGTTTATGTTTGTGCTGGTGCTGAAGTGTCAAAATAAAGCACCATTTGGACTTGAACCCCGTTGTATGTGTATATATATATATATATATATATATATATAATTTTAATTTTATTTTTTTCCTTTTTATTAAATTTCTATCATGAAAAATGTATACATTAATGCAATTCAGGAAAGGTTAAAAGTGGTAACATTTGTATATCTATTTTTTGTAACTTGGAATAAAATAACACTTATTTTATTTCTTAGTATCAGTCGTTACATGTTTTTCAAACTAATTGTGTGCTGTGGAGTTTGCTGTGTGTTGTAATAGATGTCAGATACTATATGGGTAGCTCTTTACTGATGCTTCAGCAGTTATACACCTCCTGAACAACATGTATATATGTATGTATTGATATATGCATCTAGAATAATGAAGAATACAGAAATAGATATATTGTTAGATAGATAAATAGATAGATAGATATAGAAAGACAGATAACAGGATGGATAGATAGGTAGATAATAGATAGATATTAGATAGATAAATAGATAGAAGATAGATAGATGGATAGATAGAAAATAGATAAATTGATATAGATAGACAGATTACAGGATAGATAGATATTAGAAATATAAATAGATAGATGATTGATAGATAGATACATAGATGATAGATAGATAGATAGATAGATAGATAGATAGATAGATAGATAGATAGATAGATAGATAATAGATACATATAGATAGACAGATAGATAATAGGATAGATAGATAGATAGATAGATAGATAGATAGATAGATAGATAGATAGATATAGATAGATAGATAGATAGATAGATAGATAGATAGATAAATAAATAGATGATAGATAGATAGATAGATAGATAGATAGATAGATAGATAGATAGATAGTAGAGATGAGCATTAGTGCTGATTGAGCATGCTTGGCCAAACACCAGTTCGACTCGAGCATCTCGACGCTCGGCACATGCTCGAGTCTCCTCCCCACACGTTTGTTGGCTGCTACACAGGTAAGTTCTGCCCTTTACTGTAATGCAATAGCCATGTTGGTTAATGCCATCACAGTGTTTGGATGGACATAACGCGTCATCGGGTACTATATAGCACCCGAGGACACGTGTTCGGCTCAGTCTTAGTCAGGGAGACCAGTGCTTCAGAATGGAAAGATAGTGTAGGGAGTGAATTTTTTTTTTGTAAGGCCTCTTTCACACTTGCGTTGTCTGGATCCGGCGTGTACTCCACTTGCCGGAATTACACGTACTGAAAGCATTTGAAGACGGAGCCGTTTTCAAAATGCTTTCCGTGTTACTATGGCACCCAGGACGCTATTAAAGTCCTGGTTGCCATAGTAGGAGCGGGGAGCGGGGGAGCGGTATACTTACAGTCCGTGCGGCTCCCGGGGCGCTCCAGAATGACGTCAGAGCGCCCCATGCGCATGGATGACGTGATCCATGTGATCACGTGATCCATGTGATCACGTGATCCATGCGCTTGGGGCGCCCTGACGTCACTCTGAAGCGCCCGGGGAGCCGCACGGACTGTAAGTATACCGCTCCCCCGCTCCCTGCTACACTTTACCATGGCTGCCAGGACTCTAGCGTCCCGGCAGCCATGGTAACCATTCAGAAAAAGCTAAACGTCGGGTCCGGCAATGCGCCGAAACGACGTTTAGCTTAAGGCCGGATCAATGCCTTTCAATGGGCATAAAATTCCGGATCCGTCGATGCGGCAAGTGTTCCGGATTTTTGGCCGGAGCAAAAAGCGCAGCATGCTGCGGTATTTTCTCCGGCCAAAAAACGTTCCGTTCCGGAACTGAAGACATCCTGATGCATCTTGAACGGATTTCTCTCCATTCAGAATGCATGGGGATAATCCTGATCAGGATTCTTCCGGCATAGAGCCCCGACGACGGAACTCTATGCCGGAAGAAAAGAACGCAAGTGTGAAAGAGCCCTAAGTTGAAAAACTTGTCAGAGACCCAAAAGTCCTTTTAAGTACTATTGTGGGTGGCAGCAATATCTATTTTTAGCACATCATGTGCTAAATAGTGTGCAATAGTTAGGCCGCTGCAGACAACGACATTATCTGTAGTGATGAGCGGCATAGGCAATATTCGAATTTGCAATATTTCGCGAATTTTTGGCCGAATATTTGCCATAAATTTGCAAATTCGAGAATTTGTGATCTCCAGTCATTGTTAACTTGATTGCGAAAAATCGGCAATGTAATATATTCACGATAAATTTGCGATTAGAATATTCAACACTATTCGCAAATATGAATATATAGCGCTATATTCTAAATATTTGGGAATTCGCGAAGTGGCGATATTTGCGCTTAAAATTTGTGATTTGAATATTCTCGCTCAACACTAATTATCTGCGCTACATCTCCTGTGTAATGTGTGCGCATCCCAAGAATATCTGTGACATCTAGTGTACTTTTTCCGTAGACGGTGTCCGCTGCGGACAGTGACATTAGCTGCGCTACATCTCCTGTGTAATGTGTGCACATCCAAAAAATATCAGTGACATCCAGTGTACCTTTTCCATAGATGGTGTCCGCTGCAGACAGTGACATTACCTGGGGTACATCTCCTGTGTAACGTTTCCACATCCCAAATACTTGTGACATTCCCTGTAATTTTGTATTAGCCGCTGGTGACATCAGCGACATTATCTGCTGTATTTTTCCTGTGTAACGTTTCCACATCCCAAATACCTGTGACATTCCCTGTAATTTATTATTAGCCACTGGTGACATCAGCGACATTATGTGCGGCATTTATCCTGTGTAACGTTTCCACATCCCAAATACCTGTGATATTCCCTGTAATTTTATATTAACCGCTGCTGACATCAGCGACATTATCTGCGGTATTACTCCTATGCATTGTTTCCACATCGCAAATACCTATGATATTCCCTGTCATTTTATATTAGCCTCTGTTGACATCAGCAACATTATCTGCGGTATTTCTCCTGTGTAATGTATGCGCATCCCAAAAATATCTGTGACATCCAGTGTAATTTTTTCATAGACTGAGTCTGCTGCGGTATTTCTCCTGTGTGACGTTTCCACATCTCAAATACCTTTTTTATTTTTTTTGCGCATACACTTACAAATCCTAAACTACTGTACGTGTCACATACTTTCAAGCATATATAACATTTAAAATGAAGAAGTCGAGCAGTAAGGG
Organism: Bufo bufo; assembly: GCF_905171765.1. NCBI lineage: Eukaryota > Metazoa > Chordata > Amphibia > Anura > Bufonidae > Bufo > Bufo bufo. Next base: position 560,531,730 of record NC_053392.1, on the reverse strand, counting down.
ACGGGGAAGAGGCTGTGATGCTGATGGTGTACAAAGAGGCCGAGGCCCTGAGCGCGTTGAAACTGTGCCTGCTGCCAGAGCACAAGAAAAACAATCGTCCATGATACCTTGTTTCATGTCCCAGTTTGCAGGGTGGCGCAGGACAACACTTTCGAAGTCAGACCAGTGCAACCAGGTGGTAGGTTGGATTGCAGCATATAATGCTTCCAGTCGGTTAAGCACCACCCTGTCTTCCAGCAAGTCCAGTCTCAGTAGCCAAGAGTCTGGTCAACACAATTGTTGCCTTGAACCTCCTTCCACCCACCATGGAGAGTCTTGCCAAACGAGTGATCCCACACTCGGATATTCAGAGGAGCTCTTTTCAGCGCCATTCCTTCATTTGGGCCTCTCGACAAGCCCGCTTGAAGAGGGACATGAGATCTTGTGCCCTGATTCCCTAACTCTTGAGCATCCACAGTCACAAGAAGATGACGGTGGGGAACGGCAATTAGTGTTTCACAAGGTGGATGATGATGATGAGATACATTTGCCAATAAGTCAACGGCAATTAGTGTCTCAAGGGGTTGATGATGAGGATGAGACACCGTTTTTAATAACTGAGGTTGTTGTTAGGTCAACAAGTCAGGAGGATATGCAGAGTGAGGAAGAGGAAGAGGAGGTGGAGGACGATGAAATCTCCCTTGCCAAGGGGTAGGTGTTCTGCAGTCTGGCGCTTTTTGGAGGAAAGTGCGGACGACAAAAAAATAGTAATTTGCAAACTGTGCCATACAAAAATGAGCAGGGGCTTGAAAACTAGCAACCTCATCACCACCAGCATGATCCGCCACATGGCATGAAAGCGCCATAATAGGTGGGTTGAAAGCCTGGGTCCACAATCTGTGTCTGTGGGTCACACCACTGCCTCCTCTTCCCCTGTGTTACTTGCTGGCCAATCTCCTGTCGAAGGCGCAGGCCCGGATGCCTCCCTCCCTGCACCTGGACCTTCGCAAGCACCATCAGTGAACACATCAACTTCCGTGTCCCTGCTCAGCGTACAACTGTCCTTAGCCCAGGCTTTTAAACCCAAGTGCAAATACCCAGACACCCACCCACCCATAGGCCATAGCACTAGATGCGCAACTTTCCAAATTACTGGCCCTGGAAATGTTGCTATTTAGGATTGTGGACACTGAGGCCTTCCGCAGCCTGATGTCGACAGCCGTCCTTCGTTACGCAGTCCCTAGTCGCCAATATTTTTCACGGTGTGCTGTGTCCGCCTTACACCAGCATGTGTCCCGTAACATCACCTGTGCCCTGACCAACGCAGTTACTGGGAATTTCCACTTAACCACTGAAACATGGACAAGTGATTTTGGCCAGGGAACGCTACATTTCCCTGATGGTACACTGGGTGAACGTTGTGGAGGCCGGGAGCGAGTTGTACCCTGGGATTTTACAGGTGCTACCGACACAAAGGATTGCCGGCCCTAATTCCATCAGGGTTTCCTTTACCACCTACGTTATTGGCTCCAACCCCATACTTCTCCTTCTCCGACTCCTCCTCCACTTCCACCTGAGAATTATTCTTCTTGTAGCACAATTCAGCCAGTCAGTAGCTGGAAGCAGTGTAGCACTGCAGTGGGTAAGCGTCAACAGGCCGTGCTTAAGCTGATCTGCTTAGGTGACAAATAGCACAGTGCTTTTGCAGGGAATAAGAGACCATACTAAGCTATGGCTCTTGCCACTCAACTTAGAACCAGGCATGGTTGTGTCTAATAATGGCTGTAACTTGGTGGCGGCTTTGGAGATTGGCAAGCTCACACACATCCCATGCCTAGCCCACATCTGTAACTTCAGAGGTTTCTCAAAGCCTACTCCAATTTGACTCAGCTATTGGTGAAGGTGCACAGCATGTGTGCCCATTTCCGCAAGTCATCGACAGCTTCCGCCGGTCTGTCAGCGCTGAAGCAGCGCTTACAATTGCCAGCTCACCAAATGTTATGCGACTTGAGCACGCACTGGAACTCAACGTTCCACATGTTGGCCAGGATTTATGAGCAGCAGAGGGCAGTAGTGGAATACCAGCTGCAACATGGTCGGCGCCTTTCCAGTCAGCTTCCGCTATTCACAAGTGAGGAGTGGGCATGGATGTCTGACCTCTGTGAAGTTTTAAGAAACTTTGAGGAATCAACACAGCTGGCGAGCGGTGATAATGCTTTTATCAGCGTAACCATCTCACTTCTGTGTCTACTCAAACGCTCGCCGCTCACAATTAAGGATGCTTTGCATGTGGAAGAGGTGGAAATGGGGGAAGACATTTCACAGGGTGATAGCTAGACCACCCTCAGTTCGCCTTCTCAACACAAATTGGACGATAAAGAGGAGGAGGAGGAGGAACAGGAAACGGTTGCCTCTGTTACAATGGGTAGTACCCATGGAAGTGTAATTCCATCTGTTCAGTGTGGATGGGCAGAAGAGTAGGAAGAGGATTATGGAGATTGAGTGTCATCCTCCTGATGATGACAGTGAAGTCTTGCCTGTTGATACTCTGGCACACATGGCTGACTTTATGTTATGCTGCCTTTCCCTTGACCCACACATTTTACTCATTTTGGACAATACCGATTACTGGTTGTTCAACCTTCTCGACCCCCCTACAAAGAGAACTTCTCATCTCTCATATCTGCGGTGGAGAGGATGAGCAAAATGGTGCAATACCAGAAGGTCCTTGTAAAAAAATTACTCCCAAAATTTCCAGCTGACAACGCTGGCGGCAGAGTACGTAGTTCCTTGGGCAACCGAGGAGGGGAGACGAGGGGAACACACAGCAGTTCCAATAGAGGCAGGGCAACACTCTCCAAAGCCTGAAACAGTTTCACCCTGATACTCAGCCTAGTGTCACAAGGAGGGAAACATTTTGGAAGATGGTTAAGAGTATGTAGCAGACCATGTCAGCGTCCTCAATGATTCCTCAGTGCCTTACAACTATTTGCTGTCCAAGCTGTACATGTGGCACAATCTGTTGCTCTACGACTTGGAGGTGCTGGCCTGCCCTGCCGCCAGCGTTTTGTCTGAGCTGGTATTTAGTGCAGTTGGGGGCATAATAAATAATAAGTGCATCCGCCTGTCAACTGAAAGTGCTGACAGGTTGACTCTTATAAAAATGAACAAGGATCACATTGCCAATGTGATGCTCTACTCCATTGAGGAAAGCGGCTGAACATAAAGGCACTTTAAATGTGTTTTTTATAACGTACTGAATACACTGTATTCCCATGCACTCCTTCCACCACAAAAATGGGCATATGGTTCAATCTTCCTTTTCTCATCCTCCTCCTCTACCATCATATGAACATGCTTATTATTCTGCCCTTACTCCCAATGTTGTAGAGGGTCAGCTCACCTGTAGACCCTCGCATATAATGTTTTAGAGGGTCATTTCACCAGCAGGCCCTCACCTACAATCTTTTAGAGGGCCAGCTCACCTGCAGGCCCTCGCATGTAATGTTTTAGAGGGTCAGCTCACCAGCAGGCCCTCATCTACAATCTTTTAAAGGGTCAGCTCACCAGCAGGCCCTTGCATCTAATGTTTTAGAGGGTCAGCTCACCAGCAGGCCCTCACCTACAATCTTTTAGAGGGTTAGCTCACCTGCAGACCCTCGTATATAATGTTTTACAGGGTCAGCTCACCAGCAGGCACTCACCTACAATCTTTTAGAGGTTCAGCTTACCAGCAGGCCCTCACATATAATGTTTTTGACGGTAAGCTCACCAGTAGGCCCTCAACCATAATGTTTTACAGGGTCAGCTCACCAGCAGGCCCTCACCTACAATCTTGTAAAGGGTCAGCTCACCTGCAGCCCCTCGCACATAATGTTTTAGAGGGTCAGCTTACCAGCAGGCCCTCACCTACAATGTTTTAAAGGGTCAGCTCACCTGCAGCCCCTCGCATATAATGTTTTAGAGGATCAGCACACCAGCAGGCCCTCACCTACAATCTTTTAGAGGGTCAGCTCACCAGCAGGCCCTCGCCCATAATTTTTTCAATGGTCAGCTCAGCAGCAGGCACTCGCCCCTTATGTTTTAGATGGTCATCTCTGCAGCAGACCCTCATCCCTAATATTTTAGATGTCATCTCAGCAGCAGGCCCTCGCCTATAATGTTTTAGAGGGTCACCAGCAGGCCATTGCTCCTAATGTTTTTGAGGGTCACCAGCAGGCCATCAGTCATAAATTTTCAAGGGTGTATGATACCCTCCTTTATGTGTAATAAAGGTTGTATTAGAGTGCCGATTCCTTGTAATATTTGGACTTAATGCATAGGCTTTATGAGTATAGGAATCCCACTACATGAACAATTGTACCACAAAGTAAATAAGGCCCTCCATTATGTGATATATAGATTGTATCGGAGTGCCTCTTTCTTGTAATTTTTGGCAGCACTTGCACTTTATATACAAGTAAATATAAAAAAATTTCCTTTGAAATCAATTTTATCTTCGGTTTTGTGCGTATTAGTGTCAGTCTGTAAAAGTGGCATACTACTCGGAAAACATTGTTCACAGCAGCGACCTGGGAGTCCAAGATGCATCCAAACATCCTCCCCATGCTGTTCCCGAACCATTTCGGTGGTGTTTTCATCAATTTCTGACCTTTTCCTATGAACCAGACACCCTCCTCTCTTCAGAGCAGGGGGTGCCTGGTTTAATGCTTGGGTTCTCCCCATTGACTTCCATTGTGCTCAGGTGCTCGGTAGACTCTAAGCATCCTGAGGTGTTCGCCCAGAGCACTTTGGTGCTCGATCAACTCTAATGAGCATATTTCCTCAAATTTGTTTTGTTCTGGGTTGTCTGAACCTGCAAATAAAATAAAAAAGCCCAGATAAATAGATAAATCAATATTGTTCTAGAAAAAGTGAAGAGAAAAATAAAATAGCTTATGTTGGCAGTCCTTGAAAGCCATTGACCTGATGAAGGTCTCATGGAGAGCCAAATTATTGACTCATGGGCATGGATACAATGTTTCTGTTGTTGATTTGTGAGTTGTAAGCTTTTTACAACTCCATATAAATCAGCCTTGTCCAAATGAAGTTCCCAAGAGACACTCGGAAAAAAAAATCCATCGCAGTATATTACTATCCATACTGTTTTCTTTTTTTTTTTACGTTCACTAGCAAAGTAATTAGCTAATTACATGCTATTTACAGAAATGCCATCATTCTGCCAACAGTTTGGACATAAGCATCTTTCACTATCATGTGGAGATAAAAAGATCTGATAAACAAACATACACATGGAAAAAAAATTAACAGTTGTCTAATACATTTTGGAACGATCTTTACTGAAAAAAAAAAGCCAAAAAAATTAAATAACCTAAAAAATAATTTATTTACTATATACAAAATCCAACAAACCATAACTATAAAGCTTCTCTATGATTTTATACTTAATTATACAATCAGCAATATTTGTGCACGAAATATTTTGCCATTCTTCATAAATGATTCTTTTTTATACCATGTATAAAGGCCCTCGGGTGATTTATAAAACAGCAAGATCTTATAAAATGGTATTTAAATATCCACAGGACAAGAACACAGCTGTTAAATCCTTCAAACTTTTTCTATTGCCTTCTGAATGTTTAGAGGCTAAGAAGGACTCCAGTGCCCTCATTGGTTCATGCTATAAACTTGTTCATATTGCGTTGAGACCATTTATACGGCAGCTGCTTTTTACGTCTGAGAGCACAATTGTTGAGAGTTCAGCAACTACACTCATGATCCGCATATCCTTCTGCATAAATATGACAAACATGCAGTTATTTTTGTAACAAAGTGATGAGTTTATTTACTTACATGGTAATTATCATCCAGAAAATTGGCTCTTCAGTGTACCCTTGTTTTAAAAAAATCTATCCTGAGAAAATGCCATTATTTAAACTACTTTTCATGTTAAACATATTTTTAACACAGAAAGTTATTTTTTTTTATATCAGTATAAAAATACTGAAACTTTGCACTTTTGACCTTTCAGCTTTATAAAGTGCTGACACTGACACTCCTCTCTAAAGATCACTTTTCAGCAGTCATTTCATTTTCAAGATCACAGTGATAGATAACACCTCTATAATAAAGCTGGAGCAAGATAACACAAGATACAAGCAAATGACCAACTATATCCCTCTCTCACCTCAATGAAGTAGTGGGCCACAGAAAAAAGCTGGGGCACCTTTCTAGTAATATTTCCAAAAAACTTCCAGCTTTGCAACATTTTATAAGAGCTGAAAAAGTGGGTAAATGATGCACTTCAAACCTCTTAACTTATACAAAGGTATGTGCTTTTAAATAGCATATATATTTGTATACGTAGAATATTATTAAATAGCACATATTAGCACATCTTGTATATGGTAGGTACTATATTTTGACTAAGAGCTCCAGAAGAGGCTTAAAACCTGTCATTTACCTAATGTATGCCATTTTAAAGCCAATAAACTCCACTTTTATGGGATATCGTGGTAGAGGAAACATTTTGTGGATGAGATAACACAGGATCACATAACTGACAAACGGTGACCAGGACAGCTTATCTCCTCCCCCTCTCTGCATAGTGACCTCCACTATATCATAGACATGTCACATGGCTGCTGTGAAGCTAATTTTTTAACTACTGTTTGTAGCTCAGAATAACAGCTCAAGCAAGATGGATGTCCCCATTATCATGAAAGAAAATAAAATAAAAAAATAAAATAAAAAAATAGACTACAAAAAAGAATATTTTAAAGGCTATGAACACTTTCAGGGGCACTTTTTTTTATTATTGTAGTCTACTCATTTTGGGCTAAAATCATTTATGCAGTTGGTCTCTATTAAAATATTCAGCAGTTTTTGTGAACAGGGGTTACATTTCAGTCTATTTGCAGGTTGTCTCTTTGTGTTTAGGGTACTTTCGCACTCGCATGAAGCTTGTCCAGCAGGCTGTTCTGCCATGGCCTTATTCACTATAATGGCAGTATATGTGTGTAAACCTTAGTACGGATCCCTGCCGGAACAGCCTGCCACTCAACCTTAACACGAGTGTGAAAGTAGCCTTACTCTGCGTCCAGTTAGATGACCCTCATGTGTAGCTCGTATCTCTGATCTCCTGACCTCAAAACACTTATTCAAATTATATTCTTATCTGTGTGATAACAATTTAGCTATGATGAGTGTTTATGAGGTTAGGATATCAGAGATAAGAACTATACATGAGGGTCCTCTGACTGGACTCAATAAACAGAAAAGGGAAGTCTGCAAATTGACAGAAATTGAACCACAGTAGCAAAAAAAAAACTGCTGACAATTGATTGATTTTTAGCCCAAAATGAGTAAAATGCAGCCATAAAAAATTGCCCCAAAGGAGTCCATAGCCTTTTAGTTTATTTAGAAAAAAATATATACAATTCACACATTCCCTTTAATTATTCTTATTCCAGAATCCAGATGTAACACCCAGATGTCCTGCAGTTTTAATAAACTGAATTTACAGTATTTATAGTAGAGAAGAAGTAGTTCATGGGTTATATCCACTAATCAGGTTTGAGAAATGTGTCCAAAAATTAAACTACTGATTTGGATTGTAAAATCTAAAGATAGATAAACCTAAATTTTTAGACTTTAAAGTTTTTTTTTTTTGCAATTTAAGTCAACTATTTAACCGAAGAAGTGAAGTGTTAAACACATATTTTACTCCTGAGCGGATTTTATTAATAGAAATATTTTATTCTGTTTTATTAATTTTGACAAAGCATGGGTAGACTGCATAAATTTTTTCTTAATGATACAACATATATTCTCGAAATAAAAATCACTGGAGTGAAAAACTGAAAATTGACGAGCAATCGCACTTAAATGCCATGAAAAGGTTATCTAAAATAAAGTGCAATAACATGTAATAAAGCCATAATGATGAAGAAGGGGCTCTCCCTGACAAGTCTGTCTTTTCAAGGCATATAATTGTTAAATAATTTACAATTCCTATAAAATGACATCTAGCAAGTTCAGTAGCACATGGACAAGTCTGCATTATTTTTCTACGCTAGGTAATTAATCTGAGCTATTGCTATAGTTCATTCTCAATGATCCTTAAAGGTAATGATTATAAAATTTGATTCTCAAATCCGTCACTCGATGATATTTCTAAGAAATGCATTATAGCCTGTCTCGCTATGTAGAAACTGTTCTAGGAAGTAAGAAAAATGCTGACTTTTAGTAGTAAAGTTCCCATGTGGGATGTTTGCAATGAACATATATTCATATTTTCATTACAGAAATCTTTCATAATGCTAAACTCTAGTTATCCATTGTATTGCTTTAGTGGCTTTATTTAAGTTAAGTTTTATTAATTATATATTTATATTTTATGTGTGATTATGAAAAAAAAAAAATAATTTTCTTAAAATTAGAATCTATGTTTCTGCCTGGTTGTCTGGCTGAGATAATGCAGGCTAGTTTAAAGGGGCTGTTCAGTTTCAGGAAGAACCAGAGTGGAAGGTAAGCAAAACCTCATTCAAATGAGCATATTTTCAGTCTGTGTCCGATCCGTATTTTTTTGGGCTATTGTATATAGATCAATTCATTTCTATGGGGCTGCAAAATGTGTAGGATACACACAGTCAGTATCGCAGTTTGCAGACTGCAAAATAGATATGGCTTTATAAATGTAGCCTATTGCTCAGTTCTTTTTTACGGGAGGATCCCTTTTGTTGTCTGGTTTCTTTGTTACCTGGACAAGCCATTTAAGCCAATAGAAGAAAATGTTGCTTGCAATGAAGGGCAGTTTACTGTCTAAATCAAAATGTATATATTGAAAATGAGATACTTACAATGTACATAAATAAATAAAATAAAATATAAAAAATGTAAGAATATCCTGTAAACAATCTAACAGCATATCAAACAAACAGATTTAAAGTTGAGAACAATAGGAAATAGGTTCAAACATTATTATTCAGGTTATGGCCTTGAAAACCATGTGACCTCTGATTTGCAAAAATTAAGATCAAAACTTGGAGAAATCAAATAAGCCTATTATTTTTTAAATAGTACGAAAAGTAAATGCTTATAAACCAAATCTGAGGCATCTCATACTTCAGTGGCAGCTAAGTGCAACAGGTAGACAGAGATGAACTTGAACATTTTTCTCAGAGGAGACACAATTGTCTGCTTTATTGTCAACCCACAGAAATATTGAAGAGTAGATAAACAAAATGACAAGCATCATAAAATAAAAAAATGGCAACCAGCACTGAGACCATAGTATTGCACATTATGCTAAACAACCAAGTCTCTGGTCAGTAATATTAATTTTCAAATTCAGGAGTCATTAAGAGACTTTCAAATCTGAAAAATATAAAATAGGCCAATAACGAGTTCTGAAACAACTGACAGTAACATCACTAAAATTAGGACATATGTATATCTACAGTAATTTACAGTATACTGTATATGAATAAACAGGGCACAATAAAATCAAACAAAAAGCCTTGGGGAAAAATCCTGTAAATCTCATTTATAGAGATGAGCAGATTTTCTAAAATGTATCTTGGTCCAATTTGTCTAAATCAGATAAGAAACTTGAATCAAATTTCTTAACTCTATATACTGTGCCATCATTGGTTTCTGAACTCACTTGGGATCAGATTCAAATCTTAATCATGAAGTACTATATACTTAAAGAAATCATAGTAGAAATGGAGAGAACAATTCAAAAACACGTAGATGTTGCTTTTATTGATACAAAAGCAAACCTACATTGGTGAAAGGAACAACTTCTAGCATGAGTCGCCATGCTGCCCAAATACTTATGCCCCAAGAATAGCAATGGGCAATTGCCCTTGTGTCATACAATGGGGAGGGCTGACCTTAATATATATAGCTACCCACACACAACCCAGTCATTTTGTGATATATTTTCTCATGTTTTTAGTACACAATTTGTGATGAATAATGTACTATGTAAAGCTTGTGCTCACATTATGTATCCCTTTGCTTCAGCATAATTAGGGATGCTTAACCTGTGGCCCTCCAGCTGTTGCAAAACTACAACTCCCAGTATGAATAGACAGCCTACAGCTATGAGGGCATGCTGGGAGTTGTAGTTTTGCAACAGCTGGAGGGCCGCAGGTTGAGCATCCATAGCATAGATGCTGGAATATTTATCAAAGCCTCCTGGCTGCCACACCATCTCAAATATCATTTACTGGAAATGAAAACCAGCTTATTGAGCTAAATCAATGGTTTGTGGAACAGAATAAGTATACATGTCCCATCACACAAAATTGACGCTGCAATTGCAGATTATATGTTTCTTCTCCGGTAAGATTCACTTCTTCATTTGGATAGGATGGGGAAAATGCTTTGTTGCTTTACAATCATATGTTGTACATATCACTTACAAAATGGGAAAGTTAAAAGATAAAACTATGTTTAATGCATGTTATCATTAAACCTGAATATGTATGAGTAATAAGTAGGTGGGTTACCCCCAAAGACAACTTGATACTGGATTCAATGAGGTTAGGGAAAACATCTGATTTTTACTGTATAGGGTATCCTTTCCTACCTTCCCTGTTAGTTTGGCAGAGCCTCAGATGTGTGGTACAAGATCACCAGCTTTGAGAAAACAAAATATGATTTCACATACTTTTTCATGAAATGTGTTTTCTATATTTGTCTATGTATGGTCAACCAGTGGTTTGGATGTGTGTTGCAGCCTGCTGAGGGTTTTTTCTAGCATGCTGACTTATTGTATTGCATATGTATCATGGAGAACTGGACTCAACCAAATTTGATAAAAGTTGAAGTATGTTGCCCTCCGTTATCTTCCCCTGCTGTTAGTGTACCTTACCTAGAGAAAATAACCTTACAATAAGTATAACCCGTTAACCACCATACATTTTCCACTAGGAAATGCAGTATTACATACTTTAATTTATAATCCATTCAAATCACCATTAATAAATGAATGGGCTTAGTCCACCATAGCGACCAAGCCCATGTTGTTTGCGAGCAACATTCCACTCCAGTAGAGGGAACCCATGATATATGTTATAATCAGGTTTATAGTAAGTGGTTGCCTTGTTGAATGGAAGCAGACTAAAAGCAGCAAGTAATTTAACTTCCTTGAAGCTCAACAGACAAAGTCTTTTTTGCAACCTGCATTCTGCTGATGGGTGTACAGGGAATAACTATCTTATTTTGTTTTGAGGTAACTCACAGGCATACGATTTGAGGACATTCCAGGAAATTGCTGTATAGACAATAGCCTAGTAATTCATTAAATCTACAATGTTCATAATATGCAACAGCCATTCACTTATACAAGACCAACCAGTAATACTAGACACAGGCTAGGAAGAAATGTGTGTTACGCTGTTTTTAGAGGAAAACTCACCGTAACCATTTTTTTGCCACTGCCATTCTGATGCTGCTTCAGTTCCTGCTGCTCTCCACTTCCTGGCCTCAGCTCTTCACCTAGGAACTGACAGGAAAGGCCCTTTTAGCCAATCGCTGACTGAGGCAGGTCACTGCTATGGCCAGTGATTGGCTGAGCAGGCATTTCCTGTGTGTCAAACCAGGACCAGGAAGTGGAGAGCAGTCCAGGAAGTGGAGAGCACTGGAGACCAAAGCAACAAGAGAGCGGTAAAGGAATGGGATCAATGCGAGTCTTTTTTTTATTTTTAATCTACTGTGAACCATGTATAAAAATGTATAAAAATGTAAAACTGCTGGACAATTCCTTTAACAGAGTCATACAGAGTTGATAACTTTCCTTCAAGGCAGACTGAATGTCTGGGTGACATCATAATTAAGAAAACAAAACTGTCCTGATAATAAAAAACCCAGACAGTGAAAAAGGTTAAGGAACATACTTAATTGAATGTCTATTTCCTGTAGAATTATAATGATGCGTTTAGCATTGACTTCCCTAGAGGAAACATTTAAATTACTTCAGGTCAATGCCATCAAATTTCCCATGTAGATACAGCCTTCGCCACCTTGGGATGAGGCAAGAGGGACCAGGAGATCAAATGTAAGTAACACAAAGTCAAAAGTCCATTGGAACAGCTGCTCTGATTTCAAAGCGATGACTGAAGTGCTACAGTTTTGTTCATGCTGATTAAGATATTAATATTCTGCATTGCTTCATGGAAAACAGCATCTGTCCTACTTTCACTCGCCTCCTAGAGTACTACACAGGAATATTTGCAATCCACAGCAGCAATCTTACAGGTTTGAGATGCAATTACACACCGGTAATGAATTCCTAATCATTTCAATTTTTTTAATGAAAAATTTATTTTTTATCCTTGACAACTTCCAAGTTTTGACAATTAAATGGTCCGTTGTAGTAAACCTTTCTCCTCAAGCATGTTTCTCTTTCACTATGGAAGACGTTAGAAAAGGTGAAGGGTTGGTTTACGGGTTATGGATCTTGCACTTTACCTGTTTGTTACCATCGTACTATGTACTATATACACTACAATTTCTTATTTCACAAATTCAGTACCCTATCATGGCATGCTAGCAACACCCTTGACAAGCTGAACCACACATCACAACCACTGGATGGTAATGTACATATATATATATATATATATATATACACACACATATGACAACTCTCAACATAGTATTATAATACCACTGTTTCTTTCTTTTCTTCTTTCTTTCTTTCTATCTTTCTTTCTTTTAAGTTGGTGATCTTTTGTCACTCATGTAAGGATATGTTGAGCCAAGAGAAAAGGTAAGGAAATACACAGCATACTATATCTTACTCTTAGAAGTCCAGGAAGCTGGACTGTTTAGCAGGGTCCTCAAATTACAAAGCTGGTCTATGACATGTTAAAAGTTTTCGACAACCAGATGTACAACATAATATATATCGTAATGTGCTAGGCTGGCGGAGATTTCAATATAATTTTATGCCAGAAAACTGGTGTAAAAGAGGAAAAAATTTTCAGGGCTGCTGGCATCCTCTCCACCCTCACCACACCACTTTTCGAGAAAGTGGAGGCAAATAGGCAAACACTTTTGCACAAGTGGAGTGTAAAAAGTTGCAAATGTGCAGTTTGTGACTTTTTTATTTGAAAAAATTGGCTGATTTAAATGATAAAACGGTCCCTATCGTGTTTTGCCAGTTGGGATTATATCACTGCACAGTCTACTGCTAGAAACACTGATTGGATAGTGTCAGAATATGCAGGGACACACTACCAACTGGTAACGCCCAGTGGGACATTCATTGAAGACGGCTGTCAATTCATTCATAACTTCTAGCAGAAATGGAAAACGATAAGAGACATAGGAAAAGATGCTCCAGAAGTGTTTTTGGGGAATGCAAGTCAGGAGACTTGTCAGGAGAGGTGACAGCTCCTCTTTAAGGTAAAGACTAGATAACATTATTCGGTTGCAATCACTTCACAGTAAAATCAAGACATTACTGCGCCCATAATGAAACCCTAAACTTGCGTAACCGAATGTCACCACATAGCCATTGCCTAATTAAACAGTACAATAAATTTTAGTATAGTGTTAATTAAAATGGAGACGATGCTGCACAGAATACGAGATCAGCCAGTAAGACCAGCAACAAGAAAGCTTTTTATGCTTTCAGAATTGTGTTTTGCTCAGCCCGTTCCGTTACACTCTCTGCACCTGTCAAAATACCTTCTAATCTTTTCATAGGACTTTAATCATATCTTTCAGGCAACATTGATTCAACATAATTGGCACAAGGGTGATAGTCAGTCGCTCATCATTCCAAATGATTTGGCAATCAATAGTACTTAAATTAGCATTGTCACTGACACATTTTTCCGTTTGCTCAATGTGAAAATATTTGGTTTGCAATAATACAAGTTATGGCTCAATAATACTTAGGCTGCGTCCACATTATGGCCTTGAGTGTGGGCACAATCTAGTGCGGAGCTACTTACTGTACTGTATATAGGAACTTATGCATGCACTGCTGTAATTTACATTCTGCTAAAATCACCTCCAACTCGATCACATAAGGCTTCTTTCACATCAACATTTTTGCTGGATCCATCATGGGTTCAGCAAAAACACATCCGGTATATAATACAACCGTCTGCATCCATTCAGAACGGATCGGGTTGTATCAGGGGCGTAGCTATAGGGGAAGAAGGGGAAGCGGCTGCTTTGGGGCCCTGACCCAGAAGGGGCCCATTCAGGAGGAGGAGGACTAAAAGATTTTGTCAGGGCCCCCTCAACAGTATTACACAATGAAATTATATACAGTGACAGTATAGACAGTGTAGGAAACGGATGGAATAGCTGCCGGGCCTGGTCTGAGAGAGCGATCTTTACTAGCCACAGGAATGGGGGCGGCATGAAAGGAAGGGGTTGCAAAAAAAATACTGGGAGAGAGGGGCCCCATTCAATAATTTTCTGTGGGGCCCAGTCACTTCTATTCACGCCACTGGGTTGTATTATATCCCAAATGAACAAGACAGATCGGTCACTAAATCCATTGTAAGTCAATGGGAGCCGGAAAGAACGGATCCGTCACCATGTACTTACATTGTGTTTTGTGACAGATCCGTCTTGGTCAATATCCTATGACGCACTCAAATACACTGCTTGAAGCGCGTTTCTGTGCGTCACGGGGTCGCAAAAAAATTGAATGGGAAGCATTCTGGTGCACTCTGATTCAGTTCAGTTTTGTCCCTATTGACAATGAATTAGGGACAAAACTGTAATTTATTTTCCCGCTTTTGAGATCCTATGATGGATTTCAATAGCAGAAAAGGAAATGCTGATGTGAAAGTAGCCTAATCTTGTTAAACAACAGTAATATAAAAAGATTTAAATATGAAAATATTCAGGTAGCCCCGGAACTCCATGTTATGCAATGCCTCTTTTCATTGCAATGTATAGGGGAACAATTATCGAGACTGGCCTTCCCATACACCATTCTTGATCCTCCTGCACTAGATGCCTCTTAATAAAGTAGTCGTATCTCAAATGTATGGCAGTGCAGGGCGGGCGTAGACTTGAGCAATAACTACAGTAGGTGAACCCGATTTTGTGTCAATCTCGCTCTCTTTCTCGGCGAGATTGAGCACCTACGAGCCCCATCGCGGGAGCCAGCGCCGAGCTGGCTTGCCGCGATGGAGACAGAGCCGTCATAGAAGCGACGGGAGATCCGACTTGGATTCCTGCCAATTCTACACGTGTGCGGCGTTTGTTATGAATCCTGAGGGGGAAGTCCCCGCCGGATTTTAAATAAAAATCCGGCCTGGGTCCCCCCCTCAGGAGCATACCGGGCCCTTAGGTCTGTTATGGGTTGTAAGGAGAGCCCCCCCTACGCCGAAAAAAACGGCGTAGGGGTCCCCCTACAATCCATACCAGACCCGTATCCAAAGCACGCTACCCGGCCAGCCAGGAAGGGAGTGGGGACGAGCGAGCACCCCCCCCCCTCCTGAGCCGTACCAGGCTGCATGCCCTCAACATGGGGGGGTTGGGTGCTCTGGGGCAGGGGGCGCACTGCGGCCCCCCACCTCAGAGCACCCTGTCCCCATGTTGATGAGGACAGGGCCCCTTCCCGACAACCCTGGCCGTTGGTTGTCGGGGTATGCGGGCGGGAGGCTTATCGGAATCTGGGAGCCCCCTTTAATAAGGGGGCCCCCAGATACCGGCCCCCCACCCTAAGTGAATGAGTATGGGGTACATCGTACCCCTACCCATTCACCTGCAAGAAAAGTGGTAAAAACACAAATAAACCACACAGTGTATTAAAATATTTTATTTTTCTGCTCCGGAGGCCGCCCCCTGTCTTCTTTATTAGCTCTTTTACCAGGGAGGGGCTCTTCTTCTTCCGCTATCCCGACGGGTCTTCTCCGCTATCCGGGGGGTCTTCTCAACTCTCCGGGGTTCTCCTTCTGTCTTCTCCGCTATCCGGGGGGGTCTTCTCAACTCTCCGGGGTTCTCCTTCTGTCTTCTCCTTCTGTCTTGTTGACTCGGCGCACCCCGGTTCTTCGTCTCGCGAGACTCGGCGCACCCCGGTCCTTCGTCTCGCGAGACGTCTCGCGAGACGAAGAACCGGGGTGCGCCGAGTCAACAAGACAGAAGGAGAAGACAGAAGGAGAACCCCGGAGAGTTGAGAAGACCCCCCCGGATAGCGGAGAAGACAGAAGGAGAACCCCGGAGAGTTGAGAAGACCCCCCGGATAGCGGAGAAGACAGAAGGAGAACCCCGGAGAGTTGAGAAGACCCCCCGGATAGCGGAGAAGACCCGTCGGGATAGCGGAAGAAGAAGAGCCCCCCCCTGGTAAAAGAGCTAATAAAGAAGACAGGGGGCGGCCTCCGGAGCAGAAAAATAAAATATTTTAATACACTGTGTGGTTTATTTGTGTTTTTACCACTTTTCTTGCAGGTGAATGGGTAGGGGTACGATGTACCCCATACTCATTCACTTAGGGTGGGGGGCCGGTATCTGGGGGCCCCCTTATTAAAGGGGGCTCCCAGATTCCGATAAGCCTCCCGCCCGCATACCCCGACAACCAACGGCCAGGGTTGTCGGGAAGGGGCCCTGTCCTCATCAACATGGGGACAGGGTGCTCTGAGGTGGGGGGGCCGCAGTGTGCCCCCTGCCCCAGAGCACCCAACCCCCCCATGTTGAGGGCATGCAGCCTGGTACGGCTCAGGAGGGGGGGGGGGGGCGCTCGCTCGTCCCCACTCCCTTCCTGGCTGGCCGGGTAGCGTGCTTTGGATACGGGTCTGGTATGGATTGTAGGGGGACCCCCTACGCCATTTTTTTCGGCGTAGGGGGGGCTCTCCTTACAACCCATAACAGACCTAAGGGCCCGGTATGCTCCTGAGGGGGGGACCCATGCCGGATTTTTATTTAAAATCCGGCGGGGACTTCCCCCTCAGGATTCATAACAAACGCCGCACACGTGTAGAATTGGCGGGAATCCAAGTCGGATCTCCCGTCGCTTCTATGACGCGCTTGCTGGGATGTGCTGTCACTATTCCAGTGAGTGCGAGATCTCGGCACCATGTTGCCGAGTATCAGCGCGACGCTGTCGTGCTAAAAGCACAATCTCACAAACACCTACTGTAACACCAGTTTTTAGCAGAAGTTATAATGAATCCAGTGGGAAATGATAGCCTCCACCCCGCCTGCTGAGCCCCAGCCTCTTATAACCAGTTTAGAAAAATGGCGAGAAACTGAAAAAGTTATTAATTTTTGGCACAAATATGGCGTGTGCATTCATTTGTGACTTATTAATGCCACAATATTGGGGTAAACCTTTTGATAAACACCCCCACTGACTTTTATCCTCGACCGGCAGGAATATTAATTTCTTTAACCAAACCATTGTATAACTATGAACCTAGGGAAAGCCTGTGATGTATTTAAGAGATGTGTTTTTTACATTGTGCAGTACTACAGTCACTGTGACCGGAAATATATACTCAGCTAAAATAAGAGAAGTGTCATCAAAAACTTCTAAATCGAAGTTTTAATAAAAAATGCTTAGACAGGAGAGAACCTAGGTCCTTCTCACTAAATGGACTTACCCCAACCTTCTGGTGGTGACTATATAATCATTTTAAAATATCCGACACCCAGTACTAAAGAAAAATATTATAAATGTAAAATTTGGGTAAAATTACATGTAAAATCTAATGAAAAAAATCTAATAATGCACATTATCAAATAATACCTCTTACAATAATATATACAAGTTTAAAAAAGTCATTCTCTTTCAATGACAAATTTGTCGATTTTTGCAATGGATTAATTATACAGCAGCCAATATGTCAAACTTGAACCACAAAAAATTGCCGCTATATCCTGTACATCTTTGGACAGGAATCAAGTGGTCAGCATTTCCTAGAAGCTACAAAGTCATCAAAAGTCATGATTCCTGATGAAGTATTCTATGTGTGAAAATGGGAGTTGATTCTCCTATATATACAGGTGAAACTAAAAAAAATTCAATAATGCACTAAGTTTATTTATTTCAGTAATGCAAATTAAATGGTGAAACTAATATATGAAATAGACTCATTACATGCAAAGCAAGATATTTCAAGCCTTTATTTGTTATAATTTGGATGATTATGGCTTACAGCTTATGAAAACCACAAAGTCACAATCTCAGGTACCCTTTGCTTAGGGGGTAGGGATTAATTAGCTGACTAGCGTGTGACACTTTGAGCCTAGTACACTGAACCTTTTTGCAATATTCTAATTTTAAGTTGCATCAACTCCTTTTAAGTTGTATTACTGAAATAAATGAACTTTTGCACGATATTCTAATTTTTTGAGTTTCACCTGTACAGTATATATATAGGATCCAGTTTCATGAGGTTTAAATCAACAAATGCTTTCTTTAGTGGAACCCAGGATTTCCAGTATTACAGTAACAAATCACAAAAACCTTCCTGTCTGGGACTAACTACTAACATAAAGAGTTTGTCTCACCTAGGCTACAGCTGTTAGGCTGACGTTCCCATGGGATGTTGTTTGCTCACTTGTCCTCAGTAGTCCTAGCACCATGTGATCTCCTTGCAGGCCTCTCCTAAGTGAGCTACAGAACCCTTTAAAAAGCAACCTAACAAGGTTAACTGCCTTCAGGTGTTTCAGGACACACCAACAAGCTGGCCTGGAAGGGAGGGAACTGTTGCTCCCACTACCAACCTTAACAACCGTTCCGCACAATCCAGGCCCCAGGTATTTTCAGAAAAAATCCTGCCTAAACAACTAAGTTTGTTATATACCTTCTGTGTTTGAAATATACCTTCCTTTCACCAGTATTCCACCTGCATGACCACAAATCCCCCCCCTCTACTCCAGACCAGAGGGCTGGGTACCTGTGCCCCACATGCAGTGCAACCTAGACAATGCATCAGCATTTGTCTGTAGTTTTCCTGGCCTATGTTCTAAGTTAACACAAATTAAAAATTTTAGAGAGACAGGAACCAACTAGTGACTCTAGCGTTTCGATCCCGATTTAGTTTCATCCATGTTGGGGGGCATGGTCCGAGAGCAACTTAAACTTCCTCCCTAAAAGAAAATATTTAAGGGATTCTAGTGCCCATTTTACCGCTAAACATTTCCTTTCAACTATTGCATAGTTTTTCTCTGCTGGGGTCAGTTTCCTACTTAAATACATAATGGGGTGCTCTTACTCATTTACATCTTGGGACAGCACTCCCCCTAATCCTGAGTCCGAAGCATCCGTCTGAACCAGGAAATCTCTTGTAAAGTCCGGGGTCACCAGTACTGGCTGTTGACAAAGGCTAGCCTTTAATGTCTGGAACGACATTTCGGCTTGGGGGGACTACTTTATCATTACGGACTTTCCACCCTTAGCTAGGTCTGTTAGGGGGGCTGCAATGGATGAAAATTGTTTTACAAACCTCCGGTAGTACCTGGCGATGCCTAAGAATGCCCTGACCAGTTTTTTTGGTCAGAGGCTAGGGCCAGTTCTGAATGGATTCCTCCTTTTTCAATTGGGACTTAATCAGTCCCCGGCCAATAATGTATCCCAGGTACCTGGCTTCCTCTAATCCCAAGGCACATTTCTCGGGATTGATGGTTAGCCCTGTGTCGCTTATAGAGTCCAGAACTTTTTGTACTTTTTTTAAGTGACTGTCAATCTGCACTATAAACGACCACATCGTCCAGATATTCAGCCGCATATCCTCAATTTGGTCGGCCTTGTACTCCATTGGTTCGGAAGTGAGGGGACAAGTACCGACTACATGCCCCACTTTCCGGCACCTCCAACATCGGGTAGGTCCTTGTTTCAGAGAGGCAAGGGGTTACTCCTAGATGTGCCAGGATTTCCGCTTATAGCTGAGTTTAGTCCCGGACCTCCTGTTGGCCTAGGTCATGGTATGCCTTCTGGGGCTCCCCTGATAGGAAAGATGCCAAGACATCAACCCAATCGGCCACCGGAAGGTGTTCCCGCTCTGCTGTGCACTCAAAGATGGTTAGATATGTCTCAATATCGTCCTCCAGGGTTAAATTCTGCACAGTTTTCCTGGGATATCGGGGAGATGTTGGGGCTGTCTGGGAAGCCACCGGCAGGGCTATTGTAAGGGCGGCCATTTGTTCTGACAAAAGGCGGTTTGTCTCCTGTTGGCGCAGGTTTGCCTCGGCCTGTGCTTTCACAAACTGAGCTATGGCTGCTTGACTCCTTCAGGTAGATAGCAGGCTTTACCCACGACATCCACTGGAGCAGGAGTCAAAAGTTCTTGTGGAGAACAAACTGATTTTTTTTCTTTTTTTGTCATTGCCCTTAGCAACCGTGTGCCCACATCCTTCACCAATTGTAAGCCTGCTGGGGGTAGCATATGGTTACGGACACTCACAGAGGCACAGATGGCATAAGGTTCACGTCACTTTTATTAGAATCCAGTTTCATGAGGTTTAAATCAACACATGCTTTCTTTAGTGGAACCCAGGATTTCCAGTTTTTCAGTAAGAAATCTCAAAAACAAAAACCTTCCCGTCTGGGACTAACTACTAACATAAAGAATTTGTCTCACCTAGACTACAGCTGTTAGACTGACGTTCCCATGGCATGTGGTTTGCTCACTGGTCCTCAGTAGTCCTAGCACCATGTGATCTCCTTGCAGGCCTCTCCTAAGTGAGCTACAGAAACTTTTATATAGCAACCTAACAAAGTTAACTGCCTTCAGGAGTTTCAGGGCACATCAACAAGCTGGCCTGGAAGGGAGGGAACGGTTGCTCCCACTACCAACCTTAACAACCTTTCCGCACAATCCAGGCCCCAGGTATTTTCAGAAAAAATCCTGCCTAAACAACTAAGTTTTTTCAGGCCACAGCAATTCCTGTATGTGCTGTCATATTTGGAGGCAATGGCTGAAGATCAAGGGTTCAATCAACAAACTTTAGCAACTCTAAAAGGACAGTCTCATAAGTGAACAGAGTGGGCCCAGCTGGAAACCATATTTGCCACTGTATTGTAAAGCGGGTGCCTTGGACATGGGCCAGGGGAGTGGAAAATAGGTCCCACAACTGATCATTTAAATGGGTGTCTAGAATTAACATCAAGGCAAAAGACCATTAATTACTTAAAGGGAAAGAATTGAAACCTATTGTTTAATTTAGCTTTTGTATGTAAAATATATATTATACATTTTGGGTGATTTCGTTTTTTAATTTTCATTGTTATTGTCTATATGTCATAAAATCCTAAAAGCATGCAGTTTTCACACTGACCATTAGGAATAAAATATGTGAAGACTTCCTTTTACTTGGGAGCAGCCATATGTGCCATAGACAGAGTAGACTGCAGGGGATCTCATTGATTTCTAGAGGTGATTTTCTAGGCATGCTTTGTGTGGAGGTCATAAGGGAGTAAACAAGTTGTGATATTGCTTATTATGAATGATAGATAACTCTATCTATACAGAGTTGAATGTCATTTAAATCCTGCCTGTGAGGATAATGAGATGACTACTGAAAAGTTATACAGAACAAGAAGTCTTGACATATTATATTCCTAGTGGTCAGTTTGAAAACTGCATGATTTTAGGATTTTTTTACATATAGATAATGAAAATGAAAAAAAAAAAATAATAATATATATATATATATATATATATATATATATATTACCTACAATTTATAATATATGCTGCACAATATATATTTTTTTATATCACCAAAAAGTTTTAAGTGTGATTTAAATAATAAGTCACTTTCTGATGACACATTCCCTTTAAGCACAATACTCAATGATCTCAGTGATGCCTGCACAATGTGCTGAAGTGATAGGCTCTTTTAATTTGCAATAGATGAGTAACGAATGACTGGATGATCTGTTTTTCTGCAGGAAGCATTACAAAAGAGATGATCTAGCTATGATAACTGTCTTGCTTACAATATGCACTTTAAATCCAGATTTTCTCTTTCTTTTTCTGTCTTAAATTCTTCTTCTGCATGAATAATAACAATTAGCAGCTTTCCCACAAAGAATCACTATTAAGAAATTGCATGTTGCGCTGACTTTCTTTTCAGCTTTGCACCTGTATTTTGTTACTTAAGATCTGTGATTACAATTGTTTCTTTATCTGATTGTAACAAGCATAATTGGCTCTCACCTAAGGCAAGAGGGAGGCTTCCATATGCTTACCTAAAATGGTAAGTGTTGTAACGTACGTGGTGCCTTTGAGCCGTTCACGTTTGTCATTGAAAGAGTCCAGCACGGTTTAATTTCCATGAAAATTGAATGAAAGGTGGGCACTGCTGTGAGACAAACATACAGGAACTCTGGAAGAGGTTTAGAAATGTATTCATCTGCTTTTTTTAAGCTTCATTTTATACTCTGAGAATTGCTTTAATCTTCTTGAATAATGGATATTACTTAAAGTATCCTTCCCAGGAGTAAATTCTCTCCTCATAATCTGAAAAGCAGTTGGTTCTTATCGTGCAGTAGGAATGAGAAACTTGAATGGGGATTCAACTAAAAAACTTAAAGGGGTTGTCTGAATGTTTAATATTGATGACCTGTCCTCAGGATAGGTTATCTGTATCTGATATGTGGGTGCTCGACTTCCAGCTTTTTGAAGAGACGGCTGCCCTCTGTGAGCTCTCTGACCTCTTGCTAGTTTAGTGATGTCAGGAATATGAGTCACATGGACTAAGCACAGCTCAGTCCCATTCAATTGAATGGGCCTGGACTGCAATACAAAGCAAAGCCGCTATCTAATCGATGATGCTGTTCTTGATATACTGCAAGAAGGCTATGGTGCTCACCGGAATGCTGCAGCATCTTCAAACAGCTGATCAGCGGGGGTTCTGGGCATCAGACCTCCATTGAACACATGCTGATGACTCATTCCATCCATATACATTTCTCCTCTGTCTCTGAAGCCACTGGCGCCTCCACTTCTACATGGAATAGCGGTGCTTTTTGCGCTACAGCTAGCCTCTTGGTGCTCCAACTAACTAACTTTCAATATAAAAGTAATGAGATCTCCACAGTGTTACAAGCTAAAAATAAAAGAAATATATTGTTTTAATCAATATGATCAACCCTACCAGGCAAAATGCCTGGTTTGATAGAGTTGATCATACTGGCAAGTACTCTTTAAGTCTTTAAGTTTATTCCTTTCATAATTCCATTATGTCACACTACAGAAATTTCCCAGCCCTATCTCCTTACTGTATCTGCTGCATATCCCACATGAATGCTCATTAAGCTGACAGTCCCCATCCCGATTTTCCCATACAATTGCAAATTCGGCCAGATGTTGAGGGGAGAAAGCCACTGCCAGACACCTCAGTCTATGGCTTGTCTCCCTGAGAAGAAAAGCCAATCCATGCAAAACCCATTGGAGGGAAAGCTGGGAGGGACCCATACTCTACACAGTATATAGCTAGTTCTCATTTTTGTATGCCTAATTTTATCCTTTGCTATTCAAAAGAAGAATAGCGACAGCTGCCCATAACAAAGATTTCGCCCAATGGGTGGGAAAAGGGGACTAATTTAATTAAACAAAGAAAAAAAAAACTCTTCATCTGTTCTTCATACTCCATTGTACTGTAACATGAACAAAATAGATACCATAGACTAGATAAGTATTAAAATCTAGTGTAATAAGGTTGTTAACTAAAAGATTCCTGTATACATCTATAAGATATTTTACACTCCGAATATAGATTCTAACACTTTGTCTTAGTTTAACTATTGATTTGTTCATGTGGACGCCTGGTGTGGAAAGCTCAGATAAGATAAGATTACACTCTGAACATCAGCACTTTCTAAGTGGGACCAATAAATGCAAGGTAGACACAAGTTTCTGTATTTTCTTACATGATTAGACAACTGGAAATATTTTCCAGTAAATAAACCCTTAGGGATAAAGAGGTGACTCAGTGGTTAAATATATTATAAAACTAAAAAGGTTATTGTAAACCCTTGATCAAATCTTAGTGTGACCTTAAAACTCTTAATAGGAATTAGATTCTTAGCTTAAAGGGGGTGTCTCACTTCAACAAATGGCATTTATTATGTAGAGAAAGTTAATACAAGGCACGTACTAATATATTGTGATTGTCCATACTGCCTCCTTTGTTGGCTGAATGAATTTTTCCATCACATTATACACTGTTTATTTCCAGGGGTTATGACCACCCTGTAATCCAGCAGTGGTGCCCGTGCTTGTACACTAAAGAAAGAGCGCCAGCCTCTCTGGAGGTGGCTTTCTCACCTCTCCATCTGGCCAAATATTCAGGTGTATAGGAAAGTTGGGGGGTGAGGTGTGTATAGGCGCCCATAGGAACACAAGCGCCACATTCTGGCCACATCATATCTGCGCTGCAGCCGTGGTCATGATCCCTGGAAACGAGCAGTGTATAATGTGATGACAAAATGAAGCCAGCCAGAAAAGAAGGCAATATGGACAATCATAATACATTAGTAAGTGCCTGGTAGTGACTTTCTCTACATGATTAACCGCCTTAATTGAAACATAATTTTGCTGGAGGAAAATATTGTTTCATCATTATTTCACTTGTAATGCGCCATCAATGATAAAGGACTTCCAGTTGCATTCTAATGCTTGACAGTGGACGTTGACAACATGGAATTTGTATGCAATCGACATCTAAATGGATAATGGAGGTATACTTTGGCCAAATACTATGTGAAATGGCCAAATTCTAAGCAAAGAAGATAAATTCAGACAAAAGGAATGGAATATTGCTCCGGCGCACCTCTCAGCTAATCAATGCCAGATAGCCTGACTCCTCTTTGACAGGCCAACGCTGTCTGTTTGCGGGGTTCCTTACACTGGACAGTCGAAAGAAAATATGCGGCATCTGTTCCTTACATTCTGCTGCTGTGCAGTTCCAAAAAGCAATGAATTGGCAACCGCATAAAAGAAAAGCAGAGGGCACCTTGCCAGGCTGAACAAAGACAATACTTAACGTTTCACTGATGACTGCTGCATATCTGCTGAGCACGCTCGCACGCTGGAATGTAGGACTGTGCAGAGGAGAAGTTTTCCAGGTAACTTATTGAAAAAGGTACCTTTCAATTAGCATTATGGAAACAAGTGCGAACAACACAACAAAAAAGTACAAAAGTTAAAGATCAAGCAAAATGGAATTATAAATAGGTAAAAACAGAAAGCCACCTGCCTTCCTGCTGAATTCCCGGCTAATGGCAGAAGATTGCTTGTTTGATGAATGATACAGAGTGTTGAGCAAGACAGTTTCCGCAAATTAGAAGACAGTGAAAGTTCTAGACATGCAAAAACGAGGACAAAAGAACACGGATCTGACAATAATTAGTGTAATGAAAGAAATAAATGGAATGTGTTTGGGAGTTTTATGAATGACAATTTCCTTGGCGCTGGTTATGTGAAATGAACAATATAAAAACACAAATAAATTTAGGCTTTTACATACCAGGGAGCAGCTTGCAGGCAAATACAAAGGTCTTGCAGCTTATATAGAGCTTATCTCATGTTGGTTTACCCCGTTACCATGGGCAATGAAAGAATGGACTTAATATCCCCCCCAAAAAATTATCCCAGGTATAATGGTAGTAATAAAGAAGGAGACTCAAGATGTTTTCGAAAAATCTTAAAGGGGATGAATATGACTATGCCTGTTTCACTTGACCTTGACCACTAGATGTTCCTATGGTAAACCCCTGCATTGAGGTGATAGTAGTTGGTTCTTATGGTTTTATATTATGCTCACAGTAAATTCTAGGCTAGCATATTCTCTTTAGGCTATGTTCACACTGACAAATTTTCATTTACATTTTTTCATCCTGACGGCACATAACTGAAACCAATGATACAACCCTATTGACTATGATGTCCTCAGCCGGCTTTCTAATAGTGAACCTGAAATTTAACTGAACAAGATAGCACACCATGCTTCACTATTTGTAGTGATTTTATGATGGGATATGTAACACAATGTGAACAAAGCCTCAGCTACATAATTTATAATTAAATAGGTATGTTTTTATGGGTAGGACAATTGGCCAGGAGCCTCTGCCATCTAGTTCCAGCTCTTTCAAGACACTTTTAGCTGCAAAATATGAGTGTTTCACATAGGGGTTCATGCCTACAACAATATACAAATTGTGCTATGTGGTTTAGGAGGTGTCTATGTAATTTTTATTGATATTTAATACTAGTTATATTCTTGCACATGGTAAATAACGTTTACTGCTGAATAGAGAGGAGCATATCGCTCAAAATTCAATTCAGATTCTATTTGTTGACTGATTCGATTCAGGACCAAATCGATTATATCCAAATTGAAAGTGTTCCAACTGGCCTGGAAATTGGAGTATGACACTCTGAAAGGACTCATATTTTTTCTCTCTTGTATCCCATGTGGGGACTCGACCTGGTAGACAGGATTAGCGGACACAGTATAGAGGCAACAGCAAGTTCTTTGGATCAAACAGTTCAGTCTTTTATTCACACTTTAGGCAAGTGACAAAACAAGCAGTCATATTCAAACAAAAAGTCACCTTACAGTGTTGGTGGTAATTCACACCATGCAGCATTTCTGCCTCAAAGAGTCCTTGCTGATAGCAGCACCAACCGGCTTTCACGCCAAACAGGTAGCAAACCTTCTTCCAGACACAAGGCTCCCAGATCCCAACACAGAGACCTGGCTTCTGAGCCCAGCTGCCTATTTAAGGACAGCCAGGTGCTGCCAAAACCTGGACAGGCATTTAAAATCTGGTCCGGTATTTGACCTCACCTGGCTGTAAATCAGCCCAGCAGCACATGCTGGGAGGAAAATACCTGTTTTCCCAGACAAAACCTCTCACTGTGTCACACATTTTTTTTATTTATTTAAAAAAAAAAAATATATATATATATATATATATATATATATATATATATTATTCATTTCTCTCTCAAAAATTCACCTAAAATTTGATTCCACCTTTAATTTTTTATTCATTTCCAATGGATTTGCTCATCTCTATTGCTGAATCCTGTTTTCACGAAAAGTAGAAACCATGAGACAGGGGATTTTATTAAATGGAAATTATAAACATGCAGGAATAATATTTTATGGGGAATATACTGTAGTTATTTAGTAAAACATACATGCCAGGAGAGCTGACAGGTCCTCTTTAGCAGAAATGACTAGTCATCACACCAATCTACAGAGCAGATTACAACAGCATGGAGATGCCAACATTGGATTGCCAAGATTTGAATTCTTCTAAAGAAAACCTTGAACATGCTTTGTAAACTTTGTTCTCTGTACTGTGTAACATATTTAGCATAGCAGAAACTAAACTTGAAAGCTTGAGAGATCACACAGTAAAGAGAAAAAAAAGATCACAAATCCATCCATACATAATTTATGAGTATCATTCATGAAAACGGAAAAAAAAAATGTCTTAAATGCAATATTTGTTGATAGCGTTCAGACTTGCTACAGAATTTGTCTCCTGATATGTGTTGTTGTCGATAAATTCTGGAAACGCAATATATATATTTTTTTAACAATTTTAAATATTCTGTCTCAACATGACTCACTGAAAGACTTAGATGTAAACAGTATGGAGCAGCGCAAAACTAATGTAAAATGCTTAGCGATTGCTGTGTGCATTTTTTCTTGGGGACTTTAAGTTGCAGTTGAAGTTAAGGAAAGGCAAAGTAAATGTATATACTTAAATTGACTTTGTTTTAGTAAGTTCAGGGCGGTTTAAAGAAATAGCTTTTACAACTCACCGGGGGTTAATGCTATAAAACGTGCTGGAAATTCATGTTTAAATGTGTTTAAAGAATTCTAGTTGAAATATGGATTAAGATAAGGAAAATAATTACCCACCTTTCCATATTTTATAGTGAAGAGGCACAATATTTCTAAACTAAATATACTGTATATGTGTAGTGAGAAATGATAAAGTTGAAGAGGTCCAGTCGATCCGCCTGCCATCTCTGATTTAGTAAAAACGTGAATTTTACATATAATAACATTAATAATTTTGTGGCATCTTTTCTTAGAACTTTCTGTTGGCAACAGAGTTTTAGAACTTGAACTGTGTAGGGACATGTCTCATTGACTAGGAGAACGGTAACATGAAGTTATTAGTTTAGTTCAAGAAGGAACAATGCAATGTAAGAACTGTTATTTTAGGGGAAATGTAAGTATTTAGTAGAACAGACATGTCAGAAGAGGTAAGAGACCTTTTTTAAACCACATCTGGGCATATCTATAAAACAACATTAGGGGAGACTTATTATTAACCTGTCACCTCTCCTGAAATGTCTTGAATTAACAATTCTGGAACTTCCTTTCTTTTAACTCATGATTAAATTAACAATTGGGTGTAACCATTCCTTCTGTGAATGGGTTAACAGTCTGCCAGTGTCAACACTGATTGGGCAATGTGTTAAGAAACAACTCCAACTGATAACACCTAATTTTCAATGTATTCTTAAATTTCTAGGAGGAAAAATATATCCAAATGAGCACTACCTGATGTAAGGTAGCTATCCTAGAAGTCAATGATTGACCTTTTAAACAGGCCTTAATGCATAACTTTGATAATTGGTAATCCAGGAGATCATCTGCAGACAATTGTTTCTCGGTGATTGTCCCTCACCTGTACAGAGCAGATAGAACTGGCTTAGCTAAGAGGCCTTGGTTAGGATCTGAGTGGTATCTATTTCTTCTTATGAAGAGCTCCAAGGTGTGAGGGGTCTTATTGGACATCTGGGGTTCTAGGAAGAATAGTGAACAGTACATTGCTGAATTCTAAGAAAACCTGTTCTGGAATTGTTATTTCATGAAGTATTTAGTAAGATAAACATATTCTTATTAATATCATTCTGCTGCATAAGTCTATGCATCAACTACCATATTTATCTACAGCAGGCATCCTCAAACTGCGGCCCTCCAGCTGTTGCAAAACTACAACTCCCAACATGCCCAAACAGCCTACAGGTATCAGCCTACAGCATGGCATTGTTGGAGTTGTAGTTTTACAACAGCTGGAGGGCCGCAGTTTGAGGATGCCTGATCTACAGGGTAAACAGCAAGTTCCTGAATGAAAAGTAATTTCCTTTTAAATAAACAAGATCTATGTCTTTCATGAGTTGTGCTACCACTATGGGCATCAGTAGAGGCTCCCAAAGATTACGTCTCTTGCTCCAGTGGGAACAGATAAAAAATTATGACCATTGCAATAGGACAGAATCACTATTATACAGGTGGTATTTGCCATGGGTTATGAATAGAGATCAGCGAATCAAAGCTGACGAAGTCGAATTCGTCCTGAATTTCAGGAAAAATTTGATTCTGAACAAATGTGAATATACTTTCTCTTCATGGTAACGAATCACAATCTTTCCTAACATGGCGGCTAGCTGGCTACAATGGCGGCTACACGTGTGAAGACATTTGGGCAAGGAACTCTGGGAAGGCGAGATGACCCATAATGCCATGCATGCAGCCAATCATAAGCCAGCCAGCCCGGTGATGTCACAGCCCTATAAATATGGCAGCCATCTTAGAGTCTGCCATTCAGTACGTACTTGAAAAGCCTTTAGTGGCTCTTATCTGTGTAAAAAGATAAATATATATACGCAGGTCACTTTTGCTGTTAACTGCGCTGATATCATTTAGTGACCTATTTCAATACAATACGAGAAATATTTACGCAGGTCACTTTTGTTGTTATTTGCGCTAAAAGCGTTTATTGCCATATTTCTAGAAAAAAATAGTAAAATAGACTAAGTTCATATTTGCTGTTATTTGCGCTAAAAGCGTTTCTTGTCATATACGAGAAAAATAGACGCAGTTCACTTTTGCTGTTATTTACGCTAAAATCATTTCGTTGCCAATTTCAAATCCTTTAGTTGCCTATCTCAGTAAAAAATTAAATATATATTTGGTGGTTTTAGGGGTGTTTTAATTTGCTTTTCATTTATTTAGTTCAGCTAAAAGTATGTCAGACAGAGAAGTGCCAGGCCCTGCACAGGGGAGTGTCAGAGGCGTAAATGGCGCAGGCACAGGTCGCAGCAGAGTAAGGGGGCGTGGCAGCAGGGGTTTCTTCCCGAGGCCTCAGGTCCACATGTCAGCTAGCAGTTGTGTCTTGACCAGCAACCCTGCGGTTCTTGATTGGTTGACTGGATCTTCGATTTTGTCGCAAGTGACAGCAGCACCAGCAGCCTGAGTCTAGAGTCGCTGATGAGCAGCTTTCTTCACCCGAATAGTGAAGAAACTAAACACTAGCAGCAGCAGGTAGACCTGGAGCAGGACCAGAACCAGCAGGTGATGGCATACTTTGACAGCACCCTGACAGCCATCATATAAGATCCGCTTGACTACTGGGCAGCCAAACTGGATTTGTGGCCGCAACTGGCCGAGTTTGCCCTGGAAAAGCTGTCCTGCCCGGCCAGTAGTGTGACATCATAGTGGGTGTTTAGTGTGGCGGGGGCCATAGTTACCTCAAGAAGAACTCGCCTGTTCCCCATAATGTGTAGAGACTTACTTTTGTCAAGATGAATCAGGCGTGGATCAGCCAAGATTTCCACCCACCAATGCCTGATGCATCAGATTAGATCATCCATCTCCACACTATGTCACCGTGCCACTCTGTGGTATAATGCTGCTGCTGCTGTTGCTGCCATGTCCACACTATGTCACCATGCCTCTCTGTGGCCTCCTGATGCTGCCATCTCCACACTATGTCCCTGTGCCACTTTGTGACCTCTTGATGCTGCCATGTCCACACTATGACACCTTGCCACTCTGTGGTATCATGCTGCTATTTACAGCTCTAATAGTTTTATTGCTACTGAGAGGGCTATGCATCATTTTCCACAAAAAGAGCATATGTGAGGATAATGTGATACCTTTTCAAAATCATTAGTAATTGATTACCTATGTGCCCTGGCAGCACAAAACCAAGAAGATTATAACACAATTGCTGCAGCAAAGTCAAGCCACATAAAAAAGATGTATTTTTTTATTTATTTTTTGTAGAGAATATACATTTTATCTATTAAGGACAAGTGAGAGCCATATAAAGCACCACATTTATGAAGATAGGTGGTAATATCCTATAGCAGATACAATTAGACCTGTGAACCATGCTATTAAAACTTCACTTTTTCTACATGCATATAGATAAAAACTATGACTGTATTTATGTCCATGACAGGGTTTTTTAAAAGGAGCATATAGAGGAAAACAAGTTATAAACAGGCAATTTTTTTCATTGCTTTAAAGCAGGCATCCTCAAACTGCGGCCGTCCAGTTCTTGCAAAACTACAACTCCCAGCATGCCCGAACAGCCTACATGTATCAACCTACAGCAGGGCATTGTGGGAGTTGTAGTTTTACAACAGCTGGAGGGCCGCAGTTTGAGGATGCCTGCTTTAAAGTATCTAAAAAAATAAAAGAATAAAAAATTCTGAGATTAAAAGTATTTGACCCTTTGAGCTATATGATCGGATCCTGCCATTATACTGTATGTTATTCTGTTTCTTCTGCCTCTTATCTTTCTAAAGACAGTAGAAGTTGCATAAGGAGTGGAGATACAATTACATCCCAAGGCAATAATATTCCTAAGTTTCTTATTTATTAAAGAAACTATAGGATAAAGTTCTAAAAAACCTCCTGCAATCTCCTCCTCCCTGATTTTACCTTGTCCCATTCTATACAATAAAAGTGCTGTGTGAGTGCAATGTGTCCGTGTGTGTGTACCCAGTTTTGAACTGGGCATGCGCGGCAGGGCGATCAATCAGCACACGGTGTTCCACATGATACCTGCACCGCCCACACCTGCGACCAGACTGAGGCCTCCTCCACAGACAGCAGCCCGGAGCCAATGCCATTGTTGTTGTTATTGTTCACAGGGGCCTCCCAAGACAGCCGTGAGGCCTCTACCTCCCCGGAAGGCCAAGGTCCTGCGGTTCATCTCCGCCATGTCCACTTCTCTCACAAACAGTCCGACCAGGGCCCGGGTGCTCCCGTGGGGGACCTGCTACCTACCCCCCCTGGTAGAAGAAGACGTGACATGCCCGCTGTGTGTACCGCTGTCTGCTGCCACCACGGGGGATTCTGGATACCGCTGCCTCAGCACACCTCACTCAGGCCCCTCAAATGCTCCAGCTTCCTGCAGTGCCAGCATTCTCAGCTACAGGCGGCACTCAGTGCCAGCAGTCTCAGCCACAAGCCGCAGCCAGCAGTCACAGCTACCAGTCAGTGCCAGCAGTCTCAGCCACCAGCCTCAGTCAGCAGTCTCAGCCACAGCCACCAGTCAGTGCCAGCAGTCTCAGCCACCAGCCTCAGTCAGCAGTCTCAGCCACAGCCACCAGTCACTGCCAGCAGTCTCAGCCACCAGCTTTAGTCAGCAGTCTCTGCCACAGCCAGCAGTCAGTGCCAGCAGTCTTAGCCACCAGCCTCAGTCAGCAGTCTCAGCCACCGGCCTCAGTCAGTGCCAGCAGTCTCAGCCACCAGCACTCAGTGCCAGCAGTCTCAGCCACCAGCCTCAGTCAGCAGTCTCAGCCACAGCCACCAGTCATGCCAGCAGTCTCAGCCACCAGCCTCAGTCAGCAGTCTCAGCCACCAGCCTCAGTCAGCATCTCAGCCACAACCACCAGTCAGTGCCAGCAGTCTAAGCCACCAGCCGCAGTTAGCAGTCTCAGCAAAAGCCAGTACTCAGTGCCAGCAGTCTCAGCCACAGCCACCAGTCAGGGCCAGCAGTCCCATGTTTATGTACTAATGTTCTAGCGCCCATTATTGTAACGGGCTTAATGTCTAGTATTGTAATAAAAACTATAGGAGTCCCAGGAGATCAACATTTTCTCCACCTTCTTCACACATTTCTTTGCCTGGCTATAAGGTAACTGGCTGTAGAAGAAACCCTCCTCCACTGCTCTGCCTGAGGAATCATCCAGTACTAAAGTTTTTTTTTTTTTTATGTAAAATTACTATAGCCCTTCACGACTGGCAGCACTGAGCAAGATTTCCAAATAATGGCAAGAAAGGTAACCATGCTGGTGCTTATACGTGTAGTACTCGTTTGTAGGTCATAAGTTGTGGCTGCATCCAGGAATGTTGCTTTCAATCAGACGACTATGAATCCTCTAACCTATATTTTATTTTAAAAAACTGCCATTGGGATATCTTGAGTAGTTCTTGTTAGGCTACTTTCACACTCACGTTTTTGGCGGATCCGTCATGGATCTGCAAAAACGGATCCGTTACAATAATACAACCGCATGCATCCGTCATGAACGGATCCGTTTTTTTATTATCTGTAACATGGCCAAGATGGATCCGTCATGAACTCCATTGAAAGTCAATGGGAGACGGATCAGTTTTCTATTGTGCCAGATTGTGTCAGAGAAAACGGATCCGTCCCCATTGACTTACATTGTGTGCCAGGACGGATCTGTTTGGCTCAGTTTCGTCAAGCGGACAGCAAAACGCTGCAGGCAGTGTTTTGGTGTCCGCCTCCAGAGCGGAATGGAGCCTGATCGGAGGCAAACTGATGCATTCTGAGCGGATCCTTTTCCATTCAGAATGCATTAGGGCAAAACTGATCCGCTTTGGGCCGCTTGTGAGAGCCCTGAACGGATCTCACAAACGGAAAGCCAAAATGCCAGTGTGAAAGTAGCCTTACTTGTGTGTGATATTATTTAGTTTTTGCTTCCAGTAAAGAAGAAGACATTGTGGAGCTGACAAGTTCAAGGCTTGCAGTAAATCAGATAAACCGAGTAAATAAAAGGAAACTACTTATTATATATTTGCATTGATTAAATTAGTTTCAAGAGATACTATCAGCCTTTTTATAGGTAACGGTTTCAGATTAATTTTAGATTTGGTGTGACAAGTGACCTTTTTATGGAGTCCATCATTCATGTGCTGATTTACTACTGTGGGGAACAGCTAAATCATTCTGAACACGATAGGCTTTCATATCTCCTCAGGCTGCTGAATAAAATCCAAGCTAAACTCTAAGTAACAACAGGAAATCCTATGTGTTTGCATATTTATTGTGTTATCTTAATTTTCAACATTTTCAGTCTGGTTTCTGCCAAGCAGGTGTCAAGGAAAAGTGTCACTTAAGCACTTATAAACGAACCTATTCTTAGTAATAAGAATGAGCCCTATATCTATTCTACAAGGCGGTTTACAAAAGGGATATATCTCTATTAATATAATAAAGAACGACTTCTTGTTGAAGAACCGTTGCAGATGCCTGCAGAATTAACATGGCAGGGGGTGAAGTAATGACCAGTGAATGTGATTTACTGACTAACCCTGAAAGTACGTTCACAGGTACGGATTTATGTGGTTTTTGCAACAGTTGTTCATTCTGAAAAACTGAATGGAGCTAGCGGACTTCTCCGGGAATTAAGAAAATGAAAATACTTAAATATTACTTCATTATAAATATATTTCCAAATACCTTACATTAGTTATAATTCGCTTGTTTTGTCTGGGGAGCAATGATTAGGACAAATAAAATGGCTGCCTTCCTATTAGTACACACAAAAGCTGTCCTAATCACACAGGAGGACAAGATACTTCACAACACTGAGATAAAGAGCCGCCTCATCCTCCTCCCTGCTCTGCTTGTCAGGGATTATGATCATGAATACAGATGATAAGATCTTTAGCTGAATCTCTGCTGCATGAGCAGATGTGGCTAATGAGCAGCAGCACTTGTATCCAGTCTCCATTACCACAGCCCAACATTACCTCAGTCTGTCCTGTCTCTGCTCTCTGTACTTCATGTCTCCTCATGAGCTCCATTCCCACAAAGATTCAGCTAAATATCATATTAAACTGTGTTCTGGATCGTAATCCCTGACAAGCATAGAAGAGGACAAGGCAGCTTTTTACCTCAGAGTTGTCAAGTTACTTGTCCTCCTGTGTGATTAAGACAGGTTTTGTGTGTACTAATAGGACAGCGGACATTTTGTTTCTCCTAATAATTGTTCCCCAGATAAAGTAATATTTATGTATTTTCATTTTCTTAATTCCTGGAGAACCCCTTTAAGCGGTGTCTGTCTGGACACTGTGCTAAGACAAAACACATCCCTTCTTGGCACAGAAGACCTTAAACCTCTGGCCTGTGATCTGTAGTGTTGCCTTCCATTGAAAACAATGGGAAGCAGTCACCACGTTGCTGCCACCAGAATTTTGGCACAGTATCCACATCTAAATTCTGAAGGCAAATTCCACAGTAAGAGCCCACTCTCTCCAGGGTCATGGGCTTAGATGTTAACAATGAGATATCCCTTTATTCTGTTTACATCTGTTATGCCAGGACCCTTCCCAATATGAGGAGGACCTCCGGATGAACATCCTTTACCTATGGTTCCTGAACCTCTTTGGGTATGAATGGGGAGGAAAGCGAGATTCTACTTAACTGTAGCCAACAGAGACTGGATGGAATTTAGTTAGCAAGAAACATTGGGGAGACACATCAAAACTGTTGTGGGAGTGGAGAATAGACGTGTCCCTTATTACCATTGCTCTTGGGTCAACCTATTCAGAGAAGTGTGGTGCAAAAGAAAGAAGTTCTAAAACAAGACTTTATGATACTTTGTCATGGGATGCCAATGCTTTTTGTGTTTATCTGTATACACCCAGTGGTTGTTATATGAATTGCAGTGTTAATAATTTTGCTAATGTACCACAGTTTTGCATTAAAGGGGTATTCCCATAACATACAATGGGGGCATATCACTAGGATATGTCCCCATTGTCTGATAGGTGCGGGTCCCACCTCTGGTACCCGCACTTACAAGGAGAATGGAGCAGGGAGAGTGGTGGCTGGAGGACCTCGGATTTCTTGGGGTCCGTCTACCACCAAGTGCTGCTCCCCGCTGCTCCCATACAAGTGAATGGGAGTGCACTGCGCATGCGCAGCCCCTGGTCCCGTTCATTTCTATGGGGAAGATGGAAATAGCCGAGCCATCTAGGCTCTGCTATTTTTGGCGGCCCCATTGAAATGAATGGAGGGAGGCTGCGCATGCGCAGTGTGCCCTCCATTTATTTCCCCACTTTGTTCTCATTGTAGGTGCAGGTCCCAGAGGTGGGACCCGCACCTATCAGACAATGGGGGCATATCCTAGCGATATGGCCCCATTGTCTGTGATGGGAAAACCCCTTAAAGTTTTCTAGTGATAGACTGGCGTCCTTAACAACATTCAAGCAAAGGTAAGAGTGGACAAATCTGAACTTGCTTTTTACAATAATCCATTTACGATAATTTTTCTGAGGGCTGCTGAAAAATAAGAGGTGGAATGTTCTCTGAACAGAACTCATTTATCAAATGTTACAATGTACCATTAGCATCATGAGTAATTCCAGACATTGGGGCTCATTTTTTAACTATGATATGTCTATTTTCTTGTCTAAAACAGTTGCATGCAGATATCTTTTTTCTACGTCAAGTCTGCAAGAGTTCCATTTACTAGACAAAAACTCCAGATTAGACCTGGATCATGGCTCATTTACAATGGAAAACTTTTCAAAATGTCACAAAAAAGTCTTTACACCACCCCTGGTCTACTTTTACACCTAAAGGTGAAAACCACAATACACTCCCGCCACATATGTGTTCAGAAATTTGGTGCAACCATAAAGCAAAGCCAGACTTAAAACTGACATGAAAACCACCTTGAATGATAAATGAGTGCCCTTGTCTTCACCCCAGGCAATGTTTCTGTCTATATAGGATAAAAAATGACATTATAGTCCTGAGTTGTAACAAAGTAAAACACCTTTGTTTGGTCTATATTTTCACAGTGCCTAAACAGGCTCTTATTTTTTTCCCCACACCAAAGAGCTCAACTGACCCAGGTAGATGGTATATCAGCCTTGAGATGTTTGACAAATTGTATGTAGCAGTCCAAGGATCCAAAGGCAGAACCCAAAAAAGATAGCTGTGTGATATTTCACTATATATATATATATAAATATATATATATATATATATATATATATATATATATATATATATATATATAGTACACCAGTATTCCTCAACTCTGGTCCTCAGGGCTGACCTAAAGGTCAGGGTTTCAGGGTTTCCTTTAGTATTCAGTAGGTGATATAATTAGTTTCAATGCATCAGGATTTACCAATAGCTATTCATTCTGTGGGATATTCTGAAATCATGACTGGGAGGTGGGCCCTGAGGACTGGAGTTGGGGAACCATAGGTTGCAATCATTTAGAGATTGCATTCATCTGAAAGATTTATTTAGTTGATGTATCAATATTAAAAAACCCTTTGCACAAGAATGAAGGAAATTGTATCCAATTGTTATTGTTATAAATTTCCAAAAAGAAAAAAAAATGTATTTAATTCTTTATAACTGCTTTCTTCTTTTTTATTTTTTTAATTTGTGGTGTCAGAGCAGGAAAGATCACACGACCAGGCAGACGTACTCAGCGTGAAACTAATGCTGGAACAACCAGAATAAACCCTTTATAATTTACTGCAATAGACTTCCAGTAGATTTGTGAGCCTATACATATTCTGTGATTTTTATTTATTATTATTTCTTTTTATTTATTTTTTTAAACATTGGGAATTACTCTAAATTTATAAAATCCCACAGCTTGATTTTCTTAAGGAACAGAAAACACTTTTCAAAAACATTTTACGTTCTGGGAGCTATAAAAGCTGCGAGTCTTAACATCAAGGTGGATTTACTGCTCAATTTTTTCTAACAATTGGAGCTGTGTTTTCTTTCTCAGTGGTTGGCAAATAATTGGATGTGGTGAATAAGCTCTCATCCTCCAAACGGACTCCTGTGGTTTAGCTTAGTCTCATGCAAAACGAACATGAAACAGATCAAAATCCTTTGAGAAGCCAAAAGATAAAAAAATGTCATCTGTCCATTCCTTTACCTTTACTTACATTAGATAGATAGATAGGATATAGATAATAGATAGGAGATAGATAATAGATAGATAGATAGATAGATAGATAGATAGATAGGAGATAGACTAAAGATAGATAGATATATAGATAATAGAAAGATAGATAGATAGATAGATAGATAGATAGATAGATAACAGGATTTGAATAGATAGAAAGATAGATAGGAGATAAGAAGGTGGATAGATAGAAAATCAAACACACATATTTTGGAGAGATATGAACTGACTATATGTGACTGATTCTAGCTAATGATATAACTATACCTTTAGGATATACCATCACTGCAGAATCGGCAGATCATAGATAAGCCGTGCTCAGTGGAGCTCCACTGTAGTGTGGCTGTGTCCGGTACTACAACTCAGTCTGGCTCATCCCTGCTCACTTCAATGGATCGAAATGCAGTACTAGGTACAACCACTCTGTATGGATGTCTTTGTGGATAAAAATCTGCCCTGGTCATATGATGATGAGCTCACAGTGACACTACTCCTTATAGTACAGTTAGTATAGCTATGTC
Organism: Bufo bufo; assembly: GCF_905171765.1. Taxonomy (NCBI): domain Eukaryota; kingdom Metazoa; phylum Chordata; class Amphibia; order Anura; family Bufonidae; genus Bufo; species Bufo bufo. Next base: position 560,493,266 of record NC_053392.1, on the reverse strand, counting down.
TTGCTTTGGGCCAATGTCAGGCACTGCCATAAACTTGGGGGATTTCAAATCCGCATCGTGGGACAATTTGTTCTGCAGATTTTTCCCACAAAGCGTGGATGAGATTTCTTACCACTTTGCTGGTACTGTAAAATGCTGCAGTTTTGCTGCATGCAGTTCCATAATGGCATCTGCAGGGTATCCAGCCGATGTGGTTCATACCCAGAAATTAATTTAAAAAAAGGTTTTATTGAATGACTGCAAGCAGAGGTCTTGAAGAGTACATTCAACAACAAAAAGAACAGCATTTATATACTTATACATAAAGCAACCCTGGGAATGGACATTTCACAAAATGATTGCGGTTCCAATTGGACTGCTATGAATAGTTCTGCATCAATAATAAGCCAGGCATTTTTGTAAATGATGATCTGTACAATAGCCCCAGGAGGGCACTACAATTCTGGGCTTTTAGGGCATAATGATACCAGCCACAGCATGGAAATGGAGCTGCAAATTTTTTATTTTAATTTTTTTTGCCACACATGTGAATGATTGTTGTACCATTCGGAAATATGAACAATACAGTTATTCAATAAAATGTATTATTATTATTCAAGTTATCAAGACAAGGATCCTGTGACCACATGAAAAGATACAATCTGTTTCTAAATCATGAAATGACTTAGTGTTATATATATGAAAGCCATGCCGTAATGATATTTGACAATACGCATTTCGGGCGAGCATCAGGAAAAATGCCCCTGTCACATTCTGTTAAAATGATTAGAAATTCTAAGTAGCAAGAAAAAAAAAAGCTACAATTCGGCGGTGACTAATTTCTGAACCCATCATGTCTTCTGTATTGGCCTTGGAATTTATTATTATGTTTTAAGTCTTTGTCTCACTGCAATCTGTGACAAGAATTGAGATGTGATCTCATTGCAGTTGAAGAACATAGTCATTTTAGACATTTTAATTGCTAGATTTTTCACACCTTGGTACACAACGATGGCTAATGGAGCTTATTAAAGATAGGCAAGAGCTATAAAGTACTGTACAGTAAGTCATAGCAAGCTGTAAGATATCAACTTCCATAAATCAAGGAAAACTAGACTTGGATTGCGAGCTGATATCAAAATCTGATCATAGATGTAACAGAAATCTGAATTCATTTCATTTTTAAGGAAGTAGCTGTTAAAGATAGTAATGCAGCATTAGTACCACAGTTAAACTTGGCAACCATATAAAGTAGTTTTTACTAGAAACAAATATAGTTACCAAAAGCATGTAGGAGTGTTGTCTTATCTGATAAATCCCTTGCTGTTTTCCCTACTGGGAAATACAGACATCTTAGATGGGGTGAAATGCTAACAGAGCCCAGACCCATCCATGTTTTGCATGGTGAGCCATTCACTTGAATGGTCACCAATGCTACATATTGCCTGACCGAGCTATTTTCAACTGAAAATAATTGAGATGAGACAACCCCTTTAATGCTCCTTTCATGCCATTTAATTGAAAACTATCTTAGGGGTATTTGTTTCCTTGAAGATGTCAAGTTGGTGTAGGCAAGCTGACAAGGACCAATAACTCTGAAACTGCTGTCTACAGGTGGATGCTGTGAGGAATTACTCCTGCCAAACCACAATACATTGCTTTGTGCGTCAGTGTGATTGAAAGCCAAGCCAATCACGCTTCTAATTCTGTGTCCAATCCCAGAGCTAGGCGGGGGATTTAAGACCACTGATTAATTATTTATTTGCCTGTGATTTTGCTCGTATCCAGGCTACACACTGTACAATATCATATTTACTCTCCTTGTGAACTAAGTATTGTTTTTAAATGCTTTGGCCACTGTTCCTGCTTATGTTGACTTTCCTGGTAATTGACCTTGGCCTGTCTTTGGAAAAATATGTCACCGGCTCCTCCTGGTTTGGCCCTGTTTGTTCAGTTCTCTTTGTACTTACAAGTTCATTCTGGAAGGTCTGCCACTAGTGCCCTGCACCAGGTTTCTGTTACCAACTCCACAGTTATAACCTGGCTTCCTAGCAACAAAGTCCACCCGGCCTCACAGTGGGCTCTGGTGAAGAACCTATGGGTAGCTTTAGCTTCCTACCACCTGCAGCTGGTTTAGAAAACTCATTGCATTGGGGTTTACTGACTGTGGTCTGGATGGTGACCTTAGTACTTCCTAACAGTAGTTTCTGGTTTGATATCCCTAGTCATGTTTCAAGGCTCTTTAATGGCTCAGATACTTATTTAAAGCATTGCTATTTCTTGTATCACATATTTCAGCCTTAAATATTATATTGGAGATATGTCCATATTATGAGCTAAATTAATGTTGGCTCACCACTTATCACTGGAACCATGGGTTTTCAAAAATGGGCAAAGTATTTGAAAACTGCGCCCTAAGTTTGAAGGAAGAGCAAGTGCCTTGGACACAACGAAGATGGATATCTCTCTGTTTGTCTGTTTAGCATTATTTTCAACCCTTTACAAGTTTTAGCCATCTTAGTATAGGCCATCATTATCTGATCAGTGGGAGTCCGACACCCTGCACACCTGCTCTTCAGTAGCTCCAGCACCAGAAATTGTGTTATTGGGCAGACAAGATGGGCCAAATGGTTCTTATCTGCCGACACATTCTATGTTTCTATGTTTCTATGTAAATTGGAGCCAGAACTACACAGATCCACCTGTTTCTTTCGCGGACGTAGCTGGTTATTGCAGCTCTGCTACCATTGCAGTGAATAGGAGCAGCACTGAAGTAACCAGCTCTATAAACTGCACAATGGAAGGAGCTATGTAGTTCTGGCGTTGGACTCTGAAACAGCTGATCAGCAGGGGCGCCTGGTGTCAGACCCTTGACGATCATATAGTGATGATCCATCCTGATGAAAGGACATCGCTTGTGACCCCTTTAAGGCTACCACCACGCATGACTGTATTTTTATGCCAAAAATCTGCAGCCAAAATCTCTATTTGTAATATTGTTAATTGTGAAATCCACCATGAAAGACTGGTGTGAATTTAAAATTCCACACCACAGGTCAATTGGCATGCGGAAAAAAGTCTAAAGCGTGTGGATGATAAAATTTCATGCACATGCTCTGTCCTGTAAACATTACAGATTTTACACGAGCAAATCCACAAGTAAAATCTACAACATTTACGACCCATGAGGACCTACCCTAAAGGGATTGTATGAGATTAGAAACACATGGGATCTGATTTATCACTATTTTTCGACAGTTTTCTGGTGTGTGATTGCGACTTTTTAACACCACTTGTCCAAAAATGTTTGTAGCAAGTGGCGTTTCTCTGCCGCCATCCCCACTTTCCTGTAAAAAGGGTTTGGCCAGAGTAGGAAGGGGGCAGGCCTAGAAGGCCCGCCACATTTATTTTCTTTCAGCTAGTTTTCTGCCGTCGAGGAAGACTTAAATCTAGAAGAAGAGTGCTGCTGTTTTTCTGGAAAAAAGTTAATTCTAGTCTCTGTTCTGCTGGGTAAAGAAAATGCTCTTTTACTAATATCATCCTATTCATGTCCCCAGGTAAGAATAGGCTAATGTGATCTAAGGTCAAAGTCCCGGTGTAGGTTATAAATGCATTACCCCACCATCTATCTCTGTATCGAGAAAAACAAATTACCTTAATGGAATCCCTTACAGTCAAAGACGTGAAACATATCACCTGAGGTATAAGATTGTGGTTAGGAGGACTGGGACTTGGCAAGACTTCAGTGTACACTAATATAATGTGACAATGCTATTAGATTACGTATTTGCCATGTCACATCAGCAGTACTCATCTGGGTAAATATGACACTGGAGAAAACAAGGCATTTTGCCATTTTACATCTGGACCGTATTGGTGATGAAATGTGATCAAGAAAAAAAATGGCTGGTATAATACACAAAGAGAACTCAAATGATGTCTCGAATTACAGTGAAAATAGTCTTCGGCATTACTATTATACAAATTGAAAGGCTAAGGAAAACAGCTTTCATTCTGGAGCCTGCTGTTAGTAATACTAAAGATGCCCAGGTCGCTGTTTTGCTGGTTGCCTTCCATTGCAGGAAAATAGCTTCCATACAACCTTGAATTAAGACAGAAAATATACCCCACTTGTATAAAAGCCACCGCCAGGGTACAGTACATTGCACAAAGACAGCTAATGGAAGGAAAGAAGAATGGCATGTTTTCTTTATACTCCAAGCATTTAGCTAGCCTGATATTGGGCTTAAATCCTTTTAGAGAAATTTTATATATAAACCTCCAATAACAGTAATAATAAAGGATTGGTCTGGGAAACAGTAACATATACAGTAGTTTTCTTCAAAGAGTTCTCTCTCACAGTACCATCTTTATGATATCAGCCATTTATTCAACTTCTCTTCTATCGAATGGATTAGTAAATTTAACTTGAGATCATTCCCGACCCATAGGACTATAGAGTAATATATGCAGCCCATTTATCATTGTTAACCTTTTCCACTTGCATTTGATCAAAACTGAAGCTCCATCTATAATAATATACTTATTATAGATTGTAAAATACCTCCAGGGTCTGCTCACAACTGACCCCATGCTAACATGAAGGGAGAAGAGGCAGACGGTGGTGAGCAGAGAGACTGGTAAAGATCAATAAAACATCAGACCACTTAACCATGACATCTTTTGAAATGTCTTTGCAGATGATGTAATGCATATGATAGCCTTTGGTCTTATTTTTTATTGTAGCTGAAGTGTGCGCGCAGTGCATTGAAGCAGGACAATACATGCGATTGAGCCGTGGGAAAGTGCAGAGGATGCAATCATACCTGTACTACCATAGAGTCCCCTCTACCATATAAGAAGCTACCAGTATTATAAATGGTGCATGGAAGGTGGAAGATCTATTACAGATTTTGCATTTGGGTCAAGGATGCACTTCCAGTTATATAACTAACTAATAAATCTTATCCAGTCTCATGTGCAACCCTACTGGGCAACATAAGAATAGAAGCCCCTGATTTATTGTATGTGTATGCTATTTATCCAAGAATTATACCTTAACTATTTGTGTTCCCAGAAGGTTATACACAAAGCAGCCAAGTATTAAGAGATATCTCCTTCTCAGATGCCATATTTGACAGACGATTATCATAAAATAAGGTTCCCCACTTGGGACCCCCGTTATTATTAGAAAGATTCTCACTTTGGTGGACATGGCATAAGTTAATATTATATGGTCAACTATGTTAATTTTAATGGCTGGCATAAACTATTACATTTCCCTGCAGCCCCATGCACAGATTTTGAGTCTGGCTTAATTTTAAAAATAAAATGCCAAGATGAGGAAACCACTTTAAAAGAACATGTCCATCAGAAAAGGATCAGAAAAAAACCCTCAATATACAGTACAGACCAAAAGTTTGGACACACCTTCTCATTCAAAGAGTTTTCTTTATTTTCATGACTATGAAGGCATCAAAACTATGAATTAACACATGTGGAATTATATACATAACAAACAAGTGTGAAAAAACTGAAAATATGTCATATTCTAGGTTCTTCAAAGTAGCCAGCTTTTGCTATGATTACTGCTTTGCACACTCTTGGCATTCTCTTGATGAGCTTCAAGAGGTAGTCCCCTGAAATGGTCTTCCAACAGTCTTGAAGGAGTTCTCAGAGATGCTTAGCACTTGTTGGCCCTTTTGCCTTCACTCTGCGGTCCAGCTCACCCCAAACCATCTCGATTGGGTTCAGGTCCGGTGACTGTGGAGGCCAGGTCATCTGGCGCAGCACCCCATCACTCTCCTTCATGGTCAAATAGCCCTTACTTTCAAAGTTTTCCCAATTTTTCCCCTGACTGACTGACCTTCATTTCTTAAAGTAATGATGGCCACTCGTTTTTCTTTACTTAGCTGCTTTTTTCTTGCCATAATACAAATTCTAACAGTCTATTCAGTAGGACTATCAGCTGTGTATGCACCTGACTTCTCCTCAACACAACTGATGGTCCCAACCCCATTTATAAGGCAAGAGATCCCACTTATTAAACCTGACAGGGCACACCTGTGAAGTGAAAACCATTTCAGGGGACTACCTCTTGAAGCTCATCAAGAGAATGCCAAGAGTGTGCAAAGCAGTAATCAAAGCAAAAGGTGGCTACTTTGAAGAACCTAGAATATGACATATTTTCAGTTGTTTTACACTTGTTTGTTATGTATATAATTCCACTTGTGTTAATTCATAGTTTTGATGCCTTCAGTGTGAATCTACAATTTTCATAGTCATGAAAATAAAGAAAACTCTTTGAATGAGAAGGTGTGTCCAAACTTTTGGTCTGTACTGTACATAGAAAACAATTATATTAGAATAATTGACAACTTTTTTTTTTTTTGGCAGCACTATGTCATTGAAACTGAAATATAATATGCTTTCTAGAGATGAGCGAATCGAATGCCACGAAGTGGAATTGAATCCATATTTCAGGATAAATTTGACTTGCCTAGAAGCCAAATTTACTTGTGCTTTGTGCCAGCGAATCGATTTAACCTGAAATAGTATAAAAAACTAAAACATTCAAACTTACCTCCTCCATTTGCTTGCAACGGGCCGCCAGCCGGGGTGATGATGTAATCTCGCGCCGCACAGGATTTTGGCCCAGATAGTCAAGCAAGCTGGCGGCGGCCAGTTCATCGCGAGCAAACGGAGGCGGTAAGTTTGATGTAATTTTTTTTATTGTTAATTTTACACTCTGTTCATGTATGAACGCAGCATCTGAGGGGTACAATGACGGGGGCAGCGCTATCGCAGCTCCCTTTCATTGCACCCCCTACTTACAAAAAAAATCAGCTTCGTGACAAAGTAATTCGTCACAAAGCAAATTTTTGGGTGAAATTCGGCGAATCAGCCAAATCGAATTTTCAAGAAATCCGCTCATCTCTAATGATCTCCTTCCGTAGCAGTCAATGCAGAGATATAAATCTCCTATAAAGATAGGTAATACATTGTTAGTTTACTGCTGCTGTGAGGGGAATATGTTTTTGCTAGAATAATAGTAGATCTAGAATTGTGATAACAGTATGGCATCGCTTCATAGGCATAAATAAAGATGTCAACAGAAGAGCATTGCATTGAGTCACTACAGGGGGGGCTTTCTCAAGTCACAGTTAATGGTCTGACTGAGAGAGCTAAGCTGGATTTCCACGGGCCGACTGAGCGGCTGATTGTCTGGATGGAAGTGTTCCGCCCTGACAGTCGGCTGCTCGTTCAGTTAAGGAGACCGCTGTATTTACATACAGAATCTTGGTTTCTAAGCAGCAGATCATTGTTAGGATCGACTGTTCGCAGAAGCGGTCGTGCCCGATAATCTGCCCAATTCTCGGGGCATGTAGATGCACCTTTAAGTGAGGCTGTTTGCCCTGCTAAAATTCTAATAAATGAGACAGTTAAAGAGCCAGGACAGGAAGTAGAATACATAAAGTGACTTTTATCCAGGAAAACATCTACTTATTTTCTATAACAAAAAAAAACAAAACATTGAGTATTCATGTATAGGTTGTTAATATAGGGTTAAAAAATAATAAATTTTGTGTAGTGTCCCTTTAAAGTACAGCAGGAGATTGTCGCTGCAGCTTTACTTTAAGTCTGACACACTTTGTCCATTTTTTCTTATACATAAGCTGGTAATGCACATCTTCCTGCATTATTAAACTAAACAAATACATTGATTCCAAACACAAAACGACATAATTTCGGAAAATCCAATCAATTTGCATTTCTATGGCCATTTTCATACCAGATAAATCAGCTGGCCCAATTTACAATGTAAATTAACATGCTAAGTAATATATCATTTCCATTTTTTTTAATTTTTTTTTTACATTTGTTTTCTGAAATGTGAGAAAGTATTTCCAGTAACTGTCACAACAAAATTCATCTAAAACATGCATTTCATAAGTTGGGTTGCAATAAGTGTCGTGAAAAACTATCTCCATCCAGTTAGGGTTAGTATGGACAGTGTGCGGGTGAGAAGCCAGTCCGGTTCACTTTACCTCTGTGCTATGGTAATTAAGCCCTCACCAGATATTTGGTCAGTTATTTATATCAGTTATTGTGAGCCAAAACCCATAATGAACCCTACTCAGAGATAAGGTATAATGGAAAGATATTCATCTGTTCTGTGTATTGGACTCGCACCTGGTTTTGGCTCACAATAACTGAAAGAAATAACTGACCAAATAACTGAAGTGTGAACTCAGCCTTACTACTGTGTGTAAAAAGGATTTAGAAAATGAGGGGAAGTCACATAATATTCTTGATAAAGAACCTGCACAACCTTGATAAACACCTGCAGGTATTGTCCGCAGAAGTATATATATATATATTTTTTAATGAGGTCCAGTAACCCTGAAGAACGCCATGAATTTGGCGTTTCTTACCACTGAGATTGTGACTTTGCATAATCTAGACACTGTCCATAGAATAACATTGGCTCTGTATTCTTGACCTGTATTCTATAAATAAAGCATTCATATTGAAAATATGCAATTAAGAATTATACTTTTTCATTGTAGACCAGTGTTTACCATCTAGGAGTCCATGGAGCCTTACGGTCCTTGGAACCTTGTTAGAGGGTCCACAGAAGACAGCAACAACAAGAGCTATGACCAGGTGTTGACTGACTTTAGACACTATATGGAAAATTCCCCATTGGACGATGCCCAGAGTGCCCTCTAAGCCTTTCTCACATCCGCCATCCAGGTAAATAATGGTCTGATGCTCCCAGAGTTAATTAATGCTCTTGGAGCGTCAAGTACTTGTGTACCGGGCCAGCGGCAACAAGCGCCCTCCTAACTCCTCAATTCAATTGTATTGCCATCCTGAGGAAACGGGATTAGGAAGATAGAAGGTGGCAGATTGCACTGCCACCCACAGAGGGGCAGCTTCTGCTGAAGAATTTTATGCTGCTGTGGCAGGACATTGTGCTGCACTGTAGTATTTGGATCTGCTAGGGTGGTATTTTGTGCCACAATATGGTATTGCTGGCCCCACCTACTTGTGTTGACCCTGCCTTCTATCATTTTAGACCTGCCTACAACATAGGGCCTTTTTTTTTTTTTCAGGGCTACTTTAAGTTCCCAGTTCTGCCCCTGGCTGTAATGTTCACAGTAGGGATGGGATAGTTGCATGTTTTCCCCATAAAGTGACCAATTCTTCTGACACGCTCCTCTAAGATAGAAAGGTTAAGAATAGGCTAATGTAGACTACATACATTTGATGCTGCACCACCCAGAAGGGGCACGTGAGGATGTATATATCTATATTTTGTCCTTCCCAACCTTTTTATCACTGCTGGCACCTGAGGTAAGGTTATAACTGTGAGTTATGACTTCCCATACACTGGCAGATGTCACCCTAAAATAAAGACTCCTACAGGTGATCTTGTAATATATGTGGAGCTTTACTATATTCCAGATGCGTACAGACTCTCAGAAGAGACATTAACATAGAATTCAGCTTGCAGTTTAATGAATTGACTGTTCTCCTACAGAAGAGTTTATGGTCTTGGAACATACTTCATCATGTCATTTTTCTTATACACCATGAAGGGTCCTTCAAGACCAAATGTGCTGCACAGTATGTGCTATGTACATTAATGGAGATTAATGTAGCACATATGCCATGAACCCATGAAGGATCTCCTCCATTTAGCTCATTTGCTCATTAATTTTAGTCATTCATTAATGTCCACTGTCCATTCTCATGGTACATGGAGACAAACAACTACACTTTAGCAGAGTGAGGCAGGGCAGATGAGTTTTGGGAATGGGACTTTACAGTAACTTTATTATTTTACAATAATGAATATACTAAAAAAATTGAAATCTTATTTCTTTTGTAGTCAGTCAAAACCAATTATTTTATTTCAAAGACATAGGAACAATAAGCCTACCTATGTTAATTCATTAATATGTCTTTATATAACTGTATGTAGAAAACATCATCCAAAATAAAAACAACAACCTGGAAACAAAATCAAAGTGGGGTTTTAGCAATTCTATACATCCTTTATAAGCTTCGCTCTCTTTATGTGCAAAATTGTTGGCTAATAGAGCATGACAATGGTGGTGAATTGAAACTTTGCTCTGAAGGTAGTTATGGCAGCCTGTACTCTGCATGTGGCACGATACGCAGGCAGTAAATCCAGCCTCCAGCTGTCAATCATGGAAGATTATGGAACTACATTTGTCTCAGCTTCTAAGGTCTACTGTTGACTAAGTAATAAGAGGTAGAGTGAAACATCTCAGGGATAACTGTGTCAAATAGTTTTATTATATTTTAGTGGGGTGGTCCTCTAAGAGGGTTCAGGCCAGGGTATACAAAGAACTAGAGATAAACGGGTAGATTCTACTGAGAATTTTTGTGCAGGGAGAGAGAACTTTTGATTCTTGTAGAATCGATTCAGTCCAAATAAAATCATATACACGATTTAGATGAATTGGACCTGGAATGAATTTTCAGACATTTGATCATCATTTTTTTGATCGGTATGGATGAATAGAAAGTATATGGGGTCCATTCAACACATAGTTTGGCTGTTACAGAAGTCGATGAAAGTCAAAGGGTCAAACACTCAGATAAGCACTTCTGCCCCTTCATTTTAGCAATCAGTGGGGGTCTCAGCAACTAAACTCATACCGATCAAAACTTTTGATATGTCACAATGACATTTTAAATAGTTTTAAGAAAGATTAAGTTAATTTTTTGTTTTCCAATTTGTCTGCAACCCTTTCTCGGCAGTTTATAATTTTAGGCTACTTTACTAAAGGAAAAAAAAATAATGAAATAAAAATGTTTTTAAAATAATGCTTTTAGCCCTCCAAATCTATCTATGGTACATGTAAGCTACCATAAACGAAAAACCGCTTTCAGTGTAATTTTACATTCATGCACTTCCTATGGAATAACAATGGGTTGTGATAATTGTTGATAATTTCACACAAGAGGCCTCGGATCCATCTAGAATCTTTTATACCTTGGGCAGAGTTTAGCAGGAACATGGTGTGTGCACCTGATAAGTGACACTGCGAAAGGAAAAGGTGATGTGCGTGGAGATGACACATTTTCTGGTGTGAACACAACTACTGTGAAAGCAACTAGTCATTTATGTCCAGCACACTAACTGTTGTAAAAACTACAACTCTCATTATGCATAGCTGTTGTTAGAATGCCCATAGAAGTAAATGAAGCATGATAGGAGTGTTAGTTTGACAACAGCTAGAGTGCTGTAGAAACTGAACTGTAACACTAGACCCACAGAACGCATAAATTATATTTCACATTATTGATGCCACAAAAGTTTTCAACTGTTGCAGTGTGTCATGGATTGGGCTGTGGATTTGTTGTGGATTTTACTCAATTCATCGTAAAGGGTGAACTTCTCAGGTTAAAATCATCAGACAGAATTGACATGCTTTAAATTACGTGAATCCGACACCAGGAGAGTCAGTGGTAAATCAGGCATAATACCTTGTAGGGCTAGCTCAGCTGAATGTAATGATACATTTCCCTTAGTGATTTGTTGCTTTATTCTAATCTAGAGAAATAGTGCCTTTGATCCATATGCAAATGAGCAGTTAAGTGCAGCGAGGGCAGGGTCAATAGACTCATAGAGAAAGGAGGGAGGAGCAAGGGTGCACAGAGGAGCTTAGCATATGGATTCAAAGTATCTTTTCTCTAGAATGAAGCAACGGATCATTAAGTGAAATGTATCATTACATTCAGCCCTAAAAGTCAATGTGCCTAGTTTATTAGTGAGTTTCCTGGTGACAGATTTCTTTCAAAATCCTTTACAATCTGCACAGCATGGATTTTCCTTTGCAAAAAGCAAAAAAGCAAAAAAATTGTTAACAATTGTTAAATTGTGTAATTGTTAACAATTTAATTATTTATATTTTTTAGATAAAATGTTTTAATGATGAAATCAAAAAGTTATGAAAACTGAGAACAAAATACCAAGGATTCTGCTACGCCATACATGTTCTTCACTGACCTCTACTGTGACCTGTGAACAAATGTCGTTCTTCACCATGACAAGAAATGTACGATTTCATATGCTTTATTATGTTACATCTAATGTAACATTTAACAATTGTGATATATCACATTATCATTGGGCCCTCCTAGTAGGTCACTGACCGGACTATTAATCAATCAGACTCAAGATACTGTGCCAAAAACAGAACACTAAATACCTTGTGACATTATTAACATGTTCCTGGAACATAACAGACTCAACAGATGACTGAAATACCAAAAATCAGAGTCAAGGACATAGACTTATAACATTTTCAATCTTCCTCAAATCCTGAGGAGAATACTTAACTCTAATTTTTTTTTAAGGATTCGCAACACTGAATATTTATGGGATTCTGAGAGACTGACACATTGATATAATAGAAGTATAACAGTGAATACTAGTGATGAGCATATTTCTTGAAATTCGATTCAGATTCGATTTTGCCAAAATGGGTCATGCAATAAATTTGACCCAACTTGAAAGTACCATATTTTTCGCCCCACAAGACAAATTGTCCCTGCGTCCCTGCATCTTATGGGGTGAATATTAATAAGTGCTTCCATTATGGCGGCGTCCTGAGCAGGGGAGGTAAGTGTTTTTTTTTTTGATGTTTTGTGCTCTGTGGCTGATGAGAGGCATGGGTGCTGAAATATGGCAATGGAGGCTGAAACATGGCAATGGAGGCTGATATGGGGGTTGAAATATGGCAATGGAGGCTGATATGGATGCTGAAATATGGCAATAAGGGCTGAAATATGGCCATGGGGCTGACATATGGTAATGGGGGCTGAAATATGGCCATGGGGGCTGATATAAGAGCTGAAATATGGCAATGGGGGCTGAAATATGGCAATGGGGCTGATAATGGCGGCTTAAATATGGCCATGGGGACTGATATGGGGGGAGAAATATGGCCATAGGGGCTGAAATATGGCAATAGGGGCTACTATGGGGGCTGAAATATGGCAATGGTGACTGATATGTGGGCTGATGAGAGGCATATGGAGGCTGATGAGAGGCATGGGGGCTGATATGAGGGCTCATGAGAGACATGGGGCTCTTATCTGATGTCTAATTGGAGGTCATTTACATTGGGGTCTGAGCTGAGGTCTCATTGGGGGTCTAATCTGAGGTCTTATTGGGGTCTTATTAACATTGGGGGTCTGATTGGGGCTGTCATCTGAGGTCTGATTAACATTTGGGGTCTGACTGGTGGTCTGACCTGAGGTCTAATGAAAATAATTTTTTTTCTTATTGTTCTCCTCTAAAAGCTAGGTGGGTCTTTTGGGTTGATGAGTCTTATAGGTGAAAAATATGGTACTTTTAATTCCCCTGGATGACATTCTAAGGTGATGTAAGACTCTACACAACTTATTTTGAGCTCTTTAACTCTAAGCCAGCATTAGTAATCTAAAAATGACAGCAATATATATGGTTATGGGTCAACTCATGCTGCTGGTGGTAACAAGCAGCCTCTTTAAATAATCGGATCTATTATGTTTAAAAAATGGTCAGAAATTTTTTTGCTTTTTGGCGGCAAATGCCTACCATTATGTATACACACACACCACTTCCATCCAATCCTCATCTTTCCTGTCTTCTGAGTCAAAAAATGACAGATGCTATTTTGAGAAATTAGCTTGAATCGAATCGCCAGAAATTCGTATTTGGAGTTGACGCACATTTTTTAAAATTTGGGTCGAATTTGATTAGTTTAAAATTGATTCGCTCATCTCTAGTGAACACACTCAGTACTCATACTTTACAACTAGTATTTTTTTAGGGTACACATTTTTGGACAAAAAAATGTTTATGGGTAACGGTTGTAATGGTATTTTTAAGTACTGATTGGTTCTTTCCACATTAATTCTGTCCCTTTTATATTATCTTCTATATTCTGTGTAATGTTATTACTTGCAATGTAGTTAGGAATAGATAACATACACAACCCCCAACCCCAAATGTGCCGAGAAAACCAAATTCCTGAGTGGTTATCTTAGAGACATGCGTGCTACACACTGGAGGAGGGGCTGAAAAGTGTAAACCTGGCACACACAGACATTTAATGGGCACTCCATTGAAGAAAATCATCCAGGTAGGATGAATTGAATTTTGAAACACTATCCATATCTCTAGTACCACCATGGGGTGTCAGATAAAGCAGAAACCACAACACTCGTCCATTCAATAAAAATCATTGTGATTTATTTAGGCAACAAACAAGTGACTGCTTGATAAAGACACTATGTCAAAATGTCGCTATGTTTGTTGCCTAAATAAATCCCAAGGATTTTAATTGAATGGACGAGTGCTGTGTGGATTCTGCTTCATCCTGTTCATTCGGGGCTCTCAAGCCTGTGTCCCCATCAGCGTGTACCACCTATCCCATGGATCATTAGCAAGTATCCTGAGGATTGAGATATATATAAAACATCTCTATTCCCTTGGGTGTCAGCTATATGCTACAACATGGCATCTGGAGACCCCCCCATATTGTATCTGGCCATGTGATTATTATTTATTTTGTATGTGATTTGTCTGTTTTACCTTATATTTAATCACATTTAGTAAATGTTTTATCACTAATCCTGTTAAGCCTATTTATTCTCAAATTGTTGAATTTACCTTTTTTTAAAAGGCACATAAAAACTTACATAAAATATATTACAGAGCAGGAGGAGCTGAGCAGATTGATATTTAGTTGTATGGGAAAAGATTAAGTATAACCAGTATTTTATATATTAAAATTTCAGTTTTTTCTATGCTTAGGAGTCCAGTGGATGGCCCTACCAGTGATTGACAGCTACTGTATCTCTGTATACACACTTACACGAGGACACGAGGATAAGGTAGTCCCCATGGCTATGAACTCACAATAAGTTTAAAGAATAAATTACAATTTTTACTGAATGAATATCTTTACCAATAAAACTATACATCAATTTGCACAGCTCCTTCTGCTCTATAACATGACACAGATTGCACTGCATGTTCATGCTCTTACTGGTATAACATTTTGCTTGCAAATTATATTTTTTAGTATAATTGAAGGGGTGCTTCAAAGAAAATCATTCGAACAAAGACATGTCTCAGGGAAAAGAATCCTTATATGATATCCTAGAGTATTTGGCCGTCCTTTCAGTGAATTCCAGGATTTTGGTATTTTTCATCTTTCTAGAGGTTATTGAGATGTTTTCTGTTACAGAGCTCAAGATGTGCCCTGCCTACAGACACCACTACGGGGTCTTAAGTACCTACTTCAAGCTATTATTGAGTTTAATGCAGGGCATATGCTGGATGGAGAGTCAAGGTTCCTCCTAGTGACTTCAGACAGACAAACCTTTATGATTTAAAGTTGTTTTTTTTAATCATCACACTCACACTTGTTTCTCCCTCGTCTTTCTCTGTGCCGCAGCTCTGATGCTGCTTCTGATGTTTATATTTAAAATGTAATGTTGAGGTATGGCATACAACACATGACTACTGCACCCAATCACTGTCCTCAATGGTCTTTTTTCATGTACTGCTGAGAACAGCGATTGGCTGCAGCAGTAAAGTGTCAAATACCTGTGTATACCCGCTACAGCCTGTGTGCAAACACCGGGAGGAGGAGCGGACCTACAGCGTAGAGAATGACAAGGGTGAAACAGGTGAAAAGATAATATTTTTTATTATTTCAAGTTATTTAGTGGCATGTGAGACATTTTAGGCAACTAATGCAAGCCTTTTAGAATTACTATACAAAATGCGCAGTCAATAAAATAGATATTATGAAAGAAATCACCAAATGGGCTTTTTAAGATTATTCACCTTTCCACAGTCTAGGTGATTAAAGTCTGATCACTGGGGGCCCCGACACTGTGATCCCCACTGTTCACTAGAATTGGGGTCCCAAGATAAGAGATTTAAGTAGAGTGTGGTCTAGCATGCGCAGTGTCTCTTGATAACAAAATGTGGGACTGACGGAGGCAGCTGAGTAAAGCAGTCAGCTGTTTCCATCCACCAGCCCCATGGATATTGAAAGTATCAGCCCCCAGCAATCAGACATGCATTATTTATCCTATGGATAGGTGAAAATATCAAAATCGCAACTCAAAAACTCAGTTATACATTTGCATTCAAAATGCAGCCACTGAACCATAACATATTTGAAGCTTCTTCAGTCAGTTTTACCATTTATCTCTTCTTTAATGTTGAAAATATGCAACAATATGGAACTTTTTGCCTGATTGATGTACAACTGCACTGAAGTACATAGAAGGCATTAAATCGCCAACAATTCCTAAACTCCACAACTCTGCATCCGCATGATAATATACAATGGACCTTCCTTCAGATTGAAATGAAAATAAAAGCTGCACATACCTTTGGAGTTTGCCTTCTTCGCTCATGCATAGCAGGTCCTCATACAGCAATAACAAAAGCTTGTTCAAACAGCA
This sequence comes from Bufo bufo, assembly GCF_905171765.1. Lineage (NCBI taxonomy): Eukaryota > Metazoa > Chordata > Amphibia > Anura > Bufonidae > Bufo > Bufo bufo. The sequence continues at coordinate 560,476,772 of NC_053392.1, read as the reverse complement.
TATAAATGGATGCAACGAGTATACATTGCATAATACATATTGTATCATTTTTGGCATTCTAAGAATTACTCCGATTTTAAATTCCATAATCCCAGACCATTTTAATTTAAAGAACGGAGCATCAAATATCTAGAAAAAAAGTCAGGTCACGTCTCTGTAAAGTGAATATTTTCCTTCGCTACCTTCTCTTTCAAATTTTAATGTGTCCCTGAGGAAATGGAAAATGGGTCTGGAAATATGGTTTTAAAATTAAGTTTAAATTCTAAAAAGTAAAAACATTTTACAGCGCAGACAAGAGATATATAATTTCATTTCAATACATTCTAAATAAGCCATCTATCTACTCACTTAGCCTATGAACAAGTTTTCCCAATTATTTCTTCGTATAATATTCATAACCTTTCAATTAAAATGCTTAGAGGCTATGGACACCTATGAGGGATTTTTTTTTATTATTGCATTCTACACTTTTTGGGCAAAATATCTTTTTTTTTCAGTTGGGTCTTTATAAAAAAAAAAAATCTGCAGTTTTTCCTGCATAGCTGTCAGTTTTTGTCTATTTGCAGACTATTTACTTTCTGTTCACATTCAGTCCTGTCAAACAGCAGCTCTGATAGCTGGATATGCAGCCCTTATCTCTGAACTCCTGACAGCTCACAAACTCTCTTTATAGCTCATTCTAGTTACTCTGATGAGAATACGGCTTAGGCTTCTTTCACCTGACGTTATGCTTGTCTTGCAGGCTGTTCCGGCAAGGGAACAGCCCGGCGGATCCGTACTAACGTTTGCACTCGTGTGCTGCCAGAAGTCCTCCCCCGGCCCTATTCACTATAATAGGGACGGGATGGAGATGCGGCCGCAGCACGGTAAACATGCCGAGAGGCGGCTGGACAAAAAACGCAGCACAAAAGTGTAAACAGTGACAGTGTGTAAATAGACAAAAACTGACAACTGAACAGCGAAAAACTGCAGAAAATGTTTAATAAAGACCAAATTTTTATTTATTTTTTTAACCCAGAATGAATAGAATGAAATAATAAATAAGTTGACCCGAACAAAAGATGTTCCTAGCCTTTAATGCTAAAGGAAGTGAAAATAACATATTACCTAAACTGTACAATAGCTGCATGAAGCTATAAAGCCTCAAATTATTGGTATATGAAAAGATTCTTCATTTTTCCAATTTAATTCATCTTTCTATATTAACTCCTACGATTCACATTTGTTTTGATGCCATTGATATATAATAGCCAGCATATACAATATTATATAACTATAATTCACAGATCTAGACAGTAACTTCAGATGTTGCCTAAAGCTTTGATGCTCTCAAGATAATCGTCCACGGTAATACTCACGGTCATTGCACAGAGTTCCGCTAAAAGAGGTCATGCTGCAGTCACAGTTAAATCCATCCCATTGTTGCAAGCAGACACCCTGGTTTGCACAGGAGTCTTCTTGGCATGTGGTGCTTGGACCTGTGAATGATAAAAAAAAAATGGGCTTGCCCTTTAAGTCTCACAAAAACGTTTAAACCTGTGTCTCACATGCAGTAGTTGTCAGCATCTCTCCAACATCTCTGATGTTTCTATGCAGAACTAAAAGTGTACTGTGAGCACTTCCCCTACTGCGTGTTTAAAGGGTGTGAACTTAACCTAACGGCTTTACCTATGGCAGTTATGCTACAGTGGCCTATGAAGACGATTTAGTTACAAAATGGAAAACTATCTGCAATGAAGATACAGTATATAGCAGAACATAACGTGCTGCCTAATTGAGATAATTACCGACATGTCTGTTTTAGCAACTACCTGCATTTTCCATGTAACAAAAATTGTGGAGCATCTGTTCTTATGACTCTGTACTGTGATATCTCTCTATTATTCCTACTAGAAGTTATGGATGCATTTTTCAATGAAGGTCCAGCTGGGTATGGCCAGTTGTGATTATGTCCCTGCCCAGTCTGCTACCTGCAGCACTGATTGGATAGTGTCAGACTATGCAGTAACACCCCCAAACTGGTAACACCCAGCTAGGCCTTCATTGAAAATTGCTATTAATTGTATTCCCACATTTCTAGTAGGAATAATAAAAGAGTGGCACAACATAGAGCCCTAACGATAGATGATCCCGAATTATTTTTACATCGGGAAGGTAAGTAGTTGCTAAAACAGTCTGGAGAGGTAACAGGTCCTCTTTAGTTAAAAATGTAACTATAGTAATAGGGGGGGAAAAAATCTTCCATCCCTACATTTTACATACTTGTGTCCCCAAGATGTGGAGATCTTAGTTGTTAATTGTCTTCTCTATCCTCTGTATAAGGAAATATCTACAGTGTTTGTATGTTAGCAGGCATAGAGCATTTTTATAGATGGAGCAGTGCCACCTCGACCCACTGTGATACTTGTCTTGATCCAAAGGAAGCAAAACAGGTGAACCTTTGAAATCTTCATATACTGGGATCCAAAGTAAGTGTGCCTTTAAGGGGTGTGAGACTGAGCCTTGACCAGGACCTGTTAACTCTTCTAATGGGTTTGTTTTGCTAAATGTGTTTCAGATTAGAATTCTTCAGAACTCTGTGCTTTACCAATCCTAACTCATTCCTTCCAAAGAAAAATATAAATAACCAGACAATTGGGTGTTACCGATCTGGGTGTGTACCTGCAGAATCTTGCACTTTACAATAAGTGCTACTTTTGTGGGGAACACATCCTTTAACAGAGGTGGATTTTCCATAGACCTTACAGGGATATTTCCCGATTGGCAAATGTCCATGCCATGGGGCCACCCAATCTCCCCTCTCTGCTGCTGGTCAGGTACATAATGAGCTCTCAGCAGTAATTAACCTTGTGAGAATCAGAAACTCATTTATCCCACCAGCGACCGCACATGCACTCTGAATTCAACTGCTGTGGCCCGCACCTCACTTCCTAAGCCCCCTTCTCCATATCTTAATCAGAACAACTGGAGGAGGACAGAAAATGGCATCTAATGATGGCCACAACAGAAGGACAGCTTTTGGGACAGTATATATGCTCTGTGGTATATTTTTCTTCTGGGTCAATATTTTGCGCTATGAGTTGCTGGCCCTGTCTATTTGTGTTGCCCTGCCTTCTGTTAATTTGGACCCCCTTACAACATGGGGCCACTTTAAGTTCCCTGCTTTTTAACTTGGGCAGTGTCATAACTAGAACTGACTGGACCTCACAGGGAATTTCTGAATAGCCCCCCCCCCCCAGCAACCCCATCCTCACATGCAACCCTCGCTCCTGAGGCTAGCCAAGATCACTCTCTCAGACCAGACCAGACAGCTGTTATGTCCATTTCCTACATGTATATACTGTATGTTAGGTCACTGTATATAATGTCATTGTATAATACAGTTGAGGGGGCCCTGACAAAATCTTTCTGTCCTTCTCTTGGGCGGGCCCCTTCTGTGTTCAAGTCCTGTAAATGTTGCTTCCACTATAGCTACGCCACTGAACGAGGGGAACGGTAACACCCAATGGGCTATTCATTCCTAATAGAGGAATGGTACAGCAAAGAGTCATAAGAAAAGAAGCTCCAGAACTGTTATTTCATGAAGCATACATGGAAGTATTCATGGAAACACATGTCTAGACAGATGACAGGTCATTTTTAGTCCGGCAATACACGTGACAGAAGAGTTGACTAAAACTACCAATGTGTGTACAGGAGGTCTGCTGACTGTTCCACCTATGGCTTATGCCATGTAAGATATTTACATAGCAGCAGATCATAGGGACATAAGTTGGTACTAGAGATAAGCAAATCTCTCATAATTCGATTCGTGTTCGATTGGGCATAACAGATTTTTACCCGAATCGAAAATGCTCCAATTGACCTAAAAATTTTCTCTTGACACTTTAAATGCTATTTACACCATCAGGGGCAATATTTTTTATGATTGCATTTTTATCATTTTGGGCTCAAAATAATTTTTTCAATTACTCTTAATAATATTCAGCTGTTTTGTCACAAAGGGTTAACTGTTTTTCTAGCTGTGTGAATCATACTTTCATTTTGTGCGTGTCATCTAATAGACCTTATCTCTAAATTACTAAAAGGTCATAAACACTTATGTAAGCCACATTCTTATCAGTAAGATAATAATTGAGCTATGAAAAGTGTTTAGGTCAGAGATCAGAGATAAGGAGCCTGTCAGCTGAGAAGGGAAACCGTAACAATACATAACCTGCTACTAGAGAATCACAAGGCTGTACAGATAAAGGGGCTTAAAATTGTTAATAAAGGCCCTTTAAAAAATAATTTTAGCTCAAAATTAATACAATGCACTAATTTTAAAAAAATGCCCCCAAAGGTGCCCATTGCCTTTAAGTTCTCCTAGGACCTTAGATCTCTCTCTATCTCTCTCTCTCTTTCTCTCTCCAACATTCCCCCATATTGAATCACCAAAAATTTAGATTCATTTAGAATTAATTTGCCTATCTCTAGGCAGTATTTAATCTGTCTGCCATGACCTTAGCAGGGCATGCCATGTTTACAGTGTAACGTGCTTTTGAATGAAAGATATCTCATGTGTATGGATGGCTTTACTTGAGCAGAGACTGAATTTTATCTGTTTCTCCTCTGAACCAGAGCTATCCTTATGAGATTTAATATAATAAATGTGACCCTTGGTAAAACAAAACATCAGCATGTGCTAAAAAAAAATATATAATTTATGTAAAACACAATCCAAAAATGAAAAGACAAAAGCTTTCATTGGATGTTGGCAATTATTGGTTTGGATGCTTTTTGTTCCCATGTGTTGTATCATTTCCTTGTGTAGTAATCTGTTGGCATGCCCACTGGTGACTTAAAAGGGACACATAGTTCTAAGCTACCTCATAACTGGATCATTGGAAAAATGCAGAAATTAGAAGGGGATAGTCAAAGCAATAAATTAGTCACTATACACATATCGTCAAGACTGAAAAGTATATGCTAATTAGGAAGGATTGTATGTGGATTTTTCATACAAAGGAGGACAGGGAAGAGTTTATAGAAGAGGAGACACTCGAATGCACAAGTAAGGATATTTGAAGGATTCATCGTGCGCATTGGGTTTTCAGTCTTGGATTAAACACACAGTGCAGTCTACCTTGCAAGTCAGCTTTCATCAATGCAACTTTTGAAGGCAAAATAATAGCAAAAAAACAAAACAAAATACAAAATATAAAAATGTTAGTAAGCAATAAGAAAATGGAAGCAGGCATAGAGTAACCAAAGTGAAGACAATAAAAAAATATTAATAAATAACATGCAAGCCTTTACATAAAGAAATGCAACATAATATACGAAAATGACAAGCAACAAGAATTTTGAATCGAGGCAAAATAAGAAAATGGCAATTTGCGAGCATTTTACTGCACATATAAAGGTTAATTGAGCTGATGATATGTAATGAAGGAAAATTAAAAGTTTTTCTTTCCCCCTTGATTGGAAATGAATGCATTAGCAAACTGAATGCATGGTTGCATCCTGACTAGCCATTTGTCATGTTTAGATAGTGTGTATTCTACGCTCCTTAACACAGATTTCCCCCAATCCAATTTCCACTTTCAGTGACTGGTTCAATTAAGACCATAACCCATAGTAAGGTCACAAATGACATTTTCAGTCAATTAGGGAAGAAACACATCCTTACTCCTGTTTTAATGAAGTATGCACAAGGCAAGTTTGTAATTTTATTTTTCACTCGGAAGCAGAGATATACTGTAAAAAAAAAAATATTTTAAAAGATGTTGAGAACGAGGCCGGGAGGTTTCTATGACTTAGGCATTGTACATTTCCCCATTACTGTGTGAAATGTTAGACTGTGTTTAGTCAGGGGTGTCTTGTATCCCCAGCAGTGTCCAGATAAGGCAATAGGGATTAAAGAGGCCTGCCAGAGAACTCCATCAACACAAACAACACTGGATATGAAGTACATGAGTTATGTATTATTATTATTATTATTATTATTATTATTCATTATTATTATTATCATCGTTATCATTATTACTATTTTATTATTATTAATTTTTATTATTTTTGCATACAGGGCCAAACCATGTTAAGATTAAAGAATTAATACAAAAATGTTTTAAATAATATTGGTCAGAAAAGGTTAAAAATGAAAGAGAACCATTTGCTGCTGCTGTTTATTTATTTATTTTATATACTTATATAGCGCTAACATATTCCGCAGCGTTTCACAGACATTATCATTACGCTGTCCCTAGTTGGGCTCACAATTTAAGCTCCCTATCAGTATCTCTTTGGAGTGTGGGAGGAAACCAGAGAACACGGAGTAAACCCAATCAAACACGGGGAGAACATACAAATTCCAGGCAGATGTTGTCTTTGGTCGGATGCTGACGCTCTAGTCCCCGCTGCTCTCTACTGGTGATCCCGGCTAAACATGTCAAAAACACCAGGAAAGTTCCTCTCAGACATTCATATGCTTAGTCAGGTGACCACTGCCGCCAATGAGTAGCTGAGAGGGTCTTTTCTTTGTGACAAATTTAAGAAGAACATTAGATTTTGACTGAAAAATTGCTAGGTAATGTGTGCTCCAAATTTAAAGGGACATTCTGGTTACAGAAAGTTGTCCTCTATCCACAGGATAGGGAATAACTATTAGAACCATGGAAGTACTGAGGTTGGGACCTCAACCGATCACAAGAACGTTGGTCTCCTGTGGAGCTTGCTTGAAATGGGTGAAACACTAAGCTCGTCCCTTTAACACCACTAAGCTCTTCCCCATTAAACTGCTAAGCCCTGACCCTGTCAGCCTGCTAAGGCCCCTTCTTAGCTTAACAATGCAGCCAGGGCATTTCTGCTACAGCTATAGGGAAGGGGCCCCTCCCGCATCGGGACACAGTGCAACTAAACAGGCACAGGTGACATGTCTGCCCCTGGTTTACTTTTTATTTTGTTCACTTTTTCATCCAACTACTTATGACAAGAAGGGTGCCCTTGATTTCTGGGACACCAAGCCATTGCCTGGTCTGCATGGGGGTAAAGTCTGCCCCTGCCAGTGAGCAACTGACCTTTTTGTATTGTGTTTTAGGCTATTTTCCTCTGTCATTGTTTGTTATATATCCAGTATATGTCTAGGGCCACCTTAGAGGGGTTGTCCAGGTGTTTTACTATCCTCAAGATAAGTCATCATTATCAGATCCGATGGGATCTGACTCCTGACACCTTCACCCATCAGCTGTTTCAGGAGGCCATGCCATTTTTTGCAGCTTACTAAGCACAGTGCCGGACATTGGAGAGTGGCTGTGTTTAGTATTGCAGCTCAGGCTGATTCACTCGAAAAAAAAAGTTATGGTTCCAGGAAGGCAGACAGTAAAAAATGAAAACACTAAAGCGCTATGTCCTCAAGGGTCAAAATAAGGTAGTATACAAAATATGGAGAAAAACAGATTAAGTTAATGTTGAATCAAGACGGCCTCTTGATAAGCACAAGAACAGCAGCTTTTGGTATTTTCTGAAAATATTGTACCTTGCTGTGAGAGAAATGTACGTGAACCTTTATCTGCTAATACCTGGTAGAAAAGAAACGCTGCAATATGCCAGCTAACTTCCGCTACTCTGTTGGCAGTGAAATACGTGTTTTTGGATCAGCTAATTTATCTACATTGATCATCAAGTGTTATGTTAGTTTAAAGTATAAAATATGCCTTTTTCGGCAAGTAAAACACACTCACCCACACATTAACACTTCCTACACAGCAAACTATTAAAAGACTCTCAAAATTAAATGTATAATAAATTTCCCAAAGCTATGTGAATGCAGACACCGATTTCCAGTTCAGAGGTGCTTTATGTTTTGATCAGTGAAACAAGGGATGGTATATAATGGAATATTTCATATAACCAGTACGTGATGTGAGGAGACTATTCATATTGACGAAATATTGTCAGGATAGGTCATCAATATTAGATTGGTGAGGGTCCGACTCCCGTTAATCAGCAGTTTGTAGAGGCTACGGCATTCTAGTGAGTGCTGTGTGCGTTTTCTAGTATTCATTTTGCTTTATATCCACCATGCGCAGATATATATATCATATATCTGCGCATGGTGGATATAAAGCAAAATGAATACTCTCCATTTTATCTTTCAATTGCACTAATCTTTCACCCAAAAATAGGCACCTGGGTAAAAATACGAAAAACAAACACTTTTCACGAACAACTAAAAAACCAAAATGGTATTTAAATTATTTTTGAAATATATTATAAAATAATACAGTATACACTGGTATCTAATAGAAGGATAACCCACCTATACAGTAGAAAAATGACACATGCCTGCTCATCGCACTAACATTAACATAGATAGTAGACAGATGACTCCACCACACCAAGGAACCTCTTCAGACTTACAACAATGGAGTGTGAGTGGAACAAACCCGAATATATTTCCCCACAAAGACATACTAAAAGTACGGTCACCTCCTTGACCCCACCTAGCATGAGTAGAAGTTTACGTAGTTGCCAAAAGCAATCAAACTATCTGTCACCATCTATTAAACCATAGCCTGTGCGCTCTCACCTTCTAAAAATCGTTTTGCGCCCTGACAGGTACACAGAGGGAGAGGAAAATCACTGCGGTCTGCTAACTCCCCCTGACTGTTACCTTTATGGCCACTGTTACAAGAAGGTTCTATGTCCCCCTTCTATGTCCTTCTAGCAGATCTATACATAGAAGAAAGATAGAGCCCCACCATCGCCTTGACAGTCATCTAAACTTGATCCCGCTCACGGCTAAAACTTCCCATATGATTCCACAGAAAAAACACTCGGGCAAAACATCTGCCCGTGACCGCTCCCCCTCAACTACACACTGAGCGCTGACATACTGTTAATGTCTCATCCACTCCTACCACCCAGTAAGCTGCATTTCAGATGATATCCTGCGCGTAGTGATGGTGCATAGAAGAAGATAGAGCCCCAACATTGCTCTGTCTGTCATCCGGACCTTGACTCCGCCCACTGTCAAATTCTCCATAGCACCAATCGTGAGCGCAACCCAGACAGTTTCTTTCGCCCTCAATCGCTCCCTTCTAATGACACAGTGAGTGCTGACATTTAGGTAAATCATCGCTCACCGGCTCTTTGTTTCACAACCCAGCAAGTTGATCATTCAGCCGGCTCTCTGCCCGCAGCCTTCTCCTATCACGATGTAGCAGTGCTGTCACTAGGGCATAACACCGCCCACAAACATCTTCCCCGCTCCACCCTATCGCCCCCTCCCCTCCCCCACCCCCTACCACCCAAGATTAGAGCACCCAAACAAAGCATAAATAACACACACACAACTATGCTCAATGTAAATTATTTATTGTCCTGATGAAGGGAGCTGTTCACCCCTGAAACGCGTTGACCTGGAATCAAGAATTGTTACTGTTTTACCGATACTAATCTGGTCCCACGTCTTCTGCATCAGCGCCGGGAACAGGTCCTTTTTTTCTTCCTTTCTACTACTGTTTCTCATCCCTGAAACCGCTGCAGCGGTAAGGGTAAAGACCTTGGCAGCAGAGCAGATCCCCCGAAAGCTGGACGGGAAAATACCAGCAAGGCAGAATAAAGTTGTTGTGACTCATCACAACATCATATGGTAAGGGTAACTTTAGCTAATTATCTATTTGCAACTTTGTGGCAAATGGCAACACACACGAGGCGCTGCCTCCTGTCTAATTTTCTCTCCTATGTGCATGTAATGGTGCCACTCTAGTTCAAGGGTTGTGTCTGGTACTGCAGATCAACTCTTTGCACTTAGCAAAAATCAGATTGGGCCATTTTGGTTCTGCCTCTCAAGACAAAAGTGCCTAGTGTTTGCTTCCTGTTTCTTTCCTTTTCCATGAATCTTTCTGATCACTTATGTCTGGGTTCACTCTCTCCAAGGACTCTATGTCAGCCATATAGTCTGCCTCTATTGTATGTATTTGAGACTTAACTGTGATATATAGCTATATGTATTTAACCTAATATTTCTGAACCTCAGCATAGTCTTCCTAACTACTGTAAATGAAAAAAATAAAAAATAATTATCTAATGATCTGTTCACATCTGTTTTATGGTTTCCATGCCAGATCTGTCACATGGCAGACAATAGCACCCAACAGACACCCCCTTCTCCCCCGGGTCCATTGGCTTCCACCATAGCTTTGCAAGAAAAATAATTTAACAGTCAGAGCTATTTTGCCCGTCAAATGTGATAGAATTTGCAAAGGTGGCTCCTAATTGAGCCTGCAATATAGATGTGAACAGAGTCTTAGATGTTGCCGAACTTGGCTCATCAATAAAGCATGTCAGCTGTGAACTTAACATATTAGTCTTGGGCCACAGTGTACTTGTGTTTATTCCTCAATGAAAAATATATGTGGGTGAATAGTAAATTTACAGGATCATGACTTTAATTTAACTAATTATCTTGTTTTCATATTTCAAGAATGTGCTTAGAATTAGCAATCCGGTTAAAAAAAAAAAATCTAAAAGCCACTCAATGTGGCGATCAACATGCCGCAGCACTGTCAGAAGAGCATAAAAAATAGATTTCCTCTGAAATAACTGTTAAGAAACAGCTTGTTTAATGCAGAACATCTGCCTCTATGAGATCTCTTTGTGAAGTTTGGTGTTTATGATTTTAGAGACCTAGCATTTTAAATAATAATGCCTCATTCGCATAATTACGTGCAGAAAAAAAGTTAGGCCGGCTAAATTATAACCATTAGGAAGAATATGGCAGAAGGAAATAACAGCTTTTATATGATTAAAAGAACGTTCCTTCACCCCTGCTTCCAGGACGCATGGTAATGTAATGAATGGTGTAAAAACGTTCATTGTTTGTCAGAAATTTTAAGCCCTTGATGAACTCGAATAACGATTCTTTGCTTGGTTACTAAACATGTAGTATATTTTGAGAGGACATTCAAGCTTTTCATTATACTACTCCTCAACTATCATCTAACCCATGCATATTTAGCAATTTTCACTCTAATGTCCTATACCAAATATGCAGTGTACTACAGAACTTTGGTCATATAAAGGCAGGGTTTGACTGGGGTTCTTTGGGCCCACCAGAGAACATTATTCTTGGAGAAAAAACCCCACATCATCAATAAAGTCTAAAAGATTTTGATTCAAAGAAATTGACCCTAGTGGCAATTTATTGTCTTCAATGCAGCTCCATTTCTTTTTCCTTTCAGAGCCAGAGAGCAAGGACAGATCCCTTGGTACTCTAATGGGCCAGTCCAATGCTGCATAAAGGTCTGTTCTCATCCATCATACAATGGACACTATTGATGCACAATAGTTACCATTGACCTATAATGAAGTCCATTTCTGCAGATTTGCTCATTGGAATAATGGGAAAAATAGCACCACATTCTGCATTTGAGTCTTTTACAGAACCTACTGTTACATTCAGCAGATTTTTAATTGTTGTGTCCTCTTCTCTTTGCAAGTTGATTTTGGGGCAATTGCAGAGTGAATTGGTTCATAAAAATTGATTTGTCTCACCAAGCAGAGTTCTGCAACTGTGACGAGGTGTCCCCAAAGTTGAAGACGGTCACCGTGTCAGAGGGCACTGCTGCTCTGAGTCGTAGTGCAAATGCAGAGGCTCTTATTTTATTTACGGTGCAGCGACTGTTCATGCGCCAGACATTGAAGCAGTAACTGGATCAAAATTGACCCTGTCTAAGGAAGGATAATAGTCTAAGAGAGTATTATTGGCCAACGTGGCAGTAGAATAACTAATCGAAGCAGTGGCACAGGAGCAAGACTGTCAAGGCTGGCCAAGCTGCAGAGGGAGTGTACTGATCCTGTCACAGGTGCAGAACTTTGCTTGATGATACAAACCAATTTTTATAAATCGATTTATTCATCTCCAGGTAGTTGCTACACAACTGTCTCAGAGCGTATCTATTATTGTGGATTATTTGGTCTCTAATGCAGACAATGCAAATTTAGCAAGGAGTTCCTGATTTGAGAGCCTCTCTAAGCAGCCACCTGGATACTAATAATATCTCCAGTACTTCTATATATCCAGGAAGTCAATAGGGCTAAATTGTGTAACAATGGGGTATTTGTAGGAAATATATTACAAAGCATATATCAATAGTGGCAGGCAGCAAATATACAAAAGCAAATGTCACAATAGACAACAGTAACTGAACGATGATAAAAGCAGATGAATTAGATGGTAGTCTGGAAATGGAGCAGACCGAAAGTGGTGATGGCATACAGATTGAGAGCATATGAATGACAGCAAGCAGAAATAAGGACACTAACAGAAACTGATCTTAATAAACAATATTAACCCAATAAGACAAAAGAAGACAAATCAGAAACCAAACTCAGCATTTAGGCAATAAACAGAAAACACAGAAGAACAGAAAACTTCAATGCTGTCAACAATGAAAGTCAGAAGGACTACAGATCCCAAGCTACACTGACACAACACAAATAGATTAGAACAGGATACTAAGAATGGAAGGAAGTATTTTAGAGTAAATTCACAGAGCTTGCATAAATTTGATTTGCCGCAAAGCAGAATTTCCTTGCGCTTCACGGTAGTGAATCTATTTAAACTGAAATAGTGTTGAAAACAAAAAAATAATCTATTTGCTCGCAACGGGCCAACTGTTGCAATCTTGCTTGAAGATGTCGGGCGAAATCCCGTGCACGGTAACGTCACCTCGGGATTTCGTGTCAGACCTTCAAGCAAAGAGAGGTGCTTCGTGATAAAGTAATTAATCAGGAAACATATTTTTTTGTAAAATTCAGCGAAGCAGCCAAAATAAATTGTTTAATACTTCGCTCATCACTAATTGTCACCATGTTCAGAGTAGAAACCAAAAATAGTTCAAGAAAGGCTATACTATCGGGAACTCCTTCCAAAACATATTTGGCCTGCATTAGAGACAATCTGATCCACAGTAATGGATCAGCTGTGAGGCCGTTGCAGAGAAACTACCCCAAACCAACTAATAAACCAACTAAAGCGCAGAGGACGCAGCAGGTAAAAACCTTCTGGACATAACATCTTCAAGGAAAATGTTTTTTGAGCCTTAAACACATTACTAGTATTGCATATTTTTCAGTACAGGAGGCTGTAGACACAGATTGGCACTTAAGCCTCCACCTGTCAAGTAAGCCATATTTTAAGAAGTGTAAGATTTTAAAATGTTTTATATATAGTAGAGCATGGCAGTGCATTTCAGACTAAATCTAGTGCTCTTCACCTCAGTGGTCTCCAACCTGTAGCTATCCAATGAATTTTAAAACTACAATTAACTGCATGTTGAGATTTGTAGATTTGCAACAGCTGGAAAGCCACAGGTATTGATACATACTGCTCAGTATATTCAGATATATTTCCCCTTCACTGGACGTCCTTTCTCGAAGGACCACAGAGTAGAGATGTCGCAAACATAAAATTTTCAGTTCGCAAACGGCGAATGCGAACTTCCGCGAATGTTCGCGAACGGGCGAACCGGGCGAACCGCCATAGACTTCAATAGACAGGTGAATTTTAAAACCCACAGGGACTCTTTCTGGCCACAATAGTGATGGAAAAGTTGTTTCAAGGGGACTAACACCTGGACTGTGGCATGCCGGAGGGGGATCCATGGCAAAACTCCCATGGAAAATGACGTAATTGATGCAGAGTGTGGTAAGTTGAATTTGCAATGCTATTAATATAACCTGCATTAATCGCATTGCGAATTCAACTTAGATCTGAATTCCTAATGGTTGTATTGCTAGAATTGACGAATATAACGAATATAGCACTATATTCTCAATCTTCGTTATATTCTACCAATACAACCATTAGGAACCCAGCTCTAAGTTGAATTCGCAATGCGATTAATATAACCTGTCAAATTTGTGACACTGCAGCTTCAGAATGAATCTAAGATGGATGCTGTCCTTGCTTTTTGATAGGAGGTGGGAGGGTCTGGGAGGGAGGGTATGCTGATTGGCTGGAATGTGTCTGCTGACTGTGAGGCGAACGCGAACAAGCTATGTTCGCCGGGAACTGTTCGCCGGCGAATAGTTCGGGACATCACTACCACAGAGTAACCATCATCATTTTTCTTAATGAAGTAATTTTATTTAGAAGGGTCCATTGTAGTGAACAACTTTAATTTGCAGTCAAATCCACCAGAAAGTGCTAAATTCTCGTGCAGTGCCACCACGGGAATGATCAAACATTACAAGTCAGTAGCCTATCTACCTAGTATGCATGTACACGATTCTCCAAAGTGAGAGATGCTTTTTGGTGTGACATTCCATTATTGCTAATAGATGAGGGTCCCTACATATGTAGAAGAGTTAACAGTCACACTTGGTAAGTTATCACATCTAGTTAATGAGTTATGACTGTGATTGTTAACTCTGCTACATCTGTATTTTTATAAGATTTCCCTAAAGCAGTTTTTTAATAGGGAAGAATGGTTAAAAAATAAAATATAATCAATACTTATCCCTCGCTTATGTCATTCCAATGCTGATCCAGTCTCCACTGCTCTCCACTTCTCAGACTCAATACCCAGGAAATGGCTTGGGCTGCTTCAATCACTAGCTGAGGCAAGTAGCCCCTATAGCCAGTGATTGGATGAGTAGGCAATCCAAATCCTTTCTTGTGTGGCAAATCGGGAACCAGGAAGTGGACAGCAGCCGAAACCAGAACAGTATCAGAATGTTGGCTGCAGAGAATCGGTGAGGGTGAATATTGTTTTTTTTTTTTTGTTTTAAATCTATTCTGCCCTGTAAAAAAAATCCCCTGGAAAACTCTATTATGATTACTAGGGGTTGGAAGTCCATAAAGGCGCCAACTGAAAGTAGTAACATGCATCAATGTGTTCCTTGTGTAGAGCTGTGAAAAACATTCCTATACAAAATATATGTAATGTATAGTGTTGATCGAGCCCCAAAGTGCTCGTGTGCTCGAGTAGAACACGATGCTTGGGTGTTCTTCCAAGCACCCGAGCACAATGGAATTGGGGACACCCCAGTGTATTTAAATCTAATTTAACCTATATTTCAGAAGTTTGTATTAGTGGCAAGGCACTTAACCACTAAGCTATAATAGCTGCACAGCCAGTTACTTAAAAAAATAAAATAAAAATGAGACTTCTACTGTACTGTACTTCTACTGAGACCTATACAGTAGAAGTCTCATATTATAATTTTTTTTGTGACTGGCAATGCAGCTATATAGTGTAGTGGTTAAAGTTCTGGGCTGTGATACAAATTCTGTCACAAGCTTTTTCAAAAATAGAGGCTAAACTAAATATATGTTTTTAGCCATAATATATTTACACATATAATTCTATATTTAGAATATATAATATATTATAATATATGTGAATATATTATGGCTAAAACATCAGTAGTAGTTTACCACATAGTATGCATTCATATATAGCATAAGTATGATTTTTATATATATATATATATATATATATATATATATAGTCCAAAAAATAGAGCAGCACTCCAGGATAATGTGGAAAATAGTGGTTTATTCACCCATTGGTGACGCAATGTTTCGGCTCCAACATGAAGCCTTTCTCAAGCCTCCATGTTGGAGCCAAAACATTGCATCACCAATGGGTGAATAAACCACTATTTTCTACATTATCCTGGAGTGCTGCTCTATTTTTTGGACTGGATTTTTGGGTAAGCTTGCCCCTACAGTATTGTTTATAGGATGTTTTTTTTTGCAATTCCACATTTATTTAGTGCCATACATTTTTCACAATTACTAAAAAAATATATAAATCTAATTTAACCTTTATTTCTGAAAAAGTTTGTGTTGGGATTTGAACTCTCAGCTTCGGCATCATAGCCCAGAACTTTAACCACTACACTATATAGCTGCATAGCCAGTAATAAAAAAATATCTAAAAATAAAAAAAATATATGAGACTTCTACTGTATAGGTCTTAGTAGAAGTACAGTACAGTAGAAGTCTAATTTTTATTTATTTATTTATTTATTTACTGCGATGCAGCTATTGTAGCTGAGTGGTTAAGTGCTTTGCCTCTTATACAGAAGGTTGTGAGTTCGAATCCCAGCAGAAACTTTTATGAAATAGAGGCTAAATTAGATTTAAAAACACTGGGGTGTCCCCAATCACTGACTCCATATATAAACATCAGAGCAGGGACTCTTAAGCCCTCACTGTACAGCGATCTTCTGCATAGAAATAGAGGCTAAATTATATTTAAATACACTGACTCAAGCACACGCGGTGTTCGTCCGAGCATGCTCGGTCAACACTAGTAATGTACATTCCCCATCAATAGCAATAGCACAATACATGAAAATACTGTATAAATAAGGGTTCTTACGCATGTCTTTTTTGTTTCTTTGACAGGGACAGAAGAGTTTACCAGAAGACATGTGGAGGCTTTATGTTTGGAAATAAGAATTGCATGAAGGTTTATTTATATCTCATAGACAGAGATCAGTGGGGGCAATGGAAAAACCACTCAGGTAAAAAAATGTACAGATTTAAGGTCATCTCAAAGACTAACTCTATTATTTAGTCTTAGCCTTTAGTTGCAATAAAAAGATAGACTTTTATAATGCAATTCTCTTCTGGTCTACAGTATTATATCTTTTACTTTGAAGTGTGTTTTCTTCAGTGAATGAAAAAGAAGGAAATAACCCAGAAATCAATTTATTTTCACTATACAAGTTCGATATTCAACACAGTGAATTCCTGACAGGTGCATGCATCTGTCATAAGCTTGTCACATTATGCATCTCCTGTAAGCTTGATCATCTTCTTTAAGTTTTACATGTTTTAAAAGCATCTCTTAAGCTTAAGATGTTATATGAGCATGGCTATTAACCTTGTCATCTAGCATGAGGATCCTCCATAAGCTTAAAGGGGTTGGCCACTCTTTAAATACTCTCCACTACAGTGTGGCAGGCAGGGAAAAAATGAAGTCCCTAATATACTTCATTAAACACACCTGCCTGCTTTTCTTTCAGTTATAAGACACTCCAACTTAGTCCTGCTCTACCTTGCAGCTGAGTTCGTCCATGGCTGCATGCGATATGGAGGAGCTTGAGAGGAAGCTCGTCCATGCACATGTGCAGTCTGCTCCTGTCAGTGGTCGGCTCCCTGCTGCCCGCTCCAAGTGTGACAGGAATCAGCTGCTTGTTCCCTCTCTACAAACAGCTGATTCCTGTCAGAAGCTGGCTGTGATAAAAAAACCTTCAGAATCCTTACTGCAGAAGCTACTTAGTCAATCCCCATCCCCCCCTGCACTACCACCACACAGCTGATCCGCTAAGCCACGCCCACCCGTTCCATTAGGCCATGCCCCTTGCAACCAACAGGGAAAGCAGGACATCTAGCCACGAACTATGATTTGTGTGTGTGTATATATATATATACCTTTACCTTGGAAATGCTGCCTGATTTTTGGATTATATATATATGCAACCATCGCGTCCACATGGGTGAATAATCTTTTTTCTATTTTCATCTAATGAGAGTGCTATTGTTTTGCTTTATATATATATGTTGACGAGCACAAGGCTGGAGATCATTATGTCAGGCTGATTGGGTTAAAATGGCAGACTTGACATGTTAAAAGGAGGGTGATGCTTGACATCATTGTTCTTCCATTGTTAACCATGGTGACCTGCAAAGAAACGCGTGCAGACATCATTGCGCTGCATAAAAATGGCTTCACAGGCAAGGATATTGTGGCTACTAAGATTGCACCTCAATCAACAATTTATAGGATCATCAAGAACTTCAAGGAAAGAGGTTCAATTCTTGTTAAGAAGGCTTCAGTGCATCCAAGAAAGTCCAGCAAGTGCCAGGATCGTCTCCTAAAGAGGATTCAGCTGCGGGATCGGAGTGCCACCAGTGCAGAGCTTGCTCAGAAATGGCAGCAGGCAGGTGTGAGCGCATCTGCACGCACAGTGAGGCGAAGACTTTTGGAAGATGGCCTGGTGTCAAGAAGGGCAGCAAAGAAGCCACTTCTCTCAAAAAAAACATCAGGGACAGATTGATCTTTTGCAGAAAGTATGGTGAATGGACTGCTGAGGACTGGGGCAAAGTCATATTCTCCGATGAAGCCTCTTTCCGATTGTTTGGGGCATCTGGAAAAAGGCTTGTCCGGAAAAGAAAAGGTGAGCGCTAACATCCTACCATCAGTCCTGTGTTATGCCAACAGTAAAGCATCCTGAGACCATTCATGTGTGGGGTTGCTTCTCATCCAAGGGAGTGGGCTCACTCACAATTTTGCCCAAAAACACAGCCATGAATAAAGAATGGTACCAAAACACCCTCCAACAGCAACTTCTTCCAACAATCCAACAACAGTTTGGTGAAGAACAATGCATTTTCCAGCACGATGGAGCACCGTGCCATAAGGAAAAAGTGATAACTAAGTGGCTCGGGGACCAAAACATTGACATTTTGCGTCCATGGCCTGGAAACTCCCCAGATCTTAATCCCATGGAGAACTTGTGGTCAATCCTCAAGAGGTGGGAGGACAAACAAAAACCCACTAATTCTGGCAAACTCCAAGAAGTGATTATGAAAGTTTTGCCCTAATGCATTCTAAATGGAAAAGGATCCCCTCAGAATGCATCAGTTTGAATCCGTTCAGTCTCCATTCCGCTTTGGAGGCGGACACCAAAACGCTACCTGCAGTGTTTTGGTGTCCACCTGATGAAACTGAGCCAAACGGATCAGTTTTCTCTGGCACAATAGAAAACGGATCCGTCCCCCATTCACTTTCAATGGTGTTCAAGATGGATCCGTTATGGTAATAGAAGACCTAATACAAATGGATCCGTTTATGACGGATGCATGCGGTTATATTATGGTAACAGAATCGTTTTTGCAGATCCATGACGGATCCGCAAAAAACACAAGTGTGAAGGTAGCCTTGGGCACGTAGTGTCCCTCTTCCTTCTATTCTAAAGTTGGGAGGTATGCTAAAGCACTGATGAAATGACACCTAATGTGCTGTTGTCACTATGGCATCACAAGTAGGCAGAGATGTCATGTGACTGCTCCCCTGGAGATGCTTTGCTGTGATGCATGCTGGGATTTTTACTTTCACTTTGCAGCTGCTCCACCCACACAGCCTCTCATTAATGGGAGCATGCTATGCTGAATGCAGTAGAAAAATGATATATATACGGTATATCTGTCATGATACAAATTCCTCTTGGCTTTAGTTATTGTCTGGGGCACTTTATTTGTTTTTATACTTATGGTGGCCAACCCCTTTAAAGGTGTTTTCCACCTTTGGCAGCCTTTCTGGATGCCCACCCCTTTTACCAGACCAGCGGATGGAAGCAAACACACTTTACCTGATCCCTGCTGCTGGGTTCTGGCTCCTTCAGTCCACCGCTGCAGTCTTATTGCTCTGGTCTATGCTTGTCAACTTCTTGACTGGCTGCAGCGGTGACGTATCCACCAAGTGGCAGTTCACATTTTGGTTTAGTGGTTCCTTGGCTGCCTTCTGAGGTCTTCTGGTCCCTACCCTGTAAACTTTCTTATAGACAGGGCCACATCCCCTGCTGCTGCCAGTCACTGGCCTCAGCAGTTATGAGTCCTAAAGTGGCACATAACCTAGCAAAGATTGTGACACTTCGGGAAAGGTCCCAACTAAGGTCACTCATTGCCTGCAGTGGTGCATGTGACCACATCAGTCCAGAAGATTACAGGACAGGAAATGGAAGACCAGTGAAGGGAATCCGTGACCCAGAGAGTCAAAAAGGAGCGATGGGGAACAAGTAAGCCTGATTTTTTTCAACAAGTGCAACAGGTATAGGTTGACAGTTTAATTCAAGACAATTGAGTTAATGGTGTGTGTGTGTGTGTGGGGGGGGGGGGGGGTCAGGATACACCTTTTGGAGGACCTCGTCTGCCTTGCATTACACAGACAACACTTTGATTTGTAATGCTTAGTTTCTACAGTGGAGGCACAGCAGGAAAATTGAACCCCTGTTGTCAGGTTTTTCACTCAAATAGACTTTAAAAGTTGGGGGTACCAGCAGGTGGACAATTTGATCAGTTTATTGTCGAGACCGTTTCAATAAATAGAGATTATCCAAAGTGGAGAACCATTGAAAAGCAGTCTGTGTATCTGTACTGACTGAATTAAACATTTACTGTAAAAATATGTTAGAGAATTTTGGCATAGCATAGAAATTCAGCAGAAGGGGAATTTTTAAAATGTGTGAGTCTGTTTTTTGGCACAGTGTGGTATATAAAATTTCTCCAAGCGAATCTATTACATTATTTAGAGCTATCTACGCTATTAGGTCTAGAAGAACCAATGCAACTCCAAAGAGTTAAAAATATAAACAGTTCTGCTTCATCTGTAAATCTTGTTACTCACTTATTAAGTTCTTGTAATTTTATTGCCTATTCTATTACTACACTCAGACATGTTACTTTAAGGAAGTCTGCATTGTCAACTTCTATTGCATGCTGTTAGATGAAACACCTCTGAGCCAAAATGCCTTACAATAAATATGATTGATATTAATTAGATTGTGAGCATTTCACTGGGACCTGGAAGAAAGCAGGGTTGCAAGTCACAAGTTACTTCAGCCAACTGAAATTCAACGAACCTTATAGTTAGATTTTAGAAAGAAAAAAACAATTAAATGATAGGGACTGCTCAATGGAATCAAATGCGGAGGAAAAAACTAACTTGAAAAATAAAGGCAATGATAAAGATCAGTATCATGGGGAAAGTCAAGGAATACGTTGAACAGAGAGAGAAGAAGTTTTATGGAATTCAATCAAAACACGGAGCGGTCCCTATTTGATCCACAGAAAACTCATTATTGAACTTAGCAAACAGAGTTTACAAGTTGAAGAAAATGGACAACCGGGGTTCTAATCTACCAGAGAATCCAATTAATGTGTGGCCCTGTACTAGTCAGGAGAGTTTTTACCTGGCACTAATCTACTATAGATAGAAAAGGTGCAACCAAAGCATATAGCCTGTCGATAGTTAAAGAAAAAGAAAACAATGGTAAATCATATGAAAGGTTGACTTTCAATTTCTTTCTGTTATTTAATTATATTGATTGGTAATATTGCCCATTGAACCATGAAACGCGAAAGCAGTTCACATATGATGTATTAAATGTCAGTAAAGAATAAATCTTGAAGCAGTTCCTTGGTCTCATTGGTTTTCTTTATGGATGATGTGAAGTTTGATTACTATAAAGTAAATATATTATAGTCATGGGAAATCCTTGCTGAAGGAACAACTGTGTGCATTAATGTGATAAAAAGATATGTGTATATTACAGCCTAAAATGAGAAAACTTAAAGGGGAGCTTCTGGCTTACCAAAAATCTTTTCAAATACTCTATGAAGGTTTTCTGGAGTGTTGCTCATTCAGTACCCTCATCTATTACACAGAAAAAGTCCTGGCACATCATGTGATCAGTTTATCATTAAGGGACCCTTCTAACAATAAAAGATTGTTTAAAAAGGGCAACTCCTTTAAGAGTTTAGTAAAGTTAAATATGAACAAACTATAATGAACTTATTAGTCTAAATTGTTGACTACAATGAACAGATATACTATGGTACTCTCTTTTACATCGACCAACTGACCAGGCAGTTATTGGGAATAGACCATTCAGTCCTAATACTTGCAGAGAATGAGAGCTGCATTTCCATGCAGTAATCACCTCCACTGTAAAGGAATGAGTGATTCATTGTTTCTGGGCAGCAGATCCTTGTTTATACAGGGCGATCTGCTGTCCATAAACGATCATTCTTGTTGCTGGACCAACAATTTCTTCACCCAATGAACAAGCATTTACTTTGTTCATTAGGTGATCAGTGGCACATTTACAATGGCCAGTTACTGGGAATGAGCATTCATACAAATATTTGTTCCTGATAAATATTGGTCCCATAATCAGCCAGTATTAAAAGTCCTTTAGAATTGATGATCTCTACTAGTGTTGGGCGAGCATGCTTGGCCGAACACCAGTTTGGCTCATGCATCGCTATGCTCGGCTGAATATCTAATTTTGCCTCTATTTATGAAAATTTTCTGTCGGAATTAAAACTCACAACCTTCTACATTACAGCAAAGAATATTAACCATTACACTATAGAGCTGCATGGCCATGGCCAGTTGCTAAAAAAAAACTAGTAGTAAATATTCCTATATAGCAGAAGTCTCATTTTTTATAAAAATGTTTAAGTAACTGGCCATATAGCTCTATAGTGTAGTGGTTAACATTCTGGGCTGTAATGTAGAAGGTTGCGAGTTTGAATTTCAAGAAGATTGGATAATATTTAAGGGTTGCACACATTGATCACTTTTAATACTACTTTCACTCCTGTACCTAGGAGGTTGGTCTAAATGACTTCAGTTTCAGGATCCCAAGGGCTCTGCATCAACCAAGGTGGATGGCAAAGGCAATATATGCACTTAAAATTGTCCTCTTTGCTAAACAGTTGAATATTCCTCAAAGAGAATTGAAAGGAATGAAATGGGTTGCACATTTTGTCAGCCTCCTATAAGTTTGTTTTTTGCATGAGGCAATTGTAAGTCGATGGGCTCCAAAGAATGATTTGGATATGCTACAGCTTCTGAGCACTTACCCAGATGCAGACATAAAAAAGTGCTCTCACAGTTGCT
Organism: Bufo bufo; assembly: GCF_905171765.1. Classification (NCBI taxonomy): domain Eukaryota; kingdom Metazoa; phylum Chordata; class Amphibia; order Anura; family Bufonidae; genus Bufo; species Bufo bufo. Next base: position 560,454,081 of record NC_053392.1, on the reverse strand, counting down.
GAGAGACACCTTTGGTATCTGTCAGAAACAAACATAGGATTGGCTTTTTTGGACGAATGTATTACTCAAGCTGTTAAGGAAAATATGACAACAAATTTAGAAACCAAACCTGCAAAGAAAAAGGAAATGAAACTATTAGAGGGTAAAAACCTAGTTTTTGAAGAAAAAAACCTGAGCCATTTTGATACTAATAAAACTAAAACGTTCTTTGAATTGTTTGGGATCCACAACTTGACAGAATTCTGCAGTGATTCTCTAAGAAGCCATGTGAACACTCTTAAGGTGGTCAATGATACCGCAGAAAGAGGAATTGCTCTGATAAAAAAGTTTAACGAATCGGTCAGGGACGAACAACAAAATCAATTCTTGTTGAGGGTAGTCGAGCATCACAGAAAAGTCATCACCAAGCTAGCAAAAGAAGGGATTGCATCGTTCAAAGTTGATTAATATAACACATGTTTTGCCTAACATACTACCTATTAATCTTAGTGTCTAGTTTAAATATTATTTTAAGTTTGTGATTCCTAGTTTTCCCAATAAAAGTAATTAACATTGAAAAATTATATTTTTTTGCCTACTTTTACAAAACTGCAACCTCTACATATTATCCAATCTTCTTGAAATTTGACATATATATCATATACATCACTGAGACTCGAGGCAAAAGCAAAGTCTGCAAAAATGTTACATTTTCTTTTTTTTCCATTACAAAATGAAACACCCTTTTATATACAGGTAAAACTCGAAAAATTTGAATATCGTGCAAAAGTCCATTTATTTTAGTAATTCAAATTAAAAGGAATTGCATTAATGCAGCTTACAATTCTAATTTTGTGAAAAGGTTCAATATTCTAGGCTCCAAGTGTCACACTCTGGTCAGCTAATTAATCCATACCTCCTGAGCAAAGGGTACCTCAAAATTGTGACTTTGGAGTTTCATAAGCTGTAAGCCATAATCATCCAAATTATAACAAATAAAGACTTGAAATATCTCACTTTGCATGTAATGAGTCTATCTCATATGTTAGTTTCACCTTTTAAGTTGCAGTACTGAAATAAATGAACTTTGCACAATATTCTAATTTTTCGAGTTTCACCTGTATAGAAATATATATATATATATATATATATATACATATATATATATATATATATATATATATATAATCATACTTCTGATACATATGAATGCATAATATTTGAGAAACTAACTACTACTGATGTCTTAGCTATAATATATTTACATATATTATAATGTATTATATTTTCTAAATATATAATATATGTAAATATATTATGGCTAAAAACTTTTATATATGGGAGAGGGAGAGCATACTGACTCCATGCAGATGTTGTCCTTGGTCGGATTCGAACCTAGGACCCCAGCGCTGCAAGGCAGCAGTGCTAACTACCATAATAATTACCAGAAATAATGTAATTTAAAGTATTTTCATGCATTCTACCCAAATAATTTTAAAATACATTATTTTTTTTTAAAGGGAACCTGTCACCATGATTTTTTGCATAGAGCTGAGGACATGGGTTGCTAGATGGCCGCCAGCACATCCGCAATATCCAGCCCCCATACCTCTGTGTGCTTTTATTGTGTAAAAAAAAAAAGATTTGATACATATGCAAATTAACCTGAGATGAGTCCTGTCCCTGAGATGAGTCAGGGACAGGACTCATCTCAGGTTAATTTGCATATGTATCAAATAATTTTTTTCTTACACAATAAAAGCACACAGAGCTATGGGGATTGGATATTGCGGATGTGCTAGCGGCCATCTAGCAACCCGTGTCCTCAGCTCTATACCCAAAATCCCGGTGACAGGTTCCCTTTAACAAAAATAATGTATTTTTAAATTATTTATTTGGGTAGAATGCATGAAAATACTTGAAATTACATTATTTCTTTGGTAGTTAGCACTGCTGCCTTGCAGCGCTGGGGTCCTAGGTTTGAATCCGACCAAGGACATCTGCATGGAGTCAGTATGCTCTCCCTGTGTTTGCGTGGGTTTCCTCAGGGTACTCTGGTTTCCTCCCACACTTCAAAGGCATACTGATAGGGAACTTAGATTTTGAGCCCCATTGGGAACAGTGTGATGCTAGTGGCTGTAAAGCGCTGTGGAATATAGTAGCGCTATATAAGTGTGTAAAATAAATAAAGTGCTGTATATTTCACTTCAGTTGCCATGGAAATACCATATGTCTGAATGCACTTAAATTTTTTAATATGCTACATGACGAAGATAAAAGTTGTGTAAAACTGTATTTCCATAATAAGGTCATACTATCTATAAAAATGCTAAATATAAATGTTATATGTTAGAATAACTGAATATGATTTTATTTTGGTATATACCCTAAAAGGTCTCTGCACTCTGTAGTGCCCTCTATACTCTACTCTAAGTCTTTGGCCACTTAGGCTTTACCCGTTTTAACAATTGCTTCTGCATATTACTGGGCTGTACAACAGAAGTTGGCAAGACCACACCCCTTCTCTGACATCACTCAGTGTTCACCAGCTGCACCAAACATATTTCCTGCTAGTTACTATTTCTTTTAAAGGGGATCTGTCAGCAGATTTGTACCTATGAAATTGGCTGACCTGTTACATGTGCGCTGAAGGCAGCTGTGTTGGTCCCATGTTCATATGTGCCCGGATTGCCAAGAAAAATCATGAGAGCAGAGCCTCTAGGTGGCAACGCCCCGTTTGTTAAAACATAATTTTTATTGCAATGTGGTACATATGAACATGGGACTAACGCAGATGCCTTCAGCTGCCAAGCGCACATGTAACAGGTCAGCCAGTGTCATAGGTATAAATCTGCTGACAGATGCCTTTTAAGAAATGTGACCTTTTGGTGAAATTACCATATAACTATTTTATGAACCCAAATATTAAAGTCTGTGTCCAAATTACAATATTTGAAAGCTAAATATTTGGATTTTTTTAACTTATTAAAATGAATCTTGATTTAATATTTGTCGGTAAAACCAATTGCATTGCTAAGAGGTTAGGACAAAACTATACACAAAAGATGGCATGGTAGAAAATAAAAACAACATTTCAGACACATGAGAAATAAATTTATTTTTGTAAATGAAGGGAAAAATCCCAGCAAATAAAATGGAAACATAAAAGCAATGATGTATGAGAATAACATGTATAAATGATAATGTAAAAACTTAACAATAAAAACCACAATATAAACAATAATATCATGATAAATGATATGATAAATAACAAAAAAAAAAAAAGAAGGAGAAAACACCTTACAGTAAAATTCTACATATTGGCACAATAAGTGAACATAAATATTTCAATCAATGGACATAAATGATGGTGAATCAAAAATTTGCAACAAAAAGAAAAACCTCATGAGAATTGCCCTTTATCAAAGGATGATTGAATATAGTACATATAAAGTGGATATTACAATTGCTAAACAAATTGACTGTCTCACACTAATGGACGAATTACCATTTTCAGAGGTAGTGTGATTAAAATAGTAGATAGATGTACCTTCACATCCTCTTTCTATTTGCCCGTTACACAAAAGAGCATCTGAGATCAAGTCTGGAAGACGTCCATTTAGATCAACAGAAGCGAGGCAGCCCTGGAATCCTTCCTTGGCGTGGACGAGCTTTGGCAATGTTTTGTACGTTTCTTTGGCAACACCTCCTATGTATAGGTCACCTTGCAGGAAAAAAAGGAAAATATTCATAAAGGGACAAAAAATGATCAATTATAATGCATTCTTAAGTGATACTGTATAACCACAAAAATTGTTCCAAATTGACTATATTTTGTTAATATCTGTGTAACAAATATGAAGGATGTCCCCATTTCATGTCATTCAGTAATCTCTTCATGACTATAACAGCAATTAAGAAAAATATAATTATATAACAGTAGTTAAAAGGAACCTCTCACGTTAAACATGGTGTCTTATCTGTGGGTGGAATGTTATAGTGCAGGGAAAGTTGAGAACATTCAGTATATTGTTTTGTAAGGGAAAAATCATTGTAAAAACCAAAAACAACTAAGTTATAGACTTAAATCCCAGCCCATTCTAGGTTTATGAGTCCAGTAGGCGGATTCAATCTATGATTGGCAGCCTTTCCTGTATGAGCATACATAGTGGCAGCTGTCAATCACTGTCAGGGGCGGTTTGGCCATAGACCTTACAGGAAAAATACCTGGTGGACCGATGCCCAGGAAGCCACCTGAGTCCTCCTCATGGCCGGACAGTGGATGTTTTTGGGGATGTATTTTGTGCTGTTGGCAGCAGTATTTCGTGATGGACTGTGGTATTTGGTCTGTTAAGGGGTTGTATAATGTGCCACAATATGGTATTGCTGGCCCGCCTACATGTGTTGGCCCTGCCTTCCATCAATTCGGACCCAACTACAAAATGGGGTCTCTTTTAGTATTTTTTCCAGAGCCACTTAAAGTTTCCAGTCCACCCTCGATGGCTGCCCATTGGACACATAACTTCAGAGTGTGCAGAGGCTTCTCTCATAAAGCTAAACAGGATTTGTTCACATAAAATTGTACACCCCTTTAATATGTTTTCAAAATATTACCCACGTATGAACGGAAAAATATTTTCCTTTTGCATATGGTCATAAGGTGATATATATATATATATATATATATATATATACACTGCGTGCAGAATTATTAGGCAAATGAGTATTTTGACCACATCATCCTCTTTATGCATGTTGTCTTACTCCAAGCTGTATAGGCTCGAAAGCCTACTACCAATTAAGCATATTAGGTGATGTGCATCTCTGTAATGAGAAGGGGTGTGGTCTAATGACATCAACACCCTATATCAGGTGTGCATAATTATTAGGCAACTTCCTTTCCTTTGGCAAAATGGGTCAAAAGAAGGACTTGACAGGCTCAGAAAAGTCAAAAATAGTGAGATATCTTGCAGAGGGATGCAGCACTCTTAAAATTGCAAAGCTTCTGAAGCGTGATCATCGAACAATCAAGCGTTTCATTCAAAATAGTTAACAGGGTCGCAAGAAGCGTGTGGAAAAACCAAGGCGCAAAATAACTGCCCATGAACTGAGAAAAGTCAAGCGTGCAGCTGCCAAGATGCCACTTGCCACCAGTTTGGCCATATTTCAGAGCTGCAACATCACTGGAGTGCCCAAAAGCACAAGGTGTGCAATACTCAGAGACATGGCCAAGGTAAGAAAGGCTGAAAGACGACCACCACTGAACAAAACACACAAGACTGGGCCAAGAAATATCTCAAGACTGATTTTTCTAAGGTTTTATGGACTGATGAAATGAGAGTGAGTCTTGATGGGCCAGATGGATGGGCCCGCGGCTGGATTGGTAAAGGGCAGAGAGCTCCAGTCCGACTCAGACGCCAGCAAGGTGGAGGTGGAGTACTGGTTTGGGCTGGTATCATCAAAGATGAGCTTGTGGGGCCTTTTCGGGTTGAGGATGGAGTCAAGCTCAACTCCCAGTCCTACTGCCAGTTTCTGGAAGACACCTTCTTCAAGCAGTGGTACAGGAAGAAGTCTGCATCCTTCAAGAAAAACATGATTTTCATTCAGGACAATGCTCCATCACACGCGTCCAAGTACTCCACAGCGTGGCTGGCAAGAAAGGGTATAAAAGAAGAAAATCTAATGACATGGCCTCCTTGTTGACCTGATCTGAACCCCATTGAGAACCTGTGGTCCATCATCAAATGTGAGATTTACAAGGAGGGAAAACAGTACACCTCTCTGAACAGTGTCTGGGAGGCTGTCATTGCTGCTGCACGCAATGTTGATGGTGAACAGATCAAAACACTGACAGAATCCATGGATGGCAGGCTTTTGAGTGTCCTTGCAAAGAAAGGTGGCTATATTGGTCACTGATTTGTTTTTGTTTTGTTTTTGAATGTCAGAAATGTATATTTGTGAATGTTGAGATGTTATATTGGTTTCACTGGTAAAAATAAATAATTGAAATGGGTATATATTTGTTTTTTGTTAAGTTGCCTAATAATTATGCACAGTAATAGTCACCTGCACACACAGATATCCCCCTAAAATAGCTAAAACTAAAAACAAACTAAAAACTACTTCCAAAAATATTCAGCTTTGATATTAATGAGTTTTTTGGGTTCATTGAGAACATGGTTGTTGTTCAATAATAAAATTAATCCTCAAAAATACAACTTGCCTAATAATTCTGCACTCCCTGTATATATATATATATATATATATATATATATATATATGGTCTTAAAATTTAAATGTCAGTACAAGAAAAAAAACTGCGACCAGAAGTTATGACAAAAAAACAAACAGGTAAGTTACTAAAAGTTAAAATACAGTCATGAGAAGATCAATCGACCAAAGACTGATTGACTCCCAGATGTGATAAATGTTTTTCCTCCTGCAGAACCAGCAGCTGAGAAAGGTGAATCTCCTTCTAGCGAGGTTCTGAGGGTTATGTCTTTACCACACATAATCAAAAGGAGTCAGACAGATTTTGTAAGAAGCCAAATGTCAGGGTTAAAACATTATTTACTAGGCTCCAGGGAGGCAGGCTTGAAAGTTGACTCTGTAGTCCTATGCTTCCTTCTGCCCGGCTGTAAACTTACTGAAGTTAATATTGTTTATAAGCCATAGATAAAGGTTAAGTAACACACTAAAAACACATGAAAAAATGAAGAGAGACAACCACATGGAGCCAAAGAACGAAAATGAAATAGTGGGCATACTGTGCTGGGAAAAAAATGAAAAACTGGTTGCCTTCTTATGATGGTGGAAATCTGTCTTCACATACTGTACATTGCAATATACAGTGTTTTCTGTTCAATTTGTATACATTGAGATATGTAGAGAGATGCAACTGCAGTACCCCAGACGAGGGGACTGTTCATGTTAAATAATATTATGCAATGATATTTAATGCTCTTTTATAGGTTCATATCTTAATTGTAATATATCCAGCATAGCTTTTGAATGTATGAGATGGGGTTAATTACCCTGACACAGCCCCTGCAAGAGGTTGGGTGTGGATCTTGGATCCTCCCCTAGTTTGCAGTTTGCAGAAGAAGAAGTGAGAGGAAGCTCCATGTGTTCCACTCCTCACAGAACTGAACCAAAGATCCAGAGAGTCACCTTCACTGAGAATTATCTACTGAACAAGAAAGACCTCACCATTTCTCCAGTACTCCAAAAAGAGAGAAAGAAAGAGAAAGAAAAGAATCAAGAAGATCCAGAATTGGCATGGCTGGGCAAGCTATAGATGGTACTGTAGCAAGAGGGAGATTGCTGATACACCCTTCACACTTGGACATGGTCTGGCCAACCATATCTTTAACCCTGTATCCCGCAGCCCAAAATTACAGCCACCATTGCAAAAGTAATATTACCAGCCATAAATTCTGCAGAGAGAGACTGGGAAGATAAAGAAGAAAGAGTACTATAGTTCCCATCCTTACTCATATCCATACATTGCTATCTGAGAGGGTTTGCATTGTGATCAATTGTGTTTTGATACTGTTGGATGTACTACAGCTGCTACTCTGCACAAGAGAGATGTTTACTTCATGCCACTGGTCTGGTTACTGACTTCTACACCATATGCTGGCCATTGCATCCTAGACCTCCTGCCTTGCACCCAAACTAAGCCACAAGGGCACCCCAACTACCATCAGGCAGAAGCCCCAACATTAGCGTATGCCCCAAAGGAAAATAGGGTGCACCCTCCTAACACTGTCCTGACTCTAGGGAGCATAGGTGTGAGGAAAGCCACTGTGATTGACTGTTATAGCCAGAGTCACTACCACTCCAATACTCTGCTTCACTCCTCCTGAGCTTGCAGCACAACATTAAAGCGGTATCTTTATGTGTTTCATCCTCTTCAGGGTTTATTTGCACACAGTCTACGTTATAGTGGCGGCACAGTATACTTATAGCTGTTTGTCCCATTTAAGTGAATAGGAAAGGAAGCTGTAGACTGAAAAGAATATTCGACACCCAAACTACTCTGTATCCACAGACATACCAAAGGAGTGGTGAAAACCTTAATAACCTACAACTTTTTTTATATTAAATTTACGTAAAAATTAGTGTATAAATGATAAAATATAAATTATTTAATAGCATCATTCTACTAAATATATATATTTTTTTATAATTGTCTTCTATTAAAAATAGGAAGGATGAACAATTATTTTGCAGTTTTGTAAAGAAGGGGAAAAAAGTAAATAAAGCTGCTACAAAGAGACATATTACTATAGCAACAGCTGAGACAGCAGGTTTGAAATCACCAAAACTTTATTATATGCTTCAGCAGTCAGCGCTTGAATAAACAGTGCATGCCTATTTAGTGAGGTTCATAGATGACCTTCATCCGCTAAGCATGATACAGAGGCCAGTTATCCATACACTTGGAAAATCATCTCAAGGTCTATGATAATAAACAATGTAGCTTTATTACTTGTGTACAGTGACATGAAACACAGCTGGAAACCAGAATTATCAGCTAAATAATGCATTTGGTATAAACATGAACAGCCAGATTTGAAGGTGGAAATAATGTGGATGACTTTTCTGCATAGGTTGCCAAAATGCCAAAAAAGTAAAAATACAAAAATACAAAAATATATCTAAAAGTAGCTTTTGAGAACAAAAAAATCAACAACCCATAAAATATATATGTTAATTAATTAGAACAATTCATAGGATTTTAGAGGTACTTGATTATGGACTGTAAGTACATAACCCATATACCCCAGGGTAGACTGATTTTCTCCTAATCTATGTGCAAATACCATATTTTTGGGACTGTAAAATGCACCTATAATTGGAAGCATAAAAATAGGAAATACAATGTTCACTGTATATATTCTATGGGTGATCTAAAGTTGATATGGTACAGATAGAGTACAAAAGTCAATGCCTCATAACATTGCCAGGCACAGTGCCTCCTGACTATGCCAGCCATAGTACTACATCATATTGCGACAATGCCCCATTACTAAGAGACTGAATTAGTCTGTAACACACCTTCTAAATAATTACAATCTTAAGCTGCATCTCTGCATTTTCAAACTGGCTGCTGTGCATCAGCACAAGCCCTCCACGAGCTTAACAGGAAGTCAAGGCATGTACAGCTAATTTCCATGACAGCAGAAAAAAAAAAAAAGTATAAATAATGAGGGAAACCTAACGGATAATTATTAAATGTATATTTTCCACCATTTCTCACAAAGTCATAATTGTTAGATCACTGGGGTTCAACCACTAGGTCCCCTACCAAATGTTGCCTTCATTGGATAGGCACAATGCCCTCCATGAATGTGTTTTTGTATGTAAACATTATCATCAAGATCACCAGCATCAGGAGTGAATAGAAAGTTAGACTGTCCATAGACCTATAGAACATTATATTTATCTGTTACTGAAGAAGCCATTTAATCTTGTTGCAGATATAGTGATTTCAGTCACTACCCTTTAACACAAAACAAACTGCAATAAAATGCACAAAACTCCCATCTATTAATGAATTCCCAACCTTTTGGAAGTCTATGCAAAAAGAAAATAAATGTTCGTCTGCTATGAACAGAAGTGGATTTGCACCATTATTGATGCCAATTCCTGGAATAAATTATGATAAACCTGTTTGTTCTTGGGAGGACATGCCCATCTGTTAAACCTGTCAACTTCTCTTATTACTTTTAAAAAATGACAAAAGGGCAAAAAATCACTGGCCCATATTTACTAATCCTAAAGATGGGATAAGCTTAGACCGGCTCTCTAGACCTGCACCAGATTTATCACAGGGGCTCAGACTGGATGATAAATGGGGTGCAGGGATAGGCACTTTTATCTAACTCTATACCAACTATTATACCCACTTTGAGACAGATTTTTACACCAGACTGTCGCTCAATTGTGATGCAAAATGGCTCAACCTAGGCCCTTCCCCTTTCCCACAAACTCCACCTTTCTCAATAGCCCCACCCACTTGTGGAATGTGTCATAAAAAGTGTAGAAGTCCTAGATGCATCAAATTGCACCAATTTGTGCCACTTTTAAGACCAAATCTTTAAGCAGACACACTAGTAAATCTAGCCCACAATTTTCTGTGGCTTACATCAAAATTTGTCAATATATATATATATATATATAGCATTTCCCCTATTTATGTTGTATTTAGCCCATATGTATTTATAGCGAGGGAGACGACTATGGAAGATGTTCAGGGTGGGCCATTTATAGGGATACACCTTAATAAAATGGGAATGGTTGGTGATATTAACTTCCTGTTTGTTTCACATTAGTATATGTGAGGGGGGAAACTTTTCAAGATGGGTGGTGACCATGGCGGCCATTTTGAAGTCGGCCATTTTGAATCCAACTTTTGTTTTTTCAATAGGAAGAGGGTCATGTGACACATCAAACTTATTGGGAATTTCACAGGAAAAACAATGGTGTGCTTGGTTTTAACGTAACTTTATTCTTTCATGAGTTATTTACAAGTTTCTGACCACTTACAAAATGTGTTCAATGTGCTGCCCATTGTGTCGGATTGTAAATGCAACCCTCTTCTCCCACTCTTAACACACTGATAGCAACACCGCAGGAGAAATGCTAGCACATGCTTCCAGTATTCGTAGTTTCAGGTGCTGCACATCTCGTATCTTCACAGCATAGACAATTGCCTTCAGATGACCCCAAAGATAAAAGTCTAAGAGGGTCAGATCGGGAGACCTTGGGGGCCATTCAACTGGCCCACAACGACCAATCCACTTTCCAGGAAACTGTTCATCTAGGAATGCTCTGACCTGACACCCATAATGTGGTGGTGCACCATCTTGCTGGAAAAATTCAGGGAACGTGCCAGCTTCAGTGCATAAAGAGGGAAACACATCATCATGTAGCAATTTCACATATCCAGTGACCCCCTTAGACTTTTATCTTTGGGGTCATCTGAAGGCAATTGTCTATGCTGTGAAGATACGAGATGTGCAGCACCTGAAACTACGGATACTGGAATAATGGTAAATAACACATGGTAAATAACTCATGAAAGAATAAAACCGTTAATAAAACCAAGCACACCATTGTTTTTCTTGTGAAATTCCCAATAAGTTTGATGTGTCACATGACCCTCTTCCTATTGAAAAAACAAAAGTTGGATTCAAAATGGCCGACTTCAAAATGTCCGCCATGGTCACCACCCATCTTGAAAAGTTTCCCCCCTCACATATACTAATGTGCCACAAACAGGAAGTTAATATCACCAATCATTCCCATTTTATTAAGGTGTATCCATATAAATGGCCCACCCTGTATAATTAAAAGGCTCTAACTTTGCAAAAAACTTTTTATATGTAACACAGACATATCAAAGTTTAGATCAGTGGGGGTCCCTATAATGAAGGGGCAATCAGACCACCACTGATCTAAACTTTTGATGTGTCTGTGTGACACATCAAAAGTTTTTTTAAAAGATAGAGCCTTTTAATTATACATCTTCTACAGTCGTCACCCTCGCCATAAATTTTGCTTATTGGTGTTAGACTTTATTTTCTAAACTTAGTAAAGTGTTTTTCTTGACTTTGCCACAGACATGACAGACTTAACTTGGCGAAGCTCCAGTTTCTCTGAGCATTTCACAGTTTTGCTGTGTAGTTGGAAACTTTGCTTAAAGAACAATTGTTCCATAAGGACGTGTTCAGCTACATTTGTAACTCTTGTGCGCTTATTGATTTAATGCTAGTTTAAAGACACATTATAAACTGAGGCCTTGAACTTTTTGTATACTAATTAACCTTAAAACGTAAGCTTTTTAGGTGACAAGTAGTGTTGATCGAGCACCAAAGTGCTTGGGTGCTCGGGTGCTCTGGCCGAACACATCGGAAGTCAGTGGAAGTCAATGGGAGAACTCGAGCATTAAACCAGGCACCCCCTGCTTTAAAGAGGAGAGTGTGCCTGGTTCATAAGAAAAGGTCAGAAATTGATAGAAACACCACCAAAATGCTTCCGGAACAGCATGGGGTGGATGTCTGGATGCATCTTGGACTCTGAGGTCACTGCTGGGAATGATGTTGTCCGAGTAGTACGCCACTTTTACAGACTGACAATAATATGAAAAAAACCGAAGATAAAATCGAAGCATTGTTTCCTGTATATTTACTTGTAAAAAAAGTGCAAGTGCTGCCTAAAATTACAAGGAAGGGGCACTCCTATACAACCTGTATATCACATAAAGGAGTGCCTCATTCACATTGTGGTACAATTGTTCGTGTAGTAGGACTCCTACACTCATAAAGCCTATGCACTAAGTGAAAGGGCATTCAAAAATTTCAAGGAACCGGCACTCCGATACACCCTTTGCTACACATAAAGGAGGGCATCATACACAGCCTTGAAATATTATGATTGATGGCCTGCTGGTGACCCTCAAAAACATTTGGAGCAAGGGCCTGCTGATCTGACCATCTAAAACATTATGGGCGAGGGCCTGCTGCCGCTTTGGTGACTCTAGATAACCTGGGGCCGATCACATGTCCCCTAGATAACCTGGGTCCCCGTGACAGATGTCTGCCCTATCAACTTTTAATGTTATTTTCAGCTCAAACCATGGTGACCACAGGTAACGGTGAATCAGTGTTCGATTCCGGAGAGGGAGCCTGAGAAACGGCTACGTCTACCACATCCAAGAAAGGCAGCATGCGCACAAATTACCTATTAGGTATAAATAGGTGAGGGCCTGCGTGCGATCTGACCCTCTAAAACATTATATGTGAGGGCCTGCTGGTGAGCTGACCCTCTAAAAAAATTATATGCGAGGGCCTTTAGATGACCTGACCCTGTAAAACATTTTAGGTGCAGTCCTGCTGGTGAGCTGACCCTATAAAAGATTGTAGATGAAGGCCTGCTGGTGAGCTGACCCAGTAAAAAATTATATGTGAGGGCCTGCTGGTGAGCTGACCCTCTAAAATGTTGTAGGTTAGGACCTGCAGATGAGCTGACCTTTTAAAAAATTGAATGCGAGGGCTTTCAGGTGAGCTGACCTTGTAAAAGATTGTAGGTGAAGGCCTGCTGGTGAGCTGACCCTGTAAACATTATATGCGAGGGCCTGCAGCTGAGCTGACCCTCTAAAAAATTATATGCGAAGGCCTACAGATTAGCTGAACCTGTGAAAGATTGTAGGTGAAGGCCTGCTGGTGAGCTGACCCTGTAAAAATTATATGCGAGGGCCTGTTGGTGAGCTGACTCTGTAAAACATTGTAGGTGAGGGCCTGTTGGTGAGCTGACCCTGTAAAAAATTATATGTGAGGGCCTGCTGGTGAGCTGACCCTCTAAAATGTTGTAGGTTAGGACCTGCAGGTGAGCTGACCATCTAAAAGATTATATGTGAGAGTCTTCAGGTGAGCTGACCCTGTAAAAGATTGTAGGTGAAGGCCTGCTGGTGATCTGACCCTGTAAAAAATTATATTGGAGGGCCTGCAGGTGAGCTGACCCTGTAAAACATTGTAGGTGAGGGCCTGCTGGTGAGCTGACCCTGTAGAACATTATATGCAAGGGCCTGCTGGTGAGCTGACCATCTTAAAAATTATAGGCGAGGGCCTGCTGGTTAGCTGACACTGTAAAACATTGTAGGTGAGGGCCTGCTGGTGAGCTGACTGTCTAAAAAATTATATACAAGGGCCTGCAGCTGAGCTGACCCTGTAAAACATTATATGTGAAGGGCGTATATGCAACAAATAAGCATGTTGATATGATGGAAGAGGAGAAGGAGGATGAGAAAAGGAAGATTCAACCATATACTCTTGTTTGTGGTGGAAGGGGAGCATGGGAGTACAGTGTAATAAGTACATTATAAACAAAAAATAGTGGTAGGTTGTGGTGGCTCACTAGCAAGTAGTTAAGGTATGGTGCTGCAAGCTCATAGAGGGAATCACCCCACCCTCTCTTAAAGGCAAATGTAGTAATAGAGTAATGAGCGAGCACTCATACACTTGGCAACCAGATTGACATGTGCAGAAAATATTTATTATATCCCCATAAAATACAAGTAATAAAATTTATAAGAACAATGTAGCAATAATATACAACATTACAATCACATATATTGTGGTAGATATGATCAACACTATATTCATATGACTCAATAGTGTCGATAAATTCAATAATATATATCACACCAAGAAACTTCAAGTATATGCTGTTATTTGGGAAAGAGGGGGTATTATCTTCTAGCGCTCTATCCCAATTTGGGAAACTGAATGTCACTGAAAATGTTGTAGGTGTATTCACTGGGAGCGCAACATGTTCATAAAGTGTCCACAGGAATCCTGATAATGTGAAAAGTCTCTTATAGCATATCCTTTTATGGTCGATATGAGCTTTGGATTGAAGAAAACTTTAAATCGATATTTGGCTTACCGTCTAGCGTCTGCTGTCTCCCTATTGCTTCAATGGAGCTTTAAATATTTGCCGGCTTATTCAGTCGCTCCATACAGCAAGCTGGTTTAAATTTCGCGGGAGTTCCAAAGATCGCGGGAGTTGCCACTCTGTTCCGCAATTTCCTTTGGTGCAGCTTTCGACGATAAGAATAGTTAATCCTTTACTGTAGAGATTTTCTTCTGTATGGCCATACAGTATTATCGGAGGCTTTTCAATGCAGGTACATCACTTGTTTCACCATACGCGTTACGGGTAGATTCACTCTCCCTTCCTCAGTGGACCACTGAGGAAGGGAGAGTGAATCTACCCGTAACGCGTATGGTGAAACAAGTGATGTACCTGCATTGAAAAGCCTCCGATAATACTGTATGGCCATACAGAAGAAAATCTCTACAGTAAAGGATTAACTATTCTTATCGTCGAAAGCTGCACCAAAGGAAATTGCGGAACAGAGTGGCAACTCCCGCGATCTTTGGAACTCCTGCGAAATTTAAACCAGCTTGCTGTATGGAGCGACTGAATAAGCCGGCAAATATTTAAAGCTCCATTGAAGCAATAGGGAGACAGCAGACGCTAGACGGTAAGCCAAATATCGATTTAAAGTTTTCTTCAATCCAAAGCTCATATCGACCATAAAAGGATATGCTATAAGAGACTTTTCACATTATCAGGATTCCTGTGGACACTTTATGAACATGTTGCGCTCCCAGTGAATACACCTACAACATTTTCAGTGACATTCAGTTTCCCAAATTGGGATAGAGCGCTAGAAGATAATACCCCCTCTTTCCCAAATAACAGCATATACTTGAAGTTTCTTGGTGTGATATATATTATTGAATTTATCGACACTATTGAGTCATATGAATATAGTGTTGATCATATCTACCACAATATATGTGATTGTAATGTTGTATATTATTGCTACATTGTTCTTATAAATTTTATTACTTGTATTTTATGGGGATATAATAAATATTTTCTGCACATGTCAATCTGGTTGCAAAGTGTATGAGTGCTCGCTCATTACTCTATTACTACATTATAAACAACACATTTAAAGTGCCTTTATGTTCAGGCGCTTTCCTCTGCTGGAGTCGAGAAGTCATGGTCAATGCAGGCCATGTTCATTTTTATAAGAATCAACCTGTCAGCATTTTCAGTTGATAGGCGGATACGCTTATCTGTTATAATGCCACCAGCAGCACTAAATACCCGCTCAGAAAAAAAGCTGGTGGCAGGCCAGCACCTCCAAGGCGTAGAGCGCCAATTCATGTCACATGTCCAGCTTGGACAGCCAGTAGTTCTAAGGCACTGACGGATCATTGAGGGCGTTGACACGGTCTGCTATGTACTCCTTCACCATCTTCCACAATTTTCCGCTCCTTGTGACACTAGGCCACGCGTGAGGGTGAGGGTACTGGCGGGGTGTCATGAAACTGTCCCAGGCTTTGGAGAGTAATGCCCTGCCTCTGTTGGAACTGCTGTGTGGAACTATGAACTCTGCTGACAGCGTTTTCAGATGGAAATTTTTGTAGCAATTTTTTCACAAGGATCTTCTGGTATTGCACCGTTTTGCTCGTCCTCTCCACCAGAGGAATAAGAGAGGAAAAATTATCTTTGTAGAGGGGGTCGAGAAGGGTGGAAGGGTGAACAATCAGTAATCCCGGTCGTTCGAAAGGCAGCAATGTGTGCCAGAGTACCAACAGGCAAGAATTAGCTGTCATTATCAGGAGGATCACCCTTAATCTCCTCATCCTCTTCCTCCTCTTCTGCCCACCCACACAGAACAGGTGGAATTAAACTTCCATGGGTACTACCCTCTGTAGTGGAGGCAACCGTCTCCTGCTCCTCCTTGTCTTCATCATCCAATTCGCACTGAGAAGACAAACTGAGGGTGGTCTGGCTATCACCCTGTTTAATGTCTTCCCCTATTTCCACCTCTTCCACATGCAAAACATCGTCCTTAATTGTAAGCAGCGAGCGTTTGAGTAGACACAGAAGTGGGATATTTACGCTGATAATAGCATTATCGCCGCTCACCATCTGTGTTGATTCCTCAAAGTTTCTAAAAACCTCACAGAGGTTACACATCCATGCCCACTCCTTGCTTGTGAATAGCGAAAGCTGACTGGAAAGGCGACAACCATGTTGCAGCTGGTATTCCACTACTGCCCTCTGCTGCTCACAAAGCCTGGCCAACATATGGAACGTCGAGTTCCAGCGCGTTCTCACGTCTCACAACAGCCAGTGAGCTGGCAATTTCAAGCTCTGCTGCAGTGTTGACAGACCGGCTGAAGCTGTTGATGACTTGCGGAAATGTGCACACACGTGGCGCACCTTCACCAGTAGCTCAGGTAAATTGGGGTAGGTTTTGAGAAACCGCTGAGCCACTAAATTTTAGACATGGGCTAGGCATGCGATATGTGTGAGCTTGACGAGCTCCAAAGCCGCAACCAAATTATGGCCATTACCAGACACAACCATGCCTAGTTCTAGGTTGAGTGGCGAGAGCCACAGCTCAGTCTTGTCACTTATTCCCTGCCACAGCTCTGCGGCGGTGTGATGTTTGTCCCCTAAGCATATCAGCTTCAGCACAGCCTGTTGCCGCTTCCCCACTGCAGTGCTACACTGCTTCCAGCTACCGACTGATGACTGACTGGTGCTGCACGTGGATAATTCGGAGGTGGAAGTGGAGGAGGAGGAGGAGGAGAAGTGGGGGTTGGAGCCACTAACGTAGGTGGTGGAAACCTTGATGTTTTAGGGCCCGCAATCCTTGGCGCTGGTAGCACCTGTGCCATCCCAGGGTACGACTCACTCCCGACCTCCACAACATTCATCCAGTGTGCCGTCAGGGAAATAGAGCATCCCTATCTGAATGTACTTGTCCATGTGTCAATGGTTAAATGGACCTTCCCAGTAACTGTTGTCACGACCACCCCCGCTTATTTTAGACTTACGACCGCCAGGACGCCGCAGCGGGGAGAAAAGCCCAACCGGGGGTGGACCGAGACAGAGGGGGAGGTACAGAATTACCCAGTCAATCCTGGACCTCCCTTATTTTCTGCTGCACCACGTTCGTGAGGAAACAACTCTGTAATTGTAGGGTTAGGGGTTCAGACCACTCATAGATCTGCCCCGGTACCACGCTACAATCTAACAAAAATCAAGTCACAACTCAGTTGTGTCTCTAATACCAGTAAACTATAAAACAGGTAGGTCTCTTCAAGGCATACAAGTACTTTGTTGCAGTGGGGCTTAGAGCGATAAGAGAGAGGCAATTTAAAAGATATAAAAATATCTTTTACTTTCAGTAACACAGAAGTGAAACAAACATTGCATACAAAAAATTTACAGAAAAGAATACAATAGCAAGCTGGGGAGCATGTATAAAATAAACAGGGATAAAAAAGAAATTACTATCTTGGACCTTGCCTATGCAAAATCCAGGCACAAATTTACATTCCAATGGACAGCCTATCGGTGTGTGACCACAGGGCAAAAAAAAGCCCTCTTTTTCCTTGTTCAGGAATTTTTATGCCCCATATTCTGGGAGTGGCAGGGCTTTGGCCAGGCCAGTCACTGAACAGGGGAGGCTGTTGGAGTTGCTGGCCTGTTTGGTGTGTCCCGCCTTCTCCCTTTTGCCACCACACTGCCTTTTCCAGCCTGTTGGGGTGCAGCAGATCCCTCCCCCTCCGTACTGTTGTCCTCGCTCTGCTTTCCACCTTCCCAGGTTGGGTAAGAGACTTCATCGTCCACCACCAAATCTTCCACTTCCTCACTCTGCTCATCCTCCTGACTTGTTGACCTAACCACTACCTCAGTGATTGACAACTGTGTCTCATCCTCATCAACCTCTTGAGACAGTAATTGACGTTGAGTTATTGGCAACTGTGTCTCATCATCATCCACTTCAGTAAACAGTAATTGCCGTTCCCCATTGGTCATCTTTTTGTGATTGTGGATGCCCAAGAGTTTGGGTATCAGGGCACAAGATCTGTCCCTCTTCAAGCGTGCTTGGCGAGAGGGCCAAATCAAGGAATGGCGCAGAAAAAAAGCTCCTCGGAATATCCAAGTGTGGGATCACTTGTTTGCCAAGACTCTCCATGGTCGGAGGAAGGAGGATCAGGGTAAGGATTGGGTTGAGCAGACTCTTGGCTACTGAGACTGGACATGGTGGAAGACAGGGTGGTGCTTAATCGACTGGAAGCATTATCTGCTGCAATCCAACCGACCACCTGGTCACACTGGTCTGACTTCAAGAGCATTGTCTTGCATGGCCCTACAAACTGACATGTTTTTCTTGTGGTCTGGCAGCAGGCACAGTTTCACCGCGCCCAGGGCCACGGCCTCTGCATGCACCATCAGCATCACGGCCACTGCCCCGTCCCTTACTGCTCACCTTCTTCATATTAAAAAAATCTGTCACACATACAGTAGCGTAGGATAGTAGCGTAGGATTTGGAAGTGTATGCGCAAACAAATTTAAAAAGGTATTTGGGATGTGAAA
The DNA here is from genome assembly GCF_905171765.1 of Bufo bufo. Lineage (NCBI taxonomy): Eukaryota > Metazoa > Chordata > Amphibia > Anura > Bufonidae > Bufo > Bufo bufo. Next base: position 560,435,117 of record NC_053392.1, on the reverse strand, counting down.
ATGTCACACAGGACAGGAGATATCCCACAGGTAATGTCAATGCTATCACCAGTGGCTAATGAAAAATTACAGGGAATGTCACAGGTATATGGGATGAGGAAACGTTATACAGGAGAGGTACCACCGGTAATGTCACTGTCTGCAGCGTCTACGCAAAAAAGTACACTGGATGTCACAGATAAATTTTTGAAGCGCACACACTACACTGCAGATGTGGCCCTGGTAATGTCACTGCCAGAAGCGGACACTGTCTATTGACAAAATACACTGTAGGTCACATACAGCAGCGGACACCGTCTAAGGAAAAAGTACACTGTAAGTCACAGATATTTTTGGGATGCGCACACTTTACACTGGAGATGTGGCACAGCTAATGTCACTGTCCGTAGCGATGTCACGCACCGTCTACGGAAAAAGGACACTGTATGTCAGAGATAAAATAAATTCAGCGTACACGTTACACTGCAGATGTGGCACTGGTTATCTCACTGTCAGAAGCAGATTCCCTCTATTGAAAAAGTGCAGTTATGTTCTTGCATAAAATTGAAAGGCAATCCAACTAATGACTTTTTGTGCAAACTAGAGAATATCCTGATGGAAGCTCTAAATGATAGATTGATCTCAGAAAGTGAAATGAACTATGTTTAATGAGAAACCAAGGGTCCCCACTTTTTACTCGTTACCTAAAATACATAAGGGCCTCACGCCTCTAAGAGGACGACCCATAGTATCAGGGATCGGATCCATTAGCCATAATGTAGGAATTTAAGGTCCTAAGAGAATTTGTTACTGACCTTCCTTCTTACATCAGGGATACATCTGATGTAATAAAAAAAAACTAGATGTCCTAACTGTAGAGACACCCTAATGGCCTCCATGGATGTGGAGGCCTTATATAGCTTCCACCAGCTTAGGGGCATTGCTATGGGCAGTGCTTGTGCACCAACCTACGCCAACTTGTTCCTCGGCTGGTGTGAGGATACCATGGTGTTCACTGAAGACAGCAGGTGGACACCTTTCATAAGTTTCTGGGGTAGCTTCATAGATGATGTGTTTATACTGTGAAGCGGTCCCAGAAAAACCTTTCTGGATTTAATAGATGACATAAATGCAAACAATATTGGGATGCATTTCACTTCAGAGATCAATGAAAAACACATGGCCTTTCTTGATCTTGATATCCATCTTGAAGATGACCAAATATGCGAAAACCTACTGCCACAAATAGTATTTTTCGATGGGACAGTCACCATCCTTTAAGTCTCAGATGTGGCATACATAAGGGACAATACTTGCGAATTTGTAGAAACTGTACAAAGAGGGATGACCTTTTTCGGCAGGCTAGAGATCTACAGGGCAGATTCATAAGAAGAGGTTATCCCCCAAAAGTACTCAATGATGCTTTTAAAAATGCCATAAAAAAGATAGGACTACCCTGTTAGATCCAAAGAGACAGAAGGAGGGTCCCAAACACGGGGAACATAAAAGTAACCAACGTACCCATATCATAGGTACATTTGAAGACCACCATAATAAAGTACAGGGTGTCCTATCAAAGTACTGGGACCTGCTAAAAATGGACCCAGATATCAGAGACACAATATGAGATCATCCACCCATTACTTTTAGAAGAGGAAGATCCCTCAGAGATCGACTGGTACACAGTCATTTTGAACCAGTCAAAAAACAGGGCATGTGGGTGCCTGGAAGGACGTGTAGCATGTATAGATGTGGAGGCTGTATCGCCTGCCCATACATACATGTCAGGAAAACCTTCTGTAGCGTATACACGCAAAAAGCATATGATATTGTCACGGAACCATGAACCAGACGTACAACAAGGGATAAGTGAAAATAAGAAGGCTTTATTGAAAATAAAGCTGTAAAGCAAAAGTCCAAACGGATGGCGAAACCGAAGCAGAGTCTTTGCGAAGCCAGAGGTCAGGAACCAGAAGGGTAGTCAGACGAAGCCAGGATCAGGAACCAGCAGGGTAGTCAGACGAAGCCAGGATCAGGAACCAGCAGGGTAGTCGGACGAAACCAGGATCAGGAACCAGCAGGGTAGTCGGACGAAACCAGGATCAGGAACCAGAAGCAGCAGCAGTCTAGAAGCATGTGAACACAGGAGGACCAAGCAAGGAACTGAAGCCACAGACCTCCTATATATATGAGCTGGGCATCCAGCTCCTCCCAGTGGGAAGGAGGAGCCGCAGGGTGGGAGGCTACAAGAAACCCAGAAACCAAGATGGCCGCCAGCACATGTCAAACGAAGGAGAACAGCAAGAAGGTAAGACCATGACAGTACCTCCCCCTCAAGGGCCCCTCCTCCACGGAGTAAAGAACGGTTTCTGAGGGAAGCGTGCGTGGAAGGCTCGGAGCAAGGCAGGAGCATGGACATCTGCGGAGGGAACCCAGGAACGCTCCTCTGGACCATAACCACGCCAATGGGCCAAAAACTGCACCCGACCGCGGACCAGGCGTGAGTCCAGGATATTGCTCACCTCATACTCCTCACGATTACCCACTTGGACCGGACGAGGCCGAGGAACCGAGGAAGTGAAACGATTACACACCAGTGGCTTCAACAGGGAGACATGAAACACGTTGGAGATCCGCATGCCAGGAGGAAGCGCAAGGGCATAGGCTACCGGGTTTACCCTGCGAAGCACTCGGAAGGGACCAACAAAGCGAGGCGCCAGCTTGGGAGTAGGCACTCGAAGGTTGAGGTTGCGGGTGGACAACCATACACGGTCTCCGACCTGGTAGGAAGGAGCAGGCGCTCGTCTGCGATCAGCCTGGAGTCTCTGGCGCTGCGCAGAGACCTCAAGGGACTTCTGGATCAGTACCCAAGAAGCACGTAGGACGGAAAGGTGATCCTCCACAGCCGGTATATCCTGGGGAGAGAATACCTCCGGTAACACGGCAGGTTGGAACCCATAATTGGCCATGAAGGGAGACGTCCCAGAGGAAGAGTTCACCGCCGTGTTCCTGGCAAACTCTGCCCAAGGCAGGGGGTCAACCCAATTGTCTTGGTGATCGGAGACATAGCAACGAAGGAATTGCTCCAAGGCCTGATTGGATCGTTCTGCGGCCCCATTGGACTGAGGGTGGTAGGCCGAGGAGAAGGAGAGATGAATCCCCAACTGGGAGCAAAAGGCGCGCCAGAACCTGGACACAAACTGACTCCCCCGATCCGACGTAATCTCCTTGGGCAAACCGTGCAACCGGAAGACCTCCCTGGCAAAAATCGTGGCCAACTCTTGTGCAGAGGGTAACTTCTTGAGAGGAACACAGTGGCACATTTTGGAAAACCGATCCACAATCATGAGAATGACCGTATGGCCTCGGGATGCAGGGAGGTCCACAATGAAATCCATCCCCAGGTGTGACCATGGGCGCTCCCCGGTGGCTATGGGTTGCAGAAGGCCCAATGGAAGGTGCCGAGGGGACTTACTCTGGGCACAAACGGAGCATGCCGCTACATATGTGGCGATGTCGGAACGTAGGGAAGGCCACCAGAACAGACGTGAAACAGCCCAGGACAGCTGATTCTTTCCAGGATGCCCCGCGGTCTTGGAGTTATGGTAGGTTCGCAACAACCGAGTGCGCAACTCCTCAGGCACAAAACATCTGCCGTTGGGTCTCCCAGAGGGAGCACCAGATTGAGCCGCCAAAATCTGCTCACCCAGGGGAGAGGTCAGGCTGGTGCGAATGGCGGCCAAGATCTGATTCGGAGGTATGACCGAAGTCGGAATCGACTCCTCCCTGGACAGCTCGGAGTACTGCCGTGATAAGGCATCCGCCCTGATGTTCTTGGAACCGGGTAGGTAGGAGACCACGTAATTAAAACGTGACAAGAACAGAGCCCATCTGGCCTGACGTGGTGTCAATCTCTTGGCCTCAGAAAGGTAGGTCAGATTCTTGTGGTCCGTCAGGATGAGGACCGGAACCACCGAACCCTCGAGCAAGTGCCTCCATTCTTTAAGGGCCTGCACGATGGCCAATAACTCCCTGTCACCAATCTGATAGTTGCACTCCGCGGAAGACAGTTTCCGGGAGTAAAACCCACAAGGAAGCAGAGGACCCTCTGGTGTTCTACGCTGAGACAGAAGGGCGCCTACTCCCGTCTCAGACGCGTCCACCTCGTGGACAAAGGGCAACCCAGGGTTGGGATGCGACAGAATCGGAGCCGACACAAAGGCGGACTTTAGAGCCTCAAAAGCTCGGATGGCCTCGAGCGGCCAGACCTGGGAATTACTGCCCTTCCTGGTCAGATCCTTGAGAGGCTTGGCTAGCATGGAAAAGTCCCTGATGAACTTCCGATAATAATTGGCGAAGCCCAAGAAGCGCTGCAGGGAACGAAGACCACTGGGCTGGGGCCACTGTAAGACAGCCGAAACCTTCCCAGGATCCATGGAGAACCCCTCAGCGGAAATGATGTAACCTAAGAAGGTTACCTGGGATCGGTGAAATTCGCATTTCTCAAGCTTACCGAACAGCTTGTTCTCTCGTAACCGTTGCAACACTCGTCTGACATCCAGAATGTGGGCCTCCATGGATTCAGAATATACCAAGATGTCATCCAAATAGACCACCACACACTGCTGCAACAGGTCACGGAAAACATTGTTGATGAATTCCTGAAAGACTGCGGGCGCATTGCACAACCCAAAGGGCATAACCAAGGATTCATAATGACCGGTCCTGGTGTTAAACGCGGTCTTCCACTCATCGCCCGCCTTGATCCTTACCAGGTTATATGCCGCCCTCAGGTCGAGTTTGGTAAAGACCATGGCCCCTTTAAGGCGATCGAACAGCTCGGAAATCAAGGGTATCGGGTAAGCGTTCTTGATCGTGATGCGATTGAGACCCCTGTAATCGATGCAAGGCCTCAACTCACCGCCCTTCTTTTTCACAAAGAAAAATCCAGCCCCTGCCGGGGACGAGGATTTGCGAATGTGTCCGCGTGAAAGCGCCTCCCTCACGTACTCCTCCATGGCCTCATTCTCCGCTACCGACAGTGGATAGACTTTGCCACGAGGAGGAACGGCACCAGATTGTAACTCTATGGCACAATCGTATGGGCGGTGCGGAGGTAGGGCAACCGCGCGCACCTTATCGAATACATCCCGGTACTCCTCGTATTCAGGAGGCAACAGAGAGTCCGAGGAAGTACACAGCAACTTGACAGACCCATGGATGCAACTAGCCCCACACTGCAGTGACCACGAGAGGATCTCGGCCGATCTCCAATCGAAAGTCGGATTATGCTTCCGGAGCCAGGGGTACCCCAAGACCACCGAGTAGTGTGGAGACGAAATAACCTGGAGGCAGACCGACTCTCTGTGAACGGCATCAATGGCTATCCCCACTGGAAGGGTCTCATGAGTCACGTGTGGCGGCAGAAGGGGTCTGCCGTCTATCGCCTCAAGAGCCAGTGGGGAACCTCGAGCCTGCAGAGGAATGGAATTGGCGGCAGCGAACACATTATCAATGAACAAACCACCAGCACCAGAGTCCACCAACGCCTGGGTCGTCACCGAACCCCCGACCCAGGAGAGGACAACAGTGATCAGTGGTTTGTCAACACGGGAAACCGGGGACGAGGAGACTCCACCCAAGATCTGCCCCCGACAGGATCTCAGGTGCGAGCGTTTCCCGGACGGTTCGGACATGCCAACCGAAAATGCCCACCGAGACCACAGTACATGCATCGGCCCTCGCGTCTCCGGAGTACCCTCTTCCCCTCGGACAGGCGAGCAAACCCCAGCTGCATGGGTTCACCCCCAGACAAGTCATCCCCAGGAGGCGTGGGAGGAGAGGGAGGCACGGGTGGGACAGCAAACGTAGGCGCCAATCTGTTAGAAAACCTCCGCAGGCTCTCCTTAAAGGAAGGTCTCTCCCTGAGTCTGGTGTCAATCAAAATCAGGAAAGAAATAAGAGACTCGAGCTCCACTGGTAGGTCCTTAGCTGCAACCTCATCCTTCAAGGCATCCGAGAGACCATGAGAGAAAGCAGCGACCAGAGCCTCATTATTCCAGCCCACCTCTGCTGCCAGGGTACGAAACTCAATGGCGTATTCAGCTACGGATCGTGAACCCTGTCTGATGGACATAAGGAGCTTCGCAGCAGAGGCAGCACGAGCCGGCACATCGAATACCTTCCGAAGAGAAGCAACAAAACCGGAAAACTCGGCAACCACCGGATTGTTGTTCTCCCATAAAGGGCTGGCCCAGGCCAAGGCCTTGTCCGAGAGCAGCGAGATCAAGAAGCCCACCTTTGATCTCTCAGTAGGAAAGGCATGTGGCAGCAACTCGAAATAAATGCCCACCTGGTTAAGGAAACCTCGGCACTGAGTTGGCTCTCCCCCAAAGCGCTGTGGAAGAGGGGCAGAACCGGTCATACCCCGAAACACCGCAGGTGCAACAACAGGTGTCGGGGTAGACTCTGGCGCAACAACCGGAGCGGCAGTAGGAGCGGGCCCAGGAGCGACAACCGACCCATCGGCAACGGGAGCGAAATGAGCCGTGCGTTCAAGCAAGGTTTGCAACGCCACAGCGAACCGACCCAACAGGTGATCCTGCTGATCAAGTCTGGCAACCAGCGTGGGTAGCGAGGATGGCCCTGTACCGTCAGAATTCATGGCTTGGTCCTAATGTCACGGAACCATGAACCAGACGTACAACAAGGGATAAGTGAAAATAAGAAGGCTTTATTGAAAATAAAGCTGTAAAGCAAAAGTCCAAACGGATGGCGAAACCGAAGCAGAGTCTTTGCGAAGCCAGAGGTCAGGAACCAGAAGGGTAGTCAGACGAAGCCAGGATCAGGAACCAGCAGGGTAGTCAGACGAAGCCAGGATCAGGAACCAGCAGGGTAGTCGGACGAAACCAGGATCAGGAACCAGCAGGGTAGTCGGACGAAACCAGGATCAGGAACCAGAAGCAGCAGCAGTCTAGAAGCATGTGAACACAGGAGGACCAAGCAAGGAACTGAAGCCACAGACCTCCTATATATATGAGCTGGGCATCCAGCTCCTCCCAGTGGGAAGGAGGAGCCGCAGGGTGGGAGGCTACAAGAAACCCAGAAACCAAGATGGCCGCCAGCACATGTCAAACGAAGGAGAACAGCAAGAAGGTAAGACCATGACAGATATACGTGACTATGTAAGAGCGTGGGATTGATTTACCTTTGCACATGTACATGCCCAATGCAATATGTGGGCAAAACCATAGGAGAACTTAGGAGATATATAGGGGAACATCTAGGAGATGTAAAACACAAAAGAGATACCTCAATTGCCAGACATATTTAAGAGAAACATGCAGGGAATCCTAGTTCTCTTAAATTTTGCGTTGTTGAGATAATACGTCCCTCTACAAGGGATGGGGATATTGACACGAGGATACTTCAGAAGGAAACAGAATGGATGTTCAGGTTAAAAACAGTACATCAATTAGGACTGAATGAGATTCTGTCTTTTACAAGTTTTTTGTAAAAATGGCTGAGATTTGTATAAAGGGAGACTTCCACTATGTATTTGACTGTGATAGGTCTTACACTTTAATATAAAAAATAGGGGCATATCTGGTATTTGACTCTTTAGTCTTTTTGACACCGAGCCATTTCTCTGCCCTTATTTAAATGAATAAATAACCAAATAAGCACATATATACACCCACATTGTGATTGCCAGCTATGGGTATTTATAGACCTAGAGTCTTAGTCTTATTCCTTAATTAGCATTATATAGAAGCTACATTGATTCATCCTCGTATTATCAATGTAAGCTTATTATGGCCAAGGAACATTATTTAATGTCTGCATAGGTTTCTAATAATCAGGATATATCCTTTTAGTATCTGGCGCGGTCATTAAGCGCAGGCACACTAATGAATTGAAAGCCTCCTGCCTGAATCTCGCAAAGCGCGGTATTACAGCGAGGCCAGTAAGCGCAGGCGCATTAATACATTTGAAGCATCCTGCCAGGATCTTGTAATGTGGATGCATGAATATGACATCAGCGCCTACGTTACGCTCATTGGTACTCAACGTCATACCTCATGACGTAGGCGCAGGCGCACAGGCAGTTTTGAGACGCCACCACACATGAGGTAAGGAGGGACTATTTAAACTCAGACTTAGCAACATATCTTGTTGCAAGTCTATCATCTGCTGGCATCCACAAACAATATCGCCTTCTGGCTACTTAGAAGAGTCCCCTGATGAACCCTTATTGTATTAATGGGGGAAACGCGTCGGGACTAGGGACCATGAACTGAAGGGACCAGTAATCATCAATTGACTACCCTTGTTGGGACTAGGGAACATGAACTGATGGGACCAGTAACCATCAATTGACTAGCTCTGCTACTTGGGATTGATATATAACTTTTGAATTCCACTGCAACCTCCATTAGGACACCCTATGCAGGACTAATAGAAACTGTGTGGCATCAAGGCAGTGTCCTGACATCTGGGGTTTCTCTTAGGGAGGGACAGCATACCAGGGTACAGCCACCGAGAAGTGGGGCCGCACCTTTCTGAGCGATCGCTCTGCTTGTAGGCAGGGAAAGCGTAGACTGCTAGGGATAGTTCCCCCACTGCCTAAAGGCCGAGTTATCCTCATGTTTGTCTCCACTTTCTTTCCCTCCTGAACGAAGAATACGAAAAGAATACAACCTGACGGCACAGCTGCTATCGATACCCGTCTACTACCAGGAGAGGAAGGAATGGCTATTTGACCGTGGAATTCAACTGTACCTTGAGTAACCACTGACGTGGTAAAGCATCATTAATACTACTTACCTGTGTTCAGAAAAGAATCCCAAGCTTTTATATACACATTATTGTTTGTTCACTGTATGTGGGATTTTAAAGAAAATAATAAAAAGTTTATTTTTAAGGGGATATTTACTATTTCAGTGACAGGTACACTGTATGTCACAGATATTATTTGGATGCGCACACTTTACGCTGGAGATTTGGCGCCGCTAATGTCACTGTCTGCAGTAGACACCGTCTACGGAAAAAGTACACTGGATGTCACAGATATTTTTTGGATGCGCACACTTTACACTGGAAATGTGGCGCAGTTAATGACACTGTCTGCGGCGGACAACGTCTACAGAAAAATTGCACTGTATATCACAGATATTTTTGGGATGCTCACACTTTACACAGGAGATGTGGCGCAGCTAATGTCACTGTCCGCAGTGGACACCGTTTACGGAAAAAGTACACTGGATGTCACAGATTTTTTTGGAATGCGCACTTTACACTGGAGATGTGGTGCAGCTAATGTCACTGTCCGCAGTGGCCTAGCTATTGTACGCAGGATGCGCTAAAAATAGATATTGCTGCCACACACAATAGTCCCTAGAAGGACCTTTTGGTCTGCAAAGTTTTAGCAATTTAGCACAGGTTGTGCTAAAAATAGATATTGCTGCCACACACACAATAGTCCTTAAAAGGACTTTTGGATCTCTGAATAGTTTTGGTGGTAAAAATATTTTTAAATCACTGCCAACATTGTCTGTCCCTTCCTAAGCACAGCTCTCCCTGACTTAGAATGAGCTGAACAGGCATCATCGGGTGCTATAGCACCCGATGACGCATTACGGCCAGCCAATCACTGTAATGCCAGCAGCCAACAAGGCTACAGCATTACAGTGAGGGCAGTACTTACAGTACCTGCAAGTTTATTGGCTGCGTAACAGCCAAGAAACGTATGGGCAGAGACTCGAGCATTGCACTCGAGTACATGCAGTATTCGGCCAAATACCGCCATGTGCCGAGCATCGAGATGGTGGTGTTCGGCCGAGCATGCTCGATCATCACTAGTGACAAGGCAAGGTGATAAGGTCAAAATTTAAGGCTTGCTCATGGTAGAATGTCTTTCTTTGCCTTCTTCTTAGATCCATTTATGCTATATCCTCACTTACAAGCGGCAGTCAAATATTCTGTGTCGGCAGGATTCATCCAGGAAATATCTTGTTAAGTCTCATGTGTGATATTTTCCAGACTTTTAGTTCAATCATACCATAAATTCAGATTTTAGGGCTACAGGTTCAAGACATTATTGATTCTTCTTTAAAAATCAATATGTTATTTCTATTGAAGGTTCATGCTATAAAGCACCTCAGGGTCAGCATGTTCAGAAGGTTCCAGTGGTGTGCATAACCGTCTGTAATAGGAGACATAACCAGCATCTATATATGTTGGGGAGAAAATATTGCTTTTCTATCATCATCATTTCAATTCATATATTATATCTACTCCCTCTGAACATTATGTGCCTTATCTTGGTACATCAACTTGCATTAGCGGATTAAATCATAATCTAGTCTATATTAAAATATTCCAGAGAAACATTGATAGCCTGTGTTACTGCTCCGATAGGTCTATATTGTTCATTCACATATTGCTTTTCCAAGCAATTTTTATATTCTGTCGTTTTCATGAAATAGTTTGCAAATATGTAGCATATATCAGGGCCAGACTAAGAAAGTGAAGAAATCCTAGCTCTTGTCTTGTCTCCAAATACAGCAAAGGATGGGCAGCTTTGTTAGGCTATGTTCATCAATGTGGCACAAACTCCGGTAGTCTGTTCCAGCAGAGGAATATCCATATCTGGCACAGTTGGATACTGCTGGGCACCTCCAGATCCCCACTGACTATGATGGGATTCAACGGGGATCTGGTGCCGCTTTCACATAAATACCAGCTTTCATCCAGACAAATACTGCTGCATGCAGTGGTATTTGTCCATCCAAAGGCTGGCATTTATTCTAGAAAGCTGCTGAACCCAGTTGGATCCAATTATAGTCAATAAGGATCCGGCGGGGCCCAGTATATGGTAAATTCTGGTAACTACAGTGTACTTGAGTTTATGAGGGAGATGTGAACCTACCCTTAAAGGAGTTTTCTGGGATCAGTGGGGTCTGACTCTAAGCTGTTTGAAGGTTCCATGGCACTTATGTGGCTCCTTGTTATTTACATTGGGTTGTCTACTGGCACAGTGCCTACTTAGCATTGGCACTGCAGAGTATTGCAGCTTCATCCAGTAAGTGAATAGGGTAATTCTGCAATATCCTGCATTGGCACTACTATGTAGAAGGTATGCAAGTAGATGGCCTGGTCTAAACAATGAGGAGGATGCAGCATATGAACCCCCACCAATCTCATATTGATGGCCCATTCCTAAGGGAGGAGAACCGGAGCTGCGGCAAGGGATCTGGCAAGTAAGAAATTAGCTGTTCTTCATTGCAGCTTGATATCGAGGGTTATGAAACCAGACAACCCCTTTAAAGTTAGACCACACAGGCAGAGGTGATTGATTTTGCCTTGTCATGTTAGTTCTTTCTCCCTTAGACCACCGCAATTGCAATTTTAATGCAAATGGGGTTTTGGTCCTTTAATTTTTTTTATTTATCTCATTACAAAGGTATTAGACTTCTTTGGTCCTTCCCGATGTTACTGTGCAGCATTATTAATAATGCATGTCTACTTAATGCCATTAAGTTCTATACTTAGATTTCATCCAAACTGGATATTGGACATGTTTGTTTTTACAAAGCTCTTAGTTGTCTATGTATAGGTACGAGTTATTTTAGATCTAAGAGACCGGTGATACGTGAAGGTGGAAATGTTGTATAAAGTGTCTATTGTAATGTAAATTTTGAGGGTCTCAAACTGTTCTTGTGGTTTTATATTGTGGACAGGTTGTCCATTTGTTTGATATAACTAATGCGGGCCATACACATTAAAAGACTCTTGGCAGACCAACAAGTATTTTTCCCAACCTCCGCCCTATACACATGTTTCCTTATACCTATATGTTTTCTCATAAGGTACAGGGGAGTAAACTGCTGCCAGGCACCTGAGAACAAAAAGATTAGGCATGCTATAATCCAACAGTTTGATTCTTCTCTACCTTGACCTCAACCATCAGGGGAAAGTTGGGACACCAGCATACACATGAGAAGGTTGGCCAATGCTGTTAAAATCAGCAGGTTCCACCGACTCAAACCTTATGTGTACTGTTACCTTAAAGGTGTTGGCTAATTTACAATGGCATTGCTAATTTACAATGGCATTTCCCAAAATGCCCCAGTCATGTATGCTCCATGCAAGCATATATGATTTTTTACTGTTCCACAGCTGCCCCAGTATCGGCCAAGTAAACACACTTATACTTGGCATCCTTGGGCTGGAAGATGGCAGCAGTCGCATGACTTGTACATGTGACTACCTCTGCAGGCTTTTCTTGTCTATCAGTAACTCTTCACAAGTCCTTAACAGCAAGTGGACATGTCTGGCGCAGGAATCCTGTATATCTATTGAAGCACTGTCTATAAACAAAAGCAAAACGCAGTTCACCGATTCCGTACTCCAGGACCAGTAGTCAATCCATGCACGGACACCATCCTGCTTGAGCGTGGCATCTGAGGGGTTAAATGATGGGGGCGGTGCGATCGCCATACAATGGAATGTGATTCATTACAAAATAATTTGTAACAAATCAAATTTCTTGTCAAAGTTCGGTGAAACATCTGAATGGAATTTTTGAAAACTTCCCTCATTGCTGCCCATAATATCTAAACGTAATGTCCATGTTCAGACTGTGGCGCCAGGACTAAGGACGCGGTGTGCATCAGAAATGCGTCAGCCATGTATTAAGTGATAAAAGTGGTGGCGAGCCCAAAGTTGGCGTTTTAATCTGTACTAATAGAGGAAAAGTTTTATTCAACCTGGACCAATCATTTATTGGACTGGTCATGTCCGCTTGAAGTTCAGCACCTATAAAGAAAAACTGGTTGCCAGGAACTGCCCAAGGAAGCATTTTTGTGAATATGTCATGTAATTGCTGCCATCTTGCAGCCCATGGACTCGTAGCATGTCTTGTGAGTCCAGTATGTTTACTCAGGGCAGCTGGGTGTCTTCTCGATGACAGCAGAGAGACAGCATAAAATCAGGCATGCCATTGTAAATTGCACTCCATGGATGCAGAGGATGTCCAGTGAGTATGTTTATTTTGCCAATACCAGGGCAGCTGGGTGTCTTGATGATGACAGGTGGGAGACTGTATAAAATCTTTTATCCCATTGTAAATTTGCCAGCCCCTTTAAAGGAGTTTACCGGGTGTTTAATATTGATGACCGATCCTCAGGATAGGTCATCAATATATGATCGTTGGGGTTCCAAATCACGGCACCCTCCCAAGCAGCTGTTTGAACACTGTCACAGCCTCTTCTTAGACCTGTGACATCATGTTCATGGGTCACATGGCCTAGGCACAGCTCAATATCATTCAAGTGAATGGTCCTGGGCTGCAATACCAAGCACAGGCGCTATGCAATGGATGGTGCTGTTCTTGGTGAGCTTCAAATAAATGATTATTGGGGGTGCTGCATGTCGGATTTCTTCCTGATATTAATGACATAGCCTGAAGATAGGTCATCAATATCAAACACCCAAAAAAATAAACTATAATGCCCTGCCTTAACACCACGTAATTCCTTCAGTAAAAGACACATCTCCAGCTTTCTTTCTGTTATTCAAAACAGTTATAGAAATAAAAAGGATATAAATGCAGCCTATATGGTGCAAATTCATATGCTACAGGAGATCTGGGATGATGGGAAGGAAGATTGGATCTGCCAATTCCATCAAATCCATAGACACTAGTGTATGCATATACTACAAAATAATTCAGGATGGACATCTGTTCATACTGAAGTCTTTTAAAATGGCAGATATACAGCAGCAGCTTCTAGTGTAATGTGTCACACAAAAAGATAGAAGAACCTATTTGGCTCTAATTGGAATCCAGTAGTTGATTTAGACCTGCAAAGCATTGATCCTGTCAGTAGTTAACCATATGGAAACTATAAATGTCTACTGAAGGACAGCGAGTAAGTATGTATTGATTCAGAAGAGTGACTGAAGTAAGCCTCTGTGACGTATAAAAAAAAAATCAAGCTACGTTAGTAATGTATGAACTGTAGATGTTAATCCATGTATGAATAAATAAAGCTGGTCATAGACAATAGAGAGTTGTCGGCCAAACCCTCCCGACCTCCCCATATGCATGCATGCTGGGTTCGGCTAAGCGGGCATGTGTTCTAAATAGGAAAATGAGAGTAAGCCACTACCAGACTACTCCGGTGGCCTGTCTCCCTTACAAACCAAAGGGAACCAATTCTGATTGAAGAACTTCCTTAAGTAGATCCAATAAAAGAAAGATGGCTCCAGAAGCCCTTGCAGTTCATAAAAACCCACAACTTTATTGGATATCCAGATATAAAAACAGATTATCCAAATGGTACAAAAATGGAGTAACTATTCAGTGCTGTAATGTAAAAAATGCATACTTGTTGACGTGTTTCAGACCATAGAATGGTGTTTGCAATATTGGTTAATATTCTGAAATGTGGCAACCAGTGGGTTTTTCTTTCCATCTGCTTTATGACACTGCATGGTAACCCCATTTTTATGCATCTAGATAATTTCTTTTTAAAGGGCCTCTGTCATTAGATTTGTACCTATGAAACTGGCTGACCTATTGCATATGAACTTGGCAGCTGAAGGCATCTGTGTTGGTCCCATATTCATATGTGCCCCCATTGCTGAGAAAAATAAGTTTTAATATAAGCAAATGAGCTTCTAGGAGCAACGGGGGCGTTGCCTTTACTCACAGAGGCTCAGCTCTTGATTGACTTTAGGAGACGTCAGGGCCAGGCGTGTTTATAGTTACACTTCCTGGCCCTGTCAATCAAAGTGCAGTTGCAGAGAGAGCTGAGGCTCTTGGAGTAAAGGCAACGCCCCTGTTGCTCCTAGAGGCTCATTTGCATATATTAATTCTTCACTCTTTTCAGGAATACGAGAACATCTGAACTTGGGGCTAATACAGACGCCTTCAGCTGCCAAGCGCACATGCAAGAGGTCAGCCAGTTTCATATATACAATTCTGCTGACAGATGCCCTTTAAATCTGGATTCCCAATAAATTTGAGAATTTTATGAATTGCAAGCAGTGCTGAAACGTTTTGCTTTCATTGGATCTATACACAGAGGAGACACCTAAGTTCATGCATCTGTGTATGTTGATCTGACTATTGTTCACATCTGCTTTACGTTCTGTGCCCTGTACTGACGAGGGCCAAAAACCCTGGAACATTGCTGTGTGAATGGTGATTATAAATGATCCTTAAATAATGGTGCCTGTGGCATTAGAGTTTATGTCCCGGAGTTTTGCTGGACTACAGGCAAAACTCAAGTTGGGTGATGGTTTAGAAAGGACTTGATTACATGCTTCAATCATATTGCCTTCTGTTTTTCTTTTAGAGTTAGTTGCAGTATGTCTGCTTGAACTATTTCTAAAGAGATGGTGAGTTAAATTTTATAGCGGAGATGTGGTGCTTAATTCTCGAATTGGCTGGTGTGACTAGTCAACTTTGCTCATGAATCAGAAGGAAAAGGTCATTCCTGGCTGAACTGTTTCTGATCCCTGATGAAGTGCAACATTTGTTTATTTGCTTTAAACCAGGTCTCTATATTGGAATGGTCCTAGACTGACCATACTATTAATGTAAACCATGTCAGAAGGCAGACCTCAATGGCGCCCAATGGACCCCATTGATTTATACGGAGGTCTGCTTGGGTTCCATCATCGTGTACATCACTACCATGGGAAGAATAGCAAATGTTGCAGTATGCTTCCTGTCAAATCACCACCAGAAAAGCCCTTGATGGCAGTGTGAACATAGCATAAGGCATGAGGTACAGCTACAGTAGAATCCTAGATGTATGTGCATAACATACGGTACATATCAGCGTTATTCTACATGGGCTATAAACAGGCTGAGATGTTAAATGCAAGCAAAAAATACATTTCAATGCAAAGGACAAAATACTTAGTAAAA
The DNA here is from genome assembly GCF_905171765.1 of Bufo bufo. Taxonomy (NCBI): domain Eukaryota; kingdom Metazoa; phylum Chordata; class Amphibia; order Anura; family Bufonidae; genus Bufo; species Bufo bufo. The sequence continues at coordinate 560,419,195 of NC_053392.1, read as the reverse complement.
CCATCTAAGCAATGTTAAACGCCCAAAATGGGACACCTGCCGGCTGTAAGAATAGTCTTGATTTTCTGTGACACAGTTTCATGTTCTCCCAGGACCGCTCTTTAAATAACATGGCACTAGTTACCAGAAACGGAACTACAAAAGGCTCTATTCAGTGGGAAAAAATGTCCTGTCCCTCATCTAGACAGGACTAACAAAGGTCTATTCATTCCGAGCATAAAGTATCACCTTGTGAGCGAGTGTCCTGCTGGAGGCGCATACATTCTTAATCTGTTGTTATAAGCAGTCCGTACCTGCACTGGGAAAATGTGCAAATGCAAAAATTAAATGCATCTTAGATGCAAAGGATTGAACATTGTGTTCTGGCAGAACAACTGGAACTTAAATTAGAATGTATGCTGGCCAGTTAGAGGGAAAAGCACTGTAGACAGTCTATATTATAATGATCCCCTGGTGATAACCACCAGCTAGTCTAGAGGAGGCAATGGAAAGCCTGGAACAAACTACATGGATTGTTTTATTCCAAGCTAACAAGCTGGTAAAAATATGCAAGGTTGGTATTAAGGAGTCATGTGCACAACGAGATCTCAGCTCCGAATGACCTCTGAGCTTCTACAAAGTCATAATACAGCAGCCACGGAGGTCTACATGGCCATACTGTATCTATGTAGACTTCCAAATGTTCTTCTGGTATATTTCTTAGCAAGATAGAAAGATATATATATAAAAAAAAAAATTTACAGCTAGTATGGTGCAAAGTAATTCACAAGTGATAGAATGTTATATAGTGTATTGTGCATGGTGGGATTGTAAGTTGGATTTTGCCCCTTTTACTTTACTTTGGCAGTAGGTGGATCTTGCCCATGGACTTTGTTATCAAGAGCATGGTGTATCTTCTTTATGGCTCGCTATGTATAAAGACTAGAGATAAGCAAACTGATTCTTAAGAATCAAAATTCGACCAATTTTTTTTTTTTATTGTATTTGTTAGAATTAATTTTTTTTGAGATTCAATTCAGAAGAAGAAAGATATTTTTCAAATGGCACTTTTGATTTGGGTAGTATTGATTCATACCAGAATCGAATCACATGATTCTCACCTGAAACAAATTTTAATAAATTTGCTCATCAATAAGGAAGGCTATAGAAAACTTAATTAAAACAAAGGACTTTCCCATTCCTTCAATATACTATATCTCTATTGACCAGTACAGAAAGCAAAACAGCATCTCAGGTTATATATATTGCAATAAGCGCACATAACGCACACTTTATCTTTAAGGTTCACCATCTACACTCCAGATAGTTGTCGGTTGAACACTTGTTCAGCTCACAGCTATTTATTCCATCACACTCCTATCCATGCTTGCTTGGCCCGATCAAGTGTGCATATGTTCGCATTAGAGAGAAGGGAATAAGCCGCTCCTAAACATTTCTTGCAAAGGCTTATCTTCCCTGAAAACAAAAAGATTGAAAACTGGCAAATCAAACTGCCTGATCCTACTCTTCCCCGAGATCTGCCCCTGGGAAAAAGCAGGTAGGCCACCATATACATTTGCTCCTGGAAAAATGTTGTGTTTGGCTAATGTTAATCTAATTTAGTACAGTCAGCGCTTTTGGTCAAGTTTTATATGGCTTATGAAGCAGTATTCTTGATGGCCAGGACACTTCTAGCGATTATCACCCTAAGTGACCAAGCAATATTTTCTGCCATGTTCAGCACTAGTGGGCAACCGTGGGCTGCCTGAGACATTCTTTAACACATACATTAGAAAACTGGTGCACATTACACCAGAAAACAGCTCCTTTCAGGCATACGGATCTTCCACGAGACTCTGGAAGATCCGTATGATCGTATGATCCGTATGATCTTCCACGAGACTCTGGAAGAGATTTTGGCAGCTTGTTTACCAGCATATTTTTTTTAAATTAAGACTGGCACAACAAAGGTAAATCCTAAGAAATCCTTTCCTTCCACCTAAGTTTCTGGAGTGAGATACCTGCTTCTTTATAGAAGTCTACATGAGATTATTCTACTATATATGTGGCACCAAATATGTAGTTTGTTTCAAATCCCTACTTCTGGTACCAATTCTGCAGTTGTACTCATGGTTCCGATCATTTTACAATATGGCATGCTATCGTGACTGTCGGTGATTGCATAAGTTGGTTCCCCTAAATATTGCACAATATTCTTATAATGTGAGTAAAGATAATTCCACGGCAGTAAAATGAATCAAGCAGCAATTAAAATGCTTTGTGTTCCTGCCTAAATAGTCTTGAATAGAACAGTAGTAAGCCTTGCCTCATCATCAAGCATGCACTTCACTTCTTCGCTTTTGTAGATAGTGATAATAGATCTTAAAAGAAGTTCAGGCATGATCATATTTAATTCATCCAAGCTCAAGATGCTTAAGGAAACAGGACTTCATTAATTAGTATTCCACCTGCTAGTGACAAAATCAATGGGAACTGAAGTCATTAGGAACACATTTTTATTGCAATAGCAGTCAATTATAGTAATTGAGTTCAGGGGTTATTTGGTCGCTCGGTGAAGTCTGGAATAATACTGACCAGTTCAATAGAAATGTTAATTTAAGAAAAATAACACATTAGGATATTTCTGTCCTTTAGTTCTTCTTATGCACTGTACCATGCTTTCATTTCCTGAATTCACCCAGTAATGTTTGTTCAATCATTATTAAGTATCCCTCTGGGCATACTCTCCCACCCTTGCTCAATACTAGGACCAATGCATGATACTTGCTGGCTGCCGATACTATGACCTTTGGTAGATGCTGGATGTTGATACTAAGACCATGATACTTGCTCAGTGCAGTACAGTTGCCTCAGCAATAGTAGTGCTCAGTGTGCAGTGCAGTTGTAGTGCGCGGGACATAGTAGAGGACATAGTAGACACACTACATGCCATCATCTTATGCTTCCATGAGGCACCGTATTCTTCTATGAAACCAATGGGTCTAGTTATGAATATCTTGGTAATACCATATGCAACAGAGTATATTATTAGTGATGAGCGAAGATTTGAAAATTTTGATTTGGTCAATTCGCTAAACTTCGACAAGAAATTTGATTTGATATGAATTTATTTGTCACGAGGTATACCCAGGCCACTCTGCCTAATCATATACATCCCACTTGGTGGCCCAATCTCAATGTGAAGGCTCGGAACTTAAACTGCAGAGAGAGTTCAGGGGGAGTATATTGCCATGTGCATTATGCTCTAGTGCACCCACATTCATACTTAATTCATTCTGTAGGTACTTTGCCATCAGTATTACAGGCAGTTGTAATTTCTTGCCGTCTACATCACTGTGCAGAGCACAAAGATTCATAGCTAATCCCTTCGGTTAAACAAAAAGAAAAGCACACCCCTGGAGGAGTGGTGTCCAAATGGCTCCTTAGTGAAACAAAATAAATGGAGGCAGTGCCAACAAAGTAGTGGAGAAAAAAACAAGTTATTTTAATGTATGCTGTGACAGTCCAAACACATTATTTTTAATCCCTTCTGTTAGCTGTCAAATCACTGTGCGTCAGCAGTACAGGCAACTGTTACTGCCAGGTCTAATTTATTGTCATGGACTAAACTGTACAATGCCCCAAGATTCAAGTAATTTTGAGCATCTATAAAGCCTCTTTCAGATGGTCAATGTTTGGTCAGTGCTTTGCATCAGTATTTGATCAATATAACGGGGAGGGGGGCAAAGCAGTGTTATACAGCACAAGATGGTAGCAGAATCCAACAACAGCAGTGTAATAGCAAGGCCCAATGGCATGCATAATTATTATTATTTTTTTTATTAACATGTACATACAGTATTAGTAGGCAGAAAATACACTTTTTAGGAATGGCAGTAGAGGTAGCAGATGGGTGGCAGCATCAGAATGGAGGCAGCATCAAGTGGCCAGAAGTAGCAGCCCATTTTGCACAATATTCCAGGGTGCAAGCACACTACAGTATGATCATTAGTGGCAGAATTATCTATTCTGTTGCATTGGGCACTGGGTTGGTACACCCTTGTTTCATCTTCATAAAGGATATTCTCTCAACGTTTTGGAAGAAAAGGCGAGTTCTCTTAGGGGTAACTATGCCCCCCGCAGCACTGAACACCCTCTATGATGCCACACTACTGGCCGGGCAGTAAAGCATGCCGATGGCAAACTCGGCTGGTTACCGCCACAGTTTAAGTTTGCATGTCCAGTAGTCCAGGGGATCTTGGATCGTGGGTGACAAGGTGCAGTCCAAGTATGCCACCACCTGCTGGTTGAGGTTCTGCTGCATGCCCTGCCACTGCTGCTGGGTGGTTTCTTCAATAGTCTCCAGACTGAAATTGCTGCATATGAAGCTGGTGCTGCTCCTGCCTCTCCCCCAACCCCCAGTTACGGCAGTGGAGCATAAGCATAAAAGATCCCATTGGACAGACATGCATGAGGATGGGCAATGGTGCTCGTGGGCAGCGACCAACCATCTACAAGTCTCTGAAGTCTATTTTTGCATCCCTCTGAGAAGGTTGGAAAAATGCCCTAATTTTTTACCAGAAGCAAGGGTTTTACAATGCGTATAGCCAGTAGTCATCCCTCTGCCAAATCCTGACAATGCATCTGTCAGTAAGCATACAAGAAAGCATGTATCTGGCCATTTGTGCAAGGAACTCAGGGGGTCTCCCTGTCTCTGTCTCCCCTTCATACTTCCCCAGTTTGTCGATGTCATCAGCATTATCTTTGTCGTCATCCTATAGCTCCTCATACTCCTCCCCTATCGCTTGGGCAGATAGTTGTATATAGAGTTTATGTCCTCCTCCTCTTTCTCTTCCTCCTCAGGGCTCAGGCCATGAGATGTAGGTGCCAAGTCTTCTGTCCCCTTGCCAATCAGATTTGTCAGCATCCCCTCTAGGACATGAAGGAGTGGAATGACATCATTCATCTTCAGTTCTGCCGACTGACAAATAAAGTGGCCTCATCAAAGGGCCTGAGTGAATGGCACGTGTCACGCATGAGCTGCAACTGGCTAATGTGGAAGTTACACCGGGGAGTAGACCTGTCCATCTGCAGCATTAAGAAATTGTTGACCAGATTGCTCTGCTCGTACAGGCAATCTAACATATATAGTGTGGAGTTCCAACGGGTGGAAACTTCACATATCAGGAGATGTTGGGGAAGAGCATTTTGCCTTTGCAAAGAGGGTATGTTTTGCATGGCAAGAGTGGCTGAAGTGCATGCATAATTTCCTGGACATTTTAAACAGCTCTGGCAGTTCAGTGGAAGACTTGAGGAACCAGGTGACAATAAGATTGAAGCCTTCTTCCCGTTATCAGTAACAATACTTCCTATCTCCAGTTGGCGAGGAGACAGCCAGTGTTCTATTTCTTTATTGATGACACTTAGCAGTACTTTCTTTTTGTGGCTCCGTTCCCTCAGACTGGTCAGGTGCAGAACCACATGACACCGCCATGCTCTGGATAGGTGGTATGCTGGAGGACCTCCCAAAACTGTGCCTACATTGGAGGATGAGTACAAGGTGGAGGATGAGAAGGCAGAGGAGGACATTGGCGCAGAAATCCCAGCATTACAATGCGGATTGCCATTACCTGGCCAAGTTGCTGGTGTGTCTGGTTCAAAACCACATTTACTCAGTGGGTTGCGAACAACATATATTGTCCTTGACCATAGTTGCAACTCCATACGTCAGCACTGGCGTGAACTTTACAGGGCACTAAGAAGCCAAAGGACTGGCCCACCTTCTTCTCAATGTACATGTGCAGGGCTGGTACAGCTTTTTTTGGAAAAGTAATGTCGGCTTGGGACTCTCCACTTTGGCTGGGCACAGGCCATGAGTTCTCTGAAATATGCAGAGTCAACTACATTGAAAGGGAGGGACTGTAGTAGCAGCAACTTGGCCCGGTGCATGTTCAGCTTCTGTGCCATTGGATGAGTGCACACATACTCTTGTCCTTAAGCAATCTCCTCAGTTATCAATTGCTGTCGAAACAAGTGATGAGGAGTAGGAGAAAGAGGAGCACCAGGAGCTATAGACAATGTTGAAGTTGATGGGAAGGAACGATGGCTTCCTTCTGCTGATGTTGGTGAGCCCTGACTGCTGGAGAGGGGGTGCGGGCCGGTGGGAGATGCAGCGGTTGCTGCATCAGACTGTAAGACTAAATGAGTGGCACGGTTTTACCATGCCACTTTATGGTGATGCTCCATGTGTTGATGCAAGGTCATCTTGCCAGTACGTGCACCCTGGCCGCGCCTCATCCCCATATCCTGCATACTGCCACTTTAACGTCCCCCAGCGACTTGACTTGCTGAAAAATTCCCACACTGCCCAGTATGGCATTTTCCATTCATTACTGCGTTATTCCTGCCTGCCACTGCTTTTATTAACCTGTTCACTGCTAGTGGGTTCCTCACAGGTATTCTACTGAGTAGCAGAAGATGTACCCCGTTCGGCTGCAGATCTCCCACTGCTTCCACCCTGCTGTCTCATGGGCACGCTGCCACCCTGCTGTCTCACCGGCATGCTGACACACTGCTGTCTTATGGGCACGCTTCCTCACTGCTGTTTTACGGGCACTCTGCCACCCTTGCCCCCTGATGATGATGATGTCCCCTCTTTACCTGGCTCCCACGTGCGATCAACAACATCATCATCTACATCAGTTTGTTCCTCAATAATGTCACCCTCACCTGTTTCTTACACACATCCCTGACCTCTCGCTGCATGTGCTCCCACCCGACTGTCATCATTGGTAGTTGCACGCCTAGAGGAGTCTGTAGCAGACCTCTCCTCCAAGTCTGTGCTGCCTTGTAACTGCTGACTGTCCAGAAAAAGCTCATCCTCATTAAAAAGTGGAGCACAGCCGGTGCCATACTTTACTTGGCTAGCAGAAGGAGCAGCAAAATCAAGAGGCAGGTTCAGGACAGGTGAAGGCACAGAGGCAGTTCCTGGGCCATGCCAACTAAACTTGATGTTAGAGGAACCCTGAGATGATTTTGAAGAGTGAGTCAATCATTCTAGCACAGCTGTATTGTTGGTCAAAACATGACCGCTGGATTATAGTGGCAGCTCTGGCCTGTTGTTGTGGCTGCTGCTACCACCAACCCTACTTCCGCTGCTACTTGAGCCGGCTACAGCTACTTTGTTGTCACTGCCAATTCCTTTGGAGGGCCCAGGCAATGGTCTGTTGGCCATAGTGTACAGTAACTGAATCAGTAATATGACAGATTAAGTATGAATGGCGCAGCAGGTGAACAAGATAAACACGTCAATATATTAGACTGCCTGTTAAGAGTAAGTCTCACGAACAGTAAGTGTATGTATAACAAAACAGATTAAGTATGTGTAGGAAGGCGCAAGGGTCTGTCATTGACAGAAGGTACGTGTCACCGAGGTTCCTGGCCTCGGTGAGATAAGAACCGGTAATTTTGTGTGTCAGCGGCAGCTAGTGCTCTCTGACACTGTTTTACTTAGTGTGGCTGTAAAGCCAATCCGGGCCGGTTCTTATTGGGAGCAGCCAAAGAGCAGGGTGGGTGGCTATTCCCCATGTTCAGGCCAGGTCAGCTGGGTGGGTTATGATCCTCCAAGTGATAGTGGAGATGTGGGAGCTCTGTGTTTTGGGGAGCTGAGGAGATCTGCCATACTGCAAGGCTGAGAGCTGCATGAGAGCCGCCTGCTGGGAGTTAGTCGCCCTAAAGCCTGCTGTGGTCTGCCAGGTGATTTATGTTATTTTGGGAACTCTTGCTGTGTGAACTAACACCAGGACCCTGTAAAGCATTGTTTTTCTTTTCTGCCTTCTCTGTGTGAATAAACACTGGACTTTTGTTTTTTTATGGCTTCCGTCAATCTTTATATGCTAGGAAACTGTGTGCCGTGGGCGCTCCGGAGTCTCTTAACCACCTGTGCCAGGTGGAGGTGGGAGACACTCCAGCGGAGGCTCTGTTGGACTTAAGGAGTCTGGTGACACTGGTAAGGGCTTCCCTGGTACACTCCGCTGAGTACACCGGTCATAAGGTCGGAGTCATGTGTATACATGGGGACTTAAATGACTACCCTACTGCTATGGTGTCTCTGTCCACGGTTTCTGGCAGGTGGACCCACGAGGTGGCTGTTGCAACCAACCTACACTATGAACTTATAATAGGGAGAGACTTCTTCGGCTTCCCGGCACTGTGGCCGGTTACGAGAGTGACTGATACCCATGAGACAGGGGTAACCCTTGCAGAAGGGCCCGGCTCAGGGGGTGAGACCAGAACCCTGGGAACCTGAGTCCGAAGGGCCAGCGGTAGGGGTGACCACCACTTCGTTGGAAGAGAGGGAGACAACCCAAGGAAGTGTGATGGTGGGAGACATGGAGGACTTGCCACCAGGTGCTGAGCTGGCAGACCTCAATGTCTTCGGGGATAATTTTGGTACCGCCCAGCATCGGGACCCAACCCTATCCTGAGCCTGGGAAATGTATTAATAGTAGATGGTGAACCACAACAACCAGGGGCAGAGTCGGTGTTCCCCCGTTTTGTGGTTCATCAGGATATGTTGTATCGGGTAAATCAGCTGTGAGGTGAATCCATTGGTGGGGCCCCAGGCTTATTGCAAACTCGTGTTAGAGTCAGCCCACCAGAATGTTCTCGGGCGTCATCTGGGAATGCAGAAAACACAGGACCGGATACTACAACAGTTTTACTGCGTTTAAGGAGGTGGACGAGTTCTGTAAGTCTTGCCCGACCTGCCAGGCAACTAGCCCCCAGCCCCTTTTTACAGTCCCTTGGTGCCTCTCCCAATCATGGAGGTACTATTTTAGCAAATCGCTATTGACCTAGTAGGCCCAGAACCGAAGTCCACTAGGGGACATCAATACATCTTGTTTGTCCTTGATTACGCCACTCGGTACCTGGAGGCAGTGCCACTGCGACATACATCTGCGAGACTTACAGCTAAAGAGCTAATGGAAATGTTCTCCCGAGTGCGGTTACCTAAAGAGGTCCTGACTGACCAGGGGACCGCTTTTATGTCCAAGGTCATGAGGGAACTCTGTATGTAAGTTACTGCGTATTAAACAGTTACGGTCATCCGTGTACCATTCACAAATGGACGGACTGGTTGAAAGGTTTAACAAAACTCTAAAAACCATGTTAAAAAGGGTGGTGTCCAAAGATGGAAAGGATTGGGACCTTCTTTTGCCCTATCTCATGTTCGCAGTGCGAGAGGTGCCCAAGGGCTCTACTGGGTTCTCGCCCTTCAAATTGCTATATGGCAGACATCATCGTGGTTTGTTGAATGTAGCCAAAGAGGCATGGGAACAACAACCCACTCCGCATTAAGGCGTCCTTGAATATGTTACCAAGATGCAGCAGATAGAGACCGTTTTGCCTCTTGTCAGGGAGCATATGGAGGCCGCTCAGCGAGCCCAGAGTCGGATCTATAATTGGCAGGCCCGGGTCCGGATCTTTAACCCGGGTGATCGGGTTTTAGTTCTGGTGCCGACTGTGGACAGTAAGTTCCTAGACAGGTGGCAGGGGCCCTACAAGGTACGGGAAAGAATTTGAGAGGTAAATTACAAAGCACATCAGCCGGGGAGGTGAAAACCGGAGCAGGTTTACCATGTTAATTTACTAAAACCTTGGAAGGATAGGGAAACCTGCACGGAAGACAGCCCGCGACCAGGCTTTCTAGGGCAAGAGGATCCGGCTCCCCTGTCTGATGCAAAGGAAGCGGTTGCCACAATAAAAATTGCTGACAGCCTCTCCTTTAAACAGGCTCAGGAAACCAGAGAGTTCGTTAGTCGGAACACGGATGTGTTCTCAGACCTCCCTGTACGCAGTTCCGTAATCCAACATGACATTGTCAATTAGCCTCAGGCAAAAGTCCGGTTAAAGCCATACCGTGTACCTGAGGCTCGGCGAAAAGCCATCTCGGAGGAAGTGCAGCTCATGTTGCAGCTTGACATCATTGAGGAGTCTAAAAGTGAGTGGGCCAGTCCTATAGTCTTAATTCCCAAGCCAGACGGGACATTACGATTTTGTAACGATTTTCGGAAATTAAACAAAATATCTAAGTTCGATGCATATCCCATGCCTCGGGTAGATGAACTTATTGAGAGGTTAGGCCAAGCCAGTATTTTTCTGTTTTGGACCTCACCAAAGGGTACTGGCAGGTACCCTTGATGGAGGCTGCCAAAGAGAAAACTGCCTTCATTACACCAGAGGGGCTGTACCAATATAAGATGTTACCCTTTGGCCTGCATGGCACCCCCTCCACTCTTCAACGTCTAATGGATATTTTACTTCGTCCACATCGGCGGTACGCCTCGGCTTACCTGGACAATATTATCATTCACAGTACCGACTGGGAAAGTCACCTGCCCAAAGTACAGGACGTAGTGGACTCCCTTCGAAAAGCAGGACTAACAGCTAACCCAAAGAAATGTGCGATAGGGTTAGAGGAGACTAAATACCTTGGGTATGTCATTGGGTGCGGAGTCATCAAACCCCAAGTAAGCAAAATAGAGGCGATACAGAATTGGCCCCGACCTGCCACCTCTAGACAAGTAAAGTCATTCCTGGGAATAGTGGGCTATTACATGAGGTTTGGCCCCCATTTTGCCACTTTAGCATCTCCATTGACAGGACTCTTAAAGGGATGGAAATCCGTGATAGTCTGCTGGAATGACCAGGCGGAAGAGGCTTTCTCTGCTTTGAAGTCGGCCCTGTGTGGGTCCCCGGTTTTGGTGAAGCCCGACTTCAAGAGGGAATTTGTGGTACAAACTGATGCCTCTGAAGTAGGCCTCGGTGCGGTACTGTCTCAGGAAGTCAACGGGGAGGAGCATCCCGTTGTCTTCCTCAGCCGTAAGCTCACTCCAGCGGAGACCCGGTACAGTATAGTGGAGAGAGAGTGCCTGGCCATCAAGTGGGCACTCGAGTCTCTCCACTATTATCTGTTGGGGAGGAAGTTCCGTCTGGTGACAGATCACTCCCCTCTCAAGTGGATGAGCCAGGCCAAAGAGAGGAATGCTCGGGTCACCAGGTGGTTCTTGTCTCTGCAAAACTTTAAGTTAACGCAGATGCCCTGTCCCAAGTACACTGTCTGGAGTGTGTTCCTCCCCTCAGGGTTGAACAAAGGGGGGAGGTATGTAGGAAGGCGCAAGGGTCCGTCAGTGATGGAAGGTACGTGTCACCGAGGTTCCTGGCCTCGGTAAGATAAGAACCGGTAATTTTGTGTGTCAGCGGCAGCTAGTGCTCGTTGGCACTGTTTTACTTAGTGTGGCTGTAAAGCCAATCCGGGCCGGTCCTTATTGGGAGCAGCCAAAGAGCAGGGTGGGTGGCTATTCCCCATGTCCAGGCCAGGTCAGCTGGGTGTGATATGATCCTCCAAGTGATAGTGGAGATGTGGGAGCTCTGTGTTTTTGGGAGCTGAGGAGATCTGCCATACTGCAAGGCTGAGAGCCGCCTGCTGGTAGTCAGGCGCCCTAAAGCCTGCTGTGGTCTGCCAGGTGATTTATGTTATTTTGGGAACTCTTGCTGTGTGAACTTACACCAGGACCCTGTAAAGCATTGTTTTTCTTTTCTGCCTTCTCTGTGTGAATAAACACTGGACTTTTGTTTTTTCAACCGTGGTCCGTATTACGTCCACTTACCCTGCCTACCAGAGCAAATCCCTACATATGAATAGTGCAGCACGTGAACAAGATGGACATGGTGATTACACTTAGCCTGCACTGTGCCTGCAGTCTCCCTATGCTGTCCTTACAGTCTAAAAAAACTCTCCCTATGATCTCGCTGTACTGTCCGTGCACTTTCCATCTCCAATATTGTTTTTGTTTTTTTTACTGTTTTCTGCAACATTGTTCCTAGTGCATGAGCACTTGTCACGTCTCTCCCTAAGCTCAGCTCACAGTAAAATGGTGGAGACCATGCAGGATGAGACTTTTTATAGGGTTGTGACATCATAGGGGATGGATGATTGGCTAGATGTGCAGCATTATAGTTCATCAATTTCCCAGGCTTCTTACTTTGACGTTGTAACACATGCAGCAGCCATTTTAGAAAAAGTCTGATCTGTTACCACGAAGCATGAGGAAATTCGGCTTCATGTCAAATCAAATTTTTCCTAAACTTTGAATTGAATTCCACTACAGATGCTTTAATTGGCTCAACACTATATATTATAATTGCCTTTGTACACACAGAACAGTGTTGGTCCATAGAAGGCCACATCTTAGATACCCACATCACATGTATCTGGTAGAACCCTATGTGCATGTGCCCTAAGGGTGCAACCAACAATTTATCACATGGATGGATAACTTATTATACGACTGAGCTTTATGATTGTCATAAGGCAATTTATTAGTAAACTCTGGTGCCTCATAATTTAGGTGTCTGGCTATAGACCTGCCCTATTTAATTTTAATTATGACAATGAGAACTATTTAATTGTTCATATAAAGTGAAAATGAAGAAAACTGAAGGTCCAGGGGTGCTTTATAGAAAATAGGGTCCTTGGGCAAATCCTCCCTAGCCATTTTACTTCTATGTGTGAAATTGTTAGTCCTAACCAAATTTAAGTTAAGGTAAAGGACAAGAAATCTGTATCGGGAGAAACAAAACTGAATCTAAGGAATCCAGTCTATAAAACCTATGCTTCTCATTGACAGTAGATATCAGATGAAGCATCCATAGACATAAATAAATTATTTCTACTTTCCTTGCCGATGGTTAGTTTAATACGTTGTTCTGTTTTTGAGTGTGGACAATATTGTTGCACAGTGAAGTGTTCAGAGTTAAGGTTACGGACACCCGGCAGGTTTCCTGATGCAGTTTTGGAAGCGCAAACCAAGAGTGAATTAAAAAAAGGTGAGAAGGCATATCTGTACCTTTATAATTTCTCTACTTTTATGTTCCACTCCTGATTTTGGCTTCCAAAACTGCATCAGAAAATCTGACCGTGTTACCGTACCGTAATTATAATAATTTATGCCTCAAGGTATATACAGTCAGGTCCATAAATATTCGGACATCAACACAATTCTAACATTTTTGGCTCTATACACCACCACTATGGATTTGAAATGTAACAAACTAGATGTGCTTTAACTGCAGACTGTCAGCTTTAATTTGAGAGTATTTACATCCAAATCAGGTGAATGGTGTAGGAATTACAACAGTTTGCATATGTGCCCCCCACCTTGTTAAGGGACCAAAAGTAATGGGACGGAATAATAATCATAAATCAAACTTTGCAGTCAATTACAGCCTGAAGTCTGGAACACATAGACATCACCAGACGCTGGGTTTCATCCCTGGTGATGCTCTGCCAGGCCTCTACTGCAACTGTCTTCAGTTCCTGCTTGTTCTTGGGGCATTTTCCCTTCAGTTTTGTCTTCAGCAAGTGAAATGCATGCTCAATCGGATTCAGGTCAGGTGATTGACTTGGCCATTGCATAACATTCTACTTCTTTCCCTTAAAAAACTCTTTGGTTGCTTTTGCAGTATGCTTTGGGTCATTGTCCATCTGCACTGTGAAGCGCCGTCCAATGAGTTCTGAAGCATTTGGCTGAATGTGAGCAGATAATATTGCCCGAAACACTTCAGAATTCATCCTGCTGCTTTTGTCAGCAGTCACATCATCAATAAATACAAGAGAAGCAGTTCCATTGGCAGCCATACATGCCCACGCCATGACACTACCAACACCATGCTTCACTGATGAGCTGGTATGCTTAGGATCATGAGCAGTATCTTTCCTTCTCCATACTCTTCTCTTCACATCACTCTGGTACTAGTTGATCTTGGTCTTATCTGTCCATAGGATGTTGTTCCAGAACTGTGAAGGCTTTTTTAGATGTTGTTTGTTAAACTCTAATCTGGTCTTCCTGTTTTTGAGGCTCACCAATAGTTTACATCTTGTGGTGAACCCTCTGTATTCACTCTGGTGAAGTCTTCTCTTGATTGTTGACTTTGACACACATACACCTACCTCCTGGAGAGTCTTCTTGATCTGGCCAACTGTTGTGAAGAGTGTTTTCTTCACCAGGGAAAGAATTCTTTGGTCATCCACCACAGTTGTTTTCCGTGGTCTTCCGGGTCTTTTGATGTTGCTGAGCTCACTGGTGCGTTCCTTCTTCTTAAGAATGTTCCAAACTGTTGTTTTGGCCATGCCAAATATTTTTGCTATCTCTCTGATGGGTTTGTGTTGTTTTTTCAGCCTAATGATGGCTTGCTTCACTGATAGTGACAGCTCTTTGGATCTCATCTTGAGAGTTGACAGCAACAGATTCCAAAACCAAATAGCAGACTTGAAATGAACTCTGAACCTTTTATCTGCTCATTGTAATTGGGATAATGAGGGAATAACACACACCTGGCCATGGAACAGCTGAGAAGCCAATTGTCCCATTACTTTTGGTCTCTTAACAAGTGGGAGGCACATATGCAAACTGTTGTAATTCCTACACCGTTCACCTGATTTGGATGTAAATACCCTCAAATCAAAGCTGACAGTCTGCAGTTAAAGCACATCTTGTTCGTTTTATTTCAAATTCATTGTGGTTGTGTATAGAGCCAAAAATGTTAGAATTGTGTCGATGCCCAATATTTATGGACATGACTGTAATGGTTCTCTGCCCACCATGGCGGTGCTCTAACAGTAACTAATGAATAAAGATAAGCTAATCAATTTGTACTAATTTCATCAACAATAGATCTTCACCTGCTGGTGTCCTCACTGCTGAAGAATCTTGCCCTGCCACTTGATTGACAGGGATGTCTCGCCCAGATCTGACAATCTCACGCCAGCGCAGCTGCTCCAAGTAGCGGTGCAAGCACAGAGGTCCTGCTTCTGCAAATGGAGCAAGGACTCTGCATGTGCTGCTACGGTTCTGGGTAGAGTTTTTGGGGTGCTGGTGTTGGTCCCTTGATCCCTGCTTTAATTTAGCTGGACCTTTGTATTTATTACTCATGTCTTACATGTGTGGTTGCTATCTTTTGGGACTTTTTTTGGTCCTAGTATGGATTTACATGCGATTATATTCATAAATAAAAAACAACAGGGCTCAATTTTCTGATATGTCTTACCATTTTTACTGTGACTATTGTGAATGGATTTTAGCGATTATGTTACAATACAGATGTTACATTTATTAATGAAGTCTGGCATTAGTTTTGTGTCTGTATTGGTGTCATTGGTGATTGTGGCGAAACCAACCTCGCCACTGGGTTTTGGAGGGGCCTGGTTGCCAGCCTCTTGCCCCAGGATTATGGGCCCTCTCATCAGCCCATGCAAAACTTAAACCCCATGGTGATTTGACTGTGTTTGTGGCATCTGAGCGCTCAGATCCAAG
Source organism: Bufo bufo (assembly GCF_905171765.1). NCBI lineage: Eukaryota > Metazoa > Chordata > Amphibia > Anura > Bufonidae > Bufo > Bufo bufo. The sequence continues at coordinate 560,403,839 of NC_053392.1, read as the reverse complement.
CCATATGGGAACATGTGGGGTTTTGAGGTGTGTGACAGAACCATCTGTCTGTGTAATTGTATTGTATGATATGTAATGGTACCCAGATAGCTAATTTTATTGTATTTGTGTATTCTGAGTGCTATTCACCTAATGATATGCACTCAGACTTGAGCTATCTGGGAATATGTTAAATGTCTGTGTTTGCTGTGAGGGTGTGACATTGTGTGTTTGGGTGGTGATTCCTGTCCTGTTGTTCCCACATGTGTATTGGTGATTTCCCTTTGTCCTGAGAGATAATTGAATTGCTCCTCGGGTGTCTCCAGGGCAGAGAGGAGGAAACCATGATGCATTGTGGGGATGTGTTGTGTCTGTGTATCCTGAGTGCTACGTATCTGTCCTGTGTCACAGTCTTCTTTCTGGTCCCCTAGGGGCGTGTACACCAGATGGGGACCTGCATAAATACGGGCGGGTAGCCCTCAATAAAGAGTTCCTGTTTTACACTCAACATAGAGCCTTGTCTCATGTGTGTGGGGATTGCTATACTTGTATACTCCCCTGGCTATTACTCCGAGCTCTTGTAAGAGCTGTTCCTTTTCCTGGTTCCTGTGGTGGTATCGGTGTCGAGCGGACTCCTCGGGAGGCACCGGGAGCATTTATCAACGGAGGTACCCGGTCGGGGTGCTAGGAGATCCATTACATTGGTGGCAAGCGGCGGGATCGTTCCCACAGCCAGAAGGACAGCTACAGGAGACACCATTCCCTGGAATTACAATTTGAAGGCAACGCATGTCCCAGTACAGCGACCCTGACAGCAGCAGGATGGAACCAGCAGTGGCATACGATGAGGAAGACCTGGATAGCCGGGATGCATTAAGGAAAGGCATCTGGTACCAGGCCCTGGACAATGTACAATACCAGCGAGGCGAGAGTCTCCCCAGGAAAGAGCAGCGATTGCAGAAGCAAGTGGCCCTGCGGATGCCCTTCCTGGGAGAGCAGCCCCTGGAGGAATGGGTGAAGGAACTAGAGCACCGGGTATGGCAGGAGCTATGGCTGGAGGATGCCTACCAGGCGCTCTGGTGGTATATGGCACAGTATATACCCTGGACAGCTGAGCATGACAAGCCGGAGGAAGAGGAGTTTGATGGTCCTGGCTTGTTATGGGAGTCCTTTGCAGAGCCTGACTTCGGGAGCCCTGCACAGTCCAGACTTCAGGACATTTTCTACGAGAGGGAGGCTAGGCAGGATTGGGATGACCCCCATGAGGTAGAGAAATACCTGGCTCACCTAGCAACCCTGGAGTGGGAACTGGAGCAGGACTACAGAGATCTCTTCCACTCCATTGGGAAGGCTCAGCAGGACAGCAAGAAGTCAGACTCAGGTCCAGAGCCCTTCAGCTGGGAGGTTATTGTGGATGTTTACTGGGAAGAACCCCAGGTGGCCAGTGGAGATGGGACCGAGGTCTCTCCACTGCTCCTGCAGGGAATTGGGAGCCCAGTCTCCATTCCCCAGCAGCAGGCTGAGTTACAGGGGGCAGAGACAGTCAGTCCTGTCCCCCAGCGGCAGAGTGTCCTACAGGGAACAGAGAGCCCAGTCTCCTTTCTCCAGCAACAGGACACTGTATTGGGAGCGGAAACAGTCGGTCTCCCTCCCCAGAGGCTGGAAGTATGTATGGGAGAGGAGCTTGTTACCCCCTCTCCCTATTGGCAGTGTGAATTGCAGGGAATTGGGAGCCCAGTCTCCATTCCCCAGCGGCTGGGTGATTTACAGGGAATTGGGAGCCCAGTCTCCATTCCCCAGCGGCCGTGTGATTTATTGGGAATTGGGAGCCCAGTCTCCATTCCCCAGCGGCCGTGTGATTTATTGGGAATTGGGAGCCCAGTCTCCATTCCCCAGCGGCCATATGATTTATTGGGAATTGGGAGCCCAGTCTCCATTCCCCAGCGGCAGGCGGAGTTACAGGGGGCAGAGACAGTCGGTCCTGTCCCCCAGCGGCAGAGTGTCCAGCAGGGAATAGAGAGCCCAGTCTCCTTTCCCCAGCAGCAGGACACTATATTGGGAGCGGAGACGGTCGGTCGCCCTCCCCAGCGGCTGGAAGTATGTATGGGAGAGGAGCTCATTACCCCCTCTCCCCAGCGGCAGCTTAACACACCAGGGGGAGACAGTAAGCCCCACAACAATGCAGATGGGACCGTGGTCTCTGCACTTACAGCACAGGGGGTAGGGACAGTCGGTCTCCCCCTCCAGCAGCAGAGCTGGGTATCCAAAGGGGAGACAGTCGATCTCCCCCTCCAACAACCAGGCTCCAACCAGGGTTCTTCCGTGGTAGCGCTGGCACCAGGGCAGAGTACCGCTGATCCCTGCCCACAAAGCAACCTAGACTCCAAACCAGGGAGCAACACAGAGACCGGGAGTACCAGCTACCAATATAACCTTGGTGGACTCACTGGACAGAGACAGGCTACCAAATTCAACAGGTCAAGTATTTGGTTGTGGGTGGGCTGCCAGACTAACTCAGGTACCGACCGGCGTGAGGTCAGGTATCTGGTTAGTCTTCCCTGGGAGGGGGAGTGGTGTGGCGAAACCAACCTCGCCACTGGGTTTTGGAGGGGCCTGGTTGCCAGCCTCTTGCCCCAGGATTATGGGCCCTCTCATCAGCCCATGCAAAACTTAAACCCCATGGCGATTTAACTGTGTTTGTGGCATCTGAGCGCTCAGATCCAAGCCATATGGGGACATGTGGGGTTTTGAGGTGTGTGACAGAACCATCTGTCTGTGTAATTGTATTGTATGTTATGTAATGGTACCCAGATAGCTAATTTTATTGTATTTGTGTATTCTGAGTGCTATTCACCTAATGATATGCACTCAGACTTGAGCTATCTGGGAATATGTTAAATGTCTGTGTTTGCTGTGAGGGTGTGACATTGTGTGTTTGGGTGGTGATTCCTGTCCTGTTGTTCCCACATGTGTATTGGTGATTTCCCTTTGTCCTGAGAGATAATTGAATTGCTCCTCGGGTGTCTCCAGGGCAGAGAGGAGGAAACCATGATGCATTGTGGGGATGTGTTGTGTCTGTGTATCCTGAGTGCTACGTATCTGTCCTGTGTCACAGTCTTCCTTCTGGTCCCCTAGGGGCATGTACACCAGATGGGGACCTGCATAAATACGGGCGGGTAGCCCTCAATAAAGAGTTCCTGTTTTACACTCAACATAGAGCCTCGTCTCATGTGTGTGGGGATTGCTATACTTGTACACTCCCCTGGCTATTACTCCGAGCTCTTGTAAGATCTGTTCCTTTTCCTGGTTCCTGTGGTGGTATCGGTGTCGAGCGGACTCCTCGGGAGGCACTGGGAGCATTTATCAACGGAGCTACCCAGTTGGGGTGCTAGGAGATCCGTTACAGTGATGACTAAGAATAGACCACACAATATTGGTTGTACAGATTGGCTAAATCTTGGTAGGTGCTATACACCGTTCTGGGTAGCGGCACATGAACAGTTGCTGCTCCTGAAGCTGAAGCAGATCCCATACGTGTGCACCGCTACTCGGAGCAGCTGTGCTGGCGTGAGATTGTCATAACTGGGTGAGATGTAAGGACCTGCCTATCAAGTGTGGGGGGAGTGCTTCTTCAGCAGCAGTGAAAGCCTCTCGCAGGTGAAGATCTCTTGATGATGAGATGAATCAATTTGTACGAATCAATTCAGTCATCTCTACTAATGGTGATGGAGACAGAGGAAAGAGAAAGAGAGAGAGAGAACTAGAAAGAGATGAACATAAATCGGGAGAGGTAAAAAGAGACAGAGGGAGAAAGAGAGACATGGACAAGAAGGGAGAGGGCTATTGAGAGACAGTATACAAGTGGAAAGAAGCAGGGAGAAGAGAAGAAGATCTAAATTAGAAAAGTAGGATGGGGGGATGGTAGACAAGGAGGGAAAGAGAGAGTTATATAAAAAAAAATATAGAGGAACGGCTGAAACAAGTGTAGTAAGAAAGAGAGAGGCAAGAATAGAGGAAAAGATGGAGAAAGGGAAAAAAGGAGGGAGGGAGATTAAAGGATACAACATTCAGAGCAATAGAGAGCAGGAAGGTGGACACGAAGGGAGGGAAGAAGGCGGGAGAGGGATGATTGACAAGACAAAAGTAAGGAGAGACAGAGAGGAAAGGGAAATGGAGGGAAAGAATGAATGTGGAAAGGAGATTATAAAAAGAGAGGAAGGGATGGGCAGTATTTGTGAAGAATAGGACCTTTGATGACGTCACTACGTTCATCACATGGTCCGTCACATTATCCATCACCATAGTGATGGATCATGTGACGGACCATGTGATGAGCGTAGTGACGTCATCAAAGGTCCTATTCCTCACAGAACAAGACAGAAGAGATGCTGGCTGCGCAAACAAGTGGATTAAGGTGAGTTAAATTATTATTATTTTTTTTAACCCCTCCAGCTCTATTGCACTATGCATTCTGTATTCAGAATGCTATTATTTTCCCTTATAACCATGTTATAAGGGAAAATAATACAATCTACACTACAACTAACCCAAACCTGAACTTCTGTGAAGAAGTTCGGGTCTGGGTACCACAGTCAGTTTTTTATCACGCGCGTGCAAAACACATTGCCCCCGCGCGATAAAAACTGAACATCGGAACGCAATCGCAGTCAAAACTGACTGCAATTGTGTACCTACTCGCGCGGGTTTGCCGCAATGCACCGCGACACATCCGGACCTAATCCGGACCCGCTCGTCTGCAAGGGACCCAAGTGTCTCAGATTTTATCATATCCGAGTGAGGACTTTGTCCATATACACTCACCTAAAGAATTATTAGGAACACCATACTAATACGGTGTTAGACCCTCTTTCCCTTCAGAACTGCCTTAATTCTACGTGGCATTGATTCAACAAGGTGCTGATAGCATTCTTTAGAAATGTTGGCCCATATTGATAGGATAGCATCTTGCAGTTGATGGAGATTTGAGGGATGCACATCCAGGGCACGAAGCTCCCGTTCCACCACATCCCAAAGATGCTCTATTGGGTTGAGATCTGGTGACTGTGGGGGCCATTTTAGTACAGTGAACTCATTGTCATGTTCAAGAAACCAATTTGAAATGATTCGAGCTTTGTGACATGGTGCATTATCCTGCTGGAAGTAGCCATCAGAGGATGGATACATGTTTTCATTCTGTTTACGCCAAATTTGGACTCTACCATTTGAATGTCTCAACAGAAATCGAGACTCATCAGACCAGGCAACATTTTTCCAGTCTTCAACAGTCCAATTTTGGTGAGCTCGTGCAAATTGTAGCCTCTTTTTCCTATTTGTAGTGGAGATGAGAGATGAGTGGTACCCGGTGGGGTCTTCTGCTGTTGTAGCCCATCTGCCTCAAGGTTGTGCGTGTTGTGGCTTGACAAATGCTTTGCTGCATACCTCGGTTGTAACGAGTGGTTATTTCAGTCAACCTTGCTCTTCTATCAGCTTGAATCAGTCGGCCCATTCTCCTCGGACCTCTAGCATCCACAAGGCATTTTCGCCCACAGGACTGCCGCATACTGGATGTTTTTCCCTTTTCACACTATTCTTTGTAAACCCTAGAAATGGTTGTGCGTGAAAATCCCAGTAACTGAGCAGATTGTGAAATACTTAGACCAGCCCGTCTGGCACCAACAACCATGCCACGCTCAAAATTGCTTAAATCACCTTTCTTTCTCATTCTGACATTCAGTTTGGAGTTCAGGAGATTGTCTTGACCAGGACCACACCCCTAAATGCATTGAAGCAACTGCCATGTGATTGGTTGACTAGATAATTGCATTAATGAGAAATAGAACAGGTGTTTCTAATAATTCTTTAGGTGAGTGTATAATGCTTGCATCTACTTTACTAAGTGCATTATTATTTTATTTCTGTGATTTTCTTCAATAATATGGCCAGGGACATCTGCACATTTATATATTATACCGTGCAGGATATTTTATCTGTTTTTTCTGTGATTTTTTTGTTTATGTAGGTTCATTTAGGTTGAATTTAGATGTGAGCTCCAATGTGGACAACGGCTGATGAGAGTGATGAGAATGTCATTGCCGAGCTGCAGAATATGGAGGTGCTATATAAATGAATAAAATAACCAGATCAGAGAGGGGAAGAGAGAAAGACAAGATGGAGGATTTATAGGAAGAGGACAGAGGAGTGAAGGAGGGGGAGCGAGACATCAAAAGGTGAAGATACCCTATAGTACAGGAAGGTATCTTATATCCAGTAGTCTGGTGACACATCACACTTCGGCTCATCCAGGTTTCCTATATCCTGGGGCTCGGTCTGTACACTGATATGTGTTTGTTACATCCATTGATACATGCATTGGTTGGATTTGCACTACTGAAGAAGCCTCCAGCCTGCGGTAGTGCAGACCAAGGGCTACATAATGCACCTTGCAACGTGTCCAAAATCTGGACATGTTTTCATAGGACCTTCAAAACCCTTAACAACTCTGCCTTCAAATCAATAAACCTCACATAAAATTACTTGGAGATGACATGTTTGTTGCTCGGTAGTTTTATTTGTAGGATTTCAAGTAGAAGTCAATGTGACATTGTAAGACTGCCATCTAGTGGTTGGAAGCATACATCGTTTTCATTGCAATATTACATTTTACTAAAAACACATGCTTCTGTAGGCTTTATTTTTGTGTTAAGGGAAATTCTATTGCAGTATTTTTTCTGGCAACCTGACCAACCATCTGGGCCCTAATAGCATTATGAAAGTGGCTACAATAGTACAATAGCACCTATTGGGTGACCCCCTCAAAGCCAATAGGATGTGTATAGTATGTACATCCTTTTCACTGACTGCTGTCTCATGGGCAACGCTAAAGAGAAATTATCCGACCATCTTATTATTTTTTTATAGCCCCCACCATAGACTATTTATTGCAGTATTTTGTCTGATATGTATTGATAAAACTGTGTCTTATGTTGCAACATATTTTTGCTCAATATGAAAAGTAAATATATTTTTCTAATGGAGATTGGTTACGTATCCCCTTATCTGATCAAACTGTTTGGGGCACTATAGGATTGTCAGTGACTTTTTGGGCTCAATTATGCCCGAAATAATTGCAGAAACCTGTGACAAAACCGATCCATTTCTGTAGAGAACATTATGATTGATGTCGCCATCTACTGGACGATAGTTGTATTTTATTATTAGCATCATTTCCAGGACACACAGAGAAAAAAATCAGTTCTCGTCAAAAGGTTCTTCTACCGAGGACCACAGTAACTGGGGAAGGGAAATAACACTTACACGGCGCCTCCTTGTCATCTGTTCAGCTGCAGATCTACCCGTTTCTGGACTCCTTTTCTGTTGTCCAAGATGGACGCCCCGCTTCTCAGACTGATGCACACTGAGCATTTGTTAGGGTCCATTCACACGACTCCACATCTAAGTCTACTTTCACACTGGCGTTTTGGCTTTCCGTTTGCGAGATCCGTCATGGGCTCTCACAAGCGGTCCAAAACGGATCAGTTTGCATCTAATGCAGTTTGCCTCCGTTCCGTCTCCATTCCGCTCTGGAGGCTGCCTGCAGCGTTCTGGTGTCCGTCTGATGAAACTGAGCCAAATGGATCCGCCCTGACACACAATGTAAGTCAATGGGGACGGATCCGTTTTCTCTGACACCATCTGGCACAATAGAAAACGGATCCGCCCTCCATTGACTTTCAATGGTGTTTAATGGCTATGTTACAGATAATAAAAACGGCTGCAGACGGTTGTATTATCTGAAGGGATCCGTCTGCGCAGATCCATGACGGATCCGCACCAAGCGCGAGTGTGAAAGTTGCCTAAACTGCATTTTTTGAAGATCGGATACAAACCCATTCATTTTAATGGGATGGCAAAAGGTTCGGATAGCACGTCCATTCGGCGAACCCTCCAAAAATGTAGAACATGTCCAATGCTTGTCCGTTTTGTGGACAAGAGTAGGCATTTCTAACACGGTGGAATGTGCGGGATTGCAAAATGCGGGACGCGCGTGGCCGGTATCCGTGTTTTGAGGAGCCACAATTTAAGGACCGCAAAGTGGATCTGGCCGTGTGAACGGACCCATGGTCCTCGGATTGGCCAGCGCTGGGAGCAGGGCTGGACAGGTAGGAAGTGATTCGGACTAGCGAGGCACAGTGTGAACCAGGTCCTCTGAGAAGCAGTGCAGCCATTTTGGATGACAGAAAAGGAGCCCGGGAATCGGAGGATGAAGATGAAAAGGTGAGGCGGGCACCAGGTAAGTGTTCTGTCCCTTTCACACTTACTGCCAATGTATTTTCGTGAACAGGAGGGTCGCTATAGTCTAAACACGTCAGAGATAATTGGACAGTGTCAGAGCGAAGGAATGACAATGGCCGGCTGTCAACGCATCTGTGCTCCTCCAGGAGGAATAACCACCGCCCAGCTTTCTAGGAATTGAAGATGGTTATTTATGGGGAATCTAAGTATTTACGAAGGCAGACATGTCAGGCGAGGTGAGGGGTCCTCGTTAATGACTTCTGAAAAATATCCTTCTAGTTGAAACCGACTGCACTTTCCAGCCCCTCTCGACGCGTTTCTCCTCTACACCCCATTACTTACTTCTACGCCAGTTATGTCATGTGAAATCACAAGTCAGATTTAGCTCCATTTCATATTTACCTAAATGGCATTTAAATTGCTTAAAATCCTTGAAACAAAACTGAAGAGAGAAGACTGCTGTGGAAATGGAGGAGAAGGCCTTTCCAGAATAGAGGGCGTCTCAGCCGTGTCCCAGCAAAAGGCGAAATTTGCCACTTTAAAATGGCTTCTGTGCATGAGCCTAACCAGTAGATTGAGCAGCGAGCGGGGGCTCATCGGGGTGTGCCAGCCTCTGCCAGTATAGTGCACTCACTGGATAATGGAAATACACTGTGCTGCATGCATTTTACAAGAACACTGATTGCTGTCATTACATGAGAATCTTCTTTTATTAACTTCCACGGATCAAAATTTTCCTTTTAACAGCGAAGGTACAACAAGCAGAGATCTTAAAAGGGGTTTTCCCATCTCAGACAATGGGGGCATATCGCTAGGATATGCCCCCATTGTCTGATAGGTGCGGGTCCCACCACTGGGACCTGCACCTACAATAAGAACGGAGCCGGGAAATGAATGGAGGGCTCACTGCGCATGCGCAGCTGCCCTACATTCATTTCTATGGGGCCGCCGAAAATAGCCGAGCGCTGCCTCGGCTAATGCCGCCCGCCCCATAGAAATGAATGGGAGCATGGGCCGCGCATGCGCAGTGCGCTCCCATTCTCTTCTATGGGAGCAACGCTTGGTGGTGGACGGACCCCGGGAAATCCGGGTCCTCCAGCCACAGCTCTCCCCACTTTGTTCTCGTTGTAGGTGCGGGTCCCAGCGGTGGGACCCGCACCTATCAGACAATGGGGGCATATCCTAGCGATATGGCCCATTTGTCTGAGATGGGAATACACCTTTATAAGCATAAGGAATGGACACACAAAGTATGTTAGAAAAGGCTATAACTTGCTTTATACAACAAAATATCTATCTATCTATCTATCTATATTATATGCATCTATGTATCTATCCTCCTGTCTAGTTCTACCATCTATTAGTGTTAAGCGAAGCAGAAGTTGGTCGGAAGTGTAGGAAAACTTCCTTTAGCAACTAATCTGAATTTCCTTGCGCTTTGTGGTAACAATTCAGGTTTTCCTAACATGGAGGCTGCACAAGTTACAGAGCAAAACTAAGTGTAGAGGAGACAAGTCCGGAAGAGCAAGATCAGCCATAAAGCTCCACTATATCTATCTATCTAATATCTATCTATCCATCTATCTATCTATCTATCTATCTATCTATCCGTCTATCTATCTATTATCTATCATCTATCCATTATCTATCTATTATCTATCTATCTATATCTCATATCTATCTATCCGTCTATCTATCTATCTATCTATCTATCTATCTATCTATCTATCTATCTATCTATCTATCATCTATATCTATTATCTATCTATCTATCTATCTAATATCTATCTGTCTATTATCTATCTATTTATTTATCTATCTATCATCTATCTATCTATTACAGTTGCAAGAAAAAGTATGTGAACCCTTTGGAATGATATGGATTTCTGCACAAATTGGTCATAAAATGTGATCTGATCTTCATCTAAGTCACAACAATAGACAATCACAGTCTGCTTAAACTAATAACACACAAAGAATTAAATGTTACCATGTTTTTATTGAACACACCATGTAAACATTCACAGTGCAGGTGGAAAAAGTATGTGAACCCCTAGACTAATGACATCTCCAAGAGCTAATTGGAGTGAGGTGTCAGCCAACTGGAGTCCAATCAATGAGATGAGATTGGAGGTGTTGGTTACAGCTGCCCTGCCCTATAAAAAACACACACCAGTTCTGGGTTTGATTTTCACAAGAAGCATTGCCTGATGTGAATGAAGCCTCACACAAAAGAGCTCTCAGAAGACCTACGATTAAGAATTGTTGACTTGCATAAAGCTGGAAAAGGTTATAAAAATATCTCCAAAAGCATTGCTGTTCATCAGTCCACGGTAAGACAAATTGTCTATAAATTGAGAAAGTTCAGCACTGCTGCTACTCTCCCTAGGAGTGGCCGTCCTGTAAAGATGACTGCAAGAGCACAGTGCAGACTGCTCAATGAGGTAAAGAAGAATCCTAGAGTGTCAGCTAAAGACTTACAAAAGTCTCTGGCATATGCTAACATCCCTGTTAGCGAATGTACGATACGTAAAACACTAAACAAGAATGGATTTCATGGGAGGATACCACAGAGGAAGCCACTGCTGTCCAAAAAAAACATTGCTGCACATTTACAGTACGCACAAGAGCACCTGGATGTTCCACAGCAGTACTGGCAAAATATTCTGTGGACAGATGAAACCAAAGTTGAGTTGTTTGGAAGAAACACACAACACTATGTGAGGAGAAAAAGAGGCACAGCACACCAACATCAAAACCTCATCCCAACTGTGGAGTATGGTGGTGGGGGCATCATGGTTTGGGGCTGCTTTGCTGCGTCAGGGCCTGGACGGATTGCTATCATCGAAGGAAAAATGAATTCCCAAGTTTATCAAGACATTTTGCAGGAGAACTTAAGGCCATCTGTCCACCAGCTAAAGCTCAACAGAAGATGGGAGTTGCAACAGGACAACGACCCAAAGCATAGAAGTAAATCAACAACAGAATGGCTTAAACAGAAGAAAATACGTCTTCTGGAGTCGCCCAGTCAGAGTCCTGACCTCAACCCGATTGAGATGCTGTGGCATGACCTCAAGAAAGCGATTCACACCAGACATCACAAGAATATTGCTAAACTGAAACAGTTCTGTAAAGAGGAATGGTCAAGAATTACTCCTGACCGTTGTGCACGTCTGATCTGCAACTACAGGAAACGTTTGGTTGAAGTTATTGCTGCCAAAGGAGGTTCAACCAGTTATTAAATCCAAGGGTTCACATACTTTTTCCACCTGCACTGTGAATGTTTACATGGTGTGTTCAATAAAAACATGGTAACATTTAATTCTTTGTGTGTTATTAGTTTAAGCAGACTGCGATTGTCTATTGTTGTGACTTAGATGAAGATCAGATCACATTTTATGACCAATTTGTGCAGAAATCCATATCATTCCAAAGGGTTCACATACTTTTTCTTGCAACTGTATCTATCTGTCTGTCTGTTTTTTTTGTCTGTCAGTCTATCCATATCTTTCCATCATCCATCCATCGGTCTATTCCATTTATACAGGCTTGAATGGAGTAGCGGTCAAGCATCCATGATGGTGTTCCATTCAATGACTTTGGAAATAACAGAATCAGGTCAGGATGGTTCTCGGACGTTTCTCTTTGCCTCATAACAATGTCAGAAGGGAATGTTTATGGGGAATGGGTTAAACTATTGAAATCTCTCCGTGGCCTTCCTTATCAGTGAAGAAGTCTGAGAGTTTTGCTCTGAATATGTCTATGGGGTGTTGCTTCAGTGGCGGCTTTAACCAACCAGGTCCAGAGAGATGACAGGCCAGTCGCCTACCAGCTTGTAGACAAGTCTGCTCAATTATTTGTAGGAGCAAGACCCGGAATGAGTATTCGTGAGCGGCCATTCACATGGGTTCATAGATGATATTCAGGAGGAGGACAATACACAGTCACATAATGAAACGCAACCTTCACATGGTGGAGAATATATTGGGATCTAATTTGATTCATTCAGGGACACCATATCCATCTGAATACTCGCACTTACTTTTAAGATCCAGGTTTCTGGCTCCCGCTGTGCTCTGAGTGGTGATCTTGGTGTCTATTTTCACGGTATGGAGATTGCTTGTGTCTCTGGAGATCATCACGTTGTGCCATTGGTGGTCATTCAAGGGTTTGTTAGAGCTGCCTTTAATTAGGTTTGCGCCATTGCCAAGATCAAAAACGTAATGCAAATATCTGAAAGAAAAAAAATAGAGATTTTGCATGACTCTGACATTAAATATTCTTTTACGGTATTACATTAGTAATTACCTTTATGGTAACAATTAGAATAATGTTTATGGAACGGAAATAAATGATGTTCAAGTGGATATGAAAGTAAATTTAGCAATAATAAAATCTATTTCCCACTGTTTTCATCGTGACCAGGGTAATAATGCAATCATATTACATTCCCTGCTGTACTGCACAGAAGCTAGGAATTTCCAGACAGTACTCCGAGGCCCTCTAGTGGTCACTTACACGAATGTCACACATTGAACAATTCACTGTAGAAACATTACAAAAATACATCTACAAGATACTGTATAATCTCAGTGCAAATGTCATGTCAAGAATGTAATAATGTTGTGAAAAATAGGTTCTTAATTACCTTGATTTACCATAGCCCTATCATAAGGAGAACACTTTGGGTGTGGGTAGCAGAGATATGCAGCAATGTTTCTCGACCCCAGTGCAAAACTCGGCATTATGTGAAACCCTCCACGGGTTATAATGATGTCATATTATAAAATTAGCATCATACTGTATCTAATTTCTTACAGTTGAGAGTTTGCTACAATTGTACCCAATCTTCGCAATTCTTTAGGAGTTAAACAGTTTGGACTAAACTAATACATTGTAGCATTGATATACTGTATAACATTATTTAGGCTGCATACATTATGCTTTATGTATCACTTTCAGCCTTTGAATGTGTACTAGAAAGTTTTAATTCACTGACTGCATGCAAGGATCTTGAAATAGTGATTAAGGAATTGTCCGGGACCATCTAATTATTTATTTACAAGCTGATGGACCCGGCTTCGCTCGGGTATATTTAATTTATTTCATTTAATGTTTGTGTGTGTCGTTAAAAGATATCAACACTATCCACTATAACAGTGACATCTACAGCACCCCGCCCCCAAAACAGTGACCTCCACAGCCCCCACCCCTTAACACTGACCCCCCCCCACAGTGCCCCATCCCTTAAAATTGGACCTCCACAACAGCTTACCCCCTTAACTTTGACCTTTACAGCAGCCTTCCCCTTTAACAGTGACTTTCACAGCACACCACCCTCTTGACAGTGACCTACACAGGGTCCCGCCCCCATAACAGTGGCCTTTACTGGATCGGGGGCGTGTCCATTTGAACAGCTGACTCTAAAACTGCAGCACTGTGCTGTCTGAGTGTGAGCTGCAGGGAGAAAGTCACCCTCCCTCCCACCCCTGCAGCTGACAGAAGTTGATTTTTACTTTCATTTTTTTCAATCCCCGTCAGCTCAGGAGTGGGAGGGGCGTGGCTTAGCTTGGGGTGGGGTTTTATGTATTTTGAGGGTGGACACATTGTGGGAGGGGGCGTGTCTGGGCTCTTTCCTGCAGGAGTGACGCCCTTCTGGGCACCTTACTGGCTCATTTGCTTACCAAATAAACTGGATTGTCAGAGGATAAAAACATCTATTGCTGGAACAAAGGCACATCTTGAAATAAGGTTCTAAGTGCTATTAGGCCACGGCTTTACTTTAATAGCGATTATCCTGGTGACAGATTTCCTTTAAAGCTCACCTACAGCAGTGAAGATAAATGGCTGGGTTGTTATGGAAAACTGGAGTAAAACTGTGTACACTGCGTGCAGAATTATTAGGCAAATGAGTATTTTGACCACATCATCCTCTTTATGCATGTTGTCTTACTCCAAGCTGTATAGGCTCTAAAGCCTACTACCAATTAAGCATATTAGGTGATGTGCATCTCTGTAATGAGAAGGGGTGTGGTCTAATCACATCAACACCCTATATCAGGTGTGCATAATTATTAGGCAACTTCCTTTCCTTTGGCAAAATGGGTCAAAAGAAGGACTTGACAGGCTCAGAAAAGTCAAAAATAGTGAGATATCTTGCAGAGGGATGCAGCACTCTTAAAATTGCAAAGCTTCTGAAGCGTGATCATCGAACAATCAAGCGTTTCATTCAAAATAGTCAACAGGGTCGCAAGAAGCGTGTGGAAAAACCAAGGCGCAAAATAACTGCCCATGAACTGAGAAAAGTCAAGCGTGCAGCTGCCAAGATGCCACTTGCCACCAGTTTGGCCATATTTCAGAGCTGCAACATCACTGGAGTGCCCAAAAGCACAAGGTGTGCAATACTCAGAGACATGGCCAAGGTAAGAAAGGCTGAAAGACGACCACCACTGAACAAGACACACAAGCTGAAACGTCAAGACTGGGCCAAGAAATATCTCAAGACTGATTTTTCTAAGGTTTTATGGACTGATGAAATGAGAGTGAGTCTTGATGGGCCAGATGGATGGGCCCGTGGCGGGATTGGTAAAGGGCAGAGAGCTCCAGTCCGACTCAGACGCCAGCAAGGTGGAGGTGGAGTACTGGTTTGGGCTGGTATCATCAAAGATGAGCTTGTGGGGCCTTTTCAGGTTGAGGATGGAGTCAAGCTCAACTCCCAGTCCTACTGCCAGTTTCTGGAAGACACCTTCTTCAAGCAGTGGTACAGGAAGAAGTCTGCATCCTTCAAGAAAAACATGATTTTCATGCAGGACAATGCTCCATCACACGCGTCCAAGTACTCCACAGCGTGGCTGGCAAGAAAGGGTATAAAAGAAGAAAATCTAATGACATGGCCTCCTTGTTCACTTGATCTGAACCCCATTGAGAACCTGTGGTCCATCATCAAATGTGAGATTTACAAGGAGGGAAAACAGTACACCTCTCTGAACAGTGTCTGGGAGGCTGTGGTTGCTGCTGCACGCAATGTTGATGGTGAACAGATCAAAACACTGACAGAATCCATGGATGGCAGGCTTTTGAGTGTCCTTGCAAAGAAAGGTGGCTATATTGGTCACTGATTTGTTTTTGTTTTGTTTTTGAATGTCAGAAATGTATATTTGTGAATGTTGAGATGTTATATTGGTTTCACTGGTAAAAATAAATAATTGAAATGGGTATATATTTGTTTTTTGTTAAGTTGCCTAATAATTATGCACAGTAATAGTCACCTGCACACACAGATATCCCCCTAAAATAGCTAAAACTAAAAACAAACTAAAAACTACTTCCAAAAATATTCAGCTTTGATATTAATGAGTTTTTTGGGTTCATTGAGAACATGGTTGTTGTTCAATAATAAAATTAATCCTCAAAAATACAACTTGCCTAATAATTCGGCACTCCCTGTATGTGGAGGCTGAAGGACCTGCGAACTTCTATTGGCTGATAAGGTCATGTGACCAAGCTTCTATTGGCTAATGCATTTTTTGGGAAGATCTCAGGAACGGTACGTCCTAGAGAGCTGAGACCTGGTCTAAACCCTTCCCGGACACCTGATGTACCTGTGTGCCAAATTTTGTGATTGTAAATGCCACGGTGCAGATTCCTTTAGCGGACATACACACATACACTCAGCTTTATATATTAGATTGTATTATTTATTTATTTTTTACTAAAAGCAGAACATATGGTTTAATAAAAAACAATCCAAAAACGCACTCACCTCTTCAATCCCCCCATTGTTTCAGTGTCACCTGTGGTCCTGCAGTCTTTGTCTACATTTCTGCTATGATGACATCACAGACAGCCACACGACAGCTGCAGCCAATCCCTGGGCTCAGCAGTCTCATGGGTACACACAAGCATCACTGCCTAGTCCAGTCATTAGCTGCAGCAGCCATGTCATTGCTCCAGGGAAGGAAACAAAGACCAATGGGAACCAACAGAGCAACAGGGGATTTAAAAGGATTTTTATTTTTTCTAATTTTATCAAATATGCTGCTCTTAGGGTAAGTTCACATGGAGTTTTTGTGCACAGATTTTGGTGCAGATCCCTTTCTAAAAACCAACGCAGAATCTTTGCAGAACCTGACTCCCATTGTTTTCAATTGAAATCTGTCCTGCCGTTCACTTCGCCGCAGTTTATTTCCATGTGGTTTTCCAGACCATGTCCAGAAAGGTCATGTCCTTTAGTTCCTGCCATGGAACTAAATCCACAGTATGAACTTGGCCTCAGCCAAATTTCTTAAGATCTCATACAACTCCATTAAATGGGCTCACAAAAATCACTAATAACACAGGTATACACCCCTGAATAATAAAATGTGCTAACAAAAAAAGGACCAAAACAAAAATCTTCATCACAAGAAGCTGGGGGGTGAATCGGTAAAACTGCTCTTTTTTCTTAACATGCACCACAGTTGTTCACAGGCTGGGCTGTTACCAGGGGTGGACTGAGAAGCCTCAGGGCCCCCGGGCAAAATAAATCAAGGGCCCCCTTACAGGCCCCACCCATGTTCTGCCGCAAGCCCCACCCACGTGTACAGGGCCAGGCCCCTCCTGAGTCCTACCCTATACAGGTAAGTATTACGATTCGCGACTAGGGTGGCCACTTGCTTCACCCCAAAAAGGAGGACATTCTAGGCCACACCCTCAACCTGATAAACCACGCCCCTCTCCCAGTAAGTGCCCGGCAAAAGAAAAAAAATATGTCACTATAGCGCTTTTGCTTTACTGGACTCTGCGGGATGGAAAAGCGCTGTATTATTAACCTAGTTCAGCAGTCCTGAGTCCCCCATTCACAGTAGTTATTAACTCCTTTCACTAGTCCCCTCTTCAGTGAAGATGGGACTGCTGAAGGGGTTAATAAACACTGTGAACAGGGGACATTTGAAAGGGGTTAATAATTACTGTGAAGGGCCTTCAATAGTTATTAACCCCTTTCAGCATTCCCCCATTCACAGTATTTATTAACCCCTTCAGCAGTCCCCCCTTCACTGAAGAGGGGACTAGTGAAAGGGGTTAATAAATACTGTGAATGGGGGACTGCTGAAACGGGTTAATAACTACTGTGAAGGGCCTTCAGTAGTTATTAACCCCTTTCAACAGTCCTTCATTCACACTGGTATTTATCAGACTTTTTTATAACTTATTTTTCTCCCCTTTTCACCCCGGCCCTGCCACAGCCCACAGCAACAGCAGCGCCGCCAGCCCAGCACAGTCTTTCAATTTATTTCAGACCAGACACGGCTGAGACGCAAAGCTGCCTAGGCTACCACTTAACCCAAAACCACTACCTCAGCGAACTCTGTGCCCACGCTCCTCAGAGATCCCTTCCTTCTCCCGCGAATCCCGCAGCACCAATGAGTGCGCGAACAGCGCTGCGGTGTGTGTGTGTGTGACGTCAGTGCGGTGCAGAAGGAACACAGTGACGACTGACGTTATGTGCACTGCTGCGGCGGGCCCCCATCCTGGCCGGGCCCTTGGACCACGTCCGAAGTGCCGACCGCGCTCAGTCCGCCCCTGGCTGTTACTAATCCTGTTAGCCTCAGGTTAAGAGTAACCATAGACCCCGGGCCAACCATTGTCCTATCTCATATAGAGCTGATCTCTAGCTGGGATTACCAGAACATGCCCGGTTGTTTTATCTCAACAGCGAGTCTTGAAATTGTATGCATGGTTAACAAACCCTAATGGCACACTATCCGGGTATAATCAGATTTCAGTGTGTGTTTGTCTGCTGTCGGCTAATATACCCATCCCAGCTGAGAGCACACACAATGTAGACTGACACGGACTGCCAATTGTAGAGCAGGTTTTCTCAGGGTCGTTCATTAGCTACACTTGTATGATACTTTCCAAGTGACTCCTGTCTTCCAGCATGACTTACATACAGTACAGTCCGTCCAGACTCCCAGCATGGGGCGGCTATTTTAGGTTCTATGTCCATATTCTATTGTTCCCGTGTCCTCTATAGCTCTGGGCTACCCCTGAGCTCTGTACTGAAAAGATTTAGTTAT
The DNA here is from genome assembly GCF_905171765.1 of Bufo bufo. Lineage (NCBI taxonomy): Eukaryota > Metazoa > Chordata > Amphibia > Anura > Bufonidae > Bufo > Bufo bufo. The sequence goes on along the minus strand of NC_053392.1, from coordinate 560,385,510 downwards.
TTCCCTGGTGAAAAGATGATACTGATAATATTCATTGTGGTGGATAAGTCGTGAATGCTACTGACTGGAGGACACACATTATTGTGCGTTGCTTCTCATAAACATCATATTTTATAAAGAGTTCTCTATGTGCACGGTGCTAATGGTGAACAGAGCTCAGTAGTGTTAAAGGGACACGTTCTTGTGTGGTCTAATTTATGAGGAAAACTGATTATGTATGATATATATAAAGCCAAATCAGTTGTACACAGAAGAATGGTTTTCTAAAAGCAAAATGCCAAATTCACGTATACAGTATCTGTGCAGACACAAAACATAAAGGGGGTCATTTACCATCAGAAATACGCCTATATTAGGCATATTTCTGGTGCAGATTGCGCCACAATTTTTGACTTTCCCTGCTCACGCCAGGGGTAAAAAAAGTGGGTGTGGTGTGGGAGGGGAATGGGACGGGCCGGCAAGGAACCTCTCCTACATTTAGGCCAGTGCTGCATATGCTGAAGTCCGCGCCTCTACCTATCTTTGGTGGATCCAAATTGACTCCAATTGAACCTAAATATGGGGAGAGAAAGGCCCCTTTCAGTCGAGAGAGTTCCACAAATCGGACTTACAGCATGAGTATGTGGCAGCTCCTGTTCTGACCTCTCAGCACTGACAGGTTCACATAGCATTATATTGATTTATGATGCTATGTAACGCTTACAGTTCTGGAATGTATTGGATAACACTGTTAGTGTTATCCACAGACCTCCTGCTCAAAAGGACAAGAATACTTTGTTTTTCAAGGGACCATTGACTTAGTTAGCTGAATAGCTTTGGATGTACACTTGGAGGTGCTCTTTGTCATTAGGGAGACCAAAAAGTATAAATACTGCTCTGCCTTTCTGGGAAACATAGGCTTTGTGTTTTATTTATTTTTTATTTAAAAAAAATTGGGGGGGATTCTGATGCCAGTAGACATAAGATACTAAAATGTGCATGTATATTTCCCAGAAAGGCAGAGCTGCATTCGCTCGACTACAATACTCCTCATGTATACTTTTTAATCTCTGTAATGAGAAAGAGCACCTCCATACTTACATTCAGCTAGCCAAGGTGATTTTTATTTTATTTTTTCCTCCTGAGACACCTAGTAATCTTGTTCTTATGGAAGGAGATCTGGATTGCATATGTTATTTAGAGAAGTGTGATACTGGGATATTTGGTACTTTTGAAAGGAGAACTCATTTCCAGTGGAGAATTACACCTTTGTCTCTTTTTGTGCTTTGCATTTATTCAAGTCTTAGAAGAACAGAGAATGTTATATATAAATTTTCAGAGCATACCTGGGTCAGAAATAAATTTTTTAAAAGTTCCCTGAATTGGACACAAAAAGACTGTCAAGAAATTTGCTTCTCACTAATTAACACTCTAAGGGCTCATTCACATGAACATACTTTTGGTCTGCTTCTGATCTGCATATTTTGCGGGTCAGATGCGGGTCATTTCAACGGGGCCGCAAAAGATGCAGACAGCATACATGTATGGTGTCCGCATCTTTATATCTGTTCCGTGATTGCGCAAAAAAATAGAACATGTCCTATTCTTGGACGCATTACGGACAAGGAAAGGCACATTCTATAAGGGGCCGGTATCCGTGTTTTGCGGATCCTCAATTTGCGGCTGCAAAACAGGCAATGGTCGTGTGTAAGAGCCCTAAATATTGAGTCTTTTGCATAAATGATGTTTGGAATGCTTATAAATGTTCTTCGGCATATAATCGAAACATTTGAAAAAAAATTATCTAAAAACATTGAAACAGCCAACTGTGAAAAACAAAATTTGCGTTAGTCGCCACAACTGTACAATAATTGTTCCTGGTTCACTAAACATATAGCAGTACTTACCCTTTGACTAGTTCAACTACAATGAAGTCATTGCCATCACCACTGTTGTAAAGTATGAGGCCATCTGGAGATGTGGTCTTGAACTGGAAGAAGAGGTGCATGGAGGTGTAGGCTTGTAACGTGGCCAGGGCAACATAGCTAGCTTTGGTCTTGAAAGTGACTGGATCTGCAATAATGTTTCTGAAACCAAAGCGAGCGTTCAGTTCGCAGTAATCTATGTCCCCATTTTTACACAAATCAATGTAGGCCATGCCATTGAATGACAAGCTCTGTAGATGGCCAATGAAATTGGAAGGCACAGCCGACAGGTAACGACGTTCAGTTATTATCCCAGTTTCAATGTTGTGGAACTCCAGCCGTGTGTGATCGCCAGCCATTTGACCTTAGAAAAAATTTGAAAGTGTCTTTTTTAGTGATATACATAAGGAATCCATACAACATGCTACATTAATGGGGTTATTCAGGTGATACAAATTATTTTCAAAAGCTACAGAATGGTGTAAAAAAATATTTTAAAAATCATACCCTGCCTAATGTCCCCTGTCACTGCTGTTCTGATGCTTCTCTGATCACCCACCTATCTGTACTTCCTGGTCTCTATCGAGACAAAGGAAATGCTCAATCAGCCAATCCCTGCCACTATGGAGACCTGACTCAGCCGGTGATTGGTTGAGATGATATTTCAAGTGTCAGAACATGTGATTGGTGAGGCAAGTATGATTTTATTTTATTTTTTAAATTACACTATTCTGAAGCAATTGAGAAAAAATTGTATCACCCAGACAACTCATTTATACTTCATCTCAAAGCCAATAAAACAATGAACGCAAAACCATTAATTTTATTAATAGCAAATGACCTCCTTTGAACACAACTTTGCTTATTTAAATCCAGAAAAGTTGGACTTGCAAGTTACAAAGGTTACAATAACAATCTTCATTTTGTAGGCACAGTTAGGGAAGAGCAGACTGTTTACACACTGAACGCAATAATAAATTAGTATGCTGCTCCCCCTAGTGGTGACTTTAGTCAGCCAAAATGTTATAATGTATCACTATGCCGCAGATGTGGAGCTGTGTGTATGAAACATCAGCTCTGACTGCTATAGAGATATATAAAGCAAGTAATCAGGACATTAAGGTGGACCTAGAAATGGCTTGTTCTTCAGAAGTTGAAGATTAACTTATAGAGGATTACTGCCCAAAATGTAAAAACGGCATTAGAAAAGTAAATAAAGATAGATTAGTAGCTAAAGTGGTATCACATCACAATCTCTGAGTGGCCAAAAATATCTAAACACATGTAGAATAAACATGTTTTGCTTTTCTTCTTTTTTTTCCAAAGCTGGTCATCTCATGCTAGAGGAAAAGGAAAAGAGGAACACATATGTATATTGTCATTTTCTCAGCATATTCAATCACTACCATAGAGAAAGTTTGCTATGAGTTCCTGAGAAGCTTTCCAAAGGCAACAACCTATGCGGGTATACTAATTGTTAGTAAATATATCAAACTACTTTACTTTACTATACTTTAACCCCTTAAGATCTGCGCCGTACATGTAGATGTCCGTGACTTAAGGACCAGTGCCGTACATTTACAGCGCTGTGATCGGGCGGCTGCAGGAGATGCGCTTGCCCAATCCGCGGCAGGGGTCCAGCAGTCACTGATAGCTGGACCCCTGCTGCATGCGCCGGCATCAGTGAAATCACCGATGCTGGCACATTAACCCTTCATGTGCTGCGGTCAGCGGAGGGAGGGAGAGAGCACCTTAGGCATCGTGGCTGCCTTCCGAGAAAGCCTGTGAGATCCCACAGTGGAACAAAAAATAAAGTGCAAAAAAAGTTTTAAAAAAAAGTTTTACAAAAAAAATGTAAGTTTCAAGTAAAATAAAAAAAGTCCTTTTCCCAAAATAAAGTAACAAAAAAATTGTAAAAAATAGCGAAAATAAGAAAAGTAGACATATTAGGTATTGCCGCGTCCGCATCGACCGGCTCTATAAAATGATGACATGAACTAACTCCTCCAAGGAACACCGTCAAAAAAATTAAATAAAAACTGTGCTAAAAAAACTTTTTTTGTCACCTTACATCACTAAAAGTGCAACACCAAGCGATCAAAAAGGCGTATGCCCTGCAAAGTAGTACCAATCTAACCGTCACCTCATACAACAGAAAATGATACCCTACCTAAGACAATCGCCCAAAAAATAAAAAAATCTATGCTGTTATTGTGTAAAACTTACCGTAAGTAAAAAAAAAAAGTATACAAATTAGGTATCGCCGCATCAGTAGCAACCTTCTCTATAAAAATACCACAAGAACTAATCCCTCAGGTGAACACCGTAAAAAAAAAAAGAAGTGTCAAAAACAGCCATTTACTGTCACCTTACATCAGAAAAAGTGTAATAGCAAGTGATCAAAAAGTCATATGCACCCCAAAATAGTGCCAATCTAACCATCATCTCATCCCACAAAAAGTTATACCATATCTAAGACAATCGCCCAAAACATAAAAACATTATGGCTCTCAGACTATGGAAATGCTAAAATTATATATTTTTTTCAAAAATGATATTATTGTGTGAAAACTTAGATAAATAAAAAAGTTGACTTATTAGGTATTGCCACGTCCGTAAGAACCTGCTGTATAAAAATATCACATGATCTAACCCCTCAGTTGAAAACCGTAAAAAAAAGGCAAAAAAGCCATTTTTTGTCACCTTACATCACAAAAAGTGTAATACCAAGCAATCAAAAAATCATATGCACCCCATAATAGTACCAATCAAACCGTCATCTCATACCAAAAAAAATGAGTCACCCAAAAAAATAAAAAAAAATACGGCTTTCAGAATGTGGAAACACTAAAAAAAACTATTTAAAAAAAATGCTTTATTATTTAAAACTGAAATAAACAACCAAAAAAAGTCATACCACATGATCTAACCTGTCAGATGAACGTTGTAAATAGCAAAAAATATAAACGGTGCCAAAACAGCTATTTTTTGTCGCCTTGCCTCAAAAAAGTATATTATAAAGCAACCAAAAATCATACGTACCCTAAAATAGTACCAACAAAACTGCCACCTTATACCATAGTTTCAAAAATGGGGTCAAATTTTGGTAGTTTCTATTCTAGGAGTGCATCAGGGTGTCTCCAAATGTAACATGACAGCTTAAAATAATCCCAGTGAAACCAAAACCTGTATGGAATTCCTTTCCTTCTGCACCCTGCCGTGTGCCCATACAGCGGTTTATGACCATATATGGGGTGTTTCTGTAATCTACAGAATCAGGGCAATAAATATTGAGTTTTGTTTGGCTATTAACCCTTGCTTTGTTAGTGGAAAAAATTGATTAAAATGGAAAATCTGCCAAAAAAGTGAAATTATGAAATTTGATTTCCATTTTCCATTAATTCTTGTGGAACACCTAAAGGGTTAACAAAGTTAGTAAAATCAGTTTTGAATACCTTGAGGGGTGTAGTTTCTAAAATTGGGTCATTTGGGGGGGGGGGGGGTTCTATTATGTAAGCCTCACAAAGTGATTACAGACCTGAACTGGTCCTAAAAAGTAGGTTTTGGAAATTTTCTGAAAAATGACAAGATTTGCTTCAAAACTTCTAAGCCTTCTAATGTCCCCCCAAAAAAATGGCATTTACAAAATGATCCAAACATGAAGTAGACATATGGAGAATGTAAAGTAACAACTATTTTTAGGGGTATTACTATATATTATAAAATTTGCTCATTTAAAAAATGTATATGGGCCCTTTGTTCACCAATAAATGCTTCAAGGCTGGTGGCCTTCTTCAGGATTCAGGTGGTGCTATTTCTCCTTATGGTGAGTGCCTAGTAGGCGTAAGGAGTGATGTAGGCCAGGAAATGCTCATGTGGGATAATGATATGCAAATTAGCTCTCTTTCCCAGAAGGGCATTTTCTGATTTATAAGACTACGCCTAGAAGGTGCTCTCAATAAGGATAAACAGTACACCCTCAATCAGTGATGGCTAACCTTCGGCACTCCAGCTGTGATGAAACTACGATTCCCAGCATGATCCATTCATTTCTATCGAGTTTTGAGAACAGCCAAGCAAGTATACATCTTGGGAGTCATAGTTTTACCACAGCTGGAGTACTGGAGGTTAGTCATCTCAAGCCTGAATCCTAATGAAGGCCTCCCACCTAGTTTAGCCAGTTCTATCTGCTCTGTACTGATAGGATGCAGTTGCCTCAAATGGGCTACTAGTCTAGCTATTATCCAAGTTAATCCTTAAGGCCTGTTTAATAGGTTGAGCATGGACTTATAGGCAGCTATCTTACATCTGGTTGCATCACAGGCTCAGCTTTTTTTTATATTTTTTTGGAATGCAAGCTGATGATAGTTCAAGGGATCCTGTTGCAGATATTGCAATAGGGTCCATGAGCTTTGAGTTACTTCTGGAGGGACTATTAATAAATAAGCCTGTTATAAGTTCATTTGGTTAATAAGTGTGCAGCTGGTAGTTGGTGACCAGTTATAATTAGGGAATATACTACAACAGTAGTAATATAGCAGTGTAATAAGCAGAAAAAGAATGTAACAAAAATGAATGACGCACTATGCAATTCTAGGGGATATAAGTTTACATTCATGAGAATGAAAGAACTACTTCAACCACAGAGTTCAATTTCATCAGGTTCCTGCCGTGATCCTTACTCAGCATGGCCACTGTTGAAGAAGAGAAATTCGATTTGTGCTTTTTTTATTTTTGCAACAAATTGAACCATTTGAGTGTTACAATTGAAGTGAAGTTTCTCTTATTTTGTGTCTCTAAACAATAAAACATGAAACATATGCCCGTGAAATCTAGAACGTTAGAAATTGTATCATCTAAAGGATAGAATTTCTGATATATTCTCTTCCAATGAAATTCTCCATGCCTTTCAAGAAAGCAATAACCCAGTAGAAGTTAGCATCTTTGAAGGCTGAAATTTAAAGAGTATCTATTGATCCAAAAAAAAAACACACAATATCACTGGAGACAGCTGTATATTGAGCGTTTTTTTCCCTCCCTTTCCTGGTTTCCACAAAGCCTCAGTTTCTCTCCATGGTATAGACTATATGATGTACTGTAAAAGCTACAATGTGTGATCTCCATGGCAGCTCCCCCTCCTCTTTCACAGCAATTTCAGATGCAAAGAGACAGAACTGCATACCCCACTCCCCCCCCCCCCCCCCCCCGCCACCCCCCGGTCATGGTTTTTATTTACTTTTTTTTTTTTTTTTTTGGGGGGGGGCTGAAAAGGTTTCTGAACATTGGCAGGTAAATGAGTGGCATGCGACTGACGTGGGAAAGCTGCCAGTTATTACTTGCTACGTTTTATGTACTCACATACTGTATGCTATTGATTAAAAAATAGGGACGCTTTAAAGGGGTTGCATGGGGGGAAAAAATCTGGGTTTTTTTCAGAATCAGTGCCGCCCTTGTCAATAGGATTTGTTATTGCAGCTAAGCACTTTTCAAGTGGGGTTGAATGGCAACACAAAGCCCAGTCTGTGGACCAAAGTGATGCCGTTCCAGGAAGAAAGCATCCATGTTTTCTTTTATTTTTTTTCAGTCCTGTAACCTCTTTATCAGGTACTAGTTGTTGGAACTATTATGCAAATATACTAATATGAACAAGGCCAAGCATGTCACCTATAGCTTGCATTGTAGAGACATTGAGTTCCAAGGGAACTGTCTGAAACATTAGAGATATTTAACACCAGCCAAGAGGTGGCAGAAAAAAGGGAAATGTATAAAAAAAAAAACGACGCCAGAAACGTGGGTGATTTAGCTTGTTTTGTCTCTGGAATAGGCAACTGCGACACATTTATGGTGTATTTGTGCCACTTTAGTGTGATTTGTGCACAGAAAGTTGCAAGTTACGCCAGTCTCCTGGCAGAGTATAATCTGACGGAACCTTTGTAACAAATGCAAGTAGACTTTGAAAAACCCCTATTTTGTGTGGCAATTTTAACAAATGGCATGTGACATTTTACAAATTTGTTGCAAAAAAACACAACCCAGATGCTCCAAAAAATTACAGCAAAAATCTAATCTTAATATATTACCCCCAAAGTGTTTAACATGTCTATCCAGCTGCCTCAAATGTTTGTCAATGTGTATACCACTATGATAAATTGGGTTCTGTTTTCGTTCTACTTTCATTTGTTTTAGTTTTATTTTTTATAAATTAGGAAAGTCATAAAACACCCCCCCCCCATTGTGTCTAGGTGAGTCCCACAAATTTAGTCCTTGTAAAATTATCTTTAAAATATATATAATTACAGATGAGTCCTTCTTTACATTTCACTTTGGCTTAACATAGCGCATGTAACAGCAGTAGTTATGGCACCAGTAGGTATGGCCCCATGTGTTATCCTGGCAGCCCCCCCGTATTCACCTTTTAAGCCCTGTACAGGGATCTGGACTTGGCTGAAGGGGAGTCACCAGGTTACTACCTCTTGGAGTAGTCCCTATGTGGTTAATAGCTAGTGCAGGGTATCGAGGGTTGAGGCAGAAATATGTAGTCAGAGAGAGGCCGAGGTCAGGGCTGGTGGAGTGCATGATTAACAGACAGAGGTCGGTACACGGGCAGACAATACAACAGCACACCTTGGCAGGGAACTTAGCAAGCAAAGGAACCTTATTGTTTAGGCACTTTCCCTCAGGGGAAGGTGCCTTAAGTACTCCAAGAGAAAGATCAAGACATGAGAGCTGGCCCTTTAAGAGCTATAGGGAGCTCACTGCTTGCACCCTACATGCAGAAGTGAAGAGGCTTGGCTGGAAAGCAGGCCTTAGAGGGTTTCTGTCACCAGAATGAACCCTATTAAACTGGCTGACATTAGCAATGTGCTAATGTCAGCAGACCCTAACTCTACTATGCTTATGTGCCCCTTACTGCACCATTTTAACTTTGATTATATGCAAATTAGCCTATAGGAGCGGGGGGTGGGTTGCTTTTGCTCCTAGAGGCGCCGTCCTTGATTGACAGGGCCAGGCAGCGTTCATCTTCTCCTGCCAGCCATATGTGCTGGGTAAACGGCACTGTGCAGGCGCAAGATTTATCCAGCACACAGGGCTGGCAGGAGAAGACGAACGCTGGCCCTGTCAATCAGCGTTCCTTCCCGCCAATTACCTGCTTACATGCAGTGATCTCCTCCACAGCATAAGGAGGAGCGATTGCTATTCCATCGCTTGTCCACATGCTGGACAGTGGTTTGCAGTCGGGTTGTTCCCAGGGGCGGGTTTTGGAAGAAAGATCTGGATTGCCTGGAGCGTCACTTGATGTTTATCCTACATAAGTTTGTGTGTGGCCACCTAGTGGTTGTCATATGAATTGCAGTCAGTTGATGGTCGTGATATCGTATTGAATTTGTTTAATGAGAAAATGGAGTCCGTAACCAAACTGGAGCTATGGTGAGGGTGGACACATCTGAAACTTTCCAGCTCAGTTTCACTGATACAGTGGTTATTTTTATGTATGGACAAACCTTGTATGTTAGATTTGTGAAATGCATACAATTCTGCAGCACAAAATAGCCACAAGGGGGGGGCAAAAGGTAGTTGGGGGGGGGGGGGAATTTTACAGTCTCATGGAGTTTACTGTTGCATATTTATATGGTTTAGTGCAACAGTTTATTGGGATGGAACATTTTTCTCTTAACGTGTTTTTAATATCTATTGTGTGATTCAGATATTATCATTTTATAATGCTGTGTTTCTGACACCATCTAATCAACAGAATATCCAGATTAACAGTCACTGAAGTTATATACTGTCATTCATCGTGATGCAGTCGATTGTCTTCAACTTTTAACCCCTTAGTGACCACCCATACGCCTTTTTTTACGGCGGTCACTAAGGGGCCTTAGGCTGGGCCGCCACTTTTTTACGGCGGCCCAGTCTAAGCGCTGCAGGGGTCACCGGCCACTGCCCTGCTCTATTAGCCCGTACCGTCAGGAGTGATGATCCAGGCTGTTTAACACTTTACATGCTGCGGGCAATGGCGCCCGCTGCATGTAAATCGGTGACAACGGGAGTGGACTCCCTATGCGATCGCGGGGTGCTGATGTGTGTGAGGACTGGCTGGGGTCTCGTGTAGGCCCCAGACCAGCACTGATATTAAAATGCAATGTACTATAGGGATAATGTATTCCATTTTAAAATCAATCAGAATATTGTCTGTTATAGTCGCCTTGTGGGACTATCAAGTGATACATATCACGTAAATTATCCCCTACGGTGAACGCTGTAAAAAAAAAAAAAAAAAAAGACAGAATTGATAATTTATTCTTACAGTAGTTGCCACCGAAAAAAACTTAATAACAAGTGATCAAAAAGCGCCATTTACTCCAAAATGATACCAATTAAAAATACAAGTCGTCCCGCAAAAATCAAGCCCTCACACAACTCCATAGAAAGAAAAAGAAAAAAGTTATGGGTCTTGGGAAGCGGCAATGCAAAAACATTTTTTCTTTAAAAAAAAGGTGTTTTTTTTGCAAAAAAGAAGTAAAACGGAAAAAAAACTATGTATTTGTTATCACTGTAATCGTAGTGAACCAGAGAATAACGATATTATGTTATTTATACTAAAAAATGAACGCCATAAAATTTATAACGTAAAAACGCAGTGGCAGTATTGCTTTTTTTCCCCATCTCCCTCCCAGAAAGAAAGTTAATCAGAAAGTTATGTGCACCCCAAAATGGCGCCATTAAAAACTACAACTTGTAATTTTTAACCTTCTTATGCAGAGCAACTGATTAAGGCGCTGTTTAAACTGTAATCGGTGGGCATTGTCGTGTGCTAGAATATTGTATAAAGAATAGCGTTTGTTAATTAAAATAGAGATTGACAGTTCTTTGTGGGAAGTTTATGCTACTACATTTCCCTTTCCCTGATTTTACATTGCAGCCTGCAGTACATGTATGTTACCTGTAGATGTCCCTGTTGCATTTGCTATAAAGGGAAGAATAAATCTGATGGCAATATTTTCTATGTACATTGACAATAAATAGTGACACCTGCGGAAAGGTTTTAAAACAAAGTGCAATTTACTTGATTTTTAGAGACATTCTACAGATCATGGGATCTCTCCAACACATATGCATGTACTATGTACAGAAAGAGTCATACGAAAGCCAGAGAGATCTAAATAATGTCCAAGGATGCACAGTCTGAGAAACGAAGGGCAAAGGCAAAAAATATCAATAGGTAAATATGAAGCTAGGGTCAAAATGTGTAATAATAAAGAGCGATAGTCAGCAGGATCAACTGTACGGAACCAGGTGTATTGCATGCTAGGGTCGATCCTGCTGATTAAAAGGATACCTCTGTTGCAAAAATCTGTTTATTCTTGTTAATAAAGACTTTTATTCTTTATGCAAATGAGGTGGAGCCTTACCCCTTGGTGCACTAAAGCCCTTTTTTTCCTCAGGAGCACTAAAACTGATTCACAGGAGACAGGTATCATTTTGATTAGCAGGATCAACCCTACCTGGAATTGTGCCAGGTTTCTAATGGGGTTGATTCTGGTGATTGGTGCTCTCTTTAAACAGCTATATTCATATTTTGTGATATTATTATTTGGACAAATTGCGTTGTTCGGTTCTTTTTGGAGGGGTGTTACTAATAAGCTAGGATGTAATGCATAGTGATGAGCGGCATAAACAATATTCGAAATTTGTGATATTTTGCGAATTTTTGGCCGAATATTCGCCATAAATTCACAAATTCGAGAATTCGTGATCTCCATTCATCATTTACTTGATTGCAAAAATCGGCAATGTAATATAGTCGCGATAAAAATTAGCGATTCGAATATTCGAGCACAACACTAGTAATGCACAGCTTTTTATGGAAACTGAAGCACTTTCAAGTTGGGTAGTATCGACTCGGGTCCAAATCACACACCTGATTCAGACGTATCAGACCCAAAATGAATTTTCATAAATTCATTAATCGCTATCTTGGACCAAAAAAGATACAATAGGCGTACATGTACTTTATGATGATTTGTTACTTTCAGTGCTGGGACTTTTTATATCATTGGCTTGTTGCAAGAGGTCCTCCCAGCTGCTTAGATAGGTGTGCAACCACAGCAGTGTCAGATTTAGGGCTCATGCACACTAACATATTTTTCTTTTCCGTTTTTTTACAGGTCCATATGTGGAAGCATTCATTTCAATGGGTCCGCAAAAAATAAAAATTTAATGACTCAGTTTCCGTATGTCCGCATGTCCGTTCCGCAAAACGGACAAAGACAGGCATTGTTACAAAAGATCCGCAAAAAATATGGATGCAATAAGGATGTCACACAGATGTGATCCTTTTTTTTGCGGATCCGTGTTTTGCGGACTGCAAAATACATACGGTCGTGTGCATGAGCCCTTAGGGTGTATGCACATGTATACTTACCAATGTTTAGGTTGGTAAAATCGGGTCATCTAAAACTCTTCCCCTGGGAACATCCTAAATCCACCAAAAACACCCACTTATGGGCCGGATTATCGATATCCCCACCCATTTTTGGCACGGGACAGCCTAAATTTGCCAGGACTGTCTCTTAAAATCAGGTACAGTCCGTACAAATTTGGGACAGTTGGCAACTATGCATAACTAGGCTCATGCAAAGTTGTAAACTGTCCTGAATTTTCAGGGACTGTCCCTGATTGTCCCTGCAAATTCAGGCTGGGCCAAAGTTGGGTGGTGATAATGAAAACCCCACCCATAAGTGGGCATTTCTGGTGGAGGTGGGTGTTCCCAGGGGGTGGGGTTTTGGATTCCCATATTTTTCCAACCTTATCATTGGTAAGTACGTATGTTCATGGCAGAGCCTGCATGGTGGCATACATGTTTGGGTCTGTATTGCAGACAGCACCTGCCGCAGTATGGCACTCTCTTTTTTATTTCACACTAGCGTTATTCTTTTTCGGTATTGAGGGTCTCAGTACCGGAAAAAAAACGCTTCAGTTTTGTCCCAATGCATTCTGAATGGAAAGTAATCCGTTCGGTATGCATCAGGATGTCTTCAGTTCCTTCCCTTGTATGGTATTTGACCAGACAAATATTTTTTCAGGCCAAAATTCCGGAACACTAACAGACTTGCCGGCATTAATTTCCATTGAACTGTATTGATGCCGGCTCCGGTACCAAGTGATCTGGAAATTGCCGCATTGCCGGATACGGTTTTACGGTCTGCGCATGCGCAGTTCTTTCTAGCTTTGAAAAATGTAAATACCGGATCCGTTATTTCGGAAGATACTGGAAAGACGGATACGGTATTTCAATGAATAAGTCTAATGGATCCGGAAAAAAAGATATCCGTTTGCATATGGCAACAGAACTGCCTTGCGGACTGTACGCAGAACCATTCATTTCAATGGGTCAGCAAAAATAAATAAATAAGTTATTCCATGTGCATTTCATTTTCGTATGTCCATATTTCCGTTCCGCAAAAAAATAGAACATATCCTATTATTGTCCGTATTACGGACAAGGATAGTACTGTTCTATTAGAGGCCAGCTGTTCCGTTCTGCAAAATACGGAATGCACACAGACATCATCCGTATTTTTTGCAGATCAGTTTATTGCAGACCGTAAAATACATACGGTTGTGTGCATGAGCCCTAAGGAGGAGTTCAATTTTCAGTTATTTGGTCTGTTATTTCCATCAGTTATTGTGAGCCTAAACTAGGTGTGGGTCAAAACCACAGAACAGGTGAATATCTTTCCGTTATATCTTATCTCTGTGCTGGCTACTGGTTTTGGTTCACAATAACTGATGGAAATAACTTACCAAATAACTGAAGTGTGAACCTTATTTGCAGGCTGGATTAACTTAGACAGCCCTCTAGTGGTGAGGAGTAGCAATGCACAGTTCCAGTCATTCATTTCTAACATACACTGCATACTGTGGGTGTTGATCTCAGCACATAGGAGGGCAGTCCACACCTCCCAGCCTGGCTTCATACCCCTGTGCTGCCCTTATAGTGATGTAAAAATCGGTAGCTTGTTGCACTTGTCCCCTGGTGTTGAGCCTCCATTACGGGCCATTATGTAAGTAGTATGTATCCTAATACAATCTCATAATATATATATAGAGAGAGAGAGAGAGAGAGAGAGAGAGAGAGAGAGAGAGAGAAAATCAAAGTTTTTCAGGACTGTGATTGTGACGAGGGGACATCCTCTGCGTCTGGAGGAAAGAAGGTTTGTACACAAACATAGAAGAGGATTCTTTACGGTAAGAGCAGTGAGACTATGGAACTCTCTGCCTGAGGAGGTGGTGATGGTGAGTACAATAAAGGAATTCAAGAGGAGCCTGGATGAATGTCTGGAGCGTAATAATATTACAGGCTATAGCTACTAGAGAGGGGTCGTTGATCCGGGGAGTTAGTCTGATTGCCTGATTGGAGTCGGAAAGGATTTGGCTTCTACCTCACTGTTTTTTTTTTGGCCTTCCTCTGGATCAACTTGCAGGATAATAGGCCGAACTGGATGGAAAGATGTATTTTTTCAGCCTTATAAACTATGAAGTTTCCGAAGTGAACTTCAAACCGAATTTCAGGGGAAATTTGATTTGCCAGGAAGACGGATTTCCTCGTGTTTTGTGGTAACTAAAAAAATACATACTCACCTCATCTGTTCTTCACACTCAAACGGATGGGGTGAGTATTATTAATATAATTATATATTTTTTTTTAAACCTAAAAAGGCCTCATTTTTCATCTCAGATGCAGAGATCAGCGATGAACCCGTCTCCTGTTATTGCGGCCGCTACTTACAAAGAAATGCGCTTCATGACAAAGTAATTCAACATGAAGCAAATTTCTTTGTGAAATTCAGCGAAGCAGCCAAATCAAAGTTTCTTCGCTCATCACTAATATATATATATATAGATCAGAAAAAGAACGGCACTCCTTTAGATAATAAAAAAAACTCCTTTAATCACCCGTGCGGTGCAACGTTTCGGCTCAGCACTAGAACCTTTCTCAAGCAAAGAACAAATACATATGGTGACTATATATAGGCAATACGCCACACATCAAGATCATGTGACCCAATCACATCAGTGGGTGTTGGTGTAATTAGCATACAAAACAAAACAAAAAACTGTGCAAAAGATACAGTACAAATTACAAAAGAACTCAATCATTATACAATAATCGTGACATATATTTCGCCCGAAATATTCCTATAGTAAACTTGTGAATTCATGATGATCAACGTCATCTATCAATGATGACCAAGTTATGTATAAAAAACCAAAACAAGTGTAAGGAGAGGGATCAAAGGGGAGGTGATGCTGACATACCCACCGGGTGAGGTACGCTATCAGTCCACCATCACGGCGTTGTGCATCTTCTAGTGCGCCTGCTCAGAGGAGTGCCAATCAGGGGATAAACACTTGAAGTGTCTAAACACTTCACAGAGGCAGGTCATAAGGAGAATGATTTGAGGTGTTGGATCTTGGATCACATACCACTACCTAGGCATGGTGGTGACAGATCCAAGTTGTTAAAACGCAGGGAGTTACTATGGATACATAGATTGGGCAGTCTTAAGCCCAATGGATTAAATGTGGAGTATAATTTGGGGATATTATGTGAAGGGGTGGCTTGCCTTCTCTCTCCTGGGGTGTGCAACGTGTATTCAGGTGTGTGGATTTGGAGAATTATAACAATTTTGGAACATTGTTTCTAAAAAACAATTTCTTTTCTTTTAGAACACTCACACAATATGAAGAATGAACAGGATGGACAAGAAGGTCGAGTGGTTGCGGACATATCCGTTGGGAATTTGGCACCATTTTAGTTATGCTTTATAAAATATACACTGCCTTTTCTGTGTTAATGGCCATTGTTGATTCCGCCACCATAGACCACAACGGAATTTGGAATCCATATCGGGATCCTCCGCTAACCGGAAGCCGAACTTTAGACGCCGAACTTAAAACAGAAGTTCGCTCATCTCTACCTAGGGGCTAATTGTTAACGGCCCTGGTGGTTCGATTGGCATATTCTTTACTGCTCTGTGTGTATAGGGGTCCGCATAACCTTTTTGTTTTGGTTTTTTATACATAACTTGGTCAGCATTGATAGATGATGTTGATCATCATGAATTCACAAGTTTACTATAGGAATATTGGGGCAAAATATGTATCACGATTATTGTATAATGATTGAGTTCTTTTGTAATTTGTACTGTATCTTTTGCACAGTTTTTTGTTTTGTTTTGTATGCTAATTACACCAACACCCACTGATGTGATTGGGTCACATTATCTTGATGTGTGGCGTATTGCCTATATATACTCACCATATGTATTTGTTCTTTGCTTGAGAAAGGTTCTAGTGCTGAGCCGAAATGTTGCACCGCACGGGTGATTAAAGGATTTTTTTTTTATTATCTAAAGGAGTGCCATTCTTTTTCTGATCAATTATTGGGGTAAGAAGTCTCTTTCCTTGTGAACGTGCCGCCGCCATTTTTCTTCTATATATATATATATATATATATATATATATATATATGTATATATATATATATATATTTGACACTTCTTCATGTATCTCACCAGTAATTAGCAATGCTGTGAGCCTTTTTTTTTTTTTTTGGTTGTTGCCTATTTAAATAGCAATAGGTCTGGCCCCCGACCACCCCCAGATGAAGCCATTGGCAAAACGCACGTTGGGAATGTTGGGTGAGCCGTGCTGCCATTTTTGCTATGTGGGTATCCTAGTGGTGCCCTGCAGTGGGTTACCTTTGGCACTTGCCTTCACTACTATTGATTGATTAGATTATGTGAGTATATGTACTTTGTACGCTGGCTCACCATCATTTTTATCTGCATCTTACATGGCTTTATTATATATTTTACACAAATTTTCAGTAAAGATGGTAGTTTTATCATAGTATCTCGGGTCTAGTGATATTACCACTTTCAGTCTCTGAAAATGAACTGGTTTCAGCAGCAGATACAATCAAACTGTATGAAGGCATCTAGAACCGAATCACGGTCCTCTGTACTCCATCAGATTAGTCAGATCACTCGCTACCATAGTGGCACCGGTCTCTCTCAGCTTCAGAAGACAAACTCATTAAACTGCATATTGTGGAGACGGTTTGAAGTCTGATAGTTTACAGCCCAGTGTTTCGGGATCAGTGATGCATTCAGGTGTATCAAAAGCAATATGCAGCATGTTTATTCCCTCAGCTCTTTCACCAGTCAATGGCATATTTGTCATCTCTCTTTTATCCCTCCCCCCGGTCCTGTCAGTTTCAATTTTTTAATACATTTTATTATGTAGAAGACCATTTCTTAAGCTATTATTGGATATATTACTACTAGATTGCATTTGATTCTTATGATCATTTAAAAAGCAAAACTTTACAGTTGCCATCAGTTAAAGGAATTTTCTGAGATTTTGACATGTATCACCAATCATCAAGAAAGGTCATCAATATCAGATCGGTGGGGATCCGACTTCTTACACCCAGTGACGTCGCGTTCATTGGTCACATGGCCTGGGCGCAGCTCAGTCCCATTCAAGTAAATGGTATTAAGCTACGATACCAAGCACAGCCACTATGCAATGCATGGCGCAAGCTCACCAGAGCACCATGGCCTCCTCAAACAGCTGATCGGCAGTGATCCAGGATGTGAGACCTATCTTGAGTATAGCTCATCAATATAAAACACTTGGATAACCATTTTAAACCTTTCTTTATTTTAAAATCAACTACATGGAAATGCACTACATACATCGTCAGACTGGCCCCCCAGAGTACCAAAGGATCCCCTAGTGGGCCAAGGCTCTGATACCATAGAGATCCCCTAAAGTTGAGGAGACAAAAAAATAAATAAACGTTTGCCACAATGGTCTATTTCTTTGAATCAAAATCTATTTGACTTTATTCATGATATGGGGTTTGGGCCCTGAGAATAAATTTCAATGGTGGGTCAAAGGAACCCCTGTCCAACCCTGACTACATGGCCAAAAATGGTGACTATACCCACAAAACATTGGGACAGATTTTTTACGATTGGTATTTTGTTTTTTTTTAAACTAAAGTTAATTGGATTAAAATGTGACAAATGTATTAAAAGGTGCACGCCTCTTTAACAAAATTGCAACATCTAAGATAACACCTACACTAGGGTCGGCATGGATTTGTGTTAACATTTGCTCCATTTACTAGCTTTAGGAATAATAAATCTGTTGAAAAATCTCTGGCCAAGCCCCCACCACAGAACACTATCCAGTCTTCTTACCACTTTTCCAAACTGGCGAGCGTTGTAAAAAGTCACACATTTTTGTGTAAACATAAGGTGCCCCAAAATGAGCCACAATATTGATGTAAATAGATAACCTCCCCCAATAATGCCTACTTGTTTTAGATACATTTTCAGACGTCCCCCCCTTAGCTTTCACAGATATTTCTGAAAAAAAATAAAAATAAATTCACAATACAAATTGCTTACATACTCATGCAGTGACATAAAGTATGAACAATTTCCCACAGAGAATTTTTCCAAAGTTGTCTTTCTCACAGAAAGTTTCTGATGGACACATATGTAGGTGATAATACAAAAATATCTGGTGGTCTAGTGTGGTGAAGGGGTTAATAGTAATAACACTATTCTATAGTTTAATATATAATAATCCTAGAGGTCACAGGTGGGTTATCTAATATGTCTGGTGAAGAAGGATTTTAAAGGGTTTATAGTATTATAAGCAGTTGCCTAGGGCCAAACAAACTGTAGATGATGAACTTCACAATATGCTGTATAACATACTCTGTCTTTATCATCACAGCTATAAAGTTAATATCTGTTCTGCCTTCAGCTTCCACTAGGGAGAGCTACACTACATGAATACCTATTCATACAGCTACCATTGAGCTCAATGCTGGCTGTTTAAATCTTTAGTTAATCAGGTGGGACAGGATAGCCAATTGAGATGTTTCAGCACATGGACACCCCCCAACACTATAATAGAACCTGATCTGGCAGCCATTTTACATTCTGTGTTTTGCCAGTGTAAGGAGAGGTTGCATTTCGTAGCAGGGACAGGCTGTTAGTAACTTAGGTACACTAAACGCTAGCTAATAGGGCCGCAAAAGTCCATTTAAGGACTGGTAACGTTGTGCTATCGATAGGTGTGATACACAGAGGGGTGTGATATACTTATAATATACTTTCTTTTTTTTTTCTTTTTTTTTTATGAATATTTATTTTATTTTAGAAACTACAAATTAGTACAAAGTCCAATATTGATCAAGTCAGTATACATAACACAATAATTATAAACATCATTGTGGCAAACTTGTACCGATCAATATAAGTTTACACCCGATATAGTAATAATTATACTAATAATACCCCCCCCCCCATATTGGCTGCCGTCCAATCCATTCAATCAGCTATAGAACAGCATTAAATATACCTAAGAGGTCTTGCGTGACACCCCCTACTTTCTTGCGATATCCTCATATACTCTAATTTGTTGAAGGTATAAACTCCACTCGCTTACCGAGGGCGGGGAGACAGAGCCCCAATACTTAACCAACATAGCTTTGGCGACCATCAGACCCCTCATCCAGATCTGTCTGACCCGGAGGGGGGTTTCCATTTCTGAGAGATAGTATCCCAAAATCACTGTCAAAATGCCCGGGTTGTAATTTGACGCGGACTCCTTTTGTAGGGAAGAGAACACTTGGTCCCAATATTTTTTGATTTTACTACAGCCCCAAAGCAAGTGTATATAGTCGGCATTAACATATCCACATTTAGGGCAACAACACTCCCTAGCTTTATTTTGATGGAATTTTCCTTGGATTTTTGGGGTATAATATAATCGATGCAAAATCTTAAATTGGATTAATCTATGGGCATTGGAAACCGACGCCTTCTTCACATTCTTATAGATGGAAGACCACTGTAGTGGAGAGCAATTCAACTCTTGCTCCCACTTAGTTGGACTATTAAAAGGAGTAACAGTTGCCAATGCCGTTCGGAGTTTAGCGTACAATGCAGAGATCTTCACCTTCTCGTACTTGTGAGCATCACAATAATCGAAAAATAAATTCTCTCGTGGAAAAATGAAGTCCCTATTCCTAGAGGCTAAAAAAGTGTGTTTTAAGCGTGTATACATAAACATGTCTAGTGGTGAACTATAAGTGACACCAAATTCCCAAAGCGATTTAAAATGACCCGAATAAAAAAGGTGAGACACTTTATTAATACCCTTACGTGACCAATAACCAAAATCTCTAATTTTGAAGAATTCCGCCAGCCCCTTGTTCTCCCACAGAGGAGTAAAGGCAAAGGGACTAGAAACTTTAAGGATATCCTTCAGCTTATTCCATACCCTCTGTAGTGAACAAGGGATCGGCGAGGCCTTCTCCAATCCCATATACCCAGTCTCCAAACATGCAAAAATATTCTCTATTGGTTTATCCATCACTTTAGTCAAATAGCGTAGGAGTAAACTCTCTTTCAAAAAACAACAATGCTGTATCTGTGCACATAAATAATAACCTTGAAAAAAAGGAAGTGACAACCCACCATCTTCCGCCAACAACCATAAGTATCTCTGCTTTATACGCACCCTCTTCCTTCCCCAAATTAGATCGTTTATCAGAGTCTCCAATCTATGAAAAAATATATCGTCAATCCAGATTGGGGAGGCACACATCGGGAACAAGACGATGGGCAAAATAATCATCTTAATCAACGCTATTCAATCTGTCTGAGCCAACATCAATTTCTGCCAAGCGCTTATCTTGATCTTAACTTTATTCAATACCGGGGCCAGATTCAGCTCGTAAAACCTATTTATGGGTACCCCAATCTTAACTCCCAAATATTCCAAAGTATCCTTAGGGGCCAGAACACTGATCCCCCTCCCTTCATCTACAGCCTTCCGGTTCAGCGGGAGGAGCGATGACTTTGTCCAGTTAATCATATAACCTGATAATTTACCATATTCCTCTATTACCTCTATCACGTAGGGAAGAATTTTCCATCCCTGGTCCAGGAACAGAATCACGTCATCGGCATACAGACTTATTTTATCACTCACTCCCGCCACCCCAAAGCCATCTATATGATTATCTGAGCGAATCCTGCAGGCCAATGGCTCAATAAAGAGGGCGAAGAGAAGGGGAGACAGAGGACAACCCTGTCTCATCCCTCTCCTCATCATCACAGGGGGAGAACTCAAACCATTAATATTAATAGTTGCGACCGGCTGTTCATATAACATTTGGGTCATTTCCAAAAATGAATTCCCCAGGCCAAACCGAGACATAGTAGCCCACAAAAAAGGCCACTCCATCCTGTCAAATGCCTTTGCGGCATCTAATGACAGGACGGAGTGGTCTATACCACCCCCAACAGAAAGATTCAGATACACCCTATATAGACTCATCTGTATTTGGCGACCCGGGATAAAACCCGTCTGGTTAGGGTGTACCAGGGAAGCTATAACCCTCTTCAAACGATTAGCCAACATTTTAGCGAGAATCTTATAATCCGTATTAAGGAGCGATAACACAGAAAGTAAATTATAGTGCGTTTGTATGCTTCCAGAAAATACTGATTTAGTGCTGCGATCTATCAGCTTCCACAAAATAGTCATAGAGGTTTTCCATATACCTGCGTCCACAAGATTACTGCTTGAGGGTTATATACCTGCTTCAACTAACAACTGATTGAGGCCTGCCATATATCAGCTTCCACAAAATAGTGATAGAGGTTTTCCATATACCTGCGTCCACAAAATTACTGCTTGAAGGTGATATACCTGCTTCATCTAACAACTGATTGAGGCCTGCCATATATCAGCTTTCACAAAATAGTGATAGAGGTTTTCCATATACCTGCGTCCACAAAATACAGATTGTGGGTTTTGATATACCTGCTTCAACTAACAACTGATTGAGGCCTGCAATATATCAGCTTCCACAAAAAAGTTATAGAGGTTTTCAAAATACCTTCATCCACAAAATTACTGCTTGAACTAACAAATGTTTGAGGTCTGCCATATATCAGCTTCCACAAAATAGTGATAGAGGTTTTCCATATACCTGTGTACACAAAATACAGATTGCGGGTTTTGATATACCTGCTTCAACTAACAACTGATTGAGGCCTACCATATATCAGCTTCCACAAATACTGCTTTTCTCTAGGGACTTTGGCACAGGGTCATTTTGAAAATGACAGGCAGGGGAAGAGGCAGGCCGTCCCGATGGGTGGTAGGGGTCGGGTAGGTGCACCAGGCCTAAGCCTAAGTGGGAAGTTGGAGAAGGTGTGTGTGATTATGTCAAAGGACGCACCAGAGTTAGTTGAGTGGCTCACTCAGCCTTCCGCTTCTGCACCCTCCTCATATTCTGTGTCTGCACCCTCCTCACTCTCTGCTGTGTGCACCCCCAAAGACACCACCACCACCGCTATAGCCCCTCCACTCGAGTCAGAGGAATTATTTTCCCATACATTCCCAGACCTTACCGATGCGCAGCCATTCTTGGCATCGGATGAGGAAGAGGAGGTAGCAACGGCCGCCACCCAGCGTTCTGACGACAGTACAAAGATCAGCCCAAGGAGGGTGGTCCCCGCTGTTGCTGCCTACTCCGAGATCTCTAATGTCAGTGGTGGTGAAGGTGACAATGTCGTGTCAAAGGACATCACGTGAGTGCCCACAAGAGAGGAAGAGTAGGGGAGTTCAGAGGGAGAGACGGAGCAGCAGATAAGGAGGAGAAGGAGGAGAAGAAGGCAGAACTCGCAGTGCACAGGAGGCAAAAAGCAGACTGCAAATATATCTGGAGTGAGCCATCCACCATGCACGGTCTCATCTTGCGCTCCCATGGCACATGGCTCCACAGTGTGGGATTTTTTTAACGTGTCAGCTGCTGACAATAGTGTTGCCATCTGCAGCCTGTGTTGTCAATGCATAAGTCACAGTAAGCCCAACACTGACCTAGGGAAGACCGCCTTAAGAAGGCACCTGGCCTCCCATCACCGAGGCCAGTGGAAGCAACGCCGTCAGAACCCACAAAGCCACACTCCCTGCGCTCCACGTCCTGCCTCTTCTACTTCTCCTTTTCCTCTCTCCTCCCATTTGTCCCCAATTCCACCTTCCACCGTGCCGTCGTTGCTTTCATCTGGCACATAGCAGGCTTCCGTGGCCCAAATGTTATAGCGTAAAAAAATTATGACGCCGGATAATCCTCTTGCCCAACGGCTGACTGCTGGCTTGTCGGAGCTGCTAGCCCGCCAAATACTACCATATAAATTGGTGGGCTCGGAGGCCTTTAGAAAATATGTGGACAATGGCACACCACAGTGGAAGGTCCCTGGAAGGAAATATTTCTCCCAGAAGGGCATCCCTGAACTATATGGCCACGTTCAGCAGCAAGTTAATATATCTCTGGCACACAGCGTCAGTGCCAAGATACATCTGACCACAGACACGTGGTCTAGCAAACACAGGCATGGAAGGTACATAACTTTTACTGCCCACTGGGTGAACCATCTGACGGCCATCAAGCATGTAACCCGTGGCACCCATGTGGATTTGGTGTTAACGCCACGGATCGCATGCCGGCCTGCCTCTTCTTCTTCTCCTTCTACTCCATCCTCCGTCTCCTCCTCGGCTGCATCCTCATTTTCCACTGCTACCTCCTCTTCCGCTGCACCCCCCAAGCTCGCAGAACCTATTTGACGTCCCAGGTGAGACGTTGCCATGCTGTGCTGCGTCTGTTGTGCCTGGAAGCCAAGAGCCACACCAGTCCTGCACTTCTTTCAGCTCTGTGGTCACAGGCCGATCAGTGGCTAACCCTGCTCAATTTGACAGTTGGTAAAGTGGTGTGCGACAATGGTGCCAATCTGCTGAGCGCGCTGAAACAGGGCAAAATGACACACGTGCCGTGCATGGCACACGTCCAGAACTTAGTCGTGCAGCGATTCAATGCCAAATACCCCGGGTTCCAGGACGTCTTGCAGCAGGCCAGGAAAATCTCTGGCCATTTTAGAAGATCTTACACGGCCATGGCTCGCCTTGCTGACGTTCAGCAGCGACACTACTTGCCCGTCAGAGGTCTGATTTGTGACTGCCCGACTCGCTGGAACTCCACCTTGTATATGTTTGATAGGCTGCTCTAGCAGAAACGTGCCGTTAACGACTACCTGTACTAACTCTGTGGCAGGACAGGTTCTGGGGAGCTTGGTTTCTTTTCACCGCGCCAGTGGCTGCTCATGCGCGACGCATGCAGACTTCTACGGCCATTTGATGAGATCAACAAACTGTTCAGTCGCAGCCAGGGCGCCATCAGTGACATCGTACATTACGCCTTCTTTCTGGAGCGCGCATTGCATCATGTCATTGATCAAGCCATCGAGGAGCAGGAGCTGGAAGATGAGTAAGTCGCAATGCTGAATGAATTCCCAGGAGGGGCTACTCCATCTGATACAAGTCAGCAGGAGTCTGAAGAGGAGTCAAAGGCGGATGGTTGCTTAGGGGAGGATGAGGAGGAGGAGCAAAAAGAGCAGGCGTTAAACTTTTCGGGGATCAATGGTGTTGTCCGTGGCTGGGGGGAGGAGACCGAGGACTACATTCTCCTGGGCGATGAGTAGGAGCCAGGGTGCTCCACCACTTCCAATTTATAGCAAATGGCGGCTTTCATGCTCCAGTTTGAAGAGGGACCCCCGTATAAAAAGCATAAAGGTCAAGGACCTATACTGGGTGGCAACGTACTTAGACCCCTGCTACAAACACAAAATGGCAGACATTTTACCAGCATCACAGAGGGCTGTCAGAATGCAGCATTTCCAGGCTTTGCTGCGAAAGATGCTGCATTCTGTTTCAGGCACTTGCAGAGGAATTTCCACCCACAGCGAAACAGGTCCCGGGACCATTCCTACCTCACATGCAAAAAGAGGGCGATTTGAAGATGTGTTGGTCACATCGGATATGAGATCATTCTTGCAGCCAACCCATTGACAGCCTCCCTCCGGATCCAGCCTCAGGGAACGCCTAGACCGACAGGTGTCCAACTACATCGGATTAACAGCCGATGTGGACGCACTGAGAAGCGAGAAACCCCTTGATTACTGGGTGTGCAGGCTTGACCTGTGGCCAGAGCTGACACAATTTGCCATGGAACTCTTGGCTTGCCCCTCGTCGAGTGTCCTGTCCGAAAGGACGTTCAGCGCAGCAGGGGGGATCGTGACTAGTAAGTGCACCCGCCTTGTTCGCTACTAAAATGAATGAGGCATGGATCAACACCTGTGATGACCACGTGTAATTTAATTTCCTTATGCCAGCCACACATATCCGCCACCACCAGAACAAAGAATAGTCCATCTCTTATGTATATACAGCGGCATAAAAGGCCTTTTATGTCAGGTGAATGCCTCATTTTTGGGGTCTGTACTGGCCGACAGTTACATATTTATCCTGTGACCGCCTAATGTACCTCCAGCCACAGAATCCAAAGTTCTTTGCTGTCAGGTGAACACATATTGCCTAATTTTTGGGGCCTGTACTGGCCAACAGTTACATTTTTATACTGTGACCGCCTCATGTACCTTCACCCACAGAATCCAAAGTTCTTTGCTGTCAGGTGAATGCCTATTGCCTAATTTTTGGGGCCTGTACTGGCCGACAGTTACATATTTATCCTGTGACTGCCTAATGTACCTTCAGCCACAGAATCCAAAGATCTTTGCTGTCAGGTGAATGCCTATTACCTAATTTTTGGGGCCTGTACTGGACGACATTTAAATTTTTATCCTGTGACCGCCTAATGTACCTCCAGCCCCAGAATCCAAAGTTCTTTGCTGTCAGGTGAACACCTATTTCCTAATTTTTGGGGCCTGTACTGGCCGACAGTTACATATTTATCCTATGACCACCTAATGTACCCCCAGCCACAGAATTCAAAGTTTTTTGCTGTCAGGTGGATGCCTATTGCCAAATTTTTGGGGCCTGTACTGGCCGACAGTTAAATTTTTTATCTCTAGCCACATAATCACACCCTTGTCTCACTCCTCTGCCTCTCATTATGGTGGCGTATGAACCACATTCCCCATAAGGACCTTCTAATGTCACAGGGTCATGTGACTGTGCCCCCCACCCCGTACTGTGCCCCTCACCCCATACTGTGCCCCCTTATACCCTTCATTATGCCCTCTTACCACACCTTGTGCAGTGCCCCTAGTCATTCCCTGTACTGTGCCCTCCTATACCCTTTTTTCCGGTTTTGGTATGGCGGTGTTGTCCGGTCACTGTACAGAGGTGTTATCCGGTCAATGTATGGCGGTGGTATCCAATAACTGGATGGCCATAACTGTATCCCTTTCCCTGCCCACGCCATCCTTTTTTAGACCTGGCATGAGCAGGAAAAATATGCAGATTACGGTGCTAAGGACCTTTGTGCCATAATCTGTGTCAGAAATACGCCTAACATAGACGTATTTGTATAAAATAAATGACAACCTAATTGTATCATTATTCGGGGGTAGGGCTAATCTATTTATATTATATAGATTCTAGTGTATTATGATGTGCCCTGTATTTCCCAGTAGAAAATGTTCCTTGGGAAACACAGTCCTCATCCCTGACCACCAGGACCAAGTAGCGCTCTGTCAGTACATGGTGGCCTCCCCTATCCGCCACGCTGCTCTGCTGTGTATTGGTGCTTATTCTGACACTAATAGAAAACCTCCCAAAAATGACCCCATTTTACAAACTACACCCCTCAAGGTATTCAAAACTGATTTCACAAACTTTGTTAACCCTTTAGGTGTTCCACAAGAATTAATGGAAAATAGGGGTACCATTTTTCAAAATTTCACTTTTTTGGCAGATTTTCCATTTGAATCCATTTTTTCCAGTTACAAAGCAAGGGAAAGCAGCCAAAAAAACACGAAATTTTTATGGACCCGATTCTGTCGTTTACAGAAACACTCAATATGTGGTCGTAAACTGCTGTACGGGCACACAGCAGGGCGCAGAAGGAAAGGAATGCCATACGTTTTTGGAAGGCAGATTTTGCTGGACTGGTTTTATGACACCATGTCCCATTTGAAGCCCCCCTGATGCACCCCTAGAGTAGAAACTACAAAAAAGTGACCCCATTTTAGAAACTACACCCCTCAGGTATATAAAACTGATTTTACAAACTTTGTTAACCCTTTATGTGTTCCACAAGAATTAATGGAAAATAGAGATAAAATGTCAAAATGTCACTTTTTTGGCAGATTTTCCATTTCAATCCATTTTTTCCAGTTACAAAGCAAGGGTTAACAGCCAAACAAAACTCAATATTTATGGCCATGATTCTGTAGTTTACAGAAACACCCCATATGTGGTCGTAAACTGCTGTATGGGCACACGGCAGGGCGCAGAAGGAAAGGAATGCCATATGGTTTTTGGAAGGCAGATTTTGCTTGACTGTTTTTTTGACACCATGTCCCATTTGAAGCCCCCCTAATGCACCCATAGAGTAGAAACTCCAAAAAAGTGACCCCATTTTGGAAACTACGGGATAGGGTGGCAGTTTTGTTGGTACTATTTTAGGGTACATATGATTTTTGGGTGCTCTATATTACACTTTTTGTGAGGCAAGGTAACAAGAAATAGCTGTTTTGGCACCACTTTTATTTTTTGGTATTTACAACATTCATCTGACAGGTTAGATCATGTGGTATTTTTATAGAGCAGGTTATTATGGACGCGGCGATGCCTAATATGTCTACTTTTCTTTCTTTATTTATGTAAGTTTTACACAATTATTTCATTTTTGAAACAAAAAAAATCATGTTTTAGTGTTTCCATAGTCCGAGAGCCATAGTTTTTTCAGTTTTTGGGCGATTATCTTGGGTAGGGTATGATTTTTGCGGGATGAGATGACAGTGTGATTGGCACTATTTTGGGGTGCATATGACTTTTTGATCGCTTGCTATTACACTTTTTGTGATGTAAGGTGAAAAAAAATGGCTTTTTTTACACATTTTTTTTTTACTTTATTCATCTGAGGGGTTAGGTCATGTGATATTTTTATAGAGCAGGTTATTACGAATGCGGTGATACCTAATATGTCTACTTTTTTTATTTATGTAAGTTTTACACAATTATTTCACCTTTGAAGCAAAAAAAAACATATTTTAGTGTCTCCATAGTCCGAGAGACATCGTTTTTTCAGTTTTTGGGTGATTATCTTGGATAGGGTATGATTTTTGTGGGATGAGATGACGGTTTGATTGGCACTATTTTGGGGTGCATATGACTTTTTGATCGCTTGTTATTACACTTTTTGTGATGTAAGGTGACAAAAAATAGCTTTTTTTACACCGTTTTTTTTTATGGTATTCACCTGAGGGGTTAGGTCATGTGATATTTTTATAGAGCAGGTTATTTACGGACGCGGAGATACCTAATATGTGTAGTGCATTTTATATTTTTATTTTTTAACAGTGATACATGTGTTTTTTTTAATTTTGCCAGATCCAGTGGGTCTGATGTCTGTATAATACAGTACAGTACACTATATAGTGTATTGTACTGTATTTTCACTTTACAAAGTCTGATCAGACTTCTGCCTATAGCAGAAGTCTGATCAGCACCATGGACAGCCGGAAGCCTGGCGTCCGGTTGCCATGGTAACCATCACTCGCTGCCACAACAGAGCAGCGGTGATGGGGAGGGAGGGGTGCTCCCTCCCTCTGTGATCCCGTCAAGAATCGGGGGCTGAAAAGGCACAGCAGCCCCCGATGGGAGAGGGAGCTCCCTCCCAGTTAACTCCTTCCATACAGCGGTCCCTACGGACCACAGCATTGAAGGGAAATGGCTGACATCACAGCACAGTTGTCAGCCGTTTCAAGCAGGATGTCAGCAATGTGCCGACACTCTGCTTGCTAACCGCTCGGCCATCCTGGAAATGAGAGGGGGCGGGCGGGATGATCGCTCGACCACCTGCCCCCCAGAACCGCCCGCACCTCCCCCCGTGCACAGCCCACCGGAAGATAATAAGGGCTGCAGGGGGGTGGTTAAAAATGAAAATTTATGTAATTTTGTAGTTTCTGATCCCTGCGGTTACGGACCGCGGGGATCAGAAACTTCCGACAGCGCTGCAAACCGCAGTTCTGAATTGACCTGCAGTTTGCAGTGATCGCTGATATGGGGGGCGGGGGGGGTCCCAGGGTGCCTGCTGATTGATTTCAGCAGGCACCCAGTTCCAATCACCGAAGTACCGGTACGTCATGTGTCCTTAAGTACCAGGACATCATGACGTACGTCATGTGTCCCCAAGAGATTAAAGAACCTAACATTTCATTTTTGAGTCCTTTTCAGACAAACATTATTCATGGTGCTGTTTGTGAATTCCAGCCTAAGAAGCAAGCATTCAGCATATTTTATGGTATCTGAATGCTACAAGAGCTAAAACAATACCCTGCTGTTATATACAGTTAAAGGGGTTGTGCAGAGCTAGGATACTGATGATCTATCCTTAATATAGGTCATCAATATTAGATTGGTAGGAATTCGATCTCGGCACCCCCGTCGATCTGCTGTTTGAAGAGGTAGCAGCACTCGTGTGAGTACTGCTTCCTCTTCAAAATTACCTGTGCAGTGTCTCCTTTGCACTTGAATGGGACAAGCAGTTGTAATTACACTGTGTTGCCTCTACACAGGAGACGGTACGCAGGTAATTTTGAAGAGAAAGTGGCGCTCTTGATCAGCAGGAGTCAGACCCCTGCGGATCTAATATTGATAACCTACAGTATTCTGAGGATAGCACTGTGCAAGCTCAAATGATAAGAATGAACGCCATTCCAATTCTTAATATCATGACTCAAGAATGCCGGAGTACCATGATCCAAATGAATCAGCATAGCATTATATCCTTCCGTGTGCTACTAAGAATGCTCAGTGCCATTCCCATAAATATATAGTCTGAGTGGCCTGTGCCACGTGAATACTAAATAAGAGTGTTTTCACGCTGGTGACACAGTGTCTGTAGGCTATATACAATGTAAATAGGAATCTGACTCTTGCTAGATCCTGAGACTTTACAGGATTCCTGTTGTAAAAATGCCAGAAATAAGCTTGGAAACACCATGATTACCGCGCCAGTCTGACATTAATTGGCCTTGGGCATAAATCATTATAAGAATCCATCATTCTGATGGCAGCACGGCTGACAGGCTCACACATTAGTGCACACTGTCAGTGGGTGCATTGTCTAGACTTATTTCAGGGTGTTGTACTTTTTTTTTTATATAGTTTTCATTTATTAAGGGACCTTGGCAAGTATCTAACATTTACTTAGGAGTTAGGACCAACTCCCCAGTTTGGACCATCAAATACAAGTCTGGCATCAGTAACCCTGTTCTCAAACGCACATTTTTTCACTACTGGACCACTTCTTCTAACCATGTAAATACCTTAGTTGAGGATGTACATTACATAAATGTCAATCAAACCCACCTAGTTTGACAAAACCGGCCAACCATCAATGTCTATGGTTGTGTCTCAATTCACTCCCAAGATTAGGAAAGGACAGTTGGATTTTTATCTGCTTGATTGTTAAAATATAACTCTTATTTTGGGTTAAAGAGTCTTCTTAGCAAAGCTCAAACTGAGCATGGCTAAGAACAGCCTGTTTTCAGTCTTCAGAGTTTTAGTGAGTGCTGAAGACACCAGTGTGTAGAGAGTCAGATAGGCAGGTTGATAGGAAGTGATAGGGCACAAGTCCATAGTTAAGGATTGACATAGAGACAACAGGTAGACTGGAAGTCTCTGTATGTTACACACTGTTGTCTTCAGCGCTCAGTAGAATTGAAGAGTGACTCTCCTTGGCAACACTGCTACAACTTTTCTCAGAAGACACTTTACACCCTGTTTTCTAGAACAAGGTAAAATCTTTCCCTAATAAAGTATATTACAAAATGTTTAACTTCCAAGTCCCTACACTGTATTAAAAATAAACCTAAATTACATTTACACTTTAAGGTTAGCTGTTCAACTGATAGCAATCTAATGTGTATGGCAAGCCTTAGACCATGCAAATACTATAAGGTCCACCAAAAGAGGGGGTCCACTCCTTTTCTACTGGGTGGTAGGAACCTGTGCAGGACTCCCCCCTCTGTATAACTAGGAAAGACCTAGTTGGGAAATGAACCCAAGTGTCATGGAAAGGGCACAGAGCTGGGAAGAAATATAAAACCTTTGCATTCTGGATGGTAAAACTCAACACATTATTTTGTTTTGCAATAAGGCACCTTTTCTTCAATATTAACTACTGAAATGTGAACCATTACTTAGTATAGGAGTCGCTTACAAAAAACTACCTACTGATCTGGTAACATATGGATTAAACATACTTTTTCTCCAGAATAAACAAACAGTGAAGGGAGTTATATTTAGCTGAGCTGGCCCTACAATACATTGTGCCTGCTCTTACAGTGACTTTCCTGGTGGCAGATTCCTTTCAAAAGAGGTTGCCCGGTATCAAGATGAATTCGGACAACACACGGGATCGACCTGCAATAAAGACAGATCCTGCTCAGCTGATCTGGTTCTTTCGTTAGGGCTCTGTTTTTATGGCTGCAGCGGTGATATAACTTCAACAACACATGACCCGGGGTTGATCACTGGTCTCAGCGATGCGCAGAAGTGGCCCTTAATTCTATGCAGCGGTCACATGTTGTTGATGTGACATCATCACTGCAGCAAGAAAAACAGAGATCTGTAGGGAGAACGCAGAGTGGTGGCGAAAGATCTGGTAATTGTAATTGTCTATTCTACAGGGTGGGCCATTTATATGGATACACCTTAATAAAATGGGAATGGTTGGTGATATTAACTTCCTGTTTGTGGCACATTAGTATATGTGAGGGGGGAAACTTTTCAAGATGGGTGGTGACCATGGCGGCCATTTTGAAGTCAGACATTTTGAATCCAACTTTTGATTTTTCAATAGGAAGAGGGTCATGTGACACATCAAACTTATTGGGAATTTCACACGAAAAACAATGGTGTGCTTGGTTTTAACGTAACTTTATTCTTTCATGAGTTATTTACAAGTTTCTCTTTGTTTAAAGACATTGACATGTCGCCGAGGTTAATACGTGAGGAGCGGATAGAAATTGTGTTGATGTCTGGTGAACGCAGTAACCGGGTCATTGCAGCAGATTTCAATGCGAGACACCCTACGAGACCACCCATCTCCCATGCTACAGTTAGCAAACTGCTTGCTAAGTTTCGTGAAACTGGTTCAGTGTTGGATTTGCCAAAATGTGGACGCATGAAATCTGTCTCTAATGAAGAAACATCAGTGGCTGTCCTAGCTTCATTCAGCAAGAGCCCACAGCGTAGCACTCGCCGCATGTCACTGGAGAGTGGCATTAGTCGAACATCCCTTCGGCGGATATTAGCTACTCACAAATGGCACCCTTACAAACTCCAGCTACTGCAGCATCTCAACGAGGATGACCCAGATCGGGTCACTGAATTTGCAGAATGGGCAAAACAAAAATTGGAACAGGACCCTCAGTTTACGCAGAAGATTTTGTTCAGTAATGAGGCAAACTTTTATGTTAATGGTGAAGTTAACAAACAAAACCACCGCTATTGGTCTGACACTAACCCACATTGGATAGATCCCTCCAAGACTGTTGGAACAAAAAAATTGATGGTATGGTGTGGTATATGGGGTACAAAGATAGTGGGGCCAATCTTCATCAATGGAAACCTCAAGGCCACTGGATTATGCAAAATTGCTACATGATGATGTGTTTCCCTCTTTATGCACTGCAGCTGGCATGTTCCCTGAGTTTTTCCAGCAAGATGGTGCACCACCACATTATGGGTGTCAGGTCCGAGCATTCCTAGATGCACAGTTTCCTGGAAAGTGGATTGGTCGTCGTGGGCCAGTTGAATGGCCCCCAAGGTCTCCCGATCTGACCCCCTTTAGACTTTAATCTTTGGGGTCATCTGAAGGCAATTGTCTATGCTGTGAAGATACGAGATGTGCAGCACCTGAAACTACGGATACTGGAAGCCTGTGCATTTCTCCTGCGGTGTTGCTATCAGTGTGTGAAGAGTGGGAGAAGAGGGTTGCATTGACAATCCAACACAATGGGCAGCACATTGAACACATTTTATAAGAGGTCAGAAACTTGTAAATAACTCATGAAAGAATAAAGTTACGTTAAAACCAAGCACACCATCGTTTTTCTTGTGAAATTCCCAATAAGTTTGATGTGTCACATGACCCTCTTCCTATTGAAAAAACAAAAGTTGGATTCAAAATGGCTGACTTTAAAATGGCCGCCATGGTCACCACCCATCTTGAAAAGTTTCCCCCTCACATATACTAATGTGCCACAAACAGGAAGTTAATATCACCAACCATTCCCATTTTATTAAGGTGTATCCATATAAATGGCCCACCCTGTATTTTACAGGTCAATTGGTCAACCCATTTAATGGAGATAGATAGATAGATAGATAGATAGATAGATAGATAGATAGATAGATAGATAGATAGATAGAATATGTTATGCATGTGAATAAACACTCAATGATTTAGTATTTTACTTGTTAAAGTAACATTGACCTTTCCTTTCCATTTCTCTATGTGTGTGGACAACGAGGCTTCTAACCTCTATATCACTTCTGTAGCTATAGAAACACATTCCCTGTACCCTATGAGGGCACAAGTAAATAAATTCAGGATAAAATAATGAGTCTTCTAGAGTAAGGTTGTGGCTCCATGATCCTCTTCTTATGACGAAAAAGACACTGGATCATCAAAGTCCCAAATTCCAGTGCTCTTTGATGATGAAAGACCAGCACTATATTCCCCGGACTACTACAAGCTTGGGAGCAACCACACAGATGGATATGTGTTCAAACAGAACAAGACGAAAGGGTTTCTCTGGCTATAAAAATATTATCTGAGATGTGTAAGAAATACAACCAGTGTAAGGACTGCAAATTTTGACAGCGCCACGTCAGTAGTTTCTAGCCCCAGTCTAGTTAATTCACATATAATAAAATAAAAATGGTGACATATGAAAAAAAATATAGAAAAATTGCTAAATATTACAGGGAGACCTAGTTAAAGGGGTATTCCCATCTGAGACAATGGGAGCATATTGCTAGGATATGTCCCCATTCATAGGCGTGCGCAGCCTATTACATTAGGGTATGCACCCTAAAGAACAAACACACACACCACGTGTATGTATGTGTATATATATATATAGCCTTTATGCCATTAGTCTCCATTATCAGCCCTTATGCCTGATTAGCCCCCATCATGCCTCATTAGCCCCCATTATGCCTCATTAGGCCCATCATCAGCCCTTATGCCTCATTAGTCCCCTTTGTGCCTCAGTAGCCCCCATATGCCTCATTAGCCCCATATGCCTCTCATATGCCTCTCATTAGCCCCCATTATGCCTCTCATTAGCCCCCATTATGCCTCTTATTAGCCCCCATTATGCCTCTCATTAGCCTCCATTATGCCTCTCATTAGCCCCCATTATGCCTCTCATTAGCCTCCATTATGCCTCTCATTAGCCTCCATTATGCCCCCAGCAGCCTCTTTTTTTATAAAATAAAAAAACACTTACCTCTCTGCTCCTGGATGACACCGCTCCTCGCCATCCGCGATCCTCTTCCTCCTGCTGTCGGCTGTGCTCTGAACTGGCGTGACGTCACAAAGCGCCTCACACTGTGCGCAGCCCTGCACAGCTGACAGCCGAGGACCAGGAAGCGGTAAGTACATAGCATTCACCGCTTCCTGGTCCTCCGATACTAATGAGCTCTTCCAAAATGGAAGCGCTCATTAGTATTCGCTGGCCAGCAGGCTTGATTAGGGTGTGCCCAGGCTTGATTAGGGTGTGCACTCCTATGTCCCCATTGTTTGATAGGTGCAGGTCCCACCACTGGGACCCACACCTATATCGACAATGGAGCGGGGAAGGTGATGGCTGGAGGACCCTGGGTCCGGTCACCACCAAACACTCCCCCCATAGTAGTGAATGGAAGTGCACTGCATTTGTGCGGCCACCACTTCCATTAATTTCTATGGAGCCGACGGAAAGAGCTGAGCCAGCACTCGGCTATTTTCGGCAGACCCATAGAAATGAATGGAAGGAGGCTGTGCATATGCAGTGCGCCCTCCACGACTTTCGGGGCTCTGTGCTTGGTGTAGGGCAGTGGTGGCGAACCTATGGCACGGGTGCCAGAGGTGGCACTCAGAGTCCTTGCTGTGGGCACCCACACCCTGGAAAAAGTCTATGGTGTATCAATATGCCTTCAACCTTTCCTGCCATTCATCAGTGCAGGATGTACTATGAATGGCACAGGCAGCGCATTGAATGTAGGCTATTATAGCTAAATGATAAAGTTCATGGAAGATATACTATATTGGACTGTAGTATTCATGATAAATTGCTGTGTTGGCACTTTGCGATAAATAAGGGGGTTTTGGGTTGCAGTTTGGGCATTCGGTCTCTAAAAGGTTCGCCATCACTGGTGTAGGGGAATTTGGCCAGGAAAGTAGTCAAACTGTGGCGTGCCTGACAGTATCTGCAGTATAAATAATGCAGTATAATTGAGGATAATTTTGTTCTTCATGTTGATTACTTTGTATTTAATTTTCAATTTTTTTTATTTATTTTTTGCCAGTTTTTTTTTATTTTTATTACTAGGCCTTGGAGTCCCAAAGGGGTTTACTATAGAGTTCAATGTATAAATGGTGAACAAAAAGCTCCTAAACTTGCTCTAGTGAAGGCTAAAGGCAGCTGAAAGAGGTTATCTGCATAGAATGGTCCTTTGACGATAAGCTGATTAAAACTTTTCCCCCAATGGGACCTTCAGCAATTAGCCGAAATCTATCAGTGAGCCACAAATAGTGCTTTTACAACTTTTTGGGCTCATTGAGGCATTTTACGATGTTACACCACTCCCGTTTTGAAATGTTGGCGGGAAAGTGGACATGGTTGGCTGGCTGGGCTGATTTAAGACAGATTTATCAACTGTGGCATTTTTTTTAAGTTGCAAAAGCTCTTTCCCCAGTAAAAGGATGGCATTGAAATTGAAGTAACATTTCAGGACAAAGGAGTTCAAACATCAAACATTGTGTGACACTGGATATAAATGAAGACAATGCAATGCTCCTGCAAAACAGACTTTAAAAATTCTCTTATAATAAATGTTCTGTTATGTGTGTGGCAATGTGAACATTGAGGTGTTGTTTCCCCAGGTTCCAGTCCGGGACTTGAGGCATGCTCATGTCCAGGGATCCTATTTAATCCTGCTACTGGATCTTGGGTGTGGCTCACTCTGGAGAGTCTTGTGAAGCAGAGTCCTGGTGAGGCTCTGTCTGTGTGGTCTCAGCTGGGTGGGCTGAGGGGCCATGAGGCTAGGCGATAGCCTGAACTTTGGGGAACGCGGTGACGCCTGTGAAACAAGGATCACGAGGCCAGAGTCGGGAGGACTATTGGGCCACAATCCCCCAAAAGGTATTGAAGTGTCACAGCCTGGAGGTTTACTGGACTGAATGGCTGAGGAAAGCCGCATGTGTTCACAGGGTGTGAACAGGGACTTAGGTGAGTCAGGAATATTATGTGTTTAGTTAGAGCCTAGACGGGCAAGGGTTTGTTATTTTGTGTGGATGTCACACGTGATAAATTGAAGCTGCGATTTCTTAACCTGTGCTTTGCTAAAGTGTGAAATAAAGCAAGAGTTTGGACATTATAATCGAGTCTGCGAAGATATCTGTGAGTGTGACCCCCTGAAAAAAGACGATCCCTTACATGTGTCTTAGGTTAGTCTAAGAAAAGTGATAGAGTGGTGGGCAACTATCTTAAAAGGCACAATGAAATCTATACCTGGTATCTATACCTGTTATTTATACCAAACATTGTGTAATTTTCACTTAAACTTTGGTGGTCCCCATTGAATACATCTTGGAAGAGAACTTGCATCAAGAGAAATATTCTTTCCACTTTTTGTTTTGCCCCAATGTTTTTCATCCTTCAAACGTAATGGAATTGGCAGTGTACATAGTATATTTTGATTGAAACTTTATGCTGTGTACCTGATTCCTATGATGTGCTGTATATGTACAGATGTTGATCTATGTCATTTATTTTATCATGTTCTTTTCCTTTTTTAATTTTTAAGAAAAAATAAACACTGGTGACCCACTTTTAATTGGCAAGTGATTAGAAATGTTGCAAATGTGTGCATACATTTCCTGCATATCACAATTAACACCAAAAACTGGCATAAAGTGTTTAGTAAGGCCATTTCAGACGAGCGAGTGTCTCGCTGCGGACTCGCACCACAGCACCCGGCCTGAACTTCCAGCACTGCCGGGGTCACATAGCATTATACGGATTTATAATGCTATGTAACCCTTGGAGGTTTGGAATGTGTTGGACAACACTGACATAATGCTGTTAGTGCTATCTAATACATTCCAGAACTGTAAGGGTGACATAGCATCATAAATCAATATAATGCTATGTGACACCGGCAGTGCTGGAAATTCAGTCCGGGTGCTGCGTTGTGAGTCCGCAGCAAGACACTCGCTCGTCTAAAAGGGGCCTAAATGTGTAACTATGCCTATACAGGATATTTAAAGCTCTGTATTAGAAGTGTTGAATTAGATATAATCAGGAATTAATGGCTGCATAACTTAGGGCATATTTTGCTGTAAAAAAATAAGGATCGACCTTTGATGTATGTATGAATAGTGTACATTATGTTCTTGCTCATTTTTGTACAACTCCCTTGGTCTTCTTCCACATGTGTGGCTGTGCTCGGGCATAGAACGCCTCGAATATGCCGGACAAAAAATGTTGCATGCAGTGGTATTTGTTTTGCCGAATCCCGGCATATTTGACGGGTAGCGGCAGGATCCCCGCTGGACCCCATTATTGTCAATGGGGCTAGCAGGCATTTCGGTCCCGTCTGGCAATGCCAGATCCAGAGGGCTCGAACAAGCTGTTCTCTGAAAAAAGTCCTGATGGCACTATGAAAAGAATAAATCAGAACTAAGTGTTTGTAAT
Organism: Bufo bufo; assembly: GCF_905171765.1. NCBI lineage: Eukaryota > Metazoa > Chordata > Amphibia > Anura > Bufonidae > Bufo > Bufo bufo. The sequence continues at coordinate 560,347,499 of NC_053392.1, read as the reverse complement.
TAGAGATAAGTGAATTGACTCTACATGAATCAAATTCCCCCCCTCAAAAAAAAAAAAAAATTTATTAATTTGTACAATATGAATCACTCAAAGAGGTCAGAAGATGGAGAACAAGGCACCTGCTGCCAAAAAGAGATCATTTTTTGGCTATAGCAGTAATTTCATAAGCTTTATTTCTTAAATAATTAAAATCCAGATCCTGTTTAATACTGACGCATTTTGGACGATAGAGTAGTCCTTAGTTGTAGCTTAGCTCTGCATTACACGGGGAGCGCTGTTTGAGGAGGTGAGCTGTTATCCTGACTTTTTCATTGTATTTGTTACCACCGGCTACCATCCATTTACTCAAAGCCATATATTTTACAGTCACTTTGACATTATAAATGATGTCCTGGCTTTAAAAAGCTTGAAAAGTGGTTATAGTCCTAGGAGACCTCATTGTCATGCGTGACTTTTCAGGGCAATTGGGATAATTTTGATGTAGGTTGAATTTATTGAGACTGAAACGAATCTGACAACCAATTTGACCATATTGGACTCAAAATAAATTTTGGGAAATTCGCTCCTCTATATTCATAATGTGAAAAGAGTATACATGCAAAATGTAGAGGAGTTTTAGGCCAGGTTCACAGCAGTTATTTGGCCAGTTATTTCCATCAGTTATTGTGAGCCAAAACCAGTAGTGAAGCTACTCAGAGATAAGTTGTAATATAAAGATATTCACCTGTTCTGTGTTTTTGACTGGTTTTGGCTCACAATAACTGATGGTAATAACTGACCAAGTAACTCTAGTGTGAATTCAGCCTAAAAGAGGTGCAGAAACAATTTTGGGTGGTTTTATTTTCTCTGGTTATCTAGTGCCTTCAGTGACTCTCTTCAACTGTTATGGTACAACAGTGCCTACCATTAAAAGTGTTGTCTGAGATATAAATACTGATGATCTCTCCTCTGGATAGGTCATCAGTATCTGATCAGTGGGCGTCTGACACTCAGGACACCCGCCAATCAGCTGTTTGAAAAGGCACTGGTGCTCCTGTGGCTTTCTCCCTGCTCGCCAAGCACCGCGCTGTACACTAAATAGTAGTTGTGCGTGGTATCGTGTTCAGTCCTATTCAATTCTTGGAGCTAAGCTGTGCCTAGGCCACGTAACACATGAACATGCCGTCACTGGCTTGGGAAAAGCTGTGAGAAGGCCAGGATACTACAGTGAGCACTACTGACTTCTCAAACAGCTGATCGGCGGGAGTCCCGGGTGTCAAATCTCCACTTATCAGATACTGATGATCAGTATTTAAATCTAAAAAAAAAACACTTTAATTTTCAAAAAGTTTCAATTTTTCATTGTATAAATTCAATACATTATCATGATATGCTTACAGAACTGGTCGCAATTCATATCACAACCACTGGCCTCATATAGGCACATAAGGCATAACCATTTCCAGACATAGTATTGAATAATCTTGTTCTTTTTCTTAGATGTTCTTTTTTTTTTTTTTTCTTCAAATTAGAGCTTCTCAGGCAACACATCACAAGATATGTTGAACCAAGAGAAAAGGCAAGAATGACATATCTGTATGCCAGATGAGGTTCTAGTATTATTTAGCAGATTTTTCTATGTAGGTAGAAAAAATCTGTATATTACGGGTCCGCAATACACAGCTCTGGAGGTACTGGTTCATATTGAGCATATCCAGCTAAGGTAAAGACATCTAATGTAATCAGTCTATGTAATCATGATGGTAGAAAACCTTAAACAGCTGTCTACCGATAGGTTCCTGGTTTGGATATATTTTAGTCATGTTTGAACAGTTTCTATGGGCTTTACATTGACTCAAAGGGTAAGTACCTATTAGGGGCACTAGAGAGAGACAGTTGAATTCCTCCTGGAGAACTAATATGCACATGTTTTTCCATGTAGCATTAACATAGTTGGGTCTCCTCAATGATAAACACTACTTCCCACATTTATAGTTCAAGGGGCTTTAAGAGATTTTGATATTGATGAGCTATCCTCATGATTGGTGGGGGTCTGATACCCAGCACTCCCACTGTTCAGCTTTTTGAAGAGGCCGCAGCCTCTTCCTAGGCAAATGGCCTCACATTCATTGGTTACATGACCTAGACACAGCTCAGTCCCAAGAAGAGCTGCTATTCAATGGATGTCACTATGCTTGGTAAGCAGTGAGGAGGCCATAAGACTCACTGGAGTATGGTAGCCTCCTCAAACAGCTGATTGACATGGGTCATGGGTGGACCCTGGCTGATGTCATATTAATGACCTATTGTGAAAGTAGATCATCAATATCAGAATCTCGTAAAAACCCTTTAACCACTTCCCATCTGGGCCCTTTGCCCCCTTCCTGACCAGGCCAAATTTTGCAAAACTGACATATCTCACTTTATGTGGTAATAACTTTGGAACGCCTTTATTTATCCAAGTCATTCAGAGATTGTTTTCTCGTGACACATTGTACTTCATGATAGTCATAAATTTGAGTCAAAATATTTCACCTTTATTTATGAAAAAATCCCAAATTTACCCAAAAATTTAAAAAATTCGCAATTTTCTAAATTTCAATTTCTCTGCTTTTAAAACAGAAAGTGATACCTCATAAAATATTTATTACTTAACATTCCCCATATGTCTACTTTATGTTGGCATCATTTTGGAAATGTCATTTTTTTTTTTTAGGACGTTAGAAGGCTTAGAAGTTTAGAAGCAATTCTTCAAATTTTTAAGAAAATTGCCAAAACCCACTTTATAAGGACCAGTTCAGGTCTGAAGTCACTTTGTGGGGCCTACATAGTGGATACCCCCATAAATGACCCCATTGTAGAAACTACACCCCTCAAGGTATTCAAAACCGATTTTACAAACTTTGTTAACCCTTTAGGCGTTCCACAAGAATTAAAGGAAAATGGAGATCAAATTTTTTAATTTCACTTTTTTGGCAGATTTTCCATTTTAATCAATTTTTTTCTTTAACACATCGATGGTTAACAGCCAAACAAAACTCAATATTTATTACCCAGATTCTGCGGTTTACAGAAACACCCCACATGTGGTCATAAACTGCTGTATGGGCACACGGCAGGGCGCAGAAGGAAAGGAACTCCACATGGTTTTTAGATGCCATGTCCCATTTTAAGCCCCCTGATGCACCCTTACAGTAGAAACTCCCAAGAAGTGACCCCATTTTGGAAACTAGGGGATAGGGTGCCAGTTTTATTAGTACTATTTTTGGGTACATATGATTTTTTGATCATTCATTATAACACTTTATGGGGCAAGGTGACCAAAAAATTGGTTGTTTTAGCACAGTTTCTATTTATTTATTTTTACAGCGTTCACCTGAGGGGTTCAGTCAAGTGACATTTTTATAGAGCAGATTGTTACGGACGTGGCGATACCTAATATGTATACTTTTTCTCATTTATTAAAGTTTTACACAATAATAGCATTTTTGAAACCAAAAAATTATGTTTTAATGTGTCCATGTTCTGAGAGCTATAGTTTTTTTATTTTTTGAGAGATTTTCTTATGTAGGGGCTCATTTTTTGCGGGATGAGGTGACGGTTTTATTGGTACCATTTTGTGGGACATACGCGTTTTTTGATCACTTGGTGTTGCACCTTTTGTGATGCAAGGTGACAAAAATTGCTTGTTTTGACACAGTTTTTTTTTTTTTTTTTTTACGGTGTTCACCCGAGGGGTTAGGTCATGTGATATTTTTATAGAGCTGGTTTTTACGGACGCGGTAATACTAAATATGTCTTTTTTATTTTATTTTTTCTATTTTAAATTTTTTTTTTATTCCTTACTTGGGATTTTTTTTTTTTTTTACATGTGAAACTTTTTTTTATTTTATTTTTTCAACCCTTTATTTTATTTTTATTTTATTTTACACTTTTCGTCCCCCATAAGGTCATACAAGACCTCTGGGGGACATTTACTTCACTTTTTTTTTTTTTTTTTCACAGTTGATTTCTCCTGTAACTGGGGCTGACATAGTAGCCCCAGTTACAGGACAAATGCACCCCTATAGAGGCTGTACAGCAGCAATCCAGCGCTGTACAGCCTCACAGCAGGGCTGATCGAGGTCTCTGAGAGACCTCACACAGCCCCTGCACACTCCGGTCACGGCGGTCACATGACCGCCGGGCCGGAACAGGAAGCGCACAGCGCTTCCTGCTCTGCAGACACAGCGCTCGGTGAGCGCTGTGTCTGCAGCGATCGTGAAGGCAGGGACACCTGGGCACTGTCCCTGCCTTGTCTTAGGGTTGCCCTGCTGTCACTGACAGCGGGCAACCCGATCAGCAGCTGCACGATTAGCGTGCAGCTGCTATTTCTGACAGGACGTTTTAAAACGTGCTGTCAGAAATAGACGTCCACCCATAGGACGTTTATATCCTATGGGCGGACGTGAGGCGGTTAATACTGACTCTTTAAAATATACAATATTCTTAAAAATCTATATTAAAACAGATCTGACACAGAAAAGGCAGAATTGTATCCTAATAGAAATAATAGCCACCATTTTCAAAAATACAATTACATTCAGTAATTGCTTTCATATTATTGTTCACTTCCATTAGCTACTCAGCAACTTCCCCCATCTCATACACATCTGTAATAGCTTTTAGATAGCTTTGGATCTCATGTTTCCATGACTAGAAATAGATATTTTAAAACTTTATCTCAAAATAAAGGAACCGGTTATTTATACAGAACCCTGTGACTTAAAAGAAGAAAGTAGCTAAATATATATATGAGTATGGTTACAAAATAATTGAAAATATAGAAATGAAAACCAAGGCGGGAAAAAAGCTGCGGCAAAGAAATACTTGAAAAGGGCTCTAACATGAGCCGAAACCTTGTGAAAAAATTATCCACCACAATCTCTCGATTCTGAACAACAAGAAATTGAGGTCAAAGTCTTGCAAGGAGGATAAAGGTTTGACCCCCAGATCTATAAAATTTAACTCCATCCATAACCTAGTTTAAATGGTGCATTATTATATAACATGCATTCAAGGTAATTTTTTTTCAAAATGTCTTAATATTCCGAGGATAGACCTTGAATATCTAAGACCTGGAAAACCTCTTCAACATCAAGTTATCACATGTACATAAATGCAGCTTCCATCTCCATGTACCATAGGCCAGTTCTTTTTGCTTAGCTGTATACTTTATTGCCTGCACCGGGAATACTGAAGGCATTCTGGGAATTCTTCCATATTCAATGGACCACGGTCCACCAGATCAGTCAGGTTTCTTGTTTGCTTGGGGGTTGTTATACGCATGTTGAGGGACAATGCCCAGATACATCTATTAGGAAACACTGCTGCAAGATAGAATAAATGAAGGCACCTACCTGTCATGTCTTGTTGATCGTCCACTATTAACTTTAATATCTTTCCTCTCCGTATCACGCGCACTGTGTGCCATTCATTATCATTGAGGTTATAACCAGCATAAAGAGTCTCTGGGCCTTTGCCTGCAGAATATGCCAAACCATCATTAACCAATCACAGCACAATGAAATATGTGAACCTTTCAATGAAAAATAGAGAGTCAGAACAACTGAAACAAACACAATAAATTCATCATTCTAGTAGAGTTTGTTTGACATAAACAGGCATATAAACCTCTTTGGAATTGAATAAACCGCTATAGAAAATCATACAAGAATGACTATGTGAATTGCTACTTTATTACATTGTGGTTCTCGGTTATTTCAATCGGAGACAATGGTTAAGCCGGGGGATTTTTTTTGTTCAATCCATGCTTTTTTTCTTAATTAATATGGATTTGATTATGTTAATGTAGTATGTGTTGCCATTAGACGTTCTTGATATAATAACGCTCTAGATTGTGGCACAGTTATTGTATTACAGTTACAATGACACATGTCACCTGCCTATTAACTCTTTTTATAACAAAGCTGCTCCCGACTTGATATGGTTGTTCTATTACCTGTAGCTACCAAAAATAGAAACAGTAATAACATGTTGGATTGAATTTAAAGATAACCTGTCAATCTGCAGGCAGCGTGTTATAGAGCAGGAGGAGCTGGGCAGATTGATCTAAAGTTTTATGGGAAAAGATCCAGCAAAACGTATTCACCTAAAGGGGTTATCTGGGATTTTGATACTGATAGCTTATCCTCAGAGTAGGTCAACAATATCAGATTGGCAGTGGTCTGACTCTCAGCACCCCAGCAATCAGATGTTCAAAGAGGCTAAGTGTTTAAGGTTCTTCCCTTTAATCCTCTGCTTTTTCTGACCTTAGGAGTCATGTGGGTGGTCCTATTCAGGGATTGAAAGCCTTTGTTTGTCTATGAATCCAAAGATAGCTGTAGATCACTAAAGAGACACACCCATATGACTCCTAAGCATGGAAAGAGCAGGGATTTAAATGCATGAATTGCAAACTATCTTGTCCCATAAAACTATATATCAGTCTTCTCAACTCCTCCTTTTCTGTAACATGCTGCCTGCAGACTGCCCTACATTTAATGGTGACAGGTTCACTTTAATTTGGCCATTTAATTTGACTATTTCAATTGCTGTCAGCCAAATGCTCATTCGGACAATCTATATTCCTAATGCACCCCCATACCCTTGCGAGTTCAGTTAAGTTGAGCGTGCATGTATTCTTAATCGGGAGAGGGGAGTAAGCTACAGTCAGACAACCCTGGTGGTGGCTTACCTCCCTCGACTACAAAGAATGGATCAAGATGACCAATTATTTTTTTTTCTCCCAAAGCATTTGAAACTAACAAGCAGCCAGAAATTTCATGCACGTCACATAGTCAGCTAATCCTACTGACAATGGCAGGTTTGGCAGCCATAAATCTAATGTCTATGGTCACCTTTATGTAGATGTAAAGAACTAGTATAACCATCTCTTTGAAGAAGGACATTTTTTTTTCCTGTAAAGGAGTTATCCTACAAAAAAGTATGACTAAGCAATGATTATGAAAATGAAGTATTATTGCAATATACATGCAATAAAAATATTGTTAATTTTTATGTACATTACATTTTCCACTTTGGTAGCTCCCCTTGCTGTTTAGCCTTCTGGTCCACCTTGTCCTGCATTCAGAGGAGGACTAACATGCTCAGTAGCTCAGTATTGGAATAGTGATCTCATAGAGAAGGACAGACTTGGACTGGCCCAGAGGGGAACAGGTGAATCCCCTGTAGGCCTCTGAGCAAGGTGGGCCCCTTGTCCCCAATCCCTGCACAACTGGCACATGGTACAGTAGACAGACTGTACTGTATGTAGATAGGCAGAATAGAGCCTATGTTTTTTATAAAACTAGGTAGATTATTTAACAGACTGCTCAGTTTATCTTCATAGATATATTGGATGGCAGAGAAGACTTCTAGGCACAGAGGCAGGCCAGCCAGTATCTTTTTTCCCCAGGGACTGCTATTAATCATCTTGTACCATGTTGCTGCCACTGAGCAAGCAGGTAATATTTGCATGCAGCATTACAGTGGGCCCCCAGAATAAATTTTACTGGTGGGCCCTAGGCGACCCAGTCCGACACTGGAGAAGGATGTGAAGCAACCAAGACACCATTCATTCATTACTACTTCTAAATTCATAAAATATATGGTTATATCTCTCTAGAGAGTGGAGAAGGAAATTGTGGGGGCATAGCACACCATATATCCTGAAATACTATTTTGAAAAGCAGGAAGGGGTTAACAAGGGCTACCTGCAATGCATCCAGGGAGATATATATGTTTGATGGGCTGTTTCCCACCCATAAAAAAGGGAAGAAAGTACTTGACACAAGCAGATAAGTGAGTAAAAGCAGTTTTAAATTCATTGGATAACCCCTTTAACACATCACATAAAAATTTTAAAAACTTTCCCACAATGTCACATTTTTATTGTAGATTTTAAATGATGGTTGAAGGAGGATTGATAATATGCACAGAAGTCCATGTTACCCTCTGCCTAAGGACATGTTCCGGTAAAACAGGGAAAGATAATCTTTTATTTCTCCTCATGCATCTAAACTTTTAAACAAGACTAATGGGTTCATTTATCAAACTGGTCTAAAGTAGACCTGGCAGAGTTGCCCATAGCAACCAATCAGATTCCACCTTTCATTTTTGACAGCTCCTTTGGAAAATGAAAGGTGAATTTTGATTGGTTGATATGGACAACTAAGCCAGTTCTACAGTACTTTACACCAGTTAAATAAATGAACCCATAAGATCACAATGCTAGGTGAGATATATGGAGAAACACAGCTATTAGAAATTGGGTCTGGACTGAAAGCTGCAGGTATGTAAAGCTTTCTCTTGGGTCCATTTCTAAGAGCTATAATTTGCAATGTATCAGGGCTAGTGCCATGATCTTATCCGCTAAAAAACAAGACCATAATTGTGGCTGTTACTCAATGACAGCCTAAGAAATAGTCCTCAGAAATGGCCCACCTTCTGCAGCCTTACAGCCCCTGACACTGTTCAGGATAATCAGTCTCTGTGTGTATGGGGTTGGGGGAGAAATTTGTATGTTCTCCCTGTGTTTGTGTTGGTTTGCACTAAATAATATGGTTTCCTCCCACACTACATAAATATACTAACAGGTAAATTGTCTTCCTATGAAATTGACCGGTGTGAGTGCTGGGGAGGAGTGACTTCATGGTGCCACTGATTCTCCTGCTTCACAGCAATCCTTGTATTTTTGGGTTCCTTGTGTGACAAAATGTGCATTATACAGTATATGTCTGTTGTCTGGGTAATTCAGGACTGGTCCTCCAGAGTGAGAAAAAATATTTTGCAACCAATCTCCACTCTTGGCAAGAGATGATAATCCTAAATATAGGAATTCCCTATATCAACTCAGAACTCTCTAATAGGGTTTAGAAAACTTTTTTTTTTTTACTGCATAACCCCTTTAATATTATTTGGGCCCCTTCATATATGTCCGATGATCCAATTCAGTTCTCCTCTGGAGTTTTCTATGGGATAGTTCTCATAAATCCAGCATGTCAGTCATAATGCCAGATGCCAAATTGCGCCGGATAGAAAAACATTGCATGCTCAGTGCATAGTCCGACTCTCTAAATATGCATTTATGGTGTTAATATTATATGTTTGTACTTTTGGGTTTCTTGTTATGTATGTTCCCTCTTGGTAGATTGACAACTTTTTAAATCTGTTCCATTAGCACATAGCTTTAGTCAGGGATTGTAGCTTAGCTGCAATATCTGATGGGGAATCTGAAATCCCCAAACTATCCCAGCTCAATTTCCATTCTGTTCCATCAACGTTCTCTAGACTGCAGCTCCTCCAGCTCTGATTGGCTGCTATGGAAAAACACAGCTCAGCCGGCAACTTGATTTCCATTATTGCTAGAACCGTTAAAAGTGATAAATAACAAAAAGTGCATGTACTTTACAAATAATGAAGCAAATGAGCCTTTTTCTTATAAAAAATATTTTATATACTTAGCTTCTATTGTCTAGAATAGATCAATGTTTCCTAACCATGGTTCCAATGAACACTGGTTGCCTCCGTACAGCAGCAGCGTCTGGTTGCTGCAGGAACCAGAAATGCGGCCAGGCCCTCACTGATGTCAGAGCCACGGGCCAATGAGGAAGTGCCGTGGGGCCCCCAAACGGAGCAGCAACACTTGGCGTGGAGACAAGCCAACATGAGCTGCTGTTCCTTGAGTATAAAGGTCGGGACCTACTGTGGGCAGGGGCCGGTGAATTTTTTGTGATCAAGCTTCTCCTACTCTTCCCAGTCTCTGGCATACTTGTACTGTGTTGATCATCTGCCTTTTGACCCTTCTGCCGTACGACTACTCTTATTGTTTTTGTGCATCTGTTTTGTCCCTGTTTGTGTGTTGACCTTCATGTATTGCAGTATAGAGACTGTCGACCAGTGATGGCAAAAGTGTATATTAATGAAACCCCTGCTAGAATCCAGCGATTAGTAGGCATACATGTACATAATGCTGACGTCAGTGCACAGTATGATATACACTGCGTGCAGAATTATTAGGCAAATTAGTATTTTGACCACATCATCCTCTTTATGCATGTTGTCTTACTTCAAGCTGTATAGGCTCGAAAGCCTACTACCAATTAAGCATATTAGGTGATGTGCATCTCTGTAATGAGAAGGGGTGTGGTCTAATGACATCAACACCCTATATTAGGTGTGCATAATTATTAGGCAACTTCCTTTCCTTTGGCAAAATGGGTCAAAAGAAAGACTTGACAGGCTCAGAGTCAAAAATAGTGAGATATCTTGCAGAGGGATGCAGCACTCTTAAAATTGCAAAGCTTCTGAAGCGTGATCATTGAACAATCAAGCGTTTCATTCAAAATAGTCAACAGGGTCGCAAGAAGCGTGTGGAAAAACCAAGGTGCAAAAGAACTGCCCATGAACTGAGAAAAGTCAAGCGTGCAGCTGCCAAGATGCCACTTGCCACCAGTTTGGCCATATTTCAGAGCTGCAACATCACTGGAGTGCCCAAAAGCACAAGGTGTGCAATACTCAGAGACATGGCCAAGGTAAGAAAGGCTGAAAGACGACCACCACTGAACAAGACACACAAGCTGAAACGTCAAGACAGATTTTTCTAAGGTTTTATGGACTGATGAAATGAGAGTGAGTCTTTATGGGCCAGATGGATGGGCCCGTGGCTGGATTGGTAAAGGGCAGAGAGCTCCAGTCCGACTCAGACGCCAGCAAGGTGGAGGTGGAGTACTGGTTTGGGCTGGTATCATCAAAGATGAGCTTGTGGGGCCTTTTCGGGTTGAGGATGGAGTCAAGCTCAACTCCCAGTCCTACTGCCAGTTTCTGGAAGACACCTTCTTCAAGCAGTGGTACAGGAAGAAGTCTGCATCCTTCAAGAAAAACATGATTTTCATGCAGGACAATGCTCCATCACACGCGTCCAAGTACTCCACAGCGTGGCTGGCAAGAAAGGGTATAAAAGAAGAAAATCTAATGACATGGCCTCCTTGTTCACCTGATCTGAACCCCATTGAGAACCTGTGGTCCATCATCAAATGTGAGATTTACAAGGAGGGAAAACAGTACACCTCTCTGAACAGTGTCTGGGAGGCTGTGGTTGCTGCTGCACGCAATGTTGATGGTGAACAGATCAAAACACTGACAGAATCCATGGATGGCAGGCTTTTGAGTGTCCTTGCAAAGAAAGGTGGCTATATTGGTCACTGATTTGTTTTTGTTTTGTTTTTGAATGTCAGAAATGTATATTTGTGAATGTTGAGATGTTATATTGGTTTCACTGGTAAAAATAAATAATTGAAATGGGTATATATTTGTTTTTTGTTAAGTTGCCTAATAATTATGCACAGTAATAGTCACCTGCACACACAGATATCCCCCTAAAATAGCTAAAACTAAAAACAAACTAAAAACTACTTCCAAAAATATTCAGCTTTGATATTAATGAGTTTTTTGGGTTCATTGAGAACATGGTTGTTGTTCAATAATAAAATTAATCCTCAAAAATACAACTTGCCTAATAATTATGCACTCCCTGTATATGTTACTATACGTGTGTTTATTCCTGCTCTTACACTATGCTCTGATATTTGCATAGGTGGTATACTATCCCATAGACTTTATTACGCTTCTAGTGCATTTTCTTTTCAACAGCTCAGGGCGCAGGAAAGATTGGCTAATGTACTATACTAATTATATTCTACAAAATATCAGTTGCAAGTGTTAATGCAAAAATGTGTTTAGATTGTTTTACATGAAAACCGCATAATTAGCCTTTTTTTTCAATGTGATTAACATGAAAGGGGAATTTTTGAAGGCCTCCAGTATTCACTACATTGTGCAAGTTGGTCCAGTACATTTCAAAGGATATCTAGCTAATGTATGACATTTTATGTACAGTAGAATATGGGTGTCTACAGCAACTGATCTCCACCTATCCTCAGTATAGGTCATCAATATCAGATTGGCAGGGGTTTGACACCCCCGCGGATCAGCTGTTTGGAGAGGAGGTGGAGCTCCATGTGAGCGCTGCTTGCTCTTCATTACACTACTCGTCATCTCCCCTGTAGCAGCGGTATAGTGTAATTACAAGTGCATGGAGCAAGTACTTGTGATTACACTGCACTTCCGAGACAACAGACAGTGTAATGAAGAGGACGCATTGCTCACACAGAGTACCACCTCCTCCTCATACAGCAGTGTACTGACATGTGAGGTACAAGGTATAATAGATACAGTGTATTAAGAAATATAGTATATACAGCAGTAAACTGATATGTGAGGTATAATAGTTACAGTGTGTTAAGATATATAGTATATACAGCAGTGTACTGATATACGAAGCACAAAAGATGCAATGTGTTAAGATATATAGTCAGGGGTGTCTTTAATATTGATTGGACCCTGGGCAAGAATTTACTTGGGCCCCCTGGATCCCGCTTTCACACACCCTAGCATGCAATAACGCTAGACGTGTTTCTTGGCAGTAATGTAAATACTGCCTTTTTTCTGAAAAGGAAGTGTTTACATTAAAAAGCTTGCAGAGACATGCTATAGACACCGGAACGACTACGTTTAGCTGTTGTGGTTCTGGTGACTGTAGTGTCCCTTAATATAGAGAAAAAAAAAGAATCAGTACAAAAGTATCAAATAAAATGGCTGTATCATTATTCTAAAAAATAAAAAAGCACAACTTCTGACACAAATAAATAGTATTTTGCAGATTATATATTTTTTTTACAATGTGCAGATAGTACTGTACTACTAACCCCTCCATCCACCCCTCCCTCCCCTTCTCCAATCACCCAGCACCCTTACTCACATAAAACATATAATATATCCATTTTTACCCCAATGTGTATATAAAAATTTTTGTCCTCTCTGTATATATATATATATCATATATATACAGAGGGGGTAAAATGGAATATATACAGAGGGGGGAAAATGGATATATAATATTTCCATTCCCCCCCCCCCCTCTGTATATATTAAATTTCTTGCCCCCAAGGCCACTGTATATATTTGTTTGCCACTTTTTTTTAATGATTTTGCCCTTGGGGCTGGGCCCCTATGAAGGATTTGCTTTTGCTGCCAGTGCCGTGCCCTCCTGCCCTCATACAGCCGGCCACAGCCAGCACTGCCACATCACTGATCATCACCTCACCTCAGATCCCCTCCCCCAAGATGAAGCAGGAATAGTGTGCCAGGGCAGTGCCATACATTATAAAAAATATATATATACTACCTACTTGTTCTGTTCTGTACTAAATTGCGGACTGCGGCGGGCTTTAGTTAGGTGGTGTGCAAGTCGCAATCCCGATACCCTCCCAGTCCCAGCTGTGATCCCGCGAGACCTCGGGTCTTACGATGACAAGATAAGGAATAGAATTCAGCCCCCCCCCCGGGCCCGGTCGCACCCTCTGTGACCGCAATCTTTACGCCACTGGAGTGGCCAGAGGGGCTCAAGAGGCAGCTGCCTTGGGCCCCCCAGGAGCAAATGGGCTGGGGGCAGCTGCCACTTTTGCCCTGCGTTAAAGATGGTCCTGTATATATTATATATAGCAGTGTACTGATATGTGAGGTACGAGCTGTATTTTATACCTCATACCTCACATACCAGTACACTGCTTTATATACTATATATCTGAACACACTGCATCTATTATACCTCATACTTCACATATCAGTACACTGCTGTATATACTGGCCAGGAACGGGTATATTCTTGCCATGGGGCCCAGTGATATGTACGTCCCTCTCTGGTAGGGAAAGCAATCAAGGCTACAGCTTTGCTCTGTTTACTACAAATGGCTTCTGATTGCAATGTTAGAAAGTGGAATAGGTGACAACAAAATAGAACAATCAAATTTTATTACAGCACATCAACCTCAGTTATGTCTAGTAACCATAAACAGGTAATTGAAAGATAAACATTTACTTTGCAATCAGCCAGGTAAATTGGTTTTATTTATCTACTCCTCCCGATGATAATTACACAATCATACAACGCAGTATTGCAGTAAAAAGATATTGAACATTTATTTCAGGTAATGCTCATGATCATACGTTTATTAAAAGGGAACTAAAGCTAGAATCCAAATACAAAAAAACAACAAAACGTTAACATAAGCTCCTTTTGTTTTGTCAGATATCACTTTGGCTGACCACGAAAAATAAACTAGAAAAGCATTGGATTATTCTCTCAGGCTACAGCCACTTATTCTACCCCTTCCTCCCCCTTCTCATACCGTACTGCGGCACATACAGGTGAAACTCGATAAATTTGAATATCGTGCAAAAGTTCATTTATTTCAGTAATACAACTTAAAAGGTAAAACTAATATATGAGATAGACTCATTACATGCAAAGCGAGATATTTCAAGCCTTTATTTGTTATAATTTGGAGGATTATGGCTTATAGCTTATGAAAATCCCAAAGTCACAATCTCAGAAAATTAGAATATTGTGAGAAGGTTCAATATTCTAGGCTCAAAGTGTCACACTCTAGTCGGCTAATTAGTCCATACCCCTTAGCAAAGGGTTCCTGAGTCTATAAATTGTCTCTCAGTCTGGTTCAGTAGGAATCACAATCATGGGAAAGACTTCTGACCTGACAGTTGTGCAGAAAACCATCATTGACACCCTCCATAAGGAGAGAAAGCCTCAAAGGGTAATTGCAGAAGAAGTTTGATGTTCCCAAAGTGCTGTATCAAAGCACAATAATAGAAAGTTATGTGGACGGGACAAGTGTGGAAGAAAAAGGTGCACAAGCAGCAGGGATGACCGCAGCCTGGAAAGGATTGTCAGGAAAAGGCCATTTAAAAGTGTTGGGGACTTTTACAAGGAGTGGCCTGAGGCTGTAGTTAGTGCATCAAGAGCCATCACACACAGACAGATCCTTGACATGGGCTTCAAATGTCACATTCCTCTTGTCAAGCCTCTCCTGAACAGCAAACAACTTCAGAAGCGTCTTACCTGGGCTAAAGAAAAAAAGAACTGGTCTGTTGCTCAGTGGTCCAAAGTCCTCCAACTTTTGCATCTCATTTGGAAACCAAGGATCCAGAGTCTGGAGGTAGAATGGAGAGGCACACAATGCAAGATGCTTGAAGTCCAGTGTGAAGTTTCCACAGTCTCTGTTGATTTGGGGAGCCATGTCATCTGCTGGTGTTGGTCCACTGTGCTTCATTAAGTCCAGAGTCAACGCAGCCATCTACCAGGAGATTTTGAAGCACTTCATGCTTCCTTCTGCAGACAAGCTTTATGGAGATGGTGACTTCATTTTCCAGCAGGTCTTGGCTCCTGCCCATATTGCCAAAAGTACCAAAACCTGGTTCAATGACCATGGGATTACTGTGCTTGATTGGCCTGCAAACTCACCTGACCTGAACTCCATAGAGAATCTATAGGGCATTGCCAAGAGAAAGATGAGAGACATGAGACCGGACAATGCAGAAGAGCTTAAGGCTGCTATTGAAGCGTCCTGGTCTTCCATAACACCTCAACAGTGCTATAGGCTGATAGCATCCATGCCACGCCACAGGGGCAGTAATTGATGCAAAAGGGGCCTAAACCAAGTACTGAGTACATATGCATGATTATACTTTTCAGAGGTCCAACATTTTTCTATTTAACATCCCTTTTTATTGATTTCATGTAATATTCTAATTTTCTGAGATTGTGAATTTGGGTTTTCATAAGCTGTAAGCCATAATCATCCAAATTATAACAAATAAAGGCTTGAAATATCTCGCTGTGCGTGTAATGAGTCTATCTCATATGTTAGTTTAACCTTTCAAGTTGCAGTACTGAAATAAATGAACTTTTGAACGATATTAAAAAAATTTGAGTTTCACCTGTATATAAAAACCCAGACAACGGTTTGTACTGACAGGCAGTGGGAAATATTCCCCACCTGTCATCTTCTGACAGAAATCTTCCCCGCCTGTCAGAAATCTATCAGATCTTCTTCTCTAGTGACAGCCACTATTACTCAGGTGTGTAAGGGTACTTTCACACTTGCGGCAGAGGATTCCGGCAGGCAGTTCCATCGCCGGAAATGCCTGCCGAATCCAGCAATCTGGACACAAATGGAGGCATTTGTGAGACGGATTCAGATGCGGATCCGTCTCACAAATGCATTGAAATACCGGATCCATCTCTCTGGTGTCATCTGGAAAAACGGATCTGGTATTTATCATTTTGTTTTGTATTTTTAAAGGTCTGCACATGCGCAGACCGAAAAACCAGATCCGTTTTGCCAGAACACTTAATGCCGGATCTAATACATTTCAATGGAAATTAATGCCGAATCCGTCATTCCGGCAGGTGTTCAGGATTTTTGGCCGGACAGAAATCTTCAGCATGCTGCGGTATTTCTTTCCAGCCAAAAAACTGATAATTTTTTTCCCGGTATTGAGCCCCTGTGACGGAACTCAACACCGGAAAACTTTAATGCAAGTGTGAAAGTACCCTAAGGCTGTGTTCACATAACGTTTCTGTCCTATGAGGTTTTTTCACATGACACATACGGTTGCTTCAGACAAATGTCATACAGTGGCATCCTCTGAAGATGCTAGAAAAATAGACTGTTTTCAGGCACTGCTGGAGAAAAACTGTCTGGATTTGTGGTCTTTTATAAAAAAAATTAAAAAAGAGGGCAGAACTACAACTTCCATCATGTCCAGATGGTTTGATGTGAAATCAGTGGACATTAAATGTAAAGAGAGATAAGAGGAGTGAACTCCAACTCCCAGCATGTCCAGACTGTTTTTAGGGGGGTGGGTTCAAGGGACATTATAGGGAGAGGGTTATAAGAGTATAGAACTACAACTCCCAGCATGTTCACACTGTTTTATAGGGAATTAATCTACATTAGATGGAAAGGGATATGGGGAAATAATAATACCCAATATGTTCTGACTGTTATTAGGGGGGATCAGTGGACATTATAGGGAGAGGGGTACAAGAAGACAGAACTAAATCTCCTAGCATATCCATGTTATTATGGGGCATCAGTGGCCACTACATGCAGAGGGATAGAAGAGGAGCGAACTTCAATTCTCCCAGCATGTCCAGAGATTTATTATGGGCCATCAGCATACATTATAGGGAGAGGGGTATGAGGATAGAACTAGAACTCCCAGCATGCCTAGACTGTTACTATGGGGTATTTGTGTAAATCACATTGAGAGGGATATAATAGGAGAGAACTACAACTCCCAGGATTTCTAAGATGTTATGGACTACCAGGGGAAATTACAGGGAGAGAGTACAGGGAGTGCAGAATTATTAGGCAAGTTGTATTTTTGAGGATTAATTTTATTATTGAACAACAACTATGTTCTCAATGAACCCAAAAAACTCATTAATATCAAAGCTGAATATTTTTGGAAGTAGTTTTTAGTTTGTTTTTAGTTTTAGCTATTTTAGGGGGATATCTAGGTGTGTAGGTGACTATTACTGTGCATAATTATTAGGCAACTTAACAAAAAACAAATATATACCCATTTCAATTATTTATTTTTACCAGTGAAACCAATATAACATCTCAACATTCACAAATATACATTTCTGACATTCAAAAACAAAACAAAAACAAATCAGTGACCAATATAGCCACCTTTCTTTGCAAGGACACTCAAAAGCCTGCCATCCATGGATTCTGTCAGTGTTTTGATCTGTTCACCATCAACATTGCGTGCAGCAGCAACCACAGCCTCCCAGACACTGTTCAGAGAAGTGTACTGTTTTCCCTCCTTGTAAATCTCACATTTGATGATGGACCACAGGTTCTCAATGGGGTTCAGATCATGTGAACAAGGAGGCCATGTCATTAGATTTTCTTCTTTTATACCCTTTCTTGCCAGCCATGCTGTGGAGTACTTGGACGCGTGTGATGGAGCATTGTCCTGCATGAAAATCATGTTTTTCTTGAAGGATGCAGACTTCTTCCTGTACCACTGCTTGAAGAAGGTGTCTTCCAGAAACTGGCAGTAGGACTGGGAGTTGAGCTTGACTCCATCCTCAACCCGAAAAGGCCCCACAAGCTCATCTTTGATGATACCAGCCCAAACCAGTACTCCACCTCCACCTTGCTGGCGTCTGAGTCGGACTGGAGCTCTCTGCCCTTTACCAATCCAGCCACGGGCCCATCCATCTGGCCCATCAAGACTCACTCTCATTTCATCAGTCCATAAAACCTTAGAAAAATCAGTCTTGAGATATTTCTTGGCCCAGTCTTGACGTTTCAGCTTGTGTGTCTTGTTCAGTGGCTGTCGTCTTTCAGCCTTTCTTACCTTGGCCATGTCTCTGAGTATTGCACACCTTGTGCTTTTGGGCACTCCAGTGATGTTGCAGCTCTGAAATATGGCCAAACTGGTGGCAAGTGGCATCTTGGCAGCTGCACGCTTGACTTTTCTCAGTTCATGGGCAGTTATTTTGCGCCTTGGTTCTTCCACACGCTTCTTGCGACCCTGTTGACTATTTTGAATGAAACGCTTGATTGTTCGATGATCACGCTTCAGAAGCTTTGCAATTTTAAGAGTGCTGCATCCCTCTGCAATATATCTCACTATTTTTGACTTTTCTGAGCCTGTCAAGTCCTTCTTTTGACCCATTTTGCCAAAGGAAAGGAAGTTGCCTAATAATTATGCACACCTAATATAGGGTGTTGATGTCATTAGACCACACCCCTTCTCATTACAGAGATGCACATCACCTAATATGCTTAATTGGTAGTAGGCTTTCGAGCCTATACAGCTTGGAGTAAGACAACATGCATAAAGAGGATGATGTGGTCAAAATACTCATTTGCCTAATAATTCTGCACGCAGTGTATAAGGAAAGAACTACAAGTCCATCTATTTTGCAACTTATAGAGGGAAACCACTAACTTCTCACAGACACACAGCACAAGAGCTCCGCCCACTTGGTGACATCACTCAGGTCCTTACAGTTCCTTTATCACTTCCCTGCACTGCTGAGCTCTGTCTCAGAAGGTAAATGGGGTGAAATGAAATTGTTTCGAGTGAAATGAGCACAGTAGGAAGAGAGATGATAGATCTTAGGCGAGTGGAAGGGAAAGTGGCTGTGGAAACCAAGGGCAGGGGCTCCTGTAGTAGTGCAGGCACATCAATCTGCCGGAGTTTCAGTCAGTGTGGTTAACTGAACTTCCTGTTCAGTGGGTGTGTTTGTGACATTAGGCATGTTCAATGTAGCCAAAGATGGGAGAGGACAAAGGGAAAGACAAAGGGAGGGATTTATTATTTAGGCCTCATGCAAACGGCCATGCCATGTTTTGGGGTGCATAAATTGCGTATCCGCAAAACACGGATGCCTGCCATGTGTGTTCCGCAATTTTTGGAACAGAATGGGCCGCCAATGATAGAAATGCCTATTCTTGTCCGCAAAATGGACAAGAAAAGGGGACATATTCAATTTTTTTTCACGGCTACTGAACAAAGCAACAGATGCGGACAGCCTCGTTTGTGGCCCCATTGAAATGAAAGGGTCCACATCCAAGCCGCAAAAAATGTGGCTCAGGTGAAGACCTAAACAACAGTTGTGTCAATTCTTTGGAATCCAAATTCAACCTTATTTTTTACAAAATTTCAGGTTCCTCAGAATGAGAATTTCTTAAGGTTCCATTTGGGAGAATTTTTATGAGAGGGAAAGAGAATGTTTTGAAGACACAACATGGTTGAATGAATCTGACCCAAAATGAATTATAATAGAGCTCCCTCATAATTTAATGCCATTGTACTTCTGATTTATAGTAATTTACAAGAAAAAGGTCAAATAACAAAATATCAATTAAAGGGCTTTCTTCACATCACCATTTAAAGGGAACCTGTCACCATGAAAAGCTATATATCTATGCACAGTCATAAAGGGAAAGCTGTCAATCACTAATAGGACCGCGTCCTGGACTTCAAAGCCCAGAATGAGCAGGAATTTAAATGAATGACATCCAAAGTATACAGAATCTTTTTCCACTAAATTATATATCCTCCTCCTGCTCCATAACATGATGCCTGCAGTTCAAACACCATGGCCAACATGACAGGTTCACGTTAAAGTTGTTGTTTTAGGACAGATATGGAAAGCATGCTGGTTTAAATACACCATCAATGTCCAGTCCAACTACTGAGACTAGTGTTGAGTGTGAGATCTCATATGAAATCCCGTGCGCCATGATGTATGACATCACCACGCCTACCGGCGCGATGATGCCATCACGGGTCGTGCGAGATTTAACGCCAGATCTGCAAGAAAGAAGGCGGCGCCTGACCGTCACGAGCAAATGGATCAGGTAAGGATGATTTTTTTATTTTTTTTATTTTGCTCTCTGTTATTTATATCAGATGCCGCCACCAAGTATGAATGCAGCATCTGAAGGGTACAATAATGGGGGGGGCGGTGCAATCGCTGCTACCTGTTATTGCACCCGCTACTTACAAAGAAATGCACTTCGCAAAAAAGTAATTTGTCACAAAGTACATTTTTTTGTAGAATTCGACAAATCAGCCAAATAGAATTTTCAGATAATTCGCTCATCTCTAACTGTGACCTCTGCCCATCACTAGAACTTGGTGACAACGGTGCTAAGAAAACTCCAAGCCATTTTGCCTGATGACTTCTTTTTGTACTATGTCTTGTGATTTGGCCTTTATAGTTAATGTTAGGCCGCCGTTGTTCCTGCTGATATGCTATCAATGTCTATCCTGAGACAACCCCCTAATTCTATATCTGGTAAATATCGGTTATTAGAGTGTCTTAAAAAAAAAATTTTGTTAAGCCACAGATCCACACAGGAATTTTGAAAAAAAAAAAAGAAAAACTTTTAACCAAATTTGCAAAGAAGAGAGATATGGCTAGTAAATCAGAGTAGCCATGTGAGCAGTGTCCATGAAAGTACCTGTTCAGATGTGTCAGGAAACAATATTACAATATAATACAGTACCTAATATATGGAGAATTATCGAAATCAGAAATTCATTCACACACATAGTGGAAAAGGATATTCTTCTGCAGCTCTAGTCCCGTGTATTTTTAGCATTGACGAAGATAGCAATATTAATTATTAATAAGCAATTGCATGTTCAAATATAACTGTGTGAAAAGGGTACACATCCTTATGGTAGTCTGACACAAAAACTGCTAGCGATAGAGAATCTCACTGCATTTTCATTTTGCTTCTTTGGTTAAAAAATAAATAAAAAAACCCTTTTTATATATTTAATGATGATGTGCCATTTCGTGACCTACTCATTTCTGTGTCTGATCTTTCCCCTAGGCAACATATCCAATTTCACTGTATACTTCTCCTGCCGAGTTAGAAATCACTATTTATTATTTAATCAAATTTTCTATCCTGCTCACTGCAAGGGTAAGAAAAGGTATTTACTGATATTATCAGATACCAGGTTTTATATCATATGCACCGAGCTCAGAACTACACATCCTTCTGCCTATAAGTCTATTTAAAATGTATAGAGATTATCATCCTTCATTCTATGGCCGCTTTCTTCTTCTCATATCAGCTGAATGCAGGTCTGTGAAAAGCAATATTTATAATTTCTTTTCCGATGCCATTTGTGGCTGACACTTTATCTACAGTATAAGAAGAAAAATAATTTTGTATGTTTGACATGTTACATGCTAAAATGCATTTAAAGTGGCTTATCGGCTTGAATGCACGGGCATTTTATCACTGTTTCTTTGTTTTTCAATAATTTTATTGTTTTTACGCTTTCCTGAGTTATTTTCTTTGGTAAATTGGATGTTGTTTACTGATTTCTAAATGTTCTTGTGCCTGGGACGTTAAACGGAGCATAACGATTGAATGTTGTAAATCATAAAAAACCTGCTAGGCTGCAAACACCCAGGTGCCGGAGTAGACTTAGCTGCAAAAAGAAAAGCTGTATGAAATGGATTTTTTCCTATGGGAAACATGTATAAAAATTCAGACATGTGCTTAAATATATATATATATATATACCAGAAAAAAGAGAGCGGCACTCCAGAAAGTAAAAGCGGTGAACCCTTTATTCACACCAGTGGTGCAACGTTTCGGCTCTAATCACGAGCCTTCCTCAAGCTTGAGGAAGGCTCGTGATTAGAGCCGAAACGTTGCACCACTGGTGTGAATAAAGGGTTCACCGCTTTTACTTTCTGGAGTGCCGCTCTCTTTTTTCTGGTATTATTCACTAGGGAAACCAGTCTTTTCCCCTGGGGACGTGCACCCGCAATCTTCCTTGGAGCCAGTGCCGCCATTTTTCTTCATATATATATATATATATATATATATATATATATATATACTTGGCTTCGCTCGGGTATATTTCATCTATTTCATTTAATGTTTGTGTATGTTGTTAAAAGATATTGACAGTATCCACTATAAGAGTGACATCAATTGTACCCCACCCCTTTAACAGTGTCCTTCACAGCCCCCCACCCCTTAACACTGACCCCCCCAATAGTGCCCCGTCTCCTTAAAATGGGACTTCCACAGCAGCCCACCCCCTTAACCTTGACCTTCATAACAGCCTGCCCCTTTAACACTGAGTTCCACAGCACCCCACCCCCTTGATAGTGACTTCCACAGGGCCTGCCCATGACCTCTACAGCACCCACCCCTTAACACTGACCATAGATTATAGTCCCCTTAACTGTGACCTCCACCATTCCCAGCCCCCTTAACAGAGACCTCCACAGCGACTGCCCCTTTAACAGTGACTTCCACAATACCCTTCTCCCTTAACAGTGACCTCCATTGTACCCCGCTCCCTTAACAGTGACCTCACAGTACCCCGCTGCCCCTTTAATAGTGGCCGTCACAGTCCCCTCCTCCCTTAACATTAACAGTGACCTCCACAGTGCCCGCCCATTTTAACAGTGACTTCCACAGCAGCCTGCCCCCTTAGCAGTAACATCCACAGCACACTCCCCTTTAACATTGCTCTCCACAGCAGCCGCCCCCTTTATTAGTGACCTCTAGAGTACCCCGTCTCCTTAACAGTAATTTCCACAATATCCCGCTCCCTTAACAGTGACCTCCACAGAGCTCCATTCCCTTAAAATGTGACCTCTACAACACCCCGGCCCCTTAACATTGACCTCCATAGCGGACTGTCCCCTTAACTGTGATCTCCACCGTTCCTTGCCCCCTTAACAGAGACCTCCACAGCGCCTGTCCCTTTAACAGTGACCTCCACAGCATCCTGCCCCTTAACAGTGACCTCCACAGTGGCCTGCCCCTTTAACAGTGACCTCCACAGCATCCACCCCTTTATTAGTGACCTCCACAGTACCCCGTCTCCTTAACAGTGAATTCCACAACACCCTGCCCCCTTAACAGTGGCCTCTACAGCAATCTGCTCCTTAATACTGACCTCCATAGCGGACCGTCCCCTTAACTGTGACCTCCATAGCAGCCTGCCCCTAGAGTGGCCAGAGATACGTTTTTAGGACAGACAGTCTGGCTTTCAGACTCCCTGTCCTCCGCCCGGCACAGGGCTTGGACAGATGCAGGGATGTCCTTTTGAACAGCTCACTCTCAGACAGCAGCACTGTGCTGTCTGAGCATGAGCTACAGGGAGAAAGTCACCCTCCCTCTCACCCCTGCAGCTGACAGAAGTTGATCTTTACCTTCATTTTTTCAATCCCTGTCGGCTGAGTGGGAGGGGGCATGCCCTAATTGGGTCAGGGGTGTGGTTTAGTGGGACAGGGGGTGGGTTTTTAAGGTTGTCTTTTGAGGGTGGCCTGAATGGCCACCCTACCTGCCCCTGAACTATGGCTTCCACAGCACTCCGCTCCCTTAACAGTGTCATCCACAGCACCCTGCCCCTTTAAAGCTGACCTATAGCAGTGAAGAAAAATGGCTGGGTTGTTATGGAAAACTGTGTGTATGTGGAGACTAATGACCTATGAGCTTCTATTGGCTGATAAGGGTCATGTGACAAGGCTTCTATTGGCTAATATATATATTTTTTTTATATATCTCAGGAACGGTACATGCTAGAGAGCTGAGACCTGGTCTAAAACCTTCTCGGACACCTGATGTACCTGTGTGCCAAACTTCGTGATTGTAAATGCGACGGTGCATATTTCTTTAGCGGACATACACACATGCATGCATACACTCAGCTTTATATATTAGATATAAAATTAATTGATTATTTATTTATTTATTTATTTAGCAAATATTAAACATCTGTAACCTCTGTGTAATTCAAAAATGTATGATTTTTTACATTTATTTTTTTATGTTACTATCCCTATAAAAAAGACTAAATATTTCACACCACCCATTTATACAAACATTATAGGCTAACATTCCATCATTTTCATTTAAAGGTAGAGAACTTAATGATAGATAACATTTGTACTGTGTTGATGGAAACCTATATAAAACCTGATAGCACGTTATACTATACACACAGATTAGGCTATATAGGCACCTGCCCTAACATTCCCTTTTTCTATGGGAGAAGACTGATATTTTTTGGTCTATGAACTCTCAATCATTGGCAGCTACTGTAAAACATGGGCAAATGGCCATGTTAAAAGGTCTTATGTGCTGTATCTTGCTCTATTCCAAGGGATATCTATATATCTATCTATACCCTCAAACATCACACTTGTTATTTAAGAGGTTCACTACTGATCAGAAAAAAGTAATTAGTGGATATCATGTATTTTCAGCTCAAATTACATTGACTTGCAAATACTATGTACAATATAGAGAGAATCTTCTGCATATGTGCAACCAGTATGGGAGATGATGTTTGGAGATAAATCACAAATGTAAAAATACATTTTGTAAGTTTTTTAACAATATTTCAACTTTTGTTGACTTGCAGATTTTAAATGATAAATTACACTGCGTGCAGAATTATTAGGCAAATGAGTATTTTGACCACATCGTCCTCTTTATGCATGTTGTCTTACTCCAAGCTGTATAGGCTCGAAAGCCTACTACCAATTAAGCATATTAGGTGATGTGCATCTCTGTAATGAGAAGGGGTGTGGTCTAATGACATCAACACCCTATATTAGGTGTGCATAATTATTAGGCAACTTCCTTTCCTTTGGCAAAATGGGTCAAAAGAAGGACTTGACAGGCTCAGAAAAGTCAAAAATAGTGAGATATCTTGCAGAGGGATGCAGCACTCTTAAAATTGCAAAGCTTCTGAAGCGTGATCATCGAACAATCAAGCGTTTCATTCAAAATAGTTAACAGGGTCGCAAGAAGCGTGTGGAAAAACCAAGGCGCAAAATAACTGCCCATGAACTGAGAAAAGTCAAGCGTGCAGCTGCCAAGATGCCACTTGCCACCAGTTTGGCCATATTTCAGAGCTGCAACATCACTGGAGTGCCCAAAAGCACAAGGTGTGCAATACTCAGAGACATGGCCAAGGTAAGAAAGGCTGAAAGACGACCACCACTGAACAAGACACACAAGCTGAAACGTCAAGACTGGGCCAAGAAATATCTCAAGACTGATTTTTCTAAGGTTTTATGGACTGATGAAATGAGAGTGAGTCTTGATGGGCCAGATGGATGGGCCCGTGGCTGGCTTGGTAAAGGGCAGAGAGCTCCAGTCCGACTCAGACGCCAGCAAGGTGGAGGTGGAGTACTGGTTTGGGCTGGTATCATCAAAGATGAGCTTGTGGGGCCTTTTCGGGTTGAGGATGGAGTCAAGCTCAACTCCCAGTCCTACTGCCAGTTTCTGGAAGACACCTTCTTCAAGCAGTGGTACAGGAAGAAGTCTGCATCCTTCAAGAAAAACATGATTTTCATGCAGGACAATGCTCCATCACACGCGTCCAAGTACTCCACAGCGTGGCTGGCAAGAAAGGGTATAAAAGAAGAAAATCTAATGACATGGCCTCCTTGTTCACCTGATCTGAACCCCATTGAGAACCTGTGGTCCATCATCAAATGTGAGATTTACAAGGAGGGAAAACAGTACACCTCTCTGAACAGTGTCTGGGAGGCTGTGGTTGCTGCTGCACGCAATGTTGATGGTGAACAGATCAAAACACTGACAGAATCCATGGATGGCAGGCTTTTGAGTGTCCTTGCAAAGAAAGGTGGCTATATTGGTCACTGATTTGTTTTTGTTTTGTT
Organism: Bufo bufo; assembly: GCF_905171765.1. Classification (NCBI taxonomy): domain Eukaryota; kingdom Metazoa; phylum Chordata; class Amphibia; order Anura; family Bufonidae; genus Bufo; species Bufo bufo. Next base: position 560,321,344 of record NC_053392.1, on the reverse strand, counting down.
TTTGAATGTCAGAAATGTATATTTGTGAATGTTGAGATGTTATATTGGTTTCACTGGTAAAAATAAATAATTGAAATTGGTATATATTTGTTTTTTGTTAAGTTGCCTAATAATTATGCACAGTAATAGTCACCTGCACACACAGATATCCCCCTAAAATAGCTAAAACTAAAAACAAACTAAAAACTACTTCCAAAAATATTCAGCTTTGATATTAATGAGTTTTTTGGGTTCATTGAGAACATGGTTGTTGTTCAATAATAAAATTAATCCTCAAAAATACAACTTGCCTAATAATTCTGCACTCCCTGTATAGATGTTTCTTGTATTTTTACTAGTCTTTATGTAGGTATCATAGCCCATTTCTGCCAAACAAACTTTTGCAATATCATTGTCATTAAATTACATTATTAACATATTCTACCACTTAAGCATTCAATATCTAAATATATATAAAAATATATATAATCTGTTAATTTGATTACATTAGGCATGGTAGGAAATTTGGACTGTGAAATTATTTTCTTGATGTGAGTTAAACTTAATCCTTAAACAAAATCGCAATACAGTAAATTACTGTATTAAATTACATGTAAGAGTCATGTTAACCTAGCTATTATAAAGAAATATGAAATGGAATTCAGGTTAACGGGGGTCATCTGACATAATTAAAAACCTTGGACCAGCCCTCAAATGGCTAAAATAAAAATCATGGTATAATCTCTCTCTCTGGCACCGCTGCAGCTAACCACTATCCTAAGCAGTAAACCACATAGGATTGGCTGTCGTTGTCGCATGCTGTATACCAGCTTAGCCCTGCTACAGTTTGTAGACAAGCAGCTGAAGGATGACCAGAGCAGAGAACAAGCTAAAGAAACAGATTAGTATAACATAAGTTTTTATTTTTATTTTAGCCAATTGGGGCGCTTGTCTGATAATTAATTACCTCAGACAACCGGTTAAAAATTTTGACAGAGTATGTTGCCACGAGTGATACAGAAGATCAAGTGAAGGACCCATGTAAAATGTTTTTTCCCACATTACCTATTTTTTATTTCAGTTTTTTTTTATGTGTGCACCTGTATGCTTTTAACATTGCTGATAAGAGAACTGACACATTTTGTGAAGCCCAAATCTTATTCCTTTGACTTTACTGTAAGCAATCATGTTAGGAATGCTAACAAATACTGTATCTGCTTGAACAAACATATTTGGTAATTGGTTTACTATTTGAAAAAAACTGTTGCCAGTGTGAATTGTGGCACTTTCCTTCTAGTTTTCTGAGGTTCCCCCCTTCACCTAAAGTGTTTCCAGTTCAGACTTTTGGTTTTTATTGCTGGCCTATAATTGAGATTAAGGCTTTGCATGCTGTAAGCAGAGCGTCCTAGGCTCTTCCTCCTATCTTCCTCCTATTTCTTGACCAGCTCTCTTAATTGGCTGTTCAAGAGAAGGAAATGCATAATTAGCCTGTCAATTGCACTAACCAGAGATATGGTATCTCTACCATACGACAGGACAAGACAAGACAGGATAAGTCCTTGTGCATGAACCATGCATGCATGAAACAAGGACAGCACAATAGTTTTGTCATAACCTGTAGCAGTTATTACACCACATCATTAAGATGCATAAAAATGTACAAGAGAAGGCATCAGTTCAATATTGTCACAATTGCAAGCCACGTTGCAAAAATAAGATTAATATAAATGTTTTGAATGGCCAAATGACTACATTCTAATAATGGATACATGCACAACAATAAAAATCTAAATATAAATGTTTCCAGTTAGATTAATAGCGGATAATAATGATTGTTTCATCTTAATGTCGAGTACTTAAATATTAGAAACATCAACAACAACATCAACAAATACCGCATTTACCTTTAATATATGTCCAGTGAAGATAAAGTAATTGTATGGTGAATTTAATCACCTGCCAAACTATGAAAATTGCATTTAAACTTTAACTTTAAAATTTTATAGAGAAAAAAGTAAAATTGGAAAAGATAAAAAGTGCAAACACAACCAAACAAGAAAAATAAAATACATATATACATGTGTGGAGACACTAAAACATATTTTCACCAATATTTCTGAATTGCTACAGTAGTCTTTATGTTACAAGACCAAGTTAAAGAACATGAATATAAAATTATATTGTGATAAAAATTGCCAACTGTTCTCAATATTTACATTTTTTAACCCTATCAGAGACATTTTTATTGCCTTTGAATGATATACAAATGGATGATGATATCTTACAATATAAAAATACCTGCCTTATATTGCTTAAAATTTTGAATACTATTGCATATTAATCATTTGTTACACATTAATCATTATTATTTAACCTTTTATTTCATCACTGTCGAAAATTTTGCTTACCATTACTTTACTTACCATTATGGCAAGTCACATTTATCCACTTAATATGATTTTCTAAACCAATTAGCCAAGCTGTTAGGAAATGGAGGACTAAACTCATGCATGAACAATGCTTCAAGAGAAAGGAGAGCAGACAACAACCTCAAAGAAAATTGTTTTGACACCAAAAGCCACTCATAATGAATGTCATAAAAAAGTAAAGAAAGTCGTACAATAAAAACAGAATAAATGTCATTTAGGCTACATTCATATTTGTATAGGGGTTTTTTTGTGTTGAAATCTAGGTGTATGCCAATATTTAGATGCACAAAGTCACAATGTTGAGTCTAAGCCACCTCTTTTTGCTGTTTTTCACTTCCTTCATTGCTTTTTAAAAGTGCGAGGGGTGTGACCTTACACGGCTGACAGATATACTATCATCTACTCTAGAAATTAAGGCACACATTTATAACTGCTCACAGCAGGCATATATTAGCTTTTTTGGTGCACACACACCCCATAGTGCACCAAATGCACACTAAGGCTACATACACACGACCGTATGTGTTTTGCGGTCCACAAATAGCGGATCCGCAAAAAAAAACGGACATCATTCCGTATGGCATAGTTTTTTTTTGCGGAACCGTTTTTTTTGCGGATCCATTGTAATAATGCCTATCCTTGTCCGCAAACTAGAAAAAAGTAGGACATGCACTATTTTTTTTGCGGAGCAACGGAACGGACATACTGATACGGTGTGCTGTCCGTGTTTTTTGCAGACCCATTGAAATGAATGGGTCCGCATTCTATCCGCAAAAAATACAGATCGGACACGGAAACAAAATACGGTCGTGTGCATGAGGCCTAAGGGACATAAGTAAATCGTGAAGAGTTCCCAGAAAACCCTGTTAAATTTGGTGGAAACCTGATCAAAACTAATCTTTTTAAGTTTGAATTGTTCAATATGTTGTATTACTTATATAAATATAACAAAATGCTGAATAAATAGTTTCCTTAAAGGGAACCTGTCACTAGTTTTATGGTGTCCTAACTAAGGGTAACATAAATAAGTGACTGATTCTCTTAGCAAAATGCTGGGTCACTTTCTTTAATTAACCCAGTCAATCTGCTCCAGCTGATAATGATGAGTCCTGAATATTCATGAGCTCCTGACTCTCCCCGCCTACCTGCTGCTGAATGACAGTTTTTTTTCCATATGAATCAGCAGCAGGTGGGCAGGGGAGTGGCTATATCACTGAATTAAAAAAAACGCTGGACTCACTGACATCACGCTGGACTCAAATCAGCTTATTAGCATGCGGCATGTGGCATCTTTGTGTGTATATTATGAGGTAACCATCTGTCACACCAGTAAGTAAATACATCTAAGGTACTTTTTAGTAGTTAATGATTTTATATAATTAGTTAGATTATAATCATATATCCACATGACAGGATCCCTTTAAGTATGTCTTACAATGTGTAAGATTGTATATTTTTATATGTTACAAGGTTCGAAAGATTAATACATTTTTTTCATCAGTTGTGTCATTCATATTTCATTGACTTTAAAGGGAACATATCCCTTTTTTATTTTAAAATATAGTGAAACATATTTTATTATTATTATTATTATTATTATTATTAATAATCTATTTTTATTGTATACTTTTATTTTTTACATGATTATTGTAACAACCATCTTGTATAAGCTGCTACCACTGGCGCTTCAGAGATTTTAGATGACTTTATCAGCATTACAAGTATGCTTTGTGACATGTGCAATGGACTCACTATTCAGGAAGAAGAAGGGGTTGTGCAGTACCAATTACCTAATATCAATAGTGTAATCCTGTGTTATCTGTCACCAGTTTTATTATAAAGAATTTAACCTTCAATGTAATTCTACTTTGTGATGATAATGAGGTGACTGCTGATAAGTGAAGTGTGAGGAATAGAAAGTGTCACTCTATTATGAGGTTATGGGTTAGTTTAAAAACTGCACAAATTAACACCAAAGCTATAGCTAGCATAAAGGTTTGATGTAAACAATTCAATTTTTGATTATAGATTCCTTTAACTTAAAAATATATAAGAATATTAGGAAAATATGCTTTCTTTAACCTGTTAAGAGCATTTGAAAACCAGTATTATATTTTTCCTCAAACGAACATCTAACTATTTTGATCACTTATTTTCAATAAAAAAAAAAAATAGAATCATACTATATAATATGTTTATTATAATGGATTCATATTTTTCAATTGATGGTTAAAAAAATTCAACCATTTGCATGGATTATTCAATAATGGGCTGCTTTTTTTTAGCCTTTTTGATTCTGTAAACCTATTAATGTGTTACAGTTAATGCCTTTCACCTTTTATTAGTTAATTACATTTATGTGTATTTACTCCACAGGTAAAAGTACAATCTAGAAATACATTTTGACCAAAAAATGCTATAATTCTAGCATGTAAGAATAAAGTCACAGTCCAGATTTCCTTTTATTATCAACTCAAACTCTAAAAATACCTATTATAGTCCATGCATTAATGTGTTTGTTTTTACTAATATGCATTTAATAATTTTATAATATTCCATATTTAATATACAGTAGAAAAAAAGAAATAATTGTTGAATAGGCACTTACTGGAATTACAGTTAATCCTGATACAGTCTAGATAGGGAAGAATAGATGAGAAATGAATATTTATCCTTCAAGGTATTAGCTGCAGACATCCAATAAAATTACAGTCCACCCTTCCGGGGACAGACACATGCACATGTGGCCATTCTACACACACAAGTATATTCTTGTGCCAGTATTACACATAGACAAAAATTGTCTTAAATACTGTATTTCAAGATTGTATTATATTATATTGGCCAATTCAAACTGTGCTACATGAAGATAAACCTCAGTACTCTTTAAAGCTGTACTCTTTAAAGCAAGACGTAGATCTAGACAGGCCGCTAACTTTCTCCCCATCTGTGCCAGAACATTGAAAAACTGGATACACAGTATTAAGTTCCATCACAATGGGGGTATCGAGCTTGCCAAAAAGATCATCCATCTTGTGCAGTAATGTTCCACCCCAAAGATTTAAAATGTATGCGTTGGCAAATAGAAAATTACAATTGTTGATGCTAAAGAGAAAATACCCCATAACTTGAAACAGAAAAGTATTTTTTCATTTTTAGAAAAAGTATAAGATAAAAATAATAGTAATAAAAATACTAAACAAAAATAGAAACATCCCGACAGCAAAGGAGACTTGTCAAATGAAAAGAAATAACCATTTTGTTTCTTTTATTTGTATCAGCTAAAAAAAAAAAAAATCTAGTTTATTGTGTTCAGAATAATCTCATATTTGATCCTTTGGGGAGAACATATATTTCAAAACCAAGATTTTAATCCCAAGTAGCAGAGTTTGTCATGTGTCGTCAACCGCATCAGAAAAGTGGTGGCAAACAGTCTGGGATCAAAACACGCACACATCTTGCTACAGAACACAGCTGCATTGATGGATCCTACGGTAAAGCAGCAAATGTCAGCCACGAGAGGGAGGCAAAGGAACATCTGAAAAGCTGCACGTAAAGCATTTCTCAGCCTTAAATTCATGTTGCTATTTAAAAGCTACTCCTAAACACTGTGCAATTCAGCATGATTCCAGAAACATCTTTTCCTATAATAAAGCAGTGTCTATCTAAAAACTACAACGATCCAAAAACCATATTGCTTACAATTAATCAAAAACAATAACAAAAACGATAATTCTAAGTAAAAAGTAGAACATATGAAAAGAAAATGTCAAGAAAATTATTTTTGACATTGAATATAATCAATTTCAATATCTTTTTTTCTTCTAGGCCACCAATGCATTTTTCTGTGTAAGAAATTGTGTGGATAATGTTCTCCAGACTGTATGCTAAGGGCCGCAGACCTTGGTCATTGAAGGGTTATTGTTCACTTTTGATTGAAAAACGTAAAAATGCAACCACAAAAAAATAAAATTAAGCAAAATGAATTTTTAGTGTGAAACAGTGTAGAAGAGATTGTTCAAAAAGAGAAGCACACGTAGTATAACAAACTGCAGCAAAAAGAACTCTATAGAAGTCATGGACCGTTCTTCGTCTGACAACTCTTTGGAGACTACGACAGATCCTTTTTTTTTTTTCGTCTTCTCTTTTTCAACTGTTATGAATTGTGTTTTGTGCAAGCGAAATAAATATGTAAATTTTCTAAGTATAAAAATGGAAATTGTGCAAAAATAAAAGAAAAAAGTAACTTATGTGACAGCAAGCAAGATTAAATGTGATTTGAAATGAGTAGACAGGTTAGTTTTTGAATTTTTTTTTTTTTGTGTTACCTAAATTGACCGTTAGTTTTACACGTCCAGCATCCAGTTCTAAACGTAAGGTATCTGCAGAATCTCTGGATGTAGTCGCCATTAAAATACCATAAGCACGCTGAGACCGGAAACGCAGTGAAACATCTTCTGCCTCTGTGTGCATGACCACAGGGAGCTGAATCTTCATAAACATGCTTCCATCATAGCTTAAAACTGTTGCCTCTGAAAATACAAATTAGGTGAGTCATTATTTTTCTTTTAGTTAATATGTCATACTGAGTCATATTTTTTGTATTTTTCACAAATTCATATTTTTTTTCACTATATTTATTACAGTGAATCTATAGATGTTATCAAGTAAGTAAAAGAAAAAAAATGAACAGTAGCAAACATCAACTATAAAGGCTTTATCCATCAAGAGGTGATTTCCTCTGTACAGTTTTATGTCTTGCTTGTGTCTGCTGATTGCAGTTCCCAGAATACAATACGGACAACCTTGAGATAGAGGACAGGCCCAACTAAGTGATTAGGTTAAACTTGTTCTCTATCCTTTTTTTTTTTACAGTTTTAAGAAATGTCTTCTATCCATTTTTATCATTACTGCAATTAAGGATTGAATAACATCAAAGATCTTGATCAGAGGCATAACTGGAAGCCCCTAGTCCTCAATGAAAAATCTGTCATCCCCTCCATGTGCTATGTATCATACTAGTGTCTTATGTGGCAGTGGGACCTTTGGGATATCAAGTCCTGGGTGTGACTGTTATCTCTTCATCTCCCATAGCTACACCCTTCATCTAGATATTATAAGCCATTGTATTTCCATGGTGCACATGTGGACCCATGCTATTATACTAGTGAAATCCATATAACAGGTTTCCTTATATCTTTTGATTAGGGCCACAGAGGTGAGGGGACACAGATTAAAATGAGGTGCCTATTTAGTGCTGGTTTGCTCATATCTCCTTTTCATGAACATTGGTTGCTATCATTACAGTATGCATTGATAGGATCTCTACACAGTTCCTTACCACCAATTAGGGACCATCCAGAAGTCCTATGGGCTGACCCTTTGAAACATATACAGTACACTTGATTTAGATTTTTAGCTATACCTAGCTATGGTTAAGAGGCAGTGAAAGACTCCAGTCTTAGGTCTTATTTAAACCCCTATGCCAAGCACCAACCCCTCAGTGGACTAGACAAAATGCAATATACAGTGCCTATATTCATCAGGTTTTAATTTACCAGCTTGTGTAGTGTAATCATATCATAAACTTGTATCAAAATTAAGAGGACCACCATTTTTACCAGAAAAATGTAATAAAACATTGTGACAAAATATTGAGGCAAAACCGTCAGCAAGCTCCAATCTGCATCACAACCACACATCAGTTACATATAGACCCATATAGCATAAACATCTTCTGACAAAGTATCTCAAAATCATATTTTTTTTAAATCTGCTCATCAAGCCCTACTTATCTTGGGATAGGTCGAGGAAGGGTAAGAAAGGACTATCTGTATAACGTTATAACATAAAAGACTGCTAAAAACAAAGCCAGCTGGGCAGCCAGGATGGACACTCCTATTCTTCATTTACCCAAATGTATTTCTAAGGCTAAATTCACATGACACAAAAAAAGGACGTTATAAATAGTAAAACGGTTCATTTTTAATGGCCTATTTTTTCACTGATGCCTTTCTGAGAAACAGCAGTAAAAACTGTCCCCATCAATTGTATGGATGATGTTGGTCAGTCAAATGGCCAAAATACAATGTTCAATTTTTTTTCACTGGCCATCAAAAAACAGGGTGTGAATAAGCCTACAGACTACCACTGTAGTTAAAACAGACATGTAACAGGCGTTAAAGAACAGACATAAAATGGACCACAAATGGATTAAAGCATAATGGGATATTAGATGAGAAGTGTAGGAAGGCGCAAGGTGCCGCCATTGATGGAAGGAATACGTCACCGAGATTCCTGGCTTCGGTGAGGTAAGAGCCGGTAGTTTTAAGTGTCAGCGACAGTTAGTGCTGACTGACACTGTTTGCAGTTAGTATGGCTGTAAAGCCGATCCGGGCCGGCTCTTACTGGGAGTAGCCAAAGTGCTGGGTGGGTGGCTTCCCCTCAAGCTCCAGGCTGGGTCTTTTGTGGCCTATATAAAACCCAGCCAGCAGTCTCAACTGTGTGTGGTTTATCCTCCATCTGACAGAGAAGCTGGGGAGTCTCTGTGTTTTGGGTCCTGTGAATTTGTGCCGTGTTAAAAGTCTGAGAGCCGCATGCCGAGAAACAGGCCCCTATAGCCTGCTGTGGACTGCGGGTGGAAAACTGCTAACCAGGTGAAGATTTTGTTCTATGGACATTGCATGGTGTGAACAAACACCAAGACTGTGAACGGTCATTTCATTTTTTCCTTATGTGTGAATAAACACAGAACTGTTAAAGACTTTGTAATTGCCTTTACACTGCGTCCGCTAGCCTGTCTACCAGAGCGAAACCCCACAGAAGCAATTACATAAACTAGTTATATTCTTCCAAATATTAAAGAATCACATGGGAAGCCTTTACAAAAGTGCAAGGCAGCATTTACAAGTGCACTAGGGAGAAGATATAGCTGTAGCTGAAATGTACTGCATATATATATTGTATACCTAGGAGAGCCTTAACCTAAAGATAGGCTCCTGCTGCGTTCAACAATGGAAATGAGAGTGTGAGCCAAATTATATTGATGTGACATCTGTCATTCCATCTGCCGCATTCCATAAAAAAACTAAACCAACCCTGAGATTAGACTGATGTTTTGTGTTTCATGTATAATCAGGGAAAGATCATAATGCCAAAATAAATCATGCTTACTTTTATGGCAGCGAGATAAAAAACAAAATAAAAGTGCATGTTGTTGCCTCCATAAATCGTGGGTTTTAAAACTCTTATAAAGCCAGATTTAGAGTCACATAAAAAGAAGACAAGGCAAATGCAAAGCAAGAACATGTCTGTGAAACCATGTAATAAGGAAAACCCTATGTCATAGTATATTACCACTTGAATGATGAATGTGTGGCTGGGCTATAAAGTATATCTTCCAGTGATGAAGATAACAGCGTTATTGTTTGTTCTGAGATAAAATGTTCCCTGCTGTAGCTCTTCAACAGATGAGATTATGGACCAGCTCTGCCTGCTCTATAATCCAACATAATAGAGACTTATCATCTAATAGGAACACTATACTTTTCAATTTTGAAATGCACATCAAGCTACTAGATGCAGTCCAGTCCAATAAATGTCATCCATAGAGATGAGCAAATCAATTGTTTATACTTAAAATTTGACCTGAATTAATTTTTTTTTTATTTGATTCATTAGGGATAAGCGAATTTCATATTTTGAAGTTTGTGTGCGGGTTTGTGTTGTGGTATTTACTGAATTGCGTTATGGATTCCGTTACCACGGACCATAACACAATTCCATGACGGAATTCATAACGGAAAGCCTTTAGAGGCATTACGTTATTAATTCAGTCATAATAGAAGTCGATGGCCTGCATAACGGATCTGTCTGGTTTACGTTATGTTGGAGTCCTCTCCTGCATAACGGAAACCGGACGGATCTGTTATGCAGGCCATAGACTTCTATTATGACGGAATGAATAACGGAATGGCTCTAAAGGCTTTCCGTCATGCATTCCGTCATGGAATTGCGTTATGGTCTGTGGTAACGGAATCCATAACGCAATTCAGTAAATACTGCAACACAAACCCGCGCACAAACTTCAAAATATGAAATTCTCTCATCCCTAATTAGATGAATATCTTGAGATTTGATATGAGAGAAATGAGAGTGGAGAGAGTGGGCGGGGAGGGGGGGGGAGAGACTTTTCCTGGCATTTAAAGTACTTTTGATTCTGGTAAAATTTATTTGTACCCACATTTTTTGAAAATGAGCCCATCTCTAGCCCCTTTCAACTATAACCACAATATAATGCTTTTTAAAGACAAGGGGTTTGTAGTGCTTATTTATGTCCTACATTCCCAGGAAAATAAGGTTAGGGGTACAGAGATTTAAGATTCACCTGTTTCCTGGAGCTTAAAGGAGTTGTCTTGGTTCAGAGCTGAACCCGGACATATCCGTGTCTTCACCCAGGCAGCCCCTCTGATATGAGCATTGGAGCATTTCATGCTTTGATGCTCTCCTTTGGCCTGGGCGAAGGCTTTTTCTGAAGATCCAGTGACATACCAGGCTCTCCAAGAGTAAGCTATATGGAGGCTTCCACCTAGCAATGAGCCTGGTGACATCACTGGCACTAAAAGCTAGGCAGCTTTGAACCCGGACAACCCCTTTAAGAGGATCAAAAAAGTTCCCCTGCCCCATATGAGGAGACCAGTTCTATACATGGTATATGATAGTAACATAGTAACATAGTACATAAGGCCGAAAAAAGACATTTGTCCATCCAGTTCGGCCTGTTATCCTGCAAGTTGATCCAGAGGAAGGCAAAAAACCCTGTGAGGTAGAAGCCAATTTTAAACATTTTGCATCTCTAGGAAGAGAATTTCAAGTGCTCACCATATAGTTATGATTAAGATTCTCTATGCAAACTCAGCAAGCTTCTATGTTCCTGTTTAATGTGGGTGCACATCTCTGTTTTTTATAATGTATATTGAATAAACAAAGTTTTTATTTTATATTTTATGCTTGGCCTTGGACATTGCCTTGTTGCAGAAGATACCCAGGACCTGGCTCCACGTCTCCATGCACCGAGCATAACTATGGACATGTGTTGCAACAAATTTCTTTAGACTGCGAGCTCATTCTTTGCTTTCTTTTTGTTCCTTACATTTTGCATCTGAGTCCAGAATATTTATGTTGCGCTTATATCTACCCTTAAAGGATAACTGTCACATTTAGACTCTAATTTAAATTTTCATATATGTAGTTACTAATAACATGATATTCCCGAATCAATAACTATTAGACTTACTTACCCCATATTTAATAAGATTCAGCCCTTAGCAACCAGTCTGCATAAAACTGCAATTTCACTATTCTGTTAAGATGGCTGCCACTGCCCTCACCCTGAGGCTAATCCCACCTGCCCTCACTACCCACAATGCATTGAGCTCCTCTCATGCACTAGCTTCTGCACCTCAACCAATCATTGCTCTCCCCACTTAAACACACCCTCCTCCTCCTTCTATCACATACTCGTTAGGAAGTGGCTGGATTGTAGAGCCTCAATTTAGCTTGGACACAGAAAGCTGGAGCGTGCCTGCTGCAGCCTGGGTCTCTATGAATGAAACCCAGGCTGCTGCATAGTATTTCCTATGGAGCCTAACCTGCAATAGGCTCCATAGGAAATATGCGATTTTCTCATATATTCCAATGCTATTGCATTGGACTGTATGAGAATAGCAATCTAATGATTGCATGTTATAGTTCCTTATGGGAACTATACAAAAGTGTAAAAAAAAATGTTTAAAAAAATTAAATTAAATTAAACATATAAAAGTTCAAATCAACCCATCTTTTGCCAAAATGATTTTTTTAAAAATAAAATACACATCATCGGTGTCGCAATATGCAAAAACGCCCATACTATAAAGTGGTATCAATGAAAAGATCAGATTGCGCCGCAAAAAATGAGCCCCCACACAGCTCCGTACATATAATTTCAAAAAAGTTATAGGGATCAAAATATGGCAACTAAAAAGAAAAACAGATTTTTTCCCACTTTTGAAAAAAAAAAATTGTGCCAGTAAAATGTGCCCCCATAGATGCCCCCCAATCATGTGCCAGTAACAAGAGCCCCCCTCAAATGTGCCAGTAACAATAGCCCCCAAAAGTGCCAGTAATCAGAGCCCTCCCAAATGTTTGCATTGAACTGTGTATACAGATGGTACAGTATATATGGAACTTACTGACTGTGCTGCAGGTTTTTTTTTTTACTATAGAAAGAGCAGAGCCATGTGTAGGGCTAAGCGGCTAATACAATGTATAGGAAGAGCAGAGCCATGTGTGGTACTAAAGGGTTAATCTGGGCCAATGTGGGGCTGCACTTAGTGAACCCATGCAGGGGTTACTTGTAGGATGCAGAGAAGTTGGTGAAGCCATGCAGTCATGCAGGGGTTAATCCATAGGACGCCTGCAGTGAAGTTAGTGAAGACCAGCACTGTATAGGGGGGTCTTGCAGTTAAGTTCCCGAGTCTGGCTGAAGCCTGTAGTCCTCCAAGCTCTCCTCTTACCACATGTTGCTGAGCGGCTCCTGCTCCAGCCCCCATTCTCCAGCACTGCTAAGGGAGCATCTGCCAAGCGCAGGGATGTGAAAAGTGTACACAGCCCAGGCACTGTTATCAGCTGCCAGGGAGGACCTGGCTTTTTATTAATTCCCTTACAACTATTACTCTGGCTGTCAGTTCTGGCCAGTAATGTGCGCGCGCAGGCAGGAGGACAGCCCGCTTGTGCGTCCCCCGTCTTCCTCTGAGAAAACTGGTAGACGAGGATGCCTAGCAACCTGATTTTTATCTCAGGTAACAATAGCCAGTACTGGGGACAAAAATGTGGTTTTTAGGGGTTATTTATTAAACAATCATAAATTAAAACAGGGCCAACAAAGTGAAATTAATCACCAAAATCTAATAGTCAAAAATGCAACAGTTATCCTTTAAAGGGACTTTTCTGAATAAATTGAAAAAATGCCATACACTTGTAATTACTGACTCTTTGCAAGAATGCAGAACTAGACTTGACCTGTATTAACTATGGCTCTTGGTACTCAGATAACCCCAGAAGTAGAGTAAAGACAAATTACATAAAAACAGATGGTCTCCAGAAAAAATATATAAAGCATGTATTAGATTATATATGAAGAAAAAAACGGCACTAGATCGACAGGCAATGACAAGAAATTGGATGAGGAAGATGGAGTCTGGTAATGAATCAGATGGAAAATGGCAAAGTGGAGAGAGATAAATGTAGGTAAGAGAAATAAAGCCTACCAGAAAATGACTCTAACTGCTAAGTCAAACTAGACAGCAACAAAAACACAAAGCCCAAACCACAAACAGGAAACTAAACCCACAACAAACACAACTACAATAAAGACAACAATAAGAACATGGAACAACAAATCCCAAAATGCACTCAAGTAAAGCCAATGAACAATGATTCTAGATTCTAGAAACCACTGCACAGAGCATTGGTTATGCACAACAAAGAGGCACAACATCTAAAGATGCAGGGGGAGATTTATCAAACTGGTGCAAAGTTGCCCATAGCAACCCATCAGATTCCACCTTTCATTTTTCACTCCTCCTTTTGGAAAATGAAAGGAGGAATCACGCCCATTGAAGATGAACAAACCAATAAGGTTGCAGGGGCTGGTCAGGTGAGGTGGAGTTAGAATGTATAGTCCGTTCCCCAACGGCCTGCAGCCATGTGGAATGGCAAGTAAGGGGGATCTGTATATAAATGTATAGGGACGAGGCATGGGAGTAGAATGGAGATCATGATTATTATGAATCCCCCATTTAGGGTCATCATGTAGAACGTTATTTTTCATGACACGTATCTCATAAACTGCTAATTGCCAACACCTAGTTATTCATACAAAGTGATTAAACAAGACATAAATGAGTATCTAGGTACTGTAACAATGACATAATTTATTGTTGACCAATCCAATGTTGGGAAGAAAGATAATTCCAGGGAATATACATGTTTGCTAGACAGATTTACATGAACCAAAGTCAGGGAAAAGGGGAAAGAGGCCTGAAAAGGTACAATGTAATTACCCCTTTCTTGTGACGTATTTGAATATTGAGCATTATTATGCTCAAGCACATCTATTAACTACAAACACAAAGGAAAAATTTATGGGAGTGGTGGAGGGGAAGGCAAAGTCCATACCTCTAAACCCAGTGATGCATTGGTAGGGGTACTCCGTACCTACCACTACCATCTCCAATTTGGTATTGAGATATGTGAAATATCCCTAAATACCGCCTCAGTCAATGAAACAGGGGAATGATATCTGGTCATTCAAACTGGTAGGTTTGACTGTACCCAATTTAAATATTCAATCTGCCTATTTTTTCTGAACTAATTTGTCAAAATCGCCCCCTCATGGTGAACATTTAATCACTTCAGTGCCCTGAAACTTTAGGGATCTGGGGTTGGCGTTGTGAAATTGCTTCACATGTTTTGCAACAGGGGTATCATTGTCATTCCTAACATTACCCACATGCTCTCCAATACGTTTTCTGAACTCTCGGATGGTTTTGCCTATGTATTGGATTCGGCAGCTGCGGGTGATGAGGTAAATCAGACCAGAGGTCTTGCAGTTGATAAAAGATCGAATATCAAAAATCATACCAGTATGCGTGCATGTAAATTGTTTACTTTGTAAAACAAAATTACATGCTACACATGTGCCACATTTGTATGTCCCCATTGTGACATTTCTTAACCACGTCTCTGTTCCTGGTGTTTGAAAAAAACTGTGAACTAGGCGATCCTTCAAATTACGGCCACGATGGTATGTAATGGCAGGAACATTGCCAATATGTTGACCTATGTCAGGGTCTGACCTGAGAATGCCCTATTATGTATTCAGAATCTGTCATACTTCAGCATGTGCAGTATCGAAAGTCGCAATAATTGAGGGGACTTTATCACTGTCGGGTTTCTGTCTAGGGTTCAGCAGAGTGTCCCTGTTACTGCTCAAAGAGTATTGATGAGCCTCATGCAAGATTTTTGCTGGATAACCTCGTTTAGAGAATCTACTCTGAAGGTCCTTTGCAGCCATATGGTATTTAGTGATGGACGAACATCAGCCGAACAAATGTTCGCGAACCGCAAGTTCGCGGCAGGCCCCATTCACTTTAATGGCATGCAAACCTGGAAAACATTCAGGTCATATTTTCAGCCACCAAATACTTACTATAAGTGCACAAATATTCCCACAACATGGACAGTGACATTCTGGAGGGGGATCAATGACAAAAATTCACACAAAAAATATATATTTTAATCAGCATTTTTATGCATCTTAAAGGGAAATTCTCAAAAAGGTGCCCTGCTGGAGCCTAGAAATTTTTTATTTTGGGCCACGAGATTACAGGCCCTAAAAAATTAGGCATTCACCTGACATAAAATAAATTGTGATTATGTAGCTCGAGGTACATTAGGCGGTCACTGTATAACAATTTTACTGTAGCCCACTGGAGTACAGGCCCCAAACATTAGGCATTCACCGGACAGAAAACATCAAGTGATTATGTGGCTGGAGGTATATCAGATGGTCATTTGATATCAATTTTACTGCAGGCCAGTGGAGTACAGGCTCCAAACATTAGACATTTACAGTACAGAAAAGATCAAGTGATTATGTGGCTGGAGGTATATTAAAAGGTCATTGGATATCAATTTTACTGAAGGCCAGTGGAGTACAGGGCCCAAACATTAGGCATTCACCGGACAGAAAGCATCAAGTGATAATGTGGCTGGAGGTATATTAGACGGTCAGTGGATAACAATTTTACTGTAGGCCAGTACAAATACATGTCAAATACATATGTTTAAAAGAACTAAAAATATAAAATTGGATTAAAAACATGGCTAATGAAATCCCCTCTCAAAAACCTGGCTAGAACGTAAAAAAAAAAAAAAGGTTTATTAGGAATTCAAGTATAAAAAGTTATAGGGTGTGAGCCCAATTACTTCTTACAAACAGGTACGGAAAAGTCATATAAAGCTCAGATGGTAGGACTCTGGAGCAATGGTAATCGCAGTGTGCCAATAGTGAATATGCACTGACTCACCGCAAAGACCAATGTGTGAACGATGCCTTAAATTGATAACTGTCCCTGATGGTAATTAGTAACCAGCTGGTTATTACTATTACCAGGCTGTGTTACGTCAAGCAGAGATTGGAGTTGACGCCTGTTATATTGCGGTCACCTAGCATCCTTTGATCCACGCTTTATACCAGTTTGCAGACCTGGGATCCACAAGATCTGTCCCTGATCACACTATGGTAGCCTTGTTATAGCTTACCATCAGGCACAGTTATCAATTTAAGGCATAGTTCACACATTGGTCATTGCGGTGTGTCAGTGCAAATTGACTATTGGCACACTGCGATTACCATTGCTCCAAATGTTAGTGGCTCTAGATTAGAGTCCTACCATCTGAGCTTTATATGCCTTTTCAGTACCTGTTTGTAAGAATTAATTGGGGTCACATCCTATAACTTATTATACTTAAATACCTAATAAGCATTTTTTTTGTATTATTTTAACGTTCTAGCCAGGTTTTTGAGACATTAATTATTAGGATCGTATACCACATATACTCTGTTTTGGTGTTTTTTAACGAAATCCCCCCTGTTGAAAAAATCCCAAATTATAATAGGTTAAATTCGATAGCACGTGGTCGTCACAGGTGTTAAAATCCTCAGAGGCCCCAACAATTAGGCATTCACCGTACAGAAAGATCAATTGATTATGTGGCTGGAGGTACATTATACGGTCATTGGATAACAATTTTACTGCAGGCCAGTGGAGTACAGGGCCCAAACATTAGGCATTTACCGTACAGAAAAGAACTAGTGATTATGTGGCTGGAGGTACTGTACATTAGGTGGTTACCGTATAATAATTTTACTGTTGGCCAGTTAGATTACAGGCTCCAAAAATTATGCATTCATCGTACAGAAAAGATCAAGTGATTATGTGGCTGGAGGTATATTAGACAGTCAATGGATAACAATTTTTCTGCAGGCCAGTGGAGTACAGGCCTCAAACATTAGGCATTCACCGGACAGAAAATATCAAGTGATTATGTGGCTGGAGGTATATTAGACAGTCAATGCATAAGACAGGACCATTCTTTGTTGGCGGATATGTGTGGGTTGGCATGAGGAAATTCAATTAAACGTGGTCGACACAGGTGTTGAATTCCTCCGAGATCCATGCCTCAATCATTTTTAGAAATGTGAGGTAGTCTACACTGTCGTTAGGTAGGCGAGTGCGCTTATCGGTCACAATCCCCCCTGCAATCTTCTTGCATGCGCGGTAGGATTGGTACCTGCAACTGTTTCTCTGTGGGTGGAAATTCCTCTGCAACCGCAGAATACAGAATCTCTCGCAGCAGGGCCTGGAAATGCTGCATTCTGACAGCCCTCTGTGATGCTGGTAACATGTTTGCCATTTTATGTTTGTACTGGTGGTCTAAGTACGTTGCCACCCAGTACTGGTCCTTGCTCTTTATGCTTTTTATAAGGGGGTCCCTCTTCAAACACTGGAGCATGAAGGCCCCCATTTGCACTAAATTGGAATCAATGGAGCGCCCTGGCTCCTGCTCATCGCCCAGGAGAATGTCGTTCTCGGTCTTCTCCCCCCATCTATGGACAACACCAGGGATCCCCAAAAAGTTTAAAGGGAACCTGTCACTGGGATTTAGTGTATAGAGCTGACATCCACAATCAGGGGCGGACTGACCATTCGGGCACTTGGGCATGGACCGAGGGCCCGTGGCCATTAGGGGGCCACATCAGGGCCGTCTTCTGCACTCAGATGTAATGGAGCGCTCTGAAGTACAGGACCCAGCATAAAGTACAGTGACCATACCAGGCCCCATCAGAGCACTCCTCAAACATGTATAATATGAGGCAAAGAAGGGGGGGCTGTTGGCGCAGAGGCAAGGGGGGGGGGGGCGCGTGGTGCGCACTCACACACCTGGCAGTTCTTGTCACTGCGGGGCTGTTGTTTCCATATCAAAGCAGGGAGCGCTCTCCGTTCCCTGCTTCATTGTTCTTCTAAGCGCTCCCCCTGCTGGCCACACATCCCACTGCTGGCTGTGGGAGGAGTGCTGAAGGCCCGGGAATCGGCCTCCTGCACAGCCAGCAGTGTGATGTGAGTGTGGGAGCGCGTCATCAGGAAAAAAGGTAAGTATGTTTTTTTTGTTTTTTTTATAAAGCTGCAGACTGGGGGCAACAACTACTGTGAGGGGGCTGTGGGCATAACTAATTTGAAGGGGCACATATCAGGCATAACTACTGTGAGGGGGCACATATCTGGCCATAACCACTGTGAGGGGGCACATATCTGGGCATATCTACTGCGAGAGGCAGATAATCTAGCATAACTACTGTGAAGAGGCACATAATCTGGCATAACTACTGTGAGGAGGCACATAATCTGGCATAACTACTGTGAGGAGGCACATAATCTGACATAACTACCATTAGGGGACACATATCTGGGCATATCTACTGTGAGAGGCACATAATCTGGCATAACTACTGTGAGGGGAACATAATTAGAGTTGAGCGAACCCGAACTGTAAAGTTCGGGTTCGTACCGAACTTTAGGGTTTTCGGCACATTTACGTAAAAGTTCGGGTTCGGTGTTCGGCGATTTTTATGTCGCTTTTTGAAAGGCTGCACAGCAGCCAATCAACATGCGTCATACTACTTGCACCAAAAGGCCATCACAGCCATGCCTACTATTGGCATGGCTGTGATTGGCCAACTGCAGCATGTGACCCAGCCTCTATTTAAGCTGGAATCACGTAGCGCCGCCCGTCACTCTGATCGGCAGCCATTTTATGCAACGATAGTGCACCAGCACAGGCTATCTGCATGTCTGCAAGTCCAGAAATACAGCTTTGGCATATTGGGGTGAAAAAAGCCTCTGATATACTGCACATCTGGGATTAGACAAGCATAAGTGACTGTCACATTTAGGACAGAAATACAGCTTTTTGGTTAGGTTGAAAAAACCCTCTAATATACTGCACATCTGGGATTAGACAAGCATAAGTGACTGTCACATTTAGGACAGAAATACAGCTTTTTGGTTAGGGTGAAAAAACCCTCTAATATACTGCACATCTGGGATTAGACAAGCATAAGTGACTGTCACATTTAGGACAGAAATACAGCATTTTGGTTAGGGTGAAAAAAGCCTCTAATATATTGCACATCTGGGATTACATGTGCATAAGTGACTGTCACATTTAGGCCATAAATACGGCTTTGGCATACTGGGGTGAAAAAAGACTCTGATAGACTGCACATCTGGGATAAGACGTGCATAAGTGAGTGTCACATTTAGGCCACAAATACCGCTGTCATATAGAGTTTAAAAAAAATAAATAGAGTGCAATACTCTACATCAGGGTTTTTATTGGCGGTTAATTATTTTTAACAGACTTAACCACTTTTTACTTTGCTTTATAAACGCTAACTATGAGGAAAACATATAATAAGGGAAGCGGTCATGCTCGTGGTGGTGGTGTTGGTAGAGCCTCTGGTGCAGGGAGAGGACGTGGCCGTTCTGCCACAGCTACACGTCCTACTGAACCTACTACAAACATACATTCTTGTACTCAAGTCAAGTGCAATGATTCTTTGTTTTCTTTTTTTTTTATTTGTCCCAACATTTTGGGGGCTACCTACCCCAATAAAAAATAAAAAAAAACATTGTTGGCTACCTCCTCCTCCTCCATTGCTGCCTCCACCTACAACACCACATTCACCACCTCCTCAACCTCCAACTCCATATCCACCTCCTTCTCTGAGTTGCAGGTTAATAATTTGTAATTTTTAGTTATTTTATTTCATTTTAAGTTATTTCCCTATCCACATTTGTTTGCAGAGCAGTTGCCATGCTCTTAAGCACATTTTACTGCCTTTTACATCCCTCTAGCATTTTCAAGGACTATTTTAGAGCCATTTTAATTTAAAAAAGTGCCAATTTTAGTGCCCTAAGGCCTATTGCACACGGACGTTTTTTTTTCCCGTTTACTGGACGTTTTTTGCGTTCCGTATACGGTCCGTATACGGAACCATTCATTTCAATGGGTCCACAAAAAAGACGGAATGTACTCCGTATGCATTCCGTTTCCGTATTTCCGTTTTTCCGTTCCTTTTAACATAGAACATGTCCTATTATTGCCCGCAAATCACAGTCCGTGGCTCCATTCAAGTCAATGGGTCCGCAAAAAAACAGAACACATACGGAAATGCATCCGTATGTCTTCCGTTTCCGTTCCGTTTTTTGCTGAACCATCTATTGAAAATGTTATGCCCAGCCCAATTTTATCTATGTAATTACTGTATACTGTATATGCCATACGGAAAAACGGAACGGAAAAACGGAACAGAAACGGAAACACAACGGAAACAAAAAACGGAACAACGGATCCGTGAAAAACGGATCGCAAAACACTGAAAAAGCCATACGGTCGTGTGCAATAGGCCTAAATTGAAAAAATTCTTACTTTCAATTGTTGGGTGACATTTTACAATTTATGGCGTATACAAACCCCTGCTGTGCCTGGGTGACAGGGGCCTAAATCTCTCAAAATCCTCTGTTCTATTGCTGGGTGACAAGAACCCCCTTTTTCCGTGAATGAACCCCTGCTGTGCCTGGGTGACAGGGGCCTAAATCTCTCAAAATCCTCTGTTCTATTGCTGGGTGACAAGAACCCACTTTTGCCGTGAATGAACCCCTGCTGTGCCTGGGTGACAGGGGCCTAAATCTCTTTAAAATCCTCTGTTCTATTGCTGGGTGGCATGAACCCCCTTTTGCCGTGAATGAACCCCTGCTGTGCCTGGGTGACAGGGGCCTAATTCTCTCAAAATCCTCTGTTCTATTGCTGGGTGACATGAACTCCCTTTTGCCGTGAATGAACCCCTGCTCTGCATTGCTGACAGGGAACAAAATTTAGTGAAAACATCTGCAACTGATCAGAAGATGCGCGACTACAAGCGAGCGCTGATGATGGCATTCCCACCTGACAGCGGGGGCACAGTGGAAGCACAAGGCAAAGGCAGAGGAGGAGGAAGAGGTCGCCAACGCAGCTGTGTCACGGCCAGCTCCTCTGAGGGCAGGGTTAGCATGGCAGAGATGGGGAAAAGCTTTGTCAGGGTTGGAGGTGCTGACCTGCCCTGCAGCCAGTGTATAGTATAAACGTGTGTTTAGCACGGCAGAGAGCATTATCACAGGCCACAGCCAATGTGGACAAGCTTACGTTTATTAAAATGAACCAGGCATGGATCCCACAGGACTTGTCCGTACCTTGTGCAGAATAGACATTTATACCAGCCTCAACCATCCATTCTTGTACTCAAGTGAACTTATTCTTAGTTTTATTTTGTTATATGTCCCAATATTTTGGGGAATACCCCCAATTTAAAAATAAAATATAACACAAATCAGTGTTGGAAACCTATTCCTCCTTCACCGCCGCTTCCACCTACACCGCCACGTCAACCTACACCGCCACGTCAACCTACACCGCCACATACACCCATCCACTGCCTCCTCAACCTCCTACTCCTAGATCCAGATTGTTATTTTAAATTTTATTGTATTTTATGTTATTTTAAGTAATTTCCCTATCCACATTTGTTTGCAGAACAGTTGTCATGCTCTTAAGCAGCCCTCTAGCCCTTTCCAGTACTATTTTAGAGACATTTTAGTGCCCAAAAGTTCGGGTCCCCATTGACTTCAATGGGGTTTGGGGTCAAGTTCGGGTCAAGTTTGGGTCCCAAACCCGAACTTTTTTATCAAGTTCGGCCGAACCTGCCGAACCCGAACATCCAGGTGTCCGCTCAACTCTAAACATAATCTGGCATAACTACTGTGAGGAGGCAGATAATCTGACATAACGACCGTTAGGGGGCACATATATGGGCATATCTACTGTAAGGGGCACATAATCTGGGGACTGAGAGGCATAATGAGGGCTAAGAGGCATAATGGGGGCTGAGAGGTACATAATGGGGGCAGAGAGGCATAATGGGGGCTGATGAGAGGCATAAGGGCTGATTATGGGGGCTGATGAGAGGCATGGGGCTCTCATCTGAGGTCTGATTGGAGGTAATTTACATTGGGGTCTGAGCTGAGGTCTGATTTGAGGCCGTATTGGGGTCTTATTTACATTGGATGTCTGATTCGGGCAATCAGTTGAGGTCTGATTAACATTGGGGGTCTGATTGGAGGTCTGAATTGAGGTGTAATGAAAATTTTTTAGTTTTTTATTGTCCCCCTCTAAAACCCAGGTGCCTCTTATAGGTCTCCTGAACTTCAGAGTGGCGCCCACTTCCACCCGAGCCCAGCTGCCCCCTGCCCAGAGCACTGATCCTGAGCCTGCTGGAGTCTTCAGAACTGTAAGTATCTACAGTAATTCACTGTAAGCTATATTATATATATTACTTGTTTTATGTGAGTAAGGATGCTGGGTGGTTGGAGAAGGTGGGGGGGTGGTAAAGAGAAATTCTGTACCAAGTGTAGGTGATGAGGGCGGCGCAATATGTGGGTGGGGCTGTGTGTGGGTGTGACTTGAGGCTGGGCAGGACACAGGGGTCCCATAATCTCCTATTGCCCGGGGGCCCCATGAGTTGTCAGTCCGCCCCTGTCCACAGTGAACGCCTCTTTAACAGTGACCTCCACAGTGCCCACCCCTTTAACAGTGACCTCCACAGCGCCCTGCACCTTTAATGCTAGGGCTACACGACAATTTGTGACGCGCAACATTTTGTCTCAACTATTTTTATAATGATAGGCTATGGTGTCACACTGCGACATGTGACATGCTGCGACTGCGACACGATGGTTGCAAAAAATCCACTGTTGCAGTCGCAGCATGTTACATGTCGCAATGCAACACCTCAGACTATCATTACAAAAATTGTTGCGTGACATTGGTGCGACATTAATGTCGCGCGACACATGTAGCAGTTTAGTTGTGCCCTATGTGTCGTGCGACTTATTGTCGCACGACACATGTCGTCATGTAGCCCTAGCCTAGAGCTGACCTAGAGCAGTGAAGATGGCTGGGTTGTTATAGAAACCTGGAGTAAAACTGTGTGTATGTGGAGACTAAGGGCCTGCGAGCTTCTATTGGCTGATAAGGGACATGTGACCTTGTGTATGGCAGTTGGGATATGAAGAGAAAGACTTGCAGGCTTGTATTGGCTAATGCAGGTCATTGTTTGGGAATATCTCAGGAACGGTACATCCTAGAGAGCTGTGACCCCCACAAGAATTTTTTCCAGGTAGCAAGTGAGGTGAATACCGAGTTTCGTTGAAATCGATGGTTGCGTTTTTGAGTGATCGCGGAACATACATACACACACATATATATATGCTCTATGTAGCATGAATAGTCTAGATCAGGGATGCCCAACCTGCGGCCCTCCAGCTGTTGCAAAACTATAACTCCCAGCATGCACTGAAAGCCTACAGCTATCAGCCTACAGCTGAGTATGATGTGATTTATAGTTTTACAACAGCTGGATGGCCGCAGGTTGAGCATTACTGATTTCTATGGTCAGGGCGGGCTTAAAGTGGTCCTGGAATAAAACCTAAAAGTGGCCCCGTGTTATAGGTGGGTCCAAACTAACAGAAGGCATGACAACACAAGTAGACAGGGACAACACAAGTAGGCGGGGCCAGCAATACTACAGTGCAGCACAAAATCATGCCCCTGCAGAACCAAATACCACAGTGCAGCACCAAATACTGCACCAGCAGAACCAAATACCATGGTGCAGCACAAAATACCGCCCCAGCAGAACCAAATACCACAGTGCGGCATAAAATACCACCCTAGGAGAACCAAATATCGCAGTACAGCATGAAATACTGCCTCTGCAAAACCAAATACCACAGTGCATAAATGTTCTGAGGCTGGCAGTACAGTTCAATTCAGGAGGGCACCTACGGCCGCTCGCCAGGTGCATAAGTGCCTGATTCTCCTACATTAATGCTGAGAGCATCAGATCTTTATGTACCTGGATGGTGACTATGAAGAGGCCTTGAGTGGCCCCCTGGGAAATTTTTCTTTAGGATCTATGGCCAATCTGCCCCTGCAGATGATTAACATGTTAACTCTAACATCGAAGCCTTATTCACCTTCGAACTTCAGCATTCGGACCTTTGATAAATCAAAGAAACCCCTTAGGCACCCTAAGGGGCATGGACAGATTGTGGCTGAAACCTTTTATTCACCAAATTACGATATATGATATATATTAGCCAGACCGGATAAAAAAAATCTGCCACATAACATGTATTATGACAATATTAACCTTTGTAATTCAACGTAAAAAGATAAAATTCCTTGTGTCTAAAGAATATTCAGTTCCTTGAAAGAGTTAAAATTAGCTGTGCTTTCAGAAAACATTGGCACGGCATGTTAGGCTAGGTGTCTGGAATCCGCTTCGGTAGAGAGATGAGCAGCCTGGGCTTGATTGATGTGCTCCTCTATTGTGTACCAGGAGCACTGCAGAGATTTTGCATGCTGTGGTCTTATGTCACTTTCATGAAGCAGAAAGCAGGAGACAAGAGTCGTATCATATCTTTAGGTCTATTTACTTATTTTATAGCCAGATGAATTAAGAACGGGGTCACGAAACCCTCGGTAATGGGATGAGAAATGAGCTGTTATCAAGGATTTACTGCCATTATCTAAATGAATGACAACTGCTTCTTAATGTTTGCAATGGGATAATTTGCAATGTTAAATACAGTGATCATTTTATAGGTATACCATTTATGATATCACTAGTGTTGATAAAGCACCATAGTGCTCGGGGGCTCGGGCCGAAACCATCGGGATGCTCGGGAGCTCTACCGAGCACTCGAGTATAATGGAAGTCAATGGGAGAACACAAGCATTAAACCAGGCACCCCCTGCTCTGAAGAGGAGAGGGTGCCTGGTTCATAGGAAAAGGTCAGAAATTGATGGAAACACCACCAAAATGGTTCGTAAACAGGATGGTGAGGATGTCTGGATGCATCTTGGACTCCCAGGTCGCTGCCGGGAACGATGTTGTCCGAGTAGTACGACACTTTTACAGACTGACCATAATACGCACAAAACAAAAGAAAAAATCGATTTTAGAGGAAAACATTATTTCCTGTATATTTACTTGTATAAAAAGTGCAAGTGCTGCCAAAAATTACAAGGAAGAGGCACTCCAATACAACCTGTATATCACATAAAGGAGGGCCTCCTTCACATTGTGGTACAATTGTTCATGTTGCGGGACTCCGACACTCATAAAGTCTATGCACTAAGTGAAAGGGCTACCAAAAATTACAAGGAACCGGCACTCCAATACACCCTTTATTACACATAAAGGAGGGCATCATACACAGCCTTGAAAAATTATGATTAATGGCCTGCTGGTGACCCTCAAAAACATTAGTAGCAAGGGTCTGCTGATAAGACCATCTAAAGCACTATGGGCGAGGACCTGCTGCCGCTTTGGTGACTCTAGATAATCTGGGGCCAATCGCACGTCCCCGAGACATTGACGATACATTTTTGAAGCGCACACGTTACACTGCAGATGTGGCCCTGGTAAGGTCACTGTCAGAAGCGGACACCGTCTACGGAAAAATTACATTGTTTGTCACAGATACATTTTGGAAGCGCACACGTTACACTAATTTAACTGTCCGCAACGGAAAAAGTACACTGGATGTCAATGATATTTTAGGGATACGCACACTTTACACAGGAGATGTGGCGCGAATAATTTAACTGTATGCAGCGGCCTATTACACTGTATTTGGCGCAGGATGCGCTAAAAATACATATTGCTGCTGTCACACACAATAGTTCTTAAAAGGACTTTTAGGTCTCTGAAAATTATTTTGTATAAAAATCTTCCTATTGCACTCCCTACACTGTCTGTCTCTTTCTATGCACAGCTCTCCCTAACACTGAGAAATTTAGCGCAGGTTGCGCTACAAAAATATATTGCTGCTGTCACTCAATAGTCCTTACAAGGACTTTTGGGTCTCTGAAACGTTTTTGCACAAATATTCAATTACACTCCCTACACTGTCTGTCCCTTCCTCAGCTCAACTCTCCCTGACTTCGAATGAGCTGAACATGCATCATCAGGTGCTATATAGCACCCAATGACATGTTCCAGCCAGCTAATCACAGTAATGTCAGTGGACTCTAGCGGGCAGACTACCCCCCCCCCCTTCATCTTCTGTATCTCCAGACAAAGCAATTGCCTAAATTAAGTTACAACAGCTGGTAAGAAGTTCCCCTTCAAAGTTACATAGTCAGGGTACCTGTTCGGCTCGAGCATCGAGATGCTCGGCACATGCGGTACTCGGTCGAGTACCGCCATGTGCCGAGCATCTCGATGCTCGAGCCGAACAGGTGTTCGGCCGAGCATGCTCGATCATCACTAGATATCACCACTGGATAGCAGCTATATATAAGGCAGAGTATAAAATAAAACATAATTAGAGAAATGCACTCAAATATGATTAAATGGATGAGCACAGCTACCAGGCTATCAGGTATGGTATGGGCATAGCTGAGGGCTTTGTCAACTGGGGCACTTGCCCTGGACTCAAGTACTGTAAGAGTGCAGAGCATAAGGAGATCAGAAGATCCTACATGCCTACTTCCTCCCCTGACTATGTACCTTTACATGGGAACTTCTTACCAGCTGTTGTAACTTAATTCAGGCAACTGCTTTGTCTGGAGATACAGAAGATGAAGGGGGGACAGGGGGTAGTCTGCCGGGTAGAGTCCAGATCCCTGTACAAAAGTTAAATGGTGAAGACCTGGCGGGCCACCTAGATAACACCCTTAGGAGTTGCCCCTGACATCTGCTCTATTATATGGTATACTGGTATGTATTAAGTTCTAGGTGTGGCGTGTCTGTTTATGGTGGAGCCCAACATTTTTCATGGTTTCAAAAATTCATTGATAAAGCATTGGGCATGAGGTCATTCTTTTAAACATCACATCTCCACTCAGAGGTGAGATGCAGTTTGTGATTACTCACAGGAACCTGGTGGATCCCATTATAGTGAGTGGGGACCTGGCAGGCCTAGGCAGTGTTTGGCTATGCTATATACAGTACTTACTGTGGTCTGCTCCTCTGCCAGAACAGACTACCAGAATACCAAAACATAGATGTGAACCTAGTCTTACCAAAGTGCTGTATTTCTAGCAGAGGGTATCGTATATAGTCCTGTATTAGTAATTTTGATTTTTTTTTTTAAGTGGTGCACATCACTAAAAGTGTATAATGCATAAAAAAATGGACTAGAACAAATTAGATCAAAAACGGTCCTGCCAACCGCATTATTGAGATACATGTCTCCTGTTTATTTGCAGATCAGCATATGTCGTCTTTTCCTGTTGAAATGATGGCAATATGCAAGCAGTTTTTCTTGCTCATTTATCACCACTATGACCATATGTAGTAGCTGAATTGTGCCACAGGGTGGTACACATTGCCTACCTAATTGAATGATTTTGTAATTTAGTTGACAGTTTGGTTCAACCCTCTGCCAGCTTCACTCCACCGGCAAAGGAACAGTTTGCAGCACCAAAGTTGACAGACAATAGACAAAAGATTTTGATGTGTAAAATTGATCGTATATTTATATGGTCAAAAAAGACCCAGTAAATAAAATCCTATTTTATTTTTGTCATATTTTATTCTTTTGTGTTGTTATTTATCTCCTTAGTGGTTTAACACATTTGAGTGGACTCTACTGTGGATTTCATAATGCACAGACACATCTCCATTTTCTGACCTACCTACCTTTAAAATTAAAAAGGGTTTTCCCACATATTAATATGCAGTGAATAGGGCATTTCAAATAAAGTACAATATGCATGAATTAAAAATATTGTTTGTGTTTTTTATCTACATTTTCCTCTGTGATAGCGCCCCCTACTGTATATCTTTCTGGTCCACCTTCTCCTGCATTCAGCGGTGGACTAACATGCTTAGTAGCTTCTCTGCGCCCTTCTTCTTCCTTTAGTGCCAGCTTAGTGATCTCATAGTGAAGCAGGTGAAGTGGCCCAGACACCTTTTATTCATTCATCTCTACCTCTAAATTCATAGAAATAAACAGTGATATCTTTCTCTAAACAGTGGAGAAGGAAATTGGGGTATTACAGCTGGGGCTCTATGTAACTGACTGTTTTGTAGGTAGGAGCAGAAGGGATAAACAAGCTGAAATGGAGGTGATTGATGATCTACTACCTGCAGCAGAAAGAGAACATAGTCTTTCAGATAAGTTACTAAAAAAAGAGTTTTTCAATTGTGGAATTAACCCTTTAAAGGGGGTTGTCCCACGGAAAAAATATTCTACAGTTTTCAAACCAGCACCTGGATCCGAATCCTTTTGTAATTGCATGCAATTTTAGCATAGCCACTGAGCTATTCAATAACCACCTCCGGACCGCCTAACGCAGATTCGCGTTCCGGAGGTGGCAGCGCTGCGCACAGTCACGCATATACGCGTCATCTCGCGAGACGCGAGATTTCGCTCCAAGCCGGCCCGCGCATGCGCATCGCGGGCCGGCAAAAGTTAAAGAACAAGTTCGTCACCAGCCTGCCAGCAACGATCATTGGCTGGCAGGCTGGCGATTTTTAAAAAATCCAATCACAAGCCATATAACAGATCATATTAGTAAATATGATCTGTTATATGGCTTCTCTGCTCCTGTGCTGGTCCTTTTCGTCGGTTGGATCCAGCACAGGAGCAGACTGAACTGTGAGTAGCACCAACACTACACCTTAGCCCCAGATCACCCCCCTGCACCCCAATTAACCCTTTGATCACCCCTTTGATCGCCCCTGTCAATCACCAGTGAAAGGAAAAAAAGTGATCAGTGTAAACTGTCCCTTTTTTTTTTCCACTAGTATTGGCTGTTAGGTTTTAGGGATAGTTTAGGCCCCTTGGTTAGGTAGTTAGCGTCAGTTAGCGCCCACCCCACCGCACCGCAGTCACTTTTATTCGCTGAATAGCGTATCGCTAATCAGCATTTGTACTTTTATAGTATCTGTAAGTGATCAAAACTGATCACGGTCAGATCTATAATAGTATTAGTGTCACTTTAGTTCGCCCTCCACCCAAAACGCAGTGTTTGCCCGATCAGGCCTGATCGGTCGCCCACACGTGCGTTCACCCACGCCCGCCCCACCGCAGTGACAAAAAATATATATTTTTTGATCACTGCACATTCATTTTACACGCACTGCGGCGATAAAAAAATCAGTTTTGATATTTTTTATCAACCGCAGCGGCCTCCGGTACTTCGCTAGCCTCCCCTTTGTAAGACAGGTTTGCTTTTTTTCTTGGGTAGTCTCAGGGAATACCCCTAAATTTAGTAGTCCAAAATGTCAAACAGGGGGTATTCTTCTGAAGAGGCCTACAGGATTCTGACCCAGTCGGATGAGGAGTGGGAACCCTCATCTGATGAATCTAGCGGGTCAGAATATGAACCTGTGGAAAGCAGTGGCTCTCTGACCCAAAGTTCGGACGAGGAGGTGGAGGTCCCTGGCAGCACCAGGCGTACCCGGCCCCATGTCGCTAGACCACAGGTTATGCAGGATCCGCTTCAAGAGCAGCAGAGTGGGGCTGTCGCTGCCGGATCACGTGGTGAGGCATACACCAGCAGCGCAGCCCTCCCTGGACCTAGTACCAGCACTGCCGTACAACATGGTGACGTGGCGAGCACCAGAAGGGCAGTTGAAGCTGGTACGGTGGCACGTGCACTAGTTACCCCGTCGCAGCCACCGCAAAGACAGGCCCGTAGAGCCCCTAGAATCCCTGAGGTGCTGGCAAACCCTGATTGGCAGTCACCAACTTCAGCCGCACCTGTAGTTCCCCCTTTCACCGCCCAGTCTGGAGTTCGGGTTAAGACGGCTCAAATCGGTTCGGCCCTGGGATTTTTTGAGCTGTTCTTGACTGCGGAGCTCTTGGACTTAGTCGTGGCAGAGACCAACCAGTATGCCACACAATTTATATCCGCCAACCCGGGAAGCTTTTATGCCCAGCCTTTCCGGTGGAAACCAGTCCAAGTTTCCGAAATTAAAATTTTTTTGGGCCTTCTCCTCAACATGGGCCTGACAAAAAAGCATGAAACGCACCCGATTCATCACATGCCCATGTTCTCTGCTGCTATGTCCAGGGCACGATTTGAGGCCATCCTCCGTTTCCTGCATTTTAGCGACAACACCACCTCCCGTCCCAGAGGCCACCCAGCTTTTGACCGGCTCCACAAAATTCGGCCCCTCATAGACCATTTCAACCAGAAATTTGCAGATTTGTATACCCCCGAGCAAAACATCTGCGTAGACGAGTCCCTAATACATTTTACCGGGCGCCTTGGCTTCAAACAGTACATCCCAAGCAAGCGTGCCCGGTATGGGGTCAAATTGTATAAGCTCTGTGAAAGGGCCACAGGCTATACCCACAAATTTCGTGTCTATGAGGGAAAAGATCAGACCCTGGAGCCGGTCGGTTGCCCTGACTACCTGGGGAGCAGTGGGAAGACAGTCTGGGACTTGGTGTCACCCTTATTCGGCAAGGGGTACCATCTTTATGTGGACAATTTTTACACAAGTGCGGCCCTCTTTAGGCATTTGTTTCTAGAACGGATTTGCGCCTGTGGCACCGCGCGAACTAGTCGCGTGGGCTTCCCCCAACGGCTTGTAACCACCCGTCTTGCAAGGGGGGAGAGGGCTGCCTTGTGTAACGAAGAACTGCTCGCGGTGAAATGGAGAGACAAGCGTGACGTTTACATGCTCTCCTCCATTCACGCAGACACGACAATCCAAATTGAGCGAGCAACCCGTGTCATTGAAAAGCCCCTCTGTGTCCACGACTATAATGCGCTCATGGGAGGGGTGGACTTCAATGACCAGATGTTGTCTCCGTATTTAGTTTCCCGCAGAACCAGACGCTGGTATAAGAAGGTGTCTGTATATTTAATTCAATTGGCGCTGTACAATAGTTTTGTTCTCTACAGTAAGGCTGGGAGAACACGATCTTTCCTCAAATTCCAGGAAGAGATCATCGAGAACCTCCTTTACCCAGGAGGTTCCGTGGCCCCATCCCCCAGTGTAGTTAGCCGTCTACACGAGCGACATTTCCCCAGTGTCGTTCCTGGTACCTCAACCCAACCGTCACCCCGAAAAAGATGTCGTGTCTGTAGCAGGAGTGGAATAAGGCGTGACACCCGCTATTTCTGTCCTGACTGTGCTGACCACCCTGCCCTATGCTATGGAGAGTGTTTCCGGAAGTACCACACACAGGTACACCTAGCATAGGGATTGCATCTCACAGGACAGGCACACAGGGCTATTAGGGCCCTTTTACTCTCAGCTGCTGCAAACCTCTCCTTTCACCTGGGATAAAGTGCATAACGTACTTCGCCACATCTTTGGGCGATTTGCGCTTTGCACATTGTCCCATGGGGAAGGAGAGGTTTGTTCTATAAAGGTAAAAAAAACTAAACAAAAAAAAAATTACCGGTAAGTAAAAAAGTTAAAAAAGTTTAAAAAAGTTAATATGTTCTGTTCTAAAGTTAATAAAGTTATTGCTTTGCGGCCTGGTTTTTTCTTTTTTGTTTTGTTTTTTTTACCTTCCAGGTGGACCAACCGATCGACCAGCTGCAGCACTGATGTGCATTCGGACAGAAGCATTGTGCTGCTGTCAGATTACACGCAAGTCGGTGTATGCGGCGCTGCAAGACGAGATTTCTCCTCTGCAGTAAAAGATATGTTTGCCGAGGCATATGAGCTGAGGAGGTGGCGGTGTTCATATACTTTGGCAAACACTTTGTATATATAAAAAAAAAAATCCCGGCAATGATTTATTCATCCACATCGATTGATGTGAATGGAGAAATCTGGTTTGCCAGGGCATACGAGCTGAAGTGGGTATGGATGTTGGGCGGAGCTCCTATGTCCTGGCAGACGCCTTTCCCCTCCTTTTTCTTTTTTTGGCAGAGATTTTTTCATCCACATTGATCGATGCGAATGAAGAAATCTGTGCCGTTCATTTTTTTCTTTCAGCCCAGAGGCTGAACGGAAAAAAAAAATCTCATTACCCGTATGCTCAATATAAGGAGAATAGCAGAAACTCCTAATGCTGGGCATACATGTAATGATTGCGGAGACCCTCAAATGCCAGGGCAGTACAAACACCCCACAAATAACACCATTTTGGAAAGAAGACACCCCAAGGTATTCGCTGAGGGGCATATTGAGTCCATGAAAGATTGAAATTTTTGTCCCAAGTTAGCGGAAAGGGAGACTTTGTGAGAACAAAATCCAAAAAATCAATTTCCGCTAACTTGTGCCCAAATTTTTTTTTTTTCAATGAACTCGCCATGCCCCTCATTGAATACCTTGGGGTGTCTTCTTTCCAAAATGGGGTCACATGTGGGGTATTTATACTGCCCTGGCATTTTAGGGGCCCCAAAGCGTGAGAAGAAGTCTGGTATCCAAATGTCTAAAAATGCCCTCCTAAAAGGAATTTGGGCCCCTTTGCCCACCTAGGCTGCAAAAAAGTGTCACACATGTGGTATCTCCGTATTCAGCAGAAGTTGGGGAATATGTTTTGGGGTGTCATTTTACATATACCCATGCTGGGTGAGATAAATATCTTGGTCAAATGCCAACTTTGTATAAAAAAAATGGGAAAAGTTGTCTTTTGCCAAGATATTTCTCTCACCCAGCATGGGTATATGTAAAATGACACCCCAAAACACATTCCTTATTTTTTTATACAAAGTTGTCATTTGACCAAGATATTTATCTCACCCAGCATGGGTATATGTAAAAAGACACCCCAAAACACATTCCTCAACTTCTCCTGAGTACGGGGATACCAGATGTGTGACACTTTTTTGCAGCCTAGGTGGGCAAAGGGGCCCATATTCCAAAGAGCACCTTTCGGATTTCACTCGTCATTTTTTACAGAATTTGATTTCAAACTCCTTACCACACATTTGGGCCCCTAGAATGCCAGGGCAGTATAACTACCCCACAAGTGACCCCATTTTGGAAAGAAGAGACCCCAAGGTATTCGCTGATGGGCATAGTGAGTTCATGGAAGTTTTTATTTTTTGTCACAAGTTAGTGGAATATGAGACTTTGTATGAAAAAAAAAAAAAAAAAAAAAAATCATCATTTTCCACTAACTTGTGACAAAAAATAAAAAATTCTAGGAACTCGCCATGCCCCTCACGGAATAGCTTGGGGTGTCTTCTTTCCAAAATGGGGTCACTTGTGGGGTAGTTATACTGCCCTGGCATTCTAGGGGCCCAAATGTGTGGTAAGGAGTTAGAAATCAAATTCTGTAAAAAATGATGAGTGAAATCCGAAAGGTGCTCTTTGGAATATGGGCCCCTTTGCCCACCTAGGCTGCAAAAAAGTGTCACACATCTGGTATCTCCGTACTCAGGAGAAGGTGGGGAATGTGTTTTGGGGTGTCATTTTATATATACCCATGCTGGGTGAGAGAAATATCTTGGCAAAAGACAACTTTTCCCATTTTTTTATACAAAGTTGTCATTTGACCAAGATATTTATCTCACCCAGCATGGGTATATGTAAAAAGACACCCCAAAACACATTCCTCAACTTCTCCTGAGTACGGGGATACCAGATGTGTGACACTTTTTTGCAGCCTAGGTGGGCAAAGGGGCCCATATTCCAAAGAGCACCTTTCGGATTTCACAGGTCATTTTTTACTGAATTTGATTTCAAACTCTTTACCACACATTTGGGCCCCTAGAATGCCAGGGCAGTATAACTACCCCACAAGTGACCCCATTTTGGAAAGAAGAGACCCCAAGGTATTCGCTGATGGGCATAGTGAGTTCATAGAACTTTTTATTTTTTGTCACAAGTTAGTGGAATATGAGACTTTGTAAGAAAAAAAAAAAAAAAAAAAAAAATCATCATTTTCCGCTAACTTGTGACAAAAAATAAAAAGTTCTATGAACTCACTATGCCCATCAGCGAATACCTTAGGGTGTGTACTTTCAGAAATGGGGTCATTTGTGGGGTGTTTGTACTGTCTGGGCATTGTAGAACCTCAGGAAACATGACAGGTGCTCAGAAAGTCAGAGCTGCTTCAAAAAGCGGAAATTCACATTTTTGTACCATAGTTTGTAAACGCTATAACTTTTACCCAAACCATTTTTTTTTTACCCAAACATTTTTTTTTTATCAAAGACATGTAGAACTATAAATTTAGAGCAAAATTTCTATATGGATGTCGTTTTTTTTGCAAAATTTTACAACTGAAAGTGAAAAATGTCATTTTTTTGCAAAAAAATCGTTAAATTTCGATTAATAACAAAAAAAGTAAAAATGTCAGCAGCAATGAAATACCACCAAATGAAAGCTCTATTAGTGAGAAGAAAAGGAGGTAAAATTCATTTGGGTGGTAAGTTGCATGACCGAGCAATAAACGGTGAAAGTAGTGTAGGTCAGAAGTGTAAAAAGTGGCCTGGTCTTTCAGGGTGTTTAAGCACTGGGGGCTGAGGTGGATAAAATCTATCTGTATAGCGCCACCTGCTGTTTGTTTTCTTCTTATTTCTTTGACCTGCTCACTGAGATGGCCGCACATGCTCAGTTTCATCCTTCAACTGCCTCCTGAGCTGTGATAGGCAGAGCTGAGACACGCCCCCTTAGCTACAGCAGAAAAGACACTCCCCCTGAGCTGTCTGATTGATATAAATCTAGCAGAGAAATGAATGATGAGATCTCTGGATGCATGTGAGGTACTGGGCTGGTTCTAGCTTTGTTAGAAAGAGGTTGTCATGTTTATGATGATTTTCATTTTTTACATTAGTCTTGGGATAACCCCTTTAAGCTTGACCATTGTTAGATATGTGATCCGTGCATGCTGCCCTCCTGCTTTTCCCTGCAGGTGTTGATTAAATGCCACTCGACATGCCATCTGATCTCTGGTGTCCTCTCTATGTGGCTGACTGCATGCTCCTGACTGATGCTCCCTTAGGGTGCCCACTCACTTTTGACCAGTGTATGTGTTCCCAAATCCCTGCCCAGGCAATGGCTGAAGGTCCATAAGTATTTAAAAAAACCCTCTCTAGTCAGAGAGTGCCTGAAGCTTATGGATCCCTGGTGACTGGCAGAGGTGTTGATAGTCTGGTGCTATTACAATTTACCTGTGTTTAGCTGCGTTATTTCCTGCTTGTGTTCCTCCCATGATCCAACTTGTTTCATGTTTAAGTTAATCAAGTCTGTTTTCTCTGTCTGTGCTCTAATCAAGTTCACAGTCTGCCTTCCTGGTGTGTGTGCCTCACCACTACTCTGCCCACAAGTCTTTCCTGTGTCCATGTTAACTCAGCGCTGCCTGGATCTCTAAAACTGGCATTCAAGCCTTGATGCTTGTTCAGACGGTAACTCTGGTTTTCCTGCATTTTTGTGGGTCAGCTGCCAACTATATCGGGACTATCCCAGGAGTTAGTGGTTTGGTTGCTAACCTGCAGTGAAGTCCAGATCCCTGTATAGGGATTAAAAGGTGAATACAGGGAAAGCGCCAGAATTTTGTTGGCTCAGTGGGTTAACATTTAAAGTGAAATCATGACAAAAACTGCTAAAGACTCCCAAGGCAGCTGTATAAGGCCTCATGCACACAACAGTGTTTTTTCACTGTCAGTGATTTGGCTTCAGTGGTCCGTGTCCGATTTTGCTTCAGTTGTGTTTCCTTGTGTCTTCCTTTTTTTTTTGTCTGACAGGGGGGAAAAAGGGAAGGTTAATGAAAAGTGTAATTTTATTGCACCAAGGTCTTGTAGAAAAAAACAGACACGGACGCGGACACGGATGACATACCAGTTGTGCATCCGTTTTTTTTGGACGGACCCATTGACTTGAATGGGTCTGTCCTCCATTTTCCACTGACAAGAATAGGACAGGTTATATTATTTTGACGGACTGGAATCACGGATCACGGACGCGGAGAAAAAACGGAGGACTATCATTTTTTTTTCACAGCTCCTTAGAAATGAATGGGACCTCCGCTAAACTGTGAAAAATGAAGGAACGGACGCGAATGCACACAACGGTCGTGTGCATGAGGCCTTAGTCTATTATATGTAGTGCAGAAAAAATGCTGTAGATCATCAGTATATTTTGGGTCTTTTCTCCTCCTTCTACTCGTTTTCTATTTTTATGTTTTTTCAGTGGGTAGATTCTTCTTAGTATTTTGTGCTTTGGGATAATCAGATGTCTGCCATATACCGTGTCCTCTTCCTCTCATGCAGTTTCAGTAAAATACTTAGAATGAGAAATTGCAGCTGCATTCCCCATCTCCACCTTTCACCCCACTTTCTTTAAGTCTGCAGGCAGGGAAATGGTAACTACAAATCACACTTTTTGCATGTAATAATTATTTCGTTTCATTTGAACGTCTTGTCTTCATGGGACATCTCTTTCTTAATAATGCACAGTATATGTAAAATTAAAACATGATATTTTCTAACTGTATCTCAGCTGTCTATGTCCCTTTAACTAGATAAGAGTAAGCTCATTGTAAATAAAATTCAACCAGAATTTTGTAAAAATTTGAGGTGGATCTGAATTTTTGGTGATTCGATTCAGGCAGATTTTGCAGAGGCAGAGAGTCCAAGGAGACCGTAGAGTGTTATACACAAATTTTCTGGCCAACTGGGCCACTTTAGATTCTGGTAGAATCGAATTGGGCCCAAATCAGTCTACCAATTCAGCCAAATTGAAACCAAATTTTTAGTTATTCCCTCATCTCTACCTTTAACAACATATATCAGTAACGTTATCTTGTGGAACTTAAATAATTGTTGTAATCTTTAGTTTAAGTAATTTTACCATAAAAAAATATTCAGCATTTTTCAAAGCAACGCCTTAATTTTTTTATTGCACGTATTTAAAAATTAGTATACCAACTTTGTTATTCCATAAAATCTATCTTTATAGCATCATCTGCTGTTTCTTCTTTTCCTTTTGTCTCCGTCCACCTTGCTGAGAAGGCCGCACATGTTCAGTGCTATCATTTAATTGCCACCAGCCATAGTATCAACTTTTAGAAGCTGTGACCGTTACAGGGAGAGAGATGCAGCAGAAATTACACCTCCTGACAAGGGACATGCCCTGTAAGCTGCCCACTTGAATTAAATCTACCAGTGCAATTGGGGCATTGAATTGATGATCCCTGGATCCATGTGAGGGTTGGTTCTAGCTTTGTTGCAAATAAATTATCATGTACTATATAATGTCGGATTTTCATTTTTTACATCAATTGAATTTGTATTTCTTAAAGGGTTTTACAGAGCTTCAATATTGATCCCTCAAGATAGGTCATTAATAGAGATGAGAGAATCGAAGCTGATGAAATGGAATTCGATCCGAATTTCAGGAAAAATTAGATTCGCAACGAATGTGAATTTTCTTGCGCTTCGTGGTAACAAATCGCAATTTTCCTAAAATGACGGCTACACGTGTGAGGACTGAGGACATGGGGCAAGGAACACTGGGAAGGCAGGATCACCCAGATTGGCATGCCTGCATGCAGCCAATCAGCAGCCAGCCAGCCCTGTGATGTCACAGCCCCTTAAATA
This sequence comes from Bufo bufo, assembly GCF_905171765.1. Classification (NCBI taxonomy): domain Eukaryota; kingdom Metazoa; phylum Chordata; class Amphibia; order Anura; family Bufonidae; genus Bufo; species Bufo bufo. The sequence goes on along the minus strand of NC_053392.1, from coordinate 560,283,197 downwards.
CGGCAGCCATTTTAGATTCTGCGATGTTCCAGCATTCAGAGTGCAGGGACAGACGTGTGAAGGCGCTAGGGACAGCAATTGGAAAAACCTCTATGTTAAAAAAAAAAAAAATGAAAAAAGGATTTATAAGTGCAGGGAAAGGATAGTTAGGAATCATTTCACAGCATCTTAGTGCAGGGAGCGACGTCAGAAGGTGCTAGGGACATTGATAGGAAAGCAATTTACAAGTGCAGGGAAAGATTATTTGGGGATCCAAATAGCCATTAGACAGGTCTGTCATTCCAGCTATTTGTTATTGGGCTGCAAGTGTTACATTGAAAAGCCTTTAGTGGCTTATATCTTAGTATCTTATTCAGTACGACAAGAAAAATATATCCGCATTTCACTTCTGCAGATATTTCTGTTGAAAGCGTATAGGGGTGTATTTCATTAAAAAAGAAAAATATATACGCACTGCACTGTTGCAGTTATTTCTGTTTAAAGCATATAGGGGCATATTACAGTAAAAAAAAGGAAAATATATACACATTGCACTGTTGCAGTTATTTCTGTTTAAAGCGTATAGGGGCGTATTACAGTAAAAAAAGATAAATATATACACACTGCACTGTTGCAGTTATTTCTGGTAAAAGCGTATAGGGGCGTATTTCAGTCCAACAAGAAAAATATATACGCATTTACTTCTGCAGTTAATTCTGTTGAAAGTGTATAGGGGCATACTTCATTAAAGAAAGAAAAATATATACGCACTGCACTGTTGCAAATATTTCAGGTGACAGTGTATTGGGACATAATTCAGTACTACAAGAAAAATATATTCTCAGTGCATTTCTGCAGTTAATTCTGGTGAAAGCGTATAGCGACCTATTTCAGTCCAGGAAGAAAAATATATTCTCAGTTAACTTCTGCAGTTATTTGTGTTGAAAGCGTATAGGGGCATATTACAGTAAAAAAAGAAAAATATATTCCCACTGCACTGTTGCAGTTATTTCTGGTGAAAGCGTATAGGGGTGTATTTCAGTACTACAAGAAAAATATATTCTCAGTGCAATTCTGCAGTTAAATTTTAGATTCTGCCATTTTCCAGCATTCAGAGTGCAGGGACAGACGTGTGAAGGCACTAGGGACAGCAATTGGAAAAACCTCAGCTACTGCCTCAGCTACTATTCTGATGCTATTACCCGCCTGATGCCACACATTTGATGCCAAGTGCTCCTTTTTTCACCCACCATCATCAGCGGGTACTGGTATTGCCCCCCACCTCCACAGTATGTCACCTTGCCACTCTGTGGCCTCCTGATGCTGCTGCCACCTCCAGACTCTGTCTGTGTGCCGCTCTGTTGTCTCCTCATGCTGCTGCCACCTCCATACTCTGTCATTTTGCCACTCTGTGGCCTTCCCCTGATGCTGCTGCTGCCGTCACCTCCAAACTCTGTCATTGGGCTGCTCTGAGGTCTCCTCATGCTGCCGCCACCTGCAGACTCAGTCATTGTGCCACTCGGTGGCCTTCTCATACTGCTTCCACCTCCAGACCCTGTCATTGGGCCACTCTGTGGTCTCCTCATGCTGCTTTCACCTCACCACTATGTCATAAGTCCACTCTGTGGACTTCTCAAGCTGTTCCCACCCTCCTTACTTCATGACTGGTCCACTATTTTGGCTTTTGGCTTGGCTGACATCATCATTTATTTGACACTTATTCTGATCTGTCAGAAGGAAGGAAAAACGAGACGCACAACGGATCCTGTCTGTGTAGCAGCTGTAAAGCCTGTATGGTCCCATCAGAATTGGCTTATGATTTGGTAGCCAAAAGCAGGAGTGAGTACAAAACACAGAAGACATGCGAACATTCCATTCATCTCTGTTTTAGATCCACTCCGTTTTATTTTTGGCTTTAGGAATACTAATGGATTATTGAGCAAATGCTGACCAAGTGAAGGCATATGCTCCACAGACAGGATCCGTTTTTTCTGGGTAAGTGTTCTGACCGATCAGAGAATGGGGAAAATTAATCAGTGACATCAAACTTACTGCTGACACCCTCTCCACTCTGTAAGGGGGCTCTACATGTATAAGCGCTTAATAGAACAGGTTTAGTAGACATCTATGTGGAATCATCTGACGACGGTGTAAAAGGAGTGCGCCTCTTCTTGACCCTAACATTGATCTGTAAGGCTGAGTTCATACTTGAGTTATTTGGTCAGTTTTCGCCCTGTGACTGCCCAAATAAGTGAAGTGTGCAGTGATTCTAAGAGTGATGCCTGTCATCTGCGTGTCATACTGACTCACAGTAATTTTTCACTACCACAGCAGACTCCCTATGCGTGTTACTGCAAGGCACTGTGTTCTACACTACTATAAAGGCTCTCTGCAGCCAGGATATAGCCTTTTTTTGTAATGCAATTCACCACAAATAAGTTCGGATCAAATTGGATTTTTCAGAAATATTTGCTTATCTCTAGTCATTAACATAAGATCGGTAGGCGTCCAACATTTGGCAATCCTACTAATCAGCTGCTAGAAAATGCTAGAAAACCCATACATTGTACACAGCCATAAGCAGATAGCTCTGTACACTGAGTAATGGCCATTCTGGGTTACTGTAGCACTCATTCAGTATAATGGATCACAGTGGAATTTCCACAGTCATATCCCCACCACCAATCTAACATTGATGACCTATAAGTTATCAATATCGAAATCCTGAAAAACCTCTTTCAGCATATCTATTCATGGAAGTATTGAAACTCCAACTACTCCTGAGAGGACAAGTCCTACTCGTCCTAAAAAAAAAAAAAAGTTTTTTTTTTTTTGTCTTTTTTATGTTTTCTTTTTAAGTCCACATAGCAATCTAAAACACTGATTTCAAACTCAATATCTTTGTGAAAAAAGTGTTCAATTAAACCCCCTAGGGCTCCTTGTTTCTAGTTCCTGCTGACAATCAGAATTTTAGATATCTCAAGCAGATCCTGTGTGGCAACACTTAAGCAAGAAAGGGGCGCCCATTATGTTGTGCTTTGCTCCTTTCTTACTGCGATGATTCTCATGAAACAAGAAATATTTACTGCAGCGATATGCATTGTATGGAGGTGACATTACAATTCTTTTTAACAACAAAGTGAAACAGTCGGCACTCCAATATTCATGCACGGTGCACGTGTCAGGGTCGGCATCCAGCAAATCTACAAAGGAGAAGACCGGAACTCGCTAAAATAGATGCAATGCTTCTTTTTATTGACACATGGAGGAACCAAGTAAGTGATGCGTTTCGACTCTGTAATCAAGTCTTTGTCAAACAAATAGGTGTATAACAAACAGGATTTAAATGGCCTGCCGGATCTGGCGTCATATAATATGACGTCAGGTAGTCAAGGCAACATGTAAACAAAAGGAAACAATAATGCAGGCTGACAATACAAATGGAGATACACGAGGTTACACACTAAGAATGCCAAAGTTAAGTAGATTAGTACAATTGTTTGCTATTTTGCCAACAAAAGACACAACATCTGGTTAGTTGTTAAAGGGTCTAAATTGCGAATATGAGCTTAATTGCTTTTTGTAATTTCCCCTACTTCAGGAATATTTCATGAACCCCTATAGGGATTTATAGGATTTATAGTTTATTATTTATTACTTATACAGTGAGTGTTTATCACTAAACATATTTCTTTTCTTTTTACAGAAAACATGATGAATATTGAAACTACTCTTTCAGGTTTTTTATCATTGTGCATTATCCCTTTAACAACTAACCAGATATTGTGTCTTTTGTTGGCAAAATAGCAAACACTTGTACTAAATTACTTAACATTGGCATTCTTAGTGTGTAACCTCGTGTATCCCCATTTGTATTGTTAGCCTGCATTATGTTTTTTTTTTTTTACATGTTGCCTTGACTACCTGAAGTCATATTCTATGACGCCACATCCGGCGGGCTATTTAAATCCTGTTTGTTATACACCTATTTGTTTGACAAAGACTCGATTACAATTCTTTTTTTGATGCAACAGCAGAGGACTGGAGGTGTGTTATATGAATAGATGTTGGTGGTTTTATATACACAATTTGCTGTCTGCTTAAAGATATAATACTCTATAGTAAAATCTCTTACTTAGGTTTTGTGTACATGGCCGTAAGTGTTTTGTGATCCAGACTCTGGCCGAGTACATGCTGCTATTTATTTTTTACCTTGGCTGCAAAATGGATAAGAGTAAGACATAAGTTTTTGTTTTTTTACAGTGCCGCGGAACGGATGCAAGGTTGCCAGCTGTCTAGAAATTTCTGGACAGTCTGTAAAAATTTGCTACTTTTTTCGCGTGTCCGTGAAAAATAATAATAATAATGTGTCTGTGATTTTTGAGGTTGGTGGTGCTTAGATTATTTAGGTGGTATTTATCATCATTTTACAGCTCACAGTAATTGCTGGTAATACGTTCTTATCAGTATATTGAGCTATAGACATGTATTACTCATACTCTTTATCATTCATTAGGACCGTGTTCAGAGAGTTGTGGTCAATGATTCCTATTCAGAATGGTCCCAGGTTATAAGTAGTGTACCCCAAGGTTCAGTGCTGGGTCGTATTATTTAATTAATTTATTATTGGTATTGAGAACGGGATTAATACCACCATTTCTATTTTTGCAGATGTCATTAAGCTATGTAATACTGTGCAGTCTATGGAAGATATCCATAAACTACAAGCTGACTTGAACATTCTGAGTGATTGGGCATCAACTTGGCAAATGAGGTTCAATGTGGATAAATGTAAAGTTATGCATTTTGGTAGTAATAATGTCCGTGATTCATATGTGCTAGGTGATGTTACACTGAGAGAGTCACTTATAGAGAAGGATTTGGGTGTCCTTGTAGATGGTAGATGAAATTAAAGCACACAATGTCAATCAGCTGCTTCTAAGGCCACCAGGATATTGTCATGCATTAAACAAGGCATGGACTCGCGGGACAGGGATGCAATATTACCAATTTACAAGGCATTGGTGCAGCCTCATCTGGAATATGCAGTTCAGTTCTAGGCACCAGTACATAGAAAGGATGCTCTGCAGCTGGAAAAAGTACAGAGGAGAGTGACTAAACTGATAAGTGGCATGGAGGGTCTTAGTTATGAAGAAAGATTAAAAGAATTTAATTTATTTAGTCTTGAGAAGAGACGTCTAAGGGTGTCACCGCCAGTTCTGTGAGCAGGTCTGGCAGACGTCCTTCTCTACCTCTTGAATGACGTTCTTTGTTTTGGTTTCACTTTGTTATCTCCTTTCCTTCTCCCAGATGTCACCTATTTAGACTAATTGTCTCCCTTTATATTCCCTCCCATACTGCCTCACTTTGCGGTTTATACTACTTCCTGGATGAAGTGTTCACTGCTGGAGGCTGCTGCTGCTGTTTACTCAGATAAGTCTTTTATGTATTGTGTTTCCTAGCTGGCTTGATTCTAGGTGACCCTGACTCCGTCCATATTAAGTGCAGGGAGACGGTGGTCGTGTCCCCCCACTATTATAGGGTTTTCAGTTGTCACACAGTCTTAGGTACGTGGGCATGCAATCGTCTATCATTGAGACCCTTGCATGGGCATAGCAGTCAGGGATAGCTCTTAGGGTTTTATAGGGCTGGCCTATATGCTCCTTATTTGGGATCAAGCCAGTCGGACGTTTATTCATAAGTTCCAGCTATCTGCAACATCATCCGTGACAAAGGGGGGACATGATTAATCTGTACAAATATATAAATGGGCCATACAAACAATATGGTGAAAAGCTGTTCCATGTAAAATGCACTCAAAAGACAATGGGGCACTGCCTCCGACTGAAGAAGAAAAAGTTCAGTCTCCGGAAGCGTCAAAGCTTCTTTACTGTAAGAACTGTTAATCTGTGGAATAGACTTCCTCAGGACGTGGTCACAGCAGGAACAGTGGACAGTTTTAAAAATGGCTTAGATGAATTCTTAAAAGTAAACAACATTAATGCTTATGAAAACGTGTAGAAATCTGAGTCTCACTTCCTTCTGGGATTTGAGTCCCCACCTATCCCTTGGTTGAACTTGATGGACGTTTGTCTTTTTTTAACTGTATCAACTATGTAACTATGTAACTTTATGTAACTATGGTTTTCCAATATGTCCATAAAAATACTGACTGTCTGTGGTTTTGGAACAAGTTGTCCTGAAAAAAGAAAAATTCTGGTTGGCAGCCCTGAATGGAAGTGCACATGGTGTGCGGTCTGCATCTTTTGCATCCCCATTGAAATGAATGGGTCCGCATCTGATCCGCAAAAAATGTGGATCGGATATGGACCAAAACTATGGCTGTGTGCATGAGCCTTTAAATTTTACATTATGCCTTATTACTATTTGGTTCCTGCTCGACACCCAGGAATTCCTTGAAAAACCCACTTATTCACTGTCTATAGTGGTTTGCTAGGTGAGCCTTTCCTAGCATTTCCAGCTTGTCGAGCCAGGACCAGGAAGTAGAGAATAGTGGTGACCAGAGATTCACTGGAGCAAATAGCAGTGCCATAGGATTGGTCAGGGAGAGCTATTTATGAAACAAAATGAATACTAAGGACAGTGCAGATGCCTCCTAGTAACCTGGGGTGTACCTGAAGTGAGAATCTGGATTATACACAAGTTATTCATCGTTAGGGTGTTAATGTTAATTTATTCTCATTAATTCTCAATTCATGTGAGCTAAGTTAATGTAAACCAGCAGCACGGGCTAGTCACAAACAGAGGAGTAACATCCTGAGGAAAACTGTCACTTTGGAATCTATGCCTATTTCCATGACAACTGGGATTGAAATGAATGAGCATTCTGCTTCTCCTGCGCTCTACTTGAAAAGAATTTGAAACGTGTCTCTAATTAAACTGTGCCAATTACCTATAGACTCGTAGAGTGGGGGTAGCTATACAAAATGCTTCTATCAATCCATTAGAAATTAGCTACATGATGGCAAATTACTCTCTCCTTTATGACATTAGTGAATTTTTTAGATGAAGATGGTACCCTGATTGACAGCAGACATGAATCAAGGTAAAGTTCTGCTATGGTCTGGTATTTAAAATGATTTTCAAAGAAAATTAAATTTAAAAAAGTACTTTAAATGGCCCCATGCTCTAGCAGTTACCGTCCAGCGGTCCATTGCCGGCCTTTGCTTATATTACAGCAATGATACCAACACATGATTGCTGTAGCCAATCACTGATCTCAGTGGTCACATGCCATTCTTACCAACACGCTTAGATTCTAGCAGGTTTTATTGTTGGAATATAAACAAAATCAGCAGGAAACCAACGGAGCCCCAACAGGTAGTTATTGTTTTTTTGCATCTTATTATTTTATTACATTTTCTGCTGCCAGCATTTTTTTCTTTAGAGAACCTCTTCATGTGCACCTACAGGAATTTGCCGACAGGCCATTGATGAAGATTACACTGGCATAGGTAAAAGATTTGGAACCCACTGTAATCATTGGAATAAAGGGGTAATTGTGCTCTAGAGATGAGCACATTTCTGTAAATTTTATTTGGGCTCCATTCGCCTCAATCAACCATCTGATTCAATTTGGGCTCAAATCTATTACACTGGAATGTGCTTAATTTGCGGATAGCCTTCTGGTCTCTCTCTTTCTCTTAAAATTCTCCTAAATTGAATCACCTAAAATTCTGATTCTATAGAATCAGAATAAAAAAAAGAAAATCAAGTTGTATTTTAATTCTTTAGAACCGATTAATTCATCAGTGCACTCTACCAAGTATAAAGTCCCATATGTGCATAAATCTGAAACTGAGCACCGCACCGGGCAAGTGAATTGAGCAGGGGGAACTATGGGAGGGTGTAGACGTTCTAGTCCTCATTATGCACTGGAACCCGAGCAGAAATATAAAATTAAATATAAATGAGGTATAATACTTAGAGGATCCTGTTACAGATTTTGCATTGAGGTCCAGAAGCTACAAGTTACTCCTTTTGTTGGGAGTAATGCTGTGACCTGTTTTTTCTTAGATTTGGTGGGGGACATCACATATGGAGATGCTAGAACCTATTTCATTCTGTGGAAAAATGTAGAACTAAATTACAGTATAGCAATGTTAATAACCAATAACTAACCTCTTTCACAAGAACGACCAAGGAAGCCTGTGCCCGAGCAATCACAGACAAATCGGTTCCACCCATCTCTACATACTCCATTATTTTTGCATGGATTGTTAATGCAAGGCTTACTAGTTTCTTTCGAGCAGGATGGTTTTACTCCAGCTGTGCTTTGAAGTTCAGCCATCTGTCGTATGTCTTTGCTCTGACCATCTATAAATAAATCTCTTATGCATCCTACATATCCATAGTTAAGAAGAGCGGTCCACACTTCAGTTGGAAAGACCAAACCAGCTTTATTTTCAGGTAAACCTCCAAGATACAAGTCATCATCAAGGTCAAGAATTTCACTTTCTCCTGGGGCTGTGTAAGGTGTACGTAACGAATTGACAGATATGGTACCTGTGCAAAAAGAGACAAGAAAGCAAATAAGACTTTGTCAGATTCCATACAGAGATTTTACAGTTTATCCTTGTGAGCATAAAACAACATAAACAAAGTACATCTGAATGATTAACTATACAGTACATTCATGTATAAAATAATAATAATAATATTAATATCTAATCTTTCAGACTGTTCACATCTTGTTTTTGATGTATACTTCAGGTATATGTAAAGACTAGACATGAGCGAAGTTTTGAAAAATTTGATTCGGCAAATAAATTTGAATCTCTATAAATCAGGTATACCCAGGCCCCTCTGCCTTAGAGCTCATTCAGACAACCGTATGTGTTTTATGATCTGCAAATTGTGGATACGCTAAACAAGGACACCAGCCAGACCTATGATAGAAATGCGTATTCTTGTCTGCAATTGCAGACAAGAATAGGACATGCTCTATCTTTTTTGCGGGGCCGCGGAATGGAAGTATGGACGATCACACTGCGTGTGGGTTGCGGCCATGCTGCGGTGAAGAACTGCTTGGCAGCTGCCTTTCCTTTAATAAAGAAGACTACACTGTATAGTCGGTCTTCATTGTTAATGGCCATGCAGCATCTTTAATGCACCTTTAATCAAAGACTATTGCTGGTATGGAGTTTGGCTAATGAGGCGAGGGCACAATATGCTGGCATACCCATTTTTCCAACCTAAGCGCTCTCCTGCCCTACAGTTGGGAACCCTTCTTTTTCCATCTGCTTTTCCTCCTTTTCCACATCACCTAATATCGATGAGAATATATCATCAGGAACATCCAGCTCTGCATCTTGCTGACTTTTCTAGCCAGCAAAAGATGAGGATTGTCATCATTAAGACTTGGCCCCCCTAAGGGGTACAGACTGAATAGTATTGGTTGGCACTCTGGGAACTGAAATAATAAAGGCTTCCAGCTTATTGGTATTGAATTATTCTATTAACTGTGTCCCTAGCGCATGAGCACTTGTCATGTCTCTCCCTATGCTCAGCTCACAGAATTTCGCTTTGAATACTTTGATCAACACTAGTTAAGACATATATGAAAAATATGCTAAATATTGTGGTTGTTTTTCCTTTTTTGACAGATATACATACGTTTCGATATGTTGGTATCTGTTTATTTTTAACGTATGCATTTTTTGTAGAAAAAAAACTTCATTTGTTAAATAAAGAATTGAAGATTTGATAGGGTTAATGGATGGACAACGTCTAAATGTCTTATGTTTCCATCTGTCTGAGACAGAAAAATGTGGTATATTATGTTATTCTGTCCTTCAAAAAGATGTACAGAAACATAAACTTTTTCCCAATTGTAGTCCATGGGCATGTCAATATAATATATAATGTTAGAATACATTTAAACATGTTTTTACTGTTTACAAATAAATGTGTTCAACGTACAGCAAAAACAAGAAGTGAACAGCCTCTAAACCAGCGGTTCTCAACCTAGGGGTCGCGACCCCTTTGGGGGTCGATCGGCCCTTTCCGGGGGGTCGTCTGAGGCTTCCTATTGTGGGTCGCCCGCACAACGGCAGCGGCCCCTTATCCTCGCGCACAGGAAGTGATGTCCTATCACTGCCTGTGCTTGATGGAGCCTGACGCCTGTCTGCTGAGGTCCGAGTTTTTCCTTAATGACACCGCCGCTGAGCACCACTGCCACCAATGATTTAATTGAGCCTGGCTGAGCCTGGCTAATTTTATTTTAATTATTTGGCTGAGCAAGGCTTAATTTATTTGGGGGGACATGAAGCACTGCTGATTTATTTATTTATTTGGGGGACCCTGAGCACCATTGATTTATTTATTTGGGGGAAACCTGATGCACCACTGATTTATTTATTTGGGGGGGACTTGAAGCACCACTGATTTATTTATTTGAGGGGTACCCTGAGCACCACTGATTTTATTTTTTTATTTTTTGGGGGGGGTACTGTGAGCACCACTGAGTTATTTATTTGAGGGGTACTGTGCGCACCACTGATTTATTTTTTAGGGGGTATTTGTTGTTTATTATTTATTTTAAAGTTATTTATTTGGTTTACAAATATTTTGTATTTATGCTAAAGTTCTGTGGTTATGAATGAATACTTGTGTATTTGAATTAACATTGGTGTCTGTGCGTGTTTTTGGTGGGTCATCATGTCAGTAGCAAAATTAGTTATGACGTAGCAAGGAAAAAAATGTAATGGTTGGGGGTCACCACAACATGAGGAACTGTATTAAGGGGTCACGGCTTTAGAAAGGTTGAGAACCACTGCTCTAAACTGTTGAAATTTACTGTTAGCAGAGGACACGTTTAAATCAAGCTTTTGTGTTAAGCATTTTTTAATTTGGTGATAGTTTTCAATTTTCATTTATTTTATTTTTATTTAAGAAATCTTCTAATTTGACAGTTTTCAATCAGGTCATTATGCTTCAAAACAGTTTGTTCTGGTTCTGAAGAGATCTCTTCTCAGCAGTCAAGAGTACAATAACAGGTAACCTTTCTATTATAATTTTGGAGGTAGATAACACAGGATCCAGCATTAACAGTAGGTGATGTCTGTAGCTCACCTCCTCCTAGCACAGGTCTCAGTGCATGTCTAGAATAATCTCCCATAGAAGTTAATGTGTCATCTCCAGGCTAGGGTTTCAGACTGACCCATTAAGCTACAATAAAAAAAAGATTTTGAGGCTACTTGGGCCTCTTCGTCAGGCCTCAGATTTTGTCATCACCTTTTCAGTTAGCCATTAAAAGGTATCAACCAATGAGGAATCTCAATCTTTTTTAATCTTATATTTACTGACTAACACGGTACAAATATATATATATATATATATATAAAAGAAAAAGAAAGAAAGCAGCACACAAAAAATGAACGGGTGCAAAAAAATCCTCCCAGGAGACCTGCGACCAAGATCCCAAATGTAGATAATGTAGCAAAAGAAGGCAGCACTCCAGTTTGCAGTAAAAAAGTGGACGGTTTATTCACTCATCTGCTGATGAGTGAATAAACCGTCCACTTTTTTACTGCAAACTGGAGTGCTGCCTTCTTTTGCTACATTATATATATATATATATTTTTTTTTTTTTATATATATATATATATATATATATAAAATTTATTTTATTTATTTTTTACCATTAAGCTACCTTAGAGGTTGAGCTCTATTTGGAGATCCTACCCAAAAAATATTTCAGGACTGCTTAAGTACTTAGACAAATGTCTACCAAAGCTACATTTGTTACGTGGCAATGGTTACAATTTTGCAGAATATATTGGAAAGAAATCTGCTTTTACGCATCAATAATAGGACATCACTTGCAGCATCACTTGCTTAATATCAGTTCTTGAGTTTTTGTCTTTAACAAACTTCAGTTCTATGATTTAATCTGTACACAACATATACTGTAAGTAAATCTTATTTTAAGCATCATGAGACTGATAATACTAAATACTATAGTCATGTCCACTCTTACTTTAGGACAAGTATTGAAATGTTTAATTTCTTTTACTAGGATGACCTCTTAAGTGTGTGTAACAATTATGCAAATCTGAGCTTTAATCAAGCTAAATTATTAAAGCTGAGTTCAATAGCAGGGAATAATATATGACTTCTATTCTCTAATGAAGTTCTCTGCTTTCATTTCACAGCTCCATCACACGGAACACTACCTATCGAAGGTCAAGTCTCTTCGGATTCAAGGCTATTAAAATCGGTTTTGGAATTCATTACATTTGTAAATCTGTAGCCTTTGACCTTGTTCATCCATATTAAACAGATGGATAGACAGTTATTAAACTGTCAAGTTGCTCATTTACATGTCTCCACCCAAGTGGAAATGCATAAAAAAAAATTAACAGATATGCATTCTCGCTTTTACAACAATGTTTTTTTTTCTTCATCACCCAAAGCCCTTTGACAATCAACACAAGTATATTTGGAACTTTACAAAAATGTTATCTGATCATTTCAAAAGGTGTAATCACTAATCCACAGATCAGGGTGATGTCAAGTATTATCTCTTGGTGCACAACTGCTAGGTCCTGAATGATCACTAGAATTGGGGTCCTCTATTCTTCATCATCAAGACCACATTGAGAAAAATTTGTAGGAAGAATGCTTTATTTTGGCTATTGCCCTACCCTCCCTTTAATATGTTATGGAAAGGCTACTTGAATAATTGATGGGGTGGGGTGGGGTTTTCAGCTTCAAAACAGATGATAATTGTTAACAGTGCTAAAGCTCCTTAAAGCTGTAAAAACACTGGAAGCAGAGATGAGTAAACTGATTCTGTAGAATAAGAATTTGACCTGAATTTAAAAAAAAATAAGAATCTATAGAATTAGAATTTTAGACGTTTAGATTCAGGATAATTTTTGCAGGGGGATAATACGGGATAAAGTGGGGCTATAATGTCATCCACAGCTTTACAGGGAAATTTAAACACTTTTCATTCGGGTAGAATTGACTCCGGTCCCACTCAATTCGGTCAAATTGGATCCCAATCGATTCTATAGAATTTTGCTCACCTCTAACTGAAAGCACTATGCTATATAGAACATATTTAAAACTAATGGATCATACAAGGATTGTTTATGGAACTCAACTATTGATTTTTATAATGTTAAAATTAAAGTGACAATTAAAAAATTTGATTAGGCTTATAAAGCTTGTATATTCCTATCATTGGTGGTCTGGCACCCCTTTTATATCTTTTCACCTCTATAAAATCCTACTTTATGTTTATATAGCCCCTATATAAATAAGTATTCAGGAGGGTAAAAGTAACATTCCTCGGGCTGTTTCTCAATTTTACTCCTTATGCACAGTAGTGTACTACAATCTCTGAGTTTTTATATAACTGTAAGACAGCCCCTACAGACTTCTACAGGGCTCTACTATCTCAGAGTTCATACAGAGGCATTCAGATTTTTCTGTCAGCTAATTTATAAATTATACAGAATTTTTTTTGGCATGCTCAGTCATATGCCTTATTATTGAACTAACATGGTGCCACACAGGGCCCCACTACAATGCACAGTGGGTGCCTAGAGCTCCCCAGAGTGGAGTTGCAGAGACCATTTTGCGCTACAATGCTTAGCAGAATGTAGCAGGGGCTTAGCAGAATGTAGATGTGGCTTTAAATGTGCCTTTGTGCACATTTAAAATTATCCAACTTATAGGTTGTATAAACTTAGACTAGGCAGTTTAGGAAAAGCAACAGATTTATATTAAATAAATATAATAGAAAACTTTCACTAGTTTTAAAAATCCAGTGTAAATTTACTTTGCAAATAGGCTTTGTAGGTATGGCTTGTGCTGCAAATATTGAAATGTCTATTGAAATATGTGTTGAATAATTTCATGATTTTTAGTCTACATTAAAAAGGAAATTAAACTTAATTTGATTGTGTTTCTTTGTACCTTTACATGAACAACATTATAAGAATTGTGTAGAATTCATAATGTGCACACCAATTACAGTGGAGAGCGCCACAGCCAGGGAGAAGGTGAGTTTTTTTTTATCATTATCAGCCAGTATGATAAATCTGGTGCAGTTTAGGACTGTCTTACTTTTAGGGTAGATTCACGTGAAATTTTTTGGAGGAGGTTTTGAGACAGAGTTTCCTGCAGGTTTTACAGCAAAAGTTAGAAGTGGATTAAAAAGAGATCTAAATATAAAGCAAGGACTCATACTTCCCATTCCTGCTGGAACCTTCTGGCTTTGACTGAAAAGACCTGCAGAAAATCTGCCTCAAAACCTCCACCAAATAAAGTTGACGTGAATCTACCCTTAGACAGTATTAGTAAATCTGCCCTGTGTGTTTCTGTACAGCTTGTGTGCAAAAAGTCTAGTAAGTCTAGTAGGTCATGAGACTTCCCAAGCCTCTCATTTTTCAAAAACTGCCAGGGCCCCCTTTCATTACAAAAATAGGATGGAGGCCCCAGAAAAGACTAAATTCATTTCTATGTGTGGGCAAACAGAAAGGTTTCCATAAACCCATATTTGCCATTTACCCAACGAACTATATTTTGTTCATAGGAGTCTAATGTGGGATTTAGCATTCAGATAAACTAACTAAATATTCTACATATATAGTGTTTCAATATCATGCTAATGAGGCCTGATTCCTATTAAACACCCTTAAGGTACTCTTCTTAAATATGCCTCACAAGCTCGCACTGGTCCTGCCGTCTTATAGAAGCTGAACTTTAATGTGCACAGCGGACAATGAGTGCTACGTTTATTATATTGCCGCCGTTCTCTGTTCCTGCCTAGCTGGCAGTATTGTACAGCAGACCCAGCCAAAATAACTCCCACAGGTATGTTTTAATGAGTCTCTTCAATGATTCATTATTTCAGCAATTTTGTTTTCTTTAAACCAGGTTGAAATAAGGAAGATATTCAGTGACCGCTACTATTTTACTTCTCTGAATTACAGGGCCAATCCAGCCAAGAAAATTAACTTTAATTTTCATTTCTTAATTAACTTTACTTTGCCTGTTGCATTCCTGAGAGTTAAAGAACACAAAGACGGAGGGCTTGAGAGTTGTTTTTCCTAATTAATTGGAATGTGCTATTAACTACTTTTTACGTGAAGAACTTTGTGTTAATAGTTGAGAATAAGTTTCCCATTTACTATTTTCTGATTTATTTATTTTTTAATCTGGAACAACCCTGTACCCCATTAGATAGTCAGAACCACAAAATCTACAGGTTTGGCTAACATTAATCTAATGTCTATGGGCATCAGGTCATGAATCTATTACCATTATTATACCTGTGATGCATATTCCTTACACAAAAAAACTGCTGATAGCTTCATATGAATGACAGGGAGAGTGGTCTAAACATACCTCAGGTGATGGTGATGCAGGCTGCATGACCGGGAAATTAAGGTTTCAATCCAGGTAGCTTGCCAATTGCAAGTGCCCAGAAGGCAGTACCATATCTGCCACTGCACTGAATGATGGTTCTCTTGATTTGATGCTAGACCTGTCACTCAGAGCAGAGGGGAATGGTTGAAAACCATTGTAAACCAGTGTAGACAGCCCAGGACACACATGAAGGGAGCACCTTCTGGGCACTTGTGATTTCCATGGTACAGGATTAAAAATTGTTTTTCCCGGTCTGCAGTTTACATGACCATCACCTGAGGTGTGTTTCCACTTTTCTCCCTGCTGACGGATTCCCTTTAAACTTACCCAAGTATTGCTCACTAAAATAAATTATGTTATAGAGATTATCCCATGAAAAATCACCTATATACAGCATCACTGGGGCCTGACTGCTCGGACCCTCCCAGCAATCCTAAGACTAGAGGATCCCTCATTCCCCTCTCTGAATGGAACAGTAGTGAGCATGTCAGTGGCAGGGACTTATCTCCCCTGAGATCAAATCGATTGACCATGTTGAAATTCAACAGCCTAATCATTATTTCCCCTGACATTTGCTATTGGGTTAAATTCAGAACAACCCCATATCCCATTAGGTGGTCAACCCAGCACTGCAAAATCTTCAGGTTTGGCCAACATTAATCTAATATCTATGACCAACTTAAAAATAATCTGGGCATCAGGTCATGGGTCCATTACCAACCACTATAGTTATAATGCACTAAAATATTTTTCACCTACTGTATATACAGGATCACTGGGGGTCAGATGGCTGGGACCCCCATCAATCCTAAGAATAGAAGGTCCCTCTTTCCCCTCTCTAAATGGAGCGGTAGTGAGCATGTCGCTCTACTGCTCCATTCACATCTATGGAACTTATGTAGATAGCACTGCCAGTCTCATAGAAGTGAGTAGAGCTTTGGACTGACATGCACACTACCACTATATTCAGAGAGGGGTTTTGGGTATTCTCAGGATTGTGGGGGGATCTCAGCAATTGGACAGTACGACTTGATACTTATAGCTTGTAGGAATGAGCGAACCTGGTGAAGTTCGGGTTCGCCGGGTTTGGCCAAACTTCAGGTCAAAGTGGATGAGGTGAGTTTTTTTTATTTTTAACCCAATGTCCATTTTATTTAGCATTCTGTCTTAAGAATGCTATTATTTTCCGTTATAATCATGTTATAACAGAAAATAATTAAATCACCCAACTACCGAACCCGAACTTCAGTTGAAAAGTCTGGGTACCCGAATTTGCTAAGTTCTTTGCAGTTTGGGTTCGCTCAACCCTAATAGCTTGTCCTGTCGATAGTTTTCTTGGATAACTCCATTAACTTTTTACTCAGTTAAAAGATGCTGGTAGTACATATTGCTATAGCACTTCTGGTCCCGTGCCAGGATGACAACAAGGGTGGAGTAAGGATAATTAGGCATCTTATTAAGGGTTTAATTTAACTTTTTTTTAACATGGAATATAAAGCATAATACAAACTGTTGTAAAGCACAATACATTTACAGTGGCTATGATTATTCGAAAAGAGTTATGATTATTATTACTATTATTATTATTATTATCACTTTTATTTTTAAAACAGGTTTGCTTTTATTGTGTATTTTTTTCTTTATTTCTTTGCCCTGAGCATATACAGTACAAAGCTATTATTTATGGCAACACAAATAAAACCACCCCAGTTTGAGAGTGTTAATGACACACCAAGCAGGTTAAGGGTTTCCTCAATAAAGGAAGGTTTTGTCAGTATAAAATCCCAGGAGCGTGTTGTACAATTTCAGGCAATTTTTTTGTATTTTCGGTGTATTCAAATCTGTAGAAATCTCATTTCCTGACAAATGGACAGGAGGGTGATTCATTACACTGTCTCAACAGGCTGGCTATAACTCACCTTTAACTGTTAAGAGGACATGATGAATAACAACCCTCTGAGACAAGGATACTATTGCTTTGTATATCTGTAAATGGAGTCATCTGTCTCCTCAAGTTTATCTCTTCCCACAGGATAAAGAAGAATCCACTTGGAGATATGAAGCTCAGTGACTGTGACCTACTTTCTATGTAATTATGTCTAGTAACTTTTTACATAGGAAGAATGCACAGTGCATCTGTAATATTAAGGTCAAGATTTCTCATATTTGATATTAAAGCTGATGATTGTCTATGTGTCTCTTCATTTTTAAACCTCTTATTTTTTAACAGTTTTTACAAGCACATTTGCTTATACTGTGTGTGGTAATGACACCTCTTCCACCCAAATATCTATTGAGATGCATGGTAGTCCTTCATATGCATAATTTCATCATGGGGATCCATCAACATTAAAGGGGCCTTCTGAGACTTTGATATTGATGATGTATCCTTAGGCTAAGTTCACATATGCATTATGAGCTCTGGCACCCAGTTACTCTTTGTCTGGCCGAAAGCCGCCATTTATGCTGGAAAGTGGATGGATCCCCGTTGAATGCCATTGTACTCAAATAGTGTGCTGGAACTGGCTGCAGGAGTTCATAATTAGAGATGAGCAAAGTTCTTAAAAATTCGATTTGGCTGCTTTTTAAAAAAAAAATGGCTTCATGATTTACTTTGTCACAAAGCACATTTCTTTGTATCACATTTTTCATCCCATAAGACAAAGTGAAGGAAAAATGTCTGCGTCTTATGAGGTGAATACTAATGAGCGCTTCTATTATGGAAGCGCTCATTAGTACCGGAGGACCGGGAATCAGTGAAGGCTCTGTACTCACCGCTTACTGGTCCTCAGCTGTCAGCTGTGCAGTGGCTGCGCACAGCTTGAGGGTGCTCTGTAACCTCACGCTGTGTGCGCCAGTTCACAGCACAGCTGACATCAGGAGGAAGAACATCGCGGGCGGTGAGGAGCATCGGTGTACAGGAGCAGGAGAGGTAAATGTTTTTTTTAATTTTGTGATCTGAGGCTAAGAGCTGCTGAATTATGACTGGAGGCTGCTTAATTATGGCTGGGGCTGATTATATGACTGGGGGCTGATTATATGACTGGGGGCTGATCACATATGCCTGAGGGCTGATCACATATGGCTGGAGACTGATATGAGGCATGGAGGACTGATATGGGGCATGAGGGTCTCATCTGAGGTCTAATTGGGGGTCTTATTTATATTGGGCTCTGATCTGAGGTCTGATTGGGGTTATTCACATTGGTGTCTGAGCTGAGGTCTGATCTGAGGTCTTATTAACATTGGGGATCTGTGTGGGCCTGTGAGCTGAGGTCTGATTAATATTGGGGGTCTGATTGCTGATCTGATCTCAGGTCTAATGAAAAATATTCTTTTCTTCCTCCTCTAAAACCTAGGTGTGTCTTATGGGCCAGTCAGTGCGTCTCATAGGGCGAAAAATATGGTAAGTAGTGGGTGCAATGACGGGGAACGGAGAGGTTGATCAGTTAAAAAAAATTTTTAATAGTACTTACCTTGTCCATTTGAGGGCAAAGTGTCGCCGTGGCCATCTTGCTTGAAGATCCAGCATGAAATCTTGCACGGTGCGAGATGACATCATTCGTCACCGTGCAATAGATTTCACACAGGATCTTCAATCAAGATGGCCGCAGCGGTCTCTTCACACGCAAATGGATGAGGCAAGTTTTTGTGGGGTTTTTTGCGCAATTTCAGGGAAAAATGACTCGTTATCATGAAGCACGAGGAAATTCGGCTTTGCATATTGCAAATTTGGATCGATGTCCACTTCAGATACTTCAATTCGCTGTACACTACTTAGAATACACCATCAATATCAAGTCAGTGAGGGTACAACACCTGGCATCCCTAGTAATAAGCTGCTAGCAGGAGCCGTGGCCTCTGGAACTAACAAAGTGTACAGAGCTGGAAGCATGGATGCAGGAAGCTCTGTAGCCTGTGTTATGGCCATGCCTGGTTCTTGCAGCTCAGCCCTCCATACACAAGAATGGTAGCTGAGCTGCAGTAACCTGGCACAGCCACGACACAGTGTACAGAAATTCCATGCTTCCAGCTCAGTACACTGTGCATTGTTGCATTTATTAATATATTATTATACTAAGCAGCATTTTTGAGGGTTAGAGACTACTTTTGGCCCTGAAATTAAAAAAGTGCAAATATGAGCAAGAATTGGAGGCCAAAATGGAAAAATCATTAGCATAAAGCATAAAGAATATATGATGGTCCATAATGTCACATTTAGAAAAATTGATGAGCTTATAGTATGGCTATGTATTTTTAAAGTTTTATATGGGGAACAGTTGGATGTTCCATAAGATGCCATATTAGAAATGTATTTTATTATTGCTTCTAGAGGAGAATTCCTCCGTAATATTCTGCTATAGGCCACCAATACAAGCTCCATGGACATGGCTGTGATAATTCAGAACACATCCTGGATTTTGAACTGGACAGACTTTTCTGATAAAAGATGAGAGATCAATCCCATGTGTACACAACTGGCAGCATAACCCTTTAATATTACAAATCAAATTTTTTTACCTGAACGCCATGAAAAAAATTGTCATAAGTTTTTTTTTACTTTGTCACAAATGTTTTTACCTGTACGTCCATCACGTTGGAAATCTACGTGATACCATTCTCCGTCATTTACTTTTTTCTGAAGTGCTTTTATTTTTATGGTTCCTGATCCCATGTCGAGAAGCAGATATAGATGGCCATCAAGCATTTCTATAGCAAAGAAGTCAACTTTGATCATCTGAGGATTCTTTGCATCTTTTTGGTGACGAGGTTTACCATGACTAAACAGTATGAGTCCATTGGGTTCTGTTGTGCGGAAGTCAAATGATATTGAACCAGTCTTCTTTGCGTTCCATTTAGGTAAAGAAATAAATGACTCAGGTGTCTCAAAAGTGATTGGGTCCAGTGTGGCAACATTCTCACATTTGAAGGCGACAACACCATGAACTTTCATTTTGACATCTCCTTGCTTGGCAAGACGTGACAATTCCAGCCTCACATCGTTATTTTTGTATACAACCTGAAAAATACAAGTGCGTACACATTTGTAGACAACTGCTTACTGTACTTTTATTTACATTAATTCCATTAAAAAAAGTAGTAGACTGTATCTTGCAACATGTTTAATGAGGGACAGAAAATACCGGACTCTAGTTATGATGTGGTTATTATGGATCTCTTTGTAGGACAACTCAATTTCTTAATAGAATTACATTTTCTGACGACCCTAAAAAGGGTTTTCTCATCTCAATTTTTTGTGGTACATCACTAGGATATGCCACCAATGTTTCATAGGTGTAGGGATCCATTCCTATTTCTAGAACAGGACCTGAAAACGAAGGAGAGTGTGGAGTGCATATGCTGTGTGCTCTACGTTCACTTCTGTGGCAGTTCCAAAAATAGCCAAGCAAACGTGACCAGCTATTTTTGGAAGCCCCTTAGCAGTGAATGGAGATCACACTGTACTTGAAATGGTCACCTCCCCATTCAATGCTATGGGAGTGCTCGGCTATTTTCAGAACTCGCATAGCGATGAATGGAGGGTGGCCGCTCTTGCAGAGGGCATTCTTCTTCACTTTAGGGGCCCCATTCTAGAGTTAGGAATGGTTACCAGAGGTATCCACACCTATAAGACATTGGTGACGTATCCTAGCGATATGCCACCAATGTCTGAGGTGACAGAACCCCTCATAATATTGAGTTGATAACAAAATGTATTCAATTATAAAATACAGCTTTAATGTTTGATATATCACTAACCACGAGTGGATAAAGGTCTGTGGATGCCCCTGGGCAAAAAGTTGTTTTGGATGAGATATGTGTGAACGTGATAAAATTACTAAATATAACATGGCTACAGAAAGTAGTATAATTACAACAATCATTCATGACTACCACAAAATACAGACTATAAGTATCATACAGTGTTTAAATAATGACACCATACAGTGCCAAAAAATGATACCATAGAGTGCTCAAACAAAATTTCCACTCGGTCAAATAATCTTGGCAAGGGTATTAGAGGTTCCCGATGGTCAAGGTTATAGATCAGCGAATTTCATGTTATGAAATTTGTTCAAGCTTCATTTGGTGGTAAAAGCAGAATTGCGTTATGGATTCCGTTACAACGTACCATAACGGAATGCCTTTAGTGGCATTCCATTATTCATTCCGTCATAATAAAAGTCTATGGCCTTCCTAACGGACAAATCTGTTTTGCAGCCCATAGACTTCTATTATGATGGAATGAATAACGGAATGCCTCTAAAGGTATTTGATTATGCATTCCATCATAGAATTGCATTATGATCCGTGGTAATGGAATCCATAACGCAATTCTGCTTTTACCACTAAACGAAGCATGAACGAATTTCAAAATATGAAATTTGCTTATCTCTAGTCAAGGTCTAAGGATATTGTTCCTTGTTGCTCTATTAATAATACAGCAGTTTTGAACTGTACACATGATCTACTAAGCCCCTTAGTATGTCTTTGGAAAGTGTGAGGAAACAGGGAGAACATACAAATTCCATACAGAAGTTGTCCTTGGTTGGATTTGAACAACAGCATTGCAAGGCACCAGCGCTAACCACTGTGCTGCCTAGTCTGCCTCTCAGTTTACCTTCCCTATGATAAATAGGTGCTCATGTTCACGTAAGGTCCTATTTCACAGAATGTGTTTGGTGTATGGGCACCAAGAGCATACCCACATCTAAGGCTACTTTCACACTCGTGTTTAGTGCGGATCCATCATGGATCTGCACAGACGGATCCGTTCAAATAATACAACCGCATGCATCCGTTCAGAACGGATCTGTTTGTATTATCTTTAACATAGCCAGGACGGATCCGTGGCCTTTTCCTTTTACCAAGTTTTTACATTTCTATTCAAACAGAATGGCCTTTCCATGGTTTATCATAATACAGTTCCACGATATTAGCTCTTCATACATACACATGCAATACACAATAATAACCAACATAATGAAATTCAGTGGAAACCACCATAAAACTCTAAACCTAGTCAACACAACCTGTTTGCCAAAGATCTAAAGATGATAGAATGATACAAATGTCTAATGTCTTAGGTCACAACCAAAGCAAGTGTATACAGTACGTATGAACGTTTAACACAGATGATTATGTATGATGCAACTTGTATGTTTTACTGCACAAGATACCAAGTAAATAGTTGATTAACTCATTTTCTGTAATTCCCCAGTCCCCATTCTGTACTATGCATAAACCATAAGGAGGTGGAGTAGGCACATTGTTTTATGTAACAAAGTGTTTTATTTTACAGCACACATGAGCTTTCAATAGGAACATGAATAATTCATCTTTATAGTAGGATTATGGCGTTACTTCCAGGGATGCTGTACAGCTGGGGTTGTCTGCCTTTGCACGCCACATCCAGGATTAGAACACTACAGCCATGTGCAGCACTGGTTCTACTCTATACATCATCATAATCAGCATGAAAAACAGAATAGACGCACTGTTATGTATTGTAATACTCAATTAGTCTACAGTACTATCACACGGTCAATATTTGGTCAGTATTTTGCATTAGTATTTGCAATGGTGGATTTACATGGGGCAATTGTTGGCCCGATTATCCGGAACAAGCATTAACATGGTTGTTCCCGATAATCAGCCTCTCTTAAGGTGCCACAGATCCCCCTTTGGATGAGCAAAGTGCTCGTTCCTTGGGTGAGATGATCATTCATGCAGACTCCTCAATCATCATTTCTCGGCAGCAGATCGTACTGTGTAAACAGCAATCTGATGTCCAGAAGCAATGAATTTGTATGAGGATGAGCAATGGCATCTCCTTCATACAGAGGAGGAGATTGCTGTATGTAAATGCAGCCCTCTTCTCCACCGATGAGCAGTCAGCTATCAGGAAGGAACAGTCCTTCATGGTAATTGCTTGCTCAATCGGAACGTATACATACACCTTAAACCATACTCAGGAGTGGGTCCCCAGCTCAGAAGAGATGCAAATCTTTCCATTTTTCCCTGTATAGTTTCCATTCTTGGTTTTGACTTGCAAATGCTACTGCAAAATACTGACCATGGGAAAGGTCCCATACCTGCAAACTTACTCAGCGAAGTTTGGAACATCCATAGTAGTAAATAGAAAGAATGAATGACCACCTCTTCATTCTTGGTGGCCCTGTTTCCGAGATAGGTGTAGTTCCCAGAGATGAGACCTGCACCTATATATCCTGCAGATATACCATTAATATCAGGGAATATATGGACATGCCAAAGGGAATAATTATTTAAGTAACATTTTTATCAATGTAATATATGTATTTATATTCCTTTTGGCAGTTCCTACTTTTACTTCAGTAAGTTAAGAGCGAAAAAAATGATTACCTTAAAATCACCAATGAGCTGCTCTTCAGTGATCTTTTGCGTTATATTACCATAGTTTGGCTGTACTGTGTTCTTTGCTACGTGGTTGACATGGCAAAAACTGTACGGGTTTGTACCTCGAGTCACCATGGTTCTGCAGCTAGCACCAAAACCACTGCAATTTGCAGTAAGCTGGTTCTTGGCACAAAGCAAGAATCACAGCACAGCTCCACCTTGGGAATACACCCATATTGTGCATTCCTTATTGTTACTTTAAATGGTGATCTCTGCTCTTTCTGTGCTTTGGTGTCCAGTGGGTGTACCAAACCATTGATTAGTATTCCCTGTATGAATGTACATACAGGGATAGGTGTCAATTTCTGATAAGGACCTCCCATTGGACTCCTAAGCATGGAAAGAAATGAATAAAAAACAAGTTACACAATCCCCCCCCCCCCCATAAAGCTATATACCAATCTGCTCAGCCCCTCCTGCTCTATAACCTGCTGACTGTACAAGGTGATAGGTTCCCTATAAGAGCATAAAGGTGTTTTTGTTTGTGAATAATGACTGCATGGCTTATTAACACCTTAATAGGGGTTTATATGTTAATCATGTTATTTATATGTTCAAGTGTTAATGAGCTGAGCCATTATTAGGACAAAAATAAACCACAAGAATTCAAATTTAGGGATGAGCGAACCTGAACTGCAAAGTTCGGGTTCGTACCGAACTTTGCGAGTTTGGGTACCTGGACCCGAACCCGGCCTTTTTTTTTTTACTGAAGTCTGGGTTTGGGTTCGGTGTTAGGGCAATTTATGAATTACTTTATTATTTTCCGTTATAACATGTAACGTTATAACCTAATATTTAAGATGGAATGCAAAAAAGGACACCTTTAGAGGAATTCCATTTTGCATTCTGTGATAATAGAAGTCTATGGGAGTATAACAGATTAGTTATGCTGCTCATAGACTTCTATTATGTCTTCTGTTTTGCATTCTTCATAATAGAAGTCTATAGGCAGCATAATGGATCCGTCCTAGTTTCCGTTATGCAGGACAGGACTCCTGCATAACGGAAACCAGGACGAATCTGTTATGCTCCCATAGACTTCTATTATCACAGAATGCAAAGTGGAATGCCTCTAAAGGTGTCCCTATTGCATTCCATCTTAAAGTATTATGTTATTTTCCGATATAACCATGTTATAACGAAAAATAATAAAGTGACGTTCGGATCCCCTTTGACTTCAATGGAGTTCGAGTTTGGGTCAAGTTCGGGTCCCGAACTCCGAACTTTGACCTTAAGTTCGGCCGAACCCGGCAAACCCGAATTTCCACAGGTTCGCTCATCACTAGTAAATCCAAAGCAGCTTGAGTACATTATAAAGGGTAAGAGCAATAAGTAAAAACTGTAAATATATTTATAAAGTTGCTTAATACTGTATAATCCTGATGAGACTCAAATATAAATTTTCAGCTTAAATGTCCTTTTGACTATTAGAATCTTAATAGTTTTTTTTAAAATAAAACACTTATTCCCCAATGATGGTCTATCGAAACTTAATTTAGAGGTGCAATGAAACCTTCATCAGAATTGCTAAACAGGCAGAATAAGCTCTTCCCAACCCTTCAAAGCCCATGAAAATAGAAAAGACGGAACAAGAAAATGTGTTTGGTCACTTCTCTCATCTTTATATAAGCTTTTTTTTTTTTTTTTTGAAAGCCACCCAAAAAAGTGCAAAGCACTACTCAAAAAGAGGCATAAGGATGTTGTTTATTGCATATTCATAAACCTATTCGCATCCCTTTGAGACAGAAGGCCCTGCAAGGGTCAGGGAATGGTAGCCATCCTTCTCTGAAGCTCAAGAAGAGCCCAGTTGTGCTTCAGCTTCCACCTAAGCTGTAACCCCAAGTGTCCGCAAAAAGCCCAGGTCAAGGTCTGAATCTCCCAGAAGAGAGAGCCAAGGGGTTGCAGGGTAGTGAGGAACCTGATGGCCACACACAACTCCACTAGACCTCCAGGAGGGAAAAGCCATAAGAACGTTGCATCCTCTATGGGCCTGGAGACAAACAAGTGAACACACATTGAACCTAAAAAATGAATAACAATGAATATATGATAGTTATGGTTGTAATTATAAAAATTCCTTAAGTTAAGCCTTAAGAGGGCACAGGCAACTGGAGTGTGCTCAAATATGAGAAAGTGAAGCTTCTTGGCACATGATAATGCTATTTATTGGCACTTCGGGAGGCTTTTTAATCAATGCAACTGTATCCTATAGTTTATCACTATTAAGGCATCGGCATTGTAATGCACCACATGAGATGCATTTGTCCTGGAGATAGATTCCCTTTAAAGAGAACCTGTCAGCAGGATCGGCCCTAATAAACCAGGCATAGTGCATAGGGTTTATCTTGCTGTTTATAACAATTCTTGTCCAGTGAAAATCGGTTGTGGCTTCAGTGCACAAATTACCAAGAATAAGACAGGTATAATTTTAACAAGCAGGATCAACCCTTCTCAGACAGTATGCCTGGTTTAATAGAGTTGATCCTGCTGGTATAGCCTCTATCAGTAAAAGAAGACAGCAACAGGTTTATACCCATGAGCATTGGATGCTTATTGGAATAAACATATATTAATAGAATCTGTCTTGATCAGCTGAACAGTAGGGGTTTCTCTTCTCCAACCCCCAGATATAATCAACCGGGGAAGCAGTTTTAGTTGTCTCTTGTAGTGACCTCTGCTGGGAGCATGTGGGATTACTGACCTACTATTCAAGTAAATAGCCAAAAATGCAATGCTTGGATTTGTCGGGTCTTCTAGACTGGCTGTCCTCGTATGGATGTGATTGAGATTGAAATGGGTCCTCTATCATAAGAGTTGTCTTAGGACTAACCTATAATACTAGTTACTATAAACAAAGCTATATATATATATATATATATATATATATATATAATTTAGAGAGGAAGAGCAAAATGAATGGCAGTGTGTTCTATTATGCATAGCAATTCTTCAGTCCCTCATATACATATATATGTGATGTTCATTTGCCTCAAATACATATGCAATTTGTATAAAAAATGCACAGCGCTGAACCAATGTTAATTTAAATTTCATTTGGGTAATCTCTTCAGCTATCATCCTCAAATTAAATTTTGAGGGAACTTGATTGCTTAAAAGCCTTTTGCACAGGACCATTTGGCTGATATATGATATTAGGCTCCCTGCATCTCAAAGCTTTTTATGAAACTGTAGTTAAGTGTTTAACTTCTGCTTGCTAACCGTCACAAGGTCAAAGTCACAATAGTTCTACCCGGTGCAGATCCTCTAAGTAGCACAGTCTCACAGAAAGGGAACATTAATATCTTTATCAATTGGGAACAGTACAGAGGATGAAATTATCTAAAGAGGTGGAAGTCAATTTCTTATTGAGAGGATTTTGACTGAATTGAAAACAGTTTTGTCATTTCTCCCGGTTTAAGTATTCCTAAGTATCTTCAGAAGAAACAGTAACATTATGTTCTTATCTCTGAGACGCATAACACTGTCGGCGTCCGTGGTGCTAATCTTCGATATGGTGCTTTGTAATTAACCGCGAGAGCTGATCTGTTTTCAAACATCATTCACAGAATCTACAGCCGCAATTCATGAATTCCATGTCCAGTTCTTCAAAGGTTACTCATTATACGTTATGGTATACATTTATAGGATTGGAAACACTTGACTGTACTCCTCCAGAAGCAACATCACACCTGTCCACAAGTTGTGACCTAGATTGATGAATGGGGCTTATTTGTAATTAGGGTTGAGCGAACCCGAACTGCAAAGTTCAGGTTCGTACCAAACTTTGTGAGTTCAGGTGCCCAGACCCCAACACAGACTTTTTCACTGAAGTTCGGGTTCAGGTTCGGTGTTCGGGTGATTTTTATTATTTTACATTATAACATGGTTATTAGTGTTGATTGAGCACCAAAGTACTCATGTGCTGTACCGAGCATCCGAGCACAATGGAAGTCAATGGGAGAACCCCAGGCACCCCCTGCTCAGAAGAGAAGAGGGTGTCTGGTTCACAAAAAAGGTTAGAAATTGATGGAAACCCCATCAAAATGGTTTGGAAACAGCATTAAGAGGATAGCTGGATGCATCTTGGACTCCTATTATCTATTCTACAACATACAATAGACAATCATACAAAGGCTATATGCCAAAAGCCAGATATTGTGCAAGTCATTAATCTACCCATGAGACAGATAACAGGCTTAGTCAGCATACCTTACAATGGCAGCCTTGTGCACTATGAGACATTCCAAACTAGCTCTCATCTGACTGAGAGCCAGTAAGCCTCAAAGTTACTTCAGATCTGTTGGATGGCTTGGGTGGACCTGCACACCTAGATCAATATCATTAGGATGACAAAAAGTTTTCTGATTGTCCTAACATAATATTCAATAACCTTTCTATACAGTTTTGTCATGTAAAAACTAATTTGCATAAACATGGGCATATGGGAAAGACATGCAAATGAGCAGAATCTGGCTTGTTTTTCAGCTGAAAAAACATTTGCATGGAGAATTCGTGATCTACACTACTAATGAACAGCGCCATCTATTGATTTCATAGTCTCATGACAAGACTATTAGACTATGAGTCTTATGACAAGACTTAGTGTAGCCTTTTACATGGAAAATTCACGATTAGAATATTTGCAATCTACACTACTTCATGAACAGCGCCATCTATTGGATTCATAGTTTTGTCATAAGACTTATAGATGGAGCTGTTCATGAGTTGTGTAGATCGCTAATTTTTATCTTAAATTTTACATGCAAAAGGCTACATTAATAGTCTTGTCATAAGACTCATAGTCTAATAGTCTTGTCATAAGACTATGAAACCAATAGATGGCGCTGTTCATGAGTAGTGCTGAAGGCACACGGGCGGCTTTAGTTTTTTGGGGATCCGCAAAAAAACTGAAAGATCGTGTTCATGAGGCCTAACACATATTGTAAGGCTGTTACCAGCCTGCATTTGTGGGAGGGGCGTCTGGCTATTTAGTCACCTTCCCTCCGTTCAGCCAGGCGCCCGAGCCTCACGCATTCCGTGGTATCGCGCTCCTTCCTCTCTGTTTCGTGACCTCCTTCCGGTTCCAGCATACAGGCACCGCCGGCATCCTCTCCATCGCCCTCCTCTCCAGGTAATCGAGGTGCAGTTCGCGCCGCACCAGCTGAGCCTCACGTCGGGGCTCGCCCCCCCTGGTGGTACTGGTCAGGTGCCGCTCTCCCCCTGCCTAGTTCCGATCACTGATTCCGGCTGCAGCGCCGGCAACCGGCGTCCTGGTTCACTATCTTGCCGGTCACGTGCCGCGCTACTGGGGGTACTAAGTAATTTTCACTTGGGCTGTCAGTTTTGTTACCTCTTTTCGCCACCCATGCACTCTCCTAAATTTTGTTTTTTTTCAGCAAGGGTTAGCACAAGTGATTCGGGCATTTCTGGCTATGTGATGCAGGCAGCGTTCTCATTCTGGGGGGGGGAGACGCAGTTTTCAACCATATGCCCTCTATTAGGCAGGGCACAAAAAAAAAAAAAAAAAAGACAGCAGAAGAAGGGAGCAAAAAAAAAAAAAAAGGAATCTTTATAAATGCCATTTATCAGGGGGGGGAACGTTTCCCTACAGTCAGTCCGTCCTCGTCACTGCCTCAGCATCACATTGCCAGAATTTGCGCCGTGAAGTTGGTGATACATTACTGTCCAATTCTACGGTTCTGCTACGTCACGTTGCTTCCGTCTCCGGATCCTTCCACTTTTCGGGGTCCGGTGGATCATCCGGGGTCTTCCCGTGCCTTGCGGTTTTCCCAGGGTGTCACGTCACTGGTTCCGCCCAGGTTGTCAATTGTCTGGATCGCCCAGGTTGTCAGTGTTCCTGGATCGCCCAGGTTGTCAATGTTCCTGGATCGCCCAGGTTGTCAGTGTTCCTGGATCGCCCAGGTTGTCAATGTTCCTGGATCGCCCAGGTTGTCAATGTTCCTGGATCGCCCAGGTTGTCAATGTTCCTGGATCGCCCAGGTTGTCAATGTTCCTGGATCGCCCAGGTTGTCAATGTTCCTGGATCGCCCAGGTTGTCAATGTTCCTGGATCGCCCAGGTTGTCAATGTTCCTGGATCGCCCAGGTTGTCAATGTTCCTGGATCGCCCAGGTTGTCAATGTTCCTGGATCGCCCAGGTTGTCAATGTTCCTGGATCGCCCAGGTTGTCAATTTTCCTGGATCGCCCAGGTTTTGTCTGCATTTTCTTAGGGTTTTACATCTATGCTGATGTCGGTTGTTTCTTCCTTTAGATTGGGCAGTTGTTATTTTTCCTTCCTCTCCTTCGTTTCATCTAGGAATTTCGAGGCAATTCCAGGTAAGTCGGCTCAGAGACGGTCACTGGGGTAAGGTTAACTCTCAGTTTGATACTCAAGTCCGTTCTTTTTATTAGTTTCCACTTAATCGATTGGGGTTTTTGGAAATCATCTTTCTAAATTCGTTCACATTTCTGTCAGGTAGGTTTTTCGTTGGTCACTTTCACACGCTTCAGTCTCTCACCTTCTTTCGGCCGCTACCACCGCTTCCGTCTGTGCTTCTTTTTCGTTTTGCCGGTAGACATAAGTTCCCCTTTTTTTCCCAGGTCATCATGTCTCACATGTCCGATATGGAGGACAACCTCTCCATGCCAGGATCATCCGTCTCGGGGCATTTTAGCAACACATCTCTAAGGAGTTGGACTGTGCCAAAGTTAATCGCCGAACTCAATCGCAGGGGGATTCGGCATCCCGCGACGGCCCGCAAGGCCGAATTATACCGGCTCCTGATGACCACTCCGGGTCCAACAGCTGAGCAGTCCAATAGCGACTCCATGCAGCTGGCTCTAGCCCAGATCCAGTCATCCATCACCGGACTCGTTAGCTCAGTCACGGACATTCAGAATAGGGTCGCGGTTTTAGAATCCAGGCCAGCAGCCTCACCGCAATCTCCAGGTTCGGCAGTCATTCCTGCCATTCCTCCGGACGTTGCAGGTAGGCCTTCTGCCACCCCCCAAATTGCTCCTTCCCACTTCGTTCCGGAGCATATTAAGAAGGATATCTTGGCAGGCAAGGACGTTAATTTAGCATCCATTTTGATTGCCTCCCAGGATATCTCCGAGAACCGGGTGATTAATTGCGGAGAGGTTTCCGTGGTGTTGAAGGCCAAGGATGCTCGGTTAAATAGGAAGCTGTCGGTTTCCGAGTTCGTCCTGGCCTTCAGCCTCTACAGGGATGTAATATGCTCCGCCCATCCCAATCGCAGGGAAGAATTAGATACTTACTTGTACCGGATTACGAATTTGGGGCACAAGTACGGCGGCTCGGCATTTTACGATTATCATCGTTCGTTTTCTGCCAAAGCCGCCGCAGCCCTGAATCAATTTCAGTTCATGTCCAACTGGGCAGACTTGGACATGGAGTTATTCTGCCGGCACTTCGCAGGTCTGAAGGCTCCCCTGTGTGCCATCTGCCAGTCCATATTTCATTCCACGGAATGGTGCCCTAATCCGGTGCAAGATCCTCAGTCAGCGCCCACTCCAGGTCCGTCCGGGTCCTCCAGGTCTTCCTCATCATTAGATAAATTGGGTAGGCCCATTGTGTACCTTAGTAGTAGCCAGGTGTGCAATAATTTTAATGCCAAGGGCTTTGCTTTCAATGCGTGCCGAGCACTGCACATCTGCTCCCTTTGTTTTCGGGCCCACCCTCGTCCTTCCTGTCCCAGGAAGTCAGCCAGGGACTCCTGACTAGCTGACCTCAACTTGGAGTTACTGGCTGCACTCCTGCAGGACCACCCAGATCGTTCCTTTGTCGCCTTCTTATTGGATGGGTGCAGAGAGGGGTTTCATACCGGCATTATCACGCCCCCTCAGGGCTGCTGGTTGGGCCCCAATCTGCTATCCGCCTCCAGTGACCCTGAGGCGGTGACCACTCTCATTCAGGCAGAGGTCGACAAAGGGTTCGTCATTGGTCCTTTCCTTCAGATCCCATTCCGGTCGTGGCGCATCAACCCTATCGGCCTGGTCACAAAGTCATCTTCAAATAAAAAACGTCTCATTTATGATCTCTCCGCGCCTCATATGTCCTCCATCCCCAGTCTTAATTCACTCATTCCGTCTGAGGAATATTCCATGCAATATTCCTCAATTGACGAGGCCATCCAGTACATTCTTCAAGCAGGTGTCGGGGCTTGGTTGGCCAAGGTAGATATTGCTGACGCTTTTAAGCTGCTTCCAATACACCCGCAGCTTTGGAAGTACTACGGCATCCAGTGGGCAGATAAATTTTATTTTGCCAACCGGCTTACTTTTGGCTCCAAGAGCAGCCCTTGGCTTTTTGAACAGCTTGCTAAAGCCCTGCACTGGATTCTCAACCATCACGGTGGCTTATCCATGGTCGTTCACTACTTGGACGATTTTCTCCTCATTGAAAGGCCCAGTCAGGTCCCTTCCATTCCCCATTCACTTCTGGATATTTTTTCCCGACTCCAGGTCCCCGTGGCCACGGCCAAGACTGAGGGTCCGGCCACTACAGTCACCTTCCTGGGCATTATTCTAGATACCGTTAGAATGGAAGCTAGCCTCCCCAGCGAGAAGTTGCTCAGGATCCGCTCAGCCATCTCCCGGGCAGTCCAGTCTCACTCGCTGACCAGGGCGGAGCTCCAATCCTTGCTGGGGATGCTTAATTTCGCCACCAGAATTATGCCTCAAGGCAGGGCCTTCCTTTCCAGGTTGCTATATCTCCTGCCCTCGGCCCCGGAACAAGATTCTGTCGTCCATTTGGACAGCTATGCCATTGCAGATCTCGACATGTGGAGCAGTTTTCTCGCTAACTGGAACGGCATTTCCTTGTTCGTTCCGCAGTGGGATTCCTCTTCCCCCATGGTTTTCTCCGACGCCGCCGGTTCCTCCGGGTTCGCTGCCATTTTCAGATCTCATTGGTTGGCTGCCGAATGGCCGCCAGAATTAGCCTCGGACTCTGCAGCTCTAAAATCTTCCCCCCTTTTGGAACTATATCCCATAGTGGCGGCTGCTCAGGCCTGGGGTCACCTCTGGTCTAACTCTTCCGTGACATTCGTTACGGATAGCCAGACCTTGGTGGACATCGTCAACAAGGGCAGAGCCCAGTCCCTCAGGATCATGGCGTTATTACGCAAGTTAGTGTGGTTATCCCTCCACCATAATTTTTACATGCGCTGCGTACACATCTTAGGCGAGCAGAATAGGGCTGCGGACGCGCTTTCCCGTGCTAACTTTCCAATTTTCTTTCAGGAAATACCCGACGCGGATCGGTCAGGCACCCCGGTGCCCCAATTCAGCACCCTCTTTCTGGTTTAGATTCGCTCTTAGAGGAGGCCAAGGGCCTGGTCGCCAAATCGTTGTCACGTAATACGGCGAGGAATTATCAGGCTGGCCTAAGGGCGTTTGATAAATTCTCTAGGAATCATCCGAGGGGTCAACACTCCGAGATCTCCTACATCATGGCCTTCCTGGCCTATTGTCACTCGCATCTCTCTCTGTCGTATGGTACCATCAGACTTTATTTGGCCGGACTTCAACATCACGCTATGCTGGCCAATCCTCGTCACAGGTCCTATTTTTCCATCCAAGCTATTAAAGCCACTCTTCAGGGCATTCAAAAGGAAGGGAAGGGATCCGTGAGCCATAGGCAGCCAGTATCCGGCCAGTTGTTCAGGGATCTCTCCTCGTCATTGGATGGTAATCCTTTTGGGCCCTCCACTAGCCTGATTCTGAAAGCGGCTATGTATCTCGCTTTTTATGGGTTCCTCCGGCCCGGAGAGGTTCTGGCTGGTCCAAATCGAAAAAAACATCCTCTGAAGCAACATCTGTCATGGGGCCAGGGCCATTACACTCTGCTTCTACCCTCCACCAAAACCAATCAGACGGGTCCTCCCTCTGAAATCAAGCTCTACCCGACCTTGAACAATTGGTGCCCAGTTCAAGTGCTGCATCAACTGACAGCACTCATCCAAGGTTCATTGCCCGACAGTCCACTCTTGCCGCATGCAGGCAAGCCTCTCAGCACCTCGCAATTCATCGCTTATATCCGTGCCCTCGCCCAGGGTTTAGGCTATGACCCCAAGGTAATTTCAGGGCACTCATTTCGTATAGGGGCAGCCTCCGCTGCTTCCCGTCATCAGGTGCCGGCTCATGTCATCCGGTCCATGGGGCGGTGGCGATCCTCCTGCTTTACCAGGTATATACCCAATCCTCAAACCGAGATATCTCATGCCTTTCGTTCTCTGGCTTTGTAATTTGTAAATAAAAGTGTTGTACCTACCTGTTGTTTTTTGCCCCCTTTTCCTCACTGGTGTACCCGCGCCCGTGGCTTCCGGCACAATTCAGCCACTATGTTCAGGGCAGGTTTCTCTGCGTACACCGACGTTGTCCTAGCCCTGACCATAAATTGTAAGGCTGTTACCAGCCTGCATTTGTGGGAGGGGCGTCTAGCTATTTAGTCACCTTCCCTCCGTTCAGCCAGGCGCCCGAGCCTCACGCCCCTCCCTCCCGCCCTTTTTCTCAGGCTTCCATCAGGTATGCCCCCTTTTCCTCACTGGTGTACCCGCGCCCGTGGCTTCTGGCACAATTCAGCCACTATGTTCAGGGCAGGTTTCTCTGCGTACGCCGATGTTGTCCTAGCCCTGACCATAAATGAAAATTACACCAAACAGAACTCTTTTGTGCACCACCATCCATCAATATTGTAGGCTAGGGATCAGCAACCTTCAGCAGTCCAGCCTCTGTGAAACTACAACTTCCAGCATTCACACTTATTCGGCTGTTCTAACTCCCCTAGATGTGAAAGGAGGATTATGGAAGTTGTAGTTTTAGAACAGCTGGAGTGTCCTGGAGGTTGCTGATCCCTGGCCATAAAAACTGATCAAGGGGGTCTGAAGTCCAGGTCCCCCACCAATCACCAGAGTGAAAGGAGCTCCACAGTCCTACAAGTCATGCACCCCGTTTTTTTGTTACATAGAGCAGGGATCAGAAACGTTCAGCACTCCAGCTGTGGTGAAACTACAACTTCCAGCATGCATACTTGCTTGGCTGTTTTTAGAACTCTCATAAAATGAATGAAGCATGCTGGAAGTAGTAGTTCCACAACAGCTGGAGTGCCGGAGGTTGACACTGACATTAGTGTTGAGCGAATCGAAGTTGACAAAGTAGACTTCAATCAGAATTTCTGGAAAAATCTGATTTGTCAAGAAGCCTAAATATCCTTGCGCTTCGTGGTAATGAATCCATTTTTCCTGAAATGGTGGTAAAAAACAAAAAATACATACTCACCTCATCCATTTGCAATTGCAAATTCAATAAACTATACTGTCAGTCTATAGCAGTCAAAATAAATTATAAGACCTCCTATATAAATAGGTAATCCACTGTCAGTTTACTGTTGCTGTGAGGGGAAGATTGTGTCCACAGTGTAAGCTTCATGATAATAGTATGTGTAGAATTGCAATAACACAATAACAGCTGTATTGGTCTCTTGATATGGCTATATTAAAGATGCCCACAGAAGAGCACTCGATTGACTAGTGGGATGTGTGATGCTTTAATTGAATCACTACAGGGGGTTCTAGTGGGAATGAATTGTTTAAAAAAGTAAAAGGGTCCAGCTTCTGATAAAACATTATCATCTATTTGATGCAGTAAAATCCATACAAAAGACAGGTGCAAAATCAACATGTTTCGGATCATGAGTAAGGATTGTTAACTTGAGATCCAAAATGCGTAAATTTTGCATCTGTCTTGTTTTGTATGGTACCACCAGTGATGGACGAACATCTGCCAAGACGGTTCGCGAATGCGATCGCGCGAACACGATCAAATGTTCGCGAACCACAAGTTCGCAGCGGGTCCCATTCATTTTAATGGCAGGTGAACCTGAAAAACTTTCAGCTCATATTTTCAGCCAATAAATAATTACTAGAAGTGCACAAATAGTCCCACAACATGGACAGTAACATACCAGATGTATTATTCGAATTTGCGTAAAAAAAATTTTTCAATGCAAAATATCGGCAATATAATTTTCGCGTACGCGCATGCGCAAATGCACTATACAGTCCCCAAATGCACTATAAAGAAAGCATATTGGTATATAACACCCCGCTTCAATCTGTTTTTTTGGGGGAAGACTGGTATATAACACCAGTAGAAATTATTTGTTCCGATAACGCTTGTCCTTCTATATACCTGCAGTATCGCAGGAGAACCGCACACAACTGCCGCACAATACAAATGCACTATAATATACTTTCTAACATAGAAAGTATATTATAACATTGTACAAGGAAGGCAATCCATTAGAATATACATAAAGATAAAACGGATCCGCAAAACTTGGACACCGGCAATGTGCTTTCCGCAATTTGCGGACGGCACATCGCCGGCACTATAATAGAAAATGCCTAATCTTGTCTGAAATTGCGTACAAGAATAGGACATGTTATAAATAAATAAAATTATTAAAGTTAAAGGGTTTCTACCACCAGAAATACCGATATGTAGCTGACTGACATTAGCGATGCGCTAATGTCAGCACTACATAACAGTATGTTTCTAACATTTGTCCCTGCAGCCGTTTTTGTAAAATAAGCACTTTTATAATATGCTAATGAGCCTCTAGGTGCTATGTGGGCGTAAAATCAGCACCTAGAGGCTCCGTCTATTCATGCTTTATCCCGCCCGGGTCCCCAGTTCTGCCCGCCCCGCTCCTCTTGATTGATGCCACGGTCCACCGCATCGTTGATGAAATCCCACGCCTGCATCATTCACTTATGTCTTCGGCGCAGGCGCAGTGAGTGAAGTCCGCTCTCCTGATGCCGGCTTCCTCACTGTGACGCAGTCGGCGCAGTGAAGAATCCGGCATCACTCACTGCGCCTGCGCCTAATATAAAAGGGAACGGCGCAGGATTTCATCTGCGACGCGGCGGACCGTGCCATCAAGGAGCGGGGCGGGCAGAACTGGGGACCTGGGCGGGATAATGCGTGAGTAGACAGAGCCTCTAGGTACTGATTTTACGCCCACATAGCACCTAGAGGCTCATTAGCATATTATAAAAGTGCTTATTTTACAAAAACGGCTGCAGGGACAAATGTTAGAAACATACTGTTATGTAGTGCTGACATTAGCGCATCGCTAATGTCAGTCAGCTACATATCGGTATTTCTGGTGGTAGAAACTCTTTAAGCAAAAAGCACAGATGTGGTAGGCAATAACAAGTGCTCGGCGGCACCAAATGAGAAACCATATGTCCTACCACAATCCGGGGGGTTCCAGTGCACATCCATGAATCCCGGAGGGAAAGCAAAAAAATATCTATCCCTGGGCTAGATGATGATGTGGTATTGATGGACAGGGTGGGCAAAGAACTGTCCCTGATATTGCCCTACAGGGGGGTGCTATTATGGCCCTGATAGCCTAACCACAGACCACCCGCCTTGATAAGAGCGACCCCGTCCAGAACCTTACCCTTTATAAAAATGGCCCTAGTAAGCCCCTAGCCCCTAGGCCCCTGACTTCTAGGTGATCACTATATAGATCTATGTGTTTTTGACTCATTATAAAAGTATATTATAAGTATATTACACCCCTCTGTGTATCACACCTATCGATAGCACACCTATACCAGTCCTTGAAAGGACTTTTGTGGCCCTATTAGCTAGCGTTTGGTGTCCCTAACAGTCTGTCCCTACTCCACACAGCAACCTCTCCCTACACTGGCAAAACACTGAATGTAAAATGGCGGCCAGATCAGGTTTATTTATAAGGTAGTGGGTATGTCCATGTGCTGAAATGTCTCAATTGGCTGTCCTGTACCACCTGATGGATGTGTCATGGGTCAAAGTTCTTCACAATGTAAAAGAATATGGCGGGCGCAAATATCTCCATATGTTCGGCGAATCGCGAACACGCAAAGTTCGCCGCGAAACGACCGCCGGGCGAACCGCAAGTCCATCTCTAATTGCCACATCGAATAAAGGATATTGTTTTGGCAGAAGCTGGACCCTTCTACTTTTTGCACAGTTTATGTTCTCCTGACCACCTCCGTGCCTCTGATACGATACGCAGGTGAGCGCTGCGATTTGACTTTCTATATCTATTGGGAATGAATGGCCTGACTGAGAGTTAAGCGAGACTGTTTGCTGTGCCAAAAATCTAAAGAGGAAGTTAAAGAGCCAGGATAGAAGGTAGAATACACGGAGTGACAAAAAATGTATTTAATAATATATAAAAAAATCCACTCAATTTTTTTTAGAAACAAAAATTATATATAGGTTAATATGTAATAAACATTCTTTTTTATGGATGTGCCTCTTTGAGTGCCATCAATCAACAAAAGTACATTAAAAGGGAGGGCCCCATAACAGTTGGATGCATACTGCACTGTCCACTACCAATCCTAAAACCACCACAACGCAATTCAAAAGTTCTTAATATGGTGGCTACACTGTCCTTAATACAAGATGGCTGATACAGGAAGGGACGCTCTTGTAGATAACTGCTCCACCCCCTAAACGGCTGAAACAGAAGGCATTTACCATGTGTTTAGCACAGTCCACTTCTTTATCCCCAAGCTTCATAATAATAACTAGTGATGAGCGGCAGGGGTCATATTCGAATTCGCGATATTTTGCGAATATTTTGTAGAATATTCATTGAAAATTCGCAAATTCGGCAAGGTAATGATTGTGTAATATGCGAATTTTCGGATTCAAATTTTTTTTTGCAAATTTTTCAACTTACAACTATTAGACAAAGAAGATTATAGCACTATATTAGCTAAATTGCTCTATATTCGATTTTTTTCGAATATTCGCTATATTGCTATAACTTAGTTTTTTCAATTATTCTTAATATTCTAAAACAAGAATATATAGCAATATAGCGAATATTCGAAAAAAACTAATATAGAGCAAAATTCGCAAACACTACTACTCCTAAAGTCAAGTATATTGCAGCCTTCTTATTGGCCCACAAGCTAGAAGCAGGGAGGGATCATGTGTACTGATTAAAAAATAAAAATCTAATAAAAAATAAAAAAAGGGGAAAATTTGAATATTCGAAATTACGAATATATATAACTATATTCAAAATATTCGCAAATTTTTGAAGTACCTATATTCGCGATAAAAATTCTAAATTCAAATATTCATGATCGAAACTAATAATAACCTGAACCATGCAGCATCAATTTTTTCATTGACTTTGTACCCTTCCCTCCTTCACCTCTAAGCCCCCTTAATAATACCATAGTTCATGTGCATTGACCCAGATCACTGCTAAAAGAGGTAATGCTTTGTGTTATGCTTTGTCGGTAGAGCTGTCTATAAGTGGCACAGCTTAGTTATTGTGCCCTACTCAGAAGAGGGAGGCTTGTCTGCGAAATTTTGGTTGCGTCATCCAGTGATTCTGGCCTAAGCAGAGTGGAGTGAGCGGAGCTGTCCACAGCCTGTGCAGTGTCAGGCCTGCTCCAAAGGTTCTACCAAACTCCTGGAAAGGAGGAAATATATCCACAGACTGTCTAGGATCACAAGGTACTGTACGTGTTAGCAAAGGTATGCTCGTTTATGGCAAGAGACTTTGCTGTTTGCGGAGAGGGTATGTGCGGAGAGCACCCACTGCTTATAACGGATTGGCCTTCCATTTGAGAGGTTGCACCCCACTGTGGTAACTGCCGTACTGACTATGAGAGTCTTTCATGCTTGTGGTCGATTTGGAAAGATTTCAAAGTTTATAGAAAGAGTTCACGGATTACTACTACCATCATTGTTGCTCCCCATACACAGTTTTTGGGAGAAGGCTATACTGTGGTATACTTTGGAATTGTGCCTGTCGCTGTTGTTTGTACTGTAGCTCTCATCATCCACAATAAAGAAACTGTTATATGTTTCAACTAAACTGCATCTGTTTATCGACTCCACTATATGCCGCACACTGCATCAGTCCTCCTGCCTTCCACCCTGCCAAACATTCACCATCAGGGGCATCTCAACTACCCCCAGGCAGGCGCCAGATACCAGGGTGTGCCACCAGGGAAGAAAGGGTGCACTCGTCATTCACGGCACGGACTCAGTTTAATCGAATCGTTTAACCCAGATGAAAGTACACATGTTAGCTGTTGTAGCTTTAAAGGGAATGTGCCATCAGAACATGACCTGCTGTTTAAATCATACTTTGAAATAGTTTTTGACGATATTTTTTAATTTTCCATCTCACTTTTTAAAAATAAAAAATCCTGCAATTTTTGCATTGGCTACTATATCTAATAATTGGCGCCACTTCTTGGTTTGTACAGATTACTTTACTGCAGTTAACTCATTCTAATCCTAATTCTGCCTGTAATGATATAATCTATGTGTTTAGATAAGACAGGATCCACCATTCACAATAGGTGATTGTCAGAGCTGATCTATTCTTTTCTTGTACAATGACCTCGGCAAAGGTCACAGAGCATGCCCAGAAAACTCTCCCATAGAAGCCAGTGAGGTCCCCTTCTGTCCGTTGTGTATTTGGACCATAGGGCTGCAGTATAGCAATTTTCTTAATGCTCTGTAAAAGCTGTTAAGAACAGCTCAGGCAAGATGGCCGCCCTCATAATCATGTTCAGGAAATAAAAAAATAAAAAAATCTACAATCAGAAAATAAAAACAGATTAGATAAACATTAGATGTGTTACTATCTGATTTAACTGGCAGATTGCATTTTTGGTGACACATTTCCTTTAATTTGTTCATTAAAGCCTAATGCAATGCTGTTGTGGAGATATCACACTGCTAATATGTACTGTTGCTCTAGGCTATATTCACATGTGTTAGTTTTGAACAGTTTTTATTTTCAGGTTTTTTGTTGTTGAAGCCAAAACCAACGGTGGATTAAAAAAAGAGGATATGCTGTGTCTGTCCTTTATATATTCTCTCCTTGACACAACTTGATTCAAACATACACATGTGAACATAGCTTTAAAGGAAATGTGGCACCAAATTATTTTCTGCCGGTTTAAACCCCATAGTAACACATCTCCTTTTTTTTCTTTTTTATCTCATTGGTGTCCATCATGTAAAGAATCTGGTTTTGCATATTGTTTTATGTTCAAACAAAATTGAGATGTAGATATGAACAAAGCCTTAGCCTTAGTGCAGTATTGGAGCCTATAGGCGCATATTGTGTGGAAATATGGACTTCACTCATCCAGTAGGCAACATTAAATACCTTCTGCAGCCTTGTCTTTTGTCCTTTCCTTG
This sequence comes from Bufo bufo, assembly GCF_905171765.1. Classification (NCBI taxonomy): domain Eukaryota; kingdom Metazoa; phylum Chordata; class Amphibia; order Anura; family Bufonidae; genus Bufo; species Bufo bufo. The sequence continues at coordinate 560,242,110 of NC_053392.1, read as the reverse complement.
GTGTATCCCACTCATTCCCACATCAAGCATATAATTAACATATACTGAATTTTTGCCCTATAAGACGCACCTAGGTTTTTAAGGAGGAAAATAATAAAAAAACATATTTTGAACCAAAAGGTGTGCTTTTGGTGGGTTTTGAACTAATGGTGGTCTGTGGATGACACTATTATGGGGGATCTGTGGATGGCACTGTTATGGGGGCATCTGTGGATGGCACAGTTATGGGGGCATCTGTGGATGGCACTGTTATGGGGGATCATTGTGGGGGCATCTGTGGATTGCACTGTTATGGGGGCATCTGTGGATGACACATATATAGCATCTTATCTAATGTGTCATCCACAGATCCCCATAACAGTGTCCCTGTGTAGTGAATGGGTGTCGGCATATGGTTCTGTAATAGCAGCGGTGCCCCGGTGCAGTCACTGTATTCTACTACACTGGGCCCCGGTCACTGTAGTATAATCATATGTAACTTGTGGGTATTGTTAAAGTATTCAAATCATCTTAAATCCAGCGCTGTACTACTTACTACTAACATCTTGGCAGTCAGGAGGCCGGACGCCGCCTGCTTCATTTATAAAGTGGGTGGAGCAGGCGCGTGATGTAGTAAGCTACTCTGCGAGCGCCCGCCCCGGCCTCCTGACTGCCAAGCAGTTAGTAGTAAGTAGTACAGCGCTGGATTTAAGATGATTTGAATACTTTAACAATACCCACAGATATGATTAGATATGATTATACTACTGTGAGCGGGGCCCGTGTAGTAGAATACAGTAACTGCACCGGGCCCCGCTGCAATTACAGAACCAGATGCCGGCCCCCAGCCCCTCCTCCCTCTCAGCCGATACACCCGACGGTCGTAGCATTCGCCCCATACGACACACTGCTATTTTCCCCCCACTTTTGGGGGGGGGGGAGTGCGTCTTATAGGGCAAAAAATACGGTACATACAAAAATATAAACTGTTTAGATAAATTATATGTAAATTATCCCTGCATATAGGCACATGAGTAACTCGTCTACTAAGTAAATCTTGCCTTGGATATCTGGATAGCTTGAAGACAAACTCTTTGGGCAAAGTAATTAGTGTCAGTATTGGTTGTCTCTGAGATTCATAGGTCCTGATTTATAATGTCTTCACTCCAGAATTCTGGATTCAAAAAGTAGCAAAATGAGGCTTTCACAACTTTTTTGTGCTCTATTGCAAAAAAAGTTGTGACTTTTTGCATTCTTACACCACTAACCGTAGTTTTAAAATATGGGTGGAAAAGTGGGCATGGTTAAGTCCTAATCTGATTCCAGTAGGTGGGTAAACTTTCACAGTCGTTACCTCTGGCTGTGACCTTCTGTCTATGCTCTCGCTGCAGCTCCGTTCCTGTGTGTTGTTTGTGGTTCTTTATGTGTTAACTCCCCTGTGTGCCTATTAGGAGTTAATCCTCTCTGTCTGCTCCATGGGTGTGGCCTCTCTGCTGCACTCACGGAATCTGTATATAAGGCTGATTTTCCCTTAGTTCTGGGTCAGCTCTTCTTGTATGTGTTTGTCCTGTCCGTCTCTTGGTTTGTATTTAGTCTCCCATGCTGCTGACCCATGGCATCCGTGTCTGTCTGTGTTCTGTGAGTTCGCCTTCTTGTTCATTGTCGTCCTTTCTCCTGTGTTTCTGTTATCACTGTTGCCAGTTATGTTTGAGTTCCCCTGTGTTTATTATAATGTCTTTATGCCTCTGCTCTTATTTGTCTAGCCTATCTTGTATCGTGCCTGTCTTCCCCTATTTCATATTCTGTCTCTGCTTTAGGGGATATTCTGTTCAGCAAGCCCTTGCGGCACCTTTCTTTGCAGCAGAGTGCCATGAGCAAGGCCATGCAATTTACTTCTGGTGGAGCAAGTTCTTCTCTGCTCATTGCCACTCCTGGTTCCTTGCGATGTACTCCTGCTTGTGTTATTAGTTGCCTTGTTTGTATGTGCCTGTCTATGTTATGTCTGCCTATGTGCCGTCGGTACCTTCTGGTACCTGTTGTCCGTTCGTTCTTGATGTGACTGTCTAGTTCACGCTCTGGAGTGGACCCTGGCAACTTCCTGCTGCAAAGTCTAACCCTACCATCTGGGGCCCTAGTGAATACCAGGAGTTGCTTAGTCACGCCTCTCTGGAGTATTACTAGACAGTGGCGCGGTGGGGGTTTTCTTCCACTGTGCTGACGGTACATAGAGCTCATGTTTTGTCTGTGCTGCCTTCCCTGACTCTCAGACAATGGTTTTTGTTTGAGCAATAAACTCTTGTGTGTCTGTACCTGATTTCCATTTGTTTATTGATTGACTGCGCAGAGGTTTTTCGCTGGATCTCTAACTCGTGACATAAACTAGGAAGACTGGACCAGCTTTCGAAGACAAGCGCATTAGGTTTAAAGATTAGACAAATTTATCAAACAAATGCAACATTTGATAAATGTAATATAAAGTGTGCCAATATAGACTCTGACAAAACTGACTTCAAATATTTCCTTTATGATAAACTCCCTCCATAGTATCTGGGAGACAAAGATAACAGAAACATTTTTGAAAGAAAAAAAAGAAGTAAAATAATTCATGCAAGAGGACAACTCTTAAAAGTCTAGGTACATTTTTATCCTGTGCCCAAGACCTGATCCTTTGAAGGTTTGCACCATAGAGTCTACAAGAATGAGAATACATTTCTGCAGACATACCAGATGTCATTTAAACAACATTCCATATATATCAGATTTGCATTCCATCCCCCATAGGTAGTAACATAGGAAAAAAAAATACAAAAACTAGGTTTCTTAAAAGGAAACAATAGTGCATCAATCTTTAACCCCTTCCCGACATATGACGTAATAGTACATCATGGCGGCAAGTGACTTGCCGCATTTTTATGTACTATTATGTAATGGTGATTGGGCGGGCACCAGAGCCTTGCGCGCCCAATCACTGCAGGGGCCCAGCAGTCCCTGATAGCTGGGCCCCTGCTGTATCTGCCGGCATTGCTCTAAAAGCCGATGCCGGATTAACCCGGCGGATTAATGCAGCAGGTGAGGGAGTCCATCGAGTACCCGCGCTGCTGTGGCGGGGACCCGATGGGTGAGAAGGCAGCCTGATGCCATCCACAGGCTGCCCAATGCCTTGCACAGCATCGGGACCTGCCTTCTACGGGGGCCGAGGAGATCCAGCCCCAGGCTAGGTCTCTTAGGCAACCTGTTAGTATATTATTCAGTGTAATACACTAACAGGCAATGCATTACAATATAGATGTATTGTAATGCATTGTAGAAGGGATCAGACCCTTAAAAGTTAAAGTCCCAGAGTGGTACAGAAATAAAGTTTAAAAAAACAAAAAACAAAAAATTGTTTTTAATAACAAAAAAATAAAGTTTTAAGTAAAAAATAAATAGAAAAAAAGGAAAAAAAAACCTATAGCTCTCAGAACATGGAGACATTAAAACATCATTTTCTTGTTTCAAAAATGCTATTATTGTGTTAAAGTTAAAGAAATAAATAAAAAGTATACATATTAGGTATCGCTGCATCCATAACAACCAGCTCTATAAAAATATCACATGAACTAACCCCTCAGCTGAACACGGTAAAAAAAAAACTGTGCCAAAAAAAGCAATTTTTGTCACAAAAATTGCAACATCAAGCGATCAAAATGGCCTATGTCCACCAAAATAGTTCCAATCAAACCGACACCTCATGCCTCAAAAAATGAGACCCTACCTAAGACAATAGGTAAAAAAAAATGAAAAATGTGACTCTCGGACAATGGAGAAACTAAAATATGATTTTTTTTTGTTTCAAAACTGCTATTATTGTGTTAAAGTGAAATAAATAAAAAAGTATACATATTAGGTATTTCCAAGTCTGTAATGATCTGCTCTATAAAAATGTCACATGACCTAACTTCTCATGTGAACACTGCAAAAAAAAAAAAACTGTGCCAAAAAAGCCATTTTTTGTCACCTAACCTCACATAAATTGGAACACCAAGTGATCAAAAAGGCATATGCCCCCCAAAATAGTACCAATAAAACCTTATCCCGCAAAAAAATGAGAGCCTATCTAAGACAATCGGTAAAAAACTAAAAAAGCTATGGCTCTCAGACTATGGAGACACTAAAACATCATTATTTGGTTTAAAAAATGTGATTATTGTGTAAAACTTAAATAAATAAGAAAAAGTATACATATTAGGTATTGCCACGTCCGTAATGATCTGCTCTATAAAAATGTCACATGTCCTAACTTCTCAGGTGAACGCTGTAAAAATAACTAAATAAAAACTGTGCCAAAACAACCAATGTTTTGGTCACCTTGCCCCATAAAGTGTAATAATGAATGATCAAAAAATCATATGTACCAAAAATTATCATGATCATAAATAAAGGTGAAATATATTGACTCAAATTTATGACTATCATGAATTACAATGTGTCACGAGAAAGTAATCTCAGAATCGCTTGGATAAATAAAAGTGTTAAAAAGTTATTACCACATAAAGTGATACATGTCATATTTGCACAAAATGGCCTGGGAAGGAGGGCGAAAACTGGCCTGGGGTAAGCAGTAATAGGAAACTAGCAGCCTGTCATTTGTGGTGTAGGTCATTCCACAATAATGAAATGATTTTGGAAAGAAATTGAACGGAGCAGTTATAAAAGTCACATTCTCTCTCTACTGACACAACTTAGTAAATAAAGCCAATATAAAACATTACAGGCATTATACAGCAAAGAATAGCGCTGGCATAGCTAAAACCAATAAACCCGCCGTTCACCCGCATAAACTTCCATCATGTCTCCAGCTAAAATGGGTTTTTATTTATTTCTCTATTTATGTTTTAAATGGATGGTTTAATCAAACCAACAAAGAGAGATTACTGATCTTAATCCTTCCTATAAAAAAAAATACTGTAGACTTTGAAAACAAATGAAGACCCTACTTTTACAAGAAGTGCGCTAGAGATTGTGCAGGATTAAGAAAAAACAAAAAACATGGCAGCTTTCTTTCAAAACAGTGCTGTGCTGGTCCACAGGAGGTGAGTAGTTTTACAGCTTAGCTCCATGCACTATAGCTGACCTGCAATACTAGACAAAACACGTGTCTTTCTAGGGGTGCATTCACACGACCGTATGCATTTTGCTGTATGTGTGATGCCTTTGTTGCATCCATTTTTTTTGCAGACCCATTGTAACAATACCTATTCTTGTCCGCAAAATGGACAAAAGTTGGACATGCTCTATCTTTTTTTGCGGGACTGGAGAAAAGACCTACGGATGCGCAGGGTGACTGTGTGTTGTCTATATAGTTTGTGGCCCCATTGAAATGAATAGGTCCACATCCAAGTCATAAAAAATACAGATCGGTTGTGGACCAAATATACGGTCATGTGAATGAGGCCTAAGCCTGTAAAACCAATTTAAATAAGAGCATCTATTAGGCTGAACTGCACAGCAACCTGAATCCTTTGCCGTCGGCAGCACCCATTGTGTAGTTATGGGTGTTATGTATATAATATTGTATTTAATGTATCTCTCAACCTGATTGGCCGAGAATAACCAAATGGTCCCTTTACATATAACACATGCGATAAGTTGGCCCCCATGAGCAAAAATTTGGGCTGCCATTCAGTATCTGCAGTCTCCTGCAACAAAGAGATGCCTTTATGTAGAGGGGTTGATGACCACTTTCAAAATTTGGCCAACCTCTTGGGCTTCGGCTATCGGCACCACTGTTTTTGCCAGGATATTTCACAACCAGCAAGGCATTTCACTATGACATGGCAGCCATTCAGCTGAACTAAATTGGCTTTAGCCTACCATTATGGGAGCTTCCTCTACAAAGCAGCTTTATGTTCTGACTTATAGAAGGGGATTGCCAAGCACAAGACCCCGCTCTATGATATCTATTCACCTTAGGAACTGCCCTCATCAGAATGTTGGATCATTTTTACAAATGAATGGACGCTGCTTCTGCTGGATCTCTACTTTATCTGGTAATTAAGTCCATACAGGATTCTAGGTGTTGCATGTAGACTCAAAACCTGGATGGCTGAGTGTGCTTCGTACCGTACTTTTTACCAATCCCTCTTAAGAAGTTATTCTTAACAACAGAACCACTTCAATATCTTTGCAGTGCTATTAGCAATATGGACTTTAAGTGCAGTACATTACGGTTTATCATTAGTTCTCTAAAAATATAGTAGGCTTGTTAGATACAACAGTGAGGTCAGTGGTCACTTCAAAAACTCATTATCTGTTCTTCCAGTAGTTGGCAACTTGTACATCTTGTAAGAACTACTTTTATAATTCAAACTGTTCTCTCTCCAGAGGTCCACACAGTATTGATTATGAATATGTCCTATAGACACTTAAAAGGTCACACTAACACAGAGAATGTTCATCGTGTTCTTCAAATTTCCCCTTTGTCACTTTGAACTTAATTATTCTCATCCTCTAAGTATATTCTACTTAAGGTTAAATTATCATACCTGGCACATATAGTTTTATCTCTCAGATGAGAAAAAAATATAAAAATGTGTTTTTGTCCGGATGTGTTTTTTCCCATCAAGAAAAATGCACATTCTCCAATGCAAAACCACATACCATTACATTTAATGAAATTGAAAAATATTCTACATTTTTGTAACCAGCAACTGGATCTGAATACTTTTGTAATTGTATGTGTTTCAAAATGTTGTATAGTCACTGAGTCATTTCATAAAATGCATCTCTATTGCGCTACTTGCTGCTTGTTCATTTCTTTTTTTCTCTGTCCACATCAGTAACATGTCTGAGGTGGACACACATGCTCAGTTCCATCTTTTAACTGCCACCAGCGGGTTATTTATTTAGAAAATGTGACACTTGCAGGAAGACAGATGCAGCAGATGGGACATGAGAAAGGACGCGGTCCCTTCGCTCCAACCCCCAGAAAATGATACACCCCTTAAACTAATAGCTTGAAAGAAATCTAGCAGAGCAATTTGAACAATGCATGAAGAGATTTCTGGATCCATGTGAGGCATAGGGCTGGTTCTAGCTTTCTTAGAAAGAGATTGGCATGTACTATATGATGTCTGATTTTCATTCCTAACATTAATAATGGTATAAATGCTTTAAAGGGGTTGTCCCATAAAAAAAAATATATTTTAGTTTCCAAACTTTTGGAATTGCATGTAATTTAAAATTAGTAAAGCCAGTGAGCTAGTCCATAAAATGTATCTGTATAGCGCCACTTGTTTGTTTTTTTCTTATTTCTTTGTCCAGCTCACTAAGTTTCAGTTTTATCCTTCATCTGTCTCTTGAGCTGTGATAAGGAGAGAGCTGCAGCAGAATGAACATGCCTCCTGAGCTACAGCAGAAAAGACACAGCCCCTCTGGATGGGTCATCGGTATCTGATCGTTGGGGTTCTAAAACCCAGGACCCCCGCTGATCAGCTGTTTGAGAAGGCACTAGCGCTAGCGTCACGGCTTTCTCTCAGCTCAGCAAGCACAGTGCCGTACATTGTATAGTGTCTGTGTTTGGAATCACAACTTAGCCCTATTCACTTCAATGGGGCAGAGCTGTGCCGAGGCCATGTGACCAATGAATGTGATGTCACATGGACTAGGCTATGCTGTGAGAAGGCTGCGAGCTTCAGTGCCTTCTCCAATATCTGATCGGCGGGGGTCCCAGGTCTCAGACCACCACTGATCAGATACCTGATCACCTCAGCATAAAAGTCTTGGAAAACCCCTTTAAAGAAATAACATGAGAAGTTGTACAAGGTATAGCCACACTTGCAGGAATGTTATGGCTCCTTCTTTATGCTGAATGGTTTCAGAGATTGAAATGCCACTAATCCAACATCACTGTCCTGCTCCAGTTTCTCAGAATATAATTTTTACTTCTTTCAGAAGTGTAAAACATGAATTCTCGTGTCTGATAGATTTAGGTCTCACCTTTGGAACCTGCTGCTATATTAAAGGGGTTATGCCACAATTGATGTAAAAAATTAAAATCAGACATCGTACAGTACATGACAATCTCTAACAAAGCTAGAACCAGCTCTGCACCCCACATGGATCCAGAGATCTCCACGTTCACTGCTCCAATGGCTCTGCTAGATTCTCTTCAGACTGGCAACTCAGGGGGCATGCTCTTTATGCTGCAGCTCTCTCCCTGTAACTACCACAGCTTCTAAGAGAACATATGGCTGGTGGCAGCTGAAGATTAAGGCCTCATGCACACGACCGTTCCGTTTCTTTGCGGTCCGCAAACCGCGGAACCGCAAAAAACGGAAGCCGCCCGTGTGCCTTCCGCAATTTGCATAACGGAATGGGCAACCCATTGTAGACGTGCCTATTCTTGTCCGCAAAACGGACAAGAATAGGACATGCTATATTTGCGGGGCCTCAGAATGGAGGAACAGATGCGGCCCCATTGAAGTGAATAGGTCCGCACCCGAGCCGCAAAAACTGTGGCTCGATGCAGACCCGAAAAATGGTCTTGTGCATGAGGCCTTAAACTGAGCACTTTCTACCAGCTCAGTGAGACGGACAAAAGATAAGGAAAGAACAAACAGCAGGTGGCGCTATACAGATACATTTTATTGAATAGCTCACTGGCTATACTACATTTTTCATTAGATGCAATTACAGAATTCAGATCCAGGGGCTTGTTTGAAAAATGTAGAATACGTTTTGTGACATGACCCCTTTAAGATTTGGGATCCACCATTCTTTCTGGTGAGGTGGATACTAGTCGCCTCATCCAGAAACAGAAGTAATGGAGAGGTTGTGTGAGAGGTTCTATGCTTAGTTGTTTCTGTAACTCTCATAGAAGTGAATAGAGAGAGTCACACACATATGTACTGTATGCCTGGCCACCTCTCCATTCACAAGTGGGGTTGGGTTGAGGTCCTCAGAGGTGGGACTCTAGTCTCAGACATTTAAAGCATAGTTTATGGAAATGCCATAACTAGTGATGAGCGAATCAAAGTCTACTTTGTGAACTTCGATTTAAACTTCAGGATAAGTTTGATTTGCCACAAAGCTGAGTTTCCTTGTGCTTCGTGGTAGTAAATCGATTGTACCTGACGCCATCTTGCTTGAAGATCTCCTGTGCGCGGTGATATATAATGTTTCGCACCAGACCCTCAAGCAAGATGAAGGCAGCCGACCCCTCGTGAGTAAATGGATCAGGTAAGTGTTATTTTTTTAGTTTTTATTTTACACTGTATTATTCGTATCAGATGTCTCGATCAGCTATGAACATGGCATCCGAGGGGTACAATGATGGAGAGTGGCGCAATCACCGCTCCCTGTCATTACACCTGCTACTTACAAAGAAATGCACTTTGTGACAAAGCAGATTTTTTTTGTAAAATTTGTCGAAGCAGCCGAATCGAATCTTACAAGACTTTGCTCATCTCTAGCCATGACTATTTGAGATGGTAAATTCCCTTTAAATGACAAATGCAATTTCAAACAACTCATAGCAACCCTATACTAGTAATATGAGAACAAAGTCTTTCTAAATCTATGTTATAAATCTAGATCCCCTACATCAAATAGGATAAAACTTTTGAACGTATTTATTAACACTTTACTTTATAAATTTTCCTTGAAAAGAAAAAAAAATCACTCTATTTCCTTGACAACAGGGAACAATTGAGAATGATTTTATGTATCCAGTGCAGTTGCCAACAGTTACAAATTGCCCAAAGCACCAAGAAATCCATTATTTTCCATTGCTCTGGGAAAAGTAAATCTGGCTACTTCTGCACATTTCTTAAAATGACAATATGACATGTGATTATTGTTTAAAGCAGAGTTTCTACAGCAAGTACTGCAGGATTGCTAGAAAATCAGAATGCACTGTACCTTCCAGCACAATTCATATTTATATAGTGATGTAAATTAGATGTGTTGCATTATTTACAAGGTATCCTCAATTTATAATTTTTCCCTTTGTATCATTGAAAATTCCCTGTTAACAGATTGAGGCAACCTGGCCTTAGGGCACTAGGATCTTTTGGTGATGTAAGTCCCTTAAGCAGAACTGTCAGAGGTCTGGATATAATGTTAAAATGTGCCTATGTTACCTTACTATGTGTCATAATATTTTACATTTCAAAATTACTGTCTTTTTCAGTTTATAAGACACATTTTTTTTTCCATCTTATAAAGCGAATACTAATAAGTGCTTCTGTAACACCCCAGAGTTGTGTTACTACATGCCTCTACCCCGCTACTATCTCCTAAGAGCGTTTATAATGTCATCTGATGTAATTTATATTATGTCTTCCACAAATGTGCATAAAAATGTATGTTAAAAGTAATTGTTCCAGTAATTTGTCTGGTTACCAGTAGGTAGCAGCAACACATTGGCAAGTAAAAGTCCCAGTTTAGTGTATCTAGGCTGGAATAGATTATTCCAGCTTAGCTCCCCCTCTGTGAGAGAAGTGGGCAGTTCCCACATCCTGCAGCATGGGTGGAGAAGGAGGTTAGAGTCAGTGTATTCCACCCACTGCTAGGGGTAGGGTATGTGTGTGAGGAGATCCCCTACATAGGGAAGACAGCAAGGACCTAGTCTCGGCTGAGACTTGGTCAAATACCCAGTCTGAGAACCTTCAGCTATGCTGGATGAGAAAAGCAGAAAACTACAGAAAAACTCCAGAGTTCAAGGAAGAAAGGATACCCTGAGAATCCATCTGTGAGTTAAGTCCAGACACCTAGGAGAAGCCTATTTCTCCTCAGCTAGTCTGTCCCCCACAGCAGAGGTCACATTTAAAGCAGAAGCTCTCATTCCTGCCAATCATTGCCAAACCTGCTGGGACCAAGAGACCAAAACTGTATAATGCTTGGATGCAAGTTATTTGAAGTAAAGCAACGTTTGAACTTCATCTAAAGGTCTGGACATCATTTCTTCTGCAAAATTCCTCTATTACTCTTACTATCAATACACTCAAATTTATTGCAAGTGAGAGAGGAGCCAGGAGTCCAGCCGTACCCAGGTAGTACCCACAGTGACACAATTATCACCACCCTACAGAGACATTATAGACTATTACACAACTCTGGCACACCTTGGAAGGGCCCTGGGATAGTACCCTGCGCACGCTGCAATTGGCATCACAACAAATACAAAACATTAACAACCCATATCCTGGCCATTGCACTTTCACTATGGAAGCGCTCATCAGTACAGAAGAAATGGGGATCAGTGAGTGTAGCGATGCTAGCACTGGTGTTACTCACTATTCCCTTGTCTTCTCCAGGCTCCAAACTGTGCTGTGTCCTGGCTATGTCAGGTCCCAGTGCAGCAGGAAGAGAGCTCTGGGTCTGCCTAGCGGCGGTGCCATCTTGTGGAGGAGAGGCAAGTTCTTTTATTTATATTTTGTCTGATCTACATATGTAGTAAAGTTAGCACACATGCTTGATGTGTTATCTAAACTAATTGTGTTAGGCAATCACCTTCAATTGCTTTTCAATGGCTTTTGTTTCGGGATATCGTATTAAGAAATTTGAGTTAAGACTGTAGCTCTGCTACATCCGTATGATGAAGATTGGGGACCTGATGAAAATTGGGGGGTCTGATCTGAGATCTAATGAAGATTCGGGGTCTGATTAAGATTGTGGATGTGATGAAGACTAGGGGTCTAATGAAGATTGAGGGTCTGATTTGGAGGTCTGATGAAGACTGGGGGTCTGATCTCTGGTACATAGATCTTCACTTAGGTGCACAGAATAGATCACAGAGTACCAAAGAACTGATGCCTAATTTCTACAACTCAGAGGTGGTTAATTTCTACAACTGAAAATCAGTCATGCGCATATAATTAGGGTTGTTTCTGCAGCATGTGCATTCATTTTACAAACTTCATTTGGATATATGGAACAGTAGAAGAAATTTCTGTAATAAATTTGCTGTGTGCGATCATACTCTTAAGCCTTTTGCACATGTAGTTTTTTTTATTTTTTCCATTTATATTTTTAATCCTGTCTACCTCTGCTGTCATACTGTTCAATACTCAATCTTACCTTACCAATTGATGTACTGAGGATATGTAATGTCTGTAGGCAGGGATAGACACAGACAGTGAGCCCTGACCTACTTGAAGTACAAGCCCTAGGTAGCAAAAACGCAACTGGTCCACGGCCCCTGGGCTACTTATGTGCAAAGACATACAAACACCAAAAGAAAAGACAACACAAAAACAGGGTCGTACATAAACGGGTCAGAACCAGACAGGCTATGCATTACCAAACAATAGACAGAGAGTGGTCAAAAGACTAGCCGAGATCAGAACCAGACGGACAATGCAGTACCAAATGAGAGACAGAGAGTGGTCAAAAGACAACCCGGAGCCAGAAGCACAAGCAATCCAATAAGCACAGGAACACAACTAGTGAGTCAAAGACTATCAATGGCTCTGGTGTATGGCCAGGAAAGTAAATAGAGCATCGAGTTCCAGGATCGGAACCTAATAGGTCATGACTCAGCGTTCCATTAGTCAGAAACACTAGCACATAGTAATAGAGTAGCTAAACAATAAGCCCACTGCTAATCTCGATAAACACGGTCACCAGGGGGCATGGCTTGGCAGTGAGTCACTCCCGGCATGGCGGCGCCAAAGCTTGAAATGAGGCTGCTGGAGCCTGGACAGGGGAGTTTATGACAGGATGCTATTACTTTACAACATCATTATTTTGGTACCTAGTGTAGTTATATAATTTACTTTATTTTACTCTGTTGCCTGCACCACAGAAAATCCACATCTTATCTATCTATCTATCAATCTTTCTATCTAAGAAAGACATGGTTTTACAATATGCAATCCAAATTTAAAAATCATTTTCTTTTTGTCATAAGTCACCTTTTAATACGTTAAAGTATGAAGGTGCACATATGGCAATAGCTGAGCAGAAGTTTATATTTTTTTAAGATATTTTAAAAAAGGGGGGAAAACAGCGGAGCGGAGTGTGGTTTACAGAGCAACAAGGTGCAAAAGATTAATTTCTCCAGAATGCAGCCAACAATTAGCATAGTAGTAGGACCAAAAGTGTTTTACTCAGAGGACCATCACACACCTAACAATTTATTGACATGGATATTATGGATTTGGTGACAGAAGCCTGAAGCCATGTGTTAATATCTCCTAGAGGTTTACGTTCCAGAACTAGCTCATCCACTCACATCACTGGGAACAATAAGTAATGTGGGATGCTTGGAATAAAATACATGGATTCTGTAGATTTCCTCTTCTGTAAATATAGTTTTTGGATTCTCCCCTCTTCTCTCTCTTCCTTTGTTTGTGTGTATGCTATTGTTTTTGGTATAATTAGTAGTTCACATTAAAACCTCTGACTCCTTGAAAACATTTACATTCATATCCAGTCACAATTACAAATTAGTCATTTAGAAGCAATTTCATTAAAAGATAATTTGCCACAAGGTATTTTCTGCAGAAATTATGCATTTTTGACTCTTTGTCAAAACAAGGTCACTCTCCATTGACAGGAGGGACCTATTATTCCAAGCTCTGTTAGTTAATTGAATTGGAGGCTTTAAGGGACTCTGTCACATTGAACATTGTGTCTGATCTGCGGGCAGCATTGTATAGAGCAGGAGGAGCTGAGCAGATTTAGGTAAGGAAAGATTTAATTTACACCGATGCCGACGTATTAATCTTGAATGAGTCGCGATCAGCACTGACCGCAGCACATGCGATGTGTGGAGGGAAGGATCTCACAGGCAAGCAGGCTATAAGTGTATTACAGTCTGTAATACACTTACAGCCAATGCATCACAATACAGAAGTATTGTGATGCATTGTAAAGGGGATCAGACCCCCAAAAGTTGAAGTTTCAGAGTAAGATAAAAAATAAAGTGTTGCAAAAAAATTAAAAGTTTCAAGTAAAAAAAAAAGGTCCTTTTCCCAAAATAAAGTCATTAAAAAAAAAATTTAAATAGGGAAAAAAAGAAAAGTAGGCATATTAGGCATCCTCGCGTCCGTATCAACCGACTCTATAAAAATATCACATGACCAAACCCCTCAGGTGAACACCATAAAAAAAAAAAACTGTGCTAAAAAAGTGCAACACCAAGCGATCAAAAAGGCGTATGCCCCCAAAATAGTACAAATCTAACCGTCATCTCATCCCACAAAACTATGGCTCTCAGACTATGGAGACATTAAAACATTATTTTTTTGTTTCAAAACTGGTTTTATTGTGTTAAATGTAAAAAAAAAATATTAAAAAGTAGACATATTAGGTATCGCCACATCAGTAACAGCCTGCTCTATAAAAATACCACATGAACTAACCCTCTGGTGAAAACCGTAAAAAAGATCAAATAAAAACTGTGTCAAAAAGCCATTTTTTTGTCACCTTACATCACAAAAAGTGAAATAGCAAGCAATCAAAAAGTCATATGCACCCCAAAATAATGTCAATCAAACCGTCATCTCATCCCGCAAAAAATGAGACCCTACCTGAGACAATAGACTTAAAAGTAAAAAAACTATGGCTCTCAGACTATGGAGACACTAAAACATGATTTTATTTTTTTTTTAAAAAAGCTATTATTATGTAAAACTTAAATAATAAAAAAAGTATACATATTTGGTGTCGCAGCATCCGAATGACTTGCGCTACAAAAATATCACAAAAGTATTAGAAAGCCATAGTCATATTTGGTATTGTCTCATCCATAAGAACCTGCTCTTTAAAAATACCACATGATCTAACCTGTCAGATGAACATTGTAAATAACCAAAAATTAAAACGGTGCCAAAACAGCTATTTTTCTTTATCTTGCCTCACAAAAAGTGTAATATAGAGCAATCAAAAATCATATGTACCCTAAAATAGTACCAACAAAACTGCTACATTATCCCATAGTTTACAAAATGGGGTCTTTTTTCGGAGTTTCTACTTTGTGACATGGCAGCTTAAAATTATCCCAGTGAAATCTGCCTTCCAAAAACCATATGGCGTTCCTTTCCTTCTATGCCCTGCCGTGTGCCCGTACATCAGTTTACGACCACATATGGGGTGTTTTTGTAAACTACAGTACCAGGGCAATAAATATTGAGTTTTGTTTGGCTGTTTACATTTGCTTTGTTAGTGGAAAAAAAAGATTAAAATGGAAAATCTGCCAAAAAAGTTAAATTTCAAAATTTCATCTCAATTTTCCATTAATTCCTGTGGAACACCTAAAGGGTTAATAAAGTTTGTAAAATCAGTTTTGAATATCTTGAGGGGTGTAGTTTCTAAAATGGTGTGGTTTCTATTATGTAAGCCTCACAAAGTGACTTCAGACCTGAACTGGTCTTTAAAAAGTGGGTTTTGGAAATTTTTAAAAAATTTCAAGATTTGCTTCTAAACTTCTAAGCCTTCTAACTTCCCCAAAAAATAAAATGGCATTCACGAAATTATCCAAACATGAAGTAGACCTATGGGGAATGTAAAGTAGTAACTATTTTTGGAGTTATTACTATCTATTATAAGAGTAGAGAAATTGAAATTTGGAAATTTGGAAATTTTTCAAAATATTTGGTAAATATGGTATTTTTTATAAATAAAAATGAAATTTTTTGACGCAATTTTACCACTGTCGTGAAGTACAATATGTGACGAAAAAACTATCTGAGAATGGCTTGGATAAGTAAAAGTGTTTTAAAGTTATTACCACATAAAGTGACACATGTCAGATTTGCAAAAAATGGCCTGGGCAGGAAGGTGAAAACTGGCCTGGGGTAGAAAGGGTTAAACCTCTGCACATTCTGGTCTCAGGAGTCAAGTGGGTGGTCCCTCTCACTGATTGCCAGCCATCCTTGTATGGCTGTCCTTTCCAGAAAGCTGTCAATTACTTAGTAGGATTGCAGGAGGTTACCTTCCGTTAAAAACAAGTTTTCAGACTTGAATAATACAGTTGTACAGGTGAATATCAGAACCTATGTAATGTGTATATATATATATATATATATATATATATATATATATACATATATATATATATATATATATATGAATTATGCTTCCTAATGGGCTTCTAAGGCTGCTTTCCTCCTTTTGCCCTTCACTCAGCCTTTTATTTCTAATAGCACTCAATTTCTGTCTCCAAACTCACACACAAAAGTCTATGGAGAGAGGAGGTGAAATGAGGAGGCTGCTGCCAACCACTAAGTGATTTATTACCTCACTCTCAACAGTGCTAGGGCCTTATCTTACTATACCTTATAGTACAATCAAAACTGCTAAGTGTAGCAGAGCTAAGAAACTGCAGTCAATGTGTCTTAGACTTCAGTGTTAAAAGAACAAAGCAGCCTGATCAAAGCAGATAGAAGCATTTCTAATAAGATGTATTAAAAGTTTCTTATATTTCCATGCACTATTCATTTATGGAATGCTGTTTCATAACTGGAGGTAGGCTTTAAATGAAAAAAAATATATACAAGTTACAGCACACTGAATCTTTTCTCACAAAACTAAATATCTGAAGTGATCAGCTCTTGACAAGATCCCTTTAATTGGATACTAATGACTAATGTACGCCAAGTTATGAAATCCTTTGAAAATTGGCCTATCATTGATTTTACCAACAAGATGAGCTGTCCTCACCAGGTATGGCAATGGGAAGACAAAATGTTCACAATAGACTAGACAGTCATTTTAGAGAGACCAGTCCTATATGGAGATTCACTAGAAGTGCTCTGTGGTATAGAGACTAATTGGCGCTGATCCATGGGAAGCAAATATGAAAAAGGCTATCTCTAAAGACAGAGAACCATCTCACCAGCGTCACCTATTAGAAGTGGCTCCCTATGAGTCAAGATCCTACTCCGTACTGATGAGGGGCAAGCACCCTGAAGCAGCTGTCTATGGATGGATATCTAGTCTGGATATAAGGCTTGATGGAAAGTCAAATCTTGACTCACAGGGAGCCACTTTCAATAGGTGACGCTGGTGAGATGGTTCTCTTTCTTGGGAGATACCTCTTTAAGTAGTTGTTTCCTATTAAGCATTGCCAATAAATCTCCATACCATGGAGTACTTCCAGTAAGTCTCCATTACAGGACTGGTCTCTGTAAGGAGATTCATCACCCAGCCTAAGCCGCTTCTAAAGCATTGCACTAAGCCAGACAAAATCCTACTCTGTATGGATAAGGGGCAAGCACCCTGAAACAGCTGTCTACAGATGATATCTGGTCTGGTAACTTATAATCCCAAGGCTTGGGATTTGGATCTTGACTCATAGGGAGACACTTTCAATAGGTGGTGCTGACAAGATGGTTCTCTTTCTTGGGAGATACCTCTTTGCTTATAGAAAATAAATTTGTCATTGCTTTTTCCATATCTCCATGTTCGAAACTTAATGATAGAATGGAGTCTAGTTTTTGATATATTAAATGTATATCTGATTTGAAATTCATGAATATCTGATTTGAAATTACTCGACTGTCTAACACCTACATTGCACTGGCAAAAGCCTTCCAAGTTTCAATGTCTTATGCACTAAGGCAGTGTTCTCCAATGAGTGGCATGGGAGTCACATGAAGCTCTTGTGCCAACTACATGTGGCCACCAGCTCTTGGTAGATCTAAAAACTATTGTGCACTAGTGGCACCAGAGGATGTCATATAATTTTTGGAACCAGGAATTAGGGTCATCATATGACTGGCATATAACTCCAGGATACATGTATAATCGCTTTTAGTAGATTTTAAACTGACACTTACGACAATAGCCATTGTAAAACCTAAGTTAAAGTTTGCTGCAACTGAACTTATTTGGGTTCTTAACGTTCACAACTCAGCACTGCTCAAGCAACATCTGTCATATTGGAAAGTGGTTGACAACTTATGAATTGTTGGGAACTTCTGCGGTAAGGATACAGGCACACACCATCTGAATTGCCTCCATGTTATACTAGATATGGCTACTGCTTCCCCTGGCTAATTCAGCTGTTTACCAGGGTCTTGATCTTGATTGCAGATCTATATATATATATATATATATATATATATATATATATATATAGTACAGACCAAAAGTTTGGACACACCTTCTCATTCAAAGAGTTTTCTTTATTTTCATGACTATGAAAATTGGAGATTCACACTGAAGGCATCAAAACTATGAATTAACACATGTGGAATTATATACATAACAAACAAGTGTGAAACAACTGAAAATATGTCATATTCTAGGTTCTTCAAAGTAGCCACCTTTTGCTTTGATTACTGCTTTGCACACTTTTGACATTCTCTTGATGAGCTTCAAGAGGTAGACCCCTGAAATGGTTTTCACTTCACAGGTGTGCTCTGTCAGGTTTAATAAGTGGGATTTCTTGCCTTATAAATGGGGTTGGGACCATCAGTTGCGTTGAGAAGAAGTCAGGTGGATACACAGCTGATAGTCCTACTGAACAGACTGTTAGAATTTGTATTATGGCAAGAAAAAAGCAGCTAAGTAAAGAAAAAGGAGTGGCCATCATTACTTTAAGAAATGAAGGTCAGTCAGTCAGCCGAAAAAATTGGGAAAACTTTGAAAGTAAGGGCTATTTGACCATGAAGGAGAGTGATGGGGTGCTGCGCCAGATGACCTGGCCTCCACAGTCACCGGACCTGAACCCAATCGAGATGGTTTGGGGTGAGCTGGACCGCAGAGTGAAGGCAAAAGGGCCAACAAGTGCTAAGCATCTCTGGGAACTCCTTCAAGACTGTTGAAAGACCATTTCAGGGGACTACCTCTTGAAGCTCATCAAGAGAATGCCAAGAGTGTGCAAAACAGTAATCAAAGCAAAAGGTGGCTACTTTGAAGAACCTAGAATATGACATATTTTCAGTTGTTTCACACTTGTTTGTTATGTATATAATTCCACATGTGTTAATTCATAGTTTTGATGCCTTCATAGTCATAAAAATAAAGAAAACTCTTTGAATGAGAAGGTGTGTCCAAACTTTTGGTCTGTACTGTATATATATATACAGTCGTGGCCAAAAGTTTTGAGAATGACAAAAATATTAGTTTTCACAAAGTTTGCTGCTAAACTGCTTTTAGATCTTTGTTTCAGTTGTTTCTGTGATGTAGTGAAATATAATTACATGCACTTCATACGTTTCAAAGGCTTTTATCGACAATTACATGACATTTATGCAAAGAGTCAGTATTTGCAGTGTTGGTCCTTCTTTTTCAGGACCTCTGCAATTCGACTGGGCATGCTCTCAATCAACTTCTGGGCCAATTCCTGACTGATAGCAACCCATTCTTTCATAATCACTTTTTGGAGTTTGTCAGAATTAGTGGGTTTTTGTTTGTCCACCCGCCTCTTGAGGATTGACCACAAGTTCTCAATGGGATTAAGATCTGGGGAGTTTCCAGGCCATGGACCCAAAATGTCAATGTTTTGGTTCCCGAGCCACTTAGTTATCACTTTTGCCTTATGGCACGGTGCTCCATCGTGCTGGAAAATGCATTGCTCTTCACCAAACTGTTGTTGGATTGTTGGAAGAAGTTGCTGTTGGAGGGTGTTTTGGTACCATTCTGTATTCATGGCTGTGTTTTTGGGCAAAATTGTGAGTGAGCCCACTCCCTTGGATGAGAAGCAACCCCACACCTGAATGGTCTCAGGATGCTTTACTGTTGGCATGACACAGGACTGATGGTAGCGCTCACCTTTTCTTCTCCGGACAAGCCTTTTTCCAGATGCCCCAAACAATCGGAAAGAGGCTTCATCAGAGAATATGACTTTGCCCCAGTCCTCAGCAGTCCATTCACCATACTTTCTGCAGAGGATCAATCTGTCCCTGATGTTTTTTTGGAGAGAAGTGTCTTCTTTGCTGCCCTTCTTGACACCAGGCCATCTTCCGAAAGTCTTCGCCTCACTGTGCGTGCAGATGCGCTCACACCTGCCTGCTGCCATTCCTGAGCAAGCTCTGCACTGGTGGCACTCCGATCCCGCAGCTGAATCCTCTTTAGGAGATGATCCTGGCGCTTGCTGGACTTTCTTGGACCCCCTGAAACCTTCTTAACAAGAATTGAACCTCTTTCCTTGAAGTTCTTGATGATCCTATAAATTGTTGATTGAGGTGCAATCTTAGTTGCCACAATATCCTTGCCTTTATGCAACGCAATGATGGCTGCACACGTTTCTTTGCAGGTCACCATGGTTAACAATGGAAGAACAATGATTTCAAGCATCACCCTGCTTTTAACATGTCAAGTCTGCCATTTTAACCCAATCAGCCTGACATAATGATCTCCAGCCTTGTGCTCGTCAACATTCTCACCTGAGTTAACAAGACGATTACTGAAATGATCTCAGCAGGTCCTGTCCTAATGACAGCAATAAAATGCAGTAGAAAGTTTTTTTTGGGATTAGGTTAATTTTCATGGCAAAGAAGGACTATGCATTTCATCTGATCACTCTTTATAACATTCTGGAGTAAATGCAAATTGCTATTATAAAAACTTAAGCAGCAACTTTTCCAATTTCCAATATTTATGTAATTCTCAAAACTTTTGGCCATGACTGTATATATATATATATATATATATATATATATATATGGAGCACCTTCATAAAAAGCCAGATGCATATGGAGATATAGTCTAGCTATCTAACCGTCTATCATCTATGTGTACAGCATAGAACCATAATACAGGCACCTGCTTGGGCCCAAACCTGTTTAGGAACAAAAAGAGTGCTACTGTTTTGATGACAATTCTTTGTGTCATTTTGCTGCCTAAAAAAGCCTACTACTATATTCATGTGTACTCATCAGATCCATATAAAAGAGGTTCAGGTCAAATTGTTGACAATTACAATACTCTATGAGGAAGTGCTCTTCTAAAGCTTTCATCTGATAATATCTGGGCAGCTTGCCAAATGAGAATATGCTTATGAAATGGTTCCTTTGAATTTTGCGCTCTTAAGAAAACATTTTAAGATTTTAGCCTAAAATTATTGTGTTCAATAGTCTACAGCCCTGTGAAGTTCTTTATGGTCCTCTCAATGACTCATTTGTACTAAGATATTTCAAAGATCTGCAAAGTCACCAGGTTTGAGGCATTCACAATGTTCTTGTACATAGCTGAAGGAATTTTTTTCCGGGGAAATTTTTTCATGATTGCATTTTACTCATTTTGGGCTTAAAATCATTTTTTCAATTGTTTTTTATTTAAAAAAATAGTCAGCAGCTTTGTCATAAAGGGTGAACTTCTGCCCAGCTGCGAAAACCATACTTTCACTTTGTGCTGATAATCTAATATCCCTTATCCCTTGCCTCAAAAAAACTTGTTTAGGCCCCATTCTCATAAGTAAGATAAGAATTAAGCTATAATGAATGTTTATAAGATCAGAGATCAGAAATAAGGAGCCATCAGCTGATCTGCCTGATGGAACACCGTAAAAATACAAAGCATGAATTTCAAAACTGTATAGAGAAAGGGGCTCAACATTTTTAATAAAGACCAAATGAAA
Organism: Bufo bufo; assembly: GCF_905171765.1. NCBI lineage: Eukaryota > Metazoa > Chordata > Amphibia > Anura > Bufonidae > Bufo > Bufo bufo. The sequence goes on along the minus strand of NC_053392.1, from coordinate 560,220,620 downwards.
AAAAAATAAAAAAAATGTTCTCAAAATGAGTACAATGCAGAAATAAAATAAAACAAATTGCCCCCAAAGGTGTCCATAACCTTTAAGGCTAAATGCATATACTCCACCATACCATCTGGTTATGAAATGAATGTAAAATGTAATAAAATAAACTTAAAGGGGTTGTCCAAGATCAAAAAAATGTTAGAGGTGGCATGAGCGGCAAGAAAAAAATAATCACCTTGCCTCACAGTTCCAGAACTTTGCATCTAGTCTCCAGATGTGTGATATGTCACCAATTAATGGCCTCAGTAGTGATGTACTGTATGTAAGAATGGCACGTGGCTGCTGAGGCTCAATGGTCTCATGTCATCACTAACACCACAAATTTACCAGCAGCAGTGATATGCATATCATACTTATGGTCCGATGGGGACCAGAAGCGACGGGCATGGGAGTCTCCAACAAGCTGAGTACAGTATTTTATTATTATTATTATTATTATTATTATTAGAGTTAAACGAACCCGAACTGCAAAGTTTGCAGTTCAGGTTCGTACCGAACTTTGCAAGTTCGGGTACCCGGACCCGAACCCAGACTTTATGACTGAAGTTCGGGTGATTTCATTATTTTCCGTTATAACATGGTTATAACGGAAAATAATAGCATTCTTAATACAGAATGCTAAATAAAATGTCTATTGAGGGGTTAAAAAAAAAACTTATCCACTTGATTGCGCAGCCCGTATCTTCTTTTTCTTTAGGACCTGCAAAAGGAGCTGCGGTGACGTCACCGCAGATCTGAACCCGGAGAACCTCTTTGACTCTGCTGCACCCGTAAGTTTGCATGTTCTCCCCGTGTTTGCATGGGTTTCCTCCAACACTCCAAAGACATACTGATAGGGAACTTAGATTGTGAGCCCCATTGGGGACAGTGTGATGCTGTATGTAAAGCACGGTAGAATATGTCAGCGCTATATAAGTCCATAAAATAAATAAATATATATAATGTGAGTGTGTCTGAGATTCTGGCTTGTGCTGTTAGTCTGTGATCACTATATTTTGGGCTTCTGTATTTCGGATGTTTCATTTGACTTAAACAGGAGACATTTTGTCATCAGACCATTTCAGTTTGATGCTGAATTAGTGTGCATTCGCACCACTGTAATTCTGGGTCTGCATCCATTCTGCAATTTTGCGGAACGGGTGCGGACCCATTCATTTCAATGGGGCCGCAAAAAATGCAGACAGCACACTGTGTGCTGTCCACATCCGTATTTAGAATAGGCATTTCTATCTTAGGGCTGGCCATGTGGGATCTGCAAAATGAGGAACGCACATGGCCGGTGGCCGTGTTTTGCGGATCCGCAATTTGCAGATCTGCAAAACACAACGGTCGTGTAAATGCACCCTAAGCCTGTATTCACATCTCTGGGAATGGTATCTGGTAGAGAACATCCTGCCAGAGTTCACCAGATGCAGCATTGCTGGATTCTGCCCTTCACCAGTAGAACAGTTTTTGGATTTTGCAAAGGCTTTTGATACTGTCCCTTATAGACGCTTAATAGGTAAAGTAAGGTCTATAGGCTTGGAAAGTATAGTTTGTAATTGGATTGAAAACTGGTTAAAGGACCATGTCCATGACCATGTGAGTTGTGGTCAATGATTACTATTCAGATTGGTCCTGGGTTGTATGTGGTGTACCCCAAGGTTCAGTGCTGGGTCCTCTATTATTTAATTTATTTATTAATGATATTGAAGATGAGATTTATAGCATTATTTCTATTTCTGCAGATGACACTAAGGTTGAGTTCATACTTCAGTTATTTGGTCAGTTATTTCCATCAGTTATTGTAAGCCAAAACTAGGTGCGGCTCAAAAACACAGAACAGGTGAGGATCTTTCCATTACACCTGATCTCTGAGCAGGCTTCACTACTGGTTTTGGCTCACAATAACCGATGGAAATAACTGATCAAATTACTAAAGTGTGAACTCGGCCTAAGCTGTGTAGAACTGTGCAGTCTATGGAAGATGGTCATAAACTACAAGCTGACTTGGACACTCTGAGTGATTGGGCATCAACTTGGCAAATGAGGTTCAATGTGGACAAATGTAAAGTTATGCATCTTGGTAGTAATAATCTCTGTGCTTCATATATCCTAGGTGATGTAGCACTGGGAGAGTCACTTATAGAGAAGGATTTGGGTGTCCTTGTAGATGGTAGATTAAATAACAGCATACAATGTCAATCAGCTGCTTCTAAGGCCACCAGGATATTGTCATGCATTAAACGAGGCATGAACTCGTGGGACAGGGATGTAATATTACCACTTTACAAAGCGCTGGTGCGACCTCATCTGGAATATGCAGTTCAGTTCTGGGCACCAGTCCATAGAAAGGACGCTCTGCAGCTGGAAAAAGTACAGAGGAGAGCGACTAAAATGATAAGGGGCATGGAGAGTCTTAGTTATGAAGAAAGATGAAAAAAATTGAATTTATTTAGTCTTGGGAAGAGACGTCTAAGGGGGGAAATGATTAACCTATACAAATATCTAAATGGGCCATACAAAAAATAAGGTGAAAAACTGTTCCATGTAAAATGCCCTCAAAAGACAAGGGGGCACTGCCTCCGACTGGAGAAGAAAAAGTTCAGTCTCCGGAAGCGTCAAAGCTTCTTTACTGTAAGAACTGTGAATCTGTGGAATAGACTTCCTCAGGACGTGGTCACAGCAGGAGCAGTGGACAGTTTTAAAAAGGGTTTAGATGAATTCTTAAAAGTAAACAACATTAATGCTTATGAAAACGTGTGGAAATCTGAGTCTCAATTCCTTCTGGGATTCGCGTCCCCACCAATTCTTTGGTTGAACTTGATGGACTTATGTCTTTTTTCAACCATATGTAACTATGTCAGGCAGAAACCCTGCTGGAAAGGGTCTGGGTCCCATTATAGTCTATGGCAGGGAAGTTCAAAATGCAGCATGCCCTAAAAACTGTAGGCTGTCCAGGCAGTTGTAGTTTTGCAACAGCTGTAGGGCGCAGTCTGGGTATCCCTGGTCTATGGGGTGTGACCAGTGAACGGTAGACTCTAGCAATGCTGGATCTGGTGAACTCTGGCAGGATGTTCTCTGTCAGGACAGCCTGCTGGAGGCAGTAACCGGAGATATGAATGAAGCCTTAGGCCGTGTTCACATTACTGTTTAGTTTTCATTTCTTCTGATCAGACAGAAGAAGAGATAAAGAAAACACTGATCCTGTATTTTAAGCATTTGTTATGCTCAGTTATGCACATTTTGCATCCTCTTTAGTCATTTCTGTCTACACAAAAGTTCTACACAAATTATCAATTTTTTTAGTCTAAAATAACTTATCTTAATGAGAAATGTCTAAAACGGATGCAAAATGTGCATAAATGAGCATAACAGATGCTTAAAATACAGGATCTTTTTTTTTTTTTCTGATGAATCAGAAGAACAGAATACTGACAGTAATGTGAACGCGGGCTTGGACAGTAGTGCTATATACTACATTATACATACGAATGTCACCACTTTATAACATGTTGTTTCATAAGCACCCCCCAGGTTATAAAAAACTGTAATAATGTGTAATGTAGCACCAATGTACCTACAGTACATGGGCGAGGGAGGGGCTGGGGTAGAAGGTTGGTGGGACCAGGGATGGGTAGTCAGAGGGGCTTGGGAAGGACCATGGGGTCCAATTCAGATTCCTGCTATGGGGCCCAATGAATTCTATGTATGCCCCTGCTCCTGAGCTGAAGATTCTTCTGTACAACATCTTCTCGCCCTTGGAAGCCACATAGAAACGGGTTCTCCAGACGGGATAATCATTTTGTAATGCAACTTTCAGAAGGTAATACATAGTATATTTTAGAGAAGTGTTGTACAAATTTCACACACATCATTTATTTTTTCTGAAGCTAAAAACACATATTATTTTAGGAATTCATGAAAAAGGAAGAATTTAAGAAGCCGAGAAAAGCAGCGACACGTTGTATAACACCCTATTGATGGCACATTTATCTTTGCATTAAGAAGTGTGAAAATGAATTTTTCATAGATTTCAGTATTTTTTCTTTATTTTGCAACTCAGAAAGACTGGAATTAAACGGTTTCATGAGTACACTGCATGGAAATGATAAATGACTGATTTACTGTGAATGTACTGAACTCAAAAAGAGTGATATAACATTGTACAGGTCTGAAGCAAAGCCACATATAAAGATCCTGTATGGCAGCACATGCAGTCATTGCAAGTCTGAATTGTGAATCTGTAAGCATTATGGTATGCTGCAGTATGGTGGCCTTGAGAATCAACGTATCCTCCACTTCAAGGGGCGAATATCTGAAATCAGAGGCACATATAGGGACATGATGGGCTTACAACAGACTATAGGTGGCATTTACTGGATCCATACCACATGGATTTATAGTTCAATCATGTTCATGCGGCCTAGATCTTACACAAAACACTTTTGAGTGCACTGTGTCATAGGATCCTAGGCTGTATGGCCGAGGTATCAGTCAGGACCGAAGCTGAGTTCGGATTCAAGTTCAAAAATGGTTTGTCAGTTTAAAAATCAAACACCGTAAGATTCGGGAATAACTGTCTTCACCTCGTTGGAGGCCATACATTTTAATGCTGTATTGAGACGGATCTCCGTACAGCATTAAACTGAAGTTTTGAGCGAAGCGACTTTGGATCAAGGATCCGAGCTCGCTTCGGTCATCCCTAGATGTAACCAATGTACACACAATCGAACATTCTTATCTAGATACCCAAACACAAGGCCAGTTTAACACAAAGGATAGGGTAGCACTAACAACCAGAAAAATAAAATCCTGATTTTGATGCTATTACAGTTGTCTCCTTCCTAACCTTTCCTCTTGGTTTACCATATCCTGAGATATATGGCACAGCTTTTTAAAAAAAACATGATTTTGTGATACTGTGTCACAAGATGTCTATCTTATATGTGTGGTCACCCAGTGGTTGTGTCGTGAGTTACAACCAGTCAAGGGTCTTAGTAGCATGTTGCAATACTGTATTGAATTTGCTTCATGGAAATTTCCGTTTTTAATGACATTTGAAGAGAAGAGTCAACCCATATGTACTTATGTATTTAAAGTGGTTGTCCCTGCAAAAACTTTTCTACAGTTTTCAAACCAGCACCTGGATCAGAATACTTGTGTAATTGCATGTAATTAACAATTTAGTATAGCTGCTGAGCTATTCACTGAAATCTATCTGTATAGCGCCACCTGCTGTTTGCTCTTTTTTCCAAGTTCTGTGTCCAGATCGTTGAGATGGAAGCACATGCTCAGTTCCATCCTTCAAATGCCCTCAGTGGCAGTAGAAGTATACACCCCCTGGGAAAAGACCGGTACCTAAAATGGATCCAGAGATCTCCCCATTTATTGCTCCAATTGCTCTGCTAGATTTGTACCCCCCTGAGCTGCTAGCTTCAAACAAATCTAGCAGAGCAATTGGAGCAATAAATGGGGAGATCTCTGGATCCATTTTAGGTACCGGATTGGTTCTAGCTTTGTTAGAAAGAGGCAATGATGTCTGATTTTCAATCTTTACTTTATTCATGGGATAACCCCTTTAGCTAGTTATAACCTATAGGCTAAAGGCTGACACAGATATGTTAGAGGCATTAGGTTTATGCCGCTGAGTCATAGACAAAAATAATTCAACAGATTAAGTTTATAACTCCGAAAACAAGACGACAGAAGCAGCGCAATTGGTAGGAAGCAATAGCTACAGAGAGATGTATAAATAGCATTCTAAGCATCTGTTCCTCAGAAATGGAAGCAATTTATAATGTGGTCTAAATACGCAACGTGTCATCAGTGGGATTGAACATAAATGTGCACCTGTCTGTCACGAGATGTGCTGACATCACAACATCCATAAATTTATACGATGCAGCCTCCAGACTGACAGAACATGAGCACAATCCAAAAAATGTGGATGGAAAGTCTTGGATAACAGAGAAAAACAAGTATTACTCAAGACATCTCTCATCAGGACAGTCTGAGGCTGATTGCCAGCCACTTGAATCAAGCCCTTTGCCGATACACTGACCTTTCAATTTTGCTATTGTATGCTCAGGTTGGATACCTTCATTTCAAAGTCTTTTTCCTAAGCTGTGCTTTTTCTCTTTCATCCATCAGTTAAGTTTCTATTTTTTGCCCAAACACATGGTTGTTAAATATAAGAAAATACAAAAAACATTAGACTTGATGGATATGCCATAAAAGTGAAAGTTAGATAGGTACGGGTTGGGTTAGCTCTGACACCCTCCACTTACCCTCAGCCATCATCTTAGTCTCTAGGGACAGAGTCTTAGGCCCCTTTTACACAAGCAAGTTTTCTGAGCGGGTGCAATGCGTGACGTGAATGCAAAGCACCCGCACTGAATCCTGACCCATTCATTTCAATGGGTCTGTGTACATGAGAGTTGTTTTTCACGCATCAATTGTGGGTTGCGTGAAAATCGCTGCATGTTCTATATTCTGCGTTTTTCACGCAGCCCGTGCCCCATAGACGGGCTTTTCACTGATGGTTGTTAAGAGATGTCTTTTGTAAACCTTCCGTTTTTTATCAGGCCCGTGAAAAACGCATCAATACGCATTGCACTCGTGCTAAAAAAACTGAACCACTGAACGCAATCGCAGACAAAATTGACTGGACTTGCTTGCGAAATGGTGTGAGTTTTCCTGAACGAATGCGGAGCTAATCCGTATAGTTCGTGTGAAAGAGGCCTTAGTCTATTAGGGATGGATTTTGCCTGACAACAGGCCATGGACTGCAACTTAGGTTAAAGTGAGCCCCCAAGTGGCCATGACTTTAAAGATTTTTTTTTTTCAGGTGAACTCAGGTAAACCTAGCAAACCAGGCACAGTGTCTTGTAGAGCTGAATAGAGATGAGCAAATCAAATCCAACGAAGTGTAAGTTGATCTGAATTTCAGGATAAATTTGATTTGCCGTGAAGCCGAATTTCCTCATGCTTCGAGGTAGCAAATCGATTTAACCTGAAATAGTGTAAAAAACAAGAAAAATCATACTTACCTCCTCCATTGGCTCACAACGGGCCGGCCGCCGCTTGAAGATCTCGGCCGAAATCCTGTGCGTGACAATATCATCTCGGGCTGATTGAGATTTTGTGCCAGATCTTCAAGCAAGTTGGCAGTGGCTGGCCCATCGCGGGCAAATGGAGGCTGTAGGTATGATTTAATTTTTTTTCTGTTAATTTCACACCGTTTTTACTCTCAGATGCTGCGATCATGTATGAACGGGGCATTGGAGAGGTACAATGATGATCGCAGCTCCCTGTCATTGCACTAACTACTTACAACAAAAAATGTGCTTCCTAACAAAGTACTTTGTCACAAAGAGAATTTATTTGTAAAGTTCAGCGAAACAGCCGAATCGAATTTTACAAATCTTCGCTCATCTCTGCTGAATGTAATAATGCCTTTTATTTAGCGATCCGTGGATTCTGTCTGAAGAAAAAGTCAGACCTAGTAGGGCACACTGAAATAGTCATAGTGCCCATAGTTCAAGATTCATAGTAATATCCACACCTCCATAGTAATGCCATCCTCGCTAGAGACCCCAGAGTGCTAGCCTTATAATACTAATGTACACAGTTGTCAGCCTCATTGTAGTACCCATGAATTAAACTTCAAGTAAAGCACCACAAACAAATCTGGACCCTCAGATGACCCCAACTATGTTCTCGGAAGCCAAAAAGTTCCATGTAAGCCACCTGAGCAGCCTATCTGCCATAAGAAAGAAGAAGAGAGTCTATATGGAAAAGACACCACACCAGGTACAGGTGGTGCGTATACCAAACACAACCACTGGGTGACCACACAACAACACACATATAGCATAGACATCTCATGGCAGAATATCACAATATCCCCATATAATATGTTTATTTTTTTTTAAAAGCTGCTTTTCTCGGCATACATCTCGCCATATGTTGAGCCAAGAGGAAAGTTAAAGAAGGACACATTTCTAACTATATTGGAGATTTTACTATGACATATTGTATCCGAGTTTATATCAATTAATACGGAAACATCTACATAAAACGTGGGAAATAGTTGCCGCCGCGAAGCCTGGGGAATGTGCAGGACCTTGATTCATTATTACGGCACTTAAGCTGCCCACTTGTATCTTACATCTAGCATTTTCCTACCTTCATTCTAGTTTTAAATTCGGTTATTTTCCCCTAGAGAGATTTCCTTAGCATTTTGGTGGCTGCCAGCTGATGTCCCAACTTTCTCATCATACTCTTTCAGAATAGTAATTACCTTATCCTTTCTTTGAGCAGTAAGTGGTTATATTGTTGTTGTTTTTTTTGTTTTTTCTTCTCGCTGCATAAGTACAGAGTTTTGGCAATATGCCTGCTTGGCTCCTAAGAGCTTTTCCTTGTGATTTGTGTCCTAAAAGAGCGTCTTTGTCCTATTACTAGGTAAATGGTCCATTAAGCCTATATAGCAATTGGCCAGCCAGCTTCACTGTTAACTGCATCTTGTTGTCTAGAAGATTGATACACAGTTTTCACTTATTTCACTTAACCGTTGCAATCCATAATTTTACTGGTGACCCCGCCTGTGTCATTCCTCTATTTGTTAGGCTGCGGATGCACACAAATCTTCCAGGTTGTTATGTGTTATGAGAAGAAACGCATGAATAGAGTCAAGATCATTCAGCTCTGATCTCAGTGACCCGTACATAAAGTGTTTTATGATAGGTTTGCTTTTCTAAATGTTACCCAGTTTTCTGTTAAGAACCGGTAATAATAAAATGAAGAGTAAAATATTGGAGACAAAAATGAATAGATACATTACATAGACAGTAGATACAGAGGGGTCCACCCATACTTTTCCATGAATTTGGTTAAGGACACTGATTTATCAGTCATTATGAAAGGTGCCACTTGCTTAAAGGGGTTGGCATGTTTCTGGCTACTGTTCATCAATGTGTTTGTAAGATGACTATATGGCACTTACAAGTATCGTCTTTGTTGATATTCTGCACCATTTTCTATATTTCATAGGGCATTCTGCCTTGTTGGTAGAGTCTTTTGCGCTGTCCACACAGAGATCCTGTCCATAAAATGCCTGCTGATGGAGGGTCATGTGATCAGGCAAATCACTCAGTCTCCTCTATAAAAAAATACACTACACCTGCAAGAAAATACACTCTCCAAATTTTTAAGTGCAGACAGCAGATGTGGTGTATTTGAGTGGAGAAGGATGAGTGACGTGTCTGGAGTTATTTTTGCCGAGTCACATGACCCTCCATCAGCAGCCATCTTATGGAAAGGTCTTCTGTGTGCCCAACAAGGGGACATGACTTATGAATTATAGCAAACAGCACTGAAAATCGACGAAGGCTATATTAGTAAGTGTCATATAGTCATCTTATCGACATATTGGTCAAAAGTAGCCAGAAAGTGGCCAACCCCTTTAACTGATGCCAATTTGATAAAAGGATTAATTTCAAATATATTATTTAAGACCGGATCTTCATGGTGGGAATTTCCTCAAACTTGTCAGAAGATTCGATGTATATTATCACTTAAAAAAAAAATCTCAAAACATGAGACGGCCCTAGAGAACAGAAACTCTTTTTCTATACTTCAGTGCTAGTAAATTCATTATGCTGATTGCTTTGCTTCAGAATATGCATAAGCACTTGACCCATCATACACACATTCACCCCAGAACTTCTATGACAGGTCTAATTACATGTGAATTAACCGTATCACACAAACGTATTTTGTTTTAGGGAAAAAAAAAAAAAACACATTTCAACAACACAATGACTTTCATAAGACCTACTAAATTAACAAATGGGCTGTGGATGGTCTGAAGTGGCATAATCATCCCTTCAGCCACTCTTGTTCTATCACAATTTAACTCTCCTTCTTCAAAATCAAAAATTACCTCTTTTTATGTGCAATAATTAATTGCAAAAAAGATACTTGGGAAAAAAAGAAACGCTTCAGAATCTGGTTATATTGTTGGTCTATAGGAGAGGTTATTAAGAGTGCATGAATCATGGATGAGGACTAATTATACAGGTCACAGAATATTTCTTTGTAAAATCTAAATTATACTTAAAACTGTGAGACAAAAATGTTCCTTGGTTAAACTACTAATTCCTTCCTCCTCATTGCAGGCCAAGCCACTCAATAGTGTGGATAGTAGACGTCACCAAAACAGCCAACATATTCTGTACTCAATATGATGCCAGATTGGAGCAGAACAGAACCATATTTTGTAGATACAAAAATATAACCAAGGGGTTTTCTGAGAGTACAATATTGATGGCCTATCCATATAATGGTTAGTGGGGGTCTGACTGTCAACACCCCTGCCGATCAGTTTTTTGAAGAGGTCACACTGCTCAGATGAACACCATGTTCTTCTTACAGAATACCATAGTGGCCGTCCTTGGTATTGCAGTCCAAGCCCATAGACCATGTGACCAATACACTGGTCTTGGAAGAGGCTGCAGCTCTCAGGGAAGTCTCTTCAAACAGACCTGAGAATAGGTCATCAATATTTTACTCCTGGAAAACTTCTTTAATGATTTTTGTTTGTCTTCTCACCGCAGACCGAATACATTTCTTTTCTGTAACACAACATTCGATATTTAAATGGGTTCTCTGGTTTCCAATAGTAATGATCATGTCACTTATCACCTAAAGTGCTGACACTTTTATTAGGCTTCCACTGAAAATAGCTCCCTGAGGAGATGCTGTAGACCACAACTACAGTATATAGAAGGGATATGTCTACTGAACGTCCAAAAAGCAGGATACTCCACGAACACCAGTAGCTGTAACCTTCTGGACACATGTGCACCTATTTTTTTGGGGGGGCTTTTTTGTTGTTCCTTGCCTTTCTTCTGTAATTATTGGAGATCTGATTGAACAAATATTCATAGAAAAACTTGAGATATTATTGATATAAGTATAAATGAGGGAAGTTCTCAAAACTTTGATTCGGCTGCTTCGCCAAAGCGCATTTCTTTGTAACGGTGCAATGGCGGGGAACGGCAATTGCGCCGCTCATCATTGAACCTCTCAGATGCTGCATTCATCACTGATTGCAGCATCTGAGACCACCATTGAGGTCCATCAGGGGTTAATCTGTTAAAAAAAATATATATATATATTCACCTTATCCATTTGATCACAAAGAGCCCGCTGCGGCCATCTTGCTTGAAGAATCAGCACAACTTCACCACGTCACCGCGTACAAGATTTTGCACTGGATCTTCAATCAAGATGGCCGCGGAGGACTCTTTGCGTGCAAATGGATGAGATGAGTATAATTTGTTTTACCGCTATTTTAGGGAAAATTGATTTGTTACCACGAAGCATGAGGAAATTTGGCTTCACGGCAAATCAAATTTTCCCTGAAATCCAGATCGAAACATAAGCATCAATAGTTTTTTCAAGACATCATCTTGGTTTCCCGCAGCTAATTGACAGCTTTACATCTGTTATGACAAAGAAGGCTTTTTGTCTTTGTAGAAAAACATATTTGTAAAGATGGATTTCAGTGCACCGTCATGGTTGCTCAAAAGTAAACTGGTCTGCTTGGCCAAATCTCCTCTGATTAACAGCTTAACCCCTGAGAACACAATGATTGAAATCTAATAGCATGATCCTTCTTTCAACCAACATGGGGGAAAGTTGGGACACCACCATGCATATTAGATGGTTGAGCAGTCCTACTGAAATCAGCAGACTTGGCAGATAATCGTCTAATACATTAAAGACTACCTTATATTCACCTTGCCTCATCACTTTGTTGTTGTGCTACTTAACCTCCCTAACGGTATTCCTGAGCGTGACTCGGGGTTAATTTTCGCTGCCAGGAGCAGTAACCCTGAGTCACGCTTGGGGTAACATTGTAGAGTACCTTCACCTTCTGCCGGTGATCCGGCGATGTCCTCCGCTTGTGTTCTGCCAGATCTCCATACCTTGCGAAAAGTCTGTACTGGAAGTGACACGGCCGCGCCGGAAGTGACGCGGCTGCACAGGAATCAGCTGGAGGAGGGTGTGCGCGGCGCTGCGCAAGCGCACATCCACTGGCTTAGGAAAGAATCGTTGCAGCGGCGAGATAGAAGTACTTCTTGCACCGCACGTGTAGGGGTACAGAGATTATTCAGCGCACAATGTTGCATCAGATCTCCCTACCCCTGAGTGCGCACGCGCGAACAAATCATCAGTTGCAGTTCATCCTCAGGGGGTAGGGAGAGCTGATGCAACATTTTGCGCTGCAAAATCTCTATACCCCTAAGTGCGCACGCGCGATGCATGAAGTACTTCTATCGCGGCGCTGTAACGATTCTTTCCTAAGCCAGTGGATGTGCGCTTGCGCAGCGCGGCGCACACCCTCCTCCAACTGATTTGTGTGCGGCCGCTTCACTTCCGGTATAGACTTTTCGCAAGGTATAGGGATCTGGCAGAACACCGGCCGGCATTTGACTTCCTGGTTCCGTTCCCTGCGAGCAGCAGCTGCACATGGAAGTGGAACTAGGCGGGAAATTCAAATAAATATAAACATAAAAAGTGACAAACACACATAAAAGAGGTTATACATTGTAATCTGAGAGGATTACACTGTATAACCTCAGATCTGACATTTGATGACTGTACAGTGCCCCTTGCCTGCCATTTTACTGTCATTTGTGCCCATAAAATATGTATGCAAAAATTTGTACCACTTTTGGTACAAAATTCCTGACATAATCATACCGCCAGGGAGGTTAAAGGACTTTACCAGGCTCCTGATATTGATGACCTATGCTCAGGATAGGTCATTAATATCTGCTCCCCAGTGCTTGAACTAGCTCTGGAATGCAGCAGGAAGCAGATGGCTCCTCTGTAGTGGCCATGCTGGATTATAGTTACTGCTTAATGGGAGTTGAGTTGCAGTAACCAAGCATGGCCACTATACCTTGAATGGAGCTGTTCCAATCAAAGTGCTAGCTACAGCATTGGTGGCACCACAGCAGATCAGTGAGGGTGTGGGGTGTCAGACCCCCACCAATTTGATATTAATTAACTATCCTGACAATAGGTAATCAATATCAGGAGCCTCAGTAATAAACTAAATGATCATCCAGTAGAATACTAGTCCAGAAATAGCAAGTGGTGATGAGCGGGGAAGAATTAAAAAATTCAATACGACTGCTTCACTAAATTTTATTTAAAAAAATCTTTGTGACGAATTACTTTGTCATGAAGCGCACTTCTTTGTAAGTAATGGGTGCAATGACAGGGAGCGGTGATTGCGCTGCCCCTCATCATTGTATCCCTCAGATGGCGCGTTCATACATGATCGCTGCATCTGACATTAATAATAGAGTGTATAATAAAAAAAAAAACGTACCTGATCCATTTTTTTCGCGACTAACCAGGTGCCGCCATCTTGTTTCAAGGTCTGGCGCGAAATCTTGCGTGACCCGAAATGACATCATCATGCCAGCTGGCGTGGTGACGTCATACATCACTGTGCATGGGATTTTGGCTGAGATCTTCAAGCACGATGGTGACGGTCCGTCACAAGCAAATGGATCAGGTAAGTTTTATTTTTTTAATGTTTTTTACACTATTTCAAGTTAAATCGCTTCGCTACCGCAAAGCACGAGGAAATCGAATTTTTCCTGAAAGTCCACAAAGTGGAAGTGACTCATCGGTAATAGAAAGTGATGTACAGGTGACTGGGAGGTTTGATGGAGCTTTTGGACACTACAGCCTTTTTATATGTTGCAGTTCTCCTTAAATTCTGTTGTGATTACACAGGCACATAATGCACAATCCCACCTCTCATATATTTTTCTCTTCTTTACAGATTTTGATCAATTAAATCAAGGTTATCCTTGTACTCAAGAGACCCTGCAAGTCTTAATGAAACCACAAGAACAGCCTGCAGTTGATTTCTAGCAAACTCTCAGAAGAGGCATTTTCAGCAGCTATAGCTCCACTAATCAGAACAGTCCCCGGTAGCTTAAATAATGTCTAGTAATTTCATTCATGTATTCCCTAAGTATGTCGTATTGCAACACTTGGCCTTTTTTTAATGGCATGGCCATTATGTCGCTTACAACAATGGTTCCAAGTCTTTAAGGGTCACTAAGACTCCAGGATTTAGGGATATACAGCAGGATTAAAAGAAGAAGAATATCTGTAAATCCTGAGACCATAGAGGACCTTGAACGCTAGTTAAGATGCCCAGCGCAGTATGTGAATTCATATATCTGTCCAAGTGCTTAGCTATCAAACAGCGAACCCAACAGAAGTCTTAAATTACACGTGATTCCGTAATTAAGTGTCCTTAAAAATGCATAAAACAGACTTTAATAGACAGGGACAGGTGCAGAGGCCGAACTACTGAGCCCAATTGACTGGTGGAACCCAATGACCCCTCTACCACAAAGAAGAACATGAGTACTATAAATAGTCACATCAGTCACAGCCTAGACCTCTGATGGCTAACCTTTGACACTTCAGCTGTGTTAAAACTATGATTCCCAAGATGTACACTTGCTTGGCTGTTCTCATAACTTCATAGAAATAAATGGAGCATGCTGGGAGTCGAAGTTTCACCACAGCTGGAGTGCCGGAGGTTAGCCATTACTGGCCTAGATGCAGCTCAGTCCCATTAAAGTGAATAGGCCTGGTCTGCAATACCAATCACAGCCACTATATAGTGTATGGCACTGTGCTTGGTATGCTGTGCACTGATTGGGTGGGGGAATCCAACTCCCGATGAGCAGCTATTGTTGACCGATACTGATGATAGGCCATTAATACTGAACTCCAGGAAAATCCCTTTAACTCTTATTCATTGCATCTGTCATTACTTATAGACTCCCAAAAGGTTTCCACCTGTGAATGGTCTGGGAATCAGTCGTCAGAAAATGACCTGTTGTTTAAGACTACTTTCACATCTGCGCTTTCCCTTTCCTCTATTAAAATCTGTCTCAATAGCGGGGGAAAACGCTTCCATTTTGTCCCAATTCATTGTCAATGGAGACAAAACTGCACTGAATAATACCGAATGCACCAGAATGCATTCCGTTCCGTTTTATTGCCTCCCCATCGGGAACAGAATAACGCCGCAAGCAGCATTTTTCTGTCCGCGATATTGTGCGGAGCAAGATGGATCCGTCATGACACACAATGTAAGTCAATGGGGACATATCAGTTTTCTCTGACACAATAGAAAACGGATCCGTCCCCCATTGACTTTCAATGGAGTTCATGACGGATCCGTCTAGGCTATTTTAAAGATAATACATACGTTCACCCAGATGGTTGTATTATCAGTAACGGAAGCGTTTTTGATGAACCCTGCCGGATCCAGCAAAAACACTAGTGTGAAAGTAACCTAAATAAAAATGTTATGTTTAACATATTTTTAAAGACTTTTTGATGATGTTATCTTTCAAGGGGTTGTCTCATCATGGACAATGGGGGTCTCGCACCTACAGTTGCAAGAAAAAGTATGTGAACCCTTTGGAATTATATGGATTTCTGCACAAATTGGTCATAAAATGTGATCTCATCTTCATCTAAGGCTACTTTCACACTAGCGTTGTTAAAATCCGGCGTTCAATTCTGACACCGGAACTGCCTGCCGGATCCGGAAAAACATGTGAAAACGGATTACATTTGAATCCTGATCAGGATTTTGATCACAATGAAAAAATGCATTGGAAAAAACGGATCCGCCATTTATGGACTTTAACTTTTTTTTCACATTTTTCGGGTTTATCATGCAAAAGCCAGATCCGGTTTGACTGAACACACGGCGCCGGATCCGGCGTTAATGCAAGTCAATGGGAAAAAGACCGGATCCGGCGTTCAGTCAAAGTGTTCAGGATTTTTGGCCGGAGGTAAAAATACAACATGCTACGGTTTTCTGAAAAGCCTGATCAGTCAAAAAGACTGAACTGAAGACATCCTGATGCATCCTGAATGGATTACTCTCCATTCAGAATGCATTAGGATAAAACTGATCAGTTATTTTCCGGATTTGAGCCCCTAGGACGGAACTCAGCGTCAGAAAAGAAAAAAGCTAGTGTGAAAGTACCCTAAGTCACAACAATAGACAATCACAGTCTGCTTAAACTAATAACACACAATAATTAAATGTTACAATTTTTTTTATTGAACACACCATGTAAACATTCACAGTGCAGGTTGGAAAAGTATGTGAACCCCTAGACTAATGACATCTCCAAGAACTAATTGGAGTGGGGTGTCAGCCAACTGGAGTACAATCAATGAGATGAGATTGTGAGATTGGAGGTGTTGGTTACAGCTGCCTTGCCCTATAAAAAACGCACACCAGTTCTGGGTTTGCTTTTCACAAGAAGCATTGCCTGATGTGAATGATGCCTCGCACAAAAGAGCTCTCAGAAGACCTACGATTAAGAATTGTTGACTTGCATAAAGCTGGAAAGGGTTATAAAAGTATCTTCAAAAGCCTTGCTGTTCATCAGTCCACGGTAAGACAAATTGTCTATAAATGGAGAAAGTTCAGCACTGCTACTACTCTCCCTAGGAGTGGCCGTCCTGTAAAGATGACTGCAAGAGCACAGTGCAAACTGCTCAATGAGGTAAAGAAGAATCCTAGAGTGTCAGCTAAAGACTTACAAAAGTCTCTGGCATATGCTAACATCCCTGTTAGCGAATCTACAATACGTAAAACACTAAACAAGAATGGATTTCATGGGAGGATACTACAGAGGAAGCCACTGCTGTCCAAAAAAAACATTGCTGCACATTTACAGTTTGCACAAGAGCACCTGGATGTTCCACAGCAGTAATGGCAAAATATTCTGTGGACAGATGAAACCAAAGTTGAGTTGTATGTGTTAACCTCATCCCAACTGTGAAGTATGGTGGTGGGGGCATCATGGTTTGGGGCGGCTTTGCTGCATCAGGGCCTGGACGGATTGCTATCATCGAAGGAAAAATTCTCAAGTTTATCAAGACATTTTGCAGGAGAACCTAAGGCCATCTCTCTACCAGCTGAAGCTCAACAGAAGATGGGTGTTGCAACAGGCCAACGAGCCAAAGCATAGAAGTAAATCAACAACAGAATGGCTTAAACAGAAGAAAATACGCCTTCTGGAGTGGCCCAGTCAGAGTCCTGACCTCAACCCGATTGAGATGCTGTGGCATGACCTCAAGAAAGCGATTCACACCAGAAACAGTTCTGTAAAGAGGAATGGTCAAGAATTACTCCTGACCGTTGTGCACGTCTGATCTGCAACTACAGGAAACGTTTGGTTGAAGTTATTGCTGCCAAAGGAGGTTCAACCAGTTATTAAATCCAAGGGTTCACATACTTTTTCCACCTGCACTGTGAATGTTTACATGGTGTGTTCAATAAAAACATGGTAATATTTAATTCTTTGTGTGTTATTATTTTAAGCAGACTGTGATTGTCTATTGTTGTGACTTAGATGAAGATCAGATCACATTTTATGACCAATTTGTGCAGAAATCCATATCATTCCAAGGGGTTCACATACTTTTTCTTGCAACTGTATATCGAGAATGGAGCCCTGCAAGTGAAGGAGGGCGCACTGCGCATCCGCAGCTGCCCTCCATTAAGTTTCTATGGGGCCGGCAAAAATAGCTGAGCACTGGCTCGGTTACTTTCGTCGGCCCTATAGAAATGAATGGGAGTGGGGGGCCACGCATGCCTGGTACGCTCCCATTCACTTCTATGGGGAGCCGGCTTGGTGGTGGCCGAACATGAGTCCTCCAGCCACCACCTTGCGGGGCTCCATTCTCGATTTAGTAGTGGGACCCGCGCCTATAAGACAATGGGGGCATATCCTAGCGATATGCCCCCATTGTCCATGATGAGACAACCACTTTAATTTTCCAAATACACATCTATATTTAAACAAAAAAAACATAAAATCCTGCAGTTTTCACACTGGCCACCAAACTTAATAGTAGGCACTCTTCATGGTCTGTACAGATCACTTTACTGCAGATACTGCTTATCTGTCATTCTAATCCTGCCTGTAAGGATATCACCTCTGTGTGTAGATAAGACAGGATCAACCATTCACAACAGGTGACTGTCAAAGCTTATCTATTCTTTCCTTGTACAATGACCTCTGCACAGGTCACAGAGCATGCCTAGAAAACCCTCCCAGGTCCCCTCCTGACCATTGTGTCTATGGCCCATGGTGCTGCCGTAAAGCAATTTTCTTAATGCTTTCTAAATGCTCAGGCAAGATGGCTGCCCCATAACCATGTTCAGAAAATAGAATAAATAAATCTGCAATCAGAAAATAAAAGCTTAAAAAATGGATATGTGTCGCTATCTGGTTTTAACTGGAAGATTACATTTTTGGTGACACATTTCCTTTAAGTTTAGATTTTAGGCAATGATACGGCATAAGTGTATCATCGTTATCTGACTCATGCATCCTAAATCTATAATATTGCTTAAGTAATCTTCGCAAGGAGTTTCTACGCATCAAGGGAGCCTGTGACCTGGTTAGGTAAGATACTAATAATAACAGGCGAGATGAAACAAAGTCGCTCAAGCTCTTTTATATGCTGTTTACAGCCATTTATAATTTGTTTCAAAAGCCTGAAGATCCCACAGTGTTAAACATTCCAGACAAAGGGATATTTAGATACAGCCATAGAATAGCGCACGCCGAGCTCTCGCTATGTAATAACTTATCATTTCCTTGTCGATCACATACACTCGTTTTTTTTCCCCGTTTTTTTCTAAAAAGTTTCCCTGAAAACGGAGGAATATGAATGGTGCATTTAATTTAGAATGCGCAACAAATATCGTTTGTTGGGAAATAATTAGAGGCAATGTTATTGTGAATGCAACAAAATGAGAAAAGCGCTGCAGAAGTCATTAATGACTTATTAAAATTTTACATCAATATAGAACGGTTTATTTATTCATAAATATATTTTCTGCTTTAAAATGCAGAGATTGACTCACTGCAATAAGCGCTTCCAATTTAAATCATTACTTGATCCATCTTGAAAATGTTTATACTGTTCACAATGGGAGCAATTTATTAAAACGACACAAAGATATTAATTTCAGTCTTATAATTTCTAGAAACCCACAATATCAATGGTTTCTATTTATTGGTATGTACTGGACAGGTACAGATGGACAATGGTGCAAAATCTGCAATGGACATTGCAGATGTAGATGTAGGTCTGCAATGTCATGCCACCTAGGGTATGCCACCAAGGTCTGATAGGTGCAGGCCTTAACTCTGGAACTGGCAGCTATCTGTAAAACTGAGCCCGCAAAGTGAAGGAGAGCAGACCGAGCATGCACATCCGCTATTCATTTCTATGGGACTGCCAAAAATAACCGAGCGCTGGCTTGGCTATTTCCATCAGCCCCATAGAAGTGAATAGAGGGGTGGCTGCGCTTGCACAGTGCCCTTCCCATTCATTTCTATGGGACTTCCAAAAAAAGCTGAGCGAGTTGCTTGGCTATTTAAGGTTACTCCCTTATAAAAGAATGGAGGGCGGCCTCCACTTTGCAGACTTCGTTTTAGAGACAGCTGCGGGTCCCAAAGGTAGGACCCGCAGCTATCAGACATTGGTGGCATATCCTATCGATATGCTACCAATGTTTGAGAGGACACAATCCCTTTATCTTGACATGTGTTAACACTTTAAGCATATAGCAAACTTCAACTTGACTTTTTCAAAGCCTTTTGCTGGGTTAAAGGAGTTTTCTGAGATTCCAATGTTGATGACCTATCCTGAGAATAGGTCATCAATATCAGATCGGCGGGGGTCCGTCACCTGGGAATCCTGCTGATCAGCTGTTTGAGAAGCGCCCATGGAATCCTCTGCTTACCAAGCACAGCAATGTTCATTGGATAGTGGCCATGCTTGGTATTGCAGCTCAGCACCATTTGAATGATACTCCGCTGGGCCCTTGGCTATGTGACCAATGAACGTGATGTCACTGACCTAGGAAGAGGCCACAGCGCTCAAAGCAGAGCCGCAGCCGCTTCACACAGCTGATCAGTGGGGATGCCAGGAGGTGGACCCCTGCTGATCTGATATGGATAACCTATCCTGAGCATAGGCCATCAATATCACAATCTCAGAAAACTCCTTTGTCAATTGAAAGTTAAGTGTCTAGTTAAGGAGGTTCTCTATGCTTCTTATACTGATGACCTATCCTCTTTATAGGTCATCAAAATCTGACCGGTGAGGGTCTGACACCCTGCACCCACACTAATCAACGGTTCCCTGCACCCCCCGGCTCTGGAATTAGCACTTTTAATTAAGCCAGATGCACAGCTCCTTCAAAGTTTAGTGGACATGCTAGATTACCATTCACGTCAATGGTAGCTGAGCTGCAGTTACCCAGCACGGCCACTACACTTTGAAGGAGCTGTTCTTTCGGCTCTATTCAAAGTGCTAGTTCTGGTGCCGGAGTCTGCAGGGAACAGCTGATCAGTGGGTGTGCAGGGTGTTGAATCTCAACCAATCAGAAATTGATAAACTCATTAATATCAGGAGTAGTGTTGAGCAAAGTATTCTAAAATATGATTTGGCTGCTTCGCCGAATTTTACAACAACATTTGCTTTGTGACAAATTACTTTGTCACAAAGCGTATTTCTTTGTAAATAGCGGGAGCAATGACCCCCATCATTGTACCCCTCAGATGCCGCGTTCATCGCTGATCGCAGCATCTGACTTTAATATTTAAGTCTATAATAAAAAAAAATTAAATCATACTTGCCTCATCCAATTGATTGCGAAGAGCCTGCTGCCGCCACCTTGATTGAAGATCCAGCGTGAAATCTTATGACGTCATCACATTGGCCAGCGTGGTGACATCATACGTCACTGTGCAAAGGATTTTGCGGGATCTTCTATCACGATGGGGGCAGCAGGCTCTTCCAGCCCAAATGTACGAGGTAAGCATGATTTTTTTTTTTAACCCAATTTCAGGGAAAATTGATTCGTTACCATGAAGCATGAGGAAATTCGACTTTGCGGCAAATTGAATTTTGTAAGAAATTTGATCAAATTCCACTTCATGCACCTTGATTCGCTCAACACTAATCAGGAGCCTTGAAAATCCCTTTAACATATATCTGTCCTATGTACCATTATAGTAGCTCTGTCTTAAATGGCAGGTATGTGATTGCTACCTCTACACCTGCTTTACTACACCCCTGCTGTGAAGCATCTGAATTGTGGGCTTATTTAAAGGGGCTTTCCAGGAATATACATTGAGGCCTATCCTAATTAGATGACCCATGTCAATTAACAGAACAGAGATCTATTTGTGGGAAGATCTCTAGTTTTTTTTTATATCATTTTGGAGCATGTATGACTTTTTGATAACTTTTTATTACATTTTTGGGAGGTGAACTGACAAAAAATGACCAATTAGCTATTTTGATTTTTTTTCCTTCAATTAGGGCATTCACCTTACAGCATAAATACTTTTAGATTTTGGAACACGGCAATGCCTATGAGGTTTATTTTTTATTGTTTATTTTTATTAGGTGGAAGGGGGTTGGTTTGAAATTTTTATTTTTATTTTTTTATGGGCGTCTATGGGAGATTAGATACTGTACATTCCTCTGGAGCCCTGTCACAGGCAGGGGATCCATAAGAACATAGGCTACCACAAAGGCTTGAGTCTACTACAGCAGGGAAGCCGTTTGGGCTCTGGCTGTGATGGGCTTCTGGGGAAAGCCACCTCAGATGCTGAGGTCAGAATGGACCACAGCATCTGGGAAGCCAAATGTCTGCGATCGGCATTATTGATTACAGACATTTCCTCTAAGTGTCTTCTTTTGAAAAGGTGAGCGAATGTAGCAGATGTCATATTTAAAGACCCGGTTTCCACCATACTTGTATATTGGCGGTCGAGAAGGGGTTAATGAACAACCCCTTTAATAGAGGCAGTGCACATTTTTAATGGAAACCATGTAAGCTTATTTTGACCCGTGGTGGCGCTGGAAGGGAACTGAACACTTGCTGACTGGCAGTCACACACAGTACAGCTGGTTGCTGACTCCAGTAGCAGAATAAGCTATGATCAGTCTCTTACAAGAGGATCTTTCTAATAAACAGAATTTGCCAAAAGCTAAAAAAATTTTTTTTAAAAACATAGGATTTTGTGAGCATTTCTACAGGTCTGAGTGTTTTTTTTTTTTTAACTGTTTACATTTAGTGTTTTTTTATGCAGAAGGATGCACAGTGCTGTTCTCTAGCAATAGTGGTGGCATTTTGCATTGCTTGTACTACTGTTTGCTCTATCCTTGTGGTGCTGTCTCATTATCTGAGGAAGGTCTGGGATCAGAACGAAAATTTTGGATTGCTGTCAGTAAATTTACATTCATCACCTATGGAGCACCTTGTTTCTCTGTCAATGCTGGTGTTCTGTCAGAAAACCTTAACTCGTCAGATTCCCTTACCCCACATGACTTCCGGGGGTGTGCGCCTCCGCGCAAGCACAGTACCATGGCACGGTGCCTCCACGCAAGCGCAGTACCAGGACATGATTAAGTTAAGACTACAGTGAGCGCTGAATCATGGACGCGCGCAACGACACCGCACGTGCGCTCTCAGGGGTAAGGAGATCTGACGGTCTTTTGTCTTGTTAAATCTCCTTAACCTCACGCTGCGCACGCGCAGATTCAGCCAGCAATGAATCTGAAGCGCGCTGTGGAGTGAGGGTAAGGAGATTTCAAAAATCGGCACGTGCGCAGTGTGAGGGTAAGGAGATTTAACAAGACAAAAGACCGTCAGATCGCCTTACCCCTGAGGGCGCACACGCGGTGTCCGTGCGCGCGTCCATGAGTCAACGCTCACTGTAGTTTTAACTTACCCATGCCCTGGTACTGCGCTTGCGCGGAGGCGCCGTGCCATAGTACTGCGCTTGCGCGGAGGTGCACACCCCCGGCACATGGAATAAGGGAATCTGACGATTTAAGGTTTTCTGACAGAACACCGGCATAGTTGAGCACCTTCCTTCGGAGTGCCGTGCAATCATAAGAAGTTTCAACAATGTAATTTTACTTAAGTGTTAAAGCATTTTTAGGATGTTTTTTTTTACTTGTGAGTGTTTTTAACTCTTTTTATTTTTTTTTCAAAACCCCAAATGCTCTTTATTCCAGCATTTTCCCTTGGGTTTTTTATAGGACTTGAAAAAAAGGCAGAAAGAATTGTTTGAAATGTTTGAAACCATTAAAAATGCTGCAAAAAAGTAAAAACATGCTTCCAATTACTGTGTGAAGGAAGCCTTATAAGTGATCTTGCTGCCCATAGTTACCAATCACACAAAAAAAAATGAAAAAATGGATTTATGGAGACAGTTTTGATACCAGAATAGCTGCATTTTTACAGCTCATTGAAGAGCCTTGTAAAAGCCTACATGATTTTCTATCTAAATTTCTACAAGATGCTCATCAGAATGTGAATATATCGTATTCCTGCCATGCCTTTATATGCATGAAGAAATGAAATACTGCATTCTAAACAAGAAAGCTTTTCTAGGCTTTTCTAGACAGCACTGGAAAATTAAATACACGTGCATGAAATGATTACCATATATTAGGATTGCATAATATAAATATACATTATACATTCCTCAACAGTGAAATTGAAACACCAAGAAGGAAAAGTCGTGGAACTATGGAAATGAAAGGGTCGATAGACATGTAAATGATATGCAAATGAAAAAAAAATGGAAACAAAATAAAAAACAAAAAAACAACTCAATTTATTCAATATTGAGTATGAGCTCCATGTGCATAAATACACACACTTACGCGCCTTGGCATGCTATTAATTAGGTCATTAATGCTTGGCTTGTCGGAGATATGTTTTGCAACGCTGAATTCATTCGGGCACACAGATCAGGCAAGCTTTTATGCAAGCTCCCTTAACAATTGCCTACCAATGAGGTCCCAGATGTGCTCAATGGGAGGCCACTCCAGAGATGCTACAAGCCACTTTTAACACAGGCAGGCTGCTCACAGTAGCACATGCAACACGCAGCCTGGCATTGTCCTGTTAAAAAAATAGCTCCTGGGACACTTTGGAGGAATGGCCGTACCACTGGTTCTATGACCAAATCAATGTAACATCGAGCTTTTAGTGTAACTGAAATGAAAACTAGAGGGGGCCAGCTACTATACATTATGTTTCCCAACACCATAAACCCAAGAGTAGGACCAGTGTGACATCCCCTTGGCATTGCTCTTCTGGTCTCCAGACCAATCTCTGGCTATCATTGCATCTGAAACAAAAGTGAGAGTCATAGCTGAAAAGGATAGGACTCCCTTCCAGCCTCCATTGCCATCTTACTGTGCACTATGAGAATCTTTTGGAACAGTGGTTTGAGGTCAATGTAACACCTGTAGCTAGACGTCTGGATCATAGCCCATTGTCACGTAAGTGCCTTCTGATGGTTTGTCTAGACATAGTTTGCTGCCCTAGGCTTTGGATGTGATGACTTGCAGTACACTATGGATCCCTATACACCATTCATCTAGTGAAAGGATCCATCCAGGCAGAGGTTCGCTTCTGTTGACTTCTTGCTGTCATTCCAGTTTATTTTCCACCAGGTCATGCAACATTTAACAGTGGTGACATCTCAGCCTAGGTGCGTAGCGATCTACCGAAGTGATAAACCAAGATCTCTCAGTTCATAGATTCTGTCCCTCTCAGTGTGTGAAAAGTGGTGATAACTGGCATGTCAATGATCAGGAGGAATCACAATCATCTCACATAACTTCAATCTGATTTTTGAGGCTTTATGTGACAAAAAAATGTTGCCTTTAATCTGGCATTTATGCTTCCCCCCACATGCCACAGACGAGCTAGGTGCTTCATAATTTGATCATCTGTAGATCTTAGCGACGTCTGCTACTTCCTAGATTTGCATAACCTTACGGCTTGTCCTTCTTGGTGTTGAACTTTCAATGTTGAGGAGCGTACGTTATTTACATTATTACTAAAACACAACCCCCACCCCATCTATGTCAGCATTCTCAAATATTCTGTGAAGTGGAAATATATACGAAAATGTATTATACTACAATGGCATAATATGAATAAATACCAGATTCATTTTAAAAACTTGTTAATTCTAGCAATGCGGCAGACTTATTTAGATAATAGAGAAACCATAAAACTAATACAATACACCTAAAGCAGGAGATAGCCCATTTTTTTCCTATATATGCATGCTTAACTCAGCTGAACATGCATACGTAGGGGATAGAGAAAGGGGAGAAAGACACTGCAGTTGAAACCCAAAAGCCCGATCTCTATCTCCCCCAACATCATGATAGAGCAATTACAGGTACAAAGGGGGTTCAGTGGTAACAAGCCTATCAGGTCCTGGTGTTTGAGTGTGCCTAAGGGTCATCTGCTACATAGAATGACACATGATAGGTGTCATGACCTGCTACGTATTTTGCATTGGGCCCAGAAGCTTCAAGTTATACCTTTGTCAATTTTTCTAACAATATGGATGCAGTTGTAGTCTAAAACCCCTGTCACATACAGCAATACTATAAACCAGCAAAAACAATGCAAATGTATTATGATATAGTATATAGGTAACTACTATAGGATAGGTGCAAGAGCCTGGAACGGAGTGGGGTCCAGGATCTTAAAGCCGTACCTTTGGTTATATTAGTAAGGCTTCCATATAAGTTTGTGTCAATGCACATTTTATGGTTGGAGTTCCATGGCCCACCATGTTTATTAAATTCTATTTCTGCTAGGATTTTGATACATATATCAAAATTGGTGAAATGGAAAAGTTCATAGCAACCAATCAGATCCCAGCTCTCATCTTTAACAGCAAGTAGGCAATTGTTCCGCTTGTCCCTTATTTCACACTTGATAAAAGCCCACCATTATGGCGGGAGAGTCCTCCACACTGGTTGACCATACGAGTACACCTGTCCCACCCCGTTAATTTCTCTGGCTCATGGACCTGGTGCTATTTTACGGCACTTTTCTATATTGATTTCATGATGTGTGTTTGTTATATTATGACACTACAATTCACTAACAGCACAGTTTACTGATAAGTAAAATATGAGATGCATTAATGCCAATTTTGTGTTGTATTACTTATGTTACAGGAAATATCAGCCATAATCGAGGCAGCTGGCTGACAGGGAAATGCTCCTGTTAAAGAACTGTAAAGGAAGTACTGTATCATATTTTTTGTGAAGGCTGCAGCTTGGCGGCGGCACCAAAGTCTAAGTGGGTGTCTGCAAAATTGCTTTTCTGCTAAATTTACTCAACAGCATGTGTGCTATTTATAAAGTGAAGGATTTAGAAAGTTTCGGACAACTTTTACCAAACACCAATGTCAGAAACTCATAGAAATACATCTGGTTTATTAAAAAAATTAGTAGGGGGGTTCCTGCTGTCTATGGGTATTTTTGACCACACTAACCATTTCTGGGGGCATTTACTGTAGCTGTAAGTAAGTTTCCTGGTGGAGAAAAGTAACAAAGCTTGTCACAAGTGCTGTTTTACCACCAAATGTGTGACTTTTTAGCTTTTTTCAACAAAAAGTCGACAAGGTGTGAATGAGGGGAGACAGGAGATGGGTGAGAGCTCCACAAGATCAACTCAATTAACCACATGTGCAGTAGAAAACTGGTGCATGTTACACCAGAAATCGACTACAGCTCCTGGCTGTAGTAAGTGACATGCGCCTCATAATAAATTGGATGAATCTTCTTCCGAAAGAGTTTTTAACAAGACTGGTGTGTGGAACGCCAGTCTTAGTCAATGACCCCCACTGTTCCTTCTCTACCGCCAAAGTTATCACTAAGTATAGTGCATTCACAGAGTCTTCAGAGCCTTTAAGGGTTTTTTTGTGCTAAAATAATAAAAGTTCAAATTTTTCCCCCATCATTCTGCACTCAATACCCCATAATGAGAAAATAAAAACAGAATGTCCGAAATCTTAGCTAATTTAATAATAAAGGAAAAACTAAAATCTTGCACTGACATAAGTATTCAGACCTTTTATTCAGGACTTAGTTGAAACACCTTTGACAGCCTCCAGTTTTCTTGGGTATGATGCCACAAGGTTTGCACACCTGGATTTGGGGATTTTCTTCAAATCTTCTCTGCAGGTTGGATGGGACTGTCGGAGGACAACCATTTTCAACAGTGTCAGACTGGGGTGCCTAGGGCCCCCTAGTCAAATTTATTTTGGGAGCCCACCATATGGAGATATTCAAATATTACCTGCTCACACAGAAGGAAGATGCTACCAGATAATTGAATATGGGGGTCCCTGCAGCAACTCTGAGAATGTAGGTCCTGGGGAGAATAGGATACTGACTAGCTTACCTCTATGCCAAGAAGTCATCTCGGCTCTAATTGTGTCTATAATAATAATAAACTGGGGAGTTTCTTTAATAATCAAGTATAATCAAGTTTTTTATATAAACATAGGCTGGTTGAGGTGCTGTACATTGAATATATGTATGTAGTGCAGTAAGTCTTCTTTGTTATGTGCTACTTGTGCAGGAGGTGGGAGACTAGTGGCCCACCTTGCCCAGGGGCCCACCGGGGATTCAGCTGTACCCCTGTGGGCCAGTCCAAGCCTTTTTTTCAGGTCTTTCCAGAAACATTGGATTGGTTTTAAGTCAAGGCTCTGGCTGGGTCACTTAAGGAGAGTCACAAAGTTGTCCCTAAGCCACTCCTGTGTTGTCTTGGCTTCTCACAATCTTAGAGTCCAGTAGGTGCTTTTTTGCGAACTTTCATTTGACTTTTACTGAGGAGAGGCTGCTTTCTGACCACGCTACCATAAAGCCCAGATTTGAAGACTGCTGCACTGATGGATAACCTTTTCGATGTTTCTCCCATCTACACACAGGATCTTTGGAGCTCAGAGTGACCATTGGGTTCTTGGTCACCTCTCTTACAAAGACATTTTTCCCCTGATTACTTACTTAGGTGGGGCAGCCAGGTCTAGGAAAGTCGCAACATAACAAAATGTTAAAAAGAGTTTTGTATACCAATTAACTGGTCAATACCTCATTATAAAAGGCTTCATACATATGGATATATTGCAGCCTTATTTTGCACATTCTGTACAGCTGAGGCCAAGTAAAACACATCTCCACTGTAAAGCACTTTTTAGGCGTCAGAAACCCTCTTGAACTCCACCTCTGCCTTTGATTCTCCTCTGCCTCTCTCCCTGGCAATTCCTCCACTGACCCCATATTACCCAATGAATTTAGTTCAAAATATTAACAATGACATACAAGACCATTCACCCCCCCCCACCATGCATCTTTGACCTATGCTTCCAATACATCCTCACGTAAAATCTTCAGTTTTCGGCAGGCCAGGTTCTTTGCTTTTTTCCTGTCTGCTCCTCACATAATTGTCTCCAAGATTTCTCATTTACATCCTCCATACTCTAGAACTCACAACAGCAGCACATCCGACTACAACATTGAAATGTTCAAAATCAACCTAAAAACTACCTTTTCAGGAAGTCTACAATCTACAATAACCCTGTTCCCACTACACAGACATCTGGACAGCTTCTACTGTCCCCTCCTGTTCATCCTTATAGATTGCAAGCTTTTGTGGGCAATACTTTTATTTTTCCCTACCTAGTTGGGTCATGGGAGATAATATAGAAGAAAACCATAATTTTCCAATATTTTGCTCAGACAATGCAAGAGTAGTTAGAAAAGAATAGGGAGATAGAGAAGATGAAGCAAAGTCTAAGGATGACAGAGTAGGACATACAAGAGGAAGGTTTGGTGAGACTTAAAGGGGTATTCAGGTTTCAGGAAATAAAGTATATTCATTGTATCATGACATATTTAATACAAATCTAATACACTTTCGGTATCAATTCCTCAGAGTTTTCGAGAGCTCTGCTTGCCATTGTTCAATAGGTATCATCATTGTTTGATTCATTCATTATGAGACACCATTATGATAAGTGTGTTCTAATAAGTCCTGAACCTGGGTCCCCATCACAGGACCAGAACCGATTTTATTCTAATTGAGGTAAAAAAATGAAGGTTCCTACTGTATAATAGCACAGAGATCTTAAGAATTCAGTGGAATTGATAAAGAAAGTATATCTTGCCTTCACTTAGTGGTTGGCTCATCTCAGACATTGATGGCATGTCCTTAGGATATGCCATGAATATCATATAGGTGCAGGTTCCACCTGTGGGACCCACTCCTATCTCTAAAACGTGGCTCCTAAAGTAAATGGACAGTAGACGTGCATGCGTTGCTCCCCCGTCTATTCATTGCTATGAGACTTCCAAAAACATTCAAGTGCGCTCACTATTTCTGGAATAACACATGCTGTGTGTTCTTCACTTTTGGAGTTAGGAGCAGGTCCCACAGTTGGAACCCGCACCTATATGACATTGATGGCATATACTATTGATAACCCAACCTTATTAAGGTGTCTAAGGGTCTATTTAAAGGGAACCTGTCAAAACACCCCAAACTAGAGTAAGCAGTGTATAGTGTAAGTGGTGCTGAGTCTGATTATGTAAGTTTTCATACTGATGTGCATTCTGACATTGTGCTCCCTTAAACCAGCAGTAAAATGCATCCTATCTGAGGCCACTCCATTATGTGCTTGAGCTCGGGAGTTTTCTCAATGTATTTTACTGCTGGTTTGTGGGAGCACAGTGTCAGGAATTCAGTAAGTATGAAGATAAAAGTGTTGAAATGCAGGTGAATATGAAGATAAAAATTACATAACCGGACTCAACATCGATTACACTACACACCACTTACTCTAGTTTGGGGGGTGTTTCGGAGCTCATATATTCCCTTTTACATATGTGGCAGGAATGTTTCTGGGCCATAAGGTAACCCAGGGTAAACACACCTCAACTCCAGTTTTTAATCTCATTCCCAACTATTAACAGAGAAATGGACATTTCCACTGGTTTTGTAAGGGACACATACGGACGGGGTTTATGGAGCCTGAGTTAGCTGCATAAGTGCACTGAATAAATGGCAAAGTTTGGCTGTTAGAAGCACGGCATTTTCATCTAAAGCCATTTAAAGCAACTGTGTTATTGTGGCCATTTTCTGTTTCGGGTTGGTTGTAGTCATTAAATCTTTTCTTGTGCAGAAAGACGTAGAAATGCCTCATCCCAATGTTTTCTTTCTCATTTCTTGTTCTTCTACAAGTAATTGCACCATTATGTCTATTCTTGGGTTGCTCTCTGCTAGGTTACAATTCAGCTTTTATCTCTTACTTTATGTTTGTTTATTCCAAAGTGAAAGAAACAGAATGTGCGAAAGTTTCGTGTCAGGATTAGAAGCGGAGGGTCGTTCCGCGCGAACGGATTTACAATAAACATGCAATTAAAAATGCATCTCTAGGTTTCTCAAAGTCGTAATTAAACAATGGCCATAACATTAAAACCATCAGCCTAACTAATATTGAGTGCTACGCAGCTGTATGTGCAGCAAACTGTGATGCACTGTGTGTTCTGACGTGTCCATTAGAGATGAGCGAATCGAAACTGACGAAGAGGAATTTGTTCCAAATTTCACAAAAAATTTGATTTGCAACAAAAACGAATTTCCTTGCGCTTTGTGGTAACGAATCACATTTTTTCCTAAAATGGCTGCTGCACGTGTGAGGACAGGTTGCCCTTATCTGTTGAAAAGCCTGTTGTGTTGTTCAAAAGTAGAAAAGAATTAGGACCTAATTGCCCTTGTGTGGTGCATTGATATACTCTAAAGTCCAGTTTGCTGTGTATTAGTGGCTAAATAAAAATATATTCGACGTCCAGCATTGCACTTATCTGTTAAAAAGCCTGTTGTGTTGTTCAAAAGTTGAAAAAATTAGGGCCTAATTGCAGTTCATTGGTGCAGTGATATATTCTAAAGCCATGTTTGCTGTGTATTAGTGGTGAAATAAAAAATATTTGATCTAACATTTGATTATTTGATCTAACAGTATATCAGACAGAGAAGTGCCAGACCCTGCACAGGGGAGTGGCAGAGGCCTAAATGTTTCTGGCGCAGGCAGGGCGTAGGGGCCATGGCAGCAGGGGTCACAGCGAGAGGACTGAGCTCCACATATCATCTAGTGGTCATGTCTTGACCAGCAACCCAGCGGTTCTTGAATGGTTGACTCGGTCATCCACTTTGTCCAAAGTGACATCAGACACTCCCAGCCAAGAGTTGGTGGGTTTCTCTGACACAAGTTGGCATGGCCCGGGGGAAAACCCTGTGCCCCACCTGTCCTGAACCTTCCTCTGTCAATTTCAGTACCCTCACCGAGAGAAGTATTATATGCCGTAGGCTCGGCTCCAATTTTCAGTGAGGAAGAGCTACTAGAGAAGAGTCAGCAGCTACTGCCAAGACAAGATCTAAAGTAGACATCCGCCGCTTCCTCCGCTAAGCGGGCAAGTAGTAATGAGGAGAGTGGAGTGGGAGTGGGAGTTGGTGTTGCGAGCGGTCAGGCTCCTGACCCAGAGACGGTTGAGGAGAACATCAGTGATGTGCAGACAGTACTTGATGATGATGATGATGTAGCTGATCGCACTTGGGTGCTGGGTGACGAAGGGGTTTCATAATCATCGGGAGAAGAGCATGGCAGCTTGACCATGAGCCAACAAGTTGCTAGCATGGGCGGGAGTCAGCAGGGTTGCAGCAGTGGGAGGTCGGCAGCCAAACGCTCCTGGGGAAGACCACCCACTTCGCGGGAGACTTCCTGCCTGGGAAGTAGCGGTTCAGGGGTTCAAGGAGGCAGCGGCGGTAGCAGTCAGTCAGTGTTGGGGAAAAAATCACCTGCTTGATGGTGTGGCAGTTTTTTTTAAGCCGCCGGAGGAGGTGAACGTGGCCAGATGGCACCCGGTTTCTGGCAGTCGAGGCTTTACCACCTCGGCCAAAGGGAGCTGTCTGTCCTTCCCATCATCTGCCGGTCTTGATGCTCCTGCTCCTCCTACTCACGCATTCCGTCAGCAATCGATCACCGGAGTGATTACCAAGAGACAACAGTATGTGTTCACTCATCCAATGGCACAGTAGTTGAACATGCTCCTGGCCAAGTTGCTGGTGCTGCAGTCCCTCCCTTTCCAAGTGGTGGACTCTGCACCTTTGAGAGAACTGATGGCTTGTGCCCAGCTGAGGTAGAGAGTCCCAAGCCGTAATTTCTTTGCCAAAAAGGCAGTACCAGCCCTGCACAAAAATGAAGAAAAGAAGGTGGGCCAGTCCTTGAGCCTGTCGGTGTCTGTCAAAGTGCAAGGCAGCGCCGACTTGTGGAGCTGTAACTACAGTCAGGGACAGTACATGTTCTTTATGGCCTACTGGGTGAATGTGGTTCCTGCACAGCCACATCAGCAACTTGGCCAGGTGACGCTGCTTCCAACTCCACGTTGCCACGCCGTTGGTCCAGCGACAATGTCTGCCTCTGCCTCCTCATCCTCCACCGTGTCCTCAGCCTCCACTGCAGGGACAATGCACAGCATACCAGATATGCAGGGCACGGCAGTGTAACGCTGTTCTGCGCACCTCGTTTGCCTGAGCGAACGGAGTCACACAGGGGAGGAACTGCTCCATGTCCTTCTACAAGAAATCAAATCCTGGATTTCTCTGTGACAACTCAAATTTGGAACAATGGTGACCGACAATGGGAAGAACATTGTGTCGGCGCTGGGCAGTGGCGTACATAGAGAAGTCAGAGCCCCATAGCAAGGATCACACCAGGCCCCCACACAGGACAGAAAGGTTTCTGCCTAAACCCCTTTCAGTGACACTTGGGCCATTTTTTCCACTGCCTCATTTGCTAAAAGTTGTTTCTTTAGAGGGTAGAGTCCTGACCAAGTGTTCACCCCCATTAGAAGTGGAGAGGATCCCAACTGGGCCCCTCTTGCCCTGGGCCCCATAGCAGTTGCATTGTCTGGCACTATGGTAGTTACGCCCCTGGCGCTGGGTCAAGGAGGGCTGAGCCATGCGCCCTGCATGGCACACATGTTCAATCTGGTTGTTAAGCGGTTCCTGAAGTCATCCACCCATCTGCAAGACATCCTAAAAATGGTCAGGAAACTTTGCATGAACTTCAACCACTTGTACACCACAAAGCACACCCTCCTCGAGCTGCAGCGGCAGAACTGCATTCCCTAACATAGGCTGATATGTGACGTTTCCACAAGTTGGAATTCCACCCTCCATATGTTGGACCAACTGTACGAATAGAGAAAGGCCATAAACAATTTCCTGACGATCCAAGCGGACAGGAGTACTCCCCTTTGTAACTTCGATGTCAGCCAGTGGCAGATCATGCGTTACACCTGTCGTTTGCTCAGGCCCTTTGAGGAGGCCACGTTATTTGTCAGTCACCAGGACTACGGGATGAACATCATTCCACTGCTTCATGTCCTGGAATATATGCTGGTAAATATGGCTGGTCAGGGGACTGGAGACAAGGCTCCTAGATCTCATGGCCACAGAAGCAGGACATTGGAGCACAAGCAATGTGTAGCGAAATGGGTAGTTTTTATAAACAGGTGACAGGAGAGGAGGAACAGGAGCAGCCAAAAGAGCTACAGTGCGATGAGGAAGTTGAGGCAGAGAACCCAGACGAACTGTGGCAGTATGCAGTGGAGATGGAGGCAAGGAGTCCTTCCGAGTCACTTGCGCCAATGGCCCGCTGCATGCTCACTTGCTTGGGTCGATGACAGCTGAATTGTCAACATTCGGCAGAGGGATGACTTTTGGCTCTCCACCTTGTTAAACCCTCGCTACCGCTCCAAAATGGGGGCCTTTTTTACACCCACTGAGAGGGAGGACAAACTAAACTACTATAGAGACATCCTATTTAGTCAATTGGCCGCTGCCTATCTGCTCCATCATCCATCGTCTTGCAGGTCTGACCGGGGGGGGGGGCCCTCTGCACTCACATTCCACTGCCATGGCTGCTGGCGAGGGGTGGGGAGGTAGGAACTATACTAGCTCCATCAGCAGCAGCCTGAGTCTAGTGTCGCTGATGAGCAGATTTCTTCACCCCATAGTGAAGAAACTACTCACCAGCAGCAGCATGTAGACCTGGAGCAGAACCTGAACCAGCAGGTAGTGGCATACTTGGAGTGCATCCTGCCAGCATTAATGGAAGATCCGCAGGAGTACTGGGCAGCTAACTGGATTTGTGGCAGCAACTGGCCGAGTTTGACATGGAAAAACTGTCCTGCCCGGCCAGTAGTGTTGCATCAGAGCTGGTGTTTAGTGTGGCGGGGCCATAGTTACCCAAAGGAGAACTCGCCTGTCCACCCAAAATAAGTGAACCTTTGTCAAGATGAATCAGGTGTGGATCAGCCAGAATTTCCACCCACCAATCCCTGATGTATCACACTAGATCATCCATGGTGCTACACCAACACTTTGACAAAAGAGACTGGTTTATTCTGGCTACCTGCCTCAGCTACTATTCTGATGCTGCCACCCGCCTGATGCCACACATCTGATGCCAGGTGCTCCTTCTTTCACCCACCATCTTCAGCGGGTACTGGTATTGCCACCCACCTCCACTCTATGTCACCTTGCCACTCTGTGGCCTACGGATGCTGCCACCACCTGAAGACATTGGGCCACTTTGTGGTCTCCTTATGCTGCTTCCACCTCACCACTATGTCATAGGGCCACTCTGTGGACTTCTCATGCTGTTCTTACCCTCCCCACTTCATGACTTGGCCACTATTTAGCCTTTTTGGCTTGGCTGACGTCATTATTTATTTGACCTTTCTTCTGATCTGTCAGAAGGAAGGCAAAATGAGATGCACAGCTGATCCTCTCTGTGTAGAAGCTGTAAGGCCTGTATGGTCCCATCAGAATTGGCTTATGATTTGGTAGCCAAAAGCAGGAGTGGGTATAAAACACATAAGACATGCAAATATTCTATTCACGTGTCATCTCTGTTTTGGATCCACTACTGTTATTTTTGGCTTTAGCAATACTGATGGATTACTGATCAAATGCTGACCAAATGAAGGCGATGTTCCACAGACAGGATTAGTTTTTTGGGGGGTTATTGTTCTGACGGCTCAGTGGAAGGGCAAAATAATCAGTGACGTCAACACAAACTTACTGCTGACACCCTCTCCACTTTGTCGGGGGGCTCTACTTGTATAAGCGTTTAATAGAACAGGTTCTGTAGAAATCTATGTGGAATCAGTGAATTGGTGTAAAAGGAGTGCGCTCTTTCATGCTATAGTAGGATCTTGGGCCTCTGCATGGTTCTCTATACCTGGCGCTAACTTTGATCTGTAAGGCTGAGTTCATTCTTGAGTTATTTGGTCAGTTTTGGCTCCGTAACTGTTTTGGATCCACTCCTGTTTTTTTTGGCATTAGTAATACTGATGGATTACTGACCAAATGCTGACCAAGTGAAGGTGGTTGCTCCACAGACAGGATCCGTTTTTTGTGTTTTTTTGTTCTGATGGATCAGAGGAAGGGCAAAATAATCAGTGGCGTCAACACAAACTTACTGCTGACACCCTCTCCACTCTGTGGGGGGGCTGTTCTTATATAAGCATGTAACAGAACATGTTCTGTAGACATCTAGGTGGAATCAGCTGATGACGGTGTAAAAGGAATGCGCTTCTTCTTGGTGCTAACATAGACCTGTAAGGCTGAGTTCATCCTTGAGTTATTTGGTCAGTTTTGGCCCCGGGACTGCCCAAATAAGTGAAGTGTGCAGTGATTCTAAGAGCGACGCCTGTCATCTGCATGTCATACTGACTCACAGTATTATTTCACTACGAAAGCAGACTTCCTATGCATGTTACTGCAAGGCACAGTGTTCTACACCACTATAAAGGCTCTCTGAAGCCAGGAAATAGGGTTTTCAACGTAATTCGCCGCAAATAAATTCGTATCAAACCGAAATTTTCCCCAAAAATTTGGCAAATCGGCAAATCAATTTTTTTTTTTAATTCACTCATCTGTAGTGTCCATCATAATCAGCAAAAAAAAATCATTAATTTGTGATACAGTAGCTCCTCTGTGGGATGGAACCAGTGAGCCTTTGGTATCTATGACTCCATTACCAGTTCACTGAATTCCCTTCCTTGGACCACATTGTAGCTACTAACAAATCTATATGGGGGTAGACACCCAAGATCTGCCATTGGAAAGATGCTCTAACCCAGTCATCTAGCCATCACAATTTGTACTTTGTCAAAGCTGCTTCCAATATATTAACTTCAAGAACTGACTGTTCACTTGCTGTCTAATATCCCACAACTTGACACGTGACATCATTATATAATGTGGGTATAGAATCACCTTCAGACAAGTTTGACATGGTCATAGAACTAATGCATTTTTGGATCTGCTTTAGAACCGGAAGAATCCACACATTTCAGCTTGTTGTTAAGGAAAGGAAACATTTATATTTTACATTCAGAGGGTTTATGTGACAATTAGACATGATCAGGAGAAAACTCTGGGCATAAGCAAGAATGTCTCAGTTTATCGACAGCAAAGAGACATCTTGAATATGTTGAGGGATTGAAAAAAAACTTTCATTAGGAATTCATATCACATTTCATTACCCAACTAAACGGGTATTCTGGTCTAATGAAATGGATTACATCCTCAGGATAGGTCATTAGTACCAGATTGGTGGAGGTCCAACTCTTGGCAGACCCCCGTTATTGATTGAAGGGGCTGCGGCTGTCGTACTAAATGGTAGAGGAAGCTGTGATTACCCTGCACTGTCACTATGATGTAGACCCTATGCAGATAAACACTGAAGAGAACACAACTGTCAAACTGGTGCTGCAGCCCCTACAAACAACTGATTAATATGGTGCTGAGTATCAGACCCCCATCAATCTGATATTAGTGACCTATCCTAAGGATAAGTCATCAGGATCATGAAGCACAAATATGCCTTTAATGTACTTAACGAGCATTTGATGTATAAATTGATATCTGGACCTTATCCCACTCATGAGTCACATGGTGTGATCCTATGCCATATACTGTGAACACTAATTGGAAAGTGTTAGTCTTGGTAGGGGCACAATTCTTTTGAAAAAGGGGATGGTAATAATCAGTAGGCACTGTATTTATGCATTTTAAAGTGAAAGTAACAGAAGAATGGCACAATGCAGAGTTATGAAAAAAGATGCCAAAGAATTGCAATTTTATGGGGAATACACATCTCTACAAAAACAGGCATGTCATGGGAGCGAATAATCCATTTCTATGAATGTAACTAGGTCTGGATCATCACAGAACCTTATGTTGAATTTACTTTATTTTAGCAGGACCACTGTGGGTCCCTGTATTGTGGTCATTAAAATATTGGTGTGGTATAGATGATTGAAGCCTGACCAAAATAAGACTTTGTTTTTAAAGAACTTTGAGCTATCCATAGGTCTCCATGGAGCCATTCTCCAGATAGCCAAATGTCTGGAAGACAGAAGTGATTTACACCACTTCTGTCTACTCTGTTTGTAGATATGCAGTGCTCAATGAACAAATCCCCAATGGTCTTTTTTAACCTTTGAAGGGCAGACTCAAAAAAAAAAAAATGAAAGTAAAAAAATAAATAAATAAATAAACAACAAATAACCTACCCCCTGAAAAACATTCCCCGCCAACAGCTGTTGAACTACTAGTCCAGTCCCAATTTTTCTAAATTAGACATGTAACATATCAAAATTTACGGGAAACAATGATAAGTATTAATCAATTGTCTATTTTAGGGTGACACTATATTATTACCAGAAAAATTTACCTTTCTAGGTTCAGGCTAGAGAATAAACTTTATGCAGAGCTGTCCATCCT
Organism: Bufo bufo; assembly: GCF_905171765.1. NCBI lineage: Eukaryota > Metazoa > Chordata > Amphibia > Anura > Bufonidae > Bufo > Bufo bufo. Next base: position 560,182,726 of record NC_053392.1, on the reverse strand, counting down.
GTCAAAACTATGGAAATCATAATTGAACCACAAGGAGCCCATTAACAGTCACATTTTGGTGGGATCATTATATGACTGTGAATAGAACCTAATGATGGCTAAAAAGTCCCTGACATTCCAAAGAGGAGAAGAAGATGTCCTAGAGCCAGTAAGTACACAATTCACATTTTTTTCACTTCTATCCCTAAAAATGACTATTCTTGCCCACAATACAGACAACAATAGGACATGTTCTATAATTTGTGGAGCGGACATATTGCGGACAGAACATGGATGGATGACATTCATCCATTTATTTGTGGCCCTATAGAAATTAATGGGTTTGTGTGCAATCCACAAAAAATGGGGATCTTATTCAAGCCCAAAATACTTATGTGCATGAGGCCATAAGCATTAAACATTGCCCTCAGAAATCAATGAAAATGAACAAATAGATGGGAAAGAAAAAGAGACGCTTATTGAATGAAGTGGTTAGGAGGACATTTGAAAATGCACTTTCTAAATTAGGCAACCCTGGTAAGGCAGAATCAGTTGATCTCTAAGGGTATGGCCACACAGTCAGGTTTCCTGATGCAGTTTTGAAAGCCAAAATCAGGAATGGATCATAAAAGGAAACAAAGTATAAAGGACAGATACAACTTTTATTTTTTTTAATTCACTCGTCGTTTTAGCTTCCAAAACTGCATCCAGAAACCTGACTGTATGGCCATACCTTAAGGTAGAGTTTCCATGTTCAGGTGTTTTGAAGCTAAAGTCAGGAGTGGACCATTAATGGAGGACATGTCTAAAGGACAAACTGAGTCTTTTTTTTAAATTCATTTCTGCCTTTGGCTTCAAAAATTGCCTAAAGATACATAATGTGGAAACTCATCCTAATAAACAATATTATGCCCATCTCAAAGATGATTCATTGTAACAGTTTGCCAGTTTGTCTAAAGTTTGTTCTATTTTATATTTTATTTTATAGAATATATTATTTATTTTTGTATTAATCTCCATTTTTGAGCAAATTCATCAAATTAGTCAGCTAATTATACCATTGGCTAAGTGGAGCCAGTTTTACTGCGCTCATTTAGCAACTTCCATTTAAGCAAGACCCACAAACACTTTAATAATGCAGACGACACTTGTACCTCTCACAACATCTATTTATATGGAAAATTACTTTATGATTGCGCCACTCATTGTATACTCATAAATATTGATGGCCGAGACAGAACATTTTGTCTTGTACAATAATGTTCGCCTATCATATTATTAATTTATTTGGAGTTTGATACAAATAGATCTGACAGTTATATGTTAACACACAATTACATTATCAGAGAAAAATGAACTTAATAGTTTAATGAAGCCAGGAAGCGCCTGTGGTTCTGCTGTTAATATTATGGCACACCAGTAACGCGTCAATAGTGGAAATCACACATCAAACTAATTATTAAAAGTTGTGAGAACATATGTCAACCACACATGGACAACACTCTGAAGAGGGAAATAAGAAAGGCAATGCAACACTTAGTCATCATACTCTATTGCTAATGACACGTCAGTTCACAAGCAAATATGCCTAAATGATGTATGATTGAGAAGAAACCAAGGAAACCAAATGTCTTGGCTAAAACCTTCGGTAAAGGTTCTTTAGGGGTCTTTTGACTACATAATTTACTCATACAGGTGAAACTCGAAAAAATTTGAATATCGTGCAAAAGTTAATTTATTTCATTAATGCAAATTAAAAGGAGTTGCATTAATGCAGCTTAAAATTAAAATATTGCGAAAAGGTTCAATATTCTAGGCTCAAAGTGTCACACTCTAGTCAGCTAATTAGTCCATACCCCCTGAGCAAAGGGGACCTGAGATTGTGACTTTGGGGTTTCATAAGCTGTAAGCCATAATCATCCAAATTATAACAAATAAAGGCTTGAAATATCTTGCTTTGCATGTAATGAGTCTATCTCATATGTTAGTTTCACCTTTTAAGTTGCATTACTGAAATAAATGAACTTTGCACGATATTCTAATTTTTCGAGTTTCACCGGTATAGTTCTATTTCAGTTATAAATAGTCTTCTGAATTATGTTTGAAAGTTGACGTTATTATGAGCCGCAAGGTTTGTGATGGCCTTGAAACCCAGTATTGAAGGACACATATGTTTCAGAACTCATAAAAGGCCATTCAGCAAGAGATGGCATACAGGGAATGTGTCATCCCAAAACGTTTGTGTGAAAAATATTTTTAAACAAATGTGGTGATTTTCTTTTACATTTCATAAGTCATTATCTATATTTAAAGGGTCACTGACTTTTCAAAAATATTTTGTTATGTCATAGAGACATACCAAAGTTTTGATTGTAAGGTTCTAAATGCTAAGACCCCTACCGATTGCTAGAATGAGGAGATAGAAGTTCTCTTCTTGCTACAGGAGACAGGCTCAATAAAAGTCTATTGGCCATCTCAATTCTGTCCTCAGCCACCAGGAGAAAGATACTGTGGTATATGCCAACACGTCTCTCTCCACATTTTAGCAATCAGTGGGGGTATCAGCACTTAGACTCCCACAGATCAAAACTGTCTCTATGTTTGAAAACTCAGTAATCCTTTAAAAAAAACATTCCATTTTTACTTTATAAACTGAGCCTGATAATAGACTGACACTTCCTGTTCTGTGGAGATCACTTTTCAGAAGTCCTCTCCATATCATCACAGGCAGGATTACAATGACAGATATCATCTATATAGATAATACATGATCCACCATTTACAATAGGCGATGTCACACCTTATCTATTCCCCCTCCCTGCACAATTACCTCTGAACAGGTTACAGTGCACGCCCACTACATCTCTCCCATAGAAGTCAAGGACTTTTCTCCAGATTATAGGATTCTATGGTTCCACCACAGAGATTCCCCAAGGTCATCTGGTTTCAAAAAAGAAGCCAGTCAGCATTGGATCATTTTATATGTAACGGAAGCTTTCACGGGTTTCATTGATAGCTATTAGAGATAAGCGAATTGAAGCTGAAAGTGGATTTTGTTCCGAATTTCAGGAAAAATTTGATTCACACTGAATCACATTTTTTACTAAAATGGCTGCTGCACGTGTGAGGACATGGAGAAAGGAACTCTGGGAAGGCAGGATCACTCATAATGCCATGAATGCAGCCAATCAGCAGCCAGCCATCCCTCTGATGTCACAGCCCTATAAATAGCGGCAGCGATCTTAGATTATGTCATTTACCATTGTACTTAGTGCAGGAAGATACGTCTGCAGGCGCTTGGGACAGTGATAGAAAAAACTTCATTGTGCTAGGTTACAGCCTGGGTAATAGGAACATTCCTATTACACCTTGCTGCACTGACTGGGGACCCAAATTGCCATTATACAGCTCTTTAATTCCAGCAAACCGTTCTTATTAGGGTGCAAGTGCTGTTTGATACAGCCATTAACAGAGTTTATTACAAGGAAATATTTCTACGTTTTATTTGCCCTTGTGCGGTGCAGTTATATGTTATAAAGCAGTTTTTGGCTTGTATTAGTGTGGAAAAGGGGCTTATCAGCTGTTGTGTGGTAAAGTGCAAAAATTACAGCCCGTTTTGTTGTGTATTAGTGGCAAAAAGTAAAATATATTTGCCGCTCAGCGGTGCAATTATCTGCTCTAAAGCCCTTTTTTGCGTGTATTAGTGGAAAAAGGAAAAATATATTTGCCGCTCAGCGGTGCAGTTATCTGTTTTAAAGCCATTTTCTGAGTGTATTAGTGGCAAAAGGAAAAATATCCTTGCCGCTCAGCGGGTCAGTTATCTGTTTTAAAGCCATTTTTTGCGTGTATTAGTGGGAAAAGGAAAAATATCTTTGCCGCTCAGCGGTGCAATGATATATTGTGAAGCCCAGTTTGCTGTGTATTGCCGTTCAGCGTTGCACTTATCTGTTGAAAAGCCTTTTGTGTAAAAGTGGAAAAAAATTAGGGCCTAATTGCCCTTGTGCGGTTCAGTGATCTAATATATAAAGCTGAGTGTATGTGTGTATGTATATATGTCCGCTAAAGGAATAACAAAATTTGGCACACAGGTACATCAGGTGTCCGGGAAGGTTTTAGACCAGGTCTCAGCTCTCTAGAACATACCGTTCCTGAGATATTCCCAAAAAATGCATTATCCAATAGAAGCTTGGTCACATGACTATTATCAGCCAATAAAATCTTGCAGGCCGTTAGCATCCACATACACAGTTTTACTCCAGGTTTCCATAACAACCCAGCTTTAAGGTGAGCTTTAAAAGAAATCTGTCACCAGGATAATCTCTATTGAAGTAAAGCCATGGCTTAATAGCTGTGGATGACACTAATAAGGGAGCGGAGTGCTGTGGAGGTCACAGTTCAAGGGGCAGGTAGGGTGGCCATTCAGGCCACCCTGAAAAGACGGACTTAAAACCCCGCCACCAGGTCACACTAAGCGACGCCTCCGATCTGGTTATGCCAGACTCCTCCCACTCCTCAGCTGACAAGGATTGAAAAAATGAAGTTAAAAATCAACTTCTGTCATCTGCAGAGGTGGGAGGGACAGTGACTTTCTCCCTGCAGCTCACACTCAGACAGCACTGTGCTGCTGTCTTAGAGTGAGCTGTTCAAAAGGACACGCCCCACCCAGTTAGGCCACGCCCCCTCCCACTCCTTAGCCGACAGGGATTGAAAAATGAAGTTAAAAATCAACTTCTAGGTCCCGCTAAGTCATGCCCACTATCCGGTTAGGCCCCGCCCCCTCCCACTACTTGAATAAAAATTGAGGCAACCAGCTGTAGCTTCCTCTGATGTGTATGCCTACGAAGTCCTTTTGTTATGGCTTTACACAGGGAGCAAGAATGTTACGCACAATTCAGATGGAACTCCTGATCTTAAGAAACTGGACTTGGACTCCAAAGCAGAGGCTCTCCAGTCATGTCTTGTGTGCTGTGATAAAAACACATGAATATTTTCAACTCACTGAAGCTGCTTGATTTACCCCTTTCGGACCAGCACCGTACATGTACGGCAGGCTGATCGGGCAGGTGCAGGAGCTGCACCCCCCCGAGCAGCGCACAGGTCCGGCAGTCACTGATAACATTAATATTTTCAACTTACTGAAGCTGCTTTATTTAATTGTGAATAGAAGGTAAAGGCAAAGCCTGCTGGTGTGTTCTCATCAGCGTCTTCATTATGTTTGCTGCTCAACCCACGACAATGTAACTCTGTCCATACGGCAAAAGGAGGTCTACAATCACCCATCAATTTTCCCGAAAAAGCATGTTTCACATAAAAAATTTCAACAATGAAAGGATAATGGAACTCAGTTAATTCGGTTATTGTTCTGACAGCTCAGAGGAAGGGCAAAATAATTTGTATTGTCAACACAAACTTACTGCTGACACCCTCTCCACTCTGTCATGGGGGCTCTACTTGTATAAGCATTTAATAGAACAGGTTCTGCAGACATATATGTGGAATCAGCTGACGACGGTGTAAAAGGAGTGCGCTTCTTCTTGGCGCTAACATCGACATGTAAGGCTCAGTTTAAATTTGAGTTATTTTGTCAGTTTTGGCCCCTTGACTGCCCTAATAAATGAAGTGTGCAGTGATTCTAAGAGCGACGCCTGTCATGTGCATGTCATACTGACTCACAGTATTATTTCACTACCACAGCAGACTCCCTATGCATGTTACTGTAAGACACAGTGTTCTACACCACTATAAAGCCTCTTTTTTTATATACGCTCATCTCTAATAGCTATGTGTAATGCGTCATTTGCTTTAAAGATCAACCCCTTGTTCATGTGCTACTCAGGAGAAATTAAAGCAAACAAGAAATGAAATAAACTACTACATTAATTACTATTTTAAAAGTATCATGGATGTATAGAAGTATCATCGAAATGATATATCTTTATCACCTGAGAATTTCATGGCTTGAATTTTTTTAGCTGTAAATGCTATGTACACCTTTGGGGCAATTTTGTACAATTATTCCATTGTACTCATTTTGAGCTAAAATAATTTTTTTTTACAATTGGTCTTTTTTAAAATATGGAAGTCTTTTTTTCTGTACATAGCTGAGGTGCCTCAGCAGCAGCCTCTGGATTTACTCTCTTTTCTGTCATTTCAGTAGTTGACGGGCTCCTTATCACTTCTATCTGACATTATAAACACTCATCAAAGCTCAATCGTTATCTTACTGATAAGAATGTGGTTTAAATAAATGTTTAGGACCTTTAACTAATTTAGAGAAGGATTATTAGATGACCAGCACAAAGTGAAAGTGAAAGTACCAGTCACACAGTTAGAAAAACAGTTAACTCTTTGTGACAGAATGGCTCAATATTTTTAATAAATGCCAATTGAAAATATGACTTTTAACCAAAAATGAGTAAGATACAAACAAACAAAATTTGCCTCTGAAGGTGTACATAGCCTTTAATAATATTCCTAAGCAACCCCACATTTAGGTTAAACGGTCTTAGTATGGCCACATTTAAATTTAACCATTTATTCACATTTTTCCATTCTTGCTTGCTGGAGCTAATCATAAATAACCCCACTGGCCAGCAAGAGGAAATTATCAATGATTGTTTCTGACAACTGGAATTTCTTGATATTGCACACTGATATTTTCAATCTTGTCGATAAAACTTTTTTGTGATTTGCCCTTTTTCAAAAATCAAGATAAGGTGTATGTAAAAATAAAGTGTAGGGTGTCTGAGGGTATAAGGTGTCAAACCTATCATTGGTCTTATCATGACATGTGCCCATGTAGTCAGGGTGAATTAAAGGATCCTCCGGTGAGCCCTGGCTATAATATACTGTAATAATAGGCTTCAAATAAAGTAGGACCCAAAGGACTAGCAATACCATTTGAAGACAATTAATTGCCACCAGCCTCTATCTTGCATGAATTGATAAACACATAACCTATAGGACTTATTGATAAAATTAAAGCTAGGGGTGATTTTCTCTCCTCTAGAAGGCCCAAGAAATCCCCGTCTGACAATGCAGTTATTATTGTTATGAGAGACTCCTTTTACTAATGCATGATAGCTTGAGGAGAACTTGTCAGCTACCCAACATCTCTATTTTAGTAAATACTTGTATTCTTCATGAAATAATTCTGGAGAATCTTTTTTTTTTTTTGGGGGGGGGGGGATAATGTGATGGGATGTTTCTCTTTTATTCCTTCTAGAGCATTATGAATACATTGACTGTCATGCTGTCCAATCAGAGCTGCCAGTGTCAAACTGTGTAGGGAATGTTTTTTACCCAGTTTTCAATTTATTAAAAAATTATCACATTGCAGGGATATGAGAAAAGATGTTCCATAATTGTTTCATCTGAAAAAACTAAGTGGTGAGAGCTCCTCTATAAAAAAAAAAATTGTTCCAATTAAAGGGGTTGTCTCACTTCAGTAAGTTGCATTTATCATGTAGAGAAAGTTAAAACAAGCCACTTACTAATGTATTGCTATTATCCATTTTGCTTCCTTTGCTGGCTGGATTTGTTTTCCCATCACATTATACACTGCTCGTTTCCATGGTTACAGACCACCCTGCAATCCATCAGTGGTGCTCGTGCTTGCACACTATAGGACACTATAGGAAAGAGTGTCAACCTCTCTGGTGGCCAGGACCATGGGAGCGCACATAGGCTAGTGCTTTTTCCTATACTGTGCAAGCACGACCACCACTGATGGATTGTGGGGTGGTCTGTAACCATGGAAACGAGCAGTGTATAATGTGATAGAAAAATAAATCCAGCCAACAAAGGAAGCAATATGGATAATAACAATACATTAGTAAGTGGCTTGTATTAACTTTCTCTACATGATAAATGTCACTTACTGAAGTGAGACAACCCCTTTAAGGAACACTAATCGTAAATATGATCCCCTGTGCAATACAGAGCAGTGGGTGAGGGCTATTTGTGCAGCCAGTTGTCTTACACCTCGACAGGAAAAATGGAGGAATAGATGATCTCCAAAAAGGTATATATACATATTTGTAATATGAAAAGAAGAAAGGTGAGGAGGTTATAAAGTAAGAGAATGTTGGAATCTTTATGTTTATATTCCATATTTATTAGTCCTTTCAAATAGGTTATCCACGAATTTTACAGCCATCTCAATACGGAATGTGATTTCAGCTATGGTCGAAATCAATTCACAGAGAAATAACATATTATTGTAATAATTTTTGACAGGGTCAAAAAATCAGGCATAATTTATTTAGATGTCTTAGTCCCCTCGGCACATTGACTGGTCATTTTATGGTTTTAAACCTCTGCGCCTACGAGCTATAATTAATGTTACATGAATGGAATGAAAAACATCACAATACACAGGCTAAACCGTGCTTACTGAATGCTTATGTGGGTTTAGTAAAATATATCATGCTACATAATGCATACTATTGTATTTGCTCTTTATAAAATCTTATTCCCTCACACATCTCATACAGTTTTGAAAAGAAAACAAAAACTATTTAAAGATTCAACTGCCTATTTATAGGATTGTATTAATTTGAAAATCTTAAACATTTTCTTGTCTTAATATTGGCAGATACACACTTGCCTGAAAGATACCTCAAGCTGCTTAATGCATCCAGCTCTCCACGTTATCTAACCCTCAATTGGCTTCCAATTCCAATTTCCAATTATCTTCTTTAAACTCTTGCCTCCAATTTTTTTTTTCTGACTCTCCCTTTAGGAATTCAAATCAGCCTAAACTCATCTTCCACCTTCCAAAGACCCTCACTCATCTTTTAGATGTTTCCACAATTACCTTTTCTTGAATTTGGTTAAGAACTCACAAAACAAATTCAATGCAATATATTGAAATGCTGGCAAAACCTTTGACAGGCTGCAATGCACATTACAACCACTGGATGGCGACATATAGACTTAAGTAGCATAGACATCTCTTGATACAGTATCACAAAATTAGGTTTTCTTAAAGAGCTGGAAACCTCGGGCCACACGTCTCAAGATATTTTAAGCCAAGAGCAAGGTAATGACACATGTATATACATATTTCACTACCTCTACATTCCCTATAGTAATCCATATACAGTACATCATAATTGAAGGGGTTGTGTCACTAAACATATTATATATTTTTCAAACCAGAAACTGGATCTGTAATTGCATGTAATTAAAAATGTAGTATAGCCATTGAGCTACTCAATAAATTGTATATGTATAGCGCCACCTGCTGTTTGTTCTTTTCCTTATTTTTTGTCCATGTCACTGCACTGGTAGAACGTGCTCAGTTTAAATCTTCAACTGCCACCAGCCATATGGTCTGTTAGATGCTGTGGCAGTTACAGAGAGAGAGAGAGAGCTGCAGTAGAAAGTGCATACCCCCTGAGCTGCCAGGCTGAAGATAATCTATCAGGGCTATTGGAGCAGTGAATGTGGAGATCTCTGGGCCAATGTCAGGTACAGGGCTGGTTCCAGCTTTGTTAGAAAGGTATAGTCATGTACTATATGATGTCTGCTTTTTTAATTTTATTATCAATCATGGCATAACTCCTTTAAGCAGAATTGAATAACATTTTAGATCCAACCACTCAACTATGTTAAATTAGTTTGGTTCTTCCAGTTGTGGTTGTTCTAGTCTTAATGGTAACTTAGTGGCCCAGGGCCGAACATGGCTTTACAAAATAAATGACATAACCATGCCGACTACGTGCCAAGCCTCATAAAAAATATAATCTATCCCTTAGTTCTGACACACAACATTTTTACTATGCTCAGAGCTAACATAGAGGTTATGGTAAATGGTACATATGGGTTATGGGTTGGTTATCCCTCCTTACTAATGCTGAGACATCTAATAATTGCATTGTATTAGGGTAGGCCTCTATATCTTCATACATTATCAAATGGAGAAGGGGTTTTCTAAATACTCTTACAGTAGAATGTGAAACATATGGCCAATAGCTTTATAAATCTGGAAAGAGCAGATATTTATTCTTGATATTCAAGTTACATTATTGATGACATCCTTCTCAGTAGATGTCAATAAGAAGGAACAGATTAAGAAATGTGGGGGGAAAAAAACACTGAAGAAATCAGAATCCCAAGAAGAACTATACAAAATATATAAATTCTTGAAATCTCTTTTGTCTTTAATGTATTGCATGCTCTAAGCAACACTGGGTTTATATACAGTATATATATATCTATATATATATATATATATATATATATATATAGAAGAATAAATACACCGCAGCACGTCCATAAGGTGAAAAATGTGGGATCCTTTATTCACCCAAGCAGCGACGTTTCGGTCCGCTTGCTGGGACCATTTTCAAGCAATGCATCAAATACAATTGTGGGTGTTTATATAGTCATGTCACATTAACATACATAAGTGGTACTTAAACAAAAAGTGAGAAATAAATACAAATCAATTCATATAGGTACATCCGGACATTATATCAGAGAGACAGCACAGCCCAATGCATGTTTACATATAACTCTAATATATGGAACCATCGGTACAACAAATATATACTTATTACAGTCAAGTGATGATTTACAGTGAATAATTGTCACCTGTGTGTGCAACATCATAGGAGGGCCGGGCATGGAATCAGGCGAGCTCAAATTGCAGGTAGATACAAAGTTCCGTGATGTATCTCGTGGATACGGCGTCCCGGAAGTGGATGTGCGCATGTCCGTGACGTCACTGAAGAGGCGGTCACGTGTTCACAATAGTGTGTCACATGACTCTCACGTCATAGACAACATAGATGAATGAAGCGCTTCAGCGAAAATACAAAGTAGTATGTGAGACCTAACGTAATACAGGATATAATGCCAAGGGTGCACAGCCAGGTGATGTGCTATCATACGATGCACCATCATCTGGAATGTGCAAACGGGGGGAGGGGGACAGCGACCGCTGTTGCCCTAACAACCCCTATATTAACCCTTAGCTGCCAGAATGCATCCAAAATTAGTTAGAGTTAATAAGGGAAAAAAAGCATACAGAAGCGCATCAATATGAATACAGTAATAGATATAGTATAATTCGGGATAAGCCGCACGTATCCAGAGCATCTGACCTCCTGCTGAGCTAAGCCCTTCCATCCACAGGTCCTGTGTGTGAAAAAAATGTGGATTAAAAAATATATTATCCAAATATATTGGAATAAAAACAAACCAAATTTCTCATCACTGGAGCCGGCAAGGACAAGAAAATATATGCAATCATATGAACAGCCATGGTTTATACTCCACATTTAAGCCACTCGGTTTAATAGTTTGTAATTTAAAGATCCATTCTGATTCACGTTTCTTGAGGATCTTTATACGATTACCTCCTGTGCGTGGCAATGGGACATGGTCTATGATCATGAACTTTAGATCACTTTCCCCATGGCCCATGTCCACGAAGTGGTGTGAGACTGGCAAATCCTTCCGTTTTTTCCGTATTGAAAAACGGTGTTGGTTAAAGCGGGATTTGAAATCACATGTAGTCTCCCCTACGTACAAAAGCTTACAAGGACACCATAAAACATATATAACATAACTGGAGTCGCAAGTTAAATAAAACTTGAGAGAATATGAGACCCCAGTTTTCGGATGAGTAAAATCTCGTCCCTTCACCATGTACTTACAGTTTACACAGTGAAGGCACGGATAGCTGCCACACTTTTTAGGAGCGAGAAGTAACTGATGTGTACCCTTTTGTGTACCTATGTCATTTTTGACTAGTTTATCCTTAAGGTTACTAGCTCTTTTGTATGACAGTATAGGTCTGTTGCGAAATTCAGGAATATTCTTGTATTCAGTGCCTAAAATAGGCCAGTGTTTATTAATGATTTTACCTACTTGGGTACTGACTTCACAAAAGGTAGATACGAAGGGTATTTTTTGAGATTGGTCCCTCTTGGTGCCCTGGAATAAATCCCTTCTCTCTCTCTGGTTGATCCGGCTCAATTGTTGTCGTAAGACAGATGCTGGATAATGTCTCTGTTTGAAAGATTGTGTCATTTTTTCCAGAGTACTATCGAGTGTAGATGTATCGCTGACTATCCTCTTAACTCTAGTAAACTGGCTATACGGCAATGACCGCACCATCGTCCGGGGATGAGCACTGTCATACCTCAGGACGGTGTTGCGGTCAGTGGGCTTCGTATAAACCTCAGTTTGCAGCTGTGTACCAATGTGCTTAACGTTAACATCCAGAAAATGCAATTCACTGGATGAAAATTCCAAAGTGGACTGTATATCTGGAATCAGGCTGTTCAAGTACACATGAAACATATGTAACTCGGCAGCCGTGCCCGTCCAAATGACAAAAATATCATCTATGTATCGCCACCACCTCAGCACATGGCTGAAGTGGTGGGACACATAGACATATTGTTCCTCCAAATGAGAGACGACCATGTTGGCGTACGTGGGGGCCACATTCGTCCCCATGGCCGTCCCCCTAATTTGCATATAATAATCATCGCCGAAAAGGAAATAATTATTATACAAAATTAATTTTAGTAAAGCTAGAAAAAAGGTTTGGGCTTCAATAGAGTAATTCAAACCCGCCAGGGCCGATTCTACGACTGTTAAACCGATGTTATGCTGTATTGAGGTATACAGACTGACGATGTCGAAGGAGGCCTAAATGGCGTCCTCCGGCATCGTCACGTCTGCTAACCTTCTGAGAAAATCCGTGGTATTGAAGCCCAAACCTTTTTTCTAGCTTTACTAAAATTAATTTTGTATAATAATTATTTCCTTTTCGGCGATGATTATTATATGCAAATTAGGGGGACGGCCATGGGGACGAATGTGGCCCCCACGTACGCCAACATGGTCGTCTCTCATTTGGAGGAACAATATGTCTATGTGTCCCACCACTTCAGCCATGTGCTGAGGTGGTGGCGATACATAGATGATATTTTTGTCATTTGGACGGGCATGGCTGCCGAGTTACATATGTTTCATGTGTACTTGAACAGCCTGATTCCAGATATACAGTTCACTTTGGAATTTTCATCCAGTGAATTGCATTTTCTGGATGTTAACGTTAAGCACATTGGTACACAGCTGCAAACTGAGGTTTATACGAAGCCCACTGACCGCAACACCGTCCTGAGGTATGACAGTGCTCATCCCCGGACGATGGTGCGGTCATTGCCGTATAGCCAGTTTACTAGAGTTAAGAGGATAGTCAGCGATACATCTACACTCGATAGTACTCTGGAAAAAATGACACAATCTTTCAAACAGAGACATTATCCAGCATCTGTCTTACGACAACAATTGAGCCGGATCAACCAGAGAGAGAGAAGGGATTTATTCCAGGGCACCAAGAGGGACCAATCTCAAAAAATACCCTTCGTATCTACCTTTTGTGAAGTCAGTACCCAAGTAGGTAAAATCATTAATAAACACTGGCCTATTTTAGGCACTGAATACAAGAATATTCCTGAATTTCGCAACAGACCTATACTGTCATACAAAAGAGCTAGTAACCTTAAGGATAAACTAGTCAAAAATGACATAGGTACACAAAAGGGTACACATCAGTTACTTCTCGCTCCTAAAAAGTGTGGCAGCTATCCGTGCCTTCACTGTGTAAACTGTAAGTACATGGTGAAGGGACGAGATTTTACTCATCCGAAAACTGGGGTCTCATATTCTCTCAAGTTTTATTTAACTTGCGACTCCAGTTATGTTATATATGTTTTATGGTGTCCTTGTAAGCTTTTGTACGTAGGGGAGACTACATGTGATTTCAAATCCCGCTTTAACCAACACCGTTTTTCAATACGGAAAAAACGGAAGGATTTGCCAGTCTCACACCACTTCGTGGACATGGGCCATGGGGAAAGTGATCTAAAGTTCATGATCATAGACCATGTCCCATTGCCACGCACAGGAGGTAATCGTATAAAGATCCTCAAGAAACGTGAATCAGAATGGATCTTTAAATTACAAACTATTAAACCGAGTGGCTTAAATGTGGAGTATAAACCATGGCTGTTCATATGATTGCATATATTTTCTTGTCCTTGCCGGCTCCAGTGATGAGAAATTTGGTTTGTTTTTATTCCAATATATTTGGATAATATATTTTTTAATCCACATTTTTTTCACACACAGGACCTGTGGATGGAAGGGCTTAGCTCAGCAGGAGGTCAGATGCTCTGGATACGTGCGGCTTATCCCGAATTATACTATATCTATTACTGTATTCATATTGATGCGCTTCTGTATGCTTTTTTTCCCTTATTAACTCTAACTAATTTTGGATGCATTCTGGCAGCTAAGGGTTAATATAGGGGTTGTTAGGGCAACAGCGGTCGCTGTCCCCCTCCCCCCGTTTGCACATTCCAGATGATGGTGCATCGTATGATAGCACATCACCTGGCTGTGCACCCTTGGCATTATATCCTGTATTACGTTAGGTCTCACATACTACTTTGTATTTTCGCTGAAGCGCTTCATTCATCTATGTTGTCTATGACGTGAGAGTCATGTGACACACTATTGTGAACACGTGACCGCCTCTTCAGTGACGTCACGGACATGCGCACATCCACTTCCGGGACGCCGTATCCACGAGATACATCACGGAACTTTGTATCTACCTGCAATTTGAGCTCGCCTGATTCCATGCCCGGCCCTCCTATGATGTTGCACACACAGGTGACAATTATTCACTGTAAATCATCACTTGACTGTAATAAGTATATATTTGTTGTACCGATGGTTCCATATATTAGAGTTATATGTAAACATGCATTGGGCTGTGCTGTCTCTCTGATATAATGTCCGGATGTACCTATATGAATTGATTTGTATTTATTTCTCACTTTTTGTTTAAGTACCACTTATGTATGTTAATGTGACATGACTATATAAACACCCACAATTGTATTTGATGCATTGCTTGAAAATGGTCCCAGCAAGCGGACCGAAACGTCGCTGCTTGGGTGAATAAAGGATCCCACATTTTTCACCTTATGGACGTGCTGCGGTGTATTTATTCTTCTAGTTGTTTGACACTGTGGTCTAGTGTCGACACCGCTGGCACCCAACATTTGCTACAAGGAGTGCTGCCCTGAACTCTCATCTATATATATATATATATATTTATATGCACATAATGTTCTCCAATAAGATTAGACAGCATAATTAGACACCTATGGTTACCAAACTATTTAACAGAAGCATAAAGCTACATCACTTGTATGAATATAAGTACTGAATGCAGATTACCGAACCAATTCCCACTGCATGAAGTCCTCTCCACCCCTTATTCTGGAGACCAGGTGCCCTTTCACAAAGAGCTAACCATAACATGAACTTCTTATATCTAATGGAAAATCTATCCCTTTCTCTTAATCTCAGTGATCATAAAATGAGTAAAAATGTATAATGTAAAGAAAAAGAAAGGGGTTATTCCATGATTAATGTAAAAAAATGAAAATCGGACATCATATAGTATATGACAATCTCCAAAAAAGCTAGAACCAGCCCTGTACCTCACATGGATCCAGAGATCTCCCCATTCATTGCTCTTCAAGATTTATTTCAAGCTGACAGCTCAAGGGGAGTGTCTTTCTGCTGCAGCTAAGGGGGTGTTTCCATGCTCTGCCTATCACAGCTCAGGAGGCAGTTCAAGGATGAAACTGAGCATGTGCAGCCATCTCAGTGAGCAGGACAAATAAATAATAAAGACATCAAACAGCAGGTGGCGCTATACAGATACATTTTATTAAATAGCTCAGTGGCTATAATAAAATTTTAATTACATGCAATTACAAAAGTATTCAGATCCAGCTGCTGGTTTGAAAATTGTAGAATATCTTTCATGGGACACCCTTTTAATACTCATCTTATCATTCTACATCCTGCCCAGAATGCCTCCCTTGTCCCCAGCTCATCTCTGTACTTCCAGCTCCAGTGGTGATGTGTTGACACAACATGCAATCACTCATTGGCTGCAGCACTGACATGTCATATCCACTGCAGTCATATAGGTGGCCAGTGACTGGCTGATGTCATCATATGTTACATTAACACATCATTGTTGGGGCAGTACTAGAGTGACAGAAGAGAGGTAAGGTGAGTATTACTAATTTTGCTACTTTACACCATTGTACACTGCTTTAAGAAATTACATAAGGTTGGACAATCCTTTTAAAATGATCTGGTCACCATAAAAATACACTGCAACCTGGCAGCATGTTATAAAGCAGGAGGAGCTGAGAAGATTGATATATAGTTTTATGGAAAAAAATGTAATTTATTCATTTAAATCTCTGCTCTTTCTGAGCTCAGTACAAATGTGGGCGGTCCTATCAGTGAATGACAGCACACACACACTCCAACAGGCAAGGCTGTCACTTACTGAACAGAACCGCCCACTTTTGTACTGAGCTCAGAAAGAGCAGAGATTTAAATGAATAATTTACAAGTTTTAAAAAAAAAATCTTTTCCCATTAAACTATATATCAAACTGCTCAGCTCCTCCTGCTCTATAACATACTGACTGTGGATTTCACTACGTTTCATGGTGACTGATTACCTTCAAGTGGCTTTGCCCAAATAAATTTAGCTTATTTTGTGATAAAGTTGAATAGACCTTTCAGTCTTTCACTTCCTATATGAGTCTAGAAAATTTGCCCTTGCTGCGCCATCTCATAACGTATAAAAGCCTTTGTCCATTATCATCATGCACTTTAAATAAAGTTTATTTTGCTTACGAACAATAGAATGTTAAAAGGAAGGTTCAACCATTGATCTATAAATAGATATTAAAGGTGTTATTGCCACCACGGGACAGAGCTACGTTTGAAGTATTCTTTTTAATATACTATCAAAATGAAATGTACTACTAATCTAATTAAGCGACTTTCCGTGACTTTAAAGTGTGGCTTTCTTTTAATATTGCCTGCATCTTTCTTTAGGCTAGCACGTCTTGTGACCAACTTTGATGTCAGACTGGGGAATCCAGACTCTTTGTAGTGAAGTTTGTGAAAATATTAAGAAAGAGGGTTCACACAAAGGTGTGTTTCCTTCTGGCACAACCATGACAATTTTTATAATTAAGGTGGATTTCTTTCCTGGAATAAAACTCCAAATATACTCTGATTTAATAAACAGTCATATGTCACTAAAAGGGCAACACAGTAGAAAGTCATTAACATAGGTTTTCATAAAAAAATTTTTTTTTATATATTGATGGTCAACATAGGACAGGTCAATGCAAGCTGAGGTGCAGTACCTGAGAACGGCCACTACACAGTGTACAGCACTGTGATTTATCAAAGTGGCCACTGATTAATGATAAATTGGGTGCTGCCTAGTCTATGTTTATACCTCCTATTAATAAGCTTACTTTACGCTACAATTTTGCATCAACATTTTAGCACATTTGTGGCACACATTGTTGCATCTTTAAACCTGCCCCCTTCCGTTAGGCCACATTCTTTTTTGTTAATACATACCCCTTGTTGGAGTAGCCCAAAATAAGTTTCTAAAACAAAAAATGTGGCAAAAAGAATGTACACCAGTTTTCGGATGCAATTGTGGAACATTTTGATTAGTAAATCTCTCTAAGTGAATTATGATGACAAACCCGCACCGTCCAGATTTCTATAATGAGACAGATGTACAAACATATTTTAGTTTCCAGGTTCTGCATGGTCTGTAGGATCACACTTTATCTCTGAATGTGTAACACACCATATAGTTCAGTATATAGGCGTACTTAAGGGGGTGGGATTGAATGGTTCAAAAAATAAAAGAAGCCATACCTCACTGTTTCCTTGATGTTCCCATTCCAGTGCCTATGCTTCCCAGGTTACCCCCCCCCCCCTGGTCTCCACTTCCTGGTCTCTCTGAGATACAGGAAATGTGACAACTCAGGTGATCAGCTGAGCGGTCAAATGTTATGTCAAGATAAGAAAGTAGAGACCGGTGGGGGATCTGGGAAACATTGTATTACGTTCAGTGGGGATCGATGAGCTGAGTAAGGCCTCTTTTATTCATTTAAGCCATTCTGGCCTTTAAAAAAAATTGCTATGAGGTACCTAGTATGGTACAAGTTAACACCAGCAAATCTCTAAGGATCTGGGAACAGTTGGTGCTTCTTTGTCCTCATCTCCTTTCTTTGGTCATTGAACGAATCCCCCACACAATTGTGTGCCCTGTTTATCCTGCAGTACTATAACTATGTTATCTAGCTGTACTTGATTCTAAACATGAATCCTAAGGGGTACAAACCCTACCTCTAGGAGGTACTCCCACTGTGCTCCAGCTGTGTTTTAATAGGTCCTAAGTGAGGTTGCCTTGCAGGCACTTGGCTTAAAAGGTTTATAAATATCGGTCTAGCTGATGCATTCTCCCATCCTGTTTTAGAATAACATTCAAAAACATTTCAGCCAATTAACATCATATCTTATAAGGCATACATGTTGGATTTTTGGAGTTATGACCTTTTGAGGGGTACTTGACTTGTACTGGATGACCGCTATATTGTCCATTACTCTCTTACTTAAACACTTTGGCAGAAAGGTCTATTCTGTATACTGCATACCTATACAGAGGCATATGTGAGAGGCTCACATGAGAGGTATACTTTGGAGAACACTCCTGATGCATACCTCTGATGTATAAATGTGTGAGACCAAAAATCTACCTGGAAGAATACTTCCACAGTTCAAGTTCCATAGGTTCATCTCTGTCTTCACTGTCTTTCAGTCCTGACATGTAAACTCTCAGCATGGAATGGGTCATTTGCGCCACTGCAGCCAATGACTGGACACAGCGGTGATGCGTCCCCAAGTAGCACCGTAAAAAAAATCTTAAAAGGGACCTAGCAATAATCCAAAATCTAATGTGATAAACAGCTCACTCCCTAGACATAGGCTAAATGCGTACGGAGGGAACACCAATGGAAGCGCAATCCATTATATATATAGCACAAACAGATGTATGTTACCCAAGGAAGATGCCAGGAAGACATATCTCCCCCTAGTAATCGCTCTGAGCTTGACCCTGGAGAAAAGAGTCATCACCCGGATAAGTTCAGCTCAGCACTGGTGTCTAAACCCTACATGACTCTACAGTGTAGGAAGAGTATATTTCAGATGTACCCAAAAAAATAAGATGAGAAAAAAGCCTATAACTGACATCAAAATGTAACCAATGAAGAGATGAATATTTTCCAGCTTCTTCAGCAGGTGATCATTTGATTATTGATTTCATTTATTAAGTAGTGTAATATTGTCCTTTTTACTTTGGATTTTGCTATGCCCTTTGTGCTTTTTCCATGTCTTTCACGTACTATGGCTTTTATTTTGCTAGGTATCCTGCTGTGTGTAGGACGACATGAACATTCAAACCTCAGCATTTTACCACAAATATCATCAATCCTGACAGATCTGTGAAACTGTGAATTGCATGCTTGTGAGTGATATCATTAACACTGCAATATCAGCAGATCTTTATATTAGTATTTAGTAGACTTTCTCTAAATTGACGTGCTCATGGATGGTTATATGTGAACGTATATAACACTATTTAGAAGCAAATCTATTAGCATCTTTTACATTTTGGTATTAGCTTAAGTTTTTGTATTTACTCTCTTTCCATCTGAGCTCCCTGCTGACCAGAATGACCATGTCAGTGAATAGGTTGGGGAGGACCTCTAAGCTCTACAGATGCTTCCGTATATTATCCATTTCATTTATCGCCAATGAATTTTAAACCTGACATCATTTCTTCACTTGTTTCTTTGTCACACTAAGCCTGGCACATGACATCATGGGTTTTGACTTCACACGTCTAATTTTGAGACCAACTACAAATTTTCTAAGAATTTACTAAAAAAATATAAACTCTTTCTGCACTTTTATTCCATTTATTTAATATTGGAAGCAACTAAAATCAATGACACATACAGTAGCAAGTACTCAATCACATAAGTATTTGATGGGTGGGGGTAAAACAGTTGGGCACCCACCGATCACTAGAACTGAAGTTTGTGTTCTTCTGCTTGAATAGAGAAGTGGATGCGTTGCTACTCCATTCAACTCTATGGGGCTTGCTAAGGATAGAAATGCGCTTTAAGTGGAGTTAAGTGGATTAGGAGGAATATGGGCCCCATTCTAGTGATTGTCAGAGGCCCCCATGGTTAGGCATCTGCCAATCAAACACATATTCCCTATTTTGACATCAACGTGTGCACTATCCCTATACTCTGACATCACTGTGTGCATTGCTGTCACTGTAAACAATCTCACTGTATTGTGACATTACTTTTTCCCTACCCTGTGCATTAGGGAGACCAACCGTAAGTTTTTCTGAACATGCTGCTAAATGTGGTCATGGTAAAGTGGGGATACATTTCAAACTTTTGCAATGAGGTCCCATGGTTACTTGTTATGCCCTCCTTAGATACATCTAGGTAAGGAGATAGATAGATAGATAGATAGATAGATAGATAGATAGATAGATAGATATTGGTTGGGGAAATAAAGTGGCTCCATCTCCCTTTAACCTGAATCGAAGTGCTACTTTATTTCTTCTTTTGGATATCCATTAACCAATTGGCTGACAATCTTGGAGAGCCTTCAATTTTATGTGACAATGCTGATGTTTTTTCTTCTTTTAGATAGATAGATAGATAGATAGATAGATAGATAGATAATAGTCCAGTATGAGCTGACACAAGGAGCCCTCCACTGTTAAATGTGCATCTGGGTTCTCTATTTCTCTCCTGCAGGAGTCATTAACTTGCCCTGACACCACTGTGCTCAGTCTACAGCACCAAAGGATATGCCATTCTTATCAGCTATTTTTTGTACGTGTGTCTGCAAAGTTTGCTTATCCTAATTTGTGGATATTTTAGCTCAAAACCTGCAAGAAGAATAAAATAAGGGTGCAATCGTATTCCTCCATGTTTATCCTCAGTACCTAACCTTTCACCATAATTAACAATTTATAACAAGAGATTAAACAGATGGAGCCACAAATTACATCACAAGTCTGGCTGTGCCTACATGAGCTTCCTTGCTAATTATAGGTGTACCTGTCACACTCTTCTGTATTCTTTTGCATTTCAATTTGTTATTTACAACTTAACACTGTACTCCCCATAAATTTACATATAAACAGCCATGCAGCACTTCCTTAACATCCATATCAATGCTAGAGCTCGGTAGAGATGCAGCTGGAGCAAGGAGAACATCCCATGTCTGCAGTAATGTAGTACTGTATATATCAGTGGTATGTCTAAGGGTTCACTTTGCTTGTGCTTCATAGATATGTACTGAGATGTCACCTCACCAGCTCACATTCAAAGCTCCTGAGCCCCAGTTGTCATAGCTTTCAACTATCATGTGCCATTTATGATAGTAGAACCTTCTAATTTGGTCCTCCTCAAGCTTCTACCTCTGCATACCCTATAGCTATACTGTACTCATCTCAATAACACATATGCTTTGAGTCTTAGCTTTCATCAACTTATTACCTATATTGGCATCCTGGAATTCCTATATCCCCCTAATTTACAATGCTGTTTACATATTGGGTGCCTTTGGTTTGACCAATTAGCAATTCTGCATACTTTCTACCATGGACAACCAGGGAGTCTCCTATTTTCTCATTTGTAGGGCAATTTATGAGCTAATTTTCATGTATGTCATAAATATATCTTTATATTCCTTTGTGAGGTAGCGTATACCTCTTACAGTTATTTCACGGTTGCTCAGGCTTAATACCATGGGAAAGAATACATTGGATGAGAAACATTTGGACTGTTGCTCAAAGATGAAGCACAATCATTACCACATCTTATCCTGTACTATGCTGTACAAGTCATGAATCTCAAGATCAGGAACATAGCTTCCCGGGTTTAAGAATATATTGGACACTATTGAGATATATTTTATCACAGCTCAATACAACCATTTGTTCTTTACTTCTGCCACTGCTTGTTGTAAAATATGTGCTCTAAATAGGATTTATTACTGGCTTCATCTGGAGGGATAAAGAGAAAGATCTAAATCAGCAGAGATAGATGAAGATGAGTACAAGTATAGAAGGTTGACAGGTTTCAACATAAGTAGATAGGTAGATAGATAAATAGATAGATAGATAGATAGATAGATAGATAGATAGATAGATAGATAGATGCAGTTTGCCCAGGTCGTAAGGTGGCTATAAGGATTAGACAAATGTTGACTGAATCTGTCGATTGTGGTGGTGTCACAACCAGACAGTTGAGAAGCTCTGACAGGAGCTTTCCAGATCCTCCTCCTTGAGTTTCTTTGTTTTGGTTAAGTTCCTCATCTCGTTAGTCTATCTCAGCTGTCATGCAGTTGGACTGATTGCTGCCCTTTAAGTTCCTCCCCAGAATGCAGTAGTGTGCGGCTTATACAACTTCCTGGAGTGTGTGTGCATGCTGTTCCTAGTTCTCAGTCCACAGTCCCCAGTCGTCTGCAAGATAAGTTCTGTTTATGTATTTATTATTTTCTGTTTTCTGGATCCAGGTGACCCTGACTCCCTCCGTGTCTGTGTAGGGAGCCGGTGGTCGTGTCCCCTCACTATTGTAGGGTCATCAGGTGTAAGATAGTCGAGGTACGTGGATATGCGCCCATCCACCTTTGGGGTGGTCGCATAGGCTGAGCAATAAGGGAGAGCGGCAGGTCTCTTGCAGGGGTCTCCCTTTTGTTCCTTAGTTGTGGATCCAGTGAGTCATTGTTCATTTTGTATTGTCTTGTTTCCTGTACACTATCCGTGACATTATAAGCCGCCAAAACCGTCTCAAGCATGGATCCGGTTTCACTTTTGGCTGAGCGCTTCCAGGGTCTTTCATTGGAGGTAGCTGATCTCCGTAAGACTTTTTCTCAGTTTCAAGTGACCGGTTCAGCTTGCGTTCATAGAGTTTGTTCTGAGCCTAAGATCTCGCTCCTGGATACGTTCTCCGGGGGTAGTGAGTATTTTGTGCGTTTTAGAGAGGCTTGCAAACTCCATTTTCGCCTTCTTCCCCATTCCTCTGGTGATGAAGAACGGAGGGTGGGGATCATTATATCGCTGCTCAGGGGTAACGCTCAATCCTGGGCCTTTTCGCTGCCGGAGCGGGCACGGCCCCTCCATTCAGTGGATGAATTCTTTTTAGCCCTGGGTCAGATATATGATGATCCGGATCGTATTGCTCTGGCTGAGTCTAGACTACGTCTGTTATGCCAGGGTAAACAATCCGCAGAGATATACTGCTCAGAATTTCGGAGATGGGCAGCAGATACGGGTTGGAATGATGCTGCACTCCGAAGTCAATTTTGCCATGGTCTTTCAGAGAGATTGAAAGATGCATTTTCCTTTCATGAGAGACCTACCTCCTTGGATTCTGCTATGTCTCAGGCCGTTCGTATTGACAGGCGTCTTAGAGAGAGAGGAGAGATCTCTCCTTCCTGTCATACTCAGTCCCGGGACAGTGCAGCGGTCTCTTTCTGTGCGCAGGGGTCTCAGTCGCTGTCAGTCCCTTCTGAGCAGGAGCCCATGCAGCTGGGGTTGATTGCCTCTGACAATAGAAGATTCAGCCCGCATGGGAGGGTTTGTTTTTGTTGTGGAGGTATAAATCATTTGGCAAATGTTTGTCCCTCTAGGAGATTCAGGCAGTTTTCTGGGAGTAATAAAGAAACAAAAAGGAAAAAATCTTTTAAAAATGTTCCGTCTGTTACTATTGGCAGGGTTGAAGTGGAAATTGAATGTTTTCCGTTTGCTCTTAGTTCCCGTTTTGTCCTGCCTGCTAGGGTGGCGCTAGAGAGCAAAAGCATTTTTTGTGAGATTTTTGTGGATAGTGGAGCAGCTGTCAATCTCATTGATAATCAATTTGCAATAACTCATGGTTTCCAGGTATGCACTTTGGGAAAGGATATTCCTGTTTTTGCTATTGATTCCGCTCCACTTTCTCAGAAATCATTAAAGGGCATAGTTCACAATATCCGTTTAATTGTGAGTGATGCTCATGTTGAGGATGTGTCATGTTTCGTCCTTAGCGGTTTGCCTACTCCTCTAGTGTTGGGGCTACCCTGGCTCACTAAACATAACCCCACCATTGATTGGCAAGCGAGGCAAATAAATGGTTGGAGTGACTTTTGCAGAGAGAATTGCCTCATGACATCTGTTTCTGAGGTTTTTACTAAGACTGTACCACCTTTCCTCTCTGAATTTTCGGATGTCTTCTCTGAGAGTGGAGTTCAGGATTTGCCCCCACACAGGGAGTACGATTGCCCTATTAATCTCATCCCAGGCGTCAAGCTGCCTAAATCTCGTTTATACAATCTTTCCCAACCTGAGAGGGTCGCTATGCCTGCTTATATCTCTGAGAGTCTGAGAAAAGGACACATACGACCCTCGAAGTCACCTGTTGCCGCTGGTTTTTTCTTTGTTAAGAAAAAAGATGGTTCTTTAAGACCTTGTCTGGATTTCAGGGAGCTGAACAGTATCACTATTCGTGACCCTTATCCGCTTCCTCTGATCCCGGACCTGTTTAACCAGGTTGTTGGGGCTAAAGTCTTTTCCAAATTAGACCTAAGAGGGGCATACAACCTGGTCAGGGTCAGAGAAGGAGACGAATGGAAGACGGCTTTCAATACCCCTGAGGGCCATTTTGAGAATTTGGTTATGCCTTTTGGTTTGATGAATGCCCCAGCCGTTTTTCAGCATTTCGTGAACAGCATTTTTTATCATTTAATGGGAAAATTTGTATTAGTGTATTTAGATGACATTTTGATTTTTTCTCCTGATTTCAAGACTCATAAGGAACATTTACGTCAGGTCTTGCTAATTCTGTGGGAGAATAAATTATACGCGAAACTGGAAAAATGTGTGTTTGCGGTTCCAGAAATTCAATTTCTGGGGTTTCTTCTCTCCGCTTCTGGTTTTCGCATGGACCCCGAGAAGGTCCGCGCTGTGCTTGAGTGGGAGCTTACTGAGAATCAGAAGGCGCTGATGCGTTTTTTGGGCTTTGCCAATTATTACAGGAAATTTATTTTGAATTATTCCTCTGTTGTTAAACCACTAACTGATATGACCAGAAAGGGGGTAGATTTTTCTTCCTGGTCGGTAGAGGCGCGTAAGGCCTTTTCTAATATCAAGGAGAGTTTTGCTTCCGCTCCCATCCTGGTACAACCTGATATTTCGTTACCCTTCATAGTTGAGGTTGATGCTTCTGAGGTAGGGGTGGGTGCGGTCTTGTCTCAGGGTTCCTCTCCTGCCAAATGGCAACCGTGTGCCTTTTTCTCAAAGAAACTCTCCTCCGCAGAGAGAAATTATGATGTGGGAGATAGGGAATTGTTCGCCATCAAGTTGGCTTTTGAAGAATGGCGCCATTGGCTAGAGGGAGCCAAACACCCTATTACCGTGTTTACTGACCATAAAAATATGGCCTACTTGGAGTCAGCCAAGCGTCTGAACCCGAGACAGGCCAGATGGTCTTTGTTCTTTTCAAGGTTTAATTTTGTTGTCACGTTCCGCCCTGGGGTTAAGAATGTGAAGGCAGATGCCCTGTCACGTTGTTTTCCGGGAGGTGGGAATTTTGAAGACCCGGGTCCCATTTTGGCTGAAGGTGTGGTGGTCTCTGCTCTTTTTCCTGAATTGGAGGCAGAGGTGCAGGCAGCCCAGTCAGAGGCTCCTGATCTTTGTCCTCCTGGGAGGTTGTTTGTGCCTCTCGCTTTGAGACACAAGATTTTTAAGGAACACCACGATACGGTCCTTGCTGGGCACCCGGGGGCAAGAGCCACACTGGATCTCATCGCTCGGAGATTCTGGTGGCCTGCGCTTCGTAAGTCGGTTGAGGGTTTTGTGGCAGCTTGCGAGACTTGCGCTCGTGCCAAAGTCCCTCATTCACGGCCATCAGGTCCTCTCCTTCCCTTACCCATTCCTTCCCGTCCTTGGACACATCTGTCCATGGACTTCATAACGGACTTGCCTCGTTCCTCGGGGAAGACTGTGATTCTGGTGGTGGTGGACCGTTTTAGCAAAATGGTGCATTTCATCCCTTTTCCTGGTTTGCCCAATGCTAAGACGCTGGCGCAGGCATTTATTGACCACATTGTCAAATTGCATGGTATTCCTTCAGACATAGTCTCTGATAGGGGCACGCAGTTTGTTTCCAGATTCTGGAAGGCTTTCTGTTCTCGCTTGGGGGTTCGGTTGTCATTCTCTTCTGCTTTCCACCCGCAGTCGAATGGCCAGACAGAGCGCGTCAATCAGAATCTGGAGACATATCTGCGCTGTTTTGTGGCGGAGAATCAGGAGGATTGGTGTTCTTTTTTGTCCCTTGCAGAGTTTGCTTTAAATAACCGTCGTCAGGAGTCCTCTGATAAGTCACCATTTTTTGGTGCATATGGGTTTCATCCGCAGTTTGGGACTTTCTCGGGAGAGGGGTCTTCTGGTTTACCTGATGAGGACAGATTCTCCTCGTCTTTGTCATCTATTTGGCAAAAGATTCAGGATAATCTAAAGAGCATGAGTGAGAGATATAAGCGTGTGGCAGATAAGAGACGTGTGCCTGGTCCGGACCTGAATGTTGGTGATCTGGTGTGGTTGTCTACCAAGAATATCAAATTGAAGGTTCCCTCCTGGAAGTTGGGTCCTAGGTTTATTGGGCTTTACAAGATCATGTCTGTCATCAATCCTGTTGCCTACCGTCTTGATCTTCCTCAGACTTGGAAGATCTATAATGTTTTTCATAAGTCCTTATTGAAACCTTATGTTCAACCTATTGTACCCTCGCCTTTGCCTCCTCCTCCGATTATGGTTGATGGAAATCTTGAATTTCAGGTCTCTAGGATTGTGGATTCTCGTCTTGTCCGCGGTTCCCTCCAGTACCTCGTTCATTGGGAGGGTTATGGTCCTGAGGAGAGGATGTGGGTCCCAGTGACGGACATTAAGGCCACTCGTCTCATCAGGGCTTTCCATAGGTCCCATCCTGAGAAGGTGGGCCCTGAGTGTCCGGAGTCCACTCATAGAGGGAGGGGTACTGTCACAACCAGACAGTTGAGAAGCTCTGACAGGAGCTTTCCAGATCCTCCTCCTTGAGTTTCTTTGTTTTGGTTAAGTTCCTCATCTCGTTAGTCTATCTCAGCTGTCATGCAGTTGGACTGATTGCTGCCCTTTAAGTTCCTCCCCAGAATGCAGTAGTGTGCGGCTTATACAACTTCCTGGAGTGTGTGTGCATGCTGTTCCTAGTTCTCAGTCCACAGTCCCCAGTCGTCTGCAAGATAAATTCTGTTTATGTATTTATTATTTTCTGTTTTCTGGATCCAGGTGACCCTGACTCCCTCCGTGTCTGTGTAGGGAGCCGGTGGTCGTGTCCCCTCACTATTGTAGGGTCATCAGGTGTAAGATAGTCGAGGTACGTGGATATGCGCCCATCCACCTTTGGGGTGGTCGCATAGGCTGAGCAATAAGGGAGAGCGGCAGGTCTCTTGCAGGGGTCTCCCTTTTGTTCCTTAGTTGTGGATCCAGTGAGTCATTGTTCATTTTGTATTGTCTTGTTTCCTGTACACCATCCGTGACAGGTGGGTCAACCAAATGACTAATGTTCCCAATTTTCCCAATTTTCTCAAAACAGTAGGCATATTGGATTTCCTGATCATTTTTTTTTTCTCAAGGGAGATACTATAACCCTCTTATACCCTTGCCCCATTGAGAACACATACACACTTGGCCTAGCCAAGCATGCCTATGTGTGGAGACGTAAGGGGAAGTGTCGCCGGCTGAATGAGCGTTCATTTTTTTCTGTGGATTGTAAGTTTACTAGTCCCAACAAAAAACAAGCTCAAAATAATAATAGATGGCATTTAGGGTCAAGCTTTTTTATGTGATATCTTTTCGACTTGGCCACAACTGCATGAATATACACACAAACTGTAAACAGAAGTTAAATTATATGCAAAAAAAAGGGGGTTAGTCAGCACATCCCAATGCGCAGGTGCACGCTGCCATGGCTAGAAAACAGAGAAAAAAGACAATGCAGCAGCACTGCAAACCAGATAAAGTACAATAATGCCATAGTCACAAAAAACATTCAAGTGCTAATGCTACACTTATTTATAAAGTGAGATGCTTATCAAATGCATTTTGTACATAACCATTTGAGCCCATCTGCCAAACGACAAGGCAATCTCTGTAAGAAGGGAACCTAACACTAAATACTACCTGTTATGCGCCACAATGGCCGCCATAAAGTTCAGGAAGTGTTGGTTCCACATGCATGCTGGGTCCAGTCTGCATTTCACCATTTTTGGTGCCATAAAGGCCTCCATTACTTCCAGGGAAGTATTACTAACAGGCAGTATTTAATGTTAGGTTCCCGTCTTACAGAGATCGCCTTGACGTTTGGCAGACGGGCTCAAATGGTTTTGTACAAAATGCATTTGCCAAGCATCTCACTTTATAAATAAGCGTAGCATTAGCACTTGAATGTTTTTTGTGACTATGGCATTATTGTACTTTATCTGGTTTGCAGAGTGCTGTTGCATTGTCTTTTTTCTCTAAATTATATGCAGTCATGAATGAGTTAACAGAATCCTAAGATTTCCACATGAAGAAGTCTCTCCTGGATGCCATGTTGTAACGGTTCAGGATGTGTCATGCTGTAGGCTTGCCAAGCACCAAATAAACCATGCTTTATTCATTCTACATGCAGTGACAAACAATGATAATTGGATAGTTTTCCACAATATGTAATCTTGCTCCAAGGCAAATGTGACATATTAATTCATTTTCCTGTAATGTATAATTCGGGGGCGGTCTACCCAGAAGACAAAATGAGGATCTGATAGATTGTATCAATTTAGTATACCAGGGATAAACAAAACAAAAAAGCAAGCACATTCAGCCGTTCAAGAAGTGCTCTATCTTAACTAAAAAATAATCAAAGGAAGGAATAAAGACAAAGAAAAACAATTCTAACGTTTTACCTTTTGGAAGATTTTGATGGAAACAAACAGAGTTACAGCAGTGGAAGAAATCCATCTGCCTCCTTGTTGAGCAATGTACTGTAAAGCTAAAATGTTCATATGAATATTCTCATAACGTGAGGTGTTTGTTTCTCTGCTCAGACTGTGTCACATAATGGCTACATGTCAAGTAAGGACAGCGGCAATACTATTATTTATTTTATTTTATTGAATTAAAGGGACCATTCAACCATAGAACAAAATTGTGTTGTGAAAGGTTTGTTCGCTTAGGTAATCTTTATTTATTGGAAATGTCACCCAAAAATTATCGAATAATAGGGCACCCTGTTGTTGGGATAATCGGCAACCATATGTGACTGACCCTGACAGTCTGGCAGTTTAGTTATCTTACAGCACCCCCAGTGGGCAAATGAAGGATAACATGTTCTCACTGAAGGCCATGGGATGTTTAGGTAATGTGCAGACATCCTGGGTCCTCCACAGAGATGTTCTTTGTGACTGTTATCCACTGGATTAAATGAATACTTGAAGAAGGTGTTCGAAAGTATGGTCTCTAGACTGGATCTCTAAATCATATACATGACAAGAGTGTTGTGCATGGAGGAGGGGGAGGGGATGAAAAGTTCCTCAACTGGTAATTAACCCTTCCTACCTGCCCCACATACAGTACATTAAGGAGCATCTGTCAGCAGATTTGTACCTATGACATGTGCGTTTGGCAGCTGAAGACATCTGTGTTGGTCCCATGTTCATGATGGAAAAATGATGTTTTAGTATATGCAAATGAGCCTCTAGGAGCAACGTGAGTGTTGCTGTTACACCTAGAGGCTCTGCTCTCTCTGAAATTACCGGGCCCTCTCCACTTTGATAGACAGGGCTAGGTGTGATGATGTTTTCATTGCTTGGCCATTTCAATCGAAGTGGAGAGGGTGCAGCAGTTGCAGAGATAGCAGAACATCTAGGTGTAATTCTGTACTAAGAAACAAAACATCTTGGAGTAGACTAAGGATGAGGGAATCAATTCTACCAGTTCGGATTTCATCTCAAATTTCCCAAAAGTTTGGATTCTAAAGAACCCAATTTTTTGTGTTTCATTTTAGCAAACAGGAGAAAGTGAGAGAGTCAGAGAGAAGGAAATATGTGCTTCACAAATCAATTTCCCCCTTTTTTCCTACTAAGTTTTTGGTGGTAGCCTCAAACTGTTCAATCAGTGCTTTTTTTCTAATAAGGTTTTTATCTATTGCTTTGCTTCCATTTTCACAAAATGTTTCTCTGGAAAAGAGACATGCAAGCTAGACTCCATTACTTTTGGAAAGGAAACTGTCTGATACCAGGAATCTAGCTCTTTCAGCTTAGGCTACTTTCACACTAGCGTTACCATTTTCCACTATTGAGAATTGTCATAAGGTCCTAATACCGGAAAAAAAATGCTTCCATTTTGTCCCCATTCATTGTCAATGGGGACAAAACGTAACTGAACAGAACGGAATGCTCCAAAATTCATTCCGTTCCATTTCCATGCTGCGGTTTGCTTTCTATTCTGGAATGCGGAGCAAAACGGATCCGTCATGATCCACAATGCAAGTCAATGGCAACTGATCCATTTTCTCTGAAACAATCTGACACAATAGAAAATGGATCCGTCCCTATTGACTTTCAATGGAGTTCATGACGGATCCGTCTTGGCTATGTTACAGATGATACAACCGGATCCGTTAATAACAGATGGTTGAATTATCAGTAACAGAAGCGTTTTTGCTGAACGCTGCAGGATCCAGCAAAAACGCTAGTGTGAAATTAGCCTTAACTACATTTTAACAGAGAACTTCTCTATGAGGAAGTACGTTTTAGACTTGACCGTGGTGAATCAATGGATGTCATATATCTTCTCCAAAGCATTTGACACTGTACCACATAAAAGATTAGTATATAAAATAAGAATGCTTGGACTGGGGGAAAATATTTGTATGTGGGTAAGTAACTGGCTCAATGATAAAAAATAGAGGGTGGTTATTAACGGTACACACTCAGATTGGGTCACTGTCACTAGTGGAGTACCTCAGGGGTCAGTATTGGGCCCTATTCTCTTCAATATATTTATTAATGATCTTGTAGAAGGCTTGCATAGTAAAATATTTTTTTTTGCAGATGACGCTAAACTGTGTAAAGTAATTGACACAGAAAAGAACAGTATACTACTACAGAGGGATCTGGATAGATTGGAGGCTTGGGCAGATAAGTGGCAGATGAGGTTTAACACTGACAAATGTAAAGTTATGCACATGGGAAGGAAAAATGCAAGTCACCCGTACAATCTAAATGATAAAACACTGCGTAACACTGACATGGAAAAGGACCTAGGAATTTTAGTGAACCGCAAACTAAGCTGTAAAAACCAGTGTCAGACAGCTGCTGCCAATAAGATAATGGGTTGCGTCAAAAGGGGCATAGATGCCCATGATGAGAACATAGTGCTGCCACTTTACAAATCACTAGTCCAGACATAGCAGAGCTGGAGAGGGTTCAGAGGAGGGATACTAAAGTAACTGGAATGGGGGGACTACAGTACCCTGAAAGGTTATCAAAATTTGTGTTATTCACTTTAGAAAAAAGACGACTGAGGGGAGATCTAATAACAATGTATAAATATATCAGGGGTCAGTACAGAGATCTCTCCCATCATCTATATATCCCCAGGACTGTGACTGTGACGAGGGGACATCCTCTGCATCTGGAGGAAAGAAGGTTTGTACACAAACATAGAAGAGGATTCTTTACGGTAAGAGCAGTGAGACTATGGAACTCTCTGCCTCAGGAGGTGGTGATGGTGAGTACAATAAAGGAATTCAAGAGGGGCCTGGACGTATTTCTGGAGTGTAATAATATTACAGGCTATAGCTACTAGAGAGGGGTCGTTGATCCAGGGAGTTATTCTGATTGCCTGATTGGAGTCAAGAAGGATCCACTAAAGTGGGGAAAATTGGCTTCTACCACACAGGGTTTTTTGCCTTCCTCTGGAACAACTTGCAGAATAACAGGCTGAACTGGATGGACAGATGTCTTTTTTCAGCCTTGTAAACTACAGTTTGATACTATGTAACTTTTCTTGGCTGCCTATGAGGCCATGGTTGGGGTACTATTTCTTCTTATGCAGTGCACAGTTTTTTTGGGGAAAAAATATATGGAAATTGGCACATCTTACATCTGCTGACATTAGATAGGCTTAGGAAAGCTAATTTGAATACCTTTCCCAAAAACCCACAGGGGCACTGCCTGGCCTACAATGCTGTGCACATGTATTACTTTTACTAGGTGCTCTCCGAAATGTGAAAGCGTACCTGCCAGACAATTCATCTCTCTCGCTTGACTTTGCTTGCTACATTCCTCTTCATTTTTAACAGAGTAAGAAATATAAGACTAAGAAATGTAAAAAAATATATATATATCACCTTTTGACATAACAATATGGAATGAGTCAGGCTCTGTTCAGGTTAAATCTGATGGTTTTGCACACAAATTTAATCAGTTTTGTCTACGATTGTGTTCAGTGTTTCAGTTTTTTTCTGTGCAGATGCAATAAATTGTTGATGCATTTTTGACACGTGAAGAAAAACTGAAGAATAACACTGAACATCTTCAAGCAACCATCAGCAAAAAACTCATTGCATCCGGACGCCTTCCATTTTTCACGCAATCCCCTTTCACTTCTATAGAGCCAGAGCTGCGTGAAAAACGCACAATATAGAACATGCTGCGATTTCTTCTGAACGCTCATATACACATATCCATTGAAATGAATTGGTCAGAATTCAGTTCGGATGATGTCCGTTCACAACATGCATTGAATACGAATGGAAAATTTGCTCACGTGAAAGAGGCATGGGATGTGTTTTGGTGGTGAGAAAATGCTGCAGATTTTGCCGCCAATCAGCAGAGCTAATTTGTGACATAATGTGCATGAATTGCACTCAAATTAACTGAAGCAATCATTACATAGGTATTTGGACATCATAGTCCACTCTGGACTCCCTGCAAGTTGAGAGCTTTTCACAAAGGTTCTTGCTCTGGTGGAACTGGCCTGTCAAAAAAAATTGATGCAAAAATGACAGTTGCTGAATTATTATTTCATCTGTCTCTGTACACCGAGGTACAGTACATCTCATGCCTGCAAAGAACTGGAGTGGATCTGTATATGAGTCTGATTACTGTAGCCCGATAACAGTCCTTGATAGAACATACGAATATAATGAATAAAGCAACAAAACCCTCATTATATGCTGAAATACTGAATGAATGTAATAGGTATTGACTTTATAGATCCTGGAATTCAGTCCCCGGCGCTACAGTGATGATGTCATTCTCAGAGGCAGAAATAATAATTGCTTCCACTATCACCAAACAGAGAATCAATCCATCACAGAGCAGGGAAGCGGACGGCCTGTCAGATGATTACAATGCACAGCTATCTGAGTAATATGAGATATAGAGATTATACGAAATAACTACTGATTTACTTAGTGGGAGGAAATTATGGGACTGAGAAGTAAAATTGATATCTAGCAGACTGAAAAAGTCAAATAATTAGAAGCAAGTGGGAGAGACTCTGTGCACAATGATAAAACTTTTCCTCTGTGTGTGTGTTACTTTATTGACAGAAGTAAATGGATTTTGCATACCTTACAGAACACAAATTTTTTGTTCACTGGAAGGATTGATTGGTTCCACTTCTTCTGCTCCTTAAGTTCACCGTCTAAGCTTAGATAAGGGGGTTATAAGTGAGTAGTCTAAGCTTGGGTAAGTGGGTTATAGGTCAATGGTCTAAGCTTGGGTAGGTCGGTTATAGGTCAATGGTCTAAGCTTGGGTAAGTGGGTTATAGGTCAATGGTCTAAGCTTGGGTAGGTCAGTTATAGGTCAATGGTCTAAGCTTGGGTAAGTGGGTTATAAGGAAATGGTCTAAACTTGGGTAGGTCGGTTATAGGTGAATGGTCTCAGCTTGGGTAAGTGGGTTATAGGTAAATGGTCTAAACTTGGGTTGGTGGGTTATAGGTGAATGGTCTAAGCTTGTGTAAGTGGGTTATAGGTCAATGGTCTAAGCTTGGGTAGGTTGATTATAGGTGAATAGTATAAGCTTGGGTAAATGGTTTATAGGTAAACGGTCTAAACTTGGGTAGGTGGGTTATAGGTGAATAGCCTAAGCTTGGCTAAGTGGGTTATAGGTGAATGGTCTAAACTTGGGTAAATGGTTTATAAGTGAACAGTCTAAGATTGGGTAAGTGACTTATAGGTGAACAGTCTAAGCTTGGGTTGGTGGGTTACAGGTGAACCTGCCATAACCATGCTATCAGTCTTTGTGGTATGAGGAGGCATTGCTTTGAAGCATAGAATACATAGTTACAAAGAAGAAAAGTGTTACTGAATCTTTCCCCATAAAACTAGATATCAATCTGCATAACTGCTCCCACTCTATAATATTCTGCTCGCAGTTCGGACTGCATTTTCATGATGACAGGTTGACTTTACATGAAAAAATAAAGAAACCGAAGAAAAATAAAAGCATAATTTGTCTTCTTTTATGCCATTACATAGGTATTAAAACCACAAATGCCAATTATCATCACATTTCCTTGTGCAATAACCCTTACTTCAGCTTAGTGAATCCTGGCCAATTACTCTAAGGAGCTTAATAATATATTTGCTCATCAGCAAACCCTTGGAGGCTAATTTAAAGCTCCACCAGCTGCTCCTAACATGTTTGCCGTCTGCAAGATTTCCACAAAGATGCGAGGATGCTACAGTGTGTTATGTCATAAGACACCAGCGCTCAGTATTATTTTTCATGTCACTAGCAAGCTTATACTATATTGGACATCTATGTTTGATGGTTCTATTTTAGATAGCTAATAGCTAATACTCAGCTGGCTGTAAAAAGATTATGGTGATATGAAAGCTCAAGAGATATGATTTTGCAGTTATATTTCCTTCATTTATTATTCCATTGTACAAGGGCAAATGCACTGCACTAGATTTGTGCATGTGTCCCCTGGAGACAGTGGCCCACGTGTCTAAATAACCACTCCATTGTGTAATTACCAGTTGTGATTGCCTCCAATTTCATACAGAGGTGCCCATAGTTATGTGCACTGGCCCAAAAAAGAAGACATGGCTTACTGCAATGGGGTATAGCTTCATAGACAGAGGTTGTGGCCTGTGATGCAACAATTCACCCACAATTCTGGCGTAAAATTCTGTCTCAAAAATAGCCAACCAAAATAGATGATATAGAGTTAGACAAAAGTGTCTATCCCTACACCACATTTAACATCCAGCCTGAGCCCTTTCGATAAATAAGGTGCAACTTACACTTTATCTAAAAATGCTACTCTACTTTTCCTATGCCCCCAACTCAAAAATTCGATTGGCCGGTTTGCCCAATTTTTGGGGAAAAATGTGATTCGTCGGTTCGCCAAATTTTTGGGGGAAAATTTGGTTCGATCCGAATCGCGTAAAAAAATGGCTATTTCCTGGCTGGGGAAAGCCTTTATAGTGGTGTAGAACACTGTGCCTTGCAGTAACACGCATATGGAGTCTGCTTTGGTATTGAAATAATACTCCGTATGACATGCAGATGACAGGCGTCACTCTTAGAATCACTGCACACTTCACTTATTATGGCAGTCATGGGCCAAAGCTGACCAAATAACTCAATATGAACTCAGACTTACAGGTCGATGTTAGTGCCAGGTATAAAGAACCGTGCAGAGGCCCAAGATCCTACTGTAGCGTGAAAAAGCACACTCCTTTTACACGTTGTCAGCTTATTCCATATAAATGTCTACAGAACCTGTTCTATTAAACGCTTAAAGGGCTTCTACACCAGAAATACTGTTATGTAGCTGACTGACATTAGCGATGCGCTAATGTCCAGGACTACTTAACAGTATATTTCTAACATTTGTCCCTGCAGCCGTTTTTGTAAAATAAGCACTTTTATAATATGCTAATGAGTTTCTAGGTGCTATGTGGGCGTAAAATCCGCAGGCGCGGGATTTGGTCTGCGATGCAGGGAACAGTGACATCAATCAAGAGGTGCGGGGTGGGCAGAACAGAGGACCTGGGCGGGATAAAGCGTGAGTAGACGGAGCCTCTAGGTGCTGATTTTTTACGCCCACATAGCACCTAGAGGCTCATTAGCATATTATAAAAGTGCTTATTTTACAAAAAAAAAACGGCTGCAGGGACAAATGTTAGAAACTTACTGTTATGTAGTGCTGACATTAGCGCATCGCTAATGTCAGTCAGCTACATAACAGTATTTCTGGTGGTAGAAACCTTTTAAATAAGAAGAGCCCCCCCCCCCCCGACAGAGTGTCAGCAGTAAGTTTGTGTTGACATCAATGATTATTTTGCCCTTCCTCTGATCCGTCAGAACAATAACCCCCAAAAAATGGATCCTGTCTGTGGAACATCCGCCTTCACTCGGTCAGCATTTGGTGAATAATCTTTCAGTATTGCTAATGCCAAAAAAACAGGAGTGGATCCAAAACAGACATGACACGTGAACGGAATATTTGCAAGTCTTCTGTGTTTTGTACCCACTACTGCTTTTGGCTACCAAATCATAAGCTAATTCTGATGGGACCATACAGGCCTTACAGCTGCTACACAGAGAGAATCCATTGTGCGTCTCATTTTACCTTCCTTCTGACAGATCAGAAGAATGGTCAAATAAATGATGATGTCAGCCAACCAAAAAGGCTAAATAGTGGCCCAGTCATGAAGTGGAGAGGGTGGGAACAGCATGAAAAGTCCACAGATTGGCCCTATGAAATAGTGGTGAGGTGGAAGCAGCATGAGGAGACCACAGAGTGGCCCAATGACAGAGTCTAGGTGGTAGCAGCATCAAGAGGCCATAGAATGGCACAATAACAGAGTGTGGATATGGCGACAGCATCAGGAGGCCACAGAGTGGCAAGGTGACATAGTGTGGAGGAGCCAGCAGCATCAGGAGGCCACAGAGTGGCACAATGATAGATTGTGCAGGTGGCAGCAGCATGAGAAGGCCACAGAGTGGCATGATGACAAGAGATTGTGGAGGTGGCAGCAGCATGAAGAGGCTACAGAGTGGCACAACGACAAAGTGTGGAGGTGTCAGCAGCATGAGGAGGCCACAGAGTGGCATGACGACAAAGTGTGGAGGTGTCAGCAGCATGAGGAGGCCACAGAGTGACACAACGACAAGATATTGTGGAGGGGGCAGAAGCATGAGGAGGCCACAGAGTGGCACGATGACAATGTTTGGAGGTGTCAGCAGCTCGAGGAGCCAACAGAGTGGCACGATGATGAGAGATTGTGGAGGTGGCATCAGCATGAGGAGGCCACAGAGTGGCACAACAACAAGATATTGTGGAGGGGGCAGAAGCATGAGGAGGCCATAGAGTGGCACAACAACAATGTGTAGAGGTGTGAGCAGCATGAGGAGCCAACAGAGTGGCACGATGATGAGAGATTGTGGAGGTGGCATCAGCATGAGGAGGACACAGAGTGGCACGACTGCAAGGTGTGGAGGTGTCAGCAGCATGAGGAGGCAACAGAGTGGCACGACGACTAAGTGTGGAGGTGTCAGCAGCATGAGGAGGCCACAGAGTAGCACGACGAGAAAGTGTGGAGGTGTCAGCAGCATGAGGAGGCCACAGAGTGGCACCACGACAAAGTGTGGAGGTGGGAGCAGAATGAGGAGGCCACCTCGGCTCGGCACGATTTAATAATACACGTTCTCTGGAAAATAGATTGTCCAGGAATTTCCATAGAAGATTGGGATAATATATTGGCAAATTTAAGTTTAGTTACTTATAATTGTAATCAAGTTTTGGTTCAATTTAATATTAAAAATGTAATAATTTTAATTAAAAAAAATTGTGTTGCCTAAGACAGGAGCGAATCGGCCAGTCTTCTGATTATTCGACGGTGTGGTTGTGATGGAAAATGCATTCCAAAAAATAATTTCTCTTCACTTGGAGACGAATCCTGTCAAGATTGATGCAAGATACTTCTGGGAGAACCTGCCTCACATGAACACGCCTCTAGTAGCTAGAGACAATGAGAAGGCAAAGCTTCAAGATTGCTTGTAGCCCGTAAGAGTTGCGAAGTTCATCAAGATTCAAACCATAACTACAAGCTCCTGGTCTCTTTGTCAGGGAAAACATCATGGATTCCCAGTCATCATGGAGGGGAAGGAGGACATCCTGTGCATTGAGATGGATAGGGTTTTCGGATTCCCCCCACACTATACGGAGGTCTCAGAAATGAACCGCTGCTCCGACAGAAGCTCCTGGAATGTCATGGAGCGTCCCGGTCATCCGGCATCTATTCTCCCCGCTGAAGGATTATTTTGAAAGTGTGTAGAATCCACACGGGGCCCCCACGCTGCAGATTTATCATGGAGACACCGGATTTTATAATATTACATTAATATGTAAAGAAAAAAAATAAAACAAAATGAAGCCCCTCCCCGGCTCCCAAGTGCGATCAGCTACATCGTCATCATCGAGTACTGTCTGCACGTCACTGATGTCCTCCTCAACCGTCTCTGGGTCAGTAGCCTGACCGCTCGCAACACCAGCTCCCACAGCACTCTCCTCATCACTACTTTCCCGCCTAGTGGATGAAAGGACAGAGGCAGGTTGAGGACAGTTGAGGGCACAGGGACCGCTCCGGGCCATGCCAACTAATGGTTGTGTCTGACGAACCCACTGACTCTTGGCTGAGGGTGTCTGATGTAAGTTGCGACGAAGTTGAAGATCGAGTCAACCATTCAAGAACCGCTGGGTTGCTGGTCACGACACAACCGCTAGCTGACACTGGGAGCTCAGCCCCTGCGGCCACGGCCCCTTACTCTGCTGCGACCTTTGCCTGCACAATAAAACATTCTAGGCCTCTGCCACTCCCCTGTGTAGGGCCTGGCACTTCACTGCCTGACATACTGTTAGATGAAATAACCAAATGTTTGCCACTAATACACAGCAAACAGGGCTTTAGAATACATCACTGCACGGCTAAATGGCAAATAGGCCCTATTTTTTTTCTATTTTTACATAAAAGGCTTTTCAACAAATAAGTGCAGCAATGCAAAGCGTATATATTTGTATTTTGCTAGTAATACACAGCAAACTGGCGCTGTAAAGTATCTCACTGCACCACAGAATGGCAATCAGACCAAATATTGTTTTCTATTTTTACACAAAAGGCTTTTCAACAAATAAGTGCAATAATGAAAGGCGAATATATTAGTATTTTGCCAGAAATATATGGCAAACTGGGCTGTAAAATATCTCACTGCACCGCTAGGCGGTAAAGATATTTTTCCTTTTTCCACTAATACACGCAAAATAGGGCTTTAGAACATATAACTGCACCGCTGAGCGGCAAAGATATTTAAACTTCGTCAGCTTCGATTCTCTCATTTCTACCCCCAACCACTGCAGTGAGTTTGCAATTTGTTTAGTAAAATTTTACAAAAAAGTTGCATTAATAAATTTGGCATGAAGCTTGTTAACTATGCCCATTTGCAATCTACATGTCAAAAGTGGTAAGGGTGTGTAGCATTGCAAAAATGTTGGTGCAAAATGGCACCTTCACCTACTTTTGTACTTGCGGTCCAAACCTGAAACTTTCTCCCCATTGTTTTTTGCAATGTCCTTTGAATGTATATGCCAGGAGGATGTACCTCTGGCAGATGTCACTGTATAGGTATTGGGACATTCTTGCCTATAGGCTTCCATATACGTAGGCATCAAAATAAAATGCACACCATGTGGTATACTGTAGCGTTACCCATCTCCAGTCCTCAGGGCTCACCCTCTGGTCATGATTTGAGAATACCCCACAGAATAAATACCTGTGCTGATGCATTGACACTAATCATATCACCTTCTCAATACTAACAAAATCATGAAAACAGGACCGGCAGGTGGCCCACGAAGGACTGGAGCTGATGAACACTGTTATACTGGATGCCTCTGTATGGAAAAGTGTACAGAAAGAAAAGGTTGTACTGGCAAAGGGTGTGCCAACAAACCATTGGGCATTGAGGCCCATTTAAATATAGGGCGAGAACAGTAAACTGAATCTTTGCCATGGTTGAAGGAAAGTCTAGCCACCACTAATGGTCTCATCCAGTAGACCACTCCAGGGGCCATGACATTCATAATTCAATCTAAAGATTATAAAAAGGATCAAAGAATAGACCACACGTAAACTGTAGAACCTGCAAACAGATTTACTAGCACACAATTCACAACATTAGTATATGACCTGTATGACTCTTGCCTCAAGTAACCTACGGTGCATTTTTATCACTTTCTGCATCTGTCTTAAGGTCAGAGGCATGGTGAGGAGGATGCAATCATTTTATAGCCCCCATAGAGCTGACAAATAAGGGAAAGGGTGCCTAAGCAAGAAAAAAAAGCGGGGGAGGGACTTTATAACATATTCTCATCAAATTTGTAACTTATGACAAAAATCAGCTTTGCTACAACTGTAAGTAAATTAATTTCCTAAGATAATACGTGAGGCAAGTAGAGAAAGAGCAACTAAGGATTTGTGGTGTCTTAAACGCATCTTGAATATCTGCAGACTCTCTGTCAGTCTGGACTTTATCTGACGGCAAAGAGCAACTGTGCTCTTTAAGGTTCTTCGGCTGAAAATGTCAGTACAATCTTTTCCCTTGATCAATAGTTCTATATTCTCACTTTTTGGCATCTACTTCTGTACATTCTCTTCTGTGCAGTTTATCTTTTTGGCGAATATGCCATTCTTATCTTCAATCTCAGCTTCCAAGTGAAACTAAACTCACACTCCACTAGTTTGCTGTGAATAATCCCTTTACTTTGTTGTCATTGCCACAACTATCCCTTTTATCTGAGACGTTCAAAATTTATATTTGGGTAACGATCCAGGAAAACTATGTTAGAACATCTATGGACTAAAATAAAATAACGAAAACCAATAGAGATATTAAAGGGGTTTATGGTTTCAGCAGATAAGGATTATTCTAACTATAATAGTAAAAAAAAAAAAAAGTTATGCAATTTTCTTGTGTGCTTTCTTATCAATTTCAAGATCCTCTGATGCTGTTTTTCAACAATACGTTATTGTTAAAGAAGGACTCCCACAAAAAAATGGTATTCTCTCACCTTTTAGAAAGGTGCATGATGTAAGCTGTAGTGAATGTAATCTTCTCATCCGTGACTGTATTTGTGCACTATCCCCTCCCTTCTAATTTTTAGCTGAGTCATGTGACCGACTCTCCGATCTCCAACAGGACAGGAAGTCAGTTACTTCTCTATTTATTCCATTGAGGCTCCCATAGGAATACATAGAGAAAGTGACTTCCTGTCCATACATAAGATGCTGTGTTATTTGGAAGGTCTGATTGCTGGTCACATGACACAGCTGAGAAGCAGAAGGAAGGGGATAGCTCATGAATACAGACACTGGTAGGAAGATTACCTTCACTACAGATTACATCATGTACCTTTCTAGCAGGTCCCAGAATTTTTTTTTTTTGTAGGAGTTCTTCTTTAACTTCCAGAGCAGAAAAATTGTAGATCATATGATGGTCATAACTATGGACACAGCATCACTTGCCCAGGACAGCTTGTTTTTCCATCTGTTGTAGGTATTAGTGTTGGCTGAATCGAAGTTCACAAAGTGGACTTCGATCCAAATTTCTTGAGAAAATGTGATTTGCCACAAAGCTTCGTGGTAGCAAATCAATTTTCTTTAAAATGGCAGTAAAAAAAACAAAAATACTACGTATGGCATTACCACGCCATCCATCATCACACACCGCGTGAGATTTTGCACTGGATATTCATTCAAGATGGTCACAAGCAGACTTTTTGCGATCATGTGACTAAGGTGAGTATTTTATTTATTAATTTTTTTTTAACATTAACCTCTGACAGCCCTCAATGGTCATCTCAGATAAAAGCAGAATCTGAGGAGTTCAATGATGGGGGCAGCGCAATCACTGCTCCCTATCATTGTGCAAGTTACTCACAAACAACTCTAGCAGGTATACAATTAATGATCCAACTGAATGACAGCAAACAAAGATTTTGAAAACCATGAAGAATTTACATAGAGAAGTGCATGATGTATTCAGTTAAATCACCTTTTTATATACAATTGAATCACCTTATTTTCTGAAACCATTATACAGATTAGTCCTTGCTGTTCCCATGAGATAATGATGCTTGTTACTTAAGAATAAGCAGTTTCCCTTGAGTTTGACTTGAAACACAAATAGAAATGTTGGGACAAATATCTAAATTTTCAGCAAAAGGATTGACAATTTGTGCTAAAGGGTCAAAGAAGAAAAGTAATTTCAACACATTTTACAATATAAAAGTGCAATGTATCAGTTTTTTCATAGTCCATTGTTCAATAGAATTGATGAGACTCACATTGTTACCAAACTGATCCATCAAATAAATACCATCATACATTTCTCAAGAGAACGAGCAACCCCATAGGGATATTGGTGGACTGTTAACTTAACTTCAGTGACCATTGCCAGGCAGCTGCTGCCAAGGTGGATTACAATAACGGGATGCATCCCAAGAGGCATAAATGTTCATGACAAGAACTTAGTTTCGCCTCCATACAAATCTTTAGTCAGATCATACATGGAATGTTCTGTTACAATTTTGGGGCACCTGTGCTGTGTACAAACCGGATTCCAAAAAAAAACCTGAATGCAATGATGTGGAGATGGCAAATGTCAATATTTTATTTGTAATAGAACGTAGATGACAGATCAAACGTTTTAATCCGAGTAAATGTATCATTTTAAAGGAAAAATATGTTGATTCAAAATTCCACTAGATTCCAGCTCCTTGGCTCTCAGTACTCTTCATTGGACTTCCGCTCTCAGTCTGTTAACTTCCACACGAATGGCAGGTCACATGCACCACTGTAGCCAGTGACTGGCCTAAGTGGTGACATGCCTCAAGCAGCATATTACATACTGTCGTTACATAGTTGGTACGGTTGAAAAAAGAAATGTCCATCAATTTTAACTGAGGTATGGGTGAGTTGTGAATAAAGAGAAGGGGAGTGATAATGCAGAATTTAACACATTTCCATAGTATTATATATGTTATTAAGTTGTACACTTTTTTTTTTAAACCGTCCACAGTTACTGCTGTGACCACGTCCTGAGGCAGACTATCATATAGATTATATATCAGAGCAACTGGACTTGTTGTATTGTACTGGACTTTCTCAATTAGAATGGCTTGTACAAGAATTCTCCAGCATTAAATACTGGTGAGTCATGCTTCAGTCACGGATGTAAGGTGTTGATTTAATTTGTATGGCTAAAGCTATTGTGTGGTTAAAGTGCCTCCGGAGAGGTGTTAGAGTTGTAGTGTAAGAAGCACACCAAATTGCTTCAGTCAT
Organism: Bufo bufo; assembly: GCF_905171765.1. Classification (NCBI taxonomy): domain Eukaryota; kingdom Metazoa; phylum Chordata; class Amphibia; order Anura; family Bufonidae; genus Bufo; species Bufo bufo. The sequence continues at coordinate 560,139,283 of NC_053392.1, read as the reverse complement.
ACAAATGCAATCAAGAAATCAAATACATCAAGAAAACAAAATACAAGTCAAGTTGCTCTGACTTATTACTACTGATACACCATGATGAGTGAGAACCTTTATAGACATATTCCTTTAATTCATGGTTCCTCAAATTTATGGTGGAAAATCCTTGTCACCTCTGGAGACTGAACTTTTTCTTCTCCAGATGGAGGCAGTGCGCCCTTGTCTTTTGACCCAGTGGTGACATGCCATTTGGGAACATGTCCCTGCTAAGACCAGGAAATGGATGTGGTGACACATGTGACCCTGTCCGTGTGGAGGTTAAGACCAGAAGTCCAGTGAAGATTGCTAAGAGCCATGGAGTGGGAATAGAGCAGTGGAGAGTAGGTAAGTATGAATTTCTTCACAGGTACTGCTGTTCAAAAGGAGAGGAGATGTTAAAATTAAAACTGGGTAACCCCTTTAAGAGAATGGGTGAATTTCAGCACTAAGGCTAACAAACTTGGGTTTGTTTAGTCTCGAAAAAAGATGGCTTAGAGGAGATCTAATTGTAATGTACACATACATTTAAGAGAGCCCTGGATGATCTCCTGAATCTCCTGACAATTGCCACTTTCATGATTTTTGTAATGGGTAGAATTCATAAAATTCTACTATATGTTACATTAAGTATGTTCATTGTGGCTTATTCCAACATGTCCATTTATATATTATATATTTTATTATAATGATGTGAAGATTGCGGCCATCACCATCTATCTTTTTCCATTTTCGCATGTAGAGTTATCTATAGGTTTATATTTTTATTTGAACTTTTGATATTTTGTACAGCCTTGTTCACATGATGCTGTCTCTCACACCCAGCGCTTGTGCTTGCCTTGATAAGCAGAAGCTCCCAGCCGTGATATTCTTGGCCCAAGAGCAGGGATGCGGGAGTAGGATCATGTGGGGCCATTTTAACCAATGTCTACTGAGAATGATGCTTCAGGTGTGAGTCTGCGAGTTGATTGATTGATTTGTGACATCATGTTACCACCACCCACTAGATGGGGGAGGGTGCATGGGTCTTTATATTTCTCTAAACTCCCAGACCACATTGTTACGACTAAGGAGAAGGTCTCCGAAACGCGTAAACAACAGCTTGTTTGTGATGCTGTTCCGCATATGATGTGATTCAATGAAGAGGAAGATTTTATGGGAAGAATTATAAGTGCCGGAATCGTCCTTTCTCGTTTTACTTTGCCTACGTCCAGGAACTTGCTGGCTTGACTCCGGGCACACGGGATACACCATACCGACTACCGGTAGGTGAGCTGGACAAACGTTATCTATATAGAATTCATAAAACCCTGTAAATTAGTTTAAGAATTAGCAATCCAGATTTTTTTCTGACTTCAGTCTAATTGTGCTACATAAGACTGTTTTACTAACTTTATATTAATGTGTTAGTATAATGCCTTTTTTGCCTCCTGCAGGACAGTTTTTATTGTACAGTATATTTATGAATTTTGAATCCAGGAAATGCCAAAGCTTCTATCCATTCCTTTATCATCCTAACTGCACACATTTTAAAATTAGAGGCAAATTTATGGAAGATTTTATATCACCATCTTTTACAGATGAAGAGTGGGATGACTCAAGCTAAGGTACATTATTATCCTGATGAGATTTTTAGTGTAGGTCCTATTAATTTTGTGGGTTTTAAACCAGGGTGATGAAGCTGAGGCAGTATTTCTATTTGTTTGCAATATACTAGATAAAATGTGTCCTGAAAATCTAGGCAGTTTTTTTATTATCATAATTTTATTCTAGAAGTTTGTAGTCAGTTGATTAAGAAACTAAAAAATTATATTCCACTAGTGTAAGAGTTCTCATCCTACAAATAACCATGACAAACTCTATCTGCAAGTTGTGCAAAATGAACACAAAATGTGTTACCTTTGTACCTTCACATTCATATTTGTCTTGTGATGCAGTCATCTGAACCCAGTTTACTTATTCAGTGCCCCACAGATGAACTACTAATTGATCATCCAACCGTTTTTGTGACTAAGATGGGCCATGTACATGTTATGTTGGGCCAACTCTGTTTCTTCCAAACCCATCATACATATGAGCGCTCATCAATTCATCAAGCATGCATATCTATTTGAGTGGATGAAGGGCAGAAGGCTGCTACTAGACCACAAGAAGAAAAAATATATTTTGCTCCATAAACATATATGTCATCACCAACTCAAGGCCAAGAAACACAATAGACATAATGCTTAAAGCTTAGGATCAGTGATTGGCCATTCTGGAAAAAAAAGTATCTCATGTGTATGGCCAAATATATCCCATGGTGGCCACTTATCTCTTGCACCATGTATCCAGCAAAATCACCTTATAAAATTCAATATGATAAGTTATTCAAAAAGTATCTGGCAGCCTTGTATACATATAAGTTTGGTTTATCACCCAAGCAGAAATTTACTAATCCACAGACATTAGCATCCAACTGTCCCCAATAGGCCTCACAATCTAAGTTCCCTATCAGTATGTCTTTGGAGTGTGGAGGGAAGCAAGAGTACCAATAGGAAACCCACGCGAACACAGGGAGAACATACAAACTCAATGCAGATGTTGTCCTTGGTCAGATTTGAACTTAGGACCCCAGCGCTGCAAGGCACCAGTGCTAACCACTGAGCCACCATGCTGCCCAATATTGTTGACATTTATTGCCTAAGTTGTAAACTTTTAAGAGCATCCATGTTCCTCAACATTTTATTCTACTGAGAAAATGTCACAAAGTTTTTAGATCCCTAGATAATCCAGAAACCACAACCAGACATAGTACAAGCTTCATCTCTACCTTTAAATTGGTGGGCTATTCAAAGATTATGCACCTCTAGCATCCATAGCTGGATCACCTAGCAGTGACATGGTCTACTATTGAAAAGTTTACAGAGCAGAAAAGAACCAAAATTAAAATTCTGCTTTTGGTTTATGCCTGCACAATTCCGACCTATTAACTTTAAGGTCCAGCACTTCTCCTTTCTATCCACTGGAGTAGCAGAGAAGGTTGGCCTGACCATTAGACTGGTTTCTTGTCCCTTTTTTGATAACCTCCTAGAACCTTTATAAGCCCTGTCTTTGGGATGAACCTGAGCTAAGGAGCCCTCTCCATGACACATAATCTGCCTCTATAGAAGGCATCTGGATATTATTCTTACATTTACTGTGACGCTAGATGAATGACCAATACTTTTATAGCTTTCATTCATGTCCCATATTATTCATCCATTTAACCAGGTCAAGTTTTACCCTTGTGAGATAAAAATGAACAAAAGTACAAGTGCATTCTGCTTGAGGTTCCCAGTGCATTACCCACATAGTCTAGAGTGATATGTGGTTTGCTCCAGCACTACAGATACAAGAATTGCATTTGTTCTATAAAACAACCCTATTTTATATTTACTCAGTCATTCAGATTGCATACTTTCATGCTTGACTGGCCTTTTTTTCTGCCAGACATTGTTCTGATACCTTGAATGTTAAATGTTTAAAACCAGACACTGCTTTACAATGATGTGCTCCACAATTTTAAAGGATATAATATAAAACTTTTATGCTTAGAATCATGCTTAATGCTAGTACAAGAAAGCCTAAAATGGAAATATTTTTATGAGAAAATAATGTCTCTATACCAACAGTGGGATCTAATTTATACAGTAAGACCTGAAGTGAATGTTAACCTGTGATTAACATTTTGTCCAAACTTCTGTGATGATTAGGCATCATATCTGGCTGGTCACGGCAGTGTTATACAGCAGACATCTGCTGGCAGTGTCCATAATCGGAGATATGAACCATGGTATCTGAGGGGTCATTTACTGGGAGTGGGCTGCTCCAGGTGACCAAATGGCTCCCCCGCAGAGATCATAGGAGCCGTTCGGTTGCTATGACATCCTGAAGCCTTGTGAAGGTTCCAAAGCCTGCTAGACTCACTGGAAGCACAGTGATTTTACCACGGACTGCAAAGGAGTCTATTGCAGTCTACAGTATAAGTGAGCTAATGATCGCATGTTCAGGTTGCCTAACGGGGTTAAGCATAAATTTAGAAAAGTCAAAAAAGTTTTAAAAAACATGAAAAACCCAAAGCTTACTGTATACTATTTGTATATTGGCCTATATTTGAGCCTATTGAGCCTATTTCATGACTTATGTTATTCGAATTAAGTATTTACACCAATGATTAGAGCAATTTGTGGCATGCATGTCAGTTTGTAAAAGTGCAGTGGAAAGTGCCGGTGGCTTGCTACTTAGCCAGCGTTTAGGCACATTTATGATTTGAGACAGTGTAAAATTTTATTGCATAATTTTTTGCGCAATCTCACTCAACTGGGGGGGGTGCAGCATAGAAATTAAAGAAATACCCCTACACATATTTAAAGATGCAACAAATTTAGCAACATCATGCAACATTTTGATAAATGTGTTGCAAATAATGGCAAAGCATGGTGGAGTAACCTCCGGCAAAACTGACTAAGAGAATACCACATAATATGATAACTTCCCCGATTGAGCACAATTACAAACAATAAGAAGTAAACTCCCTCTATTGGTGGTTGCAATTTTTGCATTTTATTCTGTATGATCTGTAATGGTAAATTGAAGCTCTGTAACAGAGAACAGAAGTGTGACCATTCTATAGTTTACACGGAGAAAAGCTGCTGCCAGTAGCGATGGTTCTTAAGCCCGCACAAAACATGCACTCAGCTGACCGTCTGGCATTTGCACAGCTGTCTGGTGATCGCTGCCATGTTTATATGGAATAATGATCGGAATGGGTGTTCTTACAAATGCTCATTCGACTAATTATTGCCTTATATAGACCCAACCCTTTTCATGATTCAGTTGTTAAATTAGATTAAAGCAGATCATCACCCCCCACCACCACATCCGCCACCCTCACTTCTTTAGTTGAGTGTATGTGTGCCAAATATCTGTGTTGCTGGAAGTGTAGTTTCTTTAAATTTGTAATCATCTATTATTGTACAAGAAATCGTCAAAACAAGCATTAACTCCATAGTGAGCTTGTGCTGGGCTTGTGCTTATATGCCGTGGCCAATCAGAAGATGCAGAACTACAGTGCAAACAAATGAGACAGCAATAGTGAGGCCTTAGGCTTCTTTACAGTTTATATTACCATGTAACTGGAGCAGCACGCTCTCATTCACTGCTATGGGAGTTCTGAAAATAGAAGTCCCATAGCGATGAATAGAGGGGGCACCGAACTTGCACGGTTACCTCTCCATTCAGGTTAATGGATTCATGTTTTCGTAACTCCCATAGCAGTGAACAGAGGGTGGCTGTGCAGGCAAGGCTGCTTTCCCTTCACTTCAGGGGGCCCATTCTGGAGATAGGGGTGGGTCCCAGACATGGGAAGCATACCTATCTGCCATTGAATGAATATCCCAGTGATATGCCATCAATGTCCCATATGGGAATACCCTTTTAAGATAAAGTTCAGATATAATTTTAAAAAAAACCTGTCATATCAACAGAAAGTATGGCATTAGCAACATTCCGAAATGTAATACATTGAGATTATAAAATCAAACAGCAAGAACTGCAGCAGAAAATATGCATGTATTACAAAAAATGTTCTTCTTGGCTTCTCCAATGTCATTGTGGCCAAGAAGCATCAATGAAATTAATTTTGCCCTCATGCAATATAGTATGAATAGATACACCTACCTCCTTAAGACAGCCCATAAAGTTGTTACTGACTGGTGACCCGGGCAAATCAGCTGTGCTGGGGCTACCTCCAACATAGAAAAAGTCATCTGAACCCAGCATGGTGTAGTCTTCTTGAGTGTAGCCTGTTGTGGTCAGAATCCCATCCACTGAAATTGTTACCTACATAACAAAGCACAGGGAAAGGACACGCTATACTCAGACCTAAATACTGCAGTTCTGGGATGTGCCTGATTTAAAACCTAGTTTGGAATTCCATTTTCATGTCTGTTTGAAGTTTGGTCTTGGATTCTAGAATTCATCTTCCCCTAAAAAGGTTCTAAACTACTGTATTTCAGCTGTTGTCTGATTAATGAGCTAGTGTCAGTATTGTCCCTACAGCAACTGAACAGTTATTTAGCAGACACAAAAATGGTGTTAGTAAAATGCTTTCTAGGTTAGTTCAGCTGTTGTACGTATTAGTAAGTTTAGTAGTCTGTCATTGACTAGTTAAAACATGCGTTTGGGGGAGGGGAGACATAAATGAAGCAAGCGGTTATAAGCACCACCACTATTTGCACTGATAACAAATGAGCAGCAGCGAAAAATTAAACATGCAAAACAAAAACAAAACAAAGAAACGCAAAATAAAAAATGCCGATAGCGCACTCTAGTGTGCACATGCCATACACACTACAGACCAGAAACAAAAGACAAAGGGGGGAAGTAAGTAACCAGACTGCTTGTGATGGATAAAGATGTATGGACAATACGAGTCAAGCGTTCATCACATGCATTATGAATGGTTAGAGGGTGGCCGAGCCAGTAGCCACCTGGGCCAGCCAAAGGTTAGCCTTTTTTTTGTTAATTACAGCTTGATGCAAACGGTAGTAAAGTTAATGATGCCCCTATGTGTGAGTAAAAAAACAAACAAAAAAAAAGTCATAAAGAAATAGAAAAAAAAAAACTTGATAGGGACAGGAAGAACTAAGGAGGTCAACAACAGATGAAAAGAAGGAGTTGAAAGTAAGCAGAAGAGTACCAACCGCAGTTCCTCTTTTGTAATGATGTCTACAGTTAAAAGAAAGAAAGGAAAACACACGGCAAACCCAAAATAAGAAACAATTAGAATGATATCTACCGAACAATGTAGTTTGTTTACCATAGCGTGTCCAATGCCTGAGTGCTTTGTGGAGAAGGGGGGAGAAAGGAAATTAAAAACTGTGAACATAATAACGATTGTTACTTAAAAAAATAAGATGGTCACTACCATGTTAGTACATTTTTTGATTCAGGTAACGGTTAGTAGAATGACACATTCCATGAGTGACATGTTAGTTATTAAGCATGTTAGTAACATAGAAAAAAAGGGCAAAAAAATTTTACAAGAAAAAAAGCAGACTAACAAGTAGGCCTCCAACGAGGCAACCACATTAGTATTTGTCCTGCAAATATATTTCATAACTTATCAGCTCTGTACTGAACAAAAACGGACACATGGTCGCTAGTCCCCCATTTTATCTTTTTTTTTGTCTTTAGGCTTAATACATCTGACAGACATAAAAAATGGCTAAGGAATCAAAATGTCTGCTTCCTTGGCATGTATTCTAAAACTCTTTTTTTACTGGCTTCATTTTTTTATTTATTTGGACAAATTCACAAATTAATTTTGAATCCCCTACTACTGAATATACAGCTCTCAAGGAATCCTCCTCAACTCCAAAACTTCTTTCGGTCATATTGATGGGCTTTTGGGGTCACAGTTTACTGCAATGAAACAAAGCAAAGAAGATCCTGACACAGAAAATGAGTTGAATGGGTATTTTTTGTAACTGCCTTGTTAAGCATGCACCAAGTAGGTTGTACAATGTCTAATTCATTACTTTAATATTGTTATTTCAATGATTGTTTGATTATTGTTTTATAAAATCTCATGAGCAAAGGCAAATCTAGAAAGTTGGGCATTTATAGACTTTCCATATAAGAGATGGAATTGCCCTGCTACTTATGGTGCAGAAAGAATATTTTGGACACAAATTCATCATTGAGTTATGAATTACTGTATTTTTCTGACTATAAGACTTTAAAAATGTAATAGCCCAAAAGTCATAGGAGGGGAAAAGAAATGCATTCAGAGGGGAAACCTACATGAGGAAACCTATTACCTGCTTGGTTGTTTCCTTCATTCTTGCCCCCTTGATTAGGATGTACGATGTGATTGTACTTGTATATGTGTGTGTGATCTGTATAAATAAAGTAACATCCCATCCAGTGAGTAGTAGTTAGTACTCGTGCCATGAAGACTGTGAGAGTGAGGTAATGAATGATGTAGAGTATCCAGTGAAAGCAGAAGAAAGGTGCCATGAACATAGTGAATTCCCAAGATATAGCTGTAATGAAAAGACTAAGCTATGAATTGGTTAGAATGCCACTGCCCAGGTGTCAGGTAAGTGCCTAAAACCTATTCTTCCTTGGCCAGAAGTAGAGTCCCTGAAAAAAGGAAACTCTAGCTATGGTTCTGCTGTGTAATGCTGTACAATAGTGGGGCAGATTTATTTTTATATTTTTTCTTTCATCTAAATTTATGGTGTCTGTACATATTATACTTATGGCGGTCAAAGCCACTAATTATGGCAGGCCTGGATGATCGTGATGAGTGAATTTCTGTAAAATCTATTTGGCACAAATTTGCCAGTATAAGGATACTTTCACACTAGCTTTTTCCTTTTCCGGCGCTGAGTTCCGTCCTAGGGGCTCAAATCCGGAAAAGAACTGATCAGTTTTATCCCCTCGCATTCTGAATGGAGAGTAATCCGTTCAGGATGCATCAGGATGTCTTCAGTTCAGTCTTTTTGACTGATCAGGCTTTTCAGAAAACCGTAGCATGTTGTATTTTTACCTCCGGCCAAAAATCCTGAAGACTTTGACTGAACGCCGGATCCGGCCTTTTTCCCATTGACTTGCATTAACGCCGGATCCGGCGACGAGTGTTCTGTCAAACCGGATCCGGCTTTTGCATGTTAAACTCGAAAAATGTGAAAAAAAAGTTAAAGTCCATAAATGGCGGATCCGTTTTTTCCAATGCATTTTTTCATTGCGATCAAAATCATGATCAGGATTTAAATGTAATCCGTTTTCACAAGTTTTTCCGGATCCGGCGGGCAGTTCTGGTGTCGGAATTGAACGCCGGATTCAAACAACGCTAGTGTGAAAGTAGCCTTATGCATCTAATTTTATTTGAACCCAAATGGAAAGCGCTACAGCCTCCCTAAAAAGCTATAAAGAACATGCTCTCTCTCTACCTTTCTCTCTTTTCCCCCTTTCTCTCTCCATCACATCATTTTTCTCTTTTTTTTCTTTCTTTTCTTTCTTTCTTTCTTTCTCTCTCCCTCTTCACTCTCTCCATCTTTCTCTCTCTCCTATCCGTCCTTTCTCTACCCCTCTCATTCTCTCTGTCTCTACCTTTATCTCTCCCTCTTTCCTCTCTCTCCCTCTGTCCAGCTTTCTCTCTTTCCTTCCCTTCCTTTCTCTCCCTCAATGACTCACTCTGTGTCTACCTTTATCTCTCCCTTGTCGCTCTTTCCTTTTTCTCCCTCTGCCCATCTTTCTCCCTTTCTCCTTTCCTTCCTCCCCTCTCTACTTCTTTCTTTCTCACTCTCCCCCTCTCTACCTCTCTTTCGCTAAAAATTCTCCCAAATTAAATGACATGATATTTTCATTATATATAAAAAAAATTAAATGTTTGTGTAAAATTTTGATCCAACAAAATTGATTTGCATATGTTCGGCATATGTTGGGGAATAATGGGAAGTAAGCTACCAGCAGAAGTGTCTCGCAATGGCTTATTCCCTATTGAAAACACATGCACACTTGGCTGAACAGAACATGTATGTGTACGATGTGTTATTTCATACCAAACAAGTATTCGGCCGAAAGCTTGTGAAAATGCATTGTCAGTCTCATCATCCACTGAGTCTTATAGTCCAAAAAATATAGTAACATATAATAAATTAACAAAGAAATGCAATTTAATGTTTTTATATTTTCCCATATAATGTATACTTACAGAAATTAATTAATCTGTATCCAGATTCCATTTTCGGAATAATAAGGAATGGTTAAGAAATTTGTTTCCCCAAGGAAAACAATACATGTTATAATTTACCATTCAGTTGTACAAGATATATTCCTATCGTTGATGTGATGTATAGTTATAAAAATATATTTAATAATGGTGGCTACTAAATGGAAAACTTAACAAATACAGAGAGCAGACTCTAAACAATTACATTTTTGACATCAAGTCAGAAGTCTGTCTAAGGGGCGGAGGCTGTCATAATTTGTAAGACCTTTATATGTTTCTCCTAGAACCCTTACTGTCAAATGATCCTGTATGTATTACAGTTCCCACAAGATGGATTTTGCAAACCCATATGTTGCAGAAATGTATTTATATAGGGGGAAAGATTTACACAAGGGTTTAGGTTTTCTATGTACAAGAGTATTAACCTTGTTTCTGAACACGATTTTAAAGGGGCTGCACGCTTATCTAAAAAAAAAAAAAAAAAAAACAGCATTACTTTTTCCTATAGCCTGTGTCAGATATCTGGCAATGTATTAATTGAGTAAATGAGCCTGATCTGAAATATTAACACAGTCAATGGGCAAGAGCAGCGCTGTTTCTGGAGAAAGAAAAAGTAGACCCCAAGTATGAATTAATAATGGTATTATTGAAACTTGGCTGCTGTAATATAAAGTTGGTTTGATGGGAGTAGAACATATAGGACCTATCCCCAGGATAGGTCTTTAATATTAGATAGGTGGGTTCTGATTCCCAGCACTCCCAACGATCAACCGTTTGAAAGGGTCAAACACTCATCTAAGAGCTACAGCCTCCTCACAGCATATCAAGCACGGAATACACTGTATACTTGAATAGGACTGAGGCTACATTCACACAACCATAGTGTTTTGCGGTCCGCAAACTGCGGATCTTCAAAACACGGATACCGTCCCGTATGCGTTCTGCAATATGATAGAAAATGCCTATTTTTATAGGAAAAGCTCTATCTTTTTTGCGGGGCCACGGAACGGAACTACGGATGCGGATAGCACATGGTGTGCTGTTCGCATCTTTTGCGGCCCCATTAAAATGAATGTGTCCACACCCGTTCCGCAAAATTGCTTGCCTTTATTTGGGCTCAATGCCTTTACATGCGCTCAATGGAGCTGTGAAACCTCTTCAAACAGCTTGGGGGTGCCAGGAGTCAGACCCACACTGATCTAATAATGGTGGCTTATCCTGACGATAAGCCATCAATAATTTACTCTTAGAAAAACTCTTTAATATGATTTTATAATGCTAAGAATAAAAATAGCACAATGTCTGAAAAAGCTGCAGTGCAATTGAATTTATTTTTTAAATAATAAAATGTAATTATTTTGGAAATTAATTTCTCATTGTTAAAGTTCAGATTTTTTTGTTTGGTAAAAACTGCAACGGTTCATAGTATCCTTTACTGTGTAAACAAAAGGATGACTGGGATCATTTATGAATTATCCAAACTACTGGGACATGAAAAGAAACTAAGCTGCCAGGAGGGGGTACAACTAAAATTTCGATCCAACTGATGTCAGCAATGATAATAGGCAAGGAAACGACATCCTGCTGCTAATGGGGGAGATACTCTATTCATTTCATTTTTATGTTTATCATCAGGAAAAAGTATATTTTTTTCATTGAATTTGGCCTGCAAATTTTACATGTCATTGTATCTGCTGCTTAAATTGAATGTCCTCCATTTTTTTTTTGTTAAGGTAATTAACCAATAAGTTTTATGTAAATTTTGTGCTGGTTTATTTTTTTTATACAGATGTAGCAAATTTAACACTTAAAGGGGTTGTCCGGGTTCAGAGCTGAACCTAGACACCCCCCTATTTTCACCCCTCCCCCTGATATGAGCATCATTTCATGCTCCGATGCTTTATCTTGCCCTGCGCTAGATCGCGCAGAGCAAGGGGTTTTTGTTTATGTTTTTTACACTGCTTGGCGGAGGCTTCTGCCCAGCAGTGTATTCGGTGACATCACCAGTTCTGATGGGCTGGCTTTAGAAGCCCTCTACTAGCAGTCCCTGTGGAAAGCCTGGTACATCATCGGATCTCCTAAAAAAGCCTTTTTCTTCCTTTGCTGAATTGTGCAGGGCAAAGGAGAGCATTGGAGAATTTCATGTTAGGGGGGATGCCTGGTTAAAAACAGGGGAATGTCCGGGTTCAGCTCTGAACCCGTGGTGGCAGCAGTGGGATGGCGTCCTAGTGTGAGGAAAAGCAGCTCAGAGACACCGTTTGTGCATTTACAAAATTGAGGGCAACGCTTCTCCCCGTGCAACGCCCCTGGCTACAGCAGTATGGAACCAGATTGTAACCAAACATCGTCACTAGACAAGGAGGAGGAACTGATCGATCGGGATACAGTCTGGAAAGACGTCTGGTATGAGGCCGTGGAGGGCGTACAGCATCGGCAGGTCGAGAGACTCCCCAGCGAGGAGCAGCGATGGCAGACGCGACTGTCCCTACGGATGCCCCTCCTGGGAGAGCAGCTCCTGGAGGAGTGGGTGAAGGAGCTCGAGCTCTGGGTGACAGTAGCTGTGGCTAGAGGCTGCCTACCAGGCGCTTTGGTGGTATACAGCTCGGCATACACCCTGGACAGCGGAGCACGACAACCCAGAGGGGTATTATTACAATGGCCCTGGCCTGTTGTGGGAGGCTTTCACAGAACCGGAGTTCGGAAGCACTGTGGAGACCCGAATTTGGGACATATATGACTTCAGGGAGGGTATGCAAGATTGTGCTGACCCCAACGAGATGAGGCCAGACTTGGAATATCTAGTGACACTGAAGTGGAGGCTGGAGCAGGACTACCAACATCTGCTCCACTCAATTGAGAATACCCTGCAGGAGAGTTGGGTGGCAGTCCCAGACTTAAAGCCCTGTGGCGGGGAAGATCTGGCTGAGGTAACCCTTACTTCACCGGCCCTACAGGGATGCTGGGTGGTCGGACCAGATCCCCAACGGCAACTGGAGTTTCAAGGAGTAGGGACAGTCAGTTCTGCTCCCCAGCGGCAGTATGTTTTGAAAGGAGAGGAGAGCATCGTCTCCCGTCCCTAGTGGCAGTGTACCTTGGAGGGAGAGGAAAGCATCGTTTCTCTTCCCCAGCGGCAGTGTACCTTGCAGGGAGAGGAGACAACCGGTCTCTCTCCCCAACCACAGGGGGACAGCACCCCTAACTCCGATGGTGCAAATGGGACCACAGTCTCTGCACCAGACCTACAGGGATGCTGTACGGCCGGTACAGATCCCCAACCAACCCCGCAGGAATGCCAGGATGAGGAGGTAAGCGATCCCTCCTCTTCACAGCCGATCTGCAACCATGTCCTGGGGGTAGAATTCCCTGACCCCATCCCAGCGGAAGAGCTGGCATCTGGGAAGAGCGTAGTCAGCCTCTGCCCTCCCCTATCCTCTTGTCCAGAGCCTGACTCCCCACAGGCTACCCCAGCAGAAGAGCTGGCATCTGGGCAGAGCACAGTTGGCCTCTGCCCTCCCCTATCCTCTTGTCCAGAGCCTGACTCCCCACAGGCTACCCCAGCGGAAGAACTGGCATCTGGGCAGAGCGCAGTTGGACTCTGCCCTACCCTATGTTCTTGTCCAGAGCCTGACTCCCCACAGGCTACCGTAGCTGAAGCGCTGCCTCAGGATTATGGTCCATGTACATTCTGGAAGGAGAAGATAGACTGGCAGCACAGCCTAAATCTGTGGAACTGTTTTGGGCAGGAAAGCCATGCTTGCGGCCGGTCAAATGTGACTTCCGTGGAATTTGGGAACCCCTGCTCGGATCTGGGTGATTTTTGGATATGTTGTTCGCCCAGATCAGAGCTATCCAGGGATGTATAAGGGGGATATGTGGGGTTTTGAGGTGTTTTTTGTGTTTTGGGAAAAATGTGTGTTTTCTGCCTGTGAGTGATTAAGTTAATTGTGTTTGGTAATTGTATCACAGGCAGAGCCCATTGTATTTTGTTAATTGTGTCACAGGCAATGACCATTCTATTTGTTGATTGTGTCACAGACAATGCCCACTCTATTTTGTTAATTGTATCACAGGCAGAGGGGGGGGTTTTGTACAATTGCTGGGAGTGTTTCAATACTGTAATTGCAAGTGATTGGCTAATGTAAAAACGTTCTCAGTCTTCCACAAGGGTCCCAGGTGGAGTGTCCCTTGTTGGAAGACCTGCATAAAAGGCTGACAGGTAGCCCCATTAAAGAGTTCCTGTTTTACCCTCAACATAAAGCCTTGTCTCATGTGTGGGGGGAACAGCTATATTTACTCTGGGGATTGGTATCAGTATTTTTCTCCCCTGGGATTACGGTTCTACCCACTGGAAGCTGGATCCTGATCTTGGGCCCAGGGTTTGTGGAAGACAGCGAGACCCCAGTCAAGCTGTAACGCTGGAAGTGGGGACTACAGTGCTGATGGTGTCCAGTGGAGTGCTCGGAACTACTCGGTGAGCACTAGGAAGCATCAACTGGCGGAGGCACTCAGTCGGGGTGCCAAGTGGTCCGTCACACCGGACAACCCCTTTAAGGTGTTAAGTACACAGTTGCAGCAAGTTTTGACTTGGCCTTTTTCAAAAAAGTTTAACGTTTAGAGCAAAAGTGTATTTAAAACATTAAACATTATAAACATATAATTATAGCAGTCAGAACTATGCTTTCTGATACAGAGTTCTTCAAAATAAGTTTATGGAGAGTAGAGAGGGAGGAGTGAGCAGGAGTAGAGCGAGACAAAACTCCAGGAGAGGCACCAAAAAGACTGCTGCAGTTTATATCTTAGTCCAAGTGCTTTATTCACAAACATACAGATCAGTACTTCTCTGTAATGTCCTGCATGATCCTGGAGCTACTTCTGAGTAAGAGAAGGTTAGAAAGCAGATTCTCCTCTACTTTCTAAATGCAGTGGATGACAGCTAGTCTCCACTTTCGAGATCTAGGGGAACTACAAAATAAACATTCAGCATCCACAGAAGAAAACTGCTAAAAATGCCAGATACAAGGTATATAATGGCCAGAAATAGTGTTATTCCTCATGGACACACACACTGTTCTATTGATTAATGCAAAGTTTGTTGAAATGTTAGGTACGCTTTAGTTTACCAGCACAAAATTTAGGATCTAAATATGGGGATAAAAAGTAAGACATTCACTTTAAGCATTTGAACAAATAAACGCATGTGTTGGATTTTAGTTTTAAAACCTGAACCCAAAAATTTTATTTAAAGGGAAACTGTCTCCAGGACAGGCTTCTTTGCTTCTTACATAACTAGGAAGCACAACTCTTCAGCACAGTGTTTCCCAGCCACTCATATAGTATTTTTCTTTTATCTGAGCACTCTCAATTATTCAGCAAATATGAGAGGTGTCACTTAACACACTTCCCCACAGCCCTTAGTATAAAGAGTTTCATTAATGCTAAGAGGATATACTTATTTTGTCCCCTTGATCAGCATTAGGGACTCCAACCTAGTTATTCTCTGATGGGGTTTAAATAACATATTAAGCTACCTTTTCCAGTGGCAGATTTTCAAACACTTATTCCTATTAGTTTCTAGTGTTGATCACGAATATTCGAATTGAAAATTTTAATCGTGAATATCGGCACTTCGAGAATTTGTGAATATTTAGAATATTCCAAAATATATTCGTAATCGCGAATATAATTTTTTTTTTAAAATACCCAAATATTCACGAAATATCGTGATTTCGAATATTGCCCCTGCCGCTCATCACTATTAGTTTTGTGGAATGTCAAAAACAAGAATTATGTCATTTAAAAATTGAGAATAAAAAAGCCAAAATTGTGGCAATTATATAACTAAATAACTGTAATAACTGTAAAATATAACTAAATTAATACAATGCAATTACAAGTCTTAATCTGATAGACACCTTTAGGGACCTTTTTTTATTACTACAAAAAACTGAATCGGTCAGAGAACTGCTCAGTCGGCTTGATTTGTAGGTTTTATTTGTCCTTACAATTCATAAACCGGATGCAATGCGTTCTTCACTGATGGTTGCTAGGAGATGTTGAGTTTTATTCTTAATTATTTTTTTTTCACGTGCGTGAAAAACGCATCAAAAACTGATTGCACCTGAAAAAAACTGAAACACTTAACGCAATCGCAGACAAGACTACCATCAGTTTTTTTCCTCAACAGACCCTGAGATAATTCGTAACACTCATGTGAAGGAGGCCTAAATGAGCTGCTTATGAGCTGTCAGGAGTTTAGAAATAAGGGATAAAGACTGAGACATCAGAGCAGATTCAGTGCACTAAAAATGAAAGTTGTAGAAAATTTTTTTCTACAACTTTCATTTTTAGTGCTTTATAACTGAAAAAATAATTTTTAGACCAAAATGAGTAGAATGCAATAATAAAAAATTGCCTCCCCAAAAGAGTCCATATCCTAAAAAGTACTCAACAACACACTACATTTACCAAATATATACAGTAATGTCCATAAATATTGGGACATCGACAAAATTCTAACATTTTTGGCTCTATACACAACCACAATGGATTTGAAAAGAAACAAACAAGATGTGCTTTAACTGCAGACTGTCAGCTTTAATTTGAGGGTATTTACATCCAAATCAGGTGAACGGTGTAGGAATTACAACAGTTTGCATATGTGCCTCCCACTTGTTAAGGAACCAAAAGTAATGGGACAATTGGCTTCTCAGCTGTTCCATGGCCAGGTGTGTGTTATTCCCTCATTATCCCAATTACAATGAGCAGATAAAAGGTCCAGAGTTCATTTCAAGTGTGATATTTGCATTTGGAATCTGTTGCTGTCAACTCTCAAGATGAGATCCAAAGAGCTGTCACTATGCGTGAAGCAAGCCATCATTAGGCTGAAAAAAACAAAATAAACCCATCAGAGAGATAAAAAAAACATTAGGCGTGGTCAAAACAACTGTTTGGAACATTCTTAAAAAGAAGAAACGCATCGGTGAGCTCAGCAACACCAAAAGACCGGGAAAACCATGAAAAACAACTGAGGTGGATGACCAAAGAATTCTTTCCCTGGTGAAGAAAACACCCTTCACAACAGTTGGCCAGATCAAGAACACTCTCCAGGAGGTAGGTGTATGTGTGTCAAAGTCAACAATCAAGAGAAGACTTCACCAGAGTGAATACAGAGGGTTCACCACAAGATGTAAACCATTGGTGAGCCTCAAAAACAGGAAGGCCAGATTAGAGTTTGCCAAATGACATCTAAAAAAGCCTTCACAGTTCTGGAACAACATCCTATGGACAGATGAGACCAAGATCAACTTGTACCAGAGTGATGGGAAGAGAACAGTATGGAGAAGGAAAGGAACTGTTCATGATCCTAAGCATACCACCTCATCAGTGAAGCATGGTGGTGGTAGTGTCATGGTGTGGGGATGTATGGCTGCCAATGGAACTGGTTATCTTGTATTTATTGATGATGTGACTGTTGACAAAAGCAGCAGGATGAATTCTGAAGTGTTTCGGGCAATATTATCTGCTCATATTCAGCCAAATGCTTCAGAACTCATTGGACGGCGCTTCACAGTGCAGATGGACAATGACCCAAAGCATACTGCAAAAGCAACCAAAAAGGTTTTTAAGGGAAATAAGTGGAATGTTATCCAATGGCCAAGTCAATCACCTGACCTGAATACGATTGTGCATGCATTTCACTTGCTGAAGACAAAACTGAAGGGAAAATGCCCCAAGAACAAACAGAAACTGAAGACAGTTGCAGTAGAGGCCTGGCAGAGCATCACCAGGGATGAAACCCAGTGTCTGGTGATGTCTATGCATTCCAGACTTCAGGCTGTAATTGACTGCAAAGGATTTGCAACCAAGTATTAAAAAGTGAAAGTTTGATTTATGATTATTATTCTGTCCCATTACTTTTGGTTCCTTAACAAGTGGGAGGCACGTATGCAAACTGTTGTAATTCCTACACCGTTCACCTGATTTGGATGTAAATGCCCTCAAATTAAAGCTGATAGTCTGCAGTTAAAGCACATCTTGTTCGTTTCATTTCAAATCCATTGTGGTGGTGTATAGAGCCAAAAATGTTAGAATTGTGTCGATGTCCTAATATTTATGGACCTGACTGTATGTTACCTGTCTATTAATGCTTCCCTCATGTATGGCCCTTGGTATTTTCTAGGTCTGCCCCTGCTCAAGTTTATTGAATCTTAACAAATATCTATTAGTATATTTAATCTTGAGAACATTTTTACCTAGCTGTGTTGAAAACAAAATGAATAACTTTTTCATTCATTTTACTGTTACCTGACGCAGATTTCTTGTTACTTTCACATCATGCCAGTTATTGTCATTAAACTTTCCATTCACTGGTTCCACCAAGGCCTCAAAGGCCCCTGACCCCAAATTAATGACCAAAGAGACGGCTCCATTTTTCAAGGCCAGATTGACATAATCTGCCGATTTTCCTGTGTGAAGCATCAGTCCGTTCCTCTGAAGGGTTTTAAACGACAATGTGATTTCATCACTGCTGCTTTGAATAGGGTTTTGCGATAAGTCATAGCAGAAATACTCAGACCCTTTAAATGTGGCGATGTACTCTTCCTTTCCTGAAAAACAAGAATGCATGTATGTCACATCTAAAGAATTTGATTATAGTCAGTCATTAACTGCTTTGCTTAAGAAAGGCAAAAAAATTTAAGAAAACCTCTTCACTCTGAAACACATAACAACATCCATTTTCAATGCAACTGACATGTTATGTTAAACGCACTGCCAATTGCATAAATGGTTTAAGCAACTAAGCAAATATCACATCCACATACAGGTTCAAATTGCACTGTACTTTTAACAACCAGTTCATGGTACAGTTCGCTTATTATTTTTATGCATGAGATCATTAAAAGAAAATTAAAATATAACTTCAGCAGCTTAGCATCACTTTCACCTTATTCAGTTGCTTAAAAAATGCACAGGTTAACATTGAGTATAATAGGGATGAGGTATAGAATTTTGTTTGAGCCTCATTATTATACTACTACTAATAATAATAATAATAATAATAATAATAATAATAATAATAATAAAAATAATAATTATCATCATCATCATCTTTGCATTAAAACATAAAGTTATTCTTTTAAAAATCTGATTAACAATGCAAGCCGATATTTAAACTAGACTATTCTATATATACAGTACAGACCAAAAGTTTGGACACACCTTCTCATTCAAAGAGTTTTATTTATTTTCATGACTATGAAGGCATCAAAACTATGAAGTAACACATGTGGAATTTTATACATAACAAACAAGTGTGAAACAACTGAAAATATGTCATATTCTAGGTTATTCAAAGTAGCCACCTTTTGCTTTGATTACTGCTTTGCACACTCAAAAAGACTGAACTGAAGACATCCTGATGCATCCTGAACAAATTACTCTCCATTCAGAATGCATGGGGATAAAACTGATCAGTTCTTTTCCGGATTTGAGCCCCTAGGACGGAACTCAGCGCCGGAAAAGAAAAACGCTAGTGTGAAAGTACCCTTAAGTTGACAATAACTTAAAGAATACATCTATATACTAATATGCACATTTTGTTAATGCCCAAAATGTACAAACATATTTTATTTACTTCTGTTATAATAATTGCATTATTTATTAATACTGTAAGAAATTTAGACAGTTTATAACTAGACCAGGCAAGCAGGAGATGGGTCAAATTTATTACAGGGTTTACAATGATAGATTTTGCTTCAATTTGGTAAAAATGTAAACTTTTTTGGCCCTGACTTATTTATGTTTCTGTTGCAAAAAAATATGTCTAGAAAAGTGGCATAAAATTGTGCAATTTGGCACATCTAGCCTTTCTATACTTTTTTCCAACATGCTCAATGAGTGGATAGGACTTAGTAAAAGTGGGTGGAGCTTCATGGGACATTTCTAGCTTAAAAATGTATCTCAAAGTAAGCCAACTAATAGTTGGTATGGAGTCAGAGAAAAGTGTGTCCCTGCATAAATCTGTAAAGCTGGGCCTTTTTTCTTCTGTATACAGTACTTCCTCTAGGATGACTTAGGTTATGGCCACATGGTTGGGCTTCTGCACGCAGTTTTGGAAGCCAAGATAAGGAATGGATCATAAAAGAAGAGAAAATATAAATGACCAATATGACTTATCCTTTTTTTTTTTTTTATTCTTTCCTGGTTTTGGCTTCGAAAACTAAATGTAGAAAACTGACTATTAGAAAAATATTTTGTGCAAAACTTTTGGTACAATTTTTCGGATTTGAAAACACATTAAAGGAGCAAAAAGTGTTTAAAACATAATACATTTGGCGCATGGCATGTACACTAGTGTTAAGCACGAATAGCAAATTTTTATCGCGAATATCGACACTTCGAGAATTCGCAAATATTTAGAATATAGTGCTATATATTCGTTATATCGAATATTCGTCATTTTTTTCCATCTGAACACATGATTCCTACCTGCTTCATGCTTGTGGGCCAATGAGAAGGAAGCAATGTCAAGTTCACAACAATACCCGCTAAAATGTGAAGTTGCACGTAGTGCAAAAAAATATTCTAATCACTGCCGATTATCGCAATCGTGAATATATTGGAGCACTGACTCTATCTGCATATAAAGCTATTCTAATCTTCTGCCATGCCAACCATTTTCTCCAGTCTCAGGAAACTTATGCCAGCTTGAAAAATGTAACCAAAGTGACCCACGCCTGTACTTCGCGTTACGAATTCAAAATACGCAATTTTTACATTGCCGATTTTTCAATTCAATAAAATATTCACAAATTCTCTAAATTCGTGAATATATGACGAATATTCTACAAAATATTAGTGAAATATCGCAAATTTGAATATAGCCCCTGCCGCTCATCACTAATGTACACCAGTTTTTGATGTAAATTTAGCCAGAATTCTAGCATGTTTAGCTTAGAAAATCTTTCCCAATGTGTATATTACTGTGATTCCATCTACAAAATTTAGATACAGTAGATAAATATAGAGCGACATCAGAGAAAAGAGAAATAAAGGGGAAGATCCACAGCCAATAGTGACGCTTCACTTGTAAAATAAGTAAGGTTACTTTCACATCTGCGTTATCCGGCAGAGGATCTCATAACCTGAATAAAATGCATCCGCTTCATTTAATACATCACTATGCATCCGTTCTGTTCGTATGCAGTTGTATTAAATTGAAATGGAACAAACCAGATCCGGCATTAAAATCTTTTTTTTCGGTAATGAATTAAAACATCTCTGGCTCCATTGACTTACATTGATTTTCATGCCAGATCTGGTTTGTTCCGTTTCGTAGACCGGACACAAAACCACAGCTTTTGATTTACAAAATGGAACTGATTAACAATGAATGGGGGCAAAACGTAATCATTTGGCCCGGTTTTAAGATCATCTGTTGGATTTCAAAACCGGAAAGCCAAAAGGCTGATGTAAAAGAAGTCCAAGTTTTATTCCAATGCTATGTTATACATTTTTACAACTCCACAAAAATAAAAAATCTACAATGCCTTAAAGTGATTCCAAGATGGAACCTCACTTTAACTTCAGTTTAGATTGAATACTAGACTCCAGTCATCTTTTTTTTTTATATATATATATATAGTGGAGACCTTACTATACTATTACTTAATTCCTTATTTTTTGCACAGAAAATTGCCTCACACAAGATAACCTGGCGTGTTCTCATGCTAGACAATGAGGACAGTATAAAATAGGAATCTGAACCATCTTTGCAGTGTGAGGCTCACAGACTATTAAAGAAAAAAAAAGAAAAAATCAGACCTTGGATGATCTTGCAAGTAAACTCTCTGCACTGCAAAGCCTTACATTTTCTTTTCTTTACAGGCCTATTGTGCTAGGACGTTGCACTTACCCAGTGCATTGATATATTGGCTCTATAACCTTTCATATCATGAAAAATTGTCCATTATCTTTCCTTAAGAAAGGGGAATCATTTTCACTTATTTTACACAAAGCCAGCAAAACAATGGCACAAAGGTAACTTTTCATCTTAAAATTAAGACGACCAGGCTCAGTTTGACCAATATAATACGGGCAAGTCAAAGAGCTTACGTCGGAAATACCTGCTTACCGCACGCTATAATTATAGGCAACTCAAAGGAATCATTTTACTGTGAATGACCGAGCCTGAGTAAAATCAGCTTCTCCAGGGCTTAGAAAAGATTGGAAAAAGCTTTTAAGAAGGTTAACAGTTTGTATGTATCACGCCTTCCTTAAGTATTCAAGGCTAAATCTTGTGAGCTAATGGTATTTTCCTTGAGAAAGCGAATAAAAAAGCCAATTCAGCATGTCTGCACCTTCTATAAAAGGCAGCTTCATATGTCACTGAAGATCAGATCAGCCCGGTAGCCGCAGACAGGCTCAGCTTCAAGCACCTTCCCGGTGGAAGTTTTCAAAGTGAAATCATTATTAGTATTATCCCCCATTGTACTATGACACTGATGAAGTTTCATTAAAGTTAGATTTTTTTGTAAATGGTCTCCAAATCACGGTACTGAAATTATAGATGATGTATTGTATTTAGACGAATATGGTTGAGAATTTAGAGCAATTTTGACTGCTTCCAATAGTAGGCCGGCAAACTGACCCTTAATAATAAATGATCACAAAAAACAGTGTCTGCGGTCTGATGTCTGATATTTCTAAGTACATAGAATTATGTTTGTAGTATCTAGGGAAAGATATTACCATTCTTCCAACTAACCACTGGAAAAGAACAGTTCTATCTGTTTCTGACTACTGATCCATAGTGTTACGTCTAGCGCCGGCAGACTTGATCCTCTGCAGTGTTGCCGTTGTCTGGTAGCTAGGGTGGATGGATCTCCCTGTGAAGGAGCCCTGGCCAATCAGGACTGGTGCTCTCATGTCAGGCGCACTAACATCACTGGTCACGTGACGCTGGGCATGTCATGTGACCAGGAAGTGCGGCCATTCCTCTAACCCTGATTTTGGATTCTGATTTTGGCTCTACTGACTCTCCTGGTATTGACCCTGGCTTGGTATCATTTCTGGTTTTGACATGCACTCTGGTTTCATGGACTCTCCTGGTATTGACCCCTCGGCATGGTACAGTTTATGATATTTGTATGCTGACTTGGTTCTGTTATGTCTATTCTGGTTTTGATCCAGATGAGTGGTCAGTTTTGTTGGTCGGTCTGTCAATATGTTTATTATTTTCTACTGGCTACCTATCTCCATTTAAGTCCAAGCAACTAGTTAAGAAGGGAGAATCGTCTAGTTGTGGACTGTCATCTAGGACGGATTATGCATGTAGTTAGGGACAATGGTGTGGGTGAACCTCAGGTCTTCACTGATCCCTGGCGTGGCCAGTGACACATAGATGATGAATCGACAATGAGCTTGTAACAATAAGGAAACTGGATGTCCATGGTGACATCATGTTTTGTGGTCATCACATGACCACAATGTTTTAGAGCTCAATTACTCTATGCATTATCACTAGGTACAGCATGTGAGTCGTGACCCAAAGAAGCATTGTGTATATGCCTTCCAGGGACTAACCAAGAAGTGATCAGTGATGAAACAGAAGACTTTTTTAAATCAAAACATTAGTGGGTGCATAAAATGCACATTTATGTACTGTATTGTTCCAGAAAGCCTCTCTTTCTAGACTACCCCATTAAATATAATCTATTTTCAAGTAGACCTTTAAGAGAGGTTTTCCCTCAAAGTGATGGAATATTGAAAGAATGCTAGAATATGCCGTCACATAATGATCAGAGGGGTCCGATTTCTGACTGGGACACCCACCAATCCTGATATAATTAATGTGTCATACTGTGCTACACCGTATGGGCCAGTCTGAAATCTACAAAATATTTCAGTCATTATTTATGTCAGTTTCTGTTGTGAATGTGCAATGGTTGATGGCCCTACCCACACCCCATCCTCTTCACGCTCTCATTTCGGGAATTGGCGAGGGAGGTGTAAAAATAATAGTTGCCACTGAAAAAGTCTTAATATTGTATGAAAAGTCTCAAATTTGTGGTTTTGCAACTTTTTTAATGGCTTCTGTCCGCAGATTTGTACCTATGAAACTGGCTGACCTGTTACATGTGGGCTTGTCACCTGAAGGCATCTGTGTTTGTCCAATGTTCATATGTGCCTGCATTGCTGAAAAAAATGAAGTTTTAATTGCTAAGAAAAATGAAGTTTTAATATACAGGGAGTGCAGAATTATTAGGCAAGTTGTATTTTTGAGGATTAATTTTATTATTGAACAACAACCATGTTCTCAATGAACCCAAAAAACTCATTAATATCAAAGCTGAATATTTTTGGAAGTAGTATTTAGTTTGTTTTTAGTTTTAGCTATTTTAGGGGGATATCTGTGTGTGCAGGTGACTATTACTGTGCATAATTATTAGGCAACTTAACAAAAAACAAATATATACCCATTTCAATTATTTATTTTTACCAGTGAAACCAATATAACATCTCAACATTCACAAATATACATTTCTGACATTCAAAAACAAAACAAAAACAAATCAGTGACCAATATAGCCACCTTTCTTTGCAAGGACACTCAAAAGCCTGCCATCCATGGATTCTGTCAGTGTTTTGATCTGTTCACCATCAACATTGCGTGCAGCAGCAACCACCGCCTCCCAGACACTGTTCAGAGAGGTGTACTGTTTTCCCTCCTTGTAAATCTCACATTTGATGATGGACCACAGGTTCTCAGTGGGGTTCAGATCAGGTGAACAAGGAGGCCATGTCATTAGATTTTCTTCTTTTATACCCTTTCTTGCCAGCCACGCTGTGGAGTACTTGGACGCGTGTGATGGAGCATTGTCCTGCATGAAAATCATGTTTTTCTTGAAGGATGCAGACTTCTTCCTGTACCACTGCTTGAAGAAGGTGTCTTCCAGAAACTGGCAGTAGGACTGGGAGTTGAGCTTGACTCCATCCTCAACCCGAAAAGGCCCCACAAGCTCATCTTTGATGATACCAGCCCAAACCAGTACTCCACCTCCACCTTGCTGGCGTCTGAGTCGGACTGGAGCTCTCTGCCCTTTACCAATCCAGCCACGGGCCCATCCATCTGGCCCATCAAGACTCACTCTCATTTCATCAGTCCATAAAACCTTAGAAAAATCAGTCTTGAGATATTTCTTGGCCCAGTCTTGACGTTTCAGCTTGTGTGTCTTGTTCAGTGGTGGTCGTCTTTCAGCCTTTCTTACCTTGGCCATGTCTCGGAGTATTGCACACCTTGTGCTTTTGGGCACTCCAGTGATGTTGCAGCTCTGAAATATGGCCAAACTGGTGGCAAGTGGCATCTTGGCAGCTGCACGCTTGACTTTTCTCAGTTCATGGGCAGTTATTTTGCGCCTTGGTTTTTCCACACGCTTCTTGCGACCCTGTTGACTATTTTGAATGAAACGCTTGATTGTTCGATGATCACGCTTCAGAAGCTTTGCAATTTTAAGAGTGCTGCATCCCTCTGCAAGATATCTCACTATTTTTGACTTTTCTGAGCCTGTCAAGTCCTTCTTTTGACCCATTTTGCCAAAGGAAAGGAAGTTGCCTAATAATTATGCACACCTAATATAGGGTGTTGATGTCATTAGACCACACCCCTTCTCATTACAGAGATGCACATAACCTAATATGCTTAATTGGTAGTAGGCTTTCGAGCCTATACAGCTTGGAGTAAGACAACATGCATAAAGAGGATGATGTGGTCAAAATACTCATTTGCCTAATAATTCTGCACGCAGTGTATGTGAGTCCCTAAGAGCAACAGGGGCGTTACTTCTATAGTCTCTGCTCCCTCTGCACTTTTAATGAAAGGACCAGGCAATGAAAATATCATGATGCCTATGTCTGGCCCTATCAATCGGAGTGCAAAGGGAGCGGCAGTTTCAGAAAGTGCGGAGCCTATAGTGCAAAGCTCCCATTGCTCCTAGAAGCTCAACTGCATATATTACAACATTATTTTTGTCAGCAATGTGGGCACATATGAACATGGGACCAACACAGATGTCTTCAGCTGCCAAGTGCACATGTAACAGGTCAGCCAGTTTCATAGGTACAAATCTGCTGACAGATGCCCTTCGACGCAAAAAAGGAGTTGGGGAATGATAAATAAACAATAATGTTTGTACATCATACATTCTTGGTCAGGTAAATGCATGTTTCTCGCATTGGGCTAAACCTTGTTACTTTCTCAAATCCTGTCATTCTCCAGTCAATAGGTGCTCATTGGTGTTGGTCGTGCACCAAAGTGCTCGGCTGTTGGGGTGCTCGAGTAGAACACCTCGGGATGCTCAGGTTCTCTACCGTGCACCCGAGCACAATGGAAGATAATGGGAGAACCCGAGCATTAAACAAGGCACCCCCTGCTCTGAAGAGGGGAGGGTGTCTGGTTTATAGTAAAAGGTCAGAAATTGATGGCAACACCACTGAAATGGTTCAGGAACAGCATGGGGAGGATGCCTGGATGCATCTTGGACTCCCAGATCACTGCTGGGAACGATGTTGTCCGAGTAGTACGCCACTTTTACAGACTGACAATAATACGCACAAAACCGAAGATAAAATCGATATTAGAGGAAAATTTGTTAGGAAACATTCTTTCCTGTATATTTACTTGTATAAAAAGTGAAAGTGCTGGCAAAAATTACAAGGAAGAGGCACTCCGATAAACCTATATATCACATAAAGGAGGGCAACATACCACCCTTGAAAAATTATGATTGAAAATTTTGTGGGCGAGGGCCTGCTGCTGAGTTGACCATCTAAAAAATTTTGTGGGCGAGGGCCTGGTGCCGAAGTGACCATCTAAAAAACTTTGTGGGTAAGGGCCTGCTGCCGAGCTGACCATTTAAAAACTTTTGTGGGCGAGGGCCTGCTGCCGAGCTGACCATCTAAAAAAATTGTGGGCGAGGGCCTAATGCCGAGCTGACCATCTAAAAATTTAGGGGTGAGGGTTTGCTGCTGATCTGACCCTTTAAAATATTATGGTTGAGGGCCTGCTGGTGACCCTCAAAAACATTATGCGTGAGGGCCTTCTGGGGACCCTCTAAAACATTATGGGTGAGGGCCCGCTGCTGAGCTGATCCTCTAAAATATTAGGAGAGAGGGCAGCCTAATAAGCATATTGATATTGGAGGAGGAGGACGAGAAAAGGGAGATTGAACCATATACCCTTTTTAGTGGTGGAAGGGTTGCATGGGATACAGTGTATTCAATACACCATAAAAGACACATTTAGAGGGCCTTTATGTACAGCCGCTTTCCTCTGGTGGAGTAAAGAAGTCAGCGGCAATCCAGACCTTGTTCATTTTTATAAGAGTCAAATGGTCAGCATTTTCAGTTGACAGGCGAATGCGCTTATCAGTTATTATGCCCCCAGCAGCACTAAATACAAGCTCTGACAAAATGCTGGCGGTGGGGCAGGCCAGCACCTCCAAGATGTAAAGCGCCAGTTCATGCCACGTGTACAGCTTGGACACCCAATAGTTGTAAAGCACACAGGGATCACTAAGGATGCTGACATGGTCTGCTACGTACTCCTTCACCATCTTCCAAAATGTTTCCCTCCTTGCGACACTAGGCCGCGAGTCAGGTTGAGGGTGCTGGCGGGGTGTCATAAAACTGTCCGAGGCCTTGGAGAGTGTTGCCCTGCCTCTGTTGGAACTGCTGTGTGTTCCCCTCGACTCCCCTCCTCGATTGGCCAAGGAACTATGTACTCTGCAGCCAGCATAGTCAGCTGGAAATTTTTGGAGCCATTTTTCCACAAGGACCTTCTGGTATTGCACCATTTTGCTCGTCCTCTCCACCACAGGAATGAGAGATGAGAAGTTTTCTTTGTAGCGGGGGTTGAGAAGGGTGAACAACCAGTATTCGGTGTTGGCCAAAATGCGTACAACGCGATGGTCACGGGAAAGGCAGCCTAACAAAAAGTCAGCCATGTGTGCCAGAGTCCCAACAGACAAGACTTTGCTGTCCTCATCAGAAGGATGACTCTCAATCTCCTCATCCTCTTCCTCCTCTTCTACCCATCCACGCTGAACAGATGGAATAAAACTTCCATTGGTACTACCCTCTGTAGCAGAGGAAACCATCTCCTGCTCCTCCTCCTACTCCTCATCATCCAATTTGCGCTGGGGAAATGAACGGAGGGTGGTCTGGCTATCACTCTGTGTAATGTCTTCCCCCATTTTCAACTCTTCCACATGAAAAGCGTCCGCCTTAATTGTGAGCAGCGAGCGTTTGAGTAGACACAGAAGTGGGATGGTTATGCTGATAATAGCGTTATCGCCGCTCACCATCTGTGTTAATTCCTCAAAGTTGTGTAAAACCTCACAGAGGTCAGACATCAATGCTCACTCGTCGCTTGTGAAGAGCCAAAGCTGACTGGAAAGGCAGCGACCATGTTGCAGCTCGTATTCCACTACTGCTCTCTGCTGCTCACAAAACCTGGCCAACATGTGGAAGTTGGAGTTCCAGCACGTGCTCATGTCGCACAACATTCAGTAAGCTGGAAATTGCAAGCGCTGCTGCAGCGTTGCCAGACCGGTGGAAGCTGTCGATGACTTGCGTAAATGTGCACACACGCGACTCACCTTCACCAGTAGCTCAGGCAAGTTGGGGTAGGTTTTGAGAAAAAGCTGAACTACTAGGTTGAACACGTGGGCTAGGCATGGTATGTGTGTGAGCTTGCCGAGCTCCAAAGCCGCCACCAAGTTACGGCTTTTATCAGACACAACCATGCCTGGTTGTAGGTTGAGTGGCGAGAGCCACAGCTCAGTCTGGCCTTTATCCCCTGTCACAGCTCTGCAGTGGTGTGCTGTTTTTCACCTAAGCAGATCAGTTTAAGCACGGCCTGTTGCTGCTTCCCCACTGCAGTGCTACACTGCTTCCAGCTACTGACTGATGTCTGACTGGTGCTGCAAGATGATAATACAGAGGTGGAAGTGGAGGAGGAGGGGTTGCAGCCACTAACGTAGGTTGCGGCAGAAACCCTGATGGAAGTAGGGCCCGCAATCCTTGGCGTTGGTAGCACCTGTGCCACCCCAGGGTATGACTTGCTTCCGGCCTCCACAACGTTCTATCAGTGTGCCGTCATGGAAATGTAGCGTCCCTGGCTAAAAGCACTTGTCCATGTGTCAGTCGTTAAGTGGACCTTCCCAATAACTGCGACGAGTGGAAAACGGCCTTTAACACACAAGGGTCATTTCTGGTTATGCCTTTTGGGTTAACTAACGCACCAGCAGTGTTTCAGCGATTTGTCAATGACATTTTCCATCATTTTGTGGGAAGGTTCATTGTAATTTACTTGGATGACATTCTAATTTACTCTCCTGATCTGAAGACTCATCAGGATCACGTGAGACAGGTTTTGTCGATCCTTCGGGAGAATAAATTGTATGCTAAATTGGAGAAATGTGTATTTACTTCCGTTTCTGGGTTACCTGCTTTCTGACTCTGGTTTTCGTATGGACCCCGAAATGGTCAGGGCGGCTCTGGAATGGGACCGACCGGAGAATCAGAAAGCTTTGATGTGGTTTTTGGGGTTTACCAATTATTATAGAAAATTTATCTTGAACTACTCTACCATTGTAAGACCCCTGACCGATATGACTAAGAAAGGCGTCGACTTCTCTGTCTGGTCGGATGAGGCATTGTAGGCCTTTTCGGCAATTAAGGAATGTTTTGCGTCTGCTCCCATTCTGATGCAGCCCGATGTGTCTCAGCCATTCGTGGTGGAGGTGGATGCATCAGAGGTTGGGGATGGAGCTGTGTTGTCACAGGGTTCATCTCCTGGCAAGTGGCGTCCATGTGCTTTTTTTTCTAAGAAGCTCTCGGTCGCCGAGAGGAATTATGATGTAGGAGATAGGGAATTGCTGCCCATCAAATTGGCCTTTGAGGAATGGCGTCACTGGTTGGAGGGGGTGTCTCATCCCGTTACTGTATATACTGATCATAAGAACTTGGCTTGCCTGCAAACTGCCAAGCGTCTGAATCCTAGACAGGCTAGATGGTCACTGTTCTTTACTAGGTTCAACTTTTCGCCCGGGGGTTAAAAACGTCAGGGCGGATGCATTGTCTCGTAGTTTTCCTGGGGGAGGTGATTCAGAGGATCCTGCTCCGATTTTGGCTGATGGGGTGGTTGCTTCCGCTCTGTACCCCGAGTTGGAGATGGAGGTATTGGGAGCCCAAGAGGAGGCTCCGGATTCTTGTCCCCCAGGAAGGTTGTTTGTTCCTGTTGGATTGCGATACAAGGTATTCAAGGAACATCAAGATACTGTCCTTGCGGGACATCCTGGTGGCAAGTCCACCTTTGATCTGATTTCCCGGAGGTTCTGGTGGCCCGGGTTACGTAAGAGTGTTGAGGATTATGTAGCAGCTTGTGAGACCTGTGCACGGGCAAAGGTTGCTCACACTCGACCTTCTGGTTCACTTCTTCCTTTGTCCATTCCATCTCGTCCTTGGACGCACTTGTCTATGGACTTTATTACTGATCTGCCGAGTTCCTCTGGGAAAAACGTGATTTTGGTGGTTGTTGCCTGTTTCAGTAAAATGGCTCACTTTGTATCGTTAGCTAGTCTGCCCAATGCTAAGACTCTTGCTCACGTTTTTGTGGATAACATCGTGAAATTACATGGCATTTCCTCGGATGTGGTTTCTGATAGGGGCACGCAGTTTGTTTCCAGATTTTGGAGGGCGTTCTGCTCTCGTCTTGGTATCAAACTTTCGTTCTCTTCGGCTTTTCATCCGCAGTCGAATGGTCAGACAGAGCGTACTAATCAAAACCTGGAGACCTACTTGAGGTGCTTTGTGGCTGAAAATCAGGAGGACTGGTCCTCATTCTTATCACTAGCAGAGTTTGCTTTGAATAACAGTAGGCAGGAGTCCACCGGTAAGTCGGCATTTTTTGGCACATACAGTTTTCATCCTCAGTTTGGTACCTTTTCTGAGACTAGTTCCTCTGGGATGCCAGAGGAGGAGAGATTTTCTTCTGCCTTGTCCTCTATCTGGCAGAAGATTCAAGTGAATTTGGAGAGAATGGGTGAGAGGTACAAGCGAATGGCTGAAAAGAGACGTATGACTGGTCCGGACCTGTGTGTGGGTGATCTGGTGTGGTTATCTACTAAAAATATTAAACTGAAAGTACCATCTTGGAAACTGGGTCGAAGATTTATTGGACCTTACAAAATATCTGTGGTGATCAATCCAGTGGCGTTTCGTCTGGATCTTCCGCAGATCTGGAGGATCCACGATGTGTTCCACAGGTCTTTACTTATGAAATATGTGAAACCAGTGGAACCATCGCCATTGCCTCCTCCCCCTGTTCTGGTTGATGGAAATTTAGAGTTCGAGATCTCTAGGGTTCTCAACTCACGGGTTCTTCGGGGTCCCCTTCAGTACCTGGTACACTGGAGGGGATACGGCCCTGAGGAGAGAATGTGGGTTCTGGCTGTGGATGTTAGTGCCAGCAAACTGGTGAGGGCTTTTTACAGATCTCACCCGGATAAAGTTGGGCCGGGGTGTCCGGAGATCACCCGTAGAAAGGGGGTACTGTCATGCCCTGCTCAGGTTATGTGCGGAGGTCTGCCAGCACGTGTGTAGTTTTTTGTTTTTGTTTTGAAGTTGAGCTGTATCCGCCTCCCTTCAGGTGCACTGCGTGGGGTCGTTTGTATGCGTTTAAATTATGCCCCTTCTCAGTGTTCTGTGCGGGTTATAGCTTCTATCTTGCTCAGTGGAAGGAAGGAAGGAAGGAAAGAAGGATTTGCTGTATCTGCTCTGTGACAAGATAAGTTGGTTTTGTTTTCTTGTGTGTGTTCTGTCCAGGCTGTTAGAGAGACGCCTGCCTCCTCCAGGTCTGAGGAAGCAAGCTGTCTCTTTCCCCCTGTCACCATCTTAAGGATTTTAGGGAATCTTCAGCTTTAGGCACGGGGGCACGTTTATTCCCAGCTCTAGGGTCTGAACGTGGGCACAGAAGTCTAGGGAGAGCTGGTAGGGATTTGTAAGGAGGTGACCATTATCCCCAGCTTCTGGCCTAGACACTTGTTTTTGGATTTCTGTTGTATTTTGCATCCTGTCCAGCGTGACAGTTGGTCAGGGCACGGGTGATGTTACGGGACACATGCTGGTTTAGGGCTGGGACTGCACACCTTGAAAAATATTGGCGGCTGGGGACAGAGTACCGCGGGACAGCCGCCGTCATCATGCTGTGGAAAGCCTCAGTGTCTACAAGCCTAAATGGCAACATATTCAGGGCCAGCAATTTGGAAAGGTGTGCATTTAGTGCTATGGTCTGTGGGTTGGTGGGTGGCTGGGTAATTGCACTTTCGTTCAAAGGTCTGGGGTATAGACATCTGTAGCTGATGGTGCTTGCAAAGGTCCAGGTGCATAGTGGGAGGCATCTGGGCCTGCGTCTTGGACAATGGATTGGCCAGCACGTAACATAGGGGCAGAGGAGCCAGTGGTGTGACCTGCAGACACTGGTTGTGGACCCAGGCGTTCGGCCTACCTATTAGGGTGCTTTGATGCCATGTGGCGGATCATGCTGGTGGTGGTGAGGTTGCTAGTGTTGCTGTCCCTGCTCATTTTGGTATGGCACAGGTTGCAAATGACAATTCTTTTATCGTCCACACTTTCTTTAAAAAAGCGCCAGACTGTGAAAAACCTACCCCTTGGCAAGGGAGATTGCCGCAAGGTGGTGCTCCGGGGAACAGTTGCAGGCCTGTTTGGTGTGACCCGCCTTCTCCCTTTTGCCATCCCACTGCCTCTTCCAGCCTGTTGTAGTGCTGCGGATCCCTCCCCCTCTGTACTGCTGTCCTCGCTTGGCTTGCCACCTTCCCAGGTTGGGTTCAGTGACTTCATCGTCCAGCACCTCCTCTTCCACTTTCTCACTCTGGTCATCCTCCTGACTGGTTGACCTAACAACAACCTCAGTTATTGACAACTGTGTCTCATCCTAATCATGAACCTCTTGAGACACTAATTGAGGTTGACTTATTGGCAACTGTGTCTCATCATCATCATCCACCTTGTGAAACACTAATTGCTGTTCCCCATGGTCATCTTTTTTTAATCAAAATCATTTTTATTGATTTTCAATAAAGGTATTAACAAAATAAAAATGTTGTATACATCAATAAATATCTTGTCAGTCCATACATTAGAGTCTTTCCAACATAATGAGGCTGTCGCCTAATAACATGAAAGCATCGAAGTACAGAACACAAAGACAGATATATGTTATTATAAGGATACAGGACATTGCAGAATTAATGTTAGATTATTGTATAACATTTAACCAACCCCCCCTCCCCCCTTTACTTGATCCAACAGAGAGACAGTTGCAGTACCTTTATTCCTCTATTAATTTAGTCTCAGTAAGGCCATTTCAATGAGAGCTGAAATTAAAGTGGTCTAACGACGTCCCCTATTCAACAGCATGTGCTAAGATATCTGGCCCAATAGGGAAAATTGCCCTCGTATGCAATCTCTTGATAGAGCCGCAGAAACTAAACTCCCGTTCTCCACCCAGCCTCTCCATATCAACAGGAATTTGTTGGGACATTTTCTCTTGACATAGACTCCCCTTTCGAGGCGTAAAACTGTATTCATCCTATTTATATATTCCTGTTTGTTGGGCAGATTACTTCTTATCCAGTATTTAGCAAGTAAAACCCTCGCCTGGAACAGCATTCTATAAATGCACAATGACAGTTTATCGTCTATTTCTGAAGATTCTAGAATATCCAATGCACAGACCCTTGGATCATTAGGCAATCGTATCTGGGTAGTAACGGTTATGATTTCACGTATATCTTCCCAAAATCTCTTACATTTTTGGCAGTTCCAAACCATATGAAGCAGTGTTGCTTCTATTTCTCCACAGCGAGGGCATGAGGAGTCCGGTCGAGCGCCTATTTTGAATAGAAATTTTGGGGTTCTATACACTCTGTGTATTAGATATAGCTGGGACAGCCTCTGGGATTCATTCAATGTAAGACTAGTTGTTAAAGCCAGAACGTCAGTCCATTGTTCTTGAGATATTGTTCCTATATCCTTTTCCCATTTTCCTTTTACCACCAAGGGAGTTGAGGAGGCATTGGCATCAAGTATAAATTTATATAGTCGCAATATCAGACCTTTTGTGGACCTGCCCTCCATAGCTGTTTCACCACAGGAAGGGGGGTGACAACCACCATACCCTTCGGAAATTGTGTATGACAAGCATGTCTCAATTGTAGAAATTGAAAAAATGCCGTCTTGGGTAGGCCAAATTCTTCCTGAAGCAGAGTAAAAGATTTGAACAGTCCTTGAGATTGAATTTGGCCCAAAAATAATATGCCCCTCTCCTCCCATGGGGAAAAGCCTTCTAGTCTGAATATCTCTGGCAATTGGGGATTCCGCCATAATGGCGTATTCTCGCTAAGACTTGTTAAATTTGCCAGTTCCTTGAATTTTGACCAAACTTTGGTTATATTATAAGGGAAATCGTGGGAAGTTTTCTGCCTAGAGGATGCTGCTCACTTCAATCGAAGCAATAGGTGCATTTTGCTTCATACTATGAGCAACTATCTCATCCGAGGAGTCTAATTCACGTGTTCTAATCCAACCCCTAACATGTTGCAATTGTGCAGCCATAAAGTAGGACCACAGGTTCGGGAGGGACAAACCGCCTTCTTCCTTACATTTTTGGAATGTCTCTATGCGGATTCTCGGTTGCTTTTTTGTCCAAATCAGTGATCTAAAAATCCCCTGAATTTTGTAGAATATTCTCTGTGGGACCCATACCGGGGAGTTATGTAATATATATATATAATAATTGTGGCATGAATATAATTTTAATTAGATTACAGCGGCCAATTACCTTAAGGGGCAGCTTACACCAAACATTAGTTTTGACTACAAATTTAGCGATTAGTGGCTCTAAATTCAGTTTTATGTATTCGGCTGGTACTGGTGATATCATTACGCCTAAATATTTGAAGTGGGTGGTCAGTTGCAGGGGTATACGGGCAAAATCTAATTGTGTTGGGGTGGGATCTAAGGGGAGAATTGTGGACTTGTCCAAGTTTATTTTAAGCCCAGAAAATGTCCCAAAATCAACAATCTCCTTTACAATTGGATCAATGGACTTCTGCAGGTCTCCCACATATAATAATAGATCATCTGCGTATAACGAGACTCTTTCTTCCTGGGGGCCTATTGGAAATCCCTTCCAATGTGGAGAATTTCGTAGAAGGCAGGCCAAGGGCTCCATTGCTATCGCAAATAGGAGGGGGGACAAGGGACAACCCTGCCGTGTGCCTCTATGTAAAGGAAAATGTTTGGAGAGTAGCCCGTTCGCTCACTCTAATCCTTGCTAATGGGGAATTATACAGTAATTTGACCCAGGAGATAAAACCCCACCCCAATCCCATGGAATCCAAGACTTCCCACAGGTATTCCCATTCCACACTGTCAAAAGCCTTGGCTGCGTCTAAGGATATTATTGCATGGCATCCCCCCGTAATTAACGGTCTCTGTAGATTCAAAAACAGTCGACGGAGATTATTGGCCGTGCTTCTATCTGGCATAAATCCAGCCTGATCCTTGTGTATTAAAGGAGTAATTTCCTTATTAAGCCAGTTGGCCAGTAATTTAGCTAGCAATTTTACATCAGTAGGTAGGAGAGAAATAGGTCTGTACGAGTCAGGTTTAACTGGGTCCTTATTGGGCTTTGGGATAACCACCACTATCGCCTCTCTCATAGAAGCAGGAAGCTTTCCAATTCGTAGCACATCATTAAAGGTCTCCAGGAGGTGTGGAAGGAGACAGTCCCTGTATTGTTTAAAGAATTCCCCTAGTAATACATTCGACCCCGGAGCCTTTTCATTAGGAAGAGAGCTTAAAGCAATTTCAAGTTCCTCCAGTTTAATGGGCTCATCCAGATATGCGGCCGATTCTAGGGATAATTTAGGGATATATATTTGGCTAAGACAATTTTTAATATCATCTCTTCCCATAAGCAATTTGGAGGAGTATAAATCCTTATAAAAGTTGTGAAATGTATCCAGGATTGCTGAACTTTCCACAGAAAGTTCTCCATCTGTGGTTCTGATTGCTGCTACTCTGGATGAACCCTCCTGTGACCGGACCAACCTAGCCAGCAGACTACCCGTACTCTCTCCTGCCTCAAAGTATTTTTGTTTAGTGAAGAACCGTTTATTGTCCGCTATATGTAGCAGATGATCTGTAAGTTTGGATTGCGCTTCTTTCCATACGGCTGCAGTCTGCTGGGAGGGCGTGCTTACATACAGTTGCAAGAAAAAGTATGTGAACCCTTTGGAATGATATGGATTTCTGCACAAATTGGTCATAAAATGTGATCTAATCTTCATCTAAGTCACAACAATAGACAATCACAGTCTGCTTAAACTAATAACACACAAAGAATTAAATGTTACCATGTTTTTATTGAACACACCATGTAAACATTCACAGTGCAGGTGGAAAAAGTATATGAACCCCTAGACTAATGACATCGCCAAGAGCTAATTGGAGCGAGGTGTCAGCCAACTGGAGTCCAATCAATGAGATGAGATTGGAGGTGTTGGTTACAGTTTCCCTGCCCTATAAAAAACACACACCAGTTCTGGGTTTGCTTTTCACAAGAAGCATTGCCTGATGTGAATGATGCCTCTCACAAAAGAGCTCTCAGAAGACCTATGATTAAGAATTGTTGACTTGCATAAAGCTGGAAAGGGTTTTAAAAGTATCCCCAAAAGCCTTGCTGTTCATCAGTCCACGGTAAGACAAATTGTCTATAAATGTAGAAAGTTCAGTACTGCTGCTACTCTCCCTAGGAGTGGCCGTCCTGTAAAGATGACTTCAATAGCACAGCGCAAACTGCTCAATGAGGTGAAGAAGAATCCTAGAGTGTCAGCTAAATACTTACAAAAGTCTCTGGCATATGCTAACATCTCTACTAGCGAATCTACGATACTTAAAACACTAAACAAGAATAGATTTCATGGGAGGATACCACAGAGGAAGCCATTGCTGTCCAAAAAAAACATTGCTGCATGTTTACAGTTTGCACAAGAGCACCTGGATGTTCCACAGCAGTACTGGCAAAATAATCTGTGGACAGATGAAACCAAAGTTGAGTTGTTTGGAAGAAACACACAACACTATGTGTGGAGAAAAAGAGGCACAGCACACCAACATCAAAACCTCATCCCAACTGTGAAGTATGGTGGTGGGGGCATCATGGTTTGGGGCTGCTTTACTGCATCAGCGCCTAGATGGATTGCTATCATCAAAGGAAAAATGAATTCCCAAGTTTATCAAGACATTTTGAAAGAGAACTTAAGGCCATCTCTCTACCAGCTGAAGCTCAACAAAGATGGGTGTTGCAACAGGACAACGACCCAAAGCATAGAAGTAAATCAACAACAGAATGGCTTAAACAGAAGAAAATATGCCTTCTGGAGTGGCCCAGTCAGAGTCCTGACCTCAACCCGATTGAGATGCTGTGGCATGACCTCAAGAAAGCGATTCACACCAGACATCCCGAAAATATTGCTGAACTGAAACAGTTCTGCAAAGAGGAATGGTCAAGAATTACTCCTGACCGTTGTGCATGTCTGATCTGCAACTACAGTAAAACGTTTGGTTGAAGTTATTGCTGCCAAAGCAGGTTCAACCAGTTATTAAATCCAAGGGTTCACATACTTTTTCCACCTGCACTGTGAATGTTTACATGGTGTGTTCAATAAAAACATGGTAACATTTAATTCTTTGTGTGTTATTAGTTTAAGCAGACTGTGATTGTCTATTGTTGTGACTTAGATGAAGATCAGATCACATTTTATGACCAATTTGTGCAGAAATCCATATCATTCCAAAGGGTTCACATACTTTTTCTTGCAACTGTATACCTGTTCACTCCTTGTCACTTCCTGCTGTATAGCTTTAATTAGTTCCCTAGTTTTAATTTTACATCTATTAATTTTCTGGATATAAAGACCTCTCACGTATGCTTTCATGGTATCCCAAACTATTCCCATGGGTGTTGACCCTATATTAAAATTGAAAAATTCCCTTATATATTCTGTCATGGGATCTTCCTCGTCTAACAAATGTATCCAAAAAGGGTTGAGTTTCCAGAGTGCTGAACCACAACGCCCCTCGTCGTTTTTAAATCTCAATTCTATGTGTATGGGAGAATGATCCGAGAGGCGCTGCGGTAAATATTCAATAACAGAGGTATATGGCAATGCCTCCAGGGATCTATTCTGGACAAAGAATTATGGGACGCAGAGAAGCAGAAGTACTGTCGTTCTTGAGGGAATCTAATTCTCCACAGGTCGTGCAGGTCCAGTTCTCTGAGTAACTTTGCCAATGTGGTTTCCCCAGCATGTGTTAGATCATTAGGTGGTGGGAACTTATCCAGAGAAGGTTCCAAATATTTATTAAAGTCATCCATCATCATGATATGCACTATCCATTTCATTACTTCTTTTATTACACCAGTGGAGTATGGCGGTCATATATATATGGAAATTAGAAGAAATTGTACCCCAAAAATAGAACAGTGCAGACAGACATATAGGCCTTCAGTATAAATTTTGCTAGAGTTGCACTCAAAGGGAATGGCTCTATGAACCAGGACACTAACCCCTCTAGCGTGCGTAGAGAAAGTGGAATGGAAGGCCTGCGAGATCCATAGTTTATGAAGCAGCCTGTGGGATTGTTTAGATAAGTGAGTCTCAGTGAGGAACACTATGGCTGGCTGGTACTTCTGAACAGCCATAAAAACCGCCTGACGTTTAGAGGGATCTCCCAGGCCTCTAACATGCCAAAACGTGAGTTTTATCCACCATCACTCCGTAAAAAGCATAAGAGAAAGGGCGGTCCAGGCACCCATATAAAGCAGTCACCGTATGGCATAAGAGTAATAACATATATTATCTCTCTGTGGATCATAACCCCCAATAAACCGTAAACATAATTCCTATAAAGGAACAAACTTTTGATGGTCCCCAAACAGGACCTGAGGCAGAAGAAAGGTTCCTGTGACCCATAACATAGGAAGCGGTAACACATCTGTACAGGGAGTGCAGAATTATTAGGCAAGTTGTATTTTTGAGGATTAATTTTATTATTGAACAACAACCATGTTCTCAATGAACCCAAAAAACTCATTAATATCAAAGCTGAATATTTTTGGAAGTAGTTTTTAGTTTGTTTTTAGTTTTAGCTATTTTAGGGGGATCGCTGTGTGTGCAGGTGACTATTACTGTGCATAATTATTAGGCAACTTAACAAAAAACAAATATATACCCATTTCAATTATTTATTTTTACCAGTGAAACCAATATAACATCTCAACATTCACAAATATACATTTCTGACATTCAAAAACAAAACAAAAACAAATCAGTGACCAATATAGCCACCTTTCTTTGCAAGGACACTCAAAAGCCTGCCATCCATGGATTCTGTCAGTGTTTTGATCTGTTCACCATCAACATTGCGTGCAGCAGCAACCACAGCCTCCCAGACACTGTTCAGAGAGGTGTACTGTTTTCCCTCCTTGTAAATCTCACATTTGATTATGGACCACAGGTTCTCAATGGGGTTCAGATCAGGTGAACAAGGAGGCCATGTCATTAGATTTTCTTCTTTTATACCCTTTCTTGCCAGCCACGCTGTGGAGTACTTGGACGCGTGTGATGGAGCATTGTCCTGCATGAAAATCATGTTTTTCTTGAAGGATGCAGACTTCTTCCTGTACCACTGCTTGAAGAAGGTGTCTTCCAGAAACTGGCAGTAGGACTGGGAGTTGAGCTTGACTCCATCCTCAACCCGAAAAGGCCCCACAAGCTCATCTTTGATGATACCAGCCCAAACCAGTACTCCACCTCCACCTTGCTGGCGTCTGAGTCGGACTGGAGCTCTCTGCCCTTTACCAATCCAGCCACGGGCCCATCCATCTGGCCCATCAAGACTCACTCTCATTTCATCAGTCCATAAAACCTTAGAAAAATCAGTCTTGAGATATTTCTTGGCCCAGTCTTGACGTTTCAGCTTGTGTGTCTTGTTCAGTGGTGGTCGTCTTTCAGCCTTTCTTACCTTGGCCATGTCTCTGAGTATTGCACACCTTGTGCTTTTGGGCACTCCAGTGATGTTGCAGCTCTGAAATATGGCCAAACTGGTGGCAAGTGGCATCTTGGCAGCTGCACGCTTGACTTTTCTCAGTTCATGGGCAGTTATTTTGCGCCTTGGTTTTTCCACACGCTTCTTGCGACCCTGTTGACTATTTTGAATGAAACGCTTGATTGTTCGATGATCACGCTTCAGAAGCTTTGCAATTTTAAGAGTGCTGCATCCCTCTGCAAGATATCTCACTATTTTTGACTTTTCTGAGCCTGTCAAGTCCTTCTTTTGACCCATTTTGCCAAAGGAAAGGAAGTTGCCTAATAATTATGCACACCTTATATAGGGTTTTGATGTCATTAGACCACACCCCTTCTCATTACAGAGATGCACATCACCTAATATGCTTAATTGGTAGTAGGCTTTCGAGCCTATACAGCTTGGAGTAAGACAACATGCATAAAGAGGATGATGTGGTCAAAATACTCATTTGCCTAATAATTCTGTACAGGGTGTATTTACGCACCAGATCTCAATAGTAGAGACCCGGGCAGCAATAAAAGAGGGCCGCAAGTAGCATAGTGACTTAGTTAACTCTTGGTCTGTCAACAAAACAATTAACAATAGTACAGGTATGAGCATTAAAGTCAGTGTTATTGGATAGCACCAAATTACTACTCCGGGGCACGGTAGTAATCGTGTAAGAATAGGCTCATAACAAGCATTAAACATTATACTTATCCAGCCGTCCCCAGAGTCTTCCATGAGGTCTCCGGAATAGTCCCAGGCATGGCATTTCCCAGTCTATCAGTCGTTCTCATATCTTTCAGAAGACAAGGATTCCATTTGTTCAACCCAGTGGCTGGCTTCCTCCAGGGATTCGAAAAAATATGTCTTTCCTTTAAACATTATCTGCAGCTTTGAGGGGTATAGCATGGAATATTGTATATTTTGTGAGCGTAGTCGCTTTTTAACATCCAGGAACCGTGCTCGCCGTTTCTGTACCTCCGCTGAGAAGTCAGGGAATATGGAGACTCTTTGTCCATCTATAAATAGGTTCTGATGTTCCCTTGCTTTGAGGAGAATGGCATCTCTATGTTGAAAGTGTAGAATACTCATTAGCATTGGTCTAGGAGGACCTCCCGGTGGTGGTGGACGAGACGGCACTCTGTGCGCCCTCTCTATAGCAAAGAGGGGGGAAAGAGAGTCCTTTCCAAATATCTTCCTGAACCAGTCCTCAAAGAAATGGACAGCATTGGATCCTTCGGATTTTTTCGGGACTCCCACTATGCAAAGGTTTTTTCGGCGTGATCTATTTTCAAAGTCCTCTGTTTTATTTATTAGAAGGGTGATATTATGGATTACTTTAGCCAGATCACATTTCATAGGGGGGACCTGGTCTTCCAGGTGGGATACGCATCCCTCTGCTTCAGCAATTCTCTCATTAACTTTCCTGATGTCCTGTCTAATAAGGGACACATTCTCTTGGAGGGACCCAATAGATGTAATTAAGGGTCATCAAGGCTGCACTACATTGGTGCACGGCTGTATAAATTTCCTTGGTGGTAGGATTAGACAGCAGTGGAAGCATGGGGGCAGGGGGCTGTATTTGGGCCCTACATAGTGAATTATATTCGGTAGGGGGCCCCCGTCACTTGCCTTTAGCTCCTCCACGTGGGATCCGCCATCTTGGGAGCAGGAGTCTCCCTCTGCATCATGAGCGGCCGAAGTCACTGCTTGTGCTGCCAGGACTCCGGGCAAACTGTCCTCCGGTATGGGGGTCTCTTTAGAGGGGGGCACATGAGCATACTGTTCCAGGCGTGCCGCTACCTCCGCCGCCTTAAGCGAAGAGGTCGCACCATGTTGCTTCACTGGGGTCGGTCCCGCTGCCTCTTTATCCTTCCTGCCCGAACGAGTCATGGTGGCCAGGGATAGTGGGGAGATCTCCCTCGGTATTGTGATGGTGCTCGGCTGTTTAAATCACTGCAGCCACAGAATAAAGTTGGATTTAAGCAGGCGCTGCCCGGGAGCTCAAGCGCGCACGTCTTCCTACATCGCCGACCGGCCACGCCCCCCACCGTCATCTTCTTCTGACTGTGGATGCTCCAGAGTTTGGGAATAAGGGCTTCTAATGTCCCTCTTCAAGCGGGCTTGGCGAGAGGCTCAAATTAAGGAATGGCGATGAAAACAGCTCCTCGGAACCTTGGAGTGTGGGATCACTTGTTTGCCAAGACTCTCCATGGTGGGTGGAAGGAGTATCAGGGTGAGGATTTTGTTGAACAGACTCTTCGCTACTGAGACTGGACTTTGTGGAAAACAGGGTGGTGCTTAACCGACTGGAAGCATTATCTGCTGCAATCCAACCGACCACCTGGTCGCACTGGTATGACTTCAAGAGTGGTGTCCTGTGCCGCCCTGCAAACTGGGACATGAAGCTAGGTATTGTGGATGAGTTGGTTCTTGTGCTCTGGCAGCAGGAAAAGTTTCACCGGGCCCAGGGCCACGGCTTCTGCGTGTACCATCAGCAGCACGGCCACTTCCCTGTCCCTTATTGCTCCCTTATTGCTCGCCTTGCGCATATTAAATGGTATATATGCTTGCAAGTATGTCACACGTACAGTAGCGCAGGTTTTGTAAGTGTATGCGCAAATAAAGTACACAGAATGTGACAGATATTTTTAGGATGTGCACATGTTAAACAGGAGGTATAGCGCAAGTATTGTCGCTGTCACCACCGCCTAATAAAAAATTACACTGAATGAATGTCACTGATATTTAGGATGCGTATACGTTAAACAGGAGGAATAGCGCAAGTAATGTCTCTGTCACCACCGCCTAATAAAAAATTACACTGAATGAATGTCACTCATATTTAGGATGCGCTAACATTATACTGGATATGTAGCGCAGGTAATCTCGCTGCCACCAGCAGCAAAAAAATGAGACTGAATGTCACTGATATTTTGAATACGCAAACGTTATACAGGAGATGTAGTGCAGGTAATGTAACTGTCTGCAGCGGACACCGTCTACAGAAAAAGTACACTGGATGTCACAGATATTTTTAGGCTGCGCACACGTTAGACAGGAGATGTAGCGCAGATAATGTCGCTGTCTGCAGCGGCCAAACAATTGCAAGCTATTTAGCGCAGGTTGCACTAAAAATATATATTGCTGCCAGATACAACTATAGTCCTTAAAGGGACTTTTGGGTCGCTAACAAGTTTAAGCAATTTAGTGCAGGTTGCACAAAAAATACAGTGGGATGTGAAAATTTGGGCAACCTTGTTAATCGTCATGATTTTCCTGTATAAATCGTTGGTTGTTACGATAAAAAATGTCAGTTAAATATATTATATAGGAAACACACACAGTGATATTTGAGAAGTGAAATTAAGTTTATTGGATTTACAGAAAGTGTGCTATAATTGTTTAAACAAAATTAGGCAGGTGCATACATTTGGGCACCACAAAAAAGAAATGAAATCAATATTTAGTAGATCCTCCTTTTGCTGAAATTACAGCCTCTAAACGCTTCCTGTAGGTTCCAATGAGAGTCTGGATTCTGGTTGAAGGTATTTTGGATTATTCCTCTTTACAAAACAA
Source organism: Bufo bufo (assembly GCF_905171765.1). Lineage (NCBI taxonomy): Eukaryota > Metazoa > Chordata > Amphibia > Anura > Bufonidae > Bufo > Bufo bufo. Next base: position 560,095,695 of record NC_053392.1, on the reverse strand, counting down.
AACATCTTTAGTTCATTCAGGTTTGATGGACTGAAATGGCCATTCCAGAACGTTGTACTTGTTCCTCTGCATAAATGCCTACAGCATACAGCATCTCCTTGTGCAAAGTGCGCCGAATGGTTGAACGATGCACAGTGACTCCATCTGCAGCAAGATGATGTTGTAGGTCTTTGGTGCTGGTCTGTGGGTTGACTCTGACTGTTCTCACCATTCGTCGCTTCTGTCTATCCAAGATTTTTCTTGGTCTGCCACTTCGAGCCTTAACTTGAACTGAGCCTGTGGTCTTCCATTTCCTCAATATGTTCCTAACTGTGGAAACAGACAGCTGAAATCTCTGAGACAGCTTTCTGTATCCTTCCCCTAAACCATGATGGTGAACAATCTTTGTCTTCAGGTCATTTGAGAGTTGTTTTGAGACCCCCATGTTGCTACTCTTCAGAGAAAATTAAAAGAGGAGAGAAACTTACAATTGACCCCCTTAAATACTCTTTCTCATAATTGGATTCACCTGTGTATGTAGGTCAGGGGTCACTGAGCTTACCAAGCCAATTTGAGTTCCAATAATTAGTTCTAAAGGTTTTGGAATCAATAAAATGACAACAGTGCCCAAATTTATGCACCTGCCTAATTTTGTTTAAACAATTATAGCAAACTTTCTGTAAATCCAATAAACTTCATTTCACTTCTCAAATATCACTGTGTGTGTCTCCTATATGATATATTTAACTGACATTTTTTATCGTAACAACCAACGATTTATACAGGAAAATCATGACGATTAACAAGGTTGCCCAAACTTTCGCATCCCACTGTATATATTGCTGCCACACACAATAGTCCTTAAAAGGACTTTTGGGTCTATAACATATATAAAAACTAAAATATTGCTATTTCAATCCCTACACTATCTCTCCCTTCTTCTCTCCAGCTCTCCCTGACTAATACTGAGCCGAACACGTGTCATGGGGTGCTATATAGCACTCGATGACGCATTCCGGCCAGCCAATCACTGTAATGCCAGCAGCCAACATGGCTACGGCATTACAGTGAATGGAAGTACTTACCTGCATGTTTATTGGCTGCGTAGCCTAACACTAGTGCTCTTAGCTGCCATACCCTATAATCTTACATACACTAATGCCAAGTGTTGAATATAACTCCAACTGAACAGAAATCCGTGGCTTGTCTTTCAAGACTCTTAAGGCTCATTTAGCTCAGCGGTACATTTGCCTCAATTTCTATGTAAACTATCCAATTTACAGTGAGCACAAGGATCTGCCAAAATGTCATTTATTTGTAGTTTGTATTTTAAAGTAGTTATGGTACATACCAACCAGTTATGGGAAAAAAATATTGGGTGTATAGGAAATGTGCTGGCTTACATTTGATTCCTATATGGTATACAATCTTCTAACTATGGTATCATATGTAGGTTGTATTTAATGCTGAGCATCTTTTTCCTATGCGTTAGCTGCATTACAGAGAGAAGACATTCATCTGAATAACTTTTTAGGCATATAGGGTATAGTTACACTGTAACATGTGTTGTGTGACATTTTTTTGTAATGATAGTGAATGGTCTCGGACTGTGACACGCGACATGCTGCGGTTGCAAAGCAACAAAATGGGACGAACAAAGGAGGGTGCAGCTCACGCACTAGCACCGCAACCCCATCGAACAGCTTATCAGCAGGGGCTCCGAGAGTTGGACCTCCACCAGTCTGAACATCCTCATCTATCCTTCATCAATTTCATGAAATTTCTCAGAATATCTTTAATGGCCTGTTCTCAACAAACGCCATCAATGTGTGATCAGTAGGGTCCAACCTCTAAGACCCCCACTTTTTAGGCATAACAACCCCATAATAGTCCTGTTCAATGAGGGTTCCCAAGCAAAGCCAAACCTAACGATGAACCATCAATGTACATTCCTCTTTGGAAAATAAAAAAAAGATCATTCCAGTCACATACTATACAAGGTCTGCAAATCCTATGAAAATGCATTTTCCAGCCGCCACACATTATTCTTACCTTGTGCAATACCATTTTTGTCAAACGCTCAAGTCTTGAAAAGTACAGTACTAATTGAACAACAGTAAACTCTGCTGTACTTTTAGCCTTAAAAGCTTTGATAGCAATTTTTTGACATGACACCAAATGATTTCATATAGCAGGTCAATAGCACCTGTGACTCTAAAATGTGTCAAAATTTAGAACTTCTACTATTTTTCAGCATATTAAGTGAAGCTACAGTAAAAGTTTTGTCTCATCAGCACTGAAGCCCTTGTTAGTATGCAGTTGCTATGGACAGGTGTTGCCATAGTGACACTTTAGAATCTCTTGCGAACGGAATGTTGATACTTTTGGGTTTATTTGACAATGTTGCAGTAGTCACAGTAAGATTGCAAAGCTATCCTCCAATGGTATTGGTCATTGCTATTTCAGAAAGAGATTGGATTAATTTTTGGAACATTTTTTACCCTGGTTATGAAAACTTCATGTCATCAATAGGCATGACCAGTGAAAGTATTTAAAGGTATGGAATAGGTTGAATTAAATCGAACAAGTTGGACCCTAGATGAACTAAGATCTTGTCCTTCATTACTCAATCTCCTGGCTCCACTGATCCAGAGAAGTCTGGTGGGAGCCAACCAGCTATATTCTGATATTTTGTGGCTGTGTTGTGAAATTTTTGTCTGTCAAGGGTTTTGCTAGCATGGGGCATTATTTGTATTGTGAGAAATTGGAGTTCTTAAAATTCACAGGCACAAAGGGGTATTCCAGTTATTACAAGTTTTCCCCTATACACAGGGTAGGGGATAACTGTTAGATTGGACCCCCAATAGGACCCCCAAGAATCACAAGAACCTTGTACCAATTGCAACCTCACAAAATGAATGGAGCAGTAGGTTGGGTATGCAAACTGCTGTTCCATTCATCTCTACGGTATTTTCAGGAATAGCTGAGTGTCACAACGGGGAGTAGGGGAAACCAACCATCGCGCAATGCTCTGGCTACCAGGCCGCAATGCAAGGAAAAGGGAGCTGGTCACCTCCTAACGCTTCCTTCAACAGGCCCTAGTCTCCTAACTGTATGAGCCCCCTTCAGTGGTAAGAGGACTCATACCCACGTGCCTAGAGATCTAGGAATCCCTGCATTGCCCTACAGATGATGACAGGGTAGAGAATACCTGTGCATCCACGACACGGATGACAGGCATCTCCAGAGGCCCAGTAGCTGACAGGATGCAAGACTGTGGGTGAAACAGTACGGTAGGTAAGTCACACAGCAACATAACAATGCTATCTACACTTACCTGCCGCAGCCGAGATGGACGGAGGCTCCAGGCTGGGAAACCCACAGTCTTGCCTTTACTTAACCCCTCCGGGAAACGCACGCCCCTTTCGGAGCCATCACACCACCATGTGCACCTCCAAACAGGGACCACACCAAAACTACATACACCAGGTGGGGGAGAGAAAACAGAAACACACCAGAGGGGACAAACTGACCCAGCAAAGGAAACAGAATCACAAATAAGGGTGGCTCACACAGACATAAAACATACAGCCAGGGAGCAAAGCTCCAACACAGGCTGACAAGCAAACTCTGACCTCAGGCAGCAACACACCAACATATAAAGAGGCCAGAGGTCACACCCACCACAGAACATTAACCCTGTGCAAACCAAAAATGGGGAAACACTACAACCCAGGGAAAATGCCTCACATGCAAACACCGTTGCCAACGGCAACCGCACGTGTAGACACAGAGTCACGACTTAACCAAGGGTCGTGACACTGAGTGCTGTACTCGACTGACACCCCCATAGAGGTGAATTCAGCTCCAGGTGTGGCAGTTTGTATGCTCAACCTGCCGCTTCTTTCATTTTGTGGGGCTCTGAGGTGTATGAGTTAACTGTTCTTGTGATTAGTGGGGGTCCCAGCAGTAGGACCCCCACTGATCTAATAGTTATCCCCTATCCTGTGTACAGAAGATAACTTATAACAACTAGAATACTCCTTTATTGGTGGACATATGTACAGTATTTATCAACCTTAGTACTAAATGTTACCATATGTTAGGTTAGAACAACCTGCCAATGCAGTACCACTCTAACCATGGGTCTGCGTCAGGTATTGCAGTTTAGTTCCATTGTGCCAGTACTGAAATTCATTGCCAGCCACTGCATTTAATTTTGAGGTGCCCTTCTTTTTCTGGATCAGACTTAGTCTTGGCATGTATTCAGTATTCTAAAAATTTCAAAAGAAGTGCCACAGCTTTCTCTACTTTGAAAAGCATAGATAACTGGAGAGATGTAATGGCTACATCAGGATAGTAGAATTATTACTGCTGTTAGGGGTCCAAGCTAACGCATGAAAAAAGGGGTTTGTATGTATTTGCCAGTGATCAGATAATGAACCTGGGACCCATGTAATATCTGAATTTTAAGGGACATTAATTTCAGGTAGTTGCAGTTGCACAGGCCCTGTTAAATTTATTATCCAGTGCCAATGGTTCCTACACTGCGTGCAGAATTATTAGGTAAATGAGTATTTTGACCACATCATCCTCTTTATGCATGTTGTCTTACTCCAAGCTGTATAGGCTCGAAAGCCTACTACCAATTAAGCATATTAGGTGATGTGCATCTCTGTAATGAGAAGGGGTGTGGTCTAATGACATCAACACCCTATATTAGGTGTGCATAATTATTAGGCAACTTCCTTTCCTTTGGCAAAATGGGTCAAAAGAAGGACTTGACAGGCTCAGAAAAGTCAAAAATAGTGAGATATCTTGCAGAGGGATGCAGCACTCTTAAAATTGCAAAGCTTCTGAAGCGTGATCATCGAACAATCAAGCGTTTCATTCAAAATAGTCAACAGGGTCGCAAGAAGCGTGTGGAAAAACCAAGGCGCAAAATAACTGCCCATGAACTGAGAAAAGTCAGGCGTGCAGCTGCCAAGATGCCACTTGCCACCAGTTTGGCCATATTTCAGAGCTGCAACATCACTGGAGTGCCCAAAAGCACAAGGTGTGCAATACTCAGAGACATGGCCAAGGTAAGAAAGGCTGAAAGACGACCACTACTGAACAAGACACACAAGCTGAAACGTCAAGACTGGGCCAAGAAATATCTCAAGACTGATTTTTCTAAGGTTTTATGGACTGATGAAATGAGAGTGAGTCTTGATGGGCCAGATGGATGGGCCCGTGGCTGGATTGGTAAAGGGCAGAGAGCTCCAGTCCGACTCAGACGCCAGCAAGGTGGAGGTGGAGTACTGGTTTGGGCTGGTATCATCAAAGATGAGCTTGTGGGGCCTTTTCGGGTTAAGGATGGAGTCAAGCTCAACTCCCAGTCCTACTGCCAGTTTCTGGAAGACATCTTCTTCAAGCAGTGGTACAGGAAGAAGTCTGCATCCTTCAAGAAAAACATGATTTTCATGCAGGACAATGCTCCATCACACGCGTCCAAGTACTCCACAGCGTGGCTGGCAAGAAAGGGTATAAAAGAAGAAAATCTAATGACATGGCCTCCTTGTTCACCTGATCTGAACCCCATTGAGAACCTGTGGTCCATCATCAAATGTGAGATTTACAAGGAGGGAAAACAGTACACCTCTCTGAACAGTGTCTGGGAGGCTGTGGTTGCTGCTGCACGCAATGTTGATGGTGAACAGATCAAAACACTGACAGAATCCATGGATGGCAGGCTTTTGAGTGTCCTTGCAAAGAAAGGTGGCTATATTGGTCACTGATTTGTTTTTGTTTTGTTTTTGAATGTCAGAAATGTATATTTGTGAATGTTGAGATGTTATATTGGTTTTACTGGTAAAAATAAATAATTGAAATGGGTATATATTTGTTTTTTGTTAAGTTGCCTAATAATTATGCACAGTAATAGTCACCTGCACACACAGATATCCCCCTAAAATAGCTAAAACTAAAAACTACTTCCAAAAATATTCAGCTTTGATATTAACCACCTCCGGACCGCCTAACGCAGGATCGCGTTCCGGAGGTGGCAGCCCTGCGCAGTGTCACGCATATATGCGTCATCTCGCGATGGCCGAGATTTCCTGTGAACGCGCGCACACAGGCGCGCGCGCTCACAGGAACGGAAGGTAAGAGAGTTGATCTCCAGCCTGCCAGCGGCGATCGTTCGCTGGCAGGCTGGAGATGTGTTTTTTTTAACCCCTAACAGGTATATTAGACGCTGTTTTGATAACAGCGTCTAATATACCTGCTACCTGGTCCTCTGGTGGTCCCATTTGTTTGGATCGACCACCAGAGGACACAGGTAGCTCAGTAAAGTCCCACCAAGCACCACTACACTACACTACACCCCCCCCCCGTCACTTATTAACCCCTTATTAGCCCCTGATCACCCCTGATCACCCCATATAGACTCCCTGATCACCCCCCTGTCATTGATCACCCCCCTGTCATTGATTACCCCCCTGTAAAGCTCCATTCAGATGTCCGCATGATTTTTACGGATCCACTGATAGATGGATCGGATCCGCAAAACGCATCCGGACGTCTGAATGAAGCCTTACAGGGGCGTGATCAATGACTGTGGTTATCACCCCATATAGACTCCCTGATCACCCCCCCTGTCATTGATTACACCCCTGTCATTGATCAACCCCCTGTAAAGCTCCATTCAGATGTCCGCATGATTTTTACGGATGCACTGATAGATGGATCCGATCCGCAAAACGCATCCGGACGTCTGAATGAAGCCTTACAGGGGCATGATCAATGACTGTGGTGATCACCCCATATAGACTCCCTGATCACCCCCCTGTCATTGATCACCCCCCTGTAAAGCTCCATTCAGATGTCCGCATGATTTTTACGGATGCACTGATAGATGGATCCGATCCGCAAAACGCATCCGGACGTCTGAATGAAGCCTTACAGGGGCATGATCAATGACTGTGGTGATCACCCCATATAGACTCCCTGATCACCCCCCTGTAAAGCTCCATTCAGATGTCCGCATGATTTTTACGGATGCACTGATAGATGGATCCGATCCGCAAAACGCATCCGGACGTCTGAATGAAGCCTTACAGGGGCATGATCAATGACTGTGGTGATCACCCCATATAGACTCCCTGATCACCCCCCTGTCATTGATTACCCCCCTGTAAAGCTCCATTCAGACGTCCGCATGATTTTTACGGATCCACTGATAGATGGATCGGATCCGCAAAACGCATCCGGACGTCTGAATGAAGCCTTACAGGGGCGTGATCAATGACTGTGGTGATCACCCCATATAGACTCCCTGATCAACCCTCCTGTCATTGATCAACCCCCCTGTCATTGATCAACCCCCCTGTCATTGATCAACCCCCCTGTCATTGATCAACCCCCCTGTCATTGATCAACCCCCCTGTCATTGATCAACCCCCCTGTCATTGATCACCCCCCTGTCATTGATCACCCCTCTGTAAGGCTCCATTCAGATATTTTTTTGGCCCAAGTTAGCAGAATTTTTTTTTTTTTTTTCTTACAAAGTCTCATATTCCACTAACTTGTGTCAAAAAATAAAATCTCACATGAACTCACCATACCCCTCACGGAATCCAAATGCGTAAAATTTTTTAGACATTTATATTCCAGACTTCTTCTCACGCTTTAGGGCCCCTAGAATGCCAGGGCAGTATAAATACCCCACATGTGACCCCATTTCGAAAGAAGACACCCCCAGGTATTCCGTGAGGGGCATATTGAGTCCATGAAAGATTGAAATTTTTGTCCCAAGTTAGCGGAACGGGAGACTTTGTGAGAAAAAAATTAAAAATATCAATTTCCGCTAACTTGTGCCAAAAAAAAAAAATTTCTATGAACTCGCCATGCCCCTCATTGAATACCTTGGGGTGTCTTCTTTCCAAAATGGGGTCACATGTGGGGTATTTATACTGCCCTGGCATTCTAGGGGCCCCAAAGCGTGAGAAGAAGTCTGGTATCCAAATGTCTAAAAATGCCCTCCTAAAAGGAATTTGGGCACCTTTGCGCATCTAGGCTGCAAAAAAGTGTCACACATCTGGTATCGCCGTACTCAGGAGAAGTTGGGGAATGTGTTTTGGGGTGTCATTTTACATATACCCATGCTGGGTGAGAGAAATATCTTGGTCAAATGCCAACTTTGTATAAAAAAATGGGAAAAGTTGTCTTTTGCCAAGATATTTCTCTCACCCAGCATGGGTATATGTAAAATGACACCCCAAAACACATTCCCCAACTTCTCCTGAATACGGCGATACCACATGTGTGACACTTTTTTGCAGCCTAGGTGGGCAAAGGGGCCCATATTCCAAAGAGCACCTTTAGGATTTCACAGGTCATTTACCTACTTACCACACATTAGGGCCCCTGGAAAATGCCAGGGCAGTATAACTACCCCACAAGTGACCCCATTTTGGAAAGAAGACACCCCAAGGTATTCCGTGAGGGGCATGGCGAGTTCCTAGAATTTTTTATTTTTTGTCACAAGTTAGTGGAAAATGCTTATTTTTTATTTATTTCTTTTTTCATACAAAGTCTCATATTCCACTAACTTGTGACAAAAAATAAAAAGTTCCATGAACTCACTATGCCCATCAGCGAATACCTTGGGGTCTCTTCTTTCCAAAATGGGGTCACTTGTGGGGTAGTTATACTGCCCTGGCATTCTAGGGGCCCAAATGTGTGGTAAGGAGTTTGAAATCAAATTCTGTAAAAAATGACCTGTGAAATCCGAAAGGTGCTCTTTTGAATATGGGCCCCTTTGCCCACCTAGGCTGCAAAAAAGTGTCACACATCTGGTATCTCCGTAATCGGGAGAAGTTGGGGAATGTGTTTTGGGGTGTCATTTTACATATACCCATGCTGGGTGAGAGAAATATCTTGGCAAAAGACAACTTTTCCCATTTTTTTATACAAAGTTGGCATTTGACCAAGATATTTATCTCACCCAGCATGGGTATATGTAAAAAGACACCCCAAAACACATTCCTCAACTTCTCCTGAATACAGAGATACCAGATGTGTGACACTTTTTTGCAGCCTAGGTGGGCAAAGGGGCCCACATTCCAAAGAGCACCTTTCGGATTTCACAGGTCATTTACCTACTTACCACACATTTGGGCCCCTAGAATGCCAGGGCAGTATAACTACCCCACAAGTGACCCCATTTTGGAAAGAAGAGACCCCAAGGTATTCGCTGATGGGCATAGTGAGTTCATGGAAGTTTTTATTTTTTGTCACAAGTTTGTGGAATATGAGACTTTGTATGAAAAAAAAAATAAAAAAAAAAATCATCATTTTCCACTAACTTGTGACAAAAAATAAAAAATTCTAGGAACTCGCCATGCCCCTCACGGAATACCTTGGGGTGTCTTCTTTCCAAAATGGGGTCACTTGTGGGGTAGTTATACTGCCCTGGTATTCTAGGGGCCCAAATGTGTGGTAAGGAGTTTGAAATCAAATTCAGGAAAAAATGAGGAGTGAAATCCGAAAGGTGCTCTTTGGAATATGGGCCCCTTTGCCCACCTAGGCTGCAAAAAAGTGTCACACATCTGGTATCCCCGTACTCAGGAGAAGTTGAGGAATGTGTTTTGGGGTGTCTTTTTACATATACCCATGCTGGGTGAGATAAATATCTTGGTCAAATGACAACTTTGTATAAAAAAATGGGAAAAGTTGTCTTTTGCCAAGATATTTCTCTCACCCAGCATGGGTATATATAAAATGACACCCCAAAACACATTCCCCACCTTCTCCTGAGTACGGAGATACCAGATGTGTGACACTTTTTTGCAGCCTAGGTGGGCAAAGGGGCCCATATTCCAAAGAGCACCTTTCGGATTTCACTGGTCATTTTTTACAGAATTTGATTTCAAACTCCTTACCACACATTTGGGCCCCTAGAATGCCAGGGCAGTATAACTACCCCACAAGTGACCCCATTTTGGAAAGAAGAGACCCCAAGGTATTCGCTGATGGGCATAGTGAGTTCATAGAACTTTTTATTTTTTGTCACAAGTTAGTGGAATATGAGACTTTGTAAGAAAAAAAAAAAAAAAAAAATCATAATTTTCCGCTAACTTGTGACAAAAAATAAAAAGTTCTATGAACTCACTATGCCCATCAGCGAATACCTTAGGGTGTCTACTTTCAGAAATGGGGTCATTTGTGGGGTGTTTGTACTGTCTGGGCATTGTAGAACCTCAGGAAACATGACAGGTGCTCAGAAAGTCAGAGCTGCTTCAAAAAGCGGAAATTCACATTTTTGTACCATAGTTTGTAAACGCTATAACTTTTACCCAAACCATTTTTTTTTTACCCAAACATTTTTTTTTTATCAAAGACATGTAGAACTATAAATTTAGAGCAAAATTTCTATATGGATGTTGTTTTTTTTTGCAAAATTTTACAACTGAAAGTGAAAAATGTCATTTTTTTGCAAAAAAATCGTTAAATTTCGATTAATAACAAAAAAAGTAAAAATGTCAGCAGCAATGAAATACCACCAAATGAAAGCTCTATTAGTGAGAAGAAAAGGAGGTAAAATTCATTTGGGTGGTAAGTTGCATGACCGAGCAATAAACGGTGAAAGTAGTGTAGGTCAGAAGTGTAAAAAGTGGCCTGGTCTTTCAGGGTGTTTAAGCACTGGGGGCTGAAGTGGTTAATGAGTTTTTTGGGTTCATTGAGAACATGGTTGTTGTTCAATAATAAAATTAATCCTCAAAAATACAACTTGCCTAATAATTCTGCACTCCCTGTAGATCTGGCTACTATGCCCCAATGTGTGGTGGATCTAAAATGTTAGTTGGAGATTTCACAGCTGGCTACTTGGCTGTAGGGGGTGCAGTAATGTCTTCTGGTTGCCCTGCATGCCTATCTGGTCTTGGGTATTTACAGTGTAATTCTATGTTTTTTGCTAACCTTTTAAATACAATTAGAGATTATCAAATGTCATTTAGATTTCATATTGAAATTGAAGCATTACATATAAACATGGATTGCTGGAAACAAATCAGAAAATGACCAATAGCAGCACAATGAATCCTTGTCTATAGGCTTAGGGGGAGAATAGTGCAGAGTATGAAAATAACTAGAAGTCCAATTAACATTCATTTAAAAATTGTCAGAGGCATATTTTCTCAAGATAAATGTGATAAGATAGACATCTTAAGCAACTTATGGTAGCTAATTTGACCTATTGCATTAGAGTATCTCCAACTTCTCTGCCACAAGATAAGGGTGAAAGATTATTTATTTTCTTCTTGCAATGGAAAACATAGTCTATAAAAAAAAAAAACCTCATCTAGCTAATTAAAATGATCACTGACAACCCGGCATATTTTCTATTAGGAAGGCAAAAACTCCAGAGCAATCATTTGAGCAGAGTGAACGGGTAATTAGGCGCACAATTCCTGTTATTGTTAGCAGTGGGCTAACTCAAAAACCTACACATCAGCGCTTAGAGCTGTTATTGTGGAGCTTTGCATTCAATTTATCTAAGGCAGCATTTCAAGCTGTGTTAATGAAGATACAGTATAGCATGGTTGAATTTGTTGCATGCCTGTCCGCTGCACAATTGTCCTTTGTGCTGAGCCGTAGCAGAGCTGAGTTCATCATTGTGCATCTATCTATCTAACTAGCTATCATGAGCAGTTGAATAAATTGTGGTCTTTGGTGTACCGCCATATTGGTTGGTTAGTTGAGATGGGGCCCTAGAAGGGTTTGTCTCATCGGGATAATCTTTGCCCATGTGTCCAATTAAGGCAGGGATGACAAACTCAATGGTGTAATACTTTACTATCCCAGTACTGGCCACTGTAATAGTGGTTTCCTTTGGTGACAACTAGGGACGAGCGAAGCAAGCTTCCAATGAGGCAGTCAGTTATTCCCGAAGTATCGTGAGACTTCAGTGAATAACCTCGGCATCTGATTGTTAAACTGAAAGAAATTTTAAAACTTGGATCCAAATTTGGCTTTGGTTCCGACTGGTACCCCAGAGAGGAATTAGAAAGGTTGTGCTAAATCCAAAAAAATTTCATTTAATTGAGTAAACCTCGCCTAGTCTCCTGCACAGCATAATAGCGTACCTGTCAACTTTTCCTGAGTCTTCACTGAGTCTTCTAGGTTGTGTGTGTAGATGAGCTGCAGCTACAACACAGAAATGGAAACACCTACTACACCCTTCCTTGGGCCAAAAACTCCACCCACTACATCCTTCATCATCCCTTTGCTGTTTCCTCACACAAAGCCGTGATATGATAGGCAGTGGATTTCACCTACCCTGTGTAGGGAGGCACAAGGGACCGTCGTTGACAGAAGGTATGTGTCACCGAGGTTCCTGGCCTCGGTGGAGAAAGAGCCAGTTTTCATTTGTCAGCAGCAGTTGCTGTTTGACACCTTGCTATTTAGTATAGCTGTAATAGCTGATCCGGGATGGCTCTTACTGGAAGTAGTCAAAGTACTGGGTGGGTGACTACTCCCCACGTTTCAGGTCGGGTCTTGACTGGCCTATACAAAAAACCCAGCCAGCAGTGTCAGCTTTGGGAATTACCTCTCTCTCTGACAGAGGAGATCTGGCAATCGCTGGATTGGGATCTGAGCGGTTTGCTAGGCTGAAGGCCTGAGTTTGGGAGGTCTGCTCTGTCCTGAGCAATGCCGATCAGGTGTGAACTAACACCTAGGATAACAGATGACTCTTTTGCTGTATGAACTGTCTAGGTGTGAACGAACACCAAAACTGCAAATGGACTGTCGTACTGTTTTGTTGCCATAAGTGTGAATAAAACACTGAAGTTTTTGAGTTACAAACTGGTCTTTGCCTCTACTGCGTCCGCTTGTCCTGTCTACCAGAGCGAATCCCCACACCTGCTTGTGGATTGAGAATGTCAACTATTCCAAGATCATATGGGTCTGACATCATGACTATTCAGGCGGGGATTCGGACAGAGAGGATCATTCGAGCCCTGATCGTGATGTCAGAGGAAATACAGTCTCCACAGAGGACGTAGTCACGTGACCACTCTCCCAATATCCAGAGGGAGACATAAAAAATAGAGCAAGTACATTAGTAGATTGCAGGGCCTGGCAGGGAAAGCACATGGAAAGGGAAAAATTCATAGAACCCCTTTAGTTAGAATGAGACAGCCCCTTTAAGTGCTGATTCTTAAAAGTTTGGGATGACTCTGCTCTAACACTACTAATCTTAGACAGAAGATGAAAAAAAACTAAAATCTAAGACAGGGACCTCATTTTAATACTTCTCTATGATGCTCTGCATATGCTTCAACACAATTTTCTCTCCATTCTGTGTTGGTGACCTCACATAAGTACTTTACAACAGGAGGGATTAGGTTTTGCAGAGTCAGCACAGGTCATGCATTCTCCAAACTCTGACCCTAAATGAGCTTTCTAGCCCTGTATTTCTCTCCACAGTAATGAGCTCAGCAGCTACACCTGGATTCATCTCCGGATACCGGAAATGTACTGGAGAAGAAGGGAATGGCAGGTGCCACTACCAACCTACCCAACATTCAATAATAATCTAGGCCCATAACACACTTTAAAAAAGTGCTGAAACAACCCAGATTTCCTGGATTCTTTTTACCTCACCAATATGAAAATGTTGGATTAGATATACACCACCTCCAGTACTTTACCAGCCTCAATATTACAATACACACACATTAACTTGGTAATTGGCTCATGAACCTTTATGTGTACTATGCTATTGGCTGGACCATTGTATTAAACATGTTCTTTTACCTTCTGTGTCACTGCTATTGTCTTAAAGATTGCAAGCTCTTGAGAGCAGCGACCTCACTCATCCTGCTTCAGTGTTTAATTAATTCATTATTTTGTAATATCTAATTTTGTTTGTGCATGTACCCTCTTAATTATAAAGTGCTGCTGCTGATTCGAAAGGTGGAGGGGGTGTGAAGTTTGCATTATAAATAATATGTAGATTCATAGTTTCATATTGTAAAAAGATTATTCCCCTTTTTATTTCTGGAATTTCTGGTATTTGAGATAATAATAAAAATAATAGTGGCTTTGCTTGCCCTTTAAGGCTAATACGCTGACAATTGAAACTAAAGAAAGCAGAAGAGATATGAGGAGCATACATGTTTTCTAACAGAGATTGCAGTAGCGCACCAAGTACTGTTGTGATTGCTGTGTCATAATCAGGGATTTATCCACTCAAGCTAAGCTTTTCCTTTGGCTGGTAATTTCATTGAAGCCCTCTTTACAAAACATAGCCTTCTTTTAGACATTGCAGTGGAAAATGAACTGAAGTGCTTGTAATAAATTGTACTTGTAAAGTGATTGTAAAAAATGTACTGAAAGTGCTTGTAATAAATTGTGGCCAGGCATTATCAGTTTTCATTGGCTGTAAGTAAACCCCATATATACTGGAGCGGTCCTTAACAAGATCTGCAATGGAAAACCAAGGCTCGCCAGCTATATTTTCTATAACCATCATTTATATGCACTGTTACCAGTATGGCTTGAAATAGAAAAATAGAAACTCTTGTTATTAACAGTATTATTATTGATGTCTTATATATATATTTTTTACACTGGTTAAAACCAGATAAAACCCACATAAATAGGTACTGACATCCAAAACCCACAAGCAGGCGCACAACCAAGGTTACATATAGATATAAATCGACAACATAAGTAAAGGGATACAAAGGGAAAAAACAAAATTAGGGATGAGCGAGCCGAATCCAACGAAGTGGATTTCGATCCCAATTTCAGGATAAATTTGATTAGCCGCAAAGCCAAATTTCCTCATGCTGCGTAGTAGCAAATCGATTTAACCTGAAATAGCTTAATAACAACAAAAAACTCATACTTACCTCTTCCATTTGTTAGCAACGGGCCAGCCGCCATCTTGATTGAAGATCTTGGCTGAAATCCAATGATGACGGCGTCATCCCTGGCCATGCAAAATTTTGCGCAAGATCTTTAAGTAAGATGGCTACGGCCAGCCCATCGCGAGCAGATGGAGGCGGTAAGTATAATTTAACTTTTTTTAATGTTAATTTTACACTCAGATGCCGCGATCATGTATGAATGTGGCATCTGAGCGGTAAAATGATAGTGCCGCTCCCTGTCATTGCACCCGCTACTTACAATAAAATGTGTTTCATGATGAAAGCTAATTTTGTTGTCAAATTTAGCGAAGCTACCGAATCGGATTTTACAAAACTTCGCTCATCTCTAAACACAATCATACCACAATGTACCCTGAAATCTCATTCCGTATATATAAAATAAACAGACCCAGCTGAATGCTATCTCCACAATGGGGTGTATTATGGAGGTGCCAGTTAGTCGGGTCTGTATACTTTATACATATGGAATGAGATTTGGGGGCACACCACATTGTGGTATGATTGTGTTTTTGTCACTTTGTATCCCTTTACTTATGTTGTCGATTTATATCTATATGAAACCGTGGTTGTGCCCCTCTTTGTGGTTTTGGATGTCAGTAACTTTTTATGTGGGTTTTATCTGGCTTTATATGTTTTTCAGTAAAGATATAATCTTGTACTTCTGCAGTTTGCTAAACTTTGATGTTTGCTTTCAAGCCCTATTTGATAGGTGTACTACCCTAATTATTTGTAGCCAATATCCCGTTCCTGCCGATGCCTGCCTAGCTGCTGCCAGAAGAGCTTCGATACTAGTTCAGCGGAGTCCTGCTTTAAAAGAACTGAATGTCATTGTAATTCTAGGCTGATTAGTTGTGCTATTGTGTTACTTAGCAACCGCACACCTTGAAATATTCAATGCCGCAGAAAACATCAGTGAAGTCATTAGCTTTCATTTAGCAAAGATGTTCTATGTCATACGAAATAGAGAGTAACTTAGCAGCGCGTAGCTACAGGATATGTGGGGCTATTGAATAAATCTGCACACACACACACACAAAAATAAAATAATATCGAGCAGAATTTATGGAAATGTATTCTACTAAATCAATAAATCAAAGAATGATCCTGCTTGATATGTTAAATGCCTGAGCACAAAGCTGATTGTATTGCAAATTTTTCAGCATTTCAAAATAATATGATGGAAGGAAAAAATAATTTCCTACCAGCGTGTGTATGTGCAGCAAACATATCACGTCTGAGGCATTAAATGTTATGTTCCAAGGAAAGAAATCCTTGTGAATTTTTAATCATGTGTAAATGCGAAAAATCTGATTCACACTGCAGTATGAATATATGATATTATTATTATTATTATTATTATTATTATTATTATTATTATTATTATTGTTACAGAATTATTGTTTCCCCACATACAGGACACTATAAGCATAGATTTAAAGAGGTTGTCCAGGGGGATTTTTATGAAGGGACATAATTGGTTAAAAAAAAAATTATAATCATTACTCACCAATCTGCTGCTTTTGCTGTTCGGATGCTGTTCCATGCAGCTCTCAAATTTCTGGTCCCAGATCAATACAAAGAAAATGGAAATTCTGGACTTTGCCGATGATTAACTGAGTGGCCATTTCCAGCCATTTTCTGTGTGTTGAGCTGCCACCAGGAAGTTGATAGCAGCTGGAACCTGAGCAGCATCGAAACCTCAGGGTGGAAGATCAAAAATCCAGCAGTGGTAGGTATGTAACATTTATATATATTTTTTTCAATCTATTCTTGCCCCTTAACAAAATGGCCTCCTTCTCCCCAGACAACCGTTTTTAAAATTGAACATGCTGGCCTCCTGCTTTGACTGATAGAGAGAGTCTAGGAGCTTACTACATTTTGTCACCCTTTGAACTTCCATGCCCCTTTCAATGGTGGCTACTGTTTGACCAGCATTTTCTGGTTTCAAATATTTACCTTTACAGGGAAATATTTGCTTTACACCAGAAAAAAAAAAAACAAAGCTCTAACCACTATGAAAATATATTATGAAATGAATCAATACATATTTTTGGACTTAAAAATTACACAATACTAAAAAAAGAAATGCATTTAGGAGTAGACAAATTCAAGGAAATCAGCCCAAAATAAAATGCTAAAACAGATCTTAATATCATAACTGATTCTGATCATGACAGAATAAATAAATAAATCTGAATTATTAGATGCCAAGTTAATAAGATTTCTCAGTAGCAGTAATAATACAGATTTAAGAAAATTAATCCACCTGGCTCGCCAATTGACATTTCTAAATACATAATGGACCAGCTGAATGTGTATAAATGGTGTAATGGTATTCAAATCATAAACTCTAAGGGAGTTAAATTATTCTATGTATATTAATGACAGAATATAAATAATTTTACTAGTACGTGCACATCAGGTTGACCAGTTTATTCATATGTAACAAAAATGTAAAAAAAAATTAAAGGGTACTTGCACCTTGGACACATCAGAACTAGTAATGATCGAGCATGCTCGGCCGAACACCTGTACTCGGCCGAGTACCGCATGTGCTACAGCGCCATGCCCAAGTCTCGTCCCCGCACATTTCTTGGCTGGGTAGCAGCCAATAAACGTGCAGGTAAGTACTGCCCTCACTGTAATGCCAGTAGCCATGTTGGATACTGGGATTACAGTGATTGGCTGGCCGGAACACGTCATCGGGTGATATATAGCACCCGATGACGCATGTTCGGCTCATTTGTAGTCAGGGAGAGCTGAGCATAGGAAGGAACAGAGAGTGTAGGGAGTGTAATTAAATTTTTTTTGGTACCAAAACGTTTCAGAGACCCAAAGTCCTTGTTTTGACAGCAGCAATTTATGTTTGTAGCGCAACCTGCGATAAAATGCTCAGTGTTAGCGAGAGCTGTGCATAGGAAGGGACAGACGTGTAGGGAGTGTAATAGGAAGATTGATATGCAAAAAACTTTTCAGAGACCCAAAAGTCCTTTTAAGGACTATTGTGTGTCACAGCAGCAATATATATTTTTAGCGCATCCTGCGCTAAATACCGTGTAATAGGCCTCTGCGTACAGTTAAATTATTTGCGCCACATCTCCTGTGTAAAGTGTGCGCATCCCTAAATTATCAGTGACATCCAGTGTACTTTTTCCGTAGGTGGTGTCCGCTGCGGACAGTTTAATTATCTGCACCATATCTCCTGTTTAAAGTGTGCGCATCCCTAAAATATCAGTGACATCCAGTGCACTTTTTCCATAGACAGTGTCTGCTGTGGACAGTTAAATTATCTGAGCCACATCTCCTGTTTAAAGTGTGCACATCCCTAAAATATCAGTGACATCCAGTGTACTTTTTCCGTAGATGGTGTCCACTGCTGACAGTTAAATTATCTGCGCCACATCTCCTGTTTAAAATGTGCGCATCCCAAAAATATCAGTGACAAACAGTGCACTTTTTCCATAGATGATGTCCGCTGCAGACAGTTAAATTATCCATGCCACATGTCCTGTTTAAAAAGTGAGCATCCCAAAAATATCAGTGACATCCGGTACCCTTTTTGTAGACAGTGTCTGCTGCAGACAGTTAAATTATCCACGCCACATCTCCTGTTTAAAGTGTGCGCATCCCTAAAATATTAGTGACATACAGTGAATTTTTTCCGTAGACGGTGTCCGCTGCGGACAGTTAAACTATCCGTGCCCTATCTCCTGTTTAAAGTGTGCACATCCCTAAAATATCAGTGACATCCAGTGTAACTTTTTCCGTAGACACTGCAAACAGTGACATTACCTGTGGTACCTGTCCTGTATAACGTTTCCTAATCACAAATATCTTTGTAAATTTTTTTGCGCATACATATCCAAATCCTATGCTACTGTACATGTGACATATTTTCAAGCATATATCACATTTAAAATGAAGAAGGCGAGCAGTAAGGGACGGGGAAGTGGCCGTGATCCTGATGGTGCACGCAGAGGCTGTGGCCATGGGCGCGGAGAAACTGTGCCTGCTGCCAGAGCACAAGAAAAACAATCATCCACGATACCTAGCTTCATGTCCCAAATTGCAGGGCGGAGCAGGACACCACTCCTGAAGTCAAACCAGTGCGACCAGGTGGTCGGCTGGATTGCAGCAGATAATGCTTCCAGTCGGTTGAGCACCACCCTGTCTTCCACCAAGTCCAGTCTCAGTAGCCAGGAGTCTGGTCAACACAATCCTCATCCTGATCCTCCATACTCCCACCATGTACAGTCTGGCCAAACAAGTGATCCCACACTCAGATATTCCGAGGACCTCTTTTCATCGCCATTACTTGATTTGGCTCTCTTGACAAGCACGCTTGAAGAGGGACATGAGATCTTGTGCCCTGATTCCCAACCTCTTGAGCATCCACAGTCCCAAAATCATGACGGTGGGGAATGGCAATTAGTGTTTAATGAGGTGGATGATGATGAGACACAGATGCCAATTAGAGATGTCGCGATCATAAAATTTTCCGTTCGCAAATGGCGAACGCGAATTTCCGCGAATGTTCGCAAACGGGCGAACCGGGTGAACAGCCATAGACTTCAATAGACAGGCGAATTTTAAGACCCACAGGGACTCTTTCTGGCCACAATAGTGATGGAAAAGTTGTTTCAAGGGGACTAACACCTGGACTGTGGCATGCCGGAGGGGGATCCATGGCAAAACTCCCATGGAAAATTCCGTAGTTGATGCAGAGTGGGGTAAGTTGTAATCGCAATGCGATTAATACAGGTTATATTAATCGCATCGCGAATTCAACTTAGAGCTAGGTTCCTAATGGTTGTATTGCTAGAATTGACGAATATAACGAATATAGCACTATATTCTCAATCTTCGTTATATTCTAGCAATACAACCATTAGGAACCCAGCTCTAAGTTGAATTCGCAATGCGATTAATATAACCTGTATTAATTGCATTGCGATTACAACTTAGTCAAATTTGTGACACTGCAGTTTCAGAAGGAATCTAAGATGGATGCTGTCCTTGCTTTTTGATAGGAGGTGGGAGGGTCTGGGAGGGAGGGTATGCTGATTGGCTGGAATGTGTCTGCTGACTGTGAGGTCCAGGGTCAAAATTTGCTCAATTATGATGTATAAAGGGCGGACCGAACATTGCATATGTTCGCCCGCCGCGGCGAACGCGAACAAGCTATGTTCGCCGGGAACTGTTCGCTGGCGAATAGTTCGGAACATCTCTAATGCCAATGAGTCAACCGCAATTACTGTCTCAAGAGGTTGATGAAGAGGATGAGACACTTGGCAATCAATGAGGTTGTGGTTAGGTTAACAAATGAGGAGGATGATCAGAGTGAGGAAGTGGAAGAGGAGGTGGTGGAAGATGAAGTCACTGACCCAACCTGGGAAGGTAGAAAGCCGAGCGAGGACAGCAGTATAGAGCGGAAGGGATCTGCAGCACCGCAACAGGCTGGAAGAGGCAGTGGGGTGGCAAAAGGGAGAAGGCTGGCCACACCAAACAGGCCCGCAACTGTTCCACGGAGCACCACCTTGTGGAAATCTCCCTTGCCAAGGGGTAGATGTTCCGCAGTATGGCGCTTTTTTGAGGAAAGTGCGGACGACAAAAGAATAGTAGTTTGAAACCTATGCCATACGAAAATGAGCTGGGGCGTGAACACTAACACTCTCAACACCATCAGTATGATCCACCACATGGCATCCAAGCACCGTAATAAGTGGGAAGAACGCCTGGGTCCACAATCTGTGTCTGCCTGTGTCTATACCAGAAGATCCTTGTTGAGAACTTGCTCCAAAAATTTCCATCTGACAATGCTGGCGGCAGAGTCCGTAGTTCCTTGGCCAAACGAGGAGGGGAGACAAGGGGAACACACAGCAGTTCCAACAGAGGCAGGGCAACACTCTCCACAGCCTGGGACAATTTCATGACACATCACCAGCACCCTCATCCTGATGAGCGGCCTAGTGTCACAAGGAGAGAAACATTTTGGAAGATAGTGAAGGAATACATAGCAGACCGTGTCATCGTCCTCAATGATCGCTCAGTGCCTTACAACTACTGGGTGTCCAAGCTCTATGCCTTGGAGGTGCTGGCCTGCCCTGCCACCAGCGTTTTGTCTGAGCGGTTATTTAGTGCTGCTGGTGGAATTAAAACAGATAACTGAAAATGCTGACAGGTTGACTCTGACTGGATTGACCATGACTTCTCGACTCCACCAGAGTAAAGCTAATGAACATAAATGCACTTTAAATGTGTTGTTTGTAATGTACTGAATACACTATATTCCCATGCACCCCTTCCACCACAAACAAGGTATATGGTTGAATCTTCCTTTTCTCATCCTCCTTCTCTTCTTCCATCATATCAACATTATTCGTCGCATATAATGCCCTTGCATATAATATTTTACAGGGTCAGCTCAGCTGCAGGCCCTCGCATATAATTTTATAAAGGGTCAGCTCACCAGCAGGCCCTTGCATATAATTTTTTAGGGGGTCAGCTCACCAGCAGGCCCTCAACATATAATGTTTTACAGGATCAGCTCACCAGCAGGCCTTCACCTACAATTTTTTACAGGGTCAGCTAGCCTGAAGGCCCTCGCATATAATGTTTTACAGGGTCAGCTCACCAGCAGGCCTTCACCTACAATGTTTTACAGGGTCAGCTCACCAGCAGGCCCTCGCATATAATGTTTTACAGGGTCAGCTCACCAGCAGGCCCTCGCATATAATTTTTTAGAAGGTCAGCTCACCAGTAGGCCCCAACATATAATATTTTATAGGGTTAGCTCAGAAGCAGGCCCTCACATATAATGTTTTACAGGGTCAGCTCAACAGCAGGCCCTCGCATATAATTTTTTATAGTGTCAGCTCACCAGCAGGCCCTCGCATATAATGTTTTACAGGGTCAGCTCAACAGCAGGCCCTCACATTTAATTTTTTAGAGGGTCAGCTCACCAGCAGGCCCTCGCATATATTTTTTTAGAGGGTCAGCTCACCAGCAGGCCCTCGCATATAATGTTTTACAGGGTCAGCTCACCAGCAGGCCTTCACCTACAATCTTTTACAGGGTCAGCTTACCTGAAGGCCCTCGCATATAATGTTTTAGAGGGTCAGCTCATCTGCAGGCCCTCACCTACAACCTTTTAGAGGGTCAGCTCACCAGCAGGCCCACACCTCAAATATTTTACAGGGTCAGCTCACCAGCAGGCCCGCACCTAAAATCTTTTACAGGGTCAGCTCACCAGCAGGGCCACACCTCAAATCTTTTACAGGGTCAGCTCACCAGCAGGCCCACACCTCAAATCTTTTAGAGGGTCAGCTCCTCTGAAGGCCCTCGCATATAATGTTTTAGATGGTCAGCTCACCTGCAGGTCCTCACCTACAACCTTTTAGAGGGTCAGCTCACCAGCAGGCCAGCACCAAAAATCTTTTACAGGGTCAGCTCACCAACAGGTTCGCACCTAAAATCTTTTACAGAGTCAGCTCACCTGCAGGCTCTCGCATATAATTTTTTACAGGGTCAGCTCACCAGCAGGCCCTCGCATATAGTTTTTTACAGGGTCAGCTCACCAGCAGGCCCGCACATATATTTTTTTAAAGGGTCAGCTCACTAGCAGGCCTTCACCTACAATCTTTTACAGGGTCAGCTCACCAGCACGCCCGCACCTAAAATCTTTCACAGGGTCAGATAACCTGCAGGCCTGCACCTAAAATATTTTACAGGGTCAGATCACCTGCAGGCCCTCACCTAATTATACTTAATAGGTAATTTGTGCGCATGCTGCCTTGCTTGGATATGGTAGCTGTAGCTCAGGCTCCCTCTCCGGAATCGAACCCTGTTACTTATAGTCACCATGGTTTACGCTGACAATAACATAGAAAGACGATAGGCCAGACATACGAATGTATCGTCGCCGTCACGGGGACATGCGATCGCCCCCAGGTTATCTAGAGTCACCAAAGTGGCAGCAGGCCCTCACCCATAATGTTTTAGATGGTCAGATCAGCAGGTCCTTGCTCCAAATGTTTTTGAGGGTCACCAGCAGGCCATCAGTCATAATTTTTCAAGGCTATGTATGATGCCCTCCTTTATATGTAACAAAGGGTGTATTGTAGTGCCAGTTCCTTGTACTTTTTGGCAGCCCTTTCACTTAGTGCATAGGCTTTATGAGTGTAGGAGTCCCACTACATGAAAAATTGTACCACAATGTGAATGAGGCCCTTCTTTATGTAATATACAGGTTGTATCGGAGTGCCTCTTCCTTGTAATTTTTGGCAGCACTTGCACTTTATATACAAATTGAATTTGAATCCTGCCTTTCTCCCCGACAACTCAAAATCGGAACCATGGTGAGCGAAAACGGGAAGAACATTGTGTCTGCGCTGTGTCAAGGAGGGCTGAGTCATGTGCCCTGCATGGCACATGTGTTCATAATGGTTGTAAATTGGTTCCTGAAGTCTTCCACCGATCTGCAAGACATCCTAAAAATGGCCAGGAAACTTGGCATGCACTTCAGCCACTCATACACCGCAAAGCACACCCTCCTTGAGCTGCAGCCTGCAGAACAGCATCCCCAAACATAGGCTGATATGCATAGTTTCCACCGGTTGGAATTCCACCCTTCATATGTTGCACCGATGAACAGAGAAAGGTCATAAGCGATTTCATGATGATCCAAGCGGACAGGAGTACTCCCCTGAGTAAATTCGATGTCAGCCAGTGGCAGCTCATGCATTACGCCTGCCATTTGCTCAGGTCTTTTGAGAAGGCCACGTTATTTGTCGTTTTCCAGGACTAAGGGATGAACAATGTCATTCCACTGCTTCATGACCTGGAAAAGATGATGGTAAATCTGGCTGGTCAGGGGACGGTGGGGGCTGAACTGGAGGAGGAGGACATTGGAGCACAAGCAATTTGTAGAAAAATGGGTGGTTTTTATACACAGGTGACTGGAAAGTAGGAGCAGCCATAGGAGCTACAGTGTGCTGAGGAAAACGAAGCAACGGACCAAGACACACCGTGGCAGTATGCAGTGGAGATGGAGGCAGGGAGTCCCTCAGAATCACTTGCACAAGGCTCGATTCATGCTCACTTGCTTGCGTAGTGACAGCCGAATTGTCAGCATTCAGCAGAGGGAAGACTTCTGGCTCTCCACCTTGTTGGACCCTCGCTACCAGTCCAAAATGGGGGCCTTTTTACACCCGCTGAGAGGGAGGACAAACTGAACTACTATAGAGACATCCTGTGTAGCCAGTTGGCCGCTGCCTATCTATGCCATTGTCCATCCTCTCGCAGGTCTGACCAGGGGGCCCTCTGTGCTCACGTTCCTCTGCCATGGCTACTGTGACAGGGTGGTGGAGTAGAAGCAGTTCCAGCTCCATCAGCAGCAACTTGAGTCTAGAGTCGCTGATGAGCAGCTTTCTTCACGTTCCTAGTGAAGAAACTACTCACCAGCAGCATCAGCAGCTAGACCTGGAGCAGGACCTGAACCAACAGGTGGTGGCACACTTGGACAGGACCCTGCCACCCCACATTGAAGATCCGCTGGACTACTGGGCAGCCAAATTGGATTTGTGGCCGCAACTGGCAGAGTTTGTCCTGGAAAAGCTGTTCTGCCCGGCCAGTAGTATGGCATCAGAGTGGATTTTTGTGCAGTGGGGGCCATAGTTACCCCAAGAAGAACTCCCCTGTCCACACAAAATGTGGAGAGACTGACCAAGATTAATCAGGCATGGATCAGCCAGGATTTCCACCCACCAATGCCTGATGCATCAGACTAAATCATCCATGGTGCCACACCAACACTTTAACAAAAGAGACCGGTTTCTTCTGGCTACCTGCCTCAGCTACTACTCTGATGCTGCCACCCACTTGATGCCACACATCTGATGCCAAGTGCTCCTTCTTTCACCCACCATCTTCAGCTCTGTACTGGTATTGCAACCCACCTCCCCACTCTGTCAACGGGTCACTTTGTGGTCTCCTGATGCTGCTGCCACCTCACCAATCAGGTCTCCTGATGCTTCTGCTGCCACCTCCACTCTGTCATTGTGCCACCCTGTGGCCTCCTCCTGATGCTGCTGCCGCCACCTCCACACTCTGTCATTGTGCCACTCTGTGGCCTCCTGATGCTGCTGCTGTGACCTACAAACTGTCATTGTGCAACCCTGTGGCCTCCTACTGATGCTGCTGCTGCCTCCACCTCCACACTCTGTTATTGTGAAACTCTGTGGCCTCCTGATGCTGCTTCCACCTCCACACTGTCAGTGTGCAACTATGTGGCCTCCTCCTGATGCTGCTGCCGCCACCTCCACACTCTGTCATTGTGCTACTCTGTGGCCTCCTCCTGATGCTACTGCCACCTCCATATTTTGTCATTGGACCACTTTGTGGTCTTCTAATGCTGCTTCCACCTCGCCGCTATGTTATAGGGCCACTCTGTGGACTTTTCATGCTGTTCCCATCCTCCCCACTTCATGAATGGGCCACTATTTTGCCTTTCGGCCTGGCTGACATCATCATTTATTTTACCATTACTCTGATCTGTCAGAAGGAAAGAAAAATGAGACGCACAACGGATCCTGTCAATGCAACAGAAGTAAGGCCTGCATGACATGGTCCCTATTTTTTTATCAGAATTGGCTTATGATTTGGTAGCCAAAAGCAGGAGCAGGTACAAAACACATAAGACATGCAAATATTCCATTCACGTGTCATCTCTGTTTTGGATTCACTACTGTTATTTTTGGCTTTAGCAATACTGATGGATTACTGACCAAATGCTGAACAAGTGAAGGCGATGTTCCACAGACAGGATTAGTTTTTTGGGGGGCTATTGTTCTGACGAATCAGTGGAAGGGCAAAATAATTAGCGACGTCAACACAAACTTACTGCTGACACCCTCTCCACTCTATCGGGGGGGCTCTACTTGTATAAGCATTAAATAGAACAGGTTCTGTAGAAATCTATATGGAATCGGTGAATTGGTGTAAAAGGAGTGCGCTCTTTCACGCTATAGTAGAATCTTGGGCCTCTGCACAGTTCTCTATACCTGGCGCTAACATTGATCTGTAGGGCTGAGTTCATTCTTGAGTTATTTAGTCAGTTTTGGCCCCGTAACTGCCCAAATAAGTGAAGTTCGCAGTGATTCTAAGGCTGCGTTCACACGGGCGAGATTTCCACGCGGGTGCAATGCGGTAGGTGAACGTATTGTACCCGCAATGAATCCCGACCCATTCATTTCTATGGGGCTGTTCACATGAGCGGTGATTTTCACGCATCACTTATGCGTTGTGTGAAAATAGCAGCATGCTCTATATTCTGCGTTTTTCACGCAACGCAGGCCCCATAGAAGTTAATGGGGATGCGTGAAAATCGCAAGCATCCGCAAGCAAGTGCGGATGCGGTGCGATTTTCGCGCACGGTTGCTAGAAGACAATCGGGATGGAGACCCGATCATAATTTTTTTCCCTTAATAGCATTCTGAATACAGGATGCATAGTAAAATAGCGCTGGAGGGGTTAAAAAATAAATAAAAAATAATTTAACTCACCTTAATCCACTTGATCGCGATGCCAGCATCTCCTTCTGTCTCCTTTGCTGAACAGGACCTGTGGTGAGAATTCATTACAGGTAAAGGACCTGTGGTGACGTCACTCCGGTCATCACATGATCCATCACATGATCTTTTACCATGGTGATGATCATGTGATGGATCATGTGATGACGGGAGTGACGTCACCACAGGTCCTGTTCCTGTAATGAATGCTCACCACAGGTTCTGTTCAACAAAGGAGACAGACAAGAAGTCGGACTGCGCGATCAACTGGACTAAGGTGAGTTAAATTATTTTTAATGTTTTTTAACCCCTCCAGCGCTATTTTACTATGCATTCTGTATTCAGAATGCTATTATTTTATTAAATAATACAATCTACAGAACACCGATCCCAAGCCGAACTTCTGTGAAGAAGTTCGGGTTTGGGTACCAAACATGCGTGATTTTTCTCACGCGAGTGCAAAACGCATTACAATGTTTTGCACTCGCGGGGAAAAATCGCGGGTGTTCCCGTAACGCACCCGCACATTTTCCCACAACGCCCGTGTGAACTCAGCCCAAGAGTGACGCCTGTCATCTGCGTGTCATAATGACTCACAGTATTGTTTCACTACCACAGCAGACTCCCTATGCGTGTTACTGCAAGGCACAGTGTTCTACACCACTATAAAGGCTCTCTGCAGCCAGGAAATAGCCGTTTTTTAACGCAATTCTCCACAAATAAATTTGGATCGATAAAAAAAAAAAAATTTAAATTCAGCGAACCGGCCGAATGAAATTTTTGAGAAATTTCGCTCATCTCTACACATGACCCTCCATCAGCAGCCATTTTATGGACAGAACCTCTGTGTGGACAGCATAAAATACTCTACCAGTAAGGGAGAATGCCTTATGAAATATAGAAAATTATGCAGAATATCAACAAAGAATATACAAACCGGATTCCAAAAAAGTTGGGACACTAAACAAATTGTGAATAAAAACTGAATGCAATGATGTGGAGATGGCAAATGTCAATATTTTATTTGTAATAGAACGTAGATGCAGATCAAATGTTTAATCCGAGTAAATGTATCATTTTAAAGGAAAAATATGTTGATTCCAATTTTCACGGTGTCAACAAATCCCAAAAAAGTTGAGACAAGTAGCAATAAGACCAATTGGCAACATGATTGGGTATAAAAAGAGTTTCTCAGAGTGGCAGTGTCTCTGAGAAGCCAAGATGGGTAGAGGATCACCAATTCCCACAATGTTGCGCAGAAAGATAGTGGAGCAATATCAGAAAGGTGTTACCCAGCGAAAAATTGCAAAGACTTTGCATCTATCATCATCAACTGTGCATAACATCATCCGAAGATTCAGAGAATCTGGAACAATCTCTGTGCGTAAGGGTCAAGGCCATAAAAACCATACTGGATGCCCGTGATCTCCGGGCCCTTAAACGACACTGCCCCACAAACAGGAATGCTACTGTAAAGGAAATCACAGAATGGGCTCAGGAATACTTCCAGAAACCATTGTCAGTGAACACAATCCACCGTGCCATCCGCCGTTGCCAGCTGAAACTCTACAGTGCAAAGAAGAAGCCATTTCTAAGCAAGATCCACAAGCTCAGGCGTTTTCACTGGGCCAGGGATCATTTAAAATGGAGTGTGGCAAAATGGAAGACTGTTCTGTGGTCAGACGAGTCACGATTCGAAGTTCTTTTTGGAAATCTGGGACGCCATGTCATCCAGACCAAAGAGGACAAGGACAACCCAAGTTGTTATCAACACTCAGTTCAGAAGCCTGCATCTCTGATGGTATGGGGTTGCATGAGTGCGTATGGCATGGGCAGCTTGCATGTCTGGAAAGGCACCATCAATGCAGAAAAATATATTCAGGTTCTAGAACAACATATGCTCCCATCCAGACGTCATCTCTTTCAGGGAAGACCCTGCATTTTTCAACAAGATTATGCCAGACCACATTCTGCATCAATCACAACATCATGGCTGCGTAGGAGAAGGATCCGGGTACTGAAATGGCCAGTCTGCAGTCCAGATCTTTCACCTATAGAGAACATTTGGCGCATCATAAAGAGGAAGGTGCAACAAAGAAGGCCCAAGACGATTGAACAGTTAGAGGCCTGTATTAGACAAGAATGGGAGAGCATTCCTATTTCTAAACTTGAGAAACTGGTCTCCTCGGTCCCCAGACGTCTGTTGAGTGTTGTAAGAAGAAGGGGAGATGCCCCACAGTGGTGAAAATGGCCTTGTCCCAACTTTTTGGGGATTTGTTGACACCATGAAATTCTGATTCAACATATTTTTCCCTTAAAATGGTACATTTTCTCAGTTTAAACTTTTGTTCTGTGATTTATGTTCTATTCTGAATAAAATATTAGAAGTTGGCACCTCCACATCATTGCATTCAGTTTTTATTCACGATTTGTATAGTGTCCCAACTTTTTTGGAATCCGGTTTGTATTAGTAAGTGCCATATAGTCATCTTACAAGGACATTTATCAACAGCAACGAGAAACTGTCCAGCCCCTTTAAGCTTGTCTCTATGGAGTGAGATCTGGGTCAATTTGAAGGTGAATTTTAGTTATGAAAACATTTTAGGATTGTAACAAAATAGCATTCATATGTGTTACTGACTGATTGTCACTGGTTTGACTTTAAGCTAGTCCTGTGTGCATTATTCTGGAAGTTCCCTGTTTTTCACAGTTTAATCCCTATACAGGGACCTGGACTTCATTGCAGGGGAACGACCTGGCCACTACCTTGTGAAACAGTTTCAGTGTGGCTGGCAGCTGAAACACGAGGACACCGGTATGAAGCACTGAGGGGTCAGGCATAACCATAGTCAAAAAACAGGCAGGGGTCAGGGCAAGCAGAGGGTCAGAGTTGGTAAGTGGGCAGACGCTGATACACAGGCAAATAATCAGAACAGCACACCTTACATAGGGACAAGCACGCCAGATAACCTATTGCTCATGTACCCTTCTCATAGGGAAGGTGAATTAATAACCCTTAGGGGACCAGTTTTAGGCACACACTGAGGCCAGAGCGAGAAGGGAACTTTAAAGCAGGAGGAGGCTGTAGCCTGTAGGAAGCCTTGGGACCCCAGTAGCGGTGGCAAGAGGGTGAGTGATGTAGTGCCTGTGTTTGACACTGAAAGCAGGTTGGTGGTGGGCACAGAGCTTTGCCATAACAACATGAATGTGTAGATTGAATAAAATGAGATTGAATGTCTGGATGGGTAACTTTAAAATTTTTAACTTTTTAAATCTACCACTGAATGTTGACGATAATCCTCCACCAAGAAAAAAAATATTAATATGTCCATTATTTTTCGAGCTCTGTACAAGATTTCAGTTGGTTGGAAATTAGTATTTTCCTGCAATAAATATTGTTTTATATGTACATGATGCAAATAATAATAATAATCTTTATAAAGCACCAACATACTGTATTCTGCAACACTTTACAATCATGGGATTATGTACTTCTCCTCTGTCTGTGGCCTATAGCATGGATATAAATGGTTGAAAATGGAAGGACTATAATATCTCACAAATATTTTTGACCATGGTCAGTAAAATCATCAGGTTTCTGGAAGTATTCCTGAGCCCATTCTGTGATTTCCTTTACAGTAGCATTCCTGTTTGTGGGGCAGTGTCGTTTAAGGGCCCGGAGATCACGGGCATCCAGTATGGTTTTTATGGCCTTGACCCTTACGCACAGAGATTGTTCCAGATTCTCTGAATCTTCGGATGATGTTATGCACAGTTTATGATGATAGATGCAAAGTCTTTGCATAGTTCTCATTAGCTCCCTCCTTTTTACTATATTATCACAATAGATTTTTTCCTGGTCACTAGTGGAGAGATTGGACCATGTTCAGTCATTTTGACCATAGAAGAAACATCTTACGTAATACTTGACAAAGTTTTGTATAGTGAGACTAGGGTTGGGCGTGAATATTCGAATCGCGAATATTAATCGCGAATATCGGCACTTCAAGAATTCTCAAATATTTAGAATATAGCGATATATATTCGTAATTTTGAATATTCTAGATTTTCTTTTCATCAGTAATCTCCCATCTTGCTTGTGGGCCAATGAGAAAGCTGCAATATCTTTGTCTGAGATTAGCAGTTGCCTACCCCTTACTATATAAGAACCTCCCCAGCAGCCATTTTCTACAGTTTTTTAAAGTTCTGAGAGAGACAGCAGTGTCATTGCTGTGATCTGTACTTTCCACACTACAGTAGATAGATAGTTAGATAGCTTACTGTATATATATAATACAGATAGTTAGTGGGAGATAGTCAATGTAGGTTATATCCTGATATAGTGTAGCTGTTGCAGTGCAGGGTGTTAGGTAGTGTAATAGGTTCTGCTGTCCATACATACTGTACATGCAGACCTGCTAAAATGTGAAGTTTCAAGTATTGCGCCAAAATAATTGCATCATTAGTGCCTATTAGCGCTATCGCAAATATATTTGAGCACTCTAACTTCATATAAAGCCATTTTTAATGTTCTGCCGTGCCAACCATTTTCTCCAGTCTCAGGAAACTTCTAGCAGCT
The DNA here is from genome assembly GCF_905171765.1 of Bufo bufo. Classification (NCBI taxonomy): domain Eukaryota; kingdom Metazoa; phylum Chordata; class Amphibia; order Anura; family Bufonidae; genus Bufo; species Bufo bufo. The sequence goes on along the minus strand of NC_053392.1, from coordinate 560,064,628 downwards.
TGGAAAATGTAGCAAAAGTGACCCACGCCTGTATTTTGCTCGCAATAAGCGAATATTACATTGCTGATTTTTCTCAATCAAGAAAATAATTTCGAATTCACGAATATATGACAAATATTCGCCCAAATATTCGTGAAATATCGGGTATTCGAATATAGCCCCTGCCGCTCATCACTAAGTGAGACTAATATTCTGTCTCAGAACTTACGTCTAATGAGAACGCCATTGTTTCAACTACTTCAAACGTGACTAATGTATGAGTAAACCACTCCAGCATTGCACTGCATACATCTTCACATCTAATAATTGTCTATTCACATTTCATAAAACTAAACCATGGGCACCAAAGAAGTAAAAATATCAACATTAAGAGTGAATGTGACACATTAAACATTGATATTTTCATCTGTATATATATCTCATTGACCACACAGAGAATCAACTGAGACATATGCACCTCATGGACCATGACCAACACCAGTTCTTATATTCTATATATTATTTTATTAGTGTATAATATGCGAGTCATTCTCAGAGCTGAACATGGAAGTCAATGTGGTGACATCATTTTCAATATTTAAGAGGACCTTCTTGATGTGTTTTTTGTTTTTTTGCCGATACTTGTATTGTCCATAAAGTAACAAATCTGAATCATGCGTTTCTCTGTTATTCCTTAGAAGTTTATGAAGAAGTTGACAATTGGGTGTTACCATTCTCCTTGTCAAAGGGGTGTGTCTCTAGACAATCTAACGCTGTCAGCACTGATCGGACAGCATCAGACTAGGCAAGGAGTCACTTCAACTGGTTGCACCTAGTAGTTTATTTATTCATAAATTTAAGTTAAATTTTTATAAAAACCATGATCTAGAATTGTTGTTTCCTGGAGAATACAAGTATTTACTAAAACTGACGTGTCAGGGAATATGGGTTCTCGTTAAGTCGTGGATTGGAGCTGCATTATTAATGCATCATGTTTATTAGACCAGATATAAATCACTGACAATTAAGCTTTACATGTAAGGGTCAACACGTCTACTTTGAAATTCAAGGTAATATTTGTCCATTGGTGCAGTGAACCGAGAGATAGAACAGTCAATCAAGTCTCCGATCATATGAAGCATGACGATGGCTCATTATGTCTGTCAGTGCAATATTGTTCTGATGCTCAGCCAGTGTAAACAGGATGTTCTTATCCCCAGCCTTCCTGTATTAATCCTTTGGTATAGAAATGGAGAATTACTCTTCTCCTTTTTAGAGAAATAATGATGCAATAAGTTCCAAAAATCCCTAAAAAGCCATATAAAACTCATTGAACCCTTCCACCACATACACACACAAAAATCTACATATTTTCAATAATTAGATTTTGGCTTCAGCTTTGACTGAAGGTATTCGATAGAATATATTTGCATACTGCTTTGCAACATTATTTAAAGAATATCATGTGAAAGGAACTGAGAGGGACATACCATATGTATATCTTTTTGACTATTTTTCCTCATAAACCTTCATGCAATATCAATGTACCATGCCATTAATACTATATACTGTACCCTGCGAACCCTACAGTCCTCACTTTTAAGGGAAATCTAATTGTAATGGTGGAAAGTTGACCTTTAGAAACAAACTATAGACACTTTTGAAACAGGTACAAAGTCAGCTGCAAAAGTGGACGACATTCAGCACTTATGATCCAATTCAATAACTTTATTTCTGACACTTAAAAAATTTTAAAGTTTTCAGATTTAAGTTATTGGATTGCATTCCCGCGAGCTGCATGCTTTCCACTTTAGAAGCTGACTTTGTACCTGGGAGTCAGCCATATTTGTCTGTGCACAGGAAGGGTTTTCACCTCACTATAAGAGCTCATTCAGATGGCCGTGTTTTCGGGTCCATATCTGTAGTACAGGCCCATTTATTTCAATAGGTCGCAAAAGATGCGGACAACACACCATGTATAGTTATGTTCCACGGCCCCACAAATAATATAGAGCATGTCTTATTCTGGACAAGAATAGGCATTTCTATATAGCGTCAGCCCTGTGCGTTCCGCACAATGTGGAACACACACGGCCAGTATCCGTGTTTTGCGGACAGCAAAACACTAACAACCGTCTAAATGAGCCCTAAGGGTGCCTTCACATGGTGCGTAGAATTCTGCCACAAAATACGCACCATAAAGACATCTCCCATGTTGGCCTATGGGGATGGAAAAGTGTCCGATTTCCTCCTAGCTGAATGTCTCCATTCTTTCATGGAGATGTAATCCACACAAAAATCGCAACATTATTCACACACACAATATCCACAGCACATCTGCAACAAAACCCGCAACTTTGAAAAATCTGCACCTGTGACTTTAGATGCGGAAAATTCTGCAACATGTTCCGGCACCCTGGAGGACCTATCTTAAGGCCAGTTATCTAGGTTTGTAGTGTTTGTAGAAACGCTCATTTCTGATAATTGACCTGTGTAGAAGGTGCAAGCACTTGTTTATTGGGTGACTAGGTCTTTCAGCAGGCACCAAAAATCACTGTTTCTGTTTAGCACAGGGATCTGCTGCCCAGAAGCAATAATTTGCTATGGGGGCAGCAATTCATCGCTAGTCCCCATACAGAGGAGATGACTGCTGTATGTAAATGCAGCTCTCATCTCCCTGACAATCAGGTAATTTTGGTTTGTAAAGAGTGCCTTACACTGCCAAATGGTCGGACAGATTATTGCTAATAAGTGTTCATACAAATGCTTGTTAGTGATAATCTGCCAGTCTAAAGGTGCCACTAATTATCTGACTCACAAGTGAAACACTTGGATAATAGGATTGTTGGTGCGGTCACCGAAATCATTGTTTTCCGGCAACATATCTTGATGTCTAAACAGCAGCAGCTGCTGGCAAACAATGATTCTGTATGGGGATGAGCAATGGCATTAGTGATCACTGCTCACCATACTGTGGAGGGGATAGTTGTATGTAAATGCAGAGGTCTCCTCCACTGACGAGCAGGCAATTGTTGGAAAGGAACACTTTCTTCAAGACAATAATCTGTTCAATCGACCAATGCAAAGGGGCCTTTAGCAATAATTGCTTGAATCATCAGTCCATATAAAAGGTCCATAAGGAGGATTAGGCGAGCTGATCCCCACTTTGTTTCCTTACTTTTGTAACAAACAGGATAAAAAACAAACAAACAAACAAATATTGTTCTCCTGACAACTTGACTCTACTTAACAAAATCTTTGGTAAACTACCTGACCTTTTTAAAGGGATTTTTCATCAGGAATGATCAAGTGTTTGATTCAAGTTTTTATGTTAAACATATTTTAAATATTTTTTTGCTGAAGCTATTTTAAAATTTTTCATGCCACTATCTATATAAAAATAAGGAAAAGATGGTAAAATCCTGTGGTTTTCATATTGGCCACTAAATCTAATAATAGATGTTATTTCTTAGTCTGTACAGATCACTTTTTAGAAGTCATCTCATTAGCACAGGTAGGATTAGTATGACAAATATCAACTCTATATATAAATAACACAGGATCCTTCATTGACAATACAGTCAGGTCCATAAATATTGGGACATTGACACAATTCTAACATTTCTGGCTCTATACACCACCACAATGGATTTTAAATAAAATGAACAAGATGTGTTTAACTGCAGACTGTCAGCTTTAATTGAGGGTATTTACATCCAAATCAGGTGAACGGTGTAGGAATTACAACAATTTGCATATGTGCATACCACAAAGGTAAAGTCACAATATCCTTTAATACAGAAATAAAGTTTACAAAATTATTTAATAAAAAAAAAAAAATGTCATAAATTAAAAAAACTTTTTCCCATTTACCATCCCAAAAAACTGCAAAAAATGAACATGATAACATAATTTGTACACACAAAAATGTTGAAATAATCAATAAAAAAATCAAATGCTGCAAAAATAAAAAAGTACAATGCCAGATTTGCTGTTTTATGGTCACTTGGCCTCCCCAAAAAATATTCAAAAAGTTGTATGCGCCCCAATAAAAACTACAGCTATGAAAAACAAATGAAGGTCTAAACAACATGATTTTTTGATTCTGTGCCACCTTAGGCTACTTTCACACTAGCGTTCGGAGCGGGTCCGTCTGATGTTTCATCAGACGGATCCGCTCCTATAATGCAAACGCTTGCATCCGTTCAGAACGGATCCGTTTGCATAACTGTTTATTTCAGATCTGATTTTTCACTTCGGAAAACTCAGATCCGACAGTATATTCTAAACACAGAAGCGTTCCCATGGTGATGGGGACGCTTCAAGTTAGAATATACTGAGAACTGTGTACATGACTGCCCCTTGCTGCCTGGCAGATGCTGCCAGGCAGCAGGGGGCAGGCCCCCCCCTCCTGTATTTAACTTATTGGTGGCCAGTGCGGCCCCCCCTCCCTCCCCAGTATTAATTGTAACCAGTGCGGCCCCCCTCCCTCTATATTCATCGGTGGCCAGTGCGGATATTAAATATGAGCAGTGCGGTCTCCCCCCCCCTCCCTCCCCAGTATTAAATATGACCAGTGCGGTCTCTCCCCCCCCCCCCCCCCCAGTATTAAATATGAGCAGTGCGGTCTCCCCCTCCCTCCCCAGTATTAAATATGACCAGTGCGGTCTCCCCCTCCCTCCCTCCCCAGTATTAAATATGAGCAGTGCGGTCTCCCCCTCCCTCCCTCCCCAGTATTAAATATGAGCAGTGCGGTCTCCCCCTCCCTCCCTCCCAGTATTAAATATGAGCAGTGCGGTCTCCCCCTCCCTCCCTCCCCAGTATTAAATATGAGCAGTGCGGTCTCCCCCTCCCTCCCCAGTATTAAATATGAGCAGCGCGGTCTCCCCATCCCTCCCTCCCCATATTAAATATGAGCAGTGCGGCCTCCCCCTCCCTCTATTTATTGGTGGCCAGTGCGGATTCAAAGTATTGTGATCAGTGCGGCCTCTCATCTCGACCCCCCCCCCATCATTGGTGGCAGCGGAGAGTACCGATCGGAGTCCCAGTTTAAATCGCTGGGGCTCCAATCGGTTACCATGGCAGCCAAGACGCTATTGCAGTCTTGGCTGCCATGGTTACTTAGCAACAAATAGAATCATTATACTTACCTGAAGAGCTGCGATGTCTGTGTCCGGCCGGGAGCTCCTCCTACTGGTAAAGTGACAGGTCTGTGCGGCGCATTGCCTATAGACCTGTCACTTACCAGTAGGAGGAGCTCCCGGCCGGTCACATAGATCGCAGCTCTTCAGGTAAGTATAATGCTGCTATTTGTTGCTAAGTAACCATGGCAGCCAAGACTGCAATAGCGTCTTGGCTGCCATGGTAACCGATCGGAGCCCCAGCGATTTAAACTGGGACTCCGATCGGTACTCTCTGCTGCCACCAATGATGGGGGGGGGGTCGAGAGGAGAGGCCGCACTGATCACAATACTTTGAATCCGCACTGGCCACCAATGAATAGAGGGAGGGGGAGGCCGCACTGCTCATATTTAATACTGGGGAGGGAGGGAGGGAGGGGGAGACCGCACTGCTCATATTTAATACTGGGAGGGAGGGGGAGACCGCACTGGTCATATTTAATACTGGGGAGGGAGGGAGGGGGAGACCGCACTGCTCATATTTAATATCCGCACTGGCCACCGATGAATATAGAGGGAGGGGGGCCGCACTGGTTACAATTAATACTGGGGAGGGAGGGGGGGCCCGCACTGGCCACCAATAAGTTAAATACAGGAGGGGGGGGGTCTGCCCCCTGCTGCCTGGCAGCACCTGCCAGGCAGCAGGGGGCAGTCATGTACACAGTTCTCAGTATATTCTAACTTGAAGCGTCCCCATCACCATGGGAACGCCTCTGTGTTAGAATATACTGTCGGATTTGAGTTTCACAATGTAACTCAAATCCGATGGTATATTCTAACATAGAGGCGTTCCCATGGTGATGGGGACGCTTCAAGTTAAAATATACCATCGGATTGGAGAAAACTCCGATCTGATGGTATAATCCTGACTTTACATTGAAAGTCAATGGGGGACGGATCCGTTTGAAATTGCACCATATTGTGTCAATGTCAAACGGATCCGTCCCCATTGACTTGCATTGTAAGTCTGGACGGATCCGTTTGGCTCCGCACGGCTAGGCGGACACGAAAATGCTGCAAGCTGCGTTCGGGTGTCCGCCTGCTGAGCGGAGCGGAGGCCAAACGGTGCCAAACTGATGCATTCTGAGCGGATCCGCATCCACTCAGAATGCATTGGGGCAGTACGGATCCGTTCGGGGCCGCTTGTGAGAGCTTTCAAACGGAACTCACAAGCGGAGCCCCGAACGCTAGTGTGAAAGTAGCCTTAGTATGTGATGTTATGAAAGTCAACCTATATACATGCTCAATTTTTTATTCCAAACTTCAAAATACTTTTGAACTAAAGGCAGTACAGCTTTAATATTTTTTATAGGTCTCACTCACTGTTTCGTAGAAATTCAGCAAAGTAACAAATGCAAACTGTTGTAATTCCTACACCGTTCACCTGATTTGGATGTAAATACCCTCAAATTAAAGCTGACAGTCTGCAGTTAAAGCACATCTTGTTCGTTTCATTTCAAATCCATTGTGGTGGTGTATAGAGCCAAAAATGTTAGAATTGTGTCAATGTCCCAATATTTATGGACCAGACTGTAGGTGATATTATAGCTTATCTACTCCCTTTTAACCTCTGGTCACATCACAGAGCATGCTTAGAAAACTCTCTCATGAAGTCCCCTCCATTCTACTGGGTCTATCATCCATGATGGCTGCTGTAAAGTAAATCTCTACATGCTGTTAACGACAGCTTCGGCAAGAGGACAGCCCCCATAATCATGATCAGGAAATTTAATTAAAAAAATCTGCAATCAGTAAATAAAAACAGCTTAGAATAAAATGAGATAAATAACTATCTGGTTTTAATTGGTAGGGGGGAAATTATAGTTGACACATTCCATTTAAAGCAAGTCAACAGAGCCATCACTATATATTGCATTAGAAAAGTCCTATTAGATGTAAACATACTTCAAACCTATCTTTTTTACACTAAAAAAAGGTAAATCAAGTTAATTAATTGAAAATCTCAAACGTGATGAATCCATTCTCTCATCTCTACTAATATAACCATATCAGCGCACCACTTGCCACATTTGGGTGGATATTCATGTAATTGATCTGAAATGCTTCTTTTGGCTTATAAGCCATGACACCATGTCATACTAACATAAGACTGCCTTAGGATATGATACGAAGAGAGTCTTGTATGTGCATAATAAGCATGACATAAAATGGAAATCTCTAAGGCAGACTTTTAATGTAGACGTCTTAAATGAACCAAGACATTGAGTATGTGTAACCAAGTGATTAAAGTGTGAAATTAGGGTTGTGCAAATTGCACAATGTTATGTAGTGAGTATAGTGTTCCCAGGGTAGCAACTTTCTATGTGGTATCTTTGGTATATTGCAATCTAGTAAATGTTTTATGGATTAATTATTAGTTAGTTGTTGAAACAGAACACATTTTCAGGTGAGTAACAAACTCCTTTCTTTATTATGACATACACATGGCATATTTTTCTGACTATACACACTTTTCCCCTAAAAGTGAGGGGAAAGTGGCAGTGCTTCTTATAGCCCAAATGCTAATTATGGAGGCGGTCATCAGCATGGGGGAGGAGCGAAGAGCGGTGAGGAAAGCACTGCTCTGACTATACTCACCCTTCCTGGTCTTCTTCTGGACCCTGCTCTGCACTCTGTCCTGACTGTGTACAGCGTTAAGACGTGCATGTAGGTGCACACTATGACCTGATGCTGTGCGAAGACCAGGGAGGGTGAGTGGATCTGCAGAGCGGCAGAACCATCCTGAGCAGGAGTGGTAAGTTTATTTATTGTTTTAATATCTGATCTAAGGTCTAATAGGGGTCTTAGCTGAGGCTAATGGAGTTCTGAATTGAGGCAAATAGGGGTCTGAGCTGAGGCAAAAGGGTGGTCTGATCTAAGGCTGATGGGCATATGAGCTGAGGCTGTTGGGGTCTGATGTGAAGCTGATAGGGATCTGATCTGAGGCTGATGGGGATCTGTTCTTTGGCTGATGGGGGCTGACGGGGTACAATCTAAGGCTGATGGCGTTTGGGGGTCTGATCTGAGGCTGCAGAGCTTGGGGGTATAATTTTGGGGTGTGATCTGAAGTCTAATGGAGATTGGAGGTCTGATCTGAGGTCTGATGAAAAATATTTAGTTTTCTTATTTTCCTCCTCTAAATCCTAGGTGAATTTTATAGTCCAAAAGGCTGACACCCACCTGCAGTGGCTGGGGTCAGATGCCACATACAATAACAAATGAGGCATCTGTGCAGGTAGATGGGTTGTCATGGCAGTTAAGGCTTCTGGCAGGATTTAATAGGACAAAGGTAAAGTCACAATATCCTTTAATACAGAAATAAAGTTTACAAAATGATTTAATAAAAAATAAAAAAAATAAAAAATTTAAAAGATTTTTTCCCATTTACCATCCCAAAAAACTACAAAAAATGAACATAGTAACATAATTTGTACACACAAAAATGTTGAAATAATCAATAAAAAAATCTAATGCTGCAAAAATAAAAAAGTACAATGCCAGATTTGCTGTTTTAGGGTCACTTGGCCTCCCCGAAAAATATTCAAAAAGTTGTATGTGCCCCAATAAAAAATACAGCTATGAAAAATAAATGAAGGTTTAAAGGGCTTCTGTCACCCCACTAAACTCTTTTTTTTTTTTTGGGGTACTTATAATCCCTATACTGCGATTTATCCATACATAATGTAATTAATCATTTTGGTTCAGTAGATACTGCAAAAAACGTACTTTTATAATATTCAAATTACCTGTCTACCAGCAAGTAGGGCGGCTACTTGCTGGTAGCAGCCGCATCCTCCTCTCAAAAATACGCCCCCTCCTCATGTTGATAGACAGGGCAAGCGGACGCGCTCGTTCTCTGCTGGCCCTGTCTGCATTCAAAATCTGGCGCCGGCGCCGTACCTGTCTTCAGTCGGCGCAGGCTCACTGAGGGGAGGACGCTCGCTCGGCCGCTCCTTCCTCAGTGCGCCTGCACCGGGTGTAGATGTGACGTCACTGGCGCAGGTGCATTGAGAATGGAGCGGCCGAGCGAGCGTGTGACGTGTAGATGTGACGTCACCGGCGCAGGCGCATTGAGGATGGAGCGGCCGAGCGAGCGTCCTCCCCTCAGTGCGCCTGCACCGACTGAAGACAGGTACGGCGCCGGCGCCAGATTTTGAATGCAGACAGGGCCAGCAGAGAACGAGCGCATCCGCTGGCCCTGTCAATCAACATGAGGAGGGGGCGTCTTTATGAGAGGAGGATGCGGCTGCTACCAGCAAGTAGCCGCCCTACTTGCTGGTAGACATGTAATTTGCATATTATAAAAGTATGTTTTTTGCAGTATCTACTGAACCAAAATGATTAATTACATTATGTATGGATAAATCGCAGTATAGGGATTAGTACCCCAAAAAAAAAGAGTTTAGTGGGGTGACAGAAGCCCTTTAAACAACATGATTTTTTTGACTCTGTGCCACCTTAGTATGTGATGTTATGAAAGTCAACCTATATACATGCTCATTTTTTTATTCCAAAATTCAAAATACTTTTGAAATAAAGGTACTACAGCTTTAATATTTTTTATTGTTCTCACTCACTGTTTCGTAGAAATTCAGCAAAGTAACAAAAGGTGAAAGTTGATAGGTGACATTGACTGATGCAGTGCCAGAAACTCAAGGAAATAATGTTTTCTTTTAACAGCGTACAATACAGGAGAGATAATGAAAAAAAAATAAAAGAATTTGCATTAAACTGTAAATTCCTCTCTGGAGAGAGGAGAGTCTGTTTGGTAAAACAGAGTCCTTTTATTGTACCCCATTGTGGTTTTCTGATAGGTCCCATCTGGGTAACCACTTTATCTTACAATAAATTATTGCTAAATTTAATATACATATGGTCCCCACGGTCTGATAAGGAAAACACAGTAAACTAGGACTCAACTGAAAACTTGATCAAAACACATTGTGCAGAAGCTTTAGGAGAAAATTCCTTAGAGTACAGATTAGAGAAGGTAAGACGATACAAGATAAAATGAAAGCCTGTGTCTCTGGTGAATTCCATTGTACACGCTTCAGAAATGACAAACACTAAAACTGGTCCACAGGAATTTCACGTTTGAGTCCTACCAACCACCTAATTAACACAATGTTGACCTGCTAAGAATCAAGATCTTATCTTCAATCACTGGTAGCACCAAATGTTTTTATTAATGGCTAACGTTTTATAAATATATCATAGGACAATTGTGGCCTCAATGTAGCTCAGAAACCATATTGTGATCTCAATGCTCTTTGGCTTCTTCCGGCGGGTATAACCACAACGTGAGGTTTCTGAATGCAGTTCTGGAAGCCAAAACCAGGAGTGAATTAAAAAAAGAGAAGTCATATCTGTCCTTTATACGTTCTTTCCTTTTATGTTCCACTTCTGATTTTAATTTCCAAAACTGCATCAGGAAACCTGAACTTGTGGTCGTACCCTAAGAATCAACTTGCCAAACAAGTGTCAATGGAGACAGTGTTTTATTATTCACCATGTTTTGGAATGTAAGTCATCTGTAATCCTTTCTACATTACATGTCTTCTCTAGCTCTAGAAACAGAACTAAACTGAACTAAATTAACTTAGAGTTACAACCCCATCCTTGTGACTCCTGCTAAAAAATGTTTGCTCTTACTCCTCTTGAAATATTTTTTATTATTTTAACATTAATACCTTTCGGTAGACATTTTGGTTGGAGCATTGATTCTCTCAGAGTGCCATCACTGTGCTTAAGGCAATGTGGACACCTAGTATTTGTAATGTCGTGCTGTGCATTGCTCCTTTTTAAAATCTAATGTTTTGTTTTTTTTCTTTTTGCATGAACACAGCTGCAGACTGCGCCACATCTCCAGTGTAAAGTGTGCGCATCCAAAAAATATCTGTGACATATGGTTTACATTTTTAATAGACGGTGTCCGCTTCTGACAGTGACATAACCAGTGCCACATCTCCAGTGTAAAGTGTGCGCTGAAAAAATGTATCTGTGACATGCAGTGTACTTTTTCCGTAGACGGTGTCCGCTGCGGACAGTGACATTAGCTGTACCACATCTCCTGTTAAAAGTGTGTGCATCCAAAAAATATCTGTGACATACAGTGTACTTTTTCAATAGACGGTGTACGCTTCTGACATTGACATAACCAGTGCCACATCTCCAGTGTAAAGTGTAAGCTGAAAAAATGTATCTGTGACATACAGTGTACATTTTCAATAGACAGTGTTCACTTCAGACAGTGACATAACTAGTGCCACATCTGCAGTGTAACGTGCGTGCTGAAAAAAATTATCTGTGACATACAGTGTACTTTTTTGAGTGCACTCTGCGTACAGTGAAATTACCGGTGGTACCTCTCCTGTATAAGGTTTCCTCATCCCAAATACCTGTGACATCCCCTGTAAAAGGACGCCACTTTTGAAGTCAGAACAGTGCTACCAGGTTGTCGGTTGGATTGCACCACCCTGTTTTCCACCAAGTCCAGTCTCAGTAGCCAAGAATCTGCTCAACCCAATCCTCACCCTGATCCTCCTTCCTCCCACCATGGAGTGTCTGGGCAAACAATTGATCCCGCACTCGGGTATTCCGAGGAGCTCTTTTCAGCTCTATTCCTTGATTTGGCCCTCTCGCCAAGCACGATTGAAGAGGGACAGATTTTGTGCCATGATTCCCACACTCTTGAGCATCCACAATCACAAGAATTTGACGGTGGGGAATGGCAATTACTGTTGAATAAGGTGGATGATGATGAGACACAGTTGCCAATAACTCAATGGCAATTACTGTCTCAAGAGGTTTATGAAGAGGATGAGACACAGTTGTCAATCACTAAGGGAGTGGTTAGGTCAACAAGTCAGGAGAATGCGCAGAGTGAGGAAGTGGAAGAGGAGGTGGTGGACGATGAAGTCACTGACCCAACCTGGGAAGGTGGAAAGCCGAGCGAGGACAGCAGTACAGAGGGGGAGGGATATGCTGCACCGCAACAGGCCGGAAGAGGCAGTGGGGTGGCAAAAGTGAGAAGGCGGGCCACACCAAACAGGCCCGCCACTGTTTCCCGGAGCACGCCCTTGTGGCAATCTCCCTTGTCAAGGGGTAGATGTTCGGCAGTCTGGTGCTTTTCTGAAGAAAGTGTAAACAACAAAAGCATTATAATTTGCAACCTGTGCCATACAAAAATGAGCAGGGGCGTGAACACTAGCAACCTCACCACCACCAGCATGATCCACCACATGGCATCCAAGCACCGTAATAGGTGGGCCGAAAGCCTGGGTCCACAATCTATGTCTGTGGGTCACACCACTGCCTCCTCTTCCCCTGTGTTACGTGCTGGACAATCCCCTGTCCAAGATGCCTCCCGCCCTGCACCTGGACCTTCGCAAGCACCATCAGCAACCACATCCATTTCTGTGTCCCAGCGCAGCGTACAATTGTCCTTACCCCAGGCATTTGCACTCAAGCGCAAATACCCAGCCACCCATCCACAGGCCATAGCACTAAATGCGAAGCTTTCCAAATTACTGGCCCTTTAGGCTTGTGGACACTGAGGCCTTCTGCAGCCTGATGCCGGCCGCCGTGCCTTGTTATGCAGTCACCAGCCGCCACTATTTTTCAAGGTGTGCTGTGCCCTCCTTACACCAACATGTGTCCCATAACATCACACATGCCCTGACCAACGCAGTTACTGGGAATGTCCACTTAACCACGGACACATGGACAGATGCATTCAGCCAGGAAAATTTCCACCTGACAATGCTGGCGGCAGAGCCCATAGTTCCTTGGGCAACTGAAGAGGGGAGACAAGGGGAACACACAGAAGTTCCAATAGAGGCAGGGCAACACTCTCCAAAGCCTGCAACAGTTTCATGGCACCCCGCCAGCACCCTAACCCTGCAGGCCCTTACGTAAAATCTTTTACAGGGTCAGCTCGCCTGCAGGCCCAAACCTAAAATCTTTTACAGGGTCAGCTCACCAGCAGGCCCTCAAATGTAATTTTTTACAGGGTCAGCTCACCATCAGGCCTTCATCTACAATCTTTTACAGGGTCAGCTCACCTGAAGGCCCTCGCATATATTTTTTTAGAGAGTCAGCTCACCAGCAGTCCTTTACCTACAATCTTTTACAGGGTCAGCTCACCTGAAGGCCCTCACATATAATTTTTTAGAGGGTGAGCTCACCTGCAGGCCCTCACCTACAACCTTTTAGAGGGTCAGCTCACCAGCAGGCCCTCACCTTTAATCTTTTACAGGGTCAGCTCTCCAGCAGTCCCTCACCTACAATCTATTACAGAGTCAGCTCACCTGCAGGCCCTCACATATAATTTTTTTGAGGGTCAGCTCATCAGCAGGCCCTCACCTACAAGTCCAGTCTCACTATACAAAGTCTGGTCAACACAATCCTTACTGCCCGGGGTCGCGTAACTAGTTATCACGGAGGAGTCTTGTTCATATTCAGAATTAACCAGACAAATCTCTCCACCAACTAAGAACATCCAAGCACCACTACCCACAGAATCGAGACAGAGCTATCAATCTGTCAATCCTTTCCGTGTCAGGGCTGGGTGAGGTTTCCCGTGTTGATTCAAATTAAGCCGCAGGCTCCACTCCTGGTGGTGTTCTTCCGTCAATTCCTTTAAGTTTCAGCTTTGCAACCATACTCCCCCCAGAACCCAATGAATTTGGTTTCCCGGAAGCTGCTCTGCGGGTCATGGGAATAACGCCGGATCGCCGGTCGGCATCATTTATGGTCGGAACTACGACGGTATCTGATCGTCTTCGAACATCCGACTTTCGTTTTTGATTAATGAAAACATTCTTGGCAAATGCTTTCACTTTGGTTCGTCTTGCGCCGGTACAAGACTTTCTCTTAATCATGGACCCAGTTCCGAAAACCAACAAAATTGAACCGGAATCCTATTCCATTATTCCTAGCTGAAGTATTCAGGCGACCCGGCCTGCTTTGATTACTGTAATTTTTTTCAATGGTCAGCTAAGCAGCAGGCACTCTCCCATATTTTTTTTTAAATGGTCAGCTCAGCAGCAGGCCTTCAACCATAATATTTTAGGCGGTCAACTCAGCAGCAGGCCCTCAACCATAATTTTTTTGATGGTCAGCTCAGCAGCAGACCTTCACCCATAATGAGGGTCACCAGCAGGTCATTAATCAGAATTTTTCAATGGTGTGTATGATGCCCTCCTTTATGTGTAACAAAGGGTGTATTGGAGTGTCGTTTCCTTCTAATTTTTGGCAGCCCTTTCACTTAGTGCATAGGCTTTATGGGTGTAGGAGTCCCACTACATGAACAATTGTACCACGATCTGAAAGAGGCCCTCCTTTATGTGATATACAGGTTGTATCAGATTGCCTCTTCCTTGAAATTTTGGGCAGAACTTGCACTTTATATACAAGTAAATGTACAGTAAAGAATGTTTCCTAACAATTTTTCCTCTAAAATCTATTTTATCTTTGGTTTTGTGCGTATTATTATTCTCAGTCTGTAAAAGTGGTGTACTACTCGGACAACATTGTTCGCAGCAACAGCGACCTGGGAGTCCAAGATGCATCCAGACATCATCCGCATGCTGTTCCCGAACCATTTTGGTGGTGTTTCAATCAATTTCTGACCTTTTTCTATGAACCAGACACCCTCCCCTCTTCAGAGCCGGGGGTGCCTGGTTTAATGCTAGGGTTCTCCTATTGACTTCCATTATACTGGCATTTTTTCTTATAGTGTGCAAGCAGACCACCACTGCTGTAACCATGGAAACGAGCAGTGTATAATGTGATAGAAAAATGAATCCAGCCAGCAAAGGAAGCAATTGGACAATCACAATACATTAGTAAGTGGCTTGTATTAACTTGTATTAACTTTCTCTACATGATAAATGGATGTGGACAGCATACATATAACATTCATGTGCTGTCCACATTTTTTGCAGCCCCATAGAATTGATTTAGAAAAAATGCAAACCGAAAATAATTTTGTGTCCATGAGGCCTAAGTGTGTATACATATGTACATAGCTCTCAGTCACTGATAGTTGCCTCCTTTACTGTCTTGGTTCCTTTTTCTATCACATTATACACTGCCTGTTTCCATGGTTACAGCAGTGGTGGTCGTGCTTGCACACTATAAGAAACAATGCCTGCCTCTCTGGTGGCCGGGACCATGGGAGCTCACGTAGGATGTTGCTTCTTTCTATAGTGTGCAAGCACAGCCATGCTGCTGGACTGCAGGGTGGTCCTAACAATGAAGACTTTCTCTGCATAATAAATGCTATTTGCTGAAGATGCAAAACCCCTTTAAGTGCATCGAGGGTGGGATAAAGCCAATCTATGGATCTTTGCTCCTTCTACTATCTCTGTCAGCCCCTCCCTCTCTTTCATTGACAGGACTAGGTCCTTGCATAGTCATCTTGCCTCCCTGTCAATTTCCGAATGACAGATTTCCTTTATTTGTGGCTTGCATAAGGTAGTTAGTTGGCCATCCCTTCTATAGTCTACTTGTATCATGCGGTTGGCAAACAACGTATAACTAAACATAAGACTATACAACTGTTTCCTGTAGAGTAGACTGCTTAGAATGCCAATTATGTTGTACTGTATATACCAATTTAATCTAAAGGCCATGAATACAATCATATACCCGTGGCCCAGAGAACACTACATTAGAAACAGAGCACCTATAAATAAAAAAGATGTTCCTGGGTAGACTAATCGATACCGACCCTTCACTGTTACAATCTATGTAAGAGAAGAGTAAATGAAGCCATGTAGTGTGAAGAGCTTTATGGTATTAGTCTGGTAAAAGTCATCATTAAAATGGCCTCAGCCCGAAACACTATTAATTAGACTGCGTTTTCTTACAAGGAGAAGCATTATTTATTCTTCACAGTGTGAGCTCACTTTTCATTTAGCTCTGTGTGTTTCTAGGGTGAAGATAATAGGGGACATACTATTTTTGTAGATGTCTGAAGCTAATTGTTTTAGCACTCATTCCCTTATACAGTATAATGGAGACTGGTGATAATGAGGTTTGTAGTACGGCAAAGAGAAGCTAACACTTCTAATTACATATGTTTCTGTTGTGTCCCACAGAGAGCCCCCTGAAAGTAATCTGGGACATACTTTATGTTTTCATGTAAAATGGCTGAGTGAATTATTTTTCTTTGTTAACAGTGCATTAAAGAAGCCCTGTACTCAAATATTCAACAAATTTCATATTCCCAGATGGAAAACTGTTGGTTTATAATTTACTAACACATTGAGGTAGTTATCTCAAGCAGTATTCTGTCTTGATCATATATGGTCAACTTTTATAGTCCTTATTGTGATAACTAATTTTTTTCTTCGTTCTTAAAGGTGTCCACACATGGAAGAGCAAAGTCGGCAGAACCCAACGAGTTTGGTAGGATTATACAACTTTGTGTATGGGGCTGTACCAAATCTCCCCCTGCAGATGATAGCAGGAAAAGAAGAACTGGGTATTAGTGATGAGGAAATTTGTGAATTTTTGGGGGTATGATTAGTCTAAATGGGGAATGGGTAATGTAAGTTACATTGGCTGTGGTGCCTGAAGATAGGATGAGCGTTGTTCTCTCCATGACAACGCATCACATGACTCCAAGCACCCCGGGCACCACCCACAGCCTTTTGTACATACTGAATATTCTCTGTCCAAGTCCCAGAGTCACATGATCGGAACATACCATGTGACTTACATGTGTCTAATTTCTATTGGCCAGAGCGGCAGTTCCTTTGACTCCTTCCCTTCTCCTCTCCTCTCCAGTCATGTGACCACCTTAGGACACATGACCCCACGCAATAGGCCAGACTGCTTCCGAGCATTGCTGGTTACTATGGCGATGGCCATGTGACCGCTGACTTTGCGATCACATGACCCAACCCAGTATTACATTGTCCTTTGCAGTTCAATGTAAACTAAACTAATATTAAAAATTACAAAACAATACTGCCATCATCTGTAGTATAATTATACTACCACCCTCCTCCTCCAGACGTATGCTGTTTTAATATATATAAACCATAAACTATATACCTGTCACATATGCTAATTGGACAGCACCTGTGGGTGGTCCCATGAGTTGGTAGCCACCCACTGGTGCAGTTTTTTGGCGGTTTTTATGTGTATATATACCCTCACTGTATCAGCTATTAATGTCAACCTGGTGAAGGGGATCTGAACTCCCCAAAATGCGCTGTTTTTACTTGTGCGCATTTTTAATGGTATAAAGAAACCTTTCTACATCCAAGACCATCTGAATTGGGTTTGAAGCGCCGGAGCAGAATTTCCTTTTTACCTAAAGCACCTTTCCGGAGAGACTGGACATCCCTTCTGAAGGAACCCCGACCTGCGGCATCACACCCAAGGACCGTCTCTTGTGTGTCAAGCCTTCAATAGGGTTGTGCCTATATTAGCACAAACCCACAAGGTGAGCCATTAGTGTACACCTTTGTTACCATCTAATCGAACGTACTACCATATTATGCGATTTCTTGAGCCTTAGGCATGTCCACTTCTCTAAATGGGGAATCTGACTGGATTCGGATGTGAATCAATTCTACCCGAATTGAAAGTGCTTTATCCATCCTGAAAAGTCGTGCACTCGCTCTCTCTTCGTAAAAATTCTCCTGAATCAAATAACATGAAATTCTGAGTCTACAGAATTCAAATTTTTTAGCAAAATTTTATTCTATATACAGTACAGACCAAAAGTTTGGACACACCTTCTCATTCAAAGAGTTTTCTTTTTTTTCATGACTATGAAAATTGTAGATTCACACTGAAGGCATCAAAACTATGAATTAATACATGTGGAATTATATACATAACAAACAAGTGTGAAACAACTGAAAATATGTCATATTCTAGGTTCTTCAAAGTAGCCACCTTTTGCTTTGATTACTGCTTCGCACACTCTTGGCATTCTCTTGATGAGCTTCAAGAGGTAATCCCCTGAAATGTTTTTTACTTCACAAGTGTGCCCTGTCAGGTTTAATAAGTGGGATTTCTTGCCTTATAAATGGGGTTGGGACCATCAGTGGCGTTGAGGAGAAGTCAGGTGGATACACAGCTGATAGTCCTACTGAATAGACTGTTAGAATTTGTATTATGGCAAGAAAAAAGCAGCTAAGTAAAGAAAAACGAGTGGCCATCATTACTTTAAGAAATGAAGGTCAGTCAGTCAGCCGAAAAATTGGGAAAACTTTGAAAGTAAGGGCTATTTGACCATGAAGGAGAGTGATGGGGTGCTGCGCCAGATGACCTGGCCTCCACAGTCACCGGACCTGAACCCAATCGAGATGGTTTGGGGTGAGCTGGACCGCAGAGTGAAGTCAAAAGGGTCAACAAGTGCCAAGCATCTCTGGGAACTCCTTCAAGGCTGTTGGAAGACCATTTCAGGGGACTACCTCTTGAAGCTCATCAAGAGAATGCCAAGAGTGTGCAAAGCAGTAATCAAAGCAAAAGGTGTCTACTTTGAAGAACCTAGAATATGACATATTTTCAGTTGTTTCACACTTGTTTGTTATGTATATAATTCCACATGTGTTAATTCATAGTTTTGATGCTTTCATAGTCATGAAAATAAAGAAAACTCTTTGAATGAGAAGGTGTGTCCAAACTTTTGGTCTGTACTGTATATTCTATATATAATTAATTTGCTCAAGGGAGATAAGTGATGCTTGTAAATAGTTTAGTCCCCTGTTCCTGCATATATGCTCATCCAAACTGAGGGTGCATGTGTATGATGGAGTTGGGAGGAATATCTGTGAGCTAAATGAGCATTTGGTTATAGGGCACTTAAAGCCCCTTAATGATCAGCAAATTGTTTAAGTCTTTGCCTCGCTATACTTCAGCACCCATACATTTTATTTTTTATTACTTTTTGGCGTTGTTCAGGGGTGCATATAAACTATGATGTCATTTATATTTTTTTGTTTATTTTTTTTGCTTTGGAAATAAAGTAATAAAGCTATTTTCTTTGGTTTTATTTTTAAGCTATTCATATTTTAGACGAAATAACCTAATGAATGAACCTATGAATTCTTCATATTATTACAGTTATGTGGATAGCTAATATGTGTAATTTTGTATTTTTTTAAATCTAATATGTGAACAGTAAAATATGTTTTATACTGAATAATGGTGTCTTTGTTTATTTTTTTATTTTTTGCAGTTTTTTTTATTACATTATTTATCGTTTTGTTTAAATCAATTATGAGATTACTATTTTATAACTTTATTTCAAAAATAATGTTTTCACTTACTCCAGCATGCTAACACATTATTTTCTGTATCACAAACAAAACAAAGAGAATAACAGCATACAAAATTAAGCCAAATTGAGCAAAAAAAAATCACAGGGTACAGAAGAATTAAACAATGAAAAAATTAACATAAAACAGCACAGCGGTAAGCATCACATGTCCCCATATCTCAGACCAGTCAACAAAACATACATAAACCTTATTTAAATAAACAGATTTCCAGCACGAAGGAGATAAAATCTTGCATGTTCTTTAATAAATATTCCAAACGTACACACGGTGCAGTGAAATAGGTCCCTCCATGTCCCTGGTCAGACCGACATGTTTAGAGATAATCATCATAACTAAGAGCCGGCTGGCTCGAAACATGTCGGTCTGACCAGGGACATGGAGGGACCTATTTCACTGCACTGTGTGTACGTTTGGAATATTTAATAAAAAACATGCAAGATTTTATCTCCTTCATTCTGGAAATCTGTTTATTTGAATGAAGTTTACACTGAGCAGACCTGGCTTTTCCGTCGCACGACTAAACTGGTAAGCTGGATTTTTATTCATTTATACATAAACCTTAGTCTAGTGGAAGTTACCCTTGGGGATGAAGAGTGCCCCAAAAACTGCTAAATAGGTTGGATGGATGAGATATGTAGAGATGTCCCGAACTATTCGCCGGTGAACAGTTCCTGGCGAACATAGCTTGTTCGTGTTCGCCGCGGCGGGCGAACATATGCGATGTTCGGTCCGCCCCCTATACATCATCATTGAGCAAACTTTGACCCTGTACCTCACAGTCAGCAGACACATTCCAGCCAATCAGCATACCCTCCCTCCCAGACCCTCCCACCTCCTATCAAAAAGCAAAGACAGCATCCATCTTAGATTCATTCTGAAGCTGCAGTGTCACAAATTTGACTAAGTTGTAATCGCAATGCAATTAATACAGGTTATATTAATCGCATTGCGAATTCGACTTAGAGCTGGGTTCCTAATGGTTGTATTGCTAGAATATAACGAAGATTGAGAATATAGTGCTATATTCGTTATATTCGTCAATTCTAGCAATACAACCATTAGGAACTCAGTTCTAAGTTGTAATCGCAATGCGATTAATACAGGTTATATTAATCGCATTGCGAATTCAACTTTGAGCTGGGTTCCTAATGGTTGTATTGCTAGAATATAACGAAGATTGAGAATATAGTGCTATATATGTTATATTCGTCAATTCTAGCAATACAACCATTAGGAACTCAGATCTAAGTTGTAATCGCAATGTGATTAATACAGGTTATATTAATCGCATTGCAAATTCAACTTAGAGCTGGGTTCCTAATGGTTGTATTGCTAGAATATAACGAAGATTGAGAATATAGTGCTATATTCGTTATATTCATCAATTCTACCAATACAACCATTAGGAACTCAGATCTAAGTTGAATTTGCAATGCGATTAATGCAGGTTATATTAATCGCATTGCGAATTCAACTTACCACACTCTGCGTCAACTGCGTAATTTTCCATGGGAGTTTTGCCATGGATCCCCCTCCGGCATGCCACAGTCCAGGTGTTAGTCCCCTTGAAACAACTTTTCCATCACTATTGTGACCAGAAAGAGTCCCTGTGGGTTTTAAAATTTGCCTGTCTATTGAAGTCTATGGCGGTTCGCCTGGTTTGCCCGTTCGCGAACATTCGCGGAAGTTCGCGTTCGCCGTTCGTGAACGGAAAATTTTATGTTCGCGACATCTCTAGAGATATGTTGACTGTTTAGCCAATCATCTTTGAGAAAGCTAAATGAGTTTGCCTTCCTTATGGTAAGAGTGAAATATCTTGTCTTCTGTGAAACCCCTGAGCAGATCTCTGAAATCCTGGGAACCTTGATTCAGAAATACTGTTAGCCATCACTGCACTAGACTATATTCTCCAATATGCAGAAAATGTCACGCCTGTCAGTGTATAGGTGGCTCCAGGGGGGAGGCACCTGACTGTTAAGGAAAACATAGGAGTAGATTATAGTTGATTAATTGAGGTCAACTGACCTGATTAACTGAGATCTACCTATTTAATCCTGTATCTATCTAGCTATTTAATATCTATCTATCTATCTACCTATCTATCTATCTATCTATCTATCTATCATGGGCTTGATTAGGCTGAGTGGGTGGCTGTATTTTGATGATATATTTGAAACAGATTATATATTTTGTGACTTAATTGCTTAATATATTATATTAATAAGAATATAACTTACAAAAAAGTCTATCAACTGCATTTACCCATTTACATATAGTAACTCTACAGATCACTATGCATGTTGAGGTTCTATTTATTTATAAAGTATGTCTTTGCTGGAAATGGGCGAAGGCATATGGTGCTTATACATTCTAGAGACAAATATCCTCTACCAGGCTACCACCAACTAACGTTACAATGCAAAAAAATAAAAAATAAAAAACTGACTAAAATAATTACACTTTCCAAAAAGTTTTCAATTTGAAGGGTTCAAGTTAAGAGGCATGAAACATTAGATGAATGTCGGGAAACATGAAGCTTTGGTCTGTAGTGGAAAGGAATAGCTGTTTTGGTGATAAAATTGTATGACCTCGATAAACACTGAAATTCAATCTAAAAATCAGACACTTTGCCAGTCTTGACAATACAGTATTAATAGTCTTGTAATATATAATTTTTAAATAACCACAGATAATCATACAGTAGTATTATTAAAGCCTAAGATACATATAATGATTAAACAAATTAGCCTTTCGGCACTTGGTTTCTTTACATCACCTCACTTGCTGTGTGTTCTTTTAAATTGTGTTTTATATAGATATAGAGGACATTACAGACAGCAAATGAGCAATGAAATAAAATCCTTTTAAGAGATGCGATTACTTGAAGTGTCAGTTTAAAAAAAAACAACAACAGTTAATACTATGCGTTCTGAGGGTCAGGTGAAAGAACATTATTTCCCACAGGTAATAATCAGAGCTACTACTAAGACGTTGACTGAATATTTCTCTGTCTCTATACTAGTACACATGTATCAGTTAAGAATTAGTACAGCATGTCCTGAGGTATGGATGCAATTATAAACAAGGAGCAATTTTCTGGTCCTAATTAACTTCAGTTAAAATGACCATTGCCTAACAATAATTCTTCAAGGATGCAAACTTAAAGCCAGCAAATTAGCCTATTATATAATAAGTGCTCATTTTGTTTATGGGCTAAATTGTTTTTGCAAACATGAGTGAGACATAACAACGTGACTCAATTGTAATCAGCACCCCCTGTGTAACAATGTAATTGTTTGTGTTGTTTTCTAATATTATAATACGTTCCCTGCGTATTTGTTCTACCGTTGAAGACAAGCCTGAGCTTAATCATAGACTAACGGATACTTTAAATTGAATATAGCGCAAACTCATTTTCTGACAGCTATAACACCCGACACACTCGTAAACATACACGCTCAGCTCATCCAAGCATGCATGTTTTTCAATTAGAGAGTTACAGTGGTGCTTGAAAGTTTGTGAACCTTTAAGAATTTTTTATATTTTTTTATATATCTGCATAAATTCGATCTAAAACTGCATCAGATTTTCATACAAGTCATAAAAATAGATAAAGATAACCAAATCAAATGAGCCATATATTTATTGAGGAAAATTACCCAATGTCGCATGTCTGTGAGTGGTAAAAGAAACAAAGGAGGGAGGACCTCAGAAGAAGAGTTGTTGATGCTCATCAGGCTGGAAAAGGTTACAAAATCATCTATAAAGAGTTTGGACTCTACTAATCCACAGTCAGACAGATGGTGTACACATGGGGTAAATTCAAGATCATTATTATTGTCTCCAGGATTGGCCTACCAACAAAGATTGCACTAAGAATAAGGCATGTAATAGTTCACATGGCCACAAAGGTCATGGCTTGCCATCATTGATAGAACAATTAATTCTGAAATACTAGCATACCAGCAAATTGTAAAGGAAATGTCAGGGCATCTGTCCATGAGGTGGATATAAAGAGAATGTGGGTCATACAGCAAGACAATAACCCTTGCCGTTCTACCAAAGAATAGTTAAAGAAGAATAAAATTAAAAGTGCTGACCTTAATGCAATACAAATGTTGTGGAAGGACCTGAAGCGAGTAGTTCATGGGAGGAAATCAACCAACACAGAGTTGATGTTGTTTTGTATGAAGGAATGGGCTACAATTTCTCCAAGCCAATGTGCAGGACTAATCAACAATTACCAGAAACGTTTAGTTGCAATTATTGCTGGACAAGGAGGTCACACTAGACACTGAAAGAAAAGGTTCACATACTTTTGCCACTCACAGACAAGTGATTTTCAATTGTTTTCATCAATAAATGACCAAGTCTAATATAGAGAATTCTGAACAATTCACAAACTTTCAAGGACCACTGTATAACAACCTTTAGCAGACCTCACTGACAGAGTTTTATCTCCTCCAAGGGAAGAAGAACCTGCTAAGTTGCTGAAATCCAACATGCCCAATTTTTTATTTACACAACATTTTCCAGCAAGGGAAAGTCCTTATCTGTTAGATTAACAGCTGATCAAGCCAAAATCAGCAGATTTAGCCAACAGTTACCTAAAATGCATAGGCATATCCTGAAATAACTGTTTTAGAAATTACATGGATTCTTCATGCAATAACAATTCTGGAGCCGTTTTTCATTCTCATTCTTTGATTCTCAGTTAAAGGGGTTATACCATGATTTATGTGAAAAATTTAAATCAGACTTCATATGGTACATAGCAATCAAGAACTAGAACTAGAACAAGTCCTGTATCTCACATGGATCCAGAGGCCCCATTAATTGCTTTTCTTAATTTATTTGAAGCAGGCAGCTCAGGGGGTCATACACAAAAATATTTAGATCCAGGTGGTGCTTTGAAAAAATTTGAATTTCACATGGAACATCCCCTGTAATGCTACTAGAAATTTATAAATTAACCTGCAATTAGGTGTTACCACTTCGGAGGGTTTCCCTGCATAATTTCTCACTGAAAGCACTGAATGGATGGTGTCAGACTGTGCAGAGACACCCCCAACTGCTAACATCCCATTTCAGATTCCTTTAAGGGAATGTGTCCCCAGTTTTATGCTGATGGTTCTAACAGTTCCAGAGCATGCCAACAAGTCTGATAATCATGAGCTGATGAGGACTCATCAGCATGCACTGGAGCTGTTCAATACAAGATTTCAGCAAACAGTTGGATCAATTAAAGGAAGTGTTCCATCATTTTTCTAATGGGCTCTGTCACTGCTTTACATTGCCCTTAGTTAGGGCACCTTAAACACCTTTAGGAAATGTCTAGTAGCAATAACTGCAGATCGGAACAACACAGAGTATATGAAATGATGTTCCAGAATTGTCATTGTAAGGGCAATAAACATATTTAGTTTAGCAGACAAGTCAAGCATGATGATGGGTCCTCTTAAAATTCTGCTTACATCTCCTATACCATACCTTAACCAAACCACATTTCTAAGCACAAATTGTGTACTATTACATCTAGTATAAAAAATATTCTATGGTGGTCACTGGCTACCTTATTAGTTCTAAAAAAAATACCAATCAAAAATAACCTAGCCCACAACACTGTACATAAATGCATCATTCACAGCTCTTTTCCCCAATCTTATTTAACTCACAAACTAAGGGAAGTCAGCTATCCCTTTTCTATGTTTTTGGAGGAAAGTGAGAGGATACCAGAGACGTACAGAAAGAGTAAGCAAATTTCATGTAGTCGTCGTCTCTCCAGGACCCAATGCCTCAAGCAACAGTGTCCACCACTGAGATTACAGTTCTTCTGGTACTATCCAAAATGTTGTATAGTAAAGCTCTAATGATTTTTTTTTTTACTTATCTACATAACTTGATTAAAATATTTCACTTGTAGCAAGAATAGCAACTTCCGGCACTCCAGTTGTTCAAAAACTACAACTCCCAGAATGCTTCATTCACTTCAGTGGGAGTTAGAAGAACAGCCGAGCATGTTTGTATGCTGGGAGTTGTAGTTGCACAACAGCTGGAGTGCCAAAGGTTGCTGACCCCTGATTTAGGACAATGCTAATTATACTAACATGGTCTTCATTTTTTATTTTTTTTTCTTATTTTATGGTGTGTTGCTCATGAAGGCCGTTAAAAGAATCCTGAATAATATTACTTTATTTTCATGATTTAAAAATTCATAATGTTCTTAGTTAAGTCCATTATTTTGGTGTTTTTCACTTAACTTGTAAAGCTCTTTTATATGAAACAGAATTCTGCTTCCTTTGTGAACCTTTCTGGGAGTTATATGACAGGTTTTGTTAACACGTATTTGTAGTAATTCTTACAGTGCCTTCATCATTTCATATTGTCACATAGTTATGTGAATAGTCCTATGACTTGGCACTTCCAGTAGTTACCATCTTTATAGCATACATGACCTCCCCCTGGTGTGATTTAAACTCATCACCAGTCATCAAATGCCTCCAAGAGTAAAGCATATGTACAATTTAGGTTACCATTTAGAGAAGAATAATATGGAGAACACCACTATGGTTGAGTTTCTAAGCAGCACTTTATATTCGATGAACTGAAAACTAGTAGATTATGATCAGTCGACCACATTTTAGATATAATAACTAGTTAGAGATAGAGCATTTTTATATAAAATAATCAATTTTTGTTTGTACTGTCATCCTGGGGATGATTGGGTGGGCCAAAGCAGCAAGTTTAGGTCCATTTCACGAGTAGAACAAATTCTCTAAGCCTATTCCTTCTTCCAGTACCTGTTCTTCATGCTCTTTTCAGCCTATATCATGCACTATCCAGAATAACTACTGGTGACTATGAATATATTGTGTCTGTTACATGTATATGTCAAAGTGAGAAAAAGGCATCCTTCAATACAGACGGGATGGAAAGGGAACTATAGATCATTAAACAAGGGTTTAAAAGTGATCATAGACAGCTTTATTTTGATTTGTTTTCATTAAATAACCAATGACATTTAAGTTTTAAAAGATCACTACAAGAAACAGGGCAGGCCAGGAATGTCATGCGCTGTCACAGACAGAATCACATCTTTTATTTTCAAAATCAAATCCATGTTACCAACCTCATTCTTCAACAGAAAGAATCAAACACTATCTTTTTGAGGCGAGTGTGACCATTTTGAGGTTGGTCTGACTTCTTCTTTAGGTACATCTCAAGAAGAGGTCAGACCGACCTCAAAATGCATAGTGCAATCAATAAAGCCTTGATTTTATGATCGTCATCATCCTTGATCTTATCCTGTCCAATATGATTGATGACCTGAATTGCTCATACAATCCAGTGGTTTATTATTGGTGGGACACAGGATGCCAAGTGATCCATAAAAGAGGACATACAAAGCTTTAAATGCAAGCATAGGTACTGTAGTAAAGATGGATAGGAGAAAAGGGTGAAGAAAGATGATTCATAAGACGAGGTTAGATATTTTATGAGCCTTTACTACAGGGTGGGCCATTTATATGGATACACCTTAATAAAATGGGAATGGTTGGTGATATTAACTTCTTGTTTGTGGCACATTAGTATATGTGAGGGGGACACTTTTCAAGATGGATGGTGACCATGGCGGCCATTTTGAAGTCGGACATTTTGAATCCAACTTTTGTTTTTTCAATAGGAAGAGGGTCATGTGACACATCAAACTTATTGGGAATTTCACACGAAAAACAATGGTGTGCTTGGTTTTAACATAACTTTATTCTTTCATGAGTTATTTACAAGTTTCTCTTTGTTTACAGCCATTGACATGTCGCTGAGGTTAACACGTGAGGAGCGGATAGAAATTGTGTTGATGACTGGTGAACGCAGTAACCGGGTCATTGCAGCAGATTTCAATGCAAGACACCCTACGAGACCACCCATCTCCCATGATACAGTTAGCAAACTGCTTGCTAAGATTCGTGAAACTGGTTTAGTGTTGGATTTGCCAAAATGTGGACGCATGAAATCTGTCTCTAATGAAGAAACATCAGTAGCTGTCCTAGCTTCATTCAGCAAGAGCCCACAGCATAGCACTCACCACATGTCACTGGAGAGTGGCATTAGTCGAACATCCCTTCGGCGGATATTAGCTACTCACAAATGGCACCCTTACAAACTCCAGCTATTGCAGCATCTCAACGAGGATGACCCAGATTGGCGCACTGAATTTGCAGAATGGGCAAAACAAAAATTGGAACAGGACCCTCAGTTTATGCAGAAGATTTTGTTCAGTGATGAGGCAAACTTTTATGTGAATGGTGAAGTTAACAAACAAAACCACCGCTATTGGTCTGACACTAACCCACATTGGATATATCCCTCCAAGACTGTTGGAACAAAAAATTTTATGGTATGGTGTGGTATATGGGGTACAAAGATAGTGGGGCCAATCTTCATCAATGGAAACCTCAAGGCCACTGGATATGCGAAATTGCTACATGATGATGTGTTTCCCTCTTTATGCACTGAAGCTGGCACGTTCCCTGAGTTTTTCCAGCAAGATGGTAAACCACCACATTATGGGTGTCAGGTCCGAGCATTCCTAGATGAACAGTTTCCTGGAAAGTGAATTGGTCGTCGTGGGCCAGTTGAATGGCCCCCAAGGTCTCCCGATCTGACCCCCTTAGACTTTTATCTTTGGGGTCATCTGAAGGCAATTGTCTATGCTGTGAAGATACGAGATGTGCAGCACCTGAAACTACGGATACTGAAAGCCTGTGCTAGAATTTCTCCTGCGGTGTTGCTATCAGTGTGTGAAGAGTGGGAGAAGAGGGTTGCATTGACAATCCAACACAATGGGCAGCACATTAAACACATTTTATAAGTGGTCAGAAACTTGTAAATAACTCATGAAAGAATAAAGTTATGTTAAAACCAAGCACACCATTGTTTTTCTTGTGAAATTCCCAATAAGTTTGATGTATCACATGACCCTCTTCCTATTGAAAAAAACAAAAGTTGGATTAAAATGGCTGACTTCAAAATGGCCGCCATGGTCACCACCCATCTTGAAAAGTTTCCCCCCTCACATATAATAATGTGCCACAAACAGGAAGTTAATTTCACCAACCATTTTCATTTTATTAAGGTGTATCCATATAAATGGCCCACCCTGTATAATGGAGCATGCACTTTGTTGTCAGTTTTCAGCTGTTCTAATGATCATGCTTGAGTATTGTGGAAAACAGAAGTCCTCCAACTAAGATTTCCAATATTTCTTTATGTTTTCCACATTCCACTCATATATGTAACACAGAGTCAGTTGTAACGCATGTAATGCAGACTTCATCATCACCATGAAGAGCACAAATCATTATATGTGACATGCATACTGTATAGTGATCACAAAGACTGTGTTGCACTTTTTTTTTTTAGACATTAATAAGTTTGATTCCAAAGAAAATATATTTTTCTTATATGAAAAGAAGAATACTTTATTTCATTAAAATTATGAAATTACGGTTGTGTTCTTCCCTAAAGCAATAATAAATAGCAGGCTGCCTCATCTCATAACTCAAACACACAATCTACCAGAACTCCCTCCTTACTGTTATTTTGCCTTAAAGGTCTCCGGTAATTACTAGTCAGTTGTTTGAAAGCGTCTGAAAAGGCTTACATTTCCAGCGTTATGAAAATTCTCCAGTATGGTAACAGGACTGGCACTGGTAGCTTGCTCGAGTGATTCGTCAATATAATATATGCTACATCTCCCCGGGGTAAGCAGCATATATTTGGCCATTTGACACAGCAACTAATACGAAAACCTACGGGCAATTCCTCTGCATCTACCATTGTATCTTAAGAGACCCCTGACGGTAGCTTTTTCTAGCTTTTGAACAAAGGATTAGCCATGTTGAACATGTCTGATATTTTTCTTTTCCCCCTGGCATCTGCTGAACAAATGCAGGGTGAAGAATTATTACACCTTAGATGATCAGCTGGTCCAGCTGAACTTCTTAGGTTCAACCAACCTTTGTATAATGTGGTGGACAAATTTTAGCTCATATGCACCTCTGCTTATAGAAATGCTCTGCTGCTTGTCGATCAAACAAGACATCCACTTTATCAACCCATTAAAACCATATTCAAGATATCCAAAAATAAAGTGCACAAGAGATAGGCAGCAAAGTAACAGGTATCTCTCAGTTCTCTTTAAGATGAAAGCATATTATATCTTCTTCCGTAGAAAAGTGTACATTTGCAAAGTAGGCATGGTATTGCAATTCTTCAAGTTATCTGATACCTTAATTTTCAGTACATTATCATTCATTAAGGAGAAGTATTCATCATGCAAAACATTTTCACTTTTCTCTGAAACATCAAGCCTGCCATTAAATCAATACATATAATTTGTAAATCTTTCTAATCTTTCAGAATGATAGCACATCATTCGGGCTGTCAATCAATAACACTCCTAATTATTATTGTTTCATTCTGTCAGCTATTAGCTCCCTGCAGATGTTGTTATGGAGCTGCCGGCATAACCATTCTGCCAAAATTTTGGCTCTACTGTCAAAATGATATATAGAGCTAAATGACAAAACACCAGCTCAGATATATCTGCTGTGTAATTAATACGTGAGAAACATGTTCATATTTTTCCATAAGGACAGAAAAAAAAAAAACTTTATAAGAGAATATAACACCACTTACATGCCACTTTATAAATGGAGTGAAATTATACTCTTTAATGAGTTCTAATCTGCAGTGCTATAATAAAGCAGGAATCTTCTGAAATCTTCTAAAAATTAATTAGAATTATTACCCCCCTCCTTCCATCATCACTGACAGTTCAGTGTCTCTTCATCTACAAGGTATGAAAATGAACTCTCTTTCCAAAAAAGAAAATAAAGTTGTGCCTCTGGTGCCATCAGTTACAAGGTAGCTATCCCATACTGTAAATCAAAGTTTGACCCTTTAAACAGGTCTTGAGACATAGGATTATAGCCAAGGCAGTACCTCAGGGGGTGACATCCCCTCTTCATCAATGCAGAACAGAGAGAATTGGCTTAACTGGATGAGAGGCCTTTCCAACAGGTGGTGCCAAATTCACAGTTTACTTTTCTTTTTTGAAAAGAGAACTAATTTGTATACATTTTTCCAAGAGGAACACTGCATAGACTATTATATGGCCTAGGCCTTCTAGGCTCTCTCCACAAGGAGAAATACACAGTTGAGTCAAAATATTATGACCACCATCTATTATCCAGAGTATCCTCTGTGTGCAGTAATCTAGAGCATCCCACAGTTGCTGGAGGGTGGTGGTGGAGGATCCACAGAGCAAACACGATGATTGAGGTGGTCCCACAGATGCTCAAATGAATTTAAGTAAGGGGAGTTGTGGAGCCACAGTAGAACTTGTAATTCTTAGTTATGCTTTTCCAACCAAAGTCAGACATTTCTAGCTGTATGACATAGCAATGTCTTGCTGGAAGATCACATATTCCCCAGGGAAGACAGCATGTATATTGGTGTATGTGATCTGCAAGGATGGACACATGTCCTAATCGCTTGATGGTGCCTTCCACATGGATGAGTGTGCCCAGAAAATTCCCCCAAAACCCCAGACCAGATCAGTCCCCAGAGCATAATGTTGCCGCCACCGGCTTGTATTCATCCAGCAATGATTGCAGGGTGAAGCAAAAAATGTGACTAATTGGAGAAGGTAACCCTTTGCCAATCAGCCACGGTCCAATTTCAATACTACTTCAAAAATGTAAGCTGTTTCTGGTGGTGCTCTGCAAACTGTGCGGTTTCAGAATTACTGCCACCCTTGGCTTGAAATCCAATAATCATCCCTTTGGGCATCTCTGATAAATTGCCCCTTTTGTGTATGATGGCAATGAGGGATACGTGCACAGAACACCTATCACACATCTTATATACCAACAAAGCCGGGACACGACACATGACTTTCTTTAAGAGTTATATTCTGCTGACATTAAAAGTAGGAAGTGATCATAATAATGTGACTCGACTGTGTATCATTAACTCAATTCGGTGCTTGTAGCTGCCTTTTTTTTGCCCATACCAGTCTTATTTTTACTTCTGTAACTAAAGTGCTTGGCCAGCAACCAGTTGACTCCCAGCCACAGTGACCACCAGGACATTACACAACATTCTGGTATCAATACTATTTACCTAAACAAGTATAGCTCTAGCTTTGCCACTGTCCCCCACAAATCACTGCTCTCAGGTAACAGGAGAACCAATGAGGCTTTGCTCATTTTTCTGTGCAGCCTTTCTGCAGTGCTATTCTTGCTGTCAAGTTTAGCCATGGGATACCCTTTATTTGTTGTTTTAGGGTGGGTTCACATCAGCGTTACAAATTCCTTTATTGTTTTCCGTTATAACATGGAATTTGTAAGACGGAATTCAAAACGCAAACCTTTAGAGGTATTCCTTTTTTATCTATCATAATAGAGGTTTCTGGTATCCAGGATGGAAGAGAAAGTCCTGTAGACAATAACAGAATTTGTGACGCTGATACTAGTATTTTCTTCCCAAAAAAATATGTAGGCCACTGGGCAACTTAGGCCATGATTTATCATACCTTCACTCTAGAATTATGGCTTCAAAAAGTCGCAAAATAGGGCTTTTGCAACTTTTGCCCTCAGGCAATTTTTTTTTTGACTTTTTGCATTTTTACACCACTCACTCCATTTTTTAAATGTGGGTGAAGAAGTGGGTATAGTTATCTATGTTTATGAATTGTACTCCAGATTTATCATTGAGACTTTTTTTAAAAATTAGCAAAAAACTTCCAATCTCACTCCAGTTGGAGGGTGGAGTATGAAAACTGGAGGAGCTTTTCAAGATCAAAGTGTTAGGTTTAAGGATAAGACACATTTATCCAACAACATGCAACATTTGATAAATGTAGCATAAAGTATGCCATGCAGACTCAAGCAAAACTGACTTCAAATATTCCCCTCATAATAAATTCTCCCCTTATCATGATCAGAGAGGAATGAATCAGATAAAATTGATGTGTTGTCATTTTTATCATATGCAGATATTTCAGAGCTGAATTTGCAGGACATATGTCCGGGGTGGCCGAAATGTTCAAATTAAAGGGGTTATTCTGTGATTAATGTAAAAAATGAATATGATACATCATATAGAACATGACAACCTCTTTCTAACAAAGCTAGAACCAGCCCTGTACCTCACATGGATCCAGAGATCTCCCCATTCATTGCTCTGCTAGATTTATATCAAGCGGATAGCTGAAGGGGAGTGTCTTTTCTACTGCAGCTAAGGTGGCGTGTCCATGCTCTCCCTATCACAGCTCAGGAGGCAGTTGGAGGATGAAACTTCTCAGTGAGCAGGTCAAAGAAATGAAAAAAAAAAAAGAACAAACAGCAGGAGGCGCTATACAGATACATGTTATTGAATAGCTCAGTGGCTATGCTAAATTTTCAATTACATGCAATTAAAAAAGTATTCAGATCCAGGTGGTGGTTTTAAAACAGTACAATTTTTTTTTTCGTGGGACAACCCCTTTAACTTACTGGAAAAGGTAACAATATGGACTAATAAAGATGATTATTTTAATACCATAAAAATGTACAGAGTTAAATATGGGCATTTTATGATGGATGTAAATGCACTTTCACATACAAAGCAACAGATGTAGCAAAACTTAACACCTAACACGTAAAGTACACATTTGCAGCAAACTTTAACTTTTCAATGGCTTCTGTTGTCTATGTAAAACCAATGTTGCAACTGTGCATTTAATACATGAAGTGACAAGTGTTTGCTACATCTGTAATTTCTCATAAATATGCAGGTTAGGTCCCGCTAAGTGGTCTGATGAAATGTTGCCTGTCGCCTTTAATGACTTTTATCTTCAGGGAAAACAAAGCACCAATTTCCACTTCCGAAAGCTGGGAAGCTGGGCTGTTCCCATACACCTTAGATGAGAGGTCCTCAACCCTAATTTTAAATTTCAGCAAACCCATTCCCCTGTTCTAACCTTACGGAAATTTGGCACAGGCTCAGGTAAAGCATTTGGTCATTTACAGTAAATCATAAAAAGAACATTTGTTCTCAAATATGTATTCATGTAGTACGACCCCCAGTTAACCCTTTATGTAGGTGGCCATTGGATTCTTGCTAGTAAAAAGGATATCACTTTGTGCTGTACCCAATGGGAATAAGCTCCGATGGGTCGCCATAGACAGGCACCAAGAACAGTACAAATGTCTGTTTAAATCTAGAATGCATTTACGAAACCAGTTCTCAGTGATATAAAGATGTGACATGACTGACAGGGTGAATAGAAAATGCAATTTGATGCCACCAGCTCAACATGACATCTTGAAGTTCAGACTGAAGCCTTTTATTTATGTCCTCATTTTTTTTTAATAATTATATTTTAGTTCTGTTTATGTGATTTTTTTTCCATATTAACTAGAATTATATAAAGCTGTGTGCATAGACCATGGGTCATGGCACCTGGAGAGCCTATAGGTTTGTATAAAATCAGAGGTGTGCAGATTTTTTGAGGGTCAATATCACAGATGCAGGCAGCATACAGTCATAATATGGCTACATACATGAGGCCTAATTGTACCTACTGTGTATTGAGAAAAATATATAATATTCCTTTTTGGTGGGGGTGGGGGGGTCCGACACCCCACAATCAGCTGTTTTTTAAACATTGGAAAGAGCCAGAAGCAGAAGGCACCATCCAATATCTAGAAAATGTGCTAAATTCTTGAAGCTCTGCCTCATTCACTTAAAACTGTCGATTGGTGGGGGTGCTGAGGGTTGGACCCCCAGTAAAGTGAAACTGATGACCTATTTTGAGGATAGCTCATCAATATCTCCAAGCTGGAAAACACTTTCCACATCAGTAGAGATTTAGCAGACCTGGGTTTTAGTGTTGAGCGAGCATGCTCGGCCAAACGACGGGTTCGGCTCGAGCATCGCTATGCTCGGCCGAACACTGCGTGTTCTCGAGCGCGATGCTCAAATCAGTGTATTTAAATCTAAGTTAGCCTCTATTTATATGCAGAAGATCGCTGTACAGTGAGGGAATCCCTCAGT
Source organism: Bufo bufo (assembly GCF_905171765.1). Taxonomy (NCBI): domain Eukaryota; kingdom Metazoa; phylum Chordata; class Amphibia; order Anura; family Bufonidae; genus Bufo; species Bufo bufo. The sequence goes on along the minus strand of NC_053392.1, from coordinate 560,030,055 downwards.
TTGAGTTCGTTGCTTAGGAGTCCCTGCTCTGACTCCATATATAGCTATGTCCATATATGGAGTCAGTGCTTGGGGACACCCCAGTGTATTTAAATCTAATTTAGCCTGTATTTCAGAAAAGTTTCTGCTGGGATTCGAACCCACAACCTTTTGTATTAGAGGCAAGGCACTTAACCAGCTATAATAGCTTCATAGGGAGTTACTTTAAAAAAAAAAAAAAAAAAAAAGAAACTTCTACTATACTGTACTTCTACTGAGACCTATACAGTAGAAGTCTCTCTTTTTTTTTTTTTTTTCATAGTGACAGGCTATGCAGCTATATAATGTAGTGGTTAAGTGCCTTGCCTCTAATACAGAAGGTCGTGAGTTTGAATACCGGCAGAAACTTTTCTGAAATACAGGCTAAATTAGATTTAAATACACTGGGGTGTCCCCAAGCACAGACTCCATATATGGACATAGCTATATATGGAGTCAGAGCAGGGACTCCTAAGCCGAACTAGAGTCCCGACACCCTCCCCTCTTCAGAGCAGGGGGTGCCTGGGGTTATATTTTATATATATATATATATATATATATATATATAAAATATATATGTATTTTATATATATATATATATATATATATATATATGGGGTTCTCCCATTGACTTCCATTGTGCTTGGGTGCTCGGTAGAGCACCCGAGCATCGCAAAGTGTTCTACTCCAGCACACGAGCACTTTGGTGCTCGATCAACACTACTGGGTTTCCATACGATTTGCCCTCTCTTTTGCCCTCTCTACAATGCAGTCCTGTCTAGAGAACTAGTATACACATAAATATCCACAATTTTCTGTGCATCAGCCCAATATTTCCTAAAGAAATCTAACCTTATGTTAAAAAGACAAGATATGATCTACACCTCTAGGCCTTGCTACCATCCTTCTTCATCTATACATAATGCACTTCTATGAGAAGCATTTAGGGTTTCTGTTGCCATACCTTTAAAAAAGACATAATAGTTTTTTTGGCGTCATTAAGGAAGGCTCTTAAAAGCTTTCTCTTCCAATTAATAAGTCATCATGGCTGCTGTGGTCACAAATACCTACTATTACTGTAAGGTTCTTACAAAATATAATGGTTATGGGATGCTGATCATCATCAAGGACAAAGGAGAACGTCAGCTTTAGCTAAAACTTTAGGGATGAAGCTAAGGATTATAAGGACTATTGTGAAAAAGGACTATAAGGACTACTGAAATCATTTCAATTCAGATTGTATTTAAATAACACACACTTTATATTTACATCAGATATTGACCCCTGGTACAGGCATTGGATTGGATTCTATATTAAATCAAAGAACTGTCTGCAACCAATGCTAGCTCTAGGAGAACCACTGGATGGTTCCCCATGAATTTCATGGAAGAGGTATAGCTTAGAATGTCTGCTTATTAGCCTGTTATATTATGATCATTGTGGTATTGGTATGTTATTACTTGGACCTATGAGTTACAATTTTATGCACATTATTGTAGACTGTCTACCTATAGTTTCTCTGCTGTTGGCCATACCTGCCTTGGTGGGACTGGTCAGCAAGATAACGTGTATGGGAAGTTCCAGATTCAACTGTCTGGGGAGAAGAGGATTGGGCGCTTCTCTAGGAACATAATCCACCCTGAGAAGTGTCTGGCAGCAGCTTTCTTCTCTCTCCCAATTGAAAACATACATGCTTGGCTGAACCAAGCATAAATGTGTATGGGAAGTAATAAAAGATACTGTAGCTGATGGTCGACAGCTATTGAAGGTTTATGGTCTCATGGTGTCACAAAGTTTGGGAAGTGCTCATCTATTTGCGGCCTTATTGTCTTGTCTATATATTGTCTATATTATCTTTAACTTTCTGAAATCTACCTCTCATTTCTTCAGAGGCTTAAATGCTATGGACACCTATGGGGGCAATTTTAAAAAAAAATTATAATTGCATTCTACTCGTTTTGGGCTAAAAATATTTTTGTTTTATTGTTTTTTATTAAACATTTCCAGTAGTTCTTGTACTACAAGGGTTAATTGAGAGTGTATGTGCAGACTGTCAGTTTCTATTTACTTGAGTCCCATCATCCGAGCTGCCTGTTCAGTCTGTAGCCCTGTTATTTGAACTCTTGACAGCTCATAAATACTGATAACAGCTCAATTCTTGTCACAATGATAAACACTATGGCTTAAATAAGTGTTTATGAGCTTCAGGAGATCACAGATAAGGGATTTTCATGAGCCATCAGATGACAGGATTCAATATAAACATAGAACCCTGCTGCTGTGTAAATACACATATTACACCATTGTATTAGGAAAGTGGGCAAAATAATTTAATAAAGACCAGTTAAGAAAAATAATTTTTGGTCCACAATATGTAGAATGCAATAATAATAATTAACAAAAAAAAGCTTCCAAAGGTGTCCAAAGCCTTTAATGGCTATGGACACCTTTGGCACTATTTTTTTAGGATTGCAGTTTACTCACTTTGGGCTAATTATTTTTTTTTTTATTTGTCATAATTACAAATTTTCAACCATTTTTGTAATACATTAGGTTTAAAATCAGTCTATTTGCAGACTGTCCTTTCTGTCCTGAGTTTTATCAGCTAGCGGATCAAGTAAAGCCTTAGCTCTGATCTCATGACCTCAGAAACACTGATTTAAGCTATTTTCTTATCAGTATTATAAGAGTTTAGCTATAATGAATGTTTATGAGGTGAGGAGATCAGAGATAAGTCTTCACTTGAGCTGTCAGTTGACAAACTCAGGAAGGACAGTCTGCAAATAGACTGATTTTTAACCACATGTATCATAAAAACTGCTGAAGATTTTTAATAAAGACTAAGTGAAATTGTCCTGAAGGTGTCCATAGCCTTAAAGATGGCCATATTAAAAACTGGTAATAGGTCATCAATATCTGATCAGCAGGGGTCCAACACCTGTCTCCCCTGACGATCAGCTGTTTGAAGAGGCGGCAGCACTACATGCGAGCACTGCTTCCTCTTCGTTATACTGTTCATTTCTGACAACTATTGGACAAATATAAACATGGTCACCTTCTTTACTGACCATGACAATCTGTTATCGGTCAACTACAATGATCATACATTGTTAAATGTCCCCCAATGTTTGATTGTTTGACATAAAACATTTTAATTTGTTTTAGAACACGATTGACTTATAAGTCTGCAGCTCTTTCCCATGTTTTACTGCAGCTCTTTCTTCCTGTCACATGTGCACAAGTCCAGCACAAGGCCACCAGGAAGTCAATAGCATTCTGAAGTCCATTACAATGGCAGAAAAATAATCTGCAAGTAGCTAAACTAAACTACACTACATACTGTATATAATGGGGCACAAGAACCTTCATAAGGAGAGATGATTTTATGAGCTTTGCATATTTATATTTTGGCATACTAAAAGTAATTGTAACTCATAATAATTATTAAAATAAAAACTTTTTAATTTGCTTCAACATTCAATTCCTCAAAAAAAAATTAAGACTTTACTTTTCATGATTGTTTACAGAACAGCTGAGATTCTCCCTCATTCGGTGTAATCCCGCTGTATCGTACAATTTATTCTTTAGATGTCTAAAACTGGCTTTAATCATTGCCCTACGTCAATTTAATTTTTTTTTTAATAAAAAGTCAGAAAGCATAATAGCAAACTGCATGAAAAGAAAATCAGCCCTTACAATGAGTTATATTCAATGTAGCATTTTACACTCAGATTTTATATTCAAAGATTAAAGCCATGTAAATATTTATCAATTTAAATTTTTCTTCCTGTTTTGAATCATCACTTTGTATTAAAGTATACACTGTATCAGAGAGAATGCTGCGTTATGGGAAGAAGTGAATAGGAAGGATTAGAGTAGAGCTGAATTAAATATATAAAACCTGGTGTGGACAGAGGCCTATAATAGTAATGTAGGTCAGCTTGTCACAAGATAGATCAGTATAAGAAGTAATTGCTGCTTCTGTTACAGAATCCTCAGGTGTCGGTAGGTATGTAAGATATATAATGGCATATCAGAAGTGTAGCTTGACTCTCATAGAATACAGTTCAATAGCTACTTCATGGCCTAGGGCAGTGCCCTCCAACTGTTCTTCTGAAACTACAACTCCCAGCATGTCCTGATAAACGCAGGCTACCATATTCATGTGCAGTGATATAATTGATAGAAATTAAAATTCTGTGCCCACTCCCCTGATAGTGCTTATTTTTCTTTCTTCTTCTGAGGCTCAGTATTAAAGTTTTGTCACTATCAATTTTCTGATCATTGCACAGATATTGATGTGAATGCTGATCTGCATTCACCTAGTGAAAATAATGGGCCAAAAAGCACAAGAGTAGAAGTCTTGCCATGGGTATACAGACAAACATGGTGCAGACACTGGAACTGAGTAGCCAATCAATGAGATCTCAGAATAATATTGACTATTTTTTTTTACACTTTGAAGAGAATGTATGATAAAGTGTTATCATAAATGTATTTATTTTCATTAATGTTTTCTGCAGCTCACTTTTATATTTCAATCATTTTTATTGAATGTTTTCAACAAGATTGCATTACACATACCATCTGTTCCATTGTAAATGACAAGTTGGATGCATAGATAGTCATAGATGGTGATATAGCAAGTATAGTGATATTTATACTAACTAAAGTATAACAGATAAAAACAAAATAAAAAATTGCCATAACATAGTAGTAATCTCAGAAAGTGCTCAGATAATTCTAGATTGATAAGTCATGTGGTTGACTCGTGTTCTGGGACATAATCAGTAGCCAGGTCCCCCATTGGTGGGTAAACTTGTCCACTCTATGTTCCCTGTAGGACATTATTTTATGTACAATTATTGTGTTTGCAGTTCACTTTTGAGCTTTGCTGTGTAGACTTGGCAGAGTCAACAAAGTCATCTAATTATCATTAGAGAGTGGGGGATTCAATAACAGATAACAGCCTTAGTATACTGCAGGAGGTCTGCTTTGTACAGAATTGTATAAAAAAAAAAACACCTAGATATGGCTCTGTATACATCTCCCTTGCTACTGTCCTTTGGCCTCTAGAGAGGAGAGCAATACTCTATAGATATTTTTCTGGCCATTAACTCTCATTAATTGTAGATGCCCTAAAACAAACTATCTATAGAGACAATATAGGAAGGAAGTACACACCTTTCGATATGGGCTCCCAAAGAAAAGTTGTTTAAAAAAAAAACAGATATGTATAGTTTGAAAATGGATTCCTTAATTCCTTTAATGCCTCTATTAAATCGATTTTTTGCCCTATAAGACGCACCGACCCATAAGACGCACCTAGGTTTTTGGGGAGGAAAATAAGAAAAAAAAAAGGTGTGCTTTTGGTGGGTTTGGAACTAATGGTGGTCTGTGGATGGCACTATTACTGGGGATCTGTGGATGGCACTATTATGGGGGATCTGTGAAGGACACTGTTATGGGGGATCTGTGAAGGACACTGTTATGGGGGGATCTGGGGATGGCACTGTTATGGGGGATCTGTGGATGACGCACTGTTATGGGGGATCTGTGGATGAAGCACTGTTATGGGGGGATCAGTGGATGACGCACTGTTATGGGGGGATCTGTGGATGACGCACTGTTATGGGGGGAATCTGTGAAGGATACTGTTACAAGGGGGATCTGTGGCTGACACTGTTATGGGGGATCTGTGGATGGCACTGTTATGGGGGATCTGTAGATGGCACTGTTATGGGGGATCTGTGGATGGCACTGTTATGGGGGATCTGTGGATGGCACTGTTATATATGTTCCATCCACAGACCCCCCCCACCCCATAACAGTGCCATCCACAGTCCCCCCAGCCCATAACAGTGCCATCTACAGACTCCCCACCCCTTAACAGTGCCGTCCACAGATGTTCCCCATAAAACTGTCATCCACAGATTCCCCCCCCCCCCACCGCTCCAGTGCTGCAGTATACAAATATAAAATGTCTCATTCAATTAAAAGTGATTAAACATGCCCCCTCACTCCTAATATTACCGTACACCCTAACAGCTTCTGTACAACGCAGGCAACTTCATTCATAAAGTAGGCGGCGCAGGCACATGACATCAGGGAGTTACGCTGCCGCCCACCCGGCCTGCCTGCCTGCATTCTACAGAAGTTGTTAGGGTGTACGGTAATATTAAAAGTGGGGGGGGGCATGTTTAATCACTTTTAATTGAATGAGACATTTTATATTTGTATACTGCAGCACTGGAGCGGCGGGGCCAGAGTACAGTGACTGCACCGGCCCCGCCGCAATTGACGGCCCCCAGCTCCTCCTCCCAGTCACTCCCTGCTCGCTCATACATCGCAGCCTGCGATGTAAAAATGTCAGCATTCGGGGGCAGAGCTTGCGCCGGTCAGAGATGGCTGCACGTTTCTGAGCTCTGCTAAACAGATCTCCATTAGCACCTGCTACTGCCAGCAAACTGTCTGAACTTGACTAATAATGGTGAAGATCGGGAACGCTAAGGCTGGAGAACATCCGACCACTAACAAGATACAAGCTACTGCCGGAGAAATGGATAAATTTATAAAGAAGGCTGCCTCCTCGTTTGTGGCGCAAGAACCCAAGATGGCGCTGGCTCACTCTCAGAAGGTCTCTGAGCGCTCCCTAGCTAGATCGGAGGAGGAAAGCGATACAGAGGAGCCGCAGGGTGATGGTGCCCTTCCCATCACTAGGCACTACCTGAAACAAGCCCTTTGCAAAGCTATGGAGCCGGTCATCGACAAAATTTCGGCTCTCCGTCAGGAGATGAGGCAAGTGGGGGATCGGGTAGAGACATTTGAATCTCACCAGGCTTTAATTCTGGATCACCAGACGGCCACCACTAACTCCCTCCACAAATGCAGCGCCTACCTCAATGATCTGCAAAATGCCCTGGAAGACCAGGAAAACAGGGGGCGCCATAACAACCTGCGACTCAGAGGGATCCCAGAATCCGTTCATCTTGGAGACATTCCCTCCACAGTAAAATCCGTACAGTAAAATCCATCTGCTCCCTGCTCTTAGACCCAGAATACGAGCCTGATATAGTTATAGAGCGAGCTCACAGGGCTTTACATCCTGAACCTAAACCAGAAGACCCCCCAGAGATGTGATCTGCAAGTTTCTGAACTTCCAGGTTAAAGCGGCGGTTCAGGAGGCTGCAAGAAATCGTTCAGATTACTTTTATGAGGGGTCACAGATTACAATCTACCAAGATCTAGCCCCGTCCACACTTAGAAAACGCAGAGCCATGAAACCTCTGACGGAGTGGCTACGATCTAACAAGATTCAATACAAGTGGAACTTTCCTTTTGGACTTTCATTTTCCCTGGCTGGACGCCGCTTCAATATCTCCGCTTACTCCGAATTGGAAGGCCTATACGAGCAGCTGCAAATCCCCCCATTGAAAGTGGAGAACTGGGAACTATATCAGGACCCTTACTTTGAAAGGGATACTTTCATTCCCCCTCTACCTTCACCTCTACCCATGTCATCTCTTCACATGTTCAGTTATCTTATATTTGTGCTGGAGTTCTATTCTCAGGTCTACAGACCTTTTTCCCCCACATGTCTATTCTTTCTACCTACTCCAATGTAGGACAACGTAGGTTTTGTTTACTTCTTGGTTATGCTTTCCTTCCCTTCTTATCCAGTCATGATGCATGGAGATATTATTCCTACAGCCACCTTATAAATGTAAGACGGATGCCTGCTCTCCTTGGGGCTGCCAAGTTAATCAGCATGACACCTTATATATTATACTCATATGATGTTGGTCTGCCTACCCTACCTCACTTTGATCCTAAACATTATGGCTGATCTGAATTTAGTCACTTACAATGTCAAGGGCCTTAGATCTCCATCTAAAAGATCCCAAATTTTCTCCCTCCTGGGGAAGGAGAAGTGCTTGGTACTCTTCCTCCAGGAAACCCATTATAAATACGGTAGATATCCAGACCTCTCCTTCTCTAGATTCCCAAATTGGTATCACTGTGGGGCAGACGGTGCCACATCAAGGGGAGTAAGCATTGGCTTTAGAAAAGACGTCCCTTTCTCATATGTTACCCACACCCAAGATCCTGAGGAGAGATATATTATTTTGAAGGGTCATATCTGCCAGAAGATGTATACTTTTGTAAACATTTATGCTCCTAACTCCGACCAAATACCCTGGTTGTTATCTGTCCTATCCTTAGTGTAAAATGCTCAGGAAGGCACTCTTGTCTTAGCGGGAGATCTCAATATTGCATTACAACCTCTCACTGCCACTTCCTCTAAAAAGTCCTCCTTCTCTGCCAGATTGCTGAAAAAGCTGAATACTAAGTTATATGATTTAGATCTCATAGATATTTGGAGATGCCTTAATCCAAATTGTACTGATTACTCTTTTTATTCCATTCCAGGCCAATCCTACAGCAGGATTGATTATATCTTTGTCCCCAAGAACCAGGTACAGTTTTGCACAGATACGAGGATTGGAAGTATCACCATCTCCGATCATGCACCGGTATTCTGTACCCTTCGCTCTCCAACCAATACTGGTAGGTCCCCTCTTTGGAGGCTTAACAAGTCCATACTGAGCAGTGAGGCTAATAGGACACATTTCTCGTCTCTTTTAGATGAGTACTTCTCCACAAACAACACACCAGAAATATCCCCCAAGTCCTTTGGGATGCCCACAAAGTATTTATCAGAAGTCACTTTATCAGTAAATACTCCTTCATAAAGAAGCAATCGGATAAACGCATATCTTCTCTTTTAGATCAGATTCATGCCCTAGAGTCCTTCCATAAACAATCCCTAGCGCAACAACACATAGCCGACCTCAACGCCCTTAGGGAGGAACTAAAAAACCTTCTAAATGAAAGATCAGCAAAATACTACTTATCATCACAACAAAAATTCTTTGCCCATGGCAATAAGGCATCCAAATTCATGATGAGCCGCATCAAAAGTAGGATGCAGGCAAGACACGTAACATCCATCAAGCCTTCCCAAGGCCCACCAATCTTTGGCCCACCAAGCCTTCCCAAGGCCCACCAACAGTTCAAACTCTTCTATGAATCCCTTTACAATTTTTCCCCTCTGGAAGATGGCCAATCCCTCTCAGAAAGAGATAATGAGGTACATCGCTTTCTAGACTCCTTAGACCTCCCGACTCTAACCCCTACCCAAAAAGATGCCCTCTCAAAACCGTTTACACTCCCAGAGCTGACCACAGCTCCCCAAAAGGCAAAAGTCCTGGACCTGATGGTCTCACTACTTCTTATTCTATGGCATTCCAGAATTCGCTGCTCCCCCATTACCTCCCGGTCTGTAACCTTGCCCTACAAAACATACCACTGTCTGCTGAAATGACTAATGCCCTAATTACGATAATCCCAAAAGAAGGGAAGGACCCTTCATCTTGTGCAAACTACCATCCCATATCCCTTCTGAACATTGATCTGAAATTACTAGCGAAAATGTTGGCTACCAGACTACAATCCCTTTCCCCACCTTTGATCCATCTAGACCAAGTGGGATTCGTATGAGGCCGAGAGGGAAAGGACAACACTACCAAAGTTCTTGATGCCTTATATTATGCCTCTCATAATAAAAAGCCACTTGTACTTCTAGGCACAGATGCCAAAAAGGCATTCGACCACATAGACTGGTCCTTCATCAAACATACCCTACAGAAATTCCACCTCCCCGATCCCTTCATCCATGCCATTTTTGCAATGTACAATAACTCCTCTGCCGCAGTATCAGTTAACATCCTCATTTCACCACGCTTTTCCATAAAATATTGTACCCGTCAGGGATGCCCTCTCTCCCCCCTTATATTTGTCCTTGTGATGGAAACCTTAATGCAAGCCCTTAGACAAGATAAAGAAATCATAGGTCTGAAAATAGGGACATCAGAGTTCAAATTAGCTGCTTTTGCTGATGACCTTCTGATACTTACCACTAATCCCTCCACATCAATGCCCTTAATAACGACACTCTTAGCGAAATTTGGCTCTATATCCAACTTCAAAGTTAACCCACATAAATCACAAATTCTCCACACTGGCCTTTCTCCCACTACGCTCTCAGCTCTCAAAACCAACTCCCCTTTTAACTGGTGCTCTCCTCATCTAAATTATTTAGGTATTAAACTAACCTCTCAACTTCCCGACCTATTTCACCTCAATTACACATCCCTTCTAACCGATATCACTGCTCAGCTGGACTCACTAGATCACCAATATCTGTCCTGGTTCGGGAGAAAGAACCTGGTCATGTCTTTAGTAATTCCTAGACTCACCTACCTAATGCAAGTTCTCCCAATTGCAATTCCTAGATCATACTTCCGCTCCTTGAACAATCATATTCGCAAATTTATCTGGCAGGGAAGGAGGTCTAGGATCTCTTTTTCAACCCTAACTAAACCTAAACATCTAGGTGGAATAGGCCTCCCAGACCCTGAAAAATACATACAAGCTATACACTTATGTAGACTTGTGTATTGGCTTACACCCTCTCAGCAAAAACAATGGCTAGCTTTGGAAAATGTATACTTTTCCTCCACCCTTAGGGCCTTGTTGCTGGCGGATAGACCACTCCCCTCCCGAGCTTCTATACCTAATCTGCTGGTTCGTACAACTATTAAGGTGTGGGAGTGGTTCTCCGCTAACTATCAGGCCCTAACCTTACCTTCTCCTCTCCTTCAAATTAGAGATATAATCTCTCTTTCACCACGTGAACTCAGAGATTCTTCCCCCATTGAGTTCAGATCCTCCAACAAGACAGTACTATATCTACTCGATAAAGATGGATGCATTTTATCTGACCTTTTTCTTAAAGAGACCCTGAACATTCCTCCCTCGAGTACTTTACTCTTTATTTATCTTAAGAAAGACCTCCTCTATTGGGCAATATCACTAAACACTCAAAGCGTCTCAGATTGGTTTGAAAACCTGCTAACAACCTCCAAATACCCCTCCAAACTTATCTCCATTATGTACAAAAGACTAGGCCTCCCTCTCACGAATGCCAAACCTGCTTTCATTGGTTTATGGGAGAGAGACTTGAAGAGACAGTTCTCCCAGAAGGAGATCACTAAACTTTGTACTATCTCACATAAGCTCTCCCGTTGTGTGAGGGTTCAGGAGAATGGGTATAAAGTATTATCTAGGTGGTACAAAACCCCAGATAAAATCTCTCTGTATTACCCCACCGTTTCTGACCGTTGTTGGAGATGCGAAACCATGAAAGGCACCTTTTTCCACATTTGGTGGGAGTGCTCCAAAATAGCTGAGTGGTGGAAAGCGATTTTCCAAATTAGCAACATTGTCTGCAAGTCTGCATTCCCATGCACCTCTGAAATTGTGCTTCTCTCATTTGGCATCCGGGGAAGGGACATACATACACTGTCCCTTTTCTCTTTTTTTTATTTCAGCCGCACGCCTGATGATCCCTATCTATTGGCGCTCTCTCGAAGCTCCAAGTATTGATCATTGGCTCAACAAAGTGGATCAGCTGTACCGCTTAGAGGAACTCTCCCATTGGGAGTTGGGTACTAGAACCACCTTCCTATCCATTTGGTCCCTATGGAAAGAACACAGGCACTTTGTCTAACACCTCGTACACAATATAGCTATCTCTTAGTAAACATGACTGTTTACCCCTCCCTTTCCTTTCTTTTCTTTTCTGTTCTTTTTGAAATTTCACATATACAATTGTTCTGAACTTATTGGTTTATACATGAACAACTAATGTCTAATATGTACCTACTTTTATACCTTGTGGTACTCCAATGTCATTCTCATTTGTTTTATTGAACAATAACAATAAAAATTGTCAATGAAAAAAAAAATAATGTCAGTATTCGCCCCATAAGACGCAGGGGCATTTCCCCCCCATTTTTGGGGGGAAACAAGTGTGTCTTATGGGGCAAAAAATACGGTAGTTTCTGGTGGTGTTTTTGCAGGCTTTTGCAGTTTTTGCTAGTTGGTATTTTACAAAAAAAAATGCCACCTCCAGGTGTTCGCTGTAAGTATAAGAAGTTGTTACAGCAGTGAGTATGAAATCACTGTCAACCCACTGATTTTGGCCTTGGGATACTCCTAAGGGAATTTTTCTCACAGTCTCCTGGTATTGACCATTTAAACCCTGTACAGGAATTTGGACTTCCCTGCAGGGGAACCACCTCCTGGAGTAGGCTCTGTACAATCCACATCTGACTCTTTGGGGTCAAAAGCACTGATGCACAGAACCAAGGGGACAGGAAAAATCTAATTCAAAGACAGGCCAAGATCACGATCTGAGGTAAACATGGAAGACAGGCACAAGGCACAGTCACCAGAAGGGTCAGAATCCAGTAAATTGGCAGGGCAAGGTTAGTGCATGGGCAGATAACAGAACAGAACACCTTTGTAGGAACTTAGCCAGCTATGAACCTATTGCTCAGGCACCCTTCCACAGAGGAATGTGCCTTAAGTAACCCAAGGTAGCCAACCATATTTTGTGGTCATCCTCTTTTAGCTTCCTTTTGCACCTGTGTGACGGGCTTGATTAAGGGGTTCAACAAAGAATCCATTAGTTTTGTCTTGAAGATTGAAGTACCCTTATTTTAAAACATATACAGCATATATGACTAGCAGCTTGGCTTCACGTTGCAGCTCAATGAAAAACACCAACCTTGCTTGTCTCGGTGGTCATCTCATGTGTCAATCGCATTATGTTATTTGAGAAATTATCTGCTATCAGATCTGGCACGGTTGATTACTTTAATAAAGTGTGGTTGCCTTGGATTTCCTTGCCTCATTCTCCTGATATATATTTTATTTTTCTAATAGGAAAAGAATCGAGGGAGACTGGGTGTTATATTTTATAATTTTTTTGTGTAACATCACTGTTGTCAAGAGGGAATATCTTAATATTTTACCGATGAAGTAGAGTTATGTCACCGCTAGCTCTCTGAGAAGGTCTGGCAGACGTTCTTCTGTACCTCTTGCATGATGTTCTTTGTTTTGGTTTCACTTTGTCATCTCCTTTCCTTCTCCCAGCTGTCACCTATTCACACTAATTGCCTCCCTTTATATTCCCTCCCATACTGCCTCCCTTTGCGGTTTATATTACTTCCTGGATTGAAGTGATCATTGCTGGAGACTTCTGTTACTGCTTGTTCAGATAAGTCCTTTCTTGTATTGTGTTTACTTGCTGGCTTGATTCTAGGTGATTCCCTCCGTATTAAGTGCAGGGAGCCGGTGGTTGTGTCCCCTCACTATTATAGGGTTTTCAGGTGTCACACAGTCTAGGTACGAGGGCATGCAATTGTCTACCTCTGAAACCTTTGTATGAGCTTAGCAGTCAGGGTGAGCTCTTAGGGTTTTCCAGGGGTCACCTTTATGCTCCTTAGTTTGGGATCAAGCCAGTCGAATGTTTATCCATAACTTCCAGCTATCTGCAATATCATCCGTGACAAGTTAACACTCATGCTTTCTGAGATTTCTGAGATTTCTGAGATGTGTTATCTAAACTAAGCAAACACCTTCAATTGTTTTTCAATGGCTTTTGTTTCAAGATAACACAATGATTTAAGAAATTTGAGTTAAGAGTTTGAGTGCTAACCCTGCTACATCTGTATGTAATATCCATACACTGTGATTTTGACATGGAAGCGAAAAAAGTGCACTTTTTGTACTTTTGATAACAGATCAGCGAAACAATTCTAAAATTCAAAAATTTGGCTTGAATTCTTCTAAAATTTCCGACTCTGCTTCTAATGAATTTGTATTTTGTGTGATTTGATTTGAGAGAATCAAGGAGGAGAGAGACAGGAGGAGACTTTGCCAGGCAATCTGAGCACTTTCAATTTTGGTATAATTTATATGAACCCGAATCGAAATGCATGTGATTGTGAGAAATTTGGCTGAATTGGCCCTAAAATAAATTTTGATGTGCACTTTTGTTTTCTATATAGTTTATGGAGGGAATATATCATTCCCCCTATACCAGTTTTCTGATGCAAAAAAATTGCAAACCCTGATTGACGTGTAAGTAGCGCTTATACGCTGCCCTTGCCACTTTCCAAGAAGGGACACAGTGACGGTAGTAAGAGGGTGGATCCAGTTATCTTTTTATGCAGGTTTTCTGGTATAGAAGGAGACAGAAATCTATGGCAGCTTCAAGCTGGCGTAGATTTCAGTCTAGGTGCATGGTCTGCCAGAGGACGTGCCTAATTTATGATTAGGTGCGTCCACCGGCAGCTGAAGGGATATCATGAAACACCAGCCTTTGATAAATTCCTTTCTCTATATTTTATATGAAAAAAATAAAATAAATATATATATATATATATCAAATATATGTGGAAAATAAGCCTTAGGGGGTTGGGCATACATAGTGTAAGTTACTACCACATAGATTGTGATTTTAATATTTAAACTTGCAATCACAGATACAATTTTATGGCAAATCCCCAAGCAAGCCCTTTTATCATAGAACGGTACTAACAAGCAGAACTGATACATCATTCTAGACAGGCGGAGTACATTTTTGCAACTTAAACGAAAAGCCAAGACAAGAGATAGATTGATTCATCTTCCAACATTTTTTTTTTTTTTACCTCTTGAAAAAGTTTATTTCAGCCGCCGCTGCATTGATTTACTTTGAATGAGTATTTGTTCTGCTGAAAAGTTGTGCATTATTCCAATAATGGAAATTTACAAAACGGATATTCTGAAGAGCTTTTTAAAACCTCTTTAATTAGAATATGAAAAATGAAATGAATACATTACTAAAGAGTACACTTCATGTTTGCACCTAATCTCTGCTTATTATGTTGCAGGCAGAGGTTTAATGAAAATTTTTACAATTGCATGCTCCGTTTTCTTGCATCAGCAATTTATAGCTCATGATAAAGGATTAAAATTTATTGCGCTGCTGTCATCATTTAAATCAAAACTGAACTCTAAGCGTTCTGCTCTTCAAAGAGAAGTAGCCTGGATGGAAAATGTGCGTGAAGATCTCCAGTGGGCTAAAATTTTATTTTGTTACCATGGCAACCAATGGGAAATACACAGAGGGCTAACTATGGAAAGGATTAAATGTGTGTACAATGAGCACAGAGCAGGAAGTACAGAAAAGCCTTGTTTAATTGGCATAAGACGACAAGGGAAGGCTTCTGAGCTCTTTTATTGACCAAAGTTCAATGTGTCTTATTATAATTACCATCTACAAAACTTTAGACGCCATCAGCAAGATGGAAAAGTACTTTTTTGTAGTAACTGCTTGTATTCCCCATGTAACAATTCTGGAGCGTTTTTTGCTATGACTTCACGTTGTGCCATTCCTCTATTATTCCTTCAGAATGCATGGCCAACAGTCTACAATAAAGGTCCATCTTTGTGTTACCAGTTGGGGGGGTGTCCCTGCACAGTCTGACATTATCCAATCACTGCTGCCAGTGTCAGACTGTGCAAGGACACCCCTCCCAACTGATAACGCCCATCTGGCCCTTCATTGTAGGCTGTTTCATTGCTATATTCTATAAGGAAGAATAGAGGAATGGCACCACACAGAGGGATAAGAATAGAAACTCCAGAATTTTTATTACAGGTGGAATGCAAACAGTTACTGAAACAAACCAAGAGAGGTGACAGGTCATATTTAAAGGGAATGTTTAGTTAAAAAGGGTTGTTTCATCTTGACATTTCCACAGCGAGGTGGGACCAAGCATTTACTTCAAGTGGCTAGGCGTACAGAAACTTCTGTTCGGGCAGACACACTGCTGTTTACGTAAGTCCTATTGTAGTGAACTATGTAAACAATGTAGCGGAACAAGCTACTCTGCTTCGGTATGGTAACTCCCATCAGAATTACAGAAACAGCATGGCTTGCCATGCCACACTATTTGCATAGCTCCCATACACTTTATGGGGAGCTGCAAAAATAGCAAAGTGCTGGCCAACTTAGCAATTTCTATAAGTCCGATCCCATGGGGGGAGTACCTTACTCCCATCTCGGCTTAGAAATGGTCCCAACCCCTTTAAGAAATCCCATTTTCATGTAGGCTATAGGCTATTTATAAGCTATTAGAAAATTCTAAATCAATGTAGGTGGTCATCTGTTCAGCATTCAGCATCTTCAAGTACAGTATCCTGTAAGTACAGTAGTCTAGATCTACTTTCTACCGACTGTTAACAGAAGGTCACAGAATATTTATATTATGTGTAAAGGAGAAAAATGGTAGCAATGTCTTCAATGTATACTGTTTTCATACCATAGATAATTTAGGAGTCCAAAGACTAATCTTGTTTTGATAAAAGGTGTTTTCTGAGATTCTGATATTGATGATCTTTGCTCCAGATAGGTCTTCAATATAAGACCAGAGTGGGTATGACACCTAGGACCTCCTCTAGATCCTCTGTTTGAGGAGGCCTCATGTTTCAGGAGGCCTCAGCACTCCAGTGAGCAACGTGGCCTCCTCACAGCTCCATTCAGATGCTTGATCTGATAGGATAGGTTTCGGACAACCCTTTTAACACCATATCTTCAGCAGCCTATTTTAAAGTTGATGTTTGTGAATACGTTTTTTAAAGTCTATACATTTTTCTGTTCTTAACCTCATCATATGAAGCATCTACTAGGCCCCCAGGCTTTTGACTTACCTGTACAAATTGTAAAGTTAAGACCCCTAGTTGTTTAACCAGGTGCAAATTGTAATGATACTAACATTTTATGTTAAAGAGAAATAAATAAGCTAAGAGACAACTACAATATAACCCATTACAAAAACTTAGATTGTGTTTATTTTGTGTTCCCATTCGAATATGTTGACACTTTACAGAAAAAAAGTGCAAAAAGATACATTTTTATTTCAGACAACCTTCAGGTACTTCATGAATTATGTGTCTAGGAGCTTAATGCATCTTTGCAATGCAAATGTTGAAGGGAAAGTCTATAGATTCCGATAAATGGTAATTGTGCAGGGGGATTCTGTACCCCAACTGTATAATCTATGACAGAATATAATTACGTCGCGCGAACAAATTGCTTTCATGGATAGGATCAACCCGCGGCTGTAATCAGCATCTATTCACACATTTATTGTACTGAACTGCTACTCATTTGTGAAATCTCATTTTTATTGCACTTGTTGACAAATAATATGAAGCCTAAATTTAAATTTTCACTTAACACGGACTTATAAATTCCAGATAACCTGTTAATAATTTGCAGACAGCGCGTTTTTATCTAATATATAAAGCTGAGTGTATATGTGTGTGTATGTATGTCCACTAAAGGAATTTGCACAGTTGCATTTATAATCACGAAATTTGACACACAGGTACATCATGTGTCCGGGAAGGTTTTAGACCAGGTCTCAGCTCTCTAGGATGTACAGTTCCTGAGATATTCTCCCAAAAAAACATTAGCCAATAGAAGCTTTGGTCACATGACCCTTATCAGCCAATAGAAGCTCGCAGGCCATTAACCTCCACATACAGTTTTACTCCCGGTTTCCATAACAACGCAGCCATTTTTCTTCACTGCTGTAGGTGAGCTTTAAAGGAAATCTGTCACCAGGATAATCGCTATTGAAGTAAAGCCATGGCCTAATAGCACTTAGTACCTTATTTCATGATGTGCCTTTGTTCCAGCAATAGATGTTTCTATCCTCTATAAATCCAGTTTATTTGGTATGCAAATTAGCCACTAAGGTGCCCAGAGGGGCGTCACTCTTAAAGGAAGGAGCCTAGATACGCCCCCTGCCACAATGTGTTTACCCTCAAAAGACAAACTTAAAACCCCGCCCCCAGGTCCCGCTAAGCCATGCCCCTGATACTGTTAGGCCATGCCCCCTCCCACTCCTCAGCCGACGGGGATTGAAAAAATGAAGGTAAAAATTAACTTCTGTCAGCTGCATGGGTTGGGAGGGAGGGTGACTTTCTCCCTGCAGCTCACACTCAGACAGCACAGTGCTGCTGTCTTAGAGTGAGCTGTTCAAAAGGACACGCCGCCTATCCGGTTAGGCGACGCCCCTCCCACTCCTCAGCCGACAGGGATTGAAAAAATTTAATTAAAAATCAACTTCTGTCAGCTGCAGGGGTGGGAGGGACGGTGACTTTCTTCCTGCAGCTCACACTCATACAGCACAGTTCTGCTGTCTGAGAGTAAGCTGCTCAAAAGGACATCCTTGTGTCCATCCAGGCCCTGCACCAGACGGAGGAAAGGAAGTCTGAAAGCTGGACTGTCCGGCCTAAAACTGGACCTCTGGCCACCCTAGGGGCAGGCTGCTGTGGGGGTCACAGTTAAGGGGATGGTCCGCTATGGAAGTCAGTGTTAAGGGACAGATTGCTGTAAAGGCCACTGTTAAGGGGGCGGGCCCCTGTGGAGGTCACTGTCAAGAGGGTGGTGTGCTGTGAAACTCACTGTTAAAGGGGAAGGCTGCTGTAAAGGTCAAAGTTAAGGGGGTGGGCTGCTGTGGAGGTCCAATTTTAAGGGACGGGGCACTGTGGGGGGGTCACTGATAAGGGGGCAGGGTGTTGTAAATGTCACTGTTATAGTGGATAGTGTTGATATCTTTTAACGACACACAAAAATAATAAATTAAATAGATTAAATATACCCCAGCGAAGCCGGGTCCTTCAGCTAGTTTGTAATAAAACCAGTTAATGCGATGAATCAATGAGTCTATTCATTCACCTCAAGAAGTAAGTTCCATTCATCAAGATATCTTCTTTAGAATCTAGAATAACGCAACATTATTTATAAAGGAGTAATACCTGCCTGTGAGTAACCTGACTATAGATAAAGAGGACATCTATCTATCTATCTATCTATCTATCTATCTATCTCATATCTATCTATCTATCTATCTATCTATCTCTGTCTGTCTATTTATCTATACATATCTATCTATTTATTTATCTGACAAGGGGACATCCTCTGCATCTGGACGAAAGAAGATTTGTACACAAACATAGAAGAGGATTATTTACAGTAAGAGCAGTGAGACTATGGAACTCTCTGCCTGAGGAGGTGGTGATGGTGAGTTCACTAAAAAAGCTCAAGAGGGGCCTGGATGTATTTCTGTAGTGTAAAAATATTACAGGTTATAGCTACTAGAAAGGGGTCATTGATCCAGAGAGTTATTCTGATTGCCTGATTGGAGTCGGGAAGGAATTTTTTCCCCTAAAGTGAGGAAAATTGGCTTCTACCTCACAGTTTTTTTTTGCTTTCCTCTGGACCAACTTGCAGGATTAGGCCCCTTTCACACGGGCGAGTATTCCGCGCGGGTGCAATGCGTGAGTGGACCCATTCATTTCTATGGGGCTGTGCACCCAAGCGGTGATTTTCACGCATCACTTGTGCGTTGCGTGAAAATCTCAGCATGCTCCTCTTTGTGCGTTTTTCACGTAACGTAGGCCCCATAGAAATAAATGGGGTTGCGTGAAAATCGCAAGCATCCGCAAGCAAGTGCGGATGCGGTGCGATTTTCACGCACGGTTGCTAGGTGAAGATCGAGATGGGACCCGATCATTATTATTTTCTCTTATAACATGGCTATAAGGGATAATAATAGCATTCTGAATACAGAATGCATAGTACAATAGGGCTGGAGGGGTAAAAAAAAAAAATAAAAAAAAAAGAAAAATTAAACTCACCTTAATCCACTTGTTCGCGCAGCCGGCATCTCTTCTGTCTTCTTTTGTGAAGAATAGGACCTTTGATGACGTCACTACGTTCATCACATGGTCCGTCACATGATCCATCACCATAGTGATGGATCATGTGACGGACCATGTGATGAGCGTAGTGACGTCATCAAAGGTCCTATTCCTCACAGAACAAGACAGAAGAGATGCCGGCTGCGCGAACAAGTGGATTAAGGTGAGTTTAATTTTTATTTTATTTTTTACCCCTCCAGCCCTATTGTACTATGCATTCTGTATTCAGAATGCTATTATTATCCCTTATAGCCATGTTATAAGAGAAAATAATAATGATCGGGTCCCCATCCCGATCTTCACCTAGCAACCGTGCGTGAAAATCGCACCGCATCCGCACTTGCTTGCGGATGCTTGCGATTTTCACGCAACTCCATTCATTTCTATGGGGCCTACGTTACGTGAAAAACGCACAAAGAGGAGCATTCTTTTTTCCTTTTTTTAACCCCTCCAGCCCTATTGTACTATGCATTCTGTATTCAGAATGCTATTATTTTCCCTTATAACCATGTTATAGGGGGAAATAATACAATCTACACTACAACTAACCCAAACATGAACTTCTGTGAAGAAGTTCGGGTCTGGGTACCACAGTCAGTTTTTTATCACGCGCGTGCAAAACACATTGCACCCACGCAATAAAAACTGAACATCAGAACGCAATCGAAGTCAAAACTGACTGCAATTGCGTACCTACTCGGGCGGGTTTGCCGCAATGCACTGGGACTCATCCGGACCTAATCCAGACACGCTCGTCTGCAAGGGGCCTAACAGGCTGAACTGGGTGGACAAATGACTTTTTTCAGCCTTATAAACTATGTTACTATCTATATATCTGTCTATCTATCCATCTATCTAAATGTATTTCTAATGCACCCACACTTGCATCTGACACAAAAAAACAAAAAATTTCTGACTTCCATACAAAAAAGACTTGAGGTGCCTATACGCATAAGAACAAGGGGGGACATTTATCAAGACTGACATTCTCCACACTGGTCCTGATTTCCCCTACACAGCTGAAGCATGCTTCAAATTAAGGTAGAGGTGCACTCCTCTCATAGATTTGTCTCATCCTCTGGCAGGCTGTGAAGGTCTAAAATATGCAGCAACCTCCTAGCTGTGATCAAATTTTATGATGACTGGCATGAAGAAAGAGAAATGTGGCGAACCTGTTGTTGTGATGCCCCCTCCCCGCCCTCGCCATGTCTCCATTTCTTGCCACTACTGAAAAGTGGCGTAAAGGGGGAAAAGTCACAGATTTTGCTGCAAAAATGGCATACAAAGGGCGGTCATCCCACATATGGATTGGATTTGGATTTTGATTTTATTCATTCCCTTTGCATTTTGTTATTTCATAAAAATAACCTAATAACACTTTAAAAATATATATTATTTGTAGTATTTTTTCCATCACAACTACCTTCCTCAAACATTTGTAGCGTACAGTGTATTTATAGAAACCTCATCCAGTCTAGTATGTATCTTACTAGACTGGATGTATATATATATATATATATATATATATATATACAGTACAGACCAAAAGTTTGGACACACCTTCTCATTCAATCAAAGAGTTTTCTTTATTTTCTTGACTATAAAAATTGTAGATTCACACTGAAGGCATAAAAACTATGAATTAACACATGTGGCATTATATACATAACAAACAAGTGTGAAACAACTGAAAATATGTCATATTCTAGGTTCTTCAAAGTAGCCACCTTTTGCTTTCATTACTGCTTTGCACACTCTTGGCATTCTCTTGATGAGCTTCAAGAGGTAGTCCCCTGAAATGGTTTTCACTTCACAGGTGTGCCCTGCCAGGTTTAATAAGTGGGATTTCTTGCCTTATAAATGGGGTTGGGACCATCAGTTGCGTTGAGGAGAAGTCAGGTGGATACACAGCTGATAGTCCTACTGAATAGACTGTTAGAATTTGTATTATGGCAAGAAAAAAGCAGCTAAGTAAAGAAAAATGAGTGGCCATCATTACTTTAAGAAATGAAGGTCAGTCAGTCAGCCGAAAAATTGGGAAAACTTTGAAAGTAAGGGCTATTTGACCATTAAGGAGAGTGATGGGGTGCTGCGCCAGATGACCTGGCCTCCACAGTCACCGGACCTGAACCCAATCGAGATGGTTTGGGGTGAGCTGGACCGCAGAGTGAAGGCAAAAGGGCCAACAAGTGCTAGGCATCTCTGGGAACTCTTTCAAGACTGTTGGAAGACCATTTCAGGTGATTACCTCTTGAAGCTCATCAAGAGAATGCCAAGAGTGTGCAAAGCAGTAATCAAAGCAAAAGGTGGCTACTTTGAAGAACCTAGAATATGACATATTTTCAGTTGTTTCACACTTGTTTGCTATGTATATAATTCCACATGTGTTAATTCATAGTTTTGATGCCTTCATAGTCATGAAAATAAAGAAAACTCTTTGAATGAGAAGGTGTGTCCAAACTTTTGGTCTGTACTGTGTATATATATATATATATATATATATATATATCCTTCCATGCCATTCCACTTGGCGTGACCATCATGAGAAGAGTGGTGGGAGAGGACCAGCTTTCACATAATTATGTGTCTATGCATGGCCACCAAATGATTGTGATATGAATTGCAATCTGTTGATATGATGCTTGGATGTCCTGATAATATATTGAATTTGGATTGTGAGAAACTGGAATCCTTAATGAAATATGCAGAAATTCTGTTAGGTTGATTGCCTTGGGATTTTATAAAAAGATCTAATAAAGAGTCAACTTTTATTCTATTACCCTGGCTGAAATCTTTGTTTTATAGCCTCAGCAGTCACTTGATATGGGGCACATAGGTTAGGAGGCCCTAGAAGGTGCAGGAACATTGTATCTTTTTGTGGAAAATAAGGCTAGTTTCACACTAGAAGTAAATTCTTCCGACAGGCTGTTCCGAAGAAGAATAACCTGTTGGAAGAGATTGTATCCAGCATAACTGGAAAAAGACTGGAGCACTGCCAGGCCCCATTGACTATATTTGGACTTTGCGGGAATCCAGCCTGTTTCTGGCTTTAGTGCGAGGATTCGGACGGACAAAAAACACTGCGCCAAATCCCAGCATTAATGCCGGAAACAAGCTGCATCACCGCCAAGTCCAATTATACTAAATGGGCTCCAGTGGGGTCAGGTAGTATCCAGCTATGCCAGATACCATGACTTCCGGCAGTCTGTTCCGGCCGAGGAAGAATGTACTGCTAGTGTGAAACCGGCTTAACAATATAGTGGCTTTTTGCTATCATATGAGATTTCTGACATATTGTGCTATTAAACATACCTTTAATTATTGCTTATTATGGTGCTATTTAAATTTTTTTACACAAGGTGGTGGGGGCCCCACCAGATTTTGCTATCGGGCCCTAAGAATCATAGTTATGCCCCTTTAGCAACATCTGTATTGTAAGCCATCAGCCTTATCTAGTTGTCCCTTTTGTAAGAACCTTGGTAAAAAAAAATAATATATATATATATATATATATATATATATATAATTTGGTTCCCTATTATGCATACTTTGTAAAGTGCGTATTATATACCAATCCATTTGTCTGTCTTATCTGTTCACCCATTAAGGCAATAAACTAGACTCCAACACAAATATGTTTTTCATTCACCATCCATGACTGAGCACTAAGTGTGTCCTGAATAATAAGAACTTGCCATGGTTTAATTACTATTTACTTAACATAGTGTTGGAAGAAAGCCTCGTTATTTATCAAGTAGCAGGATTAATAATGAAGTTGTGTTCCTTCCCATCGGCCATTTGACAGTTACTATAACATGATCGCCCTGAGGGTGTCTATTACAAGCAAATCCTATTACAAAAATTAAAATGACATCAAAGAGGCAAGACGCATCTCTAAATAGAGTAACGGGGGCTAAAACCAACAGCTACTTTATAGAGAGCAGATAGAGGAAATTTATAACAATGTTTACTGTGGTAGAAATTTAATAAACCCATTAATAACGTCTTCTACTAGCACTTCAGATTATTTATAGTGCTAACTTGGAATGATACGAAAATAAAGTACCATGTAATTGCTGAATAAACAAGGGACCTAGGACCTGTCATGCTGACAATGGTACCAACTAGTGTTAAGAAAGCATGCACGGCCGAACACCAGTTCGGCTTGAGCATCGCTATGCTCGGCCGAACAATGCGTGTGCTCGAGTCAGTGTATTTAAATCTAATTTAGCCTCTATTTCTATGCAGAAGATCGCTGTACAGTGAGGGAATCCCTCAGTGTGAGTCCATGGCTTAGAAGTCCCTGCTCTGACACCATATATAGCTATGTCCATATATGGAGTCAGTGCTTGGGGACACCCCATGGTATTTAAATCTAATTTAGCCTGTATTTCAGAAAAGTTTCTGCTGGGATTCAAACTCACGACCTTTTGCATTAGAGGCAAGGCACTTAACCACTGCATAGCCAGTTACTTAAAAAAAAAAAAATTATATATATATATATATATATATATATATATATGATACTTCTACTATACTGTACTTCTACTGAGACCTATACAGTAGAAGTCTCATATATTTTTATTTTTAAAAAAAAAATTGTGACTGGCTATGCAGCTATATAGTTAAGTGGTTAAAGTCCTGGGCTATGATGCAGCAGCTGTGATTTCAAATCCCGTCATAAAATTTTTCAGAAAAAAAGGTTAAATTAGATTTATATACTCTATAATATTTTTTTTGTAATTGTAAAAAATATATGGCACAAAATAAATGTTTAATTACTAAAATATATATATACATATATATATATATATATTTTTTTTATATGTGTATATATATATATATATATATATATATATATATATATATCATACTTCTGATATATATGAATGCATAATAAGTGGGAGACTACTACCGATGTTTTAGCCTTAATATATTTACATATATTATAATATATTATATATTCTAAATTTATAATAATATGTGTAAATATATTATGGGTAAAAACATATATATATATAAATTAAGTTTAGCCTCTATTTCTGAAGAAGTTTATGACAGGATTTGAACTCCCAACTTCAGCATCACAGCACAGAACTTTAACCACTACACTACATAGCTGCATAGCCAGTCTCTGCTAAAAAAATATAAAAAATATGAGACTTCTACAGTATAGGTCTCAGTAGAAGTACAGTACAGTAGAAGTTTTATATATATATACAGTACAGACCAAAAGTTTGGACACACCTTCTCATTCAAAGAGTTTTCTTTATTTTCATGACTATGAAGGCATCAAAACTATGAATTAACACATGTGGAATTATATACATAACAAACAAGTGTGAAACAACTGAAAATATGTCATATTCTAGGTTCTTCAAAGTAGCCACCTTTTGCTTTGATTACTGCTTTGCACACTCTTGGCATTCTCTTGATGAGTTTCAAGAGGTAGTCCCCTGAAATAGTCTTCCAACAGTCTTGAAGGAGTTCCCAGAGATGCTTAGCACTTGTTGGCCCTTTTGCCTTCACTCTGCGGTCCAGCTCACCCCAAACCATCTTTTTTGTGTTTGGCAATACAGCTATATAGTGTAGTGGTTAAAGTTCTAGGCTATGATACAGAAGCCGTGAGTTCAAATCCCATCATACCTAGAGTCCCTACACTCTCCCCTCTTCAGAGCAGGGGGTGCCTGGGGTTCTCACATTGACTTCCATTTTGCTTGATCAACTTGATGGCCATTCTGCTTTAAAGAGGACCTGTCAGCTTGTCAGCTCTCCAGACTGAAATGTTTCAGTACAAGCTTGCACTGTCTATTAAATAACACATTTTTTTAGAACTTTGCTTTACACACTAACATAATTTGTACGGCTGAAAAATGATATCCATCCATCCAGTTCAGCCTATCATCCCCGATGGTTGATTCAAAGGAAGGCAAAAAGAAGAAGAAAATCCCTTTATTGTCCCTCAGTGGGAATCTTTTGGCATAACAGCAGCAATCACATTCACAACAGGAGCAAAAAAAAGAGTAATTAGAAATTAAAGAGTAAAATATAAGAAAAACATGACACAGAATTTACTTAAAAAATTTTATACTGTGTTTCTGGGAACAGTGATGGTTATAAATCCTAACCGCTGCTGGGAGGAAGGACCTTCGATGCAGCAGTCTGTCACTGAAGGAGCTCTCCAGCTCCACAATAGCTCCAAAAAAGTAAGCCAATATTTCTCATTATAGGAGAAGAAAGCTTTCTTCCCGACTCCAAACAGGCAATGAGAATAATTCCCTGGATCAACAACATCTCCAGAAATCTAATAACTATAACCTGTAATAATATTACCCTCCAGAAATACATCCAGGAGCCTCTTGAACTCTTTTAGTCAGTTCACCATCACCACCTTCTCAGGCAGAGAGCTCCATAGTCTCACTTCTATGTTGATAGATACCCCCTCTAATTTTATGTAGAAACCTTCTTTCCTCTTGACGTAGAAGATGTCCCATCTAGTGTTGAGCGAGCATGCTCGGCCGAACACCAGTTCGGCTCGAGCATCGCTATGCTCGGCACATCGCAAAGTTTGGCCGAACCCCACGTGTCAGTGTATTTAAATGTAATTTAGCATCTATTTATGAAAAGTTTCTGCCAGGATTTGAACTCCCAAGCTTGTACATTAGAGACAAAGACCTTATCCACTCAGCTATAAAGCTGAATGCTAAACTGTGTCAGAAAAACCTCATAGTAGTTTCTGATTTAGTGAGTATTCCTATTTAGTGATGGACGAACAAATGTTCGTGAACCGCGCTTTCGCAGCGGGCCACATTTACTTTAATGGCAGACGGACCTGAAAAACCTTCAGGTCTTATTTGCAGCTAGAAAACACTTACTAGAAGTACACAAATAGTCCCACAACATGGACAGTGATATTCCAGAGGGGGATCATTGTCAAAAATTCCCATAACAAATATGTATTTTAATCAGGGGCCATTTTTATGCATCTTAAAGGAGAACTCTCCGAAATGTGTCGAGTTGGAGCCTAGAAAAATTATATTTCCTATCGATTTACTGTATACAAATGTGTAGCACTCCACGTTTTTGTTTCCTGCAGAGTCCATTAAAAAAATGCATACATTAACGTAAATCTTTTTTAGACTATTGAACTGTATGGTGAACAGATGCCAATGTACGGCATCAGTCTGAGGAATCTGTTAACGCATACATTTTTGGCATGCATTAAATGGATGGCAAAAATAGGATGTGAATCCAGCCCTAGTGTCAGAATAAGCACCAGTACACAGCGGAGCAGCGTGGTGGAGAGGCGAGGCAGCCATGTACTGACAGAGCGCTACCTGGTCCTGGTGGTCAGGGATGAGGTCTGTGTTTCTACTGGGAAATACAGGGCACAGTATAATACACTAGAATCTATATAATATAAAGATATTAGCCCTACCCCTGAATAATAATACAATTAGGCGGTCATTTATTATATAGAAATAGGTCTATGTTAGGCGTATTTCTGACACAGATTGTGGCGCAAAGGTCCTTAGCACCGCAATCTGCATATTTTTCCAGCTCATGCCAGGTCTAAAAAAGCATGACGTGGGCAGGTAAAGGGATACAGTTATGGCCATCCAGTTATTGGATACCACCGCCATACATTGACCGGATAACACATCTGTACAGTGACCGGATAACACCGCCATACCGTTATCGGATAAAAGAGTATAAGAGAGCACAGTACAGGGAATGACTAGGGGCACTGCACAGGGTGTGGTAAGAGGGCACAATGCAGTGTATAAGGGGGCACAGTACGGGGTGAGGGGCACAGTACGGGGTGGGGGGCACAGTCACATGACCCTGTGACATTAGAAGGTCCTTATGGCGAATGCGGTTCATACGCCACCATAATGAGAGGCAGAGGAGTTAGACAAGTGTGTGATTATGTGGCTAGGGATAAAAAATGTCAGCCAGTACAGGCCCCAAAAATTTGGCAATAGGAATTCACCTGACAGCAAAGAACTTTGGATTCTGTGGCTGGAGGTACATTAGATGGTCGCAAGATAAATATGTAAGTGTCAGCCAGTACAGGCCCCAAAAATTAGCCAAAAGGCATTCACCTGACAGCACAGAACTTTGGATTCTGTGGATAGAGGTACATTAGGCGTTCACAGGATAAAAATTTAACTGTCAGCCAGTACAGGCCCCAAAAATTAGCTAAAAGGTATTCACCTGACAGCACAGAACTTTGGATTCTGTGGCTGGAGGTACATTAGGCGGTCACAGGATAAAAATTTAACTGTCGGCCAGTACAGGTCCCAAAATTTAGGCATTCACCCGACATAAAAGGCCTTTTATGCCGCTGTATATACTGTACATAAGGCAAGGACCATTCTTTGTTCTGAGTGGTGGCGGAAATGTGTGGGCTGGCATGAGGAAATTCAATTACACGTGGTGATCACAGGTGCTGAATTCTTCCGAGTTCCATGCCTCATTCATTTTTAAAAATGTGAGGTCATCCACACTGTCGTGAGCTAGGCGAGTGCGCTTATCGGTCACGATCCCCCCTGCTGCGTTGAACGTCCTTTCGGAAAGGACACTCAACGAGGGGCAAACCAAGAGTTCCATGGCAAATTGTGCCAGCTCTGGCCACAGATCAAGCCTGCACACCCAGTAGTCAAGGGGTTCCTCGCTTCTCAGAGCGTCCACATCGGCCGATAACCCTATGTAGTCGGACACCTGTCGTTCTAGGCGTTCCCTAAAGGCTGGATCCAGAGGGCGGCTGTCGATGGGTTGGCTACAAGAATGATATCATATCCGAAGTGACCAACACATCTTCAAACCGCCCTCTTTTTGCAGGCGTGGTAGGATTGGTACCCGCACTTGTTTCGCTGTAGGTGGAAATTTCTCTGCCAGTGCCTGCAACAGCAGAATGCAGAATCTCTTGCAGCAAGGCCTGAAAATTCTGCATTCTGACAGCCCTCTGTGATGCTGGTAACATGTCCGCCATTTTGTGTTTGTACCAAAGGTCTAACTACGTTGCCACCCAGTACAGGTCCTTGACAATTTCTGCTTTTTATACAGGGTACCTCTTCAAACACTGGAGCATGAAGGCTCCATTTGCACTAAATTGGAAGCGGTGGAGCACCCTGGCTCCTGCTCATCGCCCAGGAAAATGTCATCCTCTGTCTCCTCTCCCCAGCCATGGACAACACCAGGGATCCCCAAAAAGTTCAAAGCCTGCTCTTCTTGATCCTCCTCCTCCACCCAGCCACCATCCTCCTCTGACTCCTCTTCAGACTCCTGATGACTTGTCTCAGATGGAGTAGCTCCCCCTGGGAATTCATTCAGCATTGCAATATCCTAATCTTCCAGCTCCTGCTTCTCGATGGCTTAATCAATGACACGACGCAATGCATGCTCCAGAAAGAATGCGTAAGGTACGATGTCACACATGGAACCCTGGCTGCGACTGACCAGTTTTGTGATTTCATCAAATGGCCGCAGAAGTCTACATGCATTGCGCATGAGCAGCCACTGGCGCGTTGAAAAGAAACCAAGCTCCCCAGAACCTGTCCTGTCGCAGAGTTCGTACAGGTAGTCGTTAACGGCACTTTTCTGCTGGAGCAGCCTATTAAGCATATACAAGGAGGAGTTCCAGTGTGTCGGGCAGTCACAAATCAGATGTCTGACAGGCAACTGGTGTCGCAGCTGATCGTCAGCAAGGCGAGCCATGATCATCTAAGATCTTCTAAAATGGCCAGAGATTTTCCTGCAAGACGTCCTGGACCACGGGGTATTTGGCAACGAATCGCTGCAAGACTAAATACAGGACGTATGCAATGTACGCACTTGTGTCATTTTGCCCTGTTTCAGAGCGCTCAGCAGAATAGCACCATTGTCGCGCACTACTTCACCAACTGTCAAAGTGAGCTTGGTTAGCCACTGATCGGCCTGTGACCACAGAGCTGAAAGCAGTGCAGCACCGGTGTGGCTCTTGGCTACCAGGCACAACAGCCGCAGCACAGCATGGAAACGTCTCACCTGCCACGTTGAATAGGTTCTGGGGAGCTTGGGGGGTACAGTGGAAGAGGCGGTAACAGTAGAAAAGGAGGAGTCAGCCGAAGAGGAAACGGAGGATGGAGTAGGAGGAGGAGAAGATAAGGCGGGCCTGCATGCAATCCGTTGCGGTAACACCAAATCCACACGGGTGCCACGGGTTGCATGCTTGATGGCCGTCAGAAGGTTCACCCAGTGGCCAGTAAAAGTTATGTACAGTAGGTGAACCCGATTTTGTGTCAATCTCGCTGTATTTCTCGGCGAGATAGAGCACATACGAGCCCCATCGCGGGAGCCAGCGCCGAGCTGGCTTGCCGCGATGGAGAGCAAGCGCGTCATAGAAGCGACGGGAGATCCGACTTGGATTCCCGCCAATTCTACACGTGTGCGGCGTTTGTTATGAATCCTGAGGGGGAAGTCCCCGCCGGATTTTAAATAAAAATACGGCCTGGGTCCCGCCCTCAGGAGCATACCGGGCCCTTAGGTCTGTTATGGGTTGTAAGGAGAGCCCCCCCTACGCCGAAAAAAACGGCGTAGGGGGTCCCCCTACAATCCATACCAGACCCGTATCCAAAGCACGCTACCCGGCCAGCCAGGAAGGGAGTGGGGACGAGCGAGCGCCCCCCCCCCCCTCCTGAGCCGTACCAGGCTGCATGCCCTCAACATGGGGGGTTGGGTGCTCTGGGGCAGGGGGCGCACTGCGGCCCCCCCACCTCAGAGCACCCTGTCCCCATGTTGATGAGGACAGGGCCCCTTCCCGACAACCCTGGCCGTTGGTTGTCGGGGTATGCGGGCGGGAGGCTTAACGGAATCTGGGAGCCCCCTTTAATAAGGGGGCCCCCAGATACCGGCCCCCCACCCTAAGTGAATGAGTATGGGGTACATCGTACCCCTACCCATTCACCTGCAAGAAAAGTGGTAAAAACACAAATAAACCACACAGTGTATTAAAATATTTTATTTTTCTGCTCCGGAGGCCGCCCCCTGTCTTCTTTATTAGCTCTTTTACCAGGGGGGGGCTCTTCTTCTTCCGATATCCCGACGGGTCTTCTCCGCTATCCGGGGGGGTCTTCTCAACTCTCCTGGGTTCTCCTTCTGTCTTCTCCTTCTGTCTTGTTGTCTCCTTCTGTCTTCTGTCTCCGGGGGGGGCTCTTCTTCTTCCGATATCCCGACGGGTCTTCTCCGCTATCCGGGGGGGTCTTCTCAACTCTCTGGGGTTCTCCTTCTGTCTTCTCCTTCTGTCTTGTTGTCTCCTTCTGTCTTCTGTCTCCGGGGGGGGCTCTTCTTCTTCCGATATCCCGACGGGTCTTCTCCGCTATCCGGGGGGGTCTTCTCAACTCTCCGGGGTTCTCCTTCTGTCTTCTCCTTCTGTCTTCTCCTTCTGTCTTGTTGTCTCGGCGCACCCCGATTCTTCGTCTTCTCTTCTTGTTTTCGCCTCTCTCTGTTGTTGACTCGGCGCACCCCGGTTCTTCGTCTCGCGAGACTCGGCGCACCCCGATTCTTCGTCTCGCGAGACTCGGCGCACCCCGATTCTTCGTCTCGCGAGACGAAGAACCGGGGTGCGCCGAGTCAACAACAAGAAGAAAGAAGAGAAGACGAAGAATCGGGGTGCGCCGAGACAACAAGACAGAAGGAGAAGACAGAAGGAGAAGACAGAAGGAGAACCCCGGAGAGTTGAGAAGACCCCCCCGGATAGCGGAGAAGACCCGTCGGGATATCGGAAGAAGAAGAGCCCCCCCCGGAGACAGAAGACAGAAGGAGACAACAAGACAGAAGGAGAAGACAGAAGGAGAACCCCGGAGAGTTGAGAAGACCCCCCGGATAGCGGAGAAGACACGTCGGGATATCGGAAGAAGAAGAGCCCCCCCCTGGTAAAAGAGCTAATAAAGAAGACAGGGGGCGGCCTCCGGAGCAGAAAAATAAAATATTTTAATACACTGTGTGGTTTATTTGTGTTTTTACCACTTTTCTTGCAGGTGAATGGGTAGGGGTACGATGTACCCCATACTCATTCACTTAGGGTGGGGGGCCGGTAAACAACCAACGGCCAGGGTTGTCGGGAAGGGGCCCTGTCCTCATCAACATGGGGACAGGGTGCTCTGAGGTGGGGGGGCCGCAGTGCGCCCCCTGCCCCAGAGCACCCAACCCCCCATGTTGAGGGCATGCAGCCTGGTACGGCTCAGGAGGGGGGGGGGGGGGCGCTCGCTCGTCCCCACTCCCTTCCTGGCTGGCCGGGTAGCGTGCTTTGGATACGGGTCTGGTATGGATTGTAGGGGGACCCCCTACGCCGTTTTTTTCGGCGTAGGGGGGGCTCTCCTTACAACCCATAACAGACCTAAGGGCCCGGTATGCTCCTGAGGGCGGGACCCAGGCCGGATTTTTATTTAAAATCCGGCGGGGACTTCCCCCTCAGGATTCATAACAAACGCTGCACACGTGTAGAATTGGCGGGAATCCAAGTCGGATCTCCCGTCGCTTCTATGACGCGCTTGCTGGGATGTGCTGTCGCTATCCCAGTGAGTGCGAGATCTCGGCACCACGTCGCCGAGTATCAGCGCGACGCTGTCGTGCTGAAAACACAATCTCACAAACACCTACTGTACCTTCCCTGCCCATGTTTGCTACACCACATGTCTGTCGTCAGATGTAACTTGGCACTGTGTGCCAGAAATATATTAACTTGCCGCTGAATGTGGCCATATAGTGCTGGGATGCACTTCTGGGAGAAATATTTCCTTCCGAGGACCTTCCATTGCGATGTGCCAATGGCCACAAATTTTCTAAAGGCCTCCGATTCCACCAAATTATATGGCAGTAGTTGGCGGGCTAGCAGTTCCGACAAGCCAGTGGTCAGCCATTGGGCAAGAGGATTAGCCGGCGTCATAATTTTTTTACGCTCAAACATTTGGGCCACGGAAGCCTGCCTTGTGCCGGATGAATGCGACAATGGCACGGTGGAAGGTGGAGTGGAGGACAAATGGGAGAAGAGAGGAGAAGGAGAAAAGGCAGGACGTGGAGCGCCGGGAGTGTGGCTTTGTGGATTCTGACGGCGTTGCTCCCACTGGGCTCGGTGATGGGATGCCAGGTGCCTTCTTAAGGCGGTCATTCCTAGGTGAGTGTTGGGCTTACCGCGACTTATGCCATGACAGCACAGGCTGCAGATGGCAACACTATTATCAGCAGCTGACACGTTAAAAAAAGCCCACACTGCGCAGCCATGTGCCGGCATCCTGGGAGCGCCAGATGTGACCCTGCATGGTGGATGGCTTGCTTCAGATACATTTGCAGTCTGCTTTTTGCCTCCTGTGCACTGCGAGTTCTGCCTGCTTCTCCTCCTTCTCCTCCCTATCTGCTGCTCCGTCTTTCCCTCTGACCTCCCCTCCTCTTCCTCTCTTGTCGGCACCCACGTGACGTCCATCGACACGTCATCATCATCACCTTCACCACCACTGACATTAGAGATCTCTGACTAGGTAGCAACAGCGGGGGCCACCCTCCTTGGGCTGATCTGGGTACTGTCGTCAGACCTCTGGGTGGCGACCGTTGCTACCTCATCTTTCTCATCCGATGCCAAGAATGGCTGCGCATCGGTAAGGTCTGGGAATGGATGGGAAAATAATTCCTCTGACTCGAGTGGAGGGGCTATGATGGTGGTGGTGGTGTTTGTGGGGGTGCACACAGCAGAGAGTGAGGAGGGTGCAGATACAGAGGATGAGGAGGGTGCAGAAGCGAAGTCTTAGTGAGCCACTTAACCAACTCTGGTGCGTCTGTTGAAATAATCACACGCACCTTCTCCAACTTCCCACTTAGGTTCCGGCCTGGGTGCACCTGCCCGACCCCTACCACCCCTGCTTCTTCCTCTGCCTGTCATTTTCAAAATGACCCTGTGCCAAAGTCCCTAGAGAAGAGCAGTATTTGTGGAAGCTGATAAATGGCAGGCTTCAATCAGTTGTTAGTTGAAGCTGGTATATCACCCTCAAGCAGTAATTTTGTGGACGCAGGTATATGGAAAACCTCTTTTTCACTATTTTGTGAAAGCTGATATATTGCAGGCCTCAATCAGTTGTTAGTTGAAGCAGGTATATCAAAACCCGCAATCTGTATTTTGTGGACGCAGGTATATGGAAAACCTCTATCACTATTTTGTGAAAGCTGATATATGGCAGGCCTCAATCAGTTGTTAGTTGAAGCAGGTATATCAAAACCCACAATCAGTATTTTGTGGACGCAGGTATATGGAAAACCTCAATCACTATTTTGTGGAAGCTGATATATGGCAGGCCTCAATCAGTTGTTATTTGAAGCTGGTATATCACCCTCAAGCAGCAATTTTGTGGACGCAGGTATATAGAAAACCTCAATCACTATTTTGTGGAAGCTGACAGATTGCAGCCCTCAATCAGTATTTTCTGGAAGCATACAAATGTACTATAATATACTTTCTATGTTAGAAAGTATATTATAAGTATATCACACCCCTCTGTGTATCACACCTATCGACAGCACAATGTTACCAGTCCTTAAAAGGACTTTTGTGGCCCTATTAGCTAGCGTTTGGTGTCGCTAAGTTCCTAACAGCCTGTCCCTGCTCCAAAATGCAACCTCGCCTTACACTGGCAAAACACATAATGTAAAATGGCTGCCAGATTGGGTTCTGTTATAGGGTTGGGGGTGTGTCCATATGCTGAAATGTCTCAATTGGCTTTCCTGTCCCACCTGATGGATGTGTCATGGGTAAAAGTTCGGCGCAATGCAAAACAATATGGTGCTCGTGGACATCGCCATATGTTTGCATGTTTGGCGGATCGCGAACGCACAAAGTTCGTCTCAAACTGACTGCCGGGTGAACCGCAAGGCCATCACTATTAGTGTTAAGCGCGAATATTCGAATAGCGAATAATTTTTCGCGAATATCGGCACTTCGCTAATTCACGAATATTTTGAATATAGCACTATAAATTCGCTATTTTGAATATTCTTTTTTTTTTTTTTTTTATTGTTATATTTTTTTCTTTCCCACTTCCCAAAAGTAGTTCTTACCTGTCCTGAGGATTCCTGGCTTCCTGGCTGCTCCAGTCAGTGCCCGTTGCCACTTCTGCCGACTTCTGTGCTCATGGCCAAGGCCATCACCATGGGAACGTCTCCATACTAGAATCTACTGTTGGATGTGAGAATTAAGTTGAAATCGCAATGCGATTACTTCAAGTTATATTAATCGAATTGCGATTTCAACTTAGCACTGCTATATTCCATATTCGTTAACTTCGTTAATTCTAGCAAGCTGACCCATTAGAAACACAGCTCTAAGTTGAAATCGCAATTCGATTAATATAACTTGAAGTAATCACATTGCGATTTCAACTTAGACCTGGTTTACTATGGTTGGCTTGGTAGAATTAGCGAAGATGACGAATATGACATGACAAATGTATTTGTCATATTCCTCAATACGAAGATAACAAAGTATTCTCCATCTTCGTTTTAGCTCCATATTCGTCAACTTCGCTAATTCTAGCAATCAAATAGGAAAGTTGACTATAGAGACAGCTGTGTTTAATTCGCTATGCGATTATATTACTTTGCTTTTTTTTTTATAAATTGAATAATTATAATAATTATCAAGTATTATAATTATTTTATTTTAAAAAAAGCAAAGTAATATTATCGCATAGCGAATTAAAAACTTAGCTGTCTCTAGTCAACTTTCCTATTTGATTGCTAGAATTAGCGAAGTTGACGAATATGGAGCTAAAACAAAGATGGAGAATACTTTGTTATCTTCGTTTTGAGGAATATGACGAATACATTCGTCATATTCGTCATCTTCGCTAATTCTAGATATCAAACCAATAGGAAAGTTACCTTAAGTTAAAATCGCAATACGTGATTATTTAAATCGCATATTAATCGTGATAACTAGAATAATGACGAATATTCGATTTAGACGAATATGAGACGAATATTCAAGCGAATATTCGCAAATTTCGTCGAAATATGGCTCATCACTAATCACTATTCCTATTCAGCAGAAGACTTATTTTATATTTCTGTGCAGGTTAACATGTAGCTGTATAGTGTAGTGGTTAACATCCTTGTCTCTAATGTACAAGCTTGGGAGTTCAAATCGCGATTATTTTCTTGATTGCGAAAATCGGCAATGTAATATGCGCATATTGCGCGCACAATACAGGCGTGGGTCACTTTTGCTAGATTTTTCAAGCTGCTAGATGTTTCCTGAGACTTTAAAAAATGGTTTGTAGTAGTTTTGAAAAATTATATTTTCATTTCATAATATTTCATATCATATTCATCATTTATCAGCATCCAGGAATTTAATTAATTTGCACAGACTGGCCAACGTTTCGGTCCTAGTATGGGACCTTGATCACGGCCTTAGTCTTGGTTGCATGTTGCCTGTATGGGATGCGCTCAGCTATATTTGAGGCTATATTACCTCAAATTACCATTGAGCACCGTACCAAAACGACACTAGAGGAGTGCCGTCCAACCCAAGCCATGTAAAAAATGGTTGGCACGGCAGAACATTACAATAGCTTTATATGCAGATAAAGTGCTCCAATATATTTGCGATTGCGCAAATCAGCAATTAATGATGCGCATATTTTGGCGCAATACGTGCAACTTCACATTTTAGCAGGTCTGACTACATATTACTGATTGTGCACTAAGTATTGTTGTGAACTTGTGACATCACAGCACTATGTCTGTAGCATGTACAGTGCTGCCTATAATTATTCATACCCCTGCCAAATTTTGACTTAAATTTACTTTTATTCAACCAGCAAGTAATTTTGTGGCAGGAAATGACATAGGTGTCTCCCAAAAGGCAATAAGACTATGTACAAGAGGCATTATTGTGGAAAAAAAAATATTTTTCAGCTTTTATTTACACTTGAGCAAAAAGTGTCCAGTCCAAAATTATTCATACCCTTCTCAATAATCAATAGAAAAGCCTTTATTGGCTATTACAGCAATCAAACGCTTCCTATAATTGCAGAACAGCTTTTTGCATGTCTCCACAGGTATTTTTGCCCATTCATCTTTAGCAATGAACTCCAAATCTTTCAGGTTGGAGGGTCTTCTTGCCATCACCCTGATCTTTAGCTCCCTCCCCAGATTCTCAATTGGATTCAAGTCTGGACTCTGGCTGGGCCACTCCAAAACGTTAATGTTGTTGTCTGCTAACCATTTCTTCTCCACTTTTGCTGTGTGTTTTGGGTCATTGTCATGCTGAAATGTCCACTGGTGCCCAAGGCCAAGTTTATCTGCAGACTGCCTGATGTTGTCGTTGAGAATCCTCATGTATTGCTCTTTTTTCATGGTGCCGTTTACTTTGATTAGGTTCCCTGGTCCATTGGCTGAAAAACACCCCCAAAGCATTAGGTTCCCACCACCATGTTTGACAGTGGGGATGGTGTTCTTTGGGTTGAAGGCGTCTCCTTTTTTAAGCCAAATGAAGGAAACATCATTATGACCAAACAATAAAATTTTTGTTTCATCTGACCATAACACAGAAGACCAGAAGTCTTCTTCTTTGTCCAGATGAGCTTTTGCAAAGGCCAAGCGAGCTTTTGCCAGGGGTATGAATAATTATGGGCAGCACTGTATGTATGGACAGCAGAACCTATCACACTACATAACACCCTGCACTGGAACCTATCAGCTACACTATATCACAATCTAACCTACACTGACTATCTCCCACTAACTATCTGTATTATATATATAAGCTAACTAACTATCTAATGTAATGACACAGCAAAGCACATAACACAGCAATGACACTACTGTCTCTCTCAGAACTGCAAAAAAAAAACTGCAGAAAATGGCTGCTGGGGAGGTTCTTATATAGGAAGGGGTAGGCAACTTTCCTATTGGTTGCTAGAAATGTTGCTAAGCTCAGAAAAAGACATTGCAGCCTTCTCATTGGCCCACAAGCAAGAAGCAGGAAGGGATCATGGGTTCAGATGAAAAGAAATCTAGAATATTGGCAAATCCGAATATATAGCACTATATTCCAAATCTTCGTGAATTCTCGAAGTGGCGATATTTGCGATTAAAAATTGTGATTAGAATATTCGTGCCCAACACTAGTACTGACCCCGGATATATTTATATATAGTTATTTCAAACTATAATGACAAAGTGTTACCATTCTATTTATTAAGGTGTGTCCTTACCCATTTTGATATTGTACTACCAGTGTTGACTGGGTCAGACACCATAGGGTCATATCCTGTTAGCAAAGGGAATCAAAACACCCAGTTTTCAATGTATTCACAAATTAATAGGATGAACAATAGAGAAACGGCACAATGTACCATTTCTGCTGCTGAGCTCCCTACCCCTTTGGAGTCTAAGAGTAGAAGTGCTTGTAGTAAGTCCAGTCTTTATAGGAGCATGCAGAATAAAGGAATGTGCATGGGGGAGGGTTTTTGGCAAACTGCTCTCCAATGCAGACCTGCGAACGGAAGCATACGTACCTCAGGATAGGTCATCAGTATGTGATCAGTAGGGGTCTGGCACCTGGCAACCCCAGCAATGGCTGCATTGCTCTGGTGAGCTCTGTGGGCTCTTCACAGCTTACCATGCACAGCACCATCCATTAGATAGTGGCTGTGCTTTGTATCACAGCTCAGCCACATTCACTTGAATGGGACTGAGTTGCACCTACAGGATATGGCCAATGAATATGACGTCACATAGGCTATGAAGTGGCTGTGGTGTTCACCAAAGAAACAGCTTATTTGTGGGGTGCCAGGAGTTGGACTACCACCAATCACATACTGATGTTCTATCCTGAAGTTAAGTCATCAGAGTAAAACACTCAGAAAATCTCTTTAATTTGCAGAATTTCCCAGTACCTACATTCTTTCCAGTACCTTCTTCTAAACTCGCATGTAAATGTAGTCATTAATGATATTCTGTCAACTAGCTTGAGCCTTATTAGATTCCAAGATGAAGATACACTATCTTAAATTTTTATGACATCTATTTTTGGATAAACATATATATATATATATAGTAGGAAGGCGCAAGGGTCCGTCGTTGACGGAAGGTATGTGTCACCGAGGTTCCTGGCCTCGTTGAAGTAAAAGCAGGTATTTTCAGGTGTCAGCGGCAGCTAATGCTGATTGACACTTTGCTATTTTAGTGTGGCTGTATAGCTGATCCGGCTCTTACTGGGAGTAGTCAAAATGATGGGTGGATGACTACTTGCCACGTTCCAGGCTTTGACTGGCCTATAGAAAACCCAGCCAGCAGTGTCAGCTGGGAGTGATGACTAAGGTTGAGCGAACCTGAACAGTAAAGTTCGGGTTCGTACCGAACTTTACGATGTTCGGCACCCGAACCCGAACATTTCAGTAAAAGTTCGGTGTTCGGGTAATACTAATATACCATCGGATCAGAGTTTTCTCCAATCCGATGGTATATTTTAACTTGAAGCGTCCCCATCACCATGGGAACGCCTCTATGTTAGAATATACCATTGGATTTGAGTTATATCGTGAAAACTCAGATCCGACAGTATATTCTAACACAGAGTCGTTCCCATAGTGATGGGGGAGCTTCAAGTTAGAATATAC
Source organism: Bufo bufo (assembly GCF_905171765.1). Lineage (NCBI taxonomy): Eukaryota > Metazoa > Chordata > Amphibia > Anura > Bufonidae > Bufo > Bufo bufo. The sequence continues at coordinate 559,990,654 of NC_053392.1, read as the reverse complement.
TGAGAACTGTGGACATAACGACCCCCTGCTGCCTGGCAGCACCTGATCTCTTACAGGGGGCTGTGATCCGCACAATTAACACGGCACCTGAGGGGTTAATTTTGCGGATCACAGCCCCCTGTAAGAGATCAGGTACTTCCAGGCAGCAGGGGGCCAGACCCCCTTCCCTCCCCAGTATTAAAATCATTGGTGGCCAGTGCGCCCCCCTCCCTATTAAAATCATTGGTGACTAGTGCGGACCCCCCACCCCCTATTAAAATCATTGGTGGCTAGTGCGGCCCCCCCACCCACCCCCTATTAATATCATTGGTGTCCAGTGCGGCCTCCCCTCCCCCCCCAATTAAAATCATTGGTTAACAACCCCCCCATCATTGGTGGCAGCAGAGCGGCAGTTCCGATCGGAGTCCCAGTTTAATCGCTGGGGCTCCGATCGGTTACCATGGCAGCCAGGACGCTACTGCAGTCCTGGCTGCCATGGTTACTTAGCACTTTAAGCAGCATTATACTTACATGCGCTGTCTGTTGGTGGCCGGCGCTCCTTCTACTTGTAAGTGAATGGTCTGTGCGGCGCATTGCTTATAGCACAGACCTGTAACTTACCAGTAGGAGGAGCGCCTGGCCGGCCACAGACAGCGCAAGTAAGTATAATGCTGCTAAAAGTGCTAAGTAACTATGACAGCCAGGACTGCAGTAGTGTCCTGGCTGCCATGGTAACCGATCGGAGCCCCAGCGATTAAACTGGGACTCTGATCGGAACTGTCGCTCTGCTGCCACCAATGATGGGGGGGAAGGAGGGAAGGGGGGTTGTTAACCAATGATTTTAATAGGGGGGGAGAGGGGAGGCCGCACTGGCCACCAATGATTTTAATACTGGGGAGGGAGGGAGGGGGTGCCACACTGGCCACCAATGATTTTAATACTGGGGAGGGAGGGGGGTCTGGCCCCTGCTGCCTGGCAGCACCCGATTTTTTTACAGGGGCTGAGATCCGCACAATTAACCCCTCAGGTGCGGCACCTGAGGGGTTAATTGTGCGGATCATAGCCCCCTGTAAGAGATTGGGTGCTGCCAGGCAGCAGGGGGCAGTTATGTACACAGTTCTTAGTATATTCTAACTTGAAGCGTTCCCATCACCATGGGAATGCCTCTGTGTTAGAATATACTGTCGGATCTGAGTTTTCACGATCGTGAAAACTCAGATCTGAAAAAGCTAATACTATTATTTTTTGTTATAACCATGTTATAATGGAAAATAATAAAGTGAAGTTCGGGTCCCCATTGACTTTTTTTAAAAGTTCGGCCGAACTCCCCGAACCCCAACATCTAGGTGTTCGCTCAACTCTAGTGATGACCCCTCTCTGACAGAGGAGCTCTGGCAATCGCTGGTGTGGGAACTGAGCCCTGTGCTGGGCTAAAGCTGAGACCTGTTTGTTGGGAGAGCAGGCCACCTAAAGCCTGCATTTTGACTGCTGGAGGAAGAACCGTCGACAAGGTGACGTTGTTTTGTTATGCACAAACTTTCTACTTGGTGTGAAAAAAAACACCAACCTTGCAAAGAGTGTTTTTGTTTGACCTTATGTGTGAATAAACATGGACATTTGAATTACGAACTTGTTCTTTGCCTCTGTACTGCACCCGCTTATCCCAACTACCAGAGCGAATACCCACAATAAATATATATATATATATATATATACATTAACCTAAAGAATTATTAGGAACACCATACTAATACGGTGTTGGACCCCCTTTTGCCTTCAGAACTGCCTTAATTCTACGTGGCATTGATTCAACAAGGTGCTGATAGCATTCTTTAGAAATGTTGGCCCATATTGATAGGATAGCATCTTGCAGTTGATGGAGATTTGAGGGATGCACATCCAGGGTATGAAGCTCCCATTCCACCACATCCCAAATATGCTCTATTGGGTTGAGATCTGGTGACTGTGGGGGCCATTTTAGTACATTGAACTCATTGTCATGTTCAAGAAACCAATTTGAAATGATTCGAGCTTTGTGACATGGTGCATTATCCTGCTGGAAGTAGCCATCAGAGGATGGGTACATGGTGGTCATGAAGGGATGGACATAGTCAGAAACACTGCTCAGGTAGCCCATGACATTTAAACGATGTCCAATTGGCACTAAGGGGCCTAAAGTGTGCCCATAAAGAAAAAAACACACCATTACACCACCAGCCTGCACAGTGATAACAAGTCATGATGGATACATGTTCTCATTCTGTTTACGCCAAATTCGGACTCTACCATTTGAATGTCTCAACAGAAATCGAGACTCATCAGACCAGGCAACATTTTTCCAGTCTTCAACAGTCCAATTTTGGTGAGCTTGTGCAAATTGTAGCCTCTTTTTCATATTTGTAGTGGAGATGAGTTCTACCCGGTGGGGTCTTCTGCTTTTGTAGCCCATCCGCCTCAAGGTTGTGTGTGTTGTGGCTTCACAAATGCTTTGCTGCATACCTCGGCTGTAACGAGTGGTTATTTCAGTCAACGTTTCTCTTCTATCAGCTTGAATCAGTTGGCCCATTCTCCTCTGACCTCTAGCATCCACAAGGCATTTTTGCCCACAGGACTGCCGCATACTGGATGTTTTTCCCTTTTCACACCATTCTTTGTAAACCCTAGAAATGGTTGTGCGTGAAAATCCCAGTAACTGAGCAGATTGTGAAATACTCAGACCAGCCCGTCTGGCACCAACAACCATGCCATGCTCAAAATTACTTAAATCACCTTTATTTCCCATTCTAACATTCAGTTTGGAGTTCAGGAGATTGTCTTGACCAGGACCACACCCCTAAATGCATTGAAGCAACTGCCATGTGATTGGTTGACTAGATAATTGCATTAATGAGAAATAGAACAGGTGTTCCTAATAATTCTTTAGGTGAGTGTATATATATATATTACCTAAAACTGTTTTGTTGGTTAGTCACTTGAGCAGTGCAGCGAGATAATCGTGCTCCATATTAAAAAACATAATCCTTTCGTCTTTCTCTATTTGACAGAAATATACTCATTTATCTCTGTCCACTGTTGGTGAAGATATTAAGCACAATCTGTTCTAGACATTATTAAAGGATAGCTGTCCTTTTTTTCACAAGAGCTGTAATTTTTCTGATTCTGTAAGAAATAAGGTGGAAAAAACAGCAAGTCGAGACAAAATATGGTGCTGAAAATGTCGCTGCCCGGGAATTCTTATCAGCTCTTTACTCTGCAGAATGTGTGAAATGTGAATTGCTTTTTCAGAGGGAGAGGTCAAGTGGGAACTGAGTGACCTTGACTTTTCCTGGTTGGCAATCAGAGATATATTTATATATTTTAAGAAAAGTAAAAAAAAAGATGGTGAAGACAAATTTACTTTTTATTTTTCTAATGATATTTTGTGTTACTGTAAATCTTCATCATTGTATTGTAACTATATTTTATCAGACAAAATGGATATGCTGAGACAGAATTACTAATATTGGTGTACTTAATATAAGACAAAATGTACTATTTTGGGGCATGAGCCTTTGGAAACACTGGAATATCATAATTTCTGCACTAAATTTACGCTAGATTTCTGTTCATGCGACAAACATTTGTCCATGCATAAAAATTTTTGTCCATGCACCAAAAAAAAAAACTGTCTAGTCTAAGTTTACACCACCTATAAGTTAAAGTAGTTTCGCTCCAAAAATGCACCAATATATTATGGTGCATTTTTGGCGCACAGAGCTACATTTAGGCCACCCTCTTTTCCCATGAAGCCACAGTCCTTACTCATGAACCCACGCTCCCTTGTCAGACAAAGCGTAAAATGCTTAAAAAGGAGTATATACTGGAGCCATGTCCTGCCCTTTTAAACCCTGCACTTGGTACAATACTGTTTTGCTTGACATATAACAGTCCCGCATAGTGGAAAGAGAAATCGATAATGTCACAAGATGTAACATCACAAATTTTATTATATGATTATTTAAAGAAGTATTTTGGTAGTAATAGGTCACAGCAACCTGACTTCTATTTTCTCTTGAAGATGTTTCCCTAGTTATCTGGCTAGTTTTCGCCATTAGAATGACTTGTACAAGGAAACTCCAGCATTAAATACCGTACTTGTCTCCAGTATTTAATGCCAGATATCCTTGTTCAAGGCATTGTAATTGAGAGAGTCATTCAGATGACTAGCAAAACATTTTCAAGACAAAATATAAGTCCAGCTGATAGACCATGACCTGAATGAATGAGAACCTTTGTGGACATGTTTAAAGAAGCTACAGAAGATAATACATTTGCAACAGACAACTGTGATTGATCACTTGCCCACCCAGGAGATCCATAATAAGATGTACCTCCAACTTTTCTACAAAACTACAACTTCACATATACAATTATATTGACCGGAATGGAGGTTATATACAGAGTGGTCATTGGCTACAATCTAGTATGGAGGAAGGGGATGCTAGAAATCTTCACGTTGCTACCAATAGTATTTCCTGGATATTTTCAACTAAAATATTCAAAATAAGCAAAGAAAACCTTCTTTTGTCCTCTCCTCCTGTTCTTCATCTAGGCATGTCTCCTTTTCCGGAGTTTAATATCCCAAGATATCACACTGTCTCCTACTTTTTGGGCTTTCAGAAATAATTTGTATTCCTAGTTTTTCAGAGAAGCTTACAACCATAACCCAATTTGCACTACCACCATCTCTGCTATACCAAGTTTATGTCTCTTTACCCCTTTCTTTGTAGACAGTCTTTCCCTCTTCTCAATCACTTTGTATCCCTAGCATAATTTGGGGGTTCTATAAAGTAGGCCATGAGGTTATGGTCACACATGAGGAAACAAGGACTGATGGATAAACTCAACATGGATTATTCCAGTTGAATGAGGCTAATCTTGGTGTGAATCTGCAGCACCGAATGATACCTGCCATGCACCATGTGGTAAACTTCATGTCAAATTTGCAATAAGAAAATCTTTTTTTTTTTGTAAACGTACCTTTATTAAGATGGAGTTATTTTTGAATTTAGGTAATGTAGAGTTTTGCATTAAAGCATATTATTATAGTCTTCAAAGTATTATCTGTTCTTCGGTTAACCACACTCATATTAGCTTCTCTGGTTGTTATACGCTGCATTCATCATTTACCTAGAAGTCCTGAGTTGCCAATTAACTAATGTATTTAGCACAGTGCCGAATGCACAATGCATTCTCCAGTTCCTTGCACCCTGCAGTCAGATTTTTTTTCTTCATACAGAAGACATGTTCTTTACGACTTCAAAGGCCTATGATTTCACTCTAGATTCCGGCATGACACCATTCCACAACAGTTTTCTTTTTATTTGCTTATGAGGCTTTTAAAAGATGTGGGAAATATGTGAACATTCAATTCTGCACACTGAGGGAATCTCAGAAGTGGAAGACATAGTAAAAAAAAAAAAAATACTTCAAGAAGGAGATCTCTTACGAGGAAAAATAATCTCGAGAGGAGCCATAATTGGTGTTTTTATTCAGCCTGAGAGAACACTTGTGCTGTTGTAAATGTGGAGACTGGGTTTTTCAAGACGGTGCTCAGAATTGTACATAAGCTGCAGGCCCTTGAAAAAAACATAAACTTTTGAAGAATTAAAAAAAAATTGCTACACTTTTTTTTTAGTTATTTTTTTTGAGCTGTGGATTAAGCATCAGTGTGATATCAAGAGCAAGGTCAGAATTCATGACACCGAATTAATGAAGTATTAACATTTCATTAGAACCAAATGTCAGCTGATACTGGCTCAACCTCCTTATACAAGATACAAAGTATCCCAGAATTATATCAAGTGAGTCACAAGTTTTATTTGCCTTGGCCTATGAGTAGTTCCAGAAGACCCAGAAAGCACAATAGAGATAAAGCCATGATGAAGTACTTTTTGGGGGAACTTTTCTGAGATCAGATAATGTTTTACAAAGATGTTTTATGTAAAAAGTAATATACAGTCAGGTCCATAAATATTGGGACAGCAACAGAATTCAAAAACTTTTGGCTTTATACACCACCACAATGGATTTGAAATTAAACAAACAAGATGTGCTTTTACTTGTATATAAAGTGCAAGTGCTGCCAAAAATTACAAGGAAGAGGTACTCCAATACAACCTGTGTATCACATAAAGGACAGACTTATTCAAATTGTGATACAATTGTTCAAGTAGTGGGACTCCTACACTCATAAAGCCTATACACTAAGGGCTTTCAAAAATTACAAGGAACCGGCAATCCAATACACCCTTTATTAAACATAAAGGAGGGCATCATACACACCCTTGAAAAATTATGATTGCTGGCCTGCTGGTGACCCTCAAAAACATTAGGAGCAAGGGTCTCCTGGTGACCCTCTAAAACATTAGGGGTGAGGGTCTGCTGCTGAGCTGACCATCTAAAACATTAGGGGCGAGGGCCTGCTGCCAAGTTGACTTTGACTATCTAAAAAATATTGCGGGAGAAGGCGTGCTGTCGAGTTGACCATCAAAAAAATGTTCTGGGCTAGGGCCTGCTGCAGAGCTGACCATCTAAAAATTTAGGGTTGAGGGTCTGCTGCTGAGCTAACCTTCTAAACATTATGATTGGGGGCCTGCTGGTGACCCTCAAAAACATTATGGGTGAGGGCCCGCTGCTGAGCTGACCCTCTCAAACATTAGGAGCAAGGGCAGCCTAATAAGCATGTTGATATGATGGAGTAGGAGGACAAGAAAAGGGAGATTGAACCATATACCCTTTTCAGTGGTAGAAGGGGTGCATGGGAATACAGTGTATTCAATACACCATAAAAGCCACATTTAGAGTATCTTTATGTTCAGCCGCTTTCCTCTGGTGGAGTAGAGAAGTCAGGGGCAATCCAGGCCTTGTTCATTTTTATAAGAGTCAACCTGTTAGCATTTTCGGTTGACAGGCGGATGCGCTTATCGGTTATTATGCCCCCAGCACCACTAAATACACGCTCTGACAAAGCGTGGCGTGGCAGGCCAGCACCTCCAAGGTGTAGAGCGCCAGTTCGTGCCGCATGTCCAGCTTGGACATCCAATAGTTGTAAGGCACACAGGGATCACTAAGGATGCTGACACGGTCTGCTACGTACTCCTTCACCATCTTTCAAAATTTTTCCCACCTTGTGACACTAGGCCGTGCATCAGGTTGAGGGTGCTGGTGGGGTGTCATAAAACTGTCCCAGGCCTTGGAGAGTGTTGCCCTGCCTCAGTTGCAACTGTTGTGTGTTCCCCTCATCACCACTCCTCGGTTGGCCAAGGAACTATGAACTCTGCAGTCAGGGTTGTCAGCTGGAAATTTTTGGAGCAATTTTTCCACAAGGACCTTCTGGTATTGCACCATTTTGCGCGTCCCCTCCACCACAGGAATGAGAGATGAAAAGTTCTCTTTGTAGCGGAGGTTGAGAAGGGTGAACAACCAGTAATCATTGTTGGCCAAAATGCGTACAACGCAAGTGTCACGGGAAAGGCAGCCTAACATAAAGTCAGCCATGTGTGCCAGAGTCCCAACAGACTAGACTTTGCTTTCTTCATCAGGAGGATGTCTCTCAATCTCCTCATCCTCTTCCTCCTCTTCTACCCATCCACGCAGAACAGTTGAAATAAAAATTCCAGGCAAACGTCTCCTGCTCCTCCTCATCATCCAATTTGCACTGAGAAGACGAACTGAGGGTGGTCTGGCTATCCCTCTGTATTCTTTCTTCCCCCATTTCTACCGCTTCCACATGCAAAGCGTCCGCCTTAATTGTGAACAGCGAGTGTTTGAGTAGATACAGAAGTGGGATGGTTACGCTGATAATAGCATTATCGCCGCTCACCATCAGTGTTGATTCCTCAAAGTTGCATCATGGCCCACTCCTTGCTTCTGAAGAGCGGAAGCTGACTGGAAAGGTGACGACCATGTTGCAGCTGGTAATCCACTACTGCCCCCTGCTGCTCACATGGAGTTCCAGCGCGTGATCACGTCGCACAACAGTTGTGAGCTGGCAATTGCAAGCGCTGCTGCAGCGTTGCCAGACCGGCAGAAGCTGTCGATGACTTGCGGAAATGGACACACACGCAGCGCACCTTTACCAGTAGCTCAGGCAAATTGGGGTAGGTTTTGAGAAACCACTGAACCACTAGGCTGAACACGTGGGCTAGGAATGGTATGTGTCTGAGCTTCCTGAGCTCCAAAGCTGCCACCAAGTTATGGTCATTATCAGAAACAACCATGCCTGGTTCTAGGTTGAGTAGCGAGAGCCACAACTCAGTCTGGTCCAATATCCCCTGCCACAGCTCTGTGGCGGTGTGCTGTTTGTCACCTAAGCAGATCAGTTTAGGCCGGCCTGTTGCCGCTTCCCCACTGCAGTGCTACACTGCTTCCAGCTACTGACTGATGTCTGACTGGTGCTGCAAGATGATAATTCAGAGGTAGAAGTGGAAGAGGAGGCAGAGTTGGAGAAAGGGGGGTTGCAGCCACTAACGTAGGTAGTGGGGGAAAACCCTGATGGAAGTAGGGCCCGCAATCGTTGGCGTCAGTAGCACCTGTCCCCTCCCAGGGTACGACTCGCTCCCGGCCTCCACAATATTCACCTAGTGTACCATCAGGGAAATGTAGCATCCCTGGCCAAAAGCACTTGTCCATGTGTCAGTCGTTAAGTGGACCTTTCCAATAACTGCGTTGGTCAGGGCACGGGTGATGTTACGGGAAACATGTTGGTGTAAGGCTGGGACTGCACACCATGAAAAATATTGGCGTCTGGGGACAGAGTACCACAGGACAGCCGCCGACATCAGGCTGCGGAAAGCCTCAGTGTCCACAAGCCTAAATGGCAACATTTCCAGGGCCAGAAATTTGAGAAGGTGCACATTTATGCTATGGTCTGTGGGTGGGTGGCTGAGTATTTGCGCTTTCGTTCAGAGACCTGGGGTATAGACATCTGTATGCTGCGCTGGGACACGGAAGTTAATGTGCTAGCTGATGTTGCCTGCGAAGGTCCAGGTGCATGACAGGAAGCATCCGGGCTTGCGTCTTGGACAGGGTATTGCCCAGCACGTAACACAGTGGAAGAGGAGGCAGTGGTGCGACCCGCAGACACTGGTTGTGGACCTAGGCGTTCGGCCCGCCTATTAGGGTGCTTTGATGCCATGTGGTGGATTATGCTGGTGGTGGTAAGGTTGCTAGTGTTCACGCCCTTGCTCATTTTGGTATGGCACAGGTTGCAAATGACAATTCTTTTATCGTCCACACTTTCCTCAAAAAAGCGCCAGACTGCAGAACACCTACCCCTTGGCAAGGGAGATTGCCGCAAGGGGGTGCTCCGGGGAACTGTTGCAGGCCTGTTTGGTTTGGCCCGCCTTCTCCCTTTTACCGTCCCACTGCCTCTTCCAGCCTGTTGCGGTGCTGCAGATCCCTCCCTTCCTGTACTGCTGTCCTCGCTCGGCTTGCCACCTTCCTAGGTTGGGTCAGTGACGTCATCGTCCAGCATCTCCTCTTCCATTTCCTCACTCTGGACATCCTCCTGACTTGCTGACCTAACAACAACCTCAGTTATTGACAACTGTGTTTCATCCTCATCATGAACCTCTTAAGATACTAATTGCGTTTGACTTATTGGCAACTGTGTCTCATGATCATCATCCACCTTGTGAAACACTAATTGCCATTCCCCACCGTCATCTTTTTCTGACTGTGGATGCTCCAGAGTTTGGGAATCAAGGCACAAGATCTACTCATGTCCCTCTTCAAGCGGGCTTGGCCAGAGGCTCAACTTAAGGAATGGCAAGGAAATCAGCTCCTCAGAATATCCGAGTGTGGGATCACTTGTTTGCCAAGACTCTCCATGGTGGGTTGAAGGAGTATCAGGGTGAGGATTCTGTTGACCAGACTATTGGCTACTGAGACTGAACTTTGTGGGACAGAGTGGTGCTTAACCGACTGGAAGCATTATCTGTTGCAATCCAACAGACGACCTGGTTGCACTGGTCTGACTTCGAGAGTGGTGTCCTGCACCGCCCTGCAAACTGGGACATAAAGCTAAGTATCGTGGATGAGTGTGTTTTTTGGGCTCTGGCAGCAGGCACAGTTTCACCGCAACCAGGGCCACGGCCTCTGCGTGCACGATCCTCAGCACAGCCACTTCCCCGTCCCTTACTGCTCATCTTGCACATTTTAAATGGTATATATGCTTGTAAGTATGTCACACGTATAGTAGCACAGGTTTTGTAAGTGTATGCGCAAATAAAGTACACAGAATGTCACTGATATTTTTAGGATGTGCACACGTTATACAGGAGGTATAGCGCAAGTAATGTCGCTGTCACCACCGCCTAATAAAAAATTACACTGAATGAATACCACTGGTATTTAAGATGCGCACACGTTATACAGGAGGTATAGCACAAGTAATGTCGCTGTCACCACCGCCTAATAAAAAATTACACTGAATGAATATCACTGGTATTTAAGATGCGCACACGTTATACAGGAGGTATAGCACAAGTAATGTCGCTGTCACCACCGCCTAATAAAAAATTACACTGAATGAATATCACTGGTATTTAAGATGCACACACGTTATACAGGAGGTATAGCACAAGTAATGTCGCTGTCACCACCGCCTAATAAAAAATTACACTGAATGAATGTCAGTGATATTTCGAATGCGCAAATTTTATACAAGAGATTCAGTGCAGGTAATTTCGCTGCCAACAGCAGCAAATAAATTACACTGAATGTCACTGATATTTCGGATACGCAAATGTTATACAGGAGATGTAGCTCAGGTAATGTAACTGTCCGCAGCGGACACCGTCTACGGAAAAAGTACACTGAATGTCACAGATATTTTTAGGCTGTACACACGTTACACAGGAGATGTAGCGCAGATAATGTCGCTGTCACCAGCGGCGAAAAAGATTACACTGAATGTCAGTGATATTTCGGATGCGCTAACGTTATACAGGAGATGTAGCGCAGGTAATGTCGCTGCCACCAGCAGCAAAAAATTTGACTTAATGTCACTGATATTTCGGATAAATAAACGTTATTCAGGAGATGTAGCGCAAGTAATGTAACTGTGTGCAGTGGATATCGTTTACAGAAAAAGTACACTGGATGTCACAGAACTTTTTAGGCTGCGCACACATTAGTCAGGAGATTTAGCGCAGATAATGTCGCTGTCTGCAGCGGCCAAACAATTGCAAGCTATTTAGCTCAGGTTGCGCTAAAAATATATATTGCTGCCAGATACAACAATAGTCTTTAAAAGGACTTTTGGGTCTATAACAAGTATAAAAGCTAAAATATTCCTATTTCACTCCCTACACTATCTCTCTCTTCTGTTCTCCAGCTCTCCCTGACTAAGACTGAGCCGAACACGTGTCATCGGGTGCTATATAGCACCCGATGACACGTTCCGGGCCAGCCAATCACTGTAATGCCAGCAGCCAACATGGCTACGGCATTACAGTGAATGGCAGCACTTACCTGGACGTTTATTGGCTGGGGAGGAAACTCGAGCATGGTGCTCGAGCACACACGGTATTCGGCTGAACACTGCGATGTGCCGAGGATCACGATGCTCGAGCCAAACTAGTGTTTGGCCGAGCATGCTCGCTCAACACTAATTGTTTATGATTATGATTTTTTTAAGCTTTTGCACTTTGAACAGCAGAAGAATTGTATTTGAAAACCACTGCCCATTGTCATTTCAAGGGCCAGATTGAGTTTGAACTTTAATAAGATGATCTGAGAATATGGGAAATATGTCTAAGGTATTAAGGTATAAGGTATTTTGGCTTGTAAAAGACTCAGGAGAGTCGAAACGTTGCTCTGTCATGATGCATTTTGGTGAATAAAAACACTTGATTCTTTGGAACTGAAGGAGTGCTGCAAATCATTTGTGGATTTATCTCTGGGACCATGAAGCTGAGGTCCGACACTGCCTGCAACCACAAATCCCTATGAGGATTACCCCCTATGAGGATTACTCCCTATGGATGGGCTAGACCTGTTTAGGTAACAGTGCTGCTCCATTATGAAGTTTTTGTAAGGTATTGAGAATCACTAAATATATAAAAAACTTGATTTATCCCAACATGTGGACAGATAATTGGAACATAAATAATTAATAAGTTTCCCACATGTCATTTAGGGTCCACAGAAACATTTGCTGGTATCAGCTTCTGTGACTTTATGAGTTTATGCTTGACATTCTACAGTGAGGTATTCTGGCAATACCCTGGTATTTACCCTTTAACACCATGTACAGAGATCTGTACAAATCGACCAAGGCAGCAAAGAATCAAAAGTCAGGAAACAGACAGAATTCGGTACATAGGCAGACAACAGGACAGACACATTAGCAGTATAACAGCATGCCAAGTACCCTCCTACAGCCAGCCATTGGTTGGTGAGAACTAGGGCAGAGGATTAAAGGCATTGCTTATAAGCAGGCCACGGCCTGCATGGTGAGACTGAGCAAACCTAGCACCCGGGCGCCAAGACAGGTGGGCAGAGCAGTTTCGCACTTATGACCTGCTTTCACCATTAAAACAAATGACTCTGGTTTGTTTCCATCCTGTACCCTATGTAGCACTTCTTGTTGCTGTACCCAACCAAACCCATAATGCACATCTCCTTTCTCTGCCATAACTCCAGCGCAGCCCCTAACAATGGCCAGCTAGTTTTTAGCTTCTCCCACCTAGCTAGTTACATAGACACTCCCTTATCACTGACACACGGACACAACATTACAGGAAATATGAAAGAGCTGCATGGACATGGTCGTGTGACCACAGCCCAGAACCGGAGATAGGAGCAATAAAGGTAAAAGAAATACATTACAAAATGACAGCAACCTTCATGAATGATTATTTTAAAACATGTTGATGCAAACTTGGAAAACCCCTCAAACTAAGCACTCTAGAAAAACGGTATGTATATCATGTGGTGGTGCTCTGCATCCTGCAGCTCCAGGCAAAAAACGATGTATCCATTTTCCATGGAATTTACTGTAAAAACATAAGCATGCCTGGATACAGCCAACATCATTAGGCTTTTTGGAGACAGTTTTTGAGATAATGAAAACTTTTACATAGAGGCTTCATCTCAATTGTAATGTTTTAGCCTTTTATTCTTGCCTATGAATAGGTGTTTTATTTAAATGGGTTATCCAAGATTTAGATACTGATGGCCTGTCCTCAGGATCATTTATTACATGCCATTTATGGTTCATAAGAGCACTAACTGCATCTGTAAGATAAACCCAAAGAGTGACTTTGATACATGCAATAGAACACTCCAGGAATATTTGACATACGGCTCTATAGGCAGCATGGCGGCTCAGTGGTTTAGGGCGTTCCGTTTTGATCCGTCATAATAGAGATCTATGGGCAAGCATAACAGATCCTGTCGACCGTACTTTCTTTTCCGTCCTGCATAACGGAAACCAGACAGGATCCGTTATGCTTGCCCACAGACCTCTGACAGATCAAAACGGAATGTCTCTAAAGGTTTCCATTTTGAATTTCATGTTACAAATTCCGTTATTTTCCATGATAACCATGTTATAGAAGAAAGCAATAACGGAATTCATAATGCTGATGTGAAACCGAACTAAAACGTGGTGACCGCTTGCAGCGCTGGGGTCTTGGTAGTGTTGAGCGCAAATATTCTAATCACAAATTTTTATTGTGAATATCGGCACTTTAAGAATTCGGGAAAATCTAGAATATAGTGCTATATATTCGGAATTCCGAACATTCTAGTTTTTTTTTTCATCAGTAACCTCCCTTCTTGCTTGTGGGCCAATGAGAAGGCTGCAATGTCTTTGTCAGAGCTTAGAAACATCTCTAGCAACCAATAGGAAAGTTGCCTACCCCTTACTATATAAGAAACTCCCCAGCAGCCATTTTCTGCTGTTTTTTGCAGTTTTGAGAGAGAGCATTGACATTACTGTGCTCTGTGCTTTCATCTGGATCCTATTCCTTATTCAGTTACATTAGATAGTTTGTTAGCTAATATATATAATACAGATAGTTAGTGGGAGATGTGAAGTTGCATGTATTGCGCCAATAATATGCACATCATTAGTGCCGATTTGCGCAATTGCAAATATACTGGAGCACTCTATCAGGAGTTCTTCCTCACAGTCACAAAAGTTGCTGCCAACTATTTTCTCCAGTCTCAGGAAACTTCTAGCAGCTTGACAAATGTAGCAAAAGTGAGCCATGCCTGTATTGTGCGCGCAATAGGCGCAAATCACATTGCCGATTTTCAAAAAAATAATGACTGGAGATCGCAAATTCTAGAATTCGCAAATTTATGGTGAATAGGCTATAAATTTGCGAAATATGACAAAAACTAATATTGCCTATGCCGCTCATCACTAGTCTTGGGTTCAAATCCAACCAAGGACAACGTCCACATGGAGTTTGCATGTTCTCCCTGTGTTTGTGTGGGCTTGATGCTATTGGGGACAGCTTGATGCTAATGTCTGTAAAGTGCTGTGGAATATGTCAGCGCTATATAAGTGAGCATAATAAATACATAATACTAAACTATGTTTAGTGTGAGTGGTGCACACATTTTACCTTCTTTGCATTCAGTCATACACCGCCACCTTCAGCCATTTCACCAGGCATAGTATGGTGTGTCTGTTTTGCATTGAGTATTCTCAATTTGCCATGATTTTTTAAGATTATGTAAACCTCTATGAAGACGTTCGGTCCCTGCACCAGGTATAACATGCTATATATACGTTTTTCATGAAATATTATAAAAAATAAGATGCTTCAAATAAAATACTGTACCTGTCACATGAAGCAATAATCATATCATCTATCTAAGTAAATGGAACTGAAAGAGGATAACCATGTGTGGGCAGGATTAGCACAGCTCATTCCCACAGCAGAACTGGGCTTAAACCGTAGGATCACATATTATAATACGTGAGTGCAGACTGAACCGCTGCTTTAATAGACATAGTATTACGTTCGAGAGTGACAGGGAATCCCAATAGCTAGGTCCGAGAACCGCCACTATACGGCAGACCAATATCTTATGTGCATAGCAATTTAACCTTGATTTTCTATCATATTGTCATCCATCCAAGGTCAAACGCAAGCCGCTATATTAATAATGTAAGTATACTGTATAAAGACGGTGACATTTAAAATTCAAAATAGGAAGATACAATCTAGTACTTCTCAGTGTGCGAATGCGATTCATTTCTCTGATATTACTTTAGACATTTTTGCTTCATTAACAGATCCAAGAAAGCATAGACTTGCAGTATTTGTCATTGTAACAGTAAGGCCTCATGTTTTGGTCCGCATCCGAGCCACAGTGTTTGCGGAAAAGAATAGGCAGTTATATCAATGGCTGTCCGTGCCGTTTCGCAAATTGCGGAACGCACACGGACACCATCAGGTTTTGCGGATCCGCAATTTGCGGAGCGCAATACACACAATGGTCGTGTGCATGTAGCTTAAGACACAGTATAAGAGATACATTTTGGAGAAACTCCTCATATATGGTACCGTGAAAGTTAACGTATCTACAGTATAACTCTAGTCATTTTAAAGGCATCGGTCAACAAGTTAATAAGATCAACGAGCTACACAAGAAATTTGGCCAAGCCACATACATCACGTCGCGCATCCAAAAAACATTTGTGAATTATTGGTGCATTGCTGTTGTGAACTAGGGTGCAGATCGTTGCATGCAATCAAGTCATGTCCACCCTCGGCAGCCGATGGCTACTTGATTTTATTGATTTATTTGATTTTACTGCAAAATTATGCAGTCATTGGCTGTTGCAGAACGGTGTGGCCTGGCCACATGAGGCCAGCTGCAGTGTAGGGCTGCACCCTAAAGGCATTTCACGAGTGAATTACAGGCACGGATGATTTAGAATGAAGTCTATGCTGACAATGTTGCATGTGATCTATAGTGTTGATCACGAATATTCGAATTGCAAATTTTGATCGCGAATATCGGCACTTTGAGAATTTGCGAATATTTAGAATATCGCTAAATATATTCGTAATCGCGAAAATCGCGAATTTTATGCGAATTTTCGCAATCAAGAAAATAATGCCTGGAGATCATGAATTCGCGAATTCTCGAATATATGGCGACTATTCGCCCAAATATTCACAAAATTTTGTGAATTCAAATATTGCCCCTGCCGCTCATCACTAGTGATCTACAACCGGAAACTCTCCAGGTTCAGATGCAGCAATGGTACCATGTTCACAGTGTAACAGTCAAGAATAGGACATGCTCTATAATTTGTGGAGGGGTTAAAATTCACCTTTAAAATGAGACAGAATATAAGTATGTCCTCCTTATTCCCTTGCCTAATGAAGTGGCCATACAGCTTACTGAAAGCGCAGAATGCAATTATTTTTAATGGTGTTGAAAATGGTTCCTAAAAGTGATGGTCTTTAGTCTGAGAAGATTTATGCCATTCTGGATGGATTTTCACCCAGTTTTCAATCAATACAGAAGAAGGATGGGACTGTTCATTTGCTTTGCAGGAAGGAAAATAATTTAATAAGCGCTGGCTGCAGAGGTTACAGAAAAATATAGGCATCTATGTATATTTTATACACACAGTGTGTGTAACGTGTATGTATTTATGTGTGCATGTGTCTGTGGATGTCTGACTACGGTATGTGTGGATGTAGTTATGGAGGGATCGGGACTAGTGTTGAGCGAACTTCTGTTTTAAGTTCAGCGTCTAAAGTTCGGCTTCCGGTTAGCGAAGAATCCCGATATGGATTCCGAATTCCGTTGGGGTCCGTGGTAGCGGAATCAATAATGGCCGATTATTGATTCCGCTACCACAGACCACAACGGAATTCGGAATCCATATCGGGATTCTTCGCAAAACGGAAGCCGAACTTTAGACGCCGAAATTAAAACAGAAGTTCGCTCAACACTACTCGGGACAAATGTTCAGTCTGTTGCCCTACACCTGTAGATGTGTACTCTGGCCAAGGCAAAATGGCTTATTGGCATCCCCCTGGCACTTGGGAGGCGGAGTACA